>NC_090266.1:800624943-810624943 GCF_040414725.1 Anabrus simplex
AATTTTAAAATACACTAAATAAAGTACCCTTAAATGACGTAACTACAGTAAGTCATCCATTCATGTCTTTCATTCCTTCATTCACTCAGCAATTACCCAGCAAGTCTGCGGGATCTTCCCAGCAAATGTTCGCGACAAACCACTTTAAACTTGCGACGAGAGGGATTTGTTCGCAGGTAGCGAATTCTATGACCTGGACACAGAGATTATGAAGGATTGGTTGTAAACAGCAGTGCGGTTTGCAGGTACGTATGGCAAGGGAGGAGCCAGATCTTGTATAGTGGTCATGATAGGACGAGTGGTATGAAAAAGACGAAGACAGATTGTTGGGAGTATTAGTGGAAAGTATTTTATGCAGAAGCTAAACATGTGAAGTTCAGGGCGCTGGTACACTCGAAGCCACGACAGCTCCTTTTAATAAGGTGATATATAAGCATAATATCGCAGATTAAAGTTAGACATCTTTCGCAGCTGTTCAGGCTCCGGTCCTGTTTCTTGTTACTGCCGCAGGTTATTTCAGTCACACAGTATCACAATAGTCAAATATCGGCAGTATCAGAGAGCGAATTAGTTGTACATTAAGTCGAACAGAGAATACATTACAGAACCGTTTCATTGGATATAAGCATTTATGTACTTTATTACATATGCTTATCACCTGTTGAGTCTAATTTAGGGTCTCAGTCATAATAATTCCTAAGTTAGTCACTGAAGTAGAGTAGGGTATGCTTTTATTGTTTAAAATTATTGGGGAGATATCCCGTTGCTTGAGGGAATGTAGGTTTTTACTGGTACCGATAAAAATAACTTGAGTTTTATTTGGGTTTATTAATAAACTATTTTAATTTGCATAGCCGTTAAGGTGTTGAAGGTCGGAATTTATTGTAGTAATTGCAGTGTCGATATCACTCGGTTTTGAGTGATAGTAAATCTGTACATCATCCGCGTACACTTGCAATTTGCAGAATTTGAGTGATTTTGATATATCATTAATTTGAGGACCGACCCCTGAGGGACACCGAAGGTCTTACTTTGCCATCCTGAATTCACATTTCGAACTGTCACTCGTTGCTGGCGATTTTCAAGGTAAAAGAAAAAACCGGTGACACACTATTAAAATTTAACTCTCGAAGTTTCTGCAGTAGTAACTGAGGGTTGACAGTATCGAAAGCACTACTGAGATCTAATAATATCAGTACAGTCACGTCCCGTTGGTCCATTGCACGTCTGATATCATTTTTCACTCGAAATAAAGCTGTCGCAGTGCTACGTCATTTCCTGAAGCCGGATTGAAAAGGGTTGAGGAGGGAATGCTTGGTAAGGTATTCAGTAACTTGTTTGTGAACTAGACGTTGAAGCACCTTGGATAAGGGTGGTAGGACAGACACTGGACGATCATCAGAAGGAGAATCTAATTTGGATTTCTTCGCGATGGGTCTAATTAGTGCATATTTCCAAACAATTGGGAACACTCCGTTTATTAGGTAGTAGATAAATATGTGGGTTAGGATTGGCAGAACAGCTCCTATGACATCCTTAATCAGCGATATGGGAATATGATCATTACCTGTGGCATTATATGTAATAGAGTACATCAGAGCTTTAACTTCATTCGAGCTGACATTTCTAAAAGAGAATTGTTCATTGTTGAAAAAAGGGTAGTGAATTTTTAGGGAAGGAGGTAGAGGCTATACTTGGCAGTGCGAAATGATCTTTTAAAGCCTCTAGCGATATGCTTGGTACATGTTGCTCTACGGCTTTACCTATACCTAACGTACATAATTTATTTCATTTTTGTCGCAGGCTGTTATTGTTTATCGGTTCCTGAAAGTATTTATATTCAGAATTCCTAATTAAGTGCTTGGTTCTGTTCCTCAGAATCTTGTACCGCTCGAAATCATCTGTGCCATGCGTCTGCCTGTATTGTCTGGACAGTTTGTCACGACTGGCCATAACAGACTTTATCTCGGCCGTTAGTCACGCGGAAGAATGGTGGGTGATTTTTACCTGTTTCTTTGGTGCATGCTGGTAAAATATTTCCAGTACAAGTGAATTGATTTTTTTTTTACTTTAGTGTTAATGTTCTGAAAATTACGTATGCTATTCCAAGGCAAGTCATATGCATCGTGGCGTAGCTTATTCAGGTCCGTACGTTGTAAGTCTCGTATTGTAATGCAGCGTGGTTTGTACTTGGGTATTCGTGTACAATAACACACGTACAATAGGTCATGTGAAGAGATGTGAGGAGCAGGAATCTGTCCGTGCTAAATTATTTTTCGAGGTTGATTTGTCACAAGAAGATAAATCAAGGTATGACTTGTGCGGTCAGAGTAATGAACGTGATTAGTAGCGTTGAGGGGTAAAATCGTCACAATTGTAGAGGGAAATAAATTCAGTAGATTCTTCGCCTCACCGGTCTGCTTTAAAAGGTCAGTGTTGAAGTCACCCATGATTATAATGCCATCGTATGCCGAGATAAGTTTTGCCAATGCCTCTTCAAAATCACGAGTCTGTCTTATTTTAGGCGGATTGTACATTATTTCTATTAATTATCCTTTTATGGCAGTCTAATTCCACAAACATAAATTCCGGTCGCAGTGTAAGTCTTGGGCCAGAAGTGGAAATCATCTTAAATTTTAAGTCATTTCTGTAATAATGTAGAAGCCCACCACCTATTTTGTCACTACGGTCATGGCGTAATATTGAGTAACCGTCAAGGTTAGCTGCCGATGGCGGCAAGTCTTTACGCACCCAGCTTTCACTGATTCCAATAGTATGTACATTGTTCACTTCAAAAAAGTCTGTACCTCTCCCATATGAGCTAATAATGACTGGCCATTTAGGTGGCAACAGTGTAATGACCGCGGGTGGCTACTGAGCTGCTCTTGCAACACAAGTCCTGTTGAAGATGGTAGGGACGAATGTGAAGGGGAGGGTGAGAGCGTGGAGAGGAATGCAGGTCAATGGTATTACCGTTTTAATGGTCAGGAAACATATGTAACTATGCAGTAGGAGAACAAATCAAGTAAAATGTAAAATGAGCTTACCCGAGCAACCTGGTGAGTAGATCGTCTAACTTTCAAAAATACACACTTACGTACACATAGATATAAACTAACACACACAATTTCTTTCTCTAAATTCGCATGTTAATCCTACTCCTTGCAATGTTTTTTGACTGTGCCATCGTGCATATTTGAGTTTTGCTTCCATTTTCTCTTAAAATACAAATGCATCCATCTTGAGTCCAGCATTTCTGCAGTCCCAATAAATCACTTTCCTGATTAAGGATGTTTTCCTCATACTTGTGAGGGACACAGTTAACATAAGATATGGAAAATGTGACAATTCCAACAGCTAAAATTGGCATCAGATATAAGCTGTCTCCTTCACAAGAAAAATCCACTCGTGTTCATAAAAAACAGAAGGCCTTGAAAAACTAGAGTTAGAAAGTTCATATCCAGAGGATATGTTTACTAGGATGTTCTGCAGAAAAGACTAGCATTTCAGTCACCTAGGTTCAGTATGTGTCCTGTTGACTAGTAGGCACTGTGTCTTCCATGCGCACTGACAACTTGTCCCATGCGTGATGGCATCGACGCGTATAAAGCGCGAATTGCGTCCTGGGGTATAGCCATCCATGCTGCATTCACCTGGTTCCACAGTTCATCTTTGGTGGTAGTATCCAGTAATCGGGAGATAGTGGGTTCGAACCCCGCTGTCGGCAGCCCTGAAAATGGTTTTCCGTGGTTTCCCATTTTCACACCAGGCAAATGCTGGGGCTGTACCTTAATTAAGGCCACGGCCGCTTCCTTCGCATTCCTAGGCCTTTCCCATCCAATCGTCGCCATAAGACCGATCTGTGTCGGTGCGACGTAAAGCAAATAGCATCTTTGGTGGTTGGCATTGGGTCACAGCGCCGCACCCGTCCTTTCACCATATCCCACACATTCCTGATTGACGACAAGTCCGGTGATCGGGTGGCCCAGGGCAACAGTCTGATATCCTGTGACAAAAAGAAGGCACGTGTTCGTGCACCAACATGTGGTCGCGAATTGTCCTGCTGAAATATGGCGTCTGGGGTGTCGTGCAGACAGGGTATGACTACGGGTCACAGGATGTCATTCACGTAGGTCAAACTGGTCACAGTGCCCTGGACACGCACCAACTGTGATTTGTGGTTGTATCCAATAGCACCCCACACCATAAGGCCTTGAGTTGGCGCTGTTTGTCTTGTGCGAATTCAGTCAATGTGATGCATCTCTTCCTGTCTGCGACGAACCCAAATACGGCCGTCATTTTCAAACAAACAGAACATGGATTAGCCCGAAAACACTTCTGCTGCCACTCCTGTCCCGTGTGACGTCGTTCCATACACAATTGCTGTCTAGTATGTTTATGCACACATTAGTCAAAGTAGGCGGAGAAGTGAACGACGCGGCGGTAACCCAGACCGTAATAAACGGGACAGACTGCCACATCTGACAGTGTACGATGTGTTACACTGTTGCGCCAGAGCCGAGGAGGACGCAGATCTGTCCTCCAATGCCATTCGGATGAGGTGTCGATCTTCCCGAGGGGTGGTGTGGGTGATGTGTCCATACCCATCTTGTCGTGTTCTACGGCCATATGTGAAACATTCTGTACACATCCGTTACACTGTCGACACACTTCGTCCCACACGTGCAGCAAGTTCCTGGATGGATGCATCACGTATTCTCATGCCAATAATGCGCCGTCTTTCAAACTCACCCATTTGTCTGTACGTTTCTGGCATACGTCTGCGAGGCATCCTGCACGTCTGCTCAAGTGACACCAATCCATTACCTTCGGTTTATGGCGACAACGAGAGCTGCAGGCCCATTTTACCAGTCGGTGGTGGTGCGCTGAGATATCGATGCGGACCTTGAACCTGAATGCCGACATGGTTCAAATGCTAATAATTTCTTCAGAACACACTAGTGCTCATGCCCTGTGAATATGAACTTCCACTCTGTCGTCTTTCAAGGTGACCTGGTTGTTAAGGGCATGAGTGGACAATAAAATTCTCACAACCAAGTACTGTATACCTTTCAAAGGAAATTTACCTCATCTGTGTGAAATGATTGTGCCATATTTGTTATGTTGACGCGCACCTCCTCACCTGTTGGCTTGAGGACGAAAAATCTTCAGTTTTAGTTCTGTTGCCCTACATATATTTTATGAGAAAAGGAGAAAGTTTGGAAGGTTGACATCAGCGCAAAATGTAGGTAACAAAAATAATACAACGAAGAACATAGCATTTGAACGGTTTAGTGAAAAATACCCTATTTCAGGGTAGTAAATTAATCATTTCCATCATTCTGGCTGATGCAATGAACCTAGGCGCCCTCCATAAGCACGAACTTTTTTTAGTTCGTGTATGCTTCTTTATAATATTTCCATAGTAGAGATATGATTCGGAAATTCATGGCATACTAGGTTCTATCTCGATGGAATACCTCTCATTCAGAGAAGTGAATTTGTCATTTTGTCACACATCATCTAATGACATAAGACTGAACTAACAGGTAAAACTTCCTAGGGGGAAAATTGCTATTAGATCGTGTCATATGTTTTCTTGATCGGCATCGCGATGGTAACCGGAATATGCAAGTACAATGGTGAAGCGCCTCCTCTGGAGTGAATTTTCACCGATGGAAAAGGCGAAATGTGACATGTATGTACAGGGCATTACGGTTCGTACGTTGAACAATAGTAATTAGCCATGAAAGAAATGAATAAAACACAAACACTGTGAATACCATCCACAACGAATGAAAAAGACATAATTGCAGTTAGAATACATGTTGCTAAACTGTGGAAAAGAGTAGTCGTTCACACTTATAAATAGGTGTGCTTCGCGAGCAAATTGAGTAATCCTGCTCTTAGCTATGCGTGACGATGCGCTTAATTGAATCTGGGAGATGCAAACTGATTGCAGACGAGAGACATAGGTACGTTGCAAGAAAATGTTACGATTTGTCATGTTAAAGTTTTTTTCTTGGAACAACGTGGTCTTCAACTTACCTGTTTACTCCCTTAAACTCTCTATTGAAGAGATGCTTAGTAGTTGCGCTTCGTTCGTCAAACCTGGAGTGATGTCGTGAAATGTCACACATTTAACGAGAGTTTCTAGGAGATCTTCTTGAACTAAATTTGCATTTTTATGTGCACCATTATAAGTTATCTTTTCAACTGGACAGTTCTGGCAGCAGGTGTTTTGAGAGAAACCATGCGATGTTGCTAGTTCCCCCTTTTTCAGATGACGAAAAATCGTTGAATATGTTCAGAGCTTCAAAAATACCTGCAAGGAAGTTTGCGGAGGGTTTATTTGTCTCTTGATCACACACGTTTAAGATGAACAACAAATCGCCTTCAATAGACCTCATTGGCATAACTGTGTTTGCATGTGTTAGTAAACCAGTTGATTTCGTCAGTTCATACACTCCCTTTTGGCATTCTTTTTTCAAGTGTAGGACCCACATGAATTTCATTCTGGATTCCAGTTTGTTAAGCATTATATGTACCTCCTTCAAACCCATAGTACATTTAGAGGAACGTAGCTCAGGAATCCGCCAGTTTGATCTAATAATCGCCTTTTTGCATGTTAAAGGCTGTAGTTACAAATTTAATGATTTTATATTATTTTATCTGGAAAGTTGTTTTGAAAATGTGTACCCATTTGTTGTTAGTATTGTGGGTGATGCCAGCAATTATAGAAAGGGCAAACTGGGCCAGTGGCTAATGCACATTCATTGCATTTTATGTTACTAACTAGAGAGAGCTGCACCATTGCCCCTGAGGCAAGATGACCACTATGCATTGGTCTTTTGGGACTGACTCTAGGGAGCTGGGCCAGGGGCTAATGGGTATGCATTGCTCTATTGGACTAATTCGGTGGTATCATCCTTCTAATCGGCTGCTCTTTATGAGCCTAGCCCACTGTGTAGTGGTACAATAAAGACGGCATGCTTTTCTCTGTGGGTGGGAGGTTGGCGGAATACTGCCGTAATAGGCGACTAGAATAGAACTAGACACTTTCCTCTTGGGACCGTGGGATTGTGACTAGGGGTCTCCTAAATGAGTCCGGCACTATTTTAGTTGTTTAACCTTCACTGAATAGGGAAACGACAGGTCACCTGGGTGGCAGATTTTAACACTTTCGTCTCAAGATCAATCGTCTACTGCAATAATACGCAGTTTCCCACAAATAGCAGAAGCTTCCCAGCTTCGTAGTCAGTGCGTACTCGGGAACTAGACACTTCAGACGAGTATAGGTGTGGTATGGAGACGCCTGAGATTTTGGAGGTGAATTACTAAGAAATTTAGATTAGGACATCAGAACATTTGACGAGGATACCCGCTTACTTTGTAAGAACCGAATGATATGGAATACTGACCTCTACGCCGTTTCAGGGATCCGCTTATATAAACAGACAGAGAAGCTACATGGTTATACGATGTGTGTAACATGCTTGACCACATCTGCTAGTAAAAGAAGCCTGGTGATGAAAATTGTTATAACATTGCATGGTGTTACAATTAACACGAATTAAATATCCGACCAGACCAGGCTTCGACTCTATATATTATGGACTTGGAACACAACTCTGCTTTGTAAGACTCTAGCATTGGTCGAAACAGAGGTATATATAGCCGAGTCAAGCGTTACCTCTACTTACATTTTGAAGAGCTCTTCTCTTTTATTTATCCTGTCTAACTATCTCTGAATTGGTAAATAGGGGCTTCAGTTCACGGCTGGATACAGGGCTTCAACTCTTCTGACTTGAAGGCGCGCGCGCGTGTTGGTGGGCTATTAGAGAAGATAACTACCGCGCGTAACAGACATTTTCTCAGGGGTTTCACCATATGTAACTCAGTACGGGGGCTAATGGCGGTACATTACTCTGATGGGCGCTAAGTCTGAAGAGCTTCCTTGTGGTCACGGAGCTGTCTACTGAAGATGATCTACACTGACTGACAGAGCAAATGCAACACCAAGAAGGAGTGGTCAGAACTTTATGCCAATTGCAGGGTAGACTGACGTCACTGAGGTATGCTCATGATGTGAAATGCGCCGCTGTGCTGCGCACGTAGCGAACGATAAATGGGACACGGCGTTGGCGAATGGCCCACTTCGTACCGTGATTTCTCAGCCGACAGTCATTGTAGAACGTGTTGTCGTGTGCCACAGGACACGTGTATAGCTAAGAATGCCAGGCCGCCGTCAACGGAGGCATTTCCAGCAGACAGACGACTTTACGAGGGGTATGGTGATCGGGCTGAGAAGGGCAGGTTGGTCGCTTCGTCAAATCGCAGCCGATACCCATAGGGATGTGTCCACGGTGCAGCGCCTGTGGCGAAGATGGTTGGCGCAGGGACATGTGGCACGTGCGAGGGGTCCAGGCGCAGCCCGAGTGACGTCAGCACGCGAGGATCGGAGCATCCGCCGCCAAGAGGTGGCAGCCCCGCACGCCACGTCTACCGCCATTCTTCAGCATGTGCAAGACACCCTGGCTGTTCCAATATCGACCAGAACAATTTCCCGTCGATTGGTTGAAGGAGGCCTGCACTCCCGGCGTCCGCTCAGAAGACTACCATTGACTCCACACCATAGACGTGCACGCCTGGCATGGTGCCGGGCTAGAGCGACTTGGATGAGGGAATGGCGGAACGTCGTGTTCTCCGATGAGTCACGCTTCTGTTCTGTCAGTGATAGTCACCGCAGACGAGTGTGGCGTCGGCGTGGAGAAAGGTCAAATCCGGCAGTAACTGTGGAGCGCCCTACCGCTAGACAACGCGGCATCATGGTTTGGGGCGCTATTGCGTATGATTCCACGTCACCTCTAGTGCGTATTCAAGGCACGTTAAATGCCCACCGCTACGTGCAGCATGTGCTGCGGCCGGTGGCACTCCCGTACCTTCAGGGGCTACCCAATGCTCTGTTTCAGCAGGATAATGCCCGCCCACACACTGCTCGCATCTCCCAACAGGCTCTACGAGGTGTACAGATGCTTCCGTGGCCAGCGTACTCTCCGGATCTCTCACCAATCGAACACGTGTGGGATCTCATTGGACGCCGTTTGCAAACTCTGCCCCAGCCTCGTACGGACGACCAACTGTGGCAAATGGTTGACAGAGAATGGAGAACCATCCCTCAGGACACCATCCGCACTCTTATTGACTCTGTACCTCGACGTGTTTCTGCGTGCATCGCCGCTCGCGGTTTTCCTACATCCTACTGAGTCGATGCCGTGCGCATTGTGTAACCTGCATATCGGTTTGAAATAAACATCAATTATTCGTCCGTGCCGTCTCTGTTTTTCCCCAACTTTCATCCCTTTCGAACCACTCCTTCTTGGTGTTGCATTTGCTCTGTCAGTCAGTGTATATGCATTGTTCGTAAGGGACTAACCGTAGTGAGCAGGCCCAGTCCCTAATGCGAATACATGGATTTTATGGGACTAATACTGGAGAGCTAGCTTAGTGGATCACAACTTGTAACTTCGAGTTCGACGTCTCGGTTAACATTAACCTTACAACCTCAGGTTCTACCTGACGGCTGAAATAGTGTGCATTTTCAGAGCTTGAGTTCAAGGGTTCGATTCTTGCAGGCTACTGCTAAATCTGCTAACTAGAAGGGACTCTATCTTCCTCTTGCGTCTCCATGGCTAAATGATTAGCGTGCTGGCCTTTCGTCACAGGGGTCCCGGCTTTGATTCCGGGCAGGGTTGGGAATTTTAACATACATTGGTTAATTTCGCTGGCACGGGAGCGGGGTGTATGTGTCGTCTTCATCATCATTTCATCCTCATCACGACGTGCAGGTCGCCTACGGGTGTCAAATTAAAAGACCTGCACCTGGCGAGCCGAACGTGTCCTCGGACACTCCCGGCACTAAAAGCCATGTTTTATTTATTTATTTATTTATTTATTTACTAATTTATTTATTTATTCTAACTTCCTCCTCCCCCTCCTCCTCTTTCTGTACCTCTTCTACCTCCTCCTCTACCTCCTAAGCTAACAGGGAAACGCGTGTTCGTCTGGGTTGCAGATTTGAATTATTCTGCCTCAAAGACTCGGTTCTATGTACTATCTTACTGGCTTCTACTGCTCAGCTGAGTATCGCAGACATAAAGCTTTGACCTCTTGGCCTGTAGTTAGCGAGTACGATCTCGGTTTAGTCTGATGGTATTAAAGGTTTCGAACTTACTGGTCCCTTGTTCTGTCTCTTATCGGGGTGAACATAAATCGTGAGAAAGCTAGCCTACTTTTCATTTTGAAGGTAGGTTACTAATGCATTTTTTATCAGGAGAACAGAATATGTGAAGAGTTTCATACTTTGCGAGCCTGCTATAGGCCTACTACGTGCAAGACCACTAGCATTAGCAATATATTTGCTGACTACAGTCTTCCGAAATATGTCAGTGAACGTGTGTATTTTCAGCACCAACAGCATTTAGAATTATTATTCTCAAAGCAAGACATACACGAATTATTTAGGATAGGATTCAGATATCTATCTCTTAACTTGAAGATTTAGGGTTCGATTCTTAATGGCATGCACTTTAAAAAATCTGAATGGATGAGGTGTAAAGTTTAACAGCGATGCTGTTCGGTCTACAGTACTTGAAAGGATGCACGTTCTATTGTCTGTTATGAAGTGCGAGAGAGAGTTCTGGGATTTACTCAACCTTCAACAGAGATGAGTACTAGGTGAATTAAGACGGCTGGTTGAGGGATCTTCTTAGTGTAATAGCGGAGTAGTAAATTCGCGGTTTTTAAATCAAATGAAAATTAAAATCCCCTACCCGACCGAAGATCGAACCCGAGATCTCCTCTCCTGGACTGATGACTAAATTGATAACTTCTTGATTTCGCACTGAGAATAATAATAATAATCATAATAATAATAATAATAATAATAATAATAATAATAATAATAATAATAATAATAATAATAATAATCGTATGGCCTCAGCTACCGTGTGCAGACATTTCAATTTGACGCCATCTGGCTGTCTGCTCGTCAATTTCGACGTTCCGTCTTACTCTAGGCCCACTAGATGGCAGACCGAGTAAACCGGTTCATTGTTGGATGCGCTAGCGAGTGGTTGACCGTTCCAAGAGCTCTGTGTTATCTCAGTGATAAAGTAGTTAATAATTGTAGAAATTTACCACATTTTGTGTGTGTGTGTGATGCATTTAGCTCCACAAATAATTGTGTTTAGTGTTTATTTGTAGCAATCTGCGATTAGTGGCATTTATTTACAGTTTTCACACTGAGTAGTTAAGTAGGCGTTCGCTAGATTACAACCGGTAATTTAGGTCCGCGTGAAAGATGAAATATATCTTTTTTAAATAGTATTAGTAAAATATCAATAGGATTGTTGATAAAATACGGTACTTACAAAGACGGGATATTAAAAAGAGTCGTAACTTCGGCAGCGGTTATATCTATTAGTGCAGGCATTTGACGGAGTATCTCAAATAGCAGTTCAACGGTCCCACCTATTACGAAGGTAATAACTTCTTTTAATAACGCGATACTGTTGTAAATTTTGTTTAAAGAAAGGATTTCAACATAATAGACAGTATTTCACTGGGGAGTTAATAGTCGTAATTGTTATTGTCGCTCTTCTTATTCAAATATTGGCATTGTTGGCTACAGTCTGTGAACAAACGGTGTAGTGTAACAAGAAAATATAAATAAAAATCTGCTGATTCTTGTATTCCGATCATTAGTAGTTCTGAGTAGGCAGTTAAAGTATCCGTAATTTATATTTCTCACCCTCGACATTTCAGTATTTAATTGCAGTTAGCTAATAAGCAAGTTCCTACATTCCAATAATTGCAGTTCAAGACCCTGGCGTAATTTAGACAGAAATACATTTGAGAAATTATTGTAAATAACTTCATAAGTTATTTTTCAACATTTAAGGACACTTTTGTTCTCCGTCCCGCGGAGTAGGGAAAATAATATTAATCCACAATCTGTGAAGATAACATAACCGCATTTCAGTTGAGAATTGTAGTGTAGATACAGTACCGGTATATTAGATAGTATCTTGCCTGTTATATTCGGGTGTATTTTTGTGCAAACGGCAGGTTTCATTTCTATTACAGCATAGTAGGACAAGTAGTACTTATATTAATCTCTATACGTGTTTATCTTTGTTGGTAATCTTTGAGTACCTACCAGTAGTTCTTGCGAATATTTAGGCCTATTGGAATTTTCATTTCTATTGTGCTTAGCAAGAAGCTAGGATACGTGTGAACGTAGTTTTAACATTATTGTAGTGTAGTATAGTAACTTATTAGAAATTAGAGTGCCTATTCTATAATTTTGAGTAGTTTTGCGAATTTCGAACTTTAATGGTAATTTTGTTTTCTGTTTTTGCTTGGTAACAACCTGTTGTAATTAGAATACGTCTGAACGTTGTTTAAAATTATTGTAGTCTATTATAGTATCTGTACGTAGTCTGACCGTAGTTTAAAATTATTGTACTGTATTATAGCATCTTATTAGAAAGTAGTGTATTTATTCTGTTACTGTGAAATATTTGTATTGTATAGTACCGTTTCTGTGGTATCTGTAGTAGCACCCTTACTAAAATTCTGTTGTTGTAATTAGGGTAGACTTAACTGCAGTAATGAATTGTGTAATTCCTGTTTATTATTCTCTGTTTCCAGTAATTAACAGCAATTTTCATCGTGTTGGCGTGGTAGGAATAAAAATAGTACAATTAAGCAGTATCGTAGTGTAGTAGTAGTAGCCTATATTAAATAACTTACTATCGTGTGTTCTTTGTGAACTAACCTAGACAATATTTCTTTCCTTTCATATTTATTTTGCACAGAATAAGTTATCTTATTTTTCATTTTCTTTTCATTATTTAGTAAAAAATGGCTAAGCCGTGCGAGTGTAGGAACTGTGGGTGTGGCCAGGCATTAAGGAGTATGAGGGAGGAGTTGGAGAGCTTGAGGGAGATAATTAGGGTACTCTCAGAGGACAGGAAGGAAAGTAGGCCTCCAAACAATGTACAGGATACAGTAGGTGTAATAGAGGGATTGGAAGGAAATGGGAGATTTGTGGAAGACAGGTGGTCTAATGTTTTAAGGGGAAGGAGATTGCAGGCTAAGGGCTCCATTCAGAATCAAAATTCAGGACAGGTGTCGGTGAGAAATGGGTATGAGTCACTGCAGGTAGAACAACCGAGGAAAGATGAGGAACAGGGAACTGTTGCCGAGAAGTTTGGAAGTAGGAGAAAGGGCAGAGGTAGGAAAGGGAATTGTAGAGTAGTGGATAGGAAAAGACAGGTGGACCAGGGTCATGGGATGGAGAAAGGGAGGAGGAAGTAGCTTCTGCAGCTGTCAGGAAACATAGGACTGACCAGGAGGGGAGGGGGTCAAATGAGGTGGGTAGGGTTGAGGCTCTGGTCATGGGGGATTCTATGGTTAGACATGTCAGGAAAGTGTGTGGAGGAAAGGGTACCAGGGTAGAGTGTTATCCAGGAATTAGGTTAAGGCAGATGTTGAGGAAAGTAGAAGAGAAGGAGGAGGGAAAGGGGAAGGTAGTAGTGTTTCACGTTGGTAATAACAACGTAAGACAAGCAGGTATAAGTACCAACATAGTTGGGGATGTGTGGGATCTGGTAAATGCAGCATGGGTGGAGTTTAAGGAAGCGGAGATTGTTATCAGTGGAATACTGTGTAGGAGGTATACTGATTGGAAGGTGATTGGGGATTTAAATGGGACTATGGAGTGGGTATGTGGGAAACTGGGAGTGAAATTACTAGATCCTAATGGGTGGGTAGGAGATAGGGATCTGCGGTCAGATGGCCTTCACTTAAACCACAGTGGTACATGTAAGTTAGGAAATTTGTTTAGAAGCGTTATAGGGAGGTACATTCGGGGAAACAGGGTGCGCTACGGAGCGGTGTTACGGGAACAGGGAACTGGAAATCAAGTAGGGATGACACAAAGCTGTTAGTGCTCAACTGTAGAAGTATTGTAAAGAAAGGAATAGAATTAATTTAATATATATATATACTTACCAGATATTGTAATAGGAGTTGAATCAAGGCTGAGAAATTATATAATGGATGCAGAAATTTTCTCACGGAACTGGAGGGTGTATGGTAGAGATAAGATAGGAATGGTAGGAGGGGGAGTATTCATTCTCGTGAAAGAAGAATTTGTAAGCTACGAAAAAGTTAAAGATGACAAGCACGAAATTCTAGGGGTAAGGCTTATTTCTACGGATAATAGGCAACTTGATATCTTTGGAGTGTACAGGCCAGGAAAGGGTAGCGCAGATGCTGATTCAGAATTACTTGATAAGATAATCAGCTATGTGGGAAACGATGAGGAAAGGAAAGTGGTCGTAGCGGGTGATCTCAATTTACCAAATGTCAATTGGCAAGGTAATGCGAACGACGGGAAGCATGACCAACAAATGGCAAATAACTTAATATGGGAAGGGCACCTGATTCAGAAAGTGATGGAACCAACTAGAGGGAAGAATATTCTGGATGTGGTGCTGATGAAACCAGAAGAGCTCTACAGGGAAACTGAAGTAATAGATGGTATTAGTGATCACGAAGCTGTTTTTGTGGTAATTAAAAATAAATGTGAAAGAAAGGAAGAGATTAAAATTAGGACTGTCAGGCAGTATCATATGGCTCATAAAACAGGCATGAGGGAGTTTTTAATAAGTAACTATGATCGGTGGAAAACGGTAAATAAAAATGTAAACAGACTCGGAGATGGCTTTAAAGCAATTGTTCAGGAATGTGAAAATAGGTTTGTACCTTTAAAGGTGGTAAGGAATGGTAAAGACCCACGTTATTATAACAGAGAAATACAGAAGCTAAGAAGGAAGTGCAGGTTGGAAAGAAATAGAGTTAGAAATGGTTGTGGAATTAAGGAGAACTTGAAGAAACTTACTAGGAAATTGAATCTAGCAAAGAAGTCAGCTAAGGATAACATGATGGCAAACATAATTGGGGCCACACTAATTTTAGTGAAAGATGGAAGTGTATGTATAGGTACTTAAAGGCAGAAACAGGTTCCAAGAAGGACATTCCAGGAATAATTAATGAACCAGTGGAGTGTGTATGCGAGGATCTTCAAAAGGCAGAAGGATTCAGTAAGCAGTATGTAAAGATTGCTGGTTACAAGGATAATGTCCAGATAGAGGAGGTGACTAATACTAAAGACGTATTTAAAATTTACCTATGACAGCAATGACATTTACAGTAAGATACAAAAGTTGAAAACTAGAAAAGCAGCTGGAATTGAGAAGGTTTCGGGGGATATACTAAAGACAATGGGTTGGGATACAGTACCATATCTGAAGTACTTGTTTGATTATTGTTTTCATGAAGGAACTTTACCAAATGAATGGAGAGTTGCTATAGTAGCCCCCGTATATAAAGGAAAGGGTGATAGACATAAATCTGAAAATTACAGGCCAGTCAATTTGACATGCATTGTATGTAAGCTTTGGAAAAGCATTCTTCCTGATTATATAAGGCATGTTTGCAAAATTAATAACTGGTTTGATAGAAGGCAGTTTGGGTTTAGGAAAAGCTATTCCACTGAAGCCCAACTTGTAGAATTCCATCAAGATATATTCCTGGATTCAGGAGATCAATTGGACTGTATAGCGATTGACTTATCTAAGGCATTTGATAGGGTAGATTATGGGAGACTACTGGCAAAATTGAGTGCAATTGGACTTGACAAAAGAGTGACTGAATGGGTGGCTCTATTTCTAGAAAATATAACTCAGAGATTTAGAGTAGGTGAAGCTTTATCTGTCCCTGTAAAAATTAAGAGGGGAATTCCTCAAGGCAGTGTTATTGGACTTTTATGTTTCTTATATATATATATAAATCAATGATATGTGTAAAGAAGTGGAATCAGAGATAAGGCTTTTGCAGATGATGTTATTCTGTACAGAGTAATGAATAAGTTGCAAGATTATGAGCAACTGCAAAATGACCTCGATAATGTTGTGAGATGGACATCAGGCTATGGTATGATGATAAACGGGGATAAAAGTTTGTAAGTTTCACAAATAGGAAAAGTCCTCTCAGTTTTATTTACTGCGTTGATGGGGTGAAAGTTCCCTTTGGGGATCATTGTAAATACCTAGGTATTAATATAAGGAATGATCTTCATTGGGATAATCACATAAATATGATTATAAATAAAGGGTACAGATCTCTGCACATGGTTATGAGAGTATTTAGGGGTTGTAGTAAGGATGTAAAGGAGAGAGCATATTTGTCTCTGGTGGGACCCCAACTAGAGTACGGTTCCAGTGTATGGGACCCTTACCAGGATTACTTGATTCAGGGACTGGAAAAAATGCAAAGAAAAGCAGCTCGATTTGTTCTGGGCGATTTCCGACAAAAGAGTAGCGTTACAAAAATGTTGCAAATTTGGGCTGGGAAGACTTGCGAGAAAGGAGACGAGCTGCTCGACTGAGTGGTATGTTCCGAGCTGTCAGTGGAGAGATGGCGTATGAGGACATTAGTAGACGAATAAGTTTGAGTGGCGTTTCTAAAAGTAGGAAAAATCACAATATGAAGATAAAGTTGGAATTCAAGAAGACAAATTGGGGCAAATATTCGTTCATAGGAAGGGAAGTTAGGGATTGGAATAACTTACCAAGGCAGATGTTCAATAAATTTCCAATTTCTTTGCAGTCCTTTAAGAAAGGGCTAGGAAAACAACAGATAGGGTATCTGCAAGCTGGGCGACTGCCCTAAATGCAGATTAGTAGTGATTGATTTGGAAACTGAAATTCTCTTGGGCGTCTATGGCTGGGATTTAATGAACTTTGTCGGGTGAACACCAAATGTGTCGCCGGAGATCTTTTACATGCCGACATCGTCCACCCTTCAAAAATCCGACTACCTCTGCTGGGTTTGAACCCACTATCTTGGGATCCATAGGCCGACACTCTACCACTGATCCACAGAGCTTGGGTGCAACTCAACCACCCCATTCCCGTGCCACTGGAATTAAAAGTTGAGAACCAGATCCGAACCGAAAACCGTCTGCACTACAACTTGGTTGTGGATTTCTGACACTTGAACTACCTTCTGCTGCTATGCTGAGTAGCTTAGGTGGTAAGGCGCCGGCGTTAGTAAGAAACACAATTCGGTTATCTAGGTCGTACGATGTTAGTATGAAAAAAAAGTCTTGGTATATTTGGTATTGTGCCAGAAACGAGTAAAGTGAATTTTCTCTTCTGTGTGCACAAGATAAAAAACCTGGCAGCAAGTTTATTTCTACAGCCGAAAGGTGTTATTTTAAAGTTAATAAACGAAATGTTTTAACTCCTCCCAGAATGCGCAATGGATGATTATACAAGTTCAATTTATCTAGCGTTATTCATGTAAACTTTGTGACTTCAAAGATGTCATAGATCGTGAAGTAGGAATCAATGTAAAGGTCGATTCTGAAATCTGTGACGGCTTTGTCTATGACAAATATCACAGATTTATTTCGTTACAAATATTTTATAGGAAACTCTGAAGTCTACGATACATTATTATTAACAGTAAAATAATGTGAACCAGCCTGTCATAAAGTCAAGTCATTTCTCGGCGATAACGGTGGCGATTTTGACAATTCCAAAATGAGGAAAACTTTAGATGATAATCCGCCAGGTTCATACAATACCTTATTGTAATGAAATGAACGGTTATGTTGAACGAGAGAGCCAAGTTTTCGTAGAGGCGGCTCAATCTAGACTACACACCCATGGCGATTTGCTTCAGGCGTTATGGGTTGAACTCTGTAATACAGCTGTTTATATATTAAATTGAACAGCTCCCGAAAGCGTTAAAAATATGACTCCGTTTGAAATATGGCTCGGTAAAAGCCCTAGTCTTAAGCATCTTACAATAATTGGCATCGAACGCTACGTTCATGTCCCTAAATAAAAAGGGCAAAAGTTAGACATAATGGCCATTAAGGGTATTTTAGTCGGACATGACTTTGTTGCTTACAGAATATGGAATAATACCAGACAAATTTTAAGGTTTAAAGACATTATCTTTAATGAAAACCATTAACATCAAGAATGTCAACTTCTTCTGCAGACGAAAATGAATAATTTCAATTACCAGATGTTCCAAAGGGAGAAAGAAGAATGTAAAGAAAAATCTGACAGTCAAAATGTTTCAGAAAACACTGATAATCATCCAGCAGAATCAGATGAAGATTTTGAAGAAACTGCCAATGATTTAAAATGACTCTGAAAGATAGGGATAATATAAATCCTCCTGAGCAATACGAAGAATTTGTGTCACTCATTACAATAGAGATTTCGGTAACTCTAGAGACTTATCAATTTGAAAGGATTTAAAAAATGGGAACGAGCTATGGACGATGAAATGAATTCACTGATAGACAGTGAAACATGGACACTTCAAAATCTCCCCAAAGTTAAGAAAGCATGTGGACTTCCAGAATTTAAAATATCCTGACGGAGCTGCTGACAGATACTAAGAGAGTTTGGTCGTAAAATGTTTCTCCCAGGTAAAAGGAGTAATATTTAACGAAACATTCAGTCCCATTGTAAAGAGGAGTACAAACAAAAACCATCTTATGGGTTGCAGGTAACAAGATGATGTCACAATTTGATATCTCTACTGATTTTCTCTACGGAGAACTTTATGAGAGCGAGGAGATTTATGTTCAGCAACATGAATGGAACAAGAATGTAACAAACTAAGCTTGTAAACTGAAAAAGAGTTTATACGGCTGGAAGCAAGCTGCAAGATGCTGTTACAGCAGGTTTGTTAATTTTCTTAAGAAGTTCAACTTCACTTATAGGGGTGCCGATCCTTGTATATTTACAAGAAGTAAGGGAAAAATCTACTTATCCCAGCACTCTACATCGACGACGGTCTTGTGGCATCAACCAGTAAGACAGGATTAGATGATATTTTGTAAGCACTAAAAGGTGCATTTAAAGAGAATCATAAGAATCTATCTTACTTTTTTGGTATAGAAATCACACAAGAGGTTGATGGTATAGCAAGTAGACCAAACAAATTCTCAAGCGATATTTTACGGAGAATTGCAGACCAGTTTCTACACCCTTCATCGGTTTCCCACAAGATTAGTACGAACCAGGGAGAGAAGAACAGGGATTTCTTCATCGTCAATCAATGGGTTCGTTCGTGTGTTTAATGGCATCAAAAATACCGGACAATGAATTTGCCATCGGTGTCGTCTTACGTACACTGGAAAAACCAACTGCTCAAGACATCTCTTTCGTTAAATGTATATTTCGCTACTTAAACGAATCTACGGAACTTAGAATTGTGTATAGACCTGAAGCAAGTTTTCTTGAAACTTGCAGCAACGCAGATCTTGGTGGAGACATTAATACTGGAGGCTCGACATCAGGGATCATATCCATGTATGACGGAGGAGCTATCTCATGGTTCAGCAAGAGACAGGGGAGCGTTGCCTACTCTACTACAGGGGCCGAACTAGTAGCTGCGAGTGAGTTTGCACGCGAAATGGTTCTGCTAAGGACGCTTTTAGAAGAGCCTGACAGTCTTCGTGAGTCTCCGAAACTATACGTCTTTAATGAAGCAGCTATCAAACTACCTAAGTACCCAGAATTGCATCAACGGACGAAACATATTGAGCTTCACCATTTCTACGTAGGAGAAGTTATACTGGAAGGGATAATAAATATTGAAACTGTATCGGCGGACAGTCAATTAGCTGATATGCTAACTAAAACTATTCACAAACCAAAGATACTAAATTTTTGTAAGTGAAAGTGGACTTTCAGTAAAATGCTTTAAGTGAATTGCTCAGTGAGGGAGTGTGTTAAGACATTAAACTCATTTAATTATTCTTTCATTTCATCATGTTTCATTTATAGTATCGATTATCGAACAGTACTTTAAGAATATTATTCTTCCGACATTCTCCTATACTTCCTGTTTTACAATAATCTTTCTTTGAAGAATAATGCGATCATTTTGTATTTGAGTTTGCATCTGCATCATTAATGAAACAAGGTGTTATTTACAGAATTACATGCAGTTTATTTCCACTTTAATCTTAATACTTACTAGTAGATAAATGCATCATACCTTCTTTAGATTTCTCTTCACATATTCAGTTGATAATATCACTTACATTCTCCATTCTCCCGATTCATTCTATCAACTATTTGATAAGTTAACAAGAGTGTAAAGTTCAAGTCCATATTCAAATGTACCAACATTTTCTCCATTCGTCTATAAATATATATTGGCATATTTCTCTGATATGGCTCTATGGCTAAATGGTTAGCGTCCTGGAATTTTATCACAGTGGTTTCGGGTTCAATTTCAGGCCGGATCGGGAATTTTAACTATGATTGGTTAATTTATCCGGCACGGAGCTAGGTGTATGTGTCTTCTTCATCATCATTTCACCCTTATCGCGACGCGCAGGTCGCCTACGGGCGTCAAATCGAAAGACCTGCACTTGGCGAGCCGAACATATCCTCGGACACTTCCGGTACTAAAAGCCGAAAGCAATTTTTTTCTCTGATATTTCATGTTTCTTTGGAGTGCCTTGCGGTGCCATTTCTGTATCGTTTCGCACACAATTCATTTCTTGTCCTTATTTTATTGCCTTATGCCTTTATTTACGTATACTCGCATTCGCTATGAAATTATACCTATCATTTCCCATTTTGGTCGTTATTGTGATAATCTTACTTATTTTACATAATTCTACTAGTGTTCACATTCTTTTACATTATGACCCTATTGTTTGTCTTTCTGTGTCTTGCAGTCGTTGGACCACCTTCTTACACAATCTCCTGTGATTATTTAACAAATTTCTTTCACAGTAGTAACCAATTATCATTCAAACGCATCTCAATAGAATCTTATCCTACATTCTGGAAACGTTGTTCTTTCTTTTAACTTTAAATACCGTTAGTTCAGTTTCATTCAGTTCTATAAACATTATATTAAGGTTTGTTGGGCAATGGTAATAAATTGATTGAAAATGCTGAAGATAATGAGCAAGAATTCTATTCTCTTAACTCTATAAATGTCGACTTAAAATACACTATGTTGTTATTGAGTGCTAAGGAAATCCAGAATTTGAAAGTCTACTTCTTAAGTGCATTAAACAAATGTTCTTCGAATTATACAGCAAATATATGTACAATTCATTATTTATTCTCCTTATTTTTGTCCAAAAGCCCAAACTCTATATCCAATTTTTAAGCCCGCTGCATGACCATCTCCGAATGTGTTAACTAATTACTAATTACTTTTATTCTTCTTCTCTTCTCCGTCATCTTCATGCAGCTTCAAATGATAAGTTAAGGCTTGGAGCTACGTTCTGATGCCATCCTCTTCCTTCTGGTCGTTGTAATTCTGAATAATGTGTTTCACACGTCTTAAATTTTCCAGGTACGATAATTTAATAGGATGTCGCACATACTGATTCCTTCAAAATAATTGTTTCTTCTTCGTTTAGGCCTACGATGGACCACGTGGTTCTTAACTCTGGTGATCTCTTTTCCTCCTCTTAGCCCAGTATTCCCTTCATTCTAGTGCTATGGGTGTCTTTTCTTTCTTGACTCCATTTCACTCCTACTCCTGGACGCAGTGCTTTAGCTGTTAGTGACTGGAGAGAGTCAGATGTCTTGACTAACTTTCTGAACTTATCTCGGTTTTAAATATCAATGTGATAAATTTTTATGTATTGTAGGTCTTTGCGAACTAAATTCGTCCATTTGGCACTTGTTGCTTTCCCTCTCGATACAGTTTTGAAGACCCTTGAAGTGAGTCTCTGGCTGTCCATCCTGATTACGTGACCATAGGATATTAATCTTCTCTTCCTCATAGCTGTTGTAATGCTCTCTATTTCACTGTACAGTTCCTTGTTTTGCCTGATTCTGTACCCATCTCCTTCTTTAATGGGACCCAGAATCTTTCTGAGGATCTTTCGCTCCTTCAGTTCCAGTTTTCTGAGTTGTCCTTTCCACGTCATGTTTAGGCATTCTGAGGCGTACAGTACAGATGGTCTTACTACGATGCTGTAGTGTCCAAGTTTAAGATTCAAGGAGAGGGATTTAGACTTGTATATGTTCTTACAAAGATGGTAAGCTCTTTCTAATTTAGTGCATCTACTCTTCATTGCAAGGTCCTCATTAACATTTGGGGTTATCCATTCTCCAAGATATTTGAATGACTTGACCTTGTGTATTATTTCGCCCCCCAAAGAAATGAAGTTGAATTCTTCTCTGACGTTGGTCAGAAATTCTGTTTTATTGACAGCGATCTTCAGCCCTACTTTAGCTGCTATGCGTTCTAGGGATGATAGCTGGTACGTAGCTTCCTTTTATATTAATGTTATTTTACATTTTCTTATTGAATTCCATGAATAACCACACTAACCTGTAGGTCATCCTTCATGTTCCTGTTTCTGCAACACCTTGCAGTACATGCATCTCTCTTTTCACATTTCTAATATAACTCCTGCCCGGTTCTCTCACGTGAATAATGATAATGACGAGAACTTTTATACAATAGAAAAAGTTTTCCTTCTTTTGCTTGGATTCATATTGCTTCCACTTTGACTTGGTCTCAATATTTGCAGGGAAGAAGGTAGCCATTTCCATAAATTCACTGAACAATGAAAGAACTAAGAATAATTTATAAAATGATTTACAGTAGAGCCCCCAGACACGAAATTAAAGTAGAAATAAATAAGTTTCAACCCAAGGAAATCAACTAACATATAAAGTATCCGTGAATAAAAGTGACATAAAAATGTTTGGATATACATCCCATGGTCCGAAGGAAACTGGCATACATAAAAGGTGGACAAAAGTATATGTGGGCATAAGTAACAAATGATTATGGTTTCGATTGACTTAAACGTCTTGGAAGCGAGGATTCTAACATCGTTTTGAAATTGGCCTTCTTCACGAAATCCCATTGGAATAATGCAAGTGACAAAGCCGTCAGATCTTTGAACTTGCATCATTCAGAATTTCAGGGTTCGAATCCGGTCATTGTTAATAACCGTTCAGACTGTGATTATTCTCCGGGAATATTCATTAATTGATTAATGAGAAATATAGAAGAAATAGCATTACTTACTCCAAGTTCCCCATCACATATTCAAGGGAACGGTACCAGTCATAAAAGATCAAATCCTGGATTCAGAAGAGATAATTCATAAAATGAATAGGGGTGTGATATCTGAGTGGCATAGATACTAGCTTCTCATCAAGGCGGCCACGGTTCGAATCCTGATAAATGCATGTGAGTATATGGAAATGAAAAATCACGTGCTTGTGTTTGTGATTCTTAGTAACGTCATTGCTGGATAGACAAAGTCACGTGGAAGAGGCCGTTCAAAATAAAATTGTTGCCACAGACAGGATGCCGTCGCTGACGGGCGAACACTCACTGAACGCCATAAACATAGAACATTGAGGGTTAAATACAGGAAATCCACAGCTGAATAATGTACCTCAAATTGTCAATATTATTAGAATAAAAGGGGACAAACCTAGAAAATTAAATAATCATAATGAGGTTACACCTACAAATTTCATACGGGATCTGGAGGAGTATATTCGTGAAAACAATATTCCACCTGAAAACATCTCAGAACAGGGGAGATATTTCTAGATGGGGATGTTGTACATCGGTACAATGGTTTTAGGTATACGTTTGAGGACTTTGATTTTTTAAACGCTTGGTTTTACAGAAATACTGGGGCGCAGAGTTACAGCAATCATTACGTCTTGACTTATACTCAAGGAAATATGCAAATTCTGGACAAAATCAATATGCGAATTATTTCTGTAATCAGGTACGACGCATGAAAGATTTAGGTACGCCTCCAACTGAAACGGAACTCATTCATGCCATAGAAAAACTGTTTTCTCCTGAGGTGCAGCGCTTACTCATTGCTGCTAATGTACAAACGGCTGTACAGGCTGAGGCTATTCTAAGACAGTTGGACCAAACTATGAATGTCTCGGCAATACCTAAAAATTCTATAAACAACACTCAGCACATAAATGTGTTAGAAACTACTAAGAATCAAAATTTAGTTTCGTCACCTGAGAAAGGCAGTACCAATCAACAGAAGGATTACAGTAATTATTGGAAATCGTACTACCGTAGATGGGATGAATGAAGAATGAGACCCAGAGATGACGGGAAAGACGACCAGATGGACGTCAGACGGCGAGGAAATAATCGGCAACAGGACAGACCCAGAAACTATAGAAGAATAGACCATATGAACGGCCAAGATATCACTCTGATCAGAGTTTTAAAAATTTCAGAGATGATATGGAAAGTAGACATCGAGAGAGCATGAGATATCTCGATGAATTGAGAAAAGAAACGGAGAAAGGCGGAAAATGGAAAGAAGCAATCCATAGAAGAGATACGAACCCCGATGTAACTGGAGCAGAAAGTTTGGAGTTCCAGAAGCGAGAGGACTAAGTCCTTTGGCATCTCAGTACATGCTGGAGGATCAGAGTAAGAAAAACTTCTATTTAAAATTAACTATTCCACTCTCTAGTAACGATTTTTCATTCACGACGGAATGGACAGCAGCTCAAATTGACTCGTGGTTCGTGAAACCTGAAGAACTTACCGAGGAGGAACAGCAGTGTCAATCAAAAATTCCAGAGGACTACCGATTATAGTTGCCCGATTATTGGTCTTAAAGTTCATTCTTTCGTGGACACAGGGGTGTATATCAGCGTCATTTCAAAAGCACTACAGTATTTGAAGACCTATGAAGTAAATACCCGATGCCCATTATGCCGGTTTCTAATGTAAAAGTGAAAGGGATTATTCCAGATAAAACTGCAGTATGAAAAGAACAAACTTATACTGATATCAAGCTCGGTTACACCATATTCTCATACATCTTCGTTCTCATGAATAAGATGAATTTCAATCTTATCCTAGCGGCTGATTTTATGAAAGAATACAATGCCATAATTAACTTGCCTAACAACGAAATTTATTTTCGTAAGGCCGAAGTAGTCGAACGGATGTGACTCATGCCTGACCATCCTAACATGCTAGAAGCTAGGGAGATAGAGGCTGACCAAGATGAATATGTGAGACACTTGGAGGAAGAACAAGTATTTCCAAGGGAAGTAAGAGATGGAGGAGAGACCCACCTGGGAGAAGAAATGTTTGCTTCGCTGGAGAAAATAGTGGAGAACGAAACCAGGGAAGATTTCTCAAGTCTCGTGAGGAAGAAAGTTCAGGAGGCTAGATGTTCGGAGGAAAATAAGAAGAAATGATTACACCTGTTAATGCAATATGAGAGTGTATTCGACAATAAGCCTGGAAAAATCCCAAACTTCAAATACGCACTACTGGTTAACGACTGGTCACCTTATAAGCGCAAACCATATCCTAGAGCAGAGAAACATTTCGCAGAACTGAAAAAATAATTCAGGAGAGGAAGCCCAAGGAATAATTAAGAAAGCAACAACACCATTTGTAAATTTCTTAGCCGTGGTTCGTAAACAAAATGGGTCACTGAGATTGTGCTTGGATGCGAGCCAATTAAACGAACCCCTTATTCCTGAGTATAACCAAGTGACACCTCTTAAAGGTCTAATTAGAAGGTTTGAAGGTAACTCGTATCTTACTGGAGTGGACATAGTCTCGTCGTACCATCACACAGTGCTGGATGACAAGTCACAACTGTTAACTGGTGTTTTATTTCACTAACAAATCAATATTTCTGTAAGACTCCCGTTCGGGATTAAGACCTCAGGATCAGCCTTGATTAGAGCCTTCGACAGGAACCTTACAGAGGAAGTAAAGGAAAGTACGGTGCGCTACACGGATGCTTTCATTTTTCCGTATAAAACCATTGACGAACACCTTGAACACCTGGAAAAACTACTTGCAAACTTGAGGGATACTGGGTTTTAAATCAATCTTGAAAAATCAAATTTTTGCCATACGGAGATCTTATTTTATGGGCTTGTTGTAGATGGTGCAAGGATTAGAACAAATCCTGCAAAAAAACAGGCTATTAAGTTTTCAGCGACCCCAACGGATTAAAAATGTCAGACAATTCCTGGGACTATCTGGACTTTTCTCTGATCGTTGTCCAAATTACACAGACGCGGTGGCAGCGTTGCAAATACTATTGCATAAAAATAACAGATGGTGTTGGAATCATGAATGTGAAGAGGCTTTCATAAGAATACAACAGATTGTAAATGAGATCATAAAATTAGGATATCCAGATTTCGAATCTAAATTTATTACACAGTCTGATGCCTCAACCGTTGGAATAGGAGCTGTTCTTTTCCAAGAAGACACCACCAATCCCACAAATAAATTATATTTGTCTTTTTACATTAGAAAATTGCGAAACCATGAATTGAATTATAATACTACTGAATCGGAAATGCTTTCCATTGTCAGCGCTCTACAACACTGGCAGAAGAATATTTATGGTTATCCTGTTGTTCTAAGATCGGATCATAAGGTCTTGACATTTATGCTGAAAAGTACCATAGCAAATGAACGGGTTTCACGGTGGTCTCTGTTTGTTCAACAATTTAACATTGAGTTTGAACACTGTCATGGACCTGGCGATGTCGTTGCTGACGCACTAAGTACAAACCCAGAAGAAAACACAGTGTTAGTACACCATGTGGACTTGATAAAAGATGATCAGGAAATCCTCAGAAAATTAACTCTCTTGGTGCCAGGCGGTAGTGCGAGCATCCTCCCTTTAAATTGCCAGAGCCGATCTGGTCGGCCGTTAACCCTAGAACTGCCAAACGTCGCGCTTGCGACTCAATAGTGTGTCACTATAATGCCAACGTCGCACGCGCGACGCATAGTACATGCATTCGCTTAATCAGTCATAACATCATTTATCGTTCACTTACACTATTTTAATAAGTAAGACATTGAAGAAGAAGCTTCAAGTCTTCCATCACACATTCCTCACTAGCCGGAAATGACTCAGTCAAGGTCAGGGTAGGTATAAAGTCACCTACTATTTCATCATCCCCCTGTGATCGCAGTTGCTATGTAACTTCGCGCTCGCTCGCTGTTTCTGTTAGTTTCTGTGAATATATATCGTTATCTTTCAACACATTATTGAGTTATTCTTAAATTGTTTCTTTTGAAGTGTAAACTTTCATCATGGTTGATGAGCTAAGTGATTCAAGTGATATTCTCAAAGTTCTTGAAATGATTGGGATGCTTCCTCTTCCAGCGATATATTTTCTTTAGCTGATGATACTTTTGAGAGCGGAGAAGAATATATTCCAGAATCTGAAGTTGAAAGTGATTCCGATGAAGAGAGCAGGCCTGCCGACGTTTCATTGAATGACACTGTTTCCGTAACACCAAAGTGGTGCAGGATTTATCCACCCGAACCGGAGTTCGATGTTTCCGAGAAGTTCCGCGTAAGGGGTCCTGGCAGTAGGATCTGTCCGCCCCGAAACAGTACACCGATTATGTATTTCTACTTGTTCTTTACGGATTTGATTTGGAAGCTTTTGGTGAAAGAAAGTACAGATTATGTGGCGAAAAAAACAAACTAAAGTACACTCTGGAGAAATGGCGGCCTTTTCTCGTATGCGAACCTGGTTTGATGTAACTATCTCCGAAATGAAAAAGTAAATTGTCATTCTAATAAATATACGGTGCACCGTGAATGTTTTCATAAATTGCAGATTTTCTGGAGGCCTA
This sequence comes from Anabrus simplex, assembly GCF_040414725.1. Classification (NCBI taxonomy): domain Eukaryota; kingdom Metazoa; phylum Arthropoda; class Insecta; order Orthoptera; family Tettigoniidae; genus Anabrus; species Anabrus simplex. The sequence goes on from NC_090266.1 coordinate 800,652,739, forward strand.
TGAGGCATGACAGGAAAAGACAACTCTCTGAAAATGATTCCCAGTAGTACTCGGTAGCTGACGGAACTGTGTGTAGCTCGGAAATGTTTATTCTTTTGTGATTTTATTTCTGTGTTTACTTTTGAGAACGTAATATTTTTAAAAATTAGAAGAAATTTCGCGTGTTTTGTATATAGTGATTTTTTGAAATGAGTGGTTATTCATTACTAATGGTGAGCTTAAAACATGAAAAACTTTTTTTTTTAGTTTTCCAAATTGTTGATCGCCTGATGCGCACCAGATAAGCAAGTAAATGATCTAATACTTATATAAGCATATTAAATTCAGCTTTCTGAGTAATATGGTGTGCTGCATGCCTAGCTTTTCTGCATCTAAACGTGCTTAAATTTATTAAAACATAAATGTGTAATGCATGCGAAAATGGCCTGGCATTTAGGGAAAAACACTCGGCACTTCTAGGGTTAACAATCCAGTCGGAAGTTGCCAGAGCCGATTACATCGGCCGGCTTAAAATTCTGTGATATACGTAATTTTGAGACAACCTATAGTGAAGTGCATACTTTTGTTACAACCTCTAGTAAAGGGGCTACACGTTATTGTGTGCCTGGCCTTGCATTGGCAGTTCTAACAGGGTGTTATACCTTTCACAAGAGTCGTTTTCTGTGTTTACAAATACCGCTAACCGGTCAGTAAGAGATTGCTCCCTGCAGTGAGTGGATTTGTGACAGGAAAATGGCATGTTATTCACGTGGTAATTTTTCAGCATGTATTGATGACAATAAATCAATGCAGTATTTAGAACAGTGCGAAGTTAACGCTGATGATTTTTCGGATAGCGATAGCAAATTTAGTTCAGGGAGTAGCGACGAAATTATACCGGACACGTCCGCGGAATCACCGGAGCTAAAGAAGCGAAGTTTAATTGTGTCTAACAGCACTAAAGCTACTCTGAATATGGTGATAGATGAAACTGGTGATAAGGAATATGATGGTGATGATGATGATGTCTCTGGAGAACATTTTGTGGAAATTTGTCCCAATGAACCCGCTCCGCGGGCCAAGTGTAGCGTGCCTGCCTCTCACCCGGAGGTCATGGGTTCGATTCCCGCCCAGGCCAAGAATTTTCACCTGGTCCTGTGGGTTGGTTCGAGGTTCACTCAATCTAAGTGACCATAAGTGATTGCAATTGAGGAGATATCAGAGGGTGAGAGGACCCCGATGTGGAAAACCAAGAATAATTACTGAGAGGATCTGTCTCACTGACCATGATTCACCCCGTGAACTGCAGGTACCGAACTGAGCAACGGTCGCTTAGTAGGTCAAAGCAAAACACGGCTTTAGTGCCATACGTTTGTTAATTTCGTAAATTCTGTTGTATTGTAAAATTATTTTTCTAATATATACTACAACCGAAAACGAGAAACTATTTTTTCTGAAAACAAAAAACTATAATATCAACTACTATTTTTTACATATTTAGTAATTCAGAATTGTTTTAATACTGTGTTGTCCACACGTAGAAAATTTGTTGTCAGTATTTGCCAAACATCGATACATACAGGGGAATTTTATCGATGAGTAAAATTGTCTTGTTTTTATTAGTGACATATGTTTGAATTTTTATTTTTTACGTTTTTATTTTTCTCGTTCAAATTAGTTATTCTATAGAATTGTATTTAGAAATACATTATACATAATTACGTATATTCTTTTGTATCGTAAATTATTTTTTCAAAGTAGATATTGAGAGAGAAATTGCGAAAATATTTTTCTCTTCCTAAAAATAAACGTTTTCGACAACTATAAATCAACAATAAAACGTTTTTGACTCTTTATATCACTCCAAACCAGTTTCTTTTTCTACGTAGTCGATATGTAGAAAATTTCATGCCGGTATTTGCTATACACCGGTAGATATACGCGAATGTTAAAATACATGTATTTCCACTGAAAACGTCCTGGCACTTTACAGTAGTAGAGTGGAGGCGGAGCTCTGACCTCTTCCAGCTGATGGGGAGCGGCCGACTAGATCGGCTCTTGGCTCCAAGAGACGCATTTGCTAGGAAGATAATTGACTATTTCGATAGGAAAATAGTAATTAGTAACCCACATTATGAAGCCATACATGAATTATCATTCCACTACTTAATGTGTAATGGATTACTGCATAAATATTGGATGCTGACCATACTAAATTAAGGATCGTTGTTCCCACTAAACTACAGAAATGGATAATATGGCTTACTCACACTACTCCTGGTCATGCTGGAACTGATAAGGTAGTGGCTACAGTTCAGTTTACATGGACAAGGATGAGGGAGATGGTAAGGATGACCATAAGAACGTGTGACACATATCAGCGTGTGAAACCGAACACTCACCTGTTAAAGTGATATCCTATCCCGTTATTGCCAGAACAACCCAGAAAGGTATTTGCAATAAATCTATTCGGACCACTTCCACGGTCTGCCAACGGCAATAAACATGATTGTAACAATAGATATATTTTCTTTATACACATCATTGTTTCCGATACAGAAAAGTAATGCTAAGTCAATTCTGAGAAGAATTACTCGCAATATCGTACCCATGATGGGTAAACCGGAGTTATTATCAGACCACGGTTTTCAGTTTACGTCTAGGAGACAACATGAAATTAAACATGTCCTCAATTTGATAAGATATTCAGCAGGTAATTCCTCGGAGCGGATAATGCTCGAAATCACCAGATTCTATAGAATTTATTCTTGAAGGTGTCACTGGAACTGGATTAAAGTGTTGCCTATTGTTATGGACTGCCATAATAATACCATCCACGAATCTACTGGCCAAATACCAGCAGTCATTCACAATGGCCAATATCCATCAAGATGTTGGGATAATGTTGTGCAATGTCCGCCAGATGCTAAATTGTCACCGGAGAGGCGTATCGATGTGACAGCGGAACGCCTGAGAAAACAAGCTGATCGACGACTCCGTAGAGTGGCAAAGAAAAAAATTCACAGACCATCACGTGTAGACGAACTTGTGTTAGTGAAAAAACCCATGGCATCCAGCCCAACGCAGCGATTTTATGGCAAGTTTGCTGACCTGTATGTTGGACCGTTTAAGGTCACAAAGTCCTATTATAATAACGCCTACCAAGTGTAAAGTCTACTTGGACATCACGAAATTATATTTAACGCAACGAACATGAAGCTGTATTATATGCCAGAATTAAAAAAACAACGGAAGAGTCAAGGTTATTCTGTAGAGGAAGGTGGCAATTCAGTATGTCAAAGACGTAGTATCAGCTGCTGGACGAGCGGAAGGATGTTTCTAATGTTATTCTGTTCAAGTGAGGATGCGTAATTATTCTTTAGGAAGAGAACTACCACAGAGAGTAAATCTCATACAACAATACTACCAATTGAGAGTAGAAAGTTGGAAACGAACTGAAAGAGAAAGACGAAGCATACTTGGCACATTTAATGCTGAGAGAATAATCAGAAAATTTTATTCTGGAAAATAAAATTTTCGAGGTAAGAGGTGGGTGTGACCGTATGCTTCTTAGCAAGTGGCTAAATGAAGAGTAGTGTGAAGAGCGCCTGGTTCTTTTTTCGGCATCGCACGTGCTCGTTCCCTGCGCGAGGCGGTGACAGGTTTCAAACCTGAAGGGGAGCGAACTAGTTGAATCACAAAATAAAATAAAAAATTAAGCGGAGAGAAAGAAGTAGCTGAAATATGTTCGCGTACAGTTGTATCTGATTAAATGTAAAGAAATAATATTAGTAACAGCGACGGCATGATATTTGTACTTGGGAATGTGTATAAAGGTGAAATTAGACTGAACAGTGATAATGATATCATGTGTAATTAATGTCTAATTAATATTTGAATTTATGTTTAATTTTGAATGGTGTATTGGTTGAAAGTATTAAGAATTAATTAAAGGAGCTGACAAGAATTCAGTACTTGAACTGACTCGTACTTCCTACGATCAGTGGGGTATGGCACTACTTAAGGGAGGGCATACGCGTGCTCATTCTCACTTCATTTCACTTATTCTCCGGGTACGCTCAGTACACTGGTCAATGAGAACGTCGCTACACCCGAGTGAGGACGTCATTTGAGAGGGACAGTGTGAACGCATATTCAGCGTTAATCCTATACTTGAGAAATTGTGCCAGTCTCTACTACCACGATTAGATGTACTCAACCAACAGACGTCGAATGGACGCAGATAAATAGTCAAAGTACATGTGTTTTTAATGACAAATCGCAGGATTGTGCCTAGAACTTTCTCTAATTTGTTCTGTACAATTTTCAGCAAAAATCATCTGGAACTGTGTAGTTGAAGAGGACCTCAACAGCTTACATCGCAAGGATATGAGATTCCATACAGGATTCTACCCATATTTCATCATGAACTGTTAAATCTGCAGACCGTCGCCAACGGAGGAGAAATGCAGGGATTTCAACCCTAGACTGTTCAGTTGAGGACGTTCGGAGCTCAACATGAAGACTACAGTATAAGTTAAGTCGAAAACGTCTTTATTTATATCTGTTCTTTGTAGCAATTTATTTATTTCTCTATTCTTTTGGTGTAGTCTTGCAATTGATTTATTCCTTATGTTATTTCATTAATTGTTCTCAAATGTTCGAGTTAAGTCATTAAATTTAGTTCGTGTACTTGATTTGTATCCATAACCACGTGCTACAGAGTTCTGAAATGATAGATCATCGGAAGTTTATCCATGTGTTATCATAACGATCCTTTCTTATTAATGAATTTTACTGCATTAGTGAGGTAATTTGTGCCGTAGGAATTCATTGAGATAATATTTTCCCTATATTTTACGATATTTCGGTGATTTTGGATTTACATTCGTACCTCGTGGTAATTGTAGTATGTCATCTGGATGTTAATTCCGGAATAAGATCATGGATTTATTAGGATTACGTGAGTAGAGATATATAATTCTGAACAGTACATTTAATCATCGAGACGAATTTAATGGAAGTAAGACTTGTTTCTTGTACGATAGCATGTTCTTACAGGATTTTCTGACTATACGTTTTGTGATGTAGAGTTATGGAGAATATTAGTCGTCGTTGTAAGGTTGTAATTGAACTCTGAATTCATGGTGAATTAATTTATGTGGTAAGAGTCGTCTGAGAGTGTATTACGACGTGTCTTTTGCGACGATATCTTTAATACGTGATATTGATGGTAGAAGGAATAGATAATTGTTCTTCGAGAATGCAAAATTGTAGTCGCTTTGATAAAGTTTTCTGATGATAATAATAAGAATATGTCAGTAGGCGTACTCCAGAATTCTGTCTTAAATTTTAGGAATAAGTTTGTCCTGTTGTAAGTTGTGAAAATCATTGATTCTAAGCCACGAATGTTTGTGTGAATCTTACTGGAAAATGATTAAATTTGGACTACTTTCTGAGATAAATATTCAGATCAGACTGTAGTTCGATACCAGGTGAACTCAATTTAATCGCACGAATTTTTAACCACATGGACACTTCATATTTTCAGTGATACTTCAGAATGGAATCCAGTGGAGAGCGAGAATGTTAATTCGTAGGTGGACCTGATGTAAATAATGTAAACATTTCTTCTTTAAAATGTTTCCTGTAGATAATTGGTAGAATTTATCAGATTTTATAGTTATAAGTTATGTTTTGTACATTTCAGATGTATGTGTTGTGTTGGAAGATGCTATAATCTGTGATATTTTAGTTAAATATAATTCAAAATTTTTGAGAGTATTTCAACGTCGATATTTTTTTGATTTGACTGGTTTTTGAGGATTAATAATTTCGATTCCTTACAAATGACCCCTTAACGATAACGTTAGATACACTTAAGAAAATGGAAATTGCAACACCATGAAGGCATTGATCGATTGTGTTGATTTTCAAGATATGGAACGATGCCATGTAGGTATATAAGCGATCAAAATTTCAGACCCATTGGATTGTTGCTACAGGCCTCCCTACGTGATTGGTCAAGGAAGAATCAACTCCAGTATATGGACTCTGGTGTAGCGTAGTTGACATGCAGTCTGTGCAGTGAAGTGTTCCCCGTCAAAGATGCCTCGACGACAGAGAAAAGCACGCTATCAACAACTGTCGCTGTTTGAGAGGGCTCGGATAATCGGGCTGTGTGAGGCTGGATTATCGCTAAGGACTGTCGGTGCACGTGTTGGCCGACAGGCATCTACGGTACAACGTGTATGGCAGCAGTAGTCAAATGAAGGTACCCACACTCGTAGACCTGGCACAGGCCCAGTGCGACGGACAACTGTGAGAGAGTATCGCCGCATCATTCGGATGGCCCGGATGGAACCCCATGCAACAGCAGCGCAAATTCGAGCAGCTGTGGCACCCCACGTTACACAACAAACAGTAGGTAATCGCCTGCGTGCAGCTGGCTTACGAGCCCGTGTCCCTGCAGAAGGTGTTCCATTTACCCCACAACAGCGACGTGTAAGGCTGGCCTGGTGTCGTGAAAGATAGACGAGGGTCGACGGACGGCATAGGGCCGTCTTTAGTAATGAATCGCGTTTCTGTCTTGCCCGCAGTGACCGCCGGAATCGTATTTGCGGACGTACCGGGGAGAGGGGCCGCCCAGATCTTATTGTCGAGAGGCACAGATGGCCAACGCCAAGCAATATGCTCTGGGGGGATATTGGCTTTAAAGTGAAATCACAATTAGTGCTTGTTGAGGGCACTAAGACTGCTCGACAGTACGTTGATAGGTTATTCAATCCAGTGGTTGTCCCTATGATGGCGAACCTTGCTAATGGGATGTTTCAGCACGACAATGCCCAGGTTCACACTGCGCGCATCTCCAGAGAAGCTCTCCACATCACAACCTTAGAATGGCCCGCCAGTTCCCCGGACCTCAGGCCTATTGAGCATGTGTGGGACATGATGGGTCGACAACTGGCCAACCGTCCTCAGCCATCCAAAACTCTGGAACAACTGACCCGTGCAGTGCAGCAGGCATGGGCCACAAATCCTCAGGAAGCGATCCAGGGCCTTATTGACGCCATGCCGAGACCAATTCATCAATGTATTGCAGCTCGTAGTGGGCATATCCTGTATTGATTGTTGACCAAACTTGCGGTCAGAGGGACCTGAAAGTGTAATCATCGAATCAAAACCGAACATTCGTCCTGCATGTTCAATTGCAGCAATGTAGCACCACTCTTTCTGGGTGTTGCAATTTCCATTTTCTTCAGTGTATTAGTTATCATGAGGAGATAAGTGAGAATAAGTTAGAGCAGATATACTCGACTTCATTTATAAAGCATTTTCAACATACATGTAATGGTAATGGATATTTAAAGAACGTAACTTCACTAAAAAAATTATGAGAAGAAGTAGATTTTGTAAATTTTAAAATTTTATATTTCAAACACTCCATTAAAATTCAATGTGTGTCTTCGCCATAAGACCTATCTGTGTCGGTGCGACGTAAAGCCCCTAGCAAAAAAAATTCAATGTATTTTTCAGATTTTTCGAGGGGTTAAATTCATCAACTCATTTCTCAAGATTTAAAATTTAGTATTGTTTGTTTTACGGGAGCGAAAGCTGGGTGGACTCAGGATATCTTATTCTTAAGTCAGAAGTAACAGGCATGAAAGTAGCAAGAATGATTGCTGGTACAAGAAAGGTGGGAACAATGGCAGTAGGGTACTCGGAATGAGGAAATAAGGCTAATTTAGGAATGAACTCGATGGATGAAGCTGTACGCATAAACCGGCTTCGGTGGTGGCATAATGTGAGGCGAATGGGGGAGGATGGGTTACCTAGGAGAATCATGGTCTCTGTTATGGAGCATGAGAGAAGTAGAGGGAGACCAAGAAGACGACGGTTAGACTCGATTTCTAACGATTTGTATATAAGAGGTATAGAACTAAATGAGGCCACAACACTAGTTGCAAATCGAGGATTGTTGCGACGTTCAGTAAATTCACAGAGGCTTGCAGACTGAGCGCTGAAAGGCATAACAGTCTATAATGATAATGTATGTATGTATGTATGTAAAATATAACGACAAAAAGAAACATGTTCATAAATCAACTCTGTTAGAATTGTAGGGGAAATAAGTCGAATGTACCATCCCATTCGTTTAAATTATTTTTATGTCACGTCAAGATACATCAGTAATTTAATTTAACGTAGCGGTCAGTTCCCATAATCAGAGATAATGAGGATGGCAAAAGTATTTATTTTTATTTTGAATGAACAATGTTAAAATTCCAATTTATTATCGATTATTTCTTATTTCCTAACCTACTGTTTAATCCTGCCATTTGTATTTATACAGCCAGTCAGTAATATCTTGTTCGAACTGAGCACCCCTGGGGTGTCTCTTGTTCTCCGACTTGTCTATACGGGCGTATATTATTATTATTATTATTATTATTATTATTATTATTATTATTATTATTATTATTATTATTATTCACCAATAACTGGGATAAGCTGAAGAAAGTCGAGTTCATTTTACAGAATTACTGATAGTTTTAACCTGGTGCACTTTTTGATCGATACAGTATTTTAGCTTCTGTTCTTTTTTTTTTTTTTGCAGAGGCTAGAGTAAACTGTAGCTTTCACAGCAGTTTCAGTATCATTTATGGCTGGGACAGTATGGAAGTTGCTAACGTTTTGGGTGGTGCTGAGTAATGGTTTTCAAAGTACAACTTGCGCGTCTTCATATTATGAAAGGTGTTACTCATAAGGCTGGCCGTACTGCAATACCACTTTATGATCCAGTGAATAAAGCAATGGAGAACTGTGTAACTCACTCCTCATCTCGCCTTGTACACACCATTGTGGTGCTGCCATCGGTTCTTGTATTTTCCCTATAACCACATAACATTTGGTGGTACTTATTGAAATTATACCATTTTCTGACGCAGTGAAGAATACAAGGGCGAACTCACTCCACATCATACCTTGTACGCCTCGTTGTAATGCCGGCATTGGTTCCTGTACTTTCTCTGTAACCAAATAACCATTGGTAGCACTTAATATAAATCCAACGAACGTTTGGACTGGAGACTTCACATGAAGTATATAAGAGGTATAGAACTAAATCAGGCCACAACACTAGTTGCAAATCGAGGATTGTGGCGACGTTTAATAAATTCACAGAGGCTTGCAGACTGAGCGCTGAAAGGCATAACAGTCTATAATGATAATGTATGTATGTATGTATGTATGTATGTATGTATGTATGTATTGTGCCCTACAATGTTTTTGATTCCAGTCTGGCTAATGCCGAATTCGAACCAAGAACATCATAGTGACCCATACATCCAAGAAAATATGTATGTATGGCACATGTCTTACCTTACAGGCGTATCCACAATCCGCAGCTCAGTAGAACATGAATCAGGGCATCAGCGTGAAAAATGAGGGCATAAAAGATAACTTAGGTGGATACGATATGATGCAGGGTAAGAGAAAAATCCTACCAAAAAATATCTAATAGAAAACATCGCTGCATTCCAAGTTTTACAATCAGGAATTTATTACATAAAAAATACTATTTACAAATATAAGAGCTTTCAAATGTGACTGGGGTAAAGATAATGTTGAGCCGATGACTACCAGGTCACTGCCTTCACGAAGCAGCTTTGCTGTAACAAGCATGGTACAATTGTGTAGGTAATGAAATAAAGAGACAATGGATCTGCTGAAATACACATCTATCTGTAATCTCCCCATAAAATTTTACTATGCTTCGTACCATCGAACCCCGGTGCAAACAAATATAAAAACATAATGTACAGTGCCCTGACCCGGTCTCGATCCCTGGTCCAATGAAGAGCAAGGCGTTGAATAATCATATACAAAAAAAAAACAATATCAAAGGAACACAACCACCTTGTCCAAGGGGTCAATATCAAACGGGCAAGTGTTAAAATAAAGCAGAACAAACAGAACTAAAATCTCTCCTTGCGTCAAAACATCAAGGTCGTCCTCTCTCCTCTACACACTCGACAAGCTGCAGACAGCAATATAACCGAGTTTCAAGACTGCGACGTCAGGCACAACAACCCTCACCAGCAGTGCACTCGACAGGCAACGGTCCACACAATTTATGAGCTCAGCTGACTGACTTGTAGCTGAGTGCTAAGAAACTTCGCTTTTCAAAGTACCTCACATAATCTGTCTGCTAAAGCGCTCTTTTAAATACACATGGGCTACACGCACTCATCTCAATATCACCAGCAATACAACAAATCTCATTTCCGCCTCCAATGGGCTCATCCTTGATAATACAAAGTCACAATTCAGTAAGCTATAATCACATAGCCATAATAAGGCATCTCAAATGCATCTAATACACTCTTAATCTGTGCTGGGGCTCTCTCATATCAATTCATACAGTCAGCTACATGCATAATGCCCACATCTCTCAAACATACGGACTCGCTCACCCTGTCAGTAAAGCTAGGTGAGTTACGGGGTAAATCCTGATCTCAAATACACAACCTACGTCTGCCGAGGCACATGCCTAAACGCTACACAATAAACAGTGCCTGCCTGCCAGACTTACCTAACATGACCAAGGGAGTTCGACCTGACCCATGAAGATTACACGTACACTAATATAATACTCTCGAAATGAAATATAATCACACCAACAAGGAATATACAACCTACTACCTACCCTAATGTACGGGGTTCGAGCTTGAGGCCTAGCTCCTTATTACCAAGAAATTTCCTACCATAAACTAACCTGTTGGCTGACGGCCCCGCTGTTCCTATCTAAATTTAAATGACATGCTTGAAACAGAATTGGAAAGCTCTGACCTTATATGATTGATGACATGACGGAGCGGCCCTTACTGTGGACCACTGAATTTACCACATCATGACAAACTGCGACGCTTGCAGCAGATATTGGTGGACGGCTGGAGCCATTCTATCTTGCGTGAATCCTTCTTGCAGCTCCTTAGATGGTTGGAAAATGTCCCCTTCGATGTCGCGCTGATCAGGTACGCCCAACGTTCCTGGGTCGATTCCCGATGTCGTGCCGGCTTCAGCTCCCGTTGTGGCTTCCTCGCAATGATGATGTAGAAGCTCGTTCTGGCTTGATGCAGGGGTAACTGAAAACAAATTTACTTATTACAGACTGTCCAGACTCGATGCCTGTTTCCACTAATATCGTGCCTCACACATTACATTGACCAAGTCTTGTTCTGAATTTTAAACCTGGTACACTCTAGTTTTTTCATCACTCTTAGTAACACTGTTATTTTATTCTTTCACTCGGACAACATGTCGTGGTATCAGAACTACCCTGAGCTTACATTTATTCTAGCATTACGTCAGTTACAACTGGACCTCACCGAAATATGAAGCTACTAGTTCATCAGTCTATAATAGGCAGTACCTCATCTCACCACAGCAGATCAACACAGGTAATATCAAGAATTCAGCTGAATATGCAGGTTAATTACTTACTTTCTGGCAGATTCAGTAGTGCTAGTTGTATGTGCAGCTCGAAGATAAAACGTTGTTCTAGGTGCCGACTCGCAGCATGACGACTTCGCTCAAGCAGCCTTACGGTCAGAGAATGAGGCTGACGTGCCAGGCGGCCCTGCATTTATAATCAGGTTGGCGTAGCCACGCCGCTTGATCGCGTGTAGGATACGCGTGCCCTCGACTCGAAGTTTTCCCGCACACAGCACGTCAAGTACCCAACTTAACGATTGCATTTATGATTACAGCCATATTGCATATCAAAATTAAGCATAAATTATGCAGGTTGCAATTCTTGTATCAGATCCAATGGATCTCTTTCGTAACCAGAGATATTAATTTAATTCCTTCTTCCCTCCGAAGGTTAGTTTGCCGGGATCCGGGGAGCGTCCCCAATCTTCATTAAGTGGCTTGGCTTGGGACATAAATCCCTATCATGAGGCTCTGTAAATTTTCATAACGATGCTCTAGCTCTCTTCCCACGAGAACGCTTCTTCTGGAATCTTTTATGAAATAAACTAGAAGACGATGACTTCCTTGGTGGTCTCAGGTAATCCCAATATCTAATACTAAAATCTATACTATTGGTCCATGAACTGCATGGTTCAGTATGTATGTATGTATGTATGTATGTATGTATGTATGTATGTATGTATGTATGTATGTAAAATATAACGACAAAAAGAAACATGTTCATAAATCAACTCAGAATTGTAGGGGAAATATGTCGAATGTACCATCAGCGTCCCTTAGGATGATTAAGATATGCTGCCGATATATGATGCCAGTTACACTACCAGAGACCTCCATAGTCATGCTCTGGTTCGGTGAATGCAGAGTGGGTCTCGGCCAGCAAGTGGCCTCGTCTGGTCCGTGGTCCAACTGCTCTGCACTCTGCTAGTTGCTTTACGTCGCTCCGATACAGATAGGTATTATGGCGACGATGGGGCAAGGATGGGCTGGGAGTGGGAAGGAAGCGGCCGTGGCCTTAATTAAGGTACAGCCCCAGCATTTGCCTGGTGTGAAAATGGGAAACCACGGAAAACCATTTTCAGGTCTGCCGACAGTGGGGTTCGAACCTACTATCTCCCGAATACTGGATACTGGCCGCACTTAAGCGACTGCAGCTATCGAGCTCGGTAACTCTGCACTCTGACCGGCCAACCGAGCAGAGGAGGGGTGGCCACGGCTCTACCGTGGCTTTACGCCTCTGCATTTGGGAGACGGTACAGGGCTGGATATCACGGCCGGCCCAAACCGTCGGCTGTCCTGTGAATGTTTTTTTCTGTTGTATTCCATTCTCCTGGACTAAAGCTAATGCAGGGACACTTCCTAGTAAAGGCCAAGGCCGCCAACCCCTTCCCCTTCTCCGAGCATCTCCTTCACCGCAACACATCTCCCGGCCTGAGATACGGTGTCACCGTCTAAGAGGCCCACCTCCCCCTTCAGGGTAGGAATGAAAACATATTAGTAGTACTACTAAGTCATGCTCTAAGACGGTTGTGATATCTGAGATACTCTATTGCAGTTCCTCACCAAGGCAGCCATAATAAAATCGCAGTCAACGCAAATAATATAACCGAAAGGGAAAGTAATGCCACGATGATTTAAATTCATCAAAAGACTTCAGATCTCGGGGTTTATGCCAGATGATAAAGAGGGTAGTTACGTAAAACTCGAAGTTCGCTTGTACCATGATAGGACTTAGATGGTAATAGCTGATAAGGCTTCAACTCGAAATACCTGAACCAGGCTTCTTCGGAGACCACACGGCATATATTTGTTAAGAAACATCACTGAACCATTACTCAGCATCATCAATACCACAGCGACTTCCATCCAGACATTGCCACAAATGAGACTGAAACTTCAACAGAAGCTATATTTTTCTGAATCGCACGCAAAGAGACGAATGCAAAACAATTCATGCACCATGAAATAAGAAAAAGACAAGTACTTATGTTAAGGTAATAAAAGTAAATGCACCAATAACATGTAGGGCATTTTCAGGAATCCGATTTTAAGAAAACAACACTTAAGCTTAGCCCACAGAAAATATATTTAAAGTTAGAATTTTCGCTAGTGAAATGTGGTGCATTGGATTTAAAAAAATATTGTAGAAAGTATCAAACAGGGAATATCTGGGCACATTTGATTTAAAAAAGAAATTCGTGCCACTGAAGTGAATTTCTTAACCAATCCATGTTTCACGACCGTGTTTCGTACGCTACAAGATGTTTATAAAACACATGGTTACCCTGAAGGCTACCTAATAAAAGCTTTCATTCCGTACTCTGACGGGGTTCGGTGGGCCTCCCAGAGGATGACGCCCTCTCTCAGACCAAGAGATGGGTTACGGCAATTTTTGATAGGGAAAAGGGTGAGAAAAGTGTGGCCACGGCCTATAAAATGAACTTCAAAGCCATTTATCAGTTGTGTGAACGAAAGGGATCTACAAAATGTCACAAATATTCGTCCAAAATTGAAGATAATAATTGCTTTTACTCAAATAAAGAGTAAAATCTGCGGTGAATTAAGAAGTACCGCCGTTAGTAGAGAAATGTGTATACGTACTTACGAGCTGTAGACAGGACATCCTTATGTTGCATTACGCTGCCCATGCCGTCTTTTGTTTCTTTATTGTGTTCAAGGGCTAGCACCGACGAATGGGTGTGCTATGTCTGTGAATTCTCATTATCTTTGTCCATATGACTATCGCCGGCAAAAGAGCATGATCCCTGAACCAATAAATATATGACTTCTTTTTTGAAAGGAAAAAAAAATGATCACTGGACCAATAAATATATCATTTAATGAATGAGTTAGGGCACAAAACGAATGAGCAACATGAAGGAAACGACACCTAATTAATTCAAACAACTTCAGTGAGCAAAGACATCACACACGAAAGTGTTAGACAAACAAAACACATACGGAAGCGCTGCGACGTAGCAGAAAAAATAGTTGTAAGGTAGTAAAGTATGTATACAAGTAAAATATTTCGTACTATTTCTTAATTTACCGGAGAGTTGACACTTTATTTGTGTAAAAGCAATTATTATCTTCCATTTGGGGCAAATATTACAGTGACATTTCCTAGATCGCTTTTGTTCACGTAACCGCATTTATCTTAGTGAGGAGAATGGAAAAAACCACGTAAAAGTATTCTCATGACAACCGACGGTAGGACCAGCCCACCACCTCCCGAATGTAGAACTCTGCTTCAAGCCATAGCCGTTCGGTGTGTCCTTAACTTGATTGTACTGTGGTCTTTATATTCAAATAGCTGATAAGTAGGAGTCTGTACCATTCTGCATTGGGAAGAAGTTCGAAGTTCCAAATGTTCAACAACTAAGATATATACCTAATATACCTATAAGTGATACGTTTTTCAGTGTAATATCATACACAGTAGAGAAATACCAAGCTACCCCAAGGCTCGTATGCAAAACCGAGGAGAAAAACATCCGGTATAACATGATGATTCTCAATAGACTCACTCGGACAGAAAAGTGACCAAACCTCGGACTCTGCTACGCGGAGTCTGGCCATTAAAATAATCCATCTAAGTAAAACTTTGGACTACTGATCACAATAATCGTATTTCTTCCTCCTCTATCGTTGAGGTCATGCGTAGTCTTGCAATTGACTTTGAGTCGCACCGACGATAGGATAGGGAGCGGCTAGGAGTGAGAAGGAAGCGCCCGTGGCCTTAATTAAAGTACAACCCCAGCATTTGCTGGTGTGAAAATTGGAATCCACGGAAAAACTTCTTCAGGGCTGCGGACAGTGGGGTTAGAACCACGTGAATTTTAAGGTAAATATATGATTGATTTTTCAGACTAGCCAGGCGTTAAAAATATTGATGATTCTGATCACTTTCCATGGACACTGGTGACTGATGCGTTGGCTACGCGGTTTGGATCACCTAGCTGTGAGCTTGCATTCGGGAGGTAATGCGTTCGAACCACACTAACAGCAGCCCTGAAGATGGCTTGCCGTGGTTTCCCATTTTCACACCAGGTAAAGGCTGGGTTTTTATATCAAATTAAGGCAATGCTCGTTTCCTTCCCAGTCCTAGCCGTGTTCTATACCATCGTCACCGTAAGTCCTGTTTATGTTGGTGAGACGTGAAATGTATAGGAAAAGAATCATATGCGTATACACATCACTACAGCCACCGAAATAAACCGCTTTGCATACCTGCACAAGTATATAGCAACGACAGTCAAGAAGCTGATTTAAAGGGAAACGAGAGAAGTGAGCTCAGCTTATCCACTTGATGGTGGTTGTGTTTGTATTCTATTCCACAAAGGAGCGTGGTGAAACCCCTTAGCTACGTAATTTTCTCACCTGTTGTGGCCTAATAATTTGCTGACATGTTATGTACGTCAGTGATCAATTAAAAAAATGAAATGTCGTATGGCTTTTAGTGCCGGGATATCCCAGGATGGGTTCGGCTCGCCAGGTGCAGGTCTTTCTATTTGACTCCCGTAGGCGACCTGCGCGTCGTGATGAGAATAAAATGATGATGAAGACAACATATACACCCAGCCTCCGTGCCATTGGAATTAACCAATTAAGGTTAAAATCCCCGACCCGACCGGAAATCGAACCCGGGACCTTCTGAACCGAAGGCCAGTACGCTGACCGTTCAGCCAACGAGTCGGACGTCAATTAAGAGAAATATATCAAAGATCAAGTTCCTCACATACAATGGACATACTGTTCGGCATTGGATACCAGGACAAGGGTTAATTTCATTTTCTGTCAATACGAGTATTTTATGCGTACATTTTTTCATAAAAATGGTAATTTCTACCCTTCCTAAAATAACATCGTCGGAAGGTTAAGATCTTCCACCTACTCATCCCAATTTTGTTGCGTCCTGGTGGCTGTTGAGAGGAACTGGGCGATGTGAATTGTAAGGTAAATATGTAAGTAATGCTTCAGACTATCCAAGCGCTAAAATGTTGATACATTCGTTCACTTTTCATTGATGTTAGCGACTGATGAGTTGGAATACCATCTTGAGTTACGCTCGAAGTATTTTATGGTATTTTCTGATTTCAGCTTTTGAAGCCTGCTCGAATGCTCTCTTTCTGCAGATCATGACCAGTTCCTTCCCGAAGTCCATGTTTAACATACTGACTTAGCTGTTGGAATTCCATACAGACGGCCAAGGTTCTAGGGAGGATCATTATGAAGTGTATTCGGCCTTTGTTCCTCAGCCAAAACCCAAAAGAAGCCAGGGTAGCTACAGTGACGCCAGGAATCAATGGGATAATCTGATTGATTATGATTTCTTTAAAATTTTAATTCCAGTCAACAGGAAGTTGTACTTACATTTACAGTAAAACAGGTTTTGCATGCAGGATTTAAAAAGAAATAAATGCTATTTGTTCGGGGCGTCGACCTATAGAGATCTTTTGCCTCTACTTGCACCATATGATATGAACCTGCGTGTAATTAGAATTGTGGAAGTGTAGAGGGTTGAATGTGAGGAAGAGAACTTTAAGGACGACACAAACACCCAGTCCCCAGGCCAGGGATATTAATCATTTACAATTAAAAACCCCCGACCCGGCCGGGAACCGAACCCGGGGCCGCCGGGTGACAGGCGCACCCGTTCCCCCCTACACCGCGGGGCCAGACACCATGTAGGATTAATAAATGTGATAAATAAACTAGTCAGCTGATCCCTATATCCCAGGCCTTCCAGTCAGGGCAAGGGGAATGAAGGGTGACAGGGGGAGGTTGGAGAGTAGAGAGAAAAACAGTCAAACGGATAAATATGTCGATAAACATTTTCACACGAACAAATACAAACGCTTAAACCCCTCGAGGATCACCGACCTACTGACCGACAGCAGCAACATTGGGGCAGGACCTCACATCCCGTGGTCAGTGCAGCAGATCCCATCGTTGTAAATATCAATGTGTTAGACAGATAACGTCATTTTTCGAATCATGTGTCTCCTCAGTATTCCTCATAAAGCTAAGTACATCTGTTTTACGGACGGATGCCCTTCCTGACGCTAACCCAATGTAGAGGGATGCATTGATTATTGCGGTTTCTATGGTGTTTGGTTGTGTGGAATGCTGTCTGTGTATGAAGAGGAGCGTATTGTGTTGCGCAAATGCATAAATACCCAGTCCCCGAGCTCGAGGATTTCACCAGACAAGATTACATTCCCTGACCCGTCTAGGAATCTAATATAGGAGCCTCTCATCTAAAATAATCGAAGCTGACCATTCAGCCAAGGAATCGGACTATCTCGAATTGGAATATGTCACAATTTAGCAGCCAGAGATATGAACATGAGACTCAGAAATCTCCTTCTGGGAGGGAGCAGTACATCTCTATATATAAAATAAGGGTTTAGCCTGTACATTGCTCAGAATTAAGAAAACAACTGGAATTTCTGTATTGGTCGTGTCCACAGTAACAAAGAAATGCACTTTCTAATTTTTCATCATCTCTGTCTGTCTGTCTGTATATATGTATGCGCGTCACGCGAAACTGGCAGAAGAGAATTTAATGAAAATTGGCATGCAAAGTCACGAATTAAGGCACTACAATAAAGGCTATACATAATTTTATTCACGCTAAGTGAAATGGTAGTTTAGAGGAAGACCTAAAATTCAGTTCTCAAAATTCTATGATATTGGTGGTCCTATCGATAAATACTACATAACTGAAGTTATACATAATTACATTTCCGATCATTTACGCCTTATATATTTTTACCGTACGGGCTGCGATAACAGAGATGATAATGAATTTCGATTTTTCTTGCCAAGTCCATATCAATGCCGATCCACGAGAAAATGGGAGAAGAGAATTTAATGAAACTCGGTATGTAAAGTTGGGGAACTATAGTCTATCCTATAAATAACTTTATTCACATTGTATGAAATGGTAGTTTAGGGGAAGGCGCCAAAAATTTAAATTTTAAATCCCTATGTTATTAAGCAATTTAAAAAAATCTTATTCACAAAGTGTACACGACTTCAACTATAATTCTATACATAATTTAGAATTCTGTGGCAAAGCACGGGTATACCAGGTAGGGATTTATCACGAAGGCTTCACGCAATGATCTTGGGACACCGTGATCAACAGCACCGTGTAGACAGTATGCGTGGAGTAAATCTCAATCTCCTCTCCGGCACGAAATGTCGCTTTTGTCAAATTTAGTGACAATTGTTTAGTAAAATGTTCTATTCCTCCAGAAATTATGCCTGATCTCTAACAATACATACCGTAAAGAATTTTATAGAAAAAGTTTGGTGAAATATTTTTTAGTTCTGTTGCTCGCAGTGGCCGTTGTCTTGAATACTTGACACCAATGGCCTTGTCAATGTGCCGTACAATCATCGAACTTGTGGTGTAAGCCCTTGAAGCCTCTCATAACACCAGGTACGTTAAGACTGGTGTGAGAAATACCCTAACCGGTATTTTAATAAGTACCTGTTTCAGAAAAAGACCTCTGATAGGCAGTCTCTTGTAAGCTGAGACAACGCAATAGAAAAATACGAAGAATGTGTGCAATATAACGGACACTGACTCTAAACAAACGACGGAGGAAGGAACTTGCAACTATCAAATAATTACTTTTCCTTAACAGCACTCCATGTGGACAAATTTTAATGTAACAATGTAACAGTTCTTCTTACTTTAGCCTTTATACACAACTGAATGCCCCAGAGCAAAAACATCTAAACTTTCCAGTTCGCGGCATCGTTAAAAAATCATGGACCATTTTATGTTTTAGGAGCTGCCTGACCCAGGTGGTGAAGTGGTGTTCGGTCCACCCGGAAGGACGTAGTTTCGATTCCCCGTTAGCAAGTCGAAACCTTTTAGAAACGAGATTTCCGCACATAGCAGTGAGGTTCACTGAGCGTACACCAAAAAAGTGGCATGTTAATTCCAGGGGCAAAGTTTGCCGAGCGTAGAGCTAACCTTACTACCCCAACAAGTACTGAGGTTACGGATAGTGGAAGCCTGTACTTCCCACTCCTCCAGGGGCTTGATGGCCTGTATGGAGATGTATTTGGTTTTTGCTATGCTTTTCCTTCTGTCTTTTGAAATAAAGCGAATAGTAACTTTGTTAGACTTATATTTGATTATAATGTAATGAAAATAAATATAATATAATATAATATAATATAATAACATTTATATCAAACACGGCTTAGTGTGAACAATGAAGTTACTTTTGAACAATTAGCTCTCCAATGTTGGGTTTAATGCCAGATAATTTCAACATTAAATCACTATCAACCACAAGTGTATTTCCTAAATTTGATTTCAAATATTTGAGGTGGTAGAATATTGTTACACACGAATAAGTAGTAGGGAACAGTATTAAGCATTTAAAAGTTCTCCTGGGAGTTCAGGGCAGTTGGTCATGCCTAGGGCCCGGATGTTTATGTAATATCAAAGTTCAAAATATATACAGGTACATAAAAATGTAAATAATATCAGCGAAGTGTGTAATTGAAAGTGCCGTATTAATATAATATCTAGTAGTATTATTGCATTTAATTTATAACAATGGTCGTATATTCCTTTTGTTATGGCTCACGGTTTTGATATCAGATAGTAAAATTGTTTTAAGTACTTCCATACTTTAAGACAATGTTATCGTTGTTGTTTTAAACTACAGTTTTCTTATTATGCACTGTAAATTGAGATGTTACACAAGTTTTTGTTATAACAAATTTCCCGTTGCCCTCATGCCTTGAAAATGAAAAAGTTAACCTATAAAATTAATATCGATTCTGTCTATGAACACCCTATGAA
This sequence comes from Anabrus simplex, assembly GCF_040414725.1. Taxonomy (NCBI): domain Eukaryota; kingdom Metazoa; phylum Arthropoda; class Insecta; order Orthoptera; family Tettigoniidae; genus Anabrus; species Anabrus simplex. The sequence continues at coordinate 800,673,050 of NC_090266.1, forward strand.
GGAACATTGTTAGTACCGTACCTTTTTCCCAGCAATGTATGGTGTGTCACCTGGTACCTCTCTATGGTCTTGGCGCTGATCCGATAACATTCTCCAGTATCCAGTATTCGGGAGATAATAGGTTCGAACCCCACTGTCGGCAGCCCTGAAAGTGGTTTTCCGTGGTTTCCCATTTTCACACCAGGCAAATGCCCGTGCTGTACCTTAATTAAGGCCACGGCCGCTTCCTTCCCACTCCAAGTCCTTCCCTGTCCCGTCGTCGCCATAAGACCTACAGTATCTGTGTCGGTGTGACGTAAAGCAACTAGCTAGATAACATTCTCTTGTAGGCTGAGGACGACCGTTCAACATCGCACGAAGTCTCCGGTGCATGTTTAAAAACATAAAACCGGCTGGTCGAAATATCTTCCCGGTGTTGTTCTTGTTCTCCACGAATGATCACGCAAACAGATAGAAAACTCGAATAACCTCGATTTCGTTTCAAGACTGCATGGAGTTTGTTAGAATCTCTCTCGCCCATCTGTCTTGCCATGGTACTACTGAGTTTCAATTTATCATTCTCCACAACTGTCATGAATGCTTGAAGTAGGAGGCCAATGGCCTCTAGTTTTTAAATGATCTCTGCAGTCCAAGTAAGATTGCTCTGAACGTATGCAATATCGCTGGCTGCCCTCTGAAAATCGCGTACTGATGCTGCCGACTCGGGAGGGAATGAATGTACAAGTGGCTTAACACCTTCAAAATGTTCAGTGTAGAAACTAACAGCTTGAAGCCAAGTGCCCCATCGTGTTAAGATAGACTCAGCTGGCAAGGCAAGGTGTTGTAGATGTCCTTCATAATATTAAATTCTCATTAGGGCTTTCACAAATACTTCTTTTTTACACTATTAAATGATTTACGTTCGTAAACTTACTTCTCACTTCTTCAGCGACACGTTGTAATGCGTGTACTAAACATGTAAAATAAACAGTGTAGGTTGAAAATCTTGCAGTGATTTCAACATATAGACCGCAGCATGTGAATAAGGAACAAATATTTTATCTACTAGTATGTCGCACAAAATTTTCAACCAATCGTTAACAAATCATAAAATTGTTGCATGGTTTGTTTACTCCAGGAATATTATCGAACGGGTGTGACTTGGAGGGGGATTCTGTGCCCAGTTGCCGAACAATTGGTTAGCAATGTATAATCCAAAGCCTTCTGGCCTTTCATCTACTGCGATCCTCATAGGAGTTCTGAATGTCACCTCGAATAAATGCCAGTACATCCTGGTAACACTCGTCTAGATAATTCTTTCGAAGCTTAGACTGGTCCGCAATTGGCCTGTTGCAATACTTTTTAAGAAATGATCGGTATTCCGGCACCTGAAGTGTGTTCAATGGAATGTTTGAAGCTCTCATTTCCTGGCACGTATCTTTTAAAACTCACTTTTTCACCATTAAAGTTCCGTTTGAGTTAGGAGTAACTGCTTAGAAGACACACGACTTTTAATGTTTGTGTGCAATGCATTCCGTAAATATTGGACAAGTTGTGAATTCATGGGACACGACATAGTTTCATTACATTTCCCGCACGTTTTAAAGCTTTCCCCAGTGCTCGACCACGATCTAAGTTTTGACGCAAGACTAGATGTAATTTGAGCTATTTTTAACAAGCCGACATCACGTAAGTTAACAGGCTAGGCTAACAAACCCCATGGCACTACAGCCCTGAAGGGGCCTGGCCTACCAAGCGACCGCTGCTCAGCCCGAAGGCCTGCAGATCACGAGGTGTTGTGTAGTCAGTATGACGAATCCTCTCGGCCGTTATTGTAGGCTTTCTATTCCGACAGGCTAAGCAGAATACCACTAATATTAAATCGTCAGCCGTCACAACCCCAGATTCTGAGAAAGGATAAGTTTATTGGAAGGGATGCTGCATTTCACCTACTGTATTTCACAGACAACCGAGCTCGATAGCTGCAGTCGCTTAAGTGCGGCCAGTATCCAGTAATCGGGAGATAGTGGGTTCGAGCCCCACTGTCAGCAGCCCTGAATATGGTTTTCCGTGGTTTCCCATTTTCACACCAGGCAAATGCCCGTGCTGTACCTTAATTAAGGCCACGGCCACTTCCTTCCAATTCCTAGGACTTTCCTATCCCATCGTCGCCGTAAGACCTATCTGTGTCGGTGCGACGTAAAGCAAATAGCAAAGAAAAAAAATCACAGACAAAGGGATGCACATTCCAATCATAAAGGAACTATTCTCGTAATAAAACTTTAGCAATTGAAATATCTTCCACACGGAAGGAAATTCGACATTCAGTTTAGTAGAGTCTGAAAAATCCAACGAACTGAAACTAAAATAAACCCACGTTGAATAATTGCCTATATTTGTACAAAGGTATTACATTATTCATATCCCTTTTGCTTTCAAGGTAACGATCTGTCGGAACCCACAGTTCCTGCGAAAACTGCCATGGTAACGATCTATCGTTACCGGCCCTTATTGAAATTATTTTGTTATTCACATGCCCGATAACAGTATTTTGCACGGAATATGAAGAGCACAGTTTTAACTCAGGTTATACTCCGCGGGAACTGCCGACTATCAGTTTTTATCGATATTCTTAGACTTTAAAACATGTGCTTACTGGAGTTCGGTGTCTTGTTACCGCCGTGGTTGGCGGCAAACATGCGAGCATTTCTTTTTGTTTTTGTTGCTGATACTGATTATATAGTGAATTACGCAGTATTATAGACACTGTATTTAGTTTACTTACTATTTCATTATTTAAATAGTTTTCTTAGGTAATTAGGTGCGTATTGTTAGTGAATTGTTAGATTAGTCGGATAAAAATCATTTATGTTAGGCCTAGTAATTTATCGCGTGCGACATGGCGAAGAGAATTCATTTAGCTGTCGGTTATATAAGGGAATGTCTTGACTATTACTCAAGCGATGACGTTTCTTCGTCCGAATCAGAAAGTGTAGATGATGATGATAATAATCCAGCATCTCCCGTAAGAAATTTGTGTTTTATGCAAAAATGGACGACTTTTTTCAGTGATATATCACTTTACACAATTACATGTCTCCTTGGATCTAATGCACATAGGATATTGATACTTAACCATGCTAGTGAACAATAATCTAACCATTCTATTGACATCAATCACAAACTTGTGCAGTGAACACCATTTCTCAGAATTACCTCAAAACTTTCAAAGTCGGAAACTCGTAACTTCTTTTCCACATTTGATTATTCTATTAAAGTTGAACCCTTCTGGTTTAGAGACAAGACTCACTTGCAGTGATTATAAGTGATATATACTCTGTGATTTTAGAAATTTTCATGTTGATATATTTATTGATGTGCCTTTCATGTAATTTTAAAAGAAGTGTGCATAGTGGGGTAAATATGACTGACAGTTTTCACACATTCATTTATATAGTAGAGTCTGAAAAATAAAACGAACTGAAGCTGAAAAAACACGTTCAATAATTGCCTAGATATGTACAAAATTATCACATTCTTCATGTTATTAAGTTATTAATCCGTTTACCGTCCAGGGTTGGTTTTGCCGTCGGACTCAGCGAGGGATCTCACCTCTACCGCCTCAACAGTAGTGTTCTGGAGCGTGAGACGTTTGGTTGGGGGTGTAATTGGGGAGGAGGACCAATACGTCCCCCGAGCAGCCTCACTTGCTATACTGAAAGGGGCCTTGTAGGGGATGGGGAAATTGCAAGCGATAGGTAAGGAAGAGGGAAAGAAGTGGCCATGGCGTTAAGTTAAATACCATCCCTGCATTTGCCTAGAGCAGCAGTGGGAACCCACGGAGGTGGGAATCGAAACCCCTCTACTCAGTTGACTTCCCGAGGTTGAGTGGACTCCGTTCCCGTACCACTTTTCTAATTTAGGGAATCGAACCTTGGTCTCCGTGGTGGCAGCCAACGATAGTACAGTACACTGTACCACTATAGTCTTCATATAATACGCAAAATAAGTAATATTACTTAGAATTTGTGAACACACCGAGTGGTTCACTAATCCCTTGCGATTTAGTTTTGTGCATCCCCCCTCGTTTAGTACAATTCTGACATACGTCGGTTCCTCTCCATAAACCGTGGCAACATAACGAGATGTGTGGTTACGGGCTAAAGACCAGCAGGAATCGTGGGCGCCACTGTTAGTTCACTGTGAGTATCCAGAATGAACCCGTAAAACGAGCACAGATACGAACAATGTGTACCTTACAACGGGAGGTGCACACACAGACCATGAACAGGTATTGTATAGACAGTAAACTGCGCCCTGCATATCAAGCCTCGCATTAACCCATTTGGCAGGGGTGCGGTGGGATTGACTGGAATGTGGCAAGATTGCATATTTAATGGTTTCCACAGGCAGTTTTGTTTATTTGGCCTTGAAAAGGGCCGTTGTTATGGTGACACATGTTATGGAGCTGTATTGGAAGAGGCTAGGAAACATTTGACAAGATTGCAGTTACCTACTTCTTTTAACGCAGCACCTGATTAAACTGACAACCTCTGTGCTCGATATAGAACTGCGCGCGATGTTGTAAGGAACATCTGACACGTTGCAACATCTCCGGGGTAACGGATCGGCATGCCTCGGTGATGACCAAGATTGCTCAGCTCTTGCGCATACACCAATTATTTTACATGGTCCCAGAGAAAAAGTCCAGGGGCGTAAGATCGGGCGACGTGACGGACCATGGGACAGATCCTCCACTTCCTATCCATTTATCAGGATACGTCGCATGGAGCCGGTTCCGGACGAACACCGCCACGAACGCTGGAAATCCTTGATGTTCAAACAACATCCTGCAACGGTCAAGGAGTGGCACAAGTTTCAAAAACGGTGATGGGTCATCTTGGAGAAACCGCATATAGCGTTTTCCGTCAGAGTTCCCTCAATGGAATTCAGACCAATGAGGTGATCACGCACGATGCCAGACCGTACCTCTTAAGCTGCCTCTCGTAGGCAATGGGGATTATCCACACTTCAGTAATGCATATTATGTCGATTAACGGTTCCGTTGCTGTAGAACCGTGCTTTGTCCGTAAATAAGATGGTCGCCTAAAATGGAAGGATCAGTGTCCACATGCTGTAGGGTCCATTGGCAGAACGCCACCCGTGCTTCAAGATCATGCCCATGTACTGTAGCTCCTGATGTAAGTGCGGATGGTAAGGGTGAAAACGCTGGGCATGCAATATCCGCATAACAGACACCCGGCTGATGTTCGTTCCCTGTGCAATGGACCGTGAGGTAGTGTGTGGGTTATGCCAGGTTACGTCCAACTCCAGCCCCTACATTGTGAGCAGACCTCATGGGATGATCTGAAAGTGGCCGTGCCTTTCTAGGGACGCAGTAGCCCGCAGACGCCTTTCCACACTTCGAAATGTCATGACTGTCGGTTGTCGTCTATCCAGATAGTGTTCTTGATACAGGCGTTGTATCTCGTATGCATTTTGTCTAGTTTCTCCAAAGATGAGTAACATTTCCACATGCTCGTCATTGGAATACATCACGAGGCTCTCTGTTGTATTGTGTCGAGACTTGTGTCGAGGAAGGAGAGTTCCCGCGGTTTCATACCTACCTGGCATCGCATGTTTTTATCGTTAGAGGGAAAAACCAACCCTGGAAGGTAAATTGACAAAGAAATACAGAAAGGAAGAAAGAAAGAAAGAAAGAAAGAAAGAAAGAAAGAAAGAAAGAAAGAAAGAAAGAAAGAAACAAAGAAAGAAAGAAAACACAGAGAAAGAAGGAAAGACAGGAAGAACTGGAATTCGCCGATATTTTTTATTTTCAGTTCTCTACAAGTAAAGGAGTGGAATATGTAGTTATATAAGAATTCGGACCCTAGTCATGACATAAATCATTATTCAGATAGTTGTTATTGTGAGAAATGTAATTTTTGTGGACCGTCAAAGGGAAGGTCTGCCAAGGGATCTTCTTGTAGTGTAAGGGAGCGAGGTTGGTTGTTAGCTTATCAGCAAGTGGATTCCTTGTTCGCGTCTCTCTTTCATCCCTAACCGGGAAATGCTCTCTTAGCAGTTGCTCCTAATGTAACTCAATGTTAAGGACTTCCTTTGGAACATTTTCTCCTTACATCTGGACAAAATCTGCCATGTAAATGATTTGCTCGCAGATTCCATATTCTAATCTTGATTCCACAGCTTCAGTACTGTCTCTCAGAAATCTCGCAAAACGTGAGGGATGTGACTCAGCTATGAAGATTAGGTTATGTTTATGAAAATATATTGCACGAGGATTTACTGTTTTTCAAACATCTACTATATCATATCACATCAGCAGAATTGCTTAACTTTGCGAATAAGTTCATGGCTAACAATGGTATTAATTGGTATAAATGCGTGAGTGTTAGAAGTGACGGAGCAATATCGATGTGTGGGAGAAAACAGCAGACTCATCACTATGATGAAAACTGTAGGACAATATGAAGTGTGGGTTCACTGATGTATCCATAGAGAGACACTAGAAGTAATGAATATCCCACCAGAAAACAAGAGTTAACCTGACGAAGTTGATCGGCTTGTGAATTTTATTAAACACGCCCTTTGAACTTCCGATTATATGTTGTAATCTGTGAAGAATTGGGGAGTTGTCACAAGCACTGAACTGTGACGTAATATGGCTCCTCCGAAGAGGAGTATTGAACAGATAAGTTGAACTGAGGGATGAAGTCAAGCTCTTTAGTTTTATTTCATCTTCGAAATTAAAGAAAGCTTCCAAGACTTTCTATGGATTTTTGAGCTATTATGCTTTGTTGATATCTTTAACCTTCTGAATCCATTCATTGTAAACCCTCAGTAATCACCATCACTTTCCTGGTTCGAGATAAAACCTAGGGAATGATAATATACTTTTATATGTACATGAAAACAAGAAAAGCCTCTCTCAGTAATAGCGCAAGGAGGCCAGTGTGGGAGCAGGAGGTAAAGAATTCCACCATTCATAATGTCCATAATAAGTGGCTAAGCTCTATACCCGGTCGCCTTCTTCTCTAGGAAATACAGCGAATCCCAAATTGATGGGTAACTTCAAAGTACAAGTATCCTTCCTAAATTTCTCAACTTCGTCACAGAGATCGGACCTACTTCCTTCTACCTTGTATAGGCCAACAAATATTTCGTCTGGATCAATTCAAACGACGAAAAAAATTGTAATTCGAAGATCAGCTTGAGCATATATTTTCACGTATAGAAGCTTACAGACCTATGTATCTCCTGGAAGTTCCTTCCTCTGATTTTAAGTTTACAAAAAAGAAGAAGGAAACGACACTGTTTCCTAATAAGGAATGACGCTAGGAAATATCTGAGAATTCTCGATTCGTCTACACTTTCTCCAAATATAGCAATGTGTTATGTTTGTTTATGAACACAAATCTCTTATAATGAAGCCTGCTCTGAATTTGCAGTTTATTTATGCCGATAGTTTCAATATTGTATTAGTAACAAATTTGGGCGAGTGTGATGGGAACCTGGACAAACAAACTTTACGAACACACGTTTCAATGTTTTATGCCAATCTAGGTATAATGCTTTTCTCATAGACTACCGTCACTTCCTTACAAATTCTGCTCATATATTAATTAGATAATCCTACCCAAATACGAACACACATCAACACTAGTACCATATTAACACCGATTACAATTCATTGTTATACACAGAGTTGATGTTCACAATATTCAGACATTGTACATTGAAGCAACGGAAGGTAACAGGATTTAAAGGTAAAGAAATGTTCAGACTGCTCACATAGAAGCGCCCCATGCCGTTTATCACAAAAACCACTTTCCTAATAACCCTCTTTCCAAACCGTTCAGCTATGACATATTTGCCACATCTTTATTTCCAAATAACTTTCCCCGAAAATTCCCTTTCTTAGATTCGTAAACCTCCGCTTTGACTGCATCGGTACAGCGATTGTCCTAGGCAGACAAACCAGTAATAAAGCTTTTTGCGAGGGAATATTTCAGAAACGTCATTACTTAAAGTCAGTCAATCCTGCTCAATCCTGAGTATCCTGTACCATCGAGCAACAGTACTGAATTCCATTACGAGAATGGTACGCGTCTTTTACCTATTGTTATAGTATGAAATCCCATTCAGAAGACACAAGAAAATCCCCGTCCTGTTCGTCCAGGTACGACGTCCAGTAGAAATATCAATTTCCTAAGCGTTTGTAATCAGGAGCGTGTTCTCATCTACGATAACTCCCAGTCAGTTTCTTCAGATTCCCTCTGTCATGTGGCGTGATTAGGAAATTTGATAACTCTGATATAGTAGATCACATCGTACGATTCGTGAAGGCATTGGATGCCATTTTACCTTTCTTTTCAGTGGATTAACAATCTTTTCTCCCTAATTATACATTCCGTTAGGAACACGGAGGCGTGAATCCTGTTTGTGAACAAAAAGTTCTCAGTGATGCAAGGACCAAATCCTGTACGTATCGTTGATGTTCAGTCAGTGTGGGAGAAACATTTCGAAGACTTCTCCAACTTAATAATTCCTATATTACGGAAATACATCATTGACCAACGATATAGAGGTAGATTATGAGCTTAAATTTCATGACACTCTGCACAACATAGGAATGGTTATGAAGCCGTTTTCAGTATTATTCACAAGGTCAGTAATATAAAGACCGGTTCCAGGTTGTTTTTTATGAACACTACCCTTCCTTATTCGGCACTTTGAACGAATTTGTAAAGAAGCAGGCTGGCACCGCAACCGTTCTGGCCACAGCTCTTCTCGGATAGGCAGATGAGAATAAATCATCGTGTACGAAGCACATTTGAACAGTATGCTGATTTCGGTAATGAGGATCGCGTTTTTGAGTGCTTGAAATGTTTGCGCATAACCTCCTCCTGAAGACGAGTAGTGTTAAGAATTTGAGGGTTTGGGAGAATGAGTTTCGAAAGTACTCAATGAGAACTGTTATGAAATGTTAATTGAGAAGGTCAGAAGGTCACTGGGGAAAATGGACCTCAAAAATCGACCAGGATAAAATTTAAAACTAGTTATATTAATAACACAGAAATAATGCCGTGGAAGTCTTCATTTTGTCATCAGCTGCTACATTACAGTATTTCTTCGTTGTAACAAATTAGGAGGTTATTTCTTTAAAATTATTGACATTCATGCATTGAAGTGTAATAACACATTATTCTCTTTCCAGCACCCAGGGAGTTAGCACACTCTCTATAAGAAAAAGAAATACAGCTAGAAAGATAAGTAAAAATGGTTCGAAATCTAGTTAAAGGACCGAAAAATTTTCGAGGTCACTGGTCACATCAACGTCTAATTCATGGGGATCAATCACTTTGAGGTTTCATGTGCACCGTTAGGAGACGTGGACTCTGCTGAAAGGGGTACTTAAGATGTATCCAGTTTAATTCCAACTGAGATATCTCTTCGAAACCACATCACATTACTGCCGACTGAATTCGTCTTTTGACTGTGAAACACATCAAAGACGAAGTAGTGCATCTTTCGAGGAATGGTCAAGTATTATGAGTGTTGTGATGTCCTCTCGACTCTCAGCGAGTTACCATCACTCCTTCATATTTGTGTTAAATCTCCCCTTGTCTGCTTCTAGACTGGCAAGGATTTAACGATATTTTTAGGTAATTATGCCGGAAATGTTACTGGATGTATTTCCAAGTTTACAGTAATCAAATTATAAGTCACATTCCGAAGCAACGTCTTGAATATAGTGGGTTATTTTCAAGCTTAAACCTAGTACATACATGACCCGCACCCTTGGTTGATTGGTCAGCGCGTTGGGCTTGGGTTCAGAGGGCGCTTGGTTTCGATCCCGGCCATGCCGACAGTTTTAACTGACAATTTCTCATTCCTCTGACTCGGAGACTGCGTTTCTGTGTTCGTTTTAATACACTTATCTTCGTCTGCACACAACACACCACATTACTAACTACCATTTAAGCAAGCAATAGTCAATACATCCCTCAAATTATGGTTGGGACAAATTATGACATGTGCTGACTGTAATACATTGGGAAAAGGCAAGGAACAAGAAGGCATAGTACGTACATGAAACTGTCTTCTTTCAATAGACGTAAAAATAACAGACATTACTGGAAGACGTTTTAGATTTTGTATATCTTCGCAGATCATTGCTCTACAGATTAGTATAACCTGAGCTAGAGTGAAATTTCTTGTATGTCACTGCCTTTAAGTAGTGCATGTACGACAGATAATTTCTTCTGAGTTACCTAATTCCTGTGCTCACTGCCATGAGTATGACTACCATCAGGAACTAACTCCCAGACCAAATTTTCTTGAGGCTCTATGCTCATTGTCGTGATCTTTGAAGTTTTTATGACAATATAATGGCACAGAGGGGTGATCACACTGGCAGTAATTCGAGAATACAGACCTACAAGGCAGATTATTATGTTCTGTGGTGTCAATTGTCTCTTAATAATTTCCTGCTCAACGCACTGCAAATTAAAACCACTGTACGTCTAATGGTGCTATAATATCATATGCTGTTAGCAAGAGCAATGTTTTATGGGAAAGAAAGATAGGCAAGGTGACTTTCAATCTTGTCTTGCATCGGACGCTCTGGTAGAGAGTGACTCATGCAAGTGCCTAGGAATCCAAGTAAAGAGAAATGTAAAATGGGACACTCACGTAGGAAGTGTAATTACCAGAACGTACAAGTCCTTACAGTTCGTGATGAGGGTGCTAACGGGCAGCAGTTCCCAGGGAAGGTGCAGGGCTTTATATCACTCATTAGGTCGGTCGTGGAAAATGGAGCAGCCATATGGGATCCATAACAACCAGGACTCTTAAAGGAACTTGAAATTATGTAGATGGTACAGCGAAAGGCTTAACGATTTCAATCCTAGAAGTAGTGTGACACGTAGATTTGTGAGCGGTTCGGGGGGTGCGGATGGGGGTAGAGACACTGGGTACTAGAAGGAAACGAACACGTTTATGTGCCATATATATTGCCTACACGAATAAGCCAGCTTGGGGAGACTTGAACAGTCGACTAGAAAGGCCCCGTTACATAAGCAGGACAGATCATCAGCATAAAGTAAAAGGTACATCGCAGAAAACTAACTATGGTAAATATTAGTTTGTTAATCGGGGAATTGGTGATTGGAATGCAATACCTGCAGCTGTCGTAAAGCTTTTTCCCAAAAATGTAAGATGCGTCAAGAATATCCTCCAGCATTCTCTAAATTGTGTCTATGTGATGCTGTCATACATTAATGCAACGCTCAACTCACTGTAAATTGTAGTATTAAGGTATCTGAATCATTTAAGGTATGTGTGAATTTGTATATGAACTTGCTCTATTTGCAATGCTAAGATAGTATTTCGTAATTGAACCGCTCAATCTACTCAAAGTCAATGTGTAACATTTTGAAATACTTAAGTTACGTGTGAATTTGTGTATGACTGTATTGTAATGTTAAGCTAGTAGTAAGCTCAACCTAAAATATTGTAAGCCGTAGTGTTAAGCACTGGAAATAATTAAGTTGTGTGTGAATTTGTACATGGTGATGCTAGATCTCGAATGTTAAAATACTAGTATTTCTTGTAATATTTGATTTCCATGGAATTGATTGTTGTACTATTCCTGTTGTTGTGGTTGTGGTTGCTGTTGCAAGTCATATTGTAAAAATTTGAAATACTTAAGGTACGTGTAAATTTGTATATAAAGATGTTCATTTTCGCTTCGTCAGTCACAGCGTACGGACGTGCTTGGACAGCTCTTCCGTGTGAGTCGAGTCAACAAGTGAGGCGCTTCATATGAGTGTATTCGTATAATCGGACCATTATTTAATAGTGAACTGAGTGTTTAATGTTCATTTGTGGTATTTATTTGGACTAATATCTTTTTAATATATAAGTGCTACAGTGATGGCCGACCCGCCCGGTACAGGGCAACTTATCAACATCGTATTACAGACATGCTATCAACTTCCGGAGCATTCTACTCCGCCAGGATTGAGCGCCGACCCACTTATGGAACTCCAGCAACATTCAGTCACATCTCAATACCATCAACAAGGTAATGCTCAACCTCAATTACGTGACTCGTCTTCAGACACAGAACTTGGTGAAAGGAGCACTAAACGTTTACGTAGCATAACCAATATCATGGACTTAGAACAGGAGCCTAAGGAAACCGATACACCTGGCCTTTTAAACAGCATGAGCAGTAGTAACGATGCCGCACATCAAAGTCAGTTACCTACCGTGTTGCAAAATCCAGTCCATCAATCGGATGCTACTACCAATCGTTTACCAGTACAGGATCGTAGTAAAAATAACAGATATAGTCGCACGGATCAAGGAACATTTTACGTATTTGTCGAAAGCGTCAACAAGAACATAGGCAGACTCCAACCTATGGCGATAGGTAAATGGTTATATTCCACTAATCAGGCCTACAAACATGATATAGTTGACATAATACCTTCTGGACGTAATAGGATAAAAGTAGAAACCAAGACAGGTGGAGCAGCTAACAGTCTAGTTACGTCTCCAGTGTTTACAACCAATAACCTTGAGGCGTATATTCCCAATTTTCTGATACATAAGCAAGGGGTAATAAGAGATGTCGACACAACATTAACTGAGGAGGAAATTAAAACCTACATGCAGTGTGACGTTCCGATTGTCACTGTGAAACGCTTCACGCGGCCCAATACCGAACATCCTAATGAACGCACACCAATACCAGTATGTTCAATAACATTTCGATCTCAGTGGCTTCCATCTCATGTGGCACTGTTCGGAATACGATGCCCTGTAGAACCATTACTTCCACGAGTCCTAGTATGTGGAAATTGTTTACGATTCGGAAATCGTCACCTACAACGCCGTAGTGCCACGCGCTGCAGCAAGTGCGGAGGTCCTCACTCCATGACGTCATTCCCGAATACAACTGAGCCACAATGTGCACACTGCATGGGCCCGCATCTCACCACGGACCGGACCTGTCCTGTTTACAAGCAACAACAGGAAGCCAAACAAACATTCGCTAAGCACAACATGCGATACATGACTCAACCATATTCCCAAGTTGCTAGTACAGTACCTAACTACCAAGATCCAATATCATTCCCTCCCTTACCGACAGAGGCTTTACAACCAGTTGCACAGAATCCGACGCCGACTAACAGTTATACCATGCCACCTGGTTATCAGCAACAGTCAATCGAAGTAGAAACAAGTACTCGAAATACCTCTCAGCGAGGGTCAACATTTATTTCAAGACCAAGACTACCAAAAAGGAACCCAATAATACAAATACCTAATTACCCACCAATTCAACAGAGAATGTATGTTTCTCATCATCTCCCTATTACACCCATTATTCACAACCCATATCCCCCCCCGCCCCACAACGTCCAGCCTCCCCCAATCGCCTTCTTCTCTAGTAGTTGAACAAATACTACAGTTTATAGTGCGTATGATCTCTGAAGTCCGAACATCCCCTTCTAGTAACATTCAACTAGATCCTCTTCGTCAATTGTTACTTACTTTGGGAGAATCAAAAATAATCATTTAACAATCAACTTATTAAAATTAAGGAAATGTGAAAAATTCTTCAATGGAATATACGCTCTCTGAATGCAAATCTAGCATCACTTCTACATGAAATCGCTCAACGAAACATCTCTATTGCTGTACTTTCTGAAACATGGTTGAAACAATAGACTGATATATCGATTTAATATACCGTAATGACCGAGAAGATGGTTGGGGTGGAGTAACCATTACAATTAAAAGCAATTTACCCCATTCTGTAATCTATATCGACCACAGTGACATAGAAAATTTTCAAGCCATAGCACTCCGAGTCGCCTTATGCCGCGAAGAAATTACCATAGTAATGCGCTCATGACACAGCTCAGTGAACCGATTTTATTGTGTGGAGACTTAAACGCTCACAATACCACCTGGGGTTGTAAATATACGGACGAAAGCGGTAGAGCTCTCTTAACATACATAGAAGATTCGGAACTGTTCATATTAAATGACGGCTCCCCAACTTTAATTCCCGTTCCCGCACAACGTAAATAAGCTATTGATCTCACGCTGTGCTCTTCATCAGTTTCAACAGAATTGATCTGGAGAGTTCGTCCATACCCCATGGGATCCAATCATTTTCACATTGAAATAAATCCCACTAGCACAGTCTCTCCTGTCACTTATTATCCTACAACAAAATGGAACTTGAAGAAAGCGGACTGGGTAACTTATAGCCGCACAGTGGAAAATCTGTTAGATACTATTCCACTCACTCTTCCTATCTTGGACAAATACAATCATTTCGTTGAACGCATCAATGTAGCCGCTTCCATAGCAATCCGAAGAGAAGAAATATCTACAAACTTCGGGGTATACGGTACCTTGGTGCAACCCTGATTGTTCAAAAATGATAGCTAAGCAAATATTCTGCTTTAGTACTTACAGGAGATCTCCTACTTGGGACAATTTCATAGCCTTCTAGAAACGGGATGCTGAAACAAAACGGTATTTGAAAAAACGCAAGAAGAATAGATCGAAAGAATTTTGTGAAACTCTCTCTAAGGAGACTCCCCTCTCGAAAGTTTGGACGATGATAACAAAACTCAAAAATAAATCCCCACTGCCACGAACAGAAAACTCGCGCACGGAAGAATTTGCGAACATCATTGCTCCTCCTACTGCTGCCCCGCAATATCATATCTGCTTGCACCGGAAACATACCAGATATTCTGATGGCGCCATTCACACTGCATGAACTCAAGATTTTTAAAAATCTTTAAATACAGCTCCTGGCTATGACTACATACACTACAGTATGATCTTATATCTCCCAATTAACGCAAAAATGTTGCTCCTGAACCTCTTCAATGAAATTTGGGTTAATGGAAATTTTCCAGAAGATTGGATCACACAAATTGTCGTTCCCATTTTGAGGCCAGGAAAGGACCCTAGCGATCCATCGTCTTATCAGGCCAGAGCCCTGTCATCGTGCGTCGCTAAAACTTTCAAGCGTCTCGTAAAACTACGACTAGAATGGTTCTTAGAGCATAAGAAACTGATGCCAAAAACCCAATTCGGATTTACAAAGTTCCGTAGCACACTCGATCATATAAGCGTCATAACTACTGACATCGAGAGAAAATTTTAGGAGAAAGCAATTTTTCTTGACATTCCTGGAGCTTATTACAGCGTTCTTATCGAGGTCCTCATTGACAAACTTCAGAACTTAGGGGTTCCTGCTCGATACTACCTTGGCATTAATAATCTACTCCACAATCGAATAATTTATGTTCGAGAGCAAGACAATACTCTGTTTGGACCACGCTATGTAATAAGAGGCCTCTCTCAAGGGGCCATTTTCAGTCCGTTATTGTATACTTTGTACACTTCAGATTTTGAAAACATTTTCTAACCAAATTTTTAAGTACTCCAATACGCTGATGAAATTTGCATCTACGCTAAATCTGGGTAACAAGACTTTGGCTAAATGATGCTGGTATAGCCCTTTCTTCATGATCCTAAGACCGTGGCCTGACACCTTGCCCATCAAAGTCCTAGGTCATTGTCTTCACTAGGAAATCGCGTACATATGAGGCAACAAATAATCGATTGAGTCCATGTACCTTTCCTCTTGTCTCATCAGCGAAACTGCTTGGATTATATTTCGATAGTCGACTAACATGGAGACGATATATTGAACATATACTAACGAAGATTAGCAAAACATTCAATGTGTTACGGGCTGTAACACGTACGTGGTGGGGAGCCCATCCCGCGATATTATTAATTCTTTACAAGAGTCTGATTCGCCCAATATTTGTTTATGGTTGTTCTTTCTTCGGAAACGCACCAAAGCACACTTTGCAGAAATTGGACGTAACCCATCACCGATCCATCAGGCTACGTGGAGGTGCAATGATGTCAACTCCTACAAACGCTTTGCTGATTGAGGCCACAGAAATGCCTCTAGCTCTACGTCGTCAAGTTCTTACGGATGTCTTCATACTTCGTACAGCTTCCATATCAGAACACCCATTACAGAACAAATTGGAGAGCCTGACTCAGGCCATTGCTGACGGACGATTGTCCCAACCACGCCGGCTTTCATTGCTCCTCATCAGCTACAGTGAAAACAAATTGAGGATACCTTTGCTTTATAAAAGTCCAATCAAACTTACCTTCCAATATGACTATAACCTTACCCTTCTGAAGCCTTCAGTTCATCACCTTCCACAATATATGCAGGAATTTAAAAGTCTCAACAATGCAGTTTCACATTTTGTCAACAATACCTGGTCCAACTATGTGCAGATCTACACCGACGGCTCAAAAACCTCTGAAGGAACAGGGTGTGCATTTTATTGCTCACTCACGGAAGAATATAGTCAACTCAAACTTCCTACAGAAACATCCTCACCGACGCGAGAAGCGTCTAAGAAAAACTGCAACATTCAACTCAAAACAGTACATCAAATCCTTGCATTTATGATCTACTTCAACAGATTCATGAAGCTAAAACATCCGGTGGTCAAATCCACTTTCTGTGGATAAAAGGACACAGTGGAATAAGATACAATAAAGTTGTTGATCATCTCGCGAAAGGAAGTATACTCAGTGGCAAGTTTCAAGGGATACAGCTACCATATACTGACTTTATTCCGCTAGTCAAAAGAAGAGCCTGTACCCAGTGGAAGGATGAATGGGCAAGAACTAGCCACCACCGAGGAACATATTACACAAAACTGCAAACAACAATACTTCAAAAACCCTGGTTCCGGAGATACAATATTGCAAGGAGACATCTAACAACCATCATCCGAATGAGGCTTGGACACGGATGCTACCCTTACCACCTCCATCGCATCGGAGTGACTACCACGACAGTTTTCCCACATGACGATTACGATGATGCGGATCCGAATCACATAGTCGTTTCTTGTTCCAGGTGTGGGCAACAACAAACAATGTTATTCGCACAGCTTCGGTCTTTACGTATCCCATTCCCCGCAAATGTTAACATTCGCCTTCAAGACCACGATAGCATAATCTAGAGAGCACTGATCCAGTTTCTACAAGACACCAATCTAACTCTATAAACCCTGATGCAGAAGCCACCAACTGAAATAATTAATAAAGACAATGTCCTAACTGTTACAACCCATTAACTACTACCTTTCTACCATGGCCTTCCCACCCTGCTGTAATGCAATGACCGGCCTCATGGCGAGAAGGTATAGCACCATCCTTATCCTTATCACTACCAGCTGGCCAAATTGTGTCTAACCAAAGGCAATTCTTGTAAAAAATATAACGGTGTTGTAATGTTAAGCTAGTAGTAAGTTCAACCTATAGTATTGTAAGACATAGTGTTAAGCACTGAAAATAGGTTGTGTGTGAATTTGTACATGATGATGCTGGTTTTAGAATGATAAAACTAGTAGTATTTCTGGTAATATTTTCTTCCTATGACATTGCTTGTTATACTCCTGTTGTTATTGTTGTTATTGGGTAATTATGTTTTAATTTTACTTCATTATCACTTATCACACTACTGTAAGTTATTGCCGCCGGTATATTTTTCCCAATCGCTATGTATTTGTTAACAATAATACAATATCATATCATTCTCTCTCAGTCATCTCAACTTAAATATTTGTGATTATTTTTATTTGTCTACAGCCTATTTACAGTTTGAGCAATGGGTTGCATATACACATATTTGTTCTAATTGAGTTTTTATAAACTTTTACCTTCTCTCTTCCGCTGTATGTCGGAGAGATACTGAACGAATGTTCCTAGGGGCGTACATATACAGTTGCTTTCAAATGTGTACCTATAATTATCGATGGGCGTCAGTTCTTGCAAACTTAAGAAAAGACAAAAAGCTGCTCCCAAGGTTATGTAGAATCAAATATGCTCTTAATAACTACAGCTGTCGTAAATATTGTTACGAATAAAATACCGCCTCTCTTATTATTCTTAATTTATTACAGGATGACCTGATAAATACTTACACACATATATACACAGGTAATTCTATTCAACCACACTCATTAATTGCTGTCCATTTAAACGTCTCTCACAGCTTGACAGTCTTTACTTGAAGGATGCTATAAGCCTGAGTGTAAAGCCTTTAACTTGCGCTCACCAGTTCAGTCACCCCCACTCAGCAGGTGCGTGCAGACAGCCAGGTTTGAACATAGGCTACTGGCCGCACAACACTTGATAAAAATTCCTTGGTTCGATTCCAGTGATTTACACAGTCGCATACAGTCTACAAGTAAACAGCAAGAGTTCAACAGTGCTAAACTGCGGCACAGAACTCCCCATGATACGACTATTAACACTGTTCCAATTGCACTCAAGATAGCTGCTCCAGTCGCTGACTCAGTCCACACAAGTACACACACACTGTACTGTAAGCCAGTACCCACAGTATTCCGCTCCGTACGGGGCGTTACTCTGACACTCGTGGGACACTGACGGCAGCCACCAGCCGTCGCAGTGCAACTACTCAGTGGACACGCCGACACAACAGCCACCTCGCTCGCAACGACCTTTATATCTCGACTAGCAGGATACACGTTCTTCGCTACGGTATTATACTGAAATTTATAATAGAATGCTCAACTTTTTATATATAATCCGCCGAAATTCGCGATCTGACTCGTTTTCTGAGAGAATCTTCCAAAATTCGTGATCTGACTCGTTTTCTGAGAGATTACGGCAAAATTCCTCCCATTTTCAACCTTTCATTCCAGCAATCAACTTCGTACTTCCCGGCCTAGGTCCAGATTTTCCACCCGGTCTGTTGGGTCCCTAAATTTTTGCCTTCCTTTCTTATAAACATTTTAATATGGATCAAATCCTTGAGGATATCCGGCGTGGTGTCGTCTTGGGTGCCTTGGCGGTTGTGAACGCGCGGCCGGACTGCATTCGTAGTCATTACCCGGTCAGGACCCGTTTCCAGCGCGGTCAGCACATTTTGACGACGGTCCAGAACATTAGTGTTATTATTAATAGGATGAGTGATATTGGTTTTATTATTATTATTATTACTGTTATTATTATTATACCTGGCGAGTTGGCAGTGCGTTTAGAGGTGCGCAGCTGTGAGCTCGCATCCGGGAGATAGTGGGTTCGAACCCCATTGTCGGCGGCCCAGAAAATATCTTTCCGTGTTTTCCCATTTTCACACCAGGCAAATGCTGGTTCTGTGCCTTAATGAAGGCCACGGCCGCTTCCTTCCCATTCCTAGGCCTTTCCTGTCCAGTCGCCGCCGTAAGAACTACCTGTGTCGGTGCGACGTAAAGCAAATAGCAAAAAAAAGAGGAAAGAAAAAGATATTATTGTTGATATTCTGGACCCCACAGCTAGATGCAAGACCGCTACTTTTCATTAAATTACATCTGCTGACATTGTCATTGCTGTCAATTTGACCAGCACCATTGTCAAGCGTAGGCAATTGCGCGGGATTTCTGGCGGTACGAATTATATAGGTACTTCCGTGCATTATTGACCTTATAACAGAGGTGACAAATTGCACGGTCAATATCATTCCTACCGCTTATTTCAAATATGTTAACATTTTTATTGATATACCAGGAGAATCCACTGTAATCTAAATTTAAATTCTTCAAAGGAACAGATGGCTCTTGAAAACGAACACAGAAATGATTAAAATGATCGGTTTATGATCAGCATCAGTACATAATGAACAGTAAAATCAATTGGTCTTAACTGCTTTTTCACCCCACCACCGTTAAGCTGATTTACCCCCTCCCAAGAAATAAGGCGTGCTTCTTTATGTTTAAATGAGATTTCAATTACCACTGTAACAACTTTAGTTTTTCTTGATGTAGGTATCCTCATAAAATTAATTCAATTAATTTTTCAATTCCTTCAGCACGCCCCATTTCAATGGAGTTCCCCAGAATACGTGTTTCTGTACTTTTAAAGCAGATTCCAAACACCAATTTTCACGTCTGCAAAATCTTTCGTTTTTGAGATAATAGTATCTTCAAACAAATAATTCAACAACTTTTTCAATTCCACCCCCCTTTTCTAAATGGATTTCCGAAAACAAAAAATACGTATTTTTAATTTTTGAACGATATTCCAATTACACAATTTCACGTCTGTAACATCTTCAGTTTTCGAGATATTAGTATCCTATTTAAAAGAATTCAACCACATTTTCACCCCCAAGTGGTTTTCCCGAAAACAAGAAGTACACGTTTCATTATTTTTAATAGACATAAAAATACAATTTTTCACTTCTGTAACATGTTAGGTTTCTGAAATATACTGTAGGTATAGTCTTTCTAAAAATTCACCCCAATTTGTCACTCCCGTTTAACCCCATTAATTGGATATTCCAAAAACAAAAAAGTACGTGTTCCTTTATTTTTACAAGAGATCCCAAAAAACCAATTTTAAATTCTGTAATATCTTCAGTATCAGAGATATAAGTGTCCTCATTAAAGGCATTCAACCCATTTTCACCCTTTTTCACCACCTCTATTCGGAATATCCTAAAACAAAGGAACAGTTTTTCTTTATTTTTAAAGGAGATTCTAAATACCAATTTTTACAACTGTAAACTTTTAAAGTTTTGAGATATAGTTACACTCATTTTAAAAATTCACCCCCCCCTTTCCATTCCCCATTAATTGTATTTTCCAAAAACCTAAAAATACGTGTTTCTTTATTTTTAAGAATACATGAAATACCAATTTGCAGGTCTGTAATATCTTCAGTTTCTGAGATATAATGTATCCTCATTAAAGTTATTCAACCCCTTTTTCACATCTCTTATTGTGATTTTCCGAAAACAAAAAATACATATTTCTTTATTTTTAAAGGAGATTCTAAATACCAATTTTTACATCTGTAAACTTTTAAAGTTTTGAGATATAGCTACACTCATTATAAAAATTCACCCCCTTTCGATCCTCCGGTATTTGTATTTTCAAAAAACAAAAAGACGTGTTCCTTTATTTTCAAAGAAGATACCAATTTGCAGGTCTGCAGTATCTTCAGTTTCTGAGATATTAGTATCCTCATTAAAAGTATTCAACCCACTTTTCACCCTGTTTCACCCTTCATATTAGGATTTTCCGAAAACAGAAAATACGTGTTTCTTTATTTTTATAGGAGATTCTAAATACCAATTTTTACATCTGTAAACTTTTAAAGTATTGATATATAGGTACACTCATTTTGAAAATTCATCCCCGTTTTCACCCCCTTAGCGAATGAATATCCAAAAATCCTCCCTTAGCGAGCACCTATATTGTAACATACGTGCATCCTCAAAGTTTCATTTCTTTATGTCCAGTAGTTTTGGCTTGGCGATAATGAATCCGTCAGTATGTCAGTAAGTCAGTCAGGACATGTTCTTTTATATTATAGACTAGCAAGATACCCGTGCTTCGCTACGGTATTATACTGAAATTTATAATTGAATGCTTATCGTTTTATATATAACCCGCCGATATTCGCGATCTGCCTCGTTTTCTGAGAGATTACGGCAACTTTTCTCCCATTTTCAATCTTTTTTTTCCAGCAATCGATTTCGTACTTCCCGGACTAGGTCCGGGTATTCCACCTGGTCAGTTGGATCCCTAAATCTTTGCCATGTTTTCCTATAAGCATTTTGAATGTGGATCAAATCGTTGAGGAGATCCGGCATGGTGTCGTCTTGGGTGCCTTGGCGGTACTGAACCGGCGGCCGGACTGAAATCCTAGTCATTACCCGTCCAGGACCCGTTTCCAGCAGGGTCCGCACATTTTGAAGACGGTCCAGAACATTATTATTATTATTATTATTATTATTATTATTATTATTATTATTATTATTATTATTAATGATGTTCTGGACCCCACAGCAAGATGCAAGACCTCTACTTCTCGGTAATTTACATCTGCTGCCATTGACATTGTTGACAGTATGACCAGCACCATTGTCGCCCGTAGGCAAGTGGGCAGGACTTCTGGCGATACGAATGACATACTTCCGTGTATTATTGACCTTATTATAGAAGTGAACAATTGCACGGCCAATCTTAAACCTATCGTTTATTTCAAATGTGTTTAAATTTTTATTTATATGCCAGAAGAATCTACTGTAACCTAAGAAGGTTCTCCAAAGGAAAAAAATTGTTCTTGAAAACGAACCTAGGAAAGATTAAAAATGATCGGTTTATGATCAGAATAAGTACATTGAAAATCCACAGTCATTCAACCGGGTAAGGAATGGAATGAATAAAACCCCCAGCTAGCGGTGAGGATAGGAATTGTGCCGGCTGCCGAAGCCTGTCGCACTCCTCTGGTGCAATGATTAATGAATGACAAATGAAATGAAATTATATTGGAGAGTGTTGCTGGAATGAATGATGGCGGGGAAAACCGGAGTACCCGGAGAAAAACTTTGTCCAGCACAAATCTCACATTTGTGACCCGGATTTGAACCACGAAACCCAGCGGTCAGAGGCCAGCGCGCTGTCGCCTGAGCCACGGCGGCTCCTTATAAGTACATTGGGAACAGTAAAATCAATTGGTCTCACGTCCGTTTTTAACCCACCGCGGTTAAGTTGATTTACTCCCCCCCCCCCGCAAAAAAAAGAAGGCGTGTTGCTTTATGATTAAAGGAGATTCCAAATACCAATATTAACGTGTGTTACCTTCAGTTTTGAGATATAAGTATTCCCATAAAAATAATTAACATTTTTTCACTTACATTCACACTCCCCGCCGCCCCCTTAAGTGAATTTTCCGGCAAATAATATTTGTTTCTTTAATAGTAAAGGATCTTCTAAATACGGATTATATTCAGATTTTGAGATATGTGTCCTCATGAAACGAATTCAACTCCTTTTCACACCCGCCCCCAAAGATGATTCCCCGACACCCCCCCCCCCCCACCTTCCACAAAACGCGTCGTTTCATTTTTAAAGAAAATCTAAATACCAATTTTTACGTTTGTAACAACTTTAGTTTTTATTAGATGTAAGTATCCTCATACACTTAATTCAATTAATGTTTCAATTTTTCACCCCCCCCCCCACCCTCCCTTGATTGGATTTTCCGAGAATACCTGTTTCTTTACTTCAACACGAGATTCCATATACCAGTTTTTACGTCTGTAACATTTTACGTTTCTGAGATATACTGTAGATATAGTCTTTCTAAAAATTCACCCCAATTTGTCACTCCTGTTTAACCCCCATTAAGTAGATTTTCCAAAAACAATAAAATAAATGTTTCTATATTTTTAAAGGAGATTCCATATACTAACTGTCTGGTCTGTAATGTCTTCAGTTTCTGAGATATAAGTATCCTCTTTAAAGACATTCAACCCCTTATTCACAGTTTTCACCCCCCCTATTGGGATTTACAGAAAACAAAGAAATACATGTTCTTTTATATTTAAAGGAGATTCTGAATATCACTTTTTACATCTGAAAACTTTTGAAGTTTTGGGATATACATACACTAATTCTTTTAAACAAAAACCCCTTTCACCCCCTACTATTTGGATTTTATAAAAAATACATGTTTCTTTATTTATCAAGGAGATCCCAAATATCGATTTTCACGTCTGTAACATCTCCAGTTTCTGAGATATAAGGATCCTTATTAAAGGCATTCAACCCATTTTTCACTCCATTTCACCCCTCCTATTGGGATTTTCCGAAAACAAAAAAATACATGTTCCTTTATTTTGAAAAGAGATTCTAAATACCAATTTCTACGTCTCTAAACTTTTACGGTTTCGAGATATAGATACACTCATTTTAAAAATTCACCCCCCTTTTCACCTCCCATTATTTCGATTTTCCAAAAACAAAAAATATGCGTTCCTTTGTTTTTAAAGGAGGTTCCAAAGTTAAATTTTCATGACTGTAACATCTTCAGTTTTCGAGATATAAGTCCATCATGAAAGGTGTTCAACGAATTTCCCCCCTTTTCACCCCCCTTCATGGGATTTTCCGAAAACAAAAAATACGTGTTGCTTTATTTTGAAAAGGACATTCTAAGTACCAATTTTTACGTCTGTAAAGTTTGAAAGTTTTGAAATATAGATACACTCATTTTAAAAATTCACCCCCTTTTCACACCCCCATTAATTAGATTTTCGAAAAACAGAAAAATACGCGTTTCTTTATTTTTTAAAGGAGATCCCAAACACCAATTTTCAAGTCTGTAATGTCTTCAGTTTCTGAGATATAAGTATCCTCATTAAAGGCATAAACCCCTTTTTCATCCCTATTCACCTCTCATATTGAGATTTTCCGAAAACAAAAAAATACGTATTTCTTCATTTTTAATGAAGATTCTAATTTTTAGATCTGTAAACATTCAAAGTTTTGAGATATAGATACACTCCCTTAAAAAATTTACTCCCCTTCTTACCCTCCCATTATTGGATTTTCCAAAAACAAAAACAAAATACGTGTTTCTTTAAAGAGAGATCAAAAGTACCAATTTTCAGGTCTTTAACATCTTCAGTTTCTGAGATATAAGTACCGGTATCCTGATTAAAGTCATTCAACACTTATTTCACCCCTTTTCACCCCTCCTATTGGGATTTTCTGGAAAAAAATACGTGTTTCCTTAATTTTCAAGAAGATTCTAAATACCAATTTTTACGTCTGTAAACATTGAAAATTTTGAGATATAGATACACTCATTTTAAAATTTCACACCCCTTATTACCCCCTTAGCGGCGGAATCTCAAAAAATCCTCTCTTAGCGAGCACCTTCATATTAATATGAATGTATCCCCAAAATTTCATTTCTTTTTGTCCAGTAATTTTGGCTCGGCGATGATGAATCAGTCAGTTAGTCAGTCAGTCAGGACAAGTTATTTTATATATATAGACTAGCAAGATTAACGTGCTTCGCTACGGTATTATACTGAAATTTAGAATTGAATGCTTATTGTTTTATATATAATCCGCCGAAATTCGCGATCTGACTCGTTTTCTGAAAGAATCCGCCAAAATTCGTGATCTGACCCGTTTTCTAATAGATTATGGCAAGTTTCCTCCCATTTTTCAATCTTTCCAGCAATCGATTTCATACTTCCCGAGCTAAGTCCAGGCATTCCACCCGGTCAGTTGGGTCCCTAAATCTTTGCCATTTTTTCCTATAAGCATTTTTAATATGGATCAAATCCTTCAGGTGATACAGCGTGGTGTCGTCTTGGGTACCTTGGCGATACTGAACCCGCGGCCGGACTGCATTCTTAGTCATTACCCGTCCAGGACCCGTTTCCAGCGCGGTCCGCACATTTGACTTTATTATTATTATTATTATTATTATTATTATTATTATTATTATTATTATTATTATTATTATTATTATTATTATTATAGATGTTCTGGACCCTACAGCAAAATGCAAGACCGCTACATGGTTGTAAATTACATTTGCTGCCATTGTCATTGTTGAGAATGTGTCCAGAACCTTTGTCGCGCGTAGGCAAGTGTGCGGGATTTCTGGCCATAGGAATGACATACTTCCGTGCATTATTGACCTTATTATAGAGGTGAAAAATTGGACGGTCAATCTCTTTCCTATCGTTTATTTCAAATGTGTTTAAATTTTTATTTATATGCCAGGAGAATCTACTGTAATCTAAGAACGTTCTCCGAAGGAAAAGATGGCTCTTGAAAACAAACCCAGGAAAGATTAAAAATGATCGGTTTATGATCAGAAAAAGTACATCGAAAATCTACAGCCCGTTTCCAGTCATTCGACCGAGTCAGGAATGGAATGAATAAAGCCCCCATCTAGCGGCGACAATAGGAATTGTACCGGCAGCCGAAACATGTCGCACTCCTCTGGGCAATGATTAATGGATGACAAATGAAATGAAATTATATTGAATAGTGTGGCTGGAATGAATGATGACAGGGAAAACCGGAGTATCCGGAGAAAAACCTGTCCCGCTTCCGTTTTGTCCAGCACGAATGTCACATGGAGAAACCCGGATTTGAACCATGGAACCCAGCTGTGAGAGGCCGACGCGCTGCCGCCTGAACAACGGAGGCTCCTTATAAATACATTATGAACAGTAAAATCAATTGGTCTAACCTCCTTTTACACCCCACCGCCGTTAAGTTTATTTACCCCCCCTCCAAAAAAAACTAAAAGAAGGCGTGTTTCGTTATGTTTAAAGGAGATTCCAAACACCAATGTTTACGTCTATTACCTTCAGTCTTGAGATTAAAATAATTCACTTTTTTCATTTTCACACTCCTCCCCCCCAAACCCTAAATGAATTTTCCGGCAAAAATGTATGTTTCTTTAATAGTAAAGGATCTTCTAAATACCAATTATCACGACTGTAACTGCTTCAGTTTTGATTTATGTGTCCTCATGAAAGGAATTCAACTCCTTTTCACTCCCGCCCCCAAGATGATTCCCCCCCCCCTCTAAAACGGGCTTTTCTTTGTTTTTAAAGGAGATCCAAATAACATTTTTCACGTCTGTAGGCCCTAACAACTTTAGTTTTTATTAGATCTAAGTATTCTCATACAATTAAGTTAATTAATTTTTCAATTCTTTCACCTACTCCCCACCCCCCAACATTCATTTGATTTTCCAAGAATACGTGTTTCTTTACTTTTAAAGCAGATTCCAAATATCAAATTTCACGTCTGTAACATCTTCATTTTTGAGATAACAGTAGCCTAATTAAAAGAATTCAACACCATTTTCAGTCACTTTTACCCCCCCTCCACCCAAGTGGTATTTCCGAAAACTAAAAATACACGTTTCTTTATTTTTAATAGAGATAAAAATACCATTTTTCACTTCTGTAACATGTTCAGTTTTTTTAGATATACTGTATAAATTATCATTTTAAAATTTCACCCCCTTTTTGGTTCCCCTTAAGAGGAGTTTCCAAAAACAAATCATCTATGTTTCTTTACATTTAGAGGAGATTCAAAATACCACTGTTTACGTCTGTATCATTCTACGTTTCTCAGATATTCTGTAGATATAGTCTTTCAAAAAATTTACCCCAATATGTCACTCCTGTTTAACCGCCATTAATTGGAATTTTCAAAAACAAAAAAATACATGTCTCTTTATTATTAAAGGAGATCCCACATACAAATTTTCTGTTCTGTAATATCTTCAGTTTCTGAGATATAAGTACCGGTATCTTGATTAAAGGCATTCAACCCCTTTTTCGCCTTTTTTCACCCTTCCTATTGGGATTTTATGAAAACAAAAAGTACGTGTTTCTTTGTTTTTAATGATGATTCTAAATCCCAATTTTTACATCTGTCAACATTCAAAGTTTTGAGATACATATACACCCATTTTAAAAATTCACCCTCTTTTCACCCCCCGATTAATTGGATTTTCCAAAAACAAAAAATACGTGTTTCTTTATTTTTAAAGGAGATCCAAAACACCAATTTTCAGGTCTGTAATATCTTCAGTTTCTGAGATATAAGTGTTCTCATTAAATGCATTCAACCGATTTTTCATCCCTTTCCACCCTTCCTATTGGGATTTTCCGAAAACAAAAAAATACGTTTTTCTTTATTTCTAATGGAAATTCTAAATACCAATTTTTACATCTGTAAACTTTCAAAGTTTTGAGATATAGATACACTCATTTTAGAAATTCACCCCCCTTTTTCCCCCTCCCGTTGTTTGGATTTTCCAAAAACAAAAAAATACGTGTTTCTTTATTTTTAAAAGAGATCAAAATTACCAATTTTCAGGTCTGTAATATCTTCAGCTTCTGAGATATAAGTACCGGTATCTTGATTAATGGCCTTCAACCCCTTTTTCACCCGTCCTATTGGGATTTTCTGAAGACAAAAAATACGTGTTTCCTTACTTTCAAAGAAGATTCTAAATACCAATTTTTACATTTGTACACTTTTAAAGTTTTGAGATATAGACACACTCATTTTAAAATTTCACCCCTTCTTTTCACCTCCTTAGCAACGGAATTTCAAAAAATCCCCTCTTAGCGAGCACCTACATCTTAATATGAATGTATCCCCAAAATTTCATTTCATTATGTCCAGTAGTTTTGGTTCGGCGATGATGAATCAGTCAGTCAGTCAGTCAGTCAGGACAAGCTATTTTATATTTATAGATGACGGGTTACTAGGATATTCCGGGTTAGGCTAGAGAGGGAACATCCCCATTGTACATTCCAGGAAGCCCATTGAGAAACTAAAAAAATGGAACAATAGAGGAGTGGCCGCGGCATATCCTCGTGTGGGAGGGAAGGTTTTCCGAGCTGGCTTAGTCATCCCTTTCAGGAAATACCGTAGGGGCTACGACAAGCTTGACAGTCGCTTGAGCACGTAACAATATGAAGACAGGAGCAAAATCATGCAAGGTAATTCGACATCCGATATCGGTTTACTTTGAGGCGACTACTGTTAATTTCTTAGATCTTTGACCCTGTTATAGAGGTCATACCAAATCGTGCGAGAGGGAAGGGGCAGTATACCTGCTTGCGTCAGGGTGACCATGCTCATTTTAGAAAGCAGCGTGTTGTGATGTGGTCAGGCGTACTGTCGGTTACTTGAGAACATTCGGAAGACGTTTTCCGTTTGGGTAGAACCACGCTGTCACCATAGGATGCGGCATGTTCGTCACTGTCAGTTTACGTTTTTGAGGAGCCAAAGATCACTGCAACTATCAATATATTGTAGAACGTTTACTTCTAAAGATTATCTCTGATGCCAACGGAAAATAATGCGAGTTTATGAAAATGTAGTTGAAGAGATTAAGTGCCCTGGAATATATGATCAACTGAGACCTTAAAATATCGTTAGAGAATGGAGGTTGGTGGTCGTGACATCACGCATGTGGAACAGTACTCTGAAGGTGTGAAGAGAGGCATCCCCTACAGCATCTCAGGTGACACACGTTCAAATCGGCACACATCTGAATAAGGCTGACTGAAGCAGTGGTGAGTTTTGTAGTCATATCAGTTATATATATATATATTCTAATTGTATGATTGAGTAATTATTGTCTATTGTACCGGGTGCGCAAAATAAAACTGGGCCGGAAAATACTTAAGACTGAAGAGGAATTGACCTTGCTAATGAAGAGGAGAACTGCCTTTCCCAGGAAATGATGGGAAACGAGATTTCGATGCACGAATCGATTGCTGTCACATGTCTGGGCTTCCGCGTCTCCCGCATGCTCTGTCCAGAGTAAGTCGCGCTGTGTGGTTACGTGGGAATGAGTGAGAGGAGGAGTCGTGTTTAGTGACCACTTGAGTGCAACACAAACTGGTACTCACGATAAAACAGCGCGTGTTCATTGTCGAATGTTATGCGAAGTACGATTCGTGGAAAACCTGTGCAAATCTGGTTGAGCAAGAGTTTACGAGTGGTGACGTTTTGGCAAAATCTCTAGCAAAGTCTGCAATGCAGAACTTAGTGAATAAAGGGTGCGAAGCGGGCTTAGTAGACAATAAAAATCGTAACTACCTTCGAACACTAGAAATCATTGCTCGAGTGAAGGAAAACCTGTAAACAAGTCCGACGAAATCTCGACACCGTTTATCCGTGCAAGTGGGAATTAATAGACCCTCGTGTCGAAAAATGATCAAAAAGGACCTGAATCTGTATACTTACACATTTACTGTTGTGCATGCGTTAAAGCGTCCAGACGAACCTTCGCGCGTTGAGTTCTGCCGGTGGTTTCTGAGTGAAGTGGAGTTTGGGATTTTGGATCCTCAATTTTTAATTTCTTCAGATGAGGCCTGATTCAGCCTGTCAGGTTATGCGAACTAACAGAACACACGTCATTATTCACCAGAAAATCTCCATCTTTATGTCAAAAAGCCGTTGTATAATCTCAAAATTGATGTGCGGTGCGCAATATCTCGCGTCCGCGTCATAACACGATCCTTTCAGCAAACCGTTAATGCTAACCGGTATGTCCAGACACTGCTTAATCTATGTGTGGATCAACTCATAGACGGTGAACTACTGTAGTAATATTTTCAGAAAGACTGAGGTACAGCACAAACCGCCTTGACAAGTCTCGACTGCATGAGATGTTCGGCGAGGAGAGGACAATCAGCAGAAGCAATGCAACGAAGGGGCAACCTTGATCGCCGAGCTCTCTCTCTGTGATTTTTAACTGGGGAGCAAATTGAATGGTCAGGTGTACACCAGTAATCCTCACACACTGGAAGAGCTACAACAGAATATTGTAAACACTATTTCTGCTATCCGTCAGGCAGAGCTGCTACGTGTGTCTCACAGTTTGATAAATCTAACACAGAGCTGCATCGATGCCAAAGATGGCCATTTCCAGCATCTTCTGTGATATTCATTAAAAAGAGTCAATCCCATATCAGTTCTACCGTAAATATTTTCTGGGCAGGTTTTATTTTGCCCATCCGGTACATTACTTTGATTACTATTTATTTAGCAGTAAACCGTTTTAAGCTCTCAGTCACAATAGCAATATAAATAAACTAAATGTTTGGTTTTCCGCGGTTACCATGTTCACACGAGGCAAATTATGGAGTTGTACCTTAATAAAGGCCACGATAACTACTTGCCCAATCCTATCTCTTTCCCATCCTTCCGTAACAGAATACATTTTACGTGTTAGACTGAAGTTAAACCAGTTGCAAAAAAGTAATTACTATCTATCGTGTAATTGCCACCCGGAGATCCGAATTAGGTCTCTTTTACAACGATAATATTGTACCACCCAGGAAGCCGTCATCTATACATCATAGAATTACACACAGAGAGATGCATCTCCTCAGGAAACACAGTTGAATTAACCGATTTCTTTCACCCGCGAATCAACACCATGTCTGATAAAGTTACCAGGCCGTTTCAACCAGTCGTCGAGGCTGACATCCTTGTTACTTCTATTCCCAATTCGATGATATATTCGTCAGTCTGGTCACTAAATAGTTACATGGAATTCATGGTTTCACCTACGACGAAGCTGCAATTTTCACTAGGGCATGGGAGTCTAGTCTTCGCTGTAAGGTCACATGTCTCACAGCGATGTTTACAAATGATAAATAAATACATACATATTTTATCGCCACTAATAGGACTTCGCGTTATTTTGTACATGTTATCTGGGTGGCTTTGTATATGATTCCTAGAATTGGTTAGTACTTTATAAGAGCATAAATGTCTTAATGATATCTTTCCATATTCACGAGGACGAATAACCCCAAAAAAGGAAATTGTGGATCAGTCAACTTTAAAATCAGAGCCCGTGTTTTTCACAGCGTTCTTCATAAGAACGTCGGTGTAATTTCCATTGAGAATTGGATTCAGCGAAGAGATTACACTTAATTGAGTCAAAACAACCTTTTAAATTTTTAAGTTATACAACTACTACTTACGATCATGAAACTACATTGGAGAAATATGCAACGGCATCATTTGATCCGTGATTTTATATTCATGCAAACTATGATATGATGCATAACGATTGTCTGGACTCTATTCCTTCTTAAAGAGAAGAGACGTTTCCATTAATTTCCCTTCCGATTGAAAGGTGTCCCTTTCAAACACTTTTCATAGCAATAAAAATTCTGATGTGAAGATTGACGCAAGGTGCTCTCCACCAATGATTTCGAGTACTCTTCATGGCCGACCAGGAACCAACAGTACTCACAAATTCCCATGAACGTCGGATTTACAAAACCTAGCCTGATCAAGGAGCACATACGCTCACCACACAAAAAGTTAGTCACCCCTGGAGAAATCATTACAAGCATCATTTAATACGGTTTAACTCCGCCTCTGGACTTGATAACCACCTGGATTCGGTTTAGGAGATGAGTCCACAAGATTGTGCAGGTACGTCACATCCAGATTAAGCCACTCGCTTACGATTTGATCGCGCAGTTCCACACATTTTATGCTCTAATATGTCTCACCGATTTTTAATGGAGTTCAAGTCAAGTGATTTTGTAGCCCATATGGTGGGGGACTGCTCATAGCCACAGATGCGTCCGGCCCGATGAGATTTGCTGTTATCATCTTGAAAAATCGGGGTATAAGTGGCATAATAATCATGCAGATTTTGACTAAAAGGTAACACCTGATCATCCAGAATGTTTAATTTAACATGCTGGTCAAGTTACTGGTCACCTCCAGGCCTAATGCATGATCCATGTACCTGACCATGCACACATCCAGGGTTAAATGCTTCGTTTGGCCTTCGATGCACACGAAGTCATTGTAATGCAGGCAAAAGCGTGATTCTTCAGAGCACATTACGTTCCGCCAGTCAGCTACTGTCCACGTTCGATGATTTCTAGCCCATTGAAGTCGTGCAGCTTTATGTGCCTTTGTGAGCAACGGCCTCTTGCGAGGTGACCGACTCCAAATATTTATTGCATGCAGTTCCCGTCGCAATGTTCTCTCGCTAACAGTTTGGGATGGACCTTCATTCACTGACTGCAGCAATTCATGTCATGTTTGGAATCGATTTCGAGTCACAAGCCGTGAAACGCGTCTCAGTCGGGATCTTTTACCGACCGCAATTCTGACATCGTATTTCGTGGCCATGTATACTACACCACTTCTTGGAGACACGTTGAAGAGTGCGCCGAGAAACACCGACAAATCCAGAAACTTCACGCACCGCATGGCCATACACATTTGCCACTCTGTCACATCCTTATATCTACTCATGTAGACGTTCACTGTCCTCTTCAAACATGAATATGTCAGTGATCGATACTGCCTTATGTTCACGTAGAGGCAGTGCGCGTGCGGTCGAGCACGGGACTCGTTTTCTGCGCAATATATACAGGCTTAACGATCCATTTGTGCGTGCGCACTAGTGTGACTAATATTTTGTCCACTGAGCTTACAGCATATTAGTAGGTAAACCTCAGCCACACAGACTAACTTCACATGGGGCACTTGACCACAATAATGCAAGAAAAAAGCATTAAAGGCAATAGTTTGCCCTCGAAATTGAATGTAAGGTATTCTGGGAGTTTTACGTGACTGGTGATATCGTGATCGTAGCCACGGTACATCCAATTTCATGCGTAATCGGAACCATAGAGAGGCGACTTTTCACTTCGAAATTCCAAGATGGTTCGAACCACGGCTGTCTTGGTGAGGAGTCAGTGACTATGACAAGTACTACTTCGTAAATAGAGAGATGGATAATCCACCCAGTCAGTGCTAAGTTTTAAAAATTTATTTAAATTTCACGCTTGAGAATATATAGTGCATGTTTCCAAAAATGTGTTGATTCTCCTCTTCAGCTAAGAGAACTAAAACTGTAACATGTACTACAATATGACATGTTAAAAATGGATAAATAATGGCATGGAAGTAAATTCTATCTTGTCATCTCGATATAAACCCAACATTATGGGTACGTCTGTGTAGATAAAATGTTGAGAACTTTTGCAATATGACGTCAAGTATGCCCTTCTTAATCCAATACTCCCTTATCGAAATCGAATTGGGCTGCTGACATGTCTGCGTTGCACGTACACTTCTTTTATAATGTGGACTACGTGTGGTTAGAGCCTCCGTGGCTCAGGCGGCAGCGCAACGGCCTCTCACCGCTGTGTTCCGCGGTTCAAACCCCGGTCACTCCATGTGAGATTTGTGCTGGACAAAGCGGAGGCGGGACAGGTTTTTCTTCCGGGTACGCCGGTTTTCCCCGTCATATTTCATTCCAGCAACACTCTCCAATATCATTTAATTTCATCTGTAGTTCATTAATCATTGCCCCAGAGGAGTGCGACAGGCTTCGGGAGCCGGCACAATTCCTATCCTCGTCGCTAGATGGGGGCTTCATTCATTATATTCCTGGCACGGTTGAATCACTGGAATGAGGCTGTGAAATTTCATTTTTCACTATGTGTGGTTCATATCAACCTGGCAGAATAATCATCTATTACCCAAAGTGAACGGCTTGACAACTTGGTTAGACAACATTTTATATTACTTTAATATGATCCAATTTGATTTCGATAAAGTGCGAAGTGTATATAAACATGTAATACATAGTACTGGCTAAGCGGGTTATCCGTGATTAAGTCAATACGGACCCAATACTGTCCATTATAGTCAAGATATTAATAAGGTATTACACCGTTAAAAGTGAAATTTAGCTCAGGGCATTAAATCCCAGTTGTCAAGGTACTAGATTTCTGGGTCCGATTTGCTCCGTTGGTCAGGTCTTGAAATAGTGTTTCCAACACAAGGTTAATGCTGGGACGTATCTTTCAGAAAGGCCACATCCAGTTTTCTCCAAATTCTCAGCCTTCCACAAACACATTCCCAACCCTTACAAGGTTAGTTCTCATTCTCGAGGGAGATGAGTTGATCTCTTGTATACATTCCATTTTGTCAGTATTTCATCTTGGCCAAGGTGATACTACCTCGACCGGGCGAGTTGGCCGTGCGCGTAGAGGCGCGCGCGCGGCTGTCCGGGAGATAGTAGGTTCGAATCCCACTATCGGCAGCCTTGAAAATGGTTTTCCGTGGTTTCCCATTTTCACACCAGGCAAATGCTGGGGCTGTACCTTAATTAAGGCCACGGCCGCTTCCTTCCAACTCCTAGGCCTTTCCTATCCCATCGTCGCCATAAGAACTATCTGTGTCGGCGCGACGTAAAGCTCCTAGCAAAGATACTACCTCGGAGAATGAAACGGAGAACTTAACCCTCTGTTAGGCTCGTAGGCTACGGGTGCAGACCAGTCATGTTTTAGGTCCCCACTGCTAGGCTCTCTGGCGGTAGAGAGGGAAACTATCAGTACCTTTCTTCTTCACGCTGTTTTAGGGATTTAGTGTGCGCTGGCACTGCTTACTGATGGTGTTCTTCCACTATTTCACTTTAAAGTCGGTTGGGCTACATGGCCAACAGTGTTAGCGTCCGAGTGACATCTACAGTTTTTAGTGGTGAATCTCGTATTATGATACGGTTGGATGAGGTATGTGTACTAGAATCGAAGGTGGATGGTAATAGTGATGAAGTGGAGACGAATCACTTGATAGAGGAGATCCATAACTCTGACACGGAAGAACTTACAGACAGCGAAGCAAATGCGTTAGAGAACTCTGAATATGTGGCATCCGAAGGAGAGGTACACGTGCAAGATCACATGATTTACTGTGGGAAAGATACTTTGAATGTTTTGGAAGTTTGTACTGGGAAGACTTGGGAGAAAGGAGACGAGCTGTTCGACTAAGTGGTATGTTCCAGGCTGTCAGCGGAGAGATGGCGTGGAACGACATTAGTAGACGAATAAGTTTGAGTGGTGTCTTTAAAAGCAGGAAAGTTCACAATATGAAGATAAAGTTGGAATTCAAGAGGACAAATTGGGGCAAATATTCGTTTATAGGAAGGGGAGTTAGGGATTGGAATAACTTACCAAGGGGGATGTTCAAAAAAATTCCAATTCCTTTGAAATAATTTTAGAAAAGTCTATTAAAACAACTGATAGGGTATCTGCCACCTGAGCGACTGCCCTAAATGCAGATCTGAAGTGATTGATTGATTGATTGATTGATTGATTGATTGATTTATTGATTGATTGATTGATTGATTGATTGATTGATTGATTGATTGAACTTGTTTTCGATGCCAATAATTTGAAAACTATTGCTACCTGTACAAACATTTATACCGGGCGAGTTGGCGGTGCGCATAGAGGCGCGCGGCTGTGAGCTTGCATCCGGGAGATAGTAGGTTCGAATCCCACTATCGGCAGCCCTGAAGATGGTTTTCCATGTTTTCCCATTTTCACACCAGGCAAATGCTGGGGCTGTACCTTAATTAAGGCCAAGGTTGCTTCCTTCCAACTCCTAGGCCTTTCCTATCCCATCGTCGCCATAAGACCTATCTGTGTCGGTGCGACGTAAAGCCTCTAGCAAAAAAAAAAAACAAACACACTTATATTGAGGAGTTGAAAACGAAATTTTTGCTTAATAGAGAAGCACGACTTACGAATGAGACGGAAATTCGTGCGTTCATTGGAATTTTGTTGCTCTCTGGTTGTTTGGGAGTAAACCGAAGAAATAGTAATCAAGTATGGCACATTTCCTGTGGGTCAGGTGTGAATTTATGTTAACATGCATGAGCGAGAAAAGATTTATCTTCCTTTCGCGTTGCCTTAGGCCGATTTGCATCGATCCGGGAAATATTTGAAATGTTCGTTCAAATTTTTTAACAGTAATTTCTCACATTGAGATTTGTACCATCGATGAACAGTTCTTTGCATTCAGGGGAAAGTGTCCGTTCAATGTGTACGTGCCCAGCAAACCAACTAAATACGGATTAAAATTTATGCGTGTGTTTGTGGAAAGAATATTTACACAATTAATATAGATGTGTACATTGTAAAACAGCCAGATGGAATGCATTCCAAATGTCAAACTCTGCTGCTGACATCGCTCCGAGGATGGTCCTAAGTATGAGTCGAAATGTGGCAGGAGATAACTGATTCACTTCCATTCCTCTGACAGAAAATTTGTTCACTGAGAAGAAGCTGACGTACCTTGGGACCATTCGTAAAACTCACAGGACAGACATACTTATCGTACTTTTTTATCGTAAAGAATATTCATCCTTGTTTGGGTTTCATAAAGATTTGACTCTTGTGTTTTTCTGTCTCAAAAAGAAGAAGGCAGTGTTGGTGTTGTCGTCAATGCGCCATGACAAAGAGAGTCGTATTGAAACAGATGATCTAGAAGAATTCTCTCATGGTTACATGCTATAATCACATAAGGTGGATGTTTTAGACCAGATGAGTGCCAAGTATGATGCCCGCTGCACCAAACCGAGGCCGATGGTGGTGTTTTTCGATCTTATGAGCATTAATGGTATCAACGATTCACGAGTGCACACTACAAATCATAACTACACCAAGAAGAAAGTTTCTGGAGACTGTTGCATGGGAATTCACGAAGCCTCAGATCGCCAAACGTGCTGTACTGACAATGATTCCGGCTCCTCTGAGAAGGCGAATTATGGCTCTTTTAGGAATTACAAGCGAACCACCCGCACTTCAGATCCAAGACAACAAAGTTAGCCGGTGCTTCCTCTGTAGACCTGGGAAAGACAGGTCAACAAGGAAGAGTTGTGAGCGCTGCAGAAAGCTGCACCCTCTCTATTCAGCGCTGATGTGTCGGATGTGCTTCGATGAGTGACTCTTCAGAATGTGAAAATGAAAAGCTACCGCTCAGAGTTGATTTCAGTGAATTTTACTTAATTTTGCATGCAAAAGACGCGTAAAAATTTAATTAGGCATGAGAAACCTGCACTAATTTTTAGTTTCAATTTTATTGTAAAATTTATTTTGGTGTTAAAAACGAAGTGGATTCTCTAAAAATATGGAATTATTAACTATTTTCCTTATTTCAACAATGCAAATAGAATAACAATACTTTTTATTGTTTAGAATGTTGAGTAGACTACTTCCATCATGCGAATATTCCGGCTCGAAAGGCCGTTTCCGGTATTATTGTTGTTTGTGTGGTGTTGGGCAGTTTTTAAAACCATACATTTTCATCGATATTAATTCTGATAAATGTGTGTACAAAATATATGTTTGTTGAAAATATGTATTCATTATGATGAAATCCGGAGCCTTAAACTCGGATCAAATTTCAATCACTTCAAAACAGAAATTACATCACTGTGGTTTATTTACTTTAACGAATTTTTAATTAACGAAACATTTTTAAATTTTGTAATACCAATACTCCAAAGAGGTTTCCATGCCGCTTGACGAAGCTTTCCAAGGTTTTTACGAAAATCTTCCTATGATTTCTCCTTGGACTCCTCAATGAAATATTGCGCTCTATGTGCAACACTCTGTCCACATCAGTTCTTGTTTGGAGCCGGTTTTGATGTGTCTTCTTCTTTTGTTTTCAAGCTACCCTCACTTCAATCATTCCACCAAGATGTGACTTTACCACGTCTTCATACACAGTTGTTTCTAGTCACTCCTTTGCCATTTCTACTACAGCTGCCCTGTATGTCACCATCCTCTCTCTACGTCCTGAGCCTGTTGACCGTCTATTCTTTGGAAATTTTCAGTAAACGTATCCGTGTATTTCTATCAAAATTCCTCGTTCTGTAGATTTTATACCCTTATCCATCTGTACTCAGACTACTATTTTTCTATCTTAGGCCTAGTGGTACACAGTTTACGGCAGATCAGATTGTGGTGTGGTGTGGTGTGGTGTGGTGTGGTGTGGTGTGGTGTGGTGTGGTGTGGTGTGGTGTGGTGTGGTGTGGTGTGGTGTGGTGTGGTGTGGTGTGGTGTGGTGTGGTGTGGTGTGGTGTGGTGTGGTGTGGTGTGGTGTGGTGTGGTGTGGTGTGGTGTGGTGTGGTGTGGTGTGGTGTGGTGTGGTGTGGTGTGGTGTGGTGTGGTGTGGTGTGGTGTGGTGTGGTGTGGTGTGGTGTGGTGTGGCGTGTATCATCAAAAACTGAATTCAATATCAATTATGATACAGTCTGTCATGGATCTGTGCACCTATTCTCAGAGCCCTGCACGGATGCGGATAGCCGTGGATAAGTTCAGGTTTTTACCAAAATCCGTGCAAAGTCATATCCGCGAAGTTAGTGTCTTGGTGGATCTAAACTATGTGGCAGTGCGGTTAAATCTGAGTAATTCTGTTTATAGATTCTCACTCACGTATACTCTAGAAATCACGACGAGTCAGTCTTTCTAATATTTCATGCAGTTATTTTTGCTTGTGGTGAGGCGACCCTTGGCATTGGTGTGGAGGAATGATGGCATAAAAAGAGCAACATTCCTAAGAACGAGGAATCGAGTAAGACAAAGTGGTACTGCGAATGTGTATCGATTTTATATTTCTTGTTTTAGGAACAAATGAATAATATGAATTGCATGCCGTTGAGAATTATTTCAATAAATGCTGTCATTATGAGATCCATTTGCCACTTGCCTTTATTTTCAATGCATAAAACTACGATAATACATATCTAATATGAGGAAGGATATCGGAATAAATACACTTAAAGTTATGATGTAATAATAAATGCTATTATGAATTAATTTACAGTTCGGTAGCAGATACTCTCAAAATTTCCCCGATAGCTGTCACTTCACTATCTGCCTTGTGCGACGTAAGCAGCTTTCCAAACTGGAGGCGAGTATATCTCTGCGCGTCCACACGTCAAGTTATCTGCCGGTCCGTAGAATAGTTCTTGTCAAGTCTTACGTGATGAGCACAGACAATATTGCCGAGTGGTTACTAGGTGAATGTTCTTGCGAGTGTTCAGTCTGAGGTATGCGTATCATTATGGATCAAATATCTAGTAAAATAAAACAAGGCGAGTATACAGTACATTACTGTGCGAAACAAAGTTTAAATATTGTCAATGAGGCAGAAATTTGGTTATATTTCTGATGGTGACGAGAAAGTGGGCTTGTGTACCGTAATCGGGTGTTTTACATGCAAGAAAGTGTATCATTACACAGGACATAAATCTCGAACTTCAAACTTAATAAAACACAAGCGTGAAGGTAACGAAAAGAGCACAGACTAGTTAGTTTCTTTACTACTAAATCAGATATCAAGAAACCAGAAGATTCATCGAATTTGAAGACGCATGCAACAAAACTGGTAAGTTTCGTGTCTAAAGATGTTACGTCTTTAGCGATTGCATGAGGGGACGGATATATTGTAGAAATTAAAACAGCAATCATTTCTGGAAGAAAAGGATGATGATCCTGAGTTAATTTGCAGTTTACAGGACTGAGCATGATCTCTCTTAAGTAGCAAGTTGGAAATAACAGCAGTGCATATGCTAGCTACCTACTTACACCCTAAGTACAAGATCTTAAATTCCTTCAGTGAAGCGGTCAGAGACGAAGTGAGAGCTGATGGTAGGAAGTCCATTGCAACAAGAAGTAACCAGCTCCAATTTGCAGAAAAGTCCAACTCAGAGCCTCCAGCGAAGAAGGAGAAAAGTTAGGGATTTTTCAGTGAATATGAAAATTCGTCTGACTATGAAAGTGCAATAGATACTAGTGCTACAGTGGATGAAGTTTCGAGGTACAATAACGAATGGATGAAGTCCTCGGATCTACATGGCATGAACATGAAAACCAATATCCTCATCTTTCCAAACTGGCCTATTTCATCCATTCCATTCCAGCATCTAGCTCTCCCTCGGAGAGGAGCTTCTCCACTTCATGGCTAATAATGCAAGATCAGCGGACCGCTCTCAAACCGAGATCAGTTGATATCAAATTCCTTAACAGCAATTTTCCACGCTAACCAGGTAATTGCATAATTCCTTTCTTTCTTTCATTCTTTCTTTTTCTTTCTTTCTTTCTTTCTTTCTTTCTTTCATTCAATAACACATTTTTAAAATAGGGTACTGTGTAGAGGTAGCCTCATCGCGTTATCTAATATTGTACAGTGATGGTGATGGATGCAGTACTAAACAGAATATGAACTACAAAACAACAACCCCATCAGTGGAAGTTACGTATTATGCATATAGTTCACGATATTTCATAGATTTTGATTGTTCTATTCACAATATTGTTGTGGGTCATTCTATTCTATACAGTAGTGTATGTGTCTTTGGTTTTCAGTTAGAATTCTGAATCTTCGTAGTCACTTACAGTTTGTGAGCTGATGTCGATAGACATTAAGGTAGATTTTTTTAAATGTCTGTTTCCAGGTATAGTTCCTCTTGACTTCGCAAATATTTTAAAACATATCTAGAGAGTTCCTCCTTAAGGGTCCACGCTAATAAAACATACCTCAAACTTTTCTTAAGTTTTGAAACAGCGTTTCATGTTGTCTTATAATAGGGCGGAGTTTTTAGGTTTTAAACTACGTATTTGTTTGTTCCTAGCCTGTTGGAATATGTTATATGTTATATGGAATATGGAATATATATCCGTTTCAATACCTTGGCTGTAATATAGTTAAATAGTTGCAATATCTGCGGATAATCATTCGCGGATGCGGATGAAAGAAAAGCGGATGCGGATAATATTCTGTATATCCGCGCAGGGCTCTACCTATCCTCCCGTGTATAACAGTGAACAGCCTTATGATTGATGATTTAATTCGCAGCTGTTAATCCCATACTAGCGTAGAAACGCAATAAATGCCTCCCATTCCACTTTTCTGCCACATCTTCCGCCACATTTACCCATTCATGCCAATCACACATACCAGAAAGCCATAAAATTTTGTATAAAACAAACCATTTCTTATAAGCATAATCATAGAAACGAAACCTATTCTGCTGTTTAGAGCCACTTTTCCCCGTGCGGGTAGGAAGCGACCGTGGTGTGAGACAGGAAACCACGGAAAACCATCTTCAGGGCTGACGACAGTGTGGTTCGAATCCACTATCTGCCGAATGCAAGCTGAACACTAAAAGAAGGGCAAATAGCACCTCGCAACGAAGTGGCAGCTGAAGGCGAATATAAGGAAGTACCGAAAACAGGCATGGTTCCCAAGTCAATGTTAGCCAATAATGCAATTTGATTGACGAAATGTGATCTCTGAAATTCCTGGAATATAAAACATAAATTTAAGGGTTAAGATGCTCGTGTACATATTGCACCCATATCGCGAGTGTGTTGATTTTTTTTTGTAAAGAATTGTGTAAATTATTGGTCATCATCTCATATATTAGTATGCAGCTGTGTTATTGTGGTGTCATTATGGGGCTTGGTTTAGTTAACCTGAGACTTGATTTCGGTAAAATTTTACGGGAATGAGTGACGAAGAGAGAGCGAGGGAAACATCATTAAAGATAGAAATGGCAATGGTTCTCACCTCAGTTTACCGGCCCGTAGAACTTTCTACTTTTCTTGTGGAACCAACTGTACCTCTTCATTACGGAAGTACGTGCAGTACGTAGAACGTTTCAAAGAAATGTTGAATATCATCCATGACTGTCGATGGAAGTTGTTATTTTCTGATTTCTTTAACACTCTCCATTAATTAGCCTCAATAATAGGGGATTAGGAATCAATGTTGCTTGGTGAACGAGTTATTTAACCTTTTGACCTGAGCAAATAATTGGCATATTGAACCTAATTGCGACAGTACTAGAACAGCTGTGTGTCACCAGTATATATGCAGAGTCCTCTACACTAT
This sequence comes from Anabrus simplex, assembly GCF_040414725.1. Lineage (NCBI taxonomy): Eukaryota > Metazoa > Arthropoda > Insecta > Orthoptera > Tettigoniidae > Anabrus > Anabrus simplex. The sequence goes on from NC_090266.1 coordinate 800,715,241, forward strand.
AACCATTAACCAATATGTATTTGTGAACTTTTATTTAGACCTAGTGAGTTGCTTATTGTATTCATTTCGGTGTATCTCGCGCAAATACATTCCCACTCTCCCTCGTTTGATCCTAATTCCAGTCGTGTGACCGATATTCTGACGGCCAGTTCTGTGATCGTTTCTGCTCGAATAGGAACGCTTCACCGCATTATAGAATCATCAAACACATGCTAGCATGATCGGTCTAACTTATACAGCGGTAGAATATTATCGTCTTACACGTACACACACCAACAGAGGAAGAGGAACAAAAAGCGGGTGCAGATAATTAGTATGCAAAATGCTGAAGGGGAGGGGCTGAGACTACGAGAAGTAGAGTGGGGGATAATATAGGATGACGTAATCACTGCAAACCATTAGCTACAATTTTTTCTCTCTTGGAAAAAACTACAGAAACGCACATATACATATACATACATACGTCGTATCTCCTGCTCATTCTCTCCACTCACTCTCCATAGTTTATCTCTCTCTCTCTGTCTGTCTGTCTATCTCTCTCTGCAATTCTAGTGTAGGCTTATGCGTAATTAGTGCACGTTGCCTCTCTCCTATCGTAATTAGAAAATGCCACGTTTAATTGCTAATTGAGTTTCTGATGCAGGGTCTAATTTTAATCACCTAATTACTGCTGGGTTGGTAGCCGCTAGTCTCCGGAACAACAGCGCAACACAGAGATGCACTAATTATCATTTTGGGTGGCACAAGAGAAGGGGTGGGGTGTTTTCCAAGCCTTCATTAGCATATTTCATAGGGTGGGCGCTTCCCTCTTATCTGACCGAGGGTTGAAGGGGTGGGGGTGGGTGGGGGTTGGAGGGAGTCCTAATTAGGCCAATGATCTGTTTTCTGTTTCTCTCTGTAAATGCGCGCTTGGCAGCTTGGGATTGTGAATGGCTACCTTATGCTTTGTTATCTTGAGTTTGCGGTAAATAAAGCGTTGTAATATTGATATAATGGAATTAAAATGTGGTGATGTACGCTGCATGAGGAGGATCAGGCTCGTTCTTAACTCCAATGAACATTGTAGAACAACCTGGAAGACTTATCACTGTCCAAATCTTCATTAACTTGTTAAATTTCTTTTAAAATAAGCTTCATTACTCTAGGTATAGATATGTCCTAGATATTGGGTTACGTCACAAAGACGTGTGTGAACTTTGGTCATTTTACTTTATCTACTTGAGATTATTACAAGATTGAAATATTCAATTGTTTGCCTGCTGCTGATTTCTGGGCGAGGTCAAGGAGGTGTTAAATATCCAAGGGCTAAGTGTCCTTGCAACCGACTGAGATGTTGCAGCTTATTTTCAGATATACCTCGAAGGGAGGTGAGCTACATATATCTTGTAAATCTCCGGAGAAGTCAAAAATCGAACCCGAGCATCTCAGAACGACATCTACGAGGGTAAGTCAGAAAGTAAGTTCTGTCATATTTTTGTAGGTAGAGATAGGTGTAGGTTTGGTTTTGGAACTGGTTCTTCATTTCTTTGGGCAAAATCCCGAAAGTTACTGATGCGTTCCTATTGCACAAAATATTTCTGCCATTCCCTGACACCTTAAAGTGGCGTTCTACAGGATCTCACTCGTTTTTAACTCCAGTGAGCAGAGTCCTTGCAAACCAACTGAGGTACTGCAGTGTCTTGGAAATTTCTGACCTTTGAATTGACGAGCTCGCTGTTACACAGGGTCGAAAACTGGTAATTTAATGATTGAAAAGCCTTAAAGGGCATGAATATGTTAACGTTACCAACTGATAAAATGAATGTATGGTTCCCTTCCGGGTATTTAATACTAAATATCTTCAAATTTCTCAGCGTCGCACGGCTGTTAACAACACCATTTCATTGAAATCATTACCAAAAGGTCTTAAATTGATGGTCGACCACTTTGCTCATTGTTCTTCTCAGATGATCGACCCGTAGTAGTATAAATATAGCCGAGGTAAATGTGGGGCAAATAGGCAATGTTGCGAATATTTGTCGTTTGAAGGGCTGGATGATAGTTTTTTGTAACTTTTACCGGACATCAAGTGCGTTTAGTGATTGTTGGGTCCGGCTCCATGGCTAAATGGTTAGCGTGCTGGCCTTTGTACACAGGGGTCCCGGGTTCGATTCCCGGCAGGGTCGGGAAATTTAACCATCATTGCTTAATTTCGCTGTGCCGTCTTCATCACCATTTCATCCTCATCACGACGCGCAGGTCGCCTACGGGAGTCAAATCAAAAGACCTGCACCTGGCGAGCCGAACATGTCCTGGGACACTCCCGGCACTAAAAGACATACGCCATTTCATTTCAGTGATTGTTGGCATTTTTGCGTGGAAGGACTCTTGTTGATGTTTGTTATTTTAACGTAATTTTTCTCGCGAAATCTGGAATTTTTTGAATGTTGTAGTTTTGATATTTGAATGGTATTTAGGAGTAAAAATGCAAAGGAACTGACGGTCTATAAATAATGAGTGTGGAAGTTCTGACGTGGAGAATGGGGTTGGATGTTTGCGATTTGGTGATTTTTGGAATTTCCGTGTGTTGGGATATTTGGGATTTGGGGATTTTTGGAATTATCGAATGTTTGAATTTTTGGCATTTGAAGCGACTGAATGATAATCTGGTATTTATATTCTGGTATACATATTTTTGAAAATGATAGTTAAACTGCAGTTGATCTGGCGGCAAGTCGGAATGAGAATTCAGTACAGCTATTGACGAGAATTGGACATCTCATTCTCGCAGTATCTCTTGGTTGTGGTGTGGTTCATTTAAAATTTTTTTATCAGGGTTGAGAGATATATACGTAGATGACAGTTCCCCACGGCCGCAAATGTTTGTTTTAAAAACTTATATCCTGATATACAACAAGTAAAAACTATCTCCAAGATGGAATCGTGAACTGTTTGAATCTAATGACGTACTTGAGGTTGCCGGTTTCTAACATACCAGTGTCATGGTTATAATAGCCGTGCACAACACCGGAAATTTCGGGAAATTTGTGGGTTTTTGGTTAAATTATTCTGCCTTTATGCATTTGTTCTGGCTATGTAATATGCAGAATTACCTGGAAAGAAAAGAGCAATTGTCTACAAATTCTGGTCACTTTTCTATTGATCACAGGTCCGTTTTAAGCACTTTACAGTTTTATGGCAAACCTACGCGTACTTACTTATCAGCATTGCAGCTATTTTTTTCTGGTCTACACTGTCGTTTTACGCAGTTTTACAGTTTTATCGTAAAGCTACTTACTGAAAAGATTTTAGACAATTTTTTCTTGGCTTCAGTGTCATTTTATTCAATTTGTCGAGTTTATGTAATTTTTGTGTTTATTAAAAAGCTACTTACTGGACAGCAATTTAGCCACTTTTTCTGAGCTACCCGTGCAGTGTTGTTTTAAGCACGTTTTAGAGTTTATCGCGAAGGTACTTATTGAACAGCTTTTTAACCATTTTTTCGGTTAAAGTGCACAGGGCACTAAATGAAATTAAAGTACTAAACGACATTAATGGGCTAATATAATACGAGTTCAGTTGTAGATATTCTTATAATCACAAAAATCTGGTATACTTGTGGTTATAATCATGCACTTAACAGCTTTGTGGCAAAACTTCTAACTGATCAGCATTGAAGCTACTTTTCTCTAATCTACAACGTCGCTTTATATGTTTTTTTTTAATTTTATCGCAAAGCTATCATGATATTACATAAAACTGGACTACTTGCGAATATAATCGCTATATTGCATGAAAAGGGACTACTTGCACTTACACTCATCATATCACATCAAAATTGCTTCATTTGTAACTTCAGCGCAATCACGGCATTAAATAAAACAGTTTATATCCAATTTTATTTCCTCCTCCTTCGTGATCAAATCAAGGACGCACGTGTGGCGTCCCTTTAGCTTCCCAAAATAATGTTACGAGTGAGACGTTTATGTTGATAGGATACTGCGACTTACCCTACGAAAACATTTCTTTCTTTACTGTTCAAATCAGCAAATCTTTTCAGTATATAAATAAATCTAATATATATGTACAGGTAGTTGAATTTTCATGTAATGATGTAATTATAAGCACAAATAGACCATTCTTGTGATTATGTTTGGAAATAATTAAGTTTTACTCGTATGTAATCCCAGGATTATAATTTTAAGTATACCCGTTCTCTGTAACATAGTGATTTTCGTGTACAATAAGCACAAGTAGAACAATATTAAGCTATATTGTGATTAAAATTGCAGATCGTTCAGTTTTCATGTATTAATGTCGTGATTATAGTCGCAAATACACCAGTTTCATGTGCTATTTTGATTATAACTGCATGTAGTTTATTTATCAGTTAATGTCGTGATCATAGCTGCAAACAGGACAGTTTTATAAAATTCTGAGATTAAAATTGAAGATAGTTCAATTTTCATGTAATGCCGTGATTGTAACCACAAGAACACCAGTTTAATGTGATTATAACAATATCCCCAACTGGAATCGTGTTATACAGCCTTTTAGCACTTTTGCGTCAAGCCCCCTAGACCTTTAGCTCTTCAGTGGCCCTCAAAATAAAATAAAATAAAAATCAGTTTATTTTCTAATGGGATGTCTACCACGGTGGCAAATGATACAAACAAATGAATTGTTATTAAACACCAGATTTTAAATTTGAAAAAGAAGAATACTTTCTCTAGAATTTCCTCTATAATAACGCATTCTAATACGTTATTATACAATTTACACTAACATATTTTCTGTTGAACACACAGCTCATATTTAATACATTTATATTATTTTCAAACTTCTTCTCTTAATATCTTCTGTACTTACACACGTAATAAACGGATATACAGTATGTACAATCACGCTGTAAGGTATACGTTTACATTACGTTCTTTTTATCCATTTTGGTACCTAACATGCATAAGGACCTGCTGCGTATTAACCAGAGCACCTTTTGCCACTGCTTTATGGAGTTCCTGAGGGGATTCACAGCTACCGTATCGGTCCCAGTTAGAGCTGCGCGAGGTGGTACTGCTGACTGTTTCGATACGGCACAGCGAATTGCTTCGAAGTAATGTGTCGACACACGGCGCTGTTCCGTCTCCAACTGCAAGAGAAGCCAGTATTCCATTTATACAGCACCTAGAAAGTGTTTCGCGATGAAGTGGTGAAGTAGTGTGTTGACACACGACGCACTTCCGTCTCGGGCTGCAACAGAAGCAATATTTCATGATGGGGTGGTGAAGCAGAAACCAAACTTCATAGCTACTTTCAATTCACTGAATAAAATGCTCCATATTCTGATAATGATAACATATGGGGTTCATGGAATAGTTAATGAGCAAATGAACAAAGTACATTATGACAAATATATGATGTACAATATAATAAGTATCTGTATACCGACATCATAATAAATTGCGTTTGTTTCTTCAATGCGCGCTTAGAATGATAGTAAAAGAAATCAGTTTTACAGTTAAAAGCACACTAAAATAGTAGCTTATTTGAATAATTATAAAATGATTAATGAAATTTAAGAAGAATTCAAAATAGTTATTCTGTGTACAATAACAGGCTTAATCTAATCCAGTTACAGAAACATAGCAAAATAGTAGTCAAAGTAAATGAGCTAACTCGAATAATTATAAAATTAGTAATGGAATCCAAGAAGAGTCCGAAATAGGAATTTTACGTACGTTAACAAACAACCTAGACTAGTTACGAAAGCACAGTATGATAGTTAACAAACCGCTAGGTGTATGCATAAGTTTTCTCCGGTTTTTGTTGTAAAGAAAACACATAATTCTCAAGGGAAATTCACTTTTTGTTTATTCAAAATATTAGCCATCGGCTTCTACAAACTTCGCCCATCCTTCAGGTAAGTTATGAAAACCATGCCAAGTAAATTGCTCGTCTTTTGCGGCAAACCATTCGTCGCAAAATTTTCCAACTTCCTCAAAATTGCTGAATGATGCTCTGCAAGCGCGTGCCCCACTGATGCGAAGAGGTGATAGATGGCGCCAGGTTGCGGCAGTACGGCGGGTGTCGAAGCATGTCCCATCCAAGCGATTTCAAGGTGTCCTTCAATGGTTTTGCTGTGTGAGGCGGCGCATTGTCGTGTAACAAAATCACTTTGCATGTCTTCTGGCCCATTCCGGTCGTCCTTCTATCGATGCGTGATTTAAATTAATCATTTGTTGGCGATAGCGTTGTGCACTTACGGTTTCACCGGGCTTCAAGAGTTCATAACACACAACACCGCTCTCGTCCCACCAGACACAAAGAATGGTTTTCTTGCCGAAGCGATTTGTCCTTGCTGTTGAAGAACCGGCTTCGCCAGGTGACAACCAAGATCTTCAATGCTTCCAGTTTCCATAATAAATCCATTTTTCGTCACTCGTCACAATTCGGCACAGAAATGATTTTCTTACGTTGGGTTGAAGTAGCATTTTGCGATTTTCCATTTTGAATTTTCCATCGTGTGGGACCCATTTACCAAGGTTATTCTTCTTCCCCATTGCTCGTAAACTTCTGCTGGTTGTTTCTTGTGACACATTTAATGCTTGTGCCAATTGTTGCTGAGTTTGAGTTGGGTCATCATCCAGTCTTTCACATTGAAATCACAACGTTTAAATTGTCGAAACCATGCTCACATGTTTTAATCGATGGATCGTGTTCACCATATGTTTCTACCAGCTAACAATGACTTTCCACCGTCTTTTTCTTTCGATTAATTAAGAAAAGCAATGCATGCCGCAAATCTTCTCTTTCTGGCACAAACGTCGTCATGATCACTGGATGATACAACACAGCCGCTAGTGTTTGGCGGACTCAACTTGTGTGTGTTGGTCGGTTAATGTGAGATAAACAAACAAACGTACGTGTCAAATTCATACGCTGCGTACTGTTCGCTGGTGACATCTCTTGTGAAAACGGAAAATGTTATGCACACACTCGTTAAATGAACTAATTTCAATGATTATAAGGTAAATAATTAAATCTAAGAAGAGGCCACTGTCATTATTTTATATGCAGTAACAGACTTGAACTAATCCAGTTTAAAAATCTACTTCAAATTGAAGTTTAAAAGAATAATTTTCGGAACTTTTGCAATTGAAAAACATGTTATAGCATGACCATGCATTGAGAATAATAATATACTTTTTCTGTGTACAACAAACACCTTGCATTGTGGAGTTCATTGTTCTTTTATTAACATGATCCGCGGTTCTAAATATGTAGCGGTTATTAACGATTGTCGGCTCATTTTCAGGGAAATGTCACGCGGGGTGTTTCTATTGAGGCGAGAGGATAACCGTCATCAATGTTGCAAAGTTTAGCGGTTTCGAAACATCAATAGGCCCTATAGCTGACACTTACGGAACTCTTGGAGATTCCGTTCAAGAGGGACGACGCACGAAGCAATTCCACCGCTTCGAAACAGTGAAGCGTTGTTGTGTCTAGGCATTGAGACAGCTGATTGCACCGGCTTAATGTTTCGAAGTGTGCACACACTAATCAATTCTAGTCCCAGGGCCTTCGAAGTCTCTACTGTACAACACCCCTAAAGGCAGTTCCCTACTTCGGCTGTTCAATCTCCAACTACCTCTAACAACCCGAGGCAATAGGATGACGTCACCCATTTCTCTTGCCATCTCCGAGGACCCGAAAGTACGTGACGTAATATTCAATCTCCCTTTAGCCTTTTTGTTCCCTTTTTTTTCCTTTAGAGCCTTTTAGCCAATAAGTTCTCTTTAGTCCGTCAGGCCTGTAGTACCCTTTAGCCTTAAAGTGCCATTTACCCCTTTAGCGCTGTAGTGCTCTTGAGTACTTTATCCCTTTAGTTTCGTTAATTCTTTGTTTTTTTACTCTAAAAGTCATATTTAAAGTATCATCCGAGACATTTTTAAGGTTAGAAGTCACTTTTACCGCGAAACATTCAAAAGAAACAGTTAGGGGTGAGTTGGTACACACTATCTGTTAGAGGATAATTCAAGATAAATTTATCAGTTTTCTAAGGCTATCGATTGAAGCGGATGATTTCTAATACTGAAAACGCCACGCACCCAGCCCCAGAACCACTGTAATTAACCAATTACGGTTATAATCCCCAACCCGTCCGAGAATCGAACCCGGGACCCTATGAACCGAAAGCCAGTACACTGACCATTCAGCCAAGGAATCGGACATTATACACATGCTTTTGTTTCAGAAAAAAAGGTTTCTAGAACTACACAACTTTATAGTAGGAACAAGAGAATTCGCAATTTACATGGAAATATGTCCTCAGAAATGTTCAGTTATAATCTGGCAGTGTCCTGTCGAGTTCACTGGGTGAAAAAATCATTAAAATGAGGTGAAAAGACACCTGAGTAGCGTAGAGGAGAGATCCTTCCTATATGCTTTCCATGGACTCACCAAGCTGCCTCTAGCAGTATTCTTACTTATATAGAAGAATTAAAACGGAGGCACTATAAATCTTAGATTTGTGAACATTTTATATGTTGCTATTCGGCGGCTTTGGTCAGCCAGATCAGCTGTCATGAAGACTATTTTCTGTTGCCTGCAATAGATCCTGCATCGTATGTGCACACAAGGCTGCCACCCTCGTGGAAAATTGGAAAACAGCGTGATTTGAAATTGTCGTGGTATGCGCCCATGAACTTACTTTGTGTCACAATTTAGCAAAACTCTAGATGGGATGCTAGAGCTTACGCACCCCAGACTCTCTTTGCTTGCCCCCCTCCCACACACACACACACACACACACAACGGTTACTAACCGCACCTCACCAATCAGACCAACGGTCTTTTCACTGGCCTGGTCTTGTATGGATAGTCTTTGTAGCCTTGTTAAACACGCTGTGACATCGTTCAAGCCGTGCCATCTTGTATGTCTAGCCTCTGTGACATCGTCCTAACTGCACCACATTCGATCTTCAACCTATGTTTCGTGAAGGCTTAGCGGAAGCGTAATGGAGTTCACTAGAGCCTACACATGGGGCTGGTGAAAGTTACTCACGATTTTTTAAAATTACATTTCAGTTGTAGTCCGCTTCTATGGTGTAGTAGTTAGCGTGATTAGTCGCCACTCACGGAGGCCCGGGTTCGATTCCCGGCTCTGCCATGAAATTTGAAAAGTGGCAGGAGGGCTGGAACGGGGTACACTCAGTCTTGGGAAGTCAACTGAGTGGAGGTTGATTCGATTCCCACCTCAGCTATCCTCGAAGTAGTTTTTTGTAGTTTACCACTTCTCCTTCAGAAAAATGCCGAGAATATACCTAACTTAAAAACGTGGCCACTTCCTTCCCTCTTCTTTGCCTGCCCCTTCCTATCTTCGTATGCCTTCACAAGGCCCCTGTTCAGCATATAAGGTGAGTCTGTCCGGGCAAGGTACCAGTCCTCCTCCCCAGTTTAATCCCCAACCCAAAATGTCGCGCTCCAGGACACTGTCCTTGGAACGGTAGTGGTGGGATCCTTCGCTGAGTCCAAGGGAAAAACCTACCCTGGAAGGTAAACAGATTAAGAAAGAAAGAAAGAAAGAAAGAAAGAAAGAAAGAAAGAAAGAAAGAAAATATTTCAGTTGTAAATCTCTATTTTCACGGGAATTGAATCATAGTTCAAAATACCCATTTTTAATTTCCATCCACTCCGTGACAAGAGACCAGCGGCGTTCTAACTCCTCGTTCAGTAATTAAATGCTTATTTACATTTTAGCAATATAAATTATTGAAAGTTCACAACTAATACAGTATTGCAAAAAATAAATTTCCACAATACGTAAATTAATAGGCCTATAAATGCTACAATGGAATGCAATCGTAGTTCAGTCACAAAAATGATAAAAGGAACAAACGAAGTTACCTCCTTACAGCAAGCTTGGCAGAAGACTACCTTTCCATCCGTAGTGAAATTGGAATACCCTGTGATCCACCGCTTCAGCCAGTAGGACTTCGACGATTTTTCTTTGCAATTACAATTGTTTTACGTCACGCCGACACAGATAGGTCTTATGGGGACGATGGGATGGAAAAGGCCTAAGAGTGGGAAGGAAACGACCAGGGCCTTAATTAAGGTACAGCCACAGTATTTGCCTGGTGTCTTCAGGGCTACCGACAGTGGGGCTCGAACCCACTATCTCGTGGATGCAAGCTCACAGCTACGCTCCCCTAAGTGCACAGCCAACTCGCCCGGTGATTTTTCTCTGGGCATTGCCACAGATACACTACTTCTTCACAATAAATCACAATATGTTCTGAAGATAAAGCGTACGCGTACAACAGTTCACATCAGGAAGGAGGTATTAGGGTTCAACGTTGATTTGTTCTCGCATATGTCTTAGAAGGTTGGAGGGGTTTAAGGCTTCGAAGTCAAATTGTCCCAAGAAAGTTCCCAAAACTATTTCTGGTGACTGCCAAGAATTCCCTTTTTAGTTCGTGGGGTAAACTGATCTTGAGAAATGAGAAGATAATACTGTCGAGCACATCCGTTACAATATAATGCACTGGAAGAAAATCGGCTTCTTTAAAATAGATTCAAAAGGCATCAAATAAGCAATTATACTCATAATATTCACAAACCCCTGATATAGGCATTCATAGGCACAATAAAACCAACCAAATCTAGCTTAAAGGACCCTAACACGTATTTATATCTCAAAAGCCAACGTTTCTGAACACAGGAATAAAATAGGCAAATAGGCAAATTCTTGTCTCTACTTATAACTTACGCTAACAGATTTAAGTTGTATATTTCCGATCCAATGTATTAACTTGCATTTTTATCCGATAATTTGTTTAGTTGCTAGGGGCCTAAATGTAGCTTACGTATTTCTTATCGAAGAACTGCATAACAACATAACTATTCAAATGTCAGGTAAACATAACCTCGAACGTTAGCAAACTCTTGGATGATGCTTTAAATTACTTTTAGAATAAAAGATAGATTGGTGGTGAATACATCCCTTACCTTAAAAATCATAGCCTTCTTCTTCGATTTTGAGTGTAACTTTTAAAAGAACCGAAAAAACTGAGAGGGTGTGGCTAGTTAATCTTGAATGGTCTCCAACTTTCCCCGAGGGTTTATAAACTGCGGATTTTCACGTCTCTTGGCCAACTGATCGTCATCTCAGTGAGTGTGTGTGTCAAGCAGGATTCGGAGGGCCTCTTCGTCAGCTGCTAGATCTTCTGCCAGGTAATGGCCACTTAAAATCTTTATTTCTTGCTACCTCCGCGGTTTAACCCTAGGGAAAGGTCCGAAACTTTAACTATGTAACCAACTTCTCTAAAATGTAAATATCCTTTCGGCTAATGTAAAAATTTCATAAAACTTTAACAGTAAATCGGGGATAGAGAGTGATATACCCTCTCGAGCTCCCCTTCCTCTATCGGCTCAAGAAGCCAAGTATTCCATCTATGAACTTGAGGGTTTGGCAGTCTTATTTGCATTACAGAAGTTACGCCTCTATCTGGAACACGTCATGTTCGACCTGGAAACAGATAACCAAGCATTAAGTTGTGTCTTAGCAAGGGCGCGTCGTACTGGTCTTATTACCCGATGGGCCATCAGAATTTCTGCATTCCAGTTTGATGTTAGGCGGATGGACTAACCCGCATGTTTGCTAATGATGTGGAGACCTCCGAATTGGAAGATATTTCCTTTCTTCCCGCGCCCATAATTTCGGGCATTAATGCCATTCTAACTGATGCCCCCATGTTGTTCAGGGGTATTGAAGAATATCTACGCGAAGATCCTGTGCTGGCCCCTATTATTGAAACCCTTTCTTCTGGGGAACTTGTCGTCCCTTATGTGTTGAGGAATGGGGATTTATATTGCCCGTCGAGGCATGATCAAAAGATAAAAGTAGTGAATCCAGCCGTGCTTGTACCTATGATCTTCAAGTACTATCATGAGACCCCATTAGGGGGCATTTAAGCATATTCAAAACTCGAGAAAAGATCCGAGAGATGTTTATTTGGAAAGGTATGGACGGTGAAATCTATGAATTGGTAACGGCTTGTAAATATTGCTTGCTTAGTAAGCCCACCTTGTCCACTAAGCTAGGTCTACTATCTACTCATCAAGCGTCGCGCCCCATGGATCGCCTGTATATAGACTACGTCGGACCCTTCCCCCAATCAAAGGGGAACGCCAACAAATTCATTCTTGTGAGTGTAGATGGTTTCACTAGGTTTTCCCGGTTATTTCCGACTAAGATGGCTACTGCTCAGTCCACCATTTCTTGATTAAATACCATTTTCGCTTCTTTTGGTCCGTGTCAAAATATACAGTAGTTTCTGATAATGCTAAAGCTTTTACCTCCAACCTCTTCCGTTTTTTTAAATTTCGTGGTGCTATTTTTAGCAGAGTGCAGCCCTTGTAAGGCAGACCCTCCGATGAGGGTGGGAGGCATCTACCATGTGTAGGTAACTGCGTGTTACTGTGGTGGAGGATATTGTTATGTGTGGTGTGTGAGTTGCAGGGATGTTGGGGACAGCACAAACACCCAGCTCGCGGGCCATTGGAATTAACCAATGAAGGTTAAAATCCCCGACTCGGCCGGGAATCGAACCCGGGATCCTCTGAACCGAAGGCCAGTACGCTGATCATTCAGCCAACGAGTCGGACACCTCTTCCGTAAATTCTGTTTTGATCTGTCTATATCACAAGTAACAACATCGGCGTATTATCCTCAACCATCTCTGGCTGAGCGGGTCAACCGTAATCTTAGATCAGCTCTCATTGCATTTCATCATGAAGATCATTTCCAGGTGGGATACGTCCCTGCATTGGTTGGCCTTTGCTTTGAATTCAGCAGTTCATAAGTCCCATAAGTTCACTCCTGCTTCTCTGATGTTCAAATTTGTGCCTAACACGCCGCTCTCTAACCTTTGGTCACTTTATGATATTCTACTAGAGACAATAGATCCCGATAATATTGGAGATCTATGGAAGAAAGCTAAGCACAACCTGAATGTTCCTCATGAAAACGTTAGGGAAAGATATGATCGTGGACGGAGGCCCACCAATTTAAAAGTCGGTGATCAAGTCATGGCTAGGAATTTTGTTCCCGCAAGCAAGCTTGCCCCCAGATTTCATGGGCGGTGCATCATATTGGATTTCCTGACTCCTGTTACATTATTAGTGAGCAATCCAGCCACGGAGAGGATCTTTAGTGTTCACCTATCTCAGGTGAAACCTGTGTAATGTCATTGCTAACTTAGCCATCAACGTTTAGCAGCAGTTTGGAGGTTATATTTGTTGGAAGGCTTTCTGCTCCAAATTATTTTATTTTGTTATATATATACAAACTGTATGTACGATCTTCCCCTGTGGTTTTCCTGCTGTCAGTCCCTAAGTGGCCATTACTAAACCCCCGTCTCCTGCATATCCACACTATTGGCAGTAAATACCTTCCACGTCGCCCGCCCCTCAGTATCACCAATAAAGATCGTACCCACTAATCTCAAGTCTCCAACAACACTTTTCTGTCGCCGAGATCTTACTGTTTCAGTGCCCATCAGCTGGCTGCCGCCGTATTTTAACATCTTGTGAGGGAAGCCGGGGCGAAGAAAGGGCCCTCTTCGCTCTAGTAAGGCCTATTTCTGAACGGCGCGCCGGAGTGCATCTTCCCGGCAAAGGCTAAAGTGCGGTGCCCCTACCGCCAACTCATCTGGGGATTGTATATATACTCCTAATCTGCGGCGTCCATCACCACGACTACCCCTCTCATAGTAGCGGGAGAGGTGTATCTGAGGGTACTTGAGGGGTCCGGGTGACCTCGACTGGATACCGGCAGCGGCGGCAGGACTTGCCGTCAATAATATTCACATGTATTTAATCTTCTATGTCTACAAGGACACTCTAAAGCTGGAGTTAAACTAGTTTCTACCTATCAACTTCAAAAAAATCTTAGAAATTTTCTTCAACTGGAGATAATTTTTCAAATTTCTTCGGTGTCACCTCTAGGAAGGACATTTGGGGGGGGTCTGTACCAGGAGGTACACCCCAACGCCGCGCATTTAAATCTAGCGCCTAAAGGAACTCCTCTAGTGGAGAAACAGTGAAATTTAAACTAGACCAACGTATAAATTTACTCAGAAGATGTCATCACATAAATCCAATGCAATGCTGTTATTGTGAAGTTTCCTGAACTGACTGTATTTCTACTTGTTTTGTTTTCCCGTCATCAAAAGTTTGTACTTTCTTCCATAGATGTCACTACAAAAACTATGATCATGCACCCTGGTGTGAAGTGAAATAACTTTTGATTTAAAGAAGTTTTGTATTCATAAGTTTTTTACTAATTGATGTTCATTTATTTTTGGGTTGGCAATATTTATCATTTCTTTCCGCCAATTTTGAATCGAGCCAATCCCTAATTTCTGTAATTAATTTTTCACAAATCATAGTCTTCCTCTTCTTCTTCTTCTTCTTCTTCTTCTTTTTCGATTTAGAGTGTAACTTTTAAATGAACCAATAAAATTGAGAGGGTGTGGCTAGTTAACCTTCAATGGTCTCGAACTTTCCCAGAGGGTTTATAAAATTCGGATTTTCACGTCTCTTGGCCAATTGATCGTCATCTTAGTGAGTGTGTGTGTCAAGCAGGAGGCGGGAGGCCTCTTCGTCAGCTGCTAGATCTTGTACCAGGTAATGGCCAGTTAACATCTTTATTTCTTGCTAGCTCCGCAGTGTAACCCGAGTGAAAGGTCCGAAACTTTAACTATGTAACTAACTCCTCTAAAATGTAAATCTCCTTTCGGCTAATGTAAAAATTTCTTAAAACTTTAACGGTAAATCGGGGATAGAGAGTGATATACCCTCTCGAGCTCTCCTCCCTCTTGGTTTGAGGTGCCACTTTGTTTCTGCAAAGTATTAAAGTTATTTCCATCCGTGCGACCTCAGTAGTTGGGATTAGCCCCTGTTTCGTCGGCCAAGTGCCCTATAGGTCTTTAAATTTTTTGGAGCTCAATCTTCGACTCCATTCAAATTGTAATCGGGCCGTTTATTTAACCTGTTCTGTTTCACTAAGGCCCTGTAGGTGGGGGTACTGGATACCTCTGTGTACTATGATTTCTATTTGTGAATAGTGCCTTGTCAGGCCAGAGATTATTAGTGTCTTGCTATGATGCCTTGAGTAGGTTTGGAAAACTGAGAGCACTTGAGCTGTTCTTCAAGTGTTGTAAAAGTGACTCTGGGAGGCCTGATATTGTAGTTCAAGGAGCAGGTCCTCCATGTATCAGGGGATTTATGCCCTTGTGTAAATTCATGAGCTTTGTAAATTCGAGCGGGTAGCTCAGGAAATGTAAAGCTAGGGGCTTAAACCCCAAGGTGTTACGATTCTGAATCTTGGATTTATTACCTATTTTATTTAACGTTTGCTACTTGTAAAAATTGTCAATTTTTCTGTCTGAAAATATAACCTAAAATGGAGACACATGCCAAGAAGTGTTGTACTTAGATGATAGTAATCAGTCATCTGGATGGAGAAGCAGCAGCCACATTGGTACTTAGTTGTCAGTGAAACAAAAAGGATACATCACCGAATTAGGCTTGATACACCTACAGCAAACACCAACTCAAAGGAATACGTCATAATTACACTAGAAGTGTTAAAGGTACAGTCAAGTGAACCAGTGAGGGATAAATTTCTTGCAAAATTTTTAAATGTCCGGTCAAGAGGAATTCAAATTAATGCCTAGTTTCTTCAGTTGTTATGTCATACTTTTGTATTCTCATCTGTTTCATCGCACCAGTTCTTACTATTTTGTGAAATAATTTAAAGAACATATTTTGTCCTATGAAATTAATTTATCGTTTTTATTTCAAGAGTAGAATTAGAAAACCTCAAATTTGATGGAGAAACAAAACGACAATCTCCTTTTCCCAGAAACTATATGGTATGTTGTCAAAAGTGAGCTTATTACCCCACACCCTAGAGATATTCAAGACTCTCATTCTGTAATTGCTGCACCGAGTTGTAGCTGGCGCCCATCAAATATTGTATGTGTAAGTAATCAGGTAAGAACTAAGTGTGAGTACAAAGTCCGATGATTGAGTATTTTTATTTAATTTTTATTTAATTCAATTTTAAATTTTAAATCATTACGTATTTGCCTGTGATACAGGAAAGTACCCACAAATGGATAACTTTATTAATATTTTCTCTACGAGTTTCAGCCACATTATTCAGCAGGAATTTTCCGGACGATTCAACATGAGGACATTACCCATCTCCGAGTGGAACTTCAAATTCACCATGAAAGTTCAAACCCTGGGGCCTCCGCCAACCACGTCGAGATGAGAGGATACCGACCGTGGTCACAACGTTGAGGGCGATAAATCATCGTCCAAAATGAAGGCGTCAAAAAGAGCTAAGTGGACAGAAATGTCATATTATTTATCTCTTCAGCAGTTGGGTAGTTGATTTTCCTGTATTGGTGAAATGGTCTTATATTAGTGTAATCTTGCAGCTCTCACGTTCTCATTTGTAGTTGTTCCTGTACACATCTATCGTGTAGTTTTACTTATCACATGTAAATTAAGAAGATTTTCGGATGGAATAATTTAACTGTCGTGGTAGTGGTGATTATCCACGAATCTTTCAATAATTTCAGTTGTTCATGTGTGGTGAATAATGCAATCGAAATTTCGGTGATTATCAATTTATCAGCCTAATGTAGGCTTTACTTGATGTAAAAGGTGTTTAGCTCATCACAAGACTGTAATTTGTTTATTTCGTTCTTAAGTCATCATGAAAAATAAACTTTCGATTCCAGATGTTATTCATTTAGAATTTTATACGTGATTTATGTCGGAGACATTACGAAGTAATGAGATTTGAGTGATGGAATTGATTCCACTCTTTTGAATCAAACTTTTCGTCTGTTAGAGTTCAATACCGGATGAAACTCTTAAGATAGCATCCGTGGCTCTGACCGCAGCCCGTCGGCTCCTCACCGTTGGATACCGTGGTTCAAATCCCGGTCACTCAATGTGAGATTTGTGCTGGACAAAGCGGAGGCGGGACAGGTTTTTCTCCGGGTACTGCGGTTTTACCTCTCATCTTTCATTCCTGCAACACTCTTCATTCTCATTTCATAGCATCTATCAGTCATGAATAAATCACTTCGGGAGTGGCGACCCCATCGTACTAATAGCCTATATCTGCTTCATTCATTCCACCGCTGACAGGACAATGACTGGAAAAAAACAGGTTGTAGGTTTCCATACTGGAAGATAGGCTGGATCTTCAAATTTTATACGTAGTGTGAGAGGATTTTCGTATGCGAAGGATAATTTACGTGACGTTAAATATGAGTTTCATGACATCCTGTGTGGATCACGAATGTGTTCAAAGGTATGTCAATGGACCTGATATTAGTGAGGCCATGATTGGTGAATTGTTTGTATAGTGTCTTCGCGACATAAATGCGTTACATTTTACAATAGACGTATCGGAGAGGCATGCGACATGAGATTAACGTCATGATAATTGGGAAATTGTCACGTTTTCAGGAATAGATGATGTAGAGATATTCAGGGATCCTCAAATGATATTGAAGTTTTCTTAACTACTTGTAAGTGCATTAGATCGTATATTCTATTATTTCGTGTGCAGTATAATTTTCTTTCGAGAGCTATCTGAACCCGTTGTTACTTCATAACGTATTCATGATAGTTCGGAACGTTCTTCGAGTTTGTTCTCCAATAGACTATTTCCATTTCACTTGTAGGTGCCGTCAAATGCCACTAGATATGTTCATTAGGGTAGTAGGAAGGAGTAGAGGTGCTAAAATACTAGGTTTTTGTACTATTACCTGACATATAGAACACTGAAGAGGACACTACATATGACTAGGAGAGCGCATGGCGACCATGTTTACTTTGTGCCTGTGGGGTGATGACGTTATACCAGACGTCATAGGGTGTTAGGAGGAGACAGGAAATTAATATCCGAAAACTAAGTACGACTTTTTTATATAACATTTCACCGTGGAAAAGAAAAATTAGCGCGATGTCATAAGTATGACGTAACACCACTCCCTGTACCTCTATAGACAGCAAAAATGATACACCTGCGAGAATGTGACGTAAGCAAGGGCTGCCAACCCTTACTCGTGGAAAGAAGAGGGCGTAACACCTGCGGTCCTGATGAGCTTGGGTTCGTCTAAATATACACATATGCGTGGCTCGTAATGGATTACTGAAACAAATGCATAACCATAGCGAATAAACGTTGTGAATTTTTTAAGTACAAATATAATCATATGTGAGCCATGAGTTTGGAATCTCTCCCTCATTTTTATCTGTTTTGTCAACTCCATGTTCTGTAAACAGTATGAGCTACCTCTCCTTGCTAATCTGTGGTTATTACACCTGATAACGGATGTCTCGTATACTACGCTATCTAGGCATTGAACTATAAACTGCAGTTTTGCTCCTTTCCCCATAGATGGCTCTGGAGTAAAGGGACGACTTTCCCCTCTATTGAGAAATAGTTCGCAATAGGTTGGCCATCGTGCAATAAATGTAGTTTGCTTCCATTCCTTCATAGCAACAAGCCACGCCTCCGCTTAGTTACCAATAAGAGCCCTTCCCTGGGTCTATGTAAACTGAGGCAGTTGCTCCTGGAACTTTGTCTTGTAATCGTCGTTAGGGGCTAGAAGGACTTGCTGTGATTGTAATGCGGGCTTGCCTGCCTCAGGCTTGTCTAGGGGGCTATTGAGTCATGAAGGCAAGACACTAAAGTCAACTTCAGTGCATTAAAAAGGGATTATGGGAGGACTTAAATTTTCTTAGCGTGTGAATTCATAGGCGGTGCTTCATTTTATGGAATGTAAGGTGGTGCGAGTGTGTACTCTTGAAAGCCCTTCTGCAATTTGATTTTTCAGTGACTAGTCTTCAAAATTTGTTGTCAACTTTCAGAAGTTAATTATCCTTGCCACTCTGTAGTATGGATTTGCCACTACTTCACAGGTGTTCTGCCACTTAGGTTTTAATCGGCCTTATTTTAATAGGATAGCCTAGTTATACCGGTATCGAAGCCTTTTGTGATTTACGGCATATTAAATTAACCCTTTATAGTTTCTATTTTCTATTCTTATGGCCGTTCAGCATGGGTTTTCACCGCTGTCATATAGATCGGTGAGCCGTGAAAGTTAGAAAGTACCAGTGTGGTTTATTGTAAAGTGCCAGTGCATTCTGGAACCCTTACGGTTATATTCTCATTCTCTAAATTTGGCCGTGCGGGAACAGAAGCCCTGTGCTTCCTGTGGTTTACTTTTCTTTTTTGTTAGTTACCTCCCTTGTGAGTTTAAGTACCTTCTACGCTTATTCTATTATGAAAGCTTCAATGGCCTTTGTGTTTGATTTGTATGTCTTATACTCTCCAGAACTATCTAGTACTATACCTGTTAGTTAAATGTTAGAGACGCGTCTCCCCGTAATAATTAGAAGCCTAAAATGCTTCATCCTGTTAATTGTTATTAAAAAGAAGCCTTAAAGCTCCATTTCGTTAATTGGGCATGGTCCCTGCTGAGTTTTGAATACTGATAGATCAAAGCTATTTTTTATCTTATTATATTGTATTATACATTAATGTTTTCATATTTATATTATGAAAAGCAAAAACAAAAAAAACTTGAAATAAATGTAAGGTGAAACTTTTAATACTTGTGCTTTCAGTGTCCAGACCCAGGACGGTACCATTCTTTCCCTGCTGCACGGTAATAGCCGGAAGAATATGATTTACTTTCTTCGTCAATAAATGGGTAAGTATTGACGTTAGGGGTTGATGTCAATCGCCAAGTGGTTACGTTCGTTAGGTTGGTACTTCTCATGCGCATCTCTTGATCCAAGATGGAGGAGCGGTTACCTGCAGCAATAACCACCAGGACGTGATAATTGTTATCGTATTTATCATAGTTATCATATTTATTTATTTAATTCATGGCTCCTATATGCACATTGTGCAGTATTAATCTTATATAGTTAACTAATTAAGGAATGATTCCTAAATTCAAGGTGGATTTATGTGCGTTTTAGGTGTTTAATTGCATATCAAAGTGAGATGAAACTAACCTCGAGTGCTTTCAAATTAATGCTGGCTGGCTTCGTAGGCGATGCTGGCAGTACGTGCAATGGATACCTAAATAACCTTCTGTGACTACCATTTGAACACACTACTTCATATTCTTGCTACTGTGTGAACTTGCAATGTAATATAGTATCCGTCTTCTCTGTGGGTAAAAACACTTTTTAGGTGGGTAGGTAGGTCCCTGGCAAGCATAAAGGAAGGATTTCTCCTCATCTCTGCGTCACGTATCGTTTCATATCGTTCATATATGCGTTTCTGATCCTAAACATGCACCCGCTTTCGCACATTGGGAACCGTTAATTGCTCCCTAATGATCGGGGGCTGAAGCGGTATCGAAGCGATTTCAGATGTTTTTCTTCCTTGTTTTAAATTTCCAGTATTTAAATGGTTCCTTGTGAGTTCTATGGCGAATTTATAGCATCAATATGCATTATGTAATGTAAAGTGCTCATTTTCTGCTGTAACCCATGGGGTGCTAGGTTTGTGTTATTATGTACATTTCAATGTCAGATGTTGGCTCGTGACGTCATAGTTTCACCATGGCTGACCCTCCACAGGTTGAATGGAAGAACTATGATGTCATAAACTTGGCTACCATGGCAGAGAGTAGCGCTGGGCATATATTTGCATTTAATAATTACTTACAAAAATGCAAAAAATCATAATTTTCGCATCTAAGTTCTTTTTTTGGACATGTTGTGAAGTACCCACTTGGCCCGTTAGTAACTTGTCCTCTGACTTGTTGGGCATTTCCCGATCTATTTTCAGGTGCGCCACCCCTACCGTTATGTCTTGGCTGAAACTGATTACGATTCTCGTAGTTTGGCTGTCTCCTATTGTCCCTTGGTTCACTATGAGGAACAAAATTATGTAAGTTTCCTGTTCTATGCCCAATGTTTCCTAGTGCATCAAAACTCCCTAATAACTGCTCCATTTCCTGAAGAGTTTTAATACTTTGCATACACGCTGCTTCGCGTACCCTGTCTGGAAAATGTCGTAACAGTAATCTGACTACATCTGAATCAGCAGTGATTCCGTCTAAATTCTGGCAAATCATAACATGTGACAAAAAATACTCAGTCATAGAGACACATTCATTATGTTTAAATTTCCCGAATACTACCCTTTCTCTTTCACGGCTTTGAACGGTTTCGTTCCAGTATTTGTCTGTGAACTTCGTCTTAAATTCCTTCAGACTTTTCATGTTACTTTTATAGACTGAAAACCAGGAACGCGTCTCTCCCACAAAAGCATGATCAATAATGTCGATCGCCTCTTCCCAGTCCATAAACTCTTCCTCAATCCGTTTCCAAAACCGTTTTTCTACTATTTTAAGAAATTCTAATGGGTTAGTTTGTTTCCCATTGAACTTCGGTAATTCAATTTCCTTACTGTAAATCCCTCCATGACTTTGCCTCTCAGTGTTACCTTGCCTTTCTCTTACTTCTCGTCGTATGCGTGCTTCTGCCATCGCTATGCGGTTATCTACATCTTTATCTCTTCTTTCAATTTCATTCACTACAGTGTTCTGTTTTTCTTTCAATGTCTTAATTTCCACTGTATTGCCTTCTACTATCGCAAACTTTTCTCTTTGTTCCCTAGTGTTGTCTTCTATTATACACTTAACGGTACCTGATCTTTAAATTCTTTTATTTCTTCCTTTTGGATCTCAACTTTATTATTAATACTTGTCACCTGTGTATCTAACTCCTTTCTAGTGTTGTTGCTTTCTTTTTCCATTAATCCCAACAACTCACTCCTCTGCTCTACAAATTTCTTTTCTACCTCTTGTTTGTTTTGCTTAGTTATCTCTTTCTGTTCCTCTATCTGCTTTTTAAATCTTTCATTTTGTTTAAATAATTCTTGTAACTGTTTGCTATGTTCGTCCATCCTTTTATTAGCTTCTACCTTGTGTTCATTCAATGCCTTACTTAATTCTCGTTTAGTTTGTTCTACTTCATTTGTGATTTCTGATTTAGTTTGTTCCAATTCCTTTTTTATTTCAAATTTATTTTGTTACATTTCATTTTTTATTTCAGATTTATTTTGTTCCATTTCATATTTTATTTCAGATTTACTATCCTCTATTTTACTTAACATTAACTGCATCATTTCAAGTAACTGATTATTATTACCCTCACTGTTAGGGCTAACCTCCGCCTCGCCTCCCATCGTACTATCGTCTGAATCTAACGTAACTTCGTCATTCCTACTCTTATTCCCTTCGCTATCTTCGCTCCTAATATCAGTTTCCTCCTCTACACATTTATCTAACTCTTCCTTAGAATTACCTAAAGTACTACCCTTCAGCACGTGTCCACTACGCAGCGTCATGTCTTTCTCCTCTTGCTCAGCCATGTTACCCCCAAAATCAAACACACTAGAAAAATATACTGTGGATACACAACAGTTACCCCCAAAAGTACTGATTTTATCCTTCTATACCAGTACTTAATGATTTACGAGCCCCTCAGTTGTGGCGACAATATGTGACGTACCCACTTGGCCCACAGATGAATGACAACATTATAACGTGGCGGGTCACATTAATATTAAAATAAATAAATGATATGTCATTGTTTCTCCATAAATAGTATCCCAAGGGCGCCAGTCTTCAAGCTTATGGCTTGAAAACAAAAGTAGATAATTAATAATAATAATAATAATAATAATAATAATAATAATAATAATAATAATAATAATAATAATAATAATGCGTAATGAGACTCAAAAAACTCCCAGGGGTGAGGTGAACTGAACACAAATCATTAAGTACACTAACTTGGAATTTAAGGATCATTAATAATCATTTCATAAAATACAAATTAGAACAGCTATTTATTAAGATGAAAAACGTGACGTAACGGCGTTTTAACGACATCTGAACTTACGGAAGCAAAAGAAAAATTGAATGAAATTAATTTTAAAAATGAACTGTTGCGCGAAGACTTACAGTAACTTATGCCATAAGCTCACCATATGTAGACTCTGTTGTCTTGAAGCTGATGATATGTGGATCTCGTACCGGCTGCATTCTCTGTTGTTGGATTCCAGTCCTACTTCTACATTTCCTGTCCTTAACACTTCCTACTGTACTCCTTACATAAAGTCGTAATGAGTCCTAATTTTAAGTGCAAATCCACCATGGGTTATGTTCATGGAGAGAATACATTCGTATTCTTCCGTATTACGGAACAGTAGCGTAGCTAAATTCATAATAAGTGCTCTCCTGCCCTATACTAGTCAAAGCCGGTCTCCCGTTGACTACCTCTCGTCATTGAGATAACAAGTCCCAGTGAGAGTAACTTTTGAGTAGAATATACTCAGATGCGAAGTGAACTAAGTTAAAATCTTCTCCGATGTGTAGACGTAGAATCGTAGTAAGAGTATGAATAAGAATATAAATGAGAAAGTCCGAATGTCCTCTCCAGCCCTTGTCGGTGGTATTTATCGGTTCAAAAGTCTCCTTCCATCAGCCATATCACATGGTGCAGTAAGATTCGAGGTCTCATCCCTTCTCCCTTGTATTGTTGTGAATCCATCACGTTGCTTCATTACGTTCATTCACATAGGCTGAACTTTCCCGCTGAAATAAAGCGTCTCGAAGCGGAGTTTGAAAAGTGGGTGTTAATAATGAATCAACTGTCTCTTCATGAGGTGGAGAGGGTAATATCTCTCGTAACCTCGATGACGTACTTTTCCTGGAACTGGGCTGAAATTAGCCTGCTGACTCTGGTCACCTCACAACGGCTATTGGAAAATTTACTGCAAGTTATAAATATGCGTGATGTTGAAATACTTTACCCAATAATTTGTTCGTTCAGAATACGTTATAGCCGCGATACAAAGAAATGAAATGATGATTGAAATGGATGATAAAAACCCTATATATATATATGCATATTAATTTAAAAATGACCTATCAGTGATTAAATATATACATCTTATCAATTAAATATATAGTTCAATAATTAAAAATGTACAGTGATGTCCCAAACATCACAATGTTAGAATTCAAACGTTAGTTAAACCATTTCTGAGTCCGAAATTGGAGATAGTGTATCAGGCCCCTCCAGCCTTCTATGTCTTTCTTACCGAGATAATACTTCTAAGTTTGAAGAGCCTGATGTTCTTCCTTAAATCAGCTGACGTGGAATTATGTTAGTCGAGCGTTTGATTCGCGTGTTGATATGACTGTGTAAATAATGTACATTAATATAGATATTTATTGTCATTTCACATGTGTTATTTAAGAGATAGTCAACGTCGTTTCACATTTCAGCATTGCAGATTGTTCACTGATTTCGTTACGAGAGCTGAGATTTATGATAGACCATTTGTATTAATATTTCACAACTTGAGTTTAAATTTACGATTTAATTTGACTAGAAGTGATGATAGTCATGAACAGATATTTATTTCTTTTGCGTAGATTCAGTTCTAGAACGAATTACTACACCAATCATGTTATTTAATTTATCAATTAGTCAATTAATATTTCAGCAAATTGAATTTTGATACAGTATGATTTTCTTACCGACTTTCTTGGTATTTTCCAAATTTGGTCGAAGAAATCATGGTTGTTCTCACAGTTACATTTGATCACATTGTTAACTTACGTCGCAAGAATCAAATAGATTGAATTGATTGGTTTGTTTGGGTAAATAAATCAAAATTTAAGTCTACCAACCCACCTTGATTTATATTTTCTTTTTGTACTTCAAGAGCAAGTAAAATTTTACATTAGTGATCATTTTCCATAATCACAGATAGTAAGTATGACAAACAGTATTTTATCTAATAAATCATGCCGTTGATTAAGGTTTATTCAGTTTTCTTGTGCCAAATCCTATGCCATTTTTCCTTAAACTATTTGACGTTATTATTCGCTTAATCTGATATGATAAATCCTTACTGAGCACCTCTGAGGTGTCTCAATGTTCTGCGAATGACGTTCTAACGGGTGTACTGCGTAGTATCCGGTTATCCGAAAAAATTAAGTTATTCATCTACAACTAAGTCTTCTGCTCAAAAAGATATTACGCCACGTACTTTCAAGTCCTCGGTGAAGGCAAGTAAAATGGGTGACGTCATCATATTGTCTCAGGGTGTGAGAGGTAGTTTGCGCGGCCGCCGTCTTTGACATTAGCCCATGGCCCAGCTATCGCTATTTTATCCTACTCAGATGATGCGCGATGGTACTGACAAGCATGGCACAGATTGCACCCACTCTATAAATCCTGGGTGATAGTATCCATAATACATAAGAAAACTAATAGTGACAATGCAGAGCATTGGTGAACACAAGCATTAAAGGGAAAGCTGCATGATACACTAGAGGCACACCTCACTCGACTTCTGTTTTTAGGTATCATCTGCATCCAGTTAATGAGCTGTTTTTTACTCCATGGTTACGCAAAGCGTACGAGACTAGTTGTTGAAGGAAGCGAGCGAAGGCTTTGTCAAGATCAAGAAACGCTATATGCAATATTTTTTCTCCCAGTGTTATTCGAAGAATTATTGGGCAGAAAATATAGCATCTATTGTTCCAAATCCCTTAATAATGCCACATTGGTAGGCTCAGCTGTATAATGTGATGCAAACGCTTGTCGGAAACGATGTCGAAGATTTTCAATGTATGTAGAAGAAGGTGGATACTTTGATAAATGGGGCACATTCCTGGATAATCTCCCTCCTGTGATTCTGTCCGCAGAAAACTGATCATTATACGAACCTCCTTGCAAAACCACTCGTTCAATACATTTGCAGTTTTCGAATTATCGCTGAGCCAATGTTGTGTTTCACCGACTACTGCACTTGTGCTCCATCGATTCGCGGGATAACGAATTGATTGATACATAACTGTTGGGTTAGACACTCGCGCACTACCCGTGTCACAGATCCTTGCACCAACATTAAAAACTACAGAACGTCATCTATACATGTAAACACAGTTCAAAACACAGAACATACTTTCACACGAGATTTAATTCTCCAGACATCTAGAAATCACAATCACACCATTTTCTTTTTACACACTCCCAGAGTTCTCCATTTCCAAAGAGTACATAACCAAGTTCAAGGAAGTAAACAACACAAAGAACACATATTACTGGTTTCTCACATCCTCCCCCCTCGATTGTTGCACGGAGCAACAATCAACTATGCTCAAAAGTTCAGTTTCTAAGGGAATTTTACTCTCCTTCCGCTTCTCGTCACCTGTACCTCCCTCCGTGGAGACATTGGAGGTTGTCGGACTCTGTCATCAACATCAATGACAGGACTAACATCTGAAGGTGAAGATCCCTCCAACAAGTAGAGTCTCCGTAAAGGGCGGGTAAGTTCACCAGAAGAAGTCTTCAACCGTACCACTCGTACCACACCATCTCTTCCAGGATATACCTCAAGCACCTTGGCAATAGCCCACTCGATCCGTCTTTTCTGGTCGCAACCAACGAGCACAATGTCCCCTTCCTTGATTTTTGTAGTTTCACCACTTGACTTCTGATGACAGTGTACAAGCTGGCCCAGATATTCATCCCTGAATCGCTTCCTCAAGTCCTGACGTAGTTGCTGGAAATATCTCATCCTTTTTGTTAAACACTTCTCATCTATCAAGTCCAAATCAGGAGTACTCACATTAGGCAGGTCTTGTAGAAACATGCTAGGCGTGATTGGACTCAAATCTTCAGGATTTTCTGACATGTGAGTGAGAGGTCGAGAGTTTATCAGAGCCTCGCAGTCACATATTATACTCAGTAGTTCTTCGTAGTTTAGAGACGCTCTTCCCAGCACACGACGAAGGGCTCTTTTAATTGTTTGGATGATCCGTTCCCACCAACCTCCTCACCAGGCAGCGTTTGGAGGGATGAACTTCCACTGGATTCGTAGCAACGAGGCATCTTCTTCTATCTTGCTCCAGTCAATGGATCTGAGCAGGTTATTACTCCTAACAAAGTTGCTTCCGTTGTCGCTGTAAATTATCTTTGGCCTTCCTCTTCGCGCAATGAACCTACGAAGACTCATGATAAATCCATTTGTTGACAGAGTGGTTATTAGTTCTCGATGAACTGCCCTATACACGGCACAAGTGAATAGTACAATCCACGACTTCTGTCCTACCTTGAGGATTAGTGGACCTGCAAGGTCTGTTCCCACAACTTCAAACACCGATGCGTCCTTCACTCTATCTTCTGGAAGAGGGCACTGACTTCTGTAACCATACCTTTGGCTTCATGTCGTCTGCATTTCTTGCACGATGCAACTACATTTCTAACAGTTCTTCGACCTTTCAGTATCCAGTATCTCTGGCGCAAGTGAGCTAGTAGTATATGAGTTCCACTATGAAGCAGTCTTTCATGTTCCTCCTGAATCAAAAGCTGAACTAGTTTATGCTTGTTTTGCAAGACAACAGGACATTTGAAGTTATCATCGGCCTTCCTTTCCACAATTTTCGTCTTCACCCGCAGGATTCCTTCTGCATCCTCGAAGACACACAGAGATTTCAAACTAGAAACCCTTTCTTTGGTGAACGTTTCCTCTTGTACCAGTTGTATAAGCTTCTTTTCAGCCCTTTCTATCTCTTGCACTGTTAACTTCCCTTTATACCTTTCATTTGTTTGTTTTGCACTATTCTTCACAAATCTGAATATCCATGCCACCATCCTCACTACCTTGGTATACTTCGAAAAGTACTCCAGAAACCATGAGGTAGTACTAACAACTGTCATCACTACCCCTTTCTCCTCTTCCTGACAAGAGGACTCTATGTCCACAGCCATATTACTAGGCCATTCCTCCTCAGGTAGCCTTAGCCATGCTGGTCCCTCCCACCAGGCAGATTCTAAGAGTTCTTTAGCCGAACAACCTCGCGACGGGAAGTCAGCAGGATTTTGTTTCCCAGGAACGTGGTTCCACTCATCCCTTTGTGTGAAGTTTAGTATCTCCTTTATTCTGTTCTCTACGAAGGTTCCTCATCTTCCATCCCTCCTAATCCAACTCAATACAATAGTCGAATCAGTCCAACAATATTGAGGAGTCTCCATGAGACCTAAACTGTTCTTGACAGTGACTAGCAGTCGGACACCAATGCAGCAAGATAACGATTCTAGTCTAGGCATAGTTACTTTCTTCACCGGTGCAACTCGTGACTTCGCTAGTAACAACTGCACTGTCATCCCACAGTTACTTTCACTTATTAAAAATACAACAGCAGCATAGGCTGAAGCACTAGCATCACAGAAGACATGTAAAGTGTATGATGTTCGATCGCTGCTTGAAGTATATCGTCTAGGAATTTCAACATCGGCCAAACAATGCAATTCTTCTACCACCTCTCGAAGTTTCTTTGCAGATCTTCCGAGACCTCAGCATCCCAGCTTGTCTTCTCTTTCCAACTTTCCTGCAATAGTTTTTTCGGTACAACAGTGACAGGACATGTATACCCTACAGGATCAAATACTGCCTGACAGACAGAAAAAATCTTTCTTCTTGTTACAAGTGGCTCTATATTTTGTATTTTCCCTACACAAGACAGGCTATCAGCTGTTCTGTTCCATAGTAATCCGAGTATCGGTATGGTTTCTTGAATCGCATCGCTTTCATTTAGTGCAGTACTCGCCCAACCTCTTAACTCAAACTTTGTCGTGGCCATCAAAAGAGAAGTCTCCTGTATGAAACAGTTTAATTCTTCTTCCGAACTGACTGAAGCAACACAGTTGTCCACATAAAATGAATGCTTGAGTTTTTCTGCAGTTTCACGGTACCCAGCAGGGCAATTATCAAGATGATGCTCTATAACAGCTCCTAGAATGAACGGGCTGCAATTTACACCAAATACCACGCGACAGTGGCGGAAAATCTTAATCCTCCTGGTCGCATAATCATCCCACCAAAGGAATTTCAGATAATTACGGTCCACTTCGTTCACAGAGATTTGCAGAAATACCTTCTTTATATCTGACGCTACTCCTCTTTCCCTTTCTCGAAATCGCAGCAGGATGGATGGTAGAAGTTCCAGCAAGTTGGGGCCTTTCTCCAAACAGTCATTTAGGTACAGCTTTCCTCCTTGTTTACTGGAAGCATCAAACACGGGTCGGCAAGTCGTTGTTGAATCACTCTTGAAAACTCCACGATGAGGCATAAAGTATCCCTGCTTGTTTCCAGTATCATCATCAACTTCTTCAATTATATTTTCTTTTAGCCAGTCTTGTAGTACTGAATTATATTTTTCGTATCTGTTCTCGGAGACAAGTTTTGAAGTCATCGATGCAAGTCTTTTCTCTGCCACCATTCTGTTATTCTCAAGATCCTCTCTTCTTTCACACCAGGGTAGGCAGACTTCATATCTACCATCTTTGTTAACAGCGACTGTTCTCTTGAAATGATTCAGAACTGCTAACTCCACCTCCTCTCAGTTTTTCCTGTCTGCTGGATCTGTAATCCCGAGCACATCTAACCTCCAGAGTCTTGTCAGATCTTCACTATGTGTTAGTAAGGATGTTACCAGGTTAGCCGTGTTACCATGCCCTGTAATTTGTGTTGATCCCACTCTCACACAGCCAAGACGAGTTTCTTGTTCCACTAAGCCACACTGTAGTCCTACCATATTTCCCGTGAATAAGCTTCCTGCATAATCAGCTCCAATTAAAATTTCAATAGTAGGATGACCAGCTCCAGTGTCAGAGACTACAATGCCCTTCTCTTTTAATTCTTGCAGGCAAGCACTTTGATTAATGCGAGGAATTGAACCACATATAGAAACTTGATCGAAGGCTTCAATCTCACATGAATAATTTCCTGTCATGCTCTGAAGTGATACTCGATATCTCTTGTGTACTTGTCTTTGCGACGAGATTCCCCCAAACAGAACTTGTATGAGATTCTCAGATCCAACACAAGAACAAGCCATTTCCAGAGCAGTCTTCTTTAGAATATAGGAACGCTGGGATCCAGTATCTATTATCGCCCTTACCACACGTTGACCACCCTTAGCTGTGATAACTACCATTAGAGTCTGCAACAGGACGTCTGGAGAACAACAGTGGTTTGCACCAACGACACTCGTGTTTTCCCTCCTATTTTTTTCTGACAATGTTGGTTTCTCGTTATTTCTAGGCAGATCAGAACACATTATGGGATAATGTATTTTTCCCACAGATCAAACATTTTAGTGAGGATTTACACCTTACAGACCTGTGTCCGGGTTTTAAACATGTGAAACAAGCCTGTTTAGATTTTAACATGTCTGTCTTTTCCCTAAAGAGACATCCTTTGGGCTTTAAAACACTCCTTACTCTCATGAAACTTCTCACAAAATACACAAACATTTGATCGTGTATTCTGTTTTTCACCAGTCAACAGATTATATGCAGTAGGTACACTTTCATCCTTTGAATCTTTTCTTTCATTGGAGGTTTTACCTGATCTATGAGTCAATTGAAACCCAGTTTTAGCTAACATTATCCTCTCCTCTCCTTCCACCTCAGCCTTTAGAAATTCTAGCAACATCTTCAATTTTTCACTGTAATCACCTGCCTGAGTCACACTTGAACTACTCCTCATCCAGATCCTCAAAAGCTCCTCTGGAATGCTTGATTCAACAAGTGGAAACAAAATTGCCGCATGCTTGTCAAAAGTCACTTCAATGGATTCCAGCGCTCTTAAGTAACACTCAAGTTTATCGTACAGTTGTAAAGTACGTTCCTTACCTTTCACACTGGTGGCATTTTTTATGACCTAGGAGCTCTCTGATGTGGAACTCTGTCAGCAACTCCTTCTTACCAAATCTTTCAGTCAGTCCGTCCACTGCCTTCTGATAGTTTTCTGCAGTCGGTGGATAGCTGTCGATGATCTCTCGTGCTCTTGTTCCTGGAACTGTCGCCTGGATCAGGTACTGGAATTTGTCTTCTGCTGCTATGTCTTCATCTTCATGAATTCTGCGAAACTGACTCAAAAGGAAAGCCAGTCCTTTATGTCACCGCTAAATTTAACCAACTCTGTTTTTGGTAATTTCATCTTCTTTTTATGTGAATCAACAGAACATGCCATCTCAAACCTATCATTTTCTTGGGTTACACCTAACCTCTGAGTGTGTGCTTCTATTTTGAATCTCACAGCGTCCATTTTATCCCTATATTCTTCAATATTGGCATACTCATCTCTATATTTCTTATCACTGCCTTCTTCTTGCAAAACCAAGTCCAGTATTTGCTCATCTAACATCGAAAGTTCTTGAAATAACCGTTCCAATTTTACGGACATTAACCTAACATCTTCGTCATTTATCGCGTCTTTATTCAGCTCATCTAGTAAAAGTCGGGAGGTTTTCGTGAATGATATCCTCATAGGTTTCCGTTTCTAGCACAAATTCTCCATTGTGGCACGTAAAGTTATACTTATCACGTCGGGGTCACCAAATTAAATGTTGGGTTAGACACTCGCGCACTACCCGTGTCACAGATCCTTGCACCAACATTAAAAACTACAGAACGTCATCTGTACATGTAAACACAGTTCAAAACACAGAACATACTTTCACACGAGATTTAATTCTCCAGACATCTAGAAATCACAAACAATCACACCATTTTCTTTTTACACACTCCCAGAGTTCTCCATATCCAAAGAGTACATAACCAAGTTCAAGGAAGTAAACAACACAAAGAACACATATTACTGGTTTGTCACAATAACTTAGAGTAGGTTCCGATCCATTGTTTCTGAGTAATAAGAAAGGAAAAGTACTTCCTTACGTACCTTCCTGATAGTGTTAACCATAGAGCTACAGAAATGGCTGTGTAAAACTCTGAATAAAGCCTCACGAGTTCACCTATCATTCTGGTTTCGTGTCTCATTATAGCTTCCCAGTAAGGAATATTATTTGTTTTTCCTATTATTATTATTATTATTATTATTATTATTATTATTATTATTATTATTATTATTATTATTATTATTATTACAACTATATTCCCTTGCCGTTTTGCATGAAATGTGTACTATTTCATACAGTAGGTCTGAACGACGACCTACAGCTAGTAATTTAATATATTCACTGCACAGTAAGATAACAGTTAAGGCATCTTTAAGAAGCTGCAGAAGAGATGTTCTACAAGCGATATGTTAAACTATGTTAAATAGAATCTGCTTTAAACTGTCAAATGTCCTCTCTAACAACTTAACCACTATTCAACACTTTTCATGAATTGATGTGCAATTTGGAGAATATGTAAGTGTATTTCATATTTTAAGGCTCAGTCCCATGATTTTCAAAAGCAATTTCTGTCATAGATTGCTTTTCCTTTCCCTTACGAGAATGATCAGCCTAATTCATGTAACGATGCCTGCTTTTCAGCTCTCCCCATTCTGACTTATTCGTATAGACATTGCTCATGGAAGCAAGTCGAGATTTTTTACATCCAGCCTCCGGCGATCTCTACCCATTTTTATCTATAACCCTTTCCGCATTGCCTCGAGGATTTAACTCATTACACAACAGCCTTGCGACCTTTTTCAGTACCTGTTGATTATGGCCCCGTACCGCTGCACATTATTCCAGGATTGGCCTCACACGCTACAGATTACTCAGCCCTTTCGCCTTAGTACTGCTGCCTATATCGAAAATTGAATATTAGTTCTATCAATTTTACTAAGCCGACCCAGATGTTGTTGTTGCTGATAAGGCATTTTCGTAAAAAATGTCACGATGTGAATGTAAGTACGTTTACTGATGAATTAGGTTTCCATGGTGTCTGCTGTAATCTTGTACTTACAATGAATTCAGTCAAGCGAGAAGACGTAATGAGAGAGGGAATCACACATAGCTGTGAGAATATAACCAATCCATGATTTACATGAAAATGGCATGAGGAACCTACAAAACTCCAATGTCTATTAGTGGGATTTAAAATCACGTTTCACTGAATGAATTCTCATGACCCTGGTTAACACTCTACTCGACTCAGCTACCCTGGGGCAATTTGTATCTTTTCCTTCATCTTCTTAGATCTATCATTTTTTTCCTATTTGTTTTACGTCGCACAGACACAGATAGGTCTTATGGCGACGATGGGATAGGAAAAGACTAGGAGTGGGAAGGAAGCGACCGTAGCCTTAAGTAAGGTACAGCCCCAGCATTTGCCTGGTATGGAAATAGGAAACCACAGAAAACCATCTATACGGCTGCCGACAGTGGGTTTCGAACCCACTGTCTCACAGTATGGTACTACTCACAGGTAATGAAATTCGCAGATGGAATACAGACCTATGGTGTTTCCCACATTACGGCGCCATTTACAGGTAACGCAAACCTATGGTGTTCATCACATATTAACCACAGGGACCCGCACTATTCTGTGGTATTCCCCATATAGTGGGTACTAATCATAGATAAGCCAGGACCATGGTGTCGCTCACCCATAGTGTAGCTCAATCATGGTGTCGCTCCTAAAGTGGTACTAATCATAGGTACTGTAGAAGCCGGCTACTAATCACAAACCTATTTGGTACCTAACATAGTGGTACTACGCTCAAGTAAAACGACCCGTGGTGTTCTCGCGTGGTGGCACTAATCACAAGTAGTTTCATGGTTCTAATACAATCATCCCTTGGTCGCCACTTTTAGTCGCCTCTTACGACAGACAGGGGATACCGTGGGTGTATTCTTCTTCTGCGTCCCCAACCCACTCGGTGTACTCTACAGTGTGATGGCAGTAGTACCAGATCTGTACCTAAGACCAACAGGTACAACGGCCTCAAGGTCCATCCTCATACGTCACAGCAGTACGTACAGAAACGCATGTGTATCAGGGACCACATGTTCCCGGAATTATATCCCGGATGAAATTAGTCATAAGTAACCTAAAGCTATTCAGAAGAAAGTGCTGGAAATTGTACCTACATTGAACTTAATGAAACTGCAACAAATCCTCAGAAGTTCGATTATTATATACATATTATGTAAATCTAAGGTTAGTAACATTGCAGTTGTCAGTTTTCAAGATTTAGTTTATAATCGTAGTAAATACTTTTCATTCATTTAATTCTTCTTCAATTAGTTTTTTTGATAATTTAAATTTCAATGAAATGGCATTTTAGGTTAATTTTAATTATTTTAAATTTACTTTCCTAATTTTAAATATTTATAGTGCTGAATAAGTTCAGTTTATGCAGGTGTATAATTTTAATGTTTGGCATAATAGAAGGCTTCATAGTCTAGGTCCCACCATATAGAGAAAGGCATTAATAAATAAGAAATCTCGATGATAATTGCTGGAGAAGAGAAAGAGGAATAGTTAGGGTAAGTTATATTTAAGTTTGTGAACGTTGTTTGTAGACATGGAATAGTGTTGATTAGGCTACTTGCTATTTGTTTAGGTCAGATATAGGTGACATGGCGACGACCGGATGGGAAAGGCCTAGGAATGGGAAGGAAGCAGCCGTGGCCTTCATTAAAGTACGGACCCATTATTTGTCTGGTGTGAAAATGGGAAAGCGCGGAGAACGGTTGATGAGAGCATTGCCACTTCTTTTACAAAATCAAGCAGAATTTATAAGCAAACCAAAACAAACCCCATGGTACTACAGCCCTTGAAGGGCCTTGGCCTACCAAGCGACCGCTGCTCAGCCAGAAGGCCTGCAGATTACGAGGTGTCGTGTGGTTAGCACGACGAATCCTCTCGGCCGTTATTCTTGGCTTTCTAGACCGGAGAATTTATAACACCGTTCGCATAAGTTACACCCGTGGTTTTTACGACGGTAATTCAATAACTAGTCTAAAAGGAATTATTAATTTTGTTTTTGCTATTGGCTTTACGTCGCACCGACACAGATATGTCTTATGGCGACGATGGGACAGGAAAGGGCTAGGACAGGGAAGGAAGCGGCTGTGGCCTTAATTAAGGTACAGCCCCAGCATTTGCCTGGTGTGAAAATGGAAAACCACGGAAAACCATCTTCAGGGATGCCGACAGTGGGGCTCGAACCTACAATCTCCCGAATACTGGATACTGGCCGCACTTAAGCGACTGCAGCTATCGAGCTCGTTGTAAAAATTTACAGTTCCCACATGTATGCATAGCACTCAGTATGTATTTCGTACAGTTTTTTTACGTTCTAAAAACCCGTACTAGATACATGGCCTTTTCATACCAAGGTGAACAGTCAGATAACCTGTGGATGCTGTAGTGTCACATGGCCAGTGTTACGATATTCTCGGCAATATTCCTTGGCTTTGAAGACCGCATTCGCTTACTCTCATATCAGTCAACTTGTCAGTGGTCTCACAAGGATAAAAGACCCCCATTATAATGCTCAGTCCAGAATTATTTTTTGGGTTGGCATGAAATGTAACCTGGGTTCTGCGAATAAGAAACTGGCACGCTAATCCTGCGTAACTTTGCTGGTTATTGTTAATCGTAAATCTCATTTTGTCTATGTGTTCATTTTATCGGCATATGAATATACTATATCTCGGCACAGAACAAAGTTAAGCGCTTGACGTCAGGACATAGGTTTCGGCGGACTTCGCGTAAACTCCATCCACTTACTGTAGATGCCTCCTAACGGTCCAGATAAATGAACGTGAGTCGGTGCCGGATCCATCATCGCCCAGTCGTAACGCCAGGGCTACTCAATCGTCGATTTTGTTCAGTGTGACTTAGTGCTGTTGTGCTGCTCACGGCAA
The DNA here is from genome assembly GCF_040414725.1 of Anabrus simplex. NCBI lineage: Eukaryota > Metazoa > Arthropoda > Insecta > Orthoptera > Tettigoniidae > Anabrus > Anabrus simplex. Next base: position 800,751,045 of record NC_090266.1, read on the forward strand.
CTCCGGTCGTTTCATAATCAGTTCTTCACTTGTCTGTGGGCATATTTAACGCAGAATTACGATTACTTTAGGCATTTTAGTGTCTGACTACTTTGTCGCCAATTCCATAATTTGCAAGTAACACTGAGATGGTTTGCCTTATAAAAGTGGTGAAGAGCACTAATAAAAATCATGCCGTACCTCAAATGTTTATTGAAATCCTAGGCAAATTAGGAGCCTTAAAATGTAGCCTTAACTCTTGAGGTATAGTTAAAAGCAAAGTCATCTCCTTATAGGCCATGAAGGCCCTTGGAGGGGTGGAAGGTAAAGGCTTCCACTATTAGTAACCTCGGCACGCGATGGGGTAGAGTTGTTAGCTCTACGCCCGGCCGCCTTTGCCCCCAGGATTTAACCTGGTATTTATTTTGGGTTTAGGCTGAGTGAACCTCAGGAACTGGAAATCTCGTTTCTTAAATTATACGACTTCCTGAAGGTGAATCGAACACCCGGCCTTTCGGGCGAACCGAGCTCGCCTTTAACGCCTTGGCGAGGCAGCCCCTGAAGTATAGTTATGGAAGTGCAATTATTATCAAAGGGTGATGCAAATTGCCTCCCTAAAGGGTGTTTCGTTTCGTTTTGTTTCGTTTCGTTTTGTTTAGTTTTGCTTTGTTTTGATGATACTTTTTGAAATCGGCCTCTACGTCAATTAAATTCACATGGATTGCGGTAATTTTGTACATACAGGCCTACTGAATGAAATCTGTCTGTAGATGAACAAAGGTCGGCAGAAATAAGCTTGATATCTGTTTGAAGGTCAACATATGTACCTGTACTTGCACTGTGGTAGTCATCCTCACCAGTGAACATGGAGTCTATGTTAAGTGAAAAGGGTCGCAAGTTGTATATCACTGACGGATACGAGTTTAGTTTTCATAAGCCAATGAGTGGTGGTATAGAAAGGTGGTCGGTGGTTCACAAGGGAACTCAGTAAATATTATTTTAAAATTAATAGTAATAGTAAAATAGTATCGAAAGTCCGACTCGTTGGAGAATGGTCAGCGTTGAAGCCTTCAGGTCATAGGGTCCCGGGTTCGATTCCCGGACGGGTCGGGATTTAAAATTCGTGTGATTAATTCTTTTGGCTCGGAGACTGGGTGCCTATGTTTGTCCCAACTCCCTCGTTTTCATATTCAGATACCACACCACACCACACCACACCACACCACACCACACCACACCACACCACACCACACCACACCACACCACACCACACCACACCACACCACACCACACCACACCACACCACACCACACCACACCACACCACACCACACCACACCACACCACACCACACCACACCACACCACACCACACCACACCACACCACACCACACCACCACAGGAACATGAAATAGTGATTACATCCCTCTACATAGGGTTGGCGTCAGAGAGGGGATCTAGCCGTAAAACAGAACCAAATCCGCATGTGCGACTCAGTTCGAGCCCGCGAACCCACAGGTGTGGGAAAACTAGTAGAATAAAAAGGAAGAAGTGAAATAGTAAAGAAAATGGTAGAAGCTAAAGAGTTGTATACTAACACGTTGCGATCTAGTTTTATGCATCCCGCCACTATTAATACAATTCTGAAGTACATTGGTCCCTATCCCTAAAACAAGCTAATATTAAGAGATGTGTAATTACTGGCTAGGAGACAGCAGAAATAGTGTGCACCACTAATAATTCATTCTGGGCACTTTGAATTGATCCGTAAAAGGAGCACAGATACTAAGAAAACCGGAGGTGCACAAACAGACCAGCAGTACTTAATATATAGGATAGAACTGTGCCCTGCAGAGCGATATGTATTGTACCCTTTCGTGATCAGCAGCCGTCAGTTACCTCGGCTAAGTCGATGGAATACATTTATAGAATCTTATGGTCTCACGGTGATTACGGGTTCTTTGTTACTTGCTGACAAGATCGGCGTGTTCATAGGAGAGCCTAACTATTTGATATTAAAATCTGGACTATGCTGACTCAGATTTATTGACGATAAAAGCGAAATGTCATGAAAAAACGACGAAAGGAACACAGCCAGTATTGAACCATTACTAACTGACAATTCACTTGATGGCCCCATGGCTTTTTAATCATTTTTAATTACTGCCTGAGGGACCGTATTATCGAATACCATCCTTAGTAAATGGTAACAGTGAAGTAATACAATAAGAGTCCACAGCTTTGACTCCCGTAAGTAAGTCCACTTGATTCGTGAAAGTTTAATTCTCAGGAACTGAGCTCCAGACTATCGTTAAAGTTAAGGCTAACTACCAACGTAATGCCAACGTAGGGTACCGTATAATACGTCGCCCGCCTGAACAGTTAATTTAATCATAGTAACCTCCAGTTTTATATTGAAACGATCATTACTATTGAATTTACTGGCCTAAACAGAAGTTAATTGAGCTTATGGAAAATGTAACAATGAACAATTAAGACAGAATGATTGAAGATCATTACATTGAAATTTCACCAAGAGTGCCATAAATTGGCATTTTAAAACATTAAATAATTAAAATTCTCAACAACGCACATGTCATTAAAATTATGTTTCAAGAATGAACAGCAAAAATCTACTTTAAAATACATGAAGTTAATATTCAGCAACAAAAAACAATAACCTTCAGGTTAACTCCGTGTTTATCCCTTGCATTTATATTGTCTAACAAAAAGGAATTGAAGCACCCAGAAGAAATTGGCCAGATGTCATTGTTACATCGTTCATGTACACTAAATCGGCGGGTGTGTAATTATTAGGCTGCGTGCACACCGAGCGCGCTTCGCATAGTGTGTCGCGTGTTGCTCAACGCTAAGCGTCACACTAAGCATAACCAGTGCTTTGTTCCTAAGCCAGGTGTTCACACCGTCCACGCTCTGTTGCGCTGAACGCCTACCTTGCAGCTAAGCGAAGCGCCAGACAACGCGCAGTGTTGGTCAATTGCTTAGCGTTACCTAGCTGGTTCCGAAGCTATGGAAGAAGAAATTATTCATGCAATGTTTCAAAGAGAAGAAATATGGAACCCAAGACACAAAAACTATAAAAATGTAACTGCTTTGCAAAATAAATGGACTTAAGTATCTACAACAGTTTTATCGCATTCCTACAGTAAACATATACAGTAATATTACTTCTACTGTCACACTTTACTGGGCTTAACATTCTGACAGGAGGAAATTGCGTGTGGATTTTAGTGTCGGAAGTGTCAGAGGAGAAGTTCTGCTTGCCAGGTGCAAGTCTTTTGAATTGACACCCGTAGGTGACCTGCGTCGTGATGAGGATGAAATGATTATGAATACACATATACACTTAGCACCCCGTGCCAATGGAATTTACTAATTATGATTATAATTCCCGACTCTGCTGGGAATCGAACCCGGGACTCCTGTGACCAAAGGCCAGTACGGGTCACCATTAAGCCATGTAGCCGGACACTTTGTGACAAAGTGCATAGGATCTCCCAGACTCTGTCACATCGGTTTATAATTTTGCCAGTGGAGCGTGGTAACATGAAGAATATCAATCTGCAGGCTAGTAGTGGGCTTGGAAGTAAATATTTCTGTTTATGAATTGTTTGTAGCCTTCTAGCCAAGTGACATTGTTTCTGTCTTCACATCACAGAAGTCGTGTCTTCAGCGCCATTCAATGCTGATGAGAATTATTAGATTTAAAACGCCCAGTAGTTTATAATTCGAATTCCCTGAAAAAGCTGGGGTTCCCTTGGCTATGTCCTTGATATCAGCAATGACTTAAAACTACAAGACAAGAGTTTACTTACTTGACTTGTTTTGATCATGTGCATTAATGGTGTTTAAATACCGAAGTTTAATTTTAGTATATTCAGGGGCACTTCACGAGGTTAAATTCCTGCATTCCTGCATTCAATCAGATTCATAGTTATAACGATATAATCACACATTATTATTACTATTGTGATTATTATTATTATAAACCTTAGAATGACTATGATGAAATGCAATCCATTATGGTAGCTCTTATTCCATTTTTCTGCTCATCCAGAAATCTGGTGACACAGGAAGAAAGTGATCGTTTAACACGAACAGAAGAATTTCATTCAGTCATTCCAAAGCTACAATATTTGAAGTATTAGTCAAGCATGTTTTCATAATTTAAAGCATAGTATTTGTTTCAATTTCGACTAAAATATGAACGGGATATTCAGCGGAAAATTAGCACACGCATTTAATTAGCCTACGGGATTTGCAAATTCCAGTAATTGTGAAAATGAACAGTGCTTACACTGGGAGGAATAAAGAATACAATCGTGTTGACATTTAACAAATAACGGTGTCATTTAAATGGAATTCCATCTTTGAGCCTAAATTATGCATCTAGTCGCAGATTAATTCAATAAACATTTAATCATACAACGATAAGTTCAATACTTGTGTTCACTTTGCTTGCAGCTGTCGTTACTAGCTTCTCACTTATCTGAGTTATTATGGTACTTTTATAAGAATTATTTGGTTTTCGAGAGAAATTCAGTAACTGGTAAGTAACAGTATGATTACGAAGAAGTAAAAGAATACTCACCCCCAGACTCACCTTTACACAGTCTACGATTGTTAACTAAATGCAAGGAAGATTAACATCGAGCAAATGGCCAGTACGTAGAGCAGGAAAAGGAAAGGTTTTGAGCACCCGGAGAATAAGGTTATAATGAAATGAGGAATCAGGAAAGAAAGGAAAATTGTGCAGTTTTTAGAACTCGTCAATGTAATACTACTAGTTTGAAATGAGAAAAAGTATACCACTGAAGGCCAGAGACCTACAGTGACACAAAGATTTTTTTAATTCATCTCGGTACCAGTAGTCTTCCAGTGCGTTTCATAACTCCTGGAAGGCGTTATTCACTTGACATAAGAAGGAGAAGTAAGTAGTGTTATATTTTTTTAAATTCCGCATTGAGCTTCTTGTTCATCATATGATCCATGTAAAAAATTATTTTAAATTTAACAATCTGCTTAATCAATACTGTAGTATTAGAAGGTCTGATGAAATAATTCTGTTCAAATTTAACGATCTCTTTCTTCCAGTGTCTCTAGATTTCTGGACACCCAGTAACACAGAAAAATAATAATATGTCCTTAGAACGATCGGTTTAAATGATCCTGGAACAGTGGAATTTAACCTCATGAAATATGCAATGTTATGAAAGGAGAGTCAATAAGTGATATCGTGGACAAAACAAAATAGAGTGAAACAAGAGATAATGAAGATACTAGGCTAGCCCAGGTAAGTAGCCTACTCAGTCTAAACAGAAAAAGAAGCTGTTGAATTTTCGATCCATGCCTATCTTTAAATCGTGGATTACGAACTACAGGGACGCGCCTTTCCACTTCAAGAATCCCATTCGCACTGTTAGGATAAATACTATTTCTAACGCATTGCTTCATAACTATCCCCCTCCATACACACAGTCTAATCATATTATTATGACCACATGAGAGTATCCAGAATTACCGCACTAAACAGCACGGACAACAGCTAGATATGCTGGCAGTGACACAGTCATGTGCTGGTAGGTCTCTACGGATATCTGAGACCACGCTGTAATCAGTGTATCCCACAGCTGTTGAAAGGTGTGTGGCGGAGGAGACAGATGGCAAACACGACTTGCGATGACCCCTCAAATGTTCAATTGGACTCAGATCCATACTGTTTGATGGACAAGGAACAACATTGAAGTCTTGGCCGTGCTCTTCCAGCCACATGCGGACACTTCTAGACATGTGGCAAGGCGAATTATCGTGCTGGAAAATTCTATAATCTCGGGGGGTGGGGGGAACGTAATCGGCATGGATATATTCATAAACAAATAGACCAAGTGTGCCATCAACACGGATGATGGGTCATAAGGAATAACATCTCGTTTGTTCGTCCCTCAAAGGTCCTCCGCCGGATCTTGCCGGACGTCAGTCTGCTCAATACAGATTTAAACGTGACTCGTTGGAGAAACCTACCTGTCGTCAATCAGCAGCGGTGCAGTCGCCATACTGATCAGCAATTTCCAGACGTTTACTTCGATACACCTGTTCATGGGTACAGCTACACTCCATCTACTCCGGAATCCTTTTCGCAGGAGGGTTCGCTGAACTGTTGCGTTAGAATTGTGTCTGGATGATCTTTAATTCATTTGGACGGTGAGCTGTTCCATAGTACGCGTATCCTGTCGGCTGGCCTTCGCACACCATCGTATTGGACGTTTACCTCGGACATCAGCAGCATGTGGAACTGCGCAATTTCAACGACGGTTACTCTCAATAGTGAAATTCGTACACTCACGATACACATTTTTGCCAAAAAGGCACGTGGAGAGTTGACAAACGTCGTTAATTCCGAAATACTGACCCATTGGCCTGAAAGCCGATGATCATCCCTTTTGGCAACTCGATTAAATCACTTCCCTGACCCATGACAACAGGAAATGCAGTGTGTACGCAATTTTTTCGGGGTTGGGTGGCAAAGCCTGGTCCTTCTCGGGTGGCGATCAGCACAATATATAACGCCATCGACGTGGTATTAATTCTAAGAAGAGAAAGAGACAGCAGGGAGGATTGGGAGAAAGTTATACTAAAGGAAGCATCTGCCTGTCCCCATGCTCTGCATGCTACCAGCCCAGATGTGGTGATAAGGTATTATGGTGGTGTAATCAAGTAATAAGGCTGAGGACAAAACCATATGTGCATAAATACAAACAATCTTACATGTAAAAACCGACAAATTGCAGATAGCGCATACAAGGATGTGGTCCAGATAATATTGTTAGTTAGGGACAGGGACAGGTGTCGTGCACAAGTCATTATCCCTTTCCAAGACAGTCAAGTTATTCGGGTGATTAGTCCTTCTGGGTACTGCTGTGACTATTGCCGGCCTTTCCAATTACAAAGCCATGCCGCGGAAAATCCTATGACCATCTGAACAGCTCTTTGAATCCCTGGTACCCAATCTCCGTTCCCGGAAAACGCGGCCACGCCCGCCGATGCTGGGACCTACTCGAGGGGGTGAGCACATGGCGACGGGCATTTTTTCTCACTGCCTGAGCGACGGCTCTGTAAACTGGGCAACTGCTGTTCGAGGCTGGATGGCCCCCCACGCAGTTGGCGCACACCGCTGTCTCCCTAGGTGCCGTGCAGGCTGTGTGGTGGTGAACACAAGAAGAGAGATTGTATCGGATCTGTAGCCCACCGCTACCTTGTCGGTGGCTCCAACTCATACAGCAGAAACAATTCAAGAGGTATAGAGGGGGAAGTTTGATCCCACCTGACGGCCCCATTTTCCCGCTGGCTCCTGCTTCGACTGCCTCCCTGGGTGCAGTCATGGGTTGCAACTGGTTGACCCTCTCCTGGTTGGCCGGCGTCTCCTTCTTCCTGGTATGGATACGTTGACGTTGTCACGGCGTCGGTCTCTTCTCGGCGTGGGACGAGGCCTCGCCCTGGCTGTAGCACCCTTCCCGGCCTGGCGAACGTGATGGTGCAGCTAACCCCGCTGCTGTGCCGGCCGGCCCTTCCTGGTTGGTAGCAGCGTCCGCGTATGCTGGTACCTTAGTGTTTGCCTCGTCCTTTGAGGCACTCAGTGATGTCTGCATCGTGAAGGAGACGCTAGCAAATCGGGCCTACGTAGCAGCCTCCAAGCCCCAGATGGCGTTCTTCTCCAGTACCGTGCTGCCATCTGCCATCTGCCATCTGAGGCGCCATCCTCGATTGTGCCCGGGTGATAGGCTCGTCCAGGTTTGCCCGTACTGTCTTTGGAATATCCTGGGCGGTGACCTTGGTCTCCTTCCATTTGGTTATACTGGGCAGCAGGCACTGCGTCTGGGTCCACTCGGCAGAACAGGACAGCTCCGCCTGGATTGCGCCGTCGGAACGACGAAGACCACCAAGAGAGGCAACACATTTATTGCCGATCTTAAAAAGGAAATTCATTTCGACAGTATCATTTTGTTCAGTATCTCTTCTTCTCTTATTTGCTTATTCCAAATATCATGCCCCACTCGAGAACGCTATGTGGGTTCTGTTTTACCTGTTGAATGATTGGTTCAGAAATACTAATTTAGAGTAAGCAATTCCTCAAACCGCTTACGGCTCTTGGACAACCCTACATAGTATAGCCCCCAATATGGTCTAGAATTTGGCGTCGCAGCCCCTACCCCCTCCCTTACTTTAACGTTAATTGAACGAATTTAAGATTGGTTTAGTGGCCTGGAATTCAGAACACTCAGTCTCAAAAAGACAAGGAAGTAGAGAGGTGTATAATATAATAATAATAATGATACAGAGGTTTTCCAAATGTAACGCTACGTCCTTTGTCCAGAATAAAACACTTTTGGATAGTGTGAAATTCTACCTGCGTGTCAGGAGGTTATTGAGTAATATTTAAATTATGTTAGTTGCTCCCCCGAGAGAAGTCTTGGAGTGGTGAACGGTATTCCTTCGAAAATGTGTCAAATACCTAAATCTGTTAATAACGAGGTTATTATTTACTTTCTCTTTCACTTATTATCCTAAGCTATCAGATTACATGTTGTTACTTCAAGAACAGTAATCGATTCATTTCAGGGCGTTCCTATAGTTTCCAGTGACGTGATGGCTGTTGGTCAGGAAAGAAAAAAATGGGCATATATGAAACCAAGATCATCTTAGAACCCACTACCTGACAAAATATTTTGAACAATTTCTATAGACTCAGCGTCCTTCAAGTCAAATGAATTAACGACCTCCTTGACTGATTGTATGCACTGCACCCAAATTGTTTCCAAGGGTACAGTGTCAAGTATAACTCAAGGCTGTATCCTGCCACGTTCATCATCGAGTTAACAGTGGGGTAGGACGAAGTGGGATTTAGGTGCTGTTGATCTAAACAACGAGACCCTCAAAGGGATTTGAAAAACATAAGTTATTTGTAGAGGCCACAAATCGATCTACCAATGGGAAATATTTGCGCATTTTCTCAGCAGTGCGATGAACAGAATCTTCTAAACATGAAAGATTAATTCAGTTGAGAAAAATATATTTCAGTTTTTATCCTGATTTTACCATACACCTGCATCTGTAGCAAATGAATGTAACCTGTCCTATTTAATACCAGAAGGCCAAAATAATTTGAAGGAGTCCATCATTCATTGGGCCACAGTTACCTTGTTAGTAACACGCATTAAGATGGTAAGGCATATTTTTGTTTCTTATTAAAGTCTCCGATAACTATATTAACAATAAAGTGGACGTCGGAATCATTGTATTCATCAATAGATATGCACATGAACTGAGCGCTAGCTTTTTAAATACGTCATAGTAACAACGGCCTACGTAAGTCTTAAGCAATGTACTTTCTTCTGGCACATGTTGAGTTTATTTGGCAAACAAATATTTTAATTAGCGATTATTAATTTTACACAATGGAATTTCATCTGTAAAAAATCATTCACGCAACTTATGAGAAAACTTACTAACCATACTTTCCAAACACTCTACCAATTGTTATTGAATTGCCTCTTTATTTGCGAGTTTTCTGGTCAAACACTCGTTATATTTTGGTGTGTTTATATGATTTACTACTCGACAACCTTTCTCGCTCCCTACTTTCTTCTAACACGCTTCAGAAACAGTATCCTATTAGGCCTACCTGTAGACATCAACCCAGCTGAAAACTCCTTCTGTAAATTAGTTAATCTACCACTCAAAGTTTATCTGACTTCTGGCATATTTCACTATGGTTAACAGAATACTTTTAAAGGACTGGCTTCACTTTTAGCACTCACATTGTATGTGTAACTTAATTTGTCTAGCACGCAGTCACTTCAAATGACCATTAAAGTAATACTGAAAGCTACGCTCTTCCCTGTCTGGCACAAAGTATGCAAGGATGACGCAACAGGGGATTCACCGTATGACATAAGCACCACTATTCTGTACATGACGAACTGCACCATCAGATGTAACGTTACTGCTTACGGAATCATCTAGATGAAAATAATAAAGAGGAAACCTTAAAACGCGTTAAAATTTGCCGTGAATCATTAACGTATTTACTGTATGTGTAATTTATAAATATCACGAAAACTGCCGTTATGTGCACTATAAAATTACATTCGAATAAATGAAAATTCCATAATTCGTACAATATAATTTTTAAGCAGGCATATGTAACCCCATCAAAAAAGCATGCAAATATATTAACTTCCGGGCCCTATACATAAGTCATGGCAGCTGTGCTATGCCGTCCGATAACGCTGCAGCATGACAAATATAAGATGAAATTAGAATTAGAAATTACTAGGAAATGTGCGTCTCTATGCTACCGTCAAATGGGATCGGTGTACAGGAGGTAACGACAGGGAATAATCGTTCTATGCGCACACAGAATTCAGTATTATAGTGCTTAGTTATAAGCAAACTGAAGACACTGAAGACAAGCAGCTAACGTCCTGAAATCAGTCCTTCAGGTTGTCAACACATTGCTATCAACGATGGGATAGGTGTAGAATAACACCGGTGGTGCTGGTTGGGTCAATGCGTACCAACTGTCGCCGATTTGCCGCGACGAATGTCGCCCAATTCTCCGCAAGGCATCCAATACAACGGCTTCTTCAGTTTCGGAATGAGATCAAAGTTCCATAGACTGAGACTAGTTGAATAGGGAGGGTGTTCTAAGTCTTCCTGCCCCATCTTCTTCTTAAGCCGTCGTCTCCAAACGGACGTAGACGATCCACACGGCCAGCTCCGATCTTGACGTTGCAGCCATGCATTGTGGATTTGCTGGAATATCTCTCAGGATCTTTAATGCAGTGGTTTCCCGTTGCCTTCTGCATCCTAATGCCGTTGACCAAACTGGTTCCTCCACCTTTGGAAACAATTTCTTGTCCCCATACCCGCTCATCCACTCTCAAAGAGACTGTTGGCACTTGATATAGGGGATCTCCTTATACCGGGAGATAATCGGTCCCTTCATTCGTTAGCCGCATTTTATATGCAGTCGTTGCCCCCTCTCTACCGCGGGGAGGTGAATGTCAGGATTTCACCGTCACTGAAACAAGGACCAAATGGCATTTCCTTGTTTCTCTGGTTCTTTAGAGAGGTCCTGCCCCATCACTGTACAAAAACCCTTGACAGAGGGTTATCATTGAGGAGTATGGCGTTGTCTGGCAGTGCTGAACGTGTCCCCTTAAGTGCACGAGGCAGATGGTCTTGCGCAAATACGTGGTAGTACAGGACATTGACGGTGTGGACGTCAAGAGCAGGATGACGCTCAAAAGCTCGATAGCTACAGTCGCTTAAGTGCGACCGGTATCCAGTAGTAGGGAGATAGTGGGTTCGAACCCCACTGTCGGCAAACTTGAAGATGGGTTTTCGTGGTTTCCCATTTTTACAACAGGCAAATGCTGGGGCTGTACCTTAATTAAGGCCACGGCCGCTTCCTTCCCACTCGTAGCCCTTTCCTGTCCCATCGTCGCCATAAGACCTATCTGTGTCGGCGCGACGTAGCGCAACTTGCAAAAAAGCACGTTGCCAGCCATACGCCATACGAGTGCGACCTTCGTGGACGATGCTTTCTGCCGTAATTTTTATCGTCGTGGTGACGCCGGATGACGCCATTCGGCTAACTGGCGCATCAGTTGCGATTCGTTCGCTCGACACCAGGCTTCGTCATTTGTAATAATGCGACTAATCATGCCGTTTCCTTCGCATAAAAATAGCTCCAAATGGATACGGCAGGTCTGGTATCGCGTTCACTTTTTCACCTCTTTCAATTGATGCGAAACCCGTATTGATCACTTCTTGCGCATCTGCAATTCCTATAGTAAAATATGGAACTCTGTTGACCCAGATATACCCATATTTTTGGATAATACTGGATCAGTCCGATGTTGGTCTTATGTTGAGCACCGTTCGTTGACGGTCATGAATACGTTCGTATAGGCGGTCATGGGACGTTCACTGTGTATCCAGTCCCTAGTTGCAATGTATATGCGTTGGAAGGCCACCAAATAATGTACAAGATTTCTATACGGCAACATGCTGTTAGCCACAGTTTCTGGTAGCTCCGCATGATACTGACGGGGATTTCTACAAGGAGTACTGTCATTTTCAAGTATGACCGCAGTTCCACTCAACTTAAATCCATCTTGTAGAACGGCTGAACGCACACTGACGCGCACTAACTGACGTGATGCACTGGTGGCCTTCGGTAGCATGTGCCACACGGTTTCCAACTTAATATCGGAATTACCGTACTGCCACAGGTTCGGACTATATAACACCGTAGCCATGATTTATATAACTACCAATGTACATTTATTATATTCTGCAGACTATACCTTAGTTCTCGGCATAATCTAACGTACCATAATATCTGGAGCGGTATCTCGTCACTACTGAACTTGAGGAAGGAAATAAATAGTACTTTTATATAAGCGAATATACCATGGGAAGTATTCGTTAAGGTATATTCTCCCATGGCGTATTGTATGAATAGGGCAGGCTGAGGACTTGGGTTCGAATATCAGATTGACCTTGATATAAAATACTTTCTGACACCATTACATTCTTACTCCAATGTACTTAAACAGATTATCAAATATACCCTTCCAATAATATTACATCACACCTGTAATTATTCTCTTCTCAATATTACTTTTAAATAACCAGTTTATCAGTCTCTGACTTCTATGGAAAATACGCACACTTCTATGATTCACTATGCAACATTTATAAATTCCCTTCAGTCATTAAAGTCTCTCAACTAGTTGATACTTATCTCGGGTTTTAAAGCTTCTTTCTTCTTGCTTCTTTCTTGAATTCTCGTTGTGGTGTTTCTCGGAATCTTCCCTGACGGTTTCCGGACTCGAACACAGAACTCTAAGGTGAATACTAACTGAAGCTACAGTCTCCTTCGAACACTCAGTGAGGTCTTTACGTACTGTTTCTGTACTTTACCCTGTGGGACACTACTAACCAGTTCTACTGCTTGACAGTCGTAATTGCTACCTAATTTGAATAACTTCTTATACTGCTGTCTTCACTAACTGATGGCAGGCTCAACTACTGCCTGATCTGACTAACTCCATATACTGATATCTTCACTGACTTTATTCTACAGAGTCTGTTCTCTGCCAGGTCATCTAGTTTCCGTCCCTTCCCAAGAGAATGCTGCTTTCCAAGTTAACAGAATAACTGCTTGAATGACACCAGAATTACGACCAAGAATGACCAACAGAATGACCACCAAAAATGACCACAGAATCACACAGAATGTCACTGCCCTTTGTCACTTCTCTGAGCTTCTGGAACAAATCATCCCCTACTACTATGTTCCCTCACATCACTGATCTGTTAGCTTCCTATTGGTTACTTCAAGTGTGGTCCCACCCGTCTCATTGACGTACATGTCACTGTTGATCTTCCAGAGATTCCTTCTAGAAAGAATTATTGCACCACAGCATGCGTTCTTATTTTTACAGGGCACCTTGCTACGTGACTAACAACAGGTTTGTTTTTCCTGGTCCATCCACTAAAAGCTTCTAACTATGACCTATTCTGTTTACTTGTTTCTCTGACAAATATTCTGATTACACAAGTTCGCCTCATTCTCAGCTCCCTGAAATGTTCCAAGTTGAGACTAGCTTTAAGAAATGCTTTTAATTATAATTGTAATTCTGTACTCACTCACTGCACGGATACTCTGTTACACTTAATCACTCATTTCCACTGCTTTTGTTTTGCTGTGCCTTAAACTACTCTGATTATTAGGGATTTCTGACTGGGAGGTCACGGATCGAATCTCGTTCGATGCGCTCAACCCATAATTTCCCACGGAAGGACGTGTTGCGAATCGGCGCTCGCGACACTCTTGACCTTATGGGGTTTTTAAACCTAAGCGCATAACTCATTAATAACTCTATCTCTGGGAATCCCATGAGAAAGTAAACTCATGAACCATTTTTGCTACTTCAGTATACAGGTAAACACTTAATCTCTGCTCTCATTTTTAATTGCCATGCTTGTGTTCAACAATTTTGCTCATCCTGTGTTGCATACGGCAACATGTTGTTTGTGAACTTTTGGAGAAATCCTCCATAATGAGGTTTATTCCCTTTTAAACATGTTAGGTAAGGTAAGGGTTGTTCTGTCCGAAGGCAGGTCCGAACCTCCGCAGAGGTATTCCTGAGACGGAGTTTACTTGCGGTAGGGTGGCCAGTTCCTTTCCGCTCCTCCATTCCCTTACCCCCCACCAACAGCGCGTGGCAACCCATCCAACTCCTGACCACGCCCAATGTTGCTTAAATTCGGAGATCTCACGGGATCCGGTGTTTGAACACGGCTACGGCCGTTGGCTTAAACATCTTAGAGGGTGGATAATTCGTTTACCTGACGTAGGGCACGAATGTTATATTTTCTCCATTTCTTTAATACTCTCAATATTGTTCTATAATCTCTACTTGACTTACTTTTGGTTCATATCTTAGAAGTGAAGCTTCCACGGTGTGAAGAATTATTTAATTTATTTTCCGGGTTGAACCGTGTTGTACTTGTACGCATATCACGTACAGTTTGCCGACGTTTCGAATACATTGCAGTATTCATTGTCAAGGCGACTGAAATACCCCTACTCGATCCGAGGTAATCAGTCTCCCAGGCAGAATTACACTACTAGAGTGGCCTTGATCTTGGCCTTTTATATCCTAGCCTATCTGGCTGACGTAAGCCCTGGCTGTCTCGCGAGGCTTCTGGAAAGTTTATGTCACAGCCAGGTAGTGGGGGCTTGCCCGCGCTGTTATGTAATGGGGTTGCGGCCCGTGTGTTTATGTTGTGGTCTGTATGTCTTAAACTATGAATGATGGGCATCCAAGAATTACTGATTTTGTATCCTTCTTCTAAATTTATGTTATTCGGATGTTTCTTGATTTCGATAGCCTCGCGGATTTTTCTTTCCAGATTCCAAGGGATAGCTGCTAGGATCTTGGTCTTGTCAAATGATATTCCGTGCCTAGTTTCGTAGGAATGCTTGGCTACTGCTGAAATATCTGTGTTTTGGTTCTTGGTGTGACGGATATGTTCTTTTAGGCGGGTGGAGATCAGACGTTTTGTCTCACCTACATAACAAGCTCCGCAGCTACATTCAATGTGATACACTCCAGGGGCCTGTAATTCTATTGTGTCTTTTACTGGTGGTAGATAACGGGCTAGCTTACGGTGAGGTTTATAGATAGTTTTTATGTTGTATTTGTCCAGTATCTTGCCGATCCTGTCTGTAGTGTTTTAATGTATGGCAGTATCGCTGTTTTCTGGCGGGTCAGTTCTTCTTTCCCGTTGTTTTCTCCTGCAGCGGTCTTTTCTTTCTTCTCTTCTGATTTTTTAAGGACTCGTCGGATGTTATTGAGCGAGTAGCCATTTTTCCTAAGGGTTTCCGTGAGGTGTTCGTTTTCTTCCTCGAGGTGCTCTGCGTCAGATATCGCTATGGCCCTGTTTACTAGTGATGTTAGGACAGCCTGCTTTTGTGATGGGTGATGATGAGACGAGGCGTGTAGGTACCTGTCTGTGTGAGTGGGTTTCCTGTATACTGCGCGACTCAGCGTCCCATTGGGGTTACGTATTACTAGCACATCCAGGAACGGTAGTTTTCCGTCTACTTCTATTTCCATGGTGAACTGAATATTTACGTGTATGGAGTTGAGATGGTCGAGAAATAGCTGTAGGTTATTGCTCCCGTGAGGCCAGATTACAAAAGTGTCGTCTACAAAACGGAGAAAACATTTCGGTTTCAGGGCAGATGTAGCTAAGGCTTTCTGTTCGAAGTGTTCCATATACATGTTTGCTATTATTGGAGAGAGTGGCGACCCCATCGCGGCCCCTTCAGTCTGTTCGTAGAACTCCCCGTTGAAATAGAAGTAAGTGGCGCTAAGGCATTCTTTAGCTAGTGTTGACAGGTCTTCTGGAAGTTTCTGATCTAATAGCGGAAATACTTCTGTTAGCGGCACCTTGGTGAAAAGTGACGTGACGTCAAAGCTTACTAATAGGTCCGTACATTCAATTGATTGGTCCTTAAGGAGCTGGATGAAATGTCGGGAGTCCTTCACGTAGGTTTCAGTGTTTCCTGTATGTGGCTGAAGTAGTCCAGCTAGTTAGCGGGCGATCTCGTGCGTGGGAGAGCCTATAGCGCTCACGATAGGTCGCAGAGGTATGCCTTCTTTGTGGATTTTAGGCAGGCCATACAATTTTGGAGGTATCGGGTCCGAGGATATCAGTTTCTTCTGTATTTCGGCTGGGATACTGGAATTTTTTACTAGTGTGTGGAGTTTGTTCTTAATGCGGTTGGTAGGGTTCCTAATTTTCCTGTATGTAGAATCGGTGAGTAATTGTTCTATTTTCCGAGTGTAGTCTGTGCGTGTCATTATCACCGTAGCGTTGCCTTTATCTGCGGGTAGGATAATTGTTTCCGTATCTTGACGTAGTGTTTTTAGGGCATGAATTTCTTCTTTAGTCAAATTGGATGGCGGCGGCTTTGCGGATCTCAGTAGACATGATACATCCTATCTGATCTCCTCTGCAGATTCGGTAGGAAGGTGCCGGATTGCAATTTCTACTTTGCTAATTATTTCTTCTACCGGTATACTATTCGGAGCTACTGCGTGGTTGAGAGTAGTATAATAGACGGGTTCGGCCGCCTCCTCCTCCTCCGGCTCTCGGAAGAGGCCTCCTCCTCAGCCAGTGGCCTCCTCCTCCTCAGCCAGTGGCCTCCCAGTGGCCACCTCCTCCTCCTCCTCAGCCAGTGGCCTCCCAGTGGCCTCCTCCACCTCAGCCAGAGGCCTCTTCCAGTGCTGCCAACTTAACCTAACTAGCGCGAGATAAACAAAGCCACGTGCTTTTTGACAGACAACAACGCACCGCTAACCTCAGTACTGCCATCTTGACGGGCCTAAACCTCAGTAGTGCCAACTTAACCTCACAAGCGCGAGGTAAACAAAGCCACGTGCTTTTTGACAGCCACGTGCTTTTTGACAGATTTGTAAACAAAGCCACGTGCTTTTTGACAGCTGTCATCGACAACAACGCATCGCAAACCTCAGTACTACCATCTTGACGGGCCTAAACCCCAGTAGTGCCAACTTAACCTAACTAGCGCGAGGTAAACAAAGCCACGTGCAGCTGTCATCCGCCATCTTTGAGCACAGTGCTGCCCTCTTTAGCTACTTACCTTTGAAATGTGGTGGCGGATAATTTGAAAAATGCTTTTGTGGTGGCGGATAATTTGAAAAATGCTTTTTGACAGCAGCCATCTTGCATCGCAAACCTCAGTGCTGCCCTCTTTAGCTAGATACCTGTGGTAGCAGACAATTCCACGTGACAGCAGCCATCTTTAATCAAGAGAGCACCGTGCTGCCCTCTATGTGGTGACGGCAAATTCCACGTGCTCTTGTTTGGAAACAAACTCACGTGCTTTTTTTGACAGCTACCATCCACCATCTTTAATCAACAGAGCACAGTGCTGTACTCTTTAGCTAGATACCTTTGAAATGTGGTGGCGGCAATTTGAAAAATTCTATGTGCTCTTGTTGGGAAACAAAGCCACGTGCTTTTTTGACAGCTGTCATCCGCCATCTTTAATCAATAGAGCACTGTGCTGCGGGCAATTTCGTTAGCTGTCATCCGCCATCTTTAATCCAGAGAGAACAGTGCTGCACTCTATGTGGTGGCGGTAAATTCTATGTGCTCTTGTTTGGAAACAAATTCACGTGCTATTTTCTGACAGCTGTCATCCGCCATCTTTAATCCAGAGAGAACAGTGCTGCCCTCTATGTGGTGGCGGCAAATTGAAAAATTCCACGTGCTCTTGTTTGAAAACATACTCACGTGCTTTTTTGACAGCTGTCATCCGCCATCTTTAATCCAGAGAGAACAGTGCTGCACTCTATGTGGTGGCGGTAAATTCCATGTGCTTTACAAACCTATGTGCTTTTCTGACAGCTGTCATCCGCCATCTTTAATCTAGAGAGAACAGTGCTGCACTCTATGTGGTGGCGGCAAATTCCACGTGCTTTACAAACCTATGCGCTTTTCTGTCATCCACCATCTTTAATCTAGAGAGAACAGTGCTGCACTCTATGCGGTGGCGGCAAATTCTACGTGCTTTACAAACCTATGCGCTTTTCTGTCATCCACCATCTTTAATCTAGAGAGAACAGTGCTGCACTCTATGTGGTGGCGGCAAATTCTACGTGCTCTTATTTGGAAACAAATTCTACTCGCTCTTCAGCTGTCATCTACCATCTTTAATCAAGAGAGCACCGTGCTGCCCTCTTTGTGGTGGCGGATAATTTGAAAAAATTCAGCAGCCATCTTTAATCCAGAGAGAACAGTGCTGCCCTCTTTAGCTACTTACCTTTGAGGCGGTTAATTTGAAAAATTCTTTTCGACAAGCTGCCATCTTTAATCCAGAGAGAACAGTGCTGCCCTCTTTAGCTACTTACCTTTGAGGCGGTTAATTTGAAAAATTCTAGCTGCCATCTTTAATGAAAAGGGCATCGTGGTGCTATCTTGCGGGTAATATTTTACGTCACAGCTGTCATCCACCATCTTGCATTGCTAACCTTAGTGCTGCCCTCTTTAGCTACTTACCTTTGACAAGCTGTCACCCGCTATATTGCATCGCAAACCTCAGTGCTGCACTCTATGTGGTGGCGGATAACTTGAAAAATCTAAATGCTTTACAAACCCATGTGCTTTTCTGACAGAGCTGTCATCCACCATCTTTAATCACCGTGCTGCCCCCCCCCCCCCCCGGTGATGGCAAATTCCACGTGCTCTTGTTTGGAAACAAAGCTTTTAATCCAGAGAGAACAGTGCTGCCCCGGTGGCGGCAAATTCTACGTAGAAACAAAGCCATGTGCTTTTTTGACAGCTGTCATCCGCCATCTTTAATCACCGTGCTGCCCGGTAGCGGCAAATTCCACGTGCTTTACAAACCTATGTGCTTTTTTGACAGCTGTCATCCGTCATCTTTAAGCTGTAAATCCCCGATTCTCATGTTAGAAGTTGTAAAACAGATTCTTAATCCGAGTTCTTTGACGTCAGGAAGGGCAACCGGTCGAAACAATAGTGTATGACGTGAGAGGCTAGATACTGCCAGTTTTGCATCAGGAAGGGCGACTAGTCTTAAAAACAAATTCTTGCGATTTAAAATCTTAGTCAGGAAGGACATCCGGCCGTAAAACAATAGTTCGTGATTTAAAATCTAAGAAGTGCATCTAGCTGTAAATCCCCGATTCCCCGTGTTAGACGTTGTAAAACAGATTCTTAATCCGAGTTGTCAGGAAGGGCAACCGGTCGTAAAACTATGAGGTTAGATACTGCTAGTTTTGCATCAGGAAGGACAACTCAACACATTCATGTGATTTAAACACATTTTTATCCCCAAGAGAATCGAACCCGAGACTACCGGGTGAGAGGCATGCATACTGTAGGCTATAGATTCGTTCTACAGTCCTCGAAGTATCGGCACAGTCATTCTGAGCGAGTTGTGTGGAATGCATGTGTTAGCTGAAATTGTATACGTATCTTCCGCCTCGACCTTGAGCGAGGACACTGATAAGCGGCTTGTAACTCGCGAACGTCTTATTATGTGAGTACTATTCAAGCTCTTAAAACACAGTACTAATTAAGGTTGTAAAATATTCTGAAATAGTCCACCTCTGTAGTGCAGTAGTTAGCTGCTACCCTCGGAGGTCCGAGTTCGATTCCTGGCTCTGCCACGGAATGTGTAGCATTTAGCCTATGTAAGTTCCTAACGTAAACTATCATGATTGTACGGAGAGGTTAAAACACACACAGTGCCTACTCCTATCGAAAGAACCTGCACGGTACCGGCATGTAGGCTTCTCCTGGTGAAGGAGCTTGCACATGGTTTAACGCCTCCTATCAACAGCCCTTACTTAATGCTGGCTTTTTTTCGCACACCCCGCCTCACACCATACGACCGGCTGCCCTTCCTGACTAGGATTTTAAATCGCAGTATACGTGATAAATTTGTTGTAGCGGGTTTTATAACTAGATATCCCGGTACCGATACATAGCCTACTCCTGACTAGAAGAAGCCTGCACAAGGCTTATTGCCTCCATCCGACAAATGAATCAGCATCAAGTCATGTACTCAAAAAATCATTTTCGAAGGAGTGTGCACAAGGTTTAACGTCCCCATCAACAGCCCTTACTTATTGCTAGCTTTTTTGCACACCCCGCCTCACACCATACGACCGGCTGCCCTTCCTGACTAGGATTTTAAATCGCAGTATACGCGATAAATTTGTTGTAGCGGGTTTTATAACTAGATATCCCGGTACCGATACATAGCCTACTCCTGACTAGAAGAAGCCTGCACAAGGCTTATTGCCTCCATCCGACAAATGAATCACCGTCAAGTCATGTACTCAAAAAATCATTTTCGAAGGAGTCTGCACAAGGTTTAACGTCCCCATCAACAGCCCTTACTTATTGCTAGCTTTTTTTGCACACCCCGCCTCACACCATAGTTTTATACGACCAGCTGCCCTTCCTGACTAGGATTTTAAATCGATATCCCGACATAGCCTACTCCTACCGAAGAAGGCAGCTTAACGCCTCCATCCAACAAATGAATCACCCTCAAACACTCTTCAATCATTCTCGCTACTTCGGAAGATAGCGGGTTCGAACTGGAAGCCGTAAATGCTAGGCGAGGGGCCTGCGCGATCGTCATTACATGATCTAGCTTTAGCTCAATACCTACAGGTAAGGAATACCGCGTATGTACCCTCGAGAAGTCGAGGATCACACGCTAACTTTCCAAGGATCGAACTCTTAAATTCTGACACCTCGGTATCAACAGGAGGTTTGAATACGTCAGCCTGCAGGTAGGAGCTCTTGTTTGCATTCGTTCCGACTGTACCGCAGTTGTCAGCTCAGCGATTATCATATCCGCTTGGTAACAAGCAGAATATTTAGCCGCAGCAGTCTGCGCGAAGTGCTCACAGTTCTCTGTATGCGTTTATTACATGCACACATCTCCCGTCTGCAGTGAATATTATTCTTCAGCCTTTATCTTAAGGTAAGGTAGAACTGTTAATTACCTTTTTTTTATTTGCAAAGCAACTTCTACGCTAGACATCTACATTCATATATGTTTGTTCTTTTTTTTAGGTACCGTTCGAAAGTACGCAACAATTTTATTCATCCCAGTAACAGCCTGCAGCACGTGCATTTTTTTTAAAGGTATGTTTTCGAACTTTGAGTTGTAAAGATAATTAGGTTAGATGATGTACCCTACACTACATTCATATATGTTTCTTCTTTTTTTAGGTACGACCAGAATATTATCATTCGAGTTTCAGGCTTGAACGCACGCATTTTATACATCAGAGTAACAGTTTGCAGCGCGAAGATTTTAAGGTATGTCTGACCTCTATTCGTTGAAACTTGGTTTCTTCTAAAACATCGTAACTTTAGTCTATTGATAAATAGTTGTTCTCTTTAATCCTCACGCGAGGTGCGTGCATAGCTATGTCCGTCCTCAGCAGGCTTAAACTTGGTTTCTTCTGTAACTTTAAGCTAATCATAAATAGTTGTTCTCTTTAATCTACATACTATAGACGTGGTATAATTTCAAACACGCACACATAGCTATGTCCGTCCTCAACAGGCTTAAACTTGGTTTCTTCCGTAACTTTAAGCAATTGATAAATAGTTGTTCTCTTTAATCAACATACTATAGACGTGGTATAATTTCAAACACACACACACATAGCTATGTCTGCCCTCAACGGGCTGAAACTTGGTTTCTTCCGAACATCGTAACTTTAGTCTATTGATAAATAGTTGTTCTCTTTAATCTACATACTATAGACGAGGTGCGTACATAGCTATGTCCGTCCTCAACAGGCTTAAACTTGGTTTCTTCCGAACATCGTAACTTTAAGCAATTGATAAATAGTTGTTTTCTTCAATCCTCACGCTATAGACGTGGTATAATTTCAAACACGCACACATAGCTATGTCTGCCCTCAACGGGCTGAAACTTGGTTTCTTCCGTAACTTTAGTCTATTGACAAATAGTTGTTCTCTTTAATCTACATACTATAGACGTGGTATAATTTCAAACACGCACACATAGCTATGTCCGTCCTCAACAGGCTTAAACTTGGTTTCTTCCGTAACTTTAAGCTATTCATAAATAATTGTTCTCTTCAACCTACATACTATAGACGAGGTGCGTACATAGCTATGTCTGTCCTCAACAGGCTTAAACTTGGTTTCTTCCGAACATCGTAACTTTAGTCTATTGATAAATAGTTGTTCTCTTTAATCTACATACTATAGACGTGGTATAATCTCAAACACGTACACATAGCTATGTCCGTCCTCAACAGGCTTAAACTTGGTTTCTTCCGAACATCGTAACTTTAGTCTATTGATAAATAGTTGTTCTCTTTAATCTACATACTATAGACGTGGTATAATTTCAAACACGCACACGTAGCTATGTCTGTCCTCAACAGGCTTAAACTTGGTTTCTTCCGAACATCGTAACTTTAGTCGTTCTCTTCAATCCTCATGCCATAGAAGAGGTTAATCTTATAATTTCAAACTTACAGCAATGTCTAACCTTTATAGGTTGGAACTTGGTTTCTTCCGAACACCGTAACTTTAGTCTATTGATAAATAGTTATTTTCTTTAATCTGCATGCCATAGAAGAGGATAATCTTATAATTTCAAACTCACAGCAATGTCTGACCTGTACAGGTTCAAACTTGGTTTCTTCTGAACATCGTAACTTTAGTCTATTGGTAAATAGTTATTCTCTTCAATCCTCATGCCATAGAAGAGGTTAATCTTATAATTTCAAACTTACAGCAATGTCTGACCTGTACAGGTTGAAACTTGGTTTCTTCCGAACATCGTAACTTTAGTCTATTGGTAAATAGTTATTCTCTTCAATCCTCATGCCATAGAAGAGGTTAATCTTATAATTTCAATCTTACAGCAATGTCTAATCTCTATAGGTTGAAACTTGGTTTCTCCTGAACGTCGTAACATTAGTCTAATGATAAATAGTTGTTCTCTTCAATCTTTCATGCTGTAGAAGAGGTTAATCTTATAGTTTCAAACTCACAGCAATGTCTAACCTGTACAGGTTCAAACTTGGTTTCTTCTGAACATCGTAAGTTTAGTCTATTGGTAAATAGTTGTTCTCTTTCAATCTTTCATGCTGTAGATGAGGTTAATCTTATAATTTCAAACTCACAGCAATGTCTGACCTGTACAGGTTCAAACTTGGTTTCTTCTGAACATCGTAACTTTAGTCTATTGGTAAATAGTTATTCTCTTCAATCCTCACGCCATAGAAGAGGTTAATCTTATAATTTCAAACTTACAGCAATGTCTAACCTCTATAGGTTGGAACTTGGTTTCTTCCGAACACCGTAACTTTAGTCTATTAATAAATAGTTATTTTCTTTAATCTGCATGCCATAGAAGAGGTTAATCTTATAATTTCAATCTTACAGCAATGTCTAATCTCTATAGGTTGAAACTTGGTTTCTCCTGAACGTCGTAACATTAGTCTAATGATAAATAGTTGTTCTCTTCAATCTTTCATGCCGTAGAAGAGGTTAATCTTATAGTTTCAAACTCACAGCAATGTCTAACCTGTACAGGTTCAAACTTGGTTTCTTCCGAACATAGCAACTTTAGTCTATTGATAAATAGTTGTTCTCTTTCAATCTTTCATGCTGTAGATGAGGTTAATCTTATAATTTCAAACTCACAGCAATGTCTGTCCTGTACAGGTTCAAACTTAGTTTCTTCTGAACATAGCAACTTTAGTCTATAGATAAATAGTTATTCTCTTCAATCCTCATGCTATAGGCCTAACTCACAGCCATGTCTGACCTCTATAGGTTGAAACTTGCTTTCTTCCGAACATAGCAACTTTAGTCTATAGATAAATAGTTATTCTCTTCAATCTTTCATGCTGTAGAAGAGGTTAATCTTATAATGTCAAACTTACAGCCATGTCTGACCTCTATAGGTTGAAACTTGCTTTCTTCCGAACATCGTAACTCTAGGCTAGCACACTTACCCTTTTATATCCTATTATTACTATGTGTGATGTAAGTGCTAACGCTACATTTATATATTTATTCTTTTTAGAAAAACCATGGAGAAGATTAACCAGCTAGGTCATATTTCAACTCCAACTACCAAGCCGTTAACAAGTCTACCGCTAAATGAGCAATTTAAAGTAATTTCACTACGAAGATTAAAAACGAAATTTGGAGAAAGGATTTTATGTGTCTGCGAAGACTTTCAAGTTTTTTTACCTAATAGATTTAGCGTGCTAACTGATTTAGAAATAGAAGAACTAAATCAACGTTCTATTTTCATTATATATCACGGCATAGAGAACAAATCTTGTGTTATTAGTTTTACTGATGCGTAAAAGCATGTACATACAAGAATTACATCGAGAAAGCAAAAGTATGCAAACATCACTACAAGTAAAATCATTCATGATAAAACTAGTACATACAAGATGTGAATAAATACTGTAGAATTGGCATATTCTTTTATTTTAGATTAGGTATTACCTTCTCCTCCTACTCCTTCCTCTCGAGGAAGAATAAGAGCAAGAAAGAAGATGTTGATTAAATTCGTAAGTATGTTATCGTCTAGCGCAGTAAGTATGTTGAGAAGAGATTTTTTCCTAAACTGTGCTTGATTCTAGTCTTGTAATATAGTGTACTACAACATCGCACTATAGTATGTGTATATATGTTTTTTGAACAGTGGTATGTATTCAAGTCTAAACTTGCACACTCTCGCTTTGCGATGCATGTTCGATAAAGATGTACCTTGACAGAGGAAGTAAAGGTAAAGGAAGTTATACACATCAATTAATGTTCTGATCACATGTTAAGGTTAACGACATCGAGTGCAGTGTTCGATTCTAGTCTTGATCACTTATCTAGTGTTTTGAGCACATCAATTAATGTTCTGATTACATGTTAAGGTTAACAACATCGAGTGCAATGTTCGATTCTAGTCTTGCTATGTTTTAATCTCATTTCATATTCTAATCACATGTTGAAGTTAACAACATCGAGTGCAGTGTTTGATTCTAGTCTTGTTATGTTTTACAATCTTGTTTTTTTTTTGCAATGCATGTTCGATAGAGGTGTACCTTGAAAGAGTAGGAAGAGTTCGATTCTAGTCCTGCTATGTTTGAACCTGATTTAATGTTCTAATCACATGTTGAAGTTAACATCAAGTGCGGTGTTCGATTCTAGGCTTGTTATGTTTTACAATCTTGCTTTTGCAATGCACGTTCGATAGAGATGTACCTTCACTGATCACATGTAACGACATCGAGTGCAGTGTTCGATTCTAGTCTTGTTAGTTTCAATCTAAACAAAGGTATCCCCTAACATGTTGTACAGTGTTCGGTTCTTAGGATAAAGGTATCCCCTAACATGTTGTATCGGGTCACATGTAACGACATCGAGTACAGCGTTCGACTCTACTTATGTAGTGTTCTGAACACACCAGACAATGTTTTAATCACATGTTGAAGTTAACGACATCGAGTACAGTGTTCGATTCTACTTATTTTGTGTTCTGAACACATCAATCAATGTACAGTGTTCAATTCTAGTCTTGTTATGTTTTCAATCTGATCTTCCGACATCGAGTGCAGTGTTCAATTCTAGTCTTGTTATGTTTCAATCTAAACAAAGGTATCCCCTAATACAGCGTTCGATTCTACTTATGTAGTGTTCTGAACACACCAGCCAATGTTTTAATCACATGTTGAAGTTAACGACATCGAGTACAGTGTTCGATTCTACTTATTTTGTGTTCTGAACACATCAATCAATGTGCAGTGTTCAATTCTAGTCTTGTTATGTTTCAATCTAAACAAAGGTATCCCCTAATACAGCGTTCGATTAGTGTTCTGAACACACCACACAATGTTTTAATCACATGTTGTATCGAGTACAGTGTTCGATTCTACTTATTTTGTGTTCTGAACACATCAATCAATGTTCTGATCACATGTTGTACTGGCTGTCTCATAAGGAGCTATGTATAGCCGCCATCTTGCATCCACCATCTTGCGCAAGCATCCTTAGGGCGTCTCTAGCCATGGATCCTTGAGCCGCCTCATAAGAGCAACCACTATCTCGCGCAAGCATCCCTCATAAGGAGCCTTGTATAACCGCCATCTTGCGCAAGCATCCCAAGGGCGTCTCAAACACATCAATCAATGTACAGTGTTCAATTCTAGTCTTGTTATGTTTTCAATCTGATCTTCCGACATCGAGTGCAGTGTTCAATTCTAGTCTTGTTATGTTTCAATCTAAACAAAGGTATCCCCTAATACAGCGTTCGATTCTACTTATGTAGTGTTCTGAACACACCAGCCAATGTTTTAATCACATGTTGAAGTTAACGACATCGAGTACAGTGTTCGATTCTACTTATTTTGTGTTCTGAACACATCAATCAATGTGCAGTGTTCAATTCTAGTCTTGTTATGTTTCAATCTAAACAAAGGTATCCCCTAATACAGCGTTCGATTAGTGTTCTGAACACACCACACAATGTTTTAATCACATGTTGTATCGAGTACAGTGTTCGATTCTACTTATTTTGTGTTCTGAACACATCAATCAATGTTCTGATCACATGTTGTACTGGCTGTCTCATAAGGAGCTATGTATAGCCGCCATCTTGCATCCACCATCTTGCGCAAGCATCCTTAGGGCGTCTCTAGCCATGGATCCTTGAGCCGCCTCATAAGAGCAACCACTATCTCGCGCAAGCATCCCTCATAAGGAGCCTTGTATAACCGCCATCTTGCGCAAGCATCCCAAGGGCGTCTCATAAGAACCTGTGTATAGCAGCCATCTTGCGTAAGCACCCTTAAGGAGTCATGTATAGCCACCATCTTATGCAATTAGCGTCGAGAGAGGGCTGCTGTAGAATTTTTCTTTTTAAATTATCCGCCACCACATTTCAAAGGTAACTAGCTAAAGATGGCAGCACGGTGCTCTGTTGATTAAAGATGGCTGCTTGTCAAAAAGATTTTTTCAAGTTATCCGCCACCACATAGAGTGCAGCACTGAGGTTTGCGATGCAATATGGCGGGTGACAGCTTGTCAAAGGTAAGTAGCTAAAGAGGGCAGCACTAAGGTTAGCAATGAAAGATGGTGGATGACAGCTGTGACGTAAAATATTACCCGCAAGATAGCACCACGATGCCCTTTTCATTAAAGATGGCAGCTAGAATTTTTCAAATTAACCGCCTCAAAGGTAAGTAGCTAAAGAGGGCAGCACTGTTCTCTCTGGATTAAAGATGGCAGCTTGTCGAAAAGAATTTTTCAAATTAACCGCCTCAAAGGTAAGTAGCTAAAGAGGGCAGCACTGTTCTCTCTGGATTAAAGATGGCTGCTGAATTTTTTCAAATTATCCGCCACCACAAAGAGGGCAGCACGGTGCTCTCTTGATTAAAGATGGTAGATGACAGCTGAAGAGCGAGTAGAATTTGTTTCCAAATAAGAGCACGTAGAATTTGCCGCCACCACATAGAGTGCAGCACTGTTCTCTCTAGATTAAAGATGGTGGATGACAGAAAAGCGCATAGGTTTGTAAAGCACGTAGAATTTGCCGCCACCGCATAGAGTGCAGCACTGTTCTCTCTAGATTAAAGATGGTGGATGACAGAAAAGCGCATAGGTTTGTAAAGCACGTGGAATTTGCCGCCACCACATAGAGTGCAGCACTGTTCTCTCTAGATTAAAGATGGCGGATGACAGCTGTCAGAAAAGCACATAGGTTTGTAAAGCACATGGAATTTACCGCCACCACATAGAGTGCAGCACTGTTCTCTCTGGATTAAAGATGGCGGATGACAGCTGTCAAAAAAGCACGTGAGTATGTTTTCAAACAAGAGCACGTGGAATTTTTCAATTTGCCGCCACCACATAGAGGGCAGCACTGTTCTCTCTGGATTAAAGATGGCGGATGACAGCTGTCAGAAAATAGCACGTGAATTTGTTTCCAAACAAGAGCACATAGAATTTACCGCCACCACATAGAGTGCAGCACTGTTCTCTCTGGATTAAAGATGGCGGATGACAGCTAACGAAATTGCCCGCAGCACAGTGCTCTATTGATTAAAGATGGCGGATGACAGCTGTCAAAAAAGCACGTGGCTTTGTTTCCCAACAAGAGCACATAGAATTTTTCAAATTGCCGCCACCACATTTCAAAGGTATCTAGCTAAAGAGTACAGCACTGTGCTCTGTTGATTAAAGATGGTGGATGGTAGCTGTCAAAAAAAGCACGTGAGTTTGTTTCCAAACAAGAGCACGTGGAATTTGCCGTCACCACATAGAGGGCAGCACGGTGCTCTCTTGATTAAAGATGGCTGCTGTCACGTGGAATTGTCTGCTACCACAGGTATCTAGCTAAAGAGGGCAGCACTGAGGTTTGCGATGCAAGATGGCTGCTGTCAAAAAGCATTTTTCAAATTATCCGCCACCACATTTCAAAGGTAAGTAGCTAAAGAGGGCAGCACTGTGCTCAAAGATGGCGGATGACAGCTGCACGTGGCTTTGTTTACCTCGCGCTAGTTAGGTTAAGTTGGTAGCACTAAGGTTTAGACCCGTCAAGATGGCAGTACTGAGGTTTGCGATGCGTTGTTGTCGATGACAGCTGTCAAAAAGCACGTGGCTTTGTTTACAAATCTGTCAAAAAGCACGTGGCTGTCAAAAAGCACGTGGCTTTGTTTACCTCGCGCTTGTGAGGTTAAGTTGGCACTACTGAGGTTTAGGCCCGTCAAGATGGCAGTACTGAGGTTAGCGGTGCGTTGTTGTCTGTCAAAAAGCACGTGGCTTTGTTTATCTCGCGCTAGTTAGGTTAAGTTGGCAGCACTGGAAGAGGCCTCTGGCTGAGGTGGAGGAGGCCACTGGGAGGCCACTGGCTGAGGAGGAGGAGGAGGTGGCCACTGGGAGGCCACTGGCTGAGGAGGAGGAGGCCACTGGCTGAGGAGGAGGCCTCTTCCGAGAGCCGGAGGAGGAGGAGGCGGCCGAACCCGTCTATTATACTACTGTTGAGTCCTTTTCTCAAGACCGAGGTAGTGGGTTCACTGAGTGGCTTATCTGTGAGGTTTACTATTACATTCTTCTTCAGTGGAGCAGGTGGTTTCGGTTTCTGTTTTTGTAAGAGGCGGTTGAATTTCTTGTTTTGCTTGGCAGTGGCTAGTTCCAGTGTACGCTGGGATTGTGTGTTGCTAATGCTGTCTAACGTGGTCCAATCATTGAGCGACAGAGTGCTGGCAAGTTGCAGGTGGAGATGAAATAATTTATTGTTGAGGTAGTCCAGAGTCTGTCTTGTGTCACTGATCCGTTCTCTGAGGAGTTTTATGCTGGTTTCGTGAAGAATACGGTCAGTCCGTCGGTTCTTGGTGTGATATTTCAGTCTCACACATGCTGGTATAATGCTGTTGTCTCTGCAGCGTTTCAGAAAGGCGAGTCGAGCCAGGTAGTTACTCATTTTCTTCCGAAGGTTGTCGAACTGCCTAGTAGCTTTGAGAATATCCTCCCCGTAAAGGTTTCGTATCTTAGAAGTGAAGCTTCCACGGTGTGAAGAATTATTTAATTTATTTTCCGGGTTGAACCGTGTTGTACTTGTACGCATATCACGTACAGTTTGCCGACGTTTCGAATACATTGCAGTATTCATTGTCAAGGCGACTGAAATACCCCTACTCGATCCGAGGTAATCAGTCTCCCAGGCAGAATTACACTACTAGAGTGGCCTTGATCTTGGCCTTTTATATCCTAGCCTATCTGGCTGACGTAAGCCCTGGCTGTCTCGCGAGGCTTCTGGAAAGTTTATGTCACAGCCAGGTAGTGGGGGCTTGCCCGCGCTGTTATGTAATGGGGTTGCGGCCCGTGTGTTTATGTTGTGGTCTGTATGTCTTAAACTATGAATGATGGGCATCCAAGAATTACTGATTTTGTATCCTTCTTCTAAATTTATGTTATTCGGATGTTTCTTGATTTCGATAGCCTCGCGGATTTTTCTTTCCAGATTCCAAGGGATAGCTGCTAGGATCTTGGTCTTGTCAAATGATATTCCGTGCCTAGTTTCGTAGGAATGCTTGGCTACTGCTGAAATATCTGTGTTTTGGTTCTTGGTGTGACGGATATGTTCTTTTAGGCGGGTGGAGATCAGACGTTTTGTCTCACCTACATAACAAGCTCCGCAGCTACATTCAATGTGATACACTCCAGGGGCCTGTAATTCTATTGTGTCTTTTACTGATGGTAGATAACGGGCTAGCTTACGGTGAGGTTTATAGATAGTTTTTATGTTGTATTTGTCCAGTATCTTGCCGATCCTGTCTGTAGTGTTTTTAATGTATGGCAGTATCGCTGTATCTGGAAAGTTTATACAGGAAACCCACTCACACAGACAGGTACCTACACGCCTCGTCTCATCATCACCCATCACAAAAGCAGGCTGTCCTAACATCACTAGTAAACAGGGCCATAGCGATATCTGACGCAGAGCACCTCGAGGAAGAAAAAGAACACCTCACGGAAACCCTTAGGAAAAATGGCTACTCGCTCAATAACATCCGACGAGTCCTTAAAAAATCAGAAGAGAAGAAAGAAAAGACCGCCGCAGGAGAAAACAACGGGAAAGAAGAACTGACCCGCCAGAAAACAGCGATACTGCCTGTGGGACAACATTCTGGCACCTCAGCGTCCCAGAAAACCGTTAAAAATTGGTTACTGGGACGTAAATTCAGTGAAAAGTTGAAGTATTATTATGATTATTATTATTATTATTATTATTATTATTATTATTATTATTATTATTATTATTATTATTATTGTTATTATTTTCTGTATATTATTTTACTGTCATTAAAATTACATGAATCGTGTATATATACTTTCGGAAACATCATATTTTCCTTTAATTAATTAGTGAAGTGCAAGGTGAGAGACTAAAATATTGTAATTATGTTTATATTCACCGCACCCAAGCAACTGGTCACTATCATCAACGTCTTGGACCAATGGTGTATGCAGGTTATGTAGAACTCTAGAAAGATTGAGACGGAAAATGTAAATTGCATAAGCCGCACCATGTTTTTCAGTCAGAACGTACGGAGCATGAGCTTAGACCTTGAGCAGGCATCATTACTTAAGACGGTCTTTTCCATCTATAGAATATCTGTTACGAAGCCAAGGAGAGTTAATTTACCCCAATTGAAGTAACATTACAGATTGTAAAAGCATATTATCCCGTGAGTGTTGTTAGATACTATTAAGCCTATTCAGGGCTTATTAACATTAACATAAGTGGCGGAGCTCTGTCGAGGGAGCTGGTCCTGGCTGTGAGTCCACGAACAAAAGGTGGTACTGAGTCTATACTTCTGAACAAGCTCCTTGGAATATATATAGTTCTGGCGGAGTCTCTTTTCTTCACGAAAGTTTACTTCACAGGCAGTGAGTAGAGTAGCCATAGTAGAAAGCAACAGAATTTGGGAAAGAACTGTTTCTGCCCACTCCTTTATCAGAGAGAAGGAACTGTACAATAATATATAGAGAACGAGACAGACTTCTTACGCTTAGAGAACTCTTCTATCACCCTAATGAAATTGAGTTTACTACGCCTCCAAACCTAATAGCAAATGCCTAAATTAAATGCCGAACGAGAAGTCGCTCAGGATTACCTACATTTTTTTAAAATTTAGCCACAGGATTAGGGCGTAGCTTGAGACAGATAAATTATAACTTTACATTGTTGATATTAATCTGGTGGTTTGATAATGTACTATAAATATCTTTTCTCGCTGGCACTACGCATGTGATTAGTTATACAGCTACTATTGCAAAGGTAATTCACGATATCTATAGTAATTATCACCATTCATAATACACTCCTTATTTTCTATACCTGGAGGTGGAACTGTGTAGATGTAGAATACGGACACGTTGATCATAAAATCCTGTTAGCTAAAGCTGCAAGAACAAGAAAATTTCTGAGCGAGTGGCTGTGCGGTTTGAATCATGGAGCTCTCAGGTTGCATTTCAGGGATATTGGGTTCAAATCCCATTGTCGGCAGCTCTCAAGACGGTTTCCCGTGGTTTCCCATTTTCACACTAGAAAAATGCTGGAGTTGTACCTTACCCCATTAATGCACAGAATTGTTTTTCAAGTTTCCTTGTACTTTTTTCAACATTACATCTGTAACTACTAGTCCCTGAAGCAAGAATATAAAAAATACGGTACTGAATTTGTCAATTTTGAGGACCATTGTTTTAGCGTATGATACTTTATACGCCGGGCAGTAGGGGGTAACATATTACTCCAAAATATTTCTGATTTACTACGAACAAAAATAATTGATTGCGACATAAATTAACACTAAAAGCAGAATACTAATATTTTACATGGAATTTAAGTAATTCAGAACCCTCTGGGGCAAAGAATACTCGCGTGGGATTGTTCCTAATTTCCACTATATCATATAATGTGTTATTATGATCTGAAAAGAATGTTGAAGCCTATTGTTGTTTCGTAGTACAACACAAACTTATTAGTAACAATAACCACAGAAAACACTGTATTGTATGTTTTCATGGTTCCCTCCATCACCACTTAGTAATCACTTCTGCATATGGAACTGAACATGGCACTTTTTCGGATGAAGTCCAACATTGCACTAGAAGCATTCAAAGTTGGGACATTTCCCACATGCTCGTTGAGAACCATCAGTAGCATCTACCAGATGGTTACGCGCATCGTACCGGATTTCACCAAGAACCTGCAAGCAAATACTACAGTAAACATTCCACATAATGCTTTAACCATTGTGATGTTACTTGTGATGTTCTTCTAGGACGCACTCTTCGCGGACTGAAATATTCTGGCCCCGTGAACAAAGCCATTACGATGCGTCTTGTAAATTCCAGTAAAGGCATATCCTCAATCCGGCGATAAGGAAGCCAAGCGTTGACTACTGCACTGTTGAGACAGAATCTAATGTGCTACCAGTACCATTTCTTGCTTTTAATTTTCAGGCCGTGTGCTCTTCTCAAATTGTCAGAAATATCAACATCACCTATATGGACACTGTATTCCTGTATCAAACCTGTGTTTCCTATCCTGACGAATCCATCGTCGACACTGGTCTTCCCCAAGTACTGCAGCCTCTTAACATTTGTTGCCATGGTAACGTGACAGTTGTCATGTAATCTGATCAAAGTAAGCGAACTTTGTTCGTCTTGTATGGCATGAAATGGTTCTCTTGGTTCTTTTTTCAAGTCCCTGAGGGGTGCTTTCTTAATCCTGTCGCTCTAATTGTACCTATTCCGGGAATATCGTGGACCGCAGAGGTGTAAGAAGGTGCCAGATGAATGAGCGGACAAGGAAATAATCAGAGCATAAGTTAAGGTACTGAGTTTTGAAATCTTATTTCATTACTTCTTTTTTGTTTTGAGTTTAAAATTTGATAAATAGAAAGTCTGAATAAACAACAACAAGGTGATGAACATTGTAGCCCCGGACAGGTACACTATTTATAAGAGCATGTGGGGTCCACTAATTTTCATAGCAAAAGAGTGTGAGGTCCTAAATTTAATATAGTCCAGCCTTTAACAGGCATAAGTTCTTTACAAAATAATGCCTGACAAACTTTACAGTCAATTCTGCTCAACAGTTCATTACACACTGGTCTATAAACAATTACAGTTTAAACAGGGTCAATGAGTGCCCATTCTAAATGGCCTTAATGTTAAACGAAAGGGTTTAACATAATAGGCCATGTAAAAAAAGGCTAGGAAGAGAAACACTTGCATTTTTTTTAGAAAAATTCTTAAAACCCTAAGTAGGATTATGGCCCGAAGTTGCAGAGGCTAAGACTATTCTACAGAGGGGTGACTAAACGAGAAATGTCAAATGGCAAAAATGTGTTAAAAATCTAGAGGTTTAGAATATTTTAGCCACCCCATACCGAGTTGAATGGAAATCAACAGAGGGTAATCACACTTTGTTCCCTTAGTTTACATTTTTTACAGCCGGGATTTGGACATAATCCTCATACTTGCCGAAAATCTACATTTAAACCGTTAAATTAGAACTTTACATGAAATTAAAGGGATTTGAAACCTTCCTCTGAAGTTATCTACCGGAGCTATTACATGTTCAATAAAATTCTGCCTTTACCTTGTTTAGCTGGGCCTTCTGAGCGCCAACCTACGGCCCCTACCTCCGAATAACACGCCGCACTCACAGAACTGGAGCGATGAAGATGACAAAATGGTATAAAGCACCCAGCTTTTACAGCATTTCGAGGGGAAGTTTCCAGAACTCTTTACAGATAGGCTGGATGCCTGTACACACTCTCAGTACTAATAGGTTAGATAAAATATTCTCAACATTTCTCCATTGATTAATAAATAAGGAAGAAGGAAGCAGTTAGAGTGTTGACAACCTTGATACATGAAAAATCTTCAAAACTTAAGGTTACCCAACATTGAAAATTGGAATTTCCTTAAGAATTAATTGCCCTTGATCACGCCAGAGCGGACACTTAGGCCGATGGTAGAGACATCTAACAGTTGCAAGCCCAAGTATCCTGCGTGACATTAATTCAAGTTCCATAGCACAGATGGCCTTGCAGAGATCGCGCAGTTTAACAGGACGGAGAAAGTGTACCCCCGATAGCGTACCTATACATTTTAGCCCTTTATCTTTAAAGAAATCTAATAAATTTGGAGAATTGAAACAGTTGTCAATGAATACTCTACTCTGATGTGGTAGTTATCCCACAAACAGTCTCTCAATAACACTCGAACAAAGAGTCATTTTCCGATTTTAATTCCATGACCCAGCCGTATATGGTTCAAATTCAGCACGTAGCCTTCTAAGGTAGCAAGACACCAAAATTTGAATCCGTCCCGTACCGGCTTCCCTCTAAAGAACTGCTTGGCATAGTGACGGCCGTAATAAGGGTCCATGACCTCGTCAAGTGAAAACTTATCCCCTAGAGGAGCAGCAAATTCTTGAAATTTCTCGTTGAGATGTTCCACGAGTGGCCTTATCTTGTAAATACGATCTGTAGTTTCATAGCTGAAGTTGTCATTCAAATGAAAAATCTGTGAATTAATTCAAAACAGTTCCTTTTCATTGCGGAAGAAACGAGAAGTTTGTGAGAATCTGCACGGGTCTGTCCAAAACATTCGTCTGTGCGTAACAGGGACGTAACCAGTTAAAAGCAGAATACCAAAGTATCTGAAGATATCATCAGAGGAACACTCAATACTATGACCTTTTGGCATAGCGTAAATAACAGTTTGCTAGCACGTTTAATTGAGAAAATCATGCCAAAAAGAGACGGAATATATAAACTGGGGCGTACTTTATGACACGCCATTCTTGAATTCATGATGGTTCTACCACATCTCTCTTTGTAAACTTCAGTGAATTATTAAGCTCCTTGTTAACCCAATTTCTTACTTTCTTCTGTGGATTCCCGGATTTATTCCATTCAGAAGATACATCAATGCATTCTGTAGTTGTCGGTGCCTTCTGTAGTGGTATTTGGATCTCGTCAGCTGCTGTAAAAACTCTATTTGAATTTTCAGAACTGCATATATCTAGTCCCTCTTCTAAGCCACATGGAGTTTTCTTTACACCTCTGACTTCGATTTTCTGCCTAAGTACACTCTTCCCTACGTCCCAAGCTGTAGCACAATCATCATCATCATCATCACTAGGGCCATAGTCTTGATTAATGTCGTTACCATCAACAGGTATTTGTGTTTGAATGCTACCTCAATCAGTGAAGATAGTAACCAACATACGAGTTCAAATCCTCATACTATTTCCGTAACAAATATGTCGAAATATGAATAATTTTTCACCGCTCATTTCCACAATAATTATAAATACTCACCGCCCCGTCATTCTTGTTAGCCTGCCGCGCTACCCACACTTTCTTGCCAACTATCGTCATAATTAGCGGATAACAATAATTATTCCATTAGCTAGGAAGCGTTACTGGCGTCCCTGACGTGCTAAATGATGGTTTCAGCAATTCCAAAACACTTAATAACGGAGATATAACGTAATTTGAAAGCCATGTATTGCTCATTATACGTCATACGGTGGGCATTAGTAGGTTTTAATCAAGTCCACGTTCGATTCTTTCCCATTCTTAGCATTTTTCCCAGTCTCATTGTGACGCTAAGATCTGTCTGTGACGGTGTGACGTAAAGCAAATTCTAAAATAATCATATAAAACAGATTAAAATTATAATAAAGGAAATGTATTGAAATATAAAAAACGGAACTTGACTGAAAACTGTTAATCATCAACCTCGTAAAAACAGACGGCTAACAGACACTCATGTGAATGGAAAGGGAGTTTAACAAACAATATATAAAAGTGAAAGGACTAATACAACATAAGGAAATGTTGAAAGAATACGACACGAGCAAACTTATTAGAAACTGTATAATAGGTGAAGGTGAACATGGTAGCGAAACCTAGTATGATGCTACCTCAAGCAAACGGAGAATAACAAATTAAAGTTATTACTTGTTAGTGGCACTTCTTAAGATATTTGGTCGCATATAAATATTGCTTAGCCGATGATAAATCTATGAACGGACTACAGATGAAAAAATATTAACTTCAACGTAGTTGAGAATAATGAAGTAAAACAATGTAAATGAAACGATGTTCAAAAAAATCACAAATCGGAACCAATAAGCAACTGAAACATGGCAAAAACCATGATAAAGTAAAGCAAAATTTTACCTGGCTCGATCATTGACGTACTTACCACATATCGGAAACCAGTCCTCAGCAGCGATCGGATTACCCGTAAGCTCCCCACTCCTCTTAAGACCAAGCAATAATGTAGACAAGACAAGATAACGGACACGATGATAACAGCCAAGACCGACTATAATGGAAGAGGCTTTGCCTTAATATTACTGTACAAATACTGGCTATTAAATGAAGGGAAATGAAGAGTTTAGATATTGGTAACATCCTTAAAAATAAACGTATTAAGCTGTAGTTGTAGCTGTTCCTTTATTGTGTGTTTGAGATCACATGGTCAACAGTTCCATGTATCCGAAAGTGTAAAGTCGTAATGTGATAACATATGAAACTGCGATATCTCTATCAGTGTGTAACTACGGTAGTTGGGATAAGATTAATGAGGAAGTCTATATGTTGAGTACCCTCTCAACAATGACTTAGAGTAGAAGATAATCGTCAATAGTGAGCTTCTATCCTTTTGTTATTCACGATCGCGAGATTAATTTCATTCCAACCATTTGACAGGTATTGAAGTTTTCATGGCCCGACGCCGAGAGACGGAAGGAGCGGTGAATACTACTACCCTACTAATACTACTACTAATAATCATAATCATAACACACCGATTCCTCGGTTGAATGGTGAGTGTACTTGCCTTTGATTCAGAGGGCTCTGGGTTCAATTCCCTGCCGGATCAGGGATTTTAGCTGCGTATGATTAACTCCTCCGCCTCGGGAACTGGGTGTTTATGTTCATCTGAATACACTTCAGTTCGCCTACATACAACGCACCATACTACAAATAATTATGGAAACAAATAATAGTAATGAGGTTGGCGCCATGAAGGGCAAGCAGCCTTAAAACTGAGCCTAATTCACATGCAAAAACTCCAGATAGAATAACAGAGCCGGGAATTAAACTTCATTGAGTAGGTCAGGGAAGTTGAAGTTATCACCCCCGAACAATATGAGTGGCGTGCCATTATTTAATTTTTTACTATTTTATAGTGTGCAAATGATAATAATAATAATAGTAGTAATACTGTAATAATATCAACAGCTAGGTTCCCGGAAGGCAACCATAATTCAATATCATTGATTGCAAACCTCAACTTTAATTATTGATATAAAAGTCAAAGGCAGGCATTTATACAATTGGAGGTACAGTACATTCCTTCCCTTCGGCCGATGACCTTAAATGGTAGGCCCATTTACTTTAAACAACAAGCATAATCATCATTATCATTATTATCATACCTCCCCCAGTGCTCTGTCAGTGCATTGTCTTACCGCATTTATTAGAAATCTATCTAGCCGAGGATGTATAGTTTTTGGACAATCTTGATTTAGCTGGAAGAAAGTTGAGTCATTCCTCCTTCAGGAAGTCGGGTGTTAGCTACCCAATACAGGCCGTGACCTGTGAGTTTACACTCGGACGGTGATGGGCTAAGACCGCTCTGTACGTTGGGTCTGAGATGAATTTACATGGTTTCCCATTTTTACACTTTGAATAAGTTAGTTCTGTACCTTAAATAGGCCACTGTCGCTGCCAACATCCTTTCAATTTTATCATCACTGAAAATCTATCGCTCCTTGTGTGACGTAAACCAGGCACTAAATTGAAAGAAAAATAGTAAATTGAGAGATTTAGAAAGGAAACTTCTTGTGTATGCACTTGTCACTGGGTTCGTTTAGACCACAAAATAGATGAATGCAATATTCCTAGTGGATAAGGGCATCTTGCATAGGCGAAGGTTACGAATAGTAGAAACCTTCGTCTTTAGGGGGAAAAAGATCTTTCTAGGTCGACGCCACGAATAAATAGAATTTTTAATGTTATAAAAACCTTCGTCTCCCTATCGTCCAGGATATGTAAGGACAGGAATATTTTAGAATTTCCTTATTAAAAATTGGAATCAGCGTATAAAAATGAGAAAATACATCGATATTAATAGTGTAAAGTCTCTTCACTTAAATATGTGTTAAGTGTGACGTATTTTCCTTGTAAAAATATACATCCAATATCGGTTAAATAAAAGATGTAATACTAACGAAGGCGTCTCTGCCAAGAGATTGGACAGAACTGACGAGTAGAATTGAAAGGTAGAATAGGCCTGATGTAGCAAAAGATAAATGGGACTCACAAATGTCAATTGCCAGAGAGGAATAATATTATTGAAAGCAAGAATATAAAATTCACAAAAACCTGTGTGTGAATGAGGAGAAACAAAACGCTCTGGTACAAAGGATGGAGGGAAGTGATGACAACACTGCGACATGTTTACACCACGGAAAGTCTACACACAATAGTGGCAGCATGAAATGGTATTAAGGTGAGATGCATTCACTGAAGAATCCATAACACTGTCGATAACTTACCTACTGTCACTCATTCTTTCCGCCCTTTCTGCTGCATCAAATGACGGGTACCTCTGTCACTGACATCTCGTGGAAAAAATATACATCCCGGTGGAAATGTCCTGCTGGGACTGAGGCATATCTCACTGTAAAGCTGTTTCTCGGTATAAAAACACGGATATGCAGTAGTGCTGGACTATAAAAGCCTTTTTTAGAGAAAGGAATAATCATGAAATTCGTTAGATACGAAGATATATATTTATTTGTGAAACAGAACGGGGAATATTTAAAAACACACTCCTTTGAACTTCAAATTAACCTTTACTTCATTTTCTTCTTTACTGGGATCATATAATATTTCGTAATTTCGATCACAGTTTAAGTCAAATGAATGGGATAATACTAATGATATGAGGTAGCCATATTACGTGGCAAATTGAAACAAGAAATGTATCCAGTAGCGCACAATTTCGGAGCGAGGGGAAAGGAGGAAATTCAAGAATGTAGTAGGAGAATATCCGACTTTACTACTTATTTCACTGTTCACAGTCCCATACTTGAGTATCAGTCTAACTAGCTTCGCCATTTGCTTCACCTTGAAACCTTCAAAATACAATGCAAGAATTCCTCTATCTTAAAATAAAATATACCCACTAAGACCCCACCAACATGAATGGAGAGAAATTGGTCGATCTTTGTAAGACACCCAGATTTAAAATGGATGTCAACTCATTTTAAACATCATACATGGAGAGAAGCAGTTTTATCACGTTGCAAAGACACAAGGAAATCATGAATGTCAAGGTACAAACGGGTGCTATTTTCTTATTCAAACAATTAACTTACTATAATTAAGATAAGATTCATTCCCTTCAATAAAGTGCAGAACAACAAGAATATCTGGTGGAATGAGGAGTATGAAGAGGTCCTAAACCAGCGACTGGAAGCTTGGAAAAGTTGGAATTCTTCAAAAACTATGAATAAGTACGAAGCCTTCTGTTGTGTAAGAAAAGAAGCTGAGTTGATATTTAGACATGAAAAGAGGACTTGCAATAACAAACAGTTGTCACAGATAGAAAATGACTTTAATAAAAATAACACGAGGAGTTTCTAACAGACATTCAAAACCACACTTTCTGTATATCAAGCACCAAGTCTGTACTTTAACGATGAAAAGGAACAAACGAAACCGAACTATAAAACAAGTGTGAGATTTAGGTACGATATTTCGGAAATCTTTTAAACAGCAATGAAGCAAACGGGAGGTTAATGAAAGAAGACCCCAAAGTCAGGGATCCAGATTCTATATTGCCAGATAAGAATGAGATTAAAAGGACTGCCATGTCAATGAAGAATCACAAGGCAGTGGGGGAAGATTCAATCTTGACAACATTTTTGGAGATGAGGAAAGAACATTTATTTGAAACCTTGGAGGGATTGCTTCACAAAATATGGTC
Organism: Anabrus simplex; assembly: GCF_040414725.1. Classification (NCBI taxonomy): domain Eukaryota; kingdom Metazoa; phylum Arthropoda; class Insecta; order Orthoptera; family Tettigoniidae; genus Anabrus; species Anabrus simplex. The sequence goes on from NC_090266.1 coordinate 800,791,799, forward strand.
TGATGAGAGGGTCCCACCAGAATGGCCGTTGGCCCTAAAACATCCATTATACAAGAAATATAACAAGACTGGTTTGAACAATTACAGAGGGGTTTTGCTGTAGTCTGCAGCATATAATAAGATCCTGTCCAACGTGATACAAAATAGAATTGAACAACGAATTGAAAAAGAAACTGAAGAATATCAGGCCGGTTTTAGAAATACAAGATCATGTATTGAAGGGATCCTGAACTTGAGAAACATAATCAGGAACAGAATAATCCGGAATAAGGATTATGTTGTAGTATTTGTAGATTTTATGAAGGCCTATGATTCCATTGAAAGGAATATCCTAATGAGGACCTCGGAAAAGTTTGGCGTAGAATTAAAATTACGGACTTGATTAAACAGAATATCACCAATACCGTGTCGAAGGTGAAGTTCAGAGGGGGAAACCTCAGAATGATTCACGATTAAGACAGGAGTTCCACAAGGGGATAGGTTATCACGAATGAACTTCTACTGTGTGTTGGAATAGTCATTAGAGATTTGGAAGTACAACTAAGAGCCATAGAGAGGGAGAAAAGAAACAATTCAGGCTTGCGACACAAAATAAGGCGGCGAACCTCAATTGCCTTGCCTTTGAAGATGACCTGGCTATCTTTACGAATAGTGCCGAATCAGCAAGTATAAGAATCAATATTCTTCGTTCAATAGTTATGAATAATGGCCTGTAGAACTCTCTTGAAAATCTACATTTATTACGAACATCAAATCTGCTCCAAATTCAGGAACACAGCAGGAGAAAAGATATGAAAAGTTAGTAGCTTCAAATATCCCGGATGGCTTAGGACTGGAGGCGATCAAGGCAAGAATCTGGAAGACGAATTTAGCGTACCAGATCAGGAAAAATATTACAACAAGATATCAGAAATCTGAGAAAAAACCTAAGGCTCTATAAAACTCTGATCAGGCCGGGGCTGCTGGTCTTCTGGGACCTTTGATTTAACAAGTAGAAGATTTCTGGAACGACTGCAGAAGAAAGGAAGATCCTAAGGAAGGTTCTTGGACCTAGAAATGTCGGTGGACTACGGAGATTATGATGTAACAAAGAGTTATACAAAGAGACTGAAGGTATTATAGAGTCGATGAAGAAGATACGAATACGGTTTTATGGCCATCTCGTACGTATGAATCAGGAAAGGTTCACTCGAGAGATAGTTACACATTTCGAAAGGATAAACATTTTTCCCTGATAGTGTGTCGAGATACATACAGATGTGGAGAGAACGGCCATTAATTAGGGAGATATTCAAAACAGGAACCACTTCCGACAAATAATTTCAGAGTTTAGAGGCTTCCGATGAGAAGTAGAAAAGAGATCTTCAAAAGTGGTCATTTCTGAGGAAAGAAAGAAGGATATATGCCTACGAATGAAGCTGTATTGGCAGAATATCAATGCCAGTGGAAGACAAATATGATCCAGAATACCGCAGTTGTTACTCCGTGGTCGTAGTGGCCAACTCGAAAATAATAATAATAATAATAATAATAATAATAATAATAATAATAATAATAATAATAATAATAATAATAATAATAATAATAATAATAATATACAGACGATTTCATTGATCACGCATGCACCCTGATATGACCTTGAGACTGGTGTGAGGATCCTGCTAAACCCTTCAATACAACTGTGAACATATATAATCTAAAAGCGTTAGCGACCATAAATATCACACGTCGGTAACTTACCGAATGTATACACATCAAGAAATTTACATGTAATATCATATGAAAAAACCTTTCATATGTTTCAAAAATTAATGGTAATTGTGATAATTTCGCACAAGGAAACGCATATGATTGTCTGTCTAGACAATTGGTAAAACTTACAACATTCTTAGAATTTCAGAGGGAAAATCTTACTTTCTCAATCAATTAAGATCACCATGGAAATTAACGTACGTTATGTTGACAGTTATGCACTACTAAATGAGTTGTAATTTTTTATATTAGTGAATACTATTAGACCATAACTTGATTCCTCCCACCTCTCTTCCCATGTTAACCAAGAGACGCTCCGAGATATCATTGGTCGATTCAAAAATTGATATGTTCAGAAAACGCTATTTTGTCAGTATTTATGAAGCCCTTCCTTCAACGTTATACCCAACATTCACATTATTGCAGAAACTTCTGCCATATTAGACAGTTTGTATGTTAGCAGATAACTTTCTAACTCAAAAAATTCCCAAATCCAGTTTGTGAGTTAGGTTTACGTAATAACAATTTCAGTTATGATTTAAGAATTCATTCTGCAGACAGAATGTTATCATGTGTATAAACAAATTTTCGCCATCTCGTTCTAGTTATTTCTGAGCTCGCCAGTGCCACTCCGGGTTATTCAGGGCTTTAATAATTATATTATTGTTTATTAGTAGACAAAACTACTTTTACGTTTCTCAGAGACGCCAAAGTGCCAGAAATGTTATGGAAAGCCAGGAGTTATGCTACTACACTAATCACGCCCTCCTCACAGGAACTGGTAGAAGGATATTATCACCACAAATAAACCGGGTGGTCCACCAGCCGTTTATAATTCATGAAGATACCGTAACCCATCATCACTGATAATCCTTAACGTCGATATTGATCTGCTTGGTACGGGTATGCCAGCAAAGTAACTCCAGACTGACTTCCACATGAAAAATGAATGTATGCTATATTCACGCCAAGATAAAAGGACCATTCCACAAACATGCAGTTTATTGCATGCCTTGTAATATACACTGCTTGACATAAAATGTTAAGCACACGGAAGGAGTGGTTGAAAGTGAATGGTACTTCATATGCTGAAAGACAATGTTCCTTTATTGAACTGATTACAATATGGGACGAATGAGACAAGGCCGTTGGCAGTTCCAGGTGGAATGTAGGCCCCAGGTCAGTAGAGTATCGCACCCACCCTGGCTGCAATGCATGCCCTTAAGCGGTTCGGAATGGTGTCAAACAGCCTTTGGATCTTTTTTTTTTGTTGCTTTACGTCGCACCGACACGGATAGATCTTATGGCGACGATGGGACAGGAAAGGGCTAGGAGTGGGAAGGAAGCGGCCGTGGCCTCAATTAAGGTACAGCCCGAGCATTTGCCTAGTGTGAAAATGGGAAACCACGGAAAACCATTTTCAGGGCTGCCGCCAGTGGGGTTCGAACCTACTATCTCCCGAATACTGGATACTGGCCGCACTTAAGCGACTGCAGCTATCGAGCTCGGTCCTTTGGATCCTGACCTGTGGCAAGTTAGTCCTCAGTTGTTGCAGCTATCAATACAGATTGCGCAGGTTGGTACTGGGACAGCGTCCCCTTCCAATGTCATCCCACACATGTTCAATGAAGGAGAGGCCAGGGGATCTTGTTGGTCACGGTAAGACCTCAACATGCTCTAGGCAGTCCGCAGACACACATGCTGTTTGTGGACGTGCATTATCTGGTTGGAACACTGTCCAAGGGTGCTGCTCCATAAGGGGTAAGGCTTGCGGACGCAGAATGTGTGTGACGTATTGCTGTCCCTTAAATGTCCATAGAAATACTATTAGAGGAGACCTGAACGCATATCGTACGGCTCTCCACACCGTAATGCCAGGGATTACGCCTGTGTGTCTTTCCACAATATGGGAAGGACCTGCCCTCTGCCCTCACGCCGCCAAATCCGCACACGATGGGCATCGTAGGTTATGGAGAAGGGGGCTCATCACTGAGCATGATGCGATGCTAATCGTCCTCTGTCCATGCTTCCGGAGCAAGGCACCACTACAAACGCAGGCGTTGGTGTTCTGGTGTCAATTGAAACCGAAGCGTTGGGCGGTGGGACTCAAATCTGGCGGATGCGAGTCATCTAGTTACTGTGCGGGAACTCGTACGATGTTGTAAAGTCTCCAGTACATGTTCGCGGATGGCGGGTGCCGAAGTTATGGAATCCCTCAATGCTTGGCGATCCATACAACGGTCCTCCCTCGGGGTTGTGTTTCCTTGTCGATTGAAACATGCACGATGTGATTGGGTGCCCTCATTTACCCATTGAGTCCAACATCGGGCCACTGTGACATCTGACTGACCCACATGCCTGATGCAGTCCCACAATGCAGCCTCTGTCAAATGCTGCCAATTGGTGGATAAGCTGTCTGACGCATCTGCGAGGCATCGCGGGTGCTTCGTACCGTACGTAGTCCTCCTGCACGTCTTGCTTAACTGTCTGACTCACAGCAGTCGACTGAACAACAGGACGGTGCCATCACGAATGCACTCTGCTGGGCCTTGTATACACTACATATACTTGTAAATCTAATCATCAGTGGTATGCATATATACGGAAATGGGATAATATTTGACCACTCCTTCTGTGTGCAGGCAGTGTATATACCGTTAATATGAACTGTTTGATAGGTTGTGAGAATTGATGTGTTGTGTCAAAATACAAAATTGACGCAGTAAATTTTTAATCAACGATGGAAATAGCACACTCCATAATGAATGAGAAGTATGGGTACGATGAAAAGAAGACAGGTTCGAATCCTGAACCGGTATTACGTTGGATTTGTCCAGCTCCCATACCTACTAGTTCCCGAAAATTGATTTGCTTATTCGACCTGAAAAAGGGACTTAGCTGGGCTGGACTAGGATGTATCTGTAAACAGTCTTCTCATGTACGCTTACTTTTGTAACCTAAGTGTAATTCACATCCTTTGTCGTTTTTAAGAGTTCATTCGAGTTTCAGGTATTGAATTAACAACTGCACTAACGATTTCTGCTGTCTTTCTTTATACTAGAAAGATGTGAACACTAATGAATATACTTGCGTACATCTGCATTCGAACCATCTATCCACTATCAGCCCTGACGGTTTTTAAAATTTAATTTCGTGTGGCTAATTCTAGCCGAGTGCCGCTCTTGTAACGCAGGCGCTCCGATGAGAGTGGGCAGCATCTGCCATTTTTTGGTATCTGCGTGTTATTGTGATGGAGGATAGTGTCATGTGTGGTGTGTGAGTTAGAGGGATGTTGGGGACAACACAAACATCCATCCCCCGAGCCATTGGATTTAACCAATGAAGGTTTAATTCCCCGACCTGGCCGGCGGTAGAGCCCGGGGCACTCTGTACTGAAGGCCAGTACGCAGACCATTCAGCCAACGAGTCGGACAGCCCTGACTGGTGATCAGCATCTTCCACTTTTGTCACGATTGCGACGTAGCGCTTGAATCCTAGGAGACGTACTTGGAGTGAATTCCCATCCATGTAACAATATCCATGATCTATATTTTACAGACTTCATTTTGCATTCTGCAACAACAGATTACTTTGCATAATCTATTAGCTGGTTGAAGGTACGTAAGGAGATAGATAAAACTGTAATCGTTCACTCTTGTTGTTCATAGTTTACATGGATCATCTGCTGAAAATTGTTCCGTGACAGGAGGGATTCAGTTAGGTGAAAATGTAGTATTAACTGTATTATAAAGGCACGCAATAAACAACATATTTTGTTGAATAGTCCCTTCATCTTGGTGCGAAGATGTAAGGTGTGACTAGTTTTACGTCACTGGCATACTGGTAACAAGCAGAACAATATCGACCTTAAGGACGATCAATGTTAGTTGGATTGGGAATCTTCATCAATTATATCGGGGTGGTGGACCATGTGGTATAATTGAGTTTTCGACTTAATGGACCAGATATAATATTTACCGTTCTTCTACGTAGTGTCAATCACAGCAATGCTATATTTTAAGGTTATTTCGCCACAGGAATTATTTGGATATTGTTATATTCAGCATAAGGTCTTAATATACAGTATTTGTATGCTTTTATTCATCGAGAGGAAGATACAGTTATATTTTTGTTTCATGGACATAAGAGAAGCCATATGCCAGAATACCAAGGAACAATGATAGCCGTACTGGAGGACAACAGGATTCAGCGTAGATTATTAAAACCAAACAAAGGCTTTTATGGTGACAAGTGGGATGCAGTGATAATTGATGGTAGAATGAGGTCTTGGTTCAAGGTACGTAAGGAGTTAGATAAGGCTGTAATCGTTCACCTTTGTTGTTCATAGTTTACATGGATCATCTGCTGAAAAGTGTTCCGTGACAGGAGCGATTCAGTTAGGTGAAAATATAGTACGCAGTTTGGCCTATGCTGACGACTTAGACTTAATGCCAGATTGTGACGAAAGCAATGAGTATGGTAGGAACATTAGCCTGTCTAAGACTAAATTAATGTCAGTAGGTAAGAAATCCAAGGGAGATGAATGTCAGATTGGGAATACAAAGCTAGAACAGATAGATAGTTTCAAGTATTTAGGATGTGTGTTCTCCCAGGACGGTAATGTAGTAAATGAGATTAAGGTGCAGTAAAGCCAATCCAGTGAGCTCGCAGTTGCGACCAACAGTTCTCTGTAAGAAGGAAGTCAGCTCCCAGCCGAAATTACCTTTACATAGGTCTTCTTCAAACCATCATTTTTTACTGGAGCGAAAGCTGAGTAGATTCAGGATACCTTATTAATAAGTTACAAATAGGAAACATTAAAGTAGTGAGAATTTTCGCTGGTAGAAAAGGTAGGAACAATGGTAGGTGGGTACTTGGAATGAGGAGATAAGGGATGAGTTAGGAATTAACACAACTTACGAAGCTGTACGCATAAAACGGCCTCGTTTGTGGGGTCATCTGAAGTGAATGTAGGAGGATGGGGGAATAATGGACTCTGCTATGGAAGGTAAGACATGTAGAGGGAGACCAAGACGACGATATTCAAACTCAGTGTCTAGCGATTTAAAGATAAGAGGTATATAATTAGACAAGGCAACAGAACTAGTTACAAGTAGATGATTGGTGGCGGTTAGTAAATTCGCAGAGGTGACAAACTGAACACTGAAAGGCTTAAGTTAAGTGTCTACAAAGAAGGTGTGTGTGTGTGTATGCATGCATGAATATATGTATGTACTAGCAATTACCCGCGGCTTCGCTCGCGTGGATTTCGTAATTTGATCAAAGCAATCGTTTCTCGGCATTGTACTAAACCATTATCTGAAAATTCCTATTGTATAAAAACTCACCCAAAAATTGAGTTTCATTTACCCAAGAAATTCTTTGTAAACCAAGTTTGTGGTATTACCTTTTGGGGCTATTCTCTCAAGTCGAAAAAATAAATACATGTTTCTTTATGTTTAAAGGAGATTCCAAATACCTATTCCCACATATGTAACACCTTCAGTTTTTGAGATATACATAAGTCTCCCCATAAAAAGGATTCAACCCCTTGATCAGTGCTCCCCGCATCCCCATCCCAATCTAAGTGTATTTTTCGAAAACAAAATTACATGTTCCTGTATTTTTAAAGGAGATTCCAAACACCAGTTTTCATGTCTGTTACATCTGCAGTTTTTAAGATATACGTATCCTCATAAAAATAATTGAACTATTTTTCACTTCTTTTCACCCCCGTTAAGCGCCTTCTCCGAAAACTAAAAGGTACATGTTCCTGTATTTTTAAAGGACTTTCCAAATTCCAAGTTTCTTGTCTCTAAGATGATAAGTTCTTGACATGTAATGTAGATATACCGGTACTCATTTAAAAAATCACCCACTTTTAAAATACCCTTCGCCCCTTAATTGGATTTTCCGAAAAACAAATACGTAGTTCATTATTTTTAAATGAGATTCCAAATACCAGTTTTCGTGTCTCCAACACCGTCAGTTTTTGAGATAAATGTATACTCATAAAAATAATTGAACTTCTCCTCTTCTTCTTGACTTCTTTCCACCCCTTCCCGCCTTAAGTGGACTTTCCGAAAACAAAAAACAGGAAATACAAAATACCATTTTTCACGTCTCTAACTGCTTCAGTTTTAAAAATAAAGTATCCTCATAAAAATATTTCTACTCCTTATTTCCTTATTTTCAACCCCACACCCCTTCGTCAATTTTCATAAAAATAAATGTGTGTTTCTTTGTTTTTAAAGGATATTCCAAATGCCAATTTCCACGTCTGTAACATCAGTAGTTTTTGAGATGTAAGTATCCTCATACAAAGTTTCAACTCATTTTTCAATTAATTCACCCCCTTCAGTGGATTTTCCGAAGACAAAAGAACACGTGTTTCCTTTCTTTCAAAGATGATTCCAAACACAAATGTTCAAACCTCTAACATCTTCAGTTTCTGAGGTAAAAGTATTCTCATAAAAGAATTCAACTACTTCTTCAACCCAGCCCGTTAAATTAATTCCCCCTTCCAGAAATACGTGTTTCCTTATTTTTTAAGGTTATTCGAAATACAACTGTTCACGTGTGTAATATTAAGTTTTATAGATATGTGTTTCTCCATAAAGGAAATTAAATTTTTCACTTCATATCACCCTCCCCCTTAAGCGAATTTTCCGAAAATCAAAAAGACTTCTTTCTTTATTTATAAAGGAGCTTCACTACTGTAACATCTTCAGCTTAGAGATATAGGTATAGTCATAAAAAGGATTAAACTCATTTTTCACCGCCCCCGCCCCTAAGTGCATTTTCCAAAGACAAAGTATTATGTGTTTCTTTACTTTGAGAGGAAATTCAAAATATAAATTTTCATGTCTATAATATCTTCAGTTTTTGGGATATAAGTATCCTCATGAAAATAATTCAACTGCTTTTCACTCCACCTCCGTCCGTAAAGTTGGTTTCCCCACCCAAGAAAATGCGTGTTCCTTTATTTTTAAAGGAGATTACCAATTTCCATGTCTGTAACCTTCAGTTTTGAGGTATAACTTTCTCCAAAAATAGAATTCAATTTTTTACTTCCTTTCAGACTCCCACTCAAGTGAATTTTCCTAAAATAAACAGTACCAGTTTCTTTAAAATAACTTCCAAATACCAATTATCACGACTGTAACATCTTCAGTTTTCGAGATATATGTATCCTCGTAAAAGGTATTCATCTCCCGTTTTCATCCCCATCCCTACCAAGTTGATCCCCCCCCCCCCCTTCCCAATTGCGTGTTCCTTTATTCTAAAGGAGATTCTAAATAACAGTTTTCACGTTTTTAACATTCTTAGATTTTTTGGTATACATACATACATTCTCATATAAATAATTCAACTATTTTTTCAATTCTTTTCCCCGCACACGTTAAGGGTTTTTTCCGAAAATCAAAGAATAAAGGAGATTCCAAATACCAAGTTTCACGTCTGTAAGATGTTATTTTTTTTAGATATACAGCAGATAGGCTAATTTTCAAAATTCACCCCCTTTTTCAGTTCCCCTTAAGTGAATTTTCCGAAAAAAATATTTATGTTTCTTTAATTATACATGAAATTCCAAATACAGGTTTTAAGATCTGTAATATGTTACGTGTCTGAGATAATTTGCAGATATGGTCGTTTTTAAAATTTCATCTCGTTTGTCACTCCTGTTCACCCCCTATTCATCGGATTATCCAAAAACACAACAATTCGTGTTTATTTTCAAAGGAGATTCCAAATACCAATTTTAATGTCTGTAACACCTTCAGTTTTTGTGATATAAGTCTCCTCATAATAGGTGTTCAACTCATTTTCCCCCTATTTTCATCCCCCATAATGAGGCTTTCCGAAAACAAAAATAGACATGTTTCTTTATATTTAAAGGGGATTCCAAATACCAATTTTTAAGTCTGTAAAGGTTTAAGTTCTTCAGATTTAGATGACCTCATTTTTAAAATTCAACCCTCTTTTCACCCCCTTAGCGACGGGATATCCATAAATCCTCCCTTAGCGAGCACCTACATGTTAATCTGAATGAATCCTAAAAATTCATTTCTTTATGTCCAGTAGTTTTGGCTCGGCGACGATAAATCAGTCAGTCAGTCAGTCAGTCAGTCAGTCAGTCAGTCAGTCAGTTAGTCAGTCAGTCAGTCAGTCAGTCAGGACAAGTTATTTTATATATATATATATATAGTTGTGAGGTTTTTTAATAATGCTTTAGAACATATATTTAGCCATTGATATTAATAATTTAAGATACACTTTAACAGAAGAGATGTATTGCTGGTACAAATGGGTGAGAACAATGGTAAGAGGGTAGTCGGAATGAGGAGATAAGGGATAGTTAGGAATTAACTCGATGGATGAAGATGTACGCATAAGGAATGTTATGGAACAATATATGTCACTCAACTGCATAGTGTAGGTTGTTTGATGGTTACTTCTTGGGGAGAAGCTTGCGATCAAATTTTGGCACCGTCATCTGGTATTTTAGCTTTCCTATTAATCAAGTTCATCTTCTTCCTAGACTTTTTTCACTTATGTGAGGTTGGCACTTTGTAAGCATTTAGTCCAGTTTTACGGCCGGATGCCTTTCCTGACGCCAAATCTCTATGGAGGGATGTATAAACTATCGCATTTTTCTTTAGTGATTTTAAAGTGATATGTTGTACGTAAATGAACATGTGCGTTATGGCGAACACAAATGCCCAACCCCCAATCTAGAGGAATTAACATGAAAATTTTAAAATCCCCGACCCGGTGGAAAGTCGAACCTAGGACCCTCGGAAACAAGGACTATTTTGATGACCACTCAGAGAGTGAGCTGGCAGTCTTATTAATCCAGTCCAGGTTTCTTCTCGTCCAGCTTTTCTGGATTTAAAGGTAAGCTCACAGAGCATGTAACCAAGCGATACTTAGACAGGCTGAATATAAACTACACTGGCAAGTGGATTATGTAAAAATCGATATCCACTGCATATCTCACGTATGAAGATGCCCCATGCTAGTAAGAACTATGATAGTCCTTATTTGTGGCAGGTGAGTACACACCTAGCGTAAAAAGCGTTAAGCACCTGGGAGTGGTAAAAATGAAACTTATCTTGTTGAAAGGTCATTGTGACTGTATTGCGAGTATTACAACATCAGTTCCAAAGAACAGCAGAGTTGTCAGTATGGAGATACTCTTGGTCGCTGGTCGCTAAAATGTACCACTTCAGCAACTCGGATTCGAGCGCAAATTTAGACTGAAAGAAACGTACAGCGGTCCAGGTGACCTCTCTTGAGGCAAGTAGACCCACAGTTGCTGTAACCGCCTCCAGAGTGAACTGTAGATAATTACCGAGTCTGGCTTAACGTTCAAACTGATACTTGTTCCATCAGTAATTTGCAGTCTATGGCAGTACTTCCACGTGGTGCAGAGAGTCCATACATAAATATACGTGTGTGGATGAGTGTTGTCTCGTTGATGCTGTCTCATTAGTACGCAGAATCTCACTGACCTATAGTACTGCCGTGGCTTCAGTGTTCCTTGAATTACTACCAGAGGAGACCGGAAATTGTACCCACCGATACACCTCGCCACGGATGCCTTTATGCCTCTCCATAACATTGATAGGGTTTGTCCTCTTCTTTTGGCACCACCATATTCGTTCACGATGGTCAATCATGGTAAAATAGAATTGAGATTCATCGCTTAACTTGTTGTGAGTACACCGTCATCAATCCATGTCTCCAGGTAAAGGCACCACTTCCAAATCAGCTCTGCTCTGCTCCAGTGAGCCTGTAATCCGATGTAAGCAAGCCATCGGGACGTGGTGCGGAATGATACAGGGCGTTGGAAATTATCGAGAAACTGTATTCGGATGAGAGCCGCAGACGTTTCGGGGGTTGCGCAATGCTTGGCAGCCAGTACGACGATCCTCCCTTGGTGTAGTTAAGCTTGGACCACCAAATTCCTCATGACGAGTGCGAATGCTCTCCCACACTCACTCCTCACACCATTGGAAGTATGTTATATCTCAATGTCCTACATGCGTGTCAACTTATATTAGGTATCTTTCTGTGAGATTAAAATTACATTTCTGTAAGCGTTTTATACGATACATTTCAATTAGAGCAAATTGTATATAGCCTACATTTATTTTTACATTTTTACCTTTGCAATTTGCTTTACGTCGCACTGACACAGATAGGTCTAGTGGCGACATTTTACCTTTCGATGTTTCACAAATATGTGCAAACCCGTTAGATATTTCCTTTCTGTGTGCTCAAAATAATATATCTATAACAATGTTTACACGATGTATTTCAAGAAGTCTCAAATATGTTCTGTCAATTTTTACATATTGCACTTTAAAGAGTATCTGTTTAACATTCGACGTTTATACTCCTACTTTTTATTGTAGGGATAGTATGTTGATTCAATTTTTATCCACTTTATTGTCACAGATACTTACCCCTGTCACCATTTTACACGTGATATTGCACTGAGTCTCCTGTCTGATACAAGAATGCTACCTATAACATTTCTATAATACATAAATGCACCCTCGACTATGTTAACAAATTAATTTTCAGTACTGTACAACTATAAAATACAATATTCCACATTATATTGCAAAATGACCCAAATTAAAATATTCATATTTCTATGCATGTTCCTATCAAATTTTAAAAATATAATACAATTCGTTGTCTTTAGAATCTAGCAGTGTAATTATGCTACAGGATGACAATAGTTTGACTTGAACAAGATAATTTATCAAACAATTTTGCCGTGTTTGTGGTAATGAGCACATTCAAAAAGCTGGTGATTTACTTCCTGAATTGGCTGGCTATCACATGTACAGCGTGGTGTGTCCACTACACTGATACGGCGTGACTTCTGAAGCTTCCGTGATTAAGTCGCATTCACGTGATTGCCGAGATGAACCGTCGTTGTGCGTTTCACTGTGCGAACGAAGACGTCGCGTGGCTTGTTGTGTTGGATCATTAACATTTGCCTTTATAGCTCATCGTTTCTTCCAATATCTTTGTCCACTGACTATAGGCTCATTTTGGCACAGTTTCTGTATAATCCATTAGTTTGATTAGGATATTCATGACCAGGCCAGTAACGCATGCTTCCTTCGCTAAGGCATCTACAGGGCAGGGATCCATACGATGTTTACTCTGGAAATACATATTTGGAGTTCATATGTTTTTAAAACTTTACTGATGTGATATATAGTGGGTTTCTAAGGAATACGTGGTGAAGATGGAGAGGAAATGACACTCAGTGAACCTATAAGGATAGTGGTACTTCTATGATGAATAGACAGGCATATTCGTGAGGCCTTCTATAATACAAATAGCTTCTGCTACTTAGATGGAAATATGTTCTGGCAAACGGAAACATTGAGCTTCGTGTTGTTCAGGACAGATTAATGCACGTTCCATTTTGCATATTACTATTTTTAGTCATCAGTAAGAATCTTAACAGACGAAGGGTATCAAACCATCTTGACATATTTGCGTCAGTGTTAGATCTTTTTGTAGATATGTTAGTGTTCGATTATCTTTCATATGGCTTATTCATTGATCAAATTGAATTTCATACAGCGTGACTCAGCAGCCCCTTCCAATATCATTTGCTGCAGCCCAACTAACGTGCACATGATTAATAGGGCCCTGTTATCTTGCAGGCGTACTGTACGATACTAATGTTCAATGAACACATTTTGTACACGATTCTGAACCCTACCGACACGTCATATCATCCGTTCGCAAAATATGACGCCTTAAAACCATGTAACAACGTCATTTTGCCATGTAACTATGTTAGTGTGACCGGGAGCAACGATGAGGGGAATCAATACAAAAAAATAGGTAACAGTGCAGTATTTAATGTCTTAAACACAGAAACGGATGGCGTAATTACGCTGCTCTCGTCGCACTACCTGTATGGTTCCAGCAGTATAGAGTAGCGGATGTGGTTAGGCGTTACCCTAGCAAGCGAAGGAATGTGCCAGCGGCGGTTCGAATCGTGCATCACTCAGTTATTTTTGCATCAGTAGATGTTTGAATACGTAAACACAGGCCCACGTTTGCCCATTAAACAAGTAGAATGACGCTGTTTTTCATCTTGTGACCTGCGCAAACTCCTCTGATTAGGGCCTGAATCTACTGTAATCTCGGCTGCCATTTGGCATGTTTTCCACAGAGAAATACGTTGACATGCTCCTCATGTATGGCGAAGCGAGAAAAAACGCGTGCTGGGCACTACGTCTGTACCAGGAATGGTATCCCGACAGGCGACACCCGGCTGCTACGACATTTCGCCCTGCTGAAAGACGCCTAAGGACAACAGGCGTGATTTCCAACCAGTCACCAGTCCACGATAGGCCAGTTAAATCGGGTGAAAGAGAAAAAGCCGTTCTGGAGGCAGCTCGTAATAACTCACATCGGTAAAAGGGCGATTGCACGACAGGTGAACATCAGCCAGCCGTCCGTCTATAGAATACTGCATGAACATAAATTTCACCCATACCATCTTGAGCTAAACTAAGAGCTCCATGGGAGGGATTTCGAAGCTCGAATGGAGTTCTGTCGGTGGCTATTAGGCAGGCTGAACAAAGATGCAGCATTCGAATCGCATATCTTGTTCTCGAACGAATCCCGCTTCCACAATAATGGGAACGTCAACCGCCACAACATGCAATATTGGAATCCGTACAATCCTCACTGGGTGCAACAGGGGGCCCATCAAACACAATGGGGAGTGAATGTTTGGTGTGGAATCTTGGGTGACCGCTTGATTGGACCTTATTTATTTGAGGGACATTGGACGGGTCCACGCTACTTGCACTTTCTGCGTCAGGAACTCCCACTGCTGCTGAAGGATGTGCCCTTGCACGATCGTTTGATGATGTGGTTGAAATAGGATAGAGCTCTACCACATTGAACTTTGCCCGTTCGTAACCATCTCAACGAGAAACTGCCGGGGAAATGGATAGGACGAGGAGGCCCTGTTTCTTGGCCGGCCAGATCGCCGGATTTAACGCTCTTAGACTTCTCCTTGTGGGGACATTTGAAGAACGTCGTTTACACTCAAGCGCCGGAAATTCGCGTCCAGGTCCGGCATCTCACGGACGCCTGCCAAGCAATTACACCTGGAATGCTTCAGCGCGCAAGACGATCTATTGGACACAGGGCCCGAATGTGCATAAACCAAAACTGTCACCTCATCGAGTATTTGCTGCGATAAAACATTGTCAAGGCCATTGGATTCCTATTATTTCCGGCCTGTTGTGTCCGGCCTACTAACTACTGTAATTCTTAGGGCCACAAACACTTTCATTCACATACAATTTGCATGAAAGCGGGTATTGTAGTTACATTGCGTGCTGTACATATTGAATCAATATTTCTAACGTTTTTAATTTTCTTCCTGGACTCGAACCTCCCACCTGGCATACAATTCCATTCAGCCACACCTTTATCAACTACACTACGGTTCCGCACGGCACACTAGACAGCTTGCAGCAAGTGTTAGGTTCACTGCGGTCACAGTATCCATTTAGTGTTTTGCCTGCTTGTCAGATTCATACGATCTAGAAGGCACACGCATGTCTTCCAGTGTTTAAAACGAGTATAAAATTACGGCGTCTTATCATGGAGAGCCGGTAAATACCAACATATCCGGTTGTGTTGTCTGAGCATACCGGCAGAGCAGATGTTTTCAGGACGGAATGAATATTGTGGGTAGTATAAAACAACATTCGAAGGGGCGGCTGAATCACGCTGTATATGTTTGCTGTACTCAACAGCAGAGAGTCTATACATGTGACACTCTGCAGCAGGGGAAATTTTCTATTCTGGGAAAGCTGACCTTGTTCGTCTGTTGAACGTCGTAATCTTCGAAGAAGTGTAGAAATTGGGGAATTGCTAATAAGGATTTGCTATAATACAAACTTAATATAAGGAAAGTATGCACGAACATTCAAGGGCATTTCTGCGACTTTTAATAGAGGTGCATTAGTTGGCGTGGTTTTCATAGCTCCTAGGAAGATTTGAATGCACTGAAACTGAAGATTGCCCAATTTGCTTAGCAGCAGTTTGCTACCTCTGAAATAAAACCTGCCTCCGTATTCCTTCTTTGAGCGATATAGCAGTAATAGTATATAATATGGTTGTGCTCCCCACAAAATACGAGTTAGTGCGCGTAGAATATTGACCCCTTCTTCAAAATTTGGGATAATTTGTTGTACATGAGCCTTTCATGTGAGTTGGGAACCATACGCCAGTCCGAGGAATTTGGTGTATGATTGGACCAAGATAATTTGTAATCCCAGGATGAAGTTGTACATTGGTGGATCTTGTAATTATTACTGACGACGATATACTTGCCGAGAAGTCCAAACCATGTTGCTGTAGCCGCCGATTTAGAGGATGCATAGCGTCTGAAAGACGACCTTTGCCAGCAGGTATTCCCATTGTTGATGTACAATTGCAGACGTCGTTAGCAAACTTAAGAAAATTAACTCCAGGAATAAGCATATTCACAAAGTCTAGGGCATAAATTGTATATTGGAGATCACTATACACAGCTCCTTGAGGAAATCCTTGGGTTGATCGTCGTGATCGAAGAAGGATATGTCTGTGACGAAAATGAAGCAATCTTACATGCAAAAATTGATATATACTCGACAAAAATGTTGGAGCCAATCCAAGGGCAATAATTTTTTCCATTGGTATTTGTATTCTTACATTGCCATTCGCAGCTGATGTGTGCGAAAAGAGAGGAGGAAGGAATTTATTAATAGAAGCTGCATGAATCCCTGTGATTAGCGTGGTATGGTTGTGTCACAGCCGATGCGGAATTCATTTTATGTAGTAGGTAGCAGCAATTGTGTTTCAAGCCACCATTATAAACGATTTTTATTATTATTTTCACCGTTTATCCAATGCAGAGGCAATTGATGGATACTATGCTAAATTTCCTGGCTGTTTTCCAGGGTACTACAATTTTCGTCTTTCATGACACAGTAATGCATTACTGTGGCCAAAGTTCTTTGAAAACCCTGAGAAGAAGTAGCAACGTTTCGTAAGGAATGTGTTGTAGCATAGGAAATCGAAGCTCCTCTAAGCCCGGTGTTGTGTTGGCGGAGTTCTTGATAGCTTCTCGGAGCTTGTTGAATGTACAATAGAGAACAGAGAAAGTGGTCAGGCTACTCTTCGATCAATGTATACCGGTAGATAACTTGGGGATGGTGGTGTAATTCTATCGGCAAGTTATCATTGTTGTAGCCAGGACGTATCAGGTGACGAATCCTGAGGCTGTAATTCCTTTTCTGCAAGAATACTCTGCGATGCCGTACTTTTGTTTTCGCGATTTCCTTTTTCAGTGCGGAAAAGGTATGTTTGCCAACTCCGTTTCTTAGTTTCCTTGAGAAATCGCTTGGTACGAGTGGATGTCTTCTGATATTGTAGGTACGTTTATTGAGTAGATTGTGTTCGTAACTCCCGGAGGCCTTCCATCTGGGAGCAATGGCTCGAAAAATAATTTGTGTTCCATTATACTGCTGGAGTGTTCCTCCTTTGGCCAGGTTGATTTCTCAGAGCAACACATTCCATCATCGCTACAAAGTTATTTTAATCGTCCATTTTAGACGTGTGAGTCCACGAATAAGCAGTGAAATATGTATTTCTATCCGCGACATATACTTATTTAGTAATTCGATATCTCACATTGAGCATACTTGTTTTTAATCTTTTATTAATCACGTCACAAACGTGAAGATTAATTTAAATATTAATTAATTTTAAATGTAAGAGTTAAATATAGTTCAAAATTTCAAAGTTATAAATACGTTCAGTTGGAACATAGGTTTTTATTGATGGTGATTGTAAGGACTTTTGCTGACATGGTCGTAATGTAATTTTTATTGCCGGTGAACTATTTGAGAAAAAACTAGTTAAACAACAGATAGGGAATCTGCAACTTGGGCGACTGCCCTAAATGCAGATTAATGGTGATTGATCGATGCAGTTACTATCCTTGCTTAGTACTGATTTTCGGTTATTTGGAAATTAACTTTAGAGCATGAAGCTCAGATGAGAAGCAAATTTGACTTCATCTAATATTGGTTAAGATTTAACAAATGGTTCAAGTTAGATTAAAGGTTAGGTCGTATCAGTTAAGGGTTCATTTGATAATTGTCTGGTAACATGTAGGCGATTTTCATAATTAGATATCGTTACTCCAGGTGAAATTTGGGTATCGTTTGTCCATGAACCAAAATTTCACACTCATACAAATTAACATAGGGTTTAATTTGAAATTCGATTTAATATTCCGCTTCTTTTTTAACCTAACCGTAAAATAAATATACTGTAACCTTGAAAGCAATTGATTAGGTAATAGCACAACGTATTTTCGAAGTTTATTTTTCATAGAGTGTAATCTGATTTATTTTTCCTGTTTTACAGGATATAATATTCATTTAATTTAATTCTTCCCTTTTCAATTTTAGTTGATTTTTCTTAAATAAACGTTAATTCATGAATAATTCATTCTTTCATTTCAAGTAGTTATTACCTTCCTCTTACGCTGACAGAAGACTATGTGACTACAACGGATGGAAATTACCTCCTACCGCCAAGAAGACTTAATGAGTTTGCTCATGACACAGAAGTCCTGGTATCCTCTCAGCAAGGGTACAGTATTATATTAGTTATGTATCTCTCTCGACCCGTTATTGGCTTTGGTGGTTTGAATGTGTTACCATAGTTTTTTTTTTACCATATTTTCAGTTTTATTGACGCGCAGGTACAGCAGGTTCAAAGTTGCTGCATTCAGCTAGGTATCTGGGGTCGTTCAGCTTCCCTGGGTTCGGCAGTCTGAACCTCTGCCGGTAGGTCTCCGTTCCCCAGTAAGCTGTGTTGTTCTGAAGTACCCTATACGTCTCCATCCTTGCTTGGTTTCCATCGCCTCCTTTGCCGTAAGTCTGTTTTATGAGCATTCTCTCTGCCTGATGTCCGAAAGTTCACGTTTGGTGAACGTAGCTTCCCTTCTGAGCCCTTGATCAATGGATGATCAAGTCTTTGCTCACCGAGCGATTTGGCTATGTGGCTAGGGTCACGCAGCTGCGTGCTTGCATTAAGGAGATAATGGCTTTGAATCTCACTGTCGTCGGCCCTGAAAATGGTTTTCCGTGGTTTCCCATTTTCACACAGGGCAAATGTTGGGTCTGTACCTTAATTAGGATCAGATGCTTTTCTTTCTCTCTCCAAAACTTTTCTTTTTCCATCATTGCCATAAGACCTGTCTGTATCGGTGCGACGTAAAGCAAATATTTTAAAAAGGGAACTATTTGCTTGTTTGAACTGCATCGCAAAGAGACCATGGCATGAGGAGTTTAGGGAAGATTACCGTATTACCTTGTACCGAGCACTAGTCGCTCCAATTATCACGTAATAACGGACCCCTAGTTCCAGATCCAGAGGAATATACCATTGGATAAAATCCTGGATATGGCCAGGAAACTAATCCGGGACTCCCTGAACCAAAGGCCGGTATACTAACCAGTTAACCACGGAGCAAAACTGCAAGTACATTTTTAACCACCAATTATTATCCTCTTGCTAATCTTAAATTTCTGGCAGTGCCGTTGAACCCGGTCCTCTGAGGACATTAACTAATAGCATTAACGGTTACATTACGGAGGTGGACACATTGTCAGTGTGAATCTTTGTTAGGAATAAAGTGAAAGAACTAAATCAAATCCATTAAAATTATGTAAACAGAAATAGTCAAGGAATAAAACTCATTGTCAATAATGAAGATGACATTGGGATGTTCTTTCACAGTAATGTATGGTATTCTGAAGAAAATTAATTAAAACGGTAAGTAATAAAGTAAATGTATACTCAAAGTTTGTAGATAGGTACCAAAGAATTGCCCTTGAGTCAAATCGGAAAGGTCGTAAACCAGTCGTTAGCTCTTCTTTGGAGAATCATTCCTACTAATTTGCAGACCGCTATCGGTGCCATGAGAGATGGTATCAGATAGAACGCGCGGGTAGGGCTTAAGTCCATCTCCGAAAAACCAGAGGTAGAAAAATTCCGTAAATAATATCAAGTATTTGTAGGACATCAACACAAACGTTCTATGTTTTAAAACTTTAAAGATAAATATGACAGTTTTGGGCATTTTTATTGTTAATAATTGTTTTGGTAAGAACAAATAGGAATATTCGAGGGTCTATTGTATACGGTAGGTTCGTCATGAAACTTTGAATATTTGGTATCAATAGCAATACGGGTGCGTCAGAGTGAAAACAAACTTCCCTGCAGCACGCGTTGCCTATCCTACCGCAGAAAAGGTAAAGTGACAGTGTTCCCGGTTTACTCCCGCAGGATTTCCAGTGAAGGACACACATTCCTATTTATCAACGAGGACAGTGGTGAGGGTAAAAAGCATTGCTCCTATTCTGTTGATGTAACACATATTTCGTGTTGCTTCTGGCAGCCTGGCGCAGCCCATCGACGACAGACCCTTGATCAGGGACGGCGGCATCTGTCTGTAATCGTAAGTGCGTGTGGCTGTAGTGGAGGACAGTTTACATGCGGTGTATGAGATGCATGGTGCTTGGGGATGGAACAGGCCCCGAGCTAATGGGGTTAACCGTTTTAGATTAAGGTAAGGGTTATTCTGCCCGAAGGCAGGTCCGAACCTCTGCAGAGGTGTTCCTGAGCCGGAGGTTACGTGCGGTAGGATGGCCAGTTCCTTTCCGCTCCGCCATTCCCTTACCTCCAAACAACAGCGCGTGGCAACCCATCCAACTCCTGACCACGCCCAATGTTGCTTAACTTCGGAGATCTCACGGGATCCGGTGTTTCAACACGCTACGGCCGTTGGCATTTAAGATTAAAATCCCCGACTAGACTCGGAACTTAACTTGGGGCCCCCCGAACAGAATTCGACGACGTTGACAATTCAGACTGGGAGCCGAACTTCTTTTGTTGTGTCTGTGGACAATTATTGGTTATTTCATGTACTGTTCAGCAATGCATTGTGTATATTTTTCAGTTGGAAAGAAACATAATTGCGTAAGGCTTTGTTACAGATTAGAAAAAGTACTTTATTTGTGCGATACTCCGGGGACTAGCATAGCACACCCGACTACAACTAATGTCTTTGCTCTAGGGTAGGCAACCCGTGCAACAGGCATAATTTTAAAGTGTTTTCATTGTGTTGCTCCCGCCAGAGAGGGTTGTTATTGATATCATAATACAAGTACTTATGAGGTGCCTACTATACAAAAATGGCGTTAGCCACTCGAACATTCGTTTTTAACAAAATTATTGCATGCCGTAAAAGTGAACATGTTTAATTTTAAACTTTGCTAACATAATGGGTGTTTTTATCGAAGTCCCACGCGTGCCTCACATTTTGAGGGTTTTTTCTACCTCAGGTTTCGCAGAGATGCACTTAGGCCCTACTTGCACGTTCTAGCTCATGCCTTCTCTTAGGCTAGCGATAGCATTTGGCAAATTCGTATGAATGTTTCTATAATGCGCAGCTAACGGATGCTATCAGACCTCTACGATCTGACACAAGGGCTTCAGTCTTTGCTTCTACTTCACGAAAGTCGTATTACAAAACAATGTTTGTGTCATTGATGTTACGTCTACAGTTGGATTATACTTTAACATTTACTTTCTTAATTTACAGTTTGAATTTCATTGTATACAGTTATTATAATTGTGAATAATATATTCCCTGTGTAAAAGTCGCTTTCTTACTATTGTTCAGGCAAACATTTTAATGCAATTATGTCAAGAAATATCGTTAATTGGTGCATAAAACCCTCGTCTTCGTTCTAACCTCATGTTTTACTTTAACAAAGATGATTATACACATTTAAAGGTACACGCATGTAGAATGGTCCACCCCTCTCCATAATGCGTAGGAATGACTTAGGTTTCGTGATCAAATTTCGTCTCCTTCTTCTAGTTCTACTTCCTATTACTGTTATCCTCACCGATTCGGACACTGATCGTGGGAAACTGGCAGAAGGGAAACGATTACAAGTTCAGGATTTCAGACCTTGACTTCAAATTAGGCAAATTTGAAGCTTTGTGTATGCTTCTGTGTTGTATGACAGTTTTGAGTCTTCACCTTTTCCTTCAGAAATTAAATGGTAACTTAAACAAATTGGGGGATGGCTTAAAAAGTTATGCTCTTGTGTCTTGTGTTCAAGGTTGCTGGTTGATATCAATGATTTGGTGAATTTTGTCAGTGGTTGTGGCGCCATGCTATCGAACTCCTTTGTAGAAGAAAATTCTGTCACTCCTCTCACTCTTAAGACCAACACAATTTGAAGACGTATTACACACAAACCATTTCGTTACAAATAAACAGTGAATCGTGGGGTGAGGCTGTTGCAGTTGTGAATTCCTACAAATGTAAAGTCTCGCAGGGATCATTCCAACATAAAGTGTGGATAAGTTGATCTCGATATTCAATAATTCGTTATATATTTCATGGCTCTTTTCTCGCCACCACTGAAATCAGCTTGTGAGTGCAATGATAACAGTGCATTTACTCATATGAGGAGTGTGAATGTGGTTTTCAAAACGAAGATATTGTTGATATTCCGCTTGCGCTCTGTTTTTGAAGCTAAATTCATTCATTTCATTTGCAACCGATTGTGCGTATGGTGGAAATCACTACCGTACAGTCCTCAATAACTTCAAGCCGTTAATTGGATGCAGACACTGTAATACACTTTCGTTTAAACGAATGGTTTTTGACACAGAGCACACTTCAAAGTAAGCAGATTAAAATATTACTGCTTATTTATATTAACCGTAATGGTCAGGACTCCCTAATTAGCAAATATTTATCAGTTCTATTTTTAATTTATACCTTTAAGAACCTATTTCAATAATAATTTAATTAGAGTTGTGTGATTTATTGAAGAGTTCCGTGACATACGTAACGGTCACCAAGCGTTAGGTACCTAGCATAACGCTCTCCACTAGATTACCATTCCGGTAAATTATGCTCTACTCACTTAACGCAGAGAGTTTCCGTTTGCAATTCAATGCGCTTCGTGAGACGAATATTAGTTAGCAGATGTAAATACTCTTACATCATTCCGCTTTAAGACTGTCTGTCTCCTTTGCTGAATGGTCATCAAATTCCGTTCACAGTGTACCGGGTTCGTTTCCCGGCCAGATCGTGGATTTTATTGAAGCTCGATTAATTCCTATAGTTCGGGGACTGGTTGCGTTTGATTGTCTTAAAACACATCTTCATTTACATACAACACATTGCACTACCAAGCAGCCACACATACACGCAATAGCGAATCATTGCCCTACTTAGGATTGGTGTCAGGAAGTGCATCCGGCTGTAACTCTTGACCTAATCCCGAGCAGTACCAACTGCAGATAACTTTAAATGACCAGGAAAGAATGAAGTTATATTTTAAGACTGAATCAAATAGATAGAAAGTAAATTTGGGTATTCAAGGTACAGTGCAATATTACAGAGTTGAAATGTGCAAATACGAATGCACTATTAACGCAGTCAGCTAGCTATTGGTCTCCCCCGATCTGTATTGTAGGATTGAATGTTGGCGCAGTTGTTGATGATGATGCTTGTTGTTTTAAAGGGCCTAACATCGAGGGTCATCGGCCCGGCGCAGTTGTTAAAAGATGGAAACTCGTGTCAGATGATTTATTGACATGACACGTTAAGGAATTCAGTGCAAAATAATGGCATACCGGCGTTTCCCGAAATCCAAAACAATTCAGGATATATTAGGCACGAAACATAAAATAAACGGAAGATGATAATAGTAACTAGGGTGGCATAGCTCAGACTATGCGTAATAATAATAATAATAAATAATAATAATAATAATAATAATAAAAAATTGTGAAGTAGCCCTGCAGAAACGGTCTCAGGTATAGAATAAGGTGGCGGACACAATACATGGAAAAAGAGAGAAAGAACATTCCTTTCCCTTTTGTGCAAGCTGCTCTACGTCGCACCGACACGGATAGGTCGTATGGCGACAATGGGATAGGAAACGGCTAGGAGTGGGAAGGAAGCGTCCGCGGCCTTAATTAAGGTACAGCCCCAGCATTTGCCTGGTGTGAAAATTGGAAACCACGGAAAACTATCTTCAGGGCTGTCGACAGTGGAGATCGAACCCACTACCTCCCGAATACTGGATAATGGCCGCGCTTAAGCGACTGCAGGTATCGAGCTCGGTAGAGCATTTGTTGAAAAAATCCTGTGTCCAAAGAAGTCGCAAAATTACCAACATGCTTTCTAGTTGAGATCAAACGAGGAATTCTACAAAACCGTCGATAAAATTACGAAGATGATGAAGAAAAGGAGACTGATCCTTTATGGGCTCATTACAACGATGAATCAAGGGAGGTTGGCCAATAGAATATTCCTTCTAAAAGAAAAGTGGTAAAACAGTCTCGATAGCTTACACAGGTACACAAGGACCTAGCAGAATTGGAAGGGTAAGAAAGGGTTGAGAAAAGCTACCTCCTTGCCCTAGGCCTGTATGGATTAGGGAGTTCACCCGTAAATTTATGAACCTGATGGATGTCTTCAAATTGTGTTACAATTCCATCCGTGTCATCTGCTTAGTCTGACTCTTTGAATGGTGCTTCTTCAAAGGAAATATTTAATCCCATTTTAGCCACAATGTTTCGTAGTTCTTCCGCCTGCTTCCTGGCTGCGTGAGGTTTGTCTGATTTCAGAATGACGCCATCTGCGCAGAATAGACAGTCCAACATCAGGGCATTCTTCCTACAACCTACAGGAAAATTTCGAAGACTTCAAGGAAAGAGGGAGATTCACGACAAAAATCCTACTGAAGAAACAACAGCTGGTCCACATAGAGGAAAATTTAGGAAAAAAGAGCACAAGAGGTTTCAACCGAATGTTCAAGAACAAAATAAGGAAGGATTCGCCACCAGGAACCTGTGTTTTAAAAACGAGCAATGGAAGCTCATCTGTGGTAAATGGAAAATCTGTGAAAATTTGGCTGACTATTTTCAAAGACTTCTCAAATGTTAGCATCCTGGGGAGGGATTGTTCTTTGGAAAACCCACGCTCAAATGAATGAATTCGCTCCAACCGAAGATAGACTAAATTAAATATATAATTAAGGTACTAAAAACATGAAGATCCTGGAAAGGACTCGATTACTGCAGAAGAATAATAATAATAACAATATATGCTTGTGAAAATTTGATGAATAATTTAGAGGAGCCATTTGCCCACATTTGGGAGAGAGGAGAAGTCCCAAGTGATTGAAAGAATGCACTAATTCATCCTTTGAACGAATAAAGGAGACCAGTCCAACGTCAGCTACTACACTTCTCCCTATAGCATACAAAGTCCTCCCATAAGCCTTGCAATGTAGACTTGAAACTAATCTAAACAAGCACATAGGTAAATATCAGGCACGTTTCGGTAAAGTCCGATCGTGTGCAGAGGAAATATATTTCTTAAGATCATTTACCAAAGTACGATCGATGAGGAACCAGAAGAGCACAATCTTAACTTTTGTAGATTTCAAGAAGTGGTATGATTCCGTAGATCGTGGAGTGCTCATGAACGTTCTCAGGGGGTATGGAGCTGATTAAATTTTACGGGAGAACCCCCTAATCGATACAGGCATAGGGCAAGGCCTTTCTCGACCCCTTTTTATTTGCATACTAAAAAAGGTCGTCAGGAAATGGAGATTTAGAATGACTGAAAATGAAACCCAGAAGGGCCTAATGATAGTTTGTGGGAAGAATGCCCTGATGGTGGACTGTCTGTTCGTCGCAGATAACGTCATTCTGAAATCAGACAAACCTCACACAGCTAAGAAGCAGGCGGAAGAACTGCAAAACATTGTGGCTAAAATACGGTTAAGTATTTCCTTTGAAAAAGCACCATTCACAGACTCAGACTAAGCAGATGACACGGTTGGAATTGTAACACAATTTGTGGACACCCATCAGGTTCATAAATTTACGGGCGAACTCCCAAATCCATACAGGGATAAGACAAGGAGAAAGCCACTCTGAATCCCTTCTTACTTGCATACTAGAAAAGTAAATTGAGAATGACTGAAAATGAGACTCAGAATGGGGTAATGATAGGTTTTAGGAAGAATGCCCTGATGTTGGACTGTCGTTCTTGCTCACTTCTATGGAAATGAAAAGGAAGCATTACGAGAGAGGATGAGGAGGATACAGATGACCATCCGATTATGCCATGAAAGTAGCAAGGGTGGTAGACTCAGACCTTGAAAAAGAGAGAAAGAATATTCCTTCAAAAAATCTTGGGTCCTGAGAAGTGGCAAAATCACCACCATACCTTCCGGTTGAAATCAAACTAGGAATTCTACTAACCGTCGATAAAATTACGACGACGATTAAGAAAACGAGACTGACATTCTACTGGCTCATGAAAGCGATGAATCAAGGGAGGCTAAAATAAAAGTGGTAAAAACAGTCTGGATAGCTTACACAGGTACACAATGACCTAGCAGAATTGGGTGTAATTGAGGAGGAGATACAGGACAGAACAACGTTTGGGAAAATGTTTGCATGAGTAAGGGGTGCACTGGAATGGCTATTGACCAATCACGAAACATGTCGGTGGAAGAGTGAGGAAGGACTTTAGGATCTCTTCGAAAGTACAAAGAGGAGGACACTAGTCTGCGTGACAGAAAGGCAGGTAGACTTTGTAATCGTAGCCTACAGGTCTCGAATGAATTTTATTATTATTATTATTATTATTATTATTATTATTATTATTATTATTATTATTATTATTATTATTAATATTAGTAATAGTAATAATGGAGGAAGAGTAAGATTGTAATGATGATAATAAAGATAAGTTTATGTTTTTAACAATGTGACTTCGAAAATTAATACACTTCAGAGATCCGTAAGTTCAGAACCTGAAAGTGATCTCGGTAACGGGACAGTAAATTATTGACGCGTTTCTATCATCTATTTCAATATTCCTAAAGGCAAACTTTTGTAGATGCAATCGCCCAAAATACAGCAGAGAAGATCCAACGTCCCTGTACAACTAACCAAGCTAGAAAGAAATACTTAAGATGTACCTGTACGTTTTTGTGATTACATGATGGGGAACTGTGGTATCAATGCATTGAATATGATTGCTTAAAAACAGTGGAAAAGTAATGTAATAGCATTAGTAAAGCACTTGTAGATTACGGTTCCCATAACTTTTTAGAGAAATCTAAAATCAGATGTGGCTGGGATTCTAAATATAAATGGAGAATTGTGAAGGCGAAATAGCAGTCAGCAGAAATAACAGACTTCCGCACTATAAGACTTGACGCTCTGTAAAAAACATGTAATAATTGCAATTTTATCAGTGGTTCACAATAGCCCCGTAACTAATTTTTCGTAAATTGTAACTGTTATGATGAGCTTGTTCAAGTTTCAAGACAACCAATTCACTTCAATTTTTATGGCCACCTCGAACCTGTAAATAAATAGCACTCTCTAACGTTTACCAAGTTCTTCTGTCAGTGATGAACTAACAGAATTGCATCCCATATGTTACTCCCTGCTGCCTTATAGTTCAGTTCTAACAATCTCATCCAACTTATAACGTTTTGATTTCTGATGTATCTACGAGTATTATATGTCATGTGATTCACATGTGTACATTGCAGTAAGTTGGGTGGCCCAGTGTAATTAGAGAAATAGATTTTCATCCCAATAATACCGATTTGTCCACAACCTCACTTGCTTTACAGTGCAGTGGGATGGTATTCTCTTACTACGACGTGCTTTTCAATGTGCTTTACGTCGCAATGACACAAATAGGTCGTAGAACGACGATGGAATAGGAAAGGGATAGGAGTGGGAAGGAATCGACCGTGGCATAAATTTGATACAGTCCCAGAATTTGCCTGATGTGAAAATAGGAAACCATGAAAAGTCATCTTCAGGGCTGCCGACAATATATAATTACTAGAGGTCAGTACTGCAGGCTAATAATTAGAATCAAAGAGGCGTTATAGCAACGACGATTTCGTGCAACTTCTATTACAGAATGTGGAAAGTCGAAGAAACCAGTTTCTTTAAGTATGGCTACATATGTGACAGGGATTATCTTGAGGGAAGGATTACAGCAGTGAATGAATGTGTCACGTTCCTCATACTGTCGAGGCTAAAGAAAAAATTATGAGGTGTATATATTATATGAGTAACAAGAGAGTGGATATTTCGAAAATCATTTGTAAATAATTTGGTACTGCCTGCCAATGAAAGTGCACTGCTTCTTTGCTCCCTTAGCGTAGTTGATATCGCTGTACGGATAAAGCAGGAAGGTTGCCTGCACATTGGAAGTATCGACTCAAAATTTACTTCACCGAAACGCCTACATGAGGCCACCCATCTTACTGATCTTTATCTATCTGAAATACGCTGTACATAGGATCTTCCGAAAACATGTGGTAGTGAGTGTTTTAACTTGCAATTCCATTCACTACACAGATGCGGTCATTCCATTTCATGATTTGTGCTCACGTACCGTACTACATATTAGGTTCCCCTGATGTGAAAATGGGAAACCATGGAAAATCATCTTCAGGGCTGCCGACAATATATAATTACTAGAGGTCAGTACTGCAGGCTAATAATTAGAATCAAAGAGGCGTTATAGCAACGACGATTTCGTGCAACTTCTATTACGGAATGTGGAAAGTCGAAGAAACCAGTTTCTTTAAGTATGCATTAAAGTAGTGATACATGTTTAAATGAAATTTTCAACTAGTAGAATATTCATCATTAACGTTCCAGAAGAGCAGTGGACTTCTCCTCGGGACTGAGAAAGTTAACAAGGACAATGCCGAGCAAATTGAGCGGATATCCAACAACTATTTTCCTGCTATTGGATCCTAATGGAGTTTCAACAATAGCGAAACCAGAAAGATGACAATACCATCGGAGCTATAACACAGATTGAGTTTCGAACATGCGAAACGTAACGAGGATTCTACTCGGATGGTTTTGTAAGGGATATATCCCTGGAGGCTATATTCATAATTTCAACAAACGTAAATATACCTGTACAAAGTGTCTAACAAGTGCTGCTCGTTAAAGCACAGTAACAAGTCATTCATCTAAAGAGAGCAAACATTCATGACTCATTAATGAAGGGTTTTATGCGAAGACCTGTGTCACCCCAGCGTTTCCTCTCAGATATTACAGCACGTGCGATTAGGGTATTGACTCCTCAGTCGTACTGTTTGACTTTCTTTACTGTTTGTATTTTCATGCAGCTCCTTTATCGAGCTCACGAAGTTGATTGAACCCAGTTCGAACTCTCAGATTTGGATTAACGCCCTTAGAGGAGTCAAGAATTGAATTCGAGCCTCTAGGCAAGAGATATACTGTACATATCCGTACACCGTGGAGCTGACTTAATTTGCCAAAAAATGCTGGGGCTCTACCTTAATTAAGGCCATGGCCGTTTTCTTACAATTCCTAGGCCTTTTCTATCCCATCGTCGCCATAAGACCTATCTGTGTCGGTGCGACGTAAAACAAATAGTAAGTTTGCAAAAAGAGATATTAAGAACATACTTTTCTTGTTAGTGAGTCCATAAGTCCATGGACCAATTTAATGAAGCAAATCATAATTTGCTAAAGTTGTCAAGTTTACACACCCAATGTATCTAAATCCGTTTCACATTTTGGTTCTATTCTCACCACACAAACGTCAATATAAAACTAACTAATCCCTCGTGTCTCAGCAGGTATCCTACCAACTTCTTTCGTCTTGTGGACACTTTAGTCAAAACGATCTCTTCTCACCAGGGTCTTGTGTCCTGTTATTCCATCTACCCATCCCATATTCAGCATTCCCCTCCAATATCACGTTATAACCATTCTTATCAAAGTTGTATCACTTTTCGTCCATGTTCCACTGTTATTGAACACGGCAAAGCTAATCGGGGAAAAGATTGACTTCTTAGTGTTTCAAGATTAGGGTTGAAAAAGAACACCAGTTAGTCAATGGAGGTCAGACGAAAAGTGGAGAGTTTGACATAGCTCGGGAGACTGTAGTGGCTGACCAAGAGAGTTACCTGGTCGAAGAACAAGAAATGATTAAAGTGAAGCAATGCAAGGAAAAGACTGTTTGATTTGTTTCATAATAAATACCTGGCAGATGTAAGAAAGTATGTGTAAAGTTTCTCGATATCTCATAAAATGTAGTTACGAAAAAGACAGGAAAATGATTCCCTAGTAAACTTCCTAGATTCAACTATAGCTGCATGTCCTACGATATTTTATGATTGTCCTAACATAGTACGCTACCTGAAACGGCATTTCTTGTTGAACATCAAAACAGTTCAAGGATAAGGTTGACTTCTTAGGGTTGTAAGGTTAGCGTTGGAAGGGAACAACAGTTGGTTAGTAGAGGTCAGACGAGACAGTAAAATGTCATATATAGCTCGGAAGACTGTAATCCCCCAACCAACGCCCTCAAGTTGGGATTAAAGTGAAGCAATGTTTGGAAAAGAATGTTTGATCTGTTCGAGAGTAAATACCTGTCAGGTGCGTGAAAGTATATCGTCGTTGCCGGGACAAAACCTCCCATGTTAAAATATTTTTGGTGATATACTGACCCGCAGCACATACATTATGAAGAGCGAGAATGCCTTGACATTATTCACAAAATATTGCACCTTAGATGACTGAACCTTACCGGTCAAAGTTCTAAGCTAAAATATTTCACATAGGATGTTTTGTCCCGGCAGTGACGATATGTAACTTTTCTCGATAGCTCTTGAAATGTAGTTACACGATCTTGTTTGTATTAACAAAAAACTTACAAACAGATTCAACTTAAGTGCTAAATATATGTAAATCCTAGTGATGACGTTATCAAATATGTTATAATATGAACGTACAAAATATTTTAGATCAATAACGTTCATTGATTTTGTCCTGATACCACTATTAATGCGTGTAAATAACATGTAGTAAATATGTTACCCGTTAGAATCCGTAGTATTAAAAAACAAGTTTATATTAATAGCTGTAGCAAATACCTGTATTAAGCATGTGTATAAATAGTGTGACTAAGTTTTCGTAGAGCAGACGATACACGTCTTGCTCGATATACCGTCATTTGCCATACATATGCTACGCTATATTAAATGTTGTAGTTCGTAATTTGAAATAGCATTGCATCTTGTAAGGAGGAACACTAAAATGTTCGGAAGTACATAGTATGGGACTGTCAAATCTTGTAGGTAGTCTTTGCAATGTAATAACACGGAATGCTTCGTTGGCAGGTAACCAACTAAGGCGCAGGGTCTCAACTGCTATAGAGCGACCAAGATTCTTAATTTATTGTATCCATACTATGAAAAGAAGTAAAAAAAATCAGTATACAATCACAGACAGGGAGATAGAGTATACTAGATGAATAATCATTTAAACTTTCCTTGTGTTAGCTGTAGCTTTTACGCTTCGACAATCGAACAGTTGTCCGCTCTACCAGTGTGTATCGTAGTGGCTATACATGAAATTTTAACTACCGAATAAGCAGAAAAAAACTCGATCTGCCTTAGATTTTGGGGATCAGACTGCCATCTGTAAGCGGATCCAAGTGTCTTGTACCTAGCGAAAAGATTTAAGTGCTGTTTACTGAAAAAATAAAAGTAGTAAGGGAAATATACACCTACTCAATAATTAAGCTACTATAACACTACAATTAAAATACGTAACTTGCCTAAAATTCGAAATGCTCACTACGCTATGGAATCAATTGGCTTTTTTATGGTAATGTATAACTTGTTTTACTCGAATTAAAAAATGAACACTATCATATCATTCACGTCATACGCCTATACAACATGATTCGATAATAATAATTGTACCGGGTGGCAAACCTCAACACCGCTCACTTAAATTAAGCGCCTTAATGAACTCCTCTACCGGTCAAAAGGTGAAATTGATACTACACGAACTTGAACTTTAATCGCAAGATGCCACCACTGAAAAATTAAGGAATAGTGTTATTGTGAAGTTTCCTAAACTGATTGAATTTCTCCTGATTTTGTTTACTATATATCAAGAAGTTTGGGCATTTTCCCACAGATGTCACTACCAAAAAACTCTGATCATGCACTCTGGTGCAAGGTGGAAGAACATATAACTTAAAGAAGTTTTGTATTTCTAGGTTGTCCATAACTGAATCTATGTTCATTTATTTTGGGTTGGCAACTCTTCTTTTTCTTTCCGCCAGTTTTGAATCTGGCCAATGAAAAATTTATGTAATTTATTTTCAACCTATCACAGGCTTCCTGTTCGATTCTGAGTGTAACTTTCGAGATTAACCAATAAAATTGAGAGGGTGTGTACGGATTAGCCAAGAATCCTCTAGAACCTTCCCTGAGGGTATATAAACTGCGGCTTTTCATGTTTCCTTGTCAATTGATCATTGTCTTTCTGTGTGTGTGTCAAGGCAGGAGGCGAGTCCGCCTCTTTCTTTGGTCAACAGAACATCTATAAGGTAATGGTCACGTAAAATCTATCTTTATTGCTACCTCCGCAGCTTAATTCGAGAGGAAGGTCCGAATCCTTAATTATGTAACAATACTTTTCTAAAATGTAACTTTTCTTTCGGCTAATGTAAAACTTCATATAATCTTTGACTGTAAATCGGGGATAGAGAGTGTGTTACCCTCTCGAGCTCCCCTTCATCTTGTTTGAGGTGACTACGTTTTTGTAACTGTGTTTTCCTGTAATGTGTTAAAGTAATTTCCATGCGAGACACCTCATTAGTTTTGATTAGCCCCTGTTTCATCGGCCGAGAGGCCATGTAGGATTTTACTTTTTCATTATCTCGGAGCGCAGTGTACGCCTCCATTCAGTTTGTGTTCGGGCCGTTTATTTAACATGTTCTTTTTTGTAAAGGCCCTGTTAGTTGGGTACTTGATACCCCTGTATAAAATTATTTTCAATTTGTAAGTTGTGCCTTGAGAGGCCAGAGATTGTAAATTTTGATGTAATGTTGCCTTGAGTTGACCGTAAGAACTGAGAGCCTGTTAGCTCTTTTTCCAAAATTTTGTAAGAGTAACGAGTGCCTCTGGAAGGCTAGATATTGTATTTTGGGAGCATGTGCTCTTGAATTAGGGGATTTCTGCCCTTGCGTAATTGTTCCTTGTTTGAATTAAAGTTGTAAACTGGATCCGGTATCTCTGGAATTGTAACACTAGGGGCTTGAAGCCCAGAATCTGTAAAAATCACGAATCTTAGATTTTCCTAGTCTTGTTTCAAGATTGCTAATTGTACCTGTTATGTTGTTATTTGTTGATTTTGGAAATTATAAATAAATATAACCTTTGTTAAAGTTTTAAATTAATTTTGATATTGTAGATAGACCCATTCACTCCGGCACCTTCATTAAAATCTTCCTGCTCCACGGGTATCCCCGTAACAATAATAAGAAGAAGAAGAAGAAGAAGTAGAAGAAGAAGAAGCATGTGCCCGCAGCTTCGCCCGTGGCATGTCCAGTTATGATTGTGGCTTCAATAATACTCTGAATAAGTTCCTTGACTGAGAGCTGTGTTCCATTGGAGAGGGAGGGACGCTTGATATTCCTGAGAAGGATAATCGGTGCTACAATAGTCCGCTCCAGGATGTTCTGTAGGTGACTCCAAGTTGTTCAAAAGCTCTTTCGTGTAGATGGCAGCCATTTGTGTATTATATGTCTTGTCTATGGACTTGTAAATTTGTAGAACACCGGGTAATTATTGTAAACGTCGCTTGTTGATGACGTTGATAGTTTCATTTCTTGGAGCAAGAATTGCTTTTTAACACAGCCGTGAGTGATCGGTTAAATTATTTGCCCACGTATGTTAAAAATTTCAGATCTCTGTGTGCCGTAGATATGGCTGGGCATCGTACACATACACACAGACAAACACTTCCGGATATCAGGGACGGAAGGGAAATGGCTTCCTATGCCATGCGCTTAAAATGGCACTTTGATTGATATATCGTCGCTCATATGCCAAAACCACGAATGTGACAATGCTCTTCCAATCCATTATTCCTTTTAAGACTGGTCACGCCTCCCAGCCACATATTGATATGAGGTCCATCGGAACACTTTTCGTTGAGTTCATTTTCCTATGCGCATGTGTCAAGGAAAATGAATCCTAGATACGTCATACTCTAGGAGTGGTAAATATGTCACCCAAAGATACATTCCTATAGTTTTGTACAGTAAGGTTCATTTTCCTTTACACGTGCGCACAGGAAAATTAACTCAACAAAAATTGTTCTGAGGGACTGTATATCAATATGTGGCTGGGAGACGCGACCCGTCTTAAGGGAAATA
Organism: Anabrus simplex; assembly: GCF_040414725.1. Taxonomy (NCBI): domain Eukaryota; kingdom Metazoa; phylum Arthropoda; class Insecta; order Orthoptera; family Tettigoniidae; genus Anabrus; species Anabrus simplex. The sequence continues at coordinate 800,825,987 of NC_090266.1, forward strand.
ATGGATTGGAGGAGCATTGCCACATTCGTAGTTTCGGCATAGAAATGAGGACATCGTCGTTGCCGGGACAAAACCTCCTATGTGATGATATTTTTGGAGATATACTGACCCGCAGCACATACATTATGAAGCGCTAGAATGCCTCGACAATATTGCACCTTGGATGACAGAACCTTACCGGCCACAGTTCTAAGCAAAAATATTTCACATTGGAGGTTTTGTCCCGGCAGCGACGATATGTATTACTATTCCTAGTTTATTATTATCTAATGTACTATATTTATGTTTCCTGTAAGTAAAATGTGAGATTGATTTTAATGAAAGAAACTACGGTTCACGTTTTATTGCTGGTATAACGAAATCCACGTATTCACTAAAGTTTCAAGTGAATGAAATGAATATGGGTTGAATATGAAATAAGGAACTAATTAAATAATGAAAATTTTTAAACGTAATATAAATAATTAATTAATGACAGCAGGTCTGTATCTGTAGCGTATAAAGATTCATCTAAGAATATGCCTATGTTGATAACTGTATTTAAAATTTCTGCGTGCCGTAGGTATGACTGGGCATCGCGCAACGACAGACAGACAATTCCCTTTATTTTTATTTTTGATAGCTGTGAATATTGCAGTTGTAAGCGGGAAAAAATGAGTGCCAGAGAGTACCAGTAACACGTGGTATCATTGTGTAAATAGTAAATTCTATTACTTTTGTTAGTGTAAATAGTGCGAACTTGTGGCTACCGTGGTCTTGAAATTACAACAAAAAGTCCGGGAAAACATATGATGCTGGAGAATTTTAATTGGTACGAGTCTTCATGCATTCATGCGTCTAGCATTCATTTACTTAATTTTTTACTGAAATCCATTTACTCGTCAGGTTTATTTTCTGAATTCAATGCCAACTTTTTAAAACCAAATATAACCCAGTCTCAGTGAAATGATTTCAGGGTGCTTCTATGCATTAATATTGTCGGGAATGAAGTTTTCCTACCCGTTCATCGCAAGGGAATTTGCAGTGGATTACATGTTTCCCTCGGGAGCTTACTCGAAGTAATATGGCTCTATTCACACATTTAATGTGACTTGTTGAAATAATATTTTCCTAAGACAGCGCGTGGCAGTAACGTAAAATATGATGAAGCTGAGCAAAGCCGAGGGAGAATAAGGACGATTTCCGAATTTATTGTACGGTACATTTCTTGGTCCGAAGTTGTACGAAATTCTCCCTGGTTCTCAGATTGCATATTGTACTTCTGATCACTGGCGTGGCGCTCTGACGTTGATGATACCTCCCTTAGTATCTGACCTATCGAAAAGAATAAAGTCCCTCTTTAGTTTTTCCCGTTACCCATCTTGAAGTGACATGCACAACTTGTCCCACGGGACTTGGACTAAAAATACAATTTTCCGTGATCATCTGCGTTATTATCAGTCGTACGATAAATACGTACATGGCATAAAGAAACGGAAATACATATTCTTGGACGTTTGTTTTATACAGTCTTTGATAGACCTAGTGAAGGAAAATATTTGAGAATAATTTTCCTATAAATACCAACTCCATGTGATTACTATGACATCATGTGCACCTGATAACTCAAACCTGAGTGAACAGATTCCAAATGAATAGTTTGGTTGAAATAAGTCTATCAGTATTCCACTTTTAGGAGTATGAAAAGAGACAGACAGACAGACAGACAGACAGACAGACAGACGCCAAGAGGAAAACTTTCAAGCCGAGAGAAACATTATGCATCTCCTGATTTGCTCCTGTTATGGATCCTTCAAATAACTGTAGGTGTGCGAGGGTGTCCGTCACTGGCTGCAGAGCATGGAGTCCGTAGATAATAGTATTCTTCTCCGTCATTTGACGAGTAAGCGAAATTATGTACATAACACAAATTAATTAAAATGAATGGGTGTTTCACATATAGTCCATAGATTTTACATAATCAATAGTGTAAGTAATAATAAGAAGAACCTCGTCTGGTCTTCCTACAAACCTCCAGTCTGTGATAATTAAATGATGTACATATCGAAACATGATCCTGGATGATTAGACTCTAAATATGATGTTTGGTAGAAGTATAATCAATAGTGTAAGAGAAAATTGAGAAATCTCTTCTGGTATTCCTATAAACTCACAGTCTGTTCAGTGATTTTTGAATGATATGGATATTGAAACCAGCTCCTGGATAATATATAACCAATACCTGTAGTGTAAAACAAAATTGAAAAATAACTTTTTTGGTCCCTCTATAAACCCGCAGCCTGTTCAGTGATTTTTAAATGAAATGCATATCAAACCTGTTCCTGGATGCGTAGATAATATATATGAAGTTTGGTCGAGATATAAGCAACAGTGTTAAAGAAAATAGAAAAAAAAATCTGGTCTTCCTATAAACCCCCAGGCTCTTAGGTGAATATTAAATGATATGCTTATCGAAACTAGCTTGTGAATGCGTAGAATATAAATGTAAAGTTTGGTCGAGATATAATCAATAGTGTGAAAGAAAATTTAAAAAAACTATTCTGGTCGTCCTATTAACCCCCAGTCTGTTCAGCGAATTTTAAATGATATGCATATCGGAACTTGCTCCTGAATGAGTTGACGGTAACTACAAAGTTTGATCGAGTTAGGCCTATATCCACATTTTTTCCCGTAATGGTGGAACAAATGATCAAAACAGACAAATGGACTCCAAAGCTAAAAATTACTGATATGGTCTTTAGTTTACCTAAAACGGATAAATATATAAAAATAAGACAAAATAGATGAAATGAAAGAAGTAATAATAATAATAATAACAATAATAAAATTAATAATAATAATAATAATAATAATAATAATAATAATAATACGGTAATTATAACGTACATTATGATGTGTCACGACTAGCTTTTTGATGTGTAATGACAGGCAAACACTGTCGGTGACACGATCAAAAAGTTCAAACGCAGTACTACGCAACCCCTGGTTGAATACAAATGTGAACTTCGTACATCCTGCCTCAGCACGTTTTGCAAAGCTATCGTACCTCAAGAAGAATCTGCACGCAGAGATGACAGAGTTGCAGTTAAATACAATTGGCTGAGTAGATTTTCACTTTTATTAATTTATTCCTGTTGATGGGGGGTTGGGCGTTTGAATTGAACCCAAGCTTTTGGCGCACACTCAAGTAGTTATCATGCTATTCTTCAGATAAAAGGAGTCCCGGGGTTTGATTCATGTTCGAGTCGGGGATTTTAATTTGTATTAGTTAATTACTATTGCCTGGGGGTTTGGATTTCTGAATTGGACCCAAGCTTTTCGGGCACAAACAAGCTGTTAACATGGCAGTCTTTAGACCAAGGGAGGCCCGGGTTCGATTCCAGGTGGAGTTATGGATTTTAACGTTACCGAACTCGGTAGCTGTAGTCACATAAGTGCGGCCAGTATCCAGTATTCGGAAAATAGTGGGTTCGAACCCCACTGTCGGCGGCCCTGAAGATGGATTTCCGTAGTTTCCTATTTTCACACCAGGCAAATGCTGTGGCTGTGCCTTAATTAAAAAAACGGCCGCTTCCTTCCTACTCCTAGCCCTTTCCTGTCCTGTCATCATCTTAAGACCTACTTGTGTCGTGGGACGTAAAATACCTTGTAAAAGAAAGATTTAAACGTTTATTACATAATTCCTATGGCAGGGGGATCGGGTGTTCGAATTGAATCCAAGCATTTAGAACACAGTCGCGTAATTATCATACTAGTCTTCAGGCCAAGGGAGCCCCGGGTTTGATTCCCTGTCAGGTCGGGGATTTTAACTTTTAAATGTTAATAGGTATGTCTCTGTGTTTGGGTTTTTGAATTGAACCAAAGATTTTAGCACACAATCAAGTAGTTAGCATTTGGTCGTCAGCCCAATGAGTCCCTAGTTCGATTCTCAGTCGTGTCAGGGACTTCACGTTTTAATTCAATTGGCAAGGGATTTGGATATTTCAATTGAACCCAAATCCCCGAAAGATCACTATAATGCACATAATAGTCTGATAAGCGCCTTCAAGAGCCCTATGACCTCCAAAACAAGCCTTACAGTGCCCAAAAGAAGCCATATAGCACATAAAATAACCCCCATAGGGCATAAAGGAAGCTCCATAGTGCCAAAAAAAAGCCATAGCGCCCAATGATGTCTAAAAGTGGGGATAAGAGCTCCACAGCGACCATGTCGAATCGGAGCCTGTAAGGTTAAGCTTATACTCTTATATAGTTAATCCGAGTCTCGAACTTGAGACTTTAAAGTTAGTTACCCTGTGAGGTTAAGCCTGGAGTCGAATCCAAGCCTGTGAGGTTAATCTTCCACGCTTATACAGTTAACCCTGGCATCGAACATGGGTCTGTGAGGTTAAGTGAATCCGAGCCTGTGAGATTAAGCTTGCACACGTAGCCACCGTTAGGTTATGCCGCCATGTGAGATTAAGCACGAACTCTTAGTCAGCACGTACGTAAGGTGATGGTCTTGTCTCAGGCGCGCGCGTTCATTATTTTATTCTTCTTATTACTATTATTCCCACCTCTGGATTGCAACGGTTAGCTTTATTAACTCCTCTCCTCGGATAACCTAGTTGGAGTCCCGGTTTGCCAGTAATTTATATGCGGTATGAGGGCCGGTATGCAGTTGGTTAGGTACATGCAGCTCACCTCCGTTGGGAGTATTCCTGAAGGGAGCTGCACCACCTCGAGGAATATGAGGACACGAGTTTATTATTATTATTATTATTATTATTACTATTATTATTATTATTTAACTTGAATTGCACCTATAATTGCGTATATTTCCCTGATATCTCCGTTGAAAATTATCCACCTAACGAAATCCCGACTGAAGACTTCTAAACTTTGTCTCCTATTTTCTCTTCTCAGATTACCCGTAACAGAGTAAAAGGAGCAAAGTAATCCACCACCAATATTTACTTCACGTCTTTATGACCCTGAATTGGTAGTAATTACTGAGAGAATGCTACAATATTCTAGAGTGTCCGGATTGAAACCAAAGGAGATGGAAAAATTCCTTACCCAAGAGTGCAAATAGAACGCCAGAGTTCTGTAAGACCTATAGTTTACCAGATAACTTTACATTTTACATTTGTGTACTGATATTATACGGAACTATTATTTCTATATAGACTGATCCCCAAGAAATATAATTACGAAATATGTTTTTTTAAGATCATTTACTGGAATAGTCCATTCTGCTCACCTAAAACACTTCAATGCATATATGTTGCCTGTTTGGAGAAAGGCCACAGTCATGGAATTATGCGGAAATGAGGATGAGAGATGAGTATGTAATTCCTTTTCATATTTTCATCCTAAACGATGTATGGAAATAGAACGTTCATGTTACAATATCACTCTGTGCGTAAAAAAGTAGGTAGGAAATTATAATCTGCGGTTAATATTCCATTTGTACATTCCCCATGTTTTAGGCTGTTCACTCTTTATACACAAGTGAAAAAACTGAGATGTGAAATATCTGTGAGCGTAAGATTCCCAAGACTGCTTTATTTCGGCTTGACTCCTTGAATTTTCAGCCTAATCACCGAAGGTTTTCAAGTATTTTCCATGGCTTAAAAAGAGCGGCGTTTGTTCATTGGACACGTCTGACGAAATCAGATTTTCATGTCTGTACATCAGTGGCTTAATGGGGTGCGGCCACCCTTCATATTCGTCCAACCCTCTACAAATTCACAGCATCCCTTATACAATTGTTAGTCATACGTCATTTCCTCTCAGTTTATAGACACCATCTTTCTGTGAATATAGACAGGTGCCGTGTTCTTTCCCCCACGGAATCGGTTTTTCTATAAAGACCTCATCCAGCGACTACTCAGTTAGTATCTCCGCCATTTTTAAACTGAAGGTGTGTCAAGGTACTTTTTTGGCGACGTGTGTTCCAGTGTGCAATCTATTGGTGTAACTACAAACTATCCTATCCAGAACTTCCGAGTAATAAAACAGAGAATCTTCTTTTATTTACTTACCCTCGTCTTTTGACACAAAACAGATTGCACATGCAGTCATCATAACACCAACACATTCTGTTAGCTGTGTGGAATTGAGGCAGTTAATATAGCTTGGATATACGTCACTTTGAAAATAAATACAAGTTTCTCAACTAATTTATCTGAGATACTGTATACCTCACTCTCAACAAATACTTCACAATATAGTAGCTTAGTGTTTTAGGAACGTATATTTTGACTTAGCTCGAAATGAATCGCCACACAATACCGATACATGAGCAGCACTTCATGATGCGAAGGTAAGTGTATGATATGCTGTTAGTGGACGTAGAATAATTTCAGTTCATACATTCAATATTGTACTATTCTATGGTGGATTGAAATGTGATGTGTTATATGTAACGAAAGAGTAACTTCAGTACCACATGTTAACAATAACATGTACCCTTTCTTTGAGTGAGGAAGAGAGAGAGAGAGAGAGACGGAGAGGAAGGGAGATAAGGTGTGCCTATTTTTAGCAAAACGGCCCTCAGTTCAAAACTGATCTTAACTCTATGCAAGCAAGTAGGAATATATTTGATGATAGAGAGATTAAAGCGTCTCATGGCCAGCTCACTCCCATGACCTCATCACGTGCGAACATTACTTGTGATGGAATCTCAAACAGAAATTCGGTGGGTAGATGCAGAGTAGGTCTCGACCTACAAATGACCACGGCTGGTCAGTGGTGCAACAGCTCTAAACCCTGACCGGCCAACCGAGCAGAGGAGGGTTAGCCACGGCTCTACCGTGGCATCTGCATTCCGGAGACGGTACAGGGCTGAACCTCAGGGCTGGCCCTAACCGTCGGCTGTCCTGAGAATGGTTTTCCGTAGTTTTCCGTTCTCCTGCACTAAAGTGAATGTCGAGACAGTTCCTAGTATAGGCCACGACCACCAACCCCCTCACCTTTACCGAGAATCTCCTTCTCCGTAACACATCTCCCGGCCTGAGAGAAGACGTCAACGTCTAAGAGGCCCGCTTCCCCACTTCAGGGGAGGAATGAAAACATTTTAGTAGTAGTAATAACATAAATTCTATATGAGCTTTAGGGGTCCTGGAAAACGAAATCAGGAAAGTGATCAATGAGATGTCTAAATCTAAGTTACAACGAATTGTGTTTGAATGAAATTGGTCGTCCCTTCTAGCACTTACATCTCCTTCTTCTTTCCTGGATTAATCTCAGGTTTACAGACTTCCTTTGTGGCAGGAATTTATCTTTGCATCTGAAGTCAAAGTTATACCGCAGGGTCGTCTTTTCAGGAACTCTCTATGGAGTAGTGTGTTGGTCTTCGACTAAAAGCAATGAGTAGATGTTTCATACCATGGAAATGAAGATGCTAAGATGGTCACTGGGAGTCACGCGGCTAAATCACATCGGCAATGAAGAAAACATGATGTCTGAGTTTATAAGGACATCTCCTGTGCTAATAATAATAATAATAATAATAATAATAATAATAATAATAACAATGGCGGAAGAAGAGGAGGAGGAATATGTGATCTCAGTTTTTGTCCGTAGATATTATTATACTTACTTTTGTCATATACAATTTTTGTTAGGTCTCTCCTTCTCAACCCCCAACCGTAGGAGGTGCCAGGGGTGTCTTTACCCCATAGTATTTTCTCCAGATAATAAGTCATATGTGTTCCAAATTTGGTTGAAATTACAGATTTGCCTATAGACAGACACCTGTCATTTTTTATCGTTTAGCTCCGCCGATATCGTTACGGAAAGATGTTACTCCTTAACTCTGTGCAGGGGGCCGATGACCTTGGATGTTAGGCCCCTTAAAACAACAAGCAGCAACTCTGCGAAGCCCGCTAAGTACAGTATGTATTGCGGGCTTGGATAGTCCTTTGCCAGCAGTTATTGGAGTGGTCATTTACAGATTTAGTTTTAGGATTACTCAAAGTTGACTGAAAACTGGTGACCTATCAACGCCTGATAATTCACCAACGAGAAATTCCAGAGATAATTTCGGTCCAGTATAACGGCCGGAGGGACTGTTTTAGTAACCGTTTTTAATATATGGATAATTATTATAATTACCGGTATTGTACTAATACATTACTAAAATATATCGACTTACTTTCTAACACTATATGGAGGGATGTATTCGTTTTGGAGTGCTCCTGTGGTGATTTGTAGTGTGATGAGTTGTATGTATGCAATAATAATAATAATAATAATAATAATAATAATAATAATAATAATAATAATAATAATAATAATAATAATAATAATAATAATTCAAGTAACCAGCGTATTCATTGTCCAGAGACATTAAAATTTCATACGTTGGTTTTTGAGGGAAAGGCGATAAGACTGATCGCAATAATAAAATCCTTGTAATTATCCCCGTCAGTAAGACGTTTTTCATCAGTGTGCAAACCCATCTTACTATGGCGTTCTTCGTTTTGATATAAAAAGCACGAATGTGCTGTAAATGAGCAATTTTCGTCACCTAGTGTAGGTACAATCCTTCAGGTTTCCGTGACAGTAAATTAGGTGGACAATGTTTGTGACAGAGAAGTGAGAGGGAAAAGAGCAGCAGGAAGGCAAAAACGTGAAATGGGAACATGTAGAGGAACAGAATCTCTGCTCTGGCGAGCGCTTGTACACTACATCCGGGAAACAGGAGCTGGAAAATTATGATGATGACTGTTTGTGTAATCAACGTGAAAAACTTTCTACAACTACGAGTCCACGACTGACCGCTCAGTTATGTACCCTACAACGAGGAGGCGTTAGACCATACGGCGCATGCTTACACGCATGCGTGTGTCACCTGTAGGATTTCCTTCACGCACATGGGCGGCAGTGGTCCAACAGGTTGCGTTGAAGTACTGGCGAGCGCTTTAGCCAATCAGAATGCTACATTTTCCTTTAATAATTTAAACTTCCAAATACACTCTGCAAATCTACGGGCCAAGAGCTTCCGTCAAAATGCTTTACAATGTCAATCGGTTCAGCCGTCCTCTCAAACTCATGGTAACAAAAGTCAGCCTATTGTTTTAAGTATATCCATAATACTATTAATAATAGTAATAACAATAATAATGGAAAATAAAAATCAATACAATTTGTTTCATCTTGACTTATCTGCACAATCTCAGTTACCATATTTATCTTTAATTTGCTATGACTTACATTTGCTATGCAATGCGCTTGTTAGCAGATGAGAGTAATTTAAATTAATTTAAATTACTTGGTATTAACCCACGTGCAGATAATACTTATCATGCTAAAATGTAGGCATAAATCAAAATACTTTGCAGTTTAATTTATATTAACATATTTGGGATTCAAATATTTCAAATTAAGTTCTTGCGTATCACATTATTCCCAAAATATTTCCTGTAATAAGTAATTTGAAAATGTCCCTGCCTTGTTCTTGAATTTATTATTTTTAGGTTATTTGTCAGTTTGTTTAGATACTTTGGTTCAAGTACTTCCAATGGATTCTTTCGAAATTTTTAAAGTGAAATCGTCAGTACATAAGAACACCCAACATTTTTTGTGTTCTATAACTATGCTGATCAACTTGTCTGTACTTGACCTTAAAATAATTTATCTACTGGTTGAGTTGGCTGTACGGTTAGGGGAGCGCAGCTGTGAGCTTGCATCCGGCAAAGAGTGGGTTTGAACCCCACTGTCGGCAGCCCTGAAGATGGTTTTCAGTGGTTTCCCATTTTTACACCAGAAAAATACTGGGGCTGTACCTTAATTAAGACCACGGCCGTTCCTTCCCACTCCTAGGCCTTTCTTTTCCCATCGTCGTCCTAATACCTATCTGTGTCGATGCGACGTAAGGGAAATTGTAAAAAAAATGGAAATAATATAATTTATCTGAATTACTTGATATATGATCATTCACATTCATAATTCACGATTTCATTCACCAAAAAGTATTGACTTTTAATTCCTCCTTAATTTGTATTGTTTTTGATAGAGATACATCCCTCAATTCTGATCGGAATATTCGCAGCTAAATTTAAATTCACTCGTGATGAAGTACCTCTTAATAGTAATTCATAAATATTACACTTCTCTTTATACTCAAATGGACCATGTATATAACAAAACAAGGTGAAATACACAAGCCCTCATCGTTTTACACATGGAAATAATCCGAGTCCACGTTGAAAAGTTCTCATTTAAAAATATAACCAAAAACACGTCTCACAGCTTCTATTTCCTTACCTCATGACCAGACATATCTCTATATATACATTTAATTTGAACTTCGTATGAAAATTTTGGAGGGGACTATAATGCCCATGGTGTTGTAAAAGGCCTTAATTAAAAACTAACAATGCCATGTTTGCGGGCAAATCATATTTCAAACAAATTTTGAACGTTCGGTTAATTAAATATTGAAGAAACTGAGATGTGTTGAGCACGCAAGGATCTGTGATTTCTCTTTCAGCTCTTACACAGCGACGAGTGACCCGATGATATAGCATTTAATTTTAACATTTGGTAAGCCAGGCTGAGATAAGGAGCTTAACATAATGAAGTTAAAAGCCAAAGAATAGAACTAACCCTACTATTCTTCAATTCGTTTGGTACAGGTTTGCAGTTAGGAAATAATTTGCACACTAACATCAAGCAAAACACTTTACCAGAGTACTTAGTGGATCAGTACCGAAGATTTTAGGTGAAAAACGTGTATAATTCCGTCACAATCAGGAAAAGAATGCGAGTTGATCAGCTTCAATGCCTACAAGACATTGTTTTTAATCGTGCTCGTCAGGAAGACTCGATGGTAGGAAGGATTATTGTCTTATTTTCAACACTGCAAGGGACTCCTAGGATGCAGCAGCGTTGTCATGATGCCATGGCAACAGTGAACAATTGCGGTAAGCCTGATGTTTTTCTTACGTTTACTTGTAATCCCCATTCCGCCCATCAGCATGGTGAAGTACCCTGTGATGGTCCAGCCAGCGTTTAGCGGAATTTTGCTTCGAAACTGAAGGGACTCAAAGATAAAATATTTAAGAAGCAGGCATGGGAATTTTATGCACACGTGACTGAATTTTAGACAAAGGAGATCGCTCCATTATCTTATGCTCTTAATACTGGAAGGGAACGATGAATTTCGAAAACCAGAAGGCAGAGATATTTATGATTGTGTCGAGATACATAATGTAGAATTGTTTCCAAGGATGTATGAGAATGTAACATAATTCATCGTTGATGAACCCTGTGTAGAAAAAAATACAAACACATCGTGCATGAGCGACGGAATTTGCCTCAAAGATTATCCCAGAAAATTTAAAGGCATAACTTTAGAGAATGAAGATGTCTATTCTGGTTATCGACGGTGTGAAAATAAAGTTACAAGGATTAAAAACAGGCATCGGATAGATAATAGGGGTATTGTGCGTACAGTGCTTTTTAACGCTAAAATACGAAATATATTCCAGTATTAAGAGTGTAAAATATATTTCTTAATAATGACCTCTGTGACCTAAGAATTTTAAATCTTAAAGTTACTACATGAGGCCCCATGTCAATTGTAATGAGAAGCTCGAACATAATTTTTATATCGCAGAGGCGACACGGGGCGAGAAGGTGGCTACTGTGTTTCTCACGCTATGAGATGTGACGTCATCCGCACGCGTCGAAGGTGGATGGATACAGCAGAAAGTTTTGGTTGAATAAGTGTATTTAAATAAAAGAATTAGCAGTGAACGCAGTATAATGAGGGTCCTGTAATTATATGTAAGACAATTGGTCTTTAGTGAGACAGATTTGAGAGTGCTAAGCCATTTCCGTGCCGAGCTCGATAGCTGCAGTCGCTTAAGTGCGGCCAGTATCCAGTATTCGGGAGATAGTAGGTTCGACCCCCACTGTCGGCAGCCCTGAAAATGGTTTTCCGTGGTTTCCCATTTTCACACCAGGTACATTAATGGTGTTTTTTGCAGAAACAGCACGTCTCCACCATATTCAACAAAGTCTGTAAAGGAACGTATTGGACTAATTCATACAAACAACCTATCTGTCATAGTCATTTCAACAGGAAAATAAGCATAATAAATATCGGAAGGATAGAAATGATATTACACACTACAGACAGTTTTTCCTGTTTTGTGAACAATTTGGTATGTTGGAGAAGTGTGGTTTCTGAAACAAACGATTCAACTGTATTTGAAAGAGTACCAGGCAATGTACCTTAATTAAGGCCACGGCCGCTTCCTTCCCACTCCTAGCCCTTTCCTGTCCCATCGCTGCCGTAAGACCTATCTGTGTCGGTGCGACGTAAAAACAACTAGCCATTTCCGTGGATATGTCATGAAAGACGCGCATGTCTATTATACCCACGCCGAGTCGTCAGAAAATAGTGCCTATCAAATGAGGTCATTTAACCAGTTAATTTGGTAAGGAATAATTTTAAATGTTCGTGAACACTGACGATAGCATGTTAGCAAATACTTGGTTACAGCAAAAAACTCTTTCAAATACAGTTGAATCGTTTGTTTCAGAAACCACACTTCTCCAACATACCAAATTGTTCACAAACAGGAAAAACTGTCTGTAGTGTGTAATGTCATTTCTATCCTTCCGATATTTATTATGCTTATTTTCCTGTTGAAATGACTATGACAGATAGGTTGTTTGTATGAATTAGTCCAATACGTTCCTTTACAGACTTTGTTGAAAATGGTGGAGACGTGCTGTTTCTGCAAAAAACACCATTAATGAGAACAGAAGGAAGTGCAACATTGATTTTAACGTCATTTCAGTTTCAAAAGGAACTTTATTTGCACTGAGGAAATACAGTGTTTAAACCCATTATTTAATAGTTATTTGTAAGACTTACTTATTTGCACATGTTATGATTAGACCAAATTGTATAGAAAAATAAACAGAAGAATACACCTTTTATGTCCCTTTCCAAAGTTCAAAATATATATAAAGCAAAACAACACAATATAATACAAGTGACATGTAAGTCTGTTATCTTTGAACAATGCTTCTCACTTCTATTGCGCTGATGTTGTCCATGCATTATAAAACTCATGGTGTTCTTCTGGTATATAAGATTCCAACTTCTTCATGTCTGCTGATTTCTTTTCATTTAATGGAACACAGCCTTGTGGATAAGCAAGTTTGGTCGGTAACACAGGGAGACGGGTTGATGAAATAAGCAACTTGAAAGTATGAACGCACAGTCCATCAATACAGTATTTTCCTAAGACATGATTTGCCTCATACTGAAACTCCATAAATTGATCTATAAGAAACGCGACTGTTGCATCTCCTTTCAGGCCTCTTCCTAGCGACTCAAGTGAAAGAACTAACACAACTACTTTGTAAAGCGGGCTGGTTTGAAGTGAAAACAACACCTCTCCAGGATAAGTGTTCTTTCTGCACAAAACGGAAACTTTCATTCGCGACTGACAGGCAGAGATATACGGTAGAAGTGTTTTTTCTGCACAAAATTGTAGCCCTTCGTGCATTAATAATGGCAGTATTAATAACTCATATAGTGTCAAAAAGTGGAGAAATGCTGTTTCTGCAACAAACGATTCATTTGTAGTGCCAACCCTCACAGCAGTAGCATATGAAATAAGTGATACCACCGTGGTATAGATGGAAATACGGTTCTGTGACTTTGAAAACTTTCATTTTGCTGAATTATTAGATGAGAATCAATTGAAGGCTTACAACACAAGTTTTCCCTCAATGAAAATGAAACAACTCCTACAGATGTACCCTTCTTTCGAAAGTGAACCACTGACAAATGAACTTGTGAATGTGTACTCTGATGAAGCTAAACATATACCTCCACACATACTGCTAAAATATATGTTGGGTAATGGTCTGAATAAGGTTTACGAACAAACAACACATTTGAATCGTTTAGTTCTCACATTTCCAGTGACAACATGTTCGAGTGAAAGAGGTATGAGTGCGCTAAAACGCATAAAAACCTTCCTGACGAATTCAATGACAAACAGAATACTATGTAATTTAAGTACGCTTGCGATAGAGACATCTCTATTGCACGAACTATCAAATAACCAGAGCTTCAGGGACCGCGTCATTGATACATTTGCAGAGAGAAAAGAGCGTCGCATACACTTGCTTTATAAAGGAATTTAAGGTAAGCTTGTTCTTAGACTCCCCAAGTAATATAGCTAGCTTCGTCACTGGTGAGTACAGGGGAAAAAATCGTTGTTTGGTCGATCGAAAAGTATTTCGACACTCCCTGTCGACCCATATACAGTAGTTGGTTTACACTTTGTTGTGTTGTGTTGTGTTGTGTTGTGTTGTGTTGTGTTGTGTTGTTGTGTGTTTTGTTTTTATTTGTTTACACAGCGACCAGCATGGCAAAGAACAGAGCAATATACAGCGGACCTGAAAACGCCGTGATAAATGCCCTACAGCAGGGAAAATCACAGGCACAGGTGGAAAACAAATTGAGTCTGTCCTGAAATAGCTAACGTTTTGTGGAAAAAAGGAACAGTCAACAAGGACCACAGACAACAAGCAGAGAACGCGTAGACCCAGTAAAATTATGCCCCGAGTCAAAATTCTCATTCGAAGATTGTCGAAAGCTGATCCGAGAAGGACTACTGTGGGTATAAACAAATAGCTTCGTCAATATCTCAATGTCAACATATCCAAGAGTAGCGTAAAATCGATCCTCAGACAGTCTAATTTGCAAGGACGACGCCCGAGTAAAAATCCATTCATATAACTGAAGAACACGAAGGCGCATCTTGCCTTTGCCTTATCGCATAAAGAATGGAACAGTCGACAGTGTTCTCGACTGCTTTAACGTGAAGAGAGTTAATTCAGTTTCTTTTCCCGATGGAATTTGATATGTACACAGATCTGTAAAAGAAAGGAACAACGCCTGGTACCAAGTACCAACTGTAAAGGATGATAGTGGCCGCGTGATGGTGTGATGATGTTTCTCCCGCTGAGATGTCTGTCCTTTGGGACCAAATAAAGGCATTATGGATGCATTCAAGTACTTTGGCATGCTTAAAGGGAACATGCTACTCCACGCTAAAAAGACGGTGGGCTGAACATCGACACTTCAACGGGAAATTGATCCCAAGCACACCTCTCATCACATCAAAGGCTTTACTAAAAAGAGTAAGAATGAGGTGCTTGAGTGGCAGAACCATAGACCAGATTTAAATCTGATAGAGCATTTGTGGGAAGAAGTGGACGAAGACTGAGGCAACGGACGTTCAACTCGAGGGCCGGATTTCTACAGTGTTTGAGCGAAGAATGGAAGAAACTATCCCAGAGCCGCTTGACCCCGCTAGTAGACACCATGCCCTCACGAGTTATTCAATCTAAAGGCTACGCAATAAAGTATTAATGAGCTCTAAACCATATACAGTAGAAAGAAAAATTTTCTAATTGATATTGCTAATAAGACGTTTGTCAAAACACTTTTTATCTGGCGTTATACAATAAATATGCCGTAATGTTTGAAGTATAACTTATTTTGTTTGTAATAGACATGTAATGCTGTTAATTTAGTTTCATAACAAATTCAACGACTTTCACCTAATAAAGTAAAACAATGTATAAATTGTCTCATCAAAGTACTTTTATTAAAATATTTATTGTCACTACTGTAAATGATGCAGAAGGAACTGCCGTTTGCAATAACTGCAGAAGAATTGAAAGCTTTGTTAGGGGTGAACATTGTAATCGGGTATCATGTGTATTTCCTACCATCACGGATTACTGGTCGGCTCATGCTGATCTCCAAATGCTTTATATGTAATCGGTGATGGCAAGGAATCTATTTGAAGAAATTAGGACCGCCCTTCACTTCAACGGTAACGAGAAAAGTTACCTCAATTCAATTTCACGTTTAAATTCTAGAACCTATGAGTACATGCTACCTAGAGTTAAGGAATGTTCCGAAAAATTGAAAAGTATTATGACTGTTTTATAAGTAAATGTTTATTTTTCATAGTCTAAATAATACGGAAAATGTAATTATATCACTTTACCTTCCGTGAAAAGTTTATGGCCCTGAAGGGGTTAAGAGCCAGTCCTCTCACCCCATACTCTCTAAAATGTTCAGTATTTTTAAATGTACTATTAAATGAAATGCCTCTATAAAAATCTATTGATATTCCAAGAATGTTTATCCTTTCGTTAAGTTTTCCATTTGTCATTTTAGCAAAATTTTCTAATTAATCTACAGTACCGTTCTTTTTTTAAGCGTATTTTTGACGACCACTTCACATACATTTTGGATGGTACTGAGATAAGATATATGCTGTGTACTTTTCAACGACTTTATACAAGGTTGATTATCCACAGACAGGTAGATAATTTTCATAAGTAGTTTGGTCTTACAATAACACTTTTCATATCATTTTGGATCTGTCCCGCTGCTATTCCAGTAATGATAACTTTCATGATGTTGGTAATATAATTCCTACATTGGACTCTATACCCACCGTTCTAATGCAAGCATTCCCAGCGATATTTTTCAATCCATGCTGTTAATTTGTTTTCATTACCGGTTCAAAATCTGCTTCGGGTAGATTAAGCAAATTTGGAATTGTTAATAGAGTATACGCAGATCTCTTTCTCTGACCCAACTCTTAAATATATGTGCAACATTTTTTACAATATTCACTACTTCATGTTCTTCTTGCAAATAATTTAAAATTACGTCATCAACACATCCACTTTTCTTTTTATTGAAAATATTATAAATTGTTCCACCATGTACTTATCAAATTACGTACATACCTATAATTTTAAAACAAAATCTGTCAGTAAAAGTCTCAACTTTCCATTTTTATTAATATCGTCACTTTATTTCTTGCCCTTGTTTATTGATTGCAGGGTAAGATTTGACTTTTCCTATTAATAATAGCAGCACTTTTCTCCTTTTCTTGAAGAATGTATTGATTTGAATCACCAATTTATTCATTTCTTAGGTCATCAAATTTTACGATATTCTCATTTTACTTCATTTGTTTCGCTTCTTACTTACTATTTCCTTTGCTTTATTAGGCTAATAGCTTTAACTGCCTTCTTGTTTTGTTCCATGCCCTTTATTTAGATCACCTAATCTAGAGTGAATACTTTCTAATCCTGTTGTAGCTTTCTATCACATATCTTTTCTGCGTATATTGTGTCAACTTTGCAGCCTGATTACTAGCCATAGTTTTGAACAATACAACTGCCCCTGTTATGCAATGATGTGAAATTTTATTTTGTGTTATTACACTTTGAAAGTAATTCATTTGCCCTCTAACATATAAATGGTCATTGAATAATATAGTGAGTTTACCATTAAAAATGTCATCCAATGTTGCTTTCTAGATACGTGACAAAAATGTTATAACTAGCAAGCAGTCACTATTGGTTTCACGGCGCCTCGACTCACACAGGTCTTACGGCAAGGATGGAATTGGACAGGAGTGGGACTGGGAAAGAAGGGACCGTGGCCCTGATTAAAGTATGAAAATTGGAAAAAAAATCAAACCCCAGGGCTGACGACATTGGGATTCCAAACCGCCATCTGCCGAATCACAGGTAGCAGCTACATGACTCGAACCGTGCAGCCAGCTTGCTGGGTGACGAGTAACCATATGACCATACGTAGGTCGAATCATAAGTCATGGCAACTACTTTTTCTCGCGAACAGGAGACAACACGAAAAATCTAAGATATGCATTTGGAAACGCACGGAATGTACTTGCGTATGATGCCAAGAAATGGTGCATATAAACAACAGTGTGGGTCTAACCATGCCCCCCAAGTTCAGTGTGTGAGTGAGAGCGTCACAAAATGGAAGTCAACAAGCAGGAGCAACGATAGTGTATGGAAATAGCAGTTCTCCGCGGCAGAAATGCACGCCAATGCCATGCAGAGCTGCAGGAAGCATTAAGTGTGCTCACCATGCCCTATAGAACAGTGGCGAGGTGGATGGAGACTTTCAAAGGGTAGAGTATCAACTGCCGATTTGCATCGCCCAGGCCGTCCAGTGTCCATGGACAAAGATTTGCCGCTGGCAACGCACAGTAGAAACCGTGGGTTATTATTTCGATGGTCTATAACCAATGGAGATCTGTCCTTTGTACGTAGTCTTGTGTATTTGCTATCTATACCATAATCAAACAATGTATTTTCCGTGTTTTCTCTTGTTCGCGAGAAAAAAATAGTTGCCATACTTATGACTCGACACTCGTATTTAATTATATGTTGATATATACTGACTGACAGAGCAAGTGCAACATCAAGAAGGAGTGGTTCGAAAGGGATGAAAGTTGGGGAGAAAACAGAGACGGCACGGACGAATAATTGATGTTTATTTCAAACCGATATGCAGGTTACACAATGCGCACGGCATCGACTCAGTAGGATGTAGGACCACCGCGAGCGGCGATGCACGCAGAAACACGTCGAGGTACAGAGTCAATAAGAGTGCGGATGGTGTCCTGAGGGATGGTTCTCCATTCTCTGTCAACCATTTGCCACAGTTGGTCGTCCGTACGAGGCTGGGGCAGAGTTTGCAAACGGCGTCCAATGAGATCCCACACGTGTTCGATTGGTGAGAGATCCGGAGAGTACGCTGGCCACGGAAGCATCTGTACACCTCGTAGAGCCTGTTGGGAGATGCGAGCAGTGTGTGGGCGGGCATTATCCTGCTGAAACAGAGCATTGGGCAGCCCCTGAAGGTACGGGAGTGCCACCGGCCGCAGCACATGCTGCACGTAGGGGTGGGCATTTAACGTGCCTTGAATACGCACTAGAGGTGACGTGGAATCATACGCAATAGCGCCCCAAACCATGATGCCGCGTTGTCTAGCGGTAGGGCGCTCCACAGTTACTGCCGGATTTGACCTTTCTCCACGCCGACGCCACACTCGTCTGCGGTGACTATCACTGACAGAACAGAAGCGTGACTCATCGGAGAACACGACGTTCCGCCATTCCCTCATCCAAGTCGCTCTAGCCCGGCACCATGCCAGGCGTGCATGTCTATGCTGTGGAGTCAATGGTAGTCTTCTGAGCGGACGCCGGGAGTGCAGGCCTCCTTCAACCAATCGACGGGAAATTGTTCTGGTCGATATTGGAACAGCCAGGGTGTCTTGCACATGCTGAATAATGGCGGTTGACGTGGCGTGCGGGGCTGCCACCGCTTGGCGGCGGATGCGCCGATCCTCGAGGGCTGACGTCACTCGGGCTGCGCCTGGACCACTCGCACGTGCCACATATCCCTGCGCCAACCATCTTCGCCACAGGCGCTGCACCGTGGACACATCCCTATGGGTATCGGCTGCGATTTGACGAAGCGACCAACCTGCCCTTCTCAGCCCGATCACCATACCCCTCGTAAAGTCGTCTGTCTGCTGGAAATGCCTCCGTTGACGGTGGCCTGGCATTCTTAGCTATACACGTGTCCTGTGGCACACGACAACACGTTCTACAATGACTGTCGGCTGAGAAATCACGGTACGAAGTGGGCCATTCGCCAACGCCGTGTCCCATTTATCGTTCGCTACGTGCGCAGCACAGCGGCGCATTTCACATCATGAGCATACCTCAGTGACGTCAGTCTACCCTGCAATTGGCATAAAGTTCTGACCACTCCTTCTTGGTGTTGCATTTGCTCTGTCAGTCAGTGTATTTTAGCGAATTTATATTTACATAGCCGAAAATGATAAATATTCAATAACGTATAGTTGACCTTAGCCTGACGACCTGTGCATTGTAAGCATAGCCCCCACCACTAGATTTTCCCACCATATCTACCCATACATACTTTCATATAATTTAAATTCCATATTTGTAATTTTCCCTTCATACTCTTCTTTTGTACAATTCCAGACCACTTCCTTTATACTCGTCACAAAATCTGTGAATAGATTTAAAACGGAACGGAACGATTCTTTCGCTGAACTTTAAGACATAATTGTTTGTTTTTTTTTCGAAATAATCACTTAGTGCAAAAGTATGTCGTCTGAATATTTTCTTAATGACCGAATATTTGTGCATACATCTAATTTGTTATTTTGTGTGGGGAAATACGCTCCTCACATCTAACACATTTTTAGTTTTATCTACGAATCATGCGCCAATAAATAAATTACCCATGTTCTATTTGAAAGGTAAATTTTCCCTGCACACTTAAGAAATATGCAATATATCCTTCACTGATACTGTATTTACTGACGTTTTTCTGTAGTCCTTTCTGGCCCATAACTTTCTACTGTTTATGCACACATAGGTCCATCCTATCTTATTACGTCTCTGCTTACTTCCCCGTAACAGATTGTTCATGTGAGGTGAAAGTTGCTTCTTGTAAAATGTTTTACCTCCTTCCTATTTGGTCTGAATTTTCTTCCTCTTTTTTCAGTAGCTAAGCTTCCTTCCTCCGGGACAAGAACTGCATTGTCACTGGTCTTGAATCACCTGGGCTACGAGTAGGAACCCAAAGGACAGCCTCGGTATCTATGGCCTACAGTTCCACTTCCACTTCCTCCGAGATGTGCTGAATCAGTTCCTTTATATTTTCAGTCTTTTTCTCAAAAACCCCGTGGAACACAACATTTCGGTTCAAGGAATATTGTTTAATTCCCTGAATGAACACTTCCTGGTATGTAATGACCCTGACCTGCTCCTTACAGCTCATCATTTAGGCCTACAACAAAACATTCAGGCTCAAGAACTAATATACTACACCTGATATTAGTTTAGTTTTTGCAAATTTTTAGAGAACTCACTTATCATTTTCCATAGTTTCGCCATTGTTTTCGTCCTTTGAAACAGTTTCACTTCTTCTTTTATATTGTGTACACTTCTTTTCTGTCTTCCTTTCCTTACAGATGGCTCTGTAAGTGGTGTCTTTTAGTCCAGCATATTTTCTACGTATTATCTTCTAGTGAATTCATATTTAAAACGCCGTAAATGATAAAAGTTTTCATAACGTTGGACATGCACACTATCTGCCTGAAGGGGTTGTTTAGAAGTGCTTCAGAAGATTTCCATCTTAAGGTCAGTGTCCCAGGGAACTTTCACCACTTTGCATTCCTTTATGCTATCGAATAATAATAATAATAATAATAATAATAATAATAATAATAAAGTAATCTCGTGTCCTCATTCCAATGTGGTGCAGCCCTTTTAGGCGCACCCCCAATGGAGGTTAGCTGCATGTAACATTTCAGCCACATACCAGCTCTCCTGCCATCCTTAAATTTCTGGCAGTACCGTGAATCGAACCCGGGCCTCCGAGGACAGCAGCTAATAACACTAACCGTTACGCTAAGGAGCCGTACATAATAATAATAATAATAATAATAATAATAATAATAATAATAATAATAATAATAATAATAATAATACATTTACTACTACTACTACTACTACCATCACCAACACAACTACTATTACTACTACAGATGCTCTGTAATCAATGGTACGTATTTTATAATTTTACGCTTGTGATGTATATTTATATGACTGACTACTGCTCTCCCCTGCACCACACCGTTTTCAAGGAAGTTCTCTAAAAGGTTAAGCGCACTTCTCATTCGCTGAAGTTTGTCCCTGGGCAATGCCGCAGGAAATTGTCATAACTATCTTTTAACTGTGATATTTTGTATTCCAGCAACTCAACGAGACTGTGTTTTTTCCCCTGACTTCAAAGTTATAGACAAACGTTTTAAGTC
The DNA here is from genome assembly GCF_040414725.1 of Anabrus simplex. Lineage (NCBI taxonomy): Eukaryota > Metazoa > Arthropoda > Insecta > Orthoptera > Tettigoniidae > Anabrus > Anabrus simplex. The sequence goes on from NC_090266.1 coordinate 800,847,718, forward strand.
CGGAAAATGTAAAATTCCTCTGACATCGATCCAGTGACGCAGTCAATTAGTTCTTGCCGATCCGTTTCCGAGAAAGCGAATGAAGTCCCAGTTTAGATCAGTGCTATTTTCAGGTGTTTAAATGCGAACTCTACGTATCTTCAGTGTCTAGCAAACGTCTATTACGAAAATTTTAAAAATAAATTTGAATCTGTACCAACATTTTTTCCATGCTCAAATTTTAAATGGTATTGCACAGTGCCGCCTCTGTGGTGTAGTGGTTAGTGTGATTAGCTGCCACCCCCGGAGGTCCGGGTTCGATTCCCCGCTCTGCCACGAAATTTGGAAAGTAGTACGAGGGCTGGAACGGGGTCCACTCAGCCCCGGGAGGTCAACTGAGTAGAGGTGGGTTCGATTCCTACCTCAGCCATCCTGGAAGTGGTTTTCCATGGTTTCCCACTTCTCCTCCAGGTGAATGCCTGGATGGTACCTAACTTAAGGCCACGGCCGCTTCCTTCCCTCTTCCTTCCCTATCCCTTCCAATCTTCCCATCCCTCCACAAGGCCCCTGTTCAGCATAGCAGGTGAGGCAGCCTGGGCGAGGTACTGGTCATTCTCCCCAGTTGTATCCCCGACCAGGAGTCTGAAGCTCCAGGACACTGCCCTAGAGGCGGTAGAGGTGGGATCCCTCGCTGAGTCCGAGGGAAGAGCCGAACCTAGAGGGTAAACAGATGATGATGATGATTGCACAGTGAATGTAAATATCAACTTTATTTTAATCAATATTTACAAGTACCTCAGAAGATTCCCATCTTATGGTCAGTGTCCCAGGGAACTTTCACCACTTCACATCGTTCTTTCTCTTTCTCTATTAACAAAAACTTCTGCTAATCGGACGTCCCACTGTCCCGTTTATATCGGAAAAGTGGGACTTTACTGTATTTGGATAGGTGACCTCGTGCTGCTGACAGGTGAAGAAACGAAAGGTAATTGTCAACAGCAAACAAACTTTGGTCCTTAATCAGGTAGATCACGTTCATTACTAGCAAAGGCAAGTTTGGCCAGCCAACCGCAAGAAGAAACGAAACTATACGTAACAACTTAAAATCAACAGTCTCCATGACCTTGATGCTTTCCGTAAGCGGAAGATGCTAGTTCGAAATATATATGGCACTTTAACGGGTTATTCGGTAGAATATGATATTTCAATACTCTGTATTAGAGAAATTTTTTCGAAGACCCAATATAGTAGCTTCATGCTGTATTGAGCCAGGTTCAGTTAATAGCACCGTCGGAACTGTAAGTCTTGCTTCAGGATCTTGACTGTCCAATGCATTGCCTCTGGTAAAACGAATTAGAAGTTTAAGGCAAAACTCACGCTTGCAACTTTTCTAGAAGTGTAGTTGGTGTTTTTCCATTTCACTTTTCAGGTAAATGCGGTGATGATATCTAACATACATCCGTGGCCACTTTATTTCCAACAATAGGTTCGATTAGTTGGAGATAAACGCAACGGTGCAAACACCGCAACTTCGCAAGTTATCAAATAAATTTTACACACACACACACTAACTACATGGGGCTGTCGACCACCATGTCCCAGGTCCCTTTCATGAAGCAACAATAATATTCATTTTTACAGAATAAGCTCAATTTCTCCTATACCCCGAAATTTAAAACATTGTTGAGAGTCCAGAGTTCATAAATATGGGACACGTGGAATGATGCTTAGGCTCCTAAAATTGTCCCCGGTAAGTTTATTTTCCAAGTGACGGGAAGCTTACTGAAGTTTACTGATTTACTCTCGTCAAATTTGTCATCGGATGTCAGATCCTAGGAGTTGAATGTAATCGTAATGATGCCAGGAGCAACATTTGTGTAATATTCGAAAATAATGTTAAGAATGATATTATACCCTCTTTATTTGTTCCATCCATCTGATCTCCTGAGTTTCTCCCTTTTTCGTAGCTGCGTCGAGCAGCTCAGGCAGTAGAAGGGTTCCAGATCGCAGGTTTGGTCCCGGCTCAATTCAGTGGTATTTGAAGTTGTTGATTGTATGTCGACCTCATGCCTGTAGATTTAACAACACTTAAGAGAACTCCTGAGGGAAACGATTTTAGAACCTCCACGTCTCCGAAAATGTTGAATGTTGTAAAATCTATAACCTTTTTTAATGTATTTATTTGCTAGAGGTTTAACGACGCAGTAACACATACACGTACAAGCTCCGGTGACATTAGGATGGCAAAAGGACGGGTCTCAACTTAGCCCAGCAAGAGCCAAGGTCTGATATTTTCTACAATCCCGACTGCTGTGTAGTCGCAATATCAACAATTTAGACGTTTGGTAGGCAGCGCTTGTTTTGATTACCTATCATTACTAACAGTGTTTTGAAGGTAAGTTGTGGAGAGTTATTCCCTATCTTTCTATCCTCTTCGACTTCTCGATTCATCACATATTGACTATCAAGTGTTTGCTGTTGTCTTTGAGACGGATGATTTTCGCAACATACAGATAGATATTACTTACGACAGTGAACACTTAACATACAGTAAAATGGGTGTTTTATAAAAATTATTTTCCAGATAATTTTTAAACTTGAATTTTGCTATGTTACATAAGCTCACCGGAAAAATAAATCAGTCACTCCTTGAGAAATCATTACAAGCATCATTTAATACGGTGTAACTCCGCCTCTGGACTTGAAAACCGCCTGGATTCGGTTAGGAAGGGAGTCCATAAGGTTGTGCAAGTACGTCGCATCCAGGTTAAGCCACTCGCTGAGGATTCGACTAAAAGTATGGGGATGCTAATGTCGGCGTTTTACCCGCTGTTCCAACATATCCTACAGATTTTCTATGGGGTTCAAGTCAGGTGAACTGTAAGCCAATCGAGATGTAATAGGGTGAGGGAGTGCTCATAAATCCAGTCACATATGCGTCCAACCCAATGAACTTTACTGTTGTCACCTTGAAAACTCGGGGTAACAATAGCATACTCAGCATGCAGATGTTGACTGAACGGCAACATTTGATCATCCGGAATGTTTAAATAAATGTGCTGGTTTATGTTAGTGGACACCTCAGTGAGAAGGCCCAATCCATGATACGGAACACACCCCCAAAATATCACAGAGCCACTTCCGGCTTGAACCTGACCTTGCACGCATCTAGGATGAAATGATTAATTTGGTCTTCGGTGCACTCGACGACGTGCGTCATTGGAATACAGGCAAAAACGTGATTCGCGATTACGGTCCGCCAGTCATCTACTGTCCACATTCTCTGATGTCTAGCCCATTGAAAACTCGCAGCTTTATATGCCGGTGTGAGCCTCTTGTGGAGTGACCGACTTCAAATGTTCATTGCATGCAGTTCCCGTCGCAATGTTCTCTCGCTAGCAGGTTGGGATGGCCCTTTATTCACTGAGTGCAGCAATTCCTGTCGGATTTGGAAGAAATTTTGGTTCAAAAGCCGTGAAACCCGTCTCCGCACCCTCTCAGTCAAGTTCCTTATCCGACCACAATTCTAACGTCGTGTTTTGTGGCCACGTGTAGTGCACCACTGCTTGCAGACACATTGAACTGTGCGCTGAGATACGCTAACAAATCCAGCAACTTCATGCGCCATATGGCCGTGAGCACGGCCAAACACGATTGCCTCATTTTGCCACTCTCTCACATCCTTACATCTACCCATGTTGATGTGCATGTCCGCCTGAAACATCAATGTCTCACTGATCGCTACTGCCTTATGCTCAGGTAGAGGCAGTGCGCGTGTGGCTGGGCACGGTACTCGTTCCCTGCGCCATCTGTACAGGCTTAACGATCTATCCGTCCTTGCGCACTACGGTTAACTAATTTCTTGTCCGGTGAGCTTATGCACCGTGTCCCAGAATTGCCGTTAATATCTGAATTTATACTCTCATGTACCTACTTGTTGCTATTTCTTGATAGATACAGTATTTTTGAATCTCGTCACGTGTGGGAGTAAAATGTAGCTTCCACCGAAGTTCCAGTTCTATTTATGGCTGTGAGAGTACGGAAACCAGTCAAATATAGGTGGTGCTGAGTAGTGACATTCAGAGCACGACTAAGGCGTCTGAGTATTACGAAAAGTGATGCTAATGGGTCGGTTGTGTTGCAATAGCCCCTTCTGACTCAGGCTGAGGATGAAATGGGAAAGTACCTCACTTCGGACCCTGTTTAGCACTACCCATTATGGCGCCGCCAACAGTTTTCTCGTTTTCCCCATAACCACATAACATTCTGGACGGTGTTTGAGCATCCATATAACCTTCAGGTTGATGACTTAATTGACGGACTATCATGTACTTGCATGGCACACGCGTTTTGTATTTGATGTCAACTTGCAGGGGATACAGGAGTGGGTATAATTAGCCACGGTGTACTTTTAATATTTCAAAAGGAATATTAAATTGATGCACAGTTATTGCAACATAGCCAGAGTGAGTGACTAAAGCGGCTGGAGCGCTAACCTTCTGAGCTGAAGGTGGCCGGTTCGATCCTGGATCAGTCCAGTAGTGTTTGAAAGTGCTCAAATAAACCAGCCTCGTGTTGGTAAATTTACCTGCATGTAGAAAGCAATTCGTGCGGGACTATAATCAAGCACTTCGGCGTTTCCGCTGCTTGCATTTCTAAGGTTTTGTGTCATTGGTCTTTATTTAACGAGAACATGGCACTGAGGATTTAACGGCCTGCCTACCTGTTGGAAATTTACAAGTGTGTATCTGTAGCACCTATAGTCTAGTCGTCGTTGTACCTAACTTCCACACGGCCTACCCTTGTTAGGGCAGTTACGTGGTTCATGACTCATACTTTACTATTACACACCGAGCGAGTTGACCGTGCGGTTAGGGCCACGCAGCTGTGAGCTTGCATTCGGAAAAATAGTAGGTTCTAATCCCGCTGCTGGCAGCCCTGAAGGTGATTATTTGTAGTTTCCAATTTTCACATCAGGCAAATGCTGGGATTGTACCTTAACGCGTCGGCCACTTCCTTCCCATTCCCTGTCCTTTCCTATCCCATCGTCCTCATAACACCTATCTGTGTCGGTGAGACGTAAAGCAAATTGAAAAAAGAATTTAATATTACATAACTCCCTCAACGACAATAGCGACGTATGTGTTCGTAAGGTAAAAAGATGGATTGTTATGTTTTGTCTGTGTATGGTCCTGTATATCTTGTTATACCTTGTAAAATATACGCTCCTGGAAACATCAAGTTTAACGTTTAAGCAACCTGTTAGCTTCTGGAATAGAGCTCAGGAACCTTTTAATGGAGTCCACAGCGTTACAACTACATACACCACGTGCAACGGTAGATAACAGGTCAAATTATCCATTCAAGTGTTCGCCATCTACTGCTGCCGACGAGACGCTGCGACCGCTGTTACTATTGCTAATAATAAGGATGCTGTTTACATAAATGCAAATAGAAATACCGTTCAGTGGAGAAAAAGTGGTGGGATGAAAGAAATCGGAATGTGAGAGTATAGAAACTATTGAAATAGGAAATCATAATACAGTTGTCCAATGAGGAAGCAATACATCAATTTGAATGAAGATAATATACGAATTATCTACAACACGTGCTCAATGGTCAAGTATTAACAGTTATTAAAGCAGCTCCTGCTTTACCCAGCCCGTACAACGTGCTGTGGCTTGCCTATAGTGCAACATTTTATGCGGATTTTGGGACACCTTGTTCATGGGAAATATTGTCACTCAATATACTTTCTAAAATATACTATTCTTTAAATCGATGTATCAAGAATCAGTATTAAATCTATGATCCTCTACCAGGCGTATTTATCACACATGTATTAAAAGCTACTGGAGGTCGGGAGTCAGGGCCATTTCACTTATTAGATAACCCAGCGAATTTGCGGTGCAATTAGGGGCGCGCAGCTGCGAGCTTGCATTTGGGAGTTAGTGGGTTCGTACCCCACTGTCGGTAGCCCTGAAGGTGGTTTTCCGTTGTTTCCCACTTTCACACCAGGCATATTTTTGGGCTTTACCTTAAACAAGTCTACGGACGCTTCATTCCCACTCCTGTTCCATCGTCGCCATAAGACCTATCTGTGTCGGTGCGACGTAAAACAAATTGTAGAAAGAATCTTATTAGCCACTTTGAAAAGAATCGTAAGCAGCCTCCGATATACATATTCAGCATCCCTCTCGGCTGATTACCGGAAATTTCTTGACGTTAGACGACTCTTGATAGGAAAATTGCGGCGTATTGCTGTGTTAGAAGCCATCTAAAATGAATTTTGAATGTTTTACAACTAGGTCCTCGCATTTAATTGAGAAGGTTTAACACATACATTTGAGCTGTAAGACTACAGTGAATAGCAGTATATATGTTCTCTTGTTGTCATTAGTTTATCATGTACTTCTCTTTCAGTGATTTTTATTAAAACACATAATCATTAGCTGCAAGCAAATTTTCAAAAATGTTTAAAAATAACGTGTATCTGAACTGTGAATGATTCTTAGTTTTGATCAAATATATTCTCATGCTATTTACTACGTTCTGTTGTAAATATCAAAGGTTGAATCATTCGAAGAATTATAATTGAACATTAAATTGTAAGATAATATTATAAAGTAATTATTTACCATTTTCAAGACAAAATGTAATTATTCTGAACATTGCATAATTAATACCAGTGACAAGGTTAACAGAATGAATTATGCAGTGGTAAAATTTAAAACTTTCCGTCTCTAATCACAGAGATCACGTGGCAATTTTTGGAATAATGGTGGTGTAATCTCCGCATCTCTATGGTATAGAAATGAAGAACCATAGAAAACCTTATTGGTACCTTCCGACAGTGTAGTTTGAACTTTCTTTCTTCTGGATGTGATCTAACGGTTACATGAACCGTACGAGTAGCCACGTCACTGACAGATTTCTTGAGTTGTCATTCGCTTTCGGATTGCTCAAGAGTTTATTTTCTACCCCCGTGAAAATTTAGAATCTCGTAGGTGACATATGAGATCTGGAATAAAGGGGGTGGATTTGGCAGTCAGTGTAGAGTAACCGGTTTGTGCCACCGTAACTTTACCGGCTATGCAGAAAGGAATTCCTCAAAAGGAAAAAAATCGTTAAACATACAAATAAGAAATCTATTGACCCCTTTCTGTGAGAAAATCGCTAACTCAGCCGCCAATGAGGCAAAAACTTACAAGTATATGTGAGCTTCACAGCCAAGCGAATTCATTGCGAACCCTGGGCATGGATGTTCAATTTGAAAAGACTTAAGAACTAGAAGGAAATAAAGAAGAATACAATACAGCTTTTAAATGGAATTCTAAAGTTAATTCAAATATGCCATTTAATAACTAACCCCACAAGCGTCTTTGTGATAACAGTTAGCAAAGCCTCGTCTCGGTACTAAACTCCAAACCCCGTGCTGGGTTGGCAGCTCGACACGACATTGAGGAAGGTAGAGAAGAGCAGCAGAGGAAGAGTTGGCGGGCGGGCAGATAAGCAGTAGCAATCAAAGAGGTATATTTCATTTGAACGAAACCCCTGCGGTGCAGCCAATCGATAAGTTTGCACAGAGGACAGCCCTCGTCCTGTGCCCTGCCTCGCGACAACAGAAGTGGGAATCCGCACGCAGAACAAGCCGCCATTGATTTCCAATTAATGCGAAAACAATCTATCGGCCACCGACACTCCCCAAGCTCTCTGCTACTATCCCCAAGAAACGAGATTCAGGTGACGACATCACTCATTCACAACGGAGTCTCTGTACTGTACGGGGCAGAGGAACTGATGGTGTGGTGGAGAACTTCCACCAACTTTCCCTTCCTCAGAGTATCTGAATAGTGATGTACTGCCTTATTGTGCCAGAAATTTTAGCTCTTTACATCAGAACTCTGTGCATAAATACCGAGTATACTTCGGAATATTTGGTTGAAAAGCTGTTCCTATGATTAGATTCAAACATCATTTCTCACGAACTTAACATCGCACGCAACTTCCCAAATGGTTCTTCATCTACGTTATTATTAGGTTAAAGGGACGTTAAATTACCGAAATTTAGTCCTGGAAAGAGGCTTTTTAATATATCTGTAAATCTTATGACACATGCATCTCACATCTAAACACTCACGGAAACCTATTGACTGCACCAGGATTCGATCCTGCAACCGTAAGCGGAGGATGTGAACACCTGTAAAAAATACTCTCTATACTATACATAAAATACATTTTTAGCACGTACGATCTTATTATCTCCGACGGAGCTTTTTGTCACTGTGCAAAACTCCCAACTCATGCAACTGACACCGCTCAAACTCCAGGAAAATGGATACCTTAAAGAGCAAGTAAATCCCCTTGTGTGGATCTATTATATATAACAGCTGCTAGTCTAAATATTCGCTATTCTTATATTACATGAAATCAAATCTTTGAGAAAGAAGTGTAAAGCCTTTTGGAGAATGTGTCGATGCTTTCCCAGTCCACTCGCCTAAGAAGGTTAACTTCGTTTTGGAAAGCAAGTGTTTCCACTTAGTTTTCCGCAGCTTAACAATCAGGCACATTTATGTGCTAGTTATATTATTGTTACGTTACTCCACTCATTGATTTTTGAGCTTTATCTAACTGACTTGGTAATCACAAAATACAATCTGATAGATAGAAATTGAAATTTTCGAACAATTTTAAAAATTGAAATCAGAGACGTTTCTCGACTTCAAACTTCCAAGTCCATTGATATTATCAATAAGCTTCGAAGTAGGTGCATTTCAGAATCGTCTTACCAACGCACTGCATAGGAATGAGAATAGCGTTGTGTACAATAATATATTGGACCCTCCCTGTGTAAGCTCCTATGAAGTCAGATATGTTCGCTGCTGGGCTATGATAATTTTCGACCGAGATCCTGAGTACGGCATAACAGTTCCAAACCAGGTCTGGATACTTTATTAGTGTGTTTCCTTTCACGAATCCAAAATCCAGGCTTAAATAATTAAAACTCGCGATGACATAATACAGGCTATCTCGTGGACTGCACGGAACTGAGGGCTGATTGGATCCCGGGAAAGATCGACTAAAATAATACCTTGTTGAAATTTTATGCTAGGTTGTATACCATTCGCATGCTCAGTAAATGTTATGCTCAACAAACCTAGTATACCAACACGTACATTATATGAACATATCAAAATATCGGGATTCTAATACTCCCCGATCATTTATAATGGAAGCTAAAATATTATCCTGTGTGAAATCTTGGTAATCTGTATAGAAACGTGCATGCTATTAATATAATATTTTATTAGCATTAACGAGTAAACTGTTGGATTTCTCTTAAGATTGACTCATGCTCTAGAGAGAATATGTAACAACGGCAAGAGTGCAGCAATGTTTTTAAGTTTTAAGTGAACATCCTACCATGTTTCACTGCAATCGATGTATTTGATACCCCACGTTCCGTTTCAAACGGCAGCAAAATTTACTAGATCTTACGTATGTAAGCGTTACCTTTCGGCAGAACGACTATTATCATTGACTTTATGATGCCTTCATTAATCATCTACCAAATTGCATTCCAATCTACCTGGTGCAACCCAAACGGTTCACTTATAAAGGAAAAGTCCATTTACTGGTTTTCGAACTCCCTGATTGTAAGTACTGTACCTCAGACAGGGGCTGCGAAATGAATTAAAAATTAAAATATAAATGCTTAGATAAAATCTCTGTGATGAATGTGATTATAATGTTTCGTATATGAATATAGACTGAAAGACAACGACGATGTTGATGATGATTCTTAAGATTATGATAATGGTTATGATGACTTTGATGACGATCCTGCTTGGTAATTTAATTACCTGGGGTTGCTACATTGTATGGATTTAGTAGAATTTATGACTGGATGCCTTTCTTGACGCCAAACGTTTGTGGAGGAATATGTTCACTATTGCATCTTTCTGCAGTTATCTATAGTGTGATGTGGTATCGAAGATCATGTAGTATACATAAGTGTGGAGGAAACAGTATTCAGAAATAATTTAAAATTACAGAACCGTCAAAAAGAAACAGCAAAAATGAATGCAATTTGTCAGCTACATGGAGAATATAATTGATTTTAGAGTACAATGCCGACGGGTATTGCAATAAGAAATACGGTATGTTCTGTGGTGGGACAGATCAAGCAACAAAGCTATCTCCTTACAGTTCTTGCAGGCCCTTCGAGGAGTGGAGCTTGCAGCTTGCATCACCCCTAACCACGGTACTAAGTGGGGTATAGTAATAAGCCCTATATTCGGCCGTCTTTGCCCCTTTATGGAGCAGATTCCTTTTCTTCTTCTGTAGTGGTTTAACGTCGCACTAACACATTGCAGGTTTGCGGTGACGTAAGGACGGTAAAGGAAAGGTAGCGACCGTGCCCGTCAGTAAGGTACAGTCCCAGCATTTGCCTGGTGTGAAAATGGGGAAAACCAAAGCTGCGTGGCGAAAACCGCATGACCAGGCCAACTCGCTCGGTTTCTGGAGTAGTCTGAGTGAACCTTAGGAGCATGTGCCTGCCCAGAATTGGAAATCCCGTTTCTAAATTCTTCGGAGGCAGATACGTTCTGTGACAGAGTATTTGTTTAATTTACAAACAGTTTTAAGTTAGCTTCCTGATCATTTAGCAAGTCAACGTAAATTCAGGTATGTGAAGAGGTAAGAGTGTTACGTTACAAAGGGGAAATTTAGCTTTCGTTCCAGGAGGATTATGAATTTGTCGGTTTGTATAATAAATTTATCAATAAACTGTTTTCTTCTTCTTCTACTTCCTCTTCCTCTTGTTCTTTCTTTATCTGTTTATCCTCCGGGGTCGGTTTTTTTTTCGGACTCAGCGAGGGATTCCGCCTCTACCGTCTCAAGGGCAGTGTCCTGGAGCTTCAGACTCTTGGTCGGGGGATGAAACCGGCGAGGAAGACCAGTACCTAGCCCGGGCGGCCTCGCCTGCTATGCTGAACAGGGGCCTTCAGGGGGATGGGAAGATTGGAAGGGATAGACAAGGAAGAGGAAAGGAAGCGGCCATGGCCTTAAGTTAGGTACCATCCCAACATTTGCATAGGGGAGAAGTGGGGAAACCACGGAAAACCACTTCCAGAATGGTTGAGGTGGGAATCGAACACACCTCTACTCAGTTTACCTCCCGAGGCTGAGTGGACCCCGTTCCAGCCCTCGTACCAAATTTCAAATTTCGTGGCAGAGCCGGGAATCAAACCCGGGCCTACGGGGGTGGCAGATAATCACACTAACCACTACACAACAGAAGCAGACAATAAACTTTTTACTGAATCAGAAAATAGGAGTACAGTAAATTATTTACCCAAAGAGATTAAAAGTCTAACATTCATTTATTAAACAATTTCTAAAGCAAAGCCATTTCTGAACTGTACATTAAGGCCCATTGAAGGGCCAATGGAGGCCGCTATGTGGAGGGATGAGTTCAATGTCGCGTGTGTCTGTGGTGGTTAAAAGTACCATATTATGTGTCGAGTGTATATGAAGAGATTTGTATTGAGAAGAACACTAACACCCAGTCCTAGAAACATAAGCACTAATCGAACATAGATAACTATTTTGGCATCACAAGGAACTCTCGGAACGGAAGGCCACTACACTGACCAAGAAGTTGGCCTATTATTATTATTATTATTATTATTATTATTATTATTATTATTATTATTATTATTATTATTATTATTATTATTATTATTATTATTATTATTTCGATTTTGCTAGCTATGGACCACGTCTTTTCAACAGTTCTTATTCTACGATCTTTAATCTTTGCGAAGTACTGCATTCCCGCATTCGTTTTCAGTGAGCTTCCTTTCTCTCTTCAGCTCAGTTCTTGGCTGCCTTGAGTTTGTCTTTTCCTTGAAACCTCATAGTCCTCCAAATTTCAATATGCCATCAGATGTGATCTTCATTACTTATAAGTCCTTTTCCACCTCGATCAAGCAGGTTCCTGTGGTATTTTTATCTAGCAGGTAGGTAAAGATGCTATTGGACAGTCTGTCTGAACTCACTCGTGTCAGGTGGCCATAGATACAGCACATGGTAGTACGTTTTTTACGTATTATTTTCTTCTATTACACCTCAAATTTTCCTCAGAATCTTCCCATCTTCTTTGGCTTCTAGGTGTTCTACCAAACCTTTCTTATTCATCACGAGGCATTCTGCTGAGTACGGGGCCACTCGTCAAATGACTGAGTTAAGCATTGAGGGACACTGATCGTTTATTACAGACTAGCAAGATACCCGTGCTTCGCCACGGTATTATACTGAAATTTATAATTGAATGCTTATTGTTTTAGATATATAATCCGCCGAAATTCGCGATCTGACTCGTTTTCTATTATTTTACAGCACGTTTCCTCCCATTTTTCAATATTCCTTTCCAGCAATCGATTTCATACTTCCCGGGCTAGGCTCAGGTATTCCTCCTGGTCAGTTGGGTCCGTAAATCTTTGCCATCTTTTCCTTTAATCATTTTTAATATGGATAAAATCCTTCAGGAGATCCGGCGTGGTGTCATATTGGGTGACTAGCAAGATACCCGTGCTTCGCTACGGTATTATACTGAAATTTATAATTGAATGCTTATTGTTTTAGATATACTGTATAATCCGCCGAAATTCGCGATCTGACCCGTTTTCTATTATTTTACAGCACGTTTCCTCCCATTTTTCAATATTCCTTTCCAGCAATCGATTTCATACTTCCCGGGCTAGGCTCAGGTATTCCTCCTGGTCAGTTGGGTCCGTAAATCTTTGCCATCTTTTCCTTTAATCATTTTTAATATGGATAAAATCCTTCAGGAGATCCGGCGTGGTGTCATATTGGGTGATTTGGCGGCACTGAACCCGCGGCCGGACTGCATTCTTAGTCATTACCCGTCCAGGAGCCGTTACCAGCGCGGTCCGCACATTTGACGACGATCCGGAACATTATTATTATTATTATTATTATTATTATTATTATTATTATTATGTGTTGCTGGAATGGCTGATGACAGGGAAAACCGGAGTATCCGGAGAAAAACCTGTCCCGCCTCCGTTTTGTCCAGCACGAATGTCACATGGAGTGACCGGGATTTGAACCACGGAACCCAGCTTTGAGAGGCCGGCGCGGTGCCGCCTGAGCAACGGAGGATCCTTGTAAGTACATTAATAACAGTAAAATCAATTGGTCTCACCTCCTTCTACACCCCACCGCCGTTAAGTTTATTTACCGCCAACCCCCCCCCCCCCCACAAAAAGAAATGAAAAGAAGGCTTGTTTCTTTATGTTTAAGGGAGATTCCAAACACCAATGTTCACGTCTATTACCTTCAGTTTTGAGATACAAGTATCCCCATAAAAGTAATTTACTTTCTTCACTTCATTTCACACTACTCCCCCCCCCCCTAAGTGAACTTTCCCGAAAAAAAAAATACTTGTTTCTTTAATAGTAAAGGATCTTCTAAATACCAATTATCACGACTCTAACTTCTTCAGTTTTTGATTTATGTGTCCTCATGAAAGGAATTCAACTCCTTTACACTCACGTTTTTAAAGGAGATCCAAATACGAATTTTCACATCTGTAATAACTTTAGTTTTTATTAGATGTATGTATTCTCATACAATTAAGCCAATTAATTTTTCAATTCTTTCACCCCTCCCCCCGCTTCATTGGATTTTGAGAGAATACGTGTATTTTTACTTTTAAATCAGATTGAAAATATCAAATTTCACGTCTGTAAAATCTTCATTTTTGATATATCAGTAGCCTAATTAAAAGAATTCAACACCATTTTCAGTCACTTTAACCCCCCCCTCCATCAAGGTGATATTTCCGAAAACTAAAAATACACGTTTCTTTATGTTTAATAGAGATAAAAAAAAACATTTTTCACTTCTGTAACATGTTAAGTTTTTTAGATATACTTTAAAAATTCTCATTTCAAAATTTCACCCCTTTTGAGTTCCCCTTAAGTGGAGTTTCCAAAAACAAATCACCTATGTTTCTTTACATTTACAGGAGATTCCAAACACCCACTTTTTACGTCTGTAACATTTTACGTTTCCAAGATATTCTGTAGATATAGTCTTTCAAAAATTCACCCCAATTTGTCACTCCTGTTTAACCGCCATTAATTGGATTTTCCGAAAACAAAATATACGTGTTTCTTTATTTTTAAAGGAGATTCTAAATACCAATTTTCACAACTATAACCTTTAAAAGTTTTGAGATATAGATACACTCATTTTAAAATATTACCCCCTTTTCACCCCCTCCCTTAATTGGATTTTCCAGAAACAAAAAAATACGTGTTTCTTTATTTTTAAAGGAGATCCCAAACACCGATTTTCAGGTCTGTAATATCTTCATTTTCTGAGATATAAGTAACCTCATTAAAGGAATTCAACCCATTTTCCACCCCTTTTCACTCCTCCTATTGCGATTTTCCGAAAACAAAAAAATACGTGTTTCTTTATTTTTAATGAAGATTCTAAATACCAGTTTTTACATCTGCAAACTTTAAAAGTTTGGAGATAGAGATTCACTCATTTTAAAAATTCACCCCCATTTCACCCTCCCATTAATTGGATTTTCCAAAAACAAAAAAATACGTGTTTCTTTATTTTTAAAAGAGATCAAAAGTACCAATTTTGAGGTCTGTAATATCTTCAGTTTCTGAGATAAAAGTACCGGTATCCTGATTGAAGGCATTCAACCCATTTTCCCCCATTTTCACCCTTTTTCACCCCTCCTATTGGGGTTTTCAGAAAACAAAAAAATACGTGTATCCTTATTTTAAAAGAAGATTCTAAATACCAATTTTTACATCTGTAAACTTTTAAAGTTTTGAGATATAGATACACTCTTTTTAAAATTTCACCCCCCTTTTCATCCCCTTAGCGACGGAATATCTAAAAATCCTCTCTTAGCGAGCACCTACATCGTAATATGAATATATCCCCAAAATTTCATTTCTTTATGTCCAGTAGTTTTGGCTCGGCGATGATGAATCAGTCAGTCAGTCAGTCAGTCAGTCAGGACAAGTTATTTTATATATATAGACTAGCAAGATACCCGTGCTTCGCTACGGTATTATACTGAAAATTTATAATTGAATGCTTATCGTTTTATATATAACCCACCGATATTCGCGATCTGACTCGTTTTCTGAGAGATTCCGCCAAAATTTGCGATCTGACTCGTTTTCTGAGTGATTACGGCAACGTTCCTCCCATTTTCCAATCTTTTCTCCAGCAATCGATTTCGTACTTCCCGGGATAGGTCCAGATATTCCACCCGGTCAGTTGGGTCCCTAAATCTTTGCCATCTTTTCCTATAGCCTAAGCATTTTTAATGTGGATCAAATCCTTGAGGAGATCCGGCGTGGTGTCGTCTTGGGTGCCTTGGCGGTACTGAACCTCTACTTGGCGGTAAATTACATCTGCTGTCGTTGTCATTGAATGACAGTATGACCAGCACCATTGTCGCCCGCAGGCAAGTGCGCAGGACTTCTGGCGATACGAATGACATACTTCCGTGCATTATTGACCTTATTACAGAGGTGAACAATTCCACGGTCAATCATATATCTATCGTTTATTTCAAATATGTTTAAATTTTTGTTTATATGCCAGAAGAATCTACTGTAATCTAAGAAGGTTCTCCAAAGGAAAAGATGGCTCTTGAAAACGAACCCAGGAGAGATTAAAAATGATCGGTCTGTGATCAGAATAAGTACATTGAAAATCCACAGCCTGTTTCCAGTCATTCAACCGGGTCAAGAATGGAATGAATTAGCCCTGCCGAAGTCTGTCGCACTCCACTGGGGCAATGATTAAATGAATGACAAATGAAATGAAATGATGTTGGAGAGTGTTGCTGGAATGTATGATGACGGGGAAAACCGGAGTACCCGGAGAAAAACCTGTCCTGCCTCCGCTTTGTCCAGCACAAATCTCACATGGAGTGACCGGGATTTGAACCACGAAACCCAGCAGTGGGAAGCAAGCGCGCTGGCGCCTGAGCCACGGAGGCTCCTTATAAGTACATTAGGAACAGTAAAATCAATTGGCCTCACCTCCGTTTTCACCCCACCACGGTTAAGTTGATTTACCTCCCCCCCCCAAAAAAAAGAAAAAGTGTTCCTTTATGTTTAAAGGAGAGTTCAAATACCAATGTTCACGTGTGTTACCTTCAGTTTTGAGATATAAGTATTCCCCAAAAAATAATTAACTTTTTTCACTTACTTTCACACTCCCCGCCCCCCTTAAGTGAATTTTCCGGCAAAAAGTACTTGTTTCTTTAATATTAAAGGATCTTCTAAATGCCGATTATCTTCAGTTTTTGAGATATGTGTCCCCATGAAACGAATTCAACTCCTTTTCACAAAAAGCGTCGTTTTATTTTTAAAGAAGATCTAAATAACAATTTTAGTTTTTATTAGATGTAAGTATCCTCATACAATTAATTCAATAAATTTTTCAATTTTTCACCCCCCCCCCCCCCCAACCTTCATTGGATTATCCTAGAATACCTGTTTCTTTACTTTAACAGGAGATTCCAAATACCAATTACAATTTTTACGTCTGCAACATTTTACGTTTCTGAGATATACTGTAGATATAGTATTTCTAAAAATTCACCCCAATTTGTCACTCCTGTTTAACCCCCATTAATTAGATTTTACAAAAACAAAAAAATACGTGTTTCTGTATTTTTAAAGGACATTCCATATACTAACTGTCTGGTCTGTAATATCTTCAGTTTCTGAGATATAAGTATCCTCATTAAAGACATTCAACCCCTTATTCACACTTTTCACCCCCTCCTATTGGGATTTTCCGAAAACAAAAAAATACTTGTTCCTTTATTTTTAAAGGAGATTCTAAATATCAATTTTTACATCTGAAAACTTTCGAAGTTTTGAGATATAGATACACTCATTTTTAAAATACACCCCACTTTCACCTCCCCCCCCCCTATTTGGATTTTCTGAAAACAAAAAATACATGTTTCTTTATTTATAAAGGAGGTCCCAAATACCGATTTTCAGATCTGAAGCATCTTCAGTTTCTGAGAAATAAGGATCCTTAATAAAGGCATTAAACTATTTTTCACCCCTTTTCACCCCTCCTATTGGGTTTTTACGAAAACAAAAAAAATACGTCTTTCTTTATTTTGAAAGTAGATTCTAAGTACCAATTTTTACATCTGTAAACTTTGAAAGTTTTGAGATATAGATACACTCATTTTAAAAATTCACCCCCTTTCAACCCTACACTGTTTGGATTTTCCAAAAACAAAAACTACATGTTTCTTTATACTTAAAAGAGATCCCAAATACCTTTTCTCAGGTCTGTAATATCTTCAGTTTCTGAGATATAAGTATCCTCATTAAAGGCATTCAACCCCTTTTCACCCCCTCCTATTAGAATTTTCCGAAAACAAAAAAATACATGTTTATTTATTTTTAAAGGAGATTCTAAATACCAATTCTTACATCTGTAAACCTTTAAAATTTTAAGATAGAGACACACTCGTTTTAAAATTCACCCCCCTTTTCACCCCCCATTATTTGGATTTTCCTAAAACGAAAAAATACCTCTTTCTTTATTTTTAAAGTGGATCCCAAATACCAATTTTTAGGTCTGTAATATCTTCAGGTTCTGAAATATAAGTAGCCTCATTAAAGGCATTCAACCGCTTTTTCACCCTTTTCCACCCTTCCTATTGGGATTTTCCGAAAACAAAACATTACGTGTTTCTTTATTTTTAAAGAGATTCTAAATACTAATTTTTACATGTATAAACTTCAAAAGTTTTGAGATATAGATACACTCATTTTCAAAATTCACCCTCTTTTCACACACCCCATTAATTGGATTTTCCAAAAACAAAAGAATACGTGTTTCTTTATTTTTAAAGGAGATCCCAAACACCAATTTTCAGGTCTGTAATATTTTCAGTTTCTGAGATATAAGTATCGCCATTAAGGGCATTCAACCCATTTTTCACCCCTTTTCACCCCTCCTATTGGGATTTTCCGAAAACAAAAAAATAGGTGTTCCTTTATTTTTAATGAAGATTCTAAATACCAATTTTTACATCTCTAAACTTTAAAACTTTTGAGATATAGATGCACTCATTTTAAAAATTCACCCCCCCTTTCTCCCTCGCATTAATTGGATTTTCCAAAAACAAAAAAATTTATGTTTCTTTATTTTGACAGCGATCAAAATTACCAATTTTGAGATCTGTAATATCTTCAGTTTCTGAGATATAAGTAGCGGTATCCTGATTAAAGGCATTCAACCCCTTTTTCACCCTTTTTCACCCCTCATATTGGGATTGTCTGAAAACAAAAAAATACGTGTTTCCTCATTTTTAAAGAAGATTCTAAATACCAATTTTTACATCTGTAAACTTCTAAAGTTTTGAGATATAGACACACTCATTTTAAAATTTCACCCCCCTTTTCACCCCCTTAGCGACGGAATATCCAAAAATCCTCTCTTAGCGAGCACCTACATCTTAATATGAATATATCCCCAAAATTTCATTTCTTTGTGTCCAGTAGTTTTGGCTCGGCGATGATGAATCAGTCAGTCAGTCAGTCAGTCAGTCAGGACAAGCTACTTTATATATATAGATGTCTTTATTCAATTGGTATGCAGTTTCCGTCTTGTTAATCTTAGATACGATATGTTAGGCTCTATACACTCACCGAGGTATTATTATTATTATTATTATTATTATTATTATTATTATTATTATTATTATTATTATTATTATTATTATTATTATTATTTTTATTACGTCCGACTCGTTGGCCGAACGGTCGGCGTACTGGACTTCGGTTCAGAGGGTTCCGGGTTCGATTCCCGGCCGGGCCGGGGATTTTAACCTTAATTGGTTAATTTCAATGGCACGGGGGCTGGGTGTATGTGTTGTCTTCATCATCATTTCATCCTCATCACGACGCGCAGGTCGCCTACGGGAGTCAAATAGAAAGACCTGCACCTGGCGAGCCGAACCCGCCCTGGGATATCCCGGCACTTAAAACCACACGACATTTCATTATTATTATTATTATTATTATTATTATTATTATTATTATTATTATTATTATTATTATTATTATTTTGTAGTCTGCTTTACGTTGGACCGACACAGACAGGTCTTATGGCGACGATGATATATGAGAGACCAAGGAGTGGGATGGAAGCGGCCACGGCCTTGATTAAGGTACAGCCCCAGCATTTGCCTGTTGTGAAATGGGAAACCACGGAAAACCGTCTTCAGGGTTGCCGAGAGCTCGGTTCGAACATACTAACCCCCGGATGTAAGCTCACAGCTGCCCGCCCTTAAACGCACGGCCAACTAGCCCGGTATTATTATTATTATTATTATTATTATTATTATTATTATTATTATTATTATTATTATTGTTATTAATGGTAGTAGTAGTGGTAGTAGTAGTAGAAGTAGTATTTCGTGTAATAGACCGTTGAATATAAAATTTAAAGTGCCAAGTACAAGAAATGCCTGAGTCCACTTTTTTCAGCTTTTTATATTTATCTTTCTAAATATATTTTCAGCTTTGTTAAGGAGTGCCTCTCTCCGCGGAATCACGGCACCCTAGTAGAATGAGACTGATGTTTACTGTTCTAGAAGTTCGTAAGTTCATTTCGTAGGTAAGGAATGCCTACGTCCACTCATGTACTTGTAACGATCGCATGGAGTGTTTAAAATTTATTCGGAAAGGATTAAAAAAGTCAGTGTCTCAGCCATATCCAACTGGGTGGAATATCGCTTTCGACAGGAAATACTGTAAATTTGAGTCTTGAGAAACCATCACACGACCTTGGCTCAGTGTAAAGTATTAAGATGCCGTTGAGGCAATACAACAACTCATACTTACTTTAATGAGAGTTATGAACCTCTGAATTCAAATAACGTTTATACCCTGCATCTCTTGCTGTATGTACCAGAGAGTAAAATGTAAACTTTCTTAAAAAACTTACAGGCGATGGCAATGATCAAGATCAGGGCCTCTCAGGGTGCATGCGCGTGGTGCATGCACTGTGCATGGTGCAAAATACGACTTGGCTTGGTTGACCAGAGTGCAGACCCCCCACTCCTCGATTTGGAGCAATAGCGCTTACTCTCTCTTTCCTCACGCCTCTCTCGCTCGCTCCGCCTGTCTCCCTCTGCCCCACTTGCGCCGTAGCGCTCCAAATCCGGGCTGAGTTGAGCCGAGTATAGCCGAGTTGAGCCGAGTATAGCCGAGTAGAGCCGAGCTTAGCCGAGTAGCCAAGAGACGAAACGTTGATCCGAGCTATACCGAGCGGCACCGATGCACAGTGCACGGAGCTCTTGCGCCTCGCTCTGCACGCGTGAGATTTTGGGCGTTTGAGAGGCCCTGATCAAGATAATGAAAACGATACTGAGTAAATTGATGAATTTTAAAGTTTGTTAATTACACCATTATTTATTCCAGAGGAGCGCCAAATCAAGAAGGTAATAAAATAACTGTAGACTCTCTAGTACTTAAATATGGGATGATATCTGCGTATATGAAAATTCTTGAATACATTTGCTTTATGGCAGTATAATTTGTATTTCTAACAAAATGTTTTAAGTTACTGTAAATTAATTTTGCAATTATTTATGGAGAAAAATGCCTAAGTCCATTTACTTCACCCTTGAAAATTTTCGGGGAAGTAATTTAGTCAATGCAGTTCTTTCACACGTAAGGCTACGGAAAGTTTGTTTCCTCTTATTACATAAAAATAATTTTGCTTGAGAAAACTAAAACAACATTTCATTTCATTTGAGTGAATGTGGAACGGCACTTTAGTGGTTGTTGAGCCAACATTTGACACAAGTTGTAAACCTTCCGTTACCAATAATGAATGATTTAAACGGCATCTCTGAAACGTCTCCAATACCCTCGTTCAGAAGCATGAAATAACAAGGACCTATCCCGAGCGCTTACTGCTCATGACGTAAAGGCATCCCCAAGGAGTTTTATTATCCTATTGATATACTTCACTCTGTGGCGTAAGCGTTGGAGAAGTGGAAGAAGAAGAGAGGCGTTTGTTCCTCAGCCAAGAGCAGCGGGGAGTAGAGCAACAAGTTGGACGAGTGAATCTTAGGGATAACCAGTCGCACGAACAATGATTTAGTGGACAGGGGCTTCAGGTTGCAATAAACACATTGTCACGGAGAACTGCTTACTGGTCACGTCAAATACCTGCATTCCTATTATACTGTATATCGGTCTGAGCGGCTCGCGCGGGAGAAGCTCTGGCCTTCCGAGCCCACCTTGGAGGTTTAGATCCCGGCTCAGTCCGGGCATGTTTGAAGGTGCACGCAAAGGATATCCTGAGGAACAAAATTTCGGCGTATCTGCAGTTCGGAAAAACTTAGCAGTACTTAGTGAGATTTAAAAGCCGTATTATTCTTATTATTCTTATTCTTATTCTTATTCTTTTATTATTATTATTATTATTATTGTTATTGTTATTATTATTATTATTATTATTATTATTATTATTATTATTATTATTATTATTATTGTGACTCCTTCCACCGTTTTACTCTAAAAGCCTCTGTAAATGATTAAGCATCTCAAAAATCCTCCAAACTCACCTAACGTATTGATGCTTGTTGTTTAAAGGGGCCTAACATCTAAGGTCATCGGCCCCACTAACGTACTGTATTGTGAGTTCTTGTTCTTATATTTATTTTACTAATGACCTTGAAATCATTAATTGGGGAAACTAACCACATTCCTCTACGTCTGTCTCCACTTCTGTTAGCGAATGCGAAGGTATAGTGTGTCTTTCTCTTACCCGTCGACCCCGAGTTATACACTGACTGACAGAGCAAATGCAACACCAAGGAGGAGTGGTTCGAAAGGGATGAAAGTTGGGAAAAAAACAGAGTCGGCACGGAAGAATAATTGATGTTTATTTCAAACCGATATGCAGGTTACACAATGCGCACGGCATCGACTCAGTAGGATGTAGGACCACCGCGAGCGGCGATGCACGCAGAAACACGTCGAGGTACAGAGTCAATAAGAGTGCGGATGGTGTCCTGAGGGATGGTTCTCCATTCTCTGTCAACCATTTGCCACAGTTGGTCGTCCGTACGAGGCTGGGGCAGAGTTTGCAAACGGCGTCCAATGAGATCCCACACGTGTTCGATTGGTGAGAGATCCGGAGAGTACGCTGGCCACGGAAGCATCTGTACACCTCGTAGAGCCTGTTGGGAGATGCGAGCAGTGTGTGGGCGGGCATTATCCTGCTGAAACAGAGCATTGGGCAGCCCCTGAAGGTACGGGAGTGCCACCGGCCGCAGCACATGCTGCACGTAGCGGTGGGCATTTAACGTGCCTTGAATACGCACTAGAGGTGACGTGGAATCATACGCAATAGCGCCCCAAACCATGATGCCGCGTTGTCTAGCGGTAGGGCGCTCCACAGTTACTGCCGGATTTGACCTTTCTCCACGCCGACGCCACACTCGTCTGCGGTGACTATCACTGACAGAACAGAAGCGTGACTCATCGGAGGGAGAACACGACGTTCCGCCATTCCCTCATCCAAGTCGCTCTAGCCCGGCACCATGCCAGGCGTGCACGTCTATGCTGTGGAGTCAATGGTAGTCTTCTGAGCGGACGCCGGGAGTGCAGGCCTCCTTCAACCAATCGACGGGAAATTGTTCTGGTCGATATTGGAACAGCCAGGGTGTCTTGCACATGCTGAAGAATGGCGGTTGACGTGGCGTGCGGGGCTGCCACCGCTTGGCGGCGGATGCGCCGATCCTCGAGGGCTGACGTCACTCGGGCTGCGCCTGGACCCCTCGCACGTGCCACATGTCCCTGCGCCAACCATCTTCGCCACAGGCGCTGCACCGTGGACACATCCCTATGGGTATCGGCTGCGATTTGACGAAGCGACCAACCTGCCCTTCTCAGCCCGATCACCATACCCCTCGTAAAGTCGTCTGTCTGCTGGAAATGCCTCCGTTGACGGCGGCCTGGCATTCTTAGCTATACACGTGTCCTGTGGCACACGACAACACGTTCTACAATGACTGTCGGCTGAGAAATCACGGTACGAAGTGGGCCATTCGCCAACGCCGTGTCCCATTTATCGTTCGCTACGTGCGCATCACAGCGGCGCAATTCACATCATGAGCATACCTCAGTGACGTCAGTCTACCCTGCAATTGGCATAAAGTTCCGACCACTCCTTCTTGGTGTTGCATTTGCTCTGTCAGTCAGTGTATTTCCGGCCAGTCGGAAATTTTTAATTCTGGACTATAGGGTGGAGCGGGGTTCACTCAGCCTCGTGAGCCCAGTTGAGAAGCTGCTGGTAAGAGAGGCAGTAAATATGGTCCACAAAATCCAAGGCATTGAGTATGTTGTCTCTTTGATCACATGGCAGTCAAGATTCTATAGGTAAAAAAAAAGCGTATGGCCTCCGGAGAGGCCTGGTGCAGGCCTTTTTCTAGGAGACGGCCTATTAGGCGACCTGCATGTCTGCGAAGATGAGGGTCCTACCTAGGATGGTTTCTAATGTTGAATACGCCATACACACCCAGCCCCCGTGCCATTGGAATTAACCAATAAAAGTTAAAATCCCCAACCCGTCGGAGAATCGAACCCGGGACCCTCCGAATCGAAGGCCGGTACGCTGACAATTCAACCAATGAGTCAGACGATTCTATAGGTCATATACAATAACTGGACAGCAGTAATCTCGGAATGGGCTATGTGTGCCACGTACTTCTTTTTTTAATGCATGAGAGTAAATCAGTCCATGGTGTGGACTGACGATAGTCTATAGGACGTAGTCTTTATCTTTCCAGGACGCCGGGGTTGATTCCGACTGAGGCAGTTGTCATTTGAAGGTATATATAACGAGAGACCAAGATTTTTCTTGAATGGTGCCCAAGAGACAGACAGAGACTAAGGGGTAAGCTGTCACATCGTTCGGATAAGGACATCCGAAATATCGCCGGAGTAAACTGGCAAAACACTGCTGAAGATCGCTGTGAGTGGAAAAGATTGCTAAACTCTTATCTGAGCTGCAGACTTCAAGAGGCCACATCATTCATTGACAGAACTGGCTGATAGGGATAAATAATGGCGTGTGGCCTCCGGAGAGGCCTGGTGAAGGTCTTTCGAGTTGACGACTTATAGGCGACCTGCACGTCTGTGAAGATGGGGCCCTACATATGACGAAGTCTAATGCTTAAGACTGCATAAATGCCCAGTCCCCGAGCCATAGGAATGAACTAATGGAAGTTAAAATCCCCGACTGGACCGGGAATCGAACCCGGGGCCCTTGGACCAAAGGCCAGCATGCTAACCATTGTCCCCGTTTCTTAACACCAACGTAATCTGCCCCAGTCTAGTCAGCCGTTCTCAGGCGTGCTCACTTCGAACTATGAAAACAAATTAAAATTACACCCTGGATTTGATGGGGGCATTATGGAAAAGACGAGGTCAACTGAAATGAAATAGCCTATGGCTCTTAGTGCCGGGAATGTCCGAGGACATGTTCGGCTCGCCAGGTGCAGGTCTTTTGATCTGACGCTCATAGACGGTCTGCGCGTCGTGATGAGGATGAAATCATGATGAAGACAAAGCATACACCGCCAGCGAAATTAACCAATGATGGTTAACCTTTTCCATCCCATGCCCGAGTTAACTCGGATGTCAACATTTCTCCCGTTGTCCCAAACACGAGTTAATTCGGATTTAAAGCAATGCGCTCTTGTTCACTTCCGAGTTCAGTCCAACGCTTGTTGACATACTTTGTTCAGACGACGGACGATTTATAAACCGCCTTACCGTTTTTTTACGATAATTATGTGCCTTGTGTTTTTCTTTCACAATTGTCTTCTGAGATGGGTGCACGGGAGTGTAAAGAAAGCATAACGAAAAATTATATTTCAGAAATTTTAGACAGTGATGACGAGTCTGATTTTTTATGAATGTAGTGGACACAAGTTTCAGTGAAACAAGCTGTCGACATTTATCACGCCAAGTTCTTTCAAGTTTTGGAAAAAGTGTTAGGAGAAAACTATTGCTTTTTGCTAGTTGCTTTTCGTCGCACCGACATAGATACGTCTTATGGCGATGATGGGAGAGGAAACGGCTAGGAGTGGGAAGGAAGCGGCCGTGGCCTTAATTAAGGTACAGCCCCAGCATTCGCCTGGTGTGAAAATGGGAAACCACGGAAAACCATTTTCAGGGCTGCCGACAGTGGGGTTCGAACCTACTATCTCTCGAATACTGGATACTGGCCGCACTTAAGCGACTGCAGCTATCGAGCTCGGTAAAAGTATTGCTAATATTGTCATTCCATGACTTTTCAGTAGCTGTGTAAATACAAAGTATTCATGGCCTGTTACAACCAACGTCCAGAAAAATCTGGTATGGGGCATGCATGCATAAGGCTGAAAAAACTTGGGAGTGAAAAGGTTAAAATTCCCGGCTCTGCCGGGAATAGAACCAGGGACCCCTCTGACCAACGGGAAGTGCGCTAACCACTTAGCCATGGATCCGGACACGAGGTCAACTAATAGCTATAAATTATACAAGTGAGGCATGACGTCAGTTTTCAGGAAAACATGTGTATTAAAAGTAAACATGAAATACGAAATGAATAGAAAAAAGCATCAAATGTGACAAGACATACATGTCTCAGATCTTCCTCGATGGTTGCGGAGTTCATTTTGAGGATCAGAATATACTATTACAATTAATCAATTGCATGCCGACACACATACTTAACATTTAATAAGAAAATTCCTGAAATTTTGCACTTTAACACGGTGACCTGCGTGCTCGCACCACGTTTCTGGCCGGTTTGTTAGTTCCTTCCACCTTAGACTAGTATTTCCCCTTTCCTGCACACTTTGCCTTGCAGTGGGGGTCCCTAACCTTAAAAAGAAAAACCTGTTTTAATGCACTTCGTGGGGAAAGTAACTAATCTAACTGTACACGTAAAATTACGCTGAGTGGTAAAACATCCTAATAATAATAATGCTATTTGTTTTACGTCCCACTAACTACTTTTTTTAAGGTCTTCGGAGACGCCGAGGTGCCGGAATTTAGTCCCGCGGGAGTTCTTTTTACGTGCCAGTAAATCTACCGACACGGGTCTGTCGTATTTCAGCACCTTCAAATACCACCGGGCTGAGCCAGGATCGCACCTGCCAAGTTGGGGTTAGAAGGCCAGCGCCTTAACCGTCTGAGCCACTCAGCCCGGCGGTAAAGCATCCTAAAAATATATACACCTCGATAAATAGTTTCCCCGTTAACCTGTGGAACGGAACCACACACAATAGTATAAATCACATAAATGACAAAATATATACAAATCAAGGAACAAAAATGTGTTGTCATATTTTCCATTGAATCACCAAGAAAAATAAACTCTCATTCACACATTCCTGATGGAAAATATTAATGAAATAAATTTCTCACTTTGAGCAATCACTTCCTGTTCAACGTTGGTTCTTGAAATAGATTACATGCCACAAAACCAATCATCTGGTGGTCCTTACAACGTCAGGCATAAATCGACGTGGGTTCCTAAAATAAAAATGCATTTTACAAAATTCAAGAGAATTAACAGATTGAGCTTTGACCTTCAGCACATAACTCAACGTTGGTCTCTAAAAAAGATTACATGATACAAATAATCCTCAGCGCGGTCATATCATAAAAGACAAGTCAAAACTAAGTGTCGCGCTATAAAAGTCTCGTCTACCGCATCATCCGTAGTGCATGGACAAATATAAAAAATATCAACAAATTAGGCCGCTATACAAAACTCTCCTCGGTAGAAACACAAATCATACTCGCCTACCATACGGCCGAATGACTCAAAAGCGGAGACTCAGTCTGCAATAATTGCAGAAAATACCAAACAGATACGCGGTCCTACCCTGAACACACGCTGCTTACAAGTCTACCCGAGACGAGTTACTCAATCATGAAATTACAGGCCAAAAAATGAGGAACGCGTCCCCTTACTCATCATTTCACAAAATAAAACACATGTCCTAAAGTTCCTATAACTGATACAAATATAAATGATGTCCTCTAACATACACTCTCAAGAAAAGGAAACAACACCGCGCTGGTCACATACCAGAGCACTCGCGCTCTAACGTTAAACTTTAAAATAATGTCGGCCAACTCCGTAATGATACAATAACTAGAAACTGAGAAATTACCACATAGACGCAGATCATGTCTGAAAATCTGAAGGTTACTGAAATATCTTACACGTTCCACTTGAGAAAATCGCATTAATGATAATATTAATAATTAAATATTATTGACAAAATTTGAAGAAATCTGATTCTAATATTCGAACTTGAAATATGAAACTGCGATCGAGGTAATTGTGAACCAATCACAAATTCATACCCATATTGACAACGACCTCTTGACGCCACAAACAACACACATGTTTACATTCAAAAAACCATGAAGGTTATTCTATCGAAGGTCGTGGATCCAAGCTCCACTAACACACGCATTCTCATCCACGCTTAATGCAATGAATCGGAAAACGTGATGGCATGTTCTCGCAAACTTTGATTTCCCATTATCTAATGAATCTAGCCTTTCCTGATTTTAATTTAAATCCCTTTTACATTTACAGTGAAGCCCCGAGACGTTCACTGCGTCTCGAACATCACATAAAAACAAATCATGAAGCGTGGCTAAGAAAACATGAAACTGACCTATAAAAATGGCATTAACCACTCAGCTATGGAGTCACGATAAATGAAATGTAAACTGTGACCCCACGAAATGGTCCACATGTACCTTACAGTTATCTACATTTAAATATACAAGCTTCCTTACACTTTACTGAGATAGGACGTAGTCCTCCCAACCAACAGCCGAACCTACTGAAATTATATAACAAATCCTAAAATATCCCCTTTGCTACATTAAAACGCGTGCAAAAGTATATTATGACAATAGCAAAGCAAAGTCATCTCCGTACAGGCCATGGAGCTCCTTGGAGGGGTGGAAGGTAAAGTCTTCCACTATCCGTAACCTCGGCACTTGATGGGGTAGAGTCGTTAGCTCTACGCCCAGACGCCCTTGTCCCCAGGAATTATCCTGGTACTCATTTTTGGTGTAGGTTGGGTGAAACTCAGGGACATGTTTTCCTCCGGAAGTGGAAATCACGTTTCTTTACTTTTTCGATTTCCTGACGGGGAATCGAACCCACGTCTTTCAGCGGGGAACCGAGCACCTGCCTCCGGTCAGCCGGCTCCCTATCCTTGTAGCTAGTCATCTTCACTGTGATGTCTTCAAGTTGAAACTCGTGCAGTCCGTGGATCTATATCCTGGGGTAGAAATCACGTTCCCGACGTCTTCCTGCATCCTCTGGTTCGGAACCTGACTACAACATTCCGTTTATTCACGGTATAATAACTGGGTCAATGCAACCTTCCAGTTACTATTTACAACAGTCGGGCGTATTTTCTCGTGACCGTGAAAACCAGTTCTCATTCCCCCATGCGACAACTCTCTGCCTACCTAACCACCTAATTGTGTCAATTTTCCCTAAATGCTCATTGATGATTTATTGATGATTGACATTAGGGTACCAGATCCTTTAAATCTCCTTATTAGTATATATGAATAGGTAGAGTACTGTTGCGAATTATGCATTATATAGCTTCACCATCAGCCACTATAACACACAGGTTCAACTATCCTTCCCAGGATGTTCCTCTCGAATATGACCATTATCTGCATGCCCTTTTTGTGTTTGTTTTAAGGTCATGTTTCCGAGGTGTATAAGGTTTTAGAGATAATAAGTTCGCTTTTGGCTGAGGATCCCTAACCGAAATTACAGTAACTGCCCAAAACACATCACGCTTCTTTAGCCCAACTCAACATTATGCTGATTTCAGTGGACGCATCAGTCTTCTTCTTTATCTACCGCTTCTCACACACCTGTGGGTTCGCGGGTGCGAACTGTGTCGCACATATGGATTCGGCCCTGTTTTAAAGCCGGATGCTCTTCCTGACGCCAACCCTATATGGAGGGATGTGGTGATTTGTACTATAGTGTGCTGTGTGAATATGAGGAGGAAAGTGTTGGGACAAACACCCAGTCTCCGGGTCAGGAAAATTAATCAGAGGCGATTCAAATCCCGGACCCGGTCGGGAATCGAACGCGGGGCGCTCAGAACCGAAGGCCTAAATGCTGACCATTCAGCCTATGAGTCGGACTCAGTGGACACATCCGAAAAAGGGATTATTGTAAATATACCTGAAGCTATTCACTCTTTCAAATGCATAGCCATTTATGTTAAAGAACATTGGCACTTTAGGTAAGTGCTTAAATCAATCAATCAATCAATCAATCAATCAATCAATCAATCAATCAATCAATCAATCAATCAATCAATCAATCAATCAATCAATCAATCAATACTGATCTGCATTTAGGGCTGTCGCCCAGGTAGCAGATTACCTATCTGTTGTTTTCCTAGCCTTTTCTTAAACGATTTCAAAGAAATTGGGTATTTGTTGAACATCAGAAAGAATGCTTTCCCAATGTTTACATACAATGCATGCTGTCTTGCATGCTGTATGGTCTGTAATTTTCAGATTTATATCTACCACCCTTTACTTTATACAAAGGGGCTATTATAGCTCCTTCATGCAAACAATAAAAAAATAAGTACTTCAGATATGGTACTTGTTCCGGGGTTACCCGTGGAACGCAGAGGTGAAAGAAGGTGCCGATGTGAATGGGTCGAACTACCATGTCAAGAATTGAATTTAAAACGTAAACTGAAGGTTATATTTTTGAAAACTACGAAATTAACAAATTTTCACTTAGTGAGATAACAATGACATTTCAGGTACAAAATAGAAAAATCCCAGATTTCAGAACTTTAACCTTCTTGGGTTTCAAGCCCCTAGTTTTAAAATTTCTCGAGCTCCTAGCTGAAATTTACAGAAAGCACAAATTTACACAAGGGCAGAAATCCCTCGATACATGGAGCGCTTGCTCCCAACTCACAATATCAAACCTCCCAGAGACACTTTTACAACACTAGAAAAGAGCTATTGGGCTCTCAGTTTTCCAAGCCAAGTCAAGCCGATATCAGAAAATTACAATCACTCGCCCTCAAGGCACAACTTACAAATTTGAAACGGAGGTATCTACTACCCAACCAAGTTCCGTTGCGGAAAGAATCAGGTTAATAAATGGCCCGAAACGCAAATTGAGTGGAGGCGTGTATTTGCACTCGTAGGTATGAATTCTAAAAACCTAAGGGGCACTAGGCCGATGAAACAGGGGCTATTCTCAAACTACGGAGGTGACTCGTATAAGAAAAAATGAAGACATTAAGGAAAGAAAGAAAACCAGTTACAAAGCGTAGTCACCTCAGACCAATATGACCGAGCTCGATAGCTGCAGTCGCTTAAGTGCGGCCAGTATCCAGTATTCGGGAGATAGTAGGTTCGAACCCCACTGTCGGCAGCCCTGAAAATGGTTTTCCGCAATATGAAGGGGAGCTCGAGAGGGTACATCACTCTCTATCCCCGATTTACAGTTAAAGATTTTATGAAGTTATTACATAAGCCGGCCGAAGTTACATTTTCAGAAAATTAGGTAACATGGTTAAAGTTTTGGACCTTTCCCTCGGGTTAAACTGCAGAGCTAGCAAGAAATAAAGATGTTAAGTGGCCATTACCTTGTCGGTGTACTGCTGCCTGATGAAAGAGACGCCTCCCGCCTCCTGCTCGACACACAACTAGATTAGATGACGGTCAATTGCCCAAGAGACGAGAAAATCCGCAGTTTATAAACCCTCGGGGAAAGTTCGAGACCTTTCACGAATAATCCAGCCACACCCTCGCAATTAATTGGTCAGTTTGAAAGGTTACACTCCAAATCGAAGAAGAAGGCTGTAATAGGTTGAAAATTAATTACAGAAATTTGGGATTGGCTGGATTCAAAACTGGTGGAAAGAAAAGATAAATATTGCCAACCCAAATGTAAATGAACATCAATTAGTTAAAAAACTGATGAATACAAAACTTCTTCAAATCAAAGGTTCTTTCACTTCGCACCAGGGTGCATGATCATAGTTTTTCAGCAGTGACATCTATGGAAGAATGTCCAAACTTCTTGATGAAGGGCAAACAAGGCAAGTACAAATTCACACAGTACAGGAAACTTCACAATAAAAAAATTACATCAAATTTCTGTGGTGACATCTTCTGAGTCAAGTTCTAACTTGTTGTATTATTGGTTTCACATTTGGTAGATTGGGAAGTTCTTTTAGGCGCCCATTTTGAACGTGCGGCGTAGAGGTGTACCTCCCGGTACCGTACTATATCCCAACCCATTTTTTTTAGTATATCCCCATAAATCTTAACAATTCCAGCCTCTTTTCTAGATTTCAAATTTTGTATCTTATTGTTAATGTCAGTGTTATCATAGGTAAATTTTAATACTACTTTAGCATTAGTCACCTCCTATATCTGGAAATTATCCTTGTGTCCAACAATCTTTGCATTCTGCTGACTAAATACTTCTGCCTTTTGAAGATCCTTTTTCATTAATGTTCTCTGGAAGATCATTCTTGGAACCTGTTTCTGCCTTAAAGTCCTATAAATACCCTTGCACTTTTCACTAAAATATGTATGACTGACATTTATGCTTTCCGTCATGTTATCCTCAGTTGACTTCTTTGCTAAATTCAATTTCCTGGTAAGTTCCTTCAATTTCTCCTTATTTCCACAGCCATTTCTTACTCTATATCTTCCCACTCAGCACCTCCTTCCTAATCTCTGTATTTCTCTGTTATAATAACGTGGGTCTTTACCATTCCTTACCATCTTTAAAGGTACAAATTTGTTTTCACATTCCTCAACAATTGATTTTAACCAGTCCCAGAGCCGTTTTCCACCGATCATAATTACTTTTTTTAAACTACCTCATGCCTGCTTTATCAGCCATATGCTACTGCCAAATAGTACTAGTTTTAAGACCTTCCTTGCCATCACATTTATTTTTAACTACGACAAAAACTGCTTCGTGATCACAAATACCATGCATTATTTCCGTTTATCTATAGAGCTCATCTGGTTTTACCAGCACCACGTCCAGAATATTCTTCCCTGTAGTTGGTTCCGTCACTTTTTATATCGGCTGTCCTTCCCATACAAAGGGCACTAGGAAAGATTAGCAATGCGCAAAAACGTTTGGCTGGACACCCCTGTTATGGTGGGGGATGAAAAGAGGGATGAAAACCGGTCTAGAAGACAGCAAGGCGCGACTTGAAAGCAAAGACTGGACTGAGACGTCCACTTCTGAAGGCAAGCAGGTATAAGTACCATCATATTTGTGGATGTGTGGGATCTGGTAAACGCAGCACGGGTGATGTTTAAGGAAACGGAGATTGCTATCTGCGGAATGCCTTGTAAGAGGGATACTGACTGGAAGGTGATCGGTGATTCAAATGAGATTGTGGAGTGGGTATGTGGGAAACTGTGAGTGAGAATTCTAGATCCTGATTGGTGGGCAAGGGATAGGGATCTGCGCTCAGATGGCCTTCACACCAGTTGTTACCAAGCAGTGGGATTGAAATTTACAGTTTCAAATTACTCAACGTCTTCACAAATTTATGAAATTATCTTAGAAACATCTTAACATAGTTGTAAAGATTCTGTACATGGTTATTCGTTTAAAATGTCCACTTCTTGCATTTGGGAGATAGTGAATTTGAACACTAGTATCGTCAGCCCTGAAGATGATTTCCGTGATTTCCCACTTTCATACCAGGAAAATGTTGGGTATGTGCCTTAATTAAGGCAATGGTCGGTGGTTCCTTCCGGCCCTATTCCTTTCCTGGTCTATTGTCGCCGTAAGACCTGTTCTCTCTCTGTCCGTGCGACGTAAAGCAAAAATTTTAAAAAAGAAACAAGAAACGAAAGGAAAGAAAATTTTCCACTTCAAATAACTTGTGAACCGTTGAGGGTATCATATTTTGTATTCACTTTCAGTAAGGTTGCATAGGGGCTCATAATCTGACTTTCAAGGACTTTTTCAGTTTGTCGGTATCTGCTAAGATGACGGTACTAACTTGGCTTTCTTCATATAGAGTAACACTATTTTTTATAGCTAGACCTAAACTTACAAATATTAGGAATTCAGTACGGTGATTATTTTTAAAATTGGGCAATCACTTCTCGAAAAAATATAATACAATATATTCAAACATGCTGCATTTGCCAGCGGGGGTTGCCACGTTTCATTCGCGCTGCGGTATGAAACATGAGCTAGTTGTTGACATACAGAATTCCTTCACCTTCTTCTGACGGCTAGGTATTTACTCTACTGTGCCCATAAAAGTTCTATGATAAATTGTACGATTTAACTTCGTTAATATCGCAGTAACAGGTAAATGAAAAGGAGATATCGGTAGGGTTTCCTTTCATATCAGACTTCCCTTGGTCAACCCCTGTGCTTTCCTGATCCCGAAGGTATTAGGCTTGTGAGGCCAGGGATTTTTTCATTTTCACAGCCTTCGTGGCCGTTCTCTTTCTTTTGTTAATTCTCCTAATTATCGAACCAGTGCATTTTGCCCTTGTGATTAGTGTACTGCTTGCACTTCTTAAAACAATCATCACTTACAGTAACACTATTTCTTTCAGATATTCAATATAATGTTAACTGCTATCCTTCATATTAGGTCGTTCTTTCTCTTTTGTTTCTTAATGTTTTTCCTTCTTCCTCTGCGATCTGTGTCACAAATGTGAATTTGTCCCAGTTTTACGAACACATGTCCTTCCTGACGCAACAATGTACGGTTTTCTCTTTTTTATACGTAGTGCTCACGCAAACACAGGCGGGTTTTCGACGATTATGAGATAGGAATGTGCTAAGACTGGAAAAAGCAGTGACCATGGCCTGAATTAAAGTACAACCCCAGCGCTTGCATGGTGTGAAACTTGCAATCCACGGAAAACCATAGTCAGGGCTGTCGATGGTGGGGTTTGAACGTACCATCTCCTGAACCCAAGCTAACAAGTACGCTGCACTTACCACACAGCTAGCTCTTTTGTGGCTCAATGTCACGTCAGGATGGTGTTGTTGTCCCCTAGAAACCGTTGCATAGGCTTATCTATTTTTCCTTTACAAGTTAACATACTGCAATACGAAATGTGTTAATTCATACAATTTTTCATTGTGTATTTAAGAGCACGGTCGAGCAAATACCTAGTTGTCAGACGAAGGTCAAGGAATTCTGTTTTCTCGAGAAGTACCTGTCCGATTTTTAAAAAATAATCACGGTGCTAAATGTGCAATGTTTGCAAATTTAGAGCTGTGTATAGAAAATTGTGTACTTCGATTTTTAAAATCAAGGCTAGTACCATTATCTCGGCAGATATTGACACCCTGACGCCCCTTGGTACCTTTACTGAAAATGAAAAAGGAATCTCGTTATTCCAGGCGGACAACTTTGCTGAATAACCCTGTATATTATCTGTTGCATTCAGGTTTACTAGATGACAAGACTGTATAACAAACAACAACATTCTTGTATTAAAAAGTATTAACAAGTAGATGTTCCCGAAAGATGGAAAGAAAACTTTCCCGATAGATGGGAAGGTAATGTGATAAAACTCACTCTCTTGTGCGAGAAGAAGTTAATATTAGATGCAATATCCTCGTGAATGCGAATTCAGTCGAAGCGAAATCTGTGTGTCAAATTTCTTCTCAAATTCCCTTATGTTTCTCAGCGATAATGATTTGAATAGGTTGAAGAAAAATACACTGTTCATTCTACCAATAATAGGTACTTATTCAGCCTCTTGTACACTTGTCTAATGAGGACGAAAGTGGAGAAAATTGATGGTTAACATCTGGGATTTGAATCTTTCATACTCCCAGCGTCGGAAAGACAAAATCTGGAGGAGTATAACATATTCATTTTTCATGAGTTGGAGATGAAAAACCTACAACCCGTTTTCCAGTCAATGACGGGGTCAGGGATGGAAGGAATGAAGCCCCCGTCTTGCTGCGAAGGTAGGAATTGTGTCGGCTGCCGAAGCCTGTCGCACTCCACTGGGACAATGTTTAATGAGTGATAGGTGAAATGAAATGATACTGGAGAGTGTTGTTGGAATGAAAGATGAGGGGGAAAACCGTAGTACCCGGAGAAAACCTCTCCCGCCTTCGCTTTGTCCAGCACAAATCTCACATTGAATGACCGGGATGTGAATCACGGAACCCAGTGGTGAGAGGCCGACGTTCTGCCGTCTGAGCCACGGAGGCTGAGTTGGAGATAATGAACATAATATTATGCGTTGTATACTTCACAATTTACTCTACTATCTCCGTCTTCAAAGAAATCTATTAATCTTACTTAAATCAGAATAAACCTTACTTTGTCCACTGCAGTCGTTACAAGCTTCTAGAGAATTACTTGGTTATATTTCTCGTAGCTATTGCAGCCCTTGGCATTCCAAGAAAGCGGGTAACGTGCAACGTAGTCTGCAGATATTGAAGTGTCAATTTTTTAACGTGATTATTCCCTCAGTTATGCTTAACGGACGAGTTCTCCGTACTTCAGACTAACAGCTCCTTTCTTCACGGAGTTGAGTTCAGAACTGGTGTAATATCCTTTGAGGAGGCCTGGCTCAAGAAGCATTGGTGCTATTCCTATCCTCGTCTTCTCGTCTGCAAACTGGTATATTACGATATTTTATCTGAGTGGAACTGCTGGTTTTCTGAATTTGTACTAGTGAAGAAATAGTGATAAAGAGGCTGATAGTTCACCACGTCCTTCGTTTCAGTCTCCAGGGGCAGTGTCCGTGTAATGACCAAGCCTCTAGACGTGGGGTCAAACTGAGTGGTAATATCACCAGCGTTGCCTCCGAAGTACTGTAAAATGTCCGTTTATTTACCGAAAGGGAATTACCATCGCGGTGGTTAGAAAGTGTCCCTCAAGTTCCCTGTCCACCGGGCGAGCTCACCTCGCACTCACCTTTAACAGTTTTTTCCTAACTAACCGTCCCGATATTGCAATATTTCCCCATTTCCAGTACCGTCAGCTTTGTGTATCTCTACACCATTCAATGTAGTTACGACCTCACCATATATTATCAGCCTGCTCCAAGTATTTTTTTTATTTTTTCCCCCACACCGTCCATCATATATATATATTTTTTTCGGATCGGCCATCTCTCTCTACCCTCGCCGCTCTCGTTCGTAATATATGGCATAACACGGCGGCTACTGCATTAAGTTATGGCTTGGTGTTGGAGGGGGGGAGGGGGGAAGGGCCGTGCTGTGGACTTGCGCTTTGCTCACTTCGCTGTCACACTGTCCCTCGTTGCTGAGCTGGCGCACTCTGGCGTGTACTTCTTCACCTACAGCCAATTCCCTGTTGATTTCTTTACTTGCTCCGGAGCAATATACACTATAAGAATCTGTCAATCACTGGGTTCCTTAACCTAGGTTGTAGTTCCTATAGCACAGCTTTAGGAAACAAGCCTTAAGACTAACTGAGGGATGGACAGAACCCTTCTTCGACCCAGTGGACCTGTTTCTTGACAGAAGACACACGATTTTGAGGAATAAAGTAGTAGATCATGTAAATTATTTTTTCTATACATCATACTTCTAACCTAACTTGCTGGACTTGGCTATTGACCACGCAGCTCCAAACATTACTCCCAGTTATTTATACGACGTTTTCTCTTTCATAATTCCTGTCCGACCTCCTTGAGTTAATCTTTGTTTCCTTCCAATCCAGAAGGTATCAGGAAGAAATGTCTAACTTAATCTTTGATGAGACTAGTACAAAGGTGAGGAAATGTCTTCCTATGACGGAAGCACAGCTTGTTACAGCTCCTTCTCCGAGGAAAGTGGAGGTCCAGCACCTTCAGAGCAAACCAGTCTTCATTTTCTCCCTCTGGTGAAAGACTCGTACGGGTAGCAACTGCCAAGGTTGGGACTAGTAGATATTGACTGAACTCAAAAAAGAATGTTTCAAGGAAGGACACATTTCAACCTTGGGTATCCAAAATATAGGGAAATAGAGAGGATAGTAGTTTATTGAACCTGTTTAGAGCGAATGTTCTTTCAATAAAGGGACAATAAACTGTCATCAGCTCCTTTCCTTGCAGGTAACCTATAATATTGTAGAGTCTGTATTAATTCGCGTTGTAATTTTGAATAGGAACCTCGTGTCTTAATGGATATATTATTGCAATATTTTCTAGGATTTGAACATTCACCTCTGCAAAACCTTTCCTGACCTCATACAGTAATGAAATTGCAATCTAGTATCTTTAAAACAAGTCAACTTATCCTATGTCGTTAATATTTTATAGTCCGGCTCCGTGGCTAAATGGTTAGCGTGCTGGCCTTTGGTCACAAGGGTCCTGGTTTCGATTCCCGACAGGGTCGTGAATTTTAACCACCATTGGTTCATTTCGCTGGCACGGGGGCTGGGTGTATGCGTTGTTTTTATCATCATTTCATCCTCATCACGACGCGCAGGTCGCCTACGGGTGTCTAGTCAAAGGAACTGCACCAGGCGAGCCGAACATGTCCTCAATGTGATTCCTCGTAAGTCTCTTTTCTTACCCGATTACTTCATCCATAAAAGTATCGGATATCATCCTAAGTGATAACGTAGAGGTGCGGTTTTTGAGACTAAGAGATCATTTATTTAATTTTAACTCTGATTTATATACTGGTAAATAAACAGTTTTGTAAATACAAATAGTTTCGCCATGTATAGAATGTACGTCATGTAAAGGTTTTTGACTATCGACTTTGGAGTTTGGAAACTCCGGATTTCACTAAGTTTCTGAAGTATTGAAACGTTATATGCCTTTATAATCGGAATATTCTACCATCTGCGTCGTAGGTTGATGGAGAAGCAACGATGAATACGGTAAGAAAACCACCTGCAGAGGGACTTGTAAGTTACATTGAACGTTGATTTATCTGGGGACACTCAGTATGCCAAAGTCACTTGAAACTACTACTACTACTACTACTACTACTACTACTACTACTACTACTACTACTACTACTACTACCACTACTACTACCACCACTACTACTACTACTACTACTACTACTACTACTACTACTACCACTACTACTATTAATAATAATAATAATAATAATAATAGTAACAATAATCAGCGTCCGTTCTAGCTGACCGAGCTCGATAGCTGTAGTCGGTTATGTGTGGCCAGTATCCAGTATTCGGGAGATAGTAGGTTCGAACCCCACTGTCTGCAGCCCTGAAGATGGTTTTCCGTGGTTTCCCATTTTCACACCAGGCAAATGCTGGGGCTGTACCTTAATTAAGGCCACGGCCGCTTCCTTCCCACTCCCAGCCCTTCCCTGTCCCATCGTCGCCATAAGACCTATCTGTGTTGGTGCGACATAAAGCAAATAGCAACAACAACAGCAACGCAACGTTCTAGCTGGAAACGTTCCTGACACAGAGGTATCGTAATTTTCTCCCTCACTTCTTTTACATGCTGGAAGCCAACGACACGATTTGTACTTACACACCATTAAATGTCACTCAACTCAGCTGGGATTGATATCGCAATCTTGGAAACAGAGGGGTAAAGAATAACCGATAGCGCTACTGAGATTGTAAAGAGAAAGAAGAGGAGAAATAACGTAGCAGTAGGAAGAAGTCGTGAAAACCACCTTCTTCAATATTTGCCTTGTCACTGAAGGATACACAGGAAAATACTGACGTTTGATTCTAATGCGAGGAATGGGAAAGAAATGAGTAAGAGTGGGAAAGATGTGGAAGGCAATAGAAATGAGGAATGCACTCCTGAATTTCTGATATAGAGTGGGATAACATGTTGTATATTACTCCTACAAACATTAAGCTAAACAATTTTAAGACTAAATGTAGGCGAGTAAGACAACAGGTTCAGGAATTGACTACATCGTAATATCTGACTATGAACTCATTAAATCTGTAGCCAGTATGCACATATGAAGGAGATTTTAAGACCATACCAACCATCATCTACTTTGCATTGAATTACTACTTGACCATTAATGCAAAATGTGAGGCATTTTTTGCTGACGATGGAGGGTTGAAAATGTCTAGGTTGAGGAAATTAGACTAAAATGCATGCACATGATCTGTGAATGGTTTGATAGTGCAAATAGTTACGAGGTGCACACTAGAGAAATGAAATACGTGGTGTATAATGTACCCGTCATGGCAGGGCGTAAGCGTGCAATACGAATGCTGTTCTAGGAACAGCTGCAGGGAAACTGACTGTTTCCACGCTAACTTCGCCATAATGAATCGAAATCTGGATGCTTTTAAGGTATATTTCCACATCGTAAGTTGACAGACACTCATACAGTACGAATAATTGCTTGCTTGAGCGGGTAGAAATATGGTTGCACCTTCTATCTACTACCTGCTTATTGTTGCACTTAAACAAACATGTTTTCGGTGACTGCAACGCCGGGTTAGAAATGGACAGGATATGGTAATATAACAATCATGGCCTTAATCATGGGACAGTCCAAGTATTTGCCTGGTGGAAAAATAGGGGACCATCTTCGGGAATGTGTCCGTACCCATCACATCTCTAATGAAATCTCACAGCAACACAGTAGCTTGTAACCAACTCTACACAGTACCGCGTAACCAACTAGCTTTGGAAGTGATATTTACATAGTCTGCTGTACGTTCTGAGGCAAATGACAGACAAACAGAACTTCGGGTGAAACCCAGATATTCCAGCTGTTCAGTTGCCTAAACAGATCTTTTGTGCCAAACATTTTGCAGCTGAGGGTTTGCTCCGAAATTAATTTAACTCCTACAGAGAGACTATTGTTCCTTTCAAGATATCCAGGACCAGGATCATTCTTCAAATATATCCGCATCATCGCCTAGAATTACAGTACTCGCAAT
Source organism: Anabrus simplex (assembly GCF_040414725.1). NCBI lineage: Eukaryota > Metazoa > Arthropoda > Insecta > Orthoptera > Tettigoniidae > Anabrus > Anabrus simplex. The sequence goes on from NC_090266.1 coordinate 800,887,751, forward strand.
ACTTATATTCCGCCTGCAATTATTATTATTATTATTATTATTATTATTATTATTATTATTATTATTATTATTAGAGTATGACCTACATTGCCCCTCCTAATCTGTTCCTTGGTAAGACCACTTACCTATTACAACCACGATTCAGTATACTTCAGTGATTATTGAATTTGTGTCAGCAGACCTCAGAAATTATCTTTCCTTATTTAGATCTGAATTTAGATTCCCAGCACTCCCGTCATCTTTCGTGAGGTAGTAAGTATTGCTTTCCTGGTGGATGGTCGGTGGTATTTGAAGCCTTGGCTTGTTCTCTTTGATTGTACATACCATAAATCCTTTTCAGAAACTCCTTACCTGAGGTCCTTCTCTCCTTTTCGATTTACTGAACCCAACAAACCTTTAATAGGATTTACCGGTTTCAATGAAGAAAGCACACATGAAAGACTTGTTGACTCCTGGTTCCCTTCGCATGATTTATTAATTTTTCTGGTGGGGAACCTGTGTTGGTGGCCGTGAAAATCTCCAATAATGTAGGGGTTAATGGACAGGAGATTCCATTATGCGTATTAGTCAAGACTGGACAAGGAACTGAGTATACGTACAAATGATGGCATGGCACCAACTTTGTGGTCTGGGCATTCTCTTCAAGTCCTAGAACCAAACCATCACAGTTACGCAAATAAATATAGACCCTAAAAGACAGATTCTCAAATAGAGTCCTAATAAGCAGTTATTCGTTTAATTAACGCTTAAATGAAGCAGTAAATCAATAAGAAATCACAACAATGTCATAAACGCAAGGAAGATATATTTCTTGGTGCAAGAGAGTAAAATGTCAAGGACTGGTCCACTTCAGAATATCTTCCTGGTTGAGGAGTGGTTGTAACTCGAATTACGGGGCATTATACATAACACAAGCTCCCCACGCATTTGTCTGATATCATATTTGCATTTTCATAGCATTCACTCTGGGAGAAAAGTGTCTTAGACCATTTGGTAACTGGAATTCGGAGTCCAATGTCCGATGACTTTCATGATCCACAAGAAAATATAGACTTGTATGATGTGGTGCCTGTAGTAACGTGTCCATGCGTTTGGCTCCACCTTAACTATTCTCCTTAAGGCTGAGATTTAGTTCCGGAATGCAGAGGGAAAGTCTTACCTCTTACTGTCTTAGTCACGGAAGCACCACCATGCTCTTCATATGGACGTAAAATATGTTACATAGTCCAATGTGATGTGAAATTAACATCAAGAATCTTCGAGACTGAGGTTAAGAGAGATTTTCCGGAACATGAATGAAGTTGCAGACTTATAAGTTTCCAGAATTGGGAAATCGCATATTAATACCACGCTGAGTAGCCTACAGTCTTCGTCATTCATCATGGCCTGAAATCAATTCACACAGTTCCGGATTTCTTATTTTCCCATTATGCTATCGTCGCAGAAACAGGTATGGAGCTATGATTCTCTCCGTGAATCAGTAAATGTCAAAATGTCTTCATTTATGGAGTTCAAGTCGGAACAAAGTTTTATTCCTCACATAGAAGACGAATGTCCTGAAAAGACCCACGGAATAGTGCCTGTAACATTGCTGATCCACATACAGTAGCGTACTTCTTGTTCCTTTTAAACTCATTTAAGTTTCGTTAACATTATATCAAATGGACATTTCATCTCGTAAAGAAATCACACTTCAACGACAATACGTGATCTAGTTCCATATCTAAACGTAAAAATAAACGAATATTGGCCGCGCAATGCAGACGACACCAGGACAGTTACTTGATCAGACAGCACAGAGGCCGATGAGCAGTCTTTTAACTGGAATGTTAAAAATCGTTATCGGAATGTTAAACATTTTACATGGGAGAGAAACAGTATTTTCCGTTCCATTATTCTTTTCAATTACTCGGCGCGAGTCGTGTGTAATATTCATATCGATTGAGCTGCATTGATTGAGGGTAGAAACACAATGTGGGGAGAGAGATCGCCAATTTGAACGACCGAATTAAGATGACAGCGTTAGCTAGTGGCGAGGCTCCATTCACGGCACAGTGTAATGTTACGACGGGGGTCGTCCATTTCTTTTGGAATATGACTACAAAATATATATTGTCAGACAATAATATTTATGACATTCCTTGCTTTCTTAAATGAGCTGTTCTATCCAGTTATCCAATGCTATAACGCTGTTAATTTAAAGGAAATTGTAATTTCATCAATGCAGTCATTATCTTTTGAATTTATGTAGAAGTAATACCCACCATCAGGACCTCACAGTTTGTTACTCACTCTGTGATAAGTTTTTCTTCTTACCGTGGTCAGGTTTCCCTCTTTCCTCTTTTCTGGCCGTGAGCATCAAGTCATAATTCTCCCCCACATACGTGGCCTTGTATCCTATCCTAGTCCATGCAAGAGAGTTTTTACAAAGTGTGAAGTCATATCTTAATGATCTGACTTCAGCGTAAATCTGGAGTCCCGTAAGTTATGACCAAGACTAACAATCACATTAAATTCTATAACTGCTTTACACTTTCTTGTCTGACATTGCTCAGTTAGTATTGTTTTCTATGGAAAATCTACCTTGTCCCTATTCTTTTCGCGCTTCGTATCTCTTCACCTATTTCCCTCAGATATCTGCATATCGTAACATTCCTTCATCATATATGAGATAAAAGTGATACCATTCCTTCATCATGAGAATTCTAAAATAAATTCTTGGCCCGTATAGTCTACTTCCTCAATCACATTGCTGGATTTTCTTGACAAAAGACAATAATATCTTTCAGTACTAAACTCATTCAGGAATATTAAATGTAAGGAATGAACTCATGAGAGATGTCGAGCGAGAACCACCATTCAGTTGAAAATAATAAAATAGAGAAAGGAGAACAGACATCACAATTAAGTATGTGATAGATTCTGTGGTTATAATTCTTGACGGTCACAGGCAGAATCTGGCGAAAGAAACAGAGACACACAAATTAAATCGCCTATATATCCAGGACGTTTAACGCTAGTAGGCCTATTTCGTCAATGAAGTTCAAATATGGTGAAGGGTAAGTTTGAATTTTACACCGTAACCAGCAAATACAATTACTAGTACAATCAAATTACCTGTGTTTTAGAGATCGTAGAATTTCTTTTGTGTGACTGCCGATATCGTGTTAATAGCAACAGGACCTGCAGTATTAGGTGGAATTCAAACCAGAGGGATGTGATAATTCATTTCAAAAATCCCACATGTATTGTTTGGGACTTGAGCGCGACAGCCTTTGTAAATGTCAGTAACTATGCCACTCGACTATCATGTCCTGATATAGAAATTTGCACAGAAGTAGACCGCATTAACATCGTATTAACGAAATACTTCATTACCTCAGAAATATCCAATATAATTACACCAATACAGGAAGTCACTAGGCTTGTGATTTTTTGAAACATTGATGACCTACATCAATATGTACACATACTAAATTCGTAATAGGAACTTGCCATTTTTTCAACTACCATAGGACAGATTAGGGGTGGAACCATGTAAATATACCGAGATGTGAATTCTTGATTCAGGGCATGTACTGAATCGTGTGATAAAGCACCATTTATCGCCGAGGTACGAGGCCATGCCGATGTCGATTGTAAAGAGCAGCTGATTTCACACTCGCCCTTGTACCTGAGAATGCTTGGTCGTACCGGCATCTTGTTACAGTAGTCAAATTTTGAGAATATTAGCATCGGGATATCCGTGTTAATAGATTCACTGGCATCCTTAAGAACATAAAGCCACAGAATGATCAGGCATATTGACTCCCTTATGACCATAGCAGCTTAAGTGACGTTAAACGCATACCAGTATATTTTTACACTTTTTACATGTTACTCTACATCGCATCGACACTGATGGGTCTTATGGTGACGATGCGACAGGAAAGGATAGGGGCGGGGGGGAGGAAGGAAGCGACCGTGGTCTTAATTAAGGTACAGGTACATTCGCCTGGTGTGAAAATGGGAAACCACGAAAAACAATCTTCAGGGCTGCCGACAGCGGGGTTCGAACACTCTATCTCCCGAATGTAAGCTGATAGCTACGTGACCAAAACCACGCGGCCACTTGTTCGATCATACCAGTATTATTATTATTGCTGTTGTTGTTGCTGCTGCTGTTGTTGTTATTGTAAATAACATGTATAGTGGAGAGTCCCGTTGCATGCTCTTAGAGAGATGACAATTTAATTCCTATTCTGAATTGTTCGGAAGAAATCAGCCGATTAAACGGAAAGTCCTGAGGAAAAGCATACACACAAATTCAAGACCGAGTCTAATACAATAAGCTACGTCAAGACCGCTTGAAAACATGTAATCACGACACATACTGAAACAAGAGAGAGGAAGTTCCTCCTCATAGTCCATGAAAGCTCCTGTTTGTGCGATAGAGCGCTTAGCCCTATATCCGGCCACCTTTTCCAGATTATATTACCCTGATACTTATATCTGATGGAACTCTAAACAGATCTCAATGTAGTTATATTATTCGTGAATGAATTACAGCGATACTGGCAACGTCAAGTATTATAACCAAATTATAATGTTATTGCTTTTACGGTCAACTAGCTTGTACTTTTACGGTTTTCAGGGACGGTAAGTTGCCGAAATGTTGCTCCTAGGATCTATTTTATGTGCCGGTAAATCAAGCGAACATGATGCTGGCTTATTTGAACCATTGAATTGAACAGGAATCGAACCCCCCCCCCCCCCAACTTGGGACGACAAGGCCAGTGCTCTACAATCCGGGCCCCTTAGCCCAGCCAACGTCAAATATGCTCAGCACATTCAGTATTAAATGAATATTATGATCCATCACGATGAACTGTGAGTTAGTACCTTTCGCACATTCTGGATGTAACGTAAAGGACTGAGTCGAAGTTTTCACAGCATCATGAAATAGAACTGAGTAATGAAGTAATGACGTGCTTTCCGTAGTATCCCATTTCGAACACTGCTGAGTGCCAAAAGTGTAGATCGTTCTCATTTTGTTCCCCATATTTATTACAGCCGGCGCCCCCGCCTCCACACACACACGCACACACATACAAAATAATAGTCGCACAGATTAGTAGTCTAAATACAGTATGTACAGTATGTGGAAGTGGTCTAGATGTTAGGTCCATTAAAACTACAATCCCCACCACTTCCACAATAATTCATCAAGGATGTACACATTATATTTTCAACTTTTTAAAAATTCCCATGGATTTTGAGGGACATCAGGTTGTCAATATTTTACCCCACGAGTTCCTTATTTGCCAGAAGTCTGCAACTTGGAGTTACATTTGAACACCTTCCTCACCGACCTCAGCAAGAATCAAACCCGTGTTTCGGAATAGGAGGAGAATGACTAACCAACTGTGCTACTTAGGCCGACACACTACTTTTAATTTTAGATATCCCTCTTAAGAAAGAAACATCGAAGTCACCCTCCAACTGCCAACAAGGGACAGTTATTGCTCTGCCAATCATAGATCTGTTATGGTGTTGGAGTACCTGATACCGAGTCACTACAAAACAATTCGTTAAACACTGTCTATAGTGTCACTACTACACCGGAAGGAAGTTTATATGTATCATCTCATTTCGTTTCTTTAAACGTGATTGTTTGGATGAGATGCTTCAGAGGAGGTTTTTACTTAACAACTGAAATTAAATAATAATAATAATAATAATAATAATAATAATAATAATAATAATAATAATAATAATAATAATAATAATAATAATAATGGCAATTATATCTCGAGAGGCCCTTATGCAGGTCTTTCGAGTTGACGCCCATGGGTGGACTGTACGGCTGTGAGGACGGGATCCTGCCTGGGAAGAAATTGGATACTGAAGACAGCATAAATACCCCGTCCCCGAGCAAGAGGAAATCATGTATGAAAGTTAAGATTACCGAACCATCTAGAAATCGAACCCGCGAGCCCCTGAGCCAAAGGCCAGCATGACAACCAGTTACCCATGGAGCCGGGCAATTTCATGATCTTGTCCCGAGATGGTGCAGGCACTTCCCTAGTGGAAATGATCTGCGTGTATGTATTTGACCACATACCGGCCCTTAGCCAATCTTAAATTTCTGGCAGTGCCAGGAATCGGACCCGGCCTCCGAGGATGCTGGTTAACAGCGTCAACCGTTATAATACGGAGCAAGATGATGATGATGATGATGATGATGATGATGATGATGATGGTGATGATTGTTCTTTTGCAGGGAAAAAACGTCCAGGTTATCGGATTCCAGGAAAAACTGCGTCGACAAGTAGTACGAAACGATTCAAATGTCAGGGAAACAAGAGGTTTTCTTTATTGAATCCATGGCTGTAGGATGTGTTTGCCCATGCAGCTTACTACATTCAGTGCTGTATATTCGAGGATCCTTTATTTACCACATACAGTCCATACTGGTTGTTTTTGGTAGGTTAAGGTACTGTTTCTGATAACATATGTGACATAATGAAACGACAGAGAATTAGAATGGTACTTCGAAGGATTATTCGATGTGTTGGGTCCCTTCCTTTATGCGTATCGGTGTCATAAAATTTACGCGGGGTGACTCAAAATACACGGAAAACGTGCAGGGTTGGATTCCACATACGTAGTATAGACAAAAGGGAATATAAACTTGGGTCGAGAAATTCGTAGTTTCTAAGATACCAGACTCTCTTGGAGGACATGCCATCAACACTCCATCAACGGATGCAATTCATGCACGTCGACGCCTATGCACATTTCAGTCCATTTTGTATGGAGTGCGTTAATGCTCGCTATCCTGGGTGGTTAGAGGTAGACCAATAAATTGGCCTCCACACCTCCACACTTGTCTGATAATAATCGTTTGAGTTTCTCTGTGCGAGAGTACTTAGAGTCACTGGTGTTCGCACCTTGTGTGGAGATGTATAGAGTTGTCAAACGATGCGTACATCAGATACTTTTTGAGTGTGTTCGTAACAGAACGAGATGATGAGTAGAAGTCTACAGTTGGCCGTGGGTATACATTTCAAAACTCCTCATAAGGTAATCAAGAGAGTACTTTACATCAGGAAATGCAAACTAAATACTAGCTTATAACATTCCAGCTTATTATACTTGAGAAGCTAGTATCTCATGATTACGAATTTTCACATCCGTGTTTAGAAAACATTTTTGCCTGCTTTTTCTGTGAAGTATTCCACCCTGAAATGTTACCACGTATTTTACAAACATCTTGTAGAACACAAAAGTTATTTTCATTCTGATTTAATTCAAATCGCATAATCAGAATGAATCCGTATGAGGATTAAGAACGATGAAGTATCACGTTCGTAATTCGGTGTTCCACAATTTTGGTAGTGACATGCTCATTCTTCTCAAAGAGGTAATCACATATTAAGCAGTAAGAAGAAACATTAGACGTAGCTTTCCGAGAATGAGGCTTTTTAAGTGCGGTGAAGTGTAGAAGTAAAGTAGAAGTGATTTCAGATAACACTTCATTGGCAGTCACTTGGACAATAGGGAATATTTTTTTCAAAACGCCAGTTCTGTGTAGAAGGCTCATGAAGTTTCATGGTTTCACCTCATTCTAATGAATGTAGTAATGAATCTAACGCAGGAGCTAAACAAACAATTTTCTGAAACCACCAAGACAGTGGGATTTAGTCTCCTGCTAAGCCGGCTGGGAAACATTTTTGCTGGACAAAGTGGAGGCGGGACAGGTTTTTCTGCGGGTACTCCGGTTTTCACTGTCATATTTGATTCCAGCAACACTCTCCAATATCAATTCATTTCATCTGTCATTCATTATTCATTGCCCCAGAGGAGTGCGACAGGCTTCGGCAGCGGGCACAATTCCTATCCTCGGCGCTAGATGGAGGATTCATTCATTCTATTCCTGACCCGGTCGAATAACTGGAAACAGGCTGTGAATTTTCATATTCATTTTCGTTAAATACGAGGGCTGTAAATAATATTTAATGAACTAACAAGTGCGACTGCATTACATTTCTTCTGTGTAGTCGCCCGCAAAGTCTATGACCTTTTTGCCAAATGTCGGGAAGCCGTAGAGAATCGTTGGCTGATGACAGCGACTTAGCGGAGTACAGACGCCACATCGGGAAATCGGTGACCTCGGAGGGGTTCCTTCGAATTCGGAAATAGTTCGAAGTCACAAGGACCCATGCCCGGTGAGTACGTGGGGGGGGGGGTGTGTTCCAAGGCCTCTCAATGCCACCATTACCAAGTGCCACGTGCGTTGTCATGCAACAAGATAGCTATCGTTTCGCAATAGACGTGGACGTTTAGCGCCGAATAGCCGGACACAGATTTTGCACCAGAACTCGACAATGGCAGTCACTGGTGACGTTTTGTCCCTTAAGCACAGCATGCGTAAGAATAACACCCTCGTAATCGTATGCCATAATCAGCGTAAGCTTCACCCGACTGGGTACATGTCGAAATTTCTGTGGACGTGGCGAACCTGGGTGACCCATTCGTTCGATTGACGCTTTAATTGAGGGTCGTAGGCTCGTGCCCTTGTCTCGTCAATGGCGATAATATGCTGCAAAAAATGCGACTCCTTCATTCCGATAGCTAACTAGGTGGATGCCAGTCAGTACATACCGTGTCATTTCTGTAGGCTACATCGGTGAGTGGATTTCGAACCCAATGTTGTGAACTTTTCCTCATGTTAAGGCATTTCGTCAGTATGTGTCACACCATGTGCCAACCTCTACGGATAATTCCCGGTCAGCCCATCGATGGTCTACTCAAGCCAGACCTCTCACGATGTCAATCTGATCTTGAGGAATGGACGGCCAACCTGTGCGGTGCAAATCCGCAGTCTCATTCCGGTCTGCACGAAATGCTTTGGCCCATCGTGCAGCCGCCCTGTACGGTAATGCATACAGGCTTCACGTAATAATGCATAACATTCTGATGCATTTTTGCCACGGGCAACCTCCATATTAATCCACGAACGCTGATCACCTTTTAAAAACATGCTTTAGAGCGGTGAAATCGCCATTCTTCACTTAAACGCCACACAGCAACAACACTCCCAACTGGATGTCCATCAAATGCATACTACAGATCGACAACAGTGCTACTTGACCACTGCCATATCTTATTTGCTCATGCCCGATCTCCTGCGAGTGTCTCGACTACGTTGCCCCTAATTTTTTACAGCCTTCGTGCATTCGTGTCTAATTCAGTACTTCTGATCTTCATTCTAATAATGATAGACAAAATTTTGTAAACTGCTCTAGGCTATAAAGGATTGATTCTGTCGTAATTTGTAATTGAAAACTATTGGAGAGAGAAATATAACAGTCCTCGGAACAGCAAAAGTTATGGCCTCTAATCCAGAGTATCAGTAGGGAATCCAAATAGCTGTCAACTGGAGATTTGAGCTAACCTATGACGAAGTGCACTTGATCGGTCAGGTGCCTTGCGGTCTGATGCCAGTAGGGACTAATGGTGGGTTATTTTTTTCCCATTTTTCAAAATATGCATTTAAACAAATAGAATAAATGGAAGTAATTTGAACAATATCTGACTTAATCCTGATATATATATGAATTTGTATTTTAGTGCCTAAATATTTTTGGGTTCTGTGGGAATTTCAGAGAAGGGGAAAAATAAAATTGTACATACTGTATCAGTAGTTATTTAAAAATAACGAATAAAAATACGGTTGTTGACTTCTATGAAAGTACCCAACACAACTTGATTACTACACGTGACTTTACCTCATTCGTAAAGTTTATGTGTTAATATTGTCTTTCTGGGCGTCGCGTGGAATTTTGAAGTCAAAATTGGGAAATACAGTATCTACACGACAGAACTCAAATTATGTTTCATGATGCAGTAGATGTTTGGCATGAATCTGAACAACATCAAGGACTGGACAGGAGTTAAGTCACCGAGAGAGTGGCTGCCCGGTTTGGTTCACGTAGCTGTCAGCTTTCGTTCGGGAGATATTGGGTTTGAACAACACTTCCTGCAGTTCTGAAGATGGTTTTCCATGGTTTAACATTTTCACTCCTGGCAAATGCTAGGTCTGTACCTTAAATAAGGCCATGGTCGTCTTCTTCCCCCTCCTAGCAGCTTCGTATCACATTGTCGTCATAAGACCTATCAGTGTCTGTGCGACGTAAAACAAAATTGTAAATACAAGATTAAAAATATCTAATAATTAGAAGAACGTATTTTAGAACAGCTGTGGATAACGTGCACTTTAAATTTGGTAGTAAAAATCAGCGAGATTTGATACGGTACATAAAATAATCAAAAGGAGAAGCCACTGAACGTAAGCATTCTCACGTAGACCAGTGGAATGAAACGACAAATATTCGTCACCATCGTATACAGCCCTTAAGATTTGGATGCCTATTCTGATCATTTATAAACGATTAGTAATTGTATTAAGAAGGAAGAAGGTTTGGAATTGTATTATCCTAATTTTGTCATCGTAAAGACCACTTCAAGTCAGTCGATTGTGGGATTCGAAATTGCCTGTTTTCCAAAGTATTTGGTTTTGCTCTGACGAGAGCTTTGACTTGCAGTGTTACAGTGATTGGTCTCATTGGCAAATAAAGATGTTAAAATTAGAATCTTCTCTTTGCTATTTGTTTTACGTCTCACCGGCAAGGACAGGTCATAAGATAACGAAAGGATAAAAAATGGCTTGGTTTGGGAAGGCAGCGAAATTGGCTGGTATGAAAATGGAAAACCATGTAAACCCCCTTCAGGGCTGCCGACGATAGGGTCATAACCCACCATCCCCAGTATGCAATCTCACAGCTACATGATCCAATCCAAGCGGCCAACCTGCATGGTCATTAGAGAGTTAATCTTCTAATAATCGTAATACTCATTTCATGCACTTAATGGTAAGAAAGTCATTATTTCCTTATGAATACTATATACACTGCGTGGATTATGTTTTATAGGGACCTCCGGCCTGAACGTTAGATATATGGGTCAATATTTTTAGTTTCAATTAGTAATATTGACCATTTTATTCAGTTTGACGTTTCCCCAGGCTGCATGAATTCATTACTACATATCAATTAATTCCAGGAATCACTGTAAGCATGCCAGGTAAACTTCTGTGGAGCAGGTTGATGATATTCTTTTCAATTAATTTATATGAGTCCCGTTTTCATTATTATGGTTTAGGGACATTTGTGTATTGTATAATTCCGTCCATTTGAGTATATCGACGATCGAGACACCCACTGGTACTTCACAGTTACAGGTTTCTTGACTCTAAATATCACTTACTAGACCACCATCCATTGTTCCAGAATGAGAACATGACCAAAATATTTCTCATAACGAACCATGACATTTGTATCATACCGGGTAAAATCAGGCGGGGACAACGGTAAGTGGGCATTCCAAATTAAAATAGAAAGTGTAAATTTCGAACGAATGCCTTAGGTAAAACTGTGCATGCCCACCCATTGCAATTATGATGCCTCGTTTGACAATTTACGGAAGAAAGATTTCCTGGAAAAAATAAAGGGCTCAGCAATAGAGTAAGAGAAGTAGCGGAAACTTAGGAAACGATAGTTAGAGTAGATTCTTAATTTCTTCAAGGTAAGACGTATAGAAGCAAATGAAGGAACAGTACTAGTGGTAAATAGAAGACTGTAGAGGTGCTTATTTAACACACATATGCACTTTGAACGAATGATAAAAAGTATGAGTCTGATATGAAAATGTGTTCGTATATTTGTGTTATGTGGTTTAATTTCCATTATTCTTGAGATAAAATTGGACTCGAAAATCAGCATGAGAACACTTTCTTTCTGACTGTGCTTCAGCCCCTAACTACTCTAACGACCATGATACCCTCAGATGATATAACTTTTAAGTTTGTCAGTCTATCGAATTATAACACTTAGAACACTACCTGTAAACCAACATAATTTTCTTACAAGTATGTTACGGTGTTGTAGGTGCTGTAGTTCGTGGTCTGACAAAATAAAAATACCTAGAAAGAATATTAGCCCAGTCAACACTGAAAAATTAATGGCTTCCTTCTTAACAAATCTGCAGATGAATGCATCCGCGTGTTTATTGTTGTACAGGATATGATAATATCATGACGGTGAGATCTTCACGTTCGTGAAGTTCTTGAGAGAAGCATTTCTAGTAATCTATGAAGTTGTGGTGTCTGCTTTGGTTATAGATTTCTAATAATAATAATAATAATAATAATAATAATAATAATAATAATAATAATAATAATAATAATAATAATAATAATAATAATTTGATTTACGTACCACTAACTACTTTCACGGCTTCCTGAGATGCCGATATGCCGGAATTTAGTCCCTCAGGACTTCTTTCACTTGCCATTAAATCTACCGGCTCGAGGCTGACGTATTTGATCACATTGAAATACCACCGGACTGAGCCAGGATCGAACCTGCCAAGTTGCGATCAGAAGGCCAGCGCCTCAACCGTCTGAGCCACTCATCCCGACTATTGATTTCTAATTTGGGTTGGAATAAAATGGAAACGGAAAATTTGAATCAAACCAGCATCGTCATACGTTCCATAAAGCAAGCAAATGTAAACGGTGCTAAGCTCCTTAACTCGGTTTCCATTTTCCAGCACTGAGAGAAGATAACAACTCCCAAACAAATTTATGTACAGGCTGTTTGTGAAATAGAATAAGTACACAATAAAAAATGTAGTTGAAAATTTGATGTTTGTAACTCAGATAGACTTAATGATGAACGACGTAAGGCTTTGATGACACACATTAAATATTTTCCAGTGTGGAAATGTCCGCATCTTGTACATAGAAAGTTCTTTATACCACTTATACTACCTGAAGCTTAGTGCGGTGATGTACTTGGAATTGCTCCTTACATATTACTCATACATAAGTCCTGAAGCCGAAGATAAGTGATATGTGCAGCTGCAGTGTAGTGATGGACTTAGAATTGCTCCTTACACATTACACATATATACGTCCTGAAGCCACAGAGAAGTGATGCGTACAGCTGCATTGCAGTGATGTACTTAGAATAAATTGCTCCTTACACATTACGCATGCGTACGTCCTGAAGCCACAGAGAAGTGATTTGTGCAGCTGCAGTGTAATGATGGACTTAGAATTGCTTCTTACACATTACACTTCTATACCACTTGAACGTGCAGTGACGTGATGTATCTGCGATACTGGACCGATGACCTTCGATGTTAGGCCCCTTAAAACAACAAGCATCATCAACAAGCAAGTACCTGCGATATATACAGTATATCATACACATTACGCATGCATACTGCCTGCAGTACGGTACGGCGGGTGGTATAAGCTGAGGGGCAATCGAACCTACTACAGTACTTACCTCAGAAGCATTGCACTCAACTTCAAGCTCCTCTTTCGGAAAAGTCATTCCCTAAAATAAAATAAAATCATACCTCACGAATTGACGATAATCATTAAGGTTACCAGGATTATTTGAAATCAGAACTGAAAAAAAAATCCATAGAAATGCGGCTCAATATTTTCGGATTATTTCCGACAAGAGGGTAGTGTTACAAAAAGTTAGAAAGTTTGGAGTGGGAAGACTTGGAAGAAAGGAGACGAGCTGATCGACTAAGGGGCATATTGTGAGTCGTCAGTGGAGATATGGTGTGGAATGACATTAGTAGACGAATAAGTTTGAGTGGTCTTTTTAAAAGTAGGAAAGATTGTTATTTGAAGATAAAGTTGGAATTCAAGAGGAAACATTGAGGCAAATATTCGTTTATAGGAATAGGGGTTAGGGGTTGGAATAATTTACCAAGGGAGATGTTCAATAAATTTCCAAATTCTTTGCAATTATTTAAGAAAAACTAGGTAAACAATAGGATAGGGAATCGGCCACCTGGGCGACTGCCCTAAGTGCAAATCAGTTGTGATTTATATAATTATTTATTTATTTGCACTTATATCCTAAACAGACTGTAAAATTGGAGAGATTTCTTATGTTGTTAAAAAGATTTTGTGAATTCGTAGATTTCCACCGGATTGGACTAAACATATGGTTAATGACGTTCTTTTGTTAATGTCTTAATTTATATTCATAAATTGTGTTGGACCGATCGGACAGCTGTTACATTTTCAATGGCTACTGGTACATGCAAGCAAGAACAATGAAAAAGGGTGATCGTAGTGAAGAGATAAGGACAATAAGCAAGAGTTATGGAAATAATGGTGTGGCTCACTTAATAGGATAATGTCATATGAGTTGACTAGAGGAAGCCCAAGAACTGAGGCGTAAACGTTTAAAGAATCTCAGATTGGCATTGGTTGCAATCAGCATGCAAGGTAAGCGAAGTGGGAGCAGAAGAGATCACATTGCAGAATCTGAAGAGAGGACAATAATAATTTTGCGTGGTTATAACTAGCCTTGTGCAGCTTTTCTAAAGCAAACCATCCGTCGTTGTTGGGTGATTGCGTATCACTGAGGTGGTGGATAGAGTCGTGTATTGAGTGTGAGTGCCGGAATGTTGGGGAAAAGGTGAGCATCAGTCTCCGAGTCAAGTGAATTAACCGCTTAAAATTAAAATTCCTCGACCCGGACGGAAGTCGAAATTGGGAGCCCGTGGGCCGAAGGCCAAACGCTGACCGCTCAGCTATGAAGCCAGATGAAGACAGCATTATGGAGATGAACTCATTGAAAGAAGAGTTCAGATTGAACGCTGGAGTGGATTAAAGTCTGTAGTGAAAGGGCGTGTAGTTATGTATGAACTCCTGCCTGTATGTCCTTCAATCCGATTTGAACGACTGCGTAGGATAGTAGATCCGACGCTCGCCCTTCCGTGCCCAAGTTCAAACACCAACTCACTGGGTGATATATAAGAGGACTTAAATGTGAGAGGCTTTAGTCATTTGATTTACTGAGGTGTTTAAATCCTTTTTGAGGGCAAAATTCCGGCACGTTGATGACTCATAGAATTGATGGTACTTCAAGAAATATAGAACTTATAGAGCCAATTAATTGTATTTGTCGCCTTAGAAATGTGAAAGCTTTTGGGACACCCTGCGACAATCTTGTATTTAAAACGGTAAGGTGTTCGTTTCATCTTAAGAAGGGCGAAGTTGAAGGTGACAGTAACATGCTGGTGACGAACCCCAACACTGGAGCGCACAGAGTTCTGGAAGTCGTCTTCTTTTAACACCAGCAGGGCCAGAGCACTATTATTATCGCTTGTACTGTCCATTCACCCCCCTACACCTCCCTTATATCCTACCCCTCTACCGCCACCGCCGCCACCACCTATTTTTTAAAACATCCCCCTTCTCCTCTCCGCTCCTCTTTTATTTTTTTTCCAATCGCCCCTTCTCCTGTCCGTCTCACTCCCTCCACCCAATCTACATTAACAGCCCAGTTGTATGCATTAAAAAAGGCAAGTTTCGATTGGTCCAGCTCTGAAATGATGTGTTGTACTTTCGATTCCGTTTTTATATACGTAGCATCTCTGTATTTCGTGCCTGGTCAATGCGGCAGGTTGGGGTGAGGGGAGGACGGGGTGGCACAGTAGCGGAGTGTGGGAGGGTGGGATGAGTGGGGGAGGGGTAGAGGTTCGGCCAGTAGTGGTACAGCGAGATAACGACTGGTACAATCATCTCCCGCCAGACTGCGTCAAGGTAGGAGGGCATCTTGGCACAACTTCCGGGCACATGAACTGCATAAACATACTTTCCAAGGTGATGTTTTCTTCTCCAAGTTGAATTCATTTGTAAATACCTAAGAAATGAGGGAATTCAACCATGTAACGTGCATGTCATGACAGATGAAACTCGATATTACCTCCGGTTATAAAGCATTCTCTATCCACACAGCAGATTTAGCTAACTAAATGATGCGCTTCCCATTCTCTCCGGAAACCGAAGTTAGTCGCACTCATTACATAAAACATTGATAAGTGGGAATAATAATTACATTAGTGCCAGGACGTAACATTTCTTGCTTCTCGAAGGTAACAAATTTCAGGATTCTTTGAAAACATTAAACTCGCTCCGCGGAGTCTGTAGGTTCCGTGAAATACTCCGAGGGCTTCCACAGACTCAGTACGAATCTCTTCACTCATTCATTTCAAGCTAAATCTAATTTCAAGTAAAAATTAAGAAATTGAAACAATCTCCTCCCAAAATACACTCCATGAAACACTACTTACTTTGTACATGAAGGTGCAGACTTTCTCCATATAAAGATAATAAACTATTCCGAGTTATAGAAAATTACACGCGTTCTACTGAAATGTTCAAAATATTTTGGATGCTGCTATTTGTAAATTTCATTCTTATTCGAACTTCGCATTAGTCATAAAGTTGATTTTCACATTTTCTTCAAGTTAACAAGAATGTTTTACTGGATGAATAGGACAGTATTATTTCCCAGTCAACAATGAAACCAATAATCGCAACAAATTCAGCTTTCTAAGATAGTCAAATTTGTTTGAGATTTTGACATAGACAATAATAATAATAATAATAATAATAATAATAATAATAATAATAATAATAATAATAATAATAATAATAATAATCAGCATAGATAAAAATTGATTTTTTTCACTGTTACATTTTACCTGGGTATATAATACGATTTTCCCCATGTAGAACACTGCAGGCAGGTTACTCTTGTGTGAGCAACATTTTTCACGATTACATTTTTATTGGAAATATTTTGTGCATTTTTATTACTTCTTTGCATTTAAAATAAAGTTAATGGCAATATTCAAACGAGCATTTCACTTTTCAAACTAACATAAAGTTGCTTTTCTTTTCAAAAATACTTTGTTTTTATTTTTCTTGAATAGCTTTAACATTACATTTTGTTTCTATTTAGCTTATTCGCTGTTTACAAAATTACATAAAACAATGTTTCAGTTTTGATTTTACTCTTAACATAGATATGTACGATAATTGAAAAAAGGATAAGAGATCAACTAATACACTGTGTTTGCTGTGATGATGTAAGAAGTTTCCGTGTTCATAGTTTGGCTGTCAAAAATCTTGAGATCTATGCACTGTTCACTATCACTGTACACTATTATTCACGATCAGTGGTGGTATCACCATGGAGCTCTACTTTGTTTTTGTTAACAAATCTACCTTACATATTCAAACATTAATATTAGTGGCATACTCTTCAGTTCATATGTTAAACCTAGATAAAATGTTCAGATAACAACAATATAAACATAACATACGCACTTAGCTTATTGGCAGTAGGTCGTTATGGGATGTCTTTCAAAGGCTGCAGCCAAGTCCTTACTACATGAGAAGTGCTGTTCGAAAGGTGCTATTTCCACTTCAGTTTTTCTCTTCCTTTTTTCTTTAAACTTTCGTCCAAATGTATTTCAGTATTTGAATACCATCGAATACCATGAGCAATCAGGACCATAAAGATGTAATTCCTTAGAAATAGTACCACACCCGAACATGGGTACGTTCCATGTGCCTTGTATTATACGTTTCCTTGAGTTTTTCCAAAACATCCTTAGAGTGGAAAATAGAGCATTTTGAACAGATATTCCTCACGTATGTATGTCAAGCGTTTTCTTCTGATTTACAGTAGCTTACAATTTATTAATATTCAGTTGGTTATAGTAGACTATTCTCTCTTTCGTAGAATATAGTAGATGGTTGGAGAGATTATCCACGGAAATTAATTGTTTACCGTAGCAGAGATGAAATTATATTCTAAGTTAGATCTTCTATCTTATAACACGGACGTTGGGGTCATTTGTAGAATGCTGCATGTTTTAGCAAGACAGCACTGATATATATGCGCTGCTCAAACACAACAAGTGATGCGAAGTCGTAAGGCAGGGACTCTCGGAGTGCATGCACCTGGTGCATGCACTGTGCATGGTGCAAAAGACGACTTCGCTTGGTTGACCAGAGTGCAGACCCCCACTCCTCGATTGGAGCAATAGTGCTGTCTCTCTCTTTCTCCACGCCTGTCTCGCTCGCTCCGCCTGTCTCTCTCTCCCTCACTTGCTCCGTAGCGCTCCAAATCCGAGCCAAGTTGAGCTGAGTTCAGCCGAGCTTAGCCGAGTAGCCCAGAGACGAAGCGTTGGTCCGAGCCGAGCCGAATGGGACCGATGCACTGTGCACAGGAACTCTGCGCCTCAATTTGCACGCGTGAGATTTTGGGCATTTAAGAGGCCCTGTCGTAAGGTGTCAGTTTGGTGACAAAGTTGGCAAACTGGGCCTAGTAGATTCTGATCGTCCAAGCCTGAATAGCTTTTCTCTCGAAGGAATTATGTCATTGATAACTAGGTAGAGCGCTTCCTTCCACTGTAACGGAAGCAATTTGTTGTCTATGTTATTCCATATTGAAGCCCATCACCTAGCGGGATATTTTTCCTGGATTCTCGGTGTCTTAGAAATACTGTCCAAAAAATGGGAATACAGATGTTTGGTTTTTATTTCATATCCTTGTTCCAGTGTCAGTCGTCAAGGTATATTTTAAATTATAGTCGTTATTCGTCGAAAGGGCAAGTGTTTTAAAACTAGGTAATTACCACTTTAGAATAATTTGTACCTTGTGAAAGTTTAATTCCGGTGATACTCCTGGCGAGGTTTGCTGTACATTTAGCTTCAACACAGACTGTGAGAATCTTCCTTCCTTCGTATTTAAATAGAGCTGTGTTCTTGATATTCGTATTATTTGCCACCCCGTAATGAAAACTGATTGCATGATCAATTATCACGCGTATTGTTTGTTGTGAGGAAAATCTGTGCTATGTACCACAATTTGCTAAGAATGAAGGTGTTCACCGCCCATACCTTTCGGATGTTGTTGAGATTTCAAATATATTGAGCATATAATTGCAGTGCGAACTGCCTTCAAATCGCGTGTGCACTTTTAATGTACCATATCGTCAATCTTCAAAGTAAAGGTGATTCCTACAATTCAGGAGCTTTGTACAGTAGGTATCCATACGGATATTGTGGGGCAGGGTCCGAATGATAAAATGTCCGAATGATAAGATGGATGATTTCTGCACGCTTAGTACTGCACCCGGTTGCATTTCATAGACATGTGCTAAGGTTTTTGGTGTTAACATTTACCCAAGATGAACGTGACATATTCGGCATAACCTTATGCTTTGATCGTAGCTTTTCCAAGCTGTTTCCCTGGTAAGAGTGCTTTGTGTTTCCGCATAAAGAGCTTTCATCTCCAGACAAACAAAATCGTGGAGAGAGGACATCGCTGTCTTATTGACTTCCTGATCTTGATTGCCTTTGTATGATATCCATTAATTTGAATTTTCGATGTGGCACCGTCAAATAACTTCTGTAGTGTTGTAGTAAGTCTGCCAGTAAAGGCTAATTTATGTAAAACTGGTAGTAAGTTGGAGTGTATTACTTTATCGAAGGTTTGTGCAAAATCCAAGCTAACAAGAGCAGCTGTAGTGGTAGGATCTTTCATTATGCGGAGCACAAAAGTGCGTAAATTAGAGAGGCATGCAATAACGTATGAACGCCTAGGGATATGGTGCTGCTATAATCCTAGAGGGAGCACCTACTTTATAAGTGACGCTAAAATCCTTGCCATGATCTTATATTCTCTATTAAAGCGCATGATAGGCCGATAATCAGATATATTTCTAGCATGTATCTTTTGTTTAGCACAAGTACTAACGTTTCGATCAGTTTGCGCAAAGAGAAGAAAAAGTCCGTGTTTTAACAAGTGCAAAAATTGTAGAATTCGAAGGAAATTCCATCCGGGCCAATGCTTTTATTATTGGTGCACGACTGTATTGGATGTTCTAGTTCAAGGATTCGAGAAACGTATGTTGGGCGTTGGTAGGCTGAGCATCATCCTGTACGAACATGTTAGAATAAGCGTGGCGACTTCAAGAAGGATAGCTTATCAGGTGTTCGTGATATCTGATATCTCTCCATCTACTACCTGAGTTTTGTTATGAATCATTTTCTTCACTGATTGGCCTCCTTAGAAATATTATAGAGAGTTGTTTTTTCTTCTTCCACTATTGGCGGTAGGATATGCTAAATCTCGTCTTAATACCATCCGGTATTTGATGCTGCTTAGAGTATATTATGTGCTTAATTTCTGGTATAAGGTGCTGGACGTCAAGACCTTGCTGTTTTATCGGCCATAACCATAAAAGGCCTGCTGATAAAATTGTAAAGTTCTTCCTTTCTATGAACTTCTGATATGCTAGATTACGAAAGAAATGTCGTATTCAAGGTTTAGCTGCTTGGGATAACTACAATAGGATAGATGTGTAGTGACGTTTACGCTAAATTATCGGATCCCATTTTGTTGGAAAATTCTCCTTTGTCTCTAGAAACCCTAGCAAATAGTTATTTACTTTCCACTAAAGCATGTCCATTAAAGGAACAGTGTTTAGGGTTTGTAATGACTCTATTATGGTCATTAAAAGATACAGGAATGACACTGATATATCTGATGGTAGTGTGTGAGGGTTTAGAAACGTAGTATATTTGGTCTGATCTCGACACTGATGTGCCACGATGGAAATTAAATTCGACGTTGTCTTATGAATGTGTTCCCAAATATCCTTCAAATATAAATGATTGCTCTCGCTTATCTTTATAATGTAATACACAGTTGAAATTGTAATGTGTTCCTGACTCCTTTACTAACTTTAAAAATATAAAATCGCATTTAAATTGAAAAATATGAAAATTAATATTTATTAAATGAAATACACAATCGTCGGACCTTGTACTCACACTTAGTTCTTACCTGATTACTTACACGTACGTTATTTGAAGGGTGCCAGCTACAACTCAGTGTAGCAATAAGGGAATGAGATTCTTGAATATCTCTGGGGTGTGGGGTAATAAGCGTACTTTTGACAACATACCATATAAGTTCTGTGAAAAGGAGATTGGCGTTCAGTTTCCCCATTAAACCTGAGGTTAGGTAATTCTACTATGAAATAAAACGATAAATTAATTTGGTAGAACAAAATATATTATTTAAATTGTATAGAAAAAATAGTAAGTATTGCTGCGATAAAACATATGAGAATATGAAATTATGACATTGCAACTGAATAAAACTAGACATGAATTTGAATTCTTCTTGACCGGATATTTAACAATTATACCGTACATGAAATTTGTCCTTCACTGGTTCACTTGACTGTACCTTCAGCACTTTGAGTTTAATTACGACGTATTCCTTTGAATTGGTGTTTTGCTGTAGGTGTCTCAAGCCTATATTCGGTGATGTATCCTTTTTGTTTCACTGACGAATAAGTATCCTTTTGACGGCTTCTTCTCCAGATGACTTCTTGGAATATCTGTCCTATATGACTTCATGGCAAGCCAATCCTTCTATGACTTCGTGGCAAGCCTATCCTTCTATGACTTCGTGGCAAGCCTGTCCTTTCAACTGCGCAGACCGACCAACTGTGGCCTCTCCTTCCAGTTGACTCACTCACTGTTCACCTTCCGTTGGCTTAATGACTAATGACCGACTGAGGCCTCTCCATCCCACTGAGTGAAGCTATAAGACGCTGGTCCTGGTATTTATAACGATTGGTTGACACACCTACGCAATCTCCAGAAATAACTATGAACTACTCCCACACTGCTCCAAACATTACATACAATGGTGAAACCGCCTGCGGCACCCTGGGTTTCTCAACAAAGTGAGCTCACTGCTAAATACGCACGATGTCAGAGCGATGACTCGGCAGTTACTCCAGCAGTATTTCGCAATGTTATAATGTCACAATTTATTGTACACACTACATCCACATCTGATATACAGCAACTCTTACTGTACATGTTTTTAGTGTTAATCTACACACACATATATACGTAACAATTTGACTACAATCACGCAAGCGACAAGCATTGCAGAATTGAACTGAACAATAATAATAATAATTACAATAATAGTAATATCACAGATAAAATAATAATAATAATAATAATAATAATAATAATAATAATAATAATAATAATAGAGCTATCACCTTGTAACGAGATTTGAACCGTTACAATATCTCTTACATGTATGATGTCAGAACTACTGTTAAAATGGATGTTTAGGACTTATCTAAAGAAATGTTCTCGCTCAGTGAATGTTTAGGACTTCTCTAAAAAATGTTCTCGCTCAATTCTATGGCTCGAACATGAGGGACTGTATAAATTTATCAGCATAATGGTTTTGTGCAAGGCAGATAGCATGCGTCCACTCTGACTGGTGATGAAGTCTGTGAGTGTTAATCCAGGGCAATGCACTATTGCTGTACCGCTTGAAACATCCCCTAAGTTGACTAAGTACTCATACGGAAGTAGAATGTAAAAATTGGATACATGCACTTCTTGCAAAAATAATGTGTCGATATCATTATTTGCAATGTAATTCTTGATAGCATGAAACCATTTTTATCACCGGCAGCCAAAATACGCAATAAGATTATCAACTGACTTTTACCTTTAATATCCGATCACATTCCAGTTCAACAAGTTTTTGTTCTTCTTGCGAGCTAAGTACATCTTGTACACTGCATGAGCACTTTATGAAGGGGTTCGTCGTCCAGATATATTCGTAAATGTCAGATGATTACGAAGGGAAGAACTTGTCAAGTTTTCTGATAGAGGTTCGAGCTTGTCATAAATCCGTGGTGTAGCGTCTTCATGTTCTTTGTTTGTTTGAGTCTGAAACTGACATGTGAAGTAAGAGGTTCAGCACTACCTTTCAAAATGTATTTTACGCATTTTTACAGAACCCTTAACATTGTATCGAGGAACACCTTCCGGAAATCGCTTCCTTTGAAGTAAACGCACACGGCTCACTTTAACGTATGTGCCTCCCTTGGATATGGTCGCACTGCCAGGTAGCGTAAAATCACTGGCAGCAGTAACAACTGTAGAAAATATTTACATGAGAGATGATGTGAGTAATGACTCTATTTTCTTAGGGACAACTGTGTTAACTCCGACACTCACCTTTCCCATACCAGGTCACCAGTGACAAAGAAGACCAAGCTCGAGAGCTGCAGTCGCTTAAGTGCGGCCAGTATCCAGCATCCGATAGATAGTGGGTTCGAACCCCACTGTCCGCAACCCTGAAGATGGTTTTCCGTGGTTTCCTATTTTCATACCAGGCAAATACTGGGGCTATACTTTAATTACGTCAACGGCCGCCTCTTTCCTACTCCTATCTCTTTCGTATTCCATCGTCGCCGTAAGACCTATCTGTGTCCGTGCGACGTAAAGCAACTTGTAAGTATTAAACAGTGACATGGATGAATACTTCACGCTTCCACTTGGGCATTAGTTTGACCATCTACAAGATCATGAACCTATTTCAAGGCCACCGCCGTTTCCTTCCCACTCCTAGCCCTTTCGTATCCCATCGTCACCATAAGACCTGTCTGTGTCGGTGCGACGTGAAGCTACTAGCAAAAAAGAACCTATTTACACAGTTATCGTTTCTATTCTGTAGGCCCCGCGGTCTAGGGGTAGCGTGCCTGTCTCTCATCAGGAGGTCTTTCGTTCGATTCCCGGCCAGGTCAGTGATTTTTACATGGACCTGAGGGTTGGTTCGAGGTCCACTCAGTCTACGCCCTGCATAATTAAAATAACGAGCTATATGACGGTGCGATGGAGATACCGGTGTATAAAACCAAGAATAATGGCCGAGAAGATTCATCACACTGACAATGCGTCACCTCATAATCTGCAGGTCTTGGGGCTGAGCAGCGGTAGCCTGAGAGGCCAAGGTCCGTCAGGGTTGTAGTCCCATTGAGTTTGTTCTTTTGCTTTTTCCGTATTGTTTTGTCTATCGACGCTCATCAGCTCACTGCCTACTTTTCAATACTCATGTGAGTTAACTATCCCAACGGAGGATACATAACTCTGTTATCAATAGTTTTACCGCGGATATTCTTTTTCATCTCCACCGAAGTCCGCGATCTCATAATCCAAAGGTAGCCATCTCCATGGGTTCGTTCTTAATATATGAGCAAAGAGACACTGCTGACCCAGAAACTGGAGGTCAGATAAAGAACCTCTTCTTTCAGAACAACAGCAGATTAGCTCCTCCGCTTATGTAAGCAAATTCCTGATTTTGTCTCCGATGTACTGTCATACTGTGTTAATTTTTAATAACAATGTCCTTCCTGCATCGAAACTGCATTTTATGTTTTTGTTAACTGATCTAAAATCCTGCTTTCATAACCATGTTATTACTTTTCGCGTACTGTAGGAAACCAGAAACCAGAAAAGTACACTGGCGGAAGAAAACATCCAAACACCAAGAAGGGAGTGTGTAAGATTAACGAACGTTGGTAGGCATGTTTATACATCTGAAAGATGACGTTAATTCAAATATCCCTCAAATTGCATATACGTGGCGCTGGTAGCGCCCCCATGACGTTGCACATCAGGCTTATTTTAAATACGGCCTGTACTGTGCGAGAGGGTTAGTTATCTGTGAGATTGGCCGGAGTGACTGTGAGTGGGTCAAGAATGCCTTTACGACGACGACGAGACCAGTGCTAACAGTTCACTGCGGTTGAACGAGGCCGTGTAATAGGGCTTCGTTAAGGTGGACTTTCCTTCCCAACTAGAGCACAGCGACTTGACAGGAATGTCTCCACTGTGTATGTGTGCTGGCAGCAGTGGTCACGAGAAGGTACGCTCGCAAGAAGACCGGGCTCCGGACGTCCCCTTGGTACCACCGAGAGAGAGAGAGAGGACCGCCGTATTCGGCGTATGGCTGTGGCCCAGCGGACTGCGTCTGCAGCAGCTATTCGAGTGGCAGTTGGCACCACAGTGACGCAACGAACTGTTCGAAATCGGTTACTTGAAGGACAACTCCGAGCCAGACGCCCTGTAGCGTGTATTGCACTTACCCCAAAACACCGCCGTCTGCGACTTCAGTGCTGTCAAGCGAGAGCTCATCGGAGGATGGAGTGGAGGTCCGTTGTGTTTTCCGATGAAAGCCGGTTCTGCCTTGGTGCCAGTGCTGGCCGTGTGTTGGTTAGGAGGAGGCCAGGTGAGCGCCTCACCCGCTATACCGAACAGGAGCCTTGCGGGGGATTGGAAGATTGGAAGGGATAGACAAGGAAAAGGGATAGAAGCGGACGTGGCCTTAAGTTAGGTACCATTCCGGTGTTTGCCTTGAGGAGAAGTGGGAAACCAAGGAAAACCACTTCGAGGATGGTTGAGGTGGGAATCGAACGTACCTCTAATCAATTGACCTCCCGAGGTTGAGTGGACCACGATCCAGCCCTCGTACCGCATTTCAAACTTCGTGGCAGAGCCTGGAATCGAACCTGGGTTTCCGGGGGTGGCAGCTAATCACACTAACCACTACACCACAGAGGCGGACAAGGCTAAAAATCTACTTAAGGTGATATTTATTGACACATTTGATACAATATTTAAAATTAAATAATATTATTCCAAGCTATTGCAGGAAATATTTTATAAACGTATTTCTTACTTGTACTGTAAACAAATACTCTTATCCCTCTAGCTATTGAACGTAACCTAGTGGCTACATACAATTACTCTTTTAATGATTGGCAAATATAATGTTCATTTCGGCGTTCTGTGTAAATCAGGTAATTTTTTAATTTTGAAAGAATGTAGAAGGGAATGCGAAGACGTGATTGATGAAGGAAATTAAAAAGGGAACCCCGGTGTTTTCGCAGCGAACTTCTCCATTGCTCCTGTTTAGTTATACTGACCAGCGCTACATGTATGGAGTATGCTCAAGGTGTTTACGTGTTGTTTTGTTGTTTTCTGCTAAGTTCTTCTTTTCGACCAGGTACCCTCGATCGTGAGTACATAGTTATCAGATCATCGCCTCGAATGGCATCCCAGTGGTCACGGGCCACTTAATTTGTTGAACACATAGAGAAGAAAATAATTTCGGATCGAAGCAAACGCACTCTGCGAGCGCACAGAATAAACATTCCCACGACCAACGTACGCGTAGTGAATGTCACATAGGAACATACAAATTGTTTAAGTGAGCTTGCACCCGGGAGATAGTAGGTTCGAATCCCACTATCGGCAGCCCTGAAGATGGTTTTCCGTGGTTTCCCATTTTCACACCAGGCAAATGCTGGGGCTGTACCTTAATTAAGGCCACGGCCGCTTCCTTCCAACTCCTAGGCCTTTCCTATCCCATCGTCGCCATAAGACCTATCTGTGTCGGTGCGACGTAAAGCCCCTAGCAAAAAAAAATGTTTAAGTAAAATAGGTACTCATGTTTCGAGCACTTGCAAGTTTGCAGAACATTTGATGGGAATAATCTATATTCGATGACTTGGAAGATTACAAAAAAGAAAATTTAATAATCATTGAAAAGTCTCTTTCCAGCTAACAAACACAAATGTGTGTGTGTTGTGTTGTGTAAATGAAGGAGAGAGGTCGGAGAGAGGGTGGGAGGAAGCGTTGTTATAAGCCATGAACTTAAGGCGAGCGTAAATTTGACGGAATTTGCAGGTTCGTGCCCAGCCAGCAGACCTTAACTGTTACGTTCACTTCAATATATCCATACCATTTAAGATTTCAGAAGTTCATATACTTTAAATCGCTTCTTATTTTTGAATAATAATAATAATAATAATAATAATAATAATAATAATAATAATAATAATAATAATAATAATAATAATAATAATAATAATAATAATAATATTAATAATAATATAGGTTTTACGTCCCACTAAGTACGTTTAAGGTATTCAGAGATACCAACCTGCTAAAATTTTGTCCGCAGGAATTCCTTCATGCGCCAGTAAATCTACCGACACGATACTAGTGTATTTGAACACCGACAATTTCTAAGGGACTGATTCTGGGAACATGTGTGAACATTGCTATCATGTTATGTGATGCAAGTGTGCTGATCTATCCCAGTCTCGAAAGCTCAGAATAATGGGCGAGAGGTTTGACGTCTGATGTGTTGTATGTATTTCGAAATATGTATTCAAGCGAACACAAATACCCAGCCCCCGATCTAGAGAAACCAGACGCGGTTAACATCCCAGATCCGGACGGGAAACGAACCCGGGGCCCTCTGAGCCGAAGGCCACTACGTTGACCATTCATCTAAGTAATCGGACAGTGACATGTTACAGAAATAATATTAATTAATATTAACGTACGATCGAACTGCTAACAGTCTGAACAGATCCCGAATATACTTCTGATAAACGTATTCAACAACGTATTTAATTGCAAATGTTTCAATGGATGTTTTGAGGAATTTTGAGAAAAAGTAAATATTTAAAAGGTTCACGGATATCATCAAGTAATGCGAACAATGAAGGTTTTGATACCGTACTTGAGAGATTGCGGGATATAAACGCACAGAACGTGGATTCGTTTCCTGGTCAGGCCATTGGAGAAAATTGAAATTAAGCTATATCTTCTGGTGAGATACTGTATGTATGTATATACGGAAACAAGGTGGAGGGATTTTGGACAAGTTTGAGTCCAAACGCTCTAGGGTAGAGAATGGAAGTCCACCGTAAAATAAGTGAAGGATTGTAGAATGGAAGGGTTTGATGTGATGTTGGAACCACAGATATAACAATACTCTGATATTTATTAAACTTATTAGCATTACAACTGCTACCAGTAAATTAAACGGGTTCGTTTTGTCTTGGGCCAAAAGCCATCGCTTAACGAAAAGAAATGAGGTAATTAAGGCTGAGGTCTGACATGAAAACAGCAACGCTAAGAATTAACATTAAATAGGCCAAGGTTAGTCTCAGAAGAATTACAGCGGAAGCCAGGAGCTTGACTCCAGAACCTTGATTTCAAATTACATTTACATTTAGATACATTGACTAGAATATATAATAATTGAAATGGCAAGAATAGTTGAATTTCTTTAATGTAAACTAGAATGTAATAGGCATGGCCTCTTAAACTTTGAATGAAAACGAGTACGAAAACAAATGGGAAAGTGCCAAAAACAAGTGCCGCTCCCGACCAGCGCAGCATTGGTGGTGCACGATGAAAATAATTCAGTCCTCAATGCTGTGATGGATTTTTTGAGAACCGCGGAAGTAAGAATTTGACTTTGTGCTCTTCGCACTGTTGCCAGTGTTCTGTGTTTTGTGTTGTGTTTTGTGTTTTGTTTGTTCCCCCCTCTTCTTCCGGAAGAGAGATTCAGTGTAGTGTTCTCTACTTGAAGACTCTGGACGATTTGGTTTTTCATTCTTATATGTACTTTGCTTTGACTATTTATATTTTTGTATGTGTGCTGTGAGTGTCCCTTGTACATGGAGGATGACCAAATGTTATTCCAACAAAGGTCAATTAAATACACGTAAAATAATATACTGTTGGTCAAAGCTCATTTCTTCTACAGAAATAAGTTGTCCGCATAGAGCCTCGTAAGGAAGTGGCCAGCCAAGACAGCCGGCCAGCCGGATCAGAATCCAATTTAGCGAGCCCAGTAGATATGGTGTAACCGAGTACCAGGTGAGTCAGGAAAAGATTTGATAGAAACCGGGCGAGAACAGTCCAGTTCAGATTCAGATGAGTTGAAGCGAGACGCAAGCCCTTTTTATTTGAGCAGGACGTGCCGGAGAACACCACAGAAAGTAGGGCTGGAAGAAACTAAAATAAAATAACCTAACGAAAATAGAAATTTTAAGTTAACACATTCTAATGTAAGCCTTGAAAGAAGATCCGAAAATAGATTCTCAGTAATAATAATAGACGAAAGAACGTAATTATTATTAAATATCATAGCCAATCACAGACGAGGGAAAAGAAATATGGTCGCGGAAAAATATGTTACATCACCCTAACTAATACGAAATGAAGTTGCTGTATGCCAAACAGTATAATGTTTAAAAGCAGCCTGCGCTGCAGTAAAATTTAAACCTCGGAGCAAGCAGTGTCGTCAAATGCAACTCCTAAACGGATGAATAAAGAAATAGTCCAAACGAAGAACAGGCAAGTAATAATTGAATTTTACTTAAGTAGGTGACGTAAGGTAAATCTCAATAAACCAAAGTAAATAGGACAACCAAATTATTTAAATTACTGAACTACCAGGATATTCGTGTAAACACGAACATAAAGGGGGGGTGGGAAGACACTAAAATATACTACAATTCTAATAATGCTTACTGTAAAAAATGATTAAGGCTGGATTGGTAAAGGGCACACAGAAGTAATCGGACGAGTGAAAATTCCATTGATGGTGTGAATTCTTAACACTCTAATTCGATTATCTCGTCCCGGAAAACATTGTTCAACTCTCCCGAGTTGCCACACGAGAGGAGGGCTTGGATCTCGCAAGAGAACCAAGTCACCCTCCTTAAGATTGGGTTTTTCCAACTTCCACTTGCTCTTGGTCTGGAGCTGTCCCATGTATTCCAATCGCCAACGATGCCAACATTTATTTCGTGCCGAATAAATCCTTTTCAAAAGGACAGGTAAAACAGCGGTTCGTCTCCGATCAGTCAGCAAAGGAGGGGCAGCTCAAAGCTCGCCTATGAGAGAAAGTGCGGAGCAGAGAGTGGAAGCAGATCGCGAGGGTTAGAAGAGAAATGAGAAAGAGGTCTAGAATTAACTATATATTCAATCGAAATAATCAAGGAATTACATTCTTCATATGAAATAATAAGAGAAAGTAAAACTAGTTTTAAGAGGCGTTTGGTAATCTAAACACAAGCTTCCCACCGTCCATCGTGATGAGGACCGTAGAGGGGAGGATAAAGTGCCATTTAAATCCCTTCAGGTGAGAGAAGTTTTGAATTAATTCCTCTGCTGTAGAGCTGGAGCTCCAAAGAATGTCTTGTAATTATCTGAAAAATCATCCAAAGGAACACCTCTGCGTGATGGAAACCTTGAAAAGGCAGTTAAAATGTAAGATGGTAACTAATTCCAAATGAATAGCTGGGGTGACCATACATACCAATAACGCGGTATAAGCTTTACTTAAAGTTGAAGATTTAGGTTTTCGAGATGAAATTTCATAGGTAAATGTCCAGGCGTAATCAACGCTGGTTGAAGCAAAAGGGTGGTGAGGTTGAGGTCGAAAAGAAGATAGATCTCCCATTTGATGTGAAGCAAAGACAGGTTTAGCGCGGAAGCACTGAATGCATTTACGCACGACAGAATTTACTTCATGGACACCATTAATAAGCAAGTAATGTTCTCTAGTGAGGTAAAATAAAGTTCTAGTACCGACATGAAGATTCTGATAATTAATTTGGTAACATGATGTTTCGAAGGTAGAATAATAGGATGCCTCTTATTTTAGGGTAAAAGGCAGAAGAAAGTCCACCACCCACACTCATAATACCATCATGATCCAGATAGGGAGACAAGGATGATAATGTACTGTCTTAGCGAAGAGCGAGTACTTTATTTAGCAGTTGAAATTCTTCAGGAAAATCTTCATATTGAGTTGTGAACAACACCCTTGTAGTGACATTTGAAAGTTCAGCATTAATTAGATAAGGTTATGGAATCAAAGGTTCATCAAACAATAAATATTTCCATCGGAGAATTTAAGCCATTACTCTTACCAACATATGAAATGTGGAAAAGCAATGACGTGAAAGATGTCCAAAAAATTATAGAATGTGCTAACAAGGACAGACCATGCCAATATAAAATACGGTTGGCTAAATGATTAGGTGAACACCTTCTTGAAATAATATAAACAGGGTATTCGTTATAAGACACATGATACCACTGAGATATGGAAGTGTATTTTGCTATTATATGTGCTACAAAGGTTTGCTAAAGCCAATCATGTTTAGCTATCCAAGCCTAAATTATAGTGGAATCAGTCCAATAAAAGATTTGAGAAATTGAAACATTCATAGTTTGCTTCAGTTAATTAGCTACTTCCACGGAAAGTAAAGCAGCGCAACGTTCTCTTCTTTGCATAATAAGTTTTAAAGGAGCTCCTTTAGATTTTGCACACACCAAATTAGAAAAGCAATCATCGGTAGAAACATTTCTACCAACAATATAAGCACAACATTCGTAAGATCTTTCAGAGCTATCTGCAAAAAGATGAAGTTCTAAGGTCTCAGAAGGAAAATACGTAATTGGAATGGAAATATCGGAAACTTGCAGAAGGCTAGCTCGGAAGTTCATCCACCTTCCTAAAAAATCAGAAGGGACCAAAGCGTCCCAGTCTGTCTTTAACAACCACAACTCTTGCATAAAATGTTTAGCAATAACTACTATGTGGGTAAATATTTCAACGGATCAAATATCATAGAAATGTCTGATAGAAATTGTCGCTTAGTGTTAGGAGGTTCTGAAGACTACGCTACTTTATAAATAAATTAATCGGCTTGAGGAGACCAATGTAAGCCTAAGGATTTCACAGTAGTTTTATTTGGCAAACATTATACCAAATATAGAGCTTGAGTTTTAAGGGGACAATGAGATAAAAATTTCTCAGAATTAGAACATCATTTATGTAAGAGAAAACAACCAATTTTCAACAATTTAGTTAAATATTGAGATACACGTACATCGTCCTCCACCGAAGGAAAAGATCATAAAAACACCAGAGGATTCGCTGTAAATCTATCGGTGTGGGATCAATAAGAATCTGGTGATACATCTCCTCAGTGTCAGCAAGGATAGCGACTGTAAACAAACGAAAATTGAGACTAACTTTGAAGAAATCCGTCTGAATGGCAGGACCAGGCAGCAATGTATCATTTAAAGAAGTGCCTTGAGAATCGGCTGCGGAACTATTAAAGACTGCTCTTTTTAGATCTAGAGCAAGCTCATCCTTACAAACCTGATGACGATTGAGATAAATGGGATTTTGATTTTCAGGCAAATCTAGGTTCTCAGTTTTTGTAACGACTTCCATATGATCTACTGCTTGAAAACATTCCGAATATTGTTGCTTAAGAGAATGATCATAATTAAACTTACTTTCTATTGAGAAGAGAGTCTTCAAGGCACGAAGTTTAGTGTTTAACAGTGGCGGTGGATTGGTTATCCGTGGAAGTTGCACTACAAATCTTCCCTCAGAACTGCGATAGGTGGTTTGTTGAAAAGGATTTTTAAAAAAAATTGTTCTTCCTGAGTATAGTGACAAATTTCTGAGATGTAATTTTCCAAGGCCTAAAACCGCTCCTAGTTGAACTGGGTAACAATATTCACAAAATGATATTGAGATTTAGGTTGCCCAATAGTTTTAGGGAGACGTCCTGTAAGAATCCACCCTAGCTTCTCATGACACACAAAGAGAAAACCATTTCATAGGTGATGACTCAGTTGCGAAAGCATGCATTTCAGGAAAGGTTTTATTGCTAAATTTACCTGATTTATGGCAATGCTGAGAATTGATCCCTGAACTACTAATGCTATTGCTAGTATTCATTCGGGAATTGACTTCAGAAAGAATATGACATCGTTTCCTCAGAAATTGAATAATATCATGGTAAGTTATTACCATTCGATAAGCCGGTTTTGAATCCCAGGATTTAGGAGGACTGGTAACAAATTTAGACGATACTAAATGTAACAAAAATGTATCCCAATGTTGAACGGGTTCATTCATATTGCATAAGGCTCTTACGTGTAGTTTTACCGTGTCTATTAAAGCTCTAAGCTTTTGCAATTTATCTGCCTTTATCACAGGTAAATTAAACAAAGCTTTCACATGCCGCTGGATTTTTAAACGAGGATTATCATATCTTTCCTTTAGTAGGACTAAGCCTATTGAGTAATTACCACTTGTTAAGGCTAAGGTTTCAATAATCTTAGAAGCAGGTCCTTGAACCTGTGACCTCAAATAATGGAACTTTTCTATTTCCGGCAATAGTCTATTTTGGTTAACTAAAGAAGCGAACAAGTTGTAAAATGTCTCCCATCTTTCCTCACATACATCAAAATGGTGTAAATCAATCTCGGGTAAACATGCCTGAGTAGTATTTACCAAAGTTCTTTGTAAAAATTAGAAGGTGAATTTGAAATCTCTCCTAATTTCTGCGCTTGATTAATCATATGAATTATCTGCACGGTATTACCATGTTCTTCATAGTATAAGTTATCCACTTCCTCTCGGTCGCTAGCCTGATAAATGAAATAAATGAAATGAAATGGCGTATGACTTTTAATACCGGGAGGGTCCAAATATATGTTCGGCTCGCCAGGTGCGAGTCTTTTGATTTGACTCCCGTAGGCGTCCTGCGGGTCATGATGAGGATGAAATGATGATGTAGACGCCACATACACCCTGACCCCGTGCCAGCGAAATTAACCAATGATAGATAAAATTCCTGACACTGCAGAGAATAGAACCCGGGATACCTGTGACCAAAGGCCGTCACGCTAACAATTTAGCCATAGAGCCGGGCATAGATTTTCAATGTTGCCAGTCTCTTCCGTCCTAGAGGACAGACATTTACGGAAAATGTTCAGTTGGCCCTTGAATGCAGCGCAAGCACGAACTAGCTTTTCGTCGGACAGCATCTTGTCCGCAGGAACACCTGAGGCAGCCCCACACTACATCCCGAGTAAAACTGGAACCTATCCCGATACGACAAGAAGAAAGGCTAGAACACTTACAAATCAAATAAGTTCAATATAAATGTGTACCTATGGCTCCGGGGGTTTGAGCACCATATGGAGGGAGTTTGGAAAAGGTTGGGTCCAAAAGTGCTAGGGTAAAGAATAGATGTCCACTGCAATGTATGTGAAGGATTGTACAATGGAAAAGTTTGATGTGATATCGGAACCACAGATTTAACAATTTACTTCTATTAAACTTATCAAAGATAAAACTGCAACTTTTAAATTAAACGGGTTCGGTTTGTCTTGACCCAAAGGCCACCAATTAACGAAGAAACGTTAGGTAATTAAGACCGAAGCCTGACATTGAAAACAGGAACGCTGAGGATTTAATTTAAATATGCCAAGTTTAGGCTCAGAAGATTTACACCAGAAGCCAGAATCTTGACTACAGAAACTGGATATGAAATTACAGTTACATTTAGATTATAAGGCAGAAGTCTGGTATTGAAAGACGAAAGCAGCAACGCTGCGATATAAATTTAAATAGGCGAAAGTTAGGCTGCTAAGAATTACAATAGAAGCCAGGAGCTTAACTGCAAAACCTGGATTTGGAATTGCAGTTACATTTAGATACCTTGACTAGAGGAATATAATAATTACAAATGGAAACATTAGTTGACATTTTAAAAATGAATACTAGAATGTAATAGGCATGGCATCTTAATCCTTCAATAAATATTAGTATGAAAACCAACGTCAAAGTGCCAAAACCAAGATTGCAGAGAATTAAGCTAAACAGTTCCTTTAACCATCAATATTAATATAATTCTACATGAGTTTTCTTTGCTTGATCAAAATTTCTACAAACATTTGTCAAACACATCTCGCAGATTTGGAAGTGCAACGTGCTCTTTTTTCCACGTAAGTTGCTACCAACGTCCTTGATGACAGCAGGCAGGTTAGCCTTGACGTTTACAATGTTGTAGAGGTCAACAAGCCCCTAGCAAAGAATAGAGTGCAGGTACTAGTACAAGTTTGAATCATATACTGCTGGTCAATGTCCATTGCTTCTACGGGAATATGTTTTCCGCATAGAGACTCGTAAAGAAACATCCAGCCACAAAAGCCGGGCAGCCGTACCGCCAGCCAACTTAGCGAGCACCGGGCGAGTTGGCCGTGCGGTTAGGAGAGCGCAGCTGTGAGCTCGCATCCGGTAGATAGTGGGTTTTAACCCCACTGTAGGCAGCCCTGAAGATGGTTTTCTTTGTTTCCCATTTTCACACCAGGCAAATGCTGGGGCTGTACCTTAATTAAGGTCACGGCCGCTTCCTTCCCATTCCTAGGCCTTCCCTGTCCCATCGTCGCCATAAGACCTATCTGTGTCGGTGCGACGTAAAGCAATTAGCAAAAAAAGAAAATTTAGCGAGCCCCGTAGATATGATATAACCAGGTACACTCGAAATCTTTAGTACCTCGTGGCCAGAAATATTCATTACAGGCAAGAAATCAGTACAGCCCTCAGAACCACTCAGTACCTGCTTACACACTCTCTCTCATTGGTCACATCCATCAGAAGCGTTAACACATGCACACATCTGAAGAGTGAGGGAAGGTGGAGAAAACGGAAGTACGAGTATACCTAACATGAACGAAATACACGCGGAGGGGAAGGTACTTGCCTCCCCGCCTGCCCATACGTCCCACTGGCTTGACAATGAAGGGAGAGAGGAATGAATGGAGGAACCACGCGCCTCCTTCAAGGCAACAGACGTAATGTGTATATCAACTCATTGTGGGTCAAATTCTCCAATTTCTTTGTCATTCCTGTGTGCGAGTTCTGGCTGAAATGTTAGCGGTCTCGACTATGACTTCATTATCAAATGGCATCGGACTCAACCACTGTAAGAAAGAATGTCCCTTTTCGTCAAGATAGGCCTTGTTAAATACTACTACTACTACTACTACTACTACTACTACTACTACTACTACTACTACTACTACTACTACTACTAATAATAATAATAATAATACGAGGAATAAGGATAATAAGAACAATAATTGTTGTCCTCAAAAACCAAGGTAAAAATAACCTGGCATTAAATAATTATGATTATCAGAGACGCAAGGGCGTTTGGAAAACCGTTCCTATGAAGTTATTGTCAGCGCTGATCAACCACTTAAATGCGTCATATTGGGGTGGGATTACATCGTGCACACTTCATCGCAATTAAATTACAGTTAATTAATTGTTTTCCTTGATTAGGAAAAGCCAGTATAGCGAGAATGTTTAACCATAGAAACATCTTAATTAGTTCCCGAAAAATATGGAGTTGGGAATGGCCTCTGAGGGCGCAACGTCGCAAACCACACCTCCTGGAAGACAAGCACATGTCACGTTGCCTTGGTTACTTCTTCTTCATCCTCAGGGTTGGTCAAAATCTTCTTCCAAATATTACCTGTTTCCTTTTCCATCCGAAATTCTGTGATCGCGTGTATACCATGTGAGTCAGAAACAGATCTGATAGGAATCGGACGAGACCAGTCCACTTCAGATTCAGATGAGTTAAAGCGAAACGCAAGCCCTTTATATTTGAGCAAAGTTAGGCCTGGAAGAAACGGAAATAAAATTACCTAACATAAATGGAACAAATTAAGTTAAAACATTTTAATGGAAGCCTTGAAAGAATATCCGAATAAGATATTCAATAAATAATAGAAGAAAGAACGTAATTAATATTAAATAATATAGCCAATCACAGACGAGGAAAAGGAAATGTGGTCGGCGGAAGAATATGCTACTTTAACCTAACCAATACGAACTGAAGGTGTTGTTGATGAAACGGTATGACGTAGAGGGAGGCCTCCAAAGCGGAGGTAAGACATGTTTAACAAGCAGCCAGCGCTGCAGTAAAATTTAAACCGCGGAGCATGCACTGTAGACAAGTGCAACTACTAAACAAATGATTAAATAAATGGTCCAAACAAGGAACAAGTAAGCAATAATTTAAGTTTACTTAAGTAGGTGACGTAAGCTAAATCTCAATAAACCAAAGTAAATAGGGATAACAAATTAATTAGTCGTAAAATACTGAACTATCAGGATCTTCAGGTAAACACGAACATACGGTGATCACAATACACGGAATGATGGAAATACATAAAAAGAAACAAAACAATAATTAAGAGACATACTAAAATAGCTGCAGTATTCCATTTCAGGCTTATTAACCTTGGAGTGAGCAGCGAGCGTTGGATTCTGTCCTCATAATTTCTACCACTCTTCATGAAGTTTTCAGGATTACTATTAAACTAGTCTCCTTCAATGTGACGGTTGCCTGGACGAGGAAGAAATTTACATTGAATATTCACTTTGGCACAGGAGTGAATTTTCCATATTGTTCATCGAACGAATCGTCCGTTTCCATATCTGAATATCGCGGACATTGGCTTTCAGTCCTCGGGCCGCAAGTTCGCTTGCAGGTCGGGCGATATATTTTCATCTTAAACGGTTAATTCACTTGGCTCGGCGACTGGGTGTGTGCTGTCTCAACATTCTTTTAGGTCTCACACCACACAAAACGCTGTATTCCACCACAATAATACGTAGTTTCCTACACGTTGCAAATACCACCCACTATCATCGAAGGTTCTGGTAAGTCTCACACCACACAAAACGCTGTATTCCACCACAATAACACGCAGTTTCCTACACGTTGCAGATACCACCCACTATCATCGAAGGTTCTGGTAAGTCTCACACCACACAAAACGCTGTATTCCACCACAATAACACGCAGTTTCCTACACGTTGCAAATACCACCCACTATCATCGAAGGTTCTGCCTTACAAGAGCTGGGCCAAATTAGTAATAGCCACACGAAAGTAAACAGAACGAGCAGACAACGCGGTGTGAGTCAACAGATGAAGGAGTTCCTGTAACCTTTTTCTTCGCCACTAGTTCTACTATGTATTGAACAGTTGAAGTTCATTCTATTGTAGAAGGAAGAACTATAGGTGTTGCCTGCCAAGGAGACCCTCAGGAACTTAATGGTTTCCGCCAAAGCTCACACCTTCTTATGTTAAACTACCTATTTATACAAATATCAACCATGTCTTTCACTTTTCCTTTTCATCGTCACGAAGCAATTTTGTGTTAATGTAATGTACGTCAACTTCATAGCGATTTAACCATATATATTCAGTTAGAATGTCCAGTGAATCTGATTTACGAGGCATAAAGATCTTCCTTCTTCCGTATGTGACAGTAGGAAATGAACATTAGATACATGACAATTATTGAATGCTTCTGACTTTAGAGTTAAGAAAGAAAGTTTCGTGAATTTCACCGACATACTACAGAGTGTAACAAAAATGTACGTCACAAATTGCAGGACACATTCCTTACATATAGACAAAGAGATTATGTCATATGAACATAGGTCCGAAAATGCTTTGTTTCCATGTTAAACCTTTTCTTTCCAACTCATTAATCATGGGAAACACACAAGAACAGAACGTACCAGCATACCACATGACACTCCTTCTCACAGAAAATGTTCAATATGCCCTTCGTCAGCTTTGATACATGCATTCCAAGATCGTACTGATCACTGAAACAGTTGATATTACCTGTAAACAAGCAATGATGTAAGTCACTTGGCAAAAGGGACATGTAAAACAAAACAAAACACTGGCGGTACACCTGTGATAATGAGACCATAACCAGACGTAACAAAGAGAGCATGCTCCCTATGATTCTAACTTTCTGTTCTCGTGTGTTTCCCATAATTAATGAGTTGGAGAAAAGAGATGCAACATGGGAACAAAACGTTTACGGACCCATGTTCATATATGTGAGGAATGTGTCCTGCAATTTGAGCCATACATTTTCGTTTCATTCTATATAAATGTAGAATATACTGTACCGGTTACGACCTGTACATAAGTATTTTTTTGAGCATAAGTTACGTTTATTTACCACGCGTAATGTTCCGAGCGCGCCTGGTTTGTTTACCAGCAGCGAGGACCAGCTAGCGAGTGTATAACGACTGTGAGCTGCGACGTAGCCACAGGGGCTAGCTAGACCGCCCGCTCGTCTCAACACGTGTTACCAGCCTTGACTGGTATTTTCTGGATTCCACGTCACTTGTTCTAGAGAGTTCGATGGAGAAAATTTTGAAATTTCTATAATAATGATGCTATAGAATCGAGCGATATGTCATCTTGTTTGGGATCACCTAATCGTCCCAATGCTCGAGATTCAAGCAAATCCATCGAGGGATTCGGTAGATATTCAATCAAACCGTATTATGACGTAGACATCCCAGATTGAATAAAAGGAGGACCTACTGTAGCCTATACACACAGTCTCAGCTGAGTAGTCAGCGGGGACACTCTTGCTGCTACTATCATCGTGGAACTCTGTCATTATACAAGTGTGGGAAGACGATTCTTCCAAGTACTATAAGTGGACTCATAAGACTTCGAGTGTTGTAGAAAATTTTTCTAAGTCTTCGTAAATGAACTTAGAATTCTTCTAAGTGTTCATTAAATGAACTTGTATTATTTACGTGTCTTCGAAGCTGGAATTTTTCTAAGTGTTCGTGAAATGGACTTGTATTATTTACATGGGTTCGAGACCAGAATTATTCTAAGTGTACGGACTTGTATTATTTACGTGCCTTCGAGACAAACTTTTCTAAGTGTTCACTAAATGGACTTGTATTATTTATGCGTCTTCGAAGATGGAATTTTTCTAAGTGTTCACTGAATGGACTTGTATTATTTTCATGTGTTCGAGACCAGAACTTTTCTACGTGATCATTGAATGGACTTGTATTATTTACGAGTATTCGAGATTGGAATTTTTCTAAGTGTTCGTGAAATGGTCTTGTATTATTTACGTGGAATATATTTGGGACTGTTGAGGATCCCATCCTTCTAATAGACATTGATTGATTAACATTGCTAGCGATGAACTTTAACTTTCCAACGGCTCTAAACAAAGTTAGGATTTCACTTGCATTTACTCAAAGACTTGTACATTTGCCAGTGTTGGTTTAAAGGACTTATAAATTTCGTCAATGAATTTATGTATGTGGAAGGACTTGTGTTTCCGTCAGTGGTCACTCAAAGACTTTATGAATTTCACCAGTGATTAACTTTAAATATATTCAAACTTCCAAGTGAATGGACTTGTGTTTTCATTCGAGTTTAGGCAAAGACTTGCACCTTCGCCAGTAATGAACTTTGAGTTTAACTATAATTTCACAAGAAGGGACTTGAGTTTTTTCGTTGCCAAAAGTTATACAGGGAAGGGGATTTTCCTAGTGATGAACTCTAAAATTATTAATACCACTCATATCGTTTTAGGAGTGTTGGAAGTCTTGATGTACAATTATCTAGAGCTCTGCTTATAAGTTGATCATCCAAGGTTTTCATGGACTCAGTGCTACTAGTGACCTTGTGAACATCAATCCTCTCAGTCTCATTGCCTCATCGCCTGGATCACCGGGGTTCGACCCGGGCCTCACAGTTCGAGACATCTCTACTTGCCGTCAATCCAGACAGTCCAGCTGCCTCTGTCTGGAGTATCTGGAGTCCCTGGAATCCCTGGAGTCTTCTGGAACGTGCTTCAACCAGCTTGGCTTGGTGAGCTGGAGAACCCGAGCCATACTATTGGAATACGAGGAAGACAATCCATTTCTACTTAGAGGTGATGTGCCAATTCATGACTTATTTGAACAAACTCTTGTGCAATCAGAGTCAAAGTTTCCCTGTAGATAGGACCTACCTCCTGTACCGAGCCCTAGCTACAATTAATCCAGTTTTTCGCCCTGAGAACTATGGTCATGCTACTTTAACATTTAATCTGAGAGTCGTGCTCTTTTACCGGTACAATACCAAGTAGCGTAAAATTCGCAAAAATGGATGCTGTTCACGCTTGTCAATTTTAACAAGTACCAACTTTTCTTCCCGGTGTGGCAACGGGCACATAATTCGGAATGCCACACATCTCCAAGACGCTGGCTGTGGTGATGCGCGCTACATGAGCCCTGGCATTGTCGTAAGATTACCACGGACGACGACAAGATCCGTACGGCCATCAATTCTGATGCCACCCCCCACCATCACAGAAACTTGTCTGAGTCGGTCGCCTTCCTGGACAACATTTGGCATGTACTGCTCACCACGGCGTCTCCAAACACGTTGACGTCTCTCACGCTGTGTCATGGCAAATCTGAACTCGTCTGTGAACAACACAGGTCTCAATTGGCGAAGTTGCCAATTGACGTGGATACGGACAAACAGAAGGCGGGCTGCGCGATGTTGCTACGTTAAATGAGCACTCGAACAGGACATTTGGGTCGTAAGGACACTTCTCTTAAGCTGTTCCTTACTGTCTGGTCCGACACCGTGACTCCATTGACCCTCCTGAATCTTGTTGCAGTTCTCTGGCAATTGCTGAACGATACTGCAATGCATAGATGGTCAGATATAGGTCATCGTGTGGGCTGTCATGCGTCCACGAACTTGTCCAACATCCTTGTGAACTGGCCTGTCTCATTGTAGCGATTCCATAAGCGTTGTGTAACAGACGGAGAGACATTGATATCCACAGCGACACGACGAAAAGTCCATCCTTCCTGAATCGAAGTGACAACCCTTGCGACTTGAACCTCATTAAGATGTCTCGTGGAATGTGCTGATTTACGTACAACGTGCTCAAATGACCGCAGTAGTCTATGTACCTCACAACGACACACGGACGCACCGCTATTAACTTTGTTTTGAGGGGTCACTATAATATTAGGGTCATATAGAACGCAAATTCATTTAAAGCAGCTATGTGGAAATTCTTGAGTTGCTAAACCTGATCGAACTTAAAACTGATTTCAGAATTCCCAGCTTTACATTTATAGGAAGCCATCCGGCTACTCACCGACCTACGCTCCAATCACACTTGCAAATTCATATTTTACATATCTCATTACATAATATACATACATACATACATACATACATACATACATACATACATACATACATACATACATACATACATACATACATACATACATACATACATACATACATACATACATATTATCCGCACACTTTATCTTGGTGCATTTACACCCTAGTGCTGAATCGATCGACCTCGGCGATCTTCGAGATTCGTAATTGGCAACCTTTGAAACACAAACTATGAATCGCTTAAGCATCGTTGTGCGACATCTGGCGTACACTTTACGTGCTAGTACTGTTGTTGTTTACACAACAAAGCCAAAGTATAGAATTCATGCTAGGAACAAGATTCGCATCGAGGAATGTTTTATAATATTATATAATGTGTATGTGACAAAGTTGTTGCCTTAGATGATAACGGTTTAGAAATTTCATATCGATCGATCATATTCTCGATTCAATTCAGATTTCATTTTCATTCAGTTGGCAGCACTAACGATACCGGGACAGCTCCCCCCTTACTCCTCACCGCCGTACACAAATGCACCAAGATAAAGTGTGCGGATAATACATGTATACATACATAAATACATACATACATACATACATACATACATACATACATCATCATTATAGACCGTTATGCCTTTCAGCGTTCAGTCTGCAAACCTCCGTGAATTTACTACGTTGCCACAATCCTCTATTTGCAACTAATGCTTCGGCCCCATTTAGTTCTATACCCCCTATATTTAAATCCTTTGAAACAGAGTCTAAACATTGTCGTCTTGGTATCCCTCTACTTCTCTTACCCTCCATAACAGAGTCCGTTATTTTCCTAGGTAACCTATTCTCCTCCAATCTCCTCACACGACTCCA
The DNA here is from genome assembly GCF_040414725.1 of Anabrus simplex. Lineage (NCBI taxonomy): Eukaryota > Metazoa > Arthropoda > Insecta > Orthoptera > Tettigoniidae > Anabrus > Anabrus simplex. The sequence continues at coordinate 800,930,143 of NC_090266.1, forward strand.
CCAACGAAGCCAGTTTATGAGAACAGTTTCATTCATCGAGTTCATTCCCAACTCAGCCTTTATCTCCTCATTCCGAGTACCCTCCTGCCATTTTTCCTACCTGTTCATGTACATGGGTATTAGGAGTTATCAGTCGAGAAAAGAAAAATGGAACCAAGCTCCTCTTCAATGTTATGTTTTTGTTTATATAGAGATTATAGCCTTCATGCTATGTGGTCATTTTGCCATATGCAATCATTCTCGCTACTTTCATGTCTGTTACTTCTAACTTATAAATAAGATATCCTGAGTCCATCCAGCTTCCACTCCCGTAGAGAAAAGTTGGTCTGAAAACAGACCGATGTAAAGATTGTTTCGTCTGGGAGCTGACTTCCTTCTTGCAGAACACTGTTGATCGCAACTGCGAGCTCACTGCGTTAGTTATACTACACCGTGATTCAATCTCACTTACCATATTACCATACTGGGAGAACACACAACCTAAATACAAGAAATTATCTACCTGCTTCAGCTTTGTATCACCAATCAGACATTCAATTCTGTTGAATTTTCTTACCTACTGGCATCAATTTTGTCTTCGAAAGGCTAATTTTCATACCATACTCATTGCACCAATTTTCAAGTTCCAAGATATTAGACTGCAGGCTTTCGGCACAATCTGCCATTAAGATCAAGTCGACAGCATTGACCAGACTGCTAAGCATATTTTCACTAAGTGAATCACTCCCTGTCATTTAATACCTTTCAACAGATGATCCATGTAAACTACGAAAGCCAAGGCGCAATATTACAGCCTTGTCTAACCCCTGTAAATACCCTGAACCAAGAACTCATTCTACCATCAATTCTCAAAGCTACCCAATTGTCAACATAAATGCCTTTGATTGATTTTAATAATCTACACTTAATTCCGTAGCCCTGTAGTATGCCGAACACATTTTCCCTCGGTACCCTGTCATATGCTTTCTCTAGATCTACGAAACTTAAACACAACTGTCTATTCCTCTCGTAGCATTTTTCATTTACCTGGCTGATACTGAAATCTCATCCTGACAGCTCCTCTGTGATCTGAAACGACGCTGATTTTCATCCAACTTTCCCTCAACCACTGATTACACCCTGCCTTTCAAGATGCCAGTGAATACTTTGCCTGGTATACTAATCAATGGGATACCTCGATATTTATTGCAGTCCTTCCTGTTCCCTTTCTTATAGATAGGTGCAATTACTGCTTTTGTCAAATCTGAAGGTACCTTACCAACACTCCACGCTAATTTTATTACTATCTGAAGCCATTTCATCCTGTCGTTTCACTATACTTCACCATTTCGGGTCTAATTTCATCTATTCCTGCTACTTTACAGTATGACAATGGAGTTTGTATACCATCTTCTCCACTTCTTCAAGCGTATTTTCACCAACATCATTTTCCTCCTCCTCATAAGCTCGGTTGTTCACGTCACTACCAGGAAGATTTCCTTTTAGGTTCAGAAAATGTTCTAAATATTCCATCCACCTGTCCAGAGATTCCCTGGGATCTATTATGAGTTCACCTCAATTACCCAAACACTGTTCATTTCCTTTTTCCCTCCCTTCCTAAGATTCTTTATTACTGTCCGGAAAGGTTTCTCTCCTGCTTGACCAAGCCTTTCCAGGTTATTACCAAAATCTTCCCACAATTCCTTTTGGATTCAAGAACTACTTGTTCCCCTCTGTTTCTTTCAGCTACGTGCAATTCCCTGTCTGCATCGGCCCTTGTTTGGAGCCATTTTCTGATAAGCCTTCTTTTAACGTTTGCAAGCTGCTCTCACTTCATCATTCCACCAAGATGTTCGCTTTTCCCATCTTTACACACAGTTGTTCCCAGACATTGCCTTGGTGTTTCTACTACAGCATCCCTGTATGCCATCCATTCTTTTTCTATATCCTTAACCTGCTTACTCTCCACTGTTCGGATCTTCTCACTAATAATTTTCACGTAATTTTAATTTCCTCGTCCTGGATATTTTCTACCTTTATTCGTTTTCAGACAGATTTCACTTTCTCTATCCTAGGCCTAGAGATACTTAGTTCACTACAGATCAGATTTCCTGAATTCGAAGTCTTTTGCGACATAATCTATTATGGATCTGGTATCCCTACCCTCCCATGTGTAGAGATGAGTAGCCTCATGCTTGAAGAATGTATTCGTAACTGCTAAACCCATACTAGCACAAAAGTCCAGCAAACTCTTCCCATTCCTACAGGCCTCCATATATTCCCCATATTTATCAACCACTCTTTCGTATCCTTCAGTTCTAATTTCAACTCTCGTATTGAAATCGCCCATTAGCACGATTACGATGTCGCTCAATGCTTTATAAAACTTGTCGACTTTATCCCCATCTGCACCTCACATGGTGAATACACTGAGTCAATTCCCGACCTAATTCCTCCAACTGCCAAATCTACCCACATCACTACGTCATTCACGTGCCTAACAGAAACTATGTTGCTTCAATAGTATTCCTCATGGACAGCCCTACCCCACACTCTACCCTGCCCTTTTTAACACACGTCAAGTGCACTTAATGCTCTCCTATCTATTCCTCTTTATATCACCTTACCCGAATAGCATTTACTCCTAGCACATCCAGGTGCATCCTCTTTGCTGACTCAGCCAGTTCTATTTTCTTTCTTCCATAAGCCAAGTTAATATTGATAGCTCCCTATCGAATTCTGTTTCGTTCGTCAAGTTGTTTCCAAGGAGTCCCTCGCCTGTCAAGTGCTTAAAATGTTTTGAGCTCGGTAAATTCGTGAAGCAGTATGCTAACCTACTTGCACATAGTCCAAGTGAGGATCTCTCCTCTAACAGGTTAGGTACCACCGGTAGATTGTTTAGCCCTAGCCACCTGAGCCTAAGGATGGCCATGACACAGCATATGTCCATGATGACCACTCCTATTCCGTAGCAATTGGTATCCCGACTCTCAGGATCACTTACTAGGCTTTTTTTGAATGCTATTTGTTCGTGGCGTCGACCCATGTGGATCTTTTGCCCCTACTGGCACCATATTGTATGAACCTGCGTAGTGTTGAATGTTGAGTGTGAGGAAAGGAAGATTAAGGATGTCACAAAAACCCAGTTCTCAGCCCAGGGATATGAATCATTACAATTAAAAACCCATGACCCGGCCGGGAATCGAACCCGGTGCCGCCGGATGACAGGCGGACGCGTTGCCCCCTACACCGCTGGGCCGGACCATTTACTAGGCTACTCAGCCGTTGCCCAAGGTTCAGGAACTAGTACGTGACTACAGAAACCCACACCATGATCCATAATATATTACTGAACTTCAATTATTTTAGTGTTATTTCATAATTTTTGCTTTCTGATTTCTTAATCTAATATAATACGTCAAGCACATAGTTAACAAGATTAGTACATGTTTAGACCCACTGAGTTTAGTTATATACTGTTAATTATTTATTTAGGAATTTTTTTATAGTGCTTGTACCTATAATACGCAGTTTTACACTAATCTGATTAGACGTTAGAGAATACCGATCGTCGCCATAAGACCTATCTGTGTCGGCGCGACGTAAAGCCCCTAGCAAAAAAAAAGATAATACCGTCAGGACTTAATCAATCAATCAATCAATCAATCAATCAATCAATCAATCAATCAATCAATCAATCAATCAATCAATCAATCAATCAATCAATCAATCAATCAATCAATCAATCAATCAATCAATCAATCAATCAATCAATCAATCAAACAAACAAACAATCAATCAATCAAACATTTCATTATAAATAAATGCACAAATAAATAAATATATAAGTACCATTTCATAGTTAATGGTTAGAAACTTCATTGGAACACGTTGAAGGCATGAGAGGCATTCGTTACAAAGAAACAGTGCAGATATTCAGACGAAATTAAAAGTATTAAAGTTGGTACAAAACAGGCGAAATTACATAAAATTCAGCTCAAAATGGAAATTGCAACACCAGGAAAGCTCGAGATGACTGAAATTGAATTGGACATACAGAAAGCGGCTTGTCCACCGATGCATGATAACACATTTATTTCCTATAGGTTTCCTGTGTTGCGCAATTCAATATGTGTGTCACTGTCAAGAACTTCAATACATTTTCATTTCATCGCAGCAGTGGATCAATGATCCTATGCATTGCTTCCTGAAGAATCTCAGTCCATGTTTACTGAACGGCAGATGCCAGTTGTTCTGCCGTCGCTGCCGGGACAAAACCTCCTATGTGAAATATTTTAGCTTAGAACTTTGGCCGGTAAGGTTCTGTCATGTAAGTTGCAATATTGCGTGAATACTGTCAAGGCATTCTCACTCTTCATAATGTATGTGCTGCGGGTCAGCATATCTCCAAAAATATTATCACAGAAATTTTCAGTCTTCCTCCATTAATGAGTCTCCCTTAATCAAAACTAAGAGTAACCAGAAGTGATTTATGCCACCCGACGTAGTAGGCACATTTAACTAGATCGCTGCTGATATTGCTGTGCTGTAAAGATGTCTTCTACCAATTACATATTTGTACTTCAGTTTACTATTTTGTTACCGTTGGACCGGTGTGTTGTTCGGTAGTAGCGTCTGAAGCCGCGTATACACTTGAGCATTCGCCCCGAATGAGCATACGTTCGCCCAGATTTGCTCAGATGAGTACAGGGCGAACCGAATGGATCCGCATGCCTCAGCCCGATCCGAATATTGTCGGTACCTCAAAGTGAGCACGTGCTCTGTTCGTGCTCAGTGTGGACGGTTGATGACTAGTGGGGTAGCCCGAATAGTATGAGTCGACCGCTTCCGCAATGTATACGCGATCTCGCTCGTGCAAGTGAAGTGAAGGAAGAGGGTGAAAGATAATTTCAAGTTGAAATGGAATTGTCCCAGGATAATTCTGTTATCATCCTGGGGTACTTCCACAAGTATCCCGTGCTGTGGAACCCCAAGCACGAGTTCTAGTACAATACCTTAAAAAGGACGATGCTTGAAGTGAAATTGCTGCCCTTATGAAATTTCCACGAGATGAGTGCCGCAAGAAAATTTAAGGCCTCAAGGGTTCCTCGGATGACATTCTCGTATTTTTTTTAACATTTTCACCTGTTTTATATCCTATCGTTTTTAACAATTGAGCATTGCATCTCTCTTCATGCAGTTTTCTTTGCCACCGCCGCTTTCTCCTTTTTGTTTTCAAGGAATGCAATAAATACATATAACAATAACTGGTGACGATCAATTTTCGATTCACATTTGAAGCCTCAGGTCAGGCAAAACACTACACTACACTTAAACACAGGCGGTGTTCTCCGCACGAGGTACGAACACAGTGGAAACTTGCTCAACAGATTGGCATGCGGGTCGAGCTTGTGCGATCCCGCATCGGCAACGCACGCTCATTCGGGGCGAATGCTCAAGTGTATACGCGGCTTTACAGTCTTAACTCCTCTATAGTGCCTGCAGACTCGACAGTTATTTTGAATGAGACAAAATTTTGATTTGTCATTAAAGATGGCCGTGTGCCTTTCACGTCTCCTTAGTGTGTGTGTGTGTGTGTGTGTGTGTGTGTGTGTGTGTGTGTGTGTGTGTGTGTGTGTGTGTGTGTGTGTGTGTGTGTGGCTTTTTCACGATATTAAGTAAAAGTACTTAATGTAAGATATCGTTCAGGGGGACGGTTTTGTAAACCTTACTCATGGAAACGTTTATCAGGGTAAGAAGTTTATTAGAACGACATTAACAGTCAGCTGAACCTGCTAGTTTACAAGCATTTGCACTTTTCCTTTAGCATGGTGTGTTTCCTTTGTGCCAATCTGAGCGAGTACTTTAGAGAATCGTAAGTGCCCTCTAAACGCCATATCGAGCCTCCGTCAATGTTTTCCAGAGCAAATTACCAAGCATATTCTTCTCACAACTGAGATAATATGATGTATAAATATGTTTATTTCTTTCAAGTAGTCGTCGTAAATCGCCGCTGCTCCTGCTGCTGCTGCTAATAATAATAATAATAATAATAATAATAATAATAATAATAATAATAATAATAATAATAATACCCCTTTAATGAAAAGGATGATCTGTCTAACGTCCCTTCAGTACCATCAGAGGTAAAAGTTTGCTCCTCAGGAATTACGGAAGTCAATGATACAGAGTTGTGACATTTATACATCCTCAAATGCTCGCAATCTCTGTCGGAGTCAGACTCTCTTCATTGGAAACACGGGAATAATCAGCAAGCTATTATTCCAATGAGGTCGACACCCTCTCCAAATTGTAAGACTCTTTAAGGGTTTGTTTTTCGTCTTCTGGACATGTATGATAAATATCTCACCAATTCATTATTTACATACAAGCTTCAGTACGAAGCTCTGTTGCACAATTCACAGCCAATAACTTCAATACATTTTCAGTGTATTCCAGCACTGGATCAATGAGTCCATGCATTGCTTCCTGGAGAATCTCAAACCATGTTAACTGAACTGCAGATGCCGAAGAGTCTGATCAAAGTGGCCTAAGTGACGGGCGTTCTGTCGATAGGACCATCCAGCCTTACGAATTCCAATTAAGCGCTGCCTCTCAGACTTTGGTAACTTCGCATCCTCGTATTGTTGGCATGCGAGCTATCCTACTGACAAGGATTTGAACCGTATGATAAGCTGCGCAAGACAAACAATAGTAAAAGGGATAGACAGAAGAAACTATAGACGTAATAAAATCATTGTACTCAATATAATTACACTTAGAGTCCCAAACGATCATGCACCATGAAAGATATGTGTGAACCGCATGCCACTTAATGTGGGTTTCTCTAACGTTGATGGAAGCAAGTGGCCGCAATATCAGGTATGTATTGTGGAAAGCTCTGAAGGGAGACTCAAGTACCCTGTGGGTCGGCACCTTCCTTGTATATAGGATGTGAAATGTAGATTTCGATTGGTATTTAACGGTATATCTGTCCATACTTCCTGCATATATTCCTGCACATCGTGTAAACTCCTGTGCTGCTAACGTTGGCGTGCCAGATGGTCCCAGACAGGTTCGATGTGCAATAAATCTGACAATTTGTCAGAAAACAGAGGTGTGGCTAATTTATTGGGGCATTTCTTTGAAACACTTGCTGTGTGCGGCCGAGTATTGTCCTGTTGGAAAATGCCTCATAGGAGCCCTTCATTGAAGGGCAACACATATAGACTTAAGATGTCCTGCACTTATCGTTGTGCTGCCAATACCCCTAGTGTCACTACCGAAGGTTGTGTGCGATGATTCCTCCAGGCAAGCACGCTGGTGGGGGGGCTGTAACACAATACTGCAAAGGCAGGGTTGAGGCGCTCATCATGGGGCCTCCAGAAACGAACATCGCCGTCCTCAGTGGAGAAAGAGTATCTTGATTCATAAGCGATCTCAACACGGTTCCAGTCCGTAGCAGTCCAGGTTTTTCTTACACAACACAACTGTAAATATAGACGACGGTGAGTATCAATGGCAGGACACGTAATTGATGCCGTGTGGTTAAATTTCCCTAAGCCAAGTGCCTAGAAATGGTTTAGGCAGACACAGGGATCTTGAAATACGATGCTATTTGTGCCTGGGTGGTGGACACCGTAAAACTTTGATCTCGTCGTGTTGTTGCAGGATCAGGCGATCCTTTTTCCTCTTGGTCATCGAGGGCTTCCTGTCCCAACATGCCCGAAAAGTATGGTCAAAATGGTCTAGGTGATCGGCGTTCTTTCTATAGGACCATTTAGCTCTACGCATTCCAATAAAGCTCTCCCTCTAATACTTTGATAAATTCGATTGGGTTGTAGAGGCATATCGAGACAGCAACGAGCTCACAGTAAAATGAGGCAGTCTTCCACTACGTAAGATTAGCCTCATTCTTGGTGATTAGCGGTTTCAAGATACAGTGAATTATTACATCATTTAAAATTAGTTGTATACCTGGATATATCCTGCTGCTTAAATGTCGCCCTACAAAATTCTTTCTTAATATTACTCACAGTCTCTTCGATACATCCTTGTGAGAACACATCTAAGTGTCAGTTTAATAGGTCATTTTGCAGCCCCGTAACTCAGATGTAACCCAGCCACAACAGTTAAATTTAAACAACCATTTTAACTGTGTAACGCATAAAAATAGTAAAATGAACACAGTATTTTGTTAATTCCGTTCTAAACTATTGAAAGTGTTCAACTTAATTACAAATTATTATTTTCAATTCAAGTGAAAAACTACAACTGCAGTCTATGATCACATTTTCAACTACGCCGAATGTCATGTACTAAATTATGCATATTGTCTCTTCTAATTTGGTTCTATTTACTTCTACTACCTATCCTAGCACCTTTTATACATATTTATAACTCAACCACCACATTATATAAAGTTTGATGAACCTCTTAATTAGAGCTTACATTTATTTCCCGAAAATAATACACCTGCTGGTATATGTAGTACCTGGTCTATCGTCAATCCTTGTCAATCAATTAATCTGCTTAAACTGAGTGCATTCGGTTCTTAGCAGGGGGAAAATATTTATGGCTATTTAGTTGTAATGACATGGTATGTTATTATTAGTCAGTAATATTTATAATACAGTATTTATATCATATATGACATGTAAATATATTACTGTTAATTTATTATTATTAATTAAGAAAATATTTATATTCAATGATCTGTACTTTATGAAGGAAAGAAGCAGAACATGATTAGCTAAACTTAATATATTCGGTTATTCCATGTAGGTTGGTAGCTCTAGGAAGAGTATTTGAATGGAAAACCACTTGATGATGAACCACTCTTGGTTGTTTCTGCAACAATTCGTGTTCTGTGGTACTAGGCTGTATCATAGTACAGAACTGAATTTTATCATGTTAAAACATTGAGAGAGGTTTGGAAGACAACATTTTATTAGTTCGTTTTCCATAAAATTGGAGAAAAATTATATTTTTTATCCTATGTAGTGAGGTAATCTTTACAGAATTATCGTATCATGATTTGACCATATATGTGTTACACATCGTTATCAATAATTTCTGGGGTCCGTGCATGTAAATTATGACCGGTTATCCTTATTTAAGTTCCTTTCTATAACTATGAAGACAGCATTGACTGGTTGAGTAGATGAGATGGATATAAATCTCCACAAAGCATCTGATACCGTGCTTACATCAGGTGTGCCGAGGTGTTTGAAACCAAGTGTACATTATTTATAAATTTTTGTTCACCATTCCTAAAAGGCATTTTGTCAAAACAGTAATCACGAATCTACAGCACCATTTTCTGGATATCTGGATCTCCACACACAAGACGACTAGCAGCTAGACTTCAAATTAAGCCACTTTGCAAATCCCTTTTAACACCACCAACAATTAAAAGAACAATCTGCTGTACATCCGACAACATCAGAACTAGCAATCTCTTATTATTTATTTTACCAATCCAATATATATTTGTGTAAACCTACAAAGGCACATTTAGTGGTACATAAGATAATTATGATAGTTACATAATGTATTTTATAACTAGCAAGGTACCCGTGCTTCGCTACGGTATTATAACGAAATTTACAATTGAATGCTCAACGTTTAATATATAATACGCCGAAATTCGCGATCTAACTCGTTTTCTGAGAGAATCCGCTAAAATTCGTGATCTGACTCGTTTTCTGAGAGATTACGGCAAAGTTCGTCCCATTTTTCAATCCTTCTTTCCAGCAAACGATTTCGTACTTCGCGGGCTAGGTCCAGGTATTCCACCCGGCCAGTTGAGTCTCTAAATCTTTGCCATCTTTTCCTATAAGCATTTCAATATGGTTCAAATCTTTGAGGAGATCCGGCGCGGTGTCGACTTGGGTGCCTGGCGGTACTGATCCCACGGCCGGACTGCAATCGTACTCATTACCCGGCCAGGACCCTTTTCTAGCGCGGTCCGCACGTTTTGACGACGGTCCAGAATATTATTATTATTGCTATTATTATTATTATTATTATTATTATTATTATTATTATTATTGATGGTCTGGAACCCACAGAAAGATGCAAGACCGCTACATGGCGGTAAATTACATCCTCAGCCATTGTCATTGCTGACAATGTGACCAGCACCATAGACGCGCGTATTAAAGTGCGCGAGATTTCTGGCGACACGAATGATTTACTTCCGTGAATTATTGAACTAATTATAGAGGTGAACAATTGCACGGTCAATAACATTCATATCGTTTATTTCAAATGTGTTTACATTTTTTATTTATATGGCAGGAGAATCTACTGTAATCGAACATTATGTACTCCAAAAGAAAAGATGGTTCTTGAAAACGAACCCAGGAAAGATCACTTTAGGGTCAGAATAATACATTATGAACAGTAAAATCAATTTGTCTCAACTCCTTTGTAACCCCACTGCCGTTATATTGATTTACGCCCCCCCCCCTTAAAAAGGCGGTTTCCTTATGCTTAAAGGAGATTCCAAATACCAATGTTCACGTCTGTTACTTTCATTTCTTAGATAAAAGTATCCCCATAAAGAGAATTCAATTTTTCACTTCCTTTCACCCCCCCCCCCCAAAGTGAACTTCCCGTTAAAAATACTTGTTTCTTTAATAGTAAAGGATCTTCTAAATAGCACTTATCACGACTCCAACATCTTCAGTTTTTGAGATATGTGTCCACATAAAGGGCATTCAACCCTTTTCACCCTCTCCCCCAAAATGATTTCGCCAAAAAAACGCTTTCCTTTGTTTTTAAGGGGAATCCAAATATCAATTTATACGTCTGTAACAACCTTAGTTTCTATTAGATGTAAGTATCCTCATACAATTAATTCAATTTATTTTTCAATTTGTCACCTCCCCCCCCCCCCATTGGATTTTCCGAGAATACGTGTTTGATTAATTTTAAAGCAGATTCCAAATACCAATTTTCACATCTGCAAAATCAAAATCTTTCGTTTTTGAGATAATAGTATCCTCATACAAATAAATCAACTAATTTTTCCATTTCCCTCCTCCCTTTAGGTGCAATTCTGAAAACAAAAAATATGTATTTCTTATTTTTAAAGGAAATTACAAATACCAAAATTCACGTCGGTAACATCTTCAGCTTTTGAGATATCAGTATCCTAATTAAAATAATTCAACCCCATTTTCAGTCACTTTTACCCTCCACTCAAGTGGTTTTTCAGAAAACAAAAAATACATGTTTCCGTATTTCTTTATTGTTATCTTTATTCTTTTTATTTTTCTCCAGATCTACAGTAAATTACCCAACTGATCTGTTAGGTGAGAAAAATAACATGTACAACCTAAAAGCCACAATAAATTCCACTAAAATGAACAACCCTGAATAAACGACATTCTTTCTCCCCATACATTGGCATACGGCCTCTGATCAACAATTATTGGTGTTCCCATAAGTTTCCTTAATTTCAATAGAGATAAAATACAATTTTTCACTTCGGTAACATGTTAAGTTTTTGAGATATACTGTAGAAATGCTCATTTTAAAATATAACCCCCTTTTCAGTTCCCCTTAAGTGGAGTTTCTAAAAACAACTCACCTATGTTTCTTTACTTTTACAGGAGATTAAAAATACCAATTTTTACGTCTGTAGCATTTTACTTTCTGAGATATACTGTAGATATTGTCTTTCTAAAAATTCACCCCAATTTGTCACTCCTGTTTAAATCCCATTAATTATATTTACAAAAAAAAAAATTGTGTTTCTTTATTTTCAAAGGAGATCCCAAATACCAATTATCAGGTCTGTAATATATTCTTTATCTGAGATATAAGTATCCTTATTTAAGACATTCAAAGCTTTTTTCACCCCTTTTCACCCCTCCTACTGGGATTTCCCGAAAACGAATAAATATGTGTTTCTTTATTTCTAAAGGGGTTCCAAATACCACTTATTACATGTATACACTTTAAAAGTTTTGATATATATGTATATACACTCATTTTAAAAATTCAACTCCCTTTTCAACCCCCGATTAATTCAATTTTCCAAAAACAAAAAGAATATGTTTCTTTATTTTTAAAGGAGATTCCAAATACCAATATTCAGGTCCGTAAATTCTTCAGTTTCTGAGATATAAGTATCCTCATTAAAGATATTCAACCCCTTTTTCACCCTTTACCACTCTTCCTTTTGCGATTTTCCGAAAACAAAAAATACGTGTTTATTTTTAAAGGAGATTCTAAATACCAATTTTTACATCTATAAACTGTAAAAGTTTTGAGACATAGGTACACTCATTTTAAAATTTCACACCCTTTTCACCCCACCCCCCCCCCATTAATTGGATTTAAAAAAACAAAAAAGTGCATGTTTCTTTCTTTTTAACGGAGATCCCAAACACCAATTTTCATGTCTGTAATATGTTCAGTTTCTGAGATATAAGTATCCCCATTAAAGGCATTCAAGCCCCTTTCCACCCTTTTCCACCCTTCCTATTGCGATTTTCCGAAAACAAACACGTGTTTCTTTATATTTAAAGGTGATTCTAAATACAATTTTTTCGATCTATAAACTTAAAAGTTTAGGGATATAGATACACCCATTTTGAAAATTCACCTCCCTTTTTCACCCCCATTAATTGGATTTTCCAAAAACAAAAAATATGTGTTCCTTTATTTTTAAAGGAGATCCCAAACACCAATTTTCAGGTCTGTAATATCGTCAGTTTCTGAGATATAAGTATCCTCATTAAAGGCAAACAACCAATTTTTCACCCCTTGTCACCCCTCCTATTGGGATTTTCTGAAAACAAAAAATACGTGTTCCTTTATTTTTAATGAAGATTCTAAATACCGATTTCTACATATGTAAACTTTCAAAGTTTTGAGATATAGATACACTCATTTTAAAGTTCACCCCCTTGTCATCCTCCAATTAATTGGATTTTCCAAAAACAAAAAAGTACGTATTTCTTTTCTTTTTAAAGAGATCAAAAGTACCAATTTTCTGGTCTGTAATATCTTCAGTTTCTGAGATATAAGTAAGGGTATTCATATATAAGTCATTCAACTCCTTTTTCACCCCTCCTCTTAGGATTTTCCAAAGACAAAAGAATACGTGTTTCCTTATTTTTAAAGAAGATCATAAATACCAATTTTTACATCTGTAAACTTTTAAAGTTTTAAGATATAGATACACTCATTTTAAAATTTCACCCTCCCTTTTCATCCCCTTAGTGAAGGAATATCCAAAAATCCTCTCTTAGCGAGCACCTACATTTTAATACGAATGTATTCCCAAAATGTCATTTCTTTATGTCCAGTAGTTTTGGCTCGGCGATGATGAATCAGTCAGTCAGTCAGTCAGTCAGTCAGTCAGTCAGTCAGTCAGTCAGTCAGTCAGGACAAGTTATTTTATATATACAGGTTAATAACTTCCTGTGTGGATAGTAGAAGGGATTTTTAAACTCTACCTTTCGTTTAGAGACAGTTGGGAAGGTGAAAATTAGTTAAGAAATGAAGCAAAATATCAGTGGTGCAACGGCTTACTAGAGCCTTGGCCTGGCAAGACGACTGCTCCCCAACAGATGGCTTACAGATACTGGACAGCCATGTGGTCAGCGTGATAATATCCTCGGCCTACTGCTTGGTTTGTATGACCGTGTCTCCTGTCTCTCATGACAAAGAGCTACTCGGTTGAGTTCCCTTTCCAGCCCAGAGTCCAGAATTATAATTTTTATATTACTCAGGAATCGAACCTGTATCCTCCAGGTAAAAAAACAGGTGCGCTAACCTCACACCACTGAACTGGCGTGAAAGAGAGGCGCGGCCGATCAAAAGAGTTAGATTCTCTCATAATTATAAACGCCTGGGAATTATCCAGATCTGATTCAGTTACAGTGTTACATAAGGTATTGAAAGTTCACTTTAGGATACCATCATCTGTCTCCATCCCTTGCGGCTCCCGCCAGGCGTGCTGCACCAGGAGGTTCAGACCAGTTGTATTCTTGATAATGTTTCACCATCGAGCGGGAGTTCGTCCACATTCACTCTTGCCGGGAAAGTTTCCAGGAATGTCCCGTTTTTTCTATGCTGTCATTCCCATGTCGCATAATGTGCCCACATAATTATAAAACTCTCTTTGTTTGCATATTGATGACAAACTGAATCTGAAATAGATCAGGTTTATAATGGAATCATTGGTTGAAAATGCTGCCCAAGGCATGCGTAACATTCTTCGCTAGCACCGCATTTCGAAAAAATGAATTATATTCAGGTCTGTACCACGAAGACTCCACGCCTCGGCTCCGTAGAGGAAGACTTAACATTCAGGACTGGATACTACCATAATTTTAAGTGGGACAAATTCATAATTTTCATTTTCGGCCTTAACTGTTCTTCTCTTAATCTCATAAACACACCTACCCGACCTGGAAACGACTGAGACAAGGTACAGAATTCTGAGATGTTCTGCTATTCCTTGAAGATGTCTGTGCTGACTATGTTTTTCCTCCCTAACGGCGATCATAATTTTGGTCTTGTTCATCTTAATTTACAGTCCTATTTGGACACTGACATATTTGACACGAGATATGAAGTCAGCCATTTTTACCTCATCAGTGGAAGTGAGTGCATTATCGTCTGCATAACGTAGGTTAGATATTTCCTTACCACCAACAGGAAATCTACCATCCCGTACGTCAAGTGCAGATCTCATGATGTGCTCGCTATAGATATTTTGAAGAGCTTGGGTGACAATATACTGCCTTAACGGACACCTTCCTGGATCTTGAATTTCCCAGAGAGTTTGCCATTTATTTTTACCATAGCTGAGCTGGCTTCATGCAAATTCCTTATCAGTCAAATCTGACGTGCAGAAACACGATTTCCAACAAACGTGCCGCATTTTATCCCAATGAATACAGTCAATGCCCATCCGGAATTCTAAAAATCAGATGATTAGAGGAAGCTGAAGTACTCTGTTTTTTTTTCAGTCAACTGGTGGGTGTTTAATATCTGTTCACTTGTGCCTTTACCTTCGTAAAAAATTGACTCATGGAAGGATTTGGAGAGCAAGGACAGCTTGAAGCCCCTTTTTAGTAACACAAAGCAGGATCTTCCTAGCGTGTAAAGTGAGGACTAAGGTCCTGCAATTATTGCATTCGTTTGTGGAAACCTTCTTGTGCAGACGGACAAAACTGGATGCAATCCAGTCACCTGGCCAAATGCCATGTCTACAAATGTTGTTACAAGTGTCCTTGTTGCCCTGAACACTTACGCCGCCGGTCTCTTTCAGGATATCATCCGCCTTACCATCTGGCCTAGTGCCTTTCGTAGTTTTAACGATGCAATTACCCGTTCCGTCGTTGAGGTAGGATATCTGGTTCCATTTCATATCAATGCCAGAGGATCATCCTTTGCTGTACTGTTTCTCCCCTGTAGAGATCGCCACAGTATTGTTTCCTTCTCTTTAATAGAGTACGGAAATCGTGGATTTTACTACC
Organism: Anabrus simplex; assembly: GCF_040414725.1. Taxonomy (NCBI): domain Eukaryota; kingdom Metazoa; phylum Arthropoda; class Insecta; order Orthoptera; family Tettigoniidae; genus Anabrus; species Anabrus simplex. The sequence goes on from NC_090266.1 coordinate 800,945,628, forward strand.
ACTAGTACATTCTATTGACCATACTTTGAGTTAAAATTTATCTGATAACAGCCTAACTTTGCATTAAAGGACACGTACTTCGTTACGTCCCGATGCACCCATTTGTTACAACGCAATTAATCGTATAGTGTATTAATAAATAATTGCACGAAACATTCGTCTCACAGTCAGTTAAACGCATGCTCCAGTCATTGGTTGCCTATTTCACTGCAGATCGCTATGTACATTGGTTGTAGTCCTGATTTCCTTCATAAAACCTCCTTCGTCACCCTGTCCCCGATACATTAATTCAGTGGTTTGACTTTGTGGAGCACTGAGTAGAGAAAGCGATGATTCGAAACAAAAAAGTATTCAGAATAAAGCGGATTGAGTGTATTAAGCGGAGTGTGTGATAATATGCACATTTTTTTCAGTTTACTCATATAACTTCCAGATTTCCTGAAAATGGTGATTTTCTGAAAATGAGTAATTACTCAATGTCGATAAAGTCCAGATTCATTAATTCATTCAGTTTCAGTCACAATAAGTTCAGTCACTTGCAGTTAACCACCCCCATGTACTTAAATTCTCAAACAAACTCCTTCCTTCTCTTTTATCTCTTTTAAACTTTGGAAACAGACACTTCTATCAAGGAGACAAATTCCTAATTAATTTAATAGAGGAATACACTAATGACATCGTGAGATTTTTCACATTCAAGCAAAATATCAACTATATGATTACCGAAGTATTCAGGGAAAATAACTTGCGAAAGAGCAATACATTTTTCTTCAGAAATCACCCATGATTTTCCATTACATCAATATAATGTTTGAGTAGTAATGTTTTATTACATTATTTTGAATGCTAGTGACATCAGTGCTTTCCGTTCCCCTCGGGTATTTTCTGATATCGTTGATGTAAAATCATATCATACATTATCGAGTATTACAGTAATTGTTTGGCGGCAAAATGTAGAAGATTGATCCAAGATTCGAAACATGATAGTTTTAAATATTCTCCTAGAATTAGATCGTCAAAACACGGTAACGATGACCAACATCTCCATCAGAATTTGGTCCTGTCACTTCCATAATTACATGCGGATATTTCTCAAATTTATGACTGCCTCTTTTCAAGTCCTAGTACCATTTCCTTAGAAATATAGAAACTATAACGGACACTACAATAATACAGGTTATTGAACAGAGTTCAAACAACAGGTCTTTTAACTATGAAAGGCAAAGCTTCTGACATAAAAGAAAACCACCGTCTCCCATTTGTTTCTAGTGTTAAAATATATTACATTACACAGTCTCTGGTCTCCTGGCCACTCAGTCCCCTCTGTGATTTATGTCAAGTTAATGTACAGTAATACCAACCTATACCAGGTGCAGCCTGTCCTATCCTGCGATATTATCTCGGTGTACAACGCTTGTACCTGTAATTGCCCTGGAGGGGTGGATGACATTCAGTTAAATTGGCTTAGGTATCATGAGACCAAGTGAATCATCCTTCAGTTACGATTCAGTCCTCTAATAAACCACTTCATCTTCTACTTCTTCAGCTTCATTCATGATCCCAATCTTCATCCTCCGCCGCTTCCACTACAACCTAGTTGGGCCACGGTTTTGAACTGTCCTGTATATGGGGATTTGGCCTTATTTTATCGACAGACGCCATTCGTGACGAATACCATATGGGGAGATTTATAGCTTAGTGTAGGGTGTCGTGGATATGTTGAGGAAACACAAATAGCTAGTCCCCGAGTCAGAGGAGTTACCGTAACCGGACTCAGTTAAAATAGCCCACTCGGCCGGGAATCGCACTCGGGACCCTCTGAAGCGAAGGCCTCCATTCTTACTATTCAACAAGGAGGTGACATCTTGGCCCTAACAACAGTTGAAATTTCGGTATCTGATAGACATAAAAAATAATTCGTATTTTAATTTACGGAATATTCACTTGAATGTGCATATTATTAAGCATGCATGCATCTTCATTATAGACCGGTATGACTTTCAGTGTTCAGTCTGCAAGTCTCTGAGAATTTACTAATTGCCATCAGAACTCTCTATTTGTAAATAGTTCTGTGGCCTCGCATATTTTTGTATCTCTTATCTTCAAATCGTTAGAAACAGAGTCTAGCCAGGCGTGGTGTCATCTTCGATAATGGCGTTCAAATTGTGAAGACTTCTTGTCCAAAATTCCCACATGTCTTCTAGAAACCTAAGAGTCCTTAGACCTTGATGAATATTTTAGCGTAACTACTTTAGGACTACCGTATTATGGCATCCAAGTACCGATTAGTTTCCGGTTAAAATTACAGACTCTGCTGGTAATGAGGGTAGAACTCTTACAAAACGAAGGGTACTTTCATCAACAGCATTAACATTCGACCCCTTACGATTGCTCAGTCCCACACTTGTGAACATTAAAAGTTGTCTTCAGTAACTATGGTAACACCAACTAAGATGGGATGAGCCGTTACCACCACCGCTTCGAAATCACTGGATAAAGTTAAACAACTCGCTTAATACCTTGTCCAGTATTAAAATCAATTGTAAGATACTGTGTAGCAATCCATCAAACCTTCAGCTTCAAGGTTTATGTGATAGTACTGAAAGGGCTTATGGATTTATCTTCGTTCAAGGGACAAGGAAGGAAAGATAGGCTGTGCTTTGGTGTGTTCAAAACAAGAGTTGCGCCAGTTAAACGCATTACTCTTCCCCGCTTGGAACTGTGTGGAACTGTTCTACTAGCAACAACAATAAGCAAAATTGCTTTAGTCCTAAAACTCAACATCAACCAGGTATATCTGTGGTCAGACTCAACAAATGTTTTAAGCTGGATTGCAAGACCTTCAACTAAATTGAAGACTATCGTAAGCAACGGAGTCGCCATGAGTCAAGAGAACACCACAGCCATTAGAGATTAGAGACATGTCCCATCATCATCAAATCCTACCAATTTGATTTCTAGAGGAATTAGTGCAGAAGAAGTTGAAAATTGCAGCTTGTGGTAGAATGATCCAACATGGTTAGAAGGAGAACCATCAATGTGGCTAAATTTAGAGGCGAAAATACCACAAACCATCCCAGAAAGAACATGAGTTACTGTTCTGATAACCACGTTGAATGGTGACTGGATGGTGAAACACTCAACACTATCAAGACTGTTGAGAGTAACTGCCTACATAAGAGTATTTATTAACAACTGTATAACTCCAAAACATTCAAGAAGCTCACCATCACTTAACTTCAAGGCAGATACACGATGCACTCATTGCCTGCATTAAGTCTGCACAGCATTCATGTTATCATCAGGACATACAAGCATTAAATACACATGAGACAACACAAAGATTTAGTTCCTTTCATTGATGGAGATGCGCTCAATACAGTAGATGGAAGACTACAACATACAGGCGTGCCCTATGATGCTATTCAACAACTAATTTTTGTCTCAAAACCATCATCTTACGAAACTCATTGTCGTCGACGAACATGACTAACTACTTCATGCTGACGTACAGTTAATAATTTCATCACTAGGGCAAAGTTATTGGATTCCAGGTATTAAACGGTTAGCAAGATCAATTATTTTTCAGTATATAAGGGGGTTACCGGTCTCAGGCAAAGGATTCAGAACAGTTAAAGGGATCCATTCCGGCTTCTGTGCTTCAACCGTGAACATGCAAACCACTACCTGGATGGATTTCCTGAATCACCCCTACAGGCCACTGCAGAGGAGAGGGATTGTCTTACAGTACATTATTCATTTGAAAGTCCTTAGAATAACGACCCCAAAGTCGCCTCTGCTTGAGTTCTTGTGGATAGTCTGAAGACCATTCTCTCAAAAAGTTTGTAAGTCTACTTTTCTATTGCTTCCATATGCTGACAAGGTTCATGTTTGTATTCGTTTTATCAACAGACTGTATTTGAAGAACTTTGCACCTTAGTAAGCTTATATGAACTTGAGACCCTTGTATACTATTCCTAATGACCCTCAATTCCGTTGCCTTTCCCCAGGCCATTTCTTAATAGGTGAAAAATAATCAACATACATACAATTTTTAAATACAACAAATCTTTTTTAAAAATAATATAGTACTAATAGCAAAAGTAATAAAAGAAAAGTAATAAAAGAAATAATTATGTACAACATAACAATATAGACGAACATGATAATAATTTTAAAACTAACACTAGTAATAATAAAAGAAGGAAACACAGTAATAACTTATAACAAGCAAATACATTTAAAATTTTTATGAAAATAAGCTCATTCACGCTCTCATTAACACTACGCACATCGAACAAGTCAGCCAGAGATATTCAGCAAGTGATTTCGGCAATCGATCTTAAATCTGCTACGAGAACGTAAATCCCTAATGGTAGCGGGGAGGGTATTTCAAAGCCTAGCGGCAGTGACTACAAAGGAGCAGTTGGAAGTCCTGGAGTGACTGAGAGATATTGTTAAACAGGAGCCAGACCATGTATCGTGGTTATGATAGGAGGAGAGGTAATTAAAGTTTGATGAGAGATAATTCGGTACACCTGAATTTAGAACTCCATGTAGAAGGGACAACATGTGTAGACTGGAACGCTCATGAACACGAAGCCATGCCAACTCCCTATAATATGGTGAAATGTGAGAATCATATCGCAGCTTAAAATAAATCGAATACAGGTGTTGAAACTCCGTTCGAGCATCTTGTCGTCAGCATAGACCAGACTGCCAACTATATTTTTACCTAATTGTATCACTCCCTGCCATTTAATACCTTCCTGGAGATGATCGGTATAAACTTTGAACAACAAAGATGAATGATTAACCTTGTCTAACTTCTGTATGTGTCTTCAACCAAGAACTCATTCTACCATCAATTCTCACTGCAGCCCAATTGTCAATATGAATACATTTGATTGATTTAAATAATCTACGCCTGATCCATTAGCCCCCCAGTAAGGCGAACACCTTTATCCTCGGTACCCTGCCATATGTTTTCTCTAGACCTACTAAACATAAACGTAACTGTCTATTCCTCTCGCAGCAATTTTCCATTACCTGGCACATACAGAAAATCTGGTCCTGACAGATCCTCTGTTGCCTGACACCACACTCGTTTTCATCCAACTTCCTCTCAACCACCGATCGCACCCTCCCTTCCAAGATCCAGTGCATACTTTGCCTCGTGTTCTAATCAATGAGATACCTCGATAGTTGTTGCAATTCTTCCTGTTCCCTTGCTTATAGATAGGCGCATCCAATCCCTGCCTTCCCACTATACTTCACCATTTCAGGTCCAATTTCATATATTCGTGCTGTTTTATGAACATGGAGTTTATTTAGCATCGTTCCCACTTCCTAAAACGTAATTTCACGGACGTCATCGTCCTTGTCCCCATGAGCTCGGATGTTTGCGACATCTCCAGAAAGATTTCCTTTTACTCTGAGAAGATTTCCGAAATATTCCTTACACTTCTTCAGTGATTCCCTGGAATATGTTATGAAGTCACCTGGTTTACCCAACACACTATCCATTTCCTTTTTCCTTCCCATTCTAAGATTCTTTACTACTGTCCAGAAAGGTTTCCTTGCTGCTTGACCTAGCCTCTCCAGGTTATTACGATTATCTTCCCACGACTTCTTCTTGTATTCAGCAACTATTTCATTCGCTCTGTTTCTTTCCTTTACGTACAGTTCACTGTCTGCATCAGTACTTGTTTGGTGCCATTTCTGGGAAGCCTTCCTTTTACATTTACAAGGTTCTCTCACTTTATCATTCCACAAATATATTAGCTTTTTCCAATGTTTACACATAATTATTCGTAGGCATTCCCTTGCTGTTTTAACTACAGCATCCCTATATGCCAACCATTCTATTTCTACATCCGGAACCTGCTTACTCTCCATTGTTTAGAACTTTGCACTAATCTTGCCCAAGGTACTACTGTCTAATTTCCTCATCCTGGAGATTTTCTACACTTATTCGTCTGCAGACAGATTTCGCTTTCTGAATCGTAGACCTAAAGATATTTAATTCACTACAGATCTGTAAGTGATCTTTCTCATAAAAAATTCCGAGGAATACCCACACACTCCTAACAGATTTTCTGAGTTCAAAGTCGATTATGATATAGTTGATTACGGATCTGGTGCCGCTACTCTCCCATATGTAGCCGTGAAGAATGTATTCGTAACTGCTAATCCCATACTAGCACAGAAGTCCAGCAATCATTTCGCATTCCCAATAGCTTCTATACCTTCAAATCATCTTTTCGTGTCCTTCAGTTCAGTTTCCAAATCTCGCATTGAAATCGCCTACTAGCACCATTCTGTCACGGTTGTTGACTGTGACGACGATGCCATTCAATGCTTATAAAAATCTTGTCGACTTCATCTTCATCTGCACCCTCACATGGTGAGTACACTGAGACAATTGCCGTCCTAATTCCTCCAGTCTCCAAATCTACCCACATCATTCGCTCGATGACGGGCCTAACTGAAACTATGTTCAATCAATAGTATTCCCGAATGAATAGTCCTACCCCACACTCTGCATTTCCCTTTTGTACACTTCTCAAGTACACTTTATAATCCCCTATCCCTTCATCGTTATCTCCCATCAACCGAATATCGTTAATTCCTAACACATCCAGATGCATCCCCGTTTCTGACTCAGCCAGTTCTACCTTCTTTCTTCCATAAGCGCCATTAATATTGGTAGCTTCCCTTCGAATTCCATTTTATTCGCCAAGTTGTTTCCAAGGAGTCCCTCGTCTGTCAAATGGGAGTGGAACTCCCTTTCCTTCGAGAAACATTTAGACAAGATTTCTAGGAAAGGGTTTAAATTACTTGGCTTTCTGAAAAGAAATTGTGCCGAATTTGTTTCTCCTAGAACTCTAAAAACTTTGTTTTGCACTCTAATCAGGCCATCGTTAGAATACTGTTGCGAGGTGTGGCTGCCTTCTCAGCAGTATTTAATACAAAACTTGGAAAGAGTCCAAATAAGGTTCATGAAATGGATCAGCTACAAGGGTTTGGGTATTTCTCTCTCTTCGTCCGATTACGAGTCTTTTTGTGAGACTATGAGCATGAGGACATTGCACTCACGCCACAGATGTGCCAATGCCCTCTTTCTTTATAAGTGTCTGACGAACAGAGTGGATTGCTCAACATTGCTGGAGCTAATTCCATTACATGTTCCTCGTCGCAATACTAGGCAAAGGTATACTTTTCATCTGCCTAAAGTGAGAACTGTGGCTCGGGCTAACTCATGGCTTGTGAGGGCACTAACATCACTGAATGAGGTGGGTGAAACAGTAGACCTTTTTCACTCACCCCCGTCTAAAATCAGATATGCCCTAATAACCTCACGAAAGTAAGGCCCTATATGTAAGATATGTAAATATGTAAATGTTACTAGATGTAGTTTAATAATGTCAATTATTTAAGGAGATTGAGTTTTATTTATTTATGTAATTTATTTAAGGTTTTGTAAATATGCATATAAAATGGTCTCTAGATTTAGTTTGAATTTGGTTTTTATTTTAGGAAATTAGTGTTATTTACTTAAGGTGTATTTGCTGTATATTATCTTTTAATTGAATCATCTTTAATTGGGGAAATAACCTGTTGATGATAAATAAATCTAATCTAAGCTAATCTAATCTAATCTAATCTAACCCATAGGTTCGTGGCTTGCGTAAAACGTTCTGAACGTGCTCTGTGAAAATTCTGTGAAGTAGGATGCTATCCTTACTTACAAATTGTCCACGGTAAGATTTCTCCTCTAATGGGTTTTGGACCACCGGTGGATAGTGTAGTCCTAGCCTACTGAGCACAAGGAGGTTCATGATTCAGGATATGTCCGAGATGCCCATTTCCGTTCGATAGCAGCTTGTATCTTGACTCTCAGTACCACTTACTAGGCCACTGAACCGTTGCCTATGGTTCACCCATACCAAAAACCATGCATATTATTATTATTATTATTATTATTATTATTATTATTATTATTATTATTATTATTATTATTATTATTATTATTATTATTATTATTATTATGTTCATTATTAATGTAAGTTGTAGAGGAGGCCTTAACTATATTTAGCAACCTTCCTCCCCTTTTAGTTTGCCATCTAGCGAGACAAGTTTGAACACCCTCCATATACAATTGCCGTTATTTCTGTTTCTCCGTCTGCAATAGGCACCCCTTTATAGTTGTACATCGACCGGTGTTGTCATCTAGAAGCTACTGCTTGGAACGTTTGAGAGAAATGTAACTTTAGGAGTTCTCACACTTGCCAATTTCATAAGTTGTTACTACCTACGCTCAATCGGCGTCTAGCTCGCCTTCAAAGAACTACCCCGACTACGCCTAGTCATCGTCTTTCTATCTCTCTCCTCGAGGGGTGCAGACCTATCTGGTCGTGCACTTGCCACTCTGGTGCAAGATGAGCGTGTAGGCATTTAACTATGTAATACCCACTCAAAGTAAGGATGACGGGCGGATATCGTTTGTAAAGTATTGTAGGAATTTTCTTTTTCTGTAAATCTAAATTTTGTAGGTGACCTTTTATTATTTGATAAACCACGGAGCTTACCTAGAAGCCTATATCGAAACGTCAAGAATAATGCGCAGTTTTGCCCTCGTTTCCCTTTTTCATTTAACGTTCTCTGCGACTAGATTTTTTGAAATTTATCCTCCTCTACAGATCTAGCCTTTAAATTTGATCTCTCTATTCCCAGCTTACAGTAGAATGGAATTTGCCCCTATACTTTTGGGTTTGTATTTCCATTATATTATTGTAACTGGTCATGTCACCGAATTCCTGAGTTATGTTACCGAACGAGTAGACCGTGGGGTTAGGGAAGTGCAGTTTTCATTCGGGAGATAGTGGGTTCGAATCCCACTGTCGGCAGTTCTGAAGGTGGTTCTCGTGGTTTACTATTTTCACACCAGGCAAATTCTGGGTCTGGGTCTTAATTAAAGCCACGGCCAATTTCTTCCCACTCTTAGCCCTTTCCTATCCCATTGGGCTACTGTGATATGAACTTCAGTTGTACCATGACCAAGTGTAATGTACCTCCTGTTTACGTTCTGGGAATAATTTCCTTTTATTTTTTGAGTGTTGAATGGAATGTCCCATTCGGGAAGGGGGACGAACTTTAATACTGTGCTTAAGTAGTGCCTAGCAGTACTAATGCCGATCAGACCTCTTATACTAGAATTTTAATATATATATGATTGGACTTCGAGTGTTCCAAATCGTTATTAATTTAAAAGATTTATTGATTATTAAAATGTTTACTTACAGTATACTATAAAGTATTTTTTATAATTGTTAACCTACTTACTTGACTTATTTCCTTTAATTCCAGGTGGAACATAGGGCCTCGACGAAATTTCTCCAGCTTGTTCTATCTGCCGCCCATGCTTTCACCTCCCTCCATGTCTTGTTAGCTCCAGCAATCTCCTTGTCTATGGTTCTCTTCCAGGTTGTCCTCGGTCTGCCTTTCCTGCGACTGCCTTGTGGATTCCAACTCAATGCCTGCCTTGTGTTACTTTCTTGTGGTCTTCTCAAGGTGTGCCCAATCCATCTCCATTTTCTTCTCATTATCTGTTCCTGTATGGGACTTTGACTTGTGGTCTCCCAGAGTCTTTGTTTGAGATGGTCTTTGGCCACCATATTCTCATAATGTACCTCAAACACCGATTTATAAAAGTCTGTAACCTTGTGGTAATGTCTTTGGTCACTTTCCAGGTCTCACTTCCATACAGTAACACAGATTTAACATTTGAGTAAAATATCCTTACCTTCGTTTGTATACGAATGTGAGGGGATCTCCATATTGGTTGTAACTGAGCAAAAGCTCCTTTGGCTTTATTTATACGACTCACCACATCTCTAAAAGCACCTCCATCCTAGCTTACCATGCTTCCTAAGTAGAAAAATTCCTCTACCCTTTCTATATCCATTCCATCTAGAGTCAAGCTACAATTGTTACGATGATTTATGCGCATTTCTTTAGTCGTCTTGGTATTAATGTTTAGGCCTACTACTTTAGCTTCTATTCTTAAGTAATTCAGTTTGATTTCCATGTCCCGAAAACATTCTGCAAGAAGACAGAGATCATCGGCATAATCCAGTTCTTCCAATCGGTTATTTAATCCCCATTGAATGCCACGCTTCCTATTCGTTGCCTCTCTCAGCGTACAATCCAGTGCCATGATAAACAAGATTGGTGACAGTAGACATCCTTGTCTTACTCCATATTTTACAGCAAAAGGTTTAGACAGCTTCCTTTTGTATTCTACTTGACATGTATATCCATCATATATTGCCCGTGTAAGACGAACTTTCTTTTGTGGAATTCCGAACTTTTCCATAGGCTTCCACATTTTCCTCCGGTTGATAGAGTCAAAGGCCTTTTCAAAATCAAAGAAAAGTGTATACAGAGATGTCTGATACTCAGCAAATTGTTCAATGGTTAGCCTTAGTGTGTTAATCTGATCCACAGTAGACCAACCTTCTCTGAAACCTGTCTGTTCTTGACGTAGTCTCCTGTCAACGGCAATGCTTATTGTGTTCAGTATGACTCTTGATATCCCTTTTCCCCCATATGAGAGCAACGTTATTCCCCTCAAGTTATTGCAATCTGAGAGATCACCCTTCTTCGGTATCTTGATAAGGACACCCTTCTTCCACTCCTCGGAAAGGTGTTCTTCGTTCCATGTTAGTGTTAGAAGTGGCTCCATGATTTCCGCTGTTAAATCTGGATCTACTAGGCTTCTGGGATAATGTTATCTACACCTGGTGCTGTACCACTCTTCATTTGTTTCACTGCTTGTGCAAACTCTTGTCGTGTTGCTGGTTCTACCGAGATGTCTGCATCCTCCAAAATGGTTTCAACTTCTTCAGTTCTCGATTCCTCACCAATATTATTGAGTACTTCCATGAAGTGATGTCTCCATCTTTCCAATTGTTGTGTCTCAGATGTCATGGCTACTCCGTTTGCATCTCTGACTGGTTTCTGCCCTGAAAAGTTCCTCCTAGAAAGCTTTCTCGTAATGGCATATACTTCTTTGCTGTTGCCAACTCTTGCTGCTTCTTCTGCTTGTGTTGCCAGTTGGTCTGTAAACACTTGTTTATCTCTCCTCACTTTCTTCTTAACCTCCTTATTGGCCTCCCTGTTTTTTGCCATTGCTACTGCTTTCTGGTTTCTTGTTCTACTGGAGTTGATATGTGCCTTGCACTCTCTTCGTCTCTGGGTTGATTCCCAGGTGCCATCCGATATCCATTCTTTCCTCCCTGGCTCCCTGTAGCCCACTATCTTTTCACATGTGTCATGAAAGAGTTCCTTGACTCTGTTCCATTTACTATTTATATCTTCATCTGGTTGTTCGGCGAGGGCTTCAAACCTGTTCTTCAAATGTATCTAAAATTCATTTTGCACTTCAAGTTTCCCCAATTTCCCGGAGTTGAAACTTTTCCTTCGTGCTGATGCCTGTTTTATTGGTGCTGCCACCTTCAATCTAATATCAACAATCTTAAGGTGATGGTCGCTCCCTACCTCTGCTCCACGTTTATTCCTCACATCTAAGAGTGAATGTCTCCATCGTTTACTTATTGCCAAGTGATCAATTTGGTTTTCTGTCCGGAGACCGGGTGACACCCATGAAATCTTGTGGCAGTTCTTATGTAGAAACAATGATCCACCTACAACCAATCCAAAATTACTGCATAGGTCTATGAATCTCTGGCCATTATTATTTTCTTATCCTATTCCGTATCTACCTATGATGATTTCTCTTCCTTCATTTTCATTATCAATTTTTGCATTTAAATCCCCCATCAATACCACAATATCCTTTTTCTTTATCCCTGCCAGTGTTGATGTCAACCTATCATAAAACTCCTTCTTTTCTTCCTCTTCTGCTACCTCTGTTGGTGCATAACACTGTATTATGGTCACCGTTCTAACTTTGGTTCTTATTCGTACAGTAATTATCCTGTGTGATACAGGGGTCCATTCCATTATGCTATTTTTTATTTTTTGTGAGTAAGATATTCACTTCACTTGAATGCTGATCATCTTCTTCCAGAGTAAATGAATACACCACCCTCTCTGTCCTCACCTCTCCGTAGCCTGTCAATCTTGTTTCTCTCAACCCAAGTATACCTTTTCATTTCTGGCATTACATCTGTCAGTCTGCCAGTTTCATACATAGTTTTCACATTCCAGAATCCGATTCGTGTCCTGTATTTCATTGCAAAAGTCGTCTCCATAAAATCCGGCCGGTATAAATTTCGTCTGGTTTCTGTAATAAGTTTAATTCAGGTGTGCGAGTTATTAGCCCACAGCACCTTAAGTCCAGTGGAGGGGCTGCCTCCTGTCTGCGCTAGACCGCAGGATTTTTCTGTAGGGGTTACCTTCTTTAGCCTTTAAAGATCCCTCTTTACCACAAAGCAGTGGTTTATTCTTTATTTATCAGCAAGAAGAATGGCTGCCTCATCCGCCAGCTTCGCCGTACCAAAGTACTCCTTCTCCGTCGTTGCTGCCGTTGAGGTCTTCACCAGAGCCCCGTTAGCCGTCACTTTTCAGGGTTCCTGTAGGCCTTCACAGCTACCGTAGCGGTCATGGGGCACACACGGTCCCCACTGTACATCACCCCTACAGGCAATCCCCTACTTCATGCCGTTCCCCACCTCCCACGACGTGGACGAGGAGTTGGCCTTTTGGGAGGCAATTGTTAACCTAAGTCCTGAGAAAAGAATTACAAGATAAAAGTAATAAAGGAAACTGGATTTTCTCCTGTTCCGTTTCTAATTGATTGTAAATTTTGTTAATATTTCCTTCGTCCAGCACTAAGGAACTGCCATTTCTTACACCCCACCCCTGTGTACCATAAAATTATCTATATATTTAAAACATTAGGCTGATTATTGTTACAGGGAGTTTGAGCGAACGCCTGAACCGATTGATATCGGAAAGCATTCTGACAAAAGCTCTTGTCCTGTAGATTTGCAGTGTCCATAAAAGCATAAATATTTCCTGCCGTGTATTTTTAAAATATTAAAGAATATGTGGCATTCTGATTGGCCAAAAGCACTGGCCAGTACTTCAAGGCCCCTTGAACCGTAAGAGCACTGTGGCATGTGGCAGGAAAGAGGAGTTAGAATGGGGTAAGCACGCATGCGCAGTCGGATGTCTTCCTGGTCCACCGTACTTCGGCTTCTTCCAGCTTGTGCTGAAGCGAAGACGCTTGGACGAGAAGAAGCTATTTAGCGCAATTTTACTGTCTCTTCTATAGTTCTCCCAATATTTGCTAGCTTGATGTTTTTTGGATAAATTGAAACGTTTCCTACTCCATGTCATCTCTCCTTATATATGTTATTCTGAGTGATTTCGGAGAAATTTTACTTTTCCTTCATTTCGTAATTTTAACACTGAGGCTGTGAACTACTTCCGTTCCGGTAGTTAACGAAGTGAGTCGCTCCTCCTTGGCATACTAATGTCACAATTTTCAATTTTGATTTGGCCGACATGGTACTCATAACAAATCCGGTACAAGTTCCAATTATTAATGAAATCATTAACGTGCTTCAACAAAACAACAAAAATGTCAAGAGTCCATTTTTCATCGAAGCTCCCGTGGGGTAAATACTTAGAATAGATAATACAAAAAGTGCTTCAAATTAGGACTGCATTTTATATCAGAAACGTGGATAGGAATAGCCACTGTTTTGCGGCCCTGCGGTTGAAGAGTGCACATTACATTCAAAATTCCTCTAAATTTAAATGAGAGTTTGTTGTCTGTATTAAAATTAAATTCCAAAGTGGACGACGATAATAATAGCACGGCTCAATATGGGATAAACCTGCAGTGGCCAATAGTCATTCATTAATATGTGTGAATCGCCTTCTAAAATATATCATAGGTAACGACATTCCATTTATTCTGTTAAGAAAAGTTATTCTTATGCGAGATTTCATAAGGGTTTTTGCCTGTTTTGCCACATGTTCATCGTCAACAATTTTTTATTTTTAATATTGTGTTAAATACTCTCCTCTTTGACCCTTCTTCAAAATACGTCGCTTACATAAAAATATACGGCCAAAACCACAAAAAGTGGAATTGGCTGCATTTTGCAAATTAAATAATTAATTTGAAAGTCTTTCAGATTACACCCGGCAGTTCAATACCATACACTAGCGTCAACAGATTAATACAGAAATGAAATGGCGTATGGCTTTTAGTGCCAGGAGGGTCCGAGGACATGTTCGGCTCGCCAGGTTCAGGTCTTTGGAATCGACTCCCGTAGGTGACCTTCACGTCATGATGAGGATGAAATTATGATGAAGACGACACACACACCCAGTCCCCGTGATAGAGAAATTAACCAACGATGGTTAAATTTTCCGACCCTGCCGGGACCCGAACCCAGGACCCCGGTGAACAAAGGCCAGCACGCTAACCATTTAGCCATAGAGCCGGGCAACTGATGATGAAAGCTAGCTACTTCAATTTCCTACATAATTCTTGAATTCCTTGGAATCAGTGGTTTGCCTCCACATATTTTTGTAAATATTGGAGCCATAGTCACGCTGCTTAAAAATTGAACGTTTCTCAACGGCTCCTAAACGGAACCACATTAAGGCCTAATTGTAAGAAGCATGTATGGAGATTGTTTAGATTTGGAAATAATAAGTGGAGATAAAACTGGACGGAGTGCTCTCCTCGAACTGTCTTAACAATATCGCATAAAATACTTCCTTTTTCTTTCCAGAGGCATCAGTTCGCTTAGAATTTGCTGTCACCATCAATAGATAGATAAAGATAAAGATAAAGATAAAGATAAAGATAAAGATAAAGATAAAGATAAAGATAAAGATAAAGATAAAGATAAAGATAAAGATAAAGATAAAGATAAAGATAAAGATAAAGATAAAGATAAAGATAAAGATAAATGTCTTTATTGGCGTAGTTAAGGCCATTGGGCCTTCTCTTACACTAAACCAATTAGTATACTTTAAAGTCATAATTAATACTACCGTAATTAATACTAGAAGACACAATTAAAACACAATAAACATACAACTGAAATAAAATTCCACCACAGTAGGACATACATACAACAGCAATAATGTTGATAATAATAATAATAATAATAATAATAATAATAATAATAATAATAATAATAGCTAGTAATGATATTGTAGTAGTACGATCACTGAAAGGCCATAAATTCACAGGTCACTCGCATCCTGTTGCACCTCTTAACGCTCTTTTAAATGACACTGTAGTTGTTATTCTCCTGACGTCGTCCGGTAAACGATTCCATTCTCGTGCGGCAAACACCGAGAATGAGCTGTTATATGCGGCAGTTCGATGGTGAGGGATGATGAGCAAGTTGGATGTTTGAGCCCTTGTATGTCTGTCATGAACATTTGACAAGTAATGGAAACGTGAAGAAAGGTAGGATGGGGAACATGAAGTAAGAACTCGATGGAGGAGAGACAAAGTATGATGGTTACGACGAACATGAAGTCGCGACCACTCTAATCTTAGGAAAGATGGTGACACGTGGTCATATTTTCTTAAACTGCACATATATCTCACACACGCATTTTGAGCGCGCTGTAGCCTTAGGGAAAATTGCGGCCTGACGTCATAGAAGACAACATCACAATAGTCAAAATGTGGTATTACAAGGGCTTCAATTAATCTCTTTTTAAGCTTTAATGGAATATGTTTATATTTATATAAAGAATGTAAAGATGAGTAAACTTTTTGACAGATATGTAAGACATGTGCAGACCAAGTCATGCGTTCGTCCATGATAACACCGAGATTCTTCACTTGTGATACAAAAGGAATTGGAACACCCTGCAGGATTACTCCTGGCAACGGACGTTTAGTTATACTTGTTATTTGACTTTGATGGCCAAGATACTAAGGCTGTATGTTAATTAATGCCACAGCCGCTTTCTTCCCACTTCTATCTATTTCCTATGACATTGTCGCCGTAAGACCTGTCTGTATCGGTGCGACGTATAGAAAATTGTAAAAAAAATAATGTACAGGGAATGTCGTACTATATAAGTAAATCCTTCAATAAATATTTACTTCATTGACCGTCATGACTTGACGGGTTTCAGCTTGTACTTTTTGTTGTTGTTGTTGTTGTTGTTGCAATTGTATGCACCCCCAACCCTTGTTCCGTTTCTCTACGGGTTCGTGTATGAAGTGAAATGAATCTTCGTAGCAAATCCCTACAACCGAATGCTCTTCCTGACTTCACCCTCATCAGATGAAATAGAAATAGCGTATGGCTTTTAGTGCCGGGAGTGTCCGAGGACAAGTTCGGCTCGCCAGATTCAGGTCTTTTGATTTGACTCCCGTAGGCGACCTGCGCATCACGATGAGGATGAAATGATGATGAAGACGACACATACACCCAGTCACCGTGTCAGCGAAATTAACCAATTATGGTTAAAATTCCCGACCCTGCCGGAAATCGAACCCGGGACCCCTGTGACCAAAGACCAGCACGCTAAATATTTAGCCATGGAGCCGGACACCTCATCAGATGAGTTAATGAAATGAAATGAATGACGTGATATACATAATAGTACGGAGAGGATTAAACCCGGCGCCGGCACATAACCTACTCCTGTCGTATAGCAGCAAGGGGTCTGCTCAAGGCTTTAGTACCCTTACGATGGACGAATCATCATCAACAACGTCATATGCCCTCACTCCATATGAGCACAGCGTAGAAGAATTTAATCTAGGCTTTTGGCACGCAATCTAGTGATTAGAAATTGTATACCGCCTCCTCCCCTTCCCTGCCGGCCAACATTCTCACGTTGACCATTTTTTCAACTAATAGGACTCGAACCGGCTAGCCACAGTGTCAACCACTATATATTTCACGCCTCGACGGTCTTGGCCTCCAGGCCATTATTGTAATTTATTATTACGTAATTGCATTAATTGTGTAACATTGTCGCCAATCATCATGTGGTAAATTAGGAGTGGTATATGTACAGGAAAGAGGGTAAAATCTTGATTTTATCAGAATAGGAAACGCATCATCGACATTTTGAGGCCTAAAAAGAGATATAAATACAATGCCGTAATTTTGCTTAGCCCTACCTCTTCATTGCAAGTAACTTCCTACCATTGCTGCCATCTATTTATGTCTGAAACTTTTCTCTACTTTTACGTCTGTTGTCTGTAGATAGATATTAATGTATCCTAACTCCACTCAGCCCTCACTCCCGTACAGCGAAGTTGCTATTTTAACTGAGTGACGTGATGGTAGTTTCGCTTACACTCCTACCTCGATTCTACGACATTGTACATATCTTAAGTGCTTGAAATGATCTACCCGTCCCGGCTTTGTATTTTCTACTTGCATTTCATTCTATTACGTTCTTCTTCCTTTTTTCTCGGAAATGCTTATTATCATCCTACGTCTGCTGCATTTCTCTTCCAGACTGCTAACTGAATCTTCATCTTGCCAAATCCCACCTCGCCATTTCAACAAAGGTTCATAAAGGCGATGGACAGAAAATGTTAAGTGATACACCTTGTCTAATCTCAGTAACTGTCCTCGGTCAAGAATTTATTCTGCTATCAACTCTCATTGTATACTGATCGTCAACATTGTCTGTAATATAATAACCTACACTCGATTCCATGATCCCTCAGTATGATCAAAGTATTTTGTCGTAGTACTACACCATAAACTACATATTTTCTAGCTTTACAAATCATAAGCATACTTTAATTTTCTGTTCATCTGGTAGCATCTTTCAGTTAGGTTTCGCATAGCAATAGTCTAGTTATATCCAGTAAGTTGGCCACGCAGTTTAGGTCACGCAGCTTTGAACTTGCATTGGAGAGATGTTATGTTCGAACCTCACTGTCCGCCGTCTTGAAAATGGCTTTTCAAGCTTTCCTAATTTTAAATCAGGTAAATGCTGCGGTTACACTTTAATTAAGGCCACGGTCGCTTCGTAGCCAGCCCTAGACCTTTACTATCCCCTCATCGCCATAAAAACTGTCTGTTTCGGTACGACATAAAACAAATAACAAAAGTCCAATTCTGACAGGCCCTTTGCGTTGAGAATCCAAGGTAGTTTTCTTTCTCTTTTCCTCCACCGTTGATCGCACTCTCTCTTCTAGAAGACCTGTTAACACCACTTGATATACGATGTAGCCCTTTCTGTACCTTTGTCACTCATTGTAATTATTGCTTTCGTCCAATCAGAAGGTACCTTAACCGCATCAAATGCTAATCCCATAAAGTCATTTTATCACGGCCTTTCCACTATATTACATCATTTAGACCAGGGCCTCTCAAACGCCCAAAATATCACGCGTGCAAATCGAGGCGAAAGAGCTCCGTGCACTGTGTATCGGTCCCGCTCGGCTCGGCTTGGACCAACGCTTCGTCTCTGGGCTACTCGGCTATGCTCGGTTCAACTCGGCTCGGATTTGGAGCACTACGGAGCAAGTGAGGAAGAGGGAGACAGGGGGAGCGAGCTAGGCAGGCGCGGAGAAAGAGAGAGACAGCGCTATTGCTCCAAATAGAGGAGTGGGGGTCTGCACTCTGGTCAACCAAGCGAAGTCGTCTTTTGCACCGTGCTCAGTGCATGCACCAGGCGGATGCACCCTGAGACGCCCTGATTTAGACTACTACTTTTACTGTTTATTTACCATTCTTTCCATTTCATTGAGGGTGGTTTCAATACTTTAATATAATTTATTTTCTTGCTTTGAGTTCAGTTGTTTAAACTTTCATAAGAGTGATTTCCTTTTCACACAGAGTAGAGTATAGGCCTACACTTTATCAGTCCAGTAATTTACCCAAAACGCTCTTCTTTCCTTTCCTTTTCTTTTCTTTTATTTTCCTTCTTCACCTTACAAGATTCATGATTAAACTGTGGAAAGATTTTCCAGGCGCCTGACCAAGACTCTCCACTTATTTTCCAAAGTCTACTAAAGATTTCGTTTTGGCACCTGCAATTACTTATGATACTCTACTTCTTCCCTCTACGCACTGTTCCTTATCTACATCATCAGTTCATATCTGATTCGCCTTCATTTACGTTTAAAATCTGCTCTGATTGTAGCATTCCCCAAATATCTGTGCTTTTCGACATCTGTAATCGCAGTTATTCCAAGACGTTCCGTCATTTCTTCTGGTGAAGCAACCTGCATGCCATCCATTATATTACAATATCCTGTTTTACTGTATATTACTGCTTTTGTTAAGCGTTAAGAATAATGGAGCTATCAGCTATACATTTTATGTGTGTGTGTGCCTGTGTGTGTGATTGTATTAGTCACTTTTGTTGAGTCCAGCTGCATGGCTGAATGGTTAGCGTCCTGCCAATGTTCACAGGGGCCCCGGCTAATTTCCCTGGCACGGGGGCTGGATGTATGTGTCGTCTTCATAATCATCACGGTGTGCAGGTCGCCTACGGACGTCATATCAAAAGACCTACACGTGGCGAGCCGAACATGTCCTCGGACACTCCGGCACTAAAAGCCATACGCCTCTTCATTTCACTGTTGTTGAATGCGCGTGTTGATGGGAAACCAGTTCAGATACTCTGAATAATAATAATAATAATAATAATAATAATAATAATAATAATAATAATAATAATAATAATAATAATAATAATAATTTAGGATATTCCGGGATTATAGTCGGTTAAGCCAAGTATCAAATCAACTGCACCAAAGAATCTGATAGGAATAAGGTAAACATATCTGGAGTATACTAGGAGAAATCTGTGGTAAAATATTTCTCGGAATGTAGCAAAATTCAGCGTTGTCACTCAGATCTCTGAGACCACCTCGTGGATTTCAGTCGAACAAATAACTCAGACATTCACGTTCACAACACTCAAATGTGTATCATGTATTGTGAATGGTTGATACCCGGTCTGTGAATGAATGTCGACCCTACTGTAACATTGCTGTGTTGCTCTCTCCACACTTCTTGATAAGCTTGGTATGCTGTGAGCTTGCATTCGGGAGATGGTGGGTTTGAATCCCACCTTCAGCAGCCCCGAAGATGGTTTTCTGTGGTTTCCCATTTTCAGGCTACACAAATGTTGGGGCTGTACGTTAATTATGGCCACGGCCACTTCCTTCCAAATCCTGGCCCTTTCCCAATATTGCAAGCCTTTAATGTGTAAGTGCGACGTTAAACCACGTATCGCTAATTACTCCCATGTATCTCTAATTAACTGAAGTGATGTCTCAAAACACAGTAAACTAACTATTCGAGTGTCTACTATTGTTAGTAATGTTATTCGTTTAACGTTAGTTCAAACCTCTAAGGCGCTGAACACACGCCGGTATAAAATAATTTTGCCCTTACGGAAACCAACGACTCGGAGATGTCACTGATATATAGGCATACTAAATACTGTACGGATATCAAACGAAATAATATACTTTTGAAAGTATTCTGTGCAAGAGGATAAGTAACATGCAATTGGGCGAAAGTTGGCAAATACATGAATATTCAACACAAGTCTAAAAATATCCGAAATCGACAAAAACTTTGCAACATAGGCAACAATAAAAAATCTGCAGTATACGTTGAAATATACCCGCAGTATGGAAAGAAAGCTGTCTCATTATATATTGCCCCACAGTTCTGCAATCCGAATTAAATTCATTACACGGAATGTTCACCCAGTCCAATCTGTCCTTTTCGTCTTTGAGTGCTGGAGGCGCAGTCGCGAATACGGAAAATGCTAAAAGAAGAAAATACAGTTATTTGTTGAATAAAATCTTCTTCGAGCCAGTAGCCATTGAATCGAGTGGTACCTGGGATTATGAGGGCCTCAATTTTATCAAAGAGTTTGGCCAACGGATTGCTCGGATCTCCGGCGATAAACGATCAACTGCGTATCTTATTCAGCGCATCAGCATAGCTCTAAGGAGTGGTAATGTCACATCCATTCTCAGGACACAACCAGCTGGTAAAAAGCTGGATGAAGTTTTCCTTCTTTAATGTATGACTTTGTATTTTTAGATATTCAGGAGACATTTATTTTGACACTAACTTTCTGGACTAATATAGTGTTATGGCTTGTAAGGTACCGGTACCTTATATTAGTTCCTTAGAAAATGATCAATTTCAGCTCTTCATGTACATTACACATTAACTCTAGACTAATTTTATATTCTAGCCCTTAATGTACCTATTCCCTCGAATAAGAATACATTTCATCCCTTCATGAATATTTTAAGCTAACACTCTAGATTTATATTTTAGGCCAGCTCACAATGTTCCTATTCTGTTAATTATCTAGAATATTGATCCACTTCTGGTCTTCATGTATGTTTTACTCCCTACCTTAAGGTTCCTTTATTGTATATATGTTCTTGTATTCATTTCCTTGAATAATGATCCAATGTATATTTGACATTGACTTTCTAGATTAATATTATATTCTAGTTTGTTATGCACTTTTTCTTGTGCTGTTTCCCTAGATTAATGATGCTTTTGATCTCATGTCTATTATGTTACCGTAACTCCCATGACTAAGGTACCTTTCTAGGTCTTTAATTTATTTATTATTGTCACTTGGTAGGCGAAGTCCCATATGGCTGTAGTGGCATGGGGTATTACGTTAATTTTTAAGAACAATGATCCAATTTAGCTATAAATATATGTTTTACCTTAAATCACATGAATAATGATTAATTTAAGCTATTCATGTATATTTCATGTTGACTCCCTGCAGTCAGATTTTCTCCAGCACATGATATACCTATTCTTATGGTTGTTCTGTAAAGTATTGATCCTTTTAAGCTCTTAATGGATGGTATGTGTTCTCTAGATCATTCATTGTTCCTTTTAGCTCCTAATGTACCTCTTTTAGCATTAAGTTCCTACACGTATGTTCCCTTCCAGATTTAATGTTTTTGTACCTTAGACCGTTACTCCTTTTAACCTCTCATTGAATTTATACTTATTTTAAAATCATAAATAAACTCACGGTAAGAATTTTTATTTAGACAGTATATTCGTAGCCTATAAGTCGTAATATTTGTTACTGACGTCAAGATATGAACTCAGACCTCGAGTAGCTATTTGCTGCCCTCGAGCGAACGTAATCAGCTGAGATCATTAATTACGTTAGGTCTACTCATCATAGTTGTGAAAGTGAGTGCTGCTAGTTTTATGGTTGGATATATCCAGGCCACTCAAGTGAAATCAAAACAAATGTTTCAGAAATATCGGGGTACGCTGTGTCCATCTATTGACCTGTAAAGAGCAACGTATTCACACTGAAATCGAGTTACGATGGTGGTCTACTGTTGTAACCAAGGTTGAGATTTACAAAACACAACTTTATTATTCGCTTCAAATGCAAAATACACTATTTACACAAATAAAACTGAAATTTAACTTGAAGCAAAATGAATTAGGAATCTTGAGAAAGAGTCTAGCTGTTGTACACTATATACAAGTTTGCAGTATTTACATCCACTTCTATCTTGAAAAGATAGTCCTTGATATATGAAAAGTCGATAGTCGAAAACTATCAGAAGTACTGACATAAATGTTTTGGAAAGTCCTTCCTTGCTGAGTTCATAAAAGCAAGTTCAATGTTGGAATAATTCTTACTTGGCGAAACCAAGGGAGCTTGCATTAATTAGGGAAATATAACGGTATGTAATAATATGACTGGATATGGGCAGCGGAATAAGAGGAGCGGTGACCAGAGGTGAGACCTCGTACTGCCAGAAATTCAGTCCACCTGGCCGAAGCACATTTTCAAGAGGAGTAGCCTCCGTGCTCGACGTAGGGTGTATTCTGGAGCTGGACACCGGGGCAAGTGGGCATCTGGACAGGCTGGGAGTTCCTCTTTATAGTACACACACGATGGTTCAGGCACGCGCACTGAGGGCTGCGCGTCGAGGCTAGAAGAATGACACTTGGCGCGCGTGTAGCTGGCTGGCGGAGCGAGAAGGGAGCGCCGGACATACAACACCCTCCCCTCCTAAATACGCCGGTACGGCGTGAAACGGCGGCGGCGCTGGCGGCGGCTGCGATGCTGGGCCGGAGCTGCTGATGTCTCTGTTGGATTGTCCGGAGCTGGGACCGGGCGGAGTGGCGCTGTCTCGTCCTGAAAGGAACCCATTGTTATTAAATGGTCTAAAGCTCGTTCAGCAATAGATTTATCTGGCTGAGCAATAGAATCAATAGCTGGACATGGGCGGTAGCGCAGACGTATCTGGTCTTGATGGCGGCAGATACGTTTCTCCGTAGTCTGTATGTCGTAGAGACGATGACCCAAAGATCTGCAGATGACTCCAGGTATCCAGAGTGGGTTTGACCTGAATGTCCGGGTGTAGACCTTGTCGTTGACTGAGAACTTCGTTGGTGAGGTCTGAGACTGGGCCGGAAGAGGCTGCAACAGAGAAAGTAAAGTTCTGTGAGGTCGTCCATGGAGCTTCTGTGCAGGAGTGACATTATCAGCGCCGGGCAGAGTTCTGAAGTTGCTTAAGAGTTGGAGCAATGCTTGGTCTTTAGTTAAGCCTGAAGAGACAGCTTTTTTCATACTTCTCTTAAATGTTTGTACAAAGCGTTCAGCTTCACCATTAGATTGAGGGTGAAAAGGCGGTGCTAGGATATGACGAATGCCATTATATGTACAAAATTTCTTAAAAGCAGTAGCTGTAAATTGAGGTCCGTTGTCCGAAATGAGTACTTGAGGTAAGCCTTCTGTAGTCAATATTTTCTGTAGAGCACGAATGGTAGCTTCGGTCGTAGTAGTCGAATGCATATCCACTACATATGGAAAGTGCGATAGTGAATCGATGACTATTAACCACATGGAATTGAGGAAAGGACCTGCGAAATCAATGTGAACTCGTTCCCATGGAGTAGTAGCAGGAGGCCATGCAGCTAGATCAGAAGACGGGGCGTTCTGATTCAGTTGACATTGTTCACAATGACGGATGAGCTTTTCGATGGCGGCATCAATACCGGGCCAGTAGCAGTGTTGACGTGCTAGTTGCTTCGTTCGGGATATACCCCAATGGCTTTGGTGTAATAATTCGAGAACTTGTTTCTGTAGGCTAAGTGGGATAACCACTCGGAAGATGGTGCCTGCTTCTAGGAGTACGACTCCAGCACGAGTCGTGAGACGATGCTGCATACGATGATAAGGTGCAAGGTGGGCGGGAAGATTGCTCTGAAGAGGCCAACCGTTGCGGATGTAAGTACGCACAGTAGCAAGTGTACTGTCTTTATCCGTAGCTTTAGCTATGCAGGTAGCATCAATAGGAAAACTGGAGACAGTATCTTCAAGTTCTATGTCCAACTGAAGACATTCAGATTCTTGAGAATCGAAGGCAGTATCAGGACCAACTGGTAAGCGTGAGAGGGCATCAGCATTACAATGCTGGGATGTGGCTCGATAGACAATCTGATAGGAATAATCAGAAAGGAACATGGACCATCTTTGAAGCTTTCTGAGGGAATTCTCAGGGATCTTATTACCAGGATGGAATAAGTGTACGAGAGGCTTATGATCAGTAATGATCAGGAAATGGTTACCATAGAGATATTCATTGAAACGGCGAATACCAAAGATGATGGCTAAAGCTTCTTTCTCTATCTGGGAGTATCGACGTTGATGGTCATTAAGTGTTTTCGAAGCGAAAGCGATGGGGCGTTCGCGTCCATGACGATCCTTCTGGGAGAGAACGGCACCGACACCGTAGTCTGAAGCGTCAGTAGCTAGCGTGATGAGCTTGTCGGGCTGAAAATGAGTGAGTTGTATAGCTTGAATTAAGGCGTTGTTGATGGTTTTCCATGCCTGTTGGCATTGCGGAGTCCCTTGAAATTTAACACCTTTTTTACGTAGAGCGTTTAATGGAGCTGCCACTGTAGCGAAGCGGGGAATGAACTTATTATAGTAGTTCGCTTTGCCTATGAAGGACTGGAGCTGCTTGAGGTTCTGAGGTGCTGGCATGTTGACGATAGCTGAGACATTCTGTGCACTAGGGCGAATTCCAGTCTTATCAAGTATATGTCCTAGGTAGTGAACTTGAGGCTGAAAGAATGTACATTTAGCGAGATTCGCTCGTAGGCCATTGTCTTTCAATTTCTGGAGAAGGAGGCGTAGATTGTTTAGATGTTCCTGATGATCTTTTCCCGTAACAATAATATCATCCAGGTAGTTAGCACAACCGGGAATGGAGGCAGTGAGTTGAGCTAAATAGCGCTGAAAAATAGCCGCTGAGGATGAAACACCGAATGGGAGCCGCTGGAGCTGGAGCAGTCCGAGAGGAGTGTTGAGTGTTAGAAATTTCTTAGAGTCTTCGTCTAAAAGTAGCTGGAGATATGCTTCTTTAAGATCAACTCGAGAGAAGAATTGTCCACCAGCGAGACGACTGAATAAGTCTTCTGGACGTGGAATAGGAAAGATATCTGTGTCGAGTTGTGCGTTGACTGTAGATCGAAAATCGCCACAAAGTCGAACATTACCATCAGGTTTCTTGATTACCACTAGTGGAGTAGCCCATTGACTAGAAGTAACTGGTACCACAATGCCAGTTTGTATCCATCTTTCTAATTCTTTCGTGACCAGGTCTTGAAGTGCTAGGGGTACTGGACGTGCTTTGAGGAAGCGAGGCTTAGCTCCGGATTTCAGCTGTATGTGAGCTGTATAGTCTTTTGCTGTTCCGAGCTGAGAGTCGAAGACTTCAGGAAACTGCTTTAGGAGATCGGTAACGTCAGAAGTAGGATGCAATGTAGATACAACGTTAATGTTGTCATGTATCTGGAAACCAAATAAGTTAAATAGATCCATGCCCATAATGTTGGATGCAGTGTAGTTGTTAACTACGAGAAGAGGAATGGCCTTCTGAATTCCTTTATAACTAGCCTGAAGCTGGATTTGACCTTTAATGTCAATTTTCTTTTTGTTAAACGTCACAAGCTGGATGTCAGCTGGAGAGCATGAAGGTGAACCTAAGTCATGGTAGGTAGCCAGGTTAATAATAGAGACAGGTGATCCAGTGTCTAATTGAAAATCGACAGATCGAGTAGAGAATGAGAGAGGAACGATGATCTTGTGAGAATTCCTTGTGGGAAGAATAAGATTGATCTGATCAACTGCCATGTCTTGGCGGGGCTGTATATGCTTCGGGCGTGCTGCAGGAGTCTTAGCAGGGCGGATCGAACTCCGACATACAGTCTTAATGTGTCCAAGTTTATTACATCGTTCACAAGTGGCTTTGAAAAAACGACAGTCACGACGTTCATGATGCTTGAAACAGCCTCGGCAGGAAGGCAGGAGTTTCGAGGTGCTTTTAGAATTGGGCTTCCTTGTAGCATTACGAGAGGGAACCGGGCGAGAATGCTTGGTAGAGAGCGCCTTATCCGGATGGTTCACTGCAGCAGAGGACTTGCGGGCCTGAGTCGAGACTTGAGCAACTTCGTGTGGAGAAGCTATGGCTGCGGCAGTCTTGGTAGTAAGCTCATAAACCGTAGCAATACGCTGGACGTCTTCTAAAGAAGGGTTACTCTGTTTGACAGCGTCAAAACGTATCTTGTCCTCAGGAGTATGTAAAAGTACCATGTCCCGAATGAGAGAATCAGTGTAGGGTGAACCACAACCGTCCTTGGAGCATATGAACTGGCAGGGTTTAGCTAGACCACGCAATTCAGTTATCCATTCAGTATGTGTCTGATGGGGTTGCTTTCTGCTCTGAAAAAATTTATAGCGAGCAGCCACTATGTGAGGAGCTTTGGCATAATGTTCAGTGAGACGGGCCAGGAGCTGTGCGAATGGTACCTCAGAAGGGTTTTCTTCTGGACCTAATTTACGTAGTAATTCACACGTAGCATTGCCAACCGAACTAAGAAATAGTGCTCGGCGGCGTTGATCATCTGTGACAGAATGGCAGATGAAATGCTGTTGTAAGCGTGCTAAATAAACGGACCATTCTTCCTTAGCCGGATCAAAAGCAGAGAACGGAGGAATAGCTGATGGCTGTGTAGAGACAGAAAGAGCTTGAATAGCCTGAATTAATGCTGCCTGTTGTTGTTGCATAAACTGTTGTTGTTGCTGCTGTAAGGCTTGGAATACCGTAGCTAGTTGCTCAGCTGTAGCCATTGCGAGATGCGTGCAAGAAAGAGCAAGGAGAGCTGTGTGTCAGAACTGGTTGTAGGCGCGACCTTGACCGGTATATGCTGGGAGTGAGAGAGAGAGCAAGCAAACACGCTGGAGCGTGCCACACAGGTGGAGCGCACGTCAGAGAGCTGTGGAATGTCTGTTGAGTGGGCGACACACTGAGCACTGATTGACTTCGTCGCCAATGTCTAAGTGTATGAGGGCACTGAGTGTGCTGTACCTCGTTGTGAAGGAGTGGATGAATTGCAAGTTATTATCCTGTCGCCACAGAGTTGGTTGACTGGGGCCGATGAATTGGAGTGTTAGTTGCGTTCTTTTGTTTTTTACCTCGTCGCCATAGAGTTGTGTTGTAACCAAGGTTGAGATTTACAAAACACAACTTTATTATTCGCTTCAAATGCAAAATACACTATTTACACAAATAAAACTGAAATTTAACTTGAAGCAAAATGAATTAGGAATCTTGAGAAAGAGTCTAGCTGTTGTACACTATATACAAGTTTGCAGTATTTACATCCACTTCTATCTTGAAAAGATATTCCTTGATATATGAAAAGTCGATAGTCGAAAACTATCAGAAGTACTGACATAAATGTTTTGGAAAGTCCTTCCTTGCTGAGTTCATAAAAGCAAGTTCAATGTTGGAATAATTCTTACTTGGCGAAACCAAGGGAGCTTGCATTAATTAGGGAAATATAACGGTATGTAATAATATGACTGGATATGGGCAGCGGAATAAGAGGAGCGGTGACCAGAGGTGAGACCTCGTACTGCCAGAAATTCAGTCCACCTGGCCGAAGCACATTTTCAAGAGGAGTAGCCTCCGTGCTCGACGTAGGGTGTATTCTGGAGCTGGACACCGGGGCAAGTGGGCATCTGGACAGGCTGGGAGTTCCTCTTTATAGTACACACACGATGGTTCAGGCACGCGCACTGAAGGCTGCGCGTCGAGGCTAGAAGAATGACACTTGGCGCGCGTGTAGCTGGCTGGCGGAGCGAGAAGGGAGCGCCGGACATACAACATCTACCTACTCCGTAACACTAATCACTGCCTTATTATTAAGCTAGGTCACTATCTGATGTCAAGTAACACTCTGAGGAATGGCAACAGGCTGACTGTAAGGTGATAATCATAAGTCACCCGTTCTTTCACGGATAAAGGAATAGATGTCCATTCATGTTATAATAATAATAATAATAATAATAATAATAATAATAATTTCGTGTGGCTATTTCTAGCCGAGTGCAGCCCTTGTAAGGCAGACCTTCCGATGAGGGTGGGCGGCATCTGCCATGTGTAGGTAACTGCGTGTTGTTGTGGAGGAGGATAGTGTTTTGTTTGAGTTGCAGGTATGTTGGGAAACGCTCAAACACTCAGCCCCCGGGCCATTGGAATTAACCAATGAAGGTTAAAATCCTCGACCCGGCCGGGAATCGAACCCGGGACCCTCTAAACCGAAGGCCAGCACGCTGACCATTCAGCCTACGAGTCGGACATTCATGTTATGACTTGTTTCATTGACTGTATTCATGAAACTACGTAAAACAAAAAACATTTTACTTCCTTTGGAACAGGGTAATTAGCAGTGTACTCGACAAGAATACAATTGCTCTCATACTCCGAGACTTATCAATTTCTCCATTGCACATGTTAAAAATAATTAAAGGTTTTGCTGAAATTTTCCCGATTTTTAGAAGTTATCTCGAGCGCGGATCACATATTTCAAGAATTCCTCTTTTTGCTGGAATTCGATTTAACATTAAAAGCACATGTTTTGTTGTGTTCTCACATTTGATGGGCCTTGAATGTCACCGATCACGGCTACTGTGTTAGGAGCAGGAGGCAAAAAATATGCAGACTGTATCAATAAGGCCGGGTAACCATTAAAAATACCCGTGAATATTAAGAATTAAAGAATTAAATTATCACTCTACCATATCAACCGAGAGTGCATGGAAATAAGAATCGTACAATGGAATGGCAGCAGGAGTTGCTGTAGATTGTAACTGAACTGATCAAATCCAGCTTTTGAATCTTCTTAAGGCCGACAACATAGCATGGAAGGATTTAGAGGGTATGTAGCTCACTTATTTCTTGTGCTGACATGGAGTTGTCCAATTGTCATGGTAACGAGTTATCCAGAAGAATACCCTGGCCATCTAGTTAGTATGCTGGCCTTTGGTCCTACGGGCCCCTTGTTCGATTCCGGGCTATGTCGGTGATTTTAATCTTCATTGGTTAATTCTTCCGGCTCGGGAACCGGTGTTTACGATGTTTTCAATAATAGATAACAGATCGTAGCAGACGCGCATGTTTTCTTTTCTTATTTGTTGCTTTACGTCGCACCGACACAGATAGGTTTTATAGCGACGATGGAACAGGAAAAGCCTAGGAGTTGGAAGGAAGCGGCCGTTGCCTTAATTAAGGTACAGCCCCAGCATTTGCCTGGTGTGAAAATGGAAAACCACGGAAAACCATCTTCAGGGCTGCCGACAGTGTGATTCGAACCCACTATCTCCCGGATGCACGCTCACAGCCGCGTGCCCTTGACCGCACGGTCAACTCACCCGATCAGACGCGCATGTTGATTGTGGCTTATACCAGGGCACTTCGGAGGCCGTACATAATTATTATAACCGTATTTAACTTAGAGAATGAGGGGAAACGAATAACACGGGGAAGAAAGGATGAAAGACTCCCTGACCTTTGGATGCCTTAAATTTAAATTCCCCAACTCGCAAGAAAGTAGTGTGATGTCCTAATTCTCTAAAACTTTTCGTCAATTATGTTGCAGTAGAAATGGGTTCTGTCTCTTCAGCTGCTATTCATCTGCACCAGACGACATTATGCTGCAAATGATCGAAACCTAATTCATCAAGGACGGGTAAAACAGTCCGTTTGTTATAAATTGAGAATTTAAACTGTAAAAGAAGCATATGTCTCTACGATGATAAAATATATTTTCAATTTTATAAAACATGAATATTTAGAATATTCCAAAGAACGTCTATTTCATTTTTCCTGTGTCTTTTTTATTCTTCGTGAGCTCATTAACATAAAATTATATACCGTACAACGATAGTAGGTTGTACGTAACAACCAAGTGAGTTGGCTGCGCGGTTCGATGGTATGTAGCTTTCAACTTGCTGCGGGAGATAGGGGATTCGAACTCAAGTGTCGGCAACCCAGAAGACGGTTTCCGCGGTTACCCATTTTCAAACAAGGCAAATGCTAGTGCTGTATCTTAATTAAGGCCACGGTCACTTCCTTCCCAGATCTAGGCTTGTTCCACACTGTCATTGCCATAAGACCTCTCTCTCTGAGTCCGTGCAAAGTAATACAAATAACAAAACATTTCTTACATAGGAACGAAGCATATACAGAAAAGGGATTTCAGAGGTAATTCACAGTTTAAAATGCCGCATTGAATAATAAAGTCAAGTGATACATAAACATTCCGAAAAATAATATTTTTACAAATTAAATGGTACATATTTTAATGAAATAATTACAAGGATAAAGAGTGAGTGATATCACATTTCCCGTATAAATACTATTAAAATGCTCCTGGCCATTACCACGCAAAAATATCTGTAATTCAAATTCAATATCAAATACAGTGTTAATACAGATTTGAAGCTACAATAAGTAAGTGAACAAGGCAGAGATAAATAATTCTAAATCTAGTTTTGTGATTAAATCCGCACAAGTGTAATTAAGCAAAAGCTATCATTATTATTCTTACTAGGCTGAACCAGTTGAAATTCAACGGAATACTAAGTCCTTCCTTCGGTAACATATATTTGTGGAACCTTGAAACTGTTCCATCACAGCGTTTGCTACGTGGCTAATGGTCTGTCTTGCTTTTTAGCTACGTAGTTGTCAACATTATCACATGTGGATTTGGCCTTGTTTTATGACCGGATGCCCTTCCTAATGCCAACCCTATGTGGAGTGAAGTAATCACTATTGCGTGTTTCTTTGGTGGTTGGTTGTGTAGTATGTATGTTTTAAAACATTTTGTTTACCAATGTGACATGTATGCAGTGTGAGACATATTGGTAGTAGTGAGAGAGATATTGTAAGTTTCCCTGTTGTCTTTGAACTTACTGTTTGTGTACATGCATCACATGTAAGTTGTGTTATGAAAAGTATCATTGTTCAGTTTGTAGTTAAAATGCCAAGGGCTGGTGGAAGATTATTCAAAAATCATACGCATTGTCAACAATCATAAAATTTTGAAAGATAGCCATCCTTGACAGATGGCGAACAAAAATGATTCCACGCCACTCCTGAGAAGTATCTAAATTTAACATATTTTGAATTGTGATAGAGCCAAAAGAAGACTGCAGGATGCCCTCATATGTCGTGAAGATGATGCAAACTATGGAACAGGAATGTTTTAACTTTAAACTCAATTTCCTTAAAATTTACTTTTTATTTTTTTGCATTCGGGGAACATTTTCTCAGCTTCTGCTCAACCTAAAACAAGGAAACTTTCAGGATATGTTTACTTAAATGCTTTACATACACGGAAACAATTTTATGTAGATCTGTAGTTTCTTCAAAATTTATTAGTCATAATATATTGATAAACGGTGATGAAAAAATTCTTAGGCAAGAAAAATTATATATCCCCCAATATTTCTGTTTAAAACATACTATCGTTTCAGTATACATAGAATAGCTGTTCCCATATAGAGTAAAAATTTGGGTTATGTACGTAACATGGTTCCCAAGAAAATGTTCCTATAAATTAACATTGTGAAGATTAGGTATTTAAGATTAGTCTGTTCAGAAACTCTGTCGTAATTGGAGAGTTTCATTTACATCTTCAGTAGCCTAATTAAGTCATTTACAGTGATGTACGTTATGTGATTCCGGGTATAGTATCTATAACTTTAAAACTGATATTACCACTGCGTTCATTGTCATGGCAAGACTGGCAATTTTGGACAAATACGTAGCATCTTCTGATTACAAAAATTTATTTCCGTAAATTTCAAAGACGCGTTTAATTCGTATCGTTTTCTTCCATAGCATAACTAATTTCTTCAAACGTAAATCTTTGTTCATCATTTGTTTTCTGGGCAATTGAGTCATAAGTAGTATCTGGAAGCATGGAAGATTAATTCCTTCCAAAATGTGGTAAGACTAAGTACATTAGGTAAGTTATCTAAGGGTTCAACCTCTTTTATTGTCCGACTCGTTGGCCTTCTGTTCAGGGGATTCCGGGTTCGATTCCCTGCCGGGTCGGGGATTTTAAAGTTCATTGGTTAATCCCAATGGCCCGGGGGCTGGGTGTTCTTTCTGTCCCCAACATTCCTGCAACTCACACACCACACATAACACTATCCTCCACCACAATAACACGCAGTTACCTACACATGGCAGATGCCACCCACACTCATCGGAGGGTCTGCCTTACAAGGGCTGCACTCGTCTATGAATAACCACACGAAATTATTATTAACTCTTTTATTAATGGGAGCAGCTGATTCAATTGGAACTTCTTAAAATGCGTCAAGTCTACGCACATGAAGTAAGTTATCTGAGGGCTCTAATACTCTTAATAATGGGAGCAGCTGATTCAATTGGTACTTCTTAAAATGCGTAAAGTCTAAGCACATTACCGTTATGAATCACTGGTCCTATTTACACACACACACATAAGGTACCTCTATCTCAAATAACCCCACGCAGTTATGGTTCACTTAATGGCTATGATTATATTAATTTCACTTTATGTGATTGATTAGCCCACCTGGTGACAATGCTCATTAAGGTATCAAGTCTATATGGTGCAACGCCGTGGTTATCCGGTTCGAGTCCTGCTGATGAATATCTTAACCATCCGAATGTTAACCGGCAGCGTAGGGGAGGTAGTGATACACAATCTCCAGTCACTAGTTTGTGTGCCAACAGCCCGGATTCAATTCCAAACCTCTCCGCAGTGAGGATGAATGGCGCTGTTGATGATGGTTCGCCTGTCGGATTGAGCAGACTTCTTGGAGTTATTCGACAGGAGGAGGTGATGTGCTGACACAGGGTTTCACTCTCCCTACCTCATCATCATCATCACCATCTGAATCCCAGACACGCAGGTCAGCAATGGCTATCAAATAGAAAGACCAGCACCAGGTGAACCGAACATGTCCTACGTCACTCGCGCCACAAAAAGCTATAAATAAATAATTAATTAAATAAGTAAACATGTTATTGCTTGGTAGCTAATGAGTTATAAGTTGTTTTTCATTATTCATATACAACTGTTAGCTTACTTAATAAGGCCAAGTCTTGAAATGTAACATGAGGCTTGAGAAAAGGATTTACGAAATATTTGATAGGGTGAATGTGGAAGAACTGCAGGAAATGCGTACGTTCACACCGGAGACGGAGCGAACCATTAAGACTTCAATTAATTCTTAGTCATTTATCATCGCTCCTATAGTACAGCAATGAAAAGGTGGAGGATTTTTATAGATGTCTCAAAAGTATTTAATTTATATTGTACCCGTAAAAATGTGTTCATATCTTTAAGGCGCTTGATATTAAATGAACGAGCATGATTCTTAACCTAGGGAGTGGCTTTATCATTGGAGCTGGTACAGAGAGAGGTATAGTTATCAATTTGAGAGATTATTTTGATAAATTGAGTTTATTGATCATCAAAAGCAAGTTCATATCACCTTCGTACAGCAGCGTGGAAGTGTCGTGGCTGGTTGGTACCTCCAAGTCCTGGGATGGTGCTGGACATCGACTGAGCAGGGACCACACCTGCTCGGATGAGGAGTTCTGGGATGTCTGGAGGTTCTGGAAATGTCTCGACGTTCTGGAAGTCTCCACGTTCTGCAATGTCTCGACGTTCTGAAATGTCCCGAAGATTGGCACACGTTCCTGGGTTCGATTCGAGACGTAATTCACACTTGAATTTCCTGCACGGCACTCCACACATTCAGGGCACTGTCTGAACAGATATGACCCTTTAATTATGGTTACTGCACTCTAGATGTTAAATCAAAACGTTCTCGAATAATCACTCGAAGAACAAGTACTGGTAGAAATGCAAGTTCATAATGCAAGCTCACTGTAAGTCAGAATGTTCTAGAGGATTACTGTCACTGCAGTCCTAAATGCATAGTTCTGAAGATTTAAAACATATTGGCAATGAACTGAATAAGTAGCACTCGGAAACTGTCCTGTTGCATTAATAGGCGAAGTGAATAGCCATTAAAGAAAATAATATTTGAAAGAAAATGTCTGACTTCATAAATTATGGATCACTCAAAATACTGGAAAGTTCTATGCTTTCTGGTAACGCGATACGCGTATTCTGAATTGTCATAGTCTTTAAGAATCAAAACATAAGTCCCTGTGCAGCACTTGGAAAGCATTGCATATTTCACAATTAAACGTAATGTTGAATGTCCCCTAAGTTTCATAGTCTTTACAAGGCGTAAATTCAACGAGGCACTTGAGAAAACAAGTCACATCGTTTAAACGTAAGTTTATGTTGGTAGGGCACAAGTTCATCCTACACGCTCGGAAAGTTTCAATGTTCCAGAAATTGATTCAAAAATATAAGTTCGAATAAGTTCGAAACGTAAGTTCAATGCGATACACAACACTCGTGTCGAATAAGTAAGTCCTTATGTGGCACTTCAAAAAAAAAGTTCCAATGTGTAGAAATAACAAAGTTCCAATGTGCCAAAATGTTAAAGTCCCAACACGACAATCGAAGAAAATAAAGTTCCGTGGTGTCGAAATGTTAAAGTCTCAACACGACACTCGAAGAAAATAAAGTTCCGATGACAACGTTCCAGTACGTCACCTTAAGAAAATAATAAAGTCTTATCGCGACACTTGGCGAAAATAACTAAGCTCCAATGAGACGCTTCAGAAAAAAACAAAGTTCTTATGTGGCACTTTAAGAAAATATCAAAGTCTAATCACGACACACGAAAAAAAAAACAAAGTTCCAATGTGGCAATATGACAAAGTTCCAATACGATGCTCTCAAAAGTAAAGTCCCATTCAGGCACTTCAAGAATATGATAAAGTCCTGATACAACACTTGGAGAAAATACCGTACTTGGATTTCGCAGACTGTCGACTAGAAGTTCGACACGCACAACACTTCTCTTGTCACCCGTGTCACAGAGACGGCGGAGTGACAGACACTGAATTCGCATGGAAGTGTCTAGAACTCGGGTACTATCTACCCTTATAACTTCTATAATACTCGGTGGATTTTCTTGAAATCTTAAGAGATGATGTCCATTGTAAAGGCTTTTAAGTTGGCAGTGTCAAAATAGCGATAGATTAGCTCAAAATGTACTTTTGAGGACGAGCTGGATCATTACCATATATGGTAGCGGATAGCTGGCTTACGGCGGCCACGTCACTCGCTGGGTACGTCACTGCGTTCGGCGGGCTGCCTACCTTCCATCTCGGGCGAAGTTCAACAAACATACTTCGGACTTCTGTCGTAGCGGTGTTCCCGGTACAATATACAGAGGAAAACAAATAGATGATGCGTCTAACTTCTCATCACAATAGCGTAATACTGGTTAAGGTTTCTCAGAATGGGGAAAGAATGCCGAATTTTATAATGGAGCTAAATGATAATTTCCTTCATTCACCAAGTTTATTTTGTTGATAAGGAAATCTTATTTTCGAAGGCATAAATTTTATCGTCTGTTCAATAACTGAAACAGCGATCCAATAATATGCAATGAAAAAACCTGTAAGTTGCATGTATCATTGTGTTATTAATGGCAGCTCTAGTGTACCATGTAAGCATATCAGTATAAAGTGTTATAGAAATTGTACAACACTACCGAAGTCATATCGCCGAATGGTGTACTCACCAAGGTAGCCAATACTAGTAGGACGTTTGTAATGGAAAGTCACGTCACTCTCGTTTGGATTCCATTTAAATTTGGAGGTCCCGTTGTTATGCTCATGATATGAACAATTACGTAAAACTAAAAGTTACTGACCAATGGTCACATTATCAACACAACAGAGTACCGGGCGAGTTGACCGTGTGGTTAGAGGTGCGTGGCTGTGAGCTTACATCCGGGAGATAGTGAGTTGGAATCCCGTTGTCGGCAGCCCTGAAGATGGTTTTCCGTGGTTTCCCATTTTCACACCAGGCAAATGCTGGGGCTGTACCTTAATTAAGGCCACGGCCGCTTCCTTCCAACCCCCAGACATTTCCCATCCCATCGTCGCCATAAGACCTATCTGTGTCGGTGCGACGTAAAGCCATTAGCAAAAAAATAAAAGGAACACAACAGAGCAGCTGGCGATGTTTCGCCAATGGAACAAATATTGTATAGATTTTCATTCATTTATTTTTTGATATTTAGTGTGGGAAAGGATAGCTCTCTCTACACTTTGCTGTAAAAGCCGTAACTTGCCGCATTGAAGGAATAGTTTTCCTGGTGTGAAAATGGGAAACCATGTAAAATCATCTTCAGGGCTGCCGGCAGTGGGGATCGAACCCACTATCTCCCGGATGCAAACTAATAGCTGCGCGACCCTAACCGCACGGCCAACTCGCCCGGTAATACTGAATTTAATGATACTGCACCCATATCCCGAAGTGCAAAGTGTGCAGTACGCTCAACGTTATTCTAACCTATCACATTATCATCGTCCAAGGAAATATAATTTTTTTACTCATATTGAGAATAACCTAGTACTTGGTAAAGATATTTACCCTCATTCTTATGAACAACCGTACGGTATGTTACTCGGTGGGTAGTTTGAAATTGCACTCATTCAATACGTTGCAGGTTTGAATTTTTAAGCTACATTAGTTTTCCGACGAACGTTGTTGTATATTATGATTATTAATGAGGCATAATTAATTCTGTGTGCTTATAATACACTGTAGAACTAACGTGTAGCATGTGAATATTATTCTCAGAAGTGGTTACCTGGTGGCTATTAAAATGAGAGTAGTGTTTTAGTAAACTGTTATCGGAAGAAGTTAATTGCAAATTAACCCTTGCTGTCATCATTACAAGAAAATTACTGACCAATGGCCACGTTGTCAAAAACGGAACGGCTGACGATGTTTCGACAATGGAAGAAATCTTAGAGTTTTTCATTCATTATTTTATTTCTCGTGAGTAAGGATAGCTTTCTCTGCACTTTGAAGATAGAAGAATCGTCCAGAAATCTTAATTACAACTTACGTAATGGATTTACGGAAGAACAGTTGCAAAGTATGCCTTGGTCTCTTTTACAATACCAACTGAAGTAGCTGGTCTTTTCAGGAGTACACATCTTAAATATGCCTGGTCCTTAAAGCTCATAATAAAAGAGTCGGTGTTGTTTTAAATATCCCCAGGTATTGGCATATATCACGCTGTCTTGAATAGCTGTCATGGTTATATTTGGCAGAGAGAAGAAACCTTCACTCGTTCTCGCATGTCGACAACATCTTCCGAACAGACACACCATGTTATCTGACCACAGATCTTAAATATTTGTCATCATGAAACTGTATACCTGTAAGGTCAGGTACCTTTTTGCGGACGGCATTTTACGGCAATTCATTAATACGTGCAGCCATACGCTCCTGGAATTCCCTTCGGGCTGTAATTAGAGACAAACGTAGTAGAAAAGTATTTAAAAAGAAATGTTGTAAATTATACATAGACTTAAGGAATTAGTATCCAGGGTGGTCGGAAACAACGTGACCTGGATATGTGAGCGTTAGAGCACTAGAACATGAATGCTGACAAATAATTTGAACGAAATGATTCGATATCACGCGCCGTTGTCATTTGGTCAGCCGCTGGATTTAGGCAATCAGACAACTTCACGGGCGAATTCAAATGGACGGTGTTGCTAAACCTGTACGTGGCTTAATGAGAGGACCGATCGAAAAATGAAACTTCGCCAGGGAAGGGGTTTGAATACGTACCTCGGAGCTGACAGGATTGTGCGCTACGGTGACACTGACTGAAACCCACGGTGTGTTTGTGTTTGAATACATACCTCACAGCTGACAGGATCGTGCGTTACGGTGACACTGACTGAAACCCACGGTGTGTTTGTGTTTGAATACATACCTCA
The DNA here is from genome assembly GCF_040414725.1 of Anabrus simplex. Lineage (NCBI taxonomy): Eukaryota > Metazoa > Arthropoda > Insecta > Orthoptera > Tettigoniidae > Anabrus > Anabrus simplex. Next base: position 800,983,909 of record NC_090266.1, read on the forward strand.
CAGCTGACAGGATCGTGCGCTACGGTGACACTGACTGAAACCCACGGTGTGTTAGTGTTTGAATACATACCTCACAGCTGACAGGATCGTGCGTTACGGTGACACTGACTGAAACCCACGGTGTGTTAGTGTTTGAATACATACTTCACAGCTGACAGGATCGTGCGCTACGGTGACACCGACTGGAAAGCACGGTGTTTGTGTTTCATACAGATTACTCGGCAAGTTTCTCAAGCCGTTCTTAATTCACGTACATATTTAGCACCACCGCCACGCAAATCCCATTTGAATTCGCTCACGAAGTGATCTGATTGGCTAACTTGAACTTTTCATTCCGCCAAAAACACTAATTATAACACTACTAGCATTTGCACCACTTCTTCACACGGGAATCTGCAGCGGATTACATGTTACCTTCAGATACTATTGAGAAGTAACATGGCTCTATTCGCACGTTTAAGGATACATGTTAAATTGATAGTTTCGTACGAAAGCGCGTGGCAGTAACGTGAAATATAATGACGCTCGAAAAAGGCGAGAGAGAATGATGCGATTTCCGAAGTTATTGTACGGTACAGTTCCTGGTCCGAAGTTGAGCGAAATTCTCCGTGATTCATAGGTTGCATATTGTATCTCTGACCACTGGCGTGGAGCTCTGACACTGATAATGCCTCCCTTAATATCTGTCCTATAGAAAAGAATGGAAAATATTTTTCAAACGAAACCCCAGTCTATTCAGTGATTTTCAAATTGTATGCACATCGAAAGCTGCTCCTGGATGAGTAAACTCAAAATAAGAAAATTGGTCGAAATCTATTCAGCCGTTTACCCGTGATGGAGAAAAGCAAACAGACAGACAAACAGACTAACGGACAAATAGGCAAACAGACAGACAAGCAGACACGAATGCTAAAATCTACTGATACGATCTTGAATTGACCTGAAACGGATAAATATACCAAATTTAGTGTCCGGCTCCATGGCTAAATGGTTGGTGTGCTGGCCTTCGGTCACAGGGGTCCCGGGTTCGATTCCCGGCAGAGTCTGGAATTTTAACCATCATTGGTTAATTTCGCTGGCACGGGGGCTGGGTGTACGTGTCGTCTTCATCATCATTTCATCCTCATCACGACGCGCAGGTCAAATCAAAAGACCTGCACTTGGCGAGTCGAACGTGTCCTCGGACACGCCATTTCCATCTCCATTTACCAAATTTAGCGAAATAAATGACATTATGGACAACGGAGCCCGTAGTATTTTATTTATAAGATAACATACCTCTAACAAAAATGCACACTACTACAGAAAGTATGGCATGTTTCATTCTACAAGAACATTCTCAGAGTTGTCAAATCACTTGAAATCGTGAGTATATATGTACAATATTGTTTACATTGCGTAAACTTATCAATGACCGACATTGGTGATATCAAGAACAAGTAATAACAAATAATGATTGTAGCAGTGTTCAACCGCCACGTTATTATCTTACAGAAATAGTTCTCTACTTATCTAATCTGCTAATAAATCGTCTGCCAACTTCAGCAACTGTTTCTGGACTGCAGTCGTAGCCTTTCCCAGTTTTGGTAGCTAAGCAGAGGTGTGAGTAGAAAACTCTGTGGGCAATACACTCTGTTCCCTCGGACAGTGGAGGGGAAGTAGTGTAGTGAGGGGAGTATTGCGGGCCATAACTCGGTCCATTGGAGGGGAGGAGTCTCAAGCTTCTTCGTGTTATAATGTATTTTAAGCAAGTTGTAAGAGTGCACAATTAAAACACACACTTAAACAGGCCTACTTACATTAAACAAAACACTAAGAAATTAGTATATTATAATAATAAAATAACTTAAAAGCACTCATTCAGTCGAAAACACCAATCATTATAACACACCTAATACTATAACATACATGTAAAACAATACGCACTATTAAACCAAGAATGACATATTTTGAACATAAGTAGGCCTATTTAAGTGTATATTTTAATTGTGCATTTGACAGAGTTATGTATAACTCTAGAAATGTTGGATGTGTGATTTGTTGTAGCAGTTTGTTGGGACCGCCTTGAAACTTACCATACTTTTGTTATTAGGCTGAAGATGTTTCTCAAATTGAAACGAAACTTGTTCCTTTTCTTTAAAAAAAGGAATAAAGAATTATTTAAATATAGTAAAGGTGGAGTTTACTCAAACACTCTTGAAACTTGCTCAAGCTTGACAATGCGGATTAATTGTGAAGTTCATTTCTAGTGATAGTGTATTTTTGTGCATTAGGGAGTCAATGTAACTTATTGATTTTAATTAAAAGTAGGAATTGAATTAAAAAGAAACTGTTAAGATATTAGTTTTAGTGAGAAATAAACACATAAAAGACCGTCTCGAGTGGCGAAAGACGCTGCGTAAATTTTGAGAATGTTTTACACTTAAGAATATCCTAAACCGCATTTGAGATACTTAAATCAGAGTATCCTTTTTTTGGGATTCATTAAACGCTAATGGGAAGGTGTAAAATGTTTTCTCAGAAGTCAATTAAGCAGGGAGAATAGAGTAGGGGTTGGGGGCGAGAGTATTTTTAGAATGAGTATGATCATTCAGTTTGGTTTGCTTAGCTATTTCGCGATGTAAATTTCCGAAGACTGAAAAGCTCTACAGTTACTATTTGTATTATTATTTCGTGTGGTTCTTTCTAGCCTGGTGCAGTCCTTGTAAGGCATACCCTTCGACGACTTTGAGCGTTATATAGGAAAACGCAAGTTTTTGTAGTGGAGGATAGTGTTGTGTTATGGAATGTGAGTTGCAGGGATCTTGGAGAAGGTACAAAAACTTATTTCCCGAGTTAAGAAAATTAATAATTTACGGTTAAACTCTCCGACCCGATTGGGGTTGAAACCTGGGGCCCACAGAACCGAAGGCAACTATGCTGACCATTCAGCCAAGGAACCATATCGATTAAAATAGCATCTACTACACTAGGAGTGAGTATGAAGATCATGAAACATGAATGAAAGCGATACGTTTTTAGCCTGTATTCCCAGAAAAGAAATTTCACATTTTGATTTGGTGGACGGATTCACTAATTAGTTGATATGGAAGACACTAGTGCAGTAACGTGGAGAATGTGATTGGCATATCACTATGAACAAGAAGAACATTGGTGTAATGACTTGCAAAAGAATGGGACCCGTGTCCTCGATGCTTGGTCCCTTAATACAGCAAATATAATCGTCGTCATCGTCATCATCAACATTTGAAAAGGAATGAAATACGGTCTCCAAAGCATATAGGAATGTTAAATTTTACAGAATTAGAAGCAATACATACGTTTCAGCTATACGTTTTAGCAACTGTAATTCAATGTATCGAGAGATGGAAAGTGATAATTTGAAAACGTTAAGCACCAAAACATTGAAGAAGAAAATGCAAAATGTTAAAAGGACTCTGCATGTTGCATGAGGTGATATTATTTTCATGTGAGAATGTATTGTGAAAACAGGTACATTAGTAGCCGTCAGAAAATTAAATAAGGGAATACATTAATGCATGATCGAGTACTAAAACACTGGGAGGGAAATGAGATTACATTTTTGCGACATCCTTGTTATTATTACGTGAGGTAATCCCTAAATAATTTAGAGATTAAGGGGTAAAGATTCCAATTGTTATAGAATAATAAATTTGCCTCAATGTTTGCAAAATATAGTTGCAGATTTGAGGTGTATTGAGACAAGTAAAGTAATAATATTTTTTGTCTGAACGTCCCTTCAATTCTACAATTTTAATAGACGCTACTGTGTGAAAATTCCGTCCTTCATGTGTTCATGCCAGTATCAAAATGAAAGGACATGGAGGTGTTATATTCGAACACGGTCAAATGCCACTGTCCTCAGCTATGAAGCCAACCACGGCCTCAGAAACGTAAGGACAATAACTAAAAATAGCAAATCTGAGGATGACCTCCTACTGAAAAACGTCCAGAATCTTAAACACGCTACAATTTTGAGACGGAAATACTAATAAACCGCGACTCATAAGGATTGCTGTTTGAAATAGGTGACAACATAAATAAAAGGCAGACTAAAGAATGAAATGATAAGGATAGTTTCTTGTAAAAGGAAAAACAGTTTTCTGTTTTTGCATAAAGATTGTAAAATTTAATTCTGAACATTCAAAAACCAGTAAGATAATGAAAATTACTATTTCTTAATTGAATACAGGGAACGCAAATATAGGAAGAAGGGGTAAACGACAGTGAAGTGAATTAAAATACGCATATAATCATTCTCACACTATTAAAATTTATGAGTTTTAAGAATGAATTTTATCCAAGAGATTCTGCAGTCTTCAACATTGCATAAACCCACTAGCTTAGTCTATTATGGCATCCATCATCAAACACCTCACGTACGGAATCTGAGATTCGAGTTAAGTTATATGCTAAACGAAGTCGTCACATCTGCAGATTTCTCAACAAAGAAAGGCATATAATTGTATACTGTATCAGCGGTATTTAGCCCCTAACATTATAAAGTCAGCTATGAAAATGAATTGTAATCAGGTATGGAGGAATGTCTCCAATAGCATACTTCCGGGCACAGTAAAATAAAGTTGGTATAAAGTAATGCGTGACATTGTATCGACAAAGAGAAGACATCGTTGTATATGTTGGAGACAGACTTGTGTATGCTGTCTACATAAAGACTCAATCCAGTCCCGTCCAGCAGAGACTTATAACTTGTGAGAACATTCGACCGACATCGAACACATGTAAACAGGTGCTGAAGGACGTCATCAGATGCCCTTACAACTATATCACACCTGAATGGGTGATCCGCCCTACATTTAGCCTACAACCACTGCAACTGAACAGTGTTGTCGGTTGTTATGTCGACTGTATGCTTAAATCGTCTGGACCTTACTGTGAACTCGGAAGTCTGTCCGAGATAGGTGAATGTATTTTAATGTGCTTTCAGTTCCCGAAAAGGAACAGGCGGTTGGGAGAACATGTAGAGCAGCTAAGTAGTGTTCTGTAATTGTGGAGTGTAGGATGTGCCGAGGGTAAATTATTGTATCTGAAGCTAAGGTGAACATCAGAATATAAATTATTCTATAAGGTGACAAGTGCAATAAAGTGATAATTAAAATCTACAATAATGTTACACGGGAGAAATCATATTATGCATACCTCATACATACTTATTGCCACAATCACCCACATCAAAACTATGTGACCATCTACCACCACATCACCTGTGTATCTAAAGCAGCACGGGGAAAATCTAAAAAATGGAAGAACTAAGATGAATTAATTAATTATAATATAATTATCCGAATGTAAGGTATACTGCAAAGCAATTGACATTAATAGGGTTATTATTTTAATTTATTATTATTAAAGTTGCTGATATGAAGTCTGTTATTATTATTATTATTATTATTATTATTATTATTATTATTATTATTATTATTATTATTATTATTATTATTATTGATTTTGTAAATATATTTGAAATGTGCCAAGAAGAGTCACGAGAAGAATTTCAGTTTGTACTCCTACATTTGTAATTCTATCGGTGTATGTAACAAGATTATTAAAAATAAGCGGGGGTTTAAAAATATCTGTTTGCAAAAAAATGTCCGGTAGTGTTTTAAGTTGGTCGCTCAAATACGTCAGCCTCGTATCGGTAGATTTCCTGGCACGTAAAACAACTCCTGCGGGACAAAATTCCGGTACCTCGGCGTCTTCAAAAACCACAAAATTGTAGTTAGTGGGACTTAAAACCAATAACATTATTACTATTATCTCTCAATGACAAAATACAACACATGCATAACGCCTGTATTCGCTACATAATCTGTGACCTACATTAATATGACCATACTATTTCTTCTTCTTCTCCTTCTTTTCCTACGGGTTTTCTCACACTTGTGGGATCGCTGTTGCGAACTTGTCGCAAACGTGAATTTGCCCCCGTTTTACGGCCTGATGCCCTTCCTAACGCCAATCGTATGTGGAGGGATGTAATCACTATTGCGTGTACCTGTAGTGGTTGCTAGTGTGATGTGTTATCTGCGTATCAAGAGGAAAGCGTTGGGACAAACGCAAACACCCAGTCCGCGAGCCAGAAATCTTAATCAGTCGCGATTAAAATTTCCGACTCAGCCTGGAATTGAACCCGGGAAGCTCTGAACTGAAGGCCTCAACGCTGACCATTCAGCCAAGGAGTCGAACTAATCTGATCATGCTACATCTGCCTGCAATTAACTTGGGTGACTAAAACTGAAACAGCGTCGTAATCGTTATGCCTACTTCATCTAATAAAGTCCTCATGTTCAAATCCCTACGTGTACTGTCAACTTCACCAAATCTCATACAACTGTAATTTCGATGCAAAATAAAAACTGATACACTTTTATTGATACCACCTCGTCACACCAGAAGGTACGCAAACTGAGTTGTTATTTCTTCAGCACAACAATGGATTCCACTACCTGTCTCTGTCAGATGGGGCCTCAGTTGGAACTTTCACGGAACGTCGTAACCAATACACTACATTAGATAATAGTTGAAGTTCTGGGGTCAGCCTCGCGGTCTAGGGATAGCGTGCCTGCCTCTCACCTGGAAGACCCGCATTCGAGTTCTCTCCAGGTCAGGGATTTTTACATGGACCTGAGGGTTGGATTCGAGGTCAGCTACGTGGTTACAAATGAGGAGATACCTGACGTCGAGATGGCAACGCCGAGTCTAGGCAACCAAGAATAATGGCCGAAAGGACTCATAAACTACAGAGCTTCGGGTTGAACAGCAGTCGCTTGGCAGGCCATGGTATATTTTGTATTTTGTTTGAAGTTCTGGATTGTATTTCATATGTTATATTTTTAATGTTCCGTTTGGGCCTGCTATGGACCACGTAGTTCTTATCTCTAGCAGCTTTCTTCTTTGACCAGTACTCCTTTATTCTTGCACTGTGAATGTCTTTTCGCTCCTGGGTCCATTTCACACCTCCTCCCGGACGTACTGTTTTTCCGTCAGTGACTGGAGAGATTTTGATGTTCTGATCAACGTTCTGTACTTATTCCTGTCATAAATTTCACTGGGAGCAATGTCCAATTCTTAAAGGTCTTTTCTGACGAGTCTTGCCCACTTGGCATTAGTCACTTTCCCCCTATAGATGGTGTGGAAGATTCTTGAGGTGAGCCTCTGATTGTCCATTCTCATGACATGACCATAAAAGTTCAATCTCCTCTTCCTCATAGATGTTGTAATGCTCTCCAATTGTTGGTACAGTTCGTTGTTGTGCCTGATTCTGTACTTGCCTTCTTCTTTAATAGGGCCCATGATATTTCTCAGGATCTTCCTTTCCTTCAGCTCCAGTTTTCTAAGTTACCCTTTTCTTCCCATGTTTAGGCATTCTGAGGCGTATAGTACTGACCGTCTCACTACAGTAGTGTAATGCCTGATTTTGAGGTTAAGGGAGAGGGATTTGGATTTGTACATACTCTTACATAGGTGGTAGGCGCTTTCCAATTTGATGCATCTGCTGTTCACGGCCTGAACTTCATTCATGTTTGGGGTTATCCATTCTCCTAGGTATCTGAAGGAGTTAGTCCTTTGTACTATTTTGACTCCCAGTGGGATTGATTTGGGTGCATCTTTGAAGTTGGTGATAAACTGTGTTTTGTTGATGGCGATCTTCAGCCCTACTTTAGCTGCCATGTGGTCGAGAGAGGATAGTTGATGGATAGCTTCCTCCACACTGGATGCCAGAAGTGTAAGGTCATCTGCGAAGGCTAAACAGTTGACTGTTAATTTGTCTTTCTTGTAGCCTATTCTTAATCCAGAGTCATCCTTTAGCATTTTCATCCACTCACGAATGACTTTTTCGAATAGGCAGTTAAAGAGGATTGGAGATAGGCCATCCCCTTGTCGAACACCTGTTTTGATCTCAAAACTCTGGGACAGTTCCCCTCTGAATTTGATTCTGGCTGTAGTGTTGGTAAGAGTTTCACTAGATTCAAGGTTTTCTTATCTAGCCCCAGTTCAGCAAGTGCCTGAAAGAGTGACTCTTTATCTACTGAATCGTAGGCCTTCTGAAAGTCAACAAATGTTGCCACGTAGGGTGAGGCGCTTAGGTTTTTGTAAGTGATGATGGTTTTGAGGTTCAGGATTTGTTCGGCGCATGACCTTGACTTGCGAAACCCAGCCTGGTACTCTCCGATGCAGGAGTCTAGTTGAGCCTCTACTATTGTGAGTAATACTTTGGAGAGTAACTTGTACGTCACTGATACAAGGGAAATCCCTCTGTAGTTGTTTAGATCTGATTTGTCGCCTTTTTTGTGTAACGGGTGGATGATAGCTGAGGTCCAGTCGCTAGGTAACGCTTCTGTCACCCAGATGTTAGGTATGATTTCATGGATACTTTGGATTGACTCCTCATCAGCGTATTTCCAGAGCTCTGCTATGATTCCATCCTCGCCCGCTGCTTTGTTACATTTCAATTCTGAAATGGCTTTCTGGATCTCCCCATTTGTTGGTGGGAGAGAGTCTGACTTAGTAACATTCTGAGGTTCGAAATGTAGTTTCTCCTTAGGTTCCTTTGAATTTAGAACGTCGATGAAATATTCTGCTAGAACTGTGGTGCACTCTTCATTGTTCATTTTCAGCTTTCCATCAGCTCCCCGAAGGTGAAGTGTAGGGGTGTTATTTGTTATTTGAAATTTAAAAGTTTGGTAGAAGTCTCTAGTGTTGTTTCTTTGAAAATCCCTCTCTGCTTGTTCAATGATATCTTTATTGTACTGCCTCTTGGTGTTCCTGATAATTTTATTAGCAGTTTCCCTAGCTTCTAAGGAGTTTTTATGGTCATCCAGACTTTTGTTACGGTTCCATTTTAGCCATGCTTGCTTTCTCTCTTCTATTGCTTTGTCACAAATAGTTGTCCAGCATGAATGTTTGTTCTTTCTGACCGCCGGGATGGTGGTTGTCGCTGCATCTATTAGTGCCTTCTGTAGTTGGGGCCAATCTTTTTTGTCTTTGTTTTTAGCCAGGGTCTCAGTGAAGTTATTGTTATCTTTCAGCTTGGTTGGATTGAACCTTGGAATTCGCGACTTGATGCAGTGGTTTTTCTCTGCTTCTTTTAAGAGGGATGAAATTGGTTTTGATCAAAGTAATATAGTGGTCTGAATAAATGATTGCACTTCTCAATACTTTGACATTCAGCACTTCTTTCCTGTTGCTTCTACTGATGGCTACGTGGTCCAGTTGGAATTCCCCAAGCATTGGGTTAGGGCATCTCCAAGTCATGGCTTTCCTAGGAAGGCGTTTGAAAGCTGTAGATTTGAGGACTAAGTTGTAACTTCTGCACAGGTCAATCATCTTTTCCCCATTCCTATTGGTCCTCTTGTGGGCTGGGTAATCTCCAACAATGTTCTTGAATTTTCTCTCTTTGCCAATCTTGGCGTTAAAGTCTCCCATTAAAATAGTTATGTGGTGCTTTGGGATCCGGTCAATTGTCTCTTCGAGTACCCTCCAAAAGGTTTCCACAATTTCAGTATCTTTCCTGTTGGTGTCATTATTAGGTGCATGGAAGTTAACAACTGTGTATGCTTTGTTGAGAGTTTTAAAAGTTATAGTGGACGTTCTTCCATTTGGAGATGAAAAGAAGATGATGGAGTTGACCATTTTGTTGCTGACTATGAAGCCTGTCCCCAAGTAGGGCACATTCTTCATCACTCATTCACCGGGTTGCCCTTTGTAGATCCGATATCCCGGTGATTCTATCACTTCTTGATCGAGGAATCTGGACTCTTGCACAGCTGTTATCAGGATGTTGTGTTCAGTTAAAACATCTAGTGTATGTTTTAGTTTTCCTGTCTCTAGGAGGGAGTTGATGTTGATGGTCGCCAAGAACATAAAACGTTTCTTCGTCTCACATGAAGGTGCAAGCTCCCCAGAATCCAAAGGCTTGCTTGCCCCATCAAAACTGGGGGTGGATTTTATACCACCTGGGGTAGGTTTTCCGTTGGTCGTTTTCTCCATGTTGCGAGAGTTAAGAAAAACGTTTAACGTGGTTACCCGCAGGTAACAATTTGTTAACTGTCAAGGTTGTAAGCCTTGAAGCCCTCAGCACTGATCTGTTAGCCGACCCAACTTCCCGCTGGGATTGGTACCCAACCTTGCACTGGGTTGCTCGGATTAGCAGGGGCACCTCTTGCAGGTTATGTACTGGAGTTGGAGTGAAAGAGGCTAGTTGGATTCTCTTGCTGAATCCAATATTTTCATGTTAATTTCATATGAGGTGCCTAGTTCCAAAAGTCGAAATCTGATATTTTTTACGAAAAATAGATTTTGCCGAGTTCTTATCCCTCTTCGAGAGATGCATCAAATGAATGGCGTAAGACGTTCCAGAACTCGATATTTGTGGTTAAAATTCAGTATTGATATTTGACTTTATTTCCAAAACTCGGCATCTGCTTCGTCAAGTTATTTACATAATCCGATATTTGCAATTCGTTCCGAAATCCGACATTTTCTATAAGGAAGTTCATATAACTCGACATTTATGGTGCTTTATTTATAGACAGTGTATTCCTGCGCACTTTTGACGGTTATAGAAATTAACAATGTTCGCGTTAATTAACCTCATTCTAAGTGTTCCCGCCAAGCTTGTTCTAATGTGGCAATGCTCTGCTTTTACGCAGTATTCGTTATCTCGATAGTTGAGTCGCCTCTTGACCTCTGATGTATTCAGTGCTGCTCTCGAAAACAACGGAAAATTCATTAAGAGTATCACGTGCTGTACCTGGTCGTGGGAGGAAACGTTCCCGTGGCCCCGAAAACTGGACTAAGAACAAGAAAAAATGGGAAAGGTGAGCATCTTCTTACTTGTTTAGCAATAATTCGTACATAATCGTTACATTAAAATGTGTTCGTGGAGGAGAATCTAGAGAGATGTTCCCTTTTCAGATAGGCTTCTTCACAGCCCCCAAAAGTACCAGTATGCAGTTACAAGAAGGGAGTATTTCAGTGCCAGACACTGACAACAAGGGACATCAAATATTTTTATAACCTATTCTACAGCACTCCGAAGAAGCTTATCCAGGACGCATTTATAATCAAGTATACAACAGCAGCACTTCCAAGGAGAACTGTGAGTATTGGCACTAATAGGAATAAGAACATTTCAATAAAGTATTTTGTGAAGAGGGCAACAAAACAACCCGGTAAGCAACCTGTTGTACCTGTCTGCAGGGCGACTTTTCTAGGAGTCTTGCAGATATCAAAAGACAGGGTAGGCCTGGCTTGTAAGCGTCACTTTGAAACTAGTCTTCGACCTATAGCCAAACGAGGGGGAGATACTCGTAGCAAACACAGTGAAAATAAAAGGCTAGCAATGAAAATGTTCATTGAGAAATTAATTGTTGTTAGTGAATTACACTATTGTAGAGGACAAGTGAAAGGTCGCCAGTACTTGTCAAGTGAGCTGAACATTGGTAAATTGTGGAGAAGTTACAACCAGTCAGTATCAGCCGAGCTACGAGTTAAGGCAGCTTACTTTAGACATTATTGTTGTCGGACATATAATATTGGATTTGGCACTCCAGGCAGTGATGCTTGCTCGAAATGCTTGTTGCTGAAAGCTAATATTTGTAACTGTAACATTCCTCATGAAAAGAATAATATCATAACCGAGTTAAGAGTACATAAATTAAGGGGACAAGCATTTTATGATGTTCTACGTAATGAAAAAATAATGAACTGATACTAAGTTTTGACTGCAAAAATTTACCTTTACCAAAATTACCAGACCAACCCACGTATTATTCCAGACAATTGTATTTGTACAATTTTACAATCTGTGTAGGAACATCGCATGAGCGTCAAACTATACAAAACACTTTTATATACCAGTGGCTGGAATCATGTCGTCCGAAATGATCTAACGAAATAGCTTCCAGTGTTTATGACAGACTTAATCATCTTGATCTTACAGATATCACAAAAGTTTATCTGGTTCTGATGGCTGCGGAGTTCAAAATAAAAATAGTATCATGATTGGAATGATTTCCTATTGTTTTTTAACAATTCCCCCGCACGAGTTAAAGAAGTGGAAATAGTATTTCCTGCTGTAGGCCACTCCTTCATACCGCCAGACAGAATCTTTGGAAGAATTGAAAATGAGATTAGAGTGAGGGACACTATTGTATAACCAGAGACCTACACTAATATATTCATGCAGTTTGGCACGGTGAAAACGTCAGGTGTTTATTGTCCGCTGTATGACTGGAAAAGCAGCATGCAATCATCCTTTAAAGCACCAGGGTCATGGCATTTTAAAATTCAATCTTGCAAGAGAAAAGCAAGGAAAATCTTCTCTACTCTTCTTCGTGGAGAGCAAAATTATATGAGTCACTTAACTGACTTCAATGGGATTACTAAAAAGGGAAAGACAGTAACTTTCGATAAAATCCAGTTGCCTCTTGCTGTAGCCGTCAAAGAAGAAAATATGGATGACGTGAACAAATTTCTGACACTTCACTAAGGGGAAGGGTGGGAAAACAATGCAGAACTTCAATATTACAAGGAGTACATGGATCAAGAAAACGTGGTGGAAGGTGACGTGACAGACGACCTCGTTTGTTAACCCAGGGAAGTGGATAACGACTTAAGAATCTAATCCATGTGACGAATTGCTGATTGTATTTTATTATTTTACAGCATACTATTTTTCATGTATTTTTCTAGAAATTGCGTTCACTGTATATTTCTTGTGTTTATTAAATTGCAAGTGCATAACAACATTATGTGGCTAAAATAATCCTTATTTAGCAAAATCAAGTGTTTTGTTCCAAAACTCGACATATGCAAGAAGTTCGTTCCAAAATAGACGTTCCATTGCTGTACTTCTAAAAGTCGACATCTGCAATTTTTTATGCTAAATATCTCCTAAACAAATAGCTGAATTTTATGTTTATATAACAGTTTGTAACAAACATCAGATAAAATATATTGAATGCAGATGTCGACTTCGGAACTAGGCGCCTCATATGTTATTGTTGATTAGCCTTTCTTCAAGCTACGCAATTTGTAAAGGTCTAAACAGTTAATATTAAGTAACATTGGAATTAGCTAAGTTATCATTTACAAATACTATAGTCATGTTGTAATGTTGTAAATTATTCTTCTCCTCCTCCTCCTTATCATAATCATAATCATAACCATAATCATCATCATCAGCAGCAGCTGCAGAAACATTTCTGTTCTTCTTCTTCCTCGTTTTCTTCCCTTACTGTATTCTTTATTATCTGTTAAATATTTCATTTGTAGCCCATTTCTTTTAATTCTGCACATGATTATGCTGTATTTTATGATTATAATGAAGAGAGGGCCTAATGGCCTTAATCTTGCCAGATGAAATAAATCTACACAATTCACTTTTATTCAACCTATTCGAGTAATTCAGATCGTGAAAGGAAAATACCCTCCATGCACTAACTGGCTCCCCCAAGGAGGAGAAAAGAACTCTTTGTTACATTTTATATCTACAGCTTATCCATTCTAGACGTTCAGATGAGAAGATGTAGTTATCCTCGTTGAGCATGTGCAGACCTTACTGAATTATACTTGATGCATTGCTGTTGATGTTTTTGTTTGTGATTGTTCTCCTTACGTTCGCATTCAGACTGTACTGCGGTGCCGACTGTACATACACGCTGAACTTCATTCCGTAAGCCATCACTCGAGTTTGAATTAAAAGTTGATAGAAAAATATGGAATGCCCATAATTTTTATTGTGTTTGTTTTTGGTCTGTTTCGAAATATTTATGAATATTCCAGATTTTTTTCCATCCACCCTATATGTTTTTTTATTTGTAAAACTTTTACCACAAATCATTTCTCCCTAACATAACATGAATCACTCTGGCTCTTGATCCCTAATGGTCTGTTTTAATCATCGCCGACCACGCTGCGGTCGGCGATAGGCAGTTGTCTTGCCTCGCTGCTAAACTACATGACACTGTCGTAGTAACTAACCGAGAGTTGGACGATCAAGTCTGATTGATACGTAGAACGTTTTACAGTTATGTTTGCTCCACGGGTCATCCAATCTTATAACACGCTGGCTAAGAAAGGCGTTCTCCGTAGTTATGAAACTTCATCTTATTCTGCCTATGACCTGTTGGAAAGCACTGCTGGAGTCAACAAGTTACGACTGGCTGATTTATTAGCGTTGTGCTCCAGCCGTCTAGTGTTCGAGCCTCACGCGATGCAATATAGATTCTTAATGCAAGCTAATTAAGCTTTATTAAATCTGGCATAATAGCCCAATATACATAAGATGTTTACCACTATTTGTGGATTCTAGAATTGCAGACGCTCATACGAAGGATTCATTTCTCAATTCCCCTAAAAATGTACTGTTTTCTTTCTCATGTACATTTGCTGTTTCATTTACGATCTCCTACAACATCATCTGCGCTCAAGTCAAGTCACATGGCACCTAAGGGTACTCTAATGTGAATGATCTGTGGCTGTCAATTTACAGGCAGAGTTTCTGCACACTGGTTTCTCTCAGGACTGAAAGAACATGAGTTGTTTAGCATGTAGCATTATTAACCCAAAACCCACTGCACTACAGCCCTTGAAGGGCCTTGTCATACCAAGCGACCGCTGCTCAGCCCGGACGCCTGCAGATTACGAAGTGTCGTATGGTCAGCACGACGAATCCTCTCAGCCGTTATTCTTGGCTTTCTACACCGGGGCCGCTATATCACCGTCAGATAGCTCCTCAATTCTAATCACGTAGGCTGAGTGGACCTCGAACCAGCCCTCAGGTCCAGGTAAAAATCCCCGATCTGGCCGGCAATCGAACCCGGGGCCTCCGAGTAAGAGGCAGGCACGCTACCCCTACACCAGCATTAAATTGGTCGAGGCGGAAGAATGTGGTTTTGATCGTCCGTCAGGAAGTCAAAAGATTTAGAAACCGGATTTCCACTTCTGGAGAAGCAAGTGGCCCTGAGGCTCATTCAGCCTACACCAAAACTGAGTACGAATTTAATCCCTGAGTGATGGTGGCCGAGCATGCCGAAGTTACGTAGCTACGTAGCGATCGACATTACTACTTATTTGTTCATTTACAGGGTGAGCCAGGCAAATACTGAGGAGAATTGGGGCGGGGGGCGAAAATGACTTTTACGTATTGGCTTTTCTACTCGGAAGGCCGGAATTCGATTCCCGAAATTGGAACTTTCACCTTAAGTACCACACCGAGATCACTTTTATGGCTTTCTTTACTAGGCTTTCCATTTTCTATCAGAATTATCGTAAATAGTCCGCCTCTGTGGTGTAGTGGTTAGTGTGATTAGCTGCTAACCCGGAGGCCCGCGTTCGATTCCCGGCTCTGCCACGAAATTTGAAAAGTGGTAAGACGGTTGGAATGGGGTCCGCTCAGCCTCGTGAGGTCAACTGAGTAGACGGGGTTTCGATTCCCTTCTCAGAAATCCTCGAAGTGGTTTTCCGTGGTTTCCCCACTTCTCCTCCAGGCAAATGCTGGGATGGTACCTCACTTAAGGCCACGACCGCTTCCTTCCCTCTTCCTTGTCTATCCCATCCAAACTTCCCATCCCCTCACAAGGTCCCTGTTCAGCATAGCAAGTGAGGCCCGTGGGCTAGGTACTGGTCCTTCTCCCCAGTTGTACCCCAGACCCAAAGTCACACGCCCCAGGACACTACCCTTGAGGTGGTAGATGTGGAATCCCTCCAGGAGTACGAGAGAACAACCAACTCTGGAAGGTAAACAGATTAAGATATAAAAGAAAAGAAAGATTTAACGTAAATAATTTACATAAATAAATTAATAATAATAATACTAATAATAATAATAATAAATAATGAGAAGAAAGTGTTAAGAATGAGTACATGCAATGAAATTGGGTGTATAATTTAGTTTCATTAGTGATGTCATGTGGAGCCAACGTAGGCTGGTAGGTTGCCTAAGAGACTCAGCCGTAAGGGGTAAGCTCAATAGAATTTGGGAAAGACCTGGAAGCCGGTGTTTAAATTGAATTCTTTATTTTTTTGCTATTGGCTTTATGTCGCACCGACACAGATATGTCTTATGGCGACGATGGGAAAGGAAAGGGCTAGGACTGGGAAGGAAGCGGCCGTGGCCTTAATTAAGGTACAGCCCCAGGATTTGCTTGGTGTGAAAATGGGAAATCACGGAAAAACATCTTCAGGGCTGCCGACAGTGGGGTTCGAACCCACCATCTCCCGAATACTGGATACTGGCCACACTTAAGCGACTGCAGCTCGGTAGAATGAATTCGTCATAATTACAAAGTATATGAGTAAAAGCGGATTAATCTAAAGCGATAATGAAGGTGCTTAGTTTTTTTAAGGTTCCCTGCAAATCGAGCGTTGAATGTGATAATAATATTTAATTTAGACATATACATACGTATAGACGTATGAAGATAGCGATTTATTTCCTAATGGAAGTATGCATTATATTAAAATGGCCGCATTGTTAATTTGCATCCTTCGTAAAATCATTCTGGTATAGCATTAATTGTTTACTTTCAAGCCAGTGGGTTTATGACAATTATTTTGACAATAAAAATGAATATTCAAAATGCAAGAATTTTCAGTGCTTATGAGTACAAATTTTGCTCTGTGTAGGAAAGTTAACCATAAATATTGCACCCATAATCGAGGGCACAATATGTATTAAATAACCTACTCAACGTTCAACTCCCATAAGGTTTGAGCAACACATACTCCCAGTGTTTCAAATTCCACGTAAAATCAAGATCACATCAGCAGTCAAGTAAAACTATCACTGTGTTTGCTTTATAATCATACACATATTTTAAGTACTGGCTGGCATATCATTCAGCGGTCAGTGTGCAAAAACTTCTGTAAATGAGATAAACACCTCCGTAACCCTTCGGTTACAGCCATGGCTGTGAAATCTTCCACTCCTCTTACCTTGAAATGGTTTAAAGTTTAAATTTTAGAATGATTAAACATACCATCCGCTTAGTCTCTCTTTGTTTCTCTACATTCCATGGCCGAATCCATTATTCTCCCAGATAAACGGTCCTCCTTCATTTTCCTTACGCGACTCTGCCCAGGAAACCAATTCATACGCATCCATCAATATCATGTCAAACGTAGTCTGCGTCTCATCGCGGCAAGTGCCCTCTTTCCATCGTTCTTATCTGTTGGTGCTAGAAATGATTTTCGGTTGTTTCATGTCTATTGTCTCCAGTTCATGTGTAAGATGTTTTGAGTAACGAGTTATCACTCACATACAACAAAGTCGGTCGGAAAAGATAACATTGTAATGATAGTTTCACTTGCGAAATCATTACAAAATACCATTCATTTCGATTGCGGTTTCACTGAAATAGATTTACTACATCGTGACGCTTATGGGCTTGTACATAACATGCCGAAGTCATTTCTTACCTTCCCTGTACTGTCTTTCATTTATTAAGCGATCTGGCTGTGCGGTACGGGCCGCGTAGCTTTAAGATTGTATTCAGAAGACGGTGGGTTCTAACCCCACTATCGGCAGCCCTAAGGACCTTTTACCGTAGCTACACCACTTTCATACCAGACAAGTACCGAGGCTGTACCTTAGGTAGGGTTCCTTACAGTTTTTTTGTACTACCGTCACTGAAAATCAATCTGAGTTAGTGGGACGTTAAAATGTCTTGGATTTGGGAGTAAGTTCGGATAGGTTACTTGGTAGAATATTTCGATTCTATAATTTCACACATTCCATAAGATAACCAACGGAGTATTTGCGTTTTTGTAGATGTTGTCGTACAAGCTGACCTAGCCATGAGAAAGTGAGATTCATGGTTGGAATACAAGTGCTCCTCTGTCAACCCGTCCCTTTGAGATGTAGACGGCGTTGAAATCGGTCCACTCGCGAGGCGGACGTGCTGATTTTCCTGGTCTTGCTCGGTGGAAGGGGTATTAAAATAGTACGAGTGCTTTTCCTCTGTGCGCTCTTGTATGCGTGTGTTGTTTTCAGTCGAGTGACAGCTTTAAACAACTTACTAAGCTATCTCCACTCCTCTGAGCGTAAATCATCTTCAAGTGAATGACGCATGCGACTGTTTTCCGTACAGGGAATGAAGTACATTTATAAAGCATTTCATTTTTCTGAACTCATCAAATGTAATTATGTTTAAATAACGTTAAAAAGTGCTAGTATATTATATACCACGTGAATATAGTTACAGTCAATGAACCCCAAATCAAACAGGTTGTCCGATAGTTCCTTACAGCATCTCCCACGTTTCATGCAAGACGGGCTATCTGAAGACATTTACGTAGGTTAAAACCGAAGCTAAATGATACTCGTAATATTAAAAATATCTTGCTAAAACAGACAAAATACTTCTTAACTAAAATTAACCTATATGTAGTATCATAGTATATCATGAAAAATACGACAAATCGAAAATATTATTATTATTATTATTATTAACAATGCATTAATCATCAAACTCGGAAAAAATCTTCCAAGTAAATAAATTCAAGTATCTAGGAGAAATGTTTCAACTAGCAGGGATAAATGAAGAAGCAAACACAAAACTACTAACAAACAAAGAGCTTACAAAAACACCTGGAAAAGACACAATAAAATCTCTATACATAAAATAACATGTCCTGACTGACTGACTGACTGACTGACTGGCTGACTGACTGACTGACTGACTGACTGACTGACTGACTGACTGAATGACTGACTGACTGACTGACTGACTGACTGACTGACTGACTGACTGACTGAGAGATTCATCATTGCCGAGCCAAAACTACTGGACAAAACGAAATGAAATTTTGAGGATATATTTATATTAGAGTGTAGGTGCTCACTAAGGGAGGATTTTTTTATATCCTGCCGTTATGGGGGTGAAAAGGGTGTGAATTTTTTAAATGATTATATCTACATCTCAAAAACTTAAAAGTTTACAGACGTACGAATCGGGATTTAGTATCTCCTTTAAAAATGAAGAAAACCATTTTTGTTTTTGTTTTTGGAAAATCCCATTAAGGTTGCTGAAAAGGGGGGGGGGGGAAGGGGTTGAATACCTTTTATTAGGATACTTATATCTAAAAACTGAAGATGTTACAGACATGAAAATTGGTATTTGGAATCTACCTTAAAAATAAAGTAACATCTATTTTTTTTTTTTTTTTCGTTTCCGGAAGATTTTAAATACAAATGTTCGTGTCTTTAACATCTTCAGTTTTTGAGATATAAGTATCCTCATAAAAATATTTCCACTCCTTTTGCACCTCCCACCCCCATGAAGTTGATCCCCCTCCCCTCATATGTGTGTTTCTTTATTTTAAAGGTAGTTTCTAAATACAAATTTTCACGTCTGCAACATCTATAGTTTTTGAGATATATGTAACCTCATACAAAGAATTCAACTAACTTTTCAATTCTGTCACCCCCCTTAAGAGGAATTTCCGAAAATAAAGAAATACGTATGTCTTTATTTTAAAGGGAGACTCCAAACACCAATTTTCACTTCTGTAACATTTTCAGTTTTGGGGATATCACTATCCTAATAAAAATATTTAAATCCCCTTTACAGTGCTTTTCACCCATCCCCCGCACTTGAGTGCCTTTTGAAAACTTAAATACACGTTTCTTTATTTCTAAAGGCGATTTAAAATGCCATTTTTCACGTCTGTAACTTGTTAAGTTTGTGGGATGTTCTGTAGATATTCTCATTTTAAAAATTCACCACATTTTACAGTTCCCCTTAAGTGGATTTCCCGCAAATAAATTATCTATGTTTCTTTACTTTTACAGAGATTCCAAATACCAGTTTTCACGTCTGTAACAATTTATATTACCGAGCTCGATAGCTGCAGTCGCTTAAGTGCGGCCAGTATCCAGTAGTCGGGAGATCGTGGGTTCGAACCCCACTGTTGGCATCTCTGAAGGTGGTTTTCCGTGGTTTCCCATTTTCACACCAGGCAAATGCTGGCGCTGTACCTTAATTAAGGCCACGGCCGCTTCCTTCCCACTCCTAGCCCCTTCCTCTCCAATCGTCGCCATAAAACCTATCTGTGTCGTTGCGACGTAAAGCAAATAACAAAAACACAAAAAATTTTTTTTTCAGATATACTGTAGATATAATCTTTTTTTAAATTCACACCCTTTGTCACTCCTGTTCACCCCCAGTAATTATATATTCCTAAAATAATACGTGTTTCTTTATTTTTACAGGAGATTTTAAAAACCGATTTTTACGTCTGAAAACGTTTCAGTTTTTGAGATATAGATATGCTCATTTAAAAATTCACCCCCGCATTCATCCCCTTAACGGTTGAATATCCAAACATCCTCCCTTAATGAGCAGCTACACTCTAATATAAATGTATCCCCAAAATTTCATTTCGGTCTGACCAGTAGATTTGGCTCGGCAATGATGAATCAGTCAGTCAGTCAGTCAGTCAGTCAGTCAGTCAGTCAGTCAGTTAGTCAGTCGGGATATGCTATTTTATATGTATAAAAATATAGACAAGGAGTTACCCGCGGCTTCGCTCGCGTGGATTTCGTAATTTGTTAGAGGTAATAGTTCCTCAGTACTGTACTAAGACATCCGAAATTCCCTAAAGTATAAAAACTCACCGAAAAATTTAGTTTCAGTTACCCCAGAAACTCTTTGCACACCACGTTGGTGGTATTGGCTTTCGGGGCTAAGGCAACCATGCGACATAGGACTGTACATTTGAGAAACAGTCTTCTCTCAAAAGGAAGAAGTACGTGTTCCTTTATTTTAAAAGGAAATTCCAAAAAGTAATCTTTACGTCTGTAATATCTTCAGTTTTTGAGTTATAAGTACCCACACACAAAGAATTAGACAACATTTTCAATTCATTCACCCCATCCTTAAGTGGATTATAATTAGGGTTTCACCTTTGAAAAAGAAGCAGTAATCCAGAAAGGAGATTGGCAAGGCTGCAGTTTGTCCTCTCTCGTTTTTAATGTGATATAGTACAAGCGGTAAAGAAAACCAAAGAGGAATTTGGAACGGAAATCTCCCAAGAACAGGAAATGAAAACTCTGAGATTTGCCAGTAATATTGTTATTATATCTGAGTCTGCAGAACATCTGAACAAATTGCTGAATGATATACACACAGTCTTGGAGAAGTACAAGATGAAACTAAATAAATCCAAAACAAAAGTAATGGAGTGCAGTGGAACGAAGTCAGGTGATGCGGAAAATATTAGATTAGGAAATTGAGTTTTAAAGGAAGTAGATGAATATTGTTACTTGGGCAGTAAAATAACTAACGATGGCGTACGTACGTACGTATATATTGATACGTATAAACACTCTCTGTTTTATCGATCTAGTTTACTTTATGATGACCCAATTAGTACAAACACTCAATTATATTTGAGAATGAATTTCTACAGTTCCCTAATTAGTGGTTATTTACAAGTCTCCGAAGTCCTCAGAGATAGCGAGGTATTACCTGGACGGTAATACTCTTGATTGACAGATCACCTTTCACTCTCATCCTCACTACTTCGCACAGCAGCTGTACGCAAACAGGTTCGAAAATAAGACTGTTAACTATCACAACACACGACTGCTGTTTCATTAAGTTGGACTTCAGACGAATACGATGATTCACACAATCGACATAGTCAATTCAGTTAACTCACAGTTAATGTTAACTGCTCCACACAGTGAACTACTTAACACTGACAATTAAACAGTTGTCACACAATATAGTAACAACACAACCGTACTAACCAGCACAACAATACTTCTCAAAACAACGACAATTTACACTCTTCAGTCTTTACACACAACAACTATTCCACACACTAACTGTACATCGGTCTGCAGTCCACGGCAGTACACCACTCAGTACTCCAAAAACACTCCAACAGGACGATACTTTGACACTGACTGTGGTGGGTCACCACCACACACTCGACGCTCCAACACAACAATTCCTCGTTCGCGGTGACTTTGCATTTTTATCTCAGGTGATGACGTAATGTAATCCTAAAGATACGGCCGGAGGAGGAATATTCTCGTTTGGACTTCCAGAAGGTCTGCGGAGAAACCGGACGAATACAATACAAGGAGAAGGAGGCCACGTCATCGGGCCGGCTTGGGTGGTCTCCGGCCTAGCTTACTCATCCTTTCCAGGAAATACCAAAGTGGCTTTCCTGAGGACTGGCCTTGCCTGAGTATGTAACAGTCTATGCATGTATGTTATGTATGTATGCAATATGTGTTATTAAAGACTACTCAAGGTCAACTTGCTACCCGTTCTACTCTCCAAATCTAGTCCGGCAGTGTTTTCACGGTATGGTTCGTGAATTCAGTTGTCGGCTTATCTCTAGGAAGGAGGTGCATCTCATTCAATGGTTAACATTACATTCTTTCCCACGTGTACTACGTCTGATTCTGGTGCTAATTGTGGTTCCTCGTACGTCACAGTCAGAAACACCAGAATACCACTCGTTAGCTTTCATAAGAAGTTCTTTGAAGTAGGCCTACTGATAGCCTCACTAGAATGAATACTGGAGATGAAGAATGTTGTATTATATTACAACAAGAAAACTTGGAGGTGATGTCAACTGTTTTTTTTTTATCTACAAGTTGCTTTACGTCGCATCGACACAGATAGGTCGTATGGCAACGGTGGGAGAGCGAAGGGCTAGTAGGAAGGAAGCGGCCGTGGCCTTAATTACGGTACAGCCCCAGCATTTATCTGATATAAAAATGGGAAACCACTGAAAACCATCTGCAGGGCTGCCGACAGTGGGGCTCGAACCCACTATCTCCCGAATACTGGATACTGGCCGCACGTAAGCGACTGCAGCTGTCGAGTTCGGTATTATTATTTTATTTTATTGGGCTCACGTCACACTAATTACTTTTATGGTTTATGAACGTTCCAAAGTGCCGGAATTGTGTCCCTCAGTAATTCTTTTAGATACTGATAAACCTATAGACACAAGGTTGGTGGATTTAAGTACCTTCTAATACAATTTACTATTTGAGCTCAGAAAGCCAGTGCCATCTTAGCCACTTTGTCCATTATTATTATTATTATTATTATTATTATTATTATTATTATTATTATTATTATTATTATTATTATTATTATTATTATTACTTTGTGTGCGGGTTCAAGATGGTCTAACCACTCTGTTCCCAACCTGAGTGGATCTCGCGCGAATGCTGACGACTTTGGGTGGGTTCTTCACTAGGACCACTGCGTTGAGGCGGGAAGGGCATAAGATTCTATACCCTTGCCCAATATTCGTATTGAGCTTATACGGTGTCGTGTTACCTGTAATTTCAGCTTTATTTGTATACAGAATACAATCTGTGAAAATGACACTGGGAATTGCTCCTGAAATATTACATGACCACATTCGGTTCATAAACGTTTTGTTTGGGGTGTTTCCTAGTTCATGTCTGACACTTCACCTCTATTTAGATATGTGAATGGTCAAAGAATTGTTAATTTATCACTATTCTACGCCAGAGAAGCTGAGAGATGTATTAAGAAACGCAGAGTACGATTGGCTCATGTGAGGGGTGCACAGAGGAATCCGTGCTGGGACATTGTGATCGAAGTAAGGAGGAACCTTGAAATGAAGACGACGATACCTGAATAGAAATATATATTGGATCTGTCCTACAAGTATCTTATATCACGATTTCTCCGTCTTCGTAAGCATGATGTCCTGTGACTAAATTATTTGATTGATGAAAGCAGCTCAGATTCCGTTCACGGAGCCTTACAAACTAGGTTAAATGATAAATATATGGCATTGTATTACTGAAAGTTCACACTGTAAATTTGAATGTTGTGTGCAGAGTGAGTCTACTAAAATATTCACCAGAAATAACTCGTATACTGTTAAAGTTGCCGACAAATCTATTTACGCTTGCAGTAATGTTAATAAGGGGTTCATAAATGAATATCCAGGGTGTCGATGTATCCCGAGATAATGGTAATAACACTGTATTTTTAAATGGAACTGCACGGCTTCCTACTCCTAGTACTGAGGAACTGGACAAATGGCCCTTTCGTATGAATCACTAATCAAGGGTCTAAGGCACGCACTGTGAACAGAGATCCTTTACCTTATTCTGACAGCTACATATTCACTATACTGTACCAGTAAATACACTATGATAACAGTAAGTGACCTTTGAAATCGCCGTAGGTAATAAGGAAAGGAGAAATGAATACACGACTACTATAAAATGGGCAGCATTCATTCGAATAGGGACTCACGGCTCGCGTACGAAGCACGTTTGAAGACATTCCAATTTCCCGAGAAATACAGCTCGTAATTTGAATACAATTACACCCCAGAATTTACAATGCCCGTACATCTAAAGCCAGGTGTAGAAAACAGTGTGAGTATATGTAGAATCACAATTTTTCTACCGTATATTTGGCAGTTTTTGATACTTTGGAAAAAGGGAAAATACTTCCACTTTAGTTAAGAACCCCTTGGAAACATTGCTGAAAATAAAAAAAAAGATATTATTTTTAACGTCTTACGGGTTATTTAATGTTAGAGTCTTAACTGACTCACCCAGAATATGTATGCTTCCACGTCAAAACAACGAAATATTGTACACTAAGTTCAATATTTTCTGTGCATGTTCCATATTATATATATTACGTTCGTAAGAATATATGAAATTTAAAGAGAATAAATTCATTTTGATTCTCCCTATTTCAATCGGATGAAATTGTCATTTAGCGTATCCAACGATATTTATAAGGACTTGACCTAGAAATGGTCATTACAGCACCTAGTTGGTCGTACACAGTACCGGTACTTGAGAATAATGCTGCTACTCCTGTGGTATATTTGGGGGTGCTTTACACCAAATGTACTTTTATATATCCGACCAAGATTTTTTACGAATGAAGATAGTTCCTTTCAATGATAGGATACATGTCGTCTTCCATCTTCTTCTTCTTCTCCTTCTTCTTCTCCCCATGCATCTCTTTTACGCCATCCCTTATTGTTATCCGCTGGTTAAAAATATAGGCGATTATTGATTCATGTTGAAATAATGTTTGGTAGTTCGTCCCTAGAACTACGCGATTTTAATTATTAAAGGAACAATGTCCATATATACGATCGAAAGTTAAGTTTCTACAAACTCAAACCGCATTGGGGAAGAACAGTGGTACCTTACGACTGAGCTACATGAATTCATTTAATGCTCATACGTACTTGTATCTTATTTGTGAAAATGTGTGTAGACAGCTAACTTCTAACAAAGTCCATGATTGGATTAAGGAGTTGAAATGTAGAATATTTTAATTCGAGTACGTATGTTCATAATGTGTTTTCTTCAGGTTTATCCCCTCTCACTCCATGAAAAATCCGTTTGTGTACCTGAATTAAATGAAAGGGGTATCACTTTCACTTTATTATATCGAAAAATTTCAATTGCGTACGTCAGTAAAGACCTCACAATACCAACGTTTATCAGAAAGTATTTACACATTCGTAGACGAGGCTGTTATTCAAGGATATATCGAGTCAGTAACACAAATAACAGCAAAATGATTTCGACCTTCTTAGCATGTTTTATTGAGTGTTCCTTTTGTATAGATCAGAGTACGTTTACAAGTAGCATGAAAATTATGCCAAACTTTTCGCTTTACTGAGTTCGAAGTCAAAGACAGAGGAATATGTACTGTATATTTCCAGAGTAATTATTATTTGATGTTGTGAACCAGTTACCGGCAAAGAAAGCTGAAATAGACGAATATATTTACTTTCCACACTCCTTGATAAGTCACAAAGCAAAAGGTAAATACATGCAAATATAGCAAAAAAGCATTACTGTATGATATTTACTTTCGAGTTTGTCAGCCCAGATGCAAACCCTTTTAATTTTATAGCCATACACTTTAATAGGATGCCATACCTCATAGTCTGCTATGATTGAAAAAAAATACTGCTTAAATTGGATGCGAAACGAACAGTGGAAAAAGGCAGGTTAAATTACATTAGAGATCCCAATTTTATTTTTTCTGCTACTGCTAGTTAATATTAGTAATTGAGGATTATGGGAGGAAAAATAACAATTTTAATTTTAATTTCGTTCAACCCTTCTGAAATATAGAAATGGAATGGAATTAAGACTGATTGGAAAATCATTTCAATTTAAAAATATTAGAAAAGTTTGGAGAATCCTGTTTCCATCTTCGGGAGTAAAGGGAGAGTCATTAATCAGACAAGCATGGACTACAGTAGGCTGAAAATGAGAAGGTCTTTGCGTCACATTCAATGATATACGAATAGTAGTGTAAAGGTAGCATTCCATTCACCCACTTACTCTCTTATAGGAAACAACTCTCACCTTTCTTTTATTTCATTTTTCCCGTTGAGAACGAAGTGAAGGATGCCTGGTAAGGCCAGTGAGTATAGATCAGTCCCAGATCGGATACAAACGTGTCTTAAACAGAACGTAACAAAATCTGCAACGCGAACAGAATATTTTACAGACCTACAGTAATGAATAAAAACTATTCTAGGTCACAAATTATAATGTGAAACTTCCTTCTGAAAGTCTTCTTAAAGATGACTTAGCCTTCGAAACTTATACCATATAATGAGAGACTATTTACAACTTATACTAGGCTTACACGACTTAGTTATAAGTACATATCCAGCAACGTGCTGTGTAACAGCATGTAGGCCTATGTATGTTCAGTCTTCAGCCCTAAGGCTGGTTAGATCCTCAACAGCTCTCCCAGCAGCTGTCATATATGGCCTAGACATCACTGAAGAGGCATACTACGGAATGGGGAGTGAGGTAGTTTCCCGTTGCTTTCCTCACCGAGCCAGAAGTTGTTACTACATATCAGTCTGCCAAGCCCACTGAAATGCTTGCAACAACCGACCCTATGAGCAACATTTTCACACAGCTCATAGCAGGGACTGGCTGCAGAAAGAATGGCATTACTAGAATCGCTCATACCTCAGTCACGTTCATATTGTCAAAGCCAAGGATAAGACAGAGATAGCTCATTGAAAGTAACAAAATTGCTCAAGCCCATACCAGAAGACATAGTGAACTGTAAACACTAGGTCTGCCAGCAAAGGCATGTGTAACAACATATTAGGACAATAAATAGACCTGAAAATACTTCAAACTTATGCAAAAGAATATTATAGCATATCAGTAAGTTTAATACCTCTACTGAGATTTATATATTGACAAAGACATATAAAAATCAGTTCCGAATTTAATTTTCTAATTGTTGAAACAATGGAACCATCCTTAGTTTTTTTCACACTTTTTGGTTTGGATGATATCTGAATCAACAGACTAGTTTCCATTTAACTACACATGGCGAATGAAAGATTTACATACTCCCACTCTAATAAATGGATGAAGTCCCAATATCTATTGAAAGAAAGTTCTACTATTTCAGAAGGAGAGATTATTTACTACTTATATGCAAAGGTTAAACTAAATATTCACTTTCACACAGCAGACAGACTTATTCGAATTTCACCGCCAGCCATCATTAAAATAGTATTTTGTGATTCCAAAACCAATTTCACTAAATTGCTGGCATATTATCTTCCTTGGAACCACTGCTACTTACTAGTCAGTAGTAGGTCAAATTAGTAGTATAATAAAGCTATATCGGTACACGCCATGAAGGTCCTTGGAGGAGTGAAGAGTAAAAGCTTTCACTATCCGTAGCTTTGGATAGAGTAGGATAGGGTGGTTAGTTCTATGTCCGGCCACCTCGGCTCCAGAAATAAACCAGGTACTCATTTTTGGCAAAGCTGAACGAACACCATAGCCAATATTTATCTTCGGGAGTTGAAATTTATCTACCGAGCTCGATAGCTGCAGGCGCTTAAGTGCGGTCAGTATACAGTATTGGGAGATAGTAGGTTCGAACCCCACTGTCGGCAGCCCTGAAGATGGTTTTCCGTGGTTTCCCATTTTCACACCAGGCAAATGCTGGGGCTGTACCTTAATTAAGGCCACGGCCGCTTCCTTCCCACTCCTAGCCCTTCCCTGTGCCATCGTCGCCATAATACCTATCTGTGTCGGCGCGACGTAAAGCAACTAGCAAAAAAAAAAAGAAAGAAAAAAAAATCTAAATACTTCAACTTCATGATAGGGATTTGAATCCATATCTCTTCGTGTAAACCGAGAACATCTTTACCACTTCGACTAGGTATCCCCTCTCTCCTAATACGAATATACATATCACAAATTACAGCATTATAAATGGAGTTACCGGATAGAATTCACATACTCAGTAAATACACAGAGATGATAGCTGCAATGTTGAAAGTCCTTGAAAATGCAACAATAATAAAATCAGCATCAACGATAACACTCCCATAGACACGTAATAACCACTTCGAAACACAGACACAAACATAACTGAAATGAGTAAACAATAATGAACAATGGTATGTTATTTCATACAGGTTCTGCAGGAGCCGTATTTGTACATTGGGTTAGTGATCAAAGATCTCATTAGACTTGACTGACCCACCAGCAGCAGCAACAGCAATAAAATGATTTGCGTGTCCAATCCAAAAATCGAATTTGTCGGTGTGTGACATGTATCAAAAACCTGACAAGCTCTTCCATATTGAGATAACGCCACCTGAGATGCATTAGAAGCTTACTCTTGCTCCTTATTCTCAATTTCATGAAACCATGGCTTTCTTGATAATATATCAATAAAGTTCGTTGAACGTCTCTTCGAATGCTGTAGATGTTAAGGGATACGGCCGGGAAGGGGTGACCGCGGATCGTTGACAGTCGTTCAAAAAACTGTACTTACTTACACAGGATCGAACCCTCGAACTTCCGACTGTGAGTTGGACACCCTATCACTGATCCACAGAGGCGGATATACGATATTACTAATACTATTACTACTACTACTACTACTACTCCTGCTACTACTACTAGGCCTACTACTACTAATAATAATAATAATCATATGCACTATTGTTAGTAAACAAGCAGGTGAACCAGGCCCATAACAAATGCGTAGGCCTACGTAGTATTTATTTCCTAGATCTTTGATTTACTTTTAATGTTAACACGTGCTTTGTTCCTAAGCAGTTGCTTTTAATGCACTTTTCAATATGTACCTCAGTTATTTTAATTAAAAATCTCGTCTCTTGATCCGGACATCAACTGCTGTCCAGTTAACGAAAAATCCACAGCCTGTTTGCAGTCATTCTACCGGGTCAGGAATGGAATGAATGAAGCCCCCGTCTAGTGGCGAGGATAGGAATTGTGCCAGCTGCGGAACACCGTCGGACTCCTCTGGACTGTCCAATTATCCAGATTTAAAATATTTTGTTGTGCACTTGTTTTTTTGATAAATTATGTATCTTTACCTCCTTATTATCTGGAAAATTTTCCTGGAAAACAATTTCTCGACTTTTGATGGTAAAAATTAATTTGGACTTCCCGAGAGCTTTTCAAACGACGCGTTGGGAAATACTGTATACAGGTTCACACTCGTATTGCGACAGATGATGAGCATTCTTTTTAAAGTTCGACGCACAACTGACGCGGGGATTTAACCTCAAAATCAAGACGCATCTAAACACTGATAATGAACTCAGTTTATTATAATGGAAAATAAACCTGAACTAGAGTGATTTTATTTCAAATGCAGGTTGGTAATTGTGCAGTTTGTGAAATTTATCTGGGTAATGGAGTGTTTGAATTTGGGTGATGTTTATTTGAGTGTCTTGTTAATCAGTTCCGGATTGTTCCGCGTACGATATTAATCGATATCAGATATTGCTAGTTGTAAGTCGATAGTTGCAACAACAACAACAATATTTAAATGAATGTCTATATCATAATACATGCCTATATGATAGAGTTAAGATACATGTAATTAGCGTATTTGGAACAAAAATGTATTAGAATTAAATTTCAGTGATGTGTCATGAAACAACTGATTAATTAGCTTAATTACATTCCGATCATACCTTATGTCCATCACTCAACAGCTTCCCCATTTTCGACAACCTTACTTTTCCCTCAAATCGTTCTGTAGCTGTTGGTTGTTGAAATTTGCATATTCTGAAAAAAATAACCTATCTTGACGGTGGCTTGCAGAATTATGTTACAGTTGTACCTTTAACTTCTACCTTTAGAATAATAATATATTCCCATTCTCTGATATTTGTGAACAAAACTGTTATGTCTTGATGGAATCGTACAAGTTGAGCTTCACTGGAATAACCTTTCCGAAATCCGAACTGCCGTCTATCACTCCAGGTATTAATTACGAAAATATGTCTAATATAATCATAAAGAATTTCGAACGCCACTGCCGGCAGCCCTGAAGATGAATGTTCTGTGATTTCCCATTTTAACACCAGGCAAATGCCGGGGCTGAACATTAGTTAGGGCCACGGCTGCTTCCTTCCCAGTCCTACGCCTTTCCTATCCCATCGTCGCCGTAATTCCTACCTGTGTCGGTGCGACGTAAAACAAATTTTAAGAAATGTAATTGTACAGTAGACATTCACAAGCAATATTCTTCCAAAACTATCCAGAATTTTTTTGTTGTTATTTGTTTTACGTCGCACCGACACAGATAGGTCTTATGGCGACGATGGGATAGGAAGGGGCCTAGGAATGGGAAGGAAGTGGCCGTGGCCTTAAGTAAGTCGGTGGGCCGATGACCTTCGATGTTAGGCCCCTTTAAAAAACAAGCATCATCATCAAGTAAGTTGGTGTGAAAATGGAAAACCACGGAAAACCATCTTCAGGGCTGCCGACAGTGGGGTTCGAACCCACTATCTCCCGGATGCAAGCTCACAGCTGCGCGCTCCTAACCGCATGGCCAACTCGCCCGGTCTATCCAGAATAAGATTATTTTGTGTGTACCAGCATCCTACGACGGATAATGTTCTTTATTTTCTCATTTTTCTGACCTCTTTCGCAATTTCTTGGCGTCGATAATTGGTGTGGATTTGGCCGAGTTTTACGGCCGTACGCCCTTCATGATGCCAAACCTACTTAAAGAGATGTATTCGCTCTTGCGTGTTTCCGTTGTGATTGGTAGTGTGGTGTGTTGTGACTAGATGAAGAGAAATGTATTAAGTCAAATTCAAACACCCACTACCCAAGACAGAGGAGTTAACGATACTCAGTTATAGTCCTCGGCTCGGTAAGGAATAGAACTCGGGGCCATCTGAAGCAAAGGCCAGAAAGCAGACCGCTCAGTCCAAGAGCTGTACTTCGATGGATATTGTACTCTATCCATTCATTCATTGAACGTCCTCAATTTCACGTTCCGATCACCTTATATGTGGTAGAAATTTCCATATGGTTTATCCATCGATTATGTAACTGACAGGGCTTCTCAGGGTGCATGCGCCAGAGCACTGCACGGCGTGAGGTGCAGGACACGACTTCACTAGTTTGACCAGAATGCAAAACGTCACTCCCATATCCCTACATATGTCTCACCCACTCGGCCTGTCTGCGCCTTCTTCACATTCCCCGCTGATTCTCCCCTCACTGCACAATGTTCATGTGCGGTGAGCGGAGACACTCTGTTGTATGCGACAATGTTACCGGTGTTAAAAAGCTCTTCTTTCAATTTGGTTTGAGCACACAATTTATCTTATCTACCTCTTCTTTTCCTATCTCTTTGCAATTATACCGGTAATGTCTGGAACAAGGGATCGGCTGACAGCAATTCTGAGAGTGTTTTTTAAATTACTATCGAAATACCCTCACGCAACCCAGTTATCGTACAAATCAAAACAGAAAAAGAAACTTTCACATATGCATGTGGAAAGAAACACAGAAATAATCTTAGCTGCTTCTCGTTGCAGTTCAGGAAAATCTTCCTTCGATAAATTCCCGTAGAATTCGAGCAACGCCACTGAATTGAAAAATAGATCGTTTAGATGATAACGCACTTATTGTCCCACCGATTAAGCATTTGGTTTTATCGTCACGACTGAGAAAAAATACGAAATTACCCAGTTCGATTGAAATGGACTTTCGGAAGTCTTTGCTTTCATCGAAAGAGGTTGCTTCATTATTATGTTGTTGTCTTGCACTTACCTGTTTCACTGATAGACACGCCATCTATCACCGAACGCTTCCGCGCTCTCAGCACACTACACCATCCGAGTCAAGACGAGTTGAGCCGAGTCTGACCGATGCACAGTGCACGGAATCTCTGCGCCTCGGGTTGCACGCGTGAGATTTTGGGCGTTTGAGAGGCCCTGTTCTAACATATCTACGTATTTGTTGTAAATGAAATGCAACACAGGTTACATTTGTTGGATATTGCTGTTGATATTTGAATACGGTGCCCCTTGCATCCTTTTTTTTTTTTTTTTTGCTATGGGCTTTACGTCGCACCGACACAGAAATGTCTTATGGCGACGATGGGATAGGAAAGGCCTAGGAGTTGGAAGGAAGCGGCCGTGGCCTTAATTAAGGTACAGCCCCAGCATTTGCCTGGTGTGAAAATGGGAGACCACGGAAAACTATTTTTAGGGCTGCCGATAGTGGGATTCGAACTTACTATCTCCCGGATGCAAGCTCACAGCCGCGCGCCTCTACGCGCACGGCCAACTCGCCCGGTACTTGCATCCTGACGTTATCCACTAAATACGTGAGTCTTGGACTGAAATGACTACAGCAGCACCGTGCAAGTGGCCGTGCGGTTTGGGTCACGTACATATCAGCTTTCATTCGAGAGATAGTGGGTTCGAGCGCACTGTCGGCAGCTCTGAAGTTGGTTTTAGGTTTCTCCCCATTTTTTTGCTATTTGCTTTACGTCGCACCGACACAGATAGGTCTTATGGCGACGATGAGACAGGAAAGGCCTGGGATTGGGAAGGAAGCTGCCGTGGCCTTAATTAAGGTACAGTCCCAGCATTTGCCTGGTGGGAAAATGGGAAGCCACAGAAAACCATCTTCAGGGCTGCCGACAGTGGGGTTCGAACCCACTATACCCCGGATGCAAACTCACAGCTGCGCGCTTCTAAACGCACAGCCAACTCGCCCGGTGTTTCCCATTTTGTGCACCAGGCAAATGCTGAGGCTGTACCTTAATTTAGGCCACGCTCGCTTCCTACACATTCCTAGCCCTTTACTATCACATCGTCGCCATAAAACCTATCTGTGCCTGTGTGACGTAAAGCAGATTTTTAAAACTGGAGCTACACTTCTAAACACCCCAAAATAAGAGGGTCTCTACATGTGGAGAGGATGATGACCAAACACTGCGAAACAACAACAACATGAAGTTGAAATCACTGCTGAGGTGTTTAAGCTGCCATATTATATATTGAAATCGGGGAATGTAATAGCCCACTTGTAAACTAATCAGATTCTGTTCAAGGCGACCGCGTCTGGGTCAAGCCTCTGTGTTTCCGCTGCCTCGTAAAACCGGGGGCCCCCTGGTTATGATGACATATATATGTCATACTTATGCATTTGGTTCAATGTTTTTTTGTCTGCTCTTTTAACTGTAAAAGCGTCACAGCTAGGCTTGCGTTATTTCACCGCTAGAGAGCAGTAGTGACATTATCTATCATGGCAGTTCTATTTCTTCATTCACGGCATTGAGCGTGGAATTTGTTGTCTGCTATGACGTCAGTTTGAAGAAGTTCGTATAGCGATTTATACATGAATAACGTATTATCTAGACTTTGGACAGTATGTATTGAATACATTAAGCGAACTCCTCCATCTCATGTCCGTATTATTATATTCGAAATATGACATTATTTCAGTGAAGAATTCGTTCTTTAAGTGCACTGTTGTTATTTAAGTGTTACTGAGAGATAATCACGTAGTCTGTTATAAGCTATAACCTGCAGTGCTGAATTAAGTGGAACTGTATCACTCTTGCTACAAGAATCCAATCAAAATTAAGAAATGCATTGTTTTATTTGCAATTTTTTCAGTCTTGCAGTTATTAGTTGTTATTTTTCTGTTAATGACATTAGACCCTTACCTCATCCAAGCCTTACTATTTTTTTTGTTTTTCCCTTCCTGTTACTTTCTGTAGACTGTAATGTCTTCTCGAGGAAGATTGTTGGTTTCGTTAGCTATTGCTGAAAAAACGAGCCAGCTATTGATAATACGCCAGATGGCACAAGTCAATCCAGGCAGTTAGAAGATACTGCGAAGGAGCCTCCTGGTGGACTAAGTTAATCCAGACTAACTGCGTAAAATGAACCTCCTCTGAAAACATGACTAGAGGATTTGGTTTGTATATTTTTAATACTAAAGATGCATGTTTTCTGAAACTTTAAGTTTGTCAGAAAAGCAATGTCAGGTAAAAATTTTGATTTATTTCGACATGAAATGTTTTAGATAATGTTAATAATAGTTAAATCATAAACGTCACAAGCATTAGTCCCTTTTTATCCTCTAGAACATCCAGTTTTCTTTGTACATCCAACCTGCAGAGACTGCGGTAAACAAGTCTTCTTCACGAACATCATTTCTTCCAACTCCAAGAGTTCATCTTTCCGTCCTTTGCCATTCTCCAAGTCTACAAGTGATGATTTTTCCACTGAGGATAATGACGACTCATATAATGGTATTACTTACGATTCAAAAACCTAAGGAATGGACAGTAGCGAGGATAACTTTCGTACCAAGGTACAGGAAATATCTGGAGAAGATTCTCGGAACCCTACATCGTTATATACATATTTAAGCAGATCTTTAAACTCAAATTATGTTACTAAAAACAGTTCAATGGACAGTCCGGCAGATATGCCCATTTTGTTTAAGTCCTCTGAAGAAATTATCAGATTTAATCAGTGGGGATGGAAAAATCAGAAAAAAAAACTTTGTTTGAATTACTGCCATCACAATGAACGCAGCATGGACGTGTATTATGCTGATGTAATCATTTCCTTTCTCGTGGTGTCACTGTTATTTAGATTTTTCTTACTTGTATTTGAGTGTTTAATTCGAGCTATTCAATAATATGCAGAAAATATCACCCTTTTGTCATATTTTTTTCTCTTGCAATATTTATGCTTGTTAGAACAAATAACTGCAATATGACTCAATAGTAATTGTTAAACGCACATTTTTTACTGTCAACAATGTCATATGTTGTATGCCACCGTTTGAAGATAATTATAGCAACGGCGGAGTCGCTAGTGGAAATGTTTGTAAATAAATGGTTCTAAAGAAATGTTATTCTTGTTCAAAAATAATTCATAAAGTTGTATAATTGACAAAATATGTTGTTGTTTGAGATACCGGTCCATAGATTGGTTTGATGCAGCTCTCCGTTCCACCATATCCTGTGGTAATATGATCTTCTTCTTCTTCTTCTTCTTCTTCTTATTATTATTATTCTTCTTTATCTGTTTACCCTCCAGGCTCGATTTTTCCCTCGGACGCAGCGAGGGATCCCGCCTCTA
Source organism: Anabrus simplex (assembly GCF_040414725.1). NCBI lineage: Eukaryota > Metazoa > Arthropoda > Insecta > Orthoptera > Tettigoniidae > Anabrus > Anabrus simplex. The sequence goes on from NC_090266.1 coordinate 801,019,402, forward strand.
CCGCCTCAAGGGCAGTGTCCTGGAGCTTCAGAATCCAGGTCGGGGATACATCTTGGGAGGATGCCCAGTACCTCGCCCAGGCGGCCTCACCTGCTATACTGAATAGGGGCCTTGCGGGGGGTGTGAAGATTGGAAGGGATAGACGAAGAAGAGGGAAGGAAGCGGCCGTGGTCTGAAGTTAGGTACCATCCCGACATTTGCCTGGAGGAAAAGTGGGAGACCACGGAAAACCACTTCCAGGATGGCTGAGATGGGAATCGAACCCACCTTTACTCAGTTGACCTCCCGAGGCTGAGTGGACCCCGTTCCAGCCCTCGTACCACTTTTCTAATTTCGTAGCAGAGCCGGGAATCGAACGCGGGCCTCCGGGGATGGCAGCTAATCACACTAACCACTACACCACACAGGCGGACGTTACATTTCTACATAACTGCTCCATCCTCTATCTGCTCTAATCTGCTCGTCATATTCATGCCTCGGTCTACCCCTAACGTTCTTACAACCTACACTTCCCGCAAAAACGATCTGAACAAGTCCTGGGTGTCTTAGGATGTGTCCTGTCATTTTATCTCTTCTCATCGTCAAATTTAGCCAAAACGAGCTCTTCTCACCAATTCGAATCAGTATCTCTTCATTCGTGATTTGATCTATCCATCTACCTTCAGCATTCTTCTCTAACACCACATTTCAAACGCTTCCATTCTCTTTCTTTCTGACCTAGTTATCGTCCGTATGTCAATTCCTAAGAATGCCACGCTCCAGACGAAAGTCTTTCAAACCATTTTTATAATTCCTGTATCAATATTCGAATTTATTTCCTTAAGAAAGGCCTTCCCTGCTTGTGCTAGTGTGTATTTTATGTCCTGTCTACGTCTGCCATCGTTAGTTATTTTACTTCCCAATTAATACTCCATTTCGTAATCTAATATTACCTCCATCACCTGACTTCGTACGACGGCACTCCACTACTTTTGTGTTGGATTTGTTTTCATTTTGTGCACCATCCCCAAGACTCTGTCTACTGTATACCATTCAGCAATTTCTACAGATCTTCTGTAATCTCAGACAAAATAACATTATCATCGGCAAATTTTAGTGTTTTGATTTCCCCTCCATGGATTGCGATTCTACATTCCTATTTAATTTCCTTAACTGCCTTTTCTATATCAATATTGACAAAGAGGGGTCAAATTCCAGACTTGCCCCACTTCTTTCTGCATTGCTGCTTCTTTTTCAAAGCCCAGGATTCTAATCAGTGCAGACTGATTTTTATAGTCTACAGATTGTAGATAATTCTTCGTTCTCGGTATCTGATCCCGATCACCTTCAAAATCTCAAATAGTTTGGTCCAATCAACATTGTCAAATGCCTTTTCTAGATGTACGAACGCTATGTACGTGGTCTTGTCCTTCTTAATACGATCATCTAAGATTAGACGTAAAGTCAGGATTGCTTCACATGTTCGTGGATTTCTTCTGAAGTCAAAATATTCTCCCAACTCAGTTTCAACTTGTCTTTCCATTCTTCTGTAAATAATACGTGTTACAATTTTGCAGGCGTGAGATACTAAACTAATGGTATGGTAGTTTTCACACTTGTCATCATCGGATTTCTTACGAATAGATACAACAACCTTCTGCCGAAAATTGGATGGCACCTAAATAGAATAACCTCGCCGTGGTGGTCTCTGCTAATGTAGTCAGTAGTTCAGAGGGAATGTCATTAATACCAGGTGCCTTGTTCCTATTTAGGTCTCTCGAATATATCAACTGTATATTTAAAATATAATTTACTACTGGAATAAAAAGGATATCAAATATTTAAATTAATTTTCTGAGAAACAGTGATTTTAAAGAAAAGACGTTGTTGCATATAATGAGCGATATGTTGACATCAAACGCCGCGTGACATTTTTTAGTAATCTGGTCATAATATACAGCATGTAATGGATATGGAGTTGAGAGGCCACGGACAGCTAAGCCCGATTAGACTCCGCAGTAACACGCCGCGACTTGTATTCGATTACAAAACTTACCGGGTTCGATGCTCAATTAATAATCACTTCGGACACTAGAGAGATCTTTCTATAGAAGAATGAAATTAAAAAATAATTGGAACGTTGAGAGAAAAGGGACTCTGGCACAACATCTGCCTATATCGCTCTCAGGTCCCGGCGAATTCAGGTTGAAGTTAAATATGAATACCGTAATGACAGGAAGGGACTGGGGAATTAAGATACTCCCAGACCAATCGAAAACAAATCCTGGATACACAGCGACCTCTAGAAAGCAAATCAAGGGACAAGATGACGTAGAAATAATATCGAGTAGAAGGATATTGAACTACATATTCCAGCTCAGAGACGGGCGGTACTGACCTACTGATATGCTGTGACTTCTTTTCGAATGCATAGCTCACTTGACACAATGTGATTGTAAATCTTGATGCAGTTTAATTTGAACACGAACATCTTATGTTCATTATAGCATATTTAAACTGAAGTAGGAATTTCTTTCCAAATACATATCTTGCCACAGAATATATTATCTTGCTCGTAAAAACAAAAGATTTTTCAACTAATTTCTCTCCTCTTGGTCGCAGTGGTCAGTGTAATTCACAGAGTGGTTTTACAGAATCGTGATTTAAAATTCGATGATTGGCTAGATTGAATGTTCATATGAGGTGGATACTTTGGGAGCATTCATAAATCAGAGTATAATTCCCGTAGAGGTGGGGCAAGTGCAGTGCTCGAGGCAGCGTTGTTTCCAACATACTTTTCCTCTCCCGCATGTTGATGTAATATATGTCACGAGAAGGAACCAAACTGTACTCTGCAGATATGAAATCATTAACATTTTTTGATGCTCTTCTCTAACATTCTCTACGGGCTATATCCAACAGACTACTAATTTCCCAATCACTGCCTTTTCAGTTACTAACATTTTATCCAATCTTCTACAAAAATGTTTACTTCAAATGAAAGAAAAATCTTCTTGATCTTACTCACTTGGGACTGTAAAAAATATAAAGTAAGTATTGGGCTCCTGTAAGATAAACTTCCCATTAACTCCAGCCTCAAAATTAAAGTAAATAGTCACAATTGAAGTTAATGTCCTCAGATGGTGTCTAGAGATTCAGGAATCCAATTCAAACCCACAACTGCAAAACTGCCTCAAAGGAACGAATAAAGTAATAACGCATTAAACAAGAAACTATAGAAATATATTACCTCCTGGTTAGAATGATTACCATTAAATAAACGTACACTTCTCTCTGCATAAAATAGCCTTAAAAGATGCCACTAAACTTGTAGATTGAAAATGAAATAGACAGTGTTTTACAGTGAGAAAATTGAGAATCTATTTAATTAGCCGGGTTAGTGTTGTGTTAATAGCAAATCGCCTTTTAAATGATCAAAAGTAGTATAAGCAAAGTGTGTTCTGGAATAATGAAAGTTGGATCAGCATTTTTCCACATTTTCGCAGGAAAACAGAATTTCCGCTGAGTCAGTATTTTTAGGTAAGCCAAGGTCAATGACCTGGGGATTTTTGAACTCTAGATGAGGTTAAAACGTCATTATTACGACATCACCTTACCAACTAGGGTAATCCTAACCTCACAGGCTTCCCTATGAGAAGCCCTGTAGGTGAGGTTAGGATGTCATTTTGACGTCTTAAGCTAACATTGCTTATGAACACTAAACTAACTTCACACAGGCTTCTTATAGAGGAGCCTTGCCGTTCAGATTAGCGACCGAGGTCCATTCTTAGTGTGGAGAGGGTGCTGTCCTTCTCCTCGAGTCACCCCTCAACCCCGTCCAAAGAATAGAAAAATGTGAGAGGGTTCCTTATCCATTGGGCCATCTCCTGAAACAACAAAAATGTTACTGGTATCCTTGGGAGCAGGAGGCCAGCTAACCTTTCTTCCCAGTAGGGAAGAAATTGCACTGGAGTCTCTCAGCAGACCTTTTTGGGAGCACCCACAGGCGGAGGTAGTGGGAGGCGTGGGAAGTCGTGTGAGGAAAGGTGGGGATGCGCGTGCAGGAATGCAACTTGCGTACCCTGACGGCCAGTTCATGAGTTAAGAGCTACATTGTTGACTAGCAGACAATTGGCAGTAGCAGTTGGGAGTTATTTCTTTGTCCTCTGCTAGGTTGTGCTGGTGAGCAAAATGACAGCACGCACATATACTGTACTAACAACATACCCGTGCTTCGCTGCGGTATTATACTAAATTTATAATTGAATACTTAACGTTTTATATATAATCCGCCGAAATTCGCGATCTGACTCGTTTTCTGAGGGTTTCCGGTAAAGATCCCCCCATTTTTCAATCTTCTTTCCAGAAATCGATTTCGTACTTCCGGGCTAGGTCCAGGTATTCCATCCGGTCAGTTGGGTCCCTAAATCTTTGCCATTTTTTCCTGTAAGCATTTTTAATATGAATCAAATTCTTGAGGAAATCCGGCGTGGTGTCGTCTTGGGTGCCTTGGCGGTACTGAACCCGCGGCTGGACTGCATTCGTAGTCATTACCCAGCCAGGACCCGTATCCAGCGCGGTCCGCACATTTTGACGACGGTCCAGAACATTATTATTATTATTATTATTATTATTATTATTATTATTATTATTATTATTATCACTGCTGTTCTGGACCCCACATCAAGATGCAAGACCGCTACTTGGCGGTAAATTACATCTGCTGCCATAGTGATTGCTGACAATGTGACCAGCACCATTGTCGCGCGTAGGCAAATGCGCGGGATTTCTGGCAATGCAAATGATATACTTCGGGCATTATTGACCTTATGTAGATGTGAACAATTGCACGGTCAATATCATTCTTATCCTTTATTTCAAATGTGTTTAAATTTATATGCATATGCTAGGAGAATCTACTGAAATCTAATTTTAAGTTCTCCAAAGGAAAAGATGGCTCTTGAAAACGAACTCAGGAAAGATTAAAACAATCGTTCTATGATCAGAATCAGTACATTATGAACAGTAAAATCAAATGGTTTCAACCCCTTGTTCACGTCACCGGCGTTAAGTTGATTTCCTCCCCCCCCACCCCCAAGAATAAAGAAGGCGTGTTCCTTCATGTTTAAAGGAGATTCCAAATACCAATGTTCACGCCTGTTACCTTCAGTTTTAAGATATGAGGTATCCGCATAAAAATTATTAACTTTTTTCACTACATTTCACACCCCCCCCCCTTCCGCCAAAGTGAATTTTCCTGCAAAAATACTAGTTTCTTTAACAATAAAGTATCTTCTAAATACCAATTCTCACGACTCTAACATCTTCAATTTTTGAGATAGTGTCCTCATAAAAGGAATTCAACTCCTTTTCACATACCGGGCGAGTTGGCCGTGCGTGTAGAGGCGCGCGTCTGTAAGCTTGCATTCGGGAGATAGTAGGTTCGAATCCCACTATTGGCAGCTCTGAAAATGGTTTTCCGTGGTTTCCCATTTTCACACCAGGCAAATGCTGGGGCTGTACCTTAATTAAGGCCACGGCGCCTTCCTTCTAACTCCTATGCCTTTCCTATCCCATCGTCGCCATAAGACCTATCTGTGTCGGTGCGACGTAAAGCCCCTAGCTAAAAAAACTTCTTTTCACCCCCACCTCCCAAGAGGATTTTCCCCCAAAAACGCGTTTTCTTTGTTTTTAAAGGAGATACAAATACCAGTTTTCACGTCTGTAACAACTTTAGATTTTATTAGATGTACCAATCCACATACAATTAATTCAATTAATTTTTAAATTCATTCACCTCGCCCCCCCACCCTTCCTTGGATTTTCCGAGTATACGTGTTTCTTTACTTTTAAAGCAGATTCCAAATGCCAACGTTCATGTTTGCAAAATTTTTAGATTTTAGTTTTTAGTTTTTGTATCATCATACAAATATTCCAACTAATTTTTCAATTTACCTACCCCCCATTAATGTGGATTTTCGAAAACAAAAACTACGTATTTCTTTATTTTTAAAGGAGATTTAAAATACCAAATTTCACGTCTGTGACATCTTAAATTTTTGAGATATCAGTATCTATATAAATAAAATTGTAGGGGGTCCGCTGTCTGTAATTTCTTTTGTTTTGCCAATTTTTCAGATATTTATCCGTTTTAGGTCAACTCAAGACCGAAACGGTGGTTTTTACGTTTCGTGTCTGTTTGTTTGTCTGTTTGTCTGTTTGTCTGTTTGTCTGTTTGTCTGTTTGTCTGTCTGTTTGTTTGTCTGTTCCACCATCACGTCGAAACGGCTGGATAGATCTCAACCAAACTTCATATTTAGAGTAAACTCATCCCGGGGATGGTTTCGATATGCATATAATTTTAAAATCCTTCAATACTCGGGGGGTTTATAGGAAAACCAGAATGGTTTTTCCACCATCACGTTGAAACGACTGGATAGATCTCAACTAAACTTCATATCTAGAGTATACTCATCTCGGGGAAGGTTTCGATATGCATATTATTTTAAAATCTTTGAACAGACCGGGGGTTTATAGGAAAACCAGAATGGTTTTTCCACCATCACTTCGAAACGGCTGGATAGATCTCAACCAAACTTCATACTTAGAGTATACTCATCCCGGGGAAGGATTCCATATGCATAATATTTTAAAATCTTTGAACAGACGGGGGGTTTATAGAAAAACCTGAATGGTTTTTCCACCATCACTTCGAAACGGCTGGATAGATCTCAACCAAACTTCATATTTAGAGTATACTCATCTTGGGGAAGGTTTCTATATGCATATTATTTTAAAATCTTTGAATAGACGGGTAGTTTATAGGAAAACCAGAATGGTTTTCCTCCATTTTCTCTTATACTATTGATTTTCTGTAAACTTCGTTTACCGTACGTGAAACGTCTCTTCATTATAAACAACTTTTGTTATGTTCATAATTTACCTTACTCTTCACATGACGGAGAAATTTACAATTTTCCGCTGGTATCATGCTCTGCATTGAGTGACCGACAGACCGACAACGAACCTACAGGTTACCATGGCAACGTCTCTGACTGCATGCCAGCAGGGAAGTAACGTATTGCCATTTTCCTCATCATGCTTTTAAATTCGTGGTTGTTCCTTGGGTAGAAGGCAAGAGAGGCGTCAATCGGCCTATCTGCGGGATATTGGCGGAATATCGTTGGATATTATAACCGCCCTCGAATAGATTAAGTAATAACACCATTAGTCATCTTCTTATTATTTGTTTACCTAAGAATCACTGACCTAAATTTCTCCTCTGTTACGCTTTATTATATCCATTACTCACACTAGCATAATTTATTGAGGGGCATTTGATTTTCCAATACATTAACTTGGCATTTACATATTTGTCGTTATCCGGCTGTCCTCAGTTATAATCCATTTTCTATTACTTTCAACTTTCTTAACTGTATTATTTCTTCCTTAATTACGCCGTATGTACGCGAGTGCTACAAACCACTGGATGTATTTCCACCAAGACTCATATTTAGAATACACCTGTCCTTGATAGGTTTTAGGGCAAATATTGTTTCTAAATCCCTGAATTGACTGGGGATTTATACGAAACCGAAACAGTGATTTTGCACTTCCAAAAAATATACACAACCAACGTTAATTAAAATCTACCTGCCTTGGTAGATAATAATTTCTTAACCTTTTTTCTCATGTGCATCATTTCGATACGAGGATTAATAAGGGAGATATCATTAACGGACCGTTTTTCTGTGCAAGTCCCATCGGACTTAACTCCCGAGCGGGTGCGTGTAAAGCGTACTCCTTACAATTTGAAAACTTCTGATGACATTCGAACCAAAATTTATATTCAGCATCCACCTGTCCAAAGGTAGGTTTTAAACGTAAATAACATTTCATGTTCCGGAATGGACTGGCGGTTTATAGGGAACCGAAATGGTGATTTTACTCTTCCACAATATATACAGAACAAGACCAACCTGACTGGAAATCGACCAAACGTGATGGAATTCCACCTCTTAACCTTTTTTTCATGTGCATTCTTTCGTCAGGAGGATTACTAAGGGAGATATCATGAATGGTCACTTTTGCAGGTTAAGTTCAGTGGACATAGCCCAAAAGGTGTTTTACATGGAGCAGATTCCTGATCTATATAAATCAAATCGTAACGACTGTGTGCCTCTACACTGACTATTTTGGCGAAATTTTCGTACAGCTTTCCGTTTAAGAGGTAATAATGACCATCTCCATAATTTTTGGTTTAGTTTCCTGAAAGTACTAATTTTTACCCGCCTCGCCCAAAATCCAAATTGCGCCATAATCTGGCAGAAGAAAAAGAAGATAATTGAAATTTGACAAAATTATACGTTTTAGCCTGTAACGAACGGAAAACATCCAAGATCATTAAATTTTTCACTTTTTATCCCCGAAGAATATCGAAACATGCAGGCAATTTTAATGATGGTGCACACCTTCGGAAATTCCTATCACATAACGGATTGCACAATCTCCGTTCAATTTGGAATGATCTACAACCGTGGTCTTATGACTTTTTGCCGTATCTGTATCCCTTTTACGTTTGATTTTTCTCTTTAATCGATGTTAAGTCAATTTGGAATTTTCACATGCATAATTCATACTTTCAATTACTTATATGAAATACAGAATAATTAAACTCTTCACGAAAATTGGCCCACCCAGTAGCCATACGTGAGCCAAATGCTATGTATGTATCCGAAAAGTAATGTAATATGAGATAATCATACAAAACCTTTACCCCGTTTCCACGTTTCTAACTCTATCTGACCCAAGAATAGATGACATATCATAGGACCAGCCATTTAGGCCACTAAATCCGGCGTGTCTTATGGTATAATCCTTTGTCGATATGACGTACGTTTAGTAGCAGTTAATCTGTGAATGAAGGTCTTCAATATTGTAAACACGCATATACTTTCGTATGTCGATCTATATATATTCACTGATGTCGATTTTTAGCGATCGAGAAAGGGTGGGTCTGCTATTGTAATCAGTACTCCCCACACTGACTTTGACTGGCAGTAGGAAAGGGTTCCTTCTCCAACTCCTGTGTAACTGTCATTAGTAAGGAAAGCCTACAATTGTAATGAATAGTTCCCTTCTCGATTTGACTTGCAGAAGGCAAGTGAGCATGCAGTTTTGTTTAAAACTCCCCTACCCGATTGTGTTTGGCAGTAGGCAAGGGTGCCTATCATTATAAAGAAATGTCCTCATCTAAAATGTGACTGGCATTAGGCATAGTGGCCTGCTATTTTGATGGAAACTCACCAACTTGGTGTGACTGGCAGTATGCTGGCTGGCAGTAGGAAAATGGGCCTGGCATTATAATGATAACTGCACAACTCAATTTCGAGTGATAGTAGGGTAATTGCCTGCCATTATAATAGAAACTCCTCAACTGTAATCTGTCTGGAAGTAGGAAAGGGGGCTGCCATATTAACGAAAACTCCCCAAATCGATTCTGTCCGCGTAGTAGGCAATGGGGCCTGCAATTATAACGTAATCATCCCAACTCGATTGTGAATGGCAGTAGGCAAGTGAGCCTGCCGTTATATCACAAATCCGTAACAAACACTTTACATTGGAAACAACGTACGGGGAACTCCCCATGCTCTTTCTCGGATAACGCTAAGAGACATGCAATTTTAAAACAATCTTATTTACTGCATGTACACTATTTACTTCGATAACCGAATACAATGTAGAATACCGTAGCGAAGCACGGGTACATTCGCTAGTCTTCAATAAATTATAGTTGTGTTTCTAGTATAAATTGAGTTTCTATCGAGGAAGTGAACTCGTATCCTGAAGTACAACGAAGCCCATCCTTTATAATCTATATAAATAAAATTGTAGGGGGTCCGCTGTCTGTAATTTCTTTTGTTTTGCCAATTTTTCAGATATTTATCCGTTTTAGGTCAACTCAAGACCGAAACGGTGGTTTTTACGTTTCGTGTCTGTTTGTTTGTCTGTTTGTCTGTTTGTCTGTTTGTCTGTTTGTCTGTCTGTTTGTTTGTCTGTTCCACCATCACGTCGAAACGGCTGGATAGATCTCAACCAAACTTCATATTTAGAGTAAACTCATCCCGGGGATGGTTTCGATATGCATATAATTTTAAAATCCTTCAATACTCGGGGGGTTTATAGGAAAACCAGAATGGTTTTTCCACCATCACGTTGAAACGACTGGATAGATCTCAACTAAACTTCATATCTAGAGTATACTCATCTCGGGGAAGGTTTCGATATGCATATTATTTTAAAATCTTTGAACAGACCGGGGGTTTATAGGAAAACCAGAATGGTTTTTCCACCATCACTTCGAAACGGCTGGATAGATCTCAACCAAACTTCATACTTAGAGTATACTCATCCCGGGGAAGGCTTCCATATGCATAATATTTTAAAATCTTTGAATAGACGGGGGTTTATAGAAAAACCTGACTGGTTTTTCCACCATCACTTCGAAACGGCTGGATAGATCTCAACCAAACTTCATATTTGGAGTATACTCATCTCGGGGAAGGTTTCTATATGCATATTATTTTAAAATCTTTGAATAGACGGGTAGTTTATAGGAAAACCAGAATGGTTTTCCTCCATTTTCTCTTATACTATTGATTTTCTGTAAACTTCGTTTACCGTACGTGAAACGTCTCTTCATTATAAACAACTTTTGTTATGTTCATAATTTACCTTACTCTTCACATGACGGAGAAATTTACAATTTTCCGCTGGTATCATGCTCTGCATTGAGTGACCGACAGACCGACAACGAACCTACAGGTTACCATGGCAACGTCTCTGACTGCATGCCAGCAGGGAAGTAACGTATTGCCATTTTCCTCATCATGCTTTTAAATTCGTGGTTGTTCCTTGGGTAGAAGGCAAGAGAGGCGTCAATCGGCCTATCTGCGGGATATTGGCGGAATATCGTTGGATATTATAACCGCCCTCGAATAGATTAAGTAATAACACCATTAGTCATCTTCTTATTATTTGTTTACCTAAGAATCACTGACCTAAATTTCTCCTCTGTTACGCTTTATTATATCCATTACTCACACTAGCATAATTTATTGAGGGGCATTTGATTTTCCAATACATTAACTTGGCATTTACATATTTGTCGTTATCCGGCTGTCCTCAGTTATAATCCATTTTCTATTACTTTCAACTTTCTTAACTGTATTATTTCTTCCTTAATTACGCCGTATGTACGCGAGTGCTACAAACCACTGGATGTATTTCCACCAAGACTCATATTTAGAATACACCTGTCCTTGATAGGTTTTAGGGCAAATATTGTTTCTAAATCCCTGAATTGACTGGGGGTTTATACGAAACCGAAACAGTGATTTTGCACTTCCAAAAAATATACACAACCAACGTTAATTAAAATCTACCTGCCTTGGTAGATAATAATTTCTAAACCTTTTTTCTCATGTGCATCATTTCGATACGAGGATTAATAAGGGAGATATCATTAACGGACCGTTTTTCTGTGCAAGTCCCATCGGACTTAACTCCCGAGCGGGTGCGTGTAAAGCGTACTCCTTACAATTTGAAAACTACTGAAGACATTCGAACCAAAATTTATATTCAGCATCCACCTGTCCAAAGGTAGGTTTTAAACGTAAATAACATTTCATGTTCCGGAATGGACTGGCGGTTTATAGGGAACCGAAATGGTGATTTTACTCTTCCACAATATATACAGAACAAGACCAACCTGACTGGAAATCGACCAAACGTGATGGAATTCCACCTCTTAACCTTTTTTTCATGTGCATTCTTTCGTCAGGAGGATTACTAAGGGAGATATCATGAATGGTCACTTTTGCAGGTTAAGTTCAGTGGACATAGCCCAAAAGGTGTTTTACATGGAGCAGATTCCTGATCTATATAAATCAAATCGTAACGACTGTGTGCCTCTACACTGACTATTTTGGCGAAATTTTCGTACAGCTTTCCGTTTAAGGGGTAATAATGACCATCTCCATAATTTTTGGTTTAGTTTCCTGAAAGTACTAATTTTTACCCGCCTCGCCCAAAATCCAAATTGCGCCATAATCTGGCAGAAGAAAAAGAAGATAATTGAAATTTGACAAAATTATACGTTTTAGCCTGTAACGAACGGAAAACATCCAAGATCATTAAATTTTTCACTTTTTATCCCCGAAGAATATCGAAACATGCAGGCAATTTTAATGATGGTGCACACCTTCGGAAATTCCTATCACATAACGGATTGCACAATCTCCGTTCAATTTGGAATGATCTACAACCGTGGTCTTATGACTTTTTGCCGTATCTGTATCCCTTTTACGTTTGATGTTTCTCTTTAATCGATGTTAAGTCCATTTGGAATTTTCACATGCATAATTCATACTTTCAATTACTTATATGAAATACAGAATAATTAAACTCTTCACGAAAATTGGCCCACCCAGTAGCCATATGTGAGCCAAATGCTATGTATGTATCCGAAAAGTAATGTAATATGAGATAATCATACAAAACCTTTACCCCGTTTCCACGTTTCTAACTCTATCTGACCCAAGAATAGATGACATATCATAGGACCAGCCATTTAGGCCACTAAATCCGGCGTGTCTTATGGTATAATCCTTTGTCGATATGACGTACGTTTAGTAGCAGTTAATCTGTAAATGAAGGTCTTCAATATTGTAAACACGCATATACTTTCGTATGTCGATCTATATATATTCACTGATGTCGATTTTTAGCGATCGAGAAAGGGTGGGTCTGCTATTGTAATCAGTACTCCCCACACTGACTTTGACTGGCAGTAGGAAAGGGTTCCTTCTCCAACTCCTGTGTAACTGTCATTAGTAAGGAAAGCCTACAATTGTAATGAATAGTTCCCTTCTCGATTTGACTTGCAGAAGGCAAGTGAGCATGCAGTTTTGTTTAAAACTCCCCTACCCGATTGTGTTTGGCAGTAGGCAAGGGTGCCTCTCATTATAAAGAAATGTCCTCATCTAAAATGTGACTGGCATTAGGCATAGTGGCCTGCTATTTTGATGGAAACTCACCAACTTGGTGTGACTGGCAGTATGCTGGCTGGCAGTAGGAAAATGGGCCTGGCATTATAATGATAACTGCACAACTCAATTTCGAGTGATAGTAGGGTAATTGCCTGCCATTATAATAGAAACTCCTCAACTGTAATCTGTCTGGAAGTAGGAAAGGGGGCTGCCATATTAACGAAAACTCCCCAAATCGATTCTGTCCGCGTAGTAGGCAATGGGGCCTGCAATTATAACGTAATCATCCCAACTCGATTGTGAATGGCAGTAGGCAAGTGAGCCTGCCGTTATATCACAAATCCGTAACAAACACTTTACATTGGAAACAACGTACGGGGAACTCCCCATGCTCTTTCTCGGATAACGCTAAGAGACATGCAATTTTAAAACAATCTTATTTACTGCATGTACACTATTTACTTTGATAACCGAATACAATGTAGAATACCGTAGCGAAGCACGGGTACATTCGCTAGTCCTAATTAAAAGAATTCAACCACTTTTCCATTCACCTTTACACCCCACCCAAGTGGTTTTTCCAAAAACAAGAAATACTTGTTTCTTTATTTGTAATAGATATAAACATACCATTTTTCACTTCTGTAACATATTACTTTTATGAGATATACTGTAGAAATTCTCATTTTAAAATTTCACCCACTTTTTGCTCTGCTGAAGTGGAGTTTCAAAAAACAAATCATCTGTGTTTCTTTACCTTTACAGGAGAATCCGGATACCAATTTTTACGCCTGTAACATTGTACGTTTCTGAGATACACTGTAGTTATAATCTTTCTAAAATTTCACCCCAATTTGTCACTCCCGTTTAACCCCCATTAATTGGATTTTCCAAAAATAAAAAATACGTGTTTCTTTGCTTTTAAATGAGATACCAAATACCAATTTTCAGCTGTGTAATACCTTCATTTTCTGAGATATAAGTATCCTCATCAAAGGCATTCAACCGCTTCTTCACACTTCTTCACCCCTGCTATTGGGATTTTCCGAAAACAAATAATACTTGTTCCTTTATATTTAAGGGAGATTCTAAATACCAATTTTTACATCTGTAAACTTTAATGTTTTGAGATATAAATACACTCATTTTAGAAATTCACCCCCCTTTTCTTCCCCCATTAATTGGATTTTCCAAAAACAAAAAATACGTGTTTCTTTGTTTTTAAATGAGATCCCAAATACCAAATTTTAACTGTGTAATATCTTCAGTTTCTGAGATATATGTATCCTCATCAAAGGCATTCCACCGTTTCTTCACCTTTTTTCACCCCTGCAATTGGGATTTTACGAAAACAAATAATACTTGTTCCTTTCTTTTAACGGAGATTCTAAATACCAGTTTTACATATGTAAACTTTTAAAGTTTTCAGATAAAGATACACTCATTTTAGAAATTCTTCCCCTTTTCAACCCCCATTAATTGGATTTTCCAAAAACAAAAATACGCATTCCTTTATTTTTATAGGAAATCCCAAATACAAATTTTCAGGTCAGTAATATCTTCAGATTCTGAGATATAAGTATCCTGATTATAGGCATACAACCCCTTTTTCACCCTTTTCACCCCTCCTGTTGTTTTTCCCGAACAAAAAAATTGCGTGTTTCTTTATTTTTAAAGGACTTTCTAATTACCAATTTTTACATCTGTAAACACTTAAAGTTTTGAGATGTAGATACACACATTTTAAAAATTCACCCCCCTTTTCATCACCATTAATTGCATTAAAAATACAAAAAAATACATTTTTTATTTTAAAGGAGATTCTAAATACCAAATTTTAGATCTGTAAACTCTGAACGTTTTGAGATATAGATACACTCATTTCAAAACTTCACCCTCCTTTTCACCCCCTTGCGGCGGAATATCCTAAAATCCTCCCATAGCGAGCACCTACATTGTAATATAAATGTATCCTCAAAATTTCATTTCATTATGTCCAGTAGTTTTGGCTCGGCGATGATGAATCTGTCAGTCAGTCAGGACAAGTTATTTTATACATACTAGCAATTACCCGCGGCTTCGCTGGCGTGGACATTATAATTTGATCAAAGTAATCGTAAATCGTCATTGTACAATGAAATTATCTGAAAATCCTTAAAGTATAAAAGCTCACTCAAAAGTTGAGTTCCATCTACCTCAGAAAAATTCTGTAAACCATGTTTGTGGTATTACCTTTTCGGGCTAAGATGACCATGCGTCATAGAACTGTACATGAGAGAAACAGTCTTCCCTCAAGTCGAAAAAATTAATACCTCTTTCTTTAATTTTAAAGGAGATTCCAAATACCTATTCCCACATCTTTAACATCTCAGTTTTTGAGATATACACTAATATCCCCATAAAAAGAATTCAACCCCTTGATCAGCTCTTCCCCCACCCTCACCCCATCGAAGCGTATTTTCCGGAAGCAAAAATACATGTTTATTTTTAAAGGAAATTCCAAATACCAATTTTCACGTCTGTAACTTCTTCAGTTTTTAAGATATAAATATCCTCATAAAAATAAAATTAAATTATTTTCCACATCTTTTCACCCCCTGTTAAGTGCCTTCTTTCCAAATACCAAGTTTCTTGTCTCTAACATGATAAGTTTTTGACATATAATATAGATATAACGGTACCCGTTTTAAAAATTCACCCGGTTTTCCAATTCTTTTCAGTCCCTTAATTGGATTTTCGGAAAACCCAAAAAAGTGTTTCATTATTTTTAAGGGAGATTCCAAATACCAGTTTTCATGCCTCTACGTCTGTAACAAATTCAGTTTTTGAGATAAACGTATACTCATAAGAATAATTCCACTTCTTCTTCTTCTTCTTCTTCTCCTCCTTCTTCTTCTTCTTCTTCTTCTTCCCCTTCACTACTTTTTACCCATCTCCAGCCTTAAGTGGACTTTCCGAAAACAAAAAACCACGTGTTTCTTAATTTTAAAAAGAGATTTCAAATACTAATTGTCACGTCTGTAATATCTTCAGTTTTTGAGACATAAGTATCGTCATATTAGAAATTCAACTCCTTCTTCACCCCCCCCCATTCCTACACATTAAGTTGATTCCCCATCCCCAAAAGTGCGTGTTTCTTTATTTTAAAGGAGATTCCAAATACCAATGTTCACGTCTTTAACATTTTTAGTTATTGACATATAAGTATCCTCACACAAAGAATACAACTAATTTTTCAATTCAACCCCTCAAGTGGATTTTCTGAAGACAAAAGAACACGTATTTCTTTACTTTGAAAGAAGATTTCAAATACAAATGTTCATGCCTATAACATCTTCAGTTTCTGAGATATAAGTATCGTCATAAAAAGAATTCAACTCCTTTTTCCCCCCTGCCCATTAAGTTTTCCCCCGCCCCTCTACAAAGTGCGTGTTTCTTAATTTTTTAAGGTGATTGCAAATACAAATTTTCACATGTGTAACCAGAAGCTTTTGAGATATAAGTTTCTCCACAAAAAGAATTCAATTTTTTCACTTCCTTTCACCCTCCCCCTTAAATGAATTTTCCGAAACCAAAAATCTTGTTTCCTTATTTATAACGGAGCTTCCAAATGCCAATTATCACGACTAACATATTCAGTTTTATGATATCTATTTATCCTCTTTAAAAGGAATTAAATTCCTTTTTCACCGTCCCCGCCCGCAAGTTGATTTCTCCCCCAAAATGCGTGTTTCTTTATTTTTAAAGGAGATTCCAAATACCAGTTTGCAGGTTTGTAACATCTTTAGATTGTTTGGTATGTATATACATTCTCATACAAATAATTCAACTGACTTTTCAATTATTTCAACCCCTCGCCCCCGTTAAAGATTTTTCCGAAAACCAAAGAATAGGCCTACGTGTTCCCTTATTTTTAAAGGAGATGCCAAACACCAATTTTCACGTTTGCAACATGTTAATTTTTTGAGTTATACTGTATATACGCTAATTATAAAAATGGACCCCCTTTTCCAGTTCCCCTTAATTGGATTTTCCGAAAAAAATATTTATATATATTTACTTTTACAGGAAATTCCCAACACCAGTTTTCAAATCTGTAATACACTGGCTGACAGAGCAAATGCAACACCAAGAAGGAGTGGTCAGAACTTTATGCCAATTGCAGGGTAGACTGACGTCACTGAGGTATGCTCATGATGTGAAATGCGCCGCTGTGCTGCGCACGTAGCGAACGATAAATGGGACACGGCGTTGGCGAATGGCCCACTTCGTACCGTGATTTCTCAGCCGACAGTCATTGTAGAACGTGTTGTCGTGTGCCACAGGACACGTGTATAGCTAAGTATGCCAGGCCGCCGTCAACGGAGGCATTTCCAGCAGACAGACGACTTTACGAGGGGTATGGTGATCGGGCTGAGAAGGGCAGGTTGGTCGCTTCGTCAAATCGCAGCCGATACCCATAGGGATGTGTCCACGGTGCAGCGCCTGTGGCGAAGATGGTTGGCGCAGGGACATGTGGCACGTGCGCGGGGTCCAGGCGCAGCCCGAGTGACGTCAGCACGCGAAGATCGGCGCATCCTCCGCCAAGCGGTGGCAGCCCCGCACGCCACGTCAACCGCCATTCTTCAGCATGTGCAAGACACCCTGGCTGTTCCAATATCGACCAGAACAATTTCTCGTCGATTGGTTGAAGGAGGCCTGCACTCCCGGCGTCCGCTCAGAAGACTACCATTGACTCCACAGCATAGACGTGCACGCCTGGCATGGTGCCGGGCTAGAGCGACATGGATGGGGGAATGGCGGAACGTCGTGTTCTCCGATGAGTCACGCTTCTGTTCTGTCAGTGATAGTCACCGCAGACGAGTGTGGCGTCGGCGTGGAGAAAGGTCAAATCCGGCAGTAATTGTGGAGCGCCCTACCGCTAGACAACGCGGCATCATGGTTTGGGGCGCCATTGCGTATGATTCGACGTCACCTCTAGTGCGTATTCAAGGCACGTTAAATGCCCACCGCTACGTGCAGCATGAGCTGCGGCCGGTGGCACTCCCGTACCTTCAGGGGCTGCCCAATGCCCTGTTTCAGCAGGATAATGCCCGCCCACACACTGCTCGCATCTCCCAACAGGCTTTACGAGGTGTACAGATGCTTCCGTGGCCAGCGTACTCTCCGGATCTCTCACCAATCGAACACGTGTGGGATCTCATTGGACGCCGTTTGCAAACTCTGCCCCAGCCTCGTACGGACGACCAACTGTGGCAAATGGTTGACAGAGAATGGAGAACCATTCCTCAGGACACCATCCGCACTCTTATTGACTCTGTACCTCGACGTGTTTCTGCGTGCATCGCCGCTCGCGGTGGTCCTACATCCTACTGAGTCGATGCCGTGCGCATTGTGTAACCTGCATATCGGTTTGAAATAAACATCAATTATTCTTCCGTGCCGACTCTGTTTTTTCCCCAACTTTCATCCCTTTCGAACCGCTCCTCCTTGGTGTTGCATTTGCTCTGTCAATCAGTGTATATTACGTGTATGAGATAATTTGCAGATACTGTCTTTTTAAAAATTCACAACATTTGTCACTCCTGTTCACCCCCTATTCATCAGATTGTCCAAAAACACAAAAATACTAGTTTCTTTATTTCGAAAGGAGGCTCCAAATTTCAATTTTTATGTCTGTAACATATTCATTTTTTGAGATATAAGTTTCCTCATAAAAGGTGTTCAACACATTTCCCCCCTTTTGCCAGGAGAATCTACCGTATTCTAACTGTATGTTCTACAAGGGAAAATATGGCTCTTGAAAATGAACCCAGGAAAGATTAAAAATGATCAGTTTATGATCAGAATAATTATATCATGAACAGTAAAATCAATTCGCCTCAAGTCCTTCTTCACCCCACTGCCGTTAAATTGATTTTACCTCCCGACCCCACCAAAAAGGAAGGCGTGTTTCTTTATGTTTAAAGGAGATTCCAAATACCAATGTTCACGTCTGTTACCTTCAGGTCTGAGGAGTAAGTATCCTCATAACAAAAATTCACTTACCGGGCGAGTTGGCCGTGCGCGTAGAGGCCTCGGCTGTAAGCTTGCATCCGGGAGATAGTAGGTTCGAATCCCACTGTCGGCAGCCCTGAATATGGTTATCCGTGGTTTCCCATTTTCACACCAGGCAAATGCTGGGGCTGTACCTTAATTAAGGCCACGGCCGCTTCCTTCCAACTCCTAGGCCTTTCCTATCCCATCGTCGCCATAAGACCTATCTGCGTCGGTGCGACGTAAAGCCCCTAGCAAAAAAAATCACTTTTTTCACTTCCTTTCACACTCCCCCCCCCCATTCCATATATCAATTTTCACTTCCGAGATAATACAGTAGTATCCTCAAACAAATAATTAAACTAATTCTTCAATTCCCCCCCCCCCACTTGAGGTGTTTCTTTATTTTTAAAGGAGATTCCAAATACCAAATTACACGTCCGTAACATCTTCAGCTTTTGAGATATCAGTATCCTAATTAAAATATTCAACCCCATTTTCAGTCAGTTTTTCCCCCCCACCCAATTAGTTTTTCAGAAATCAAAAAATACATATTTATTTTTAATAGAGATACAATATACAATTTTTCACTTCGGTAACATGTTAAGTTTTTGAGACATACTGTAGAAAAGCTCATTTTAAGTTTCACCCCCTTTTTAGTTACCCTTACGTGGAGTTTCCAAAAAGAAGTCATCTATGTTCCTTTACATTTACAGGAGATTCCAAATACCAATTTTTATGTCTGTAACATTTTATGTTTCTGAGATATACTGTAGACATAGTCTTTCTAAAAATTCACCCCAATTTGTCACTTCTGTTTAACCCCCATTAATTGGATTTTCCAAAAAAAAAACAGGACATGTTTCTTTATTTTCAAAGGAGATCCCAAATACCAATATTCAGATCTGTAATATCTTCTGTTTCTGAGATATAAGTATCTTCATTTAAGGCATTCATCCCATTTTTCACCCTTTTTCACCCCTCCTATTGGGATTTTCTGAAAAAGAAATATGTGTTTCTTCATTTTTAAACATGATTCTATATACCAATTTTTACATCTGTAAACTTAAGAAGTTTTGAAATATAGATTCACTAATTTTTAAAAGTCACCCTTCTTTTCACCCCCTCACGCCATTAATTGGATTTTCCAAAAAAGGACGAGTTCCTTTATTTTTAAAGGAGATCCCAAATACAAATTTTCAGGTCTGTAATATCGTCAGTTTCTGAGATATGCGTATCCTCATTTAAGGCATTCAACCTCTTTTTCACCCTTTTTCACCCCTCTATTGGGATTTTCCGAAAACAAAAAATATATGTTCCTTTATTTTTAAAGATGATTCTAAATACCAATTTTTACATCTGTAAAGTTTAAAAGTTTTGAGATATAGATACACTAGCTTTAAAAAATCACCCCCCTTTTCGAATCTCCTCGATTAACTCGACTTTTTAAAAACAAAAAATGCATGTTTCTTTATTTTTAATTGAGATCCCAAAAAAGCAATTTTCAGGTCTCTATTGTCTTCAGTTTCTAAGATATAAGTATCGTCATTAAAGGCATACAACCCGTTTTTCACCCCTCCTAATGGGATTTCCCGAAAACCAAAAATACGGTTTCCTATATTTTTAAAGGAGATTCTAAATACCAATTTTTACATCTGTAAACTTTAAAAGATTTTATATATGGATACATTCATTTTAAAATGTCACCTCCCTTTTCACCCCAGCCCCACTAATTCAATTTTCCAAAAACACAAAATATGTGTTTCTTTACTTTTAAAGGAGACCCCAAATACCAATTTCCAGGTCTGCAATATCTTCAGTTTCTGAGATATACGTATCCTCATTAAAGGAATTCAATCCTTTTTCATCCCTTTTCACCTCTCGTATTGGGATTTTCCGAAAACAAAAAAAAAAATGTGTTTCTTTATTTTTAAAGGAGATTCTATATACTAATTTTTGCATCTGTTAACTTTTAAAATTTTGAGATATAGGTACACACATTTTAAAAATTACCCCCCTTTTCACCCTCCAATTAATTGGATTTTCCAAAAACATAAAAATACGCGTTTCTTTATTTTTAAAGGAGATCCAATGTACCAACTTTTATGTCGGTAATACCTTCAGTTTCTGAGATATAAGTATCCTCATTGATGGCATTCAACCATTTTTTACCCTTTTTCACCCCTCCTATTGGGATTTTCCGGAAACAAAAGTACGTGTTTCCTTATTTTTAAAGGAGATTGTAAATACTAATTTTTACATCTGTAAACTGTTATAGTTTTCAGATATTGGTACACTCATTTTAAAATTTCACCCCCCTTTTCCCTCATTAGCGAGTACCTACTTTGTACTATAAATGTATCCTCAAAATTTCATATCGTTATGTCCAGTAGTTTTGGCTCGGCGATGATGAATCAGTCAGTCAGTCAGTCAGTCAGTCAGTCAGTCAGTCAGTCAGTCAGTCAGTCAGGCAGGCAGGCAGGCAGGCAGGACAAGTTATTTTATATATATAGGTATAAAGAGTAATATATTGAATGCATACGACATATGTTTATGTGTGTTTATAACACTCATTGTCGGATCTTATCTTACTCTGTTCATGAATTTAAAATATAGGCGTACTTATTACTGAAGGAAAGTTTAAAACAGCCAACGTACAATCTGCTGTGTTCTGAATTCAAAAGAACATCCCCATGTTTTTGCGGTAGGACTTGCTACGCCAGCCTCCTAGTAGACCTTTACGCGCATGAACCTCTGTTTGGTTTCGGCGATTGGAACACTAATTTTTTTTATTTCAACCCACCCATTTTACAGATTTGAATTCTAGAGACATCTGGTAGCCCACTATAATTTTTATAACAGCTGGAGATCAGTCCTTGCGTTAAAAACTGAAACGAAAATAAAAGTAGAGGCAGAGGTGGTAGGACTGGTAGAAGAATTGTAGGCGAAAAAGGACAGAACCCATTCTATTTGTAGAATTAGCTGAAGCCTAAAAGAATTTTATCCTTAAACTCATGCTCAGAAATCACATCCTACTTTAGCTTTTTTTG
The DNA here is from genome assembly GCF_040414725.1 of Anabrus simplex. NCBI lineage: Eukaryota > Metazoa > Arthropoda > Insecta > Orthoptera > Tettigoniidae > Anabrus > Anabrus simplex. The sequence goes on from NC_090266.1 coordinate 801,041,516, forward strand.
TGCTAGTTGCTTTATGTCGCACCGACACTGCTAGGTCTTATGGCGACGAAGCTATTTTTATTATAACACCGGCTTGTCTGATATACTTACGTAATATACTTGCATTATTGTTAAGTCTTGGAACCGGAATATAATCTTCAAACGTATTTATGAAATAAGATTTACTTCTAACATAATAAAAAAGTTATTTTCAGCTATTTTTACTAACGTTCCATAGAGCAAAAAATATGATCTTTCGGTTTATTATTAACTTTTGATAAGAGGTGCTTTTCAAAGAAGTTGACTTCTTAGTGCTGCGAATTTAACACTGGAAAAGAACGACAGTTGATTAATAGAGGTTAGATATAAAAATTCTAGAAGCAGGTTCAGCACAAAAAGACTGTAGTCGTCAACCTCCACACTCTACTGTTCGACTTCTGTTGTTTCCCCGATTGCTGCAAGCAATGATTTTAGAAAATCTAAAAATGTGTTTTAGAAAAAATTGATATTCTTGGGGTAGTAAAGATGATTTAAGTGGGCTTAGCAGACTGATATGAAGTAGCAACTTCTAGCCGAGTGAGGAAACTGCTGTCTTCCAGTTTGCTGCTATGTTTTGAGAAAAATTTAAAAATGTATTTTAGAAACAAAGATAAAATTCTTGGGATTGTAAAGCTAATTTCAGCGGGCTTATCGGACTGACATATAATAGCAACTTCTGGTTCAGTGAGGAAAGCAACGGGAATCTACCTAACTCCTTATGTGCCTAAGTACGCCTGTTCAGTGATGCGTACGCTATTTATAACAGCTAATTGTAGAGCTATTGACGATTCAACCAGCCTTCATATATTATATTATATTATATTATATTATATTATATTATATTATATTATATTATATTATATTATATTATGCTGGTTGTTTTACGTCGCACAGACACAGATAGGTCTTACGGCGACGATGGGACAGGAAAGGGCTAGGTGTGGGAAGGAAGCGGCCGTGGCCTTAATTAAGGTACAGCCCCAGCATTTGCCTGGTGTGAAAATGGGAAACCACGGAAAACCATTTTCAGGGCTGCCGACAGTGGGGTTCGAACCTACTATCTCCCGAATACTGGATACTGGCCGCACTTAAGCGACTGCAGCAATCGAGCTCGGTCAACCAGACTTCGTGTTCGGGACTGAACATATTTTTTACACACAGAGAAACACTATGGGATTTGAAACTGAGATCTCTACGTAAGAAATAATTGCTTCAGGAAACTACCTCACTCCTTATTTCCCTAGAACACATCTTCAGTGATGCCAAGGCCATCTGTAACAGCAACTGATACGGCTGCCGACATTGGGATTCGAACCTACTATCTCCCGGATGCAAGCTAACAGCCGTGGGCCTCTAACTGCACGGCCAACTCGCCCGGTTCTTTGATTTTTCAATGGTTATGAGTCATTTGTGGGTTAGTTGTTATGATACTTAAATTTCTACTTCCGGCATCCCCTCCGGTATGCCCTGGTGAGATGAAACATGGATGTTGTCTCCGTGTTGCTAATTCTGCTTTCTTGACCTTGTATGTCAGTCTTTCCATCTCACGAGTTTCTGCATATATGTCAGCCACCAATCAAGACTATTATTGCTGTTTCCATTTTTCCCGTTTACAAGTGAATCGTCATTGTAAGTACTCGTGCTGTAATATGGATTGATTTAATTTTTAAGGTATTCTTCCGCGAGCCAGTCCAAGTGCTGCTGGTTATATCTTGAAAATAAAAGCACAGTGATTTGTAAATTCATCTGCGCATACAACCTCCTCACGCACTTCTGCGTGTAAGTTCCTGCTGTCCTGTAATTTGTCCAGTCGTGATGTTGCAGAATGGCAGTAGAAAATATCGGTGCCTGTAGTCGATTGTTTAACATTCCATGTGTCATTTAATTGCAAAACTTGCATTAAGGTAGACAGTGCTGGCCATCCCTGGATTTAGACACTTCAGTCTTTTGCAGCTACACCTGTGATGAAATTGCCTCCAAGGATCATAGCCCCTTTGTTTCTGAATGGGAGATGTTATTTCTCTGGTAAAAAGAATATCGCGGCCTCCTTAATATCGTCATTGATCCTGATGGAGCGTGCTCATTTCCCAAAATTAAATTTTGAATACAAGTGCTGACTCGGTATTTGACAGTAATATCCTGACCGAATGAGAGCCTCCGTTGCTCAGACGGCAGCACGTTGGCCTCTCACCGCTGGATACTGTGGTTCAAATCCCGACTACTCCATGTGAGATTTGTGCTGTACAAAGCGGAGGCGCGACAGGTTTTTCTCCGAGTACTCCGGTTTTCCCTGTCAACTTTCATTCCAGCAACACTATTCATTCACATTTCATCGCATCGATCAGTCATTACTATATCACTTTGAGAGTGGCGACCCCATCGTACTAATAGCCTACATATGATTCATTCATTACATACCTGACCCGGTCAATGACTGAAAAACAGGTTGTAGGTTTTCATTTTCAGTTCATCCTCACCGAATGATTTATATTGTCCTTAATATGCACATTTGTACTAATTTGTGTTCATTAATGTTAATTAATAAATTAATATTAATATTAATATTAATGAAGTCAATAGCGAATGCGTCACGAATGATATTCTAGATGCCTATACCGTACGACATAAAGTGCGGGAATGAATTTTTCCACCCTTCAAATATACAACTACTTCTGCGGGGTTTAAGGTCACACTCTTGGTATCCGAACGCCTAAACATTATCACTGACCACAGAGGGAGATACAGTGTCGATGATCTCGTCCTTAAAAATGTTATAATCTATTTGGATGGAATAGGCCTATACAGCAGTTTTCACTAAGGGATGATTTAGTATCTCATTGGCCTTTGTGTGAGAGTGATGATTAAAGCACTACTCGTTTCTAAAACTTTCCATAAGAACACGTGTACATGGGGAATTGGTTAATAAGCACGTGATCCCATGATATTTCAGTTAGTTGAGAGTACACAGTCACATAGTACAGCAATTTAAAAAAAGCAAAATCACAAAGGAAGCAAGCATACGCCGAACTTGCTCTGTTAAATTAGTCTGAAAGGATTATTTGACCGCATCAATCACCTCTATACTGCATTTATAATTCTCTCTAATCAGTAATATCTTTCAGCCGCACAGTTGGTGCAAATTTAGCCGGTGACATCATGCTCACTAAAGATAAAAGATATTTAGGGCTGTAGATTTTATATAAACGAATATATTTTATTTCGTAAAATTTCATGACTAACAAACCGTTACATTATGAATGGCAATGAAAAATCAGATCGCTGGAACGTTGAGGTACATGCGGTTCAACACATAATACGTATTCTCACACAAAGCTGGTGGCTGGACTTCTGTGTAATCCATTCATGGCAACAGAAGTGTGAGTACTACTACTCTACTACTACTACTACTACTACTACTAATACTACTACTGCCACTCCCCCTCCTACTACTACTACTACTACTACTGCGTGTCTTAAGTCAGTGTTGATCATAGGAGACACCAAGGTACCGATGACTTAAAATAGGTTCATTAACATCTCAGGAAATCTACTGGGGCATGTCTCTCACATGAAAACATCTTCATTGAAAGTGTCACATTCTATCGGTACTCAAATACCCGAGTGAGTAGCCTATTAGGTGCAGGTCCTGTAGCTGTAACCTTGCGTTCGAGATATGGTAGATTTGAGTCCCACCGTCCTGGCCCTGGTGGTAATTTTCTTTATTTCCATATTTTAATAAAGTAAACGTACAGTGTTACATACTTAAGTGTTGATATTTTGATCATAGTCATAGGATTTTACGTGGAATACAACCACAGGTACCTGGCAATTTATTTCAAAATATCGCAATTAGAACCACGACAGTCCTGATACGGAACGACTGAATACGTCACTCGACTATCACGTCTGAGTATTCCCATCATTTTTCCAGGCAAATGCCGAGGTTATACCTAAAATAAGTCACTTTCTTTCCCACACCAATGTCGTCGGAAACCAAAATGAGTTAGCGTGACGATGAAAAAGAACGAAGAATCCATTAAGGGCCGTAGTCTGTCTAGACGGCCACTCCTCGGTCAGGTGGCCTGCTGATATTGGAATTTCGCGTGATCAGTGTAGTGACAGTTTCAGTTACATTGCTTGATTATCTCGATCGGATCCAAAGTCCCTTATTTGAGGCCGCTCAACTGATGAACTCGTCTGAGTGAACCCCGTTTGAGTCCTCAGGATCAAAACGCTCGATTAACAGATAATCGAACCCGTAGCCCCTGACCCTCCGGGTAAGAGACAGGCGAACTACCACTACACTACTGGGCTGTCAACGTGATGTTCAATGGGTAGAGAAAAAATACAAAATCTGTAATCTGAACAATAAGTGTATAAATCCGTCTTTTGGTTGTTGCTTTATGGACGAGGCTTAGGACTAAATAGTGATTAGCTTCGTGAAGTTGGTCTAACAAACTATATATCTTTGGTATTTTTGCTGGTAAGTGAATATGAAGTAGGGGTGTTAGGGGATATAGCTCCTTGCTCCTTGATAATCAAGGCTTTAACGTAAGCCGTAATATCCTGAATTTTTAACTAAATGTCCCCGAGCTATGTCGACGCACTTTTACGAACAGTTAAGTCAGCTTTCAGACTTAGAAAATGGCAATCTAAAGTAATAAATCCGTCCAAAGAGGTCACAAAAGCACGTGTCTCATGGCGAAGAAATCAAATGTAGGTGAAATGAAAAAAAATATCGTTCGCCTGTCCACTCTGGTGAGAACATGACATCCAGGAGCTATGACACCCGCAAAGGATATAAGTGTAGTTCGCTGTCTTTGGCCCTTAAGGATAATATTCTCATTATGTATGTATTGAACCGTATCGTTCATGGTAAGAGAAATTGATATTTAACACAGCAATAATGCAGCGTCAGAGGATTGAAGTCACAAAAAGCGCGAACTCGAGCTAAATGATTTAGGTTGGTGCAGTTCGCAGAGACAGGCGTGGCACAGGGAGTGAGCGAGAAAGAATATAGCAGAAAAAGGATGGCGATACTCGGATGCTATTTGAGGAACTACATCTACCACCTTGCTAAGAATTAAAGCGACAAGGATCAGTCTTGATACGTCTGGAAATCAGACCATATCTACTCTCCTGGAAGGATATTAGAGAAATTAAAACTACAGTTATATTCCTTGTAATTTACTGAATGACATAATGTGTCTTGAGACGTTAATAAGCAGTGTGTTTCGCAATACAACATTCGCGCGAACACAGCAGGAACCAAACGACTCGCAACATAGCACTCTCAAGTGTGTATTTAGGTGAAGTCTCTAGTGTGACGCCTCCTACTATTCCTTATAAATAGTGAGAGATGTGTGAGGAGGCACTAGATTCCATTCTAATATTTTCTTGTGTGCGGTCGCGAGTGTGTTAGCCCGGCTGATGATTGCGCCGTGAACTTACCATAGAAAACAAAGACATCGTCGTAGAAGCTGAATAGGCGAACAGTGTGTAATGAGAGATACGAGTGTAGCTATAGCCTGAACTAACACGGGAAGAATTACAGACTTCTAACAAGAATTCGTTTGTGGTTGAGCACGAGGCGTTAACTATGTACATTTCGGCTAGCTAGGCCACAATCTTTGCCTAAACGTAAAAGTCAGATTTATAACATTAGTTCGCGTGCGTTTGAGCATTAGGCATTTAATAAGTATATTTGGCTTGATACGCCGCAAATTCCTGCCCTAACGTAAATAAGAAGGAGTTGGAGAGTCCGATGCCTACCAACACTGATTTTCAAGAAGACGGCATCACGATGAGGCCATTCCAGGTGCTGAGACCAGGACTGTCAACCCAGGATGACGACGGTCTGATGGTGGGCTAAATTCAACTACCGAGTCCGTCATGGAGGAGCCATGAGGTCAACAGCAATAAGATAAGTTGAACAGGTGTTTTGGCATGAGTCAGGGACAGCAATTTTCGCAAATAATTTTCCTTTAATTTAATTAAGCCTTTATTTAAGCCCTTTTCGCAACCTAGTGTTAACATCAGGACTAAGACATGTATAGCCAGTGATTTAGCTTTCTTTTATTATTGGTAACGGGGGAGATAGGACCAATCTAGGTTAGTTGTCATGTAAACATTTTATTTTAATCCTTTGTGTCTGATAATGTAGTTAGTTGTAAAACCAGGGTCTTTAAAACATAAGGAAAGTGTGCATGAATTTCATAGGAAAGGGCGTAGTAGAGGAGACTGTGTCCGCAACGCCGAAACAGAGAGGGTTACTAAAATTTTGCCGACGGGATTTTCTAACAACTGTGCACTCGAATGAACCGGGGACTCACGGACAAATAGATATAATGTACGGATGGTACTCTGCGGATTTTGATAGACATATGATATACGGAAGAGTTTCCATTGGATGAAATTCAACTGATATGAGGTCTGGCACTTATGCCTTGATGTGAATCAGAAGGGAATGAACCCCATTAGTATTATAAAGAGGCCCAGAAAGCTGAAAGTATGCCCGCTTTGAGGAAAACGAAATGTTTAAAGGTTCCATTATCTCGACACATTTGCCAGCTGTGTATAAACACAGCTGAGATAAGAATGTGCCAGTTGACATTTGTTTGCAATGGCTGGAAGTGCAGACAAACTGCCCAACCCCTCGCTACGAGCGGTCATTGCCACAGCCTAGTACGCAGTGCAGGAGGAGAGATCTCTCCCTCGCGAAGACAGCAACATGAGTGAAGTGTTTTATTTCGTTTGGCTTGTAATTATTTTCAGGTGCTGCAGAGTTTGTTGTTTCATTGTGTGTCATTTTGTGTTGTTCCCACTTGTTGAGTTGTCATGGGTTTTTGTTAGAATGTGCAGTATCACGTACGCTACCTAGGTGTCGTGGGTTCAAGTCCCTTCTGTGCTAGTGAGATTCGGGCTCACAGTTAACTTCTGTGTTATTTTGGGGGCAACCAGTGGTCCTGCATTTATGCTTATGTGTAGTTACATCCCATATGTGAGGGAACTGATGTTAGTTTTAATTTCTAATCTGTGAAATATTTCCGTTCCTAACATCATAAGTTTCAAACGTTGTGCCAAGGGGTTTTCGCGAAAAACCTGTTCAAACTTACAGAAAATTTAATTAAATACTAAAGCAATTACCACGTAGACTTCGTAGAATTTAATTGTTTCGTTGCCACTTCATGGCCAACGACTTGTTTTTGCAATGATGGACTGTACATATTTGTGTTATCTGAGTATCTTCTCATTTTTCGTTTATGCTTTCTTTCATTAAATCTAGTTTAATTTTATTTCGTTCCACAATTCCTCACACAACAACGCTTCCTATCCTGTTAGATTTTAAAGATTCTCTTTAGTTGTACTCAATCTAGACACCGAACCATACACGAGCTCGCTGATGACCTAGCCAGGTGATGAAAGGACAGGAACGATAGGTAAGTTGCCCTTCTCTCTACCCACCCAACTTGATTTATTTTCCCACGTGTCTTTAGGGTTACACTATGTGTGTATGTATTGAACCCATGACCTGTACCACCAAGGGTTCAGTATGTATAAATGAATGAATAACATGCACTATTTTGACCCTAAATATTCATATCTACCCACATTCTGTCCTTTTCTTTCAGAAATGTTTTTATTAGACTTTACTTGACGTGGAGTGGTATTGTAATTGGTTTCATATTAGCTGAAAATTCGCATCTTTCTCACCTAGTATTAGTTTCCGTCTCAAAGACTACCGGCAATCTTTCGTTCTGTAATGATTAACCCGATTTCGAGAAGCCCTCTCACACAAAAAGCAACAGAACCTTATATAACCTGGTTTAATACCTGTTTAATGCCCGGTAACTTCCAGAGTTCCTTATAATTGCTATACATGGTTGTTATAGCATACAGCACTCAGGAAGATATCTATGTTCTGAAATGTTTCATTCATATTCACAACATATACCATCAGTACCGAAGGAATTCTGCCCAGATCAGTCTATGGTGAGCTGAGTGCACTGTGTCTTCTGGTGTAGGTTAGATCTAGTTTGTTACTTTCATTTCTATGTCTCATCCTTAGCTTTGATGACACAGAAGTGAGAGAGGTATGAGTATTACTAACAACGTCAATCATTTTGCAGCCAGTGCCCGTGTGGTTGGTTAGTGTATGCTGTTCAGTAACTTCGTAGACTGACTCGGTGAAGAATGCAACAGGGAGCCATATCAGTCTTTATTTCTCTAGTATTCATTTTCAGTATTGCTTTGGCCACCACAGCTGATGATAGATTTATTGAGGAATCCCATCAGCTTCGGGCTGAGTTCTCAACAAAGCCGAATGAATCAGTTACCAAATGGAACATTACAAATGAAACTGATGGAAAATAGGAGAAGGCCGCGATTAAGATTAATGCACCTCTTTAAGAGGAAGGTACGGCAACAAATTCTGAACTGAATCACAACGATGGGTGGAGAAAGTTTCCGACTGCGTTTGCCTCAACCCATCTGTACATGGACAAGAGGAAATTATTATTATTATTATTATTATTATTATTATTATTATTATTATTATTATTATTATTATTATTATTATTATTATTATTATTATTGTACCGGGAAGTACACCTCAACGCCGCGCATTAAAAATTAGCGCCTAAATGAACTCCTCTATTGGTAAAACAGTGAAACTGAAACTACACCAACTTGGAACTTTAATCAGAAGGTGTCACCACTAAAATATTGAGTAATTTTGTTATTGTGCAGTTTCCTAAACTGAGTGAATTTCTCCTCGTTTTGTTTTGATATTCATCAAGAAGTTTGGACATTTTTCTACAGATGACACCACTAAAAAAATATGATCATGCACTCTGGTGCAAAGTGAAAGAAATTATAATTTAAAGAAGTTTTGTATTTCTAGGTTTTTGTAACTGAGTGATGTTCATATATTTTTGGGTTGGCAATATTTCCTTTTTCTTTTCGGCAGTTTTGAATCTAGCCAATCACTAATTTCTGTAATTAATTTTCAACCTATCACAGGCTCCTTGTTCGATTCTGAGTGTTACTTTTGAACTCAACCAATAAAATGGAGAGGGTGTGGCTAGTTTAGTATTCAGTGATCTCTAACCTTCCCTGAGGGTTTATAAACTGCGTTTTTCACGTTTCTTGGCCAACTGATCGTCATCTTTCTGAGTGTGTGTTTTAAGCAGGAGGCGGGCGGCCTCTTTCGTCGGCAGTTAGAACATCTACAAGGTAATGGCCACATAACTTTATTCCTCATTGCTACCTCCGCAGTTCAATACGAGGGAAAGGTCCTAATCTTTAACTATGTAACCTACTTTTCTAAAAGGTAAATTTCTTCTGGCTAATGTAAACATTTCATAAAATCTTTAACTGCAAATCGGGAATAGAGAGTGATGTACCCTCTCAAGCTCTCCTTCATCTTGGTTTGAGGTGACTAATATTTGTAACTGTTTTTTCTTCTGTAATGTGTTAAAGTAATTTCTATACGAGTTACCTCAGTAGTTTGGGAATAGCCCCTGCTTCATCGGCCTAGAGCCCTTTAGGATTTTAAGGTTTCATTATCTGGAGCCTCCATTCATGTTGTGTTTGGGCCAGTTATCTAACCTATTCTTTTTCCATGAAGGCCCAGTAGGTTGGGTATTGAATACCCCTGTAAAGTAAGTTCAATTTGTAAATGGTGGTTTGGGAGGCAAAAGATTGATGTAAGGTTCCTTTGACCAGGCAGTAAGGAACTGAGAGCCTGTTTGCTCTTTTTCAAAGTTTTTGTAAGGTTAACGAGTGCCTCTGGAAGAATAGAAATTGTATGTTGGGGAGCGAGTGCTTTGTGAGTTAAGGAATTTCTGCACTTGAATAAATTTGTGCTCTTTTGTAAATTTGAGCTGAGAGCTCAGGAATTTGCAAAGCGAGGGGCTTGAAGCCGAGGATTTCTAAAGTTCTCTAACCTTGTTTTTTCTTTGACTGGTTTCAAGATTGTCATTGTACCTGATATGTTTTTATGTTCACCAAGTGAAAATTGTTAAGTTGTTGTTTTTTGGAAAAATATAACCTTCATTCAAGTTTTAAGTTAATTTTGATATTGTAGATAGACCCATTCACCCCAGCACCTTCTTTAACCTCTTTCTGCTCCACGGGTAACCCCGTAACAATTATTATTATTATTATTATTATTATTATTATTATTATTATTATTATTATTATTATTATTATTATTATTATTATTATTATTATTATTATTATGATAATCATGAGGAAGAGGGGCACTTAAGTCTGTTCAGCGACAGAAATGGGAATTGAGATATGCAAAGAAGTAAACTTGAATTAAATATTAGGCGACTGTTGATATCATGATCACAGCCACGGGACCTCCAGTTTTACCAGGAATAGAACCACTAATAGTTGACTTTTCATTTCAAAAATCGCATGTGAATTGACAAGTCTTCTTGGTGAGTGCCTACTTCGCTAGCACACCCCAGGAGATTAGAGACTGACGTTGTGGAAGATTTAGTCGGTTTCACTGTACGTTCGTTTCGTGTAAATAGAAGACCAGTACTTCACATCATTTTCCAGGGCATTTTACCTCTTCTACATCCAAATAATTACTCTTATTAAGTACAACACTGCAAAAGATTTCCTCATAGCGTTACCTCTGCAGTTTAAGTGAATGCCTTTTGGCGACTACGTGACATCTTAAATGTTCCATTTCAACGGCCATATCATTCAGAAACACATTGTATAACTCTATATCTGTGAGACGAAGAAATTAGTTTGGTCTAATGGTCACTGAACGTGCTCTTCACCCACGTAACTTGTACAACTTAAAGAGCTATGAGTTCTCCAGAAACCTAGCGAAGTTGATTGCGTGTAGCTGTTCCTAAATTCGGGAAATGGTGAGCTTTAACCCCAAAATCGTCAGCTCTGTAGACGGTTCTTCGTAGTTTCCAATTTTTTAACTACGTAAAATATAATTAATCAATATGAACCTGAATGTGGACTACGATCTCCCCCTTCCCAACCGAAGCCCTTTACAATCCCATAATCGTCAAATGTCTGTCTGAGTTGGTGCAAAATTGAAACTGTAGAAAGTATCCAAAAACCGTAACTTGAGAAGTGCGTCACTTTGGGGATCAAATCCGCGACCATAGGAACGTGAGACTATGGCTTTTAGTGCCGAGAGTGTCCGAGTACAAGTGCACGTGTTTTGATTTGACGCGTCGTGATGAGGATGAAATAATGATGAAGACAACACATACACCCAGCCCCTGTGCCAGAGAAATTAACCAATGATGGTTAAAATTCCCGACCCTGCCGTGAATCGAACCGCCTGTCACCGCTGGGTACCTTAGTTCAAATCCCGGTTACTCCGTGTGAGATTTGTGCTGGACAAAGCGGACGCGGGAGAGGTTTTCCTCCGGGCACTCCGGTTTTCCCTGTCACCTTTCATTCCAGCAACACTCTCCATTCTCATTTCATAGCATCTATCAGTCATTAATAAATCACTTTGTGAGTGGCGACCCCATCGTACTAATAGCCTATATATGATTCATTCATTACATTCCTGACCCGATCAATGACTGGAAAATAGGTTTTAGGTTTTCATTATCCAGACGTGGCTAAAATCCCCGAAACGCCGGAGAAGTTATCGTAGTGAGCAAATTAGCTGAATTATTTATGTTTGTATTTCGTCAGTTGGAAGACATTCTGAAATAATGATTGTCGGAGAAGATTAGCATATGAAATAAAATATTCAATGTAATAACCAAGGGTAGTGTACTGGTGTGCTTAAGAGAATTTGTGCGTAAAATATAATTTATCGAGCGGGTCGCTTAACGGTAAACGTACGTTTGCAAGGTGGTCGTTTAAACTCTACCGTCGGGAAACCTGAAGTTGGTTATACACGCTTTCTTAATTTCCATACTGGGACTGTACCTGAATTAACATCACGCCCACTTTCTTACTAGTCCTACCCTTTCCCGTCTCACCGTCGCTGAAAACCTATGTACGTTAGTGCACATTAAACTGCTAGCAGCAACTGCTATACATAGTATACATAATTTATCAGCACAAGAAAAACTGACTAGGCTACTACATCTTTGATGAAAAAATGGTATTTATTTTTAGTACATGCGTATGACAAGCTTCAGGGAAATAGACAAAGATTGATCACTATGCTTGTAGAGCTTCATATTCAGAAGCAAAAGAAAGTCGACTTAAAAACACAAATTAGTAATATAGAAATTCAATGTCAGCAGGCATTAAAGAAGATCAATTGCAAACGTGATGAATTAATGTTTAAGTGAATATAAACATTTTATTATTAACGATGCAAGTAAATATACCATATGTAATCCTTTGTACTATCTACGAATTTTGTATCATTGGTGGTGTGACGACCAGAATCTGATCAAAATATGGGTTCTGTTGAATACTACTACTACTACTACTACTATTAACATTATTATTATTATTATTATTATTATTATTATTATTTCTTAACTTCTTTCCACATGCTAGAGCGCGCAGCTGTGAGCTTGCATCCGGGAGATAGTGGGTTCGAACTCCACTGTCGGCAGCCCTGAAGATTGTTTTCCGTGGTTTCCCCATTTTCACACCAGGCAAATGCTGGGGCTGTACCTTAATTAAGGCCACGGCCGCTTCCTTCCCATTCCTAGCCCTTTCATATCCCATCGTCGCCATAAGACCCATCTGTGTCGGTGCGACGTAAAGCAAAGTAGCAAAAAAATAGCTTCCACATGGTAAAAATCTGAGGATGCACGAGGTGTATGAATTCCTCTTGTCAATGACACGAATTTGTCGCATTTAATACAGAACAAATCTTCACCGATCTCAGTTGGAATTCATGGAATTCATTCAACTTTCCTGGAAACAAAGAGACAACTGACTGTAGCACTGAAGTTTTTTTTTAATTTGCTTTAAGGCGCACCGACACAGATAGGTCTTTTGGCGACGATGGGATAGGAAAAGCCTAGGACTGGGATAGAAGCAGCCGTGGCCTTAATTACGGTACACCCCAGCATTTGCCTGGTGTTAGAATTGGAAAACAAATGGAAATTCGTCGCCATAAGACCTATCTGTGTTGGTGCGACGTAAACCCCGTAGCAAAAACAAATGGAAACAACGGAAAACCATATTCAGGACTAACAACAGTGGGATTCGAACCGACTATTTCCCGGATGCAAACTCACAGATGCGCGCCAATAACCGCACGGCCAACTCTCCCAGGCGTGTCACTGGGATCGGTCCACACTGTGATCACTTACATGCTCTATTGATTCGTACTGATACATGCCGATGATTAATCCGAGGGGTATTTTCAATTTCCTCCGGCCAATAACATTGGTCATTTGTAAGCATTCGAAGAGTAACTTATTGCCACTGCACGACTACAGGATGTACATGACACGGTACGTGTTAACATGCTGGAGACCCTATAGACTGTTGATGTGATACACACAATTATTCGCACTTACTCTTACAAATCCTACAATACCATCACGACGTTTTGTAGTGGATTCACACATAAACACATTTATATTCAAGATGGATTATATTCGTAATCCAGATGGCAACAAATATTAATATAAAATGCACCATATATTGAAGCATATTATTCAGCCAAAAGTTTTCTTCATTTTATATTTAGTTACATACCTCATACATACATCATCACTGTAGACCGTTATGCCTTTCTGCGTTCAGTCTGCAAGCCTCTGTGAATTTACTAAACGTCGCCACACTTCTATTTGCAACTAGTGCTGTGGCCTCATTTAGTTCTATACCTCTTTAAACCGTAAGGAATTGAGTCTAACCATCGTCGACTTGTTCTCCTTCTACTTCTCTTAACCTCCATCACAGAGCCCATTATTCTCCTAGGTAACCTATCCTCCTCCATTCGCCACACATGACCCCAACACCGAAGGCGGTTTATGCGTACATCTTCATTCATCGAGTTCATTTCTAACTTAGCCTTTATCTCCTCATTCCGAATAGCCTCCTGCCATAGTTCCACCTGTTTGTAAAAGCAATCATTCTCGCTAGTTCCATGTCTGTTACTTCTAACTTATGAATAAGATATCCCGAGTCCACCCAGCTCTCGCTCCCGTTAATCAAAGTTGGTCTGAAAACAGACCAATATAAAGAGAGTTTCGTCCGGGAACTGACTTCCTTCTTACAGAATATTGTTGATCGCAACTGCGCGCTTACTACATTAGCTTTACTGCGCAATTATTCAATCTCACTTACTATATTACCATCCTGGGAGAACACACATCCTAGTAATTGAAATTATCTCCCTGTTCCAGCTTTGTATCACCCATCTGACGTTCAATTCTCTTGGATAGCTTACCTACTGACATCAATTTAGTCTTCGAAAGGCTAATATTCATACCATACTCACTGCACCTATTTTCAAGTTCCAAGATGTTAGACTACAGGCTTTCGGCACAATCTGTCATTAAGACCAAGTCTTCAGCATATGCCAGACTGCTTACTACATTTCAACCTAACTGAATCCCTCCCTGCCACTTCATACCTTTCAGCAGATGATCCATGTAAACTACGAACAATAAAGGTGAAATTTTACAGCCTTTTCTAACCCCTGTAAGTACCCTGAACCAAAAACTCATTCTACCATAAATTCTCACTGCGCCCCAATTGCCAACATAAATGCCTTTGATTGATTTTTATAATCTACACTTAATCCCATAGTTCACTAGTATGGCGAACATCTTTTCCCTCGGCACCCTGTCATATGCTTTCTCTCGATCTACGAAACATAAGCATAACTGTCTATTCTTCTCGTGGCATTTTTCAATTACCTGGCGCATACTGAAAATCTGATCCCAACAGACCCTCTGTGGTCTGAAACCACACTGGTTTTTATCCAACTTACTCTCAGCCACTGATTTCACCCACTCTTCCAAGATGGCAGTGAATACTTTACCTGGTATTCTAATCAATAATAATAATAATTTCGTGTGGCTATTTCTAGCCGAATGCAGCCCTTGTAATGCTACCCTCCGATGAGGGTGGGCGGCATCTGCCATGTGTAGGGAACTGCGTCTTATTGTGGTGGAGGATAGTGTTATGTATGGTGTGTGAGTTGCAGGGATGTTGGGGACAGTACAAACACCCAGCCCCAGGGCCATTGGAATTAACCAATTAAGGTTAAAATCCCCGACCCCGCCGGGAATCGAACCCGGGTCCCTCTGAACCGAAGGCCAGTGCGCTGACCATTCAGCCAACGAGTCGGACAAATGAAATGGCCGAGGGCAAGTTCGTCTGGCCAGATGCAGGTCTTTCGATTTAATGCTCGTAGGCGACCTGCGCGTCGTGATGAGGGTGAAATTATGATGAAGACGACATATACAACCAGTCCCCGTGCCAGCGAAATTAACCAACCGTGGTTAAAATTCCCGACCATGCCGGGAATCGAACCCGGGACCCCTGTGACCAAAGGCCAGCACGCTAACCATTTAGCGATGGAGCCAGACAGTTTACAAGCTGATCTCACTTCATCATTGCACCAAGATGTTTTAGTTATATCATTTTCTTCTTCTTTTCTACCGCTTTTTACAAAAACTGTGGGGTCGCGGTTGCGGACTGTGTCACACATCTGGAATTGACCCTGTTTTACGACCCGATACCCTTCCTGACGCCAATACTATATGAAGGGACGTAATCACTATTGAGTGTTTCTCTGGTAGTTGGTAGTGTAGTGTGATGTCTGAATATGAAGAGGAAAGTGTTGGGACAGAAACAAACCCAAGTCCCCGGGCCAGAAGAATTAATCAGAGCCGATTAAAATCCCCGACCTAGCCAGGAATCGAACCCGGGACCCCCTGAACCTGACGCCTCAACGCTGACCATTCAGCCAATGAGCCGGACCAAGATGTTTTCGTTACATATATTTTAGAAATTTAAAATAAGCAAATTTCATAGTTTTCTGAAAAATGTAATGAAGATGTGTTTATCAGATCACCAGCCCAGAGGCTGGTTAGATCCTCAAATAGCACCACCAAAGGTTATTAGGTTATAAACAACTGCAATAAACGATGGCTGCACCATACTGAGGCGTACTAGGCAAGATGAGTAGTGAGGTAGTTCGTCATTGCTTTCCTTATTATGCCATAAAGTGCTGACTTTATCTGCAAACTTTCATAACACTCAGACACACTAGTCGTGGCATGAATGTCATTAGTCAGCACCAGCCATACATCAGCAACTCCCATATTTATAAAGCTGTGGATGAAACTTGGACTTCACTGGAAGCTACATTTTGTTCTGGCATGTACAAGGAGACAGATGTAAAAATACTGCATCCATCCAAAATGGCAGTAGGCAGGTAATAAAGATACCTTCTTAAAAACGATGTTTCAAATCTATGTATATAAGATAACTTGTCCTGACTGACTGACTGACTGACTGACTGACTCATCATCACCGAGCCAAAACTACTGGACATAAAAGAATGAAATTTGGGGGACACATTCATATTAACATGTAAGTGCTCGCTAAGGGAGGATTTTTGTATATTCCTTCGATAAGAGGGTGAAAAGGGGGATGAATATTTAAAATGAGAATGTCTATATCTCAAAAACTTAAAAATTTACAGATGTAAATTTTCTAATTTGGAATTTCCTTTAAAAAATCAAGAAATAAGTATTTTTTGTTTTCAGAAAATCTCATTAAGGGGGGTGTAAATGGGGGAAAAGTGGTTAAACACATTTTATGAGGAGACTTATATATCAAAAACTGACGATATCACAGACATGAAAATAGAAATTTGGAATCTCCTTTGAAAATAAAGACACACGTATTTTTGGGTTTTCGGATAAGCCGATGAATAGGGGGGTGAACAGGAGTGACAAACGGGGTGAATTTTTAAAAATACTTTATCTGCAAATTATCTCAGACACGTAAAATATTACAGACTTGAAAACTGGTATTTGGAATTTCCTGTAAAAGTAATGAAACATAACTTTTTTTCCGGAAAATCCACGTAAGGGAAACTGAAAAAGAGGGAGAATTTTTAAAATCTGCGTATCTACAGTATATCTCAAAAACTTAACATGTTGCAGACGTGAAGATTGGTATTTGGAATCCCCTTTAAATATAATTAAACACGTATTCCTTAGTTTTCGGTAAAGACCCTTAAAGGGGAGAGGGTCGGGGAGAAATGATTGAATAATTATTTGAATTATTGGTATGAGAACGTATATACATATACAAAAAGAACCTAAAGATGTTAGAAACGTGAAAACCAGTATTTGGAATCTGTTTTAAAAATAAGGAAACACGCATTTACGGGAGGGGGGGGGTAGGGGTATCAACTTGGCAGAGGGGAAATGAAAACTGAGATGCATTACTTTTACGAGGATACGTATATCTCAAAACCTGAGGATGTTACAGAAGTGATAATTGGTATTTGGAAGCTCTTTTAAAGGAACGAGTACTGTTGGTTTTTGGAAGATCCATTTGAGTGGGGTGTGTGAAAGGAAGTAAAAAAATTGAATACTTTTTCTGGAGAAACTTATATCTCAAAACTGAAGGTTACAGACACGGAAATATGTATTTGGATTCTGCTAAAATTATAAAGGAACACGCATTTTTTGGGTGGGGCGAAACAAACTTAACGGGCGGGGGTGGAGTGATAAAGGAGTTGAATTCATTTCATGAGGATACTTATACCTCAAAAACTGAAGATGTAACAGACACGAAAATTTGCATTTGGAATTTTCTTTTAAAGTAAAGAAACACGTAATATTTTGTGTTTGGAAAATCCACTTAAGGGGGTGAATTAATTGAAAAATTAGTTGAATACTTTGTATGAGGATACTTATATCACAGAAACTAAAGATGTTACAAACTTGAAAATAGTATTTGCAATCTCCTTTAAAAATAAAGAAACACGCATTTTGGGGGGGGGATCAACTTGGGGCGGGGGCGGTGAAAAAGGAGTTTAATTCCTTTTTATGAGGATACATATATCTCAAAACTGAAGATGTTACAGTCGTGATAACTGGCTTTTGGAAGCTCCTTGATAAACAAAGAAACAAATTATTTTGGTTTACGGAAATGTCACTTAATGGGGGGAGGGTGAAAGGAATTGAAAAAATGTAATTCTTTTTATGGAGAAACTTATATCTCAAAAACTGAAGGTTGCATGCGTGAAAAGTTTTACTTAGAATTACGTTAAAAAAGAAAGTAAAAGGAGCGGGGGGCGATCAACTTAACGAGCTGGGGTGAAAAAGGAGTTGAATTCTTTTATGGAGATTCTTATATCTCAAAAACTGAAGATGTTAGAGGCATGAACATTTATGTTTGGAATCTTCTTTCAAAGTAAAGAAAAAATAACTTAAGGGAGTGAATGAATTGAAAAATTATTTGAATTCTCTATGTGAGGAAACTTAAATCTCAAAACATTAAAAATGCTGTCCGGCTCCATGGCTAAATGGCTAGCGTACTGGCCTTGGTCACAGGGTTCCCGGATTGGATTCCCGGCTGGGTAGGGAATTTTAACCATCATTGGTTAATTTCCCTGCGTTGTCTTCATCATCATTTCATCCTAATCACAACCCGCAGGTCGCCTACGGGAGTCAAATAAAAAGACCTGCACCTGGCGAGCAGAACCCGTCCTGGGATCTCCCGGTACTAAGAGCCATACGCCATATCATTTCAACTAAAAATGTTAAAGACGTGAATGATGGTATTTAGAAACTCATTTAAAAATAAAGAAATACACAATTTTGGGGAGGGGAAATCAACTTTAAAGGTAGGAAGTAGGGTGAAAAAGGAGTTGAATTACTTTCATGAGTATTATTATATCTCAAAAACTGAAGATGTTGCAGACGTGTAAATTAGTGCTTGGAATATCCTTTAAAAATAAAGAAATACGCATTTGGTTTTTTTTCGGAAAATCGACATAAGGGGTGTGGGGTTGAAAATAAGTACCGGTAAATAAAGAGCTTAAATACGTTTATGAGGATACTTTATTTTAAAAACTGAAGCTGTTACAGACGTGAAAGTTGGTATTTTGAATTTCCTTTCAAAATAAAGAAACACGCATATTTGTTTTTGGAAAGTCTACTTAACGCGGGAGAGGTGAGGAAAGAAGTCAGGAAGGAGAAGTTGAATAATTCTTATGGGTATACATTTATCTCAAAAACTAAAGGTGTTACAAACACACAGGCATGAAAACTGGTATTTGAATATCCTTTAAATGCAATGAAAAACGATTTTTTTTAAATTTTGCTTTCGGGAAATCCAATTGAGGAGCTGAAATGAACTGGAAAAGCATGTGAATTTTTAAAACGAGTACCGGTATATCTATATTATATGTCGACCGGCTCCATGGCTAAATGGTTAGCGTGCTGACCTTGGGTCACAAGGGTCCCGGATTCGATTCCCGGCAGGTTCGGAGATTTTAACCACCATTGGTTAATTTCCCTGGCATGGGGGCTGGGTGTATTTGTATGTGTTGTCTTCATCATCATTTCATCCTCATCACGACGCGCAGGTCTCCTACGGGAGCCAAATCAAAAGACCTGCACCTGGCGAGCCGAATTTAATATGCTAGAGACAAGAAACTTGATATTTGTAAAGTCCTTTAAAAATACAGGAACCTGTACCGTTTTGTTTTTGGAGAGGGCACTTAACAGGGGGTGAAAAGTAGTTGAATTGTTTTTATGAGGATACTCATACCTTAAAAACTGAAAATGTTACAGACGTGAACATTGAAATTTGGAATCTCCTTTAAAGTAAGGAAATATGTATTCATTTTTTGACCCGCATGTACAGTTCTATGTCGCTTGGTCGTCTTAGCCCCAAAAGGTAACGCCACAAACATGGTTTTCGAAGAATTTCTGGGGTAAATGAAACTCAATTTCTGGGTGAGTTTTTATACTTTAGGAATTTTCGGATAATGTCTTAGTACAATGCCGAGGAACGATTACTCTGATCAAATTACAAAATCCACGCGAGCGAAGCCGCGGGTAATTGCTAGTTTCTATATATAAAAGAACATGTCCTGACTGACTGACTGATTCATCATCACCGAGCCACAACTGCTGGACATAAAGAAATGAAATTTCAAGGATACATTTATATTACAATGTAGGTGCGCGCTAAAATAGGATTTTTGGATATTCTGTCACTAAGGGGGTGAAAAGGGGTGTAAATTTTTAAAATGAGTGTATCCATATCTCAAAACTTTAAAAGTTTACATCTGTAAAAATTGATATTATAATCGCCTTTAAATATAAAGAAACATGTATGTTTTGTTTTCGGAAAACCCAGTTAAAGGGGGTTGAACAGGAGTGACAAATTGGGGTGAACTTTTTAGAAAGACTGTATCTACAGTATATCTCAAAAACGTAAAATATTACAGACGATATTATAGACGTGAAATTTTGTATTTGGAATCTGCTTCAAAAGTAAAGAAACACGTATTCTCGAAAAATCCAATGAAAAGGGGGAGTTACAGAATTGAAACTTTAATAGAATTAATTGCAAGAGGATACTTACACTTAATAAAAACTAAAATTATTACAGACGTGAGAATTCGTATTTGGAATCTCCTTTAAACATAAATAAAGGAGTCATTGCTTTGTGGATTGGGGGTGGTGTAAATCAACTTAACGGCGGTGGGGTTAAAAAGGAGTTGACCGAGCTCGATAGCTGCAGTCGCTTAAGTGTGGCCAGTATCCAGTATTCAGGAGATAGTAGGTTCGAATCCCATTGCCGGCAGCCATGAAAATGGTTTTCAGTGGTTTCCCATTTTCACACCAGGCAAATTCTGTGGCTGTACCTGAATTAAGGCCACGGCCACTTCCTTCCCACTCCTAGCCCTTTCCTGTCCCATCGTCGACGTAAGACATATCCGTGTCGGTGCGACGTAAATCAACTGGCAAAAAAAAGGAGTTGAGACCAATTTATTTTACTGTTAATAAAGTACTACTTGTTCTTGATCATAAACCGATCATTTTTAATCTTTCCTGGGTTCCTTTTCAAGAACCATCTTTTGCTTTGGAGAACTTAAAGTTAGATTACAGTAGATTCTCCTGGCAGATAAATAAAAATGTATACACATTTGAAATAAACAATAGGAATGACATGGACCATGCAATTGTTCACCTCTAAAATTAGGTCAATAATGCACGAAAGTATATCATTCGCATCGCCAGAAATTCCGCGCTTGCTTACGCGCGACAATGGTGCTGGTCACATTGTCAACAATGGCAATGGCAGCAGATGTAATTTACCGCCTAGTAGCGGTCTTGCATCTTGCTGCAGGTTCCCGAACGTAATAATAATAATAATAACTAGCGAATGTACCCGTGCTTCGCTACGGTATTCTACAATGTGTTCGAATATCGAAGTAAATAATGTGCATGCAGTAAATAAGATTGTTTTAAAATTGCATGTCTCTTAGCGTTATCCGAGAAAGAGCATGGGGTGGTCCCCGTACGTTGTTTCCAATGTAAAGTGTTTGTTACGGATTTGTGATATAACGGCAGGCTCACTTGCATACTGGCATTCACAATCGAGTTGGGAAGTTTACATTATAATTGCAGGCCCCATTGCCTACTACGCGGACAGAATCGATTTAGGGAATCTTCGTTAAAATGGCAGCCCCATTTTCTACTTCCAGACAGATTACAGTTGAGGAGTTTCTATTATATTGGTAGGCAATTACCCTACTATCACTCGAAATTGAGTTGTGCAGTTATCATTATAATGCCAGGCCCATTTTCCTACTGCCAGCCAGCTTACTGCCAGTCACACCAAGTTAGTGAGTTTCCATCAAAATAGCAGGCCACTGTGCCTAATGCCAGTCACATTTTAGATGAGGACATTTCTTTATAATGGCGGGCACCCTTGCCTACTGCCAAACACAATCGGGTAGGGGAGTTTTAAACAAAACTGCATGCTCAGTTGCCTTCTGCAAGTCAAATCGAGAAGGGAAATATTCATTACAATTGTAGGCCTTCCTTACTAATGACAGTTACACAGGAGTTGGAGAAGGAACCCTTTCCTACTGCCAGTCAAAGTCGGTGTGGGGAGTACTGATTACAATAGCAGACCCACCCTTTCTCGATCGCTAAAAATCGACATCAGTGAATATATATAGATCGACATACGAAAGTATATGCGTGTTTACAATATTGAAGACCTTCATTTACAAATTAACTGCTACTAAACGTACGTCATATCGACAAAGGATTATATCATAAGACACGCCGGATTTAGTGGCCTAAATGGCTGGTCCTATGACATGTCATCTATTCTTGGGTCAGATTGAGTTAGAAACGTGGAACAGGGTAAAGGTTTTGTAAGATTATCTCACATTACATTACTTTACGGATAATTATGTGACAGCTACATACATAGCATTTGGCTCACATATGGCTACTGGGTGGGCCAATTTTCGTGAAGAGTTTGATGATTCTGTATTTGATATAAGTAATTGAAAGTATGAATTATGCATGTGAAAATTCCAAATTGACTTAATATCGATTAATAGAGAAAAATCAAACGTAAAAGGGATACAGATACGGCAAAAGTCATAAGACCAAGGTTGTAGATCATTCCAAATTGAACGGAGATTGTGCAATCCGTTATGTGATAGGAATTTCCGAAGGTCTGCACCATCATTAAAATTGCCTGCATATATCAATATTCTTCGGGGATAAAAAGTGAAAAACTTAATGATCTAGGATGTTTTCCGTTCGTTACAGGCTAAAACGTATAATTTTGTCAAATTTCAATTATCTTCTTTTTTTCTGGCAGATTATGCCGCAATCTGGATTTTGGGCGAGGCGGGTAAAAATTAGGTTTTTCATGGAACTAAACCAAAAATTATGGAGATGGTCATTATTACCCTTTAAACGGAAAGCTGTATGGTACGAAAATTTCGCCAAAATAGTCAGTGTAGAGGCACACAGTCGTTACGATTTGATTTATATAGATAAGGAATCTGCTCCACGTAAAACACCTTTTGGGCTATGTCCGCTGGACTTAACCTGAAAAGTGACCATTCATGATATCTCCCTTATTAATCCTCCTGACGAAAAAATGCACATGAAAAAAAGGTTTAGAGGTGGAATTCCATCACGTTTGGTCGACTTCCAGTCAGGTTGGTCTTGTTCTGTATATATTGTGGAAGAGTAAAATCACCATTTCGGTTCCCTATAAACCGCCAGTCCATTCCGGAACATGAAATGTTATTTGCGTTTAAAACCTACCTTTGGACAGGTGGATCCTAAATATAAATTTTGGTTCGAATGTCTTCAGTAGTTTTCAAGTTGTAAGGAATACGCTTTACACGCACCCGCTCGTGAGTTAAGTCCGATGGGACTTGTACCGGAAAACGGTCCGTTAATGATATCTCCCTTATTAATCCTCGTATCGAAATGACGCACATGACATAAAAAAGTTTAGAAATTAATTTCTACCAAGGTAGGTAGATTTCCATTAAGTTTGGTTGTGTATGTTTTGTGGAAGTGCAAAATCACTGTTTCGGTTTCGTATAAACCCCCAGTCAGTTCAGGGATTTAGAAACAATATTTGCCCTAAAATCTATCAAGGACAGGTTTATTCTAAATATGAGTCTTGGTGGAAATATATCCAGTAGTTTGTAGAGCTCGCGTACATACGGCGTTATTAAGGAAGAAAATAATACAGTTAAGAAAGTTGAAAGTAATAGAAAATGGATTATAACTGAGGACAGTCGGATAACGACAAATATGTAAATGCCAAGTGAATGTATTGGAAAATCAAATGCCCCTCAATAAATTATGCTAGTGTGAGTTATGGATATAATAAAGCGGTAACAGAGGAGAAATTTAGGTCTAGTGATTCTTAGGTAAACAAATAATAAGAAGATGACTAATGGTGTTATTACTTAATCTATTCGAGGGCGGTTATAACATCCAACGACATTCCGCCAATATCCCGCAGATAGGCCGATTGACGCCTCTCTTGCCTTCTACCTAACGAACAACCACGAATTTAAAAGCATGATGAGGAAAATGGCAATACGTTACTTCCCTGCTGGCATGCAGTCAGAGACGTTGCCATGGTAACCTGTAGGTTCGTTGTCGGTCTGTCGGTCACTCAATGCAGAGCATGATACCAGCGGAAAATTGTAAATTTCTCCGTCATGTGAAGAGTAAGGTAAATTATGAACATAACGAAAGTTGTTTATAATGAAGAGAAGTTTCACGTACGGTAAACGAAGTTTACAGAAAATCAATAGTATAAGAGAAAATGGAGGAAAACCTTTCTGGTTTCCCTATAAACCCCCGTCTATGCAAAGATTTTGAAAATGATATGCATATCGAAACCTTCCTCGGTATGAGTATACTCTAAATGTGAAGTTTGGTTGAGATCTATCCAGCCGTTTCGAAGTGATGGTGGAAAAACCATTCTGGTTTTCCTATAAACCCTAGGTCTATTCAAATATTTTAAAATAATATGCATATCAAAACCTTCCCCGGGATGAGCATACTCTAAATATGAAGTTTGGTTGAGATCTATCCAGCTGTTTCGACGTGAAGTTGGAAAAACCATTCATGTTTTCCTATAAACTCCCCGAGTATTCAAAGATTTTAAAATGATATGCATATCGAAACCTTCCCCGGGATGAGTATACTCTAAATATGAAGTTTGGTTGAGATCTATCCAGCCGTTTCGACGTGATGGTGGAACAGACAAACAGACAGACAAAGAGACAAACAAACAGACACGAAACGTAAAAACCACCGATTCGGTCTTGAGTTGACCTAAAACGGATAAATATCTGAAAAATTGGCAAAACAAAAGAAATTACAGACAGCGGACCCCCTACAATTTTATTTATATAGATAATAATAATAATAATAATAATAATAATAATAATAATAATAATAATAATAATAATCTAAATTCAATAATATTACCCACCCTAATAATAATAATAATAATAATAATAATAATAATAATAATAATAATAATAATCATAATAATAATAATAATAATAATAATAATAATGTTCTGTACCGTCGTCAAAATATGCGGACCGTGCTGGAAACGGGTAATGACTACGAATGCAGTTCGGCCGCATGTTCAGTACCGCCAAGGCACCCATGACGACACCAGCCGATCTCCTCAAGAATTTGATGCATATTGAAAATGCTTACAGAAAAATATGGCAAAGATTTAGGAACCCAGCTGTCCGGGCGGAATACTTGGAGCTATCCAGGGAAGTAGGCCTACTAAATCGATTGCCGGAAAGAAAGATTGAAAAATGGGAGAAACTTTGTCGTAATCTCTCAGAAAACGAGCCAGATCGCGAATTTTGGCTGATTATATATAACATGTTAAGCATTAAATTATAAATTTCAGCATAATACCATAGCGAAGCATGGGTATCTTGGTAGTTGCAATATAAATTATCAGTGATAAAAATAACATCATTAAGTAAACAGTGGTCAAATACGAAGCCTTCCGACTGGCACCACAGAGTGGACCTCACGTGGCACTTACGGGGTATATAATTCCTATGTTTTCGTCTTTCATTATGCATAACCCTTAATTATTTGAATTGTTGGCATTAACAGCCGGCAATCTTGCATACTTGACAGTAACATGCCTTGTTATAATTTAATTCATTTGCAACTATTTTTCATATTCGATTAAACATTTCAGACCACCGACATAAGCTGGTCTCTTTAATGGTACCAAGTATTGTACACATCTCGAAAAAAAAAGTCTGCATACGTTGAAAGCGTAGGAGTGAGAGGCCGGATCTATTGTCCGTCGGTGACTAATTCAATCCTGCTAAGTATATTCAAAAATGTTCTGGCAGACATTCAGAATTGAGGGGAACACCATATGTTGCCATGAAAGAATCACATTGTTGAAAGTACAGCAGGATTTTATCCCTGATATGATAGCACTAAGAATTATTTGTATCAGTAAGTATATGTCAGATTTGGCATTTCCTTCATAAATAATGTATTCCAATTTCTTCACCAACAGAATATCTCCCAAAACAGTGACTCCCGTTACATTCATCTCTTGTTTCAATATAAACATCTTCATGCCCATTGTGACCATAATTTGTCTAGGAGTAGGTATCACGCTTTCATAAAAGTGCTGAGATTAGTTTTATTCCGTACTGGTAATCGTATCTGTCTTAGACAGTTCAGCCGTATTGATGAAACAGTACTATGCTTGCATTCCACCAGTGTCGAGTTTCAGTGTTGGAATGACTTGGCCAGTGAAGGCTGTTCTGCTGGATTCTGTTCAGTGTGTAAACTCCCCAGTCCTAAAAGCACCTGCATAGCATGGATGTAATATCTTGAATGCTATGACGGAACAGTGTGTCAAGTAAAGTAGTTTTCAGAATATATATGCTCCAGAAGAATGGCTAGATAAGAAAGATAATTATTCAACTCCACTACTATATCCACTCCCACCACCAAAATTCAGAGACAGGTTGTTCCACTGAGCAGATTAGCTCAGAGCTATTTCTACTATCTGTACTAAAATCAGTCTGCAATGATGAGAATCGAGGGTTATGGAAAAGAAGCAGCAAACCACTAAATGTCTGCTCCCAGTAGCAGGCAAAGATATTCTCCACTCAATTACAGCTCCGTACCTATTTGAATGTCAAGCTTCTCTTACGGGCCAGCATATTTACAGTCATGTTATACGTGATGTAACTATTGTACAATAAGTGCTATCGTATTTTTGAAAATATGTTGTCATACTTATTCCCAAGAAAGCAGTTCCTCACAAGTGTGAAAACTACCACACCGGTAGCTATGTATCTCACACTTGCAAAACGTTAACACATATTTTTTACAGGAGAATTGAAAGATACGTTGAATCTGAGTTAGAAGAAAATCAGTTTGGCTTCAGAAGGAATGTAGGAATACGTGCAGCCATTTTGACTTCAGGTCTGACATTAGAGGATCGAATTAAAGGCATGCCCACGTACATAGCATTCGTGGAGCTAGAAGGGGCATTCGATCATATTGATTGGACCAAGCTATTTCAGACTCTCATGGCGTTGGGGAACGGATAACGAGAAATAATTATGATCTACTATCTGTACTAAAATCAGTCTGCAATGATGAGAATCGAGGGTTATGGAAAAGAAACAGTAAAAAAGAGAGAAGTGAGATAGGCTGCCATTTGTAGCCTTACTTTTTCAATGTTTATATATAGTAGATGGGGCGGTGAAATAAATCGAACAGGAATTTCGAATGGGAATGACAATCTAGGAAGAGAAAATCAAAATTCTGAGTCTATGGACGATATGGAGATATTGTTGAATGGTATGGATACAGTCTTGAAGAAGGAGTACAAGATGAAAATAAATGGATACAAAACAAAAGTAGTGGAGTGCAGACGAGCGAATTCAGGTGATGCAGAAAATATTAGATTAGGAATTGGAGTCTTATAGAAAGTAGAAGACTATTTTTACGTAGGTAGTAGAACAACTAAGGAAGGCACAAGCAAGGAAAGCCTTTCTTAAGAACATATATTTGTTTATTTTGAACATTGAAATATGAATTAGAAATAAGCTTTTGAATAATTTCGCCTGGAGTGTGGTATTGTATGCAGGTGAAACATAGGAAATAACTAGCCCATAAAGAGAGAGAATAGAAGCTTTTGAAATGTGGTGTTACTAAAGAATGCTGAAGGTGAGTTGGGTAGATCGAATCACGATGAAGATCTACTGAATCGAATTAGTGAAAGGAGAAGAAATTGGGAAAATTTGGCCACAGGAAAAGATAGAATGATAGGACAGACCTTAAGACCAAGGACTTGTTTAGTTAGTTATTGAGGTAAGTAAAGAGGGGGGATCTGCGGCCACCGCAACCGCAGGCTCCCTGGAAGAGGCCTGATCCGGTGAGTGACGTTACAGCACGGTGTGAGCTGCTAGCTAACAGCGTGATCTTAATCTCCCATAACCTTACGCTGGCTAGGTAACCCGGCATTAGTCGCGCCTCTGAACGAGGCAGTAGTGGCGGTAGTGTGTCTTGTTAATGATTTATTTCTCGAACTTTCCTAAGTATTCCAATGATAAAGAACAAATATAAGTGCGCCTACATTAATTTTTAAACAGGGCGATCTCAGAGATCGCCGCGACAAACCTGACCTCTTCTTAGTGGCAGTAGTGTGAGAAGTAGGGATGAAATCTCCTTCCGAAGACATTTTTCTCTTCATTCCTGCAGAAATCCACATCGGTAGGCCAGTATTATTCATGTTTCGCCTCCGAATCTGCTCAGAGATCAATTTCGACGACAATGTACGTAAAAACCATCTCCTACTTCTGACCTTGTTTCTGTTGCCTGTATATATGATCTGACTATTTATTGCAGCTATGATCATAATCATGAAAAAAAAAATCACCATTGGCCAACTCTTCGTGGCACGAGAAACATCAGAACGGCCAACCATCCAGGCAACAGTGTCTACCCATCCTTTGGCGAAATTGTAAAGCGTAGTAATTTCTGGCTTTTTTGCATCACCCGATCCCTCGTCGATTTTGTTCTCGTTGTGAAGACTGGAGAGCAGAATTACATTTCGCTCCTTCTTTGTACAGTGCCAACGGACGTAGCCGTGTTGAAACACCGGATCCCATGCAACCTCCGAAGTTAAGCAACATTGGGCGTGGTCATGAAGCGGATGAGTTGCCACGCGCTGTTGGTGGGTGGGTGTAACCATGATAGATTAACTTTGTAAACGTAGCAAGTCACTATTTCAAGTCATATCTCTCCTTTGTTGTCCGCCTCTATGGTGTAATGGTTAGCGTGATTAGCTGCCACCCCCGGAGGCCCGGGTTCCATTCCCAGCTCTGCCACGAAATTTGAAAAAGTGGCACGAGGGCTGGAACGGGGTCCACTCTGCCTCGGGAGGTCAGCTGAGTAGAGGTGGGTTTGATTCCCACCTCAGCAATCCTCGAAGTGGTTTTCCGTGCTTTCCCACTTCTCCTCCAGGCAAATGCAGGGATGGTACTGCACCCTTCTTGAGTTCCTCCGGTATTGACTGGATGCCAAATGTTGCCACGGCTGCCCTAAAAAAGAATTATACTTACCGAAGGTATATGAGATCCTCTTCTCAGGCGCGATCAGTCCCCCGTCGTCTGATAGGGATGCATAGGGATGGTGCTTTAGGAAAAACTACTCAATATGTTAATTACGACACAGACTGATTTCAATTAAAATGTGTATATAAAATTTTATTGATAAAATAAAAAATGAAGATAATTTTTATAAAATGTTAATTAATGTGAAATAAATTGTGTTGATAGCATGTCATTACATTATGAGACTGTATATATAAAAAGAATATTTATCTTAATACGACACATGACCACTTCATTAATTAATTTCAAAAAAAAAAAACATTAATTATTGAATTTTTATACCAAATATTAATTACCAGATTTGTTTATCAAATTCCTAGGTACCAGTGTAATTGTACACATTACCAGAATAATAGTATACATATAAAATAACAGATGGATCAATAAAATAACAATAATAATAAGAATAAGAAGAATAATGATAATAATAATAGTAATAATAATAATAATAATAATAATAATAATAATAATAATAATAATAATAATACTGATGTGAAATGAAATTCATGTTTCGCTAACTCAAATTAATCCTTGGAATACTATTAGTCATCTATCAAACTTAATATAAGATAATAATAAATATTTCTAAGATATGTAAATAAATAAACATGTTGATAATAATTAATTAATAGAATTAATGATATTACTAAAATGCATCATAAATTGTTTAAAAGAACTTGTAAATATCTCCACAATGTATCACTAATGCCTGTATTTAATTTTGGAAAACCAAAATGAAAATGTAATAATAATAATAATAATAATAATAATAATAATAATAATAATAATAATAATAATAATAATCATAATAATAATAATAACGGAAATAATATGATGACTATCCATAAATCAATGTTCAGAAATGCTATTAATAATTCCCCCAAACTAAAAAAAAAGAAATTTACAACCAAACATACTAGAAGTTACAGTAAAAAAATATTATTGTTTAACTAATTAAATTGCAATCAAATTAATTAATTAATAAATTTCGTAGCTGACCATTATAAATCTTTTAAATTATAGATCCAAATCTTCCAACCCCACATTATCAACTTAGTTGGCAACGCACTGAAATAATAATAATAATAATAATAATAATAATAATAATAATAATAATAATAATAATAATAATAATAATGAATAAATCTTTTTTGTGGCTATCATTAAATTGATCATTCAGAATATTAATAATTGTCCACCAAATTCAATATTGTTGATAACAAAACATTTGATAGATTACATAAAAAATATATAAATGTTAATGTTGAAATAATTAAATTACAATTTAATTCCCTATTTCCTTATTACATCCACAACTGACTGTCTAAACTGATAAACATTATGCCTCATTAGGCCTTCCAAATAGCCTGTGAATTACACCGGTGAGATACTAAAATAATGATAACAAATAATAATAATAATAATAATAATAATAATAATAATAATAATAATAATAATAATAATAATAATAATAATAATAATAATACTCATAATAATATTTTATCCCGACACAGAAATATAGTCACTATTAATCCACCATCCTTATAGACCATAATGTGTTCGTATCTGGTACCTCAGAACATTCATATTACAACCATCCATACCATTGGTAACCAAATTTCA
Organism: Anabrus simplex; assembly: GCF_040414725.1. Classification (NCBI taxonomy): domain Eukaryota; kingdom Metazoa; phylum Arthropoda; class Insecta; order Orthoptera; family Tettigoniidae; genus Anabrus; species Anabrus simplex. The sequence goes on from NC_090266.1 coordinate 801,072,321, forward strand.
TTAATAGACCTTACTGAATTTCAATTTATAAAACAATATTTGCCATGATAGATTACAAGTCAATGTATATAACTGATTCACTGTGTAAAGGCGTAAACATCATTCTTCCAAAACAGGTTTTGTGACATTAATAATAATAATAACAATAATAATAATAATAATAATAATAATAATAATAATAATAATAATAATAATATTGATCTGAATGAAATTGTTACTGACTTCCCGTATGCAATTCATGATTTATAACATGTTCTTTACAAAGTACAATAAACATTAATTTTAAACCTTAGAATTCAGTAACATGTAACTCAAGCTATGGTATTTGTTGTTGCTGTATGAGAATCTAAAACTTTGCTTTAAGATGCGTGCGAGTGTCTATCCTACGTTAACTTAAATTAATTCGGAGAGAAATATACTCTCCCACTTGAAATAAAATAGTTTCTAAAATACTCTACTATGTACACCACGCGAGATACACAGCCAAAAGCAATAACCTAGTGCATAAATTAGTGTTAATATATACATAAAATATACATTGAAAAATTCTCATATCGTTAGCCTCACACCAAATTATTGGTTTATTCCAGCGTCCAAGTGATTATATTTCGCTGAAATTTGACCACAACTCTGAGTAATTTTTCTTGTGCTCTATACACCATAGAATACCATGACTGTGTAATAAGAATGCACCAAATAATACCAATAAGGATCGTGGCAAAAATAAAAAAACATATTTTCCAATAATAATAATAATAATAATAATAATAATAATAATAATAATAATAATAATCATAATCATAATCATAATCATTCGTGGTGTTCAACGATAGTAGTTCCTGCTAGCGAGCCCTAGCAAGCATTCACAATATCTCAATTGGGTGTTTACTGTTGCCAACATAATATTTAAATTACAATCAACGTGTATAATAACTTCTATCTCCATAAGCGATATTGTGTCACAGTTAAATAGTATAAACGTCATTTGGTCTTCTCAAATCATATATTATCTTTGACTGGTTTATTTCCCCACTATATTTCTCAACATGAAGTCATTTCCTCTTCAATCTGCCTGTATTCATTAACATTTCAGCTATCACGCTGGATACACTCATTCCCAGTCAACCAACGGAATATATTACCATATTTCTTATTTTTCCTTAGCAAATAACGTCGTGTATCACTCTATTATCTTATATATGGACCTTACAATATCCCAAACATATTGCCGTCACCCAACATCGCGTCTCTTGCTCAGCAGCACTTTAACTACTCGAACAGAAATTAAATATTAGTATTGACCACCCAACGGTTTAATATGGTGATTGCTGTGACCAAAAAAATTTTTTCGTCACTTTCAGCCAACCAGAATTTTTGACAGTAACTCATAGACGTGGTTTCATCATTAATTAACATCATCATTCATATACCACGGTATCCCCGACTGCATTTAACAAATAAAATGCATGTATAAATAAATTACTAATAATAATGCAAACGAACAAAAGCCGATCATTTTAACTACCTCAAAAATAAATGTATTTTAGACGATACCTGGTGATAAAACGGTACTTCCAGCCTACATTACACATGATATTAATAATAATAATAATAATAATAATAATAATAATAATAATAATAATAATAATAATAATAATAATAATAATAATAACTACACTGATCATGAAACAAAGTGCCCTAAATATCTGGCTGTGTTCTCGGGCCTTTTTTAATAGTAATCACTCGCACATTTACATTTCTTTACATCTAGATAATTTATTAAAGAAAAGCTTTAGATTCTACAATTAATATGAGATTGGTACTCACATTATCAGCACCACTCGTCACCCACCACTCGAAGCGGCCATGATGGTTTATAGATTCATGACAGACATACTTATTCCAATCTTCATTCTTCCAGTACCCATTATTTGCTTACGTACTAATTATCACCAGTTTTTGCCACATTTGCACACGTATTCTCTTGATGATAACACTGATATAAACAACTTGTTATGTCACTAAACATTTACAATATATGCAGCTTACACAGTGCTCAAATGCCTGATGACACAAGCATGATTTACTTTGCTGGGCGCTCGTTCAAGTTTACTGCTTGTGCAGTGAAATCTCTCGCGGTATCTGCTCTCCCTGTGCTTTTACGAAACAGCTGTGTAGGGTCTCGCACCCCCCGACCTAAATTCCTGGTAGATAGTGAAAGTATGTCCTTCTCCGCACACTGTTCTAACCACTAAATGTCTGCTACCAGTAGCAGGCAAAGATATTCTCCACTCAATTACAGCTCCGTACCTATTTGAATGTCAAGCTTCTCTTACGGGCCAGCATATTTACAGTCATGTTATACGTGATGTAACTATTGTACAATTTCAAGTCTCATTTCAACAATACGTAGATTGAACATTATAAAATATGTTGATATGTTAATCAGCTCAATAATATGATTATAAGCCCTTTCCAATACAGCTTGTACTATAAAACTTGACTTCACGTAAATAATTTGGTGAATACACTTAGCTCACTGCTACTTTACCCGAAGACAGAGCAAAGGCTAAAACACGTCTGGTCACGATGACACTCCGGATGCTGACTGATAGCGGAAAACTGCTTCTCGAGGGTGCTTGGCCCACTCATGGGCGGAAGAATACTAATTTTGACACACAAAAATCCCAACTGACCAGCGCTAGAGTAGCTCCGAAATAAAATTTACTCAAAAGATGAAATGCCTTGTACACAAAATTTCCATAGTTGCTTGTTATCACCGTAATGCAGCGTGATCGTAGAACTGTTCGTAATTTATCTCACAGTATCGTTGGCGTTACCTGGACTATATCTCGTTCTACGCTACCCAGCCAAACTCCACACTGGCAAGGGATTCCCACTCTTGTTACCACCCAATATCTGAGTACGCAAATGTTTCAATTTATTTCCAATAAGCCATTAAGTTAGTCAAGAATTATTTCAGTAAATATAGATATCCTACTGTGACACAATCTTCATTAATTATTGGCCTGGATTGCTAATGAGCTACATACAATTTTGTCGCGCTACTTTTGAAAATATTTTAATTCAGTGATCTGATTGGAGCACACATTACGTTATTCAACTGTATGGACGGGTCTATTCCAAATCAAGGGAATTCAGGTAGTTTTGACCGTGATTTTCTGTCTCTCTCATTCCCAGTACTTTTCCATTACTGCTGCGTAATTTCCAAAACTGATGCAACAGCAGGTGTTCTGGAGATAACAATTTATTTTTAGAGAAGAAAGGAAGCGTGGGATTCTATTGAAGCTTTGTTCTCATGCGCTGGCTACTAGAAAATTCTAATGCTGTCCTCGTTTTGACCTATCTGACTATTACTATTCGTTATTAAATATAATCAATAAAATCAGCCAATCAGACTCATCTGATGGGTGCAATACTCTCCCACTTGAAATAAAATAAATTTTGAGTGTATCGAGAAAATTTTTCTTTTCAATGACTATGGTGTAACTTGTGTTAATTACTTGCAACCATCTTTGAGTCTGTACTATTATGATCCATTTGCCTTATGCAGGTTACTTCGTAGCTGTTGATTTTCCACAAGACCCCTGTTCAGCATAGCGGGTGAGGCCGTCTGGGCGAGGTACTGGTCATCCTCCCCAGTTGTATCCCCCGACACAATGTCTCACTATCCAGGACACTGCCCGTGAGGTGGTAGAGGTGGGATCATTCGCTAAGTCCGAGGGAAAAGCCAACCCTGTAGGGCAAACAGATGAAGACAGAAAGAAGGATCTCTCCTTTGTTTATATATCACCTATAGGAGAAATAGCCATTTCAAAGCCATTGCCTCAGTGAAATGACCTTAAGAACAATTTAGCTCAAAATTATTCTCCTCTAAACGTTTAAATTTCAGTTCAAGCTCACTATGAAGCAATACATTTTTATTGCTATTATTTTGGAAAACTGTTCTGGATATTACTGAAAAGTAAAGCATTTACTGTAAGAAAGAGAAAAATAAAATATAACTATTTTACACCACTTTCCTGTTTTTGTAACTCCTTTGTCTCCAATATTAAAGAGCCGACATATGCTGTGGTGTATCTCAGTAATTGGTAGCATTGCCTTCCTTTAACACTATGTTCGAACTGATTCATTCGAGCGTTAACGAAAATGATCGGTCTACCTCGCAAATGACTCGTTGGCTGAATGGTCAGCGTACTGGCCTTCGGTTCAGAGGGTCCTGGGTTCGATTCCCGGCCGGATCGGGGATTTTAACCTTCATTGGTTAATTCCAATGGCCTGGGGCTGGGTGTTTGCGCTGTCCCCAACATCCCTGCAACTCACACACCACACATAACACTATCCTCCACCACAATAATACGTAGTTACCTACATATGGCAGATGTCGCCCATCCTCATCGGTGGGTCTGCCTTACAAGGGCTGCACTCGGCTAGAAATAGCCACACGAAATTATTATTACCTCCCAAATACCTTGACCGCTTGGTCTAACGGAAGACTGAAGTGAAGAAACAGAGTGATTGAACCGAGCGACTTGGCCCTGCGGTAAGATCGCGCAGTTGTGAGCTTGTATCCGGGATGTAGTGGGTTCGAATCCCACAGCCGGCAGACCTGAATATAGTTTACCGATTTTTCCCATTTTCACACCAGGCGAATGCGGGGGCTGTACTTTAATTAAGGCCACGGTCGCTACCTCCCCAGTACAAGGCCTTTGCCATTCTCTTGTCACCGAAAATCTTGTGTTAGTGCGACGTTAAACAAGTAGCAAAAGAATAAATATAATTTAACAGAATGCAGCCATTTTTTTATGATAAGCGAATCAATATCTGAGGTTTGCCTTCTGTTCGAAAAACAGTTGCCCTACTTGTGCTTCTAGATTAATGTCAAAATTCGGGTGTGATTCCATAGCACCTTGCACATCATGAAGGGATTTGAAAGTCCAGATCACCTGGTAACAGACATATTAGCACTTACTTGCTTCAACCAGTCATATACAGGTTATTGTGAACACTATTCTATAACGTTGTCGGAACTTCGCAGTTGAAGTAAGTATTGACGAAAAATCACTACGTCAATCATAGAAGTTACGTGGACTAGAAGGTGCAGTGAAGATGCTGGATATCATTATCGAAAAAGCTAATTGAGACTGGTAGGACACTTCTAATATTCTATTTTGTCTACATTATACGTAAATGAGAGTATAGTTCGAGAAATTCAAGGGACAATAACTGAAAGCAGGTTCATTTCATGTCTGCCAAATTTTCTGGAGGAAAGTTTGTTATACTCACGCCTCAGTGTGTTGGTAATCAGCAATTAATTATATGGAACTCTAATGGAAAAGTTAGTTGACCAACGCTATAAGTGCTTGTGAGGTACACAACCCGTTATCTACGGCCTTCACGTGTGGAGTACCGTTAGTTGAGTTTTCTAAATTAATGTAATCCTTTCTCTATAGTTTCTTCCATGATCCTTCCCAAGTGCCTCAATACTTGGTCGAATGCCACGTGTTAAATCTCTGCGTGAGAAAGGGAACGCGAATCTCCGATTTCATAGGGGAAACGAATCGCTCCATAAAGTTTATCTCCGAAGGGGCGCAGGCACAAGCAATTATTCGGAATAGTTGGCGATGTTCCGTGTCATTTCTGAAAATAAAGTTGTGGAAATTATATGATATTTAGAATCAACATTAGAAATGCAGAGTGCTATTATTAAACATGCTTTTCTTAGCCCAGAAAATGATTTCAGAACCAGACCTACTGTATGTAAAGTGCAACTCAGCGGCGCTATGTAACAGTCACCAGACCAGTTGCCCAGTGCTTCTACTCAACATGTCTGCTCCATTTTAGGATGAGAAGAATAGTCCTACAAACGCCTCTGGAATTTCAACCAGTGTACACAAGGGAAAAATATTTACTTTGCACCAGTGCAGTGGCACGAAATTTAGGAACATTTTGATCCAAATTTTGAATGAAGAATCCTGAAAGACCGCAAAAATGCCTGGTAACATCGGGATCTCGCGGGATAGATTGGAGCCGAGCCTTTTGCCTATTTAAGACAAAGCATGAGGAACTCATCACTCATTCTGTCGAAGTCTTTACGACTAGACCTGAAACACGTTTTTAAGTATCACGCCGGGAAATTTGTACTTGGAGATTTTTCCAAGAATGTGTTTCAACTTTGAAGTTTTATAGAGGAGTTGAGAACTCTATTAATTTACGGAGTTTATTTGAACTTGTATAATTCCTAGATGTGTAATCATCGGACTTAGAGAATTTTCTCCAAATGGAGTTACGGAGAGGTACTCAAGAGTACAGGGAGAAGGTCTCTCTTTAAAGGACGGTGTTGTACAATTAGTATTTGAACCTGTAACTTTCGTCAGTAATGAAATAATAGTCCTATATTTAACAATTAGACTTAGCGTTAGCACGGGAGGGCTAACAAGTATCATTTGCAACCAGACATACTGTATCTTGTGCTAGGTGAGGCATTGCTTTAGCACAGGGGAGATTGTTATCAGAAAAGTAACATGTGCACTAACGACAGTATTGAAGCAGTTGGCAATCCCGGGATAGAATTGCACCGCAATACTTGTTCGGTAACCACGCGATTTCGGGTGTTTTTTTTTGTTGCTAGTTGCTTTACGTCGCACCGACACAGATAGGTCTTACGGTGACGATGGGATAGGAAAGGGCTAGGAGTGGGAAGGAAGCGTCCGTGGCCTTAATTAAGGTACAGCCCCAGCATTTGCTTGGTGTGAAAATGGGAAACCACGGAAAACCATTTTCAGGGCTGCCGACAGTGGGGTTCGAACCTACTATCTCCCGAATACTGGATACGGGCCGCACTTAAGCGACTGCAGCTATCGAGCTTGGTGATTTCGGGTGTTATAATAAGTTTTATGTTTCAAAGAGTTTATTAAAATAGTGTAGAATGTGTATTGGTAAAATGTTCGTTATGAATTTAAGAGTCCAAGTACCAAGAATATCTAGTGAAATGTTGGAAATCGAAAAATGAAATACCATGAAATAGCCGGTGGGCTATGATGGCGAGGAACCGCATCAAAAGTTCTGTCAAAAATGTAATTTTAAAATGTATGTTTTGTAGTGTGGTTCTCTGCCAAGTTTCATTATTTTTTTTTTTCGGTTGAGTAACGCCATATTTCAGTCATGTTTTAAGTCAAACCTCAATATTGAGAATTTAACCAGCAGCTGGGCATATGAAATAATCTATTTGTGAAGTTACACACTGGAGTGTTACAGCATCCAACAGATTCATTCATTTTCCTTTTGAGATTGTGTCCGAAGTAAATTCAAGATTAATAATAATAATAATAATAATAATAATAATAATAATAATAATAATAATAATAATAATAATAATAATAATAAAATATTTTGTCCCATATATAACAGAGATTATAGTAAACGGTCATTAACTTCACGTGGAATTCCGAGTGGTGAAATATTATTTTGATTTTATATTGGGGATACGTTTGAGTCTCAAGTCTTAAGTGTAGGAGCTGGAATTTTGTTCGTCAACAGATGTCGAGTAGGCGGTATTTTACATGCTGAGGAACCATTATATTCCACAAAGCGTTGTATTTGTTCCAGTGGTGGAATATTGTCCAGGTGGAGCATGAGAAGCCCCTGTGAATATTTTTCTGTGTACACGATTTTTTGGACAGGGTGTAAATAAGATTGAGCCTCTAGTCGGTATTACGTGTCGTGTAGTTTGGAATTGTATCCGTGGGTTAGCCTGCGTGGGAAACTTTTTTTAACAAGTTGTTTTACGTCGCACTTACACTGATAGGTCTTATGACGACGATGGTGGTGGCAAACGTTGATGTTTTAGATGTCTGAAGTGTTCTTGTGACTTTCATCCCCTTTGTTCCAAATTTACTCAAGATTGTATGTCCACGAGAGGTTTCCGACATTTACAAGTGATGTTTTGTGATGATTGATGATTTTTAGACCTCAATGACTAAAATTTTAAGTGTAGATGGGAAGCTCTCGCTGTATGCATTTTATGTCTTACTTACCCACGTAAATAATTTCAGGTTCAGTTCAGCGTCTCGTCTGGGATGTCAAAAAGTTGATCCAGCTGTTGTGTTAAGAGAGTAAAGTTTGTTTTCATGATACATTAGGGCACATTTATTTGAGGAGAAGTGAAGTCTTCGTTTTAAATGTTTGCATTTATCATCAAGATGGTTCTTACCACTATTGGACTGTTATTGATTTTGTTGGCGTTTTCCATGTTTATTATAATCGTAAGTGATAGTTCATTATTGACGAGTTTATGCGTACATTTCATTGTCGCTCAAAGGTAGAAAATAACTGCTTTGAGCGTACAGCCTATTGCTGCATGTTTTGCGAGTGCGGTTGGACTCAGCGATACTGAAGTCGATTTACTTACTGATTTTCCACGTGTAATAAGTTATTTTATGCTGTAAAATCGTTTTAGTGTATTGGAGCGTTAAGACGTACAAATTTGAAAATATGCATTTTATTTTCAGACCAGCAATTCACGCACATCAGTTCAGCGTCTCGTCTGGGATGTCAAAAAGTTGATCCAGCTGTTGTGTTAAGAGAGTAAAGTTTGTTTTCATGATGCATTTGAGTCAGAGAATTTTTCATTGAATTAAATTTAAATGTTTAGTTGAGCATTATTCTTCCAATGTTAATTATCACGTCAAAAACCACAAGATTAATTATAATTAATATTTTATTTTAATGTAAAAATGTGAGAATACTATACGATTTTCGAGGTCATTAACACATTAAGTTTGAGCACAGGTTTTCTTGATGCTGATTTTAAGCACTTTGTTGACATGGACATGATGTCAGTTCCTATTGTAAGTGATGCAATTACCATTCTTATTCGGTTTTTGTCTTCAGTTAGTTGGAAGTGATCGTAGAGCCTTAAGCTAAAAGGAGAAGCACATTTGACTTCATCCAATGTTGGGTGAGGGTTAACGATCCGTCCAAGTTAAACTGAAGATTATTTCATGTCAGTTAAGTGTTCATTCGATGATTGTCTGGTATCATGTAGGCGATTTTAATCATTTGACATCCTTACTATAGATGAAAATTTGGTAATCGATGTCCGAAAAATCAGACATTCAGGCAAGGAAAATTTAACCTACGGTTTAATTTAAAACCTGATTTATGTTTTCAGGTTATTTTCTGTTTAATTAATCGAGGCAGTAAATGAAGGCAATCTTAGGAGTCCAATAAGTTAAACAGTTAGGCAATGTATTGTTATCGTTCATACTCCTCAGAGATTTTACTGATTGTTATTTTACCTTGACGACACAATATAATCTCACTTAATTTATTTCCTTATATTCCATTTCGATTTCTTTTCTTTAAATATCGAATCAGTAAAATTATTTCGTATTATTCCAGGTAGTTAATATTTTCATTTTATATTGCCGATCAGAAGACGATATGGCTACACCAGACAGTAACCACTCCCTGAGATTAAGAAGACTTCATGAATTTCTGCTCATGTCACCAAGGTCCTGATAACAGCAAAGGTAAGCGTACAATACATGGCATTAGGGTATGTGAAGAGACAAATACGTCTATGGTATATTATCTACTGTAACAGATTCAGAATGTTATTCATAGGAGACGTATTGTTGTAAAAAGGTAGCCTCCTCACAAAAACAGAATTTAAATAGGAGATACTTAATTATCATTACTACTACTACTAAATGTATTCGTTCCTCCCCTGAAGGGGGAGGCGGGCCTTCAAGACGGTGACGCCGTCTCTCAGACCGGGATATTTGTATCGGAGAAGGATATGTGCGAAGAAGGTGAGAGGGTTGGCGGCCGTGGCCTATACTGTGAACTGTCGCGGCATTCGCCTTAATGCAGGAGAATGGAAAACCACGGAATATCATTATCATGATATCCGATTGTGAGGACCAGCCATTCTCCGTCTCCCGAATACAGAGACGTAGAGCCACGGTAGAGCCGCGACGACCCCTCCTCTGCTCGATTGGCCGGTCGGGGTGCAGAGCTGTCGGACCATAAACCAGCCGTGGCCACTGGTGTGCCGAGACACACTCGGCATGCGCCGATCAAATTATAATTTATACATCCTCCGCATGAACTAATTATATACAACAAACAATGTGCAATGTAAATGCTGATCTTGAGCTAATTAATGGCTATGCAATTAAAAACAACATTAAATTAAACTCCCATAAAACGCAAGCCACTATCATCGGTACATCAAAGAATCTCCACATTTTGAAACAAAATTGCATTCTTCTCATAACTTTAAATAATACCGTTATACCTTATTGTGAATCAGTTTCTAACATTGGAGTTATAACGGAAACACTAAACTGTTCAGCGCAAGTTAAGAATAGCTGTAAAAAGGTTAATTGTGGCTTGCACCTCTTAAAATGGTTCAGAAATGTCAACTTGTTCAGTCATTATTATTTCCCATTTCTGACTACTGTGGTGTAATTTTTACGGATATAACAAATGAATTAAGCTTGAAACTACCGTGCAATCAAATTCCTTGCCATAGATATGCTATAGATTTACGATAAGACGCGCGAGATTCTCCCTTCTATAAACAATTATCTCGGTTACGACTAGACGACAGGTGTAAACTACATTCAAATACTCTTGTGTACCAGGTACTTTCGGAAGACATCCCTGCTTATCTCTCCAGCAATTTTCGTCACCTTGGTTCTTTACATCTCCATGATACTCGCTCAGTGTCCCTCCTAGAAACACCTGACTACCGAACAACCACATACCATCGAACATTTACTATCACCGCTTCGGTATGGTGGAATGCTCTTCCCAAAGACATCAAGGATGCTGCATCAAAATGTATATTTAAAACCTCTTGCCAGCAGTGCCTCGTTAAGTTATACCGTTCCCGTCTGCAATACAGTCTACCGGCGCCAATCGGAGAGCTGCGTGTTCGGTTCTTAAAAATTTGATCGGGCTAAAATAAATTAAAAATCTCAGGATAAAATAAATACCATGGGTATATGAACGGGAAACAGTATACATTTCCGAAATAAAATTCAAAATAAGGGATAAGATGGATTTATTGACTAATAAACATTATTGAAATTCAAAATAAACAAAAATGTGAAAAACGATTAGAATCTGGCTCAAATAAATGCGAAAAATTTAATATGCGCCGAGCACATAAATATCATTAATTATTAGAAGTCACAAAAGACGGGCAATGTCCCGTTTCAAAATGAAAATATTAACAAAATAAACACAACGACCTGGGGAAGAAATTCACACTTCGCTTCGACTTACGCAGATAAATTCATTTTAACGCATCCTGACGGATATCATTCAAATTATAGTTACAGGACATACCGCGACAGAATAAAATTATGCTCAATCCGATCCATAATAAAACTATATGTACATCACTTATCATCAAATCAATATTTCAGGGACCTTAGCTTACATCTACACTGAATTTACTTAACAGACTGTTCTGTTATAAATTGGATGGCTTAAAAGCCTACTTCCCAATAACATGAGTTCCGGACTCATATTTTAAAGCAAGTATATATCAACGCTGGCAATGACATAATCAACAACAATCCAAGTAACACAAATTAATACAAAATACACTCTCGGAGAAACCTGTAAAGACATGCAATAAAAAAAATTCATCTGTGTATTCAATATCTGAAATATAAACAATAAGATACTAGACTCCTTCATATAAAAAGAGCACCGAACTCCAGGTTCAGCTATCCGTCTGTTGATCTTTCACTTCGCACGCTGTAATATAAATCACGGAACACTTCTAATGCTCCAGCTATGAAACATCTTACTTCGCCAGAAAAGACTCTAACTAATTGGTTTGGTAATTCTTGCCTGAGAAATTCTAATATATTTGGGAACATAAATTACGCTGCCATTCACTTCTCTGCTCATTTAATTAACACAAGGCCTCGAACTCAAACTAAGGCACCAATACACATTCCTATGGACTTAACTACATATTCCAATATAACACGGCTTGCAGATATGATACTCAACACATCTGGCCTAACACTTTGGGGTCCGTGAGTTCGATTCTCACAATCATAATGAACACTTGAGGCAAATCAAACCTCTCTCTTTTCATGCAGCTAACACCATTGTGTCTTTCCCAATATTCATTTCTACGCACTTCCGTCCTGTGTAACACACATTGTAATCTCAGTGTCAGGTTAATCTTGCCTTTTTCTCGTAAATACATAACTCAATACCAATTAGCTAGTTCTATCTGCGGATCTAGAAGATATTAGTTCGACGGTGCACTTTTACGTTGGTCATCACTGCCATGCACTCCTATAAACGTGCTACATGCAGGAAAAAAAATACCTTGCTAAATTTTATTCCCAGACCAAACTTTAGGCTGTGTAGCCTTCATACTAAAAGAGCCTACATCTTGTACCAAAATGGAATACACAGTTACCTTTAGTCATATATATCCTCATCTACGCCTAATCATTTCCCTCTTTCCCATCTTATAAAAAGGAAATAAAATAATATATAAAACTCAGGGTTCCAAACATGCATTTCCCTGAAACATGATATTAATCTATAAAAATACAACATAGTTCAGTCACAACAAGACTGACATTTACATTTACATTACACTGGGATCGAATTAGCCTAATTCCTTCTATCTAAGCATGCCTATAATTAAAATGAACTCAACTGGTAGCGTCTCAGCTTCTTCATGATTCCAGGCCACAGCGTCCAGGAAATTACGCCATTATTGCACCAATCTGCATGGCGTTATCAAATACTCTGCAAGTCTTTTATTCTCTCTTCATCATGTAGTAATAGTGCTTCGCACACACCATTTAATTGTACCGATACGATGACGTCGGTTCGCAGAAGTTCTTCGCGAAACCGGACGCGTACCGAACACGGTATTTGCACAAACCGTATGCAAATTACGTATACACGGGTACGGAAATATCGACAGTAACTGTCGTTTTTATTGTTATTATCCCGTGTCACCACCGCACTTAGACATACGTGATACGTGATATTATTTATATAGCAAAGGTAATTGCTCTGTTAATATACTATGCACACTCGTAACTACAATCTATCACTTGCATTCATGTAATGCATGTTTTCATAAAAGAAACGTTTCAATTTCACCAATTGACTACTTATATGTTCAAAAATGGTCACTAAAAAAAGTCACTTTCCTATATCACTGGCTTAATATCAAAAACACCTACCCGCGCCGTTTGACACTTCAAAGCAGAGTGACTTTCCATTTCCAGAGGCTGCTATATACACCAAATTTCCGGTATTAGTCATATCTTAGGGGATTCCACTGGTACGATGACGCTATTGCTCACCCACTACTCTGCAAAAGCGCTGATTCAATAGAAATATGTTAATTACTTTATTAATTCAAATTAAATATTGCAACTGTCTACAGGTAGTTCTTTTAATGTTTAACTGGCATCTATTTCATATTAAAACCGTGGAGTATAGCTTTATAACAAATTGCGTAATAAAATAAAGAGTAGTGCAGCACTGTAAATTTAGAAGTTGGTAAGACTGACTTAATTTGTTTTGTAAATCCCTTCATTCAGCCATATCGCTTCCAGGGCTGTGATTGGTCCCTTTTATAATCGGCCGCTCTCACATACTCTCGTAAATCCCCGATTGAATCATACGGAGTACCCGAGATATTCGCTGTCGCTATGAAAGGTAAGAAGTTATTACTGATGTCACGCGATGACGGAATACTGCATTACGCAACTTCTAGGTTGCATCATGACTCCTGCTTGTATTACATGCACAATATTACACCATATTATATAATTAATATTTGGGGCATATATGATATGGCACATTGTGCCTCCAGCAAGGTAGCTGTCTATGATTGGAACGTGTGATTGTGTCTGAAAATGATGCTATGAGATTATTGTACAATTATATAAAATATTGGGTTAATATGATAATTGTATTACATTAAAAATATCCGTGCTGTATTTACCAAGTAGAAGTAAACATAGCTAGTAGTAACTACAGTATTTAGATCTAGTATGCAAGAATACAATTAATTAAATTTCATTTAATATTTTTATTAAATTTACTAGTATTTTTACTTTCGTATTTCTTTCGTTGTGTTTTGAAATGAGTACTTTTTCAAATCTGTATTATGTAGGCAGTTTCTTTTTTCTTTCCTTCTTCTTTGTGTGTATACATTCATGTTTTTGTCTTAAACATTAGTGTTATTTGTAGTCCTTAGTATTTTAAGCTTATCAGTGTCATTGTATTAATAAGTATTAACATGTGTGTGGTTAAGTGTACGAAAGGGCCAAGAGCCCTAACATCGTCACAGAAAACAAAGGCTTTTATCTATCTATCTATCTATCTATCTACAGCTTTTGCTCATCTGTATAGCATGTTACGTGGGAGAAGATCTCCAGTGAGTATATTATATGTACATGAATTACCTATAGGACAAGTCATAGAGTAGTACGATTGTACTACAGTTATAACTCCCAATGGGTACCAATCTATGCAACGCAAATCTAAAATATACATGCCAAACGTAACCGTAGCCAAATGAACTCGTTCGACAAAAGAAAACTTCTTAAATGGTGTGCTATATTAATGGAACTTTTCATAGCCCTCAGAAATAAACATCCGTGAAGGTCAATTGTTTCTTCTACTTGTTGAAGAAAACTGGTTAAGAAAGTTTAAAAAAATTATTAACAAGTTTCTCAAAGATTTATTTCATTTTTATGTTATTTTGATTTCATTAACATTTCTAAACCATGCTTTTATGTTTTCAAGCTGCTTCGGCAGTTACTTAGAATTAGCATAGAGCAGATTCTGGATAGTCAATTCGGAGTTAGATTGTACTGCAATTCCAGGAGCTCTAACACAAAAGCAGTTCAAATCGAGTTAGCAATCACTAGTTACGGTATCTACTGGCCCGAGGCATTGCTTCATTTCCGCATGACGACTGAACAAGGGCAGTTCCCTCTGTGGTGACCAATTCACACTTGGGGATAATGCCAGCGAGGTCTTAGATTACTTCCTAATTTAGAAGGATTATAAATAAATTGTTTGTATTTTAAATACGTCTGCAAGTGACATAAACGTCAGTAATATTTTTGGAATTGCGGAGTTAACTAGGAGTGCTTTCACAACATTCTCTGATCTGTGTAAATAGCTCTCTGTTCACATAAACGAAATTACTCATTGTATACTGTTTTATCCACAATGTGTCAACTTTCGGTTGAGATTAATTTAGAAGATATTATTAATTAATATAAGGGGAACTGGTAAACGGAATAGTGAACACAATGTGTACAAACATTCTCTTATAACCTGTGAACAAGTGTGTGTAATTGTTTGGGGTAAGGACTGGGATGTCAGAGGTAGGCCTATAACCTGTATTATGGACCACCCTGACATTAGCCAAGAGCTGAACAGGGGAGTTACAGATAATTATTTGTAGGATATGATAATGGCGTGTGGCTCCCGAATATGCCCCGTGCAGGTTTCCGAGTTGACGCCGTTTAGGCGACCTCCGCGTCTCTAAGGATGAATTCTAATGGTGAAGATGGCAGACACAACCAGACCCCGAGCCAACGGAAGCAACCAATGAAGTTTAAAATCCCCGTCCGTCCGAGAATCGAACCCGGGACATCCTGGACCAGTGGCCAGCACGCTGGAGCCGGACACTTGTAGGATGTTGGGGGTGATATTTGCTTACGTGCACGTCTCTAATCAGCGGTCAATCCTGCCCCTCAAACCAAACCCAGGGATCGAATTCGAACTAATTTCCAGATCTGTGCTGTGATATCTTCAGTAGGTCATTTGTAGAGTGGTGCACGAAGTCCTTCCCAAACGCAAGAATTTATGTTTTGATGACATTCAATTTTTTCATCTTGTTTATAAAGTGACTGACTTCTGAAAACAACATCCTTTTCTGCGCTGAAATTTAACAGTGATTTGTGAAAATTACAGGACAATTCGCTTGGTCTGCAAAAATGTAAAGAGGGAATTTGGAAATTATATCGCGAAGGCAAGGTGAATGGGAATTTGAAGAAGAACAGATAGCATTAGGTACAAATAGAAAAAGGTACAAATACATTTGTATAACCTCTTCGGATTTGACGTCGGCATTTGGCACAGTGTTCAGGTGACAGCTCTGAAAATAATGGAGCATCTTCGACACCCATGAAGAAGATACAAAGTCAACAAATAGAGTGAATAAAGGAGTAAGACAGGGGGATACCTGCAGCCCTTTATTCCTCATTGGCCTCATGGATCAGTGTCGGAAAAAGATAGGAAGGGATGAAATTATAAATTGATAAATTAGTCCTATTAATGTACAATCACTTACATACCGGATGATGCTGATGACACAGAGCAAAGAAGACCTATAGGGGGCAGTGATTGAGGAGCAAGGTAGACTGAGATTGAATGTGGGTAAAAGTAACGTGACGGTTGGTACAAAAAGAGAAGAAGTCGAGGATCACGAGAAAAAAATTGGAAAGGTAAACAGTAGTAGACAGATGAACGTACTAACGAACAACTATCCTGTCGGATATAAAATTGGTTGAGGGTGTAAATAATAGTGTGCAGAATGTTAATAAGGCTTATTACCAGCTCTCAAACACTATAACTGAAAACAAAGGTTCAAGAAAAAAACAAAAATGAACTTCTTAATTCCTATCCTGCAATATGGAATTCAGTGTTTGAAAATGTTGCATAACCAGAAGAGTAGAATATAAGTAGCGGATACCACAGTTTTACAACGAACTATGGGATAAACCGGAAGATATGTGTCAGAAAAAATAGTACCAGAGGCCTACTCCATTAGGAACTGGTGAGAAGGTCTGAAATAAGAGGAGCACTGCAGGGCCTAATACCCATGTATGAGCATGTGATTTTAATGGGAGAGACTAATACTCATCATCATCATCATCGTTTCCCATTATCCAGCTGTAGCCGGGTAGGGGGCTAGAGACTCTAATAATAACATATAAAATGTGACTCTACTGAATCAAGACTACTGAAAAGCAAGCTTACCTTGCTGAATGTGACGATCCTTCCTCTTAATCCTACACATTAGATTTAGGCCCATTTAAACAACAAGCAAGCATCATCACCATCATCAATCCTACACTCCACACAGCTACTTCCCGTACACTACTGGATCTAACCATTACAACAAGTACTCATGGGAAGCAGACTCACGGACAACTGCCAGCCCTCGGAATGTCTCAGCATGACAATTCACTCAACATACTCACTAAAATACCCCAAATATGAGCCTAAATTAGTTGCCTACCGAGACAATAAAGTTAAGGCCACGGCCGCTTCCTTCCCACTCCTAGCCCTTCCCTGTCCCATCATCGCCATAAGACCTATCTGTGTCGGTGCGACGTAAAGCAACTAGCAAAAAAGAGACAATAAAAACCTACACGAAGAGGCGTTCATTTAGGACGCACTCAGAGTACTGTGGCACAACGTACAGCTTGTACACGGTATTGACGAAAAACTGACCCTATTTATCGAACTAGCTTAGGATTGTATGACCAAATACAGTAGAGACAATACGCGACACTTCCGGATTTAGGCTTGTTAAAATGGGAGACAAGTCGCAAGTGGCGCTCCTAGTGGCATGACCTGAAAATTCGCACAAAATTCAAATATCAATGGAAATGAATAAATAAATTTCGTCTAGAAAGAAAGTGTTACTAAGATATTAACTTCAAAGTTACTATAGCAATTCTGGATAAAACAATCGAGAATTATTTAACAGGTTATTATGTAAAGAATGAAATTAGACATATAATCAAGATATGAAATGGACTGCTGTGAAAGGGCTTGATCTTTCATTTATGTATTAGTTTTTAGCTTTAGTAATCCCGTCTGAACTTTCACGGCTAGATTTGTCTTTTTTTTCATTTGAAAGCATTGTATCACCACATTAAGACACTTATCAATCAAAATATCGACTCATTAGGACCTTTAGGAGCTGGACAATTTTCCTTTTAAGTTGAAGCCTACCAAAGGAAATAAAATTTATAAATTTAGCCTCGAAATGATTCAAAATTTCCCTACAAGCAATACTTGCCATTACATTAGGGTAAAGCAAATTTGCATCATCATATTGTTTCAACAAAATATGTACATTTCCTAAATCACCCATATTTTCTTCAGTGCTTGACAACGCATTACGGCATTCCAAATGGGGTAACTTGGAACACAACCAGCCACACACACACACACCCATATGCATTTTTCTGAAATAAATCAAAACCCACAGATCACACCTACAATAACACATCGGTATTGATGGTTAACTGCTGCACTATAAAATAAAATAAGCTTATTATATTCTAAGCCGGTTAAAATATGGTTCTAGCAGGTCAGAAGTTTAGGAAGTACTATAAAAATCTCTTTGTAACTGGAAGAGTCTATATGCAAACACATTATTTACCTACATTTTCTTGTCACCAGGGATACGGAAGAAAGACGGCGAATCTTTCTGCACTTCATAGTTATTGCAGCCAAACACAGCACATATCTTTCCACTCATATTGAGAGGAGATGCAAATGAATGACACACGCTACTATTTACTTATGTCAACTTAATGCAAACACACAAATAACGCCAAAAACTTCACATACAAATACACGTGCTCTTATGACAGAATAAGTAACTCCAGGTCACTCCGGTAGATAGAGCTCTAATCTCTGTCCCTCGATATCTAGTAGAGTGTCGCGTATTGTCCCTACTGTATTTGGTATGACAAACATGCCCCCATGACAGATCAGTACTAGTAAAACGAAAACAATTACTTTGGCTTACGCAAAACATACGCATAAAAGCGGAGGGAAGAAATGCAGTTTACAAATATTATGTAAAACGACCAACCGCAGACAATTTCAAAAAGTACAGAAAATTGCTTTATACAACAACTCATACCATCAGGAGTGCTAAGATACATCACAGACATGACACCTTAAAAATAAAAGTTCTGCAACATCGGTTTGACAAAAGACAAAACCGACTAAAACAACACTGTCTTGCCATAAGACGAATTAAGTAAATAATTCTGGTCACAAACTTCACATCAAGATGTACAGACTTAGAAGGAAATAATCAACACTCTGCATGTGAAGACAAAATACAATGGTGAAGATATTTTGTTTCAGATGTAACTCTTAATGACGCCAGAAATGCAAACCAATAAATAAAGTCAGCGGCTACTGGACGTGACGGAATAAATTTGACGTTAAGATCCTCTGAAATTGCTCCCCCAACAATTACGCATATAAAGTCAATCCATTCAAATCGCAAGCAATCATGAAATGATCCAAAACTAATCATACCAAACTGAAAAGTGTTAAGATCTCTCCAATCCTATTCCACGTAATACCAATAAAAATAAACGAAAAATAAAAATAAAAGAACCTCGGCCTCATTATTTATGAGCACTTAAACTGGACAGAGCACAACATGAAAACTTGAGAAGGAGTATTCTTTTCTTTCCATTCCCTTAAAAACTTACGGGATCTCCTTCCACTGACTACGAGGAAATTCCTTGTTCAGAGCTTAATTCTACCCATCTTCGATTATGGAGAAGTAATATATTACAACCCTTAGCGTCAAACACCAGAGGGCTTATAAGACATGCGTCCGTCTTGTATTAAATTCGCCGTTTATATACCTCTATTTGGCAGAACATTCTCCGTACAGCACACCAAGTTATCCGAGGATGGATCTTAAATACTTGTCATCTCCAAACAGTATACCAACAAGGCCGGGAACCTCTTCCCTGCTGAACTTCCCAATCCTCCGCACGACAAGTTACGGCAATTCATTCATACCTGCAGCCATACGCTTCTGAAATCCTCCCGGCAGTAATTAGAGACATGCATAATAAAAATCTACTTAAAAAGAAATGTTGTAAAAGGTACGTAGAGTTAAGAAAGTAGTACATATTGCAATATTTCTTTATAGCAACTGTCAGAAAGTTATATTTCGTGTGTAACTATTATATAAATAACTACAATTAATCATATGTACCTAGGTAATTAGGAACATTAAGACTACGTAGCTGGTACAATATAGCACATAAAGGCTGGTTTGGTATAGCAGTGGGCTTCAAAACCTAAGCTACGTTATATCAAATGTCAATAAATAAAAAAGAACGATGCTGTGTTGGTTTGGTCTTGTTATAAGAATGTGGGAACATAATAAACCAAACTAACTCCTGGAATCCTGGCTAGAGAGTAAGAGAGGACGAGGTTGACCACAAGTACAATAGAATGAGTATGCGGAAAGAATAAGTAGGAAGAAAGTGGAAACGATATCAGAAATCCGTAAACTTTCAGTGCACAGGAATGTATACACGAAATGGATGAGAAGAATAAAAAGAATGAATGAATGAATGAATGAATGAATGAATGAATTAATTAATTAATTAATTAATTAATTATACTAAAATTTCCAGTATTTAGATCATTGTTTACAGTTACACATCATGACGGTGGATTCGATTACTATATATCTCCGTGATATGAGTATCTAAGAACCAAAGAGAGACAGACTTTTGAGTTTGACAGGTGCGCTACAGAGCATGACAGGTGTGAAGCATGATCGCAAAAACTTACATTCATTTTATTTACGTTTCAATATTAGCACAATCCTCCAGTGAATGTGGAAGTGCCTAAATGAGGATGGACAAAATTCAGAGAGGTCCAGGATTGTGTCATTTAACTTCGGCTCACGAGTTTGTACATAATACGTGCGTTACCATGCATGGCCTGTGGAAATTGGTTGCTATCTATACCGGAACAAGTATATCAATACCTGAATGAGACTTATCATCTGGTAAAAATTTATTCCCTACTGCGTTGAAACGCTGATATTATCCGGGAAGGTTGGGGAGGGAGGAGGGGGGAGGGGATAGGGTGTACTAGCCTCCCCGATCCATCCTATCACTGGTATCCATGTTACCTCCCGAGATTGAAACAGCGCCTCGGTGAATATTTCAGTTCGTCCAGTTGTAACGTGTCAATCGTGAGTAGGGGATGCGATGCTGCTCACTGACGTTCATTTTCATTTAGGTGCTGAAGGAGTGATGAACATCAGCCCTCTATACGTCATGGTGGTTCTATCAGTGGTGTAAACAAATCCTATTCCTATGTGTATTCGATCAAGTGTGGAAGAAGGACTAGAAAATGAATAGTTTATCTCATCATATTCCTTTGATTTTCTCTCCTGCATGCTTCAAATAATATTACAAGATCTTCTCATTACCCGTTGTTTCTGTTTACTAACTTCTGTTGCAAGATTAACCACTGAACAGTTATACATTCTGCGATTAATCATAGAAAAATCATATGAATATATTGTAGGTATGCATCAGCTCTACATTGATTATAAAAAGGAATACGACAGTATCAACAAAGTAAAATTTATAGAAATAGCACTACGTATTATCTCTTTCTATTAATTGTACTCTGCTGATACTATACATCGTAAGGCTAAAAACTTTGAAACCCACCCACCGTAAGGTTATCAACCACTTTACTCTAGATAATCTATAAAAGATTTCCAACGTACTTCTGAGCCCTTGCAAGGAATTTCAGGTAAAGCAAGAGTTGAATTAAATCATCCAGAGACGGGATGAGTAGCTTAGATGGTAGAATGGTAGCCTCCTGACTCCAGGTTGGTTGGATCAATCCTGGCTCAGAGCGGTGTTATTTAAAGGTGCTCAAATATGCCAGCCTCGTGTCGGTAGATTTTCAGGCACTTAAAGTTACTTCTGAGAGGCAACATTCCGGCCCCTCGGCATCTCCGAAAACTGTAAAAGTAGTTAGTAGTTAGTGATATTCTTCCTAGTCTTTTCACAATTCATTGGGGTCGGCACTGGTTCTGGAATTGCGACGGATTTACGACTGGATGGCATTATTATTATTATTGTTATTATTATTATTATTATTATTATTATTATTATTATTATTATTATTATTATTATTATTATTTAAATCATCCACACTTGATGGAACCAAACGAACACATCCCGTATGACTACATCAAAAACTGAGTGGAAAGAAGGTAATTTAGTCGTTCAAAAATCGGTATTTGCTGATCCAAATGTGTTCTTAAAATGTAGGGTTTCATGTCAGAAGGCACCAAGTGTATCTGTGTTGGAAAAACTCGACATTGAAACACATGTGTCAGTATCTTATTTGTCCGTTTACCTGTTTTGAGCAGGACTTGATGCTTGCCATTGACTAAGCGATGGATGTCACACGCTTCTGGGCAAATGCAATCTGGTGGTTGAATTTGGTCGTTGCACTACACATCTCTATCTCGTATATACACCTCTATATAGTATTTTACGTATATTTCTATTTTATTTGTTCATTCCTGATACGAGTAATACATTTTCATAGAAACAAATTTGATATTTTGTATGAATTGGTAAGACGTACGTAGTTAAAATGATATTGGAGAACGTGTAGGGTCAGGTAAGAATCCAAGGTAAATTGTCACCGAGCTTTGAAACTGTAGTTTAGTTTGTAAATGTAGCAAGTAGTTTTCACTAGTCGCGCATGAGTTTCAGTTCAAGTGACAGCGAGGACTGGCGATCGATTAAACTCTATTTAACTCCCGAATCGCATATACAATTTTATTCTACTCCTATATTTTACATAAGAAAAATATATTTATTTTCGTAATAAAACCAGGTTGATTAAATAAAATAGATCTAGCATATCTGTATTACAACAAATATTTCCTTCGCGGCCATTATAATGTCTTTATGGAGGAACGACATCCGTAGTTTGCATGAAGTCAATGTTCTATTATTCCGTGTTTTCCTATGCTTGTTGCTAAACGATTTAGTTTAAATATTTCTCGATGGAGGTAAAGTAATTTACTTACCTTCGTCAATAACACCACGTGGTGTACGGGTAGCGTGCCTGCCTCTTACCCGGAGGCACCGGGTCCGATTCCCGGCCAGGTCAGGGATTTTTACCTGGACCTGAGGGCTGATTCGGGGTCCACTCAGCCTACGTGATTAGAATTGAGGATATATTTGACGGTGAGATAGCGGCCCCTGTCTAGAAAGCCAAGAATAACGGCCGAGAGGATTCGTCGTGCTGACCACACGACACCTCGTAATCTGCAGGCCTTCGGGCTGAGCAGCGGTCGCTTGGTAGGCCAAGGCCCTTCAAGGGCTGTAGTGCCATTGGGCTTGAGGGGTTCGTCAATAACAACAAACGATATTATTCTTAATGGTCAATCCTCAATTCATTGGGGTGGGTACTGGATCTAGAATTGGCACAGTTTCATGGCTGGACGCCCTTGCTGGAACCAAACCAATGTGGAGGAATATAATCACAATTGTGTCTTTGTGTGTTAGTTGGTAGTAAGGTGTGCTTTATATGGATGGGAGGAAGTGAATTACGGGGAACAAATTTAAAATCCTCAGCCCGACCGAGAATCGGACGTGGGGCCCTGTGAACTGCAGACTAGTATGCTGATCATTCAGCCAAGAAGCCAGACAATAGCAACCAACGACATTGAGATAACATTCACGTAATTCACTGAACACAACACAATTTTAGCATACTTACTACAGTCAAAGTGGAAAAGGGATTGGATACTGACATTAGTGGATTAGAGAGAATGTATTGTTGTGCTACAATGGAACATACTTCTGGGCTGGATGAAGGGGGAGTAGTGAAGAATATATTTGAAGGAAAATTGTAAGGATAACGAAGAACTGCAAGATCCAGTTCACCATAGGTTACTGATTTAGAGGCACTGAAGAAGCGCAGGAAGGTACTGGATAGAGGAGAATGGACGTCGATCACAAGGCTTTCCTGAAACAGGAGTAGTTCATTGTAATATCGACGAGTATACTCATATTCCATACCCCCTTCTCCGATTTTTCTGGTCTTTTCACAATATTTGAGTTAATCTGCTACTTCAGTTTCTTTTTGGCATGAAATGGAACAAATTTATTCTTCCTGTGTTATTAGAACTGTATGCTAACAGTCTATCCCATAGAACACTGCATTGACCTGAAAAATAATTCGTTATACCTAGCTATTGCATTGTATCATGAATAAAACCATAAACACTGCTTCTATATCACATGACTGGAAAGAAAACAGAGATTCAAACAACATAATCATTTAGAGTAAAAGTCATCTCCATGGAGTCAAGGGGACCCTCAGAGGAATGGACAGTGAGGGCTTCCACTATACACAACCTCGAGACGAAGTAGGATATTAGAGGATTTTACTAAGTCGTCACTGACGCCAGGAATTAACCTGATACTTACATTTGGTGTAGGCTGAGTGTACCATAGAATTATGAACCTCTTCAGAGTTCATAGTTCGTAAATTTTTCATCTTTCCGAGGAGAAGTGAAGTGGAAAGAATAGATTTCACGCTTCAGTGAGAGTTCGCACCTTAGCGTTCAATGAAGGAACGACTATTTCAAGAACTCTGTAAGCATAACATAATTGTACACCACTTCCTCATCCTGTGTTATTAGAACAGGCTGACACGCTACCCCATAGAACACTGCAGTGACCTGAAAAATATTATTTATACCTAGCTATTGCATTTTCACAATATTTCAGTGAATCTGCCACTTCATATTCTTCATGGAATTAAATGGATCAAATTCCCTCATCCTGTGTTATTAGAATGTTATATAATATGTTATAGAATGTTACAGAATATGCTCCTTTAACTAAAAACTGACCATGTAACTTCATTTCATAATGACTACTTTGATTATTCGCCCATTGAATTTTCGGAACATAAGATGTTGAAATGGGGGGTGGGGGAGAGAGAAGTATTTCTACTCCTCGCACGTGCACCTGCACGCTGCATGATGATATTGCCTAGTGAGTCTACATTTGCTTGTCAATACTTAAAGTCCGCCAATAGTCTAGGGATTCGATTCTAGTATCTTGAGCATTAGACGCGGGTGCCTAACAAACTCAGCTGGTCAGTTTGAAGTCCTGTAATAACTTCTATCATGTCGTAAAATCGCTAGAATATAATAGGCGAAACCTGAGAAGTCGGTTACTCATCACCATCATCATCATCTGTTTACCCTCCAGGTTCGGTTTTTCCCTCGGACTTAGCGAGGGATCCCACCTCTACCGCCTCAAGGGCAGTGTCCTGGAGCTTCAGACTCTTGGTCGGGGGATACAACTGGGGAAAATGACCAGTACCTCGCCCAGGCGGCCTCACCTGCTATGCTGAACAGGGGCCTTGTGGAGGGATGGGAAGATTGGAAGGGATAGGCAAGGAAGAGGGAAGGAAGCGGCCTTGGCCTTAAGTTAGGTACCATCCCGGCATTCGCCTGGAGGAGAAGTGGGAAACCACGGAAAACCACTTCCAGGATGGCTGAGGTGGGAATCGAACCCACCTCTACTCAGTTGACCTCCCGAGGCTGAGTGGACCCCGTTCCAGCCCTCGTACCACTTTTCAAATTTCGTGGCAGAGCCGGGAATCGAACCCGGGCCTCCGGGGGTGGCAGCTAATCACGCTAACCACTACACCACAGAGGCGGATGGGTTACTACTTTACTAAATTAATTTATATAGTTAATAATTTATCATATACGAAACTTCAGTCAAGTAAAGTTAACTATTTCACACCCTTATTTGGTCCACGTTGTCTTAAAGGAGAGGAGTTACCTACATCAGAAAGGAATGTCGAAGTGCTAATTCTTTCTGTGTTACATTATCAATACGTTTTACGGTTGTGCACCAGCATTTAATTCTGCAATCTTGTCTGTAGGAAGCAAGAACCTAACCTACTACACCAAATAGCTGATTATACCGACATTATCTTTCAGTATTGAGACCCAGCCTAAAAAAATGAAAAGAAAAAACAAGTATTCCTAGGAAGAGTAGGAATACTTGTTAATTGTTGTTCCTACTCTTCCTAGGAATATCAAGTCTTTATCACAGGTCAAAAACTGTAGTTGGCGGCATGCGAAACAAAACAAATTGTCTAAGATTACTGATGTTTAGGTAAACCAGTCCTTTGATAATATTGGCGTATGCCCTCCGGAAATGTCTGGTGCGGGTCTTTTTCTCGTAGACGGCCTATTAGGCGACCTGCATGTCTCTGGAAATTAGGGCCCTACCTAGGATGATTTCTAATCCTGAATACGGCACACACACCCAGACCTCGAGCGACTGGAATTAACCAATTAAGGTTAAAATCCCCGACCCAGCCGGGAATCGAACCCGGGATCCTCTGAACCGAAGGCCAGTACGCTGACCATTCTGCCAAGTCGGACCAGTCCTTTGAGAAAGTGATACAGAAATGTTGAAAATATCCCAAGAGCTCTAGCCAGTGCACAGGAATTCACATGGGCAAAAAAAAAATTATGCCTAGTCTGCTGTGTGATAAAAATATTACTGATTGCCGTTCATTAATAGATCATTAGTCAGCGGAAATACACGAAATGTATTATTACGATTTCATTTTATTAGAAGTTATGATATATTTTCACTATCTCAGCTAGTGTTTCAAACTTCGTCTGGGGATCACACGTAGAGTGTAGGCCACCAAATCACAAGATAGATATAGTCGGATTTTTGAAAGGTAGAAAATAAACCCAGTTTACACTCCGTGTGTAACGATTTTGGTAAGTGAAATATCTCCGGTGACACACTTGGTGTTTACCAGAAAAAAGTAACTAAATCTCACCCATACATAGCCAAACAGAGTTTCGATTTTGCTGTCGTGTTGTATACTAAAATGGAATGTCGAAATTGTGCATCCAGACAGCGTATATGGCGCCAAGTATAAAAATGTCTACAACGAGGTAGCTGAGGCCATAGACTACGTTTATTATTGTTATTATTATTATTATTATTATTATTATTATTATTATTATTATTATTATTATTATTATTATTTCAATATTTTTAATTCATAAATTTGGAGTGGGCCTATTTATGTCATCAATCGTTAGGCGATGATGCCATTATTTTTCAATTGAATTTTATTGCTGGGAAATTATTGAAGCAGTTTTCAAGAACACAACCCAGATATGGTAGACTGGCCCATTAAGTACCAACTGAATGTCAAAAATAATAGAACATTTCATTAGAATTTTTTTTACAATTGTCTTTACGTCCCACTGAAACACATAGGTCTTATGGCGACGACGGGATAGGAGAGGGCTAAGAGTGGGAAGAAAGCGGCCGTGGCCATAATTAAGGTACAGCCCCAGCATTTGGCTGGTACGAAAGTGGAAAACCACGGAAAACCATTTCATTAGATGTCTGGGCTGATTATTTCAACGTTAGGTCCGTAAAATCAGCAATTAACGTGATCATCATATTCGAAGGCTAAATGATAACATTACATAGAATCAAGACCACACGATTACAATAATGAGATTGCTATTCATAGACCAGGATTAGAAAAATTACTTTCTAATTCCAAACAGAACACCTAGATTTCTGATCTAACGTTCTCTCATTATTCTGTAAAGTATTACAATAGAAATGCGTCTATAAATTTATAGGCAAATATAGAAGTTGGTCAGTACAGACAGAACGCTTGCTCAAAATGTTTATGCGTTTTGTGGAAATTATTAACTTTTATTTCATCTGATAAAGCATCCAGCTCTCCGTATTCTCTCCTGAAAGTTGCGGTTTTCATTCCACGAGACTGTATTGCATTGCCAACCCCTTCCACTCCACCAATACCCCACTCCAATACCCCGTGTTTCAGGCCCGTGTATACGAATGTAGTAATTTATAATGTAACACGCGAAACGTTGTAAAACTGACGGTAAATATTAGTCTTGTGTTGGCGATAGTTTGGTTCCACCATAACCTGAGGGAGCGACAGAGAGAGAGACAACTTTTATGCGCGTTTGATATATCGCTAAGTAGAATGAATGGGAAAGGTATAAAATCACTTTTTTGCGTTAAGGTATACGTCCATTATAGTAATTAAATGCGTTATTTAAAAATATATATAAAATAGAGATACGGGTAGTCCCATATATCTTGTTCGGACAGATATGGGCGTGTAGAGGCGTTTGTTGTACGTTGTCATAAGCTGATAGCATGGCGGTAGAATTACAGGGGGTTAGGCACTATTTGCATGTCGTTTTACGAAGCCATGTTCAGTTTTTCTTTCCTGTGGGGTTGTAAAGCTTTAGCATTACAACTGATAGCTAAAGTGAGTGATCAGATTAGGGAATGAGCTATCTAATGAAGAATTTTACAAAGAATTTCGTGGTGGGAATAATAGATTTAAATTTAAAACCAACCAGAACATATTCGATGGTAATTATTTAAAAAAAGCACTAATTCATATTTTACTGTTTCAATAGGCGTGTTATATGGTTATATTAAAAGGAGTGAATGTCACTATGTAAACATAATTTCTATCTGCAGTGTCATTTATGGAAATCCGGTAAACAGCTGCTAATATGTTGTAAACAGGATACCAAACAGAATACTGACTTACGACTCAGTTCTATGCACCGATACAGGATTATCAAACACTGACAATTACTGGTGTTCAAACTGAATTCAAGGAATGTGAAACCGCAAGAACTATTCCCCTCGTGAGATTTCTTTCCTTCAAGACGTAACTCACCGGTATTTTTTTTCTCGAACCAACACTTCCGATGCTTACAATAGTTTAAAAGACCTTTTTTTATGAATAACCACCCTTTGTGAAATATATTATGGGACCGACGAGCCTGTGTACCTTGAGAGCACTAAAAAAGATGAATTGCTATGTCAACAATGTACTCCCCATGTGTGTTCAAGGTTAATTCAACGGTTAATTCCTATAGCCGGAGGTTGTGTGTTGAGTACTTTCTGCTTCTCTGTGTTTATTTATATTCAACTAGCAAGATACCCGTGCTTCGCTACGGTATTATAATGAAATTTATAATTGAATACTTAACGTTTTATATATAATCCGCCGAAATTCGCTATCTAACTCGTTTACTGAGAGAATCCGCCAAAATTCGTGATCTGACTCGTTTTCTGAGAGATTACGGCAAAGTTCCTCCCGTTTTTCAATCTTTCTTTCCAGCAATCGATTTCGTACTTCCCGGTCTAGGTTCAGGTATTCCACCCGGCCTGTTGGGTCCCTAAATCTTTGCCACCTTTTCCTATAAGCATTTTAATATGGATCAAATCCTTGAGGATATCCGGCGCAGTGTCGTCTTGGGTGCCTTGGTGGTACTAAACCCGTGGCCGGACTGCAATCGTAGTCGTTACCCGGCTGGGACCCGTTTCTAGCGCTGTCCGCACATTTTGACGACCTTCCAGAACATTAACATGATTATTATTCTTAGGGTGGGTGATATTATTTGAATTTAGGTTATTATTTTATGATTATTATTATTATTATCGATATTATTATTATTATTATTATTATTATTATTATTATTATTATTATTATTATTATTATTATTATTATTATTATTATTGGTCTGGAACCCACAGCAAGATGCAAGACTGCTACTTGGAGGTAAATTACATCTTCTGCCTTTGTCATTGCTGACAATGTGACCAGCACCATCGTTACGCGTAAGCAAGTGCGCGAGATTTCTGGCGACACGAATGATATACTTCCGTGAATTATTTACCTTATTATAGAGGTGAACAATTGCACGGTCAATATCATTCATATCGTTTATTTCAAATGTGTTTACATTTTTATTTATATACCAGGAGAATCTACTGTAATCTAACTTTATGTACTCCAAAGGAAAAGACGGTTCTTGAAAACGAACCCAGGAAAGATTAAAAATGATCATTTTATGATAAGAATGAGTACATTATGAATAGTAAAATCAATTGGTCTCATCTCCTTTTTCACCCCACTGCCGTTAAATCGATTTACCCCCCCACCCCCCACCCCCGCCCCGAAAAGAAGGCGTGTTCCTTTATTTTTAAAGGAGATTCCGAATACCAATATCCACACCTGTGACCTTCAGTTTTGAGATATAAGTTTCTCCAAAAAAAAGAATTCACATGTTTACTTCCTTTCACACTCCCGCCCCCCTAGGTGAATTTCCCGTTAAAAATTATTGTCTGTTTAATATTAAAGGATCTACTGAATACCAATTATAACGACTCTAACATCTTCAGTTTTTGAGATATGTGTCCCCACAAAAGGAATTCAACTTCTTTTCACCCCCGTCCCCAAAATGATTTCCCTCCAAAACTCTTTTTTCTTTGTTTTTAAAGTAGATCCAAATATCAATTTTTGCGTCTATAACAACTTTAGTTTTTATTAGATGTAAGTATCCTCATACAAATAATTCAATTAATTTTTCAATTTTTCACCTCCCCCGCCCCTTCTTTGGATTTTCCGAGAATATGTGTTTGTTTAATTTTAAAGCAGATTCCAAATGCCAATTTTCACGTATGCATAATCTTTCGTTTTTGAGATAATAGTATCCTCATACAAATAATTAAACTGATTTTTCAATTTCCCTTCTCCCTTTAGGTGGATTTCCGAAAACAAAAATTGCGTATTCCTTTATTTTTAAAGTAAATTCCAAATACCAAATTTCACGTCTGTAACATATTCAGCTTTTGAGATATCAGTATACTAATTAAAAGAATCCAACCCCATTTTCAACCACTTTTACCCCTCCACCCAAGTGGTTTTCCAGAAAACAAAAAATATATGTTTCTTTATTTTCAATATAGATAAAAAATACTATTTTTCACTTCGGTAACATGTTAAGTTTTTGAGATAAACTGTTGAAATGCTCATTTTAAAATTTCACCCCCCCCTTTTTAGTTCCCCTTAAGTGGAGTATCCCAAAACAAATCACCTATGTTTCTTTACATTTACAGGAGATTCCAAACAACCACTTTTTACGTCTGTAACATTTTACGTTTCCAAGATATTCTGTAGATATAGTCTTTCAAAAAATTCACCCCAATTTGTCACTCCTGTTTAACCGCCATTAATTGGATTTTCCAAAAACTAGACTTACGTGTTTCTTTATTTTGAAAGGAGATCCCATGTACAAATTTTCAGTTCTGTAATATATTTCGTTCCTGAGATATACGTATCCTCATTAAAGGTATTCAACCCATTTTTCACCCTTTTACACCCCTCCTATTGGGATTTACAGGAAACCAAAAATACGTATTCCTTTATTTGTAGAGGAGATTCTAACTACCAATTTTTTCATCTGTAAATTTTAAAGATTTAAGATGTAGACACAGTCATTTTAAAGAATTCACCCCCCTTTTTAACCCCCCATTATTTGGATTTTCCAAAAACGAAAAAATACGTGTTTCTTTACTTTTAAATAGATCCCAAATACCAATTTTCAGGTCTGTAATATCTTCAGGTTCTGAAATATAAGTAGCCTCACTGAAGGCATTCAACCCATTATTCACCCTTTTACACCCTTCCTATT
Source organism: Anabrus simplex (assembly GCF_040414725.1). Taxonomy (NCBI): domain Eukaryota; kingdom Metazoa; phylum Arthropoda; class Insecta; order Orthoptera; family Tettigoniidae; genus Anabrus; species Anabrus simplex. Next base: position 801,103,813 of record NC_090266.1, read on the forward strand.
GGGATTTTCCGAAAACAAAAAATACTTGTTTCCTTATTTTTAACGGAGATTCTAAATACCAATTTTACATCTATAAACTTTAAAAGTTTTGAGATATAGATACACTCATTTTAAAAAATCACCCCCTTTTCAGCCCCCACATTAATTGGATTTTCCAAAAACACAAAAATACGTGTTTCTTTATTTTTAAAGGAGATCCCAAACACCAATTTTTGGTCTGTAATATCTTCAGGTTCTGAAATATAAGTAGACTCATGAAAGGCATTGGACCCCTTTTTCAACCTTTTCCACCCTTCCTATTAGGATTTTCCGAAAACAAAATATACGTCTTTCTTTATTTTTAAAGGGGATTCTAAATACCAATTTTCACATCTATAACATTTAAAAGTTTTGAGATATAGATACACTCATTTTAAAATATTACCCCCTTTTCACCCCCCCTAATTGGATTTTCGAGAAACGAAAAAATTCGTATTTCTTAATTCTTAAATGAGATCCCAAACACCAATTTTCAGGTCTGTAATATCTTCAGTTTCTGAGATATAAGTAGTCTCATTAAAGGCATTCAACCCCTTTTTCACCCCTTTTCACTCCTCCTATTGCGATTTTCCGAAAACAAAAAAATACATGTTTCTTTATTTTTAATGACGATTCTAAATACCAATTTTTACATCTGCAAACTTTAAACGTTTGGAGATATAGATTCACTCATTTTAAAATTTCACCCCCTTTTCACCCTCTCATTAATTGGATTTTCCAAAAACCAAAAAATACGTGTTTCTTTATTTTTAAAGGAGATCAAAAGTACCAATTTTCAGGTCTGTAATATCTTCAGTTTCTGAGATATAAGTACCGGTATCCTGATTAAAGGCATTCAACCTTTTTCCCCATTTTCACCCTTTTTCACCCCTCCTATTGGGATTTTCTGAAAACAAAAAAATACATGTTTCCTTATTTTTAAAGAAGATTCTAAATACCAATTTTTACATCTGTAAACTTTTAAAGTTTTGAGATATAGATACACACATTTTAAAATTTCACCCCCCTTTTCACCCCCTTAGCGAAGGAATATCCAAAAATCCTTTCTTAGCGAGCACCTACATCTTAATATGAATATATGCCCAAAATTTCATTTCTTTATGTCCAGTAGTTTTGGCTCGGCGATGATGTATCAGTCAGTCAGTCAGTCAGTCAGTCAGTCAGTCAGTCAGTCAGTCAGTCAGTCAGTCAGTCAGTCAGTCAGTCAGTCAGTCAGTCAGGACAAGTTACTTTATATATATAGATAATATGAGTAAAGAAGTGGAATCAGAGGTAAAGCGTTTTGCGGATGATGTTATTCTTTATCTGTATATATAACTTTTCCTGACTGACTGACTGACTGACTGACTGACTGACTGACTGACTGACTGACTGACTGACTGACTGACTGACTGACTGACTCATCATCGCCGAGCCAAAACTACTGGACATAAAAGAATGAAATTTTGGGGATATATTCATGTCAACATGTAGGTGCTCGCTACGGGAGGATTTTTGGATATTCCGTCGATAAGGGGGTGAAAAGGGGGATGAATATTTAAAATGAGGATTTCTATATCTCAAAAATTACAAATTTACAGATAAAAAATTGATATTTGGATTTTCCTTTAAAAATAAAGAAACATGTATTTCTTTGTTTTCGGAAAATCTCATTAAGGGGGGTGAAAAATGGGGGAAAGGGGTTAAACACCTTTTATGAGGAGACATGTATCTCAAAATCTGAAGATGTTACAGAAATGAAAATTGAAATTTGGAATCTCCTTTGAAAATAAAGAAAAACTTATTTTTGTGTTTTTGGATAATGCGATGAATAGGGGGTGAACAGGAGTGAAAAACGGGGTGAAATTAAAAAAAGACTTTATCTGAAAATTATCTCAGATACGTAAAATATAACAGACTTGAAAACTGGTATTTGGAATTTCCTGTAAAAATAAAGAAACATAAATATTTTTTTCAGAAAATCCACTTAAGGGGAACTGGAAAAGAGGGAGAATTTTTAAAATTAGCGCAACTACAGTATATCCCAAAAAACGTAACTTGTTGCAGACGTGAAGAATGGTATTGGGAATCGCCTTTAAAAATAATTGAACACGTATTCTTTTGTTTTCGGAGAAGACCCTTAAAAGGGGGGGGGGTTCGGGGTGAAAGGATTGAAAAATTAGTTGAATTATTTGTGTGAGAATGTATATATACGTACCAAAAATCTAAAGATTTTAGAAACGTGAAAACTGGTATATGGAATCTGCTTTAAAAATAAGGAAACACGCATTTCTGTGGGGGGGGATCAACTTGGTAGAGGGGAAATGAAAACTAAGATGCACAACCCTTACGAGGATACATATATCTCAAAAACTGAAGATGTTACAGAAGTGATAATTGGTATTTGGAAGCTCTTTCAAAGAAACGAGTACTGTTTGTTTTTGGAAAATCCACTTGAGTGGGGACTGTGAAAGGAAGTAAAAATATTGAATACTTTTTCTGGAGAAACTTATATCTCAGAACTGAAGGTTACAGACACGGAAATATGTATTTGGAATCTCCTTTAAAAATAAAGAAGCACGCATTTAGGGGTGGAGTGATAAAGAAGTTGAATTCTTTCCATGAGAATACTTATATCTCAAAAACTGAAGATGTTACAGGCAATACATTTTGCATTTGGAATTTTCTTTCAAAGTAAAGAAACACGTAATATTTTGTGATTGGAAAATCCACTTAAGGGCTGAATTATTTGAAAAATGAGTTGAATACTTTGTATGAGGATACTTATGTCACAAAAACTAAAGATGTTACAGACGTGAAAATAATATTTGGAATCTCCTTTAAAAATAAAGAAACACGCATTTTGGGGGAGGGGATTCAACTTGGGGTGGGGGCGGTGAAAAAGGAGTTTAATTCCTTTTTATGTGGATACATATATCTCAAAACTGAAGATGTTACAGTCGTGATAACTGGCATTTGGAAGCTCCTTTATAAGCAAAGAAACAAGTTCTTTTGGTTTTCTGAAAAGTCACCTAATGGGCGGAGGGTGAAAGGAAGTGAAAAAATTTAATTCTTTTTACGGAGAAACTTATATCTCAAAAACTGAAGGTTGCATACGTGAAAATTTTTACTTGGAATCACCTTAAAAATAAAGTAACACGCATTTCTGGAGAGAGGGGTGGGAGTCAACTTAACGAGCTGGGGTGAAAAGGAGATGAATTCCTTTATGAGGATTCTTGTTGTTGTTTGAGTCATCAGTCCATAGACTGGTTTGATGCAGCTCTCCATGCCACCCTATCCTGTGCTAACCTTTTCATTTCTACGTAAATATTGCATCCTACATCTGCTCTAATCTGTTTGTCATATTCATACCTTGGTGTACCCCTACCGTTCTTGCCACCTACACTTCCTTCAAAAAGCAACTGAACAAGTTCTGGGTGTCTGAAGATGTGTCCTATCATTCTATCTCTTCTTCTCGTCAAATTAAGCCAAATAGATCTCCTCTCACCAATTCGATTCAGTATCTCTTCATTCGTGATTAGATCTATCCATCTCACCATCAGCATTCTTCGGTAACACCACATTTCAAAAGCTTCTATTCTCTTTCTTTCTGAGCTAGATATTATCCATGTTTCACTTCCATACAATGCGACGCTCCACACAAAAGTCTTCAAAAACATCTTTCTAATTCCGATATCAATGTTTGAAGTGAGCAAATTTCTTTTCTTAAGAAAGCTCTTCCTTGCTTGTGCTAGTCTGCATTTTATGTCCTCCTTACTTCTGCCATCGTTGGTTATTTTACTACCCAAGTAACAATATTCATCTACTTCCTTTAAGACTTCGTTTCTTATTCTAATATTTCCTACAACACCTGCCTTCGTTCGACTGCACTCCATTACTTTTGTTTTGGACTTATTTATTTTCATCTTGTACTCCTTACCTAAGACTTCATCCATACCATTCAGCAACTTCTCGAGATCTTCTGCAGTCTCAGATAAAATAACAATATCATCGGCAAATCTCAAGGTTTTCATTTCCTCTCTTTGGACTGTGATTCCCTTTCCAAATTTCTCTTTGATTTCCTTTACTGTCTGTTCTATGTAAACATTGAAAAGGAGAGGGGACAAACTGCAGCCTTGCCTCACTCCTTTCTGGATTGCTGCTTCTTTTTCAAAGTCCTCGATTCTTATCACTGCAGACTGATTTTTATACAGGTTGTAGATAATTCTTCGTTCTCGGTATCTGATCCCTATCATCTTCAGAATCATAAATAGCCTGGTCCAATCAACATTATCGAATGCCTTTTCTAGATCTACGAATGCCATGTACGTGGGCTTGTCCTTCTTGATTCGATCCTCTAAGATCAGACGTAAAGTCAGGATTGCTTCACGTGTTCCAACATTTCTTCTGAAGCCAAATTGATCTTCCCCCAACTCAGCTTCAACTTGTTTTTCCATTCTTCTGTAAATAATACGTGTTAAAATTTTGCAGGCATGAAATACTAAACTAATAGTGCAGTAGTTTTCACACCTGTCAGCACCGGCTTTCTTGGGAATAGGTATAACAACATTCTGCCGAAAATCGGATGGGACTTCTCCTGTCTCATACATCTTGCACACTAAATGAAATAACCTTACCATGCTGGTTTCTCCTAAGGCAGTCAGTAATTCAGAGGGAATATCATCAATTCCAGGTGCCTTGTTCCTATTTAGGTCACTCACAGCTCTGTCAAACTCTGACCTCAAAATTGGGTCTCCAATTTCATCAGCATCAACAGCCTCTTCATGTTCCAGAACGAAATTATCTACATCGTTACCTTGATACAACTGTTGGATATGCTCCTGCCATCTTTCTGCTTTGTCTTCTTTCCCTAGAAGTGGCTTTCCATCTGAGCTCTTAATATTCATGCACCTAGATTTCCTTTCTCGAAAGGTTTCCTTGATTTTCCTGTATGCAGCATCTACCTTTCCCAGGACCATACAGCCTTCGACATCCTTGCACTTCTCCTTCAGCCATTCTTCCTTACCTACCTTGCACTTTCTATCCACTTCATTCTTTAATCGCCTGTATTCTTTTCTGCCCTCTTCATTTCTAGCATTCTTGTATTTTCGTCGTTCATCAATCAGGTCTAGTATATCCTGAGTTATCCACTGATTCTTAGTTGATCTTTTCTTCCTTCCTAACATTTCTTCAGCAGCCCTACTGACTTCATTTTTCATGACTCTCCACTCTTCCTCTACTGTGTTTCCTTCGGCCTTTTCATTTAGTCCTTGTGCAACATGTTCCTTGAAACAATCCATCACACTCTTTTCTTTCAACTTGTCTAGATCCCATCTTTTTGCATTCTTTCCTTTCTTCAATTTCTTCAACTTCAGATGGCATTTCATGACCAACAAGTTGTGGTCAGAGTCCACGTCTGCTCCTGGGAAAGTTTTGCAATCCAACACCTGGTTTCTGAATCTCTGCCTAATCATAATGAAGTCTATTTGATACCTTCCAGTGTCTCCAGGTCTCGTCCACGTATACAGCCGTCGTTTGTGGTGTTTGAACCAAGTATTGGTGAGGACTAAATTATGGTCAGTGCAGAATTCAACCAGCCGACTTCCTCTTTCGTTCCTTTGTCCCAATCCAAATTCTCCTACTGTGCTACCTTCTCTTCCTTGGCCTACCACTGCATTCCAGTCTCCCATCACAATTAGATTCTCGTCACCTTTGACATATTGTATCAAATCTTCTATCTCCTCATATATTCTTTCAATTTCTTCATCATCCGCTGAACTAGTAGGCATATAGACCTGCACTATTGTGGTGGGTATTGGTTTGGTGTCTATCTTAGCGACAATAATTCTTTCACTATGCTGGTCGTAGTAGCTTATCCGCTGCCCTATTTTCTTATTCATTATTAAACCAACTCCTGCATTACCCCTGTTTGATTTCGTGTTGATAATTCGGTAGTCGCCTGACCAAAAATCCTGTTCTTCCTGCCAACGTACTTCACTTATACCAACTACATCTAACTTTAGCCTATCCATCTCCCTTTTCAGATTCTCTAACCTACCACAACGATTCAAACTTCTAACATTCCACGCTCCGACTCGCAGAATGTCAGTATCCATCTTCCTGATGATCGCCCCCTCTCGTGTAGTCCCCACCCGGAGATCCGAATGGGGGACTAGTTTACCTCCGGAATATTTTACCCTGGAGGAAGCCATCATCAGTACATCATTCATACAGAGAGAGCTGCATGTCCTCGGGAGGTGGTTACGTCTGTAGTTTCTCGTTGCTTTCAGCCGTGTAGCAGTATCAACACAGCTAAGCCATGTTGAGTATTATTACAAGGCCGTATCAGTCAATCATCTAAACTGCCGCCCTTGCAACTACCGAAAGGCTGCTACCCCACTTTCGATGAACCATTCGTTAGTCTGGTCTCTCAACAGATACCCATCCGATATGGTTGCACCTGCTGCTCGGCTATCTGCATCATTGGGACACGCAAGCCTTCCCACCGCGGCAAGGTCACATGGTTCGCAGAGGAGGTGAGGATTCTTATATCTCAAAATCTGAGGATTCTTATATCTCAAAAACTGAAGATGTTAGAGGCATGAACATTTATATTTGGAATCTTCTTTCAAAGTAAAGAAAAACGTGTTCATTTGTCTATGGAAAAACCACTTAAGGGAGTGAATGAATTGAAAAATTATTTGAATTCCCTGTGTGAGGAAACTTAAATCTCAAAATATTAAAAAAGTTGTCCGGCTCCATGGCTAAATGGTTAGCGTGCTGACCATGGTCACAGGGTTCCCGGGTTCGATTCCCGGCAGGGTAGGGAATTTTAACCATCATTGGTTAATTTTTCTGGCACGGGGGCTGGGTGTATGCGTTGTCTTCATCAACATTTCATCCTCATCACAACCCGTAGGTCGCCTACAGGTGTCAAATCAAAAGATCTGCACCTGGCGAGTAGAACCCGTCCTGTGATCTCCCGGTACTAAAAGCCATACGCCATTTCATTTCAAATAAAAATGTTAAAGACGTGAACATTGGTATTTAGAATCTCATTTAAAAATAAAGACACACACAATTTTGGGGAGGGGAATCAACTTAAAAGGTAGGAAGGGGGGTGTAAAAGGAGTGGAATTAATTTCATGAGTATTATTACATCTCAAAAACCGAAGATGTTGCAGACGTGAAAGTTAGTATTTGGAATAACCTTTAAAAATACAGAAATATGCATTTTTTTCGGAAACCGACATAAGGGGTGTGGGGCTGAAAATAAGTACCGGTAAATAAAGAGTTAAAATGCGTTTATGAGGATACTTTATCTTATAAACTGAAGCTGTTACAGACATGAAAGATGGTATTTTGAATTTCCTTTCAAAAAGAAACACGTATATTTGTTTTCGGAAAGTCCACTTAACGCGGGAGAGGGGTGGAAAGAAGTCAGGAAGGAGAAGTTGAATAATTCTTATGGGTATATATTTATCTCAAAAATTGAAGGTGTTACAAACATACAGGCATGAAAAATGGTATTTGAATATCTTTTAAAAATGAAACACGTAATTGTTTGTTTTTCTTTCGGATAATCCAATTGAGGAGCTGAAAAGAACTGGAAAAGCACGTGAATTTTTAAAACGAGTACCGGTATATCTACATTATATGTCTACCGGCTCCATGGCTAAATGGTTAGCGTGCTGGCCTTTGGTCACAGGGGTCCCGGATTCGATTTCTGGCAGGATCGGGAATTTTAACCATCATTGGTTAATTTCCCTGGCACGGGGGCTGGGTGTATGTGTAATGTGTTGTCTTCATCATCATTTCATCCTCATCACGACGCGCAGGTCTCCTACGGGCGCCAAATCAAAAGACCTGCACCTGGCGAGCCGAACCCGTCCTGGAATCTCCCGGCACTAAAAGCCATATGCCATTTCATTTTACATTATATGTCAAAAACTTAATATTCTAGAGACAAGAAACTTGATATTTGGAAAGTCCTTTAAAAATACAGGAACCTGTACCTTTTTGTCTTCGGAGAGGGCACTTAAGAGGGGGTGAAAAGTAGTGACAAATAGTTGAATTGTTTTTATGAGGATACTCATACCTTAAAAACTGAAAATGTTACAGACGTGAAAATTGATATTTGGAATCTCCTTTAAAAATAAGGAAACATGTATTTTTGTTTTCGGAAAATACACTTAGATAGGGGTAGGGGAAGAACTGATCAAGGGGTTGAATTCTTTTTATGGGCATACTTATGTATATCTCAAAAACTGAATATGTTACAGATGTGGGAATAGGTATTTGGAATCTCCTACAGAAATATAGAAACATGTATTTATTTTTTTGACTTGCGAGAAGACTGTTTCTCCCATGTACAGCTCTATGTCGCATGGTCGTCTTAACCCTAAAACGTAATACCACAAACATGGTTTACAAATAATTTCTGGGGTAAATGAAACTCAATTTCTGGGTGAGATTTTATACTTTAGGAATTTTTAGATAATGTCTTAGTACAATGCCGAGGAACGATTACTCTAATCAAATTACGAAATCCACGCGAGCGAAGTCGCGGGTAATTGCTAGTAGAGTAATAAATAAGTTGCAAGATTATGAGCAAGTGCAACATGACCTCGATAATATTGGGAGATGGACAGCAGGCTCTGGTATGATGATAAAAAGGGTTAAAGGTCAGGTTGTGAGTTTCACAAATAGGAAAGTCCTCTCAGTTTTAATTACTGCGTTGATGGGGTGAAAGTTCCTTTTGGCGATCACTGTAATTACCTAGGACCTAGGTGTTAACATAAGGAAACATCTTCATTGCGGTAATCACATAAATGGGATTATAAGTTAAGGGTACAGATCTCTGCACATGGTTATGACGATGTTTAAGGGTTGTAGTAAGGATGTAAAGGAGGGTGCATATAAGTCTTTGGTAGGACCGCAACTAGAGTATGATTCCAGTGTATGGGACCCTCACCAGGATTTCTTGATTCATGAACTGGATAAAATCCAAAGGAAATCAGCTCGTTTTGTTCTGGGTGATTTCCGACAAAGGAGTAGCGTTACTAAAATGTTGCAAAGTTTGGGTTGGGAAAACTTGGGAGAAAGAAGACGAGCCGCTCGACTAAGTGGTATGCTCCGAGCTGTCCGTGGAGAGATGGCGTGGAATGACATTAGTAGACGATTAAGTTTGAATGGCGTTTAAAAGTAGGAAAGATCACAATATGAAATAAAGTTGGAATTCAAGGAAAAATTGGGGCAAATATTAATTTGTCGGAGGGGGAGTTAGGGATTGGAATAACTTACCAAGGGAGGTTTTTCAATCAATTTCCAATGGCATTAAAATCATTTAAGAAAAGACTAGGAAAACAACAGATAGGGCATCTGCCACCTGGGCGACTGCCCTAAATGCAGATCAGTATTGATTGATTGATTGATTGATTGATTGATTGATTGATTGATTGATTGATTGATTGATTGATTGATTGATTGATTTATCTTTACTTAACTTGGTAAGTTTTTGACTCTATGTAGCATTATCTTGATTTCTGAACATTTTTTGATCCTACCTTCTTGGTGGCACTTTGGTTACCGTTCGACGGAACGTCATGCTCTGTAGGTATTGCCATATTATTTCACCCTTTGCTTGGGTTTTTGCTTATTTTCGACGTTTCGCCACATATTAAATGTGTTTCTTACCTTAATTATGTCCGACTCGTTGGCTGAATGGTCAGCGTACTGTCCTTCGGTTCAGAGGGTCCCGGGTTCGATTCCCGGCCGGGTCGGGTATTTTAACCTTTATTGGTTAATTCCAATGGTCCTGGGGCTGGGTTTTTGAGCTGTCCCCAACATCCCTGCAACTCACACACCACACATAACACTATCCTCCACCACAATAACACGCAGTTACCTACAAATGGCAGATGCCGCCCACCCTCATCGGAGGGTCTACCTTACATGGGCTGCACTCGGCTAGAAATAGCCACACGAAATTAACCTTAATTCTCACTTTGTTTATATGCATCACTCCAGTGTTGTGGCACGATGCGCTCTATTCGAATATTGCCGGTGTGATTGACATCTCCGTTTTTACGACTTGGTATTTTGAACCTCTCGCCGGGTTTTTTATCGATGTCTTATGCTTAGCCTGTCTTAAGTCCTCTAAGTATGCTTTGTAAATGCCTACGTGGCATTTATCATCTAAGCTGTTTTCTTGAGACATTGTGGTGGTTTTAAGTACGCCATTGTTTTGTACATATCAAGACTAGTAATTTGGGCCAATCTACAGTATTATCCCAGTATTATTATATTGAGTGCCTTTGTATTTAGGTGCATTTCAGCATCGTGCTTTGAATCTGTGAGATGCCCGAGTTTTTTGTCATGCGGTTTAGTAGAATAGATCGTATTTTGGTACACAATGAAGGAGAAAGATTTATTTCACCTTTAGTTCTTATTTTACTCTGTTTTAATGACCCCTCCTCACTTTCTATTTGTGCCTTGCCATTGTGCGACCTAGTGGCAATCTTATCATTTTACTTTGGGGCTCTCTTAAAGATAGCCATTTTATTTTTCTGCGCGAATCCTTACATTTTTCCCTTTCTCTTGACACCCGTCCACATATGACGCAGTTTTGCCCTATTTTATTTTCTTCTTTGCCTTAAGACATTATTGAGGAGCTTCTTTCGTTTGTGGGGTCTGTAGTACCTTCTCTGAGGTGCGTTATATATTATTTTGGAATAACATCGAATCACACCTCTGAGGTAAAGAGAATGTTTGCGAATAGTTTTCCCTGATGAAAGAATGAATTGGGACCCTAGCCCATCTCTGGTATTGAAATGCGCCAATCGTATTATCTCATGAAGATCGCTAGCAAGACTATATGTTCACAACCTTCACACGCAATCATTTGTGAGTATTCTCCAAAATAATTTATGATTTGTGTTCTTTTCTTGTTATGAATGTATTTATCTTTCATTAGAACATTTGATTTTTAATAAACTCATGTTAAGTCTTATCTCTTTCTTTCGTTTGCCGGTAGTAAGGTGGTTTTTATGGGTTTATGTATTACATAGGATAGAAGGAGTCCAACTTCGAACAGTTTCTTGTTTGCTCCGATCGACAATTTATCGGACCTGAATACTTTTCCACCGCATCGCCCCTCTCGTACTAGATTCGGATATCTTATGATTTATCACCTTGTATTATCACGATCTCTTCATTTGTGTTTTTCTCCGCGTTATCTCTGCTATTTGGTAATCTTGCGTTTGGAGCATGAATGGGGGGATGTCACAGTGTATGTGCAGTTTTCATCATTAGAATACACCCTCACAGGTCACTTATGGACGTCAAGTCGAAAGACCTGCACAAGCCCCTCCGTAGGCCATATGGCTTTAAAATATCGACATTGGTAGGATATACTTACTAATATCAAGTGTATGCAGAAACAACATTTCCAATGACAAATGACGTCAAATTAACAGCCAAGACCCAAAGGAAAAAAGAAGAAGGAGACGTCCTTCTCACAGTTTTCACTGGCTGTTAGACCGTTCGGGCCTTTGAAAACCACGGGAATGTAGCCTGAGCTTGCGTTAATGTATAGCAAACTAGACAAATCATTTCTGTTAGTTTGTTCGACAGACCACCAGAGTAGAGGAGCAAAGCCGCTTCAACAGCGGGCCAATCAGAGGCCGCGGAGCGGGTCACGTGACTGCTGACGTCAGTAGCGCAGGGAATTTGAATTCTACGGGAGGTCATTGACCCCTAGTAGTGTACCTAGGCCGATTCCAACTACGCGGTCATCAACCCGAGGTTATTGACCTCTAGTATAGTAGTAGAGTAATGACGACTTGCGGATTTTTCATAAGGGAGCGAGCCTAATCTCACAGTCGCTATCTTGAGGGGCGTAACCTCACATTAACGGCTAGTTGCCCTTCCCGACGTCTAAGAGAGCGAGCCTAACCTCACATCCGCCATCTTGAAGAGGCTATCCTTAGTTTTACGGTGAGATGCCCTTCCCGACGCTAATTGCACAAGATGGCGGCTATATACAGTTGCTTATGAGACAGCCTAGGGCGCTTGTGCAAAATGGCTGCTATACATAAGTTCTTATGAGACGGGCCTAGGGACGCTTGCGCAAGATTGTGGCTATCCAATTGCACAAGATGGCGACTATATACAGCTTCTAATGAAACGGCATAGGGGCGCTTGCGCAAGATGGCTGCTATAGGCTCTTATGAGACGGCCTAGGGACACTTGTGTAAGATTGTGGCTATCCAATTGCACAAGATGGCGACTATACACAGCTTCTTATGAGACGGCTTAGGGGCGCTTGTGCAAGGTGGCTGCTATACATAGGCTTTTATGAGACGGCCTAGGGACGCTTGCGCAAGATGGTGTCTATCCAACTGCGCAAGATGGCAGTTATATACGGCTTCTTATGCAAAAAGATGACGGCTATGGGCGATTGCGCAAGATAGCGGCTATACACAAGCTGTTATGGAGAAAGATGCCGGCCATGGGCTCTTGCGCAAGATGAAGGCTATACATGGACTCTTATGGAGAAAGGTGACGGGTATAGGTGATTGCGCAAGATGGCTGCTATACATAGGCTCTTAAGGAGAAAGATGCCTGCTATGGGCGATTGTACAAGATGGCGGCTATACATGGTCCATCCATTTTCTATGCAGTTGTATGTGCGTTATTCATTTTTACCCTAAGAACTTCAGTCAGGGTAAGTTGTTTTATATTACCATTTAGATCTTTGATAAATTTTAAGCTAAAATATATTTTCTAGGACAATCGGTTTAGGAGTTATTAAATTTAAAATTGTGGTTGTTTTCACCCCTACATAATTTTTACTCCAAAATTAAGTATCCGCCAACACTTTTTCAACGTCAAAAGACGTTTTACCCCAAAACTATGGAAATAAACTGTCGGGGTTGAGTTGATCACTATCGCCAGTTAGAGGAACTTTTTAAATGAATTTTTAGCTAAAAATCAATATCCTAGGACAATCGGTTTAGGAGTTATTATATTTGAAATTTACAGTAGCGTTTGTTTTCATCCCCAACCTATTTTATATTCTAGAAGTAATTTAAAGTCCTCTGACACTTTTCTAACGTCAAAAGATATTTTTACCCCTCAACTTTGACAAGAAATAGTCTGGGGTTAGTTGTGCTATATCACACGTTGCAGGATAATTTTTGATACATTTTAAGTTAAGAGTCCATTCTCTAAGAGATATTTCCTAAGCAGATTTTGATTTTTAAATTAAGGGCTGTTTTCACGCCCCATCCTAACATGAGTACATTTTAACCCACTACTACAGTAGCACAGGTTATCTGGGCTGATAATAGTGATGTTGCTAAGCGCCAAAAACAACAAGCTGAAGAGCAGCCGGTTAGGTTAAAACATGATCAGCGTGACGATAAGCCTGCACTTTTAGCTAGCGTTGCGTTAGGTTGGGTCGGGTTGGTTAGGTTAACGCGTGGTCAGTTTCAGGGTAAGCCTGTGGCATGGTTAAACCCCAGCCAAAGTGTAGAGTCGCTCCAAAGTATAATCTCGTGCCAGGTTGTAGGCCCTGCCTTGGTGTGTGGTTAAGACCCCAGCAAAGTGTAACCTCCTCCATAGTGTGAGGTTAAGTCCCTGCCGGGATGTGAATTTAGGCCCCTGCTGTTTGGTAGCGTGAGGTTATGCCCTTTTTCGTAGGGCCCAGTGTGTAGTTAGATTCCTGTCGATGTGCGAAGTGCGGCCCTTGCCGTGGTGTGAGGTTAGGTCCCTGCTCTTACCGAGTATGTGAGGTTAAGGCCCTGCTCTTAGTCGAGGTGTGTGGTTAGCTTAACTTAACCAAGGTGTTAGGTTAGGTTAGCTTAACTTAGCCGAGCTGTCCACCCAGGTTCAGGTCTAGCCGAGCTATCCACCGGGTGGATGCGGCAGAAACCGTGAATTATAACTACTCTCATGATTAAGGGATTGATCTTATTACCCCACGACTTTATGTACGTTCGTAGTGTTCGTTGTCTGAGATGGTGTCTTATAGAGCGTTAAGTTGTTAAGTTGTTTGTTAAGTTATGACGGTTCCTTATAGTCGTTTCATAACGAAGATTCGCTGCCGCTCGTAGAGAGTTGTTTTGTAGTTTTCAAGACTGTCAATATTCGTCTTGGCTGTGTATTCCAATGCTGAGTCTGTGTACACGTTAACTGGCCTGATTAAGTCTTTATACATGTTGATGGCAGTTATATAGCGTGAGAGCTAAAGGGATGCTAAAATTAATTTTCCGGAAGGGAAGAGATCTAAAACGTAATTTACAACAATGTACTGTTTCTCTCTTATTAAGTAAGACTCAAAGAGTATAACTGTCACAGGGATAACAGAATTTTCCCCTGTTATTCTGTTTCCTGCTGTAAGCCAATGGCATACGGATGTCGCTACTAAGCACCCACTTAGGCACGTGCCAGCAATTACCAACTGCACCATCAAGGTCAGGTTTAATGATACCCTTCTAGGTAAATTTCCTTCAGAAGTAGCCCTTCAGTAATTGCAATGCACAGTACAATAAATCCGATACAATTAGTTTCATGCAGTCATATGATAAGCAACTGAAGTGCAACTGGTCATAAAGTAATAATGTATTTCTTTTTCTTCCAGCTTCTATCTTCATTACCATGATCGCAGAAAATTGCTTTCCTTGATTACGATTTCAGTTGAAGATTAAGACTGCCTTTTCGCTAAGCGATTTTCCTACCGAAAATCTCACCCGAAACCTCTCTGATTCAAAATCGGGACATCTTATTGCGAACAAAATGGAGGCACATTTAGACAGTGCATCATACCTCAATAATAACAACAATAAGATTATGTTCGGAAATAAACAGCTATTTTCGTACCTCACCCCACTATTGTGTTTTTGATGGAGAAAATATACATGCTTCATTCTTTATGGTCCTTGTTTGCGGCGCCTCATGCCTTGCGACGACTCACAAGTCTTTCAGTCATGTCCTCGGAGAAATGTGAATTGCGAAAGGCACTTCTAAGAACGCGCTTTTTTATATTATCATCCATGTTCAAAAATCCTGTCTTTCGGGAAGTAACGTAGATGAGTACACATCCGGTAGAACTTGTCTATCCGGATTTAGAACTCCAAGTGCACTATTCCGGTGCACCAGCGAACCAATAATCACTGCAGAAGAATGAGCCCCCACCAATACCTTTGCCGTCACCTGGCACCACAGATAGAGCCATAGTGAGAACAACTTTGCTGAACAGCACTCGAAAGCATTTTGCGGAATTTTCGAAAACATACATTTATTTTCCTTTAGAAAAATGTAAGCCAAAATCGTTATGTATTCGTTGAAATATCAATGTATTAAAATAATGTTTCACCTCCTTTCAATAGTGGCGAATTTTTGTGTTATCGTCTACTACATTACATACAATAGAAAGGTGGATCCTTCGCCGTCGAACAGTTTTTTACACGGTAACTCAGGCACACATGACATTCCATATTGAAGATGTGTGCTGACCAGGCGGAGAGAAGAAAATCCGAGATGTGTCACCTCAGGGCGAGCCCATTGTCAGAAAAACCGTATTTTCTCAGACTCCAGGAAAATAACTCTCCGTCATGTATCACTATTCACCGTATTGTCCCGTCACCACTACAGCAACGAACGCAAACATCACCACCACCACAATCGCCGCCACTGACTGAAGTCAAACAGCCGCAGCAGCTTACCATTAGGCCGCAACGTCTAGTTTTGCCGCTCCTGACTACCAGGCCAGATTTCATCCCACGACACCAGCTCCACTGTGGGAGAACACTAGAGTTCAAATCCAGTTTAAGAAGTTTGCTGTACAGTCTGCTCCGGAGGAAGAACAAGCTCCACGACGCCATACTTTTCACCCGGCACCTGCACCATCGACAGATATTACAAGTGTGCCGCCGCCATCCACGGACGCCATCAACAGCACTTTCCTCCCAATTCTACCCCCACCATCACCACCAACACAACCCTTTCTTCGCTCGGTATTTAATCTGTATCCGGCACAAGATTCCCCATCAATCATTCTCGTTTACTCGAACCTACCCCCTCCGGAACGCACTCATTTCTACTCTCCAACCCTGTCCCCTGCACCTGCACCTGCTCAAAATCAACCGGAACTTATTGATCCTATCAGAACCATTGATCCACCTACATCACCTAGCCGTTTCCTTTTTCCATCACCTACAGTAGAGGATTTAACTCGCTTTGTCACCATTTCATTACTAAACATCCACCCCTACAACACACCCTTAGTACTCAGTCACTTACATGTTGCAGCAAATCAAACATTCAATCTTCACTTTTTAACCACCCATTCCGGCGTAAATCCGTACTTCGACTTAACACCGTATAAGCGATCATCTGTGACGACAAGCGGAAACAAAATTCATCATTAAACACCCCTCAACGCTAGTCTGAGTGTGGTGTTAATGACAGATGATATAAAGGGCACCCAATGGCCAGATCTTATTACTACTCGTCTTTCGAATGTGAGGATCTTTATAGAAGTATCTTACAATTCCTGTATGTGTCTGATTATGGTGGACAGTGACACTACACTTCATCCTTGACTGTTGGACGATGACGATGTTCATTTTAGTAAGGCTACTACTGCCTCTATCACCTATACATAATATTATCGTATCCTTCATGTTGGTGCCCAATTCGATGGTCCCGCATATTTAGTCAAGGGATGCGGCCGTGGTCAAACTATCCCAATTGAATCATTGTTGGTTAATTTCGCAGGCGCAGGGGCTGGGTGTATGTGTCGACTTTAGAGGGGTACTAAACAGCGCACGAATTCAGACTTTGTTCTGAAGCGTCACACTATCAGGAATGGTGTGATTGTAAGTCTTTTTTTCCTTTGGTGTTGTTTATCATTCGAATGAGACTGAATGAATAACTGTATACATACGGGGCATTCTAAATCTTTGTGGATTTCAGTTCAGGGCGTGGCTACAACGGCTAATGACCACTAACGTTCAGTCCAGGTTTCCCTAAACTGCCTTCCTGAGATCGAGACGTCTTGTTGGTCGGCTCGGTCTTCACTCACTAAACACACGTACTATCATCTGGGACGACAGGCTGAGTCTGCGGAATCTCCAACCACGCCCCGCACAGGTTTCATAGGACTGAGATCCGGAAATTGACAGGGCAAGGGTAGCATGTTTACACCGCGCGCATTATCGTGCCGAAAAATTGGTTCCTACAGCGTGACGAGAAAAGATCGGATGACAGTATCGACATACTTGTCATGCTCCTCTAAATAAATACCAGATGCGATTGGGATGTGTAAGTTATGACCTGCCGTACAATAATACTAGGTCCAGTCTAGTATGGCAAGTGCGACAACATGATGAATTCTTCCACTCATCTGTATGTCTACGATCACGAACACGGTCATCACCTTGTCCAAGACAGAAACGACTCTCATCACTCAACACCACTGATCTCCATTCGCCTCTTCAAAGTCCCCTCCCGCAACACAATCGGAAATGTTCACAACGAAAAAAAAGGAAAAAAGAAACAGGAGAAAAAGAACACAGACATTCATGACTGGTGATGAAATAAAGTTGCCAACCCCTTAGCTAAGTGTCCCATCTCCTCCCGTCTCCTTCTTCATATCCTTTGCCCACCTCCTTCTTCCGTCGCATCTCCCCAACTCGCCCGCATCTCTTGGCGAGAGAGAGGGCGTAACTTTCTAGGTGGCCCACCTCACCGTGGGGAATGAAAACATTGATAAATAAATATATGTATGTTAGGAGAGAGAGAGAGAGAGAGAGAAAGGTGGTCGTACACGATAATTAGACCTTTTAAAATTAAAGTTCTATTGTTCCAAATAAGAGCGGTTATTATACAAGTATACAATTCACGATTTCAAAAAAGGTACATTTCTTGAGATAATTATTTTTTCCCTTTTTTTCGCTAGCGACTTAACGTTGCATTAACATATCGATGGTTTTCGGCGATGAGAGGGTGGGGAAGGCATAGGACTGGGAAGGCAGAAGCCGTAGCCTTAATTGGGTTAAAGAACCAGCATGTGATTGTTGAAAAATGGGAAACTACGGAAAACCATCTTCGGTTCTTCCAACGGTGGTATTCGAACCCATCATCTTCAGAATGGAAGCCCACAGCTAGACGACCCTAACCACACGTCTCTACAGTTATTTTAAGATACGTATTAAATTCCAGTAAAATGTTCCGGTATGATATCATATCTCTTCAAGATGTGTCATTTAATTGTTTGATATTTGGGTCCCCAATAATAATAATAATAATTATAATAATAATAATAATAATAATAATAATAATAATAATAATAATAATAATAATAATAATAATAATAATAATAATACACTGAGTTGTAACCCTACCGGATAGCACTACGTAGTAGGTCGGGAGTCGGTGAATCACCTCACCATGACTTCATGTTTGCAATGCTAGAACCATGCTCAACTTAAATATTTCGTATTACGAAAATGTATATTATTATTATGATAATTATTAGTGTTCGGAAGTTTATGACCTAAATAAGCACAAAATATTAATGCAAATATGCCCTTCCTGATTATGATCCTAGGTAAAATACTCACGAAAAGATATTCCCCATGTATGCACATGCTGCCATTATACAGAAATAATATATTAATCCATGAAATATCTTGAAAAAGAATAGAGAAATATAATGAAAATTTTTCCAAATACATAAATGTAAGCAAATACTCGTACAAAATTCACAATTCACTGCTAATGTCCTTAATTTCCTTTGTATTATCCTCAAATTGTCTTTCAACTATCTTAAAACCATTACTAGAACGATGCTATTTACGACTGTCACTTCTAATTATGAATTATGAATTCACTATGATGAATATTATCCCCGTTGTTTATAGACATGAAAGGCACCAAAGGGAACTACTTAAATAAGATCAAATATTAACTGGAAAAGTCGTTATTTATAGATCATAAATGAAAAAAAAATGATCTATTAACATATGGAAGAAACAATTAAATAGGTGATATGAGATTACGAGGTAATTAAAGATTTCTCCATCGAAGAATGCGTAAATCTAGTTATTCCATATGTCAAAATTTATTCAATGACTCTAATATTTCATAAACAATTCGTCGTTGTCGGGCCAATACCTCCCATGTCTACCCCGCCTGCGTCCAGGCTGATAAAGAGTTCCCGGGCAGTTTCTCAGGGAAACATCATAATTTCATTTAATATAACGTGGGACCCGAGAAAGATCACCTTCCTGTCGTGTTCAATAGTATATCATCAACTACAACCTCCTGATGGTCGTCTCCATCCGACACACCACCGCAAAGAGTTAAGACCGCATATACGTAACCTTAATTCTATCTTATTCTACAATAATCCTAGAAAATTATAAACACAATTAATCCCTATTCCTTTTTATTTATTAAATATAATTGTACCGGGAGGTACACCCCACAGCCGCGCATTCAAATTCAGCGCCTAAAAGAACTCCTCTCTCGGTAAAACAGTGAAACCGAAACTACACCTACTTAGAACTTTACTCAAAAGATGTCAGCACAAAATATTGAGTAATTTTGTTATTGTGCAGTTGCCTAACCTGAGTGAATTTCTACTTGTTTGTTCGACATTCATCAAGAAGTTTGGACATTTTTTCACAGAGGACACCACTAAAACTATGATCATGCACCCTGTTGCGAGTTGTAAGAAGTTATAATTTAAAGAAGTTTTGTATTTCTAGGTTTTTGTAACTGAATGATGTTCATTTATTTTTGGATTGGCAATATTTCCCGTTTCATTCCACGAGTTTTGAATCTAGCAAATCCCTAATTTCTTTATTTAATTTTCAACCTATCACAGGCTTCTTGTTCGATTCTAAGTTTAACTTTTCTATTTATCAAATAAAATTAAGAGGTTGTGGCTAGTTTAATCTTGAATGATTTCGAACCTTCCCTGAGGGTTTATAAACTGCGACTGTTATCGTTTCTTGGCCAACTGATCGTCATCTTACTGAGTGTGCGTGTCAAAGCAGGAGGCGGGCGGCCTCTTTCATCGGTCAACAGAACATCTACAAGGTAATGGCCACATAATTTTTTCTTCTTGCTACCTCCGCAGTCTAACGCGAGGGAAAGCTCCGAATCTTTAACTATGTAACCTACCTTTCTAAAATGTAACTTCCTCCGGCTAATGTAAAAGGTTTCATTAAATCTTTGACTGTAAATCGGGGATAGAGAGTGATGTGCCCTCTCGAGCTCCCCTTCATCTTGATTTGAGGTGTCTACGTTTCGTAACTGTTTTTCTTCCTTTTCGTAATGCATTAATTTAATCTTATACGAGTCACCTCAGTAGTTTGGGAATAGACCCTGTTTCATCGGCCTGGAGCCCTTTAGGTTTTTTTAGTGTTCATTATCTCGGAGCCCAGTTCGCCTCCATTCAGTTTGTGTTTCGGGCTGTTTACTTAACCTGTTCTTTTCCGCAAAGGCCCTATTGGTTGTGTACGAGATACCCCTGTTTCAAATTGAAAGTAGGCCCATGGAAGGCCAGAGAGTGTAAGATTTTTGAGGTTGCATCGAGGAGGCTGAAAGAAACGGAGAGCCTGTTAGCTCTTTTGCAAGTTTTGTAACTGTAAAGTGTGCCTCTAAGAGGCTATATATTGCGATTTAGGGAGCAAGTGCTCTTGAATCAGGGGACTTCTGCCCCTCATTAAATAATACATCTTTCTCTTGTAAAATTGTAAAACTAGGGGCTTAAAAACCAAAGAGTTAAGCTTCTGAATCTTTGAATTTTCCTAATCTCCTTTAATGATTGCTATTTGTACCTGTAACATTGTTATGAAAAATTGTTAAGTTTGAAGTTCTAAAAGAAATATAACCTGTGTTAAAGTTTTAAATCTATTCTTGACATCGTAGTTAGACCCATTCACCCAAGCACCTTCTTTAACCTCCTTCTGGTTCACGGGTAACCCAGTAACTAATAATTTGAAGAGAAAGAAAAGAAAAAGAAAACATGGGATGAGAACAATGTGTTCCTGAACGTCTCATTTTCTCCGATGAGATAAATATCCACTGAATATATTCATTTGTGCAATAGTCCTTCTTATTTACATTTCATTTGTATTATAGTCATAAATGAAACAGTCAGTCATTCTCTAAACCTGACACTTCTCATCATTCTAATCTACTTTCTTCATTCCATCTTTGCTCTACTCCTCTGTCAGAGAATTGGATTTTAACATCACTAGCAAAATGCCCTACTTAAAGTATAATCTATTTAGATTGACCAAAAATCTGAATATAAACTTATCTACATCACATAATTCTAAAGTTTCAATCTGAATATCAATATTTATCATCTTTATTGTATGAACTTTTTTATATCTGAAAGCCCATCATCTGTAAATTTATCCTCTGGAACCGTATTGAATGGTATCTGCATGTCTGCTCTCTTATTATGACCTTCGTTGATTTTTGGATTTCGGGATGCTAAATTAGTTTCTCAAACACAGCAATTATTCACTGTCATAAAGCTATCATTGCCAAATGAAATATATCCACACATATCCTTCATGTTTAAAAACATATATCACATTAGCAAACATTACTATGCCAGGCCTAACATTTAGTAACCATAATCTAAAATGGTATCAATATGTATTGTGCTTTCATCCTGTGTAAGTATTCAGTAGTGACATTTACTGAACTGGTTCGTGACCTCAGTCATAACTTTATTTAATAAGGAGAAATTCTAAACATGTCCATTATTCCAACTCCAAATCCTTATATCAACACTGTAACCGTCCAGGCTTCTCCAGTCCCACTAATTTAATATAATATCATTTTACGCGGTATCATTTGATATCAAGTTTATCCGCCATCGGCAATTATTTGTAATAACATATTTATTCAACGTCAATCATTTGTAATTAAGGCATTTTGGAATCATATTGTATATATAATAACATCGTTTTATTATTTAAATTATTATATTATGTAGGATAAGAATTCATTATGTTGTAAATACGGTCAATATGTTGAGACATAGTTGTTTTCATTTCATCTCATGTTTGTGTATACGGAGGGTTATTCTTGAAGCTTGGGATTTTGCGTGAGTCATGGGTTTATTTTATGACCAAGGCTAGTAAACAGCGACCCGTGCGCGAGGCTTGCAATCTGGTCAGCTATATCATCGCCACGCCTTCTGGACTTGTCGAGGAAGAAGAGGAGGGGAGTTGATGCTTCGATCTATCGAATCAGATACTTCGTTGTATATGAGTTTTGAGACTGAACTGTTACCAAGAGTGGGGGTGAGCCCGGATATATACTGATTCTCAACACGAGAACGGGGCTTTTACAGCCTTACGACCTGACGACCTTACAACCTTACAGCGAGATACTTAGGGAAACTCCATCACTACTACTTCTACTGTGAACATCTACTTTGAACGACGTGATTTGATTTTTGAAACAGTGTGTGGTCGCTCCGCGACATAGTTATTTTTGTACAATGTATTATCGCTTCGATACAGTACTTAGTTGCGGTAATGGTATCGGATCTACGTGAAACGAAACAAGCTTACGGCTTGTGTTATTTTCAGTAAATATTCAGGACGAAGAACTATGTTTAGTTCAAGTCTACGGAATTTTGGTACAAGTCTGTACAGTATAAATAGTATAGCTCAGTTGGTTTGAGATTTCTACTAATATGGAAAAATTCATATCTCTGAATTTTTTCCTCATACGATCAACGCTGATCAGTTATTACAAGTATAGGGCCAATGTCTAATTTAAAGACTAGGCAAGTAGGGAGTGTTAGTCCAGATAGTCCGTACCATATCAGAGAAGGAAGGAAGGATGTCCATGGAGCAAATTCAACATCGAGAAGAAGAGAACGAGTAACCACGGAAACCAGATGACTTCAACGGAAGCTGCAATTGGTGAGCTTCAATTAGATAAAGCAAGCAATAGTAAATTCAGTAAATTATAAATTCCTCCACGCTTTAAGGAAACTTTTCCGATTCATCTCATTTTTTTGTATAATGAATTCATTTGTATTTTATATTGCGTTAATTTTCTTTCTTAGGCGATACTTAACGGTTAATTATTTAAAATCCTACCCCTGTGATTTCAATATAAGTCTCTATGCCAGTAAATATAAATTTTGGTTTACAGTTTTATTTAAAACTGTAACCATGGCGCCCAAACATTACATAGAGAAATTGTGAACCATGGAATGTTAATTGTTCCTATTTGCGTGGCAATTTGCGGGCAAGCCACAAATAGTTTATTTAATATTCATGTGTCCCAAGATAATAACTTTCATCTCCGCAAGTGTCTGGACGAGGTGGTACAGTTACATTTGCCGCACCAACGTGGAGCTCGAAAACCATTAAGTATTCGTGGAAGGAAAGCAGTAAAAGTAGAATCTGTGTTTGTGCGGGTTAAGTGAGTGTCCATATAATTTTTATGTGTGATTTTGTGGGAATCATGGCTGCACAAGGTGAAAAGGACATGAAATTACGTAGCGGAAACTTAGTAAAGGGAGGCGAGACGCTGAATTCTGGGAATGTTGTGGATGAAAGTATTGAAGTAGATAAAACGGTAGAGAGTGTTGGGAACATGGAAAATAGCACAGAATCTTATGTAGCTAGGATGGACGGCGAGAAAGAAAGTAATACGATTAGTGATAATAATATTCAACAACTGTTTGTGATGATGCAAGTGATATTAGAGCAAACGAAGGGATAGATGAAATTAGGAAAGTGATAGGTGAAATTAGGAAGGAAGCGAAAGGGAGAAATGAAAGTAAGAAGGAAGTAGAGAAAATGCAGACAGAGATTAAAGAAAATAGAAAGGAGATTGAACAGACTAAAACCGAAAGTAGCAGGGAAGTTAATGCTAATATGGATGTTTGAAATAGTAATAGTACACGAGAGCACACAAACTATCAGACACTACCCAGAAGACAAGAACAAAATCACCGTGGTCAGTTTCAACCGAGACAACAACCTGTAGATAATCAGTCACACCAGCAAAATAGGAATGTTCAGAGGGAACGAAATGTAGAGGAAGGTACAAGCCGAAATCAGGATGCAAGGAGACAAAGTAATTTAAACTGACAGTAGACGGTAATGAGAGATCAGATTATCAGTCTTCAGAACATGTTGCGAGAAATTGTGTAATGACGCACATGAATTATGATCTCGATGTCAGAGATGAGTTATTACGGGAGGTGGAAGTGAATCAAGTCGAAGTTGGTAGTAAAAGTGAGAACCCCGTTGTTACGATCGTTATATGGAGGGCGCAGTATCAGGCTTTATTGGATTCAGGCAGTCAAAGATCATGTGTAAGTTTGAAGTGGTATGAGGACAGAATGAAGGAGAATATTGAGATTGAAGAAATGCCTGTGAAATCCACATATATCGTCACTGCTGTAGGTAAAAGATCCAAGCAAATATGTAAACAAGTTGCCATACCTATTTGTATTAACGGGAAGTCGAAAATTCAGATCTGTCTTGTTAATCCGAATCTTATATTTGATGTTATCTTGGGATCTGACTGGCTAAGTTTATACTCAGCTCGGCTAAATTACAATGAGGCGATAGTATATTTAAGGTGGGATAATGAGGATGTTAAAGTCACGTGGGATACCGAAGTTCAGACGAAAGTGGAGGTTTGTAACATGTGGTGTGTTAATGAGGTTTCAAAAGATGCAGAAGAGAGAGCGGATTTTAAGTTGTGTGAAGTGTGGTTAGAGGAGAACCACGATGATGCTTTGAGAGAAGCGGTAGATAGTAGCAATTTGGAAGAAGGTCAGAGGGACCGATTGTTTTATGTGTTGTGAGAACACAAGGAAGTATTTTCATCGAAACCTGGCAAAACACATGTGTATGAACACTCATTTTCAGTGCTGGATAAAAGTATATTCGCTGGACCGAGATATCCGATACCACATAAATATGCTAGAGCGGTAGACAATCAAATTGAAGCTATGTTAGAGGATGGTGTTATTGAAGTTTCGAGTAGTGAGTGTGTCAATCTTTTAATGAGAAAAGCGACAGGTCTTAGTTTTAGTAAGATTATTAGTGACAAGTATGTTCATGAATTAGGTACGCCTAGTAGGTTATTATCTGATAGCGGATCTCAATTTACATCGAAGATGTGGAAGGCTGTGATGACAGAGTTAGGTATCACACATGTTTTTTCCTCAATTAGGAATCCGCAAGGGAATATGTGTGAACGCACGATGAAGGAATTAGGTAGGTTGTTTAGATCTTTAGTTCATGACAAGCACACTGTGTGGGTTGGTTCTCTAGCGTTGATTGAGAAATGGATTAACATGGTTCAGCATGATAGTACGAAATTCACCCCATTAGAGGTTCATTTTGGCAGCAATCCAAGGAATGAGCTGACAAAAGTACTAGGTATTACACAGGAACCTCAGCGGGACTCTCAGATATATGTCAGACTAGCGAGAGAGAATTTGATTAAAGCGGCTGAGAAGCGTAGGAGACAGCAGAAACGTCAGGTGTTAGACGAATTTCAGGCAGGAGATTCTGTTCTGTTACGTGTTCCCATGCTCTCGTCCAGTGAAGAGAAGGTGACGAAGAAATTCTTTTTGTTGTATCAGGGTCCATTCCAGATTCATTGTCGGGTTGGTCATTGTGCATACAGATTGAAAGATGGTAATCGTGTCATGTTGGGCACTTATAATATTCGCTCTCTGAGACGATATATTTCTGCGAATTAAGTGTAATGTCTCCCAGGTGTTGTTTTGATAACATTAAATGTACGTGAGTTAGAAAACGTGAATTCATGTATAGGTTGTGAACCTAGACCTGACACCATTGTAGAAGCCATGAGTAACTTGGTATTTTTTTTGAAGAATGCAGAAGGAAATTAATGCAATAATTTTCTAAGTAGTAATATTTTTGCAATGAAAACAAGAAATTGCTTGCGGCCATCTAAGAGAGGTAATCCACGTGTGATTACGTGTGTGTGTGGTGTATATATTATTATAACCTGGAACTGCCGAACACTTTGATGGTGAAGTGCAAAGATAGAGTTATTTACCTGTTGTTGTAAATATTATGAGTGTCGCTGACAAACTTTCGGAAGAAAACCGGCAGGAATTATTACTAATGTTATCTGGTATCGTTGAAACAGACACTCTACAGTGAGATACTAGATTTGATTATGTATGCTTTTTATTAAGTGTTTGTCAGATGTAATGATGTGTATATCAGCCATTTTGTTGTAGTGTGTTATTTTCATATATGTTATATCTGTAAATAACAAGAGGGCATATGTAACCGTCCAGGCTTCTCCAGCCCTACTAATTTAATATAATATTATTTTACGCGATATCATTTGATATCAAGTTTATCCGCCATCGGCAATTATTTGTAATAACATATTTATTCAACGTCAATCATTTGTAATCAAGGCATTTTGGAATCATATTGTATATATAATCACATCGTTTTATTATTTAAATTATTATATTATGTAGGATAAGAATTCATTTTGTTGTAAATACGGTCAATATGTTGAGACATAGTTGTTTTCATTTCATCTCATGTTTGTGTATACGGAGGGTTATTCGTGAAGCTTGGGATTTTGCGTGAGTCATGGGTTTATTTTATGACCAAGGCTAGTAAACAGCGACCCGTGCGCGAGGCTTGCAATCTGGTCAGCTATATCATCGCCACGCCTTCTGGACTTGTCGAGGAAGAAGAGGAGGGGAGTTGATGCTTCGATCTATCGAATCAGATACTTCGTTGTATATGAGTTTTGAGATTGAACTGTTACCAAGAGTGGGGGTGAGCCCGGATATATACTGATTCTCAACACGAGAACGGGACTTTTACAGCCTTACGACCTGACGACCTTACAACCTTACAGCGAGATACTTAGGGAAACTCCATCACTACTACTTCTACTGTGAACATCTACTTTGAACGACGTGATTTGATTTTTGAAACAGTGTGTGGTCGCTCCGCGACATAGTTATTTTTGTACAATGTATTATCGCTTCGATACAGTACTTAGTTGCGGTAATGGTATCGGATCTACGTGAAACGAAACAAGCTTACGGCTTGTGTTATTTTCAGTAAATATTCTGGACGAAGAACTATGTTTAGTTCAAGTCTACGGAATTTTGGTACAAGTCTGTACAGTATAAATAGTATAGCTCAGTTGGTTTGAGATTTCTACTAATATGGAAAAATTCATATCTCTGAATTTTCTCCTCATACGATCAACGCTGATCAGTTATTACAAGTATAGGGCCAATGTCTAATTTAAAGACTAGGCAAGTAGGGAGTGTTAGTCCAAATAGCCCGTACCATATCAGAGAAGGAAGGAAGGATGTCCATGGAGCAAATTCAACATCGAGAAGAAGAGAACGAGTAACCACGGAAACCAGATGACTTCAACGGAAGCTGCAATTGGTGAGCTTCAATTAGATAAAGCAAGCAATAGTAAATTCAGTAAATTATAAATTCCTCCACGCTTTAAGGAAACTTTTCCGATTCATCTTATTTTTTTTGTATAATAAATTCATTTGTATTTTATATTGCGTTAATTTTCTTTCTTAACACAATGCTGTCCGCTCACGTATCAATACGTGTTTCCAAGCACGGTGCTCTGCAGCCGATCACGTATAAATACGTGTTTGTGCATGTCTGTCTTCTGATGCCATCTAACGGTTATTGAGGAACTATTTGGAGATTATCGTTGATGTGCCTAAATGGTAGAAAAACTGCGCTTCTTTTAGTACTGGTTTTGCCCGTTTTAGTGCGTCAGTTGCATTTGTTTTTGCCTTCGAATATCTTCCGTGTATCCATCAATGCTAGTAAACAAAAATGGCAGCCCCGGTAAACAAAAACAGTGGACTGACTCCTGGTGATAATATACATGAATTATACGCTGATAATTTGTCATATGTTTCCCGTGATTGTGAGGAGAGTGAAGATGAATTGTCTAGTGATAATTCTAGTGCTAGTGTCATGCATTTATATGGAAGTGATGCGTTGAATGACACGTTTATTGCACCATGTGAGCAATGACCTGATGCTTCAGATAGCAAAGATGGTCTAGATGTAAGTACTGTTGATAATATTCTCCCTCTTTCTGGCAGTGAGTGGCCTAACAGGATATTATACTGTTTTTGGAGTCTTTCTCGTGGACGCCTGGCGTTAAAATTTCGCCGACTGAACCTGAAAATATAGGTTGTGATGTCAAGTTGTTCATTTGTAATGATTTGTTGGCGTATATGGTGGAGGAATCAAACAGATATCAATACCAGAATGAACCGAAATATAAAATCTCACCAAAAACTTTAAAGTGGACAGATATAACTGTGAATGAACCCAAAATTATTATATTATGATACCCTGCAATAACTGCATGTCTCTGCCAAAACCTTCCGGCCACAGGGGCCAGTTATACGTCAGATGGGCCGGACAGCAATGTGTTAAGCGATACTTAATGGTTAATTATTTAATATCCTACCCCTGTGATTTCAATACAAGTCTCTATGCTAGTAAATATAAATTTTGGTTTACAGTTTTATTTAAAACTGTAACCATGGCGCCCAAACATTACAAAGAGAAATGGTGAACCATGGAATGTTAATTGTTTCTATTTGCGTGGCAATTTGCGGGCAAGCCACAAATAGTTTATTTAATATTCATGTGTCCCAAGATAATAACTTTCATCTCCCCAAGTGTCTGGACGAGGTGGAACAGTTACAACATCTATTACCAAATATGGCGGATATCAGCTGACTACTGTTCATTACTACGATCTTTTATGTAATATGGGACTCCGCTGTGAGCATACTCGCATAGTTATTCACTTCTGGACACAAGCCTTGCCATGCAATGGTTTATCAACTACGATCCTACTCTCATGTGCCATTTAATTTCGCAATACTTTATTCTTTCTTCATAATTCCCGACGCACATATATTTGTATCTTTATATTTTCATAAATACTCAATTCAAATCTATATCTCCGTAGTCACAACTCTTCTCATCTCAAATATTCTTAAAAACCTCTCATTCAATACAATATTATCCTTCCCTCGACGATATTGCTTCTGCAATTGCGCATAATTCATGTAGGATCTATTTCTTCGTTGCATTATATAACCGTAGTCATGTCTGTCAATATGCATGCCTCCTAAAAACAATCTACATCTCACACAGCATATATCCTTCCCAATACTTTCTGAAATACGACAAAATCGCCCATCCGTATGACTTGAGATCTTACATTTATACACAATGCACTCTATTATGTCATTAACACAATCATGGCTGAGGTTAGAGTTTACTTAATACAATATCACTTCCTACCAATATACATATGGATTAGCACAAGTATCATTCGTCAGTTTGCATGACATAAATTAGTTTCTGTAGGTCATGTTTGCACCTGGATTAAATTTGACTGGCAATTGAAATATAATTAATATTGTCTACCAAATAATACAATGAATTTTGAAAACAAGAAACTTATCTCGCATTCGTCACCCCTGTGAGTTGATTTCTTCTTCTCAGCTGCTGCGTGCGATCCTTGCGGCCTGTCAGTGGTCCTCTGCACGTAATCTCTGGTCACAATGAATTGGCATCTTGCACCTCATTATGTAATACTGGGCAATCCTCTCCCACGTTTAGCAAGATTCCATGGTGTCAAACTCGTTCATGAAAACATGCAAGAACATTCGGATGACAGAATACATAATTATACTTTTCACATCGCCACTTCTTATTATTACTTCTCGTGCTACTTGTGACGTGAACATATATATGGATATAACTTCTGCTTGTTATTTATAATTTCTATCGGCTAATAATGAATCTTAAGTAAGTAATTAATTCTGCTCTTTCTTTTCTTGTAGTTGATTGCCTAGAGGTACGATTATCCCTCTCCTTGCTTCCCGATGTAATAGTCCAGATATCTCTTTCTATTGTTATTTATTTTTGAAATTACGGACTTTCTTGTCGTATTTCCCTCTGCACATATACTGTCTGGCATAAAATTATTCTCTAATCTTCCTTTTAACCAGTTTCCATTATGTACAGCGACGATTAGGAATGATATTATCTTCTTCACATATTTTTTTTGTGTACTATCCCTTTGTTATCAGTAAAGAATGGTTCAGAATTCAATTGTTTAAAAAATCCACATTCCGTTCCGAGGTTCTCATACACGATTATGCATGATTTAGGATGTACAACGAACGAAATACTCACCCTTATTGGTGTAATGCTATTCACAGGTTATCACACACTTCCATCAAAAAGACTTTACTGGAGAAATGAACCAGACGTGCACATACCTCTAGTTATCGAAGCTATACGGCGTAAGCGCTTCGGGGAAATTTTACGACAAATCCATCTGGCCAACAATGACGAAAATACAGGAGAAGATCGCATGTGCTAGGTTCGTCCAATTTTCAATTTCTTGAATAATTCATTCAAGATTTTATGCCTCGGCAGTACTATCAGTATTGATGAAAGTATTATACCATACTATGGAAAGCATGGGTGCAAGCAATTTATTCGCGGCAAGCCTATAAGATTCTGGTACAAACTGTGGATGGCTGCCGGTCCTTCTGGATATATATATTTCACGTGGAACCTTACTGTGGTGCGTCTACTCAGCTTCCAACCACAAACTTAGGCCAGGGTTGTGATGTGGTTCTAGATTTTTTGGACTATGTAGATCCTGTGCCTGGTACTAAGGTGGACTTTGATAACTTGTTCACCTCCGTACCTCTCCTGCAGGAGCTAATAAGGAGGAGATTAGGAGGCACTAGGACTCTCCGAGAAAACAGATGCCTTCCAAGCATGCACTTGCCAGACAAGAAAACGTGGTAAAAAGAGCTCCGATATTCAACGGCAGTAACATCTACTAAGGACCTTTTGGTGGTAAGGTGGAATGACAACAATGTTGTAACAGTAATAACCAACTGTGACAGCATGGAACCAAAGAAAAAGTGCTACAGATATTCACATGCAGAGAAGAAAACAATATTGGTGGACATTCCACGTCACATCGCCCAGCATAATAAACACATGGATGGTGTAGATGTCAATGACCAGTTCGTAGCTACATACCGCTGCAATATTAGGACAAAGAAATGGTGGTGGCCATACTTCGCATGGGCCGTTGACGTTTCCTGTGTGAAAGCATGGCTTCTGTTCCGCAGATTTCGAAACGATGTGGCATTGTTGAAATTTTGTCGTCGATGTGCTGTATGTCTTCCGAAGTCTTGTGGGACGCCACAGCAATCTCCAGGCATCCGACGAACATTAGAGTTCTCACCAGTGTTAGATGATGTGAAGCGAGACCGAATGGATCACATCATTGAGAAGGAAACATCCAAGTACAGGCGTTGCAGAGTATGCTGAAATCGCACGACGTATTTGTGTGTAGAAAGTGTGATGCAGGTGCATCCAAACGAATGCTTCAAGCTAATCCACAAGCAGTGAACTGACAATGACATTTCCACAAGTTGGAAATAAGATGTGGATTATGATTGTAAAAAGTTATTGTTTCCTTTTGGGTTTGACTATGTTGAAATAAAATGTGGATTATGATTGTAAAATGTTATTGTTTCCTTGTGGCTTTGACTATGTGTGTGCTCTTCGGCACACATTTGGAATAAAATATGAACTGCAAATATGAGTGTAATAAGTTATAGTTTCCTTCTGATTTTGACAATGTATGTGCTCCCCGGCAACTTAAGTTGCCAGTCAAAAGTGACTACTCGATTAGTATATTTTTTGAAATTTCAATTCTTACTTCTTACTAGGTTCATTATAAACCAGAAACGATGAAAAATATTTTTAAAAATATTTATCGTAATCAGGAGCACTAATGGGTTAATCGTGTGAATAAGAATGATTTCACAAGTACTATATTTTCGTTTCCATCCGATCGAAGTGATTGCCTTCAAAACTGTGTAAAAACTTAGAAATAATCACCAAGTGAGAAACTTCAACTTATGCTAAGTGTCACATTTTTCGAACTCGATTTCATTGACATTCGAGAATGTGAAGTTAAATTATCATATACTTCTAAGTGGCTATTTATTTTGCGAATTCGGTTTTATTGACATTCGACTCCGCGTACTTATCTTTCAAGTGTTAAGACTGAATTGCGTGTTCCATTGTATTGACACTCGGCCGCATTAAATGATTAGTGTTAGAACACGGAGTAGATTCCAGTGACATTCTACAGAGCGATGGTTATTGATTCAATCTTTGAGTACACGATTTCTACGTACTGTAAACTTTGTTTATGATCATTATTATATCTCTTTCTACTCTATGCAGAAGCCGCTTTCCAAATTAACACGTCCAGGGCATAAGTGCGTGTATTCATGTTCACCTTATACGTGACCATTATCGACGCCCATTCTACTAGAACTCCTAGACCGTCTCCATCTTCTAGAAATTCCAGAACGTCTAGAATTTCCATCGAGGGAGGAATCGTGGTTCCATGGTACAGAGAGGAGACCCATGGTAGTACGATAGTGACAGCCGGACTTCAGGGAACGTCGCCAACCGCAGGACAAGGAAAGAACATTTCCAAGAATTTCTTCTGTATAGAGGTGATATGAAATGTGAACGTTTGTCAAAAACTCAGTTTTCTTTTAATCAAACATTATTTCGACAAACCTCTCTCCCTCTGTAGCACTCCATTTCTGTACCGTATACCGCCTGTTTTGAACCTTATGCTCTTCTATCACATGTATGGCATTTACGGCTACGATATTTATATTTATATTTATATTTATATTTATATTTATATTTATATTTATATTTATATTTATATTTATATTTATATTTATATTTATATTTATATTTATATTTATATTTATATTTATATTTATATTTATATTTATATTTATATTTATATTTATATTTATATTTATATTTATATTTATATTTATATTTATATTTATATTTATATTTATATTTATATTTATATTGAAG
Source organism: Anabrus simplex (assembly GCF_040414725.1). Taxonomy (NCBI): domain Eukaryota; kingdom Metazoa; phylum Arthropoda; class Insecta; order Orthoptera; family Tettigoniidae; genus Anabrus; species Anabrus simplex. Next base: position 801,136,878 of record NC_090266.1, read on the forward strand.
TGCTTCGGTAGCCTTCAGGGTATGTACGTTTGCGAGGGCGTTATCTAAGTAAATTAACATCAAGGGAAGGGGAACTGGAACAATTAAAAGTGTAACGAGTGAGTAGCAAGTAACCCAGATGATGAAATTGTTGTATAGCTTCCCTTTCCAGTGCTACTTCAGGCAAAATAGAAACGCATATTGCAATTATTCAGATCTTACATGGTCATTCCCCTGACCAAAACGTTATCAAACTTTCAAATTTGTGAGTTTTCTCAGGCTAGAAAAGCACTCCCTTAAACGATCGTCGAGGCGATATTAATTATATGACAGCCTATGCACGCACTTAATTATATGAAAAGTCTCAACGCCACTGTAATAAAAAGTAATCGAAGAACACATCCGATTTGGGTTGAGAAGCCTTCCGAAATGCCCAGTTCCCTCCAAAATAAGCCAAAATGAAGCTGTAACAATACAACAATATTGTCGACATAACTGAGCCGAGGGAGTCGAGCACGGTACTCAAAAGAAATACAAGAAATCAATACAAAGCACAACTCCAACTCAAAACTGAAATCCAATAACACTACACAACACTGGATGAATACATCACACATCCACATGGAGCTTGGATGTGTAACCGACCCCTCCACATGGTCACTCACGTTTGGGGCAGCTGAAAAATCTCAGAGTATATCATTATTAGCTACACCCTGATAGGGTTTTACCGATATATCCTCTCATTTAACTCTCTTTGGAATTTCTAAATCACTTCTATTCCTTGGCCTAGTAGCAAATATAATTGTGTTTTTCAGAACGAATAACCCCATCAGCCGTTTCTTTGTATACATTTAAAGATACACTTCCTTGTGCCCGGCCTGTCTATTTCCGTTCAACCCACGGCATATATCTTTGAAACTTTTTGAAACTAGAATATTTGAAGAAGCTGCTTCACCTAAAAGAACTTGTCCCGTGGTACTAGTGAAGCGGCTATTTTATGTTTATTTCATGCTAAATGCTGAAAGAATTATGATCGTTGTTCCGTATTTTCAGGTTTCTCACAGTTTTGTCAGAACAGAATTTTGCCGTTTCTTGGAAAAACTCCACCAAATTCAGCAACATATTGCAACATTCCCGCCCAAAACCCTGGATTCTTAAAAGTTTCACACTTTCACAAATCTCCTCATTAAATTCCCTCAATTATCATTATTCCAGCCAGTCTTGTACATTTTTACATAATCCTTATATTCCCTTTCATATTTCCTCGATATTTCAGAGCTGTTTATTTTTATTCTTAAAACACACACATTCTAACAACTCCACACTACTCCGTCGTTAACAAGGCTTAAGTCTTGAGGATTCCAAGTTATCTGGGGAAAATCTACCCTCTCTCACAAAAGAATGCCTTCACTTTCGTCTCGTCGGCATGGCTTCGAATCATGAAAGCCGAAATTCATACAAGTTGGATGCAATAAAAATTACTTAAAATCTAAGTCATGCCTAAAACGAAACCTACGTTAATGGACAAGGACTGTTACCTCAGTCAGTGTATCCAGATATTACCCCTGGACACTCAGATAAAGGATAGAAGATTCTATTACTTATTCCACGAATAAACTTCCAAGAAATACCTCAGCATTAAAAGTAGGTAGGCGAGACAGACTCCGGACCAAGCGCTGATTGGCTGTTGGGCGTGTAATGTCACGCGTTGGAGTTTTTAAAAGTATGTGGAACGATATGGGCGGGCGATTTGAAAACCAGGCGTGGCTTGGATTAGACTCCAGCCGTAACCGCACAGGGGTGCCATAGAAACCTATGTTCGATGCGCTGGCTATCTGCGTTAGAGTGCCAGCGTAACCTTACAGTCTTGACTTCAATCCCAGGCTTAACCTAACTGTCCTACTAAGAAACATGGCTGCTATACATTACTCTTGTGAAAGGCTACCTCAACGTTTCAAAGCTGAAGAAGGGGTATAGGCATCTCTTCGTTGCTATCACGCTCTTCTAGATGCCATTGTATATCGTTCTTTTGCTATGGGGCATCTTTTGTGTGCTATGCGACATTTTTTGGGTACAATAGGGCTTCCGTTCGGAATTTTAGGACCGCTTTCGGGTGCTATAGGTAGCTTTTAGGCTCTACGGATCATCTGTTGGACAGTGTAGGAATTCTTTTCAGTGCTATGGGACTTCTTTTGGGTGTTGTGGGGCTCTTATTGGAGTTATAGGACCTCTTTGTGTGTTATGAGGTCTCTTTTGGGTGCTACGAAGTACTCATGGGTTCTAAACGAACTATTTTGAGCGCTATATACAGTTATGGGATCTACGGAGCTCCTTTTGGAGTTCCCCTTTTAACTAAAATGGTGCTTTATACTCCTCCTCCACCTCCTGCTCATCATAAGACATGGCTCCAGTGAATGGGTCCCTCACCAGGATTTCTTGATAAGAGAACTGGAAAGAATCCAAAGGAAAGTCTCACGATTTGTTCTAGGTGATTTCCGACAAAAGAGTAGTGTTACTATAATTCTGCAAACTTTGGTCTGGGGAGACTTGGGAATAAGGAAACAAGATGCTCAGCTATGTGGTATGTTTCGAGCTGTCAGTGTTGAGTTGGCGTGGAATGACATAAGTACAAGAATAAGCTTGAGTGGAGTTTGGAGGTGCTTCATGTCTTTATATTTATATTTTGTGGTGGAGATGGAAGATAGACCGTGTAATCCTCCATAGAATGTGTAATTATGCTCAAAACATTCTAAATTATTTTCTTGTAACCCTAAATTGGCCTGTTACTGAGTGAGACATTTAAAGTCATTTTCTGGTTTTCATAAACTGACTTGAATAGCATATATTTGAGGCATTTTAAATCACACCCTTATCTTCCCAAACTGACGTGTGTATCCGAAATACACTTTAAGTATTTTGTGTGGATTTAAGATTTTCTTAAACATTTTTCTCTCTCCCTATACTGACAATTAACTGTGTGAAATTCACCATACCTAAGGTTAAACCACCGAATTTCTCGATACGCAGATATTAATTTCCAGACTGTTAATTTTATTCCTTCCCGATGCTTAATGCCAAAGCTCAGTCCACGGACTTGTTTACAGGCAACATCAGCTGAATCTCTAAGTATGAATCACATTTTAATTTAGTTCTAGAATCAAATTCTGCACAGTGAATTATCCAAATGGTCTTTCATATTATTGTATAAACTGTGTATCCCCTAGTCTCTCTCCATTTAGAAAAATACGCATTACATTACGATGATTAAAATAAACAAAAATGCCAGTCGAAGTGGCAGTCACAGCTGAGCTTGATTTCCAAAGAGCCGTAGGCTGCAATCCGTCAGTCGAAATGGACGCTTTGCATTAAGGCACTTGTTCCATTGGTGGGCAGTGGGACTGGTATTCTCTGCTTATTTATTGACTTGAACGAAGAGTAGCCACATGAACGGACACAGCACCGTGCTACGCTTTTATTACTTATTATTGGTGCTCTCATTGAAACCAAGATTTTAATTATTAAACGAGACTTAAGTTGAACTAAGTCTAATAAATATATAATACTGCTCTGTAGTTGAAAACAAAATTCCCGACGGTTTGTTCTGAAAAATTTTGAGGCGCTGAAAGGGAATATGTTGCTAGTTTTCCCTATCATATCACAGTTTTATGGTAATAAGGATATAAATGTTTGGCCTTTACGTACCTTTTTATTATACATCTAGTACTGCAATTCGTACACTTTGTCCGAATCACTGGCTCAATGTTCAAAGTTGGGACCTTCGGTTAGGGGGTTTCGCGTTCGATTCCCGGCCTGGTTGGGGATTTTAATCGCGTCCGATTAATTCTTATGGTTCGGAGACTGGATGTTTTCGTTTGTCACAGCACTTTCATCTTCATATTCAGACAACACATGGCACTATCAACCACCAGAGAAACACGAAATAGTGATTATAGGGTTGGCGTCAGGAAAGGCAACTGGCCTTAAAACAGGGCCAAATTCACATATGTGATACAGTTCGAACCTTTTATCCCACAGATTTAGGAGAAGCGGAAGAATGAGAAGAATATTGCAGTTCATACTCTTTATTATAAATTTGTTTACAAACTGTCAATAATTTAAAAGAAACAAGTCACTGATGAACTCCACTTCTTCTGTGTACAGAAACGAAACACCGCCTTACTGTGAATTCCTGAAAAATGAAATCAAATATTTATTGATGATGCTTGTTTTAAGGGGCCTAACATCGAAGGTGGAAAACGTGACGTGATAGAAATTAAAGAATTGTATGTTTGAACTCTATGGAAACAATCGGCTGTGAACCTTTGTTCATTGCTAGACACAGAAATCCATGAAAGTATTATCTACTAGAATATTTTTGAAATCAAATATTTAAAACGAGTGGAAAACGTTACGTGATAGAAATAAATTACATCTAGGAACCGTTATTCACTCTTAGACATACTAATCCAAGCAGCTCAGTGTAACTAGCGGTCTTAAATAATTAGAGCATATGACTTGAAATACTTGATTCTGCGATGTGTACTGGAATATGATTGGTAAAATACCGACAGCATTTAACCAAAACCACGGAAATATAATTGAGGCCAGGGAGGGAAAACCCCTGTATTGATGGACATGTCAGAAAATATGAGAAGCAGCTTACATGCCCGCCAGTACTCGGGGAAACATGGGACTCGCACTCCCGAATGCTAGTCGTGAGGGAGCCACCCACCCGGCGAAGGTCAATGTAAAAGGAACGTGCCGAGAGACGAGCTCGTTTCCGGAAGCAACAGTTTGAACACCGGTGTACGTCTACACCTTAGTCCCGTTCCTTGATGCGGGGTCGAGAATGAGGTGAGATGTCTTTTCGGCCGGATGATCTTCCTGACGCCAACCTCAGAAGAGGAGCTGATGAAGATGATATGAACGACGGTGAATGGAACTGGGTAAGGAGTTTGAAGGAATCGGCTGTGGCCTATGAATAGGAACTCTTCCGGAATTCACCTGGAAGTGAAAACTGGAAACCACAGAAAACCATTCCAAGTACAGCTGTCGGTGGGGTTCGAACCCACGAGTCTTTCGAATGCAGAGCTCAGGTCCATAGCCACTCCGCTCGGTAAGAACTGGAACACGAGTAATACAGATAATTTCATTTAAAGGATGATATTCTCTGAAATTTCAAAACCACAATTCCACTCCCTCTTCTTCAGAAAGAATACATATCGCATCACAAATATTAAAAAGCTTATTATTTACTATATGCAACTGTATATACTGAACGCTTAAAGTCGATCTGAAGTAAATTATCTTGGCTGCGTCGGAGGAATATATTCGTAGAATTTTTATTCTCGGGGTTTTTCGGTTTCTACTGTCACTTGCTGACATGATTGACGAGGAACAAGAAAGGCGAGACTAAGATAAATTAAAGGCAAGAGAAGTATTGACTCAATTTTATTTTACGCAGAAAAATAAATTAAATAAGAATGAACAACGAAAAGGAGAACTCTATAAAAGTTACAAGGTCCGAGTCCCTGAGGTAGCTCTGTAGAGTTAGGCGTATATGAACAATGTATCAGCATTAGCCCTTGGCCCAGCTCCTTAACATTATGTCTCATATAACCAATGTATAGCGGTTACATTCTACCAGACATCGGAAGCAAAGGAAAATGTGCTTATAGTGTTAAGTATGGTTAAGGGTGCTACTGTAACTCCGCCTTTAGGTGGCTCCTCTGTTCCTCCTAGTACCAGTCCTATCCCGGATAAAGAAGGAAGGGCAAAACCATTAATTTTAAACCTTAAAGTACTATATTATACAGGTGTTACCATGTGTTCAAAGCAACATCTCTGTGTCAAATATGTGTTTAAAGCAACAGATCCATCTCGTTAAAATAACTCCTGCGGGGGTGAGATTCCCACACATCGATGTCTGTATCTGGAACGGACGTAGGCTGTATGCTTTGAGCTTAGCAACAGCTGAACACCTGAGGAGCAGTGCTACTCTTACCAGTTCCTGTCAGAATGGACTCACTTCATAGAGAGCTGTATCACTGTATTCTCAGAGCAGCAGAATGCAAGGAAGTCCACTCACAGGCGTTGGGTAGGTGTCGGTCACATGACCTTCAGGGAAGACCGCTCACTGGCGTTGGGTAGGTGTCGGTCACATGACCTTCAGGGAAGACCGCTCACTGGCGTTGGGTAGGTGTCGGTCATATGACCTTCAGTTATGATGACGCTCTGTGCCTAGTGCTCTAGCTCCAGCTTGCGGCTATGTGAAGCAGCCAACTTGCGCAATAGCCCCTGTCCAGCTTCCCATTTTTCTCCTTACTACTCAAGTCCCTACCCTCCAATAACGATAAATTTTGAAGTATACAAAATGATGTACCCTCAAATTCAACTAATACAGAGAATGTTTAAGTTCACATACTTTCAACTTGGTCAAACGAGTATGTTCTGGTAGGCTAATCTCACACTGAACAGCCCGGAAACACACCTCACTCTCCACAAGAAACCACGACTGATAAAGTCGGCGGCCCATATTTATAGTGAGCATCCTTCCCACGAAACGTTTTGGTGCAACATCAGGCCGTAGCTTGGTTTTCTCTCCTCTGCTGAAGTACATACCAGATTTATGCTCATTATCTTCAGAAAATTACTGCCATCCTGGATTGAATAAATAATTGTAAAGACATTCAGGTAGTAACACACAAAGCGTCACCTGCCCTTATGCGTGTATCATGATGACCGAAGCACTATCAATGACCACATTGGAGCTAGTCCGCTTGACCTTTTTCAGGTTTTAGATTTAAGTATAGTTCCACACTGAAAAAGTTGCTTGTATTCTTGGCTACTTATCATCCAAATGTAGGCTTTAAATATGCCAAAAGTGCTTAAAAATTCTAGGAAATAGTCCTCCGAATTATTCCGCACTTACGACGTGTGATGACGATTTCTAACTATCTTATGTAGATCATTCGCCCAAAGAGATTATCCGTTTACCAAATCCATGTGCTGACGCAGGTCAGTATGATATCGATCGTTTTCCATGCCCACGGGCTTGCCAAAATATACACTAGATATTGAGCTAATTCAAAGCCTGAGACTTTCAGCACAATACGGGGACAATTTTTTGCCACAGCGAAGTGTTTTACCAGTGGATTGAACAGCTCATAAGGGGTCGCACGAGCTTGAAGGATGAGGAAAGATCTGGAGGTCCATCTGCAGACGTAATTGATACCAATAGTGAACAAGTGAGATATATGATCCTGAATAACAGACGAGTGGCCTTTCTATGAATTTCCGCTCCTGGTATACCCCAAGACCACATAAAATGGATTACGGAACGCTGTTCTTCCTTGATGCAAACAGAGAGTAGGCGTTGCAATTTTTACGTCGCAACAGCATAAGCTGCTCTGATCTGATAACGGCGAAACGTACCACAGATTTAGACAACCGTGCCATCTAGCGGCTGGTGAGCACACAACGCCCTAGAGCAAGTCTAAAGACAATTACAGCAAAATTACTGACTTGCCCCCTTTAAAACTAAATAAAAAAGTAGTAGTACAAGTAAATAAAAAGTAGTACTCCGCAATCATCTACAAATATATAACATTTGAAGAACCGTAAATCATGCCACACTCCAAGTTTATTTCTAAGCCTAGTGACAGTTATTTCTATCTGGCACACTAGCAAACTCACCAACAACTTAGAAGACAAAATACTGTGTAGTCGACATACGTTGTCTTTGTGGCAGCCTCCTCGTGTGGGAAGTTGTATTAATAATAATAATAATAATAATAATAATAATAATGATAATAATAATAATAATAATAATAGTAATAATAATAATAATAATAATTCTAACACACCTTTCTCCTAAGTGAATTAAATTTGATATCATGTTTATCTTCACAGCTTCGCGTGTAAATTTATGAAAAGAAGAGGTGAATACTTAAATCCGAGAAAGAAACTTAGTGGAAATTTTAGCACTGTACATCGTTAACAAGTATAGGAAATAGAATTATATGTCCGAAGATAATATTAGTACTGTACATGATTAAAAATGTATAACCATATCATTTTCTTAATAAACCTAAAATCTGCTTCTATATTAACATGTTTCAACTATCGTGAGCAATAATACCGCGCCCATGGCTACCAAACCAAAAAGGGAAATAGTAGAGAAACATACTAATTCCATGCTCATATATTTGCTTCATTGTGCGCAGTGAGAATGGCATCTTTGGTTCCCTCTCTTGTTCAACATTGTCTGACTTACTGAAATTCATTTAGCTGGAAGTACTGGTGTCTGGAATACAAAGAACTTTTTTGGCCAGCATCGCTAATTTTGAGTAAGTTATACATGTTCACCAACCAGAAAATAAATTCTAAATTCTTTCTCTGCAATATTAACCTCAGTGGCTGCATATATATATCTGCTAAATTCGTTGCTTCCTACAGGAGTGGAAAGCTACTCTTCAAATTCGGGGTCAATTATACATATTATTTCTGACGGTTCTTCGTGTCTCATTTTCTGAAAATTACTGTTGATGTATGAATTATACCAATATGGTTATAGTTTTAGAGTTCTTTTATATATTTAGGCTATGCTATTTAACATTTGACTTCTGAAATATCTATTGTGACATTCTGCTTCTTTCTCCTCTGTCCATAATATGCTGAAGTGACGCAAAGGTTAGCCACAGACATGTTGTTACTTTTAGGTGTCATTATCATTTCCAACTTAATGGGGTGTGAAATAACGTTCTCATTTTATCACTATTCTCACTGTCTGAAATATAACATAGTGGCGTAACAATATGGCGGAGCGTATTGATGTGCATGAATTGTATCGCAGTGCTGAAAATCATGTAAATTTCGTAAAGGAGGTGCTAACTCTGACAAAAGGACCAACAAACAATGGAACAGTAAAGTACTTAATTCGTTTACAGAAGAAATACTCAAGTTATGGGAAGAACTTACTGCAGCTGAAAGAAAACAACAGAGATACTCAGATGTTCTTCAAGTCACTACACAGTCCACTCAACCAGTTTCACAAAAAGCAGCTAATGTTGTTCTGGTGTCTCCAAAGGACGCTACTAAAGTTAAATATTCGCAACGAACTCTTAATATATTTAAATCTGAGACAAAATTGGCTTTTCTGCATGTAGGAGTTAAAAACATCAAGAAAATTCCAAATAAGAGTGTTATACTGGAATTAAGAAATAATGACGAGTGCAAGAACTTTGTAAACCACTTCCTGGAGACGGAATCTAAATTCTCTGCGTGAATTCCATAGAAAAGAAATCCTCGAATTATGGTACATGGGATCTAGGTTTACATTCCGGTGGAGGAGCTGACGAAAGCCACCTTGGGACAAAATGAAGTACAGCTTGCTAGATACGAGCGCGTTCCTGAAGAAATGCTTTGTAAGGAAGTCAAGGAATAGAAGATCGCAGTACTCCGTGTTTGAAGTGTCACCGAGTGTTTATAACATCATAATAAAATCACAGAGATTATATACCGGCTATTATAGTTGTCCAGTCAAAGAGTATACACGTGTGATGCGGTGTTACAAGTGCCACGGCTTCAATCATTTAGCGAAAGAGTGTGAAAGTCCTTTAATCTGATCTTTAATCTGTTCTCTGTGTTCTGATTTACATGAAACAAGAGACTGCCCTAAAAATAAAACTGAATGCATTAATTGCAAGAACACAAATCGGAAAATGTCTTCTATTACAAGGTATGAACTCATGTAGACTGATCATCCTTCCACATCAACTGACTGTCCCATTTATCAAGGAATCATAAATACTATGAAATCGAAAATCAATTATGGCTGAAACAAATATATATCAGCAAAACATACATAAATCTGTTGTCCCAACGCAGGAACTGTTACAACATTCGGACTTTAAGAATTTAAAACCGAAAAATGCTACGAAACTTCTATGTGTACAAGAACCGAACACCAGAGGGAACAAAGTCGTTGGATTGTTCTTACCAATAATAGTGTGCGAAATGGCGAAAGACCGCGTGCCACAATCTTAACAACTTCAACATCCGTTTTTCAGTTGATAAAATACTGTTCTCCTGACAGAGTTGTAGTGGGTGTTGACTTAAATGGTAGGACATTCTATATATGTAACATGTACTGTGAATCTATGGATGATTTAAGTGAAGTTTTAAATGTCCTCAAGGAACTTCGTCGTGTAGCGCTGTCCCTGACGGTTGCTTTCCATTTTGTCTGCTCCTACACTGACAGTGTTTTTATGAAATGACTATGACGATTGTATTCGTTGGCCCCTGTGCGTGTGCTGCTACCAAACGATGGAACAAAACACTAGTTACACGTCACCAGCTTCGAAAGTGAAATATGAACAATACCCGGATGTACAAAAAATAAAGTGTAATAGAACACAGTACACCCTTCGTATTTTTAATATCTGAGAAGTGCATCTTCCGAAATTGTCCCAGAAGCATGAAAAAATTACTGGTGGAGCTCTGAGCTAGATCGGATGAGAAAAAGCATCATAGCATCATACAGGAGATTCAAGCGATCTTCTTGTGAAATACTTCGTCGACAATATGAAGAAGCTTATAATAGATTTAAATCGGATTATAAAATAATTAAAACAAAAAATGAGGCATGGAAAACCTTTTGCTCTGCACAACAAACCAGTAACCCTTGGAACATTGTATATAAAATTATACGAAGACCTGACAATTTAAATAATACAATTACAACCTTACAAGCAGTGTGTGAATTCACAACAACCATACAAGAAACAGCAGAGTTATTTTGGATAAATTCTTCCCCGAAGAATCGCAAGATAATAATTTTCATAAATATGTCGGAAATTCCAAAAACACTGCACCAGACACGACAAATGAATATACCTTTACACTTGAAGAAGGTCAAAGTGTAATCAACAAACAATGCAATAATAAATCGCCAGGAATAGACAGAATTTCAGCCAATATAATAAAAAATATCGAAGTGTGTTGCCCAAAATTACTTTTGAGTATTTTTAGTATGTGCCTGAAACTTGGTTTGTTTTCTGACTGTTGGATGGAGGCTGCAGTGAAAATTATTCCAAAACCAAACTCTTCAAACAAGGCTAGTGCAAAATCTTATAGGCCTCTCTGTCTATTGCCCGTGTTAGGAATAATATTAGAAAACTATTAATTGATCGAGTGATGTTCCACCTGCGCAGTAACAATCTTTTAAATGACAACCAGTTTGGGTTCACAGCACAGAAGTCCACAGATGATGCAATACGACTTGTAGTCGAATGAGTAGAAGAGATATTTACGGAAGGGAAGACTGTTCTACTGATCTCGTTAGACATCTCAGGAGCGTTTGACAATGACTGGTGGCCGAAACTATTATATCAGCTGAAGGAAAAATCATGTCCTAGAAACCTGCATGTAATCATTAGAAACTATTTTAACAAGCGAAAGGCAAAGCTCACAATGGGCGGTACTACATTTACCAGAAATGTCAAAAAAGGCTGTCCTCAAGGTTCTGTATGTAGTCCAGGATTCTGGATAATTCTCCATGGTGAATTACTGACTTTGGGATTACCTACTGGCTGTCAAATAATTGCTTATGCAGACCAGACGATGCCCTTCCCCTACTTAAAAGTGATGATGTTTCAAGTTTGACTTTTCGAGCCAACACCGCACTGAATATAAAAATAAATTGGATTCAACCCTCAAAAGTTCATTATGAGGAAGAGGAAAGCTGAAACACCTGTAGTTCACATGAATGGACAAGCCATAAAATTGATGGATCAAATGTCATACCTAGGTGTTGTTTTAGACAGAAAACTAACATTCAGAGCTCACTTCAACGCTCTGTCTACCAAAGCTAGCAAATTGCTGTCTTGTTTCACTGTTGCTACATGATTGAGATGGGGTATTGATCCAGAACTATTAAAGATAATGTATCATAGAGCAGTTGAACCGTTATTACTGTATGGTGCATCTGCTTATCATAATGTATTGAAAGGGAAGAGGGTTAAAGCCATACTACCCTCAAATTCGAAGAGGTTTTGCACTCAGAATTATTCGTGAATACCGTACAATATCCACGGAAGCAGCCCTTGTTGTGGCGGGAATCCTACCTCTACATATAAGAGCCATTGCCAAAGCCGAGCTCACATTAACAAGAAAAGGTTGTCGCCATAAGACCTATCTGTGTCAGTGCGACGTAAAGCAACTAGCAAAAAAAAAAAAAAAAGGAAAGGTGTTTTGTATCCTGTTGGGATCTTAAGGGTTACTCCTGAGCTGCAAGCTAATGCATTGACAGCAGGTCACCCAAGTAAATTTATCAAAAATCTTGTGAAAGAAATGTGCAAAACACAATAGCATTACAATATTTATACGGATGGGTCCCGGATTAGCAAAGGAAAATATGGTTAGTTTATAGTTGGTTTGTAGTGATACAGAATAACAGTGCGGTGTATGCTGGAAAACTTACGCTACCTCCCTCATGTTCAGTCATTCAACCAGAACTGTGCCCTATTCAACAGGCAGTTATGTGGATTGAAAAACACTGTCGTGCTGCGAAAATGTTCAGTGATTCTCAGGCAGCTTTGAAAGCCATCAAAGAAAAATATCACTTTAATCCGGTAGCTGTTAATATAAGATCACACGCTTATTAGGCTACAGTAAACATATCTGCCAAAGCAGCTACTACTTCTTCTGAAGCTTAGTTGATATATGAAAAGTGTCTTGTGTCTCTTGTAAAAAAGTAACTTAGAGATTATACACAAGATATGTGGAACAAACAATGGATCAGCAGCATAAACAGCCGGCTAACAAGGGACTTGTTCTTTCCAAATATTCAGCACAGACTACAAAGTAGGGTATTGCAAAATCAACATATTATAACTCAATTTCTGACAGGACATGGAAAGATTGAAACGTACTTCGAGAGGTTTAAAATCAATATTCAGAAGCTCTACAGCTGTACCTGTGAAATGTCACACACTGTTCATCATCTTTTATTTGAGGGTCCAGTTTCTTACAGGAGTAGAAATGAATGATTAATGCATTTAAGCATGTGCAATTTTGAATACCAAGCACCTCTCACTTTGGTATTTCCGAGAAGATGATGCCACAAAGTCCGTGTTAAATTTCTCCACTTCATTTATATGTCATCTCCATTTTAAGTGTAATTTTCATGTAATAACTTAGTCTCATTACCTATAGCCGTAATATAGTACTGTTAAAATAGGATTTGCAACTGCTTATCCAATAATAACAATAATAACGTAGTGGAGTTAATAGATATAGGTCTAACTAACTATCTTTCACAGATATACCAGAATATTGGTGTTTAAGCCGATACTTACCTGTTATCACCTTCTGTTCATTCGGAATGTTTGAAAAACTTATGTTGGCGAAGTAAAACCAAATGAAGAATGGAAATAGTTTCCCCTTTTAGTCACAGCCTTCGTCTCCCATTATGGATTCTTTCTTTTCCGCTGCCTAGTAACATTTGGACACATCGTATTGAATATTAAGGGACTGCAGCATTTGATCACGACCATTCTACCTGGTCTCTGTACGTTGATAGTCGATTTTACTCTTGTTACCAAAGCACACTATTTCAAATACGTCACAGTGCGTTTAGATGATTCCATAGTCAAATACACTTGTTTCAAGCTCTCACTATCTATTTTATACCTATTTTCCTTTCTTCGGTTCAAATACGTGTTTTAGAATGGTGTTTATTGAATGGCCAGAACTGAATATCCTTCTCTAATCGGAGAATCATGATTTAATATTCACCCCTTGGTCTGATACGAAGATTAAATTATCTAGTTCATGTGCTTTCTTATGAATATTAACCCATCCCATATTGGTTTCTAATTTACCTCTAATACTTAACCCAGTTTTAGCTATATCCTCCGGATATATAGCTGTAAGAAGCACATTTTCTGAAAGACCCAGCTGACATCTATTTGGTGGGGCGTAACTACCCGATAATCGTACCGTATGTGTTTATCGGTCCACAGATCTGTTGTTGGATAACAGTGTTTCTTAAGAATTGCCTCCGTTACTCAAGGTGAGAACTCGCCCTTCACTTGGTAAGTAAAGTTGAGGATTTGACGGGAGACTGTATTTTATGTCCTCAGAGATTATAACCCCGTACATGACTCCCAGTTTGAGCAGCTTGTTTGCCACGTCATTGACGTCCTTCCTCTCCAAAATTCCAACAGGTCTTAAATTGAGTGTACAGGAAAGCAAACATACCTTCAAAATTATATCCCTTGTTTCTTTTGGTACCGTATTAGATCTGAATTTTGCACAGGTGTGCCTTCTGAGAGACGAACGGGACTACTTTTGTGTGCTAGTATGGCAAAACATTGCAGACATTGAACGTAACTGACGCACGTATTCTTCAGAGGATCCACAAAATGGGAAAATTCAACCGAAACTGAACTTCAACTACTTGAAACAGGTTGTAAAATTTAAATGGCCACAAATGATACAAATAAAAATCAATAAGTAAATCAATCCTTTATATTTTGATGTTATCTGTCTATGTAACTTAGGATTTTTAGTTTTTAGCCTCAGCGTTAGTATCGAGGTTAATTGTACGTGTGTAAATTCTGAGGAAAAACCAGATCAAATCTATATAACTGAGTGATTTATGAATTCATAATCTCCATTGAACATATCCTGAAGTTGGCGATCATTTTTCCCATATAGGATGTAAATTTCATTAAAGATTCTCTGGCAAGCTATCACTCGGAATTTACTATTATAATTAAGGATCAATGTGCCATCATAATTTAACGACATGGAATAAAGCACCGAAATCGCAGAGAAATAAATATATATGAAGTTTCAAACATAACTGGTGACATAAATAGAATTCTGATTTAGTACATGAAGTAATTAGAACTTCTGATTTTTAGATTTGATGGTTGAGCAAGAATTTGTTCTTGTAATTTTAACTGAAATTACTGATGAATTCGGGATGTTCATTCCAGCAGACTGATACGAGTAATATGCAAAGTGGAAGAGGAACAATGCGCTAGGCAAAAATATAAAGTCCACACCCACATTGCTATTGGCGGGTGAGAACAGCTTGGGACCAAGGGCAAAGAGATAATATCGTAATGTAGCAGACATATTGAAATATGTACGGTTATTTTAATAGAATATAAAATGCTTTAGGGAATAATATAAAAATGGAAATCATGCTACAAAATCTGCAGTACCAATACCCTCGTTCGGAGGATTACCATTACCATCAAAGCACTGAAAAAGGGAGAATTGTGGGAACAAGAACCTCAACAGATGAACAGCAATAATAGTAATAACTGATGTGTATCATATTCCTAAATCTTCGAACGTTTTCCTGAATGGATGTACTTTAGTTGAATGACCCAACAGAAAGAGGAACAAAGTACGTGGAAATGCGAAATGATAGTCAAAGCGAGAAATTAATATTTTCCAACTGTTCAAGTATTCGTACGGAGCTCGAGAAATAATACTCAAATTTCTGTGATGAATTCCTTCGATTTTCTTCCGGCAATTAAACGTAGTGTATAAATGACGCAATTCTCTGAATCAAATGTTCTGAAAACTGTTTCTTTCCAACATACATTCAAACAAACCCGTATAAATTCAAACATACTTCCTCTGAACATCCTACAATTGCCAATATTTTCTGTATACTCTTTGAAATCACAACATTCTTTCACAAAATATACCAGAAAGGGGAAAAGAAAATATAGGAATTTAAGGGGAAAAACCGAACTTCATTGGTGTTGTTTCAAATCATTGAAGTATAATTAGAGTAGGCTTAGGACTTTTATTATATTCCTGTTTCTGTGCTAATTGGTACTTTTGGTTATATACTTTTCATGTATGGCAATATTTATCCACTTCAATGGGATGTTGCGCTTCTTTATGAATTTTGTGTTTTCAACTGTATGTGGAAGATAATATTAAATATTGAAATGCGTGTGATGGATATATAATCCAAGGAAATGCTCACACTCATAAAATGAGAAATAGACGAAGTATAGAATGTGTTATCCTAGTAACAGAAACAAACTTTCAACATGTCCATATTCGTTACATAAAATACGTTAAGAAAATAATATGTCATATCAAATAAAATTCAATTGTTCAACGAGTTTCCTAAATAAGCTTTGTTAAATTACGATGTTGACGGAAATCATTATTATTGTTATTCTAATTATGATGCTTATTGTTACCTTAAAGGGCCAAGCTTCGAGGTCATCTGCTCCAGCTATAATTAGGTAAGTATCGACGGTAAATCGCATATGTAAGACAAGCGAAGATAGCAGCGCGCATATATCTCAATAGGCAAAGTAGACACACAGAGTATATATGAGAGGCAACACACTTCTAATGTTTGGGCTTTATGTAATAACGTAGTAATTTAAGTAGTTGAAGAGATCGTTTTAATTATGAAAAAATTATTATGTGTAACCAGTCATGATGTATTGGTAGATTACATAATATAACTTTGTGAAAGCACACTACAAAGTACAACTGAAATAATCTTCTAGAACGTTGACGAAAATTGAATAATGGCGACATTACTATATAATTATAAAATTACTGACTTCACTACGCTCAATATAAAAAGTTCTTCGTGGCACTTCTTTCATTTTTTAATATGTTTTCATCAGCAAATATCATCAGTAAGTTCCGGGACAGGATTAGTTGAATATGTGTTTTACTCTGCAGCATTGTGGTCAGGCAACCACGTTCATCGTGTTATTCATAGGATTTGAATAGTGGTTTTTCGTTGAGAATATTGGTATATACTATGTACGTAAATTTAGTACTATTCTGGGCTGGTATGGAATATCTCAATGCTTGTATTGGTAACCACGTGTTCGTGTATATACTGTAACCACACCACCCACGCTACTGCCCCATACAACCATACGACCGCAACATTGTCCCCAAAACCGGGCTACCGCCATACAGGACCATACGCCAAGGCCATCGATGGTGTGGGACCTTTTCAGTCTAGAATCAAATGCTACCTCATCTGGAAAGCAAAGAAAAATAATATAATCCCAAACTGATAGGTAAACAAATGCTCTTTCGACAGTGCAAAGATCAACTGCACTTTCTCCGTTCCATAGAATTCAACCTCCGGCCTCCCAGGGCCACGGTGCGTTCGCGGCATAATATCACAACGCAACACTAAACTAACTTAAAGCCATAAGTGAACGAAGGAAAACTAGGATGCATTTCTACAGGAAATGAAAAGCAAACAAATGTTTAAACCCTGTTTAATATACCTTGATAAAACACATAAATTAATTCAATGTAACCCTGAATAGCACTGCAATAAAAATGTACATTGGACTGAATGCAAACTCGCAGATATGACTCCGTTCATTGAAAATTCGAAAATTTCATTACATTGAATGTTCCTCTCCTTTACGACATGACGACGAATACACCTAGGTCTTAATGATCTACATTAATCTACGTTAAATTGAAATATTCTTCAGTACAGGAATACCCTTTTAAATGCGACGGTTCTCATCAAAGGCTTGCTTCACTATTAGAAGGAACACACTATCTACTCTAGAATCGTAGACAACTTTGGGTGGTCGCCTAACTAATTAACTACACGCCTAATTAATAAGCAAAAATAACAAGCTAAGGCCAGTAGACAATATCACAACCAACAATAAAATTAAGCAGATGTCGGATCCGGAATCGTACCCACATCGCAATAATCCCGATGACAAAATCACGAGGCAGAACCCGTTAGCGAATTCATAAATCAAACATGAAATAAATCTCAAAGAACACATACAAAAATTATGTACACACACTTCAAACAGAAGTGTAAGCAATAAACACATACGACTGGCTGTATTTTATGAAACAAAAAATTAACTTGTGTGTGACGGAAAATCCAGGGTTTGCCTTGGACTTCGAACCGGTGGTCTCCAGGATGCCACCGACAAATGGAACTCTAAAATTCCTATCTCAACTATTCAAAATATCAACAAACAATACTATACTGGCGTACCAGTTATTCAATTTCTTTACAGAAATAATCATGAACGAGTTAAATGGAAGTCTTCTAAATGCGATCGTATATTTGCGAAACCTTAAGTTTCCCAGTATTGGTGCACAGGCTTGAACAATGCTCTTGGCAGAATTATTCCTTACGAGTGCGCAGAGCCATGCTTCTAAGTGCTGGCCGGTGACGCTCTATTTAAACACACTCATAGCGAGAAAAACAGTCTCCCTAGGAATACATCGTGGTAAATATATATAATTTCGACTAATATACTCTTATCATATTAAAAGCTTTTATTCGCTTATTAATTCTCTACCCACTTACAACTCTTTAACTCACATCAAGCCGCTATTCATCTTTCCCGTATCACATCCGTACACATGGAATACCCGGGTTCACAACTAGTCGATCGCACAGAAAATTCAGCCTATGTTTTTCCTACAAATTTGAAGGCAAACGAAATCTCAAGTGGATCTGAACTTATCCATAACTTCATTCTAATATTTTAAAAAATACTTCTTGTCATTGAAAGAAAACTCTATCTAAAAATGGGAGGACGTCCGTTCGTCTCTAGGCTTGTCACAAATCACACAAATTGATACAGCCATAAATACATTCTACTCATGCAAATTTATTTTAAAATCAGAGTGCATTGCTAAACCCATGATTATCATACCAATACTGGCATTTTGAAGACCCTACTGTCATGCATTACGAATATAGATTGAATGAAAAAAAAAGAAAACCTACAACCTGTTTTCCAGTCATTGACCGGGTCAGGGATGGAATGAATGAAGCAGATATAGGCTATTAGTACGATGGGGTCGCCACTCCCAAAGTGAATTATTAATGACTGATAGATGCAATGAAATGAGAATGGAGAGTGTTGCTGGAATGAATGATGACAGGGAAAGCCGGAGTACCCGGAGAAAAACCTGTCCGGCCTCCGCTTTGTCCAGCACAAATCTCACATGGAGTTACCGGGATTTGAACCACGGTATCCAGCGGTGAGAGGCCGACGCGCTGCCGTCTGAGCCACGGAGGCTCTATAGATTGAATATTCCATATAAATAAAAATATTAATTTTACCGTTTGAAATCTTCAATAAAACAAATCTATATTTTACCTTCTCAATCTAAAGCACTCTCAACATTCCAGATATTTCAACACTAAATCATTCACATGCTTTACTTTAAATTAACGTTTTATAGGCTCTAAAATGTATCCCATATTCCGGAATTTCCGTTCCCTTCGAGATAAACATTATTTAATACAATATGAAGACCACTCACAAATCTCTCCCTAATTCAAAATACATGCATTTTACATTTATAAATCTAACTTACGTGATCTGCATATTTATATGAAAATAACCCCGCATTTTACTCGGATAATACTTCAAATTTAATGTACTCATCGTCTTGTCGAGAAATCCATGGTTTGGGCCTTGGGAAGACCCTTGGCGTCGTTTCACCCCTCATGGCGCTGGCGTGGATCACTGAGTCAAATCCTCTTCTGATCCTCCTGACCACCTTCATAATCCTCGGGTCTTCTTCACTAGAACAAATCAAATGACGTTCAATTAAATTTCGTCATTCACTGACACAATTTTTGAAAAGTTTACACAGTTCCCGCGGTCATATTTCCGGCGATACACTTATCCCGTTGGTCAAAATTTTCACATACTTTCAGTTCTTTAACTTTATTTGTAAATTGGATATAGTCTTTCATATAGCGTATTGGCAAAATGTACATTAGCACTCTCGAACAAAGATAAGGCCAGGACACCAGCGGACCGTGTGTCTGCCTCCGATACTTCACGTCTAGTCATCCTTTCCTCAACCTAGTGGTCGCTTATATTATAATTTCACCCCTACACGAACAACAGGCGGCAAACGGTCCCCACCACATTTTGCATATCAACCGTTCTACGAGTTCTGTAACATTGGCGACGCGGTTAATGGTGTGACTGAGACTTCTAAGTAATTTGGTTATGTGCGGAAAATAAAACGATCGGCGATTTATCTGATATTTACGCCAAATACGATGCCTTCTCGGGGATCCACCGTCCGGAGACTGCGTTCTCAGCTGGCGTGGGTACGCTACCGGTGGTAATATAATCTTCTGGTGGCGTAATTTTCTGCAAGCTGAAATTTTACTAACAATTATAATTTTGACATGCCGAGTTTCCTTTACTAATTACTAGGCCTATCTCGAAATCTTAAAACACAAATCAAGATTACACGTTGGCATTACCGCGTTTCGGGCATTTTAGTGGGCGGATTTATTGCTATATATCCTCCTTCCTTGTCATTTTCATCGCTCGCTCTCTTTCTGGGGATATCTCCAGCTATGACGGACTTGTGTTTGCACCACCAAGACCGAGGTGTTGTGCAATCTGATGCAACTTGACTTCGACATGGACAAAGGAGCTTCACAGAATTTTACACTGCCTAAACCAATTTTCAATTAATTTTATGTATGATTGATACGGTTACAGTACACAATAAATGAAATCTGGAGACTAATTCAAATGTTTGCTTAACTGCTCTCTCTGATTAGTGTCTGATTCATTCAAAAAATGGTGTGAACTGTTTATAGATAAGTCTAGATTCAATCCAATGGGTGGTCAATAGAGCTGAGGTGGAGAAAAATCGGTCAACCGGACGAGTGATTTTCTCGGTTTGTAGGTAGTCAGCGTTAAGGAAGCGTAAATGTGGTCATGATTGTTTTAATAGGAAATACAGCATGATAATCATCCCCTAGGAACGTTATCATCACTGATAGAGGATCTGTGCATCCATTGTTCCCCAGAAAGAACTGACGTACCGCATACAGACCAGATCTGTAAACATTTGGCCATTAATACACCAATGCCCTACCGTCTCCAAAATAGTACCCGTTAACGACGTCTACGCAGAATCTCTGTTTCTACATGTATAATAATTGTTATGATTAAGTATAAAAAGTCAAATAGCTCTACAGTAGAACGTTTGATGTTTAGAAGAGTCAAGTGCAATTGTTTTTTCTTGTAAGTCTCCTACCACACTGAATGACGGTTAAACAGCTGAATTCAGGAAGTTAATCCCTAACGGCATGCGAAAGAAAAATAAAACTCAACAAAATATATTACATGCCATCACTTTCGTTGATATGCAGCATACATTCATCGGAATGTAAAATTTTATACTTTAGAATAACACATTTTCCCTCTTCATTGAGTTTTTCTCTAAAAACGGGACAATTATGAAATTAGCCACATTTACCTATTTCCTATTTATGATACATCCATATATTAAAAAGTAAGAAAAGAATAGTTAATTTATAATATTAACGTTTTATAACGAAGATACAAAATCCATTACTAACTTATTTTGAGAATTATTACACTTTTTCGAAGAAAGCATTTGGGTGACTTGGTACACTTTTCCGAGGAGGGTATTTGGATGACTTGTACTGCTAAAAGAGATACTCATCCCAATAATGAAGTTGCTACAAACAGACTAGGATGAAAGCAAAGTCTAGCAGACTATTGAACAATTGCTAAATTATCAACGATTTGAGGATATATTTGCAAATGAATCCAAACCTGGGAATACCTGGGAATACCTGGGCGTTACCAAGAACGTGCTGAAGAGGTAGCTAAATCAGGATTACACTCAGATTTGATTAAATAAATATGACGATCGTGCGATCAGTTACTCAGTTTTGAGTAAGGTAAGAAATAGTGACTTGGTGAATGAAAACCAACTAAGCAATTCAAATACTTCCGAAAGGTTTCGTTCGTTTGAAGCATGTTCATACTGAATATCATTCCTGAGTATGTTGATAACCTAAGTAAGTATTACGTATTCGCCACACTGACCAGATCTGTACTAAACAATGGAAAATAGCCCAGAATTTTGATCTATTTCCTTCTAAATTAACTGTCCCCCAATTGAATGTAATAATTAAATTTATCACAGTCATTAGAATTATAACATTCATAGTTTGTCGTATCATTTTACGCTGCTGATGTGTTAATGAAATGTATTCTGTTCAATTACACT
Organism: Anabrus simplex; assembly: GCF_040414725.1. Taxonomy (NCBI): domain Eukaryota; kingdom Metazoa; phylum Arthropoda; class Insecta; order Orthoptera; family Tettigoniidae; genus Anabrus; species Anabrus simplex. Next base: position 801,158,952 of record NC_090266.1, read on the forward strand.
ATTCTAAGTGTTAACAAGGGTGCGCTCTGTTCATTCAGAAGAATGTAAAATCAAGAAGTTGGAGAGTGTAGACCTTACTGGATTGCCATAATATCTGGAGAAGAACATGGCTCTTGGCTTCACTCGGTCTACAATGGAAATGAGTACCGTGTTAATTTCTGGGAGAAAAGGAGACTCACACTATCCCACTTAGTGGAGGCCTTTGCCTTCCATTCACCCATGCAACTTTATCATCGGTACATAGAAGCCTTCGCTTTATTTTACTTCCCTATGCACTAAAAATTTTAGAAGCTATGTCAATGCTGAAGTGATGTGAGTATTTATCCTGAATGAGGTTTGGAACTCTTACAGTTACACAGCCTTTCACTTCGTAAGCCAACACCTCAAGGCTTAGGGAAGTTGTAGTCTTGAAGCGTTCAATTTATCTGTTGACTTCTGGTCAAAATATTTCGTTCATTCCGGTCATTTTTTTCCCTTGAAATTCCGTTCCAAGTAATATTTACACATGTCAGTACAGACCGAATAGTTACGCGGGCTAAAGACAGCAAATATCTGAGGTTATATTCACAGCAATGTATATTAAAACTGAATATTATGTATTTATAAATGTTTTATAGTAAAACTGCCTGTCGCACGGTGTTGGGGTAGAGTGCTTTTCTTTTACCCTGAGGCCTTGAGTTCGATTCCCGGCCAGGTCAGTGATTTTTACCTGTATCTGAGGGCTGGTTAAAGGTCCACTCAGCCTGCGTGATTAAAATTTAAGAGCTATTTGATGGCGAGACTGTTTTCCAGGTCTAGAAAGCCAAGAGTAACGGCCGATAGGATTCGTCATGCAGACCACACGACACCTCGTAATCTGCAACAACTTCGGGCTGAGCAGCGGTCGCTTGGTTGGCCAGGGCCCTTCGGGTTGTTTCGCAATGAGGTTTGGTTTTCTAACAATAAAACTGGAAGAGTTTCTAGCCGAAGTGTTCAAAATCACCCCGGCTCGTTGCAAGAACGTGGCTCAGACTTACCATTCGAAAGTGTTAAAAAAAGTAGAAATGAGACTTCCACTTCTAGAGAGGAGCAAATTCCTACTGTTCACTCAGGCTACACCGGAAAAGGCGGCTCAATCTGTGCCGAGTTACGAAGCGTGGAAACTTTTACACTCTACTTCTCCAAAGGAAAATGCTAGGACTGTATCTCTGAGGAGATGACTTTACTTGGTTATAATAGCATTGACAAAATATTACTGAGAATGGTGAACAATATTCGCGTTACAAATATTTCTGCTGCCGTTGCTCCGCTGTAGGTGATATTATTATTCGTTTAGCCCCCTAAAGTGCACGGGGAACCATTAAATAGCACTGGTATTCTTCATCTTCTTGTTCTTCTTATTTTCACAAAACTTCATCATCCTTACATTATTGGCCTGCCGTCTTTCTTGTGTCCATGAGTTTTTGAGTTTCAAGCTCTTCTCAGATAATTTCTTGGGTGAAAATTTATGGGTGTTGATCTTTTGTCTGTATGTATTCCTTGTGGTTGCCATTTGATCAACGTCGACTTCTGCGAGGTCCTTTTGTGCATCCACTAGTGTTGGCTACTGAATGCATGATTCGAAGCAGTGTACCGATTCCTTCAAGTGTCCGAGTGAATCGATTCACAGGAACGGCGAGCTCACGGCACACGATTCAGCTTACTCCCAGCGGACAGTGCTGAGTGGCGCACTCACTGGACGTTGACGGGGAGCCGAGCTTCCACTGCAGCGAGACAGTGAATCATGGCACATCGAAAGAATAGTGAACGAGCGCGGCTCAGTGAGAAACAAGATACACACGGCTCCTTATCGGCTCACTGGACACTGGCAGGTGGCGGAGAGCCGACCTACCGCTGCAGCGAGACACAGAGTGAGCCATGGCACACCGAAAGAATCGTGAACGAGCACGGCTCAGTGAGACACAAGATACACACGGCTCCTTATCGGTACACTTGACAGTGGACACTGGCGGTGAGCCGGGCTTCCTCTGAAGCAATACACTGAAAGAATCGTACCCTAAATTGACTCCTGAGCTCAGCTCATTTGAAAATAATACCCACTTGCATTCACTGTCCTCTTATTACAGGGAGGTTTAAATAATAGATGGATTTATTTTCAGGGTGAAAGGTAGTCAAAACATAATTCTAAAGTAGCTAGTAAGTAGTTTGGCTATTAGGTTATATCATTTATTAGTTTAATGAATCTTAGTATTATAACTTAGTTGACATTTGACAATTAATTAAACTCGACTCTAGCCTGCCCTATGACTATGAGTCATGCTCATGACCACTCAAAAGTACCTGTTTTATATTGGAAAGAACGGCTCAGTATTGTCTCAGTTCGTATGTCATATCGTTGCACAAGATTTCAATAATATGTGGACAGTAAGTGAGCCGACTGACGCAATAACTTAACCAACAGTATGTTGAATCAGAAAACCAGTGGGCTACTGCACATCTCGGGTAGCCTATACAAAATATGACGATTTAAAAACATTATCTGCTAATAGAAATATACTGTACATATTTTCAAAAATGACTTAGCGAGTTGGACGTGCGGTTAGTATCGCGTAGCTATGTGCTTGCATTCGGGGGATGGTGGGTTCGAATCCCACCGTCGGCAGCCGTTAAGATGGTTTTCCGTAGTTTCCCCATTTTTAACGTAGGGAATCCTGGGACTGTACCTTAATTAAGGCCATGGCTGCTACCTTCCTAATCCAGGACCTTTCCCATCCTGCTTCGCCGGAAACCTTCGATGTAATAGAGTGACTAGCATTTGTTTTCTATGAAAGGATTTCATAGTATGAAGACCAGATGACAGCAGCAAACAATGAATGCTGTTGCTGTTGTCTTACCATTACATACTACACAGGTGCAGGAGGAGCGGTGACTCTAACGTGCCGTGAATCGGATCACTGTATCGATTCAGTAACGTGAACGGAATCAAATGAATAGATTCAGTAAAATGAATCGAATGTCCCATCACTAGCATCCACTAGCCAGCGAACTTTGGTTTGTCCATTGATAATAAGAAATATTTTCTTAGTCAGTCGTGAGTCATCCATTCGTGCTAAATGTCCATAGAATTTCATACGCCGTTTGCGTGTGACTGAAGTGAATCGTTCAGTTAATGCATAGAGTTCTTCCGAGCTTTTTGGCATCCATATACCCTCTTGAAACTTGGGCCCGAATATCTTCCTCAGAATCTGTCGTTCAATTTTCTCAATGTCCTTGATGTTCATGGTGAGTGATGATGTCTCAGTTGCGTACAGTGCCTCAGGGAGGACAAGAGTGTGGTAGTGTCGGAGTTTGGCTTTTGTGGATATTGATTTCTTATTGTATAAATTCCAGGTGATTACGTATGCTTTACGTAGTATTTCTGCGCGCATTTTGTTGGCTGCTTTTTCAGTGCCTAAATTACCAATAATTTCACCCAAGTACTGGAATTGTTTAACTTGTAAAATGTTGCCATATTTGGTCGCTAGTGATGTTAGGTGTGTGCACTTGGAGTCCATGTATTGCGTTTTTTCATAAGAGATGTGGAGACCAGTTTTGATTGCAATCTCGTGAAGCGTCTTGATGGCGTGCCTGGCTTCTTCGGAAGTCCGCGTAATTATTGCTAGATCGTCAGCAAAGGCAAGGCATTTAATATTAATCCGTTTACTTTTCGTTCCCATGTTTCTTTCGGGTACTTCTTTCTCCCATGTTTTAATGACCATATCCAGTACTAGGTTGAAGAGAAGTGGGGATAATCCATCACCTCGTCTAACGTCTGTTTTTTATTTCAAAGTGTGCAGAGATTTCACCCATCAACTTCACCTTAGAGGTTGCATCTGTTAAGGTTTGTTGGATATTATTATTATTATTATTATTATTATTATTATTATTATTATTATTATTATTATTATTATTATTATTATTATTATTGTTGTTGTTATTGTTAATATTAATATTATTATTATTGCTGCTGAGCTAAGCGTTGACGATCTGATACTCTGACATATATATTTATTTTTGCTAGAGGTTTAACGTGACACTAACACATGGAAGGTTTCCGGCGACCCAGGTAATATGAAATCTAGGAATGTAAGGTAGTGGCCGTGGCCTTAATCAAGCTGGTTTTCCGTGATTTCCCACTTTCGCACCAGGAAACTGCTGGGGATGTACCTCAATTAAGGTCACGGTCACTTTCTTCCCACTCCTAGCCCTTTCCTATCCCATCATCGCCGTAAGAATTATCAGTGTCTGTGGTACGTAAAGCAAATTGTTAAATAAAAATGAATGTATTGAGTTCTGATGAGGAATCTGTGTTCATAAATTTGTTGCAGCCTCTCAATAAGTTAACTAGAATCAATGTAAACTTTTCCGCTAATGGCACCTCCTGTTTCTTCACTATCAAAGAGCATTGTGCTAACCTTTTAATATTTCGAACAAATAAACTAGGCGAAGTTGGCCTGCAGTGGTGAGGCAAAGAAATGCTGATGTTCATCAGGCTGTGACAATAGCCTTCCTGACAGAATTCTTCCGTACATGGGTTATAAAGTGATAGTCAATCTGAAATCACCACTCGGCAAACCATACAAATATTTATTGAACCTTTGAACTTACCGTTCCATCGTTGGTCGTCTGCCCCGGCTGCTTCAGTATAGCAATATCGTACGCTTGGATCATGGGGTCGTTACGAGTTTGTGCGATCACTACATCGACCAAAAGATAGGGTTCAGAGGAGAGCATAACTACTTGAAATAAGGAGCAAAAATGTGCTTACTAAAACATTTATTCAATGTAAATCACGATAATTCATTAATTAGGTGGGCAAGGAAATCACTTGAAGATTTCACGACATATTTTAACGCAGTCACAATGCATAAGGTGAGTGGTGAAGTTTTACTGAAAATTACTTATTCTTATCTTTCAAAGAATGAAAATGTAGTGTAAAATTCGTGGACAGCAAAACCCAGAAAACGAAAATAAAACATGAAAATCGGGCACCATTTATCCAAACGATAACTGAGAGTTAATCCACACGATCCATGGAAAATCTGACCTTCAACAAGTAGAATTCCAGATTTCCATTTAATTAAGGTTATTAACCATTCTACTATCCTATCGGATATTGGAACATTCCCCGAAAGAACGCCTAATCGAACCAAATCGACTATCAGTTGCTTTGGATAGGTTGCGAAATATGACTAGAAAGCATTGTGTTCATTACAAGTTAACAGCAACTATCACAATCAAAAATAAAATTCCACCATGTATCGTCATCTCGTGGCACACTTAAGTTACAGAGGAATCCCGATGCTGAAACACGCATCACCCCAAACATATGTTCAGAATGAACTTACATCACTTGATCCGAGGGGATCTTGTTACGTCGTCCTGAAGCAACAAAACTGCGAAATGCAGGAAAACATTAATGCATTATGCATTTAGAAGAAATGCAGTTAAAGAAAATTGATAAATCATTTGAAAATGTTCTTACCAAACCAGCTTTCAGGTTATAAAACAATTACGTCGTTAAGTTTGTTAAATTACAAGTCCACAATAAAATATAAATAATAGGAAATCTTTCCGATACGCTATAACTACGACTACCGTTACAAAACAGTATACCTACACTTGTCCCATTAAACTAAACTACAATTCATCGGTAGATCAATGCATCACACAAATAATGTGAATAACGAAAAATGATAATAAAATAACAGCTGGCGAATCGAAACCGCATTGGTAGCGTAAATCCTACAAAATCAACTAAGTGTCAACACACGGCGCTACCGTAATATACCGGACACCCGAACGATAAATCTTAATGTGAAGGAAAAATAAATGGAAAACTGAAGTTCATCGAACTTGAACACGCGTGGCTAATAAGTAAGGATCAGTCTCCATTAGCTAGGTTTCCACGTGGGACAACCCTTACATTCATGCCACTACTGATGCAACGCTATTATGGGAGCACCTTTTGGCTAGTAAGAATTATGCCGAAACATGGTCTAAATAGTACCTGCTAATACCTTTCACATTCGTATCCACTACTGTAAACACTAACATCGTTCAAGTCGATTGGAAAAATGCCTAATCTATGACTTGACTATGTACAGACGACATCCCAATCCGGTCATTGAGCCTAGGTTACTGCGTTTACTCATCCTTAAGTTATATAATGCACGCGGCATCCTAAACCTACCTTTGAGCTAACGTTATTGTATCTACACAACATTCATTCTACTAGGCGAAATCGAAACATTAACACAATGTCCAGATATTTCTATCTGATTCTTGTTGAAACTCCAACACATGAAGTGAAATTCGCTACAAAAATTGAACTCGAACGTGGAAATATTAGTGTCTATTTCCTTCAATAAAGCGTGAAATCGAAATTAAACAACATTTCCGAATAGTTTAATCTATTCCTCAATATAATCCCAACACATGCATTGATGTTCACTAAATAAAAATAAACTTCTCGTTTAATATTACGTAATATCACTGAAAACAATAATCACCACCATCACGATATTCAAGGTCTAACTCAAGTGTGAGGCTCCAACTGGCCTTTCATGTTAACATTCCAAACAAGCATCACCGTAAACTATCCAGTGAAGTAAATTTTCATCAATCTATTCAAGCTAAACTATCGTTCTAACACAATTTATTTTTCACACCCGCAATGTTTCTAGTCACCGACATTTCATCTCGTAAAGATATAGAATAGAATTCAATATACAATAATGAAGTATTATCTTGACCGTGTTCAGAAAGTATTTCGTTCGTGATGTCGGCTATCACAAAATGCACTTCGCTGGTACCAAATAAAAACGTCACATAGGCTAATTGTCGTTACCTACGGTCTTACATAAAATAGTAATCATGGGTGAAGCATCAACTTGTACTTAAAATACGCATTACAACCTGCTCACTTTGATTTGACAACCTTTCAATACATCAATCATTCTGGATTGCTACAGGTCATCGTTCATCTTATACAGCCTGTCTCAGAAATATTACATCTAAACCTACACCCCATGTCACAAAAATTCCTCTCCGTCGAAATACAGGACCTCTTTTCACGGCATCCTGCTCCTGCTATATCACTCATAAAATACAGGCTCACTCTGCCTTTAACATCTTCCTAACTATTCTCACAATATTTAATTTCCATTACAATCCATTTTCTTTTAGTTTGAAACCTTTAAATGCAAGCGTTCCCATGATCAACTAACTTTATAATAATCTCCCAATTAACTTCTCGAAATTTTTCCTGACCTCAGGAGCAAAATAGCATACCGTGATTTTCCTGTATCACAAATACACGGTGTCACAAAGTGTAAGTTTCCCAAAATGGTGGCATGATTTTCTTCACTGGACTTCGACATAAACAGCAAATGTCGCTTAACATTATTGCTGAACACGTATTTGACGGTCTCAGTTTTATCCTGATGTGATTATTATTATTATTATTATTATTATTATTATTATTATTATTATTATTATTATTATTTTGATAATTTGATATTTAACTTCATCACACTCATAACGGTTATTTTATAGTTATGACTGTTGTAAGTCTTACCGGTCTGAGCATTATTTCATTGATGTTCTTTGCAACATTTAACTTCAATTTTACATTTTTATAAATAAATTTAAATACACTTGAAATTCTCGCGCGCTGACATAATTAATAGACAATTCGCCTCCACATTAGACTAACGACAGGACACTTTCTCATCATCGCAATATATTTCATTACACACACCACTTATACAGCGCGATGTTCTGATTAATAAATTAATTTAAAGGGATAAGCATTTATATCTCTAACTACAAAACTTAATAATTAGACAGACCTGTAAATTGTGGTCGTTTGGGTATGGCATTATCTCCGCTATATCTTGTGCCAGCAACCTCCAATTTAGCCCTTCATAATTGCAGGGGCCGATGACCATCGATGTTAGGCCCCTTAAAACAACAAGCAGCAGCGGCATAATTGCAGGGTATATTCTTCTCTTAAATATTACCTTATACAGTATATACACAGATTTTACACTAGGCTTGAGGCAACACACGTTACCATAAATTGTTCTATACACATATAACAGCTAAACCTCGTTTCATATCGAGAACTCAACTAATGCAGCTTGCGGAATCTCCCAACTCCGTCCTGTCCAGGTGTTCTACAGATATGACTGACCGTGAGACAAAAGCTTATGTCCGCCAGACTACCGTGTTCCTTTGGCGATTACAAGAAAAACATTGTCCGCAATAATTCACAAAGATATCTATGAATTTGCGCTCTCCCTATGAGAAGTTCGGAATCCTATAATGATTAAACTTTTGATTCTCTTCCCCGACCGTGGTAGATGTACCTACACTGTTCCAATAGCTAGTTTTGACTTCGTTCACGTCCGACTCGTTGGCTGAACGGTCAGCGTATTGGCCTTCGGTTCAGAGGGTCCCGGGTTCGATTCCCGGCCGGGTCGGGGATTTTAACCTTAATTGGTTAATTCCAATGACACGGGGGCTGGGTGTATGTGCTGTCTTCATCATCATTTCATCCTCATCACGACGCGCAGGTCACCTACGGGTGTCGAATAGAAAGACCTGCACCTGGCGAGCCGAACTTGTCTTCGGACACTCCCGGCACTAAAAGCCATACGCCATTTCATTTTTTTTTTCACTTCGTTCACCATTTACTACTTGGTAAAATATTCATCCCTCAAGCGGAATGGATTTAGAGATTCTACAAGTCTATTTCGCCCACTTTATGCCTTCTTCTTCGATGTTGCCTGACGTAGGTTCTCACTCTCGGAACATAGAATTACGACTGACGCTCCTACCTTGGGGGGAGGGGTATTTACATAAGCATGTTCTAAGGACGCTATGCTTGGCATGATGTACTGTGGTGGAATCATTCCGACTGAAGACCACTGGACCGATTTCTTCGACATTCACGCCAGAGATTCCACTTAATTTTTCTAGTCATGATGGTGTTGTTTGACTTTTCCCGTTACATTAACGGCCATAATTAATTAATTTCGTGCATCAGTTTTGCCACGCATTTTTACTGTATGTCCTTGACACGTGCTTCTACACTACCAGTATGGATGACAACATCTCTCCAGGCCTAATTAAATAAATTACCACCCTGTGGACTTTCATCAGATATTTCCTAAAATTCTTAATTATTTATTTATTTGTTAATAACAGAGTCGAACTCTCTCGCATTTAGGGTTATCATCCAGAATTTTATTATTAATTTCCCGAGGTCTGCCGAAATATTCCGACCTCGTTCTAATTGGTGGACAGCTCCCCACGGTGAGTTGTCATGCCACGGTGCGCGAGATGGGCTTGCAATAAATGATATGATTTCACTACATCTTGTAGTTGCAATTTTAGCATGGTAGAGTGTTAGGTTCAGTATAGCTGGCAAGAATAAAAGTGGTCGCCTTATGAAACCTAAGTGTTCTTCGAGTGCCTGTTCGCAGGCAAGCAATGTTAAATGTTGCTGGACCACGGCCTGATGTGACCTGATATCTGTACTTACGATGGACGAGTTGTGTGTGTTACTATTGTAGAGTAGTGGCAAAGTTGTGGACTAGTATTCGTGAGGTCAAGCGTCTGAACACAACTTAGTGTATTATTTTTAAGAGAAACGGAATATAATTTCTCCTGTCCCTGTTATGACTGTTTTAGTAATTAATATCAGATCCATGCATTTACTGTGCTATAAATTTATTAATATAATGACATTATGGCTGTAACAAAAATTTTAAAAAAAAGGTTTTGTTCTCAACGATAGTATCTTTCTGGGCATACACCAAAACTTACTAGTGACTGCCTTAGGAAATTCTAACAACTAAAACTTCTAAACAAAAACGCCACGAGTCAATATTTAACCCATAATCCTGCAGTCGATTATACATGGATTATACATGACGATTGCTCTCAGCAACGGCAACTCACTCAACCTGAAGGAGCACCGGTAAATTACGGGACGTCTTGGAGGGGACAGACCTAATCCTTCCGCATATGCTTCTTCACGTATGCCCACATATTCTCAATTGGGTTCGAGTCCGGGAAGCAACGAGGACAATTTGTCATTGCGATATTCTGTCTCCTTGTTTGCTAGTCTCGAATTATTTGAGATATGCCGAATGGATTATTTTAGTGCTGAAAATGGAGAATTCGAGCGGGATAAAACAACCTAGCTTAAAGAGTCATACAACATTCCAGGAACCGTTGATATTTCTGCTGGTTCAGTTTCCACCGAATGCGATAGAAAGTGCACGCTGCACGACGTCAAATCCACCCAAAATGACACAGGCATTCTACCATTACGTGCATGAATGGCGGTATATCTCTAGATGAATTGGATGCCAAAAGGACCATAAGGTTCATTTCTTTGTATTAGAAAGGTGATTTCATCAGAAAATATTACTGTTTTCCCATCCCGATCTTCTTTTCCCACTTCAAGGAATAAATGCTCTTTTAAACGCTCTTCTGTATGAACATCGTCAGGAATGACACTTCGAAATCTTCACACATCGGCACGTAAACATTTCCTCACGGTCTGTTCGTGGCCAAGAAATTAGCACCTGTCTTCAAAGTAGAAGCGATATAAAAGCAATTTCTTTCAATTTCTGCCTTTATTGCTGCGTCCTTTCGTGGTGTTGAAATTCTCCCTCTACAACTCCCAGCTTTTCGGCCGAAATTCCCGAACGTCGATAATTTTGTACCCATCTCCGAGCTGCCCTTTCTGAAACGCGGAAATTCATCAAGGTGAATTAAAGCCCGTCTTACACCTATTTACTTTCCTGCACCTCTTCGTGGAGCAATGTCAGTCAATTTTTCAGGTAGAAATTACGTCGTTGGTTTCTTCAAGAATTTTTAGCTTCAAACTAGGTCTCTATATAATGGCAAAGCATTTACTGTGATAAGTATGTAGCGTTTTGAATTAAAAATGAATAATATTAGCACATTTTAGAGTGAAATTAAAAGCTATATTATTTTCAGACGAAGTCCACAGAGTTTAAAAAAGCTATTCTGAGTTACAATTTGTTTTCTAAAGACCTGCATTAAGATTAACTCTATCCACAAAATAATTAAGATTATTACGACTGCAACTACGGTGTTATTGTCAAAAGCGTACCCTTCCCCGATCTTCATTTCCCACTGCAAGGACAGAATGCTCTTTTAAATGCTCCTCTGTATGAATATTACTAGAAATGACACGTCTAAATCTCCAGTTACCGGCACTTTTAAACGTTTTCTCACGGTCTGTTCCTAGAGTTAGGAAATAATCAGAATATAATTCAAAGGATTGTTAAGTTGTAGTGTTTCTGCAAATGCTACGAATTACACCAGTACGAACTAAATGCCGTATAATTCAGCAAGAATAACGGCGTAATTTAGATGTTAAAACCTCGGGTTCAATTCTTCGTCATTCGTTTTCATGTTCTTTTTTTTTACAGGATAGTACAGTATAACATAATCACAGTTTGTATCAAGAAGAAACTAACACTGGTATTATGGCGCTGTATTTTTCCACACCTAACATTTATAGTATAACTCTAGATAAGCTCTAACTTATAACTTCGAATCATTAAACGAGCGCTCTACAGCTGATATCGAACGATTCAATCTTATACACCATAGTTCATAAAACGCCTCAACTGTACATCTTCGCGCGCATGCGTACTTTTATTTCGTTACAGGACAGTATAATAATATACGAAGAGAAATCTAACACTAGTATTGTGAAGTTGTGTCGTTCCAAACCTAACATTTATTTTATTTACACTCATTAAAAAGAAATTAATCGTATACAAAGTTCCCTTGTGTTGAGTTGGAACCGATATCATATTCCTTAATGTAAAACTCAGAATAGTAAATACAGCGAAAACGGACACTTCTGGGTAACTTCTTACCCGGTAAGAAAAGAAAAGCACCGAGCGAGTGGCTTCGCGGTTTAGATCACGTAGCTGTCAGCTTGCATTCGGGAGATGGTGGGTTCGAAACCTACTTTCAGCGGCCCTGAAGATGGCTTTTTGTGGTTTCCCTTGTTCTCTCCAGGTAAAAGCTGGAGTTGTACATTAAGGTCCTATCTGCTTAGATGCGACGCAAAGCAAACTGTAAAAAAGAAAAACATTCACTGTGTGACCAAGCCATAAAAATTACGGAAACTCCTCAGTTGTAACATCATAAATTAAAGACAGTTTACAGTGCGGTCACACTAGTCAGGAACGTGTTGATTCTCCACATACCCTGAGGCACACTTGAATGCGACGGGGCATTTCCTAGGGCAGACGGAACCACCTGTCGATGACAGCATCTTTCAAGGCTTGAACTGTTAGTAGTGGATGTTGACAATTGGAAATTGCTCTTTAATTTAAGGTCTACGTTATACGCACTACATATACGGGGAAGACTCTGGCCAGTGCACTCCGCGGATCCCACGTACCCCACATATCTCTTCACAGCTGCTGCACGATATGGGCAACTTTTATTGTCCTGTAGAGCAAACACATCTCCAACAGTCTCTTCTAAACCACTTACTACGGGTCGGAGAATGATGCGTTCGTACTTTGCGGCTGTCATGTTTCCTTGAATGTGAACCAGTGTTGTTTGGCGGCCGAAAATTTTATTTTCCCAGAATAATGCTGAACATTCACGCTGTTCTTGACATTCTACTGAGAATGGTCCGGCTCCATGGTTAAATGGTTAGCGTGCCGGCCTTTGTTCACAGGGGGTCCCGGGTTCGATTCCCGGCAGGGTCGGGAATTTAACCATACTTGGTTAATTTCGTTGGCACGGGGGCTGGGTGTATGTGTCGTCTTCATCACCATTTCATCCTCATCACGACGCGCAGGTCGCCTACGGGTGTCAAATCAAAAGACCTGCATCTGGCGAGCCGAACTTGTCCTCGGACACTCCCGGCACTAAAAGCCATACGCCATTTCATTTTACTGATAATGAACGTTCCCTTCTTGCCCTCCATATGCACAGAGAGCTGTCATCAGGGTGTAAGCCAATTCGCACTTCAACGTCTAACAACGTTGGACCATTGATTTCGTATCCAGGTCTGATGTACTCTACCCCACGGAACGTGAGCCTCCATCTGATGTTGCCAAAGGGGAGTCCTGAGGGGTCTTATTGCATATAGTGCCCCATTATGGAGTCTACTGAACACACTTTGTGTACTTACAGTAACTCCTGCGGGGTCTCGAATCTCGTGGCGCAGAGATGGGGCCGTGCATGTAGGATGTATTCGTACTGACAGACTATCAGTACATACCTGGCTTGAAGTACTGTTTTCCTTCTTTTGTTCCTTTTTTGCGTGGACGTCCCGTGCGATGTCAATCTGCTGCTGAATGGGTGTCTTGGAACCTTTTCCACAACCTAGAAACAACACTTTGATTCACGTGAACAAATTTGGCAACGTCAACTTGGCTCATATTCTATTGCATCAAAGTGATAATTTGGATGTTTTTTTTGCTACGTGCTGTACGTCGCACCGACACAGATAGATCTTATGGCGACGATAATTTTGATGTGATATGCCATAATACCACCATCAGTCTCAAAATAAAGAGAAACTTCATTATCTGTAACGGAGACCTTAACAATTAAATAATATTTTTTCCGATATTGTTCACAGTTTACCCTGTAATTGTTCATAAATATCCTGTGACGTAATTCTTTCGTATTATATGTGTGGTGTTTCAATTACGTCAAGGTCAAATTGCACCAGGACGCATGTAGTGCAAGGATGAATGTTAAGGGAATGGGATGCAATAACAGCTGATTCGCTGATTAGGGATTACGCATAGCAATCCAGCAAGTAATATTTGTGTTGGCGTTCACAAGCCCATGTCCGAATGTTAAACTCCGCTCTCTTCCAGATGCGGTTATTCAATCAATACAATCCTATGTAAACAGATAAAGTACAAAATCTAGTATGTGATATTTTTAAGCATGCGTTGTGCTATTATTTCATGCAACTATGCATTAACTAAGGAAGTTAGATACTTTTCTTCCTTCAAAACGATACCATAAAATTCTGTGTGATGAACAGTGTGAATATGAGTAACTCAATGTTTTGTCAGCCAAGGGGTCCTAGCCCTACTTCCTCTACTTCACCTAGTAACTTCTCCATCTATCCCCTTTGTTCAACTTCATAAAATTTGAGATTGAGACTGAAATTATAGTTTTCCTTTTAATGTCATTAGGTTGATAATCTGCACATTAGCTGAGTTTGGATTTAACTATCAGTTGTTATCGATCAGTCCGTGAACTATAATAACATAAATTGTAACAATCGTTGATAACATAATGCCTAAAATACTGCACATGGTTGTGGTATTCATTAGCGAAAAAATAGTATTTTTATTACGTTTGAGTGATTATTAATTTCAAAAAGCGAAATCACAACATTTCATCGAACTGACTTCACACATCAAATCCTCTTCCCTCATAGAGCGATTATTTAATTTTAGAACTTGGTGTTCTATTACAGAGTGCTAGTGAAAGTTCGTTGTCCTAATAGGTTTGAAAACCATGCTCGATAGCTGCAGTCGCTTAAGTGCGGCCAGTATCCAGTATTCGGGAGATAGTAGGTTCGAATCCCACTGTCGACAGCCCTGAATATGGTTTTCCGTGGTTTCCCATTTTCACACCAGGCAAATGCTGGGGCTGTACCTTAATTAAGGCCACGGCCGCTTCCTTCCCACTCCTAGCCCTTCCCTGTCCCATTGTCGCCATAAGACCCATCTGTGTCGGTGCGACGTAAAGCAAGTAGTAGCAATAGGTTTGAAAAATGTAATGCAGGTTATACATAGTTTTACATCAATGTATAAGCAACAAAAATGTTCAGAATGATGTTAAATCGCATGAAATTAAGTTCATGGATTATTTGCAGAATTTCTCGTCAGCTTCGTTGGTTTCAAACGAAAGTATGCAATATTAGTGTGAATATAAAGCAAAAAGCAAAGTCACCTCCGCACAGGCCATGAAGGCCCTTGGAGGAGTGGAAGGTAAAGGCTTCCACCATTGTTAACCTCGGCACGTGATGGGATAGAGTGGTTAGCTCTACGCCCGTCCGCCTTTGCCCCCAGGAATTAACCTGGTACTTATTTATGGTGTAGGTTGAGTGAACCTCAGGGCCATATGCACCTCCGGAAGTGGAAATCTCGTTTCTTAAATTTTACGACTTCCTGACGGGGATTCGTACACTTCCGGGCGAACCGAGTACGCCTTTACCGCCTCGGCCAGGCAGCCCCTAGTGTGACTGTAGATAAATGAAAGAAATAGTTTGAAATTTATTGAATCTGAATAATATTCCTGCTTTGAGCAGAATGAGGTCACCTTTAACATCCTGTCGGACCTCTTTGCCTGGATTCATGCACTGATACGTCTGGGCATAAAACATACAGACTCCATATGCTCTCCCACGTATTTGCTCACAGATGTTTCTAATTATGTTCCCACTCACGAACGTTTAAACATGGAAGAAGCAGACTTCATGGCCTTACAAGTGTTCGATGCCTGAGAAACTGTTCAATAGATAAAATATATATTATTACATGTGATACTACTACTAGTAATATTAATAAAATATGGCCTCAGCTACCGTGTGCAAGCATTTGACGCCATCTATCTACTTGCTCTTGAATGTCAACGTTCCGTTTTATTCTAGGCCTACTAGATGGCAGAGTAAACGGAATCTCTCTTGGGCGTTTTAATGAATTTTGTCGGGTAAACATCAAATGTGTCACCAGATCTCTTTCATATGCCGACATCGTGCGACATAGAATGCCGAACGGACTTTTTTCACACTCTTCAAAAAACCGACTACCTCTGCCGGGTTTGAACCCACTTTCCCCGGATCCGGAGGTCGATACTCAACCACCGATTTACAGAGGGAGGTATTTCATGAAATTAATGAAGTAAAAGCAGTCTGATTTTTGCCTTAGAAAACTGATAATAGTGCAGTAAATCGAAAAGCTTATGCGTTACTTACTACTAGTGGTGTATTACAGCCTTGTATTGAACATCCTTTTGACAGTATTAGGAATTTTTTCTTATTTTTCTTATTTTTCTTATTTTTCTTTTTTTCTGAAACTGTACATATACCGGTACCGAAATGTATTCGTAACAACCAGATTACCAAATCGTAGAGAGTTTTGAAGTTTCCTTATTTTGACAAATGTGAGGCTATAGTCACAGAAGATTTCAAATATTTAGAATATTACTATAAAAGAAAGAAAACACTCATTAGTATAATATGATCATTTGCTGCCATTTAAAGCCTCGTATCCTAATAATATTCAGAATCAAAAAGTTAACCTTGCACTTAAGGTTTTTGATGAAATAATTATTGCTGATTTAAAGTGCTTAGCTTCCATGGATATAGATTTCGCAGAGTCTGAGGATACAGCATAATTCATTGAAATCGTTTTGTAACTGATGGTACATTGCGAATATAAAAGATCTGTATTGTACCATTACGTTACAGTCCAGATGCAAATGGGAAGGAAAATGGGGCAGGCAAAATGGCGCTCGGCAAATTCAGGCAGAATAAATATATGAAAATTGTCACCGAAACTCAGATCAACTTAAGTTCAGAAGGTATGGAGTTGCAAGGACCATGTATAAGACGTTGAGATGGAACAGATATTGTTTAAAAAATTATTGAAACCTAATTCATTCTTTACGGGTAGAAAAAATATTGCATTACGAAAAACACCGGAGAAGAAGGAAGACTGAATCTGTCGTCACTGAGGATCGAAAGAACAATTTAGACATAAGATTGAAGAGGAATTGCTTGCTATACGGCCTAGAAAAATAAATTTAAATATGGAAAAGATCCAATATCTTCAAATACCGGCTGAAGGTGATATTGAGACCACTGTAGAGAAGAAGCGAGAGGGCAAAATTCCGTACTTCAGGCAATATGGTACACAGAAGGGAAGTTAGATTAGCAATTATTGAAATCCATATTGCCTGGGAAAGATATATTTATTAATAAGAAGCTGTATCCAGATAGTAATAGATACGCAATTTCAAGTAGCAACAATAATAGAAGAGGCTGAATGAGTATTTTAAATACGTATTCTGCCAATCCAATGTTGATTTCTACTTTCATGAACAACTGTAGCATCATGGAATCCGCTTAAGCTGAGGGAGAAGATTACCTAGGATGCCATAACGAAGCACAGCAGCATCAATGCATTGGGACCAGAGATGACGTCCGGAGAAGATGTAATCGGCCACATGGAGCACATGTAATATCTGAGAAGAAGGAGGCAGTTCCAGAGGAATAACGAGATACGAGATGTTTCTTTGTTAAATGCATTTCTATCATTAGTTAGAAATATTTTCTTGCAACAAAATTCTCGGTCAGATTTATTCTATATGTCAAATTCTAACCATCAATAGCAGATCTCGGTCATAAAAACCACGAATATTATTTATTTTAATTGATATGTATACTGACATGTGAAGTGATATGGTTATGTTGATGCTTTTATTGAGTATATTACGCATCGATACATGATACCAATCTACTTGGAAAGGTTATTCAGTTATGATTCAGAAAACGTCTGAAAGAGTACATGTTATATAAGACGTAGATGAGCTTTAGGTGACAATTATATTGACAAACATGACCACGCCTGTAAGAATTAAAGGAAGAGATGGATCCTGCCTGAATTATATGAGTATTGCAGAAGTAATTTCGTTGAGGGAGATTATTATCGTAACAAAGGAGATGTTATAAGGAGGAATAATGATATGAGAAGAATGATGGCTAAGAAGAGATATATATGAATTTTGTATTAGTGGAAATATAGAGATTTAAGTGTTTATATTTCGAGAGGTTATATGTAAGAAGAAGATATTACGAAATTGCATGAGATATATCTATATAGGATAGTATTGGATAACTATTATATAGTTAGGCTCATGTTAAGAAGAGTGTATTAGCAAAAGACTAGCTGATTTTATGTCAATCTGAAACACATAGTGACATATTATGAGTAGTTGTTAGCCTCCGCATGCATAATGGTGAAGATGTAAGTATATATAATAGGAGTAATCGACGTATTTAGGGTCTTTTTTTCTCAAACGATCTGTAGATTGAGATATTGAGCTAATTCAAATGAACGGCACGGCGGGATATGAAATGAGGTTAGACTATGATTGATGGTGGAATAATAATATGACTGTTTGGCACATACATTCGTTTACTATACTACAGTAGTTATATGAAAGGTAGATTTAGCTTGTTTATATATGCTAATATCATTGATGAATTTTAATGTAGGAGAAATACAATACTATTTCATTTCTAATAGCATTTTTGAAGGTATGGCAACAAATTTTGGCCATATGAAGGAAACGTATCAAATATCTCGAGTCTCATAATTAAAACAAAGTCATAAGAAATCCAAACACTATATGTGAAATAATAAAATTGGACATGACAGGGCTCCAATTATGAAAATTCTCATATCATAAAAATTAAGGTTTTGTGTAGGGACGTCAGGATGTTCAAATATGAATGCAGTTAGATGAAAACTAACCAAACTACTTGAATTATATTTTCAGTAGGGCATTTTATTCATAACGTTAAACTTAATTTTTCCTGACAGAGGAGTCGAATTGTGATTTAGATGCTACGAGATGGTATTATATAATTCAATGTCATGAAGTTCAGTATTGCATGGATAAGTTTATATCCTAAAGAAAATCCCATTTCAATTATGAGTCATTGCCAGAGAAAAATCATGTAAATAAGAAAGATGGTGTCACAGTTGATCACCAGACATTTTTTAAACTTTTTATGGAAGCACATTGTTCTTTTCTGGAGATTATCAGAATTTATTTAACTTTTCTTCAGATTAGCATGCTAATAAAGTAGTATAAATGATAATTTGGATATATTATTTATGGAAGGTAGGATAAGATATGTAGAGTTAAGGTCAAATACTCATATTCGTCGAAGGTTATTGATACTGAATGTCGAATGGAGACGTCCACTGACAATAATATGATTTATTAAGCGATACTTAGAGGATTGGAAGGCGATCTTTCTCGGATCCTACGATGAATAAATAGAATATTGCTGAAATAAAATTTTCCTGAGATTCTACCGGGATTATCTTCACTCCGACATGGACGCAGGTGGGGTAGAGTATGAAGGTGAAAGATTTAATAATAATCAATAAAGGTAACCTGTTAGGGTAAATAGTTTCATACAATTAGGTTTTTCAAGGAAAATGTCATTATGGCCAAAAAGTCTGGAGGCATAGTATCAGTAACTATCAGTCTTTAATCTATAAGACTCTTCAGTCATTAATCAATACTCTTGATGGATGTTTAATCTTGAATCCTTATATATTTGAACATCATATAACTGATTACATGTTGCTGAGTTAGTTTCAGAATGACAATCTGGAAGGTAGATTTAGCTGTTATCGTCAACTGAGTGGGACAAATTTTATGTAGGCTAGGTTATGTCCACATAAGTTTATATCCTAAAGAAAATCCCATTTCAATTATGAGTTATTGCCAGAGAAAAGTCATGTAAATAAGAAAGATCGTGTCACAGTTGATCACCAGAAATTTTTTAAAACTTTGTATGGAAGCACATTATTCTTTTCTGGAGATTATCAGAATTTATTCAACTTTTTTCAGATTAGCATGCTAATGAATTAGTATAAATTATAATTTAGGATGGATTAAACATCCATCAAGAGTATTGATTAATGACTGAAGAGTCTTATAGCTTAAAGACTGATAGTTACTGATACTATGCCTCCAGACTTTTTGACCATAATGATATTTTCCTTGAAAGTGAAAGAAAAAATGAAGCTTCAGTTCTTAGTTCAGAAAGACTTCTGGCTATACAGATGTGTGTATATGTTTATGCCGTAAAGAAGGAACTGTTTCTTAAAATTGTGATGTTTGCACCTCTTGTTTGCAACCCGAAAAAGAAGTTGAAGTACCCACCCCAAATTACTTCGTTATAAAATCTAACTGTGGCAAATTGAGAGTTCTCAATGAAACTGATTGATGTTAAGGCTGATGGTCTTGCCTGGTTAATGTTATAATATCTGATATATATATATATATATATATATATATAGGTAGTTCCAGTGGTGATTTGCACATCATATTTCTGTATTGCATGAAATCTGTAGCCTAAATCTGGAGAAATGTGTTCTTATTGAGTGTGATTTAAATGATGTTCTTGAATTCGAGAGAACTCTGAGAAACTTGCTACAAAACATCACTTTCAGATCTCACCAAGAAAGTCAATGACACTGCAGCAAGTAATAAATGCGGCAGATAGTTATAAAACTGAGGCCAACATAGAATATTTTGATGTACCTAAGTAAATTATTTGTATTTTTTAATTCACTGAATAAATTATAAGAAGGTTAAGCCGTTCCTTCATGCACCCATTCAGTTCCGCATAAACCTCCTAGTAATGTCAGGATTGTGATTATTCAACCTTTCGTGTTGGAGCCGTGTCTTTAAATTATAATTCATGATTAAATGAAACGTATACGCCTATTATTATTATTATTATTATTAGTAGTAGTAGTAGTAGTAGTAGTAGTAGTAGTAGAAGTAGATAAAATTAGGTGGAGGTAAAGGTGGGGCAAATGTGCATTGTTTTAATTTTTGTCGTTTAAAAGAATGGGTGTCGGTTCCCTTGTATGTTTCACCTTATTTCAAGAATGTTTAGTGAGTGTTGTAATTTTTGGTGTTTTAAGGGTTGGAAGTTATAATTTTTACCTCATTTGCATGACGAATTTTGGAATTTTTCAAATGTTGGAATTGTTTATATTTGAGCGGTGTTTAGGCGTAAAAATTCAAAGGAAAGGACATCTAAGCATAAAAGTGCCTAGGCTTGGACATGGCGAATGGTGTTGAACATTTGGGAATTAGAGATTTTCAGAATTATCGATTGTTGTAATTTTTTGGCGTTTGAAGAAACATCTTTTTCAGCTGCGCCATATAACACGATAATGTGTCATTTATACAGTTTCGTGAATATATATATATATTGTATTTACAAAAATAGATGAATTGACACTTAAACGAGGTCCGATAGATTAATCCACGAATTAAACGTAGAATTAAAGCCTAATCATTAGACGTAAAGATTATTACCGCGTTTCTGCAGCCATTATTTATGAGGATATCGCATTTTTCTTAGTTCTTCGACGTAAAATCCCCCTTCGATCGGTTTTCCGTTGAGATCGTCGAGTAAATAGGTAACCGGCTTGTGAGTTTTAATTCTCGAATAAAAAATTCATCTGTGCCCCAACTGCGTGTGTAACCTTTGTCTAAAATGGACTTATGATTACTGATGCCAACATAATCAGCCATACGAAACCGATGACGCCGTGGCTCTACTATTTTCATGGGGTTAAAAGTACTATCTAACTGCGGGATATTTTTTTCGTTATCAGCCGTAGTTTCGTGCTGATAGTTCGATGCTCGGTATCGTTGTAACGTGCCACTGGAGGTTTTAGTAAATCGAGCTAGCGATGCGATCCTCTGGCTGCAAATTCTAGCCACATGTTCGTTTTAAAATTTCGATTAAAATGTTCGACAACACTGGCTTTTAGATAGCGAAATGTGGAATAATGATGACTGGCTAGCGATTTTAAATAGGATGAAAATTTCTTGTTGAAACACTAATTTCCTTGATCTGCTTGCAGTTGTTTAGGCTGGTGTTCCAAATTGACGGCATTGGTGCAAAAGACAGGCAAGTCCTAAATAATACTTCTTGAAAAAGTTAAATAAAAGAGTGCTACTCGCAAACTTTTGGGAATTTTTGAAAACCAACTGCACTGATGGATTTCTATATGTCTTGCGCAATATACTAGGGCAGGAACCAGCGATAAGTATGTTTTTTCTGTAATATATATATGATATATATACAGGTAGTTTCATTGGTGATTTGCACATCATATTTCAGTTTTGCGTAAAATCTGTAGCCTAAATCTGGAGAGCTGTGTTCTTGTTGAGTGTGATTTAAATTATGTTTTTGATTTCGAGAGAACTCTGAGAAACTTGCTGCAAAACAAGGTTTGGACACGGCGAATGTTGATGAATGTTTGGGATTTGGAGATTTCCTGAATTATCGATTGTTGTAGCGGTTCAACCAATACATAGGAATTATTCCAGTGAGAAACATCGATGTGAGATATCTATATATATAAAATAACTTGTCTTGTCTGACTGACTGATTCATCATCGCCGAGCCAAAACTACTGGACATAAAGAAATGAAATTTTGGGGATACATTCATATTAACATGTAGGGACTCGCTGAGGGAGTATTTTTGGATATTCCGTCGCTAAGGGGGTGAAATGGAGGGGTAAATTTTAAAAATGAAGATATCTATATCTCAAAAACTTGAAAATTTACAGACGTAAGAATTAATACTTGGAATCTTCTTTAAAAATAAAGAAACAAGTGTTTTTGTTTTCGGAAAATCCCATTAAGGGTGGGTGTGAAAAAGGGGGAAAATTGGTTGAACACCTTTTATGAGAAGATATATATGTAAAACTGAAAATGTTAACAGACGTGAAATTTGATATTTTGAATGTTCTTTGAAAATAAAGAAAAAAATATTTTTGTGTTTTTGGATAATCCATGAATAGGGGGTGAACAGGAGTGACAAACAGGTTGATTTTTAAAAAAGACGATATCTGAAAATTATCTCAGACACGTAACATATTACTGATTTGAAACCTGGTATTTGGAATTTCCTGTAAAAGTAAAGAAACATAAATATCTTCTTCGGAAAATCCACATGAGGGGAACTGAAAAAAGGGGCGAAATTTTAAAATTAGCGTATCTACATTATATCTCAAGAACTTAACATGTTGTCGACGAGAAAATTGGTATTTGGAATCCCCTTTAAAAATAAGGAAACACACATTCTTCGGGGATGAGATAATTGAAAAATTAGTTGTATTATTTGTATGGGGGCGTAACGAACTAAACGGGAGGAGATCGATTGAAAAAGAAGTTGAATTAATTTCATGAGCATACTTATATCGCAAAAACTGAAAATGTTACAGACATTAAAATTTGTATTTGGAATTTCCTTTCAATGTAAAGAAACACGTATTCGTTTTGCCTTTAGAAAATCCTCATAAGCTGGGTGATTTAATTGAAAAATTATTTGAATACTTTGTATGAGGATACTTATATCACAAAAACTAAAGATGTCACTGAAGTGAACATTACTATTTGGAATCTCCTTTAATAAATATACATGCATTTGTGGGGCAGGGGGAATCAACTTGGTGGCGGGAGGAGGGCGGTGAAAAAGGTGTTTAATTCCTTTTTATGAGGATATACATATCTCAAAACTGAAGGTGTTACAGTCGTGATAATTGGCATTTGGAAGCTCATTTATAAATAAAGAAACAAGTATTTTTAGTTTTCGGAAAATTCACTTAAGGGGGAGGTTGAAAGGAAGTGAAACAATTTAATTCCTTGTATGTTGAAACTTATATCTCAAAAACTTAAGGTTACACAGGTGAAAAATTGTATTTGGAATTTCCTTTGGAAATAAAGAAGCACGCATTTTTGGAGGGTGGGGCTAATAAACTTACCGAGCTGGGATGAAAAAGGAGTTGAATTCTCTTGATGAGGGTAATCATATATCAAAAACTGAAGATGTTAGACGCATGAATATTTTTATTTGGAATCTTCTTTCAAAGTAAAGAAACACGTGTTCTTTTGTCTTCGGAAAATCCACTTAATGGGGTGAATGAATTGAAAAATGGGTTAAATTCTTCGTATGAGGATAATTGTATCTCCAAACCTAAAGATGTTAAAGACGTGAATATTGGTATTTGGAATATCCTTTAAAAATAATGAAACATGTAGATTGGTTTTCGGAAAATACACTTAGATGGGGTAGGGGTGGTGGTGGGGGAACTGATCAAGGGGTTGAATTATTTTTATGGGGTTATTTATGTATATCTCAAAAACTGCAAATATTACAAATGTGGAATTAGATACTTGGAATCCTCTTTAAAAATAAAGGAACATGTATTTATATTTTCGACCTGAAAGAAGACTGTTTCTCACATGTACAGTTCTATATCTCATGATCGTCTTAGTCCCAAAAGGTAACACCACAATCATAGTTTACAAAGAATTTCTGGGGTAAATGAAGCTCAATATTTGGGTAAGTTTTCCTACTATAGGAATTTTCAGATGTCTTAGTACAATGCCGAAGAACGATTACTTTGATCAAATTACGAAATCCCCTCGAGCGAAGCCGCGGGTAATTGCTAGTATATATAAGACAACATATCCTGACTGACAGACTGACTGATTCATCATCGCCGAGCCAAAACTACTGGACATAGAGAAATTAAATTTTGGGGATGCATTCATATCGCAGTGTAGGTGCTCATTAAGGAAGGATTTTTGGATATTCGTCAGACAAGGGGGTGAAAAGTGGGGGTGAATTTTAAAATGAGAATAACTATATCTCGAAAATTTAACAGTTTTGCAGATGTAAATATTTGAATTTGAAATATCGTTTAAAAATAAAGAAACACGTATTTTTTGTTTTCGGTAAATCCCCTTAATACGAATGACAAAAGCTTAAAATCAGGTTGAATACCTTTCATGAGCATACTTATATCTAAAAAAACTGAAGATGTTACAGACATGAAAATTGGTGTTTGGAATCCCCTTTGGAAATAAAGAAACACATACTTTTTGTGTTGGAAAATCCAGTTAACAGGGGGGAAGAGGAGTGACAAATGAGGATCAATTTTTAAAAGGAAATATCCACAATATATCTCAGAAACTTAACTTCTCACATTCGTGAAAATTGGTATTCGGAAACTCCTGTACAAGTAAAGAAACACAGATCATTTATTTTCGGAAAATTCACTTAATGGGAACTGAAAACGATTGTAAATTTTTATAATGAGACTATCTACAGAACATCTCATGAACTTGAAATGTTAAAGACATGAAATGTTGTATTTTTAATCTCTTTAAAAATTAAGAAACATGTATATTTTGTTTTCGGTAAAAGCACTTGTTGGATGGGGGGGGGGGGTGTAAAAAGGACTGGATAGTGATATCACAAAAACTGAAGATGTTACAGAGGTGAAAATTGGTATTTGGAGTATCCATTAAAAATAAGGGAATGCATATTTCTTTGTTTTCGGAAAGTCCACTTAGGGGGCTTATAATAATTTTAAAATTAGTTGAATTCCTTGTATGAGGATACATATATCTCAAAAACCAAAGATGTTGCACACGTGGAAATTGGTATTTGGAATTTCCTTTACAAATAAAGAAGCATGTTATTTGCAGGGGACACTTATATCTGTAAAAATTTAAAGATATTACAGCCGTAAAAACTGGTATTTGCAATCTCCTTTAAAAACAAAGAAACGCGCATTTTGGGGAGAAATCAACTCGGGCGGGGGGAAGGTGTGAGAAAGGAGTTGAAATATTTTTATGAGGATACGTATTATTAAAAACTGAAGATGGTACAGTCATGATAATTGGTATTTGGAAGCTCCTTTATAAATAAAGAAACACGCATTTTTTGGAAAATTCAATGGAGGTGAAAGGAAGTTAAAATATTTAATTATTTTCATGAGGATATTTATATCTCAAAAACTGAAGGTCACAGACGTGAAAATTGGAATTTGGGATCTCCTTTCAAAGTAAAGAAACACGCATTTTTTTGAGCGGGGGAAATCAACTTAACGGTAGTTGGGGGGAGAAACAGGAGTTGATTATGAGGATACTTATATCTTAAAAACTGAAGATGTTATGTTCACAGACGTGCAAACTGGTATTTGGAATCTCTTTTAAAATTAATGAAACAAGTATTGTTTTATTTTCGGAAAATCCACTTAAGGGGGTGAAAGATTTGAAAAAATACTTGAATTATTTGTATGAAGATACTTATATCTAAAGAAACTAAGGATGTTAAAGACATGAAAATTGGTAATTGGAATCCCCTTTGAAAATAAAGAAACAAGTATTCTTTTGTTTCCGGAAAATCGACTTAGAGATTAGGGGCTGGAAAGAGTGAAAAAGAAATTGGTAAGGATACTTATATCTCAAAACTAAAGATGTTACAGAAGTAAAAACTGGTATTTGGAATCTCATTTAAAAATAAAGAAACACGTATTATTTTGTTTTCGGAAAATCCACTTAAGGGGGTCAAATGAATTGAAAATGCTGGTGAATTTTTAACAAGAGTACCGTTAGATATGCAATATATGTCAAAACTTAACATGTTACAGGCGTGAAACTCGGTATTTTGAAAGTTTTTTAAAATGCAGGAACATGCATATTTTTTCAGAAAAAGACAATAAACGGGGGTGAAAACAAGTGAAAAATGAGTTGAAGTATTTTTATTAGGATACTTACAAACTTAATATGCTTCAGACGTGAAAATTGGTATTAGGAATCTCCGTTAAAAATACAGAAATATGCATATATTTTTCTCCAAAAATACAGTTAGGTGGGGGTAAGGGTGGGGGAAGAACTATAAAGGGGTAAAATTCTTTTTATGGGGATACTTATATCTCAAAAACTGAAGATGTGACAGATGTGGAAATAGGTATTTTAAAAATAAAGTAACATGGGTTTTCTTCGACTTGAGAGAAGACTGTTCTCACATGTGGAGTTCAATGTCGCATGGTCACCTAAGCCCCAAAAACATACACCACAAACATTGTTGATTAAGAGTTTCTGGGGTAAATGAAACTCAATTTTTCGGTCGTTTTTTTTAAATTTAGGGATTATCAGATAATATCTTAGTACAGTACTGAGGAACGATTACTTTCAACAAATTACGAAATCCACGCGTGCGAAGCCGCCGGTAACTGCCAGTATATTATAGTACTTTGTAGTTGGACTTATGCATTTTCTGCTTCAGTAATCTAAAATGTATGTTTTATATCCATAAGTTTGAAGCGGGCTCAATAGTGATTGGGGGCATAGTTTGTGAACCACAAAATATAAATTCATAGTGACCATAGTCTCAGAATTAATTAAACAATCACTCACTTCACATGATGGTACTCTAGTGTATAAGGTGTATAAGAACAAGCAGTTTACAGAAATTATACTCACTTAAAAAAATAGTTGTAAAATGAATAAAATAAGACAAGTCCTGGACTTACCAGATTCTTGCCCCAAACACATCTTCAGCTAAGTTTGCAACTAGCCGTATTTCCTTCAGAAAAGTACATACCAGCCTGGTTCATGCACCAAAACATTCGCATCCTGATATAATGTATTATGCATGTTCCTTCTCGTTTATGGCCAAAAGTGAACTTATCTGTTTTTCCCACCAATGCCATCAATTCTGAAAGATGCGTTTGAATGCTGCAGTTACAAGAGCGCCTGCTTTATTAAGTACTGGCTCTGCAAAAGCCTTTTCCGGATAGATATTGATGGCACTGTGCAGATACTTCACTTCACCTTTTTTTTGCGTAAGTTATCATTTCAACGAGAACGGTTTGTCAGAGATTGTCAACGCCGCTTGAAATGTTTTTGTGACTTAAATAATATTACGACGAATTTCACTATATATTTCGCGAGAAACTGCCATTTTAATTGGCGAAGGCTTAGTAGGGGATGTTTTAGACGATGATGGTGCAGTGCGAACTTAGTATTATACATCTAGAATTTCTCCTTCCTGTCAAGTATGTCCAGCCTCTTGAGATGCTTTTAAGGGTCGTAGCCGTTTAACCAATCCATTGGGATTATTCTAGCAAGAAACATCGATGTTAGGTTTCAATGTCTTAAATATGTCCGAATGTCTTTGGATGCCAGATGCTGAAGCTGTGCGTCGAACACCCTCTACCGTAGGAAATAACAAATTTTTATTGCAAAGCTACCTATTGATCAGCATTGAAGCTGGGTTATTCCTTTCATCGCGGCATTCGTCAGAATTTCTTCTCGGCTATGGCACGGCACTACATTGCTGGTGTCACGTAAGTGCACTCAGGCCAGTATTTCAGGTCGTCTGTGATCCGTGGCCACTGTGCATCCGCCGACCCGATTTTACGAGAATTGTTCCTCCGTTATATTGGAAGAAGGTTTGAGAAAAAAAGCCGATCACAGACGTCCTGACGTCAGAGCATGTTCTGGGCTATTCCAGAAATGCCAAGATGTAGACAAATCAGGTGATGGAAGGGGTGGTATGCAGGTAGCTTGAAAGTTAACTTACACAAGTATAACAGTTCCACAATGATACCCATTGGTTAATAATAATTGTTCCATAGAACACAGTAGATGTTTTTTTCCAGTGATTTAGCATCTGATTAACATATCGAAGATTCTCGGTGATGCAAGGGTATGAAAGGGTTAGGATTGGGAAGGAAGCGGCTGTGTTAGAAATAGGTACAGCCTTGTGTGAAAATGGGAATCCACGGAAATCCACCTTCAGTGTTTGGATTAACTTGGTAATAATGACGACAAATTCAGACGTTAAAAGGCACGAGATGACTTGAAACCACAGATTCAGCAGGATATATCCGTTACACATGTACAGCAGGTGAAGAAGTGTTGAAATATGACGTAAGTACACCTTAAAACCTGGCTGTGTGCAGGTACAATATGTGAAGAAGTGTTGAAATACGACGTAGGTGCACCTGAAAACCATTGCTCTGTCCAGGTACAGTATGTGAATAAAATGTTGAAATATGACTTATGTACACTTGAAAACCATGGCTGTGTGCAGGTTAGCGTTGCCTTCATAGAATCTTACTCCTATGAAGTCAGTCTGGAACTGTAACAAATGGGGCCGTGGGATCTTCCAGCGTATTACTGTACAGTCAGTGATCCCCGAACAACTATCAGTGACAAGCGATTTTCATATGCTGTGGTTCCTTACATTATTACGTCAGTAATGGGAGATGTGTGTCCGACTGTGTGGTGTAGTTGTTAGCGTGATTAACTGCCACCCCCGTGTTCGATTCGTGGCTCTGCCACAAAACTTGAAATGTGGTACCAGGGATGGAACGGGGTCCACGCAGCCTCGGGAGGTCAATTGAGTAGAGGTGGGTTCGATTCCCACCTCAGCCAACCTGGAAGTGGTTTCCGTGGTTTCCCACTTGTCGTTCAGGCAAATGGTGGGATGGTACCTAACTTAAGGCCACGGCCGCTTCCTTACCTATTCCTTGTTTATCCCTTGCAATCTTTCCATACCCCCACAAGGCCCTGTTCAGCGTAGCATGTGAGGCCACCTGGGCGAGGTACTGTTCCTCCTCCCTAGTTGTATCCCACGACTCAATGTTTCACGCTCCCGGACAATGCCCTTGAGGCGGTAGAGGTGGGATCCCTCGCTGAGTCCGAGGGTAAACAGATTAAGGAATAAAGAAATAGGGGATGTTTACCGCGTTAAAGTGAGGAAAAAATGTGGCACATTCCTAAGATGGTGGTCATTCGGTAAAACAAAATGAAATTCATTTTTCGCTTAAGACAATATGTTCACGATTTTTTGCTATCTTTTCTTTTCACCACTACAAAAGAAGATGATGCTGTTGGGGCGTTAATCGTAGAAAATATAGTCTCAGACTGTAGTAGGCGTTTGGTTATTCTGTTTGGTTCTGTTCGTGCCTGTCTGACATTTTAAACTGTCCTCCCTCTTATAGTCGGACACAGTCATTCAAAAACGGTTCGTTGTGAATGGATACTTTTACCACGGGGAAGCTACGGTGCATTGGCGACTGACTCCATCCATCTTGGGTACACATGTAGGGCATGACCAGGACTATAACACGAGCAAGTAGTAAGGCACAATTCTCAGCCTTTTCCGAGAAATTAATTAATGAAAAATTCCAGTGCGCTTATGTGCAAGTTGTGTTTGCAATATGCACAGCCATCTCGTGGCACAAGGGTAAGTGATCCGCTTAAGCGCGGGAGCGCTGGGTCGAGTCTCGCCGATGAACGATGTTTCAAATATTTCATATCTCTCACGGGCGAAATTCGATCCAGCGATCCCGCGAATACGAAGCAAAGCCCTTCCCGGTGCGCAACGAGCTCGTTGTCTGTTTCGCAAACATAGCTTGCACAAAGGCGCATTGGAATTTTTCATTAATTAATTTCTCGGAAACGGCTGAGAATTGCGCCTCACTACCTGCTCCTGTTATACTCCTGGTCATATCCTACACGTGTACCAAAGGTGGATCGAATCGGTCAAGCATGCACCATAGCCTCCCCTTGTAAGTGTCCATTGGTCCAAAAATGATCTGTTTCTTGAATTCCAACGGCTCAGAAGATGTGCAGTCCCTCCCTCCTGGAGTGCGATTATACGGTCTCTCTCAGGCACACGGCTACATTTTGAATATGCGAATCAAATATACTGGGCTGATTGTATCAAGAGGTTGTAACAATATGGTACGGCAGTAGTGTAGCAAGGGGGATTCTAAAACAATGGGTGCTGAATCAGCATTTTCCCACGAGGTCATTGACCGCTAGTAGAGTGGTAGTACAACGCCGATTCGCGGATTTCGCATAAGAGAGCAAGCCTAACCTCAGACGCTATCTTTCAGGGGCCTAACCTCACTTTTACGGCCAGATACCCTTCCTGACGCTATCTTGAGTAGTAGGTCAAAGGGATAGTCGCGACGCCATTTTCAGTAGTAGTGCAGTGGGGATTCGCGTAAGAGAGCAAGCCTAACGTCAAGGAGGGGCTTAACCTCACTTTTACGGCCAGTTGCCCTTCCCCACGCCATCTTGATTAGTAGGACAATGGGATTCAAGGTATTGCCGAGGCCATCTTGAGTAGTAGGGCAAAGGGGATTCGCATAAGAGAGCATGCCTAACTTCATGGAGGGGCCTAAATACAGTGAGCCTAAATATACGGTCAGATGCCCTTCCCGGCGCCATTTGGGAAGGGTCTAACTACACCATCGCCATCTTGGGTCCAGATTTACTGTCAGATGCCATTTCTGACGCCATCTTGATCCTCCCACCAGAGGAGGCACATATGGCCTAACCTAGTTTTAATTCTAGATTCCTTTCCCGATGCCAACTTGGAGGGGCCTAACTACACAGGCCCAATTTTACGGTCAGATGCCATTCCCGTCGCCATTTTCAAGGAGTTTAACTACACAGGGCCCAGTTTTACGGTTGGGCCGAGTTTTAAGGATAGATGCCCTTCCCTCCTTACAGACGTAATTGTGGATACACCCGCCTACACAGTCGCCATCTTGGGCCCAGTTTTACGGTCAGATATCCTTCCCTCCACCTCCTCCTCCTCATCTGGCTTAGTCCCCCCCTGGAGTAGTGACGGAGCTGTGACGTAACAAGCGCGGGCGATTTAAAATTGCACAAACCGAACGTGCAGACCTTCTCCTGACAGAGCTGTGACGTCATAGCGTGAGTGATATGAAATGCGGACTGATGGCTAAGGGTGCGTGACGTGTTTCCCTTCCTTGTCTCGTTTCTCTACGTTGTCGGGTTTTGGAATGAGATGAGTCTGTTAAGATCGATTACCGGATGCTCTTCCTAACGTCTGGGAAGATAAAATGAATGTCATGATTTACGCAGAGAGGATAAAGCCCAGTAGTGGCACATATTCTTCTCCTGTCGAATAGCATCGAGAGGTGTGCTCAAGCCTTTGCGTCTCTATCGGACGGACAAATAACCAACAAAAACAGCGTTATAAGCCCTCATTGCGGAGAGGATTAGAAGGCTTTTTTACAGCACACAATACAGTAATAAGAAATTGTATTCTACGACTTACTTTACCCTGCTAGGCTGAATGGCACAGACGGTTGAGACGCTGGCCTTTCCGTCACAAACTTTTGCCTTACGTCATACACCACTATATTTCCCCTCCTAAAACGCATCTCTACTTAGATGTCTACCGGCGCCAGAGTTGTCTCCGACGGGACTGAGCACGTGCGATACTTAGGTTATTCCGTTTTAACATGCAGCGGTTACGTCGACATGGTTACGCATGATAAGACTTGTTTTTTATCAAGGTTACTCCTCAGTAAACTCATGTCATTATAGGTGGTATAAGTGTGAATATTTTCGATATGTGTAAGGAGACAAAGGGAATGCAATAAGTAGAATATTTTGAATTTAATGAAATACTCATTTCGTAATTATTTAAAAATTAAATTACTTCCGGTTGTAGAGCAGTCTTGGTTATGTTGTCGACAAGGATGTTGTACTCCTTAACAGCTATACTGCTAAGAGGTAGCATGCTTCCAAAAGTGTAATGCCCCCTGCAACATTCAAACTGAACAAAATATTTATTGTTTATGAAATTAAGATTTTAAAATATATTATACTATATATGTTATGCTTTATACAGTAGTGAATGCAATTCTTACCTTGTTGTTATTCATGTGCTTTGTTCCTTTCTGAATTATTATTATTATTATTATTATTAGTATTATTATTATTATTATTATTATTATTATTATTATTATTATTATTATTATTATTATTAGGTACTCTAATGAAGGAGAAATGTTCATCCACACACTGTGTACATTTTACAATATTCGGATTAGGTCCATTACAAGCATCGAGGTCGACCGGGTTTGCATAAAGCTACATTGATTGACATCTTACTATGGAGCTGAAGGATGTCTCAAAAAAGCATCTACGAAAGGAGCAGCGTACGTAGACAAAAATCCCGGTGGTAAACATTAAATCAGATGTTTGGCATCTGATATAAGGTTCTATGTGTACAGAACATCTTAATAGCCTCACTTACTTGTGTGAGATAAATAATATGTTGCGTTTTGGTTACACTGGTAGGCGAACAGGATGCACATTCACAGTTTTGTTTATTATCAAGAAGATTGTCTTTATCCGTGTAGACATTTTCTCCTTTCTGTTCCATAGCGTACGATGTAGAAGCACGCACTAATGTTTATGATAAATAGCTATTCATATTTGTAATCTAGTAACAATATTTGTTAGCCAATGGTAAGTGGCATCACTCATATGAATAATAAGATTATAGGCTATCGTGTTAGTGGGAATATTTTCAGATGTTTCAAATTCTAAACGAATGTCGACAAGTGATTCTTTTATAGATTCTTCATGATAACAGCAGTCCATAACTACAATCGGTGCTTTATTTTTAAATTCTTCAGGCGAAAATATGGGATGATCATCTTTCTGATCATACGATGATTGGAATTTACAAAACATGACATAGAGAAACCAAAATGTATTTTTCTCAAAATTAATTTTCATATCTTCGTAGGGATACGTAATTCCGTTGAGGTATAGTTTAATATTTCTTATTTTTCAGTGATCACACTGTGAGCTATCTTTCTAATGGTCGAATTAACGATGGGTTTGAAATCCAAAAATAATATACAAAGGCTTTTCAGTAAAACGTGACATTTTAAGAGCCCATCTATGTTTGTAGGTGGTAAGACAGGATATTCATGTAGCTCCTAACTTCGAAAACTTATTGGTAATGGTGAATCATTTTCTACAATATTTAGCAATGGAAGCTTTTCACGATCAAATAATGTTACATGTGGAATCCTCCATAATATGCGATCAAGTGTAAGTTTCGAGTCTGCTGGTTTTTCAGCTGCTTTAAGAGAATTGCAATCACTTCATTCACAGATCAGAATTAGCTCTTTCCTTTTGCGTTGATTAAAATACTTCTAAAAGAATCTGCAAAGCCGAGAATATGGTTTTATGATAAAATACCAGAAAGAGTATCGTCCTGATTAATCATCCAGGTGTTCTTAGCTTTTGGATACCAACCAGCTGTGCGTAAAATATTACTTTCTTCGCCACTATTAGAAGGATAGAGTTGCATTGCACTTGTAATACCAACATTCTTCGATCTATTTCCACATTATTTACTTCATAACTCGCTTCAGAAAACAGAAAAGCTAGACCATGGTTATTCAATTGAGATGTGCTTGGTCCACTTACATCTGCCTTATCTAGGCTTTCTGTTGTAAGGTGTATACATCCTGCTGACTAATAATAAAGCTAGTTTCATAATTGTAATTGAGTCCAAACGTGAAAGGCTGATAAATATGAAGCTCACTTCGTTCTACACTTTCATGAGTTTCTGCCGTGTTCATGATGTCAGCATTTCTTCCATTTTGTTTTAGTAGCGTATAACCTAAATCTTGGAGAATCTGCTTACGGTCACCTGTTAAATCGTTGAATCCTCGCAATCATATAGTATGTCTCCGGAATGTACACCCTGTTTTATAGATTGTTCAAACTTATTCAAGATGAAGTTTGTAAGCTTCGTACGTGTGTCAATCTAAATTAATAACCTGATTATTTCTATTCACAAGTCTATGAGTGATGTTGCTAAAGTGTTTTACAGACACGTGGTGATAAAGAACAACTGACGGTTTCTCACGAATAGTATAACCACTATCCTCAGTCGTGAAGGACCTGTGAATGTTGTTGATTACTATCCTAGTCTGTAATAATATTACAAGTGATGTTTATATAATGATCATCGAGGAGTGTTATAGGTTGATCAGACTCATAACTTACGTTCGATATGAGCCCTCTTGGTGAGAATCCAAGCAATAGTCCAATCGAATCACGTTGTGATTTGAAGTCAATCTTCAATGATGACTCAATAACACATTTATGTGTGATGTTGCTCACAGTAATTAAGAACTAGTAATACTGTTGTTATTTTCAACAACATACTGTTCAATTAACGTACTTTCAATGTAGTAATGAATATCGTCTACTGAATAACTGCCTGATAGTAGCGTTAGCACAAACTCATCGTAATAGAACTTTCGATCGTGGATGAAAGTCTACAGTTGTTTCAGGCCCTTCTTCGCGTACAGCGAACTTTCTTTCACCGTTGACTGCGCGGTTAGAGGCGCGTGGCTGTGAACTCTAATCCGGGAGATAGTGGCTTCGAATCCCACTGTCAGCAGCCCTGAAGATGGTTTCCCGTGGTTTCCTATTTTCACACCAGGCAAATGCTGGGGCTGTACCCTAATTAAGGCCACGACCGCTTCCTTCCAACTCCCAGGTTTTTCCAATCTCATCGTCGCCATAAGATCTATTTGTGTCGGTGCGACGTAAATCCACTAGCTTTCACCGTTGGTCATCACGTGTACACTGTTGCTCTTTTTGTCTACTGTGTGGGTTTTATATAAGAACATAAGATATAATTGCCCACACATGCTTGTGTTGAATGTTTGCACACCGTTTTTCTTGAAAAACAATATCTGCACTGCTTCAGAAATAACGTATGAGCTCAAATGGAGGAGGTAAATCTCCATAGCTATCGAAATACCATACTTTGGATTTTCGTTTTACGTAGGCAACGTAATGAATTCTAGGTCCGCGACTGTTGTCTATGTTAATTACAGCACATTCACGTTCACGTGGGCATGCTTGTAGTTGTTCGCGCATATACACATCTCGAAAATAATGAATCCCTAGTTGTTTAGCAAACGTAAAAACACCTTCGTGGGTTAGAGCTCGATGTGGCAGTGCATTCAGTAGACTTTTCTGGAGAAATGTAAATGTCAAGTCCTTTTTTGTATGGCGCTAACTTCACCTGTCCGCTTTTGCCTCGTAATGCAATTGACTACATTGTCTTGTTATGACGTAAAGTCTCTTTCAACTGTTGCTTCGCTTCTTCTACAGCCTGCACAGTTCTTGTTGCAGCACTAGCTAGCACAACCTAGCAGAGACCGTAAAGCTGCTAGTCCAACAAACAGCGCAGGAAGAAATCCTCCTCGTTTCTGCACAGGAATAATTCGTGCACGTATAAAAACATTGCTCTGAACTTTGAAGAAATTCTCGCAATTGCTGCGCGTAGTGCCTTAGTAATAGCTAGACACGGACTGTATTCCCCCGTGTAGCTTTTTGTGCAGACTTTATAACTTCTTTCCATCCAACTGTGTTAGTTTCCTTCTTCACAACGTTTGAATATCGTTGTTTCACGATTACATACACGACTTTAATCGTCAAGAGCGAATTATAAAATACGAGTTACCCGTTGTTTCGTTTGACATATTGTACCCGTCCAAATGGTATTTTATTGGACTCAGAGAAGTTGGTTCAATTCTCGGAATGTAACACGGGTCTACGCGCGAATGAGCACCAGCTGATTACCAGGCCGTTCCGCTGCGGATGAGAGGAAACTGTGTCAGGCGGTCAAGGACATCATACGTCATAGGGTTTACGTCACATATTGAGTACCCGAGACGAAGTGGAGTGAGTTTCCAGAAAGATGTGCCCCAAATTGGGAAGAACGAATCACGTCGCAGAATAGCTGACGACCAATGAGAATTAGCGAAGCTGTTCGATAGTCCGAGAATTATTCTGGAAAGGAGAGGAACAGTGTGGTCTTAGTAAGGCTGAGAAACAGACAGAGTACGATGGTCACTGCTAAAGCCGTTGAAGGAACTAGTTGACTTCGAGATAGTACTGCACGACGATTATGGTATTCGAGTGTGCTAATTGAATTTTCTGTTTAGACGGATCAGCCCAGTGCGATATACCATTGGCGCACATTTGCCTAGGTGGAAGTTTGCAAACCCCGGACAGTCAGTACAAGACGTTATGTCAAGTTTTGCAGCAGAGATTTATGGAATGTTCTATTAGGAATTACGAGGGAAGATTATCATTGAAATGGAATCTTCGAGAGTAAACCTGGCCGAGGAAAATCGTTTTCAACAGTAATATAGTGGACTATTCGAGATTCCGAAAACTCAACAAAGGGCTGTAAACTGATAAATGAGGTCAAGATTTGAAGCTTTCTTTAGGGTTGAACCGCAGTGTACATCATTGCGCCAGTTAAGTATTGTAAGGCAAACTGTTAGTCTACAACGAGTGTGGATCAAATTTTAACAATAAATTTTAGTTTCAGCAACATCAACGAAGGCCAGTCGTCATCATGGACCGACCAAGAAGGAAATCCTGGGTAACTCTAAAACACCGCTGGAGTGATTCTACACTATTTGACTGCACAGGAATCCTGATGTGTTAAGCCGACGTGTGTGAGCCAGCACGATGAATTTGTTCATCTACAACCCGCCATTATCCGGAGGAGGAATCTACATCTACACCTATATTCAAGACGCCGGAGATTTACATTAGAATAATAAGTACTCCTGTCACATTTTCTTCTCTTTCGGTAGATTGGCAGTTGGATTGTATTCTTATATAATGAAACGTATATTAGTTAGAGATGTAGTATTTAAGTTGTGGTGATGGTAGAGTAGTCATTTATTCATTGATTCATTGATTTCATTTTGTACATTTCTTGGAGTATTGCTCTGTTGATCCAGTGATAGATAAACCCAGTTGTTAGTGAATTTCACGGGGTTACGTGCAATTAAGGTCTTCGAAATGGATTACGGGGCAATGAAGGCTAATAATAATAATAATAATAATAATAATAATAATAATAATAATAATAATAATAATAATAATAATAATAATAATAATAATAATAATAATAATAATAATAATAATAATAAGGAAGATGTATGACTTCATTAAACATCATGAATATAATAAGAATTTATCGGATTATATTAAATCATTAATTAAATCGAAGCTTTGTTAAAGAAATAACTTGTGGAGTAAGTCTGGCCTTAGAAGGGAAGGTGATAGCTGTGGACAGTAGGCAGCTCATCGTGATGATGCGTTTAGGAGTAATAACCTGGGATATAAGAATAATAATGAGTCGGAAAACTTTAAACCTGTTGTTGAGTGATAGATGTGAGCGACGATTGCGATGATAAATTCTTTATGATAAAAATAGACAACATAATGACCGCTAGGGTACGTGTTAGTCGTAATGATATTGTGATTTATGGTGATATGGTTAATTATTCAGGGAATAGTAATAATGAACATTCGCTCAACAACTTATATTGTGTAAAGACTCAATAAGTTGTTTTTCTCTTTCCCTGAGGTTATGAGTGCATTCTTCGATGTATCCCTAACTGATGGTGGTGATGATTGTTTCTTCTTTTTTATTCATCCTATTTTGGTCATTCATCACAGGTGATGGTGATTCATTGCTATTATCTGCAAATAATGCGAGGGTCTTCAACCTTATTCTGAAGGGAGACATAAAAATAATATAATACTAATAATGATAACCTTCATACTACGATATAATCTGCTGATAAATAATTGGGGGAGATTGTGTAATTGTGTAACAGCTTATCCATGTGTTTCAACAAGAGTTAATTTTTTTGGTGATTTTTCATATGGTTTATTGTCATGTGGAGTTTTGGTTTCCGTTGGTTGCGCGTTTCGCTGCGTGATACTCTGCTATCAATCCGCAGTAAATTAGTAAGTGAATAATCGTTTAAAATTTTCAATAAAAGAATACAGTCTAACGTAATCTGAGAAGGAGGGGAAACTTGCCAAAGAATTTCCAAGTTAAATGTTAAATGAATTTTCCAATGAAATGTTAATAAAATTTTCCAATGAAATTGTAAAGAATTTTCCTAGTAAATTTTGAAAGGATTTTCTTACTATAATGTTCAAAGATTTTCCAAGTATTTTGTAAGCGAATTTTCTGAGTATTGTGAAAGAATTTTAGAAATGGAAATATTGCAGAATTCTCCAAAAATTACTAAATAAAATTTCCAGAAAATTTAATCAAATGATTTTCCAAAGTGTCGTGGTGAATTATTGACAAAATATGATGGAGATTTGCCCAGAACGTATATGAAGGAGCAGTAAAATTGGTAAAGAATTTATCCCTCAAGGGAATATTGTATAATTTAATGATCTAACGTAGCATTATGGGTCGTAACGAAATTGTCGCTAACATTATGTTTGGTCCAATGTTACAGTTCCGTAAATCGAGGATTTGACCTGAAGCATGACTTCGGATGGTGTTTAAATGAAGACGGGTTGAATCAAATGGAACGCATAAGAATGCAGTGTACATATATTCACGTTACAAGTCAGAAGCTGTCAATTTAAGTTGTATTGGTGTAAATAGATTTTTCCTTTTCTCATCTGCATGTCCAGAATGTTGTTTATTTAATAAATATGATTGTTATCTTTGTTCCGCTTTCTTTTCATGCTGTGTCACGTATCCGGTCACCTATATCCCTGCAAATAAAAAAAAATCAGAAGGTCTGTCCCGAAGGAGTAAAGTTGGCCTTGCGAAAGTTCCACCCTTTGAGACTCTCGCTCCGCCGACTGAGCGACCCTGGAAAAGGGGACAATATATATTACTGTTGCATGCTTTATTATTGAGTTACCATGAAGATTATAAAGCGGCCAGATACACCACCTGTTAGTGACACAGTGCCACATATCTTACCTAGTACTAGTACAACTACAAAAAGACGACATGGTACGTGGTTTCCTTTTACTATTCGATGAATTATATCTGCCCATCGGGATGCGGGAAGACACATCTTTTACTCACACGAATTACCAATTTATATGACATACGCTGCGAGAATATTTACTTTTTCGCCAAGTCACTCAGTCAACCGGTATACACTATTCTAGAAATTGTAATGCACGATCTGGTTAAAGATGGATTGAAATAGTTTCAGTTTAATTCACAAGGACAAGTACCATCACCTGATGATGTGCTTCCCAATTCTCTTATGAACTTAGAGGATGTCGCAAGAGAACAGCAAAACGTTGCTCGTGGATACTTTAGTATGGGACGACATAAATATGTAGATTGCATCTACTTATGTCAAACTTATTCTTTGTGCCTAAGCAGTTAATAAGGGACAACGCAAATATTATTGTGCTTTTTCGGCTAGATGAGCGCAACGTGCGGCATGTGTATGATGACCACTGATGATGAACAATGATATGACATTCAATGATTTTAAACTTATGTGCGCTACATGCTGGTCATCACATCGTTTTGGCTTTTTAGTTAATGATAAAGAAAGTGAAGTTCATTATGGACGATATCGCATGGGTTTTGATCATTTTATATGCATCAACACACATGCATATAAGTCACCACTTTTTCGAAAACCACCATCACGGAAATATCCAGCAGAGATTACAAAACATATAATCAGTGCTCGAAACAATATTCGACGAAAATTTAAAGAGCTTAAACGTATTCAAGCAGACATTGATTTATTTTTAAAAACGCAACTAGGTGCACAACTGAAATAAATTTTAATACTATTTCATTGCCCCGATCTAATACAAGTTTGTTCCTATGCAATCATCTTATAATACGCAGAGAAGAAAAGCATAAAGATGAAGGGAAGCTGCATTAGAAAGATGAGAAGCACGATAGGAATAAAGAAGAGGATGAGGGAGAAGAAATTAATGATACTTCACCTTCTAAGCATATTACGTTTTTAACTACAGATGTTATTGCTGAAACACCTTCTGCATCAACGCAAGATCTATCTTATTTGTCTGAGGTTATGATTACGCGAGAGTATCGTAATCATTTTAAGACTTTTATTAGAAATACCGATGGATCTCTCTTTGCCTCTTATGTAGAAAAACTCTTTACAGGAAAAACTGACACAACCTACGGTATTCGCTATGAAAAAGACTGCTTCGGGATAGGTAATGCAAATGTTAAGATGAATAGCAACAGACTCATCATAAAGGTTGTTACCTATAAACCATCTTAGAACTTCTCTTCTCACGAATACCTGACAAGAATATAATTTTCAAGATGAACTTAAAAATATAAAGCAATAACTTTTGCTACTGACGCAACACGACATAATTACAAGAGGACAGAAGCTGTACATGCAAACAAGAGTCACAATTATCGACAGTATATTTCTAAGCTGTTTCCGTAGCATCAACCAACTGCACGTGGTCTTAAACTATGTAAAAGCCTTTGTTGTCGTATGTAGACGTAAAGTACTGGAATGACCGTAACATACACGTCGAACGATTACAACTTCTAAGAGGTTCTCAACATGCTGGTCACACAGGTAACAAATCAGAAATTCTAGAAATAGGAAGAGAATTACGTCATGTGGGTATTATTCAGTAAAGACTCGTCAAGATAAGACCTCACCTGGAAGGATAAGCATCGTACACGAGTTACATAAACCAGCACGTAGCACCTACTCTCCCAGACGTGTTATTACAGGCGGAAAAGTTGATCTCTGGCAAGCAGACTTAGAAGAAATGGTTCCATATGCCTCTAGCAATAAGGGGTTTAAGTACCTACTTACTGTTATCGATGTGTACTCTAACTTTACTTTTGCACAACCTGTGCATTCTGAGCCAGCAACTCAAGCCTAAGACGCTTTTAAACATAAAGTTGAATAATCAAAGCGCTGCCCAAGGCTTCTCCAAAGCGATCAAGATAAGGAGTTGTAAACAAGGATGTTTCTTCTTAGCTCAATTTACTTGACATTCATCACTACTTTACGTACAGCAATATCAAGGCAAGTGTTGTAGCACGCTTTAATCGTACACTCAAAACAATGACGTGGCGAGAATTTACAGCTCAAAGTTCTTATTGTTGGATTGAAATGCTACCTAGACTCGAGTCTACCTACAACGATACACCTCATCGCACTATCGGCACAAAGCCAAGTCTTGTTACTAAGAATACACCACGCTTAGGTGCTATTCATCTTGTAATCAAAACAGCTAATCAGCGCCACCATCAAATTAAAAAGGTGATTTCGTTCGCATCGGCAAACACAAGTCTATCTTTAAACTGGTGCAGAAAAATTGTTTAAAATCAGGAGTGTTAAGCTTACTAATCCAGTTACGTAAAATTTCGCGATCTCACAGGACAGCCTATTGTAGGAGGATTCTACATGGAAGAACTGCAGAAAACAAAATATTCTGTTCACTATTTAATGGAACGTGTTAATCGACGTTCGGGAAATAAACTGTACGTCAAATGGCTTGGTTTTAATAACAAATTCAATTCATGGATTGAAAAGAGAATGTAGTTTGAAACTTGAGTTATTTTTATCCTCGTAACTCTCCTCTCTCCTACGTCGTAAGAAATGATTAAACCTGCAAGTCAACATTATCACTACTAGTTAATTTAGGACATGCTGTAGGGGAGGATTAATGTAAAAAATTAAACATCACCTGCAATATGTTTCACAGTTCCTATTTATTTTAGAATATATACATTTTTTCTTCAAGTAAATCTGTTCTGTTCTTTCTTAAATAGATTATTTCTACTGTCTTCGCTGTTTAATGCCACCACCCAGTAACAGTTCTCCTTCCATTGCCCCGGAAAAGGCAAGTGCTGCTATCTTCTCAACAACTGAAGCATTAGGTGCCGACATACGCTGCATAGCTTTACGAAGCAGATTTTCATCAGTTACAAGTCTTAGTTCAGGGTTGTTTTGACGATCAGCAATGTCATGCTCCTTGCAGGCAGCATCTAACATATTAATACCAGAATCTCCACGTGCCAAGCGGACGTAAAGTCTTGTTCCAGGACCACAGTAGTGGTAACTAGGAGATGAAGCTCAAAAGGAAGAAGATTAAACACCTTATTGACTAGTCCCTGCCCTGCATGCTTCCTCACCTTCCTCCCAGCACATTTTTCACCTTTTTCTGCGACAACTTGCGTGCTTTTTTCGCAGCCATGGTAAGTGCTTATAAGCTAAGACAACTCATTACTTTAAGGTTCACGATACAGTTTAATGAGTTGACATGTACGGCAGTGTCTCACGGAAGATCTCCCAGCTGAAATCACTTGTTCATGATGTAATCTATAGGTTTGAAGCTCTGGCAAAACAGGATCTTGAGTCCACTCACGAGGCACCTTATTCGAGATCTTCTTTACAGCATTCGCAGCTACATTGACCAAAAGTACCTTTTGTAACGCATTCAGCTCTTGTTCAGGAAAAGTGTTAATTTTTTGCAAGCATAAATCGTTACGATTGCCTTTTCAACTGCGTTACTCTTAGTATCAAATAGAAATTACATGACGTCCTTACTCCGCAAATGTTTCTTTCACTCTGAAGTCATTTCGACACTGCAATTTACATATGTTGTTCACCTTCCGGCATGCACTGCAACACAACCGTCAAAGAGCTTACACACATGCCATAAAGTGTGTTTAATTCTTTCTCAACTAGGCTCCTTGAGAACAGTTTTAAATGATGGTCATCCTAATTTATGCATGCCCTTAATTTTACATGTTGATGGTAGATACTCATGCAACCATTCCTCCTTTTCACAATCCTTTAGAAAACCAAGACCTGCTCGTGACAAATGAGCGTTTATGATCATAGATAGAGAGCGATGAGGTATTCCTATTTTTCCCACTGCAGACCTCATTTTTTCTATCCATTGTG
This sequence comes from Anabrus simplex, assembly GCF_040414725.1. Classification (NCBI taxonomy): domain Eukaryota; kingdom Metazoa; phylum Arthropoda; class Insecta; order Orthoptera; family Tettigoniidae; genus Anabrus; species Anabrus simplex. Next base: position 801,202,265 of record NC_090266.1, read on the forward strand.
TCTGCTTTTTGTCTTCCTCTGTTTTCAAACAGTAAGGGAAAGGTGGGCTAAATACTAAACTGACGAATTTTGGCTCCCACAAGACAGTGCAATCCAACACAGCCACCTCCTTGAACACAAATTTGTTGCCGTTCACTTTAAAGCCTTGTACATCAACTATTAATGTTCTTATCATGATGGAATAAAGCGCTCTACTCTCTATCACTGTATCTCAGAGACTAAATAAAAGCTCACTCTTATACCATCTATAAATGCATCCGTTTACTAGAGAGTGACCTTGATAACGAACAAGTCTAAACATGCATAACCATGTCGACGTAATCGGTGCATGTTAAAACGGATTTTAAATCGTCCGTGCTTATTACGTCACAGCTCTGTAAATACTCCAAGGGGGGACTAGGCCAGATGAGGAGGAGGGAAGGTCATCTGACCGTAAAACTGTTCCAAGTTGGTGACTGTGTAGTTAGGTGCCTCCAAAGTGGCGTCTATAAGGAGTGAAGGGTGTGTGTCCGTAAAACTCTGTCCAGGATGGTGACGGTATAATTAGGCCTATCCTAAAATGGCGTCTGTGAGGAGGTAAGGGTATATATCCGTAAAACTAGGCCCAAGATGGCGACTATGTATATAGGCCCCTCAAAAATGTAGGCTTTGTGGCGAGATGGACATCTGTCCGTAAAAATGGGCTCTGTGTAGTTAGTCCCTCCAAAATGGCGATGAGAAGGGCATCTGATCATAGAACTAGGTCAAAAGGTGACGTTGTGGATAGGCCCTCTAAAATGGTGAGGGAAGGTTATCTGGCCGTAAAAGTGGACCCTGTGTAATAAGGCACCTTCAATATGCCGACGGGCAAGGCATCTGACCGTAAAACTGGGCCCTGTGTAGTTAGGCTCTTCCAAGATAGCGTCGGGATGGGCGTCTGACGGTAAAACTGGACCCAAGATGGAGACCGTGTAGTTAGGCCCCACTAAAATGGCGCTAGGAAGGGTATATGACCGTAAAATTAGGCTCTATATAGATAGACCTCTCTATGAGGTTTGGCATGCTCTCTTATGCGAATCCCCATTGCCCTACTGCTCAAGATGGCGTCGGTAATATCCGAGAATCCCATTATCCTATATTCAAAATGGAGTCGGAAAGGGCAGCTGGCGTAAGTGAGGTTAGGCCCATCCAAGATGGCGACTGTGAGGTTAGGCTTGCTCTTTTATGCATAATCGGAGTGAGAAATGTCATCTGGCCGTAAAGTGAGGTAAGGCCAGTCCAAGATTGCGTCTGTGAGGTTCGGCTTGCTCTCCATCAAAATTCGCGAAACGACATTGCACTAGAACTAAACTAGTGGTCGATGACATCCGGTCAGAACCCGCATAGGGACACTACTAGGGGTCCCTCGTGGGAAAGTGCTGATTCAGCACCCATTGTTTTAGAATACCCCTTTCTACATTACTTACGGCTAAACTTTCGGGACACATTTCTCAATCGTAGAAGAAAATTTGTTTTAGGGGCATGGGTCAGCGAACGTTTTATTTATTGATTTAACTATTAATTTTCCACACCAGTACACAGTACATTAATTCTGGGAAACACACAGGAACAGAAAATCACTTGAAACTCCTTCTTACATGAAATATACAGAATACCCTCCATTATCATTGATACATGCATCAACCCGGCGTCGCATGGAATCCCGGATTCGCATATGTCTTCTACGTGTGTGGAGCGTGTCTGGAAAGTTTGGGCGTACCTTATTGTTACACCTGTTACCGCTTTAATACTATCTGAAACATTTGGTTACCCAAAGTCTTTCTCTTTTATGCTGTGTTCCATAGTCTTCATATTGAGCTCTAGTTATTGCATTCCTGGCGATCAACCCTATATACCTACTTTTTTGTAGCAAAGGCAGTAGGTTATTTACGAAACCTAGAATGCTGTTATGAGAAATGTATTATGTCTTACGTAGTCTTAAATAAATTTTCAGTCGTGCAGTTTGAACAGGTCTTCCTCTGTGGTGTAGTGATTAGTGCGATTAGCTGCCAACCCCGGAGGCCCGGGTTCGATTCTCGGCTCTGCCACGAAATTTGAAAAGTGATACGAATGCTGGAGCGTGGTCCATTCGGACTCAGGAGGTCAACTGAGTAAAGGTGGATTCGATTCCCATCTCAGCCATCCTGGAAGTGATTTTCCGTGGTTCCCACTTCTCCTCCAGGCAAATGCTGGGATGGAATCTAACTTAAGGCCACGGCTGTTCCTTCCCCCTTCCTTCTCCATCCATTCCAGTCTTCCCATCCCCCCGCAAGACCCCTGTTCAGCATAGCAGGTGAGGCCGCCTGGACGAAGTACTGGTCATTCTCTCCTGTTGTATTCCCCGACCCATAGCCTGAAGCTCCAGGTCACTGCCCTTGCGGCGGTAGAGGTGAGATCCCTCGCTGAGTCCGAGGAAAAACCAACCGTGGAAAGTAAACAGATAAAGAAGAATTAGAAGAAGCAATTTGAACAGAAAATATTGTCAAGTCATAAGGAAAAGTTGCATAATTATGTAACCTAGCACGGCCATAGAAAAGACACTTTATTGTGAATATAGAATGTGACGAACGAGGAATACAGTGTACTTCAACACCAGAAACAATGTAAGAAATCCATGAATAAATGCACCAAAAGTGTGAGTTGATCATTCTACAACCTCAATAGTTTCGGGAGCCTGACTCTTAAAATGTTAAGCAATAATTTAATCTCTAACAGAAGGAACATCTCCAACCGAATTACCAAATCTTGATTTAAGAATGTTCCTTCGGGAATATTTAGCTACATTCCCAACTTTGAAAGCCTAAGGAAGAACATAAGGATTGATCAAAAATGTATTAGGGAATCATAACCATATGGCGTTAAGGTGGCCTGAAAAAATGCACGCAGGATTCCGAAGAACATTCGCAGAGAAAGGTGTTTTACTCATGTTATGTGACAGAGTTTAGAAATGCGAGCTTAATTGAACCAAATGTGTTTTTTGCAAAGCGCGCGTTAGTTATTTCTTCCAATAGGGTAACCATTGCAAGAATTCAAATGTTCGGTCACCATGATCCGAACAATACCATATGAAAATAATTTTACTGATTACACCCGTTTGGATTGCGTTTCAAGAATTCTATACGATAAAGATGTAATTCCAAGAGCGTTTATTTATTTTGAAAGCATTTATCTAGTTCACAGTGGGGAGCAAATACGACGAATGGCAGTTCCATCTCGGTATACGGGTAAACAAAAATACAAACCAAATCCAGTTTAGAATAAATACCTGGTGTATGCAATAGTTTTTGCCTGCTTTTTGGTCAAGAAAACAAGTAATTTTCAAGGGAAATGCATGTTTTGCTTATTCAAAATATTGGCCGTCGGCTTCTACGTACTTCGCACATTTTTCTGGTAAGTTATCAATACCGTGCCAGGAAAATTGCTCGCCGTTTGCGGCAAACCATTCGTCGAACCAATTTCCAACTTCCTCGAAATTGCTGAAGTGCTGCTCTGCGAGCGCATCCCCGTTGATGCGAAGAGGTGACAGTGAGATGGCGCCAGGTCGGAAAAGTATGGCGGGTGCGGGGAATGTCCCATCAAAGCGATTTAAAGGTGTATTTCACTGGTTTTGCTGTGTGAGACAGCGCATTGTCCTGTAACAGAATCAGTTTGCTATGTCTTATGACTCATTCGAGTCGTCTTTCGATCAATGAGTGATTTAAATTAATCATTTGTTGATGATAGGGTTGTGCATTAACGATTTATCTGTGCTTCAAGTGACTTTGCGATTTTACATTTGACGTTCATTCAAATCGTGTGGGATCCATTTACCGTAAATTGTCGAAACCATCTCTCACATATTCTAATCGATGGAGCGTGTTCATCATATGATTCAACCAGCAAACCATGACTTTCCACAGCCTTTTTCCATGTTCTTTTTCAGGCACAAACGTCGACATGATCACTGAACGATATAACTCAGACAGTAGTGTTTGGCGTACTCAACTTATATGTTGGTAGGTTAATGTCAGACGAACAAAATGATGTATGTGTCAAATCCATACGCTGCGTAATATTCGCTGGTGCCATCTCTTAGTGAAACCGGGAAAGACTTATGCATACACCTGGTATTGTCAAAGATGAATTGCATAATCAGATTAACATAATGGGAGGTGAACACTGCTCATGTATATATATTCCACTATATAGACACCAAGAGGCTGATACTGGAAAGTTTAATAGAATTTACAAATGTGGAATCCGTGAGAGGTTTACTAGATCAGAAGTATATTTCTGTTCAAAACAATTATGACAAGTACTATGGCAATATAACGATTACGGTACTGTGAAAGATAAAAGTCACTACTGAATAACTTATCTCATATTATGTAACTACGGTGGTAAGTAGTGAATTATAGAAAAATGTAGTTTGAAAAAAGTCAGGAAATCTTCATTAGTAATTCTATTGCTGAAAACGAATGTGTTAGAATTATTCTATTATTTATCTGAAGGGATCTTATAGTAAGTATATCATACATACATACATACATTATCATTATAGACTGTTATGCCTTTCAGCGTTCAGTCTGCAAGCCTCTGAGAATTTACTAAACGTCGCCACAATCCTCGATTTGCAACTAGTGTTGTGGCCTCATTTAGTTCTATACCTCTTATCTTTAAATCGTTAGAAACCGAGTCTAACCATCGTCGTCTTGGTCTCCCTCTACTTCGCTTACACTCCATAACAGAGTCCATTATTCTCCTAGGTAACCTATCCTCCTCCATTCGCCTCACATGACCCCACCACCGAAGCCGGTTTATGCGTACAGCTTCATCCATCGAGTTCATTCCTAAATTAGCCTTTATCTCCTCATTCCGAGTACCCTCCTGCCATTGTTCCCACCTGTTTGTACCAGCAATCATTCTCGCTACTTTCATGTCTGTTACTTCTAACTTACGAATAAGATATCCTGAGTCCACCCAGCTTTCGCTCCCGTTAAGCAAAGTTGGTCTGAAAACAGACAGATGTAAAGATAGTTTCGTCTGGGAGCTGACTTCCTTCTTACAGAATACTGTTGATCGCAACTGCGAGCTCACTGCATTTGCTTTACTACACCTTGATTCAATTTCACTTACTATATTACCATCCTGGGAGAACACACAACCTAAATACTTGAAATTATCGACCTGTTCTAGCTTTGTATCACCAATCTGACATTCGATTCTGTTGAATTTCTTACCTACTGACATCAATTTAGTCTTCGAGGGGCTAATTTTCATACCGTACTCATTGCACCTATTTTCAAGTTCCAAGATATTAGACTGCAGACTTTCGGCACAGTCTGCCATTAAGACCAAGTCGTCAGCATAGGCCAGACTGCTTACTTCATTTCCACCTAACTGAATCCCTCCCTGCCATTTTATACCTTTCAGCAGATGATCCATGTAAACTACAAACATTAAAGGTGAAAGATTACAGCCTTGTCTAACTCCTGTTAGTACCCTGAACCAAGAACTCATTCTACCATCAATTCTCACTGAAGCCCAATTGTCAACATCAATGCCTTTGATTGAGTTTAATAATCTACCTTTAATCCCATAGTCCCCCAGTATGGCGAACATCTTTTCCCTCGGTACCCTGTCATATGCTTTCTCTAGATCTACGAAACATAAACACAACTGCCTATTCCTCTCGTAGCATTTTTCAATTACCTTGCGCATACTGAAAATCTGATCCTGACAGCCTCTCTGTGGTCTGAAACCACACTGGTTTTCATCCAACTTCCTCTCAAAGACTGATCGCACCCTCCCTTCCAGGATGCCAGTGAATACTTTGCCTGGTATACTAATCAATGAGATACCTCGATAGTTGTTGCAATCCTTCCTGTTCCCTTGCTTATAGATAGGTGCAATTACTGCTTTTGTCCAATCTGAATTTACCTTACCAACACTCCACGCTAATTTTACTACTCTATGAAGCCATTTCATCCCTGCCTTCCCACTGTACTTCACCATTTCGGGTCTAATTTCATCTATTCCTGCTGCCTTATGACAATGGAGTTTATTTACCATCCTTTCCACTTCCTCAAGCATAATTTCACCAACATCGTTTTCCTCCTCCCCATGAGCTTGGCTGTTTGCATCACCAATATGATGATTTCCTTTTACATTGAGAAGATATTCAAAATATTCCCTCCACCTCTCCAGTGATTCCCTGGGATCAATTATGAGTTCACCTGAATTACTCAAGACACTGTTCATTTCCTTTTTCCCTCCCTTCCTAAGATTCTTTATAACTGTCCAGAAAGGTTTCCCTGCTGCTTGACCTAGCCTTTACAGGTTATTACCAAAATCTTCCCATGACTTCTTTTTGGATTCAACAACTATTTGTTTCGCTCTGTTTCTTTCATCTACGTACCAATCCCTGTCTGCCTTGGCCCTTGTTTGGAGCCATTTCTGATAAGCCTTCTTTTTATGTTTACAGGCTGCTCTCACTTCATAATTCCACCAAGATGTTCGCCTTTTCCCATCTTTACACACAGTTGTTCCTAGGCATTCCCTTGCTGTTTCTATTACAGCATCCCTGTATGCCACCCATTCACTTTCTATATCCTGAACCTGCTTACTGTCTACTGTTCGAAACTTCTCACTAATCATATCCATGTACTTCTGTCTAATTTCCTCGTCCTGAAGACTGGAGTATATCATTTAGAAAATAATTTAAAATATAATTGGAAAAATATTTAAGGCATTCATCCCTCTGTAACTGACCGTTGCTTTTGTTAGCCACACTGTGACTGCCCCTTTATTCAAATTTTACATAAAAGGTTCACTTAGTTATAGTCAGTGGTTATTTTCATTAATGATAAACTGAATTTCAATTTTTATAATATCTACGCTAGAAGTAGATAAAATGTTAAAATTTCAGACGAATGGTACAGGTATGTTCGAATCGAATACATGGTGTTCCTTTGGGGTTCGCGATAGCTATGTTGTCAAACTACTGATACGGGATATGAGATTTATTCCAATCATAATTATTTTCATGCTTAAGAATAATCTGCTTAATGCGGCATCTTGAATCTTTAGATTTTATCCTCCTCTGTATTATCCGATTCCGATATTGCCTACCAATATAGCTATTGTCGCTTTGCCGTGCCAGGTGTGGAGGAGCTCTATAGAGGAAAAATTATACTACTTTCATAATATCCCTCAAGACAGGGTGTAAATTAAAATTGAATTATTTTGGTCGATAGCTCATAGAGATACAGACAGCATGTTTTGTGATATAGAGCGCGTAGAAAGGTGTTCTCATAATTTGTTGTCTGAAAGTTTACAACGCCTACAGTGGTAAATCCACCGATTATGAAGCAAAATATGTATTCGGAGTGCTCATTTGCACAAGAGTGTAGGCCTACTGACTGTAAATGCACGTGTACCAAGCGTTGTTCAAGGAATTCAATACATGCACTGGAAACTGAAACAATACATTTATCGAAATATTTTACATAGGCATGCATGTCCGTGACCATACACTTGAAGATTTCTAGGGCAAATTTAGCAGGTCCAGACATGTGATATACCTCAGTAATCCTTGCTGGGAGAGGATAGTCTTCAATTCCTTCTAGACCATTCCTAGTGTTAGCCATAACTAATCGAACAAAACATAGTCAAATAAATAAGGATCTCGTCTCTAAAAAGAATAAAGAAACATGAAAATGCAGTAACTTGCAACATTAAGATACAGTATAATTCGATTGTGAAACTATATACGATAAATGTAAGCATTTAAGTACACACTTCTACTCGAAGATACACTGTCCACATAAAAGTTCTTATAGGTCACTTAATAGAGTTCACAGAGTTTAGATGTTAGGAAACCCTCCTCATGAACAAAACGAAAAATGTCACGATCAGTTGTGTATTAGCTTGCTCTTTCATCGTCCCAATCTCCATCAACCTTTATTTGTATAAGCATAAGCTGAAACTTCTGCTTTAAATTCAATTACCTTACTAAAATAATAATTCTACTTCTCTTCGTACTTTTATAAACATCAAATTCAATGATTATATTCACGCACAAACTCTTAAATTGTATCTATATTATCTTTCATATGTGGCCAGTAGATGAGTTTTATATAAAAATACGTAAAGTTTGTACAGTAGAATTGTGGTTTTTAATTTTTATAAAAATGAGACGAGAAAATGTGTACAATTTTTTGTCTCTCTCTCATACACGAAAAAAATGAGAAGCATTTACGTCATATGTCCAGATCGGCCGGGGACAGAGGGTGGGGGGATGGTGGGGTACTGAAGATACCTCCACGTATTAATAACCCTGTTTTCATTCGTTAATACCAAATCAATATATTAATTTTAAAATGCACCGCTACATTACCAGTTGAAAGAGCAATATTAAAATTGAAAAAATTAATTAAATTAAAGGCTTAAGCTGGAAACGTAATATTAGATAGAATATGTGAACATTTAACAATGTGATCATGTTTGTATTTAAAAGCTTTGGCCCTGATGAATGCGTGTTGACTGCTAGGAGCACGTTAGGTGGTTCAAGTCTCTCGTGGATCAATGTGTGGCTATAAATGTCTTTTTCCGTAGCTCCACTGAACGGGCCAGCGCATGAGGAAATTAACTTCCACTTAACTTCTCCTGACAGGACGTAAACAATTTAATCTCTCTTAACTGAATGAAATCCATAACTATGAGATGATCCGAAAAGAGATTTATTCATCTGAAGTGTGTATGTTCAGTCTTCAGACCTAAGGCCGGTTGGATCCTCAACAGCTCTGCCATCAGCTGTCATAGATGGCCTAGGCATCAGTGAAGAGGCGTACTAGGGAAATGGAAAGTGAGGTAGTTTCCCGTTGCTTTTCTCACCAAGCCAGAAGTTGCTATTACATATCAGTCTGCCAAGCCCACTGAAATGCATGCACCAATTGACCCTATGAGCAACGTTTTCACACCATTCATAGCAGGGACTGGCTGCACAAAGAATCGCATTACTAGCATCGCTCATACCTCAGTCACTTTCATATTGTCAAAGCCAAGCATAAGGCAGAGACAGATCAATGAAAGTAACAAAATTGCTCTAGCCCATACCAGAAGACATAGTGCACGGTAAACACTAGGTCCTGCCAGCGAAGGCATACATCGCGAAGTATGTCTATAATTTTTTGTTGATTTCGTTGTTGTTACGAAGGTTGACATTGGGGAATTATGTTCCGCTTCTGGGAGCTTCTGTTCACCAAACTCGTTTTATTTATTCTCAGCACACCCATGATTTCCTACAACCTGAACTAATGCACTGTCTTCAGGGAAGTTGGTGTAATACTAATCATGGCTAGGGTTGGACGAGCTTGTTTTCCCAATAATTTCCTTCAGTGATTAATAATGAATCCCGAGCTAAACTCATATCGGATAATCCCGTAAGATGCATTGTGACATAGTCTGAATGGAACTTCGATTCTTACTCATTGTTGCCACTATTATAAAACATCTGATAAAGCTGGTAGTTTTATTCTTCTAATCCATGTGGAAGAAACTGATACATTTTAATGGTAGTTTCAGAACCCTTTGAGTTCAATGTTCACAACGTTCGCAACCGGCTCTCATGTTTAGTCAAGTTTGTAGAAGCTCTAAATTGATGCTATTCTTTGTGTTTTTCTACTTTTTAAAATATGAAATGGGGAATGAATTCAATTCCTATAATCACAATATGTGAAGTGTGGAGAATATAATTGCTGGTTCTAGAAATATTAACGGACGATGGACACATCAATGGTAAGCATACACGTGTAGTGTTCAAGAACTGTCCGGGGCCTTGGCTGAATTGACAGCGTATTAACATTCAATTTTTAGGTTCCCGAGTTCAATTTCTAGCCGGGGCTTGGTGTGTGTGTTTTATTTTAAATATATGCATAACATATAATAAAACTTGCTGAAGACCATTTACCTAGAATCTCCCCGAAACCTAGTAAAAACTTCTGGCGGAATGAGAAGCTGGATCTAATGGGGAAACGGGTACTAGCATGTCGTCGACGATACATACAAAGTCGTTGTCCATTGTTACGTGAGAGTTATGCTGAAATATATTTGGCAGCGAAACAATAATACAAGAAATTAATTTTGCTCTATTCTGACAAATAGTAATCCTTGGGGACCGATCTAAAACCTGTCAAAGAAACCAGAAAATTTGAATAATAATCTTAGCACAATGAAGATTGACAATGGATTTACTAAATCATTAAATGGTACTGATGAAGTATTGGTCAATGCATTTTCTCAGATGATACCGCCGATTCTGTCTTACAAGGAGCTACTGGGAACTACCCTCAATTTCATCCTGACATTGTTGATAACTTTCCCTACTTATATCAGGAAGGTGAGTACATTAGTCTATCACAACATTATGCGAAAGCTCCAGGTTGGGATGGACTATCTGCTAAAATATTAAAAATGTTACCATTAATGCTTTCACGGCCCGTACTTATAGACATGATACTGTATAGACTTTTGGGCTTATGCCGTGTGAAGAAAATAAGGTGAAATTCTCAACGTTTCGCACAGAAACTGTACTGTGCGTCCTCAGAAGAAATCTCGACTGTCCACGATAAAGGCTTCTTAAACAATGACACTTTGAATTTGGACGTTATAATAGAAGTGGAAATTGTACGTTCATTCGCCACCAGATGGCCCCCAGGACGGGGCACAACGCTAGCGTTCGAAGCGGAAGCTGACCGAACCATCACAATCAAACTAAGCGGTACACATAACGTGTTTGCATAACATATGGCAGGCGTATGACATAGACAAAAGCCTGGAATGAAACATCTGTGATTCCAAGAAAGGATGTTCTATTAAGAAAGAAACCGGACGGCTCTTTAGAACATACCGTCCATCGTAAGCCTACCCTTACAAATCGCTACCTTCATGCAGATTCTCACCACCATCTGGCACAAAAACGAGGCATTCTCATGACACTAGCCAAGAGGGCGAGACGAATTTGTGAGCCATCACATATCCAGGTGGAGATAGACACGCTCAAAGTCGTGTTCAAGGGTAATGGTTACAGCGATTTGCAGATTTATAGAGCCCGACATCCCAGAGAAACGACCAAGCAAAGCTCACCGAAGGAAGAAGTGAAAGGAACGCTTACTTGTCCTACATTCACAACACCACAGATCGAATTGCCAAGGTCATCCGCAAACACAATATAAAAACCGTGTTTGGCACCGCTACTAAAATTGCTCACTGCCTGAGTAAAACCAAGAACAAATAGTCCCCACTTTTACATCCTGGGGTACAAGAAATTCCCTGTATTTGCGGTAAGGTATACATCGACCAAACATTCCGGTCCATTGGTACCCGTATCAAAGAACATGAACGTAAAATTAGTCTCAACCAACCAGATAAATCGGCAATAGCTGAGCACGCTCTGTCGTCGGGTCATGATGTTCTGTTCCAATTTGCTCGAGCTCTTACCCACACTAGACACTACAGGTCCAGAATTATACGGGAAGCTGCGGAAATGCGTAGAAATCCTAATAATTTCAACAGGGACACCGGCTATCAATTAAGTAACACCTGGTTGCCAGCCATTAAGAATTTACGTAGGTAGTTCCCTTCCCAGTCCCTTCACTATTGTTATTTCGTCTCGGTGTTTTCTAAGTGCGTACGTTTCTCATCGCCAGATGTTTCATTCCAGGCTTATGTCTATTTCATACACCTGTCATATGTTACGCAAACACGTTATGTGAACCGCTTAGTCGATTGTGATTGTTCGGTCACCTTCCGCTTCGAATGCTAGCGTTGTGCCACGTCCTGGGGGCCATCTGGTGACGAGTGAACGTACCATTTCCACTTCTATTATAACGTCCAAATTCAAAGTGTCATTGTTTAAGAAGCCTTTCTCGTGGACAGTCGAGATTTCTTCTAAGGACGCAGAGCACAGTTCGCTGCGAAAGTTAAGAATTTCACCTTATTTTCTTGAAACGGCGTAAGCCCAAAAGCCTATACAGTATCATGTCTATTATTAAAAATGTTAATTTCTGCTTGCCACTCTTATTTGTGATCCTATTTAACAAATTTCTAGCTTTGAGTTTCTCTCTACCTTATGGAAACTAGCTATTGTTAAAATAATTCCCAAAGACAGTCTCCTTACAGAATTAACTGTTAAAATTTTCGGCAGATTTGCTTCCTTCCAGTGCTAGGGAATATTTTGGAGAAGTTGATTATTGATCGTGTTATGTACCACATAGATTACTATCTTTATCTAAGCTCAAACAATATGGCTTCACGCCACAAAAAGCCACTGAGGATGCTTTTCTTGCAGTGGTTGAATAGAGTCAGGATGTATCCTCTGAGAAGAAAGTGGGTTTACTGATTTCAGTAGATATAACCGGCACATTTGATAACGCCTGGTGGCCAAATCTTCTTTCTGAGTTGAAGAAAAAGCAATAACCCAAGAACATATTTCAGCTAATACAAGCTTATTTCAGCAATCGGAAAGTATAATTCCAGGTCAATACTTCTTGAACACTCATTTTCCTGGCCAATATCTCCATTATCAAGTGGATTCACCTGTCAGTATAGGACGGCTGGTTTCACGATCAAAAATTAATCGTCAAGAATTAGGCTGTATTAAATAGCACACATGGTTCAATTATAATAATTATCAATTATGAGAATGTACTAAATTTGATTTACCAGTTCCGGATTACTATTGTAGTCCGTCTGGGACAAATTTCGAAGAGCCATGCGAATTATTTGTAACTCACCCCATTGCTTCAAGTATACATATAAAGCTTAAATAGTCAAAAATTCCAAATATTTCTTAGCTTTGCCTAGATTATCTTCTAATAAAGATTCTCATAAAAGTAAAACTGTGAAGCGCGTTAATTACCGACGACCTAATCTCATTTTTCTTATTTCATACGGTGGCCGTGCATTTAGAGGCGCGAATCTGTAAGCTTGCATTCGGAAGATAGTGGGTTCACCCACTGTCGACAGCCGTGAAGATGGTTTTCCGTGATTTCCCATTTTCGCACTAGGTAAATGCTGGGGCTGTATCTTAATTAAGGCCACGGCTGCTTCCTTCCCACTCCTAGCCATTTTCTATCCCATCCTCGCCATAAGATCTAGCTCTGTTGGTGAGACACAGATAGATCTATCCCTCTTGTTTCATATTGTTGTTGTCATGGCTTCCATGTTTCTCAAGGCACGAGGTGTTTTCTTACCAGAGAAATTCTTATGTAGAATACTTTGAAGAAATATTATCTTATCCACTATTATGCTGTCATTACTAAGTCTGATGACGATGATAATGTTAATAATGATGATGGTGATAATAATAAATCATGGATATTCGCAGCTGGCTAAACGAGACATTAAATGCTTGCTTAGTTCACGTGGAAGGACGTGGGGGGGGGGGTGTTTCCTCACGAGGAAATCAAGAAACATAGAAAGCAGACTTCCATTTTCGATGAGAGACATACCCATTTTCACCCCTGGTGAAAGAGTGGCTTGGCACTGGGCTAATCACTATATCATACCCACTGCCGAGGTTGCGAAAAATGGAAATTTCAACAGCCCACTCGTCAATGGAGATTCATGGCCCGTACGGAAATGGTTTTGATTTTGTTTCTAGATATTGTTAAAATGTTTACAGAAGTGCGGTATTTATGAATGCCAATGGACCAGCAGATTACAAGACTATGTATGTATGTATGTATGTATGTATGTATGTATGTATGTATGTATGTATCTTGAGTACTTACTCATAAGTCTGGTTGGTTCTTCAACAGTGCTCCGTCATCAACTGTCATAGATGGCCTAGGCGTCACTACAGAGGAGTAGAAGGGAAATTAAGTGGTTTCATGTTGCTTTCCTCATTGAGCCATCATTTACTATTACATATTAGTCTGCGAAGCCAATTGAAATGCAAGCATTAATCGACCCTACGAGCGACACTTTCACACCATTCATCATAGGACGTGGCTGCACAAGGAATTGCATTACTGGCATCGCTCATACCTCACTTGCCTTCACATCGTCAAAGCCAAGGCTGAGACTAAGACAGGTAAATGAAAGTAACAAATTTGTTCTAGTAGACACTGGAAGCAAAGTGCGCTGTTGGTACTGGCCATCAAAATTGGACAGGAATATGTAGCAGAATAAATTCTTTTAGTAAACATTCGTGCGAGTGAAATAAGAAAATATATGTTATGTCCTGTTTTTTAGTGATATGAAAGTATGTTTGTAAAATGGGTAAAGATATATAATATGAATTAAATGTTTCTGCAAATCTAAGTGAACACTGACCTAACATGTTAGTGAGTTCCCCTAATCGTTACCATGCGATGCAGCTTCGACGCCACACCAATGAAAACGTCAGTAGACTAGGGAGAATATCCTTTGACTCAAGCCGCAACAGTGAAAGCCCTGCAGTATCCAATGCAAATCTGAGAATGCTGGATAACATTTCTTTGCCAACCCTGCGTTGAGTGATGTGCTTGGTTGCGATGTCTTATCCTCTTTTTTCATATTTTCCTAGTTCCCTTGAGAATTTGGGTGCGGTTGTTATTAATGATAGCCTACACCAAATATTACTCCTAGTACGGGTGGTCGTGGTTCAGTTCTCAGAGGGTAAGCGTGCCAAGAAAGTCATTTATACGAAAACTGAATAAACAGTCACAGCAAATAATTTTTAATGTGTATGATTGCATAACGTGTAACAAAATCGGGAAAGTTCCAGTATCAGGAACTACTAAGGCTCTGGGTTTAAGTTGACAAATTGTCAATGAAGTTGTGCGGAAGTGTTTTAACACACCTTAAAAGTTAAACAACAAAAGACAAACTTAGGATGAGATGACAGGTTCACGTGCGGCATATGCCGTAGGAAAGTGTAGAGCCTAAAGATTTTGCGTACAGAGAAAATCACCATCTGTGTTACCTTCAAGATGCATGTGACTTCCTTTATAAAATCTTCGAAAATTATTTCTGAAACTTGGGTTCTACTGCCGATTACTAGATAAGAGACGCGCAGTTATGGAGTCAACCAGAACTGCTGCATGGCAATCCCGTTACTTTTACAGGCTGAATCATCTGAGAGAACAAAGGTATCACATTATTTATACCGTTAAGTTATCGTACGACTCTCATGACGTAGTCAGGCACGGATAGAACGATAGAAGTTTGCCGTATTGTCTTCAAGACCCTGTGTCCCGCGGCAAGATAATTATGACTCTCCGTGCTGGCAATTTTGAGTTACGGGTAGATAAATGTTTGTACCTCTCACCAAAGAACATTAAGGGTTCTTTGGCTGATTTACGTAATTAAGTGAAAGCCGATGTATTTCAAGACTGGCTAAAGAACCCCCTTTTGGATAACTGTTGTCTTCAGAAGTGTGCCATCATTGTGGACAACGCTATCGAACTTCAGGACTGAAAGTCAAAATCCCTACCATGTCTACCAGAAATGATGAATTGCTGAGTTCCTTGAAAGGCCGTAACATAAGAATTCCTGACCCCATTCCCATAAAGGCCGTTCAATTGCAGAAAATTAAAGAAGAGGTCAAGAGACTATGTTACTGATGAGTTCACACGAGTTCGTAGTCATTAAGCGTTGAGATTACCGCCGTAACACTGCTGCTTAAACCCTGTCGAGTTAATATGGGCAAGGCTTAAACATGAAGTGAGTAGATGGATGGTGAACCCATCTAGAAGTGAATGTGTTGAACACGTGTTGCGGGATTATGTGAATGAAATAAATAATCGAATGTTTGGAATACATGTGTCAAAAACACCAAACGAATAGAGGAAGGATACTTGTGTCAAGACGTGGCAAAAGAGGAAGGACAGTCGGTAGAAGCAACAGTGAAAGTGACTGAGGAAGACGACAATGACAATTATCAAAGTAAGAAAGTGTTAATATATTATAATTTTAAACATGCTTAGTGGTATGTACAGTGTGTTTATATTATTCCCATTACAACGGGTATGGAGAAGCGATGAGTTTCTATATGGCGGGTGATTTATAGAACCGAATGTCCTCAATCTCATTAGAGGAGTTAGAGGGGGATAAATTGCCTGAAGATGAATAAACACGGGCATGATTTGGAGGAAAGTCGCCATGGCCTATTAGTTGTCACCAAGCCGTCACTTGCCTGGAGTTGATAATCGGAGACCACGGAAAACCGTTCGAAGGTAGACGGCCGTGGCTCGAATCCACTCACCTACCGAGTCTGGAGACAGCTTGGCACCATGACCTTGCGCTTCGCGTTCACTGTTTATTGATAATTACAGTATCAGTTCACAAATGGGTACAGTAAATTGTAGTGCCTGTCATTTCTATCCAGAGTACAGTTATTCGTAGCGAGACCTGGGCGATAAGAAAGGTTGAACATTGATGAATAGACGCTTTCGAACTATTGTGTTGGAGAGAACTCCTTAGAGTTCCGTGGACTACAAAGAGATCTAATATCTTCGCCGTAAGACCTATCTGTGTCGGTGCGACGTAAAGCCCCTAGCAAAAAAAAAGATCTAATAAGTCCATATTACAGGAAATCAACCCAGAATAATCACTGAAAGAACAAATATTGGAACAAAAACTGAAATACCTTGGTCATATTATGAGAAGACATGATTCACTGGAAAATACTGGGAATACTGATAGTAAAAAAGAGAAAAGGGCGACAGAGGTGCGATGGATTGATGGCATCAAAGAAGTCATGAGAAAGTTCGCACTTTATTTTAAGTGTTCACGGAGAGTCGGAATCGACTAAATTACAAACAACAACAAAGTCTATCGATAATCGGAGACCACGGAAAACCGTTCGAAGGTAGACGGCCGTGGCTCGAATCCACTCGCCTACGAACAAGAGATCTAATGCGTAAGCAGTAACTTACAATGAAATGATGGAAATAGAAGAATATGTAAAAGAAGAGCTAAAAATCAAAACAGAAAATATTGTGGAAAATTCTGGTGAAGTAGATTAACTAAAGGCTAAAATGAAGGGATAAGAGAAAGAGTTGAGACAAGTCAAGTGATAAGAGAATCACGAAGCAAGTAATGAAAACATTTCATCTACGGTATAGTGGAGAATGAAAATTAAGGTTTAAATAGAGGGTAAAATGTTGGAGGTAATAAATCACCATTAGAAGATAAACTGCTGTGAAACGGACATTGATGACTTCCACAGACAGGGGAAAGTATAGAGGAAGAGGCCGATTAAAATTTACTTTTTCTCGGCTTTGACGGCAAACAAAGTTATATTGGATGCACAGAATTTTAAATGATAAAGGATATGGGTGCGGAAAGACATGGGAAAGAAACCATCACGGAACAGGAAGTACCATATTTCCATTCAGGAAAACGAGGAATTCTGGAATTAAGGCCCATTTAAGAGAGGATGGCAAACTTGGACTCCAGATCAGCTGAAGAACTATTAGACAGTACCATACGGCTGATAAAACAGGCACGAGGGAGTTAAAACAATAACTATAATCGGTGGAAAACCGAAAATAAAAATGTACACAGATTCTGGGGTGGGTTCAAAGCAATTGTTGAGGAGAGTGAAAACAGGTTTGTACCTTTCAAGATAGTAACGAATACTAAATATCCATTTATTATAACAGAGAAATAAAGAGACTAAGAAGGAGGTGCAGATTGGAAAGGAATAGAGTTAAACATGGCTGTGGAAATAAGGAGAAATTGAAGGAACTTACTAGGAAATTGGATCTAGCAAAGAAGTCAGCGAAGGATAACATGATGGCAAGCATGACTGGCAATCATACAAATTTTAGTGAATAATGGAAGGGTATGTACAGGTACATTAAGGCAGAAACACGTTCCAAGAAGGACATTCCAGGAATCATTGATGAACAAGGGAAGTGTGTAAGCGAGAATATTCAAAAGGTAAAAGTATTCATTCAGCAGTATGTAAAGATTGTTAGTTACAAGGATAATGTCCAGATAATGGAGGTGACTAATACTAAAGAAGTATTACAGTTTACCTATAATAAAAAGTTACATTTACAATAAGATACAAAAGTTGAAAACTAGGAAAACAGCTGGAATTGATAAGATTTCTGGGGTTATACTAAAGACAATGGATTGGGATATAGTACCATATCTGAAGTACTTATCAGATTACTGTTTGCATGACGGAGCTATACAAAATGAAAGGATAGTTACTATAGTATTCCGTGTGTATAAAGGAAAGGGCGATAGACATAAAGCTGAAGAATACAGGCCAGTCAGTTCGACATGCAGTGCATGCAAACAATGGGAAAGCATTCCTTCTGATTATATTAGACATGTTTGAGAAATTAATACCTGGTTCGATAGAAGGCAGTTCGAGTGTAGGAAAGGTTACACCACTAAAGCTCAACTTGTAGGATTCCAGCAATAGGATTTGTTATGGGTGATTTCCGACTAATGAGTAGATATCTTGGATTCAGGAGGTCAAATAGATTATACCGCTATTGACCTAATTAAGGCATTTGATGTAGTAGATCATGGGGGACTACTGGCAAAAATGAGTACAATTGTACTATACAAAAGAGTGACTGAATGGGTGGCTAAATTTCTAGAAAATAGATTTCAGAAAATTATAGTAGGCGAAGCTTTATCTGACTCTATATTAATTAAGAGGGGAATTCCTCAAGGTTGTATTTTTGGACGTTTTCTTATGTATATGCATGATATGAGTAAGAAGCGAAATCCGAGATAATCGATCAATTGTGGATGATGTTATTATGTATAGAGTAATAAATAAGTTGCAAGATTGCGAACAACTGCAAAAAGACCTCGATAATGTTGTGAGATGGACAGCAGGCAATTGTATGATGAAAAACGGGATTAGATGTCAGGTTGTGAGTTTCACAAATAGAAAAAGCCCTCTTATTTTAATTAGTGCTTTGATGGGGTGAATGCTCCTTACGGGAATGATTGCAAATACCTAGGTATTAATAAAAGGAAAGATCTTCATTGCGGTAATCACATTATTGGGATTGTAAATAAAGGGCACATATCTCTGCACATGGTTATGATAGTGTTTAAGGGTTGCAATAAGGATGTAAAGGAGAGGGCAATATAAGTCTCTGGTAAGACCCCAACTAGAGTATGGTTCCAGTGTATGGGACCCTCACCAGGATTACTTGATTCGAGAACTAGAAAAATCCAAAGAAAAGCAGTTCGATTTATTATGGGTGATTTCCGACTAATGAGTAGCGTTAGAAAAGTGTTGCTAAGTTAGGGATGGGAAGACTTGGGAGAAAGGGAACGAGCTGCTCGCCTAAGTGGTATATTCCGAGCTGTCAGTGGAGAGATGGCAAGGAATGACATTAGTAGACGAATACATTTGAATGGTGTCTTTAAAAGTAAGAAGGATCACAATATGAAGATAAAGTTGGAATTCAAGAGGACAAATTGGAGTAAATATTCGTTTATGGGAAGGGGGGTTAGTGATTGGAATAACTTAACCAAGGGAGATGTTCAATAAATTTCCAATTTCTTTGCAATCATTTAAGAAAAGGCTAGGATAACAACAGATGGGGAATCTGTCACCTGGGCGACTGCCCTAAATGTAGATCAGGATTGCTTGATTGATTGATTGATTGATTGATTGATTGATTGATTGATTGATTGATTGATTGATTGATTGATTGATTGATTGATTGATTGATTGATTGATTGATTGATTGATTGATTGATTGATTGATTGATTGATTGATTGAGACACCCTAGGTTCACGCTTGGCGTTCCACGCTCGAGTTCCCGCGAACTTGCTTCCCGACAAATAAATACGCGTTTTCTTGATCCCTAACCCTTGCATCGTGTCCTTGTCGGGTACAACATCTGAGTTTCTCTATGGTTCTTAACTGTTTATATTAAGTCAGTGGAATGACACTAGAGTATAGAAAGATGAAATAGCCTTGGTAATTCGTAATGACACAACTTTCTCTCAGTTACTTCACAGTCATGAGTCGGTACCGGTATTTGTTTTTGTTTTAAAAGAGGTGAGTGGCAATACCTTCGTTTTGGTGATATGAACAGTTTTAGAGGTTTGAATGGTGCGTATTCAAAAATAAATAGGAGGTAATACCACCATGTCGGATAAGTAGTACGGTAGAACGTATCCTCTAGACATCAACTGGTATCTTACAAGCAGTTCGTAGGACGAAACTACAGTGCTTCTTCCAAGCAGTCGAGGTCTTTAAATGGTGATTCGAGTAAATTCATTCAATCAAAGTACAAGGGGACTAGAGGAAAGTTAGTGTATGGCATTAATAGTAATAGTGACAACGCCGAGAACAAAAATAAACATGCACTAAGCGCTCTCAAGATGAATAGATGCTAGATGCAAGTAGCCCGAAGAATGGAATTCAGTTCACTAGTATTTTAATTATAATATTATTCCACCTTATCCTGGCTGCTTGATATTATAGTCTTCCAAGTGGTCCTCACCGATCATACTTTACTGATCATGAGGCCATGAGATCACGAGCATATTTTTAACATGAATTCATGAAAAATTTGTGGTCATATACATAAAATTTTAACAGGTATTCAGATAGAATTCACACATATTAATGCTACATACAACCGTTCCCCACAGTTTTCCAGGCTCCCAGTATGGAGGAATGACGAGACCAGTAATTTAATTGAGGGAATAAGCGAGTAGTGCGAGAAAAATGATGAATGCTTTTGTTTCTTTTTTTTCTAGTTGCTTTACGTCGCACCGACACAGATAGGTCTTATGGGACAAGAAAGGGCTAGGAGTGGGAAGGAAGCGGCCGTGGCCTTAATTAAGGTACAGCCCCAGCATTTGCCTGGTGTGAAAATGGGAAACCACGGAAAACCATTTTCAGGGCTGCCGACAGTGGGAAATGATGAATGAATCGATGTGAGCACGTAAGTCCGGAAGTCACAACTCAGGGAAATGACACGAAATTCTGAAACCCAAATAGTCACTTATCAAGAATACGAAACCTAATGATCATTCTTAAATGGAGTAAGTTTATTGTAGTAAAACCGTAAGTACTCTTCGTGTTGTGGTATAATACATTTCATATGTTAGTCAAGAGGGGGATAAATAACGGAAATTCGAAAGTGATTGTTTAGTTTTAAAAAGATATTTCTCTCCACAGTGTTGTTTGCTTAATGCAAGTTTTTCTCTACGATGTTCTCTGTGTAGGTAGTAGCTCTCCTTATGCGGCATTAAGAATGAATATATAGAGGCCGATAAATCATTAACAGTATTGCTATACAATCCTAGAGATGCTATAGTAGCCCCTGTGTATACAAGACAGGGTGATAGATATAAAGCTGAAAATTACAAGCCAGTCAGTTTGACGTGCATTGCATGTAATATTTGTGAAAGCATTATTTCTGAATATATTAGATATGTTTTCGGAATTAATAACTGTTTCGATAGAAGGCAGTTCGTGTTCAGGAAAAGTTATTCCACTAAAGCTCAACTTGTAGGATTCTGCAAGGTATAGCAGATATCTTGGATTCAGGAGATCAAATGGATTGTGTCGCGATTGACCTGTCTAAGGCATTTGATAGGGTGGATAATGGGTGACAACTAGAAAATATCAGTGCAGTTTTACTAGACAAACGAGTGACTGAATGGGTGGCTATATTTCTAGGAAATTGATCGCATATAATTAGAGTAGGCGAAATTTTATCTGTCACTGTAATAATTAAGAGGGGAATTCCTCAAGGCGGTATTATTGCACCACTTAGTTTTCTGATATATATAAACGATATGAGTAAATAAGTGGAATGAAAAATAAGGCTTCTTGTGGATGATGTTATTCTCTCTAGAGCGATAAATAAGTTACAAGATTGTGAGAAACTCCAAATAAACTCGATAATGTTGTGAGATGGAGAATACGATCCACGGGGTTAAAAGTCAGGTTGCGAGTTTCACAAATAGGAAAAGTCCTCTCAGTTCTAATTAGTGCGTTGATGGCTTGAATGTTCCTTATGGGAATCATTGTACCTAGGTGTTAATATAAGGAAAGATCTTCATTGGGGTAATCACATAAATTGGATTGTAAATGAAGTGTACAAATCTCTGCCCATGGTTACGGGTGTGTTTAGGGGTTGTAGTAAGGATGTAGAGGAGAGGGCATTTAAGTCTCTGGTAAGACCCCAACTAGAGTATGGTTCTAGACTATGCGACCCTCACCAGGATTACTTGATTCAAGAACTGGAAGAAAATCAAAGAAAATCAGCTTGATTTGTTCTGGATAATTTCCGACAGAAGGGTAGCGTTACAAACATGTTGCAAAGTTTGGGCTGGGAAGACTTGGGAGAAAGGAGACGAGCTGGTCGACTAAACGGTATGTACCGAGCTGTCATTTGAGAGACGGAGTAGAATGTCATCAGTAGACGAATAAGTTTTAGTGGTGTCTTTAAGGGTAGGAAAGATCACAATATGAAGATAAAGTTGGAATTCAAGAGGAAAAATTGGGGCAAATATTCGTTTCTGGGAGGGAGATTAGGGTTTGGAATAACTTACGAAGAGAGATGTTCAATAAATTTCCAATTTCTTTGCAATCATTTCAGAAAAGGCTAGAAAACAACAGATAGAGAATCAGCCACCTGGGCGACTGCCCTAAATGAAAATCATTAATGTTTGATTGATTGAACTGAGGAAACCACAGGGAAGTACATTATTTCAAATGGATGTCGATAGGCTTCGAACACACTCGTATTCGTATTCCACGTCTCGATACTAGTGCATGAATGTACTGAGATTATTTTCGGTAGCATGCTTCGTTAAGTCTGTGTGTGTAATCGGATGCTATATGAATATATTTGTCTATTGTTTCAATATTTACTGAATCTGCGAATGAAGCGACTGCCGTCACTTTCTCACTCACTTTTGAGCAACCATATTATAGGAATGTCAGTGCCGCTATAAATGATGTCATTTTGATTAATGTTGGTTTCACAGTAATGTCACTAATAGTGTTATTGGCGAGTGTTGGCCAGGAGCAGCTTGAAGCTCCCAGCGGGCGTGTTCTGCTCACAACAGGCTCTATGGAAACAGTATATCTGGACGTCAGAGGTAGACTATCGTAAGTGCAAACACGACGATTTTGATGTTCTTATTGGATGTCGCTTGTGTTGGTCGTGCCTTCCTGGGGATACACTATTACAAGTGCATTTTTTGCAGGAAGGAAGATATTTTATGTGATACTATCGCATGTGCAAGGAGAACCCAGCGGTAAACGATGTTAAATAATCATACAATAGTGCAGACTTACGCCGTCCGCCACAATTCTTATCGTATTCTTCCTTACGATAGCTTACCCTTCAGTCAGTGATACCATTCGGCGGCGTCGTCCGTACCTTAAGTGTTATATAATTATGAGGTTTGTTGTTAATGCCGGTAAGTACTTCATGACAAGGAGCCGAAGAATAAAATGGATTCTGTTACTGGCAGAACTAAAAGAATCGTTCAATTAGCACTCTTGTTTGCACAGGTAAGGAAATTATTATTATTATTATTATTATTATTATTATTATTATTATTATTATTATTATTATTATTATTATTATTATTATTATTATTATTATTTATTTATTTATTTATTTATTTATTTATTTATTTATTTTCCACTAACTGTAGGTACAATTTAGGGATGGTGAATGGAGAAAGGGCATAGCCCCACATACACGAAAGTGCCTCCATCACTACTTAAAATTACAATATTAAAATATACAATTACATTCTACATAGTGTGCTTATATACACTTACCGTATTAGATAGGCATATTTACATAATACTCACAAAACCTGTTCAACATTCAAGTAATTCGACGCACACACATACTCTCTCTCTCTCTAGAATCCCCTCATATACTTCAGCTATGCCACATACAATCTCACTCTCTCACGATCCCATTAACTTTCATCCGTCCCCCCACTCATACCGAACATTCACACAGTAGGAACATTACGTTATGCACAGAAGATTTCGTTATATATACATCCTTTTTACCTCCTTACACAATTTTTCTGCAGGTAGTTCTTTTATCTGTGGTGGGAGTTCATTCCACAGCCGAGCAGAACGATTTTTTTTTTTTTTTTTTTTTTTTTGCTAGTTGCTTTACGTCGCACCGACACAGATAGGTCTTATGGCGACGATGGGACAGGGAAGGGATAGGAGTGGGAAGGAAGCAGCCGTGGCCTTAATTAAGGTACAGCCCCAGCATTTACCTGGTGTGTAAATGGGAAACCACGGAAAACCATTTTCAGGGCTGCCGACAGTGGGGTTCGAACCTACTATCACCCGAATACTGGATACTGGCCGCAATTAAGCGACTGCAGCTATCGAGCTCGGTCAGAACGATTAAAGAAGCCACTTTGACATGATGCTGTTCTTGCAAATGGAGGGAAAGGGACACGCCTCGACCTCTTTGAGCGGAGCGATAGTTCAGCTGTAAGCGTTTGAAAGGGTTTATATCAATGTTACCTGCGAGGGATTTTCTCAGCAAAGCAATATCAAATTGTTTAGAGGGTTATTGTGGGGGGCAGTGATCTGGCTGTATTTAAATGACCGTGTTGAGTAATTAGTCTTTCTTCTGGGCGTTCAACTCCCTCTAGTTTCATCATGTTCTCCACTGGAGTAGGGTGCCAGGAAGGAAGCCCGTACAATAGTATTGGCCGTACTAACGACAAATAGGCTGTCTGAGTATAACATTATAAATGCTATTCATTATGATGGAAAGTGAAAAATCTCAATAATAGATACTTGCTAATTCAGGAGGATAACGAACAGAGCACCTTACCGCCAGACGTCAGTGCTAATATCGACGGGACACTCATAGTGCCAATCGCATCTGCAGCTCATCCTAATGACGTAAATGATTGTTTGGAGTATACTGAACTGGTCCAATTGGCTTGCTTCCCATACTATCAGTCAAATGTATCTTCCTATTAATAGTACGGTACCTCGTTTGTATCCAGCTGAATTTATCAGATATTCCATAGGCCTAAATTTGTTACTTTGCTGGTTTACTTACATTGTCAGGTAAATGAAACAGCGAATGAATTCGAAAATGAACTGGGTGTCGAGAACGTGACCTTACATTATTACACCGTTACTGAAGGACTTGATATGCTGCTAACGAATGAGGAATTCAAGATGTGATATTTTCAATGTTCATTTTGAATAGACGATTGATATCAGTTTATACTAAGCGTCAACTAATTTCCTTTCGACTGAAGCGCCTATTTCCATTATTTACACCAATAGTACGGAAGTGAGTGCGTCACCACAGTGACTGGACATGAAGGGTCCGGGGGGATTATTATGAGGGTCCAACTTTTTTCAGATATTAATGCCATCTGTCAGCTCGCCCTTGTACTTTTGCTGTTCCATGTGCTAAGAGGGGAAAACGATCACAGTCCTTCAATAAACACGGTGAAAGGTACAGGTTACAGGTGTAATATAATGAGGGTCCACGCGCTTGTGTGAAAAAACGATGAGCGTCCGCTTAGCATCACGTGACACGCATTACTGCCAGCTGACGCTAGACAGACAAGGCGAGGCCAGTGCTGTTTACTTCGTTGTTGTGTTGTGATCGTCTATATTGTCAACAGTTTTTAGTACCTTTGTGTTCAGTATTGTGTCTCGACTTGTTTTCTACCGGTATGGAAAGTGATTTTAGTAAAGTGAGTGATGGAAAATGTGAAGTCTGATCAAAAAATACCAAAAAAAAGGAAGAAGTATGGTCGCATGAGGGATGTTATGAAGAAATTGAGGTTAAGTTCGCATGAGTTAGGCCCTGAATGTTTATGCAAAAGGTTATAGTGCTTCAATAATGTTGGCGAGAGTCAACGAAAACGCATGATCAGGGAATTTAAAGCAATGGAAACATACGACGAACAAAACTCATATTTAAGTGGCTTGATTACAGTTTTACCAGTACAAAGACGTCGGGCTCGCAAAGACAAAGACAAGAAGTTTGACACTAGTTATTCATTTAGAATTCGGTTTGAAGAAGGTGGTTCCACGCTTGACAAGCAAGTATATTATAAGGCGCTTAATGCTAACCGTGGAATAACAGCTCGTCGAGTGCAGAACGTTCAGATGTCACTTGCCTCCAAAGGGGTAAGCCCTAAAGATGGAAGACGTTAGCATAGCAATAGACCTCAACAATCTCAAAAGAAACTCGTGGGCATATTTTTTAATTTATTAAATCACTGTGGGGGCGGAAGTCACTTTATTCATTTCGAGATACGGATAAAATTTATCTTCCGGAGACTTTAAATATTGCAAAAGTGAGCCGAATGTACAACGAACAAATACCAGGAAATATTATTATGAAACTTTCAGAAATATCTTTGAAAGCGCCTTCAATATTTCCTTGGGCTATCAGAGGAAGGATACCTGCAGTATTTGTGACGAGTTTAAGGCAAAGAAAAACGCTGTTATTGAAGACATCAGGACTGCTTCAGCTGAGATAAAAGTGGTAAAAGGCGAAAGAACTTCACTGCCTGGAAGTTTCACAAAACTTCGTTTAACCGAAGCCGATAAATGTTACTCCATGAAGAGGCACGTCCGGAAGAAATGACGTAAAATAGAATCCCTCACAACAATAGCCGTGGATTTTCCAAAACATTTGCTGACAACAAACATCACAACGAACGACGTTTACTACAGGCGACAACTAAATTTTCCCTATTTTAATATTCGTATCCTGTCAAACAATGATTCAGTTTTCTACACCTACGATGACACGGTAGCTCGAAAAGGACCAGACACATTTGCTCCTTTCTTTACCATTCTCCGACTGAAATTCTACCTCAAAACGATTCGTGAATTAGTGAATTTTTTTGACTCTTGCGGTGGCCAGAATGAGAACTTCACCGTATTCCGCTTTCTCCATCATCTCATGATAGAGAAACATCGGTTTGATTGCGCGAAGGTCTTCTGCCCAGTTCGGGGCCATTCCTACATGGAATGCGACCGGAATATGGCCATTGTCAACCAGAAATCAAACGTCGAAACCCCAGATGAGTTGAGAGAAATGGTAGTGAACAGCCGGCCAAAGCCGTCTCATTTCGAAGTAATCGACTGCAAACGAAAGAATTCTTCAAAGGATGGACCAAGCACTTGGAAGCAGTCTATAAACCCAAGTTACCTTTCCCTACACGTCCAATTCGTTGTCTGAAAGTCGAATCTGACAGTCCTGCTATGGTTTTCCACGGTGAAACTTTTTGTGGAGCTTACAAAGTTCCAATGTAATGTGGCAAGCACCAAAAAAACAAATGATAAACCGAAACCAAGACGACTACCATTGCAAACACTCTATAATGGACCTTTCCTACTTGCGACAGCAAAATACAACGATCTCCAGTATTTGAAAATATTTCTAGAAAAATCTGAAATCCAGATATTTCTGTGAAAACCTTCCACAATGTGCTGAAGTTGGTGAAAATGAAGAAGACCTATATTTGTTGGACGAACTGTTGGACTGAATGGAGTGTATAAAGTTGGTTAGTTTTATACTCCATTAGAAATTATTTTATACCCTCAGAGTCATGTTAGTAAATTTTAGAGTAGACTATATTACTAATATTTTTATGAGAACCTTCTACAAACTGCAACATTTAGTGAAAAAGAAGAATGTATTATGGATAAACTTTTGAATTAACAAGACTGTATGACGTAGTAGTAATTTCATTACATTGTCATACTTATTTTTTTCATTTTTAACAATAACATTATTAATAATTCTTTTTGAAAAATATTGACTATAAAGTATTAATGTACACAGGTACATAAAACATTTCTGGTAGCAAAAAACCCTTTGAAATTGATTATTACATAACTAAAAGGTATAGCTGTTAGATTTTACTGATGGTTTGAACAAACTACTCTAATGGAGCCTCGTCATTTTCCCCCTGAAAATATGTGCGACACAACATGTTCTGAAAAAATTCAATAGATTAAATTTATGTTCTATTTTTTCTGTCTTAAATGCTTTTTGTTTAGTCCATACATACTTTTATTATGCTAAATACCTGTATTTAAGTTGATACTTACGTACCTAGGTGATTGAAACTTTCTTTTTCATTTTCCGAAAACTACAAACGGTGGACCCTCATCGTTTTTCGACTGCACCCTTCAAGTGTAATGTAAGGAAAAGGCACCGAGAAGCAGTGGCAAGATATAAATAAAGAACAGGCAGATTAGTTCCTACAAAGCAAGTTATGCCTACTGAAATCGTTCTTGTGAAAGGAAATGTTAAGAAAACAATACTTAAAAAGACAGGCAGTCCATTTTTAACAATTTGTGGAGAGATGGAAATGAGAACGATATTACGGGATTATACGTAGTCTTGCACGTAATTGCTAACAACGTGAGCAGAAGGGTAATACAAGAGAGGAAGTTTAGGCGTAACGTGACATTTCAGTTCTTCTTTGAAGTTCGTGGCCAAAGACTTCAAGTCTTCAAGATGTTTGTCTCAAATATATTGAATATATCTGAACTCATTTCTTTAGCATTTAGCATTTAGTATTTAGCATAATAAAGTATATATGGACTGTACAGAAAGACAGAAAAAAATAGAACACAAATTTAATCTCTTTTTTTTCAAAACATATTGTAGAAGAATAAGCGTGAGTGGCGTCTTTAAAAGTAGGAAAGATCACAATACGAAGATAAAGTTGGAATACAAGAGAACAAATTGGGGCAAATATTCATTTATAGGAAGAGGAGTTAGGGATTGGAATTACTTACCAAGGGAGGTGTTCAATAAATTTCCAATGTCATTGAAATCATTTAAGAAAAGGCTAGGAAAACAACAGATTGGGAATCTGCCATTTAGGCGACTGCCCTAAATGCAGATCAGTATTGATTGATTGAAATGTACGTCAAGACTACATCAGCAAAGAAAACTACTGGTGGAATTGTTGAACCAGATCAAAGAGGAAAGAAGGTGCCACCAAATAAGTTCGGCGATGAAATAAGGGAAGACATCAGAAAGCACATCAGAATGTTCCCCAAAATTGAGAGCCACTACAACCGAGAGAAATTGGTAGACTTTACCTTGTTAACAATCTCAATATATCACAAATGCATTCTTTGCACTTGCATAACTGCAAGGGAAAGAAGGTGGAGCAAGGTTTAACAGCAAAGCAGTGGCATTTTAATATTGAGTTTAACTTAGTTTTCAAGGAACGTGCTAATAATACTGTGATGACTGGGATGAGTTTCGGGTTAAACTAAAAACTAACAATAGGTAAAAACAGACAAAAAAGTCAAAATTAAACCAGACTACGATACTAACTAGTCAGAGGTAGATATGTGATATTAAGAAAAAGACCTGTGATAAAAATCAGCCAAAATAACCCGTATCCCTCAAAGGAGTCGTATTCTAAATTAAGAATAATGTCTACCTACACCACACCTTATTAATTCCAGTGTCTTTTTGGTAAGAACATTCTGGACATATAATCTGACAATCCTCGATGCTACAGAACAGAAAGCCTACAGCTGGAGGTGGGATGAAACAGTTGCAGGTCGTGGATGTAAAGAAGTGTCATCTTGATTACTGAAGTGGGTTCTAGCTAACCTACGTGAATCTCAAGCTAAGGAACTTACGATATGGCTTGATAAATTCGGAGGTTAATGTCATATTTTTGGATACTGAGATGTGTTCCTAATATCAAAATGATCAACCACAAATTGAAGGGACGCACTCATATGGAGGCGAACGGTGTCTATCCTGTTACTGAAATAACCGAAAGGAAACTTGACTCAAATACAATCGCTGTAAGACTTCGTGATCAGCAACAAGTTGTTTGCCAGTGCCGTTTCAAGTGTATTACATGCAAGTATCTGACTTCAAAGATTCTGAAATTCTTTTCAAAAGACCGTCATCACTTTGGTTAAACAAACATCCAAAATATCGTCATCAAATTCATTTCCGGCTAGCCACGTTGTACATCCTCAAGTAAGAGTAGAGAATTCAGGTTCCCTCTTGTATAAAATTTCAAGAGAATGATATACAACGGTTAACGAGGGGGGTTGCTGCAACATGGCCCTGAGGACTCCCTTGCTATACAAAACATCGTCAGACACATAGCTCCAGAAAATCATAAAGTCTTGCAGAAACGCCTCAGGTGGGTGCCTCAGTGCTTTCACTATTTTTAACAGAGCATCCCACAAAGTATCGAGATGAGTTCAGAAAGAACCGGACGATACAATCTATCTATATATATATATATATATATATATATGTATATAAATATATATTGCATATTTTGCACTTTATTTGCTATGCTGAACTAAATTTCGATATTCATGTTCACTCCCTCATAGAATAATCCTATATAACAAAGATAAGTACATACGAAATATAAAAAAGTAAAATATATAGGAAAGAAACCATCATTAAATCCCGTGGCTTATAGTAATTGTAAATGGTGACGTATTCAAAAATACATTTCCGAGAGGTAAAATATCATACGTGCTACCATCGATGTACCACTACTCAAAAATATTCACAATGACAACGTACACGCAGAGATTAGCTGAAAACGATATTAAAAGTTAGGTTCTCCAGAACAGTCGATTCGGCTTGCCTTAGAGGTGGCAAAATGTGGCCTGAGCAGCTTCTTTCTGCTCTCCTGCAATGTTAATGAAATGTCACTTATGATAGCTTACCTTTGATATCATAATATGTCTCCAGTGTCACAAATTTGAGAAGGATGGCGACTCTAATCTCGTGTTGCCCGGTAGTTATTTCTGCATAATGGACATGAGTAATAAGGAATTCAAAATTGTCAGATTTGTAATACAACTACATAATTCTGTAGTTAGAACAGTAACTGCACATGTATGCATAGTCTGGAATTCATCATTTAATTAATGTACAGAATAATTAGAAATGTTCACTGTAAATTTCTTATTTATATTTCTTTTTCTCAGAAACTAGTTCAAGTATGGGGCATATGAAGATTCAAAATATACCGCGTATTACATAGATAAATTACGTAGCCTACTAGGAGAATATTAAGTAGCCTGAGATGTATGCACAGATTTCTCAGAGTTAGAGTAGATAAAATTGAATTCCTTCATCAAATAAACCTTTGGGCACTCGTGTTAGTTATAGAAATCGCTTAACTTCATTAAATGAAATGTCAAACACAGATCACTATTCATCCTTGAAAAGAATGTGTCAGATAATAAAACGCCTAATAAAAACATACAGTATTTTACAACGACAATGTCTTCTTACAGTCAGTCAGAAGGGAACTCACGCAAAGAAGAGACTTAAATTGTGCACATACTAGTCTTTGTACAACATGAATACGTATTACTTTAGTCTTTGGAGTACGGACATTTCATTTCAAATCAATTTATAGAAACAAATGCAGGTCAAATTTAAATGAATAATTACATCAGAAAATCGTTCATAAGCAGAGTATTCGTTTCGAGAACATAATATTTTGATGGTAAAGTATATATTGTTTGAAGTATTGGAAATAGCTATTCGCAATAGGCCTATTCGGTAAGCGATCAGATATATTAAAATTAACTAGACATTAAATAAATGAACAACTATTGTTTCAATTTACAGTCTCAGCTCCGCATGCAGGCCGTCAGTTTCACATTACTGTTCATTTTGTTATCATAGTTTTATAAAGAATCCGAGCCACGGGGATTTTACTTTTCACTTCGGCTTTCCCATATCGTCGCTCCGGAAAACAATGACATAACTGTCAAAACTGCAATTGTACAGGAGACGCGAAAAACCGATTTATATTTCGTTAAGATCCAATTATGCCAAAAATTAATTTTGTAGGAAATTGTAACCAGGGAAAATTGTAACATATAAAAGCGCACTACAGGATACAGAAATATTTTCAAAATAATTACTTTATTTTCGCCCAAAATGACCCCTTTTCTGCAAATGCGTCATTGTTCTTCTGAAACTGATCAATATGTAACGAAGTTTGTCAGTAGTATCAGGAAGAAAAAGACCCTACGTCTTGGTACCATTCTGTTAACGAAATAGGATGAATGAAATACAAACTATAAACACTGAAAGTAATAAAAAAAACTGTCAAGTGTAATGAGCTTCTAAACCAATGAAGTTTCGACCAGGAATCACACTTACGTCATTGTTCCAATGGACACGAAGGATCAATCGCGAAGTTAAAGACAGAACTACCGGGCGAGTTTGCCGTGCGCGTAGAGGCGCGCGGCTGTGAGCTTGCATTCGGGAGATCGTGGGTTCGAGCCCCACTGTCGGCAGCCCTGAAGATGGCTTTCCGTGGTTTCCCATTTTCACACCAGGAAAATGCTGGGCTGTACCTTAATTAAGGCCACGGCTGCTTCCTTCCAACTCCTAGGCCTTTCCTATCCCATCGTCGCCATAAGACATATCTGTGTCGGTGCGACGTAAAGCAACTAGCAAAAAAGGACAGAACTGAGACATACGGCGATATTGCTCTGAAGTGCGGTCACAAACAGCTATGATTTCTACAACGACGCAATTGCCCTCTAGCGGCCTAGAGCATAACTACAGTTCGAACGATATTCACACGTGCGCGCTACGTATTTCTGAACCCAGACGG
Organism: Anabrus simplex; assembly: GCF_040414725.1. NCBI lineage: Eukaryota > Metazoa > Arthropoda > Insecta > Orthoptera > Tettigoniidae > Anabrus > Anabrus simplex. The sequence goes on from NC_090266.1 coordinate 801,234,894, forward strand.
CCACGAAACTCCATTTGATCAAATTGTGCAGTTGCGTCATTGTTCTTCCAGAGCGACGTTATATACACTAGCTTTAATTCTAGCCGCGCTTCAGTGGGAAATTAGATCAAACATCACCAGAATCCACAGCAGGCACTGAATTTTAGATACAAATAGTGCACTTAACGTAATTGTAGGAAAGAATGTACGTATTTATGACAGATGGTACAAAATTCATTGTTTATGATGTTACAGGAACATATCCTTCAATTACCTCGTCTAATGGGAAAAGTAAAATCGACCGAAGGTATACGAAATTACAATCTGTAATGTTAACCCGTCGGCACTCACAAACGGTGTCATACAATGGGAACGTAAACTCGTCCATATTCGTAAATGGTGTCGTAAAATGGCGATATAAACCAGAACCCACTCATAAATGGTGTCGTACACTCAAATCAGGAGAATCCTGGGTGAAAACGAAAACAGGTAACTTTTGTGTGTACATTTTGTCCAACCCTGAGGATGAAGGAGAATCAAGCGAGACAACGTCACATGTGTTCGTCTTCCAGGAGGTGCGGCTTGTGATGTTACGCACTCAGGGGTCACTCTTAACTCCATTTCCTCGGGAACTGACTAAGTTGTTTCTATGGTTAAACATTGTGGCTATACTGGCTTCCCCTAATCAGGGAAAACAGTTAATTAACTGTAATTTAATTGTGAAGAAATGTGCACGATGTAATCCCGCCCCAGTAGGCATGGTATTTGAGTGTTTGATAAGCGCTGACAACAACGCCATAGGAACGGTTTTTCGAACACCCTTGTTCCTCTGATGATCATAATTATTTAAGGCCAGGTTAATTTTTACTTTGCTTGTTGAGGATGAATGCGATATTATTATTATTATTATTATTATTATTATTATTATTATTATTATTATTATTATTATTATTATTATTATTATTATTAGTATTATTATTATTATTATTATTATTATTATTAATACACCCTATGGGAAATATACTCAACAGCTATTTAAAATTCAATGGCTTTACATAGGAGGAAAAATGACCATAATAAGAAGGAACATTTTTATACCACATGGCAATTCGAAAAGGAAGAAAAAGGATAAGACTGACCTACGTAGCACATTTTAACCTGTGAATAACTTATGGACCTGTAATGCATTTTCGGCAATACAGAATGGCACACAGCTCTTCGACCGATTCGAATAGTGAACATGATAAGTCTTGTATGAATGCGAATATCTCATGTAATTACAGTAAGTGTTTCCAAACAATGGAGTTGCTAACAGACGTTATATTTATTCAGTAGACTGCGACTGTTTAAGACCTTAGTGCTTTTACTCTACCGTCCTACTAGGAAACACAGTTTGGTTTTAGATAAGAAGATAGCAAGAAGAGGGCATGGAGGGCCTAAAAACTAGAAGCAAATCGGGGCAGCCTAAGGAGACAACTAGGTGGGAAAGACAGCTATATGTAATGAAGAACCATTCAGCTTCCGTTTTGCCCTGCTCCCTCCAATTATTTGAATGGCTATACAATTATTATTTTGGTGGAAAACTAGTGCATTGTTTAAGATTATACTCTACATTTCATTTTAAACAAGTAAAATTATTTTCGTGCGCAGGAAGCAGTCATTTTATTTATTTATTTTCTCACAAAATTAACTTTCTATTTTCGTAAGACGTTGATATTATGAGGATATTTTGTTTATTTATTACAACTCACCTATCATAGTTCTTTCTGGATTGGGAATAATATTCTTCATTTGCATGTCTTCTATTTTTATATGTCATTTTATACCATTTAATTTCTCTCCCATTTCCCATAATTATATTAAATAAAAGCATTGTATGGTGTTTCAGCAAAAGAGTATGTCTTTAAATAAAACTCGAATCGCCTTATTAAGTTCTTAGTGAAGGCTGACTTCCTTCATCTTAGTTTCTTGCGTCCAAAATAACGTTGCTGCCGGGACAAAAACTCCTATGTTAAATATTTTAGCTTATAATTTTGGCCGGTAAGGTTCTGTCATCTAAGGTGCAATATTGTGTGAATATTGTCAAGGCATTCTAGCTCTTCATAATGTATGTGCTGCGGGTCAGTATATCTCCAAAAATATTATCACATAGGAGGTTTTGTCCCGGAAACGACGATATATCAGTTCTTCCCTTGGCAGTTTTTTCAAAATATAATTGTAGAGTAATATAATAGGGGGTATATTGATGGAAATACGGCTCATTCTTCCTTACGATAGTCGAGCGCGATGCCCTTTGACAATAAGTTCATGGTCGAGACCCCTAACTTTTCAGCCAGCATTTGCACAAAAGAATTACAAAGAAATAGGAGAATTTGACTCCCAATGAATTGACATACGAGTCCGTGTGGTTCCTTCATTCCCCTCCTGCCGCATATTCAAGGTCGAGCCAGGGGTGTGTGTGGGTAGACGGGGTAGCAAGTACCTTCCCCTCTGTTCGTGGTTGGTTCATGTTAGATCTCTCGTCATTCCAACTCCCCTCGCTCATCAGGTGTGTCCAGGTGTTTGCTTCAGCATGGATCTGACCAGTGAGAGAGAGTGTAAGCTGGCGGTTCTGAGGTCTCATTTTCTTGCCTGAAATGAATATTTCTTGCCACGAAATTATAATAAAGTCTAGTCTACAATGGCAATGTAAACTCGTCCATCTTCGTAAATAATGTCGTACAATGGTGGTGTAATCTAGTTTACATACGCAAATAGTGTCCTACAATGGCCATGTATACCATCCCGTTTTCTCGAATGGCTTCGTACAATGGCAATGTAAATTCACCCGCATTCGCAAATGGTCTTGAAGAATGGCGATGTAAATTCCTTCACATTCACAAACGCTGCCGCACAATAACGATGTAAACCTGTCGGCATCACATGGTGTCTTACAATAGCGATATAAAACCGTCCGTGTTCGCAAATGGTATTGTACAATGTCGATACAAACTCGACTGCTTTCGCAAATAGTGTCGTACAGTAGCGATGTGAAACCGTCCATGTTAGCAAATGGCATCGTGCAATGGCAATGTAAACTCATCCGTATTCACAAGTGGTATCGCATAACGATGATGTAAACTCGTCCGAATGCAAAAGAGAACCCTGTATATTTATCTTCCAGTTTTAAGCCTAGGACTCCGATCTTTTATACGAAAACTGGGCTGGTTAAAAATGTTAACCTGTGTGGGGTTTCGAGTTGATTCATGTTGTTTAAAGGGGCCTAACATCTGCGTCATCGACCCGGACATTTGAGTTGCAAATTTACAGGCCCTAGTCAGTCCTCAAACATAAATTCTTATTTTCAGTTGGTTAGTATGTACTGCCGTTCTTAAATTTTGCTAGGAATTTATTTTGTTGTGGAACGGAGTGGTAGTGATTTTCTGCTAACATTGTACACATAGGATTAACGTAAGGGAGATTTTTAATTTTCAGTCGTTCTGTCGGTACGTTTGCCCATTCGCTTCCTTATATTAAATTGTTTTTATCCTACCCTAAAAGAGGAGCAGGCCTCTTAGACGGTGGCGTCATCTGTCGGGCAAAGGGATTTGTGCTGGTGATGGAGATGTGTGGGGAAGATGAGGGGTTTGGCGGCCATGGCCTGTACTAGGAACAGTGCCGGCATTCCCTTCAGTGCAGGAGAATAGAAAACAACGCAAGACCACTCACAGGATAGCCGACAGTGGAGACCTGATATTCTCTGTCTCCTGAATGCAGAAGTGTTGAGCCACTATAGAACCGTGGCCAATCCTCCTCTGTTCGATAGGTCGGTCGGAGTGCAGAGCTGTTGGACCACGGCAACATTTAGGTCGAAACCTATCCTACAACCGCCGACTTACCGTACTATTAGTAGGGAAAATACCTTCCAGCTGGATGTGATCCAGAGGTAGTCCGTCCGAAGCTATGTAGACTAGCTGCTCGACCTCGGTGACGAATTCCTGTAGCGTCTCGTTAGCGCGCTGAGTCATCTTCCATAACTGCACACAGGAGGGGGCTGCCAAATGGTAGTTTTATTTATTAACGAAATGTGCGACTGGATTATACTCGTAACTTAGAAAACGACACATACACGCGCATCAATTTCATGCGCATTCCCCACTGATAGAGAACAACAGTGTATAACATTGGGACACACGGTGCTGAAAGTGTTAATACTACGCACTACTCCGATAAAAATACCTTGAAAAGTTTTAAACTGCACTTATGACAATTTTAGTGCTATTCATTACATGGATTACAGGTGTGGGAAATGTGGCGAATGCCATTCAAATTGGATTCCCGACATGATGCCAGTAGAATTCAGAAGGCTCGGTCAAAGAGGTATTGGATTACAGGGTCATTAATGTGAGTATTTAGATGGCTGGTATATGTATTGAACCCGAGTGACTTAGGCCCATAGTCAGTCATGATTTGATCGGTAAAATAATATATGGTACATTTATTGAAATACAGAAGGGACGTTGAAAATATTTCGTTTAGGTAATGTCGAAATCAGAGCGAAGGAAGGACGACAGACTGGAGCCTGACGGATTAGCTCAACACGACAACTTTTAGCTACTTCACAGCAGGGAATATCATTAGTTGGCGTACAAGGAAATACAGAGTCCACAAATAAGTCTTGGTCAGAAAGAGGAAGGGGGAGAGTCATACAAAGGAAACTCACCACATGAGTAATACCTTGGGATATTTTTGGCAGGACGGAAATTCCGTGACCTCATGGAAAATTACAGCGGCTACGTGTACGTTCGCTAGCCTAAGTTCGAGCAGGTGGAGATTTAAATCACGTGACCGCTTGCCGGCCAATAGTAAAAATTTGATGGGAGACTCAGGGATACCATCTTAAGGAATGATGGATGAGATATTTTCGTAACTACAAAAGTAATCAGTAATAAATTATTATGAGTACGCGGATGGATGTACTGGATTTATTGGAGGTCACGCATGGAAAAATAATCAATACTTATTGGCAAATTAAATAAATTGAAGGCTGGATTTCTTGGAAACCAGACAGCTTGAATCTCATTGGCTGAAAGAAGACCACGTTGTCAGGGACGCTTACGAAGGCGCGAAATGTGAGGAGCGAAATCCATCCGTATCTCCTAAATCTGTGATCACCAGGAGTTCATATTTAATCCAGCAGATCTGCTAGCGGAGTGGATTAATTTGATGTAAATTTTAACTTCCAATTCGGAGTGCAAGTACCGATATTAAAAATCCACCCCCTCCCTCAGGGGTATGACGTCAACAAATCCGCGGGAAAAAGGCTTCATCCGTATATACGGGGCAAGGGATCCTCGCCAGCACACTTGTAGTGAACCTCGGAAGCTGAGTTGACGGACGCAGCACACTTGTCTTGAATCGTTGGAGCTGAATTGACGGTCGCCGTACACTTGAATTGAATATCGGGAGCTGAACTGTTGGTCGCCGCTAACTTAGAATTCTACGGACGTACAGTCATTTAATGGCGCGAGCATCCGCCAGTGTTTGTAAAATGTGATCGCGCTCAAGCAACATGTTAAATCTGGAAATAGTTAACGTAGGACAGTGTTTGTCATTTGTGAATATCAGTGATGTAAAGTAATTACACTGCAAGAGAGTAGTATAAAATATATCACCATAAGTACGTACATAACAGACTGTGTGACGAACAGTACTTTAAGGAAGTAGTAGCCTGTACTTTGCTATACCGAACCGATGTCATGAATATGTCAAGAGTGCCGTACGAAACAAGCGTATCGCGACGGGCGTAATAGCTGACACCTCGTCGTACGTGTCCAGGTCCATTGTGCGGTAGGTGGACGAAGATTAAATAGTGTAAATATATTAAATTCTTGGGTCTAGGATAGAAATTTGTTGTATCCAAGTTAAAGTATACAGTGTTAACGTTGTAAATGGTGAAGGTTTGTGGTAATCAAGATATGAGTGTAAAAAGATAATGTGCCAGGAAATCTTTTGTGAAACTACGCCATCAAGAATGGAGGAGTAAAACGCAGAGAGGGGCCGGATGGAGCCTCTCGTCTGCAAAGTTGTAATGGAATACCGATAACTAAGATGAGTACTAAACTGTAAATAATATTTGGGAAATGTTATCGTGATGGGAAAAATGGGAATAATTTGGTTATACTTGGTTACCTTCTGTAACAAGATGGGTCGCTTAACGACCCCATCCTAAATTTGTAGCACGGACAGTAGTAAATCATAATAATGTAAATAATCGGGTCTTTTATGTATTCAGTTTGTTGGAGATGTAAATTTGTATATATAGTGTAGTACGTTAATTCATGCATGCATTCATATTTCTTTGTAGTCAATAATTTTCTTTACATTTGATTTTGATTATGATAGTTAAATAAGACCCGATATGTGCTTTTATGTTTTGTCAATTTTAACGAGCCATTTAATGACATGGAAGGAAAATCCAGCTTCGCCATACCAAGTGTGTTTTGTTGTAATTAATATGGTCATATTTTCAAAATGAAGTTGTTAAATTTGTGAGATGCGATTAATATAATAATATTCCAAGTAAATCATATCTGGAGTGGTTAGAGCCAGAATAAATCGACTTTGTGAAAGGGGTTATGCGTTAAACATATTACGAGTGGACTACCGTATTACAGGCGAAATTATTATTTTTTTATATAATAATAATAATAAATAAATAATATAACTTTTTTGAAGAAGATATTTTTTTAAATATGATTCGGAGATAATAATAATTTATGTGATCAAGTGTTGAGTTTATTGGGAATCATTTAATGACGGGAGGTCGGTTTTAATTCGGAATTAAAGTGCGTGATAATTTAATTTGATCAATTAATAATATTGAAATGTAGATCGGTGCTAATAATCCGTACATGTTAATGAACGTGTGGTTTAAATTACGGTCCAATATTTTTTTACGTGTAAATGTCGTGTCTTAAAGTTGCGATTCATTAGCCGGAACACGTAGGACTAATATTACGAGACCATGATTGTCAAAATTTTGGTAAATATAATTTCAAGATGTTACGATTATTTGTGGAGAATGAACTAAAGCGTAGATCAAAATGAGATAGAAAATGTGAAAGAATCTGCAGTCAGATAATAAAAGGTCGTACGATGTCAGAAATGAATAAATAAGTCAGTTGATAATTCTGTGAGAAATAAATGAATCAAGGAATATTGAGATAGAGAGGAAAATAAATTCCGTACGAGAGACACTTAGGATATTGATATGAGTGTAAAATGTACGGGCAGTGTCACAGAAAAATACTGAGTTACAGAGCGGGGAGAATTCGAACCCGTGACAGCATGTACGAAATAAATAGACTGCACAGCTATTCGTTGAGAGACAACGGATCTAAAGATAATGAGAGTTCAGATTCCACATAAATGGTCGTATATTGTATTCATTGTAATGACGAGCGAGAACAATCATGATGTCGTGATAATAATAATAATAAGTATTGCAGATAAAGGATTGGACCGCCTTAATTAAATGAGCGTTGAGAAAGATGTTAAACGGGAATCTAAATGATAATATGCAACCGATAATAATAATAATAATGTAAGGACGATGTTAAATCATCGCGGTCAGATTAATAATAATTGTCATAATAATAACAGGAATGATGTCGTGGGTCGATCAGTGAAATATTTGTAATTGCGACCGATATCTTAATATATATTTTGGCGGAAGTGACCGGTCCATTAATAATAATAACCTCTTAAGTTACGTGAATAATAATAATATATTGAGTCACCTATTCATTAATAATAATGATAACCACGAGAGGGATATAATAATAATAATAACGGTAATAACCATTTGTGTTTGCATCCCGCATAATAATGATGATATTAATCAAATGTGACAGTGCCAGGAACCGTTGAGTAATAATAATAATAATAATAATAATCATAATAATAATAATAATAATTTCAAGGATGATAATGTCATGAATATTGTGACGATCGTGGATTAAATTGTTTGGTGACAATATCCCTCTATTAGTATGTTGAATAATATGAGTATGATAATATTAGAGTCATTTGGTATCTCTTTATTGTACGGTTTCCGGATGGGACGATGTTACAGTAATACTTGGCGTGTTTGTGTACTTCGCTCGCGATGCGAGGGGGGGTCATTGGCACGGTATTTCCCACCGCTTCTCGTTATCTCATCTGTGGCAGTAGTCTATTGAGGCTAACTGGTAACAATTCAGATCACATGTAAATAATATGTAAATGCTAATTCAGTGGTATGGCATCAGCTGGATATCGTAAGATAGGGACTGTCCGTGGAATCCAGTTTTCGCAATTCACGAGAAACATTACCCAGTCCGAGTACCGGTCTCGGAAAAATGTATATAGCCGGAGTACGTCATCTTAGTTAAATCGGGAAGCCGACCGTAACATGGGTTATGCTCGGGCTCCCGATAGAAGGAAGCTATATCCTTGAGTAACGGTTCGATTCAAATGGAATCGATCCGTAAATTATACCTCCAAAATGTCATTTTATTTCAGAAGCAACGCAGCAAGATATTGATACCACTTGCGGTATGGCAAGTGATTTATATATGTAACATGCGTGGAAATTCAAATGTTGTTGCCAAGTGTATCAAAGTTTCATACGTCAAATGGCGTAATAAACCGCTCCTTCTGGCAAATTATTTCAAAGGAAACCACTCTCATAATCTTTTTATTGTAGTTAGATGATGCCCTTTTTAAAGTAACAGTCACTTCCTAGTCCTATCATGGAGTCCTTAAATTCAAGTTACAATCGAGCCTTCCCCCTTTTAAATTTAAGTTGCTCCGTTCATCCCCGTGTTCTATTATGCCGTTATATTTATATTTGATGATTTAAATAATGAACCGACACCCCTGAGATAAATGCTAGTCTGGGACTCGGGAGGTGGACGGGTGCAGTATACGTGTGACGTAATATTCTACAAAAGCTCTGTGGAGTCGATTGTAAATGAGATCGTATTTCCAATTTGCTGGAAGTTATAACTACATACATACAAACATCATTATTACAGACCGTTATGCCTTTCAGCGTTCAGTCTGCAAGCCTCTGTGAATGTACTAAATGTCGCAACAATCCTCTACTTGCAATTAGTGCTGAAACTTCATTTAGTTCTATACCTCTTATCTCCAAACCATTAGAAACTGAGTCTAACCATTGTCGTCTTGGTCTACTTCTACTTATCTTACCATCCATAAGAGTCCATTATTCTCCTAGGTGACCTACCACCCTCAATTCGCCTCACATGACCCCATCGCCGAAGCCGGTTTATGCGTACAGCTTCATCCATCGAGTTCATTCCTAACGTATCCTTTATCTCCTCATTCCGAGTACCCGCCTGCCATTGTTCCAACCTGTTTGTACAAGCAATCATTCTCGCTACTTTCATGTCTGTTACTTCTAACTTGTGAGTAAGATATCCTGAGTCCACCAATCTTTCGCTCCCGTAAAGGAAAGTTGGTCTGAAAACAGACTGATGTAAATATAATTTTGTACGAGAGCTGACTTCATTCTTACCGAATAGTGTTGATAACAACTGAGAGCTCACTGCATTAGCTTTACTGCACCTTACTATATTACCATCCTGGGAAAACACACTTCCGAAATACTTGAAATTATCTACCTGTTCCAGCTTTTTATCACCAATCTGACATTCAGTTATGTTGAATTTCTTACCTACTGACATCAATTTAGTCTTCGAAAGGCTAATTTTCATACCATACTCATGTAACAATTTTCAAGTTCCAAGATATTAGACTGCAGGCTTTCGGCACAATCTGCCATTTAGACCAAGTCGTCAGCATAGACCAGGCTGCTTACTACATTTCCACCTAACTGAATCCCCCCCTTCCACTTTATACCATTCAGCAGATGATGCATGTAAACTACGAACAACAAAGGTGAAATATTACAGGCTTGTCTAACCCTTGTAAGTACCCTGGACAAAGAACTCATTCTACCATCAACTCCCACTGCAGCCCAATTGTTAGCATAAATGCCCTTGATTGATTTTAGTAATCTACCCCTAATTCCATAGTCCCCCAGTATTTTGAACATAATTTCCCTCGGTAGCTTTTCCTAGACCTACGAAACATAAACACGACTGTCTATTCCTATTGTAACATTTTTAATTACCTGGCGCACACTGGAGATCTGATCCTGAAAGCATCTCTGTGATCTGAAATCCCACGGGGTTTCATCCAACTTCCTCTCAACCACTGATCGCACACTCCCTTCCAAGGTGACAGTGAACACTTTGCCTGGTACCCTAATCAACGAGCTACCTCGATAGTTGTTGCAATGCTTCCCGTTCAATTGCTTATAGATAGGTTCAATTACTGCTTTTGTCTAAAGGTACCTTGCCGACACTCCATGCTAATCTTACTACTCTTTGAAGCCATTTCACGCCTGCCTTTCCACTATACTTCACCATTTCAGGTCTAATTTCGCCTATTCCTGCTGCCTTATGACAATGGAGTTTTCTTGCCATACTTTCCACTTTCTCAAGCATAATTTCACCAACATCATTTTCCTTCTCCCCATGAGCTTGGCTGTTCACACCACCACCAGGATGATTTCCTTTTATATTGAAAAGATGTTCAAAATATTCCTTGCACCTCTCCAGTGATTCCCTGGGGTCTATTATGAGTTCACCTGAATTACTCAAAACACTGTTCATTTCCTTTTTCCCTCCCTTCCGAAGATTCTTTATAACTGTCCAGAAAGGTTTCCCTGCTGCTTGACCTAGCCTTTCCAGGTTGTTACCAAAATCTTCCCACGACTTCTTTTTGGATTCAACAACTATTTGTTTCGCTCTGTTTCTTTCATCTACATACAACTCCCTGTCTGCCTCGGCTCTTGTTTGGAGCCATTTCTGATAAGCCTCCTTTTTACGTTTACAAGCTGCTCTCACTTCATAATTCCACCAAGATGTTCGCCTTTTCCCATCTTTACACACAGTTGTTCCTAGGCATTCCCTTGCTGTTTCTACTACAGCATCCCTGTATGCCTCCCATTCACTTTCTATATCCTCAACCTGCTTACTGTCTACTGTTCGAAACTTCTCACTAATCGTATCCATGTACTTCCGTATAATTTCCTCGATCTGGAGATTTTCTACCCTTGTTCGTTTGCATACAGATTTCACTTTCTCTACCTTAGGCCTAGAGATACTTAGTTCACTCCAGATCAGATAGTGGTTTGTATCATCGAAAAATCCCCGGAAAACTCGTACATTCCTAACAGATTTCCTGAATTCGAAGTCTGTTAAGATATAGTCTATTATGGATCTGGTACCCCTAGCCTCCCATGTGTAGCGGTGAAAGGCCTTATGCTTGAAGAATATAAACCCATACTAGCACAGAAGTCCAGAAAAAACTTCCCATTCCCATTAGCTTCCATATCTTCCCCACATTTACCAATCACCCTTTCGTATCCTTCAGTTCTATTCCCAACTCTCTAATTGAAATCGCCCATTAGCACTATTCTATCCTTGCTGTTGACCCTGACCACGATGTCACTCAATGATTCATAAAACTTGTCAACTTCATCCTCATCTGCACCCTCACATGGTGAATACACGGACACAATTCTAGTCCTAATTCCTCCAACTGACAAATCTACCCACATCATTCGCTCGTTTACGTGCCTAACAGAAACTATGTTGCGTGCAATGGTATTCCTGATAAAGAGCCCTACCCCAGACTCTGCCCTTCCCTTTCTAACACCCGTCAGTACACTTTATAATCTCCTATCTCTTCCTCATTATCTCCCCTTACCCGAATATCACTTACTCCTAGCACATCCAGATGAATCCTCTTTGCTGACTCAGCCAGTTCTACCTTCTTTCTTCCATAAGGCCCATTAATATCGATAGCTCCCCATCGAATTCCATTTCATTTGCCAAGTTGTTTCCAAGGAGTCCCTCGCCTGTCAAATGGGAGTGGGACCCCGTTACTCCCATAGGTCCGAGGCTTGCTTAAAATGTTCTGAGCTCGGTCGATTCATGAAGCAGGATGCTACCCTACTTGCACATAGTCCAAGTGAGGATCTCTCCTTTAACGGGTTATGGACCACCGGTGTATTGTATAGTCTTAGCCGCCTGAGCACAAGGAGGGCCAGTACTCAGAATATGTCCGAGATGCCCACTCCCATTCCATAGCAACTGGTATCCCGACTCTCAGGACCACTTACTAGGCCACTCAGCCGTTGCCCATGGTTCACGAACTAGGACGTGACTACAGTAACCCACAAACATATTCGGAACTTCCAGCTAATTATATCCATGTACTTCTGCCTAATTTCATCGTCGTGGAGATATTCTACCCTTATTCGTTTACAGACAGATTTCACTTTTTCTACCCTAGGCCTAGAGATAGTTCACTACAGATCAGATAGTGGTTTGTTTCATCGAAAAATCCCCGATGAACCCGTACATTCCTAACATATTTCCTGAATTCGAAGTCTTATAAGTTATAGTCTATTATGGATCTGAATCCCCTAACCTCCCATGTGTAGCGGTGAATAGCCTTATGCTTGAAGAATGTATTCGTAACTGGTAAGCGCGTACTAGCACAAAAGTCCAGCAAACGCTTTCCATTCCCATTAGCTTCCATATCTTCCACATTTACAAATCACTCTTTCGTATCCTTCAGTTCTATTTCCAACTCTCGCATTGAAATCGCCCATGAGCACTATCCTATCCTTGCTGCTGACCCCGACTACGATGTCAGTCAATGCTTCATAAAACTTGTCAATTTCATCCTCGTCTGCGCCCTCACATGGTGAATACACTATGGCAATTTTCGTCCTATTTCCTCCAACTGCAAAATCTACCCACATCATTCGCTCCTTGACGAGCCTAACAGGTACTATGTTGCGTGCAATAGTATTCCTGATGAACAGCCTTACCCAACTCTCTGCCCTTCCCTTTTTAACACCCGTCAAGCACACTTTATAATCTCTTCCTCGTTATCTCCCCTTACTCGAATATCACCTAGTCCTAACACATCCAGATATATACTCTTTGTTGACTCAGCCAGTTCTACTTTATTTTTTCCGTAAGCCCCATTAATACTAATAGCTCCCCATCAAATTCCATTTCGTTCGCCAAGTTGTTTCCAAGGAGTCCCTCGCCTGTCAAACGGGAATGGGACTCCATTACTCCCACAGGTCCGAGGCTTGCTTAAAATGTTATGAGCTGGTTAAATTCATGAAATAGGATGTTACCATACTTACACATAGTCCAAGTGAGGATATCCCCTCTAACGGGTTAGGAACCACCGATGGATTTTATAGCCCTAGCCACCTGAGCACAAGGAAGGCCGTGACTGGGAATATGTCCGAGATGGCCACTCCCATTCCGTAGCAACTCGTATCCCGACTCTCAGGATCACTTACTAGGCCACTCAGCCGTTGCCCATAGTTCACGAACTATGACGTGACTACAGTAACACACACCATTAAATATATACCTATGTTTTACAAATAATTCCTGAGAGAAGTACTCGCTGGGAGAGTGCCATTGTTGATGTATATCCACAAGACGTCCAAGTTTCAGTATGTTAAACATCTCCCACATATCAAATATTCCAATAGTCTGTACTGTTGTACGTTCCTTGCACTAGACAGGACATTTAGTCTATTGAATCCTGGTTAAGCGGACTTTCACTGACGTCTCTATTTTCGAGTTTGCTCTGGATGATCGTGCTAAATATTCTTCCAGTTGGACTATAGTCATCTGTCTTCAATCTCGGCTGTCTCCTCTAATATCGACCTTCTACATAACTGTTGTCTAAACCAGTGGTTCCCAACCTGGAGGCGATTGCCCCCAAGTGGGCGATTCGGTTTATCAGGGGGCAATAAATAAGTGGGGGCGATTTGGGGGGGCGATGAGTATTTAAAGGGGGGAAAATTAAAACAATACTGTACAGTAGAATTTGCCGGGTAGCACGGGTCACTGGCTGTTCTCGGCCGACGAGTTCACTGCACTCACCCCTCTCCACAGTCCCCAACGGTTGTTGCTCAGTCCAGCGCCGACTGGTGACTCAACCCCCTCCCCCTCCTGCCAACACAACACACTTGCTATTGATCTATATTCGTCTTCAGTCTTAACTAGACTTTGTGTGCGTCACCATCAGTTTTTTGCGTGTCTTTTCTATTTTTGTGCGTTTGTTTTGAAGTGTAGAATTTCATGTAGAATGTATTCAATAAAGAAGTGTCATCAGTACTCAGCTGAGTACTTAAAATTCGGTTTTATCGCGGTACCGCAAAATGGGCACTTTCCACATTGTCTTTTGTGCGATAAAATATTTAGTAGTAATGAAGCCATGAAAGTCTTTGCGAATGAAAGATCATTTATCAAGAGTACACAGTGATAAAGTAAGTAAAGAACTTAGTTATTTACAACACCTCAAACCTAAAGCTGTTAAACGGCTTAACGTGGGTGAATTATTAAACAAAACATCAACCGATCTTGACAAAGGAGTTCTTGGTTCTTACGAGGTGTCTTTATTGATCGCCAAATGTGGTAAACCTCACACAATTGGCGAAACTCTTGTTTTACCGGCTACCAATATATATATATATATACCGGTATATATGGTTGAAATCATGATAGGCGAGGGCCCTAGTGATAAGTCAATCGGTTCCTTTGAGCAACAATACTGATTCCAGTCGAATTGACGAAATGACTACGGACTTGAATCCAATGTCGCCAGTTTTTGAAAAAAAGTAAATTTGTATTGCAGATTGATGAATCGACTGTGATTGACAACACATCAATTGTATTTAATTATCTTAGGTGAGGTTTATCAATGAACAAAAGGAAATTACCGAGGAAATGTTGTTTGCTAGAACTTTGATCAGTGATACGAAGGGATCGTCGATTTTTGAAGTGGTGCAAGATTATTTTGAGGAAAAAGGGATTCGCCTAACAACGCAACAGACGGTGCCCTTGCCAATTCAGGTCGCCATGCTTGGTTTCTAGCCCACCATAAGAAAGAAGTGCCACAGGTCATCAGTATTCACTGTATGATTCATCGTCAACACTTATCTGCGAAAAAATTGAGCGATGTCCTGCATGAAACCCTACAACTGGTTATTACTGGTGTCAACAATATCAAAACCAATTCTCTCAGTGGCCGTCTGTTCCGACAACTTTGCCATGAAAATGACGAGGAATTCGAACGCTTCCTTCTACATACGGCCGTGAGGTGGCTTTCCAAAGGAAACTTTGCGCTGTTTCTTCGAATTATTTGACACAGTTACTGAGTTTCTCAACACCTCTGATCCTGTTTTAAGTGAGCATTTGAATCAACGCAAGTTGGAACTTGGGTACTTTACAGATATTTTTGAAAACTTGAACGAAGTCAATATAAGGCTTCAAGGAAACAAGATGAACCTTATCAGGGCCAAAGGAATTATTTCATCATTCATCGCAAGTTTTATATTCACAAGGTAAATACTGGCTGTAAAGATCTGATTCAGTTTTCGACCCTTATGTGTTCAGTGCCAGATAATGAGACTCCTGAACTCCCAGAAGACAAAATCCTAATTTTTACTGATCACCTTGACCAGTTAAAAACTAACATGGAATCAAGATTTGAAGATTTGACCAACTTACAAATTCCGGATTGGATTCTAGATCCATTCTCGTTTGAAGATTTGGATAAACTTCATAACTCGTTTCAGATGGAGTTTTAAGATCTGAAGTATGACTGTGAGGCTGAAATCATTTTCAAGCAGAGCGTTTACGAGTTAGCCTGGGTGAAGCTTATATACGCTTATCCACAACTGTGGGGAAAAACTGAACCACTTCTCATCTCGTTCCCGTCAACATTCTTAGTTGAAAAAGGATTTAGTTCTGTTGTACAGCTCCCCACAAAACCAAGAAATATGTCGGACATTTGCCTCAAAGGAGACTTGCGCCTGAACTTGACGAACATAAAGCCGGATATCCAAGCTTTAACTGAAATCCACCAAGCAAGCACAAGGCAGCCATTGAAAAGGTAAAATGTAACAATAACAATGTTTTCAAACTTTCATTTACATTTTCAAATTTAACCGTTAACTTTCTCAATTTTTCCATATTCCAATTTAAAGATGAAAACATGTACCCCTTTTTTTAAGTTTACGTCAATGATCTTAGTTAATTATTTTACTTCTATGTTCTTAAAAAATCTGTAAAAAATATACATTTCATTTTTCTATTTTATTTAAGTGTGACCGGATAAAACTGCTTTGGTTGTTTTTATACACAGTAGTAAAATTGTTTAAAATTATAAAACTGCTTTATTATTTTTACTTTACTTCAAATTAAAATTAGGCGTACAATGAAAGTGAAAGGGTGGTGTTAGGTGTCAGTCAACCTCCAGAAAGGGGAGATGGCCCACAAAAGGTTGGGAACCACTGGTCTAATCCATTCAGGGAAAACTGCTCTAGTTCAGCATTCTCTCACTCATCTTGACTTCGAAATATAAAGGTTGCCCAAATGCAAGAATTCTTTAGGAATGCCGTTAGTTGAAGCAATAGAATACTGCCATGCGCCGTTAGATGGCTACATACGTCAGGGAGCAAACTTTTACTATCGAAAAATGTTAGTGTGGTGTCTGAAGGTGCTGAAGCAGGACGACTATGTATATATCCTTCCGAACGTGCTCAGATTGCATGTCCTCAGTTTTAGACGGCGGGAGTTATTTGTAGACCAGACATCGTGAAGAACATGTACAGGAACGAATGTCTATCAGGCTGTACAACGTTAATATGGTGTAGCGAATTTCGCCATGGAATTTCTTATGCAGGGTCCCCGACCAACGCCTCTATATCCCTGACCTCTGGCACTGCGAATTCCATATATTTGACCATTAAAATAATGTGCTAAATGGACGTCGGCTCGTAAACAGTGATTAGATCCGAGAACCCGTTGAAGAATGGTTCCTCCGCCAATCTCTGACGTTCTTCGCTCAGGGTATCCTAACATCATACTGTACATCCAGACAGTTTACGTATTCCAAATACTAAACCATTACAGAAGCAAAACAAGATCTCGTATTCATTTTGTCAAACCACATATACTGCAAGGAAATGCATGTGTTGGCTACCAATCGCAAGTTCCGCGGTATTTTTCGTTCTAAGGCGAGAAAGAACGTTCATGCGTGGTGACGGACGTGAGTGAGTGAGTCTCCACAGTAATCAAGTGATTTGAAGGTGTTATACAGCAGTGAAGTTGACAAAAATTTGCGGAAGTGTTACATTTGTATTTACCAATCAATATACACACACGTTTTGTTGTTATTGATCTTATTCTTCTTCCAAATTTGCATTGTAAAGAAAATGGGTCGCCGAAACAATGGAGTTGGAAGCCCAGCCATTACCAGTGCTGCCAACGTAGACCTCCTCGTGAAGTGCGCACTGGACGACTTCATTAACTCGGACAGCTTCCTTGAAAAAATTGTGCAGGCCATTTCGACCCGCATAACAGAAGTGGTCATAAAAGAACTTGAAAAATGTTTAAAATTTAATATCGAAGCGTTGTCAGAGTTAACTGAAAACTTGATAAGAAGGAGGCGGAAATCCGCAAACTGAAGGAGGATATGGACGCCAAGTGTGATTAATTGGAGCAATATAGCAGGATAAATAATGTAAGAATTTTCGGCATTCCTGAAAGTTCGAACGAAAACTGCGATGAACTAGTGCTCAACGTGTGCAAAGCATTAGGTACAGATGTGAGACTTAATGACATCGATAGGTGTCACAGAGGAGGACCTCGATCTCCAGGAAAAACACGACCTATCCTAGTGAAATTTGTGTCTTATCACTCACGGCAGGACGTCTTCACGAAGAAAAGGAAATTGAAAGGATCATCTACAACAATCCGTGAAGATCTTAGGGCTATCAGAATATCCATCTTGAAGACAGCAATCCAGCGTTTTGGACTTACAAACAGTTGGACTGATTCAGGAGACATCATAATCAAGAAGGCGGACGGGATGCAATTAAGAGTTTGCCAGGTAAAGGAACTTTCTATGGCATAAGGTTCTGTTGCAGTGCTGCTCTATCACTTGACAATGTGAGTCTACTCCCATCCTTTACCTTAAGTCACAGCCGAGAAGCTATCTTTTTATTTAGTTTAAGAATATCTATCTATCTATCTATCTATCTATCTATCTATCTATCTATCTATCTATCATCTGTCCATCATCTGTCTATCTATCACCTGTCTATCTACCTATCCATCCGTTTACCGTATTAATTGATCTAAATATCTATTAGCTTTTCTGTCTTCATATCCTACAATCTGTCGATTGACTTACTCTTCAATCATTTTCCTAACTGGTTCTAATTTAAGTCAGGTCCCCGTATTTACGTCTACATAGATCTAACATCAACACTACGTAGAAAAGCTCCTACTCGAGTTATTCTGTACGCCTAATCTGCTGTTGCACGTTATCATTATTATTATTATTTATTATAGGCAATTTAGCTATCTAAAATACGTAAATTGCTTATTATTCATTGGATGTATTCGCATGCTGTGTTTTTCTTCTAGTTAGTTTTCATTTCAGCAATTGGCAATGTTTACCACTAACAGCAGTAATCCCTCTGACCATAGCAATACTTTTCCTTGCCACACTTCCCCTTCCCCACCCATCCCTTCAACCTGTCTACCTGCTAGTCCATTGACCAGAACCCAACCCCTTGAAGCTACAACTCACATTCTCCAGTCAGCCCTAAATAGACATGTAAGCGCACTTCACATATGTCACCTTAATTCCCCGAGTTTAGTTTCTCAAACTCGTATAGATGAACTAAAAGCGATTTTCATTCCACTGTACTTTGATATCATCTTATGCAGTGAAAGTTGGTTGAAAGTCAAACATCAGGTTAAGAATCTGGAATTACCTGGCTACTGCCTTCTGAGGAATGACGGACTTGGCAAAGGGGGGAGGTGGGGTCTGTGCTTTTGTCTCTTCGCGTTTGAAACCTCAAGTTATCTGTCAGTCGCCTCAACAGTACGAGCGTAAACCTGAGTACATGTTCATAGAGATACAGGTCGCTACTGTGAAATGCTTGGTAGGTGTTGTATACAAACCGCCTAAAGCTCGCCGTCTGAATGACTTAGAGACTGATCTTAACAGACTGTTACCTATGTACGAACATTTTATAATGATGGGAGATTTCAATACAAACCTTCTAGATCCAGATTCTTCCGAAGCCACCCATCTATTGAATACGTTTCAGGCATGCAGCATGGTGGTCCTCCCACTTTCTCCCACTCACCACACTAAATCTTCACACACACACTACTGGACCTAATAGTAACGAACAACCCTGACAGAGTACTACATCACGGCCAGACATCTGCTCCCGGTCTGTCAGCCCATGACATCATATTTATGTCTTACGCACTGCAATGCCCCAAACATAAACCTAAGTATGTGACTTACCGAGACTATATCCGTATTAACAACGAAAAATTATTGGAAGACGCTTTTTCGATGACGTGGCATGACGACATGGTCACCACTTTCAATAACATGATACTACATATTTTTGACAAACATGCCCCTATACGAACAGCACGCGTCTGTAAAAGGCTCTATCCGTGGCAAAATGTTGATATTAGAGCAATGATGGCTAAGCGGGATGCAGCTCATAGGAAATATAAACATTACCCGACAGAGGAAAACGTTACCTATTACAAACGACTACGTAATAAAACGACTCAGACAGTAAGAAACGCTCGACTACGGTACGCCCATGACCTTATAAAACCTGACGTAAGACCCGCTACTTTATGGAAGTCAATCCGCCATTTTGGACTAAATGAACCGGACAAGGTAGACGATTTGGAAGTTTCTCTTGATGAATTGAGTAATCACTTCGTATCCTTCCATGTAGAATTAAATTAAGAAACAAAATAAAATCTTTTGTGTACAAATTACAACACACCACCTGTAGGCAGAGACAAATTTTATTTCAGTTATGTCTCACCCCTTCAAGTGAAAGCGGCTATCATGCGAATTAAAACTAAATCCACACGGGTGGACAATATATGTATTATAATGCTAAAGAAAATTATCGACGCTATTATTCCAGTATTGACATTCATATACAATTTCTCCCTTCAAAATAGTGTATTTCCAACTGTCTGGAAAATGGCCCTGGTGCATCCTTTACCGAAGACAAAATCTCCTAGACTAAACAGTGACTACAGACCTATAAATATACTGTCAATAGTAGCCAAGGGACTCGAACACATTGTGCATAATCAACTCACCAACTATCTCTACGAGCACGACATATTAGATCCACGCCAGTCAGGTTTCCGACGCAACCACAGTACATGTACAGTACTGCCTTACTAAACGTGACTGACGATATAAGACATGCTATTGATGAGCAAAAACTGACTATCCTAGTATTATTGGACTTCAGCAAAGCATTTGACTCTGTAGACCATGAGTTGCTCCTATCCAAACTTTATCACCTAGGGTTCTCCTACAGTACTCTGAGATGGTTGGGAGTTTATTTACACGAACGTCAACAACGTGTCATCAATCAAGGTACACTTTCTTCGTGGCAATATGTGAAAAGAGGTGTCCCACAAGGGTCAACACTTGCTCCTTAGCTATTTTCTGTCTATATCAACGACCTAGCTAAACAGCTGACACATTGTAAACGTCACATCTATGCTGACGACGTACAATTGTACAGCCATGCAAAACCAACAGACGTTTCGACAGCAATCGAGCAAATTAACATGGATCTAGAAGGCATAAGTAAATGGTCTTCCCAGCATGGACTTATTTTGAACCCAAAAAAGTCCCGAACTATAGTAATTGCCCACCCAAGACTTATTTCCAGTAATTACCGCATGTCCATCCCTGACGTACAACTTGAAAATGAAGCTTTGCCCTTTTGGAAGAGCGTAAAAAATCTCGGAGTGACCATTGATCAGCACCTCTCGTGGACGGATCAGATAATATCTGCGAGTAGACGAGTTTTTGCTACGTTGCACACATTAAACAATCTCAAATTTACTTTACCGTTCAGTTTAAAGAAGAAACTAGTTAAAACCCTCGTTCTTCCAATATCCGATTATT
The DNA here is from genome assembly GCF_040414725.1 of Anabrus simplex. NCBI lineage: Eukaryota > Metazoa > Arthropoda > Insecta > Orthoptera > Tettigoniidae > Anabrus > Anabrus simplex. The sequence goes on from NC_090266.1 coordinate 801,256,023, forward strand.
GTGACGTAGTTTACAAAGATGTGAAAACCGAGCTTTGAAATAAACTACAACGTGCACAGAATGCCTGTGTAAGATGTATATGTAATCTGAAATTTTCAGATCATGTTACCCAGTCTTACGTCGACCTCGGATGTCTACGCCTTGAAGACAGACGCAAGCTGCATACCCTGACTTCATTGCACCGAATCCTTACCTTACAATCCCCATCTTACCTGTATGAACGGTTTCATAGCCTTTCTGAACACCATGATAAAAACACCAGAGCACTGAGCTCGTCATTGCTCGCTAATCCTAAGCATAAATCCTCAACCTACAACAATTCCTTCACTGTTGTGGCCAGCCGTGAATGGAACTTCCTTACGCAGGAACTCAGAGGGATATCAAACCACGGAAGATTTAAAAGTATGTGTTCAAAATATCTCTATGAAACGAGCTCGTAGTGCGACAGTCTTCTTCTTCTTCTCCTCCTCATCATCATGGCTCTTCTTCTTCTTCTTCTACTTAGATTTCTTCTCCTCATGGTTCTTCTTCTTCTTATACTATTATTATTATTATTATTCATAATATTATTCAATAGTGTTAGAAAGTACTCAGCTGTGGTTTCCTGCATAGTTATCCTTATCCCTATCCCCATTTTGCACTGTTTTTCACCCACAGTAAACACACGAAGACTGTAACATTCGTCACTGTGATATATTTCTGGAATTGGACAAATTAATTGTAAATATTAGTAGGTTTATCCATATTATTATTATTATTATTATTATTATTATTATTATTATTATTATTATTATTATTGAAATTGTAATTCGTTGTATGTTAATTTCTGCGTAGGAAGTAAAATGTTAATATATATTGTGTATTATAATAGTTATTTTTATGTACAGCAGGATAGCATAGTACCATAGTAATTTGTTTCAGTCTTTTTTTCATTTATTCAGTATTTTATATATTTTTGTGTTATTTATGTATTTCACTGGTTAAGTGTAAGACAGGGACACGTGTCCCTAACTTTGCCAGTTAAAATAAACCATATCTATGTATCTATCTATCTATCTATCCAGTGAATTAAGTCACAAAGAAGCAGGCCGGCATTTTAACAGAGTCTGACTTCTAGTCCACATAAACAGGCAATAGATCTCCCCAGTATCATTTCCCCAAAATTCTGGACTGTGAAGTAAACGTTCACGTTTAGAGTACGGCACAAAGAAAGTCATTTTCATCTGAGAGTTGGAGTCTCCTGACAAGGTCTGTTGTAGAGTAGGTGAAACGTCAATAGCTGGTCATGGCTAAATAGTCCGAACACCAACACTCTCCTATTTCCTATTAGTGTGACCTTCGTCAAAATCCGATAAATCACCTTCTCCATTAATTGTGTGTGGTAGCCGTGTGAGTATGTTCTTCATCTTTGCTAAAGGCGGACTGTGTGCTTTAAGCAAACTGAGCTAAAATGATAAATTGACTGGTCCTTGTGGTCGTCATAATTTAGTGACCTCCCACTTATATTTCAAGAATGTGTAAATAATAACAATAATAATACCTGCATATGTTTCCTACTCTGATGGCCTACAAACCTACAGTAATCATTAGGGTTATGCTTCTTCCTCATTAAAGAGTGACATTAGTTATTTGATATCGCTCTCAAGGCATAGCATTTATCTGCGGTGCACACAAATTAACTGCAGTTGTGCACGTGCAGGCATTAGGGAACCCAGGGGGGCTCATTACGTAATGCTCGGGAACACTATTGGCAGTTGGAACAAAGGTTATTATTACGGTTTCGTTATTTCTCTTGCATGTGGTGACCGTGTGAGTATATAATCAAGTGGAGGCTTCACTATGTCCCGTGGTAAAGCGCGAAATCCATCCATTAATAAACGTGTTTATATGGAAATTTTCTTTCACTTTCTGATTCACAGACATATCACTTAATGTTATTTTAATTTGAAAAGAGAGGAGTGTTGAGATCAAATGCGGTATATAGGCTACTTACCGAGTCATGGAAAAATGTCATTGTTACTGGAATATTCCAAAAATTACTTTACAAAAGTGATAATATTCTTAGCACAAGAGAACAATCGCGTAAATATCCAGGTATAGAGCACAAGGACGTACACTTCTATTTCAAAAGTGTGCTCAGACTTTGCGAATAAAGTAGAAAATACGTCCTTGTAAATGAGATGGAGTTTTTTAATGATTAGCATCAGGTAGTAGGATAGTTTCAGGCTAAACCACTAACATACTCCTAAATTTTCGAATAATTCATAATAATAATTCGCTATATCTTTGTATATTGGACATATTTGTAAATATGTATATAATTACGAAGTAATATTGCCTGACTCCCAGGAAATTTAGCAGAATGTTTTAGAGAAATTCTCATGAATTGAAATAGTTCAAGGATTGTAATGCTATTATCAATTTATTGTTAATAGCTAGGCTCAGGCCCAGGACAGACGGTAGACATTTTGGAGAGCTTAAACGCGAAAGACCTGTGCCAAGAGATGTATTAGCTAGTTAAAGAGCTTATAACAGGGCAAATTTCTGGTATCTATCGTCACTTAAAATACATCGTCATTGACGTATTTTAGCGAATTTATTTATTCATTAATCCATAATAATAATAATAATAATAATAATAATAATAATAATAATAATAATAATAATAATAATAATAATAATAATAATAATAATAATAATAAATCATTATTTTCTTAGTGGTGGTATATTGAATATCTAATTCTAAATGTAGCGTGGAAAAGCTTTAACAAATAATTACAGGCAGTGAAAACCGTAACTTCAAAAGACATATTAATACAATGCATTGACCTTCCGCCATATTCTAACTAGATACGAACTGGTTTCATCATTAGCAATACAGATGAAAAATTAGGCCACTAAATTGACTGTAGTCTAGCGGTTAACACATGAGATCCCTGACTGGTTGTCCTGGGTTCGATTTGCACTTCTGTCGAAGACGATTTGAATTCTTGAATTACGCTTAGAAAGGCGACGTTCGTGAGGGCAGCTAGGGAGAGGATTATTTTAATCTCAACGTTGGCCAGTCTCGAAACGACGTATTTTCTTTTCCTGTATCATCACCGAGAAAACGTCTAACATGCAGATAGATGTTGCTGAATATCCTGCCTAGAATTTCAAATACAATTGCAACCCACTTTGATTATCCAGTAGACTTTAACAGCAGAAAGCACGCAAGACTCTCCAATACAATATCTGAAGCCCCAAAATTGAAATAAATACAGAAAGAGTCAAACTGTAAGATTAAGATACTTCAGAGATTGAAACGGCTGATTTTGATAAACCTACAACGTAGTTCAGTTGGACTGGATTTTAATTATGAATCACTTTACAGTAAAAATAACGTAATGAAACGTTGTAATTGACTTACAAGTTACTCTAAATACTGGTTGTTGATACCGGAAATTGAGTCATCCATCGGAAACACAAGTAAATTCAATCCCATTGTTGTTTTATTCCCCCAATGATATATTGTCAGAATAATTCGAAGTATATCCTCTCTAACGTACCATGTTATTCCTTCGGAGATATTATACCAGGCATTGAGTACCCTAGTTTTTTTCACCGGAGAACATGTAACCTTCTTCTGAAATAAATTTATGTTATATTCTTATGAAACTGAGGTACTAATTTAACTCAATATTCCATTCCTCTTTCGTTTTCTTCTTCTACAAATTCTCATACTTCCTCTTATCTCTCCTTCAGCTTTCCTCAGAATGTCATACTTTTCAAGTTTTGGTATCAAGCGTTGTCCAATATGGTTTTGTTATATATTATTCATGTTCAACAACTGGATTATTTTCATTCCCTATTGCCAGTACATCTCATTCTGTACTTCTTCCTAAAGTATGTGGCTAACTTTTCTTCTCCGTAAAAATGTCGTGTTTCTTAGTTTCCCGTGCGTCCAGATCACTGCTCCATTAAGCGCAACAATAATCCACTCGTTCACATTTCGTAGAATTTGACAGGAATCAAAATTTTTAAAATGATTTACATTCATCTTGTGCATCTCTCAAAAAAGGCAGCTATGCACACACACATACACACACGCATGCACTATTACAATACTTTGTCCAAACAAGGTAAGCATCAAATCTACACTGTACACAGTGATTTGGTCGTATGAGAAAGAGAACACTGTCTCAGTTAAAGAACAGCATTAAAAATATCAATACATTTTGGGAAACTAAACAAAATCTCCTGCTTTCTATCATTTTCACATTCATTTGCAATGTTGACCTGACAAAATTCCAGAGACCTTTGGAATCAGTGGTGCTCGAGCCCACTAACATCTGAATACTGTATACTGGTCGCACTTAAGCGACTGCAGCTATCGATCTCGGTTTTGGAATGTTTGTCTACGTGTCTGTGCGTAGGATATTCATTACAAATTTGATATAAGTGTTATTAAATAGATTTACTTCCATAATCAGACCAATTAGTTTCCATTTGCGTGAGCTACAATGGACAGCAATTGCTTCAGACGCACTAGTGGACAATGAAATACAGAGGAAGTAACGTTAATATCCAGACGAAAAAATTTTCAAAACCTAAAAAGATATATAAATCAAAGTTTATCACATATATCAATAATAATTTCACCTAGTATTCAGTTCCGGTTTGACGCGATGCCCATACTTACCCCTGTCGTTCTTGTTGTTGTTGTTGTTGTTGCTGCTGCTGTTGAGTATTCGTCCCGAAGGCTGGTTTGTTCCTCAACAGCTGCTCTGCCAGCAGCTGCCATAGAGTGCCTAGGCATCGCTGAAGAGGCATACTAGAGAAACGAGGAGTAAGGTAGTTTTGCACTGCTTTCCTCACCGAGCCAGACGATGCTGTTGAATAGTCTGACAAGCCCGTAGTAATGTACGCACCAACCGACCCTGTCAGGAACATTTTTACAGCATTCATAACAGGGACTAGCTGCATAAGGAATAGCAATACTAGCATCACCCATACGTCGATCACTTTCATGTTTTCAAAGCCAAGGATCAGACTGAAGTCTGAGGCAGGTCAATGAAAGTAACAAATCTTTCTAGCCCATACCAGAAGACATAGTGCACTATAAACACTGTATCTTGCCGGCAAAGGCAGACTTCTTCTTTTAGGACAAAGTACTGTAATGGGCTACACTTCAAGTTGGTTATATAGCTTTGATGCTGACAGTCGACATTGGACACCAGCCTTGCGAAATATGGATTCTTCATTATGGAATCATTACATACGATATTTGAAATTATTGTACAGATTATGTCATTTCTAAAGCTCACAGTTGCAAGGGGGAAACTTCCAAGTTCGATTGAGAAATGTATTTCATAGATTAGTAATTATACCTGGAATACTGTTCTTGGAATTAAACCTCTTCTGGTATCATTTATCAAAATGATACTTTTCTTTACGTTATACCTTATATCTTACTACTTATCCAGGATTTGTTGTCAAAATATTTGAACATATGAGGGCAACCTGTAGACACAAAGACTGTAGAGTTCATTTAGGCCTAAACAATCTATGGACATAACCTAATGTTGCTCAGATTTTAATGAGTTAACCTGTCGGTCTTCCATCCCTGGTAGCGATAACTATCCCCAGTTTCCGGGGTGATTTTTCAACATTTTAGTCAAATTCGTCTAAATGGGCACCATCTTCTGTTCCACTGATATATTATTCGTAGTTGAAAGTTCGTGGACGTGCAGTATTGACTATGCTGTTCTCATCTCTTACACAAAAATTTAAGCACATTTGAAACTTTACTGTCCACATCCCTCAACGACTTTAAGTGTGTAGATGAAGAAGCTCACTCATGTTACCCGTAGACATCACATAAAAAAGCGTCACTGGTGAATTATTTCTTCTCTAGCCGTGCCACTTAGTACTTGAGCAGGTCATCTCGGTATATAAGGGTGTTCCGATTCGACAGCTATAATACGTGTTCGAACATTTTATGGAACTCCTGCATGGAAACATTCTAACACATAGCAGTCTCTTAATACACCATGCAGTAAGGAAGAACATTGGCGATGTAACGTAGATAAAATGCTCTTTTTTCTGTACACTTCAAATTTTTGCCTCATACTTCGTTCCTTCCTCACGTTGGGTGTATGAAGATTGAAAATAGATCCATTTCAATTTTTCTCTGCTTTTTGTCGCGATATCATGTGAAAACGGCAGAACAAGCTAAGTATTTTTAAGCCAGTGATGGCCTGGCTGTGTATAAAGCTATATTTTTCTGGATTAGTTTACAGGGCCGCAGTAATAAACAGGGGAGGGGTGAACTGGAAATGAAACATTTCTCATTTAAGGGGAGGTTGTAAGCTATTTTGGGTTCGAAAAACCCATTTTTAGATCTTTGATAATTTTGGTAGCTGGAGGTCCGTTTTATAATGTGCATGTGTTTTTTTTCTTTTTTTTGCTGAAAAACACCCCAAACACAGTTTAAAGTCCATCTAAATGCCACGTGACGTAAGGAAGCCACGCCTCCTTTCTGGATCTGTTTCTTCAGGCCTGGGAATTGCAATCTTTTTGTCTTCCAGATTAGTTCCTTTTAAATATTTGGGGGGGTGGGGACAGCAAGGCTTTTGCAAGTGTTGTCCAAAAGAAGCCTTATGGAGAATTAATTATTGAGAAACTGGAAGGTATAGGTCATATCCGGAAACGAATGGGGTCCCGTCTCCAGAGACTGCGCAGTGAATACAAAGGGAAAAATAATTGGAAGATGGTAAATTACTATCAGGAAATGGCAGGCTAAGTGACAAAGAAATAGATACATTAGAAAACGATTATGGAATGGCACCAGTAGTGTGGAGGAAATGAGGAAAGCTGTCTGGGCAATTTTCTTACACAAAATTTCTACAGATGAAGTTCCCCAGCACTGTCTTTGTCCCAAAGGTTTGTCCTCCTGGTGTAAATATAATACGTCCAAAGTTACAGGAGAAAGCTATTCACATAAACATTCATTGCCTATGTCTGTGGCTGATGTAATCAAGCCAATATTCAGAAGTCTAGCACATCCTGACCTTCTGAAAAAGTGCTTACATGGGAAAACCCAAAACCCTAATGAAAGTTTTAATAGTGTTATGTGGGCTACGGCTCCGAAACGAGTATTTGTTGGGTATCAGACACTGATTATAGGAGTTAATGATGCAGTATTGGCATTTAATGCTGCAGCAGCTAGGTATTCAACCAAGAATGAATGCACTGAAGGTTTTCCAAGTTCTCGACAGGATGCGAGTTACTAAAGCTGATTTAGATGCAGAAAAGCTGGCAAAGAGGGCAACGGGACTAAGCGCGAGCGAACACCAGCTGATTACCGTGCCGTTCCGCTGCGGACGAGAGGAAACTGTGTCAGGCGGTGAAGGTCACCGTACGTCACAGGGTTTACGTCACATAGCGAGCCGGAGGCAAAGGAGAGTGAGATTCCAGAAAGATCTGCTCCAAATTTGGAATAACGATTCACGTCGCAGAATAGCTGACGACCAATGAGAATTAGTGAAGCTGTTATATAGTCAGAAAGAATCATTCTGGAAAGAAGACGAACAGTGTGATTTTAGGAAGGCTGACGAACAGTGTGGTTTCAGCTGAGTACGAGATAGTACTGCACGAAGATTATGGTATTCGAGTGTGCTCATTTAATTTTCTGTTTAGACGGATCAGCCTAGTGCGATATATCATTGCCGCACATTTTCCTGGGTGGAAGTTTCCAAACCACGGACAGTCAAAACAAGACGTTACGTCAACTTTTGCCGCAGAAATTTATGGAATGTTCTAGTAGGAATTTCGAGCGAAGATTATCATTGAAATGGAATCTTCGAGAATAAACCTGGCCGAAGAACATCGTTTTCAACAGTAATATAGTGGACTATTCGAGATTCTGACAACTCAACGATGTGCTGTAAATTGATAAATGACATCAAGATTCGAAGCTTTCTGTACAGTTGAACCACGGTGTACATCATTGCGCCAGTTAAGTACTGTAAGACAAACTATTAGTCTACGAGTGTGGATCAGATTTTAATAACAAATTTTAGTTTCAGCAACATCGAAGAAGGCGAGTCGTCATCATGGACCGACCAAGAAGGAAATCCTGGGAACTCTAAAACACCGCAGGAGTGTGTTAAGCCGACGTGTGTGAGCCAGCACGATGAATTTGTTCATCTACAATCCGCCTTAATCCGGAGGAGGAACCTACATCTACACCTATATTCAAGACGCTGGAGATTTACATCGGAATAATAAGTACTCTTGTCACATTTTTTTCTCTTTCATTAGATTGCCAGTTGGATTGTATTCTTATATAATGAAACGTAGATTAGTTAGAAATGTAGTATTTAAGTTGTGGTGATGGTAGAGTAGTCACTGATTCATTGATTTATTGGTTTCATTTTGTGCATTTCTTGGAATATTGCTGTGTTAATCCAGTGATTGATAACCCCAGATGTTAGTGAATTTCGCGAGGTTACGTGTAATTAAGGTCTTCGAAATGAATTACGGGGAATGAAGGCTAATAATAATAATAATAATAATAATAATAATAATAATAATAATAATAATAATAATAATGGTGTGTGACTTCATTAAAAATCATGACGATAATAATAAATTATCGGATTATCTTAAAACAATAATTAAATCAAAGCTTTGGAAGAAATGATTTGTGAAGTAAGTCTAATCTTAGAAGGGAAATTGATAGCTGTGGACAGTAGGCAGCTCATCGTGATGATGCTTTTAGGAATAATAATCAGGGATATAATAATAATGAGTCGGAACAATTTAGACTGGTTGTTGAGAGTTAAATGTGAGCGACGATTGCGATGATAAAAATTTTTATGATGATATTAGACAACATGAAGACCGCTAGGGTACATGTTATTCGTAAGGGTATTGTGATTTATGGTGATATGGTTCATTATTCAGGGAATAATAATAAACTTTCGCTCCAAAACTTATATTGTGTAAAATAATGACTCAATAATTTGGTTTATGACTTTCCCTAAGGTTATGAGTGCATTCTTCCATGTATCCCTAACTGATAGTGGTGATGATTGTTTCTTCTACGTTTTTATTCATCCTATTTTGATCATTCATCACAGGTCGTGGTGATTCATTGCTATTATATGAAAATAATGCGAGGGTCTTCAACCTAATTCTGAAGGGAGATAATAATAATAATAATAATAATAATAATAATAATAATAATAATAATAATAATAATAAGCTCGATACAATGATATAATCTGCGGATAAATAATTGGGGGAGATTGTGTATTTGTGTGACAGCTTATCCATGTGTTTCAACAAGTGTTAGTCTTTTGGTTATTTTTCATGTGGTTTATTGTCAAATGGAGTTTTAGTTTACGTTGGTTGCGCGTTTCGCTACGTGATACTCTGCTATCTTTCCACAGTAAATTAGAGTGAATAATCGTGTAAATTTGTCAATAAAAGAGTACAGTCGAACGTAATCTATGAAGGAGGGGAAACTTTCCAAAGAATTTAAAAAAATGTTAAAAGAAATTCCAAATTAAATGTTAATAGAAGTTCCAAATTAATTGTTAATAAATTTCCAAATTAAATGTTAAATGAATTTTCCAGTGAAATTGTAAAGAATTTTCCATGTAATATCGAAAGGATTTTTTTACGATAATGTACAGAGATTTTCCAATTTTTTGTAAGCAGATTTTCTGAATATGGTGAAATAATTTTAGAAATAAAAATATTGCTGAATTCTCCAATACAACGTAAAGGAAATTTCTAGAAAGTTAAAAGAAATGATTTTCCAAAAAAAACGTGGTAATTTAATGAGAATTAATTGATGGGGTTTTACCCAGAACTTATATGAAGGGGTAGTAAACTTTGTAAAAATTTATCCCTTAAGGGGATATTGTGTAATTTAATGATCTAATGCAGCACTATTGGTCATAATGACATTGTCGCTAACATTATGATTGGTCCAATGTTACAGTTACATAAATCGAGGATTTGACCTGAAGCATGATTTCCGATGGTGTTTAAATGAAGACAGGTTGAATCAAATGGAACCCATAAGCATGCTGTGTACATATATTCATGTTACACATCGGAAGCAGTCAATTTGAGTTGTATTTGTGTAAATAGTTTTTTTTCATTTCTCATCTGCATTGTCCAGAATGTTGTTTATTTAATAAATGTTATTATTAGTTTGTTGCCGGCCTCGTGGTGTAGGGGTAGCGTGCCTGCCTCTTAACTGGAGGCCCCGGGTTCTATTCCCGGTCAGGTCAGGGATTTTTACCTGGACCTGAGGGCTGGTTCGAGGTCCACTCGTCCTACGTGATTAGAATTGAGGAGCTATCTGACGGTGAGATGGCGGCCCCGGTCTAGAAAGCCAAGAATAACGGCCGAGAGGATTCGTCGTGCTACCCACACGACACCTCGTAATCTGCAGGCCTTCGGGATGAGCAGCGGTCGCTTGGTAGGCCAAGGCCCTTCATGGGCTGTAGTGCCATGGGGTTTGGTTTGGTTTTTTATTAGTTTGTTCCGATTTTTTTTCATGCTGTGTCACCTATCCAGTCACCTATAGCCCTGCAAATAAGAATAATTCAGAAGGTCTGTCCCGAAACAATAAAGTTGACCCTGCGAACGTTCCACGCTTTGGGACTCTCGCTCCGCCGACTGAGCGACCCCGGAAAAGGGGACAATATACCGTTGAAGAACCAAATATAACTGCTCATACTGATTCAATTGCTACACGTCATTCACACGTTACTCAATATTTAATCATGGTTCCTGTAAGAGCCTGCTATTTCTATATATATACTACCACTGCGAATATTTGGGAAATTATAGGCACAACTGATGCTCACACATTCAGGGCATCTAACAATGCTTTTCTAGCACCACGTTCTTGCTTTAAACAGAACAATGACTATTGCCGCTAACAATATAGAAGAATGTTATATATTTATTGTGTAAATAGCTAACGAAATATCGTCATTGGAAACTTTCAGTGTTGTCTGTTCCCTTTGAATTGTCACTACCAAGAAAAATGTGCCTGCGTCGACTGTACCAGTGTGCAAGTCGTCATTTACACTTATTTTCCTTTATAGGCATTACAATGCTACAGCTTAGTCATAACTCCGTGGTATTACATAGACGTAAGTCGATCTGGATGTACTAGAGACGATATTATATACAATATATTGAAAAACCTGACATTATCCTAGTTGTAGGAGAACTTTATATGAATATCATGCTTTCCTTCAGTATGTACGCTGACAGATATCCAGACAGATGCCAACCACCTCGGCGGTTATTTGCGAATACCTTTATTAAGCAAAGGGAAAATACATGTTCAACAGCTCAAAAACGTCGAGCTTAATGTCTGAGTGGTCAGCGGTTTGGCCATAGCTCCTCGGGGTCCCAGGCTCGATCACCTTGCGGCGAAGGATTTTAATCGTAAATTTAATTCCCAAGGCTCGGGGGCTGTGTGTTTGTACTGCCTCCAACATTGCTGTACATCTTATACTAAAAAATAGCACCATCCTCCACCATACAAATGTACAAATTCGTATAAACAGCATAAGTCGCCCAGCTGCATCGTAAAATCTGCCTTACAAGGGCTGCACCAGGCTAGCAATGTCACATAAAATGATTACCTATATACCTTACTCCAAAAAGAAACCAGTGACTGGAAGAGAAGGTGAAATTAATATTCTGTCAGCTGTTACTGTAGATCCACACATTAGCTCCAAGGATATCGCAAGAGGTAGAGACACGAGTTAGGATAATGCACTACGGTTCTCCATCGTCATATATTCCATCCGTATTATGTTTGTCGCTGTTTCAGGAGATGCATGTAATCGATTTTCAGCATCGTGTCAACTTTAGTGAATGAGTATTGAGAAATTCAAGATTTCATCTTCAGCATCTACTGTATTCACTCACCCTAAGAAGCTAGACGTCTATTTGAAGTACATCGGGATCGTGAACGTTTAAAAAAATATCCACATGATTTTTTGTACAGCAGGCACTCAACACATATTCTGGAACCCAACAGAACAAACACGGACATCCAATGCAAAATCGGAAAGTTTTACTTTCGGGCCTCACTGATATCCGCTTGACCAATTTTGTTCTTTACTTCGCATTTCTGCGACATGTACCTACTATACGTATTCAGCACGACCACATAACCTGAAAATCAGGTTGAAGAACGCCATGTATCTTGTTTACTGATAAGGGAACGTTTACAAATCCCAGGCCGGTCATATTTAGAAACACGAATCATTGGCCGGTAGAAACCACCCACTTATTAGTACCCAGTTCGCACTCTGTTTAATGGGACCCATATAACCCGAGGATGATGGAATCCGGGTGGAAGTTGCGTAGGGGCGAAGATCGACCTTCATTCATCGGGGGCCTTTGCAGCCCAATTTTTATTCCGGGTCAGGTATCCAGAGTAATCTTATTTCTTCTGGTTTTTTTTTTATCCATAAGCAGAGAAGAATGTCTGGATTGCAGTCGAGATGCTGCGATTCTATTAATGTCTTGATGAATAGGAAGTGGAAGACTTCTGTGGGACAATGTGGTGTTTGTAGTTCTTTACGTCTAGATTCTTCTATTGTGCTCTGAATGGAGCTGTATATTTGGATTAGACCCTTGTGTGAGTGATTTCTGAATTATGGTCTCCACAGCGAATGAGAATACGGCCTGTCGTTGTAGAGAGCCCATAGCTAACAGAGAAAATAGTTTCACGTAGCGATCTCTTGGACTACAGATAATTATTTTGAACGTAATTGGGAATGGGATGGGTTTATCAGACTTTAATGAATGTAGATTGTGTGAGCATAACATACTTTGCCTGATATTCATTCTACGTGCATCATACCGGGTGTTAAAATAGTAACACAACGAAAAATCCACAAATCATGGGAAAACAAACGAACTGGCGATAAAATTGTGTCACACCCTAAAACGTCTTCCAATAGCCAGAAGATGTTTAACTGATAAACTCTGGTGGCCCAATTTTATACCAGATACACTGAAAAATATATAACGACTGTCGGTCACCTAGGTTATGGGTGACGACGCCCATTATGTTAACCTCATTTAGGCAGTATTCATCAGCACTTAAGTTGGTTTTTATAATGATGACATTTTTTTTACAATTTGCTTTACGTCGCACCGACTCAGATAGGTCTTATGACGACAATGAAATGAAAGGGGGCTATGAGTTGGAAGGAAGCGGCCGTGGCCTTAATTCAGGTATAGCCCCAGCAATTGTTTGGTGTGAAAATGGGAAACCATCGAAAACCATCTTCAGAGATTCCGACAGTGGGATTCGAACCCACTTTCTCCCGAACGCAAGCTCACAGCTGCGCGTTCCTATGTGCACGGGCAAATGGCTCCGTATGATAGAGACAGCCAAGAAAATTCTACTTCATTATGGAGGTATTATAGCTTTGACTTATACCTGTTCGAAATGCAACAGAGACACGGGTATACGAACGTAAGAAAGTATTAGATCTAGGTCAAACAATGTCCTTTTACTGCTGTTTATAAGTAGCCTAACTTCATGAGACAGTTCAGAGATTTTCCTACAATTGGCTTTACGTCGCACAAACACAGATATGTCTTATGGCAACGAGTGTGAGAATAAAATGCTGCTACAAGATGTATTCATCATGTATCATTGACACATGTTGACATTTATCAACACTCCCTGGCTAACCATTGAAATAATGCTGGCAGCGTTTCAGCATACACCAGACATTTTCATGTGTACCTAATAAATATGATGGCCAAGTAGACCATGAAGTGGAAAGTTGTCATATCTTAAGACAGCTTGTGTGGTGGTCGCAAGATGAGGTGTGGCAATGTCTACAAGGAATATAGCCTGGAAGCCCTGCTTGTCTGAGTGCGTCATAGACACAATGGGCACTCAAAATGGTGGAACAAACGAGCACTAGTGGTCATACCGAATTGAACACCAGACATTACACTTATTCTTTCCGCTGGTGCAGTATGCTTTGAATGAAAATACTCTTGAGTGTGTTGTCCACAAGTTTGTCATCTAACAAGAATGCGTCAGCCATGTTCGCTCATATTGTTTACATCATTCATTATAATGTGCCTTGGTGCAAGACACTGGTAAGCGCCAACGTGGGCCATTTTGAGTACTCTGTATGCTCTATCTCTTTATAACATGAAACTGACCGTAACCGATTTGTTTGGTACAAGAGGATGGTAATTGTCATTACAATAGTTCACAGTAGGAAATTGTTGCTTTTTGAAAGAGATACTGCTGCAGAACGGGAAATTGCTACGCCAAATATGATTTATTTATTTATTTATTTATTTATTTATTTATTTATTTATTTATTTATTTATTTATTTATTTATTTATTTATTTATTTATTCCTGACTTATCTTTGAGGCGAAGTTGGGGATCATGGCCCCCTCTTATACTTAACCTCTTTAAACAACAAATTTTAAAATGTAAACATAAAAGTAAGATATAGTTATTCTACAAAGAAATAATACTGCGGACAGATACACGAAGACTACGTTAAAAATCAGTTCCAAATTACTGTGAGAATACTAATAACAATATAAATAATAATAATAATAATAACAATAAATATTATTAATAATAATTATGAATACATACATACATACATACATACATACATACATACATACATACATACATATATTTATACATTATCATTATAGACAGTTATGCCTTTCAGCGTTCAGTCTGCAAGCCTCTGTGAATTTACTAAACGTCACCACAATCCTCGATTTGCAACTAGTGTTGTGGCCTCATTTAGTTCTATACGTCTTATGTTTAAATCTTTAGAAACCGAGTCTAACCATCGTCATCCTGGCCTACCTCTACTTCTCTTACCCTCCACAACAGAGCCCATTATTCTCCTAGGTAACCTATCCTTCTCCATTCGCTCCACATGACCCCACCACCGAAGCCGGTTTATGCGTACAGCTTCATCCATCGAGTTCAATCTTAAATTAGCCTCTATCTCCTCATTCCGAGTACCCTCCTGGCATTGTTCCCACCTGTTTGTACCAGCAATCATTCTTGCTACTTTCATGTCTGTTACTTCTAACTTATGAATAAGATACCCTGAGTCCACCCAGCTTTCGCTCCCGTAAAGCAAAGTTGATCTGAAAACAGACCGATGTAAAGATAGTTTCGTCTGGGAGCTAACTTCCTTCTTTCACAATACTGTTGATCGCAACTGCGAGCTTATTGCATTAGCTTTACGACACCTTCGTTCAATCTCACTTAATATATTGCCATTCTGAGAGAACACACAACCCAAATACTTGAAATTATCGACCTGTTCTAGCTTTGTATCACCAACCTGAAATTCAATTCTGTTGACTTTCTTATCTAATGACATCAGTTTAGTCTTCGAGAGGAGAATTTTCTTACCATACTCATTGCGCCTCTTTTCAAATTCCAAGATATTAGACTGCAGGCTTTCGGCACAATGTGCCATTAAGACCAAGTCGTCAGCATAGCCAGACTGCTAACTACATTTACACCTAATTGAATCCCTTCCTGACATTTTATACCTTTCAGCAGATGATCCATGTAAACTACGAACAGCAAAGGTGAATGATTGCAGCCTTGCCTAACCCTTGTAAATACCCTGAACCAAGAACTCATTCTACCATCAATTCTCATTGAAGCACAATTGTCAACATAAATGCATTTGATTGATTTTAATAATCTACCTTTAATTCCACAGTCACCCAGTATAGCGAACACCTTTTCCCTCGGTACCCTGTCATATGCTTTCTCTAGATCTACGAAACATTCCTCTTGTAGCATTTTTCAATTACCAGACGCAAACTGAAAATCTGATACTGACAGTCTCTCTGTCGTCTCAAACCACACTGGTTTTCATCCAACTTCCTCTCAACGACTGATCGCACCCTCCCTTCCAAGATGCCAGTGAATACTTTGCCTGGTATACTAATCAATGAGATATCTCGATAGTTGTTGCAATCCTTCCTGTTCCCTTGCTTATAGATAGGTGCAGTTACTGCCTTTGTCCAATCTGAAGGTACCTAACCAACACTCCATGCTAATCTTACTACTCTACAAAGCCATTTCATCCCTGCCTTTCCAGTATACTTCACAATTTCAGGTCTAATTTCATCTATTCCTGCTGCTTTATGACAATGGAGTTTACTTACCATCCTTTCCACTTCCTCAAGCGTAATTTCACCAACATCATTATCCTCCTCCCCATGAGCTTAGCAGCTCGCTTCACCACCAGGATGATATCCTTTTACATTGAGAAGATGTTCCACCTCCCTCCACCTCTCCAGTGATACCCTGGTATCTATTATGAGTTCACCTGAATTACTCAAAACACTGTTCATTTCCTTTTTCCTTCCCTTCCTAGGATCCTTTATTAATGTCTAGAAAGGTTTCCCTAGCTTCATAAAACTTGTCAACTTCATCCTCATCTGCACCCTCACATGGTAATACACGGAGACAATTCTAGCCCTAATTCCTCCAACTGACAAATCTACCCGCATCATTCGCTCATTTACGTAACTAACGGAAAATATGTTGCGTGCAATGGTATTCCTGATAAAGAGCCCTACCACAGCCTCTGCCTTCCCCTTCTAACTCCGTCAAGTACACTTGATAATCTCCCATCTCTTCCTCGTTATCTCCCCTTACCCGAATATCACTTACTCCTAGCACATCCAGATGCATCCTCTTTCCTGACTCAGCCAGTTCTACTTTCTTTCTTACATAAGCCCCATTAATATTGATAGCTCCCCATCGAATTCCATTTCGTTCGCCAAGTTCCTTCAAAGGAGTCCCTCGCCTGTCAAATGGGAGTGGAACTCCGTTACTCCCATAGGTCCGAGGCTTGCTTAAAATGTTATGAGCTCGGTAAATTCATGAAGCAGGATGCTACCCTACTTGCACATAGTCCAAGTGAGGATCTCTCCTCTAATGGGTTATGGACCACCAGTAAATTGTATAGTCCTAACCGCCTGAGCACTAGGAGGACCGTGACTCAGAATATGTCCGAGATGCCCACTCCTATTCCATAGCAACTTGTATCCCGACTCTCAGGACCACTTACTAGGCCACTCAGCCGTTGCCCATGGTTCACGAACTGGGACGTGACTAGAGTAACCCACACCATGAACCATATCATTACCAATTGAATTTTTGACAGAAAGTAACGTGCCGAATGTCCATTGGGTGTGTATTCCAGAGTGTCGATGCTGTAATTAAAAAAGTATTTTAGGAATTCGTTTGATTTAGTGAAATTTCAAGTAGGGAACAAGAACGTGTACTAATTATTACTATTATTATTATTATTATTATTATTATTATTATTATTATTATTATTATTATTATTATTATTATTATTATTATTATTATTATTATTATTATTATTATTATTATTATTATTATTATTGTCATTGAAGTGTGTAATAGGTAAAAGAATACTCATTCACACAACATACACACAATGACTCACACAACTCAGTTATATGTTCCGAGGAAAAACTTTCGGCAGGCAGGTTTGAATTTTTGACAGAAAGTAACGTGTCGAATGTCCATTGGGGGTGTATTCCAGTCTGTCGATGCAGTAATTAAAAAAATATTGTAGGAATTCGTTCGATTTAGTGAAATTTCAAGTAGGGAACAAGAACATGTACTAATTTCATGGAATGAAGGAAGGGAACGAAAATGAAAAGATAGGTAAGAAGGAGTGTTCGTCGAGAGCACTTGGTAAACAAGTGTCATTAGGTAAAAATTCCTTCGTTCGTTTATGCGTAGCCATTCCAATGTTTTGAAATATGGTGTAACATGAGCATCATGTCGCAGTTGGAAGGCATATCTTATTCATGAGTTTTGTGTTCGTTGAAGTCTCTAAGTTTGTTCAGCATTTCGATTGAACAGTACCGTATCACAGTAGTCTAAAATTGGGAATAGTAGTGCTTGGATTAATTTTAATTTAAGCGTTTGTGTAAAAGGATTCTTGTGACGTTTCAGGGAATATAGAGTTGAATGAACCTTTCTACATGCATTAGTTACGCGTCCATTCCAGGTCATATTCTCATTGATGGAAATTCCAAGATTAATTACATTTTTAATGTACGGTACGGCAATGTCATTGACGATGATTATAGGAGGACTGATATTGCTTATTACATGTAATAATGTAGAGTTTCCTATGATAATACTTTATGTTTGACGAGGATTTAGGATTAAGTGGTTGTTTTTAGAATAAGTGGTAAGCCTTTCAATATCTGAATTAATATGCTGACTTGTTTGATGTAAATTGTTTATAGTGGTGTGTTCGTATATCTGCATATCATCAGCATATAAGTGGTACCGGTGGTTACAATACTGAAGTGTGGAGTATATGTCATTAATATGCAAGACGAACAATAGGGTCTGTGAAGGGCAGTCATAGTACTATGTCCCTTTCTGAAGCCAGATTGTATTGGGTCAAAAAGAGAATGAATGGTTAAGAATTCTATTAGCTGCTCATGTACAACTCGTTCTAGAACTTTCGAGAGAGGAAAAAGAATACAAATAGGCCGGCAATCAGATGGCGCATTTGCTGTGGCTTGCTTCAATATAGGGGTTACTAGAGCTCCCATCCATGCAGTTGGCAGCGTCCCTGTGGTTAGGCAATGGTTTAAAAAGTGGGTAATGATTGGTATTCTGATATTCCAAGTGATTCTAACTATAATCGATGTGTTGGAGATGAGTTCCCTTCTTCGTCTGGTATGCATTTTAATACTGCGTGTGAAGAAGTTTACTTGAAACATGTAATGAAAGGTGAGTAATGGAACAGACATAATATCTCTTTATACTTTTACGAATGGTTGAAGATACACAGAATTTACTTAGGGGTTGTTGTAGTATCAGAATTACTTATTCAGGATAAGATATATCTGGCATTAATGGACCTAAACAGTTTAGTATAAACCCCTGTCATTACACTATTGACTTGTCACATTCTAAATAACATTTGAAAATTCATTGTCCTCAGACAGAAGACCATACTACCAATGCACGTCCAATAAATTTACCAAATAAGAGGAGGAGAAGAATTCATCTTAATAAGTGTAAAGTAGTCAAATGAAACTGAAGCGTATCAGTGGAGAAAAATACATATACTCATGTGGAAAACATGTTCAAAATTCAGAATCAGGTGCAATATGTCGTTTTGAATGGCGGTGTTTAGATCAGTTTAAAAACCTGAAATTAAATATACAGGTAGTATCATTCATTACGTTCCGGTTTGCTAGGTCTGAAGATGCCAGGTATTTTATTATAATGCGCTTTGTTATGATGTACGAGGTTCATTAACGGCAGCTGTACAGTGGTTTGTGTGCACTTGGAGATTTTGATATGGAAAATTCCCTTCCTGGGAGTCTGACGGAAGAGGTGGTTGTAGGTGTATATAGGGGTTGTAGAAATGATGTAAAGGAGAGGGCGTATAAGTCTCTGGTATTATCTCATTTAAAGTATGGTCCCAGTATACGGGACCCTTGCCAAGATTACACGATACGAGAACTGGAAAGGATCGAAGGGAAAGCAGCATGCCTTGTTCTGGGTGATTTTACAAAACGGATTACTATTACGAAAATATTTCTAATATTGTCAGTGGATTTACGGAGTGGGATAATATTAGCCGACGAATAAGCTTGAGCAGAGCTTTAAAAAGTAGAACAGATCATAATATGAAGATAAAGATTGAATTCAAGGGGAAAAATTGGGGAAAATATAAATTTATAGAAGGAAAAGTAAGGGAATGGAACAATGTGTTAAGCAAAATGTTCGATGAATTTTCTAAGTTCTATGAAAACGTTTAAGACATAGCTAGCTAAATAATTGATAGGGAATCTGCCAGTTGGGCAGAGGCAATATGTTTCTTTAACAACAAACGCCACTACTCCAGTTTTAACTGAAGTTCAGAGGTTAACAAGATGTTCCTTAGCATTAAATTGACCTGTTAGGAATTCATGCGTCATTTTAAGGATTGTTGATGTTATTCTAATACAGCTGATCAGTTCTATGTCTCATACGTTGCGAACATTTTCTAAAATGTAATGCGCATTCAGAAATCAAGGGGACGAATGAAACCTCGTAACACCACGTATCCTATCCGTACTCGTAAATAGCTGTGCCATTTCCTTTTATATGCTTGCATAAACATTTCTATGGACTATTAAAACCGATTTTGAATATTTTAGAACAGTCATATATATATAATGCCTGCTTCAAATTGAGTGTGAGCAGGGAGATATTTCGACTCGGAAGAATTAATTTGACTTCAATGTATTCCTATGCGAAGGATCCTTCAATCCCTCATGCACGTTGTGCAAATGAATGTAAACAGGCTGTACCAATAAGTACATACTTCATTCACAGCTAATGAGATTTCCTTTTACTTGGATAGTTTGAAATAAAACATTTTGAGCGTTTCTATCATGTGACTATCAGAGCACAGTTGTGTGTTTTTTGATATGTTATTGTGTTTCCGGCTTTGCGAAAAATCCGTAAAAGTAGAATAACGTTTTCAAGTCATTTAAAATTTTCCAGATCAGCTTCTTAAAAGGTGAGGGTACAGTCTGTCGGATACGAGCTAGAATTAGGCAATAACTTCTCCTAAAGTGATATACAGTATTCAAATACAAATGATTTTGTAGGTTTTTTGACTCATACCTTAACATATCTAACAAGTAAACTAGAAGTGAAAAATTAACTTTAAGAAGTATGTAGTTTTCATTGTACTTGGTTGAGCTCATTAGAGTTCACTAATCAATTTGTTTAATGTTTATGGATGTATAAACTTGAATATCACAGTTATAAATGAGATTTCCAGAGTCCATCGGGGATAATTGCCTGGATGAGGCAACCTCATCATTCTGAGTTTACTTTCATAACGGTAGTTGCCATAATTCTTTGTGCTCGTCATAAGCCATAGTCCCGTGAACACTAAGAAGTAGCATTGTGGATATTTTTGTTTTGTTTCAATAGCTGTGGAGTGTGAACGATTTCAGTTTCGAAGAACCGTGAAATGTATCGTCACGGGGAACTCCAACTGACGTTACAGCAGTAATGGGGTTAACCTACAGTATTAATTGTTATGATTCATTCTGTTAGAGTCAGTGACTGAGAACATAGAGTCACTCTCTTAATAGATCATATCCCTACTGACATTGGTAGGATTCTGTTGTGAAC
The DNA here is from genome assembly GCF_040414725.1 of Anabrus simplex. NCBI lineage: Eukaryota > Metazoa > Arthropoda > Insecta > Orthoptera > Tettigoniidae > Anabrus > Anabrus simplex. Next base: position 801,277,297 of record NC_090266.1, read on the forward strand.
TAAAGTTTTTTAACGTCATGCGTCGAAGTGAGAGGTAAGGTATTATCTATTCTTGACCTCGCTTAGAACACTTCGGAGACACCTTCAAAAGATACCTGTCTATGAAACCAAAGTTATATAGGATTCGATGGTCTAGACAATGATACCAATACTTAGGCTGTATCTTCGACTGTTGTGCTATCTACTAAGAACTTGTTGAACTACACAATATTCAAGACATCCTAGGGGTTTTAACAAGATATCTCTAAAGGTGATTTTCTAGTGTTACTAAGTGTAACGTACTGAGTCGTAGACTTCTTCTTCTTCTCCTTCTTGTTCCTCTTCCGACCCAACCAAGTATGAATCAAGTGATACCGTTTCATGTGTTGACAAATATGTGTTATTCTGGAGTTATCACTACTGTCATGAACTTTTTTCGACTAGTTAGAATCTTCTTTATGACGTTGAATTCCATCAGTAAGAGGAAACACGTCATTGTTCTAGAACTTTCAGCCAGTCCCTATATAAATATTGTGAGTTTTTGGAGGCAAGGTATCAATTTGCATAGAATATTTGAATGTTCTACGTAACTGAGGAGGTCTCCTTCGGAAGATGCTGAAGCGGAGGCTAGCGTGAGAAGTTGGCATCACAAGTTAAGGCAGAATTTTCGTCTAACTATGTGAACATTATCTACGTTTGACGTTTCCTAAATTGTAATTTCCTCTTGGACTTAAGATATAGTTGTTCTAGGCAGTTTTAGGGCTTATAAGGAATCAACCTTTAAATGGTACTTTGTAAAATGTAAGGACGCACGGGTGTGTATAATCGCTACTTTTATTCACTTTGTTTTCTACCTTATGCCCTTAGGTTATAAGAGCGCTTGAATATTATTTAGCCTCCGACTTCATTTTTGGTCCTCGGCCTTTTTAAATTAACCATTCTTTTCCTCGGCCCCTGTATATTTTCTTTATCTTTAAATCCATTTTCGTAATATGGCTCTTCTATTATAGTGGGATCGCAAGTGTGAAAGTTGTTCAAGCTTTTTCATCAGCAGGAGGTGTACTCTGCTAGGAACTTGTGGTGTTTGACATTAAGTCATTTCTGACAATGTAATGTAAATTAGTGTCCTTTGAGGCCATTCTGAACTATAAATTACAAATTGTGGCTCATGATTCAAGAGCCTTCCTAGGTAAATTCGTTCTAGAATCTACGGCTTCTTCATTGATCTGTATTATACACCCTCTGCTATGAGATGTCTTTTAAAGGCCAGGCTATTACCAAACTTCTCTGAAATTACAAGACCTATTGGTCTGGGTTTCCACTGAAAGAGGTGTATGAAAAAGGCAGCCCCTCTACCATGATTGTAAATTGACTAAGCTTATAAGCTTCCTGGTACTTCGTGTTTATGTTTTCCTCCTGTTACATCTTTTAATTTTCCTTTGAAAAATCATCCTACTTGGAAGAGAAATAAGTATATTTTCAGTAGTTTTTGTTATTAAAAATTAAACTGTTGTTAAAGCTTTGTCGAGCACTTAACCCCTCACGTTTCATTCCCTCTCCGTACCATGGATCACACCCGGGACAATAATAAATCAGTTATGCGTGATTCAAGTAGTAAAGCGGATACCTTAATTTCGAAAATCGACTGCAATATTTTATTAGTAATTTGATTAAAGACATAAAATTAATATAAAGCAATAATAAACATTTATACATTATTTTGTGGGTCTTGCCTGTGATTTCTTCAGAACTTGGAGATCATGGTGGATCTTCTTGCAATGACAGGATTTAAGAAATCTCATTTGCTACATGTAACTAATGTTTCAAGCTGTTAGTAATTAGGTACGAATAGGAGGTCCTACTGAAAACGGTTAACGACATTCTCTAACTCAGAAAGAGTTTCATACAGTATTTTATTGATAGTAGTACTGGTGAACACTAGATATTTTTGGAGGATAATGGTTTCCATTCTTCCTCATAATTATCATCATAGCAACTAGATATATTGCATTCTTCTCTGAATACCATATTGGTTTTAGTGATAATACACGTTCCCACATAATAAGAATTATATCATTCGCTTATCAGCCAAAAACGTTTTGTTTGTAGAGCCGTTTAACGACGCTATATAACACTATATTTTCTTAGTATTTTAGACAGCGTGATAGACCGGGATAAAATTGTTTGAGGAGAAGAATATATGTTTTTCATATTATTTGATGACAAATTTATACGTATTCAAATAAGGTCCCCTGAGACATGATCCCTGAAACTCGCTGGGATGAAGGTATGTTTCGTTAAACACAAAGCAATGAATCTAATTAATTCAATTTACTGTTCGTATTTTTACAAGACACAGTTAACTTAATCTGTTACTGAAGTGAGTTGCATAACTGATTAAAGTGAGTTAAATATGAATTAATGTAGATAATGTTTCATCCTTTATACAAATACTTTGCCTGGAATTTCACTCCAATTTGTAACAAAGTTTATTCAAATACAGTTGTACCCTGAGGATAAGGAATAGTAATATGTTTCAAAATATTGTTTACACTAGGTAGGTATTAAGCAAATGTTCCGAACAGATGAGCTATTTCAAAACACGGTAAATATTTCCTGCAGTTGAACTAGCAACCCAGAGTCAAAGTAGAACGTCCCGAGGTCACCTGACTGTCATAGGGAACTTTAAATTGCAACACCCCGCAGCTGTTTTGATTTTTTAAAGTAATACGCAAATTGAGCCGTAGGAATTTTAAATAACGCAGGAGTGTTGCGAGAATAACTGTAACATTGCTACCGCATATGGCTTTGTGTTGAGGGGCGTGTTAATGCTACAGTTATTAGCGCCCAGGGCCCAATGAGGGGAACAACCGCTTCTCAATCCACACACCATCTCCCCAGCAGATGCACATGTCACATAACCAATTCTATTCTGATGCCCAACAATGAAGAACAGAAAAAAGGATAATGATTTTATTCCAGTAGATACTTCCCACGCTTATTTTGCCAGTGGTGTTTCACTTTTCACATAAGCCTCCAATCTACGGAATACGAGAGCACATGTCGCGTAGGCTCTTGAAATAGACTAATACAATGAACATGCTGCTCTACGGAGAGCTAAGAAATGTTTACATTCCCCTTGTTGGAGAATCCACACAAGAACGTACCCAGCCTGGAGCGGGGCTGGGGCAGGAGAGGAGGTAGAAAGCTAAACTTTAAGAGAGTAGAAATCAAATATGTCTGACTCGCAGTCGATCAGAACCATCTGGATGTGAAATTTTAGTTCTAACTTTTCACATCGGATGCCTCTGCCCTGGGACAGCGTACTTCATGTACTTGAGTATGACAGTGAGTTCTAGAAGTATCTAGTAGTGCCACACGAGATAATTGGGTTGGTGGATGCAGTGACGGGGTAGCCACGGCTGGTCCGTGCCTATACAACCCTGCGTTCTGACTAACCTACCGAGCTGAAGAGCGGTGGCCGCGGCTCTACAGTGGATCGACACCTTAGCATTGTCCTGAAAATGGTTTTCCGTGGTTTTATACTCCCTTGCACTAAGCCGAATATCGGGACAGTTTCTGGTAGAGACCACGGACGCCATCCCTCTCACTTCACCGCAAATCTCCTTCTCCACTACAAATCTCCCGCCCTGATAGACGACGTCACCGTCTAAGAGGCCCAGCTCCCGCTTCAGGGAAGAAGTGAAAATAAGGAAGGAAAACATTGCAGTAGTAGTAGTAGTAGTAGTAGTAGTAGTAGTACGAGAAAATGTAAGACCTTTGTAGCATAGCCTACTCGCATAAGAGCACAAGACCGTCGCATGGGTCAGTCAGTTACATTGAGCCCTAGACAATGAAGTAAAAATTGTGCAAGTTAATAATGTTATACTCCAGGTGACAGCAGCAGATACATACCAGATCATTTTTTGCAGATGGTAAGTGGTAATAAAGTATTGTAATCAATACTCATGTTTTTTTTTTCAGATTAAGAGTATGTAACGTTAAGACAGGCAAACTGTACAAGATGGTTTGTTTACGGTTTTCATATCACTTAATGTGATTAGTTTCGGACAATTAAAATGTGATAGCAATAACCAAATGATAACACAAAATAACAATTCTTATGTTTTAACCTACTGAAGAAAGAATGCAACGGAAAGTCAGAATTATAAGATAATCTACTCTCTATATGAAATGTTAACAATTAGGCTACAGTAAGAATTAATGGTAGAATGAGTTCTTGGTTCAAGGTATTTGTAATGATTATAAAAGGCTGTAATTATTCACCTTTGCTGTCCATAGCTTACATGGATAATCTACTGAAAGGTATAAAGTGGCATGGAGGGATTCAGTTAGGGGTAAACATAGTAAGCAGTTTGACCAATGTCAACGACTTAATCCTATTGGCAGTGCTGAAAGCCAGCAATCTAATATCTTCGAACTTCAAAATAGGTTCAGTGAGTATGATATGAAAATTAGCATACCAAAGAATAAATTGATGTCGGTAGCGAAGAACCTAAGAGAAAATAATATGAGTTTGGGAATGCTAAACTGGAACAGGTAGATCATTTCAAGTATTTAGGATGTGTATTTTCCCAAGAGGAAGTATAGTAAGTGAGATTGAATCAAGGTGCAGCAAAGGTAATGCAGTGATCTCGCAGTTGTGATGAACAGTATGCAATTAGGAGTGTCAGTTTATGGACGAAAGTATCTATACACCGACCTGTCTTCAGACCGGCGTTGCTTTACGAAAGTGAATGCTGGGTGGATTCAGGATATCTTATTGATAACTAACATTAAAGTACCGAGAATGATCGTTTGTACAAACTGGTGGGGGCAATTTTTTTTTAATTTCGTGTGGCTATTTCTAGCCGAGTGCAGCCCTTGTAAGGCAGACCCTCCGATGAGGATGGGCGGCATCTGTCATGTGTAGGTTACTGTGTGTTATTGTGGTGGAGGATAGTGTTATGTGTGGTGTGTGAGTTGCAGGGGTGTTGGGGACAGCACAAACACCCAGCCCCCGGGCCATTGGAATTAACCAATGAAGGTTAAAATCCCCGACCCGGCCAGGAATCGAACCCGGGACCCTCTGAACCGAAGGCCAGTACGCTGACCATTCAGCCAACGAGTCGGACGGTGGGGGCAATGACAGGAGGGTACTCGGAATGATGAGATAAAGGCTAAGTTAAGAATGAGTTCGATCGATGAGTATATACGAGATGCAGAGGAAGACCAAGACGACGATTGTTAGGCCCAGTTTCTAATGATTATCTTTCATTCTTAATCTGCTTACCTTCCAGGGTTGGTGTTTTAAGACTTAGCGAGGGAGCGAGGCGGACATATATAAAGTATGAAACTGGATGACGCTACCGATCTACATACAAGTAGTGAAATGTGGAGGCGTTTAATAAATTCACGGAGGCTTGCAGACTGAACACTGATGGGCTAAAATGTATAAAAATGGTATGTTTCCATGCATAAATATACAGTGTGATTCAGCAGCCCCTTCCAATATCGTTTGCTGCAGCCCAACTAACGTGCACTTGGTTATAGTGGTGCTATTCCCCTGCAGGCGTACTGTATGGTACTAATATTCAGTGAGCACATTTTGCACTCGATTCTGAACCCTAGCGAAATGTAATACCATCCGTTCGCAAATCATGACGCCTTGAAGTCATGTAGCAACGTCATTTTACCATGTAACTAGGTTAATGGTCCGCCTCTACAGTGTAGTGGTTAGTGTGATTAGCTGCCATCCCCGGAGGCCCGAGTTCGATTCCCGGCCCTGCCACGAAATTTGAAAAGGGGTACGAGGGCTGGAACGGGATCCACTCGGGCTCGGGAGTTCAACTGAGTAGAGGTGGGTTCGATTCCCACCTCAGCCATCCTGGGAGTGGTTTTTCGTGGTTTCCTACTTCTCCTTCAGGAAAATGCCGGAATGGTACCTAACTTAAGGTCACGGCCACTTCCTTCCCTCTTCCTTGTCCATCCCTTCCAGTCTTCCCATCCCCCACAAGGCCCTTGTTCAGCATAGCTGGTGAGGACGCCTGGGCGAGGTACTGGTCATCCTTCCCAGTTTTATCCCCGACCCGATGTCTGACGCTCCAGGACACTGCCTTTGAGGCGACGGAGGTGGGATCTCTCGCTGAGTCCGAGAGAAAAACCAAACCTGGAGGGTAAACAGATTAAGAAGAAGAAGAACTATGTAATGTGTCGTGCCTTGTGACCGGGTGTAACTAGGTAACAGTGCAGTAATTAATGTATTAAACACCGAAACGGATGGCGTATGTATTCTGCTCTCGTCGTACTACCAACATGTTTCCAGCAGTGTAGCGTAGCGGATGTGGTTAGGCGTTCGCTTAGCACTGGAAGGAATGTGCCAGCGGCGGCTCGAATCCTCCATCGTTCAAATGTTTTTACATCGGTTTGATGTTTGAATACGTAAACACAGGCCACGTTTGCCACATTCAAACAGTAGAATAACGCTGTTATTCATCTTGTGCCCTGCGCATACTCCGCTGGTTAGGGCCTGAATGTACTGTAATCTCTGCTGTCATGCGACAGGTTTTCCACAGAGGAATACGTTCACATGCTCCTTATGTATGGGGAAGCAAGACAAAAAGCGTGCTGGGCACTACGTCTGTACCAGGAATGGTATCCCAACAGGCGACACCCGGCTGCTACGACATTCTGCCGTTTTGAAAGACGCCTAAAGACAACAGGCGTGATTTCCAACCATCCATCATTCCGCGATAGGCCCGTTACACCGGGTGAAACAGAAGAGGCCTTTCTGAAGGCAGCTCGTAATAATCCATGCATCAGCACAAGGGCGACTGCATGATTGAAAAGTGGTACGAGGGCTGGAACGGGTCCACTCAGCCTCGGGAGGTCAACTGAGTAGAGGTGGGTTCGATTCCCATGCGCCTTATGTATGGGAAAGCAAGAAAAAACGCTTGCGAGGCACTACGTCTGTACCAGAAATGGTATCCCGACAGGCGACACCCGGCTGCTACGACATTCTGCCGTGTTGAAAGACGCCTAAAGACAACAGGCTAGCCGTCTGTCTGGCGAATACTGCATGAACATAAATTTCACCCATACCATCTTGAATTACAGCAAGAGTTCCATGGGCGGGATTTCGAAGCTCGAATGCAGTACTGTTGGTGGCTGTTAGGCAGGCTGGACAATGGTGCAGCATTCGTATCGCGTATCTTATTCTCGGACGAATCACGCTTTCACAATAGTGGGAATGCCAATCGCCACAACATGCAATCCGAACAATCGTCACTGGGTGCGACAGACGGCCTATCAAATACCGTGGGGAGGGAATGTTTGGTGTGGAATCTTGGGGGATCGCCTGATTGGACCTTATTTCTTTCAGGGCCATTGGACGGGCCCACGCTACCTGCACTTTCTGCGTCAGGAACTCCCACTGCTGCTGGAGGACGTGCTCTTGCACGACCGTTTGACGATGTAGTTGCAACCGGATGGAGCTCCACCATATTCGACTTTGCCCGTTCGTAAGCATCTGAACGAGGAACTGCCAGGGAAATGGATAGGACGAGGAGGCCCTGTTTCTCGGCCTACCAGATCACCGGATTAAAAGTCGTTAAACTTCTTCTTGTGGGAACATTTGAAGAACGTCTTTTTCACTCAATCACCGGAAAAACCCGACCAGTTCCTGAAACTCTTCACGGACGCTTGCCGTGCAATTACACCTGGAATTCTTCAGTGCGCAGGACGATATATTGGACACCGGCCCTGATTGTGCATAAACCAAAACGGTCATCACATCGAGCATTTTCAGCCATAAAACATTGTCAGGACAATTTTGTTCCTATTATTTCAGGTCTGTATGTGTCCGGTCTGCTAACTAATCGGCCCTTGTTAGGGCCAAAACCACTTTCAGTCACATACGGACTCGAACCTCCAACCTGACATGCAAGCCCGCTCCGCGTCGCCTTTACCAACTACACTGCAGTTCCGTGCGGCACACTGGGCAGCTTATAGCAAGTATTAGTTAGGTTTACTGCGGTCACAATATCAATTTAGTATTTCGCCGGCGTGTCAGGTTCATATGGTCCAGAAGGCACACGCATGTCTACCAGAAGATATCCGGTTGTGTTGTCCGAGCATACCGGCAGGGCAGATGTTTTCAGGACGGAAGGAATATTGTGGGTTGCATAAAACTACATTGATAGGGGCGGCTGAATCACGAGGTATCTATTTATATACGCAAGTTTAAGCTAAATTTGTATCCTCAATATTTACACTTATATATTTTAATTTAAAAAGATCGGTTTATTAGATTAAAATGAACAAAATATAGAAAATCTGAATACTAACGAAATGCATTACAAAAGTGATCACACTAGCCAAATGATAACATTATCCAGGATCACAATACGTGGCGTCCACATATAAGTTAATTGTTATTTGCAAGGATTGATTATGAATGTGTTATTGACCCGTGACAAATCGTCTTGAAAGGTACATATTGTGGCTATATAGAATTATCTGGTTTCCTTAATGTCACATTGCTGGGCACTGCACCCTATCCAATTATTTGTTTCCTATATTAATGTACAGATTGGAGATGATTTATTTGTAACGTGAGCAATAATTTTTCTCCTGAAAATGAGACCTTTCCATGACAAGATTTTAAAGGAGAGTTGTTGATATATTGGTGTGAAAGTGGGCCACTGCTTTAATTCACCTTTCTTAGAGTCCTATTATTTTAAATATTCTTATTATAATTTTTAGCGCTACAGTTCTCAAGGGGAAGAAAGGGTCGTGATAGCAGCAGTGGCATTGACTGCCAAATTGATCTAAATCTGATATACGACAACCATCAAATTATCCAGTATTTGTGAACACATTGTAGTTGCCCCGGAGATCGAAACATTTCTATCATCTGAACAAATGTATACTTGTTCATTCGGTCATGATATTAGGCATAATATTCGCTAACAAGCAAATGTCCTGGGCCTTTATGTTGCAGTAGATCTGCAGCTAATAGTGGAAAAGATAAAAGAGTTGTTATAAAATCTCTTGACTCCACCAAGGAATTACGATTTTGATGTTGCTGCACGCCATTTTCTCAAACCACAAACTCAATGTTGTGGTGAACGACGAAAGTAACGTCACGATTATTAGAAAAAATATTGCCACTTTAAATGATGCTGAAATTATTTTCAGGCAATTGCCTGTACAACGGAAATACAACAGGTATTATTAATATACTTAAAATGGCCGTGGGTGGTGGTGGAGAGAAATATTGTTTTAAGAGGAAGTACAACTAGGATGCAGACAAAGTCATTGACGAAATAATTCAAAAAGCACAAGGCATTGCATTGGACGTGGCAGTAGAACGTTTTGTTTCACATATTTCTCATAAGCAAAGACATAGGAGTAATCCTCCATCAAACTGTGATAATGAACTTTGGAGACGTTTACTGATTATACCGTATCTTGGTTCTCTGACATACTCGTTAAATATGTGATTTTTGGAAACAAATACACTAGCTTTCGCCTTAAAAACTACATCCTTTTTACAGTACAGTACCTAGGATATAAAAAATTCGCAGAATTCTCCATAGGGCTTTATGAGTTGGGTGATATCACCTGTGGTATAACTTGTTGGAGAAAAATAATTTAAGCCTAGACGGATTAAAGGATATACATAGAATTAATTGACATTTTTAACAAAAAAGGGACATTTTTCCTGCCATGTTGCAGAAACATTCAATTTTGAACTTTATTACATCCACTACGGCGACCGTAGAACGGTCCTTCAGTAAGCTTCGAAGAGCGAAGACCTTGCTTACGATCACTGTGGGAGATGAAACGCTGACCGGATAATGTTTGTAGACTGTGCACCGGAAAATCGTCAAACAAAACCGTGAGGTGGTGGAAAAAGAAGTTTTAGAAAATATTCAGTGCATATATACATCATATATCTACGTCTCCATTATAGACTCTTGTGCCTTTCAACGTTAAGTTGCAAGCCTCTGTAAATTTACTAAACGCAGCCATAATCCTCTACTTGTAACTACCTCTTACCGTTAAATCATTATAAAATGAGTATAACCATCGTCATCTTGGTCTCCCTCAACTTCTCTTACCTTACAAGACGGAGTCCATTATACTCCTAGCTAACCTACCCTCCTCCATTCGCCTCATATGACGCCACAATCGAAACCGGTTTATGACCATAGATACATCAACCGATTTCATTCCTAACTTAGCATTTATCTCATCATTACGAACACACTCCTGCCATTGTTCCCGTAAAACCAAACAAGCTTTCACTCACGCAAAGCAAATTTGGTCTGTAAACAGACCGGTGTAAAGATGATTTTGTCCGGGAGCTCATTTCCTACTTACAGAATACTGTTGATCGCAATTGCGAACTCACTGCATTAGCTTTGATTCAATCTCACGTACAATACTACCGTCCTGGGAGAATACGTGAAATAACCCACGCGTTTCAGCTGTGTATTCCCAAAATGGCAGTCACTTTAGTCTTGGAAAGGCTAATTTTCATATCATACTCATTGCATCTATTTTCAAGTTCCAAAATGTTCGACAGCCGGCTTTCAGCGCAGTCCGCCATTGAGAACATATCTTCGTCATAAACCAAATTGCTACATTTCAACCTAAATAAATCCCTCCCTGCCACTGCATACCTTTCACTAGACGATCCATATAAACTACGAACAAGAAAGGTGAAGCATAAGAGCCTTGTCAAACCCCTGTAAGGAACTTGAGATAAAAATTAATTCTACCAGCAATCCTCACCGCTGCCCAGTTGTCAACATAAATGTGTTTGATTGCTTTTAATAATCTACTGCAAATCCCACAGGTCCCCAGAAGTGCGAACAACATTTCCCTCGGTACTTTGTGATGTGCCTTCTCCAGACATAGGAAACTAAAACTTAACTGTCTATGTTTCTCTTGCATTTTCCACTTACCTAGCGCATACTGAAAATCTTACTCTGATAGGCCCTCTGTTGTCTGAAACCACACTGGTTTTTATCCAACTTACTCTGAACCACTGATCGCACCCTCCCTTCAAAAATACCAACGGACACCATGCCTGCTCTACTGATCAATGAAATACCTCGATAGTTATTGCAATCCTTCCTGTTCCCTTGCTTATAGATACGTGTACTTGCTGCTTTTGACCAATCAGAAAATTCTTTACTAACATTCCATTCTAATATAATTATTCTATGAAGCAGTTTCATTCCTGCCTTCCCAATACTTTTTAACTTTTCAGGTCTAATTTTATATATTTCTTCTGCTTTAGGACAATGGAGTTTAAATACCATCCTTTCCTCTTCCTCAAAAGTAATTCCACCTACATCATTGTCTTCCTCGCCATGGGCTTGGTTGTTCACGACGTCAACAGAAACACTTTCTTTTAAATTGAGAAGATTTTCAAAATATTCCTTCATCCTATCCAGTGATTACCTAGGATCTACTAAGAATTCACATGACCTACCGTAATACTATTTATTTCTTTTTCCCCTCCTTTCTAAGATTCGTTATTATGTCCAGAAAGGTTTCCCCTCCACATGACCTAGCTTCTCCGTGTTATTACCGAAATCTTCTCATGACTTCTTTTTGGATTCAACAATTATTTGTTTCATTCTGTTTCTTTCATCTACGTAAAATTCACTGTCTACACGAGTTCTTGTTTAGATCCATTTAAGATACAGCACGTCTTCTTTTTTACCTTTGAAAGCTACTCTAACTTCATCCTTTCACCAAGATGTTCGCCTTTTCCCATGTTTACATACAGTTGTTCTTAGGCATTCCCTTGCTGTTTCTACTGCATCATTCGTGTATGACACGCATTCTTTTTCTACAGTATATTCTGAACCTGCATGCTGTCCATTGTACGGAACGTTTTACTAATCATATCAATGTACTGCTATTTGCTTTACGTCGCACCGACAAAGATAGGTCTTATGGCGACGATAGGATAGGAAAGGGGCAGGACTGGGAAGGAAGTGGTCGTGGTCTTAATTAATGTATAGCCCCAGCATTGGCCTGGTATGAAAATGGGAAACCACGGAAAACCATCTTCAGGACTGTCGACAGTGGGGTTCGAACCCACTATCTCCCGGATGCAAGCTCACAGCTGCGCGCTTCTAAGCGCACAGCCAACTCGCCCGGTCCCATGTACTTCTGCGTCCTGGATATTTCCTACCTTTATTCGTCTGCAGAAAGATTTCACTTTCTCTACTTTAGGTCTAGAGACAATTAGTTCACTACGGATCAGGTTGTAGCAGTATTACGCTCAGCACATTTTGTTCGTAATATATGTACCTCCCGAAGAACGTAAATAATATTCCTAAGCTGTCAACTGTGACATTTCATGAACATTATTCAAGTGTATCTCAACACTTGGCAAGTTGGCTGTGTAGTCAATTTCTCGGACCATATTTCTCTGTATCCATCATGTGCTGCTCCCTTGCTAGTGGCTTCACGTCGCACCGACATACATAGGTCTTACTGAGACGATGGGATAGGAAAGGCCGAGAAGTTGGAAGGAAACAGCCGTGGCCTTAATTAAGGTACAGCCCCAGCATTTGCCTGGTGTGAAAATGGGAAACCACGGAAAACCATCTACAGGGCTGCCGCCTGTGGGATTCGAACCCACTATCTACCGGACGCAAGCTCACAGCCGCACTCACCTAACCGAACAACCAAATGGCCCGGTGTGGTCCCTTGCGTCCATGTACGGAATTTGTTTGATTTTCTACGTTTTCCATCAGAGAGCGCTTCGCTGCACGTGTCGTAAATGCGCCTACTCACCAAATGGTATTTGAAATTCAACATTAGTGTGAAGACATGCGGATATTTATATCACGTGCAACTGAGCAATGTCTCATAATGTATTTTCATTCTTGCTAGTGTGGCTTAGAAGTGCAACTAACGGTATAGCGTGTGTCGTGAAATTAGGCTAAAATTTAATATCGTTTCAGTGACTGTTTTAAGTCAAATATTTGGATATTACAAATGTTGGAATGTAATTCATGTGCCATCTAAGTACTGTAATTTTACAGAATGCTTGACTGGTAACACAGTTTTTAAGGAAATGCAGTTTTAAATGTCATGTGAATGTTTCTCTCGCAGTGTGCGTGTAGCATACAATGTATATTAGATAGGTACTCAAAGGGAATGCGTCCGTAATATTTTAAAGGTAAATTTTCATTTCTTGGTGGAGCCTTGGGCTCATTCAGTTGTGAGTTATAGCATACTAGGAAGATATTATTAGCATTGGGGAAAGTTTATTCTACATTTATTCCATGAAGGTTTCCAATAATATGTAAGATGAGGTCGAATTTTTAAAAATCGTTGGTGAGGATATCTGTGATGACTTAATTTATCACTGTTGTGGGATTAGGCCTCGTTATCTCTCCCTTTCTGTTGTGTAATTGGTTGACGTATCCTTATGTCCTTTATCTGTCAGTTATGCTATTGTTGTTGTGCGGCGTTATGTAAGTTGTAGTCGGCATTCTGTTTTGAATGGGTTTTGTCATTGAGTGTTGAATAAGACGTGGAACGTTCAGATTTGTTTTGGTCTGCCTTATGAAGAACTAGCTACGGTATTATCCTGAAATTTATAATTGAATGATTAACGTTTTATATATAATCCGCCAAAATTCGCGATCTGACTGGTTTTCTGAGAGATTACGGAAAAGCTCCTCCCATTTGCAATCATTCTTTCCAGCAATTGATTTCGTACTTCCCGGGCTAGGTCCAGGTATTTCTCCCCGTCAGTTGGGTCCCTAAATCCTTGCCATCTTTTCCTATAAGCATTTTTAATATGGATCAAATCCTTGAGAAGATACGGCGTGGTGTCGACTTGGGTGCCTTGGCGGTACTGAACTCGCGGCCGGGCTGCATTCGTAGTCATTACCCGGCCAGGACCCGTTTCCAGCGCGGTCCGCACATTTTGACGACGGTCCAGAACTTTATTATTAAATTACATCTGCTGCAATTGTAATTGCTGACAATGTGACCAGCACCATTGTCGCGGGTAGGCAAGTGCGCGGGATTTCTGGCGATACGAATGACATACTTCCGTTTATTATTGACCTTATTATAGAGGTGAACAATTGCACGGTCAATGTCACTCCTATCGTTTATTTGAAATATGTTTATATTTTTATTTCATGCCAGGAGAATCTAGTGTAATCTATCTTTCCTTGCAAGTTGCTTTACGTCGCACAGACACAGATAGGTTTTATGGCGACGATGGGACAGGAAAGAGCTAGGAGTGGGAAGGAAGCGGGCGTGGCCTTAATGAAGGTACAGCCCCAGCATTTGCTTTTTGTGAAAATGGGTAACCACGGGAAGGCATATTCAGGGCTGCCGACAGTGGGGTTCGAACCCACTATCTCCCGAATACTGGATACTGGCCGCACCTAAGCAACTGAAGCTATCGAGCTCGGTGCACTGTAATCTAAGGACGTTCCCCAAAGGAAAAGATGGCTCTTGAGAACGAACCCAGGAAAGATTAAATATGATCGATTTATGATCAGAATAAGTACATTGAAATTCCACAGCCTGTTTCCAGTCATTCGACCGGGTCAGGAATGGAATGAAAAAAGCCCCCTTGTAGCGGCGATGATAGGAATTGTGACGGATGCCGAAGCCTGAATGACAAATGAAATGAAATGATACTGGAGTGTGTTGCTGTAATTAATGATGACGGCGAAAACTGGAGTACCCGGAGATAAACCTTTCCCGCCTCCGCTTTTTCCAGCACAAATCTCACATGGAGTGACCTGGATTTGAACCAGGGAATCCTGCGGTGACATGCTGGCGCGCTGCCACCTAAGCCACGGAGGCTCCTTATAAGTATATTATGAACAGTAAAATCAATTGGTCTCATCTCGTTTTCCACTCCATCGCCATTTAGTTAATTTACCACACCCCCCCCCCAAAAAAAAGAAGGCGTGTTTCTTTATGTTTAAAGGAGATTCCAAATACCAATGTTCACGTGTGTTGCCTTCCGTTTTGAGATATAATTATCCCCATAAAAATAATTCACTTTATTTTCACTTTCTTTCAAACTCTACCCTCCCCTCCCCCGTCCTCCCCCCCCCCTCCGTAAGTGAATTTTCATGCTAAAAATACTTGTTTCTTTAATAGTAAAGAATCTTCTAAATACCAATTATCACGACTCTAATATCTTCAGTTTTTGAGATATGTGTCAGTCGGTCAGTCAGTCAGGACAATTTCTTATATATATGTAGACTAGCAATTACCCGCGTCTTCGCTCGCGTGGATTTGATAACTTTGTTCTAAGTAATCGACACTCGGCATTGTACTAAGATATTGTCGTAAAATTCCTAAAAATACCCTAAAATTATGTTTCATTTACCCCAGAAATTCTTTGTAAACCATGTTTGTGCTATTACCCTTTGGGGATAAAAATGACCACGCGACATACTGTAGAACTGTACATGTGAAAAGCAGTCTTCTTTCAAGTCGGAAAATAAATACATGTTTATTTATTTTTAAAGGAGATTCCAAATACCTATTCCTACATCTGTAGCATATTCAGTTTTTGAGATATATGTAAGTAACCTCATAAACAGAATTCAACCCCTTGATCAGTCCATCCCCAAAACCCCACCCCACCTAAATGTATTTTCCAAAAACATAAATACATGTTTCTTTATTTTTAAAGTAGATTCCAAATACCACTTTTCACGTCTGAAACATCTTCAGTTTTCAAGATATAAGTCCTCATAAAAAATAATTCAACTATTTTTCACTTTTTTCACCCCCTGTTAAGTGCCTTCTTTAGAAAAAAAAGTACATACTCCTGTATTTTTAAAGGACTTTCCAAATACCAAGTTTTTTGTTTCTAACATGTTAAGATTTTGACATATAATGTAGATATACCGGTACTCACTTT
Source organism: Anabrus simplex (assembly GCF_040414725.1). Taxonomy (NCBI): domain Eukaryota; kingdom Metazoa; phylum Arthropoda; class Insecta; order Orthoptera; family Tettigoniidae; genus Anabrus; species Anabrus simplex. Next base: position 801,293,219 of record NC_090266.1, read on the forward strand.
AAAAATGTACCCGCTTTTCCAATACTTTTCAGCCCTTAAACTGGATCTTCCGAAAACAAATAAATACTTGTTTCATTACCTTTAAGGAGATTCCAAATACCAGTTTTCATGTATGTACGTCTGTAACACCTTCAGTTTTTGAGATAAATATTTACTCATTAAAGTAATTCACATCTTCTTCACTTATTTCCACCCCTCTCCCGCCTTAAGTAGACTTTTCGAGAACAAAAATACGTGTTTCTTTATTTTGAAAGGAAATTCAAAATACCAACTTTCACGTCTGTAACAGCTTCAGTTTTTTAGATAAAGTATCCTCATAAACATATTTCAACTCCTTATTTACTTATTTTCAGCTCCACACTCTTTACGTCGATTTTCCGAAGGAAACAAATGCGCGTTTCTTTACTTTTAAAGTAGATTCCAAATATCAATTTTCACTTCCTTAACATCTTTAGTTTTTGAGATATAAGTATCCTCATGAAAGGAATTCAACTCCTTTTTCACCTCAGACGTTAAGTTGACTCCCCACCCCCATACGAAAAATTTGTGTTTCTTTATTATTAAATGAGATTCCAAATACCGACTTCCACTTCTGTAACCTTCAGTTTGGAGATATAAGTTTCTCCAGAAAAAGACTTCAATTTTTTTCACTTCCTTTCATACTCTCCACTGAAGTGAATTTCCCCAAAACAAATAGTACACATTTCCTTAAAAGAGCTTCCAAATACCAATTTTCACGACTTTAACTTCTTCAGTTTTTGAGATATATTTATCCTCATAAAAAGAATTCAGGTCCGCCTCTGTGGTGTAGTTCTTAGTGTGATTAGCTGGCGCCCCCGGAGGCCCTGGTTCGATTCAGGGCTCTGACATGAAATTTGAAAAGTGGTACGAGGGCTGGAACGAGGTCCACTCAGTCTCGGGAGGTCAACTAAGTAGAGGTGGGTTCGATTCCCACCTCAGCCATCCTGGAAGTGGTTTTCCGTGGTTTTCCACTTCTCCTCCATGTAAATGCCGGGATGGTACCTAACTTAAGGCCACGGCCGCATCCTTCCGTCCTTCCTTCTTCCTTGTCCATCCATTCCAATCTCCCCATCCCCCCACAACGCCCCTGTTCAGCATAGTAGATGAGGCCGCCTGGGCGTGGTACTGGTCATCCTCCCCAGTTGTAACCTCGACCCAGAGTCTGAAGCTCCAGGACACTCCCCTTGAGGCGGTAGAGGTGGGTTACCTCGCAGAGTCCGAGGGAAAAACCAAACCTGGAGGGTAAGCAGGCAAAGAAAGAAAGAAAGAAAGAAAGAAAGAAAGAAAGAAAGAAAGAAAGAAAGAAAAAGAATTAATCTCTGTGTTATCCCCCCTACCTAGTTGATAACTCCCCCTTGCGTGTTTATTTTTAAAGGAGATTCCATATACCAGCGTTCACGTTACTAACATCTTTAGATTTTTTGGTATATGTATACATTCTCATACAAATAATTCAACTAATTTTTCAATTCTTTCCTCCACCCCGTTATGGGTTTTTCCCGAAAACCAAAGAAAATGTGTTTCCTTACTTTTAAAGGAGATTTCAAATACCAATTTTCACGTCTGAAACATGTTACGTTTTTGAGCTATACTGTAGATATGCTAATTTTAAAAATTCACCCCCCCTTTTTCAGTTCCCCTAAATGGATTTTCCGAAAAATAATATTTATATTTCTTTACTTTGAAAGGAAATTCCTAATAAAAGTTTTCGAAACTGTAATATGTTACGTATCTGAGATAATTTGCAGATATAGTCTTTTTAAAAATTCACCCCGTTTGTCACTCCTGTTCACCCCCAATTCATCGGATTACCCAAAACAAAATATACGTGTTTCTTTGTTTTCAAAGGTGATTCCAAACACCACATTTCACGTCTGTAACATCTTCAGTTTTTAAGATATCAGTATACTGATAAAAAATTCAACCCATTTTAAGTCACTTTTAACCCCCCCACACACACAAGTGGTTTCTCCGGAAACAAAAAGTACATGTTTCTTTATTTTTGATAGAAATGATAATACCATACTTCACTTCTTTAACATGTTACGTTTTCGAGATATACTTTAGAAGTGCTCATTTTAAAATTTCATCCCCTTTTTAGTTCCCCTCAAGTGTCCAGAAACAAATCACCTATATTTCTTTACCTTTACAGGAGAATCCAAATACCAATTTTTACGTCTGTAACATTTTGCGTTTCTGAGATATACTGTAGATATAGTCTTTCTAAAAATTCCCCTCAATTTTTCACTTCTGTTTAACCCCCATTAATTGGATTTTCCGAAAACAAAAAGTACGCGTTTCTTTATTTTTGAAGCAGATCCCAAATACCAATTTTCAGGTCCGTAATATCTTCAGTTTCTGAGATATAAGTATCTTCATTTGAGGCATTCAACCATTTTTCACCCATTTTTCACTCCTCCTATCGGGATTTTCCGAAAACAAATGAAATACGTGTTTCTTTATTTTTAAAGGAGATCCTAAATACCAAATTCTACATCTGTAAAATTTAGAGTTTTTAGATATCGATACACTCATTTTAAAAATTAACCCCCATTTCCCCCCTAATTGGATTTTCCGAAAACAAAAAAATCATGCTTCTTTGTTTTTAAAGGCGATCCCAAATACCAATTTTCAGGTCTCTAATATCGTCAGTTTCTGAGATATAAGTATACTCATTAAAGGCATTCAACCCGTTTTTCACCCTTTTTCACACATTCTAGTGGGATTTTCAGAAAACAAAAGAAATACGTGTTTCCTTATTTGTAACGGAGATTGTGTGTACAAATTTTTACATCTGTAAACTTTTAAAGTTTGGAGATATAGATACACTCATTTTATAAATTCACCACCCCGCCTTTTCACCTCCTCAGCGACGGAATATCCCAAAATCCTCCTTTAGCGAGCACCTACATTGTAATACAAATGTATCCTCAAAATTTCATTTATGTCCAGTGGTTTTGGCTAGGCGATGATGAAACAGTCAGTCAGTCAGTCAGTCAGTCAGTCAGTCAGTCAGTCAGGACAAGTTATTTTATACATGTAGATTACTAGGAAGATACCCGTGCTTCGCTACTGTATTATACTGAAATTTATAATTGAATGCTTATCGTTTTATATATATTCGCGTTCAGACTCGTTTTCTAAAAGATTCCGCTAAGATTCGTGATCTGATACGTTTTCTGAGGGATTACGGCAACGTTCCTCCCATTTTTCAATCTTTTTTTCCAGCAATCGATTTCGTACTTCCCGGGCTAGGTCCAGGTATTTCACCCGGTGAGTTAGGTCCGTAAATCTTTGCCATCTTTTCCTATAAGCATTTTAAATGTGGATCAAATCCTTGAGGAGATCTGGGTAGGTGTCGTCTTGGGTGCCTTGGCGGTACTGAACCCGCGGCCGGACTGCATTCCTAGTCATTACCCGCCCAGGACCCGTTTCCAGCGCGGTCCGCACATTTTGTCGACGGTCCAGAACATTATTATTATTATTATTATTATTATTATTATTATTATTATTATTATTATTATTATTATTATTATTATTATTATTATTATTATTATTATTATTGATGTTCTGTACCCCACAGCAAGATGCAAGACCGCTACTTGGTTGTAAATTACATCTGCTTGAATTGTCACTGATGACAGTGTGACCAGCACCATTGTAGCACATAGGCACGTGCGCAGAATTTCTGGCGATAGGAATGACATACTTCCGTGCATTACTGACCTTATTATAGAGGTGAACAATCGCACGGTCAATCTCATTCCTATCGTTTTTTTGAAATCTGTTTAAATTTTTATTTATATTGCAGGAGAATCTACTGTAATATAAGAAGGTTCTCCAAAGGATAGGGTTTTCTCTTGAAAACAAGCCCAGGAAAGATTAAGAATATGTGCACTGAAAATCCACAGCCTGTGTCCAGTCATTCAACGGGATCAGGAATGGAATGAATAAGCCCACAGCTAGCGGTGAGGATAGGAATTGTGGCGGCTGCCGAAGCCTGCCGCACTCCTCTGGGGCAATGATTCATGAATGACAAATGAAATGAAATGATATTGGAGAGTGCTGCTGGAATGAATGGTGACGAGGAAAACCGGAGTACCCGGAGAAAAACCTGTCCCGCCTCCGCTTTTTCCAGCACAAATCTCACATGGAGTGACCGGGATTTGAACCACGGAACCCAGCGGTCAGAGGCCGGCGCGCTGCCGCCTGAGCCACGGAGGCTCCTTATAAGTACATTATGAACAGTAAAATCAATTGGTCTCACCTCCTTTTTCACCCCAACGCGTTTAAGTTGATTTACCTCCCCCCCAAAAAAGGAAGGAAAGCGTGTTTCTTTATTTTAAAGGAGATTCTAAGTACCTATTTTTACATCTGTAAACTTTTAAAGTTTTGAGATATAGATACACTCATATTAAAAATTCACCCGCCTTTCCACCCTCCACTATTTGGATTTTCCAAAAAAAAAAAGGTACATATTTCTTTATTTTTAAAGGAGATCCCAAATACCTTTCTTCAGGTCTGTAATATCGTCACTTTCTGAGATATAAGTATCCTCATTAAAGGCATTCAACCCATTTTGCACTCCTCTTCACCCCTCCCAGTGGGATTTTCAGAAAACAAAAAAATGTGTGTTTCTTTATTTTGAAAGGAGATCTTAAATAACAATTTCTACATCTGTAAACTTTTACAGTTTCGAGACATAGATACATTCATTTAAAAAATTCACTTCCCTTTTAACCCCCTATTATTTGGATTTTCCAAAAACAAAAAGTACGTGTTTAAATTTTCATGACTGTAACATCTTCAATTCTTGAGATATACGTCTTCTCATACAAGGTGTTCAACCCGTTTTTCCCCCTTTTCACCCCCCTTCATGGGATTTTCCGAAACAAAACAATACGTGTACCTTTATTCTTAAAAGAGATTCCAAATACCAATTTTCATTACACTAAACCTTTAAGTTTTTGAGATATAGATATCCTGATTTTAAAAATTAACCCCTCTTTTCACTCCCTTAGCGACGGTATATCCAAAAATCCTCCCTTAGCGAGCACCGACATGTTAATATGAATGTATCCCCAAAATTTCATTTCTCTATGTCCAGTAGTTTCGGCTCGGCGATGATGAATCTGTCAGTCAGTCAGTCAGTCAGTCAGTTAGGACAAGTTATTTTTTATATATCGATTAAGTGTATTTGTAATGCTTCATTAATGTGAAATTTATCATCAATTTTCTCTGGTTTTGTGGATTTTCCCGAAGTTAGTGATGTTAACCTTGGGATTATGAGACTGATGCTGTCCGATTTTTGGGACAGATGTTATCCAATTACTCCACAGCGATGTTAAATATCGCGAAATATGTACACAAATTTTACGTTGTAAATTTAATTTTAAGGTGAAGTTAATTGTGATTACATTATTTATAAACGGGGTCCTAAGTATGGAATTGCATTTCATATATTTCAGATCTTACTTCCGCGTGTTGGTACCATCATAATTCTAATAAATTCCTTCGATTGTAATTTTTACTTTTACACTTTATGCCAAGGTGCCTAGATTTATTTTTTCAATGAATTGGTTTTTAAATTTTATTATTGTTTCCCCATAATTCAAATTAATCATTCCTTTTTTTAAATCGTAATTTACAAAATTTGGAGTTTGTAGAAATATTTGGAGCAAGACTGAACCTTATTTACCACTCTAAAATTTAATTTCTACACTTAGTGGTGCAACTCAAATGGTATTTTACTCTGGAGATTTTTTACATTTGATTTATTTCAATCTTCAGTAATTAAATTCATTCTATTTTAAACTAAATTCTGTAGACTTATTTGTGTAGTTCAACAGTCCCTTCTTCTCAGGAGACGTGTCGTTGTCCACCTCTTTTCTTGGTGGGTTTTCAGCCCAGGTCATTCTTCGACAAAATATCGCTTTGTAGAAACACCTTGATGGTTGTACGTTTCTCATCATGGGATACTTCATCACGGGCTTTCATAACGTATGTACACCTGTTATGACCTCACTTTCCCAGACCGACGCTGATGGTACTGTCTGTTGCCACTTGGAGTCAGCGTATGGCGTGCCATCTGGTGACGAATGAACGTATCACTTTCCATTGCTAACGCCTAAATTCAAACCTTCATTATTGGAGAAGCCTTCCTCATGAACAGCAAGATTTTCTTCTGAAGACGCGGTGAAAATTTCTCTGCGTAACGTAAAGAAATTTCACCTTACTTTCTTGACGCGGTAAAAGCCGAAAAAGCCTATATCATCTCCAAAGTTACGGGCCATGAAAGCATCAAGGTAACAACACTGCAGATTACCATTTTTACAGCAGGGAAATCCTGGGGTTGTAGCTTATTTGAGGCCAGGGGCGCTTCCCTAGCGCTCTTAACTCAGTCCAATTCCACTGTCACCTTAAGACCTCTCCGAGTCGGTGCGGCGTAAAACAAATAACAAGTACACTGACTGACAGAGCAAATGCAACACCAAGGAGGAGTGGTTCGAAAGGGATGAAAGTTGGGGAAAAAACAGAGACGGCACGGACGAATAATTGATGTTTATTTCAAACCGATATGCAGGTTGCACGATGCGCACGGTATCGACTCAGTAGGATGTAGGACCACCGCGAGCGGCGATGCACGCAGAAACACGTCGAGATACAGAGTCAATAAGAGTGCGGATGGTGTCCTGAGGGATGGTTCTCCATTCTCTGTCAACCATTTGCCACAGTTGGTCGTCCGTACGAGGCTGGGGCAGAGTTTGCAAACGGCGTCCAATGAGATCCCACACGTGTTCGATTGGTGAGAGATCCGGAGAGTACGCTGGCCACGGAAGCATCTGTACACCTCGTAGAGCCTGTTGGGAGATGCGAGCAGTGTGTGGGCGGGCATTATCCTGCTGAAACAGAGCATTGGGCAGCCCCTGAAGGTACGGGAGTGCCACCGGCCGCAGCACATGCTGCACGTAGCGGTGGGCATTTAACGTGCCTTGAATACGCACTAGAGGTGACGTGGAATCATACGCAATAGTGCCCCAAACCATGATGCCGCGTTGTCTAGCGGTAGGGCGCTCCACAGTTACGGCCGGATTTGACCTTTCTCCACGCCGACGCCACACGCGTCTGCGGTGACTATCACTGACAGAACAGAAGCGTGACTCATCGGAGAACACGACGTTCCGCCATTCCCTCATCCAAGTCGCTCTAGCCCGGCACCATGCCAGGCGTGCACGTCTATGCTGTGGAGTTGTGGAGTCAATGGTAGTCTTCTGAGCGGACGCCGGGAGTGCAGGCCTCCTTCAACCAATCGACGGGAAATTGTTCTGGTCGATATTGGAACAGCCAGGGTGTCTTGCACATGCTGAAGAATGGCGGTTGACGTGGCGTGCGGGGCTGCCACCGCTTGGCGGCGGATGCGCCGTTCCTCGCGTGCTGACGTCACTCGGGCTGCGCCTGGACCCCTCGCACGTGCCACATGTCCCTGCGCCAACCATCTTCGCCACAGGCGCTGCACCGTGGACACATCCCTATGGGTATCGGCTGCGATTTGACGAAGCGACCAACCTGCCCTTCTCAGCCCGATCACCATACCCCTCGTAAAGTCGTCTGTCTGCTGGAAATGCCTCCGTTGACGGCGGCCTGGCATTCTTAGCTATACACGTGTCCTGTGGCACACGACAACACGTTCTACAATGACTGTCGGCTGAGAAATCACGGTACGAAGTGGGCCATTCGCCAACGCCGTGTCCCATTCATCGTTCGCTACGTGCGCAGCACAGCGGCGCATTTCACATCATGAGCATACCTCAGTGACGTCAGTCTACCCTGCAATTGGAATAAAGTTCTGACCACTCCTTCTTGGTGTTGCATTTGCTCTGTCAGTCAGTGTATATTGCTGGGATATCTCCAGTCGATGCATTTGTTCCTGCAGATTGATGTGTAGACTATTTAGTCACGGCTATACCACGTTGGCCATCTCCGTTTGATCCCCCGTTCCTTGTTGTGCTATGATATGCACTAAGTTGAATGATATAATGAGAACTGCCAACTGTCTATCATCTTTCCTTCACCAAAGAAGAACTGGTCTGCGTAAGGAATGGAAAAATGCTGCGAGAATTCACAGCTGCTCATACATTAGAGCTGCTGTCTAAGCCTCCAGGGGAGACTAAATATCCCTTATCAAAGCTGGATGAGGAACTAGCTGAATCACATTTTTAATATGCACCAAACTTGGCGTGAAGAATAAGTTGCCTCAAGATTAGACCAGTCTGTGCCATACGACACCATGGATCTGGTAGTCACCGAATCGAATAAGTACCAGCTATTGGAGATGTCGCGTTTGGTTGTGTAAATTGGAAAAATCTGGGGCCCTTCATTCGACTGTGAACGCAAAAACTAAACAGTGCAACTTGGAGTGATGGAATATAGAACGCGAAGGCGGCTCCTTGTAACTACCCAAGGAATATATCCAGTCACCCAAGAATCTGTCAGAAAATGATGAAAAAAACTACTTCCAAAATCCATTACTCTTTGATGATAGGGCACCTTCTTCTTTCACTTCAGGTCATGAATTTTACGATAATACAATAACAAAAGATGCGTGACATCTCTTCAATGGTTGTCGGTTTGAAAAGTCCCTGAATTGCAGGGATTTAACCATAAAAGTTTCTCCAAGTGCCAATAAATATATAGACACGGGTTTCTCACGTATAGACGCCTTTTAATGACACACAATAGTGTCAGGATTCGATTCCGTAATATCGAACATGACAAGTAAATGCTTAACCGAGTGCTGGATGCGGCCGGTAAAGGGAAATGCAAACAGTATGTGCAGAAACCATCATTCAGAGTCGTCGAAGGGACCCCTAAACCTACTAGCTACCTTCGCTGAGATCTATGCCATTGGAAATAGCACTTCCATTTTACCTCATATCTTGATGAACACTCTGTGCCTGTTTCATATTTCATTTCCACAGGTGAGAGTTTTGAGATCGGATTGCAATCTCCTTTTACGGGGAATGAATCCAGATTTACGAGATCCTAAGGGAGAATCTTCGGAAGGACTCGAGAATACCCGCGATCATTTTCTAAATTACGATGACGACTCGGACTGTAATTAAAACTTCTATTGGCAAAGTAGAACGCCAGTTACATTATTAGTAATCAAGGAATTAACATTTATCTTCAGGCACAAGTTAGAAATAGAACAGAAGACGCCACGAGAATATGTCGCCAGGGGTGGGAGATATATTTTTCTTCAACCCACTCTTCAGCATTTAAGATCTGTTAGAGGTGAAATAAAACTATGGGACCAGAAATTTGGGATGCCCAAGTTTGTCCGAGTATTTTGAACTCCAATTATGAAGATAAGACCCATGGGATAACAAAGTTCGCCAGTATGGTGCAACAGTTCCGTCAGTTCCTCGTGCCAAAATGTGTAAATATACCAGAAGTGCAGAGCAGCGGTCAGGTTTTCTATGATCGGCAGTCTTCGAGTCCAGGTCTGCCTCGTTCATGATCTGGTATCTGATGTGTGGTAGTCAATACCCTTTCATAATTGGGTGTTAGTTACGGTAAATACTCAGCGTGGGTGTGATTTGAGAACCCAGCATGTTCAGGTAACAGAGTGAAAAATATGTAGCGTGGAAAAGATAAAATCGGCAAATGTGTGGATCAACAAGTGAAGTGGTAGAGTAAACTTGTCTCAGCAGTGAACAAAATAGTCACTTTTGTCTCCCTGATTTGAGTGTAAATCCTAAGAAATTGTGAAATGATTACAAGTGAAGTGTCAAGTAAATCATTGGAAAAGTGTGAAACGGATACTAGCATGTGATAGATGGATCACATAAGAATGATATCCTGTTTAAATTTGTGAAGAAAAATGTAAATAATTGTCAAGAATACAAGTGAAGTGTTGACGAAGGGAAGATTGTTGATATTTTAGTCAAGAACTGTCATATGGTTGAGTAGAGACCATCTAGCACAGGTGAGCTGCTGTGCTTGATGGCATTTATCATTCAGCTAAATAAGGTTTGCGACAGGATTTTCATGATATAAGTCTATTCTGCGTCTTTACGTTCTATGTACATAATGGTCAATGTTCCAGGACGATAGCTTTTTTTTTTGAGTTTTTGGCGTCACGAAGATGTTCGTCATGTGGTCAGTAGTGAAAATACATTTCGTAGTGTCCTATGTCAAAATCACCGAACCGAAGATAATTCTCTTCAGTAGAATCCGTATAGGTATTTGGTAAAGATCAGTTATATTCAATGTTTTTTATCGTCAATGAATTTGTATGTCAAAGTTATTGTGTCAAATTATTAATATGAAACGTATTTGAGTGTTGACCAACGTTTTGTAGGTATCGGGTAGGTATCTCGTCATTCCCAAGAATTTAAATCGGGATCAGCGTCATGTCGTATATTTTGCCGCGTCATTTAAGATTTGATATTGTGTTACAATTGATTCTCGTAGTTTACATGTTTTTCATACGATAGGCGGAACCGTGAAATTATACTATTTTGAATTGATCTAGGCCATGTAATGTTGTTTAAGGAACTGATCTGAGATCGAATAGATGTCTTAGAACCATGCTGAGGAAGGAATGAACCACTAGGAATATTGTTTTATAGGATGAGTAATGTATTGGAGTTTTGTGTCTGGTTGGCCTTAAGTGCACCGTGGAATCCAATATGATCCAGTATGATTCAGGACGTGCCCCTGAAATACTGGTGAACGATGCCCGGGAGGAAGCTAATGCCCTGTGGAAATATATGTAGCGGATTGCCAGAAAAGGCAGTTATATCCATGGTTCGAATAGCGTTTGGCTCGAGATATACTGGAATATACGTGACCTCAGAGGGTTAAATTTCACGAGAATAAAGTAATCTCAAATTAATATATAAATCGGGCTTGTTTCAATAAGGTTCTGTATGTGTAATTTTATCGCTGGTAGCCGGTAGCCAGGAGAAACAGGTAGTAAGATCAGCCCGTGGGCTAGATCCAGGCAAATCCATCACGCAGAAAGGCTGTCTGTGTGTCTTTGGAACATTTCAGGTCGTTAGAAGATAAGTCTGGGATTTTACCAGAGGCATGCAGGGTGAATGTGTGATGATGTCACAATTTATCAGGGATGATGGAGGAAGGCAAACGATCGACTAAAATGTTGAGTAAAATTCTATTCATTTAAGTCCGTTTACCTGCACTAGTTTCACAAGTTGCTCCATTTGCAGCGAATGTTAGAAATGGCGCCCCCCTGCGTCAATGCAGTCATGGCAACGTCGCACAAAGTTCTGTCGTACCCGTTCAAATATTTGTTAGTTTTTTTTGTTTTTATGTTTTTTTTCAGAGTCGTTTTCGCCAGGGCAACGATTAATTCTTGCCAGGAATCCTCTGCAGTCCTCGACAGGTGTCTCATAAACAAGGCTTCTTCACATGGGCCACAAAGAAGAAAACCAAGTGGGGTGAGATCTGATGAACGAGCGGACGTCTGTTAACAACAAGTTAAACAACTTGGATTATTAATAACTTTTGACTCAACGATTCCGAACTACGGTTCCCTCTCTCAAACTGATCCATTTACCGTCCTCAATCATCCGTGAAAGTTTGTAACATCATGGTTACACCCTGTATTTTGTAATAAAACATTATTTCGTAATCTTGTTCGAAATTGACAAGAAAGCTTTTTGTGCACTGGATTTAGCGTTCTTAGAGATGCAGGTGGAATTGCTTCTAGGAATATTTGATACATTTATTTTTGTTGTGGGAATAATTATTAGATCGTGTTGTGGCATTTTTATCGACTCGTAAATCTGACTTTGACGGTGCTGTCCAAAACTCACCACTATGGGCAATTTGCTATATTTATACGGATAAGATTACTTGGGATTCAAGTTTGTATCATCTGATGAGAATAGTAATACTAGGAAGGTTTGTTGTACATACTTTATGATATTGGTGTTAATGTCTGAATTTTTGGTTAATTATTAGCTCGGGCAGATCCTCGTTGTTTTCACGTGCCGTTATATGTTATTGTGACCGTCGAATTTCGAGTGACTTGTACGGTATTGGTTTATTTAACATGTGCGGTTAGACTCACATGTATTTTATGATAGTGATAACTAGTTGTTTAGGTGACCACACGGGGAGTTTGTTGTAAATAATGTTATAATCATTTAGGGTTAAGAACGTAAGGACGCAGAATTAATTCATCATGTCATTATTCCAGACTTTGTCAACAGCAAAGAATCAACGCCCAGTTTAGTGGAGACATCGCTAGCTTTGCTCAGTTTGGGATGACATTGTTTTGTCTATTTTCAATTTAGATGATTTAGTTCAGTCTGCGATGACAGCGTTTTATTGAATTTCAGTGGTGATCATTATTCAAGTCAGATAATTTAGTTCAGTCTGCGATGACAGTGTTCCGTTAATTTTCATTGATGATCATTACAACTTTAATTCGTTTTGCAATGATAGTGCGTTAGCTAATTTTCATTGGTGATCATTACAAGTTTAATTCAGTCTGCAATGATAGTGTTTTACTTTTTTATTGATGATCATTACTTGAGTTAACCAGTTTAGTTCAGTCTGCATTTACAGTGTCATCAATATTCACGGATATGGTTTATTGAAGGTAGATATTTTATTATTTTGCCACTGATGGTGTAGATAATTGAATTCAATTATTGCAGTTCCATATTTCCATGAAGCTTATTTGCTTAAAATCCTTTTCACGTTATTTGCTATTGTTAGTACAGCAATGGTTTATTACGACACTATCCATCGTATTACTTTCTTCACGTATTTTCTTTTATTGGCATCGTTCGTAAACGGTTGGATTATATAAATTTAATTATTATTCACGGAAATTTTAAGATTAAATTTCAAGTATCCGTGCTTACTGGTTTATTCATTCAAGATTATTTATTGTAAGGAAATACAAACGGGAAGTTATTTTGTGTATTAGCTTAAAGGTAAACTGAAGTATTTTTTAATGAATAATTTTGGTCCAGTGGAACAGTCCTTTTTTAATATTTGACTTATATCATTATTAAAGTAACATCATTTCTGGTTGTCTGATTGAAACTCGTGGTGCGATAATTTGTCTTACCGAGACATAGGAATTGATAGCATTGAATTTAGGAGAACCATGCCTTGCCAAAGAGCAAGCTAACCTGTATAGTAAATTCATTTATTTTATATAATAGTCAAATCAGGTATGACCAGAGGTTCTTTCGGTTCTTTTAAGGGTTCATTCAGTGGCTGATGATATTCTACGTTATATTTTATAAGCGGTAGATAACCTTAATTAAGAAAAATCCCGAGTCCGGTCACGGGAACTGAATCTTCACGGATAAAATGAATCGACGAACGGCGTTACTTGCAATCCGACAATAACTTTCAGGTTTTTCTTTCACTTCTTTTATCGATTTTCATTTATAGCATTAACAATTCACGTTAAATTAATTTAATAGTACCGGGCGAGTTGGCCGTGCGATTAGGGGCGCGCGGCTGTGAGCTTGCATCCGGGAGACAGTGGGTTCGAATCCCACTGTTGGCAGCCCTGAAGATGGTTTTCCGTGGTTTCCCATTTTCACACCAAGTAAATGCTGTGGCTGTACCTTAATTAAGGCTATGGCCGCTTCCTTCCAACTCCAAGGCATTTCCTATCCCATCGTCGCCATAAGACATATCTTTGTGTCGGGGCGACGTAAAGCCACTAGCAAGAAAAAATGGCATAATAACCCTATTATATTGAAGTCATCATCTTAACCTACATTTGTGTTAAATTTCTACTATGTGTTTTGTTAATGTCTTTTTTTCAATGTTGATGCTTCGTGTCTATCAAATTCATGAGTTCCGTTTTGAAATAATAAATACATCTTAGCACACTTCTTGAATTATATTTCAAGTAACAATTAGATTTTCTTATGTCACCCAGTGGTATATATCAACAAGTGACAGAAGAACCCGAAACCCCTGAGGACAGAAGATTATGTATGTATGTATGTATGTATGTATGTATGTATGTATGTATGTATGTATGTATGTATGTATGTATGTATGTATGTATGTATGTATGTATGTATGTATGTATGTATGTATGTATGTATGTATGTATGTATGTATGTATGTATGTATGAAAGTATATACAAGTTAACATTGCCACACAATCCAGAAATGTACGTAATCATTAATAAGCAACAACAATATTCTTATACATGTATTAATTATGCTTGAAACATTTCCTTTCTTTCTAATTAAGTGTAAAATATTTAGTTCTCAAACAAGCTTCCTTTGGCCCTAGGCTCAGCCAATATAGCAAATTCTCTCCTCCTTCTGACCATCGTTCCGCACCCATACACCGTTTAATGAAATGTTCTGTGCAAGACAAAGGCCACTGTACCGGTTAGATCATTCACTTTAGCTACGTATAATAGGCTATTTACCCCCTCTAGTAGACACAGCTGTATAGATATCTCAATTTAGATTTCCAGCCACCCTGTAGTTCTGGAGAATATTAAGAAATAATACCATATACTGTCCGTAAGTTTTGTTACGAATCAACACCTTGTGATAACTTTTAAACTAATACTTTTTTAACGTTGCGCCATAACTCAGGTTTTAAGCAAGCTACTTTACGATAATAGTTAAATTTCAAGACATAATAGAACATTTCCGCAATGTGATCGTGTTGAGGAACTGGACACTGCCAGTTACTTGAAGTTAATCGAAATTGGGCTTTATTACTGCATGTATCGACGTTGTTGGGTTTTTCAGAAGGTGAAAAGAACTAATTTACAGGCTGCACGTAAACTTCAGTTCAGGATGTATGTTCGCTTGTCTTCGGTGATAAAAACACGTTTTCTTTTATCCAGTACTGCTCATTTTGTAAAGGAATCGTTGGTTGCAAATACTCAGTACCTGCATCTGAGTTCATTTTGCTGTTTTGATGGAGACAATGCTCCCTTATAATGACAATCATAATGTTTCAAAGAAAGAAAGAAAGTGGTCCTAATGATGTCGGTTGCAACGAATCGACGGGGTTCCGTCGACAGTGAATTTGTTACACGATGAATCGAGACTGCTATAGAGTTATCTGCGATGATTTCGTTCCATGGCGAACTCAGATACGTTAAGTTCGCCCAGCGACGAATTACGAAATTGTTTGAGGGACATAGATGGACTGAAATAGGAACTAAGTAGACATTCTACATTTTCTGATAGTACATACATCACACCCTCGCACTATATGTAGAAGTGAGAGATATTATTGTCAGTATTCCATTATTATTATTATTATTATTATTATTATTATTATTATTATTATTATTATTATTATTATTATTATTATTATTATTATTATTATTATTATTATTATTATCATTATTATTATTATTATTATTATTATTATTATTATTATTATTATTATTATTATTATTATTATTATTATTATTATTGTCCGTTTCACCCTCTTTGGGGTACGATAGATCAATCAATGGTTAGTGAGTCGTGTTTCCCTGTCCTCCCAGTACTTTTTCATTCTTTCAGATCTTGCCTTCCTCTCTTCTTCAGAAATTCTGTATAGTCGCTTGGGCTTCACCCTGTCCTGAAACCTCATTTTATCTTTGGTTATTTTCTTTGCAGATCCATCTACAAGCATCTCTTCTGTAATTTGGAATTCTCGTAGGTCCTTCTCAGTTTCCTTAAACCAGTTCGGCGTGGTTTTCTTATTACGGAAATAGTCGAAGATTCTTTTAGTTATCCTTTCCGGATCCATTCTTAGGATGTGGCCATAGAAGTCAATTCTCCTTTTCCTTATTGTGTCGGAAATCCTTTCTGATTTCCTATACATAGTTTCATTGCGGATGTGTGAAAGTACGTTATTATGAAATTTGATGCCTAGAATTTTTCGTAGAATTTTCCTTTCCTTTATCTCTAACTTTTCCATTGGACCATGCATAGTTATAGATAGAGTTTCTGCAGCATACAGGGCTTCAGGCTTGACTACTGTATTATAATGTCTGATCTTGGAATTCCAGGAGAGGGATTTCTTGTTATAGGTGTCTTTCGTAAGCTGGAAGGCAGTTTCTATTTTGGTTCGCCGAGATTCCATTGCTTTCTTCTCAAGACCATTCCAACTGATCCATTCACCAAGGTATTTGAAATCTGTGCCGATCTCTATTTTTTGTTGCCCCACTTTCAAATATTTTGGAGGATTCTTAATGTTGGTTATTATTTTGGTCTTTCCAAAGGCGATTTTGAGACCTATCTTCTCTGCTTGCTTCAGCAGTTCGAAGGACTGCTCCTTGGCTTTCTCCCACGTTTAAGCTAGTAAGGCCATGTTGTCTACGAAAGCTGAACATTTGATCTTGATACCCTTGTTTACCGATCGCAATCGAATTCCACCACTAGTTGTCTTATCCCATTCTCTGACTACCTTCTCCAAGGCACAATTGAACAGTATGGGGGACAGTCCGTCACCCTGTCGGACACCAGTTTTGATCTCAAAAGGAGACGACAATTCTCCCATGAACTTGACTTTGGAAAATGTATTGGTGAGAGTTTCCCTGATGAGGTTTGTTGTTTTGTTGTCTAGACCGAATTCTTTGAGTACAGAAAGGAGACTTTCCCGGTCTAGTGAGTCATACGCCTTTTGGAAGTCAATAAAGGTGATGACGTATGTTTTTGCCCTAGATTTCTGGTATGCCATGAGATTTTTAATGTTCAGGATTAGTTCCGGACAGGATCTCCCCTTTCTGAATCCCGCTTGATATTCACCCAACTGATGATCTAACTGTAGTTCTGTCCTATTAAGTAAGGCCTTTGAGAATATCTTATATGTAATATCCAAAAGTGATATGCCTCTATAGTTCTTGGGGTTCATTTTATCCCTCTTCTTGTGGATCGGGTGGATGAGGGCCATCTTCCATTCTTCTCGAATTCTTTCTTTGATCCAGATTTCTTCAAAAACGTTTTGTAGGGATTCTATTGCTTCCTTGTTGGCATTCTTCCAAAGTTCGGCTGTGATCTGGTTTTCTCCCGATGCTTTGTTGTTTTTGAGGCTCGAAATGATCTTTTCTAGTTCCTCGAAGGTTGGCGGCTGTGATTCGAATTGGTATTTGTTGGGACATTAAATGTAATTTTTTCTACTGCCTTTTCACAGTTGAGGAGATTTTCAAAGTAGTCAGTTAGTATCCTGCAGTTATCAGTGTTGTTATGTGTTATATTTCCATTCTTGTCCCGTAACTGTATAGTCGGTGGATTGTACTTCGTTGTTCTCTGTTTAAAGATTTTGTAGAAACTTCTTGTCTTGTTTTTGGTGAAGTCGTCATCTATTTGAACAAGCATCTGGTTTTCGTAAGCCTTTTTAATTGTTTTGAATTTTTTATTGACCATCTTTCTGATATTCAAGAACTTTTGTCTATTGCTTTCCGTTCGTTGCGACTGCCATTTGTGCCATGCTTCCTTCCTTTGTTTCAATAGATCGTCACATTCTTCCGACCACCAAGCATGTTTTTTGACTTTTGTTATAGGGGAAAATTTTTCTGCTTTTGATTTCCTGTTTTATTTGATCCCAATTTTGTTTGTGTATATCCTTTGTCGCAAGATGGTATTCTTTTGAATTTAAAATTTTCTCTGGGTCATATCGTTTGCTTGTGTGTTTAAGGACCTTGTCTCTCCTTCTGGGGATGATGTTGATCTTTATCTTCGTTATGTAATGATCCGAGTCTAAATTAGCTCCCCTGAGGACTTTGACATTTTGTATTTCCCTATTGAACTTCCGTCTAATAGCCACATGGTCCAGTGTAAATTCACCCAAATTAGGATTTGGTGAGATCCCCTTTTTTTGTTTTCTAGGAAGCTTTTTAAATGCTGTGGATTTCAGTATCATACCGTGGGCTTGGCACAACTCTATAAGTCTGACACCATTTTGATTGGTCCTGTTATGCGCTGGGTATTTCCCGACTACATGTCGATACTTTCTCTCCTTCCCTATCTGGGCGTTGAAGGTTCCCATTAGTACGATGTGTTTTTCAGGTACCCTTTGGATGACATCGTCCAACTGATCCCAAAAGAGTTCCTCTTTCTCCTTGTTCTTTCTGTTGTCCTCATTTATGGGGGCATGGGCATTCACAATAGTATATATTCTATTAGTAGATTTGAAAACCAAAGTTGATAGTCTTTCAGATTGGGACTCAAACTGGACTATGGAATCCAGGACATTCTTGTTTATTATGAAGCCAGTTCCTAGGTGTGGCATGTTTTTCATGACTCTTTGACCAACTTTTCCCTTGTATATCCTGAACCCTTCAGAGTCAAAGTTGTTTTCATCTATATATCTGGTCTCCTGAAGTGCCGTTATGATAATTCGATGATTTCTGAGAGTGTCCGTAAGGTGTTTTAACTTTCCAGTTTTAAGAAGAGAATTAGCGTTGAAGGTGGCTATGAAATTCGGGTATTTGCATTTGATTTTGTTTGAGGTTTCAAGACGCTCCGACTCGTCTTTGTGTAACGCTGCAGACTCCCCAGAATACGAACTTCGGCTTGTGCATAACGGTGCACCTGAGGTTATTATTATTATTATTATTATTATTATTATTGTTATTATTATTATTATTACTTTATTTGTATATTTTGTCATTTATATTTGTAAGTTGGGAGATCTCCATATATGTAGTATGAGTAATTTGTTTTGTACGAGTGGGAAAACATTGCTTTAATAACTCTGGTAAATTGGATGAGTCATGTGTCTACCCCAGTGTTTGATGAGTTGTACTTGTTGTCGTCATCGAGAAGTTCTATGAGTCATTCATGTATCCCAGTCTGATGAGATGAGCTTGTTGTTGTACTCGGAAAGTTATATGACTCATGTGAAACACCCCAGAGTTTGTTTATATCTTGGGACCAAGAAGAAGTTCAGCGCATGGTCTTGACAAGAGGACCTACCATGATTGGCTGGAGAGGATCAATCTCGGCATATCATGTGAGAGGAAGGGGAATGCTGATGTCTATAAAGGTTGAACATACGGCGGGAACCAGACACACTGTACGAGAAGGAAGGAGACCACACACTGTACGGGAAGGAAGTAGTACGAGAAGGAAGGAGACCACACATTGTACGGGAAGGAAGTAGTCGCGGACACACGATACGGTAGTGAAACTGGTTACACGGTACGGTAGTGACACGGTTGCAATATACTGGACTGAACTTCAAACGTTTGTGGAACGTAGTCTTGTTATGTTCGTGGAAAGTGGCTGATCGACAAACTGTGGAGTGCTTACGCATTATTGTAACACTTGTGGCGGTCTGCCATTATATGTTGGTGAAAGCTATCTCAAACTTTCCATAATTTATGTTCAGGATCGACAAGCGTGTGTTGCTCAAATGTATATACCTTTACAACAAGTGTTGAAGTCAGTGAACACAGTATTACGAGGTACAGTATCTGTGTGATATTATAAGTGCTGATTATGAGAATCGGCAAGTCGTGTTGATGCAGAGACAGTGATAGGTTCTTATCTATATATATGTACATTGTTCAACGAACTAACTGCAAATGGTAGCTTAGTTCTCGCTTTCGTTTTCCCACTGTTTTCATTGTTGTTGTTGTAAATATGGAGTTTTCCAGCAATCTTTTGTTTGTGTATCATAAGTGTATTTTGATGTGTTGATGAGGTGCTCATGCACGGATTTCATTGAGAATATAGTTAGATATTTTAGAATCAGTGGAGTTATTGAAGAACCTAGGTGCAGTTCCTACATATTTAGTCGTTTTCAGAAGGTTAGGTAAAGCCTGAAGCAGATGTACCAGTACACAGCTTTTATGTACACGCCCTGGGATATAAAGAATTATCATGCTCTGTCTAAATTCGATGGATCCATTCTGGTGAACTCTGGCACCCAAACTACGGACATTTCGATTAATTATTTTTATGAATTTATTTATTGCAAGTATTCTATTTATTTATATATATTTTAATTATTGATAGTCATCAAATAGTTAACATTTTACCAATGATTCTGGCACTATAAAGAAGGAAAGGGAACCCCTTCCTGCAAAACGTATATACAATTCTTCCTTGAAATGGAACTTCAGATATTTGGCAGCCTGACTGATGTGTAGAATCAATTAAGCTGAACAAAATTAAGTGTTCAGATCTTTATTTCGAACAACAAATGTCATCCCGTGATTCATTAAAGGCATAATTTGTTACCACCGTAACGGAAGATTACTGTAAATTTTGTTATCTAACTAGCAAAATACCCGTGTTTCGCTACGGTATTATACTGAAATTTGTAACTGAATGCTTAACATTTTATATATAATCCACCAAAATTCGCGATCTGACGGCAAAGTTCCTCCCATTTTTCAATCTTTACTTCCAGCAATCGATTTCGTACTTCCCGGGTTAGCTCCAGGAATTCCGTCGGATTAGTTGGGTCCCTAAATCTTTGGGATCTTTTCCTATAAGCATTCTTAATATGGATCAAATCCTTGAAGAGATCCGGCGTGTTGTCATCTTGGGTGCCTTGGCGGTACTGGACCCGCGGCCGGACTGCATTCCTAGTCATTATCTGGCCAGGACCCGTTTCCAGCGCGGTCCGCACATTTTGACGACGGTCCAGAACATTATTATTATTATTATTATTATTATTATTATTATTATTATCATTATTATTATTATTATTATTATTATTATTATTATTAATGTCCTGGACTCCGCAGCAAGGTGCAAGACCGCTAAGTAGCGGTAAAATACATCTGCTGCCATTGCCATTGCTGACAATGAGACCAGCACAATTGTCGCGCTTTGGCAAGTGCGCAGAATTTCCGGCGATACGAATGATATACATCCGTGCATTATGGACCTTATTATAGAGGTGAAAAATTTCATGGTGAATATCATTCCTATCGTTTATTTCAAGTGTGTTTAAATTTTTATTTATATGCCAGGAGAATCTACTGTAATCTAACTTTATGTTCTCCAAAAGAAAAGATGGCTCTTGCTATTTGCTATTACGTCGCACCGACGCAGATAGGTTATATGGCGACGATGAGAGAGGAAAGGCCTAGGAATGGGAAGGAAGCGGCCGTGGCCTTAATTAGCGTACAGCCCCGGCATTTTACTTTTGTGAAAATGGGAAACCACGGAAAACCATCTTCAGGATTGCCGACGGTGGGGTTCGAACCCACTATCTTCCAGATGCGAGCTCACAGCTGGGCGCTCCTAATCACACGGCCAACTCGCCCGGTAAGATGGCCCTTGAAAACGAACCCAGGAAAGATTGAAAATGTTAGGTTTATGATTACAATGAGTACATTATGATCAGTGAAATCAATTGATCTCAACTCCTTTTTCAGCCCACCGCCGTTAATTTGACACCACCCCCCAAAAAAAAGGCCTGTTTCTTTATGTTTAAAGGCGATTCCAATTACCAATGTTCACGTCTGTTACCTTCAGTTTGGGATATAAGTATCCCCATTAAAAAATTCACTTTATTCACTTCCTTTCACACCGACCTCACCCTTAAGTGAATTTTCCGGCTAAAAATACTTGTTTCTGTAATAGTAAAGGATCTTGTAAATACCAATTATCACGGCTCTAACATCTTCAGTTTTAGAGATATGTGTCCCCAAGAAAGGAATTCAACTCTTTTTTACCCCCGCCCCCAAGATGATTTCCCCAGCAAACGCGTTTTTCTTTATTTCTAAAGGAGATCCAAATACTAATTTTCACGTCTGTAACAACTCTAGTTTTTGTTAGATGGAATTATCCTCATACAATGAATTCAATTAATTTATCAATTCTTTCAACTCCCCCTCCCTTCATTGGATTTTCCGAGAATACGTGTTTCCTTACTTTTCATACAAATAATTCAACTAACTTTTCAATTACCCCCCCCCATTAAGTGGATTTCCGAAAACAAATTACGCATTTCTTTGTTTTTAAAGGAAATTCCAAGTGCCAAATTTCAAGTCTGTAACATTCTCAATTTTAACCCCATTTTCAGTCATTTTACACCCCCCCCCCCGCCCAAGTGGTTTTTCCGAAAAAATATACGTTTCTTTATATTTAATACCGATAAAAATACCATTTTTCAATTCTGTAACATGTTAAGTTTTGAGAGATACTTTAGAAATGCTCATTTTAAACTTTCACCCCCTTTTTAGTTCCCCTTAAGTGAAGTTTCCAGAAACAAATCACCTATGTTTCTTTATACTTTTATACGTCTGTAATATTTTACGTGTCTTAGATATACTGTAGATAAACAGTCTTTCTAAAAATTCACCCCAATTT
Source organism: Anabrus simplex (assembly GCF_040414725.1). NCBI lineage: Eukaryota > Metazoa > Arthropoda > Insecta > Orthoptera > Tettigoniidae > Anabrus > Anabrus simplex. Next base: position 801,315,545 of record NC_090266.1, read on the forward strand.
GTCACTCCTGTTTAAGCCCCATTATTTGGATTTTCCAAAAGTAAAAAAGTTTTGTTTATTTTTAAAGGAGATCCCAAATACCAATTTTCAGGTCTGTCATATCTATATTTTCTGAAATATAAGTATCTCCATTAAAGGCATTCAACTGTTTTTGACCCTTTTTCACCCCTCCTATTCGGATTTTACGAAAAATTATGTGTTTATTTTTAAAGGAGATTATAAATACCAATTTTTACATCTGTAGACTTTTAAGGATTTAAGATATAGATACACTCATTTTAAAAATTCACCCTCATTTTCACCCCCCCCCCCCCCATTATTTGGATTTTCCGAAAAAAAGTACTCGTTTCTTTGTTTTTAAAGAAGATCCCAAATACCAATTTTCAGGTCTGTAATATCTACAGTTTCTGAGATATAAGTATCCTCATTAAAGGCATTCAACTCTTTTTCACCCTTTTTCACCCCTCCTGTTGGGATTTTCCGAAAACAAAAAATACTGTTTCTTTATTTTTAAAGGAGATTTTAAATACCAATATTTACATATGTAAATTTTTTAAGTTTTGAGATATAGATACACTCGTTTTAAAAATTCAGCCCTCTTTTCATCCCCTTAGGGACGGAATGTCCAAAGATCCTCCCTTAGCGAGCACCTACATTGTAATATAAATGTATCCTCAAATTTCATTTCTTTATGTCAAGTAGTTTTGGCTCGGCGATGATGAATCAGTCAGTCAGGACAAGTACGTCTTTACTTCTATTTCCCTACATGCTGTTAGTTTCTTGCCGGTTAACAAAATAATTGGTGTGGTTAATTTTTGCCCTATTTCTATTTAGTGAATACTGTTGAATTTTATATTTCTCCAGAAAGCTATCCCGAGTTTGCCGACAAAGTACTCCAAGTTATTATATTAACTTAAAAAAATGTCAGTGAAGCCTTAGAGAGAGAGAGCGAGAGAGAAAGAGAGAGAGAGAGAGATAAAGGATAAGGAAAAGAAAGAGGATTTCTGCAAAAGCCTAACACGGATTTTCTTTTCTCAGTGGTAGAAAGTAGTTTTTGTTTCCCAGGTCTATTTCATACTTTGATGATCAACGTATAAATCGAGCTATTACAGTGTTTGTGTTCTTAATAATGTGATTATATTCACAATTGCATCAGTATTCCGGAGGAAGTGTAGAAAGCATCAACAGAAGGCTATTGCCAAGCAATTTCATTCATTCATTGCGATAATATACAGATACAATCCATCACGACAAAAAAGTGGAAACTGCCATCTAAAGGGAAGGCAATAGGGCCCGATAATATCCCGAACGAGGTATGGAATATTCCTCAAAACTTTGGCACTTCAATCCTCACGAACCTCTTAAATAGCATTATGGAGTCAGATGAGGTCCCCACTGTCTGACAGAGCAGTATAAGAGTGCTCATCTGGAAGGGCAAAGACGATGTAACCGAATGATCAAATTATCATCCAATTCGTCTCCTATGCTACACGATGAAGATGTTTGAAAGTGTTCTGGAGACCCGACTTCGCAGCACTGTTTCCATCACGCCAAACCAATGCGGGTTTGTTAAATGATGTGGTACAACAGAGGCTATCCACGCAGCTAGATAAGTCCTGGAAGGACATTGTGAAAGGAACAAGACGCTTCAAGTGGCCTTTTTAGACTTGGAAAACGCTTTCGGCAGGGTACCCCCAAGATTTCACTACGCTTACACAGAATCCCTGAAGCCTACTTCGAATGGAGGAAACTTTTGTATCGTAATGCCAACAGTGCTTTTCGTTGTCCAGTTGAAGTTTCAGCACCCTTCGCCAACAGCCTAGGAGTTCACCAAGGCTCAACACTCTCGCCACTTCTATTTATTCTCCGCATGTACACAATAACCGACAACCTTTGAACGCCCCACCCATGGTCTCTTCTCTACGCGGACGGTATATCTATGTTGAAATTTGGGTAACGTACATAGTAACTTACTTAAAAGTAGGCACATAAATATATACAACCTGGTAAAGAGATTTGATCACGGTTTTGGGTAGCAATTTTATGAAAATTCGCTGAGATTCCAAGTACCTCTTCCTCTGATAATAGTCCATCTCACAGGGTGGAAGTATAGTAAGTAGGATTGATTGTCAGCTCTTAATAATGGATGAATTACCTAGAATTTTACCCCAAACTATTTTAAAGATGTTATTGGCTTTACGTCCCACTAATTGCTTTTACGGTTTTCGGGGAGCCGAGGTGCCGGAATTTAGTCCCGCAGGAATTCCTTTATGTACCAATAAATCTACCCACGTGAGGTCGACGTATTTGATAACATTGAAATACCATCAGACTGAGCCAGGAGTCGAACCTGCTAAGTCGGGGTCAGAAGACCAACGTCTCAACCGCCTGAACCACTCAGCCCGCCTCAAAACATTTCGATTTAAGCACTGTTCTAGTAAGATTTTAACACGTTGAGTGCCAAGCGACCCCATATGGGTACGTGAGAGTAGTCAAGTTTTTGAACTTCATGTCCCCATATGGGGTCGTACGTTCGTTCTAAATCAAGAACTGTGCGAACCCATTTGGGTGCGCAGTAAGTATGTGATTCGAAGCTGAATAAGTTCTCTTCCTGCCATCTGCTGGTTGTCTATTTAAGTACGTGCATAGTTCACCTTCCATTCTTCAATTCCTGTTTTGGCGCGACCCCATATGGGTACGTCAAGAGTGCTATATAGAGTGAAAAATTCATTGTCTATCTCGCGCACGGATTGTTTATGTAATTGTGCAGTGCTGCGAATTTCCTTTTCTTTTTTTAAGTCGTTACTAGTAAATCGAGCAGTAAAATACTTAGTGCGGATAGTCTGGACGATATATCGAACAAGTCAGACAATGTTGCAAACGTAGTATATAGTTACATTAATTTTGAACTCAGTACAGAGCAAATAGCGATTTCGCATGTTCATCCATATTGATAAATTACAGTCTTCAGCATACACATCGCCGCTGTATTCCGGGTTTCCAAGCCAGCTGTTGCAACAATTATGACCGTCTTCAACGATATAGTCACTGGTTTCCCATGTTGCACTATCATCGCTGCTGGGTTTCTCTCACTCAAATTAAATGTTATACAAATAAAATTACATACTTATTCAATATTCCGTAACTACTAATTATTCTTATAATAATATTCTGCTACATCCTAATTAACCAAATTTACTGTACATGATTTTCACTACTTTATATAACAACATTTTATACGAAAATTTCCTAACCTAAAATCGGAAGATCGCCATTTACAAACATTTCCTGACCTAAAATCGGGGATCCTACTTTTTTACGGCCCCAGTATGAACAAGCTAACATATCTCTCATAGTTAACAGTGTGTAACGCGTCCCTGCAAAGGAAAAGGTAAGTATGACCGAGCGTCGGGACAGTAACTACTGTATAAGTACGACCCCATATGGGGGCGCGTGTTCGTTTACAATTCGTAATACCAATGCGACCCATATGGGGTCGCAATATTTTACCTAATATACATAATAAGTTGACGTAATATATCATAAATACATCCTCATTTTAGCGATCATTTGCTTGGTTAAGCCTGTGAACGTTTTGGCACCAGGGAGTAACACTATGTTATTAGCTCACGGCACTAGACGGCAGTCCTATGAAATTCGGTCTGTCACTCAACGTGTTAAGTTTTATTCTATTCTGCACCTAGTGTTTTATTTAGTTCTAAATCAGTGGTTATGTAGACAGAGTGAGATATATTTATGTCTGTAATTTTTCGTTACTAATATATGGCATTATCAGACTTAATCTCGCTTAACCTCCCAAGTAATGACATTATAAATCATTTATATGTACAAAAGTTTAATATCAAGGTGTTGGTATTTTTTATAGTTATTTACAAGGATAAAACGGAAATATATATCTTACATGGTTTTCTTAAACTGATACTTTTATGTTCCAGTGAATTTCGAAGTTAGACGGCATCAGTATTATTTGGCCTCTTTTTTGAAAATTTCTCCATATGTTTGGACTCCTGTGTTTTTCTACGGTTTTTTTTACATTAGTTTTGTTGTTGATTATAAGTTTAGTGCCTTCTAGTTATCAGTAACACAGTTACAGTATGTATGATTTATATAAAATATATAACTCAATGCATGGTATTTACCAACGGGTAGCGAAACATAGGTTATATTTCATTTATATAACATAATACAGTTAAATTTCTAGCGTTTCTCTGATAAAAGATAATTTCATTTATGAGTTTTATTAACTCCTCGCATACTTTAAAATGGAAAGTGGACCTGCAACTTCAAAAGGAAATGCTGCATGAAGTGTACAATGTCAGCAATGCCACAATACTTTCAGCGCAAGAGGGATACTTATTCATATCAGACGTTGCCACAGTCAAGAAGAAATATGATGACATACAAAACACACCTGATACAACGGTGGGATAGAAAATACTCAAAAACGTGAAAGGAATTCCGAAAAATTAATTTTCATTATTGCAATAAATATTTTTTCATTACGGAAAAAGATTCATTTTCATTAGGGCTAAATTCTTAACTACACTACATACTACGTAAGTTTTGCAACTCCGCGTTTATTCTATCCCATTCTGCATACATAACTATTCCTGCTTGGAGATGAAGCTAGATCGAAGATCGTGTGTTGACTGTATGGCCACAGGTGAAAGTTACTGTGCTGCTTGTAGATGGCGCTAGATCGAAGATTGTGTGTTGACTGTATGGCCACAGGTGAAAGTTACTGTGCTGCTTGTAGATGGCGCTAGATCGAATATTGTGTGTTGACTGTATGGCCACAGGTGAAAGTTACTGTGCTGCTTGAATATGGCGCTAGATCGAATATTGTGTGTTGACTGTATGGCCACAGGTGAAAGTTACTGTGCTGCTGGTAGATAGCGCTAGAACGAAGATTTTGTGTTGACTGTATGGCCACAGGTGAAAGTTACTGTACTGCTGGTAGATAGCGCTAGATCGAAGATTTTGTGCTGACTGTATGGCCACAGGTGAAAGTTACTTTGCTGCTGGTAGATAGCGCTAGATCGAAGATTTTGTGTTGACTGGATGGCCACAGGTGAAAGTTACTGTGCTGCTGGTAGATAGCGCTAGATCGAAGATTTTGTGTTGACTGTATGGCCACAGGCGAAAGTTACTGTGCTGATTGTAGATGTTGCTAGATCCAAGACTGTGTGTTGACTGTATGGCCACAGGTGAAAGTTACTGTGCTGCTTGTAGATGGCGCTAGATCGAAGATTCTGAGTTGACTGTATGGCCACAGGTGAAAGTTACTGTGCTGATTGTAGATGGCGCTAGATCCAAGACTGTGTGTTGACTGTATGGCCACAGGTGAAAGTTACTGTGCTGCTTGTAGATGGCGCTAGATCGAAGATTCTGTGTTGACTCTATGGCCACAGGTGAAAGTTACTGTTGATACACAAGGTAGAAGGTTGTATGTTGTGTTGGGTGGTGCGTTGGGTATCTCCATGTACACAGGCGAAAGTTACTGCTTTACGTAAATAGTGGGAACGAAGTCTCGACGGTGATATCGAAGTGCATGTAACTTTTTCTTGTCCCTTTAAACGTTTAAAGAATGGATTTCGTAAAAATTATTACATATCGTGGAGTAGATTTTATCATTGAGGACAATTTTAAATACAGAAATCAGCATAAAATTGAGACGGTTGCATTTCATGGAGGTGCACGGAGAAGAATTGTGTCGCAGCTTTACAGACTAATGCGGAAATTAGTGAAATAGTGTAGTTAAGAGATAGGCATGCCTTTGCTGGCGAGATGTAGTGTTTACAGTGCACTATGCCTTCCGGTACGGGCTAGAATAAATTTGTTACTTTCATTGCCCTGTCTCAGTCTCATCCTTGGCTTTGACAATATGAAAGTGACTGAGGTATGAGTGATGCTAGTAATACCATTCCTTATGCAGCCAGTCCCTGTTATGAATGGTGTGAAAATATCGCTCATAGGGTCAGTTGGTGCATGCATTTCAGTGGGCTTGGCAGACTGATATGTAATAGCAACTTCTGGCTCAGTGAGGAAAGCAACGGGAAACTACCTCATTCCTCACTTCCCTAGTATGCCTCTTCAGTGACGCCTAGGCTGTTTATGGCAGCTGTTGGCGGAGCTGTGGAGGATCAAACCAGCCTTCGGGCTGAATACCCAACATACATACAAGAGATAGGCCTACCTATGATCATGAAAACAAAAGCGCTAGGGGTTTAAATCGCATTTCCTGCAGAATAATTGCAAATGAAATGCTTTTGAAGAACTAACAGCACAACCTAGTAAAATAATACAAGTAGAATTATCTAAATCAACTAGCTATGCAGTACAGAAGAAAGGAGGCAAGTTATTCTGGTTTATTATTTCACAGAGCCCGAAGGAAACAAATTCCCACTCATCCTCGTACTGCAAATGAGGCATTAAAGCAGTTAAACGGTTTAAATACTTTAACAAATCGAGACAACAGGTTACCCTTCGTAGACCTGGAAATGCGAACCAAATCTCCAATTATTATGTATTAATTTGCATACTGTATTAGCGGATGGGACATTTTATGTTTCACCATGACACTTTCATCAGCTTTACAGTTTACATAAATATTGTACCAGAAACGCTGGTCCAGCATGGGTTTCGAAGTATTTCAAACTTTAAAATACTCGCCGCGCGCCAAGTGATTAGCCGGCTACAGCGAGAGACGTAGGAGCCAGCTCCAACTCGCCAAAGCTATGTTACGTCACTCATAGAAGTTTTCATACATTCTACCCTTAATAACTCGTATATTAGTAATGATACGAATATGAAAATAACATCATCGTATACCCCGTTTTGATACCTCCAATACTACCAAGTTTCATTAAAGTCCACCACGGATTAAGAAAGTTATTGGGAGGAATGAAACAGCTGCAGTCTCCGTGAGTTCAGCATAACAGAGACGCTAGAATTGGACACAAACCCATACGTGGCGACGGCTGGTCCGTGGTCCAACATCTTTGCACTCTGATCGGCCAACCATGGCTCTACGCCTCTGAATTCGGGAGACGGGACAGGGCTGGACCTCACGGCTAGCCCAAACCATCGGCTGTCTTGAGATTAGTTTTCCGTGGATTTTCCATTCTCCTGCACTAAGACGAATGCCGGGACATTTCTTAGTATAGGCCACGGCTGACAAACCCCCTCGCCTTCTCCGATCATCTCCTTCACCGCAACACATCACCCGGCCTGAGAGACGGCGTCACCGTCTAAGAGGCCTGCCTCCCCCTTCAGGGAAGGAATGAAAAATTTTAGTAATAATAGTGGACACAAATGAGTCTTTTCCCACAGTCCAACCTGTACGTTTGGCTTCTGGTGGTTGTCAGTTATACGATACGCCGAAGCTATTGAGTGGAAGTATTCGATACTCTGCAAAATCTTGTAATATTTCTCTGCCTACGGACTTAGCCGTGTAGTTAGCGAGTGCGATACTATGAACATTTTCAAGTGACTGGAATCATTTGAATTTGTCCTTCATTACTAAGCACAAAGTATAGAGAGCCACTAAATTCTTAGGCTCTGCACTCACCCATTGACAATCTTCGCAATGCTTCCAACTGTCTGGATGTAGCAATAAGCTCAGTTTCAACATTAAGGGACTTTCTTAATAAAATTCTCAAGGGGAACGGAGTGTCGATTTTCGAGGAAGCTCAATATTAAAGTAAATACATATTTTCATTAATTGTGTCAATATGAACGACTTGATGATCCAGAGTAACACTTTAAGATTTCTGTTTTTATTGAAAACTTGCATATTTTACTTGACCAACTGAGAATTTTATTTACTAGTTTATCAAAATCCCTGCATAAATTTCACTGTTTACAATTTACTATTGTTGGAGAGAGAACTGATGAAATTTTTCAACTGCAGTACGCCTTTCAGAAGAATATTCACGTGACCTGCGTACCGACTTCTTATAAGGCTTCATGGCTAAATAGTTGGCATACTGGCCTTTGGTTCAAGGTGTCCTGGGTTCGATTCCAGGCCGGTAGGGGATTTTAACTTTCATTAGTTAATTCCTCTAGCTTGGGGCTGAGTGTTTGTACCGCTTTTAGCATTAGAAATAATCTTAGGCAAGGCCCCATCCTCACAGACACGCAGATTACCGCATGGCGTCAAACTGAATGATCTGCACAAGGTCTCTCCGGAGGCCATACGCCATTATTATTACTACCAACTTACTTCGTCTGTTGTTGACGATTCGGAACATTCTCAGGAAATACACATATGCCTTCTGCGAGGCACCTCAGTGAAACATTTAGCAGATTGAATAACAATTAAGAACCACAAGATTACCTCCAGTGGTTTGGATGTTACAGAGGCGTTAAAATGATGCCTAACACTTCCGATGGCAGTTGAGAGGGCAGAACAACATCTCAAAATTACAGCTCATAAAGAAATCCGTGCACGTAGCTCAATGATGTAGGAGCGGTTGTCTGCTTTGTGTATGATACCGAAGAGTACAGAGTGCAAAAATAAAGCGTAAATACTCTGGAGAAGGAGAACATCTGCAGAAGGGTGTATCCAAGTTGTGTTTCTGAATTTCATGCGATGGTATGTTATGCAGAGTCTCATTGTGGTGGTATTTGAAGGTGCTCAAATACGTCAGCCCCGTATAGCTAGATTTATTGGCTCGTAAAATAACTTCTGTGGCCCAAAATTCCGGCACCTCGACGTCTCCGAAAATCGTAAAGTTATTTAGTTGGACCTAAAACCAATAGCATTTTATTACCTAATTTAGTATTTCAATTGATATGAGGATCACTGTCTTTCTTAAAAGAGAAACTGGGAGACGCATAATCAGCGTAACGGGTCACATCTCCGCTAATTAGATATTTTGCTGTCCTCAAGATGTAGACTGAACTGTTTATAACCGTCGAACATACGTCTCTCCAATAGAAATTCTTTTATAAATTATAATCAAGTTTCCTTACCACTGGTTGAATTAATAACTTCTGTGTAAGTAAGGAATTTATTTTACGTTAGCTGCAGGCGTCAGATATTATTAGTTTGATTTTTTAACACTGTATCTGGACAGTGAAACTGCCGACATTCTCTTGAAAGAAAAGGTATCCCATTCCTTAGCTCATCGCAATACCGCACACAGCGCAAGGACTGGTCATGCTCCATTTGCTTCGCACATGAGTGTACAAATAGACAGGACCAATTTTTACCGCTCCCCTTCCACCGCCCTCCCTTTCTAAAAACAAACAAAATAAACTAAAACGTGCTTTTATGTATTCCCTACCCTCCGCCACTCGTCTCATCGTCCTCTCTCTCACTCCCTCTCAAAACATAACAGAACGAAAAGCTCATTACAATAATTAATCGTGATTAATGTTTACGTGGCTATGGCTGTATATGTATATATACGGTACCCCAACCCCTTCCTCTCACCACACTATACTCTCTGCTATGGCAATGTCAAACTACTGTCAAAGATTTGTTAATTTTGAAAAATCGGTGTTCCCTGTGGGTTATCCCGGAATGAAGATTGGTTGGTTTTGCTACCTATCAACCAGTCACAAATCCCGTAATATACGTCGGTAAAGGAGAGGCACACAACACACATACACACAAAACCATCCCTATATTTTTTGTATTTTTTAATAATATTTTTTCCTACTGTGACACAAGTTAAAACATGAATAAATGGTATCCAAAATGCATGCATGGTCCTGGCCTATTTGTTATGTCTTTTCAAATTAGAGTTACGAGAGTAGCAAATATAAATAAAACGTAGCTGAACACCCCAACCCCTCCCCTCTTGCAACCTGCACTGTTTCCACCGATCTGTTAGATATATACGTGTTGTAGAGTATGAATCAATATTTCTGGACAATGTTAAGTAATTTAGTGACCATAGGGAAATAACACGAGCGGAAATAAAAGCACATCTTTATTTCCATTAGAGGAAATATTTAAAAAAATTGTTCTTGTTTTCACGTGCTTGTATGATGCTGAGGTTTGTACTGCAAAGTGCAGCATGTGTCCTTGTTAACGAGGAAACTGTTTCAATATTTTAAGATCAAGCGTTCCCTGTAATGTAATGATTAAGTTGAAGTTGGAGCGGTGGGCTGAGCTGCGGGACTGGGGAATTTATGGCTTGGCGTGTTGGAGAAACAACTACATTGGATTATCCAGCGTCACACTTATATTAAGTTAGTTGCTTCGAATCTAGATGTATGTCAAATGAAATTGGGCATGACCACGTGGGAATTTATTTTGGCAAGATTTCTATGGCATAAGCTAACACGAACATAGATTTGTTTTTAAGATAAAGAATTATTCATGTGATTAGTGTGCTGTTGAGTATGTACTACGTATGTACGTTTACAAGAGAAGAAAGAAGCTTGTAAATAGTATATATGGACGTTATACCCTTGAAGGAGATAAGAACTAAGAATTACACTATTTTTATCGAAATACCCATTAAATAGATAGCAAGCAAACTAGTAGTACTACATGTCTGTCGACTATGTGAACACTGCCATGAGACCTCTAGTTTTATGTGAAATCCCAACCATGGATTGGACTTATCATTTTTAAAATCTCACACGCACTTATCAGAATTCTAGCCTTGATGTCTGTGAGATCCATGTGTCTTTCTACCGCTCTGTAGTGACAGTACTGATTTCTTATTGAATGATATATAGATAATTAATTGGGACCTGGAGTGAGAAGAACTAACACATGACCTACAGAGGCTGCCTATGCGAAGTGCTAAAGGTGAGCACGGTTCACCCGAAAGGCCGTGGGTTCGACTCCCTGTCAAGAAATCGGAAAATATAGAAACTAGTTTTCCAAATTTTAAAGCATCACTCAATCTACATCAAAAATGAGTGCCAGGTTAGTTCATGAGAGCAAAAGCGGTCAGACATAGAGCTAACCACTATAATCCATTTGGTGCCGAAGTTACCTTCCACTCCTACAAGAGTCTTCTGAGGCCTATCTTTATTTGCATAGTTTAGATACCATATCGTCATTTACACATACTAGGAAAGTGTGGACCAACTTCAAAATGATCGAATGTGGGATGTTAAACCAATCCTCGCCTTAACTTTGTTATCTGATGCTAGTTACACACTCTTTATTTCCTTGGAAACAGTCTTAAATTCCTTTCAGTGTCAAAAATTGTACTTTGGTCAACTCAATGAAAAATTTCTGCCCTGATCCCAGACTCTTTATCTTCTTCGCGTAACGCTAGATTTGTATCAGTTCTTACTCTAATGCGAAATTTGTAAATGTTGGATAATACTTTCGTTAATAAAATTTATAATTACTAATTAGCTTCCATTCATAATTTGCATGTGTGACAACTTGAACATATTAATACTAAATTCGCTTCACGTTTGGGCGTTAATTGTGACTTCAAGAGTTTCGCACAATATCGTCAAACGATAGTTATCATAATCTAAATAATTACCTCTAATATGAAATACTTCCCACAATGCTGGTAAGTGCGCGCCAGAGGTCACCAAATAATCCCTCAAAATGTAGATACATAATAAATAAAAATGGTAGAAACATGAAATTACTCTACCCAGGAGGTCGCGGACAAGTGACAAAAATCTGGTATTCCGCTACAAAAATAAAAAGTTAAGCAAAGTCATCTCTGTACAGGCGAAGGAGGCCCTGGGAGTGTTGGAAGGCAAAAGCTTCCAGTATCCATAACCTTGGCACTTGTTGGTGTAGAGTGGTTAGCTCTAGCCCAGCCGCCTTTGCCCCAGTAATTAACCTGGTACTCAATTTTATGCAGATTTAAAGCTGCTTTTAAAAGTGGAAAATTTTTTTTTTTAATTTTTCGACTTCCTTATAGGAAATCTTCAAGCAATTTCTGTATTACTTCCTTGTTAAAAGACTGAATACAAAAAATTATCTAGATTGCACATGTATGATTTAACATTTAAATAAATATTAATATAACCTGAAAATATTGAACCTTACTACAATTGAATTGTAAATAATAAGAAATAATGTATTGGAAACTTTCGATGTCTTTCTCCTCGGCAATCCAGTCGAAGGGCTATATACTTACGGATTCTTGTAGAGCATTTTCTGTTAATGAAAATTAAATATTAACTGAAATAAAATAAATTTGCTTGTATCCACATTTATTAAAAAATATGAAACTATTAAATGAAAAGTAAAACTTTAAATGAATTCAAACATTGTGGATAAACAAAATGAAAAGACAACTATGTACAGTGGGAAAAATAATTACACATGATCGCTGTTCACTGATTGTCAACCTGTCGTTCAGCTTCACTCTACCTGCATAAAAGTACAATTATACACATGTGCAGGAGACAGTTTCACATCGTGAGATCATTTATTATAAACAAACATCCTGGTAGCAAAATTGTTAATCCTATACTCCAAAAATTTCCAAAATGAACATTTGAAATATAAATTATTTATTCACTACTTCACAATTATTTTAAAAGTTTTCCAGGAAATTCGTATCCAGGTTGATGACTTAGAAAATCAAACTTTATGTTACGTGGTTTGTCGAAATGTTCGCTAATTGGACTAACACTAGTAGTTATGACCTAGCAATAAAAACAGTAATACTGGTGGAAGAAACAGTAACGATATCATTTAAACACTGTCGTCACCTGGAACACAACATATATTGTGCTGAATAAATACTCTTTAGAATCTGCAAAACAACACTAATGAAAGGTTAGTTGAGATCCCAGGAGCTTTTGATCACTAAGATAAGGCTTCACAAGTAAAGTCTGCAACCGTAAAATCTCAGCTATTTCTGCATTCAACACATGCACAATTTTCACCCATGTTGTAAAGTAAATTACCGTTTAAAGTAAGAGGATAAACAGTATTACTATCAATCTAATTCACGTCATTAATATAATGGAACGAGCGAGTTGGCCATGCGGTTAGAGGCCCGCAGCTTTGAGCTTGCATTCAGGAGATAGTGGGTTCGAACCCCTCTATTGGCAGCCCTGAAGATAATATTCTGCAGTCTCCCATTTTCACAGCAAACAAATGGTGAGGCTGTGCCTCATTTAAGACCACGACCACTTCCTTCCAGCTCCTAGCCCTTTCTTATCCCGTCGTCGCTCTAAAGCCTATATGTGTCTATGCGACGTAAAGCAACTTGTAAAATAGTGGAGACTAATTTCCCAAGGATAAGCAGAAGAATTCCTAACATACTTCACTGTTGCATAACATAACTCGTTTGATGTAGAAGAAAACGTTTTAACCAGAAATGCGATAATTAGAGAATAACACAGAAGAAGCCATAATATATTTAGCAACTGTACAACATGATTTTCTTTTCAAAAGAAGCAAAATGATTAATCCTATCCATGTTTTGACATGACTTGCTGACTGAATAAAACAGACTAGTGATCAATGTGATCCACGACATAGAACCACTTGCTTAACAAGGAAAAACAGCATTACGATCAAGCCGATCAATTGCACAACATGACTTGCAATTGTCTTATGAGAAGAAAATATCAATATTCAAGTCACGTCAGCTCAAGATTCTGAAATAATTCCTTTGTATCAAGTAAGTGCATCAACTTCATAACTCGAAACAAAGCACTTATTACAACCTGACGTGTAAAAAATAATCCCACTGAGTAAAAACAACGGTATCCACAACTTAACTTGCCATTCTGAAGACCCTAAAACGAATGAAATCTGAATACATTCCTTACACTGAGAAAATTAATCAAAATAACACTCCTTTCATTTAAAGATCTTAAAATATCTCTCTAGGTCCATTTTAAAAAAAAGAAAATAACACCTGATGAAACTGTGATACGCTTTAAATTGAAATACGGGATTCCATCTACCATAACGACTGTAATGAAATGAAATGGCGTATGACTTTGTGTCGGGAGTGTCCGAGGATATGTCCGGCTCGCCAGGTTCAGGTCTTTAGATTTGACGCCGTAGGCGACCTTCGCGTAATGATGAGGATGAAATGATGATGAAGACAACACATACACCCAGCCCCCGTGCCAGCGAAATTAACCAATGGTAGTTAAAATTCCCGGCCGTACCGGGAATCGAAGCCGGGGCCCATGTAACCAAAGGCCAGCACGCTAAACATTTAGCCACGGAGCCGGTCATAACGACTGTGACTTAGTTCCATATGTGATCAATGGACCTCGTCCCCAATCGACACACTATCTCTCAACAAGTCCTGGGCTATTCCACACTTGATAGGCTGAAAAGATATGGTGGTTCACATAGCAACAACACTTCATAAACTTCCCATCGCTTACACGGCGACTGACCAGGACACAAACTTTGCTTTAAAAGCAAATCACAAGACCCAGACATAGGAACGTCCATAAATCAATCAAGTCAGGCATAACGTGCTTTAATCAGCATCGAAGATTTTCCGCCTCTCATAGATTTTCAAACCAATCCCCAAATAAAGCAACAAAAATGGAACATACATGACTTACACTAGGAACTAAAATTTAAGACCATTTTACTCACAATAACATACAAGAAATCTGAACCTTCCTTAATAAATTTTGTCAGATCTTGTCGGAATAGCACTAAACGAAAACAGTGATAATTGATTATTACTAATTTCGACTTTGACTTGGAAAATGATTTATAAACAAAAGTTCGATAACAAACTAACTCATTTTTGACATTACCTGACATGGAAAAAGAAATAGCAGTCCACACGACGCAGCCTACATGAACATACCAATAGAACGTCTCGGGCTATTTAAATGTAACACTTATAACGAACGGGTAGAATTAATCTTTGCAGTAATAAAATAAAAATGATATGGAATGCACTGGTAAATACAAATAGTTTCCGACAAACCTTACATTACAGCCCTTACTGCGACCTTCTCAGTCAGATGCCAAGTATCCTCTATGTGTTAAAAATAATTACTGGCGATTGATACATTCTTCTTAGGGATTGGTAGCAATTTTAACACTTTGAAATTTCTCACACCAACTAAATGTCCTTCTTACAACTAACATTAAATAAAACCTGGGTTCGTCAGCACTCTCGTACCTCGTTTTCATTGGCTACGACTGCTCCTCCTCTCCGTCTTCCGCTTTTCGGAAAAGAAACCAAACTTAAGTGGAGACAACTGGCGTAACTGCACTACAATAGACAAGGGCTTTCCCTTGCCAAATAACTGATATCCAGGGTCACGTTTCCTAATACTATCCCAGCTCGTAATGAAATTCTGAACAGTTTACACAGCTACCGCACTCCCTCAAGCGCAGCTTACCGTTTCTGAGACCAATTTAAAGACATGTTCATGGAGTAGAAGTATAGCTTCCGTGCCTCAGCCGGCAGCTTGCCGGCCTCTCGCCACTGGGCTCCATGGTTCAAATCACGGTCACTCTATGTGAGATTTGTGCTGGAAAAAGCGGACGCGATGACGAACCTGTCAGTCAGTCAGTAGTCAGTCAGGATATGTCCATGTCAGTCAGTCAGGATATTTTACTTTATATATATAGATATCATTATACTGATAGGGGAAAGGTGTACTAGTGTGTTTCATTATAAGGTTATGTCCACAATTTTTCCTCTTTACTTGTTTTTAAGTTTGTGAAAGATAAAGTTCTTTATTTTCTCACAGGATGGTTCAAAAATCTTCTTATCCAAAATAAAAATGTAATTTATTGACGTTGTAATAAATATATTCATATTTACTCAAAACAACGATCATCTGACCTTAGACTTAAATGCATGGTAATACAATTAAATCAATGAGAGTTATATTACAAAAAGCAGGCTTTTCCTGAAAAAATCGCCCTTGGTGAATTAGACGAGTTTTAGAACGGACCGCCTCAAGTGACGAATAAGAGCGAGCATTTCTCCCACAACAGCTCTTTCATAATAAGTGACGCCTTGCGTTGGCTTGTAAACACGGGTAAAATCACCACTTTTCCACCCAAAGCTACTCCGAAGATCTCGTAACTCCTGAATAACAGGATCTCCCAACTTCTCTCCAGTCATAAATTGAAGATATAAATGAAGCTAATGCATAGCACTGAGGATTTGAATGAAATCAACGGTCTTAATAATCAATTCACTAATTGCGTCCCCAAGAATACATCTCGTTCTCCTTCTATAGGTTCCATCCAGGTGTTCCAGATAAATGCTGTGTCTTGGGTATAAAGTTACCGTTCAGTGTCATCTTTATACACAGTCCACTAAACGCTATATCTCGTGTTCATACATTATTATAAAATATTCTTCAATTTCAAATGTTTGGCATGCTTTATTTGACAACTCTCTTCTGAGGAAGGAATTAGTTTCCTACGCGAACAAAAGCGCATCAAGACTGCTGGCATTGGTTGTAGCCTAAGCAAGAAGAACAGAATCTTGGATTAATCAGACAGTCTGAATAGGAATAAGAATTTTCTGTCTCATACTTGCAGTCCATAGAGAGTTCTGTAATGGATTAATTACGTTCTCTCTGACTTGTAGCTCTGAGGCAATGGGTGCAGTTTATAAAATAAATCGTCGCTACCTGGAAAAAACCTCCTATGTGAAATATTTTAGCTTAGAATTTTGGCCGGTAAGGTTCTGTTATCTGAAGTGCAATATTGTGCGAATATTGTCAAGGCATTCTCGCAGATCATAATGTACGTTCTGCGGGTCAGTATACAACAAAAAAGATTATCACATAGGAGGTTTTGTCCCGGCAACTACGAAATATTGAAATAACAATTTGTGAAACAGTTAGGTAACTCTGTACATGTTACAATTGTTATTACGTACACAGATCTACAATAGGGATCTTCTAGCAGAGATGATAAACAGTAACAAAGGAAAGATCTCCGAGCAGCTTACGAATGGTCCTGGAAGTAATTTCGGAAGTAACAAGTAGTCCTACGTGGGATAGAATGGTTAATTAATCATATGCTAGGACTCAACCTGCTACTCATTTCAGTTGTAGGTTGAGTGAATCCTAGGGCCATGTGCCCGAACAGGTGTCCAAATCTCATTTCTAAATTTTTCGACTTTTCCATAGGGATGAACCCATGTTCTTCCGGATGAATGTCTATGCCCTTAAACCTTGGATGGAAAGCCAAAAAGCAAAAAACATCTTCTCCTTGCAGGCAATGATGGCCCTTCCATGGGATGAAGGTAGAGGTTTCCATTATAATTATCCGAAACCTCGGCACTTGTAGTGTAGAGGAGTTAGCTGTTCATCCGGCCGCCTTTGGCCCCAGGAATTAACCTGGTGTTTATTTTTGGCAAACAGTGATTGAACGGAAGGACCATGCTCTTCTTCACAAGTGGGAATCCCGATTCTAAAGGTTTCGACTGCCTGACAGGGAATCTAACCCATGTCCTTCATGGTGAACAGAGCACACCTTTACCGTATGGGCCAGGCAGCCTCTAGAAGCCATGAAGTACTAATATTAATAATGAAAATATGCCTAACATGTGTCTTTGGAACGGTCTTTGGGAAATGATTGCTTCCTAGGAGGTCGAAGATGTTCACCTAACATTTTATGGACCTCTGTAGGCCGTTAATATTTTATTATGTTGAAACGATCTTCGGGAGTCTAGAAAATGGCTCACACAAATGGTGCCTCATTATAGATCACGGTCGGTATTTGAAATTCCCAGCAGGCTGGCAAAGCTCTGCGGAATTTTTAACGTTAATTTCCCCCCTTTTCCCTTTATGTAAGCGCTTAAATGTTCCCACACAAACACATGTGGGAATAAACAATACTGCGCTCTGTATGACATTAACTCACTGCTAACTACCACGAAATTTCAGGAAATGTTTAACAGCGACATGTAATTCTTACTAATTGCCTACATTCATATATACACGTAACATAAAGCCGGCCTTAACTCAATCGAGTATCGCTGTCAACCTCATCTTAATAGTGAAATGTAGAATTTTCTGTTCCACTCCCAGCCATACAACTTACCCGGTAAATAAAAAAAAAGTATAAGCTCGAAGTTCGAAAAGTGTAAGCAGGAAGATGTTTTAATATTTGTAGATATCTATTGTAGAGTTTTTCATTCAATCTATGACACTGTACTTTCACGGCAAAGATGGTTATTAATAATAATTAACAATATGGACAGACGAGTTCTTCTTCTGAAGACGCAGAGCAAAGTCCCCGTGAAACGTAAAGAATTTTTTTTTCTTAACACGGCACAATCCCAACTGCTATATTATCATGTCTAATAAACTATTAATGATAATATCAAGCGAGTTCGTTAAACGGTTCGGATCACGTAGATTTGAGGTTGATTCCAGAGGTCATGAGCTCGAATGCCACTTTCAGCGGCGGTGGTTTCCTACTTTTACACCAGGCAAATGCAGGGGGCTGTACATTAATCGACGCCAGGAACGTTTCCTTCGCTTTCCTAGCCCTGTCCTATCCCACCGTCACCTAAGACCTGTCTGTGCCCATGAAACGTAAAGTAAATAGCAGAATTATTATAACGATAATCGTAGTCTCAGCTACCGTGTGCAGGCATTTTGATTTCACAAAATCTAGGGTACCTCCATGTCAATTTCGACCTACCGTTTAACTCTAACGGACGGCGGAGAAAGGTATCAATTCCGAGTGATATATGGCTAAGATTTAATTATGTTGTCGGATAAAAACCAAGTGTGTCACCAGTGATCTTTTATAAGCCGACGTCGCACGGCATGGAGTGCAGAATGGACCTCTTTGCGCCTTTCAAAATTCCCACTCTCCCTCTTCCAGGTTTGAACCCACACTCCCACAAGATGGAGGCTAACACTCTATCGCTGATCCATAGAGGGATGCATGATAATGTACATAGATTTAGGACATAGCTAGTTATGAGGCCAAAGGGGCGAGAGGGGGTACGTTTTAACAGGGGTGAAGCCTTTTACAACAAGATAATTGCAAGTAAACGGACGTGTAAGAAATGTAAGATAGTAATGACACCGGCACGCGAGCCTACGCATGAAGATGGAACTGGATATATTAATAGAGGATGGCTACTTCCTGTTCATAGATTCAAATAATTACAGTAGCCTATATTAGTATAGGGACCCCATACACACGGGTTATCAGAGAACATTTCACTTTCAGTAGGTACACGAGAATGATATTCTAAAATGACTTGAGCATCAGCAGCAGCAGCAACAACAAGGGCAACAATGAGTATGCATTATGATATACACCATAACGTTTGACATCTTCCTGGCGCACGTATATCTGTTGGAACCCAAAATTTCCAACATATACTTGTTTATAATTTATTTGAAAACACATTTCACTCAGACTGGTGTTGGCGGTGATTATTGTTATAAGGAAAACTGCAACTAGATAACCATACCCATCCTTCACCCAGCCTACCGAATGACAACTTACGGCAGCCCATATATTTAGAGCATATTTTGTGTAAGAACTACATCTCTCTCAAGAAACTTGAGTTAAAACATTGTCATTTAACTGAATCACTTATTAGTACAACCGTGTTCCTAAACGTCCTTCTCCCACAAAAATACAAACGTAAAACAATAGCACAATTTCCGGAGAAGAAATTATCTTTCTTCTTATTCTAGAGATACTTAAATTTCCTCTTCAGCGCCACCTTCTCAACTTTTTGCATGAGGTCGGTGGAGCACCCAGACTTAACTTGAATATGAAATTTCGAAAATTAAACTCGAGGTCCTATGGGTGTGCTGATTACAGTGACAATGAGGAGCGTCCGGGCAAAACCAAGTTTGTCCGTCAGATTTAGACTTTCAGGAGGAAAAATAAACGGGAATTACCATCTGGATAGCAGATGATGAATGTGCAACTTTTCAGATATTCTTTTATTGACACAATGATCGTATACAGATCAATAATGAACAAAAATAAAGTAATGCCATGTATAAAAATGGACATGTTTGGTTTTGCTCAAAGTGCATGTTACTTGTTTATTTTTGATCAGACGCTGGCAGGACTTGTTCCGTAAAAGAGGGAAGAAAATCATGGAGATATGAAGTCAAGTGGTAAATATTCGGCCTGGGGTAGGTAGTTCGGACATGTTCTCATTTGCAAGGGACCACCGCTAGGACATGTCTCATTTATCTCAGACCTAGATATCTTTACCTTCAATAACCTGTTCGGTTTTCGTCGGATTTCCAACCATAAAACAGATTCTAACGATTATATTCTTTAAAAACCAATGCTTACTTAAATGGTTTACTTTGGACATGTTCGGATTTGTCGTGACGCTCCTCAAATGAAAAACTGCATACTTACACTGAAGTCACATATCAGATACCGTTACGAATACCTAACAGCCTATAAATAAACAAAAATAAATACAATATCTCTGTATATCCATTGTTATATTTTGGCTTCTTTTCTTTCTCACATATCGTCGCTCCTATGCCAGAACCTCGAATGTGACAACGTGCGTCCTATACATTATTTCTTATGCGCGTGTGTAAGGAAAATGAACCTTACTGTACCGTACGTTAGGGATGTATTATATTTATACTAGTTTATAAGCCTGTCTCAAAACAGGTGAAATTACTATGCGAGAAGTAATTTCAGTCTGAAATGAACATGCAAATGCATCTCATGAATACAACTTACACAGGTTCAATAGTGGTAATTATTACAGTAGATGATGTTACCGTTGCTACTGGCACTAAAATAACATCTCACCTGGCTTATGAAGAGACATTTCATTGAGAAAGCATCCAGCATGTAGAATTAACCTTAACTGAATCACATTTCTACCACCGAAATTGCTATAACGTAACATCTACGATCAATATTTCGTCGCAGCCGGGACAAAACCTCCTATGTGAAACATTTTACCTTAGTAGTTTGGCCGATAAAGTTCTGTCATTTAAGGTGCAATATTGCGTGAATATTGTCAAGACATTTTCGCTCTTCATAACGAGTGTGCTACGGGTCAGTATATCTCTAAAAATATTATCACATGGGAGGTTTTTGTCCCGGCAACGACGATCTGTTAGATGTCAATCCGTGACCTCAATGGCAAGAGTTTTATTTTGCCGTTGTAGATGAAGGTAATGTCGTTGTGTAACCCAACATGGCCAAAAACCCGTTCACTTCACTGATAAAAAGTATTTTTTCACTAAACATTTCATATATTGTTTTTGTAAGCTATATCTGATGTTAATCACAGCCTTCTAAACGTTCTAATTTTCTTAGTATAGCTATGGAAGGCGGCACAACTTAAAGCACGGCTGATCTAATGGGTTACGCTAGTTAGCCGAGCCTACGTCTAGTCGACAGTGCTCAGTAATCTATACCCGTAGTTCGAACTCATGCCGGTAAATGGTGCTGTGAAAATTCTGTACGCGTTAATACAGTCACTTCACTGAGAGAAAGGTCCAAAATCGTAGCCGTGAGCGTTCTTCGTAATTTGCATGTAAAGGGGACGTATTAAATTATACCTGGTGGCAATTTTAAGCACTGAAATATTTATCAATATAGCTGTGAAACACAGGAAAAATATAGAGTTTATATATAGAGATTAGACAGCCATGAACCATGTGAACAGAATTCCACGTAAAACTGTGCGACGTCTGTCTTTTGATCAAATATGCGAAGGAGTGTAATCCTACAAACACATCGTCCTTGGAAAAATTTCTACTACTGTCAGCGACCGTTTACATTGTTTACGTGGCATCAGGTGATGTGTGCGAACACTGAATGTGAAGTGAAATGTATCCCTGGACTACCATTCTTCGAATGTCATTTCGTGTCACAGTTTTATGTAATGCGTGGTCAGTACCGTGATACGTCAGAGGGTGCACAGGTTGTTACTCACTGCACAAACGATGAGTAATAAATGTACACGGGAAATGTTTAGGGGAAATGTAAAAATTAAACGGGAGACTTCAGATAATATCTGCTCCACCTCCTCTTTGTTAATATTAAATTTAACCAACAGACACAGAGATCTGAGTCTGGGATGCAGCGTCGGAGTCAAGAAGGGATTTCTAAAGGCACTATTTTAATGATCATGGGTTGGTTCTAATGACAAGAAACTAAAGTCAAGAAGTTTCATTTAGATAGCCTCAGGTTTTAGATGATTAAAAGTAGCATGGCGCGAAGTGCCCTACCACAGACAGGAGAATGCCGACATGATTTGCATTTTTTAGCATATCTGTAATTAACAGGCTGAGTCAGGGACATGGATGATGTCAGTAACTTGCTCTAGATTATAAGGCTGGTGGCTTTTTATTAATCAGTCGTAAGACTGGTGTTCTCAAGGGAATAGTCTACGAATAACTATCCTAACGTCAGGCATTATCTAAGATCCACCAACTGCTGTTAAAACAAACTGTTGTCAAAATTCACAAAATCCTCACCAAGTGGCAACCAAGTATACACTTGTTAGGGAGGGAAGTCGTGCTATTGGATCTAAAGTACGGATTGCTAATCTTGTAAATTAATGCAAACAGCTATAAATTCGGACACTTCAGTTGTAGTGGTTGTTTTTGTTAAATCATATTCAGGTTATGTGCCATATTTTATCATCAGCTCTGTTCAGGTGTGCGTAGAGCCTGAATCATTATCCGAGTTGTTAAGGGGTCTGTGGTAATGAGTCGTATTATTGGGGTTGGTGATACGGGAATGAAGAAAGTTGCACATAATAATCTGGAATTTTCCTGAGGCGAAAGTAAAAAAGAGAACTGAAAGATTTCAGGCAGAAATTCTATTTGTTAACATCTACATTGGAAACTAATATTTCTAAAGAATGTACCATCTTAGTCCTGTTTTGAAGCAAGAGAGCTAGCAAGATCGTTAGCTTAGGAGAAAAATATAGATCTAAAAGTTACTGACTTACATAAGTCACATACGGGAAAGTGAAAGTGAATAACTTAGAAAATTACAAAATGATATATTTTAAATTCCAAAATAAAAATACGGCAAGGTTATAGGGTATTGAAAATGATTTTACCCAAAAAAGGACAGCCATACTGAATATCAGATGAATTGAGGTTTTCTTCATCGCTACTGTTTTGTTTACCGAAATCGTGCGCATTTGCCTGAGATGAACATGTTTAATAGCTGAACTTGTTATGAGGTCTCCCATGGAGTGAGTGCTTGTAATCAACTTAGTGTAGGATGGGGCAAGATGGCTCTTAAAACATTATATTTGTAAAATACTATGGGAATTGCACACAGAACGATGTCATAAATATGTTAAGGCTGGGATATGATTAATTCAACTTCCCTCATATTATGACTATAGAGGCTTGTATACTAATAACATGTCCCTATAAAGTCAGATTGGTGGTGGTGGTTTTTGTTTTGAGTGAAAGTATTCTTCTCCTTCAAGTGCTGTATCCTATCAGAAGGTCGGCTACGATCATACAGATTCTTGCTTTAGATGATACAGGACGAAACAGCTCAGTAGTGGAACACTTGAACCATATTTTCGGATTATTACTCCAAGAAATGTGTTTTCTTCCTGGTCTTTTGCCATGTACCTTCCCCTGAATAACCAGCTGCATTAGAGGATATTTTTCTCCTCGCATCAAATGACCGAGATACTCGAGCTTTCTGATTTTGACAGTATTTAATATTTCCTTTCCCTTTCCCACACGCCTCATTACCTTATCATTTGTGACCTTATCTGTAAAACCCTACCGCAGTATCCTTCCGTACGTCCATAACACAATTGCCTTTAATCTGTACATTTCGCTTTATGGTCCAGGTCACAAATCCATAGAAGAAGAGGAAGAAGATGTAAATCTCAGAAGTCTATTTTTAAATGTAATCTAGAGTCTCTGCTACAAAACACTCTCCTCGATTTATTGAATGCATTTCTGGCTTGGCCAATCCTGGACTTTATTTCCTGAGTACAGACAATGTTGTAGTTCACATTTGTTCCTAAATACTTGTATTTTGTCACTTGCTGTACTGTCTCTCCATTGGTCATTAAGGTCTCTAGGTGTTGAATTCGGAATACTACCACAAATTGTGTTTAGTTGATATCCTGTTCTAATTTTCTGAAGATCCTTCGGTGGATTAATTTCAGGAATATTTTAAGAGTGTGGCTCATGAGACTGATTGCTCGATGATCGCCGCATTGACGAGCATTTGCTTTTCTCGGCAACGGAACAAATATAGCCTCTAGCCATTCACGAGCGATGACTCCTGTGTTGTAGATTGAATTATACAAGTCTACTAGGACATCTAATTGTTATTCATTAATGAGATTTAGTATGCGAGCTGGTATTAAATGAGGACCAAGGTGCTTTATTACTTTTTGACAACTTTATAACATGTATTACCTCTTCTTTTTGATATCTGGTCCATTTTCAAAATCCATATCTTTCCTAGCATAGAGTTCTTTCTTGTCGTTTTCAAACAGTTCTTCTATATATTCTTATCTATCAACTTTTGCTTTATTGCCAGGAATGTTGTCGCCAAGAGACTTACTTTCTTTTCTGATCGTATTGTTTCAAGTTAGTTCTTTGACTTTCTTGTGGATACTGAAATTGTGGTATTTTTAGATTACTTCTTGAATCTCTGTGCATGTTTCTGTGAACCGTTTCTCCTTTTTCCAACCATATATTCCCTCTTATTTCAGCCTGCATGCTCCTGTATAGATATTCATCCCGGTTTTCACAAAGACTTATTTTCCATCAGCTGTATTATTTTATCAGTCATTCAGGTCTTTTGTGAGCTATTTTACAATCTTTCGGTATCTGTTGACGTGTATGTTGAAGTAGTCCCTTGAAGGATTGCCATTTGTCAGTGATATCACTGGGGACATTTTTCTCGATTTTACAAACTTCTTCATTGATTCGTTCTGTAATCTGTTCTTTCACTATGGGAGATGCATGTGTCCTTATTTTGCTTTGGTAGTACTTTCTTAAGCTTCATTTCGAAACTAGTCATAAGTGGATTGTGGCTCGATGCCATATCTGCTGAAGCATACGTTTTCACTGTATTGACGGCATTCCGACAGCGCTTGTTGATTAGGATGAAATCGATTTGATTCCGAATAATGTTGTTAACGTTACCTCTGGGTGCATTCCAGGTGTACTGTCTTCCTTCTGGCAGCTTAAAGAAAGTGTTAGTAACAATTAGCTAATTTTCCTCATAGTACTGTGCCAGGATTTCTCTCCGTTCATTCCGTGATCCCAACCTCAAATCTCCCATAATGTCACCTTCAAGTTCCTCGCCGATTCTTGCGTTGGAATCGCCCATGATTTTGTAGTTCGCAATACTTGTTCAATTTCTCTGTAGAACTGCTGTAATTCTGCGTCACTCTTGTCAGCAGTTGGAGCAAAGACTTAAATAATGATAACGTTTGCTCTTTTTGTTTGCAGTTATAAAGCGAATACCCTGTCTGAGATTGGCATAAAGCTGATCACACAGTGGCTCGTTGTTTTGTCAACAATAAAAGCAACTCCATTCCAGTGATAATTGTCATCATTACTAGAGTAGTATATCTTCATTTGGTTACCGTAAATTTCATCTCTGAGCTAGGACATCCTGTTTCACTTAGTCCCAGTATGTTTACCCTGAGTCGCTGTATTTCTTGGATCACATTCCGCATCTTTCTTGATTGGTATAGTGATTTCACCTTCCATGTACATATTGTATATTCACTGATGTGTTCCTGATAGGCTTTTCCAACGTATTCCATCCCGGAGATCCGAATGAGGGGATTGAAACTCCGGAACATTTTACTCTGAAACCAGAAATGATGCCATTTCCTGGGTATATCCGTAAGCATCTTTAATTCTGTGGTATCTCGTTGCACTCTGCATTCTACATCGTTTATCAACAAGTGATTCATCGGCCTTTTGTGGTGATTTCTCATCCCAAAGGGAAGAGAGTGCCATAAACCTCTAGCCGCTCAACCGGCCTACAAGAGACCGTTGGCACTTGGTACAGAAGGAATTCTTATCCTGAGAGTTATTCGGCTGGCTGACTGCAGTGTCGTAGAAACTGGGCGATGGGGTCGGCACATCCCTAGGCCTTTAAGAGGAAACACAACTAGTCAATCATCCTACATAAATTCGGAGAGAAACGATGTTGGTATACAGCCCTGCATTTTATACAGAGACTAATTTCCGGCTTTCAACTCATAAAGCTCCTAATACATTTAATAACTGATTTAATCCAATTTCATTCAAGTTAACTTCAGATTAATTCTCTCGTCCCTGGGCAAAACAGTATAAGTCAAAAGTAGCTGCAATTCAGAGCATAAGTTTGAAGTTTTAAAAACAGAGACGGTATTTAATGTAGAGGGTTTGAAATGAGTAGGCCTACGTCAGTAATTTTCAGAACATTGTATTTCCACTTTCTAATAATTGTTTTCTTCTGCTAGCTGTCAAAAATTAAATCAGTGACTTTTACTATGAGGACCCGATATAATAAGACTTATACTCTTAGTCCCTGGCACGGAATAATTGTTGGTCTTGATTATCTTTTCGGTTGATTCATACTAACAGAAGGCATGTGAGCCACCTTCATTGCACAAGAAATGCATTTAGAGTATACGCATATTTCAAAAGAAAAATGTTAATTGCAAGTGTTTTATGGCATGGATTACCCAGATGTAGTCCAACGGTATTTCACAATATACTTAGAATCAGATATGCTTATGGAATGTAATAAACAGTGAACAGCTCATGCGTAGATTATGGTTTATTGACATCAGCTTACCAAGCATTTACCAGTCGGTAGCCACTGAGAAGGGAAGGATCAACGAAACACTGGGAGAGCTGGCTGTCATGTTATGGGCTTAAAGTTATCTCAGCGTTTTAATAAAGGTTTATCATTTACATATTCAAGCAGAAAATGGTTCATCTTATTTTGGAACTTCGCATTCTAACGACACATTCATATAAGACGGTATAGAAAGAGACTTCTTGAACTCCTTGGTTTTTAACCGAACGAATCTGATAATTCAAATATATTCTGAAGAAATCTACAAGCGTCTCTCCATCAACAACTCCATTGACTGAGGAATAACAATGTACATGTTAGTTATTTTGTATCGTTTTCTTCCCGAATTTAGAGAGTTATTACCGAACACCTCGGCTTTGGATCTGATGACGTCATTGGTCTACTGCCTAGTCATAGATACAGTAATGTGCCGTCAGAAATATCATATTATTGATATTCATTCGCGAAATGATTTCTTAAAAATTTTATCTAAAAATAAGTTTCGGAAATGTTTGACGATAATATACCGAAGAGTGATACTGCCGTGGATTTTTCCTGAACCATTTGGCTAGCGGTCGTTCTTAGTCGCTTCGTTTCTCATATATATCATGTCACGTAGCATACCGGACTTTCAACAACTCATTCGAGGTGATTATATTATTAATATTATTATTATTATTAGTAGTAGTAGTAGTATTCTTAATCTGTTTACACTCCAGCGTTGGTTTTTCCCTCGGACTCAGCGAGAGATCCCACCTCTACCGCCTCAAGGGCAGTGTCCTGGAGCGCGAGACATCGGGTCGGGGATACAATTGGGGAGAATGACCAGTACCTCGCCCAGGCGGCCTCACTTGCTATGCTGAACAGGGGCCTTGTGGGGGATAGGAACATTGGAAGGGATAGACAAGGAGGAGGGAAGGCATGGGCCGTGTCTTAAGTTAGGTACCATACCGGCATTTGCCTGGAGTAGAAGTGGGAAACCACGGAAAACCACTTCCAGGATGGCTGAGGTGGGAATCGAACCCACCTTTACTCATTTGACCTCCTGAGGCTCAGTGGACCCCGTTCCAGCCCTAGCACCATTTTTCAAATTTTGTGGCAGAGCCAGGAATCGAACCGGGGTCTCCGGGGGTGGCAGCTAATCACACTAACCACTACACCACATTATTATTATTATTATTATTATTATTATTATTATTATTATTATTATTATTATTATTATTATTATTATTATTATTATTATTAGTATTAGTATTATTATTATTATTATTATTATTATTATTATTATTATTATTATTATTATTATTATTATTAAGATGTATCATTTACAGAAGAACGGAAATACCAGTCGAAGCTGAGCTGCGAGAAGATCAGTTTGGCTGCAGAAGAAATGTAGGGACGCGAGAAGCAACCTGCACTGTTCTCGTTGTTAAATCTATTGTATAGTTCTCACAGCTGCGGGAGGTAAAAGACCTGTTGAAGTACGATTCAGAGGCAGCGGGAATACGCTTCGACTTTGAAAAGACCCTGCTACCAGTTACTAATATTGGACATGAGTATTAGTAACGAAAGTTATGGCTGCATAATTTCGGAATCATGAAATTGAAAATTCGTTATGCTACCATGGTCGTATATGGTGAGCATTGCTGTGACAAGGGTCCAAATGTGGTCGTAAGCGGCTTTCTTGGCGGTACATAACGCCTGCATTCACGAATAACTGATTTTCGCTGTAAATAAATAAATAAATAAATAAATTATTTAATTAATTAATTAATTAATACACTTTTGTATTTTGGCAGTAAATTGTAAAGGCAAAGTATAACATTATTCGTATTTATTATCCCGTGCCTGGAAACAGTTTCATGCCCATTGATAAGCCATTTGCAAAATCGAAAAGGGGCGATGACGAATGTATAATTTTGCAGTGCCTTCTGTATGGATGAACTCATAAAGGAGTCACAAAATTTCGGAGTTATCTATCTCATGCATTCAGTGACTGATGATGGGACCCTTGTGATTGAGGCCTAAAATTTCAAAGGAGGTGTCGACTCGATTATATGTCCTATTCCCAATATCTCAATGTTTAAAAGTGCTACATTGGTCCGTGGAACACTTCAAATGATTCGAGAATCTATTTTCACTACGTTGACCAACATGCGTTGAATCCTCAAAAAAGGACAGAAATTCAATATCCTCCTGTATGTGGTGGGGCATCTTACTAAGCTGAGCGACTGGAGGAAGACACTGCTTGACATACGACACCTCCTTCAGCATATTGCCATTTCAGAAATAGTCACATTCTATGCATCAGAAGAAGTGCCCCATGACTATATTAACCCTCCGTTACACGCGCCGCGGAGTGAGAGTCCGCACTTTATTATTCTTTGGTATCATAGGCCGAAAATGCAAGGCAGAACTGGCTGCCTTCTTGTAGCTTCCTTCTGCAACAATACAAAGGCCGTGACGGTGTTAGAATGTCTGAGTAATCGCCGAGCTGTTGATTACAGAAGTTTATATTGTCAACTACAGACTTGCGGAGTCTGAGTCCGCAGGCGTGTATTGGTGAGTTGTTAATATTACTCACTCTTTTGGTAAGTCATCCATTCTTCCGTTACTATTTATTATAAAATCATACACTTTTATTACCTACAAGTGTAGTAGTGGGTTCACTTTTATATATTTTCTACTTGTGATTATTTACAGTGGGATAAACACGATATTACAAAATGAGCTATGAATAATTATTGTGCGTCCTCTTTCCAAGGCGTTGGTGCGATTTATTCCGAGAGTTATGGGTCAAATCGAGCAGTCATTGGACTACGATTGAGTTGGTGCAATTGATGATAGTGATCGGGACGTCGTAAACGATAGTTATCATAATTCTGAGAGCAAACAGTCCACGTACGAAGAGGTCGTGACTGAAAGTGAGCAGCATGGAATATATGTTGGAAAGGACGGGGCCGAGTCGAATCATCGCCCTGCTATAGAAGGGTCAGGCAACCTGAACATAATATTATAAAACATTTCCCTGGAGTAGTAGGAGTTGCCATGAATACTGAGACGCCAGTTGAAGCTCTGCTTGTTCTTTACCGACGAAATGCTACAAGAAATGGTAACATGCACAAATCGCTATATATACGCTTGTGTCATACCAGTCAAGGAACGACAAATCTGTATCTACTTTCCATGAAGACCATTCTATTGATGACAATTCAGATGGATCAAAACCCTCAATGATTACCTTCTATAACGACACGAAGTCGGGCGTTGATAAGGTGGATGAAATGAAATGCACTTACTCCATGGCAAGAACATCACGACGTCGTGACTTCTTCCGTGCGATATACATCAATTAATAGAATGTAACGATTACAATTTTATTCTAAGGAGTAAATTAATAACCAATTATTGTTAATTTACAATTAGTTTTGCTAAGTCCTGTGATTTGCAGTTGATAACTTCTAATTTATCCTAAAGGACTGAAATGTTCTTGTAAATGTAGATTGTATACACATTTATCAATATAAATACAATCAAATAAAGAAATTACGATGTAAGACAGATTGACAAAATAGAGAAATAAGGAATTCTTGAAAAAAGAATTGAAATGAAATGAATGGAAGCTTACAAACAATCGCGGACTGTCAGTCCGCGCGCGTGTAGCGGTGTTACAACAGAGCGCGCGTTTAACGGAGGGTTAAGAATAATGATACTGTGTTTAACGGGTAGTACAGCTGCCCCTATTTTTTCCCCGAACATAGGCAACCATGTAGGAATTAAATGTCTCTTATTCCTATCTTACGATACATCTTGCAGCAATTTTATGTGGAGTTAAGACAGATATAGTCTTCCCCACAAAATTCAAAAAAGGCACAACAGGCAGTAAGTGAGACCCATCTCAAAAACACTGTACCTTTTTATGTAGAAAGGAGTATGATACTCTAGACATTATTACGAAATATTACTGTACTGTACAAACCATAGCCACTCCTATAGCTGTCGGTAGAGAATTGTACACCTGAAAGGTCCAAGAGTCTATTTTCATTTGATAGAAAAGGGTGGTCGCAGTATCACAGAAACGTGACAGGTAAGGACCAAGTAAGGACATGTCAATTCACCGCATTTTGTGTAGTCTCTTCTTCTTCTTAATCTGCTTACCCTCCAGGGTCGGTTTTTTCCTCGGACTCAGTGAGGGATCTCAACTCTACCGCCTCAAGGGCAGTGTCCTGGAGCATGAGACTCTGGGTCGGGAGATATAACTGTGGAGGATGACCAGTACCTCGCCCAGGCGGCCTCACCTGCTATGCTGAACAGGGGCCTTGCGGGGGATGGGAAGATTGGAAGGGATAGACAAGGAAGAGGGAAGGAAGCGGCCGTGGCCTTAAGTTAGGTACCATCCCGGCATTTGCCTGGAGGAGAAGTGGAAAACCACGGAATACAACTTCTAGGATGGCTGAGGTGGGAATCGAACCCACCTCTATTCAGTTGACCTCCCGAGGCTGAGTGATTCCCATTCCAACCCTCGTACCACTTTTCAAATCTCGTGGCAGATCCGGGAACCCAAGCCGGGCCTCCGGGGGTGGCAGCTAATCACGCTAACCACTACACCCCAGAGGAGGACTTGTATAGTCTCATCACATCAAAATTGATAGAAACGTGTGTTTCACAGTATTTTGTAATCTACGGCACACAAATGCCGCACAGCAGATATGATAGTTTGTGCCACGTAATTACTACCGGTAGAGCGTTCAAAAAGGTATAAAACCGAGCCATATGGCTATAACACATCAGAAACTTTTCGAAGCGAGAACTTTCGCTCTCCTCGTGAGTACAGAGTTACAAAGAGATAATTTCCGCATGGGAAGAAGCTGCGTGGAGTTATGCATGGTACATTTATCTGGATAGGCTATTTGGAACACAGAGGGTTAAAACTCTCCCTCAGTCATCCCTTTTTAAATTTTCATTTTGTACACGCCTAGGCATCCTCTGCGAAGACTTGGCTTTTCCGAATTCTCATATATTGATCTCAGCAAGTTATAATAAATAGCCATAATAACTAACGTCATATAAGCACAGAGTATGGACTAATGCATTGTGAATATCATCTGAAACATTCTGCAGGACTCATTCATCTAAGTACATCTCTACGCGTAAGGAGTGGTTGCAACTACGTTGGGACTAAGAGATGCACTGTGGTGTTTGAAGCAAGGTAAACCTGTATGCGCGGCTGTGAGCTTGCAGCCGGGAGATAGTAGGTTCGAATCCCACTATCGGCAGCCCTGAAGATGGTTTTCCGTGGTTTCCCATTTTCACACCAGGCAAATGCTGGGGCTGTACCTTAATTAAGGCCACGGCCGCTTCCTTCCAACTCCTAGGCCTTTCCTATCCCATCGTCGCCATAAGACCTATCTGTGTCGGCGCGACGTAAAGCCCCTAGCAAAAAAAACCTGTATGCACATTCGAGTTCGCAAATTGTAAAATACTACAGTTTCCAAGCGACAGCCTAGATTATTTCATTAGTACAGAGTTACGAGACCGACTGTTAGCAGCCTTGAGTGAATACATGGTACTAATCACAGCCAAAGTCCGATCGTTTGCGGGGATTCGGTGTTCAAATCTAATTACGAGCTTTATATTTTTATATCATACTCGTAAAAGCATTCTTAATTAACATTTAACTTCCTTAAGTCTCAAAAGACCTGTTTTACCTTTACATAAAAGCATGCATAAGTATGTAATAACAACTTGCCACTTTCATATGGCAAATGGCTACAACAAACTCCCGGTCTAGAAAGCCAAGAATAATGGCCGAGAGGATTCGTCGTGCTGATCACAAGGCACTTCATAATCTGCAAGCTTTCGGGCTGAGCAGCGGTCACTTGGTAAGCCAAAGCCCTTCGGGGCTGCTGCGCCAGGATTTTTCTACAACGAATGACGCTCACTGCACTCATATTCAACATTATGACACACCCATTCAACCAAGCTACTGCGCACGTTCGACTCGTACGGCACATAACAGAGCACGTCGTAATCCTTGCAGTAAATTGCGAATACCTAATGTACGGTTAGTGCAAAAGCTAGTATTATACATTCACGGGATGATTATGTGAATATTGCACTACTTTGTGTGAAGCAATGAAGAATTCACGGGAAGCCAGGCGCTTATATCAAGAACGATTTCCTGAACGATACATTTCGACATGTTGAAAGACGGTTGTGTGCAACGAGGTCATTTTATACATTAATCCCCGTTCGGAATGCTACAGTGACGTCTGAATATAACGAAGAAGCTGTTCACAACGGAAATGTGTACAACCCGCATACAAGCTCACGGGCCATTGGAAATGAACTCTGGACCGATGACCTTAGAAGCATCATCGAAATGAACTGAACATCAGTCATGTGTCCGTACTGCGCATATTGCAGCGGGAACTTCACGAATATTACTTTCCAAAAGAGATAGAATGAATATTGCAAAGAGTTGAAGTTGACGTAGATTTCTTAATGGACATTCTCTTTAGTAACAACTCCATATTTCACAACAACGGAACTGTTAATCATCACAACATCCATTACTGGAGCGTTGAAAATCCTCATCGGATAACGGGATCTCGTTTTCAGATACAATGAGGTGTCAACGAGTGGTGCGGGATAATAGGTGCTAAGGTAATTGGACTATATTTCTTCGATTGAAACCTCACGGGACGACCGTATCCACAGTTTCTTTGTGTATACTTCCCGCTGCTATTGAAGAATGTGCCCCTTATGACATGGTTAAGGATGTGGTTTTAGCAGACCTCCTCGACACTGGTCGTTGACAGTACGGAACCACTTCCATATGACTTATCCTGGACGATGTATTGGACGAGAGGGTCCTGTCAAATGGCCGGCTAGGTCACCTGCCCTTACTCCACTATAATTTATCCTCTGGGGTTATTTAAAAGAAAGGGCCTATGAACAGGAGCCAGAGAGCCCGAATCATCTACGGAGGCTCATCACTGAAGTCTGCAGGTAGGTTCCACTACATATGTTGCTACATTCAAGAATGTCTTTCTCAACCGTGCTCAGATTTGCATCAGCGAAGTAATATTTGCTTCATTAATCGACTGGGCAAACAGAAGCCCATTGCATCTCTGTTTGTAATAGCTTACTTGAATGCAAATAGCTCCTTTAAGAGCTGATTCTTCCCTTTCTTCTTCTTAATCAGTGTACCCTCCAGGGTTTGTTTTTCCCTCGGACTCAGCGATAGATCCCACCTCTACCGCATCAATGTCAGTATCGTGGAGCGTGAGACTTTCGGTCGGAGTTTACAACTGGGAAGGATGACCAGTAACTCGCCCAGGCGGCCTCACCTGATATGCTGAACAGAGGCCTTGTGAGGGGATGGGAAGATAGGACGGGATAGACACGGAAGAGGGAAGGAAGCGGCCATGGCCTTAAGTTAGGTACCACCTCGGCATTTGCTTGGAGGAGAAGTGGGAAACCACGGAGAACCACTTCGAGGATAGCTGAGAAGGAAATCGAACTCCGTCCCCCATGCTCTGCTCAGTAGACCTTCCGAGGCTGAGTGGACAAGGTTCCAGCGCTCGTACCACTTTTCAAATTTTGTCGCAGAGCTGGCGATCGAACCCGGGCCTCCGGGATGGAAACTTATCACGCTAACCACTACACCACAGAGGACATGCTAACTGGTCATGATTTGTATTTGTATTAAACAACGCGACTCACACGAACATTAACAACGAAATAAAAATACTCTCTCTACAATGGACTCGAACCTCGGACTAACGAGCACTGGTTTCCTCCTTTAGCTTCCAGTACGCTCAGCTAGTACGAGTTATCATTGGCCGCTGTTATGTCCATACTACTACTAGTCACTCAGCCATCCCCTTCTCTGCGCATGACGTTGCTGTGATACAGGATATTCTCGATTCTCTAACATCATACGTTTCTTTAATCATTAATGCAGATTTGGTTGACACGAATAAATGAATTATAAAAAGCGTAGTTGGACCTGACATTAGTGTGTGTAGCCAAAGCCAATATTTTTAGGTTCGGCTATAATCTGCCGGTTGCATAAACCTGGGTGTATAGGGGCAGCTCTACCACGTGGTATATTGCTGATTTCCTATCATAGCAGCACTTGATTTTCATGTTTTGCAGAATATTGATAAGTCCACGCTTTTAAATCTATTATATAAATAAAATAGCAGGGGGTCCGCTGTCTGTAATTTATTTTGTTTTGCCAATTTTTCAGATATTTATCCGTTTTAGGTCAACTCAAGACCGAATCGGTGGTTTTTAGGTTTTTTTGTCTGTTTGTTTGTCTGTTTGTCTGTTTGTCTGTTCCACCATCACGTCGAAACGGCTGGATAGATCTCAACCAAATTTCATATTTAGAGTACACTCATCCCGGGGAAGGTTTCGATATGCATATTATTTTAAAATCTTTGAATAGACGGGGGTTTATAGGAAAACCAGAATGGTTTTCCTCCATTTTCTCTTATACTATTGATTTTCTGTAAACTTAATTTACCGTACGTGAAACGTCTCTGCATTATAAACAACTTTCGTTATGTTCATAATTTACCTTACTCTTCACATGACGGAGAAATTTACAATTTTCCGCTGGTATCATGCTCTGCATTGAGTGATCGACAGACCGACAACGAACCTACAGGTTACCGTGGCAACGTCTCTGACTGCATACCAGCAGGGAAGTAACGTATTGCCATTTTCCTCATCATGCTTTTAAATTCGTGTTTGTTCCTTGGGTAGAAGAAAAGAGAGGCGTCAATCGGCCTATCTGCGGGATATTGGCGGAATATCGTTGGATGTTATAACCGCCTTCGAATAGATTAAGTAATAACACCATTAGTCATCTTCTTATTATTTGTTTACCTAAGAATCACTGGACCTAAATTTCTCCTCTGTTACCGCTTTATTATATCCATAACTCACACTAGCATAATTTATTGAGGGACATTTGATTTTCCAATACATTAACTTGGCATTTACATATTTGTCGTTATCCGGCTGTCCTCAGTTATAATCCATTTTCTATTACTTTCAACTTTCTTAAGTGTATTATTTTCTTCCTTAATTACGCCGTATGTACGCGAGTGCTACAAACTACTGGATGTATTTCCACCAAGACTCATATTTAGAATAGACCTGTCCTTGATAGGTTTTAGGGCAAATATTGTTTCTAAATCCCTGAACTGACTGGGGGTTTATACGAAACCGAAACAGTGATTTTGCACTTCCACAAAATATACACAACCAACGTTAATTTACATCTACCTGCCTTGGTAGAAATTAATTTCTAAACCTTTTTTCTCATGTGCATCATTTCGATACGAGGATTAATAAGGGAGATATCATTAACGGACCGTTTTTCTGTACAAGTCCCATTGGACTTAACTCACGAGCGAGTGCGTGCATAGCGTATTCCTTATAACTTGAAAACTACTGAAGACATTCGAACCAAACTTTATATTTAGCATCCACCTGTCCAAATGTAGGTTTTAAACGTAAATAACATTTCATGTTCCGGAATGGACTGGCGTTTTATAGGGAACACATATGGTGACTTTACTCTTCCACAATATATACAGAACAAGACCAACCTGACTGGAAATCGACCAAACGTGATGGAATTCCACCTCTAAAACTTTTTTTTTCATGTGCATTTTTTCGTCAGGAGGATTAATAAGGGAGATATCATGAATGGTCACTTTTGCAGGTTAAGTCCAGCGGACATAGTCCAAAAGGTGTTTTACATGGAGCAGATTCCTTATCTGTATAAATCAAATCGTAACGTAATAGTCTACACTGACTATTTTTGCGAAATTTTCGTTAAGCATTCCGTTTAAGAGGTAATAATGACCATCTCCATAATTTTTGGTTTAGTTTCCTGAAAGTCCTAATTCTTTCCCGCCTCGCCAAAAATCCAGATTGCGGCATAATCTGCCAGAAGAAAAAGAAGATAAATGAAATTTGACAAAATTATACGTTTTAGCCTGTAACGAACGGAAAACGTCCTAGATCATTTAATTTTTCACTTTTTATCCCCGAAGAATATCGAAATATGCAGGCAATTTTAATGCTGGTGCAGATCTTCGGAAATTCCTATCACATGACTGATTGCACAATCTCCGTTCAATTTGGAATGATCTACAACCTTGGTCTTATGACTTCTTGCCGTATCTGTATCCCTTTTACGTTTGATTTTTCTCCATTAATCGATGTTAAGTCAATTTGGAATTTTCACATGCATAATTCATACCTTCAGTTACTTATATGAAATACAGAATCATCAAACTCTTCACGAAAATTGGCCCAACCAGTAGCCATATGTGAGCCAAATGCTATGTATGTAGCTGTCACATAATTATCCGAAAAGTAATGTAATGTGAGATAATCTTACAAAACCTGTACCCTGTTCCACGTTTCTAACTCAATCTGACCCGAGAATAGATGACATATCATAGGACCAGCCATTTAGGCCACTAAATCCGGCGTGTCTTATGGTATAATCCTTTGTCGATATGACGTACGTTTAGTAGCAGTTAATCTGTAAAAGAAAGTCTTCAATATTGTAAACACGCATATACTTTCGTATGTCGATCTATATATATTCACTGATGTCGATTTGTAGTGATCGAGAAAGGTGGGTCTGCTATTGTAATCAGTACTCCCCACACCTTGACTGGCAGTAGGAAAGGGTTCCTTCTCCAACTCCTGTGTAACTGTCATTAGTAAGGAAGGCCTACAATTGTAATGAATAGTTCACTTCTCGATTTGACTTGCAGAAGGCAAGTAAGTATGCAGTTTTGTTTAAAACTCCCCTACCCGATTGTGTTTGGCAGTAGGCGAGGGTGCCCGCCATTATAAAGAAATGTCCTCATCTAAAATGTGACTGGCATTAGGCATAGTAGCCTGCTATTTTGATGGAAACTCACCAACTTGGTGTGACTGGCAGTAAGCTGGCTGGCAGTAGGAAAATGGGCCTGGCATTATAATGATAACTGCACAACTCAATTTTGAGTGATAGTAGGGTAATTGCCTGCCATTATAATAAGAACTCCTCAACTGTAATCTGTCTGGAAGTAGGAATTGGGGGCTGCCATTTTAACGAAAACTCTCCAAGTCGATTCTCTCCGCGTAGTAGGCAATGGGGCCTGCAATTATAATGTAAACTTCCCAACTCGATTGTGAATGGCAGTAGGCAAGTGAGCCTGCCGTTATATCACAAATCCGTAACAAACACTTTACATTGGAAACAACGTATAGTTACCTCCCCATGCTGTTTCTCGGATAACGCTAAGAGACATGCAATTTTAAAACAATCTTATTTACTGCATGTACACTATTTACTTCGATATTCGAAGACAATGTAGAATACCGTAGCGAAGCACGGGTACATTCGCTAGTATGAAATATAAAAATAGTATTCTGCATATATAGCTGACAAATTGATGTTATCATAGTTGCAGTATGTCCTAAATTTCTTATGTCCCGTGGTTTCAATGCTCAAAGTTGATGAGTACATTCTTTAAACATCATTTTCCTGCTCTCAACCCCCCCTCCCCTGCGCATTGAAAAATTTATAGGAATGCATTGCCCCCTTTATTCCTGGCATGCTCAGCTGGAGAGCGAGAGTCTCAAGGGTGGACCGTTCGCTGTCTGCTTTGCTTATTTGTGAAGGCAGGGAAAGAGCCAAGGATTAGCGACAATATTACAAAGGATTTAAACAACAGGTTTTTGACATTTATTGACACTAGTACTCAATAGCAATTAACAAATTAACATTAAATAAATCTTGACGGTAATTCAAAATTAAATTCTTCTCAGGAAACAAAATTGGTCCCTCTCAGAGAAATAGAATAAAGCCTATAAGTTGCTAGGGGCTTTACGTCGCACCGACACAGATAGGTCTTATGGCGACGATGGCATAGGAAAGGCCTAGGAGTTAGAAGGAAGCGGCCGTGGCCTTAATTAAGGTACGGCCCCAGCATTTGCCTGGTGTGAAAAAGGGAAACCACGGAAAACCATCTTCAGGGCTGCCGATAGTGAGATTCGAACCTACTATCTCCCGGATGGAAGCTCACAGCCCGCACCTCTACGCTTACGGCCAACTCGCCCGGTAAAGCCTGTAAGTAACAGATATAAGTGCAGAATATACCATAGTGGAATCGATATCAATTTAATATATACAGAGGAATTAGTATAAGAATAGGCCTCCAAAAAAGCTGATTGATTTACAAACAGACTGTATTTTTAAAATTACATATTTTGTAGGGATTCAAAAGAAATATTACCTGCAGCTTACAATCTGGCATGAAAAGGTATTGAAGATTTCAATTATATCCAAGAATATCACATTCAGTATTGAGGAGGCTGAGTTCACAGTGCCAGTCTTGGGTCATAACATTTTGCAACTAATTCTTTATAAGTTTCCGTTTTGAAAACGTTCGTTTTGAAGAAGAAACAGGAAAAATTAGGTCTAAAATTTGATATTTTGGAACTAATTTTCACTGCTTCTGTAATAACATCTTAGCACAGATATTTGTGAGACAGCGTGCCGCTATTGTTACGAGAGACAACTGTCTTTGACTCTACATAATAACAATTTGCAGGCAGGTGTATCCATCTGACAATTACTCTACGTACGCACTGTAAGAAAGAAAGTTATTCGGTCCGTTCTACAAACACATTGTCACATTTCCTGATCAGAGTGGTATTCGGATGATTTCAACTATAATACCAGCCTCAAATAGAAGTTTACAAATGTAAATGGAATTGACAAGTCTCTGGCTACAGTTGCACAGTATGATGGCAATCCTGATGTTCGAGCAAGTGTTAGATCAGAGAACAAAACCCGACTTGGAACAACAAATATTTTAACAACGAATGGGAAGGAAATGAATTAATTGACCGAATGGAAAGACGAAAACTGGACATCCTGGGATTATGCGAAGTAAAATGGAAAGGAAAAGAAAGAAGAAACTAAGAAAGGGGTACACCTTGTACTGAATGGGTAACAGTAAAGAGAAAAGAAATGGAGTGGGATTTGTTGTGAATCAGAATGTTGAACCAATAGCTAAAAATTAAGTATGTAAATGAAATAATTATAATAATGCACATACATTTAAACAAGGAAATACTGAATATAGTACAGGTGTATTTTCCACATGCAGGATGTAGCGTGGAAGAAAACGAAGAGTTCCTTAATGAACTAGAAACACATATTGTTCGAGATGGGATCGTGATAATGGGAGATCCGAATGCTCATGTGGGAAGTGATAGAATGGGTTATGAGAATGTTCTGGGCCCCCATGGGTATGGCGATAGAAATAGAAAAGAATAGAGAAACTGTTGGACTTTTGTATCAAAAATAACCTGATAGTAAAGAACACATGGCTTATGAAGAGGAATAGCCATAAGATCAGCCGATATAGTTGGGACGGACAGTATTGAACACTCATCAATTTTAAAATAACAGACCGAGAATGGGGAAGATACGAATATAATTTCCAGTGAGAGTATGGAAGGTGATCATAGATTATTAATTGCGGAATTAAAACAAGTAAACATTCATAAAATTGTATTGAAGAAGAAACCACAGATCAGGATTTGGGAATTCGAGAAGGATCAAAGAATGGCATTCCAAGATTGTGTAAGAAGGAAGTTGCCTAACACGGAAATACGAAGTGGAGAAGAAGAGTGGGACAATTTAATACAGACATTTAAGGAAGCATCCACTGAGGTATGTGCGGAAAAACAAAAGCAAAGATTAAGGGAAAGGAGACACGTTGGTGTAGGGAGAAAATAAAAAGAAATAAAAGAAAGGAATGAGGTGAAGAAAGAAATGGTTAAGGAAAGCAGAATAAACGTATCGGAGGAATGAGATTACGAAAGAAAAGTTACATGTGGAATACAAAAGATTTAAACTACAAGTAAAGAGGAGTATCAAGGAAAAAAAGAAGAAATGGTGGGGAGAGTTTACTAACAAAA
Source organism: Anabrus simplex (assembly GCF_040414725.1). Taxonomy (NCBI): domain Eukaryota; kingdom Metazoa; phylum Arthropoda; class Insecta; order Orthoptera; family Tettigoniidae; genus Anabrus; species Anabrus simplex. The sequence continues at coordinate 801,356,271 of NC_090266.1, forward strand.
TTGAGCAAGATAGTCGAGGAAATCAGAAACTATTATACAGAGTAATAAAATCGAAAAGAATAAATCAAGAAAAATCAAGGCATCAGAGACAAAAGATGTACCGATAGTACATGACGAAAAGGGTCTTCAGAACGTGATGGCAAAGTATTTAGAAAAACTTTATAATGAGAATGACTGCTCGGAGGATGAAAGATGACAAAGTGGAAATAATAGGCGGAGAAAAAGAAGATAACCCAATAACATGGTTGGAACTTGAAAGGACAGTGAAAGCAATGACTAAAGGTAAAACAAGTGGAAAAGACTAATTCAATGGTGATATGCTTAAGGCAGCAGGAAGCATAGGACTACAGTGGCTATACCGAACCCTCAATGCCATACGGAAGAATGAAAGGATACCTGAAGATTGGCAACAAGGAATCAGTGTGCCATTGTTCAAAAAGGAAAAAGGAATAAACGTGAAAATTAGAGAGGTATAACCCTATTATCACATGGGCTAAAAATAATGGAGAATGTCATAGACGAAAGACTGAGGGATATAATAGAAACACAGTTAGAGGAAGAACAATATGGCTGTAGACCGAATAGATCAACAATGGACTTGATATTTCCAGTGCGAATGATAATGGAAAAAACATCTGGAAAAGAACAAGGAAATCATCTTCGTATTTTTGGATTTGGAAAAGGTTTATTATACAGTTAAGAGGAAACATGTATGGTAATGCCTATTGAAAAGGAATGTACCAAAATCATTAATTAACGAGATAAGAATGTTGTACCATGAGAGTAAGAACAGTGTACAAGTGGGGAGTGGTGACTCTGAAATATTTTATACAAAAAAATGTATCAAGCACGGAAGTGCACTGTCACCGCTGTTGTTTATTATATTGATGGATGAAATCATAAAGCGTGTAAAACTGATTATCAGTAACAATGAAGTGAATGCTTTGATATTTACAGATGATGTGGTGATTTGGAAAATGGAGAAAAGGAAGTACAAAGGAGACTGGACGTTTGGAATAAAAATTTGAAGGAGTTTGGAATGGTAATTAGTAAAAAGAAAACTGTAGCCATGCATTGCGGAAAAGAGAAAAAGAGAATCCAAGTGAACATAGACGGACAACGGTTAGAGAATGTAGAAGAGTTTACATATCTGGGAAGCATTATTAATGTAAGCAATGAAATCAACCCTGAAATTAATAACGGACTAAGTAAAGGTACAGCATTTTATCATCAAGTCAGAGAGCTTTTATGACATGTCAGAGTACCCAAGAGAAGGAAATTAACATTATATAAACAGTATTTCATACCAATTGTAACATACGGACTGGAAACGCTGGTAACTAATAAAAGACAAGGTAGGAAGATCCAAGCATTCTGTTATTAAATGTTTATAAAACACAATGTCTACATTAATTACATAAACGTCAGGCTATTGATGCAATGCAAGTCGTAGTTACCAAAATATTGTGGTTCTTACCTGTTAATTATATCAAAAACGCAAAATTTAGAAATTAAAATCCCTTCAAAACCTACAGCATATTGTAAATCTTAGTGTGTTCTGAGATAGTGCTTCGGCTGATTTCGGGGCTATCACGCGCAGCTCGTGTCAGTTCCTGTTCCTTTGAAAAGTGACAAACTTGGCTATGTTCTCGGCTTCCCGTCTCGCTTCCCATAACTCCGCGTCCACTGCACCCTCCTTACGTAACATAGCCCCACACCATCAGATCAGAAACTGAACCTCTTTGCCGGTTCTGGGGACTGATCGAGCGTTGATGTCAACATTGTCGCTACGTGCGTGAGTATATAGAGCTAATTAAAGGAACAGGCCCTTGATATACTATTTTACTGAGCCCGAATTTAAGTGCCCATTTAACTGATCATTTATTGTGAGGAGTGTGAATATTTCGTTTTATTGAGTGTCAGTTACTTGCACGGACCAAGACATGGTTTTAACAATTTAAACAGGAAGCTTGGAGCCGAGGGTCGATTTCTTCGCAGGCTATATTGAGAAAGATGGGTTTCTACGTGACTTACTCGACCTGCACGTGCTTGGTTTAGAAAAAAGCAAATCATTGAAGAGAACGGCGTGGAACCGCGGACCACATTTCGGAAGCCCGGCGAGAGGCTACGAGGTCATACGACATGAGTTTTAAGGAAGCGTCGGGCACGCGATATTTTGAACCAATGAAAGTGTAGCACCATTCCGATATTGGCTATGCATTGGTTAAAGTGAGAGATGCCCCTAAACGAGCATTCAACAGCATCTGTGGAGGCGAATTGATAAAAGTAACCAGCGCGTAGGCTAGCTACCCATATTCGGCAGGAGTCTTCGAAGTAGTAACGCCGTGAGAAAAAAGTGTACTTACGCGAGTGCGGAGTCAGGTATTATGTGTCTTGACCTTGTGGGGACTTCTAAAATTCAGCACAATGTGCTGAGACTTCACTTAATTACTCACGATGGAACATTGATGAATTTGCATTTAGTATCTTCAAAGTTTCGATATGAACATCTGCCAGCCAATTTTAAGTAGCTTTTCCGAGGACACGAACGCCACAGTTTTTAGTCCAGCATTTGTGTACTGTTTCCAGATGCTTGAACTGTGACATAACACACCTGAGGTGCGGGGCGAGTGGGGAATTGACCTAGTTACAGCGTTAGTTAAGTGGAGGGGCAGAATGAGAACTGCTTTTGACAGTCGCTGGAATTAATCCCGACTGTTGTAGATAGTAAATGGTAGCTTGTATTGCCCCAGATACGACACCGTGAATCATCGGAATGTTTTAGTCAAGATCGGAACCGCCAGAAGTAGGAAGACGATGAGAACACGTTTTTCTATGCCAGGATTGAGAACCACGGACTGAACGAGTTCCAATTTGAAGGCATCATAGTCAGTATGGCTGGCCAGAAAGATCTGGGGCCGTCTGTCCGTTAGCAGGCGGCCGAATCAACAAGAAGATGAGTATTAGATTTACATTGTAATAATATATTTGTGCATGTGTTTAATGTAGACAAGGGGATAGGTTAGTTCATTTTTATTATTTAATATCGGTAGGTCTACCTGTTAGTTGGGAGGACTACATCCTATTTCAGTACATGTAAGGAACCTTATATATTAAAACGTAAATAACTATAAATTACATGTGGATCGAATGCATGAGGTCAGAGCGTACTTTCCTTCCTTTTACTGAGATTTTATAACTGAATTGTTAACGTCATTCTTTTTACAAGTCAGTTTCTTACTCTTAGATTTTTATTATTGATTTCGTTTCCCTTTGATGTTTCAGACGCCGTGCACGTCTCGGTGTTATAAAGTAAATGTAATAAGGAATTAAATTAAAGTCAGGAAGGAGTAGATTCATCAGATATTGGGATTTCTTCGTGTACGAAAATATGCCGTCACGTTTTCTCTGATTTATTGCATGAAGTGTGGATGAGAATATGTGTTGGTGGAGACGGGAACCACCACATCCGTTTGCGTCATCTTCATGATAATTTGAATGTAAATAGGGGTGTGAAGCAGCGATTGGTTCACGAGTTTCGTATTCCAAGTTCCGAATATTAGAATCAGTTTTCTTTAAATCTTTCTATTATTATTAATGCGATTTTCTCGTGTTGAATGATTAAGATATTTCTGTAACCTTCAGATTTTCGGACATGATCTGCGTCTATGTGGTAATTTCTCAGTTTCTAGTTATTGTATCTTTACGGAGTTGGCCGACATTATTTTAAATTTTAACGTTACGAGCGCGAGTGCTCTCGTATATGACCAGCGCGGTGTTGTTTACTTCTCTTGAGAGTGTATGTTAGGCATCATTTACATTTGTATCAGTTCTGGCAACTTTAGGACATGTGATATATTTTGTGTGATGACGAGTAAGGGGACGCGTTCCTCATTTCTTGGTCTGCAATTTCATGATTGAGTGAGTTGCCTGTGGTAAGCTTGTAAGAAGCGTGTGTTAAGGGTTGGACCCCGGATGTTTTGGTATTTACTGCATATTTTTGGAGACTGAATCTCCACTTTTGGGTCATTCCGCCGTGTGGTAGGCGAGGATGATGTGGGTTTCTACCGAGGAGAGTTTTATTTAAGCGGCCCATTTGTGTTGATTTTACTGGTGTTTGTCCATGTCACTACGGTTGATCCTTTAGACGAGACTCTTATATCGCGACGTTTAGTTTGACTTGTCGTTTATCATATGACCGCGCTGAGGATTATTTGTTCCATGTAATCTTTTTGGAGACCAAAGTTGAGTTATGTGTTGAAGGTTGAAGCCTACTCTGTTATTTTCTTGAATTTTGTGTCATGTAATTTATTTCAGGAAATCACGTTGATTTATGCGTGACGTTGTAAGGTCCACCAGATGATTGGTTTTGTGTCATGCAATCTCTTTCAGGAACATACGTTGAATACGAAGTGATTGCTCAAAGTGTAAAATTTATCTCATTAATATTTTCGATCAAGACTGCTTGTGAGTGAGAGTTGCAAAAATGCGGCATGTCTCTTTCTTTCTTGGTGCTGCCTGGAAAATATGAGCAAATGTTTTTGTTCTTTGATTTGTGTATATTTGGCCATTGATGTGATTTTTATTGGTGTGGTTTCTATCTACAGTGTTTTTGGTGCTCATTGGTATACTTATATCGAGGTGTATATATTAGTAGGATGTTTTGAACTCGGCGTAGATTTAATGTGTATAGTTAGAATAGTTATTTTCACCTGAAAGGCGCATTAAGCACGTCTTTTCTTTAAGGTTAGGGACCTCACTGCTATGTAAACTAGGCAGGAATGGGGAAATACTTATCTACTTATCTAATACAAACCAGCCAGAAGCGTGGTGCGAGCAAGCAGGCCACAGTGTTGAAGTGCTAAAATTTAGGATTTTTCTTGCTAAATGTTATGTACGTGTGTCGGCGTACACTTGTTAAACTGTAATACATACTTCTTCCTCAAGATGAACTCTACAAGCAGTGAAAACGAACTGAGTTATATATATATTTGTCACGTTTGTAGATTTTGTTTCATTTTTCGTATTTTCTTGTTTATTTTAAAACACGTTTTCCTCTAAACTGACGTCATGCCTCGACTTGTATTATTTATAGCTATTAGCTGACTTCATCTTGTCCATACTAAGTATATGTTCCCCATCAAATCCAGGGTGTAATTTTCAAGTTATTTTTCGTATGCCGAACTGAGCCCGCCTGGAAGCGGCTGACTATAACATTGATTGTAGAAAACGGAGATACTACCACGAGTCATCAATTTCTGTGGGGTTCACTGATAAACAATATAGGCCTCTAAACTTTATTTACTTTTTCTAGGTATGTCTGCGGATTCCTTCAGCCCCGGACCCACCTGCAGTTCAGGCCTTGCAGGCCTAAAGGAATATAAAGAACGACGTCACAGTACAGTTGACTAGTGGAAACGTGTGTTTAAGAGTGATGGATTGCGATATTCTTTATGGCATCCTGTAGGAGGACTTAGGCGAGTGAACCCCTAGAGAACGATGTCCGTTAATAATGAAGCATTCGAGGAAGTGGAATTATAATTATGGGGTTGCTCTTCATGAAAAGGGTTTGCTATTCCCGTTGTTGTGCACGGAATACTAAACGCGGAAATGTATAAGTATATTTTTACCATTTTTACTCTCTCTATGACATAAGAATAGTGTCTCTGTGACTTAAAATAATGTCAGTTTGGAATGGATCAAGGCCAGTGGGGTTCTGTAAATGGATTTATCTAAAACGAATATGATATATTTTCGGTGAATTTCAAACCCAAGTTCGCTTTAGACCCGACAACCCACTTAACAAAGAGCTCTGACTATAGTTATTCAATAAGAATGGATTGCCATTCCTGATGGTGGTGATGATGATGATGATGATGATTATATTGTGATGATGACAATTGTTCTCCTGAACGGCCAAACGTCGAGTTTATTGTCGCCAGCTCTCCTCCAGATATGTTAAGATGCCTGCCTCTATGGCAGAGTTAGAACTGTGATGAAGACAAAAGGTGGATCCACAGTGTATTAATGTCCAATACCGGGAAATGTATCGCAGGGAAGTGCTGGATGCATTTGATCAGGAAGTATATTTACGAAGCCAGTATATCAATATCGCACCCCTTTGTGCTGTTCCCCTACAATGCTATTGGTACTTATACAACAAGTGCTTGTTACCGCAGTTATTACTCGCATGTACATAAATTAGCGATAATGTGCCTTTACACAAATTTACTCTCACCATTACTTGAATTATTCTAATCTAACACTTACATAAAATAAATATTTTAACTATAATGTCAATTACTCCAATTTGTGGTAAACGACTGGCTTGTGTCGTAGTAAATACGATCACCTTTATGCACTTTTTCCTGTACAACCTCAGTACCAATTCATTAAAAGAGCACACATCACGTACAGGTACAACAACAACACATCTTATCAGAATGGCGGTGCTTATGAAGTTTATTATTTATTATTTTGTAAGGGGAAGTATAACCAGGCAGCTAACTCCTCCACCTTACCTGAAGGAATCACACTCTCACGAAGTACACATGGCTGACAACAAGGATGTATCAAATCGCTAAAATGAGACATCGGCCACTCCGTAGAGAAAGTAAGCATATTATGCTTGTCCATCTGAAGGTGTTATTCTATTACCTTCCATATTAGTGACGTTGACTAGGCCGACTATTCTATGAGTAATGTATCAGTATAATGTATTACAATAATTGGATCTTTTGAATTCCTTTTCGGCAATTTTAGCATTTGCGTTTAGAATTGCAGATTCACAATATTTATTTTAATTGCAATGTATTAATTCGTTTGTAATGGTTCTCAGGTCGTAGTGGTTGATTTGAGACGAATGATTCATTATTTTTTCATAATGAATAATTATCTCTCTATGGAAAGGTTTATGTGAATGGGATATACGTACAACAATTTAGGAGTGTCTGTTCAAAAGGTGCTACTTCTACCCTAAGACAGTTGTGGTAAAACGCATGGAAACGTATAATAAAAGGCAGGGCAGTGTCCCGAGAATAGATGTTATTTTTCCGCGCTGTAAGGTGACGGTGATTCGCTCAGTGAAGTTCACTGTTCTATCGGCGGAAATACGAGCATTCCGTTATCCAACACCTTTGATAACCTGAGGCCATCAGAATCAACGAGAGGAGAAGCCTATGACCGGGCATTCTTAATCAGGGGACAATTGAAGACGGTTTCTTGGTCAGTTTTTGAAACACAATAGAATTCTTCCAATAGTGTGGTATCATGTTAAGACGGAGAACGACGCATTAAGCAGATCAGTCGTGGGATGGAAAACGAAGAAAGAGACAGGAAGAAAGCTAAATGAACCAAAACCATGGGAAGGCGTGAAATAAACATCTTAATTTTCGACATAATCTTGTCTTACATAGCGTACAGATTTTTAGGAGATAGCGCTTAATCGAGTAGACAAGTATTAGATGCTATTGAAAGAATAATTCCAGGGTCAGGAGCATTAAAATGATCATATAATATCTCACCTTGTTCCCGACGAACGCCAAGAAAACCCACTTCACACTTCATACTTCATTGAAGAGTGTGCACGAACGTTTTAGAGAGATAAAGAACGAAGTCAAGTTCGTCAGCACTGGTACCAGCATCCAAATACCAAATGTTTTACTCGTTATTAATGTAGTTAACAATTCCCAGGAGAGTAACTGTTAAAAGAGCAGTTCCGAGTGAATAAGCTTTATTAACTCCACTTCATCCAGGAAAGGTTACTAGGGTGACAGTGTCACTGATAGACGTAAAAATAGATGGAAAGAAACACATCCTTCACAACCAATGACGTAGCATCTTGATGCAGCTTGTTGAAAGTATTACGAAAATCTAATTTTTCGAAAGCTTTCGGGCACTGATGAGCAAACAAGTAATGGATACGTGAGACATGAACAGCACCTTCAGCTCCATTACAAACACGTGTTGTATTAAGTATATAAAGAGAGTACGGATTCTGTAGCGGATGATTTTAGCATTCAACCGGCGCCAAACTCTACCACCATCAATAGGGCGAATAACAACACAATTCACCTTCTTCAAAGTGATAAGCAAGCCACCAATTACTAGTGGCTAAAATAACAAAGGGAGTATACCACAGATGATGTGAAGCAAATCACGAAAGGATCTTATGAGTCTCCTTTGAATCAATTTGTTGATAATGGAGAAGGTCTTTCAGGACCAACGGACGAAGGCTATCCAGTCCACCAGCAGATGCAGAAGGAAAGGAATAGGTGAAGTTAAGAATTTATGTGGTCGTCACCCCAGGAACAGAGGTTAGTGTATTCGGAAGATCCGGAAGAAAGTTTGAACCAGAGTGGGCACAAAGGGCTTTCAATACAACATCATCAAGCGTGGCGTTTGTGTAATCTGAAATAAGCAAGAGAACTGACCCAGGAACGTCACCGTCGGAAAGTTTGCTCTCCATACTCTTATCTTTGAGTGAACAGAGAGAAGAGTGAAATTTCAGATCATACTCATAAGGGCAGAGTTTGGCAACACGGTGGACGTAATTCCAGTAGCGAAGTCTCAGTTTGACCCAGGAGGTTAGGTTGGTCAAGTTATCTGATTGCTGAGAAATACGGAGATCAGCAAAGGGAAAAATGGAAACATCAGTCTGAGCACTGGCATCATTGGCATTCACCGCTCACTAAGAACATTAGAGAACGTGTCAGCTACAACTGAACCAGCACATTCGGGAATACGGCTCAGAATACGGATAGCAGATTTTAACTTAACAAGAAACACACTCATTTTCGAAAGTAGCAAACTTTTTAATGTCCTTACTGTTGTTGATTACACATCTCGAGGAGCCGTGTCGATGATCACACTTGGTATGTGGTAGGTAAGAAATTTCTGTGTATATCAGTATGTGACATACAAATATGGAAAGCACTGCCTCAGAAACGCACGAAGAATTTACAGCGTTGAGAACAAGACACTTCCTTTATACATCTTAATACATTACTAACGCAACGAGTATACTTGAAAATTCCTACCGAAGCATCTTTATTGTCATTCGTAATAGACGAGGTGGGCTTATTCACGTAATGCTTAGGAAATCCGTTCTGAACAATTGTGTGTAAAATAAGAAATAGGCTCACTTAAAATGTAAAACGCAAACTATTTAGTAATCTGACTATGAATTCTCAGAAATAATGTAGATATATACCATTTTGAAAATAAGTAGTTGTGAGTTAGTAGAAATCAGCCATACTTATTTTAATGCAGGTATTAAGATGAAATACCTTGTCAAATAGACAATGTCCTTTGTAGAAAAACGATGTCTTCCAAAATAAATTAACGTTTTCACTTCAGAGAACTTTACCGAAAGGCAGCTAAAATTACTGAGACACGTGTACGCAAAAATGGCTACAGTTTAGTAGTTTTGAGAGGTTCCATTTTTTAAATTTATACTTTATTCTGTTTCAAGAGCTTTGGAACACCATTAAAAGTAGATGTATAATTAATGCAAAACACATCAATAATTAATACGGCCGTCGGCTATAGAACGAACGTAGTCTTAAAATAGAGTGAAATTTCTCTTTCACAGTAGCAGAGAACCATTGTATAACATCCGGCAATCAGCACAGACATATATGTCATAAACGCAACCGAAAAATCTTTAAAGAAGTGCAATACAGTGATGCTCAAGGAACGTACTCCAGCAGAAAGACCATATGACATAAATTATTCACACCCTTCAATGTATTTTATATTATATTGCTGTCAAGGTCACCGATTACCCATCAAAGAATTTGTGTTCTCAAACTCGCGCTAAGTAGTCTACAATTGACATTATTTTAGCTCCAATATTATGGTGCTAAAATGGGAATTTGAAAACTATAAATTCGGAAATATTCATTCCTAAAGATGTTCGTACTTGAGATATAAAAATAAGACTAGGAATTGTCCGGTAAGAAAGTAGTAAGATGAAATATACTTGTATAGCAAAAATTAGCGTTATTGGACTAGAAGGAGTGACTGAACAGGTGGTTATATTCCTTGAAAATGGAACTCAGAGTGTTAGCCTAGGTACAGCTTTATCTGGTCCCGTAATCATTAAGAAGGGAATTCCTCAAGGCAGTATTTCTGGTCCTCTACGTTTCCTTATATATCTATATAAATGATATGAGTAAAGAACTGGAATCTGAGATAAGGCTTTTTGCGAATGATGTTATTCTGTATAGAGTAATAAATAAGTTAGAAGAGTACGAGTATCTGAAGAAAGACCTGGACAAGATTGTGAGATGCACAGCAGGCAAAGGTATGATGATAAACGGGGTTAAAACTCAGATTATGAGTTTCATCGATAAGATTTTTTTTGTTTGCTAGGGGCTTTACGTCGCGCCGACACAGATAGGTCTTATGGCGACGATGGGATAGGAAAGGCCTAGGAGTTGGAAGGAAGCGGCCGTGGCCTTAATTAAGGTACAGCCCCAGCATTTGCCTGGTGTGAAAATGGGAAACCACGGAAAACCATTTTCAGGGCTGCCGATAGTGGGATTCGAACCTACTATCTCCCGGATGCAAGCTCACAGCCGCGCGCCTCTACGCGCACGGCCAACTCGCCCGGTTCATCGATAAGAAAAGTTATCTCAGTTATAATTACTGTGTTCGTGGGATTATGGCGATCACTGTAAGTACCTAGGTGTTAATATAAGGAAAGAGCTTCATCGGGGTAATCACGTAAACGGGATTTTATATAAAGGGTACAGATCTCTGCATACTTTTATGAGGGTATTTAGGAGTTGTAGTAAGGATGCAAGGAGAGCGCATACACTGTAAGTCACTGGTGACACTCCAAATAGAGTATGGTCCAAGTGAATGGGACCCTCGCCAGGATTATTTGATTCGAGAAATGGAAAATATCCAAGGAAATGCAGCTCGATTTGTTCTGGGTGATTTCCGACAAAAGAGTAGCGTTACGAAAATCTTGCAATGTTTGGGTTGGGAAGACTTGGGAGAAAGGAGACAAGCTGCTCGACTAAGTGGTATGTTCCGAGCTGTCAGTGGAGAGACGGCGTGGTATGACATTAGTAGACGATTAAGTCTGAGTGGTGCTTTTGAAAGTAGGAAAGATCACAATGTGAAGATAAAGTTGGAATTAAAGAGAACAAATTGTGGCAAATACTCGTTTATAGGACGGGGAGTTAGGGATTGGAATAATTTACCAAAGAAGATGTTCAATAAATTTCCAAATTCTGAGCAACCATTTAAGGAAAGGCAGGGAAAGTATAGAGGGAATCTGCCATCTTGCCGACTGCCCTAAATGTAGATAAATGTTGATTGATTGATTGATTGATTGATTGATTGATTGATTGATTGATTGATTGATTGATTGATTGATTGATTGATTGATTGATTGATTGATTGATTGATTGATTGATTGATTGATTGATTGATTGATTGATTGATTGATTGATTGATTGATTGATTGATTGATTGATTGATTGATTGATTGATTGATTGATTGATTGATTGATTGATTGATTGAATATAATAAGACTAGCTATTTACTGATATTAGGATGCTTCACATTTTCGATCAGATGAAGTTACGTGAATTTATTTGCCATTACATAAACGTTTCTGGTATTGAAGTAGACACTACGTACCATCCTATATTCACTCTGTGCATAGTCTGGTTTCTTAACAGGAAGTGTGCATTTGAACTCAAATTTCAAATCCTCCAGTAATCTTTGGAATTCAGTGTATGATATTCATGTGATCCTCTCATGAAAGTCAACGTTCGAACCTATCCAATAGTTCAGTAACACATGTTTGGAAATTAGAAGCATCCCAAAGAATATCCTTTCAATATACTTGCTGAACTAGAATTCCGCACGTGCTTGATCACTTTTGACTGATTTCCAATAGCTGTTCTTTCGTGGAATTGTATTGAAAATCGTTGACTTTTTCTCTTCAATTATTTATTTTTAACGTCACTCGCCATGTCGTGTATTCTTCGTTCTGCACTTGTGTTTGAAAAAGTTATTGCTTTAATGAATTTTACTGCCTCTCTGTCGACCATTTTATTTGCTATAATAGTTGCCGCAGGGATTATTATATTTTCTACAAAACACTGCTTTCCTTTATTCAGCTAGTAGCGGGCTATTCCTGGGGCAGATTTCGGTTCGTTGTGTTAATGTTCGTAATAAAACGTATATTTAAAAAAGCTGTTGGTTCGTATTTTTGAAACTGATACACGTTTAAAAGAATCGCAACTCCTCTTTTATAAAATTTAACTTTACTTCTCATGTTTAAGGGATTTACCTCAAAAGGAGTGAATGGTCATTTTGATTATGGGCTACTGCGTATCCTTTCTACTTACAGAGTGAAATTATTCACTCGTAATGAGAGTGTCATTTTTTCTAGTATATATATCATGTCACTTTCCCTTTGCTTGAAGTCATACGTATTGTGGAGAGTTATCAGTGTCCTTAAAATTAAACTCATTACTCATAGATGTAACGTGTTTTTACTGCTCTTTGATTTTTTAAGCTACTGTTTACTGTAATTCGAGTTTTCAGAATCACGCCGCTTGAACTCTCGAACGTGGTCAAATGCACAGATCTCCAAGGTATCGAACTCCGACTCTCCAACATGGTTTCTCACATCTCAGTGTCGCACCCATTGTACTTCCTAACTCGGCTAACACACGCGCTGAACTCCGCACTGCCGTCTGATTCACTACTCACCGACCCACTCCGCAATGACTCACAACTGATTCAAGACCGTCTCGTAACTTGGTCGCGGCTGACTCCAGTTTCGCTCTTTATATAGGTCAGCGGAAGATACTCGTAGTCTCTTCCTCCAGGTTATTGTGAGCGTATTCTGTATTACTAGCCAGATTCCACCTTCTTCTAAGGAGCTTCTCTACCGCAAGTTCCAACAATTCTCTGAGTTATCGCTTCATTCGCTGCTGGCTCCATCCACATTGTAGACGCTGCGTCGGTATTTCCACCTCTCACCGGCATTTTAGACTTCCGCCGGCCTTCCCACACTCTCATACTTCATACCCCATTGCCACGGTGTATTGTAGAAAATAGTGAATTCATACATACATACTGCACCCAAATTGCCCACTTCCAAGGGTTCAATACATACATTAATACATACATACATACATACATACATACATACATATGAGTGGGGAATTTATCACAGTGATTTTCTGATGACTTTCCATTCCGACGATCGACACCCGATTTCCTTTCACTGTGGGATGAATTTCTCACCTAAAAATTCACTTAGTGTCGGGATGAGTATTCAGATTTGAAACTGCTGCCATAACCCATAATTAGCTGGGAATAATGTATAACTTGAAGATGATTTCATACATACATTTTAGTAAACTTTTCAGCATTCACTTCGGAGTATAGAACTATCTAGGGTACCCCATCACTCTATTCTTACATAGCACTGGATCCAGTCTTGTTTCCTGCCTCTTAGCTTTGTATCCAGTATGTTATAGGGAGGGCGAGAAGGGAGGTAGGATTTGGTGGGATCGTAAGACCAAACACTACAGGAGCATGTAAAAGCTTTAGATTGTAAATTCTAGGATGATAGGAAAGGTGAATAAGTAAAAAAAACACAATTTTTCAGGAGAAGGAAATAACTGTTTAATTCCATAAAAATATTACAGTACCAACTTTAAACCACTCAGCTCTTTTTCTATAATTTTCATATCCATTAAGTGTGTCAATAATCAAAAGTTATATTTTGGAAAATAATTATATGACATATCTTATTTATACCTAATATACCGTTTAACAACGACGTGTTTGCTTATTGCCTATATCATTGTATTACACTGTTTTGATCATGACTTATTTGCTTGTGATCAATCAGGAAATATGATATATAAAGACAACATATAGTTTGTTATATCTTTTCAATAAAATTTCTTGCTGCGAATTAAATTACAGCATTAAGAGACTTTTATCCATTAAACTAAACCTTGGAAAAAGGACGTGCCATTTAGTGTTTATCATTTCATTTTCCGTTAGGAATTCATTCATTAATTTACTCCTCAATGTCTGGTAGAATGTCCGGAATCTTTATAGAGCTCTTAAGTCCTATGTAATATCCATGTTAAATGGCTGGAATAAGTTTAAGAATGCTGGTTAGATCGCTCTTCTTATATTCTGGATTAGGCAACTGTTCCATATAGCACATTTTTGGCTGAAGTTTTATGATGGCTGCACCTCTTCACAAGAAACTGAGTGTCTTGAAGGGCTCATCCTCTTTCAGTGTGTTCTTGTCATACGCTTTAGTGTAGCGAAACCACTAGGCTTCATGCCAACTGAAAATATTCCCATCACTATCCCGTTTCCTTAACACAAATGTATGCTTTAGAAGGTTGGAAAACGCCATGAAGTCCTGATGGTTCAGTTCAACCAAGCGGTATTTGTCGTTTTGGGTCCAGTGGGTCTTACCATTTGGTGCCAGTCCTGGGGGCTGTAAATTGCTACTTCTGCACGCTTCTCTTGTTCCTCAATCATGACATGGTTTATATAGTGACTGTGACAAATGATCATAAATTTATTATCAACAGTCTCGAGATGCAGATTGAATTGCATTGCTGTGAGGAACGTCGCTGACACGTGGAAATTCTTGCTATGTCCTCCACAGGTGTGTAAGTAGAGGATTACATTTTTCACATCAGATGGCAGAGACACAAATTCCTTATAAATGCAAGTCGCAATCTGGTTACGACCCAGTGCTTCCTCTCCTTTCAGGCAGCATATAACATTTGACTCTGTTAGTGGAATCGTACATTGTCAGGTTAAAAGTCCGCAACTGTCTTTTGTAGAAAAGAACTGATTCAGAAAGACATGGATTAGGCAGACACTGTTGGAGTTCAAACATTTAGTATTAGTACATTCAGTGTTAATCTTGGACATATATTAGTCCTGCCTTTTTCTTGATACTCATAGTCAGCCTCGTCATGTGGGAGGCCAACTGTTTTTTCTAATTCTTGCTTCTTAAACGGATCACTTTACACTTTTATCTTATTAATAAGAACAACGCACTTTTTACATGTATCTATTTGCGCTTCTTTGAATGATATATTCAGTCTGTGAAATTCATCGGAGTACATTTTGCTGCTAACTGGGTCATCAGTAACTTCTAGATATTTTTCACACAAAATCGATCAACTAAAACGGGATGGCAAGTAGTATTTATCACTCTCTCGTCCTGAATAGCAGAACTTGCGCCTAGGGTTTTCACAAAACAGTCCTTGCAAACGTTTGTGTGTTTAACAAGAACCTGGAAAAGGAATTTATGCGTAACTTGCCTGAGTGTTTGTTTGTCAGGATCCTCAGTCCTTGCCCGTTTTACTTTTGGAGATACAGTTTCAACTAGGCTAAACAAAAATGCTACCCGTTTATCATGATCCCCTAATACGCAATATTCATGAAAAATGTTTTCTTTGTAAGTCTTACCTTCATCCCCATATTGTCACTGTCCTAGACTAGTCAGCCGTTTCTATGCGTGCTCATGTCGAACTATGAAAAATAACTGAAAGATTACAGCCTAAATTTGATGGGGAACATATACCTAATATGGACTAGACGAGGCCAACTAATATCTGTGAATAACCCAAGGTAGGGCATGACGTCAGTTTAGAGGAAAACACGTTTATTAAAATAAACAAGAAAACACGAAATATGTTCCAAAACCATAAAATGGGATAAAAAATACATGACTCAGATCTTTCTCAGTGCTTGTAGAATTCATCTTGAGGATCATTAAATATATTACATTTTAACAAGTGTATGCCGACACACATACGTAACATTTAGCAAGAAAAAATCTCAAATTTTAGCATTTTAACACTGTGGCCTGTGTGCTCGCACCACGCTTCTGGTTGTTTTGTTAATTCTTTCCACATTAGATGGTTAACTCCCCGTTCATGCACACTTTGCATTGCAGTGGAGGTCCCTAACCTTAAAGAAAAGACGCATCTAATGCACTTTGTGGTGAATGTAACTAATCTAACTGTACACCATAAAACATACGCTGAGTGGTAAAACATCCTACCAATATATACATCTCGATAATGAATATACTCATGAAAACAAAGAAAACAAAATTTGGTCCGGAACCACACACCAAAATAATCACATAAAAGGCACAATATACGCACATCAAGAACAAAAGCATGTTGTCATATTGTTCAGCCATCGCCAAGAAGAAGCATGCCTCATTCATGCAAACTCACTCACACACGGTCTCGATGGAAAATATAAATGAGATAAATTTTAAACTATGTACAATCACTTTTTATTCAATACAGGTGCTAAAATAGATCACATGACACAAAAACCAACCGTCTGGCGAACCTTACAGCGTCATGCATAAATCAACGTGGTTTTCCTGAAATAAAGTACATGACACAAAATTCAACAAAATAACAGAGTAGGATTTTACCTTCAACATATAACTCAGTGTTGGTCTTTGAAAAAGATTACGTGACACAAATAATCCTCAGCGCGGCGATATCATAAAAGACGAGTCAAAGCTAAACGTCGCGACATAAAAGTCTCGTCTGCAGCATTAACCGAAGTGGCATGGACAAACACCAATAAAATCAACACAAATGAGCCGCTGAAATAAAACCCTCCTCGATAGAAACACGCATCATCATCGACTAGCACACGGCGGAATGACTCAAAAGCGGAGATGCAGCCTTCCAAAACTGCAGCAAACACCAAAACATCTGGGGTCCAACCCTTAATACACGCTGCTCACAAGTCTACCCGAGGCAAGTTACTCAAACAAGAAAATGCAGGCCTTTTAGAATGAGGAACTCGTCCCCTTACTCATCATCACCCAAAATATCGTATGTCCTATAGTTGCCAAAAGTTATACAAACATAAATGTCGTCGCCTTACTTTCGCTCTCAAGAAAAAACAACACCACGCTGGTCACATACCAGAGCACTCGAGCTCGTAACGTTAAACTTTAAATAAAATGGCCATCTCTGTAATAAGACAATCACTAGAAATAGATAAATTAACACACACATATAGATCACGCCTGAAAATCTGAAATTTCTGAAATATCTTACCCGTTTAACTCGGTCAAATCGTATTAATAATAATAATAGCAAGATTTAAAGAAAATTGATTCCAATATTCGGAACTTGGAATACGAAACTGCGATCGATGAAAATCGTGAACCAATCAAAAATTCACACCCACATTCACATTCAAATAATAATGAAGATGACTCCAACAGAGTTTGTGGATCCAATCTCCACCATCCCACAAGCAATAAATCAAAGAAAACGTGACGGCCTATTCTCGTACACTTTGAAATCCCCTTTATCTAATGAATCTGGTCCTTCCTGACTTTAATTTAAATCATTTTTGCATTTACATTTAAGGACCGAGACGTTCACTGCGTCTCAAACATCAAAGGAAAAGAAATCAACAATAAACAAGTCTAAAAGCAAGAAACCGACTTGTATAAAGAATGACGATAACCACTCAGCTATAAAATCTCAATAAAAGAAAATGCAAGCTGTGACCTCATGCAATCGGTCCACGTGTACTTTACAGTTATTTACATTTAAATATACAAGCTTCCTTATATTTACTGAAATAGGACAGCTAAACCTACTGAAATTATTTAATAAGAAAATAAACTAACCTATCCCTTTTGCTACATTGAAACACGTGCACAAATACATTATTACATTGCAAATCTAATACACATCTTTTGTTGATTCGACCGCCCTCTTGCAGTCAACCCGCTCCCAATCCTCCTAGCCAGACATATTGACTGTGATGCCTCCAAATTGGAACTCGTTCAGTCCGTCGTTCTCCATCCTGGCGTAGAAAAATTTGTTCTCGTTGTCTTCCTGCTACTGCCGGTTCGGATGTTGACTATATTCTTCCGAACCTGCCAGTTTCTATTCACAACAGTCGGGGTAGTTTACCGTGACCGTGAAAACCAGTTCCCATTTAGCCGTGCGATATCTCACCGCTTATCTAACACCGTAACTGGGTCAATTTCCCACCCACTCTGCACTTCATCTGTATTATGTCACAGCTCATGCATCAGGAAACAGTACACAATGATGGACTAGAAACAGTGGCGTTCGTGTCCTCGGTAAATCTATTTTCCATAGACAGGCAACTATGTGCGTAAATGTTCATGTCGATAATGTTCTTTCTGTTTGAAATTTGAAGACACTGAAATTCACATTTCTCTAAGTTCATTTCCAACCAGAAATATTAGTTATTGTTATTGATAGTTAGTTATTGTCTTGGCATCTTTCTTGAAGGCCCGCTCGCCCCTAAATCATGAGTAATTAAGTTAAGTCTGAGCGTATTGAGCTAAAAGTTAGAAAGTTTCCACACGATCAAGACACATAATACCCGACTCCGCACTTCCCGTAAGTACACTTCTTCTCACGACGTTATTACTTCAAAGTCTCCTGCCGAATAAGGGTACCTAGCACACGCGCTGGTCAATTTTATTCATTCGCCTTCCCAGACGCTGTCCTATGCTCGATCAGGGCCATTCTTTTTAACCAATGTATAGCCAATATTGGAATGATGCTACATTTTCATTGGTTTATTGCGTCCCTGACGCTCACTTCAAACCCATGTCGTTTGATATCCTAGCCTCTCGCCAGGCTTCCGAAATGTGGTCTGTTGTTTCTCGCGATTGCCTTCAATTATTTCCTTGCTCTAAAGGAAGCACGTGAAGGTCGGGTGTGTAATAGAGCTTGCGAACAAATAGACCCTCTGCTCCAAGCTTCCTGTTCAAATTGTGAAACCCAAGTCTTCGGTCCCTGCAAGTTACTAAAACTCAATCAACTGGAATTTTTTCACCCCAATCTACAGTTCTTTAGAGGTTTGAGATTCCTGGCAGGGACTGTTTCCCTTTGCCTATTACATACATTCTTCCTGTATTTCTGTTCTGTTTTATTTCCTGTCTTTTCCATCTTGCACATTTCCCCCCTTTGTCTATTTTCAATATAACCCGACTATTTTCTTCCCTCCCTTTTCCATTATTTTTCCGTTTATCTCCCGAAGAGATCTTGGTGTCACAATACCTTCAGAACTGCTTGGATTGTCAACAGAGTCACTACACTTTGCTGCGTGATGTGCGGACTGACAAAGCTATAGGATCTTTCAAAAGCCCTGTCCCATCACTAGATCGAAAAACAATACTAATACCTGAATACCTACTATTTGATCATTGGAGGTTATATTTATATGTCTTTCTGAATTATGAGAAGTATCCTTGAGCTCTTTGGGGGAAACACACCTTTACTATCAATGTGCTACTTTGGGCTAGAAATCCTTTTTCCGGTGCAGACTTCCTTCTAGGTGAAAAAAGGAATATCAGCCTCACTACTTGACGAAACGTTACTCTCACTTTGAGGGATGTACTGTAGTTCTTGTCTTCGACATAAAGAAGACAGCCAATAGAACTCTCAGAACTAAATCGGAAGGCCATCGAAAGGGTCCGTTTCCTCAAAGTAGGGTTAAAATCCTTATTGTATTCTCGAATGTTGTAAGGGAACCGGCTCTCCACTTCATTGGCCACCTGAGTTTGCTCTTCATCTCCCTCTGATGATAGCTCTTCATCGTGAACCGTAGGTTCTGCTTTTAAGAAGGAAACATATTCGAGTATACGGTACTAGGCCTAAGCAATACTTTAAAATAATAACACTTAGCTTTCTCGCATTCATACTTATGAATAATGTTAAAGTGCTCTAAAAACCTAGCCTAATCATTCTTAAAACGAACAGAGAGAACATAAAATATTGATCTTCTAACTTAATAACAAGTAATAAATATTCATCGTTTTTCAATCCAACACACAGCCTGTGAATGAAAGGTTTCCTATAAAGCATCAAACTTGTCTATTTCATATGGTTTTAAAATACAACTTTGAAAGTTAAAGAAGGACTTAACTTCATTTCCTGTTATTTTGGTATCCATTTCTGCCGTCCGTTGCCCTCCTGATGTCATTTAAAAACTGTTATATTTTCTAAATAATACAAGCCATAAGCATAACGACTAACAGCTGTGGAGCAGTGTTGCCTTTTGTCGTAAATATTATTACCAACTGTGTATAACTAAAATACCAGATTCAGAACACGCATATACAGGAATCAACAGCAACAACGGCCGAACTCTATGAAGCTTACCTGTTCATTATACAAGTAATACATTGGTCGCTTCTCGTTAGTTTGCAACAGTTCGCTGACTTTTTTTGCTTACGCCATATTAAGAAATTACTGTAACTGATAGGGTCCCATGCATATAGGTTGACTTGTCCACTTTTCTCCTCCCTAAAACGAATGGATCATTACTCATCTGGTTTTATCAAGTCATTTGCCACCTTTTTAAATAGAGTTGTCTTGTTCTCTTTTTAGCAAAGGAAGGATCATATTGCCTTCTAACCCCAGATATACTTATTTCATTTTGATCATTTTGTGACTAATTCGCTTTTCCTTATCACCCTAAAAGTATGAAATATATTTTATTCAAGAAAAATGTTTTCAAACATGTTTTGAGCAGTACAATACCTTTTACAACTCAACGGGTTAAGTGGAAAGGTCACTTCATTTACAGATGTAAAATGAGCGCTATACCGCGTGCTACAGTGCGAAACAAAAGGTCCCGTCGTCTTTTTAAGAATAATAACCAAAATAATGTTTCACTATACATGTTTATACATTTTTAAAAACCTTTCAGAGGCTCGAAATAATTCTATATGTTTACTAAAAATTGATTTTTTAAATTAAGGAAAGACCATTCGTGTGTTATATTTTAATTTAATATTTCATTCCAGTTTACATATTAGGCTTCTGTGTGATTTTCGATAATTTGCAACTTATATTTCTGAAGTTATGAATTAAAAATCAATTTGTTTATCACTTTCACCATATTCTGAATTCTGCAAAGTTAAGCCGAAGTATATTTCACCAAGTAGGTCTATTATTATTTTCAATGTTTATATTTGAACTAGCTGCAGCAATCGTCGTTGACGTCTTAGCGTGAGCATTATTACACTTCTGTCCAATCTTGTGTTGTTCCCCAAATTTTGAAGCATATTAGTGGGCATGCCTTTCCCTGTCAGCAGCTTGTCGTGACATAATCACATTTTTGCTCTCTGAAGGTCCGTTTCACTTCCATACTTTTTTGCATTGTTGCTGATTTTGGATTGATCTCTTCGCTCCCGTATAACAGAAAGGCAAGTATCGGGTTAATTAGACTTTAAAACGTTGCCAAAACGATCTCCATCTCCACTCCCTTTACACTCTATAGAGTTAGTTACAGGCTCTGGGAATAAAAATTTCACACGACTGCCACTAATGTTTCCGTTATTTTTGGTTGTATTGGAAAGAAGTATAGAACAAAACACCTATGAGTTATTTTCGTGTAAAACCAAACAAGAGAGTGATTCATCGATTTTTATGCTTCAGGACCCTTCTGAAGCACCTCCCACCCCAACACCGCTGGTTATTTTTCTTGGACAATTTCCTTTGCCGATATGGGCAGATGACCATGCGCTTTTCGCCTTAAGACAATGACGAAAAAAACCACCACCACCACCATTGAACAATAAATACATTATACTCTGTGTTGACGTGGACAAACCAAAAATGTCTAAATTCATGAATATCTCCGTTATCATAGCCGGTACAGTAAAACTGTATAAGATTAAATGATCGAACATTGTATTATGTATAAGTCTTGTTATGTGATATTTGTCGACGGGAGCATTACTAACATTAGGTATTTGAGAATTAAATTTAGACCTTCCGCTAGACTACCACTGAATCCAGTGTGAATACAGTTATTTATAGCTTAGACTGTAGTGCCTTATTCCCTGAATATATATATACCGATTTTCATTAAATTAAATCGTCGCTTCACCGGTAAAAGGTTCTGATCCACAAAGCTCTTCCTATCGATTATTCTCCTTATGACTGGTCACGCCTCCCAGCCACATATGGTTATGCAGTCCATCAGAACAAATTTTGTTGTGTTCATTTTCCTATGCCCATGTGTAAAGGAAAATTAACCTTACTGTACCGTACTACACGAATGTATGCTTGCATTACGTATTTACGCACTCCTATTGTATAATGCATGTTAGGTTCATTTTCGGTTACTCGCCGGCATAGGAAAACGAACACAACGGACATTGTTCTGATGAGCTGCATATCCATATGTGGCTGGGAGGCGTGACCAGTCTTAAGGAGAATAATCGATAGGAAGAGCTTTGTGGATTACAACCTTTTACCGGTGAAGCGACGATATTCATCCATTTGCTCATGATGTGCGTACATACACACAGACAGATACAAAGACAGGGACGACGGAAAAATAAATTTGTATTTCCTTCTTGGTGTGCATACGACCGATACAGAAATACCATTAATTTTAATTCTTAGCAATATACAGACAAAACTCTTATTTTACATGCAGATTTTGGTAATGCTAGTTAAATAAGAGGGACAATTCACGTATGTTGACTCATTTATATTTACAAATTATCACTATCAACTCATTCTTCAAGTCTGTCGGTCAAAAAATTTTAAACATGTACATGAGGAAAATTTAGCAATTATTTGATCAAGGGAGACTGCTCAGTCTCTTGACTTCAATAAAATAACTACCTGACATCATGACAATATTCCTCAAGGTATAGATACTCGCAGTGTAACTAATGCCATATTTGATAGAGAAAAGTTATGTAGTAAATTTTAAATAAATAACTCCTATGGAAATGAGTATGATCCTTCATTGTGAAACCTCTTTATTAGCTAACCTAGTAAGTGTCCCCAAAGCGTGCATCATCCACGAGCGGCTTCATAATACGATCTACAGAGCTGCAGAACTATGAAAGATATAATATACAGCGATTAGCGATCCCATCCTTCATAGTGAGTGTTGTCCGGTTGCACGGCTAAATGCTTAGTGTTCTGGCATTTGGTCACAGAGGTCCCGGGTTCGATTCCCGGCAGGGTCTGGAATTTTAACCATAATTGGTTAATTCCTCTGGCACGGGGACTGGCTGTACGTGTCGTCTTCGTCCTCATTTCATCCTCATCACGACGCGCAGGTCGCCTACAGGAGTCAAATCAAATGACCTGCATCTGGCGAACCGAACTTCTCCTCGGACACTCCCGGCACTACTGTAAAACCCATACGCCATTTCATTTTCATAGAGTGCGTTGTTGTTGTTATCGAGCTAAAGATCGATACCCGTTCAGATACTGGTAATCTGGCAACTTTTCTAGGATCTGTGAACGACAGAACATCAGTTTGAAAGCACTTAACTACTGCTTTTTTCGACAGGTGGCTAAGAGTCGTGCATAAGGTTCTGTATGAACTCCACGCCTTGCAGCATGGCTGGCCTATTTGCGCATATTTGAGAAGCTGTGTCACTGAGACCATAGAGTTGGTAAATAATGCACTAGAGGTATCGCCAGAGCCACCGTCTCCGAGATAATAATTGTAGCACGTAGAGCACGTTGAAATCTCAGCTGTTTGCAAAAAGCTCCCTCCGCTGTACTCATCAGTGTAAATAGAGAACTTTATAAACTGTGTAGATATTTATATGGTTTAAAATTTTCGCATGTCAATATTCTCAGATACTACAGTATAGTTGTGATGCTTCTGTTCAGTAGAAAGAAAGCCCAACTAGCTTAATTACGTGAGAAATGCGTGATAAAAGAGGACGGTGTTCAGTTGTGATTAAGTAACACAAAATTAATTTACTGTTCATGTTGAGTCTTCAAACGACGTACTATAAGACTGAGGTACGCACATTTCTCTATCTTTTGTATAAACCGCCAGGACGTAAGCATAATTCTATCCAACGAGCGAAAATATTCTCCCTCATACGAAGCGAATGAGCGAATTCTTAGGCCTACAAGTAATCATGAATATGTTTCCCCGTAATGGTAGTGAATAATTCCTAGTTATGTAGTCATGAAAATGAAAACAGGAACGTTAGTACCATCAGATGATGTTCCACCACCATTAAGAAAGCCGGCTGCCGGAGATATAAATATGAGTGTGTCGATATTTTTTCGATAAGCAGAAGAAAGTCTTTTTTGACATATTTTAAGTGTTGTTTTCATACAAGTTAATGTCCCCCGAAATCGGGGTCTTAAAAATTGAGATTTATATTTTTCTGTACATTTTTGGGAACTTAAAACTTATAGGACATAGAGTTTCTGCAGGTTTGGAGGACGGATGCACACAAGCTCAGTTGCCACTTCCCGTACGCATTACGAATTTGTCTGTTATACTTACTGCAATGGATTGGGCGTCACAGAACAGAACCAGCCGCCACTTGTAGCATCACACTTTAAATAAGTCTGTAACTGTGATCCATTCACCTCTATCGGAAAGAAACCAACGAGGACATGGAGGCCTTGCATATCAATTATATTTAATACTATCGTAGGTTGCGTCTTCCTTGTGATGTCTTTGTGTGCTGTGCAATGATCCTCTTTCATATTGTGCTGTACATGTTGCTGTATTACACTTTCTATGCCACGTGAGAATGAAACAACTTGAAAGCGACACAGACCTGCAGTCACCTACGGCATGCGCCTCCTCGTGAACATGTCTCCTTTGGCTCCTTCATGCTGTAAATAGTATTTTCTTCGTACTGGATATATTAACTAAGTCAACCGTCAACCCAGCTTCCAATCGCTGTATCAGGAACTACAGAGTCCGTTACGGTGCTTACCCATATTGCCCTTAAACCTTTATCGTACTATACCGAAAATTTCAGGGTGATTTTCATCGATAACTTCAGGATTCTCCCCTGTAAGCTTTGCTTGTATTAATTTCGGATAAACCCTCCCCCCAAAATATACTCACGTTCACGAATTGCACATTGAATTGGGCTTAAAAAAGCAGTTTACATGGGAGACCATGCTTGAGATATTTTTCAATGAAATTGTTGTCTAATATACAAAATGAGTTGCAAGTGAGAATATTCATTCTTAAAATCATGCAAACCTCCTACAAAAATACCCTAGAAAACAACAAATAACTACACCTCGGAAAAAATATTTTACAATTTTTTTAAAAACAGGGGAATACAGAATGGCTATAAAGCTAGATTTATTTTAGTGACCATCCTGTGACGAGTGTACCAAAAAATTATGGAAAATATTGTTGAATAGCAGAAAAATGAACGCCATCTGAAATACTGAAATGAGATATAGGAAGGAGATGTGATATATGACCATCGTAGGATGTTCACAACCACCACAGAGGTGAAGGATCTCTAAGAATGGTAAAAATTACTATGATTTACTAACATTTGCACACTTTTCCTTTCCTTGTGTTGTTATCAAATTGAAAATATTTTATACCATTAGCTCCACGAAGAATACATGTATTTGATTAAGATATCTCAAGATTGTTTAATTGCTTATGGCTTACAGTATTTGTATTCCTTTGTTAAAAGTAGCGTCAGATAATGTGAAATGCATGTCTGAGAAAATAAACATGAAAATATTTGTACAGAGCATGTACGTTCGAGAAATGATCACATGAGAGTTATTTACGGATTTCGTACGAACGATGTTAGAAATATAACTGTTCACTCTAATTAATTACCGAGGGTGTACTACTGGCTGAGTGACGCTTTCCTTCCATGACATTTACTTCGTGTTGACTTGTACTCCTCATGTTTAGTCGAGTGATGTGAAATCTAATTATCAATTTGTCCCTATCTTTATTATCTTTTTTTTTTGCTAGGGCCTTTACGTCGCGCTGACACAGATAGGTCTTATGGCGACGATGGGATAGGAAAGGCTTAGGAGTTGGAAGGAAGCGGCCGTGGCCTTAATTAAGGTACAGCCCCAGCATTTGCCTGGTGTGAAAATGGGAAACCACGGAAAACCATTTTCAGGGCTGCCGATAGTGGGATTCGAACCTACTATCTCCCGGATGCAAGCTCACAGCCGCGCAGCTTTATTTTGCCAGTTATGCCAGTTTATTTAAAAAAATAATGACAACGGAATTGTCCAGAGCATAGAAGTAAAGAAAGAAAGAAAGAAAACAGAAAAAAAGGAATGAATGAAAGAAAGAAAGAAAGAAAGAAAGAAAGAAAGAAAGAAAGAAAGAAAGAAAGGACGGAAGAGAAAAGTAACGTTTCGAAAGCAGGGTTGTGGTCATCTCTCAAACAATCCATATTTATTGACTGTATAGACCACGTTAAAGGTAAATACGTGGAAATCCAGTCTGTATATATCCTGAAGTTTAGGCCATATACAATTGAGGAGCAATCATGAGCATGAAGTGAGAACATAGAAAAGTTCCTCAGTCTCCCGAACACGAAATGAGCAACAAGTTCGAACATTAGAGCTGACATAAAAACACTTTATTAAATAAAGAACGAAATGTTTCGTCCAATATGTGGACATTCTTAGATTCTTCAAATCAAAATAACAAATTAAAATCACATTGAAAAATGTTTTGCTTTTTATCTGTATGCAACAGGTGTTCCTACGACTTATTATTAACTTGTTTGTATGTTGGGAAAGGAATTCAGATTAAATTGTTGTACGTTACATAGTGGAAGCTTTTACCTTCCACTCTTCATTTCAAATTTGATTTACGTCGTACCGACACAGATAGGTGTTATGGCGGCAATGGTAAAGGAAAGGGCTAGGAGTTGGAAGGTAGCGGCCGTCGCCTTAATTAAGATAGAGCCCCAGCATTTGACTGGTGTCAAAATGGCAAACCACGGAAGACCATTTTCAGGGCTGCCAACAGTGGGCTGCCACGGTCTCCCGAATTCAAGTTCACAGCTGCGTGCCCCTAATCGCACGGCCAACTCGCTCGGTTTCCAATCTTCCAGCGGCCTTCATGACAGAACCGAGATGGCAAGGATTATATATCATATATTACTTATATTCATACAACACACCATACATTGTATCTTATATTGTGAGGATATATATATATTTTTTTTTATATTTTCTTGAATCCAATGATCGCTGACTTATGATACTGTATATCAAAAAGAAAAGATTCGCCATCGAAACTGCACTGTTAATTGCACATTCACCTTTCTGGTGAAGAAAACTATTTGATGATTATGTAGAGAGAGTAGGTTCAAAGCACTGTCCTTATTCATAATCCAAGTTTGAACTCGTCACACTAGTGACAATACAACGCTTTGTAGCGTCCCTGGAGGATCTCGAAATGTTTTTCAGGCATAGCATGCTGATGACTGGGGTTCGGCAAAGTCGGCTACCCCCAGAGGATATTGTTCTAAGTAAACCTTGGGAGTAAGATAGTGCACGACATTACATTTTCCCCGAAGTATAACGTTCGTCGCCATTAAACTGGCACTAAGCGATTAAATAATTGTATTCTACATTCCCAACTTCATCGAGATAATTATCATTAGGGGGAGGATGTTGACGACCTAAACATCACTGCAAATGATCAGCAAAATTCACTTAAATTTATTGGAAAATGCTATAAATTAAGTGTAAATTGACTTTAAAATATTTCACCCAAATGAATTCTGGTTCTGTATAACAACTGCTCTGCATGTAATATATCCCTGGTACTGTTATTCACAGCACAGGTCTTGCTTTTACATAAAAAAATATCTCCTAATTAATTTGGAAATGCTTAGAACATGGACATAATAATTTGTTGGATGTAGCGGCAGCAATTTGTCCCCGAAGAATCTGGGAACACTTGTTGTTCTTCCCAATTCGTTACAGATTTCAGATTATTTTCTCGTTTAATGTACCTGTTGTACAAGAAACCTCCTTTCCCCCATTCACTTTAACACTGGACAGTCCACAAAATAAAACACGCCCATCTGTTGTAAAAACGTTTTTTTCTAATTTCGTTCACTAGATGAATTAAAGGTACACTTTGCGATGGTTTCTCTTTGGGCATTTTTCTTGCAAAGAACTACTTGAGAGGATAATTCTGTAATGAAGAGGAAAGTTAACTGTAGTTTCTAATCCCTTCCCGTTTCCGTTTGTTCTTGGCCTTGAGGTACGCGGAGATGGAAGACTGTCTCTAGGGATGAGTGCGAAGTCTGGTGCATTCCTGTTGCTTAAAAAATACTTTCTCCTAATTATCAGAGTTCTGTATTGTGTTCCTGCACATATCTTGGGAATACCAGTCTCACAGGTATAAGTCCTTTCCCTACCCTTTCTTGGTCTCCAGCAACTGCTGTCAGTTTGCCTGGTTATAAAAGATATGTATTTAGTAAATGTAACAATATGTAATAAGCATTGATAACGTTTTATATTGTTACTTGTAAACTTTTATTAGTGAGACAATAAGTGATACATGCATAAATATAAAAACACAACAATTTAAAATGATCTAAACATTCGTAAAAATGCTATATATTGCCCTAAAACCTTCATGAAAATTGAAATATTAACTGATCATCTCAAATCAGCAAAGAAATTCAAATGAATATTTTTTGTACAAGTTGCTTTACGTCGCACCGACACAGATTAGTTTTATGGCGACGATGAGATAGAGAAGGTATAGGAGTGGGAAGGAAGCCTCCATGGCTTTAATTACGGTTCAGCCCCAGCATTTGAATGATGTGAAAATGGAAAACCACGGAAAACTCTCTTCAGGGCTACCAACAGTGGGGTTCGAACCCGCTGTCTTCCGAATGCAAGCTCACAGGTGCGCGCCCCCAACCGCACGGTCAATTCACTCGGTTGCAAAAAGAATACAAAAATGAATGTTTTATTTTAGTTTGCTATATCGCAGAATGAATTGCGATGCCAATGAGCAACGTCCTATTTCAAAGGGCGAAGAATGACATTTCAACAACATTCAATCCCCCTTCCCCTCCCCCTAGTTGGTTTAGTGTAAGAGAAGGCCTAATGGCCTTAACTACGCCAATAAAGACATTTACGGTATATATCTATCTATCAATCCAGTTATCACCAAATACATCAAAAACATCATTTATTGTGAAACACGCAAAATACACTGACTGACAGAGCAAATGCAACACCAAGAAGGAGTGGTCAGAACTTTATGCCAATTGCAGGGTAGACTGACGTCACTGAGGTATGCTCATGATGTGAAATGCGCCGCTGTGCTGCGCACGTAGCGAACGATAAATGGGACACGGCGTTGGTGAATGGCCCACTTCGTACCGTGATTTCTCAGCCGACAGTCATGGTAGAACGTGTTGTCGTGTGCCACAGGACACGTGCATAGCTAAGAATGCCAGGCCGCCGTCAACGGAGGCATTTCCAGCAGACAGACGACTGTACGAGGGGTATGGTGATCGGGCTGAGAAGGGCAGGTTAGTCGCTTCGTCAAATCGCAGCCGATACCCATAGGGATGTGTCCACGGTGCAGCGCCTGTGGCGAAGATGGTTGGCGCAGGGACATGTGGCACGTGCGAGGGGTCCAGGCGCAGCCCGAGTGACGTCAGCACGCGAGGATCGGCGCATCCGCTGCCAAGCGGTGGCAGCCCCGCACGCCACGTCAACCGCCATTCTTCAGCATGTGCAAGACACCCTGGCTGTTCCAATATCGACCAGAACAATTTCCCGTCGATTGGTTGAAGGAGGCCTGCACTCCCGGCGTCCGCTCAGAAGACTACCATTGACTCCACAGCATAGACGTGCACGCCTGGCATGGTGCCGGGCTAGAGCGACTTGGATGAGGGAATGGCGGAACGTCGTGTTCTCCGATGAGTCACGCTTCTGTTCTGTCAGTGATAGTCACCGCAGACGAGTGTGGCGTCGGCGTGGAGAAAGGTCTAATCCGGCAGTAACTGTGGAGCGCCCTACCGCTAGACAACGCGGCATCATGGTTTGGGGCGCTATTGCGTATGATTCCACGTCACCTCTAGTGCGTATTCAAGGCACGTTAAATGCCCACCGCTACGTGCAGCATGTGCTGCGGCCGGTGGCACTCCCGTACCTTCAGGGGCTGCCCAATGCTCTGTTTCAGCAGGATAATGCCCGTCCACACACTGCTCGCATCTCCCAACAGGCTCTACGAGGTGTACAGATGCTTCCGTGGCCAGCGTACTCTCCGGATCTCTCACCAATCGAACACCTGTGGGATCTCATTGGACGCCGTTTGCAAACTCTGCCCCAGCCTCGTACGGACGACCAACTGTGGCAAATGGTTGACAGGGAATGGAGAACCATCCCTCAGGACACCATCCGCACTCTTATTGACTCTGTACCTCGACGTGTTTCTGCGTGCATCGCCGCTCGCGGTGGTCCTACATCCTACTGAGTCGATGCCGTGCGCATTGTGTAACCTGCATATCGGTTTGAAATAAACATCAATTATTCGTCCGTGTCGTCTCTGTTTTTTCCCCAACTTTCATCCCTTTCGAACCACTCCTTCTTGGTGTTGCATTTGCTCTGTCAGTCAGTGTATAATAACGACTAAGCATTGTACTACCGAGCTCGATAGCTGCAGTCGCTTAAGTGCGGCCAGTATCCAGTATTCGGGAGATAGTAGGTTCGAACCCCACTGTCGGCAGCCCTGAAAATGGTTTTCCGTGGTTTCCCATTTTCACATCAGGCAAATTCTGGGGCTGTACCTTAATTAAGGCCACGGCCGCTTCCTTCTCACTCCTAGCCCTTTCCTGTTCCATCATCGCCGTAAGACCTATCTGTGTCGGTGCGACGTAAAACAACTAGCAAAAAAAAAACATTGTACTTGTACATAGTTTAAAATTGCCACCTGGAGGCGAAGTAAGAAAGCTAGTACAATCACCTCTAACAGTGAGAGCAAACGGGCATCGATGCCCATTTTCGAGACTCAGCGTAAAACTTGTTTTAAGCTTCATATTGGGATTTAAATCATTGTTTATAGGGCTGGCACTAAGAAAATCTGATCAGATCAGGCTGGAAGCGATGTTCTTCTTCTTCTTCTTATTATTATTATTATTATTATTATTATTATTATTATTATTATTATTATTATTATTATTATTCCGGGGTATGTGTGGAACGCAGAGAGGTGAAAAAGGTGCGGGCTTGAATGGATATAACTACAATATCAAGTATTGAATTAAAATTTTAACTAAGATTATATTTCTTTCAATATCAAAGAAACAAACTTAACAAATTTCCACTAAGTGAAATAACAATCAGGTAAAATGCCAATCTTGAAACCAGACTTAGAAAAATTCAAGATTAATGACTTTTACATATTTGAGGCTTCAAGCCCTTAGTTTACAACTTCAGACATACCGGATCCAGTTTACAAAACTTGATAACTAACAAGGTTTAAAGAGGGACGGACATATCCCGATTTAAGAGCACTTGCTCCAGAAATTACAATATTTAGCCTTCCAAGAGGCACCCTCACTATTACAAAACTTGGAAAAGAGCTTGGCCGCTCTCGATTTCTTACAGCCCACTCAAGGCAACATTACATCAAAATATTACAATCTCTAGCCTCACAAGGCACGAATTACAAATGGAAATAGTTCAACACAGAGGTATCTAGTACCCAACCTACCTGGCCTTTGCGAAAAAGAACAGGTTAATTAAATGACCCGAAACAAACAGAATGGAGGCATACACTGCGCTCCCGAATAATGAAATATTAAATACCTACCGGGCTCTCGGCCGATGAAACTGGGGATAGTCCCAAACTACTGAGGTGGCTCGTATGGAAATAACTTTAATATATTACAGGAAAGAAAGGTTGCGAAAACGTAGTCACATCAAACTAAGATGAAGGGGAGCTCCAGAGGGTAACTCACTCTCTCCCCGATTTACAGTTAAAACTTAATGAAATTTTTACATTAGCCGAATGAAGATTTACATTTTAGAAAAGTTTGTTACATAGTCAAAGATTCGGACCTTCCCCTCGGATGAATTTGCGGAAACAGCAAGAAAGATATAATTTACGTGGCCATTACCTTGTAGATGTACTGCCGTCCGAAGAAAGAGGCGCCCCGCTTCCTGACTTAACACACACACTTAGAAAGACGGCGATCAATTGACAAGGTAGCCAGAAAAGCCGCAGTTTATATACCCTCAGGGAAGGTTCGAGAGAATTCAGGACTAATCCGGCCACACACTCTCAATTTTTATTGGCAGATTCAAAGTGAACAAGAAATGCGGGATTGGTTGAAAATAAATAACAAAATTTTATGATTGGCCAGATTCAAAACTGGCAGAAAGGAAAAGAAGTGTTGCCAACCCAAAAATAAATGAACATAGTTTCAGTTATGGGAAACCCAGGAGTACGAAACTTCTTTAAGTTATAAATTCTTCCACCTTGCACCAGAGTGCATGATCATAGTTTTTGGTAGTGTCATCTGTGGAAAATTGTCCGAACTTTTTGATGTATAGCAAAACAAAACAAGGAGAAATTCAATCAGTTTAGGAAACTTCACCATAACAAAATTACTTAATATTTCAGTAGTGATATCTTCTGATTAAAGTTCCAAGTTCATGTAGTACCAGTTCACCTTTCGATCGATAGATGAGTTTATTAAGGCACTTATTATGAATGAGCGGAGTTGAGGTGTACCTCCCGGTATTATTATTATTATTATTATTATTATTATTATTATTATTATTATTATTATTATTATTATTATTATTATTATTATTATTATTTTTATTATTAACCATACTAATATTATGAAGAGAGAATGTTTTTTTTTTGCATATGGAGGGTTAACTTGGGAACCACTCAACCGATTTCAGAAATTCTTTCACACAAAATGGCTTATTTCATCTAGACTATCATAGATTAAATATAATTTTGCTAGATTGTCAGGGGGTAGGTAGATTTTACAAAGTAGATCAAGTCAAGACAACTATGTCTGGGTCCCTTAAAAGTTCAAGAGCGTCCATGATATAATTTGTTTACCTCCAATAGGTAATCTATATCTATATACAGGGTTATTCACCTAACATGTTACACGCAAATAACTTCTAAACCATTGAAGATATCGGCATTCTGTTTTCATATTTAAAAACGGTACCCAGGGCCTTGTAAAATCACCTGCTACTTAGTCTTATGGGGTGATTAATAACCGAGATATTGATACTAACGCCATATTTCTAAATGGAACGGCACAAATTCATACAGCTGATTTAAAAGTTCATCTGCGTACAAGTTCAAATATGTAAGTATTTACAAAATCGGGCAATCACTTTTTGAGATATAAGTAAGAACAGCAAGTCCTGTTTCGCATGCCGCATTAGACGGCGCGAAGGCGGGCAAGGACACATTGAGACGCAAGCAGTTTCCTGGGAGTGAGTTCAGCCAGAGAATGGGTACCAGGCCTGTAAGCACCTCGTACACATGTGATGGCTTTACAAAGTGTGTATGACAGACGAACACATGACAGGACAGAAAGGGTTGATGTGTTTAAAACGAATAGAATAAGTACTTTGCCTTGAAAGGAACATAACGGAGCTATAATTGTCACTGGTTTTAGTGTAATGTTCATACTACTCTATGAGTTGAGAAATAAACATAACACAAAACACCGGAAGACCTCCTTCTAGAAAAGCAAATGTTCAGAGCTGATCACGGTGAGATGGCAGCAACACTATTATTTATGTTTTGTTTTACACGCATTAATCTCCGCAGAGCTCCAGCGCGACTGTAGTAGCGTGCATTCGGGAGAGCGTAGGTTCGAGTCCTGCCTCGCCCAACCTGAAAGTGATTATCATGGTGTCCCGTTTTCAACACCAGGCAAAAACCGGATAGGTTCCT
Source organism: Anabrus simplex (assembly GCF_040414725.1). Classification (NCBI taxonomy): domain Eukaryota; kingdom Metazoa; phylum Arthropoda; class Insecta; order Orthoptera; family Tettigoniidae; genus Anabrus; species Anabrus simplex. Next base: position 801,390,049 of record NC_090266.1, read on the forward strand.
TTGTGATAGGCCACGGCCGACTTCCTTTCCAAATCCTTCCCATTCCCATCCGTGAGAAAAAACGCTAAACTGAGCGCAACCTATTACTTGTCAAAACAAAACAATACAACTTTAATCTTCCTTCCCCGTTGCCCGTTGTGTGTTCGCCAGTCATACAATAACGTTGCACACCCAGGGTACGTTACGGTACATCACATTATGTTTACAGTACATGCCTGGTATCCGTCCTGTGGCTGGAATCAAGCCCAGGAAGCAGCTTGCGCCTCAATATCCCCATGCCCGACTCATGCCGTCTAATGCGGCAGCAAAACCGCGCGTGCTGTTCTTATTTATATCTCAAAAAGTAATTGTCCGATTTTGAAAAAAATTACATATTTGAACTTGTACGCAGTTGATCTTTTAGGCCAGCTGTATGAATTTGTGCCGTTCTATTCAAAAATATGGAGTTAGTATCAATATCTCGGTTATTAACCCTCCGTTAAACGCGCGCTCTGTTGTAACACCACTACACGCGCGCCGACTGACAGTCTGCGATTGTTTGTAAGCTTCCATTCCTTTCATTTCAATTCTTTTTTCAAGAATTCCTTATTTCTCTCTTTTGTCAATCTGTCTTACATCGTAATTACTTTATTTGATTTTATTTATATTGAAAAATGTGTATATAATCTACATTTACAAGAACATGTCAGTCCTTTAAATAAATTAGAAATTATCAAGTGCAAAACACGGGACTTAGCAAAACTAATTGTAAATTAACAATAATTGGTTATTAATTTACTCCTTGGAATAAAATTATAATCGTTACATTCTATTAACTTATGTATATCGCACGAAATAAGTCACGACGTCGTGATGTTCTTGCCATGGAGTAAATGCATTTCATTTCATCCACCTTATCAACGCCCGACTTCGTGTAATTATAGAAGGTAATCATTGAGGGTTTTGATCCATCTGAATCGTCATCAATAGAATGGTCTTCATGGAAAGTAGATAGAACCAATACAACTTTGTCTTTCCTTGCCTTGTATGACACAAGGGTATATATAGTGATTTGTGCATGTTACGATTTCTTGTTGCATTTCGTCGGTAAAGAACAATTGCAGAGCTTCAATTGGCGTCTCAGTATTCATGGCAACTCATACTATTCCAGGCAAGTGTTTTATAATATTATGTTCAGGTTGTCTGACCCTTCTATTGCAGGACGATGATTCCGCTCGGCCCCTTACTTTCCAACATAATTCCATGCTGCTCACTATCAGTCACGTCCTCTTCGTACGTGGATTGATTGCTCTCAGAATTATGATCAATATCGTTTACGATGTCCCGATCACTATCATCACTTGCACCAACTTCATCGTCGTCCAATGACTTCTCGATTTCATCCATAACTCTCGGAATAAATCGCACCAACTCCTTGGAAAGAGGATGCAAAATAATTATTCATAGCTCATTTTGTAATATCGTGTTCATCCCACTGTAAATAATCACAAGTAGAAAATATATCAAAATGAGCCCACTTCTTCCCTTGTAGGTAATAAAAATATATAATTTTATAAGAAATAGTAACGGAAGAATGGATGACTTACCAAAAGAGTGAGTAAGATTAACAACTCACCAATACACGCCTGCGGACTCGGACTCCGCAAGTCTGCAGTTGACAATATAAACTTCCGTAATCAACAGCTCGGCGATTACTCAGACTTTCTCACGCCGTCACGGCCTTTGTATTTTTGCAGAAGGAAGCTACAAGAAGGCAGCCCATTCTGCCTTGCATTTTCGGCCTATGATAACAAACAATAATAAAGTGCGGACTCTCACTCCGCGGCGCGTGTAACGGAGGGTTAATCACCCCATGAGACTAAGTAGCACGTTATTTTACAAGGGCCTGGGTACCATTTACGTATATAAAAACAGAATGCCGATATCATTAAGGGTTTAGAAGTTATTTCTGTGTAACATAACTTGTCCTGACTGACTGTCTGACTGACTGACTGACTGACTGACTGACTGACTGACTGACTGACTGACTGATTCATCACCGCCGGGCCGAAACTACTGGACATAAAGAAAAAAAATGTTGGGGATATATTCATATTAAGATGTAGGTGCTCGCTAAGAGAGAATTTTTGGATATTCCATCGCTAAGGGGGTGAAAAGGGGGGTGAAATTTTAAAATGAGTGTATCTATATCTCAAAACTTTAAAAGTTCACAGATGTAAAAATTGGTATTTAGAATCTTCTTCAAAAACAAGAAAACACGTATTCTTTTGTTTTCAGAAAATCCCAATAGGAGGAGATGAAAAAGGGTAAAAATGGGTTGAATGTCTTTAATCAGGATACCGGTACTTATACAGGGTGTTAGGTGTATACGTGCAGATATTTATTGTAGCAATAGAGAACGATGTGACGAACCACTATATATCAAACTTTTAGTAATCCTCGGAAGTTATTTTCGAGAGCAAAGGGGTACGATGTTTTTAGAATAGGTAGTATGCCTTGTTCTTGTGAATGAATAGCTTTCCTTTGATAACAGGCAAGTCACGCGCCATCCCTGCCAAACTGGTTTCTGTTCTGTTTATGTTTAAGAGCAAATGTACTACTGTGACAGCTGAGCGCTCCCTATTCAATGCCACGAGATGTTACGTAATATACTTGCCAAACTGGTTTTATGTTTACGAGCAACTGACCTACGGTAACAGCTGAAGGCTACCAGTCTACAACATGTTACGTTACATTATCGCCAGACTGGTTTGTTGTTGTTAGTATTTAGTTTCCGTCTTAGAGGTTTCAGACAACACTAGTTATAGGTTTCGGACCCTGGAGATGTATTGAATTCTCAGCGTTAATACTGGTTCATTTGCTGTTACGTCCTTTAGGGGATAGGGCTATCTGTGGTCGTCAGCCCTGTGGTCTAGTGAGCATGGAAATGACCTGAAAACCTGTGTCGGTGCGCGACCTGTACGAACGTGTGATATAATTATTGGTTGGGATACGTACGCCGGGACGTGAAATGCGGTACGATCCCCGTTGTGCATTGCGTAAAGGTAGAAGGAGGAAGACAGTTCCTTGCGCCAACGAACAAATGCATGGCATAGGATATCCATATGAGTAGAATCAGAATTGAATTATCGAAGCACATCGAACGTTTTGTTTCAAACGAAAAATGGACATATTATACAACTATGTAAATTAAACGTACCTACATTTCGTGCTTCCTGCCTGGTTGAGTGGCTAAAACGGTTGAGGTGCCAGCTTTTGACTCCAACTTCGCATGTTCGAACCTGGCCCCGTGCAGTGGTATTTGAAGGTGCTCAAATACGTCAGCCTCATGTCGGTATATTTACTGGTACACCGAGCTCGATAGCTGCAGTCGCTTAAGTGCTACCAGTATCCAGTATTCGGGAGATAGTGGGTTCGTACCCCACTGTCGGTAACCCTGAAGATGGTTTTCCGTGGTTTCCCATTTTCACACGAGGCAAATGCTGGGGCTGTACCTTAATTAAGGCCATGGTTGCTTCCTTCCCACTCCTAACCCGTACCTGCCCCGTCATCGCTATAATACCTATCTGTGTTGGTGCGACGTAAAGCAACTTGTCATTCGAGCCAAGACACCACTGTGGTTCAGAATATCCTCTGGTTCTTAAACATACGTTCACGGAGGTCATCCGAAGTGGTTACCTCAGTTCGGTATACTTTGTTTCTCATGTCCCCCCAGGCATAACAATCCACTGGAATAAGGGCTGGCCAATTGATAGTTCCACATCGTCCTGTCTACCGTTGAGGAAATGTCTGCACCATCGTGTAAAATCCACGTGGTTCGGCGTAGTCGAAGCGACACGTCCTCTGAAAGCTCCACTAACGTACTGTATCTACTGTACAGGAGCAAGATAACATTAATAAAAAGATGTAACCGACCTCCAACTATACCCATCCTGATATTAATTAGAACCGGTGCTGGAAACTGCCTTGCCCTATTGAATGGGGATATTCCACAGCTCATGAGTGGGATATAGTGGGTTCCAACCCCTCTGTCGGCAGCCCTAAAGGTGGTTTACCGTGGTTTTCCATGTTCACACCAGGCAAATGCTGGGGCTGTAACGTCATGAATGCCACGATCGCTTCCTTTCCGATACTAGCCCTTTCCCGTCCCATCGTCACCATAAGGAAAGCTACACCGATCAAATTTATGCAAGTAAGGTGATTGGTACCGGTCTGAGTGTCTGAGACCGTTGAGGTCCTTATCTTCCGACCTCCAACTTGGCAGGTTCAATCTTGGCTCAGTCTGATGATATTTGATGGGGCACACATTCGTCAGTCTCGTGTCGTAGAAATACTGGCACGTAAATGAACTCCTGCGATATGAAATTTCGTCACCTCAGCGTCTCAGAAAACGGTATAAATAGTATGTGGGACGTAAAGCAAAATAACGCTAATAAAAAGACGATTGGTCAAAGAGACAGACTTCCCACTGCATCCATCCAGATATTAATTGAGAGCCGGTGCTAGAGGTTGCCTTGGTATACTAAATATTAAACACTCCTTCTATAAAAATTGCCTCATGTGTCACTAATACACTTGACAGAAATTCTGGATTGAGTGCTTGATCAATTAACCAGCGGCAGAAATCCACTCTTAAATCATCACCGAGCTTGATAGTAGCAGTCGCCAAAGTTCGAACAGTATCCAATATTCGGGATGTACTGGCTTCGAATCCCTCTGTCGGCAGCTTTAAAGATGATTTTCCGTGGTTTTTCATGTTCACACCAGGCAAATGCTAGGGCTGTACCTTAATTAAGACCACGATTGCTTCCTTCCCGATCCTAGTCCTTAGTTATATCTGTCGCCATAAAACCTATCTGTGTCGGTGCGACGCACCGATACAGATAGGTCTTATAGGACGATGGGATAGCAAAGGCCTAGGAGTTGGAAGGAGGCGACCGTGGCATAATTAAGGTACAGCCCTAGCATTTGCCTCGTGTGAAAATGGGAAACCACGGAAAACCATCTTCTGGGCTGCCGACAGTGGGATTCGAACCCATTATCTCCGGGATGCAAGCTCTCAGCCATGCTTCTCTAACCGCACGGCCAACTCGCCCGGTAATAATAATAATAATAATAATAATAATAATAATAATAATAATATTTTTTGCTGCCGGGCAGAGTGGCTCAGACAGTTGAGGCGCTGGCCTTCTGACCCCAACTTGGCAGGCTCGATCTTGGCTCAGTCCGATGGTATTCGAAGATGCTCAAATAAGTCAGCCTCGTGTCGGTAGATTTACTGGCGCGTAAAAAGAAATCCTGCGGGACTAAATTACAGCACCTCAGCGCCTCCAGAAACGGTAAGAGTAGTTAGTGGGACGTAAAGCAAATAACATTACCGGTATTATTATTAACAAGTCATTAGGAGCTGAAAGGCAGGGATGAAAATAGTAAAATATGCGTGGTGTAGGAGGAAACAAGATGAAATCTACTTCACCCGTGCCTACATCGCTCGCAGTAGTTTACTACAGGATAGTATGCGTAAGACCAGAACCAGGTCTCTTTGCGATGAGTCAGGTGTATCTTCGTATTGTGGTTAGCACTAGAGGACAAAGTGTGACAAACAGGTTTTGTGTATAAGCATCAAACATGCACATCAACAGACACACACACGCAATGTACCCAAACCAGTACAGTGTAGAATGAAGAACTGCCATGCTGTGTTCAAGGTCAATATCTAGCGTTTTAACAAGCACGTCTTCCGTGTGTTGTGTTCAGCTTGCGCCACGTACAAGGCAATCGCGAACTGAAAGTCTAGATTTATATTTTTTGTTACCGGTACTTCAATTTTTCTGCTCGGATTTATGAGAATATCGAACTATCGAGACTCAAAATACTACATCGATTGGGAACTGAACTCCCAACTCAATACGCTGCAGAAATGGTGTAACATCTGACATACCAATGTGAAACACGTAGCAATTGTTCAAGTGACCTCCCTGGGCTACTCTGCAGGCTTCACTTCTCCGTACCCGGCGAGTTGGCCATGCGGTTAGGAGCGCACAGCTGTGAGCTCGCATCCGGGAGATTGGGGCTTCGAACCCCAATGTCGGCAGCCCTGAAGATGGTTTTCCGTGGTTTCCCAAGTTCACACCAGGCATTGCGGGGGTTGAACCTTAATTAAGGCCACGACCACTTTCTTACCATTCCTAGGCCTTTCTTGTCCGATTGTCGCCATAAGACCTCTCTGTGTTGGTGCGACGTAAAGCAACTAGCAAAAGAAAATCACTTCTCCATATCCAGTCTTCCGTAATATCCATTGGAGATCTGGCGGGCCAATTGATGGGTCCATGTCGTCCTATTCGCCATAGACCAAAGGACTGATTCAAATGATCACGCAGTAAGCGGCTTATATCAGGTGGTGGACCATCGCGTAAAAACCACATGTTTCGGCGTAGTCGAAACGGAGCGCCCTCTGAAAGCTCTAATAACGTACCTATGAGGAACTCCAGGTAAGATACCCCTATGAACTGTGCAGGTAAGATGATGATAATAATGTCATTGGCTTTACGTCCCACTAACTACTTTTCACGGTTTTCGGAGACGCGGATTTGCAGGAATTTAGTACCATAGGAGTTCTTCACGTACCAGTAAATCTACTGACACAAGGCTGACGTATTTGAGCACCTTGTCAAGACTGGACTCAGAAGGCCAGTGTCTCAACCGTCTGAGCCACTCAGCCCGGCAAGATGATTGGTGCAGCACTGCGTAAAGTGCTGGCCTTCTGAACCCAACTTGGGAGGCTTGGTCTTGGCTCAGTCCGGTGGTATTTGAAGGTGCTCAAATACGTCAGTCTCGTGTCTTTAGATTTATTTGCATTAAAAAATACTGCGATAAAAAAATTCTGGCATTTCAGCGTCTCCGAAAACCGTGAAAATTTGTTAGTGGAACGTAAAGATATTATTATTATTATTATTAGTAGTAGTAGTAGTAGTAGTAGTAGTAATATTATTTTTACGGAAGTTCTAATTAAACGGGTCCATTACAGTCATCATTTTACCTATCGGTACTTACTGTTCAGTAATAAGCCTTCCGTCCGCCTCTGTGGTGCAGTGGTTAGTGTGATTAGCTGCCACCCCCGAAGCTCGGGTTCGATTTCCAGCTCTGACAAGAAACCTGAAAAGTGGTACGAGGGCTGGAACGGGGTCCACTTAGCCTCGGGAGGTCAAATGAGTAGAGGTGGTCCGATTCCCACCTCAGCCATCCTGAAAGTTGTTTCCCGTAGTTCCCCCCTTCTCCAGGCAAATGCCGGGATGGTACCTAACTTAAGGCCACGGCCGCTTCCTTCCCTCTTCCTTGTCTATCCTTTCCAATCTTCCCATACCCCCGCAAGGCCCCTGTTCAGCATAGCAGGTGAGGCCGCCTGGGTGAGGTACTGGTCATTCTCTCCAGTTGTATCCCCGATCCAATGTCTCACGCTCCAGGACACTACCCTTGAGGCGGTAGAGGTGGGATCCCTTGCTGAGTCCCATGAAAAACCAACCCTGGAGGGTAAACAGATTAGGAAAAAGAAGAATAAGCCTTCTATTAGAAATGCCCGGCGGCAATTCCACAGTAGGTCTTTTTCCTTCCAGCAATGTTCACGATGGATGCAACTACGGTTTTTGAAATTTGTCTCATTAATAACAATTTCACCGAATACTTATAGCCTTTTCTTTCAGTGTCCACCGTCCTTTCAATGACTTAAAAAGTTTATGAATAAGCATAGACAACCCGCATTGTCTATTGTCAGAAATTCATCGTAGACTGTCGCAATAACAGCACAGAAATGTTGCGCCCATATTTCATTTACTTATTAACCATTTCCTTTCATTTTGTCAGCTTGGATCACTGAGTAATGCCATTGACGTCTTAAAAATCGCACACAAATACACAACACTTGATTCGCACGTATGTGCTTGTACGGATCTTCGACGTCACTGTAAGGATTCTGTGTACTTTTCACACAGAGTACCCTACACCGGTTTTCGAGTACAGCAAGTGACCTGGCACGTGAGTCATCCTCTTCTACTTGCCAAGCCTTTAGGGGAAGTGCACAACAACATGTGTTGGCCTGCGATAAGAAACAGGTTCAACAAGCCCTATACTCGGCTACTGTACTTCCGCTACGCGTGGATAGAATGACATCACCGGCGTATCCTGCTACGGCCGTTCAAAACACATTAGGTCCTGAAATATTCGGCTCAGTTGTGGGCAAACTAATAGGACAAGGTAAAAAGTACATAGCATATATTATAAGATGTATTTTTCTTAGCCGACTAGCTTAATATCTGCACGTATACACCTAACACCCTGTATATCAGAAACTGAAGAAAATACATACCTGAAAATTGGTGTTCGGGATCTCCTTTAAAAATAAAGAAACACGTATTTTTTTGTTTTTGGAAAATCCAATTAATGGGAGTATGAAAAGGGGGTGAATTTTTAAAATTAGTGCATCTATATCTCAAAACTTTTAAAGTTTACAGATGTAAAAATTGGTATTTAGAATCTTTATTAAAAATAAAGAAACACGTATTTTGTTTTCGGAAAATCCCAATAGGAGGGGTGAAAAGGGGTGAAAAAGTGGTTGAATGCCTTTAATGTGGATACTTATATCTCAGAAACTGAACATATGGCAGACCTGAAAATTGGTGTTTGGAATCACCTTTAAAAATAAAGAAACACGTATTTTTTTGTTTTTGGATAATCCAATTAATGGGTGTGTGAAAAGGGGGTGAATTTGTTTAATTAGTGCATCTATATCTCAAAACTTTTAAAGTTTATAGATGTAAAAATTGAAATTTAGAATCTCCTTTAAAAATAAAGAAACATGTACTTTTCTGTTTTCGGAAAATCCCAATAGAAAGGATGGAAAAGGGTGAAAAACCGGGTTGAATGCCTTTAATGAGGATACTTATTGCACCGGGCGGTACACCTCCACTCCGCTAATTTAAAATGTGCGCCTGTTGAAACTCCTCTGCTGGAGGAAGTCTGAACTTTATCTACGCTATTAATTCTCTACTTTCTCAGAAGATGTCACCACGTGGAAAATTTTGAGTTTTTGAACTGTGTCATTGTTGATGTGGTTTTGTTTCACTTGAAGTAAGAAGTGTGAACTTTCTCTTCTAGAGGACACTACTGAAGATCAACAATAGTGCAACCTAGTGCGGAGTCAAAGAACTATTTTGTTGGAGAAATTTTTATTTCAAATGTTTGTTCTTTGCTAATTTTTTTTCAGTCTTTGGTTAAGTTGGCAATATTAACCCCTTCTTTCCCCTTGTTTTAAATCTAGCCTATCCCAAATTTCTTGAATTAATTTTCCACCAATTATGTGTTTCTTCTTAGTATTGTGTAGGGGGTTTATTGATCTACCAATAAAATCATCGCGGGAGGGTGTTTTCATTCCCCTAACGCCTAGAACCTTCTGCGAGAGTATTTAAACTGCTGATTTTAGGGTCTCCGGGCCACTTCTGTTCCATCTTTCAGTGTATAAAATACATAGCAGGAGGCGGGAAGCGCCTCTTTCCTCGGCAGCGGTCATCAATAAGGTAATGGCCGATTAATAAATTCTTTCTTTGCTAGCTCAGCAGTTTAACTCTCGGGGCGGGTGCGAAGCGTTCCTCCATGTAACCTTTTCCTAAAATGTAACGATCTTTTCTTCTATTCTCTTTTAAGCTGCATATTGGGATAGAGAGTGCTAACCCTCTCGAGCTCCCACTCACATTGTCTTGAGGTGAACTTATTTTCTCAACCTATTCTTCGTTAATGTAAAACAAATTGTTCTCTTCTTAAGTCACCTCTTTAGTATGGGATTAGCCCTTGTATTAACGGCCTAGTGCCAAGTAGGTCTTAACCAAAGTGTATTAGGAATGCAAGATCGCCTCCTCTCAAATTGTTATTTTAGAGGTCATGTAATTGCCCCTTTTCATTTAATAGACCTCAGTAGGTTGGGTATTTTACCCCTGTGTCTATGTCCAGTGAGGACAACTTGAAGGTGGAGTTTGGTGTGGCCTGGGAGAGGCTTAAATTTTGAGAGCGAGTGGCTCTTTTGAAAATTGAGTGTTGTATGCCTCGTGGAGGCTTTTCTGTGTAATTCGGAGCAAGGGCTCCTAGGTATGAATGGGGTTTTCTGCCCCTCTGTTAAAACTCGTGTTTGGGGTAAAACTGAGCTGATTGCCCAAGCAGTGTAAAATCAGGGCGCGAAGCCCAATTCCTGTAAATATTGTAACTACCCTTTTTGATTTGCTACTTTGTACCTGCCATGCTTGTTATTTCTTTGTTTTTGAAAAGAAAATATAACCTTGTTAAATTTTAAATTAATTTTGCTTTCGTAGCTGGAGACCTATTCACACCCGCACCTTCTTTCACCTCTACCTACCACGGAAAAACTCCGTAACAAGTGGTAGCAGAGCGTGGTTGAATGGGTCTCAATTTAGCCCCTTTTGACGGCTAAACATTGTTTGTTCCGAACTCTAACTATTTTCCCAGTTGCTGGAATTTTTTGAGTTTTTCAAAATTGTTCTGTCACCATGCCCGGCCCTCGCGATGTTCTCCATCTTAACTATTTGCGCAAGGAGGAGTTGATCTATGAATTGACTATTAGAAATGTACAATCTGGAGGCACGGTTGCAGTAGACACAAACAAGCTTAGAGAGTCCCTAGATTTGCCCATTTCCATCCCCAATTTGGGAGAGAAAGAAATTGACGACTCTCTTTCCACGATCACGGAGAATATTACTGGGCTAGCTTCTGTAGTTAGTTTTTTTGATGAAAATGATCCTTCTCCTAATCAAATTAAGCGTGTGCAAGCTAGGCCATATCATTTTTCGAATAGGGTTAACGATCTGTTGTCTCTAAAGTTGAATGACGTTCAGAAGAAGGAAGCTAGTACGCTGCTTGAAAATATGTCTGAATTATCTAGCAAGGTCACTCAATTGTTAACCGGGGAGGTTCCTCCCAAAAGCGATCTACCCACCACAGTGAATGCAGGTAGTGAGGAAGCGCCTCCCAAGGGAGAAGTTAATAGGATAACCGTTGCTGCTCAAACTATCCCTGCCCCATTGGACAACGAATCTGAACGTCGTGCATCATTGAGTAACATCCGTTCTGAATTAACTTCCTTGCCATTGAAACCTTTACCTACTATGTCACCCGGGTTTAGCAGCTTGCCTCATCCATTGGCAATGTTGCTCAGAGGTATCTCTAAGTTTTCCGTTAATACCACCAGTGATGTAATTTCTTTTTTAAGATTTCTAATTGAATTTCAGGATCATGCCCTTGTGTTTTCTCTTTCTCCATGTCAAATTTTGCAAATTATCTATCCGTATGCTATTGGTATTCTCTCAGATAAACTCGTAAGAGCCATTGCCGAGCAATCATCTATTGAGGATTTCCATGCCCATTTGCTAGCTAACTTCATCCCGGCTAGGGCCAGGTCCTCCCTTATTCAGAAGTACTATTACCGTGTACAACGCTTGGATGAAAACTTGGCTGATTTCATACAGGACATTAAGTTTTATACTAGGGTGTTTGCTCTTCATTTCCCTGAGGATCAGATTGTACAAGCTATTGTGGAAGGGATTTCACCACCCTACAGGTCATATTTGTGTTTCGCGGCGTGCCCGCAAACTTTCTCTGAACTTGAAGCATTGGCCGTCTCAGCGGAAGGAGTTAGATACGCCGATTCTTTGCGTGTCGCGAAAGAACCCCCGCCTTCCTTTAGTAATACTCGGCCTCCACCTCGCCGACCAGTCAATCCCCGTAAATGTTATGCTTGCGGGTCGCCTGACCATCTGCGCAACAAGTGTCCACTGATCAAGTCAAGTGGGACAAGGAATGGAGCCGGGTCATCACAAGGCTGTTTTAAATGTGGGGCTTTCTCACATATCGCCAAGAATTGTCCCAATTCGAATAGCACCCCCTCCTGCTCAACTTCTGGTGCAAATTCCACCTATGCCAATAATAAAAAGTGACTAGTGGCTTCGGCTGAGTCGACTAATCCATCTTCCCGAGACTCAGCCCCGGGTAAACAGGTTGTAAATTCAGGGAACGAGCAATTTTCAAATTCATCTTTTGAAGGTCCCAAAGAGTGTCTTAGGATTGCGGCGGATTCCCCCGCACCGGTCCCCTTTCTCAAAATTGAGTTAAATAACGAGCCTATAACAGCTCTCTTAGATTCAGGTAGTGTTTGTTCTATTATTTCGGCTGATTGGTATTCAAAATTGAAATCTGTTTGTAAGCTTCCTAACTATTGTTTGTCGGCGATCCAATACGTTTCGGCTAATTTCTCTCCATTAGAAATTCTCGGTTCCTTATATGTCAAAATTCGAATTTTTCAATTCACATGCAAAAAGTTAAATTGTTTGTGGCCAAGCATTTGTCTTGCCCCATTATATTGGGAGCGGACTTTATTTCTCACACTGGTCTTGTGCTCGATCTTCAGAGTAGGTCTTGCACTTTCAAATTTGCCTCTAATTGTAATATCCCTCTATTAAAGTGTAATTCTGCATCATGTTCTTCTATTTCGCCTACCCAGGATGAGATGTTGTTAGACCTTAGACATCTACCTGAGGAGCAGGCTGATAGTATTCGCAAATTGTGTCAGTCGTTTCCCGAGGTGTTCTCTGATACTCTTGGTGTTACTGACCTTATTGAATACAAAATTGAGGTCACGGATTCGATTCCTGTCCGTTTTCCACCTTATAGGCTATCTCCACCTAAAATGAAGGCTCTAAAAGAAATCATCGATCAGATGTTGAAGGACGGTATTATTAGGCCCTCTAAGTCAGCGTATTCTTCGCCTATTTTTTAGTCCCGAAACCCCAAGGAGGCTTCAGGCCTGTCATTGATTACAGGGCTCTCAATCGGAAGGTGGTGTTACAATCTGTGCCCTTTCCCGACCTTCATTCTTGTTTTTCATGGTTTCGTAAGGCCAAGTTCTTTACTATCTTGGACTTGAATCAGGCCTATAATCAAATTCCCCTTGCCGAAGAGTCTAAACATCTTACAGCGTTTGCCACGGACTGGAATTTATACGAATACAACCGCGTGCCTTTCGGGCTCCCCACGGGAGCAGCTGTACTCACTAGGCTACTAGATAGGGTCTTCTCCGACATCAAATTTGAGTACTTATATCACTACTTGGACGATGTCGTCGTATTTTCAGAGACTTTTGAAGAACATCTAGATCATCTGCGAGAAGTTCTCGATCGCCTTCGTAAGGCTGGGTTAACTGTTAAGTTGTCCAAGGTTGCCTTTGCTAAGCCCTCTATGTCTTTCCTAGGGCATATTGTGTCACCGGATGGTGTAGCAGTCGATCATTCTAGAACACAGGCCATCCGTGATTTTAAACCTCCCAAGGACATTAAAGGTATCGCCAGGTTCATTGGTATGGTGAATTTCTTCAGGAAGTTTATTCCTAACTTCGCTAATAGAGCGGCGCCCTTAAACCTTCTTCGTAGGAAAGGCATCAAATTCGAGTGGGGACCTTCTCAACAAGCCGCTTTTGAAGACCTTAAATTAGCTCTTTGTAATGCCCCTGTACTTGCTATGCCTGATTTCTCGAAGAAATTCATTGTCCAAACCGACGCATCGTCGTCAGCGGTAGCTGCAGTCCTTCTTCAAGAGACTGAACTAGGGAGGCGCCCCATCGCCTATGCGTCTAGGACATTGTCGGCTCAAGAAGCCAAGTATTCCATCTATGAGCTCGAAGGTTTGGCAGTCTTATTCGCCTTAGAGAAGTTCCGTCTCTATCTGGAACATGTCAAATTCGACCTGGAGACAGATAATCAAGCCTTAAGCTGGGTCTTAGGTAGGCCGCGTCGTACTGGTCGTATAGCCCGCTGGACCATCCGTATTTCTGCCTTCCAGTTTGATGTTAGACATATCAGAGGTACCGAAAATGTTGTTGCTGATGGACTCAGCCGTATGTTTTCTAACGACGTCGAGACCCACGAACCGGTCGACAGTTCATCACCTTCCGAGTCATTACTATCTAAGGTTAATGCCATCCTAACAGATGCTCCCATGCTCTTTAGGGATATCGAGAAATACCAACGTGAAGATCTGACGCTGGCTCCGATAATGGAAACCCTTTCTTCTGGGGAAAGGGTTGTCCCTTATGTTCTGAGGAATGGTGTTCTATGTTGCCCTTCGAGGCATGATAAGATGATGAAAGTTGTTGTTCCAGCGGTTCTTGTACCTATGATCTTCAAGTATTATCATGAGACCCCATTAGGAGGGCATCTTGGTATCTTTAAAACTCGTGAAAAGATTCGTGAAATGTTCATCTGGAATGGTATGGACGGTGAAATCCGTGAACTAGTAAAGGCTTGTAAATCCTGTTTGCTTAGTAAACCGACCATGTCCACCAAGGTAGGCCTCTTGTCTTCTCAGCAAGCGTCGCGCCCCATGGAACGCCTGTATATTGATTATGTAGGACCATTCCCCCAGTCAAAGGGTAATGCCAACAAGTTCATCCTTGTGTGTGTAGATGGTTTTACCAGATTTTCTTGGTTATTTCCGAATAAGCTGGCTACCGCTCAGTCTACCATTACTTGCTTAAATTCTATTTTTGCTTCTTTTGGTCCGTGCCAATATATTGTATCTGATAATGCTAAGGCTTTTACATCTAACTTATTTCGTAAATTCTGTTTTGACTTATCCATCTCTCATGTAACTACTTCTGCTTATTACCCTCAACCATCTCTGGCTGAACGGGTTAATCGTAATCTCAGGTCCGCACTTATTGCCTATCATCATGAAGATCATTCCAGGTGGGACACGTCCCTGCATTGGTTAGCTTTTGCTTTGAATTCGGCGGTTCATGAATCTCATAAGTTCACTCCAGCTTCCTTGATGTTCAAGTTTGTTCCCAACACGCCGCTCTCTAACCTTTGGTCTCTGAGTGACATTCTGCCCGAGACAATAGATCCGGATAATATTAAAGATCTTTGGAAGAAGGCGAAAGCCAATCTTAAGGTATCTCATGAAAAGGTTAGGGAAAAGTATGATCGTGGACGGAGACCCACCACCTTGAAGGTAGGTGACCAGGTGATGGTCAAGAATTTTGTTCCCGCGGGCAAGCTTGCCCCCAGATTTCATGGGCCATGCATCATTCTCGATTTTCTTACGCCGGTTACATTGTTAGTAAGCAATCCAGCCACCGAGAGGATATTTAGGGTCCACCTGTCCCAGGTGAAACCGGTGTAAATTTTGTGTCAACTTGCTTCATATAATTTGATAGGAATATGAAGGTTATTTTTTTTTTTTTTTGAGTTCCACTCTTAAGGCATTCCGCTCCTTCTATTTTATTTTATATGTAAGCATTTCTGTGAAACCTCCCCCGATTTGTTAAACTGCCATCCTGTCCTTGCCACGGCCATTACCACGCTCCCGTCTCCTGCTCCACTACACACAGTGGCTGGCTTAGATGAAATGCCATGGATATCTGCACGCCGCTGGCCCCTCAATCTCTCTACAAGCCTGTGCCCTCAAAAAAAAAATGATAATTGTCCAACAATTCTGCCGCCTAGCTTAAATGTTTCAGTGCCCCCGCAGCCGCGCGGCGCTGTGCCGCGGCTGGGTTCGAGGACGGGCCCCCTCGGCCCCAGCGAGGACGACATGTGCACGGCGAGCCGGAGCTCTCCTCCCGGCCTAGGCTGATGTGCGGCGCACGACCGGCTACATGCCCGCAGCCTGTATATGTTCACCGCGGGCGCGGCGTGCTTCTACACCTCTGCTCCCCTCATAGTGCGGGCGAGTGGTATCTCAGGGTACTTGAGGGGTCCGAGCGGCCTCCTTTGGACGCAAGCTGCAACGGCCGGTCTGGCCATCCAACTTCATTAACATCAACTACATGAACAGTTACTATAAGCAATGACTACACTTGGGAATTCAACAGCAATATTTGGTGGACATTGCAAAATTTTTCATCACCTTTAAGTATTAAAAGTCTATCTTCGGAATTCTACTTCTACAAACTTAAAAACTTTACTTCACCTGCAACAACAAAATTTTGAAACTGAATCAAACCAAATTAAGAAAATCTTAACAATTTTTTTTGGCAATTAATCCCCATATCTACATCAAAACTTGGACCTTGTTTTCAAACAATTTCATGTGTCACCCCGGGAGGAACTTTTGGGGGGGGGAGGTCTGTACCAGGCGGTACACCTCCACTCCGCTAATTTAAAATGTGCGCCTGTTGAAACTCCTCTGCTGGAGGAAGTCTGAACTTTATCTACGCTATTAATTCTCTACTTTCTCAGAAGATGTCACCACGTGGAAAATTTTGAGTTTTTGAACTGTGTCATTGTTGATGTGGTTTTGTTTCACTTGAAGTAAGAAGTGTGAACTTTCTCTTCTAGAGGACACTACTGAAGATCAACAATAGTGCAACCTAGTGCGGAGTCAAAGAACTATTTTGTTGGAGAAATTTTTATTTCAAATGTTTGTTCTTTGCTAATTTTTTTTCAGTCTTTGGTTAAGTTGGCAATATTAACCCCTTCTTTCCCCTTGTTTTAAATCTAGCCTATCCCAAATTTCTTGAATTAATTTTCCACCAATTATGTGTTTCTTCTTAGTATTGTGTAGGGGGTTTATTGATCTACCAATAAAATCATCGCGGGAGGGTGTTTTCATTCCCCTAACGCCTAGAACCTTCTGCGAGAGTATTTAAACTGCTGATTTTAGGGTCTCCGGGCCACTTCTGTTCCATCTTTCAGTGTATAAAGTACATAGCAGGAGGCGGGAAGCGCCTCTTTCCTCGGCAGCGGTCATCAATAAGGTAATGGCCGATTAATAAATTCTTTCTTTGCTAGCTCAGCAGTTTAACTCTCGGGGCGGGTGCGAAGCGTTCCTCCATGTAACCTTTTCCTAAAATGTAACGATCTTTTCTTCTATTCTCTTTTAAGCTGCATATTGGGATAGAGAGTGCTAACCCTCTCGAGCTCCCACTCACATTGTCTTGAGGTGAACTTATTTTCTCAACCTATTCTTCGTTAATGTAAAACAAATTGTTCTCTTCTTAAGTCACCTCTTTAGTATGGGATTAGCCCTTGTATTAACGGCCTAGTGCCAAGTAGGTCTTAACCAAAGTGTATTAGGAATGCAAGATCGCCTCCTCTCAAATTGTTATTTTAGAGGTCATGTAATTGCCCCTTTTCATTTAATAGACCTCAGTAGGTTGGGTATTTTACCCCTGTGTCTATGTCCAGTGAGGACAACTTGAAGGTGGAGTTTGGTGTGGCCTGGGAGAGGCTTAAATTTTGAGAGCGAGTGGCTCTTTTGAAAATTGAGTGTTGTATGCCTCGTGGAGGCTTTTCTGTGTAATTCGGAGCAAGGGCTCCTAGGTATGAATGGGGTTTTCTGCCCCTCTGTTAAAACTCGTGTTTGGGGTAAAACTGAGCTGATTGCCCAAGCAGTGTAAAATCAGGGCGCGAAGCCCAATTCCTGTAAATATTGTAACTACCCTTTTTGATTTGCTACTTTGTACCTGCCATGCTTGTTATTTCTTTGTTTTTGAAAAGAAAATATAACCTTGTTAAATTTTAAATTAATTTTGCTTTCGTAGCTGGAGACCTATTCACACCCGCACCTTCTTTCACCTCTACCTACCACGGAAAAACTCCGTAACACTTATATTTCAGAACCTGAAGATAATAGAGACCTGAAAATTGGGATTTGGGATCTACTTTAAAAATAAAGAAACAGGTATTTTTTCGTTTTTGGAAAATACATATAATGGGGGGTGAAAAGGGGGGTTGAATTTTTAAAATTAATGTGCCTACATCTTAAAACTTTAAACGTTTACAGATGTAAAAATTGGTATTTAGAATCTCTTTTAAAAATAAAGGAACACGTATTTTTTTGTTTTCTGTAAATCGCAATAGGAGGGCTGTAAAAAGGTGAATAATGGGTTGAATGCCTTTAATGAGGATACATATATCTCAGAAACTGAAGATATTAGAGGAATGAAAATTTGTATATGGGATCTCCTTTAAAAATAAAGAAACGACTATTTTTTTTTGTTTTTGGAAAATCCAATTAATGGCGGTTGAGCAGGAGTGACAAATTGGGGTGAATTTTTTGAAAGACTATATCTACAGAATATCTGAGAAACGTACAATGTTACAGACGTAAAAATTGGGTATTTGGAATCTCCTGTAAATGTAAATAAACATAGGTGATTTGTTTTTGGAAACTCCACTTAAGGGGAAATAAAAATGGGTGAAATTTTAAAATGAGAATTTCTACAGTTTTCTCAAAAAACTTAACATGTTACAGAAGTTAAAATGATACTTTTTTATCTCTATTAACAATAAAGAAACGTGTATTTTTAATTTTCGGAAATACCACTTGGTTGGAGGGTGACTGAAAATGGTGTTGAATTCTTTTAATTAGGCTACTGATATCTCAAAAATGAAGATGTTACAGATGTGAAATTTGATATTTGAAATCTGCTTTAAAAGTAAAGAAACACGTATTCTCGGAAAATCCAACGAAGGGGCGGAGGGGTGAAATAATTGAAAAATTAATTGACTTAATTGTATGAGAATACATACATCTAATAAAAACTTAAGTTGTTACAGACGTGAAAATTGGTATTTGGATCTCCTTTAAAATAAAGAAAAACGCGTTTTGGGGGGAAACCACCTTGGTGGCGGGAGTGAAAGGGAGTTGAATTCCTTTCATGAGGACACATAAATCAAAAACTGCAGAAGTTACAGTCGTGATAATTGGTATTTAGAAGATCCTTTACTATTAAAGAAACAAGTATATTTTGCCGGAAAATTCACTTTGCGAAGGGGGGGAGGAGTGTGAGAGGAAGTGAACAAAAGTGAATTATTTTTATGGGGATACTTATATCTCAAAACTGAAGGTAATAGACGTTAACATTGGTGTTTGGAATCCCCTTTAAACATAAAGAAACACGCCTTCTTTTATTTTTGGCTACTGATATCTCAAAAATGAAGATGTTACAGATGTGAAATTTGATATTTGAAATCTGCTTTAAAAGTAAAGAAACACGTATTCTCGGAAAATCCAACGAAGGGGCGGAGGGGTGAAATAATTGAAAAATTAATTGACTTAATTGTATGAGAATACATACATCTAATAAAAACTAAAGTTGTTACAGACGTGAAAATTGGTATTTGGATCTCCTTTAAAATAAAGAAAAACGCGTTTTGGGGGGAAACCACCTTGGTGGCGGGAGTGAAAGGGAGTTGAATTCCTTTCACGAGGACACATAAATCAAAAACTGCAGAAGTTACAGTCGTGATAATTGGTATTTAGAAGATCCTTTATTATTAAAGAAACAAGTATATTTTGCCGGAAAATTCACTTTGCGAAGGGGGGGAGGAGTGTGAGAGGAAGTGAACAAAAGTGAATTATTTTTATGGGGATACTTATATCTCAAAACTGAAGGTAATAGACGTTAACATTGGTGTTTGGAATCTCCTTTAAACATAAAGAAACACGCCTTCTTTTATTTTTTTTTGGGGGGGGTTAAATAAAATTAATGGCGGTGGGGTGTAGAAGGAGGTGAGACCAATTGATTTTACTGTTATTAATGTACTTATAAGGAGCCTCCGTTGCTCGGGCGGCAGTGCGCCGGCCTCTCACAGCTGGATTCCGTGGTTAAAATCCCGGTCAATCCATATGAAATTCGTGCTGCACAAAACGGAGGCGGGACAGGTTTTTCTCCGGATTCTCCGGCTTTCCCTGTCATCATTCATTCCAGCAACACTGTCCAATATTTCATATCATTTGTCATTCATCGATCATTGCGCCAGAGGAATGCTTCGGCAGCCGGCTCAATTCCTATTGTCGCCGCTAGATGGGGCTTTATTCATTCCATTCCCGACCCTGTTGATTGACTGGAAACAGGATGTAGATTTTCGATGTACTCATTCTGATCACAAACCGATCATTTCTAATCTCTCCTGGGTTCGTTTTCAACAGCCACCTTTTCCTTCAGAGAACGTTCTTAGATAACAGTAGGTTCTCCTGAAAGAAACGATAGGAATGAGATTGACCATCAAATTGTTCACCTCTATAACAAGGTCAATAATGCACGTAAGTATGTCATTCGTATCGCCAGAAATCCCGCACACTTGCCTACGCGCGACAATGGTGCTGGTCACATTATCAACAATGACAATGGCAGCAGATGTAATTTACCGCCAATTAGCGGTCTTGCATCTTGCTGTGGGGTCCAGAACATCTATAATAATAATAATAATAATAATAATAATAATAATAATAATAATAATAATAATAATAATAATAATAATAATAATAATAATAATAATAATAATAACCTAAATCCAACTGATATCACCCGCCCTAAAATAATAATAGTAATAATAATAATAATAATAATAATTATTATTATTATTATTATAATTATAATAATGTTCTGGACCGTCGTCAAGTGTGCGGACCGCGCTGGAAACGGGTCCTGGACGGGTAATGACTAAGAATGCAGTGCGGCCGCCGGTTCAGTACCGCCAACGCACCCAAGACGACACCACGCCGGATCTCCTGAAAGATTTGATCCATATTAAAAATGCTTATAGGCTTGTGGCAAAGATTTAGGGACCCAACTGACCGGGTGGTAACTTGCCGTAATCCATTAGAAAACGAGTCAGATAGCGAATTTTGGCGGATTCTCTCAAAAAACCTGGCGGATTATATATAAAACAATAAGCATTCTATTATAAATTTCAGTATAATACCGTAGCGAAGCACGTGTATCTTGCTAGTATATAAAATAACCTGCCCTGACTGACTGACTGACTGACTGACTGATTCATCATCGCCGAGCAAAAACTACTGGACATAAAGAAATGACATTTTGCGGGTACATTCATATTAAAATGCAGGTGCTCGCTAAGAGAGGTTTTTGGATATTCCGTCGCTAAGGGGGTGAAAAGGGAGGATGAAATTTTAAAATGAGTCTATCTATATCTCAAAACTTTAAAAGTTTACGGATGTAAAATTGGTATCTAGAATCTCCTTTAAAACTAAGGAAATACGTATTTTTGTTTTCGGAAAATCCCAATAGGTGGGGTGAAAAAGGGATTGAATGCCTTATATCAGGATACCGGTACTTATATCTCAGAAACTGAAGGTATTACAGACCTGAAAATTGGTACTTTTGACCCCTTTTAAAAAATAAACACGTACTTTTTGTTTTTGGAAAATCCAATTAATGGGAGGATGAAAAGGGGGGGGTGAAATTTAAAATGAGTGTATCTATATATCAAAACTTTGACAGTGTACAGATGTAAACATAGTTATTTAGAATCTTCATTAAAAATAAAGGAACAAGTATTTTTTCTCTTCAGAAACTCCCAATAGGCGGGGTGAAAAGGGGGAAAAAATTGGTTGTTTGCCTTTAATGAGGATACTTATATCTCAGAAACTGAAGATATTACAGACCTGAAAATTGGTGTTTGGGATCTGTTTTAAAAATAAAGAAACACGTATCTTTTTGTTTTTGGAAAATCCAATTAATATCGGCTGAAAAGGGGGTAGAATTTTTAAAATGGGTGTATGTATATCACAAAACTTTTAAGTTTACAGATATAAAAAAATTCTATTTAGAATCTCCTTTAAAAATAAAGAAACACGTATTTTTATTTTCGGAAAATCGCAATAGGAAGAGTGCAAAAGGGTGAAAAATTGGTTGAATGTCTTCAATGAGGATACTTATATCTCAGAAAATGAAGAATTTACGGACCTGAATATTGGTATTTGGGATCTCCCTTGAAAATAAAGAAACATATTCCTGTTGTTTTTGGAAAGTCCAATTAATGGGGAGTTGAAAAGGGGGTTGAATTTTTTAAAATGAGTATATATATCATAACTTTTAAAGTGTACACATGTAAAAATAGGTATTTAGAATCCCTTTTAGAAATAAAGGAACACATTTTTACTTGTTTTCGGACAATCTCAATAGAAGGTGTGAAAAAGTGTGAAAGAAGGGCTGAATGCCTTAAATGAGGATACTTATATCTCAGAAACAGAAGATATTACCGACCTGAAAATTGGTATTTGGGATCTCCTTTGAAAATGAAGAAACACGTATTTTTTTTGTTTTTGGTACATCTAATTAATGGGATTTAAACGGGAGTGACAAATTGGGGTGAATTTTTAGAAAGACTATATCTACAGTATATCTCAGAAAGTAAACTGTTACAGACGTAAAAATTGGTATTTGGAATCTCCTGTAAAAGTAAAGAAACATAGGTGAGTCGTTTCTAGAAACTCCACTTAAGGTGAACTGAAAAGGGGGTGATGTTTTAAAATGAGCATTTCCACAGTACATCTCAAAAACCTAACATGTTGCCGAAGTGAAAAATTGTATTTTTTATCTATATTGAAAATAAGGAAACATATGGGATCACCAATAAGGGTTAATCAGAGGCCATATGCCAATGTATGGGGAGAAAGAATGCCGTATATTCAGTGTTGTTCATTTTAGTGTAACTTATTCTGGCTTTTATGTTGTACATGTTATTTTTCTCAATTAACAGAACAATTGGGTAATTTACTGTAGATCTGGAGAAAAATAATAAAGAATAAAGATAATAATAAAAAATTAGGAAACATGTATTTTTTGTTTTCTGAAAAACCACATGGGTGGAGGGGTAAAAGTGACTGAAAATGGGGTTGAATTCTTTTAATTAGGTTACTGATATCTGAAAAGCTGAAGATGTTACAGACGTGAAATTTGGTATTTGGAATTTCCTTTAAAAATAAAGAAATACGTATTCTTGTTTTCGGAATTCCACCTAAAGGGAGGAGGGAAATTGAAAAATTAGTTGAATTATTTGTATGAGGATACTATTATCTCAAAAACGAAAGGTTTTGCAGACGTGAAAATTGGTATCAGGAATCTGCTTCAAAATTAAACAAACACGTATTCTCGGAAAATCCAATGAGTGGGGGAGGTGATAAATTTAAAAATGAATTGAATTAATTGTATGTGGATACGTACATCTAATAAAAACTAAAGTTGTTACAGACGTAAACACTGATATTTGGATCTCCTTTAAAAACAAAGAATTTTTAATCTTTCCTGGGTTCGTTTTCAAGAACCATCTTTTCTTTTGCAGTACATAAAGTTAGATTTCAGTAGATTCTCCTGGCATATAAATACAAAATGTAAACACATTTGAAATAAACGATATGAATGATATTGACCGTGCAATTGTTCACCTCTATAATAAGGTCAATAATTCACGGAAGTATATCATTCGTGTCGCCAGAAATCTCGCGCACTTTAATACGCGCGACGATGGTGCTGGTCACATTGTCAGCAATGACAATGGCAGAGAATGTAATTTACCGCCAAGTAGCGGTCTTGCATCTTGCTGTGGGTTCCAGACCATCAATAATAATAATAATAATAATAATAATAATAATAATAATAATAATAATAATAATAATAATAATAATAATAATAATAATAATAATAATAATAATAATAATAATAATAATACCCTGGACCGTCGTCAAAATGTGCGCTGGAAACGGGTCCTGGTCGGGTAATGACTACGATTGCAGTCCGCCCGGGGATCACTACCGCCAAGGCACCCAAGGCGACACCACGCCGGATCTCCTCAAGGATTTGATCCATATTAAAATGCTTATAGGAAAAGGTAGCAAAGATTTAGATACCCAACTGGCCCGGTGGAAAACCTTGACCTAGCCCGGGAAGTACGAAAACGATTGCTGGAAAGAAAGATTGAAAAATGGGAGGAACTTTGCCGTAATCTCTCAGAAAACGCTTCAGATCACGAATTTTGGCGGATTTTCTCAGAAAACGAGTTAGATCGCGAATTGCGGTGGATTATATATAAAACGTTAAGCATTCAATTGTAAATTTCATGATAATACCGTAGCGAAGCACGGGTATCTTGCTAGTACTGAATAAATGTTTTATGGTTACCGTTTCTCAGTTCATTAAATAGCAGAATGTACGGACCAATATCATTAAGTTCTCTAAAAATGAACGACACAGGAAGCGAGGGAATTTAATAACGATACGAAATATATGCCGCATTGATATTTTCCATCAGTAGTATCCATTGAGAAGTGCTTAGGAAAATATCCTACTCGTACTTCGCTACACATGTTGTTCGCATGGAACGTTGATGCTTGCCGCATCTAGCTGGCGGGAAGGTAGCTACTATTGGTTGAAATGCGTATCTTCCTACACCACACATTTGGCCAAGGAGTGCCCCACCATTTCGGGTCTACGTACAATATGCTGCCATGCCCATGTTAATTGAGAATATATTTTCTTAAGCCTATGCTTATGCTTACCATTGCTTACTGTTAATACCCTTATTATAGTTATTTTTAGCATAATTTCCTAGCCATTTAATGATTAACTTTCTTTGGATACTATTGTAGATTTAATGCTCGGTGTAATACCTCTCAGTTTTTAAAAGGCTGTTTCATACAAGACGCTGACCAGCTGTTCTCTTGGTCAAATACAGTACAAAAGCCAACTAAACACTTGAATTAGTCGCCCAGCTTCAGAAAGTATTGCACCAAAAACTGTTGAATTCACCACTGTAAGTACAGCCTCGAAAATAATTCTAATGGGAAGAATTTTCTGCTCTTCAGGACCAATTATACTTGGGTGTTTTCAGATCTGATAGTTCAGATAATATGTTTTTATAAGTGAAGCGCATACAGAAGCATAGTGACTTCATTGTAACCAGAGAGTTTGTCTGCAAAGAACAAAGTAATATTTTTAATTTTAAGAATTTATTTTTTTAATTAGTTGAAAATAATTGGTATGAGTTATTTACTGTAATACTTAATTCTATTGTTAGGTGATTTCATAAAGCATAGAAATGAAAAACTACAAACTGTTTTCCATTCAGTGACCGGGTCAGCTATGGAATGAAGAAAGTCCCCAACTTGCGGCGAGGATAGGAATTATACCGGCAGCCGAGGCCTGTCGCACTCCTCTGGGGAAATGATTAATGACTGACAGCTGAAATGAAACGATACTGGAGAGTGTTTCTGGAATGAAAGATGACAGGGAAAAGCGGAGTACCCGGAAAAAAACCTGTTCCGCCTCCGCTTTGTCCAGTAAAAATCTCACATGGAGTGACGGGGATTTTAACCACGGAACCCAGCGGTGAGAGGCCGACAAGCTGCCGCATAAGCCACGGAGGATTCATAGAACATACACCAAACCGTTAAATACAATTATGATGATTATTCTTGAAATGCGGAAATAAAATAATTATCTGGCAGAACCGATTGAACAAATATGTAACTCAAAAGGAGTGTACAAAATTTTTATAGTACCTCTGACGATGAATATAAATAATAATAATAATAATAATAATAATAATAATAATAATAATAATAATAATAATAATAATAATAATAATAATAATTGTTAGGAGCGCGCAGCTCTGAGCTCGCATCCGGGAGATTGTGGGTTCGAACCCCACTGTTGGCAGCCCTGAAGATTGTTTTCCGTGGTTTCCCATTTTCACACCAGGCAAATGCTGAGGCTGTACCTTAACTAAGGCTACGGCCGCTTCCTTCCCATTCCTAGGCCTTCCCTGTCCCATCGTCGCCATAAGACCTATCTGTGTCCATGCGACGTAAAGCAACTTGTAAAAAAATCAAATAATAATAATAATAATAATAACAGAGAAATCTTAAACTAACGTTTTAGTTAATTATTGTCATGTAGAGGAATCCAGAATGAAAATAAGAAATCCCTGTGTAAAGGACAAAATAATAGTGAATCG
This sequence comes from Anabrus simplex, assembly GCF_040414725.1. Taxonomy (NCBI): domain Eukaryota; kingdom Metazoa; phylum Arthropoda; class Insecta; order Orthoptera; family Tettigoniidae; genus Anabrus; species Anabrus simplex. The sequence continues at coordinate 801,415,866 of NC_090266.1, forward strand.
AATGAAATCCTTCTTGTAAAATGACTATCAATTTTGGAAAATGTTCAGGCTTGCGAAAACAGAGATCGAAGTTACTGACTTCATGTATTTAATTGTAATAAATGTGATTACTGGAATAAAACAAGCTATTGTTTTCTATTCATTTTTGAGAGAGATACTGGCAACGTATACTGAATGAAAATGATATAGAATTTATGTTTACAGATTTAGATGATTATTTTGGTTTAAATTTGGAAATTTAAAAATTAGGATTACTTTACCTAAACCTTGTACGTGTATGGAAACTGATATGCCATTAGCGAATATATAAACAGCAGCACATAAAAGTAATCACGAAAATTGGAATCAGGGTATGTGAACAACGGTTTAGTAATTTCAATATATAGGTTTTTCCCACCTAGTGTGTTACACATCTAGGATTAATAGGTGCACGAGGTAGGGATAGAACTGTAACATTCTATTGGATGATTTTCGATTTTTCACAGATCCAGCGAAGATTATTAAATGTGTTGCTACGGGATTTTTGTATTGGCAAAGCTGAAACACCTACTGATTTAACTAGAGAGACTAATGTATTAAAATAATATGGATTTACTCTTTAAAATACGGGATTATCAACTAGGATTACAGAGCATTCTGTTTCACTGATAATTAATATATTTTAGTGACGACCGCCTGAGTTATATAATCTCAAACACAGGTTGTGCCATCAGTATGTACAGCCTTGTATCTTATGGTATCTTACTATGTACTGTATGTTAATTAATAAAAATGTTAAGAGAAAATTATAACAGTGTGTAATAATAATACTAACGCTGATCTGTATTATATCAGATAACTAAAATTCAATGTGATATCTCAATTTTTATGCTGATTCCAGGGCAGTTCTTATTTTTCTTCTATGACGTACAGTTTTATCAAAATGGACCCTATTTAATTTCAATGATTCACTGTTGTGCCAGTAGGTAAATGAAATGACGTATGGCTTTTAGTGCCGGGAGTGTTCGAGAACATGTTCGGTTCACCAGGTGCAGGTCTTTCGATTTGACGTCCGTAGGCGACCTGCGCGTCGTGATGAGGATGAAATGATGATGAAGACGACACACACGCCCAGCCCGCATGCCAGCGAAATTCCCTACCCTGCCGGGAATGGAACCCGGGACCCCTGTGGCCAAAGGCCAGCACGCTAACCATTTAGCTATGGAGCCTGACGTGCCAGAAGGTAACGACAATTCTTGGAAGGAAATTTCTCAATATAGACCTCTGAGTCTGGTACTGACAATTGTTATTGTGTGACATTGGATTTGTTGTTCACCTGTCACATTTCCATTATCAGTATTGTTTTCATTTTACTTCTCTCTTCTGAATGCAGTATTACAATTTCTACACTCCACTGTGTTAACAATCCTAATATCTTCTGTTAAATTTGTGGAAATTATACCTAATGAACGAATATAACAGACCCTGCGTTGAGAAGTTTCGATTGTGGACAAAAGGAAAGAAAACGTGTTTGCCATTTGCAATTCCTACGGTGTGGAGGAAGCTGAAATACGACCTTACTTCTGTTTAGTTCCGGGGTGCAATTCGAAAAATAATTTCCAAGTTGGATATTCAAGCATTCCTTCAACCTTTAGGCTAGTTCCACATGTAGAAAGACCTGCATGCTACTCTTCCTCCAGCTGTTTTAGAGAACCTGGCTGTAAACGATGTTGAAAGTGAATTTGATGCAATCAACAAAGACGATACTGATAATGTTAACCACCCTGATTATGACATTACTCCGCAACGGTTCTCTCAGAGTGAACTTAATGATCTAATACGTGATTTGAATTCGCCTAAGGAATCTGAAGAACTACTTTGGCTCCCGTCTTGAAAGTATCTTTTGGAACGTGGAACACATTTCACAAGGTACATACACAGAGAAGAACTAGTTCTTTATTATCACAGAAGGATTCATTGCTTTACTGCTATAACATAAACGAATTAATGCTTTTCTATGTCATTGAACATGATTCTACTCAATTGACACTTTTTATAGACTAGTGAAAGAGAAGCATCAAAAGGCGTGTTAGTGCATGATGGGAATATGTGTATTCCATCACCTGAGAATAACAAATCTCCTTCAAATTTACATTTTTCTGTAGTCCATCTTGCAATATTTGGGCAGTTTTCTACATTGTAGTTATTATTAGGTATTTTTAATTCTGTTTTCCTGGGTAGAGAAATCGCACGCCGACGATCTTCTATCCAGTATGAGTAACTACATTTTTGGAGGACTACAGAGTACACGTAACTTAACTACCAATACTGGTTTTTTTCTCATCCCTTCTCTTTTCATATCCCAGTAGTGCCTTAGGGTCGTTTTCGAAAGTCATAGTGTCTGTTTTGAATTTCAGTTTACCAATGCCAAATTCAAAGTGATACCTGATTGTTTTCCAGTTAATATCCATCCAGACATGGTTGACATAAGTGCCACACACGTAGAGATGCACACGGGTATTGTGTACTTCGTATCGTTCTATATCTGTTTCTTATTCAAAATCCAAGTAAAGATCGCAAATGGCGTTGTCGAGAGCAGTTAATTTATCAAAAGTATTCAAAGCCGAACTCGGTAGTATTCACAGTCACCTAGAGAAGTGTCCTGAGTGATATATCCCGGCTACAAAACGTATTGACGGCCTCTGTGGTGTATCAGTAGCATGCCAGACTCTTGCCCGGACGCCTCTGGTTCAATCCCGGCCAGGTCAGGGACATTTACCTCTATCTGAGGGCTAGTTCGAAGTCCACTCGGCCTACTCGATTACAATTGAGGAGCTATCTAACGGTGGGATATTTGTCCCGTTCTAGAAATCCAAGAATAACAGCCGAAAGGATTCATCGTGTTGACCAGCAGGCCTACGGGCAGAACAGCGATCACTTGGTAGGCCAAGGGCCTTCGGTGTTGTTGCTCCGTGAGTTGTTTTATATAAACCATACTAAATTTATTCTCTCTCTTGGTCATATTCGTTTCATATTGTTTGCTGCAGCTTTTGAATCACTGTCTGTAGCATCAATAATCTTGGAAAAAGTAGGAACGGAACGGTAAAATGTTACAACAACTCAGAATAGAAGCAATACTTTACGTGTAACACGATCTATGAATGCGATTGGTAAGCATTGTCTTGTGAGCTTGGCAACTGGGACTGCTGGTCTTCACGAGTCTGTCTACAGATTGTGTAAGTGTTAAATCTAACATGGTGCCACAAATGTGTCTCTTCATTTACTAGTGAATAATTACGGCAGTGTGTTTTATGGTTACGTACTCTTGTACTACGAAGCATAAATCCGAATTAATTGGAGTAAAAATATGCAAAAATAACACGTATAAATCAAAATCTATACTTTTCAGTGATATTTTCGAAGCTGTGAACATTCAGCCAAGTGCGGTGTTGAATAAGAACAGTACTCATATACATGTTGAATGATATTCCTCCTCAGGGTCCTCAGTATATCTGCTCATATACTAGTCCAGATCAACCTTTTATCTTGTGTAGTGGTTCCATAGATGACTATTCTTTTACCCGGGTTTTGACACCATAAAATGCAATGAATTCGTGAGGATAACACCACAAATGAAAACATATACTGCACCACATTCATTCATTCATTCATGGAACTCAATATACAATAATACATACAAATAAGAAAGAAGTCAACCAATTCGAAGATTAATATTATTAATACTTGTAATGCCTCAATTCCCTAGAAGTATTTAAAAAATGATAAGTTCGGAGCAATACAACCGTAGATATGTAAACAACATATTCTTAGATTCTTAGCAAACACAGTAAGTTTTTATGAATGAAATAGTGAAAGGGATGATGTCAAAGACATCCCAAGACTCTAAAATCAGTTTACAACAGCTCAAAGAAATAGTGTTATCTTCAGGCAGATTAGATGTTTCACAGCTTTCTTTGGATAGCATAGATCATACTGAACTCAAAATAAGTAGATGTAGAGAAAGTTTCTTTAAAACAGCAAAAGGACGCTGATAACGTTCCATTAACTGATATTTAGTTACTTAACAATTTACTCTCAAGGCACTCCAGTATTGGTTCAGGGGTCCAGAAAGGTGCTTCAAGTGACATTAGATACACGGGATGTTAAATACGTGGCATTATTATCACATGCTACCTCCAGTTTATATATATTATAACAAAAATTCACCCTGATCTTCCTCTCTCATACAAAACGATCGGTCTAAGACAGTTGAGTCCAGGGGAAATTATGCAGCAGAGTAAACCACACGTATGACTGACGCCAGTATTATCAAATTAAAGAGGTAACTGAATGCACCTCCTGATTACCACATTTTGATCGCAGAAAGTGAATTGTTATCTTCTTCGGAAATTCTGCAGCCAGATTTAAACATTTCGTTTCACTATCAACAAGTTTAACATCATGATTAACATATGAAGTTCGTTGTTACATAACTGATAACGGTGAGGAGTAAATTTCCACCATAAAGTTAGAGTTCAGTAATATTGATAGATAGATTCCTGGAACATCTGAATTCAGGAATGATTATAATAGAGATTAATACTTGAACATATGAATCCTGAACTGATTATAACCTGAACTGATTATAATATGAACACTGGGAGCGACTGCTTGCCATTAACACTTAAAATTCCATCCAGCGCTATTTCATTAACTACCAGCGTGGTATTGGGGGATATTAATAAATGAGTTTCACAGCTAATCAGTATCATTATTACAATTTTCATGAATGTAATTTCCATCCACACATGAATGCATGCATACATACTGCACCCATATGCCTTAAGTTGGAGCCTAATTAAATTAAATAGTGGCATGTAATGCGAAGATTGTATTCTGAATGTCTTTTTCAATATAGATAAAAAGTGGAAAGTCCCTACCCAAGGGAGAAACGCAGTGCCATGAGTTGCATTTGTTTGCTTTTCTTGCAATGAAGCCCAACGTCTGCAGAGATAGATACAATGTCTGCTAGCAGATGGATCCTAAAGAAAGCTACGATGCAGTTTGTAAAACGGAGAAAGGTAGATTCGTTCCACTGAAGAAGAATGAACTGGTCCAAAGTTGTCAAATATTCATCAATGAGAAAATTCAGATTGTCACTTGTCAAACTGTACAGAGAGGGTATGTCAGCATACTTCAAACTACAGGCCATAGTTAATCGTAGATTCAAATCCTTAATAAGTGTATTTAATTAAATGGATATTTATGCTGCACAGCAAATATAATCATAAGATGGTTTATGAGGTGGTTAGTCTATATTAATACGTGCGACGTACTGCCTGTGGTTTCATAGCTTATATCACCTGACGTGTGTGTGATGATGAATGCCATGGAATGTTTCCGCGAAAGGACGTAACGATAGTGACGATCATCAATTATTAAATATTCGCCACGAACGAAAGTGAAGAATTGTGCCGTAGAATAAGTGTATAGACAAGTCACAGACTGAATTATGCCTGAATACAAACCCCCATCCAACGATCTACCATTGAGGAAGTCGTGAAGTGACATGGTTTACAAGACCAGCAGATGGATACTCTCGACCACCCACAATTCGAAATTTTTGCATAAATACCGTAAGAGATTCGGTTTCTGTGTGATTGCTTCGGGAATTTTGACCGAGAAAGACGTGTGCGAATGCATCAGAACAATGCTTCAAAAGTAACTCTGACAAACAGTGAGACTCAGCGTTTATAAGTTGCAATCTTGTTACTAGTACAGCAGAAGCGCAAACTATTCAACAGTTTATCGTGTAAAACATTAAATCACTGCTCATGATCAGTTTTGTTCATGGCAGACTTCTCGCTGGGACATTAAACGAGTCTCCACGGTACGAGGAATCAACACTTTAATTAGTGATTGTAAATATCGAGAACGAAGGCATGTGATAAATTAACAATTTGAACATTGCGTATTGAGAAGTAAAAGACTGCCGAACTTAGTAGCTGATGTGTTGAGAAGAATGCAAGTGCAGACATTTAAAAGGAACTCAGCAGGCAATAATTTGAACTTAGCCTACTGCCCGATTTCAGTGAACACAATAGAGAGCGAAGGTAGAAGACCAGTAATAAACCAGCTCCCTACAGCGTCTCCACCGTCGCAGTACGCCTTCATCAATGAGGAGGTGCGACAAACGAGGGCTACGGCAGAAAATAATGTGTCATATGTAAAAATACAGTACCATATTTAGTGAATAGATGACGAATCCCATGTTTTATGGTATTTCACTTTGTATCTCTGTTATATTTGAAGAAATGTGCTCGATTAATGTGTCCCTGGGATTACCTCAAGTACAGTAGCAGCCGTTATGGAGTAGATTTCCATGTGTGAACGCTGATGATTCGCTATGCTCCATCATGCTGACATCGACATTTAAGTCCTAATATTTAAAATGTAGCCTACGTTTTTGTGTATAAAACTAACCTAAGCTAATTAAATCTAGGCAAGTGGACGGTTGTTTGAATAATTATTATAATGTTTCCTTGTCGTAATGTAGTAAAGATTTTCGACAGTATGAAATTCCGCGTTTACTTGATTTTCCTTTTGTTTTATTCAAATTCAAGAAATGATAGGTATCAATTAAGAACAATCGTAATTAATAACTAATTATGTGGATTTCTTCTATGGTCAGTTTCGGTTACTTGGTTAATGATGAATAGCGATGTCAAGAACAACGTCGTCATATTTTTAATAATAATAATCATAATAACAATAATTTTGAGTGATTTTTCTCCGAGTTAAAGTATATTTACGGTGTGACAATGATAAAGTAATATATTCAATAAAAGCAGTGATACAATTTACTGCGATAAGAGTTAAATAATATGTTCAGAAATACTTGTAAATTGACGTTAATGTTGGAGCTGGGACAGAATTTTGGTTGGTTGCATGCTTAGAATATATGATTAGAACCGAGTTGGCCTAATGATGGAGGAGTTATAAGATGATGATACATGTTCCATATATTGTTAGCAATGATGAGTCCTGAGGACAGGCTGACATCGACGATGTTTTTCCCTTACAGAAGGGCTGATTTTCCTATATTTTGCCTCAAAATGAGAGCCCACGATCCTACGTGAGATAATTTGAAGGAGACGGGAAGAATCCATTTTATAGTACGAACAACGTGAAAAACATGGCATTGAAATATCATTGCTTAGAGGATAAAATGCTCTCCAATAGACCGCATCTATGGTGAATAATGATTGCCGCAACATGCTGTAAATTTCTGTCTCTGCTCTGTTAAGGCGACTCTCTGAAGATAAAAATATATTTTTACCTAATGAATTGACCTTCACGAAACTTTGTGGGAATGTCACCTATATTAAAGTAGAGATATAACAAACATTTCTTTAATATACAATTAATAGCTTTTCCAAAATAGTTTTTAAATTTTTAATTCCATTTTTTATTAAATTTAACCAACCTGTTAATGTAAATTCGTAATTAGGTAGATAACACTTCTTTCAAAAGCACTAAATATCGATTTTTCAATACATAACTTATATAAGGAGTTATATCGTACTAAAGTTTGTGTAATCTGTATGTTCTAAAATGTTGAACTTAGAAATCCCTACTACTTGAAAAAATTTTGCAATCAAACATTCCATACGCAGGTTTCTTAATACAGCTGTGATACATATACAACAAATGTAACAAATGTAACAAATTTTGTTACATTTGGCAAAATACTATGGGGAAAATGGAATTTAAATGTAAAATTAAAGTTGGCAAACAAAGCATTATCACAGTGATAAATTGTTTCAATTCAGCGAAATAAATTCGTGACAAGAAAAAACTCATTTCTTTCAATTTCTGTCGTAAGAAATTCACCAAAATGACCTAAATATCGGTTTTTATCTCCGGAGTGTCGCTTTAAAAAATCACATTGTGTTCATAGTTATAGCAGAAACAAACGTAGAATGATCTGATGCCCAATATAATAAGAGGGCGATTTAAATAAAAATAACGATTTCGTTACTTTTTACAATGTGCTATACGCCGCGCCAACACAGATATGTCTTACGGTAACAGCGGGATAGGAAAGGCTAGGAGAGGGATAGAAGCGAACGTGACCTTAATTCATATACAGCCCCAGCATTTGTATGGTGTGAGAATCGGAAACCACAGAAAACGATCTTCATGGCTATCGACGGGGCAGTTCGAACTATCTACTGAATGCAAGCTAACACCTACGTGACTCAAAGCTCGCAACCACTCGCTCAGTGAAGCTTCTGTTTCCCCAGGTAGACATCACATCCTGGAACTATTCCAACCTACTCATAGAACGTCTGCGACTCTTAATATTCTCTCGATGAGCTGGTCACACAGGGCGTGAAGCAGTGATTCTAGATATAGACTAGCTAATGTACCCGTGCTTCGCTACGGTATTCAATATTGTATTCGAATATCGAAGTAAATAGTGCACATGCAGTAAATAAGATTGTTTTAAAATTGCATGTCTCTTAGCGTTATCCGAGAAAGAGCATGGGGAGGTCCCCGTACGTTGTTTCCAATGTAAAGTGTTTGTTACGGATTTGTGATATAACGGCAGGCTCACTTGCCTACTGCCATTCACAATCGAGTTGGGAAGTTTACATTATAATTGCAGGCCCCATTGCCTACTGCGCGGACACAATCGATTTGGGGAGTTTTCGTTAAAATGGCAGCCCACCATTCCTAATTCCAGACAGATTACAGTTGAGGAGTTTCTATTATAATGGTAGGCAATTACCCTACTATCACTCAAAATTGAGTTGTGCAGTTATCACTATAATGCCAGGCCCTTTTTCCTACTGCCAGCCAGCTTACTGCCAGTCACACCAAGTTGGTGAGTTTCCATCAAAATAGCAGGCCACTATGCCTAATGCCAGTCACATTTTAGATGAGGACATTTCTTTATAATGGCGGGCACCCTTGCCTACTGCCAAACACAATCGGGTAGGGGAGTTTTAAAGAAAACTGCATGCTCACTTGCCTTCTGCAAGTCAAATCGAAAAGGGAAATATTCATTATAATTGTAGGCCTTCCTTATTAATGACAGTTACACAGGAGTTGGAGAAGGAACCCTTTCCTACTGCCAGTCAAAGTCGGTGTGGGGAGTACTGATTACAATAGCAGACCCACCCTTTCTCGATCACTAAAAATCGACATCAGTGAATATATATAGATCGACATACGAAAGTATATGTGTGTCTACAATATTGAAGACCTTCATTTACAGATTAACTGCTACTAAACGTACGTCATATCGACAAAGGATTATACCATAAGACGCCGGATTTAGTGGCCTAAATGGCTGGTCCTATGATATATCATCTATTCTTGGGTCAGATTGAGTTAGAAACGTGGAACAGGGTAAAGGTTTTGTCAGATTATCTCACTTTACATTACTTTTCGGATACATACATAGCATTTGGCTCACATATGGCTACTGGTTGGGCCAATTTTCGTGAATAGTATGATGATTCTATATTTCATATAAGTAATTGAAAGTATGAATTATGCATGTGAAAATTCCAAATTGACTTAACGTCGATTAATAGAGAAAAATCAAACGTAAAACGGATACAGATACGGCAAAAAGTCACAAGACCAAGGTTGTAGATTATTCCAAATTGAACGGAGATTGTGCAATCCGTTATGTGATAGGAATTTCCGAAGGTTGCACCATCGTTGAAATTGCCTGCATATTTCGATATTCTTCGGGGATAAAAAGTGAAAATTTGAATGATCTAGGATGTTTTCCGTTCGTTACAGGCTAAAACGTATAATTTTGTCAAATTTCAATTATCTTCTTTTTCTTCTGGCAGATTATGCCGCAATCTGGATTTTGGGCGAGGCGGGTAAAAATTAGGACTTTCAGGAAACTAAACCAAAAATTATGGAGACGGCCATTATTACCCCTTAAGCGGAAAGCTGTACGAAAATTTCGCAAAAATAGTCAGTGTAGAGGCACACAGTCGTTACGATTTGATTTATATAGATAAGGATTCTGCTCCATGTAAAACACCTTTTGGGCTATGTCCGCTGGACTTAACCTGCAAAAGTGACCATTCATGATATCTCCCTTATTAATCCTCCTGACGAAAAAATGCACATGAAAAGAAATGTTTATAGGTAGAATTCCATCACGTTTGGACGATTTCCAGTCAGGTTGGTCTTGTTCTGTATATATTGTGGAAGAGTAAAATCACCATTTGTGTTCCCTATAAACCGCCAGTCCATTCCGGAACATGAAATGTTATTTATGATTAAAACCTGCCTTTGGACAGGTGGATGCTAAATATAAATTTTGGTTCGAATATCTTCAGTAGTTTTCAAGTTGTAAGGAATACGCTTTACACGCACCCGCTCGTGAGTCAAGTCCGATGGGACTTGTACAGAAAAACGGTCCGTTAATGATATCTCCCTTATTAATCCTCGTATCGAAATGATGCACATGAGGAAAAAGGTTTAATTTCTACCAAGGTAGGTAGATTTCCATTAAGTTTGGTTGTGTATATTTTGTGGAAGTGCAAAATCACTGTTTCGGTTTCGTATAAACCCCCAGTCAGTTCAGGGATTTAGAAACACTATTTGCCCTAAAACCTATCAAGGACAGGTCTATTCTAAATATGAGTCTTGGTGGAAATACATCCAGTAGTTTGTAGCACTCGCGTACATACGGCGTAATTAAGGAAGAAAGTTGAAAGTAATAGAAAATGGATTATAACTGAGGACAGCCGGATAACGACAAATATGTAAATGCCAAGTTAATGTATTCGAAAATGAAATGCCCCTCAATAAATTATGCTAGTGTGAGTTATGGATATAATAAAGCGGTAACAGAGGAGAAATTTAGGTCCAGTGATTCTTAGGTAAACAAATAATAAGAAGATGACTAATGGTGTTATTACTTAATCTATTCGATGGCGGTTATAACATCCAACGATATTCCGCCAATATCCCGCAGATAGGCCGATTGACGCCTCTCTTGCCTTCTACCCAAGGAACAACCACGAATTTAAAAGCATGATGAGGAAAATGACAATACGTTACTTCCCTGCTGGCATGCAGTCAAAGACGTTGCCATGGTAACCTGTAGGTTCGTTGTCTGTCTGTCGGTCACTCAATGCAGAGCATGATACCAGCGGAAAATTGTAAATTTCTCCGTCATGTGAAGAGTAAGATAAATTATGAACATAACGAAAGTTGTTTATAATGAAGAGACGTTTCACGTACGGTAAACGAAGTTTAGAGAAAATCAATAGTATAAGAGAAAATGGAGAAAAACCACTGTGGTTTTCCTATAAACCCCCGTCTTTTCAAAGAGTTTAAAATGATATGCATACAGAAACCTTCCCCGGGATGAGTATACTCTAAATATGAAGTTTGGTTGAGATCTATCCAGCCGTTTCGAAGTGACGGTGGAAAAACCATTCTGGTTTTCCTATAAACCCCCGGTCTATTCAAAGATTTTAAAATAATATGCATATTGAAACCTTCCACGGGATGAGTATACTCTAAATATGAAGTTTGGTTGAGATATATCCAGCTGTTTCGACGTGATGGTGGAAAAACCATTCTGGTTTTCCTATAAGCCCCCGTCTATTCAAAGATTTTAAAATGATATGCATATCGAAACCTTCCCCGGGATGAGTGTACTCTAAATATGAAGTTTGGTTGAGATCAATCCAGCCGTTTCGACGTGATGGTGGAAAAACCATTCTGGTTTTCCTATAAACCCCCGTGTATGCAAAGATTTTAAAATGATATGCATATCGAAACCTTCCCCGGGATGAGTATACTCTAGATATGAAGTTTGGTTGTGATCTATCCAGCCGTTTCGACGTGATGGTGGAACAGACAGACAGACAGACAGACAGACAGACAGACAGACAGACAGACAGACAGACAGACAGACAAACAAACAGACACGAAACGTAAAAACCACCGATTCGGTCTTGAGTTGACCTAGAACGGATAAATACCTGAAAAATTGGCAAAACAAAAGAAATTACAGACAGCGGACCCCCTACAATTTTATTTATATAGATATATAGATTTTCTCTGCTGACTTCTCCTAATACCTCAACTTACCATCTGTTTTACTTTCTTTGGACCAGTTACCACAAACACTGTTATCTTCTCTGAAGCTGTAGCCGTAGTTGATAATATACGTGACATAACGTTATGAAGATGATTTTCATCACCTACACGTCTCAGTTCGTGGCATGTTTTTACGATAGGCAACATTCAGCATATTAATACCAAGATTACCACACGCCAAGCGAACATCGAGTCTAGGTTGAAATACTTGTAGCCAGGAAGCTGAAGCTCAAAAGGAAGAAGAAGATCACCTTATTGATGAGCCTTTCACTCAACATGTTTCTTCACCTTTCTTTTGCGTCGGCTTGTTCATTCCCATCGCAGCCATGACAAGTGTTCATATACGAAGTCAACTCGTTATTTTTAGGCCAGTGATACAGTTGAATGAATAGTCATGTACAACACTATCTCACTGAGGGTCTCTTAGTCAGACTCACTTGTTGATGATATAGAATGCAAGACTGAAGCTCCAATATAACGCAATTTTGCGTCTACTCACGAGGCACCTTCACCCAGATTTTCTTCACAGAATTTTCAGCTACATTTACAAGAAATGCCTTTGGTAATGCATTCAAATCATCATCGGCAAAATTGTTCAATTTATTTTTTGCTAAAATATATTTTTACGATAGCCTTTTCAATAGCGTTACTCTTAGTATCAGATAGAAACGAAATAGAGACGAAATTTTGAACAATGCAGTTTCATTAAGTAGTCTACCTCCCGGTATGCATTGCTACATAGCCATTCAAATAGCATATATACATGGGTTTCTTTTGTCGTTTCTAAACTATGTTCCTTCAGGAGAGTTTGTAATGACGGACGTCCAAATTTATGCAGATCGATGAGTTCACATGTTGACGGTAGACACTCGCATAGTCATTCCTTCTTTACACAGCCTTTCACAAACATATCTGCTTCTGTTAAATTGGCTTTCATGATCATAGCTGGAAAGCGATAAGGAATACCGTTTTCTTCTCAATGCATTCCCAGATTCTTTTTAATCCATTGCGCCTGCCTTTTATCCTCATCCGTTTGCAGGCAGTAGGGTAAAGGGGGCTAAAGACTAAACTACCGGTTTCTGGCTCGCACAACACAAATTTGTTCCCGTTCACTTTAAAACTTTAAACATCAACTATCAATGTACTTTTCGTTATGAAATAAAAGTACACCACTCTCTAGCATAGTATCTTATCGACTAAACAAACGCTCACAGCATATTTAAGGAGTTGAGACCACGAGAAAGAGCCTGATAGCCAACAAGACTATAATAAACATGCACAACTGTGTCCAAGTGATCCACATATCAAAGCAGCTTGACCTCCACTTGTCACATGCTCCACCCCGCCGTCTTGTCTACTCGTTTAGACAAAGTCATTTCAGTAGTTTAAAGTTTCGAATATGTTCTGAACATAAGGGTTCGATCTCCGATTGATGTAAAACCTACTGTACCGTACTAGATATCTCATGTGTTCATATCAATAGGCACAAGTGTTAAGATCGTAAATGAGTGTTCTAGACAGACGCGTGAAGGTCAGCTCCGGAGTAAGGACATAAGCCTACGTTGTCATCGAGTGAGTTCGTGCTGAACGTCAAAGAATACGCACATACAAATCGGGATATGTCGCTCTAGCACGTATTCTGTGTGTTTATCTCTCAAATTAGAAAAGGCGAATTCTCACATATGACTGCCTTGGACCGAACTGCGTGACGTTCCAAACAGTAGAGAGTCATCAGATTCAAGGTATAGACGGAGCATATCTGGCATAGAGGGACGCTGCAATAGAAACAAGGGAATGCCTAGGAACAACTGTTTAGTGCGAAACATTTTTCATATAATTTGGAACTTAAGGATAATAACCCAATAAGTTCACCCTAAGGTAAGTTCAATGGGAGAATCGTCATCTTCGCCCTTGTCAACGGTGTGGAAAGGTAGGGTAAAGCAAAAATAGTGTCGGAATGATCATGCATATACGAAACTATATACTATCTGTTCTGTCCTGCTATTGTTGTGAGATTTTATTATGGGGGTCACAACAGATGTCAGTGAGATCACTCCTTCGATTTCAGTCGTCTCTGTTAGAATTCTGTGAATTTCGTCAACCTGATTTTTGTCTCTTACTATCCTGATGGAGGATTGTGTTCCTTGTATTGAACGTTACGATTCATAATCCGACTAGGAAGGATGCTATAACGACCTCCATATTTGTCTGGTATGTAAGGGGTAGTTCTAAATGGAAGGCTCAAAATTTATACTTGGTAACATCTTAACCTCATGTAAAGTTAATGTTTCCCTTCGCGTCTATGTGGGTGTATTGGTGGACACGATAACCTGAATTACTGTTTGCATTTTGCATTCATTTATGTGAGGAGTTTCGGTCATTTCGATTTTATTCACTCTTTTATTTTTCAGCCATCCTATTCCGAGAGGCAGTGTCCTTGTTTTCGTTTATTTTTCTTTTGTGTTCCTTGTATCTTGATTATAAACAACGTGAAATATCTTGATGACATTTGGTTTTGTGCCTGTTTCTTTTATTTGCCATGGCGTACTGGGGAAAAATTTTTTGGTGCCCACTGTTGGTTCGTCATGCGTGCTTCCGCTGCATCTCCGTCCACGCATTCTGCCGAGGTAAGGTATTATGAACTCAAACTACGTTCATCTTACCTGTCGCAGAAATATATGTATTTGCACTGAAGTTAAGTGATAGGATTTTACCGTCGTATGAGATGAAATGAGGAGCTGCTCAATATTGGCGCTCTATTTATATTTGATAAGATTACGTACCAAATCCGATATTTTGGTCTCCTTGCTTATCTCCCTACTTGTGGGATTGAGTATTGAATGACTGTGTTATTTTTTTCTTTGCAATTGGCTTTGCGTCGCACCGACACAGGTAGGTCTTATGGCGACGATGGGATAGGAAAGGCCTAGGAGTGGGAGGGAAGCAGCCGTGGCCATAATTAAGGTACAGCCTCAGCATTTGCCTAGTGTCAAAATGGGAAACCACGGAAAACCATCTTCAGGGCTGCCGACATTGGCTTTCGAACCCACTATCTACCGGATGCAAGGTCTCAGCTGCGCGCCCCTAACCGCATGGCCATCTCTCCCGGTAAATGACTGTGTTAATGTCCCGCCTTGTTTCTAATTTTAATTCTTTGATTTTGTATGCAATCGCATACATCTCCTTTTTTGTGAGAGGACATTTTGTTATCGTCAAGTAAAACGCCCCAGTTAGACGAAAAACTTTATATTTTCTTTGTTCATTCCCATTTTATTTTAATCCCTGTGGTGCGTTTGTAGTAAAGATATAAAGAAAAGGGCATATAAGTCTCTGGTAAGACCCCAACTAGAGTATGTTTCCAGTGTATGGGACCCTCACCAGGATTACTTGATTAAAGAACTGGAAAATATCCAAAGAAAAGCAGCTCGATTTGTTCTAGGTGATTTTCGACAAAAGAGTAGCGTTACAAAAAATTTGCAAAGTTTGGACTGGGAAGAATTGGGAGAAAGAAGACGATCTGTTACTAAGTGGTCTGTTCCTATCTGTCAGAGGAGAGATGGCGTGGAATGACATTAGTAGGCGAATAAGTTTGAGTGGTGTCTGTTACGGAGATATCCGTGGTAGTTAGAGGTGAAAGAAGGTGCGGGCTGGAATGGGTCTCAACTACAATATTAAAGTTAATTTAAAACTTTAACAAAGGTTATATTTTCTTTTCAAAATCAACAATTAACAGAGTATAACAGGTACCAAGTAGCAGATCAACAAATTAACAAATTACAGTTCGTTACAAGATTTGGGCTTCGAGCCCCAAGTTTAATTCCTGAGCTCTCAGCTCACAACCACAATTGCTGAATCGCAGAAAACCCCTAAGTACGAGGAGCACTTGCTCCTAATTACAATGTTAAGAAAAAGAGCAGACCCGCTCTCAATGTTACAAGCCTATCAAAGGCTACAACAAACTTCATTTCTATCTGCCCTTAAGACACACAAGGAAACAGGGGTAATTAATACCCAACCTACGGGGCCTTCTCATAAAGAGAACAAAACATCAGGTTAAGTTACTGGCCCAAAGTACAGAAGAGATTGGAGGCGTGAACTTGCACTCCTAAATACACTTTTAAAACCCAAGTGGCTCTAGGCCGAAACACAGGGGCTAATCCCAAGCTAAGGAGGTGACCCGTATGAGAAACTTTAATATTTTAAGGAAGAGAAGGAACGGTTATGAAAACGTAGTCACCTCAATTTCCAAATGAAGGGGAGTTCGAGAGGGTAAAGCACTCTCTATCCCCACTTTACAGTAATTTATAGATTTACAATTTATAGATTTTACATAGACAGAAAGGAATTTACATTTTAAAAGGTAGGTTACATACTAAAGGTTTCGAACCCTCCCCGAGAGTTAAACTGCTGAGCTAGCAAGAAATGAAGATGTTAACAGGCCATTACCTTGTAGAAGAACTGCTGCTTGAAGAAAGAGGCGCTTCCCGCCCCCTGCTACATTTCCACACACACTAGTTAGATGTTACTGAAGTGGCACCAAGACAAGAAAATCAGCAGTTTATATACCCTCGTGGAACATTCGAGACCTTTCAGGAATGAGTAGACACACCCTTTCGCTTTTATTGGATAACAACAAAAACTAATACACAAGACGAGGAAGAAAGACCTTATTGGTGGAAAATTAATTACATAAATTCCTGATTGGTTACATTCAAAACGGGCGGAAAGAAAGGTTTTATATTGCCAACCCAAAAACCACAGAACAAAATTTAGTAAAAATAAAACTTAGGAATACAATATTTCTTCAAGAAAGTTCATTCCATTGCACCAGAGTGTGTGACCATAGTTTTGGGTAGAGACATCTGTTAGAGATTGTCCACACCTCTTAATCGTTGAAAAACAAAAGGCAAATAAAAATCACTCAGTGACATCTTCTGAATAACCGTGGAATTAGTTCAGTAGTTAAAGTTCCAAGTTTCTCCAGTAGAGAAGTTTCAATTGGCGCAATATTTGAATTGGTGGAGGTGTACCGCCCGGTACAGTGTCTTTAAAACTAGGAAAGATCACAATATGAAGATAAAGTTGGAATTCAAGAGGACAAATTGGGGCAAATATTCGTTTATAGGAAGGGGAGTTAGGTATTGGAACAACTTACCAAGGGAGACGTTCAATAAATATCCAATTCCTTTGAAATCATTTAATAAAAGTCTAGCATAACAACAGATAGGGAATCCGCCACCTGGACGACTGTCCTAAATACAGATTAGTATTGATTGGTTCATTGGTTGATTGACTGAGAGAGAAAATTTCAGGTGATAGGAATTCACTCTTATAATCTTAAAAATCCAATAAATAACCTTTACCCTGTGAATGCCTATGCTATTAATGAGTGTTCACGGGCCCTGCGCCGCAATATTTTAATTATGTGCTTTGCATATCAGTAATAGAATTACTGAGGTTTTTCCTCAATTTCAATAATTGGTGCCTTAATAAATAGGTGTGACTTCAACTTATTGTTTCTATCAAGTAGACTAGTTTATTGATGATTAGCGTAGGTCCTAAGAGCAAGGATTTGGACGATTTTGGTCCGTTCTGAACCACAATCATGGCCGTTTTAGGTAGCAGAATACAGGATATCATAATGATTTCCACATGGTACCCAGTACCCGGCTGTCATCTTGGAAAGTCAAGGCTGCACCGTGCCACGGTGGAACTATTTTTTGTGATTTAGAGTGATGCTTTCATAGTTCACTATAATTTTCGTGATATTCTTTTAGGCTTATTCCGCGTGAAAGAGATAAACTGTAACGAAACTTTTCACGGAGGCTTTGCTCCACTTCTTCATAAGTGAATCACAACAAACCACGACTCTTTTAACTATGCTGAGTAGTTTGAATTCAGTTCAGCGTTGAAAGTAATTCTTCATCTCAGCTTATCCCATTTATTTCTGGGTCACAGGAACCACGCAGGCTCATTTTGGTTCTGGCCGGGTGTTTAAGATCGGATGCCCTTCCTGACACCACGTGATTCTTGAAATAAAAATCTCGACATAGGCTTGACTGGGATTCGAATCTCAGCCGTCCAGTTGGGAATCCAGCAGCTAAGCCACTAAGTTAATCACGCCACCTCCCCTGCCCGCCCTCGTATTGATGAAAGTAATAATTATGTAAATAACGGCCTCCTGGTGGGCAACAAAGAAGTGGAGAGTCCTCTTCGTGGAACATAAAATTTTTCCGCAGTATACGTTTCACATGGCTTAAATCCAAGAAAATACCAAGAGTGTTATTCTTTCTTTTTTTCTCCAACTTTAGCAATATAGCAAGTCAGCTGATTTCCCGTCTTCCGTTTTGGCTATGTCCTGGGATTAAGCACGAATTGTACGTTCCTCAGCACATATAGCTTTATTTCATATGGCATATAAATGTATATTTAACCATTTTTCAATGTTTTGGTCATATGTCCGTCAGTTTAGTTGTGTAACATCATGTTTTGCTGATATTTTACACACAAAAATTTACTGAGCTGCATGTGTATGTATGTTCAGTCATCAGCCCTAAGGCTGGTTGCTCCGCCACCAGCTGTCATAGATGGCCTAGGCATCACTGAAGAGGCGTACTAGGGAAATGAGGAGTGTGGTAGTTTCCCGTTGCTTTCCTCACCGAGCCGGAAGTTGCTATTACATATCAGTCTGCCAAGCCCACTGAAATACATGCACCAACCGACCCTATGAGCAACATTTTCACACCATTCATAGCAGGGACTGGCTGCATAAGGAATGGCATTACTAGCATCGCTCATACCTCAGTCACTTTCATATTGTCAAAGCCAAGGATAAGACAGAGACAGATCAATGAAAGTAACATATTCCTCCAGCCTATACCAAAAGACGTAGTGCACTGGAAACACTAGGTCCCACCAGCAAAGGCGAACTGATCTGCATAGTTGATGCTTATTGTTATCTCGTCTGATTTTGTATCACTAGTGTTAGAATAACTTCCTTTTACGGTAAGACTTACAGCACGAGATTTATGTCTACTGAAATTTCACTCTTGTTAAAATAAAAGGACATTCTAGAAGGGCTTATGATTTTGCCTTGCAGCGCCTAACCATTTCAAGTTTCTGGAAAATGTCAACAGAGACAATTTTCAAGGCTTCACAGTTACATTAACAGTGATAGAGCTGACATAAAGATATCTGCGTGTGTTGAATTAAGACACCGCATTAGAGTGGTCAGGCGGTGGGAGTTTCTCTATCGAAGGAAAAGTCTTCTTCTGCTCCAATATGGTCTCTGTCACCATTGAGTAAGACGTAGTGCACTGTAAACACTAGGTCCCGCCAGCAAAGGCGAACTGAGCTGCATAGTTGATGCTTATTGTTATCTCGTCTGATTTTGCAGTCCTCCTCTGTGGTGTAGTGGTTAGCGTGATTAGCCGCCACCCCCGGAGGCCCGGGTTCGATTCCCGGCTCCGCCACGAAAATTTGAAAAGTGGTATGAGGGCTGGAACGGGGTCCACTCAGCCTCGGGAGGTCAACTGAGTAGAGGTGGGTTCGATTCCCACCTCAGCCATCCTGGAAGTAGTTTTCCGTGGTTTCCCACTTCTCATCCAGGCGAATGCCGGGATGGTACCTAACATAAGGCCACGGCCGCTTCCTTCCCTCTTCCTTGCCTATCCCTTCCAATCTTCCCATCCCTCCCCAAGGCCCCTGTTCAGCATAGCAGGTGAGGCCGCCTGGGCGAGATACTGGTCATTCTTCCCAGTTGTATCCCCGACCAAGAGTCTGAAGCTCCAGGACACTGCCCCTGAGGCGGTAGAGGTGGGATCTCTCGCTGTGTCCTAGGGAAAAGCTGACCCTGGAGGGTAAACAGATGATGATGATGATGAATAAAGGGGCAAAATATCTCTATAGGTCGACGCCCCGAACAAATAACATTAATTTTTGTTTAAATAATCTTCGGTACTGACCACATTTAAACAGTTAAGAAAGAATGTATTATAGAGACGAGGGGAATTATGTTGAAAGAACCAGTAAGGAAATTAATTGACGTAAAACAATAAGATTCTATAATGAATTGTACACTTAATGTAAAAGAATTAGTGGCACATTCATTCATTGAATGTGCACATGTTTGATCGTGTTTTCCATTTTTAAAAGCATATATTCCGTGCGTATTTTAGGTCCTAAACATCCGAATCCTTACCCATTACTTAGACAACCGCTGTCTGCAGACCACCACCCCTTGAAATGATGCCTAGATATTACAAATCAGTGCAGTTACCGAAGTTTAACTTACGTAAACGTGTGAACTTGGGTGAGAACCCACGATTCTTGAACTTCGTTCGTTCTTGAGGGAAGCAGGGTGTTCGCAGTCCGCCTCAGGACTCATCACAAGCAGCAGCCGCCAAGAATCTGACAGGCAGGCCGTGCTGTGCTTCGTTCGATTGATGGACGAATGTCAGGCGCATCTGACCAGCGCCCAAGGCAGCTATTGGTTTTCATTTTTGTATTTTCTGATAACTTAACAAACTGACCGGTAGGAGAAAAATATATTTACAAAAACTTGTTCGCTCTGTTTGTGCATGCTGCCAATATGTATGACAACACAGATAGGTTTACCTTCGGAGTAGAGGAGAGAACCTGACCAAACAGCTTGGTTTATTTATTCATACACGTTATTCCAAGTAACATCAAATAAAAATGCTGCTATCAAACTGTCATTAATTCATAGGAGAATCTATAAAAGCTATGTCCGTAATTATAGTCGGTATCCATTTCAAGATACAAAGACAGTTTCATCAGAATTATAGTGAGCATGTTTCCGCTCAAGTCCTCACATATCACATACTTTCACCAATGTTCACCTATAGTTTCACCAAGCTTTCGATGTTTATATCTTACTTGAAATAATTCAGTACTTATGAGTGTAGAATTAACTCTATATATACTGGATAAAGTTTTAGCTGTTAGAATCATTTCAGATATTTCAGAAGAGCAAGTCAAATTTCGACAACGAAATGAAAGAAGGGAGGCCATGAACGTGCCGTCGAAATATTTCACGTATTATATTCAAACTGAAGTAAACTGATTTTCATACAGTATATGAACGTCCATGAAGGAGAGGGGGGTACAAATTTCTCCTATTCCTAACCTGTAGGAAATTGGATACAGTGCTTACCTCTACACCCGGACAGCATTGCCCTTTATCGGTGAGTTAGGCTGAGTGAACAACAGAGCCGTGTTGGATTCGTTCGTCCTATCACGAGACCCAAATACGTCTTTACGATGTGGACAAGGTAGCTCTACATTGTATCTAACAGTACAAATATGTCTGTTATATAACTTCACTTAAACCGCAGTGGTACATGTAAGTTGGGGATGGTGTTGTTTAGAAGAGTTACAGGAAGGTACATTCTGGGTTGACTAGGGAGTGTTGATGACAGTACACTAAGCAGGAGGTCAAGTAAGTATGACATGAAATTGTTGGTGTTAAACTGTGGTGCTGTCAAGGAAGGAATAGAATTAGGCCTAAGTAATTTAATAGATATATATATTTACCAGATATAGTAACAGGAGTTGAATCATTGTTGAGAAGTGATATTATGGTGCGGAAATTTTCTCACGGATCTGGAGTGTTTATCAAAGAGACAGGTTAGGAACGATACGATGGGCAGGAGTATTCATACTGCTGATCGAAGAATTTATCACCTACGAAAAAGTTAATGATGATAAATATGAAATCCTAGGTGTAAGACATTTCCCTAAAGATAATAGGCAAATTGATCGTTTTGGAGTATGCAGACCTGCAAAGGCTGGCGCTGACGCCAATGGGGAACTATTTTTATGGTCTATAAATTGATAAATAATCTGGCTCACTCCAATACATTATGTGTGAAAAATTCTGACATACATTCATACAATACAAGAGGTATCAATAAAATTCACGTTGAATTAATTAACTCAACTAAATATGGCAACAAATCTGTATGGTACTGCTCAGCACATGTGCATAACTCACTTCCTGAACATATTCGACAGGCTGCTTCATTTACTGTATTTAAGCATAAACTTGTAAAATATTTATAAATGATCCTATGAACATCTGAGATATCTTGACCATGTAACAGTATACGTTAAATTTATCGCAACTCTATAATATGCCTTTGCTGGCGAGATGTAGTGTTTACAGTGCACTATGTCTTCTGGTATGGGCTATATCATTTTTTTTTACTTTCATTGACCTGTCTCAGTCTCATCCTTGGCTTTGACAATATGAAAGTGACTGAGGTATGAGTGATGCTAGAAACACCATTGCTTATGCAGCCAGTCCCTGTTATGAAGGGTGTGAAAATATCACTCAAAGGGTTGGTGCATGCATTTCAGTGGGCTTGGCAGGCTGATATGTAATAGCAACCGCTGGCTCGGTGAGGAAAGCAACGGGAAACTACCTCACTCCTCATTTCCCTAGTACGCCTCTTCAGTGACGCCTAGGCTATTTATGACAGACGTTGGCGGAGCTGCAGAGGATCGAATCAGCCTTCGGGTTGAATACCCAAGATACAACATACAATTCTATAATGAGTTTAACTCACTTTCCGTTTATTCTCATGTAAAACATTTAAGATTTTTGTGTTATCTCCTAATTCTGCTACATGTATATTAGATATGAATTGCACCTATATGAGCCATGGCTCAGGTACCCTTTACGAAATAAATAAATAAATAAATAAATAAATAAATAAATAAATAAATAAATAAATAAATAAATAAATAAATAAATAAATGGTTCGTGTTTGTGGGTTACTGTAGTCACGTCCTAGTTCGTGAACCATGGGCAACGGCTGAGTGGCCTAGTAAGTGGTCCTGAGAGTCGGGATACCAGTTGCTATGGAATGCGAGTGGGCATCTCGGACATATTCTGAGTCGTGGCCCTCCTTGTGCTCAGGCGGCTAGGACTATACAATTCACCGGTGGTCCATAACCCGTTAGAGGAGAGATCCTCACTTGGACTATGTGTAAGTAATTCAGCATCCTGCTTCATGAATTTACCGAGCTCAGAACACTTTAAGCAATCCTCGGACCTATGGGAGTAATGAAGTCCCACTCCCATTTGACAGGCGAGGGACTCCTTGGATACAACTTGGCGAACAAAATGGAATTCGATGGGGAGCTATCAATATTAATGGGGCTTATGGAAGAAAGAAGGTAGAAATGGCTGAGTCAGCAAAGAGGATGCATCTGGATGTGCTAGGAGTAAGTGATATTCAGGTAAGGGGAGATAATGAGGAAGAGATAGGAGATTATAAGGTGTACTTGACGGGTGTTAGAAAGGGAAGGACAGAGTCTGGGGTAGGGCTCTTTATCAGGAATACCATTGCACGCAACATAGTTTCTGTTAGGCACGTAAATGAGCGAATGATTGTGGGTAGATTTGTCAGTGGGAAGAATTAGGACAAGAATTGTGTCCGTGTATTCACCATGTGAGGGTGCAGATGAGGATGAAGTTGACAAGTTTTATGAAGCATTGAGTGACATCGTGGTCAGGGTCAACAGCAAGGATAGAATAGTGCTAATGGGCGATTTCAATGCGAGAGTTGGGAATAGAACTGAAGGATACGAAAAGGTGATTGGTAAATATGGGGAAGATATGGAAGCTAATGGGAATGGGAAGCGTTTGCTGGACTTCTGTGCTAGTATGGGCTTAGCTGTTACGAATATATTCTTCAAGCATAAGGCTATTCACCGCTACACATGGAAGGCTAGGGGTACCAGATCCATAATAGACTATATCTTAACAGACTTTGAATTCAGGAAATCTGTTAGGAATGTACGAGTTTTTCGCGGATTTTTCGATGATACAGACCACTATCTGATCTGTAGTGAACTAAGTATCTCTAGGCCTAGGGTAGAGAAAGTGAAATCTGTCTGCAAAGGAATAAGGGTAGAAAAATCTCCAGGACGAGGAAATTAGACAGAAGTACATGGATATGATTAGTGAGAAGTTTCAAACAGTAGACAGTAAGCAGGTTCAGGATATAGAAAGTGACTGGGTGGCATACAGGGATGCTGTAGTAGAAACAGCAAGGGAATGCCTAGGAACAACTGTGTGTAAAGATGGGAAAAGGCGAACATCTTGGTGGAATGATGAAGTGAGAGCAGCCTGTAAACGTAAAAAGAAGGCTTATCAGAAATGGCTCCAAACAACGGCCGAGGCAGACAGGGATTTGTACGTAGATGAAAGAAACAGAGCGAAACAAATAGTTGTTGAATCCAAAAAGAAGTCATGGGTAGATTATGGTAATGACCTGGAAAGGCTAGGTCAAGCAGCAGGGAAACCTTTCTGGAC
The DNA here is from genome assembly GCF_040414725.1 of Anabrus simplex. Taxonomy (NCBI): domain Eukaryota; kingdom Metazoa; phylum Arthropoda; class Insecta; order Orthoptera; family Tettigoniidae; genus Anabrus; species Anabrus simplex. Next base: position 801,440,338 of record NC_090266.1, read on the forward strand.
AGTAATAGAGAATCTTAGGAAGGCAGGGAAAAAGGAAATGAACAGTGTTTTGAGTAATTCAGGTGAACTCATAATAGATCCCAGGGAATCACTGGAGAGGTGGAGGGAATATTTTCAACACCTTCTCAATGTAAAAGGAAATCATCATGGTGGTGTTGCAAACAGCCAAGCTCATGGGGAGGAGGAAAATGATGTTTCTGAAATTATGCTTGAGGAAGTGGAAAGGATAGTAAATAAACTCCATTGTCATAAGGCAGCAGGAATAGATGAAATTAGACCTGAAATGGTGAAGTATAGTGGGAAGGCAGGAATGAAATGGCTTCATAGAGTAGTAAAATTAGAGTGGAGTGTTGGTAAGGTACCTTCAGATTGGACAAAAGCAGTAATTGCACCTATCCATAAGCAAGGGAACAGGAAGGATTGCAACAACTGTCGAGGTATCTCATTGATTAGTATACCAGGCAAAGTATTCACTGGCATCTTGGAAGGGAGGGTGTGATCAGTCGTTGAGAGGAAGTTGGATGAAAACCAGTGTGGTTTCAGACCACAGAGAGGCTGTCAGGATCAGATTTTCAGTATGCGCCAGGTAATTGAAAAATGCTACGAGAGGAATAGGCAGTTGTGTTTATGTTTCATAGATCTAGAGAAAGCATATGACAGGGTACCGAGGGAAAAGATGTTCGCCATACTGGGGGACTATGGAATTAAAGGTAGATTATTAAAATCAATCAAAGGCATTTATGTTGACAATTGGGATTCAGTGAGAATTGATGGTAGAATGAGTTCTTGGTTCAGGGTACTTACTGGAGTTAGACAAGGCTGTAATCTTTCACCTTTGCTGTTCGTAGTTTACATGGATCATCTGCTGAAAGGTATAAAATGACAGGGAGGGATTCAGTTAGGTGGAAATGCAGTAAGCAGTTTGGCCTATGCTGACGACTTGGTCTTAATGGCAGACTGTGCCGAAAGCCTGCAGTCTAATACCTTGGAACTTGAAAATAGGTGCAATGAGTATGGTATGAAAATTACCCTCTCGAAGACTAAATTGATGTCAGTAGGTAAGAAATTCAACAGAATTGAATGTCATATTGGTGATACAAAGCTAGAACAGGTCAATAATTTCAAGTATTTAGGTTGTGTGTTCTCCCAGGATGGTAATATAGTAAGTGAGATTGAATCAAGGTGTAGTAAAGCTAATGCAGTGAGCTCGCAGTTGCGATCAGTAGTCTTCTGTAAGAAGGAAGTCAGCTCCCAGACGAAACTATCTTTACGTCGGTCTGTTTTCAGACCAACTTTGCTTTACGGGAGCGAAAGCTGGGTGGACTCAGGATATCTTATTCATAAGTTAGAAGTAACAGACATGAAAGTAGCAAGAATGATTGCTGGTACAAACAAGTGGTAACAATGGCAGGAGGGTACTCGGAATGAGGAGATAAAGTGTAATTTAGGAATGAACTCGATGGATGAAGCTGTACGCATAAACCGGCTTCGGTGGTGGGGTCATGTGAGCGAATGGATGAGGATAGGTTACCTAGGAAAGTAATGGACTCTGTTATGAAGGGTAAGAGAAGTAGAGGGAGACCAAGACGACGATGGTTAGACTCGGTTTCTAACGATTAAAGATAAGAGGTATAGAACTAAATGAGGCCACAACACTAGTTGCAAATCGAGGATTGTGGCGACGTTTAGTAAATTCTCAGAGGCTTGCAGACTGAACGCTGAAAGGCATAACAATCTATAATGATAATGTATGTATGTATGTATGTATGTATGTATGTATGTGTGTATGTATGTATGTATGTATGTATGTATGTATGTATGTATGTATAAATATATAAATAAATAAATAAATAAATAAAAAGTTCAGCTGAATCAGAAAGCGACGGATCAACTTGAGGGAAAAATATTCTAAATGTAGCGCTGGAAATACCAAATGACCACTATACTGTGCCCTACTGGACTCTGAAGTTCCGGCCAGGCGAAAGCCGGTCTCGAACCCAGAGTACGGTAGTGAAAGAACTCTCACAAACGTGAGCTGGTGCACATAGTCTTACCTGAACATAATCCTCTTCACTCAGCCATATAAGCATTCTTCTCAGGGATAACATGGGTATAACGGGGCAACAAAGATAAACACGAGGATATGTGACAAATCAGGTAAGATTCGGCTAAATTAAAATAAAATAAAATATCTAACAGAAAACATCGCTGCATTCAACGTTTAACAAATAGGGATTTATTACACAAAATTGAATTATTTACAAAGGATAGAGCTTTTCATTATGATAGGGTAAAATAACGCTGAGCCGATGACAACCAGTTCACCGCCTTCACGAAAACAGCTGTGCTGCAACAAGCATGTTACAATAGCGTAAGAAACGAAGTTTAGAAAGATGGATATCGGCTTAAATACTCATAAATAGTGATTCCCATAAAATTTACAATACCTCGCGCCGTCGAACCCCGGTGCTAACAAAAATCACCATAAAATGTACAATGACCTGACACGGTCACGAACCCTAGTCCCATGAAGAGTAAGGCGTCAAAGATACCTAAGCAAACAATATAAAAGGACACACCCAACATAAACACGGGTGTCAATATCAAACGGGCCAGTGTTAAAATATTACGTAGAACAAATAGAACATAAAAAAGATCTCTCCCTGCTTTCAAAACATGAAGGTCGTTTCTTCCCCCTGGCACACTTGACAAACTGCAGACGACAATAACCAACTCACAAGCCTGTGACGTCAAGCTCAATGACCTCCACCCTCACCACTTCACTCGCGGCAGTCCCCCTTATTTATGAGCTCATCTGTGGCGGTAGGCTAAAATCTCGCCTTTCAAAAGAAACACCTCACGTAATCTGCTGCTAAAGCCCTCTTTTACATACACCTGGGCTATCTGCCCTCTTCTCAAATTCACCAGCAGTATCGCAATTCTTACATACGCCTCTCATGGGCGAAATCTTGGTGCTACAAAAACACTAATCATTAAGCGATAGTCACATGGCCATACTAGGCATCTCCACATATCCAAAATACTCTCAATTGTGCTGGGCTCTCTCATATCAATCGCAAATCTTAATTCTGCCTATCATGGGCTCATATCTCTTAAATATTCGGACTCGCTCGCTCTATCAGTGAAGCTGGGTGGATTCACGGGTTACATCTTGGTCACAACAATACACATCTACGTCTGCAGAAACAAATGCCTAAATGAGATCTAATAAAAGTACCTGTCTGTAAGACTAACCTCCTATGACCAAAGGAGTTCGATCAGACCCTTAAAAACACACGTACGTTAAAATAACACAATCAAAATGAAATATGAACACGCTAACAAGGACTCTACAAATAACATCTCCCTGAATGTACGGGGTTCGAGCTTGAGGCCTAGCTCTAAATTACAAGGAAAATTTTGCTACCATAACTAATCTGTTGACTGACGGCCCCATATTCCTATCTAAACTTAAATGACATGCTTGAAACAGAATTGGAATGCTCTGACCTTATGTTATCGATGACATTACGGAGCGGCCTTCCCTGTGGACCACTGAATCTACCACATCATGATAGACTGCGGCGCTGGCATCAGATACTGTTGACCACTTGGAGACATTCTTTCTTGTGTGGCGTCTTCGTACAGCTCCCTCTGTAGTTGGAAGGTGTCCCCTTCGATGTCGCGCTGATCAGGTGCTCCCAACGTTCCTGGATCGATGCCCGTTGTCGTGTTGGCTTCAGCTCCTGGTTGTGGCTTCCTTGCAATGTTGATGGCAAACACTCGTTCTGACTTGATGCTGGGGTAATTCCTCGCAGATCTAGCTGTACTCGTCGTCTGGGCAACTCGAAGACAAAGCGTTGTTCTCAGTACCAACACGCAGTATGACGACTCGTTCAAGCGGTCTTCTTGTCCAAGAATGAGCCTGATATGCCAGGCGGCCTTATTTTATAATCCCGTCTAGCGTCATCAAGCCGCTTGGTCGCGTGCAATCCGCGCGAGCCCGCGAAATTCTTCCCGCATTAAGTATATCATGAGCTCTAATTAACGAATGCATTAATGAATGCAGCCCTAATGCATATCAAAATAAAGCAGAAATTATACAGGTTGCAATTCTTGTCTCAAACCCAATGCAACTCCTCCGTAACCAAAGATATTAATTTAATTCCTACTTCCCTCCTAATTATAAGTTTTGCCGGGATCTGGGAAGCGTCCCCAATCTTCATCAAGAGGCTTGGCTTGGGACATAACTCCTTTTAATGAGTTCTGGAGATTTCTCATAATGACGCTCGCGCTCACTTCACACAAGAACGCTTCTTCTGGACTCCTTTATGACATTTACTGTAAGACACTGGCTTCGTGGGTGGCCTCGTGCGATTCCAATATCCAATACTCAAATTAATACAATTGTCCCAATGAACAGGATGGTTCAATACAGAAAGTGAAATATTATATGGTATATGTGAACATGAAGCTGTCATTGTCGTAGTTAAAAATAAATGTGAAAGAAATGTCGTAAAATTATTGTTGATAAGTATGGCATATGGACATTTTTGAAAGGCAATTATAACCAATGGAAAATGACAAATGAAAACATAATCAGTCTCTGGGATGGGATTAAATTAATTGTTGAGGACTGTAAAAACAGGTATGTACCTTTAAAAATGGTAAGGAATGGTAAGAATCCATTGTAAGTTATTATAACAGGGAAATAAGGATTTTAAGAAGGAGGTGCAAATTAGAAAGAAATATAATTAGGAGTGGTTGCGGGAGTAAGGAGACATTGCAGGAGATTGCTAGGAAATTGAATTAGGCAAAAAAGTTATTTAAGGAAATCATGATGGCAAACATAATTGCCAGCCATGCGGATTTTAGGGAGACATGGCACCAAACAAGGGCCGAGGCAGACAGGGATTGGTACGTAGATGAAGGAAACAGAGCGAAACAAATAGTTGTTAAATACAAAAAGAAGTCATGGGAAGATTTTGGTAATAACCTGGAAAGGCTAGGTCAAGCAGCAGGGAAACCTTTCTGGACAGTAATAAAGAATCTTAGGAAGGGAGGGAAAAAGGAAATGAACAGTGTTTTGAGTAATTCAGGTGAACTCATAATAGATCCCAGGGAATCACTGGAGAGGTGGAGGGAATATTTTGAACATCTTCTCAACGTAAAAGGAAATCATCATGGTGGTGTTGCAAACAGCCAAGCTCATGGGGAGGAGGAAAATGATGTTTCTGAAATTATGCTTGAGGTAGTGGAAAGGATAGTAAATAAACTCCATTGTCATAAGGCAGCAGGAATAGATGAAATTAGACCTGAAACGGTGAAGTATAGTGGGAAGGCCGGGATGAAAAGGCTTCATAGAGTAGTAAAATTAGCGTGGAGTGTTGGTAAGGTACCTTCAGATTGGACACAAGCAGTAATTGCACCTATCTATAAGCAAGAGAACAGGAAGGATTGGAACAACTATCGAGGTATCTCATTGATTAGTATACCAGGCAAAGTATTCACTGGCATCTTGGAAGGGAGGGTGCGATCAGTCGTTGAGAGGAAGTTGGATGAAAACCAGTGTGGTTTCAGACCACAGAGAGGCTGTCAGGATCAGATTTTCAGTATGCGCCAGGTATTTGAAAAATGCTACGGGGGGAATAGGCAGTTGTGTTTATGTTTCGTAGATCTAGAGAAAGCATATGCCAGGGTACCGAGGGAAAAGATGTTCGCCATACTGGGGGACTATGGAATTAAAGGTAGATTATTAAAATCAATCAAAGGCATTTATGTTGACAATTGGGATTCAGTGAGAATTGATGGTAGAATGAGTTCTTGGTTCAGGATACTTACAGGAGTTAGACAAGGCTGTAATCTTTCACCTTTGCTGTTCGTAGTTTACATGGATCATCCTCTGAAAGGTATAAAATGGCAGGGAGGGATTCGGTTAGGTGGAAATGTAGTAAGCAGTTTGGCCTATGCTGACGACTTGGTCTTAATGGCAGACTGTGCCGAAAGCCTGCAGTCTAATATCTTGGAACTTGAAAATAGGTGCAATGAGTATGGTATGAAAATTACCCTCTCGAAGACTAAATTGATGTCAGTAGGTAAGAAATTCAACAGAATTGAATGTCAGATTGGTGATACAATGCTAGAACAGGTCGATCATTTCAAGTATTTAGGTTGTGTGTTCTCCCAGGATTGTAATATAGTAAGTGAGATTGAATCAAGGTGTAGTAAAGCTAATGCAGTGAGCTCGCAGTTGCGATCAGCAGTATTCTGTAAGAAGGAAGTCAGCTCCCAGACGAAACTATCTTTACATCGGTCTGTTTTCAGACCAACTTTGCTTTACGGGAGCGAAAGCTGGGTGGACTCAGGATATCTTATTCATAAGTTAGAAGTAACAGACATGAAAGTAGCAAGAATGATTGTTGGTGCAAACAGGTGGGAACAATGGCAGGAGGGTACTCGGAATGAGGAGATAAAGTGTAATTTAGGAATGAACTCGATGGATAAAGCTGTACGCATAAACCGGCTTCGGTGGTGGGGTCATGTGAGGCGAATGGAGGAGGATAGGTTACCTAGGAGAATAATGGACTCTGTTGTGGAGGGTAAGAGAAGTAGAGGGAGACCAAGACGACGATGGTTAGACTCTGTTTCTAACGATTTAAAGATAAGAGGTATAGAACTAAATGAGGCCACAACACTAGTTGCAAATCGAGGATTGTGGCGACGTTTAGTAAATTCTCAGAGGCTTGCAGACTGAACGCTGAAAGGCATAACAGTCTATAATGATAATGTAAGTATGTATGTATGGAAGGATATGTATAGATACCTTAAGACAGAAACAGGTTCCGGGAAGGATAATCCAGGGATCACTAATGAAAGAGGGGAATGTATATGTGAGGACTTGCAAAAGGCAAAAGTATTATGTCAAGAGTATGTAAAGGTACTGTAGTTGGATATAAAGATATTGCTCAAATAGAGGAGGCGACTAATACTGGCAGATTACTTAATTTATCTATGATAATAAGAAATGTTTAAAAAATTTCAAGCCAGAAAAGCAGCTAGGATTGATAAGATTCCTGGGGATACATTGAAGGCAATGGGTTGGAGAATAGTGCCATATCAGAAATATTTATCTGATTACGGTTTGCATGAAAGAGTGATACAAAATGAATGGGGAATTCAAATAGTAGCCCTAGTGTATAAGGGAAAGGGTGATATATATAAAGCTAATACACTCATGTTCATAAAAACCAGAACACCTTGAAAGACTAGAGATAGGAAGTTCATATTCACAGAACATGTTCAGTAGTATGTTCTAGAGAAATGATTATCATTTCAGCTATGTAGGCCTTCAGGTTCAAGGTCGACATCGATATCTCGGGACACCACCACCGACTGGTAAAATGTACCTGCGACTCTCGTTTTTGCTAAGAGAGCCATCTTTAAAAAGGAATCCTGCACTCTTCGCATGGTGCTGCATAGGTTATGATCTACATTTCGCTCAAACCTGGCGGAAGGTATACGTAAAACGTGACCCAGTTTTATGGAGATAATGATAAAGGAATATATTTATTACTTTAAACTTACATAGTTTTACAGTTTTGATTGAGGAGTTCATCCTTTATCCGAGAGGACTAGAAGTATAGGTGTATATAGTTTTTAATTTTTTCGTTCGGTGTTAATATTTGATAGCTGAAACGTTTAGTGAGGTTAACGTTTATATATGTCTCTTGTTATGTGATTGTCGCTTGTTAAATGTTTTAGTATTCCGTGGCCTCATTCAGAAAATCAAGTCAACACGGCAGTGACGTTATTAGATCGCGTGGTTCGGTTTTATATTCTTTTCTTGATACTAGCGCGTCGATAAGAATATTTCAATTATAAGTTGTATGGTTACATATACATATACGTGTTCATGGTATGGCTAACAATCTTTCCGACGAACAACAATCACACGGTGTACAATGCACGCACTGTGGAAAATATTATACATCTGATGGGGGTGTAAACATACACATTAGCAGAGCTCACCCTACAGTGCACAGAGATACCCTGGTCAAGTAGCAAAGTAAAATCAGTATTTTACGAAATTCCCCAGAGTATCGTCAGTCCAATGATACCACAACCAACACCGCTACTCCTCCTGCTCCGAATATGGATGAGTGACTTATAACTGCTAGATGATTAAATGGAAATCAAAGTTTTCTGAAAACCTAACAGACGACGACTTCAAATTTGCTGTTAATGACTTTGTCCAATTCTTAGCTTCAGTGCCTCATTTTCTTCGCGGGCCGAAACACCCCGCTCAGTAATACTATGAACTGAGAAGAAAAGTCCAACTTAATTCTGCCCAACGCTCATTTAGGACCTCTTCAAACCCTGGAAGATCAACGAAAAGCCGAAGAAAAAAGAGAAGAAGTACTTACCTGTATGAATTAACTCAGTTCTACTATTAAAATCAGCGGCGAAAAGCCACACGCAACCTATTTACAAACGAACAAAAAATTTGCAGGCTGAAAGAAGAAGTATTGCACACATACTTTTCGGAAATATTTTCTAGGCCGAACAACCAGAAAAGACCAGAGTAGCCTCAAAAGGGCACTGAGAGTGAACTCATGGAGACTAATGACTTATACAATCCGGTCATATCTAAAGAAGGCATTGTTCAGGCAACACAGAAAAGCAAGATAGACACTGCACGCGGTTCTGACCACGTAATCTTCCGAGCTATTTAAAAAATTAATGATCAAGTTACGTCCAAAAGCAGCCATATTTCCAGTGTAAGGAAGGTCCGACATACAACGAGACAGAGAAGTTCAGTCATGGACGAAGCTGCCACACAAAGGATAGGGCGTTGGGCACTTCCAAGAATACACGCCAGGGAAGAAATAGGTAAGAGATCACCTAGGCGTATCCTGTGTGGAGTAGGGCCACCAAGATGACAGTGAATGTGTGCGCCGTTCGCTCCGTGCCGGGAAGATACCAGGACAACACCCTCTGTCGGCGTTGTCACAGAGAACACGAAACTCTTGCCCATGACCTGGATGCCTGTCCTCACGGGGAGGTATTGAGAAATTCCCGCCATCATTCATTACGACATATGATCGCGACCTCGCTGAGGGATCACGGTTTCAAGGTACACGAAGAGGTTTCTGGCCTAGCTACCGATGGGAGTAACAGGCGTAATGACATGATAGCCTTTCAGCCAGCTAGCAAGCAAGGACTAATCTTTGATCCAACAATACGCTTCGAGTCGCATGTCGGCCAGGCCGATGAGTTGGACGCCGAGAAGTAGTCGATTTACCAGCCAACCGTGAACTACTATAAAGACAAATATCACCTGTACGATATTTTCGTACACGAACTCATGATCGAAGCTCGAGGCATAGTCCCTAAATTTCTTGTACAACTATGGGATTCTCTCGGTCTCAACCGGACACGACTGCACGACATCACTATCGCCGAAATACGAGGTCCAGTAACCATACTCCGCAATCATCTATATAACATTTGAAGAACCATACATCATGCCACATTCCAAATTCATACCAAATTTATTCCCGAGTCCCGTGATGGTTATTTCTATTTGCCACACTAGCAAACTGATGAATAACTTACAAGACAAAATACTGTGTAGTCGACATACTTTGCCCTTGTGGCAGCCTCCTCAGGGGGGAAGTTGTATTAATCTAACAGAAGGTAATGTATCAGTATGACCTGAGCAGACGTGCAGGATGCCTCGCGGAAGTATGCGAGAACCGTACCGTCAAATGAGTGATTTTAAAAGAGGGTGCATTATTCGCATGAGAGAACGTGATGCGTCCATGCAGGAAACTGCTGCTCATGAGGGACGAAGTGTGCTGGCAGTGGAGCGGTTGTGTACGGAATGGTACATAGAAGGCCGTAGAACACGACGGGATGGGCCTGGTCGCAACACGTAGACCCCCCTCCCCCAGATAATATCGACACCTCATCCGAATGGCTTTGCAGGACAGATCTGCGTCCTACTCAGCTCTGACGAAACAGTGGAACAGTGTAACACTTCGTACAATATTAGGAGTGAGAGTCCGTCGCCGTTTATTACCGTCTGGGTTACCGGCGCGTCGTCCACTTCTCCGCCTACCTTCAGTTAATGTGCATAAACATGCTAGACAGCAATGCTGTATGGAACGACGTCACTCGGGAAAGGAATGACAGCAAATAATGTTTTCGGACGAATCAAGTTCTGTTTGTTTGAAACTGGTGGCCTCATTTTGGTTCGCCGCAGACAGTGGGAGAGGCATCACATTGACTGCATTCGCACCACAAGATATACAGCTCCAACTCAAGGCTTTATGGTGTGGGGTGCTATTGTGTAAAACCACAAATCACAGTTGGTGCGTGTCCAGGACACCGTGACCAGTTTGACTTATGTGAATAACATCCTGCGACCCGCAGTCATACCCTTTCTGCACGACACCCCAAACGCCGTATTTCAGCAGGACAATGCGCTGCCATATTTTGCTGCACGAACACGTACATTCTTGTTGTCACAGGATGTAAGAATGTTTCCCTAGCCTGCCCGATCACCAGACTTAACGCCAATCGGAAATGTGTGGGATTAGGTGAAAAGACGAGTGCGGCGCTGTGACCCAATGCCAACCACCAAAGATGAACTGTGGGACCAGGTGAATGCAGCGTAGATGGCTATACCCCAGGACGCCATTCGCGCCTTATACGAGTCGATGCCATCACGCATGGAACAAGTTATCAATGCTCATGGAGGACCCAGTGCCTACTAGGCAACAGGGCACATGCTGAACCTAGGTGAGTGAAATGCTTATGGTTTCTGCAGAACACACTAATGAACATGTCCTGTGAATATGAACTTCCTATCTCTTGTCTTTCAATGTGTTCTGTTTTTATGAACATGAGTGTAATAACGGGCCAATCAGCTCGATATTTGTTGTTTGTAAGCTATGAGAAAGCATTCTTACTGATTATATTAGACATATTTACGAAATTACTAACTGTTTCGATAGAAGACATTTCAGGCTTAGGAAATGTTATTCCAGTGACGCACAACTTGTAGGATTCCAGCAAGATATATCAGATATTTCAGATTCAGGAGGTAAAATGGACTGTATCACCATTGACCTGTCCAAGGTTTTCGATAGGATACATCATGGGAAATTATTGACGAAGATGAGAGCTGTTTGACTAGGCAAAGGAATGGTTGAATGTGGGGCTACATTTCTGAAAAATAGAACGCAGAGAAATAGTGTTGGAGAAGTGTTATCTGATCCTGCAATGGATAATAGACGGTCACAGATGGCGGTATTATTGAAGATGAATAAAAAACTGGAATCAAGGATATGTTATATGCAGAAGATTTTATGCTGTATAGGGTAGTAAATTAGTTACAGGATGGTGAGTGACTACAAAAGGACCTCGAAATTTTTGTGAGCTGGACAGTGGACAATGGTATGATGGTGAATGGGATGAAATTTCAGGTAATAAGTTTCACCATGAGGGAAAGTCCTCTCAGTCATTTATTACTGTGTTGGTGTAGAGATATAACATCATGGGAATCACTGTAAGTACCTAGGTGTTAACATGAGGGATGGTCTCCATTGGGGTAATCATATTAACGAAGTTGTGAAGAAAAGTTCCAGATCTTTTCACATTGTTATGAGGGTATTTAGGGGCTGTAGTAAGGATGTAAAAAAGAGAACGCATACATCTCTGGTAAGATCCTAACTAGACTACGGTTCCAGTGTAAGGGGACCTCAACAAGACCACTTGATATGGGAACTAGAAAATATCCAGAGGAAAGCAGCACGATTTGGTCTGTGTGATTTCCGCAAATGAGTAGAATTACGAAAATGTTGCAAACTTTATGACGAGATGCTCCACTTTGATAAGTTCCCAGCTGTCAGTGGAGAGATGGCGTTGAATGGCATTAATAAGCGAATAAGCTTGAGTGCACCTTTTAAAAGTAGGAGGAATCATAATATGAAAATGAAGGTGGAATTAAGGCGGACAAACTGGGGTAAATAATCATTTATAGGACGAGGAGAAGAAGAGTGGAATAATATATGAAGGAAAATATTCGATAAATTTCCAAGTTTTTGAAAATAGGGAAGGAAAATCTAGGTGAACAATTGATAGGGAACCTGCCACTCGGGTGACAGCCCTAAATGTAGGTCATTCATGAATGATTCGTTAGAGGAATAAGTGTTTACGTTTTCGCAATCAGAAAATCTACTAATACCTATCAAAGGCATTGATATGTGAATCACTTTGCTTGAGTACAAAAATAGCTTCTGCTTATTACTCCTACATGCCATTTTCTTGTGGTAGTATGGACATTCATAAACGTGTGATAGTTAATATATTACTCTACTTGTTCTCCATGGTACATTTCCAAATTAAGCATGCGTGGTAAAGTTAAAGAATTTGGTAAAATACTTTTTTGATAGAAATAAGAAATTGATAGTGACGATTGTTTAGGTAACTGACTAGAAACTAAGAAAACTAGTGTAAGCAAACGGTACATAACTAATTAGACTCTACCGAGCGAGTTGGCCTTGTCGTTAGGGTCGATTATCTGTGAGCTTATATTCGGGAGATTGTGGGTGTGAATCCCACCGTCGGCAGCCCTAAAGATGTTTTCTCAGTAGTTTCCCATTTTCGTAGCAGGTAAATACTAAGCGTCTTCATCCCGGCCTTCAAATTACACTTCACCATTTCAGGTGTAATTTAATTTATTCCTAGTGAGCCATAATATTGTAATTTATTTACAACCTTCCCTCCTCAAGCGTAATTTCACTAACATCATTGTCAATCTCCTCATGAGCTCGGCTGTTCATAACTTCAAGGGAAATATTTCCTTTTACGTCGAAAATATCTTCAACATATGTCTTTCATCTGTCTAGTGATTCCCCGGGATTTCCTGTAAGTTCATGTGATTTACCTAGAACACTATTCGTGTCTATTTTCCCTCCTTTTCTATGTTTATTTAGTATTGTCCACAAAGGTTTCCCTGCCACTTGACCAAGCCTTTTCAGGTTATTACAGAAATCTTCCCATGAATATTTCTTCGATTCTGCAATGACTTGTTTAGCCGTGTTTCTTTTATCTATATGCAATTTTCTGAATGCATCATCATTCCGACACGATATTTGCTTTATCCTTTCCACACAGTTGTTCCTAAGCCTCCCTATTGTTTGGAACATCACACAAATCCTCGTTCTGGAGATTCTATACCATTATTCGTCGGCAGACAGATTTAACTTTTTCTATCATATACCTAGTGATACTTAGTTCACTGAAGATCAGATAGTGGTCTGTTTCATCGAATAACTCCCCGAATACCCGCACATTCCTAGCATATATCTCCTGAATTCAGAGTCGATTGTGATCTAGTATATTACGGGTCTGGTTTATCCACATTCCCATATGTATCCGCGCATATCCTGGTGTTTGAAGAATGTATTCGTAACTGATAATTCCATACCAGCACCGAAGTCCAATAAACCTTCAAATTCCTATTAGCTTCCATACCTTACCCGCAATTACCCATCAAGTTCTCACATCCTACAGTCATATCTCCAATTCTCCCATTGAAATCGCCGATTAACACTATCCTATCTTTGCTGTTTGTCCTAACTACGATGGCACTCAGTGCTTCATAAGGCGTGTCACGTTACTCTCAACTGCAACCCCACATGGTGTGGACATTGATAAAATTTTCGTCCCCATTCCTCTAACTGGTAAATCGACCTACATAATTCACTCTTTTTACGTGCTTAAGCCTCCAAGTGCCAAGGTATTTTCTCTAAATGTCAGAGCATTTACCAAGGCATTGCACACAGATATTTTTAAAAATGTTAAATCACTCTTCGAAAAAGAAATATTTGACATGCAGTACACTATATTACACAGAAAACCATATTTTATATGCTTAATATAAGTACCAGATAAGTCTCTTTCATATTCGATGAGAATATGACCATAAAAATTTAGAACAACAAAGTATTTTATTGTTATTCAGATTTTCATATTAATCTCCAGTGAATATACACCTGTTTTTAAAATTACTATACAAAAACACGGTCAAATTCTTTTAACTTTCAAAAATATATTGTTCACTCAGAGTAACTACAGGAAGAAAAGCAGAAGTGAACTAAAATTCCGAGCTGCACACAGCTCCGCCGGCCGTAGAGTACTGCTCTGAGGCATCGTCGGAGAGTTTCCTATTCCTGCCAGGCCTCATATGTCTCCAAAAATGAGTCAATTAATGGTACAGGATCAAAATTCAGTGTTAGAACACGCCGTGTCAAGATTGAGAAAGTCACACACCCGAATTGGAAATGGCCACTGCTGGGATTGGTAATACGGGATTTACTATTTGACTATTTCAATTCATTCATGTAAACTCCGTGCCAAGTTTACTTCAAGTGATGCAAATCTTACGGAAATGAAAGATAAAGAGGCCAAAATTAACATTAGGTTTTTAACTCGGCCATACCTAAGTGTTTTTGAAATATATAACAGCTAATCGGATTGCAGGGGAAGTTGGGAAGAACAACAGAATTTCTGCTTTCCCTGTGTTTAAATAAATAATTTTTGGTCAGAGAGGAATGAGTTATCAAACATTTTTACTTTTGTCTTCAGTTGCATACTCGATATGAATGAGTGAGTGAAAGATGAATGATGTTATAAATGACTAACGAGGGAAAACATACATGTGTTACACTCGGATTCGATTGAAATTTGGTAGGAATATTCGTGGGAGGGAGTAGAATGCTAAGGTAAAAACTGATTGTACCCAGCGCAAGTTTAAACGCCAAAATTGAACAAATACATAGTCTTAAAATTAGAAGTGCCGCGGGAGTATCGGGGTGTGGCGGAGAGGTAGGGAGGAGCGAAGCAGCGGACGTGAAACAACCAGGCTGTAACGAGCTGCGCCAGCAGTCAGGCAGCTTATAGTTAGCGCGTTCCCCGTAACTTCCCGATCAGATTTGCAAAACGTAAATATCAAAACAGCACATGAAACAAGTGTACAAAGGACGACGTTTGAACAACGATGCCAATAAGGTTTGAAAAATTCACGCCCGAGTTCTTGTTACTCATTGTTAAATCTTCACGGCCCAAAGTTTGCAACATTTTATTAACACCTACATTCTTGTCGGAAATCGCCTATGACAAATCGTTCTACTTTCTTTCAGATCTTTTCCAATTCTCGTATCAAGTAATCCTTCACTCCATCAACACAGTAATTAAAACTGAGAGTACTTTTCTTGTTGGTAAAACTTTCAGCCTGACTTTTCATCCCGTTTACCTTCATACATTATTCCTGCCCATCTCAGAATTTTGTCGAGGCCATTTTGCAGTTGCTCATCAATCCTGCAACTGATTTACCACCCTATACAGTATACCACATCTGTATAAAGTCTCATCTGTGATGCCATATCTCTACTCATATCATTCATATTCATAAGATAAACAAAAGGGTCCAATAATACTGCCATTGGGGAACCTCTCTTAATCTTTACAGGATCAGTTAATATTTCGAGTTCTATTTTCTAGAAATTTTGTCATCCATTCAACCACCACTGGCACAGCCATTCCGAAACTGGAAATTCCTTTTGTCAAACCACGCAAACGCACCTAATGAAAGCAGAAAGAATGCTTTCTCAGAGCTTACGTTCTACACATGACCAGCCGACTAGCCTATAACTATAAACATTATAGTTATCAGCCTTTCCCTTATACACTGGGCTACTATAGCAACTCTCTTTGCGTTTGGTACAGCTCCTCATTACAAACAGTAAACAAATAAATATTTTTGATGCGGTGCTCGATCTCAGCCTATGGCCTCTGTTATATATCAAAAAATCATTCCAATCCCAGCTGCTTTTCTAGCTTAGAACTTTTGTATCGTTTTGTAAATATATTTTTTATCATCAGTAAATTTCAGTATTTCGTCAGTATTAGAAACCTTCTCTACCTGGATATTATCCCTATAACCAACTAACTTTACATACTGCTTGTTCAGTACTTCTGCCTTCTGTAAGTCCTCACATATACACTCCCCTTGTTCATTAATGGTCCGAGGAATCCACGGAAAACCATCTTCAGGGCTGCCTACAGTGGTGTTAGAACACACTATCCCCCGGATGCAAGCTCAGAGCTGCGCGCCCCTAATCGCACGGCCAACTCGCCCGGTGAAAAAGAAACAAGGGAAAAGTTTCAAGAGGATCTGAAGAGAGAAATTCCCAAATATGATGTGAACAGTGTGAAAAAGGAATGGACATGTTTCAGAAATGGATTTGTAAAGTGTGCAATAAACACCTGTGGAAGACTATCAGGGAGGAAAAGGAAAAGGAGATTCCTTGGTGGAACAGCAGGGTAAAGGAAGCAGTTAAAGAGAAAATGGCTTGGAGGAAGTGGAGAGGCAGCAATAGTACAGAGAATTGGCAGAAATATGAAGAAGCCAAAAAGGTATGTAAGAAAATAGTACAAGAAGAAAAACGGAAGAGCTGGGAAAGTTACACAGAAACTTGACAGAATTATATAAAGGGAAATAAAAAGGTTTTGTATGGTTTGGTTAAGCATAGTTTACGAAATAGCGAAGATGCAAAATTTGTAAAAAAAAAATATGAAACAGGGCAGATATTGACGCAAAAAGATGACCGGCTGTATAGATTATTTATAATAATCTAGAAGAAGACAGAGATCCCAGAAGAGTGGGGAAAGGGTTTATTTATCCCGATATTTAAAAAAGGTGATAAAAAGGAATGTAATAACTGCAGAGGGATCACACTTATTCCTACGTAGCTAAGATATTTGAGAGAGTATTGGAAGGAAGACTGAGGAGGAAGCTAGAAGGATAAATAGAAGAATAACAGTATGGTTTTAGGAAAGACAGATCAACGTTTGACCTGATCTTTATATTAATACATATGATGGAGAAAGGATGCGAGTTTGGAAAAGACATAGTGATGACATTTATTGACATTGAGAAAGCTTAAAACAGTGTGCTCAGACAGTTGGTATGGGACACACTAAGGGAAACGTAAGTTAACAGAGTGGAAGTGCAAATGATAAAAGCAATGTACAAAAATGTTGTTAGTAGTGTGAAGGCTAGTATAGGAAAAACAAAATAGTTTAAAGTTGAAACTGGTCTCCGACAGTAATGTGCACTGTCTCCCATAATATTCATCATAGTCATGGATGAAATTCATAAGAACATTAAACAGAGATTGGGAAGACAGGCAACAAAAGCCATGTTGTTTGCCGATGATGTAGTGATATGGGGTGAGGATGAAACGGAAGTGCAAAAACAAGTAGATGTATGGAATCAAGAGATAGAAAAATTTGGGATGAAAGTAAGCACAGAGAAAAGTAAAGCAATAGTGATGACAAGGGGCAGGAAGGAAGGAAGGAAGAGGAATGATAAAGCTGAATGGTAAAATTCTGGAAGTTGTTATACGTTTCAAGCACTTGGGAAGTGTGATCAGAGAAGATGGAAAGGTAACCGAGGAAATTGGGAAAAGAATACAACAAGCAAACAGTTTCTACCAGGGTGTAAGGGGTGTTTTGTGGAACCAAGATGTTCCGAAGAAATGTAAGAAAGTATTATACTCAACCTATTATGAACCCATACTAACCTATGCAGCTGGATCGTGGAATACAACAAAACGAGAGGAGAGCAGAATACAGGCAGAGGTATCGAGGGCAAGACCAGGAAGGATATAATCAGAAATGAATAGGTAAGGAAAATGACAGGAATCTTGAAATTCAAGGCAGGATAGATACAACAAAGCTAAAGTGGCATGGGCATATGATGAGAATGGGAGAAAATAGAGTGCCAAAAGAAGCTTTTTCAGAGAAGTTAACAGGAAAGAGACCACGAGGAAGACCCCGAAAGAAGTGGACAGATTCAATGTGGGAGTGCATAGAGAAGAGGGGAGGAAACCAGAAGATGTACTTAGAAAAGGAGAAGAGTGGTGAAGAGACAGGCGGCGATGGAGGTCCTTGATTCACAACCGACCTGGGAAGCTGAAAACGGGAAATGAAGGTGATGATAATGATGAATCATCATAATAAAACTAAAACAAGTTTGTGACCATACACTCTATACAGCACCTTGGCCTATCAAGTCGGCTGCCGAACCAAATGGCTTTCAGCTATTGCAGTATGACATGGTCATCTTGAGAATTTCTGTTGTATTTCTTGACTTTCTTGGCTGAGGTCATATTGAGTGACTCAGGTGGTAGAGTGCTAGTTTTTTGGGTCCATGTGGGCGGGATTGAGCCCAGATCGGTCCGGTGCTACATGAAGTAACATTATACGTCAGCCTCATGCTGGTAGATTTACCGGTACGTAAATTAAATCCTGTATGACAAAATTCCTACCTCTCTGTGTATCTAAAATCTGTAGAAGTAGTCGTCAGTGGGACACAAAACAAATAAGATTATAGTTCTTGACAGAATTCGAAGATTATCATATTCGACAGTTTTTTACCTGTTCGCGCGAAACTGTAGGAACTGTTTTCTTGACTTCAGATAAGTATTAGCATCCTTGGTCGAGCCAGAAATTGAACTCAAGGCCACTAGGTAAGGTACAGAGATAATAATAGTAACAATAATAATAAAAATAATAATGCCGTTATGTTATGTTTCACTTGATTTCCCTTCAAGAACAATCGATTCTGTGACAAGTCAACGTGCCGGAATTTTCCCTACCGAAGGCAACATCCATACTGGATGCCATAATTATTATTGTCCTCAGAATGGGCTTCAGTCAATAAATCAGCAACATTGTTTCTTGTGATGAAGCCAACACTGTGTTAGTGTGCTGTCTATATTGAGTTGTAGATCAATGCAGAGCCAATAACAAACGCATTTTCTTAAGAGTTCTGACTCACTGACTGATTCAATTACAGTTTGTCTTCATTAGCATTTCCCACATCATACAACCTAACACAGCCATAAGACCTATCTGTGTCGGTGCGAAGTAAAGCAAGCAAGTTGCACAACCTAACACAAATAATGTACTTCCTACTACTAGGGAAAATTATTTGTTTGAACATTATAAACTTGCTAATCTTATATGATGAACATTTTTCTCAATAATTATTCTGGCAATTGTTAATACATCCTGGTATATCTGTTTCAAGTTCAGTAAAATGTTTGTTTCTCGTTGCCTCATGGTTTCCTACCTTGAGTCTATTTTTATTTATGATATTTAAAGAACCGAACTTGACTTGTTTATGTTCTATTATATTTTCTTAAAATAATTTTCAGCTCCAAGGGAAACCAAAATATCTCAATTACAGAGAAACTGTAATTTTATTATCAATTCCGTTCATAATTAATGACTTAGTAACTGATGATATATTTACTCATTGTCTCTAACATATGTATTATCAATTTTAAAAATGTAGCTCATACATGAATTTACGAAGTTAATTTTGTATATTTTCAAATTCTTCTTTAGTTACTTTGTAAAAGGTAACCGGAATTTACCAAAGCAAAATGAGAGATTGAGAGAATTTTTAGCCTTTACGTTGCTCAATACAAAGAGAAGAAAACGTTGCCATAGTTTGGCTTATACTAAATTTAAATTTTCTTTCCTTACATATTCCTGTGTATTTATTCTGAGTGCAAACTTGGACTACATCGTTTATTGAGGATAATCTACATCGTATGCAATGACACCTCCGCTGCTGTAGGCATACGAACAGAATATGTGCTTCACTGTGAATCAGTCGACATCGCACTTTACAGTTCACATCAAGTTTTAGATCAGATGCACTCTCTATTAAAATGTTGGTACTGAAATTAATTGTGCTCAATTTTTCCAACTGTTGTTCCGCGAGGAATACATGAAGTAAGGTTCAGTGTCCGACTAACAGAAGGACCACGGGAAATTATGATGGCAAAATATGGGCACAATAATTAAGTGACGTGTTGTTTACTACACATTTGAATAGGTGTACCATACAAATATCAGAAAATGAAAGTTCAATGGTCCAAACTCAACTAAATTTCTGAGCATTTTTATATAATCTGGCCCAATACACATTTCAAGTCAGAATACTTGTCTTAACATGAAGCACAAAATGTTTTATTTGCACTTACAACTACAGTACAATTTACGGTTGTTTTAGTTTTGTTGTTGTTGTTGCTATTAATATGTTGATAAAGAAATAAAGGACGTACTTCCCTTCGTACAGGCCAAGAAGGACCTTGGAGGAGAGGAAGTTAAAGGCTTCCACCAATTGTAACTTAGACACTAAGTGGTAGTGAGTGATTAGCTCCATGCCACGTAGCCTTTGTCACCAGGAATTAACTTTCCTCGCATGTAGTGCAGGCTGAGTGACATGTGCCTCTCCGGAAGTGCAAAACTCTTATCTAAAGTTTTCTACTTCCTGGCGGGGAATCCAAGCAACATCCTGTTGGCTGAAATGACCACGCCGATTAGATGCACTCTCTATTAAAATGTTACTACTGAAATCACGGCCGAAGAGGTAAGCCTCGGTTAGACAGCCTCCGACATGTTTATAACATCACTGTTAATTCATTTTGTGGTATTAGCGACTGATTTTAACTTCAGGCTTTGACAATATGAAAGCGTCAGGTATGAGCGATGCTAGTAATGCCATTCCTTCTGCAGCCAGTCCCTGCTATGCATGGTGCGAAAATGTTGCTAATAGGGTCGGTTGGTGAATGCATTTCAGTTGGCAGCCTGATATGTAATAGCAACTTCTGGTTCGGTGAGGAAAGCAACGGGAAACTACCTCACTCCTCATTTCCCTAGTACGCCTTTTCAGTGATGCCTAGGCCATCTACGACAGCTGGTGGCAGAGCTGTTGAGGATCCAACCAGCCCTAGGGCTGAAGACTTGACATACATACACATTCAGAAGACTTCCGTTTAATTCAATACAGAGGGAGTTTATAACACGCTTTAGACGACAGATAACAGAAATCGAACAGCCTTATAGCCGCGGATGTTGGTATAGCAAAACAACCAGAGTTGAACGGTCTGATAGTGAACCATGACTATATTTAATGTTCTATCCTGGCTATAAATCCTTCCCGGTTATTTTCACACACTACAAGCAATCGGTGGAATATTATTTATTTGATATTTTAGTCTTCTGGTAAGTACGCTGAATATTTTTAGTTACGTAATTAATGAAAAATAGAGCATAAGGCATCAAAAACATAAATGAACTGAATAAAGAATGGCTAAAATCCCGAAGTAATTATAACAATACAAGAAAACTACGCCTGAAATTTAACCTAAAATCCCACATGTTCTTGTTGAACACAAACCAAATTAATTGCTACTCAGCGCAGACTTGCACGATGGCACAATGTCATACTGTGGCATCAGGACTGGACGATCTGGGGTATTCAACTTGATAACGATGTCTACGTGAAACTGTCCGTCACGAGGCTAAAGCTCCTCCCATCTTCCAGTCAAATAACGCAACACTGTAAGCGGAACGCAAGCTCTTAATCACGGCCGATATTTTTAATTAAGAGAACAATTTCAATTCAAATGAGTTTTATGTTAATTCCTTGCCACCATTTTTTCTTCTCCTACTTGTCTTTCATATTTCTAAAAGAGAAGGCTTTTAAAAGGAAGCAGAAATGCCTTGAGAAGAAAGAACATTACAATTTTTCTTGCTTTCATTTAGAGAAAAAGATGGCGTGGCTTGTCTTTCCAGTGATAAATGAAGCAGAAGCATATGTACAGTATAGTTAAGGAGTTAATGAGCCTCAGCAACAGGCTGTCAGGAGATCCCATGTAACATAACGTTCTTGTATTTTTAACACTTGATATTATGTACAATCACAACCGACATAATTTGTCTGTGGGAGAATTAAAAGAATGCATCTCCTGTAAAATACAGTCTACTTTCGTAATGTATGACGTGCATATTGTCTGTCAGAATACTTCTGTAGAAATGAACCACTAGTAAACCGCATTTTTTCTCTACACGTTTTTATTTATTTATTTATTTATTTATTTATTTATTTATTTATTTATTTATTTATTTATTTATTTATTTATTTATTTATTTATTTATTTATTTATTTATTTATTTATTTATTTATTGACTTTTGTTCTTTTCTTCTAACAGAATAAGAAATATCATGGTATTCAATGCGATAAGGAATGCAACTAATATACCGACATCGAAAGTTATCACTAAATGCATTATGTCGTACTAATCTAAAATGATTTTGGGTAATCTGTGGGCAAATCTGGTCAATTAGAATATGTTTTTGTCATATCCTATATTATTTATGACACAGAAAAATAAAGTCTACGGGTGGTTTCAGAAAACTCCATTTTACTTGACATGATGGTGTCGACCAACCTTGAAGCACATCCGACGAAACATTTTATACAGTTACCCAGCATCCTTCCTGAGTTGGTGTGTGATACTCCAGATGTCCCAATCAGTCTAACAGAAGTTACTCGCATTCCTACAGAGATACGGAGCCGGTCAAGTTTCCACTCTCTGATGCATACAACATTCCCATCCGGCTCCGTATTAGTGGACCCTTATGTACTCTAGTGTTCATTTAAATCTCGGGCCAGAAAAATTCATTTAAGGCACGGAAATCAGTACAGATCTCAGAACCGCCCAGTACTAGCTTACACTCTTTCTTTCATATGTCAGATTCATGAGGAAGTATAACACATGGACACACCTGAAAAGCAAAGGGGAAATGGAAAGAGCGAATGACGGATGATGTAACATGAACCAAACACCCACAGAAGGGAAGTTACTTGCTTCCCCGCCTGTCCACACGCCCCACTGTCTCGACCTTGAATATGCGATAGAGAGGGGAATGAAGGGAGGAACCACACCGGCTCGTAAGTCAGTTCATTGACGGTCAAATTCTCCTATTTCTTTGTAGTGCTTTTGTGCGAAGGCCGGCTGAAATGTTAGCGGTCTAGACTATGACCTTACTGTCAAATGGCATCGCGCCCGACCATTGTAAGAAAGAACGCTATCTATTTTCTCAACTACTCTACATTACTAACTTTGCAAGCACTTTCAAAGGAAGCATTGGTATATTTTGCAGTAAAATACGGACAGATATCAAATTTTGACGCAAGAAATTAAAATGAAGGAAGGTAAACTTCAGTAAGAACTTATAAGGCGACTCGTATTCAATTTAATGACATACTCTTTCACTGAAATATCATACCATTCTATTACTTAATATAATTATGGGATACGGAAGAGAAATTAAAGGGATAAAATGACGCATAAAATAAAGGACAGGGACTATGCTTACATTTAAAAGACATGCAAATGAATAATGATAGGTGAGTTGTAATGAGAAAATAAGATATTCTCATAATATCTTAGTAAAATGTCTTAAAGTGGAATGCATTTTGTAAGGAAAAATAAATAAAATGAACGTTTCCTGCACACAAAAATAATTTTATTGGCATAAAAAGAAAAGTAAAATATGACCTTGAACAGTGCACTAGTTCTTCATAAAAATAAAAATTTTCTAGCCTTTCGAATAATTGGAGGAAAGTAATAAGGGAAAAATGGAAACAATGGAAACAATGTTTCTTCATTACTTTGTTTTTAGGAAGAGATTTTCATTTCTGACTTCTAAAAGGGCTGTCTTGCCCTCTAGTTTCCTTCTCAAGTCCCCCATCCCCGATTTTCTGCGTGCTCTCTTCCTGGTATCATCTCATCTAAAACCAAACTCTGTGTTCTAGTAAGACCACTGAAAACTTTAACACTCGCCGACTACTGATGCATCTTAACGTTTGTATGCAACTCCATTGTTTTAGCAGTTTGGAAACACTGAATTACATGAGATATCAGTATTCATGCGACCCTGATCATGATCAGTATTCAAATGGGTCGAGGTACTGTGTGCTATTCTATATTGCCGAAAATACATTACAGGTCCAGAAGCCATAAGTTATTCACAAGGGGAAACGTCCTCAACAACCGAAATAAAAATAAAAAGGCATTAAATAATTATGATCGTCAGAGACGTAATGGTGTTTAGAAAATTGCCATTTAGCATAAAAGTATTCCTTCCTATTATAACCATTTTTCTACCTTTATAAAAGCCGTTGAATTTTAAAGAACTGCTGAGTTTATTTCCCATAGGTTGTATTATTATTATTATTATTATTATTATTATTATTATTATTATTATTATTATTATTATTATTATTATTATTATTATTATTATTATCCTCAACAGCAAAATGAAAATAACCTGGCATTTAATAATTCTGATCATCAGAGACGTAAGGTTCTTTAGAAAACCGTTCCTATGGAGTTATAACCGCGCTAGATAAAAAATTAATTTCGTGTGGCTATTTCTGGCCGGGTGCAGCCCCTGTCAGGCAGACCCTCCGATGAGGGTGGGCGTCATCTACCATTTGTAGGTAACTGTGTGTTATTATGGTGGAGGGTAGTGTTATGTGTGGTGTGTGAGATGCAGATATGTTGGGATACAGCGCAAACACCCAGCCCCGAGCCATTGGAATTAACCAATTAAGGTTAAACCGAAGGCCAGTTCGCTGACCATTCATCCAGCGAGTCAGACATAGCCAGCGCTGATCAAACACTTATATGACATACGTATTGAGGCGGGATTACATCGTGTACATTTCTTCGCAATTAAATTACAGTCAATTAATTGTTTTCCTTGATTAGAAGAATCCAGTACAGCCAGAATGTTTAATCATAAATACATCTTAATCAGTTCCAGAAGAAATTGTGTTGGGAATGACCTCTGAGTGCCTAACGTTACAGGCCACACCTCCTGGAAGACGAACATATCGTCGTTGCCGGGACGAAACCTCCTATGTGATAATGATTATGTTCTTGAGATATACTGACCCGCAGCACATACATTATGAATAGCGAGAATGCCTTGAGTACAGTCACACAATATTCCACCTTAGATGACAGAACCTTACCGGCCAAAGTTCTAAGCAAAAATATTTCACATAGGAGGTTTTGTCCTGGCAGCGACGATATGCGACTTTGCCTGGCTTACTTCCCCTTCATCCTCACGGTTGACCAAAATCTACGCCCAAAGGTTACATGTTTTCCTTTCCAACCGGAATTCGTGTGATCACAAGTGTAAGAGAGCAGTGGAGTACCCGAGAACTGCTTGTTCAATCCACGTTACAATTTGCAACTGGAAAAAGAATTCAGAGTGTTATTTAAATGTGCGGTGCTCCTTCACAAATTGCAGTTTATATTACAATACGGAAATAATTTCAAAGCTGTGACTTTTGCGACTGAAACATCTCTCCATTATTATAGATCGGATGAACAATTAATTTGCCGTAAGTAATTTATTTGCGATGGAGTATGCACGACGCAATCCCACCCCAATATAAGGCATTCAATTGTTTGATCAGCGCTGACAATAACTTCAGACGAACGCTTTTCCAAACGCCCTTGCGTCTGCGATAATCATAATTATTTAATGACAGGTTATTTTTTCTTTGCTTCTTTTTGCTATTTGCTTTACGTCGCACCGACACAGATAGGTCTTATGGCGACGATGGGATGGGAAAGGCCTAGGAGTTAGAAGGAAGCGGCCGTGGCCTTAATTAAGGTACAGCCCCAGCATTTGCCTGGTGTGAAAATGGGAAACCACGGAAAACCATCTTCAGGGCTGCCGACAGTGGGGCTCGAACCCACGATCTCCCGGATGCAAGCTCACAGCCGCGCGCCTCTACACGCACGGCCAACTCGCCAGGTTTTTCATTGCTTTTTGAGGACTATTATTATTATTATTAGTAGTAGTAGTAGTAGCATATAACAGGGCCTATACTGACGAAAATAAGCGTCATTCATTCTTAGAGTGGTCGAGCGCGAAGCCATTTGATATCTACATGCTACTCTATTCTAAACTGACTGGTTGCGGCGTCATCCCTGATGAGGAACAGTCCATCCTTTCCAATGATGCCACAACCAGCCCTGCATCGTGAGGCCGGAAGACCGCACCTTCAGATACCGCTAACGCTGTCATCAGTCCTGATGTAACAGGCCGCATGTGAGCGGAAACCAGCCCTACACGTGGCCCGCCACGACTCTCTCCTCCGGCCAAGGCGAAAACCATTCTTGGCTCATTTCACTGTCACACTGACAGCGTGTTTCCTCTCACCTACTCTCACTCCCCGTGCAGACGTACTTAGCCATCACTCCTTGGGATAGGTCGGACCTCTCCCTCCTTCTAACCACTTACGTCATATACTCCACTATCATGAAGCATCTCGCCCCGGGCGGATAACCAGTCCCTTTAGCAAGACGCTGACTCTAAGTCCAACAAAACTAACTACACATCCAGACTCCTACTTTTTCCTACATACAGACCATACTTCAAATCTCATTACCTGTTACTCTCATCACTACATTCTACATAACCTTCCATACACACATACAAAATATTTCATCATTTAAATCTCTATTCTGTTTACTTTTTCATAGTTCTTTCCACACCACCTCTCTCTTCATTTTGCACTATACCTTTATCCTATTACTACTTATTCCCTATAATCTACATGAACTTAAACAGAAAATCATTCCAATCCCTACTCCGTTCACTCTTTTTTTTTCGTAATTCTTCCCACACTCTCTCTCTTCTTTCTTACAACATTGCTTTTATCATATTATTAATTGCTACAAACTTTTGTTCTTGCACTCCACCTTAGTTCTATAGTCTTTCATAACTCAATCAAATTTACAACTCCCTTATCTCCTTCTATTAGTCCATCAGTTCCTTTATAAATCTTGCTCTAACCACGTTTGTTTGAAATATTTATTCCCCTCTCCCACTCTCTACACAACCATGATGGCATCATGTAATCTTTTTCTAACTTATCCACTTCCTTCTTATTAGGCAATTTCCTTTTCACCTCATCCAAAGCTTTACAGTGGTTGAATATATGTAAATCCGACCACCACTCCCCACTAAATACACACCTATCCTTATTTTCCTTTCCCACCTACCCTCTATTTCTCAGTACACCTAACACCCACCAATACAAGCCTCTCTTTGCTCTTCTCCACTCATAATCTGTTTTTGGGTTAATTACTTCAGTCAATTTGCTTAACACTGATAGAAAGTCTCTATTTCTACATTCCTTTATTTAACTCTGCCTCTCTATATCTAATATTCTCACCTTTATCTTTTTCCATATCAATTATTTCCTTTCCCCCTACGCAACACTCCCATACTCCCCCAAACCTAGTTTTTGCAATCTTTTGTTTCACTTATTCACCCAATATCTATCATTCTCCACGCTTTTCAAAAATCTATAAGCTTCCTGTAATAATTTCCCTCCCTTCCATTCCTTCAATCTAATCAAATACTTTACCATCCTCTTTACCATTTTCACCTCAATAGACACTTTGCAAACTAATCTAGCCCCTGCATTTGCCGTGCAGTTTGGTAGTCCCATCATAATCCTACTGACTTTCGCCACTACTTGGTATAATTCTATACTATCCTCTTCAAATCCCCATATTTTCACCCCAAATAACATTTTACTCTTAACAAGTGATTGAAACACCAGTTTCGGATTTTGTATTTTATATATGGGAATTTATTTTCTAATACCCTTATTGCTGCAAGCGCTCCTCTTCCCTTTAATTTGGTTCTCCTACACTGTTCTTTCCACGACACCTTATTACGTAATATTAATCCTAAATATTCCATTTTTTCTACTGGTATGATTTCCTTATAATCTACCATCCAGACTTTATCTTCCTTCCCATCTCTCCTTTTCCTAAATAACATTATCTGTGTCCTTCTCACGTTTACTCTAAGAGGCCATCTTCTGGTATAATCTACTACCTCATATAACCCTCTTTGCAAACCACTTGCCTTCAATGCTAGAATCAATAAATCGTCTGCGAATAGCAAACCCGGCACTTTATTCTTCCCTATCCATGGTCATTGGCATCTATCCCCTCTATGGCTCTCTAATATATTATCGGGGATAGCATACATCCTTGTTTCATACCTATATTCGACCCAATACCATTACTCAACCCTCCTCCCTGTAATTTGATCATCACAAGTACCTTCGCATGCATTATTTCAATTGCCCCTCTCATTTCCTTCGATAACCCTATCTCCCTTAACCTCGTGAATAGCGCCTCCCTGCTCACTGTATCAAAAGCTTTTTCTAAATCAGCCGCCGCTACGTACAATTTGAGCCCTGCATTCTCACATATTTCGTAACCAATGTGTCCAGTATCCACACATTATCAACCGTATTTCTTCCTTTCCCAAGTCCATTCTGAAACTCCGATATCCTCCCAAACTGCTCCGCCCAATTCTTTATCCTATTAGCCAAGATCCCTGTGTACACTTTTGACAAGGCGTCTAGGAGTGGTATCCCTCTATAATTATTCGGATCGATTCTAACTCCTCTATTCTTATGAATTGGGGATAATATCCCCTTTATCCACTCACTCGGATATTCAGCAGATTCAATCTCTTGAAGAATTTTACCATCCACCTCAACATCGCTTCGTTGGCTCCTACTTCCCTCCACACACTGTTAGCAATGCCATTTACATCCCCCGCTGCCTTGGATCTTGTATTACTTAATACCCTAATTACTTCCTGCCCTGTTATCTCCTCATCTAATATCTGATTTCCAACTTCTAATTCTCATCCTATATATTTTTTCCTGATTTCTCTATACCAGTTATCTTCCCCTCCTAAAATCCTCTTAAAACATTCCACCCACTCTTCCTCTCTTATGCTTATCCCCTTCTCCGTTGGTCTCGCTCTCGTTATCTTATTTATAGACTCCCAGATATTCTCTATTCTATTTTCGCTACAGTATCCATTTATTCTTTCTGCTTCCGCCTCCTTCCGCCCTCTTTTTTCATTTCATACCCCCTTGTATTCTCTTTTTAATTTACAATGTTCTCCTCTCTTCCCTTGTTCCCCTACGTGCCTATACTCCGTCGGGGCTATCAATAGAGCCGCTCTTTTCTTACTACAGTCCTCATCAAACCAGCCAGTCTCTCTATTCTTTTTTCCACCTCCCCTTCTCCTAACTTTCTTCCCCACACTCTGCTCTGGGACTTCTATTAACCCTAACACCCATCTACGTCATTTACTTCCAACGCCCTTTCAATTCCTATCGTTAAAATTTATCCCCTCTCCCTAAGCTCCAACTTCAGTTTCTCTCTCGTTGTATCATTCCAAACATACTTCCACCTCTCAGCCTTACACCCTCCCCTTCTTTTTCTCAGGTCTCCCTTCTCTTCCTCTGCCTCACTTCTCAATTTTTTCTTTATTGGCATGTCTTCTGTCACCCCAAGCCCTAACACTTCAAAACCTATCACTCAACTTAAAGCTATTTCCGAACTTATTCCTATATTAACCACGCTCCCCCATTTGTTATTATGTATGTCATTTCCCATTACAACCTCCCTTCATCCACCCGTTTAAAATATATAAATCTTCTAGTGCACGTAACTCCAGAAAACCTTCCCCACAACTATTTAAAATGTATCTTTACTCATCCTTCAGCAGCCCCCAAACTTCCGTATCATCTCTCCCATAATCCGGTACTCTATTGCTAAATCCAGCATTCCAATAACCCTTTAAAATCACTCCATCTTCTTCAAACAACCGTTTAATCGTGTTTATTTCCTCAATCAATTCCTCAAAAAATATGTTATGGCATATACGGAGTATTTTGGGTGATTGTATAGGAGGACCAGACAAATTGCCTCATGATCCCCTCTTCCCATTTTTATTCTAAACCATACTACCCCGTCTACATCACTCTTGCGTCCCTCCACTCTCCCGGCTACCTTATTTCTTATTAAAACTAGTATTCCCCCTGGGTTCCTCCCCATCTTCCCTACTTGTTTCCTTATCTCATTTACTACTCTATATCCGTCCCATTCAATTTCTACACGTTGCCTTAACAAAGATTCCACTAAGGCAATTATCTCAATTTTTTTACTAATTCCACAATTTCTCTGTTCACCAACTTCCCCATTAACCCCTTAATGTTCAGCCTATCGACATATATAGTTATTTTTATTTCCTCCTCCCCCGCTCTCGGCTTATGTGTTTCTCCACTCCCTGCCTTGCTTCTCGTAATTCTCCCTTGTTAGCCCTCCTTAGCTATCTCATCTTTCTTGTTTTTCTTTTCCCCTCCCATCTTCCCCTTAACCGAACCAAAATCCCTTCCACACTCCGCCCCCCCAAAAAAATATTTCAGACTTCTCGATCTTCCCTTATTCAACGCCTGTCTTCTCTCCACACTCCTATCTTTATTCCCCTTCATTGGGGAGGCTGGAACACTTCCCTGTCTAATTATGGCTCTTCCCTCTCTGTCATCTCCTGTTCTCTCCTCACCCTGATCAGCTAGTGTCCCTCTTCTCGTTTCATTTCACCTGTGCTGCTTTCACTCAACAAAGTGTCTGCATTCACCAACAGCTGAGTGCTGACTCTGCCGTCTCTTCTGTCTCCATTATCTCCGCTGATGACCTCTTGTGTTCGGTCACCGTGACTCCCTTCTTCTCCGCCCATTTCCAGATTCAGCAGCTTCTCCGGGGTCCAAGTTCGCGACCATTACCTGTATGCTGTAACCAAACACTTCCCTACTATCTTCGTCCGCAGGCCTTGTGCTCTCGCCTTCCACATATGCCGCTTTAAAACTTCCATCTGCTTCCTCTCACCCTTGTCTATCTCTACCTTCAGATATGTTTGAACCTGTCAGATTCACTACATTTCTTAATAATATGTCCGCCATCAGGGTTGAAATCAATCTCATTTTCACCGGCCTATTCCCATTGTTCCTTCCTATTCTCTACAAATCATCAATGTCCACTTCAGAGAAGTCCATTTTCATCTTATTTGCAATTATATCTACCAATTTGAGCAACAACTCCACTTTCGATTCTTGATCTCTTATACTCCATACACAAAAACAGTCTTCCTTGTTGACTCCTGCATCGCCAGCCTTCTTCCTTTCTTCATTTCTACCAATTCTTCTTCCAATGCAACCACCTTCTCTCTCAAACCTCCCACTTCCTCTTCTAAGTCCGCTATATTATCGTTTGCACAACCAACTTCTCCTTTTATAAATATTTTAGGTCCTTCGTCTCTCTTATTTGTGTGAATCAGAGTTCCTGTACCAATCCTTTAATCTCCTCGCCCTTACTTGCTTCCTTTAGCACTCTCTTTATTTCTTCCAATTCCTCCCACCCAAATGGTCGCGAATTGGGGCCTGGGTTCTTCTCTACTCCTCCCACCACCAACAGCGTTGCTGTCACTACCGCACACAACAGGATTTCGCGCAGCCCCTTAGTGCTGCTTTTATCTCTCCATCTGTTGTATGTCCGGCGCTCCCTTCTCGCTCCGCCAGCCAGCTGCACGCGCGCCTGTGTATCATTCTGCTAGCTTCGACGCGCAGCCCTCAGTGCGCGTGCCTGACCATCGAGTGTACTATAAATAGGAGCTCCCGGCCTGCTCACTTGCCCACTTGCCCCGGTGTCCAGCTCCAGAATACACCCTACGTCGAGCACGGAGGCTACTCCTCTTGAAAATGTGCTTCGACCAGGTGGACTGAATTTCTGGCAGTACGAGGTTTCACCTCTGGTCACCGCTCCCTTACCTGTTTCCGCTGCCCATGTTCCGTAATTCTTTTACAAGCCATTTTCATTCCCTAATTTATGCAAGCTCCCTTAGTTTCGCTAGGTGGAATTTCTTCAATCAATTGAACTTGCTTTTTTAGGAATTCAGACACTTCAACAAACAAGGACTCTCAAAGACATTTATGTTAGTGTGCCAGATAGTTCTCGACTATCAACGTGTCAATTCACAAAGACTATCTTTTCAAGATAGAAGTGTATATAAAGACTGCAAACCTGTACATATTGTATAAAGACAAACTTTTCTCAAGATTCAATATTCCTTTTTGCTTCAAAATAAATTTCTGTTATTTGTATAAATATCATAAAGTGAAGCAATAAAAGTTGTGTTTTGTAAACTTCAACCTTGGTTACAACACCATCCTTCCAATCCACACTTCCTTCAGCACCACTTTGCTCCTTGCCAACTTCCTATCCTTATCCTGTACTGCTGCGCCGTTATTCCCATCACTCACTCCTCGTTTCCACTGACAGGTCTTCACTGTACGCTGTCTCGATCACGACTGTGTTTCCATTCATTAGCCACAAATATCTCTAATTATCATCATCACCATCATCCTCATCATCATCATTATCATCACCATCATACTGAAGACTCTGCTTGAGTACCACTAAACAACATTCAAAGACCGAAATTCTTCCAATGACAGCTAAAGAACGTTAAGTATCCGCATGCAAGAAATGAAATCTTGTCCCTCATGTGTCTCTCTCGTGCTGTGGACGTATTTACCTGAGTATAACAGTTTTTTAGATCAGAAGGGAATAACCTTAGTGCAGAGCCATGCCATTACACGTGTATATATTTTTTCCTTTTTTTTAATTTTTTTTTTTTGCTATTTGCTTTACGTCGCACCGACATAGATAGGGTTTATAGCGACGATGGGGGAGGAAGGCCTAGGAATGGGAAGGAAGCGGCCATGACCTTAGTTAAGGTACATCCCCAGCATTTGCCTGGGGTGAAAATGGGAAACCACGGAAAAATATCTTCAGGGCTGCCGACAGTGGGGTTCGAACCCACTATCTCCCGGATCCGGGCTCACAGATGCATACCTCTAAGCACACGGCTAACTCGCCTGGTCATGTGTATAACTACTGTTGTAATAAATATGACGTACATGAGACGAAACGCCTGAATTTCAAATGGTATATTTATTACGCACCACTGAAGAATTATTGATACCACACTATTGTACTTATAAGATGCGTGAAGAATAAATCAACGTGCGGTATGTCCACCATGACTCGTAAAACGTATCTCACTTCTCTGAACATCGAATCAAATGAAATTCTATTGGTATACTGAAGACAAGTCAAACACACATCATTCAGAGTTCATCAACATTTGCTGGTAAGGGAACGTAATTCTCCACTTGTCCTTTGATAATGTCACATACAAATACTGGGCCATTTGCAGTAGTGTAAAGTGGTTCCTTCTCCAGTACGTACAGTACGTCTGCTTGCCACTACGAACGTTCTGGCACTATGTTGCTGAAATATGGCCCGATGGATTTCTTCCATATCTAAAAGAATCAGAGATTATTACGCATAGTGTTTCTGAACCATGCCTTTTGTGAAGCAGTCCTGATTATTATGTTCCCCGACAGATAGTCGTCGCTTGTCAAGGATTCACCCATCAGGTACGGAAAAAGTGATGAGCATAAAAGCCTTACAGTAGGAAATTTTTATAAACAGTTGTAAGTCATTATGACTTTAACGGACCAGATTACGCAGAATGGTTACTTGCTGACATCTTTACAAGAGGACAAATCTCTCTAGTATTCGTCACTGACGAATGTTCAGAATGTTTTCTCCGAGAGTTACGTCCTTACTCGAACTATCATCTATGTTCCCTCTGCACAGGACGGCTGCACCTCACCGACCACACGATATGGCAGAAGGATGTGTTAGACTGCAATATGCCAAAATGGCGATTTCTTTCCAAGTTACTGAAGTTTTAAAATGTTTTGATATTCTTAGCGCTTCAACAGACCTATGATAAACAGCCAGGAAGACGATTGGGAGTGGCACATATCCCACGAAAGATGCGAGAAACACGACTTAGATGGTATGGTCATGCTGTCCGAAGCATTGCAGACTCAATGATACATACAGCCCTCCAATTTGATCCTGGAGAGTCTCGATCCCGAGGTCGTTCCAAGAAGCAATGCTTCGACTGCAGCAAGGAAGACATGCATGTTGTAGGCATCACTGAAGCTGACGCCCTTGACCGCAGTAAGTGGAAGATGACATGCTTAAAAGCGAACCCTGCTCCAATGCGTGACTAAACACTAAGAAAGAAGAAGGAGAAGAAGAAGAACACAGTGCTTAAGATTTCATAGTAACTCCTCCTTGTGAAACTGAGTCATTTACCCTGTCGCCTTCAAAGTGTTCCGATATACATGAATAGTGGCAAATTACAAGGGATCAATACTGGAATGAATGTACTATAGGAACTGGAGATTTCGGGATAATTCATTCTTCATCAATGTTAATAAAACCAATATATATTTGAACAGGAACTATAGCGTCTAAACCATGGATGGGCCATCAAAGTATAATAGTAGCATGCAGACCACTCACAGTAAGACAGGCGTGTGGTGGTGTACGCCAGGTACTGTTTATTTACTGTTTGCCTGGAAGTGACGCGAGTCCAAGTAGCGCGGCTCAGGATGGGAGAGATCTCGTGACATACGTCACCTACAGTGACAAGCACTTCAATTCACTTCACGCGGACCGAGAATTGCACTGATGTATTAGCACGTTGTTTAATAAATACTATTAGTTGCTTCTGTATCAGTGCCGCGTGCACCCTCACTTCAGACAATGTGAACCACACGGCAAAGAGAGTGATGGACTGTTAGCCATTCTAACTTACGAGATATTTCATTCAAATCTGGCAATTGATATAGGTGCAAAGAAAGTCGTGAAACACTAACCACAGCATACGAAGGAAGGAAAACCTCTTTAATGAAGCTCTAAGTTCGTCATTACTATGCTAAGCACACGTTATTTCCTATGTAATGCCACACATGGATAGTTGGCCAAATTCAGATATTTATTGATTTTTAAGTATACCAAAAATAATATTCGTTTAATATATTTTCCATTGTTGCAAACTTCAGAGACTTCAATCAATCAATCAATCAATCAATCAATCAATCAATCAATCAATCAATCAATCAATCAATCAATCAATCAATCAATCAATCGTCAGTGATCTGTGCAGATGTTTTTGTGTAGATGAACCATTACGGAAACGATGGACGTACGCTCGTAATTAAACAAACTCTACAATTTATTTGTAATTTACTTCATCTGCCCATAAACGTTCTACTTCATGAGTTCCAAATGTTCTAGAGAGATATCCAGGTGGTGCATTCATTTTCAAAATCTAGTTTCCAGCTCAATAAAGGGCTTCGCACCATAATTAGTAAGGGATGCGTTCGTTGAGACTGAAAATACCAGAGTAAGCTGTCGGTATTTGTACAGAGTAATCGGGCGTTATCGCCAAATACTTTCAATACTTGGAAATGAAGTGATAGATTTCTATTTTTTTGAATTCTAAAATCGCAAATCCTAACTGTATAGATTTGTTTAAATGAACCTCTGTGTTTTCGAACTCACAAATGTAGTACTCATCAATTCTTAGTAATTTCTTAGTGTCTACTAAAAACTAATTTTCTCCCCATCTATCAGTATTGATTTTCGCTTTTAAATAAAGACAAATTCTTATATTTAAATATATTTTCACGCATTTTACCATACAAGGCATTATTCATTAACTTCTACTAATCACTATATGGTTCCATGATGGCGCTTTTTTCATTTTAAAATATTATCTTCAACATACTCTTTCAAGACAAAACCTTAAGAATATATATACGTATCGTGCGCATGGAATATCTTCAGACCGTTATCAATGTAAAATTTGAGTGTGATATTGTGTATGAGATGTCTGTCTTTATTGAACAACGTCGTACACAGTCTGTGGTGCGGAGCAAGAGTCATATGACGATGACTATCGTACCTATCAACAGGTTACTCAAGGTCCACAACGGCTAAAAATCATTTATCAGATTGATTACTCCACCTTTCCCAGTCAATGGATAACTCGGGTTCTGTTGACAAAAGCTCTATTGGAATTTTATTTAACATGCACTTCGAGTAAAGCGAATTAATATAGAGATACAGGTCTGTTTTCAACATTCGCATAACGGTGTATAGCCACCATTGAGGCACACCATAGCGCATGTTTTCTTGGATGAAAGTATACAATGTTCCATCTCGAATAATTTTGAAGTCGCGGTTATTACGCCCCACCACAGAGTACCACGTATATCCAGGAGCTCTCTGAAAGTACAGAGGATCTACTCCGTACGCTCGATAGGAAACTGTGCGGAATTGTTCGAATACTTCAGCCAGTATAGCAACATCAAGTTCCAGATAATTGTGGTATTCCTCAAATTTGTGCATTTTTTTTTTTTTGCGTCCCAAACTGCAAAAGCTTTCGTTTTACCAGGTGCTTTTTCTCTTAAAGAAGAAAACTATACCTCCTCGTTGGTTAGTAATGGCTTGTTTAGTTCCTTATCTGTTTCGGACCATTCCTATGGAAATATAGCATTTTCATCTGCATTTATAGCGTACCTGCGGTGTTCGAAATTTTGGCAAGGTTGCACAACGACGTAGATCAGAAATCAAAACTATCACATATTTTATATCTTACACGTCAATACATACAATGTATCAATTTCTTCGAAACTTTGGCCGTTATTTGTACCGATTCACCAAAACTTCGAATTACATCCCATAGCAATAAACGTGAATCGTACCACTTAACCCGTGAGAGGTCGCTCACGGAGTTTTCGTCCAGGCTGTAAATAATTATGAATGTGTAATGTCAGAGGATTTTGCTTACGGGCTGTCCCTTTCAATACCTTTCCCTCAATCTGTCGGCTAGTAGTGGGGGGGAGTTTTAACCCAGCAACAATCACGTTGTCGGTGTGAGCGCGCTTTTCGTGAACGCCTGGAGCATTCCTCCGCGTGCGACCGCGGGCGTTTCTCAGCGAAGCGGAATTATCTCCTGTGATCGA
This sequence comes from Anabrus simplex, assembly GCF_040414725.1. NCBI lineage: Eukaryota > Metazoa > Arthropoda > Insecta > Orthoptera > Tettigoniidae > Anabrus > Anabrus simplex. The sequence goes on from NC_090266.1 coordinate 801,477,135, forward strand.
CTTCTTTTATTACGGAAATAACGCAAACATTTATGCTCAGTGTGTAAAAATGTTCAGTTGTGTAGTGCTTCTTGACATTCTGCGTTGACATAGAAGAAGAAAACGAAAGAATTCGGAGTCTGTCAGATACTATAGAACGTGAGGAACTGCAAGAACTGCTAAATGCAAATAAAGAAGGCCCATTTCGAAGACAGTTCTTCGCTAAAGAGGCAGAAGAGACTCCAATTGATGATTGTGCTTATGTGTTGGAAGACGACTCCCATTCTGAAATTTATTTTCCTGAATTACAGGAACTAGGAAAACTAGATGAAGTGAACGCAATGAACCAAGCTGCGTAGTACTGGAAGAGGTGGGACAACACGCTGGAACGTTCACAAACCGCCTAAAAATGTTAGGACTTTTGATCGCAATAAAATAACAGCCCATTTACCTCAAGTGCGGCGAAAAGCCGTTGAAGCATGCCCCCCACTAGATGTGTGTGTCCGCCTCCGTATCGAAACGGTCAATGTTATTAGCTGCCGTCCTTGGGGGTCCGGGTTCGATTCCCGGTACTGACAGGAATTTAAAAATGGCAGGAGTGCTGGTATGTGTTTAAAATGATACATGCACTCAGGGTGTGTCTGAAAAGAGCTGCACCACTTCTGTATGAATGCATTAATATTTTCACTAGAAGTGTGGAAATTTCCTCTCTGACGATGAGTGACATAACCAAATTTACAAACATATGGATAGAGGAAAAGCGAAAGTAATTAATACCGGGAAAGAGACGCTGTGAACATAACGACTGCAGAAATTCAAGCCATCTTTGGTCTTTTATATATGTCAAGAATTCTGAAAGATTCCCACCTGAATTTGAAAGATCTTTGGGCATCAGTTGGCACTAGTGTGGAATTCTTCCGAAATTGTATGGCTACCACGCCCTTCAAGTTCTGAATACGAGCTCACATATTTGACTATATAACTAGCAGAGAGGAACGAAAATCGCTTGATAAACTTGCGCCAGTCCGAGATGTGTTCAAGAAAGTTGTCGAAAACTGCCAGGTAATTATAAAATTAGTTACGTCACTCATTGTTAAAGTAGGCAATAATTGTGTTTTCTTGGTGTTTTAGTTACGTCTTACTATTTCTGCAAAATATAACAAGCTTTATAAAAATTCTGTTACCGTTAGGATAAATTTAAACAATTCTAGATATATTATTTGAACGAAAGGTACGAAAAAATTAGGTTAATGCAGACGTATGACACCTATGAGAATGTATTTGTGTTTCTGTAATATCAATTGTGGCACAAATATATCATAAGTGAAGCTCTGTTTGTCTTAATCATGATCACGGAGGAAAACTCCGTGAGCGACCTCTGACGTTCGAACATTCTGCGCGCCCTCTCACGGGTTAAGGTATTGAAAGGAATTCGGAATCCAATTTTCTATACACCGCCAACAACGGCGTGGTACGAACCTCCTACGCCTTCCATATTTGTGCTGCTATAAAGAATAACAGAATCTCGTTCCGTTATATCGTTGCCGCATATCAAACAGTTAGATAACGTCACACCAGGTGACGACATCCAGTCTGTCGTCCAGAGACGAACTGACTCAACAAATGCAGCGACTATATCGTTTACCGTATTGAGTGTTTGTAATTTCTTACGAATATTTTCACCATTAAGAATTGCGTACCAGGCGTGCCAGGAAGGCACATGCTGCTTAGTCTCATCAAAATCAGCATATATTACTACTGTATACTATGCATTCTTCCATGCTTCCCAATACAGTTACAGTATTTTTATCAACATCGTCTTGTAAGGTGAAAATGTGAACATGTCCCGGGAGTATGATAGCGAACACAGGTATCGCAAAACTCGCGAATCCCTACGCTTATCTTGTCCCGGAGAAATGCATCTAAACGGGTTATTAATGAAAATTTATCATCAGAATGGAAAATACGTATGTATTCTTTAATGTCGCGTTCCTTTCGTAACTGATAAATTAAATTACCAACCTCATTAAATACTTGAATATTAAACACATTAATTTGTGTATGCCAGTGCCGTAAGTTATTCATAATCATTTTAACATCTGAAATCAAATACCTCTTCTCCGATAACCAAGTCTCTATCCTTCGGCGTACCTTCCGAGAAGTCAATAGTTTCTCCGTAATGTTTCATAGGATACTACAGTAAAACTCAATGGTCTCCTTTCCCTCCTTTCGGGCTTTAATTTACCTTCTTAATCACCAAGTAGTATGACTTATCCACTGCGCAATTGGGCCTTATGACTTGTTAGGTGTCATCTTTGGTATTGAACGTGTAGCACGTGAGAGGATTCAGCCACTCACGGCCTTTCTTGTCTACCATAGTATATTTTTCCCTTTTCATGGCCGTGTAGTATGGGCAGCAGCTCTTGTAAAACTTTCTGGATCTTTCGATCCTTCCTTCGAATGCGGCTTCCCTATTATATAAGGATAGCGAGTATATGTGCTGCTTAAGCTTTTAAAAGCAGAAAATGTATTCTGCTTCAAGCATTAGAGGTGTTTGACACTAATTTCCTGGCGCATAAATGGCGTTTGTAATGTCTAAATTGTGGTCCAGATTTCGAGACCCTTTTAAGGTAACCTTACTCTAGAAGCTTTGGCTCCCTTTTGAACTGTGTAAATGTATTTTCACTCTGCTATTGGACTTTGATCGTAAATGCTAGTCTATCTCCGAAACATTATACATTTTAGGACCATTTGGTATGAGTTTCACTGAAAAACTTGTATGAAATGGGAGTCCTTTCTCCCGTGATTATAAATTAACGAAGCTTCTAAGCTTCCCTGTATCTATTGTCAATGTTCTCCTCTGGTTAAATCTTTGTTATTGTTGTTTGAAGAAGATAAGTAAAAAAGAAAATAAATTTTCAGACTATATTGTTATTAAAACTTGAACCCTGGTTCATGCTTTGTCCCGCCATTCACCCCTCACGCTTCATTCCCTCTCTGCACCGCGGTAATCTCAGAAATTATATTATTATTATTATTATTATTATTATTATTATTATTATTATTATTATTATTATTATTATTATTATTATTCTTTCTTCGTTATGCCCATTCGTAGAGCGCGTTTGAACTTGTTAGTTGGTTTGATGGTTTGTGCCTTCTTATCCTCCCAAAATCTCTTCATGAATGCACTGTGTTGCATCTTGCGTTCTGTCGAGCACTTCCTAATAGTTGTCTTACCGAGCTCGATAGCTGCAGTCGCTTAATTGCGGCCAGTATCCAGTATTCGGGAGATAGTAGGTTCGAACCCCACTATCGGCAGCCCTGAAAATGGTTTTCCGTGGTTTCCCATTTTCACACCAGGCAACTGCTGGGGCCGTACCTTAATTAAGGCCACGGCCGATTCCTTCCCACTCCTAGCCCTATCCTGTCCCATCGTCGCCATAAGACCTATCTGAGTCGGTGCGACGTAAAGCAACTAGCAAAAAAAAAAAAATAGTTGTCTTTTTTGGTTTCTCCCTAAATTTATGATTGGCTACTTTTGTTCTAAAAGCTCCACGATTTTCCATGATGTCGTCTGTGATATTTATTTCTTGGAGGTCCGTCTTAGTTCCTTCTAGCCATTTTATTTTGACCTTCTTTGAGTTGATTACTTTGAATAATCTTTTAGTTAGTCTGTCGCTGTTCATTCTGTAGATATGGCAATAGAAATTAAGGCGCCTTTTCCGTACGGCATCAGTAAACCTGTCGGTGAAGGAGTAGAGGTCCGCTGTTCTCCTCTTAATCCACATTCCATTTCCTCTCGTAGGACCTTAAATTTTCCTGAGAATTTTCCGCTCCTGCTTTTCAATTTTTGTAATTTTAGAGTGACCACCTAAGCATATGGTTTCTGAGGCATATAAAGCTTCGGGCAATACAACTGTCTTGTAGTGTCGTAATTTTGCATTACGCGATATGACTATTTTGTTGTAGTAATTCCACGTCAGTGTGTATGACTTATGTAGTTTGGTGTTTCTTTCTACATTGGCACTACTGTCTAATCCTGATGGTAGTATAATTTCTCCAAGGTATTTGAAAGAGGGCACCTGTGAAATTGTGCCGTTTTCCATCTCTAGCGGAGTTCTTTTGCTATTTTGACGTAGATTTTCCATGTACTTGGTTTTCTCGTAGGATATCTGGAGGCCTGTCTTTGATGCTATATTGTGCAATCTCTGTATGGCATACCTTGTTTCATCCTTGGTCTTAGTAATGATTGCGAGATCATCAGCAAATGCTAAACATTTCACATTGACCTTGCTTCCCAAATTTCCGATGTTCACACCCATGATATCCTTTTCCCACTCTCTAATAACTTTGTCTAGAACTAAGTTAAACAGAATAGGGGAGATGCCGTCACCTTGACGAACGCCCGTACATATTTTAAAAGGCTCAGAGATTTATCCAAGGAATTTCACTTTAGAGGTCGTACTTGTGAGGGTCTGCTGGATAAGTGCTCTGGTCTTCTTGTCCACTCTGAGTTCTTCTAGAGTATCAAATACTGTCTTTCTGTTCACAGAGTCATACGCCTTCTTAAAATCCACAAAGGTGACGATCGTGCTGGCACTTCGGCGAATCCTTAATATCGTCTTCAAGTTCCATATTTGTTCTGCACATGATCGACCATTCCTGAAACCCGCTTGGTACTCGCCAATCAGGTGATCTGTTTGTTTTTCTAACCGGTTCAAGAGAGCTTTGGGAAGAATTTTGTATGCGATTGGCAGTAGAGATATGCCTCTATAGTTGTTTGGATCTGCCTTGTCACCTTTCTTTTGCAATGTGTGTATTAATGCACACTTCCAATCCTGTGGAATCATTTCCGTTTCCCATATTTCTACTAGGATTGCATGAATTTTGCTTACAAGATCATCTCCAAGTTTACACATCTCTGCAGTTGTGCCGTCCTCTCCAGGAGCTTTATTATTTTTAAGCGATCGTATGATCTCTGCTGTTTTCTGTGTTGTCGGTGGCTGTGAATCGGAGTTAGGCATGGGCTTTTCAAAGTTCAGTCTTTCCTTTGGAGGATCACAATTGAGGAGGTCTCGGAAGTAGTCAACTAGAATGGTGCAGTTCTCTTTGGTGTTCGTTTCTAATGTTCCATTTGCTCGACGAAAACATAAAGATGGTGGTTGATAACTAGATAAATTCTCACGGAAGGTCTTGTAGAAATTCCTGGAGTTGTTTCTAAGGAAATCTTATTCCATTTCTATGAGTCTATTTTTATCATAGGCTCGTTTCTCCCTGCGGATTATTTTTGAGGAGATTTTCTGAACTTTTAGGAAGGTCTCCCATCTCTTAGTTGTTTGATGTTCATTCCACTGATTCCATGCTTTCATCCGTTCATCAATGGCTTTATCACAGGTCGTGTTCCACCACCTATGTTTGCGTTTCCTTGGAGGCTGTCCTAATTTCATGGCTGATGTCTGAAGTGTTTTAGGAAGGCCTGGCCAGTCTTTGGGGTCCTGCTCTCGTATGTCTTGTAGAAAGGTCGTGGCGTTCTGTCGAAGACATTCTGTATCAACTCTTAGAGATCTTTTGTGTTTAAGTCTGCATCTGTTGGGTTGGAATCTCACTTTGATTTGTGTTAGGTAGTGGTCCGAGTCGACAACTTCCTTCCGTACTCTAACATTTTGGATCTCACACATATTCTTTCTGGAGATTGCGACGTGATCGATCTGGAATTCGCCCAATAACGGGTTTGGTGATTTCCACGTTTTCTTCTTATGTGTGGGTCTCGCAAAATGCGTAGACATGAGTTTTAAGACAAAGGTTTTACAGAAGTCTATAAGACGTTCTCCGTTCTTATTCGTTTTCCAATGTGCCGAGTGGTGACCAACAATCCATTTGTGTTTCCTCTCTCTGCCAACCTGTGCGTTAAAATCACCTACTAAGATTTTCACTTGATGCTTTGGAACCTTGCTAGTGGTTTCTTCTAAGAGTTCCCAGAAGGCTTCCACTTTCTCTGGGTTTTTCTTATTGTCAGTGTTTGTGGGAGCGTGGGCGTTGATCAAGGAGTAAGCTTTATTGCCAGATTTCACAGTAAGTACTGAGATTCTTTCAGATGGGGATGTAAAGGCAAGTACAGAACTGATGATAGTTTTTCGTACAGCAAAAGCTGTTCCAAGTTGTGTTAAGTTCCCATGGATTCTTATGGCAGGTTTACCCTTAAATATCCTGTACTCTTCAGAGTCAAAATGGTTTTCATCCTGGTAGCGCGTTTCCTGGAGTGCTATGATTTTAATATCGAACTTATTCAGGGTGTCCGTTAGCTGTTTAAGCTTGCCTGTGTTCAGTAGGGTGTTGACATTAATTGTACCTAAGAAGGTCTTTTTCTTGGGACGAAGAGATTTTGAGAAGCTCCGACTCTTCTCTGCATGATGCTCCCGATCCCCCAGAATCCGATGATCGGGAGAAACCGGACTAGGTGTGTCCAGAGCCTGGGGTACTTGCTGTGATAACGTGTTATCCATCATGCCAATGTTGCAAGTTGAAGATACATGCAGGGGGTGATCATACTGGTATGATCACAAGGTTACAACTCGATGGTTAAGATCGAGAGGTGCCTCTAGGTGTCTTCCGGCTAAATTATCATTTACGATTAATTAGGAGTCCGTGGTTAGAACTTCGGTTGTAAGCCGAAGAGCCAGTTCTTCCGCTCTCTCAGCCGTTGGGAAATATCCTCTTCCGCCGTCTAGACCGTTGACTGCAGTCCTTTTTGCCTCAGTTTATCCGCGGGTGGTTATTTGGCTTGGCCTTATTCACACCTGTCCTGCGTATCTACAGGAGCATCCCCTATCAGCCATATGGGACGCGCCGTGTCGGGGTTGAGGCCCCCCACCCCAGTGTCTTTCGAGGAGTTATGTCTAGCGCCTACTCAATTCGGTGCCAGACCCCCACGAAAGCTGACTGGGCACGGTATTATTATTATTATTATTATTATTATTATTATTATTATTATTATTATTATTATTATTATTATTATTATTATTATTATTATTATTATTATTATTATTATATTTGTTATTAGACAGTTCCATAAAACCTTTCCATTACTTTTCACGGGTGTTATCATTTTCTAGTAGGTTCATTTACAACTTACTTGAAGCCAGGAATCTGAAATACATTTGATAAGTATCCCTTTGCAATAGTGTTTCTGAATAGTAGTTACAGAGGGAGAACGATTATGAATGTTCACCGTTTATTCGCAGAGGGAAGAGGCCACTTCTCAAGCGCTATGCAATCCATAAGATTAATCTGTAAACGCTGTACCATCTTGGCAGGTTTAGGAAGTCTGTAGTTGACGATATCTTCCTGTGGACGAAAACAACAAATGTGATTAAATGGTGGAAACTAAAAAGGAAAGAAAGTAAATGTGGGTGCTTAAGGATAGTTAAATAAAACATACCTACAAATGAACCTCAAATAAGAGGAAATAAATGGAATGGATTCATGTGTACTGATAGGAATATTACAAGTGTACGTATATTAAAAACCTTAAAAAGGTGGAAAAAGCACAATAATGTAATAATAAAAGGAGGTTTGGAGCATGGAGAAAGAAGGAGATATTTAGTGAAATGTTCAACAGGGAATGGAAAATATAACGAAAGAGAAAAAGAATATAATACCACGCTACAGCATTTGATTTAGATGGTGTGAACTTTATGTTCAGTGCAGTGACTCGTTCTTCATTCGCTGCTCATGGTACAAGTTAAAAGTCTGCTATCATCATATCGTGAGCACTGTCCGCTTTGGGAAAACAACTCTTATCTCCCATACACAATTTTCCCTTTTCAGGGGCAAATGCTATTCGCACGACCCAAAGGTAAAAATTCCATCATTCTCTTGTGGACAAGATTTTACACTAATTAAATAATATAGCGTGTGAGAACTAGATGCTGTGTATCACTTTCAAGGATATAAATCATAATGTGTTTTCCAAACTTAAAATGGAATGGGTTCCTCACTGTTGAGCTATTAGAAAGAGCGAATTCAGCCTTCCTAACGAGTACATTTCGTCACCCCAAGTCATATAGGAGCAATATCTGTGGATCAATAAGAAGTTAAGAAATGCATGTGATTTAGGAAAGAACATAGTTGTATATCGTCGTTGCCGGGAATAAAAACCCCTATGCGATAATATTTTTGGAGATATACTCACCCGTAGCACATACATTATGAAGAGCGAGAATGGCTAGACCATTTTCACACAATATTGCACCTTGGGTGACGAAACCTTATTTGCCAAAGTTCTAAGATAAAATATTTCACATAGGAGGTTTTGTCCCGGCAGCGACGATTTATCATATTTCGATACTGACTTTTGGATACAATCTAACAAATGATTTAACTTGTTCAACTCTAATTGTTAGGCATGTGGGGAAAGTGTGTGGAGAATATAAGTTGGAAATATATCTCGACCATCTCAACACATTTCCTGATTCTAGGGATTCTTTCGAAAGGAATATCACAATAAAAACACATCAAGGAACAATAATTCATAACAAAATATTTTCATATTTTTAAAGACCATTTACACATTCCAATAATGTTGAAGGTGGGTATGAAGTAATCCCCGGTTGTATTGCTGTGGTCATCCATTACATGACAGTAACACTACAGGCACGCTGAAATCATACCACGTATTTATTCCATATTATTTCACATTTCTATGAAGAGATAAAAGAATGGCTGGGAAAGGCTGGTGTAAGGACTGTGGGTGTGAGTGGGAACTAAGGACGATGTGGGAAGAAATAGCGAGTTTGTGGGATATATTTAGACTTGTAACGGAGGGCGGGGTTGAAGATAGGTCTCCACCTATCAATGTAAAGGATACGGTAGATAGGCAAGAGCGAGGGGAAGGAAGGTGGACAGTATGGAAGGTGATAAAAAACGTTAGCCTCGTGTCAGTAGATTTACTGGCACGTACAGGAATTCCTGCGGGACAAAATTCCGGCACCTGGACGTCTCCGTAAACCGACGTAAAGCAATAACTTTATTATTACTGTTATTATTAATTAGAACGTGGTTTCAGTGTATGGTACCCACACCAGGAGTACTTGATACGAGAAATGGAAATTTTCCAAAGGAAAGCAGCACAGTTTGTTCTGGGTGATATCAGACAAAGTAGTGGTTTTACGAACATGTTGCATACTTTGGGCTGGGAAGTCTTGGGGTCCAATGAGACGAAATGCTCGACAATGCGGCATGTTTTGATCTTTCAGGGAAGAGATAGCGTGGAATGACATTAGTAGACGGATAAGCTTGGCTGGAGCTTTTAAAAGTAGGAAAGATAATAATATGAAGATAAAGTTGGAATTCAAGAGGGTAAATTGGGGCAAATATGATATAGGACGAGGGGTAAGGGATTGTAATAAATTATCATGGAAAATGTTCGGTAAATTTCCAAGTTCTTTGAGAATGTTTAAGAAAAATGTAGGTAAGAATTGAAAGGAAACCTCCCACATGGGCAACAGACGTAAATGCAGATTGATTGATTGATTGATTGATTGATTGATTGATTGATTGATTGATTGATTGATTGATTGATTGATTGATTGATTGATTGATTGATTGATTGATTGATTGATTGATTGATTGATTGATTGATTGATTGATTGATTGATTGATTGATTGATTGATTGATTGATTGAACCACGTAAGGGACATGTTCATTATTCATAAAAGTCTGCTATGATCGGATTGTGAACAATGATGATGACCACTTTGATAAATAAAACTCTTATCTCCCACAGACATTTTTCTTTTTACCTTCACACACGACGCAAAGGTAACATTTCCGTTATTCTCTAGTGGGTAATGTTTTCCATTAAATGACTATTATAGCGAGTGAGAACTAGATGTTGTGGGGCGCTTTCAACGATATCACCCACATTGATTAGTTGGTTAATAATTAATTTATCCTGGCAGGTGGCGTTCTCTTGCATCTAACCAGTTTAATGCACTATTTGCACCAAGTTATTCACGGCGATATATGTACATACCAACATTAAAAGTATAGGTCAACTGAAATTATTAAAAGAACATTTCTATATAAACGGACATGAATATTGTGTCTCACGTACTAAACAAATTGATATGATTATGCATAGCAAATTAGTAAGTAATAATAGTAGTGTAAATGGGACAGTTCGGCCGCCTCCTCCCGCGGGAAATTTGAATTTTTGGCGAGAAATTTGAATTTTGGCGCGAGATTTGAATTTGTAAACAAAGCCACGTGCTTTTTGACAGCTGTCATCGACAACAACGCATCGCTAACCTCACTGCTGCCATCTTGACGGGCCTAAACCTCAGTAGTGCCAACTTAACCTAACTAGCGCGAGGTAAACAAAGCCACGTGTTTTTGACAGCCACGTGCTTTTTGACAGACAACAACGCATCGCTAACCTCAGTACTGCCATCTTGACGGGCCTAAACCTCAGTAGTGCCAACTTAACCTAACTAGCGCGAGGTAAACAAAGCCACGTGTTTTTTGACAGCCACGTGCTTTTGGACAGACAACAACGCATCGCTAACCTCAGTACTGCCATCTTGACGGGCCTAAACCTCAGTAGTACCAACTTAACCTAACTAGCGCGAGATAAACAAATCCACGTGTTTTTGACAGCCACGTGCTTTTTTGACATCTGTCATCCGCCATCTTTAAACTACAGAGCACCGTGCTGCCCTCTTTATCGCAGTAGCTGCAAATTCGTCATCTGTCATCGGCAGTGCTGCCATCTTGGCGGGCCTAAACCTTAGTGCTACCAACTTAACCTCACTAGCGTGAGATAAACAAATTCACGTGCTTTTTTGACAGCTGTCATCCGCCATCTTTAAACCACAGAGCACTGTGCTGCCCACTTTATCGCAGTAGCTGCAAATTCATCACCTGTCATCCGCAGTGCTGCCATCTTAACGGGCCTAAACCTTAGTGCTACCAACTTAACCTCACTAGCGCGAGATTAGAATCGGTAAACAAATCCACGTGCTTTTTTGACAGCTGTCATCCGCCATCTTTAATCTATAGAGCACAGTGGTGCTCTCTTTAGCTACTTACCTTTGAAATGTGGTGGCGGATAATTTGAAAAATGCTTTTTGACAGCAGCTATCTTTAATCTAGAGAGCACCGTGCTGCCCTCTTTAGATAGTTACCTTTGAAATGTGGTGGCAGGCAATTCCACATGACAGCAGCCATCTTTAATCAAGAGAGCACCGTGCTGCCCTCTATGTGGTGGCGGCAATTTGAAAAATTCTACATGCTCTTGTTTGGAAACAAACTCACGCGCTTTTTTGACAGCCGTCATCCGCCATCTTTAATCAATAGAGCACTGTGCTGCTATCATGCGGGCAATTTCGTCAGCTGTCATCCGCCATCTTTAATCCACAGAACACCGTGCTACCCTCTTTATGACATGTAGTAGCGGGCAATTTGAAAAGTTCTGTTAGCTGTCATCCGCCATCTTTAATCAAGAGCGCACCGTGCTGCCATCTTTAGCTAGATACCTTTGAAATGTGGTGGCGGCAAATTGAAAAATTCCACGTGCTCCTGTTTAGTAAACAAACTCACGCGCTTTTTTGTCAGCTGTCATCCGCCATCTTACATCGCAAACCTCAGTGCTACACTCTTTAGGTACATACCTTTGTAATATGGTGGCGGATAATTTAAAAAGAAAAATTCTACAGCAGCCATCTCTCGACGCTAATTGCACAAGATGGTGGCTATACATGACTCCTTAATGGTGCTTATGCAAGATGGCCGCTATACATAGGTTCTTATGAGACGCCCTTGGGATGCTTGCGCAAGATGGCGGTTATACATGGCTCCTTATGAGATGCCCTAGGGATGCTTGCGCGAGATGGCGGTTGCTCTTATGAGGCGGCTTAAGGGTCCTTGCACAAGATGGCTAGAGACGCCCTAAGGATGCTTGCGCAAGATGGCGGACACAAGATGGCGGCTATACACGTCTCCTTATGAGACGCCTTAAGGGTGCTTGCACAAGATGGCTGCTGCTCTTATGAAGAAAGCTAGCTTAGAGGCTAACGCGTCGTGCTAGTTCGATTCATTAAATTTGGGGCTTAAATGTAAAATGTTAAATATCTCGAAAGCGGTGCATCGTAGAGCAAAACGGACAAAAAAATTTCTGCCCAGTACCTCGGTTCGCAGTACGAGGAACAAGAAAACATAGTCTAATGATGAGATCAACGGTTCGGTTCCTACTTAAGCCCTTTGGCATTCGCTCTGTTTTAGCTTGTATTGGAGCAAGTCTTCGTAACATGATCAGGTTTAGCTATGGTAGAGAGTATAACGTGCCGTGCAGGTTCGATTCATTAAATTTGGGGCTTAAATGTAAAATGTTAAATATCTCGAAAACGGTGCATCGTAGAGCAAAACCTAATACCAGGGTTTGCAGTATCAGGAATATGATAGCATAAGGAAAACATAGTCTAATGATGAGATCGACGGTTCGATCCCTACTTAGGCCCTTTGGCATTTGCAGCTATCTAATTCTACAAGATGGGAGCTATACATAGCTTCTTATGAGGCAGCTTAAGAGCGCTTGCACAAGATGGCTGCTGCTCTTATGAGACGCCCTAGGGGTGCTTGCGCAAGGTAGCAGCGACAAGACGGTGACTATACACAGCTCCTTATGATACGGTCTAGGTGCTCACACAAGATGGTGGCTGCTCTGATGAAGAAAGCTAGCTTTGCATCGTGCAGGTATCTTTACAGCACTAAACCTCATACCTTTGAAATGTGGTGGCGGGTAATTTGAAAAATTCTACGTGCTTTTTCATAACAGCAGCTATCTTTAAACAATAGCGGCTATCCATAAGCTGTTAAGGCCTCCTCTTATGTCAAGGCATAGCTCTATCGAACAAGTTTAAACCTGCATCGGGATAGCTAGAGTAAGCACGTGCTGCAGTGATGACGTCATTATGCATGTTTAGACTTGCAAATCACTAAAGAAACATAACAAGACTAGAATCGAACACTGCACTCTATGCCGTTAACTTTATCATGTGATCGGAACATTGATTGAAGTGTTTAGAACACTAAATAAGTGATCAAGACTATAATAGAACACTGTACTCGATACAACATGTGTTTAGAACATGTCAGGGGATACCTTTGTTCTAAGAAGATTAGATTACCGCACATTCCGTGTAGGGCTAATAGGCTAAGGGGCTAATGGGCTAAAGGGCTAATGGGCTAAAGGGCTAAAGGGCTAAAGGGCTAATGGGCTAAAGGGCTAGGGTGCATCTCCTCTCTTTATCCGGGCTTGAGACCGGCTCTACAACTAGAGGCGGAGTTAACACCCTAAGGAAGGGAGAATGTTGGGAAATAATCTATACGAATATAGCTACTCGATCGACTATATACTACAGATGGATGACTTAGGTGAGGGTAAGCGCTTACTTAATAATACCTACACGACGTAATTCATACTCTATTTCAAAAATATCTTCTTTGTACTGTGTGTAAACAGCATCATGATAGGCTCTTAGCAGTTGTAAACGTTTTACGAGTACGTTGGGGTCTTTACAGTAGCTTATATCTACATTGGGTAACAGAGGCTTGTTGTGAACTTTGAGTCTATATGCAGACAGTTGATGTGCAGGGACTTGTTTTGATGTAATACGTGCTTCAGCAGTAGCGTTTCTAGGTACAAACTTAACTTGTTTTGATAGCGATGAAGCGTTGAAATATCCTTCTTCTTTACCTTGCATCTCTTCTTGAGATGTTTGCACTTCGACAGAACGTGTAGTAGGCTTAGGAAATGAAGTAAAATCATCAAGCTGTAATGGCAATGAATTTTCTTCTTCTTCTACTTTCCCTTTACTACTGTTTTGATCAACATCATTATCCTTATTATCATAATCATGATCTTGCCTCTCTTTATCTTGAAGTTTGTGCTTAGTAACAGAACTTGCAGCAGGCCTAGACAACAAGGGAGAATTAAAAATCTCTCGCAGAGGTGTACTTTTTAAACATAAATCAGTGTTCGCTGGAATATGGTTGAGCTCTTTGTATTTTGTTCCCGATGAAGCTACATTACACGCAGCTTCATGACGTTGAGCGTTGTATGCGTTCTTGAACTCTCTTCTACAATGTTTGCATTGAAAAATTGTCCTACATGATATCTCATGACGTCTCCTGTGATAGCTTCGGGAAAATGCTTTTCCACACCCTTCGCAAATATACCTGGAAATAGGTTTTTCCATGACGGACTTTTATCGTCTGCTAACAGATTCTTCTTTAAATCTACTCGACATTTGTTACTCTCTACTTCGATGATGCGAACAGCTTAGCGATTAACAGTAAACTAACACAAAAGCGTATAACCAAGGTAGCAACAGTAAGGTTTAAGCCCATCAAGATGGCAAGAGTGAGGTTAGCGACGTTCTGCTGTTGGATTTTAAATTCCGCGCTATAACATGCATAAGGTGGTAGCCTTGAGGTTTACTGCCGTAAAGATGGCAGCAGTGAGGTTAGCGACGCTCTATTGTCCTTCAAAGTGAGGTTAGGGTTCGTCAAGAAGACAGCTGTCAAAAAAGCACGTGGCTATGTTTACCAAACAAGAGCACGTGGGCGTGACGTCACGGTCACGTAGTTTGCTGCTTCAGCATGCAAAGTTCAATGTCTACACCTACGTAGTAAACACTCTGCTATGTTCACAAAATTTTTACTCATAACTATTTTTTATGCTTTAAGTTCGTGCACATAGGTTATGTTAAGATAGCAGCACACGTACAAGCGATGGTCACGTGCTCTAGTAGAAGATGCATGCATTATCAAAATGTGATATGTACACGCTTTTAAACCTTGCTATTCTTACCGCTGCCATGTTCGCAAGATTTTCAAAGATCGCTATTCTTTGTGCTTTAAGTTCGTTCGCATAGGTCATGCTAAAGTAGCAGAGCAAACACATGCGAACGTTGTACATTCTAGCGGGATGTGTTTAGTACGATAGTTGATGCGTGCAAAATCGATAGGTGTTGTGTACACACTTTGAAACTTAACTATTCTTCGTGCTTTAAATCCGTGCACATAGGTTATGCTAAGATAGCAGCACACTCTTGCGGGAGAGGTTTTGTACTCTAGTTGATGCATGTATAATCGATAGGCAATGCGTACAAGCTTTTAAAACATTGCTATTCTTACTGCTGCTGCTGCTATGTTCACAAGATTTTTATACATCAGTATTCTTTATGCTTTAAGTTCATGCGTATAAGCTATACAATGTTAGCAGCATACTTATAAGGTTGTTGCACGCTCTAGTAGAAAAAGTTTAGTAAGAAAGACGATGCATGCAAAATCGATAGGTGATGTGTGCACGCTTTGAACTTGGGTATTCTTTGTGCTTCAACTTCGTGCACATAGGTTATGTTATGATTGCAGCACACACAAGCGATGATAGCACGCTGTTGTGGAAGAAGTTTAGTACAAGAGTTCATGCGTGCAAAATTGACTGGTGTTGTGTGCACGCTATTCTTTTTGCTCTAATTTCACGCACATAGGTAGCAGCACACAATTGCGAACGTTGTACACTCTAGCGGTAGAAGTTTAGTACGATAGTTGATGCATGCAAAATCGATAGGTGATGTGTACACGCTTTGGAGCATAGCTATTCTTTGTGCTTTAACTTTATACACATACGTTAGCAATACACATATGCGATCGTTGTACACTCTGGCGGTAAAAAATAGTCGATGCATGCAAAATCAATAGGTGATGTGTACACGCTGTTAAACATCGATATTTTTTTGTGCTTTAAGTTCGTGCGTATAGGCTATGCTAAGATAGGAGTACAATCTAGCGGAAGAAGTTCAGGGTGATGTGTACACGCTTTGAAACATGGTTATTCTTTGTACTTTAAGTTCATGCACATAGGTTATGCTAAGATAGCAGCACAATCTAGAGGAAGAAGTTTAGTACGAGAGTCGATGGTTGCAAAATCGATAAGTAATATGTACACGCTTTGAAACATGACTATTCATTGTACTTTAAGTTCATGGGTATAGGTTATGCTAAGATAGCAGCACAATCTAACGGAAGAAGTTTAGTATGATAGTCGATTAATGTAAAATCAATAGGTAATGTGTACACGCTTTGAAACATAGCTATTCTTTGTACTTTAAGGTCATGCGTATAGGTTATGCTAAGATAGCAGCACAATCTAGCGGAAGAAGTTTAGTACGCGAGTCGATGCATGCAAAATCGATAGGTAATGTGTACACGCTTTGAAACATGGCTATTCTTTATACTTTAAGTTCATACGTATAGGTTATGCTAAGATAGCAGCACGATCTAGCGGAAGAAGATTAGTGCAATATTTGATGCATGTAAAATCGATAGGTGATGTCTACACGCTTTAAAACATGGCTATTCATACTGCTGCTCTGTTCCTAAGATTTTTAAACATAGCTAATCCTAATGCTGCTCTTAACGACGTAAAGCTAAGGATTGATTACGTGACCGTGACGTCACGACCACGTGCTCTTGTTTGGTAAACATAGCCACGTGCTTTTTTGACAGCTGTCTTCTTGACGAACCCTAACCTCACTTTGAAGGACAATAGAGCGTCGCTAACCTCACTGCTGCCATCTTTACGGCAGTAAACCTCAAGGCTACCACCTTATGCATGTTATAGCGCGGAATTTAAAATCCAACAGCAGAACGTCGCTAACCTCACTCTTGCCATCTTGATGGGCTTAAACCTTACTGTTGCTACCTTGGTTATACGCTTTTGTGTTAGTTTACTGTTAATCGCTAAGCTGTTCGCATCATCGAAGTAGAGAGTAACAAATGTCGAGTAGATTTAAAGAAGAATCTGTTAGAAGACGATAAAAGTCCGTCATGGAAAAACCTATTTCCAGGTATATTTGCGAAGGGTGTGCAAAAGCATTTTCCCGAAGCTATCACAGGAGACGTCATGAGATATCATGTAGGACAATTTTTCAATGCAAACATTGTAGAAGAGAGTTCAAGAACGCATACAACGCTCAACGTCATGAAGCTGCGTGTAATGTAGCTTCATCGGGAACAAAATACAAAGAGCTCAACCATATTCCAGCGAACACTGATTTATGTTTAAAAAGTACACCTCTGCGAGAGATTTTTAATTCTCCCTTGTTGTCTAGGCCTGCTGCAAGTTCTGTTACTAAGCACAAACTTCAAGATAAAGAGAGGCAAGATCATGATTATGATAATAAGGATAATGATGTTGATCAAAACAGTAGTAAAGGGAAAGTAGAAGAAGAAGAAAATTCATTGCCATTACAGCTTGATGATTTTACTTCATTTCCTAAGCCTACTACACGTTCTGTCGAAGTGCAAACATCTCAAGAAGAGATGCAAGGTAAAGAAGAAGGATATTTCAACGCTTCATCGCTATCAATACAAGTTAAGTTTGTACCTAGAAACGCTACTGCTGCAGCACGTATTACATCAAAACAAGTCCCTGCACATCAACTGTCTGCATATAGACTCAAAGTTCACAACAAGCCTCTGTTACCCTATGAAGATATAAGCTACTGTAAAGACCCCAACGTACTCGTAAAACGTTTACAACTGCTAAGAGCCTATCATGATGCTGTTTACACACAGTACAAAGAAGGTATTTTTGAAATAGAGTATGAATTACGTCGTGTAGGTATTATTAAGTAAGCGTTTACCCTCACCTAAGTCATCCATCTGTAGTATATAGTCGATCGAGTAGCTATATTCGTATAGATTATTTCCCAACATTCTCCCTTCCTTAGGGTGTTAACTCCGCCTCTAGTTGTAGAGCCGGTCTCAAGCCCGGATAAAGAGAGGAGATGCACCCTAGCCCTTTAGCCCATTAGCCCTTTAGCCCTTTAGCCCTTTAGCCCATTAGCCCTTTAGCCCATTAGCCCTTTAGCCTATTAGCCCTACAAGGAATGTGCGGTAATCTAATCTTCTTAGAACAAAGGTATCCCCTGACATGTTCTAAACACATGTTGTATCGAGTACAGTGTTCTATTATAGTCTTGATCACTTATTTAGTGTTCTAAACACTTCAATCAATGTTCCGATCACATGATAAAGTTAACGGCATAGAGTGCAGTGTTCGATTCTAGTCTTGTTATGTTTCTTTAGTGATTTGCAAGTCTAAACATGCATAATGACGTCATCACTGCAGCACGTGCTTACTCTAGCTATCCCGATGCAGGTTTAAACTTGTTCGATAGAGCTATGCCTTGACATAAGAGGAGGCCTTAACAGCTTATGTATAGCCGCTATTGTTTAAAGATAGCTGCTGTTATGAAAAAGCACGTAGAATTTTTCAAATTACCCGCCACCACATTTCAAAGGTATGAGGTTTAGTGCTGTAAAGATACCTGCACGATGCAAAGCTAGCTTTCTTCATCAGAGCAGCCACCATCTTGTGTGAGCACCTAGACCGTATCATAAGGAGCTGTGTATAGTCACCGTCTTGTCGCTGCTACCTTGCGCAAGCACCCCTAGGGCGTCTCATAAGAGCAGCAGCCATCTTGTGCAAGCGCTCTTATGCTGCCTCATAAGAAGCTATGTATAGCTCCCATCTTGTAGAATTAGATAGCTGCCAATGCCAAAGGGCCTAAGTAGGGATCGAACCGTCGATCTCATCATTAGACTATGTTTTCCTTATGCTATCATATTCCTGATACTGCAAACCCTGGTATTAGGTTTTGCTCTACGATGCACCGTTTTCGAGATATTTAACATTTTGCATTTAAGCCCCAAATTTAATGAATCGAACCTGCACGGCACGTTATACTCTCTACCATAGCTAAACCTGATCATGTTACGAAGACTTGCTTCAATACAAGCTAAAACAGAGCGAATGCCAAAGGGCTTAAGTAGGAACCGAACCGTTGATCTCATCATTAGACTATGTTTTTCTTGTTCCTCGTACTGCGAACCGAGGTACTGGGCAGAAATTTTTTTGTCCGTTTTGCTCTACGATGCACCGCTTTCGAGATATTTAACATTTTACATTTAAGCCCCAAATTTAATGAATCGAACTAGCACGACGCGTTAGCCTCTAAGCTAGCTTTCTTCATAAGAGCAGCAGCCATCTTGTGCAAGCACCCTTAAGGCGTCTCATAAGGAGACGTGTATAGCCGCCATCTTGTGTCCGCCATCTTGCGCAAGCATCCTTAGGGCGTCTCTAGCCATCTTGTGCAAGGACCCTCAAGCCGCCTCATAAGAGCAACCGCCATCTCGCGCAAGCATCCCTAGGGCATCTCATAAGGAGCCATGTATAACCGCCTTCTTGCGCAAGCATCCCAAGGGCGTCTCATAAGAACCTATGTATAGCGGCCATCTTGCATAAGCACCTTTAAGGAGTCATGTATAGCCACCATCTTGTGCAATTAGCGTCGAGAGATGGCTGCTGTAGAATTTTTCTTTTTAAATTATCCGCCACCATATTTCAAAAGTATGTACCTAAAGAGTGTAGCACTGAGGTTTGCGATGTAAGATGGCGGATGACAGCTGACAAAAAAGCGCGTGAGTTTGTTTACTAAACAGGAGCACGTGGAATTTTTCAATTTGCCGCCACCACATTTCAAAGGTATCTAGCTAAAGATGGCAGCACGGTGCGCTCTTGATTAAAAATGGCGGATGACAGCTAACAGAACTTTTCAAATTGCCCGCTACTACATGTCATAAAGAGGGTAGCACGGTGTTCTGTGGATTAAAGATGGCGGATGACAGCTGACGAAATTGCCCGCATGATAGCAGCACAGTGCTCTATTGATTAAAGATGGCGGATGACGGCTGTCAAAAAAGCGCGTGAGTTTGTTTCCAAACAAGAGCATGTAGAATTTTTCAAATTGCCGCCACCACATAGAGGGCAGCACGGTGCTCTCTTGATTAAAGATGGCTGCTGTCATGTGGAATTGCCTGCCACCACATTTCAAAGGTAACTATCTAAAGAGGGCAGCACGGTGCTCTCTAGATTAAAGATGGCTGCTGTCAAAAAGCATTTTTCAAATTATCCGCCACCACATTTCAAAGGTAAGTAGCTAAAGAGAGCACCACTGTGCTCTATAGATTAAAGATGGCGGATGACAGCTGTCAAAAAAGCACGTGGATTTGTTTACCGATTCTAATCTCGCGCTAGTGAGGTTAAGTTGGTAGCACTAAGGTTTAGGCCCGTTAAGATGGCAGCACTGCGGATGACAGGTGATGAATTTGCAGCTACTGCGATAAAGTGGGCAGCACAGTGCTCTGTGGTTTAAAGATGGCGGATGACAGCTGTCAAAAAAGCACGTGAATTTGTTTATCTCACGCTAGTGAGGTTAAGTTGGTAGCACTAAGGTTTAGGCCCGCCAAGATGGCAGCACTGCCGATGACAGGTGACGAATTTGCAGCTACTGCGATAAAGAGGGCAGCACGGTGCTCCGTAGTTTAAAGATGGCGGATGACAGCTGTCAAAAAAGCACGTGGCTGTCAAAAAACACGTGGATTTGTTTATCTCGCGCTAGTTAGGTTAAGTTGGTACTACTGAGGTTTAGGCCCGTCAAGATGGCAGTACTGAGGTTAGCGATGCGTTATTGTCTGTCCAAAAGCACGTGGCTGTCAAAAAACACGTGGCTTTGTTTACCTCGCGCTAGTTAGGTTAAGTTGGCACTACTGAGGTTTAGGCCCGTCAAGATGGCAGTACTGAGGTTAGCGATGCGTTGTTGTCTGTCAAAAAGCACGTGGCTGTCAAAAAACACGTGGCTTTGTTTACCTCGCGCTAGTTTGGTTAAGTTGGCACTACTGAGGTTTAGGCCCGTCAAGATGGCAGCAGTGAGGTTAGCGATGCGTTGCTGTCGTTGACAGCTGTCAAAAAGCACGTGTCTTTGTTTACAAATTCAAATCTCGCGCCAAAATTCAAATTTCCCGCCAAAAATTCAAATTTCCGGCCAGAATTCAAATTTCCCGCGGGAGGAGGCGGCCGAATTGTCCCATTTACACTACTAATAATGTAAGTAATTATTGAGTAATTAATAAATAAATTATTTACACTAAAATAAAAAGTAGCAATATTAAAACCATTAGAGTTATGATTATTTATGAATTTAACATTTAAACAAATATATACCAGGTTGTCCTCCAGCGCCGTACTTTCTACGCTTGAGTGTGCCGCATGTACTAATGACGAATATGACATTTATTTGATTTTCACAGTGTTACTATTGCCTGCAAGCATGTTACGTCAGAATACGAAGAGATAACAACCCGACAAACCATTCGCTACATGTTGTCTAGCACTACCCCTCTAATGCCCCCCCCCCCCCAATGCGTTATTAAGCCTCGTTTTCGGAAGCATAATATTCGGCTGGTATTTGGAAGAGCGGCACTAGAATTGCTGTCAACATATCGGCAATGGCTGGTGTGTTCAGCAAAAACGAATACACAGACTTAATTTTAATCTATGAAGAAAAAATGAAATGGTGTATAGCATTTAGTGTCGGGAGTGTCCGAGGACAAGTTCAGATAGCCACATGCAGGTCTTTCGATTTGACACCCGTAGACAACCTATGCGTCTTGATGAGGATGAAATGATGGTGAAGACGACACATACCCTCAGCCCCTTTGCCAGCAAAATTAACCAATTAAGGTTAAAATTCCAACCCTGCCGGGAATCGAACCCGGGATCCCAGTGACCAAAGGCCAGCACACTAACCATTTTCCCATGAAGCCGAAAAATCTATGAAGAATCTAGCCGGAATGCAGCCGAAGTTCTCAGATGATACGCACAGGAGTTTTCAAATAGGCGTCCGCTTCCTATACACGTAGGCCTATTTCACCGATCAGACCTCCTATTAAGAGCTAATGGATCGTTTAAGGCACATGACAGCCATTGTACTGCAGTAATTTGAACGTGGTCCTTTACAGGGTAAGCTAAACTTTACATTTCTGTGAAGATAATGTAATTTAATAATAATAATAATAATAATAATAATAATAATAATAATAATAATAATAATAATAATAATAATAATAATAATAATAATTGTTACCGTGTTTTTGCGGTAGGTAGAGGTGAAAGAAGGTGCGGGCTTGAACGGGTCTCAAACTACGAAATTAAAGTTAATGTAAAATTAAACAAGGTTATATTTTCTTTTCAAAATTAAGAAATAAAAAGCATGGCAGGTACAGAGTAGCAAGGCAACAAAAGTATAGTTACAATATTTACCGGATTTGGGCTTCGCGCCCTGACTTCACAATTCTTGGGCAATCAGCCCAACCTTACTCCAAAATAAGTTTAGACAGAGGGGCGGAAAACCCCATTCATGCTCAGGAGCACTTGCTCCAAATTACACAGAAAAGCCTCCTCGAGGCATACAACACTCAATTTTCAAGAAAGAGCTACTCGCTCTCAAACTTTAGGCCTCTCAAAGGCCACGCCAAACTCCACCTTCAATCTGTCCTCTAAGGACGTAAACACAGGGGTAAAATACCCAACCTACTGAGGTCTATTAAATGAAAAAGGTTAATTACATGACCTCTAAAATAACAATTTGAGAGGAGGCGATCTGCACTCCTAATGTATTTGTTTCAAAACCTAATTTGGCTCTAGGCCATTAATGCAAGGGCTAATCCCATACTAAAGAGGTGACTTAGAAAGGAACAATTTACATTACGTTAAAGAAGAATAGGTTGAGAAAAAAGTTCACCTCAAAACAATATGAGTGGGAGCTCGAGAGGGTAAGCACTCTCTATCCCAATATGCAATTTAAAAGATAGAATAAATACTAAGTGTCTTTACATTCTAAGGAAGGTTACATTAAGGAAAACTTCGGACCCGCCCCGAGAGTTAAACTGCTGAGGTAGCAAAGAAAGAAGTTATTAAACGGCCATTACCTTGTTGTTGACCGCTGCCGAAGAAAGAGGCGCTTCCCGCCCCCTGCTATGTACCTTACACACTAAAAGATGGAACAGAAGTGGCGCAGAGACCCAAAAATCAGCAGTTTATATACTCTCGCGGAAAGTTCGAGGCGTTTTTGGAAAGAAAACACCCGCCCAAATCACTTTATTGGTTAGGGATAAGCAGCATATTCAAGTTGGGGGAAGATACATCAGATTGGTCAGAAATTAATTAAAGAAATTCGGGATTGGCTAAATACGAACAAGGGGAAAGAGAGGGGTATACAGCCAACCTAAACAATAACAGAAAGAAATTTAACAAGAAACAAACTTTTGAAATAAAAATTTCTCCAAAGAAACAGTTCTTTCACATCGCACTAGGGTGCCCCATTGTAGTTTTTCAGTAGTGTCCTCTAGAAGAGAAAGTTCACACTTCTTACTACCGGTAAAACAAAAATACATCAAAAGTGGCACAGTTCAAAAACTCCAAAATTTCCAAGTAGTGACATCTTCTGAGAAACTTAAAAATTAATACCGTCAATAAAGTTCAGACTTCCTCCAGCAGAGGAGTTTCAACTGGCGCAAATTTTAAATTAGCGGCGTGGAGGTGCACCGCCCGGTGCAGACCTCCCCCCCCCCCAAAAGTTCCTCCAGGGGTGACACATGAAATTTGTTTGAAAGCAAGGTCCAAGTTTTGATGTTGATATGGAGATTAATTGCAGAAGTATTTATAAGATTTTCTTAATTTGGTTTGATTCAGTTTCAAAATTTTTGTAGTTACTGGTGAAGTAAAGTCTTTATGTTTGTAGAAGTTGAATTCAGAAGGAAAACTTTAGTTTTTAAAGTTGAGGAAAATTTTTCTAAGTCCACCAAATATTGCAGTAGAATACCCAAGAAAAGGTAGTAAAGTTGAACTGGAATATCCATATAGCTGGATATGTACTTCAAACGTTGATGATTTTAACGGCCAGACCACCCGCCACTGCTTGCGTTCAGAGGAGGCCGCCCGGGCCCCTCAAGTACCCTGAGATACCGCTCGCCCGCACTATGAGGGGAGCAGAGGTGTTGAAGCACGCCGCGCCCGCGGTGAACATATACAGGCTGCGGGCCAGTAGCAGGTCGTGCGCCGCACATCAGCCTTGGCCGGGAGGAGAGCTCCGGCTCGCCGTGCACATGTCGTCCTCGCTGGGATCGAGGGGGCCCTTCCTCTACCCCAGTCGCGGCACAGTGCCGCGCGGCTGCGGGGGCACTGAAACATTAAAGCTAGGCGGCAGAATTTGTTGGACCATCATCTTTTTTTGAGGGCACAGGCTTTGTGGAGAGGTTGAGGGGCCAGCGGCGTGCAGATATCCATGGCATTAAATAAGCCACAGTGTAGGGTGGAGCAGGAGACGGGAGCGTGGTAATGGCCGTGGCAAGAACAGGATGGCTGTTTAACGGTTCGGGGCAGGTTTTACAAAAATGCTTACATATAAAACAAAATATTATAGAAGGGGCAGAAAGCCTTAAAAGTGAAATTCAAAAAAAATATAACCTTCATATTCCTTTCAAGATAATATGAGGCAAGTTAGCACAGAAATTATACAGGTTTCACCTGCGACAGGTGAACCCTAAATATCCTCTCGGTGGCTGGATTGCTTAACAACAACGTAACCGGCGTAAGGAAATCGAGAATGACACACGGCCCATGAAATCTGGGGGCAAGCTTGCCCGCAGGAACAAAATTCTTGACCATTACATGGTCACCTACCTTCAAATGGGTGGATCTCCGTCCACGATCATACCTTTCCCTAACCTTTTCATGAGACACTTTAAGATTGGCTTTAGCCTTCTTCCAAAGATCTTTAATGTTGTCCGGATCTATTGTCTCAGGCAGAATGTCACTCAGAGACCAGAGGTTAGAGAGCGGCGTGTTGGGAACGAAATTGAACATCAAAGAAGCTGGAGTAAATTTATGTGATTCATGAACCGCCGAATTCAAAGCAAAAGCTACCCAATGCAGGGACGTGTCCCACCTGGAATGATCTTCATGATGATAGGCAATAAGCGCGGACCTGAAATTACGGTTAACCCGTTCAGCCAGAGATGGTTGAGGGTAATAAGCAGAAGTAGTCACATGAGAGATGGACAGGTCAAAGCAGAATTTACGAAATAGATTAGATGTAAAAGCCTTAGCATTATCAGATACAATATATTGACACGGACCAAAAGAAGCAAAGATAGAATTTAGACAAGTAATGGTGGACTGAGCGGTAGCCAGCTTAGTCGGAAATAACCAGGAAAATCTTGTAAAACCATCTACACATACAAAGATGAACTTGTTGGCATTTCCCTTCGACTGGGGGAAGGGTCCTACATAATCAATATACAGGCGTTCCATGGGGCGCGACGCTTGATGAGAAGATAACATGCCTACCTTGGTGGACATGGTGGGTTTACTGAGCAAACAAGATTTACAAGCTTTTACTAGTTCACGGATTTCACCGTCCATACCCTTCCAGATGAACCTTTCACGAATCTTTTCACGAGTTTTAAAGATTCCAAGATGCCCCCCTAATGGGGTCTCATGATAGTACTTGAAGATCATAGGCACAAGAACAGCTGGAACGACAACTTTCATCATCTTATCATGCCTCGAAGGGCAACATAGAACACCATCCCTCAGAACATAAGGGACAACATGTTCCCCAGAAGAAAGGGTTTCCATTATCGGAGCCAGCGTCGGATCTTCACGTTGGTATTTCTCGATATCCCTAAAGAGCATGGGCGCATCTGTTAAGATGGCATTAACACCAGATAGTATGGACTCGGGAGGTGATGAACTGTCGACCGGTTCAAGGGTCTCGATGTCGTTGGAAAACATACGGCTGAGTCCATCAGCAACAACATTTTCGGTACCTCTGATATGCCGGACATCGAATTGGAAGGCAGAAATACGGATGGCAAAACGGGCTATACGACCAGTACGACGCGGCCTACCTAAGACCCACCTTAAGGCTTGATTATCTGTCTCCAGGTCGAATTTGACATGTTCCAGATAGAGACGGAACTTCTCTAAGGCAAATAAAACTGCCAACCCTTCGAGCTCATAGATAGAATACTTGGCTTCTTGAGCCGATAGAGTCCTAGATGCATAGGCGATGGGTCGCCTCCCTAGTTCAGTCTCTTGCAGAAGGACTGCAGCAACTGCTGACGACGACGCGTCAGTTTGGACGATGAATTTCTTCGAGAAATCAGGCATAGCAAGTACAGGGGCGTTACAGGGAGCTAATTTAAGATCTTCAAAAGCGGCTTGTTGAGAAGGTCCCCACTCGAATTTGATGCTCTTCCTACGAAGAAGGTTCAAGGGCGCCGCTCTATTAGCGAAGTTAGGAATAAACTTCCTGAAGAAATTCACCATACCAATGAACCTGGCGATACCTTTGATATCCTTAGGGGGTTTAAAATCACGGATGGCCTGTGTTCTCGAATCATCGACTGCAACACCATCAGGTGACACAATATGCCCTAGGAATGACATAGAGGGCTTAGCAAAGGCAACCTTGGATAACTTAACAGTTAACCCAGCCTTACGAGTGCGATTGAGAACTTCTCGCAGATGATCTAGATGTTCTTCAAAGGTCTCCGAAAATACGACGACATCATCCAAGTAGTGATACAAGTACTCAAATTTGATGTCGGAGAAGACCCTATCTAGCAGCCTAGTGAGTACAGCTGCTCCCGTGGGGAGCCGGAAAGGCACGCGGTTGTATTCGTATAAATTCCAGTCCGTGGCAAACGCTGTAAGATGTTTAGACTCATCCGCAAGGGGAATTTGATTGTAGGCTTCATTCAAATCCAAGATGGTGAAGAACTTGGCCTTACGGAACCATGAAAAACAAGAATGAAGGTCGGGAAGGGGCACAGATTGTAACACCACCTTCCGATTGAGAGCCCTATAATCAATGACAGGCCTGAAGCCCCCTTGGGGTTTCGGGACTAGAAAAATAGGTGACGAATACGCCGACTTAGAGGGCCTAATAATACCATCCTTCAACATCTGATCGATGATTTCTTTCAGAGCCTTCATTTTAGGTGGAGATAGCCTATAAGGTGGAAAACGGACAGGAATTGAATCCGTGACCTCAATTTTGTATTCAATAAGGTCAGTAACACCAAGAGTATCCGAGAACACCTCTGGAAATGACTGACATAATTTACGAATACTATCAGCCTGCTCCTCAGGTAGATGTCTAAGGTCTAACAACATCTCATCCTGCGTAGGTGAAATAGATGAACATGATACAGAATTACACTTTAACAAGGGGATTTTACAATTGGACGCAAATTTGAACGTGCACGACTTACTCTGAAGATCGAGCACAATACCAGTGTGAGAAATGAAGTCAGCTCCCAATATGATGGGGCAAGACAGGTGCTTAGCCACAAACAATTTGATTTTCAATGTAAATTTAAAAATACGAATTTTGACATTTACAGAACCTAGGATTTCCAATGGAGATGAATTAGCCGAAACATATTGAACAGAAGAGGAGACATAGTCAGGTAGTTTACAAACAGATTTCAATTTAGAATACCATTCAGCCGAAATAATCGAACAAACACTGCCTGAATCTAAAAGAGCTGTTACAGGTTCATTATTTAACTCAAGTTTGAGAAAAGGGACCGGTGCGGGGGTATCCGCCGCAATCCTAAGACACTCTTTGGGGCATTCAAAAGATAGATTTGCAGATTGAACATTCCCCGAATTTACGACCTGTTTTCCAGGGGCTGAGCCTCGGGAAGATGGATTAGTCGACTCAGCCGAAGCCGCTAGTCACTTTTGATAGTTGTTGGAAGTTGCACCAGAAGTTGAGCAGGAGGGGGTGCTATTCGAATTGGGACAATTCTTGGCGAAATGTGAGAAAGCCCCACATTTAAAACAGCCTTGTGATGAGCCAGCTCCATAATTTGCCCTACTAGCTTTGATCAATGGACACTTATTGCGAAGATGGTCAGACGACCCGCAAGCATAACATTTACGGGGTGTGACTGGTCGGCGAGGTGGAGGCCGAGGATTACTAAACGAAGGAGGGGGTTCTTTCGCGACACGCAAATAATCGGCGTATCTAACTCCTTCCGCTGAGACGGCCAATGCTTCAAGTTCAGAGAAGGTTTGCGGGCACGCCGCGAAACACAAATATGACCTATAGGATGGTGAAATTCCTTCTACAATAGCCTGTACAATCTGATCTTCAGGAAAATGAAGGGCAAACACCCTAGTATAGAATTTAATATCTTGGATGAAGTCTGCTAAGTTTTCATCCAAACGCGGTACCCGATAATAGTACTTCTGAATAAGGGAGGACCTGGCCCTAGCCGGGATGAAGTTAGCTAGCAAGTGGGCGTGGAAATCCTCAATAGATGATTGCTCGGCAATGGCTCTTACTATTTTGTCTGAGAGAATACCAATTGCATAGGGATAGATGATTTGCAAAATCTGACATGGGGAAAGAGAAAACACAAGGGCATGATCCTGAAATTCAACTAAAAATCTTAAAAATGAAATTACTTTACTGGTGGTATTAACGGAAAACTTAGAGGTACCTCTGAGCAACATTGTCAATGGATGAGGCAAGCTGCTAAACCCAGGTGACATAGTAGGTAAAGGTTTCAGTGGCAAGCAAGTTAATTCAGAACGTATATTATTCAACGATGCACGGCGTTCAGACTCGTTGTCCAATGGGGCAGAGATAGTTTGAGCAGCATCGTGGTGGGTTGATCAATTTTGGGAGGAACTTCCCCAGTCAACAATTGAGTGACCTTGCTAGATAATTCAGAAATACTTTCAAGCAACGTACTAGCTTCCTTCCTCTGAACGTCATTCAACTTCAGAGACAACAGATCGTTAACTCTATTTGAAAAATGATATAGCCTGGCTTGCACACGCTTAATTTGATTAGGAGACGGATCATTTTCATCAAAAAAACTAACTACCGATGCTAGCCCAGTAGTATTCTCGGTGATCGTGGAAAGAGAGTCGTCAATTTCTTTCTCTCCCAAATTGGGAATGGAAATGGGCAAATCAAGGGACTCTCTAAGCTTGTTGGTGTCTATCGCAACCGTGCCTCCAGATTGCACATTTCTGATAGTTAACTCATAGATCAACTCCTCCTTGCGCAAATAGTTAAGATGGAGAACATCGCGAGGGCCGGGCATGATGACAGAACAATTTTGAAACAGGAAAGATCAAAAAATTCCAGCAACTGAGAAAATTGTTAGAGTTTGAATCAAAGCAATGTTTAGCCGTCAAAAGGGGCTAAATTGAGACCCATTCAACCACGCTCTGCTACCAATTGTTACCGTGTTTTTGCGGTAGGTAGAGGTGAAAGAAGGTGCGGGCTTGAACGGGTCTCAAACTACGAAATTAAAGTTAATGTAAAATTAAACAAGGTTATATTTTCTTTTCAAAATTAAGAAATAACAAGCATGGCAGGTACAGAGTAGCAAGGCAACAAAAGTATAGTTACAATATTTACCGGATTTGGGCTTCGCGCCCTGACTTCACAATTCTTGGGCAATCAGCCCAACCTTACTCCAAAATAAGTTTAGACAGAGGGGCAGAAAACCCCATTCATGCTCAGGAGCACTTGCTCCAAATTACACAGAAAAGCCTCCTCGAGGCATACAACACTCAATTTTCAAGAAAGAGCTACTCGCTCTCAAACTTTTGGCCTCTCAAAGGCCACACCAAACTCCACCTTCAATCTGTCCTCTAAGGACGTAAACACAGGGGTAAAATACCCAACCTACTGAGGTCTATTAAATGAAAAAGGTTAATTACATGACCTCTAAAATAACAATTTGAGAGGAGGCGATCTGCACTCCTAATGTATTTGTTTCAAAACCTAATTTGGCTCTAGGCCATTAATGCAAGGGCTAATCCCATACTAAAGAGGTGACTTAGAAAGGAACAATTTACATTACGTTAAAGAAGAATAGGTTGAGAAAAAAGTTCACCTCAAAACAATATGAGTGGGAGCTCGAGAGGGTAAGCACTCTCTATCCCAATATGCAATTTAAAAGATAGAATAGATACTAAGTGTCTTTACATTCTAAGGAAGGTTACATTACGGAAAAACTTCGGACCCGCCCCGAGAGTTAAACTGCTGAGCTAGCAAAGAAAGAAGTTATTAATCGGCCATTACCTTGTTGTTGACCGCTGCCGAAGAAAGAGGCGCTTCCCGCCCCCTGCTATGTACCTTACACACTAAAAGATGGAACAGAAGTGGCGCAGAGACCCAATAATCAGCAGTTTATATACTCTCGCGGAAAGTTCGAGGCGTTTTTGGAAAGAAAACACCCGCCCAAATCACTTTATTGGTTAGGGATAAGCAGCATATTCAAGTTGGGGAAGATACATCAGATTGGTCAGAAATTAATTAAAGAAATTCGGGATTGGCTAAATACGAACAAGGGGAAAGAGAGGGGTATACAGCCAACCTAAACAATAACAGAAAGAAATTTAACAAGAAACAAACTTTTGAAATAAAAATTTCTCCAAAAAAACAGTTCTTTCACATCGCACTAGGGTGCCCCATTGTAGTTTTTCAGTAGTGTCCTCTAGAAGAGAAAGTTCACACTTCTTACTACCAGTAAAACAAAAATACATCAAAAGTGGCACAGTTCAAAAACTCCAAAATTTCCAAGTAGTGACATCTTCTGAGAAACTTAAAAATTAATACCGTCAATAAAGTTCAGATTTCCTCCAGCAGAGGAGTTTCAACTGGCGCAAATTTTAAATTAGCGGCGTGGAGGTGTACCGCCCGGTACAATAATAATAATAATAATAATAATAATAATAATAATAATAATAATAATAATAATAATAATAATAATAATTGTACCGGGCGGTACACCTCTCCGCCGAAATTTTAAATCTTCCGCCAATAAAGTACTTCTCTACCGGAGAAACTCTGAACTTTAACAACTGAATTAATTCAACATTTCCTCAGAAGATGCCACTGTGTGTATTTCGATTTGTTTTTGTTATTTTGGTGGATCAAGAAGTGTGGACATTCTCTCACAGATGTCACTGCCTAAAAAACTAGGATCATGCACCCTGGTGCGAAGGAATGAACTTTCTCCAAGAAATTTTGTATTCAAAAGTTTTTGTCTTTACTAAATTTTGTTCTTTCATTTGTGCGTTGGCAATATTAAGCTTTCTTTCCGCCAGTTTTGAATTTAGCCAATCAGTAATTTCTGTAATAAATTTTCCTCCAATCATAGCTTTCTTCTTCGAATTTCCATGTGTAACTCTTAGCTACCCAATAAAGTTGAGTGGGTGTGTCTTTATTATTCATGAAAGGTCTCGAATCTTCCACGAGGGTTTAAAACTGCTGACTTTCTCGGCTCTTGGCCACTCGAACAACATCTAGCTCTGTGTGTGAATATGTACCAGGGGGCGGGAAGCGCCCTTTCTTCTGGCAGCTGTTCTTCAACAAGGTAATGGCCATTCAACATCTTTATTTCTTGCCAGCTCAGCAGTTTATCTCTCGGGGCAGGTCCGAAAACTTTAATATGTAATCTATCCTCTGAAATATGTAAATCTTTCCGGTCTTTTCATATAACTTTAACTGTAAATAGGAGATAGAGAGTGCCTTACCCTCTCGAGCTCCCCTTCATCTTGAATTTGAGGTGACTACGTTTTTGTAACAGATCTTCTATTCCTTCTTGATGTGTTAAATTTATTCTGTATTCGTGTCACCTCCATAGTATAGGAATAGCCCCTGCTTATCGGCCTAGCGCCACTTAGGTTTTAACAAGCTTCGTGCAGTAGTGCAAGGTTACGCCTCCACTCATCTTGGTATTGTGGGGCCATTTAATTAATCTGTTCTTTTCCACGAAGGCCCAGTAGATTGGGTACGAGATACCCCTGTTTATATTTGTAAGTTGTGCCTTGATGTCAGTGAATTATGAAGTCTGGGTAATGCCTTTAATAGGCTTGAAAAATTGAGAGCGGGTTAGCTCTTTTCTCTTGTGGTAAACGTGCCTCAGAGAGGCTTGAGATTTAAAGGTGGGAGCAAACGCTCCATTGTATTGAGGGAATTTCTACCCTTTGGTAAGATGTCGATTGTGAGCTGAGTGCTCAGGAACTGTAAAAATTAGGGCTTGTGGCCCAGATTGTCAAAGTCTATCTAAATCTTGGCTTTCTTGATCTTGTACCTGATTTAACTTGTTGTTATTTGTTTGTTCAAAGTCTATATCAACCTGTTAAGTTTGGCTGTTCTGAAAATATAACCTTTATTTAAATTTTAATTCATCTTTCGAACTTGTAGTTAGACCCATTCCAGCCCGCACCTTCTTTCACCTCTGCTGATCCACCAAAACCGCGGAACAATAATAATAATAATAATAATAATAATAATAATAATAATAATAATAATAATAATAATAATAATAATAATAATAATAATAATAATAATAATAATAATAATAATAGCTACAATGTTCATATGTTTAATTATTTTAATTAGGACAATAAAAAGTTACAGGTACGCTAGGGGTGCACAAAATGCCAATACAAAGGATCCTGATGGAGAACATAGCACCCGTATAAGTCGCACCTACTTCAGCAACTCTATAGAGATTACTTCGATTGGACGGTGACAAATTGCCGAACAATGGCCACCGCATTACAGTAAGATCCACAGTTTTCCAGGAATATCCTGTGGAACGATGAATGATACCTTTTTCAAATGATTCCCCCAACAACACTCACAATTCCTGTTATTTGGCTCCAGCAAACCCCCATGGGGTTGGAGCACAGAGGCACAGAGCACAGAGTTAGTGAACATGGTAGTATTGTGGGTCAACAGTGCAAGAATGTGTTCGGGTATTTATGCAATAGCATTAAGAGTGGGTAACTGAAAGAATTATTCAGGTTGGTGGGTTGTGAAAATTTAGTATTCTATGAAGGGTTCTCAGGGATTGGTAATTACGTTGCACTCTTAGAAGTGGGAAAGGCAAGCGTGTAAATGGTGGTGATACATGGTGGAATTAACTAAGATCGCATATGTAGCGTACACGTGCGCTCTGTTCTCGTTGTAGTCGATTTTGCAGGATCATACCTGCCTCCCTGTATATAAAAACATATTCAAGTGCTAAAGCACTTCTGACTGGTGGATAATCTGAAGCTGTGAGAGGAGCTGATGTTTCTCCTATAGGCCATACGTTTATTCTTTCCAGATAGTAGTAAATGTCACGTCGAAAGTAGATGGGTTAAAGGTTTGAGTTATTACAGGCAGTGCGACGTCAATCATTAGGTTTATCATGTCATTTCCAATCTTGTCAGGTTCTTTGGACTTGTATTTTATGCGTCCTACTGTGTTTCTAACTTCACAATATGTTACGGGGGTTAAGGTAAAATTTGCCGCTGTCAGTATGCTGAGTAAAGTAGGTTTTGTTTACAACATGCTATTTAAACACTGCAATTGGAGGTGAATGAAGTGCTGTTTGTCTAGAGGGATGATTACGTCAGGAGAGGAAAATGGATTGGTTAAACCAAATTCCTTCGCAGACTTGTGCTTTCCCGAAGTTGAAATGGAATGGTTTCCTCACTATTGATCTATCAAGAAGCGTTGATACATCTTTTTCAACACTGTGCTGTGTCACTGCTTCAGGAAAATTATTGAATTCTCCCGTATACCTTATCACCTTATTCCTCTTAGACCAGCACTAACTACAGAGTCACGCCACTAAAACGCGTCCACCAAAGCCTGGTACTGAAGTACAATCTCCTTCAAACCGATGCTCTATACTATATGGTTATGATAATGTGTATGTGCAGGTATAACGAATTGTTTTTTTTTTCACATTTTAAAATTCTATTCAGTTCGTAAAACGCAAGAGTTGTTCGAAATAATACTTTTCAGAATGTTGTTATAACGCACAATAATTTTCATGTCTTTGGCTGTTTGCTTAGCCAGATAATCTGCTAGCTCGTTACCACAGTTCCCAGGTGAACACTTATCTCGATTGTCCAGTCGAATGTATATATGAATCAATCAATCAATCAATCAATCAATCAATCAATCAATCAATCAATCAATCAATCAATCAATCAATCAATCAATCAATCAATTACTACTGATCTGCATTTAGGGCAGTCGCCCAGGTGGCAGATTCCCTATCTGTTGTTTTCCTAGCCTTTTCTTCAATGATTTCAAAGAAATAGGAAATTTACTGAATATCTCCCCTGGTAAGTAATGAAGTAAGTAAAGAATATACAGTAAATATTAAACGTTCAAACACCCAGGGAGCTATCTTTTGTAGTACATATGCACCAAGTCAAGTGTGCTTATCAGTAAGACTGAGATAGTGCCATGACAATTATGTGGCGAGTGGTTGGTGCATAAGGAATCGTCAGGTGTTTGTATCTTATGATACATATTCTTATATGGCTCTTGGGGTTTTGTTAACGTTTTTACTTTCATAGTATACAATAGATATAGTTTTTAACTGTAATGAACGTCCTCAATACATAACTTACAATATGAACTGAAACTTGCACAGTAGTTCAAAACGATATTACAATTTAGGTTTTCAATTAATTCACTTAACTATAATATTAAGACCTCATCAAAAACCGCGAAAATCAGTCCAATTTAACAGAATGGTATGACTAATTCAGTGGTATCAGGGTAAGAGGATAGCCCAGTAAATGTGAGAAATGTTTATTATTAAATATGACTGGATGGCACTGCACGAAGACAGTGGTTAGTAGACAAATTATGTTCCAGTTCTAGGGAAGCACGTGCTATTCTGTGAATACATTCTGAAAGTTACAGAGAATTTTAAATATTTCAGTGTAAATACAATTACATATATATTTATTTAGAGTTTTATAACATTTCCAGGAATCGTTTTTTTTTTCCTTATTAAGGTTTATATTTTCCTTATACGGAAAATGTGACAGTCATATATCGATGCATTTTATTTCTACTTTCGCAACCTCTTCGAAGCTAATGGCAATGCGCCGGGTGAAGCGAACAAGGCAAATGTTGGATTTAAGCCTATTACCTTTGCTTGGGTTGCTAACGGGAATGTGAATATCAAAGTTATCATAATTAATTTACTTGGTTTTATTAATGTTAATAGAAACTTTTAGTAACAGCAAGGTACTAATATTGTTTCAGATGGTGCACAGAAGTAAAATACGTCAATCAAGATACATTGAATGTGACTCGGAAGAATCGATGGGAGAATCTGCATTAGGGCCCTTCGATTCTGCAGGTGCAACGTAAGCTATAATATCTCGTATGCGACTTCATGTAGACATATGAGCAAAGAGATTCACTAAAAACAAGTTAGGGACATTCGTGACTATATTCAATAGGCATTAAGAAGTTAGTCTGCTCCAGTGCCTAAATTCCATGGACAATTTTTTGTTCTATATTGTGACAAGGGACGAGTTCAAGAATCTTGCGTTTGTCCTAGCTCATAAAAATATAATTTCTGATTCATTTCAAATTACAGCAGCTGGAGATATGTGTCTTAAGGAATTTATAGAAATACATAAATCCAAATCCCACTTCAGTTGCTAGAGCTGGAGGACTTAATCATCAGCAAGTGACTCATTTTTCACACCTCTGTTAAAACTCAAAGAAAGCAGGAAATTGAGCTATAGAATCTGTGCATCATGGAAAAAAACTGGTGTTGAAAAATCAGCCGAGAAACCACACAAAATTCTTTCTACGACATGTAGAAAACAAGTATACATGATCGTTAGCCAAGAACGTGCTGAACTAGCAACTGCAGCTTGCTGCTGTAATGCTTCTGTGTCATTCACCACTCCATTTCTCATTTTAGCAAGGAAGTGCATGCAGGGGCTTACCCCGAAAGTAAAGCCAGTTACAACGATAATCGCTAGATCAATGGGGACATATATTTGGAGAGGCTGCAGTTATTTGTGGAACAAGTTTGCTTAACTCCAAACAAAAGTGTTCTGTTAGTGTTCGACAGCCATGAGTCTCATAAATGCATTGAGGCTCTTGATTATGCCAAAAAAATGTACTATTCCTCTGCTTTGCGAACAATACGACGCATAAATTGCAATCAAAGGATATTGTCGGATGCGTGCCTTTAAACAATTGTTTCGAACAAGTCATTTGTCTTTTTCAAGGAACCATGTTGTAATTACTGTTAATCAGATCGATGATACTAAATGGTTTGTATCTGCTTACTTGAGAGTGGGAACTTCTCAAAATGCGACTGGATTTCGGTAAATTTGTCCCTGCAATCCAAATTTTTTCTGATGGTCATTATGTTATGGCTTTTGTCATCACTGTATTGACCCAGATTGCACTCCAGAAATTCGTCCTCAAATCCCAGACTCTGGTCCACCTTCCCTTGATAGCCGAAGTCAGATTTATCAATCAATATCTAAACCATCCACCATTTTCTACAGTCCACACCATACTCGGTCTTGTAGAACTGTTCAAGGTGCTTCCTCAAATTGAAAGTAACATTTCAGCAAGCTGAAATACGAATACTCCACTCGGAAAACAGCAACAGAAAACATTTAATAAAAATGAACAATTGAATGTAGTTGATAAAAACCTACAAAATTTCTAGGAAAATTCCAAATCAGGCAAAAAAAACTTCAAAAGACAGATATTTTGCTGATGTTGTTAGAATACTTTGATTATTATTGAAAGAAGACTGGATACAGTGTTCACAATGTACTTTGTGGAGTCACGAATCATGCACAAACAACAGTGATCACGGTTCTTGCTTCTGCTATTTACATTACCGCAGAAGTCACTGACGTTATTAGGGTACCCCGGGCAAAGCGACTAAAGTGCCCATTTTCATAACTTTGAATTTATATATAATTGCCAACGGCCGTAGCTGTGTTGAAACACAGGATCCTGTGAGATCTCCAAAGTTAAGCAACATTGGGTGTGGCCAAGGTTTGGATGGGTTGCACGCGCTGTTGGTGGGGAATAGAGGAACGGAAAGGACCTGGCCACCCTACCGTACGTAAACTCCGGCTCAGGCACACCTCTATGGAGGTTCGGACCTGCCTTCGGACAGAATACATCCTTTTGATTATTAATAAAGTATATACATTAACGGATAACCTGTTCCTTCAAACAGCTCAACATTTTTGTCACACTGTGTATCGTCGTTGCCGGGAAAAAACCTCCTATGTGATTTAATTTTTGGAGATACACTGACCCGCAGCACATATATTATGAAGAGCGAGAATGCCTTGACAATATTCACACAATATTGCACCTTAGATGACAGAACCTTACCGGCCAAAGTTCTAAGCTAAAATATTTCACATGGGAGGTTTTGTCCCGGCAGCGACGATATCTAAACATATTTAGTTCTACCGGCGTGTCCTGAAATTAACTTAACCGCTTTGCATGGACTTTCCCTACGTGAATTCATTGCCAATATTACTGAAAATAATATTACCTGAAAGCAGTAATATATAGAGAGAGAGGTATTCACGTTAAAGAAGGATAAGTACTGAACTTCCTGATGCTACCAACAAAGGGATACGCTGCACAATTTAGCACCTTTTCTATCATTTAGAGGAAGTATTACGCCTTCTAGACCTTCTTTACGCTTGGGTAAAGCCGCAGTAATGTGATATTCCAGTTACTGCCGTGCTGAGTATTCAGCCATGCCTCCCCTGTAATGACCAATATAGACAACGCTTGAAGACGCCTTAATTCTTGGGTCTTCTGAACACTGAAAATTCATATCAGTCTTCCGAGTGTGCTTGTAGGTTATTGTACAGCATATTATGGAACAGTGATTATCATAGGATCTCTAACTTCAATTGGTGAACGGTCAGTGAGCTTACAGCGTTTGAGCTTTGCTCCTTAAATCTCAAGTGATTTTCGTCCAATGCTAATAAGTATTGGGCACGTATTGACAACCCAGACGTAACGTTATACTTTTACTAAATTAGGACGCAATGACTACATTTAACTCAAGAGACAAATTGTGTCTATTAAGCAGGAGCTATTTTTCATTAAAAGAGACTTTACCAGATACCGCATTCAAAGTAGAGAGTATAAATGGAAGAATGGTAGAATTTAATGACAGTTGTAACAAATTACGTAGAAAATATTAGCCGTTTTGCATGAAGACACGTCTCCACCATTACTGCCTGGCATTGTGTGTGGGTACAACAAATAATTGATAGCGTCAGCAGGCAGACGCGATCCATGTAAGTTTAATGCCATGGTGTCCAGTTTTTCCGGAGCGAACAAGCCGCGAGGTTACTCGGATGTCCTCGCGGGACATCACGCGTCAAGTTCATGAGCAGTATTTTTCACTTTACTCAGAAATTCTCAGATGAAGTATAATTGTATGTGTTTCGTTCTCGTGCTCATCTCTTAACATACATATTTATATCAAATTCTTAACTCGAGAAATGGAATACTCCTGTTAGAAATATAGCCGTTTGCATTTTTACTGACGTACCAGGGACAAATTGTCCGAAATTACACTAAAAGTATTTATGATTGTGTGACTTATAAATTTGAAAATATATCATTATTACTGTCAGTTGAAGGAACCCTCGCTTTTCAAATATTAACGGAAGAGGTACAGCACACCTTCATGGATCAATAACATTGTCAATTTATTTTGTCTTTCCTTTTTAATCTAGTGTAAAATAATTTATCTCAACTGATTCTAATGATACGTTTGTAAATGTCCATCTGTGTCGTTTTCTACGTTCTCCTGTGTCGTAATTTTCTTGTTCATTTTCAATAACATTCAATTTTACATTTGGTATACAACATAATTCAAAACCTAGTGAGTATATTTCGTATAAGACCTAGCATGGTAGAGCATTTTATTCACCTTTCCCTTGACAATAGTTGCAGTAAAATTTGTACAAAAATTCAGTAACGAAAAAATGAGAAAAACTGACGTGAAATATAATCATTAACAAAGAAAAATATATGTGATGTTCACTTTCATATATTTACGTCTTTCAAAAATTTTTGTGGAACTTACGATACTATACTTACTTACTGCACTCATCTTCTTCCAATACCGAGCGAAGCCTTTTTCAATGCATGTGAAACAGTTACGGAGATACTTACCAGATGGTTAACGTACACCATATGAACGAGCTAATACACCAATAACTGATTATTGAACGATATCGATTCTTTCATGGAGTGCGTCGGCAATTTGAATAGTGGGCCCTGAACTAAGTATGCTTAATTCGTCTTCGTCTTAGTATTAATTTTACAATAAAATAAAGAATTCCAACATAGTATCAAGTAAAATACAGTATATTACATGGTAGAAGTGTTTGACATATTAGTATTTATATTCTGACCTCCCCTAACGGCTCGGCCATAAACATCTCAGTTAGTACGGAGGAACCTCACTTTCTGTCCTTATAACCTAAATGGCTATTCTTAAGGAATACCTTACAGATCTATCCGAGGACATGTTCAGCTCACTTGGCGCAACTCTTTCTGCTTGAAGCCTGTTCGTGTTTTCACGAATAGATTGTAGTTATTCATTTTAAACGCGATTGATGATTGCTCAAATTACATTACATAACTTATTTGAATTTAAGGTTAGTCTCATATCTTTATGTTAAGCATTAATGATCCCCTTCGAGTCGTCTTTTGCGACCCTGCTCCTTCAGCTATTTACTTCAGACTGCAGCACAAGTTGCCTGTCCAACATGTCGAACCTTTGTTCGAGGTCATACTGTCCATGTCATTGTGACGTCACCGGAAACTTGCTTTGTTATTGGCTGCGAATGATGTAATGTAACCTTCCGCGGTTATTATTTCTCGGTTTGCAGTGTTATTTATTTTTTCTATTATTTGTTATAGAGTTTCTGTTCTTTTAAGGCTTACACAAGATGTTTCCGTTATTTGTTTATTATGGTTCTTAAATTTAAACTTAGTTTCTTTCAGTGTTATGTTTTACTGTGTTATTGGCCGCGCATTACTCTCCTTATCAGGACTGCACCTGTCCCACTGCTTGGAGGACGAGCTTGACTGTGCAAGCGAGAACACGTACGTGCTTCTCGCTCCGCTGTCCCTCTCCTCGCCAGGCGATCTGTACTTCCTAAGTGCAAGTCAGGCAACTGTACTTATTAGTACTTTTTCCGAAGGAGCATTTGTCAAAGCTGAGCACTTCTCAGTGCTCGCTTTCTGTTCTCTTTCAGGATTTCTTTTCAGGAGGACCATGATGGAGAAGCTAAGCCTACAGCGACACCGACTGGCTACGACTACAGGGGAGCCGTAGCGAGACTACAAGTGGAGCTCAGCTCAGGGGTCGCCCCGGACGTCAGACTCCCGTCGCTGTTGGTGTACAACCACTGGGGGATGCGCACCAACCGAGGGACGGTCCGCATACTCGCCCTCCTCAACGCGGCTACCGAGTTCATGGGAGAGTCGAGCATCGAGATCATCGCTGAGGTGATACCTGGCTGGGCGGTCATCATCCGCCCCAAGGACGCAGCTCGCTTCAAGGCCTACGAGAAGCTGGTGTCCCAAAACTACCAGGTCGTCTGGCTGCCAGGACTCAGGGAGCACCTGGCCGTCTCTGGCTACCAGGAGGCAGCCACGCAAACGGAGCCGAGGACCGAAGACGACGGTGGCGCTCCCGAGCGCGACGACCGCGCGACCCCAGTTGGACCGCTGTACTTTACGAAGTACACGCAGACCAACAAGGCCGCCAACCAGGAACGTCGACCACCTACCAGGGCGAAACGGACGCAGACCCAGGCCCACCAGGAAGAGCCTGTAACCCGGGCGCAAACCAGAAAAGTGCACGTGACGGTGGATAGCAGCACAGCAGTGGACAAGGACGCCCCCTGGCGTTCTGAGGCTGCTGTCCAGGCCCAGCCTGCCTGCATGTCTGTCGAGTTGCAGACCTCGATGTTCGCCCCACAGGACAGGGAATGCAGTCGAGTGTCAGCACCGACCGACGCCACCGCCGCCAACCAGGAGAAGTAAGAAGACGGCGACGCAGTGGAGCCACCCGCTACCCCAGGGTCAGCAGGCCGGGAGGAGGGCCACCAGGGAGAGGCCTCTTCCCCAGCCGAGAAGACATCCCCGGGAAGAAGACGCCACCCCAGGACCAGGAGGAAGAAGAAGACGTCGGCTCACCGGGAGAGGGCCGCCCAGCCGCAACCCAGGACTGCTTCTAGGACGGCAGCCGACCGAGGAACCAATCAGAAGAGGACCTCAGCGGGTAGCGGCAGTCAGGTGAGATTTAAACGTCCCGCTCAGCAGCTCTTGCAGTGTTTCCGCTGTCTGAGGTGAGGCCACTGGCAGGAAAGGCGTGGGCTCTTAGTGAGGTGCAACCGCTGTGGTGGTGATCACCACTACACGGCCTGCGCAGCGCTTAAAGAGGCGCTGGTATGCGCCAACTGCGCGGGTGGCCACCCGGCCTCCCATCGCAGTTGCCCTGTTTACCGGGCCATGGCGCGGGCAGAGAGGAAGGAGGCCCGGCGTCATGACCCACCACCTTCCAGGAGGCCCCCACCTCGGCGGGTTGGCCTCATTCTCCGGGATTGGAGACTGGGTACGAGGGACCCCAAGGAGGTGGCGGCGGGCCCTAGTGGTACTCGACGCATGGCTCCGCAACCGGCAAGGCCCGCGCTAGTCACAACAGTGCCCAGACGTACTGATCCTCTGGCAGATGGAATGGCGAGGAATAGGTTTATGACTTGTGCAAGATACCTGTTCTCAACTAACACTACCACTGGACTTTTCAGCCCACATCCTTGCATGTGCTATCACAAGATGTCAGGTTTTACATGTAGGCTATTTCTCTTTCCTGCCTAGGTGGTTCTTCCCTGACCCTTCAATACCACACCTAAACACTATCCAACCAATACAACCTCGCCTGGTAACGTGTCTGACATGGAAACAGGCTGCTGTGGTAGCGAGTTTACTCGGAAACCGGCAGATACTCCTTGTATCACTTCCCACTCGTCCCTGCTATATCTTTCTTCTTAGAAATGAATAGCATGTCGGAGGCCATGTAGATTGAGTCGATGGTCACGTGGGGGAGCGGGCTTCGGGGGGGGGGAAACACTGCTTGTACAGCTTCGACAACTTCGTCAGTCAGGACTACTCGGGCTGATCCACCCCTCACCCGAATCCTGCAACTCTAGCATCTCCACCACCAGCTACAGGCTGACGATCCCATGTCAGGACTTAACAAAAAAGGTAAATAGGACTGACTTAGCTTACCCGATTGAACAGCACACTTCAACTCAGAAAATGCTAAACTTCTCTTTCTCCTGGGCAAGAGTCTGGCTACATAGCTCGGCTACGCAACATGAAGCACAGTTCAAAACCTCTTGAATGCTCTCTGGATATGCATCTTTTATTGCTCAAGCTGAAATGAATGCAAGACGTTCTCCGTCAAAACTTGGTGGTCACTGGTGACTTCAATTCTTTTGATGCAGTCTTGCTACCTATTTCTCTGTATCTTAGTTTATTGCCTTATGGCGCTTTCGTAAGATTTAAAGCAGTCTTAACTGCTTTGCAGTGTCAAGACTTAGTCCTTCTATTTGGTTGTTTTTGAATTGCCTTTTGTGGCCTTTTGTAAATTTTATCTGCAGCTTTACTATTTTTTCTTTTTTTCCACGTCACTTATTTACTATCTATGTCTCAAGTTGTTTGAATACTGTTCAATTGCCTTATGGCGCTTTCGTAAGATTTGACGCACTCCTAACTGCTTTTCAATGTCAGGACTTAGTCCTATTTGATTGTTTTTGAATTTCCATTTATGCCCTTTTGTAAAGTTTATCTGCAGTTCTACTCTATTTTCAATGTCAGATATTTATGATTTTTAAATTCATTGCTTTTTCCCTTTTTACATTTAATAAATTTATTTTTGACGTCTGTGGCTCTAACCCTCTAAATTAACATTATAGTGATCCTTCACTCTTTCCCCAATGGTAGGGATTTAAACCTCTATCTTCGATTATCCCTCCAACACCCATGGGCGACCTGCGCATCTGGATGTGGGATGACCATCGTAATGAGGTAGGGAGAGGGTGAAACACGGTGCCGGCACGTAGCCTACACCGGTGGAATAACACCAAAGGTTAATATCCAGTGAACTGTGGTATTAATAGCCCAAAGCCCAGTTAACTGCAAAAATGTATATGCAAATTTGATAACAATCTTTTAGTTAATTCACTACTAGACTTCAAAAATAATATGAATATTATTTCACAAGTGGTAATGAATGTATGTTAAGCGCGCACAATTTCCTTTAAGTATCTGGCATTTATGGTTCCTGAGATATACCTATGTAAAAATGTGAGTATGATTACCTTTTATTTAGCGAAATGTTTACCTCTCCCTTAAGATATGTTTTTCCTTGCTTGTGGTTTAACGTCGCACTATATCACAGGGAAGCTTCAGCGATATTACGTCGTAACTTACATGAAATTTTGGTGAAAGAATGGATATCGTGTCAGTATACCATTCACCAAGAATCCACCGCGAGTTTCAACCAGAAGGTTTCGAAACCAAGGCTGAAAGTATGGCGGGACACTGAGTTTTGCCAGTGGCAATGGATGCCTCTATGAGCTTGGTGTGTATAGACGGTGCAGTGGAGGAGATTGTTAGTAGTCAGCTACGGTCTGCTGGTCGCAATCGGTTGTTTCCTTCGGGAAAAGTGTTCAACAAGCTAACGAATACTGTGATTCACACCGCTTATTTACCGTGTTTGCATGATCTACTGCACACTACCCCGCCTTCACAACGGCTGCCCAAAACCAATTAACATCATAGTATGCTTCTTAGGCTGAGTTCTTCCGCATATTCGATTGTGATTTTGGAAACTTCCAGTTAAAAATCGCAGCTGAATTTTAGTAGATGACCATTTCAGGGTACGTAAATTATATCAGCCTAATTTCAATTGCGTCGCAAAGTGATCTCACTGAAGCTTCCCTTACAGATTGGTTTTCTGTGACGATGAAATAGGAAAGACCTAGGACTGGGAACGAAGCAGTCGTGGTCTTGATTAAGGTACTGACTAAGCATACGCTTGGCGTAAAAATGGGAGAACCATGATAAGCCATCTTCAGATCTGCCTATGGTGGAGTTTGAACCCAACCATCTTTCGAATGCAAGCTTAGAGGTACAAGTCCAGCACCACACAATCAACTGGCTCAATCCCTCAAGATCTCTGATGTACGAATTAAAAAAATATATCATAAATTGTCACCAATACAGTATCATGCAAGTTAAAGATTAAAGACAAATATTCTTACAAACATACATATGTGTGTTCTATGTGCTTACAACGATGTAGCTCCGGTGTCCGAGGTCCACTTACTGACGCCGAGAGCTCCAAAACGTAATGTGAATGCATTTTAGTCTTTAATATACTGCAATAAATTAAGCATGTATTTTGCACAGTTATAGTCCCGTATGTTTACAATTGCACCCTCTATGAGC
Organism: Anabrus simplex; assembly: GCF_040414725.1. Lineage (NCBI taxonomy): Eukaryota > Metazoa > Arthropoda > Insecta > Orthoptera > Tettigoniidae > Anabrus > Anabrus simplex. Next base: position 801,521,487 of record NC_090266.1, read on the forward strand.
TATACTTCTTACAAAAACTGGCAAACGTCATATATACAAAGAAAAAGGAACAATACTGGTGAGTGTGTTGACAGTAGCCCCTACAAAGAACAGCACCAGAATAATTACTAACAGTCTGGCAAGTGGGTGTCATCTCAACAGTAGTATAAACGTAACATTTACCATATCTCACTCTATCTATATAAATAAAATAACTTGTCCTGACTGACTGACGGATTCATCATCGCCGAGCCAAAACTACTGGACATAAAGGAATGAAATTTTGGGAATACGTTCATATTACAACGTAGGTTATTGCTAAAGGAGGATTTTTGGATATTCCGTCGCTAAGGGTGTGAAAAGGGGGGTGAATTTTTAAAATGAGTGTATCTATATCTCGAAAACTGAACAGTTTAAAGACATGAAATTTGGTATTTCAACTATCCTTTACAAATAGAGAAACATGTATATTTTTGTTTTTGGAAAATCCAATTAATGGGGGTTAAAAAGGAGCGACAAATGGGGTGAATATTTAGACATTTTTAAAATGAGTGTTTCTATATCTCAAAACTTTAAAAGTTTACAGATGTAAAACTTGGTTCGTGGCATCTCCTTTAAAAATAAGGAAACACGTGCTTTTTGTTTTCTCAAAATCACATTAAGGGGGTGAAAAAGGGGGGCAATTGGTTGAATACCTTTTATGAGGATACTTATATCTCAAAAACTGAAGATATTACAGACTTCAAGACTGGTAATTGGAATCTCCTTTAAAAATAAAGTAGCACGTATTTCTTTCTTTTTGAAAAATCCAATGAATAGGGGGTGAACGGGAGTGACAAACTAGGTGGAATTAAATTTTTTTTATCTAGACCTACAAAGTATCTCAGACACTTAACGTGTTACAGACTTGAAAACTGGTACTTGGAATCTCATGTAAAAGTAAAGAGACATAGATAATTTTTTCGGAAAATCCAATTAAGCGGAACAAAAAGGGGTGAATTTTTAGAATGAGCATATCTACAGTATATTTCGAAAACTTAACATGTTACAGAAGTGAAAATTGGTACTTTTAATCCCTTTCAAAAAATAAGAAACACGTATTTTTTCGGAAAAATACACTTGGGGTTGGGGGAGAGGGGCTGGTAGAAAGGACTGAATAGTAGGTTGAATTATTTGTATTAGGATACTGATATCTCAAAAAATGGAGACGTTACAGACGTAACAGTTGGTGATTGAAATCTCATTAAGAAATGCATATTTTTTTGTTTTCGGAAAATCCGCTTAGGCGGGGTGAAAAAATTGAAAAATTAGTTAGATTATTTGTATGAGTCTACATATATCGTCATTTTTGGGACATCACCGCATGTTTTCAGTTATTGAACTATATAATTAATTGATCAGATGTATAATAATCACTAATAGGTCATTTTTAAATTTGTATATATATTGTACCAGTAAAAGAGCCCGACTTTAAGATTTTAATTTTAACATAAGCATGAAATAGTTCTCAGGGCGTAATTGGATGGACACTAGCTAGGGCTTGGTACAGGAGGCAGGGTCCTATCTACAAGAAAAATTTTAATCAGATTCAATAAGAGTTTATTCATGAAATGCATATCAAATTGCACATCACCTCATTGTAGATAGGGATTGTCTTCAACATCGTACTTTTAATGGTCCGGGTCTCCCGCTCACTGGGCCGAACAGGCTGGAACACGTTCCGGAAGATGCCAATAACTCCGTAAGATGAGGCCGGAACACCCAGGTTGGTCGTGTATGAGTAAGTCTCGAACTTCCGATGTTCTGGATGATCTCCGATGATCTCTGACGATGTTGCAGGTAATCACTCATCACCTAAGTCCAATGTGGCTGAAAGACTCAATGTCCACAAAGACTTCGAAAATGTGTTCTTCGTCACTCGCAGAATTTACAAGTCAAAGTTCATAAAGACCTTGAATAATGGTTTCTCACCACTGGCAAGATCACAAGTCAATGTCCATAAAGACTTTAAAAAATTCGTTCCTTAACACCCGCGAAAATGACAAGTCCATGTTCACAAATACTTTGAATAATTTCAGAGTTCACCACTGGTAAAAATTACAAGTCATTGTCCATAAAAGACCTTAAAGAATTCGTTCCATATCACTCGCGAAAATGACAAGTCCATGTTCACAAAGACTTTGAATAAATTTAGGGTTCATCACTGGCAGAAAGGGCAAGTCAATGTTCGTAAAGACTGAATAATTTCAGAATTCATCACTGGTGAAAATTACAAGTCAATGTCTGTAAAGACTTTGAAGAATTTTAGAGTTCATCACTGGCAAAAGTTACAAGTCAATGTCCACAAAAGACTTTGAATAATTTTAGAGTTCATCACTGGCGAAAATTACAAGTCACTGTTCATAAAGACTTAGAATAATTTGTTCCTTAACACTCGCAGACATTACAAGTCCATGTTCATAAAGACTTTGAATAATTTTAGAGTTCATCACTGGCAGAAAGTGCAAGTCAATATCCACAAAGACTTAGAATAATTTGTTCCTTAACATTAACAGATATTACAAGTCCATGTTCAGAAAGACTTTGAATAATTTTAGAGTTCAAGCACGCACAATTGATAAGTCCCATATGGCCGTGATGGTTAAAGTTCCGCCTGAAGACTGTAACTACTCGAAGATAGCTTCTGACGACTACGGCAGCGTGTAGAGCCACGCTGAATACTCAGCTGTGACTGACTGATCAGGCTAAAGTGAGCCCTCCTTATATTCGGTTTGGGGGCTTCTACGTCATCATATAGCGTGATCCCTTGAAGCTGGTTATCCCATGAATCCCTCGACAGATTTACTTGAGATTCACGCTTTGCGACGTTTATGTGGTTTCCTTCAAAATGACATGTCGCTCAAGTCGCTACCATAATTATTAGAGGAGTTTTAAAATTTTCTTAATCGAATGTTCGTGAAGGTGTGACGCTTGAATCCAGAACATACCAGGTCAGGCCAGCTACACTTGGCGTGTCAGGCGGGTGATCTATCTTGCCCCTGCCGCCACGTCACACACACAGCTGTCCTCGACTCGATCGTTCGTTCCACCGAATATAAACAAACCAGGCTTGCTCGGAATATTACGCGTGATGATTAAATGCCATTAACTATCAAAAAATACGCATGTACAGGTCGTAACCGATATATATATAGGTATTTTATCATCCATTTCAATCATCATTTCATTTCTTTGTATCGCGGCTATAACGTATTCTGAACGAACCACATATTGGGTAAAGTATTTCAACATTATTCATATTAATAACTTGCAGTAAATTTTCCAATAGCCGTTGTGAGGTGACCGGAGTCAGCAGGCTAATTTCAGCTCATTTCCAGGAAAAGTACGTCATCTAGGTTACGAGAGACCTTACCCTCTCTACCTCATGAAGAGACAGTTGATACATTATAAACGCCCACTTTTCGAACTTCGCTACCTGACGCTTTATTTCAGCGGGAAAGTTCAGCCTATGTGATGAACGTAATGAAGCAACGTGACGGATTCACAGCAATACATAGGAGAAGGGATGAGACCTCGAATCTTACTGGACCATGTGATATGGCTGATGGAAGGAGACTTTTGAATCGATATACTTCGAAGACAAGAGCTGGGGAGGGCAGTCTTATTCTTACTCGTAAGCAGATTGTCACCTGTATTCGGATATTCTTCTTATTCTCACTTTTGGAAGACACTCTTACTACGATTCTACGTCTGCACATTGGAGAAGATTTTAACTTAGTTCACTTCGCATCTGAGTATATACTACTCAAAAGTTACTCTCATTGGGATTTGTTATCTCAATGACGAGAGGTATAGTCAACGGGAGACCGGTTTTGACTAGTACAGAGAAGGAAAGCTTTTATTATGAATTTATCTACGCTACTGTTCCGTAATACGGAAGAACACAAGTGTAATCTCTCCATGAACATAACCCATGGTGGTTTTGCACTTAAAATTAGAACTCATTACGACTTTATGTAAGGAGTAAAGTAGGAAATGTTAAAGGCAGTAAAAGCATAAGTAGGACTGGAATCCAACAACAGATGAGGCAGCCGGTACGAGAGATCCACCCATCATCAGCTTCAAGATAACAGAGTCTGCATATGGTAAGCTAAAGGCATAAGTTACTGCAAGTCTTCGCGCAACAGTTCATTTTAGAGTTAATTTCATTAAATTTTTCTTTTGCTTCCGTAAGTTCAGATTTCGTTAATACGCCGTTACGTCACGTTTTTCATCCTAATAAATAGCCGTTTTAATTTGCATGTTCTGAAATTATTATTAATTATCCTTAAATTCGAAGTTCGTGTACTTAATGATTTGTGTTTCGTCACCTCACCCTGGGGAGTTTTTTGAGTCTCATTACGTATTATTATTATTATTATTATTATTATCATTATTATTATTAATTATCAACTTTCGTTTTCAAGCCATAAGCTTGAAGGCACATGGGATATTTTTTATAGAGAAACAATGAGATATCATTTATTTATTTTAATATTAAAGTGACCCGCCACGTTATATTTTGTCAAACATCTGTGGGCCGAGTGGGTACATCACAATATCTCAAAAACTATAGATGTTGCAGACATCCCTTTAGACGTAGAGTAACACATATTCCTTTGATTTCGGAAAACCTAATTAAGGGGGGGCGAAAGAATTTAAAAATTTATTGAATTATTTGTATGAGGATACTTATATCTTATGAAAACTTAAGTTGATACAGGCGTGAAAAATTTGTATTTGGAATCTCCTTTAAAATAAAGAAACGCGCATTTTAGGGGGAAATAAACTTGGAAGGAGGGGGTGAAAAGGAATTGAATTTCTTTTTGTGAGGATACTTATATCTCAGAAAAAGATGTTACAGACGTGAAAATTGGTATTTGGAATCTTCTTTGTAAATAAAGAAACACGTCTTTTGTTTTCGGAAATCCACTTATGGGGGGAAAGAATTGAAATAATCGTTGAAGTATTTCTATGAGGATACTTATATCTCTAAAAGATAAGGATGTTACAGACGTGAAACGTGGTGTTTGGAATCTCTTTTAAAGAAAAGATACATATTTTTGTTTCCGGAAAGTCCACTTAAAGGGAGAGGGGGTGGAAGGAAAAGAGACAAAGAAGTTGAATTCATTTTATGAGGATACTTAGATCCCCAAAACTGAAGTTGTAACAGACGTTAAATTTGGTACTGTATTTTGAATCTCCTTTAAAAATAAAGAAACACGTACTTTTTTGTTTTCGGAAAATCCACTTAAGGGGTTGAAAAGAATTGAGAAAGTGGGTGATTTTTAAAAATGAGTACCGTTGTATCAACAGTATCTGTCAAGAACTTAACATGTTACAGGCATGAAACTTGGTATTTGGAAAGTCCTTTAAAAATACAGGAGCACGGACTTTTTATTTTCGGAAAAGGCACTTAACGGGAGGAAGTGAAAAAGAAGTGAATAATTTTTAACGAGGATGCTTATGTCTCACAAACTGATGATGTCACAGACGCGAAAATTAGTATTTGGAATCTCCTTTAAAAGTAAAGAAACATGCATTTCTTTTTGTTTTCGGAAAATGGGAAGGACTGATAAAGGGATTAAATCCTTCTTATGGGGATTCTTATAGCCTATCTCAAAAAATGAAAATGTTAGGAAGTGGAGATAGATATTTGGAATCTACTTAAAAAAACATTTCTTTTTTCGATTTGAGAGAGGACTGTCTCTCATATGTACAGTTCTATGTTGGATGGTCGTATTAGCCCCAAAAGGATATAACACAAACGTGGGTCACAAAGCATTTCCGGGGTAAATGAAACTCAATTTGTCGGTGAATGTTTATACTGTAGGGATTTTCAGATAATGTCTTAGTACAGTACCGAGGAACGATTACTTTTATTATTTTACGAAACCCACGCGAGCGAAGCCGCGGGTAAGTGCTAGTATTTCATAAAATCATTGAAGTCAACATTGTGCAATCTAGCCAGAATTTCCTTCAACGAGCTGCGGGACAAGAAAATCTTGTACTACGACTGAACGCCAGAATTGTGAGTAGAAGGCTTATAAATTTACTGTATTTTACGGGCTGCATAGTTCGGTTGGGCCGATAACCTTGATGTTAGGCCCCTTTAAACAACAAGCAGAAGCATAGTTCAGTTGAACGAATGCTACAGTAGTATTAAGCCCTTTTCCGGAGGAATTGTTCTGTGGAATACTGGGCTAAAAACATGCGAACTTCGGGTATTAATACTGCGTACTGCGAAGAAAATGAAAATGGAAAGGAAAATGGCAGTTCATGATAGGATATCTCTCTATATATAAAATAACTTGTCCTGACTGACTGATTCATCATCGCCGAGCCAAAACTACTGGACATAAAGAAATGAAATTTTGGGGATACATTCATATTAACATATAGATGCTCGTTAAGAGAGGATTTTTGGATATTCCGAAGCTAAGGGGGTGAAAAGGGGGGTTAATATTTAAAATGAGGATATCTATATCTCTTTTTCTTTTGCTATTTGCTTTACGTCGCACCGACACAGATAGGTCTTATAGCGACGATGGGATAGGAAAGGCCTAGGAATGGGAAGGAAGTGGCCGTGGACTTAATTAAGGTACAGCCCCAGCATTTGCCTGGTGTGAAAATGGGAAACCACGGAAAACCATCTTCAGGGCTGCTGACAGTGGGGCTCGAAACCACGATCTCCCGATTACTGGATACTGGCCGCACTTACGCGACTCCAGCTATCGAACTCGGTTATCTATATCTCAAAAACCTAAAAGTTTATAGACGTAAAAATAGGTATTTCGAATCTCAGTCTAGCTTAAGCCAGTGAGGAGGACGGACGTATCGTGTGGCGTGCGCCTGCAGAGTGGAGTGGATTAGGAGTGAGGAAGCGGTAAGGTCAAGCGGTCGGCAAGGAGATAGATACGATGAATTGGGTAGAAGTAGAGGCTATGAGGAAAGTAGTAAAAGAAGTAATACAGGAGGTATGTCCGTTTGAACAATTAAAGAAGATGCTTCAAGAACAAGTCCAGGAGCAAGAAAAGACGAGACAGTGGATCCAGGATTATATGAAAAATACGAAGGCGATAATAGAAGGCAGCGAGAAAGAACTGGTGTCACTAAAAGAGAAAATAAAAAATATGGAAGAAGAGATGGTAAACCTGAAGAAAGAAATTGAAGTCTGCAGACAGGAGCGTAAGAAGAAATCCATATTTATTTATGGGGTGGAGGAAGAAAAGGCAGAATCTAAAGTGGACATTATTTACAAAGTGGTAGATGTTATACAAAAAAAAAATGAAAATAAATTTCAGTGAGGTAGATATAGACAATGTGGAGAGAGTTGGCATGGTGGGATGGCACAGGCCCATAAAAGTGTCGCTGCTATCTTCATTGATGGCAGATATAGTGATAAGGAACGCTGGTAATCTACAGTGTGAGAACATTAGAATTAAGAGAGATTTCGGAAGAGAAGAGAGTAGAAATTTTAAAATTCTTAAGAAACATTTTGTGAAAGCAAAAACTCAGGGATTGAAAGCGTATATTAGTGGTCAGATACTTGTGGTGAGCGACAGGAATTGGACCCGAAAGTGGACAATATCGAAACTGAAATTAATGGATGAGAGTTTGAGGCAAGAAGAAACTAGCAGGGCTGAGAGTTCGAGACAAAAGAGTTTGAGGCAAGAAGAAATAAGCAGGGCTGAGAGATTGAGGCATGAAGAAACTACCAGGAATGATGTGAGGCAAGAAGAAAAAAGCAGGGCTGACAGTTCGAGGCAAGAAGAAACTACCAGGGCTGATGTACATACTGTAAAGGAAGGAACACTGAGTAGATGGGGTTCCTGGGAAGAGATCATAAAAAGAGCTGAAGAAAAAGGAAATGCAAGGAGGATGGAAGTAGCCAGGAAATTAATGGACAAACTAGTGTCGGAGGTCTGCGCGAGGGAAGAAAAAGAATCACAGGGGAAGACAAGTGGACAGAATCGGAGCGAGAATAATGGTTTGAGGGAGGAAGCAGAAGTAAGAAGTGCCGTGATCAAAGGGAGAAGCTTGAGTTTGAAGGACCTATGGGACAAAAAGGGAAAAATGGAAGGAATAATTACGAGAAGTAAAAGGTCAAGTAACAGTAGTAAGTAACATAGTTTGCCTATGGATGGATGACAAGAGAGGAAGTGTAGTTTATGGTGGTGTCTGTATGTGTGTACTTATCCAAGTAATGGTGCCTGTATGTGTAGTATAATTGTAATTGAAGTGATGGTGTCTTTAGGTAAAAGATGGATGGATTAACTGTATGGTATTCATTCAAGTGATGATATGACGACTGGATTTGAAGTGTTAAGAATGGAAGGTGATGATGAGGGATGGATGATAAGAGAGGTAGCGAAGCTTAAATGGTATTGATGATAAGAGAGGTAGCGTAGCTTAGATGGTATTTATTCAAATGATAGTGCCTGTATATATGGATGAAAGATAAGAGAGGTAACGAGGTGATAAGGTGTTTTTAAGTGTATTGTAATTCTATGGTATTTATTTAAGTGTCTTTAGGTACAAAATGGATGAATTGTGGAGTTCGATAGATGGATGATAAGAGAGGTAGCGAAGTTTAGATGAGGGATGGAAATGAGGAGAGGTAAAGAAGTTTACATGGTATTATTCATGTGATGGTGTCAGTATGTGTATCTAATTGTTGAAGTAAATGTGGCCTGGAAAATGATGGATGGTTGTGGAGTTCGATAGATGGATGATGTGAAGTATAATTGTTATTGAAGTGATGGTGTTTTTAGGTAAAAGATGGATAGATTAATTGTACGGTATTTATTCAAGTGATGATATGACGACTGGATTGGAAGTGTCAAGAGGGATGATGATAAGAGAGGTAGCGAAGTTTAAATGGTATAGATGATAAGAGAGGTAGTGAAGTTTAGATGGTACTTATCCGAGTGATGGTGTCTGTATATATGGACGAAGGATAAGAGAGGTTACGAGGTGATAAGGTGTTTTCAAGTGTATTGTAATGGTATGGTATTTATTCAAGTGTTTTTAGGTATAAGATGGATGAATTGTAGAGTTCGATAGATGAATGATAAGAGAAGTAGTGAAGTTTAGATGATGGATGGAACGAAGTTTAGATGGTAATTATTCAAGTGATGGTGTCTGTATGTGTATGGTTTGTGGAGTTCGATAGATGGATGATAAGAAAGGTAGTGAAGTTTAGATGGAGGACTCTAATTGAAGTGTTAAGTATGAAAGGTGATGATGGATGGATGATAAGAGAGACAGCACAGTTTAAATGGTATTGATAAGTGATTCATTAATTAATGGTAGATCGGTAAGCAAAGTTGGTTGTATATGATTATTTAAATTAGATTAATAACGGTTGTATAAGGCGAGCAGGAACAGATAAGTAGTGCAGTGATAAATTTGCAACGTGTGCAGAGTACGTTGTAGGAGAATGTGTGTGCAACGGAAGTAAGGAATCAGCAACTCAGAGGGAGTCAAGTAGAGGAATTGTAGGAGGAATGGAATGTGCAAAGGTTCGCGTGTTTACTCAGCAGGGGCACGAAGGTCTGTGACATACATAATACAGCTTAAATTGCATATTCTGGGAAAACAATAGAAATATTGTTCTATTCATTTTTGTTCATTCCGTACATTATTTTCTTTTTTTTTTCTGTACAGCACATAGAGTGTGATATGTATTTTTTTTACAGTTCATAGAGTGTGAATTTTGGCTTAGGCTGGACATTGTTATTTTCTCTTTAACGGATCAAATAGGTATTCTTACTGTAGACCTGAGAAAATAATAAATAAATAAAAAATAAAATAAAAATATTTCGAATCTCCTTTAAAAATAAAGAAACAAGTATTTTTATTTTCGGAAAATCCCATTAAGGGGGTTGAAAAAGGGAGAAAACTGGTTGAACATCTTTAATGAGGAGACTTATATCTCAAAAACTGAAGATGTTACAGACATAAAAATTGAAATTTGGAATCTCCTTTGAAAAAACTAAACACTTTTTTTGCGTTTTTGGATAACCCGATGAATAGGGGGTGAACAGAAGTGAAAAACTGGGTGAATTTAAAAAGGACTATATCTGAAACTTATCTCAGACACGTGGTATTTGGAATTTCCTGTAAAAATAAAGAAACATAAATATGTTTTTCGGAAAATCCAGTTAAGGGGAACTGAAAAAGGGGGTGAATTTTTAAAATTAGCGTATCTACAGTATATCTCAGAAAATAAACATGTAACAGACGTGAACATTGGTGTTTGGAATTAAGAATAAGAAACCCCATAAACTTTGGTTTTCGGGACATACCCTTAACGGGGGAGGGGAGGAATTGAAAAATTAGTTGAATTATTTGTATGAGAATGTATATATATATAGGCCTACACCAAAAAATCTAAAGGTGTTACAAACGTAAAACTGGTATTTGGAATCTCCTTTAAAAATAAAAAACACGTATTTGGTTAGGGAATCAACTTGGTTGTGGGAGTGAAGAAAACGGAGATGAATTCCTTTTACGAGGGTACATATATCTCAAAAAGTGAAGATGTTACAGTCGTGATAATTGGTATTTGGAAGCTCATTTAAAGAAACGGTTACTGTTGCTTTTTGGAAAATTCACTTGAGTGGAGAGTGTGGAAGAAGTAAAAAATTTGAATTCATTCCTCTGGAGAAACTTATATCTCAAAAATGAAGGTTACAGACATGGGAATTGGTGTTTGGAAACTACTTTAAAAATAAAGAAACACGCCTATTTTGGGTGGGGCGACACCAATTTAACGGGCGGGGGTGGAGTGAAAAAGGAGTTGAGTTATTTTCATGAGGAAACTTCTATCTCGAAAGCAGAAGACGTTACAGACATGAAAATTTTTTATTTGGAATTTGCTTTCAAAGTAAAGAAACACGTAATCTTTTGTCTTTGGAAAATCCACTTAAGGGGGGTGAATTAATTGAAAAATTAGTTGAATTCTTTGTATGAGGATACCTATATCTCCAAAACTAGAGATGTTACCGACGTGAAAATTATTAAAAGAATCTCCTTTAAAAATAAAGAAACGCGCATTTTGAGGGGGTGAGAAATCAACTTGCGGGCGGGGGCGGCTAAAAAGGAGATTAATTCCTTTTTATGAGGATACATATATCTCAAAACTGAAGATGTTACGTTCGTGATAAGTAGGATTTAGAAGATCCTTTATAAATAAATAAGTTCTTTTGTTTTCGGAGAATTCACTTAAGGGGGAGGGTGAAAGGAAGTGAAAAATTTAGTTATTTTTATGAAGACACTTATATCTCAAAAACTTGAGGTTACACATGGGAAAATTTGTAATGGGAATCGACTTAAAAATAAAGAAACACGCATTTTGGAGGGGGTGGGGGGAATCAAATTAACGGGCTTGGGTGTAAAAGGAGTCATTCTTTTTCTGAGGATACTTATATTTCAAAAACTGAACATGTTAGGGGCTTGAACGTTTGTATTTGGAATCTTCTTTCAAAGTAAAGAAACACGTGTTCTTTTGTCTTCGGAAAATCCACATAAGGGGGGTGAATGAATTGAAAAATTAGTTGAATTCTTTGTGTGAGGATACTTATATCTCAGAAACTAAAAATGTTAAAGACGTGATAATTGGTATTTGGAATCTCTTTTAAAAATGAAGAAACACGTACTCTTGGGAGGGGGGAATCAACTTAACGGGGGGTGAATGAATTGAGAAATTAATTGAATTCCTTGTGGGAAGATACTTATATGTCAAAAACTGAAGATGTTAAAGAAGTGGAAATTAGTATTTGGAATCTCCTTTAAAAATGAAGAAACACGCATTTGGGTTTTTTTTTCGGAAAATTGACGTAAGGAGTGTGGGGTTGAAGATAAGTATGTAAATTGAAATATGTTTATGCTGATACTTCATCTAAAAACTGAAGCTGTTTTCATGTCTATACGTCTGTTACACCTTCAGTTTTTGAGATAAATGTATACTCATAAAATAAATCGACTTCTTTTTCACTTCTTTCCACCCTCTCTCGTTTTAATCGGACTTTCCGAAAAAATACGTGTTTCTTTATTTTGAAAGGAAATTCGAAATTCCAACTTTCAAGTCTGTAACATCTTCAGTTTTTAAGATATCAGTATCCTAATTAAAATAATTCAAAACCATTTTCAGTCACTTTTACCCCCATGTGGTTTTTTCCGAAAACTTAAAATACACTTTTTATTTTTAATGGAGATAAAAAAACCAATGGTTCATGTTTGTGGGTTACTGTAGTCACGTCCTAGTTCGTGAACCATGGGCAACGGCTGAGTGGCCTAGTAAGTGGTCCTGAGAGTCGGGATACCAGTTGCTATGGAATGGGAGTGTGCATCTCGGACATATTCTGAGTCGTGGCACTCGTGCTCAGGCGGCTAGAACTACACAGTTCACCGGTGGTCCATAACCCGTTAGAGGAGAGATCCTCACTTGGACTATGTGCAAGTAGGGCAGCATCCAGCTTCATGAATTTACCGAGCTCAGAACACTTTAAGCAAGCCTCGGACCTATGGGAGTAATGGAGTCCCACTCCCATTTGACAGGCAAAGGACTCCTTGGAAACAACTTGGCGAACGAAATGGAATTCGATGGGGAGCTACCAATATAAAATGGGGCTTATGGAAGAAAGAAGGTAGAACTGGCTGATTCAGCAAAGAGGATGTATCTGGATGTGCTAGGAGTAAGTGATATTCGGGTAAGAGGAGATAATGAGGAAGAGATAGGAGATTATAAAGTGTACTTGACGGGTTTTAGAAAGGGAAGGGCAGAGTCTGGGGTAGGGCTCTTTATCAGGAATACCATTGCACGCAACACAGTTTCTGTTAGGCACGTAAATGAGCGAATGATGTGGGTAGATTTGTCAGTGGGAGGAATTAGGACAAGAATTGTGTCCGTGTATTCACCACGTGAGGGTGCAGATGAGGTTGAAGTTGACAAGTTTTATGAAGCATTGAGTGACATCGTGGTCAGGGTCAACAGCAAGGATAGAATAGTGCTAATGGGCGATTTCAATGCGAGAGTTGGGAATAGAACTGAAGGATACGAAAGGGTGATTGGTAAATGTGGGGAAGATATGGAAGCTAATGGGAATGGGAAGCGTTTGCTGGACTTCTGTGCAAGTGTGGGTTTAGCTGTTACGAATACATTCTTCAAGCATAAGGCTATTCACCGCTACACATGGGAGGCTAGGGGTACCAATCCATAATACACTATATCTTAACAGACTTTGAATTCAGGAAATCTGTTAGGAATGTACGAGTTTTTCGCGGATTTTTCGATGATACAGACCACTATCTGATCTGTAGTGAACTAAGTATCTCTAGGCTTATGGTAGAGAAAGTGAAATCTGTCTGCAAACGAATAAGGGTAGAAAATCTCCAGGACGAAGAAATTAGACAGAAGTACATGGATATGATTAGTGAGAAGTTTCGAACAGTAGACAGTAAGCAGGTTCAGTATATAGAAAGTGAATGGGTGGCATACAGGGATGCTGTAGTAGAAACAGTAAGGGAATGCCTAGGAACAACTGTGTGTAAAGATGGGAAAAGGCGAACATCCTGGTGGAATGATGAAGTGAGAGCAGCCTGTAAACGTAAAAAGAAGGCTTATCAGAAATGGCTCCAAACAAGGGCCGAGGCTGACAGGGTTTGGTACGTAGATGAAAGAAACAGAGCGAAACAAATAGTTGTTGAATCCAAAAAGAAGTTATGGGAAGATTTGGGTAATAACCTGGAAAGGCTAGGTCAAGCAGCAGGGAAACCTTTCTGGACAGTAATAAAGAATCTTAGGAAGGGAGGGAAAAAGGAAATGAACAGTGTTTTGAGTAATTCAGGTGAACTCATAATAGATCCCAGGGAATCACTGGAGAGGTGCAGGGAATATTTTGAACATCTTCTCAATGTAAAAGGAAATCATCCTGGTGGTGTTGCAAACAGGCAAGCTCATGGGGAGGAGGAAAATGATGTTGGTGAATTTATGCTTGAGGAAGTGGAAAGGATAGTAAATAAACTCCATTGTCATAAAGCAGCAGGAATAGATGAAATTAGACCTGAAATTGTGAAGTATAGTGGAAAGGCAGGGATTAGCATGTAGTGTTGGTGAGGTACCTTCAGATTAGGCAAAGGCAGTAATTGCACCTATCTATAAGCAAGGGAACAGGAAGGATTGGAACAACTATCGAGGTATCTCATTGATTAGTATACCAGGCAAAGTATTCACTGTCATCTTGGAAGGGAGGGTGCGATCAGTCGTTGAGAGGAAGTTGGATGAAAACCAATGTGGTTTCAGACCACAGAGAGGCTGTCAAGATCAGATTTTCAGTATGCGCCAGGTAACTAAAAAATGCTACGCGAGGAATAGGCAGTTGTGTTTATATTTCGTAGATCTAGAGAAAGCATATGACGGGGTACCGAGAGAAAAGATGTTCGCCATACTGGGGGACTATGAAATTAAAGGTAGATTATTAAAATCAATCAAAGGCATTTATGTTGACAATTGGGCTACAGTGAGAATTGATGGTAGAATGAGTTCTTGGTTCAGGGTACTTACAGGAGTTAGACAAGGCTGTAATCTTTCACCTTTGCTGTTCGTAGTTTATCCTGGAACTTGAAAATAGGTGCAATGAGTATGGTATGAAAATTAGCCTCTCGAAGACTAAATTGATGTCAGTAGGTAAGAAATTCAACAGAATTGAATGTCAGATTGGTGATACAAAGCTAGAACAGGTCGATAATTTCAAGTATTTAGGTTGTGTGTTCTCCCAGGATGGTAATATAGTAAGTGAGATTGAATCAGGTGTCGTAAAGCTAATGCAGTGAGCCCGCAGTTGCGGTCAGCAGTATTCTGTAAGAAGGAAGTCAGCTCCCAGACGAAACTATCTTTACATCGGTCTGTTTTCAGACCAACTTTGCTTGACGGAAGCGAAAGCTAGGTGGACTCAGGATATCTTATTCATAAGTTAGAAGTAACAGACATGAAAGTAGCAAGAATGATTGCTGGTACAAACAGGTGGGAACAATGGCAGGAGGGTACTCTGAATGAGGAGATAAAGGCTAATTTAGGAATGAACTCGATGAATGAAGCTGTACGCATCAACCGGCTTCGGTGATGGGGTCATGTGAGGCGAATGGAGGAGGATAGGTTACCTAAGAGAATAATGGACTCTGTTATGGAGGGTAAGAGAAGTAGAGGGAGACCAAGACGACGATGGTTAGACTCGGTTTCTAACGATTTAAAGATAAGAGGTATAGAACTAGTTGCAAATCGAGGATTGTGGCGACGTTTAGTAAATTCTCAGAGGCTTGCAGACTGAACGCTGAAAGGCATAACAGTCTATAATGATAATGTATGTAATGTAATGTATGTAAAAAACACCATTTTTCACTTCTGTAACATGTTAATTTTTTGAGATATACTCTAGATATTCTCATTTTAAAATTTAGTTCCCCTTAAGTGGAGTTTCAAAAAAAATCACCTATGTTATTTTACTTTTACAGGGATTCCAAATACCAGTTTTTACGTCTGTGACATTTTACGTTTCTGAGATATACGGTAGATATAGTCTTTCACTCCTGCTTTACCGCCATTAATTGCATTTTCCATAAACAAAAAGTACGTTGACACATACTATTATGAAGACGTGATCTCTAGGGAAAGTACTGTAGTTGTTCCACCACACGATAACAGATCATTTCTTTTCCCCAACAGATCATTTCTTTTCCAGGATGGCTGAGGTGGGAATCGACCACTTTTTCACCCCTTTTCGCCCCTCCTACTGCGATTTTCCGAAGACAAAAAATTACGTGTTTCTTTATCTTTAAAGGAGATTATAAATACCAATTTTTACATCTGTAAACTCTTAAAGTTTTTTGATATACTCGTTTAAAAATTCAACCCCCCTTTTCACCCCCCATTATTTGGATTTTCAAAAAGTATGTGTTTCTTTATTTTTTAAAGGAGATCCCAAATACAATTTTTCAGGTCTGTAATATCTTCAGTTTCTGAAATACAAGTAGCCTCTTTAAAGGCATTCAGTCCATTTTTCACCGTTTTTCACCCCCTATTGGGATTTTCCGAAAACAAAATAATACGTGTTTCTTTATTTTAAAGGAGATTCTAAATGCCAATTTTTACATCTGTAAACTTTTAAAGTTTTGAGACATAGATACACTCATTTTAAAAATTCATCCCCACTTTTAACCCCCTTAGCGACGGAATATCCAAAAATTCTCCCTTAGCGAGCACCTACATTGCAACATAAATGTATCCTCAAAATTTCATTTCATTACGTCCAGTAGTTTTGGCTCGGCGATGATGAATCAGTCAGTCAGTCAGTCAGTCAGTCAGTCAGTCAGTCAGTCAGTCAGTCAGTCAGTCAGTCAGTCAGTCAGTCAGTCAGTCAGTCAGTCAGGACATGTTCTTTTATATATATAGATTTATATCTAAAAAACTGAAGATATTAAGATGCATGAACATGTGTATTTGGAATCTTCTTTTTAAAGTAAAGAAACACGTGTTCTTTTGTCTTCGGAAAGTCCACTCTAGGGGCGTGAATGAATTGAAAAATTAGTTGAATTCTTTGTATGACGATACCTATATCTCAAAAGCTAAAGATGTTAAAGACGTGAAAATAGGTATTTGGAATTTCCTTTAAAAAATAAAGAAACAAGCACTTTTCGGGATGGGTGAATCAAGTTAACGGGTAGGAAACGGAATGGGATGAAAATGAGTTGAATTACTTTTATGAGGATACTTATATCTCAAAACTGAAGATGTTACAGACGTGAAAATTAATATTTGGAATCTCTTTAAAAAAAGAAACACGCATTTGTTTTTTCTCAAAATCGACGTAAGGGGCGTGGGGTTGAAAATAAGTATATAAGAAGTTGAAATATGTTTATGAGGATAATTTATCTTATAAACTGAAGCCGCTACAGACATGAAAGTTTGTATTTTGTATTTCCTTTCAAAATAAAGAACACGTATTTTTTTTTTCAGACGTCCACTTAAGACAGGAGAGGAGTGAAAAGAAGCCAAGCAGAAGAATTTGAGTTATACTTATGAGTATACATTTATCTCAAAATCCAAAGGGGTTACAGACATACAGCATGAAAACAGGTATTTGGAATCTTCTTTATAATTAATGAAACACGTATTTTTTTGTTTTCGAAAAATCCAGTTAAGGGGCTGAAAGAATTTGAAAAACGGGTGAATTTTTCAAATGAGTACCGGTATATCTATAATGTATGTCTAAAACTTAACATGTTAGAGACAAGAAACTTGGTATTTGGCAAGTCCTTTAAAAGTACAGGAACATGCACCTTCTTGTTTTCGGAGAACGCACTTAACGGGGGTGAAAAGAAGGGAGAAATAGTTCAATTGTTTTTATGGGAATACTTATATCTTAGAAGCTGAAGATGTTACAGGCGTGAAAATTTGTATTTGGAATCTAGTTTAAAAATAAAGAAACGTGTATTTTTGTTTTCGGAAAATACCCTTAGATGGGGGTAGGTGTTGGGGAAGGACTGATCAAGGGGTTGAATTCTTTTTATGAGGACACTTATTTATATCTCAAAAATCGATGATGTTACAGATGTTGGAATAGGCATTTGGAATCTCCTTTAAAAGTAAAGAAACATGTATTTATTTCTTCGACTTGAGAGAAGACTGTTTCTCACAGGTACAGTTGTATGTCGCATGGTCGTCTTAGCCCCAAAAGTTAATACCACAAACATGGCTTACAATGAATTTCTGGGGTAAATGAAACTCAATTTTTGGGTGAGTTTTTATGCTTTAGGAATTTTCAGATAATGTCTTAGTACGATGCCGAGGAACGATTACTTTGATCAAATTACGAAATCCACACGAAGCCGCGGGTAATTTTTAGTTTAACAATACAATTGTTCGGGTACACAAATGGAATGTTTTAAAATCATCTACATGCAGCTGACACAGCGCAGCACACAAGTTACAGTGAATTATAGGTATTGCACTCACAATCGTAATATTGAAATAACTTATTTATAAGTTCCTCCATTTACTTCTTAATGCTTTGTGTGACCACACAAAGAATCAAGGTGCAGTTCTCTGAGTCACAATCGTTTGTTGTTCAAAGAGTGTAGTAGTTACCAGATGTTTACTCAGATGCTACCGATAAGTAAATAAGCAACTCGGGGATGACTTTGTCTAAGTTGCTGAGTAGTTTGAAAGAGAGAGAAAACATATAGTGTTCTCCTTAGAGATGTTGAACCGTTCCGGAACTCCCATGTCAATGGCGGATTCCCGCCAATCAGAGCATTTCTATGCTTACTTGTTTGGCGGTCCAAATGAGGCTATTTGGCCACATTTTGACAGTGAAATAAAATTAACAGCAACTTTGTTCTCTTTGGATCGTAATAAATTGAGAAGATTTATCCGCAACTCAGAAGTTTCATCCTACGTACGGTTTGGCTATATTTAATGAGTGCAACATCGCCCAGGGCGTAGGGACTTTCATCACGTGACGTGGTTGTAAGGCCAGCCGAAACTACATGCGCTGAAAACGTTAATGCCAGCGATCCTTGTCTTCTAATTAATATAAATATTGTGTGTGAGAAAAGGATTTTTACTCCAGATTACGATGTGGACATTTGCGATGTATTAACTGCCACTGGACGACCTGTGAACCCAGAATCACTCGAGATTACACCCGCGGAGTTATATATTTAGGTGTGGAACAGATACTCTTATCACAAAATGATGTGCTCATGGCGCTGTCTCAAATGCCACGAGCGCATTGGACCAATGTTCTTTGGAATCGTTGACTGTATCGGGTCGCGTTTTGTCCGCACCGGAATATGATAAAACAAAGTCAGCTATCTTCTTGATCCATTATCTTATTGTTTTTCTTTGCTAGTTGCTTAACGTCGCACCGACACAGATAGGTATTATGGCGACGATGGGACAGGGAAAGGCTAGGAGTGGGAGGGAAGCGGCCGTGGCCTTAATTAAGCTACAGCCCCAGCATTTGCCTGGTGTTAAAACGGAAAACCACGGAAAACCATTTTCAGGGCTGCCGACAGTGGGGTTCGAACCGACTACCTCCCGAATACTGGATAGCGGCCGCAGTTAAGCGACTGCAGCTATCGAGCTCGGTCTTGATCCATTGTTATGTGAGAAATGTCTCAGTGAATTTTGCCTTTATATTGGCAAGTGATAAACATTTTCATTGCTTTATTATGGAATCAAACAGCGGTATTTATTCTCATTCGTTTCGGCCTCTAAAATTATATCGAACCAAAGACCGTTTCGATAGACTTTTTGTCGTCGGTAATTTAAAAGTACAGCCAAGTAGTCATATAGTGGAAGACAATAGACACTTTAATTAGTGCAGTTAAAGAGGTAAAAACGCGTGGATTGTAAATTAGTGCAACGCTAAACGATATGTTAATCTGTCAGTAATTTTCGCAGCCAGATACGCTAGGGAAGGAACATGTATTTTGCGACATGCGGCGAGCAGCAAACAGCTGTATAACGGCACACAAAGACTGACCCAGTGGCAGTAAAAATACCGGAAATATTTACAGCCAGGTAAACAGAAGAGAAGGTCGCTCAACCCCAGGAATACGCCGTCACAGCTTTCAGGAGTCGCTCCATTCGTATGAATGAATAAACACGTCAGATCAGTGCAATGGCGTGGAGTGTAAATCATGTATTATAATTAACAGTATATAATATTCAATATTTATGAAAGATGTAACGAATGTTTCTTTCGTTCTTCTTTTTTGTAAGTGTAATATTCTGTGACCAAGAAATGTGTTCACCAATATCTAAATGGATTACCTCAAGAAGATGATGGTGTAACACAACACCCATCAGAGTATGCAGCTGGGTTACGAACAAGCGTTGCTGAAAATATAAATTAAAATGAATTGATCGTTGTCAATACTTTAATTATTGTATATTATTTCATTCTTGACACTGATCGAACAGCATTTCATTAACAACAATACCAGGGGTTTCTACAGAATGTTCAAACGCAACCTCACTAAATACACCCCTCCAAGTGTACATTTCAGAGACCACAAACGTAAACTTGCCTACAACGATGACGACAACTGTCAGATCTTGGCAAAATATTTTGAATCTCTTCTCAACTGTGAAGAATCAGATTCACAATTTACCATCGAAGAGAAACCAGGCGTCCCACGCGTCTCCACCCACAAAGGAGGATATCAAACAGATCATCAAATCATTAAAGAACAACAAAACACCTGGCGAAGATGCGATAATTGCTGAACTCTGGAAGTCCATAGGTGGAAAAGCAATCGACAGACTAACATAGATCATTCACAAGATCTGGGAAACGGAGAAAATTCCAGTTGATTGGACAGCAGCCCTGAATATTGCTTACAACTACCGTCGCAACTCCCTCCTATCGATAGCGTACAAAATTCTGTCGAAATCCCTTCAGACACGGGCAGAAGAGCAACTCGATTCACAATTAGGCGACTATCAGGGGTGGTTTAGGAAAAGATAATCACGTGCAGAGTAGATCACGAATCTTAATCTTAAATCTATCCTTTCTTATCTGAATCTCAGGAATAAGAAGTTTGTGGTTACATTCATCGACTTCCAAAAAAGCCTATTATTCAATATATCAATATATACTCCTCCACATTTTAAATCATATGAGATTAGACAACAAAACGAGAGCATTCATCCAACATACTCCACCCAACACAACCTCTACAGTGAAATACAGGTGAGAGATTTCGGACATCTCCGAAATAAAGACGGATGTAAGGCAAGGAAACGGATTACCGTCTCTATGTCCGGCTCCATGGCTCAATTTTTATCGTGCTGGCCTTTGGTCAAAGGGGTCCCGAGTTTGATTCCCGGCAGGTTCGGGAATTTTAACCTTAATTGGTTAATTTTGCTGGCACGTGTGCTGGGTGTATGTGCCCTCTTCATAATAATTTCATCCTCATCACGACGCGCAGGTCGCCTACGGGAATCAAATCAAAAAACC
This sequence comes from Anabrus simplex, assembly GCF_040414725.1. NCBI lineage: Eukaryota > Metazoa > Arthropoda > Insecta > Orthoptera > Tettigoniidae > Anabrus > Anabrus simplex. Next base: position 801,542,534 of record NC_090266.1, read on the forward strand.
TGCATCTGGCGAGCCGAACTTGTCCTCGAACACTCCCGGCACTAAAATCCATACACCGTTTCGTTGTATTTTTTACCGTCTCTACACTTCAACGGCGTACTGAAGAAAATTATACGGCGCAAAGAGATGTGCAAGGAAGAGTTTGAGATTGGACTTCGAAGGATATAAGAGAACTGGCATGATAATACTGTAGACTGCCTAGCTTTTGAAAATGATCTTGTGATATTCTTTGATTCCCTACATACGGCTGAAAAGAAATTAATCAACTTAAAACCCAAGCAGCAAAGGCTGGCCACCAGATCTCCTTTGAAAGAAAACGGAGATTATAAACAATATCAAGCCAGCCCCTACAGAGTTAATTGGAGAACAGGAGAAAATCAAACAAGCAGAAATGTTTATGTACTTAGACGAGTGGATAGTACATAACAACTGAGAAAAATTAGCATTCACACCTCGGATCCAGAAGATTTGAAGTGGCATACCAAATAACTACAAATATCTGCAACAAAAAATCAGTGTCCATAAACGCCAAGTTTAGGCATTATTCTACAGTCATACTTTGAAAGGTCCTGCACGCAGCATAATGACTTGCATTGAACAGGAAGGGTATAATTGAAAGAAACAAAACAAAGAAAAATCCTGACAATGATCCTAGGACCAATCAGAGAAAATGATGAGTACAGGAGACGGAATAACAATGAACTGTATTTGCATGTCGAAAATATAACGAAAACCATTCGGAAACAGAAGATTAATATTTTTATGGGCACGTAACACGTATGAGCTCCCAGAGATTCACTAACCGGATGTTCTTCTACTTTTTAAAACAAGAATATCAAGGGACCCTGGTTCACCGGACTTTTTTTTCTAGTGGCTTTACGTCGCACCGACACAGACAGGTCTTATGGTGACGATGGGATAGGAAAGTGCTAGGAGTTGGAAGGAAGCGGCCGTGGCCTTAATTAAAGTACAGCCTGGTGTGAAAATGGGAAACCACGGAAAACCATCTTCAGAGCTGCCGACGGTGGGATTCTAACCCCTATCTCCCGGATGCAAGCTCACAGCTAGGGGCCCTAACCGCACGGCCAACTCGCCAGGTAGTTCAGCGGAATTGAAAGAGACCTTCAAGAAATAGGGATCACACACGAAGACATCCAGGAACGTGTTCCTGTCCAGATGAAATTTCGAGCATAGCAACGATTCCAAGAAAAGTCGAAGTTGAAAATAGGCAAGAAGTGGACTGATCAAAGAAAGGAGGCTCACAGAAAGCGAATACGGGAATACTGGGAAAGAATTAAATCTCAAGAATACAAATGGTTGAAATAGCTTGGTCCACAACTGGCCGAAACGAAACAGAATAGTAATAATAATAATAAAAATGTTGATGTCGAAAAACTTAAAAATAATCATTTCCCCCGCAGTAAATTGATAATTAAGGTTCATAATAATGAAATGATTTGCTTATTGAACGTTGATTAAAAATTCGGATTCGAATTTAAACATTGCGGTAAGATTTTCGTGAGCTAAAGCATATTTTGAGAGCGAAAAGACATTTACGGATGTTTTGACTCGATGATGTTTCGGGACGATAGAGTAGTCTGACCATTCGGAAAGTTAGCGTTGATATGATGATATTTGTCCCTGTAGAATATGTGTTTTGAGATGCGATGAGACGTAGGATCAGCTCCAGATGAGAGTATTTTTTCCACGTGGAAAGGGTGGGTTTAAGACAGAATGTCTTGTACGACAAATGTATAGCTGACATCAGATAAGAGTATTTTTTTCTGTGTGCAGCATAGTGATTCCATGCGGGATGTCTCAGGCCGAGTTGTATACTCTGGGTGGCCAATGGTCACGGGAAGGTGTGTCTCATTAGAAAATGTGCCGTGTATGACCCTTGAGCGTAGCGGCTAGCTGTGACGTAGCTTAGCACTCTGTCACAGACACAAGAGTTGTGAAAATTAACTGACTTTTTGAACGTCGGATGATCATAGGTGCATGGCGCATGGATCATAACATTGTGGAGATTACATGCGATTTCGGGTAATCGCGCATGATGCCACACCATACGTTGACCCCCCCCCCCCCCCCTGCTGTACCTGGAAAATCTGCCTGTCGTACCCTATGAGATTTATCGGCACTCCAGTAATGTATATCATGTCGGTTACAATTAACGGGTCCATTGTTGTGGAACCTCACTTCGTCCGTAAATAAGATGGTCGCTAAAAGCGCAAGGTCATTGTCCACATACTGTAGGGTCCATTGACAGAACGCAACCTGTGCATCGAAATCATCACCATGGAGTTACTCGTGTATGTGCAGATGGTATGGACGAAACTGCTGAGTATTCAATATCCGCATAACAGACGCCTGGGTGATGTTCACCTACTCTGAAATTGCCCATGCGATAGGGTCAGGATTACGCCTGACAGCGTCCAACATAATCTCTTCATTGTGAGCAGACGTCACGGGATGATCTCGAACAGGCCGCTTCCTTCCCAGGGACGCAGTAGCCCGCAGAAATCTCTCCACACTTCGAAATGTCATGGCTGTAGGTTGTCTTCTATCCGGATAGCGTTCTTGACACAAACGTTGTGCCTGGTATGTATTTTGTTTTGTTTCTCCATAGATGAGTAATATATCCACACACTCTTCGCTGTAATACATCACGAGGCAGTGTATAAGCTTTGTGTTGTGTTGTGTTGTGTTGTGTTGTGTTGTGTTGTGTTGTGTTGTGTTGTGTTGTGTTGTGTTGTGTTGTAACTTGCGTCGAAGGAAGGGAGTTCGTGCAACTATATACCTACAGTACCTTCCATCGCTTGCTGTTATCGTTCCAATGGATCACACTTTACCTACCCGTGGCCTACGAAGCTTGGGACATGTACGACGAAGCTAATTGTTTGTCTGTATCCTAGCCAGACCATCACCTCCTGATCTTCATCCAGCCCAGCTCAATTCCCTTTGCCAGGATACGCATGGCCCATTACTGGGCCAAATAAACAAATCAGCCAGTGGAAGCAATCGAGTATGCAACCTTACCATATCCCAGATAATTGGCGGCAAAATAAAAAAAGTACTTGCGTGGGATTTGAGCCTTCGAGCACCATCCCATATCACAACTCCCACCGCGCCCCTGACAAGTAAGCTATTGTGAGACTTGACAAGCAGCGCGCAGTTTCCAGCCTGTACAAAACCTAATCCTGGTCTGTGCAAGCATCTCCTGTTGTAAGGTACGTGTTCTTCGTATTTGTGTTCATTCGACGTACCCACAATGCATTAATAGTGGCGCTCACGATTCCTGCTGTCTTCTAGCCCGTAAACACGCATCTCGTTATGTTGCCCGGGTTTAGGGAGAGGAACCGATGTATTTCAGAATTGTAATAAAAGCGGCGGGATTCATAAAACTAAATCTCAATGGGCTGATGATCCACCCGCTAGAATACCAGTGACACGTGGGCTAATTCTATTCTAAGGGAATAAGTAAAAGGGGAATGAAAAGTATTAATGTTAAGCGGTTATTGTATCAGAAAAATACTTGCTCAAGTAATAGCTACCATGTACTAGGCTACATCATTTACATATCAGAAAAGGAGGTCGTTAACATGCCCAAAAGAATCACAAGGTGAACTGGAAATGATTAAGCCTCTGACTGGTGGTAAAAAGGAAACTCATTTCGCAAATATTAATTGAAGATGAGGGATTTGGGGTTTTAGTTAGTATCTGGAAAAGGGAAAGATTTTGAGCCACAGAAACCAATTTTACTTTTCTTTTATTTGGGTTTGATTAGGCTGAATGCATTCCAGTTTCGTTCACACGCAGCCAAAGTTGCTGGAATAGAATTGTTACAGCAGTGGTGCATAGATTTCTTTTGTTGCAATAACCGTTCCATCAAGTTGTAGGGGAAATACTTTCCGCAGCCTTCCACAGTATATCATGACTCCATATTGTTTCTTTGCGGTCTTCAGCTATATCCGTAAGCACTATAAGTCCACTGACACCCCGAATTTCTTGTGTGATCTCCGTGACCATGTCCAAAGCTTCGGATGTGCTGGATGCTTTCCTCATCGTCTGGTATGTAAGAGGTTGGCAGCTAACTGGATCGGATAAGAACAAAAGACGTTTTAATTCTATTGTACACCATTCCTTATTCTTCATTATTCGTCTCGGAAGACGTATACTTTGAATTTATTTGGTTTTTTCAAGAAAGAGAAAATTTCTGGCACCTCAGCAGTGGTAGGCGAGTTTCCCTCCAGTCTCTGAATTGCCATAGAAATTGGCTGGAGAATGTTATGATGTTTCACCCTTTCCAAAACTGCTTTATCGAACATCTGTTTATCCAAATCTCCCGCCAGAAAGCGATATCTTTATCTTTCTACGCATGTAGACTGAATACTGGTTTCAGAATGTAGCAGGCTTACTAATCAATTAAAAATGTAGCCCCATCTTGTTTCAATTGAGAGTATTTAGACGTATTGTTTTCCGTCCCTTTCTTTCTGTACCTTCTTTAGAATTTGATTGACCACATTGTGGTTAGAAAGGAAATTGACAGTGTTTTTACAGGAGTCAGTGAGATTTTAAAGAACTCGATAACAAATATATTTGGCAAGGAGATTAACACAATCTGCTTGATAACGCAACGTCACTAAATTGGGGTATTTGTCTTTAAATTTTCCCTGCAGCTTTCATGGTAGAGGTGTTGTCTTTTATCAGTGTTGGAAACTTGGAAGGCCCTAATTTCTTATTTTCATAGCTTACAATCTCAACAAGGTATTTTGCAGTGTGACGTAAGATTTTAGTCTCTATTGCTTTCATGAACGCAGGTTGGCCAGTTACAAAAATAATATTGATAAAAGGATTTCTAATGACGTCTTTCAAGACATCTGTCATTTTCTTAGTGATTCGGCTTTAAAAAAATTCTAGGTACATTTTGCTTGGACGTTCTCATATTCTTTGTCTGACAAAGAATTGTGCAGTCTTCAACGAGAAGGCAATTCGTAGGATGGGCGTAGTAGTTTGTACCGTGTTCTCCAGTAAGAGATTTCTGTTATAGAAGGAGGGAGGCCAGTGGCATATATTGCTAGAGCTAAGTATTCATCAAGTTTATCCTTTCCTTTAGTGGTTATTTTGTCAAAATATCCTGAAAAAAGTATCTACTTTGTCAATTTGAAAGATGGGGTACTTGCTGTGAGTTCACAGTCAGCATCAGCCGTGACAATTTTTTATCTTTCTTAGGTAATATATTAACACCACTATCTAGATTCACACCAACAGAAATACACATACCAATAGACTTTTCTGCTTCACAGGACAAATTAGGGATCATATACGGACACTTCGAACAATTGGGTAAGTATTTCCTTTTCATTCTGGTGCCATTGGTCGCGTATTGCTGTCGAGAGTAAACACATTTTCCCGAATTTTATTAAAATGTATCAACACATCGGTGTTCTTATAAGTTATTTTAGCACAGTTAGAGTTTACAAGAGACTACGTTTACATTAAAATAAGGAGTGATATTTTCTGGTATGTTTTAGACTCATTCAGTCATCAGAGGGCGGAAGAAACTGATTCAACATATGCGTAGACTGGCCGCCTGACCGCCCGCGGAATCACCGAAATACGTAGAGACGCAGTTAGCAGAGGAATCTCGGGGAACTACTGCTATTATTCTACACGCTATCGAGGATCTAGTTAAGGCTGAGGACTAGAGACAGTATGTTCCAGAAACATGTATTCGTAAAGAGTGTCAACACAGTTTCGATGCAGAAGTCGGAGAATTTTCTGTTTCAGAACATATTTTTTATATTACCAGTACAGTTTCGAAAAACTTCGAAGCTCTACCTCACCGGGAGGGAAAATTCCAGAACATGGATTATATGACACTCGCACGCACGGATACAGGGATACACACGATTTATGCGCACACTCGAAATAGACGGCGCATGATGAATAAACTAAAGATTGTTATATTTTATTGTTTCCTGGTATTGTTTATTTCCAAGGCACTACAGCTCTTGAGGGCCTTGGCGTACCAAGCAACCGCTGTTCAGCCCGAAGGCCTGCAGATTGCGAGCTGTCGTGTGGTCAGCACGACGAATTCTCTCGGCCGTTATTCTTGGCTTTCTAGACCGGGGCCGCCATCTCACCGACAGATAGCTCCTCAGACAGCCTCACGTCAAATAGCCTCACGTAGGCTGAGCGGAGCTCGAACCATCCCTCAGGTCCAGGTAAAAATCCCTGACGTGGCCGGGAATCGAACCCGGGGCCTCCGGGTAAGAGGCAGACACGCTACCCCTACACCACGGGGCCGACCCAGTATTGGTTTACAAACAAAAAATACGGGTTTATCACAAACGATCTACACTTAATCACCGCAAATGCAAGTAGTTCAGCAGGCTGAAGAACTGCTGAGCACAAAGTCTACCAAATTGCTTCCAATGCCAGATGTCATAATTTTTCTTCGAGGTGAGAATAGCACATGAGCAGTATTTGGTTGGTTCTCTTGCTTCCATACTTTAGCACTTTGTTCGCTGTTGCGTGCTTTCAGTGTGGTCCTAATTATCCTTTCATACAATTCACAATGTTAAACTGCGTGTTTCTCGGACTCCAATCGTTCGGGCTCAGTAATATTTCCTTGTTGTTTTTTTTTTGTTTTTTTTTTACAATTTGCTTTAGGTCGTACCGACAAACAGGTCTTATGGCGACGATGCGATAGAAAGGTGCTCGGAGTGGGAAGAAAGCGACCATGGCTTTAATTACGGTACAGCCCCAGCATTTACCTGGTGTGAAAATGGGAAACCACGGTAAACTATTGTCATGGCTGCCGATAGTGGGATTCGATCCCGCTGTCTTCCGAATGCCAGCTCACAGCTGCGCGACACTTAACCGCACGGCCAGTTTGATCGGTAGTAATGTATAAGATGATGATGCTTTCAAATACTACATAGCCTTTGATAGAAATGGCTGGGTCTTTTCACATTTGCTGGACCCTGATCCTTTTCTTCATTTACACTTCACATGGACGTGTGCACCTAGTGACGTCGTGGTATTCTATGAAATATATACGATTTTTGTAAATAGATAAAACAGATGTTGTTTAACAATTTTTGGAAAGAAATATAAAAATGTTGTATTTGTGAGATTAATAATCATGAAATGTACTTATATAGCAATTACTGGGCATTCAAGAATGAAATTAAACTCTAAAAAAGGATAATTATAATGAATCGATGACGGAATATACACAAATGTTTAAATTAGGAGAAATAGGTGAATAAAATTGTTTGTTTTTTTTTTTTTTTTTTTTTTTTTTTGCTAGTTGCTTTACGTCGCACCGACTCAGATAGGTCTTATGGCGACGATAGGACAAGGAAGGGCTAGGAGTGGAAAGGAAGCGACCGTGGCCTTAATTAAGGTACAGCCCCAGCATTTGCCTGCTGTGAAAATGGGAAACCACGGAAAACCATTTTCAGGGCTGCTGATAGTGGGGTTCGAACCTACTATCTCCCGAATACTGGATACAGGCCGCACTTAGGTGACTGTAGCTATCGAGCTCGGTAATAAAATTAGTAACGGTAAATTTATGTTATCATATTAATTATAACAATTCTGGTGATAAATATGCTCATGAAATACGATGACCTCCAAGATCGTGTTTTGAAGGTATTCGAATGTTAGTCCGACTCGTTGGCTGAACGATCAGCGTACTGGCCTTTGGTTCAGAGGGTCCCGGGTTCGATTCCCGGTCGGGTCGGGGATTTTAACCTTAATTGGTTAATTCCAATGGCACGGGGGTTGGGTGTATATGTTGTCTTCATCATCATTTCATCCTCTACACGACGCGCAGGTCGCCTACGCGAGTCAAATAGAAAGACCTGCACCTGGCGAGCCGACCCCGTTCTGGGATATCCCGGCACTGAAAGCCATACGACATTTCATTTAATTTCATTCGAATGTTCTTATTGAAGGAACGGCGTGGTCGTTGAGTGATTCCGTGACTGGCTTCTCATGAATGTGGCCACTGTTCTAACACCGGGAAATGCATGTGGTACTTTTTAAACTGAAGGTCACGTCTGTGTGGTTCAGTTCTCAAAAAATATATGTAGGTCTATAGGTCTGTAGGACTATAATGACGGTATCAATAGTCCCGTTAAAATAAAAGGTTGCTTTCTTCTATGTAACGTTAGTTAGTTAGTTAGTTAGTATACTCGAAGCTTAGTGACTAACAAGTAATATCAAGTAGATTGCAAAGTTGGGACGAGCTTTTATTGTCATAGGAAGGGTCGGGGGAGAAAACCAGGTAAGTCACTTTTTCATCGAAATTGAGATATTGTTACAGTCTGCTTCAGAGTGATATTGCGCATCTATTCAGAGGTCGGAAATGGAAAAAAGCAGGCGAGTCAGGAGAAATTAGCACTCAATGTTTCGCTGTTAGGGGAAAGAACTAGGGAAGTCAAGCACAAAAGTAGCTTTTTCTCAAGTTGTACAAATATGGACACTCCTGCTTTTTTCCCCTGACCCTTCATGAAGAGAGTTCATGCGTACACATTCGTTTTTGGCTTGGCACACCGAGGTCAACAGGCCCGTGAAGATAGAGCAAGCCTACAGTATGAGAAACAGCGTATCATTAAACATAACTCACTATAAATAGACAACAGTTCTATGTACTTATTGCTTGATAACCTTTTCGAATGGGATGTTGAGTACAGGTAATCATTCAAAATGGGATTTAGAAGGAAGCGCCCATGGTCTCTATTTATGTGCCATCCCGGCAGTCATCTGAAATTGAAGAGGTTAGTTCAGAGAAACCCATTTTTCTTTCAAATAGCAGAGAGCACTCAATTTATTGAACGGGTGGGAGGTTATGATGTTATATATGACTAGCGAATGTACCCGTGCTTCGCTACGGTATTCTACATTGTATTCGGTTATCGAAGTAAATAGTGTACATGCAGTAAATAAGATTGTTTTAAAATTGCATGTCTCTTAGCGTTATCCGAGAAAGAGCATGGGGAGGTCCCCGTACGTTGTTTCCAATGTAAAGTGTTTGTTACGGATTTGTGATATAACGGCAGGCTCACTTGCCTACTGGCATTCACAATCGAGTTGGGAAGTTTACATTATAATTGCAGGCCCCATTGCCTACTACGCGGACAGAATCGATTTGGGGAGTTTTCGTTAAAATGGCAGCCCCCCTTTCCTACTTCCAGACAGATTACAGTTGAGGAGTTTCTATTATAATGGTAGGCAATTACCCTACTATCACTCGAAATTGAGTTGTGCAGTTATCATTATAATGCCAGGCCCATTTTCCTACTGCCAGCCAGCTTACAGCCAGTCACACCAAGTTGGTGAGTTTCCATCAAAATAGCAGGCCACTATGCCTAATGCCAGTCACATTTTATAAGAGGACATTTCTTCATAATGGCGGGCACCCTTGCCTACTGCCAAACACAATCGGGTAGGGGAGTTTTAAACAAAACTGCATGCTCACTTGCCTTCTGCAAGTCAAATCGAGAAGGGAATTATTCATTACAATTGTAGGCCTTCCTCACTAATGACAGTTACGCAGGAGTTGGAGAAGGAACCCTTTCCTACTGCCAGTCAAAGTCGGTGTGGGGAGTACTGATTACAATAGCAGACCCACCATTTCTCGATCGCTAAAAATTGACATCAGTGAATATATATAGATAGACATACGAAAGTATATGCGTGTTTACAATATTGAAGACCTTCATTTACAGACTAACTGCTACTAAACGTACGTCATATCGACAAAGGATTATACCATAAGACACGCCGGATTTATTGGCCTAAATGGCTGGTCCTATGATATGTCATCTATTCTTGGGTCAGATTGAGTTAGAAACGTGGAACAGGGTAAAGGTTTTGTAAGATTATCTCACATTACATTACTTTTCGGATAATTATGTGACAGCTGCATATATAGCATTTGGCTCACATATGCCTACTGGGTGGGCCAATTTTCGTGAAGAGTATGATGATTCTGTATTTCATATAAGTAATTGAAAGTATGAATTATGCATGTGAAAATTCCAAATTGACTTAACATCGATTAATAGAGAAAAATCAAACGTAAAAGGGATACAGATACGGCAAAAAGTCATAAGACCAAGGTTGTAGATCATTCCAAATTGAACGGAGATTGTGCAATCCGTTATGTGATAGGAATTTCCCAAGGTCTGCAGCATCATTAAAATTGCCTGCATATTTCGATTTTATTCAGGGATAAAAAGTAAGAAATTTAATGATCTAGGATGTTTTCCGTTCGTTACAGGCTAAAACATATAATTTTGTCAAATTTCAATTATCTTCTTTTTCGTCTGGCAAATTATGCCGCAATCTGGATTTTGGGCGAGGCGGGTAAAAATTAGGACTTTCAGGAAACTAAACCAAAAATTATGGAGATGGTGATTATTACCCCTTAAACATAAAGCTGTACGAAAATTTCGCCAAAATTTATATAGATAAGGAATCTGCTCCATGTAAAAACACCTTTTGGGCTAGGTCCGCTGGACTTAACCTGCAAAAGTGACCATTCATGATATCTCCCTTATTAATCCTCCTGACGAAAAAATGCACATGAAAAGAAAGGTTTAGAGGTGGAATTCCATCACGTTTGGTCGATTTCCAGTCAGGTTGGTCTTGTTCTGTATATATTGTGGAAGAGTAAAATCACCATTTGTGTTCCCTATAAACCGCCAGTCCATTCCGGAACATGAAATGTTATTTACGTTTAAAACCTACCTTTGGACAGGTGGATGCTAAATATAAATTTTGGTTCGAATGTCTTCAGTAGTTTTCAAGTTGTAAGGAATACGCTTTACATGCACCAGCTCGTGAGTCAAGTCCGATGGGAATTGTACAGAAAAACGGTCCGTTAATGATATCTCCCTTATTAATCCTCGTATCGAAATGATGCACATGAGAAAAAAGGTTTAGAAATTAATTTCTACCAAGGTAGGTAGATTTCCATTAAGTTTGGTTGTGTATATTTTGTGGAAGTGCAAAATCACTGTTTCGGTTTCGTATAAACCCCCAGTCAGTTCAGGGATTTAGAAACAATATTTGCCCTATCAAGGATAGGTGTATTCTAAATATGAGTCTTGGTGGAAATACATCCAGTAGTTTGTAGCACTCGCGTACATAGGGCGTAATTAAGGAAGAAAATAATACAGTTAAGAAAGTTGAAAGTAATAGAAAATGGATTATAACTGAGGACAGCCGGATAACGACAAATATGTAAATGCCAAGTGAATGTATTGGAAAATCAAATGCCCCTCAATAAATTATGCTAGTGTGAGTTATGGATATAATAAAGTGGTAACAGAGGAGAAATTTAGGTCCAGTGATTCTTAGGTAAACAAATAATAAGAAGATGACTAATGGTGTTATTACTTAATCTATTCGGGGGCGGTTCTAACATCCAACGATATTCCGCCAATATCCCGCAGATAGGCCGATTGACGCCTCTCTTGCCTTCTACCCAAGGAACAACCATGAATTTAAAAGCATGATGAGGAAAATGGCAATACGTTACTTCCCTGCTGGCATGCAGTCAGAGACGTTGCCATGGTAACCTGTAGGTTCGTTGTCGGTCTGTCGGTCACTCAATGCAGAGCATGATACCAGCGGAAAATTGTAAATTTCTCCATCATGTGAAGAGTAAGGTAAATTATGAACATAACGAAAATTGTTTATAATGAAGAGACGTTTCACGTACGGTAAACGAAGTTTACAGAAAATCAATAGTATAAGAGAAAATGGAGGAAAACCATTCTGATTTTCCTATTAACCCCCGGTCTGTTCAAAGATTTTAAAATAATATGCATATCGAAACCTTCCCCGGGATGAGTATACTCTAAATATGAAGTTTGGTTGAGATGTATCCAGCTGTTTCGACGTGATGGTGGAAAAACCATTCAGGTTTTCCTATAAACCCCCGTCTATTCAAGGATTTTAAAATGATATGCATATGGAAACCTTCCCCGGGATGAGTATACTCTAAATATGAAGTTTGGTTGTGATCTATCCAGCCGTTTCGACGAGATGGTGGAAAAACCATTCTGGTTTTCCTATAAACCCCCCGAGTATTCAACAATTTTAGAATGATATGCATATCGAAACCTTCCCCGGGATGAGTATACTCTAAATATGAAGTTTGGTTGAGATCTATCCAGCCGTTTCGACGTGATGGTGGAACAGACAAACAGACAAACAAACAGACACTAAACGTAAAAACCACCGATTCGGTCTTGAGTTGACCTAAAACGGATAAATATCTGAAAAATTGGCAAAACAAAAGAAATTACAGACAGCGGACCCCCTACAATTTTATTTATATAGATTTTCATGATTTTACAGAACCTGAAATATTCTGAAAAGGAATCTTCTTACAACAAACATCTTAAAACATAATGAATATTGGAAATTAGGTCGTGTCGCATCAGTACAGCAGAATACAGTGGTTCTGAATGGATGTGCCGTGAAATTTCTGAGCCTTTCTAATAATTTTACTAACAGTAATCACAATGATGTCACTCAAAATTTATTTTCAAAATGGAACAACAGTCAAATGCTCAGGAGGTTAAACACATTTATTTTACCGGGTACTTGTTGACATAGCCTTTATAATAAAATATTTGAGTTATTAACAGTCATCTTCAGCTAGTTTTTCTCACATAAAAGCTAAGTTTTTGTTGGAATTGGAAATAAACAACCACGAATTTCCTGTTCAACGGACACGTTGATTTTCCCCCACCATTTCCCGCTGCGGTGCTTTTAAGACACTTGGAATCAGCTCGTTCTCACTTGTGTTACTATTGGACTCTGTCACGGGTCCATCTTCAACACTGCTCCTTTAAATCACAAACTTTTCCATGCGGGACATAGATTCTTAAAGCAATATTTAAACTCTAATATAAAATATGAGTCGAATTACGGCCTCAAAACATGACAGGACACGGACGAAATGACGTTACGACTAGGAGCTTATAAATGACTGGCTGGAATTTTGGAAGGAAGAAAACGAACACTGGCCTAGAGCAAGCTGGATGAAAAGCAGTGTGGTTTCAGACCACAGACGGGCTCTCAGGATCAGATCGTCAGTATGCGCCAGGTAACTGAAAAATGCTACGAGAGGAATAGAGTGATGTCTAATTGATCTAGAGAAGGCATTTGACAGAGTAACGAGGGGTAACATGTTAACCGTACTCGGGAACTATTGGATTAACTGTAGATTATTAACAACAATCAAAGCCATTTTTGTTGACAATTCGGTAGTGGCGAGAATTGATGGTAGAATGAGTTCTTGGTTCAAGATATTGCGGGGGTTAGGCAAGGCTGTAATCTTTCATCTTTGTTGTTCATAGTTTACAAGGAGCATCTGACGAAAATTATAAAGTGCCAGGGAGAAATTCGTCAAGGTGGAATTGTAATAAGCAGTTCGGCCTCTTGCAAAAGCCTGCAGTCCAGTAATTCGGAACTTGAAAATAGTTGCAATGAGTATGATATGAACATTAGCCTCTCCAAGATTGAAGTGATATCAGTAGGTAAGAAACCTAAGACAACTGAATGTTTCGTTGGGGATATAAAAGCTGGAATAGGTAGATCATTTCAAGTATATAGGATGTGTATTCTCCCAGGATGGAAGAAATATATGTGTGATCAAATAAAGGTGCAGCAAAGCTAATGCAGTGAGCTCGCAGTTGTGATCAACAGTATTATGTAAAATGTGAGTCAGCTCCCGGTCTGCTTTCAGACCAACTTTGCTTTACGGAAGAGAAAGCTCGGTGAACTCTGGCTATCTTATTCACAAATTAGAAATAACAAACATAAAAGCAGCAAGAATGATCGCTGGTACAGACAGGTGGGAACCATAGTAGGAGGGTTCTCGGAATGACGTTATAATTTCTAAGTTAGGAATGAACTCGATTGATGAAGCTGTACAAATAAACCGTCTTCGGTGGTGGGGTCATATGAGGCGATGGAGAACAACTTATCTAGGAGGTCATAGACGTAAGTCAAGTAGACAGAGACAAAGACGTCGATGGTTAAACACAGTTTCTAACTATTCAAAATTATGTATGGAAATAAGCGAGGCCACAGAGCTGGTTAAAAGTAGGAGATTATGGCTTCCAGACTGAAAGCTGGAAGACGTAACAGTCCACAATGAATATGTATGTTATTAAAAATGCATGCAAGGTTCATGGCAGAAAATAAAGGCAACGAAATTGTATACACTTTTCTTTTTACTTATAACGACGATATGACATTTAAAATAAATAATGAATTCGTTTCACAACGGGTTCGATTTCCGATAGTCGCTAGAATTCACACAAATCCTCCACTTTCCAGACCTCGTCTAATACATTCATTAACTTATCCAAATGAGTACTAGAGGTATTTTGTTTATGTTACAGGCAGGTCGAGGCACAGAACTGACAACACTGGCCGCAGGACCTCAGAAATATTCATAGACTCTTCACTACATTACCCGAGATCATCTGCCTACCTTTCAGGAAGTCATCTAAGGGCAGAAAGAAACAGCTGACGGAACCTCAAGCTCGTGTACCTCAGTATGATAAAGCTATAATAATACACAGTCGTGAATTTGTGGACAGTACAAATATATTTGAGTCATCAGGCCAACAGATCAGAAATATTCTCGCCATGTGGCAGGGCTTATTAAATAACGGATTATGAGAGCAGTTGTATAATGAGGATTCAATATAGTGTGGATAAATTTTTCATAATTTATCCGGTAATGGTTAGGTATGATGTAAATTATTCAGCTGCAGCACTCAAACAGATTTTGCTTTACAGGTAATTTAATGTTAATGCAAAATCGTTTTATTGTCTCTTTTTCATTACAATTTCACATCAACTCTGTTGTATCATCGTGGCATGGGACACCAGCGGTACAGTATGTGAAAGCTGTTTTCTGTATGAATTATGGGAAGGTTAAAGGCTAGTAGGGGGCTGAAGAAATGTGCGCAGTATGAAGTATTCTAGAATTATAAGGGTCGAGAAGTAGGAAGCACAGTTTAAGGGGAACATTTCGCCTATGCTTTTCGTTAGATTAATACTCAGTTCGTTGGTGGATTTTGCCCAGTACATACATATTGGCTCCTTGAAAGAAGTAAGAATGACTGTAAAATTGCGTAACTCTTTCTCATCGGTGAGTAATTCCGCGGTTCAGGGAACAAAATTCCAAATCTTCAGTTTTTATCGGTTTGACTGTGAACCAAACAATTTGAGTTAGATGGATTATTGTAAAATATTTCCTATAATGTACGCCACGCGTGATTAGCTCAGTGGCTTGACTGCTGGCTTTCCACCCACATACCTAAAGTTCGAATCCCAGCCAAACGCGGGTTGGAATTTTCACCAGAAATGTCTTGCAGCATCAGGAATGGGCATCCGGTCTTAAACCGTCCGCCAAAGTCAAAATGAGTCTGGAATGCCCCAGCGATCCAAGAGGTACCTGAGTTAAACTGAAAATGTTTTTATTGTTTAACGGGAGTTTTATTAAATGTTCATTAGTTGCAATCTAACTTGTGAGGTGAAAAGCGAGTGCTTGAATATAACATGAGAGTTTCAATTGAACAATACCAATGTGATTGGAGAGCTGGCAGTGCTGGCTGGCAGTGCTGGCTGGCAGTGAAATACATACAAACGGTCAACAGTCCTTGTAATATTATGTAAGTGGTGTTAACATCATTTGTCATGATGGTGCTATTGGTGGTCGGTATTGTTGAGTTGAACCGGGAACATGGACTGCCTTAAGAGGATACTGTACTAGGAAGCTGAAGGAGGTTATGAAAGAGGTATATCAAGTGGATAAGACTACAGAATTACTGACAAACAAAAATAAGGATTTTCAGGAGCTGAAGACTTATTTAAGAACAGAACTAAGCGACATTAAGGGGAGCTTCATTCAAAATAAACTCGAAACCGATGAAACTAAGAATAAAATACTGGATTTCGGAGCAAGGGTAAGGAAGCTTAAGCTGAAGGAATTTCCACAAAAGAGGAAAGATAACAGGAGAAATATAGTTATTCTGCAGTGCTCTGAATCGAATGTAGTTTCAAAATATTCTAACTGCGATATGTGGTGTGTTGAAGATATGTGAAGGATACATCATAAATATTAGGAACCCTTCGCAAACCACAGCTAACATGGAAATATTGAGAATATTTAAAAGTTATTGAAAGAAAATCCGCTAATTTTAGATTCCTCATTCACCTGTGCACAAAAATGTAAAAATTTTCTCACTGTAACATGGCTTCCTTGAAATAATAAGCAAAAGATTCAGAGGACAAAGCCTGGAAAGGTTTTGTTTGGCTTCCTGGAGAAAGAGGATTTACTACAGACAGCTTGCAACCGATAACTGGAAATAATACGCTGTATTTCTCTGAGAGTGTTATGCTTAAGGTGATTCACAGCTGCATAACGTAACGGTTACATAGTTTTTGTGGTAATATTTGTTATGATAATTGTATTGGTACGTGTGTTTCAGTGACGTCATAGATATTCCATGTCGTCTAAGGTCTCCTGTATTTACTTGATCGTCAAGATGTACAGTGGTGAAGTCCTTGTTTACTGAGGTAAAGGTCACATTTAGTTGAACTTCACTTGTTTGAACGAGATTCATAGTGGCAATTCTCTGCTTTCACTTCATCGTCACAGTGACGTACGTTCTCTTTTGTTTTCATTCTGATTATTGTATTTATAGAGTAGTCACACAAACTAAATAAACAAGACTATACTTTATGCAGTAATATCGTAATACCAATATTCTTAGTCAAGGTGTTTTAGAGAGAATGTTGATGTTATACGTGCATAAATACAAACATATACGTTTGTACAGTGATATTAATCGACCAGTGATCGGGTTTGACTATCATGAGAGTAGTAAGATATTTTTAGTCCGGCCCCGTGGTGTAGGGGGCAACGGTTCCGCCTGTCACCCGGCGGCCATGGGTTCGATTCCCGGCCGGGTCAGGGTTTCTTAGTTGTACTGATTAATATCCCTGACCTGGGGACTGGGTGTTCGTGACGTCCTTAATCTTCCTTTCCTCCCAGACAACACTCTACACTACCGCCATTCCAATCACACACAGGTTCATACAATATGGTGCCATTAGGTGCAAAAGATCCACATGGGTCGACGCCCCGAACAAATAGCACTTTTTAATAATAAAAAAGATATTTTTACATTATTGGAAGCAAATGAGCTCATTTTAGTACTGTGGACCTTACCTTTAAAGACTCATTCTTTCCGTTGCTCACAACTGCGAGCTCATCACCTAAGCTTTCGTACAACTTAATTCGATTTCACTTGCTACAATACCATTCTTGGAAAGTAAACATCCTAAGTATTTGAAATGACACTCAGCCCTCTAAGGTTTTCTTCCAACGGACAACTTAATTTTGGAAATGCTGATTTTCGCATGTAGTCACTCCCTACATCTAAACTCCAAACAATAAGGGTGACGGGCTACAACCTTGCTTAACCCCTGTAAGATTTACGAACAAAAACAAAAAAAACTCATTCCAATTTCAGTTCTCACTGTGGCCTTATTGTCAACATAAATGCCTTTGATTTCCTGTGGTAACCTACCCTGATGTCGCAATATTTGATTTGAGAGTAGAACGAGATTTAGTCTTATTCCACCTGATTGAACATGTTGCTCAGCCAAAATAATCTTACAACTCCTATAGTACCAAAAGAATCAGCCTCCGATCACCGTAGAGTGTCCATAAACATTTCTGTACCGAGCTCGATAGCTGTAGTCGCTTAAGTGCGGCCAGTATCCAGTAATCGGGGATAGTGGGTTCGAACCCCACTGTCGGCAGCCCTGAAGATGGTTTTCCGTAGTGTCCCATTTTCACACCACGCAAATGCTGGGGCTGTACCTTAATTAAGGCCACGGCCGCTTCCTTCCCATTCCTAGGCCATTCCCATCCCATCGTCGCCATAAGACATGTCTGTGTCGGTGCGATGTAAAGCAAATAGCAAAAAACAAAAAACATTTCTGTTGTTCACACTTTCATCCCAAACTAAAATATCCCGTCTTGGCGCTAATGGATAAGATACAATTTCCCTTATGGAGGGTAAAGTTGAGGCTGGCGGACACTTTAATCTTCAGAGACCGAAATATCATCAGAGTCGAAAGAGAACGACAGCTAACGATACTCGGAGAGTAGAGGTGACTGGAGTCCGTCACAGATTAGTGGAGAGAAGGATGCAGCCTCATAGTCACCGTATATAGCAGTCAAGCCGACAGTATCTGTGAGCTTTAGGCTATACGGAAGACTAATTGGATCTTGGTGGACTTCGGTTTGGTCCCTGAAAATACCTGTGCGTTCTACCACCCTGCCAGAAGCCGGACTGTGTATTGTCTCAAATATTAGTAATCCATTAATACGGAGACGGATACATTAATAATATGTTATTATTATTATTTTTGCGGGGTTTCGGTGGTTCACAGAGGGATAAGAATTGTCTGAGTTGAATGGATGGACAAGGAATTAACTAGAGCAAAACATAACATAACAAATTTGGAAATTGTATTTCTTTCCTTTTATTTCTTCTGGTTTAAAACTGATAGATAGGAAATTGAATGAATTACAGACAAATATGACAGGTTATTGATAAGCTCGTCAACTCTAACAAAATAAAGGACTTAGATTCCGAACATCAGGTACACAAACTTGTAATAATTACCAGGCAGTTACTTTACATAGAAATGAACCTTATTGTTCTTGACAGGTACAGTATTTACAAGAGCACGATTTTCTCCCAAGAGGTACACTAATCACGAGTCTGAGGTCCGAAATACACTACTCTAGCCTCGCAGAGGCAGTCAATTTCCTTTGATACACTGAAATTACACTAGGCCACATCTGGTGACTTCACTTTAAAGGTTTCATCAATTAATCCACAATAGATCACTGTTCCAAAAAGGGGACCAAAATCGAATAAACAGTTACCCTAAGAATAATACAGGAGACACAGAGGCTTAATTGCCATACTACATGACCTTAATGGAAAAAGAAAATGGTTGCACATATAATCGGCCATAAACAAAATGCAAGGAGGCGAAACACATGCAGTCCTTCTAGAAATACTAAAACCCTAAGTGGGCTTATGGCCCGAATACTATACTACACTCGGATGACTAAAGGAGAAACGTTAATGCCAAGACTAGGTTTAAGAAAACTTTAGTCACCCAATGCAAGGTTGAATGGGAATCGACAGAGGGTCATCACTCTTTGTTCCCTTACATTGCATGTCTTCCAGTAGGAAATAGAACCAGGGTCCTCAGACTTGCAAAAAAATTCTACATTTAAAACCACCAGTTTACCAAATAACATTAAAAGAAAAAAGGTTGGGACCCTCCGCTCAAATTATTCGCAGGAGCTTTCACATGTCTAAGTAAATTCTGCCATTACATTGTGCTGCTGGATCTCCCTCACGCGGGTCTCGCCCCTGCCTCCCTAGGTCACGTCGCACTCCCAAGCAATTCAGACAATACGGCCCTAAAGTGCCCGGATTTTGTAGTAACGTGAGGGGGAACTTCTAGAATTCTTTACTGATAGGCTGGATTCCTGTACTCACCCCCCGCTCTTAATTGGCTAGGGAACATATTTCCAAGAATCTGATAGGTTGATTGCAATCGAGAAGGAACCAGCTGAAGTGTTGACAACTTCGGTACTCTAAAAAAGAACAATTCTCAGAACCAGGTTTACAAACTTCAAAAAAAACATTACTCTATCAAGTAATTACCAATCGATGGTCTAGCCAATTAACCGTAGACGACAAAATCTTTGGAAGTTTACAAGTTCAAGTCCATTGGCGCACAGTTTAATTATCCGTGGAAGGTGTACCCCTGGTATTATTATTATTATTATTATTATTAATAATAATAATATTATTAGCTGCCACCCCCGGAGGCATGGATTCGATTCCCGGATCTGCCACGATATTTGAGAAGTGGTACGAGGATTCAGCCTCGGGAGTTCAACTGAGTAGAGAGATTCGATTCGCACGTCAGCCATCCTTGAAGTGGTTTTCCCCTTCATATTATTCTCCGGACAAATGCCGAGAGTATACCTAAATTAGGGCCACGTGCACCTCCTTCCCTCTTTCTTGCCTATCCCTTGCGATTTTCCCATCCCCACAGGGCCGATGTTCAGTGTAGCAGGTGAGGCTGACGGGTGAGGTACTGATCATCCTACGAATTTGCACCCCGAACTAAATATCTCACGCTCCAGGAGGTAGGGGTGGGATCCCTCCCCGAGACCGGAAAGAAACCAACAGTGGCTGGTAAACGGATTAAATAAAATAAAATAATAATAATAATAATTATTATTATTATTATTATTATTATTATTATTATTATTATTATTATTATTATTATTATTATTATTATTACCATCATCACCTCTGGTCTCAACTACCGTATGCAGGTATTTTTATTTGACCCCATTCTGACTGCCTACGTTTCAATGTTCACATTCCATTTTCGTCTAAAACGTGGCAGAGAAAGCACAACTCATTTTTGGTGACCTATTGCTGAGTTTTACTTAATTGTGTCGGGTAAAAACAAAATATGTCACGGAGATATCGGCATCGTATAACATTGAGCGTGGTATCCGAGTACCTGTGCCGGGTTTGAACCGGGAATCGTGCTATTCGGAGGCCGACACTCTACAAGTGATCCACAGACGAAGTTCCATGTACAGCTAGCTGTCATTAGTAAGACGGTTTCTGCACATCTTGATATTGGATGTGTACGAACTAGAGTCTCCAGGATATCTAACATTTTAAAATCTTCCTTATGTCCAGACGATCATTTTGAAAGGAGATATTGCCTAAGGCTATCATATTTTAATAATGGTATGGTTAATTAGCGGTTTGTTCTACAATGACGTATCTCCAAGATTGCAATGATTTGTGGTGTATCAACCTGTGTTCCCTCGACCAATGATCGCACACATACCCATGTGACGGAATGCAATAAACAGTGCGAATGGAAGGGAGTGACAATACCTTGGGGACCGAGCCTGACAACAGTGCATTACCACCAGCCATACAGAAAAAATTACTTTATAAAACCAGATGTCAACTGTACCCCTAACTTGTACTGAATGTCAATTAATCATTCAAATTGTTATTAATAGCGTGGTTGTTGTAAATACAAATTAAAATTCTGTCACTAACCGCTGTAACTAAAACTATGACAGATTTTAAATCCTTGTTTTACACTACATTGTCCTCCGCGGCTTCATGATTTAAAAACACTGATTTTATTTCGCAGAGTTTCTGTCTCACTGGAGGACAACTCAAATTAGCCAATGATTAGTAATTAAACCGGATGATTCGATATAAAAATGAGATTTTGACGAGAATAATTTTATTTTCGTTAGCACTTGTTCTAAAATCACTTTTCAACAATACAATGGTGAAGTCCATTACAATGTTAACTGTAAGTTTCTTTGAAGGAAATAACTATCAAGACAACAGTTCTCATCGTTCGGTGGAAAGAAAAATAGTCATACAATCAACACAGGTAGGGTCATTACGAAGCGCAAATGAAAGCTATGTGTAGAGTTCAGCAGGAAGTTATATGGGGAAATATTACATTAGACTCCTTGGAATATAGTTACAAGCGTTATAAGAGTCGCAGAAGTAGAGGGAAAAGCGACAAAAAGGGACAATTTGGAAGTTCATGAGCGATAAGAAAAATAAATAAATAGATTACTGTAATGTTGGATGGATAAAGAAAATTGAACCTTGGATGAACTATTTTGATAAGACAGGGATTCAGTGAATATAAGTAGAGTCATGTTCGGTTATAGGCTTAAAAAGTGAACGAAAAATGCCGTCTTATGTTGAGGAATTGTTAGAAAAGGTACCCGAACATTTAAAGTGAGGATAGCAACCAGTATTCTAAATCGTAATTTTCATCGAGATTCAACTAGGGCAATAAGCGTGACGAATGAGGTCTAAATATCTTTCGAATTGTCCCACGGCACCTTAAATCACAGTTATATTGCGAAACTCACTTTTCGATGTATGTTAGCTATGGGACGTTCGACTGGTTCGTTTAATGGTCAGGCGTACTGGCCTTCGGTTCAGAGGGTCCCGGGTTCGGGGATTTTAAACTTCATTGGTTAATTCCAATAGCCCGGGGGCTGGGTGTTTGTGCTGTCCCCAACATCCCTGCAACTCACACACCACACATAACACTATCCTCCACCACAACAACACGCACTTACCTACACATGGTAGATGCCGCCCACCCTCTTCGGATGGTCTGCCTTACAAGGACTGCACTCGGCTAGAAATAGCCGCACGAAATTATTATTAGCTATGGAACGTGGAGGTCCATTAAAAACCGGGGTTCGAATTTTCGCATGAATACAATACTTCCTTTATTCCATCGTCGTTCCAAAGTAAGAAATGGAAATGAGAATAGCCGCGAGACCGGGAAAGCTCCTGATTGATTTGTTTGCTAACATCCATTACGTTACATTCCCCAGTTGACTTTGGATGAAAATAGCAAGTTAGGGTGTTGGTTTACATCCTCATTTTAATTGTCTGGATCCCGTTTATCAAGGCCTGTGGTTACTGGATATTTAATGCAGGATGGATAAACAGTATGACACTGTAGATGAAATACTTTGATAAGACAGAGATTCAGTGAATACACGGTATAGTAACGTTCTCCTTGGCATTATGTTTTATACAAGATCAACACACTGCTTTAAAGAAATTGACCGAGGATGCTCACAATGTTTTAGCAATCCTTGGACATACCTTAGCGATTGATTGCATTACCATACTCCTTGGAGAAAATTCGAAGAACCAAATGGATTTCACTGGAGAGTTATCAATAACAATACGGGTTTATGATAGGAAGAAAGTAAAACTGACCGTTTCAGCAAAGAGAATACTTCTTAGCAAGTGATAAAAGAGAAAATGGATAGTGCGGTGGGTTTCAATAATTTAAAACTAATGTCAACAATGAGTGAACTCGGCGGCTGTTTAACTTAAAAGTTTAGGTTTATTGACCATTTGAAACGAAATATGAAAACGTATATAATTTCACAACAGCTGACCTCACACCTCTCCAGTAGAAACAAAATGAATAATAGCAACAACGATGATGAGGGACGCTGGCTTTGGAGACCTTAACTCAATTTCCTGATGGGCATCCTTACTAGAAACCACCGTCTTAATTTAAGAATAAATTAAAGAAAGTCTGGAGATCTCTAAGACCGGCTTCCACGTGAGAGTGCATGTAGCACCATAATAATTCGTGATAATAAAGCCCACCGTAACACGAGCTCTGGACTCTTGTATAATTAAGGCTGTCAAATCGGTATGTGCCACACACTGGTTGTACGGCATATACCCTTAACCGAATCGATGTGACCTGCGACTATGTCCTGGAACGACATCTAAACCTGTTACTTACGTTAAAGCCATTGTAGATGATGACTGCAAGAAGAATGATGCTATAATGTCAGATGGTCCTAATCTAAGTCACTGAGGTCGAAGACCCCATGACCATCCAGATTTCTAGACTGAAGGCTGAACATTATTAAGTTAAAGTAGTTGATGACCAAATTTTCCACGTTAATAAATCCCCAGCACATCTGGTGCTCAAGGAAATCAAAATATTAAAAAAACAACAGCAAACGCTCACAGCACTTGTGGCAGTAAAGTCCCTTGCTATCAGACATGTCCCCTAAATCGTCACGTTAATACGTAAATTTTCCCAGCAAATAAAATTGAGATTTCCGGAATACATTTTCAAGTTAGTTAGTTTTAAGCTAATTCTCAAAATACGATTTCACTGACTTTGATACATTAATAAATGAAGTAATCTCATAATCCTGATTAATAACCAAATTTTTCTATCCCCGGAGTATTAGTTTCTTTAAACTCCCTAACTGTTTCAATTCAATTTACGTTATCACCTGGATATGTTTACCAGAAACATTCCTTTAAAAGAAAATATGTATCTCTGTTTATTCTTACAGCTTTCTTGTTACGCAGCTGTAATACGAAATACATGGTCATAACTACCGGTAGCATTTGTTTATTTCATTATGTCACTCAAACAGTTTACGTTATAACACTAATAATTATTGAGACACTAGCTTGGATAATCCTAACCTTAAACCGTATAACTTACATAAATTACGCGAAAAGCGAAATAAGCAACCCATGTTAAACCCCTACAACGTCTACGGTTATCCCTTGTTCTAATGCCGCCAACTACTTCCGATGTGATTTCATGCTGATAAGACTCAAGTGTCGTAATGCACATCACCCAAACTCTACGGAGGATGGACCACTGCACCACCATGTGCTCCACAGGCATGACCTCATACCGCACGAACTTACACTTGTGCCTTAGAAAAGAACAACACCACCACATCCATCACGAATTCTATGAATTGATAATCTATCGTGACATTCAAATAAAATAATCGCAGGACCTTGGACAATCCCCAAAAACACGAAGCAACATTACTACAGATTCTCAAAATTTGACACCCCTGAAAGTTGTTATTTACAACATAACATCCTATCATTCCCGTCGCGCCTATAAAGAATCTGAAGTTCTCTACCTAACGATTCTCTTATTAAGTAATGAAATCTATTTCCAAACATTTTTTTTTTATAAATGACAAAATCTCAGTTACAATTCCTCTCGGACAAATGTACTGGCTCACCCGCCGAACAGATGGTCGCTCTCCCTGGAAGGAAGACCCTTCTCGTTATCCTTATGAATGTAAACAAGTTATCCCTTCTAAATGTATCAAAATGAAATCTCGCCTCGCGAAAGACAATACTTAACCAATACCGACTATGCGAAGAGATTGTATTTGAAACATCACTTTAAATGTTCCTAGCCACCACGTCCTACGGTTCCACGTGGGATCCTAACTATGGAATGACCCTTTACCCATATATTTAAAATACACAAATAAATCCTCGGGTTCCCTACAATGGAAATCCCGACAACAAACATCACATCAAAACTATAGGATTTCAACCAGCTGAGCCATATTTTATCCTAACTCTGCAATAATTGAACCACTTGCTATCTCAAGTTCTCCACACAATAATACGGAATATCTCTCTTACGCGATCCACTATGCTGTTACATAAAACAATCTGCGACACAATAGCCATCTCTCTTCGCAAATCTGAGTCTGACAAAAATATTTCAAAACCGAAACTCACAACTTGACTTACAAATATGTTACCGTTATCTTCTCCTCAACAATTCTATACATATTTTAATGGACATTTCGAATAACGCTTCCCTTCCACATAACACACGCCAGTTTCGCCTCGTACATCCCTCGACAAATTTTACAGCTCCGACCACTTTACAGCCCGCGCTCCGCAACAGCTGGCGTCCATCATTACTGCACGATCGCTTTAAATGGTAAACCACGGATTGCATTTACGTGAATTGCTACTTCAAACTGAACAGAATTTTGTGATGGATTAATATCTTAACTTGGGCAAACAACAAACACAGGAATAAACGTACGGAAATGATACCCTACTCTGCATATTACATTCGTTTTACAAACACGAAATCCACAATTGTACAACGTCTCATACGCTAGTTTCGCGGCTTTACCTATTTTCCAAGAAACATAAAATGACCTTTCATATCTTATACTTTTGACATTACCACGACATAAAAAGGGTGATCAAAGTGCGTCACAGGTACACAAATCAAATGGTGACATAGTGAAATAAACAAATGCACTTTACAAAGTGTAGCTTATATACCTGGAAATCGCACGTGGCGTTGTGTCGTTGCAGGCCCACCAGCCTCTCTTAATATTTTTATCTAGCCATCTCAGCAGGTAGTTGCTTCACAAAATATTCCTCTCCTTTCATCAGGATTCCCATGCTGGGTGTTATGTTTAAGGTTGATTTATATCATTTATCTGAAAAACAATGACATATACAAATATAAAAGGCCTTCACACGTTCCTTACTTCCACGGACGGAACACGTTTGTCGAACCACCGACCCGCACACGCAATACTTTATAATACAACAACCATATTTACAGCTTCAACAGCAAGATCGCAGCATTAAAATGACCGTCTGTTGCCTGTCCCTGACTTTACATGATGATTCCACATTTGGAATACCGTCGATTACCCTTTTAACCTATCTGCACTTGGAGATGATGTTACAGCCACCTTCGGCTGAACCTATCTTCTCTTTTTGGACTTAGTCTTCCGAACGTTGGTTTGCAATGTTACTCTGAAATGCGTGGAGTCACCTCGAATTCACTGGACACAATAGGGAATCGCAAATGGCGCGGCGTGGTTTTCTAAATCTTTCTCCCACTCTCATACAGTTTGCATTTACCTCCAAAAGTTTACAGACACAGTTTTACCTCATAGAAAATGTAATCAGGGCTGATTCTAAAATAACACATAATTGTCTGATATAGCAGCGGTGCTGATGATAAACATTAAGGGGTTCTCTTAACAAATTTGAGTCTTTAAATTAATTCATAAACTAGGCACTATATTTTGGTCGATGTAACAGAGTTTAAAGAAATATGCGCGTCTTTTCGGCGATTTCCCTTCTTGGAGCACTTAGCGGCCTAAAGTCCTTAGCACTAACAACCAAATTGTTTCATTTACGACCTCCTGACGTTTACCGCGCCTGCTTCGTTGCCAATTATCCTTAAAACGGAATTTCATCGGAAATTGTTCCGTGCCAAATTATTTTGTTTCCCAGCACATTCTACAGTGCGGGTGACGTGATTTCTGTTGAGTAAGAATGAGAATATCCCATCTATTCTATACATGTCGCCTCTCGTCAGAAATAAAAATGCAACTAGGGCTCCTCATGATCTGGCGCGCTAGAATTAAATGGTGCTTTATGTAATAAATTTAGGACTCTGGTTCTTTATGACTCAGAGGCCATGGGTTCAGTATGCATGTACGTATGTATGCATTGTTCCGTATAAATGTTACATTATGAATGTGGAAAAAGGGACATTTCTCACATAATTTATTTAATAACGAATTAATAACGATTATTTATTCTTTCGTATCAGAGAGCCAAACAAGTGAGAAACCAGCTATGTGCTAGACCCTCAATTTATGCACGGCCAGGCAAGCAAATTGGGTTCCCCATGCTACGAAGAATTTAAAATTAAGCAATTTCGTCAGTTTTGCCGAAAGTTGAAGGGCTCAAGGGCCTGGACAGGTTTCAAATTGCGAGTCTTGAATAGCTCTATCAAACTACAAAATATGTCAAAAATCAAAACCGGCCTAAGTGCAGTTCCGGTAAAACAACCTAAAATCACTTGTTTCTTTACTGGAATTCTTTTTTATTCAAAACCTAGAAAAATTAATTTTTTACATAATTATTTCTGTAATGTGTTCCTTGGTTCAATACCCTCAGGTGTTATCTGATTTCTGGCCCTAAATGCAGATCAGTAGTGATTGATTGATTGATTGATTGATTGATTGATTGATTGATTGATTGATTGATTGATTGATTGATTGATTGATTGATTGATTGATTGATTGATTGATTGATTGATTGATTGATTGATTGATTGATTGATTGATTGATTGATTGATTGATTGATTGATTGATTGATTGATTGATTGATTGATTGATTGAATTACTTATATTTTATTTTACCTTTGAATCTACGAGCTTACAACGAGAATAATTCCAAGACGGAACCTTTTTTGAACATTCTACAGCCATGATGCTAAAATGTTCGTAATATATCTACGAGGAACTTTAACTTTGAAAGACACTGTACTACAATGAGCATGTGTTACATTGGAGATATTCTAATGTACTACAGGTATGCCTTAATAATTTAGACAACTAATCAGCTTCGGCAGAGATAAGTTACCTGTTACTCAATCGACACTAATTAACGAGATTGATTCTGGTTATGTGCATATTCTACTTCTTTTGCTGTTTACCCTCCAGGGTCGGATTTCCCTCGGACTAAGCGAGAGATCCCACCTCTACTACCTCAAGTGTAGTGTCCTGGAGCTTCAGTCTCTGGGTCGGTGGATACAGCTGTGGAGGATGACCACTACCTTGCCCAAGCGGCCTCACCTGCTATGCTGAACAGGGGCCTTGCGGGGGGATGGGAAGATTGGAAGGGATAGACAAGGAAGAGGGAAAGAAACGGCCGTGGCCTTAAGTTAGGCACCATCCCGGCATTTGCCTGGAGGAGAAGTGGGAAACCAAGGAAAACCACTTTCAGGATGGCTGAGGTGGGAATCGAACCCACCTCTACTCAATTTACTTCCCGAGGCTGAGTGGACCCCGTTCCAGGCCTCGTACCACTTTTCAAAATTCGTGGCACAGCCGGGAATCGAATCCGGGCCTCCGATGGTGGCAGATAATCATACTAACCACTACACCACCGAGGCGGACTTATGTGCATATTTTGAAATTAATTGTCAATTTCAGCTATGAACGTGATGAAACTTGTGAACGCAGTGCAACGTACCGATATCAACGTGGGAATACGATGTTCCGGACCAAAGGTCGACAACTGGACCTTAACACGAGGGAAATTACTACAATTAAGACCCACTAAATGGATACGCAGCCTAAATCATGAAGTGGATCGACCAGATTTAGCGATGAAACTGACAAGCCATAAAACTGGGGGCAACGCTTCAGCTTGTCAACCGGCGGACCCGCCTTCGATACTTGGCCGGATCAAGAGTTTTAATTGTTATTGATTAATATCCTTGACCTGGGGACTGGGTGTGTGTGTCGTGCTTAACGTTCCTTTCCTCACATTCAACATTTTACACTTACACAATTACACTTACACGCAGGTTCCTGTCATATGGTGAAAGTAGTGTTAAATGATCTGCAGAGGTCGACGCCACGAACAAATATCATTAAAAAGAAAAAACCTGGAACCATGAGGTGACCAATTCTACGCAGGAAGGACTGAGAAAAAATGGACTACCATCTGCTATCAATAAGTACACTAACGTGTCATATTCTTTCATTTCCCTTAGACCATGTATTATTTCAATTAATTTTGCGGTAGAATAGTATTCGTTTCCTCCGACTCTTTTCTGGGTGAATGGCGGTTTAGTGTGCGTTTGTGCAGAACAATTTTAGTTGAAGGAATGTCTGTAGAGGTCATCTAAAATAATGATTCGGATTATATTTACATTTTTAAAATCGTAATTTAATAATAATAAATTTATTCGACAAATAATGAAATAATTAAATAGTCTGACTCAGCTAAATTGCAGCTCTGCTCATGATTATTTAATATGATGTTAATGAGATTCATCAATTATAAATATTTCTGTGAATAAATTATATCAATCATCTATCAATCTCAGAGACATTTAGGAAATATTAACACAGGATCTAATAATAAAAGTAGTTTTATGCACGATGCCAGGAACCTTATATATAAATAAAGTTGTTGAGAAATATATTTGATATTAATGATTTATTATAAATGTGAAGGTGCTCTTTTCCCGTAGTAGACGGAATGGAAGAGTCAGTTTGAGAATTAGGAACCGAAATGCTGAATTGAAAGAGTGATTGAAGCAAGTGGTGTTTATTAGGAGCACACGTTGTCTGATTTAAATGTGATAATAATTCAACAACCACATAAAATAATTTAAGGTATTTTAACCCATGTAATGAATGGTAAGAGATTGATTTCTTCTAATACGTCCCTATGTCATAATATTTGAGATTTAATGACTAGTTCAAAATAAGTGATACGCCTAATTCAGTCACGAGATGTTGTCGAAATATTTTATGGATAAAGAAAGGTACTGTCATTTTTGAAATTGCCATGTTGAAATAATAATGATGATAATTAAAAATCACAAAAATTAGAATATGTAAATACTGTATTAATACGCGTCTTTGCATGTGTGTGTGCCTGTATGTCATTTAAGTGCTGATATTTCCCTATTATTGTTGCATTTTGACATGTATTCCTGTATTGAATTTCTGAACATCGCATGTAATGACATGGTGGAAGATTTCAGATCTGATCGAAGTTAGAAATTTCTGTAAGAGAAAAGAACTTGTGTGCATTTTAATGAAGAATAGGATTTTGTTCCAATGATAATTCATTTTGAGATTTAAATTTACTGATATTGAAGATCGTTCTACAATCTAGTGGAAGCCAAAGAAAAGCTACTGAAACAATTATTGAAGTAATCTTAAAACATGGAAATAAGACATTGAAACATAAGAATTTAAATTATTATAAATTAAAACATGGACATGTAATTACGTAACCACGTGTAATTCGAAGTATGACATTGCTATGAAGCGATGACAATTTAGGATTAAATTAATTTTGAAAGACTAATAATCAGTTAATCTAAACTAGACTGAGGAAATTAGTCACAACAAAAATATAATCAATTAGTCTTTAATTATACTTAAAATATTAAATTATTCTAACAATGAACGTAATGAAGGAAATTAGTGTAATCTATTGGATTAAAATTAACGAAGATTAGGATGATTAAGTGATAATCATGGAAAATATATAAGAAGATAGCCCCTAACAATTAATTAATTTCTTAATTAATTAAAATGTTGGGTCTAAAGGCTGTGATGAGATTCAGTTAGCATTGTAAACAGGAATGATAATAATCATAGATTACAATGTTATTAATATATATTTTTGTAAATAAATGAAGCTTTGGGCATTTATAAGACAAAATATGGTTGTGGCATTTTTTAAACTGATGATAGAGCACATTTTAAGCAGAAGGCAATGAATAAAATGTATTAATTTATTAGGATTCAGTCAATCAATTATGTTATCATGAAAGTAAGCTATTATTTTATGAATCTGGACGAATTTAGATGAAAATCAGAATTATTGAGAAGAATTAGAATGTATTATTCATTTAACATTTCTCCATTTAATGGTTTGTTAATTTGATTTTTCAGTCCATGATCTGTGGAGATGACATTCCAGGGGAAGGAATTATCGTTTTCTTTCAAACCTATGTTAATAATTTATAAAAGTGAGAATTCAGAGAGAAGAAAATTACATCAAGCTACGATTTTGTAACAAAAGTATTGTGGTGTGTTGGTAATAAATGTTAAGTTTATGTGGATTCATGTGTCACTGACCACGTGCCTATTCTTGTACTCCCCTAATGCCAACAATGTATGACTCTCTAAAATGCCCTTATATTGCTCACAAACATTAATGTACCCCTCTAGGTAACTCATGTTCTCTGAATGAATCCCCGGAAATGGAGGCAGTATGTGTGCTTATGTATGTATGTACGTATGTATGTATGTATGTACGTCATAAGAAAACATGCAATCTCAGAGCGAGTTGGCTGTTCAGTTCGGGCATGTAGCTGTAAACGTGCATTCAGGAAATGGTGGGCTTGATCCCTCCCACCCCAACCCCTCCCGTTGGCAGCCGAGCTGTTTTTTTCATAATTTCCCATTTTCGGCAGCAGGCAAATATTGTGGTATGACTTAATTAAAGCCACTACCTCCTATCCCTAGTTTTTCCCCATACCTATGTTGCCTAAAGCCTTCTATATGTTAGTGCAAAGTTAAACCGCTAGCAATAAAGAAGAAGACATACTATCTGAGTCTCATTTGAAGTCGCGGCAGCTTAAATACGGTACGATTAACATAGTACGAGTAACTACACTCTAAGCTACAAATATGCGTCATGACAGACAGTGAGAACTCTCTGAAACAGATGCATGTTCAATATTAACTTGTTTATACGCAGTACTTTAGTAGGCTAAATGTGTAAATAAAGCACAATTGCACTACAAATTAGAAGCTTCAGAGCAGCACCACATTTCGTAAGAGTATAACTGCGGACGGAACAGATGTTTATTGTCAGGTCTATACACTTGAGATAAGCGCATGCGCGGCAGCCTTGTTTACTCCTCACTCCCCTTACCCCGCATCCACGTGATTTCTCGTCAGACGACCATAGTACAACCAAGCATCAAGAACAAATGCGTTTTCTTCCTGACGGTCTGCTTTGGTAAAACTACCGAAGATAATCAAGGACAGAGTAAGATTTCAATGACATTCATGAGTACTTGTTGTATGGTGATTACGTGAGATAGGCAAAGTTCATTGCTCGTTATACGATTGGATAGTATATAAAGAGCTTATGGCATGATTATAAAAATGGACTCAATTAATATATTCCATTCTACATTCGTAATGGGCAGGCCATTGTAAGAAAATCATAATTGAAGAGGCTATGTAACAGAAACAAAATATAATAGTGTGCTGTGCTCACGGAGCATGGCAGTATAATAGAAGAAGGAGTTCTATGAAAAACTAAATAGTGATAGGTATAAAAATCAAATTTTCCTTTATTTAGGCCTAGATGTGTACAAAGATTGTCGCTAATATTAATATCTGACAAATCATCAAAACAATAACTTCTGTTATAGAATGGTTTGTTTCTGATTAATTTAACACGCACATATACTCAGTACTGAGACAATATATTAACAGGAAACGATACTGTATTGATTACTTGAGCATGTTTCATTACTTGATTTACGGGAAATTAATGTGAAGGTCATGAAATTCAATAACGAAAAATTAAAATGTTGGATGAGATGGGGATGCCTTTGCTGGCGGGACCTAGTGTTTACAGTGCACTATGTCTTCTGGTATGGGCTAGAGCAATTTTGTTACTTTCGTAGATCTGTCTCTGTCTTATCCTTGGCTTTGACAATATGAAAGTGACTGAGGTATGAGCGATGCTAGTAATGCCAATCCTTATGCAGCCTGTCCCTGCTATGTATGGTGTGAAAATGTTGCTCATAGGGTCGGTTGGTGTATGCATTTCAGTGGGCTTGGCAGACTGATATGTAATAGCAACTATGGCTCGCTGAGGAATGCAACGGTAAACTACCTCACCCCTCATTTCCCTAGTACGCCTCTTCAGTGCTGCCTAGGCCATCTATGACAGCTGATGGCAGAGCTGTTGAGGATTCCACCAGCGGAATCGCTGACGGACTGAACATACATGAGATGGGGAAGAACCATTAACAACAGGAAAATGAAGCACCCTATTTTCCTTGAAAATCGAACACATCGGAGAAGAACAAGCGTTATCTAGAAGGTAATGAACTGTAGAGATTACGAGATGAACATGCTATGTTAGTAGAGATATGTAGGACTCAAATCAAGACCCTACTATCGCCTCCCAATCTTCGTGCGGCCACTTCGCATACGTTTTCATAAATGGGATATATAACACTTTGATTTTAATGCTACTTATTGCTCAGTCTGAGGGAATGAACTGTGAGAGCGCTGAGCAGGCGGTACCATAAATTAGGTGGAAGTGTGTAGGCTTGCACGCGCAGTCAGTCGTCTTATGGTCAGCGGTACGTCGTGGACAGGAATAGCTGCTGTTTTACTACCCAGTGGTTCAACATTGCACATTACGTTCAATATTCCTCTAAATTTCAATCAGAATTCGGAGTCTGGATTAAAATTAAATTCCAAAGCAGGTGACGATATTTGATTACCACAGCTCAATATGGGATACAGCCCCAATGTCAAATAGTTATTAATTATTATTGTGTGTGAATCTTCTTCTAAAATATAACATAGGTAATGACATTCCATTCCTTCTGGTCGGAAAATTAATGTTCTTAGGGGAGATTTCATAAAGGTTTTAAGTTTGCCGCATGCTTACACTATCTCCAAATAATTATTTATCTCTAATGGTATTAAATACTCCCTTCTTTGACACTTCTTTCCTCTACATATTCTTACTCTAATAATCGGAGCCATAGTTATACTCATTAGAAATCGGAACGTTATCCAACGACTCCATATTAGGGCCTAATTCTATGAAGTATGTATGAAAAATTGTACATTTGGAAATAATAAGTGAAGATAAAGCTGGACAGAGATCTCGAATCCCTTGAATTGACTTAACAGCACCCGATAAAACACTTACATTTTTTTTCAAGGGGCATCAATTTCCAATTCGGTTGGCATTTTGTATCACTATCAATGCACCTCAAGGGACGTGTAGGTCTCTATTTACCTCAGCCAGTTTTCAGTCATGGCCAGTTACATGTTGCACTGTCAATGTCACAATAGTGCCAAAAGATAATTTTACAAGGAATGCACCGAGCAAGTAGCTGTGTTGTTTGGGTCGTGTAGCTATCAGCTTGCATTCAGGTGATAGTGGGTTGGAACCCCACTGTCGGCAGCCCTAAAGATGGTTTTCCGTGGTTTCCCATTTTCACACTAGGATGTACCTTAATTCAGGCCACGGTCGCTTCTTTCCCACTTCTAGTCTTTTACCATCCCATAATCACTGCTACCTGTGTCGGTGTGGCGTGACGTAGAGAAAATTGCAAAAAAAGAATTACAAAGAATGTCGTATATAAGGAAATCCTTCAATAAATATTTACCCTATTGACCATCATGTCTCTATGGGTTTCAGCTAGTAGTATTAAAACCATTGACGTAGCTCAGGAAGTAACTATTGTAGAATAGGAAGTTACCGTTTTCCTGGATACTAAGTTCGAATTCCGAACTCACAGAAGCAATACGGAGGGTGATTTTCTCCGGACTTTCCATGCTCACTGCATAAAGTATCTTACTTAAGTTAGGGGCAATTAATTTTAGTTCTAGGGCACTACAATTAGCCCACAGTAGCACTCAACGGCATTCATTCCACAGCACTAATATTTCCAGGTCATTTTAATAGTCAAATAGATCTGATGACTACATGCGTTCCAGTCTCCTAATATGATAAACAACAGAAAGAGGTATATTTCATTGGACGTAATAACGTTCGGAATAAGTGAATTCTCAGGAAATATTAGGTCGGTATTACTTAACAGTCAGTTATCACGATTAGTGAAAATCAGTGTCTAAAGCGAACATTCTGTTCTCAAGGTTAAAGTCGTATTATCAACAAGTAACTAGTTACGAGATGCCTTCGATCAACTATTTCATATAAAGGAATGGTATAGCGACAGACAGCTGTGTAATCTCTTACTCAATAGACGAATGGACTGCTCTCTCTCTTTCTAAGCATTTTCCTCATCAAATGGGGTCCACTATTCGGCTACATGTTCACTATTTGGCCCTATCTAGGACATCTCGAGTGTTGAAGCACACAGCACGCATACATTCCATTAGTTGTCAAACCAACGCTTCGGCGGACACTTTTGTGGTCGGCGTGGACCTGGGTCAAGCTGGAGGGCGGCTTCAATAACTGAATCGTCGTTGCTTTGCATGACATGTCACCGGAGTCAAGACTCTCTCGCTTCCTCCACTACTGGGGCCACAACAAGTCTACGCCGCACATCTTCATTTCTGACATGGTCAAAGAGAGTCAGCCCCAGTAACCATCTCAACATCCTCATCTCCATAGCATGGAGGATCCGTTCATGTTTCCTTGTCAAATGGCGACATTCTACTAAATGGAAGGCAACTGCTCTTATTACTGTCTTGTAAGTTTTATCTTTCAGGTATTTGGGCATCTTTTTATCGCACAGCACTCCAGTTACCTGTCTCCACCTGGATCATGCTGCACTGGCCCCTCACCAGTGTGTCAGAGGTAGCAACATTATCTGATGTGACCAAAGATCCAAGAAATTTAAAATGTGCGACATTTTTGAAGTTTTGGCCATTGATCGAAATGGTGCCATTGGTTTAGGGGGCATATTCTAGATATTCTGGCTTTTTGATGTTGAGTCGATACTATACAAAGTAAGTCAATTCATTTTACCTGTCCGCCTACGTGATGTTCATTAGTTGTAAGGTCCCTACATATCTTGTTTTGAAAGCAGAGTAGGATAGTGTTATATGCGGTGTGTGAATTTCAGGGACGTTGGGGAGAGTACAAACACCATTTGTGTTAAAATCTCCGACCCGGCCGGGAATCGAATCCGATGCCCTTTGAACCGAATAACACTACGCTGACCATTCAGCCGAAGAGCCGGACAATTAGAAATAGTAGTGGATACTTAATATGCTTCTAAAGACGCATACCAAGGTGTGACTGTTGGGAGGTTGTTGACTAGAGTCTGAAGACGTCACATTCTACCACGCTTCAACGAGCCCACAATGAATGTGTTCGATTTATTATTGTTATATCTAAGTTCGATCATGTATCTAAAGCATTCTCCGAACTCACAAGGCTATCTTTAAGAGAGTTTCGGGTTATTTACTCTGTGTAATACGTTGCTTAGCATACTGACCATAAACACCTCAGAATACCTTCCCTATCATCATCTTATACTCACCTACAGTATGAACTAGATCTTTCCTCTGCCCCCTTTCACCGATGAATGACTACATCGAGTAATCGTTTGTCTCCACTAGACGTGACTGCAAGTAAGAGACTACTTCTTTACGTGCTTAGTATCCTAACACATTTAAGTAACTCCCTTAAACCGAACGAAATAAAATTGAAGTTGTCTCATTAGCACCTACAAATTCGCAAATGCGGTTATACATTTATTATAACCATTAGATTGTGTGTAAAGTTGCATTTCTGTTTTGTTTCACGCTCTAAGCGTATGAATATACAATATGTGCTTGTGTGCTCTGCTTTCGGATAGAATCTCTGGTAGAGCTGTTGTTTTCTTCCAGATGTTGATAAATATTTAAAATAAATCTCAAACAAATCGACTTACTCTGCTCTCGAAATATATGTGGGAATTACTGTATGTAAAATATATTGTTGTTTTCTTCAGTTGGCTTTCATATAAAATAACTTTGTTTTAAAGTGCTTTATTACATGTGTTTCTATTCTAGGCAATGTTATATAAACAGGAAGGGAATGTCACATCAAATATGTTATAATCGTACGTTTTCAAGAAAACATTCATCTGTATAAAGACTTTACCTCTTAACAGTCTCACTTAATATAAGTGATGGATAATGATGCTGATTATGTGTTCAAATTACTGACGTGCTATACACACAAATGTATGCGTTGGACACTAAAGTGTTAGGTAGCATAAAATGAAGAACCAGGCAATGAGAAAATGGTAAACTTTTCTCTTACAATTTGCTTGACGTCGCACCGACACAGATAGGTATTATGGCGATGATGGGATAGGAAAGGCATAGAGGTGGGAAGGAAGCAGCCGTGGCATTAATTAAGGTACAGCCCCAGCATTTGCCTAGTGTAAAAATGGGAAGCCATGGAAAACCATTTTCAGGGGTGCCGACAGTGGGGTTTCGAACCCACTATCACCCGGATGCAAGCTCACAGTTTCGCGCCCCTAACCGCACGGCCAACTCGCCCGGTAAAATGATAACAAAGAAATACCAGAAACAATTGCTGTGAATAAACTTAACAATGTACGAACAAACTCTGTCTGACTTCGAACAGGAAGAATTTTGAAATAACTCTGTCATGTCTCCGACATGGCGCGTTCCACCGTCCATGTGCAGAAGGGTGAACGGTTCGAACGAGGGTCGAAGTGCGACCTCTCAGTACTAGAGAGATATAAGAAAAGGGGTAATAGATTTATGAAAAGGAAGCTCAATCACAAGACCTACAGCAGTGTCATAGTGAGACGCGTGATCAGTAAAGTGAAAGTATCTAGTGTTCCATGTATATGAGAATAATTTAATACATATATGAAAAACCGAAAAGGCAATGCAGTTCATGAAGGCTTGGAACAAGCCAGGGCATGGCGAAATATTAGGACACATCACAGTATGTTTGTGCCAGCCTTATCACTGGTATGTAAATATTCTAAGATCTGTAGCTAGAAACTTCAAAGACGCACGTACGAAATGGAAATATCCATACTCTCTATGTTTCTAGGAAACGCCCGTGGTAACATCCTTTCTTGGTGAGGTAAACGCCAGCCAATGAGGAAGGGCCAACTCAGAATCACGAGCAGGGCGTAGTCGGTCACCAAGTAGTATGTTCCGGAAAATAAGAGGTTGTTTAAGTAGGTGCAGAGGGAGAAATCGGGGCAGTCAATCGGCAGTCAAGCATTCAGGAGTCAGTCAGTCAGTCATCCCGAGAGGTTGATCTAGGGAATCTACGGGAGACAGTTCGAGGGAGGAACAAGAGCGGCCAATCTCAGAACTTCACGGGAATAGGCTCGAGAGAGGAAGGGACTTGTCAGACGTAGCACGGGAAGTTGGTTATGGGAAACAACAGATAGAGACAAACAATCCAAGTAGCAGAAGAAGTAGAAA
Organism: Anabrus simplex; assembly: GCF_040414725.1. Lineage (NCBI taxonomy): Eukaryota > Metazoa > Arthropoda > Insecta > Orthoptera > Tettigoniidae > Anabrus > Anabrus simplex. Next base: position 801,580,816 of record NC_090266.1, read on the forward strand.
AGTAAGAGTCCAAATTTATTGGGAATTCGGACACTTCACAAGACAAATGAATTGTGGCTCTAATAAAGTATCTTTCAGAGCCCCTTGAAGGAAGTTATCGCAGTAATTCATAGGGAAGAACCACAGAGGACTACTAAGTCCTGGTAATCACGATATTAGTCCGACAGTAACCCTAGAGCTTCGTATAAGCTGGAGAAGGCAGCCTATTACAGGGAAGAGTAACGTAGTACAGGAAGATAATCCGAGAGACACACACAGAGTTTAAAGGAACTGCATTCCCTTGACGGTTAGCGAGGTGTGAAGTGCCGAAATGCGCGAGTGCCAGTGCGATCAAGAGGAAAGAGAAGAAAGAAGACACCGTAAGAAGAACATCCCTCTGGGAAGATAAGTGTTTACTGAAACAGACCTTTTTAGGGACAAAGGGAACCAAAGACTTCTTATATAACTTTGGAGTGTTGTATGGTTAGCAAGTTCCCTTATTGAGAAGATAGTTCATTTGAATGTAATTGTACATATTTGAATACATATATATGTTGTGTAAATCATCTTGGGAAATTTAACATAACTTAGTTCGGCAGATAGTCATCTGACTGGTGTCATTATTGTATCATATAGTTGTGTTCCGAACCCCTTCCAGTCCCCAGCCTGTCTCATCCTTAGGATACGACAACTCTTTTCATAATTAAGGTTTAATAATGTTACCTGCAGGATACGTTAGACTTACACACACACAGTAATTTTACATAGACAAGGCACAAGAAAGAAGCCACACCAGTTCATTCCTGAGAAAAGCATTCTCCACCTATTATTTTTTTAGGTATACCTTGCCATGCGAAGTGCCTTTTGCTGTGTTCCATATGTTATCGAGACGAAGTGGACCCGTTTGAAATTAAATACAAAATCTGATAGAATCATTGGGATTCTCGATATTATAACCATTTATCAAGTCGCACAGTCAGTTAAAATTGTATCTTCAATGAGAGTAATTTTCAGACTTTTCATTTACTTATGTTTCCTGTTGCTTAACATACACCACTGCTCAAAATGTTTTGAACACATGTCGTTTTCTCAGATAATAGATAGTAAAAATTTTTAAAATTTTCAAGGTTTTTCAAGGTGTAAATCAATAGAATCACTAATTCCTTACATTATTGTTTATTTGTATGATAAAAGATGTGAACTTTTAACATGAGGAATTGATAACCCTCACAAGAATACTTACCCTAAAGTTGTTTTGGAACACATAATGTGTCTGTAATGCACCATATGTCTCTCACGTAAGCTGATTAAATAGGTATTATCAGTTAGAAACAGTTTAGGACTTAAGCAAACATAAGGTAGGCACCGCTTTGCGTAAAGGCTAGGTAATACAACGGTTGAAAGAAGAGAAATTTCAGCATAAGAATGTGCTGCAATAATATTAGCTTCCACACAAGAAGTTTTACAGCAAGGGTGTCATACAGCAGAAAGATAACGATTCTAATCTTTAATCTTCATGCGTGAAATAGCAAAGCAAGAACATTTGTCCTTGGAAAGTGTACTTTATGCAGTCAAGAGTTAGGTGTTCAGAGTAATAATAGCTATCGCAGGGGAAGGTTTAAGGCAACCTCAAAAAGTGAAGGAAAAAATGGTAATGGCCAACAAACGCGATCGCCTCAAAACCGTGGCCATGCTGATAGTGTAAATTCATTAGTTGAGGGATGAACCTTTAAGGGTATGGTTTCAGAATGCAAACCTTAAAGGGTTATTACAGCAAATCAGACCCTACCGAGGGCTGTCAAAGAGAGTAAAAGACTATATTGGGACAATCAACACGAAAATTGGAATATTAATCGGCGAAAAGTTGTGTTACAAACGAATGGATCGAAAGTCGACTGGTTGGCATGATTTCCGACGTCTAAAAGGAGAACGCATGGCATCTCAGAGAATGTCTAATCCAATCAAGCATGGAGGATGTTGAGTGTGATGTGAGTTTGGTTTGGCGGCAGTAAGGCAGGTGATACTATCAAAGTTGAGGAAACTATGAATAAGTAACAGTTAGATATCATTTTACAACGCCGTGAAAAACTATCTGAGATATATTCAATTGGCAATGGCTTCATACAGCAGAAAGATAATGATCCTAAACATTATTCTTCACTGTCCAAGAAATATGTTGAAGTATCAGAATTGATGAAAGAACTGATAAGCCTGTTATGGCCCCCTGATATTACCAAATTCAACCCAATGGACCTTTCTTGGGGTCATCGTGAAAGAAAGTAAGGAAGATAACTTTACTAACGTAAATGTTCAGTAGAGATATTTGCAGAAGGAATGGGAGGGACATTTCCAAAGTAACTTTGGCACACTTGACGGAAAGGTTCCTCGAGTGTCCAAACCAGTTATCAAGGCAATGGGAGATTGTTTTGAACGAAGTAAAATGTATACAATATTCCTTAGTTCAGTTAAATAACGCTTTACAGGCAGATTAATAAATTTTGTCAACCCAATTTTTCCAATACATCCTGAGAATGAGAGTTGTTCGAGCGGTAGTGTACATGAGTTAAGATTACATAGTGATATGAATTTTAAAATTATTTTGTGCCATAGCATGGCAGATGGATGTACTCGTATATAATTGAGAAATTCTATTGGTAAAGAAGGGCTTCTTCACTGTACAGTACTGTGCCTATTGAGTTAACCCCTAAATCTAACTTAAGCAGCAAAAACCCATTTTCCTCTGAAGTTAAGCGTGGCCTCGCACGAAACAAAATTAGCTGTTAAAACTAACTCCGAGTCACACACTGTTCATTTACCATACACGAGGGGAGTGCCTGTAACTGATTTATGTACAGTACCTACAGGGGCTAGACAAGCCAACCAAGGTTCAAAGTGTACATTTACTATAGACTAGTGTCGCGTCTGTTACTGCTTTATTTACAGCGCCGTCATTAGTTCAGACAAGCCATCGAGGATCAAGGTGTTTATTTACTATGGAAGAGTGGTGTGTCTGTCACTGCTTTATGTACCTTGTACGGTTTAGAGAAGTCAAGGAAGTCTCAGACACTGGCCATCCTTAGATACGCTTCACCAAAATCCTCACTAATCGGTAGTTTTTGTCATTAGTCTACACCCATACCGTTAAGGAAGTACTTTTGTACTAAAAGCATCAGCCGATAAAACCCTTACCGTTGCCCAGGGGACACCCGAATAGTGTTTAGTTTGCATATTCTACACAGCGACTACTTTCGTCTATTCGTAGATTAAATTTGTAAAGTACGTTATTAGTTTCTAAGTTAACATTTTTATAATTTATTTTTGCTAGTCTGTCTTTGCGAAGTGCAATTTTCTTTTGCAACTTGCTTTACGTCGCACCGACACAGATAGGTCTTATGGCGACGATGGTATAGGAAAGGACTAGGAGTGGGAAGGTATCTGTCGTGGCCTTAATTAAGGTACAGCCCTAGAATTAGCCTGGTGTGAAAATAGAAAACCACGGAAAGCCATCCTCAGGGCTGCCGACAGTGGGGCTCGAACCCACTATCTCCCGGACGCAAACTCAGAGCTTCGCGCCCCTATCCGCACAGCCAACTTGCCCTGTCTTGCGAAGTGCAAGTTATTAATTTGGTTCCCTGAGCTAACTACTTAATTGTGGTGTTTCTGACTCGAACAATGAAACCTATATCTTCCTCGATTAATGTTCTACATAATAGTAAAAATAACATCAAAATCGACTTAATATTCCACAAGATAAATAATTTCGTGTGGCTATTTCTAACCGAGTGCAACCCTTGTAAGGCAGAAGCACCGATGAGGGTGGGCGGCATCTGCCATATGTAGGTAACTGCGTGTTACAGTGGTGGAGGATAGCGTTACTTGTGGTGTGTGAGTTGCATGGATACAGGAAACAGCACAAACAACCAGTTCCCGAGCCAAGGGAATTAAGCATTTTGAGGTTAAAATATCCTACCGGCTGGGAATCGAACCCTTGACCCTCTGGAGCAAAGGGCAGCACGCTAACCATTTAGCCATGGAGCCGGACGTCACTATGGTGACCTCTTCCTTGGCACTCCTCCGTCTTTTTCAGTATCATGTTCCATTTTACGTTTCTGAAACTGGACACTTAAGTACCAAGATATTTGAAATTCTTATCACAACGTGAAGTCAAACCAAGAGCCATTGTACACAAGGTCAGGTACCATCAATTCTTATGCACATCGTATTCAAGGTTACGCTCTACACTGCTCTGGCACTTATACGATGTAATGATGTAATGTATGTAGGGGAGTTAGGGATTGGAATAACTTACCATGGGAGATGTTCAATAAATTTCCAATTTCTTTGCAATCATTTAAGGAAAGACTAGGAAAACAACAGATAGGGAATCTGCCAACCAGGAGACTGCCCTAAATGCAGATCAGTAGTGATTGATTGATTGATTGATTGATTGATTGATTGATTGATTGATTGATTGATTGATTGATTGATTGATTGATTGATTGATTGATTGATTGATTGAAAATGTGTTCTGTCCACAATCTGCTTTACTTCGCACCAACACAGGTAGGCCTTATGGTGACAGTGGAATAGGAAGGGGCTAGGACTGAGAAGCAAGTGACCGTGGCCTTAATTATGGTACATCCGTAGCATTTGCCTAGTGTGAAAAGGGGAAACGACCGAAAACCATGTTCAGTGCTGCCGACAGTGAGGTTTGAACCCACTATCTACCGAATTCAAGCTGATAGGTACGCGAACCAAGTCATACAGCCATTTGCTCGGTGTTCTATCCACATTGCCCCATTTCTCAGCAATGTGGCATTTACATTGTGGAATATGAAACATGAAAAGAAACATTTAGAAAGAAGGCAAACATTAATCTCCTTGCGAAGTGCCAAGCCTCCGTCAACTGAGTGTTCTTTAGCATACAGGGTTGAAACATTTTCATAATGCCGAGGATTGTGGTGGCGTTGAAAGTTAACTTTTACCAACAATGGCAATGTTCTGTCAATCAAGCTAAACACACCACGGCCGTATACCATTAAGACGTATCCTCCCATCAGACTGAAATATGTCGTCGGAGTAGAAGAAATTCAATTTCACGTGTTGTCTACCATTACGATAAACACTCTTCAGATAGTATTCAGAGTGCACTACGTCTTCTTGTATTGGCTAGATCAAGTTTATTACCAGTCTCAGTCTCATCCTTCGCTTTGATAATATGAAGTTACTAGCAATTACCCACGGATTCGCTCGCGTGGATTTCGTAATTTGATCAGAGTAATCGTTCCTCGGCGTTGTACTAAGACATTATCTGAAAATTCCTAAAGTATAAAAACTCACCCAGAAATTGAGATTTTTACCCCAGAAATTCTTTGTAAACCATGTTTGTTGTATTATCTTTTGGGGCTAAGACGACCATGCGACATAGAACTGTACATGCGAGAAACAGTCTTCTCTCAAGTCAATAAATAAATACATGTTTCTATTTTTTTTTTTTTGTTATTTGCTTTACGTCGCACCGACACAGATAGGTCTTATGGCGACGATGGGACAGGGAAGGGCTAGGAGTGGGAAGGAAGTGGCCGTGGCCTTAATTAAGGTACAGCCCCAGCATTTGCCTGGTGTGAAAATGGGAAACCACGGAAAACCATCTTCAGGGCTGCCGACAGTGGGGTTCGAACCCACGATCTCCCGAATACTGGATACTGGCCGCAATTAAGCGACTGCAGCTATCGAGCTCGGTTTCTATATTTTTATAGGAGATTCCAAGTACCTATTCCCACATATGTAACATATTCAGTTTTTGAGATATACATAAGTATCCCCATAAAAAGAATTCAACCCCTTGATCGGTCCTTCCCCTACCCCCATCTAAGTGTATTTTCCGAAAACCAAAATACATGTTTCCTTATTTTTAAAGGAGATTCCAAACATCAGTTTTCACGTGTGTAACATTTTCAGCTTTTAAGGTATGAGTATCCTCATAAAAACAATTCAACTACTTTTCACCCCCTGTTAAGTGCCCTCTCCAAAAACAAAAAACAAAACAAAAAATGTACCTTAAGACCTGTCTGTGTCGGTGTGACGTAATGCCACTAACAAAAAGGTACAGGTTCCTGTATTTCTAAAGGACTTTCCAAATATCAAGTTTCTTGTCTCTATCATATTAAGTTTTTGACATATAATGTAAAAAGAAATGGCGTATAGCTTTGAGTGCCGGGGGATTCCAGGACGGGTTCGGCTCTCCAGGTGCAGGTCTTTGATTTGGTGCCCGTAGGAGACCCGCGCGTCGTGATGAGGATGAAATGATGAAGAAGACAACAGATACACATACACCCAGCCCCCGTGCCAGGGAAATTAACCAATGATGGTTAAAATTCCCAACACTACCGGGAATCGAATCCGGGACCCCTGTGACCAAAGGCCTGCACGCTAATCATTTAGCCATGGAGCCGGTCGACATATAATATAGATATACCGGTACTCGTTTTAAAAATTCACATGATTATCCAGTTCTTTTCAGCTCCTCAATTGGATTTTCCGAAAGCAAAACAAAAAAAATACGTGTTTCATTATTTTTAAAGGATATTCAAATACCAGGTTTTCATGCCTGTGTGTTTGTAACACCTTCAGCTTTTGAGATAAATGTATACCCATAAGAATTATTCAACTTCTCCTTCTTGACTTCTTTCCACCCCTCTCCCACGTTAAGTGGACGTTCCGAAAACAAATATACGTGTTTCTTTATTTTGAAAGGAAATTCAAAATACCAACTTTCACGTCTGTAACAGCTTCAGTTTTTAAGATAAAGTATCCCCATAAACGCATTTAAACTCGTTATTTACCGGTACTTATTTTCAACCCCCACACCCCTTATGTCGATTTTCCGGGGGGGGGAAAATGCGTATTTCTTTATTTTTAAAGGATATTCTAAATACTAATTTTCACATCTGCAACATCTTCAGTTTTTGTGATATAATAATACTCATGAAAGTAATTCAACTCCTTTTTCACCCCCCTTCCTACCGGTTAAGTTGATTCCCCCTCCCCAAAAGTGTGTGTTTCTTTATTTTTAAATGAGATTCTAAATACCAATGTTCACGTCTTTAACATGTTTAAGTTGAAATGAAATGGCGTATGGCTTTTAGTACCGCGAGATCCCAGGACGAGTTCTGCTCGCCAGGTGCAGGTCTTTTGATTTGACTCCCGTAGGCGATCTGCGGGTTGTGATGAGGATGAAATGATGATGAAGACAACGCATACACCCAGCCCCCGTGCCAGGGAAATTAACCAATGGTGGTAAAAATTTCCTACCCTGCCGGGAATCGAACCCGGGAACCCTGTGACCAAGGCCAGCACGCTAACCATTTAGCCATGGAGCCAGGCAACATTTTTAATATTTTGAGATTTAAGTTTCCACACATAGAGAATTCAAATAAATTTTCAAATCATTCACTCCTTTAAGTGGTTTTTCCATAGACAAAAGAACACGTTTTTCTTTACTTTGAAAGAAGATTCCAAATGTAAATGTTCATGCCTCTAGCATCTTCAGTTTTTGAGATATAAGAATCCTCATAAAAGATCTCAACTCCTTTTTCACCCCAGCTCGTTAAGTTGATCCCCCCTCTCCAAAAATGCCTGTTACTTTATTTTTTAATGTGATTCCAAGTAAAAATTTTCACGTATATAACCATAAATGTTTGAGATATAAGTTTTTCCATAAAAAGAATTAAATTTTTTCACTTCCTTTCACCATCTCCCCATTAAGTGACATTTCCGAAAACAAAACACTTGTTTCTCTGTTTATAAAGGAGCTTCCAAATGCCAGTTATCACGACTGTAACATCTTCAGTTTTGAGATATATGTATCCTCATAAAAAGGAATTAAACCTCTTTCTCACCAACCCCGCCCCAAGTTGAATTCCCCCCTCCCCAAAAACCGTGTTTCTTTATTTTTAAAGGAGATTCCAAATACTATTTTCACGTCTGCAACATCTTTAGTTTTTGTGATATAAATATCCTCATAGAAAGTATTCAACTAATTTTTCAATTAATTCACCCCCTTAAATGGATTTTCCAAACACAAAATATTACGTGTTTCCTTACTTTGAAAGAAAATTCCAAACGCAAAATTTATTGTCTGTAACATCTTCAGTTTTTGAGATATAAGTATCCTCATGAAAAGAATTCAACTTCTTTATCACTCCACCCCGCCCGTTAAGTTGGTTTCGCCCCTCCCAAAAATGCGTTTCTTTATTTTTAAAGGAGATTCCAAATACCTATTTCCGTGTCTGTAACCTTCAGTTTTGAGATACAAGTTTCTCCAGAAAAAGTATTCATTTTTTACTTCCTTTCACACTCCCCACTCAGGTGGATTTTCCAAAAACAAACAGTACTCGTTTCTTTAAAAGTGCTTCCAAATACCAATTATCTCTTCTGTAACATCTTCAGTTTTGAGATATATGAATCCTCGTAAAAGTAATGCATCACAGTTTTCATTTCCCCTCTACCAAGTTGATTCCTCCCTTCACCCCCACCCCCACCCGTAAATGCGTGTTTCCTTACTTTTAAAGCAGATTCCAAATACCAGTTTTCACGTTTCTACCATATTTAGATGTTCTGGTATGTAAATATACATTCTCATACAAATAATTCAACTAATTTTTCAATCCTTTCACCCCGACCCCCCTGACCCCCATTTTAAGGGTCTCCTCCGAAAACAAAAGAACACGTGTTTAATTATTTTTAAAGGTGGTTCCAATTACCAATCTTCACGTCTGCAACTTGTTAAGGATTTGAAATATTCTGTAGATACGCTAATTTTTAAAATTCTCCCTCTTTTTCAATTCCCCTTAAGTGGATTTATCGAGAAAAAAAATTATGTTTCTTCAATTTTACAGGAAATTCCTAATATCAGTGTTCAAATCTGTAATATATTACGTGTATGGGATAATTTTCAGATAAAGTCTTTTTAAAAATTCACCCTGTTTGTTAATCCTGTTCACCCCTATTCATCGGATTATCCAAAAACACAAAAAAAGTGTTTCTTTATTTTCAAAGGATATTCCAAATTTCAATTTTTATGCCTGTAACATCTTCAGTTTTTGAGATATAAGTCTCCTCATAAAAGGTGTTTGACACTTTTACCCCATCTTCACCCCTCCCCCTTAATGTGATTTTCCGAAAAATACAGGTTTCTTTATTTTTTAAAGGAAATTCTTAATACCAATTTTTACATCTGTAAATGTTTAAGTTTTATAAATACAAAACATCCCCATTTTAAATATTCACCTCCTTTTTCACTCCCTTATCATCGGAATATCCAAAAATCCTCCCTTAGCGAGCACCTACATGTTAACATGAATGTATCCCCAAAATGTCATTATTTTATGTCGAGTAATTTTGGCTCAGCGATGATGAATCAGTCAGTCAGTCAGTCAGTCAGTCAGTCAGTCAGCCAGTCAGTCAGTCAGGACAAATTATTTTATATATATAGATTGGACCTAAGAGCAATGCTAGTAACGCCATTCCTTCTGTATACCCATTGCCCGTGATGGTGTAATAGTATCACTAATACGACCGATCACTGTGTACAGTTCAGTGGGCTTGGAAGCCTCATATGAAACAGCATACGTTGTCTCGGTGAGAAGAGCAAAGGGGAACTGTCACTCATCTCTTCATCAGTATATCTCTTCAGTGGTGACTCATTTATCAACGAAATCTGATGATGGAACCTTTGTGTTGATAACTCAACATGCCCTATGACAGCGTGTGCGGATACTGTGGTGCGAGCGAACACCGGACAAGAAATGAAGTAAACTAGGAGTTTTAAATCTCTATTAATTAGGTTACTTGACCTATAGTTTTGCAGTGAACCTTAACGAAGTCACTAAGCTATTGTTCCCATAGATATCCTAAGGAATTACACAGTAAGAGAATTGCAAGGACATCATGAAAACGAATGAGTGTTCTATAAGCGTTTTTTAGCAACAACAAACTGAACGCATGAGTCTTAAAAATTACATAATCTTGGGGTAACGTAGTGAATCCCCGCTGTGGTTTACTTCAAATCTAGATCAGCATTTTGAATCACGCTGTTCATTATTCCCAGGCTGAGAGACGATTAGGTTCAAATACCAGAAGTGGCTAATCTATACGTGATTTTCTGTGATGCTCACTCTCACTCCTCGTAAGGAATGGAATATTCCTTTTCTTTAACGTAATCGTGAATTTCCTCCCAAATCTTGTCCCAATGAATTACAAATACCTAGTTAGGACAGGCGTGGAAACGGCACAAAGCAAACAACAGGGTTCCGATAACTTGGTGGCACAATCTCTGTGTTCTCACCAACGTGGCCGCTGTTCGAATCCCAGTCAGAGAAAGCAGGATTTTTAATTAAAATGTCTTCATTCTGTGGTTCGTAATTCATATAAAAATTGATAACCCGTGCTTACGAATATGGTGTAAATAGTCATGTAAAATCACATGCTTGCCTTCTTTTTAAATAGATTTTCTTTAGAATGGGCTTTAAGTTGCACCGATACAGATAGGTCTTATGGCGACGATGGGATATTAAAGGCCTAGGAGTGGGAAAGAAGCGGCCATTGCCTTAATTAAGGTACAGCCCCAGCATTTGCCTGGTGTGAAAATGGGAAACCTCTAAAAACTATCATCGGGGCTGCCGACAGTGGGGCTCGAACGCACTATTTCCCGGATGCAAGCTCACAGCTGCACGCCCCTAATCGCCCGGCCAACTCGATCGGTAATTAGATTTCCAACACGCAGAATATGTATGAATCTTAGTTCCATAGTCTGTTATTTGAACATGAGGTACGATATTAAACCCATGACCTTTGTGTCATAAGGAATCAGAGTCCTAAAGTCATTACATGAGGCCCCATATAAATTACGAGTGAGGAGCTCGAACTACATTTTCTTACCTCTGACGAGAGACGGCACGTGGAGGGACAGGTGGTAGTTCTCATCCTCACGCTAAAGAAATGACGTCACCCGCTCGTGGAAAAGAAGTATGGATACAGTGGATTATTGGTTTTAATAAAAGTACATTGTAAAAAGAATCGGCAACGAAACTACTGTAATAAATTTTAGAAAATTGTAAGTGAAACAATTTGGTCATTAATGATACAGATTTTAGATCGCTAAATAGCTTCAGAAAGAAATTTGAAAAAAGACGCGCCTGTTCGTTCAGCCTCTGTTACATCAACAGAATATAGTGCCTATCTTATGAGGTAATTTAACAAATCGATTTGTTAAGAGAAATTCTTAAATGCTCATCAATGATTTCAATATTAATAATATTATCACAAAATTAGCAATTATGAGTTACAGTGAAACCTGCCTTCAACACATTCTCATGGGGTATGAAAATGTATGTAAATTTCTTGGCGGTGAATGAAAACTACATGAGAGTGTGGGAGAAAAACTACAAAAGAAAGGTGCGCCATCTTGAAGTCACCCATTGTCTCAATTGAATTCGAGCAGAGACCATGCACTTCCGAGTAACTCCATAAACCAGCGATTGTAAGATTAGGGAAGAAAGGTTTTGGCCGATGTGGCTGTTGTATCTTCTCCAGGTGGAGATAGTTTTTAGTATCACATCACTTTTTCATGAACAGGTAACAGGCGGTCATTCTGATGCCGCGATCCTGTAACTGAAGTATAAATAATACTTTGTCGTAAATTATTGCGTGTGCGGTCGGTATTCGACAGACGTGTTCGGCCAACGAAACTTGCGTGAAAAGGGCATTTTTTGTTTATATCATTATTTTCAGGTGAATCAATAAAAAGAAAATTTTTGTAAAATCACAGTCTGTTGAGATGGCTAAATAAAACGATTGAGGCGCACTAATGAATCTGTTATGATGGCAGGGGACGTATATCTCAAGGTAGGTGAATTATCACCTTCATAACATACTTTTATTTGTTTCATGATGTCCCCGTTTTATTTGTGTGTGTATTTCTGACGCATTTTGGCCACCCATTTTTATTTCGTGAAATGTCAGAGAAATATGAGTATCGTGTGAAGTGTTGTACAAAAGTGGATTTGATGGTTGAGAAACGATATAATGTCTAAAAGTAGAGTGTTATTTGCCGTGCGCTTATTTTCTGTATTTGTGATTTGTCAAAGTTAAGATATTTATTTATCGTAAAATTCTCTTCGAGGTAAAGACGAATTTATGTAGCCGTAATTCGTGGTTATTCATTTAGAGTTGATGTGAAGATACCGTTGTGTTAAGCGATGTAAAAAGTTATTCAATGAAAGTTACGAGGTGAGATCGGTAAATTTGTTACAGTTGATTGCCATTCCAATGTACGTTAAAAAATCTGTGTAGAATTGATGAGAGAAATAATAGTAAAACTTTTGAAGTCAAGTTGCGAATTCCGGTTTGGAAATATTAGATCAAGATTTGCTGGGAGAGATGGTTAATTGTCACAGAATGTTTGCGTAACAGCGTTGTGGATCACCCGAGAGAGATATTCCATGTTAGTGTCGCGTCGAGATTTTTGTATCGTGCAAGCACTCAAGTATTGCGAGATGGAAGGTAATGAAGGGTTGTGAATGAGATTGTTGAAAGCCTGTAGTGTAGATGCCGGGATATTCAGTGTAGAAACCCGAGGAATTAATTTTGTGTAATTTATTGAGATCTGAATAGGGTCATATCATAATTAGGATTCCACGTGAAACCGTAGGACCGTGATGGATAAAGAATGTTTGAGTGACGTCTCAATGTAAATCACTTCGCATAATATAGTTTGTGAATTGCCAGCGATATCGAGTTTGTTGTTTCCTTAAATGCCAGTTAAAACATGACTAGTAGCCGCACATGTGTCGTCTTGGGATAAGAGGAGCGAAGGGAGATTTTCTCGGTGTCCCGTTATCTGACCAGCTGGCAATCGAGGGAGCTCGCTGTCTTGTATTTTGTCATTGATAGTAACGTGTTTGAAATCAGATTGCATTCTTTAGAATAGACCCGTTTAATCGAAATTTGAATTTATTATTGAAGCGACGGAAATGATACGATAATGTTTGGATGTAACCCTTTCCACGGATGTCAAATTTAGAGATTGGTAGTAATTTGTTTGACATTATTCGAGGGTTGCACGTAGTCTTATTTAAATGTCACGAAGCGATGTGACATGGAGTTGGTTATTTTTGCGTTGTGTGTTTTTTATGCATATTGTAGTATTTAACGTTAGGATTATCCAAGCAAGTATTAATAAAGTGTTAGTGTTAACGTAAGCTTATTGTGTGACGTCATGAAATAAATAAATTGTACTGGAAACAATAAATATATTCGCGTTTCCAGCCTCAACGACGAAAGTGAACAATAAATGAATTAATCAAATTATATAATTGAAATGATTAAGGACTTTTAAAGAAACCATTCGTCCGGGCAGATTGAATTTGTAGATTAATAAGGATACTGAAATCATTTCAATTTATTAAATTACGAAATTCAGCGAAAATAGTAATTGAGAATTAACTGAAACGAAGTGACTAACTTGAAAATGTATTCTGGAATTCTTAGTTTATTTTGCTGGGAAATTTCAACTTCCTAACGCATCATATCAACGGCGAGAATATGATTATCATGTAGGTTAAAGTAATTTAAGACTCACTAAAGAGTTTTCTTTTCTTTACGAATTCATTGTTGGACTTGCAATCGTCATGGATCTTCGAAAAATCATATTTTTAAAAATACTTCACTTTATTTATATAATAAAAATGCCGGAAATAAAAATACAAGAAAGTCCTTCAAATGTGAGTCTTCCGCTGACATCTATTATGGAGAGATAATAAGAATTAACAGTGAATGATAACAGGTTTTATAGTTTCTATTTTGTTTCCATTGCTGTCTGGTATCCTAATTTAAGGAGCTCCCGTTGTTCTGAATTACGAATATTAGGTGTTTTCTGCACTATAATTTGTCTAGGAGACTGACATTGTGTGCATAGTTATACCCGTTAGCAACGATTAGATATATTATATGGTGTTGATCTCCACTGTAGCCTTCGGTGGGGAATGGTGTGACACAGAGTCTGTGCAACACAAATAGAAATTCTGAGTACTTGTGGTGCGCTGTTTGATGTATTGAAGATCGAAGTTTGAGATATAGCGCTCTTTACATATTTATATAGATAGCAGGCTTCACAGTGACCAAATACAACTAAATACATAAATTCAAGATACACAGAACGATTTCCAAGTGTAAATTTTCAGCTTATATCTTGTGGTGTCAAAGTGTTTGTAATAAGTGTCTGTTTTTTTTGTTTTCTTTATTTTATTTTTTTTGCTATTTGCTTTACGTCGCACCGACACAGATAGGTCTCATGACGACGAGGGGACAGGAAAGGGCTAGGAGTGGGAAGGAAGCGGCCGTGGCCTTAATTAAGGTACAGCCCCGGCATTTGCCTTGTGTGAAAATGGGAAACCACTGAAAACCATCTTCAGGGCTGCCGATAGTGGGGTTCGAACCTACTATCTCCCGAATACTGGATACTGGCCGCACTTAAGCGACTGCAGCTATCGAGCTCGGTAAGTGTCTGCGTAATGCGCACGTGTTTGCATGAACGAGGAACTAGGAAAGTATCAAATTAATTCGAAAAATCAGCATCCTTACAATTGCTTGTTGAAAGATCGGTAAATATCGACTCAGGATAGTCTTAAAAAGCAGCTACTGTTCGTACTCTGGTCTTCAAAATTAGTTTTAGTGTCAGCTTATGGTGTATAATATTCGATGCCTTGCTTTAACGTCGGCCCCGTGGTACCTGCAACTTACCCGGAGGCCCCGGGTTCGATTCCCAATCAGGTCAGGGATTTTTACCTGATCTGAGGGCTGGTTCGAGGTCCACTCAGCCTACGTGATTAGAATTGAAGAGCTGTCTGACGGTGAGATAGCGGCCCCGGTCTAGAAAGCCAAGAATAACGTGCGAGAGGATTCGTCGTGCTGACCACACGACACCTCGTAATCTGCAGGATTTCGGGCTGAGCAGCGGTCGCTTGTTGGGCCAAGGCCCTTCAAGTGCTCTAGTGCCATGGGGTTTGAGGTTTGCGCCTTACTGTAATGTACTACGTTCATAACTTTTTCGTATTAAAACTGAAAAATCTTGGAAGAAGCGCCACAGGATGGGTTATTTCAAAATTAAAATTTTGAAGTAAATCGAAGATCTGTTTCACAATAAGATCCATCCTTTTTTTAAACAGAAGAGTTGAAAATTATTAGAATAATTTCTCAGAATAACAGAATGTTCACACGTGTAATGTTTGTAAAATAGAAACTGCTAAGTTTATTAAAGATTCCTTAAGAAATATTCTCCAGAATTCAGCACACACACACACATATATATATATATATACCGAGCTTCCTCACGTAATTTTGGAAACTAATTGTGAAGTTTCAAAGACGATAGGAAATGAGAGCAATCCACGATCTTTTGAACATTCGATAATTCTGAAATTACTGAGCTGACTTCCGTTAATTTGAACTCCTGTGTGGTTTAATTTGAAGTGGGGGTGTAGTCCATTAAAGGTGTATTCGCGTGCAGCGCAGCGTTCACTGATCAGCAAATTGCTATTCCAACTTCAAATCATGAAATGAACATAACATTGTACCACAGATAACGCTGAAACCTCATTCCTCCCAAGTGGGAGAGATAACGAAGAAATAGATGAACCTCACTAAGTATTTCGACATCTTTCTGGATAATATAAATAAAACAGATCGATAAAGCATACCTAAAATTCAAATAATTTCACTTACCGCGTACGTATGACTGGAAACTTACTATACAGGAAGTTCTGGAGGGCCGGAACATACGATATGAAAAAGTGGATAAGTTACCTTTATAGGGAAAAGAATAGTGACCAAAATCTCGACACCGTATGGTGAAACACGATCGGATTAAGTAAGCGTTGATTAGTGATAACCCCCTGTCTAGGACATAACTTATGGTTATCATGTGTCCGAAGATAATCACAGTGTGGATTCGAGGGAGCTGGATATTGATATACGTATGTTCAACTAAAAAATGTACTCCAGTAGCAATACTTGAACCTTGTACAAGGTCAGCAGCTGCATTCCTTGACTGGAGTATCTTGATGTATGGATCAGTAGACAAACTTAACTAAAACGATTTTTAGCCATGTAACAGTTACCTAGGCTTCATAATTATCTAAGGTGAAAGTTAGCGAAGGAGTCGAACTCGAGTCTGCTAGTTTAACAGGAAGATACAACTCGAGTCTGTGAGGTCAAACAGAGGAGTCGAACTTGAGCTTGTAGGTCGTAGAATTTTAAATGTAAACTGTTAATTAGCTCAGAGGCTGAGTATTTCTGCTATCCTATAATAGAATACATCCATAGTATCTCTTGCCTGTAGTAAAAGTGAGCTATGTAGCATTATGAAAAGAAAGATCTCTTGCGAGGTGAAACTCCGGCATCTCGTAAACTAACTCGGGGAGAGAGTGTGTTTTATTACACAGTTCCTCGCACACTCTTGTAAAGTCGCGGGTACAAATATGTTTAGAGCGTGTTTTACAGTCGAATACCGTTCCTTGCGCCAAGCATAAGCAATTTGCATGGTGTAAGAATAACAAGAGTAGCCGACAGTATGCCATTATCTCTCGAGAGCGATCTAACAGCTAGGCGACCTTAACCACAAACCAAACTTACACACTTCGTCTTCCTCTTCTTATTCTGCTTCTATTACTTTTCTTACATTCTTGTAAAGTCGCAGGTACTGCAACGTTTAGAGCGTGTTTTACAGTCAGATGCCATTCCTCATGCCGAGCGTAAACGATGTTCATGGTGTAAAGGAAAGGAAGCAACAGAAAATATTCTTCAGAGTTGTCGACAGTAGGATCTGATCCGTAATGCGCATGTGCATGCGCCATCTTAGACATTTAGCACAACATAACGGGAGACACTAGAACTAACTGCATTGCGTGGAGGGGTGGAGTCCAGAACTAACTGCATACCGCTGCCACACTATGTACGAAGCGGTGTGGACAGGACGGCTGCGATCGACGCGACATCTTGCGGTTAACTTTATATCTTCAGCTGTGTAATGGCGGAAAGGGACGTGTTTTTGAACAGCTGTTTTCTAGCGGTGTACTTACAAATTTCAGCGTGATAAAGACGTGTAATCAGATATTTCCTTACTTTATAAAAAAAATTGTCTAAACTATGTACGGTAATCACATGTTAGAAAAATCGTGTTCGGAACTATTGATTGCACAAAATATATTGTTTGTATCTTCCTTGTTAATTAGCGCACATATTTTGTGTGAAGGAAGGAGATTAAATAAGCGGGATACAACTAGTTTTACTTTCTTTGTACCTGTTTGTCTGTCTGTTAGGTCATCAGCCCAGAGGCTGGTTGGATCCTCAAATAGCACCACCAAAGGCCATGCAGTTACTGGGAAACGGCAAAAACCAATGGCAGAGCCCAAATGAGGCATACTAGGCAAGATGAGGAGTGAGGTAGTTTGCCATTGCTTTCCTCACTGGACCAGAAGGTGCTACTGCAGCACGACTGATCCTATGAGCAATACCTTTCATAACACTCGACACTAGATGTGCCCCAAATGTCATTACTCAACACCACCCGTACCCTCCAGCAGCTTCCATATAGAGACTGGGACTTCGGTGGAAGCTACACTTTGCTCTAGCCTGTGCCAAGAGACAGATACAAAAATACTGCATCCATCAAGAAATGGCAACAGGCGGGTCTTTGTACCTATGTATAGAGTATTTAATAACATTCATTGAAATCGGCGTACTGTCCAGATAAACGTCAATGTAGGCTATATGTACAGTACCTGTATTTAATAACATTCATTAAAATAAGAACACTGTACAGAAACACGCACATGTAAGCTAGATGTACAGTATTTAATAATAATACACTAAACTGAAATAAATAAATAAATATGTAAATAAATGGCATGTGGCCTCCGGAGAGACCTGGTGCAGGTCTTTCGATATGACGTCTAATAGGCGACCTGCGCGTCTGTGAGAATGGAGCCCTACCTGTCATGAATTCTAGTGCTCAAGTCGGCACACACACACATACTCCAAACGATTAGAATTAAGCAGTGAAGTTTAAAGTCCCCAACCCGGCCGGGAATCGAATCTGCGCTCTCTCGGACCAAAGGTCAGCACGCTAAACATTTAACCATGGAGCCGGATATTCATTGAAATCAGTACACTCCACAGAAACACGTCAATTTAAGCTAGATGCTCAGTGTTTAATAACATTCATTGAAATAATCACTCTGAGGGTGGGGGCTGTAGAAGTAACAAGCACAGTATCTCCTGTCTAACACAAGAGACGACTAAAAGGGGCGCCAGTGGCTCTTAACTTGGGAGCCTTGGTTGGCGACCACGGGCCCCTTAGCCGAATCGTAGCATTGCTTCCACCCAATTGTGATAGATTACATTGACAACTTCCTGTACAGTATGGTGATTTCAATTAATGTGTTGATTTCAGTGAGTGTTTTTAAATACAGTACATATAACCTACATTGACACTTTCAGTACAATGAACTGATTTCAGTTAATGTTATTCAATACTGTACACTGCCTTCACTGGCATTTCTCTGCACAAGTGGTTGTTGTGATTATTGTTTTAAGAGGAAGTACAACTAGGAAACAATGCCAGAAATTTAAGAATGGCAGGAGGGCTGGTATATGGTTGAAGTGCTACATGCAGCTCACCTCCATTGGAGGTGTGCCTGAGAAGAGCTGCACCAGCTCGGGATGCGGATACGAGTTCACTTTCATTAAATACTGTACATCTAGCTTACATGTTCGTGTTTCTCTACAGTGTTCTTATTTTAATGAATGTTATTAAATACCGGTACTGTACATATAGCCTACTTTGTCAATTTTCTAGACAGTACGCCGATTTCAATGAATGTTATTAAATACTCTAGAGGTACAAAGAATGTTAAATTACTTGTATCCCATTTATCTATTCCCCTTACGTCACACAAAATAGTGCACTAATTAAAAAAGAAGGTATAAATATATTTTGTACTATCAAGTGTTCCGAACACAATTTTTATAAAATGTGATTACCGTGCATAGTTTAGACATATTTGGTTGTACAAAGTAAGGAAATATGTGATTACATGTCTTTATCACGGTGAGATTTGTAAGTACACGGCTAGAAAACAGCTGTTCAAAGACACGTCCCTTTCCGCCATTACACAGCTGAAGATATAAAGTTAACCGCAAGATGTCGCGTCGATCGCAGCTGTCCTGTCCACACCGTTTCGTATCTTCTGGTATCAGGCACATAAACGCGCATGTTGACGATCTTCCGAACCTATTAAGCGCGCATATCTCCCACCTCTAGCTTTCCCCTCTCTACTCCCCCTCCTCGCACTGCCTAAAAAACAGAGCTCGAGGCGTTACAACGTGCCTGGAAGAGCAAGCCGGCGGTGATAGCGGAAGGATGTACGAGATTCCCGCTAAGTCATTCTTTTCGTCAGTGCTTTCCGTACTTCTAAGTACATCCAAGAAAGCGTTGTCAATAGTAGCGTACTTTGAAGTATGCATTAAGAGGACTGCCTGTCAGCACTTATCAGAGCTACCACTCTTCCATGTTCTAACTTCAGGTACAAACAGGAAAGATGTCAGACGACAGGTACCCAGACGATGACGTCGAAGCCAGCCCGGAGGGCTACAACTACTACTTGGAGATGTGGAACCAGAGAGTTGCAGATATGGAGCACGCTGACCAGGCCCTACTGGCCCAGATGATGTTCCATGGAGAGGGTAAAGAAGACGTGTGTTCAACTTGACCACCTCGACAGGTACCACGAGCACCATGGCGGCCCGGATCCGGTGGAACTTGTGGAAGTGATTCTTCCCCCGGAGCTCATCATACGCCCTACGGCTACCACCACCGGCACCAGTCCCGGTTCCTCGGAATCACCTGACTGCCTAGTTGAAGGACCGGACCAGAAGATGGCGTCAGAGAGGAGGCAGCTACCCAGACACTGCAGGAGGGGAAGGCGACGTCTTCCACCACCACCACGCAGACTGCCAGGAGGCAGAAGCACAAGCAAGTGGGCACGGAACCACGCTTTTTGGCAAGCGCACAGCTGTGAGCTCCTAACCGCGTGGCCAACTCGCCTGGTAAGTTCTAAAGGTGATGGAATAATCGCTACATTACCACCACTTCTGAAGAGATTTTTTTCACCACGAACCTAGGAGGCACATCCACTGCTACCTTGTACTGCTACCTTCAATGACGTTCGCCATGAAAGCGTGCAATTTTCCCACTTGCCATGCCCCAGAATATACTTTGGGACACCACGACTCACACTTGATGTGAAGACCAGAAGACGAACTTCTCGATTATATAAAGTACTGAGACTTGTGAAGAAGTCAAAAGGATGTTTGCCTTTAACCACTTCGATGAAATGGCGTATGGCTTTTAGTGCTGGGAGTGTCCAAGGACATGCTCGGCTCGCCGGGTGCAGGTCTCTTGATTTGACTCCCGTAGGCGACCTGCGCGTCTTGATGTCAGTGAAATTAACCAATGATGGTTAAAATTGCCAACCCTGCCGTGAATCGAACCCGGGACCTCTGTAACCAAAGGCCAGCACGCTAACCATTTAGCCATGGAGCCGGACAACCGATTCGATGAACGCAGACGACGCAGAAATTTTATGTAATTGTAAGAACTATCAAAATCTACAATACATAATCATGTACCATAAGCGAACTTCGAAGTCAAAATGCTGTATGGATTTTTCCCCTTTTCGTATGGCAAATTTACTTCCAAATGGACCTATTACAAAATTGCCTTCCGAATTGCGTAAATTATATCTTGTGTATATCACTCAGTAAAGTCTGTCATAAATGCATGAAAAATATATTTTCCATAGTTAAAAGTTTAACAAAATCAGTCTCTAAGAACCTGTCGGTAAAGACGATCTTAACATTTTATTTTCAAAAATCCTAGTACGTCACCATTTATAACAAATTGAAGGGTGCAACAATTCTGTGTATTAGTGGAGAAGATATGACACTTGCAATTATAAAAACGATATGTAGGATTAAAGCATAGTGCTACTCTATTCCACTATATCATGCAGCGTAGATATGATGAAAATCCGAGGTATTCCACTATCTAAAGGAACAGGGAAGTGTGAGTAAGTAAGAACAAAGTGAACCATTACATGTATTGTTATTCTTCCATAATTCACAGCGTGAAAAATTCACTGACAGTTCGTAAGACACTGAAGTAATAATAATAATAATTTTACCGGACTTACACCCGCTCCGTGCATTGAAAACGAGCGTCTTTTAGAAGGCCGCCTGTAATACGAACTGTGAAACTTCTAGTGGAAGAAGTTTGAACGTTTATCGTCAGATGTCTCTACTGTCAACTTATCTGGTCCCTCTGCTGAGAGGATGGAAAATTAATTTTCAAGAGAAATTTTGTAGTCATTAGCTGGTAAAACTGAATTGTTTGTAGATTGTTTTTGTGTTCTAAGGTTATCAGAACTTCTATCGCGTCCCGGCGCCTGAAAATGTTAACCAATCAGGGGTGTACAGTGCTTCGGCTCAGGGAATTCTGGAACCTTCCTTTCCGCTATAAAAGCTTGGACCTTTTGGGCCATGTTGTTTTCCGATCGCTCCAATCAAGAGGTTTAGAGTGTGTGAGGCAGGGGGGTCTTGCCTCGTCTATCTCCGAAAGGCCTACCAGCTCACAGTAATGTCAGACATCCTTTAAACATGTAATAGTCTCAGAATGCTAACTCGAGGGGAATGTTTCAAAATCCTTTATTAATGTAAAATACTATTCTAAAGAACTTAGCCTAACTTAAGGAATAAAGAGTGTGAACCCTCTTTTATTCCCCTTCAAATTGTTTTTGAGGTGACTATGATTTCGTAAACTTTAAACATTTTCTCTTCTTTTGTAATTTAAATTTTCTCTCATCGTAGTCACCTCCGTAGTATAGGCTTAGCCTTTGTAACTTCGGACCATAAGCCCACATAGGGTTTTAAATATTTTCAAGTGAATTTCAAAGGAGTGCAAATATTCGCCTCCTAACATTTTGATTTTCGGCCAATAACTTTAACCTTTTCTTTTTCACTAAGTCCATGTAGTACTTATTACCCCTGTTAAAGTTAACTACCATTATTCAATTTCCTATTTAAATGTAAATTAGACAGTTGAGTGGATAAGACAGTGTCTACTGTTTTTTTAGTAAGATTGTGCATTGGAGAGGCTTGGATCTTGTAAATTTTGGAGAATAGTCTCCTAGAGAGTACTTGTGTGGAGCAAAGACGCTCATTCTAATATTGTGAATTTTTGAGCCCCGTCTCCTTTCTTGTAGTTAATTGGAGAAGTAGTGCTCTTGGTAATGGTGTAACATTTGAGCTATCTAACTCTCCTCTTATTGTACCTGATTATTTCCTATTTTAACAAAGTTTGAAATCTGAAAAGAAACAAAAAAGACAAGAAAAGAAATAAAATTTCGACTTTTACAGTTTTAAATTAAAATGTTGATCTTTTCTTTATCCACCTATTCATGCCCGCACCTTCTTACACCTCTACGCTCCACGGTATCCCCGTAATAATAATAATAATAATAATAATAATAATAATAATAATAATAATAATAATAGTAATAATAATAAGAAGAAGAATGTCATATACTTAACATTCTCTTAACCGCTCTCTGTTTCAAGAGTCATGGGAATGTCCCAAGTATCCCTTGGAAATAAGTTCTTTACTATGCAAGTAACTCTACTGACATGAAACTCTTGCACTGAATCATTCTTATTTTAACCAAAATCGCTGTGGTAAGATCTCGCTCAGTCAAGTGAAAGACTAATCAACTGCACTTCTCAGCAAAGCATATCTTACCATTCACATCACACTAATAAAACACAAAGTACCACTTGAACAATCCAAAATATTATGTAATTTACAACAAAACTTGATGGTCCGATTAAGATTATGGAAGTTTGGACGGCAGATGTAATAAATGTTTTTGTCTAAGCATTGAGAATAGCACGAAACCAAATGAAAATGTACTATGAACGTTTGAAGGTCAACTTGTATCTCACGTTTTGAACGCAAATCACAATTATGTTGAAAGTACTGTAATTTAATGACTGCGATCCCATTTGGACATCCGATTGAGAGTTTTCTTAGACTATTAACATATAGCTGTATATATAGTACGATATCAAGATAGTTTATTTATTTATTTATTTATTTATTTATTTATTTATTTATTTATTTATTTATTTATTTATTTATTTATTTATTTCAAGGGTTTATTCTCAATAAAAATCTGGTCCCTTGTACAGTATAGATATCAGGTTGAAACTAGAATAAACGTGAAGGCAAGAAGAGAACGTACATATTCCTTGTTTAATTTCTGAGTTAGATTCCTTGTCACCTCAGAATCCAATTTTCTTATTTATTCATTAAATATTTCATGTGAACGGAAACAGACAATACATTTTTCATTGCATGTAGCGCAGGAGATATGGCATCTGTTATAACAGTATATAAATAGACATGATCACAGTTGATACCGTTCTATGCAGGATTAAGGTCTGGTTCTCCTTAGAAGATGTTTCTGTTTATATTGCCCCAATACAAGACAACTTCTTGACCGCCTTTCTGAAAAGAAATGTTTTCAAATAACTCAGTCTGTCCGTAATATAATGTTGATTTAATGGTTTAAAAGATAATAAAATTGGATCTCCTTAGCTGAGGCCATGAAGACAAAACTTGGTACATAAGGGAGGAGCTAGATTCGACTCTCTCGAGAAATTTCAGCTTCTGAAGTGCTGTATGGTACTGGAGTTAACACAGCCTAAAACAGAGAAAAAGTACCAGGTTAATTCCTGAGGACAAAGACTGTCCGGGAAGACAGTTACCTCACGCTTCTCTAGCCTCTTCCGTAGCCGGCTTAAGAGCAAATAATTGAATATTTTGTGAAAATCCAGGTTTTATTTACTTACTAGATCCTTGTTTAGTGGGATCCAATATGAACGGAAAAATTCCCCTCTAAATGTATAGGTCAATTTCTGAGGTGTATCCTATACTATTCACATTTACTAGTGAGATATTAGCTTGTTTGAAAATCTCAAATTCTTTTGAGTTGTACAGTTCCTTGGAAAACCGAGGAACCCCGAGTAAATCTGTTTAAAACGTAAACCCGTCTCATGCGGATCATAAAAGCCCTTGTCAGAGTTGATTGTAAAGGCTTCCACTGTTCGTAACTTCGGTACTGACAGTGAGTGAGATAGAGTGGTTAGCTCTATCACTGGCTCAGTGATCGAGTTGTTCGCTGCGCGTTTCATGCTGAGTAGCGGTTAGCTTGCATTCGGGAGGTAGTGGGTTCGAACCCCAAAGTTGGCAGCCCTTAAGATGGGTTGTTCTGTTTTCTAATTTTCACATGAGACAAATGCTGGATCTGTATCTTAATTAAGGCTATGATTGCTTCCTTCCCTGTACTATTCCATCGTCGCCACAAGACCCAAGTTAGTGCGTCGTTGAATCTATTGCTAAAACTAGCCACCATTGCCCGTACGAATTAACCTGGTACTCATTTGCGATGTAGGCTGAGTGAACCTCAGTACCATGTCCTCTCAAGAAGTGGATACCCCGTTCTAACTTTTCGCTGACGATAATCAAATCCACGTCATTCTGCATAAACTGAGCACGCTTTTATCACCTCATCTAGATGACCCCTGCATATTTATTTTCTAATCGAAACATAAATTACCGTTAATTCTATGAAAATTATTGTTGTTGGAAATACTATTGTTCTTCTATTGTCATCCATATTACTGTCGTTGTTGTGTCATACAAGTACATAGAATGTCACAGCTATCAACCTCACGAACATATTGAGCATATGATTCTCTTCCTGTTGGGAACGGTTTGCACGTCGGGCCTAGGACGATGGAGACGGCTGAGTCATTCTTTAATTAACGGAAATTGAAATTGAAAGGGGCAAACCACTGAAAGCCATTTATGATCTGTTTATGGTAAATTCATTCTGGCCTGTCTCCTGTTTACCTTAGATCGCCGATATACCCCGATCGGCATGAATGGACCAGTTGTGAAAATTGCTATGGTGTAATTATGAACATATTTTGCAATTACACTGGAAAATTTAACATAACTGATATATTTAATGAAATGTAGCACATTATTTTAGGAGTGATCGTGGAGTAAGTATAATTTGAAAGATTATGTAGACCGGAATGAAACCTTTCGACTTTAGCCTCCAAATACTCTTATGGTTTACGATTTAACCTGCATTGCTAAGTATACTGTATATGTCACGCCGATTTATATGTGAATGGTTGATCTGTTCACGCATCACTCAAGCGGGTTTAGTCACGGTTTTGAATATTGAACGCCATTTATTGGTGTTCTCCCCCTACACTTCCATAAATTTAAATTTTCTGTCCAATTGACAATTAAAATACTTCGTTAGCATAATTCGTATGAGATGAAATAGCATAATCTCACAGCCAAAGCATTTAGATATAGGTTATGTACTTCCATCATTTTATCTGCTGAAATGCTTGTGACACTCTACCCTGTGCACTCCCGTAGGCTAAACTGATTCCTTCTTTGCAGCCGGCCCGTTTTTAAAAAGTAGCTCGCGTGCTTTTATAGGTTACTGATTTTAATACAATTATTTTAATTTTTCTGGTTATAATGGAGGAAAGATTCACGGTGTTCAACCGTGTGAAAAGTGTGACACTAAAGACTGCATATATCTGGTAATAATACTAATAATGGCGTATGGCTTTTAGTGCCGGGAGTGTCCGAGGACATGTTCGGCTCGCCAGGTGCAGGTCTTTCGATCTGACTACCGTAGGTGACCTGCGCGTCGTGATGAGGATGAAATGATGGATGAAGACGACACATACACCCAGCCCCCGTGCCAGCGAAATTAACCAATGATGGTTTAAATTCCCGACCCTGCCGGGACTTGAACCCGGAACCCCAATGCCCAAAGGCCAGCACGCTACCCATTTAGCCATGGAGTCGGACATACATATGGTATACAGAACGGACAAAGTCATTGTACAGGTTTACCCTAAAGTCCGTTAACATTTGACTACTTTGTCAGAATCAGGCAGCACAGTACTAGATATCTGCTGCCTGATTTTCAAAGCGGATCTACTTCTACGATTCGGACAGTCTACTTGTAAATGCGTTGTTTCCTTACAGTAAAATCATGATTTCATTTGGTCGTTATGAGTTAGGAGAATTCTACCGTCATTAACAATTAGTTGCGTGGGAATGGGGTACTTGGTTCAATACTGACAACACGAATGCCGTTACTCACGTCAGAAAATCCATAAGGGTCGCTCCACTTCTCTTTTCGAATGTCCTTGACCAGTCCGTAAGTTGGCATCACTCGGGCAGGACGCTCGTTGTATAATTCAGGTGTTCATATAACTACATAACCTTTGGCGATGCTATTTGAGGATCCAACCAGCCCGTGGGTTGATGACCTAACAAACAGACAGACAGACAGACAGACAGGCAGACAGACAGGTAAATTAAGGTAAGTTGAATACATGCTTGGCCGAAGTGTCCGCAGATGTAATTGTTAAACTTGTTGAATGACCATTAAAAATACGGAAAACTGTCATACCTTCAAGCAGGACTAATAAGTTCTCATATAGAACAACAGGGACTAATTTTATATACAGTCGCTCGCATAAATATTCGTCCATCTGTCCTTTTCATATATTTAACACCAAAAATGCATTGCAAGGTTTCGGGTACGTTCGGAAACAAATACGCAGTGAATATGCAATATATACGTACAATAATACCAGGAGAATATACCTCTTGCACGTCAATATTCTTTAATAAAAGATACTGAGTGAGGTTGGGCTAGGAAATGGCAACGTAAAAATATTCATCCACCTTATTCACTGGCTTGTTTAACGAACACAGCATTGAGGAAGTCAGACACATCACCAAACTTAGTCCATCAGTGATACGGACAGTGTCCATGAGTCAACATCTAGTGCATGCCTTGAGTATAATGGGTAAAATAAGGGAACGAACTGTTGTTGAACGCCAAGGAATTATCCAACTCCACCAAATTGGTAATTCGCAACGAGTAATTGCTGAGTAAACCGGAATATCGCGAACTACAGTCGCAAGTATCATTCAGCGAGATAAGACCAGTGCAACTGTACTCAATAGAGCAAGAACTGGGCGGCCAAGGAAGCTGACAGCACGCGAAGAGCGAAGCATTACACGCACCGTCCAGAAAAATCCCCATGTGTCTGGACCTGTGCTTCGACCGGAAGTATAAACCTCCACTGGGAAGAACATCAGTACCGACACCGTACGACGTGTGTTACACAGAGGTGGTTTGCAGGGGCGTACAAGTCGGGAGAAGCCCTGAATTAGTGAGGTGAACCGTAAGAAGAGGCTGGTGTTTGCCAAACAGTACGTTATGAAGCCACCAGCATTTTGGAAACGCGTGTTAGTTACGGACGAGAGCAAATTCTGTTTATTTAATTGCTCTGGAAAGCGACGTGTATGGGGGAAAGAGGAACGCCGAGCTCCAAAGTAAAAGTCTGCAACCAACCGTAAGATATGGAGGAGGTTCCATAATGGTATGCGGGTGTATGTCGGCGGCTGGGGTAGGCAAATGCCATATAATACCTGAACGGATGGATAAGATGGTGTATATGAATATATTAAAGCAACACTTAACACCCAGCTTAGCAAAATTAAGTCTTGGTAGTGGGGACTTCTTCCAGCAAGTTAATCACCCTAAGCACACACTTTTCGCGAGCGGCTGTACACTGTATGTTTCGCATTGTTCAGTTGAATTGCCATGATTTGATCACTTTTTACGTTTCTGTTCCTCTACAACGATAGATTTCTAGTGAAGTAGACTTATTGTTCCTATCCTCATATTATTACTTATACTATACTTTGGTGCTTGACTATAAACACTCAGTGACTTTCTCACTAGTTCAATGTAACAGCATGTCCGCTTGCTGTGTTACCTCGGCACCAGCATTCGGAGCCAGTTCCATGCATTCCGCCTCCAACGTGCACTCTCACTTAGTACAAAGTAGAACTTAGATACTAGAACTTAGATCATGGAATTGAACCGATGTGATAAAAACATGTTTATAAAAAGGTGATATCCATGCAAGGCTACCCCTATTCGTGAGTGGGATTAGAGTGGTTGGCCCTATTTGACAGCCTTTCTTTCTAGGAACTATCCTGGTATTCATTTCCTTTATAGTTTGAATGGTCCGCAGTTTACATACTACTCCGACAGTGGCAGTGTCGTTCCTAATTATCTCAACTTTCTGAAACGAAGTGGAAATTTTCTCCATCTGGGTGAGCATTTGTACCCACAGCTAGGTATCCCCAACTAGAAACATACTACTACAATGGTACAATGGTGAAATAATGCCAGACAGTTCAAAGTCATTACGCCGGCTCCTTGGTTAATTGCCAGTAACCTGGCCTTCGGTTTATAGGGGTCCCGGGTTCGATTCCTGGCCAGGCTGAAGATTTTAACTTTGTGTGGTTAATTACTCTAGCTTGGGGACTGTATATTTGCGTTTGTCTTAATTCATACACACAACATTTCACACCTCCAACCATCTCAGGAGTACTCAATAGTGGACACATCCCTTCACACAATTTTGGCGTCAAGCAGAGCGTCGGCTGTAAAACGGAGTTAAATCCACT
Source organism: Anabrus simplex (assembly GCF_040414725.1). Lineage (NCBI taxonomy): Eukaryota > Metazoa > Arthropoda > Insecta > Orthoptera > Tettigoniidae > Anabrus > Anabrus simplex. The sequence continues at coordinate 801,609,563 of NC_090266.1, forward strand.
GAAACTGCTGATCCCAGAGAACTCGTCAAAGTTAAAGAAAATTTAAAAGTCATTACGATTCTAGTCAAAAATGTGTGCCCCAATAAAACATGATTAAGTGACGTCTTCTTTGTGAACTGATTAATATCAATGGACACTCCCTTTCGTCGCTGAATGATTGTTCGTCTGCGATTAGATCGCAAAGAAGCATCGCTTGGTGGTTTGAAGACTGATAGCAGGAATCTTTACTATGGTTTTATACTGACGTTTTAATATTCATGTGCAGGTTTGTTTCAAGATTCGGGAACGTACACTAATATCAGTCGCTAGTAAATTTAAACAGACGCATTATAACAGAAGTCCATTTTCTTGTCTGAATGGTGAGGTCTCCCATCCTGTGCTCGATTCCCGGCAAGGTCGAGGATTTTAGCCTTGTTTAGGTAATTCCACCGACTCTGTCGAATGGGTGCTTTTATGTGTGTCACAATACACATCTATTTATATACAGCCAATACACCGCACTACCAGCTACAACATAAACTTGCAATAATGATACATCTCTCCACATGGGGTTGGTCTCATGAAGACCATCCTGTCTCCAAAGAGAGTGAAGTCGATATATGCAACACAGTTCGCAACCGCGAATCCACTCGGGGTGTGGGATGAGTGGCAGAAGAGGAGAAGACACATTGCTTCAGACCCAAAGTTTCTAACATAATCGTACTGATTAATGAAACGGTCCTAAACGTCCAAAACAAATCAAGAACAACATAACAAGAAGTATATAAACAATTGAAGACAAGTTTAAAGACAGCTTGTAAACCATATAATTTAGTAGTGAGATACGATGTCCTGCATCATATGGAATGTTTAAAAGGGTCAGAAACTTCCATACATGCGACAGAGAAGCATGCAGGTTGCCAAGAACAGTCAAATGATAGTACGTGACGAGTAGTGTTGTGAGAGAAATCCTCCCATGCTCGGTGGGTCAACTGTTCGCTAGACAAAGGAGCAGCGTCTATACCACAGTATAATAATAATAATAATAATAATAAGAATAATAATAATAATAATAATAATAATAATAATAATAATAATAATTGTACCGGGCGGTACACCTCCACTCCGCTAATTTAAAATGTGCGCCAGTTGAAACTCCTCTGCTGGAGGAAGTCTGAACTTTATCTACGCTATTAATTCTCTACTTTCTCAGAAGATGTCACCACGTGGAAAATTTTGAGTTTTTGAACTGTGTCATTTTTGATGTGGTTTTGTTTCACTTGAAGTAAGAAGTGTGAACTTTCTCTTCTAGAGGACACTACTGAAGATCAACAATAGTGCAACCTAGTGCGGAGTCAAAGAACTATTTTGTTGGAGAAATTTTTATTTCAAATGTTTGTTCTTTGCTAAAAAAATTTTTAAGTTATTGTTTAAGTTGGCTGTATACCCCTCTCTTTCCTCTTGTTTTGCATTTAACCAATCCTGAATTTCTTTGAGTTATTTCCGACCAATCCGATGTATCTTCCCCCAACTTGGATATGTTTCTGTACCCGAGCCAATAAAAAGTTTGTGGGAGGGTGTTTTCATTCCCCTAACGCCTAGAACCTTCCGCGAGAGGATATAAACTGCTGATTTTAGGGTCTCCGGGCCACTTCTGTTCCATCTTTCAGTGTATAAAGTACATAGCAGGAGGCGGGAAGCGCCTCTTTCCTCGGCAGCGGTCATCAATAAGGTAATGGCCGATTAATAACTTCTTTCTTTGCTAGCTCAGCAGTTTAACTTTCGGGGCGGGTTCTAAGCGTTCAACCATGTAACCTTTTCCTAAAATGTAACTACTCTTTTCATATATTCTCTTTTAAAACGACATACCGGGATAGAGAGTGCTTAACCCTCTCGAGCTCCCACTCACATCGTCTTGAGGTGAACTTATTTTTCTCAACCAATTCTTCCGTAATGTAATGTAAATTGCTATGAAGTCACCTCTGTAGTATGGGATTAGCCCTTGTATTAACGGCCTAGTGCCAAGTAGGTCTTAAGCAAAGTGTATTAGGAGTGCAAGTTCGCCTCCTCTCAATTGTATTTTAGAGGTCATGTATTAACCTTCTTGTCATTTAACAGACCTCAGTAGGTTGGGTATTTTACCCCTGTGTATATGTCCTTTGTGGACAGCTTAAAGGTGGAGTTCGGAGTGGCCTATGATAGGCTTGTATTTTAGGGGGAAGTTGCCCTTTCTTGAAAATTGTGTTTCTGCCTCAAGGAGGCTTTTGGGTGTAATTGGAAGCAAATGTTTCTGGCATGTTTGGGGGTTTTCGGCCCCTTTGTTGTATGGTGTTCATTGTAAGGTTGGGCTCATTGCTCAAGAATTATGTTTCTGACTTTTGAAGCCCCATGTAAATGTATTTTTCAATCGTGTTTCGGCTACTAAGTACCTGTTCTATTTGTTGTTACCTAATTTTGAAAAGAAAATATAACCTTGTTAAATTTTTCATTAACTTTGATTCCGTAGTTTGAGACCCATTCACGCCCGCACCTTCTTACACCTCTACCTACCACCAAAACACGGTAACAAGTGGTAGCAGAGCGTGGTTGAATGGGTCTCAATTTAGCCCCTTTTGACGGCTAAATATTGTTTGTTCCGAACTCTAACTATTTTCCCAGTTGCTGGAATTTTTTGAGTTTTTCAAAATTGTTCTGTCACCATGCCCGGCCCTCGCGATGTTCTCCATCTTAACTATTTGCGCAAGGAGGAGTTGATCTATGAATTGACTATTAGAAATGTACAATCTGGAGGCACGGTTGCAGTAGACACAAACAAGCTTAGAGAGTCCCTAGATTTGCCTATTTCCATCCCCAATTTGGGAGAGAAAGAAATTGACGACTCTCTTTCCACGATCACGGAGAATATTACTGGGCTAGCTTCTGTAGTTAGTTTTTTTGATGAAAATGATCCGTCTCCTAATCAAATTAAGCGTGTGCAAGGCAGGCTATATCATTTTTCGAATAGGGTTAACGATCTGTTGTCTCTAAAACTGAATGACGTTCAGAGGAAGGAAGCTAGTACGCTCCTGGAAAATATTTCCGAATTATCTAGTAAGGTCACTCTATTGTTGACTGGGGAAGTTCCTCCCAAATCTGATCAACCCACCATAGTGAATGCAGGTAGTGAGGAAGCGCCTCCCAAGGGAGAAGTGAATAGGATAACCGTTGCTGCTCAAACTATCCCTGCCCCATTGGACAACGAATCTGAACGTCGTGCATCATTGAGTAACATCCGTTCTGAATTAACTTCCTTGCCATTGAAACCTTTACCTACTATGTCACCTGGGTTTAGCAGCTTGCCTCATCCATTGGCAATGTTGCTCAGAGGCATTTCTAAGTTTTCTGTTAATACCACCAGTGATGTAATTTCTTTTTTAAGATTTCTAGTTGAATTTCAGGATCATGCCCTTGTGTTTTCTCTTTCTCCATGTCAAATTTTGCAAATTATCTATCCGTATGCTATTGGCATTCTCTCAGATAAAATCGTAAGAGCCATTGCCGAGCAATCATCTATCGAGGATTTCCATGCCCACTTGCTAGCTAACTTCATCCCTGTTAGGGCCAGGTCCTCCCTTATTCAGAAGTACTATTATCGGGTACAGCGCTTGGATGAAAACTTGGCAGACTTCATCCAAGATATTAAGTTTTATACTAGGGTGTTTGCCCTTCATTTTCCTGAAGATCAGATTGTACAGGCTATTGTAGAAGGCATTTCACCATCTTATAGGTCATACTTGTGTTTCGCGGCGTGCCCGCAAACTTTCTCTGAACTTGAAGCATTGGCCGTCTCAGCGGAAGGAGTTAGATACGCCGATTCTTTGCGTGTCGCGAAAGAACCCCCGCCTTCCTTTAGTAATACTCGGCCTCCACCTCGCCGACCAGTCACACCCCGTAAATGTTATGCTTGCGGGTCGCCTGACCATCTGCGCAATAAATGTCCATTGGTCAAAAGTAGTAGGGCAAATAATGGAGCTGGGTCAGCACAAGGCTGTTTTAAATGTGGGGCCTTCTCACATATCGCCAAGAATTGCCCAAACTCGAATAGCACCCCCTCCTGCTCAACTTCTGGTGCAAATTCTACCTATGCCAATAATAAAAAGTGACTAGTCGCTTCGGCTGAGTCGACTAATCCATCTTCCCGAGACTCAGCCCCTGGTAAACAGGTTGTAAATTTAGAGAACGAGCAATTTTCAAATTTATCTTTTGTAGGTCCCAAAGAGTGTCTCAGGATTGCGGCGGATTCCCCCGCACCGGTTCCTTTTCTTAAGATTGAGTTAAATAACGAGCCTATAACAGCTCTCTTAGATTCAGGTAGTGTTTGTTCTATTATTTCGGCTGATTGGTATTCAAAATTGAAATCTGTTTGTAAGCTTCCTAACTATTGTTTGTCGGCGATCCAATACGTTTCGGCTAATTCCTCTCCATTAGAAATTCTCGGTTCCTTATATGTCAAAATTCGTATTTTTCAATTCACATGGAAAGTTAAATTGTTTGTGGCCAAGCATTTGTCTTGCCCCATTATATTGGGAGCGGACTTTATTTCTCACACTGGTCTTGTGCTCGATCTTCAGAGTAGGTCTTGCACTTTCAAATTTGCTTCTAATTGTAAAATCCCACTATTAAAGTGTAATTCTGTGTCATGTTCTTCTATTTCGCCTACCCAGGATGAGATGTTGTTAGACCTTAGACATCTACCTGAGGAGCAGGCTGATAGTATTCGCAAATTGTGTCAGTCGTTTCCCGAGGTGTTCTCTGATACTCTTGGTGTTACTGACCTTATTGAATACAAAATTGAGGTCACGGATTCGATTCCTGTCCGTTTTCCACCTTATAGGCTATCTCCACCTAAAATGAAGGCTCTAAAAGAAATCATCGATCAGATGTTGAAGGACGGTATTATTAGGCCCTCTAAGTCAGCGTATTCTTCGCCTATTTTTTTAGTCCCGAAACCCCAAGGAGGCTTCAGGCCTGTCATTGATTACAGGGCTCTCAATCGGAAGGTGGTGTTACAATCTGTGCCCCTTCCCGACGTTCATTCTTGTTTTTCATGGTTTCGTAAGGCCAAGTTCTTTACTATCTTGGACTTGAATCAGGCCTATAATCAAATTCCCCTTGCCGAAGAGTCTAAACATCTTACAGCGTTTGCCACGGACTGGAATTTATACGAATACAACCGCGTGCCATTCGGGCTCCCCACCGGAGCAGCTGTACTCACTAGGCTACTAGATAGGGTCTTCTCCGACATCAAATTTGAGTACTTATATCACTACTTGGATGATGTCGTCGTATTTTCAGAGACTTTTGAAGAACATCTAGATCATCTGCGAGAGGTTCTCGATCGCCTTCGTAAGGCTGGGTTAACTGTTAAGTTGTCCAAGGTTGCCTTTGCTAAGCCCTCTATGTCTTTCCTAGGGCATATTGTGTCACCTGATGGTGTAGCAGTCGATCATTCTAGAACACAGGCCATCCGTGATTTCAAACCTCCCAAGGACATTAAAGGTATCGCCAGGTTCATTGGTATGGTGAATTTCTTCAGGAAGTTTATTCCTAACTTCGCTAATAGAGCGGCGCCCTTAAACCTTCTTCGTAGGAAAGGCATCAAATTCGAGTGGGGACCTTCTCAACAAGCCGCTTTTGAAGACCTTAAATTAGCACTTTGTAATGCCCCTATACTTGCTATGCCTGATTTCTCGAAGAAATTCATCGTCCAAACCGACGCGTCGTCGTCAGCGGTAGCTGCAGTCCTTCTTCAAGAGACTGAACTAGGGAGGCGCCCCATCGCCTATGCGTCTAGAACATTGTCGGCTCAAGAAGCCAAGTATTCCATCTATGAGCTCGAAGGTTTGGCAGTCTTATTCGCCTTAGAGAAGTTCCGTCTCTATCTGGAACATGTTAAATTCGACCTGGAGACAGATAATCAAGCCTTAAGCTGGGTCTTAGGTAGGCCGCGTCGTACTGGTCGTATAGCCCGCTGGGCCATCCGTATTTCTGCCTTCCAGTTTGATGTTAGACATATCAGAGGTACCGAAAATATTGTCGCTGATGGACTCAGCCGTTTGTTTTCAAACGACGTCGAGACCCAAGAACCGGTCGACAGTTCATCACCTCCCGAGTCCATACTATCTGATGTTAATGCCATCTTAACGGATGCCCCCATGCTCTTTAGGGATATGGAGAAATACCAACGTGAAGATCCGACGCTGGCTCCGATAATGGAAACCCTTTCTTCTGGGGAACATGTTGTCCCTTATGTTCTGAGGAATGGTGTTTTATGTTGCCCTTCGAGGCATGACAAGATGATGAAGGTTGTCGTTCCAGCTGTTCTTGTGCCTATGATCTTCAAGTACTATCATGAGACCCCATTAGGGGAATCTTGGAATCTTTAAAACTCGTGAAAAGATTCGTGAAATGTTCATCTGGAAAGGTATGGACGGTGAAATCCGTGAACTAGTAAAGGCTTGTAAACCCTGTTTGCTTAGTAAACCGACCATGTCCACCAAGGTAGGCCTCTTGTCTTCTCAGCAAGCGTCGCGCCCCATGGAACGCCTGTATATTGATTATGTAGGACCATTCCCCCAGTCAAAGGGTAATGCCAACAAGTTCATCCTTGTATGTGTAGATGGTTTTACCAGATTTTCTTGGTTATTTCCGACTAAGCTGGCTACCGCTCAGTCTACCATTACTTGCTTAAATTCTATTTTTGCTTCTTTTGGTCCGTGCCAATATATTGTATCTGATAATGCTAAGGCTTTTACATCTAATTTATTTCGTAAATTCTGTTTTGACTTATCCATCTCTCATGTAACTACTTCTGCGTATTACCCTCAACCATCTCTTGCTGAACGGGTTAATCGTAATCTCAGGTCCGCACTGATTGCCTATCATCATGATGATCATTCCAGGTGGGACACGTCCCTGCATTGGTTAGCTTTTGCTTTGAATTCGGCGGTTCATGAATCTCATAAGTTCACTCCAGCTTCCTTGATGTTCAAGTTTGTTCCCAACACGCCGCTCTCTAACCTTTGGTCTCTGAGTGACATTCTACCCGAGACAATAGATCCGGATAATATTAAAGATCTTTGGAAGAAGGCTAAAGCCAATCTTAAGGTATCTCATGAAAAGGTTAGTGAAAAGTATGATCGTGGACGGAGACCCACCACTTTGAAGGTAGGTGACCAGGTGATGGTCAAGAATTTTGTTCCCGCGGGCAAGCTTGCCCCCAGATTTCATGGGCCATGCATCATTCTCGATTTTCTTACTCCGGTTACATTGTTAGTAAGCAATCCAGCCACCGAGAGGATATTTAGGGTTCACCTGTCCCAGGTGAAACCGGTGTAAATCTTGTGTCAACTTGCTTCATATAATTTGATAGGAATATGAAGGTTATATTTTGTTTTGAGTTCCACTCTTAAGGCATTCTGCTCCTTCTATTTTATTTTATATGTAAGCATTTCTGTGAAACCTCCCCCGATTTCTTAAACTGCCATCCTGTCCTTGCCACGGCCATTACCACGCTCCCGTCTCCTGCTCCACTACACACAGTGGCTGGCTTAGATGAAATGCCATGGATATCTGCACGCCGCTGGCCCCTCAATCTCTCTATATGCCTGTGCCCTCAAAAGAAACATGATGGTCCAACACTATTCTGCCGCCTAGCTTTAATGTTTCAGTGCCCCCGCAGCCGCGCGGCGCCGCGCCGCAACTGGGTTTGAGGAAGGGCCCCCTCGGCCCCAGCGAGGACGACATGTGCACGGCGAGCCGGAGCTCTCCTCCCGGCCAAGGCTGATGTGCGGCGCACGACCAGCTACTTGCCCGCAGCCTGTATATGTTCACCGCGGGCGCGGCGTGTTTCAACACCTCTGCTCCCCTCATAGTGCGGGCGAGCGGTATCTCAGGGTACTTGAGGGGTCCGAGCGGCCTCCTTTGGACGCAAGCTGCAACGGCCGGTCTGGCCATCCAACTTCATCAACATCAACTACATGGACAGTTACGATAAGCAATGACTACACTTGGGAATTCAACAGCAATATTTGGTGGACATTGCAAAAATTTTCATCACTTTTAAGTATTAAAAGTTTATCTTCGGAATTCTACTTCGACAAACTTAAAAACTTTACTTCACCTGCAACAACAAAATTTTGAAACTGAATCAAACCAAATTAAGAAAATCTTATAAATATTTCTTTTTGGCAATTAATCTCCATATCTACATCAAAACTTGGAGCTTGTTTTCAAACAATTTCATGTGTCACCCCGGGAGGAACGTTTGGGGGGGGAGGTCTGTACCGGGCGGTACACCTCCACTCCGCTAATTTGAAATGTGCGCCAGTTGAAACTCCTCTGCTGGAGGAAGTCTGAACTTTATCTACGCTATTAATTCTCTACTTTCTCAGAAGATGTCACCACGTGGAAAATTTTGAGTTTTTGAACTGTGTCATTTTTGATGTGGTTTTGTTTCACTTGAAGTAAGAAGTGTGAACTTTCTCTTCTAGAGGACACTACTGAAGATCAACAATAGTGCAACCTAGTGCGGAGTCAAAGAACTATTTTGTTGGAGAAATTTTTATTTCAAATGTTTGTTCTTTGCTAAATTTTTTTAAGTTATTGTTTAAGTTGGCTGTATACCCCTCTCTTTCCCCTTGTTTTGCATTTAACCAATCCTGAATTTCTTTGAGTTATTTCCGACCAATCCGATGTATCTTCCCCCAACTTGGATATGTTTCTGTACCCGAGCCAATAAAAAGTTTGTGGGAGGGTGTTTTCATTCCCCTAACGCCTAGAACCTTCCGCGAGAGGATATAAACTGCTGATTTTAGGGTCTCCGGGCCACTTCTGTTCCATCTTTCAGTGTATAAAGTACATAGCAGGAGGCGGGAAGCGCCTCTTTCCTCGGCAGCGGTCATCAATAAGGTAATGGCCGATTAATAACTTCTTTCTTTGCTAGCTCAGCAGTTTAACTTTCGGGGCGGGTTCTAAGCGTTCAACCATGTAACCTTTTCCTAAAATGTAACTACTCTTTTCATATATTCTCTTTTAAAACGACATACCGGGATAGAGAGTGCTTAACCCTCTCGAGCTCCCACTCACATCGTCTTGAGGTGAACTTATTTTTCTCAACCAATTCTTCCGTAATGTAATGTAAATTGCTATGAAGTCACCTCTGTAGTATGGGATTAGCCCTTGTATTAACGGCCTAGTGCCAAGTAGGTCTTAAGCAAAGTGTATTAGGAGTGCAAGTTCGCCTCCTCTCAATTGTATTTTAGAGGTCATGTATTAACCTTCTTGTCATTTAACAGACCTCAGTAGGTTGGGTATTTTACCCCTGTGTATATGTCCTTTGTGGACAGCTTAAAGGTGGAGTTCGGAGTGGCCTATGATAGGCTTGTATTTTAGGGGGAAGTTGCCCTTTCTTGAAAATTGTGTTTCTGCCTCAAGGAGGCTTTTGGGTGTAATTGGAAGCAAATGTTTCTGGCATGTTTGGGGGTTTTCGGCCCCTTTGTTGTATGGTGTTCATTGTAAGGTTGGGCTCATTGCTCAAGAATTATGTTTCTGACTTTTGAAGCCCCATGTAAATGTATTTTTCAATCGTGTTTCGGCTACTAAGTACCTGTTCTATTTGTTGTTACCTAATTTTGAAAAGAAAATATAACCTTGTTAAATTTTTCATTAACTTTGATTCCGTAGTTTGAGACCACGTTATTAGGTGGCTTCCAATACGAAATAAACGTGATTCGATCACCAGACGTGACAATAAAATGGGGAGTTCAGATTACGTGCGTATGTCATCGTATCTGGAGTTCTGTGTTTTGGTGTGCATGTGTAACACGTACTGTTTAATACAACGTGATTCTTCATACCCTATTTACTGAAAAGGACATTAACTGTATTACTTACTGAAACTGGCATTAACTGTTGAGCGCTATCCAATACAGTATTAGCCCAACACCGTATTTTATGAATCATTGGGATTTCATAGGTAGTGGTTTTTGGGGGGTTCTGCAGCCACCTCCACCTCCGACCCACTGAACGTGGCCTCCACCTCATGGAATGTGCTGACTAAGACTGCTTGCTTAACCTCACATGACCTTACTTGGCGGGCGATTTGAAAAGTAAAGCAGTTTGCTAAGAGTTCACCCTAAACCTGACTACGTTTTCAGGCTCAACCTTACAGACCATGGGTTCGATACTAGGCTTAAGGGCGTTAACATTACAGACCCAAGTTTGATGCCAAAAAGTGCAAGCTGGACCCAACTTCTAACGTGATTATAGTCAAGAGTGTAAGTTTAACTTAACAGGTACGGATTCGACTCCAAACTTAACCTTACCGGCATTGGATTCAACCCTAGGCTTATGAGCGTTAGTCTTACAGACCCAAGTTGGCCAGCTTAACCTAACTGCTAGCGTGATTATAGACAAGAGTACTAGCTTAACCACGCAGGCACGCATTTGACGCTAGGCTTAACCTTACAAGGGCGTTACTGACTCAAGTTTGAGATTCAATCCCAGGCTTAACCTAACTAGACAAGATGAAACATGGTCCAGGGGCTTTGATGCTGAGATTGGTGGAAGGTGAACTTGGAACAAAAAGGCGGCTACACACAGGCCTAGGGAGATGGTGTAAGGCGTAATACATATGCTTTATTCATAGGGACATAACGCTGATATGTAACCTTAGGTCTTGGAGCTAAGCGACTGCATAAATGGTAAGAGGGCAAAAGGACATTGGGGAGAAGGGCAAAAGGGCAAAAGCGTAAAAGGGTAGAAGGGTAGAAGGGCAGAATTGCAAAAGGGAAAAATGGTAAAAAGAAAAAGGGGCAGAAGTGCAGAAGGGCAGCAGAAGGACAGAAGGGCAGAACGGAAGAAGGGAAAAAGAGCAATAGGGTAAAAGGGCAGAAGGGCAGAAGGGCAAAAGGGAATGAACGATGGTCTATGGCTTAGAGCTGAACTTGGAACAAGATGGTGACACGGGACTAGGAAGACGGTGTAAGGTTTAATACATGTGCTTTATTCATGGGGACGTAACTTCAGAAAAGAAATTAAACCCTTGAATTCAGATCCAAAAAACTATTCGTGCTACTTGCATGATAAAATAAGTATCCGCCGTCTTGTTTCAAGTTCAGCTTCCACCAATCTCAGCATCAAAGCCCCTGGACCATGTCTCTCTCACGGAAACTAACCAAATTTGTATAGCTGATATCTGTGTTCTTTCTTTATTTCTTTCTTTCTTAATCTGCTTATCCCCCAGGGTTGGTTTTTCCCTTGGACTCAGCGAGAGATCCCACCTCTACCGCCTCAAGGGCAGTGTCCTGGAGCGTGAGATATTGGGTCGGGGGATACAACTGGGGAGAATGGCCAATACCTCGCCCAGGCGGCCTCACTTACTATACTGAACAGGGGCCTTGGTGGGGGATGGGAAGATTGGAAGGGACAGACAAGGAAGAGGGAAAGAAGCGGCCGTGGCCTTAAGTTAGGTACCATCCCAGCTTTCGCCTAGAGAAGAAGTGGGAAGCCACGGAAAACCACTTCCAGGATGGCTGAGGTGGGAATTGAACCCACCTCTACTCAGTTGACCTTCCGAGGCTGCGTGGACCCCGTTCCAGACCTCGTACCACTTTTCAAATTTCGTGGCAGAGCCGGGTATCGAACCCGGGCCTCTAGGGGTGGCAGCTAATCACGCTAACCACTACACCACAGAAGCCGACATCTGTGTTCTTACAAATAAATAATTCACAATGACAGGTAGAAAATAAAGTTTAAGAATGATAGTTTAGTTACAGTATAACTGCAACGTTCTTATGGCTTCCATTTTGACGCTCAAAAAATTTACTTTACAAGGAAAAAGGGACATTTTCTGACAAAGCTATAGAATCATGATCGAAGCTTTCAAGTACGATCATTCCAGTAATTCATTAATGAATATGTGTTGTTATTTTTAGTTGAACAATATTGCTATCAAAATGATCTTAATCTAATTCTTTTGCAGAGCAAACAGACCCAACTTAAGACCCACGAAAACATACATTACCGCTATATATTCATGCAAATTTTTTGAATGGCTATTTGTTTTACGTCGCACCGACACAAATAGGTCTTACGGCGACGATGGGATAGGGAAGGTCTTGGAATGGATTTGCATTGTGTAAAAATGAGAAACCACGGAAAACCATCTTCAGGGCTGCCGACGGTGGAGTTCGAACTCACTACCTCCCAGATGCAAGCCCACAGCAGCGCGCCCCTAAACGCACGGCCAACTCGCCCGGATTTTTGAATAGATATTGTACAATGGATGAAGATGATTTGTATCTCAACAAACACACTCTTTCATACGAATCTCGTGATCTACAGAAATGGTAGCAGAAAATGACTGATGTTCACGCAAACTCAAGTAATGTACCCTGTCATATTATTTGCATATCAGCTAGAAGCACCCCCGAGCGAAACTGATATCTGTAAAGCAGGTATAATGGTGCAAGAAAGACTCACGAATCTCCAAAAGTGATTATTAAATGCAGTGCTAATTGTTTATCACAACCGCACTACGGTTTCAGGCGGAGCAGAAGATAAAAGAGAAAAGGTCGAAGAATATACAATGTGATTCAGCAGCCCCTTCCAACACCGTTTGCTGCAGCCTAACTAACCTGCACATGGATATAGCGGTGCCTGCGCGCGTACTGTATGCTACTAATATTCAGTTAGCACATTTTGCACACGATTCTGAACCCTAGAGAAATGTTATGTCATCCGTTCGCAAAACATGACTCCTTGAAATCATGTAGCAGCGCCTTTTTACCATGTAACTATGTTATTGTGGCGTGCCTCGTGACCGTGTGTAACAAAGGGAGGAATCTTTGCTGAAAACTACGTAACAGTGCAGTAATTAATGTCTTAAACACTGAACCGGAGGGCGTGTGTACTCTGTTCTCATCGTATTACCAGTTTCTAGCAGTGTAGCGGAGCGAATGTGGTTAGGCGTTCGCCTAACTTTCCACAGAATGTGCCAGCAGTGGTTCGAATTTTGCATCGTTCTTTTTGCATCGGTATGATGTTTGAATAGGTAAACACACACCCACGTTTGCAACATTCAAACAGTAGAATGGCACTGTTATTCATCTTGTGCCCTGTGCATACTCCTCTGGTTAGGGCTTGAATGTACTGTAATCTCTGTTGTCATTCGGCATGTCTTCCACAGAGGAATACGTTTACATGCTCCTCATTTGTGGGGAAGCAACACAAAATGCGTGCTAGGCACTACGTCTGTACCAGGAACGGTATCCTGATCGGCGACACCCGCCTGCTACGACATTCTGCCGTGTTAGAAGATGCCTAAGGATAACAGGCGTGATTTCCAACCAGCCACCAGTCCGTGATAGGCCCGTTACATCGGAAGAAACAGAAGAGGCGTTCGGAAGGCAGCTCGTAATAATCCACACATCAGAACAAGGGCGATTGCACGACAGGTGAACACCAGCCAGCCGTCCGTCTGGCGAATACTGCATGAAAATAAATTTCACCCATACCATCTTGAGCTACACCAAGAGCTCCATGGGCGGGATTTCGAAACTCGAATGGAGTTCTGTCGGTGATATTAGGCAGGCTGGACAATGATTCATCATTCGTATCGCATATCATGTTGTCGGAAGAATCGCGTTTCCACAATAATGGGAACGTCAACCGCCACAACATACACAATTGGATTCCGGACAATCCTCACTGGGTGCGACAGGCGGTCCATCAAGTACGATGGGGAGTGAATGTTTGGTGTGGAATCTTGGAGGATCACCTTATTGGACCTTATTTCTTTGAGGGCCATTGGACTGGCCCACACTACCTGTAATTTCTGCGTCAATAACTCCCACTGCTGCTGCGTGCCCTTGCACTATCATTTGACAATCTGGTTGCAAAAGGTTCGAGCTCCACCACATTTGACTTTTCCCGTTCGTAACCATCTGAACGAGGAACTGCCAGGGAAATGGCTAGGACGAGGAGGCCCTGTTCCTTGGCCCGCCAGATCATGGGACTTAATGCCGTTATACTTCTTCTTGTGGGGACATTTGAAGAACGTCGTTTATACTCAAGCGCCGGAAAACCCCGATTATCTCCGTCAACTCATCATGGACGCCTGCCGAGCAATTACACCTGGAATGCTTCAGCGCGCAAGACGATCTATTGGACACCCCGGCCCTAATGTGCATAAATCAAAACGGTCATCACATCGAGCATTTACTGCGATATAGCATTGTCAGGGCATTGTGTTCCTATTATTTCCGGTCTATATGTGTCTGGCCTGCTAACTAATCGGCCCTTATTAGGGCCACAAACACATTCATTCACACGCAATTTGCATGAATGCGGGTACTGAACGAACATTGCGTGCGGTACGTATTAAATATTCCAAAAATTCATAATCTTCGCCCCGGACTCGAACATCCCACCTCCCACGCAATCCCGTCCTGCCACGCCTTTACCAACTACACTGCGGTCCCGTACCTCAGGCTGTGCAGCTAATGCAAGTATTAGGTTAACTGCGGTCACAATATCAATTTAGTGTTATGCCGGCGTGTCTGGTTCATAATGATCTAGAAGGCACACGCATGTCTTCCAGTGTTTAATACGAGTATAACATTACGGCGTCTTAACATGTTGAGGCTGTAACACAAACATATCCGATTGTGTTGTCTGAGCATACCGGTAGGGTAGATGTTTTAACGACGAAGTTAAGTTAATGTTGTGGGATGCATAAAACTACATTGGAAGGGGCGACTGAATCACGCTCCATATATATATATTCTTCTACTTTATCTGTTTACCCTCCGGGAGGTGGCAGCTAATACTGCTAACCACTACACCACAGAGGCGTACATAATAATAATAATAATAATAATAATAATAATAATAATAATAATAATAATAATAATAATAATAATAATAATAATAATAATAATAATAATAATAATAATAATAGTAATAATAATAGTAATAATATATTTATATTATAGCATTGTCAGAGCATTGTGTTCCTATTATTTCCGGTCTGTATGTGTCTGGCCTGCTAACTAATCGGCCCTTATTAGGGCCACAAACACAGTCATTCACACACAATTTGCATGAATACGGGTACTGAACGAACATTACGTACGGTATGTATCAAATAAATATTCCAGAAATTTATATTTATTATTATTATTATTATTATTATTATTATTATTATTATTATTATTATTATTATTATTATTATTATTATTATGTTATTTGCTGTATGTCTCACTAACTACTTTCACGGTTTCCGGAGACACCGAGGTGTCGGAATTTAGTCCCCCAGGAGTACTTTTACGTGCCAGTAAATCTACCGATACGACGCTGACGAATTTGAGCACCTTCAAATACCAACGGACTGAACCTAGATTGAACCTGTACGGGCTAACGGCTTTTCCTTGACCTTAGTATTGCACCCATTCTTTATATTCTCGAAAGGGATTTTTGAAATTTGGTTCTTCTTCCGTCCTTTTCCCGCTGATATGTTGTGTGGATTAGTAACTTTTCTGGATTGTTCCTCAAGTCTGCAACTTTATTCCGAAAAGGTCTTCTGTCGTGAATTTCAGCTGGAGTTACGCCTACTTCCTGTAGACCGTTGTACACCTTTCTCAGCGTTCGGGGATGAGATTAAAATTTCCTCTGAAGCGCATGTATCTAATGTGTCTATTTCTCCGGGTTCATACTCCGCAAATGCCCTTAAAAGGTCAATCTCTTCTTTCTCACTGTGGAGGATATATTTTTTGTATGTGTATACAACTCCATCATGGACCTCAGAAGGAACGTAAAGCCCTCTAAAACTTTCTTGACCCTAATATCCTCCTTAGGAACGTCCTTTCCATATTCTTATTGTCCAACTCCATGACTGACTGGTCAGTGCTGAGGCCTTCGATTCAGAGGATCCCGGGTTCGAACACTGGCTGGATCGAGAATGTCAGCCACATTTATTTTATTCCCCTAACTAGAGAACTGGATGTTTGTATTTGTCTCAATACACACCTCTTCTTACACACACAACACATCACACTACCACAGAAACACGTAATAACGCATACATTTGTCCACAAATGGTTGGCGTCAGGAAAGGAATTTTCCGTAAAACTGGACCAAATTCCCATCAAGTGTGGACCCCAATAAATATGGGAAATGATCAGTTTCTCGGGGATATCGTGGATCACAGAGGTGTAAGGAGGTGCCGGGGTGAATTGGCGCACAAGGAAATGGCCAGAGCATAAGTTAAAGCACTAAATTTTAAAATTTAATTTCTTTCCTTCGTTTTTTTAATTTTAAAATTTGGTAGATGGGAGATTTGGAACAAATAACAGCTAAATAGGACAACAATGAGCTCCTTATCTCGGATAACAACAGCGGATTATAAGTCTAAAATCAGGTACAATAACCACACGATACTTTACAGGGAATGAGCATTCTACCTCCGAACAGGTACACTATTTTATAAGAGCATGTTTGCTCCGCTAATTTACATAGCCTACGAATTATGCCTGACAAAACTTACAGTCACTTCTGCTCAACAGTTTGTTGCACATTGGTCTATAAATAATTACAATTTAAACAGGGGCAATGAGTGCCCATTCTAAATGGCCTTAATGAAAAAAGAAAGGGTTCAACCTGATCGACCATGAAGAAAATGCTAGGAGGCGAAACACTTGCAGTCCCTTTAGAAAAACTCTTAAAACCCTAAGTGGGATTATGGCCCGAGGTTACAGAGGCTAATGCTATTTTACAGAGGGTATTCACACTTCGTTCCCTTAGTTTACATGTTTCCCAGCCGGGATTTGAACAGAGTCCGCAGACTTGCCGAAAATCTGCATTTAAACCGTTAGAAACTAACTTTACATAAAATTAAATACATTTGAAACCTTCTCCTCAAGTTATCTGCCGGAGCTATCACATGATTAACTTGTGTAGCTGGGCCTTCCGAACGCCGAACTACGGCCCCTCTCTCCGGATAACAAACCTCACTCACTAAGCCGAAGTGATGAAGATGACAATACGGCCTTAAAGTGACCAGCTTTAGCAGCATTTCGAGGGGAAGTTTCCAGAACTCTTTACAGATAGGCAGGATGCCTGTACACACCCCCAATTTTAATTCGCTAAAGAAAAATTCCAAAAATTCCTGATTGGTTAATAACCAAGGAAGAAGGAAGCAGTAGGAGTGTTGACAACTTTGATACGTGAACAAAACAATCTTCGAAAACTAAGGTTAACCAACATTGGGAATTGAAATTCCCTTAAGAATTAACTTCCTTTATCCCGCCAGAGTGGGCAATTAGGCCGATGGTAGAGGCATCTAACATTTGCATCACGTTAGTTGAAGATCAATTACATAGATGGCCTGATAGAAACCGTGCAGCATAACTGGATGGAGGTTTACCCCTGGTACAATCAGAAAGAAGCTGAAGAATTTGATAATAAGATGGCGATAATAATAATAATAATAATAATAATAATAATAATAATAATAATAATAATAATAATAATAATGTGTGCAGGCCTATGTATTGTATTTCTACCCCCTAGGTTCAGTGATGAGGTGATGTGAAATCATGTCATACTTTAATGGCCGGATGCACTTCCTGACGCCAAACTCAGTTGAGGAGCTGTTGAATATGAAATGAATTATGGTGAATGAAAATGGGTAAGGAGGGCAAAGGGATTGACTGTGGCCTACGAAGAGGAACTGTCTCGACATCTGCCTCGAAGTGAAAATAGGAAACCACTGAAGACCAGGACAGCCGAAAGTGAGATTCGAACCCACTCGTATCCCGAATGCACAGCTTGGCTCCTTAGCCGTAACGAGTTAACACGCGCGGTCATTTTCCTCGATAATAATAATAATAATAATAATAATAATAATAATAATAATAATAATAATAATAATAATAATAATAATAATAATAAGTACCACTAATTGCTCCTTAGGGTTTTGGAGATAATGAGATATTGGAATTTTGTCCCTCATCTACCGTCTAGTGTAGCCTATATGAGCACTTTCAAATGCCATAGGATTGAGCCGGGATCGAATTCACATGCTTGGAGTCATAAGGCCAGAACTTTTATGTCTGAGTCACTCAGCCCAAAATCGTTATTATTATTATTATTATTATTATTATTATTATTATTATTATTATTATTATTATTATTATTATTGTATTAAACATGTCGAATGACTTGAGGCTGATGGCCAGGATGTTCGAACACATAGCACGGTAGCACAAATGACTCTATCATGGATGTGAAAGAACATAATTAATAGTCTTGGGTAAGTGTTCCGTGATTGACGCAAATCCACTTAAAGTAGATAAAACTCAGTGCAGGCGAAGAGTATTCCTCGTAGAAGAGCTCTCGAACATCTTTCCGTTGTAGCAATAGCGTTATTCGTCGTCATATCCCCACTTACTACTTATAGTGTTTAAACTGGGAGTAAAATAGAAGTTTTCCATCTTGTTATCCGCTACGAGCTGCGATATAGCGCCAGCTTGAGACATATTTTTTTTATAATATGACCCCACTCTTTCACCCGTACAGTGTGTGTATGTGTGTGTATGTGTGGGCGAGTCGAACAATACTCGCGGAAAATGCATTCATATGCAAAGTGCATTACATATGTATATATGAAGATCGCTCCACAGGGCGGCGTGCTCTCCTATACATAATTCAAAGTCCATCTCACAAGTCCTTTTTTATTTTTTAACAGTAAAAAATTTGCACCCCTTCCCCACCCATCCCCCCCCCCCCCCTGCCGCCTGTCCCTCTCTCTTCTGTTTTCCACTTCGACAAGCAACGACCAGGCTTCAGGCAGGCTTTACGATCTAATGGTATTCCCATCCAATTCCATTCTGCTGCCCTCTCTTACCCCCCCCCCTCTCTGCCCCTACCCTCCTTCCACACTGCTCTCTTTCTCTCTCTCTCACTCTTTCCCTTATGCGTCACGTATCGTGGACCAATAGTCAACCATCATGCACAAAACAACACACATACATACAAAAATGTTATATCTACTGCTGTATTTCCGCGGTTACCCTGAAGTGCTTATCACACTCCTGCACATCCAGGCGAGGGATGTCTTCATACAGAGGCTTAGCTCGTGGCTGGCTGACAACTGACTGACGACCATATCAAATTGTCGCAACACCTCCCAGTAACTGTCCATTCTCTTCGCGGTGCTTGACCTCCCAGTCCGTGGGGAGGTTACGTTTGTCCGAATGAAAACTAGGCTACTTATAACAGTCATTTGAAATGAGTGCGTTCTATAAATTTGAATTCATATCTCGACTGTGGCACTTCCTACAAATCAGCTCGTGAGTTCGAGTATGTGTGAAAACATTATTATTATTATTATTATTATTATTATTATTATTATTATTATTATTATTATTATTATTATTATTATTATTATTATTATTATTATTATTATTATTATTATTATTCATTGAAAACGCCTTTTGATTAGGCTATTAGTTCTCGGTGGTAATTACGATCATGAGTTGGTAATTCCTCACTCTCATCCCACCACATCTCAAAAGTTCGCGAATTTTGTGATGTTTCCTACAGGTTTGCATCAGTATGTTCAAAGCTTTCATCGTAGTGATGGGACATTCGATTCATTTTACTGAATCGATTCATTTCATTCCGTTCACGTTACTGAATCGATACAGTGATCCGATTCACAGCACATTACTCACCGCTCCTACTGCATCTGTGTAGTATGTACTGGTAAGACAGCAGCAACAGCATTCAGCGCTCGCAGCTGCCATCTGGTCTTCATACTATGAACTCCTTTCTTAGAAAAAAATTCTAGTCACTCTAATAAATCGAAGGTTTCCGGCGACACAGGATGGGAAAGATCTAGGATTAGGAAGGTAGCAGCCATGGCCTTAATTAAGGTACAGTCCCAGCATTTCCTGGTGTGAAAATGGGGAACTACGGCTGCCGACTGTGGGATTCGAACCCACCATCTCCCGAATGCAAGAGCATAGCTACGCGATACTAACCGCACTTCTAACTCGCTCAGTCATTTTTGAAAATATGTATTTTTCTATCCGCTGAGGATTTTTTAAATCGTCATATTTTGTATAGGCTACCCGAGATGTACAGTAGCCCGCTGGTTTTGATTCAACATGCTGTAGGTTAAGTGGTCATGAGCATGGCTCATAGTTATAGGGCAGGCTAGAGTCGAGTTTAATTGTCAAATGTCAACTAAGTTTTAATACTAAGATTCGTTAAATTAATAAATAGTATAACCTAATACCTACTTACTTACTGCCTACCTACTACTTACTAGTATTTACCTACCTACTTACTAGCTACTTCCGAATTATGTTTTGGCTACCTTTTTAACACTGCAAATAAATCCATCTATTATTTAAATCTCCCTGTAACAAGAGGACAGTGAATGCAAGTGGGTATTATTTTCAAATGAGCTGAGCTCGAGAGTCCATTATAGCATACGATTCTTTCAGTGTACCATGGCTCACTGTATGTCTCGCTGCAGCGGAAGCTCGGTTCTCCGCGTATCCAGTGTGGCGATAAGGAGCCGTGTGTATCTTGTGTCTCACTGAGCCGCGCTCGTTCACGATTCTTTCGATGTGCTATGATTCACTGTCTCGCTGCAGCGGAAGTTCGGCTCCCCGTCAACGTCCAATGAGTGCGCTGTGAGTAACCTGAACCTTGTGCCGTGAGCTCGCCGTTCCTGTGAATCGATTCACTCGGACACTTGAATGAATCGATACACTGCTTCGAATCATGCATTCAGTAGCCAACACTACTTCACTGAAGGTTGAAAATCAAGATCACCTCCGTACCCGCAAAGATGGTCCGTGAAGAGCGGATGACCCAGATGTTAGGTTCCTTTAAACAACAAGCAGTAAAGTATTCCACTTTCGAAACCTGGACAGCAACATGTACCTAAGTGTGATAGAATGAACAGCTGTCTGCCTGGCCACTTTTAGCCAAACGATTCGACTTCGTACTCATGTCTGGTGGTGTAGGCTATGTGAACCTTGTCCAGATGTCTTGATTCAAAACATTTTTATTTTAAGTTGCACTGAACCTACGTCCTTCATGGCGAACCGACCTCATATGTACTGCCTAAGTTAAATAGCCTCCATACTTCTCTTGTAGAAGCAATAACCCATGTATATAGGCATTTCCAAATATAGACTAATAATGAATATACCTATATACCCACAATAGCCTACATTCGTATGTTATTTCGTGCGTCCCTGTAAGCCAGCTATGCTACATAATAATCCTGCATTTATAGCTAACCCTACTGTAGTTCAGAGTATTTTTTCAACGCAGGCGCTGAATCCCGTATCTGAGCCTCGTTATTCACTCGTAGTTCCTGAGGTAAGCTCACTCTTTCGTCTTAATAAATGGTCAATCTTATCACTTGTTCATAATGGACAATAGCTTTCATTAATTCCCTATTTTAACCCCTAGTAAAGTGGTAAGTTATCCTAAGTCCAATGATCTGCCGTTCCCGTCAAACTTAGTTCTGCTAACAAACGGTGCTGGTGAACATTAATTTGATCTCAAAACTAACTTCCGTTTCGCATAAAGCATTAGAATGTAACAGAGAACTCAATTAATTAGCTTTACTACATCATAGATATACCATGTCCTCTCTTTTGCACCTATTGCTAGATGGCTCTGACAGTAGACAGCTAGCTTTCTGAGCCCAACTTGGCGGGTTCGATTCCAGCTCAGTTCAGTGGAATTTGAAGGTGTTGCGAGACAAAATTCAGCCCTTCAGCATCTCTGGAAAACAAAGAAGTAGTTAGTGGGATGTAAAGTCGATAACTTTATTCTTTACTAGCTGATGTATCCGTGCTTTGCCACGAAATTCTACATTGTATACAGAATTCTAGGTTAGGTAGTGTACACGTTGTGAGCAAGATTGTATGAAATTGCATAGCTCTTAGCGTTACCCTAGAAACGCTACGAGGAAGTCACCAAACATCTTTTCTCATATGAAGACTGAGTTAGGGAATTTTCACTGTAATGGTAGACCCGCTTGCATACCATCAGTCACAATCAGGTTGGGGAGCTTTCATTATAATGGTAGACACTCATTATCCACTTGCCTTTTTACAACCTTAGAAAGACACCCTTAGTGGTTTTTCCAACTGGAATGAACATACATTACAATGACATCAGTAGGAATGGCGCGATAAAAAGCAATGCTTTCATATGAAATACTCGATCAAATGGAAAACCACACATTTTCTCACTTTTAACGAACAGGACTGCGCTACCGATCTAACAGTCCAAAATTCCAGAGCAGGAATGACCAAGGCGCAGACTGCCGTGGGCCGTGAACAATCTTCGTCGCTTTTTGGTGGGGAGAGGCTTGAATAGTGGCGACTCGCAGGGCAAAAACTATGTCCTTTTACTAATCTGTTTCCTAGGAGTACCGATGAGTCGGAAAGTATCAATTCATTACACCGGCGGAGGAAAATTCTATCTGACTTGGAGGCAAATTTTTCCTCCAAGCCAGAGGAGAAACCGCCTCTTTACTGCTAATTTTGAATAAAATGAATGTAGAATTTAGTAAAGATGAAAAGGAAGAAGCTTTTCTTAAGAAAAGGCTCTTTTCAGGGTTGAATTTTGAGTTATTTGGTGAATTGTGCTGCATTAATTTGGAATAGCCCTAATTGTTAATCTAGACCATGTCATACTACTACTACTACTACTACTACTACTACTACTACCACTACTACTTTCCTACTAAGTGAGCCTCTGCCTTAAGTATGCCCACTGCTCATTCAAAGCAGCGCGTCAGAGTAGGGATCGAATAGCTAGAATACTATGATGTACCATTGTGTGTTACGTACCAGCTGTATCAGAAAATATATGAACCAGAGGAATGGCATGCTAAAGAATATTCAGTCCGGCTGTTATACTCGGTACGGAGCAGTAATTCCATCTATTGGAGTTGAGAGGCAGCATAAGAGAGGAAGAACATCGCAACAAACAATGGTCAATGTAATGTTATTGTTAATCAATGTTATGCGCTTTCGATATTTTAGGCCTTCACATTTAGTTTTCTTCCGACTCTGAAATACCACTCTTATCATAGTCGGTACGTTAAAACTGAATAAAACATAAATGACCGGAAATTGTACTCTCTATAACATTTTTTTATGGAGTACTTTTCGATAGGACCAATGACATTGATATTTACAAATTACATATTAGGTGCCTTCCCCTAAACTACAATTTCATCCAGGGTGAATACAATTGTTTATAGTTTAGACTCTAGTTTCTTATTCTCCAACTCTATATACCGATTTTCATTAAGTTCTGTTTACCTATTTTCTCGTGGCTCGGCGTTGATGTGGAAGTAGCAACAAAATTACAAATTCATGAATATCTGTGTTATCATGGCCAGTACGGTAAAAATGTATCAGACAAAAATTGTAGGAAATTTAATTTTATACAGGGTGAAGCGTAATTCGCGCACTCGGGCGTCGCAGCGCGACTCCTCACATGCCAGCAATAAAAAACTGTCTCTTACAAAATTTCATCTTGCGAGTATATCCGGCAGAAAAACGACGTTGAAGATTAGCAATCTGGCAACACTGTAACCATATGTAGGGTAACTACGTCTGTCAGCAGTAGTTAGTCGTATTGTACAGTTGGTGCAATGGATAGAGTTTTGGGTTAGCATGCGAAGGTCGAGTGGTCGATCCTGGGTTGAGGCGTATGTTTTTTATTTCGTAAATGTAGTCCAGGTGGCATCTTAATCGTCAACAGCGATTGCAGCGGGTCCTCTAGAAACCATTTGCACTTACATACTACGATCCTAGAAATGGACGAACAATCGTTTTCATTGGTCAGCTTTGAAAGGCGCCCTTTCCACGTCGTGGGCGTGAATTTATTCGCACCACTTCATCTAGTAGATGTGAAACCTGTTTTCTTTGTACCCTCCACCAATGGTCCCATAGATTAGTCATCATCATCATCATCATCATCATCATCATCATCATCATCATCATCATCATCATCATCATCTGTTTACCCTCCAGGGTCGGCTTTTCCCTCGGACACAGCGAGGGATCCCACCTCTACCGCCTCAAGGGGAGTGTCCTGGAGCTTCAGACACTTGGTCGGGGATACAACCGGGGAGAATGACCAGTACCTCGCCCAGGCGGCCTCACCTGCTATGCTGAACAGGGGCCTTGTGGAGGGATGGGAAGATTGACCTCCCGAGGCTGAGTGGACCCCGTTCCAGCCCTCATACCACTTTTCAATCGAACCCGGGCCTCCGGGGGTGGCAGCTAATCACGCTAACCACTACACCACAGAGGCGGACCCCATTGATTAGTACCAACTATTATTCTTGTCTCGATTAGGGATGGGAAGATTGGAAGGGATAGGCAAGGAAGAGGGAAGGAAGCGGCCGTGGCTTTATGTTAGGTACCATACCGGCATTCGCCTGGAGGAGAAGTGGGAAACCACGGAAAACCACTTCGAGGATGGCTGGGGTGGGAATCGAACCCACCTCTATTCAGTTGACCTCCCGAGGCTGAGTGGACCCCGTTCCAGCCCTCATACCACTTTTCAAATTTCGTGGCAGAGCCGGGAATCGAACCTCCTGCATGCCAACCAAAAACTCTACCCACTGCACCAACTGTACAGCACGACGACGACGTGCTGACAGTGGTATTTACCCTACATATGGTTACAGTGTTGCCAGATTGCTACTCTTTAACGTCTGTTTTCTACCGGATATACTCGCAAGACGAAATTTTGTGAGATACATTTTTTTTATTGCTGGCATGTGAGGAGTCGCGCTGCGACGCCCGAGTGCGCGAATTACGCTTCTCCCTGTATAACTTTGGTAATGTAGTATTTATCGATGCGGACGCTAATAATAAATTTTAGGCCACCCACTAAACTACCATTTCACTCAGCGTTAATTAAACGATTTATAGCCTATATTGTAGTGGCTCATCCTCTGACTTCGCATACCAATTTTCAATGAGATAGGACCACTAATAATGTAAATATTTAAGAATTAAATTTTAGGCCTTCCCCTAAACTACCATTTCAATCAGCGTGAATAAAATTATTTATAGCCTAGATTGTAGCGACTTATTCCCCGACTTTGCATACTTATTTTCATTAAATTATCTTTATCCGTTTTCTAGTGATGGGTGTACATACATACATACATACATACATACATACATACAGACAGACAGACAGACATACAGGCAGGTAGACAGACAGACAGAAATTACGGAAAAGTAAAAAGTGCATTTTCTTGTTACTGTGGACATGACCGACACAGAAATACCATTCTTTTCAAATTCTGAGCAATGTACAGACAAAACTCTTATTTTATATATATATATATATATATATATAGATTATCATTCTTTTTCATGTTGTTATGGGGGACGTTGAGAATTACTTTTTACAAAACTGATGAGCGAATTAACTACACGCTACACTTGTAGCATTTTTGATATGACAGATTCAAATTCCACCATTGGTAGCCATGAAGATATTTTTATTATTTTAACACCAGGCAAATGCTGGGGCTGTACCTTAATCAAAGCCACGGTCGCTTCCTTCTCACTACCAGCTCTTTCCTATCCCATCGTTGCCAAACGATCTATCTGTGTCAGTGCGACATAAAGCAAATAGTAAACTAGAAGAAAAGGGGCCCTAACAACTAACTTATTACCCCTCATTGGCCCCTAGGACATAGAAAGTTTATGCGGGTGATTCTACCGAAGAATCGTCTTTAAGTCCCGTGCTTGACATCCACGTCTCACCTCTTCACAGTCTGAAATCCAAACTAGGTACTATAGAATCAAGAGCCTAGTACCGTGAACTTGTACCATAACGCAGAGGTCATCACGTAGCTCTAGGGAGCCGGTGTTACTTGCTCCGCTCGGGACGGATGTTGGTCACATGACAAGAGAGCAACAGAGAGGCGGGTTGCATACCGTGACCGTACTGTACTTGCCGCTCGGAAATGTTACCACATGAACAACAACTTTAATAGTAATAATAATGTATATCATATTACTATATTATTATTATTATTATTATTATTATTATTATTTGCAGCATGAATCAAATGAGACGAACAGGACACAGATTACGGAGTATAACAGGACAAGAAAATTATTCATTGACAAAGGAAATATACAGTAGTGTGCAATATTTCCTGACTAAATACATTTTCACGATTAACCGAAGCTGTGGGACACGTACATTTCATCATCATCATCTGTTTACCCTCCAGGTTCGGTTTTTCCCTCGGACTTAGCGAGGGATCCCACCTCTACCGCCTCAAGGGCAGTGTCCTGGAGCTTCAGACTCTTGGTCGGGGGATACAACTGGGGAGTATGACCAGTACCTCGCCCAGGCGGCCTCACCTGCTATGCTGAACAGGGGCCTTGTGGAGAGATGGGAAGATTGGAAGGGATAGGCAAGGAAGAGGGAAGGAAGCGGCCGTGGCCTTAAGTTAGGTACCATCCCGGCATTCGCCGGGAGGAGAAGTGGGAAACCACGGAAAACCACTTCCAGGATGGCTGAGGTGGGAATCGAACCCACCTCTACTCAGTTGAGCTCCCGAGGCTGAGTGGACCCCGTTCCAGCCCTCGTACCACTTTTCAAATTTTGTGGCAGAGCCGGGAATCGAACCCAGGCCTCCGGGGGTGGCAGCTAATCACGCTAACCACTACACCACAGAGGCGGACACACGTACATTTACCGAAAGAAAATACATTTTTGTGATTTGTACATATTATTTGCACTCTCATTTTCAATATTTGTATGGCATTTATAACTATGACAACAAATTAAACACACGAACTTAAACATATCAGTAGTGTACTCCTCCTTCACGGGACCTTTGGGCTCGTTTAGATAGTAGTGTATCAATATTAGGTACTATCGTTTGCGTACTGGCAAGTCGCAAAACACATTGCAAGTTTTCATCGGTGAGCCTACTTCTGTGTCTAGATTTACAAATCTTCATTAATGAAAACATATGTCCACATACATAAGTTGATCCGAATATATTTACAATATGAGCATTAAATGTGTACATTCTATGAAATCTTTCCCGTGGAAAACGAACATAATATTCGGTCAAACTGTTTGTACTTGCAAACCTATCTTTCATTTGAGTATCGCACTGTAAGTCAATCAGATCTAGCTGCAATTCTGGTCTAACAATTTGCACTTCCACTGTGAAGGAAATACCGAACACCTGCAGATCCTTTTCTAACGCCTGAATTCCGTGAAACCTACTCTCATTTTGACATTAAAACTTTTTTATATTATTCTAAGGTTTTTTTTATGTGATTCCATATTTTATTACATTATTAAACATTTTGCTGTGTTATTTTCTTGAACTATTAAACACACTTCTTCCGAGGAAGGTTTGGACTTTGTTGGCCTAGGCTGTGCTGAATTCTATTCCATAGTAAATGCAACATTAACCGACTAGATTTGAACATCGTGTGGTGTGAGCATAAAGACGGAAACACACTAGTGTCACCTCTCATGAGTTCACGTGTATCGTGTCGCAATCTAACCTGTGCAGAAAGATGTACTATACCTTTGCGCCACTGGCCTGCAATACGTACTACGTCATGCATTTCCCCTACTTCTTCCCCTACTTGCTCGCTAAACTGCTCTCTTTCCTCGAGAGTGGGGAGCAAGCTGGCTCCGAAGACATTTCGTTCTCGATTGACGATGCCTGCCATAACGAACATTTGTGCTGACTGCTTACCATTTTATAGAGACTACCTGTTTTGTAAATGGAACAGCTCTATAGTAAAGTACATTAGTCCTAAAAACTCTCCTGAATGGCAAAGTTTTCGATCGCATCGTACGCATTTTCTGATACATCGTACATCGAGAAAGTTGTCTACAAAAGCTGATCATTGAGAGAAAGGTCAATGGAACGTCCATCAACAATGTGTATTAGTATGGTGTCCGGCTCCATGGCTGAATGGTTAGCGTGCTGGCCTTTGGCCGCAGGAGTCCCGGGTTCGATTCCCGGTAGGGTCGGAAATTTTAACCACAATTGGTTAATTTCGGTGACACAAGGGCTGGGTGTATGTTTCGTCTTCATCATCCTTTTATCTTCATCACGACATGCAGGTCGCCTACGGGCGTCAAATCAAAAGACCTGCACCTGGCGAGCCGAACTTGTCCTCGGACACTCCCGGCACTAAAAGCCATACGCCCTTAGTATGGTGAGTCATCTTACGCATAGTTCCCTTCGAAAAGGGCACATATGGGTAAGGCTTTGGACAGAGAGGTGTGGAGGAATATGGTCCACTAACATGCTACTAATGAAAACCTGGAAACTCCAGTCATGAAGGACAATGCCTATTTAATCAAATTGCATTACAAAAATTTACTGATCGAGGGAGATGGTCAAAAGTACACAGTTCAAAAAATTTGGGGAACACGTTTTTGAACGTATGCCATGTTCCACAAAATAATACCTCACACCCAGGTATACTACCAACTAAACATTTATTCTTTACCGTTGAAGTATACAAAAGAACATCGATGGATTCGCGTTCATTTTCAGAACAAAAAAGGAAATGTCCAAACAGGGGCGAAAACAAGGTGATCACAGTCCTCCAGGGTGGCATCGGCGACCCGGGTTCTATTCTCGGTACTGCCAGAAATTTAATAATGGCAGCAGGGCTCGTATGTTGTTGAAATGGTACACGCAGATCACCTCTATTGGGGGTGTGTCTGAAAAGAGCTGCACCACCTCGGGATTAGGACACGAGTTTACTTTACTTTACCGGAAATGAGTTAACAGGGTAGAACGGAGATCGTACAGAAAACTCTGTCCTGCCTTCGCTTTGCCTGGCATGAGGTTCACATGCACCGACCGAGATTTGAAACTGGAATGCAGCGTTGAATGGGCAATGTCTAACCGTCTGAACAATCCCTTAATCCTCAGCACAGTGAGAATTTTTCTTTTCTTTCATTCCATACCATAACCCTTCGCATAATTATGAGTTTATTTTGTCTCTTTTGTTCATAGTCATTCTCCACTGAACCTTGCGTTCACATCTCGGTAGGACCATGTAACATGTATGTAGGACAGTGCTTGACATATAACGCAGTAACATACGTTTACAAATAAACTTTAACATCAGGGTCCGGCTCCATGGCTAAATGTTTAGCGTGTTGGCCTTTGGTCACAGGGGTCCCGGGTTCGATTCCCAGCAGGGCCGGGAATTTTAACCATAACTAGTTAATTCCACTGACACCGGGGCTGGGTGTATGTGTCGTCTTCATCATCATTTCATCGTCATTACGACGCGCAGGTCGCCTACGGACGTTAAATCTAAAAGACCTGCACCTCGCGAGCCGAATTTGTCCTCAGACACTTCCGACACCAAAAGCCATACGCCATTTAATTTAATTTTTAACACCAGGGCTGATTGTCGAATTAAATTCGTCTTTCAAAACACAATAAATAAATAAATTAATTAATTAATTAATAAATAACTTCCGCACGTACTAGGTCAGATATCCCATTGACTTATGTGAGTTAACAACAAAAACAGTAATACCAATTCCTCTAAGTAGGGTTTTCCCAACACGACAGCGCTGTTCTAATATATAGTAATAATAATAATAACAATAATAATAATAATATAATAGCTTTACTTCCCACTAATTACTATTTCGGCTTTCGGAGACGCCAAGGTGCCGGAATTTCGTCTCGCAAGAGTTCTTTTACGTGCCAGCAAATCTCCCGACACGAGCCTGACGTATTTGAGCACCTTCAAATACCACCGGATGGAGCCAGGATCGAATCTGCCAAGTTGGGTTCAGAAGGCCAGCACCTCAACCGCCTGAGCCACTCAGTCCGGCTATTATCATATCAGCTGAGTATTTCCCCTCCTCGTCCCTGCCAACAGGCAAAGTCATGCTTGAAGTTTCCAACAGCATCCCCTCACCGAACATGTCTCATCCCAGCCCACTCTTGCTACTGCAAACGTACAGTAGTTTGCTACTGCTGCCTGAAAAGTTACTGAAAACCTAACGACACTGACTTTAATAACTTAATTTTAAATTTATAGATTGACCAAACTATTTAATATACCATTAGTTTAACGGACTTTCCGATTTCTTTCAATTACACCTTTTACTGTATATATACCGGGTGGTTCACCACCCCTTGCGATTTAGTTTTAGGCATCCCGCCGCTTTATCTACAGTTCTGGAATACCTCCATCCCTCTTCCTAAACCGGGGTAATATAACGAGATAAGTGTTTACGCGTTAGAAGATCGTGGCCGTGCGGTTAGGGGCGCGTAGCTGTGAACTTGCATAAGGGAGATAGTGGGTTTAAACTCCACTGTCGGTATCCCTGAAGACGGTTTTCCGTGGATTCCTTTTTTATTGTCAGGCAAATGCTGTGGCTTTATTTCAACTAAGGCCACGGCCGCTTACTTCCTACTCCCAGGCCTTTCCTATCCAATTGTCGCCGTAAAACCTAATCTGTGTCGGAGCGACATAAAGCAAATTGAAAAAAAAGGGGCTGCAAGGCAGCAGTATTTGTGAGCGCCAGTATTAATTCATTATGGGTACCTCGAATGAACCCGTAAAACGAGCACAGATACGAAGAACAAGTACCTTACAACATGAGGTGCACACACAGACCAGGACAAGGCTGGAAAGTGCGCGCCGCATGGCAAGCCTCGCAATAGCTTACTCGGCAGGTGCGCGGTCCCCGAAGGTTCAAATCCTACGTAGTTATTAATTTTTATTTTTCTATTTTCTGTTGCCTAGGATGTGGTAAGATTGCACACTTAATACTTTCCACAGACTGATCTGTTCATTTAGCTCTGTAATGGGCCGTATGTATTGTGGCATAGGGTATTGAGCTGGGTTGGACGAAGATGAGGTGGTTGATGGTCTGTGACTAGGACACGGGCAACCAATTAGCTACGTCGTACATGTTAAAAGCTTCGTAGACTTCATGTAGGGCAAAATGTGCCTTCGAGGCAAGGCACAACACAGTATAACACAATACAACAAAACACAAAGCTTATTCACTGCCTCGTGATGTATTCCAGTGACAAGATTGTGGAAATGTTACTAATCTATGCAGAAGCTAGACATATTGCATACCAGGCACAACACCTGTACCAAAAACTCTATCTGGATAGACGTTGGCCTCTTGAAGATGGAGACTGATGGCTTGGGAACGGAATGCATTCCAGTGACTGTGGCTTTCAGACGTTTCAGATTTATTCTGAAATGTATTCGCTTTGATGATATGGGGACCAGGCAGCAGAGAAGAAAAGGTGATAAATTGGCAGCTGCAAGAGAAATGATAAAGTAAACTCATGTCCTCATCCCGAGTGTTGAAAGACGTCTGCGGGCTGCTGCGTTCCTGGGAAGGACACGGCCTGTTTGAGATCATCCAATGACATCTGCTCACAATGAAGAGGTTGTGTTGGACGCTGGTCTGTAAAAACCTCACACCAGCACAAGTGCCATTGCACAGGAGACGAACATGAGTCGGGCGTCTGTTTTGCGGATATTGCATATCCAGCGGTTTCACCCGTACCATCCGCACTTACATCATGAGCTCCATGGTCATGATTTCGAAGCACGGTTGGCGTTCTGTCAATGGACCCTACAACATGTTGACACTGATCCTGCATTTTTAGCGACCATCTTACTTATGGACGAAGCGCGGTTCACAACATTGGAACCGTTAATCGACATACTATGCATTACTGGAGTGTGGACAACCCCCATTGAGTTTCCTTCCTTAATTACTCTCATAATCCCTCCCTTATTTACTTACTTACTTATTTACTGCACAGGGCAAGAGACTATGTAGGACGTTGGCCTCTTGAACAATTCCAGTTAAATCATCTCTGCCCATCGGTCTTGTCCGCCATCTTCTAGCACTCAAACTTCCGGATCCTGTTCAATATCATTCCTTCACCTTATTTTCGGTCTAACCCTAAACGACGTCCGCCTTATTTTCCACTGAAGACTTTCTTCACAGACCTTCTTGGTGATATCTTAACCATCTCAGCCTGCTCTTATCAAAATACAATCGTACTAATAAATGAACCATGACGAGAGCCCGAATTTCACGACAAGTACCTTAAACAGTACTAATGAAATTATTGGCATGGTGTTCTCATTGGAACAGGTATACTGGTTCTATACTTATAATCAGGCCCTAAGTCATGTAAGATAGTACGGATTATAATTTGTAAAATACGACGCAATATTGGAATGAAATGAAATGAAATGTCGTATGGCTTTTAGTGCCGGGATATCCCAGAACGGGTTCGGCTCGCCAGGTGCAGGTCTTTCTATTTGACGTCCGTAGGCGACCATGATGAGGATGAAATGATGATGAAGACAACACATACACCCAGCCCCCGTGTCATTGGAATTAACCAATTAAGGTTAAAATCCCCGACCCGGCCGGGAGTCGAACTCGGGACCCTCTGAACGAAAGGCCAGTACGCTGACCGTTCAGCCAACGAGTGGGACAATATTGGAATCAACTTACAATGTTTATTTTCCTTTAGTCTGTTGGAGCCACTGTGGATGCCACATCAACGTGTAAGACAGCTGTGCAGTCAACGCAGTGAGTTTCAAGGTCGTCACGTTTTTGTTATGCGAGAGTGTGAGGCATCGTTCCAGAAAATTGCATGTCAGTGGGTCCTAGTATTCCTACAGTGGAAGGTATATAAAAATAACAATACGGAGGTACAACGCATGAGAACCTTTTGGACATCCTACAGAGGCAAAGGCTGGAGGGAATCCGCATCTAGTAGTACTAGTCACTAAGTGACCGTTCTGCTTCATCTGCTGCCTTAGTAGCCTATAGCATTGGCGTGTAGTAGCACCATATCCATTGTTTTGTGCAAGGTGCATCGCCTTTTATAACAGCCTTGCTTGCGTGACTGTCGTTCTCTTCGCGGGCTACGTTTGGCAAATCGCAAGACTACGCATCCAACGGAGTGAATGCAAGGAGAAAAGAAAAAATACGTTTCTTATAGGTCACTTTTCTGTTTAGCGAAAATGATGTGCATATCGTTGTAAGATTTACTGTACCATACCAAAGCGAGGGGTTATGATCTGGAATGCTATAGGGTAAAACACAAAATCACTTTTAGTACACTAGTGTTCATTTAAATCTCGGGCCAGAAATATTCATTTTAGGCAAGGAAATCAGTACAGCCCCGAGAACCGCCCAGCACCAGGTTACACTCTCTCTTTCATTCATCAGATCCTTAAAGAAACATAACACATGGACACACCTCAAGAACGAGGTGAGATGGAGACTGATGGCTTGGGAACGGAACGCTTTCCAGTGACTGTGGCTTTCAGACGTCTCAGATTTGTTCTCAAATGTTCTGAAATGTATTCGCTTTGATGATGTGGGGACCAGGCAGCAGAGAAGAAAAGGTGATAAATTGGCAGTTGCAAGAGAAATGATAAAGTAAACTCGTTTCCTCATCCCGAGGTGGTGCAGCTCTTTTCAGGCATACCCCCAATGAAGGTGAACTGCATGTACCATTTCAACCACATACCAGCCCTCCTACCATGCATAAATTTCTGGCAGTACAGGGAATCGAACCCGGGTCCCCGAGGACGGCAGCTAATAACACTAACCGTTACGCTATGGAGGCAGGCAAGAGATATAATGGAATCTTTCAATGGAAACTGTAAGATAGCCTACTACCTTGAGGAATTTATGACATTAGATGAGATACTTTGATCTTTCCGGGGACGCTGAAGTTTTAGAATGTACATTCCCACGAAACCAGGTAAATACGGGATTAACTTTTTCGCTCTAGTTGATGCAAAGATGTCTTATACATCATCATCATCATCATCATCTGTTTACCCTCCAGGTTCGGCTTTTCCCTCGGACTCAGCGAGGGATCCCACCTCTACTGCCTCAAGGGCAGTGTCCTGGAGCTTCAGACTCTTGGTCGGGGGATACAACTGGGGAGTATGACCACTACCTCGCCCAGGCGGCCTCACCTGCTATGGTGAACAGGGGCCTTGTAGGGGGATGGGAGGATTGGAAGGGATAGGCAAGGATGAGGGAAGGAAGCGGCCGTGGCCTTAAGTTAGGTACCATCCCGGCATTCGCCTGGAGGTGAAGTGGGAAACCACGGAAAACCACTTCAAGGATGGCTGAGGTGGGAATCGAACCCACCTCTACTCAGTTGACCTCCCGAGGCTGAGTGGACCCCGTTCCAGCCCTCGTACCACTTTTCAAATTTCGTGGCAGAGCCGGGAATCGAACCCGGACCTCCGGGGGTGGCAGCTAATCATGCTAACCACTACACCACAGAGGCGGCTTGTCTTATACATACAGTTTAGAAATTTACTGTGGTAAGCAACCTGAAGGCCCGTATCAAGACCTGCTGACGTTGTTGAAAGATTGTGCATCCCTGTGTCCGGAAGTTAGCGTAATTTGACAGTTGACGACTGTTTTACCTTATACCCTATTGTAAAAAAATGAAGCATGAACATAATATTACCATGGTCAGTACTGTTCGAAAAAATAAGAGAGAGTTGCCCACAAGCTTTTTTGTAGCCGCAAAACGAAAACCTCACAGCAGTTTATTTGGCATCCAGGAGGAAATGACGTTGGTTTCCTATGTTCCAAAGAAAGGAAGAACTGTTGTTTTCCTGTCGTCGATGCACATCTATGATAAAATTGACGAAAATACAGGAGAAAAGATGAAGCCTGAAATAGTCACATTCCATAATTCAACTGAAAAAAAGGAAATGGCATATGGTTTTTAGTGCCGGGAGTGTCCGAGGAGAAGTTCGGCTTGCCAGATGCAGGTCTTTTGATTCGACTCCCGTAGGCAACCTGCGCGTCGGGATGAGAATGAAATGATCATGAAGACGATACACACAAACAGCCCCCGTGTCAGCGAAATTAACCAATTAAGATTAAAATTCTCGACCCTGCCGGGAAACGAACCCGGGACCCCTGTGACCAAAGGCCAGCACGATAACCATTTCTCCATGGAGCCGGAATATAATTCAAGTAAAGGTGTTGTAGACTGTGTAGAGGAGAGAACGGCATTCTACGACGTGGCTCGAAACACCAGACGCTGGACAATGGTGGTTTTCTATGCGTTGCTGAATATTGCAGGCTTTAATGCATATTTAAAATTCAGACCCAACAACCCTAACTCTCCAGACGCAAGGAACAGAAGAAATTTTTGAAGAAACTCTTGTTTCCTCTAATTGAAGGACAAATAAGGAAAAGAGCTGCCTCAACATATCTTCCAAAGAACACTCGCGATACTGCAAGAAGGATATCTGGGGTCACGGAAGAAGCAGGACCTGAAAACACAGTAAATAAAAGAGGACGTTGTGCATACTGAAGAGGCAGAAAGACCCGCTACTCGCGCTGTTTGTGCAGAAAGTTCTTGAGTCATGGACACTCCGTATTTGTGTTCAGTGAATATAAAGCTGAAATGCGAATGTTCCAATGAACTTTCTGGATAGTGAAGATTAGGTTATACCGAGCTCGATAGCTGCAGTCGCTTAAGTGCGGCCAGTATCCAGTATTCGGGAGATAGTAGGTTCGAACCCCACTGTCGGCAGCCCTGAAAATGGTTTTCCGTGGTTTCCCATTTTCACACCAGGCAAATGCTGGGGCTGTACCTTAATTAAGGCCACGGCCGCTTCCTTCCAACTCCTAGGTCTTTCCTATCCCATCGTCGCCATAAGACCTATCTGTGTCGGCGCGACGTAAAGCAACTAGCAAAAAAAAAAAAAGTTTAGGTTATGACGATAACAAATTTTGAATTGATAAGTTATGAATTTGTGATCAAATAAAATATTGTGTGTAAATTTGCAGTGGTTACAGAAATGCTTTGTAAAATGTTAAATAAGTGTTAATCATCAATGGTTTTGTGACAGCAATGTGTTTATAATGGTATCGGAATAGGAGAGAATGAATACTGAAAATAAAAATATATAAGCCTACCTACTATTTAAAAAATTCATGCTGAGTCTTTGAGAGCCAACCTGTTTACCCATGTAACTTTTTGTGACCCGTGCACCGGCGGATTAAGAAAGAAGTTTGAAAACTTCCCCTCATGTTAATTACCTGGAGCTATCGCAATCATATTAAAAGATGTCTGTCATTACCTTAGTTTGATGGGCCTTTCCACGAGGGCAAGGCTGCCCCTGCCTCCAGTTACACCGTACACACGCTTAGACCGGAGCAATGAAAATGACAATACTGCCCTTAAGCGTCCAGCTTTTAGAGCAACTCAGAGGGGAAAGCTCCAGAACTCTCTTGACCTAGGCAGAATGCCTGTACACACCCCTAATTTTAACTAGCTAAAAAATACACACAAAAATTACTAATTGGTTCATAACTTACGGAAGAAGGAAGCCTTAGTAGGGTTGACAACCTCAGAACATAAAAAAGAAACAGTCTACAAACACTTAAGGTTTACGCAAATGAAAAGGTGAACATTCCCTTTAAATTCAATTGCCCGTCCTCCCGGCAGAGAGGGCACATAGACAGATAGTAGGGACATCTAAAAATAAAGGTCCAAGTATCCTCAGATACCTAGTTCAGGGTTCATAGCACAGATGGCCTTCTAGAAGACGAGCAGTTCAAATGGACGGTGAAGGCGTACCCCAATAAAAATATTATTATTATTATTATTATTATTATTATTATTATTATTATTATTATTATTATTATTATTATTATTATTGTACCAGAAGTACACCTTCTCCGTGTATTTGAACTGGGTGCCTTTTAGAAGGCAATCTGTAATGTAAACCCTCGACTGTGTATGAGAAGACGTTTGGAACTTTAATCTTCAGATGGCGCTACTATCGACTTATGTGCCCATTTGGTGGGAGGACGGACTATTAATTTTCAAGGGAAAATTCCATTCTAGATGTTTGTTTACCTGAAGTGTTTGTAAATTGTTTATTGATGTTCTGAAGTTGTCAGCACTGCATAGCTTCATTCTTCCTTATGTTATTAGCCAATCAGAAATGTTTGTATATATTTTTGTAGCCTATTAAAATTAGGGGTGTGTACAGGCTATATGCCTAGAGAGTTCCGGAACTTTCCCCTCTACTATATAAGCTAGGAGCTTTTGGGCCATGTTGCCTTATTCACCGCTCCAGTCTAGAGTGCATAGAGTTAGTGGAGGCAGGGGAAAGCCTTGCCCGTCGTCGGAAGGCCCACCAGTTCAAGGTAATGGCAGACATCTTTTAAATATGTGATTACTCCAGA
This sequence comes from Anabrus simplex, assembly GCF_040414725.1. NCBI lineage: Eukaryota > Metazoa > Arthropoda > Insecta > Orthoptera > Tettigoniidae > Anabrus > Anabrus simplex. The sequence goes on from NC_090266.1 coordinate 801,646,925, forward strand.
AAGCTAACTTCAGGCGAAGTTTTCAAAATTCTTTCTTACTGTAAATTTCTAAAGTTTAACATCACCTTATGAATGTAAATTTTCAAGGAAGTCTAAGGACTCTATTCAAATCCCCGCTGGAAAATATGATTAAGGGAATAAAGACCGCTCACCCTCTTTTAATTCCCATTCAACTATGAGGCTTAGCCTCTGTAACTTCGGGCCATAAGCCCATATAATATTTTAAGTGTTCTTTTAAGTGTTTCAAAGGAAGTGCAAGTGCTTCGCCTCCTAGCATTTTTTTCATGGCCGATTTTCGTAAACCTTTTTTTCTTTCTGTACATTTAGGCCACTTAATATGGGCACTTATTGTCCCTGTTTTATTACTTATTATTTATAGACAATTGTGGATAAGATTGTCGAGTAGAAAAGACAGTTAACATTGTTTTCAAAGTAACCTAATGTAAAATTTGGATTAGAAACTTGTGCCTTTGAGAGGCTGGACGGTTATAAACTGTGGAGCTCTGTCTCCTAGAGTGTAACTGAGTGGAGCAAAAATTTTCTTTGAATTGATATGCCTTTAGAGCTACAATGCTCAGTCATTTGTAATCTATTGGATCAAAAACCTTCTGACTTGAAATCATTTTGTAGTCAAAGCTGTTGAGCTCATCGTTATTATATTTAACTGTTATTCGTTGTTCGTTCAGATCATTTAAAGCCGAGAAAAAAGGAAAGAAATAAAATTTCAAATTTTAGTGTTTAAATTATGCTCTCATTTTTCCTCTGTCCACCCATTCAAGCCGGCGCCTTCTCACACCTCTGTAACCTATCAAAACATGACAACAACTACTATTCTTATTATTTTTATTATTATCGTATTTTATCCTCAACAACCAAAGTAAAAATTACCTGGCATTAAATAATTATGATCATCAGAGACGCAAGGGTGTTTGGAAAACCGTTCGTATGGACTTATTTTCAGCGCTGATCAAACACTTAAATACCATACGTACTGGGGCGGGATTACATCGTGAACATTTCTTCACAATTAAATTACAGTTAATTAATTGCTTTCCTTGATTAGGAGAAGCCGGTATAGACAGAATGTTTAACCATAGAAACCCTAATCAGTTCCCAATAAAATGGTGTTGGGAGTTACGTCACAGGCTACACCTCCTGGAAGACGAGCACATGTGATGTTGCTTCGCTTACTTCCCCTTCATCCTCAGGGTTGGCCAAAATTTACGCCCCTTTTCACCCGCGTTTTTTTTCCTACAATTTGCTGTACGTCGCACCGGAACAGATAGGTCTTATTGCGTCTATGCGATAGGAAAGGACTAGCAATGGGAAGGAAGCGGCCGTGGCCTTAATTAAGGTAAAGCCCCAGCATTTGCCTAGTATGAAAATGGGAAACCACGGAAAACCATCTCCAGGGCTGCCGGCAGTGGGTTTCGAACCCACTCTCTCCCAGATGCAAACTCACAGATGCGCGCCTCTAACCGCACGGCCAACTCGCCCGGTCACGGAATTCTTGTGATCACGAGTATACAGATCCGCACCATACGACTGTCAAATATATCACTGACGCTCTAAGACCAGCGGAGTTTCAATTCTTGCAGGTCAATCTACAGGCCATATTTCATGAAAACAATGTAAGATTTATTTTCCGGCTGCCTCATGTGCCCCTTAAGGAAAAAAAAAGACCGAGCTTGATAGCTGCAGTCGGTTAAGTGCTGCCAGTATCTAGTAATCGGGAGATAGTGGGTTCGAGCCCCACTGTCGGCAGCCCTGAAGATGGTTCACCGTGGTTTCCCATTTTCACACCAGGAAAATGCCGGGGCTGTACCTTAATTAAGGCCACGGCCGCTTCCTTCCACTTCCTAGGCATTTCCTATCCCGTCACTATAAGACATATCTGTGTCGGTGTGACGTAAAGCAAAATAGAAAAAAAAGGAAAAAAGAATTTCAGTTCTGTTGTGGCTCTCTAATAGCCAAATTTCTGAACAAATTGAAAGTATCGCAGATATGGACAAATGACTAATGTTGCTTTATAAGTTGTTGTTGTTTCAAGCGGCGTAACATCTACATTGCCCCCCCCCCCCTAGATTTTACAATTGTTTGCTGGCAGATTTTAATGAACTTTGGATACAAATGAATGATACATGATTACCTGCTGCTCAGAACACCATTACATCTTTACTTCGTTCAACAACAACTTGCGCATTAAAATGTACCCGTGAAAATTATACGACTCTATAGCTCTCTGGTTTTGTTCAGATACTTTTGAACAGCAGTGCACCGATGTGACCGTGAGGCCACAGCTGAGTGAACAGGTGTTGGTATGGCTTGTGTTCGCTTGTCGGCGAGATGGGGTGTGCGCGACCTTGGGCGAGAACGAGAACGAGTTTTTTTACGTGAAGAGGGCGACCGCCCGGCTAACAAAAATAAAAATAAAAAAATGAAGGTTGGCGAGAGAAAGAGAGATACCAGCGCGTGTCACCTGTAATTGCGAGGAACGATATGAATGAAATATTTATAATATCTTTGGTGGCGTGACATGCATATTTACGGAAGGCTCAAGGATTAAATTAAAATAAACTGGATAAAAAATAGCACATTTAGAGGATATAAATTAAAAACTGAAATTTTGAAATAATTTACACGACCTTGTGGCAAAAATGGTAATGAAGTTGTATATTCGTACAGTAGAAGAATTTAGTATCTAAATTGACTTTACTTCCGTGCATGTGCACCAGACACGATATTTAAGTCATGTGATAAGATTACTCACTCTCACACTCACTGGCGTGTTCCTGGACTATCATCTGCAGTCGCTCAGCGTGGAACGTCGTGAATACTGTCGTCAAGAACAGTGGCTTCACTCCTGTGCTCTACACCTCTGATAATTGTATTCAACTTAGAACAGTGCTGTGATCAGACGTCGAATGTGCAGATATTAATCCCTCAAGTACGTGTCATTTCCAAAATACAGTTACGTGTGTTTGGAGTTTATGCTAAAGCACTTTGTGTAAGTTTCAGCTTTCTCACGAGTGGACGCGGAAGACGTGGACGTGATCATTTCCAGAAGAGGACGGAACTTCGCATTATGGATTACCAGTGCTTCACCATGAAGTTCTAAACTATCGACCACCGTTGGCGGCGTCGGGATGCAGATTCTTTCATCCTAGCATGGCTGATTGAGAACCCAGACTTCCAGACGTGAAGATTTCTCCTTAAGTTAAGTCGATTACGTCTCATTTATATCTGTTCTATGTAGTTTTGTTCTATTCTTTCTTTCTTCTCAGCAAGCTATTTTGACACATTTTATGGTTGTATATTTGCTCGGATATGTCGTAAAACTGACACATGCGATTGCTTAATGACCATATGGCCATGAATTTGACAGTGAGGGTTCCGATAGAGTTATCCATGTGTTATCAACACCATCTTTGCTTATTGAGTGAATTTCGTCACGAATATGAATTAATTTATGTCCGATGGATTTAATGGTAGGATATTTCGTCCATATTTTCAATATTTTTCTTGTAATGGAACTTCTACTTGTACCTCGTGTTTGAGATAACGTGTCATCGGGATATTGAGTCTGAATTCTATATACGAATTTAATGTGAATATGTGCATTGGGGGCATGTGATAATTAGTTAGAGTAATTAATCATCGAGACACATTTAAGTGGATATTATGTATTTGTAGGACGATGGTAGGTCCTGATATTTCGTGGTTACACATATTTGAGATTAGGATGCGACAAATTAGAGTCGTCATGGTAGTACACTGTACGTGTGGAGTATATGGAATAATTGTGCATGACATGAATCTTCGTGAAACTGAGCTTTTCACATGTTAATGGATTATTCGCGATGAATGCAGTGTAGTCTAATATTAGTGTCTTCAGATGAAGAAAATGAAAGTCCATGTTAATCGATGTACTTCTTAATTCGTGGGAATATCCCAACTTTTCTCAAGTAATTCAATAATTTCAAGTTGAAGGTACAGGTGAACGTTCGAGAAGGCCTTAGGTCTGAAGAACAGGTCTTCGACGAAATATCTCAATCATATTTGATTCGTGACTATGCAAGCTCATTCGTGATGCAATTTTTCGCTCTCATGAGGTAACTCAATCTTGCTGTAACTCAATAAATCTGTTAACAGGAGAGTAATATGATTGATCGACACTCGTCGACATGTACATAGTGTAGATATTTTCTTCTTGGTAATCACAGTCTTCTTGACAATTTCCGTAGTTAGCTGTAGAAGTAGTAATTTGTTAGTAGTTAGAAAATTATTTTCTATGTGTTCTGTTCTGAAAATATGTGACACTTTGACATTATCGATTGATAGTGGACGGGATTTCCACATGGATGATATTCTCCCCATTTACTTACGTTTGCAAGCCCAGAAGGCGTTTTATTTTGTTTAATTATTGATTAGATGCTTAAAGTTCAGTATTAATTCTCACGAAACGAGATGTGAGATGACGTGAACAGGTATATCCGACGTCCCGGATTAACTTAGAGAAAACCAAGGCAAATTCAATTTTTCATTTTATAATTACAAAATTGTTAAGATAACGACTGTAAATTTTATTTTTGTTATAATTGTTAACTTTTGAATCTTGGATATTTCTTTATTATACTCGTTCTTACAATTACTGCATTTTTTCCAGATTGTCGATGAAGGCTTGGCCCAGACCTCATTTTTCTGAACGACAATTTTTAGTTCAACTTTAAATAAATTATTTAATAACTTTAAAGACGATAAAAAAATTTTAACTATGTAACACTCTGTTAGAATGTTAGGGAAACAACTGCCGTGTACCATCCCATTAGTTTGCACCTAGGTTTGTTACATCAAGAGCCATATTAAATTCCATAACGTAGCGATCATAATCATAATCACAGATTTCAGGATGGCCAATATTGCATTTAATTAAATAAAAGTGTCATATTTGTTTTATACCTGGAACGTGCTTATTCGATGAACCCTATGATAATCCTGCCACATTCATTTATTTTATAAGCCTACAGCCACCGAACTGAGCACCCCTGGGGTGTCTCGTGTTCGCAGACTGACTATGTCGGGTACATCTTAAGTGGCTAGTCCCTTCCTTGGGGCTCGATTTTTGGCTTAAAAAGTGGCTAAATCCATCGTGGAACTTGATTAATTGCTTCTCCACGTGGTTTAAATTGACTTGATTAAATTATTAATTATTCACGGTTCGGCAGGTTCATTTCAGATTTAATGCCATCCCAGTTAGGCAGAATTCTAACAGAGTACGCGGAATTTTCAGAATATTTTACTTATGATGATGTGTTTCACATGGAAAAATGAGGGTTAGGAATTTTCTTCATGAAACTTGAATTTGCCTTATCACAATCAACATGTCTGGGGGGAAAGTCTCTGCATTTCGGCGTTTGCTGACACAGGTCACTTTATGAATAATAGAATGGATCTCGAGGAGATTAGGAAGTTATTAGAAACTATGACGGAAGAGAACAGGAGAGCACAGGAAGAGAGTAGGAGAGCACAGGAAGAGTGTAGGAGAGCACAGGACGAGAATAAAGAGGAACTCAGAAAAATATAGCAAATACAGGAAGATAGTAATGAGCGAATAAGTCAAAAAATGAACATTATGGGTGCCGCGATACAGGAAGAGGCGAAAAAGGGTCGTGACGAACTATATGCAAAACTGGAGGAAACTAGTTGTCGGATTGACAATATCGTGTTAGAGTGCAGGGAAAATCAGAAAAAAACCCTGGAACAAGTTGTTACTTTGACGAGCCAGATTAAAGAGGATAATAAGGTTATCACCGGGAAGGTCACCGCTCTTCAGAGTGACGTAGTCCTAGTAAGAAATAACATTGAATCCGTGAGGAAGGAGATAGATGTTTTAAAAGTAGAGATTTCTACGGCACAAGAAGAGATGTCAGAACAAGTGAAAAATCTTAGAGGAGAGGTCACAGAAGACTTAAAGAAAATAAAAGAGAAGGTCGACGATGATCTCCGATCCGTAAAGGACAGTATCTCAGTCAACCAAATGGAGATACAAGATATTTCACTTCAGTTCGATGATATCAAGAGCATGATTGACAAGGACAAGTCGGAAATACTTGAACAAATTATTAATCTTGCCGGAGATGTCAAGTCCGAGAAACAGAAGATGGAGGAAAATATGGACGCCCTCCAAAAATTAGAAAAAGAAGTAGGATTCTTGAAGTTGCAGGATAGGAGCACTAGGGTCTTAGTGACATCATTAATGGACCGACAGAGTAATGTCGAAGAGGTCGTACAGGCTAAATCTACTGTAACAGAAGGAATATCGCCAGTAGCTGAATCGTCTCAGAATATTACCCCTATTGAACAACCCACAGTAAACCTAAATACTACGCCGGCACAAAGTGTACCTCAAATCATTAATTTTATCCGAATGAGCGAGGACAGGCCTAGAAAATTCAACAACTTAAATGGGGTCACACCTAAAAATTTAATTCGGGACCTTGATGAATATATCCGCGAACAGAAGATCCCTACCGAAAAACATCTTCGAACGGCGGAGAAATTTTTAGAGGGAGACGTGCTCAACTGGTACCACGCTTTCCGTTATACGTTTGAAGACTATGAAGGTTTCAAGCGCTTGTTCCTACAGATACACTGGGGAGCGGATTTGCAACAAGCACTACGGTTGGATTTGTATTCACGAAAATATTCCATAGACGGGCAGACGCAGTATGCTAATTACTTCTGTAATCAAGTACGACGAATGAAAGACCTCGACACTCCACCATCTGAAAATGAGTTGGTCCAAGCGATAACAAAGCAGTTTCCTGTGGAAGTACAGCGTTTACTCATTGCTGCCAATGTTCAGACCGCAGTGCAGGCTGAGGCTATCCTCAGAAAACTCGACCATACCATGAATGTCTCAACAGTACCGAAAACTCAAAGGAGCAATACTTACCAGGTCAACGTAATAGACACTCCGAAAAACCGGAATTCGACTCCAATGCCTGAAAACGGAAGTCAGAGCGGACCCAAAGAGTACAAAAACTATCCCAGAGCGTACGATCGTCGATGGGAAGAGAGAAGAACGAGACCCAGAGAGGACAGGATGGAAGATCCGAAGAACGTCCGGAGAAGGGGAAATTACAGGACACGGGATCGACCACAGGACTACAGGCGAAATAGGCCCTATGATAGACCTAGATATTATTCAGATCGTAAATACCAGAATTTCAGAGATGACATGGAGAACCGTCATCGAGAAAGCATGCGGTACATTGAAGAATTAAGGAAGGAAACTGAAAAAGGCTCAAAATGGAAGGACGCCATTCATAATCAAGACACCGATCCAGATGTGACGGGAGCCGAGAGCCCACAGTTCCAGCGACACCGGAATTCACCTCATGATGATAGATTAAATCCTTCGGCACCACAATATCAACCTGAAAATCAGGGCGCCAGAAGAAAGACTCCAATGTGAAGATATCAAACTATTACTCTCCTATGAACAGTTATATTCAATGCCTCGAACCTAAGACTCTACCGTAAAGCAGAAGAGTGAAGAAAGAAAAAAAGAAAGACCCAGGTCGGCCGTCAAAGAAATACCAGTTTGTGTCGTGCAGAATGATTACCGTTCAGACAACTGACAGATGCTTGGAAATTATTAACACCGTGGAAAATTAAACAGTGAGGTAGACAATATACGGACCACATTTTAAGGAATGAACACGATTCAAAATTTTTTAACCTTGTTTAAAATTTTTTGTCCCAGTAAGAGGTGGATGTGACCGTGAGGCCACAGCTGAGTGAACAGGTGTTGGTATGGCTTGTGTTCGCTTGTCGGCGAGATGGGGTGTGCGCGACCTTGGGCGAGAACGAGAACGAGTTTTTTTACGTGAAGAGGGCGACCGCCCGGCTAACAAAAATAAAAATAAAAAAATGAAGGTTGGCGAGAGAAAGAGAGATACCAGCGCGTGTCACCTGTAATTGCGAGGAACGATATGAATGAAATATTTATAATATCTTTGGTGGCGTGACATGCATATTTACGGAAGGCTCAAGGATTAAATTAAAATAAACTGGATAAAAAATAGCACATTTAGAGGATATAAATTAAAAACTGAAATTTTGAAATAATTTACACGACCTTGTGGCAAAAATGGTAATGAAGTTGTATATTCGTACAGTAGAAGAATTTAGTATCTAAATTGACTTTACTTCCGTGCATGTGCACCAGACACGATATTTAAGTCATGTGATAAGATTACTCACTCTCACACTCACTGGCGTGTTCCTGGACTATCATCTGCAGTCGCTCAGCGTGGAACGTCGTGAATACTGTCGTCAAGAACAGTGGCTTCACTCCTGTGCTCTACACCTCTGATAATTGTATTCAACTTAGAACAGTGCTGTGATCAGACGTCGAATGTGCAGATATTAATCCCTCAAGTACGTGTCATTTCCAAAATACAGTTACGTGTGTTTGGAGTTTATGCTAAAGCACTTTTTGTAAGTTTCAGCTTTCTCACGAGTGGACGCGGAAGACGTGGACGTGATCATTTCCAGAAGAGGACGGAACTTCGCATTTTGGATTACCAGTGCTTCACCATGAAGTTCTAAACTATCGACCACCGTTGGCGGCGTCGGGATGCAGATTTTTTCATCCTAGCATGGCTGATTGAGAACCCAGACTTCCAGACGTGAAGATTTCTCCTTAAGTTAAGTCGATTACGTCTCATTTATATCTGTTCTATGTAGTTTTGTTCTATTCTTTCTTTCTTCTCAGCAAGCTATTTTGACACATTTTATGGTTGTATATTTGCTCGGATATGTCGTAAAACTGACACATGCGATTGCTTAATGACCATATGGCCATGAATTTGACAGTGAGGGTTCCGATAGAGTTATCCATGTGTTATCAACACCATCTTTGCTTATTGAGTGAATTTCGTCACGAATATGAATTAATTTATGTCCGATGGATTTAATGGTAGGATATTTCGTCCATATTTTCAATATTTTTCTTGTAATGGAACTTCTACTTGTACCTCGTGTTTGAGATAACGTGTCATCGGGATATTGAGTCTGAATTCTATATACGAATTTAATGTGAATATGTGCATTGGGGGCATGTGATAATTAGTTAGAGTAATTAATCATCGAGACACATTTAAGTGGATATTATGTATTTGTAGGACGATGGTAGGTCCTGATATTTCGTGGTTACACATATTTGAGATTAGGATGCGACAAATTAGAGTCGTCATGGTAGTACACTGTACGTGTGGAGTATATGGAATAATTGTGCATGACATGAATCTTCGTGAAACTGAGCTTTTCACATGTTAATTTATTATTCGCGATGAATGCAGTGTAGTCTAATATTAGTGTCTTCAGATGAAGAAAATGAAAGTCCATGTTAATCGATGTACTTCTTAATTCGTGGGAATATCCCAACTTTTCTCAAGTAATTCAATAATTTCAAGTTGAAGGTACAGGTGAACGTTCGAGAAGGCCTTAGGTCTGAAGAACAGGTCTTCGACGAAATATCTAAATCATATTTGATTCGTGACTATGCAAGCTCATTCGTGATGCAATTTTTCGCTCTCATGAGGTAACTCAATCTTGCTGTAACTCAATAAATCTGTTAACAGGAGAGTAATATGATTGATCGACACTCGTCGACATGTACATAGTGTAGATATTTTCTTCTTGGTAATCACAGTCTTCTTGACAATTTCCGTAGTTAGCTGTAGAAGTAGTAATTTGTTAGTAGTTAGAAAATTATTTTCTATGTGTTCTGTTCTGAAAATATGTGACACTTTGACATTATCGATTGATAGTGGACGGGATTTCCACATGGATGATATTCTCCCCATTTACTTACGTTTGCAAGCCCAGAAGGCGTTTTATTTTGTTTAATTATTGATTAGATGCTTAAAGTTCAGTATTAATTCTCACGAAACGAGATGTGAGATGACGTGAACAGGTATATCCGACGTCTCGGATTAACTTAGAGAAAACCAAGGCAAATTCAATTTTTCATTTTATAATTACAAAATTGTTAAGATACCGACTGTAAATTTTATTTTTGTTATTATTGTTAACTTTTGAATCTTGGATATTTCTTTATTATACTCGTTCTTACAATTACTGCATTTTTTCCAGATTGTCGATGAAGGCTTGGCCCAGACCTCATTTTTCTGAACGACAATTTTTAGTTCAACTTTAAATAAATTATTTAATAACTTTAAAGACGATAAAAAAAATTTTAACTATGTAACACTCTGTTAGAATGTTAGGGAAACAACTGCCGTGTACCATCCCATTAGTTTGCACCTAGGTTTGTTACATCAAGAGCCATATTAAATTCCATAACGTAGCGATCATAATCATAATCACAGATTTCAGGATGGCCAATATTGCATTTAATTAAATAAAAGTGTCATATTTGTTTTATACCTGGAACGTGCTTATTCGATGAACCCTATGATAATCCTGCCACATTCATTTATTTTATAAGCCTACAGCCACCGAACTGAGCACCCCTGGGGTGTCTCGTGTTCGCAGACTGACTATGTCGGGTACACCATGGCAGAAATAAAGAAGCTAACGGTGTCCGGTGTAAACAAAATGGCTGTGCTGCATTACACAGCTGCTGTATCCAATGCCGTTTTTCTGACTTTTGATATTAGTCTAAGACAATGATAAAGCCCAACGAAACTTTACACGGTGTATTAACGATATGCATGTAAACACCAATTTGTAGCATGTTCAGTCGCAATGAAAGAAATATTTTTTGTAATGTTAACTGAATTCAGAGAGTGAATTAATGTCAACAACAGAGTTTACTCCTCTAAAAATTGAAGATAAGCTTTGTCGGATGAAGTCAGCTTGATGTAGGGAAATCATTTGTTTCTCTTGTCTATAGACTTCTGGCTTCTTTTCACATCTCATAATAGAGTTTCAATCATAATCTGGACGAACAGAGTCCAAACATTTCAGGAGGTCAGCTGAAGAATTTACACAGTGGATCAAGAACCAAGCAATGTGGCTGAGGAAATTGTCATGCTGACCACGTCGTACTCAACATCTGCACTTAATGTGGTTTGGTACTGATTGTCTTGTCAGGACGTAGGTGCTTCATGGACTGTACAGCTTACGTTAATAAAGAAAGAAAGAGATAAGTTTATGGTATTATAACAACAAAACGACATTCGCCAATGTAAATATTAAGTATCTCACATTCTGGTTATTTACTTGTAACTTACTTTATTTTTAGATGGCTAAGAATTCATTCCATGTCTAGTAATATTTCAGATAATAGACGGTCGTATTAATTGTAAACTATCTTTAAATTTCTTACATAATCGCGTTCAAAACTCAAACTTTCTACATATGCATCCCTTAAGATATAATAGGAATTGCCCATTTGGGGTCTATGAATGTGAAAGTTGATGGGACCATATCCTAGAATTCTCCGGTGGGACTAAGAGAAAGGCTAGGAGGTATGGAAGACACTGCTAACTGGGTCATGGGCCTCATTCTCGCCAGTCTGGCAAGTACTTTTCTTGTTCAACTTTAGACGAACATCGGGGATATTGGAAGAAATCTATTCGTCTCTGAGGACCATGAATTAGAATAATTAGTTTGGATAAGGTGGAAAGTATGGCCATGTATTGGAGCATATTAAAGTTATTGGTTTGCTATGTTGTGGTAATAAATTCAGAAATCTGTATTTGAGAGTTAAAAGAGACCGAATCTCACTCTTATTTGCCCACAAAATAGTTAAATTTTGCTTATCAGTTCGCGACATCTTACATCACAGTTATGTTGTAAACTCCAATTTCTCAGTGTATCTTAGTCATGAAACTTACATTTGTCAAAAACCGGATGTCAGATTTTTCTACTAATACAACACTCCATTCGCTTATATCATCGTCCAGAAGTAAAAATAAAAGTGGACTGAGTCCAAGCGATGATGATGATGATGATGATGACAATAATAATAATAATAATAATAATAATAATAATAATAATAATAATAATAATAATAACTTTTACGTCCTACTAACCACATTTATGGTTTTAGGAGATACCTAGGTGTCAGAATCCAGTCACGTGGCAGTTCTTTCAGGTGCCGATAAATCTGCTGACATGAGACTGACGTACTTGAGTGTCTTCAAATAAGTTAACACCCGCTGAACCGCGACCGGACGCGCCAACTTGAACTCCACCACCTGAGCTACCCAGCCCGGCGGAGACCAAGCAGAACGACCACGGAGACTTCCATCTGGTAGAAACCACATTAGCTCACTTTCCCTCCGTTCACTCTGCATCCTGTCGTCATCACCTTTATCATCACCAGTGGTTATTGGTCAGCAACCTGTGTAAGGCATTCTAGTGATCTGATAATATTATCTTTAAAGACCAATTAAATACATTGAATGCTATGTGAAACGAACAATATTTCTCTTTACGCCATCTGTCGTTACGATGATCTGAGAGTAGCAGTATCTGTAGCCGTATCTGATAAATTTCATTTAAATAGAAATTTTTGCCAATCCAACGAGTTCTCACCACACAAACTTAACTAACAATGTCAAAACATCTGTAGCTGTTACACTCCACGCACTCATTAAAGCTGACATGTGGGTATCAATATTCCAGGGAATAATGAACATTTGATTTTGTTTATACCAATTTAATTAAGTTAATAGTTTTCATGTATATGTTAAATCGATGTTGTATAAAGGGTCAGTACCACAATAAAGGACACAAGAAGCTCATACTATATCTTCAAAGTATTAAGTGAATATGGTAGAGAATAGCACCGTAAGACCAGGCACTCTGCATTGAGGATATTCCTTGCCTTGTGCTGGTTGCTATCATCTTCGTTTTCTTCTTCTTTTTATTATTATTTCCATGGATCCTCTTTTAAAATTTCCGTGTTTGACGTCGACATGTAAGATCTTTTGCTACCATGTATTTCCCTATATTCCCTATATTCCCTGTTCCCTTCATAAAGCTGCAAATTTTTCTCATTTTATTTGTTGGATCTTCCCGCTCTCTTCACTAGGAAGACCCAGTGTAGAGATTCTGATTCTTCCCAACGCCTCACATTCAAAGAGTATGTGTTCCGCCGATTCCTCTTCTTGCTTTCATTTCCTGCATAAATTGTACTTTATTACTCCAATTCTGTGTGGGTGCTTTTCTTAAGATGGTAGTGGCCAGTAAGCAGCCCCACAACCTATCTCGTATTCTCTCGGCTAAGTGCAAGCAGTTCTTTTGTATACTTCTCGTTTGGAATTTGTACCAGCTCTTTTTGGCAAGTCTGCATCCTGGAGCATTTTTCCAGTTCTTCAGTTTCTTCTTTTATACCCATTGACCTATACAATTGCAGGCATGTCCATATGAGATCCGACATACTGGTTCTGGGCCCATAAAAGGTGTTCCTGATACTTTTCTAGTGAGTTTATCTGCCTTCTCAGTTCCTTTTGTTCCTGCATGCCCCAGTACCCATACAGTTTTGACAACATTGTACTCTGATAGCTTCAGGAGAAGTGAGTGGCAATACCAAACAATTTTGGATGAGATTTGAAAATCCTAGAGTGCTTTAATGGCTGCTTTGCTATCCGTAAATATGATAATGCTCTTACCTCTGTATTCCATTTAAAAAGTTTCCACAAGCCACACGGTAATTACTAGCACTCCAGCTTAAGAAAGTGTAGCATGTCTGCCCAGGCTCATTTGGAGTGACCTCTCAGGTATTTCTCAGTTGACCTCTCCTCCTCTTCCTGTTTCTGTCCTTGAGCCATCCGACCTGCACACCATACCTTCCCCGTTATCCTTCTCTTCAGATTATCTGGCTCTCCAATGGAATTTGAAAAATATTCCTTTGAGTCATATAATCAAATGGCATGTGTTAAACTTCCCCTGATGCAATACAGTTAACTTACAGTGACCAAGATTGGGCCTTTGAAACTTCCAGCATCCAGTTTGCTCCAATTTACGTGAACTCATTCTAGTCTGTTCCTCTATAAAGTTCCTAAGTGAAGGGAGATCTAGTAGAGTGCTCAATGCTTCTGTCGGCGCAGTTTTCATAGCTCCAATTATGGCTTAACATGCCATTCTTTTCAGGATATTATTTTACTATTGACTTTTCCTCGACTGACCTTATTACACCAGACAACTGCTGTATTAGTCATCAGCGGTGTGATGATCATTGTGTAAATCTACATTACCAGCATAAGACCCCAGGTAGTCTTGACCGCTCTCCAACATGCATACACTGGGTTTTCTGCCCGGGTTATATTTCTTCCTCTACGTGGATTACAGTTTAGCTTTTTGTTCAAAACAACACCTTAGTGCAATACCTGTTGTTCCATACGAATTTCTTTCCCGAATAGATTCAGCCTTCTCTCCCCGTCTAATTTCTTTCTCTTTGTGAAACGAACCAGGGTAATCGTGCTTGGGTTAACTGGAAGTAGTTCTTCCCGACATCAGTTTAACACAAGGTTCAATGATCATTGCATGAGATCCTGGATTAATCTCATCACTTTACCTCTAACTGCAATTACCAGATCATCTGAATATCTTTGCATATACATGTCCCTGTTAATTGAGCAAATCCATGACCTACTTAACCACGATGTTCCACAGGAGGAGAGAAAAGACTCCTCTCTGGGCACAGCCTCGTGTATCTCTGAACTTTAGAGTCTGTTCAAACAGAGCTTATTGTTCTCCCGTCAAGCATGGACCTAATCAATTTTACGGCGGTTTAACTCACCTTACTCTCCTCAATAGCCTCGATCATTGAGTTGTAGGTTATGTTGCTGAAGGCACTTGCTGTGTTTAAAAGGCCGCCAAGGCTATTTATATATACTCTAGGCTTTCCTCAAGTTTGCAGTTGGTTGAGTGCAGCCCCAGTGAGTCTGAGAGGTCTGTATGCAAACTGACTATATAATATACGCTTGAGCTCAGTGGCACCCTTTTCCAGCATTATCAAGCATTTCCCCCATTGCAATCAGCATAGAGGAGTTAAAACATAATGGTCTGTATGCTTTGGCTTGAGAATAGTTTGCTATTCTGGCTTTGGTATCAACACCGCCTTAGCCTGAGACCATGATTTCGGCACGCTCCCCAGGTCCAGGCTTGCTCTGAAAATATCTGTAGGGTATCTGCAGATCTGAAGAGTATCTCCCGTCCCTCCTGTAGGAGTATAGGAGGTATATCATCCGGCCCCGGCGCCTTTATTGGCTGAAGCGTGCTTATGGCCACCTCACTTTGTTAGGCTTTATTAATCGGTTGGCACAGTTCCAATCCGCTCTTCGAGCCCTAGTCCCTGTTTCGCCAGTTTCTTCCCCGTCCACCTCCTCAGCCTCTGGAAAGTGGCATACTATTACTAACTTCAGCGTCTCCCTTCCTGTCTGAGTGTGTGTTAAATCAGGTTTTTAATTGTTCCCACGTGACTGATGTATGTTGCCGTTAGTACCTTTTGGACCCTAGATGCTTCAGAGTGTGAGGAACTGTCTCCAAGATTTTCTTTTGGCTTTTCGTATCTCAAGGTTATATTCAGTGAGTTTCGTATGATGTACGTCCCACACACCATCTATAGATGATATTTTCTACAAAGCCCTAAACTCTTTCTTCATTTTAGCTAGATCGTTATTCCACCATCTACCATTTTTGGTGTTTTTCTTCACTCTGACATGACAGTTATCTTGGTATCAGGTTGTGATGGCTTCTTCTATCTGTTCCACTGTCTAATCCAATTATTTCCTCCTCCGCACATTTGTTTTAATTTTTTATAATTTTTTATACAGGCTGTCCTAGAACTTTTCTATATAGGTTCCAGTTCGTTCTTTTTGGATTCATGTACATTTCCGTTTCACATTGTCTCGTAACTACTGCAAATTGCATATGCTAGTGGTCCGCCAAAGATTGCTCCTCCAGCACCTTCCAACCCTTAATGTAGTTTGCAATACGTGTAGTGCCCAGTGCGATGCCTATTACTTCCCTTCATGCCTTAATAATAAATGAAGGTTTGTTATCTAGGTTTAATATTGTCAATTCTGTTCTAATAATAACATCTAGTGAGGACTCGCCTCTGGCATTGCAGTTTGTACTGCCCAACGCCATATGATGTGCATTTGCATCTGCTGTAACCTGACAAACCCCGGTCAGATATTATTATTATTATTATTATTATTATTATTATTATTATTATTATTATTATTATTATTATTATTATTATTTATTCATGTGTATATTTCAGTTATGTGTGTATTTAGCCGTCGCGGCTTAGTAACTCTTTTTGGAACTCTCATTATTGTATATAATCTCGATATTTATTTGGGACTAGCGTGTTTAGTTCACTCAGTTTATCTCCTGGTTGTGTACCTACGTGACGATACTCCGAGTGGATGATTACGTGTTGACGGAGCTGAGGTAGAGAAATTCCCGGAACTGGGCTATTTTAAGATGCTGTTGTGTTGGCTTGGTCTAGTGTGGTGCAAGCACGCGTCAGTAGTTGGAAGTTGCAGCTTGCAGTGTGCAGAGGTGATACTGGTGGTAATCAGAGAAGTGTTTGGTACGAGTTGAGGGAAGAGGTCTCATGCCATGTTGCGAGTTTTTGGAGATCTTCAGTTGACGGAACCACGAAGAGTGATGCTGGAGTGGGACAATATTCTATGGTTAAGAATATCTACATGAGGGAACGTGTTGGGCCGTTCCAAAATACAGTATATCAACGCTATCAGCAAAAGGGAGTCCATTTTCGAAAAAGTCATGACTGCGTGTGTATAATATGCGTTTCGGGATAAACTGAGTTCCTATAGAGAGAGAGTTACTTCATAATATAGAGACATTAATTATTCATATTAATATTCTGTTTATTTTGCTATATATATATATATGTTCAAGGGTGTATTACGACGTGCTATGTTCAGATTTTTAAGATATATTCTGTTTAATTTGTGGGTGTGGGAAAGTACCAGATGGACTCCTTTTCCAATATTATTTTCCAGGTATCAGTGATTCAGATCTCCTTGTTACAAGGCAACGACCCTGGAAAATGAGTCTCAACAGCCGGCAAATTTTAAGAATTATTTATTTGTATATTTATGGCTCCCAAATTTTCATTAGTCATTATCAGTTTATATTTATTTAATAGAAAGACTTCAATGTCGCTAGCAACGTGGGGCAAGACTGATCTGAGTCACGATAGGGTATGCACACAGAAATGGTATAGTTGCTCTCAGATTTCATGATATGTACAGTGGTTGTGGAGATTTCTTGTTCGCTGTGGAGTGTATAATATGTCTTGTGGAAATTTTGCGTATGAGGGAGACGCAAGGTGATGAGTTGGACGAGAGAAATTATTAATCTGTTAAAATTAAGAAATAGGAGTGTGGAAAGGAAAGTGCATATTAATTGTAGTACAGGGGGAGCAAACTATACCGTTGACACGATTAATTCAGAGAGTGAAGCCACAATGGGCGATAATAATTTAAATGTTGTGTTAGATTCGATGGCAACCGGGGACGATGCTTCATCATCTCTATCAGAGCAGAGTAGCGATAGTAGTGACCAGCAGCTAGACCAATTAATTCATATTTTGAGTGAATTTACAAATAAACTTGAAAGTAAACTTAGAGAGCAGAATGATGAGTTAGCACAGAAACTTGAAAGTAAGCTTGAGGATAATAATCAGAAAATGGAAATTAATGTTGCTAAAATTGAAAAACAAGTTCAGGAAATTAGTGATAGGATGGATAATCAAGTAAAGAGGTTAAGTGAGAAAGTCGATTCAGGTATTATTGAGATGAGGAAGGAATTAAACTCTCAATGTGTAGAAATTAATGGTAAATTGTCTGAGCATGATAGGCAAATTGAAGAAATTAGGGGTATATCTGAATCAAATAAAAGTGAATTTAACCGAGTAATTTGTAACGTTGCTAATAATCTTGAAGCGAAACTTGTTGAAAATAATTCTAAATGACAGGATAAAATTTTAGATAACTTTAACAGTATTCACAATGTGATAAGTAAACTAGGTGTAATTGAACATCAGGTCAGAGAGAACGCTAGTCATATTGATGTATGGAAGGCAGATGTATTACAGAGGGTTGACGAAAAGATTCAATCAGTCAGGTCCTCAGGTCATGTTCAGAGTTCTAGCATACAAAGGCATATTATTAAGGAAATTGAGCTGCCTAAGTTTAATGGTAAGCAGTTCAACCCTCTGGAATTTCTCAAGGTAGTGGAGAAACGTTTTACTAGGAGCTTGGACGAAGGTGTGTTAGAGTGGGACTTGGTAGATGATATGTTAGCAAGTGCTTTTACGGGTGAAGCTAGGAGTTGGTATGATGTTTATAGAGGTCAGATTAAGGGTTTAAGGGGATTCGGGGAGTTGTTTATGGATAAGTTTTGGGATGAGGAGATTCAGGGTAGGGAAAGAGATAGGATTATGGCTGGGAAGTGTACGGGTAATGAGGGTATTTCTCGTATGGAGTATTTTCTTGTGAACGTGGCTATTAGTCAGAACTTAGAAGGGAGTTAGCCAGAGCAGGATATTGTTAGGAGGATGGCTAGACATTTTAATGAAGATATTCAGTTGGCCATATGCATCCAGCAGGTTAAGACCATTAAGGGAATGGAAGGGCTGTTGCAACGTTTCGATTCTTTGGGTAGGCAGGTAGGAAATAGGAGTGTGGGGGAAAATAATCACAGGAGAGGAGTAGCATTTGAAAGTAATCGTAGGAATGGGAATGACTATAACAGAAGGGATCAGGGTAGTGGGAATAGGCAGGAAGAAACCAGGATTAATTTCAGGAATCAAGATAGTAGGAATTTTAATTCTAGTAATCAGTCTAGGGATTTGAATGATAGGGGGAGAAGGGATGAGAGATGTAATAATAGTGGTAATCAGCAGAATCAGAATTTAAACTCCAACGGGATGTCCTAAATAGGTCCGTTAGGAGATCCCCACTTGATGTGCAAATCCATGTTATCAAGGAGGCTTTTGAGATTGATGTTGGTAAGGATTTGTTGTGTGACCAGGATAGTGCTAAGGAAGGTGGTTCGTCTGAATTTTTGATCAACCCAGCTATGGAGGCTACCATATGGAAATTGCTTGTAGACTCGGGGAGTCATAAGTCTTGTGTAAATGTTAAAGTTTGTGAGGAAGCTCGTCGCAGAGGTGAGATTATTGAGGAGATTCCTGTGAGGAACACATTTATTATCACAGCAGCTGGTGCTAAGAGTAATCGTATTCGTAGTCAGGTTATTGTTCCTATTGAGGGTGGTGGTCAGACCATGTTGCAATGTTGTCTTGTTGTGCCTAATCTGGTATATTCCGTTATAGTGGGGAATGACTGGCTATCTGAAACCAAGTGTGTGATTGACTATGATACTGCTGTTTTGAAATTTCTTGTTGGTGAAGAACGTAAACCGATTAAGCTTAATTATCAGGTGGATAGGAGTAGTTTTGTGCTTCATTGTAGTCATATTCAGGTTATTGAGGAAATTGTTGAGGATGAAGTCGATGTTAAAATTAATAGTGCAAGTATCAGAATTAATGACAGTATGGTATCGGAAAGTCAGGAGTTGGTCAGTGAGGTGGAGAAAGCGGTGCGACAGACATGCCTGGAGGAGCAGCAGAAGAGGGAACTTTTGAATGTTTTGATGGAGAACAAGGAGGTGTTCTCTGGTAAATTAGGGTGTACTACTGTGTACGAACACTCATTTGATATTTTAGATAGGTCTAGTTTTAATAGTCCTAGATATCCGATTCCTCATGCTCATGCTCAGGCGGTACAGGAAGTGATACATAATATGCTTACAGGTAAGATTATTGAGCCTTCCTGTAGCAAGTACGTTAATCCTTTGGTTGTTATTGGCAAGAAGGATGGGTCTGTGAGACTGTGTTTAGATGCTAGGCTTATGAACCGTCGGATAGCTGAGGATCAGCAGAGGCCTGAGAATATTGAGAGTTTAGTTCAGAGATTTGAAGGTTGTCATTGGTTTACTGCGGTTGACTTGCGTAGTAGTTTCTGGCAGGTACCATTACGGGTGGAGGACCGGCCTTTTACTGCTTTTCTCTATAAGAACAGCTTGTTTCAATTCACCAGAATTCCTTTCGGAACCAAGACGTCGTCATCAGAGCTTATTAGAGCCCTATCTATTGCACTAGGGTCGGACATAGAGGAATTCACTACGTGTTACATCGACGACTTGGTCCTTGCATCTCGTACATTTTCAGAACACATGACACACTTACGGAGTGTTTTTACAAAATTAAGGGAAGCGGGCTTCACTTTGAAGCTATCTAAATCTAATTTCGCAACGCATCAAGTTAGTTTTCTGGGGCACAACATCAATCGGAACGGGGTCACACCACAGGGGGAGAAACTGGACAGCATCTTAAATGCTAGCACCCCACGCAATGCGAAGCAGTTAAGGTCCTTTTTAGGTCTCTGCAATTATTTCAGGCGCTTTGTAATCAGATACTCTTGTTTAATTGAACCTTTCCGCGAGTTATTAGTAAAGAATGCGAAATGGAGATGGAACCATGACCTCAATGAGGCATTTGAGCGCCTGAAAAGTGGATTCCGCCAAGCTGTCACGCTGAAATTTCCATGTACTGAGAAGCCTTACATTGTAATGACGGACGCGTCTAATTCAGGTATAGCTGGTCCTCTCTGTCAGCGTGATGAACAAGGTAATCTAGGCATTGTTTCCCTGGCAAGTCGAGGATTTAGCACAGCGGAACGGCGGTATACTACGAGCGAACAGGAACTTTTAGCGATTGTTTATTCTTTAGAGAAATTCCGCATTTACATTTTAGGACATTCTTTTGAGATCCATACAGATCATAGTGCTCTTGTCTTTATGAAAACTTGTAAGTTAACCTCCAACAGGATGTCACGCTGGATTCTGGCGATACAGGAGCATGACCCTAAAGTTGTTCATGTTAAGGGTACTGATAATGTGTTAGCTGACTATTTGAGTCGGAATATTTCTGTGACAGCTGATGAGGTCAGCACTGATTTTAGTGAGAATATCTTGGTATGTGCTGATAAGTATGACGAATGTAGAGAGGAGAGAAGGAAACTCTCGAAGATGAAATTGGAACAGGGACAGGATGAGGAGTTGTGTGATATTTTATCTGAGTTAGAGGCTGCTGAGCCTGACACTATTGTGGAAAAAGGGAATACGAGGTATAAACTTCTGAGTGGTTTAGTAGCTCGCATATGTCATAAGGATGTATGGAGGGTTGTAGTGCCTCAAGCCTTGCGGAAAGACATGATTTGGTATTTCCATAAGGAATTAGGTCACTTTGGTGCGGAGAAGGTATTACAGTATGTGCAATTCAGTATCACTTTGTGTGGCGCAATATGGGTAGACAAGTCTGTCAGACTTTGGCTACTTGCGATGTGTGTCAGAAGTGTAAACACCCAAATAGGTATATGCACGGGCCGAGGCAGGCTGTGATAACCGAGGATATAGGTGAGTTACTGTGTGTGGACATCTATGGACCGTTGGTTAAGACTAGGTATGGCTACCGATATATATTTGTAATTCTTGACTCGTTCTCTAAATTTTTTAAATTATACCCACTTCGGAAGGCTTCTGCTAGAGGATGTGCCAATGCAGTGAGTAAGTATTGCGAGGAATTCGGTAACTCTAGGAGGATCCTATCCGATCACGGCTCACAGTTCATTTCGAACATCTGGAAGACGACTCTACAGGACAGAGATATTCAGGTAACATATTCGTCTATAAGGTTTCCTTGTGGAAAAATGTCTGAGAGAGTCATGAGGGAACTTGGACGGATGTTTAGGACCTATGTCAGTCATAATCATAACTCTTGGTATGAACATTTAAGTAGGATGGAAAATTGGCTCAATGTCACAAGACATGAGAGTACTGGTCTTACACCCATTGAGGTGCACTTTGGGAGAAAGCCTGATTTTGAATTGGCCAAGATATTGAGGTTGGAGAGCGTGGAGGGGGTTCCTCAGGACGTATTTGTACAGCTTGCTAGGGAGAAGCTGGTTAAGTCTGGTCAAAAGTGCTAGGATAGTTCAAAATAGGTGCTCTGATAGTTTAGTGGTAGGAGATGAAGTATTGTTGCGAGTGCCTCACCCATCTAACGCTGAGGATAAGACCATGTCTAAGTTTTTTCAATTGTTTAAGGGTCCTTTTATTGTTGCGAGAAGGATAGCGAGGTGTGCATATTCCTTAATTGATGCTAATAGGAAATGTATTGGAACTTATAATGTGTTCAATTTGAGGAGATACCATCGGGATCCCTAATGTTGTATATCGTATATATGATGGGTACTTTGAGGAGCTGTCCTTGGGCCATCAGCCACCTGATTTGTGTTGTTTTGCCAACATTTGCATCTGTTGGAAAACAAAGGGGGAGTATTGTAACCTGACAAACCCCGGTCAGATATTATTATTATTATTATTATTATTATTATTATTATTATTATTATTATTATTATTATTATTATTATTATTATTATTATTATTATTATTATTATTATTATTATTCATGTGTATATTTCAATTATGTGTGTATTTAGCCGTCGCGGCTTAGTAACTCTTTTTGGAACTCTCATTATTGTATATAATCTCGATATTTATTTGGGACTAGCGTGTTTAGTTCACTCAGTTTATCTCCTGGTTGTGTACCTACGTGACGATTCTCCGAGTGGATGTTTACGTGTTGACGGAGCTGAGGTAGAGAAATTCCCGGAACTGGGCTATTTTAAGATGCTGTTGTGTTGGCTTGGGCTAGTGTGGTGCAAGCACGCGTCAGTAGTTGGAAGTTGCAGCTTGCAGTGTGCAGAGGTGATACTGGTGGTAATCAGAGAAGAGTTTGGTACGAGTTGAGGGAAGAGGTCTCATGCCATGTTGCGAGTTTTTGGAGATCTTCAGTTGACGGAACCACGAAGAGTGATGCTGGAGTGGGACAATAATCTATGGTTAAGAATATCTACATGAGGGAACGTGTTGGGCCGTTCCAAAATACAGTATATCAACGCTATCAGCAAAAGGGAGTCCATTTTCGAAAAAGTCATGACTGCGTGTGTATAATATGGGTTTCGGGATAAATTGAGTTCCTATAGAGAGAGAGTTACTTCATAATGTAGAGACATTAATTATTCATATTAATATTCTGTTTATTTTGCTATATATATATGTTCAAGGCTGTATTACGACGAGCTATGCTCAGATTTTTAAGATATATTCTGGTTAAATTGATTAAGTAAATTTGTGTGATATTAAGATATATTCTGTTTAATTTATGGGTGGGGGAAAGTACCAGATGGACTCCTTTTCCAATATTATTTTCCAGGTATCAGTGATTCAGATCTCCTTGTTACAAGGCAACGACCCTGGAAAATGAGTCTCAACAGCCGGCAAATTTTAAGAATTATTTATTTGTATATTTATGGCTCCCAAATTTCCATTAGTCATTATCAGTTTATATTTATTTAATAGAAAGACTTCACTGCTTCAAGTACCAGGTGTTCACCGCTTCTCTTGGCATTACAAATCAGTTTTTCAAATTCTTCCTAAGGTGGCGAATTTGTGGAATCATATAGGATATACGTTGAGCCCATAATGATTTATCTAGGTCCTTCCCAACTTCCAAATTTTATCTTGGCTGCCACTGCATCTCGTGAACAGTGATCCTGCAACAGTAATTTAATTTCCTCCTTACAAGAAGACATGGTCTTGGTATTCCGATGTTATATTGTTCGCTAGCTTATCTCCAGATACCGCCAGTCCTGATACTCTGCTCTTAGCCACTCACAGCTCTTGAATAAGAGCTGCGTCGATGGCTTCAGACTTGTACTGTACTTCCTGACAAAATTGGCTACAACCGCGTTTTTGATATTGTAGGCTGGCTTGAAGAAGTTTCGGCACCATCATTATCTGCATTATGTTTTGGCTTTCCATTAATGACCTGAAACCTGATTTTCCCAAGTCCGGGATTGGCCTTATGGCCTCTGTCTTTTATCACTTCAAAGTCTCTTTCATTACATTACGTGCCAAAACAACAGCTGTCCTGCACGAGGTGTCAGTTGCTGTCGCATTCAGCACTCTACACTCTTTCATGGGAAGCTTGGTGCCATGTTGGTGTATTCTAACAAGGTTATCCTTTAACTTGTACCATGTCAAATGAGACGAAAAGTTGGTTATGATCTTTGCTGCGTTCGAAACTTCCTAGCTTCCTCAATCTCCAAGTTTTCCGCTTGCCAAGGGTTTCAATTGGCCACCGTCGGTTTCAGCCAACTTTCAGTTTACGGATATTAACAGATCAGCACCACTGAACCACTTTCCAGTCTTGGAGACTCGAGGAAACCTGGAAGTCACCCGTCTGAGAGCGTTTCATTTTCGCAATCAGAAGACATTATAATTCTGTCAAGTCTTCCTCCATTAGCGTTCCTTATGGATATGCCTTACGTATGATAGCTACCCTTGTCAAAGTTAGTCTTTCCAGATACGACCTTATTGTTTCTTCTTTCTGATTCTCGCAGGATCGTTTGAAAGACGATCTAGATGGCGTGCTCTACCCACAACTTATTTGGGCGTTATCGGCGGAATAGTCTCTCGACGATCCATGTTCTTTGGCTCCTTCTCCGTCCAAGTCTGAGCTGCTATCTTTGTTTCTTTTATCGCTTTCTTTTCCTCCTTATATTAGGCACTGTTGGGAAGATGGCCGGTATATGTGCATCATGTTCATTTTTGATGCAGAAATTTTTATATCTTTCTCTAGGGACATTCCTATTTTGCTCGATTCAGCAGCCTGCATTCCTAGAGCTTCATGGATTTTTCCTGTCACGTATTGGGGACAGCGTGTCCTACTGGGATTTCTGTGTCCATTTGCTCATCTTGGGCTTGCTCTGGGATCTGATCTGCTGGAGCTACCATAGCTTCCCCTGAATGTTGATGAATATGGTTCTTCTATGGCTTCCATATACCATTTGATGTAGGGTTGTTGTCCCTTCTATTGCCTGAGCAACGTTCTCGCCATCCCTGATGGGGCATCAGCCAGACGTTTATCCTCCAGCAACTTGGGCTCTCCGTAGCAAGAACCACGCCCCTCATCCATCCATCAAGCAGTCCATCCCTGGCCCGAATATAGCCAGGTTTATTCCACCTTCAGTGGGCCTACTCACGTGGTTCCTACTTGGCACTCTCATAGGTCAGTTCCCAAACATGAGGTTCCCCTTCGGTTGGGATCTCCCTGTTCCCAATCGGTGGTTCGTCCAGGCTACGCAGGACAAAATGATGTGTTGGTTCCGGTACCCCGTTGAGAGAATTCACCTTAATATACCAGCACCCACTTCACCTGACCCACCGTATCACCCAGACGTAAGAAACATGTGTGCCTCTTTAGCATGTGTGGACGAGGCTTCCACATCCAAGACTTAGCTTGGGGTTGTAACAAATGGTTGTTATCTTACCTAGTATACATGATGATTTCAGTGAGGTGATGTGTTTCAAATGATTGCCCTTGCATCCGATTGAGGTCATCATTTTGTTTCGTTCATGTTCATGTTTCGTAGATCTGCAGAAAGCCTATGATAGAAATAAAATTAAATGGCGTATGGCTTTTAGTGCCGGGAGTGTCCAAGCACATGTTCGGCTCGCCAGATGCAGGTCTTTTGATTTGACTCCCGTAGGCGACCTGTGCGCAGTGATGAGGATGACATAATGACGAAGACCACACATACACACACCCAGTCTGTGAAATTAACCAATTATGGTTAAAATTTCCGACCTTGCCGGGAATAGAACCCGGGACCCCTGTAACCAAAGGCTAGCACGCTAACCATTTAGCCATGGAGCCGAACGGCGTATGACAGAGTAACTAGGGGAAAGATTTTAGCTGTACTGAGGAATTGTGGGATTAAAGATAGATTGACAATTGACCTACAATGAGAACTGATAGTAGAATGAGCTAGTTAAAGTGGTTAGACAAGGCAGTAATTGTTCTTCTTTGTTGTTCATAGCTTACATGTATTTTCTGCTGAAGGTAAAGAGGCAGGATGAGATTCACTTAGTTGGAGATGCAGTAAGCAGTTTGGCCTATGCAGACGATTTGGTTTATTGGCAGAATGTGCTGAAAGCCTTCAAGCTAATATCTTGGAAACTTGAAAATACTCGTAGCTGCAGTGAGTATGATATGAACATTAGCATTTCGATGATTTAAGCGGTATCAATAGGGAAGAGACCTGAATGTCAGATTGGGGAACACAAAATTGGAACAGATACATTATTGCAAGTATTTAGGATGAGTATTCCCCGAGAAACTGAGATTGAATCATGGTGCAGCAAAGATAATGTAGTGAGCTCGCAGTTGCGATCAATAGTATTCTGTAAGGAAGTCAGTTCGCGGACGAAACAATCCTTACATCGGTCTGTCTTCAGGTAAGTTTTGCTGTACTGGAGTGAAAGATGGGTGGAAAAGGAATATCTTATCATAAGTTATAAGTAATAGACATGAAGATATTGAGTATGATCGCCGGTAAATATAGGTGGGAACAATATCAGGCGGGTACTCGGAATGGGGAGATAAAGGCTAAGTTGGGAGTGAACTCGATGGATGAAACAGTATACATAAACAGCTTTCTGTAGTGGGGTCATGTGAGGCGTATGAAGGAGTATAGGTTACCCAGGAGAATAATAGACAGCCATAGAGGGTAAGAGATTTAGAGGGAGACCAAGACGATAGTGGTTATATTCAGTTTCAAATGAATTAAAGATTACAGGTATAGAACTAAACGAGGCCTCAGAGATAGTTACAAATAGAGGATTGTGGAGGCGTTTAGGAAATTCACAGAGGCTTTGTGACTGAGCACTGAGAGACATAACAGTCCATAATGAAGATGCATGGTGTATAAAACGGCCGGATGTGGTGGGACGTATTCACTGTTCCGTGTTTCTGTGCTGGTTCATAGTGTGGTGTGGTGGGCGTTAGATGAGGAGCTGTGTAGTTAGAAGAACCCAAATGCACAGTCCCCGAAACGGAGGAATAAACCATACTTAGTTAAAACTCCTGGGATGGCCGACAATCAAATCTGGGGCCCTCTGAACCGAAGGCAACTAAGGAGAATATTGAGCCAAAAGGTCGGGCTGAGGCATCAGATTATTTCGTGAGTGTGGTCTTTATTGGAACTGCTTCCTAAACAGTCCCATGGACAGATATCTCACTTAAGAATTACTTGATAATACTATAAATATAATGGTCTTGATATATATAAAGGTGTACCTCCCCCTTAAGCGCAATTTTAACCAAAAGAAAGCTCTGATACATATATATTAATTTCAGCCAGTTTATTCACTTCAGCATAAGTCTTTTTCAAGTAAGACACTCTGGGTCGTCCTTCTCCTCTTTTTCCGGTAGTGCTTCCTTCAATGGTGTTGCAAATAACTCCTGTTTCCGCAGAAAGTGACCAATAGATTTTATTATCCTTTTTTCGACTCCAGCGACCAAACCGTTTTCTTCCCATCTCTCTAAGGACTTCGGCATTTTTCTTCATTTCAGTCGAACTTTTCCCCTATATTCTCTCCAGATTCGCATTTCAACTGCCCCTAACCATTCGTTTTCCGGTTCTCCTAATGTTCATCTTCCTCAACCGTACAGAGGAGCACGTCATACGACGGTTTTTGCATAGGCCTTCCGAGTATGATTATCTACATGTTTGTTGGCCAGTACGTGCTATTTGTCTTGGAAGGCTTTCTTTGTCATTATTATCTTCTTCATGACTTCTGGAAGACTCCGGTTTTCACTCGTTTATAGGGTTGCAAGTTAGTGCCAGAATTGCTTCCCTTGTACATCTCCGTGACCGAAATCCCACTGGTCACTGTCGATATAGGCCTATTTTGAATTTACAACATTTCACTGTTTCAAATTGCGGCCATTTCTATGTGCAATCAACCGCACAAAATTTGTTCGTACCAGAAGATGCCTTTCTTTCAAAATCCTCTTCTTTGAAATAGGATGAACATAGTGTGCAGGTGGCAGGAATCCAAGTATCATTTCTTCGGCAACTGGCTCTCCAAAATTTACAAATATCCTAGGGTTTCCAGAATGCAGAAAATTAAATATATCTCTGCAGGCCAATCGTTGCACAGCTGTGTGTACATATATACGAAACTTGCGCATAGTCTCTCTCATAAAAACCAAAATAATGGATGCACGGTTTGTGTTACTACGAAATGAAGATCACCACGGGTATTTAGAATTTAATTTTCTACAAAAGGACAAAGGTCATACGAATTTTCTTCTTAGCACTAATGGTTTTCGAGGAAATTAAGCTTTAGTGATTTAAGCACGCGTTTAAGGCAATCGCCCGTCGAAACTACGGTTGAGCCAATTAGAATCAAAAACAGAATGTGTGTCCAATACTGGTTCAAGTACAACCATCGCCATAATTTGTAACTCTGTGCGGAAAATGTTGTGAGTTTTTATTTCATTGAACTACTAATACAGAGCCAGCAGATTATGAATTTCCCGTTTGCGAAGCCTGTACTCACGTCCGGATGGCAGCACGAGTCCGCATTTTAGCAAACTGCAATTTCAATACTGGAGTCACTGGCTTTTAGTACAAAAAATTAATCACTTGAAGAGATATGTACTCACCTGTGACAAGCAAGAAGATGTTGGAACGGCTTTCCTTAATTTTCCAAACCTAAGTAAACATTCCTTAAATAATAAAATCGTGAGGTCTACGGTATAGTTAGGCATTGGTAAAATACAAAAAATACCTTTGCAAGCTAATTCAAGGAATTGTTGACTAAACTGACCACTTACACGTCACCAAACAATCGACCCATCAACATCAGCTACTTCGCTATAGAAGGAGGGTCTCGAGATAACTCAGAACATTTAGTGTTCGGTGACGTTAATAAATGCAGACGATAATAGTTTAGGCAAAAAGCAAAGTCATCTCCGTACAAGTAATGAAGGTTTGGAGGGGTGAAAGGTAAAGTCTTCCACTATCTGTAACCACGGCACTTGGTGGGGTAGAGTTGTTAGCTCAACGCCGGTGCGCCTTTGCCCCCAGGAATGAACACGCTACTCATTTTTTGTATAGACTGAATGTACCTCAGCTCCATTCACCTCCGGAAGTGAAAATATCGTTTCTTTAATATTTCGACTTTCTGACGGGGAATCGAACCTAAGTCCTTCCGGATGAACCGAACAAGCCGTTAGCGTTACCGCCTCGATCAGGCAGCCTCTTAAACTTGTGCCATTGTCCCGAGGTGGTGCAGCTCTTCTCAGGCACACCAACATTGTAGGTGATCTGCATGTACCGTGCCACTTTACAACATACAAGCTCTCTTGTCTTTCATAAATTTCTGGCGGTATCAGGAATCGAACCTGGGGCACTGTGGACGGCAACTAATAGTGGTAACCGTTACGCCACACAGGCGGACGATAATTGTTTAAGGATACTACATTTTTATTTATTGTTTGAAATAGCTGCAGGATATTCTAACAATGAAACACTCTCTTGCATGAGGGAGGTGAACCAATGAGTTTGACGGTAATTTTTCTCATGGTTCCGTTTATTAGATTCATTTCATTTCTTTTTTCTTTTTTCTAGTTGCTTTAAGTCGCATCGACGCAGATAGGTCTGATGGCAACGATGGGAGAGGAAAGGGATAGGAGTGGGAAGGAAGCGGCCATGGCCTTTATTAAGGTACAGCCCCAGCATTTGCCTGGTGTGAAAATGGGAAACCACGGAAAACCACTTTCAGGGCTGCCGACAGTGGGATTCGAACTCACTATTTCCCGGATTCAAGCTCATAGCCGCGCGCCCCTAACCGCACGGCCAACTCGACCGGTGAGCGTTCTTACTACCATTAAAATTTTAACGCAATTCTATATTCACTGCAAAGAGACCTACTAAAATGTCTAGGTTTCTTTACAGTGAGGCCAGAAGCGTGGTATAATTTTTGAGCGTTGTAGGAACACTCAAGTGGTGACATACATACATTACATTTCACGTAGGCCTACTATTTCTCTAAACGCAAATCCCATACTAGACACAGGAATCACAAATCCTTTAGTACACCGGCGTTATAGACAATCACCGTTATAAAAATTATTCACCCTACTGATTTTGTATTGAAGTTTAAACTTTCATAATTACGGTCTCTAACCTCCCTCAATATGATGTCTCTTTACAGCTTTTAGATGATGGTGTACTATATTCAGCTAGACATAAAACATCTCACTCGGATAAACGTGTGACCCCACACGGAAATTAAAGTAGCATTACATATCAGGCAGTAACACAAGTACTGCGTCAGAGGAAACTGTGAATGCCCGATATGGCTTTGTATCTCTCTAGACTACTCTTTACTCCCCAGCACCTCTACGACACCGCGAGATATGTGCAACAGGTATCCCCGCAAGACGCATGTTCCTCACTTACGGCTGGATATGACTACAGGTGAAATGACGGTGGGGCAGTGCTAGAGCAAAAACTCATGATCCTACGTTTGCGAGTTCAAGGGTTTGGGATGGGTGAGGTAGTCGATTTTTGAAGGGCAGCTTAAAATCTTTGCACATCACGCCATTGTTTTTGGCATATTGCAGATCACTGGTGGTGTACTCCTTGTTTTAAATTATCAAAATTAATTCATATTTATTAGCCCCATTGCTGGACGCCAATTGTAACATTACAAAATATACTCTTAAATCTACTTTGGGTACCTATTCTAACATTTCGAAAATTAATAATAAAAATCATAATGTAATATAAGTAGTAATAATAATAATAATAATAATAATAATAATAATAATAATAATAATAATAATAATCATAATAATAAGTAATGGCAGAACGTGAAATATTCTCTCAGCTAGTGTTCATAAAAGCTGAAAAACTGGTACTCTGTTGACTGAGCTTTACCTAACACCTCTGCAAACGATAAAAACTGGTAGGAGCATGCAGACAAGGCTAACATTAATGACATTAACTATCCGTCTGATTCTTTTCTGTGTATTACCAACAAAAAGTGATAACAAATAATAATTTACACGATTTATGGCTTGAATGATTAGATCCCTAATTTCCCACCCTTGAAATAAACGGTTACTCACTCCAGTATATCGCTGCTTCCTTCATTGGTTTTGAGCCTCACGTCCTGAGCCTCCGGATTGCCCTTGGAGTGGCCTCCTTGTGAAGAAATCCGAAACTCGTGCTGTGTAATGATAGCACGCATATCATCATCCTGTCGTGTGTAGTGACGCATGCCAACTTCCCAGCCTGATACGCATAGCAATTGCTGAAAGAAAGTGCCGTCCAACATGGTGCACTTGATGATACTTGTCAAGCTGTTACAACATAGCCCAATACACGCACAGTCCCAATGAACTGACAATGTGCCATAATTTCAGTACTAAGATCTAATTATGACGAAGTCCACGAACCATCTGTCACTTATTCCATGAATGAATAACACTGGCAACATGACCGTCTTACAACAGCTCGTAGCTAATGGCACGATGACATATGCTAGCACTTTTTCACAAACTTCACAAATATTGTATGACTGACAGCACGACACTGACAACATTGAAATGAAATGGCGTATGGCTTTTAATGCCGTGGGTGTCCGAGGAAAAGTTTGGCTCGCCAGATGCAGGTCTTTTGATTTGACACCCATAGGCGACCTACATGCCGTGATGAGGATGAAATTATTATGAAGACGGCACATACACCCAGCCCCAGTGCCAGCGAAATTAACCAATTATGGTTAAAATTTCCGACCCTGCCAAGAATCCAACCCGGAACCCCTATGACCAAAGGCCAGCACGCTAATCATTTAGCCATGGAGCCGGACACTGACAACATTCATGACCATAAACAGAAAGAATAATCAGTAATGAGTTAAAAATAAAGTGAGTCCACTGAATAACATTCCCTAGGTTTATAGTGTACTTTCTATTATATTATCTTCGTCTTACTTCAATTTTCCGTTCCATGTTACAACACATTTTCCTAATCAGTTGCTTGGACAAACCCATGATCACAATGACACTGGCCATTTTCCGTCTTCACCATTTCCTAACTTCTTTGATCTGAGCGCCTACGCACTCAAAAGTACTTCCCAGAATATATCCTGGCCATGGTTTTACCCAAGATCATCGCTCCACCTTCTTTTACACAAGTAGGCTGAGTTTCAATGTCCCAGAAAATGGCTACCTGATTCATACCACGTATATACGTAGTTTTATCGTATAAATTACAACAAATGCCATACTTCATTTCTACTACCCTTAAATTTACAGCTACCAGAATTTACTTATGGCATTTATAATAACGTGATGTTCTTGATATTTTTTATTTAAGAAAATACATATGAATTATTTGAAATATACATAAATTGCCTAGCCTGTTACACGGTACGTTGTCACTCGACAAAATTAAATAAACTTAGTCATAGCAAACGTCCAGTAGGATTCAGCTTTCGTTGTTAGACTGCGGCGTAATGGGAATGCCAGAGTGAATAGGCAGGTTGCATAGAAGGCACCACTTCAGAGGGTCTGCAACTTGGAAGCTGAGGCTATACGATTATTGCTATTGTTCTTCTTCTTATCATTATTATTATCCCAACAATAGCATTGGAGGAGAAGAAGCGTCAAGACGTAGGCAGCTGAACAATAAGACAATATATATTTTTTAGATCATTCCTAAATGATCTCTTCTTTCTTTAATATTTCGATATTTTTAAGAAAACAACAACAATTTTAGGAGTTAATAACAAGCGAAAATAACAATTTCAAAAGGGACATAAGCACTATTATAAGCCTTAGAGGTTAGTCAACGTTAGTTAACAGGGGAGAAGTAGATCCCTTTTTACAAGACAAGACTTGCTAGTCTTAGACTATCTTTGGTTTGATACAGAGATTTGGGCCTCTAGTAACAAATGTTTCGCTTCAAATGGAAATAGAATCTTAAACAGTGATTTACTATGAATATGAAGGAAAGAAGTCAAGGCTTCCAAGACATCAGAGGGAATTTGAAACCTCAACTTCAACTCCAACTTTCAATGGCCGAACGGGCTCTTATTACATTTAAAATCATAGGAGCTTATACACCCCGTGACACTCGTTGCCCATTATTCAAAGAGTGGAAACACACAACCCCTGGGTCAGAAGTTTCCAGAAAAACAAGAACCGAAGCTCACACTAGACGGCCAAGAAAGAGAAAAACAATAGATTAATGGAAAGGCAGGGAACAAAATGAAATTGGATGCTGAATCCACTCATGCAATCCCTTGACATGACTTGTCATAAAACCTAATGGGGCAGAAGGCCCGGTGACACAGTGGATACGCCATACTACGTCGGTGACTAATAAAAGGTTAAGACCAAAATGCGAGATAGAAAAATTAAGGGACCGATGACCTTCGATGTTAGGCCCATTAAAACAACAAGCAAGCAAGAGAATCTTAGTCACGTAAAGCAAAGTGAAGAAAGGAAACGATGGTCTACACTCATACGTCCTTACGAAATTACGTGGTACCCACTTGGGCGATTACGCTCTGTCCATAGACAGCCTAGAAACCTACATATTACAAGCTAACAGAAAATTAGGAAGCCCTACGTTAAAACCAAGGTAGACGAGGCACACCTTAATTGTTTCATGCTAGAGGGGAACAGCGGTATCTTCCCGTCGCCACACACAAATAGGTTCACAAGTTAGATCAAAGTATAGCCGTCTACCTTACATGCTGCCCCCACCTCGTCCGTATTCCCCTGGGTGGAGAACCTCACTCACCGCCGCACATTTCAAGGTCCAAAAGGATACATAAGGTCCAAGTTTAACAGTATTTATAGGGACGAGCAGGGCACTGATTGGCTGATTTTAATAGAGCCGACAGGTGTGACAACTTAGAAACAGACGATTTAAGTTACCGGGTGCCAGCCCACATGCAGGCACAATACTCGACTAATGCTTAGACATTCCGAGCCCCTAGATGGTACTCAGAATTAAAAGTAGTAACATTTGTTAAGCAAGTAGAAAATTAAGTACATTTCATAAGTTTCTGCCTGTCTCCGAGAGACTACGCTGCTTTCAGGTATTAAAAGTGTTGCCTACCACTAGGGAGAAGCCTTACTGATGTTACAATTATTATGATAAAAGATGGACGACTTTACTTGATCTTCTCTTCACCTACAATTATTCCAGTAGGCTAATAATTGGTTTGACGTAGAAAGAAAAGCATCATGAAAATCATTATAGCACATGAAAAATGAAGCATCCTGAGCCTTAACCTGTTATAAATTAATAGAGGTAAAGAACGTTGACTACGTGATATGGGTCGTGTAATTGTAAGCTTCCATTCAGGAGAGAGCGAGTTCGAGCCCCATTGTCGGAAGTCCTGAAGGTGGTTTTCTGTGGCTTCCAATATCCATGTTAGGTAACTGCCTGTGCTGTACCATAATTTAGGCCATGGTCACTAGCTTCCCAGTCCTAGCTTTTCCTGCTCCAGCGCTGCCGAAAACCTATCTGTGTTACTATGACACCGATAGCAGAGAGAAAACATTAATAATGCGAGTGTAGTTTATAGAGAGATGATCTCTTGTGATGAACATGGTTTCAATTCTGAATA
Organism: Anabrus simplex; assembly: GCF_040414725.1. Classification (NCBI taxonomy): domain Eukaryota; kingdom Metazoa; phylum Arthropoda; class Insecta; order Orthoptera; family Tettigoniidae; genus Anabrus; species Anabrus simplex. The sequence goes on from NC_090266.1 coordinate 801,681,584, forward strand.
ATTTTTAGACCAGGAGATCAGCGTAACTACTCTCTCAGTCGTATTGGTTGGTTTTCAAGCCTTTCGTAATAGACAGCTATTCAGATGACCTCACGAGACTGATTTAACCCTGTCCACAAAGTCAAATCGAAATTAAAATCCTTGGAGGGACTGAGAATCGAGCCCAGTGTCTTCAAATAGGTGCAGTGGCTCAGTGGCATAAAGCTGTCTGATAGAAATCCTAAGAAAAGCAGGAGTAAATAACGGCAAGATTTAAAATCGTCAAAATATCAAGACCACCTTTACAAAAAGAAGAAAATATTCAGGCAGTTACGCTCAGCTAAGACCCTTGGGACCCTCTCTCCAGTGCAGGCAGTCCCGTATTCGCTGTTCTTGCGGGAAGGCTCGTATCGGCACCACTAAACGTAACATTAACAACAGGCTGAAAGAACATTAGCTTTGATGTCGTCTCACCCAACCTGAAAAATATGCGGTAACGGAGTGCACTGCCTCATTCCTCGAATCATGAGGTGTAATTTAGGGAAACCACGGTCAGTATCATTCTCCTCTCTACCGAGAATCTGTAGAGGTAATGAAGCATGACAACAGTTTCAACAGAAAAGAAGAGGGTCCACACATTAGCTTAGTTTGGAGACGGTTACTCCCTGCCAGACGGCAAAAGTTTGAAAGCACTAGGACGTACTGCGCAGGTCCTAGTGAGAACAATATGAGAAAGTCGATAGTGGCGCCACTACCTAGCCTTCATATACTTTAAAAGTACGGGCGTACATCAGGCGTATCCGACATACTAGACATAGCCCTATTGTGACATATTCCTCAAAGGCATAGCATAACGGTAGTGAACGACCTGGGGTCGAGGCACCAACCAGTGATATTTACACTAGATGCGAACCCAGAGGAATATGAGAAAAACCCCAGACGCCGGCTCAACTATAAAGCAGCCAACTGGGGCAAATTCGAACGCAAGCTAGACACACTCCTACAGGGAAGCGAAGGCATGCTATTAGACAGCACAGCCCAAATTGACGAAGCATTCAAAACCCTAGTAGAAGCAATTCAAACAGCCACAACTGCGAGCATACCGCTAAGCAAACACAAAGAATCCCCTCTCTTCGAGATTCCAGGTCACATAAAAGAGTTAATACGCAGGCGCAACAGCCACAGGCGTAACTGGGCTCGACATCACAGAGACGAAGACCGCGAGATGAAAAACGAACTAAACATGGAAATACAAACTCAACTACTGGAATACAGGTCGGAAAAGTGGAACAACCACCTCAGACTTTTCGACACCAACACCAGGCCAGTATGGAACCTAGCGAGACACTTCACGCGAGAAACACACAGCAACCCTACCAATTAACGGACCTAACGGCCCGGTATTCGAGAACCGTGATAAAGCCGAAATCATAGCGGACTCGATAGAGGCGGCATCCACTCCAAACGAAATACCATCTGACCCAGCCTTCATCAGGCAAACTGAGGCAAAGGTAGCAGAATTCCTTGAAAACGCACCTAAGCCGGAGGTTAAGAGGACAAATATACACGAAATTAAGTGGATTATAGGTCATCTTAACTCCAGGAAGGCGCCTGGCCCAGACGAGATCCAGAATATTATAATTAAGAAATTAACTCACAAAGCCCTAACACTACTTACCAGCATCTTCAATGCAATGTTCAGACTCCAATATCACCCTGAACAATGGAAAAGGGCTAGGATGCTGGTATTTGGAAAACCAGGCAAAGACAAGTCAGACCCCAACAACTACAGGCCCATCAGCCTTCTGGACGCCCTCAGTAAAGTATTCGAGAAAATACTGCTGAAAAGGTTAATAGGGCATATCAAGGAAAAAGATATTATTCGCAACGAGCAGTTTGGCTTTAGGAACGGACATTCTGCCCCACAACCGCTCACTCGATTCATGGAACAAGCCACCATAGGTCTCAACAAACGAAGAGACACAGGAACGGTTTTCCTTGATATCCTGAAAGCATTTGTCAAAGTCTGGCACGAAGGCCTATTAGCGAAACTAATAGACCACGAATTCCACCCAGGCTGTATAAGACTTATAAAATCTTAACTGGAGGGCCGAGAGTTCAGAGTAGACGTACACAACACACTGTCAAGTACACGTAGGATTAGAGCGGGTGTAACCCAAGGGTCCCTTATCAGCCCAATCCTCTTCGTCCTGTATACAAACGACATGCCTACTACAGAACTGACTACCACACACCTCTACGCTGATGACACTGCTATCACAGTTCAACATCCACAGCTAGCGTGCGCTCGAAAGAGGCTACAAGTAGCACTAAGAACTCTCGAGCCATGGCTAACGAAATGGCGCATCAAGGTCAATGTTGACAAGTACCAAGCCGTGCTGTTCACTAAGAAGAACAGACGCACAGACAGACCAGTCAACATAAAACCGCTAAAGGTTTTCAACGAAGATATAATGTGGCATGACAAAGTCAAATACCTAGGAGTAGTCATAGACAGAAAGCTCACCATGCTACACCGCATCAATGATATCCAAAGAAAAGCACACATACGACTTAGCCAGCTATATCCTATACTGAACAAAAAGTCCAGTATTAACACGGAAGTAGCCATAAACATGTATAAGGCCCTAATCAGACCAATAATCATGTACGCAGCCCCAGCGTGGGGGTTCACTGCAATGACGAACCTAGATAAGCTGGAATTAATACAAAATAAATGCATACGAGCAGCGACCAGACTCCCTTACGACACGCCAATGCGCCAACTACGCAGTATTGCGAAAGTCAGCTCAATAAGGCATCAAATACGTAAAGAGACACTAAATATGTACAGAAAGTCATGGAGTAATAAGATCAACCCGTTAATAAGCGGGATCGGACGCTACGACGTCGATCTTTACACAAAGTATCCTACACGGAAGCACATTCTGTTCAGCCACAGGGTTGGGTGTGCGAGGGGCCGATAGCCAACCCCCTCCCGCCAAGCTGACACCTATATACCTCATAAACCCACACACTGCAGACACCTATGTAATTATGTAAATATGTTTCAGCTGTCCTAGAGCCAGGGACCAGGCGAGGAAGATTGATAAGAAGTACAACTTAAGAAGACGACGGCAACGTAGCCAGACGGCCAAGGACGTATCAATCCACCCCCCACCCCCCCGACAGAGACATGGGAGCGGAACACCAACCCGCGTCCTACAAACAGTACTAATATATATCTGTTTAATGCGTTATTTCACTCCTATTTAGGTTGAACGCTGGACATGAGAGCAGGCAAACAGCCGGCACTCCAATGAGAACCTGTATACACATATGTTATTAATAACCTTAGTTTTAGATCTGCAGTGACAAGTGTGTTCCAACAACACCGCATACAGGGACATCGACAGGCGGAAGAAGATAGCCCCTTGCATGCAAGGCTTTGTTCTAATTCCCCCTCTCCAAAAGGAGACTTGGCACCAGGGACTGCTGGCTGCTGGACAATGGGACGAACCTATGGTCCAAATCCCAGACGCTAGCAGACCCGAGCCGACCCGGCAGTGATAAGAAGGACTGATCCCCATAATAACAGAAAATGGCAAGTAAATGGTTATGATTGCATGACACCTATTCCTAACTAACACAACCTCTGGTCTTTATCCAGCCCACATCCTTGCATGTGCTAGCAAAAGACGTCAGGTTTTACATGTAGGCTCTTTCTTCTTTCTGCCCTGACCCTTCAATACCACACCTTAACACTATCCAACCAAGACAAATTTTGCCATGGTAGCGAGTCTGACTCGAAAACCGGCAGATACTCCTTGTAACACTCCCCACTCTACCCAGCTATTTCTAAGAAGAAAATAGAAATTAATAGCATGTCGGAGGCCATGTAGATTGAGTCGATGGTCACGGCGGGGGAGCGGGCTCCGGGCTCCCCCCCCCCCCCCCGTAAAAAAAAGGGCGTACATCAGACTGTCATATAGTCTTGACGAGAGCTGCCGCAGTGTAGCTGAAACGTCAACGCATTAAAATGTACGCAAGACATAATACCCAGAAAACCTGTCTATTGATACCAGCCGTGAAAGCCAGGACCAGTATAAAGAAATTGGTGATTAAAACAATATTTTCAGAAGACGTCAAACACTATAGGGAAATACGGAATGGGTGAATTATCTGTGAAACGTGTGCTCGGCGGGGAGTTCTTAGGCCATCTAATGTATACTCCCGGCCAAACACAATACAAGTTTGCTAGAGTTACTTTTAAATTAAATGCTACTCGTGTGCACAAATGAAGTCATTGAAATTATTCATAACACTAAAATAAATCCTGGTACTGCTTGCCTTCGCTTCACACTTAGAGGAACTGAATGGATCTCTTGCCGGATATTAACCTGCCGTTTGCTAAGGTTTAACGTCCAATGTTCCCTACGGAGAGAGTGGAACTGAATTGGTCATATGTTGTTACCTTTAACTCTCGATGAGTATTTCGTGAAATATTGGCTATAAATGCCGTCGTAGATTTCTGTTGGAATGACGTAATTTTCATTCCATCACAGCTATTTCAGCAAAAACGAGTCGTAAAATGTTTTGCACATATCCATCGCGGTTAATTGTCTCCTAAACAAATTGCATAATTATTATTTCACCTATATCTGCATCCTGTTCCTTGGCTGAATGGTCAGCGTAACGGACTTCGGTTCAGGGGGTCTCAGGTTCGATTTCCTGCAGCAGCCCTCGTCAAGACTGGATGACAGGCTGATGTACGATCGTACTTTTAAACCATCTGAAAATGTCTAAGTCGAGGATTTTAATCTAAACCATGTAGCACCACAGTGAGGTCTGAGAAACCCGACGTGAAATACATTGTACGCCTTCCTTATTCTTAGCAATGGGCTATAGATTGGGTGTTTGTGTTGTACATCCATGTAGATTAGGTTGGTACTTCCTTGTGCGCTATAATGATTCCTTCTAATCTATCAGTTGCAAGAGGAATATAAGTCAGCGTCCCAGAAACTTCAGCGTGGTAGTGATCGTTGTGATTTTCTCACGCGTCAAGAATTTCCTCCTGCAGTATCTGTCCACTGTTAGTGTGCTGACGTCTAATACTTACGTGTGCCTGGTTTTTGATAACATTTGTGTGATGTTTATTATTATTTTCATATTTTTTTCTAGTGGCATTACGTCGCGCCGACACAAATAGATCTTATGGCGACGGTGTGATGTTTAAATTGGCTACCTGGGGGTTTAAGACTATCACAAAAAAGAAACATAAAGCAGATTTGGAACGCGGTGACAGTGAAAGGAACAAAGATGGCGAATGGTATAATTAGACTCCGATAGTGCAACTCAGAACTTTGAAACCAGTAATGAGTTTATGTGTTCACAGTGTGGCAAATTAATTTGTTTTAGTAACAGAGCCATGTTGTGTGTTCACTTCGAGCACCGTTAGAACCTCCCACTAAAAAAATCTGTCAGAAATACTAACTCCAAAATATGGCTTTATTATTAAAAGATGTTTTTACGGCGAGTGGAGAATTATAACTTGTAAATATAGATCTACCGAGTTGACGAAAAGCCTTCATCAACTATATTAAAAGTGTTATTGCTAACATTACTTAAATTATTTAATTAATAGAAATACGGAAATTTACTGGGTCATAAGAGTTATTTTCATGTATTATTAATGTTTATAGGTACATAACTCTGTGCATCAGTGACAGAGTGTCGGCCTCTGGATCCAAGATAGCGGGTTCAAAACCGGCAGAGGCAGTCGGATTTTTGAAGGGCGGAAAAAGGTCCATTCGACACTCCATGTCGTACGATGTCAGCATGTAAAATATCTCTGGTGACACATTTGGGGTTTATCCGATAAAATTCATTAAATCTCAGCCATAGACGCCCAAGAGAGTTTCAGTTTACTCTGTCTGCCAACTAATGGGCCTAGAGTAAAACGGAACGTCGAAATTGAAGAGCAGACAGCCAGATGGCGTCAAATTTAGATGTCTCCACACGGTAGCCGAGGCCATACGATTATTATTATTACTAGAATAATAAGGACTGAAAAAATTTTTACGCTGTGATAATTTATCACTAAATAGTGGCCGGGCATATCGGACCCCATTGTTGTATCCGAGTATGAGTTTTAGAACTGTGGTGTTAGAGGATTAAGTAGATACTTTCCATCGCCCGGGGAAAGGATGTTTGCGCTGTCCCCAAAATTCATGCAACTCATCCAACACATACAACACTTTCCTCCACCACAGTAATACATATTTTACCCATACACGACAGATGCCGCCCACCCTTGTCGCAGGGTCTGCCTTCTAAGGGATTGTAAGGGCTGCACCAGGCTAGAAATAGCCACCCGAATTTATTATTATTATTATTATTATTATTAATATTATTATTATTATTATTATTATTATTATTATTATTATTATTATTATTATTGTCCGACTGCTTGGCTGAATGGTCAGCATTCAGGCCTTCGATTCAGTGGGTCCCGGGCTCGATTCCCGGCCAGTTCAGGGATTATAATAGCGACTGATTAACTCTTCTGGCCCGGGGACTGGGTGTTTATGTTTTCCCTTACACTCTCCTCTTCATATTCAGACAACATACCACTCAACCAACCACCACAGAAACATGCATTAGTGCATACATCCCTTCACGCAGGGTTTCTCGCCTGGAAGGACATCCGGCAGTAAAACAAGGCCAAATCACATGTGCGACGCAGTTCACACCCGTGACCCCACATGGGTCAGAAAAACGGTGGAAGAAGAAGACGAATATTATTATTATTATTATTATTATTATTATTATTATTATTATTATTATTATTATTATTATTATTATTATTATTATTATTATTATTATTATTATTATTATTATTATTATTATATTATCAGTATTAATGTTATTATTACCTCTATCCGGACACCATACTCCAGTTCACTGATTATGAAAGAATTCATGATGGGACAGAATACATTCTCAGAATTCGGGTTTTAAAGCATCCATATGAGTAGAATCAAGATCCGTTGGGAAACATTGAGAATGGGGAAAAAATACTCATCATAAACTTCATCAAAATCCGTTCACAAAATCTTCTCCTGTATACTGTACAACGTGAATTATATTCTAGCATCGTAGTAATGTAATTGACATAAGGAGAATGTACTGGATTTATCGACGTGGTTTGCAATGCTATCCCAAAATGGATCTGTGAACACATATGTCGGCTTTTTCATGTATTATCATCAGCACTTCCCTTTACAAGAACGTTTATTTTTACCGACTTCAGTAAGATCATTCTTGAACAGCTAATTCCTTTGGCTCGGGGTCTGTATTTATGTGTTGTCCTCAACATTCCTGAAACTTATTCAACACACACAACACATTCCTCCACGAAATTTATCTTGAAATAATCACCTGACAATTCTATCACATTTTGTGAAGAATCATAAGAAAAGTACTCAAATTTGTTACGACTGTGAAACAGTTGGAAATAAAACATTTTATTAATATATAAGCTAATTTCCCGGTCTAGAAAGCCAACAATAACGACCGAGTGTATTCGTCGTGATGACCACATGACACCTCATAATCTGCTGGTCTTCGGACTGAGCAGCGATCGCTTCGTAGGCCATGGTCCTTTGGAGCTGTTGCGCCATGGGGTTTGGTTTTTTATAAGCTACGTTTAGTCTTTTCCTTCACAAAACAAGGTATCTTCTTATCAAGAAATGGAATTTAATTTTTATTTTTTTAAGTACGATTTACTTTACGTCGCACCGACACAGGTAGGCCTTATGGCAACGATGGGATACGAAAGGGCTAGGAGTGGAAAGGAAGTGTCTGTGGCCTTAATTGAGGTATATAACCAGTATTTGCATGGTGTGAAAACAGAAAACCACGGAAAATCATCTTCGGGGTTGCCGACAGTGGGATTCAAACCACTGTCTCCCGAATACAAGCTGATAGCTACGTGACCCGAACCACGCAGCCACTTGCTCGGTGAACATGCTGCGAATGCGTGATAATTCACTAAATACAATGAGAGGTCAAAAGTCATGAGAAGACGCTAAATGTGATGTTAATAACGAGTTGCCCCTCCCCGAACCCTCAAAACGGCAGCATTGCGGCGAGGCATCGACTCTGCAACGTGTTGAAGTCGTTCTGGAGGGATCGGGACTCACGCATCTTCCACTGCTACCCAGAATTGGTCTTGTGTAGTTGGTGCGAGTTTCATGCAGTCTAAACCAGCATCGACAGCATCCCATAAATGCTCGATTGGATTAAGATCGGGGTATCTGCAGGGCCAATCCATGATTGTAACTTCACTGGAGTGTTCCTCTAACCACCTGCGTGCCACCATAGAGCAGTGACATAGCGCATTGTCCTGTTGAAACATAGCATCTCGGTCAGGGTACTGTAGGGCCAGAAAGGGATGCAGGTGGTCTGAAAGAATGTCCACATAGCGTACACGTGTCAGTGCTCCTTGCAGCCGGACAATGGGGCCTAATTGCGGCCATGGGAACGCCGCAAAGACTGGAACTGAGTCACCTCCCGCCTTGACACAACCTTGTTGACTCGCAGGGCCCATAGCTTCATGGGGCATACGCCAGACTCGCACGCGCCCATCAGCTCGATACAACTGTAACTGGGATTCATCGGACCATATCACATTCCACAGTCCATGGTTCATTGCGGATGTTCGCGACCTATGCACGTCGATGTGCTCTCTGTCGAGGTGTCAGAAAAGGGACAGGAGTTGGTCGTCGGTTGGCGAAGCCTATGCGGTGCAGTTCCCTGCTTACTATTCTGATAGAAATGGGTTCCTAACCCCCCAACATTCAACTGGGTGGTGATCTGACTCACAGTAGCCCGTCGAGTTCCCAGTATGGTTTTGCGGACGCGACGTGATGTCCGTTCGTTAAACACCTGTGTTCTTCCCGTGCGGCGGTTTACGCGGGTGGTAACATTCTCTCTGCGATTTTGAAGATCCTCCCTCGACACTGTTGACCTCGGAAACCCGAATTCGCTTGTAATATCCGCAATTCTATGACCCATACGTGGTGCGGCGAAGATCATCCCACTTCAAAGTAGGTTAACACGCGACGTGTTGCCATCTTCACGACACTAGCGTCTGTGAACAGACTGCACAGCTAGCCGCAAAGCACATGAGTCATACACGGCATATTTTCTAATATGACACCCTCTTCCTGTGACTTTTGGCCACTCAGTGTATTTTTTCCAGTTTTTCGCTTTTTTTGTAATATTAGTTCCTTATTTGACATATATACATTATCATTATAGACTGTTATGCCTTTCAGCGTTCAGTCTGCAAGCATCTGTGTATTTACTAAACGTACCAAAATCCTCTATTTGCAACTAGTGCTGTGGTCTCATTTAGTTCTGTACCTCTTATCCTTAAATCGTTAGAAACAGTCTAACCATCGTCGTCTTGGTCTCCCTCTACTTCTCTTACCCTCCAGACCAGAATCCATTATTCTCCTAGGTAACCTATCCTCCTCCATTTGCCTCACATGACCGGACTACCGAAGCGGGTTTATGCGTACAGCTTCATCTATCGAGTTTGTTAATAAATTAGCCTTTATCTACTCATTCCGAGGACACTCCTGTCATTGTTCCCACCTGTTTGTACCAGAATTCATTCTCGCTACTTTCATGTCTGTTACTTCTAACTTATGCATAAGATATCCTGAGTCAACCCAACTTTCGCTCCCATAAATCAAAGTTGGTCTGAAAACAGACCGATGTAAAGATAGTTTCGTCAGGGAGCTGACTTCCTTCTTACAGAATACTGTTGATCGCAGCGGCGAGCTCACTGCATTAGCTCCACTACACATTGATTCAATTTCACTTAATACGTATATTACCACCCTGGGAGAACACAGACCCTAAATACTTGAAATTATCGACCAGTTCTAGTTTTGTATCACCAATCTGACATTCAGTTCTGTTGAATTTCTTACCTACTGACAACAATTTAGTCTTCGAAAGGCTAATTTTCAACAATACTCATTGCACCTCTTTTCAAGTTACAAGATATTAGACTGCAGGCTTTCGGCACAATCTGCCATTAAGACCAAGTCGTCAGCATAGGCCAGACTGCTTACTACATTTCCACCTAACTGAATTTCTCCCTGTCATTTTATACCTTTCAGCAGATCATCCATGTATACTACGAACGGCAAAGGTGAAAGATTACAGCCTTGTCTAACCCCTTTAAGTATCCTGAACCAAGAACTCATTCTACCATCAATTCTCACTGAAGCCCAATTGCCAACATAAATGATTTTAATAATCTGCTTTTAATTCCACAGTCCCCCAGTATGGCGAATATCTTTTCCCTCGGTACCCTGTCATATGCTTTCTCTAGATCTACGAAACACAAACACAACTGCCTATTCATTTCGTAGCATTTTTGTTACCTGACGCATACTCAAAATCTGGTCCTGACAGCCCCTCTGAGGTCTGAAACCACACTGGTTTTCATGCTACTTCCTCTCAACTACTGATCGCACCCTCCCTTCCAAGATGCTAGTGAATAATTTGTCTGGTATACTAATCAATGAGATACCTCGATAGCTGTTGCAACCCTTCCTGTTCCCTTGCTTATAGATAGGTGCAATTACTGCTATTGTCCAATCTGAAGGTACCTTACTAACACTCCATGCTAATCTTACTACTCTGTGAAGCCATTTCATCCCTGCCTTCCCACTATACTTCACCATTTCAGGTCTAATTTCATCTATTACTGCTGCTGTAAGACAATGGGGAACCGAGCTCGATAGCTGCAGTCGCTTAAGTGCTGCCAGTATCCAGTATTCGGGAGATAGTAGGTTCGAACCCCACTGTCGGCAGCCCTGAAAATGGTTTTCCGTGGTTTCCCATTTTCACACCACGCAAATGCTGGGGCTATACCTTAATTAAGGCCACGGCCGCTTCCTTCCCACTCCTAGCCCTTTCCCGTCCCATTGTCGCCAGAAGACCTATCTGTGTTGGTGCGACGTAAAGCAAATAGCAAGTATGTCATTTGTATCTCCAGAAATCCGGCGCACTTGCCTACGCGTGACAATGGTGCTGTTCACATTGTCGGCAATGACAAAGGGAGCAGATTTAATTTACCAACAAGTAGCGGTCTTGCATCGTGCTGTGGAGTCCAGAACAGTAATAATAATAATAATAATAATAATAATAATAATAATAATAATAATAATAATAATAATAATAATAATAATAATGTTCTGGGCCGTCAACAAAATGTGCGGACCGCGCTGGAATCGGGTCCTGGACGGGTAATGACTACGAATGCAGGCCGGCCGCGGGTTCAGTACCGCCAAGGCACCTAAGACGACACTACGCCTGATCTCTTCATGGTTTTGATCCATATTAAAAATGCTTTTAGGAAAAGATGGCAAAGATTAGCGACCCAACTAACCAGGTGCACTACCTGGACCTAGCCCGGGAAATATGAAATCAATTGCAGGAAAGAAAGATTGAAAAATGGGAGAACTTTGCCATAATCTCTCAGAAAACGAGTCAAATGGCGAATTTTGGCAGATTCTCTCAGAAAACGAGTCAGATCGCGAATTTCGACGGATTATATATAAAACGTTAAGCATTGAATTATAAATTTCAGTATAATACCGTAGCGAAGCACGGGTATCTTGCTAGTGCTTCTTAAAACTTGTCAACTTCATCCTCCTCTGCACAATCACATGGTGAATACACTGAGACAATTCTCGGCCTAATTCTTCCAACTGACAAATCTACCCACATCATTCGCTAATTTATGTGCCTAATAGAAACTATGTTGCGTGCAATGTTATTCTTGATAAGCAGCCCTACCCCGTACTCTGCCCTTCCCTTTCTAACACCCGTCAAGTGCACTTTATAATCCTCTATCCCTTCCTCGTTATCTCCCCTTACCCGAATATCACTTACTCCTAGCACATCAAGATGCATCCTCTTTGCTGACTCAGCCAGTTCTACCTTCTATCTTCCACAAGCCCCATTAATACTGATAGCTTTCCATCGAATTCCATTTCGTTCTCCAAGTTGTTTCCAAGGAGTCCCTCGCCTGTCAAATGGGAGTGGGACTCGGTTACTCCCATAGATCCGAGGCTTGATTAAAATGTTCTGAGCTCGGTAAATTCATGAAGCAGGATGCTACCCTACTTACACATAGTGCAAGTGAGGAACTCTCCTCCTCTAACGGGTTATACTGCATTGTGTGATTCATTTGTGTCTTCACACCTGCATAATTCAAACAGTATACCCGGAATATCGTAATCTATAACTTAAATAATTGATTGAAACGTTCTGAGATACGATTTCGCTGTCCTATTAGAAAGTAAAGAAAGTAGGTCTGCATGGTTTGTGTGAATGCATGTTAAAAATGGTATCAAACAAAGGTGAAATACAGATTTTGACTGCCGTTGCTTCATCTTTGGGACTAAGGACACCTTTGGTCACCAGTCCAGCGTAGGCCTACTTATATTTTTCCTGATAACCTTTGTTGTAGTGAGATCTGTAATTGTGCGTGTAATTATCATTCTATGAACCTAAGGTTGATTTAATTTTCCAGGAATTTCACATAAGGTTCTGTGAAGGCACTTGCTTAGAGTGATGATGGCAAATCTTGGATGAAATCGTACTCACTTCATCATCGATCAGTGGTGGAAATAAAATTGTCGTGTTCAATTAGTGTAGTAAGAAATCCCTGAGCTGAAATCAGTTTGGTTTACCGCACAGAAGTCAACAGAGGATGCCAAACTCACTGCGGTAAAGTAAATTCAAGGCGCTTTCTTGCAAAGATATCTGCGCTGTTCAGCGCTTGAAAATGAATTATGGCGTTGAAAATTCACGTCCAGGTTGTTTATGCCATAGTTATAAGTTATGTGGTACTGAAGAGTAAAACTAATAGTTGGTAATACCATACCACGCAAAAATATATCCGTTTAATTTCATATCAGTGTATTGGACAGAACTTGAACCGCGGCCGCTTTCGTGAACGGTATTCAGAATGATTTTCGTAAATATTTTATTTCTATTCAGCTAAATATTTATTTCGAAAGCCGAGAACGAAAGGGCTGCAATTCAAAATCCCTCTTTTTCAGGAGACGTTATAATCTAATTATATATATATGAATAATATTTGAAATATCAGTAATTGAAAGAAAAAACGCAATAAAAATAATTAATCGAAATGTCCGTTGGTATGGGCGCTGAAGTTCACCAGAATGGATCCCTCTTATTTTAATAAAGCACGATAATACTCTCCCCCAGGTCGTACAGATAAATCTGCATACTGGTACATCTGCTTCAGGCCTTACCTAACTTTCTGAAAACTACTAAATAGGTAGGAACTGCGCCAAGGTTCATCAATAACTCCACTGACTCTTAAATATCTATATTCTGAATAATATCCGTGCATGAGCATCTCATCAACACACCAAAATATACATAAAGGTACACTCACAAAATACTGCTGGAAGACTCCATATTTACACAATTATTCAACAACAACAACAACAACAACAGTGGGATACGAAAAGCGAGGACAAAGGTACCATTTGTAGTCAGCCCGATGAACATTAATTGCAAAGCATATATATTTAGATAAGTACCCTTCACTGTCCCCGTGTATTAACACTACTTGCATATTCTCATTATTGGCACTTGCTATATCACATTGACACTGTAACTTCATAATTCTGCGTTCACTGATTCTAACACTTGGTTTAAAGATATATTCACTTAAGCACCACCAAGCTTGTTGTTCCAGAACATAAACTATGGAAAGTCTGAGATACAGTACCCCATAGCTTTCACCTATATATAGCACTCCACAGTTGTAGGCCAGTACCACACTTCATATTCCACAAACATTTCACGTCAACCACGTTCCACAGACGTTTTAAGTCAAACACGCTCAACCAAAGTTTCAAGTCCTCCTCCATAACACCAAAGTTATATCTCCTCATCCGCTGTTTTCACACATGCCTATATAGACTTCTGATTCCCCCTTACTCTCCCATGATACGTCTAGATTGGTCCTGGCCATCCAATCACTAGTGGAAGATCCTCTTTCCGTTCCAAGACGACGCCCCAAACCTCTTCCGGGTCCCAAAACAATAACAACAAGGCCGCGTCATTGGACTTTGGGCTGTTCCACATGACTCACAGAAGCTTTCCGAGTTGTAAATAACACGGATTCCCATTTGCTTGTACGGGGAAATTACAGCTTAAAATATTAAGAATAAATATACAAATTAAATAGTAATAATAATACGAGTAATGACAATATCTCTTACTTGTAAATACAGGGCGAGTTTGTGATATATGTACTATTACAAAGTGTTAAGAGTTGCATGTTTACATCGTTGCACCTCATAATCTCACTTGTTACACGTTTCTTTTTATGAAACTTCGTGTGCACATAGTTCTCACATCATTCACTATAATCTGGAAACTCAAAATGTACATTTTCGAATTAAGCAATGTAACTAATGTCAGAACGTTGATATGCTCGGCGCGTCTGCACAGGTTTCCTCGTGCGACTCGCACAGCATTGTCCTTGTCTCTTACAGGCAATATCCACAGTTAGTTTATTAAACAGCCGTAGCTGCACACACAGTACAAGAACCACTGTAATTAAGACACACTTGTCAGTCTTGTCAGTCAAGGAATGCACCAGATCGTCTCTCCCCTCGTCTGTTGGTCGCAGTAACGTTGTTTATTACTTAACAAGTTCTAAAATGCAACGCTGCCGTCTCACGATTGTGTATTATTTCACTCTCAATAACATAAGTGGAAAGCATTACTGGACAACGCAAACAATACGCCCAATTGTTTGATTACTATAGATGTTCAGTATGGCCCCCTCCTACTTCGTTGCTCATTCCACAACGGTGTAGTAGTGACCATTGAACTCTGTTCAGGATGTGTGGTGTGTCCCAAACGACCTGGAAAGGTGCCTATACTCTTGGTACAAGTTCATCTTCTCCCTCTACGAGGTTCGCATAGTAGTCAATTTGTGCAGAACAAACTGTACACTGCCTACTGGAGCTGGAAAGCGACTATGCGAAACGAAAGAGAAACTTGTGCATTTGCACTGAGTACTACCTCTGTCTCCCACTTCCCACTTTCCCTACCTTCCCTACCTACCTTCCCTTCCCTCTTCTGATGCACAGCAACACGCAGCGGCTGGCTCTCTGGCATAGCAAATTCGTCAATTTGAATCACGCACCAGGAAGTAACAAAGTAACATCCCTCCACATAGGGTTCGCGTCTGGAAGGACATCCGGCAGTAAAAAGGCCAAATCACATGTGCGACACAGTTCGCAACCGCGACCCCGCATGTGTGGGGTAAACGGTAGCAGAATAAAACGAACATTATTATTATTATTATTATTATTATTATTATTATTATTATTATTATTATTATTATTATTATTATTATTATTAATGAGTATACAATTATAAACTCTATTGAACACCTGATGTATTAGTCTACAGTTAGTTTACTGAAATTAAAGATCCGTTTGCAACGAAATCTTAGAAATTCAGGTTTCAAAATGAGATAGGCTATTAAGAAAGTGTGAAAGTGTGAAGCCTAGGAATGTTAATATGAAAATTTTAAAACATACTCTAAAATTTTCCAATGCCAAATATATATATTTTGTCATGAAATAGCTTGAGAGTTTATAACATAGTCGGAGGGATCTATTCTCTACTGTGTGTCTTCATGGTGTTTGGTAGTGTAATACGTTATATGTATATGAAGTCGAGTGTATTGAAACGAATATAAACACATAGCCTCCGAGCTGAAGGAATTGATCATACGTTACTAAAATGCCATTGTGTGCTCCATTTGCCAGTACTAAATTGAGAAATAAAAATGATAATACAAATTCTTTGGATTCTGAAAAATGACCACCGGGCTCAATACAAACGACAAGTCTGCCAAGTAAAATATTGATTCACGCGTTCTAGCATTCATCAGAAATTACAGTACAGTAATACATCGTTTGATATAATTTAGTGTAGTCGGCATGTCCTTCTAAACAGTGTCTTTTAGCTTTCCTCAGAGAAAATTTCTAGAGGGTCAAATCTGGTGAACGGGCCGGCCAACGTACAGGTCCATTTTCGTCCAATCCAACGATTTGAAAAAAATCGGTGAAGACCAGCTGTAGTACGTTGTGCACTATGCACTGGTCAGCCATCATGCTGATACCTAATGTTCCTTCTAGGCTGCAGGTTAACGTCGTGTAACATCTCTGGAAGTTGGTCTGTTAGGAGGTTGAACTATTTTTGAGGATCTGGTGTTCCTTCTATGAATAAAAGTGGCCTCTGAGCTAATGGTTCACTATTCTGCACCACACATATAAACTTCACGGATGCTGACGTTCCACCTGACGAAGCGTTTGGGGATAGTTTGACCAATAGAGCATATTTCGGATGTTTACTTCACCTTGATATGTAAATTTTGCTTCATAACTGAACAAGATACATGATAAATTTGGTGTACCTTCTCTTAATGCTCATGTACAAAAGTTTACACGAATCTCAAATCGTTCCCATGCAGCTCTTGATGGAGAGAGATGAGTCATGATACGGATTAAACTTACGGCGATGGAGAACGCATAGTACACTTGTCTAACGCATGCTACTTCTTCTAGCGATTGCACGGGAACTAACGTGCGGATCTACAGCAACAGCAGCTAGAACGTTAATTTCACCCTCTTCTCTTCTCCAGTCACTCGTTTGTTTCTGGAACGTTTTCCAGGTGTTACACTTCCAGTTTCACGTAATTGGTTGAGGAGGTTTACAAATAATTGTTGAGATGGGTGACGTCTATTGGGATATCGTTTCGCGTACAAAGCACAAAAACTAACACAATTCTTCCTACAGTCTCCATACAGTCGGCTTTTTCAAAATTAGTAAATATCATCTTCCACCACGTCCAATATCTTAAACTATCACAAAGTAACTGACAAGGAAGTCGCAATGAAATCAATGTGCTCTAATTGAAAAAATATAAGAACATAACAGCTTCGTAACTAAGCAATTGAATGAAAGAGACAACTGTCGGTATTTAGAATTTTCAAGCAACGATAGCTCGTGAACTGTTTGTACAGGAAACCTGAAAGAAACTCCATTGGCATTCTAATTTACCCTAGTTTTATTCAGTCAATGTCACTACGCATTGTTCCATTTGAAAAATGGAACTTTTAAAAATAATTCACATTCTAATATTTATTAAAATCTGTGTATGAGCCCTCGGTTACACTTCATTTCTGCGAAAGCAGCACATCAATAGCATCTTCCAATTCAGAAATATTTGGGGTGCAAATTTTAGCTGATTCTCCTTGAATTAGATAGTAAAATAGTTTTATGATAAATTTACTCAGCCTCCGTATGCATAGAATGGGCAAGGAAAGTGATTTCTATTGTTATTGTAAAGCATCTATTGAGGCCTTCAGCAGCTTTTACCTTATGCGGGACAGCAGCAGTTAAAAAAAAAAGCACTAACCCACTTGATAATATCCTCTCATAAAACATTCATTAAATTAATACAAATAATTGCAATATCTGAATGATTTACTCTTTCCAGATTTTCTGCCATGGAGCCAGACTTCCCAAACAGTGATCGATACTTTTTACACCCTAAAAATGAACTTTATGTTGCTCTCAAATAAACGAACTTTTTCATTATCTCATGTGAACTAGACGTTGTGTGGCGTTTTCAATGATAACAATCTTTTGCTTTCCCGATCTTGAAGTGTGATGGGATCCTCGTAGAGTCAAGAGGCTAAGATATTCTATTTCATAAATCTTGTATATGATACAGCATTAACTATGAAAATAACTTATGGGAAAACTATTCTAAGATGCTAAAAGTGGTATAATAACCCTTTTCACCTCTCCTGTAGTTATTCACAAATTTACAGTTTGTTTTTATTTCTATCAGTGTTCACAAGGGTACAATAACTCTCTATATTTAACCATGTAAGCTACTACCTGTGACTATAAAGTTCGGTGAATAGTCCTGTACTATCAACATAGATGAACAATGCAGGACTGTGACCTTACTGTCCTTCGAAACAGTCCCCTCCCATAACTATGCACTGCTGAGATCGGCGATACATGTCCTGGGAACATTGTAAGGCGGCTTCCTTTGGGATGGTGTTCAAAAGCCTCGTCACGTTTCGTTGAATGTCAGGAATATCGTCAAATCTCTTTCCTTTCCTTTCTTTGCAATGAACTGTTTGACGATATTGGCTGTGTGTGGGCGAGCGTTGTCATAACAAAAAACAATGAACCTTGTTATGCGTACTGGAGTCGTACTCTGCATATACGTTTCATGGAACGGGTCAAAATTTCAATGTACCATGGTGCAACTTGAACATCCCCCATACTCGCCAGATCTCAATCCACCGGACTTCTTCCTGTTCCCACGACTCAAACTCGCTTTGAAAGGAAAGAGATTTTACGATATTGCTGACATCTAACGAAACGTGACGTGGCTTTTGAACACCATCCCAAAGGAAGCCTTCTTGCAATGTTTTCAGGACATGTATTGCCGATCTCAGCAGTGCATAGTTATAGGAGGAGGCTATTTTGAAGGACAGTAAGGTCACATTCCTGCATTGTTCATCTATGTTGATAGTACAGGACTATTCACCGAACTTTATTTTTACAGGTTGTATGTCTGTTCAAAATGGACCTTGACACGGATAAATAAAAATGACGTAAATTTATTTTCGATGTTTAATATCCCCTTTAAAAGAAACTTGCTTCCTTCTTACCTTCGTGATAGAGCAAAAAATTGAACCAAGCCGATGTAAGGCACTGTTCTAGACCTCGAACATAACCCTAGAGCCACGCATCCGCTGTACACGCTCCTCACATTTCTAAAATTACTGAATGGTGGGCTACAAACAAAGTAACCCTTCTTTCTCATATACGCTACATTTTATTTAGCGTTAGGAAATGTTGTGGTCAGAGTATATCCAATGCGATCTTACGTTCAGCTGTCTGCTATTGTTTGAAGCTATCAATATCCTGTGACGTGTGGTGCTTTGTAATTATTACTGGTCAGATGAAATGAACTCTGCGCACTGACATTTGATTTATTAACTGCAAGTTAATAATTCAATCAGACTTCATTCCATGATCTTACATAATTTCATAAATGTTGGGGAGATGAGTGATGCCAACATGGTTGTCTAATAATACACTGACATACTGGAACTGAATCATTGAAAAATATTGCATGTATACGCTCATTTAAGGAACGGTTCATGATTACAGCATACCAAATTTATTTCACACAGTGAATCTGTACCCAGAATGTGTAATATGTGATAAATGACTTCGAACTTGTATTGCGTTGCAGGCATCCCATGTACAATGAAATCTCAAGGGACAATAACTGCCCTAAAAACATCCCCATTGCACTCCCGTTTGCATAGAAACGTTCAAATGGAAATATAATTATGAGTTCCCGTTCAGTATTATGTACAATAATGTTGTTGGAAATTCCTTTATACATATCTTAGTGGTAGAATGAGTAAAACACAGGGCTGCGCATTTAAATCAACGTTATGTGATCCAATGAGCAACAAGATATTAGGTGGTCATCCTCTATAGACTCGTTTCGACGGGCTGAGTGGCTCAGATGTTCAATGTGCTGCTTTTCTGAGCCCAAGCTGGCAGGTTCGTTCTCGGCTCAGTCCGGTGGTATCTGAATGTGGACAGATACGTCATCCCCTTGCCGGCAGATTTACCGGCACGTAAAAGTACACCTGCGGGACAATATTCCGGCACCCCGGCGTCACTAAAAATCGTAAAAGTAGTGTTAGTGGGACGTAAAACCAATACCATTATTATTATTATTATTATTATTATTATTATTATTATTATTATTATTATTATTATTATTATTATTATTATTATTAAATGGTTTCCACGATGTATCATACTCTCACGGTAGGTACGTCGTTTTCTCCTCTCTTCCTTCTACTTCGTTTTTAAGTTGTTGCGTTGTCTGATTTCATTGGTAGAAAAAATAACATTGAATCCTTCATTTTAGGCCAAAAGCTTCCATTCATTTACACTATAGATAGGAAGGACGCAGACAAAACTGTTCCATTATACTTTAATAATTATAATTATGCCATTTTTAACGTCTCTTCAATTGCTGTAGAGTGCAAGAGATGGCAAAAGGAGCGAGTTGGTCGTGCGGTCAGGGGCGCGCAGCCGTGAGCTTGCATCCGGGAGATAGTGGGTTCGAACCCCACTGTCACCTGCCCTAAAGATGGTTTTCCGTGGTTTCCAATTTTCATACCAGGTAAATGCTGGGGCCGCTCACTTTGCTAGCCCTTTCCTATCCCATCGCCGCCATAAGACCTCTCTGTGTCGGTGCGACGTAAACCAAGTTCTAAAAAGAAAATATATTTTATTCCGTTGTTCTCTTTTTCCAATCCGTCCAGACAGTTGCACGCTTTCTGTCTGGTGCCTGAAAACCCCCCGGACTTTCTAATCCTATCGCGAATTGTATGCCTGTCCAGAATTTCTATGTCTTAATCGCACTGAGTATATTGATACTGATGCTGTTTATTCATATAAGGAACTTGGATTATCTCCGGCATGTAGCCACAATGAATGTACAGCGCTATGAAGACACGTTGCAAAAACTGAGGCGCTCCATTAAGTCAAAACATCCGTCGAAGGAAACCATGCTTCTTCATGGCAACCCCGCCCCCAGACCGCCAACTCTGTGAGGAATACGCTTCAGGTATTTGGGTGGGAAACGCTTCAACGGCATCCTTACAGCGAGATTCAAATCTTTATGGAGATCAAGAAAGACATCCGTGGGCATCGGTTTGCATCCGACGGAATGTAGACATGTGTGACTCTGTATAGATGCGGTTCCGTCGTTCTTTTCCTAGAATGGGATTGACTGTTTCATCACCCAGGGATAGATGTCTTCACAGATCTGGTGATTACTTTTGAATTAAGAAATGTTCTACTGTACCTTCTGACAGCTATTATTATTATAAGAGTATGGTACAATACACAAAGCAACATGCAGAACCAGTAAGCACTAATATATATATATACATTAGTACAAAATATACACATTATAACAGCTGAAGCAATCATGCAAGCAAAAGGGTATTCAAAGATTTAGATCTAAATTTTATAGCCATCGTTTGGCCTCAGTGGAAGCCATCACGAAGTCTTGTATTGAAACAATGCCCTGCCAACACATTCGGTGACAATATGCTTGATGGTCTGCTTAACTTCACCACCACAGTCACACATCATTGATCCATATCTCTCGTGGTTAGTGCGGTCCTGTACTCATGTCGTGCGGGACAAATCAAAGCCAGCTGGAAGATTCTTAAAGTTGAACAATGTCTGCCATTGAGTCGGAGCTACACTGTTTTACTCTTCTTGCCAATCAGGTTTTAGATTGTAATTCCTCCTAAGAAGTTCATGTGTTTTTGAATAGGAGGAAATCTTGAACTGAATCTGATGTTAACATCTTCATGGATGAGGAGATTAGGATTGGTCAATATCTTGTTGTATTCTCTAACAAAGTTATTCCGTCTTCTAATTCTGTGTGGTCCTATGAGGCTGAGCACATGCAACTAGAAAAGAGGAGTAGATTTTACTGTGCCACTAATAACACGCATTATTTCATTCAGGGCCGTGTCCACCTTTTTAACATTAGAGCTGTTTACCCAAACTAAATAACAGTACTCAGCTGTTAAAAGCACCAGCACCGCGCCATAGCTGAAGTACGCAGAGTAGATACAGAAGCTCCCCATTTGGAGCCAGCAACTTTGTGGATGATATTGTTGCATGTCTTTAATTCGGCTGCTAGGTTGGTGAGATATTTCCTGTACGATAGCGGTCGGTCGAGGGTAACTCCAAGGTATTTCGGATTGGTGTTGTGTGGGAGACCCGGTCAAGAATGCCAAGAATAACGGCCGAGAGGATTCGTCGTGCTGATCACACGACACCTCACAATCTGCAGACCTTCGGGTGAGCGGCGGTCGCTTGGTTGGCCAAGGCCCTTCGGGGCTATTGAGCCATAGAGTTTGTTTTGGTTTGGTTTGTGAGGTAGAAGACTTCCATTAAGTGACACTTTCAAGGTGATGTCCCGCTTGCCAGTTATTTATATGGATGAAGCAGGTTTCCTTTTTACTAGGGCTCAGTTTCAAGCACAACGTTTTGAAGTACTTGCAAAGAATATCCAGGTCTGCATTTAAAGTTCTCTCTATCACATTAGCATCCACATGCTAAGTAATTATTGCCAGATTGTCGGCATAAGAAAACTGACGAGAGCTTGTGAGAGGCATGTCTTCAATATATCGGCTAAACAGTCATGGAGAAAGAACACATCCTTGAGGTTGACCATTGTTATGTACCTTTATTTTGCTGTGATTTGTACTCAAGACTACCTCGATAATTCTGTTGGAGAGCATATTGTTAATTAGACGTGACAGTTTATTACACTTTGTCAGTTTAAAGAAATTATACACAAAACCTTACCTCCACACTATATCGTAGGTAGCTCTTAAATCAATAAACACTGCACCACTCTTCAATCGCTTTTCAAAACCTGCCTCAATATGTGTTGTCAGAGAAAGCACTTGATCTTCACAAGCACGAAAGGAAATTCTGCTCGAAAGGAAAGATTTTAATAATTAGAGGGCTTATTCCACTGTAGATAATCCGTTCCAAAAGCGTAAAAATGACACACACACTAAGGCAGTTCTTACATTTTGAACAAAGGTTGCAGTTCCATAACATTGGCGGTAAGTAGCTCCCAGTAACTTATATCCAGGGATATTTCCTCTCGAACGAAACTGCCAGTTTGAAAAGGGTAGTAACTTTTAGATCTACTGATTCCTTCGATGTTGATTTGAAGGACTCTCAGAACAGTTTTCAAGGGCTTTGCAGATTGGCTATGAAAGAGCTAGTATCGTTACTTTCGTGTACCATTAGCCAGGAGAGCACAAGTGATAGTGTGGCAACCAAGAGCTGACGTTCAGTTCAGTACAGGCGACCTACCCAGGGGCAATGGGTGGCGTAATCAACATCACCCGTTGTCATTTAACTGCTCGTTATAGTAAGGGCGACAGGAAAATTTAAACCTAGTGTTCCCTCAACTGCTTTGCCTGAGGCTGAGTGTCATACCACCATTTCATTCTCTCACTCCAGGCTTAAACTCGTGGCAGAGGTGAGGTTCGACCCTTATCATCCTGTAAGAGAAGGTAGAGTTCAACAATTATTATAATTATAAAAATAATTATATATCTGGTTAACGACAAACTAACTACTTTTACGATATTCAGAGATCCGGTGTTCTGGAGTTTCGTCCCACAGGACTTCATTTATGTGCCGGTAAATCTGATGACACCGGTAGTATAAATACCACCGGCCTGAGCCACTTTCGAACCCACTAACTTGGGCTCAGAAGGTCAGCGCTCTACCATCCGAGTTTTTCAGCCCGGTGTTTATTATTACAATTACGATTCCTCTTCTTCTTTTTCTGATTGGATCTTCCTCGATTGTGAAAATATTGTACTATCCCATCCTTATCCTCATCGTCATCATTACTAGTACTGAAAAATGTATGTAAATGCATAAACATATTATGTTTATGCAGCCGAGTGCCTTGATAAAACTTAGTAATTACCAGGCTTCGGATAAATTATTAATCTTGCATATTGCATACGCAATTGTATATTTGAGTAGTTTTATCTTCTTCTTCTTAATCTGTTTACGCTACAGGGTCGGTTATTCCCTCAGCGAGGGATTCCGCATCTACCGCCTCAAGGGCAGTGTCCTGGAGCTTCAGACTCTGGGTCGGGGAATACAACTGGGGAGAATGACCAGTACCTCGCCCAGGCAGCCTCACTTGCTATGCTGAACAGGGACTTTGTGGAGGGATGGGAATATTGGAAGGGACAGGTAAGGAAGAGGGAAGGAAGCGGCCGTGGCCTTAACTTAGGTACCATCCCGGAATTTGCCTGGTGGTGAAGTGGGAAACCACGGAAAACCACTTCGAGGATGGCTGAGGTGGGAATCGAACCCACCTCTACTCAGTTGACCTCCCGAGGCTGAGTGGGCCCCGTTCTAGCCCTCGTACCATTTTTCAAATTTCGTGGCAGAGCCGGGAATCGAACCCGGGCCTCCAGGGATGGCAGCTAGTCACGCTAATCACTACACCACAGAGGCGGACAATTTTACCTTAATACTACATATTTTGTGTTTTTCTCTCGTATGGACATATTTTAAAAGTATTGTGCATCTTGAGTGTAGACATCGCCTTATGCAGGACAATAGCGGAAAATCTGGCATGTATTTGATATAACATAAGTGTTGGAGGTATGTGCATGACTCATGTCAAGAAGTTGAGCTGTGCTGGTTATCGCCAGGTAGGCTGTTTGAAAGGCGGGTAGCTTGTTTAAAATTAACAACACCAGTCTACATCTGGCCAAGTCTTCGCCTTCCTGCAACCAAATTACGCATGTAGGCTACTGATCCCTGTCTTTTCCCCACTTCATAAACAGTCAAATTCAATATATGTTGAAGCAGCTTGTGGTTCATAGTACCATATATTGAAAGGTTGTGTTATTGCTACTGCTCCCATTTCCGGGGACTTAGAGAACATGAGGTACCCAGAGGGGGTACATTCATGTTTGCGAGCAATATTTAAGGGCATTTCACAGAGTCATACATTTTTAGCATTAGAGGTGTACAAGGATAGGCACGTGGCAAATGGCACATGATTCCGCACAAATTTAACATTTATTAACAACACACCACAATACTTTTGCTTATTTACAAAATCGTAGCTTGATATTGTTTTCTTCTCATTGAAATCTCACTTTTACAACTTAACAGTTTACGTTGTGAAAAATACGATAATTCCTTACCTTGGAATCACCACTCGACAGATTCTGGACTGAAAATAAAATAAACACACGATTAATTGGAGAAATATTTACATAAATCTTATATTCTCATTCTTCTTAATGATCCTGATTTTCGTCTAAATTCGACAAGATTCATAAAATAATAGCTTACCTTCACGATAGCATGATTTCTTGACTGAATCCTAAGCAATAAATAAATTAATTGATTGCTTTCTCCATAAAATATTTTCTACCTTCAATTTTAAGAATGCCATAACCATACTTTCTCTGTCTGACCTTATAAACGCTCAAAGTTTCATTTATTTACAAGATTATATCTTAATTAAATTGTAATCTCTGATTGGTATAATTATTCCTAAATGCAGTGCACACTAAATCTTATCGTAGCCTGTAGATTCATCATTTTAATGAATTAATAAATTAATTAATTGCTAGGGGCTATTTTCTTATTTATTTTACATAATTATCACCTAATCATCATAATCTCCCTTAATTCTAAACCAATAGATTAATTGTCCTCATTACATTAATTGATAGAACTATTTTAAATTTTAATTAATTAAAGATGAATTAATTATTGTATTATTGGGGCTAATTACCTCATTCTAGTTTAGATTAACTGATTATTCACCTTTCTAAATTATTTTAGCTTGAATATTATTGTATATCAGTGAATTAAGTTCCTGAATTTAATGATCATCACCACCATATTAAAACGGCTTCTATCACATTCACTTAATTTTATTCCCATAGGAATATCATCCTGAATTATCATTACATCCTAGCAATCGTGATTAATGAATTACACGTCCTTATTTTACATTTATAACAATTTAAATTCTTATTTTATTATCTTATATCCGCGTTTTAACATTATTTCAGTGTTTTATTTCCGTGACTTTTTCTTGGCTTCCACTAGAATGTAGAACGAACTTCAATTTCAGTAGCATTAAATCTCAAAATTAATTATCATTGGAACCAAATTCTATTCCTTATTACAATGTACACAAATTATTTTCTCTTACAGAAATTGCTAACTTTGACCATATCTGAAATCTTTCATCATATGATTACACGCGAATTTCAGAAATTCCACACATGAATACATATCAAAATGCAACAATAATATGGGAAACATCATCAGTTAAATGTCATACAGGCACACACACAGAAAATACGCGTGTTAGTAGAGTACTTACATGGTCCTATTTCTTGTTATTTTTAATTATCTATCATTGTTAAAAAATAAACGATTAAAAATGTGAAAACTTATATTATTTTACTACGGTGTTTCCTTTTTCATGAATCTTAGACAACAGAAAGCTTGCATACTCAAAGGATTTAACGCATATATAAGAGCATATTTCGGCATTGTACCGTGCATATTTTGGAGATTTTAGTGCAAGTAATTCTCGATACCATTCACCTTCTACAGTACTAGAGAGTGTGGAGACAAAGTTATAACCAGGTCATGGTGTCGTCTGTTTTAATATTAGTAATTATAATTATTTGTGCTTTGGTTTGGAGCAACTGCTCCTGGACTTACAGAAGCTACAGAGGTGTGAAAATTATTAGAATAATTGCGGTTAACAGCACTTTTTGTTTTATCTTCTAATTCGGTGTACTGTTTCACTTTCATTATGAGTTTAAATGTTAGTACATATCGTTTTCATCTTTCAAGAGCGATTTGGAATATTTTTTGTCTTACAAAAGAGTAATTTCAGAACAAATGGGACATTTCTTCGAAATTGTGTCATGTTATCTGCAAGGTGTGTTTGAACAGTCGACTTAAGAATTCAGTTTATGTTATTGTCAGAGTATTTTGGTATTGTTATGATTGTTATTATATGTTACCATAGTTTCCCAGCTGATTTCTCTGCCTAATTTACTATGATTTAGTGGTTTTTATAGAACTGTTAACATTGTTAATTGTGTGTGTGTGTGTGTGTGTGTGTGTGTGTGTGTGTGTGTGTGTTTTTGACAATGGGCAAGTTCAAAGTGACCTTTCTCCTAGGAAAGTGGCTTTGGTCAAGTGTCTTCCAAATGAAGAACGTGTACTGACGCAGCTGACAGTCCTACCTTCGTGTGGACTTGTAGGTTAACACAAATACTTTACGGTTTGCTTGGATGTACTTGCACCCAACGGGTATAGGTAAATTGAGCAAAGTCTACCTGCGTCTTATCTGAGATATGTACGGAGCAATTCTGTCAGAAAATAAATACGTAAATTTGAGGAAAATGCATTCATAAATTGTATGCTGATTGCTATAATACACTCCGCGATTATTAAGAGGTCCGGCCCCGCAGAGAAGGGGTAGCATGCCTGCTTCTTACATGGGGTCAGACATAGCTGATAGATTACAAATTTCACAAATATCTGCGTGTAGAGTGAAGAAGCCTGTGAATTCTGGTTCAGAACATGCAAACTCTCGGGTAGGAAAATGCGGAAGTAAAAGCAAATTTAGTCCTAGGACTGAAAGAAAATTACTTCAGATGGCGAAGAAAAATAGAAGAGTCACTAGCGGAGATTTAAAATGGAGTTTGGAGAACTGCGGAGTAGATGTCTGCGATTTGACTGTTCGTCGGAAAATAATTTCTGCTGGTCACCCTGCACGCCGTCCATGAAAGAAGGCTAAGATCACGCCTGCAATGGCAAAGAAGAGACTTTCCTGGGCCAAAGACGTTAGAAAACAAGTCGGATATGACTGGAGCAAGGTATTATGAAATTAGTATTAGTTACTTAGAATAATACCAGTCAATGAACCTGAATTGTAATATGATATTCTGATGTAAGAAAATTCCAAATTTAACACAAATGGATACAATTCTCTTATCAAGCAACGTATTCATTTAATTTTCATTATACTGAAGTGTCTATGGTATTAGATATGTTTTTAATTTTTCAGGTATGTTTTTCCGACGAATCAGTGTTTGCAATAACAGAAGAAAGTAGTCAATATGTGAGGAGAAGCACTGATGAAGAGTTCTTGCCCCAGTGCATTGTACAAAGTGTCAAGCATCCCACCCAGGTTATGGTCTGGAGTATTATGTCAGTTCATGGTACAAGACGTCTGTACACTATAGAGGCTATGATGAACCTGCATCAATACAAAACAGTACTTGAAAGAAGATTATTGCTGCAAATGAGAGAGTGGTTTCCCAATGGTGATTTTGTTTTCATGCACGATGGTGCTTCTTGCCATAAAGCAAAATCTGTGACGAAGTTTTTACGTGAAAACAAAGTAAAAACTCTTCCTTGGCCTGGCAATAGCCCAGATCTAAACCCTATTGAGAATCTATGGTCCATTGTGAAGAGGAAACTGAAGAAAAACAGCATTACAACCAAGATACTTGCTGCTTGTTGTTTAAAGGGGCCTAACATCGAGGTCATCGGCCAACAACCCAGATAAATCTCATAGAGACACTCACTAATATATGGTACCATGATAAGGAAATCAACGATTCCTGCAAAAAAACTTGTAGAAAACATGCCAAATCGCATTGAATCCCTCATACAATCGAATGGCATGCATACCAAATACTAAATATGTGATTAATTTCAATTCAACGGAAAATATCAATGAATAAATGTGATTGTATACAAAATTTTCAAATTATTATAATAATTTTTACACTTGTACTTTTCTAGTTCTCTCTGGAATTACAGCAAAAAGTATTGGTGAACCTGACGCTACGCCACACACAGGATGATCACAGTCAGTGTTGAGATTCAAGAGACGGATCTCAGACTGACGCAGCTGACAGTCCTACCTTCGTGTGGACTTGTAGGTTAACACAAATACCTTATGGTTTTCCTGGATGTACCTGGACCCAACGGGTATAGGTAAATTGAGCTAAGTCTACCCGCGTCTTATCTGAGATATATACGGAGCAATTTTGTCAGAAAATAAATATGTAAATTTGAGGAAAATACATTCATAAATTGTATGCTAATTGCTATAATACTCTCCGCGATTATTAAGAGGTCCGGCACCGCAGAGAAGGGGTAGCATGCCTGCTTCTTACATGGGGGCCTTGGTTCGATTCCCGGCGCGGTCATGTATCTGAGGGCTGGTTAAAGGTCCATTCAGCCTACATGTTTACAATCTGAGAAGCCTTTTGACGGCGTGATAGCTGCCCCGGTCTAAAAGGTCAAGAATAACGGCCGAGAGGATTCGTTGTGCCGACCAAGCGACATCTCGTAATCTGCAGGTCATCGGGCTGATCAGCGGTCGCTTGGTAGGCCATGGCCTTTCGGGGCTGTTGTGCCATGGAATTTGTTTTTGATTATTTATTCGATTTTACATGGATGAACAGAGTGCATTCCCACCTTCTAGAAGGGTATAACTATCTACGAATATGTGAAGAATAACGAAAGTCTGTGAATATTTTTACGCTATTTTCAACGTTAGATTTTACCATCATTATCGTCATATTTTCCAGATCATGTCAACAATGAAAGAATGTCAGCTTTATGTATATATAACAAGGACATGTGTCAAAATATCTTCAAGAAAGATCAGAAAATTTAGAAAACCGATATGAGAACGAATGAAATTCGTAAGTGTAACGCAGTTACATTAGGCAACGTGTAATTCTAGCGTGAAGAAAATTTACCCCCGAAAAGAACCAACAGAATGCATAATACCCAGGCAAAGGGACTTGCAAGCATGAAAGAGTACACTCTAGCCATGAAACCATAGGGGTAAAACGTAAATGAAGGGAACCAGAAACACTGCTACCAAACAAGCAACAACAACCAACAAACTGTAGGTAAATCGAACACAAGAAGCTCAATAGAAGGACAAATTAAACAAGTCACACTTACATGATATTAGGGTACACAAAAGAGACATGCCAACATAAAGAAAACACTGCACACGAGCCCAGCTTAAAATAAAAAAAGACGGACGGAATCTAACGAACACCCATGCTAGGTAACTCTATCTCTTAGATGAATTACCCTCCAATATAATTAAACTCAAGGAAATTGTAATCCAAATTATGAAAAGATCCAAAAATAAATTTGCAATAAGTAGAAAGAAAGAAAATAAATTTAAAGTTTCAACTCCGGAGTCGTACAAAAATAAAACTTTTGATGGTAAATAAACATAAAATAACCAGGAAGAGCTGAACATTCATTGACATGACAGAAACCTTCCAACAAGTAAACATACCTTGTTGATATTTTCCTCTTTTACATAGGTCTATATTTACATATTTTACTTCTCATTTCCTAAGTTAATGCCAGATAAGGATCCTTCATCTCACACCTTCCGCATCCAGAAGTAATGCATAAAACAAACCCAGAAAATGAGAAAATGTCATCGAATTAATTCAAGGTAACTACCATGTAGGAGATAAACAACATAACTCGATGTCCCAAAATACAAGGAAAAGTATCAGACAATGACCCGCCTGCCATAACGATATACAGTACGAACTCTCGAACAATGAATAAGCCACTACAACGCAGTTCCACCCGGAAGCCAGGTACGATATCACATCATATAACATAAGAATTTACTTAACAATGGAGAGAAGAGCCCAAACGGAAATGTAGCTGAAATATCTTAACTGACTTTCTAATATAATAATAATAATAATAATAATAATAATAATAATAATAATAATGATAATAATAATAATAATAATAAACAGGGAATACACATGACAATATGTTTAAAATAAAACCCCAATTTATAATTAGAAATGAAATAAGGTAATATTAAATTAAATTAAATTAAATTAAACGACATAAACAGGTACAGCTTAATTTAAATTACGGTGATCACCAAGACAATAATAAGGAGAAAAGAATTCAAGATTTAACGGCAAATTCAACTTAGGAGTTCGGCCATATCAAGGACATCATTCTAAATGACACTAAACTTTGCATCTGTAATAGCCGATATGCCTAGTGAACTCTAAAGTGAACCACAAGGGGTTATTCATTAGTTCGAAATATCTAAGATTGCACAATTACTTCTTTAAAGAGAAGGAAACCAGTCCTGACTGGTATTAAATTTTCTCATATCATGAGTCACTGTTTTAAAATAATACACCTTCACTTCAAGATACTAAAATTTTCAGTTACAACACTCACTGAAGAAAACATCTCACGTCACCCTGTAAATACGTTCCGTTTATGAGACAACACAAATAAATACTCTGACGGGAAGTTTTGAAAAATCCTTACGGAGGGTCAAAAATCCAGTTCTCGAATTCTTGAACAGAATCCGAGACGGAGCACACAAATACACAGCAACCTTTTTTGACTTTTTCTCTCGCAACTCAAAGCGTTTTCAGTTCACTCTCCTGGGCGCAAGACCAGGAAAGAGGGGGAAACTTCAGTCCAACACAACGTCGCAGATTTGAAATCATGTGGCTCCAATGCAATCCTGTCCTCGTTTGAATTTGATAAACAATTACAATTTAATTATTTTAAAATTCTCAAAATAAGTTACGAGCCCGAAAAGGTGACAGAAGTTCAGTAGTTAGTGACCAAGTTTCGAGGACAGAATGTAGGCCAAAAATAAGCCCGTAAAATTATGTTTTGTGAGGTAATAAAAGGTACGAAATGACAGTAGCACAAAACTAACAAGATTTTTCTGTATGAATTCGTAAAGCTGGTTTCCTACAAAAATATTTCCAAAATTAAAGACAAAACCCATATATACTCACAAAAATTATTAATTAAGAAGACGACATTGTTTCTAAAAGATTTTGATGTGACACAACAAATTTAATTTCAACGCATTTCTAAGTACAAACTTCTTAACCACGCCAGAAGAGACAGATACTTCATTGTTAAGAACGATGCATGTATTCTCTGTCTTTAAAAGTAGGAAGAACACGTTTTTTCCCATTTCGTGGTTCAAATTACTAAGTTTATCCATCGTGTTTTTTTGGAACACAGTTATCTCAGCACTTACTCGGTATACATTTCGGTCATGTAGATGTTTGTTTAATTTACCATTCCCGTACCCAACAGCGACTCATACGAGATTCTAAATGTGATAGTATTCGGTGAAAAGTCTTGTTTTCGGTTGTGACAATTCAAAAGAAACGAAATGCGTGCCAAAGTGTCCGCCATCCTCTCCTCTGCGACGTAACACCGTGCGCTAGGGTGAAATGTCAGATGTTCTGTTATTGCTGTAGATTTTCTTATCATAAATCACATCACTTGCAGTTCCTGTCTCCTTTAAAAGTTGAGAGTCCTCACGATACAATTAGCGTGCTGGAGAACACTTGTAGAGGAGGAGGGGTGCTCACGCGACTTAAAGGGGAGAGCAGTGAAACACGTGACCCAGATCACCAACTTTGTGCGATTTCACGTCAGATCAAAACAAATGGAACTAAGAGCCAATCTGATGAGATATCCTCCATAAAATCTGTCTCACAGTTACTAATGCTACTACTTCGATGTATGCTCCATATCGTGAAGAAATTGATTCTAGGCTTTTCCCTCCAAGTTTGAGGCATGTTAGTACTTTACTTTAGCATTTAGGTATTATATTAAAATATTGCTACACCCGTGGTGTATTCTCTTCTACATATCCAGAAGTGGTCGGAGGTACTGCAGTTAATTGCTACGTGCTGAACGAAAATGACACAAGGTTTGAATTTTACGTTCCTACCTGAGTAGTTCCGTAACAAATGTTTCGTTCCAACAAAATATATTAACTGGGATGTGTTAGGTAAAAATCATCCAACCTAAGCTATCCTCATTCATATAAGTGCGGCTATCTGTACAAGCACGTACGTAAGAATAAAGGAACAACGCTGTATTGATTCAGGTCCTAAAGAGCCAGGATAAGGGGCAGACCAATTGTGGTGTGGTGACAAGGTCCAGAGTTGTTGGCAGTGGAAGTTAGGTCTGTGGTGGAAAATGAATAAATTAAGACTTTTTGATAGTTGTGGTGGTGACTATTATATTAAGGGGAAACAAATCGACATTATTAGTTCCCAGACACATCAAAATTATTTATGGTAGACATGAGTGCCTACCCAGATGTGCCTTACTTTAAGAGTCAGGGGAATACCTCACACTCACCTGTTTCAAGACATCGCACGCAGAGTTGTGAAGGTGCGCAACAGAATAACTCGCTCCAGAAATCATCCTCTTAGTAAGTACGATAACATATCTCTCTATACAACTCAGTATTATCATAAGAACCGGGAGAATTTGAACAGATTAGTAGATGAGCAAAGAGAGTTCAACGGCCCGCCAATCAGAGGCTGCGGTGCGGGTCACGTGACTGAGCGCGGGAAATTTGAATGCGGCGGGCGAAATTTGAATCTCTAACTTCAATGCTGGTATCTTGACGGCGCTAAATTGTCATAGCTACCACCTCAGGCACGTAGTAGTGGGCAATTTGAAATTCCATATGCTTTTCTGACAGCTGTTAAGGTGGCAGCTGATCGTGCTGGCATCTTGACGGGGCTAAAACGTTATACCTGCTACCTTACGCACGTGGTAGCGGGCAATTTTAAATTCCACGTGCTTTTCTGACAGCTGTAAAATTGATTG
The DNA here is from genome assembly GCF_040414725.1 of Anabrus simplex. NCBI lineage: Eukaryota > Metazoa > Arthropoda > Insecta > Orthoptera > Tettigoniidae > Anabrus > Anabrus simplex. The sequence goes on from NC_090266.1 coordinate 801,715,094, forward strand.
CTGATCATGCTGGCATCTGGACGGGGATAAAAAGTAGTAGCTGCTACCTTACGCACGTTGTAGCGAGCAATTTGAAATTCCACGTGATTTTTTCACAGCTGTTATCTTTTAAATACGCAGGCATAGATTTTAAACATAGCTAACTTTAGTGCTGGCATCTTGACGGGGTTAAAACTTCAACGCTGCTACTTTATGAACGTAGTAGTAGGCAATTTCAAATTCTGCTCTTAGATCCAGGGGATAAATCACTGACCTAGCCAGGAATCGAACTCGGAGTCTCCGGGGAAAGGAGCACACACGCTACACTACCGAGCAACAATAAATAAACCAAATTTCTTCGGCACTACAGCCCTTAAAGGGCCTTGGTCTACGAAGCGGCTGCTGCTCAGCACGAAGTCCTCGGTGTCAGCGCGACTGTTATTCTAGGCCGGGAGCTGCTACTTAGCCGTCAGATAGCTCTTTACGTACGCTGAGTAGACCTCGAACTAGCCGTTAAGTTCAGGGAAAAATTCTCGACTTGAATAGGAATCGGACTTGAGGTGTCCGGGCGAGAAGCAAACAGGTAAGCTACACTACAAGATGACAAACAAGAAGTAGACATGCTTTTGTCGACCGAAAGTGTAGCTTTGCTTTAACTTGAAATATTTCTTGGCTGTTGTATCTTCTTGAGCGGCTAAAACTTTCGATCTGTAGGAACGCACTATATTAGCATTTCTTGTTACATTAAGCCTACGACACATAGCAAGGAATGAACACGTCATGAATATTGTTTGTAAGGTCGAGGTTTCGATTTACTCAACTCCTCGGAGACTTCCGGGCTAAAAAATCTCTGACTTCGCTGCGAAATCGAACTTGGACTAAAAACCTAATAAGCACAGTGTCCTCTGTAAGGTAAATCGGGAATACTAGCAGTTGCTTGTTAAATCCCAGGTTCGATTTTTAAGTAGGCCTCGAACTAGCCTTATCCCCTTCAACTCTAAGATGTAATTACTACTACTGCATATTCTGGTAGTATTGACCTGGCTGCGAATGAAACCCGGGACTTGCGGGTAAGAGGCAGGCGAGTAAGAGAGGTCGAATAGGTTAGATGAAAGTGAGGAGCCTAGCACAAGGAAGTTGTGAAAGCAATGCCAGGGCTTAACTAAGGGCTTTGTAATCGCTAACTCACGCTCTCCAGTTCAGAACACTTAGTGTCCCTTTTAGTCGTCTCTTACGTCATGCAGGGGATACCGTAGGTGTTATTCTACCGACAGCACGTTGTTCGACGCATTTTATACAAACACCAGCACTGACATTAACAATAAGAAAAACTAATCCTCTACGCAACAACAGCTTTTTGAAAGGGCCTTGGCTTGCTCAGCGCCACTTCAGCAGTTGTTTCGTAGACCCCCAGAAAGGAAGCCAGCGTAAATAACTGGGAATCGAACTCGGTAACCACCGGCAGGCGCGCTACATAAAATTCGCTGAGAGACGAAATTGGTGTGTTGAAAGAAAGAAGCTAGCATAAACAGATTGCAGAGATATAAACAAAATATTTTACGGCTTCTAGCCGAGACGTATAATTATAAGCTGCTGGAATTGTGAGCTCTCGCCAGAGCACAGCGGCTTATCTCCGCTTATTGGACGTAACGATTAGACCTTTTCGCCTACCTCGGGAGAGTACAAAGTACTTCGAAACTGTACTAAAAGAATATACACACACATTATATTCTGACAGCCTGTAGAATATGTCCTCAGCAGCTCAATCAGTTGAGTAATTGCTGTTTTAATTTGGCATGTTCGATAATACATCAGCCTCGAACACTTGCAGGACTAAATTCCGGCACTTTACCGTCTCTGCAGCGGTTCGACGTAACATGTTCTATAGTATTTTAAATACGTCAGCCTCGAAGACTTCCAGGACAAAATTCCGGCACTTTACTGTCTCTGCAGCGATTTGAGACTTGACAAGTTCGATCGTAGCTCAGTTAGATAGTACGTCAGCCTCGAACACTTGCAGGACAAAATTCCCGCACTTTGCCGTCTCTACAGCGGTTTGAGACTTGACATGTTCGATCCGAGCTCAGTTCGATAATACGTCAGCCTCGAGCATTTGCGGGACTAAATTCCGGCACTTCGCCGTCTCTGCAGCGGTTTAAGACTTGACAAGATTGATAGTATTTTAAATACGTCAGTCTCGAATGCTTGCAGGGCAGAATTCCGGCACTTTACCGTCTCTGCAGCGGTGTGATTCTCAGTAAAGACAGAAATTTGCAGCGGCACACAAATACTCCCCGTTCGATTTCTCGGTAAGCGTTCTCCAAGATAGTGTGTTCGAACCCTATAGTTTTACACATGCGGGTTGGAAGAGCACAATTCTTTGCAAGGCTTTCGTCTGAGTCTAAATTCAGGTCAGGAGCCTCGTAGTCGCTAACCCAAGTTATAGCCTTAGAAGATCAAGAGGTAAGTTCGATTCGTAGGTTTAATGATGTAGTAAGTAAACCTTTGTTACGACTGTACGTGTGTGTTTGCTTGCTGACATATATACTTTTCTGCTCTCTGCCCAGCAGTAAGACAGTCAACAGGAAGTACTCTGTGTGTGAAACACATGGAAGACGTAGTCGCAGTGTGTGCTGATCGTATGAATTTGCGTACATATAAACGAATAGGCAATTTACTGTATCGACTCACTTTGATCGAAGCCCATCATCGTGATAGATATCTGCTGTCTACATAATTCCACTGCTATCTGCTAAAAATGTAAGTTTAATTCTTTGAATATTATTATTTTCCATTTTTTGTATATTTACGATTTTTTCTTTCAATTTAGAAAATCATCGTCATTGATACCTCTCGCCTATTTCATCCGAGTACTATCTGCTAAAAAGTAAGTGTATTGATCTGTCTCTATTATATACATGGCTTTAAGTAACATACGTGCTCATAGCGGAGCTATTGAGGATCCAACAAACCTTCGAGCTGAGTGTTTGCTAAAAATCGTGTAATGCATGCTGCTACAAACTTCTAGCTCGATGAAAAGACTATCGAACGCTTCTTTAGTGATATCTACGTTATCTATAACAGCTAATAGCAGAGCTGTTGAGGATTTAACTAGCCTTTGAGCTAGTGTCTGGTGTAAAACTGTTGCTTATAAAGTCGGTTAGTGCTTGCATTTTCGCAAACTACAACTTTTAGCTCGGTGAGCAAAGTAACAGGAAATTACCTTACTCCTCATTTACTTTGTACACCTCTTTAGTAATGGCTAGGCTATCTATAACAGCCCATAGCGGAGCTGTTGAGGATTCGACTAACCTTCGAGCTGAGTGCTTTGGTGTAAAGACTAACGCTTATAGAGTTGTTTAGTTCATTTTAGTAGGTTTAGCAGTAGCAACTTCTAGCTCTGTGAGGAAAGCTACCTTACATAGTATGCCCCTTCAGTGATGCCTAGGCTATCTATAACTGCTGATAGCAAAGCTGTTGAGGATTTAACTACATTAACTACATTAGTATTTTATTTTTCGTTTTCTAGCCACAACGAGAATTATCGTCGTCATTGATATTTGCCGTTTACTTCATCCGAGTCGCAGTTTGCTGTCTACGCAAGGTATATCTACATTGAACGTGCACATCTTAAGGTATGATTCCATCTTTTTATTGACCTGATATGTATAAATTGTTTTTTAAGAAATTCTAAAAAATACTATTTCGCTATCTTTGTAGATAAATCGAACGGATTTACCAGGCGGCTCACCAATCTTCTACTAAATAAGTTATTTAAAGTCATTTCGCTTCGGAAACTGAAAACAAAATTGGTGAAAGAATTTTGTGCGTCTGTGAGGACTTCCAAGTATTTCTACCCAATAGATTTAGTGTGCTAACAGATTTAGAAATGGAACAACTAAATCTTTGATATATTTCTCTTATATACCGTGGAATAGAGAACAAATCTTGTGTAATTAGTTTCGTTGATGTGTAATTGTGGCAGCGAATTAGGAAACTATGCATACATGTTTTTCAATGCTTATACTAAGCGGTATTATACGAAATTCATTGAATGTTTTAGATACAAATTCTTTCTTACTCTCTTGCCATAATTGTTTCGAAGAAAAAGTCACTTCTTTGCTGACTATGCATACAGCACTTAAACTAAACACCAGCCTTATTTGTTCCTTCATTCTTTTCAAAGATAATGTGGAAATTCATGAAACATTTTACATTTCTTCTCAAATGACGAAACTCTTGTGTTCAGACAATATTTCGGAATGGCTTCGCAAACACATTGTCGACGAATTGCTGGCTAAATTTCAAAAGTTTGAAGAAGGGCGAGTGTTAAGGCACTTGAGTGTATTTCGCATCTTCAAATTAATGTGTGCAAATTCGACACCTTGAATTCAGGTAGGCGATACATTAAACTTCCTCAAGCGATTGTAAATAAGGGAGCAGTGATCAATATTGAGAATAAAGATGACTATTGCTTTTTATGGTGTATCGCAGTGGCGTTAAAACCAGCAACAACAACAACAGATAGACCATCGAGAACAATTCAATATAAGAGTATTCACTTGCAACAGTCATTAAATTTTGAAGGTGTTTCTTTTCCTATGGATTTAACAAACATTTCTATATTTGAGAAAAACAACCCGAATGTTTCGTTTTCTGTATACGGTGTCGACGGATACCGTTTTGTAGGACCGTTTTACGCCGCTTCTTCTTCGAAACAACACCATCTTCATCTTTTATATGTTTGCAATGAAAGCACAAGCCACTACTACTTTATAACCAATCTTTCGCGTTTGTTAAGTTCTCAACTTTCATCACACAATGGGAAAAGTACATATATGACTGATGTTTGCAATTCTTTTTCACAGAGAGCATGTTAGCTACACATGTAAATGATTGTGCAACACATCCAGCCGTACAATTTGTTCTGTCAACTAGAGAAAAGGCATAAATGAAGTTTGAGAATTATTGTCGAGAGGAACCTGTTCCCTTTACTGTTTGTGCAGATTTTGAATGATTTACTGTACATTTTCATCGTTGCCAACCAGACTTTAACGAACCATATACGAAAAGCACACTCCGTTTTCAGTAGCTTATAAAGTCGCTTGTTCCTACGATGCATCTCTGTCTCTTTGTAAGATGTATCGAGGAGAAAACTGTACGACATGGCTGTTAAAATAATTACAAGAGCTAGCACAACGCGTTCATACTCTTATTTCGCGACGAATGCCCATTCAAATGACGTTGGATGAAATGATTTTGCATGATGAAACTGATGAATGTCACATCTGTCAACAGCCCATTGTTTTCCCACACATTAAGGTGAGAGATCACTGCCACTTTACTGAGAAATATCGCGGACCTGCACATGATTCGTGCAATTTTTCATATCGTGTACCTAAATTTATCCCATGCTTTTTCCGTAACTTCTCAGGCTGCGATAGCCACTTCATCGTTCGTAAGTTTGCACAATTAAATTGTACAAGGTTCACTGTGATTGCGCAAAGTCATTAACGCTTTATTTCATTCAGTTATCGTGAAGGCGATATTAGCATTCGCTTTCTAGATTCCTAAAAATTTATGAACTTTTCACTTGATACACTTGTAAATGCGCTTTCAAGCGACGACTTAAAATATATTCGAGAGTATTTTCCAGATCCTCAGCCATTCTTTGTATAAGGAAAGGTACACTTTTCATTTAATTGTAGGCGACTATGTTCACGAGTGCAAGGAAATGTGTGTAGAATCCTGCAAAGGATTCCTGCTGCCACTGCAGCATTAACAAGGCATTACATTATTTTCCCCGCAATAAAATAATACCTGAAGACCATTCAAAACACATCAATTATCACATTTTCCCGGGGATAAGAATAGTCTATATCGAATGTTGTGATATAACAGTCCGTTCTTTCCTTAAGCACATCCGCATAATTTTAAATTAAAATTAAATGAAATAAAAACTCGCATTCATCATAACGCTTTTGTTCCTTTTATTTAACACGTTTACGTCTTACCGGTCTCCGCTAACCATAACCTATAATAATGTCAACCATGTGTCTGTGTGACAAAATACTATTTCAACACACTACTAGGAGCGCTTTATGTAAAGAAACAAAAGACGCTCACTGCCAAACTCGTTCAGAAATCTCACTGAAATGTGTTAATTTGCCTTTAACAATAGTTTAGTAACAAATGTTGGACATGTGTTCGTGAAACAGGGCACTTTTAAACAATGTGTTAAATTAATAACAATTCTTAGGTAACATTTGTTAAGTAAAAGTTAACATACAGTTGAAAAAACCGGGCCTATGTTTTCTTTATTTAAACCATAACCGTGCATTAATAACCATGTAGTAGTAGGAGTAGCAGTAAATAATTAGTACTACACCTACTAAATATTTTAATTCCTTCCCTGAAAGGGGGAGGCAGGCCTTCTAGACGGTGACGCCGTCTCTCAGGCCAAGAGGCATGTATCGGAGAAGGAGATGTGCGGAGAAGGTGAGAGGGTTGGAGGTCGTGGCCTATACTAGGAACTGTCCCAGCATTCGCCTTAGTGACGGAGAGTGGAAAAACCATGGGAGGCTATTCTCAGGATAGCCGACAGCCCCTCCCCTTCCCCATAAATGCAGAGGCATAGAGCCGCGGTAGAGCTGTGGACACACCTCCTCTACTCGGTTGGCCGGTCGGAGTGTAGAGCTGTCGGACCACGGACCAGCCGTGGCTAGTTGTGAGCCGAGACCCATTCTGCACTCGCCGACCTAGATAATTAGTACTACTTCTAATACTTAATGTTTTTATTCCACCACTGGAGGGCGAGACGGGCCTCTTAGATAGTGACGCCGTCTCGCAGGCCAGGCGATTTGTAACCGAGAAGGAGATATGCGGAGAAGGTGAGAGGACTGGGGGCCTTGGCCTGTAGTAGGAATGGCTCATGTTTTCTATGTTTTCTAGCTACAATCCGTCAGTAGCATCTACTTGGCCAATTCTCATATTTTTACATTCCGTATCACTGTTGTTGTTGTTGTTGTTTTGTTTCATTTTTCGTTTATAGTAATGACATTAAAGGCATCTTTCGTTATTCGGACGAAGCTTCCTCTGGGCTTCACAAAGCAGTTTCAATAGTTGCAATAAGTTCCAATAATTGACAAAAGATGGTAATACCGTAGATCATTTCGTGGCTGATAACAGATGGAACTACTAGAGTCACGTTCTGACACGTGGTATAACGTTCCCTCAAAGGCTTATTCAAGATTCTATGTCTTTTACCTTTTTCGTCTACATTTTATATCCCTCGAGTTCACCAACTTCTGGCCCCGTCATACAACTCGACGTTGCAAGCTACCTACCACCTGCTAACCGCGGCATAAATGTGTCAGTGCTACGTCATCTCCTGTCTACTTTCTCGAACAAACTGTGCATACTTCCAGCACCTTCCACATGCCCTAAACAAGCTGAGGCTTTTCCACTTATTCCTCAGTCCAGGTTCGATTGTGGTATGTGCGGAGGGCTGCGGATCCAGTTACACTGCCCTACTAGTCACGCGCTATTTCCATCTTTATTATTGGACTTCACAGGAAGACATTCGGTGGGCAAAGGGTTTCCCAAGTTCTCGGGACTTCAATTTGCTTGGACAGTTACCCGTCAAGTGGCCAAGTATTACTCGTCTCTGCTACTACTACTAAACGTTTTCATTCCTCCCCTGAAGGGGGAGGCGGGCCTCTTAGACGGTGACGCAGTCTCTCAGGCCGGGAGATTTGTTACGGTGAAGGAGATGTGCGGAGAAGGTGAGGGGGTGGGCAGCCGTGGCCTATGCTACGAACTGTCTCGGCATTCGCCTTCGTGCAGGAGAATGGAAAACCACGGAAAACCATTCTCAGGATAGCCGACAGGTGGGGCCAGGCGTGTAGTCCGGCTCTGTGCCCCAGACCCGTCTCCCGAATGCAGAGGCGTAGAGCCACGGTAGAGCCGGTTGGCCGGTCAGAATACAGAGCTGTTGGACCACGGACAACCATGGCCTCTTAAGGGATGAAACCCACTCTGCATCTAACGACCTACTCAAGGGTTTCACTGTGTAATGGCTGCGAGTGCTGTGATTGAAAATTGTGAAAGTTAACTTTGGAAATCGAAGCATCATGTTGACTGACTGTTGGAATTTTCTAAGTATTATTTTCCGTCACTACTCCATGTACCTTTTCACTTTTCTGGATGAATTCTTCGCTTCTCATTCCCGCCAGTGTCCTTCCTTTCATTTTATTCTATTGGGTTCTTTTCTTTTTCATGTGTTATGACGTGTTCAATTTCGTTATTTTGTGTTTTTGATGTTTAATTCTGGTTTGTTATCTAACTCCTTTTTACTCTTTATGGTCAGTGTCCTTTCCCATTTTAAAGCATTAAAATCAGCATGTTGTTCACTCTTTGCAGCTTGTCGGTCCTCCTTTTCCCTATTTTTTTTTCTGGTTTAAAATACACGTGTAGTTAATCTTCATTTAATATTCTCATTTTCATGTACCTACCTCGGAACCTCTGGGTATCCACACACTTCCTTCAACATTTTTCGTGATATCTCCATATTATTATTATTATTATTATTATTATTATTATTATTAAAGTGGCCAAATACATTAGTAAAGATATAAAACCATGGGCACTGTGAGATATATAAAATTATTTCTTTTCTCCGGGTTTTAGAAGACAATTTAGTGTTCCGTCCATGGCCTGAGTCAGTGTTGCTGTGTAAAGAGATTTGCACTGCTACTCTCTGACTTTCGCCAATATTGCACTGTCCTGAATGGTGGAAGAAAGGTATATACCGTGTTTTATTTTCAATTCTTCGTTACCATGTTCGTTATGACTTTATAACCATGAAATGCCTGATAATCCCAACAGTGGCTAATGGCATGTGTTTATTTCATTCTGTGTCACGCTGTTTGTACAATACTCAGGAACATCATCGTGGAATACGTTTACAGGTTGTTCATACATTTTTTTTGCTAGGGGCTTTACGTCGCGCCGACACAGATAGGTCTTATGGCGACGATGGGATAGGAAAGGCCTAGGAGTTGGAAGGAAGCGGCCGTGGCCTTAATTAAGGTACAGCCCCAGCATTTGCCTGGTGTGAAAATGGGAAACCACGGAAAACCATTTTCAGGGCTGCCGATAGTGGGATTCGAACCTACTATCTCCCGGATGCAAGCTCACAGCCGCGCGCCTCTACGCGCACGGCCAGCTCGCCCGGTATTCATACAATTAAAACTGCATGGAATATTATGAGGATTTTGTTGTAGCTGACCCATCCCATAAACTGGCCGTTAGGAATTCAACTAATATGGAAAATTTGTTATCACTGGACGGTGATTATGCTGGCCGTGTTGAACTGTAGTTTATTGGTCAATTATTCCCTGATTTCTTATTCAGGGCGGACAGAGATTATAGTAACGTACGTTTTAACTATGGTGCTTGAGACAATATTTACAACTTTTTCTATCAGTGTTGATGCAGGCCATTACAGTGTTCTAGAGTTTCATTCTAATGTTTTACAACGTTCGTCACCAATCATAGTGAAGGATACTGTTCAAAAAGCACGTAAGAGAAGGACACTGACTGGCTGCAGGGAATGTGCAACGAGACGCCTAACATTCTAAACACGAGAAAATTCCGTGGTTTCACAACACTATGCATAATGACGTGCAAGACATAGCATCAACGGAAGTACAGGGTAATTCTGAAAACCGGAAAAAATCATTGATTTGGTGGAGGAAAAGGGAAGTTCGGTGTATACATTATCAAAGTCGACAGCCCTTTCAAATTCAATGTAAATTTGCATTTTCAAAAACAACACCTGAAATAAACTCCTTCAATGTTGGGGTTTTAAGCGATCATAAACGCAGTTCGAGCTCCGCACTGTACTTCACAACTGAAAAAACTTCGTCTGGATATTTCGGTCTATGGTGTTCGAAAAAAGTTGAAATCTCATGACAAGGGAAGGTCGAGTGCCGGAGAATCAAGGATCTTACGTATAGTTTGCACACACGTTAAATGAGCCAAGGATAACCCAACGGCCAAAATATATATTTCGGTAATTAACTCATGCGACCAGAAGAAATTGAAGTTCACACATTTGAATAAGAGCGCTTCGCTACGCGTGACTGTGATGCGTGCTGGGTTCACTCGTCGAGTGACCGCGCCATTGATCTTCTCTTTTATTCCCTCAATAACTGCGTAGCATTTCGTGAAAATGAATTAGCCGCATTAAGAGAAATAATGTAATTCCTGCATTGATTGTGGGTCAATGAAGGCAATAGAATATGATTGTTAAGGCGAACGTAAAGGTTCATCAGGGGCGTTACAAACGAAAGGTTCTGCAACAGTGATGCTCATATTAGAAATATCGAAAGCACAAAGCGGTTCTACACCAAGCACACCTAACGAATTGAGGATAATGGCAAGTGGAACATTTTAAGTCACAGCTGTCAAAACAATTTTGCACAAGATATACAAAGGCTGACGGGTTTTTAAACAAGTACTAGCGTCGGTACCAGGCGTTTTGCCACATGGGACGAAAACGAGGGGACGAGAGAAATTGAATTTTCAAGATGACGTTTCTCTACGCTAAAATGATATCCCAATTCATTATTCGAAAAATGTCAGATACCGCATTCTAAACCCCTTTACCCGTTGACAGTAAGCTCAGGCGTGACGATGGATCATCATTAGCTGTACGTTTTTACATTTTGTGAAATTTATATCCGGAAAAGGAATCCAGAAGGAGTGCACCTATATAGGATGGTGCATTATGCTTCAATACGCCACTAAACCATCCTTTTGTTCAATTGTATATATCCCATTTTCCAACATGAATTTTTCATGGGAAAAAATATTATTCTTCACCGTCTTACCAAACAAACATGCCGACTATCTTAAAGAGATACATAAAGGCCCCACATGTTCGCCACTTGCGGTAACTGTCCGCATTATGGTTTGACACTGCATGTGGTGGAAACCACAGTTTTCATTGCGGGGGTAACTGATTTTCCCCTTTTAACGTTAATGTCCTTCCCATACAATATCCGGGCTGAACCCACTCCGACCCCTGTTACACATATTTTCGGAGCCGTACGATTCTATAAGAGATTTAACTTCTCCCAACGAATATTTCTTCTGCTGCAGTGGTTTCTACTGCATTTCTTTGTGGGTGTTCTGTTTCGTCGTTACACATTTTATTTTCCGCGGCACGAAAATATTGCGCTTCTTGAAGGTACATACCTACGTGTGCCATGCTTTGAATCCCGCGCATTGTTCTTTATGAGCCACTCGCATAGCCCACTGCTGGATGGTCACATCGTGAATTATTTTATTATATTGATGGGCAAAATCAATTTATTTTCTGACAATACGTGCTATTGCCGTCAATTTGTCGCGGAGAGTCCCACTGTTCCTTTCATGTTTTTCCCACAAGTATAAAACAATCCCTTCAGCTTTTGACACTAGGTAACTTTTGTTTCACCCACTAAAACGAAAGAGGGCCTCGCTTACCACTTCTCCAATATTGAACAGCTTCGCTCTTATAGTCGATAGTTATAAGTTCACCTGGTTGGCTATCACCTTCTAAACATATTCGTCGTTGGAATCGTTTGCTTTAGGACCACGTGACATGCCATTTGCTGCAAAAGTGAAACAAGACATACTATCCATTCAAATAACTTATTATAATTTTCGAGTCAGCTTATCATGACACTTGTACGTGAAAAGGTAAATATAAGTTTTTTTTTTTGTTTTTTTTTTGCTAGGGGCTTTACGTCGCACCGACACAGATAGGTCTTATGGCGACGATGGGATGGGAAAGGCCTAGGAGTTGGAAGGAAGCGGCCGTGGCCTTAATTAAGGTACAGCCCCAGCATTTGCCTGGTGTGAAAATGGGAAACCACGGAAAACCATCTTCAGGGCTGCCGATAGTGGGATTCGAACCTACTATCTCCCGGATGCAAGCTCACAGCCGCGCGCCTCTACGTGCACGGCCAACTCGCCCGGTGAATAATATAAGTTTAGAACCAGATGCAAACCACAAATGAACATACCCGTCAACATACCGACAACAGCATCCAGCACAAGTTTTGAATGATGAGAAGCTTAATATCACATTTTCTGTGTTTTTCTTTCAACGCAAAAATAATTTTGCCTATGTTGATTGCCATTATACAAACAACCGATTGTCCCGTGCTTCGCTACGGAATTCTACATTGTATACAGAATTCTAGGTTAGATAGTGTGCACGTTGTGAGCAAGATTGTATTAAATATAGCTCTTAACATTACCCTAGAAACGCGATGGGGAAGTCACCAAACGTCTGTTTTCATATGAAGACTGGGTTAGGGAATATTCATTGTAACGGTAGGCCCGCTTGGCTACCATCAGTCACAATCAAGATGGGGAACATTATAATGGCAGACACTCAATCTCCACCTGCCTTTTTATATCCTCAGAAAGACCATTTTCCCGACTGAAATGAACATAGGTCATTACAATGAGTCAGTAGGAATGGCACGATCAAAATCAATGTTGTCATGTGAAATACTCGATCAAATGAAAAACCACACATTTTCTCAATTTTAACGAACAGTACTACGCTTCCGATCTAACAATCCAAATTTTCAGAGCTGGAATGACCAAGCCGCAGACGCGCCGTGATCCGTGAACACTCTTCGTCTTTTTTTCGGCGGAGGGGTCGAATAATGGAGAGTCCCAGGGCAAAAACTATGTCATTTTACTACACTGTTTCCTAGGAATACACGATGAATCGGAAAATCTCAATTCACTACACTGACGGGGGAAGAAACTATCTTACTTGGAAGCAAATTCTTCTTCAAAGCCAGAGGAGGAAGCCCCTCTTCACGGCTAATTTGGAATAAAATGAATATAGATTTAATAAAAGTGAAGCGGAAGAAGCTTTTCTTAAGAAACGGCTTTCAGGGTGAATTCTGAGTTAATTTAGTGAATTGTGGTGCTATAATTTGGAGGAGGCCTAAATTGTAATTGTAGACCAGGTCATACTACTACTACTGCTACTACTACTACTGCTACTACTACTACTACTAAGTGAGCCTCTGCCTTAAATGTGCACACTGCTCATTCAAAACAGCGCGTCAGAGTAGAGATCGAATGGCTGGAATACTATGATGAACTAGTGTGTTACGTATGTATGAACCAGAGGAATGGAATGCTAAAGAAGAAAGTTTTCTAACTCCCCAGCTATTTCCCGCCAATATTCAGTCAGGCTGTTATACTCTGTACGCAGCAGTAATCCCATCCATCGGAGTTGACTGGCAGCATAAGTGAAAAAGAACATCACAACAAACAATGGTCAATATCATGTTATTGTTGATGAATGTTATGCGCTTTCGATATTTTTTTTGCTAGGGGCTTTACGTCACACCGACACAGATAGGTCTTATGGCGACGATGGGATAGGAAAGGCCTAGGAGTTGGAAGGAAGCGGCCGTGGCCTTAATTAAGGTACAGCCCCAGCATTTGCCTGGTGTGAAAATGGGAAACCACGGAAAACCATCTTCAGGGCTGCCGACAGTGGGATTCGAACCTACTATCTCCCGGATGCAAGCTCACAGCCGCGCGCCTCTTTAGTTTTCTAAATACCACTCTTATCATAGTCGGTGCGGTAAAACTGAATAAAACATAGAGGTAAGGGTGTATTCTGCCCGAAGGCAGGTCCGAACCTCCGCAGAGGTGTGCCTGAGCCGGAGTTCCTTTCCGCTCCTCCATTCCCAAACCCCTCCCCCCCCCCCCCCCGCAAAAACAGCGCATGGCAACCCATCCAAATCTTGACCACGCCCAATGTTGCTTACATTCGGAGATCTCACGGGATCCGGTGTTCCCAACACGGCTACGGCCGTTGGCAATAAAACATAAATGATCGAAAATTGTATTCTCCCTAACATTTGTTATGCAGTACTTTTCGATAGGACCAATAACTTATTGTAGGTGTTTAAGAAATAAATTTTAGGTGCCTTTCCCTGAACTGCAATTTCATCCAGGGTGAATAAAATTGTTTATAGCTTAGACTGAAGTTTCTTATTCCCCGACTATATGTATCGATTTTCATTATATTCTGTTAACACTTTTTCTCCTGGTTCGGCGTTGATATGGACTTAGCAACAAAAATACAAATTCATGAATATCTCCCATATCATAGCCGGTACGGTAAACATGTATGAGACATAAATGATCGGAAATTTAATTCTATATAACTTGAGTTATGTAATATCTATCGATAAGACCACAAATAATGTAAATATTTGAGAATTAAAATTCAGGCCTTCCCCTAAACTACCATTTCACTCGTTTAGTAATATGCACCTTAATAAGTTCAAACAGCTCATCGAATGAAGCAACTGACATTCTATAATATTGGAAAAATATTTCCGGATAGCTCCTGTGTTCGCAAAACGTTCAGTGAAATTGTCCAGTGGTGAGCCGATTCGATAACGCAGGGTGAGTCCACCAACGTCTTTTCTTACCAGGTTTCTTTTTTAATATTACTCTTAACTGTAGTTGAACAGCTCCGACAACACAACCTATTTGTACGACACCTATCATTATAGTATGGCAGGATTATCGCTGGTGGAGAATGGCTTCGCGTGTCGCCGGCGTTTTTGGCGCTGTTTACAGGCGTCAATTCAACCGCTTGTGTAGAATAGGCAAAAAGTTTGAGCGGTCAGGCGGGCGAACAGCGGCGTTTTACCTGCTCGTGGAGAATCAGCCTACCGTCAGGTCATGGTACTTATTGCTTTAAATTTTAAGGTGTAGTACATAATTAAGTTACATTTCATCTTCAAACCTCCTAATGTAATGAACCATTCCGAAAGCTAACCAATTCCGACTTTTAAATGCCCCAAACAGCTCCCTAAGAGAAGATATTCTTGAAAGAACACACCGGATCTTAAGTCATTGTAATCCTTACATTTTGTCATATAAAACTATGCATCAAAAGACACGTGAGTGATACGAAATTGCTTCCAAACAAAATCGTGCGCTGGTAAATTTAATTTTTTAATTATCCGATAGCGCTCCACCCTCTCAGAGAGACATTGCCGTTTATGCAAAATAGGTTGGGCTTAGAAATATAGATTTTGCCAGTATGATTAGGAATCATACAGGACGGAATATATCAATGCCAGATGGAGGAGAACAGAAAAGTCGAATTCACCAGGATGCCATGGCAAGTTAATATATTTCATACAGACTTCAAGTCAGGGGCCATTCACCAACAGGATACTCTAATCCAGTTATTGTCACTAAAAGATTCAACAATTGATTGTTGATTATCGAAGGCAACAGGCTGAAATTTGTACGTAACCAACAAACACGACTGCGAATAGACACATACGCAGGTTTAACAGACACACTGCATGTAAGAGCTGTAAACGAGAATTTGAATTTCGGGCGAACTGACATATTACCCTCTTCTTTCAAGGGAAGCCCTCGAAATATGATAGAAAATTACTGGGATGTAATAGCAATGGTAAGAAAATTCGTAATCCAGATATTTTCTTAAAGTTTACTTGTAATTCATTATGACTTGAAATCCCTTCCCGTATAAATTCATCTGAAACTCCTAACAAAAGGCCCGATATCACCGTCTGTGTATTGTACGCAAAACTGAATGGAATGTTGCGTTAAATAAACCTAAACAAATATTTGGTGAAGTGCAAACTTTCTGTACAGTGTTGAATTTCAAAAGAGAGGTTTGCGCCATTTCCATTTATTGCTGTAAAAAAATATTCTACCTACCTTATGCAATGTAATGAATTCTCATGTGATACGCGGACCTTGTGGTAACCTCATAGGATTTCATGGCCGGAACAAAGGATATGTAAATGGCTGTCCCATTAACCAAAGACGGGACAGTGGCAGAACTGTTATGAAACGCATTCAAGGTAATGGTGTGAAATATGACAATTGTTGTATAGTGCCTTTTAATAATCTTGTTTTATTGTATTGTTAAGTTCCAGCAGAATTGGAAAGCATATCGTCGCTCGTCCGGTAAAAGGTTGTATTCCACAAACCTCTTCCTATCAATTATTCTCCTTAAGATTGGTCATGCCTCCCAGCCACGTACGGATATGCAGTCCATCAGAACAAATTTTGTTGTGTTCATCTTCCTATGCCCATGTGTAGAGGAAAATGAACCTTACAGTACCGTACTGTAAGAATGTACGTTTGCATTACGTATTTACGCACTCCTAGTGTACAATGCATCTAAGGTTCATTTTCGTTTAATCATCTACATAGGAAAACGAACACAACGGACATTGTTCTGATGGACTGCGTATCCATATGTGGCTGGGAGGCGTGGCCAGTCTTAAGGAGAATAATGGATAGGAAGAGTATTGTGGGATACAACCTTTTACCGGTCGAGCGACGATTTACTTGATTTTTAAATGAGAATCCGGTGACAAGAAGTATCCATATTTATCCATAAACGCCACTTCGTTATTTTTGGGAAAGTAATAAACGCATCTGAAAAAAGTTAAAAATAGAAAAAAATAGGTAGAATGTTTATTGTTTCCTCAGTGGAATCAGAAAAATGTCATCTTCACTTGCTGTTACTTCATGTGGTAAGTTCGACCTGTTTCGAAGGTATGGGACATTCAAAAATTGTACTTTTCCAGATTCAATGGAGCAGCAATGGACCGTAGGTTAATTCAGGACGATATTGAATGGCATCGTTGTGTATTCGAAAGGTCAGTTTTTAAATGCCATTTCAACTGAGACAATTATTTTCCTTCATTTTTATATGTAAAAAACCTTCCAATTCCTTTGAATTATGGTATACTTTTAAAGATTCTTTCAGTGAAGACAACCTACGTTTTTACAACCAGCAAGCAGCTTATTAACTGACTCTCCGAGAGATCAGAAAGATGTCAAAATTACATGATTTATCCCATTCAACGTTCGGGTTGCCACTTATCAGTAACTTACGACGTTTTCCAAACTTCCAGTTACTGATTATGACTCAACTATCCGGAAAGAGAATGTGGAACAAAGATATTTCCTTAATGAAATTATTTATGCTATGCAGGAGAACAATACAAATTAGAGTAAGGCATTTCTGAAATAAATTTTAGCAAACAAAGATGCTGTGAATTTAACCAAAATTGCCATTCTTGCCGTGAAAATAAACATTGTTATCATATCAATTCCAAAGTTATAGATCTTATACCCGGAATCACATACCGTACACCAATGGCAATAATTAATTAAAATAATTAATTAATTAATAATTAATAGGGAATCTAAACGGAACAAGATCAATTCTAAGAAAAATTCGTGACATTTATTTGCATCTCGAAAACATTATGTATTAAGTGTTGGACAGGCACTGCGCTTCAATCCTATTTGCCTTGCATTCAGTACTACGATTAACAGAGCTCAAGGATAGACTGTGTTGGTGTTTATTTACCCCAGTATATTTGTAGCCATCGCCAGCTGTACGTAGCAATGTCTCGAGTACGATCATTTGGCAGTTTAAAACTATAAATAGTGCCAGCGGGCCATGAGACAATACAAGTAGCGTTGCAGATGCTCTAACAGCACTACATTTCACTGACATTGGACCAACGCTTCTCTGAAATTAATCGGTACAACACACATCGGTCTGTTTGCTTACTTCTGGAGTCGGTATTTAGCCACCTAGCAAACGCTGTCACTCAACAGTTTTACATTTCCAAAACAATGTGCTTTACCGAACCAAGGATTAGTATTCCGTTGAATTTCAGCGGGTTCAGCCTAGTAAGTAATTAAAATCTCCCATAAGTACTTCCACAGTCGGGGAGTGGCGATCCTGTCCTCAGCAACCCCAGGTACTCCTGGCCCGGAAGATATAACTGAAAATGGAATGTGGAGAGTAATCCTTAGAGAAGGCAATCTGTCCAGGAGAAGGAATAACCTCAAACGAAACCACCTTTGCAGCGTCTGACCCACAGCGGGTAATTGCAAACAGCGTCTGTACCCCATGTTAGGAGCGGCTGAAATATCAGACCTGGCTGTAGATGTAAAAGGCACAACCACCAAAGATGGAGACCCGATGTAAAATGAGCCTCGGAGAAAAGATCGCTGCCTGAGGAGCTCCAGGGCACATCTGGATCCGATGCTGGATGTGACAACTCTGGATCCGATGCTGGATGTTACAACAGACGAGCCATCGGTGGTCAAAACCTGAACAGGTGGGCCTTGACCGGGCTAGATCCAGAAAAATCTACTGCCAACGCGAGATTGAACAGTCCCCGAACAACTCCATAGGCTGTACCAGCTGCGCGTGTTTCAACTGCAGATGAGCAATTGACCACTCTTGCTGGTAAAGTAACACAAGTCATTAAGTGGACTAGTGAAATTAATGAAGACGTAATGCGTTGTTTCTATCAGTCTACGAATGTGGAAAGGGAGAAAAGGGGTTACAGGAGAATATTTCATCTGTTCTTCATTAAACTGTATCCCCATCCTAACAACATGATCGATCGGAAAATAGCAATCATTATTATGAACTTTCGCCCAAGTACCTTACCGACTGCTGTCGATGACGACCAAGTCATAGAATTATACAGCGACAAGGATGATGATGATCATCATCATCATCATCAAATTCTGAACCAGGATGCGCAACTTGTACTTTATGATAGTGAAACTAACCTGCAAAATCCTCAAGTTTTCCAAGAACTAGAGCGCTATTTTCAGCCCACAAGGATTGATTCAAACAGCCAGACATCCATTCCCCAAGTTCCGAGTAAATCAACTAGTGAGAGAACTCGTTGAACATCTGAATGTTCACATACTACATCCGCACATCAAAGAATGCCACTCCGTTAAAGAGCCCCATTGTGACGTCTACGGTTTTAGTGTTACAGTGGTTAGATACTTGGGATTAAAGATACGACCTCATAAATCTCAACTCAGCGGGATTCGTGATAATCAGGATTGGGATTTCTGTGTAAATACAGTACATATTTTTTACATTAGTTAGAGTTTAAATGTCTTCGTATGTTTGCTAATTATGATATTTGGAGAAATTTTAACCATACTTATTTTCACATTTGTCCAAATTTCCGAGTATGGTAGATATGAGAGGAAAACTCACATAGGCCTAAACGTATATAATTTAATATTTTATTTTAATTATGCTCCACATTTTAAGGTTTCAGTGTTATTCTTGTCAGGAAATCATTTAGGCCTATTTTATTAGTGTAAATCTTTCAAGCTTGGATTATGATATTTCTAAGAAATGTAGAGAGCAAGTTCCGCTCTGTGCACTTTGTTTTATTTCTTGCTTGCTTTAGCCTTGTCACTTGATTCGCTGTGACAATATGATTTCGTATAACTGTACAAGATGTTGTTACGTTTAGATTGTTCCCAATTACTTTTTATTTTGTTGTGTTTTTTACAGGTATATTATAGTGTAGTGTTTATATTCAACCTGTGTATTCGATATACTGAAAAGATTTAGGTTACGCCATTACCTTTTGTAACCCTTAACAGAGTTTCAGCGAGTGCAAAGCAGAGGCAGTCCACATTTTAACCCGCCAGTGAACGTGTTGGGCCTGTGAGACCCACGCGCTGGTATTTCCTAGATTTTCCGATAGACGGTGGGAGCTGCATATTTCCGGCTTCTTCTACCTTCCTGTTTTCACCGGTGTAGTACTCCTGCGGACGAACGAGGAAGTGATTACGTTAGTACGTGAGCTGTGGCAAGTTATAGTGCTCTGTGGGCCTGTAAGACCCAACCGTGCAGTCATGTAACATTCTTATCATAAGCATTTCGGTCTTTCAATTTTAACCGTGTACATAAATAAGATTTAATGTTGGTTTCTAGGGTTATTATATTGTAGCGTCTTCTCCAGATCCGTGGTGTAGTGGTTAGCTAGACTGGCTGTCTTTCACCTTAGTTCCTTGAGTTTTTAATACAGAGGTGAGACTGAAAATGGGTTGATCTGGGCTAATGAGTTCATTTCTTCGTAGGTCCAAGAGAAAGGAGTGTTACAATGTCAGCAATCCACGTGATATGGAACGAGTTGGAGGAACCATCATAAAGATTCTGATAATTACCAGATGTTTATATATCCGATATCGTTGATTCTGATGCAGAACCCGAGTTTGTTATTACAAGTGACCATAATGCAGACTCGGAGACTGATGCAGACGTACAAGAGAAGAAGAAGATGTAGAAGGAAATGATTCAAGAATGAACCAGTCTGAATCCAACAATGATTTCATGGGTAGAGATCAAACTACAAAATGGAAGAAAATGTGACCCACCGCAAATGCCCGTACAAGAAGGTACAATATTGTGCATAAACTGCACGGTTTAATAGGGGCTGCTAAAGGAGCAAAGGAAGTTACAGAATACTGGAATTTGTTTTTCAACAATGATATGATCGAAAGTATTTTTGCGTACACGAATATCTTTGTACCGGGAGGTACACCCGCCCTTTCATTCAAATGAAGCGCCTTGGAGAATGCCATCTGATATATGAAGTTTGCAACAACTAATACAAGCAGTTTGGACTTCTCTTTACAGATGTCTCCACTAAAAAACTGATGTTATGCCCTCTGGTGTGAAGAGGAATTATTTAAATTGTTGAGTTTTTTATTTTAAGGTTTAATAAACTGAGTTGATTATTCTTTGTATTTTGGTATGTTCAAGTTGACAACACTTCCATCTCTTCCCGCCGACTTAAGATGTTGGCCAATAGAAAATTTTGTATATTTATGTTTAAGCCAATCAAGCTATGTCTAGTATATATTTAATTACCCAATAAGAATTGGGGGTGCGTCCGACCTTAGCCCAGAGCACTCTAGAACCTTCTTCTCGGGTATAAAACTTGGCACAATTTCGACGAGGTCGTCTTATTCATCGCTCCAGTCTACTGCGTGTGTTTACAAAGGAGGCGGGGTGCTTCGACCACCATCGAGCAGTCCATCAGCTCAAGGTGATGGCAGTCCGGATTTTATTAACTGATAGTCTTTCAAAGCTAGCTCGAGGGGAAGGTTTCCAGTCTTTAATAATGTAACTTAAATTTTCTAAAATATAATTTTCAAACAAGTCAAAAGAACTTAGCCGAAATCAGGGCATAGAGAGTTTGATACTCTCTCGGTTCCCTATCAACTTGATTTTGAGGTGACTATGATTTTGTAACCTTTTTCAGTTTGAAATCCTTGCAATTTAAATATTCTCTCCATCTAGTTACCTCAGCAGTATAAGCTTAGAATATGTAACTTTGGGCCAGAAGCCCAAATAGGGTTTTAAGCTTTAAATTGCAAATCTCAAGGAATGCAAGTGACCGCCTCCACATCATTTTGATTTTTGGGCTAGTAATATTAACCTGTTGTTTTCCACAAAGGCCCGGTAGATTGGGTATTCGATACTCCTGTGAAATTCTATTTCATTCCTTTTGTGTAAAGATGTTAGACTGTTGAACATAGAAGACAGTGAATCCGGTTTTAGTTTGTAAAAAATGTAGGTTGAGCCTTTGACAGGCCCGGAAATTTATGGAAATAGATTCCTAAGAGTAAATTTTATAGAGCATAGATGCTCCTTCCATTCATGTAGGGGTGTTAGTGTAAATATTGAATGGTGCCGTTGGAAGGCTATAACGTTGTAATGTTTGGAGAGTGGTATCCTATATAATTTTATGGAGCAAAAAAGTGCTCTCGGAAGAGGGTGTATTTTGAATACTCTGTCTCTTGGTGATGTAAAAGAAATTGGGAGGTTCGTCTTCTTGACTGTTCTTAGAAGGAGCCACAGCGTTCTTGGAGAATGTATCATTAGGTAGCTGAAAGCTCAGGTTTGCTAATGTGTTACTTGCTGACTGCTCTGATATTCTCAAGGTTGTTACCTAACTTTTAAGTAAAATGTTGGTACCTTAAATTGTAAAGTTTATTTTCTGAAAAGAAACAAAAAAGGATAAAGAAATCTATATATATATATATAAAATAACTTGTCCTAACTGACTGACTGACTGACTGACTGACTGACTGACTGACTGACTGACTGACTGACTGACTGACTGACTGACTGACTGACTGATTCATCATCGCCGAGCCAAAACTACTTGACATAAAGAAATGACATTTTGGGGATACATTCATATTAAAATGTAGGTGCTCGCTAAGAGAGGATTTTTGGATATTCCGTCGCTATAGGGGTGAAAAGGGGGGAGAAGTTTTAAAATTAGTGTATCTATATCTCAAAACTTTAAACATTTACGGATGTAAAAATTAGAATTTTCTTTAAAAATAAGGAAATACGTATTTTTTTTTGTTTTCGGAAAATCCCAATAGGAGGGGTGAAAAGGGGGTTGAATGCTTTATATCAGGATACCGGTACTTATATCTCAGAAACTGAAGATATTACAAACCTGAAAATTGGTACTTTTGATCTCTTTAAAAACAGAAACACGTACTTTATTGTATTTGGAAAATCCAATTAATGGGAGGATGAAAAGGGGGTGCATTTTTTAAAATGAGTGTATCTGTATATCAAAACTTTGAAAGTTTACAGATGTCAAAATTGGTATTTAGAATCTTCATTGCAAATAAAGGAACACGTATTTTTTGTTCTCGGAAAATCCCAATAGGAGGCGTGAAAAAGGGGTGAAAAATTGGTTGAATGCCTTTAATGAGGATACTTATATCTCAGAAACTGAAGATATTACAGACCTGAAATTTGGTGTTTGGGATCTCCTTTAAAAATAAAGAAACATGTACTTTTTGTTTTTGGAAAATCCAATTAATGGGGGTGAAAGGGGGGGTGAATATTCAAAATGAGTGTATCTATATCTCAAAACTTTTAAAGTTTACAGATGTAAAAAAATGTATTAGAATCACCTTTAAAAATAAAGAAACACGTGATTGTTTTCGGAAAATCGCAATAGGATGGGTGGAAAAGGGTAAATAAGGGGTTGAATGCCTTTAATGAGGATACCTATATCTCAGAAACTGAAGATATTACAGACCTCAAAATTGGTGTTTGGGATCTCTTTCAAAAATAAAGAAACATGTACTTTTTGTTTTAGGAAAATCCAATTAATGGGGGGTGAAAAGGGGGTGAATTTTTAAAATGAGTGTATCTATATCTCAAAACTTTTAAAGTTTATAGATGTAAAAAATTGGTATTTAGAATCTCCTTTAAAAATAAAGAAACACGTATTTTTGGTCTTAGGAAAATCGCAATAGGAAGAGTGGAAAAGGATGAAAAGCGGGTTGAATGTCTTTAATGAGGATACTTATATCTCAGAAACTGAAGAATTTACAGACCTGAAAATTGGTACTTGAATCTCCTTTGAAAATAAAGAAACACGTATTTTTTAATTTTTGGTAAATCTAATTACGGGATTTAAACAGGAGTGACGGATTGGGGTGAATTTTTAGAAAGACTATATCTGCAGTATATCTCAGAAAGTAAAATGTTACAGACGTAAAAATTGGTATTTGGAATCTTCTGTAAAAGTAAAGAAACATAGGTGAGTTGTTTTTAGAAACTCCACTTAAGGGGAACTGAAAAGGGGGTGAAATTTTAAAATGAGCATTTCTACAGTATATCTCAAAAACTCCGAAGCGAAAAATTGTATTGTTTATCTCTATTGAAAATGAAGAAACATGAACTTTGTTTTCTGAAAAACCACTTGGGTGGAGGGGTAAAAGTGACTGAAAATGGGGTTGAATTCTTTTAATTAGGATACTGATATCTCAAAAGCTAAAGATGTCACAGACGTAAAATTTGGTATTTGGAATTACCTTTAAAAATAAAGGAATACGTATTTTTTGTTTTTCGGTAATCCACCTAAAGGGAGGAGGGAAATTGAAAAATTAGTTGAATTATTTGTATGAGAATACTATTATCACAAAAACGAAAGATTTTGCAGACGTGAAAATTAGTATTTGGAATCTGCTTTAAAATTAAACAAACACGTATTCTCGGAAAATCCAATGAGGCGGGGGGGATGTGAAATATTAAAAAATTAATTGAATTACTTGTTTGAGGATTCTTACATCTAATAAAAACTAAAGTTGTTACAGACGTAAAAATTGATATTTTGATCTCCTTTAAAACAAAGAAAAAAGCGTTTCTGGGCGAAATCATTTTGGGGGGCGGGGGTGAAAAGGAGTTGAATTCCTTTTATGTGGACACATATCTCAAAAACTTAAGATGTTAAAGTCGTGATAAGTGGTATTCAGAAGACCCTTTACTATTAAAGAGACAAGTATTTTTAACGGGAAATTCACTTAGGGGAGAGTGTGAAAGGAAGTGAAAAAAGTGAATTCTCTTTATGGGGATACTTATATCTCAGAACTGAAGGTAACAGACGTGAACATTGGTATTTGGAATCAACTTTAAACATAAGGAAACCGCCTTCCTTTTATGGGGGTGGGGGTAAATCAACATAACGGCGGTGGGGTGAGAAAGGAGTTGAGACCAATTGATTTTACTGTTCATAATGTACTTATTCT
The DNA here is from genome assembly GCF_040414725.1 of Anabrus simplex. Taxonomy (NCBI): domain Eukaryota; kingdom Metazoa; phylum Arthropoda; class Insecta; order Orthoptera; family Tettigoniidae; genus Anabrus; species Anabrus simplex. Next base: position 801,739,586 of record NC_090266.1, read on the forward strand.
GACCATAAACTGATCATTTTTAATCTTTCCTGGGTTCGTTTTCATGAACCATCTTTTCTTTCGGAGTACATAAAGTTAGATTACAGTAGATTCTCCTGGCATATAAACAAAATTTAAACACAATTGAAAAAAACGATATGAATGATGTTGACCTTGCAATTGTTCACCTTTATAATAAGGTCAATAATTCACGGAAATATATCATTCGTGTCGCCAGAAATCTCGCGCACTTTAATACGCGCGACGATGGTGCTGGTCACATTGTCAGCAATGACAATGGCAGAGGATGTAATTTACCGATAAGTAGCGGTCTTGCATCTTTCTGTGGGTTCCAGACCATCAATAATAATAATAATAATAATAATGACAATAATAATAATAATAATAATAATAATAATAATAATAATAATAATAATAATAATATTCTGGACCGTCGTCAAAATGTGCGGACCGCGCTGGAAACGGGTCCCGGCCGGGTAATGACTACGATTGCAGTCCGGCCGCGGGTTCAGTACCGCCAAGGCACCGAGGACGACACCACGCCGGATCTCCTCAAGGATTTGATCCATATTAAAATGCTTATAGGAAAAGATGGCAAAGATTTAGAGATCAAACTGGCCGGGTGGAATACCTGGACCTAGCCCGGGAAGTACGAAATCGATTGCTGGAAAGAAAGATTGAAAAATGGGAGTACCTTTGCCGTAATCTCTCAGAAAACGAGTCAGATCACGAATATTGGCGGATTCTCTCAGAAAACGAGTTAGATCGCGAATTTTAGCGAATTATATATAAAACCTTAAGCATTCACTTGTTAATTTCATGATAATACCGTAGCGAAGAGCGGGTATTTTGCTAGTATAGCTATACATTTAAAGTTTTAAATTAATTTTCTGATTGTCCTATTTCGACCCATACATGCCCGCACCTTCTTTCACCTCCGTCCACCATGGTATCTCCGTAACAATCTTTATTGTGGACATTTCTTCGAATATGAAGATCCGAGTGATTGTAAACCTATGACAGTTTCAGAAATTAGAGCACATATAGGACTTATGTATGGTTTGGGTTTCCTTCACTGTGGAAGAATGAATATTCAAGATTTCTGGTCTACTGATGGCTTGGGAACGGAGCGTTTTCCAGTGACTATGGATTTCAGACGTTTTAGATTTCTTCTGAAATGTATTCGCTTTGATTATGTGGGGACCAGGCAGCAGAGTAGAGAAGGTGATAAATTGGCAGCTGCAAGAGAAATGATGGAAACTTTCAAGGGAAAATGTAAAAAAAAGCCTACTACCTTGGGAATTCATAATATTAGATGAGATGCTTTTGTCGTTCCGGGGACGGTGCAGTTTTATAATGTACGTTCCCGCGAAACCAGATAAATACGAAATTAAAGTATTCGCTCTAGTTAATGAAAAGATATACAATTTAGAAATTTACTGTGGTAAGCAATCTGAAGGCCCGAATCAAGATGTGAGTTTCGGACCTGCTGATGTTGTAGAGAGGACGTGCATCCCTGTATCCGGAAGTGGACGTAATTTGCCAGTTGGCAACTGGTTTACCTCGTACCCTATTGTCAGAAAAAAGAACATAATAGTACTATGGTCGGTAATGTTCGAAAAAGTAAGAGAGAGTTGCTCACTAGCTTTGTTGTAGCTGCAAAACGTAAACCTCACAGCAGTTTATTTGACTTCCAAGAGGACATGACTTTGGATTCCTATGTTCCAAAGAAAGGAAGAACTGTTGTTTTTCTGTCATCGATGCAAAGCGGTGAAAAGATTGACGAAAGTACAGGAGAAAAGAAGAAGCCTTAAATAGTCCCTTTTATAATTCAACTAAGGATGGGGTAGACTGTGCAGGTGAGAGAACGGCATTCTACGACGTGGCTCGAAACACCAGACGCTGGGCAATGGTGGTTTTCTACGCATTGCTGAACATTGCAGACTTAAACGCATATTAAATTATTCAGAGCCAACAACCCTACCTCTCCAGACGCAAGGAACAGAAGAAATATTTTGAAGAAACTCTTGTTTCTTCTAACTGAAGAACAAATAAGAGAAAGAGCTGTCTGAAGATATCTTCGAAAGAGCATTCGCGATACTGCAAGAAGGATATCTGGGCTGACGAAAAACCAGGACGTGAAAACACAGAAAATAAAAGAGGACGTTGTGCATACTCCAGAGACAGAAAACCCCCTACTCGTGCTGTTCGTGCAGAAAGTTCCAGTGCATTGAGCACTCCGTATTTGTGTGAAGTAAATTTAAAGCTTAAATGTGAATGTTCCAGTGAACTTTCTGGGTAGTGAAGATTAGGTTATGACGATTTCATAAATATTGACTTGTTGAGTTCTGAATATTATGATCAAATAAAATATTGTGTGTAAATTTGCAGTGATTATAGAAATTCTTTTTAAAATGTAAAATAAGGGTTAATCATCAATGGTTTTGTGACAGCAAAGTTAGAAATTTATAATGTTACCGGAATAGAAGAGAATGAATACTGAAAATAAAAATATATTAGCATACTATAAAATTATTTCATTATGGGTCTGTGAGACACAACCCATTACACATGTAACTTTTTGTGACCCGTGCACTGGCGGGTTAACATATAAAACAGAGTTATTTAACCCACTGCACCAAAAATAGGCAGTTGTTATATTGTACCGTACCCTATCTTAAATTTCGGCCTAGCCGAGGCTAGAAGCACGAGGTACGTCCGGATATGGGCAATTAAAATCTCTACTTACTAAAATATACTAACGTATATGGGCAGAAAATACGTACATATAAAACTAGTAAATGAGAACGCTAGTTATCTGGTATGATAGGTTTATTAGCTAAAAAATTAATTAAAATCATACAAAAAATAAAAACATATCAAACAAAACAAAGAAATCGAACATTAAATTGGTGAAATGAAATGGCGTATGGCTATTAGTGCCGGGAGTGTCCGAGGACAAGTTCGGCTCGCAAGATGCAGGTCTTTTGATTTGACTCCCGTAGGCGACCTGCGCGTCTTGATGAGGATGAAATGATGATGAAGACGACATATACACCAAACCCCGTGTCAGCGAAATTAACCAATTAAGGTTAAATTTCCAGACCCTGCCGGGAATCGAACCCGGGACCTTGTGACCAAAGGCCAGCACGCTAAACATTTAGCCGTGGAGCCGGACGTTAAATTGGTCAAACAATGTGACACGCACGTTTACATGAACCTTTACATTTTACAAACTTTTACAAATTATAAATCGTGTAACGGACACAAGAAAATAAGATATCACGTTACATGGAACATGTATGGGTTACGCTATTTCTTTATGATGACTGCCTTGTTAAGTCCCTACTTCTTTTTCCAAAGGCTTGATCTAAAACCGTTTATGATATGAGATAATAATATCCTAATTTACATATATACACTCCGATCACTCGGACACAAATATATAAAACACTTGTCAGGACTGCGTCTAAATTACCCATCCAAAACAACACAGATTCTAATCACATGGATCCGTACCCATGAGCAAAGGATAAGGACAGAACCTCGCTTCCCCAAAATTAGCCATCGTGCCAAGGTCTCCCGTCAATCAACAAAGGACATCAAAATACACTGGACACAACGATAAATAACACAAGATAAATATATACATCACAATTGCAAATTTAAACACCCACCGACACAGATAGACTTATGCGACTATGAGACAGGAAAGGGCTACGTGTGGAAAGGAAGAGGCCGTGGCCTTAATTAAGGTACAGCCCTAGCACTTGCCTGGTGTGAAAATGGGGAACCACGGAAAGCCATCTTCAGGCCTGCCGACAGTAAGATTCGAAACCACTATCTCCCGCGTACAAGCTGACACTTGCGCCCCCCTAACCACACGGCCTGCTCGCCCAGTGCAATTAAATAGAAGTACGGCATGATTATGCATTTAAAATAATTTAGTATTTGAATACACACTAAGAAACTAACAGACACTAAACGAGACTGCCAGACTGACGGATGCGCGTGGCAGGCGGGTGAATTATAACTCAGTGTCCACGACCTTGTCAAAAAATATGTACCCCTACTACACTTCCTCACAGCACATGCAATGTCTCCACTACTTGTCGCAGCGCTATACAAATCGGTTAGCCGCGACGAACGGCATTTTGTGCGTATTTCCACGAATAATTATGTTAATAATTAAAAAATAAATGAAAGAATTAGCAGATAAGACAACAAGGCTTGTACAAATAGCTATTCTTCAATAATTCGTAGTTCCAGCTGGCTAAAGTGGAAAAATGTAATGTTTACTCCAAAAAGTTGGGGGAGGGTGCCACTGTCCCTCCTCGCCCCACCCCCTAATCAGCGCTAGTGTTTGTAAACACGCCAAACGTGCATAAAAGTAAATTTAATAAATTAATTTATACATGTGTAGACATTCCAGTTGCTTGTATGAAACAAAAACTAATACTGTTCGGTGAAATACGTGTGGAGGGCGTACGTCTGTTTGGAGCTTCGGCTGCATTCCGACCAGGTTGTCCAGATAAAAACAATGTCTGTGTATTTGTCGCTGCTGAACACACTATCCATTGCCGATATGCTGACTGCAAATATAGTGCTGCTGTACCATACACCAGCCTAGAAATATGCGGTGGAAAACGATGTTTACTATTGCAAGGGGTGCATTAGACCTGTAACGCTGAGTAACATGCTGCGAGAGACAGGCTGGTTCTTATCTCTTCATATTCTGACATAACCTACCCGTGGCAGTAGTGCGCCTGTGAAAATCAGTTGGTAGACATCCCATTCATCATTTGTGCATGCGGGACATTTGTAAGTAGAAAGTACGGCGTTCTTGAGCCACCTGGTATATGTATTCATAAGCCTAATTTGGATACTTATTCCGGTTCAGGTCCCGTATAGGCTATAATTAACAGAGAATATTACGACCTTTAGAAGAAGAACTGAACTTTTTTTAAATGAGGAATGCTACGTGAGAAATGCCGAGGCGTGGAAAAACGAACTAAAATAAGTATACTTACAATATTAAAATATACACAAACTTGAAGCGTTAAAATCTCATTTTTCTCTTGGCGTGTCTGGGCTTGACACTAAACATTATTTCGAGGTCGACTTCTACACACTCGTTATCTTTTTCCAATTGTAGATTTACGGTTTTGCTTCTTAGCTGGGTTAGGGTTTCGAGTGTTCATCGCCCTTTTCAGGAATTAAAAACCGGTGAACTTATATAAAAATTACGGGCTCTTAGCAGGTTGGAGGGGGGGGGAGGGATTAAGTCTGTGGCTCACTGTGAATGACCTGAGTTCTATTCCCTCCCAGGGCGTCATAAAAACGAGGCTAGTCGTTCTGCAGAGGCTCTGGAATTCACACAGCCTTCAGTGAAAAATTGCACTACGCTAATCCTGGTGCCAAAAGCAGCCGGACATAGTCCTGTCCATTATATCCGACACACTGGCGAGGCCCTTATGGCCCGTAGCAGATATGATTTTCCTTCTTTACCTTTTCTTTGAGGTCTAGCATGGCATTGCATCCAATTTAATTTTCTCCTCTCAACACGCATCTCCAACTTTCTCTCATAATCTTTGCTTCAACCTTACCACGATATTCTGTATCCTTGTTTTCAACTTAGGGCGTAGTTGAGATAATATGAGTGGTTGACTGAAGTTTTGATCGTGACGCTGATCGGAAGTTTTAATATTATTGGATTTACGGAGATATCGAGGTGCCAGAACTTTGTCCTGCGGCTCTTCCTTTACGTCCCAGTATATTTGCTGACACGAAGCTGAAATATTTGAGCACCCTCAAACACCATCCGTCTGAGACGGAATGGAAACCACCAACTTGGGCTCAAAAAACAGCGCTCTAGTGTCTGATCCAAACAGCCCGGCGATCTGAGGCTCATAGCAGGTTATGACAACGAAAATCCGGAGTTGGCTTATTGTCCTCCTTCAATAACAAGTCTACAGGCTTCTACAAGATCTCCTAAAACGCATGAACCAAAACTATAGCAACAATTAACAAACGAAGGGATATGATATGCCTTTACAGAAACTGTTAAAGAAGAAGTATAGGCTACAGGTGTAACAATAACATAGGGCAAAATTTCAAGAGTTGATTTTTATGCGTAGAAAATAAGAATAAGTTATACCGATGATGATGATGATGATGATGATGATTGTCGTTGTTTTTAAGGGACCTAACTTCTAGGTCATCGTTCGCCTCTACGGCTAAATGGTTAGCGTGCTGGCCTTTGTTTACAGGGGTTTTGGGTTCGATTCCCGGGAGGGTCTGAAATTTTAACCATAATTGGTTAATTCCCCTGGCGCGGGGACTGGGTGTATGAGTCTTCTTCATCATCATTTCATCTTCATCATGACGTGCAGGTAGCCTAAGGGCGTCAAATCAAAAAGACCTGCTACAGGCCTCCCCATAAGCCACACGCCATTATTATTATTAAGCAGGTAATTAGCACATAGGCTATATCAACTCAGGTCCTGAAATGCCTATCTTTTGCGTTATCTGAATTTAAATATGATCTTAGTATATACAAATATCGTTTATTTTCTGAAATTATTTTACTTTATTGCCATTCTCTCTGTATACGGGCCTCGGTTCGTCGCCTTGTCGACCTCCTAACAAGCTCCGATATTCCTTGTGATGTTCTTAGTGTCTGATAGGCTTCATCATTCACTCTCAGAGGGCTTATGTAGCGTCGTTCATTTCAATCAAGATAAATAGGCCAACATTATTATTATTATTATTATTATTATTATTATTATTATTATTATTATTATTATTATTATTATTATTATTATTATTATTATTATTATTATTCATCTCCGCTAATAGTCCAACAAGGGACCACGATAAGGCTCACTTTACATTCTGGCATTTGTTCATTTTTCGCTTGATGCACATCGTCTTCATTAGCTCACCCTGTTTAGCACGACGTTCCTCTGTCCATTTAGCACCAGTTGTCCGTTTTCGTCCCTGAAAGTCCCAAAAGTCTTGATCTGCTTGTTGGCCCAGTTCTTTAAGATCTTTCTTGACATTAACGTACCATGGCATTGCCGTTTTCGGTTTTGAGTCAAATATACTGAAGATGCGTTTCGTCCATCGAGAGTCGATCATCCGTCGTATAGAAGATTTCGGTCGTATAGTAGCGAACTCCGCCTTTGCCCATTGTGTCCATGATCTTCTCTATCTTAGAGTATACTTCTTGCCTGGATCTTCTAATGTAGATGCCATTTTTATAGTTTGGGCCAAGTATGGTGTGTAGGATATTTCTTTCTTTCTTTCTTTCTTTCCTCTCTAAATCCGCAAGCAAACATTTCTCGGACAGGGCAAGGCATTCAATTGCATACAGCGACACTGGTTTGATGACAGTGTTGTAGTGACGAATTTTTGTGTTCAGGGAAAAGCACTTTTCGTCGTAAATGTTGCGGGTGGTTTGCAAAGTGACTTCCATTTTCTTAATTCTTGCTGCTATGGCCTCTTTGTCAAGTCCATTTTGCTGAACCCATTCCCCAAGGTATTTAAATTTACTAACACTGTTTATCGTTCCATATTTGTTGTTTAGTTGTGGCGGATGATCTTTGATATTCGACATTACTTCTGTCTTTTTAAGGACATTTGTAAACCTGTTTGTTCTGCTACTTCCTTCAGCACATTGATCTGTTCTGTTGTACTTTCAAAATTTTCTGTCATCAGCGCTATATCATCAGCGAACGCAAAGCAATATATTTACACTCCGTTTTCCTTTGTCCCAATCCTTACGGGTTTGTACAGGTTTCTTTCTTTTAACGTCTTTCGCCACTGCTGTATTACCTTCTCAAGTACGCAGTTGAACAAAAGATGTGACAGCCCATCACCCTGTCGAACGCCTGTCTTGATCTCAAAGGGTTCAGAGAGACATCCTTGGAATTTTACATTGGATTTGGTATTAGTTAGTGTTCCCCTTATTATCACCAGCCGTTTCTCATCGACTCCCATTTCTGCAAGGATGTTAAGCAGCACATCATGGTCCATGTAGTCGTGTGCTTTCCTGAAGTCTACAAATGTAGATACATCGGTTCGACCTCTCAGCATATGGTATCTTCTTCTGGTTTTTAGGTTAAGTATTTGTTCTGCACTTGATCGGCCTTTCCGAAAACCTGCCTGGTATTACCTGAGTTTGTGTTCAACTTGCTGTTCTAGTCTTTCAAGGATGGATAGTGACATGATCTTGTAGGCTACTGACAGAAGAGAAATTCCACGGTAATTGTTCACATCTCTTATACTTCCTTTCTTGTCTAAAGGATGGATCAAAGCTAGCTTCCAGTCCTCTGGTAGTTGTTTCTTTTCCCAAATGTCTACAACAGTTTGGTGTAGGATATCAATTGCTTCTTCCGGGGCATGTTTCCACAGTTCCGCAATCATAGAGTCTTCACCAGGAGCCTTGTTATTTTTCAGTCTCTTTATGTGGCGTTTGATTTCATCGCGATTTGGTGGAGAAGATGGCAGGTTTTGGCTCACTGGATTGTTTGTTTTGATGGGTTGACTGGTTTTTCACAGTTAAGAAGGTCGTTAAAATACCTAGCTAAGATTTCGCAGTTTCCTTCATTTGATGTTGCAGGAGTTCCATCTTTCCTTAGAAAGCAAAGGGAAGATGCCTTGTATCCTTGTACCTTCATTTTTAAATTTCTGAACTATTCACGGGTTTCACGTCTATGAAAGTCTTGTTCAATCTTGTCTAGTAGTTCCTTTTCATACTTGCGTTTCTCACTGCATATTATTTTTGCTGTTTGTGCTTGTTGTGTTTTGTACATCTTCCAATCTTCTTCTTGTTTTCGACACGTAATACTTTTTCCAGGCATTCAGACGATCCCCTAAGGTCTTCTCGCAGTTATCGTTCCACCACGTGTGCTTTTTCCTCTTGTTGATTTCGGCCATTCCTTTTGCAGTTTCTATCATCTGATTTCTCGTGCTGTTGAAGTCGTTTTCCACTGGTTGGGCAAGTTCTTTGAATTCATTCTCTCTTTCTCTGAGCTTTTTTGTGTCAAAGAGAATTATAGTAGGTTCTTTCTTATTTTTGTTGAGAGTGATTGGCCGAAACTTGATTACTGATACGTAGTGATCTGAGTCTATGTTTATTCCCTTTTTTACGGTAACGTTCATGATTTCCGGACTGTATCTTCGAGATATAGCAACATGGTCTATTTGGAATTCTTCTATTGTTCCATTTGGGCATCTCCATGTCGTCTGTTTCCTTGGTAGGTGACGAAAGTGTGTTGACATCAGTTGGAGGTTATGGTTATCCCATATTTCAATAAGGTGTTCTCCATTCTTGTTGGTTCTTTTGCGTGCTGGGTAGAGCCCAATAACTTTCCTGTGTTTCCGTTCACGTCCTACCTGGGCATTAAAATCACCCATTAGAATCTTGACGTGGTGTTTCGGGATTTTCGCTAATCTGGCATCCAGGACGTTCCAGAATCTATTTGTGTCCTCCAGGAAATTTTTGTTTTGTTCATTAGTTGGAGCATGTGCATTGACTAGCGTGTATGTTTTATTTAAACATCACAGGATTAGTAGGCATAACCTATCATTAACAGCTTCAAAATTTGAGACTGACCTAACGATTCTGGTGTTGACAGCAAAAGCTGTACCGAAGATAGTGGTGTTTTTCATTACCCTGTTATGGGATTTGCTCTTGAAGAACCGATACCCTTCAGACTAAAATTTGTCTTCGTCAGTGAAGCGAGTTTCTTCCAGAGCCATTCCTGTTTTGTTTTTTTGGTGGAGGGCATTGGTCAGCTGTTTCATCTTACCAGTTTGCATTATATAGTAATTTAGGGATATCTCGACACGCTAAGCAAAAACCTGTAATTTTGATCATGCTTTATTTGTAAAATATTTCAATTATTTCCCAGGTGATTTTGTACACAGTTTAGTTCATGTTTTCTATTATTTATGGCAAAAATAACATTTCATAACATGTTAAATTATAAAATAAATAAAGGATGCAATAATGTCCACTTCTCCCGCACCTAGGGAGAACCTGACACTAGGTAGGACCTCCGAATAGTTACGCAACTATTGTACACAATGGGTACATATAAACTGCTCATCGTTTCCATTTTCCACACACATCTCGTGGAACCATTTCCTGTTCTCCACTACATTGGACCCATGCCTCATTACGGTTGTCGTCACATACTGCGCAGTAATTCTCTGATCAAAGAAGACTGCTTGAGAAACTAGCTTCCCTGTTCAGCACGCCGATTTTTAGTTGTTGTCCTTCGTTTTGAAGGATTCTTTTCATTTTCGCGTTTCCTATTCTTTAAATTTTCCCGATAATACTGCGAAGTCACCGTGGCGGATGGGGGAGGGGGGGGGGCGGGGAAGCAACGCATCCCTATTCGTACAGCTTATGCCTTATCAAGCACATCCGGATCTTTGCAGTGCGTTGAGAGTCTGTCGATTATGAACCGAATCCTGCCCTGACGTTTGTAACGGTTTAGGTGATCAATGAATAATGATTCGGACATTTTAACAACTCATCCACTGGGCATTCCTTTTGAGTGTATCTTCGCCTTACCCCTTTCATTATAACAAAGGGTGGGATAGTATATTAAATAGCATTACCACACACCATTACTGTTACCGTAGATCCCTTTTCAGCCGTGGAGCTGTGAAACACGTTTTTCTTTCCTTTTTCACAGATAATCTTCCCTGCCTTAAATATGAGCTGAACACCAGTTTCATTGATATTCAAAATATTACCAGGCTCTTGAAAAACCCAATCATATCCAACCACTGCCTTTTGGTTTTTAAATATGCTTCTTACCAACACCATTCTTCTGAGTGAACCTAAAAGCCAGCTCTCGTAAGTCGGTCACTGTTCGCCCAGACCCTTTAGAATCGAGATGAAAAAGATGGTTGACTAACTGGTCCTCCATAGCTTTGTCAATTGTTGCTCCTTTTTCCAGTAGATATGCCAGATGGTATTCTGGATCTGAGTGTATTCCTTGGAATACTGAAATACTCGCAGCTGTAGGTAAAGTAGTTCCATTTTCTTTCACGTCCTTGATAGCAGCAGCCATATCTTCTGCGTTCCATCGTCCAAGCAGACCTTTGTACACATATTTCCGTGGCATCCTCCACTTATAACCATTTGGATGAAAAACTATTAATGCGAAACTTCTACTTTATCATCAGTCTCCAACCTTCGTAATTTGAGTTTAATTTAACACTACAAATATTATTTAAAAAATATCGCATTACAAAAATATTATACATATCCTAACACACTATATTGTCATAATTTATTACTCCTACTAAACCGTAGAATTAACGCACCATTAAACCATGTCCCCAAAAATGTATTCCGGTTTAGAGATTCAAAGAGATCTCGACAGTGTCGAGATCTCCCAGCTTGTCGTGTCTAGATCTCCCCGAGTTTCATTAGCAGGCAAGAGTTGGCAACACTTACCAAGCTGAAGGTTTGGCGATTTGGAAATGACATCACCGCTTCTCCGAAACTTGCTTTGTGCGCCTAACCTAAAACGTTATCTTAAAAGTATCGCATATCTACCTATTTCGTTACACAACCTACTCATCATATTATAGCAAGTTACTTTTAAACCAATCATCACTTACTTACTCACCTTCAATTGTTCATATGCCTTGTATTTATAGTGATAATCTACAGCTAACAGGGTGACCATGAGCACAAAACCATACGGCTCCAGTAAATGTAGTTGCAAGTTTGACCTGTGCAGTATTGTGGTTACCAGAGGCGTTAAGCTTAAAAGTGTCGAGTTCTCCCTCATGTCGGGATCTCCCTAAGTTACCTTACTGTTTACGTTGAATGTTGCCAAAAAAGTCTTATATATGGGTTTTAACTTTCGTGACTGTTCAGGATTTTCAAGACGCTCCGACTCGTCTTTAGCGTGATGTTTCATACCCCCCAGAATCCGGACGGGATGCATGCGTCGCTTGTCGGCGCCGGTGGATTTCTTTGAAAAGTTGCCACGTGGGTTATTAACTGCATGTCTTTGTTTTACCATCGTGCTTGAGAAGCTTTTGGAGCAGCTTGCTCATTCTGAATACAACCAGGATTGTTAGCCCTGGAGGGCCTCAAGATATTTGCCGGCTGTGGGCAGGCATTTCCTCCTTACCCGAATAGTTATGGTTTTCCCGCCAATACTAGGGTGGCTGATTGCAGTGGTTTCCCACTGGGCGATGGGTTCGCCACATCCCTACGCCATATTATTCTTCGTATTATTATAATTATTATTAGTATTAGTATTATTATTATTATAAATCAAATATAAGAATGCTGCTCTCCGAGATTGAATACTTACGTCCAGTGACGTGGCAACCTATATAAATGATGTAATATACTTTCCGAATGATCGTGAGATGGAATAAAATTACAACAGATTTAGTGTATGTTAAACACCCATTCGTATCTCTATTGAGGTTCTCCACATATTGCGCAAAAGAAAGCAATAAACAGCCCGAGAGCAATAACCACACCATGGTGGAATAATGAGTGCTGATGGATGATAGCGAAACGGAAACTTTCCTTGTGTTGCTACAAGTAGTTCTCAACGTGGGAAAATTATTTGTCTTAACGGGAAACTGCTGTAGAGGCACACCAGTTCCGCCTCAAACACTAAAAGAAAAAATGCTGCCAGACTTATTGTGAGAAAATTGCTGAAGAAATTCCACTCTCACAAGTCTTCTGTACAATAACCTCCCCCGATGACCTAAATTTTAGGACCCTTTAAACAACAAGCAACAAACAAACCTCCTCCACCGAAATCTCTTCGATACTGGATTGAAGAAATCGCTGACACTGTCGTCCCACCTACAGACACTCTACCACCACTTTGTGTTGCAAACAAAAACAGCGGTACGGAGTGTCAGGCCCTGATGAAACCGCTTTCTTTATCAGAACAGCTGAGTGCTCTCAACAGTACAAAAATAGTGCGCCCTGATTTGACCAGGTATACTATAGTATGCGCAATGCTAAAATGCTGCTCCACAAACAGTTCAATACATTTGGACGAACAGCATCGTTCTTGACGACCGCTTGACGCAGATCATACTTCCTATTCTAAAGCCCAGCTCAGCTTAAGCCACGGTCGAGCGCAGACGTATTGCGTGGAGGGTCCCGGGAGTGGGAGTAGGGAGGGTGCTGAGTGCTGGAACGTTGTGTGGAGTTTATCGACAATGATTGTTGTGGAACAATACAGAGCAACTATAGGAAGATAGCAGGGGAGACAGAAGAAAGAAGAAGTGATATCAGGTGGGTGTAAAGTTGAAATGGAGTTTAAAGGAGAATTATTGCTATCAGCGGCAGTGGTTATAATATTGCTATGGATTGGGGGGGTTGAGCTGAACCCAGGTCCGACATCTAGTGGAGATGAGACCTGGGAAGACATGGAAGAATTCAGAAAAATTATAAAAGAGGTGGTTGAGGAAGTCTGCCCCTTTGAGCAACTTAAAAATATGATACAAGAATAAACCAGAGAGTTTGAAAAAATGAAGGTATGGTTACGAGAAAGGGCTGACGATACAACAGCACAAGTGAGGGAAAACGCTGAAGAAGTTTAACATTAAGGGGAAAAATAGGACGAGTAGAGGAGGAGACGTTGAAACTGAAAGCAGAAGTGGAAGCCAACACTTTAAATCGCAGGAAGAAGTGCCTATTTATATATGGTGTGCCGGAGGAGTTGAGAGAAGAAAAAGTGCTTACAACCTACAAAGTAGTGGACTTAATACAGGGGAAATTGAAAGTAAATTTTAATGAAGTGGACATAGATGATGTGCAGAGAGTGGGGAGAATTAGAGGCAACAGGCCTATCAAAGTTCAACTGTTTTCTACGCTGATGGCTGATGCTGTGTTAGGCAATGCGGGTAATGTGCAGAGGGAAAAAATATGGATCAAGAGAGACGTGGGAATGGAGGCGATTAGGAATGAAAAAATACTGAGAAAACACAAGATACGAGTTATAAATCAGGGGCTGAGAGCAACGATCAAAGGACAGGAACTAGTGGCGACAGGCAGCAACTGGAAGAGAATCTGGTCTGTGAATAGATTGATGGACTTAGAAATGGAGATAAAACAAGACGAAGGAAAAGAGGGAAGAGCAGCGATCGGTAGCGATGATAGGCAAAACACCAAAAGTATCAGTAGTCTATGTGAAGTGAGGCAGGGAGAGGGGCCAAGTGATAATGGGACCATAATCAGTGAAGAGGATAGGCAGGAAAGTTAAAGCAGTGAAGTAAGAGAAGCGAAGGGTAAAAAGGTAAGGTCAGGGGCGACCGGGGAGAGTATGGATCTGAGCAGAGGGAGGAGCAGAAGTTTAAGGGACCTGAGTGGAGCTGAAGTTGGAGGCAAAGGAAACCAACAGAATGAAGGTAGTGATGAAATGGCGGTCAAGAGAGGTGGTAGAGAAGCAGGAAGGCACAGAAAATTGACAGACATGTGGGGTACAGGTGGAAATGAGAGGGGTGTTGTTACTCGAAGCAAAAAACATTAGTGTATTGAATAGCGAAGTTAAAGATGGTTTGACGACAGAATGTAGAGTTGAGAAGTGATGTTCGTTGGTATGGTTCGATGACAGAATAAGTGAAGACGGTTGAGTTTATTGAAATGTGGTATTGGAGAAGTATTGAGAAGGGGTGGTGTATTTATGGTTCGATTGTTGTGGTATGAGTTGTTGATGTGTTGGTGTTGAATTACGAGTAATTTGTTAGTAAGGGATGAAGTCGTTAGTGGTAGATGGTGGAGTGATCGTAGATGTGTTGGTATGGAATTTAAGAGTAAGTGGTGGTGTATGTATTGTTTGTAGTATGATTTAATGATGTGTTGGTATTGAAATAGGAGTAAGTTGTTAGTATGGTATGAAGTGTAAGTGAAGGAGGTTTGGTAGATTGAAATGCGGTGCTGGAGAAGTATAGAGAAGTGGTGGGTGTATTTGCGGTATTGGATTGATGGTGCGAGGAAGTGGGAAGTGAAGTTGGCTTGATGTTGAAATGTGGTGTTGGAGAAGTATAGAGAAGTGGTGGTGTATGAGTAATTTGTGAGTAAGGGTTGAAAGTGTAAGTATGGTAAAGTGATGGTAGTTGTGTTGGTATTGAATTATATGTGTTGGTGTTGAATTACGAGTAATTTGTTAGTAAGGGATGAAGTCGTAAGTGGTGGATGGTAGAGTGATGGTAGATGTGTTGGTATGGAACTTAAGAGTAAGTGGCGGTGTATGTATTATTGTAGTATGATTTATTGATATTGTAACTGTTCCCTCCTCACCAAAACACTTGAGGAGATGAAAGTTATTATCTTGGGACACATGGATATTAAATAAACTATTTGTGGCTTGCCCGCAAATTGCCACGCAAATAGACACAATTAACATTGCATGGTTCCCCATTTCTCTATGTAATGTTTGGGCGCCATGGTTACAGTTTTAAACAAAACTGTAAACCAAAATTTATATTTACTAGCATAGAGACTTATACTTAAATCACAGGGGTAGGATTTTAAATAATTAACCATTAAGTATCGCTTAAGAAAGAAAATTAAAGCAATATAAAATACAAATGAATTTATTATACAAAAAATGAGATGAATCGGAAAAGTTTCCTTAAAGCGTGGAGGAATTTATAATTTACTGAATTTACTTATTGCTTGCTTTATCTAATTGAAGCTCACCAATTGCAGCTTCCGTCGAAGTCATCTGGTTTCCGTGGTTGCTCGTTCTCTTCTTCTCGATGTAGACTTTGCTACATGGACATCCTTCCTTCTTTCTCTGATATGGTACGGGCTATCTGGACTAACACTCCCTACTTGCCTAGTCTTTAAATTAGACATTGGCCCTATACTTGTAAACACTGATCAGCGTTGATCGTATGAGGAGAAAATTCAGAGATATGAATTTTTCCATATTAGTAGAAATATCAAACCAACTGAGCTATACTATTTATACGGTACAGACTTGTACCAAAATTCCGTAGACTTGAACTAAACATAGTTCTTCGTCCACAATATTTACTGAATATCACACAAGCCATAAGCTTGTTTCGTTTCTCGTAGATCCGATAACCTTACCGCACCTAAGTACTGTATCGAAGCGACAACACATTGTACAAAAATAACTATGTCGCGGAGCGACCACACACTGTTTCAAAAATCAAATCACGTCGTTCAAAGTAGATGTTCACAGTAGAAGTAGTAGTGATGGAGTTTCCCTAAGTATCTCGCTGTAAGGTTGTAAGATCGTCAGGTCGTAAGGCTGTAAAAGTCCCGTTCTCGTGTTGAGAATCAGTATATATCCGGGCTCACCCCCACTCTTGGTAACAGTTCAATCTCAAAACTCATATACAACGAAGTATCTGATTCGATAGATCGAAGCATCAACTCCCCTTCTCTTCCTCGACAAGTCCAGAAGGCGTGGCGATGATAGAGCTGACCAGCTTGCAAGCCTTGCGCACGGGTTTACTAGCCTTGGTCATAAAATAAACCCATGACTCACGCAAAATCCCAAGCTTCAAGAATAACCCTCCGTATACACAAACATGAGATGAAATGAAAACCACTATGTCTCAACATATTGACCGTATTTACAACATAATGAATTCTTATCCTACATAATATAATAATTTAAATAATAAAAGGATGTTATCATATATACAATATGATTCCAAAATGCCTTGATTACAAATGATTGACGTTGAATAAATATGTTATTACAAATAATTGCCGATGGCGGATAAACTTGATATCAAATGATATCGCGTAAAATGAAATTATATTAAATTAGTATGGCTGGAGAAGCCTGGACGGTTACAATATGTTGGTATTAAAATATTAGTAAGTTGTTAGTATGGTATGAAGTGAAGGAGGTTTGGTAGATTGAAATGTGGTGCTGGAGAAGTATAGAGAAGTGGTGGGAGTATTTATTGTTGTAGTGTTATTTATTGATAAATGAATGTTGAAAGGTGGGGTTGGAGAAGTAGGGAGAAATGGTGGTGTATTTATTGTTGTAATGTGAAGATGGTAAAAGCTGTGAGTAAGAGATGCAGTGGTAAGTGAAAGTGGCTTGGTATGTGGAAATGTAGTGTTAGAGAAGTATAGAGAAGTGGTGGCGTATCTATTGTTGTAGTATTATATAGTGAAGAATATGTGTGGTATTGGATTGTTGGAGCGAGGAAGTGGTAAGTGAAAGTGGCTTGATGTTGAAATGTGGTGTTGGAGAAGTATAGAGAAGTGGTGGTGTATTTATTGTTGTAAAATTATTTAGGGATGGGTGCATTTATTCTTGTGGTGGGAAGCTGGTAAAGTGATGGTAGTTGTGTTGATATTGAATTATGAGTAATTTGTGAGTAAGGGTTGAAGGTGTAAGTGATGGCAAATTGGTAAGTATGGAGAAGTTGTTATGGTATTGAATTGATGGAGCGAGTAAGCGGTAAGTGATGTTGGCTTGATGTTGAAATGTGGTGCTGGAGAAGTATAGAGAAATGATGGTGTATTTATTGATGTAGAATTATTTATTGATGGGCTATTTATTCTTGTAGTGGGAAGATGGTAAAGTGATGGTAGTTGTGTTGGTATTGAATTATGAGTAACTTGTGAGTAAGGGATGAAGGTGAAGGGATGGCGGTTTTGGTATGATGAAATGTGGTGTTGGAGAAGTATAGAGAAGTGGTGGTGTATTTACTGTTGTAGTATTATTTATGGAGATATTATTGATTAAGTCTTGGGGAAGTATGGAGAAGTTGTTAAGTTATAGAAGGACTGATGGTATATTTTCATGGAAACGGGATGGTAAATTTAATGTAGAGTGTGGCTGGGTTTTTGAATTAGATTAGATAGGGTTAAATATGAAGTGCAGAAACAGAGAAGTAGCACAAGGATAAACTTGCAACATGAGCAGATGAATGTAAACAAAGTCCAGACTGGTGATGTAAGGGAGTGTGGACTCAGCAATCCGGAGTGGGTCAAGCAGAAGTACAATAGCGGTGAAGGAATGTGCCGTGACGGCAAGGATGAATGTGACGAAAGTGCTGAATGCATAAAGACATTGTTGGAGCCTTCCTTGGGACCCCACGGATAGGGCCGGTCGTGTCATCATCGGGAGGGCGGTCTTCTTCTCACCAGGGGTGATGACACGGCCGGACAGTAGCAGTAGTTATAATTTGTCTTTTATATTTTATTTAAAGTACATAATTTGGAGTGGCAATAGATATATTTAGGGGAGACAATGGACGTGGCATGAAGGTACGGAGGATGACTACTGTGTTGACCCAAACTTTGTGGGTCAAGTTTCCGGAGTATCCAACGGATTTCATGGCATGTCCAAGGAGTACGTTTGGGGTTTATTACTATTATTATTATTTCCGTTTGTATTATTAACTGTATTAGGAATTCGTGTTGTCAATTTCTGTTGGTGGAATTTGGTGGCTTAGGATGAACATTGTTATTTTTCTCATTCAATAGATCGATTGGGTATTTGGTTACTGTGATCTGGAGAAAAATAATAATAATAATAATAATAAAGAATAGAATAAAGAATATTCTAAAGCCAGAAGAGAACCCAAACGAGGCATCATTCCGCCGTCCCGAAGTGCTATACTCAAGTGTCACTTTTCCTTTATTAGCATCCGCCAAACTACTGAGACTTAATTTAGATAGCACACTGACTTGGAGCCGACACGTAAATTATATATTTACGAAGATTGAATGACCTTTAAATATACTAAGATCAGTTACACGTACATGGTGGTGAGGCGACCCTCTACTCTCTTAACTCTCTATCACTCTCCCGTCCGACCAATACTAGACTATGGATGCATCTCCTTTAAAAATTATCCAAAATACTTATTACAGAAAATGGATACCGCTCAACATCCTGGTATGACAATGAGTCTCGGAGTAATGACATCGACACCTACTCACGCTCTCCTGACTGAAGCAAAGAACATGCCTTTTTCCATACTCCCTAAGCTGCCTACAGATATCTTCCTTCTACGGAGTTCTTTCAGTAGAGGATTACCCTTTGCATAACTATCTTCAGAATCCGAATTAAGATATTCGTGGTAAAGGAATAGCGGAAACTCGAAAAACCTTGTTATTGATAAACAGTTTCAGAATTATAAATCATATTGCATCACTCATTTTATGAGGCCGCACCATCACAAGTTTCACTAGCCATATGAATTGACATTGTTACAGCTCCCAGTATTTTACCGTATATACTTCATCGGCTAAGATGGTATCATGAATGCAGTGGCAGCATAATTTCTGAGAAACATGAGGTCCAACTTCGTAAAAGTATTTACTGATGGCTCTAAAACATCTGAAAGAATTGGATATACTTTCTACTGCCCTCATACAGAAGAGTTTCAAGGAAGGGCCCAGCCGATAGAAACTTCAGTATTTACGGCAAAATTTCTTGCTATACGTGCAAGCATATTTATCACATACTGACTTACACACCACTTCGCCAACATCTTGGTGCTTACAGATGCTAAAAGCGTCTTCCAGCTCTTATAAATATCCAAAATGGGGCAGCATCGTTCATCGGTACTTTCTTGATATACCTGAGTATGATGAGTGGGGCACGTAAGAAAGGAATTCAGGTACATTTTCTATGGATAAAAAAGTCACAATACATAATGAGAAAGACCACCTACTTCCATGCAATTTCTCCCACGGAGTATTCACTCGAAGTTTAATCTCACCATATGATATTAATTTTAATCCCCAGTATTCGGGAGATAGTAGGTTCGAACCCCACTGTCGGCAGTCCTGAAAATGGTTTTCCGTGGTTTCCCATTTTCACACCAGGCAAATGCTGGGGCTGTACCTTAATTAAGGCCACGGCCGTTTCCTTCCCACTCCTAGCCCTTTCCTGTCCCATTGTCGCCATAAGACCTATCTGTGTCGGCGCGACGTAAAGCAAATATCAACAAAAAAAAAATTTAATCCTACATCAAAACCTGTTGAAATCTTAAATTTTGTACTATTACCATTTAGAAATTAAATTTTACTTTACCAATTAAATATTATTTATCATTATTAAAGAACTAAACGACTGAAATCTCGAAATCCTGAACATAGTCATAGTCATAGACATTAAAGCGCTGTTTATTTAGCAGTTTTCTACATTTCATGAAATTTAAGCTAGCTGTCACATTTGACCTAATCCACAAAATCTATAACAAATACAATAATCCCATTTGGATATCTGTACTTCATGAATCTCGCCACATCAACGCTGATTACAACAATGCCAAATCACACACCTTAAACGTACAATGTATGAACACACAACAAAATGACTCACTTCAAACAAAACCGTGCGGTACCCACGCTGATCTGTAAAAGAAACACATAAATGTCTACCTAAATCACGAAGCACGGTATTCACATAACTACAAAGTAAGGTTCCACGTTCCTTTTTAGTATCAATTATTTTAGCTAAGTCTTATAATTATTATTAAAAGTCGAGGCAGTTAGGTCAAATAGCTTCGTCCTTTGATATCAGACAAGACGTGAGCATAGAAACTCTCTCATTGGTTGAAACTAGGCGAAGATTTCCACTTCTTGTAGCAGCTCACCCTCTCCAATGAGAACACAATACCTCTTTCTCTGCCTTACATTCTACGCCGTAACTTCAGTAATAATATCGCCGTTCTCTCAATTTGCGTACTCATCAACAGATAAGTCATCCCCTAGCGAGTTGCGTTATCTGTAGTAACAACATTGCTCAACTCAGAATAGCGCATTATTCTCATATTCTTATGCCGTGTAATGTTTCTGTACTAAAGAAATAATTCTAAATAATAACATGCTTAAGCATCATAGAATATGGGTACAGGACGTATCTCAGTTTCTTACTGCACTGAAGGAAAATCTGAACGATCTATTTCATATACGGACCTACAGGAAGCTGTCACAGACTTCCTCATCCATCTGAGAGCTTTTTATTCGAGTTTAGAAATGCAGTACTAGGCTTGTTATATGGTCTATAATGGGGCAAGTGCAGGAGGTGTATATTTTATCCTTTGTATCTATTTATGTCTGTCTGGCTTACCTTTCCGGCATATACATCGGCTTGGAAAATGTTTATTTACCTAATCCTTATACTATTATTTCCGTTGACCCGGTTTATTGCTAATTGCCGAATTACTTAGTTATAATTACTCTCTTCTAAAATAATAATAATAATAATAATAATAATAATAATAATAATAATAATAATAATGGCGTGTGGCCTTCAGAGAATCATGGTGCTGGTCTTTCGAGTTGACGTTTCATAGGTGACCGGCGCGTCTGTGAGGATGGGGCCCTACCCATGACGAACTCTAATGCAGACGACGGCACAAACACCCAGTCCCCAAACAATCGCAATTAACCAATGCATGTTAAAATCTCTGATCAGGCCTGGAATTGAACCCGGGACCCTTTAAACCAAAGGCCAGCACGCTAACAATTTCGTCATGGAGTCGAACTTCCTCTACGATGATAATAGGTTAATTAGGACTTGAACTGTCCATATGACTGGTTTGCACGTGGAAAAAAACCGATGAAACCAACACAGAGGATACTAGCTTTCGACTCAAGAGTTGAAACCTCGGCTCACCGAGTGCTGTTCTTTTCTAGCCCTACTGTGCGTTACGACTTACTAATGGACTAGGAAAGTGGGTCAAAAAGTAAGATAAACATACTGAGGTTCATGAGATAAGCACTGTTTTTATTATTTCAGGCTATCTGAAGGTAGAAAAAAGTCTCCTTATTACTAGCCGCACCTGTGCTATTCTACGATTCGACTACATTTAGAGGAATATCGCCATTTGAACACTAAGCTGCTATGTCTGTTTG
Organism: Anabrus simplex; assembly: GCF_040414725.1. NCBI lineage: Eukaryota > Metazoa > Arthropoda > Insecta > Orthoptera > Tettigoniidae > Anabrus > Anabrus simplex. The sequence continues at coordinate 801,761,469 of NC_090266.1, forward strand.
AATGTTCATCAATTTTATGCATTGATATGAAGTTTAATTATGATGTTCTAATACCAGTAAATATGAAATTCAGTTACTATGTAGTGAGTTGTTCAGTGCTTGTCGACGGGATCAACAATAGTGCTCGAACCCCACTGTCGGCAGCCCTGAAAATGGTTTTCCGTGGTTTCCCATTTTCACACCAGGCAAATGCTGGGGCTGTACCTTAATTAAGGCCACGGCCGCTTCCTTCCAATTCCTAGCCCTTCCCTGTCCCATCGTCGCCATAAGACCTATCTGTGTCGGTGCGACGTAAAGCAACTAGCAAAAAAAAAAAACAAAAAAAACAATAGTGTTAAGAAGCAAAGGGAGTGAAAAGCAGGCAAATACATTGAAGGAATCTTTTTTTTTTCGTGCAACATACTGAAACAGGTATATTATTTATTTATTTATTTATTTATTTATTTATTTATTTATTTATTTATTTATTGGCTGAGGGTAGGCAGTAGGATGACCTGAAGTATCAAGTGTTTACGACATTTCTTGGCCATGAAAGGGCAAAACTAAAATACAACCTAAAAGTCTAATACGATAATACTGTTGGCTTCGGAAGACCAAGGGATATCGGTTGAGAAGGATACAAGATAAGAGTCCAGGTAGAGGTCGGAATGCACCCTGTCGTAACAGGCTGCGAAGAAGCAGCAGTGCTGTATCCACACACCTTGAGGTGCATCCTGCGCTAACTACTGAAGGACGTATGCAACGCTCAAGCTTACGACCCCTGGTACTTCCGAGCTAGGTCTGATTTATCTTCTCCTATCAATGTTTGGTTGAACTTTGTACTCTGTCCATTTACTATGTACCTCTCTTTACTCTTCTGCTTCCAGAGCCTGAGCAAATTTTTGGAGTATTGGGATATATTCTCTTTCTGTTTTCTTCGCAGACTTATCTTTTAAAGACATTAGTCATTACCATTAATAATAATCAGCCTCAATAAGGGCCATTAACTACAATGTTGAGTCCCTTAAAACAGAAGTCATTATCATCATCGACGTCTTCGCCTTCGTATTAATCAAACTCATCATCATGATATTCAGCATCACTCAGTTATTGAAATGCATTCTTATTACCTGATTTAATCCAGTTATGACTCCAGAAGAATTGCGATATTTATTTATTTATTTATTTATTTATTTATTTATTTATTTATTTATTTATTTATTTATTTATTTATTGTATTGGTCGCAAGACACAGTTACAGGCGATGGCCACCCCAAGATGGGTGAGGGGGGGAGACGCAGAACGCGCCGCTGGTCGAAGATCATTATGTGTGGTAACCATGGCTACCCCTTTGCAAGGGGAGGTGGGAGCTGATTGAAGCTTGCCTGTAATTTGGTCTGCCAGCCGATGGGGTCTGGGGGAAGCGTACGAGGTGGACAAGGGCAGGAGGGAAGTGTAAGCTGTACTGGTATTGCTGTCCCTCGACCAGCGTAGCGGGGGTGTACAAGACCTCCAGGTCAGTCGAAGAACCATACCGTATCAGTCAGTAGCCATACATCAGTAACATAGTGTTGGCTACCCATTAGCATTTCATGGAGAATACACCTCACGTTCTCCAAGAGGACTCACTCTCCTACCCACATAGCGAATCCCATAGCGAGTGCTCTATCCATCGCCGCTGTTAAAAAAATTGTCGCAGTGACTTCATGCGAATGGCTGAAGTTTTTCAAGAATACTGGAACGTTTGAGCAAAAATTATATGTACATCATACATATTACAAGCTTTTATGCTCTTAAGTGTGCCGTGATGAGTGTCTCAGACGGTTGAAGCGCTGGTCTTCTGAACCGAAATCGGCAGGTTCCATCCTGGCTCACTGCGGTTGTATTTAAAGGTGCTCATATACGTCAGCCTCGTGTCAGTAGATCTACTGGCACGTAAAAGGACTTCTGAAGGACTAAATTCCGGCAACTCCGCATCTCTGAAAACCGCAAAAGTAGTTATTGGGTCGTAAAGACAATAAAATTATTACTTTTCAATGTTTAGTCTGCAAGCCTGTGTAAACCAACGTAGAACCTCCTCAATCCTCTGTGGCGTAATTTAGCTCAACATCTCTTATCATACATCGTTTAATACTTTAATCTAACCATTGTCATGTAGTTCTCCCTCTACTTCTCTTACCATCCATGGTCCAGTTCATTATCCTAGGTAATCTATCCTCCCCCATCCACCTTACATTACCATCCACTGAAGCCGGTTTATGCGTACAGCTTCATCCATCGAGTTTATTTCCAAATGGGCCTTTATCTCCTCATTCCCATTACCTTCCTGCCATTTTCCCACCTGTTCTAAATATATTATATTTTAAAACAAATATACCAAAAATATCGAAATGTCAGCAATAGGTTCATAACAATATATCTTAATGAAATCTATGTCAAACTCTAAGGTGCACATGGTTAGTCGTCCTTCTGTTCACAAAATAGTGTGTTCGATCTCAGCTGATATTGGTGGTATTTGAGGGATTTTAAATGCAAGAAATTCCGTGTCATCGGCTTTCGTCATGTTAGATGACGCCTGGTGGACAAAATTCCGACACCCCGATGCCTCTTGAAATCGATAGACTATTGTGAAAATGTTGTGCTGATGGGTTTTACTGATGGCTGGAAGGGTTCGGAGAGTGTCCGCTCGGCTTTTAAGGCAAATTATCCTCTGCAGTACTCACTACAAACCACTGGTTTTATTATTTTCTTGATATATTATTATTATTGTTATTATTATTATTATTATTATTATTATTATTATTATTATTATTATTATTATTATTATTCGATTTGATCACTAACAGTCCAGTGACTAATGACTAATTTTCTTCTGAAAAATGGATTTTTCCTATATCATGTTCGACATGAATACTGCTATTCGTTGATGTCACAGTAATTCCTTATAGTTTACAAGGAATGGAAACTTAATTCGAAGGCATTGATTCTCGGTCATAAATACTACATAGCTAGGTACAAATACATATATATCAGAAGGGAAAGCTGTATTTTATTTTCCTCATATGAACACAGTCAGGATTTCCAAAGTAGTAGAACGCTTGGTACACGAACAAGTCCTCACTTACTTGACTAACTTCTCACTGCTTGACCCTTACCAATCTGGTTTCAAGAAAGGACACAGCACAACGACTGCCCTACTGAAAGTAACTGATGATATCCGACAGGCAATGGACACTCGACAAGTGACTGTACTGGTTCTACTTGATTTTTCTAGTGCTTTTGATACTGTTGTTCCTCAACTGCTACTTTCAAAATTGGATTCATTAAATTTCAGCAAGGCGGCAATAAACTTTTTCAGTTCGTACCTCAAAAATCGCCGTCAGTGTGTCAAAGTAAATAATAGCAGATCTGAGTGGCTTAACAAACCCCTCGGTGTCCCCCAAGGGTCTGTACTTGGACCATTGCTGTTTGCAATTTACTTACACGATGTTGCCAAATCGATTACACATTGCAAGTATCATCTTTATGCTGATGATCTGCAGATCTACTACCACTCAAGAACTGATAAAATTCAGAGTGCTGTAGAAAAAGTTAATGCTGATTTAAGTCTCATAAGTAATTTTGCATTGAGTAACAATCTCAAAATTAATCCTCTTAAAACGCAAGCAATAATCATTGGTACTTCAAAAAACTTACACGTCTTAAAACAATACGAAATTCCTCCTGTAGCACTAAACAATACCATTATTCCATTTTGTGAAACAGTTATGAATCTTGGTGTGGCTATAAGCGAAACATTGAACTGGTCGCAACATGTGATGAAAGTGTGCCAAAAGGTATATCAAAGCCTGCATCCTCTGAAGCGGTTTAAATATATATTTCCTCGGTCCTTGAAAATAAAGCTCATTCAATCACTCTTGTTTCCAATTCTCGAATACTGTGATACAGTTTTTATTGATATCAATAACGAGCAAAGCATGAGACTGCAACGTGCCCAAAATGCATGCATCAGGTATGCATTCGACATACAACCATACGCCCATGTATCCCCATTCTATACACAATTATCTTGGTTACGACTGAATGGCAGACGTAGACTCCTCGCAACTACTTTGGTGTATCAAGTGCTTTCTGAAAACACTCCTCCTTACCTATCCACCAGATTTCGCTACCTTAGTTCCCTGCACCTGTTCAATACCCGGTCAGGCTGTACGCTAGAAATTCCTGTGCATCGAACCGCAACCTACAACAGATCGTTCACAATCTCCGCCACGAGCTGGTGGAATGAACTCCCCAATGACATCAAGGAAGCTAAATCTAAGACAAAATTTAAAATCCTTTGCCAGCGTCATCTTTTAAGCACTTCCAGTCTTTCTTGAGTGTGAATGGGATGCATGAATGAGAGTAAATATGGTTGTTATTGCAATGTGTTCCTGTATATAATTTAGTTATACTTTACTCACCTTAGTTTAGTTAGTGATACTTTAGTTGCTTTAATTATACTTTAGGTTGTAAAGATTTCATATGTTTAAATTTTATGTAAAATATACATTGTATATACATGAAGTGGTTAAGTGTAAGAAAGGGCCGGGAGCCCTAACTTCGCCACAATAAAGACGCTTTAATAATAATTTTGGGCCACGCAGGCATTGAAAATAATCTGTGGCTGAGAGTGTAGGGTCAGGGTCTTCATTAAAGTACAACCTTGGTGTTTACTAGGTGTGAAAATGAAAGAACACGGAAAACAATCTTCAAGGCTGCCAACTGTGGAGTTCGAACTCGCCATATTACGAATACTAGCTTACAGGTACACGACCCATATCACGTGGAGAATTACTCACTTGGTGCAGGAAAAGTAATCAAATACTCAGGATGGGGGTCTGAACCGTAGTCATCCTTTGTCCCAGGCTAAGAAAAGAAATCTGAAGACTTATAATGTAAAAAAAACCAATCATATACTCCACCTTCTACTGTGATGTAGTGAACCAGCTTACACCGTTCATCTTAAAAGAAACTGGAGAAGTGTGAAATAACCAATCATAGGCATGGTTGAATAATTGTACAGAAAGTGTTTTTTTTACAATTGGCTTTACGTCGCACCGACACAGATAGCTCTTATGGCGACGATCGGATAGGAAACGTCTACGAGTGGGAAAGAAGCGGCCGTGGCCTAGCCTTCATTGAGGTACAGCCCCAGCATTTGCCTGGTGTGAAAATGAGAAATAACGGAAAACCATCTTCAGGGCTGCCGACAGTGGGGTTCGAACCCACTATTTCCCGGATGCAAGCTCACAGCTACGCGGCCCTAACCGCACGGCCAACTCGCCCGGCGGTAAAGAAGGTAGGACTGTATTTCGAAGAAACAACATGTATGTGAACCATTTGGAAATTATTTGATATTGCTGCGATTCAACCTCCAGACCTCAGGAATGGTGATTACGCTGTTCCTGAGCTAGGGATTGCATGCCAGCTGGTTACCTTAATGGAGGTACTGCGAGGATGGTGGTGATGACTTTTAAGGGAAAGTAGTGCTAGGAAATCACCCGCTATTAACACTGAAGAGAAGAGAAGAAGGAACACCATTCGAAAAATGACGATATCGGTAAAAGTAAGGGAAGTGTTATGAAAGACGTCAGACTGAAAGATTCCCTAGGCTTTGAAAACATAATATAGTTGGGGTCGGTAGAGAGCTAGACTAGACCAATGAGGGTAGAACAGGAAAGGAAATAATATTGGCGTATGGCCTCCGAAGAGGCTTTCGAGTAGGCGCCCTGTAGGCGATATAGCCTACGTGACTGTGAGGATGGGGCCCTGCCTAAAATTAATTCTAACTTTGATGACGGCGCAAGTGCCCAGCCCCAAGCCTCATGCATTAACCAATTAATGTTAAAATAACCGACACGGCCTAGAATCGAACTCGGTACCCCTTGGACTAAAGGTCAGCATGCTAACCATTTAGGCATAGAGCATAGAGCTGGAGCCTGGAACAAATAACTGGGAGCAATGTCATACTCAGGTAAACTGAGCTAGGAGCTGTGAGCTTGAATTCGGGAGACAGTGGATTCGAAAATCACTGTCGGCAGCCCAGAAGATTGCTTTCCGTGGTTTACCATTTTCATACCAAGCATATGCTGATACAGTATCTTCATTAAGACCATTACCGCTTCATTCCCAGTTCAAGACCGGTCCTATCCTAACCTATCGTCACCATAACAATCATCTGTTCAATGCGCCGTAAAATAAATAGCAAAAAAGGAAGAGAGAGAGAGAGGAGGCCCGAGGTCATCAACCTACTCTCCTAAGTTTTAGAGCTTGGCACAGATTCAGATTAGAGCCCTCCGTAATTGGGTATAAAGACCGTAATTTAAGTGAAATAATCTGACGCCTGACCATATCGGCAAACTACCAAACGTTTCTGTGAAGCAGTATTGTATACTACAACCGAGTATGAAAGATCCGGCCGAGTCTGTTTCTGTTCGATCCTTTCTGTCTGTGTCAGATTTGTCCCCTCAAGTGATTCCTTTGTCTGCCGTAGAATCGTATCACCACTAATACCAACAACAGCATAGGTACACGATATGGTGTTATTTTCTGTTTTAATTCATATAATGAGCAAGAAAATAATTTTGTATCAGTTATTACACAGCAGCCATTAATTAATATAATTGCTTTTGTTACCAGAGTGATAATACAAGAAGTGCATTAATTAAATCATTTAAAACAAGAAGAGTCCCCCCACCCCAGCTGGTCCGTTATAAAATCAATCTTACACTTACGACTTAGCAATGGCAAATTATTATTTTCCTATTGACACCGCCGCTTAAGAACCAGTCCCACGTAACGACAAAATTCTAATTTGACACCAGAAAAAAAGAAACACTCTGTGGTGTAGCGATTAGCGTGATTAGCTGCCACCACCGAAGGCCCGGGTTCGATTTCCGGCTCTGTCACGAAATTTGAAAAGTGGTACGAGGGTTGGAACAGGGTCCATTCAGCCTCGGGAGGTCAACTGAGTAGAGGTGGGTTCGATTCCCATCTCAGCCATCCTAGAAGTGGTTTTCCTTGGTTTCCCACTTCTCCTCCAGGCAAATGCCGGGATGGTACCTAACTTTAGACCACGGCCGCATTCTTCTCTCTTCCTTGCCTGTCCCTTCCAATATTCCCATCCCCCACAAGGCCCCTGTTCAGCATAGCAGGTGAGGCTGCCTGGGCGAGATACTGGTCCTCCTTCCCAGTTGTATCTTCCGACCCAAAGTCTGAAGCTCCAGGACACTGCCCTTGAGGCGGTAGAGGTGGGATCTTTCGCTGAATCCGAGCGAAAAACCGACCCTGGTGGGTAAACAGATTAAGAAAGAAAGAAAAGGAAGGAAACACACAAAACTGTAAGAATGATGCAGAAGTCTAATGGATTATTCTCCTACAATGAAATATCTCAATACCATTTCTGTACGCATCTGTCCATGTTAGTTACGCGATATTGAACCTCTGCACTTGATTGTATTCTGTTAGCAAGGCGGAGATGTTTATCGTTACGCAGTAGCATACTCAAGGGTGTCACCGGTTCGCTATGAAATGCTTGGAGGAGAACAAGCGTGGCACAGTGTTAGCTGGCAGGTCGAATCGAACAAAGTCTAAACCAGGCTTCTAATTAAAATAATAATAATTCGCACCCCGAAGTGCCTATTGCAACGTGTTTGATTCGCTGTCTCTGCCTCGGGTTTTACATTATATCCAATTCCGTCAACACCCTGCACCCTTCTAGAGGCTCAAATGATGGGTGCAACCCATGTATAAGTTTCATGCCCATATCCACCACAATGTATTCTATCCACAGTTAAAAGGCTGATAGTACCTTCTGATACTGAAATAACATTAATTTATTACCTTGTTATAAATGTTAAGAACAATTATTCAGTAAGCAGTCTATAGCGATAGTTGTACAATACTAATAAGAAAATATATTAAAGTTCTCGTTTAATAAGCGATGGAGCCTGCCGCGTGGTTTGGGTCACACAGCTGTGAGCTTGCATTCGGGACGTGGTGGGTTCGAGCCCTACTGTCGGCAGCAATGAAGGTGGTTTTCCGTGCTTTCCCATTTTCACACCAGGCTAATTACCGCCTTTATTAACACTAGAACCGCCGGAGCGGTCAAAATGACCGCTACACTTTTTCAAAGCCTTATTTTGACCACATTTTCTGTCGTATTGCAAAGAGCTTCAGTGACTTTTCCTGATTACCGGTCAGAATCACCCGTATTAAATGTAATTAATTTTGCGTCATTGGTTAGGACGTGGGTAACGAGTATACCTAGAACCGCCGGAGCGGTCATTTTGACCGCTGTATTGATTATCATAATAAAATGTATTAGAACATGTGCTTATTCCTCTGTTTGAGATAACATTTGTTTATCATTATTCTCCCTGCAATAATGTAAGCATAACTATGAAAAACTGATAGTATATCTACGGCCATTGTTCATTCTCTTCTTTATTCATTTTTCTAAAGGCGGCTAATGGGTCACTGTCCTCTGAGAGTAGCGAACATTCTTCCACTGTCATGATTCCCTAATGATATACGTTATTTTGATGTCAACAATACAACCTTGGTACTGAAATTCAGCAATTAGACTGTAATTATGCCTGGTGTAGGCCGAGAACTGAAAGTTTCCGATTGTTCTATTACAGCAGTAGAAAATGCGATAGGAAAAGCTGGATGAAAGAAGGGACGCATCAACACAAGCCTCCCAGGACCAAGTAATATGTTACTAGGTACAGATGACATCATGGAGTGGACTGTAGGAGAGTTTGTGAAGACTACACCTGGCAGGATGGCTTGTCACAACATCTTGAAAGAAAATCCAGGACCTACTCCATACTCAAAGCGGTATGTTTCTGACGACAGTGTAGCGTGTGCATGTCGTCTTTTTATTGATGAATCTATATTGAAACACATCAAACACTCTACGGAAACTGAAGCAAAACGCGTATTAGGAGATAAATTGTGGAGTGTAAGTTTAGAAAACTGTAGGCATTCATTGGCTTAGTGTATACTCGTGGTGTACTTGGAGCCAGTAGCACTATACCTAATGAACTCTGGTCTGAAAAGTGTGGACCACCATTCTTCAGTGAAATAATGGGGAGGAATTTTTGTCGAGAAATCCAAGGATTTTTGCGTTTCGACGTCAGAATTACAAGATTAGAACATTTGAAAACTGATAAATTTGCGTTAGTATCAAAAGTATGGAACAAATTCATCGAAAATTGTCAATTGTCTTATATTCCAGGTGAAAATCTGCCTGCTGATGAGCAGCTTTTTCCAAGAAAAACAAGGTGTCCATTCTTACAGTACATGCCCAACAAACCAGATAAAACTGGAATTACATTTTGGCTTCTTGTGGACGTTGACTCAAAGTTTCCGTGCAGTGGGTTTCCTTACGACGATCTCAGACCACGTGACGAGGCTCTACCCGAAAGTGTAGTAATGAAGTTGGTGGAGCCGTTTCAAAAGAAGGGGCGACAAGTGACTACAGATAATTTTCTTTGCAACAGTGAAACTTGGTAAGAAGTTTAAAAGTAATGGTTCGAATATTGTTGGAACCATTAGACGATCAAGGAGAGAAATTCCTAAAGCTCTGAAGGCTATGAAAGCTAGTCTTTACGACTCAACTCTCGTGAAACATTCCAATGACACACTTACTGTTTATCAAGGAAAACGAAACAAGAACGTCCTCCTATACAGTACTTTGCACTCAGAAGTTGAACTTCAAGCTAATCCCAAAAGGATTCCCGCAACAGAATACTTCTACTACGGTAGATCAAATGGGAAGAAACTATACTATTCGATCCGTTACACGAAGATGACCTGTTCATGTATTTCATAATATTCTTGACTTGGCAGCTATCAACTCCTGGATGTCTGGCTCCATGGCTAAAAGGTTAGCATGTTGGCCTTTGGTCACAGGGGTCCCGGGTTCGATTTCCGGCTGGGTCGGGAATCTTGACCGAAATTGCTTAATTCCCCTGGCACGGGGACTGGGTATATGTGTCGTCTTCATCATGTGTCCTCGGTCACATTCCGGCACTAAAAGCCATACGCCATTTCATTTCAACTCCTAGATCAGGAAGATCAGTCGCCGAAATGACATCCTGAAACTAGCAGTGGAGCTTCGTGTGGGGTACATGGGATAGAAACCTAAGTCTGTGGATACAGAACCCGAATTTAGGAAGCCTGTGGAAGGAAATGTACAGAATAGGCAATGCCAAATGAGGAAATGCAGGAATAAGACAAGTTTTACCTGCAGAAAGTGCAAACAGCGAGTGTGTGGTTCTTGCTCAAAGTACATAACTAATGTATGTAGTTCCTGCTTCTAAAGAAGCAGGATTGCATCAGCGTGTGCGAATACACTGAAGGATAAGAAGGAGACAAATATGTTGTGGTACGTGGATTTGGCAAACAAGTTTCAGGTCATAAATTGCACTAAATGGAATGTTACAGTAATTCTATTTTCTGATAATGAGTAATAACTATTTTTACCGTTTATACTAAAAGAATTTGAAGTAAAAACAATGTTTGTTTTTAGATAAGTGTGTTTTATAGAAACGTTTTTGTGTTTGTAATAAATTAGGAAAATACTACATTTGCAAAACTATTAAATATTTTGAATCTTTTCCGTGTTAGATCCCATAATTAATGTTTTATAAACTTAGTAATACATATTTGAAACGATGATAATTAGTTACTATACGTATTGAGCATAAAAATAATAATTAGAATACAGCGGTCAAAATGACCGCATCGGCGGTTCTAGGTATACAGCATGTTCCGGCGGTCCTAGTGTTAAAGTCACAGTCACATGCTTCCCATTCCAAGCCCTGTTTTATCCTATCGTTGCCATAAGACCTGTCCCTGTCATTGCGACGTAAAATGAATACCAAAAGAGATAACTCCTGTAATGAGTCCAGGGGGCCACATTATCACGGGGGTTGTCGCTGAGGTAGATGAGAATAACACAACACTGAAAATTATCATTTCTTTAATGCGATCCGTCAGGTCCGTAAATAACTAAATGCGTTGTCCTTCTAAAGTCTGAGAGAAGACTTAGCAGGCCAGATCAGACGACCGAAACTGGACACAGAGTTTAACCCTCCTAAGGAACTCCTGAGATGTGTATATGAACGGGGAAAGCACCCCCACACAAACGGCTACCCGTGTAGCCGTTGAACATACAGCAAGCAACAGGAAACAATGCGGGGACCGAAGAAAGCTCAATGAACTTAAAATTTACATCTCTTTTTAGCCTCATGTTGGTTCAATAAATTAGAAATAGGTCTTAAATTTCTCCTGTTCACAGATGAGGGTTCCATAGCCTTCCACATGCAATTCTCAAATCAATCAATCAATCAATCAATCAATCAATCAATCAATCAATCAATCAATCAATCAATCAATCAATCAATCAATCAATCAATCAATCCCTCTGTGTGTGTGCGCGCGTATGCGTGTGTTGAAATATTAATACTATTTATTGTATGCAACTTTCGTTATTATTAATAATTGCAGTAATTTAGTAATCAGTTTTCACCTCCAGAATGTGAAAACTAGGTATTATTTCCGTGATTATTCCAGTTTCGACGACACTTTGAACGATTGAGGTACTACTGATTTATACTCATAATTTCTACGTTTATTATTTTGTTAGCACAGCCATTTGGAAACAATAAGTAATTCCAATCCCTAATGAAAGCTCCATTTTAATTCGAACTCAAAATGTTTTTAACCATGTTAGGCCTAACGATGTTTAGCAATTATATTTAGCAAATTTCTTCAGTATCAGTGTTGTCACGATTAACTTCGATTATACCATACTTTATTAACTCACAATAGCCAATTTCATTTAGGTTATTCTACGTTTGATATGATATGATATGATATGATATGATATGATATGATATGATATGATATGATATGATATGATATGATATGATATGATATGATATGATATGATATGATATGATATGATATGATATGATATGATATGATATGATATGATATGATATGATATGATATGATATGATATGATATGATATGATATGATATGATATGATATGATATGATATGATAAATGCAAGTTTTAACTTATTTATAAAAATGGGGACGGCCGTGAAACTATTAACCTACAGATTATGACCAATCTCATCATGATATTTGGTTCAGTACTGCAGAGAGAGCCTCCTTGGCTGTATGGTCAGTGTAGTGGCCTTCGGTTCAAAACAGCCCCGGGTTAGATTCCCAGCCGGGTCGGGGATTTTGACTGCATAGATTTAATTCCTCTACCTCGGGAAGGGGAGTGTTGGTATTCTTCTTATTACACATCTTCATTTACATGCAACACATCACACTACAAAGCACCACAGAAGCACGCTTAGTGAATCCATCCCTCTACATAAGGTTGGCGAAAAAACTGGGCTTAATCTGTACAAAGTACCGACCCCTGTTAATGAGGACAGGTCAATAAAGAGAAGAGTATAGAGGGACTACTTGTTGTTCAAATGTATGGGATTCGGATCCTTTCATACAGAATAATTTTCTCGCGTCCCATCCTACAGTTTGAGATAGCATACAATGAGGCATCGACTATAACTGGTAGGGTCATCATTAGACCTTCAAGCCTAATATAGTAACTGTGGGTAGAAATTAAAAATCGATAACGGATTAATAGACATAAATGAATGAAGTGAAGGAAGGAGCTTCGCAAAAATCATGCTAGATTGAGTTGCGGTGCTATGGTCAATACATGTATCTCTAGTTGTACGAGGAAATTATCAACAATATAAAAATTGTATCACTATGTAGCTAGAAACAAAGCTGTGTATTGTTTCAAAACGTGTATTTTTATCATATTTACTATCCTGCTTCATGAATATCGTATATCACTTCACAATATTGTGAGAACGACGTAACCACTCCGAGCATGTGGTAGATTGGATTGTATTCTCAGGCAAATATGGTGGTTTGCTTATGATGATGCTTTAATTATGAACTTGAAAGGGTGTTATTATTATTATTGTTGTTGTTGTTGTTGTACCGGGAGGTACACCTCAACTCCGTGCTTTTAAATGAAGCGCCTTCAAGAACGCTATCTAGCACCTAAAATTGAAACAACTAGTGCAAGAAATTGGGACGTTGACCAAAAGATGTCACTACTAAAGTGATAAGAGTAATGTGTTATTTTATGGTTCTCTAAACTGACTGGATTTCTTTTGCTTTTTAAGTGTATCAAAGTGTACAACAGCGATTTCAAGAAGTTTGGACTTTTCTCCATAGATGCCTCTATTCAAGAACTTATGTCATGCACTCTGAAGCAAAGTGTAATAAGTATAAATTTAAAGAAATTTTGTGTTCATAGGTTTTCTGAACTGAATTGACCTTCCATGCTTTTTATATTTCAAGGTTTGCAACACTTCCTACTTATACCGCCAACTAGGGATCTCAACCAATAGAAAATATTGTTTATTTATTTTTCTGGCCATCATAGGCTTCTTGTAACTTTTCGACCGTCCGATAAAAATGAAGGGGTATGTCTGGTTTTAGTTCAGAGCCTTCTCGAACTTTCCTCTCGGGTATAAAATCTGACGCCTTTTCGAGCTAAATGGTCTTATTGATCGTCGTGTTACGGACTGTGTGCGTTAAGAGATGAGGCGGGGACCTCATTCTTCGGCAAGCAGAACATCAGATAATGTAATGATCACCAGTTTCTAACTCAGTAGTTATCTCCGCAAGCAGACTCGAGGGGAATTTGCCTATCTTTAACTATGTAACAGTCAATTTCCTAACATGTAAACTTCTCTTTCTTCTCATGCAAAAGTTCAAGTAATTCATAAGTACTTAAACTGAAAACCGGGGATAAAGAGTGCGTTACCCTCTCGAATTCCCCTTCAATTAATCTTGAGGTGACTACGATTTTGCAACTGTTTTTCTCTTGTAAATTTTAAATTAACTTGTCCTTCTAGTCACCTCAGTAGTTTGGGATTAGTCTCTGCATCATCGAGCCACAAGCCCAAGTAGGGTTCTAACGTTTGATTTCAAGGAGCGCAAGTGTACGCCTCCATACATTTTTGAGTTTGGGCCAGTAATTAACCTGTTCTTTTCCACGAAGGCCCGGTAGAATGGGTACTCGATACCCCTGTATTATTTCTTAAAATACAACTGTTACAGTCTTGTCAAATGCAGGGTGTGCCTCGAGAAGCCAGAAATTGTAAAGTTGACTGAGCAAATGTAAAGTTAATGGTTGCCTGGATTAGGCTGTAAGGGTTTGGGAGCGTAGTCTCCTGAGTAGAATGGTGGAGGGTTAAGGTTCCTTTCTTGCAATGTAATGGATATTTGTATAATACTGAGTGGTGCCTTTGGAAGGCCGTAACTTGTAACCGCTGAAGCAAAGTGCTCTTCAAAATTGTGATTTAGAATCTCCTGTGAAACAAATTGGAAGATTCGTCTGCTTGCCTATCTAACTAAACGCAACATTAGTGATGTTGGGACCTTTGTAAATTTTGAGCTTGAAGCTCAAATAGTAACTTAACTATTCTCGGTTTCTCCGCTTTTCTATTTTGTACAAAACTACCTCTGTACTTGAAAGCATGTTGTATGTTAAAATTAAATATCTGAAAAGAAATTAAACCTTTGCTTAAAAGTTTTAAATTAATCTTTGACTATCGTAGATAAACGCATTCAAACCCGCACCATCTTTCACCTCCACGTTCCACAGAATATCCCGGAACAAGTGGTAGCAGAGCGTGGTTGAATGGGTCTAGATAAAGACCCTTTTGACGGCTAAACGTAGATTTTGCTCCGAATTCTAAAACTGTTCTCGGCTGCTGGAAATTTTCTAAATTGTTTCATTTTCTGTAAACATGGCTGGTCCTCAGGAAGTCTTCGCTACCGGGTACTTGCACAAGGAGGAATGATCTATGAGCTGCTCATTAGAAAGGTCCAATCTGGAGGCATGGTTGTGGCAGATATTGCCAAACTTCATATTTGTATCCGGGTATTTGGGGAGAAAGAAATTGATGAAGCTCTATCCACTATCACAGACAACACCACCGACCTGCCGTCTGTAGTTAGTTTTTCGAAGTGAGTGATCCATCTGCCAACCAATTTAAAAGAGTTCAGGCTAGGCTATTTCATTTCTACAATAGGGCTAGGGACCTACTGTCTCTAAAATTAAAGAATGATCGTGCTAAGCAGGCTAGCAATTTGGTTGAACATCTGTCCGATATGTCTAATAGGGTGAGTCAACTGTTGTCCGGGGCCGCCACTCCTAAAAGCGACCAAGTTCCTATGATAAACTTGTCCACTGAGGAGGATTCTAGTAAATCGATTGAAAGTCGGAAGTCTGTGGCAACTCAACAAACATCAGCCCCATCGGAAACAGAGTCTGGTCATCCAAGACAACTGCCACCGTTCTTTATGACGAATGCTGTGGTCGAACCTTCTTCACTTTCAATGTAGTCACCTATTACGTCACCCGGATTCATTAGTTTGCCTCACCCCTTGGCTATGTTGCTTAAAGGCATTTCCAAGTTTTCAGTAAATTCAACTAATGAAGTCATTCCCTTCTTAAGGTTTTTAGTCGAATTCAAAGATCATGTTTTAGTGTTTGCTCTCTCTCACTTCCAAATACTTCAAATTATTTATCCTTATTCTGTAGGCGTCCTCTCGGACAAAATAGTTAAAGCAATAGCTGATCGATCATCTACAGAAGACTTTCATGCCCACCTACTGGCTAACTTCATTTCGGCTAGAGCCATGAAGTAATTAAGCCAGAAGTACTATTTTAGAGTACAGCGGCTGGACGAAAAACCTTACCGACTTTATTCAGGATATATTTTACACCAGATTATTTGCTCTTCATTTCCCTGAAGATTACATGGTAAAAACGATTGTTGGAGGTATATCTCCGCCCTACAGGTCGTATCCATATTTTGCATCTCGACCTCAAATCTTCTCAGAATTAGAGGCAATGGCTGTGTCAGCCGAAGGAGTAACGTACACCTACATGTTACGAATCGCCAAGGAGCCCCCTCCGTCTTCTAACAGTTCACGGCCACTACCTCGCCGAACCTTTCCCACTCGCAAATGTTATGCATATGGATCAACGGAACATCTTCTAAACAAATGCCACTTGATAAAATCGAGCGGAAATAGGAACGGAGCTGGTCCCACTCAAGGTTGATTTAAATGTGGCTCCTTTGCTCATCTTGCCAAGAACTGCACTAATCTTAACAGTACACCATCTTACTCAACTCGTGGTGCTACCTCCGCTAACCCTGATATTAGGAAATGACTAGTATCATCGGCTGAGTCAGCATGTTCACCTTTCGATGCTCAGTCCCCCTTAAACCAAGTAAAAATTCTGTTAAGGGTGAAATTTCTTTTAGTTTGTCATTTGAAGGCCCTAGAGAATGCCTCAGAATTGTGCCAGAGACCCCAGGATTCGTGCCAATTCTCAATATCGAAGTAAATAACGAACCAGTCACGGCTCTATTAGACTCAGGAAGTGTGAGTTCCATTATTTTTGAGGAGTGGTATTCTAAATTAATAACTTCTTGTAAATTTCCGGACTATTGTATCTCATCTACGAAATGTGTTTCGGAGAACTCATCTCCATTAGAAACTTTGTTTCATTTTTGCTAACATTTGCATTTTAAAGTTTACTTTGAAGTTTAAAATGTTTGTAGCTAAACAATTGTCTTGCCCTGTAATATTGGGGGCTGATTTCATGTCCAATACTGGTCTTGTGCTCGACATTCAGAGCAAATCATGCACCTTCAAGGTTGCTAGTAACTGTAATATTCCCCTTTTGAAATGTAATTCTGTATCATGTTCATCTGTTTCGCGTACCCAGAGTGAGATGTTGTTAGATCTTAGGCATCTACCTGAGGAACAGGCTGAAAGTATTAGAAGGTTTTGTCAGTCCTTTCCTGATGTATTTTCGGATACCCTTGTGGTTACTGACCTTATTGAATATAAGATCGAGTTAACCGATTCTATTCCACTTAGGTTTCCGCCTTATAGGCTGTTCTCACCTAAGATGAAGGCTCTTAAGGAAATCATCGATCGGATGTTAAAGGATGGTATCATTCGACCTTCTAAGTCGGCGTATTCATTGCCCATTTTCTTGGCTCAGAAACCCCAAGGTGGCTTCAGAACAGTTATTGATTACAGGGCTTTGAACCGTGAGGTGGTGTTACAATCTGTGCCTCTTCCTGACCGTCACTCTTGTTTTACATGGTTTCGAAAGGCCAAGTTCTTTACCATCCTTGATCTTAATCAGCTCCTCGCTGTTCTACGAGGGAAGAAGGTTCGGGCTTCTACACCTCATATTACAAGGAAAGATAGAAGGCAAGCGAGGAGCTGATAGTGCACCGAGGTCTTGGCTCCAAAACTTCAACGACTGGACAAATAACAACAACACTGAATAACTCAAGTCAGGTAAAGAAAGAGGTGCTTTCTCCAGGGTGATCGCCAACGTCTGGGGGACCGGATATGGCACTTGAAAAAGATGAAGATTTTCCGATGATATTGTCATTCTGTTTGAGCTTTCATGGGAAATGGAGAAGTTCTTGAATTATATTGAATGACTTGGTTGGGAGACGCGGGGGCTAGAAGGAAAAGAGCACGGTTATATATAATGTACAATGCTTACACGAATAAGCCAGCTTGCGGGAGAGTTGAGCAGTCGAACAGAAATAACTCTTACATAAGCAGACTGATCTTCCGCATAAAGTAAAATGTAGACGATACAAATCGAACTATGGTAAATAGGACATTACTTGCAAACCATTTACTGTGCTTCCTGATACATAGCTTATCAACCAACTACTGAGTTCCTGTAAATTGTTTTTAAAATACACATTCTGAACTAGAACTCTAGGCCCTAACAATGTCAGAAATTAAACAAGTGAAAGATTGTGGTTTTATAATATAGAAATGATTACTTGAAACTTAAAAGCTTTTCAGTCTGTCGAACACAAATATTAACATGAATATTACACCATAACATTCTTATTATCCGCCTCTGTCGTGTAGTGGTTAGTGTGAATAGGTGCCACCTCCGGAGGTCCGGGTTCGATTCCCGGCTCTGCCACGAAATTTTGAAAATTGGTATGAGGGCTGGAACGGGGTCCACTCAGCCTCGTGAGTTCGAATGAGTACAGGAGGGTTGGATTCTCACCTCAGCCATCCTCGAAGTTGTTTTCCGTGGTTTCCCACTTCTCGTCCAGGCCAATGCCAGAATAGTACCTAACCTAAGGCCACGGCCGCTTCCTTAGCCGTTCCTTGCCCATCCCTTCCAATCCTCCCATCCCCCACAAGGCCCCTGTTCAGCGTTGCAGGTGAGCCGCCTGGGCGATGTTTTGGTCCTCCTCCCCAGTTGTATACCCACTCCAGGACACTGCCCTTGAGGCGGTAGAGGTGGGATCCCCCGCTGAGTCCGAGGGAAAACCAACCCTGGAGGGTAAACAAATTAAGAAGAAGAAAAAGAAGAAAAGTACACATTATTAAACAATGAATGGCATGGTCCGCCTCTGTAGTGTAGTGGTTAGTGTGATTAGTTGCAACCCACAGAGGTCCGGGTTCGATTCCTGGCTCTGTCACGAAATTTGAAAAGTGGTACGAGGGCTGGAACGGGGTCCACTCAGCCTTGGGAGGTCAACTGAATAGAGGTGGGTTCGAATCCCATCTCACAGTCCTGGAAGTGGTTTTTCGTGGTTTCCCGCTTCTCCTCCAGGCAAATGCCGGGATGGTACCTAACTTAAGGCCACGGCTGCTTCCGTCCCCCTTCCCTGCCTATTCCTTCCAATCTTCCCATCTCCCCTCAAGGCCCCCTGTTCTGCATAGCAGGTGGGGCAGCCCGGGCGAGGTACTGGTCATCTTCCCCAGTTGTATCGCCCGACCTAGTGTCTGAAGGTCCAGGACACTGCCCTTGAGGCGGTAGAGGTGGGATCCCTCGCTTAGTCTGAGGGAAAAACCGACCCTGGAGGGTAAACAGATCAAAAAGAAGAAGAAAAATGGCATGTTTCGTTCTTAAAGGAACATCATCTCTGTCCAAACACCTATAAATTTGAAACTTGGAACATATCATAATGAAGTCGTGCCTTGGTTCAACTCAGCATACACTACGTCCCTTCTCTGGCAGATTTCCTTCATTCTTTCTTTCTTTCGTTCTTTCTTTCTTTCTTTCTTTCTTTCTTTGGAGTGGTAGTGTTTGACCTATTAATTAATCTGGAGTGAAATTTAGTGAGTTTGACGTGGTTATTTTTTTTATGTTTGTTGATTAGATTATACAGCGTGAACCAGCAGCCCCTTTCAATATTGTTTGCTGCAGCCCGACTAACGTGCACATGGTTATTGGGGTGCTATTCCCCTGCAGACGTACTGTATGGTATTAATGTTCAGTGAACACATTTTGCACAATATTCTGAACCCTAGAGAAATGTAATAGCATCCGTTCGCAAAACATGACGCCTTGAAGTCATGCAGCAACTTCTCCTTAATATGTAACTATGTTAGTGTGTCGTGCCTCGTGACCGGTTGTAACGAAGCGAGGAATCAATGCATAAAACTAGGTAACAGTGCAGCCGCCTCTGTGGTGTAGTGGTTAGTGTGATTAGCTGCCACCCCCGGAGGCCTGGGTTCGATTCCCGGCTCTGCCACGAAATTTGAAAAGTGGTACGAGGGCTGGAACGGGGTCCACTCAGCCCCGGGAGGTCAACTGAATAGAGGTGGGTTCGATTCCCACCTCAGACATCCTGGAAGTGGTTTTGCGTGGTTTCCCACTTCTCCTCCAGGCAAATTCCGGGATGGTACCTAACTTAATGCCACGGCCGCTTCCTTCTCCCTTCCTTGTCTGTCCCTTCCAATCTTCCCATCCCCCACCAAGGCCCCTGTTCAGTATAGCAGGTGAGGCCGCCTGAGCGAGGTACTGATCATTCTCCCCAGTTGTATACACCGATCCGATGTATGAAGCTCCAGGACACTGCCCTTCAGGCGATAGAGGTGGGATCCCTCGCTTAGTCCGAGGGAAAAGCCAACCCTGGACAATAAACAGATTAAGAAAGAAAGAAACAGTGCAGTAATTATTGTCTTAAACACCGAACCGGATGGCGTATGTACTCTGCTCTCGTCGTATTACCAGCGCTTTTATCGCTGTGTAGCATAGCAGATGTGGTTAGGCGCTTGCCTAGTGGACGTCGGAACGTGCCAGCGGAGGTTCGAATCCTGAATCGTTCGAATTTTTTTGTATCCGTTAGAATACGTAAACACAGGCCCGCGTTTGCCACTTTAAAACAGTAGAATGAAGCTGTTATTTATCTTGTGCCCTGCGTATACTTCGCTGGTTAGGGCTTGAATGTACTGTAATCTCTGCTGGCACTCGGCATTTTTTCCACAGAGGAATACGTTGACATGCTCTTCATTTATGGGAAAGCGAGACAAAACGCGTGCGAGGCACTTCCTAAATCTGTACCAGGAACGGTATCCCGACAGGCGGCACTCGGCTGCTACGACATTCCGCCGTTGAAAGACGCCTAAGGACAACAGGCGTCATTTCCAACCAGCCAGCAGTACGCGATAGGCCCATTACATCGGGTGAAACAGAAGAGACCGTTCTGGCGACTGGATAACAGGTGAACACCAGCCAGCCATCCGTCTGGCGAATACTGCATTAAAATAAATTTCACCCGTACCATCTTGAGCTACACTTAGAACTCCATGGGCGGGATTTCGAGGCTCGAATGGAATTCTGTCGGTGGCTATTAGGCAGGCTGGACAATGATACAGCATTCGTATCGCATATCTTGTTCTCAGACGAAGCGCACTTCTACAATAATGGGAAAGTCAATTGCCACAATATACACTATTGGAGTCCGGACAATCCTCACTTGGTGTGACAGGCGGCCCATCATGTACGATGGGGGATGAATATCTGGTTTGGAATCTTGGGAGATCGCCTGATTGGACCTAATTTCTTTGAGGGCCATTGGACGGGCCCACGCTACCTGCAATTTCTGTGTCAGGAACTCCCACTTCTGCTGGAGGATGTGCCCTTGCACGATCGTTTGACGATGTGGTTGCGGCAGGATGGAGCTCCACCTCATTCGAATTTGCCCGTTCGTACCCTCTGAACGGGGAACTGCCAGGGAAATGGCTAGGACGAGGAGGCCCTGTTCCTTGGCCCGCCAGATCACCGGATTTAGCGCCGTTAGACTTCTTCTTGTGGGGACGTTTGAAGAACGTCGTTTACACTCAAGCGCCGGAAAAACCCGATCAGCTTCGGCATTTCATCACGGACGCCTGCCGAGCAATTACACCTGCAATGCTTCAGCGCGCAAGACGATCTATTGAACATCGGGCCCGAATGTGCATGAACCAAAACGATAATCACATCGAGCATTTGCTGCTATAAAACATTGTCAGGGCAGTTGTGTTCCTATTATTTCTGATCTGTATATTTCCCGCATGCTAACTAATTGGCCACTTTTAGGGTCACAAGCACATTCATTCACACACAATATGCATGAAAGCGGATATTGAACTTACATTGCGTACGGTACGTATTATTATTATTATTATTATTATTATTATTATTATTATTATTATTATTATTATTATTATTATTATTATTATTATTATTGTGCTTTTACGGCCCCATTGGACCACTGTAGTCAATTTATGTCCGGTCTTCTACGATGTTTTATGTTTTTCTTTTCTGATCTTCCAGTATTTTTTCATTCTATCTGATCTTCGTTGTCGTTCTTCTGAAAATAACCTTTTAGTTGTTTCTATTTTATCACATTTTGGTAGGAATCTAACTTTACTATTCTTCAATTTATTTACTTTGTTTGATTTATTCTTTAAATCCTCCAGTGTTATGTCTAATTCTTTCACGTCTTCTTTTACTTCTTTTATCCAGACAGGTTGTTGCTTTTTGTTTCCAAAGCTTTTCCAAAATTCTGCGTATTAACCTGTCTTGAGGTGTTCTCAACAGATGACCAAAGAATGATATTCTCTTCTTTCTCATGAAATCCGTTATAGTTTCTATTTCCTGATATACTGCTGCATTTGGGATGATGCGCCATTCTCCTTCTTTTTTGGTACTTCTTATTAATGCATGTTCTTACTATTCTTCTTTCTATTTTTAAAATTTAGTCTATGTTATTCATTTGCTTTAGTTTAAATAATGTTTCACTTGCATAAGTTATTTCAGGTTGGACTACAGTCTTATAATGCTTCCATTTTGTATTTATTGACATACATTTCTTGTTGCATGCATTTCTGGTTACTTTTTGGGCTCTGGATAATTTATTCGTTCTCTCTGTCCAAGAAATTTTTTCATTTAAATTGTATGTTATAGTTTCTCCAAGGTATCTAAACTGTTTTAAAATTTCTATCGCTTT
Source organism: Anabrus simplex (assembly GCF_040414725.1). Classification (NCBI taxonomy): domain Eukaryota; kingdom Metazoa; phylum Arthropoda; class Insecta; order Orthoptera; family Tettigoniidae; genus Anabrus; species Anabrus simplex. The sequence continues at coordinate 801,783,899 of NC_090266.1, forward strand.
CCCATATATCAGAACACTGCTTATTAAAATGGGATCTATTGCCATTATTTTAGTTTTTTCAAATGAAATTTTAATCCTATTTTTCCAGCAATGGTTTGGAGACTTGTGATTTGATTCCGAGCTTCATTAAGGTTAGTAGCTAGTAGTGCCAGATCATCTGCAAATCCTAAGCAATTTAGGTTAATTTGATCTTTAGTGTATCCAATTTTTATATTTTTGTTATTGTCCTCATACCATTCTCTCATCAAGTATTCCAGAGTACAAGTAAACAAAAGTGGTGATGGTACATCACCTTGTCTTAGTCCTGTTCTGATTGAGAATACTTCGGATAATTATCCTCTAAACTTCAACTTTGATTTAGTGTTTGTTAACGTTAAGCTTATCATTTTAACTCATTTAGGATGCAATCCAAAATTTTGTAATATTTTTAATGCTGAAGATCGGAGAATGCAATCATAAGCTTTCCGAAAGTCTACGAAAGTGATAATCATTTGCTTCTGTCTTCTTTTGCAGATGCCCATTAATAATTTTAGTGTTATGATTTGATCTGGATAACTACGCCATGGTCGAAATCCTAACTGGTACTCCCCTAATTCCTTTTCCACTTGATATTTGCACCGATTGTAAAATATTCTCGAGAATATTTTGTAAGTACAATCCAGGAGTGATATTCCTCTATAGTTATCAGGATTTGTTCTGTCTCCTTTTTTGTGTAAAGGGTGGATTCCTGCAGTTGTCCAATGGTCCGGTAATTTTTCATCATTCCAAATTTTAATCAAGCATTGGTGAAGCGATTATCTAATTGATTCTGCTGCATTTTTCCACAACTCGGCAAATGTTTGGTCTTCCCCACAAGTTATATAATTCTTCATTTCTTTAATGACTTGATTAACTTCATCAAAGCTGGGTGGATCGATATTTTCTGGTGGAGTTTTAATGGGCATGTCCGTGTTTATATCAAGCAGTTCTTTTGGTTCTTCATAATTCAATAATTTATTGAATGTGTCTGCTAGAATGTGTGTATTATCTTTATTATTATGTGCCATCTCTCCGTTCTTATCTTTTAGCATAAGTGTTGGCGGTTCATATTTTTGAAGTTGTTTACTAAATATTTTACAGTAATCCCCAGAATCGGTCTTTTTGTGATCTATTTCTATTTGTTAAATCATGATTTTTTGATGTTGTCTTTTAATATTTCTGATGGTTTTTTGGGTTAATTTTCTTTGCTTGGTAAATTCTTCATACGATATCTCTGTTTTCTGACTTTGATGATTTTACGTATTAAACAAATATTTCAAAAAATTTTAATTTTCGCCCCGCGCTCGAGCCTTCCACCTGACATGCAGGCCATCTCCGCCACGGCTTTACGACTACACTACGGTTCCGTACGGCACCTGACATGCAGGCCATCTCCGCCACGGCTTTACCGACTACACTACGGTTCCGTACGGCACCTGACATGCAGGCCATCTCCGCCACGCCTTTACCGACTACACTACGGTTCCGTACGGCACCTGACATGCAGGCCATCTCCGCCACGCCTTTACCGATTACACTACGGTTCCGTACGGCACCTGACATGCAGGCCATCTCCGCCACGGCTTTACGACTACACTACGGTTCCGTACGGCACCTGACATGCAGGCCATCCCCGCCACGCCTTTACCGACTACACTACGGTTCCGTACGGCACCTGACATGCAGGCCATCCCCGCCACGCCTTTACCGACTACACTACGGTTCCGTACGGTACACTGAGCAGCTTATAGCAAGTGTTACGTTTACTGCGGTCACAACATCAATTTAGTGTTTCGCCGGCGTGTCAGGTTCATATAATCTAGAAGGCACACGCATGTCTTCCAGTGTTTAATACGAGTACAACATTACGGCGTTCTATCATGGTGAGGCGGTAGATACAAAGTTATCCGGTCGTATTGTCTGACCATACAGGGAGGGCAGATGTTTTCAGGACGAAATTAATATTGTGGGTTGCATAAAACTACGTTCGAAGGGGCGGATGCATCACGCTGTATACTGATTGTCATTGAAATTTTGTTTTTTGATTGATTCTTTCTTGATTTAATCGTGTAAAAAGTTAGTGTAGGATGCCCATTGAAGGCGGTACCAACAGTTGCTTAGGTTTAAATGGATGAGCAGAATTTGTTTGTTGACTTCCTATTTCTTTATGCATGCGAAATTAATTTCGTTTCTGATCCATAATAATTGTAATTGGGACGTCTATATTGTAGCCGAAGTTGTTGTGAGTGTAGCTTTTATGGGCACATACTTGCGAACGAGCTTTAATTCTAGACATTTCTTATTAAATGCAATTGATTTTCAAAGGATCAGGATTTTGATTTTATGTGACTTGAGTTTCTTGGCTTCGTAATTTGCCTGACTGGCCGAATAATTTGTTCAGAAGGAAGCCATACTTTCCAGTGTCCACTCAGGTAAATATAACTTAAGAACTTTCAGTCTGTCAAACACACAAGTTAAATATAAATTACACTATAACATATCTATAAAAGCACATCATTAGACAAGGAATTAAAATACGAACTATTAAACGATGACGTGTTTCGTTCTTAAAAGGACGTAATCATATTCTACTAAGTCACATTCAATATTTGGAAATATTTATGATTATTTCTGCTCGAACACCGAGGAATTTGAAATTTGAAACATATCTTAAAGAAGTCGTCCTTGTTCCATCTCCGGCATACACTGCATTCTTGCTTACCTGACCTGTCCTCAATTCCACCTGCAGTATGGACGTTTGTACTAAAACAACGCGATGACTTGAACATTTTGGCATCTGCTGTGCCAAGTGATGATTATGTTGCTATTCTTGTAAAGTAAAGGCAATCGTTATTAGATCTGAACTTTCACTGCAAGACTACGGCAAGATTCAGTGATTAGTTTTTGGGGACTTATTACGTATATATTTTTACAATCTGCTTTACACCGTACCGACACAGTAAAGTGTTATGGTGACGATGTGATAAGAAAAGGCTAGCAGTTGGAAGGAAGCGACCGTGGCCTTAATTAAGGTCACGGTTGGGGTATGAAAATGGGGAACGAAGGTGAACGATCTTCAGGACTGCCGACAGTGGTGTTCGGATCCATTTTCTCCCTAATGCAACTTTATAGAGAACTTAAAATATTTGAGAATCAATCTTAACACTAGAACGATCCTACCGCTAATTTGGCCGGTAACAATGTTCCATTGCTACAAAAATCCCACAAATTTTATTTGGACTCATGCATATTTAACGACGTTTAATGAAATAACGCAATGAGCGTTCCCTCAAAATGAAAAACTTTGGCCGGACATATTGAGAGTTACTGCCTTAAAAAACCGCCGCCGATTATAATTACCGGTACATACTTTGAGAGTTAAACGTATGCTACCCAGGAGAACGCGACAATAATAAGTATAATAGTCCCTAGCTAGCGACAACGAGTGGTTCATGCCACCTGCATATTATTTCCTTAATGTTTCTTTTTAATTCGTTTTGTTCGGAAATGTATATCACAGTCGAGCTAGATATAAAACCATAAAATGTACTTCCATTAAATTTGGCATTTAACATTACCATGGCACATAAACGTCTTCGATCAGATTACGAATTATTGCATTATTATTGTTCTTGCCTGTCGTATGGTGTGCAGGTGGAGAAGATATTAACTGTGATGAAAAGACTGATGTAAATGATGTTGATTTTATCCCTTCTGCATCCCTTCTAAACGAATCACCTCAGTCATACAATGGTGAAAATGACGATAATGACATAGTTCAAGAAACAAACATGATTTTTATCGTTTCATAGCAATCTCAAGTCAAATTCCACACGAAGTTCTTGCTACTAGGTGTAAAACATAAAACTTATATTCTTCTTATTACTAAAATAATAAATTCAAGATGATGGTCATAACTTCATATACTAATACCCTCTTGAGATGTTATACTAGAGTTTATTGGAGTTTTGACTCTAGATTGTTGGATGCGTTTCTGAACGGTCGGCTGTTGAGAGTGCTCTTGTGTTATAGTAGTGATAAAGTAGTTAAAACCTAATGAAATTGATTAATTTTGTGTGTGTGATCCATTTAGTGTTTTTTTATATATTGGTGTTTAGTTACTTCAGTTGGGGTTCGGTCGATTACGTGTTCTAGGTTAAGTAGCATAGCTAGGCGTACTTGGTTTGGAATGTAGGTTAAGGAAATAATTTAGGTAATCATATCAACTTTTGAAAAATGTAATTATCTGTAGGTTCTTTTTTTGCTAGTTGCTTTACGTCCACCGACACAGATAGGTCTTATGGCGATAATGGGATAGGAAAGGGCTAGGAGCTGGAAGGAAGTGGCCGTGGCCTTAACCACATTTAAGTTGGAAATTGTAGTGTAGATATCATAGTAGATAATATCTTGCCAGGTGTGAAAGTAGTAAACCACGGAAACCATCCTCAGGGCTGCCGACAGTGGAATTCGAACCCATTATCTCCAGGGTGAAAGCTAACAGCTGCGAGCCTCTCACCACACGGCCAACTCGCCCGGTGTCTATCTGTAGGTCCATTGGTATAATACCTACTAAGACAGGTTATTATAAGTAGTTGTAACTTCCGCAGCTTTTACATTCGTGCAGACAATAGACAAGGTATTTCGTATAGACATCCGTTCAGACTATCAACCAGGTAATAATTTATTTCATTCAATAACACGATAGGTCTATAAAGTTTGATTTTGAAAAGAAGAAGATGAAGAGAATATACGGTATTTCACTGGATAATGAAGAGTTTTTTGGATTGTTGACGATTGTTTGCTGCATTCCGACAAGAACAAAGAGTATAGGGTAGCTCAGAAAACAAATACAAGAATCAGCTGATTACTATGTTCCGACCGGGCGAGTTGGTCGTGTGGTTAGCGGCGCGCGGCTCTGAACTTGCATCCGGGAGATAGTGGGTTCGAATCCCACTGTCGGCAGCCCTGAAAATGGTTTTCCGTCGTTTCCCATTTCCACACCAGGAAAATGCTGGCCGCTCCCTTCCCACTCCTAGGCCTTTCCTATCCCTTCGTCGCCATAAGACCAATCTGTGTCGGTCCGACGTAAAACAAATAGAAAAAAAAGCTATGTTCCGATTATTTGGGGTTCCAAGTCACCGGCGTACTTTGCACTTTGCACTTTCGATTATTCATCGAGTAAAAATTAATACTACAATTTCTATATCCCGATAAATGCAATTCAAATCCTCGGCGTAGTTTTGACAGATGTTTTGAAGAAATTATTGTAGATATTCTCTTATTTTTCAGCATGTAAGGACAGTTTTAATCTCCGTCCTACCTAGTAGTGATAATAATAGTAATCTATCAGATGAAATAATCACGTAACCACATTTCAGTTGTGAATTGTAGTGTAGATATCATATTTGATAGTATCTTGCCCGCTATATTCGTGTGTATCCTTGTGTACGGTAACCCGTTCGATATTTGTATTGTATAATAGTATTTGATTAGAAATTGGTGTTCTTATTTTATTGTTGTGAAGAATTTATGTGGTAGAAGTATCTCTCTAGAAACTCTCTTACTAGAATTCTGTTATTGTAATAATATAGGCTTTACTGTAGTTTAGAATTGTGTAATTCTTGTGTATTCTTTTAGATATTCAGTGATTAACGTCAGTTTTCATTCTGTTAGGGTGTTGTAGGATAGCAATATAATACGACTAAGTAGTGTTGTAGTGTAGTAGTATATTAATTACATAATTGTCGTGTGATCCTTGTGCACTAACCTAGACAATATTATTTTTCCTTTCATTTTTTGAAAGCAGTAAGTTATTTTATCCGTTCTTTTAAATTATTACATAAATGATGGCCAATGATTGCAAGTAAAGGAACTGTGGGTGTGGCTAGGCACTAAGGAGCATGAGGGAGGAATTGGAGAGTTTGACGGAGAAAATTAGGATTCTCTCAGAGGACAAGAAGGAAGGTAGGCCTCCTTCAAACAATGTACGGTATACAGTAGGTGTAAAAGAGGGATGCGAAGGAAAGGGGGGGAATTGTAGAAGACGTGGTCTATTATTTTAAGGGTAAATACATTGCAGACTAAGGGCTCTAATCAGGAGCAGAATTCAGAACAGGTGTCTGAGAAATCGGTATAAGTCACTGCTGGTAGAGCAACTAGAGAAACTAGAAGAGAAGGAGGAGGGAAAGGAAAATGTGGTAGTGTTTAACGTTATTACCAACAACGTAAGACAAGCAATTACAAGTACCAAAATAATTGGGAATGTGGGGGATCTTGTAAATAAAGCAAGGGTGAATTTTAAGGAATCAGACGCTGTTATCAGTGGAATACTATGTAGGAGGGATACTGACTGGAAGGTGATTGGGGATTTAAATGAGACTATGAGGTGGATATGTGGGAAACTGGGAGCGAGATTTCTAGTTATCATAGGGTGGGTAGGAGATAGGAATCTGCGCTCAGATGACCTTCACATAAACCGCAGTGGTACGTATAATTTAGGAAATGTGTTTTGATAGGTTATAGGGAGATACAGCCAGGGAAACGGGGTGGTCTAAGGAGCGGTGATAAGGGTACAGGGATCTGGATGTCAAGTAGGGATGACGTAAAAATGTTAGAGTTGAACTGTAGAAGTATTCTAAAGAAAGTAATAAAATGAAGTAATTTTAGATATATATACATACCAGATATTGTAATAGGAATTGCATCATGGCTGAGAAATGATATAATGTTTGAAGAAATTTTATCACGGAACTGAAGTGTTTATCGTAGGATAGAAACGGTAGGATGGGGAGTATCAATTCTGTTTAAAGAATTTGTAAACTACGAAAAAGATAAAGAAGACGCACATGAAATTCTAGGCAGTCTTATTTTTAAAGATAACAGGCAACTTGATGTTTTTCGAGTGTACAAGCGGGGAAAGCGTGCCGCAGACGTTGATTCGGAATTATTTGATAAGATAATCAACTATGTAAGAAACGATAAGAAAGGAACGTGATTGTATCGGGTGTTCTCAATTTACTAAATGTTAATTGGGAAGGAAATGCGAAAGGCAGGATGCATGACCAACAAATGACATATAACTTAATCTGGGAAGGACAAATGAATCACAAAGTGGTGGAACCTACTAGAGAGAAGAATGTTCTGTACGTGGTGCTGGTAAAACCAGATGAGCTCTATAGAGAAAAAGAAGTATTGGATGGTATTAGTGATCACGAAGCTGTTTTTTTCGTCATGAAAAATGAATGCGATAGAAGGGAGGTCGTAAAAGTAGGACTATTAGGCAGTACCAAATGGCTAATAAAACATGCATGATGGATTTTCACAAAGTAACTATGATCGGTGGAAAACAGTAAATCAAATTATAAATAGAGTGAGGTATGGGTTTAAAGCAAATGTTGATGCATGTGATAACAATTACGTACCTTTAAACGTGGTATGGAATGGTGAAAACCCACTATATTATAACAGAGAAGTAAGGAGACTAAGAACGAGGTGCAGGTTGGAAAGAAATAGAGTTAGAATTGGCTGTGAAAGCAAGGAGAAATTGAAGGAACTTACTAGGAAATTAAACCTCGCAAAGAAGTTAGCTAAGAACACCATGATGCAAGCATAATTGGCAGTCATACAACTTTTAGTGGAAAATTGAATGGCATATATTGTACCTTATCCTGCCTCAAATTCGGCCTAGCTAGGGTAAAAGCGCATGGTACGTCTGGATGTGGGCAATAAAATTTCCACTGACTAAATTATACTAAAATATATGAACAGGAAATACGTACATATAAAACTAGTGAATGAGAACGCAGGTATTCGGGTAAGATGGAATTATTAATCTAAAAACATGAATTGAAATCATACTATTAAAAAATCAAATAAAGGAATAAAATCGACCGTAAAATTGATCATAGAAATTAATACGTGCATTTAAATGAACTGACATTTAACATTCATACACACATAAGAAACACGGGCAACGACTCGTAAATGTGATCTTAAGTTACATGGAATCGGTATGTTAAGTTAGTTCAATTGCTTCGTTAAGACCCTAAGTTCTCTGCCCGTATGCTTGATCTAAAACCGTCCATGATATGCGAAAATAACACTCGATACACTAGTAATTGGCTTAATTTACATATGTACTTTCCGATTACTCGAACGCAAATATATATGAATGAATGAAAACCATAACGGTATAAGTAGTATTTGGATCATTCAGAGAAAAATACATTTAAACATCTTAACACTGGTATAAAGCATGCTATTTGTAGTTATACCACCTATCACTAGAGCTCATAATATTACCGCTATCACTTGTACCTCTTTGCTGGCGAAAGGATACATCCTCTTGGAGTTACATCCTGCAATTAACTCAATTTTTTATATGTCGCTTATACCGTTATGGTTTTCATCCATTCATCCATCCATTCATATAATCATATAATCATATAATCATATTACCCATCCAAAATAGCACAGACTCTAATCATATGGGTCCGTACCCATGAGCAAAGACTAAAGGCAGAACCTTGCTTCCCTAAAATTAGCCGACGGGCTAATGTATCCCCGTTCCTCAACAAAGGATAACATCACAAGATAAAAAATAAATGCACTGAACAATAATAAACAAGACAAGGTACATATACAAAAATCACACCTGCGAAATAAAACACACAAACATGCACTGAAGATAATAGAGGCGTCGGGATTCAATTCCGACATACACAGGCTCCGAAGATTGTATGTCTCACAAAGACACAGCACTACCGTATGTCTCGACACGGGAAGGGACATCAGCTGGTAAGCAACAAACATTTAAATAACTGGGGCAAATAGTCAGCAGCTCGTGGAACTAACGGGATTTATCGTAAAATACTTTCACTCATAGTGGTCTCACAGGCTACAGCTACCTAGGGATTTCCTTACTTGGGAGCTAATATCTGGTCGGGGCCACGCTGAATCCTTATCTCTGCACAATGACACAAACTCTCTCTCTCTGACAGAAATAACACAGCCAACACATTTACGTGCATAATCACAGGCTGGCTTATTAATATGCATATTAATCAGGGCTCCCAGTAGACCACTAGGGCTTCATAGCCTTTCTCTTATCATTTCAGCCCCGTCAAAATCTCACGGCTATTCTAGCCTCTCACATAAAATATCCTTGGTTCGATACCCGTTACATTCCTGATCTTGCCTGCCACCAATGTTGAAGATACTGCCCTGTATTCGACTGTGAATATAACTCTACCGTACAACTCCTTGCAGCTGAAGAATTCGTGCTTCATGCATCTTATGCTGTCTCTAATCTACTGTGTATTATCTCGCGACGCTGACGGCGCGCAGCACATTTGATGCTGTGAACAGTCTGCCCAACATCTTCATCAAAATCAACTCATAACAGGACTACCATACCATTAACACAATAGCAAACACCTATATCTAACATATTCTATCCCTTGATCCCATCTAGTTGAAATATAAACACTTAGCTCGGGGCTTAATAATGCAAGCAGCCCTGAACGTATTTAACTTTACTAAAACAAAGCAAAGCAAATGCCGCACTGGCTTATATTTAATAATTACTTAACTGACTTGAGACAAACCTATACTAGTGTATGAATGTTACTTCGCATGCTTATAGAACTTAAGGATTTTACTTAGCAGCCATCTCTCCACCAGCGACGAATCACATGACCACTATGTCATGCTTGCTTAGCACATGGTAACAGCTCTCAGCACGGGGTTGAAGATCGTCGCCTCGAGTCCTGGACACACCATGGTTGTCGTCTGCTTTCAACCGTAGTTTTAGACTACCATTCACTATAGCCTCCACAAAAATTTCAGTCCCGATCCGTACGTCATTAATTATGGGAGCTAGCCCGATTTAAATCAGTCCTTCACAGCGGTTCAGCTTCACACGTCTCGAACACGGTACTAACGCGCTCCGCGTCAGCGTTATAAATGTGTGTGTTACTTGATATTGTCATTAGCTCTTGTGAGCTAACTCACGGCGATTGAATAATAGTCTTGCTATAGTTTCTAATGCGTTCCTGAATTACGCCATGCCGCACGTCGCGTTTCAAAGCAATGAATGTGTATCAACCGAAAAACTGACTATCAGTGAGTTTCTATTACACGACTGAGCGAATAATACTGAGCGATAACTGAATTAGACACAGTGAGACTAGCAGAATGAGACACAAGGAGTGCTGCGAATCACTGAAGTGCGAATGAGCGTAACTGAGAGATTGCCCGAATGAGAGTCACTGAATGAGAGATTTTTTCCCTTAAAGCAACATTTTATAGCCTAAAAAGGACGCCAAGGTCGAGGAAGTTCGCCTAACAGAGAGGTCTCCTTTGTATTGTCCCACCAGATGTCAACGGCCCCTACTCTAAATACGCACTTCTCTCAAATGAACAAAGGCAAATATTATTATCAACACCTGGCAATCGATAATTCTGTTCTTAATTATGTGTAGAATCAGATCTGTGGAATTTAGCTTAGTGGTGGATATACCGATTTAAATTCAGATGATTCCAGCCCCGGGAAAGAGAGGTTTGTCAACCTGTGACAACTGTTCAGTAGATACCACCGTTCAAATCTCATCCCCTCCAGGTAGCAGCGGTTGGGCTTGGTGATATACACTGACTGACAGAGCAAATGCAACACCAATAAGGAGTGGTTCGAAAGGGATGAAAGTTGGGGAAAAAACAGAGACGGCACGGACGAATAATTGATGTTTATTTCAAACCGATATGCAGGTTACACAATGCGCACGGCATCGACTCAGTAGGATGTAGGACCACCGCGAGCGGCGATGCACGCAGAAACACGTCGAGGTACAGAGTCAATAAGAGTGCGGATGGTGTCCTGAGGGATGGTTCTCCATTCTCTGTCAACCATTTGCCACAGTTGGTCGTCCGTACGAGGCTGGGGCAGAGTTTGCAAACGGCGTCCAATGAGATCCCACACGTGTTCGATTGGTGAGAGATCCGGAGAGTACGCTGGCCACGGAAGCATCTGTACACCTCGTAGAGCCTGTTGGGAGATGCGAGCAGTGTGTGGGCGGGCATTATCCTGCTGAAACAGAGCATTGGGCAGACCCTGAAGGTACGGGAGTGCCACCGGCCGCAGCACATGCTCCACGTAGCAGTGGGCATTTAACGTGCCTTGAATACGCACTAGAGGTGAAGTGGAATCATACGCAATAGCGCCCCAAACCATGATGCCGCGTTGTCTAGCGGTAGGGCGCTCCACAGTTACTGCCGGATTTGACCTTTCTCCACGCCGACGCCACACTCGTCTGCGGTGACTATCACTGACAGAACAGAAGCGTGACTCATCGGAGAACACGACGTTCCTTCCGCCATTCCTTCATCCAAGTCGCTCTAGCCCGGCACCATGCCAGGCGTGCACGTCTATGCTGTGGAGTCAATGGTAGTCTTCTGAGCGGACGACGGGAGTGCAGGAATCCTTCAACCAATCGACGGGAAATTGTTCTGGTCGATATTGGAACAGCCAGGGTGTCTTGCACATGCTGAAGAATGGCGGTTGACGTGGCGTGCGAGGCTGCCACCGCTTGGCGGCGGATGCGCCGATCCTCGCGTGCTGACGTCACTCGGGCTGCGCCTGGACCCCTCGCACGTGACACATGTCCCTGCGCCAACCATCTTCGCCACAGGCGCTGCACCGTGGACACATCCCTATGGGTATCGGCTGCGATTTGACGAAGCGACCAAACTGCCCTTCTCAGCCCGATCACCATACCCCTCGTAAAGTCGTCTGTCTGCTGGAAATGCCTCCGTTGACGGCGGCCTGGCATTCTTAGCTATACACATGTCCTGTGGCACACGACAACACGTTCTACAATGACTGTCGGCTGAGAAATCACGGTACGAAGTGGGCCATTCGCCAACGCCGTGTCCCATTTATCGTACGCTACGTGCGCAGCACAGCGGCGCATTTCACATCATGAGCATACCTCAGTGACGTCAGTTAACCCTGCAATTGGCATAAAGTTCTGACCACTCCTTCTTGGTGTTGCATTTGCTCTGTCAGTCAGTGTAGTAGGGATCTGCACGACTGAATTCACGGCTTGCGGCTCAATTCCAACTCGAGAAATTCGTTTCTTCTAGACCAATACGGGGTTTTCACGGCCTATGGCACGGCCATCCAGGGTTCCTGCCTTCACTCCCTGCGACTCTATGGCGCGCTAAATAACATTCTAATAAATAAATTGAGGCATATCACGATATGGCTCAGTATATGCACTTTAAGGCAGAAACAAGTTCAAAGAAGGACATTCCAGGAATCATTAATGAACAAGGGGAACGTTTATGCGAGGAACTTCAGAAGGCAGAATTATTCAGTCAGCAGTATGTAAAGATTGTTAGTTACAAAGATAATTTCCAGATAGATGAGGTGGCTAATTCTTACGAAGTACTGAAAATTACCTATGATAAAAGTGACGTCCGGCTCCATGGCTAAATGGTTAGCGTGCTGGCCTTTGGTCACAGGGGCCCGGGTTCGCTTCCCGGCAGGGTCGGGAATTTTAACCTTAATTGCTTAATTTCGCTGGCACGGGGACTGGGCGTATGTGTCGTCTTCATCATCATTTCATCCTCATCACGACACGGAGGTCGCCTACGGGTGTCAAATCAAAAGACCTGCATATGGCGAGAGTAGTATAATTGGACAGTTCTGCCGCCTCCTCCGCCGCCCGCGGCGCGGGAAATTTGAATTTTGGCGCGAGATTTGAATTTGTAAACAAAGCCACGTGCTTTTTGACAGCTGTCATCGACAACAACGCATCGTTAACCTCAGTACTGCCATCTTGACGGGCCTAAACCTCAGTAGTGCCAACGTAACCTCACTAGCGCGAGGTAAACAAAGCCACGTGCAGCTGTCATCCGCCATCTTTGAGCACTGTGCTGCCCTCTTTCGTCACCTGTCATCGGCAGTGCTGCCATCTTGACGGGTCTAAACCTTAGTGCTACCAACGTAACCTCACTAGCGCGAGGTAAACAAAGCTACGTGCAGCTGTCATCCGCCATCTTTGAGCATCGTGCTGCCCTCTTTAGCTACTTACCTTTGACAGCTGTCATCCGCCATCTTGCATCCGAAACCTCAGTGCTGCCCTCTATGTAGACAAATCCACGTGCTTTCTTGACAGCCACGTGCTTTTTTGACAGCTGACATCCGCCATCTTTAAACCACAAAGCACTGTGCTGCCCTCTTTCATCACCTGTCATCGGCAGTGCTGCCATCTTGACGGGTCTAAACCTTAGTGCTACCAACTTAACCTCACTAGCGTGAGATAAACAAATCCACGTGCAGCTGTCATCCGCCATCTTTAATCTATAGAGCGCAGTGCTGCCCTCTTTAGCTACTTACCTTTGAAATGTGGTGGCGGATAATTTGAAAAATGCTTTTTGACAGCAGCCCTCTTTAGCTAGATACCTGTGGTGGCAGGCAATTCCACATGACAGCAGCCATCTTTAATCAAGAGAGCACTGTGCTGCCATCTTTAGCTAGATACCTTTGAAATGTGGTGGCGGCAAATTGAAAAATTTCACGTGCTCTAGTTTGGAAACAAACTCACGTGCTTTTTTGACAGCTACCATCCGCCATCTTTAATCAACAGATCATAGTGCTGCCCTCTTTAGTTTGAAATGTGGTGGCGGCAAATTCCACGTGCTCTTGTTTGGAAACAAAGCCATGTGCTTTTTTGACAGCTATCATCCGCCATCTTTAATCAACAGAGCACCGTGCTGCTATCATGCGGACAATTTCATCACCTGCCATCCGCCATCTTTAATCCACAGAACACCGTGCTGCCCTCTTTATGGCTACTACCTTAAGCACGTAGTAGCGGGCAATTTGAAAAGTTCTGTTAGCTATCATCCGCCATCTTTAATCAAGAGAGCACCGTGCTGCCATTTTTAGCTAGATACCTTTGAAATGTGGTGGCGGCAAATTGAAAAATTCCATGTGCTCTTGTTTGGAAACAAACTCACGTGCTTTTTTGACAGCTACCATCCGCCATCTTTAATCAACAGAGCATAGTGCTGCCCTCTTTAGTTTGAAATGTGGTGGCGGCAAATTCCACGTGCTCTTGTTTGGAAACAAAGCCATGTGCAGCTGTCATCCGCCATCTTTAATCCAGAGAGCACCGTGCTGCCCTCTTTATCGTAGTAGATGTAAATTCGTCACCTGTCATCCGCAGTGCTGCCATCTTTAGCTAGACACCTTTGAAATGTGGTGGTGGATAATTTAAAAAGAGAAATTCTACAGCAGCCCTCTCTCGACGCTAATTGCATAAGATGGCGGCTATACATGACTCCTTAAGGGTGCTTACGCAAGATGGCTGCTATACACAGGTTCTTATGAGACTCCCTTGGGATGCTTGCGCAAGATGGCAGTTATACATGGCTCCTTATGAGATGCCCTAGGGATGCTTGCTCAAGATAGCGACTGCTCTTATGGGACGGCTTAAGGGTACGTTCATACCGCACGCAGCAAGCTGGGCAGTAAGCAGGGTGACTTTGCTGCTAGGTGAGGGTCGTGTGCAGCAAGCAGCACAAGTGTTCACACCACTACGCTTGGCATTGTGCTGCTAATCACTTGTCTGCCGCGTTTAGCTTTGTGTAAGATGGCATTATCAAAGTTATCGAGAAGAATGTATTTAATGGAAAGTGTTGCAGTAAAGATGGATGATCCTAGGATCTTGACTCGTACATGGGTACATGAATTTAACCAGTCTAGAGCCACTCGTGGTGAGTTTAATCGTCTCTACCGTGATGTTCGGAAGTACAACGATAAATTTTTTAATTACCTACGAATGACTAAAGAGACATTTGATTCCCTACTACGAAAGCTGGAGAGACACCTTTACAGAGAAGAAACTAATTTCAGGAGGCCAATATCACCAGAAGAACGACTTGTTATTACCCTTAGGTGAGTAATGAAATCATATTGCAAACTCTTAAATGGAAAAGGTAGTAAAATCTGCTGGAAATAATTATTTATTACTTCATCATCATATTTTATCAATTGAGAAGTTTCACACTCACAATTTTGAAATTATTTACATTTAATAATAAGGAGCGTATAGTAATTAGCAAAAACGAATTAATGAATTAAAGCACAAAAATGTCCTTGTCGTTTCTCACAACAACCATTAAAAACTACAAAGAATTGTGTAAATTGTCTGACGGAAAACTGGGATTTAAACTTATCACTCTGTAACCATCGGTAGAAATATTAGTTCCTTCAGTCGGTCTGGGAGCAAAAGAATAGGGCTGCCTCTCCAATGCATCAATTTCACTGCAAATTATTTCCTGAAATTTCAAACGCACTGCACGATTGCGAGAACGAGGCAGAGACTTCAAGTCAGGTAGCAGGCTTTTTAGAAACATGAGGTCGTCGTCCTTTTCTTCGGCCATATCTTTCTGAAGAAATTCCAATTTTTGTTTTTCTATTGCTATCAATGCTTCATTCTTAGTCAATATTGCGTCAATATCAGGGCGTGACCTTTTTCTTTTCTCTCTACGCATACTCTGAGTGCTTACCGATGACACGTCCGAAGGTATCTCTTCCTGAGGTGATGTCTCTAAAGAAGGTGGTGTAGGGTCATCTTCTTGAGTTCTAGGGGCTACTTCATTTGCTACTTCTGCAGACAAGGAGTAGTCGAATGAAGAAACTCCTAGACTGGAACTTCTAGCTTCTGATATCATCGTATCACGCAGGAAACTCATCAGCTGAAAAAACTGCCAAGAGCTAGTTGTCGTCCCGTCTCCACCGGTACCAGATTTCGGCTTTTCAATTTTGTTAATTTCCTGGCGAAAATAGTCGCGCAGTGTTTTCCAGCGGGATCTGGCATGTTTGACTGAAAAACAGAACAAGAAAAGAGGGTGAGAATGATTCACTAATTAAAAAGTTATGATCATGATTCAAACAATGTTGATATATGCAACTATCCCTCTCAGTATGCCATTTTAGTTCGTATCCCTGCTTCGCTAATTCTCACCGGCCGTATTTTTGAAGGTGTTTCAGTTTTCCTTACTTGCTCATACACATACTAGGGTGATATCATAATACAGTTCCAGACAATTTGCCCGCTGTTCGTTTGTTTGTATGCCTAACCCATCTCTGAAGGAAAAAATAAATAAACGGGAAAGAACAAGACCGTCATTAATCTTAAAAGCTCTAAATTTCAGAAGACACAATTATATTACGTTTCTTCTCCTTCTTTTCAGATTTCTTGCAACTGGTGACTCGTTTGCATCTCTCTCCCTTCGCTTTAGAGTGGGGAAATCTACAGTAGCAGCTATTGTCAAGGATACCTGTAAAAAAATATGGGAGGTTCTGCACGAAGAGTATATACCGGAGCCAACAACAGAATTGTGGTATAATGTAGCAAAACAGTACTCTTTGAAATGGAATTTTCCTAATTGCATCGGCAGTATAGATGGAAAACATATTGAAGTGAAATGTCCGTCTAAGTCTGGCTCATTGTACTACAATTACAAACAGTATTTTTCAATAGTGCTTCAGGCTGTAGCTGATGCTGACTGCAGATTAATTGCAGTTGATGTGGGTGCTGCAGGCCGTCAGAGTGATGGAGGTACATTCAGGACATCTTCATTGTTTCAAAAATTAGAAGCTGGAATTTTGAATGTGCCTGATCACACGGAATTGCCGGAGACACCGTACAAGGTTCCATTTGTCCTTGTAGGTGACGAAGCTTATCCTCTCTTACCATATCTGATGAGACCGTTCCCTAGACGAAACTTAAATGATAAACAACTTGTGTTCAATTACCGTCTGTCCAGAGCAAGAAAATGCATAGAATGTGCTTTTGGGATCATGAGTGCTAAATGGAGAATTTTGCACAAACCGATTGAAACGAACGTTGATCTTGCAATTTCTATTGTGAATTCTATTTGTGTATTACACAATTTTGTTATTGCTGAAGAAGGTATTGATCCTCAGTTCATGAGCGTTGCTACGGCCTCAACAGCAACAGTACGAAATAAAGAGTCTGGTTCGCACTTCCGCTTCTCAAATTCAGCTAAACAAATTAGGGAAATACTAATGCATTATTTCAGTGGACCTGGGAAACTGGCTTGGCAGAATAATTATGCTATACCGGAAAACATTGTGGAAAGAAATGCTGAAGTAAACTGAGAGGGACTAGTTACACATTAATTTTGATGGTGTCATATTTTCACTGCTAATATTTTATAGTGGTAAGAAAAAATGAGATTCTCTTCATGTAGTTAAAAGGTAAACCTCATGTAACTAAAGGCAGCCTTATTTTATGTATCTGCTATATTAATCGTTAAACAGAGTTGAGAAAATAAAACCAGAACACCAGTCAATTTCGTAAGTATTATTAATAATATTAAATACTTACCATCACAGCCCACCTCTGTAGCTACTTCGTCCCAAAGTTTCCTACTAATCGTATTGTTTTTGTACGACGCTGTTTTGGGATCCCATAAAGGTCTCCTCTTAAACACAGCACTGATTAAAACTTCTTCCATGGTGAAAACTGTGCGAGCTAGTAAGCAGTACGCTGGATTTAGAAACACTGCTGCCTGTCGAGCTGCGAGGCAAGCAGGAGAGTTGGCATGGCATGTCCTTGAAACCTTCGCAGCGTGCGATGTGGACGGTCTCATTGGAAGAAGCTGTGTTTCTAAACGGAGCATGCCGCTCACCTTCCTGCGTACTGCTTACTGCTAAGCTCGCTGCGTGCGGTGTGAACGTACCCTAAGTGTCCTTGCACAAGATGGCTTGAGACGCCCTAAGGATGCTTGCGCAAGATGGCGGACACAAGATGGCGGCTATACACAACTCCTTATGAGACGTTTTAAGGGTGCTTGCGCAAGATGGTTGCTACTCTTATGAAGAAAGCTAGCTTAGAGGCTAACGTGTCGTGCTAGTTCGATTCATTAAATTTAGGGCTTAAATGCAAAACGGACAAAATTTTTCTGCCTAATACCTAGGTTCGCAGTATGAGGAACAAGAAAACCATGGTCTAATGATGGGATCAACGGTTCGGTTCCTACTTAGGCCCTTTGGCATTTGCTCTGTTTTAGCTTGTATTGAAGCGAGTCTTCGTAACATGATCAGGTCTAGCTATGGTAGAGAGTATAACGTACCGTGATGGTTCGATTCATTAAATTTGGAGGCTTAAATGCAAAATGTTAAATATCTCGAAAACGGTGCATCGTAGAGCAAAACGGACAAAATTTTTCCGCCTAATACGTAGGTTCGTAGTATCAGGAACAAGAAAAAACATAGTCTAATGATGAGATCAACGGTTCGATTCCTACTTAAGCCCTTTGGCATTGGCAGCTATCTATTTCTACAAGATGGTGGCTGCTCTTATGAGACACAAGATAGCTTGAGACGTCCTAGGGATGCTTACGCAAGATGGCGGACACAAAATGGTGACTATACATAGCTCCTTATGAGACAGCCTAGGGGTGCTCGCACAAGATGGCAGCTACTCTTATGAAGAAAGCTAGCTTAGAGGCCACTGCGCAAGATAACAGCTGCTGTTATGCATGTGGTGGAGGGCAATTTGAAATTCTATGTGCCTAATCAACAGAGCACCCTGCTGCCCTCTTTAGCTGAAATGTGGTGGTGGATAATTTGAAAAATTCTTTTGACAGCTATCATCTTTAAACAATGGCGACTATACATAGGCTGTTAAGGCCTTATCATTCTCCTCCTCCTCCTCCTCCTCCTTCTCTACCTCCTCCTCCGCCTCTTATGTCAAGGCATAGCTTTATATCGAACAAGTTTAAACCTGCATCGCGAAGGCAAGCGTGTGCAGCGATAACATTATTGTGCATGTTTAGACTTTCGAAACATAAGAAGAGTAGAATCAAACGCTGTACTCCATACGACATGTGATCAGAACATTGATTGATGCGTTCAGAAAACAAAATAAGTGATCAAGACTAGAATCGAACACTGTACTCAATACATCATGTGTTTAGAATATGTCAGGGGATACCCTTGTTCTAAGAAGATCAGATTGAAACATAACAAGACTAGAATAGAACACTGTAATCGATGTTGTTAACTTCAACATGTGATCAGAACATTGATTGATGTGTTCCGAACACGAAATAAGTGATCATGACTAGAATCGAACACTGTACTCGATACAACATGTGATCAGAACATTGATCGATGTGTTCAGAACACAAAATAAGTGATCAAGTCTAGAATCGAACACTGTACTCAATACAACATGTGTTTAGAACATGTTAGGGGGTACCCTTGTTCTAAGATGATCAGAATGAAACATAACAAGACTAGAATCGAACACTGTAATCGATGTTGTTAACCTCAACATATGATCAGAACATTGTTTGATGTGTTCAGAGCAAAAGTACAATTTTGATGATTTGCTTAGTGTAAAATCAAAAACTATGGAAACACACTGTGCACATATCGCATAGCTAACTCGCTCAGTAAGCAATATTGCAAAACTACAACTTCAATGATTTGCATAGTGTAAAAATCAAAAACACACTGTACCCATACTGCGCAGCTAACTCGCTCGGTAAACGATATAGCCAAAGTATAACTTCAAATTATTTACCTTCCATCATTCGTCTTGTGTGAAAATCAGTCGAACAAGTTATCGCATAAACATGGCTGAAAACAAATCGTGATAGGGTATGGAACCCAGGGGTTACATCTTATCAGAAGGGCAAAAAGGATGAAAGGACTCTTCCTCCTCCTTACCGCACATTCCTTGTAGGGCTAATTGGCTAAAGGGCTAATGGGCTAATGGGCAAAAGGGCTAATGGGCTAAAGGGCTAATGGGCTAAAGGGCTAAAGGAGCAACAACCTCATCGATCGCTATCAGCAAGAACGCTTGTACTTTGTTAAGTATAGAAAATTAATCTTTATTGGTAAATGGTTTTATGTTCAGAACAAGGAGTGGAACCTAGGGGTTACGTCTTACCTAATAAAATCCCTGAGGTGCGATGAGTTACGTTTTTCTAACTAGTTTTTGGAACACTGAACTTTTAAAGATGACAAGAGTGAGGTTAAAATGTTCCGTTGTTGAATTTTAAATTCCGCGCTATAACATGCATAAGGTGGCAGCCTTGAGGTTTACCGCCGTAAAGATGGCAGCAGTGAGGTTAGCGACGCTCTATTGTCCTTCAAAGTGAGGTTAGGGCTCGTCAAGAAGACAGCTGTCAAAAAAGCACGTGGCTATGTTTACCAAACAAGAGCACGTGGTCGTGACGTCACGGTCACGTAATCAATTCTTAGCTTGACGTCGTTAAGAGCAGCATTAGGATTAGTAATGCTCAAAAGTCTTGGGGACTGAGCAGCAGTATGAATTGCCATGTTTCAAAGTGTGTACACATCACCTATCGATTTTTCATGCATCGACCATCGAACTAAACTTCATCCGCTAGATCGTGCTGCTATCTTAGCATAACCTATACACATAAAATTAAAGTACAATGAATAGCCATGTTTCAAAGAGTGTACACATTACCTATCGATTTTGCACGCATCGACTCTCGTACTAAACTTCTTCCGCTAGATTGTGCTGCTATCTTAGCATAACCTATACGCGTGACCTTAAAGTACAATGAATAGCCATGTTTCAAAGCGTGTACACATTACCTATCGACTTTGCATGCAACAAATATCGTACTAAACTTCTTCCGCTGGGTTGTGCTGCTATCTTAGCATAACTTATACACATGAACTTAAAGTACAAAGAATAGCCATGTTTCAAAGCGTGTACACATTACTTATTGATTTTGCATGCATCGAATCTCGTAATGAACTTCTTCCGCTAGATTGTGCTGCTATCCTAGCATAACCTATACCCATGAACTTAAAGTACAATGATTAGTCATGTTTCAAAGCGTGTACACATCAACTATCGAATTTGCATGTATCAACTCTCGTACTAAACTTCTGCAGGTATATTGTGCTGCTATCTTAGCATAACTAAGACGCATGAACTTAAAGTACAAAGAATAGCTATGTCTCAAAGCGTGTACACGTTACCTATCGATTTTACAAGCATCGACTCTCGTACTAAACTTCTTCCGCTAGATTGTGCTGCTGTCTTAGCATGTCCTTAAGGTACAAAGAATAGCCATGTTTCAAAGCGTGTACACATTACCTATCGATTTTGCATGCATCAAATATCGTACTAAATTTCTTCCGCTAGATTGTGCTGCTATCTTAGCATAACCTATACCCATGAACTTAAAGTACAATGAATAGTCATGTTTCAAAGCATGTACGCATCAACTATCGATTTTGCATGTATCGACTCTCGTACAAAACTTCTTCAGGTAGATTGTGCTGCTATCTTAGCATAACTAAGACGCATGAACTTAAAGTACAAAGAATAGCTATGTTTCAAAGCGTGTACACATCACCTATCGATTTTGCATTCATTGACTCTCGTACTAAACTTCGTACGCTAGACTGTGCTGCTATCTTAGCCTAACCTATACGCATGAACTTAAAGTTCGAAGAATAACCATGTTTTAAAGCGTGTACACATTACTTATTGATTTTGCATGCATCAAATATCGTACTAAACTTCTTCCGCTAGGTTGTGCTGCTATCTTAGCATAACCTGTACGCATGAACTTAAAGTACAAAGAATAGCCTTGTTTCAAAGCGTGTACACATTACTTAATGATTTTGCACGAAACGACTATCATACTAAACTTTTTCCA
The DNA here is from genome assembly GCF_040414725.1 of Anabrus simplex. NCBI lineage: Eukaryota > Metazoa > Arthropoda > Insecta > Orthoptera > Tettigoniidae > Anabrus > Anabrus simplex. The sequence goes on from NC_090266.1 coordinate 801,805,667, forward strand.
CTAGATTGTGCTAAAATCGTGTAAGTGTGCTGCTACCTTAGCAAAACCTATCGATTTTACATGCATCGACTATCGTACTAGACTTCCTCCGCTAGAGCATGTAGCAATCGCTTTTGTGTATCCCTAACCCATGTGCACGAACTTAAAGCACAAAGAAGAGCTATGTTCTAAAGCGTGTACACATCACCCAACGATAATGTATCGAATATCGTACTAAACTTCTCCTGCCAGAGCGTACGACTATCGCTTGTGTGTGCACGAACTTAAAGCATAAAGAATAGCAATGTATAAAAATCTTGTAAACAAAGCAGCAACATTAAGTATAGCCATGTTTAAATGCGTGTACACATCATGTATCTATGATGCACGCAGTACTAAACATATTCCATTAGAATGTACAAAGTTCGCATGTTAGCATAGCCTATGTGCATGAACTTAAAGCATAAAGAATAGTTATGTGTAAAAAATCTTGTGAACACAGCAGAATGTTTACTACGTAGGTGTAGACATTGAACTTTGCATGCTGAGGCAGCATACTACGTGACCGTGACGTCACGACCACGTGCTCTTGTTTGGTAAACATAGCCACGTGCTTTTTTGACAGCTGTCTTCTTGACGAGCCCTAACCTCACTTTGAAGGACAATAGAGCGTCGCTAACCTCACTGCTGCCATCTTTACGGCGGTAAACCTCAAGGCTGCCACCTTATGCATGTTATAGCGCGGAATTTAAAATTCAACAACGGAACATTTTAACCTCACTCTTGTCATCTTTAAAAGTTCAGTGTTCCAAAAACTAGTTAGAAAAACGTAACTCATCGCACCTCAGGGATTTTATTAGGTAAGACGTAACCCCTAGGTTCCACTCCTTGTTCTGAACATAAAACCATTTACCAATAAAGATTAATTTTCTATACTTAACAAAGTACAAGCGTTCTTGCTGATAGCGATCGATGAGGTTGTTGCTCCTTTAGCCCTTTAGCCCATTAGCCCTTTAGCCCATTAGCCCTTTTGCCCATTAGCCCATTAGCCCTTTAGCCAATTAGCCCTACAAGGAATGTGCGGTAAGGAGGAGGAAGAGTCCTTTCATCCTTTTTGCCCTTCTGATAAGATGTAACCCCTGGGTTCCATACCCTATCACGATTTGTTTTCAGCCATGTTTATGCGATAACTTGTTCGACTGATTTTCACACAAGACGAATGATGGAAGGTAAATAATTTGAAGTTATACTTTGGCTATATCGTTTACCCAGCGAGTTAGCTGCGCAGTATGGGTACAGTGTGTTTTTGATTTTTACACTATGCAAATCATTGAAGTTGTAGTTTTGCAATATTGCTTACTGAGCGAGTTAGCTATGCGATATGTGCACAGTGTGTTTCCATAGTTTTTGATTTTACACTAAGCAAATCATCAAAATTGTACTTTTGCTCTGAACACATCAAACAATGTTCTGATCATATGTTGAGGTTAACAACATCGATTACAGTGTTCGATTCTAGTCTTGTTATGTTTCATTCTGATCATCTTAGAACAAGGGTACCCCCTAACATGTTCTAAACACATGTTGTATTGAGTACAGTGTTCGATTCTAGACTTGATCACTTATTTTGTGTTCTGAACACATCGATCAATGTTCTGATCACATGTTGTATCGAGTACAGTGTTCGATTCTAGTCATGATCACTTATTTCGTGTTCGGAACACATCAATCAATGTTCTGATCACATGTTGAAGTTAACAACATCGATTACAGTGTTCTATTCTAGTCTTGTTATGTTTCAATCTGATCTTCTTAGAACAAGGGTATCCCCTGACATATTCTAAACACATGATGTATTGAGTACAGTGTTCGATTCTAGTCTTGATCACTTATTTTGTTTTCTGAACGCATCAATCAATGTTCTGATCACATGTCGTATGGAGTACAGCGTTTGATTCTACTCTTCTTATGTTTCGAAAGTCTAAACATGCACAATAATGTTATCGCTGCACACGCTTGCCTTCGCGATGCAGGTTTAAACTTGTTCGATATAAAGCTATGCCTTGACATAAGAGGCGGAGGAGGAGGTAGAGAAGGAGGAGGAGGAGGAGGAGGAGAATGATAAGGCCTTAACAGCCTATGTATAGTCGCCATTGTTTAAAGATGATAGCTGTCAAAAGAATTTTTCAAATTATCCACCACCACATTTCAGCTAAAGAGGGCAGCAGGGTGCTCTGTTGATTAGGCACATAGAATTTCAAATTGCCCTCCACCACATGCATAACAGCAGCTGTTATCTTGCGCAGTGGCCTCTAAGCTAGCTTTCTTCATAAGAGTAGCTGCCATCTTGTGCGAGCACCCCTAGGCTGTCTCATAAGGAGCTATGTATAGTCACCATTTTGTGTCCGCCATCTTGCGTAAGCATCCCTAGGACGTCTCAAGCTATCTTGTGTCTCATAAGAGCAGCCACCATCTTGTAGAAATAGATAGCTGCCAATGCCAAAGGGCTTAAGTAGGAATCGAACCGTTGATCTCATCATTAGACTATGTTTTTTCTTGTTCCTGATACTACGAACCTACGTATTAGGCGGAAAAATTTTGTCCGTTTTGCTCTACGATGCACCGTTTTCGAGATATTTAACATTTTGCATTTAAGCCTCCAAATTTAATGAATCGAACCATCACGGTACGTTATACTCTCTACCATAGCTAGACCTGATCATGTTAAGAAGACTCGCTTCAATACAAGCTAAAACAGAGCAAATGCCAAAGGGCCTAAGTAGGAACCGAACCGTTGATCCCATCATTAGACCATGGTTTTCTTGTTCCTCATACTGCGAACCTAGGTATTAGGCAGAAAAATTTTGTCCGTTTTGCATTTAAGCCCTAAATTTAATGAATCGAACTAGCACGACACGTTAGCCTCTAAGCTAGCTTTCTTCATAAGAGTAGCAACCATCTTGCGCAAGCACCCTTAAAACGTCTCATAAGGAGTTGTGTATAGCCGCCATCTTGTGTCCGCCATCTTGCGCAAGCATCCTTAGGGCGTCTCAAGCCATCTTGTGCAAGGACACTTAAGCCGTCCCATAAGAGCAGTCGCTATCTTGAGCAAGCATCCCTAGGGCATCTCATAAGGAGCCATGTATAACTGCCATCTTGCGCAAGCATCCCAAGGGAGTCTCATAAGAACCTGTGTATAGCAGCCATCTTGCGTAAGCACCCTTAAGGAGTCATGTATAGCCGCCATCTTATGCAATTAGCGTCGAGAGAGGGCTGCTGTAGAATTTCTCTTTTTAAATTATCCACCACCACATTTCAAAGGTGTCTAGCTAAAGATGGCAGCACTGCGGATGACAGGTGACGAATTTACATCTACTACGATAAAGAGGGCAGCACGGTGCTCTCTGGATTAAAGATGGCGGATGACAGCTGCACATGGCTTTGTTTCCAAACAAGAGCACGTGGAATTTGCCGCCACCACATTTCAAACTAAAGAGGGCAGCACTATGCTCTGTTGATTAAAGATGGCGGATGGTAGCTGTCAAAAAAGCACGTGAGTTTGTTTCCAAACAAGAGCACATGGAATTTTTCAATTTGCCGCCACCACATTTCAAAGGTATCTAGCTAAAAATGGCAGCACGGTGCTCTCTTGATTAAAGATGGCGGATGATAGCTAACAGAACTTTTCAAATTGCCCGCTACTACGTGCTTAAGGTAGTAGCCATAAAGAGGGCAGCACGGTGTTCTGTGGATTAAAGATGGCGGATGGCAGGTGATGAAATTGTCCGCATGATAGCAGCACGGTGCTCTGTTGATTAAAGATGGCGGATGATAGCTGTCAAAAAAGCACATGGCTTTGTTTCCAAACAAGAGCACGTGGAATTTGCCGCCACCACATTTCAAACTAAAGAGGGCAGCACTATGATCTGTTGATTAAAGATGGCGGATGGTAGCTGTCAAAAAAGCACGTGAGTTTGTTTCCAAACTAGAGCACGTGAAATTTTTCAATTTGCCGCCACCACATTTCAAAGGTATCTAGCTAAAGATGGCAGCACAGTGCTCTCTTGATTAAAGATGGCTGCTGTCATGTGGAATTGCCTGCCACCACAGGTATCTAGCTAAAGAGGGCTGCTGTCAAAAAGCATTTTTCAAATTATCCGCCACCACATTTCAAAGGTAAGTAGCTAAAGAGGGCAGCACTGCGCTCTATAGATTAAAGATGGCGGATGACAGCTGCACGTGGATTTGTTTATCTCACGCTAGTGAGGTTAAGTTGGTAGCACTAAGGTTTAGACCCGTCAAGATGGCAGCACTGCCGATGACAGGTGATGAAAGAGGGCAGCGCAGTGCTTTGTGGTTTAAGGATGGCGGATGTCAGCTGTCAAAAAAGCACGTGGCTGTCAAGAAAGCACGTGGATTTGTCTACATAGAGGGCAGCACTGAGGTTTCGGATGCAAGATGGCGGATGACAGCTGTCAAAGGTAAGTAGCTAAAGAGGGCAGCACGATGCTCAAAGATGGCGGATGACAGCTGCACGTAGCTTTGTTTACCTCGCGCTAGTGAGGTTACGTTGGTAGCACTAAGGTTTAGACCCGTCAAGATGGCAGCACTGCCGATGACAGGTGACGAAAGAGGGCAGCACAGTGTTCAAAGATGGCGGATGACAGCTGCACGTGGCTTTGTTTACCTCGCGCTAGTGAGGTTACGTTGGCACTACTGAGGTTTAGGCCCGTCAAGATGGCAGTACTGAGGTTAACGATGCGTTGTTGTCGATGACAGCTGTCAAAAAGCACGTGGCTTTGTTTACAAATTCAAATCTCGCGCGAAAATTCAAATCTCTCGCCAAAATTCAAATTTCCCGCCAAAATTCAAATTTCCCGCGCCGCGGGCGGCGGAGGAGGCGGCAGAACTGTCCAATTATACTACTGGCGAGCCGAACTTGTCCTTGGACACTCCCGGCACTAAAAGCCATACGCAATTTCAATTTCATTTCATAAAAGTGACATTTACAATAAGATACAAAAGCTGAAAACTAGAAAAGCAGCTGGAATTGATAAGATTTACGGGGATACACTAAAAACAATGAGTTGGAATATAGCACAATATTTGAAGTACCGGTGCTTATTTCATTAATGTTTGCATGAAGGAGCTATACCATATCAATGGAGAGTTGCTATAGTAGCCCTGTGTATAAAGGAAAGGGTCATAGACATAAAGCTGAAAATTACAGGTCAGTAAGTTGACATGCCTTGCATGTAATCTTTTGGAAAGCATTCTTTCTTATTATATTAGACATGTTTGCGAATTTAATTACTGGTTCGATAGAAGGCAGTTCGGGTTTAGGAAAGATAGATGAGGTGGCTGAGTTAGCTGAAGCTCAACTTGTACGACTCCAGCAAGATATAGCAGATCTCTTGGATTCTGAAGGTCAAATGGTCTGTATCGAGATGAACTATCTAAGGCATATGATAGGGTAGAACATGGTAGACAACTGAGGAAAATAAGGGCTACTGGGCTAGACAAAAGATTAATGAAATGGATACCTGTATTTCTAGAAAATGGAACTCAGAGAATTAGAGTAGGTGAAGTTTTATCTCATTCTGTAATCGTTAAGAGGGGAATTCCTCAAGGCAGTATTATTATACCTTTGTGTTTTATGTATATAAATTATATGAGTAAAAGAAGTGGAATCAGGGATAAGGATTTATGCGGATGATGTTATTCTGTATAGAGTAATAAATAAGGTACGAGATTGTGAGCATTTGCAAAAAGATCTCGAGAATTTTGTGAGGTGGGCAGCAGGTAATGGAATGATGATAAACGGTGTTAAATGTCATTTTGTGAGTTTCACTACTAATGAAAGTCCTCTCAGTTTTAATGACTGCGTTGATGGGGTGAATGCTCTATGTGGGGATCATTGTATGTAGGTGTTAACATAAGAAAATATCTTCATTTGGGTAATCACAAGGGCCCTGATTTTTAGGTTCCTAAGAACCACTTGTTAAAATTTTATAGCTCAAAATAGTTTTTTTTGTTTTTATCCTGCTGAAGTAGTTTTAATAATCATTTCAATCATTACTAAGGTTATACTATTCATTCAAACTATTTTGTACTTTATTGTAAACTTCACGCCTCTCTAGTACAAAAGTATACCACTTATTTAAAAAATATTCTCTAAGTATGGGACAGAATGGCTTAATTAATGCATTTCAAAAACATCATACCAACTGATATTAAAAATAAAAAAGAATAATTATGCGCGAATATAATAAATTCTCCATCTAGGTTAATTTTATTTCACTTTCAATTTATCAAGAAACGAACATTTATAGAAGCACAGAACACAGTTTTCATTTTCTGTTACATTGTACAACTAAATACATTTACAAATTTTGCAGAGTAAACCTTTTGCTATTATCTCTCAAAATATTATTTTAGCAAGAAAATGTACGCTCCATACAACAAGAAGTCACGGGAGCAAACATAATTGAAACAATACCTCTTGGTCCCCATGGTACCTCCTCGTCAGTAACTTCTTCTCCCTGAAGTACTGCAGATACATACTTCATTGATGAAAATGCAGGATTCCGCTGTAAAATTTTGGTTAGTTCTATTGAATAGGCTGCGCCTACTGGTCCTGGTATTTCCTTCTTCGAGTCTACAACTTCTATTGCATATTTTACACCTTTTAATGGCAACTATGCCGACTCAACACGCTCAATAGCTGCAGGAAGATCAGCAATGTGTGCCTTAATGAAAGCAAGTGAAATAGCGTTCTTTTTCGTGAGAGCTGTTTTAGCCTTCTCTATGCAGTGTCTCATCGACAAGAAAAGAATCTGTAACGTTTTTAATGCCTTCAAAGTGATTGGCATAGTATAAGGCTGCATTGAGCCATGTCCCCCAACGAGTGATGATGGGTTTAGGAGGAAAAGAAGTTTGAGGCAACATTTCCTTGAGTGTGAGAATGCGGGTAGGAGCTTTAAGAAACACCTTTTTCACGGAAGAAACAATACCGTTTACGCCTGGAAAGTTATTTCCAATCTCTTCAGTCAATCTGTGTAAGCCGTGGGCTATGCAAGTTACATGCAACATGTTAGGATAGAAACTCTTCAATACTTCACCAGCTTTGTTCACATATGCCGACCGCACTGTCACTCAAAAGAAGTAAAAATTGTCATCCTGTTTTTCTCTAGGCCAAGGAATGCGAAGAGCATCTCGGACGGTGAAAGCTATGGTGCTATGGTTCGTCTTTGTTTAGCATCTTGCACTGTATAATATGAGATTTGCCAGGCTCTGTGGCATATAATTTACCTACCACGACGTTTGCGATATAACGACCACAACTATATGTGGTCTCGTCCACCGAAAGCCAGATGTAACGATCACTTATTACACCTCATATGTCTTCGATAGTTTTCTCGTACATTTTGTTTCCAAATAACTTTTTCTCAACGTGGATTCGTCTGATATCTTACGGTAACTCATGTCCTCAGGAAATTTCTTCAACACATGGTTATGTAGTGCATTCCACGGCACGTTTGCCGAAAACCAGTGCTCCACATAAACGGATCTTAAAATTATCCACCGTTGAAGTGCCAGGAAAACTGGAAATTAGAGGCTGGTGCTATAGAAAATTGCTCCTTATTGATAGCAATGTTGCTCTTATGTCCTGTAAATTACTTGTGCTGGACAGAATGTGTTTTTTTGTTACACGCCACCTGGCAAAATACGTAAATAAAATAATTATAGTTCATTGTAGACACAAGGTATGTACCGTACTATTCGCTCAACTTTTCATTTTGTGTGGACTCCCTAGTACTATTACTCATCCGAGGTTTGCTTTCCAGAATTCGTCTTATGAGCTTTCAACCATAATATTTATGTTAACTCATTTATCATTTCCTATAAAACTTGCTTTTCATTACAGTAATGAGGATATTTTATTAGAGATACGTTAAATAATTCCTTACATGCTTTTGGCAGACTTAACAAAATATAATTTTGCCAACTGTAGTGAAGTCCGGATTGTTACAAATCCACTGGCGAATCAAACAACTTCGAGATGACTTTCCTTTAGGTATCACTTCTTCAGAGATGCGTAAGCTTCTTAAAATGCCTTCAATAATTGATTTATAGGGACAATTCATTTTAGTCTGTCGCCCAATAATGCGTATAGAGCTAAACAGTGAACAACGCAGTAGCTGGCGGTAGTCGACCGTACACAATGCGAGATGCACTGAAGCTGGCAAGTTAGGCGGGTTTGTACCTGCTAGATACAGGTCAGTGAACGCCAGGGGGCTACCTCTTGATTTTTGCTGTACCCTCGTGGAATAGTATCGTATCACGTTGTTTCGTTTGCACAAGTTATAATTACAAACCACTTCCAGTTCCAAACCATAAAGTCGTTTCAAAAAGTCGTGCATAATTTTTATTTTTTTAAATCATTCACTTTCATTAATATTTGGTACTTCTATTTGGGAATAACGTAATATTGTCTTGAATAGCCAATTTAGTTCTTTTAGGTTTTAATGTCATATTTAGCCATTTTTAGGTTTTATAAGTTTAAAAACTAAAAATCCGGGCCTACGGTAATCACATAAATGTGATTGTAAATTAAGGATAGTAAGGATGTAAAGGGGAGGGCATATAAGTTTCTGGTAAGATCCCAACTAGAGTACGGTTCAAGTGTATGGGGTCCTCATCAGGATTACTTGATTCGAGAACTGAGGAAATCAAAGAAAAGCAGCTCGATTTATTCTAGGTGATTTCCGACAAAAGAGTAGCGTTAGAAAAATGTTGCAAAGTTTGCGCTGGGAAGGCTTGGGAGAAAGGAGGCGAGCTGCTCGACTTAGTGGTATTTTCCGAGCTGTCAGTGGAGAGACGGTGTGGAATGAGATTAGTAGACGAATAAGTTTGAGTGGTGTTTTTTAGAAGTAGGAGAGATCACAATATAAAGATGAAGTTAGAATTCAATGGAACAAATTGGAGAGTAAGGGGAGGCAGGGATTGGAATAATTTACCAAGGTAGATGTTCAATTAATTTCCAAATTCTTTGCAATCAGTTAAAGGCTATGAAAGCAACAGATGGGAAATCTGCCACCTGGGCGACTGCCCCAAATGCAGATCAATGTTGAATTGAATGATGAATGAAAGTACCACTGCTCAGATTGACTGATGCGGTCCTTCTAGGTAGAGACGTATTGCCGGTTCTTCTAGTGTTAAAGACTTACAATGTATGTCCGTGTACATTTCTGTTGACTTTAATATTAATAATGTTACTTGCTTTACGTCCCACTAACTAATTTTACGGTTCTTGGAGAAGCCGAGGTGCCGGAATTTAGTCCCGCAGGAGTTCCCTTACGTGCCAGTAAATCTACTGACACGAGGCTGTCGGACTGAGCCAGGATCGAACCTGCCAAGTGGGGGTCAGAAAGCCAGCTCCTCAACCGTCTGAGCCACTCAGCCCAACAACTATTTCAAAATAACGTAATATTGTCTTGAATAGCCAATTTAGTTCATTCCTATCTTAGCCTTTATCTCCTCATTCCGAGTACCCTCCTGCCATGTCCGGTAGGTGACTTGGAATATTTATGAAGAGCGAGCTTTTGAGTAACTATTCAACAGCATACCATTCAGCTACGTAACTTTAACTGTGATATTTAACATTTGGACGTCGAACAGTAGGCATTCAATGTTTAAACATATCCGAATGAGTAAATTAAGGGTACTTCGATGTGAGTATACACGTGAAAGAACACAAGTAATTAAAGTGCCCTTGACTTAAGGAATATTTTAAGATTATTACACTTAATTTAATTGTTTCCTTTCCGGTTATATGTTATTATGTACTATATTTTCTTTTCATAGGTACTCTATAATATTTTACATACATACATCTTCATTATAGACCGTTATGCCTTTCAGCGTTCAGTCTGCGAGCCTCTGTGAATTTACTAATCACCGCCACAATCCCCTAGATGTAACCAGTTCTGTGGCCTACTTTAGTTCTACACCTCTTATCTTTAAATCCTTAGAAACTGAGTCTAGCCATCGTCATCTTGGTCTCCCTCTACCCCCCTTACACTCCATAACAGTGACCATTATTCTCTTAGGTAACCTATCCTCTTCCATTCGCCTGACATGATCCCACCACCGAAAACGATTTATGCGTACAGCTTCATCCATCGAGTTCATTCCTAACTTAGCCTTTATCTCCACATTCCGAGTACCCTCCCGCCATTGTTTAGCCCGACCTAAAAACATTCTAGTGAAGCCAAGCAGATGAGAACAAATTCTTAACTATGTAAATGTATCATCGGGAAGTGTTTGGAATATACTGTATTTTATCAATGTAAGGTTGGAAAGTTAGTGACGGATGTTTCCTTTTTAAGACAACATGCAGAATAACTTGCAAGTAAATATATCATGTCAGTTGTATTTTCATATGATTTCGTTTCAGGACTTCTGTAGTTTAACTCTTCATTCTAACGTTTGAGCTCAGTTTCTTTCCATTGTTCATGGCACTATACATCCCTTGTGTTTTCACTCAGTGGTTAAGAGGATTGACAAAGCGTGTGTTCCTATAACACATGAAATTCATTTCAGTCGATGGTAGTCAGGTTAGCTATGTCATTACTGTCAGAACAGTCCACATTTAATTTACATTATTTATTCATGTATATAGAATTGAGATGGATATTTCTCTAAGCTGAATAAGTTGTTCACGAGCGTGGTTCTATGTTAATGTTGCGTTGGAAGCAGCACATATTCATGGAACTGTGCGGAATATCGCAGAGTTATCTTTTAGTCAGCCTGCAGTTCCTCCTATATTGTTAAATGTTGTGTGGAAGAGAACAACATTTCGAATTTGAAGTTTATAGTTGAAATGATTGTGGGTGTAGTGGAATTAGCACCGAGATTTTGTATTTGTTTGTCGAAGTCCACTTTTACAGTTAGATCTATGATATTCTATCCCACTGATATTTGCCATGATTATCTGGTAATGTTTCGACCATTTTCAGCCGATTTTCAATGGAATATTTTCACTATCCGGAATATACTGCATCCTCAAGTACTGTTTCTAAGCTACTCCTCATGATATTGAATAATTCCGTTATCATATAATAGGTATGTGTCTCCCATTGAGACGACAAATATTTGAATCGTTCTACGTATTTATATTCCTTTGGGGTGAAACTCGTGTTTAATTTTCTGCATCATCTCTTTATATTTTCCTCGTGATGATAATTGATACTGCAATCTTCTATTTATTGAAGTAGGATTCTCAATCAAATTTGGGCTATTAGTGTGAATTTGTTTTATGATGTGATACATTTATTAAGGACAGAGTATTTTTATTTTATAAAATAATGTAATTTTGTAATCTCCCAAGATGCGTATGATTTATGGGTAGGATTAAGCTAGGAACAATAAATAAGAGTCTAACTTGGATTGGGATACCTTCAATGAACAACGTGCAACTATCGAATTCATGATAAATTATCGAACTGTGACTTGAATCTGCGACAGATATTTCTAATAAATTAAAATCAAAAGTAACCTGAGCTAGGCAATGGGTTATTATCATTTCATCCTTAATATGTTTTCGTATTAAAGCTTTAATTTGTAATTGTTAGTGATCATTTCGATCGTCATCTAAAGCTAGGGATTTGATGACTAAGGTACATGTGAGTTTACAGTGTTCCTACAGTATTTTTACTTTATATATCTCCTTAACTTGAATTTCTTCGTCTACCCAGTATCGACCTTGAGATGATTCTCAAAATAGGTTCAGTATACACCCTTCATAACACAGAAATGCAAAATTGAGGACCAAAAATGGAAATGGGTGAAAGTGCCAGAAACACGTTTTCAAGTAAACTCCAACAGTAGAGTTTCCGAGCACAATGGCACATTTCACCCTTCTCTACGAAAGATCAGGAAGTAATGATTACCTACGGTCTTTTAAGTGCAAATATACTACATTCGATACATTTTATATAATTACATAACAAGCTACTATAAATTTCAAGCTTCTATAAATTTCATTTCTTTAATTATGTGGCTCAGAAATTAGAAAATACATTAGTGTCAGCAAACTGACACTGGAAAGCACAGAAGAATTACAGCGTGAGATGCTGGCACATTCACCCTTCCCCACCAAACTCAGCTGGCCACATTGGACTGTGACTCTACCTGTTGAACTTCCTACCAGCTAAACTAATGACCTCAAAACACCTGCACAAGTTACCACCACATGCGGCAGGGCTAATACATCCCCTTATTACAACGAACCACATTTTTTTCATATTTCTGCACTTTCCACCTTTTCCATCTTTGGTCCTCTATTATGAAAGTGTTCACTATAGTAGTTTTTTCGTTTTTCCTGGGATATCAGGGCAAGGGGAATATTTGCTGCTGGTAAAGTGAATAGTCATTTTAGTCACAGCAATCAACGCAAATTATAAGCCATGATCGCTGTATATGTGAACGATTCCTGACTCCACAAACTGTATTGTGAACACACTATGAAATATTCCTTTGGTGGTCCAAGGAAGGGTTCGCCACATACCAAGCAAAAGTACTTCTCCTTGGCTGATGTTTATTTACTTGACTTGGAAATTATGAAGAAGCATTTTAAGTTTTCTAACGATCGCTTTCAGTTGTTGTTTCTCTCCTTTCTGACCATTTTTTCTTGTTGTATTCTGAATTGAGTGCTTGTTAGTATTTCAGCTTGTTGACATTTTCTCTTCCATCCATTTGAGACATCACATTTAACAATTCGATAAGACCGAATATCATATGGAATTTTGGAACTGGAGGATGGTTCAGGTGTTGGTTCATTATCTTGACTTCGGCTACCAAGGGAAGCTGGAACATGGTCTGATTTTCAGAAAGAACTTCTAGAGTGCGGTCAGGATTAGCAGGACCTGCGACAGAAGCTGCAGAATACTCAGCATCAGAAATTATTTGAATTGCAAATCCGAATTCCTGAAGACAGAAATTCACTATTCGCGTTTTGAACAGTTTCCATCCTCAAGTAAACAATGCGGTGCCATCAGGTAGGTCAAGAAGGTAAATCCGCTGAGTCCAATGAGTCCAGTAATTCATACCTCGCGTTGATATGATATCACCGTTGAAAGTGATCATCCAAACATACGACGCATAACTCTCACCAGGACATCAGTGTGCAGAATGTAGGCACCAAATTTGAAAGTATGCGCACTGCAATACTCCTTTTTGCCAGTGCTACATCTTGACTGTGCAAATAACTGGATCCCTGAAAGTGGTTGCATACGAACAACTCTCGTGTGACAGATGTTTGGAAGAGTGTATGTTGACTGTGACGGAAATGTTTATGGTTTCATTTAAGAGAGCAAATTGGCATCCCTGTCTGTGTGTTTATTAAAGCACGGGACAAATATTGTACGTCATCTTAGGTGCACCCTAATTTTATTAATTGAGTGAAAACCAGCTATATCTTATCTTGAAGTAATCCGACGGCATCTGAGCTAAATAGCTTAGGGGGACCATTCAGCATAAACCCGCCATGCGCATCTTCAGACAATAATTAACCTGGCTGATACAGTAAATGAACCAACAAAAACAGAGAGACAATATATGTCTGTTCAAATGTGTACGTTCAGAACACTGGTCATTAAAAAAGGCAGTAAAAGGGATTAGGTTAGGTATTATTCTTCAAAGAATTCTAGTGCTGATTCCAAAAATGACTTTCACGGCCACAGATCTAAAAATCACGGGAATAGAACCAGCTGTTGGGTGGTTAGTCCATATGCGTTCGCGGAGTTTCGCCCAGACGTGCTATTTGGGCTCATCAGCTGGATTGGCATGCCCATCCAAGACTCTGCTTAGCAGTGAAAGACCAACTGCGTGGTTCCGCCGTGTTAGCAAATAGGGATTGCCAACCTGATATAGAGTCAAAAGAGTAGCGTAACTAAAATGTTGCAATGTTTGGGCTGGGAAGACTTTGCACAAAGGAGACGAGCTGGTCGACTAAGTGGTATCTTCCGAGCTGTCAGTGGAGAGATGGCATGGAATGACATCAAAAAACGAATAAGTTTGAGTGGTGTCTTTGAAAGTAGGAAAGATCACAATATGAAGAAAAAGCCGGAATTCAAGAGGACAAACTGGGGCAAATATTCGTTTATGTGAAGGGGAGTTAGGGACTGGAATAACTTACCAAGGGAGATGTTTTCTAAATTTCCAATTTTTTTGCAATCACTTAAGAAAGGGCTGACAGGGAATCTTCCACCTGGGCGACTGCCCTAAATGCAGATCAGATTTATTTATTTATTTATTTATTTATTTATTTATTTATTTATTTATTTATTTATTTATTTATTGAAAGCGTTTAACGTCAACTATCAATGTTCTTGCCTTGATGAAAAGAAACAACGCCACTCTCTAGCACATTAATTTATCGGCTAAGTAAGCAACTCTTACTTGAGGCGTCCCATGCCAAAACTCGCCTTATACACTTTTTTCCGAAATTGAGATAGCTATAGTACTGGATTCCTTGGGTTAATCCCTATTTGTTGATGATACACATATCGTGCTAGAACTGGTCATTTCCTGTTAAAATGAGCACAGAAAATCGCGTGTCATAGCAAAACTTGCCTTTTCCAATGCACCTGTCATTCCTAAACTGGTCTAATCCAACTGGCCAATCACAGCTCAGCTGGGAGGTCACGTGAGTACCCGGCCGGCCGGCAGGCAGTTAGTTGTTGTTCTTTACTGTTCATGTTGTGTTTGAGTAAAGGTATACTGTTGCTTTATTTGATGAAAGTTTTAGAATAAATACTAGTATAACTCCAGCAGAAAAAGGGAAAGTTAGGAAGATGACCGCAGACCCCGTAAACTGGAAGAGAACCATTGCAAAACGCCAAAAGAAACACGCCGTTGTTTACTTCATTACTAGGCCTAAGTTCCTAACTAAACATTACAGTTAAAAGATGCATAGGATCCTGGTTATAAATCAGTGGCAATTGATTGGTTTACGTGTCATAAATTACGTGCGAAGGCATTCTTCTCTAAGCTTCAGGATAGTGCTGAAGGAATGCAAACATTTAGTTTTGACTGTCAGAAGAACTTAGTAGTTCCCGAAGTACCAGACCAATGTGCCTAGTATTGTAGGCAACTCTACACCTACAATTTTTCCATAGTCAAAGGTTCATCCAAAGAAAAGTTGACTAAAGACAGTGTACACATTTACACTTGGAATGAAAATGCGTATAGCAAGTCATCCAATGAAATAGCTTCTGCAGTCCATGAGTGTTTAGTGAAAACTGACCTGTCTGATACCCCTGTAATCAGGCTCTGTGCTGATGGTTGCGGTGGCCAGAATCACAATTCTATAATGCTACTTAATGTGTGCTCATTATTTACTAAATAGTGCTCCACAGAATGTGAAGAAAATAGAGCTTGTTTTTTCCATTTAGAGACCATTCCTTTCTGCCACCAGACAGGATTTTTAGTTTAATTGAAAAATCACTCAGAAAAATGCCAGTTATCTATGAACCTGATACATATACTGAGATCTTCAACAAACATGGAACAGTAACAAAACTAGGTGAAGATTGCCAATTGTCAGAGGCGAAAAACTGTGCCACAGCAGTTATGAAAAAACCAGGATAGTGGCATTTCCGGTTTTCCTTGTGCAAAAGGTTCATACTTTCATGAACAACATCAATGAATAATGTTCTGATCAGAGGTGAAGTATCGTACAATTCTGACATGAACCTACCAAGGTCACTTATGAAGAAAGGTAAAACATTCAAAGACGTAGTTGTTAATGAGGTTCCACCCGGTGTTATGGTTAAGCCAGCCAAGATCAATGACGTCAAAAAACTACTTATCAGTCACTTTGGTGATCAGTGGTTTGATAATCCATCAACGAACTATCTGAAGAATGTTCTCAGTACGTATGATGAAGCTGTTGTTGGTGCCAATGAGGACGAGGATGAAGAACCTTACTGTTGTCGGGAAGAAGGTGTAGACGTAATTGTTCAAAATAAAATCATTGAAGGACTAATGAAACACTACTTCATGTATTTTTTAAAAATTCATTGACCTTTTATGTATTAATAAATAAATGTTTAAACGTAATTTTCAAAGGTGTTAATTAATTGGGTCCACCTTGTTCGATGTAAACAGATATTAAAAGTAATTTTCGGTTGCAGCAAAACTGGTCTTATCCCATCTGGGTTGGAGCAAAACTTGCCTTATCCCATCAGTCATGCCAAAACTCGCCTTTTCCATTTTTTAAACGTTAATAACTCAGTCTCTACAACACATGGTTTATTTACACAATATTGAATGACCTTGGATGATTTCTTTCTTAATTTTAGAATTGTTTTCATCAAAAAACACTAAGCATTATGTTAGCAATTCGTTTTTTATGTTTCCTGAAAAATTTGTCAGTTTGGAGAAGTTGAGTTTTGGCATGGGACGCCTCACTTATATTATATGTAAGGACTTGAGTTCACGAGAGAGGGAGCCTGATACCGAACAAGTCTAAACATGCATGACCGTGTCCACGTGATCACCGCATGTCAAAACGCCGAGGCCTCGGTAGGTCATATTCTCCGCCCCGCCATCTTGTCTCGCCTGTTGGACATGTCCAAACATTATCGTCTCATTGGTTCATCTGTCGAGCTTGTCATGACAGGCGTCCAGAGCACGTCTATTTGCTCTGACAAGACAACTCATATCGAAACGCCAAGGACATGTTGTGCCATATGCCCTAAATGACGTTTTATATTTCAAAATACACGCACGTGGTCATAACTTATATCTAGTTGCGAGGGTAAAACCCTGCTCTAAGAGGTCTCTACATGTCGAAAATTACAAATACGCAATCGAAACCTTCTTTCTAGCACGTTCTCTATTGGCAAGAGCAGCACTTCCGCTTAGCCTGCTGGAACAAGCCTGTACCGGTCAGAAAATATAAAGGACCCGGTCGAAACGGTCTCGCTAGCACGTCCTCTAGTAGTGAGGGAAGCATTTCCGCTTACTTTGCTCTAAAAGTCTTTACATCTCAAAACACGCGGTCAAGACCATCTCTCTCTAGCAAGTGCTCTAGTAGTGAGGGCAGCACTTCCGCTTACTCTGCTCTAAGAAGTATTTAATTGTCAAAACACGCGGTCAAGACCGTCTTTCTCTAGCACGTGCTCTAGTAGGGAGGGAAGCACTTCCACTTACTCTGCTCCTCAAAAACGTGGTCAAGAAAATTTTTTCTAGCACATGCTCTTATAGCGAGGGAAACACTTCCACTTATCCTACTCTAACAAGTCGTTACTTCTCAAAACACGTGGTCAAGACTCTCCTTTTCTAGCACGTGCTCTAGTAGCGAGGGCAGCACTTTCGCTTACTCTGCTTCTCAAAAAACGTAGTCAAGACCGTCTATTCTAGCACGTGCTCTAGTAGGGAGGGAAACACTTCCACTTACCTTACTCTAACAAGTCGTTACTTCTCAAAACACGTGATCAAGGCCGCCTTTCACAAGCACGTGCTCTAGTAGCGAGGGCAGCACTACCGTTTACTCTGCTCTAACCAGTCTTTACTTCTCAAAACACGGTCAAGACCGTCTTTCTCTAGCACGTACTTTAGTAGCGAGGGCAGCACTTCCGCTTACTCTGCTCTAACCTGTCTTTACTTCTCAAAACACGTCGTCAAGACCGTCTTTCTCTAGCACGTGCTCTAGTAGTGTGGGCAGCACTTCCGCTTACTCTGCTCTACAAGGTCTCTGCTTCTCAAAACACGTGGTCAAGACCGTCTTTCTCTAGCACGTACTTTAGTAGGGAGGGCAGCACTTCCGCTTACTCTGCTCTACAAAGTCCCTGCTTCTCAAAACACGTGGTCAAGACCGTCTTTCTCTAGCACGTACTTTAGTAGCGAGGGCAGCACTTCCGCTTACTCTGCTCTACAAAGTCTCTGCTTCTCAAAACACGTGGTCAAGACCGTCTTTCTCTAGCACGTACTTTAGTAGCGAGGGATGCACTTCCGCTTACCCTGCTCTGCTTTCTCTAGCACGTGCTCTAGTAATGAGGGCAGCACTTTCTCTTTCCTGCTTCTCAAAAGACGTGGTGAAGACCGTCTTTCTCTAGCACGTGCTCTAGCAGTGAGGGCAGCACTACCGTTTAGTCTGCTCTAACCAGCTTTTACTTCTCAAAACACTTAGTCAAGACCGTCCTTCTCCAGCACGTGTTCTAGTAGTGTGGGCAGCACTTCCGCTTACTCTGCTCTACAAAGTCTCTGCTTTTCAAAACACGTGGCCAGGACCGTCTTTCTCTAGCACGTGCTCTAGTAGCGAGGGCAGCACTACCATTTATTCTGCTCTAACCAGTCTTTACTTCTCAAAACACGTGGTCAAGACCGTCTTTCTCTAGCACGTGCCCTAGTAGTGTGGGCAGCACTTCCGCTTACTCTGCTCTACAAAGTCTCTGCTTCTCAAAACACGTGGCCAGGACCGTCTTTCTCTACCACGTGCTCTAGTAGCGAGGGCAGCACGTCCGCTTACTCTGCTCTAACAAGTCTGTGCTTCTCAAAACACGTGGTCAAGTCCGTCTTTTTCTAACACGTGCTCTAATAGGGAGGACAGCACGTCCGCTTACTCTGCTCTAACAAGTCTGTGCTTCTCAAAGCACGTGGTCAAGTCCGTCTTTTTCTAACACGTGCTCTAGAAGCGAGGGGAGCACTTCCGCTTACTCTGCTCTAAGAAGTATTTACTTCTCAAAATACGTGGTCAAGACCGTCTTTCTCGTCACATGCTCTAGTAGCGAGGGAAGCACTTCCACTTACCCTCCTCTAACAAGTCTTTACCTGTTCAAATTTCGAAACACGCGGTTAAAGCCGTCTGTCAAACACCTTCTCTGGTCGTTTAAACATATTCAATACACATGGTTAAACTATCAGTTAACAAGTGGACGTGATTACCATGTTCAGAAAAAAACCGCCATCTTATGCATGCCACGCTCTCCGTTTATCATCTAAAGAACTCTCGCGCCCAATCTGCAGCCTGTCAGCCTTCTAAAGAACGCTATCGCGTTTGCACGCTGTCGTAACAGCTAAAAAATAATGTAAACTGCGCTCTCAACTGCATGTATTCTATGACAGGTGTCAATGTGACAGAGGACAATGTCAGATGTCCACCACCTTCATTCATACACATTATCCAAAATATCAAGAACTCCCACCAGTGCATGTGCTTCTCTGTACATTTCCCAGCTACCCAAAGCTTGCCGGAGGAGCAGCAGATCGTAGGCAGCCACAGACTGGTCACGACTTTACGGACTCCACGCTTCCTGCCAGCAGGCCAAGTGGCTCATTCAAAAGAGCTTATAATTTTTCGATTACGTGGACTGCCCTATGCTGGTCTGAGAAGCCCCCCACCAACTCACCGTGCGATCTTCGCACAGCGCGGCTGGCAGGATAAGATAATAGTTTAGTGCCAGGCTGTGGTCCTAGGACTAATAGTGGGTTCCCCCTTTCTGTCGTATAGCGACCACCATATCTTGCCTTTCGTAGCTGAGTTACTTAGCCGGCCCCACATGTGAGACTCGCTGAAGCCTTGCGGTACTAATTTAAACCTTGCAACACGGTGGTAAGCAGCAGCAAGCTTTAAGCTTCGCCTCCTGACCTCGGCAGGTGACAACCACTTTTTCACTTTGGCGGGTTTTTTGAGATGGAAAAGATCGGCTCCAAACGCATAGTATCAATTAGGCGCTACTAGCCTGAATTGCTAGAGAAACAAGTTAACTTACGTCATGCAATCAATATGAGAAAGCCATCACATAGCTCGCCCTCCTCTACTTCTACATCGTCTCGGCAAAAGAGCCGCACTCCACCAGCGACCCCTGACAACAAGAGCCTCGACCGTGACAGTCCCAAGAGCACTGACGTCTCTCTGTGCCCTGAGAGCTCTGAGAAGAAATCTGACGAGGCCGGATTTTTCTTGGTCGAAGGCAAAAAGAGAAGAGGAAGAAGAAGAAGAATGACATACCACATTCCCCTCCCACCTCCCCCAGAGAGACAGCACCCAGCCTGTCAAAACATGCTCCCATCACCACCAAGAACCGTTTCTCTATCTTTAATTCACTCCCACATGGAACTCCCTTCTATGTCGCTCCCACAAATACACTTAGAGCGCCTAAACCTCCCTCTCGCCCCCGAACTCCAGCCACCTCCAGAGCCCCTCAAACCGCACCTACCGACACGTCCTCGACAACTCAGCACTCTACCTCTGCTACTCCTGTCACCCCCGGATTCTCAGCCCATGCCCAA
Organism: Anabrus simplex; assembly: GCF_040414725.1. NCBI lineage: Eukaryota > Metazoa > Arthropoda > Insecta > Orthoptera > Tettigoniidae > Anabrus > Anabrus simplex. The sequence continues at coordinate 801,825,947 of NC_090266.1, forward strand.
GCAGCCGCTGCCCGCGCCAGATCAAGAATGAACATCCCACCGGAAACGTGAAGAATGTTAAGGACATTAACAAATTCCTGGCTCTCCTAGGGAGAATGACATCGACTTCAAGATTAGGATTATTCAAGACGAAGTGTATACATGAAAACTAGGGAGGTCTACCTGCTTCTTACCGAACTGGTTAAGCACTACAATACCGAATTTTACACCCGACTTCTCCTGGAAAAGCGCTTCAGGAAGGCAGTTATTGAAGGACTGCACTCAACCCAGGACCCTAGCGATATCAAAGTCGAACTCACTGCCTAGGCTACGATATCGCTACTGCTATACAGCTCACCTCTTTTAGGAGAAAGAAGAAGATGCCGCTGTTCCTCATTACCTACAACGGGACCAGTGCACAGGAGAACTCCATCTACGAATCCAAGTACATTCTGGCATCGCCATCAAGATGGAATGGCACCGGACCACCCAAGGTCCCGTTCAATGTTACCGGTGTCAAAGGTACGGCCATGGTACCTCTGGCTGTCACTGTTTAACCAGATGTGCCTGTCACCTGTGGGCTGAACCAGCCACAAACGAGGAGATAAGGAGCAGCAACCGATCTGCACTAATCGCTGCGAGTCTCACACAGTCTAATCCAGAGGCTGTCGTGTGTACCAGTGATTTCCTGGAACCAGGAAAGGAAAAGCACCGATTAACCCACGGCGACAGGCGTGGAGAAAGAATGGGTTAAACTTCTCCCAAGCTATGGGATCGAACCCCAGTCTGAGTACTCTTCCACCCATCACTAATACCTTCTCTGCCTCCGACTTCTCCGCTCTCCCCACAACCAGTACCTCAATCCCTAACCCCTCCCCATCGGAGGGGGCATCCTTGATAAAATCAAGTTTCTTTCCGACCCAGCAATTTAGCCATTATTCTCCCTTCTCGTCTCCACCTTAGTTCGGCTCCAGGCCGCTTCATCCAAGGCGGAACAATTGGAAGTCCTTATGACTGCAATTCTCCAATGGTTCAGTGATGGCTCGTAGACTACACACGAGATGCCCAGTAATTAAGAGTCATTTACTGGAATGCAAACTCGATCGTTGACGAGATGACCGAACTGAGATTGTCAAAGAGAAATGTTTAGATCTCATCCTCATCGGGTAAACCAAACTCAAATCCGCTAACCGGATTTTCCTTCCCACTTACACCCTCTACCGAAACGATCACCCCGGTAATCGAGATGGTTGGAGTGTGGTAGTATGGGGGGTGTTCAGTAAAAATACACTAGTTCACATCCGCATACCCACATCCGGCGATCTCCGTACCCTCGAAGCCAACCTCTTTCAGGTTGAGACCTGTAAATGACCCTTAACTGTTGTCTCATGTTATTTACAGCCCAAAGCAGAGATTTCCTAGCCAAATTCGATTCAGCCATTAATGGAAGTCCTAGGCTTATCCTAGCAGGAGACTTCAGGGTGAAGAACCCGAAATGGAGGAGCAGAGTTTTCAACCCCTATGGTAAACATCTAGCCCGGTACTGCGACGGACACTAGTCTCTTACCCACCCCCACGACAAACCAACTTACTACCTATATAACCCTAAACTCCTTCCTGATACACTTGATATAGCCATTTCCCGTAACCTCAATATGAATCCCAAACTCTAGACCCAACAACCCCTCGACTCCGACCTCCACCCTGTCTTACTCACCCCGGTGCCACGCCTCTCGCAGATCACTCTGTCATCCCTCTACATGGACAGTGTATAGACTGGCAGATGTTCCGCACTACAGTATCCAACATCACGGGCAAACCCAGCATTCGCTCTCCTGAGGATATAGACGTCCAGGCTGAATTAATTAGTACAGCTATTAGGTATGCAGCTGGATCTTCCTTCGTGGGATCGAAGATCAGACCTCCCTTACGACCACCCTCCCCCTCCCCCCCCCCCCCCCCGAAAGTTCTCTAACTACTCAAGTTGAAGAGCAGGGTGAGGAGACTCTGGAGAATAACCAGAAACCCACACTTGAAGAGTTTATGGAACAGACAACGGCGAACATTTGAGTACTAATAGAGTATCACCATCAAGCAATATTCCAGGCGAAGCTGGTTGAGTTAAACTCTACGGACGGCTCTATTTATCGCATCGTGCATAACTTTACAGGTGAATATGCAGGAATACCCAACTACAGGGACTTCGTAGAGTGGCCCACTCAAACAACTATAAGGCAGAGGCATTCGCAGACACGTTCGAAACTACGTGTTCTCCAAATGAGGAGCCAGCCGACGAAGACTTTATAGACGAGGTCGAGGAGAGCCTCCCCGATCCTCACGATAATGACCTTCCCAGGGATTTTAAATTCGTTTCTACTATAGAGGTGAGTCGTCATATCCAGCGCCTGAAAAGAAGCAAAATCCCGACCTGGGTGGGATTTCTCCCACTTTTCATAAAAAAAAATCCCTAAGAAGGCCATTACTTTTCTGACTAACCTTTTCAATGCAATATTTCGCTTTGCTCACTTCCCAGCTAGCTAGAAAGTGGCTAAGGTTAAAATGCTGCGAAAAGGCAAAGCAAACCCGACGCTCCCACAGAATTACAGACCTGTTAGCCTTCTCTCAGTGTATCAAACCTGTTGAGGCTATTCTCCTTCCCCGCCAACAGACAGTTATTGACTAACTAAACCTAGAACCCAACGAAAAGTTCTGCTTCAGGAAAGGTCACTCCACTTCTCACCAACTGTCAAGGCTGAGGACATCACTAAAAACTTTAACGGCAACAGGTATAGCGGAGTCTTTTTCCTTAATATACCTCGGGCTTTCGATAAGGACTAATTTTCAAGTAAAAATCCTAGATTTCCCTAGACATGTTGTGATGTTTGGGACATCACTGTATATTTTTAATTATTGAACTATATATTTAATTGATAAGATGTATATATTTAATCACTGATAGGTCATTTTAAAATTAATATATATATATATATATATATATATATATATATATATATATATAGGATTTTTATCATCCATTTCAATCATCATTTCATTTCTTTGTATCGCGGCTATAACGTATTCTGAACGAACAAATTATTGGGTAAAGTATTTCAACATCACGCATATTTATAACTTGCAGTAAATTTTCCAATAGCCGTTGTGAGGTGACCAGAGTCAGCAGGCTAATTTCAGCCCAGTTCCAGGAAAAGTACGTCATCGAGGTTACGAGAGACCTTACCCTCTCCACCTCATGAAAAGACAGTTGATACATTATTAACACCCACTTTTCAAACTATGCTTGGGGACGCTTTATTTCAGCGGGAAAGTTCAGCCTATGTGAATGAACGTAATGAAGCAACGTGATGGATGCACAGCTATACATCGGAGAAGGGATGAGACCTCGAATCTTACTGGACCATGTGATATGGATGATGGTAGGAGACTTTTGAACCGATATATACCACCGACAAGGGCTGGAGAGGACATTCTCATTCACTCACATTCAGATTCACATTCAGATTGAGATTCTGATTCTGATTCTCACGCTTGGAAGATACTCTTACTACGATTCTACGTCTACACATCGGAGAAGATTTTAACTTAGTTCACTTCGCATCTGAGTATATTCTACTCAAAAGTTACTCTCATTGGGACTTGTTATCTCAATGACGAGAGGTAGTCAACGGGAGACCGGTTCTGACTGGTATAGGGGAGGAGAGCTTTTATTATGAATTTAGCTACGCTACTGTTCCGTAATACGGAAGAATACGAATGTATTCTCTCCATGAACATAACCCATGGTGGTTTTGCACTTAAAATTAGGACTCATTACGACTTTATGTAAGGAGTACAGTAGGAAGTGTTAAGGACAGGAAATGTGGATGTAGGACTGGAATCCAACAACAGATGAGGCAGCCTGTACGAGAGATCCACCCATCTTCAGCTTCAAGACAACAGAGTCTACATTTGGTGAGCTTATGGCATAAGTTACTGCAAGTCTTCGCGCAACAGTTCATTTTCTTAGAGTTAATTTCATTCAATTTTTCTTTTGCTTACGTAAGTTCAGATGTCGTTAAAACGCCGTTACGTCACGTTTTTCATCTTAATAAATAGCTATTTTAATTTGTATTTTATGAAATGATTTTTAATTATCCTTAAATTCCAAGTTAGTGTACTTAATGATTTGTGTTCCGTTCACCTCACCCCTGGGAGTTTTTTGAGTCTCATTACGTATTTTTATTTATTATTATTATTATTATTATTATTATTATTATTATTAATTATCTACTTTTGTTTTCAAGCCATAAGCTTGAAGACTGGCGCCCTTGGGATACTGTTTCTGGAGAAACAATGACATATCATTTATTTATTTTAATATTAAAGTGACCCGCCACGTTATAATTTTGTCATTCATCTGTGGGCCAAGTGGGTACGTCACATATTGTCGCCGCAACTGAGGGGCTCGTAAATCATTAAGTACTGGTACAGAAGGATAAAATCAGTAGTTTGGGGGTAACTGTTGTGTATCCACAGTATATTTTTCTTGTGTGTTTGATTTTGGGGGTAACATGGCTGAGCAAGAGGAGAAAGACATGACGCTGCGTAGTGGACACGTGCTGAAGGGTAGTACTTTAAGTAATTCTAAGGAAGACTTAGATAAATGTGTAGAGGAGGAAACTGATATTAGGAGCGAAGATAGCGAAGGGAATAAGAGTAGGAATGACGAAGTTACGTTAGATTCAGACGATAGTACGATGGGGGGCGAGGCGGAGGTTAGTCCTAACAGTGAGGGTAATAATAATCAGTTACTTGAAATGATGAGTTAATGTTAAGTAAGATAGAGGATAGTAAATCTGAAATAAAAATGAAATGGAACAAAATAAATCCGAAATAAAAAAGGAATTGGAACAAATTAAAACAGATGTAGAACAAACTAAATCAGAAATTAAAAATGAAGTAGAACAAACCAAATCAGAAATTAAAAATGAAGTAGAACAAACTAAACGAGAATTAAGTAAGGCATTGAATGAACACAAGTTCGAAGCTAATAAAAGGATGGACGAACATAGCAAACAGTTACAAGAATTATTTAAGCAAAATGAAAGATTTAACAAGCAGATAGAGGAACAGAAAGAGACAACTAAGCAAAACAAACAAGAGGTAGAAAAGAAATTTGTAGAGCAGAGGAGTGAGTTGTTGGGATTAATGGAAAAAGAAAGCAACAACACTAGAAAGGAGTTAGAGACACAGGTGACAAGTATTAATAATAAAGTTGAGATCCAAAAGGAAGAAATAAAAGAATTTAAAGATCAGGTACAAAACAAGATCGATACGTTTAAGTGTATAATAGAAGACAACACTAGGGAACAAAGAGAAAAGTTTGCGATAGTAGAAGGCAATACAGTGGAAATTAAGACATTGAGAGAAAAACAGAACACTGTAGTGAATGAAATTGAAAGAATAGATAAAGATGTAGATAACCGCATAGCGATGGCAGAAGCACACATACGACGAGAAGTAAGAGAAAGGCAAGGTAACACTGAGAGGCAAAGTCATGGAGGGATTTACAGTAAGGAAATCGAATTACCGAAGTTCAATGGGAAACAAACTAACCCATTAGAATTTCTTAAAATAGTAGAAAAACGGTTTGGGAAACGGATCGAGGAAGGGTTTATGGACTGGGAAGAGGCGATCGACATTATTGATCATGCTTTTGTGGGAGAGACGCGTTCCTGGTTTTTTGTCTATAAAAGTAACATGAAAAGTCTGAAGGAATTTAAGACGAAGTTCACAGACAAATACTGGAACGAAACCGTTCAAAGCCGTGAAAGAGAAAGGGTAGTATTCGGGAAATTCAAACATAATGAATGTGTCTCTATGACTGAGTATTTTTTGTCACATGTTATGATTTGCCAGAATTTAGACGGAATCACGGCTGATTCAGATGTAGTCAGATTACTGTTACGACATTTTCCAGACAGGGTACGCGAAGCAGCGTGTATGCAAAGTATTAAAACTATTCAGGAAATGGAGCAGTTATTAGGGAGTTTTGACGCACTAGGAAACATTGGGCATGGAACAGGAAACTCACATAATTTTGTTCCTCATAGTGAACCAAGGGACAATAGGAGACAGCCAAACCACGAGAATCGTAATCAGTTTCAGCCAAGGCATAACGGTAGGGGTGGCGCACCTGAAAATAGATCGGGAAATGCCCAACAAGTCAGAGGACAAGTTACTAACGAGCCAAGTGTAGGTACACGATCGCAACCTTTAAACTAAATGCAGGCTGTAACGATGGGTCAGAATTCCAGCCTTACCAGGAAGTAGTTAGGAATTGTGTTATGAAACTATTGCCATATGACCTAGATGTTAAGGAAGACCTTATGTGTGAACCAGATAATAATTATTTAGATTCGGGTGATGAAGTGATTAATCCTATGGTTCAATTAGAAGTTTAGGGGGGTATGTTTACGCGTTAATTGATACTGGAAGTCAGAAATCATGTATTAGTTCAGAATGGTATGACTCTTTAGTTAAACAGGGTATTATGATAGAAGAGATGCCTGTTAAGTCTACATTCATTATTACAGCTGGTGGTAAAAAGTCGAAACAAATATGCAAGCAGGTTGTGGTGCCGATTTGTATAGAGGGTTTTATTTCAGTACAGGTATGTTTGGTTATTCCTCACCTTGTATTTGATCTCATCTTGGGATGTGACTGGCTGACTTTAAAATCGGCTCAGCTAGATTACGATGATGCAACGGTAAATCTGAAGTGGGATAATAAGTATGTCAAACTCGAACTGAAAAATGAAATTCAGAGGAAAACGAATGTTTGTTCTATTTGGAGTGTTATTGAGGTTTCTAGATATGAGGAGAAACCCAGTGGGGGGTTTAATTTATGCCAGTTGTGGTTGAAAGAGGGTCAGAAGGATGCCTTATTTGAAGCTGCGAGTAACAGTAAATTAGAGGAAGTCCAGAGGGACGAATTGTTGGCAGTGTTATGTGAACACGCTGAGATTTTTTCTAAGAAACCCGGTAAAACACATGTTTATGAACATTCTTTTTCAGTGCTGGATGACAGTCCTTTCAGCGGGCCACGGTATGCTATCCCACACAAATATGCCAAGGCAGTTGACGATCAGATACAAGCTATGTTAGCTGATGGGATAATTGAAGTGTCTAATAGCCAGTATGTAAATTCTTTAATCGTTGTGCCTAAGAGTGATGGGAGCGTCAGACTTTGTATTTATGGGAGGGATATGAATAGACGTATTTGTACTGACCAGTTAAAACCACAGACTATTGAAGAGTTAATTCAGGGCTTTGAGGGTAAAAAATGGTTTTCATCTGTTGATTTAAGAAGTAGTTTTTGGCAGATTCCTTTGAGAGTGGAGGACAGGCCTCTGACAGCATTTAGTCATAAGTAGAGCTTGTATCAATTTCAGCGCGTTCCCTACGGTACGAAGACTAGTTCTGCAGCCTTAATTAGAACATTAAATATTGCATTAGGTGATGATACAGGTGATTTCGCCACGGTTTTTATGGGTGACGTGGCTGGAATTTTATATCAAGGACCTTATCGTATACATAAGAAACTAGGACCTTGTGCTTATCAATTATCTGACGGTGATTGCATTTTATTGGGTTCATTCAACATTCGGAGTATACGTAAATATATTACGAGTCCGGGGGACTTTCCATAGTGCTGGAATATAGGTCAGTGAGCCAGGCCACGCTTATCTCTTATATAATATACAATTGTCGCAGCGTGGAGTGACTGCTCTCTGGTAGGTGGAGTTTCCCAAGTTTTGTTTTGCTTGCTACACGATGTGTGTGTATACGATTGACACGAGTTCATTACCAAGGTTACGTCTGTTCTCTTTACGTAACGCCATGAGTGGGTAATCTAGTATTTGATTTTGTATAACGAGGATCATTAATATTGCAGTTTAAAATTTGTAAATTCCCCGTAGACTATAAGAAGTCATCATAAAGACTTGCAATAATTTTACCCTAGGCTAAAACCACGTGAATGTGTTAGCGTGTGTGAAGTGATAGTCATACAGCAAGAACGTATAAACACTTGAAAGAGTAATACGATGCATTTTGTTTGTGTAAATTTTGTACAGATCTAAATTGAATTGTCAAGTGTTGCATACACTGGATTCATAAAATAAGCAAGAGATGACGAACATTTGAGAAAGTGAGACATCAGAAACTCGCTAAGTTGTAATATTGTGTTTAATGGAAATTTTGAAGTGTTACATATTATTTGTTACCAAGTTGTAGGTGGAATCATCAAGTTGTAATTTTGTAAAATAGTGTTATGTTGTATACAGTAATGAATGAATGTACAGTTGTTTTGGAAACAAGTGAAACGTAAGTGGCAAAGTGTAAGTGTGAGCCCTCAACGAAGTATTACTTGTTTCAGGCTCAGAGGGGCGAATGTGATGTTTGGGACATCACTGTATATTTTTAATTATTGAACTATATATTTAATTGATAAGATGTATATATTTAATCACTGATAGGTCATTTTAAAATTAATATGTATATATATATATATATATATATATATAGGGTTTTTATCATCCATTTCAATCATCATTTCATTTCTTTGTATCGCGGCTATAACGTATTCTGAACGAACAAATTATTGGGTAAAGTATTTCAACATCACGCATATTGATAACTTGCAGTAAATTTTCCAATAGCCGTTGTGAGGTGACCAGAGTCAGCAGGCTAATTTCAACTCAGTTCCAGGAAAAGTACGTCATCGAGGTTACGAGAGACCTTACCCTCTCCACCTCATGAAAAGACAGTTGATACATTATTAACACCCACTTTTCAAACTATGCTTGGGGACGCTTTATTTCAGCGGGAAAGTTCAGCCTATGTGAATGAACGTAATGAAGCAACGTGATGGATGCACAGCTATACATCGGAGAAGGGATGAGACCTCGAATCTTACTGGACCATGTGATATGGATGATGGTAGGAGACTTTTGAACCGATATATACCACCGACAAGGGCTGGAGAGGACATTCTCATTCACTCACATTCAGATTCACATTCAGATTGAGATTCTGATTCTGATTCTCACGCTTGGAAGATACTCTTACTACGATTCTACGTCTACACATCGGAGAAGATTTTAACTTAGTTCACTTCGCATCTGAGTATATTCTACTCAAAAGTTACTCTCATTGGGACTTGTTATCTCAATGACGAGAGGTAGTCAACGGGAGACCGGTTCTGACTGGTATAGGGGAGGAGAGCTTTTATTATGAATTTAGCTACGCTACTGTTCCGTAATACGGAAGAATACGAATGTATTCTCTCCATGAACATAACCCATGGTGGTTTTGCACTTAAAATTAGGACTCATTACGACTTTATGTAAGGAGTACAGTAGGAAGTGTTAAGGACAGGAAATGTGGATGTAGGACTGGAATCCAACAACAGATGAGGCAGCCTGTACGAGAGATCCACCCATCTTCAGCTTCAAGACAACAGAGTCTACATTTGGTGAGCTTATGGCATAAGTTACTGCAAGTCTTCGCGCAACAGTTCATTTTCTTAGAGTTAATTTCATTCAATTTTTCTTTTGCTTACGTAAGTTCAGATGTCGTTAAAACGCCGTTACGTCACGTTTTTCATCTTAATAAATAGCTATTTTAATTTGTATTTTATGAAATGATTTTTAATGATCCTTAAATTCCAAGTTAGTGTACTTAATGATTTGTGTTCCGTTCACCTCACCCCTGGGAGTTTTTTGAGTCTCATTCCGTATTTTTATTTATTATTATTATTATTATTATTATTATTATTATTATTAATTATCTACTTTTGTTTTCAAGCCATAAGCTTGAAGACTGGCGCCCTTAGGATACTGTTTCTGGAGAAACAATGACATATCATTTATTTATTTTAATATTAAAGTGACCCGCCACGTTATAATTTTGTCATTCATCTGTGGGCCAAGTGTGTACGTCACAATGTAACAGCTCTAATCGCTAACTACCTTAGCGAATAAAGCTTTCGAATTTTAGTAAATCAGGAGATATGAACTGCCCGCCCCATAACAGCTGGAGTACAGCAAGGTGGGATAGTCTCAACTACGCTGTTCAAAACGTACACTTCCGAGTGCCTAAACCTCCAAACGCTAAACTCTATTTATATGCTGACGACACAGCTCCGTCCATGGTGTCGTTGCAGGTCCCCAGAGTCGGGAAAAACCTTCATGCAGCGCTGTCCACTATCGAACCCTGGCTCGAGAAGTGGCGCATAAAAATTAATGTCGGCAAATTCCAGGCTTCGCTATTCACGAAGAAGCGTGGCAGAGAACTCCTCTGGAGAAGTAATCAGATGGTTTGACAGCGCCAAGCGCGTGGGGGTTACCCTGGACCGGGGAATGATCTACCTTCAGCATATAAGTATTACTTCAGTCACCGCCCAACCAAGGGTTTCAAAATTATTCCCAATGATTTACGCTAGTAATAGCCTCCCTCGAGAAAATGGCTGCTCCTGCATACGACGATGATTAGGCCACTACTTGAGTATGCCTGTCCTATATGGGGCGTTGCCACAGATTCCCACCTGTGTAAGTTGCAGTCCGTTCAAAACCGGGCCCTGCGGCTTATGACAGGTTGTGAACGGTTAACACGTATCCCCCACCTCCATGGCTTGTGTCAGATCGACACTGTTAGGGCGAGAATTGTCAATCTCTCTAAAACAATTTACAAGAGGGCCCCACTGTGTGTTATTCCCCTCGTAAATTCTCTTGGCACCTATAAGACCCACGGCCTTAATTACAAAAGGCCGCGATTACCCATAGAATAATACTACCTGCGTCACGTGCATAATACGGACTACCACTTCTCAACCCAGAGCCCAGCGCTACTATATAACACAACTACATAGTGTGCTTGCTCCCGGCCATACGCTATCCACTGATTGACACCGAACAATTCTCACCCTAACCCACATAATTAGCAAAATTACAGTTATGGGATAACTTTATTAAGATACAGTGCTCAAGACCGTTATCGGTCAACGGGCTAAAACGTTCTTACAGTAGCACTGAGCCGTTTGTCTGATCGTAGGCAGCCAGTCCTCGGAACGGACCACCGAATTCTGGATTCCAGCGTTCCCGCTACCATGTGTGGAAGGAATCCAGGGACTGCAGGAGGAAACAAGTAAATGCTCACCGGCCGGTGAATGACAAATTTTGGTGGGGAGACCTTAGCCCTCTCCCCAAGAAACGAAACATAACAGCTCACTGGCCTGACCGATCTCCGCCTCCATAGAGTATATGATGTCAGGTGAGGTCTGTTAGGTTAAGACACGCACGTGGTCTGTGACAGATGTGAAAACACACGCACGCGGACCATGTGAGACGTCAAAGTCAGATGCCAGATGTCCACAGTTTTGTACCAGTATTGAGGGTGCTCCGCATTATTGCACCTGCCCTGGGATTGGCTGGACATTGATTATAAAACTACACTTCACAAATTAATATTTGGATGGAAATCTTCTAGATGAGGAACTTCGGAATTCAATCCAGGGCATCGAAGTCCCATCCTACCTACTTTCATTGGCACAACGGCTAAGCTCACGAGCATACGGATCAATGGTCTGTTCACAAATAATTGGGCACTTAATCTAATATACTGAAAGTAGGGTTTCCTATGAAAAATGAGGAATACACTATCCTATGGAAGAAGAAGAATGTTTGTTCCCAATTCAAAACATACATTTTAATAAAATGATAGAGTCACAGAGAAATCGATACCCGCGAGAAAATGCCATATTATTAAACATAAAATAATTACTTGTGTGGGAAATTTCGATAACGTCGATATCAGTCTATTTTCTGAATATCATTTTGGCATTTCCAAATCAACGTATAACACTGGCCACACATATCCTGCATTTCATAATAAAATAGGGGTATATCCCTTTATCTATTATCGTTGCCCGCTGGTATCCGTAATATTAACACCTAAGCACATACTTTATACACACAGAGATGGCATTTCTTGTGAGGAAACAATATTATGTTACAATATCATCATGGTCTTGAGATATTTTTCTAAGATAAAACGCCCCATACTTCCATAACCATGAAAATCATGTCGTCGCTCGTCGAAAAAGAATTCTACTTAATTACACAAGTTATATATCAAACTATCACGTATACGCGTTTCTCCGGGGTACTATATTATCCTACTATTTTACAAAGCGGACCCATACAACGTTGGCCTGTAAGTCACCATAAATCACCGTACAATGATATAAAACATAGATAAAAAGCATGATGAATGAAGCAATCACCTGTAAATACATCAACGTACGATATAATTCACACACTTAAATGCCTTCTGAAATTGTAACCCTTTACATGTTTCCTGGTGTCTGTTGGACCTCGAGGTGTAGCTGAAAAACCCATTCCGACCTTATTTGAAAATAAAATTGAGAGGATTACGTAACCCTATCGGATCATACAATATACAACGCTGATGGTAAGAAATTATTGGCTTGTGAATAATCAATACAGTGCTAAAGTGAATGTTACGAGCATTGACAGACAACAGGACCAATCGCTTAGGCCTGACATTCCTTTCCTTTAGAGGTCAATAAATCTTCCTCTAAGAAGCAGCCTGTCCTCCTCAGCTGGGAGAAGACTTTCACGTCGTCCCCAGACATACGTACGTAATTGCCTTTCAACCCTCTCGCCTTTTTAATCTCATCGCTATGATTATTGTTTTTCACTTTGTCGTTTTAATCACGTTCACACATATCGTTTCACCTTTCACTTTACACACGTGTATCTCATACGCACGTAATATCCGCATTAATATGACTCTAAGTCGACAGGTAATTAAGTTAGCATTCACTCGTGTAACTATATAAATCATGATTGCACCTCGAGCCATTATCTCTTTCTTCCAGGTATCAGCATCCTCAAGATTTAAAAGATGGATAGCTGGACACATTCATTAAATCTTGAAGCATTGAAATAATATACGTTTGGAAATTTATGAAGATCCATCTCAATTAATGAAACTTGGAATTAATTATGAAGTCTGCTGAAGTACCAATTCCGCCCTTTAAAATGCGTCACTCACGCACAACACTTTGGGGCCTTAAATTCGAATCCATGTAAAATAAATCCCGGAATAAATTTGTAATTTTCCACAATCATAGATGAAACCCATGAAATCAAACTAATGAAAATCTCTACCCCACTGAAACACGCATACTGCGCCACCTATACGTTGAATATTATCAAACTACATGCTGGAAATTTATATATTTTACACAGATATTTTCATACCTAGAAATATGATGGATTGTACATATCATTGCTGCGTGTAGCCGCGCCGTCACCCGAGGGTACACCTGTGGGTTTAAGCCTCCATCACTGATGCCTCGTTAGCTGAGAGTCCTAGGTTCATCTTCTTCGGGATTACACCCATGATGTCTTGATCTGCAGTCATCTACGGTCGGAAGTTCTGGGTGATCCATGAATGAAATATTGCAGGCACTATGACGCGTTCTGGTCGAGTATAATCCAACACTGCAGGCACAATGGCGCGCTCTGGTAAAGTATACTCCGGAGTTCGACGAGCACTCACATACATATGGACAAATGGGAAAGTTTTTTTGCTATTTGCTTTACGTCGCACCGACACAGGTATGTCTTACGGCGACGATGGGATAGGAAAGGCCTAGGAATTGGAAGGAAGCGGCCGTGGCCTTAATTAAGGTACAGCCCCGGCATTTGCCTGGTGTGAAAATGGGAAACCACGGAAAACCATCTTCAGGGCTGCCGACAGTGGGGCTCGAACCCACGATCTCCCGATTACTGGATACTGGCCGCCCTTAAACGACTGCAGCTATCGAGCTCGGTAAATGGGAAAGTGACTATTGAAGTACTGTATATATGACTTTAGATAACATAATACGGCTACACCCACTCATAAGCTCGAATGGACTACCCGAGTAGCGGTGTCAGTCTTCGGAGATCACTACTCGATTGCCTTTTTATTGTAACATGACAAGATTCCTGACTTCTATTATTCTTACGTTCGCGTCACTGGTTCAATTACACATCACTTTCTGGCTAATGTAATACTTTCTACTTGTTAGAATGACATCTGCTATTACTGCACACGCCTTAATTATGGCAAAATAATTATTAGTAGAATATAGTCAATAACTCACTAGCAGCTTGGCGATCATTGGAATTGTCACCCGTTCTTTGAATATTGTTCGTGTGAGCCTATACTAACTTTACTATTTTGCGTCCCTTAATATATATTGGGATTACAAACACCTGTATTAACACACCGCAATTATTCCTTTCACAGAAGAAATATCTGATCCTGTTATACGTGCATCGGTCTGACGTGAAAGAGACCTCTTGTCCAACACACTTATTTAAGCATTGAATAACACAGAGTATTATTTGTGCAATATTGGTTCACGATGAATGGCGAAGTCTCATCAACGAATGAGTGAAGAATGGAATATTCAGGGCTATTCTGCGTTCCCATTTAGTGTAAATCCGGGTCACCAGCTGAAGAGAGGATGAACTCCGCCCACCGGTGACAAATCGCTCCGTTAACAATGATCCTTGAGAGTCATGAGAATATTCATTTCGTAGATCTTAAATTATTCTTTTCATTAATTTAATTTCATGTCAGTCGCATCACTGAATCTCTAGTAATCTTACAAGCTTCCTCTTATGAATTTGCTCGTGAGCCAGTATAAGATGGGGATTCCCTTATTTTCGTCGCGATATGAGCGCCCGACATCTGGTTCCCATTATGGACATCTGTCTAATGTGCGTCATTACCAATACATTCATTAAGTAGTACGTCTTCTGACATCATTAAAAAGTGTAAATTATGCTGATTCCAATGAGTCCTTACTCGTAAGATTCTCAAGCTTGCACCAAAATTTTATTATGATTATTATTATTATTATTATTATTATTATTAGTAGTAGTAGTAGTAGTAGTAGTAGCAGTAGTAGTAGTAGTAGTAGTAGTAGTATTATTATTGTTACTGACGCGCGAAGATAGTGAGTATAGAGGAATATAAGGAAAATCGCTGAGAATTTCCAGTTCTCAAGTTAAAATCCTTTAAAACTAACTCCGCCTCTTGACTCATGCGTTCTCTGCGCGGGGCGTGCCCGTCTGTCTCACTTATTGAATAGAGAGCGTAATTTCAGGTTTCGCTGTACTGAGCTCACTCTCCCTCTGTGCGCGTAATTAGACCTTCGCCCTCCGAGATAGCGCAGCGCCGCTCGTATCCTGGACCGGACGAAAAATGCTTATTACGACCAAAATATATCGTAGAATGACGCGGAAAACGGCATATTTTACTTTTTGGCCTCATGGCATGCCTATTAGCATGGTATTGAACGATTACATTATATACCCACCAATGACGAATATTGGAGCTCCACATTCCCAACTCCCCCAGTCTCTACCTCGCCCTGCGCCATTAAAGTGAGTGTACAAGTAGGGATTACTCGCAGTTTGTCATCAGCGATCCACTCTTTTGAGCCAGCGCACAGTGGTTCCATATTCCGAAAAACTGGCCAAACGTCCCTAAGATCAGGTTTCAATTTGGAGACTTTTAAAACACTAAATAGCTTGGATGGTACCTGAAGCACTATAAATGATCCTTTAGAACGTTCGAAACAAACATGCGTCTTTCATAACCTCACGCAAAGTGTCATTTCGAGCACAGCGTGTGAGATGGCTGCATTTGGCTTTATATTCGACCGCGTTGAATGTTTGTGCCTGTACCTTATTACGGCTGATTTTATCACAGAAGGAACTATTGATAGTAAGTATATTTGTACATAGTAAACAAAATATCATTAAATTTGTTATTACACTATTTAAGCTATAAAAATAGCCTAAAATGTGTCGGTAATCAAAGTTTCATAATGTGTAAGTTAGAAGTCCCATAAGATACCACCATAAATTTAATATTCCCTGCTTCTGACTTAATTTTATTTAAATTACACTCTAACCATTTTTTAAATTTGTTTTTGGTAAAGCAGCATTTTACCTTATTCAAGATACAACACTCTTTTAGTCTTTGTTTTAATTATCATTATAATTATTATGTATATATTTATATATTATAATTGTTATTATTTTAAGTAATAACATTGATTATGATCACTTTAAATTTGAATAATTCTTACATGAAAATAAATAAATAAATTGAACAAAAGGGTGAACATTTTTCTCTCAGTACAGAAGGTATATTTCTTCTTATTAAATACAAGGTTTTAGTCGAAAACAATGTTCTGTTAGAACTGTCCAATATCAACAAACAACCTTTTACTCGGAGCGACAAATCCAAGGCTGAGTTAAGGAAGTTATTCAACAAATTCAGAAAGAAATTACAACAATGTAACAGAATTCACGACAGATTCTTGACAACAAATAGGTCGTGGCTTGACGTTGTGGTTGATTTTACCAAGGTTTCTGTATGTGTTAATTAAGTCCAACATCTAAATTGAAAATGTATATCTTAGTTGAATCATGTTTTTAACACGGACAACAAATATTGAATCAATGACAATTGTCTTAAAAATGTAAAATTCATTACTCCTTAAACCTTTATATACTATTTTTTAAATTAAAAGTTTACATAAACTTTGTCATATTAAAACCTATACTTTTATATTATGTATTCCATTTTTTCAAAGAAATTACTCAAAATTCAGAATCAGCTATACTGAAAACCCTTACCTACATATTTTTATTAATATGAGAGTATTTTACAACTTTATGTCCGCCATATTGGTTCCGCCATTTTGTTTTTCAAAAACGTATATCAGCAACCTAAAAGACACATATATAGATGCATTTAAAAATAGTACATGCTTCCTGCTTTTGGCTAGGTTTTCGGCATTTGGAACAACTGTACAACGTTTGGCAATTTTTGGGTGGACGGGTGAAGGGTGAATATTCCAGGAGGAAGAGGTTAGCCTACCTCTCTCCCACAAAACCGGTCACTAACCTCACCGATAGTCTTCTCCATTGAAACTTTGAGTTTAGCTTAGAACTGTTAAGTTAATTTAGGTCATGACGTCATGACATTGATGGGTTCAGAGGTCCGTGACGTTGATGATGTCAGAGATTCTTCTTTCATACAATGTGCTTTATGTCGCACCTACAGAGATAGGTCATATGGCGACGATAAGGATAGGAAAGGGCTAGGAATGGGAAGGAAGCGGCTGTGGCCTTAATTAAGGTACAGCCAAAGCATTTGTCTGGATTTAAAATGGGAAACCACGGAAAACCACCTTCAGGACTGCCGGTACTATCTGCCCACTATCTCAGGAATGCAAGTTCACAGCTGTGCGACCCTTATCGCACGGCCAACTCACTCGGTCAGAGATATTCGATCCCGGATGTAACCTGACTCCAGCGGAAAAATTGTGATTCAGTTCCATTGTGTTGGAAGCCGCTTTGCTCATATGACTCCCATACCGTGTTAAATTAATCTCATATCACAAAGCTCCTAGAGAAAGGGCAAAGAAAGCCCCGCAAGTTAGTAAGTGGGTAGTTGTCATTCACTGACCACTTAGTTTATTACAAAATACGCACACGATCGCTGAGAGTTCATAATAACGTCGGTTATTTGAGAGAATCATGCGAAAAGCTCACGAAATTAACAAATATGACGTTCTTTGTTCCCGAACAAAACAATAAAAATAAGAATAATGTTGCCTTTCGTTCCTCTCTCATTAACAAAGTGGAGTCCCTCCATTTCCTCTGATGCAAATAAACTCTTTCTCCTTTGACACTTTGCCTTGTTGAGCTAAATAGTATGTCGCAATCGGATGAGCCGTCTAGCTAATCTGCTGATCAGGGTGAACAGCTAAGGGGACGATGCTAAATAGCGCCCATATTTATCCATTACATTGCAATCTAATTTCGTGTAAATTACGGGTTCAGTGTACAGCATATCAAATAACGACTGAAGAAACTCACCGCTTTGCCCAATTTCTTGAAACTGTTCGATGGGATTAGTATATGTATGTTTATATTTTTAATAGTTCCAATCTAATTTGTTTCAAGAGAATGTGACAGGTAGCACTCCACTAGTATTTCAGCATAACACTCTCCCTTTATATACTTTTCTTCAATATCGAAGAATTGTTGTAATACTCATTACGTTGAGAGTTAGCATTTAATTTAATTTTGTTTTTTACATTAATTATCCAGTTAACATTTGATTTGGATGACTTGTTTTTAGCGACAATCTATAAAACGATAATTTTCATGCAGTGAGATGAAATACACTTTACAATTTCCATTACCATTGTAACTGTTCGCTCTCCTAAGCATCTCATTAGAGGAGACGAAAGTTAATACCTGGGGACACATGAATATAAATATAAACTATATGTGGCTTGCCCGCAAATTCCCACGCAAATAGAATCAATTATCATTCCATGGTTTCCCATTTCCCTATGTAATGTTTGGGCGCCAGCGTTACAGTTTTTAACAAAACTGTAAAGTAACATTTATATTTGCTAGCATAGAGACGTATACATAAATCACAGGGGTAGGATTTTAAATAATTAACCATTAACATCGCTTGAGAAATAAAATTAACGCAATATAAAATAAAATGAATTTATTATACAAAAAATGAGATGAATAGGAAAAGTTCCTTAACGCTTGAAGGTATTATAGAATTTATGTTACTGCAATTAACTGTTGCTTGCTTTATCTAATTGAAGCTCACCAATTACAGCTTCCGTTGAGGCCATCTGTATTCCGTGGTTACTCGTTCCCCTCTTCTCGTTGTAGAATTGGCTCCATGGACATCCTTCCTTCCTACTGTGATATGGTTTGGGCTATCTGGACTAACACTCCCTAATTGCCTAGTCTTTAAATTAGACATTGGCCCTATACTTGTGAAAATTGATCACCGTTGATCGTAGGAGGAGAAAATTCAGAGTTATGAATTTTTCCATGTTGTCAAAAATCTCAATCCAACTTAGCTATTCTACTGACACAATACAGATTTGTAAAAAATTCTGTGGACTTGAACTTTACGTAGTTCTTCGTCCAGAATTATTACTGAATATATCACAAGCCGTAAGCTTGTTTCGTCTCACCCTGATCCGACTGCATCACAGCAGCTAAGTACTGTGTAGAAGCGACAACACACTGTACGAAAAAAAAAGTAGTTGTGGTTCTGGTAGTGAGTCGAGGGTTGCTCCGCGCTAGATAATATATCCCCGGGCTCTCCCCACTCTTGGTAACAGCTCAATACCAAATCTCAATTCAACGAAGCACGTGATTCGTAGATCGCATTATCTTCTCCCTCTCTTCATTCTTCACAAGTAACCAGTAGGCGTGGCGATGATGTAGTCTTCCAGCTTGCTAGCCTCGCGGGGCGGGTCACTGTATACCACCTTTGCTCATGAGTTAAACCCGTGAGTCATCCAACTTCCCCGCTTCAAGAAAAAATTTCCGTGTACACAAGTATGAGATGAAATGACACCAACTCTGTCTCATCATTGACCATATTTACAATACATAATGAATTCCCATCCTACATAATACAATAATTTAAATAATAAATTACATTCTAATATATACAACATGATTCCAAAAGTCTTATTTACAAATGAATGAAGTTGAATTAATATGTCATTATGAGTAATTGCCGATGGCGGATAAACTTGATATCGAGTGATATCGCGTAAAAGGATTATACACTAAATTAGTATGGCTGGAGAAGCCTGGATGGTTACACTATGCCACTAATTGATCACTTCATTCTACACAGTCAATATTAACCTCTGTTATTTAGACGTAAGCATCTAATTCCTCCACATAATTTGCAGATAATGTTTCATTTGCTATTGCTTAAACAGCACTAACTAATACATGATTTCAATTACGATTAAATAAGAAAGGGGTATGACTGGGATGATAGAGACTCTGTCCTTCATTTAGGTACAGCCCCGGTAATTGCATGGTGTGGAAAGTTGGAGATCAGAAAGAATATTTTCAAGGTTGCCGACGGTGAGGCTTGAACCAACCATCTTTCGAATACAAGCTCACAGCTACGCGATACGTACGATATAACAAACTCGGTCAGTATTTGAAAACTCTGATGCCTTTTTAAAATAATATATGGTTCATGGTATGGGTCACTGGAGTCAAGTCCTAGTTCGTGAAGCATGGGCAACGGCTGGGTGGCCTAGTAAGTGGTCCTGAGAGTCGGGATACAAGTTGCTACGGAATGGGAGTGGGCATCTCGGACATATTCTGAGTTATGGCCTTCCTTGTGCTCAAACGGCTAGGGCTATACAATCCACCGTTGGTCCCTAACCCGTTAGAGGAGAGATCATCACTTGGACTATATTTAAGTAGGGTATCATCCAGCTTTATGAATTTACCGAGCTCAGAACATTTTAAGCAAGTCTCGGACCTATGAGAGTAACGGAGTCCCCCTCCCATTTGACACGCGAGGGACTCCTTGGAAACAACTTGGCGAACGAAATGGAATTCGATGGGGAGCTCTCAATATTAATTTGGCTTATGGAAGAAAGAAAGTAGAACTAGCTGGGTCAAAAAAGGATGCATCTGGATGTGCTAGGAGTAGGTGATATTCGGGTAAGGGGAGATAAGAAGGAAGAAATTGTAAAGTGTGCTTGACGGGTGTTAAAAAGGGAAGGGCAGAGTGTGGGGTAGGGTTATCCATCAGGAATAATATCGCACGCAACATAGTTTCTGTTAGGCATGTTAACGAGCGAATGATGTGGGCAGATTTGGCAGTTGGAGGAATTAGGACTAGAATTGTCTCAGCGTATTCACCATGTGAGGGTGCAGATGGAGATGAAATTGACAAGTTTTATGAAGCATTGAGAGAATTCGTAGTCAGGGTCAACAGCAAGGATAGTATAGTTATAATAGGCGATTTCAATGCGAGAGTTAGAAATAGAACTGAAGGATTCGAAAGGATGATTGGTAAATGGGGGGGGAAGAGATGGAATCTAATAGGAATGGGAAGCGTCTGCTGGACTTCTGTGTTATTGTGGGTTTAGTAGTTATGAGTACATTCTTCAGGAATTAGGCTATTCACCGCTACACACGGGAGGGTAGGGGTACCAGATCCATGATAGACTATATCTTAATCGACTTCGAATTCAAGAAATCTTGTAGGAATATACGGATTATACGGGGATTTCTCGATGAAACAGACCACTATCTCATATGTAGTGAACAAAGTGTTTCTAGGCCTTGGATAGAGAATGTGAAATCTGTCTGCAAACGAATAAGGGTAGAAAATCTCCAGGACGAGGGAATTAGTCAGAAGTACATGGATATAATTAGTGAGAAGTTCCAAACAGTAGACAAGAAGCAGGTTCAGGATATACAAAGAGAATGGGTGGCACACAGAGATGCTGTAGCAGCAACAGCAAGGAATGCCTAGGATCAACTGTGTGTAAAGATGGGAAAAAAGCGAACATCTTGGTGGAATGATGAAGTGAGAACAGCTTGTAAACGTAAAAAAGGCTTATCAGAAATGGCTACTAACAAGGGCTGATGAACACAGGGAATTGTACATAGTTGAAAGAAACAGTGCGAAACAAATAGTTGTTGAATCCAAAAAGAAGTCGTGGGAAGATTTTGATAATAACCTAGGAAGGCTAGGTCAAGCAGCAGGGAAACCTTTCTGGACAGTAATAAAGAATTTTAAGAAGGGAGGGAAAAAGGAAATGAACAGTGTTTTGGGTAATTCAGGTGAACTCATAATAGATCCCATGGAATCACTGGACAGGTGGAGGGAAAATTTTGAAGACCTTCTCAACGTAAAAGGAAAACTTCATGGTTGTGTTGCGAACAACGGAGCTCATGGAGAGGAGGAAAATAATGGTGAAATTACGCTTGAGGTATTGGAAATGATGGTAAATAAACTCCATTGTCATAAAGCAGCAAGAATAGAATAAATTAGTCCTGAAATGGTGAAATATTGTGGGAAGGAAGGGATGAAATGGCTTCATAGAATAATAATATTAGCATGCAGTGTTAGTAAGATACACTTCAGATTGGACAAAAGCAGTAATTGCACATATCAATGGGCATGGGAACAGGAAGGATTGCAACAACTATCCAGGTATCCCATTGATTTGTATACCAGGCAAAATATTTACTGACATCTTGGAAGGGAGGGTGCGATCATTGGTTGAGAGAAAATGGAATTAAAAGCAGTGTGATTCCAGACCACAGAGGGGCAGTCAAGATCAGATTTTCAGTATGGGCCAGGTAATTGAAAAATGCTACGAGAGGAATAGGCAGTTCTTTTTATATTTCGTAGATTTAGAGAAAGGTTATGACAAGGTACCGAGGGAAAAGATGTTCATCATACTGGGGCACTAATGGATCAAGGGTAGATTGTTAAAATCATTTCTTTATAATCATTTATTTATCTTGACAATTAGGCTGCAGTGAGAATTGATGGTTGAATGAGTTCTTGGTTCAGGTTACTTACAGGGGTTGTTCGTAGATTGCATGGATCATCTGCTGAAAGGTTTAAAGTGACAGGAAGGGTGAAAATATAGTAAGCAGTCTGGCCAATGCGGACTACAAGGTCTTAATGGCAGATTGTGGTGAAATCCTGTAGTCTAATATCTTGGAACTTTCAAAATAGGTACAGTGAGCATGATATGAAAATTAGCCTCTCGAAGACTAAATTGATGTCAGTAGGTACGAATTTCAACAGAATTGAATGTGAGATTGGTGATACAGAGCTGGAACAGGTAGGTAATTTCCAGTATTTAGGATATGTGTTCTTCCAGGATGGTAATATTGTTAAGTGAGATTGTATGAAGGTGCAGTAAAGCTAATGCAGTGAGCTCGCAGTTGCGATCAACAGTATTCTGTAAGAAGGAAGTCAGCTCAGGACGAAACTATCTTTACATCGATCTGTTTTCAGACCAATTTTTCTTTATGGGAGCGAAAGCTGGGTGGACTCACGATATTTTATTCATAAGTTAGAAGTAACAGACATGAAAGTAGCGAGAATTATTGCTGGTACAATCAGGTGGGAACAATGGCAGAAGAGTACTCGGAATGAGGAGATAAAGGTTAAGTTAGAAATGAACTCGATGGATGAAGCTGTACGCATAAAGCGGATTCGGTGTTGTGGTCATATGAGGCGAAGGGACGAGGGCAGGTTACCTAGGAGAATAATAGACTCCCTTATGGAGGGTAAAAGAAGTAGAGGAAGACCAATACGAGGATGGTTTGACTCAGTTTCTGACGATTTAAAGATAAGAGGTATAGAACTAATTGAGGCCACAGGATTAGTTGCAAATTTGGTAAATTACATTTGGTAAATTCAATGAGGCTTGCAGACTGAACGCTGAAAGGCATAACGGTCTATAATGATGTATGTATCTATAATAATCGTTATTATTATTTCGTATGCTAACGTGTAAAGGAAAATGAACCATAAGCCCATTATACTGAAGGAGTGCGTAAATAAATCATGCAAACATACATTCCTAGCTTGTGGTCCAGTAACGTTTATTTTCCTTTACACTTAAGCATAGGAAAAATGAACACAACAAATATTATTTTGATAGACAAAATATCCATATGTGGCTGGGAGGCGTAACCAGTCTTAAGGAAAATAATGGATAAGAAGACCATTGGGAGATGTGATCCTTTGCCCGAATTGCAAAGAAATATTCCACTTGCCGAGTTAGTCTACTGCCCTGGCATATCTACACAGATACGGTTCACAACTCTTTGAACAACACATGTTCAACCTTTTCCTAAATCAGTTGAGAGTGAACGACTACAGTGCGCTATGATTTGTTTCCAACTTATGGCTTCTAGTGCTGGGAGTGTCCGAGGAACTGCTCGGCTCACCAGTTCTGTTGCTGTTTTTCCCGGTATACCCCATGGGGATGAGGTACCTGTACCAGTGCATGAGGGTGTTGTCTGTGGGTATATGTGTAATTGTACGGGATAGGAATGGGAATGAAGTGACCGTGGACTTCAAAAAGCTACTATCCTGACATTTAACTGGGGTTGAAATAGGAGACTAGGCAAAACCATTCCGACGACGGCCTACGGGGGATTTGAACCCACTAGTCTCGCCAGTACGGAGGTAGCAAACATGACTGGCCGGGCCGCAAACGTATGAGTTAACCTGTTCGGTCGTGGTATTATATATCTGTCTAAGAGGGCTCTTAAGTAATTATATTTTTTATCAGGGACGGTGCGTGGTATTGTCGCAGTGTTGTACATCTATGAATAACGTTACACTTCATTTGTCGTATGTCCTTCTATGTTTTTAGTTTAATAATAATAATGTTATTTTTCTTTACTTCCCACTAACTCCTTTTTTGCGGTTCGCGGAGACGCCGAGGAGCCGAAATTTAGTCTCGCAGGAATTCTTTTAAGTTCCAGTAAAGCTACCAACACGAGGCTGACGTATTTGAACACCTTCAAACACCACAGGACTGAGCTAGTATCTAACCTGCTATGTTGGGGTCAGAAGGCCTGCGTCTCAACCGCCTGAGCCACTCAGCCTGTCATTTTTTAGTTTAATTACCGGTAAACTAACATATATTCTAAAATATTAACGCCAACCTTGTTTGGTCGTTCGATGTACTAATGTTTCTTAATGGACCAATAAAATTTACCGGCTTCGAATCAGACTCAGGGGGTTTGCTTTCCTACGGCAACTCCCAAGCGGACAGCGCGGCGCAATATAGTTCATAAGGGACGAGTCTAAGCCTGTACGTACCGTCAGGTAGCACGCTCGCCGTGTCGGTCCTTGGGTGTTGCAGGAGACCAGCCAACACCCTATCGAGAAAAAAATTCCGAGTGTCCCCGTTAGATTGCACCACTCTGCGGAGATTACTTCATTCCTGCCTTCTTTCCTCTTCCAACAGTAATGTCTTTTCCACGCCACTAGGCTAGGCCGTACCGTACCACCCACAATATCACCAACATTTTGCATCAATTAAAAACAGGTGGTCAAATTTTCAAATCAAGTGAGTTAAGAGTAACTGTAGTTATACTTTAAAATTTGCTTCTTATTTCCTGTATTTTAATTGCCGGATATATTTCACTTTTAATAGAAATGTAGTTCATTATTTAACGATTATAGCGTTCCTTGCTATTGCTGTAAGCTTCTCATATAAAAATGTGACATTCACAATGTTGGTGCAACACCCAGCCTTAGATACCACCAGCCGCCACCGTCGTTTATAACCTGCAAACGTTTTGATCCTGTTGAAATTTTGGAGCAAAATTACAGTACCGGGCAATGCATGAAAATTTATAGTGACTTAGTACATCAAAAAATTAGTGAAAACCT
The DNA here is from genome assembly GCF_040414725.1 of Anabrus simplex. Taxonomy (NCBI): domain Eukaryota; kingdom Metazoa; phylum Arthropoda; class Insecta; order Orthoptera; family Tettigoniidae; genus Anabrus; species Anabrus simplex. The sequence goes on from NC_090266.1 coordinate 801,851,332, forward strand.
ATGAATTGATACAAAAAACCAAGGAAAAACAACAAGAGTTATTTGGTCGTTTTGACAGGAGAATGAAGGATCCCATCCTTAGCTATTATTCCATACTCCAGAATTGAACTGTTAATAAGAGGAGATGTCACCATTCGGAATCTTAAATTAAGATTTATAGAATTCGTTCCTCATTTCCAAGACGTCATTTCGATAAGAATTTACTCCAACATCTTTCTCTTGCATTTCGTAAGCGTTGGTAATCTAATCGTTCTCATGTCCTTCACATAAGGCAAGGATAATTATTTTATTCTTGGACATACAGAGTACACATGAGTGTAGAACCGAATATTTAAAATTGACTTCTTAATTCCTGTGTTTTAATTGCCGGATATATTTCAGTTTTAACAGAAACGTAATTCATTACTTAACGATAATAGCGTTCCTTTTTATTGCTGTAAGCTTCTCATGTTCCACGCCGTAACTGGAGATCCGAGGTTTAAATTCCAAAGTCCACACACAAAATGATTCTCTCCGAGATTTTGTATACTTCAACTAAGTGAATCATGAGGAAGAACTTGATCTCATATTCTAGGATAGCTCTTTATATTTAATGTCAAAGTAAATTCACTACATTACTACGAATTCCCCAGTAATGCAGGTTATCGGTTCGGTTCTACACCCATGTGTACTCTGTATGTCCAAGAATAAAATAATTATCCCTGCCTTATGCGAAGGACACGAGAGCGATTTAATTACCAACGCTTACCAAATGCAAGAGAAAGATGTTGGAGTCAACTCATATCGAAATGATGTATTTGAAATGAGAAACAGATCGTATAAACCTTAATTTAAGATTACGTGATGCTGTCATCAGGTTTATTTAATAGCGTGATCAAATTCTTGTGTAATATGCAATACAGATGTTCAGGACATGATAAGTTAAAATGAGAGAAGATAACCTCTAGATGACCTTTAACTCATATCACACAGCCATAAATGATCAAATTATAAAAGCCGCGATCTCTACCTTTTTCCATAACCTTCCACTAGAAGATTTAACTGTAGTTTTACATGAATATTTCACTCTGAAATTTGTATTCATTTCTGATCACTTTACTTGCTTATTTACTAACTTCCCTGGCGATGAATTCATTTTCTGCGTGATGACTATCTTAATCATTAAATTTTCAACTTTCGACAAAAATGCCCTTTCTTCTCTCGGACTACCTGACAAAACACCTAAATCCAATCATTAATAATTTCTCGTTCTTTAGCTACCCATTATTTATTTATCCTCGTAATACATGAGAGAGTATTTACATAATACTGACATGGCTTTCTTCATTGTTTTATCATTCTGGTGATATTGCACTTAGCAAATTACTGTTGTTGACTTTGCAGTAAGAACCTCCAGAAATGATTACTTGGATGTCAGCGAATAGTATACATACATAGCAATAGTTTACTAAAGAATTTCCTGTGACCACACATTTATTTAAGTTTAAGATGGAAGAAGCAGCTTACTCCAAAACATTGCATACCAGTTATTTGATTTTATGTATAACACAGATTATTCAGATGGTTAGACATGGTAACACTGAATACAGATTTCATGAATAAATGTTTCTATGAAGTGTCTCTTTTCTTCCTTTCATTCTCCTTTATTTATCTTTTAATTCATTAATTTACTATTTAATGCATATTTATTTGCACTTAGTAATTTGTATTTATTTATTTATTTATTTATTTATTTATTTATTTATTTATTTATTTATTTATTTATTTATTTATTTATATCTTGTATTTCGATCTGTTTTGCCTCTAATGCCACTTTCATGTAGTCTTTTTACTAAGAACTTCAAGAAAATGTTAAATTATACAGCTCATGTGAATAGATTTCTACGCTGGATACATCTCCTGAAGAGATACGTTATTACGAAGCAAAAAAACATTTTTGACTCAATATCTCATCATCAACATCATCACCTCAAGCACCATTATCTACTGCCATAATTAGCATAAACAAACTCAACAACAACGGAAAAAGTCATTGATTTCCAGTAGTAATTGACGTCATTTACACAATGGGACACAAACAATAAATTAATCGTTCATTTTATAGTAGGAGAGTGCACCCATAAATTTACGCCTTCCATAGCCGTGAGTGTTAGCTTTTGTAGCATGAGAAGACGTGGAATACGAATCTACGTCTCGCTGACCATGTCCAGCAATTTCCGCATTCATTGTAGATCAATCACGGAGTGGTGCATATGACTCAATCTTCCCATAAATAACCGCATGTTTACGCATCACTATTGACACTACAATGACACAGGTTATTCGATCGCACTCATACACTACATAAAGGCATAATAGAACACAGTGGGATCTTCTTAAAAATATCAAGTTGCATAAAACACTAATTTACACTGGACGGACACAGTGTTGAAAATATGTGTACATCATTACCTCCAAGTTCAATTCCCTTAATCTTCATCAAGGATTTAACACAGCGTTTGAAACATTCATTCTAGGGCGAGTTGGCCGTAAGGTTAGGGGCACGCAACTGTGAGCTTGCATCCGGGAGATAGTGGGTTCGAACTCCACTGTCGGCAGCCCTGAAGATGGTTTTCCGTGGTTTCACATTTTCACACCGGGCAAATGCTGGGGCTGTACCTTAATTAAGGCCACGACCGCTTACGTCACATTCCTAGGCCTTTCCTATCCCATCGTCGCCATAAGACCTAACTGTGTCGGTGCGACGTAAAACAAATAGCAAAAAAAACTTTCATTATTCATGTCAGCACTTAGAACTTCTAACATGACTACGAAATATACCGAGTGAATCAACAGCCCCTCTCTTTCCTTGAGCATATGCAACCTGCTACAATTAACTGTCACAGTAGTATCTTTTGCGACATTTTACATCGATTTTGTGTACATATGGCCTGAGTTCGGTTTATGAAACCGAGAATAACGGCCGAAAGAAATTTGTCGCACTGACTGTGCGCCACCTCCTAATTTGGAGGACTTCGGGCTGAGCCAAGGCCCTTCAGGACTGCAGGTTGATTGTTTAAATAGCATGATGTACGCTTCCTCGCACAAATGCAAACACCGTACAGGAGGTAGAAAGTGAGGCCCATCTTAAAACCGCTGTTTTCACTCCGAACTCAAACTGTGTTCTTTATCCTTTCAAACCAAATTGTGTATTATTTCTTCTGAACAGTGTGTAAATTAGTTGTGTGTGACTGACAGCAGTGTCTTTGATAAACTCTCGAACAGTCACCTATTTTATTTAATGTCAAGTGCGCCTAACAACGAACTGTGCTTTTCATTCCAACCTTATTTCTTCGTCAAAGTGTTTAGTATTATTGCATGACTGACAACAGTGTCTTTGATAAACTCTAGAGCAGTCTTACATTTCTTTCAACGTCAAGTGCTCCTTTATTTAGTGGCAAATCACCACTAACTGTGCCAAGTGCGTGAACAATTTTCAGTTTCATTATTTCTATTCATTAACTGTGCTTTATTTTCTTCCAATGTCGATGCTACCCGCATCTTCATCTTTAGTGAACTTATAAATTCTATCTACAAGATTAAAAGATTAAAACAAAAAAGTGTTCTTTATTTATAAAGGACCTTCCAAATACCAATTATCACGACTGTAACACGTTCAGTGTATGAGATATATGGGTCATCATAAAAGGAATTAAACTCCTTTTCACCCCCACTCCCACTCCCAAGTTGATTTTCTTCCAAAAATGCGTGTTTCTTTATTTTTAAAGGACATTCTAATTACCAATTCTCATATCTGTAACAACATTAGTTTTTGTTAGATATAGGTATCCTCATACAAATAATTCAATTAACTTTCCAGTTATTTCACCCCCCTTTAATTGGATTTTCCGAAATCAAAAGAATATGTGTTTCTTTACTTTTAAAGGAGATTCTAAATACTACTTTTGCGTCCGCAACATTTTTGATTTTTGAGATATAAGTGTCCTCATACAAATTCTACTACTAATTTTTCAATTCCCTCACCCCACTCCCTCTCAAGTGTATTTTACGAAAACAAAAAGTGCATGTTTCCTTATATTTAAAGGAGATTCCAAATAACAGGTTTCACATCAGTAACATGTTCAGTTTTTAAGATATACTGTAGATATTCTCATTTCAAAAATTCACCCCCTTTTTCCAGAAATGGATTTTCCGAAAACGAATTATCTGTGTTTCTTTATTTTTACAGGGGAATCCAAGTACCATTTTACGTCTGTAACATGTTACGTTTCTGAGATATACTGAATATATAGTATTTCTAAAAATTCACCCCATTTTTCACTTCCGTTACCCTCCCCCCCCCCATTAACTGGACTTCCAAAAACAAAAAAAATACGTGTTTCTTTATTTTTAAAGGAGATTCACAATACTAGTTTTAATGTCTGCAACATCTTCACTTTTGAGATATAAGTATCCTAATAGAAGTAATCAACCCCATTTTTAACTTTTTACACCCCCCCCCACTCAGTGGGATTTTCCGAAAACGAAAATACGCGTTTCTTTATTTTTAAAGGAGATTCCAAATACCAACGTTTACGTCTGTAAACTTCTAAGTTTTTGAGATATAGATATACTCATTTAAACAATTCACCACCCTTTTCACCCCTTTAGCGATGGAATATCCGAAAATCCTCCCATAGGGAGCACGTACGCTCTGATACAAATGTATCCCCAAAATGTCATTTTTATGTCCAATAGTTTTGGCTCCGCGATGATGAATCAATCAGTCAGTCAGTCAGTCAGTCAGTAAGGACATGTTATTATTAACATATATAGATTTTGTACTTGGGTAGGCAAGGTTCATGAAGGTTTGACTTTCCTGAAGTGTCAAACACGCTAATAATGAAATTGCATTACGTGGGAAGCATTCAATCAAATAATATGCACAGACACTCAAAAAGCAATAAGCGCATGGTAGTGTGTAAGTTGCTGGCGGGCACATCTGCGCATGCGGGAGTCCATCGAGTTCGGTTCACACGCTTCTGATAACAGTTTGGCTGTATGGCTAATGTGATTCGATTATTTTTGGCAATGTGATAACGCAATGTAAGGAATTAAGTACACATTATTTCTTATTAATGCGGTAAATTAAGAAATGCACACGTCGCTTGTAATTAGGTTTATCCATCCATGTTTAGTAGTTTGATGCATAATATACCACTTCGTACCTGTGCCAGGTGATGTAGACGGCTGAGACCTTGACAGACAAATCCATGTGCAAGCATCGCAAGTTCATTTCCAGTAGAGACTACTTTCCCTTTTTTATACATTGTACCATTCACCTCAAAGACGTCATTTCTAATTAAATTGCTCGTAGTTAATTTATCTTAGTCATTCTTTTGTGTTTATTATGAAACATGAAACGATTTCTTCATTGTTCTTGTGATGTCCAAAGGAATATTGTGATACAATTTATTTTCCACAGACTGATATCCACGTATGTCGATATGTGTCCCCCACACTGTGTTTACAACCGTCGTTCCTACAATGGCAGAGTTTGTAGACCGTAGGTCCCAACACTTCACCCCTTCAATTCACCATCTCTATTTCCAGACCGATACTATCTCCTACCAAAACCTACTTTCATCCCCTTCTCTACTATCTTCCTCCGATCATAACCTCACACACCATGTCCTCAATACCCCAATCACAACCACTGACATCTCAAACCCCTTATTCCGAACCCGTGACATCGCTCCTGTTCCAGACTGAATGCATTACCGCCACATCCACCAAGCCCCAGATGAACTCTTAGCACACTTAGCCTCCCTATACACCATTATAATTACCTCGGGCTTCTATCCCACTTCTTGAAACTGTCCACAATGTTCCTACTCCCTAAATCTGGAAAGGACCTGTCCAACCAAGAATCTTATCGTCCCATCTGTATGATTACCACCCTAGCCAAAATTCTAGACAAGACACTTACCCATCAAATCCACTCCTAACTCAAAGCCAACAACTTACTGCCTCCCTCTCAAAGCGTTTTCTGCCCTGCTCTCTCCACTTCACATCAGTTCCTCCGCCTTCTCCAATACATCGCCATCAGTTTTCAATTTAGCCCGTCCCAGGCTTCTCATCTCCGATTTCAACAAAGCATTCGACTCCGTCTTTCATCCGGCCTTAATCTACAAACTTCATCTATTCACTCCCCTACATCCTTTATCAGCTTCTTTGTTTTCTACCTCACAAACAGAACAACGTGTATATCCATCCAGATCCACCTCTCGCAAACCTTACCCATGTTACTTGGAGTGCCCCAAAGGTCCTCTCCGTCTCCACTGTTATTCATCGTTTTCGTTGCAGACATTCCCAAACCTCCTCCACCACTCTAGCTTCTCCAAATTATAGACGACACAGCCATGCTTACTCCACTTCCAACAGTCCAAGACGTTAACCGTACACTTTTCACCTTGTGTGACTGATGGTCCCTATCCTTTAACCCCACCAAAACAAAATCCATCCTGCTCCTACGTTGTAGAGGCCGTCTTTCCGCCACCTGCAACCCTGAACACCTCCGCCTCAAAGTCCACAAGACATAATCCGTCCTTAAAATGCTCTCATATACCTAGGAGTTACAATTGAGCAGCAGCCAACTTCCTGCCCCCACTTCCTCAATACCGAAACCAAAGCCTCCCTCAGATGTCAGCCGCTTTGCCGGCTAGCCAATGCTTCAGCATCATAAGGTCGCTTGGGAAGCTTAGAAATATCTTAATGTGAAGGTAGATACCTGCGTATAAAGTAGTGTCTGGCTATTGGCCACCAAGTAGGACAGTCATTGGCCACTAATCCATTCACTGTAAATTTTTAATACAGTTTTTGGCCACCCCGTTATTCAGCCTACGCTTATAATTTATTACAAAAGAACTCTTTCTAAAGCATACCTTGTCCTCTAAGAACACATTAAAACATAATTGACTGTTCAGTTGGTAATAGTTTAGCTCTCAGGAACTTCATAATTATACGTGATGCTTAGAATATTTAGTAAGACTCACCTGAAAGTGGAGAAGCAGATTGACGTGCATGAACACAATCTGCCATTACTCAACGATGGCGAATCTGGCGGAGAGGACAATAACAAGGAGTGAAGACAATACACATATGCCGGAATGTTTCGGTGATAGCTGTACTTCAGTATGTTCGAAATGCCAAAGAGGCGGGAGGAGACCAATCCCTATACGGTGGCCATTTACTATATGGTTTACCCTACTCGCCTATATATAACTAACGATCTATATAATTCTATGTAATGGTAAAAATATATCTTCTGTTATCACATAACTCACTGTAAAAGTCAAGGTAAAAGTAGGTCATTATATGGTATGTACAATAAAAATAATTGTAGAAACACTAATCTCATTTTGTGGCGTCTACAATAATGCACTTGTGCCTTGTCACCCGCTGGCCAAGAGACAAATTAAACCTATCCATAATACAGACTAATATACCTTAACCAACCTCACCTATCTATAATTTCTTTCTAACCGCACTCAATCTCTTGGCCAGAGAGAGGATGTTGCTCTCTAAGTGACCCACCCCACCTCTTTGGGGTGGAGAATGCAAACTTATTTTTGATTGATTGGCCATAGGTGAGCTGAATTGGTACGTATTAAGGCTATTTTTCAGCAAAAGAAGCAGACGTTATGTAAAGTGTCCCTGCTTCAACTGCTAGGCAATTGACCAGGCTTTATCGAGAACGTGCTGAACAAGTAGAGACATTCTAGAGGCCACCTATGCGTCTCTACTAGAGAGCAAGAAGAGTCCCTCCTGGCGGGACCAGGAGAGAATTCCTTCCTCTCATCTGTCTCACTGGGGACTTTGTCTTCCTTTCCTGGAGAGGTGCAGACTGCATGTGACCGAATAAACGATGTGAGGCTCCGAAATTGCGTTGCAGCTAGGAAGATCCATTTGACCGAGAACCGAAATTTATCGCCTTGCATATGCCACAGGAATTCTGAATATCGTATGGGAATATGTAGACTTCAGCGATGACGTCACTTTTTCCCTTGGAAATGAGGGGCAGATCGGCGTATATCGTGAACCCAACGCCATGTATGATGCTAAATACGTTACCACCAGTCTGAGAAGTGGTCAATTTAGCGTTCGTTCCTAGGTCGAGTTAACCTCACACGGTATCTAGATGCTGTTGAGAATTCCGAGAACAGCGAGTGAGTTGGCCATGCGGTCAGGTGCACGCAGCTGTGAGCTTGAATTCGGGAGATACTGGGTTCGAAACCCACTGTCGGTAGCCATGAAGATGGTTTTCCGTGGTGTCCCATATTCATACCAGGCAAATGCTCAGGATGTATCTTAATTAATGCCATGCCCGCTTCCTTTCCACTCCTAGCCCTTTCCTATCACATCGTCGCCATAAGATCATTTTTTTGCTAGTTGTTTTACGTCGCACCGACACAGATAGGTCTTACGGCGACGATGGGACAGGAAAGGGCTAGGAGTGGGAAGGAAGCGGCCGTGGCCTTAATTAAGGTACAGCCCCAGCATTTTCCTGGTGTGAAAATGGGAAACCACGGAAAACCATTTTCAGGGCTGCCGACAGTGGGGTTCGAACCTACTATCTCCCGAATACTGGATACTGGCCGCACTTAAGCGACTGCAGCTATCGAGCTCGGTGCCATAAGATCAATCTGTGACGATGCGACGTAAAGCAACTTGTAAAAAATGGATTCCGTGAACTCTCAATGCCGGTATATATGAACAGCTTTTTAGTCTCCAGTTTATTCCATCATTGAAGACAATTTATTCCGAAGGACAACGTGTTAACTTCCAGAGTGACAATTATCTAGGTCATACCTCAAACCATATTGAGAATATCTAGGGTCTAATGAAGATGTCTCTGTGGGAACGCGTCATCGTCCGAGCTTAACGAAGAGCTGTGGACAGAGGGGTTCAACTTTTGATTAGAACTGGCCATTATGGAGCAGGTCCTCCAGACCCTCGCTGGTTCTGTCCCAAATCGACTTCGAGTGTTCGTAGAGCACGAGAGTCGGAAACTTGATACACATTTGTGTTTGTTTCTGGTTTGTTTTATTTGTGAAATCTGACGTTAACTCTCAAGACACATTTTAAACTTCTTTCTTGTTTAGTCCTCGAGCGCAAGGATTAAAAGTCCAGGAAATGAGTAAAAAATAATCGTAATAAAGATGATATTATTCTTGTGTGGTAATATCCACATTTCTTCTAGCAACTAGGAATCAGTATAATGAAACTGAAAAATTATAACCAGCTGGCTAAGGGACTTTTAACCTACGTCAGCTCCCAACTGCCATGCTGTCAGTTCAACCTAAGCCTCTACGTCCACAGCTAACTTCGTTCCTTTCTAACCTATTCTCATCAATTATTTTAATCTCAGGGTAAAACGCGTTTTTCTCTTAATTTCTTTCTTGTTGACTTCTCGAGTCCAGAGCCAAAACTCAGAATAATGAGTAGAGTAACTTCGTAATGTATGCTTATAAACCCTGAAACTGCTGTAAATGTTGCTGTGTAAAGCTCCCGCAGGGACTTGGTCAAACCTGTCAACAAGAGAGCCCTCACTCTTTTTTTAAAAACGACGGTTCTTACTCCACTGTTGGGAATGCGTACCACTCTCAGGGCGTAATAGGGACTCGATTGAACCCAATATGGTCATTGCAGCAGGCCAAATCCGTCAATTTTTTATTTTTTGCTAGTGGTTTAGCGTCGCACTAACACATTGAAGGTTTTTGACGACGCAAGGATGGGAAAGGCCTAGGGTAGTGTCGTAGTTTTGTACCCGCAACCACTGTGTATAGGGTGATGAGCACATGATTACATTACTCGATGGAGAAGCAAGGCTCATACATGAGAAACACAATACTTATGCGAAGAACGATTTCCTGGACGAAAATTACCGGCTTCGAATACGTTTCTAAGAGTTTAAAACGGCTTGGTGAAACGATGTAACTTGGAAGAAATCTGTTCGAGATGTGCTAGTGACGTCTGGTGATAAGGACGAGGCTGTGAGCAATGCAACTGAGAACAACCCGCGCACAAGCTAATGAGTCATAGCACATGATCTGAACATTAATCAGCGTCTGTACTTCGCATATTGCATCACAATTGTGCACGTCGAATGCGGTGTGGGATCATAATTACTGTTGTTCTAATAACTGCGATTAGTGGATTGATCGCGCGTATTAACCTGCTACGGCTATGAAGCAAAACTCTGCATTCGGGAGGTGAGTGTGTTCCAGCCGAACTGACGGATGTCCTGAGACTCGTTTTCTGTCTTTTCCCATTTCTACTTCCAGGCTAATGACAGGACAGTTCCTATTCATAGGATACAGGCTATTCCTTCGACTTTCTTGCCCATTTTCGTTCACCATCATTAATTTCATATTCATTAGGAACTCAAGTGAGGTTGGTGTCAGGAAGGCCATCCGACCATGCCATAAAATATCATCTCATTTCACCCCCGACCACACATCAGGAAACGGGGATAAGCGGGAGACATGCATACAATTGCGGAAGATGTGGCATGGAAATAAATGCATAAAACTACTGTACAACCACCAGGATTTAAATTCCGAACACACGACTCAACATTACCCATTGATGACCTCAGTCACCGTGAAGTCATTCACAGGTGTACTTATAACATAACATCTCAGTGTCAACGTAGTTTCTGAAACACGGAGCGTTCGTTTTATGGTTCTACGTGTTCATTCATTATTACTTCCTTATTATTAGATTATCAGCAACGAATACACGTTTTTCAAGCCATGAACATACACAAGAACTTATTACATTACGACAGGGGAGTTTGTAAACCACGAGTAACATAAATCCCGGTATAACTCTAGGCACCCTCGGTGAAAGATAGGTTGTTATTAGGGTCGCAATAAACACGCTATATTTTTGCACCTTATCCACACGAAGGAAACATTAGCTTAGACATTTAAAATTACATAACTCCGTCGTAACACACACGATCCTACACAGCGGCCCAGATGATATCTCCACCGGGGAGTTGAACTCAGTATCTTTTGTCCGATGTAGTACTGCTTTCGTGGGGATCCATTGTTGCTCATGTCCGTAAGTGTATCCTAAAGTACCCTACGCGTGAACCCTGGTAGGGCTAAATTCTCCTGGTTCTCAGGTTGCATATTGTGTCTCTGACCACTGGCGTAGCTCTCTGACGTTGATGATACCTCCCTTAATATCTGTCCTATCGAAAAAAGTAAAATGGCTCTTTAGTTTTTCCCATTACCCACCTTGAAGTGACATTCACGATATGTCCCACGGGACTTGGATTAAAAATCCAATTTTTCGTAATCATCTGTCGTACGATAAACACGTACATGGCATAAAGGAACGGAAATAACATATTCTTATACGTTTGTTATATAGGCCCTACAGTCTTTTGATAGAGCTAATGTCAACGAAAATATTTGAGAATAATCTTCCTATAAATATCAACTCCAAATTATTACCAAGACATCATATGCACCTGATAACACAAACCGTGAGTGAGTAGATTCCAAATACGTAGTTTGGTTGAAATAAGTCCACCAGTTTTACACTTTTAGGAATATACAAACATATAGATCCAAACCAAACCCCATGGCACTACATCCCTTGAAGGGCCTTGGCCTACCATGCGACCGCTGCTCAGCCCGAAGGCCTGCAGATTACGAGGTGTCGTGTGATTAGCACGACGAATCCTCTCGGCCGTTATTCTTGGCTTTATAGACCGGAGCCGCTATCTCACCGTCAGATAGCTCATCAATTCTAATCACGTAGGCTGAGTGGACCTCGAACCAGCCCTCAGGTCCAGGTAAAAATCCCTGACCTGGCCGGGAATCGAACCCGGGGCCTCCGGGTAAGAGGCAAGCACGCTACCTCTACACCATGGATAAACATATAGATAACCAGACATAAAGACAGACAGACACCAAACGGAAAAGTTTTGCCTCATGTTTCCTCGATGTTCAATTACATTGGGTGGGGTTAATTTTCAACCGAGCAAAACATAATGCATTCTCTGATTTTCTCTAGATATGGATCCTTCAAATAACTGTACGTCTGCGAGGGTATCCGTCATTGGCTAAGCCGCCAGAAAATAGTAAAAGCCCGTAGAAAATAGTAATTTTCTCCGTCATTTGAAGAGTAAGCGACATTACGTACAACAATTATTGAATATTAAGGGGCGTTTCACATTTAGTATGAAGATTTTACGTATAATCAATTATTTAGTGATTTTAAATAATATGCATATTGAAACCTGCTCCTGGATGAGTAGACTCTAAGTATGAAGTTTGTTTAGATATAATGAATAGTGTAAGAGAAAATGGAAAAAACGATTCTTCTCTTCGCATATACCCCCAGTCTATTATGTGAGTTTTAAAGATTAGCATATCTAAACTCGCTCCTGGATGTGTAGACTCTTAATATGAAGTTTGGTCGTTATATAATCAATAGTGTAAAAGCGAATTATAAAAAAGAATATCTTCTGGTCTTCGTATAACCCACAGTCTATTCGGTGATTTCTAAATGATACGCATATCGAAACCTACACTTGGATGAGTAAACTCTAAATATAAAGCTTGGTCGAGATATATTCAATACTGTAAGAGAAAAATTGCAGAAAACTCTTCTGGTCTTCCTATAAACCCCCAGTTAATTCAGTGATTTATTCATAATGTGAATATGGAAACCTGCTCGTGGATGAGTAGACTCTAAATATGAAATTTGGTAGAGATATATTCAATAGTGTAAGAGAAAATATAAAAACTCTTCTGGTGTTCCTATAAACCCCCAGTCTATTCAGTGATTTTTAAATAATATGCATATCGAAAGCTGCTCCTGGACGAGTAAACTCTAAATATGCAGTTTGGTCGATATCTATCCAGCCGTTGTGTAGTAATACAAGTATGTAACATTTACGTCTTTATTTGGATTTTAGCCAGTAACCATCTTGATAGTAAGGAGTTATATGCACAACATAGCTCAAGTTAAAAGTGAATCAAAGGTAGCAGTTCAAAGTTCGCTGTTGTTTGATCGTTTGTTCCTCAGTTGCGTCAACAAGGAGTACGTCACAGTGTCGACGATAGGAAGAATTAATGTCTGGACTAGTCCTTGTCGCATGTCCACTGGTAAGACGTCTTTGTCTTTTCTAATGACTTAAGCGAAGCAAAAACCTCCTGAGATACATGTTTGGTATGTTCCGTCCAATTTTTATATTGTGTGTAGGAAAACAAACATAAGAAAACAGGTATGATTGGTCAAATGGCTTAGTGCAGGCATAAACAGCATGTTTCAGTTTAAAAGTGTAATAAAGCTTAGGACGTCACTTCTAAATCAACAACTTTAAATCCCAGAATAGGCTGTGTAGGTCTGTCTCTTGGCAGTCAGCCGTAAGCCTCTGATGAATGTACGAAAATAAAAGTGTTCTCGCTAATCCTGCATAAATCGTGTTTAAATGAGCACTCGTTATAATTGATTTCAGATTAACATAATGCATTCTATATTCATTTTTATCTTAATATCTACTTTATTTACACATTCAATTACCGTGTATTTGTGTGGTGGCGCTCGTAGAGATCATACTAATAAGAGTCAAAGTACTTCATTGAACAATTATATTATATTATGTGGGCTTGCAATTACATTCATTTCAAACTCGTATCAAGGGATTAATAAAATGTTAACGTAATAAATAATTTGGAGAGTTATTAGTAGAGGCAAACCACAAAATCACACATCACTGAATTACTTCGGGTTGATTTTCCCATCTATGAACGTGACTGCATCGATTATAACGTCAGAAATCGTCACTCTTAAGGCGATCTACAATCAAACCTCAAAGTTTAATGAACAAATGAACAGCTATCATAGAAAATGTTGTTTAAGACAATGGTCACGCTGTTTAGTGTCTGTATAATGAAAATAAATTGGGGAGTCATTAAATGTTCACTTTTCAAAATGGGTGAATCTCAAACACGTGGAAGAAAGTGTGATTTAGTGCGTAGAACAATCTTGCAAAAGAGCATATACCAACATATTGCCGTCTCAGATCCGAAAAACTCCCTAGGCTTTCGTAATTTCAACTACAACTCATACTTAATTCTACTGATGACGAATGTACTTATCAGAATAAGTAGTTCGTATATGCGAACGAATAAAGAAATACTAAGGACTGTGAAGTGTGTCCGGTCGTGCGGCTCAGGCACTGGGATTCTGGACTCAAGTTGGTGACTTCGATCCTTGCTTAGTTCGGTGGTACGTCAAGGTGCTTAAATACGCCAGCCGTTTGTCGGTACATTTATGGCGTGTGAAGGAACTCGCGAGGGACCAAATTAGGACATTTTGGTGCGTCTGAAAACAGCAAAAGTAGTTAATGGGAAGTAACATGAAAAGCATTATTATTACAAAGACTGTATAGTGTGCAGTGACAGGAATATCGAGTGTACGAGGAGTCGAGAAATTGTCTACTGCTGTAACACATGATCGCAAAATACAAGATTTAACCCTGGAGAATGATTTGAAAAGTATGATACATTGAATACAATCTATAGAATCATCATAAGTGTTATATTCCCATATTCAGAGGGTTTAGGAGTTGAAGAAGTATGAGTAGAGGTGATAGATACAGCCGAAAGTGATTTGGGAGATTGTAATCATTCTCGGTTGTACAAAATATTACTAGATATACTAATAAAATCTCCTTATCTACGTTCTCGTAAGTGTGAATCAACCCAGCTGAATTCCAATTCCACAACCGTGAGCATAAGAAGCGTGTCGCTGTTACCTAAGATCTTAATGTATGTTTCATGTCTAACGCACTACCGTTTTACAAGAAGCTACAATATTTCAATTTTTGTCGTATTTTGTGGACGGAAGGTCATGACTCCTTCGGAACTCTCCATTCCTGTTATTAAATGTATTCTTCAATGCTCATTAAGAAACAATGATGACTGTCCAAGTTCTCGAGCAGTTATTTAGCTTAAAATTCTTATCATGAAATCCATGAGCATAGATTTTGAACTGAGGATTAAATTCATCCTTTTGTACGTTATGAAAGGAATATGTCGGAATGAAGTTTATATTTCATTCAAGAACGTGACACTTATAGTCCCCACTGTCGGCAGCCCTGATGATGGTTTTCCGTGGTTTCCCATTTTCACACCAGGTAAATGCTGGGGCTGTACCTTAATTAAGGCCACGGCCGCTTCCTTCCCACTCCTAGCCCTTCCCAGTCCCATCGTCGCCATAAGACCTATCTGTGTCGGTGCGACGTAAAGCAACTAGCAAAAAAAAACTTATAGTCCATTAAGGCTCTTGGCCTGCCAAGACGACTACTTTCCAGCCAGATATCCAGTAGATGTTGAAATGCCCCATGGTCAGTGGATGCCATCATCAGCCGCATTGCTTAGCTTCCACGACTGGGTCCACTGCCTCTCGCATCAGACAGTTCAACGGTTGATCCCACGAGGTTGTGGACACTTTTTCAGCTGCCAGTCTAGAAATAGAATCCCTGGATTGACAAGGAACTGAACCGGGGTCTCAGAATGGAAAGCAGACACGCTAATCGAATATCACGGTACTGACATTAAATTTGATCATATGATTATCAATTATTATGAAAGACATCATATTTTACCGCTTTTACAACACTAGTGGGTTCGCGGGTGCTAATTATGTCGCACTAATGGGTCTAGACGTGTTTTAAATCCGGCTGCCCTTCCTGACGCCAACCTTATGTAGAGGACGTATGTACTACTGAGTGATTCTGCGATGGTCGGTGGTGCAATGTGTTCTGTGGATATGAAGAGGAATGTGTTGGGACAATCTCTAACACCGAGTTCCCGAGCCGTACGAATTAACCCCCTGGTCCGTTCGCTCACGCTCATTCGTAACTCATACGGTCGACCGTATCCCGGTCGACTACCAGCAGCGTGTAGTCCAACTTAAGACAGCTGATGCGCTTTCGGACAGTATCAATGAAGTTACGATGGACAAACTTAAAAGGAGCAAGGAAAGGATAGTGGCTGACTATAAAATTTTGGACACCATGCAAATATTTTAACTAAATATGCATTAAAATAATGTAATTAAAAACTTACTAAACACCGTGGGATCAACTTGTCACATAGTGGACACAGAACATTAACTTGTACTGTTTTTCACATCGTCACAAACACGCAACAGTACTGGATTGTCCATTTTATTACTGAATGAATCACTAGAACGTCATTTACTATATATGGGCCAAGCGAGCTCCTTTTGTCGCCAATTTGGTAACCAGCTGAACTGTAATTTCTTTCACTTGACGCATTGGAGGCTGGTATCTTATAAATAAAATTCTAGATGGTGCAATGTCTGATATCTCATTTATTCCGCCAAATTTTGGTATATTCAACCGTTTCAAGTCAATTCAAGATCCTATCAGTAGTGTTTAGCTTTCGTGTCTGTCTGTCTGTCTGTCTGTCTGTCTGTCTGTCTGTCTGTCTGTCTGTCTGTCTGTCTGTCTGTCTGTCTGTCTGTCTGTCTGTCTGTCTGTCTGTCTGTCTGTCTGTCTGTCTGTCTTGTAACCGTAAATGCCGTACTTGGGCTAGAAGAGCATAAGATTCAACGCAGTGCGTGTACGGTACAGAAATGGAGTTCTACAGAGGGAGAGAGGTTTGTCGGAACAATGTCTGATTCAAAGAAAACTGAATATATTAACAAAAGTTCAAATTTAATATCACCTCTGTACAGAAGAAATTCTGGCAAGTGTTCTTTCCTTGTCCTGCGGTTGGCGACGTTCCTTGAAGTCCGACTGCTACTCTCGTACTACCATGGGTCTCCACTCTGCACCATGGAACCAAGATTCCTCCCTCGATGGAAATTCTAGACGTTCTGGAGTTTCTAAAAGATTGAGACGGTCTAGAAGTTCTAATAGACTGTGCGTCGACATTGGTCACGTATAGGATGAACATGAATACACGCGCTTATGCCCTGGACGTGTTAATTTGGAAAGCGGCTTCTGCACAGATGAAAAAGAGATAGAATAATGATCTTAAACAAAGTTAACCGTGTACTCAAAGAATGAATCAACAAGTATCGCACGGTAGAATGTCACTGAATCAAGAAGTATCACACGGTAGAATGTCACTGGAATCTACCCCGTATTCTATCACTAATCATTTAATGCGGCCGAATGTCAAC
This sequence comes from Anabrus simplex, assembly GCF_040414725.1. Classification (NCBI taxonomy): domain Eukaryota; kingdom Metazoa; phylum Arthropoda; class Insecta; order Orthoptera; family Tettigoniidae; genus Anabrus; species Anabrus simplex. Next base: position 801,868,555 of record NC_090266.1, read on the forward strand.
GCAATTCAGTTTTAACGCTTGAAAGATAAGTAAGCGGAGTTGAATGTCATGAAATCGAACTTTCAAAATAAATAGCCACTTAGAATTATATGATAATGTAACTTCACATTGTAGAATGTCAATGAAATCGACCTAGTAAGGTCAAAGAATGTGACACTTGGCATATGTTTAAGTTTTTCACTTGATACATATTTCTAAGTTTTTACACAGTTTTGAAGACAATCACTTTGATCGGATGGAAGCGAAAATATAGTACTTGTGAAATTATTCCTGTTCACATGTGTTAATGGAAAAATAAACTGAAACTGACTCTGTTCGTTAACAGTCCTTGGTTCCATCATTTGTAAGGTTGATGAATACAAGTTCAAATGTATAGTTCGCAGTCTATCACCTACGAAATTATTTCCAGGTGTTTGAAAATTATTTACACACGAAAAATTGCAAGTCTGGTAATGTAGATACAAAGTTTCAGTTCACGTTATATCCAATAACCTGTCAATGTTCGACACTTGAGAAATTCTCAGTCTTATAGCACTATTGTGACAATGAAAACTCTCGAAATATTGCAAGCTCTGTTCAAGAATCTATCACTGATCAGAAAGCCTCATTCCCTTTCAAAATACGAGCACTTGGAAACTAAACACAAGTCTTTAAACACTCGTACTAAATAATCAATCACTTGTGAAGGTTAATGTCGACGGAGCTCAAGTTATATTCTATCACTCACGAACTGTAGAAAATGTATAATTTCTACATTCAACACCGTAGAACTTAAACTGTTACTCGACGTACATCGCGAATGCCACGGGCCGACCGACCGGGTTCGACCGTGGTAATAGACACACTGATCTGCCTTGGGAATTAGCCCTCGATGCATGGTTCTGTTGGGCCGAATCTTGGAGCTGGTTCTCCCAGATTTTATGACTGCTTTTATATGATGTACGACAATGCTTGTTAACATCTTAGTTAACCCTGTGAGGCAAAAATATATAGTTTCTCTTAACTAGTAACTGACAGCAAAAGTGTTCATGAAGATAGCAGTAATTGTATTTTATTGAATATCATATGTAGTTTTGGTCGGATTTGCACCAAACTTGGTGGAAATGGAAATTTAAAAAATTGGCAACACGATGATGTTATTCTCATAATTTAATCCTTATTCTAAGGAAAGTTATTAGGCGTAAAACATTTCGAATGTTCTCTGGCTGATGCAATCTTTCTGTCACAAGGGGGGCAGGCTGTGACGTCATATGCTCCACGTCGCTCACAAACTTCATGCTATAGCTAGTTGTTGAGTCGGCGCGCAGCGCGTAATTCAAGTTCGAAGTGCGGGGACTTTATCTTGGACCAGCGTTCCTGATACAGTATGTATGTATGTGTGCGTGTTTGTTCCACCACGACGGCAAAAAGGCTGAATAGACCTCGACCAAACTGCATATTTAGTGTCTACTAATCCAGTAGCGGGTTTCGATATGCATTTCATATAAAATCAATGAACAGACTGCGGGTTTTAAGGAACACCAGAAGAGTTTCCTTCAATTTTCTCTTATACTATTGAACATATCTCGACCAAACTTCATATTTAGATTCTACTTATCCAGGAGCAGGTTTCGATATTCATATTATTTAAAAGTTATTGAATAGACTGGTAGTTTATAGCAAGGGCAGAAGAAGGGTTTTTCGATTTTCTCTTACACTATTGATTATATGTTAAATCTGTAGACTGTATGTGAAGCTCCCCTTCCTTTTAAATAATTTTTGTTATGTGCATAATTTCGCATAATCTTCAAATGATGGAGAAAATTGCTAGTTACTACAGGCTTCATGCCCTGCAGCCTGTGACGGACACCCTCGCAGAAGGGTTCATAAGAATAAACAATCAGAGGATGCTTCATATTTCTCCTGGCTTTAAAATGAGCCCCACCTAATGTATCTGTACACAGAGGTAATATGAGGTATAACTTTTCCCTTTAGTGTCTGTCTGTCTGTCTGTCTGTCTGTCTGTCTGTCTGTCTGTCTGTCTGTCTGTCTGTCTGTCTGTCTGTCTGTCTGTCTGTCTGTCTGTCTGTCTGTCTGTCTGTCTGTCTGTCTGTCTGTCTGTCTGTCTGTCTGTCTGTCTGTCTGTCTGTCTGTCTGTCTGTCTGTCTGTCTGTTGCTAAACTGCTGGTCTTGTTTCAACCAAAGTTCGTTCTTGGATTCTAGTCACTCAGGATTGTGTTATCAGATGCATATGATGTCACGGTAATCACATGGAGTTGATATTTATAGGAAAATTGTTCTCAAATATTTTCGTTAACATTAGGTCTACAAAAAGACTGTACACAATAAACGTCTAGGAATATGTTATTTCCGTCCTTTTGTGCCACGTACGCATTTATCGTACAACGGATAATAACGCAGATGATTACGAAAAGTTGTATTTTTAGTCCAAGTCCCGTGGGACACGTCGTGCATGTGATTTCAAGGTGGGCAACGGGAAAAACTAAAGAGCCATTTCATTTTTTTCATTAGGACAGATATTAAGGCAGGTATCATCAATGTCAGAGCGCCACGCCAGTGATCAGAGATACAATATGCAACCTGAGAACCATGGAGAATTTCGCACAACTTCGGACCAGGAACTCTATCGTTCAATAAAACTGGAAAATGTCATCATTCTCTGTCGACTTTGCTCAGCTTCATCGTATTTCACGTTAGTGTCAAGCGCTTTCGAACGAAAATATGAATTTAACATGTCGCATGAAAAGTGTGAATAGAGCCATGCTACTTCACATAAATTCCTGAAGGTAACATGTAATCCAGTGTAAATTCCCGTTCGAAGGCCGGTAAAATTTGAGGAGACAATATTTTCTTCGCTACCAGAGCACGTTTAGGATATTTTGTGCTGTTATTCCTGTACTATACAAGGGGATAGTTATAAGTTTTAATCGCGCACCCGGAAGTTACAAGGTAACCACATTTTCTCGAAAAAAATATTCTCCGCCAATCCGATTGCACCATCGTTATTAGCTTAACCCGAAGGTAATCCCTGATATTTTTGGTCGGTATAGTTCTGATAAACTCTGTGTGAACCTCCATAATTTCCCACGATATTCCTATGATCTTGATATCGAACGAGTTTGGGCTCCATTGGAAGTTGGAACGATGTCGTCATCGTACTCTACGCTCACATGGTCATCCAGAATTGAATACGGTATATTGTACCACAGCAGTAGCAAGTAGTTTACAATACTGGGTGGCACATGCACTAGGATCGCACAGGCCTGCCAGTTAAACGTACCTTGCACCAATGCCTCTACCAATGCATACTGCTGAGTTTATGAATCATTAGCTGTAGTACCTCTTTTTTTGACGGAACAATCACTTAACACGTGTCTGATTACATGTTTGTCCACCCCTCATATTGTTCCCCAGAATTTGAGACACATTAGTGGACATCCCTCTAACTGTCAGCGTTGTAATGTACTCGCTTCCTTCTTTCCAAGACCTTTGCAATTTCTTTATTCTTCTTTACTTTTTTGCATTATTGCTCATCTTGATTCGATCTGTCCCTTCCCGTATAAAAGAAATCCATGGATAGGGTTAATATTAAAATAACTGACAAATGTACAAAACCTAAAACGTTGCCGGAACGATCTTCAAAGCAAGTTAGCCACTGGCTCTTGGAATTAAACTTTCACACGACTGCCATCGACATTTACCTTGTTTTTGGCTGTATCGGGAAATGTTATAGAACAAAAAACCTAAAAGAGGTATGTTCATGTAAAACTAACCGAAAGAGAGATACATCGAGTTTTTTTGCTTTAGGGCCCTTCTGAAGCACCACCCCCTGCTGACACTTTTTGAACCTCTTAGGCTATGGCTATGATCATACTTGAGCATTTTTCTAAACTGAAATACCAAGTGTTATTTAAACCGACCCATCGATTTTCCCGTGATGCTGTTGCCAGACACAGAAAAATATTAAACGCAGCTCGACATGACGTCAGTGTTTTTCTCAGAATACAATATTAACCGACTTGAATGTCGCGTTTAAAAACAATGCTGTCGCATGAAATGCTCAATCAAATGAAAAAAGGCACGGAGTTCCTCCCTTTCTACGAACAGGACTAGACTGGGCTTCTAACAACACCAAGTTCCAGAGCTGGAATGACTTCACCACAGGAAGCGGTAAACACTGCTTTACCGTTTTCCATTAAGTTTCCAACCAGACCAGTCCTATCTTTCTTTTTTGCTAGTTGCGTTACGTCGCACCGACACAGATAAGTTTAATGGCGACGAAGGGATAGGAATGGGAAGGAAGCGGCCGTGGCCTTAATTAACGTACAGCCCCAGCATTTGCCTAGTGTGAAAATGGGAAAACACGGAAAACCACCTTCAGGGCTGCCGACAGTGGAGTTCGAACCCACAATCTCCCGGATGTGAGCTCACAGCTGCGTGCTCCTAACCGCACGGCCAACTCGCTCGGTACCGTTCCTATCAGCGCCGCATAGAAGGGATCGAATACTGTGATGAACCAGTGTATTACGAACCAGTACAGTAGTTAGCAGAGAATGTTTGAATCAGAGGAATGGCATGCTAAAGAAAAGAGAGTCGTAGGTCTCCCCAGCTACTTCCCGTCAATATTCAGGCACGCTGTTCTACTAGGCACGCAACAGTAATGGCATCTATCAGAGATGAGTGGCAGCAGAAGAGACAAGGCACATCACAACACACAATAGTCAATAAAATGTTATTGTTGATCAATGTTACGAGCTTTCGATAATGTAAGCCTTCATATTTAGTTTTCTTCCGGAACTGTGATATTAGGGTATTCAATGAAAACGGAGTCCTCCTTACTCCTTTCATGGGGATCCTTCACGATTCTTCCACATTTTCATAGTCATCATTACAAATTTTCCTTTCCGATATGGACGGATGACCAGGCGGTTTTTCACCGTAAGATTGCTGAGAAATGATATAATGGATGCAGAAATTTTCCCACGGAATTGAAGTGTGTATTGTAGAGATAGGATAGGAATGGTAAGAATGGGATTATTTATTCTGGTCAAAGAAGAATTTGTAAGCTACGAAAAAGTTAAAGTTCTAGGTCTAAGGCTCATTTCTAAATATAATAGGCATCTTGACATCTTTGGAGTGTACAGACCGGGAAAGAGTAGCGCTGACGGTGATTTAAAATTACTTGATAAGATTATCATCCATGTGGGAAACGACATGGAAAGGAATATGTTTGCAGCGGGAGATCTCAATTTACCTAATGTCAATTAGGAAGGTAATGCGAACGACAGGAAGCATGACCAACAAATGGCAAATATATAGGAAGGACCGCTGATTCAGAGAGTGATGGAACCAGCATCAGGGAAGAATATTCTGGACGTGGTGCTGATAAAACCAGGTGAATTCTACAGAGAAACCGACGTAAGAGACAGTATTATGATCATGATACTGTTTTGGTAGCAGTTAAAAAATGTGATAGAAGGGATGGTCTTAAAATAGGACTATTAGGCAATATCATATGGCTGATAAAACAGGCATGAGGGAGTTTTTATAAAGTAACCATGGTCGGTGTAAAACGGTAAATAAAAAAGTTAACGGACTCTGGGATGGGTTTAAAGCAATTGTTAAGAAATCTGAAAGAAGGTTTGTACGTTTAAAGGTGGTGATAATGATGATGCTTGTTGTTTTCAGGGGCCTAAAATCGAAGGTCATCGGCCCCCTTTAAAGGTGGTAAGGAATGGTAAATACCCACTTCAATATAACAGAGAATAAAGAGACAAAGAAGGAGGTGCAGATTGAAATGAAATAGCGTTAGAAATGTCTGTGGAATTAAGGAGAAATTGAATGAAGTTACTAGGAAATTGAATCTAGAAAATAGTCAGCTAAGGATAATTGGCAGTCATACAAATATTAATGAAAAATGGAAGGGTATGTATAGGTAATTCAATGCAGAAACAGGCTCCAAGAAGGACATTCCAGGAATAATTAACGAACAACGGGAGTGTGTATGTGAGGATCTTCCAAATGCAGAAGTATTCAGTCAAAAGTATGTAAAGACTGTTGGTTACAAGGATAAGGTCCAGATAAACGAGGTGACTAATGCTAAAGAAGTATTCAAATTTGCCAATTATAACAATAACATTTACAATAATATACAAAAGTTGAAAACTAGAAAAGAGACTGGAATTTATAAGATTTCTGGGGATATACTAAATATAATAGGTTGGGATATAGTATCGCATCTAACTTCTTATTTGATTATTGTTTGCAAGGAGGAGCTATACCAAATGAATTGAGAGTTGCTATAGTAGCCCCTGGGTATAAAGAATAAGGTAATAAACATAAAGCTGAAAATTAGAGACCATTTAGTTTGGCATGCATTGCATGTAAGCTTTGGGAAAGCACTATTTCTGATTGTATTAGACATGTTTGCGAAATTAATAACTCGTTCGCTAGAAGGCAGCTTGGGTTTAGGAAATGTTAATCAATTGAAGCCCAACTTATAGGAATCCAGCAAGATATAGTTCTAACAGATATCTTGGATTCAGGAGGTCGAAAGGACTGTATCGCGATTGGCCTGTCATTGAAGACTACTGGCAAAAATGAGTGCAATTGAACTAGATAAAAGAGTGACTGAATTGGTGGCTATATTTCTAGATAATAGATCTCAGAGAATTGCTTGCTTGATGATGATGCTTGTTGTTTAAAGGGGCCTAACATAGAGGTCATCGGCCCTCTCAGAGAATTAGAGTAGGCGAAGTTTTATCTGACAATGTAATAATTACGATGGGAATTCTTCAAGGCAGTATTATCGGACCTATTTGTTCTCTTATACTGTATATGTAAATGATATGAGTAAAGAAGTGGAATCAGAGATTAGGCATTTTGCGGATAATGTTATTCTGTATAGAGTGATAAATAAGTTGCGATATTGTGAGCAATTGCAAAATGACCTCTGTAATGTTGTGAGATGGACAGCAGGGAATGGTATGATGATAAACGGGGTTGGGAGTCAATTGTTTGAGTTTCACAAATAGGAAATGTCCTCTCAGTTTTAATTACTGCGTTGGTGGGGCAAACGTTGCTTATGAGGATCACTGTAAGTACCTAGGTCTTAATATAAGGAAAGATCTTCATTGGGGTAATCACATAAAGGGGACTGTAAATAAAGTCTACAGATCTCTGCACATGGTTATTTTTTTTGCTAGGGGCTTTACGTCGCACCGACACAGATAGGTCTTATGGCGACGATGTGATAGGAAAGGCCTAGGAGTTGGAAGGAAGCGGCCGTGGCCTTAATTAAGGTACAGCCCCAGCATTTGCCTGGTGTGAAAATGGGAAACCACGGAAAACCATCTTCAGGGCTGCCGATAGTGGGATTCGAACCTACTATCTCCCGGATGCAAGCTCACAGCCGCGCGCCCCTACGCGCACGGCCAACTCGCCCGGTACACATGGTTATGAGGGTATTTAGGGGTTGTAGTAAGAATGTAAAGGAGAGGGCACACAAGTATCTGGTATGGCCCCAACTAGAGTACGGTTCCAGTGCATGGGACCCTCACCAGGATTACTTGATTCAAGGAATGGAAAAAGTCCAAAGAAAAACAGTTTGATTTGTTCTGGGTGATTTGCGACAAAAGAGTAGCGTTACAAAAATGTTGCAATCTTCGGGCTGGGAAGATATGGTAGAAAGGAGACGAGCTGCTCGATTAAGAGGTACAGTATGTTCCGAGCTGTCAGTGGAGAGATGGCGTGGAATGACATTAGTAGGCGAATAAGTTTGAGCTGTGTCTTTAAAAGCTGGAAAGGTCACAATATGAGGATAAAGTTGGAATTCAAGAGGACAAATTGGGTAAAATATTCGTTTATAGGAAGGGGAGTTACGGATTGGAGTAACTTACCAACGGAGATTTCAATAGATTTCCAATTTCCTTAAATGAATTAAGAGAAGGCTAGGAAAACAAGAGATAGGGAATCTCCCACCTGGGTGACTGCCCTAAATGTAGATCAGTAGTGACTGATTGTGATTGATTGTGATTGATTGAACAACATTTCCATTATAGCGATGATCGGCGTTGGTATGGATTAAGCAAAAAGCCTAAATAATGGATATGTCTTTCATCATAACCAGTGCGCTAAAACTGTATAAGACATAAATAATTGGCAATTGTATAATCTATAAAATTTATCGATAGGACCACTAATAACATATATTTTGAACCCTTGAACTTACCGTTCCATCGTTGGTCGTCTGCCTCGGCTGCTTCAGTGGAGCAATATCGTACACTTAGATCTTGGGGTCGTTGCGAGTTTTTTCTGTCACTTCACCGTCCATACGATAGGGTTCAGAAGACAGCATAACTACTCAAATGAGGAGCAAAAAACTGTGCTTACTAAAATATTCCCTCAGTATAAATTACGATAATTCATTTATTAACTTGGCAAGAATTGTCACTTAAATTTTTTACAACATGTTTTAACGCAGTCATAATGCATAACATGAATGGTAACGTTTTCTTGGAATTGGTCATTATTGTCTTTCAAAGAATGAAAACGTAATGTAAAATTCGTGGATACCAAAACCCAGAAAACGAGAATAAAATCTAAAAATTGGGCACCATTGATCCAAACAATGACTAGGAGTTAATCCAAACGATCCGTGAAAAATCTGACCTTCAACAACTACTGTAGAATTCCAGATTTGCATTTAATTAAGGTTATCTATCATCTACTATCCTATCGGATATTGGAACATCCCCCGAATGTATCCTTAATTGAATCAAATCGACTATCAGTTGCTTTGGATAGGTTGCGAAATATTACTAGAAAACATGGTGTTCATTACAAGTTAATAGCAATTGTCACCATCAAAATGAAATTCCACCATGTATTTGTCATCTCGTGACACCCTTAAGTTACAGAGGAATCCAGATGCTGAAACATGCATCACCCGAAAGAGATGTTTGGAAGGAACCAACAACACTCGATCCGAGGGGATCTTACGTTACGTCGTCCTCAAGGAACAAAACTGCGAAATGCAGGAAAACATTAATTCATTATACATTCTTCTCACAAGAAAAATGATGAGTCACTTGACAATGTTTTACTAAAGAACTTTCAGGTTATAAAACAATTGCATCGTTAAGTTTGTTAAAATAAATCACACGAACGGATATCTTTCCAATTTACTATAACTACGGCTACCATTACAAATCTGTCTACCTACACTTGCCCCATTAAACTAAGCTACAAGTGATCGGTAGATCAACGTCTCACATAAACAATGTGAATAAAAATATGAAAATAAAATATATTAATACCTGACGAATCGAAACCGCATTCTAATGTAAATCATACGTAAATCAACTAAATGTCAACATGTGGCACTACCATAATATACTGGACACCCGAACAATAAATCTTAAAGTAAAGTGAATAGAAAACGAAAGTTCATCGAACTTGAACACGCGCGGCTAAGCAGTAAGGATCAGTCTCCATTAGCTCGGTTTCCACGTGGGACAACGCTTACATTCATGCCACTACTGATGCAACGCTATTATGGGAGCACCTTCTGGCCAGTAAGAATCATGCCGAAACATGGCCTGAATAGTAGCCTACCTGCTAATATCTCTCACATTCGTATCTACCTCTGCAAACACTAACATCGTTCAAGTCGATTCGCAAAAATGCCTAACCTATGATTTGACTATGTTCAGACGACATCCTAATCCTGTCGTTGAGCCTACGTTACTGTGTCTATTCATCCTGAAGATATATAATATACGCAGCATCCTAAATCTATCGTTGAGCCAACGTTATGGTATCTACACATCATTCATACTGTCAGGCGAAATCGAAATTTTAATACAATGTCCGGATAATTATATCTGATGCTCGTTGAAACTCTAAGACATGAAGTGAAATTTGCTACAAATATGAACCCGAATCTGGAAATATTACTGTGCCTGTTTCCTTCAATAAAGCGTGAAATCGAAATTAAACAACATGTCCGAAGAGTTTAATCTATTCCTCACTACAATCCCAACACATGCAGTGAAGTTCGCTAAATAAAAATAAACTCAATTCTCGTTTGATTTTACGTAATATCACTAAAAACAGTAATCACTACCACCACGATATTCACTGCATAACTCAAGTGTGAGGCTCCAACTGGCCTTTCATGTTAACCTTCCAACAGGCATCACCGTAAACTGTCCAGTGAAGTAACTCTCCATCAGTCTACTCAAGATAAACTATCATTCTAATAAAACTCATTTTTCACACACGCAGTGTTTCTAGTCAGCCATAATTCGTCTCCTAAGGATACAGAATAGAATTCAATTTACAATAATCAAGTATTATCTCGACCGTGTGTCAGAATGTATTTTCGTGAGGTCGGCTATCACAAAACGCACTTCGCTGGCATCGAATAGGACCCTCACTTAGACTTAATTGCCGTTACCTACGGTCTTACATAAAATAGTAATCATGGGAGAAACGTCAACTTGTTTTTAAAATAGACTTTACAATGCGCTCACTTGGATTTGACAACATTTAAATTCATTAACCGGTCTGGATTGCTACAGGACATCGTTCATCTTATACAGTCTGTCTCAGAAATATTACACCACATCTCATACACCATGTCACAAAAATTCCTCTCCGTGGAAATACAGGAGCCCCGTTCCTCCGCATCCTTCACATGACACACCCTCATAAAATACAGGGTCAATCTGCCTTTCACATCTTCCTAACTATTCTCACAATATTTCACTTCCATTGCAATCCATTTTCTCCTTGTTTGAAACTTTTTAAATACAAGCGATCCCATGACCAACCAACTTTATGATGATCTCACAATTTGCTTCTCTAAATTTTTACTGAACTCAGGAGCAAAATAGCATACAGTGATTTTCTGAATCACAAATACACGGTGTCACAAAATTTAAGTTTCCTAAAAAGGCCGACTTTATATTTCCTCCACTGGATTACGATATAAACCACAAATGCCGCTCGTAACTGCTGAACGCATAATTTATCACGTCAATTTTTATCCTGATGTGATTATTATTATTATTATTATTATTATTATTATTATTATTATTATTATTTGATGGTTTGATATTTGACTTCTTCAAACTAATAGCGGTTATTTATCGTTATTATTATTGTAACTCTTACCGGTCAGAGGAGGGGGTATTTAAGCATTTTCTAGGGACGCTATGCGTGGCGCTATGACTATGGTGCAATCATTTCGACTGAAAGCCATTGGACCGATTTCTTCGAGATTCACTCCAGACATTTATTATTGCAATATATAACTTCACTTGTACATTTTAAAGAAATTTTAACACATTTTAACGTCTTGCGCGCTGTCATAAATAATAGACAATTCGCCTCCACGCTAGAATAAAGACAAGACACTTCCTCGTCGTCGCAATATACTTGATTGCACACGCAACTTATACAACACGATGTTCTGATTTATTAATTAATTAATTAATTTAAGGGGACAAGTATTTACATCTCTAACTACAAAACATAATATTTGATTCGACAGACCTGTAAATTGCAGTCGTTTTGGCATGACATTTTCTCGGCTTAATCGTGTGCCAGCAACCTTCGATTTAGCCCTTCATAATTGCAGGGTATATTCTTCTCTTAAATATTACCGTATATATACACAGATTTTACACTTGGCTTGGAGCAACACGCGTTACCATAAATTATTCTACGCACATATAACAGTTAAATCGTCCGTCTTCATATCGAGAACTCAACTAACGCAGTTTGTGGAATCTTCCCAACTCCTTTCTAACCAGATGTTCACAGATGTGATTGATCGTGAGACACAAAACTTATCTCCGTCAGACTATCTTCTTCCCTTACCAATTATTAAAAAAACATTGTCCGCAGTAATTCACAAAAAACTATCTATGAATCTGGTGTCTCGCTGTGAGAAGCTCAGGAATCCTAAAATTATTAAGCTTTTGATTCATTTCCCCGACCGTAATAGATGTCGTAACTACAATGTTCAATAGCTAGTTTTGTCGTCGTTCACCATTTACCACTTGGTAACATTTTCATCCCTCGAACCGACTGGCTTTAGAGGTTTTTTAAGTATATTTCGCCCACTTTAAGCCTTCTACTTTAATGTTGCCTGACGTAGGTTCACACCCTCTGAACATATAATTACGACTGACGCTCCTGCCTGAGGAGAGGGTATTTAAGCATTTCCTAGGGACGCTCTGCTTGGCGTTATGACTGTGGTGCAATCATTTCGACTGAAGACGACTGGACCGATTTTTTCGAGACTTGCTCCAGAGATTCCACCTATTCTTCCAGTCATGATGGTGTTGTTTGCCGATTTTCCCGTTACTTTAATGGGCGTAATTAATTAATTTCGTGCATTAGGGTTGCCGCGCATTTTACTGTATGTCCTTAACACGTGTTCACCTCACGGACAACATAGCTACCAAATTCTCTCCAGGCGTAATTAAATACATTTCCACCCTGTGGACCTTAGCTTCATCAAATATTTCCCAAAATTGTAAATGACTTATTTCTTTGTTAACGACAGTGCCGAAATCTCTCGCAAGGAGGGTTATTATCCAGAATTTCATTATTAATTTCCCGAGGTCTTCCGAGATGTTCCGACCTCGTTCGACTTGGTGGCTCGCCTCCCGCTGTGAGTTGCCAAGCCACGGAGCGAGAGATGACCTTGCAATATAAAATAGAGTTGCACTCCATCTTGTAGTTGCAATTTTTAGCAAGGTAGAATTATGGGTTCAATTTGATAATTTTCACCCAGCGTGAATATAATTATTTATAGCCTAGACTATAATGCCCTGTTCCCCGACTTTTCATAACATTATATTCAGCCATTTCATCGTGTCACGGCGTTGGTATGGACTGAGCAAAAATAAATTCAAATTCATGAATATCTCTGTTATTATAGCCGGTATGGTAAAACTGTTTAAGACATAAATGGTCTGAAATTGCATTATCTGTAAATTTTGGTATGTACTATTTATCTCTAGGACCACTAATAACACATACAATTAAAGAATTAAATTTGTTATCCTTCTTCTTAAACTACCGTTTAACCTAGTGGGAATCAAATTATTTTAGCCTAGGTTGTAGTGCCTTCTCTCCGATTTTATATACCGATTCTCATCAAATTCTCTTCAGCCATTTTCTAGTGATGCGCGTACATATAGACAGACAGACAGACAGGCAGGCACAAATGACGGAAAGTTAATAATTGCATTTCCTTCTTACTGTGGATACGGGGGATGCAGAAATACGATTCCTTTTTTAATTATGAGCAATTTACAGACAAAACTCTTATTTTGTATATATTGATGGATACAGGCCATTCACACTGCTATGCACTATTATGAGTTAAAGTTCGGTTTACAGGCTCGTTGCACCAACATAATTAAAAAAGTGGTTAGAAAAGGTGACGTATTAACTAACGCTTGGTATAGCTCCATTTGTATGTAATCGAAGCATGATTGCGTTAAAAATTATTCTGCATTGGGCCATAATATAATTCTGGATATTTAACTGTTGTACTGTGCTCCGTCCGTTGGTAGGTTCAAGCCTTCGCTATCAACAGCCAGCCCCAACATAATCTTTCCACAGTCTTCTTTCATACCTTCAACCCTACATTTTTTCCATGTTGGTGCCAATTCTCGTAGACATACGAAAGCTTATCAACAACCCACACATGCAGTTTCGGGTGCGAACGAGGGGCAACTCTTCGCACTACCGAAAGGTGTCAGTTGCTAAAATCGTATCAAGTCTTCTTCTTAACCATGACTATCAGTTATTAACCATTTATTGACCCACAGATCCCTTGACTATGCTGTATGCAACATCGAATTGTGTTCTCTGAACACTCCTGTCCTAGAAATAATAATTAGCGAGGATGGAGCCCTACCTAGGATGAAATCTATTGTTGAATGTGCACGAAAACGGATCCCCTAGCCAGAGGATATATACAATACCGGTAAAAATCATCATCCCGGTCGGGAATCAAACACTGGGCCACCTGAAAAGAAGGCCATCGTGCTGACCATTCAGCTAAAGAGCCGGACAATCCTATTCTGAAAATTCTGTAGTCACTTTTCCTACGAGTAGCAGCCATGCAAATGCTCATCCAATATACCTTTCACATGGGGAATAAAAATTGTTTTGAAGCATGGTCATGGTCAGACAGGATAGTAATAAATGCATAATTATTACTTGTCAGATAATTAACTTTGATTCAAGTGATATTGCTATGATTACAAAGAGAAGTATCACGAGTTAGCAACGTTTAGTGCTAAATTATTCTTATATTGATGAACCAGTTCTGAGAGGTAAAGTTTTGAGGCTTCCTTTGTGGCTGCAGTTAGCTCCCTCCGAGTTCTGGTTAGTAGTAGTGTGTTGATGTTTCAGTCTCTGGCACTCACCATCAGTTATTCTTATTTGTGCTTCAATTTCAGTTCTGATTATTGACAGCTGTTGCAGTGATACGTTTTCCTTGAAACACAGATTATTGACAGCTGTTGCAGTGATACGTTTCCCTTGAAACAAATGAGCCACACTTTTATTTGCTCAGCACTGAATTCCGCCTGCTCCTTCCGAAAATACACCAGAATTTCAAATATTCTTATCAATGTCTCATTTCCATTGTTGCTGCCGACGTCAGCTTCAGTAAATAATAACGTACAAATCGACTAAGTAGTACCTGAAAACGTTCTTGCGCTGTAATCAAGATTTATGGATAAACTGGCACAACAGCTAAATATGACCCAGTCTTAGATAACTGAAAATTAGCCTGATTTTTGATTGTAAAATAAGTGCGTTAACTATATAAATGGCGAATCCTAGTCCAGTAAATCCACGGAGAAATACGGCAGGAAAGTGAAGTGGCAGACCCAGAAGCCTATAAAATTCCAGACAAGATTTTGATCTCATGTCAAAGATACACAATTCTTTAAGGACATAAATCAAGAAATCTTCTGTATTGATGCACGGAGATACGTAAAGACAAGTTAGTGATAACATTAAGGTGCTAGAATGGAATTCATACAGAATATTTTATGTCACGCTGAAAGAAATGTATTCGTATTTTTCTAATGGATATTCTTTTGAAAACCATTATGATCTCTCATTTCAAGGTAAGAATCTAATTACGGAGCAAACTTATTGTACTAAATGAGGACCATTCTCATTGTAGAGTAGGCCAAATCTATCAATGTTAATGAACTCTAGGACATCCAATACAGTCTCCTCAAGGAGATAGAAGTCATTACTTCCTGACATTCTCTGCCCTAGGTTTCGTAGTGACGGCAGAGTCTTCGAACTAGCATACATTATATATCCACAAAGAATATAATGTTGAGTGTTTCTGTCAGAAATCAATAATACTATGCGAGCATCGTGCCTTCAGTTGCAATACATGTTAACAGGCATTGAAGTGCTGGAATTTTACCCTGAAAAGAGAATCATTAGCATATCAGCAAATTGGTTGACACAGGTCAGTTACATTTCAACGCTACAAAATGAAAACAGATTATGCTGGGATAACCTTGACCATTGTAGGCGAGCACCCAATCAACTGACATATGATGTTATTTTGCTGTTGTTCGTTTTTTGATAGTGTTTTCACGTCACACTAACTAAGAGGATTTAGTGACGATGGAATAGGGAAGGGCTAGGACTGCGAAGAAAGCAGCCTTAGCCTTAATTAATGTAATTAATTGTGTAGCGTGGAAATAGGAAAACACTAGAAAAGCTCTTCTGGGATGCCAACGGTGGGGTTCGAACACACCATCTCCCGAATACAAATTTAGAGGAGCACGGGCTGTACAACGCAGCCAGCACGCTCCGTGCTGCGTATATGTGGGTGGTGGTGGTAGTAGTAGTAGTAGTAGTAGTAGTAGTAGTAGTAGTAGTAGTAGTAGTAGTAGTAGTAGTAGTAGTAGTAGTAGTAGTAGTTTAACGGCTGTAACAGCGGTAACAATTTCTTACACTCCGTAGGTGCACCAGAGTGTTGGTAATTTCATCTGGGAATGTTTCTACGTATTATGAGTCATCATCGCATTTAAGGACGCGATTGGTCCACTAAGGTAAACTGCAAACTGACGGAGTCACATAGGTCACCATCATAGCAGTAGTCAAAACGGATATCTAATTAAAGTGAATTATGATGTACATTATTATCCAAAGCCATATTAAGGGTGTTTTATCCCTAACTGGCTCTCACTTACAATGCCAAATACATTTTGGGAGTCAGTCTGTGATAGACATTACCTTGCTCGATTTATGTAAGCTAAAGCGCCCCCCACCCCCGCCCTCGTTCTCCGACTTAGCTACACTTGTTCTTACTCGATGATACGCTCCTGCATCCTCTTATGAGATTAAAATCTTTTCTACGTGTTTTACTTCCGACTTTCGTCTGGTTTTCTCTCTGTTCTAGTTTCCCCCTCTACCCCGGAGAGCCTCGACTCAGATCGGATTTGTAATTGAAATGAGTCGTACCCCGGCGTCACTACACGTTTTAAAAGTATTAAGACTTCCTTCTTCTCACTCTTCTCGAGAGGGGGAAGGGGTGCGCTCCCTTGCAGAAGATCACTCCTTTACTATTGCAAGAAGCTGGGAGTTTAAGACATTTCAGGCACACTTATGGGAGATGTTACACTTTATTGCTATTTGCTAAATCATTAGCAGCTCATTTCTTAAAATTGAATTCTTCTGTCCTCAACAGTTTAGGTAAGGGAGAGGAAAGCTGTTCTACAACTCATATTTCTCCCAGTCTGTGGCCGTTTCGAGTGGACCTGATGCATTTATATCTCTCTCAAGAGGAAGGAGACTTGCTACAACAGGTAAGACGAGTGGCCGTCAAGAAATGTTTACAGTTTACAGTAGACTCTCGGCTTTCCGGCTCGTGACTATCCAGTCTATTTAGTACTGTAATACAGTACAATAATTTTACTAGGAGCCGTAAACGATTACAAGCTTTACTACTTAGAATTGAAGGAGTGTAAAGCAGTAGTACTCCCTTCCTGTTGATTACAGATTAATAGATTTTGTCTCGTTTAGAAACCGAAGTTGATTAGTAAATAAGGATAAACAAATACCCAGTAAAATGAAATGGCGTATGGCTTTTAGTGCCGGGAGTGTCCGAGGACAAGTTCGGCTCGCCAGATGCAGGTCTTTCGATTTGACACCCGTAGGTGACCTGCGCGTCTTGATGAGGATGAAATGATGATGAAGACGACACATACACCCAGTCTCCGTGCCAGGGAAATTAACCAATTAAGGTTAAAATTCCCAACCCTGCCGGGAATCGAACCCGGGACCCCTGTGACCAAAGGCCAGCACGCTAAACATTTAGCTATGGAACCGGACGAAATACCCAGTATTCACGGTGGTTTATTCATCCTGATTCTCGTTATAGTGAGTAATTTGTAAATCTCAGGAAGAATATTTTATGGCGGCTTGTATATTATACATGAATACGCACTGCGGAGCGGTATAATCCATATTAAAACTCTTAAATTGTAGGTATGCTTCGGTATGCGCAGTTTTGAATGACGTGTTCTGTAAAATATAGCCTACTTCCATTTGGTAATTTTTATCTTTTTAAGAAATATAGTTGTAATGGTTTATAGGTACAGTATGTGATTATTTCTTACACAGTTTAAGACACGGAGCAATGTGCATTGATATATTTTCATTAGAAATAAAATAAATGAGAATTGATACAGAAAGAAACATTAAGCGAAATTTCAATCGTTTCCTTCTCTTGCATACATTCCAAAATATTTCATATCTTTGGATGACAGTAAGTTCTGAAAACGAAATCCTTTGAAGTACAGAAGATTTAAAAAAACGTAATTTTAAATAAGAACGTACTTTAAGTCCGTGTGCACAAACTAAGTCTCCGTCAGAAAAAAAGTTTTATCCATCAATATTAGTAATTAAAAGAAGGTTATATAAATACTACTAGCTTTTACCCGCGGCATCGATCACGAGGATTTAGTAATTTTATAACATTAATCGTTCCTCGGTACTGCATTAAGACACTATCTGAAAATACCTTAAGTATAAAAACTCACCAAAAAGTGCTTTTCCTTTACCCCCTAGAACCTCTTCGTAAAATACGTTTATGGTATTGCATTTTGGGGCTAAGATGGCTAGGTTACTGGCAGAGCTAACTCTGGAATATACGACGTGGAACTCTACATTTGAGAAACAGTCCTCACTCAAGTCGAAAACAAAAATTATGTGTTTCCTTATTTTTTAAGAAGATTCCAAGTACCTATTTCAACGTCCGTTCAGATATAAGTATCCTTATAAAAAGAATTCAACTCCTTCTTCACTTATTTTCATCCCCCATAAGTGTTTTTTCAGAAAACAAAAATATACACGTTCCTTTGTTATTGAAGGATATTCCAAATAACAATTTTAACGACTGTAACATCTTCAGTTTTTTATATATATCCACATAAAAGAATTCATCTCCTTCTTCACTTCACTCCGCCCTCACCCCCGTTAACTAGACTTTCCGAAAACATAAAGTACGTGTTAATTTATGTTTAAAGGAGATTCCAAAATACCCATTTTTACGTCTTCAAAATCTCAGTTTTTGATATATAAGCATCCTCATAAATAGAATTAAAATCCTTTTTCACCTATTTTCACTCACCACCGTAAGACGATTTTCCGAAAACAAAAATACGTGTTTCCTTATTTTTAAAGGATATTCAAAATACCAGTTTTCACGTCTGTAACATATTCAGTTCTTGAGATATATGTATCCTCATAAAAATAATTCAACTCCTTCACTTGTTTTCACCCCTTTCCCCCCAATAAGTGGACTTTCCGAAAACAAAAATACGTGTTTTTTAAGGATATCCCAGTTACCACTTTTAACTCTGTTACATCTTCAGTTTTTGAGAAAATGCATTCTCATAAGAATAATTCAATCGATTTTTCGGTCCTTGTCACCCCCTCAAGTGGATTTTCCGATAACAAAAGAAAATACTTGTTCATTTTTTAAAGGATATTCCAAATACCAATATTAACGTGTGTAACGTCTTCAGTTTTTGAGATATAAGCGTCCTTATAAAAGGGATTCAACCCACTTTTCACTTATTTTACCCCCCCCCCAAGTGAATTTTCCGAAAAAATACGTGTTTATTTTTAAAAGAGATTCCAAATACAAATTTTCACGTCTTCAAACTATTCAATTTTTGAGAATCAGATATACTCATTTTAAAAATTCAGCTCCCTCCCTTTTCACCCCTTATCGACGGTACATCCAAACATCCTTCCTCGGCGAGCCCCTACATTCTAATATAAATGGATCCCCCAAATTTCATTTCTTTATGTCCGGAAACGTTGTGTTTTAATTAAAGATTGTCTCAGCGATAATGCATCTGTCAGGCAATCAGTCAGTTAGTCAGGACATGTTGTTTTATATATATAGATAAAACAGGGTGTTTCGTTTTGGATAATATATAATTATATTACAGTAGACTCTCGGTCATCCAGCTCGTGACTATCCAGCCTACTTAGTACTGCAATACAGTGAAGTACTTTCCTAAAGCTTTAGCAAGCGGGTTCTTGCTGGAACCCTATGTGGTCTTTCAAAATGTTTTATGCATATCTTGTGCTTCTGGCACATGTGGAGTCTCAATTATAATATGGAAGACAGTATTGTTAATTCGTATGTATTGAATACATTATCGGAATAAACCCTTGAACTAACGAGGCAGAGAAGCCCTCTTTCAGCGTCCACAACGAACAAGGAGCACACGTAGAGAGCAACTCTGTTGGCAAATTCTTTGTTTTATCAGTTGTTTATCGGATGTCCAAAGTGTGTACTTTGGTCAATTGTTGATTTGTGCGCTCCATTGTGTTTTAATTAAAGATTGCGAAATGGATGATAAACGAAAAAGATTGTAGCGACTACGGGTGAGAAACTACGCGCGGTGCAGTACGTGCATACTTAACAAACACTTATAACTAGCATGTACTACGTAACAAGTGAGAAATTATTAATAAAATTGGATTTTGATATAAAAAGGGTGTATTTATAGAACTCCGACCTATGGGGCTTTTTTGATATGCGGCTTGACCTTCGGCCACATTAGGCCGGATAGCTGAGAGTCTACCGTATATTCATTACAACGAAATACACAAAGATGTAACCTATTGTCTGCAGTACAAGTAACTCAATGTCATTTATGAATAGATACATTGAGAAATGATAATCATTTTCGAAATGGTGAAACGAGTTGCGTCGTTACCGTCCGACACTTTCAAGAACAAATCGAAGAACGTGGTGTCTCCAAAGGTTACTTGTTTAACTACAGCTGTCGTCAATTATTATATAAGGTGTGTCTAAAAGGTACGGTGAAGTGGCCGATATCGCAATGGCAACGTGTCGTAACACTGCGTGCATGCACATGTGAATAGAGAGACAGCTCGAGCAGCGCCACGTAGCACTGAACACCCGGAGCTGAAGCAGGTTAGTCTGCTGCGGCCAGTCATACGTAACGCGTGTGAAGACTCGTGTCTTAGTGCAATGGAGCAACACATAAACATCAAGGTTTGTTACAAATTGGGAAAAATTCCCACGAAGACGCATGTGATGTTGGTGCAAGTGTACGGAACAGAATCCGTATGCAGAAAATGGGTTTACGACTGGTTCAAATCCTTTTGAGATGGACAGGAAACTCTTGATTTTGCGCCACGTCCGAGTCGACCTTCAACAAGCAGAAGTGCAGAAAACATTGAGCATGTGCGACACATGCTGGCACAAATCGGCGACTGTCTCTTAGAAGGTATCAGACGAATTAGGGATTAACAAGAACGTGTGAAACCCATCATTCACAACAATTTGGGTAAGTGGAAAATCTGTTCTCTGTAGGCCTTCGGGCTGAGCAGAGGTCGCTTGGTAGGCCAAGGCCCTTCAGGGCTGTAGTGCCATGGGATTAGGTTAGTTAGTTAGTTAGGAATATATGTTCTGCATTTGTGCCACGCACATTGACTGAAGAGAAAAAGGCGGATGAAAATTGCTTGCTAGTGGCTTTACGTCGCACTGACACAGATAGGACTATGTCTTATGGCGACGATGGGATAGGAAAGGCCTAGGAGTTGGAAAGAAGCGGCCGTGGCCTTAGTTAAGGTACAGCCCCAGCATTTTCCTGGTGTGAAAATGGGAAATCACGGGAAACCATCTTCAGGACTGCCGATAGTGGGATTCGAACCCACTATCTCCCGGATGCAAGCTCACAACCGTGCGCCCCTACCCGCACGACCAACTCGCCCGGTGATGGAAATTGCTGGAGATTTAATTGAAATTGACATTTTTTCTGAAAACCATAATCTTGAGCATGATCCCAAAGTGTTTCAACACAACAATAACTATAATTACAACTTGGTTACCGTTCTTCGTCCTTTTGTCGATCTCGTTGCCTTCAATTAATTGACAAGTACACTTTTGTAATTATTGATTTCGTAAACTTGTAAATTGTTAAACGTGTGCTCTTTACTGCCAGAACACGTGAAGTCTTAATAAGGTAAGTTCATTTAGCAAATGCTTCCATACATATCATAATATAAGCGCACAGCTGATCTTACTCGCGACGGAGAACCTGATGACCCACTTAATTAGAATCCTCCCAGTATAGCAACAAAACATTCATGGCATTACAGTCCTGATGAGCCATGGCTTCCAAGCGACCACTGCTCAGTCCGAAGGCCTACATATTACGAGGTGAGAGGTGGTCAGCGCGACGAATCCTCTCGGCCGTCATTCTTCGCTTTCTAGACCGGGGCGACTATCTCATAGTCAGATATGTTGTTGTTGTTGTTGTTGTTGTAGTTTGAATCATCAGTCCATAGACTGGTTTGATGCAGCTCTCCATGCCACCCTATCCTGTGCTAACATTTTCATCTCTATGTAACTATTGCATCCTACATCTGCTCTAATCTGCTTGTCATATTCATACCTTTCTACCCCTACCGTTCTTACCGCCTACACGTCCTTCAAAAACCAACTAAACAAGTCCTGGGTGTCTTAAGAGTGTCCTATCATTCTATCTCTTCTTCTCGTCAAATTTAGCCAAATCAATCTCCTCTTGCCAATTCGATTCAGTATATCTTCACCTGTGATTCGATCTATCCATCTCACCTTCAGCATTCTTCTGTAACACCACATTTCAAAAGCTTCTATTCTCTTCTTTCTGAGCTAGTTATCGTCCATGTTTCACTTCCATACAATGCCACGCTCCACACGAAAGTTTTCAAAAACATATTTCTAATTCCTATGTCAATGTTTGAAGTGAGCAAATTTCTTTTCTTAAGAAAGCTCTTCCTTGCTTGTTCTAATCTGCATTTTATGTCCTCCTTACTTCCGCCATCGTTAGTTATTTTACTACTGAGGTAGCAATATTCATCTACTTCCTTTAAGACTTCATTTCCTAATTTAATATTTCCTGCGTCACCTGCCTTCGGTCGACTGCACTCCATTACTTTTGTTTTGGTCTTAATTTTCATCTTGAACATCTTACCCAAGACTTCGTCCATACCATTCAGCAGCTTCTCGAGATCTTCTGCAGTCTCAGATAAAATAACAATATCATCGGCAAATCTCAAGGTTTTGATTTCCTCTCCTTGGATTGTGATTCCCTTTATAAATTCCTCTTTGATTTCCTTTAGTGCCTGTTCTATGTAAACATTGAAAAGGAGGGGTGACAAACTGCAGCCTTGCCTCACTGCTTTCCGGATTGCTGCTTCTTTTTCAAAGCCCTCGATTCTTATCACTGCAGACTGATTTTTATACAGATTGTAGATAATTCTTCGTTCTCGGTATCTGATCCCAATCACCCTCAGAATCTTAAATAGCTTGGTCCAATCAACATTACCGAATGCCCTTTCTAGATCTACGAATGCCATGTACGTGGGCTTGTCCTTCTTGATTCGATCCTCTAAGATCAAACGTAAAGTCAGGATTGCTTCAAGTGTTCCTACATTTCTTCTGAAGCCAAATTGATCTTCTCCCAACTCAGCTTCAACTTGTTTTTCCATCCTTCTGTAAATAATACGGGTTAAAATTTTGCAGGCGTGAGATACTAAACTAATGGTGCGGTAGTTTTCACAGCTGTCAGCACCGGCTTTCTTGGGAATAGCTGTAACAATATTCTGCCGAAAATCGGATGGACCGAGCTCGATAGCTGCAGTCGCTTAAGTGCGGCCAGTATCCAGTATTCGGGAGATAGTAGGTTCGAACCCCACTGTCGGCAGTCCTGAAAATGGTTTTCCGTGGTTTCCCATTTTCACACCAGGCAAATGCTGAGGCTGTACCTTGATTAAGGCCACGGCCGCTTCCTTCCCACTCCTAGGCCTTTCCTGTCCCATCGTCGCCATAAGACCTATCTGTGTCGGTGCGACGTAAAGCAAGTAGCAAAAAAAAATCGGATGGGACTTCTCCTGCCACATATATCTTACCCACTAAATGGAATAACCTTGCCATGCTGGATTCTCCTAAGGCAGTCAGTAATTCAGAGGAAATGTCATCAATTCCAGCTGCAATGTTCCTATTTAGGTCACTCACAGCTCTGTCAAACTCTGACCTGAAAATTGGGTCTCCAATTTCATCAGCTTCAACAGCCTCTTCTTGTTCCAGAACCAAATTATCTACATCTTTGCCTTGATACAACTGTTGGATATGTTCCTGCCATCTTTCTGCTTTGTCTTCTTTCCCTATAAGTGGCTTTCCATCTGAACTCTTAATATTCATACACCTAGATTTCCTTTCTCCAAAGGTTTCCTTGATTTTCCTGTATGCAGCATCTATCTTTCCTAGGACCATACAACCTTCGACATCCTTGCACTTCTCCTTCAGCCAGTCTTCCTTAGCTACCTTGCACTTTCTATCCACTTCATTCTTTAATCGCATGTATTCTTTTCTGTCCTCTTCATTTCTAGCATTCTTGTATTTTCGTCGTTCATCAATCAGGTCTAGTATCTCCTGAGTTATCCACTGATTCTTAGTTGATCTTTTCTTCCTTCCTAACATTTCTTCAGCAGCCCTACTAACTTCATTTTTCATGACTAACCACTCTTCCTCTATTGTGTTTCCTTCATCCTTTTCATTTAGTCCTTGTGCAACATGTTCCTTGAAACAATCCCTCACACTTTATTCTTTCAACTTGTCTAGATCCCATCTTTTTTCATTCTTGCCTTTCTTCAATTTCTTCAGCTTCAGATGGCATTTCATGACCAACAAGTTGTGATCAGAGTCCACGTCTGCTCCTGGGAAAGTTTTGCAATCCAACACCTGGTTTCTGAATCTCTGCCTAATCATAATGAATTCTATTTGATACCTTCCAGTGTCCCCAGGTCTCGCCCACGTATAAAGCCGTCGTTTGTGGTGTTTGAACCAAGTATTGGCAAGGCCTAAATTATGATATGTGCAGAATTCAACCAGCCGACTTCCTCTTTCGTTCCTTTGTCCCAATCCGAATTCTCCTACTGTATTACCTTCTCTTCCTTGGCTTACCACTGCATTCCAGTCTCCCATCACAATTAGATTCTCGTCACCTTTTACATATTGTATTAAATCTTCTATCTCTTCATATATTCTTTCGATTTCCTCATCATCTGCTGAGCTAGTAGGCATATAGACCTGCACTATTGTGGTGGGCATTGGTTTTGGTGTCTATCTTGACGACAATAATTTTTACACTATGCTGGTCGTAGTAGCTTACCCGCTGCCCTATTTTCTTATTCATTATTAAACCAACTCCTGCATTTCCCCTGTTTGATTTTTTATTGATAATTCGGTAGTCGGCTGACCAAAAATCCTGTTCTTCCTGCCAACGTATTTCACTTATACCAACTACATCTAACTTTAGTCTATCCATCTTCCTTTTCAGATTCTCTAATCTACCACAACGATTCAAACTTCTAACATTCCACGCTCCGACTCGCAGAATGTCAGTATCCATCTTCCTGATGATCGCCCCCTCTCGTGTAGTCCCCACCCGGAGATCCGCATGGGGGACTAGTTTACCTCCGGAATATTTTACCCGGGAGGAAGCCATCATCAGTACATCATTCATACAGAGAGAGCTGCATGTCCTCGGGAGTTAGTTACGGCTGTAGTTTCCCTGTGCTTTCAGCCTTGTAGCAGTATCAACACAGCTAAACCATGTTGAGTATTATTACAAGGCCATATCATTCATTCATCCAGACTGCCGTCCCTGCAACTTCCGAAAGGCTGCTACCCCCCCCCCCCCTTTCGAAGAACCATTCCTTAGTCTGATCTCTCAACAGATACCCATCCGTTATGGTTGCACCTGCGGCTCGGCTATCTGCTTCATTGGGACAAGCAAGCCTCCCTACCGCGGCAAGGTCACATGGTTCGCAGGGGAGGTCTTCAGATATACCAATCGTAATCACGTTGGCTGAGTGGACCTAGAACCAACCCTCAGATCCAGGTAAAAGATTATATCTGACCTGGCCAGAAATCGAACTCGTGACCCTCAAGTGAGAGAGAAGAACGCTACCTTAGACGGCTGGGCCGGCTTTCCAATGAAATAATAAATATAAAATTGAGCCCTGGTAAAGGAAAGGTGACGAAATTCTTCAAGATTTCCTTCGTTGTGAATGATATGACGATAAGTTCAATTGACGTATGGTAGCTGAGACTAAAGGTGAGCACTTTTACCTCAGCTCTTAATAATGCAATGGTCAATTTACACCCCCACTAAGTTTTCTATTCACTTTAATATAAGGAGACACTACACACGTTTCAAAACTAAATGGAGTTCCATAAAACACCAGTATAAGTACATATTCTTGGAACACTCGATATTTGCAGATTTCACTCATTTCACCTAAATAGAGTTCGACAAAGAGACTCCTTGCCTCACTTCCTCTTGTTAGAACAGGTTGTTAGAGTTTCTTACATTAACATCAGAGTAACTGTATTCTGTAAGTCCGTTCTGGTTTTAGCATATTCAGATGATACTGAAGAGTCATGATAGAAGTCTTTACTCAGTTCGAAGAGGTAGCAAGAAAGGTGCATCAGCAAATTAATAAAGCTGAAGCGAAATGGTGTCCGTAATCAAAAAGGAATATATGAATGGATTTGTATATAGTGAAATTGTTTTATATAAACTCGAAATTGTATCCATCTTCACTTTTGTGATCTCAAGAAACATCTGAGGTCTCGATTAATAATGAGGATATCTTAGACAACAGCGCATAAATTTTTAAGGAGACCGGTGCTGTCATAGCTTCTGAGATCTTGTCACTGTCAAAACGCTATACACTTGAGTGTATTTAAAAAGAAAGTATTCAGGTAAACATATGGGCCAGTTGAAGAACACGTGGTATGGAGAAGATAATGAAAGCTTGAATTTGATGAATTGTCACTGTCACTGCCAAGGAAGACAGAAGGCTGGAATAGTTTGGGCACATACTGTGTATGAAGAACACCAGATTGTTGAACAGTATTTTCAATACCATGCCAGAAGGAACTAGTAAAGTTGGGTGACGTAAGCAGAGGTGGGAAGAATGTATGACGTAAGACATATGGACACTGAAGCTGGAAATTGGAGGAGTTTAGCTCTAAATTAGAATCTTACAATGATTGCATGTTACAAACCATTATTCGTATTCTTGAGTGACATAAAATTATATAAGCCTAGATTACAAGACATTACTCTTCTGCATGGCCAGTAGCTATCTATCAAGACTACCCGATCCATTTCCTGTAGAATATGTTCAAACAGACCGATATGAACTTTTCCACATTTCCTAGAACTATCTTCTTCTCTTATGAGAAACGTAAAGACGAACGTAGTCTCTTTCAGTATGATCTATCTATGTTACTACATCAACGTTTGGTAGGACCTGTTGTAATCTAAGGTGACTATTTTGCCTATTTGCTTTTATTGCACACGGAGGAGACTTCGTTCGCATCTCGTAGAATCCGTGTTTATCTACCATTACTTGAGAATATTCGTGTATCCACCTTTTTATCATTCGGCAGAAATGATCTTATCAATCCCACAAAACTAATTTTATGTTGCCATCAGTAAACTGTATGGTCCACATTCTGATTATCGGTGTTATTTTCAGAAGTTTAATTCAATTCTTCAATCTAAATGTCACTGATACATGAGAATAACATTCCTGACAAGTAATTTGTCGGGTCATTTTCACGGAACGGAGGGATTCAGTTTGAAATATTTTACAATTTCGCCCTGCTTTATTCTCCTCTACTATGTATAAGAATATGAGCCTTCGCAGGGAAGCATACTTTGTGGGAGTGATCGCCATGGTATTATCGTGCGGCTGTCATAAATCCTTCCTTCTTATCCATTTAAAGAGAATACGGGTGGAATATACAAGAGAAAGATTTTTCTTTTGAACGGGGTAACAAAACTTTTAAGTTTCTGAACCGAAATATTATAATAATTATAGTAAAATTACTTTATGACGTTGGATTCATACGAGTCGCGGGCCATCACTCTTGTTTGCAATAGATTGCACCGTTCCTCTCAGTTTAATTCATAACCACATAAATTAACGACACACTCCTTAATCACCAGATAAACACCCAGAAAGGGTTACAATTTACGTTACCGGGTAATCCGTAGATTAAATTTGTCATAATTCTGATGTTCTTTTACGTTGAATTTTAAAACTCCACACTAACTTTAACAATAAATGAGATTTAACCGAGAACAGCACTAGACACCGGTGTCAGAGCTGCCAGTGCAGATAATCTCTAGCAAAATTCAGTCTCCTGGCAAAATGTCGTCTGTTCGATTTTATCCACGTCTGGTCAATTCCTTTGGGTAGGGAACTAGATGTTTGTGTTTGTCCCATACACATCTATTCGTTAACACACAAAACACTGCAGTGCCTATCACCACAAAATAGTGTTGAATGGATCCCTCCACATATAGTTAGCGTCAGGAAGTGCATCCGGCCGTAAAACCGTACCAAGTCTATATGTGCTGCACAGCTAGCACCCGCGACCCGATTATGGTCCGGGATGAGTGGTGGAAGAAGATTACCAGTAAATTAATAGTAACCAATATTGCCACCTTGCGGTTTAGGGGTGGAGTGCCTGCCTTTTATCCGGAGACCGCGAGTTCGATTGCCAACCAGGTCAGGGATTTTACCTGGATCTGAGGAATGGTTCGAGGTCCACTTAACATTAGTGATAACAGTTGAAGAGCTACTTGACGGTGAGACAGCTACCCCGATCTAGAAAGCCAAGAAATAATGGCCGAGAGGATTCGTCGTGCCGACCACACGAGACGTTGTCATCTGGAGGCCTTCGGGCTGAGCAGCGGTTGCCTGGGAGGCCAAGGTCCTGCGGGGCTGTTGCGCCATAGGGTTTGGTTTTTATTAACCACTATTAAAATATTGGAGGCCTCAAGTTATCAGGACTAAGGTACCCTAACTTGAGTAAATAGTATATGCTACGAATACTAGACAACAACCATCCTACGAAATATAAATCTATTACACTGATGAAGAGCGTTTTCCATCAGTTCATCGAGCACAGATGATTGATTTCAAAACACAGATACTCGAAGTCCAGGATATCAATCATGCCCATCGTACAGTTAACTAGGAGCTCGCACATCCGCCCCAGCACAAATTACAGCACTTCTCAGTTGTAAAATGACTCTGAGATGAACTTTACAATGACATAGTGTGGACTGAGGTGGCAAGTACCGTTCCATATTTGTTCTGTCACCATGTAACTGTTCGATATCGTTAGACTTGTGCGCACTCGACGCAGTTAATTACAGCTGGGTGCTGTAAATCAAATCATACTGCGATGTGATATATGCGTCCAGCTTTGTTGCAATAGTGCCTGCTCATTTCAGAAATGTAATGAATATCGGAGCGAAAAGCAACTATAAAAGCCTTATATAAATATACACAATGATCATTAAATTGCTACCAACACCTGCTCGGTACCTTCATCGCGTTAAGTCACGTGTGGGAGTAAGACAAATACACAATTATATCACAATGAATTATTAATACACAACGATCTGGTGGTAGCAAAAAAAAAGTCTTGTCGTTTGCATGATTGTGTTCTTAATGGTCGTAAGCGACACTGCCAGTTTTATTTTTTCGGGTAGCGTTTGCTTTTTACTTAATTTCCTCTGCTTTAATTAATGTTAATAATCGATGATAATGACATTTTGATGACTTTAATTGCAGGGATATTTACAATGGAGCGTTTCAAACTTTACACATTATAAAACTCATTAATTGTAGCAGGACGGATGAAGCTAACCTAAAGTGTTAATAATGTAGAACTTACCTCCTGAGACATCTATAGCTTTGTCATGAAATCTATCGAACGACACCATGCCAGTTATCAGGCACAGGGGAAAGGTAACGAAGGGCCGATGACGCGTCTATGTCAAAATAAAAGAGAAGAGATAATTAATACTAATGGTACCCATTCACTACTACCACCCTAGAGGTCAGGAGTAAGAATCTAAACCACTATACAAAGTCACTCAATGAGAAGGTTTACCTCACATATCTCAATATCCGTGAAGGACATCGAACGTTAGTTTCCATATTCTTAAATGGTATTCAGAAGCTCGTAAAACATGCACCCCTCTTTCGTGGGACAATAAAGGATATATTAATATTAGCTTTGTTTTTAATGGAACTATACAGGTTTCTTCCGCCAGCAGAGCGAGGTTAAGTTAGTGAAATTCGTTGGTGTACATGTTTCTGACGCTCCTTTACGTCTTCCAGACTACACTCTTTCAGACTTGGTGAGTAATGTGTGTTGGATGTTACTTAATGTTATTGGTTTTGCGTCCTACTAACTACTTCTACGATTTCTAGAGCAGTGTGACGGACGTGTTTCCCCTAGGAGTTATTTCACGTGCTGGTAAATCTACCGAAACGAGGCTGGCGTATTTCAGCACCTTCGAAAATTAGTGCCCTGAGTCGGGATCGAACCCATCAACTTGGTTTCAGAAGGCCAGCGCTCTACGGTCTAAGCCAGTAAGGCCGGCAGAGTCTTGTACTAAGCAAGGAAACAAATCTGAATGGTCCGGACCCGGTGCAAAGTGAATTTCGACAGTGTTATGAGTATCCTGTGCGAAATTCTTAAACGTGCCAGTAAACATTTATATTTACCTCGTTCACGTCATCCAGGCACACTTTAATACTGATGAATTTTACGAATTTCACTTAAGGAACATATCCTATGGCCCAGGAGAAAAACAGCTAATAACCTGCCTCCCCATCGCACACGGTAGTTCTCAAATGGCACTTACAATGTAGAAACGTTATGTAGGCCTGTCTCCCTCTCTAAAGGTACTAGCAAGTTATTTCCCTGAGCAAGTCCAGGGCAACATTCTACTATTATTATTATTATTATTATTATTATTATTATTATTATTATTATTATTATTATTATTATTATTATTATTATTATTATTACCGTGATTTGGTGGATCAGCAGAAGTGAAAGAAGGTGCTGGGGTGAATGGGTCTAACTACTTTGTCAAGAAAGAATTTAAACTGAAATGGAAGGTTACATTTTCAAAAAAGCAACAATTTCTCACTTAGTGAGATAACAATAACATAGTAATTTAAAAACAAGATTTCGAATCTTTAACAAACTTCGGCAACAAGCCCTTAGTTTTACAATTTTGAGCTTCCAGATCAAACATTACAGAGGAGCGTAATTTTACAAAGGGCAGAAATCCTCCAATACTTGGAGCGCTTGCTCCTTAATTTACCATGTCAAGCCTCCTAGAGGCACTTTTACAATACTTGGAAAGAGCATACACGCTCTCAGTTTTTCAAGCCTGTTCAAGGCAATAGTAGACTTTACAATTACTTGCCATCAAGGCACAACTTACAAAAATGACACGGGGGTATCTTGTACCCAATCTACTGGTCCTTAGAAGAAAAAGAACAGGTTAAGTAAATGGCCCGAAATACAAAAATGAATGGAGGCGTGTACTTGCACCCCTAAATACTCATTTTAAAACCTAAAAGACACTAGGCCGATGAAACAGGGGCTATTCCCAAACTATGGAGGTGACCCGTATAAGAAAGAAATTTAAAACATTAAGGAAGAGAACCAGTTACCAAAACGTAGTCACCTCAAACCAAAAATGAAGGGGAGCTCGAGCGGGTAAATCACTCTCTATCCCCGAATTACACTTACAGATTTTATGAAGTTTTTACATCAAACGGCACAAAATTATATGTTGGAAAGATGGGTTACATTGTAAAGGTTTCGGACCTTTCCCGCGGGTTAAACTGCTGAGCTAGCAAGAAATAAAGATGTTAAACGGCCATTACCGTACTGAAGACCAGCTGCCTGATGAAAGAGGCACCTCCCGCCTCCTGCTACACGTCCACACACTAGGTTAGATGTTGATCAAGTGGCTAAGAGACGTGAAAATCAGCAGTTTATAAACCCTCGGGGAAAGTTCGAGACCTTTCATGAATAAAACAGCCACACCCTCTCACGTTTATTGGGTCGCTTAAAGTTACACATCAAATCAAAGAAGAAACCTGTGATTGGTAGGAAATTATTTACAGAAATTCTTGATTGTTTAAAATCAAAACAGGCGGAAAGACAGGATAAATATTGCCAATCCAAAAATGAATGAACGAAATTTAGTTAAAAAAAACTTATGAAAACAAAATTTTTTCTGAAAGGTTCTTTCACTTCGCACCAGAGTGCATGATCATAGTTTTTGTAGTGACCTCTATGAGAGAATGTCCAAACTTCTTGCTGAATTGAAAACAAACCAAATAGAATTTCCCACAGTTCGGGAAACTTCACCAAAAAATACGGTAGTGACATCTTCTGAGGAAAATTTATAAGCTGGTCCAGTTTTAAGTTCCGAGTTTCTCCTGTAGAGGAGGTTTTATTGGCGCAAGATTTAAAAGTGCGGCGTAGAGGTGTACCTCCCGGTACAATTATTATTTTATTCTTTTCGCCTCCGTAGAGTAACGGTTAGTACTATTAGCTACCGTCTTCGTTGACCTGGGTAGGGGTGATTTCCGACAAGAAAGTAGCGTTACAAAAATGTTGGAATATTTGGGCTGGGAAGACTTGGGAGGAAGGAGACCATCTGATCTATTAAGAGGTATGTTCAGAGCTGTCAGTGGAGCGATGGTGTGGATTGACATTATTAGGCGAATAAGTTTGAGCGGTGTCTTTAAAAGTAGGAAAGATCACGATATGAAGATAAAGTTGGAATTCAAGAGGACAAATTGTGCAAATATTCGTTTATAGGAAGGGAAGTTGAGGATTGGAATAACTTACCAAGGGAGATGTTCAATAAATTTCCAATTTCTTTGAAATCATTTAAGAAAAGGCTAGGAAAACAAGATATAGGGAATCTCCTACCTGGGCGACTGCCCTAAAGGCAGATCAGTAATGATTGATTGAAGCTTCAATTCCCGGTACTGCCAGAAATTGAAGAATGGCAGGAGGGCTGGTATGCGGTTAAAATAGTACATGCAGCACATCTCCAATGGGGGTATGCCGGAAAATAGCTGCACCACCGCGGGACGAAGACACGAGTTTACTTTTATTATTATTATTATTATTATTATTATTATTATTATTATTATTATTATTATTATTATTCTGAAGATGGTTTTCCGTGGTTTCCCATTTTCACACAAGGCAAATGCTGGGGCTGTACCTTAATTAAGGCCACGGCCGATTCCTTCCAACTCCTAGGCCTTTCCTATCCCATCGTCGCCATAAGACCTATCTGTGTCGGTGCGACGTAAAGCCCCTAGCAAAAAAAATTATTATTATTATTATTATTATTATTATTATTATTATTATTATTATTATTATTATTATTCAGATCAATTACTGAAAGACAGCGTTCAGAATGCCCTGGGTCCGAATCCCGATGGAGCCGTGGCTTTTGGTTAATACATCTAGCTCACGGACTGGGTGTTTGTGTTTGTGTTAATACACTCCTTTTCATTTACATACTACACTACTCACCACCAACCACCGAGGAACGTGAAATACTGAATACCTTCCACAGAGGAGTGTCGCCAGGAAGGGCATCCGGCCGAAATCTAGGCCGACCCCTAGTAATCGGGGAAAGGTCAGGGGAGATACATAAGTCTTCTTCTTCTGCTTCTTTTTATTCTGCCACGTTTCCTCATTTTGCGCAGAGCATTTGGATTTACCCTATTTTACGACTGTATGCCCTTGCCGACGCCTACGCTATTTAGAGAGATACTTTCACTATTACGTGTTTTAGTGTTTGTTGGTAATGTGGCATGTTGTGAATGCATGAAGTGGTATTAATATTGGGATAAACACAAACACCTAGTCCCCGAGTCAAATGAATCGAGCTGTCATGACTATACCACCCAATCCAGCCGGGACTTGTACCCGGGGCGCTCTGAAGGCCTCGGCGCTGGCTAATCGGCCAAGAATCTGGACAAAGAAGAATAACAATAATTGTAAATATCATCATCATCATCATCATCATCATCATCATCATCATCATCATCACCACACAAGTCTGACTCCTTGCCTGAACGATCAGCGTACTGGCATTTGGTTCGGAGGGCCAAGGGTTCAATTTTCGGCTGGGCGGGGAATATTAATTTCGTATAGTTAATTCCTCTGGTTCATGGGATGGGTGTTTGTAATGGTCTTAATACACATCTTCATCTACATACAACATCCACAGAAACACGCTGTAGTGAATACATCCCTTCACATCGGGTTGGTGATAGGAAGGGCATTTGGGCATAAAACTGGGCTCATTCCACATTAGTGCCGGTCCCTGATGATTGGGAAAAGACCAGGAAAGAAGAAGAATTATCACCATCATCATACAACTGAGTCTGGCTATTGTACAGTCCAGTACAATTCCATTAACCTTCCTCTCCCTCTATCTGATTACTTTCCGTACCACCTGTCATATCGTTGACCCCTTCACATACTGGATACACACATTAGCAAAAATTTAAAACAATGCCTGCAGAACGAAGAACCCAGCACCGACACAAGTGGGCTCAGAGTTATCAAAGAATGCAGTTATCATGTGACTGCTTTCTAAGTAGCCCTGAAGATCTTTTTCGATGATTTCCCATTTTCACACCAGGAAAAGGCTGGGGTTGTATCCTAATTAAGGCTACGGTCGCTTTCTTCCCACTCCTAGGCCTTTCATATTTCATCGTCGTAATAAGACCTATCTGTGTCGGTGCAAGTAAAGTAGATTGTAAAGATATGAAAATCAGCATTTACAAAACTAAAGTGATATCATTTGGGAAGAAGTTTAACGAATCCAATGAGCAATTATGTGTGCTTGTATGTATTGTAATTTATTTCCCAAAATCTAGGTAGATGATGTATTGAAAACATACATTTTATAGGAAATTACCCTGTGCAGTAATACGGTTTCCTTCGGGATTCGTAGAGGATATTTGCTTATGGTAATCAAGAGATTTGAACTGCTAGAAAGCAAACGGCAGTTAATTGGCAATAGCACAGTGATGTACTGTCCCCATATCATCACCAAAATCTGGTGATGCCCCAACCAGCCAGTCACTCAAGCGTGTCCGGTCCTAACTCTCTAAACAAAGTCTACAATTTTACCACTAATACAGATTTTGGGGAACATATACTTCGACAGACCGGCATTAATATCGGGCGAAGCTATCTACTTGAATAATGGGCGACACTCGGTTAAATTAATCACTACGTTTATTTAAATTATCAGACATGAAACCACGAAATGATCGAACTCAAAGAAAACGACCAAACAGACACACACAAACACATTTATATTATATCAACAGATGTTCACGAGTCCATCAATACGCTGAATCCAACGTAGAAACACTTGCCGGTTCAGAATCAAATAACTACACCTGCTATTTAATCATAGGTGACTTGTATTTCATTCATGAGAAATCAGTAGCTTAAAATTCTATGTCCGCAGGCACGGGATTGAAGTCCTAACCGTCTTTAAGTAATTATTTAGCCCACACTTATCTTAATAATCATACGTGAATCGCAAAAACTAATTACACACACAATAAAATTACATACAATCACATAAAACCCTCACGTGGATATCAGTTCACCATGGTAAAACACCTATTTACAACAAATCAAATCAAATCAATAAATGGGCCTGTAGCACACACACCTGTAACATCATGTCATTCTCACAAGCATACCCAAAAGAAAACACATCCTGACCGAGAGAGACCTCCGCAATTCCACGTTCATCGTTTCTCAAGCATACCGACGCTGAATAGCTGTCTATGAATCTCAATTTACTCTCCCTCATTCATCTCCTCTACAGATTTCCTAATTGTGTGTCGTTTCTAATTACTCACTCACATATAATTACTGTGGATATTCCCTGAATATAGGCTACTCTTTAAACAATTCTTGGGGCCATATTTCTCTCGCTAAACGATCCTTACGTCCAGTACGTGCGGGAGATCACACGCTCCTCTAATTCATTAATTCCTCCCGAAGATTCAAATTGTGCATATCTAAGACGCAGGCAACCACGGTCCCGCCTTCACTTCGAAGAACATGCTGCTAAACATCATTATTACTTTCCCCAAGGCCTGTCAGTTAATTGTCTACTGTATTCATGGCACTAACGGATCTCTATCGAATTCCTATATAAACTTCACAATAAAATAATTCCACAGTCCTACATGAACTACATTGTCAGACTACTTTGTCATAGCATATAAATGACGATTCTATCACAAGACCTATTTTGACCTACCTGATTGACTTCGTTCGACGATTCCTCTCTGCGTCCAGCAATTATTTAACCACGACCTACCGCTTTCAACCGTTTCTAATTAAGCCTGAGATTCACATCGAATCTAAATTCACACTAACCCTTGCTCCAATTTTAACATATAAGATTTTCAACGATGAGTCTCTAAACACAAATAAACGGGATATGACAACAATTTCATTCAAAATCACACTCACAGAATGGCTTTCATATGCCTAATTATATTCATAACACTGGACATGCAACTACTCAGCTGCGCTAGACCTGACATGATCTTATAGGCTGATATGATCACTTTACATTTGCCTTGCTCCTTTAGGTTTACTGATTAATACGAAGATTAACATTCCCTTACATACAATTACACTCATGTTAATAAAAACCAGATCACCTTGAAAGACTAGAGATAGGAAGGTCATATTCACATGACATGTGCATTAGTATGTTCTGAAGAAATGATTAGCATTTGAACCATGTCGGCCCTCAGGTTCAACGTCCACATCGATATCTCGGCGCAACACCACCGCCTAGTAAAATGTGCCTGCGGCTGTCACTGTCGCTACAAACCGAAGGAAATGGATCAGTGGGACGTGAACATACGTGCAGGGTGCCTCGCAGATGTATGCGAGAACCGTGCCGTCAAATGAGGGAGTTTGAAAGGGGGCGGATTATTGGCATGAGAGAACGTGTTACATTAATCCCGGAAATTGCTGCTCGTGTGGGACGAAGTGTGTCGGCAGTGCAACGGGTGTGTACAGAATGGTTCACAGAAGGTCATAGAACAAGGCGACATGGGTCGGGTCGCACCATCCAGACCTCCCCCAGAGAAGATCGACACCTCATCCGAATCGCATTACAGTACAGATCTGCGTCCTCCTCGACCGTGACGTAACAGTGGAACAATGTAACACATCGTACATTATCAGGAGTGACAGTCCGTTGTCGTTTATTACGGTCTGAGTTACCGGCGTGCCGTCCACTTCTCCGCCTACCTTTGACTAATGTGCATAAACATGCTAGACTGCAATGGTGTATGGAACGACGTTAATGGAGACAGGAATGGAACCAGATAGTGTCTTCGGACGAATCCAGGTTCTGTTTGTTTCAAAATGATGGCCGCATTTTTCTTCGCCGCAGACAGGGAGAGAGGCATCACATTGACTGCATTCGCACAAGAAATACAGCGCGAACTCAAGGCCTTATGGTGTGGGGTGCTATTGGATACAACCACAAATCACAGTTGGTGCGTGTCCAGGGCACTGTGACCAGTTTGACCTACGTGATTGACATCCTGCGAGCCGTAGTCATAGCCTTTCTGCAAGACAGCCCAGATGCCATATTTAAGCAGGACAATGCGCGACCGCATGTTGCTGCACGAACACATACCTTCTTGTTGTCACAGGATGTCAGACTGTTGCCCTGGCCCGCCCGATCACTTGACTTATCGCCAATCGAATATGTGTGGGATATGGTGAAATGACGGGTGTGGCGCTGTGACCCAATGCCAACCACCAAAGATGAGCTGTGGGACCAGGTGAATGCAGCATGGATGGCAATACCCCAGGATGCGATGCCATCACGCATGGAACAAGTTGTCAGTGCCCATGGAGGAGCCAGTGCCTACTAGGCAACAGGGCAGATGCTGAACCTAGTTGACTGAAATGCTAATATTTTCTGCGGAACATACTAATGAACATGTCCAGTGAATATGAACTTCCTATCTCTAATCTTTCAGTGTGTTCTGTTTTTTTATGAACATCAGTGTACTTCAAATGACTTGCTTTTTACTTTATTGTTTCCAACAAATAAAATAAATTGGGGGTGAAGTGAATACGATTAACGGACCATATTATAATTATCTGTTGTTAAATAAATCTGGCGGTTGCCTCATCACTAAGAGTTGATCAAAGAAATCATTTAATTGTGACTACTATGAACAAGAGAACCCTTATAATTAACTACGTTGAGTAATATATTCTTAGGGTTTAAAAAGCTACTCATCCCAGGCTGGATGGCCCCATGCTGCTCTACTCGTTCATCTTCCGGATGTGCTGAATCTCTTTCACTGCTGACTGATTAGTAGCCTGGTAACATTTATATGCAAATTTGTGACCGTTAGCTATTTGGCTTAGCTATAAAACGTCTATGGCTACGATATGATTATGCGTTACATCTGGCTATGGTCAATTCACCCGCTAGATCAGTATGTCTCAGCATACACATAGTTCAGGAATTACGGCATCTCCGCGTCGCATGACCGACAGAACACACCCGCACGCGTCACTCGTTCTGTAATATCGGAATCGAACTAGGCACTCCGGGTTTCACACACTCGCGTATTGTTGCGTTGTTGTGCTCTGGACTTGAACTCGAAGATTTGTTCAGGTCTGCTTTTACACATGCGCCTACACTCTAACACTGTGGCACTTCCGAATACATATTACGATCGCGCAACTCAGTCGGGAGAATGGGACATTCAGTTAGCGCGCGCCCTATGTCTGAAGAAATGCTCTCCAAAAATTCAACTGTGCGAGGACAGTTATGTATGGTGAATGTCTCTGCTGCAGATCGACTATAGTACCTGACTGCTAACAAACCGGTAAAATGTTACTGATAGACAGATAAAACGAATGGTAGTCCTCCTCTGCGCTCCGAGTTCGCACTTTTTATCACTTCTGTTGCTCCTCCTACACTAGACTTTCAGACTCACCTCCCGGGTTCCCTTCCGATCATATTTCAATCCCTCTACCCACGCTATCCCTCATTTTTCCTGGCTTCACTTCTGTATCGTTTGGTTTGGTCACCAAGTTCGATTTGCCCCTGGCATCAGTTGACCGGATTCTGGCCTCAATCCGCCCTTTTGTTCTCGTCTTCCGTCCTTTCGGCTTGAAAGATGTTTTCGAACCCTCGGCCTTCTCTCAAGGTTTGTTTTCTTTTTTATGACACTCTTATGGAGTTCTTTACTAATCTTATAGTTTTGCGCACCCTTTTATCAAGCACATCCAATCGGTCCAGGCTTTGTCTCCTGCGATGTATAGTTTCGCCGGGCAAGCAATACGCTCTTTCGTCTGTACACTTTCAAAGACATGGTATATGACGGGTAGGGACAGGTTTATGAGCGGTATTGTCGTATTTTTGTCTGCCCTCCTTTTCCACGCAGCTGTCTTTTCCTTTCCTGCGTCGCCGCTAACGTAATCATAAAACTTTGCGAAATTAACGCAATTAATGCTTATGTACAACGTAATGAGCACCCATGCATGAGGACTCAATGCAACATTTTAATTATTGTCAAAGTGGAAGTTTGGAATTTCAATAAATGAATGAAAGCAAAATGAACTGAATGATTACGTAGGTACATAATGAGAGCTAGATTTTCACATGCGACACCTTCTCTGATATTTATGCTCTACAACATTCCTATTTCAATTGAAATACTAATTACATCATGAAATGATGATACTGTGGCATCAAAGAGTTGCCGAGACTGTATCCAAGCATATTTCGACATAGACTAGTGCCTCGGAGGTAGAAGTTGCATATAAATGTCAAAGTGATGGTTTTATGATTTAGTATCGATTCTGTTACTCTATTATATTCTGTTATTATTGTCTCTTACAATTTTAGGGAATGATTAGATACAATGATACAATGTTAGAATTGCCTAGTTCGAAAATATCAAGGGAATGGTTGTCTTCGATAGTTTCTCCCTGAGCATAATATGCTTGTTTTGAGGGATATTACCCGAATATCGTCACTAGGGTGAGTAGTACAGACGGCAGAGCGTTGCATTTTTGATCCCAAGTTAATGTATTCGATCCCACCACTGTCCAGTGGTGCTGCTAAAATAGGTCTGCCTCGTGTCGATACATTTTAAAGCATCTGTGCAGCAATATTTCCGGCACCTCAACGTTTCAGAAAAATGTTAAGTATTTAGTGAGATTTAAAAACAACTTTATTAATTAGTAGTAGTAGTAGTAGTAGTAACAGTACTGGTGGTGGTGGTAAGTTGTAAGTAGTATATTTGTATTTAAATACAAATCAATACACTCTTTTAACTAAAGTATCTAAATTCTTCTTCAAAGACGGATTTAACGATAGTTTTCACTTTGCTCTTTCTTTACAACAATATAAGGATGATTTGGCCTGTTAGAAATTTTTAATATTTCTAGGTCATGTGGCAATAAAATATTCCCTTTCTCAAACATTGGAAAATCACGGTCACAAGGAAGGAATGAATGGCCTATAACAAGAAATTTGCTGCTGATTTCTTCAACCGACCTTTCGCCACAAGATGGACCAGAGCAAAAACCATTATCTTATTTTTGTTCAGCCAATGCAATTATCGGTCCAATTTACCAGCTTTCTCTTACTGAAGGGAAAGAGGGAAAAATTTCATTAATGATGAAACAATTTTATTACCATCCATTACGCTGTCATTCCAAAGGTACATGTATGCGTCTTCCGTGTCAATAAAATTAACAGACAGATTGAAACATTTGGGGGAATATTACATGTCATAATATATCAATGACGGTAGATGCAATCTCTTCTTTAAATCAACTGTGAGCAAACACGTATCACTACTAGGTGTCTGTGACAGCCGACAGGAGTTTATCTTCATGTAAAATAATCATATCCTTCTCAGCATTTCTCTTGTGAAGCTCAAGGGCTGCTCCATGTTCTCTCTCCACCGGGTTACACTTAATTTTGAAATGCAGTAGGTCACAAGTACTACAAGTGTCTTCCTTTTGGGCCGTCCAAATCTCAAATGAGGAAAAATGCTTCTTGAATGTATCTGCGTACTAATTGTATGTCACTTCTATACCTGGATGTTTTACAGAAAAAGCTTAAAAGTTGCCGTGATATATTCAAATCTCTTCCACCCTTCCCAATTGGCACCTTCAAACCACCGCTCTTATGGCACCAAATCCAAACCTCTTCTACCTTTTTTCAGATATAGTTCATGTTTCAGATCATACACTGTCCTCAAATATCGTGCATGAGCTAATACCCTGTCTTTCTGCAGAAAAGGGGCTGCCTGGTTGAGGCGGTAAAGGCCTGCTCGGTTCGCACGAAAGGACGTGAGTTCGAATCCCCGTCAGGAAGTCGTACAATTTAAGAAACGAGATTTCCACTTCCGGAGGTGCACATGGCCCTGCGGTTCACTCAGCCTACACCAAAAATGAGTACCAGGTTAATTCCTGCGGGAAGAGGTGGCAGGGCGTAGAGCTAACCACTCATCCCAATCAAGTGACGAGGTTACGGATAGTGGAAGCCTTTACCTTCCACCCCTCCAAGGGCCTTCATGGCCTGTACGGGGATGACTTTTATTTTCGCTTTCTGCAGAAATGTTCGTCCAACGTTAACCCTATTAAATTCGAAGTGCAGTATTCGTCGCATTGAACGTACAATTCCATTACCGGTACATCCAATCATTTCCATATCAGCACTTTCTCCGCTGTAGGAAATTCCCTATTGTAGCGCAGTTCGCCTAGCTGCGTCACAGTCAAAATCACCAAGAACAGTAAGTTTTCTCCCTTTCGTACTATTTCATTGGAGATGCAAACGGGTTACTAACACAAATGTGGACCGAACGAAGCGTAACATAACACATTCACTTCCTAGATTTTGTTGAAATTCACAAGAAAATGTGAGTCGATTAATTTCTACATGTATTACAATACAATTACGACTTGTCGGCCTACGTAGCGTAACGGTTAGCGCCATTAACTGCCGTCCTCGAGGTCTCAGGATCGATTCGCGGCGGTGTCACAGATTTAAGAACTGCGGGAGGGCTAGTAAGTAGTTAATATGGTACACGCAGCTCACCTCCAATGGGGGTGTGCCTGAAAAGAGATGCACCACCTCAGGACGAGGACACGAGTTAACTTCAGTTCACATTACTGAATTTGCTGTTTAAATCTTTCTACAGCACTTGCGCCCTTCCAGTCGACGACGTTTTACAAATGTCTCTTGTTCCTTTCTCATTCTTACTTCCCAAGAACATCAGTTTGAACACATTCACTATGCATCTTTAATAATACTATCACAGTGCAAGGACAACAGCTGTGTGACAGAAAATAAATGAGGTCGTACAGACCTACATCGACTAGGCAGCACTGCACCGTCAGCGTCACTAAACCGCGAACGGAGGTAAAGCGACACTCGACCATCTGTCATTTCACGGTTCCGATATCTGACGATAGCGCAGTTTTCTTCACCCGACTAATTTAATTTAATTTTCAAGAAAGTTAATAAAGGTTACAGATCTCTTAACAAGGTTATGAGAGTATTTAGGGGTTGTAGTAAGGATGTAAAAGAAGGGGTGCGTATATGTTTCTGGTAAGACCGCAGTTAGAGAATGGCTTCAGTGTGGAGGACCCACAGCAGGACTGCATGACGCGAGAAATGGAAAGGATCCAAAGGAAAGCAGCCCGATTTTTTCTGAGTGATTTTCGGACAGAGGAGAAATGTTACGAAAATGTTGAAACGTTGGGCTGGAAAGACTTGGGAGTAAGGAGACGAGATACTCGACTATGCGGTATGTTTCGAGCAGCCAGTGGAGAGATGGAGTAGAATGGCATTAGTAAACTAATATTTGAACGGAACTTTTGAAAGTAGGAGGAAAAAATGGGGCAAATTTTCATTTATAGGACGGAGAGTAAAGGATTGGAATACATTATCAAGGGAAATGTTCGATAAATGTTCAAATTCTTCTTTGGAAACGTTTAAGATAAAGCTAGGTAAACAATTGATAGGGTATCTGCCACCCGGGTGACAGCCCTAAATACAGATTATTGATGACTGATTGATTTAATGGCCGCTACTCTAGGCCATCAACAGAAATGGAGAGAATATAATTTCCAGTGTCCTCTCCAATACATTACAACAACAACAACGATGATGAAAGGATAGCAAATGCTGCTCTAAATCCTGCCTCCTTTCCCAGATAAATATATTGCGATGTCTTGAGATATAACCCGTAAACGTTGCCGCATGCTGTTATAGCCTGAAGCCAGCATCTTATTTAGGTTTCCGAGAACCATGCCAATAACATCCGTAACGCAATCTCATTATAAGAAAGTTAATTTCTGTTTACTGATACTATTAACGTGTTAGTACAAATACTCCAATCTAATTTCAGCTTCTTGATTCAGTCACTGTTCTGTGAATGTCTTGAGATATTAGGGTTGCTGCAGGCTCAAAACGCAGTTGAATATGGATAGATTGCAAAGTGCACATCACTGTAAATTCACCGTTCGCATATCTGACGATAGTGCAGTTGTCTTCACACACCTAATTTCATGGACGCTAATTTAGGCCATCGACAAAGATAATAATGTTATCATAAATAATGTTGTTTATTTAACGTACATTCCAACTCACAAAGTTGTAACGGGTGTCGGGTTGACGGAATTTTATTCCGTAAGTGTCATTTAACGAACAGTACCAGATGACAACAACACAAATTTCTCCCATTTAAAAACTCTTAAATACCTTCCACCGCGATTAAAATCAACCCGGTTATCTTGAGAATAGGAAGCGTTTCCGATCATATACATGTGTAATAAGTAATCACTCTCAAACACTGAGATAATCAACATTCACTATGTGAACTAGGGAATGTCAAGGATG
This sequence comes from Anabrus simplex, assembly GCF_040414725.1. Lineage (NCBI taxonomy): Eukaryota > Metazoa > Arthropoda > Insecta > Orthoptera > Tettigoniidae > Anabrus > Anabrus simplex. Next base: position 801,912,042 of record NC_090266.1, read on the forward strand.
ACTGAAATAAGTTACATTTAAGGGAAATGTTAAATTATCGTCACGTTACTATTTCTTTGAATTTTAAGTCTGATTTTATCAATTTAACTAGAATTATTCACATATTCTGAAGATAAAGTAAATATTAAAATATAACTGTTCATCATGAGAAGCAAGTTTAGAATAACTTAATAACTTTCAATTAGTTTGTTGTCCGGCTCAATGGCTAAATGGTTAGGGCGCTGGACTTTGGTCACAGGAGTCCCGGGCTCGATTCTCGACAGGGTCGAGAACTTTGACAATAATTGGTTAATTCCGCTGGCGAGGGGGCTGGGTGTATGTGTCGTCATCATTATGTCATCCTCATCACGACGCGCATGTCACCTACGGGAGTCATTTCACAAGACCTGCATCTGACAAGCCGAACTTACCCTCGGATACTCCCGGCACGAAAAGCCAAACGCCATTTCCTTTCATTAGTTTGTTCATATGAAATGTACAATTTTCCTTTTTCCCTCTTATTACAGAAAAATACTGAATTAAAACGTATGGAATTACGTATAACATACAAAGTTTTATGTGATAATTCTTTATCATCTGAAGTCATGTTCGAATGCCTTGATAAGATTTAATAACTCAATAATAATGAAAAGGACCTTTTCAAGTGCATGAAATGAATTTAACTAAGAGCTCGTGTACAGCTATTTAAGGACACCAACCCTAGTTCGAAATCACCAGTAATGAGACCCACTAACACACTTTCGATGACCTAGTCCACCATCCAAGATACTAACACTATCCACGAAAAATCGAAATCCAAAACTAAAATTCGAATATATACAACACAATGCCCGCCTGCTTCAATCATGTGACGCAACGTCACCTAACATCGAACGTCTCATTCCTACTGTGACGCGTGCCATCACTGGCAATCGAACTCTTAAGTCCTATTGTGATGCGTGCCATACCTGAGCACCGAACACCTCAGCCCTACTGTGATGCATGCCGTTACTGACCATCGAACTCCTAAGTTCTATCATAAACCGTAAAATAAACGCTGAAAAAATGTCTTACGAAGGGAATCCCTCAAGTGTAAGAACCCAATTTCCCAAAAACTTCACTCAGTGAAAGAGCTGTCGGAATAAGTGAACACATGTTTCGGCTTATCAATAGACACTCGACCGTTTCCAAGAAAGGGCCGATGCTCTACATGTTACGCCCCTTTAAACAACAAACACCATCAAGCGTTTCCAAGAAAATGACGATCGAATTTTCCGACGTGCTTTATGTGCCTTTTAGGCAAGCCTTCCAGCCCAAATTTGCAACATTTTCGTAACGCTATTCTTTTGTCGGAAATCACCCAGAGCAAATCGAGCTGCTTTCCTTTCCTAGCAGAACCTGTCCCAAAACCATCATCATTCTAGCGAGCATTACAACTTCCTCAAAACGCATCAGAGCACATTTGATTTAACCCGACAACTGATCCCTTGTTACACAAATTAACCTCCAACACAAAATTACAATAATATAAACAGTATTCTTGACCTCAAGAACATGTTATAACTACTCCACTTAACACACGCTGTTCCAAAACAAATGACCATTAAAATAAAAAACTTAATTCCTTGATGTTTTACATTTTTATATTATGGGCAAATTACATGGTAATGATTATTGATATTTATTGTTATATTTATTAATCATTATTAATTTAGCTGACGCAAATAAAACGCACAATTGTTCCATTAATGTTACTCTTATAAAATGAACACTGAATCTATTTAACACAAAACCGTGGACATAGAAAATCTGAACTGATTACATGAAACTAGCTTAAGAATACCCTCTTCGCTGGGGGTGCGGTGCGGTTTTCTCAATATAATACAGAATGCGTGCATTAAAATGCCATTCTTTTTCTGTTTCTTCTTTAATTTTTATTCCTTTTTTGGTGTACAAACGTTTCCTACATTCTAAGTAATTTCGTCAAAATACATTCGTATACACTACGTTTGATGTCAAGTTCTCTGGTAATGCATAAACAGATTTTCTGCTTGCAACGTAGAGCCGACATGTTAGAAAAAGGAAACTTTCAAATGAACTCAGCAATAGTGGAACGTATGACCCAGAGCCTTATTGATAGTTATAACACAAGCTAATCCCAATGGAAATTAAAATCGTTTGAAACAAAATGGCGAATCATTTGAGATCAATAAAAATCTTGGTATGAATGCCATTTTTTCCTTTTCGGTTTAGTATTTTCAAGGATCAGTTTCACACATAATCGTGTGGAAGTACATAATATCGGTGGGTCATACCTTTGCGTAATAGTATAACTGGCGGTCCAATTTTTAGCTTCAATACATGCGAAGGCATACCAGTTGGATTTCATGAATTTAAAAATGTTTCTGATAGCTCTCTCTTTGACCTCGATCCATCATCGTGTCTATCGGTTTTTTACATTTTTCTTCCCCCGGTATCATATTCTGTATCCTCTCATTTATGTGTTGTAATAAGATATACAATGTGTAGCTAAAATAGCTCACTCATACAACAATTCCTTATTCAGGTAGGTTTTTTTTCGATAAAAGGATACACGTTTTCGATAACTTGTTCTTCCGTTTCTGCCACGTTGCCTAAATCTTCTGTTAAAATCATTTTACCAGAGATCAGATCCAAGGGATAGGTACCATTTCCAATATTTAAAAGATTTTTGGCAAATGCTTGTGCTCTCAGGTCGCTTGTTATTAATGCAAGCATATTTTCTGTTAAAGATAACGTTTCAGCGCGATTCCAGAACATTTAATCGCTTTAAACATGCGTTTATTTCATCTATCGGTGTTGATTTTAAAATTATCGGCAATGTTTGCCAAAAATCTCCTGATAATAGTGATAAAATTAAAATTCCTCCCATTGGTCTTGTGTTCTTCAGAAGATGCTGTAATGTTTTACCTAGCACTTACGAGTGATTTTTCGTGGGTCATTGTACATTCGTCCCATATAATGATTTTGCATCGCACTTAAGCTGACCACGTGCCTATGATATTGTGATATCACAGACAGTGTAAATTTAATGGCTACATTTAATGGTAATTTTAAAGCAGAGTGTGCCGTTTCCCCGTCTTCCAATAACGTGGCCGCAATTGCAGATGATGCTAATGCTAATGCGATTTGCTTTTTTTCACTCCAATTTTAGGTAAAACCAAAATTATAAGAAACGTTTTCTAGTGCGCCTGGTGCATCCAAAATGATCATTCCTTCTTCACCTCTTTCAAGACAATTTATGATCCTCTTACAATCCGTTGTATTGAGTCAATTTTGCTTCATATTCTATGATGTAGCGATGCAATTCTTCTACGTTGTAACTGAGTTATTTCATCAATTTAGAAAGAACTGTGTCTAGTTCGCTTCTCACGGGATACTTTATTCCAGCTTGAATTAAACTTTGATGGGTCATCACTAAGCATCGATCCTCTACCATTATCTTGGCTTCATTAGATCTTAATTGAAAGTAACATCCAAATCTGGACTGTCTCTCCGCACTCTGACCTTTGTGGTTTACGCTACAATCTGCCGTACTATTGTGCGACCAAGCGAGTTGGCCGTGCGGTCAGGGGCGCGCGGCTGTGAGCTTACATTCGGGAGATAGTGGGTTCGAATCCCACTGTCGACTGCCCTGAAGATGGTTTTCCGTGGTTTCCCATTTTCACACCAGGCAAATGCTGGGGCTGTACCTTCATTAAGGCCACGGCCGCTTCTTTCCAACTCCTAGGCCATTCCTAACCCATCTTCGCCATAAGACCTATCTGTGTCGGTGCGACGTAAAACTATTCTGCGATACCTTGTAATTGTACACTTGGCATGCTAACTTATAATTCTTATTTATCATGGACTGTTCCTATTATTACCGTCATAAAACTGATTATTACATATTAAACATATATTCAAGTATTTAATAATTAATGCGTGGTAGTTACTAATAAAATAGAGATTCATAGAGCATTACTCTTCTAAATGATCGCAAGTACATGAGACTTAGGTGAAGTGGCAGAATATTCACAGAGATGCCCAAAATATATTCGCTTCGCAGAGAACTCTGGAGTCCTCGAGAGTTACCTTAGATAGCACTTTAGAAATGTCTGAATATTTGTGAGAAAACAATTACAGCTACATTTTGACAGAAAAATTTAATCAAGGTTCCCTAGAACGCCATTTTGGTATCCTGAGATCGCTAAGTTTTGAAGAACATTCGTCCACTATTGACTGTTTACATTTACATATGTTGCAGTCCATTTACGTACCAACTAAACTTGCTTCATCCGCTGGCGGAAACTGTGAGTACCGAGCTGAATCCCCCTTAACGTTTCTTGTTAATCATATGCGTATTCTTGCAAGAGCAATTGAGCACAATAATCGTGCAGTGAAAACACAAGCTGCAGATAAAGTCAGGGAAAATATTCTGAATCATGAAGATGAAATTCATATAGCCGAGTAGGAAAACAGTTTATCTGACTTAATTTAGCAGAGTTGTGACAAAGAATGCTTAGCGTATTATTTAGCCGGATACATAGTGTGAACTATTTCAAAAGTGGTGCAGTGTAAATTTCTCCTACCTTTCCTCCACGGCAAACCGACTGATAACGTACCGGTACCTGCTTCGCTAACACTAATGAAAGATAACGGGTCTACACAGAACGGCACATATCTTACTTGTGCATCGAAAGGTGTTTACAATGTGCTGTTGCGAGTGCAAAAGATACTTGTGTAAAAGCTATCGTGTGTTAATAGTTTGTGGGGGATATATCTTTTGAGAGTTCGGATAGTTTAGATGTTATTAAAGTGGAGTCTTCGAAATTGGGATACTGTGAATATCATGTGCGTGTGCTACCTAAACTTGCACTTCAACACTTGAAGTGTCGATTCTTCTTCCGCACAAAGGAGATACAAAGAGAGCTGGCTACTTCCAAGACAGCTAAACCATCCCGAAAATACTCAAAAGTGTCCAACTGCTAAAATCATCTTTTGAACGTGAGTTGCATGCATCAGTTTATTACGTAGATAGAAGCAATGGTAGTACTGTACGTGCTTCTGGTAAATGCATGGCGTGGCACAGGTGTTGCCAGTGCCATCTACGCGACGGTGCACTGTAATTCGCGAAGAGCGCACACTTCCCTATGTATAAACTATGATACATGAAGTTCGTGACCCTTATTAACATTCTTAAAGAGAATTTCGAGACTGATAAGAAACGATGGTAGGAATATTGTATTAGTTTGAGGAATGTGAAGAAATCCTTTGATTCCGGTAGAGCGGAAAGAAATACCAAGAAATAAAGCAAGTCTAAGAAAATGTATTACCTATCATGAGTACTGCGAATAGTGGTCTCTCTATAACACCCAGTGTTTCAATGTGGGGGCCGGTAGATGCAGAGTAGGTCTCGGCCCATAAGCGACAACGGCTGGCCAGTGGTCCAACAGCTCTGCACTCTGACCTGCCAACCGAGCAGAGGAGGGGCGGCCATGGCTCAACCAGTACCTACTAATACTACAGGCCTTACAACAGATGTGTCGTGAAGTATGTGACGTCACGGGGATAGGCAGACGTGGCCAGTCGACGACCCAGCGTTTAGATCACAGCAAGGAGAGAGATTCCTTGGCGGTGAAAGGAGGAACTAGGCATAGTAGAGGTGCCAATGTCTATGATTTCACCCCACGTATTGTACCAGGAAAAGTTGTGGGCAAAGGGCATGAGTAGGACCTCAGGGAGTGGAACTGGGTTTTGGAGCCGATACAGAGAAGGATAGTCTCGCAGAGCGAATAATAGATGGTAAATAATTTTTTTTAATTGTTCACACGCGACACTGAAGTTTCACTGTTCAAAATAAATGAAAAAGTTTAGTCAGTTTGTTACTCACTTATGACAAGAACTGTTGTTACCAAATGTCGAAAGATGGACATCTGGAATGTTCCATGTAGAAGCAGGATCGGCGATGTTGACGTTCCCGATGAGGTGATGACAGCTGGAACTGTTGAGTTTCGCACACGAAAATTCATTTAGTGCGACTGGTTATCACTTACACTGTTGAACACTATTTATGGCGTATGAAGAATCACAGTCCTTTCTGTACTATTTACAGTCGTTATTGAAACGTTCTTAATCACACAGTTCACACTTGAAGAGAAAAAAAAAGCAAGTCGATAAGCACAGTCTGTGAACACAGTCATTAAGTTAGATTTTCTGCTAATCCTGTTATATTAACTCAGAAAAGTTCTTACTTTTTCATTCAAAATATTGATGTGACGTGAATAAAGAAATATAATGCAATACTCGAGAGAAAAAAATAAGTTCTGGTGATTCTTAAGTATTAGGCTCTGTAGAAGTTTAATGTTACTTGACGTTGCCTAAGTCCACACGTAATGAAATAGTTAATATTTGTACTCCAATAAGTTCACTCGTGTTACAGTCTTAAATGTCTTTTTAGGATTATATTGTAATCGCGACGCGACATACTAACTGCGGTGCGACGTCCTTTATCGGCGATAGAATTTCGCGTTCTGGAGATACGACGAAAGTACTTCTACCGTGACTGCGCGAACATACTGTACTGTACTGTACTGCACACTGGTTTGCGGGCTATCTGGCCTTGACATATATAGATACCAGCGCAGGGAGGGGTGGCAGCTCTCCCTCGGCCATGTGACCGTAATTACGTAATTTCGTTGAGACTTTAAATTGTTATAACTCAACAACCGTTTGATGAATTAATTTGAAATTTACAGCACATACTGGAACATTCTTTACATGGATGTTCGTACGTCGGTCGGATCTTTAATGCTGGAAATAACATTTCTTTCAATTAATATGGACCAGGACCTAGGCCTTCCTGGTACATCTTCCCCTTGGTTGGACGAAAAGAAAATACGCAGGATTTTCTTTTCCAGGCTTTACTCTTCCTGTGGTACATATTGTTTTAAATTGGCTGAGTTATAAATACCCTCGAAAGTGCCGTCCAATCTTATAATTTCATAAGCCCCGTTTCTCAATACAGTGCGGATACGGTAAGGACCTACGAATAGTGGACAGAACTTAGCGTAAATCCTTCTCTCAGGGTTGGAAGTAGCTGGTCTCCGTATTAAAATAAGGTCTCCAGGATTCAATGGTCTTCTGAACTTCCTATTACGCTGGCGTCGTTCTCTGATGGCGGCTGCATGTCTTAACCTGGTCAGCGCGTCGTTGATCTTGACTTGCTGCGGCACAATAGCATTTGGTAGGGCTGGTAATATTCTGTCCCAAGGTCGTTCTGGTTTTGACCCGTGATGTAGGCTGAGAGGAATGTCATTAGTAGATTCATGCACAATAGAGTTCATAATTTTTTGCATTACTGGCAAGACCTCGATCCACTTCCAGTGATGTTCACTGCAATAAATCCGACAGAATTTCGCGAGTTCTCTCATTATTCTTTCAGCAGGGTTAGCTTCCGGATGCCTAATAGAATTCATGATATGTCGAATGTTGAGTTCTTCCAAAGCCTGTTGGAATTCTACGGAAGTGAATTGCGTTCCGTGATCCGTTAGTAGGTATTCAGGCTTTCCCATCTCAGGGATGATGTTTCTTTTCAGCCTCCTTAAGATGTTACCGGCGTTAGCTTTCTGGATAGGCAATAGCATAGTATATTTGGAAAAGACATCCACAACTACAATGACATGTCTGTTCCCCCTGGTCGCCTTTGGCAAAGGGCCGTACAGATCGATTGCCATTATTTCTCCGGGCTTTTCCGGGATCAGCGGTTTGGGAAATTCCTTGAGGAGATAATTATTCGGTTTGATCCGCTGGCATAAATCACAGGACCGTAAAATTCTCCTAATGTCTCGCCTAAGATACTCCCATGTAAACCTCTCTTTAATAAGGTTGAGAACTTTATCCGTACCAGCATGGCCTGAAATTGAGTGACAATGCCATATGATAGCCTTCCTGATTTTAACAGGTGCATAAATCCTGCATTGCGTCTTGGCTAAGTCAATGTATTTCATAAGAATTCCATCCCTTAAACAGAAGTTTGAAGAAAGTCGTTGGAGACGTGGGAATTCATCATCATCGGCGGGAATCGAACCTGATAAAAATCGAATTAATTCCCTACAATTGGCGTCTCTTCGTTGCATCTGGGTAAGGTAACGAAGTTTGCGAAGACATTCTTCGTCATCATCAGTCATGATGTTAACTTCGTGAACTTCGATAACTTCAGCAGGGTTGCGGCTGAGGGCATCTGCTAGAGCATTCTTCCGACCAGGCCTATGTATTACAGTGAGGTCAAACTGTTGAATAAAAAGAGCCCATCGGGAAACTCTCTCATTTGTCATGTCGGATGACAGTATGAATGTCAGAGCTTTATGGTCTGTGTAAATCGTAATGGGATAGCCGTAGATGATTTTTTTCCAATACTGGAGAGAAAAAACAACAGCCAAAGCTTCGAGTTCAGTTATGGTATAAGACTTTTCGTGAGGTCGTAGTTTTCTACTTAGAAACGAGATGAAAAGTCTGTAATCGGGATTTTCAGGTCTCGCTTGATATAGCACTGCGCCTATTCCTACAGAGCTGGCATCACACTCTATGAAGAATGGAAAAGAAAAATCCTTATAAACTAGTTTAACAGAGTTTTTCAACATGTCCTTGGTGGCAAGGAAAGCTCGCTCACATTCTTCAGTCCACTTCCATTTATTATTCTTAAGTAGTAGTTGTTGAAGAGGAGCTACCGTCTCAGTGTAGTCTGGACAGTGTTGAGAAAAGAACTGACAAAGTCCTAGGAACTGTCTCACGTTTCTAATGCGCTGAGGTCTAGGAAAGTCAATGATACTCTTAATCTTGGCAGGGTTGGGTTGAATTCCATCACCACTAATTACATGTCCTAAGAATAATACTGATGTTTGGAAAAGTTGACTTTTCTGGGCGTTTATCTTGAAATTCTTCTTCTCCAATTCCTGCAGGACCAGGTTGACATCTCTCACGTGCTCTTCGAAAGTTCTCGAGGCAATCAAAATGTCGTCAACATAAATCGTAGTTATGTCCTTTACATCATCTGATAAGTGTTTTTCCAAGGCTCTGATCAAAACAGCTCCCGAGTTCTTAATTCCAAAGGGCATTTTGTTAAAGACATAGGTCCTATTTTCAAATAAGAAGCCTGTGAATAGCCTACTTTCAGCATCCAATTTTATGTGATAGTATGAAGAAGTTCCGTCAAGGCAACTAAAGAAATTCATGCCGTGGAATCTTCTGATAATATCCTTAAGTAGTGGAGGACGGTCATATTCTAAGGTCAGTCGGTCATTTAGGACCCTTGCGTCGAGGCAAATTCTAATACTGCCGTTAGGCTTACGTACTATGGCCAATGGATTCAAGTACTTAGTTACGCAAGGCGAAATTATCCCATCATCTGTCATTTTATGAATTAAGTTACGAACTTCTTCTCGATATTTCTCGGGTACGGGATATGGTTTCTTCTGATAAGGAGACAAGTCATTTACATCAAGATGATATTCGTAGTCAGCTATCTCTCCAGGCTTATCATCGAATACACATGCAAATTTCTGTAGAACGTCATTTTTAGCCTCCTCCAATTTTAATTTAATTTCCGGGTCTTCAACCACACTGGCTATTGACATTATATAATCCGGACCTATAATGGAGTTCTCATTGAATATGGACTCTGCATCGTCCTCACTTTGGTCACCCTTTCTACTTTCTGCTACGGCTGGCGCAACCTCGCTCACAGCGGGCTTAATAATGTCACCACCGGCTGCTTCAAAACGGGCTCCCTTCTCTTGAACTTCCAGGTCACCTCGTCCTACCAGCTGTAGTTCTACGGAATTATTTTGTAATCTTACGAGGTTGGCATCATAGTCAATGGTTCCTTTGTATTTGATCATAAAATCTGATCCAAGTATTAAGTTGAAGTTAAGACGTGATACTACCAAAAATATGTGTTCGAACATCTGACTGTTAATTTCAAACTCTAAAAATGCCTGGGATTTACATTTAACAATCTTATCAGGAACTATCCCTCTTACTTTAATTTGAGCTGCAGGTAATAACAAAACATTGTTCTGATCTTTAAGCGAGTCTACAAGCTTATCAGAAATTAAAGAAGCTTGCGCTCCAGAATCGATGAGCGTAATCACCTGTAGGTTGCCTGTGCGTACTGTTATGACAGGTAATGAACGTGTAATAATTGGCCTTAGTGTTTGTGCGTCTTCGAATAGTAATTCGGAATCGTCAATATGCCAGTAATTGATAACAGCAGTACAATAATTTGACGTTTCGTCCTCATCGTGTTCTGTAGTCAATCTCCCTATTGCGAGATCGGCGTTTTTTTTTATAGCGCCTGTTGGGTCAGGATCAGGTGATCTTTGTTCTCTTGGTCCGAATTGACGTTGATATTCCAGGGATGTAGCTCCAGGCTCATCAGGATTACGGTTTCTCTCCCTGATGTATTCCCGTGTGTCCTTCCATCTACTTTCGAGTTCTCGTCGTCTGGCCTCACGGTTTCCTTCAGGAGTGCCTTCGCGCTGTCTCCATGTATTCCTAGGTTGGTAAGGGTGTCTATCCTGATTCCTCTGACGTCTAAAATTCCGGAATCTGGTTGGGTTAGTAGGGCTTAATCTGCCTTCTTCACGTGTCCTGGGTTCCTCTCACTCCGGCGGTTTTATTTCCGCAGAATTCGTATTTACTTCTCGACTCCTGTTAGTTTTCGGATTAGATTGGGTATTAGCCGTATCTAACCTACGCAAAGTAGCGTCAAAATGCTCCAATGTTTTAATGTTGGCAGCGACTAGTATTTCTTGCACATGAGGTGGATATTGAAGTGTCAGGATCTGAATAAGTTCAATATCTGGCAAAGGTGGATCTAAAAACTGGAGCTTCTTTAATTGCATTAGGCAGTAGTCTGAATATCGGGAAGTATTGACTGAAGTATTGTATTTGCTAGAATAGAGTTGCATTTTTACAAGGTGCTGTCTTTCTGAATCCCAAAAGCGTTTAAGAAGTGCCTGTTTAAAGTCGTCATAGTTTTTAAAGTTGCTCTTAAAAGCTATGAACCATGATAAGGCTCGTCCTTCTAGAAGTTTGGATACTACTCGAAGTTTCCTATCGTCCTCTACCCTATCTTCCTCCAGGTAATCGTCGACATTTAACAAAAATTCTCGAGCAGTGTATTCATCACGTCCTGAAAATTTGACTGGTTTGTCATCTGGTACTTTAATAAGGGTTGTTGTATTGTGTATTTCCCTCGACGAACCAGGAATTGTGACGTCAGTTGTATGTTCTTTAAGTTTAATTTGATTCATTTCTTCGGACAAATTTTTAATTTTAGAATTAATTGAGGTGTCTAAACTTTTTATTTCATTTCTCAAGTCAGTTTTAATGACTTGTACGTCTTTACAGAAAGCAGCTATCTGGGTATGCGTGCTATCTAGCTGTCCTGTAATACGCTTGTCGAGTTCTCCTTGCGTGCTCTTAATTAATCCTATCTCGCTTCGTAATTTACCCACGTCGCTCTTTAATGCATCTCGCAAGGTTTCCTGCACCTGAGCTAACTTTGCTTGAGTTTGTGAGATGTTACCATGGGATTCTTGAAATTCAGTTCGTAAATCTTTGAGTTCAGTAGAAAATGCTTGAACGGAAGGAAGAACATTTCTAAGATCTTTGTCTAAAGACTTGACGACCTCTGTCTTTATTTCTTCCTTAATAGACTCTAAGTTTTCAACAAACTGATCCCGCATGTTTTTCAATGTAGCTTCGACTTGTGCACTAGAATCAGTAAGTTTCTTTTCGAGGCGAGTTCCAGCTTCACGGAATCGTTGCTCGATAAGGGCACTAGATTCAGTGAGTCTTTTGTTAATGACTTTATCCGCTTCAGCAAACTTAGTATCCAAGGTCCTGTCAATTTTAGAAGTTAAGTCTTCAACCTTACTATTTGACTCAGTTAACTGCGCTTGAAGTTGAGTATTTTGTGCCTGCATTTGTTGTTGAAGTTGAGTATTTTGAGCCTGTAGTTGGGAATTAGACTCTACCATCTGCGCCTGTAGTTGAGAATTAGACTCGATCATTTGAGCCTGCAACTGGTTATTAGACTCTACCATTTGCGCCTGTATTTGAGCTATCTGGTTATTAGACCTATCAATCTTAGCATTCTGATCATTAATGCTAAGCCTGAGAGCTTCGATTGCTGCAAGTAAGTTATCCATGTTTCCGGAATATTCGAATAAGTCAAATACAACAAATTCTTTGCAGTCGAATCCTGTGCTCGAGATATAATGACTTGAATCGAACCCTGAATGTTGCGACTATTACAAGTGCATCATTTATTATTATAGCACGGCTTCAAAATTGAGTCCTTGAAATTGCGATGTCATCTATTATTATAGTATGGCTCCAAAATCGTGCCCTTGAAGTTGCGGCGCCATCTATTATTATACTATCCTCTCTGTACCAGGAAAAGTTGTGGGCAAAGGGCATGAGTAGGACCTCAGGGAGTGGAACTGGGTTTTGGAGCCGATACAGAGAAGGATAGTCTCGCAGAGCGAATAATAGATGGTAAATAATTTTTTTTAAAACAATTTATTAATTTCTCACCCTGCGGTATGATTGTTGACCCAAAATTTATATTGAAATTAAATGTTGAAAATAATCTTCTTGAAAAAAAAAATGGCATAAATATCATTGGTTTCAAAATCTTTCATATGTGTGAATTTCCACCTAAAGTCTTTTTAAACCTTAGCACACTTTTATAATGGTAAATGAGAAATTATTAAAAGTTTTCAGTTCTCAGTTCGTCAATCTCGTTATACAGCACACTTGAAATCCTACAGTCTTTCTACGAGAAATGAAATCGAAATTAAATTTATCACTTTTGAGAAATTATGGAAATTGTTCACACGCGACACTGAAGTTTCACTGTTCAAAATAAATGAAAAAGTTTAGTCAGTTTGTTACTCACTTATGACAAGAACTGTTGTTACCAAATGTCGAAAGATGGACATCTGGAATGTTCCATGTAGAAGCAGGATCGGCGATGTTGACGTTCCCGATGAGGTGATGACAGCTGGAACTGTTGAGTTTCGCACACGAAAATTCATTTAGTGCGACTGGTTATCACTTACACTGTTGAACACTATTTATGGCGTATGAAGAATCACAGTCCTTTCTGTACTATTTACAGTCGTTATTGAAACGTTCTTAATCACACAGTTCACACTTGAAGAGAAAAAAAAAGCAAGTCGATAAGCACAGTCTGTGAACACAGTCATTAAGTTAGATTTTCTGCTAATCCTGTTATATTAACTCAGAAAAGTTCTTACTTTTTCATTCAAAATATTGATGTGACGTGAATAAAGAAATATAATGCAATACTCGAGAGAAAAAAATAAGTTCTGGTGATTCTTAAGTATTAGGCTCTGTAGAAGTTTAATGTTACTTGACGTTGCCTAAGTCCACACGTAATGAAATAGTTAATATTTGTACTCCAATAAGTTCACTCGTGTTACAGTCTTAAATGTCTTTTTAGGATTATATTGTAATCGCGACGCGACATACTAACTGCGGTGCGACGTCCTTTATCGGCGATAGAATTTCGCGTTCTGGAGATACGACGAAAGTACTTCTACCGTGACTGCGCGAACATACTGTACTGTACTGTACTGCACACTGGTTTGCGGGCTATCTGGCCTTGACATATATAGATACCAGCGCAGGGAGGGGTGGCAGCTCTCCCTCGGCCATGTGACCGTAATTACGTAATTTCGTTGAGACTTTAAATTGTTATAACTCAACAACCGTTTGATGAATTAATTTGAAATTTACAGCACATACTGGAACATTCTTTACATGGATGTTCGTACGTCGGTCGGATCTTTAATGCTGGAAATAACATTTCTTTCAATTAATATGGACCAGGACCTAGGCCTTCCTGGTACAGTATGGAATATTAATTCCACACTCAGCATCGTAAACAAATGTGATTATGATGAACTACAAAGAACAGGGAAGTTCATTAATGAATAAAAACGGTTAAATGTACTTCGAACCAATTTATTTTCCATTCCCTGCCTCTTCACCTGGAGAAAAATTGAAGTTTCCATGTTGGCAACCCTGCTGTAATGAGTATCATCAAACATGGCTGCTATGTTGAGTTGTGCGTGAGGAACATGCGACTAAATAATGCTGCGCTGAATCTGTTTAATACTGGCGTATGGTCGAAATAATTAGTGTAGTGTACCGGTACTATTGTTCGTAGAAGTATGGTGTTTAAATGTTCCGTTCCCCGCTGCAGGGGAAATTATGATAAAAGATCCCGTGTAGCTGTGTTTTCCTTCCCAAGCGATGAAGGACTTCGCAAGATATGGGTTAACGCAATACGCCGAGACAATTTCCAGGTCACGCAGAATTCAAAGGTAAGCTCAGTACTTATATTTTGAAAATTCTGTTCGTTTTAGGTTGTGAGCTCTTATTTTTCACTTAAAGGTCTAGGAAGCTTGTTATACCGTATTCATTGTCTCTCAAACTGAATCAGGTGATAAACGTGAACATTTAAGATTTATAATATTTGAGTCTAAGACCACCCTAATTTGAACCACACACATCAAGTTGCTGTCCTGTTCCACATTTTAACTGCCCACCTTGAGATGATTATCCTTAGTTAATTAATTACCTCACTGTTTTCTAAGGTATTGGCATAACAAATTAGACTTTTCTTTTTCTTTTTAAGGTCTGTGAACTGCATTTCAGTGAGGACCAAATCCTGAGGCATAGTGACTGCTATGACAGTAAGACTGGAAATAAGTATTGTATACCTCTTCAGAAACCTCGTCTGAAACAGGGAGCAGTGCCAACAATTATGCCTAACTGCCCCTCTTATCTCTCTTCCACTTCTTCATGTAGAGAGAGTGGTGATCAAAGAAGAGAAAGGTTGGAAAACAGGGATCTTGAAACTGCATTAGCAGAAAGTTTGAAAACCCATGCTCAGTACCAAGACAAAAGGAATTTCACAGACTTTCAAGGTTTTCTTCAAATGTCTCCCTAATATCCATATTTTAGATGACTGGATCTGTGTTACATCAGAATCTAATGTTTCATTTGTCCTACTCGATACATGCAATATTCCCACACTCCTAGCTTCCATTGTGGTAAAACGTGACCTGAGTATGTCCTTACATGTGGGGAAAATGGAACTTACTAACCTAGATAAAAGAAAGTTTCCTATAATAGTTAGTAATATCAATGATGTAGCAGACAGTATGTTCAAACTTGATAAGATTGGACGATTAGAAAATCAGGATCTTATAAAAGATCATTTTCAGTTTATTAAGGACAGTTTAATGAAGTTATCAGAGCTACTTAAAGGAGAAGAATCTAGTTTGATCAACTTTATATGTGAACAGTTACTGTTATTTAATTTACACAAGAATCATTATTCTTATTCATCAGATTTCCTCATTTTTGCAGCATTTTATTTTCTATTTCACCTCATGCATATAGATTTATGAGAAGTTCAGGCTATTTCATACTGCCCCATCCCAACACACTGCATAAAATTTGCTCAGCATATAATACCAACCCAGCTATGGAGCAAATTGACAAGAATTTTCTCCTTTATATAAGGCAGAAATATAAATTTCTTAGTGTATCAGATAGTATTGTTTCACTAATGGTTGATGAAATCCATCTGAAACCTTACCTAGATTATACGGGTGGCAACATTTTAGGTGCTGCATATAATTCCTCAAATGCTGCTGCTAGTGCTCAAGTTTTTATGATTCAAAGTTTATTGTCATCATTCAAAGATGTAGTACACATACTTCCAGTCAAGAAGCTCAATGGTGAGGGTCTGTTTCAATTTATTAAGGAAGTGGTTTGTGGATAACATGCAATAGGTTTTAAGGTCATATGCATTGTAACTGACAATAATGCACTCAATAGAAGGGCTATGTCTTTTTTTGCTTCACCACCAAAATTATCAATTGTTTATAGGCACCCATGTGATGACATCAAGCCTCTTTTCTATGTGTTAGATTCTGTTCACATTCTCAAATGTATTAGAAACAATTGGCTTAACCAAAAAGATGTTGATCAGTCGATAATGTATCCCTCATTTGAGACATTTCCACAAGACACTGAGTTAGCAGTGGCCAAATTCTCAGCCATTAAGACACTTCATGACATTGAGAGTACTCAGATTGTAAAATATGCCAACAGGCTGAACTTGAAGTCACTATTTCCTACCAATCTTGAACGTCAAAATGTAAAACTTGTACTGAATGTTTTCAATGAAATGACAATTCAGGGGCTAGAAGCTCTTGGAGAAAGCAACAGAATTGTAAATTTTAAGGCAACTGCCATTTTCATTAAATTAATTTGTACATGGTGGAGAATTGTAAATGTAGGATCACCTGGTAGAGATATTCGTTTTAAAGATATCTGTCAAAAACCATTGTCAAATCCAAGTGATGAAAATTTCACATTTCTGGAACGTTTCTTGTGTTGGTTAGATTTCTGGAAAAATTTACCAAATCGTGCAAGTGCTCTGTCAAATGAAACACATCTAGCCATATCACATACTACTCATGCACTTTTAGAAATCACTAAATACTGTACTCAAGAGCTGAATTTCAAATACCTTTTGCCAGGTAAAATTCAAACAGATGCACTTGAAGCACGATTTGGTAAGTACAGAACAATGGCTGGATATCAGTACCTAATATCTCTGCGACAAGTATTTGAAATTGAATCAAAGATAAGAATTCAAACTCTATTATCATTGAAAATTGCGTCTAATGCTTTTGGTGAAATTGATCTGGACCTGGATTCATTTGAATGTGATCTCAAACTGGATGACTTTGAGGCTAGTCCCCCAGATGTTGACATTTACTGTGTAGATATCAGTGAAGACCAGCTTTTATCCATTCAGGAATATTTGCCTGTTATCACATATTTGTCAGGATATTGTGTAAGAGCAGTTCTTCGAAGGTTGAAGTGTGAAATTTGTAAAACATCACTCGTTTTGGATAGAACATTATCATTAACAGATGATCAAGGTAATTATGAGCTTATAAAAAGTGTTGACAGGGGGGGTCTGCATTGTCCCAACCCAGAAGTTGTTAATGCTATTATTTTCACTTACTTGACTGTCAAAACCTTGGTATCTGAGAAGTAGGAATACTTGTTTATGAAGCACCCATCACAGCAAAATTTAGTTGTAACATTGGCAATGTCTGTGATTAGAAAAGAAGGTGTACTTGTGGAGTTGCCATGTACTCAAGATGACCATACTCATGAAAAAATTATCTCTTACATTGTAAAAACAGGATGTAACATATTCCTTAATAATTATGTTAAGAAACTTAATAATGTCCAGAGTCGTATACATACAAAGAGGAGGAAACTTAACAGTCTCATAGGTTAAGGGTACTAAATTATCTTGTAATAGAGTGGTTCTACAGTAAGAGGATGAAATGTTGTAATGTAGGCATACCCCGTAAACTTGGCTATTATGTTGTCATATTCCACCCTTTAGTCAGTGATAAACTGGTTCTGATATTTTCATAAATGCAGTGTAGTGTAATTCAAAAAGTGTCATATTTTCAAAGTATTCTTCAATTAATATAAAGTGTTCATTCCTATCACAATGGCAGCAGAACCATAAGATGTATGTGTTCCTGCAAAGGAGAAAAAATCTTTAAATTTTAAAGTGCTGCCTTAGTGAAAAACTTAGTAGTTCACTTTCAAGCTCTATGCCAAGGTTGAAATTGAAATTAAATCACGTCATGTTTTTAATGAACCGAAATCTTTGCACAGTTTCATTAATGAGTTTCCTTGAAAAATATTAGGTGCTTGCATACCCTTTTAAATGTGTCTTGTAATTTTAAGAATTAATATCTTGCAGAGACTATGGTTTGGATGCATGATTATATTACCATGTATGCTGTAAATTATTTCTTTAAAATATATACTCCAAACCTTTGCATATTATTTTCTATTGACAATGAAAAAATATTTTTCAAACATTATCTAAATGGCCAGTGGTACTTTATAGCCAAGTTAAAATATATTTTCAAATAGGTACTTTTAATTTTTGACATGTTGAGTTTGAGAGTACATGATTCAGTATCAGTACTTCCATGTAATCTGAATTTAATGAGGCATTTCTGGGCTCTAATTTTGTGATATTATTAAGCCCATGTACTCATATTCTGAGTGTATTGTAGTTGATTCACTGTTTCAAGGTTAGTCTGTTGCCATAAAAGGCTTTTCTTCCATCATCCTAATTGTATGCTAGTCTCTAAGTTGTCTTCAACAAAACATTTAAAAATTTTCTTGTAATTTGAGCAAAATATGCACTTATTTGAAATTTTAAATTTCTTATGCTAAGAATTGTTTTTCCATATTATGCTATTTTCTTAGTTAGCCTAATTTGTCTTCCACAAAAAACATATTTAACATCTTTCTTGCAATTTGTGCAAAATATGTTTAAACCAGTGTGTTGAAGAGAAAGAGAGCTTTTACATTAACGGAATGTGATTGACAGGGTATTACTTGAAAAGTAAAAATTTAAGTTAATTACAGCATCTTGCCAGTAATGGAGAAAAGAAATACGGAACATCTAGGACTAATGTCAGATTATTTCACTGGAAGACTTAAGGAAAATTTCAGTAGATTTTCAGTAAAGTTTGTGGAATTATTATATTATTATTATTATTAAACATTGAAAATTTACAGGATTTAATTTCATCTAAATAAACAAATGAGTTTAAACAAGTTTCCGTGAGAAAATTCCCTTGATTAAGAATTAACAGTTCAGAAATGTGTATTGATGTAATGTTTGTATAGAAGAATGAAGTTATTTAACTAAAACTAACTTATGTTATTATTGTTAAATTGTTGTATTTCCTGTTATGAATTCCAGCATAATTTCTTCATCCTCTATGAATCATTCCCTCCTTTGTATTCCATTTTTCATTTGTAACTAATTATTTCCATTATGTATAATAATATCCGATTTGTTTCTAAGTCAGCACTAAGACAGAAATATTTACCAAAATAGTAAAAATTAAATGTTCTAAATAAGAAATAAAGGAAGGTTTCCGGCACGTTAAAGAGTCCTAAATGGGACGAAATTCCAGTTTACTTTGGCTTATGATTAGTAGTATATACGAAAGACCTTGATTATTAATTAATATAATTATTTTATTTTCCAGTAAAATGTTAACTGATACTTCATGAGTAAAACGTAGGTGAATTACTAATCACCAAGGATCATAAAATTATTATTAACTAAAAAATAGTAACAATCAAATTAAAGCCCCTTGTTGCTATTTACTATCAATCTGAACTTTTACGAAATTTCCAGAAAACGGAGTGCGCCATCTCTCCGTCTTTCTTCTGCTTTAATTGGTCTCGGTGCAACTGAATGTGCTTTAATACCCTGAAAGAGCATCTTTTGAAAACGTTTTGGGTAATAATACAGCCCGGGAGGCACTACATTTGTAATGTTATAAGTGAGTGGAAATTAATGCAATCTTACTTGGAGAGCGTCCGAGGGGAGAGATGTGATCATTGCGATGTCCAGGAACCCACCAACCCGCCCCAAAAACTACATTTACTTTTATAACCTAATTCAGATTATTACACGCCATATTCATTTCTCAAGTAGCTTCTTGTATTCCTATTGGCCAATGTAAACTGGCACGTGATCTCCTTCCCGAGAAGGAACTTCATCATAATGCGTTACCAACCACAGCACAATAAAAGCGCAAGTAAATGTAACATGTGAAGAAAACAATGTACAATACAGAACAGCAATAAAGATACATGAAACTTACCTTAATGTAGAGGAGGGTAGAGGGTTGCTGCAGCCTTGAGGAATTCGTGCACCCGGGCGTTTAAGGGGAACGAGCTCTTAAAGAGAGATTCGGCAAGATAGCCGTGGAAAAATCATTTCCTTCTGCCGAATCCCGGGACCGAGTAGCTCCCGTGCTTCAGATAACGCCACCGGTTTTCAATGTTCTGCGTGTGCACGGTAGGGCGATTGATGGGCATCACCCTCCTGTTCCCCCTATTCACGTGACCACTCTTCTTCGTGTCCACAAACTGAACAGAGTGATTCACGCGGAGGTGCACGAATCCCTCGTCCTCCAAACAGTCGTAGGCCTTCCAGCAATCTGATATTATTATCGTCCCTGGCAAGATCCACTCTTTAATTATGTCAAGTAACGTGGCTTTATCCCTTTTCTCGACAGGGACCACGAAAAAGTTTTTGAAGTTTTCCCTCTCGACGCCTCCGAAGAGCCACTGCCCTTCTATCCGCCTGCCGCGATTGTACTTTCTTTTCCCGAACTTGCTTTCGTCTATTTCCACAACGATGTTGGGTCCTCCAATTTTTTTTTAATTATCGTCGACCCACGCAATACAGACCTCCCTACAGAAATTTGACCAATCGACAACAGTTGTACCTGAGAAACCTAACTCAAGTTTAACAGTAGGACCCAGGGGTTTCGGTGAAAGGCACCAGAGGATCGCGAACTGACCAGTTTGAAATAAACTCAAATTAGAGCCTTCAAAGAAAGTATTTGTTCTCCCACTAGCTCTCCAAGTACATTTCACACCCCGTTCGGCTCGTCGACACCGAAATTCAATTTTTTCATTTCTTTCGCCACACTTGATCACACGCAATGGAACATCACGTCCGCACTTTTGACAAACTGTCTTATTCGACAACAAACCGTGACGTTGGTAGAATTCAACTAAATCGTTTAAATTGCTGTGATATTTGATTGCAAATTCGGTGTAGGTAGTAACACATCCACCGCAGGCAGCCATTACATCAATAATGAAGCAACAATTATGGAGGGAACATGTGTTATCGAAAACAATCGAAGTGAAAGAAAGATCTTGTAATTCATATTCGAAACACTAGAATTCATAGATAGCGCTGATGTCGTCGTCCCAGTCCACGAAACTAGAGGGCTAGGGCCGCGCTCAGGAAACTAGGTGCCTAACGCCGCTTCGCGGCTTCTAACCGTCCAGACCAATGGTCTTGTCCACGGCAAGAATCCTAACTATCCAGACCAATGGTTTTCTCCACGGCAAGAATCCTAACTGTCCAGACCAATCGTCTTTCCTCACGAAACTAGGGGCCTAACGCCGCTTCGCGGCTTCTAACCGACCAGACCAATGGTCTTGTCCACGGCAAGAATCCTAACTATCCAGACCAATGGTTTTCTCCACGGCAAGAATCCTAACTATCCAGACCAATGGTCTTGTCCACGGCAAGAATCAAACTAATAATCACCACCACCACCACTACCAGCAAGCGAAGCAAGCATAGTTCCTAAGTACAGAGGTTGGCAGCGCTGAGCACTGCTCTAGAGAACATCCTTCCCGAGTAGGCCGCGAGCGAGGAAACAAACGACAGTCGGTACGCGTGAGTGCCTCCCGGGCTGGACTAATGATACGTTTTGTAAATCACACAAGTTCTCATAAAGTAATTCGTTCAACAAGCATTGAAGTGCCGTTCGCGCTTCAGGAGTGACTGCCTATCCTTGTGACGTCATCAGCCGTGCTGTGAGGCCTGTTGTATTAGTAGGTACTGGCTCAACCGTTGCTCTACGCCTCTGCATTCGGGAGTCGGGACAGGGCTGGACCTCACGGCTGGCCCCAACTGTCGGCTGTCATGAGAATGCTTTCCCGTGGTTTTCTATTCTCCTGCGCTAAGGTGAATCCCGGGACAGTTCCTAGTATAAGCCATGGCCGCCAACCCCCTCACCTTCTTCGAGCATCACCTTCAGCGTAACAAATCTCTCGGCCTGAGAGACGGCGTCCCCGTCTAAGAGGCCCGCCTCCTCCTTCAGGGGAGGAATGAAAACATTTTAATGAATGTGGGTAACACGCTGTTGGCTATTTAATGGTATCATTAATCCCTTAGGTTGTATTTTGAAGTACCGTATGTAAATAGAATTCTTGTTTAATTCGCTGCTGATTCGTTGAAATATGATTCCATATCCATGCTAATGCACTGGAAAATTGCCGATAGCTTCAGTTGAGTTGTGCCATTTAAATTTTTTTTATTTTTTTAAATGCTCTTTGTTCGGGGCGTCGACCTATAGAGATCTTTTGCCCCTAAAATTTTGTATAGTGATTTTAATATTTAAAATTCGATCTTTTACGCCAATCTCTGGGCATCTTCTGTTACCGAGATAACGGGTTTGATTCTACAAGTTATAGTTGATGGTAAAATGAGTTCTCGGTTCAAAGCAATCACAGGGGTAGGTTGTTGTTGCTAGGGGCTTTACGTCGCACCGACACAGATAGGTCTTATGGCGACGTTGGGATAGGAAAGGCCTAGGAGTTGGAAGGAAGCGGCCGTGGCCTTAATTGAGGTACAGCCCCAGCATTTGCCTGGTGTGAAAATGGGAAACCACGGAAAACCATCTTCAGGGCTGCCGATAGTGGGATTCGAACCTACTATCTCCCGGATGCAAGCTCACAGCCGCGCACCTCTACAGGGGTAGGAGAAAGTTGCTATCCTCCTCTCGTATTGTTCATAGTTGATATGGATCTTTTACTAAAAGACACAAACTGGCAGCAAATATTCCAGTCAGGTGAAAATATAGTAAGGAGTTTGGCCTATACGACGACTTGGTCATAATGGCAGATTCTACTGAAAACCTGCAATCTAATAAACTGGAGCTTGAAAATGTAACGAACATGATTTGCAAATTAGCATTACCCAGGATAAAGTGACGTCATTTCGTAAGATGGCTAAGAGGAATGAAAGTCTTGTTAGAATTCAGAAACTGGAACAGGCGGATAACTTTAAGGGTGTAAATTCTCCAAGCCAAGGATGAGAGTATTTTAATTGAAATACAATGAAGCTATAGCCGTGAGCTCACAGTTGCGATCAACGTTATTCTGTAGGAAGGAAGTGGGCATTGATTCGAAATTACCTTTGCATCGCACCGTCTTCCGACCGACTTCATTGTACGAAAGTAGAAGCTTGCTGAACGCAGGATATCTTATCCATAAACTGGAAGTAACAGACATGAAAGTAGAGAGAATAGCTGAGCAGTGTCTGTTTAAAAGGTGCTATTTCCACTTCCAAGAAATTAATCAGTATTTCGTCCACAAGCATTACGCTAGTTGAATATTGTCGACTGCGATGTGCAATCCATACCAGAAAGATGTAACTCCTTAAACGTTGTACCAAAACCGATCATGGGTACGTCCCATAAACCTTTTATTTATTGTTTCTTGCGCTTTTCTCAAAACTTTCTCAAGGTGGAAATAGCACCTTTTGAAGAGGCAGTCCTCAAATAGTGCGATCAGGCGGGAACAGTGGTAAGAGGGCACTTGCAATGAGGAAATAAAGGAAAAGATTGTAATGAACTCTATGGTTGAAGCTGTATGTATAAAAGTCCTTCATGTGAGGCGAATGGAGGAGGAAAGGTTACCTAGGAGGTTAAGGGACTCGGGTATGAAGGGTAAGAGAGGAAGAAGGTTTCGAAAGTGACTATTGTTAGGCTAATATTTTAATGATGACAGGTGTTAAACTAAACCAGCTAGTTGAAAATAGAGGATTTTGGAGGCGCTTAGTAAATCCACAGAAGCTTGCAGACTGAACAATGAAATGAATAACAGTCTATTACTAAACAGATAATATATAAAAGCTACAACAAACTTCAATTGTAATTACAAATTATTTTATAAATACATGCGGTCAAAATTACAATTACAAAATTACAAAAAGTTATAGAGAACCCTCATATGTTTTATTTTAATTGCAATTTCCCGACACAAATGGACTTAAACTTTCATGTGAGTCTGTTGTACTTTCAACATTTTTCATTATAAAATGTCTCAATGATGCACAACTCAAAGGCAGGTTACCGCGTCATAACCAATATAGACCGGTAATGAGCAACAGTCTTTGACGGTTCGCTTTAACCAATAACGGCTGTACGGAAAATAATAATACATGAATGGTTCTTAAATCATAGCAGTATTATTCTTCAGATATCCCTCAGTCTTATTTCCGTCACTGTGGTCTAAGAATTAATATAGTAGCGTCCCATTCGACTGATGTGGGTACAACAAATTCCAATCATTAGGACCTTATTTAATGAAAGTAATTAATTATGCACCGTATCTCTCTCTAAACCTCCGTGCCTGCACATATATACATATTTGTACATATTATTGTATAACTTATAGTCAATAGTCAATAATTGTAAATCTAAAGTAAAAATGCTTTATAATAAATAAGTAAACAAATATATTCCCAGCTCTGACATGAATGTAGGACTGGTCGCATGAATTGAGAAGGGGGTGCACTCAGCCTCAGCAAGACAATTGAGAAGACTATAGAAGAAGACAAGTAGGTTCAAGCGCATGACTCACTTAACCTAGAATTTACTTTTAGTATTATACTACAGCATTCGCCATAAGACCTATCTGTGTCGGTGCGACGTAAAGCAAATAGAAATATATATACTACATCAACTCCAAGTGAAGACCGGCATGGAACCCTTCTAAATTATCCGTTATCCATGTGGAGATCACCAGTTCCACAGCATATCCAAGCGTTATTTCTTCATTAAGGTTCCTTTAACCATTCCTAGATTTGGCAACGCGAAACCGACTCTTTTTGTAGGACACTGAGATTTGTGCTGGCACAAATGTGAGTCGTACATTCGTTACATCATGGACACGGTTTCAGGCACAGAACATGCGGGGAAGTAATAGACCCATGAACAAGATGGCTATGGAGAAGACAACAGAGATAACCTGGCCAGTACTGGAATGGTTTCTTTGTTTCAGGTATGAATAATAAGGTCTCTACGAATGTATGTATTTTGGCTTCTATAAATACACAGATCAATGTGTAGGGATCTATACTCTTCACCAATACTTAATTGCTAACACTTGATTCTTGTGCTCATATTCCGGGTATCGGTTGCTGAGAACAGCCGTTTCAGAACGGTTGAAAGCGAAAAGCATTTTAATCACGACCAAGTACTGGACGTCGTAATTTAAAGTGGTAGATAGTTTATACTGTTGTATACATTTATAATAGGCTCAGCATTGTTGTAATATTTAGAAGACTGAAATTAAGAAAACTGAAAAACTGATTAATATTTTATTAACAATACAACAAAGTAACTTGAACGGGAGACTTCGAAAGATCACTGCCGTGATCGAGATCCGAGTAATTTTCAACTTCATCTTCACCATCAGAATTATCGGAATCGTCATCAGCCTCCTTAGTTTCTTACTTGTCATCCGATAATTCCTGTAATATTGTTTATATACGTATATCTTTGTCTCTCACAAATGTTGGCCTTAAATTAAAAACACAGTTAATTTTGTTTCTTATATCGTGTATATGTGAAACCACAAGACTGCTAAAAGGTACGGTTTTACTTGCACTTTTCTGGGTGCGTGGTATAACCAGTTTACTGACTAGCAAATTGAGCAGATCACAGTTGAATAATGTTACACGTACTACTTCCTAAACCGATAAAGTTACAGTTAGAATGTTTTGAAAAGTTATCTGGAAAGTATTATCGGTGACATGATCATCCTCTTAGCAATGAACATGGAAATTTATCAAACATTACCCTTAATAAAATATTCCAGTCCCTTCCTCATCTTATTATAAACGAATATTTGCCGCAATATGCCATCCTGAATTCCAAATTTGTCTACATATATGATCTTTCCTACTTGTTAAAGCTCTGTTTAAGTTTATTCGTCTGCTAACGTAATTCTACGCCACTATTAGAGGTCATCATCTGTGTCCCGGGTTCCATTCCCGGTACTGCCATAAATTTCAGAATGGCAGGAAGGCTGGTATGAAGTTAAAATGCAGCTCATCTCCATTTGGAAGAGGGGGGTACGTGGAAAGACCTGGACCATCTCAGGGTGAGGAAACGAGTTTACATTACTTACCAGAGACCTATACGCCCTCTCCTTTGCAACTCTACTACAACCCGCAAATACCCCCACGTAGTTAGTCGGATCTAGGATCGGAAACAAAACTACAATGGCATGTACGTTACTGTACATACCACTCCAGCAATCTTATGAAGTTGAAAACCATTTCTGGAATGGCATGCGAGAGTATCTGAATCCATCGCAGTTGTCCTCACAAAGCTCATTCGATCCTTCATTCCAAGACTTCACGACATAGCCAGGAATTGAATCGGAAGATCCTGGGCGATCATAATCTCAAGTACACAACGATTTCTAGGAAATTCAATTAACCATATTATATTAATGAACTACACAATAATGAAAAACATTATTTTAACTTTACTTATTGTGAATATTGACATATTCAACGGCGCTAGTGTCTTGGAAAGCTGACGATCCCACTGTTACACTACGGCGAAACGCTGTTAATTCCAGGAATGAAACCGCCTAAAGAGCTTGAGTATATCTAATATTAATTATGTAATTTTCAAACAAAACAATCATCAAAGGATACCCAAATGTATCTCAAGATATCAAAAATCAAATTTACAGTTCATATCTTACAATTAACAATGTTTACAGTAAGACGTTTAAGCATTTCTTGCAGATAGGGTTAATAAGAGCGTTGTTTCGCCTCTTAAAGCAATTATCACCACCATCAATCAGTACCATGTTCACTAAACAAGAGTTGTACCGTTTAGCTGAAGTTGTACAGTGGTAGCAGTAATGTCATCTAGAGGAGATCAGTGGCACAAGAAGTGATAGAACGTACATCAGTCAGCAATAGTCATTTAGGGTTATGTGAGTCTTCATTATAAGCAGAGAAGTACTTATTAGGTTATTCACAATTATGTCAGTCAGGATTGTCTCAATCAAAAAGCTACCAGGATATTAAAAAATTTCAAAATTAAATTTAAAGTAAGTTTCGTTGAATTATTTCTAAATAAAACCTACCGTTTCCAAAATATCAGCAAGAAACCACTAAATTAGTTCCTCTTCCTCCCTCGAATATCGTAATGCCAATTAGTCCAACAGTTAAGTTAGCACAATTGTAGAATATGTCGTCGCTGCCGGGACAAAACCTCCTATGTGAAATATTTTATCTTAGAACTTTGGCAAATAAGATTCCGTCACCCAAGGTGCAATATTGTGTGAATATGGTCAAGGCATTCTCGCTCTTCATAATGTATGTGTTGCGGGTCAGTATATCTCCAAAAATATTATCACATAGGAGGTTTTGTCCGGGCAACGACGATATGCTTGTTTCGCGTAGCGGCTAGGAGCAGACGTACCGTACAGTAGTCCGGCTCCATTTCTAAACGTTTAGCACGCTTGCCTTTGGCTCAGCGGGTTCCGGGTTTGATTGCTGGCCAGGTTGGAGGATTTTAACCTTAATTGGTTAATTCGTCTGACTCGGGTCCGGGTGTTCGTGATGTCTTCAGCATTAGAAATCATCATAAGTTGGGCCCCATTATCGCTGACATGCATGCTGCATAATGGACTATCTAGTGGAAAGAAACCTGCACCGGGCCTCTCTGGAGGTCATATGCCATACAGTATCAGGGCTACATTAACGTAAGTTCAGAAAACATGTTCGAATTTATTAAGGTGCTGAGCATAGATTTTTAAAATTCATGCAATTTTTACCCTTCATAATCATTGACATGTGTCAACACAAATTGTGCACATTTATACGCACCTAATAGGGATATAGCATTTGAGAGTGTTCTCATAGAATGAAACGTGTACTTACTCCTTTGAACGGAGGAAATATCGAAAAACCATGGAAATATAATTACTCTAATCACTGTAAGAGGGTAATTTGCTGAGCTAGCACTGCAGGGATGTAACACTATGAACATTTTCACTTCAGTGAGATAAGTTTTAGTTTACTTTTACATAGAGAATGCGAAAAACGTGCCAGAAGGTACCATGAGTAATCCTAGATGTTCTCAACAGAAATAGACCGAGCCGAGTGTGAACTTTGGGGAGATGCCCATACTCTCTGTGCAACTGTTGAAGGAGCACGATGTCGTCGTGGAAATGTATTTATTTATTTATTTATTTATTTATTTATTTATTTATTTATTTATTTATTTATTTATTTATTTATTTATTTATTTATTTATTTGCAACTTGCTTTACGTCACACCGACACAGATAGGTCTTACGGTGGCGATGGGATAGGAAAGGGCTAGGAGTGGGAAGCAAGCGGCCGTGGCCTTAATTAAGGTGAAAATGTGAAATGACGGGAAACCATCTTCAGGGCTGCCGACAGTTGGGTTCGAACCCACTATCTCCCGATTTCAAGCACACCACCGCGTGACACTAACCGCACGACCAGTTGCTCGGTTCGTAGAAATTAACGGAAAATGAAAGCTTAGTGGCCAATGAGGATATGGTCGTTAAGGCTCGGTAAATTGCAGATCTCTCTTGCGGAAGATAATGGCAATATGGTTAGCGTCTCACTTCAACCCGTCTTTACTACAAGGAGAAAATCAAACTGTCGCTAATTTTAGAGCTGAATAAATTGACCAGGAGTAATTTGAAAAGAAGAAATCCTTATCCTAACTGAGGTTCGAACTTCAGTTCTTCCACTCAAGACGGTAACCTCTTAACCAGAAATGTGCAGAGTGTATTACAAAACCACGATATCCTTACTGCTTGTTTGTTGCGTAAGGCATCCTGGTAAACTCAATGAAGTACTGTCGAAGCCGCGGATAAGTAATACTTAGAGATAAGTAATGATAAAGAGTAAAGTTTAAAACAAACAAACAATCAAACAAAGACGGAAGTTATATATATACATGCGCATACACATAAAATCTCGAATACAACTAGTCTCTTATATAATGAAATGCTAAATCTTTGAATATACATGCTCACAAACTCTTCATTTTCCTATTTTAAATCTTGTTTGCATATTGATGATGTGAAAGAGAAAGAGGGCTCTAGAGGAGGGGAAGGGGCGGGTAGCGGGGAGAGGGAGGTAGAACGTGGAGGAGGAGAAGTAGGGGGAAGGATACTAAATATTCAGCATTACAGTTCTGCATAAATTCATTTCATTACAGCACCAAATATTGCCTGGCCCCTCATGAATATGTATGAAATCATTATATAAAAGCCCCCTTTTCAATGTATAATTTACTTTATGTGACTCATTCGATTCTCGCTCACATGCGGCAGCACTTTCGCAGCGTGCATGCAACACAAAAATTGCAGTTATACTTACAAATACAGAGAAGCCTAGAGAAAGGCGCACGAATAATAAATACAAATATGATTATTATTGTATTATAACCGCTTTTGACAATGTTGGCCAAGGGAGCGGAAAGGGAAGAGGATACTCGCTTGGAGGGAATCTCAGGAAAGAGAGGTCAAGGAAGAATACTTCAGATCGTTATGTTATTAAAAAGCAGTGTAGTCACGCACATCACTTTGAAGACATTTCACTTCAATCACCTTGTTTATATAATGCCCAAATTAGTGTTAGCAAAGGCTTAAGAGTTTTATAAAATTGCGCGATTCCTTCTGTTTAACAACGGAACCTTCAGGCATCCGAGTCACCAATTTCATTGACACTTTCTGTGTTAATAGCAGGTATTAGGTACAACGAAATGGGGAAATAATGAAGGGTAACTGTCTATCATACGCAGTAAAATAATGAAAATTAGCTAATTAAATTGTATCCGGCAATTGTATTCTTATTACACTCCCACTGTCAGTTCGTCAGCGTATGTCTACAGTAATAGTAGCGTTCTTACCTGCAGGTGTGGGGTTTTGCTCTACTGGGATCGTATCCCGGTCGTGAAAGAAATGTTTGTTTGCTTATAATTCCTTTATTTTGTCCATCGGCTTTACGTCATACCGACACAGACAGGTCTTATGGTGATGATGGGATGAGACAGGGCTAGGACTGAGAAAAAAGGTTCCGTTTCCTTAATTAAGGTACAGTGCCGGCATTTGTCTGGTGTGAAAATGGGAACCCACGGAAAACCATCTTAAGGGTTGCAGACGGTGAAGTTCGAAGCCACTACTCCCGAATTTAAGCACACAGTTACGTAATCCTAACCGCGTAGCTAAATCTCTCGGCCCTTGCTTTCTTTGTACTGAACTTAGGCCATAATTGATCTTACTGTATTGAAACTAGAAATGGGATGGGTCGATATCAGTTTCTGCCGATACCTCAAATCAATATTTTATTTTTATATCTATACTCTGATACCTTAATTCTTGAAATAAAATAGTAAAATTCATATTTCTAAATACAATATTTTCTATTGAATACACATTTTATCGTAACATTTTGTATATTAAGTTAAAATATATTTTGGAATGTAGTCCCAGTTAGTAGTTTGTTACCCATTTTTCCGCTAATAAAATGTAAAAAGAAATCGACACCGTTTAGAAAATGGGTAATAAAACAGTAACCTAATGGTGATATGAGTTTTTTTTCCAAAAATGCAAGCATTCTCACTCCGTCGGATTCGAGCCTATTTCTTTTACTGTATACCACAAGTGACTTTTCCTGTGCAAAAGAGTCTCCCAGAAAATGCTGTTGCTGGTGATACATAATTATTCATAGCTAGTTTTCGCAGCTTTGAACACTTTGTATTTGTTTTCTGATAATCATAAACACTTGAAAGGAGGGGATAACACATCTTCTTCCAGGTATTTGGTGATTTCATATTCAGAAGTGTTGATTGACAATTATTGTACTGTGTCATTTTCTTGCATAATGCTGCCGTACAAGCACAATATAGCAGGTAATTTTGCTGGCTCCGAAGTATGGATCGTCTGAAATAAATCCTTACTCTAATATTCTTCACGAGTACTTAAGTGCAACCTACGATTTTGCCAAAGAGTTGAACACACAGCACATTTAAATGGAGTTACAAACTTACCTCTTCAGTTGTATATTCAGTACCCTGCTGTTGATTAGCAAGTTGCAAATTTGTCTCTAGCAACAGTGAGAGCACTCGAATTGCGAAAAACTCGTTCTTTTAAGTGGGGGTCCAACAATATTGGGATGGAACATATTTCGTTCTCTTCCGTGCCTTTGTTCCGCACATTAATTGCATCCAGCAATGACTACGTACCTTACTGTCACAATCCATCCACTGTGTGATGACTTCTGAAGATGAGATACGACAATGTTCAGAATGGGGATTGTGGCCAGTATCCAGTATTCGGGAGATCGTGGGTTCGAGCCCCACTGTCGGCAGCCCTGAAGATGGTTTTCCGTGGTTTCCCATTTCCACACCAGGCAAATGCTGGGGCTGTACCACAATTAAGGCCACGGCCGCTTCCTTCCCAGTCCTAGCCCTTTCCTGACCCATCGTCGCCATAAGACCCATCTGTGTCGGTGCAACGTAAAGCCAATAGCAAAAAAAAAGAATGGGGATTGTTTAGGACACTGTCACTGTAGAATAATTTAGGGCACCGAGTGAGTTGCCCGTGTGGTTAGGGGCGCGCATTTGTGAGCTTGCATTCGGGAGACACTGAGTTTGAACCCCACTGTTGGCAGCCCTGAAGATGGTTTTCCGTAGTTACACATTTTCACACCGGGAAAATGCGGCTGTACCTTAATTAAAGTCAAAGCCGCTTCCTTCCCATTGCCAGCCTTTTCCTATCCCATTGTTTCCTTAAGACCTGTCTGTGTCGGTGCGACGTAAAGCATATTGTAAAAAAGGACTAATTTAGGGCGTGTTGCTTCACCAAAATGTGTAATGTATTGATCAATAAATCAATATGTTCCCATTGCAATACTGTAAGATTTACTGGAAGTGTGAGGTCGGTAGATGCGAATACAATATCTCTCTTCTGTTCATGAAGTATTTTCAACATATGAAGAGTTGAATTCCATCGTGTAGGTTCGTCTTGAATCAATCGGTGTTGTGGTAGAGAAAGATGTTTCTACACAGCTATTACAGTCTTTGTGGATTCTGATGAATGTTTGATACTTTATTCTAATTTTTCATATAACCCAATGAGATTCTGAATATTCTTTGAACTGAAAAGTCCCTCTTTCAAAACAAGTTTTAGTGTGTAGGCTACACACGGTAAATGGGGAACATTTCCCAAAGTCGTGGCATTTAGTAAATTACGACCGTTGTCATGAATCACAGCCTTTATTTTATTGATTAAACCCCAAGTCCGTATTCTTCAAGAAATTTGCAATATCTTCACGTGTGTGTCTCACTCCTTCAGGTAGAATCACGTCAATGCATGTATGCTGAAGTTTGTAGTCCTGGCCTACAAAGTTAACGGTGTTATTTAGGAAGTCATCGGTTACTATTGATGTCCACAAATCCGTCATAACAGATGAGTTGATTATTTCCAAATCTCAACATGTACGCAAAGTAAATTTAAAAGTTATTTTATGTTTCATAATCTTTGGGGCCCTCCATTTAATACGCGATAATGTTTTCTTCCATAACTCTTCTGATTCCTTAGATGTTAAACCTTAAATGCACAGTTGTTCCAAAACTGAGTACCGTTATGTCCACAGCATGTTCTGTCCAAAGTTATCCGGTAACAGAAGAAAACTTATTCTTTTAAGAAACGTTGCTCTTAATAATGCGTAGTTCAATATATCGACAGTGAAACCTTTCATTATAGAAAAGCCAATGTGCTTACTCACGTAGCTCCTTTAACTAGTGAAATGGATGGTGAACAAGAGGTCAGAGTCTGTGAAAAGTGCATTATAGCTGCAAAGCCAGGACGTAATGATAAGGAAAGATCAAGATATGCCTGTACATCAGCGTAGATACAGTATAACAGACTGACTGCAAACGAGATCAAATTATGATGGATATGTTACGTAAGTGGTTGAAAAGCAATGCTCCAAATCACAAAAAAGCCGTATTTGTTGATTTTCCGATAGCAGAACATTTGTTTAAACCCAGAACAGAATATTTGGCCGCATTGAAAAATAAATCCGAAGAAGAAAATGTATTCTAAATTTGGTTGATTATAGAAATATTTTTCAGAAATTTTGAACTGTAATCTGTCTCGATTTTTTTAATTGTAAGAAAACCGTCAGTGAAATGTTAAAACCACCTGCTAACTGGCATTTCAAATTTTCTCCCACGAAAAGATTCATCGTACAAAAGAACAAGACCGCAGTAACTATTCTGGGCGAAGCAACATATTTTACACACCTTATGGGGTGGGGGTGGGCCAAACGGTGTTTTCTAGAAGAAGCAAGAATATAAACCAAATATCTAGTGAACCAATACAGCTTGGTGTTTTACCTATACATCCCAAATCTACACAAAATGCGTTATGGACGTGAATGGGAATCTAATCTATATCTGAGCTTCTACAAGGAACTGATAAATTTTAGACAACTGAACTTCCAAGAGCAGGAAGACCAACAGGAACAGGAAGATGAGCCAATAAATAACATTAATGCTATTTGAAAGTGTTCACCAAAAAGACAATTTCAATTCACTCTTAATGTTGCAGTAATCATTGAAGTTGAAAATTTTCCCATTTTTCCCACTAGGCTTATAAAATATATTGTTGTTTGTTGCAATACTGAACATGTCCACTTGTACTTTTCAAACCTCAACATGTTCAAAAATCTTTCATTATTATTTAATTGTAGTAAAATACTATACTATTGGCGTTTTGTTATTTCATCCAAAACAATTGCCTTTATCACAATATATATTCTCATCGGTTTAATTCCGTTATTAACGCTGATAACAGTTTCTTCACTTTTTCTCAATTCACTTTAACATGTACATGTTGAGTTTTGGAACTAACCGACTCAGGTATGCTTTCTGAATTTTGGAGCTCATATCTTACTGTTGCCTCCACTTCTTGATACAGTTCTGGGAGGATGTCATTTGATACGTGGTTACGAGTAGGCATAAAACTCTAGGTTCAAGGTGCTGAATCAAATGTTTAAATAGTTTATCTTCTACAATGCTAAATGACTGGTTGTGTTTGCATATCATGTAAGCTATTTTCCTGGTAATTTATTTCAGTCGACAATCTCCCGCTTTAAATTTGGATTTACATTCCAGAAATGATGTGACAGTAGGCTGGCTAGTATTTGAGTGATGTGGTGATGATGATGCATGATGATAACGAGCAGAACGACTTTGAAATGGAATGAACGGGCTTAGGCTCTTCCACTCCCATTTTTTTCACTTGTTACAATTTCACTGTTTCGATTGTGTCTTGTTGTTGTTGTGGTTGGAAGGTTCATGTTCAGTAAAAACAATTTTTTAAACTGAGCTGACATGCTTCTTCGAGTTGCTAGAGCGGTGAGATTTTCTCCTGGAGAGAAACTCTTATTACAAATGCTGCAAATGGCACGGTTATGACCGACAGGATCCAGTTAATAGGAAACAGTTCCATACTTCAGTCATATTATCCAAAAGTGGTAGATTACGAAACGCACCGGCTTTTGATACTTCAAAATAACAATTTACATGACATTTTAAAATAGTAATCTAAAATTAAAAATAGGTTCCTTACTAAAAGTGCTGACATTTTTACAATAAATTGATTCCTTGTTTATGACTTAAAAGTTTGAATAGACCAAAGGAGTTGTTTACTGAATGTCTCTGGTTTTGCTTACAGTCAGAATCATGTTATATTGTAGGTAGACTGTGGTTTTTCCATAGCCGTCCAAATTGAAAATAAATAATGCAACAAATTAATGCAATATCACGTTCAAAAACATCTGCCTAAAGCTAGAATTCGGCACGAGTTTTTGCCCTGGTACATGACTATTGTACTTCAGACATAATGGCACCAGAACATCTGAGAAAATAGGAGAAAGGCCCTTATTGTTATGGGATAAGTAGAGCTATAAACAATCCCAATTTCTTGCTATACCTGCTACATGCTGTTTCGAAACTTGCGAGTTGAGACATGTGCCCTTTGCGACCACTTTCAAGTCAGCTACTTCTGGCAAGTTGACAATGTTAATTAAATATTTTTGTATTCTATTAACATAGTATCGAAGAAGTAACGACCTCATAAGTAGTAACATCATTCGATATAGATACATTTTGAGTACTGAGGTACCGAAAGTATCGAGAACCCATCTGCAAATTTGAAACACACTGCTTCTTGAAGTAAAGATATTGTATATCATAGATTTTCAAATGAAAAGGTATTTTATTTACACAGTCGTTTGATTTCGTAACTTTACACATTAATAACAAAATAAACATTCTTTTGTAGAAACAAAATGTTAATCAAGTAGAAATTACAGCAAAAAATCCAAGTTCGCGATTCGATCGAACCACGCCAGCGTCGGCAGAAGTGGTATCCGTTATGTGTTTGTTCTTTCTTTGTTCTTGTGCAGTTGGCTTTACGTCGCACTGGCACATATATGTCCTATTGTGACGATGAGAGGGGAAAGGGCTAGGAATGGGAAGGAAGCGGCCATGGTCTTAATTAAGATACAACCCCAGCATTTTCCTGCTGTGAAAATAGGAAATCACGGAAAACCATCTGCAGGGCTGCCAACAGCGGGGTTCGAACCCACTCTTTTCCGAATGCAAGCTCACAGCTGCGCGCCCCTAACCGCACGTTAGCACGTTAACGTGCACTTGCCGTGACTGTAATGAAGAAATCACGAATGCTGTAGGTACAGTTCCATCTCTTATTTTAATTTGAATCGTTATTTTCTCACGAGTGGCTTAGAGATACACTTTATTACTTCAAAAGAGTGATGCTGCATAGTCTTCTACTAATACACAAAGTTTCAAAACGAATCGGTGGTCCGAACGTCTAAGGGTTTCCTTTTGAGTGGGATAGGTAGGTTAGCCCTTTTCACTCTATAACTAATCTGGTACTCGTTTCTGGAGTAGGCTGAGTGAAGCTCAGGGCTATATGCACGTCCTGAAGTAGAAGTCTTCGACTTGCTGACGGAGAATTGAACCAACATTATTCCAGGTGAACCGAGCCTGACTTTATCGTCTCGGTCAGCCAGAACCTCTCCGATATTTAAACACTCGTAAATATCAACTGTGTGCTTCGGGATTGGATTCCGCAACCTTTAGCATAGAACCAATCAATCACTACTGATCTGCATTTAGGGCAGTCGCCCAGGTGGCAGATTCCCTATCTGTTGTTTTCCTAGCCTTTTCTGAAATGAGCGAGCGAGCGTCTCAAGCAACCATGCTCCGCAGCCGATCATCGGAAGAGAGGGTTACGTGGTTCAAGCCTCCTTGGTTCTACCACGCCACTTTGGTTTAGAAAATATTGGTACAAATTCGTATATAAAGCTGTAGATATGTCCAGCCTAAATTAACTTATTACAAATAATTCTGACACTTTTATTTTACCGTCACGGACATCGTCCATGGGAGCACACAATAGCTTTCCATATCATTGGCTGGGATTCGATACTTGACTTTGCTACAAGTTTAAGAATGTTTTGAAGTGCTGGAACGAGGAGTGTGTAGCCTCAGGTGGCAATAGAGGAAAGAAGTGCATGGAAACTCTTGGCCATGCTAGGATTCCCTACATCAACCCCTCGATGGTGGTGATGATTAGTGTTTTAAGAGAAAGTACAACTAAGCAAAAATTCCGCTTACCACTAATCACAAGTAGGTGCTGCCTGGCCGAGGCGGTAAAGGCGTGCTCGGTGAGCCCGGTTTGACGTGGGTTCGAATCCCGGTCAGGAAGTCGTAAAATTTAAGAAACGAGATTTCCACTTCCGGAGGTGCACATGGCCTTGGAGGTTTGCTCAGCGTACACCAAAAATGAGTACCAGGTTAATTCCTGGAGGCAAAGGCGGCCGGGCGTAGAGCTAACCACTCTACCCCATCAAGTGCCGAGGTTACGGATAGTGGAAGCCTTTACCTTCCACCCTTCAAAGGGCCTTCATGGCCTGTACGGGGATGACTTTGCTTTTGCTTTTACTAATCAGAAGGGAGAAAGAGAAAGGAAAAGTCCGTCCTTCAGAGGATAAAGCTGTCGGAAAAAGAAAGGTAAAGAATCACGAAGGGGGTGAAAATAAAAGACTCTATAAGCTTCTCATACCCATACCGTCGAGGTCGGAAAAGAACAAGAGTTGATCAAGAGAGGTCAGATATGAAAGTTAAAAGTGAGGAACCCGGTATCAGTAAGTGTAAATAAACTTAGACTTATCTAAGGTCTTCCATGGTCACCAGACCATGCTCCCAAGTTGGGAGATCCTGGAGTTACCCCGTTAAGTCACCCCTTACGACAGGCAGGGGTACCGTGGACGAACCTTACACCCCATCCACAGACAAATTCAATCTATACATAATACTGGGATTGTACCTAACATATATGTCTCAACTCTTTCCTTACGGATCCTATCCTCACAGGCCCACACCCACGCATATGCTACAGTTATACTGATTACAAGACACGGCCTATGTGCACGAGGATGTTGACAAATATAAGCTAGTCCTTACACGAAGCAAGAACTTCAAGAAACAATAGGAATTACCCTACATTAATGACCGTGATTTCCTATCATCTGCAGAATGAAGAAGCAGTAACAGTAGCTTAATGAGAACTTACTTTATAGGATTAAATGTTCGGCTCCATGGCTAAATGGTTAGCGTGCTGGCCTTTGATCACAGGGGTCCCGGGTTCGATTCCCGGCAGGGTCAGGAATTTTAACCATAATTGGTTAATTTCGCTGCCACGGGGGTTGGGTGTATGTGTCGTCTTAATCATCATTTCATTCTCATCATGACGCGCAGGTCACCTACGGGAGTCAAATCAAAAGACCTGGATCTGGCGAGCCGAACTTGTCCCCGGACACTCCCGGCACTAAAATCCATATGCCATTTCATTATTTTTTTTTCATAGGATTAAATAATTGAAATAGAGTGCCAAGATTCCTGCGTACGACAGTCAGAATTGTTGAAATAATTGTGGTTCATAGAGATGGTTACTTTTCCAACAACTATCCACAAAAGTGAATGGATGTAAAAATGGTGTCTTGAATTTGCAAAAAGATCGTGGAAAAGAAAGTGTGGAGCGTTTCAGTCATCAAAAGCAGACTTATTTATCAATGTTATTGATGATAAGGTACGATGAACGTAAGCAGTGATTGTCTGTAGATTCCGTGTTTTCTGCCTATAGACATCAAATGTATGAATGAACTCCTTTCCTTGACCACTCATTCAGTACTATTCACAATTTTTTTAAAAAATTATCGTTGTGTTTAAGTTTTGTTGCTTTAACTACTTGATATCCGAACTTCTTGCTTGCATGTACACAAATTGCAGATGTGAATTTTTCGGAGTAAATGGGCACCTTTCTGACTTGCTTATTTAGGCCCCTAGCTCTGGTCTTAGAAGTGGAAATGGAGCATGTAGTTAGCACCAGAATACATTAGGTACCGTGTCTTTGAGACAAACATTCCTGTTGAGCTAACTTATTCCTTAATTATCGTAAGGCCACTCACCGTGTCCGAGAAATATTAATACAACCCGTCCGACTGACCTTGATTTGATTCGCAGCTTTATCACAAATCTAATGGTAGCTTTGAGGATTCATAGCAGGGTGCTTTCAGTACAGTATTGACAACATAGCAGATACCTTAACTCTCAGCCATACTTGATTTAGAAATTTCTTCACCAAAACTGATACTCTAAACACGCAGGTTATTAGGCAAACATCACACACACTATATACTAGTGCTTCACGAGACTATTAATTAAACATCCCATTGAAAGGAAGAGGGAGTGGGATAGGAGAAGAAAATGGTCAGTGACACTAAAAAAAGAAAGATGCAATGCATCCTCCGGAATATATCCATGTGAGCTTGAGGCTGCAGAATGTGGGACTCATAAATATCCACATATTTTACATGTATCACTAGGGGATGCACTAATTGAGCCTTACTCATCTAGGCTCTGGGTTCAAGTCCAATTTCCCTCCGAATTTCCTCTAAAGTGTTTTATTACCTCTGTGTACGTAGGCTGATTTTTATCACCAAAACTGGCACTAGATTACTTTCAAACATAGCTGTCGGATTATCTGTAAGTAAGACTGCATTTTCAGTACATTATCTCCTCTTCTTTGAAGTGGGGATAATTTTAGCTTACTCTACTTACTTACTTACTTACTTACTTACTTACTTACTTACTTACTTACTTACTTACTTACTTACTTACTTACTTACTTACTGATATTGATGGGCTGAGTGGCTCAGATGGAGAGACCAATTTGTCAGGTTCCATCGCGGCACAGTCCGATGGTATTTGAAGACGTTCAGCTATGTCAGCCTTGGGTCGGTATGTTTACCGACACGTAAAAGAACTCCTCATAGACTAAATTCCGGCACATC
The DNA here is from genome assembly GCF_040414725.1 of Anabrus simplex. Taxonomy (NCBI): domain Eukaryota; kingdom Metazoa; phylum Arthropoda; class Insecta; order Orthoptera; family Tettigoniidae; genus Anabrus; species Anabrus simplex. Next base: position 801,951,337 of record NC_090266.1, read on the forward strand.
GGGGTCTCCGAAAATCGTAAATATAGTTAGTGGGACGTAAAACCAATAACATTATTTTATTACTTACTTGTCCGCCTCTGTGGTGTAGTGGTACGCGTGATTAGCTGCCGTCCCCGGAGTCCCGGGTTCGATTCCCGGCTCTGCCACGAAATTTGAAAAGTGTTACAAGTGCTGGAACGGGGTCTACTCAGCCTCCGGGAGGTCATCTGAATAGAGTTGGGTTCGATTTCCACCTAAGCCAACCTCGAAGTGGTTATCCGTGGTTTGCCACTTCTCCCCTAGGCAAATGCCGGAATTGTACCTAACTTAAGACCACGGTAGCTTCCTTTCCTCTTCCTTATCTATCCCTTCCATTCTTCCCATCCCCCCCACAAGACTCCTGTTCAGCAGAGCAGGTCAGGCCACCTGGGCGAGGTACTAGTCCTCCTCCCCAGTTATATCCCCCGACCCAAAGTCTCACTCTCCAGGACACTGCCCTTGAGGCGGTACAGTTGGGATCCCTCGCTGAGTGCGAGGGAAAAACCAACAGCGGAGGGTAAACAGATTAAGAAAGAAAGAAATAAAGAACTTACTTACTTACTTACTTACTTACTTACTTACTGTAGATGATGTTCGGAACCCGTAAATGAAAAGAGGGAAGTCTAAAAGACATGGATACGATCCCGTGCCGATGAAATATCAAACGGTACAAATGTCTGAAGTCAGCAGCCAAGTGAGAGTTGCAGCAGCCAAATCAGCACATTACAGCCAGCTGTCCGAAGTGGTCACCCCTGTCTATCGCTTTGGTAGAGCAATCCACTGATTGACACAAGATTTCAGTGCTGTCAAAACAATAAAGGAAAACAGACCCATCACTTTTATAATCCAACCGCGTTCCTCCGGCGCTGGAGGCATTACTTCTCCAAAATGTCAAATAAGGAATTTCCACATTCAACAATACTGAGCGCCAATTTCATCCGAGGACCTGTACCATAAATCACAATCATGGAAGTGGGAACTGTCTTCACAAAACAGAAAAACTGACAGGTACCGGGGCTTGATGACTTCGGTTCACAAAATTTGTAAACATTATCGGCCGTTGCGGTTCTTCCATCCGCAAAAGCCTCGTCAATCGTGTTCTTGAATCGGACGAAGCCGGATGGGTAAAGCTGATGTGACCGAAAGCCCAAACTAATGTCCCGTATCATGAGAATCATAGAACGAGTTCATGATGCTTGTCCTCGGAACACTGTTTCCATCACACCAATCCAGTGAAGATATGTCAAAGAAAGTGGAGCAATAGATGCCATCCACGCAGCCAGACTACTCCTAGAATGACATCGAAAGAAGAAGAAAACGATACATGTGGCATTGTAGACCTGGAAACGGCATTTTCTGCGGTGACTCACGATCTCATTTGGAACGCATTGTGCTTACACAATGTCAACAAAATTTATATGCGTAGATGGACCGCGCGAGTTGGCCGTGCGGGCAGGGGCGCGAGGCTGTGAGCTTGCATCCGGGAGATACTGGGTTCGAATCCCATTGTCGGCAACCCTGAAGATGGTTTTCTGTGGTTTCCCATTTTCATACCTGGCAAATGCTGGGGCTGTACCTTAATTAAGGCCACGGCCAATTCCTCCCAACTCCTAGGCCTTTCCTATCCCATCGTCGCCATAAGACCCATCTCTGTGATATGACGTAAATAAATTTGTAAAATAGTTAGAGAAACCTTTTGGACAGTTTGAATACAGCATTGCTCTAAACAAAATAATAAGCCAAAATCTGTTGTGGTTTCAAACATATCTGGTTCCACATAAGCATGAGACGTTCTTCGTGCTATTGGTTACAAGGACATTCGTGTTCTTAGTTACAGGAAATTTAAGTAGACAAAAGTATTTCAAATGATGTAAAATTCCCTGCCCCTTTCGTTTTGATTTCAAATATAAACTTACATTTCTGGAAATCCGTTAAATATCGGGTCGGTTTTCATTAATAAAGTATAGATTAATCATCCTTACAATATACTTTTTTGCTAACTTCAATAACATTTTGATTACCTGAGATACTTATATGTGAAAAAGGAACGGGGAGGGCAGTAACACATACCCCTCGTTTCTATCGAATAGCATTGTGAGGTTAGCATAAGGCACAAACAAATAACTATGAACAGCGTCCTCTCGCCGCCGAGAGGATTTTTTTTGCACACACAGAATGGTATATACTTACTCTGTTTCGCTGAATGGATTGGACGGTGCTGTCCTTCTTGATGATACTTACCATCTTCTAACGCAAGAAGATAAATTAAGGAAAATCGAAATAGCATCCCGAGCTGGCCCATAGTAAATACCAAGCAAATGCTGCAACTATATCTTCTGTCGATATTCGTTTAGAATTTACAACATCTCAAAATATTCCGGCACACACAACAGCCTATTGTCTTAATACTTACCATCTTCTAACGAATATTGTTACAAGACAATCCCTGTCCTGACTGGGAATCAAACATGTGAATACTATCTTACTTAGTTGTTCAACCACACGCTGTAATCATTGACAGGAGGGCAGTGTGTGTAAACTCGAACGTAAACACTCATCGCAGTACTTACTTTAAAACGGAATTGAATGCCATATTGTAAGAATAAAGAAACGGCCTGCCATGCGATAATAGGCCTACTATACGCTTGCATTGATACTATTAGTTCAGCTTAATGGCTAAAATGGGTTAGCATGCTAGCCTTTAGTCATAGAAGTCCCGGATTCGATTCCCGACAGTGTCTAGAATTTTAACAAAGCACCCACCATAAATTAAAAATACTACGATCACAGAACACATTTTAATCGTAGATAATATTGAAGAAAATATACATACCCTTACCTCTGAATACACATCCCTGACTGCGTCGCCAAATTGCTCGGTATATGTGTGTCGCAATAACATTAACACACAGGTGTTTAGAACACTGAGTGTTTGATTGTAACTTTTCGAGCTTATAGAATTAAACAGATTTAAATATTAGAGCCACTGACTAAGAAGAAAGGATAGTATTCATAACTTATTAATAAAGTTGGCTTTCCGTGGTTTGACATTTTCACACCAGGCAAATGCTACCTACCAAAAAAAACAGAATCACATAGCCTTTGACTAAGAGAAAAGAATTGTATACTATTATTCATAACTAATTAATAAATTTGGCTTTCCGTGGTTTGTCATTTTCACACCTATAAATCTCTATCACAGAACAAAAGAGCATGCTTACTTACGTAGCTTGCCTCAGGGGTAGAAGAAACGGAATCACATGGCCTCTGACTAAGAGAAAAGAATTGTATACTGTTATTCATAACTCATAAATAAAGTTCGCTTTCCGTGGTTTGACATTTTCGCACCAGGCGAATCGAACCCCAGGACCTGCATCGCATTGGACTAAGTAGATTTGTTTCTATTTAGGACACGAATGATGAAACATATGTATATTAAAACACAACACATTCCACACGCATTACGTAACACTATATTTTAATGTAGTGAAGACATACACTTGAATCGCATTTTTTTTAATTATACACTTGATCGAATTTTTTATACATACCATATACTTACATATTAATGTTTTAAAATGATAAATGTAATCTCTAATGTGTAAGTACTGGCTGCATGCAGTAAAGGAATAGAACAAATCTGCTTTCTGCAGCGGAAGCAGGAAGTCGAGTCAGCGTTTATGCATGTACATTTGTACAGTGTCCTTGAATTATCTCTGCTACTTGCGTTATGTCCTGCAGCTTGTTAACCATGTAACATTCACTATCATTCAGTCGAAGTAAATTATAAAATTAATCAGATATGATTTTAAAAATCATAGTAGTGTAGGGGATGAGATCATTACCTAGACTGCTAGAAGGTTAGAATTTTTTAACCTGCATCTAAGGGATTGTTCGTAGCCGGGAGTTCGATTCCCCGGTCAGGTTACGAATTTTTTCTGAGTAGTCTTCTCCTCTAGGCAAATGCTGGGGGGATAGTATCTAACTTAAAACAACGGTCTGCATGTTGTAAGAGGCTACTAAGAGGGAGAACAACTAAAGAATATGTACCATGTCCACCTCTGTAGTAGTTAGCTGGTGCAACTTCCTAGTGCTAGGGCCTAGATAGCGGCTATACATAGGCTCTTATGAGACGGCCTAGGGGTGATTGCGCGAGATGGCAACCACATGCAACTGCCTAGAGGTTAGGAATTTTTCGAAGTAGTCTTCTCCTCTAGGCAAATACTGGGGGGACAGTATCTAACTTAAAACAACGGTCTGCATCTTGTAAGAGGAGACTAAGAGGGAGAAAAATTAAATAATATATACCTTGTCCACCTCTGTAGTAGTTAGCTGGTGCAACTTCATAGTGCTATAACCTAGATAGCGGCTATACATAGGCTCTTATGAGACAGCCTCGGAACGATTGCGCAAGATGGCGACCATATGCAACTTCCCAGTGCTACGACCCTCGAGGCAAGATAGCGGCTATACATAGGCTCCTACAGAGAAAGCTGCCCCCAGGGGAGACATAGGACTTAAGGAGATGGCCTAGGGGCGATTGTGCAGGATGGTGACCATATGCAACTTCCTAATGCTAGGTCCCCGAGGCAAGATAACCGCACGGCCAACCCGCCCGGTACAATATTATCTTATGTGTAATATCTTTGAGAGACATATTAAACGTTGAGAGAGCCTACGTAGCTAAGCCCACCGGCCTCTGACTGCTGGGTCATAATCTGCAGGTCTTCGGGCTGAACAGCAGTCGCTTGGTAGGCCAAGACTCCCTTCGGGAGGCTGTTGCGCAATAGGGTTTAGATGAATTTCGTTATTACGAGGGGTATACCAACAGGGATAGCCAGAGAAGTTTGCATGCCGCAACATCAATAATCGATAATATTCTTCTTATTATTATTATTATTATTATTAGTGCGCACCGATACAGATGGGCCTTATAGTGACGATGGAGTAGGAAAGGTTTCGCACCCGCATAGAACTACCCTTAGAAACCATATTAACCTGACAGGACCCTAGTTTTAAGGCAAGCTGGTGGATACCCTTTCCCAACATCGTATTGGAGGGGGGCAGGGTAGTTAGATGCCCCCTTCCCATTACTATCTTGCTAGATCCACCTTTCTTATATTCAATAGCGCAAGGCTGTCGTATTTTACTTTATTAAAATACTATCGAATTCAGCTTGTAATTAGAAGATAACGTCTGAAAGTCGCGATGTTAACCCAACATCGGGTGAGCGCATTGCTGTATTAAAGGTGATGACGGTGGACGCCCCCCTAACCGCATGGAATACAACAAGAGGGAATGTACAGTACCTCGCTCCATAGGTGGTTCTCACCTGCTAAGCAGAACAGAGGGTATGTAGGAGGATAGGAAACAACATTAATGAACTCTGTTATAGATTGGCCAACAGAAAATCCGTTCCTAAACCCATTGAGTAGTCACCATTCATGTTCTGTTAAGAGCCGTAAATTAAACGCGCGCCTAAAAATGTTCATCAAACATTTTTTGATCGTAAAACTAAACAAGATAAGGAGAAGGAGGGAAGGGGCATATATCTGTAAAACTAGGCCTAATAAGTAGGACGTGGAGGGAAGGGGTATCTGACGACAAAACTAGAAAAAGAGAAGGAGTGAAGAGGATCTATCCTTAAAACTTGGCCAGACGATGAGGAAGAGGAGAAGGGCATATATCCTTATAACTAGGTCAGACGAAGAGGAGGAGGAGTGGACCCAAGATAGCAACCGGGGACCCTCTAAACCGAAGATCTCAACGCTGTTTATTCTTTCTCTTATAGACTTCGTAGTTCTATAAGGAAAGGAAATATTATTACTTATATTCACATAACAGACAGTTCTACTTATAGACAGATGTTATTGCCGGTTGCAACATAAAACTACACATCATATCTACCTAAGTGTGCACATTAATAGTAAAACATCTATTATGTTTGTGTGTGTTCTTTGTACGGTGAATTTTTCAAGACTTGACAATCTTCAACGATATAAAGCTGTAAAGCATAACTTCGGAATATCTTCATGCAAACAATGTACTGCTACATTTAGCAGGCATGTCAATTTCACACGACATATAAATTCTAAGCACATTTGTTGTAATCAGCCAACGAGTAAGTTAATGTATTTACAGTATCTTACAACTTGCTTCTCTTTATGAGATGTTTGCACAGCTACAGAACATGTAGTCGGCTTAGAAAATAAAGTAAAATGAAAAATCTCCGATGGAAAAGAAACGTTGAGTTCTTCTTTTTCTTCCTTATGCATCTTCTCTTTATCTGGTGGTGTGAGGTTAGTAACATAACTTGTAATATGCTGAGACTATGTTGTATTGTTTGGATCACGCTTTTGTATATTGTGCTTTCGACATTTAGTCAAAGTTTCTATGCGTTCTACTGGTACAAGGACGTGGATTTTAAATTCCGCGCCCTCTACACCGTTAAGATGGCAGCAGTGAGGTTAGGGTCTGTCAAGATAGTAGCAGTGAGGTTATCCACGTTCACTTGTTCAAAATCCGCGCCCACGTGGTTAGTACCCGACAAGATAGTAACTGTCATCTTGACAGCTGTCAAAAGCACGTGGATTTTAAATTCCGCGCCCCTACATAGTTAAGATGGCAGCAGCGAGGTTAGGCCCTGGCAAGATGGCCGTAGTAAGGTCAGCGAAGTTCACTTGTTCAAAATCCACGCCAAACAAGTGCACGTTGTAAGGACCTGTCAAGATGGCAGCTGTCATCTTGACAGCTATTAAAAGCACGTGGATTTCACATTTATAGGCCTCATACTTTCGACCGGCAATATTCGAAACGCTATAAAGCATAGTAATGTCCCTTGATAGTATTTTATTAAACCAATACGCAATGAAATATTATTACAATTATTGACATCAGTCAAATATTATTACAACTGAACACAATTAATATGTTTTCTGTGAATTTTCAATTTCTTCTTTAATATATCACAGCAAAGGAAAATACGAACTAAAGGAACAAATGTCAACCTCTCCTGCCTTCTAAACTACGATTACATAAATTCTTATTTGAATCAGAGGAAGAATTGTTGTTACATATTTTAAAATAATGATTTACATAATTTACTGTATGAGGATGAGTAAGAAATTCATTCACAGTACTGATGAATTTATTTGAAATGACAATAGTTATTGTTTCAGATATTTCTCGTTATGTATTTGCGAGGGTCAGAGGAAAAGTGAACATATATGCACACTAGCTACTACCCGCGGCTTCGCTCGCGTGGATTTCGTAATTTGATTACAGCAATCGTTCCTCAGCATTGTACTAAGACATTATCTGAAAATTCCTACTAAAGTATAAAAATTCACCCAAAACTTGAGTTTCATTTACCCCACAAATTCCTTGTAAACCATGTTTGTGGTATTTCCTTTTTGGCCTAAGGCGACCATGCGACATACACTGTACATGTGAGAAAGAGTCTTTTCTCAAGTCGAGAAAATAAATAAATGTTTCTTTGTTTTTTGAAGGAGATTCCAAATACCTATTCCCACACCTGTTACATCTTCGATCTTTGAGATATACACAAGTATCCCCATAAAAAGAATCCAATCCCTTGATCAGTCCTTCCCCCACCTCCACCCCCATCTAAGTGCGTTTTCCGGAAATAAAAATACGTGCTTTTTTATTTTTAAAGGAGATTCCAAATACAAATTTTCACGTCTGTAACATCTTCAATTTTTAAGATATAAGTATTTTCATAAGAAATAATTCAACTATTTTTCCCTTCATTTCACCCCCCGTTAAGTGCCTTCACCGAAAACAAACAGGTACATGTTCCTGTATTTTTAAAGGACTTTCCAAATACCAAGTTTATTGTGTCTAACATGTTAAGCTTTTGACATATAATGTAGATATTCCGGTACTCATTTTAAAAATTCACCTGCTTTTCAAATTATTTTCAGCTCTTTAACTGGATTTTCCGAAAACAAAAAAATACTCGTTTCATTATTTTTAAAGGAGATTCCAAATACCAATTTTCATGTCTGTACATCTGGAACCCCTTCAGTTTTTGAGATAAATGCATGCTCATAAGAATAATTCATCTTCTTCTTCTTGACTTCTTTCCACCCCTCTACCGCCTTAAGTGGACTTCCGAAAACAAAAAATTCGTGTTTCTTTATTTTCAAAGGAAATTCAAAATACCAACTTTCACGTCTGTAACATCTTCAGTTTATGAGATATAAGTATACTCATAAAAGTAATTCAACTCAATTTTCATCCTCCCCTCCTTTCCTACCCGTTAAGTTGATTCCCCCTCCCCTAAAGCGCGTGTTTCCTTATTTTTAAAGGAGATTCCAAATATAAATTTTCACGTCTTTAATATCTATAGCTTTTGAGATATAAGTATCGTCATACAAAGAATTCAAGTAATTTTTCAATTCATTCACCCCCCTTAAGTGGATTTTCCGAAGACAAAAGAACACGTGTTTCTTTACTTTGAAAGAAGATTCCAAATACACATGTTCATGCATCTTAACATCCTCAGTTTTTGAGATATAAGTATCCTTATAATAAGAATTCAACTGCTTTTTCACCCCAGCCCGTTAAGTTGATTCCCCCCCCCACACACACACACATACACAATGCATGTTTCGTTATTTTTAAAGGAGATTCCAAATACAAATTTTCACGTGCGTAACCTTAAGTTTTTGAGATATAAGTTTCTCCATAAATTGAATTAAAGTTTTTCACTTCCTTTCACCATCCCCCATTGCGTGAATCTTCCGAAAACCAAAAAACTTGTTTCTTTATTTATAAAGGAGCTACTAAATATCAATTATCACGACTGTAACATCTTCAGTTTGAGATACATGTTTCCTCATAAAAAGGAATTCACCTCCTTTTCCACCGCCCCAGCCCCAAATTGATTTTCCCCGCCAAAATGCGTGTTTCTTTATTTTTAAGGAGATTTCAAATACTAATTTTCATGTCTGTAACATATTTAGTTTTTGAGATATAAGTATCCTCATACAAAGAATTCAACTAATTTTTCAATTAAGTCATCCCCCCTTAAGCAGATTTTCCAAAGACAAAAGATTACGTGTTTCTTTACTTTGAAAGCAAATTCCAAATACAAATTTTCATGTCTGTAACATCTTCAGTTTTTGAGATATATGTATCTTCACGGAAAGAATTAAAATCCTTTTTCACTTCACCCCCGCACGTTAAGTTGGTTTCCCCCCATCAAAAATGCGTGTTTCATTTTAAAGGAGATTCCAGATACCAATTTCCACGTCTGTAACCTTCAGTTTTGAGATATAAGTTTCTCCAGAAAAAGAATTCAAGCTTTTTACTTCCTTTCACACTCCCCACTAATGTGAATTTTCCAAAAACAAACCGTTCCCGTTTGTTTTAACAGAGCTTCCAAATACCAATTATCACGACTGTAACATCTTCAGTTTTTGAGATATATATATCCTCGTAAGAGGAAATCATCTCCGTTCTCACCCCTCCTACCAAGTTGTCTCCCCCACCAAATGCGTGCTTCTTTATTTTTAAAGGAGATTCCAAATACCAGTTTTCACGTTTGCAACACCTTTAGATTTTTTGGTATATATGCACACTAGCAAGATACCCGTGCTTCGCTACGGTATTATACAGAAATTTATAATTGAATGCTTATTGTTTTAGATATATAATCCGCTGAAATTCGCGATATAACTCGTTTTCTGCGAGAATCCACCAAAATTCCCGATCTGACTCGTTTTCTATTAGATTACGGCACGTTTCCTCCCATTTTTTCAATCTTCCTTTCCAGCAATCGATTTCGTACTTCCCGGGCTAGGCTCAGGTATTCCTCCCTGTCAGTTGGGCCCGTAAATCTTTGCCATCTTTTCCTATAATCATTTTTAATATGGATAAAATCATTCAGGAGATCCGGCGTGGTGTCTTATTGGGTGCCTTGGCGGCATTGAACCCGCGGCCGGACTGCATTCTTAGTCATTACCCGTCCAGGAGCCGTTTCCAGCGCGGTCCACACATTTGACGACGGTCCGGAACATTATTATTATTATTACTATTATATGTTGCTGGAATGGCTGATGACAGGGAAAACCGGAGTATCCGTAGAAAAACCTGTCCCGCCCCCGTTTTGTCCAGCACGAATGAAACATGGAGTGACCGGGATTTGAACCACGGAACCCAGCTGTGAGAGGCCGGCGCGCTGCCGCCTGAGCAACGAAGGATCCCTATAAGTACATTAAGAACAGTAAAATCAATTGGCCTCACCTCCTTCTACACCCCATCGCCGTTAAGTTTATTTAACGCCAACACCCCCCCCCCCCCCAAATAAAATTAAAAGAAGGCTTGGTTCTTTATGTTTAAAGGAGATTCCAAACACCAATGTTCACGTCTATTACCTTCAGTTTTGAGATATAAGTATCCCCATAAAAATAATTTACTTTCTTCACTTCATTTCACACTACACCCCCCCCCCCTAAGTGAATTTTCCCGCAAAAAATACTTGTTTCTTTAATAGTAAACGATCTTCTAAATACCAGTTATCACGACTCTAACTCCTTCAGTTTTTGATTTATGTGTCCTCATGAAAGGAATTCAACTCCTTTACACTCCCACCCTCCAAGATGGTTTCCCCCCCAAAACGCGTTTTCCTTTGTCTTAAAGGAGATCCAAATACGAATTTTTACGTCTGTAACAACTATAGTTTTTATTAGATGTATGTATTCTCATACAATTAAGTCAATTAATTTTTCAATTCTTTCACCCCCCCCCCCTTCATTGGATTTTCCGAGTATGCGTGTTTCTTTACTTTAAAAGCAGATTGCAAATATCAAATTTCACGTCTGTAAGTCTGTAACATCTTCATTTTTGAGATATCAGTAGCCTAATTAAAAGAATTCAACACCATTTTCAGTCCCTTTTACCCCCCTCCTCCCAAGTGGTATTTCCGAAAACTAAAAATACACATTTCTTTATGTTTAATAGAGATAAAAATACCATTTTTCACTTCTGTAACATGTTAAGTTTTTTAGATATACTGTAAAAATTCTCATTTTAAAAATTCACCCCTTTTTAGTTCCCCTTAAGTGGAGTTTCCAAAAACAAATCACCTTTGTTTCTTTACATTTACAGGAGATTCCAAACACCCCCGTTTTACGCCTGTAACATTTTACGTTTCCAAGATATTCTGTAGATATCGTCTTTCAAAAAATTCACCCCAATTTGTCACTCCTGTTTAACCGCCATTAATTGGATTTTCCAAAAACTAAAAAATACGTGTTTCTTTATTTTTAAAGGAGATCCCCTATACAAATTTTCAGTTCTGTAATATCTTTCGTTTCTGAGATATATGTATCCTCATTAAAGGCATTCAACCCATTTTTCCCCCTTTTACACCCCTCCTATTTGGATTTACAGGAAACAAAAAAATACGTGTTCCTTTATTTTTAGAGGAGATTCTAACTACCAATTGTTACATCTGTAAATTTTAAAGTTTTAAGATGTAGGCACACTCATTTTAAAAAATTCACCCCCCCTTTCATCCCCAATATTTGGATTTTCCAAAAACGAAAAAATACGTGTTTCTTTACTTTTAAATAGATCCCAAATACCAATTTTCAGGTCTGTAATATCTTCAGGTTCTGAAATATAAGTAGCCTCATTAAAGGCATTCAACCTATTATTCACCCTTTTACACCCTTCCTATTGGGATTTTCGAAAACAAAAGAATACATCTTTCTTTATTTTTAAAGGAGATTCTAAATACCAATTTTTACATATGAAAACTTTCAAAGTTTTGAGATGTAGATACACTCATTTTAAAAATTCACCCCCCCTTTTCACCCTCCAATTAACTGGGTTTCCAAAAACAAAAAAAATTGTATTTCTTTATTTTTAAAGGAGATCCCAAATTCCAATTTTCAGATCTGTAATATCTTCAGCTTCTGAGATATAAGTATCCTCATTAAAGGCAATTAATCCCTTTTTCACCCTTTTTCATCCCTCCTATTGGGATATTCCGAAAACAAAAAAATATGTGTTTCCTCATTTTTTAAAGAAGATTCTAAATACCAATTTTTACATCTGCAAACTGTAAACGTTTGGAGATATAGATTCACTCATTTTAAAAATTCACCCCCTTTTCACCCTCCCATTAATTGGATTTTACAAAAACAAAAAAGTACGCATTTCTTTATTTTTAAAAGAGATCAAAAGTACCAATTTTCAGGTCTGTAATATCTTCAGTTTCTGAGATATAAGTACCGGTATCCTGATTAAAGGCATTCAACACATTTTTCCCCATTTTCACCCTTTTTACCCCTCTTATTGGGATTTTATGAAAAGAAAAAAATACGTGTTTCCTTATTTTTAAAGAAGATTCTAAATACCAATGTTTACATCTGTAAACTTTTAAAGTTTTGAGATATGGAAACACTCATTTTAAAATTTCATCCCCCCTTTTCACCCCCTTAGCGAAGGAATATCCGAAAATCCTCTCTTAGCGAGCACCTACATCTTAATATCAATATAGCCCCAAAATTTCATTTCTTTATGTCCAGTAGTTTTGGCTCGGCGATGATGAATCAGTCAGTCAGTCAGTCAGGACAAGTTATTTTATATATATAGATTAGCATACATATAATTCAACTAATTTTTCAATTCTTTCACCTCCCGCTCCCTGTTAAGTGTTTTTCCAAAAACCAAAGTATACGTGTTTCCTTATTTTTAAAGGAGATGCCAAACACCATTTTCACGTCCGCAACGTGTTCAGTTTTTGAGATATACTGTAGATACGCTAATGTTGAAAATTCACCCCCTTTTTCAGTTCCCCTTAAGTGGATTTTCCGAAAAAGTATTTATGTTTCTTTACTTTTGCAGGAAATTCCAAACACCAATTTTCAAATCAGTAATATGTTACGTGTCTGAGATAATTTGCAGAAGGAGTGTTCTTAAAAATTCACCCCGTTTTTCACTCCGGTTAACCCCTTATTCATCGAATTATCCAAAAACACAAAAATACGTGTTTCTTTATTTTCAAAGGAGACTCCAAATTTCAATTTTTATGTTTGTGACATCTTCAGTTTTGAGATATAAGTCTCCTCATAAAAGATGTTCAACCCACTTTCCCCCTTTTTCACCCCCCCCCCTTAATGGGATTTTCCGAAAACAAAAAAACGTGTTCCTTTATTTTCAAAGGAGATTCCAAATACCAATTGTTATGCCTGTAAACTTTCAAGTTTTTGAGATGTAGATATCCTCATTTTAAAAATCCATCCTCCTCTTCATCCCCTAGGCGACGGAATATCCAAAAATCCTCCCTTAGCGAGCACCTACATATTAATATGAATGCATCCCCAAAATTTCATTTCTTTCTGTCCAGTAATTTTGGCTCGGCGATGATGAATCGATCAGTCAGTCAGTCAGTCAGTCAGTCAGTCAGTCAGGACAAGTTATTTTATATATATATTCTCTTTTATATATATATATTTTATATATATTCTCTTTTAGTTGGTTCCGGCAGGGCTAGAGTAGGGGGCCTACTGTATGTGAATATCCATACCTGTTATACCTGAAAGGGAAATTACTGGTCAAGTTGGTTAAAAATGGCAAAAGATGAACTGTTTTTGTTTAAACGGAATTTTTAAAATATATGTAGAAAACACTCAAAATGAAGATTATGTTAATAATATTTTCCTAACTGTAAAAGCGCTCTCGGGAAAAGTCGTTGCATTTATCGTATAATATTATTTTTCGTGACTTCCGATGCCCTTATTTCATTTGTCCTTAAAGACAGACAATTGAATAAGGTTTAATTTCAACATACGTTATCGGCTTTTAATGATGAGTATGTGCTGTTCCCTAAATTATTATATTAATTATTAAGATATTTATTTTATATTTATTCCACAATGAAAAATTATCTAAATATTGCACCCGTAAGGCGAATAGGCTCACGGATAAATTAATCAATTTATCATATTTTTTACGTGAAATTGCATACAGAGAATTCAGAAAGGATATTTCCCTGGACAGCAACAGAGAGACCTCTCATGGCTGAGCTAAATCTCCAAGACTTGCTTATAGTCACGTTTCGGTAAGACACAAAACCGTAAATGCCTCCTATAAAATCGAATGAGCCGACGAAGAAACATCCCAATTGAAATCTTCACACGTGAAAGCGTATGTCGGAACAATAGCGGCCACACCTAAGAGAGAGACAAAAAAGCAAGATATCAGAACAAGACAGATAGACACCCTACACCCCTTGGTAAAGTGGTTTGGTCCGTAGGCATTTTTCTACCAATAACAAAATCGGAAATTTTAACCGCCCTACGGAAGTGATAATGTCAGTTAGTTCGTTTTCTCTACTGGTAAGTGATTTAAGAAGGAAATATTGTGCTCTCGTCTTTATATAATTAATAATAAATTTCGTGATGATTTTGTGCTAAACTATACCATGAATAATGAATTATCTGCAACTATGTCGTTAATATGTGTAAAAATGAATTCGTCCAAAAGGAGACGCCGGATGACTTAAAATCGTTAAAAATCCACCAGGAGAAGTAACCCAATGACGCGTATCAGTTTATTTGAATGTGAACGATTTTTATAATCTTTCGGAGCAGTGCGTGGCATCAATTTGCGGGGTCATATACGATATTTAGTTCATTAATTAGGCTAAAGACTTCAGCGAAATCATCGTAAATTAACCTATCATTCCGCTAACCCCTCTTCAAAAGTTAGTTCCGTGGTGTGGTTTTGAGAATCTTACAAAAAGAGCCAAGGAAGCCATGGAACCATCAGTGGGTTTTGAATCACCAGTGTGTTGTTTTGTCACCAGGCTACATTCAGTGTTTTTGAACAGTATGCATCAATTAGTTGAACTTGCAGTCTGTTTACAATCTTACGTCTTCCAGTTAGCAAACAGTATGATACATTCATTCTTACGGCTTACTGTCAGTTAGGACTCAGCTATGATCTGTTCATCAACGGGATTTGCCCTGCATTTAATATCAGTCGCTTCGCAGCGGTATTAACTTCGTGTAGGAAATCAGGTGAAAAAATGCCAATATTTTCGCTGAGCTGTGCCTTGCCCCGAGTCCGAAGGGAAGAACATTCGTAAGTGGTACTACAAAACCTTTTATCAGACTTGTTTCATTGGAAGAGTAATAATTAATTTAATGAACTCAAAATTCAGAGCTTTGAAGGGAGTTTAATGTCAGAGAAGTGGGCACAAAGTTCCAACAATTGGTAAACTTAAAATAAGACGGTAGTAGTTGAAAGACAGTATGAGAAAACTCATTTAACGTCACAGTTTGTACGAGATAAAGGGTAGCTGACACCCAGCCATTCAGATAAGGGAGGCGAAGATGTTCAGGGACACATTCTGTAGAGGCTAGTTTCGACAGAATGAGGTAGTTGACCAATAACCCTGTTTACAAACAAGTGATAAGAGTCGGGAGCTGTAAGAGGAAGCAGAAGTCTGAACAGCTGATCGGTAAAGAACAATGTGGGTTAGGCGAATCGTTTTATTCTAGATACAAACTTGAGTTATAATTTAATTGTAACAATTTTATTTGTGCAAGTAAATCTGTACCATAGGATGAGAATCAGGAAACGTGAAAGAAATTAATGCGTGTAATCTGTGTATTTAAAATGTATTCAATCCGCGTGTGTTGTGTGTCATATAAGGTGATTACGATGTCCATCATGGAATAACTTCGCTATGGAAGCGCGCGTCTACGGAATGCAGTAGCAGCCCCTGATCCGGCAATCAGGTAAAGGAAATATTGAATTTAATATATTTTAAATAATAATGACCGTGAGCAAAGCGTTGTCCGTGTAGGTTAGAATGATATAGATTTGTCATAAGGTAAAATCTCAATTCACGTACCTATTAATAATAATAATACGATGATGATGATAATAATAATAATAATAATAATAATAATAATAATAATAATAATATGTATATAATGTCGATAATCCACTGGAGAGATTGGAGCAGTCAAGTTTTACGATCGGGATTTGAATGTTTTAAGCTCGCGTCGTGGATAAGATAAATCTTGTGTGTGTCGGTGCCAGTTTTCACATTTGTGCTTGTAATCTGAGATATCAGACGTCAATCGGAATTAAAATAATTATCAATTGTTCGAAGGAGAGTTACCACAATAATAATAATAAAGAGAAGAAAAAATGTCAGTTGAAGTTTGTAAAAATATACGGTATCTTGGTTAGTAGCGTGTACATTGTTATATTTCGTCACAGTGGTAATTTATGTC
This sequence comes from Anabrus simplex, assembly GCF_040414725.1. NCBI lineage: Eukaryota > Metazoa > Arthropoda > Insecta > Orthoptera > Tettigoniidae > Anabrus > Anabrus simplex. Next base: position 801,967,638 of record NC_090266.1, read on the forward strand.
TATGATAAATAAATAACCGACAAGAGGTAAAAACTAAATAATGAAGTGATAATAATAACATAATTTATATTTTGAACGTGTAATGAATTCAGCTGAGGTAGCGTATGATCATTAAGCAATAAAGTATAATACTGTATCCTTGAAAATGATGATAGTAATAATAATCCTATATCAGAATGTAAATGGATAGCTTCATCACTATCCGAGAATTTGAATTGTAGAAACGAAAACCTACTGTGTAGGCAATCATAGTTTGAGTACAAAGGGAGTATTGCCGGATTGGTAAACTTGGAATTCATTTCTAACTTGCAGGACATAATATTAATTGAGATGCATACGATTATGAGGTGCAGGTCAGAGGTAGAAAAATACGATCATGCGCATAACATTATATCCGTGAATGTATTTAATGGGGAAATAAGAAGATAGCGCTTGGAATGACCACGTCGTGAAGAATAAAGGAAATTCGTCTTTAAGGTATTGTACCAGGAAAAGTTGTTGGGCTCTTGAGCACGGGAAAAAGTCTCAGGTAGTGTGCGGTACTTAGGAGCCGGTACAGAGAAGGAATTTCGCAGGGCGAATAATAGATGGTATATTTTTTCTGATGAATTTATTCAAGATCTGAATGCAATTCATCCTGCTTCTATCTCGCATTTAAACTTTTGAACTCATCTTGAAAATATTTTCTTTCATTGACATGTTCAACTCGAAATAAAATTTCAGATCCCTTTAATGCATAGAAAGTTGAACAGAAATATATCCTTTCGTCGAATATGTTTTCCTGAGGCTTTAAAATGTCCAAAATCAACTCTTATTCTTGATAATCACACTCAAATAAACCCTACAGTTCATCTAGGTTGGTTCCTAAAGTCCAATTAAAATCTTGACTTGTAATTCATAAATTAAATATGACTCAAAATAAACACTTATTTCATGAATCCTTCATAAACCATAAATTGAATATGGTTTTCAAAATTAAACATTGATTCTCATAAATCACTCATGTGAAATCCTAGATTCCTTTTAAATTGAAATTCACAGTTTGAATATAGTTTCAGAAAATAAACACTGGTTTTAGAAAATCCTAAACTAAATTAACTTGTTTTCATAAATAAACACCTACAGTTCATCTAAACTGATTCCTACAGTTTATTTAAATTGTTGAATTGAAATTCACATGAAAATTAAACTTTCATGAATTTGGAACTCGCATTTGACTAACGTAGCTCTCAAAAATTATGATTGAAGAAAAAAGGCCTTTGCAATGAGTCAGTAATTGTCTAGTGCAATATTTTCAAGTTATTTACCAGAGTAAAAATTGTAAAGTGCACTCATATCATCTGAGTTCTGCAAGCTGGAACTGATGAAGTGCGGCTCCGCAGGTCGGCGACTGGAACTCTCACGATGTGATCAGCATGAGGTTGAACCAAGCACCAACAGCGTGGTACCACGTTCCATATCCCTCAACGTACCACGAATTATCCCTCGATGTTCCACGTATCTCCTCCAACGTCGTAATCTATCCCACGTTGAATTAGATGTTCGAGTGAATACGAGGCTTTAACACTTTGTCAAAATTTCCGGTGTCGTCTGATATAATTGACACACGACAAAGTTCAATTGACACGGTATTATGAACACGTAGCACTGTCTGTTGTCTGGATGTTTGCTAGTTAAGAATGACTAGTATTGCACTTTAGAATTATGTGAGTCTTAAATCACAGTTCATAATTTGCACTCTAACACAGTATTCAACGTAATACTCAAAGTAATAATGGTTTTTAGCGCAGTCTGTAATGTTAGAAACACAGGTCCCTGTTTGAAGTATTTACAGTAAAATGTTCTCACTTCTTAAATCACAAGTGTTCTTAAATGCACAGTTCATGTAATGCGAGATATTTAACACTGGGCACAGTTCATGGCATTTAAAACAAGTAGTAATAAGTTCAGAATGAAATGTCAAGTTCACAGTTCATGGAAATATCGAACGTAAATTTAGTCCATGCACGACGCATTCAACAGTCTCTAGAAATTTCAAACGCACGTCTTAAGTGAATTTTTAGTGTACGTTAGCCCTACTAAAGTCCGCACTTCCTATAAACGACATAAAATACCCTTAAGATTCACTCAGTTGCCTAATAGTATTGTTCAAACATTCGTTAAATATGTGGAAAATGGTCCACATTCGATCCTAACAATCACTGAATTTCTGACTATTACGACACTTTAAACAGTTCAAAATCGTAGTTCAAGTGTGAGAACACACGTAGAAACGTCTTTAAATTTTGAAATGCATCGACAATAATAAGTTCAAATTGTTACACACAGTCCTTTCAATGTCCGTAACACTGTATCTGAGAATGACAGAGTTCGAATACACGTTGAAAAATAGACAAATCCACAACTCAGCAGAAATTTATAAGTCTTGCAATGTATTGAGTTCAACTTAAATGCACCTTGAAAATTTAAAAGTCCACAACTAGGTAGAAAATTCCAAAGTTTCGTCTGACACGGAGTTCGACTTAGATGCACATTGAAAATTTTCACAAGTCCACGACGCGGCTGAAATTTATAAGTATCGCGTTCTCATACGGCGAACATTCCAAGTATGTCCGTCCGGCACGACGTTATCACTTCGACTTCGCGTAGCGCGACACGACAGCATTATCACCTTACATGGTCGAGTTCCAAATTTTAACTGATTATATTCGGCGAGTCGTTGACCTTTTATATCTGTGGCTGACCGGCTGGCTGCTCGAAGCGACGAAAATGTGGTTTCATTTCCACCTCGATATTTCTAAAACTATTGGACGTATTTACGTCAAATTTTGGCTACTTCCCTCCCTAAATGTAGACTTCGTGCTGGTGTAGCTTATATTCCTGTAACTTAAGCCGTTTAGTAGATATAAAAATGTTTCTAGATGATTCCAGGTGGGTGGGTCTACAGCACGTGGCGATTACGTCACTCAGCCGGTTCCTTGCTCTGTGACGTCGTGCTGTCTCTCTCACTCCTCTAGCAAGCATCTGAGTCGAGAACATTCGTTCGTAAGGCTTTTTCTAAAGTTAAAGCTTAGCAGTTCTTTAAGAAATGATGAATAATAAATATGATGTGCCAGTTCATAGGCATTGCTGGTACAGTATAAAGGACGACATGTGATTATGATGCAATTAGCTCAATGAAATGGAGTTCTAGCCTACGTCAATAAATATGAGATAAAAATAAAAAGCGGTGTCGAATACGCCAGTAATTAGCAGGGATGACAAGGTACTAGATGAAAAAAATGTGCCCGTAGATATAATACTGAAGAGAAAAATGGACCAATGAAGATATGAGAACAATAAGCAAGATAGCAATGAGATTGGAATGATGTGATGTTGATTAAATGGTTAATTTATGAGATGAATCTAATAATATGATAAAAGCATAATAATTTATGCATTGATTGCCGACAATAGAACCTCAGCGTCTATAAATATGTAAGATTAGAATTTTTAACCGTGTGTGAGACTATATTATAAACTGTTATCTATTTTGTGTTAGATTTGTCGTGGTAACTTGTGCAATTTATCATTTGACCATAAAGTGAAGACTTAATTAAATGACGTGGATTAATATGCTCGTGTAAGGAGGTGCGTGAATGTCAAATTGTGTTTATAATAATTCCATGTAGATATTATAATTCAGATTATCGTGGATTTGTTATGCGATGCTTTGGTTGAACACTAGATTGACAGTGTTGTGTAGATTTTGTACATATATTGTTCAAGGGCGTTTCGATCCCCCAAATTTAAGTAATCTTAGTGAAGGACAGCCCTGTGATCATCGTCAATAAATTGCAACATTTCTCTTTATCCTAGTAAAAGACAACGCAATCGTACAAATTCAAAGTCACAACCATAAATGTAACTAAATGAATTATTTCATGTCAATGAACCGACCTTAGTAAGTAAATCAGTGCAAAATTAAATACCGCAACGTGTGGGTCAAGAGTGCGGAAACCTACCACCAGTGTACATACCGAAATATGTTGCATATTAAATAGGAGTGATAAAGTGACCAGCGGTATAAGTTCCATACGTGTTGAAAAGCGAGTGTTCAATTGACCGGTGGCAGAACAAACAGGAATTTTGGTATGTTAAATTGTCCAATGACTATCGCAGTGAGTAAGTTTGTATTTTTATGGCTGATAAATTATTGTTTTACTTTTCATTAGTTTTAAATTTAAAGACAGCCATGATAGGGAAGATCAGTCATTTTTATAATAGTGTGTGTTCGTTATAACAACAAACAAATTTATGTTTCATTTGACGATAGAGTATGTGTTCATGGGTAAAAATTGTTTCACACGTTTAACAGTCATAGCTATCTCAATTTATTTGATCATTGTTGGACTTAGGAATTGATTATGTCAATTCCCTTAACTGTTAAATTTATTTTATCAATTTTTTTTGTTATTGTAACTATTTAATTAACTTTTGTTTATGTTCAATCATTACTGAGTTCAGAGAGGTGACACTTTTGTTGTTGTGTACAATGACCTAGATGCAATGATATATTGCATTTGCGCTCTTTTAGACGAGAATTAAGTTATTTCAAAATTTTTCTAACTTCAGTTGAGTTTATAATTTGATACATCTCAAGTTTTTGTCAATAAATTTTATTCGTTCGGTTTTAAATCAGTCTGGGCTACGTTATATGTAGTTTAGCTTGACCCGTAGCAGTTCTTAACATCCCCCGTCGGCCCTAGTACGAGGAAACATTTGGACGGTCCAGCCCTGAGGTAAGATTTTACGTGTGCGATAAGTAACTTCCTTTTCAGCAGTCGAAGCAAGTATCTACAAGAGGATCGCCCCGACACATGCCATCAAAAGGGCACAATATATCATTGCTTTTTAGATTCAGCAGCTTAAAAAATCTACGTTGTCGAATTTACGACGCCATCCGTGATATATGAATAAAAAGTTAACAAATAATTACCGTGGTGATTATGAGTTCCTACATGAAGCATGTAGCTATTTAAGAAGCGGGTTACAATGCATGGCATGTCCAAGTGAAGCACGCAGAGACTGCAGTTCGTGTAGAGTTGAATAAGTTCAGCAGCGAGTTTCGAAAACTTAACAAATAAATTTACACCAACAGAATTAAACGAAGATTCCCAAATATTTGTCAACGCAGTCTATCTTCTACTTTCAACAGAAAACCATAGCGACTTCCAAAAGCTTCCGTAATTTGTGGAAGCCGGTTAAATTTAGTAAATATGACTTCAGAATATGTCAATAAATAACTGCATCCCTAAGAGAGTCATTACTGTATTCTAAATAATATTATATTTATAACTGTTAAGGAATGAAGGTCCCTATATTTAATACTTTGTTCACACTATTTCAGTAAAACGTTGAATGTCGGAAAATTATGCTATATTCAACACTTAATAAGATAAAGACTGCTTAACAAAGGAAGCAGATATTGTGCAGAAATGATACCTTCAACCACTGTAATTTTCTGAAACATTACTCTAAACTGAAAAGCACTTCATTCTATGTCTGATTTCATATCGAATGCCTCGTAAGAAAATTTACCGTCTGTGAGCACAAATTACATTTTGTTATTACATGTGTTCCCGCTGGTCCAACTAAGAAACATTCACTTAAATTGATGTAGCAGTTGTTCATAGTAGTGTTGAAGGGAAATATTACGTTACATTGTTTAGGGTAAACACCACTGTCGCTTGCTATCTGATAGACATCCATGAAGTATTTGTTCACTGATCTGCGAATTCAAGCATTGCTAGGCCATTCGCAGTGGCGAGCGGGTAAGTATTTTCCATATATTATGACAAATAAATTCATTTGTTCATTGCTATCGTAGGAATGCGATCTGCATAAGTGAGTGAATGCCATAATATGGCTTGGGATGTCATTAGTAGACGAATGAGCTTGAGTGGAGACATAAAAAAAATTTAAGTTCAAAATATGAAGATAAAATTGGAATTTGGAAGACAGATTGGGGAACATACTCATTTATAGGAAGAGGCATTAAGGATTGGTATAATTTACTAAAAAAGACAATTGACAAATAATGACAAATAATCATGATTGATTGATTGATTGATTGATTGATTGATTGATTGATTGATTGATTGATTGATTGATTGATTGATTGATTGATTGATTGATTGATTGATTGATTGATTGATTGATTGATTGATTGATTGATTGATTGATTGATTGATTGATTGATTGATTGATTGATTGATTGATTGATTGATTGATTGATTGATTGATTGATTGATTGATTGATTGATTGATTGATGTAGACTCTAGTTCCATGCATAACGTATAAATTGCACCAAAAAGTCCAAGTACCAGTTTTAGAACAGTGGGCGTGAACTTCAAAGTAATGAACGAATTGTTTTTTTCACTATTCGATTAACAGACATAAGGGGCTGGGTATGGATTTAAGAATAGTGTTAGTAAATTTTAATTTCAACTTTAGTTCAAACAGGAAATTTTGTCACCTGTCTATATATATTTACCTCCATAATATGCATACACGCGAAGCGAAAACAGGCACGCAATGAAAACAAACCTCTTTGTAATAATTAAAGATTGAGGTGGTGAAAAGCGTTCATTGGACACTCAATACACGACGTCAATGGACAACGCATCATAAACAAAGTGGTTTCTGATCACAGATCCAAATGGCTACCTGCTAACTAGCCTCTTAATAATGAGAATTGACATCCCTCCTATGGATAACAGCTTAACAATGTCTTCTCATGCTTTTGACAAGGCGCCGCAAGTTCAGGTGAGGCAGACGCCCCAACTCTTCAAGTACGTCTTCAAGGGTTTGTGGTGTTTGGGGTGGTGGATTTGTCGCCCGGATGCATTGGTCCAGTTGGTCCTGCACTTGTTAGACACGATTCAGGTCACGACTTCTAGATGGCCACTCCATTCGTTGCACGTGTATGTTCTCGCAGAAACATCCGAACGATGTTGACATCATACGCTCTACCATTATCATACATGAATATTGCCGCTTCTCCAAGTGGTCTCACGTGAGGAATCACATGTGACACTAAGACTCGTCAATGTACCATCGAGCAGATAAGGATCCATTACGACTGATGAGGGTATTGGTTCTCGTGTCAAGACTTACGCCCACCCACGCTAGACAACAAACTGAAGGATCTAAGGTGGAACGGGATATATCCGTAACGACACACGTCGCCAGCATCGTACCTGCCAGTGCAGATCATATTTATCGAACTGCAGTCTCCTATCACGATGTCGTCGGCCCAGTGAAGATACTTGAATGGATCGCCGGGCTCTTAAATTGGTTTGTCAAAACCTGTTTCTCACTGTTTGGTCACTAAATAGTACCCCAGAAGCCTCATGTAGGTCCTCCCGTAATATTCGTGCTGTAACTTTGCTATTTTAATAGAGCTTGTAGAAGCTCAAACCGATCCTGCCCTGGCTTCGCTTTGCTTTGGCAATCCCTACCAGAGAGCCTAGTAACGCTTCTAGTCGCCTGGGAACGTTTTCGCAGACACCAAATAATATTCTGTGGAACTCCTAGCATTCTGGCAACGTACCTCTGCGGGTAGCTTTCCTGAAGCAGTGTCATTCGACAATACTTGCTCTACCCGTTGTCTACCTCGGTCCACAAGGCCTGACTTGTAAAAACTATACTCAAAACACACACACACACCCCGAACTTTGCATAGTCCAGTCCCCATCCCACTATGCATTCGTACAATGTAGGTAGGAACATCTAAAGACGGGGCCAAATTTTGTTTTTGAGCAGTGTATTAGTTGGTACAATACAGTTCCCCGATATCACATGCACTGGGAAGAGTTCTGCGACTTCCATGACACAGTAATAGCATAATCGATTTCTAGGTATATATTTGATCAGATAATGAGATAGTTGCACATTTGGAACATTTACGTTTTCTTTTTTCACAATTTGCTTTATGACGCACCAACACAGATGTGTCTTATGGCGACAATGAAATAGGAAAAGGCTAGGAATGGGAAGGAAGCGACCATGGCCTTAATTAAGGTACAGCCCCAGCATTAGCCTGGTGTGAAATTGGAAACCAGGGAAAACCATATTCTGGGCGCAGACAGTGGTGTCCGAACCGACTATCTCCCAAATTCAAGCTCAGAACTTCGTGATCCAAAACACACAGCCACTCGCTCGGTAATAATTTGGATGTGCTCGTAACTGAAAAATATGCGATTGTAAGAGATATTTGTGGGACATGATTATAGAAGGATGGATGAAATTCTACACTAATAATAAGAATATTTGTGTTAATGAAGCCATAGAGCACTACGTGGGGAAGCACAGGACACAGCAGGACATGCAGGTCAAACCGGTAGGGTTCAGGTTTGGTGTACCTGCACTCGATTACGGTATGTCATACGACCTGAGACCTACCAAAAGGCAAATACTGCGCAACACAAGACCTCATCTTTGTGTTGGTGTTTTACGATCTGTGGTTCTCGATATAATATCAACACTACCCAAACCGTTGAGCTACACCGTGTACTTAGACAGCTATTCCACGTCGATTCAATTATTAAATGAGCAAGGGGATACGGAATGGGTATTTTGCCAAAAATTTGTCATTTTTATATTATTGTTATTTATTAATATGTCAAATGCCCTCTTTAAAATGGTGTATGAATTATGATGATATGATAACTAGAAGTGTGCTTTTTAAAATAATTTATATGATGATGCACGCTAGATTTCTGCTGTGAGTAGACATGACGGTCTCTTGCAAGTCACTTGACCAACGTCCTATTCAGTGGTACAATGCTAGGTATTTGTATTACTTACGGGATGGTGACTCTAAGGCTTTCAAAGTTGTTCAGGATTCTAAGCCATATGGAAATGATGTAAATATAACCAAACTGGAATGTGTTGGTCACGTTCAGAAACGTATGGGTACAAGATTGAGAAGACTAAAATCAAGCATAAAGGGAAAGAAAGTTAGTCATTGTAGAATATTAGAAGGTAAGAACAGATTGACTGATTCAGTCATTGATACTCTCCATAATTACTGTGGTCTGACCATCAGGAAAAATACTGATAATGTGGAAGCAATGAGGAAAGCTGTCTGGGCATCATATTTCAACATTTATTCCAGTAATGAAAATCCTGTACATGGCCTGTGTCTTTCAGGGACAGACAGCTGGTGCAAATATAACAGGAGCAAATTAACAGGGGAGAAATGTAACCATCCTCATAGTTTGCCACCAGCTATTACGGATGGAATCAAACCAATTTTCAGGGATCTTTTTGACAAAAATCTCCTGAAAAAATGCCTGCACGGCAGGACACAAAAGCCAAATGAATGTGTCAATAGTGTCATCTGGAACTACCTATCCAAAACAGTGTTTGTGTATATCAGCACACTTCATTTTGGTGCATATGATGCTGTTTCAAGTTTTAACCAGGGAAACATCACAAGTTGCAAAGTTCTGAAGGTGTTAGGGTTGAATGTTGGGTGTCGTACTGTTGATGCAATGTTGCATAAAGACCTGGTAAGGCTAAGGTTTGCTGAAAATGTCCTTTAAAAGAAAAGCTTTTCAAGGCAAAAAGGACAGGAGAGGTGCCAAGAAGAGACTACAAGAGGAATTTGAAGGAGATAAAGATAATCCAAGCTATGGACCTGGCATGCATTGATGTGGTAACTTTGAAGCCCGTTTCCCGTAAGTTTACTTTTTTTAATACTTAAGGTGCATTTTCTCAGCCAGTTTTGAATATATGAACTTGAAATTTGTAGGACTTACTTACAAATACCTCTTTCAATTGCTGAAACAACAGTTTTTAATTTGTCTGAATGTTATAAATTTTATTAGCAAAAATATGTTCTAAAAATACCAAAAATATCTAGTTTCAAAATTAAAAATAATGTCTTCCTTAAGTAGGTCGTTATAAAAATCATGCTTGTTTCGGTAGAAGACCAATATATTCAACTATAAGCTGCAAAAATTTGAAGTGTCTACCTCCAGTGGTTTCAGAGAAAAGGTACAATATAAACAGCCGATTTTATCATTGGGAGCATAGGGCATTCCGTACCCCCTTAAAAATGATGGATATTTTGGGAGAGGGACAATCCGTGCTAATCGGATAGAAAAAGCTCCTCTGATTGATGTTAAGGAGCTAGCCGTGAAAGGTAGACGGACGTTTCACTAGGTAACTGTCGGAAACAATGGAATAACACTCATTCGATATGACATCAAATATCTTACTACTTGGTCTATTCAATTTGGAGCTAGTTCCACTGGCATAGTATGGATGTGTAGAAGTACCTCAACCAGGTTCCATTGCAAATATATAGATAGTGTAGATTGTCTCAATTAAAATGTTGCAGGACTCGATGTAAATAGCATAATGAAGAAATGGTATTGGCAATTGTTTGTATTTCCCTTGAATATGTCTGTGAATGTTACCTAGTTATTGTACCGCGTACGATTACAGAGAACAACTTGATCAGTTAACTTTCACGGGGAGAATTGCTGTTTCATAACGGAGAAATATTGTTGAATGAATCCATTGGGCAGACTTTCCCGAAGTGTTTGTGCTGTGGTGAAAAGAGTTTCTGGTGACGTTCGCTTTGATAAGAAGAATAATTTCGGAATGAAAAGCAAGTAGACGTGCCCAGTGCAAGGTAAACACAAACAAGAGGTGTCTGAGGTGTTATGTGGCTTTGTATGTGAATTATTTTCAAATTTTCCGTGCAGTGTAAGGACATCAAAGGTCAGTTGCTCCCGTTGAACTGTAATACATTTAATCTACTCAGTTGACCTCCCGAGGCTGAGTAGACCCCGTTCCAGCCCTCATACGACTTTTCAAATTTCGTGGCAGAGACGGGAATCGAATTCGGGCCCCCGGGGGTGACAGCTAATCGCACTAACCACTACAACAAAGAAGAGGACGATGTGATAGCTTACGCCATGTAATTACTACCGTTACAGCGTTCAATGAAGTCATAAAACTGGACCATACACAACCATACAAACCAGTAACTTTACGTAGCGAGAACTTTCGCTCCCCTGGTGAATACAGAGTTGTAAGGTCCGAAAGTTCACACCGGAAGTATCTGCGCGGAATTAAGCATGGTAGATGTACTCGGAGCTGAGAGGGTTCGAAACTTCGTTGAATCATGCTCTTTTTAATTTTCACTTCGTACCATTCTAGGCATCCTTTACGAAGACTTGACATTTATGAAGTCTCAGATATTCTTTTAAGGAAGTTCTGATAAACAGACATAACAATTATCGTAGTCCGCCTCAGTGGTGTAGTGGTTAGCGTGATTAGCTGCCACCCCCGGATGTCCCTGCTCGATTACCGGCTCTGCCAAGTAATTTGAAAAGTTGTACGAGGGCTGGAACGCGGTCCACTCAGCCTCGGGAGGTCAACTGAGTAGAGGTGGGTTCGATTCCCACCTCAGCCATCCTGGAAGTGGTATTCCGTGGTCTCCCACTTCTCTTCCAGTAAAATGCCGGGATGGTACCTAACTTAAGGCCACGGTCGCATCCTTCCCTCTTCCTTGTCTATCCCTTCCCATCTTCCCATCCCCCGCAGGGCCCCTGTTCAGCATAGCTCGTGAGGCCGCCTGGACGAGGTACTGGTCCTCCTCCCCAGTTTTATCCCCGACCCAATGTCTCGCGCTCCAGGACATGCCCTTGAGGCGGTAGAGGTGGGATCCCTCGCTAAGTCCGAGGGAAAAGCCGACCCTGGAGGGTAAATAGATTAAGAAAGGAAGAAAGAATAATTATCGCCACAAAAGCACCGACTACGGACAAATCCATTGTGATTACCACTTGAAACATTACGCTGGACTCATTTAACCAAGTAATAGGTACATACTCTATGTGCAGGGAATGGTTGCAACTGTCTGGGCTTAAGAGAGACATAATTCCTTTAGCATACTGTCGTGTTTGCAGCAAGTTAAACCTGTCTGCACATTCGAGTTCAGAACTTCTTACATACAGGATAAGTTTCGAACCTATAGCGTAGATCATTACGTTACTACAGAGATACGAGACCTACTTTTTGTCGCCTGGAGTAGATACAAGTTAGTAATCGTAACCAGCATGTGATTTTTTCGACGGATGCAGATTTCTAATCTAGCGACGAGCTTTTCGTGTTTATTTGTATACTCTTACAGGCTTTCGTAATTAGGTTTACCTTCAGTCTCAGAAGTCGCGTTTCACCTTAAAAAGAAAGCCTATATCAGAAAGCAATAACAACATACGACTTTCATATGGCAAACGGCCACAACGAATGAAGCGCACTGCACTTATTTTCAGCATTGCGACACGCACATTCAACCAAACAACTGCGCACGTTCGACTCGAACAACGACAGGACTTCGTGCGTAGGGCACATGAAGCAGCACATAGTAATCTTTACAGCAAGGTGTAGGCAGGTTACACCACATACGTTGCAGCAACAAGAATGACTCACCTCTACCGTGCTCAGATATGCATGAACAAAAGAAGTGATAATTTTGAACATTTCCTTCATTAATCGAATGGCCATGTACAAGACCATTGCACCTCTATCGGCAATAGCTTATTTTACTGCGAATAGCTCTTTTAAGAGCTACTTAGAAAAGAACATAACAGAGCCTCTGCAACATGAGAACTGATCATGATTTAGATTTTTCTTCAATAACACACTCACGCGAACATTCAACAACGAAATAACACAGTCGTCCTGTACACGACTCGAACCTCCGCCTAACGAGCACCGCTTTGCTCCTCTAAGTTTCAGCATGCTCGGCTATTACGAACTGTTGTTTGGCACCGTTGCGTCAACAGTACTTCTAGTCATTCAGCCATCGTATTCTCTGTACATGAAGTTTCTGTGATGCAGGATTTTCACGATTCTTTACCATCATTCGGTATTTTATCGTTAATGCTGATTTCGTTGACACGAATAAACGAATTATAGGAAGCGTAGTAAGACCAGACATCGCTGCGAGTAGCCAAGGTTAATGTTTTTAGGTTAGACTATGATCTGCGGGTTGCATAAAACTGAGTGAATAGGGACAGCTGTACCACTCGGTATCTCAACTTCAGCTACAAGCGCACTTAGTGACTTTTTATCTCTGAACCGTCCGACTCGTTGGCTGAATGGTCAGCGTACTGGCCTTCGTTTCAGAGGGTATCGGGTTCGATTCCTGGCCGGGTCGGGGATTTTAACCTTCATTGGTTAATTCCACTGACTCAGGGGCTTGTGTTTGTGCTGTCCCCAACATCCCTACAACTCACACACCACACATAACACCTTCATAGGAGGGTCTGCCTTGCAATGGCTGCACTCGCCTAGCAATAGCCACACGAAATTATTATTATTATCTCTAAACCAACGATATAATGCTCGAGTTCTTTCGAGTAAATAGCCTACATTTCTCAGAGAGGCTGGTAGCACTGGAACTATTATCATGTGTTCTTATCTTCATCTTCTTCTTAATCTGTTTCTCCTCCATGGTAGGTTTTCCCCTCGGACTCAGCGAGGGTATCCCAGCTCTACCGCCTCAAGGGCAGTGCCCTGGAGCTTCAGACTCTGGGTCGGGGAATACAAATGGGGAGGATGACCAGTGCCTCGCCCAGGCGGCCTCACCTGCTATGCTGAACAGGGGCCTTGTTGGGGGATGGGAAGATTTGAATGGATAGACAAGGAACAGGGAAGGAAGCGGCCGTGGCCGTAAGTTAGGTACCATCTCGGCACTTGCCTGGAGGAGAAGTGGGAAACCACGGAAAACGATTTCCAGGATGGCTGAGGGGGGAATTGAACCCACCTCTACTCAGTTGACCTCCCTAGACTGAGCGGACCCCGTTCCAGCCCTCGTATCCATTTTCAAATTTCGTGCCAGAGCCGGGAATCGAACCCGGGCCTCCGGGGGTGGCAGCTAATCACACTAACCACTACACCACACAGGCGGACTTCATATGGAATATTTGTAATTGTGCAAATACATTTTTCATACTGTGTTTATGTTTATAGGACTGACTAGCAGAGATGAAAACACGTTCTTCGTGCGCGAGGAAGTCCATTGTTTCAATTTCCCATCAGGAAATTAGGAATTCGCAAACGAGATTTCCTCTCCGGAAGAAGTACACGAACCTCGAGTTCATTCAGCCTAAAATAGAAATGAGTGTCATATTCATTCCAGGAGTGAAAAATGTCTGAACATACAGCTAACCATTTAACAACGCTTAGGTTCGAGGTTCCGAACATTAGAAGCCACTTTTTTAAGGGACTACCGAGAATGTAATGATAATGGATGTGTAAGCGTAACGCGATTGTCCATTCTACTCAGTATTTTACATCCTTAGAGTGGCGTGCACCATCTTGGCGTAAATTACTACGGAAGTATAGTTTACTAAAGAAGTCCATACTACAGAAGTAAATTACTACGGCAGTTATTTACTCCGGAAGTAACGTCGGAGAGTTGAAGTAAAATTTACTCTTTTAGTTACTACTATAGAAGTAGCGGTCGTTACTCGCGGAGTAGTGTTGTGCTTTGTGTCTTACTTAAAGAAATCTAAATGGATAAGATTATGTGCGATAGCAAACGGGGGAAAAACGTAAGCGAAAAAGATAAATGCTTGTTAGTAGAGATAATGACGATCTATGCAAAGGCTATAGGGTGTAAGAAACACAACATAAAGATGCTGGATAAGAAAAGAAATTCATGGAAAGCCGTGACAGAAGAATTCAATCCTGCGAGTGACGGAAAAAGCAGTGAAGAGCAAGCTAAAATTCTGTGGAAGGGCTTAAAAGCGAAGGCAAAAGAAAATCAGAGTCATGGACACGCGGGAAAAATGAAAACTGATGGTGGTTTCTTCATACAGATCGCCCACATCCACAGCGAAATTTTCCCATTTTCACACCAGGAAATGCTGGGTCTGTACCTTAAGGCCACGTCCGCTTCCCACTCCTACGACTTTCCTACCCTATCATCGTCATAAGACCTATCTGTGGCGATGCGAAGTTAATCAAATTGAAAGAAAAGGATGAATATCTCTTCCGATTTCTGAACAGTTCACCGTTGTCACCGGGAGGACAAAAGATGGGAATATGCTTGCAGTTACAGACAATTCCACCCACGATGTGTGGAAACCTGTCAACGTGAAAAATATCCTTTTATTTTCAGAACAATCATCATCATTTGCAGGCGTACCTCCCTCTTAGCCTCACTAGTGCTTTAACCACGCGATGAAAGGTACGGCCAGCAGTTGTGCGGTAAACGTTAATTAGATCACCGGCAATTGTACTGAAATGTTCCGGTACGAAACACTCGTAGGGCACACAGCAACTGTAATTTGAGAAATACAACAAAATTAAGACAGGAATTCAGCTGTAAGTGATCTCCAGGTAGATTTAGAAGGAAAGTAAAGGATTTCTTCCTAAGACCAAAAACGTTCCTGAATCTCTCTCCGTGTGCACATTATACGGCTTTCGCCTTTCACGCACTGTACGCACTATTACATTTCCCGTCATTTTCTGCGTCGAGATCGTCAATAAAATCTATGTAATCCATAAACTCGTTTGAAACGTCTTCCTCTCGTATACGACACGATATTATCATTAGTCAACAAGTTTAAACTTCCATTCGCGACGTTAGAGTAAATTCTAACCTATATTCGTGCGTTATTTATTTCTTTAGTAATATAGGCTATTGTCCGCCTCTGTGGTGTAGTGGTTAGCGTGAATAGCTGCCACCCCCGGAGGTCCGGGTTCGATTCCCGGCTCTGCCACGAAATTTGAAAAGTGGTACGAGGGCTGGAACGGGGTCCACTCAGCCTCGGGAGGTCAACTGAGTAGAGGTGGGTTCGATTCCCACCTCAGCCATCCTCCACTTCTCCTCCAGGCGAATGCCGGGATGGTACCTAACTTAAGGCCACGGCCGCTTCCTTCCCTCTTCCTTGCCTATCCCATCCGATCTTCCCATCCCTCCACAAGGCCCCTGTTCAGCATAGCAGGTGAGGCAGCCTGGGCGAGGTACTGGTCATTCTCCCCAGTTGTATCCTACGACCAAGAGTCTGAAGCTCCAGGACACTGCCCTTGAGGCGGTAGAGGTAGGATCCCTCGCTGAGTCCGAGGGAAAAACCGAACCTGGAGGGTAAACAGATGATGATGATGATGATGATGAATATAGGCTACTACAAGATGATGCTCTTCAACATTTTACTCTTGTAATAACTTAGTCCAGGAGTATCTGAAAGGACTAAAATACTTCGGAAGTAATTTATTCTCGTATGGAAGTCGCCGAATGGCGACTTCAAGAGTACTTTATTACGGAAGTAGAACTTACTCTTGGTTGGTGCACGCCATCCTTAGTGTTCTTGATGTCCGCCTCTGTGGTGTAGTGGTTAGTGTGATTAGCTGTCACCCCCGGAGGCCCGGGTTCGATTCCCGGCTCTGCCACGAAATTTGAAAAGTGGTACGAGGGCTGGAACGGGGTCCTCTCAGCCCCGGGAGGCCAACTGAATAGAGATGGATTCGATTCCCACCTCAGCCATCCGGGAAGTGGTTTTCCGTGGTTTCCCATTTCTCCTCCAGGCAAATGCCGGGATGGTACCTAACTTAAGGCCACGGCCGCCTCCTTCCATCTTCCTTGTCCATCCTTTCCAATTTTCCTATCCCCTCGCAAGGCCCCTGTTCATCGTAGTACGTGACGCCGCCTGGGCGAGTTACTGGTCATCTTCCCCAGTTGTATCCCCTACCCAGAGTCTGAAGCTCCAAGACACTGCCTTTGAGGCGGTAGAGGTGGGATCCCTCGCTGAGTCCGAGGATAAATCCGACCCTGGAGGGTAAACAGATAAAGAAGAAGAAGTGTTCATGATTCCTGCTTTAAATATTACAAAATATATAAATATGGTAAACAGTCAGTTAATTCTGCGATGAATATGGAACATATCATCAAAATTAACTGAAATAGTAAGTTTGATAGTGAATATTCTCTCCTCTCACCTCACCTCAACGAATTTCAACAGTTTGGTTACATTTGTAAAATTAAAAAATCATGTGACAGATTTCGGTGAAGAGATCTTCCGTACTGAGAACAGTTCTTTGCTTTTAAGCGTGTGAGGGGTCTTACCCTTCATTATTTTCACTTTTTGGCCTTTTTATGTGAAGGCTCTATTCTGAAATAATAACATAAGCATATTATGTAACATAGAGTTGTACATTTATCTGTTCTACTCCTTGGCTGAATGGTCAGCGTACTGCCGTTTGCTTCAGCGGATCCCGAGTTCGATACCCGGCTGGGTCGGAAATTTTAATCGTTTCTGATTAATTCTTTGGCTTGGGGACTGGGTGTTTGTATCTCTCCCAACACTCTCTTCTTCACATTCAGACAACACACCACAGTGATCACACCCCTCCGTCAAGAAGGACATCCGACCGTAATACTGGGCCATATTCACATATACGACGGAGTTCACACCCGCGATCCTACTGGAGTGGGAAAAGTGTTAGAGGAGAAGAGGACAGGTAATACATTTATTGCAGCAACACTGTGAACTAAAAATTGACCCATATTTACAAGAATGCAATATCACGTTGAGTGCCAGATCGTATTTCATAGGACTGCCGTCTAGTGCCGTGAGCTAATAACATAGAGTTACTCCCTGGTGCCAAAACGTTCACAGGCTTAACCAAGCAAATGATCGCTGAAATAAGAATGTATTTATGATATATTAGGTTAAATTATTATGTATATTAAGTAAAATATTGCGATCCCATAAAGGGTAGTACTTATAGGGTAGTTACTGTCCCGACGGTCGGTCATATTACAGTACCTTTTCCTTCGCAAGGACGCGTTATATGTTGGTGATTATGAGAGATGTGTTAGCTTGTTCATACTGGAGCCGTAAAAACGTACGATCCCCGATTTTATGTCAGGAAATGTTTGTAAATGACGATCTTCCGATTTTAGGTTAGGAAATATTCGTATAAAATAGTTATATAAAGAAGTGAAATTCATGTGAATTTGGTAAATTAGGAGGTAACAGAATAATATTATAAGAAGAAATAGTAGGTACGGAATATTGAATAAGTATTTATTTGTGTTTGTATAACTTATAATTTGAGTAAGAGAACCTAGCAGCGATGATTGTGCGACATGGGAAACCAGAGATTTTTTTTTTGCTAGGGGCTTTACGTCGCACCGACACAGATAGGTCTTATGGCGACGATAAACCAGAGATTATATCGTTGAAGACGGTCATAATTGTTGCAACAGCTGGCTTGGAAACTCCGAGTACAGTGGAGAAGTGTATGCTGAAGACTGTAATTCATCAATGTGGATGAAGGTGCGAGATCGCTATTTGCTCTGTACTGGGTTCAGAATCACTGTAATTATACTTCGTCTAGATAATCGTTGTCCGACTTGTTCGATATATCGTCCAGACTATCTGCACTAAGTCCTTTACTGCTCGATTTACTCGTAACGACTTAAACAAGAAAAGGAAACTCACAGCACTGTACACTTGCATAAACAATCCGTGCGCGAGATAGACAATGACTTTGTCACCCTACAAAGCACTCTTGACGTACCCGTATGAGTTCCCGCCAAAACAGGAATTGAAGAATGGAAGGTGAAGTATGCACGTACTTAAATAGACGACCATCAGATAGCAGGAAGAGACTTTATACAGCTTCGAAACACATACTTACTGCGCACCCAAATGGGTTCGCAGAGTTCTCGATTTAGAACGAACGTACGACCCCATATGGGGACGTGAAGTTCCAAAACTTGACTACTCTCACGTACCCAAATGGGGGCCGCTTGGTACTCAACGTGATAATTATAATAATGAATCGGTAAAGATAGTCTGATCGAATCTGGAGTGAAGATATCTGGAAAGTCTGGTGGAATTGGTCGTGAAAATTAAGAGAGACAAAGAATTCCTGGAGATGACAAGTAGACACTATAGTAATTGTTTCAGATAAGGAAGTGGACACAGTGCCAATTGAGAATAGGGGACCGGAAAGAGTTAATAAAATAATAATAATAATAATAATAATAATAATAATAATAATAATAATAATAATAATAATAATAATAATAATCACTTAAAGTCCCTTCAACTGCTATTAGCTTTACGAGCCGACGAAACATTGCAAATTATCAGTGAAAAATTGTTTCTTAACGAGCCAATAAATGTAATGACACGGGTCCCTTTCATTCAAGCACTCTTAAATGTCAGCCTACTACGACAGAATTCCATCTAGCTACCTAGTGCGTGGGAGTCGAGTGCCTGACCGAATTCGTTGTGGCGTCACTCTTGTATTTACAGTCAGTGGTGAATAATTATACTACAATTGTTTGCACGACGTAGGATAGCTGGTAAGGCTGTGTCTTCTATCCACATGTTGCGTGGTAGACAGACAGGCCAGCCCGTTGACATTTGAGAGAGAGAGGCCCATAGCAGTAAATTTCATAGAAAGTTAAGGAGTCCCTTCTCAGGGCAAAATCGCAGTCTCTTAAAAATCTGTAGTAGCTGAAAGGGCGTTAAACATATTGCCATAGCTTTGAATTACAACTTGTCCAAGAATTTTATTCTGAAAAGGGATTCCTTCAACTTCGTACGAACTACCGCGTGGGAAAAACAGAACTGGCCCGGAAGATGTTTACAATAGAACTGACGCAGAATTTACCCTTGTTAATGAATATCATAGAAGATGCTGGAAATGGCCTCATCTGAAGAAATGAAAACTTAGGATTCAAAACTCCTGACTCCACTTCACTCAGAAAACACCGGCAGAAGTTACGTCTGGACACTTAACGCATGCACAACAGTAAATTTGTAAGCATACAGATGCAGGTCGTTTTGATAATATTTCGACACGACGATTTCGTAATTCCCACTTGCACAGATAAACGGCATGGAGATTTCGTCGGACTCCATTCCAGGGTTTCTTGCACTCGAGCAATGTTTTCTGGTGTTCGAATTCTTTTCGGACAGCTACCCATTTTTATCACGTCATTTTGCTACTAAGTTTTATATTGCAGACTATTCTGGAGGTTTCGTCCAGTCTTAAACTCTTGCGCAAACAGCTCCATTCCGCACAGGTTTTCCATGAATCGCGCTTCCCATAATACTAGACAATGAACACGCCCTGTTTTATCGTGAGCATCATTTTGTGTTTCCTTCAACTCGTTACTAAACATGTCTGCTCTTCTCACTCACTCACACGTAATGACACAGCGACGTACTCGGGAGATGCGGGACATGTGGCAGTAACCGATTGGTGCATCGAAATCACGGTTTCCAGCGTTTAATGTGGTAACAAAGGTCAATTCCGCGTCAGTCTTATAAATAGTTTCCGGGCCACTTTCACTTTCTTCTTCTTCTTCTTCTTCTTCTCCTTCTTCATCTCTTTACCCTCCAGGGTCGGTTTTTCCCTCGGACTCAGCGAAGGATCCCACCTCTACCGCCTCAAGGGCAGTGTCCTGGAGCTTCAGGGTCTGGGTCAGGGGATACAACTGCGGAGGATGATCAGTACCTCGCCCAGGCGGCCTCACCTGCTATGCTGAACAGGGGCCTTGTGGGGGGATTGGAAATTTGGAAGTGATAGACAAGGAAGAGGGAAGGAAGCAGCCGTGGCCTTAAGTTAGGTACCATCCCGGCATTCGCCTGGAGGAGAAGTGGGAAACCACGGAAAACCACTTCCAAGATGGCTGAGGATGGAATCGAACCACTTTCTACTCAGTTGACCTCCCGAGGCTGAGTAGACCCCGTTCCAGCCCTCGTACCACTTTTCAAATTTCGTGCCAGAGCCGGGAATCGAACCCGAGCCTCCGGGGGTGGCAGCTAATCACACTAACCACTACACCACAGAGGCGGACATCAAGAACACTAAGGGTGGCGAGCACTAACCAAGAGTAAGTTCTACTTCCGTAGTAAAGTACTCTTGAAGTCGCCATTCGGCGACTTCCATACGAGAATAAATTACTTCCGAAGTATTTTATTCCTTTCAGATACTCCTGGACTAAATTGCTACAAGAGTAAAATGTTGAAGAGCACCATCTTGTAGTAGCCTATATTACTACAGAAGTAAATAACGCACGAATAACGAATTGAACCCGGGCCTCCGGGGATGGCAGGTAATCACACTAACCACTACTCCACAGAGGCGGCCCAGTTTTACTTTGCCCACCCTAAATAAGGAATTCGGTGTTATGAGAGGCAGGGAATCTGGTTTTAAATGAAACACAATGCGGATGAGAAAATTAGCGATCTCAGTATCTACAAAACATGTATCTTGACCAACCTAGAGCACGTTAAGGACAGTATAAAACCTGGGTTAAATTATATATTTTTAATTCATTCAAATTATGTTGTCGGTTGATTACCAGTATTAAAGCGTGATGTGTACGTAATGGATTGTTCCAATCTGTAGTCTAGTTTAATCCTGCTAGAAGACCGCGGACGACCTAAGACCTTGAAATCTGAGCTCGCTCAGGACCATCTTGCCTTTACCAGGTAACGAAGACGTGACAAGTACTATCTGCGCACTTTTTAGCGATATATTTGTGTACGGATTTGAGGAGTAAGGATTGAGCACTTTCGGTTCTGTTAGCACTGCCAACTGAATGGAAATGAAATCTGAACTGAATCGATAATATGATCGATCGATATGAATTTTCTGAACGTTTGTTATTTTAAGCCAACAACTGTGTTACACACACATTATATAACATTTCTCGATGCGAATCTTATTCCTAGAGTGAATTCTATAGTTTGGCTTTGCTGTGTAAATAACAACAGTACTAGTACGTAAAGTGTACGCCAGATGTCGCACAGCGATTCATAGTTTGTGTTTCAAAGATTGCCAGGACGAATCTCGAAGATTGCCGAGGTCGACCGCTTCAGCACTAGGGTGTAAATCTATCGCTAAAAAGTGCGCAGACAGTAGTGCGGTAGCTGGATGGAGGGTGACTCTTCAACAACACGCTACGCTAATCGTTTTACGGCACATTGCTTTTTTATTGTTAGCAAAGCGAGCTAGTGTGTATGTGTTAGTTGTTGTTCATTAAGCTCCCTTGCCCCACATCATATCATGTAGTTACGTTTGCCAATTGTGGTCACTATAATTGTATGATAATTGTGTACGGTATCTCTGTCTGTGTGAGCGAAAGCGAGGTCGGATTAGAGTTGCATGGTCTGACGTCAGCCTCACGCTCGTCGACAGAAATTACTTCACTAAATCAACTGATCGTCTTGGCTCCCCTCATCCTCTCACAAACCTTCCACTTATTGGTTAAATAAATAAGGGATAGTAATAATAATAGTAATAATAATTATTTATTATTATTATTATGTGTGGTTCACACACAGGGAGTGGGGAAGAAGTAGCAGATCCATAGGGACCGAGCTTAAGTGCAGCCAGTATCCAGTATTCGGGAGATAGTGTGTTCGAACCCCACTGTCGGCAGCCCTGAAGATGGTTTTCCGTGGTTTCCCATTTTCACACCAGGCATATGCTGGGGCTGTACCTTAATTAAGGCCACGGACGCTTCCTTCCCACTCCTAGCCCTTTCCTATCCCATCGTCGCCATAAGACCTATCTGTGTCGATGCGACGTAAAGCAGCTTGCAAAAATAAAGACTCATAGGACCGGACGAAAAAAAAACTCAACAAGGCGAAACTAATATATTCTGATTTTAATTGGTGGTTTTCTCTTCTTTCTCAATTCATCTCCTTTCATTTTTTAAATAGCATAAACGAACTATAAAACTTAACAATAAATAACAATAGATAAAGTTTTATAATAAATAACAAGCTCAATGCCTTCGCAGCATTATAAAATTCAAGGAACAATGCAAGTGCCTCTCACAACAGAGAAACAAGGCCTTCATAACTTCAGGTGCACCTGTACACAGCGTCAGTCCTCGGGTTCTCTTCGGCAATCGAAGAAAGGTAACGGCAACACAAGAAGAAGGGGAGGGTGAATCCCAGGGAAACAGGAGCATAGCTCATACTATCACGAGGCCTTGAATAAATTAAAGTGAAGGTCCACTGAAAATTTAGAAAAAGGGAGGCCAAAAACAGGGGAAAAGGGCACCGATGCATACACGTTACCCTTTCAAAATATTATGTCGTAAAGACTAATGGGGCATAAGAGCCCAGGGACGCAGAGGTTAGGCTTTCACTAGGAAAAGGGGAAAAGCACAGTTGAAAGTATTAGGTTATATTCAGAAATTCCTAGTCACCGAAAAGAAATGTATGCAAAAGGGTAACGAGGAGAAGATTATAGCCATGCTTGGCACCTACATTATTCTATGAGAAGGAAACCAACAAGAAATGAAACCTTGAATAATTCTAGAATACATAACAGAAGAATACCCTACCCTATATTAATAAAATAGGAAGATAACAGTCCTTAACCTTACGTAATAAGATTACTACGGATCTCCGTGGCCCACAAGACTTAAAATTTTACATAGTGGAGTGAGATCCTATCAGCTGACCTTGTCATTGTCCCAGCGGCCAGCCGCATGACCCAAGCGAGGTACGTCCTCCAGGTGACGATGATCAGAAAAGACAATCGGAGGCAATCTCACTATCCATATACAGGGTGTAGGCCTATTATAATTATAGCGACGAAAAATCAGGGATGGTCTTTGTGTTATGTAAAGAACGGTGGCGCAATCGGATTGGCGGAGAAAATTTCTCTTTTCGGAAAAATGAGGTTATTTTGCTACTTCCGGGCGCCCGATTAAAATTGTCGAAACCGAGCTCGATAGCTGCAGTCGCTTAAGTGCGGCCAGTGTCCAGTATTCGGGAGATAGTAGGTTCAAACCCCACTGCCGACAGCCCTGAAGATGGTTTTCCGTGGTTTCCCATTTTCACACCAGGCAAATGCTGGGGATGTACCTTAATTAAGGCCACGACCGCTTCTTTCCCACTCCTAGCCCCTTCCTGTCCCGTCGTCACCAAAAGCCCTATCTGTGTCGGTGCGACGTAAAGCAACTTGCAAAACAAAATTGTCGAACTCACCGTATTTGCTCTGTCAAAGCTGATCCCTGTTGTGCTTCAGAGGAGGGAAGGTAGTGGTGTCTATGATACACTGATAGATAATGCTCGGTGTGAATGCACATGTTCCTCGTTCGTTTTGCTCCTTCCCAGCCACAGTAGACAGAGTACAGTTTTGATCCATACTAGCTACAAAGTATGTGGTATAAATTGGTGAGAATGGCTCAGTTTCGGTACACCAGCGAAGAAATGCCCGATATACACCTAGCCTATGGCTCAGCAAATGGCAACGGGAGAGAAGCCGCACTGACTTATGCCGTCCGACACTCTAATCACCGCGAACCTCATCATTGCACTTTCATGTCCATCAGCAGGCGACTGCGTGAAGGAGGGAGGAAGAAACCGCTCATGTGACAGTAGTGCGAATATTTCAGAATCGGTTTAGTGTCAGTATACGGACCGGCATTGTTGGTGAATATTTCCTTGAGCCGTAATGTCCTTCCTCCTTGCCTGAACAGTGAAGAATGCTACCGTGTCTCGGTGGAATCACTGCCTGGATTATTGGAAGATGTTCCTCTGGGTATTCGGCCACGAATGTGGCTGTGTCGTAATGGCAATCCACCGCATTTCACTTGCCGTGTCACGCAGTACTCAAATTATAATTTTCCAGGGAGATGGGTAGGCCGCGGTGGGCCAGTTAAATGGCCTCCACCCTCGGCCGATTTAACTCCCATGGACTTTACTTCTTTCGTGAAAATCGAAGTAGAAGTGGGATATTGAAGATTTACTGTAATCAATCCATTGGGCGTATTGTTTCTTCGTTCAGTATTTCATGCCATTTACAACGTTGTGAATAAAGGAATGTTCGAACTTGTGGCGGGAGTGACGCATCTTTGCGATGTTACATAATAAAGTTTTTGAGACCAACAGACAAGAAGAGAAATGATCGGGTGCATTTATCGACTCGCAAAGTGTGTCTTATGCAATTACGGCTGATTAATAAACAAACTGTTGATATTGCCTATAAGAGACAAGAACAATATCCTGCACGAGTCGAACGAAGAAACTTGTGCATTCGCGCTGATCATTATCTCTGTCGCCGTCTATCGTACACATAATTTCCCCTTCCTTTCCTGCCATCGTTCTTTATCTAGCACAAAAAGCATCCGTTATTTTTCTGTCGGTAGAATTTAGATACATCCTGTAATTACTGTGGGCTGGCTGCTGATTCGGCATAGGTAATGGCAACCTCGTATCAGAGAAAGAAAGTTGAGCCAACTCCTAAAAGTTACAAGTGTTGTTAAAAGATTCCAAGCTAAGCTCCTGGGTGGCTACACTAGTCGATGAGGCGGTGCCTATGGGCAATCTAAGGTAACTAAGGTAACCAAATTTTGATAGAGTTCCACGTTTCACCACTAGATGACACTAAGAAACGGTGCCTGAAGTGTTGCCTAACCCCAGGGGAGGGGGTGTTCTTAATCATGTTACGATAATAACAGGTCTAATAATGATAATAGTAATAATAATTTACAGGAGGTACACCCGCCCCGTGGATTTCAATTAAGCGCCTTTGAGCAGGCCATCTCTAACTGGGATTTCAATCTATTTGTTAGAAGAAGTGCGAATGTTCATCGACAGATGTCTCTGCTATCAACTTAGGTGCGCCCTCTGGGGTGAGGATGAACAATTAATTTTTGAAGTAATTTTGTGTGTCAAGGTTTCCTTTATGGTCAAAAACATATCAGATGTAAGGCTTTTCAGGCGTTTGCTCTATTTTTCCTTTCCTTTATGGTGTTCTAAAGTTATCATCACTTCCGTCTCTTCCCGCTAACCTTATACAGGTGTACCAAAAATCGACGGCAAAAATTTAGGAATGGGCTCCTCACATAGAGAGAAGAAGGAAAGGTTATGACAACGTGGGTCCGGAAACGAATACTTACAGATTTATTCAAACTTTTGTACATTTACACCGTACGTCTGTAACGGCAGCTGAAACACTTGGAGTATGTATCAGAGGAAATGTTCAAAGTGGCGACCTTCAACTTGAATACAAGCCTCCTCATGCCGTCGCATGGAGTTACGCACGCGATCAAAAATGCCTGGTGTAGTGCGTACTGCCTGAGAGGTCGTCAAAATGCGCTCACATAAAGTTGCTTCATCAGGAACAGGAGTCGCATACAATAGAGACATAACGTGTTCCCACAGGTAAAAGTCCAGGGGCTTCAAGTAAGGAGAACGTGGTGGTGGCCAAGCAATCGGTCCTCCTCTACCTATCCAGCGCTCAGGAAAATGGGTATTCAGATACCTGCGGGGATCAGACTGAAATGTGCGGGAGCACCATCATGCATTAAAACATTTGTCGACGGGATTCAAGTTGCATGTTTTCCAAGTAATCAGACAATGCAGTACGCAAAAAACTCGTGTAGTTCTGACCAGTAAGCCTATGCGGAAGAACGTAAAGGTCCCAACAATGCCTGCCCAGATGTTAATGGCGAACCTCTGCTGATGAGATGATTAGACGATTCCATGAGGACATGCAAATTATTACTAAAATTAATATGTGTAACAAAGTTTGAATAAATCTCTAAGTATGCGTTTCCGAACCCATGTTGTCATAACCGTTTTTTCTTCTCTCTATTTGAGGAATCTATTCCTATATTTTTGCCGTCGAGATTTGGTACACCGTGTATTTCAGCCAATAAGAAATTGTGCACATTTATTTAAGTAACCAATCAGAGTTTTTGATATGTATTTGATTGTCCAATGAAAATTGGGGTGTGTCAGAGTTTCAGCCCAGAGAAATCTGGAACTTTCCCCTCCGATATAAAAGATGGGACATTTCGGGCCACGTTGTCTTTTGTGATCTCTCCAGTCAAGAGGTATAGAGTGGAGGCAGAGGTGCTTCTTCCATCTTCGGGAGATCCACCACCTCAAGGTAATGGCAGACGCTGTTTAACCACGTAATAGTTTTTGAAAGCTAGCTCGAGAGGAAGGTTTCAAATGTTTTTGTAATGTAACTTCTATTTTCTCAATGTAAATTTCAAACTTTAAATGTAAATATCAACTAAGTCTGAGGACTCTACGGAATAAAGAGTGGTGCCCTCTTTTATTCCTCTTCAACTTGATATTGAGGTGACTATGTTTTCATAAAACTTAAACTGATCTCTTAATTTTGTAACTTAATATTTTCTTTTCATCCAGTCACCTCCGTAGTATAGGCTTAGCGTCTGTAAGGTCGGGCCTTACGTCCAAATAGGTTTTAAAGTATTTTCGTGTGAATTTCAAGGGGTGCAAGAGCTCGCCTCCTAACATTTTGATTTTCGGCCAGTAACGTTAACCTTTTGTTTTTAATAAAGGCCACATAGACTGGGTACTTGTTACCCCTGTTAAAGTCAACTTCTATTAATTTCATTTTAGGGTAAATCAGACTGTTGAGTATGGAAGACAGTGCCTACTGTTTGTTTATTATTAAATGTAGGTTGTGCCGTTGATAGGTCTGGAACATGAAAATTTTGGAGAATGGTTTACTAAAGAGTAATTGTGTAGAGCAAAGACTCTCTTCTTATTGATGTAAAATTGAGTGTGGGTTGAAGGGAGCAGCAGTGCTCTTGTTAAAATTTGTAACTAGGGAGCTTCAAGCTCATGTTAAATTGTTGTTATCTGATTATTCTAGTATTGTTAATCAAGCTCACGAGCTAGACCTGGTATCTGATTTTTTATTTGCTTAGCAAAGTGTAAAGTTTGAATAGAAAAGAAAAAAGGTGGAAGAAACATAATCGCAAATTTTAAAGTTTTAAATTGATCTTAAACTGATCTTCCATCTTTTATATATCCACTCATTCATGCCCGCACCTTCTTTCACCTCTGCGTTCCACAGAATTATTATTATTATTATTATTATTATTATTATTATTATTATTATTATTATTATTATTATTATACCGGGAGAGTTGGCCGTGTGGTTAGGGGCGAACAGCTGTGAGCTTGCATCCGGGAAGTAGTGGGTTCGAATCCCATTATCGCCACCCCTGAAGATGGTTTCCGAGTTTTTCCATTTTTACACCAGGGCTGCGCCTTAATTAAGGCCACGGCCACTTTCCTCCCACTCCTAGACCGTTCCTTTCCCATCGTCGCCATAAGACCTATCTGTGTCACTGCGATGTAAAACAAATGGTAAAATAATAATAATAATAATAATAATAATAATAATAATAATAATAATAATAATAATAATCTGAAATTATATGACAGATTTTCGCGCACGAAGGGATGTTGGCCATACTGAGGGATTATGGGATCTGAATGGATTATTACAGCCAATCAAAGACATTTATGCTGACAAGCGGGGCATACAGAGATTGGTGGTAAAATGAGTTCTTGGTTCAATGTAATTGCAGGGATTAGGCTGTCATATTACACACTTATCGTTCATATTTTACGTAGATCACTAACTGAAAGCTATAACATGGCAGGGAGGGATTCAGTTGGGTAGAAGAGTAACAAGCCTTTTGCCTTATTCAACTACTAGTTCTTAACGGCAGACTGCTGAAAGCCTGCAATTTAATACCTTGGAGCTGGAAAAGAGAGGCAGAATATATGATATGAAAGATGGGTTTTCCAACAATAGAGTGATGCCGGTTGATATTAAACCCAAGAGGACTGATTAACCAGTAGAGAACACTAAACTGGAACAGGTGGACCATTTAAAATGCTTAGGATGTTTATTTATTCCCTCAGAATGGTAGCATTGTAAGCGAAACCGAGTTAAGGTGTAACAAAGCTAATGCAGTGAGCTCGCAGCTGTGATAAACGGTATTCCGTAAGAATGAAGTAAGCTCTCGGACGAAACAATCATTACATCCCTCTGTTTTCCGACCAACTTTGCTGTAAAGGAGTGAAACCTGGGTGAAAGCCGATACAAACAGGTAGGAATGATGACAGGAGAGCTATCGGAATTAGGAGATAAAGGCGAAGTCAAGAATGAACTCAATGGATGAATCTGTACGACTTCGGTAGTGGAGCCGTGTGAGACGAAATGAGGAAGATAGGATACTTAGGAAAATAATGAACTCGGTCGTGAAGCGTAAGAGATGCAAAGGAGGAAAGGGCAACAACGCTTAGACATCGTTCTTAATGATTTAGAGGTAAGAGATGTATAACTAAATGAAGCTCGCATATAGAGGATTGTGGAGGCCCCACTTTTAATTCATAAACGTTGAAAAGTATAACAGTCTATGATATACACTGACTGACAGAGCAAATGCAACACCAAGAAGGAGTGGTCAGAACTTTATGCCAATTGCAGGGTAGACTGACGTCACTGAGGTATGCTCATGATGTGAAATGCGCCGCTGTGCTGCGCACGTAGCGAACGATAAATGGGACACGGCGTTGGCGAATGGCCCACTTCGTACCGTGATTTCTCAGCCGACAGTCATTGTAGAACGTGTTGCCGTGTGCCACAGGACACGTGTATAGCTAAGAATGCCAGGCCGCCGTCAACGGAGGCATTTCCAGCAGACAGACGACTTTACGAGGGGTATGGTGATCGGGCTGAGAAGGGCAGGTTGGTCGCTTCGTCAAATAGCAGCCGATACCCATAGGGATGTGTCCACGGTGCAGCGCCTGTGGCGAAGATGGTTGGTGCAGGGACATGTGACACGTGCGAGGGGTCCAGGCGCAGCCCGAGTGACGTCAGCACGCGAGGATCGGCGCATCCGCCGCCAAGCGGTGGCAGCCCCGCACGCCACGTCAACCGCCATTCTTCAGCATGTGCAAGACACCCTGGCTGTTCCAATATCGACCAGAACAATTTCCCGTCGATTGGTTGAAGGAGGCCTGCACTCCCGGCGACCGCTCAGAAGACTACCATTGACTCTACAGCATAGACGTGCACGCCTGGCATGGTGCCGGGCTAGAGCGACTTGGATGAGGGAATGGCGGAACGTCGTGTTCTCCGATGAGTCACGCTTCTGTTCTGTCAGTGATAGTCACCGCAGACGAGTGTGGCGTCGGCGTGGAGAAAGGTCAAATCCGGCAGTAACTGTGGAGCGCCCTACCGCTAGACAACGCGGCATCATGGTTTGGGGCGCTATTGCGTATGATTCCACGTCACCTCTAGTGCGTATTCAAGGCACGTTAAATGCCCACCGCTACGTGCAGCATGTGCTGCGGCCGGTGGCACTCCCGTACCTTCAGGGGCTGCCCAATGCTCTGTTTCAGCAGGATAATGCCCGCCCACACACTGCTCGCATCTCCCAACAGGCTCTACGAGGTGTACAGATGCTTCCGTGGCCAGCGTACTCTCCGGATCTCTCACCAATCGAACACGTGTGGGATCTCATTGGACGCCGTTTGCAAACTCTGCCCCAGCCTCGTACGGACGATCAACTGTGGCAAATGGTTGACAGAGAATGGAGAACCATCCCTCAGGACACCATCCGCACTCTTATTGACTCTGTACCTCGACGTGTTTCTGCGTGCATCGCCGCTCGCGGTGGTCCTACATCCTACTGAGTCGATGCCGTGCGCATTGTGTAACCTGCATATCGGTTTGAAATAAATATCAATTATTCGTCCGTGCTGTCTCTGTTTTTTCCCCAACTTTCATCCCTTTCGAACCACTCCTTCTTGGTGTTGCATTTGCTCTGTCAGTGAGTGTATATGTTTATTCCCATAGGGAACTTGTAATAGTTGTCCCGAATGAGTAAATTTATAATACCAATGTAAATGGTCCGCCATTGGACATTATAAACTTTCCAGCTAACTCATTCCTGGGTGGCAGCGTTTCGCCCCCGTGTGTTAAGTTCGGCTCATCAGTTGGTACTTAGCACACCCACCATGACGCACGGCCAGTGCATACCGTGGAGGCCATTGGGCAGGCGGCTACTTGAAGCCACCGGCAGTGCCAATGCACTATGAGAGACTTTGTCTCATAACCAAAAATTGATGCCTGCTTGGCCATCAGATGATATACAGTAGATGTTAATTCCTATTGGGAACCTGAAATATCTTTTTCCCGAATGAGTAAATTTATAATACCAATGTAAATGATCCGCTATAGGACATTATAAATTTTTCAGCTAACTCATTCCTGGTTGACAGCGTTTCGCCTCCGTGTGCTAAGTTGGGCTCATCAGTTGGTACGTAGCACACCCACCCAGACGCACGGCCAGTGCATACCGTGGAGGATACTACTACTACTACTACTACTACTACTACTACTACTACTACTACTACTACTACTACTACTACTACTACTAAACGTTTTCATTCCTCCACTGAAGGGGGAGGTGGCTTCTTAGACGGTGACGCCGTCTCTCAGGCCGGGAGATTTGTTACGGTGAAGGAGATGTGCGGTGAAGGTGAGGGGGGTGGGCGGCCGTGGCCTATACTACGAACTGTCCAGGCATTCGCCTTAGTGCAGGAAAATGGAAAACCCCGAAAAAGCATTCTCAGGACAGCCCACGGTTGGGGCCAGCAGTGAGGTCTAGCCCTGTCCCGTTTCCCGAATGAAGAGGCGTAGAGCCACGGTAGAGCCGTGGCCACCTCTCCTCTGCTCGGTTGGCCGGTTAGAGTATAGAGCTGTTGGACCACGGACCAGCCGTGGCCACTTAAGGGACGAAGCCCACTCTGCATCTACCGACGCCGTGGAGGCTGTGGTTGTTGTTGTTGTTGTTTTCATTCCCCGCGGGGCGGAGCGGGCCCCCTAAAGCGTTACGCGCTCTCTCGGGCCGGGAGGTGTGGAGAGAACAGTGAGATGTGATGAATAAAGAAGGTGGGAAAGGCTGAGATAAGTTGATAGAGGAGGAAGGGTGGAAATGTTGGGAGAGGTTTTTGAGGAGGGAAAGTTTAATTGAAAGTGCTAGGATGGAGTTGAAGGGTTAGAAGGTGGAGGGTTGCTGTGATGTTGCATAATTAGGTGGTGAGGAGACTGACGAGTTCAGACTGAGGAGGATGTTGATAGAAGAAATTAGTTGGGGGTAGGGGTAGACGGACGGATTGATTAGGTTGAAATGGAGGAGGGGCTGGCCGGGTGCGACGTCGTGTGTTGGTAGGATGGCGAGGAAAAGGTTGGGGTGGTGAGCGAGAGGGTTCTACCTATGGAGATGGCGGTAGATGTAGGCACCAATGCTGATGAGTCGCTGCACATCTTCGTCGGTGGGCAGATGGAGTCGGACCATATAGGTGGGACCAGAGGCGTTCATGATTCCGAAGGCTCGGCGAGCTGGAACACCTTCTGCCTGTGGTTCGTGTAGCATGTCCCGGTCGGAGAGGTTAGGATCGACTCCGCGGATTACGCAGCTATACATGGCTTGAGAAGATGCTGGTGTCAACGTTGGTGGTGCGGAGAAAGTTGAAGTGGTGACAGGCGTGGCAGGTCCTTCGTCTGTGGCGAGAGAAGATGACGGTGGCTGTGATGATATTTGCGGTGGTGCGGTTGCTCCATTAGCGGAAGCTGCG
This sequence comes from Anabrus simplex, assembly GCF_040414725.1. Taxonomy (NCBI): domain Eukaryota; kingdom Metazoa; phylum Arthropoda; class Insecta; order Orthoptera; family Tettigoniidae; genus Anabrus; species Anabrus simplex. The sequence goes on from NC_090266.1 coordinate 802,000,122, forward strand.
TCGAGTGGCTGAACACTAGTTTGAGCAGGGGTTTGAAGAGTAGGGAGAGTGGAAGTATTTGCTGGTGACGGGCGTTGAAAGGAACTGGGCGGGTCAGGGTATGGATGGCAAAGGACATGAAGTCGTAAGAAGAGGCGAAGGATGGGAATACGTTCGAGTCGTGATGGGAGGGTAGGTAAAGTGTAAGATGGAAGTCGTCGTCGTCGCAGTGGTGGTGGTGGTGGTGGTCATAATGGATAGAGAGGAAGGTAAGTTGGGGAGGCTGACTTCCAAGTTTTGGTTTCGGCCTTTTTGCTATTTTGTAGCCGGCTGGGAGCCGAAGTATAGATGTGGAGCCACCCGGCCAAGCAAAACATTATCAGGTGAATTGTCCGCGAAGAGCTGAGATATCCGCGTCCTGTTGTGAAGCGATGCGTGTCCTCGAGAAGCGATCTGATGCCGTGGAGGCCACTGCGCAGGCTACTTGGAGCCACCGGCAGTGCCAATGCACTATGAGAGGCTTTGTCTCATTACCAAAAATCGACGCATGCTTGGCCATCAGATGATATAGATATTGATTCCCATAGCAAACCTGAAATATTTGCCCCGAATGAGTAAATTTATAATACCAATATAAATGGTCCGCTATTGGACATTATAAATTTTCCAGCTAACTCACTCCTCCACCACCGTTGACACCAGCATCTTCTCAAGCCATGTATAGCTGCGTAATCCGTGGAGTTGATCCTAACCTCTCCGACCGGGACATGCTACACGAACTACAGGCAGAATGTGTTCTAGTTCGCCGAGCCTTCCGAGTCATGAACGCCTCTGGTCCCACCTGTATGGTCCGACTCCATCTGCCCACCGACGAAGATGTGCAGCAACTCATCAGCAATGGTGCCTACATCTACGGCCATCTCCATAGGTAGAACCCTCTCGCTCCGCAACCCAACCTTTTCCTCGCCATCCTGCCAACACACGACGTCGCACCCGGCCAGCCCCTCCTCCATTTCAACGTAATCAAACCGTCCGTCTACCCCTACCCCCAACTAATATCTTCCATCAACCTCCTCCGCAGTTTGAACTCCTCAGACTCCTCACCTCCTCATTATGCAACATCACAGCAACCCTCCACCTTCTAACCCTTCAACTCCATCCTAGCACTCTCAATTAAACTTTCACTCCTCAAAAACCTCTCCCAACATTTCCACCCTTTCTCCTCTATCAACTTATCTCAGCCTTTCCCACCTTCATTCCACACATCTCACTGTCCCCTCCACCTCTCCGGACCCGAGAGATTGCGTAACCCTCTAGGGGGCCCGCCCCGCCCCGGGGGAAATGAAAACAACAACAGCCTCCACGGTATGCTCTGGCCACTGATCTCTATACCTGGATGGCTGGTAGCTTGGGTAGCAGTAAGCCGAATAGAAGATGACTGGCGTACTAAGATGGCAGCGAGCGCATGGTGCAATAGACCACGAGGAGCGCGCTTGCTTTGTTTATGCTTAGTTCAGTGACGCCAGGCCTCTTGATTGTAGTTCCACGAGTGTTCTGTGCTGTGTTATTGCAAAGTAAATAGTAGTGTATTTTACGAATTTAGGTTCGTTGCCTTGTAGTATACTTGTGGATTACAAGATTCAATTTAAGTATGTATGTGTTTATCTGAAATATGAAGGAAGAAACATTCTACGGGGTATTAACATACCGCAGTGTTCAGCTTATGGATGTACAAACAGAACTGATCAGCAGAAGGAGAAATCATTTCATCGGGGAGTTTTATACTACACATAAGAATCTTCCTAGGGTAGTGTTTTGAGTTTTAGGTTTATTGTATCTTTTTTCGCATATTCCGGGAGCAAAATGGCAATTAATTTTTGTAGGTTTCCTTTCTCGAGACCCGAACTTCTAAGATCATGGGTTAGGAGTATCAGGCGGGAGAATTGGGAGCCTTCTAAAACAGCTGTTCTCTGCTCGGATCTCTTAGAGGAAGACTGTTTTATAGAAATGGACGAACTGTACACCTTAGAAGTGATGTACAGCCAACTGTTTTCAATTTTACTGAACATTAACTGCAAGTAAAGATTTACTTATATTTTTTTATTTCTCATAATTAAACTGACGGTTTCGATGAAATAATTGACGTGACCTTATAACAATCTTAGAAAATGAAGTCTGGAGGAATTCTAGACCTTATTTACATCAGTAATAATTATGGGTTTCAGACACTGGAGTGGTGGGAGAAGGGAAAGTGTGGTGGGTGTTTGGGGCTATCCCATTATACTATTCGTGGTATTTGGGACTCTTTTAACTGGTGTTACATATTTCTGATGATGACTATCAATATCGCTTTGCTAGCTGAATTTAATTAAAGAGGTCTGTAATAGTAAATTAAGCTGCAGGTAATGTGATATATTCACAAGTTTTGAATATTTGCTGGTTTTATAAATGTGTACATTTGCTTCAATGATATTTTAATTTAATAATATGCGCGATATTTCATGGAAACAGGAAACAGAAATTCATTATCAAGCACCGATTACGATATGTCGAATCTAGGCCTGTATAGTGAGCTACGTTTATAGGTACATCATTTTAAGAATGCATAATTTCGTGGCATACATGTATACAATTTACAGCAATGTTTCCAGAAACTGGTTTTCACTCGTATTGTGTTACCAATCGCTAATTGCATGTATTCAGCACCTAAGTTAATATTTGTCGGCCGTTATTATACACTCATGTTTATTGTTATCCCGGAGATTTACTGTCCTCGGAATGCCGTGTCAGTGATCCCAATGTCCTTATGCTTTGAGTGAACATGTCTCTATATTTTTAATTATTCCAATGCGCCATTAGTTGTGACTTAAAATTGACCATATTATCATTGCTTCCCCATAAGGAGAGCTCTAGGTTGGGTACGCCAACATGGCGAACCGCGCGCTCAACTTGGCGTACTTTCTCCTGCAGCGGAGACCTGCCATCAGCGATCCATGTATAGAGATCAGTGGCACTGGCCGTGCGTCTTGATGGGTGTGCTAAGTACCAACTGATGCGTCCAAATTAGCACACGGGGGCGAAACGCTGCCAACCGGGAATGAGTTAGCTGGAAAATGTATAATGTCCAATAGCGGACCATTTATATTGATAGCAGTCTATGATGAAGATTCTGTATTTATGTATGATTGTGATGATGATGGTCGTTTTCTTAAACGGCCTGGAATCTTTGTCATAGGCACCTGTACGTGTACTGTACATGAATGTATGTATTACACCCATGTATGTACGTGCTTATGCATAATTATATTATATTATATTATATTATATTATATTATATTATATTATATTATATTATATTATATTATATTATATTATATTATATTATATTATATTATATTATTCGCTGGGGCCATCAAGGACCACGTTAAGTCTTGTTGCATTTGACACTGAACTTGGCCTTCTTTAGAGCCCAAATTTCCCTCATTCTTTGTGAGTGGGCCTGCTTACGCTCCTCTGTCCAAGGGGCACCGTGTCTTCCCTTCGGTTGCTCGTCTCGCTTTAGCCCGTTCGTCAATATTTTCTTGCGGAAGAGATTTCTGTTAAGGGCGTCTTCAGCTGAGATATGGAGCATTTGCAGGTCTTCTTTAGTATTTCTAAACCAGGGAATTGTGGTTTTGGGGTTTGAATCAAAAAAGTGAAAGTTTTCTTTTGTTAACTTTCTTCCGTCCATTCTTTTCAGATGACCTTAAAATCGTGCCAGTCTTTTTTCTGATTGTGTCGGTAATTTTCTCTATTTTGCTGTAGACTTCCTTGTTGGATCTCTTTTGATGGATTCCATTTCTGTACTTTGATCCCAAGATTCCTCTCAAAAGTTTGCGTTCTCTTTTCTCCAGTTCTTCAAGGAGTCCTTTGTTGGCATTTAGAGACAGGGTTTCGGCTGCATATAGAACTACTGGCTTCAGAACTCTTTCATAGTGACGTATCTTGGTGTTTTGGGAAAGGCATTTTTTGTTGTAGTTTGTGCGGGATGTTTGGTAGGCTCTTTCCAGTTTGCGTACTCGCTCCCGAAGTGCTTCTTTGTCCAGTCCATTTTTCATGATGATCTCACCCACGTATTTGAATTTGTCTACTCGGGTGATGTCCCCGTATTTTGTATGGAGTTTTGGTGGAGCCTCTGTGATGTTAGTCATTACTTCTGTTTTCTCAAACGATATCTGCAAACCAGTTTGTTCGGCAATTTCCTTTAAAATTTCAACTTGAACTCTAGCGGTTTCTATGTCGTTTGAGAGAACAGCAATATCATCGGTAAATGCTAAGCAGTCTGTTGCGATCCCCTTGGATTTGGTTCCTATTCTCAATGGACTGTAGTTGGTTTCCCGTAATCTCACCCGCCAGGTTCTGATGATCTTTTCAAGAACACAGTTGAAGAGTATCGGGGATAGCCCATCACCTTGTCGGACTCCTGTTTTGATGTCAAAGGAATGCGAGAGACATCCGTGGAACTTCACCTTGGATTTTGTATCGGTCAGGGTGGCTCTAATTAATGCCAGCAGTTTCAAATCAACTCCAAATTCATTTAAGATGTTTAGCAGGACTTCCCGGTCAATGGAGTCGAACGCTTTCTTAAAGTCCACAAAGACAGACACATACTGCTTGGACCTTAGTGTACAATATCTGATGATCGTTTTCAGATTTTGGATCTGTTCAGCTGTTGAGCGACCTTTTCTGAACCCTCCTTGGTATTCACCTATTTGATGTTCGACTTGTGCTTCCAAACGCTCCAGGATGGCAAGTGATAGAATTTTGTAAGTCACGGGTAGCAAAGATATTCCTCTGTAGTTGTTGATGTTCTTCATGCTGCTTTTTTGAGTAATGGATGGATCAAAGCTATTTTCCAATCTTCGGGTAGGGTCTCCTTGTTCCAAATTTCTTCTATTTGCTTTTGCAATATATCAAGTGAATCTTCTGGGGCATATTTCCATAGTTCTGCTACTACTGAGTCTTCCCCCGGCGCTTTGTTATTTTTGAGACGGGCAATGTGGCGCTTGATTTCATCTCTGTCGGGTGGTCTGGAATCTGGGTACCTGAGTAAGGGTTCCTTGGTCTCAATGGCGCTTTGCGGTTTAGAGCAATTAAGTAAATTCTTGAAGTAATTTGCCAGAATGCTGCAATTTTTTTCATATGACGTCGCCAGTGTGCCGTCCTTTCGCTCAAAGCATAGAGATGGTGGTTTATAGCCAGCGAGTTTGCGTTTGAAGGCTCTGTAGTACTCTCTGCTTTCATTCTTCCTAAAGTTTTGTTCTATCTTTTCAGTGAGGGATTTTTCGTATTTACGTTTCTCAGTTCTGAACACCCTAGCTGCTTGGGCACGTTGGGTTTTGTAGGTTTCCCAATCATTTTCTGATTTCGTAGAGTAGTACTGTTTCCACGCAGTGAGTCTTTCTTGGAGGACTGATTCGCAGGTATCATTCCACCAAGCATGCTTTTTTCTTCTCTTGATTTCTGCAACGTCTTTGGCGGCCTCAACAAGGAGACTCTTGGCGTTGTTAAGGTCACAGTCATTTGGTCTAGCCTTCTCCTGGAACTCCTCGACCCTTTGCCGAAGTTTATCATTGTCGAAGCGTGTGATGTGTTTGGTTGTCTTCCTTGTGTTTGCGGGAATTGGTTTGAATTTGATAAGAGACATATAATGATCTGAGGCCACATTGATGCCTTACTTTACCTTGACATTCATAATCTCAGGGCTGTTTCTCCTGGAGATTGCAACATGATCAATTTGGAACTCTCCGAGAGCTTGGACGGGAGAACGCCAAGTCATTTGCATTCTGGGTAGATGGCGAAAGTGGGTCGAGATGACCTGCAGGTTGTGATTTTCGTAAATGGACACCAGTCTTTTGCCGTTGGGATTGGTTCTTTTGTGAGCAGGGTAATTTCCTATAACTTTCTTGTACTTCTGTTCACGACCTCGTTGCCATTGAAGTCACCCAAAAGAAGCTTGACATGGTGTTTGGGGATTTTGTTTAATTTTTCATCCAGTAGATCCCAGAAATTATCAACTTCGTCTGGATCAGACTTGTTCTTATCTTTTGTAGGAGCATGTGCGTTAACTAGGGCGTAGGTTTTGTTCGCGCATTTATTTGTGAGTATAGACAATCTGTCATTCACAGGTTCGAAATTTGCAACCGATTTAAGGATCTTGGTTCTAACAGCAAACGCGGTTCCAAGCATCACAGCTCCATTGAGGATTCCTCTTTGCGCTTTGCTCTTGAAAAATCGGTAGCCTTCGGATTCAAAAATCTCTTCATCTGGGTATCTTGTTTCCTGTAGGGCCATTATGGATATCTGATTTTCGTGAAGAGCTTTGGTGAGCGTTTTCAGCTTGCCAGTTTTTGTAAGTGAATTCATGTTGAAAGTTGCTAGAAAGGTTTTAGATTTTGGCCTGAGTTTTTGACCCTTCGGGGTACACCGAGACGCTCCGACTCGTCTCTTGCATGATGTCGAGTCTCCCCCAGAATCCGAACGAGACTCGTGCGCCGTGGTGTTCACGACGAGGGATTTATCCGAAGATTTACCCCCTGGGGTATGTTTCTTGAAATTTTGTGCCATAATGCTTTTTGACTTGACTTTGCTTTGGACGGGTACCCATCCTTTTACAACTAGGGTTGTTAGCCCTAGAGGTTGCCTCAAGATGTTTTCTTGCTTCTGGTCATTTACCAGTCTTCGCCGTAACCCTGGCAAGGGACCAGTTTTTTTCACGGTGGTATTTTATTTCCCTACTACCCTCTGACTCTGCTGGCGGCAGAGCCAGCGAGCTTCCCCAATTCCAATGGAACGCGCCCGATGGAGGTAACCGATAAATCCCCACACGGGATTATATTATATTATATTATATTATATTATATTATATTATATTATATTATATTATATTATATTATATTATATTATATTATATTATATTATATTATATTATATTATTCCTATCTGTTTGTACCGGCAATCATTGTCACTATCGTTGTCTCTCTTACTTCCAACGTATGGATAAGATATCCTGAGTCCATCCAGTTTTCACTCCTTTACAGTGAAGTCGGTCGGAAAACCGAGCGATGTAAGATGTTTCGTCCGAGAGCTTACTTGATTATATGTAATTATTATTATTATTATTATTATTATTATTATTATTATTATTATTATTATTATCATGATCATGACGGTGATGATATTTAACCTGTGGAAGAATACTAGGTAAATGAACATAATGCAGTATGAAGTAGAATATGGTTCATGTCAAGTACATGTACAAGTATTTTCTCTAGACCTACTTATAGTTTTCATTTGCCTTGCTAACGGTGAGCCCATAATTCTACATTGCTAAAATGCCAACTACAAGAAGGAGAAAAAAACGCGCATCCATATTTTTATTGCAAGCTCACCTCGTGTTCCGTAGCGTGTCAACACACAGCGGGAGGTGATCCCCCAAAACATCGAACGAGGTCGGAATATTTCGGAATACCTCGGGTAATTAATAATGAAATTATGGCAAACAACCCTCATTGTGAGAGATTTCCTAACTGCCATTAACGAGGAAATAAGTGATTAAGAATTTTGGGAAACATTTGATAAAGCTAATTTCAGAGGGTATAAATGTATTTAATTATGCTCGGAGGGAAGTTAGCATTCATCCTGGCAGAGTGGATTTACACGTGTCAATGACATACGGTCAAAGTGCGCGGAAACCATCGTACACGAAATTAATTAATTACCCCCATTAAAGAAGCAGGAAAAATCAGCGAATAACACCAGCGTGACTGGAAAAATAGGAGGAATGTATGGGGAGTGTTTCAAAGCAGTGGTCATCAAATGGAATGATTGCACAAAATTACATACTGTAATGCAATGCAGCGTGTCTCTAGAGAACGCTTAAATACCCCCTCCGCAAGTGAGTCAGTCATCATTCATTCGTCCGGCAGGGTGAACCTACTTCGAGTGATATTAAGAAGAGGACTTCTAAAATTAAAGTGTGTTAGATAGACTTGAGGAATCTCAAAAGCCAGTTGGATTGAGAAATGAAAATTTTACAAAGTGGTAATGAGGAGTGAAGACAACTTAAATATTCAAAACATTGTATTTACGACATCCACTCTTGTAGGTGGGAATATCATAAGTTAACATTTGTAGGATTCCTGAACTTCTGCGCAGGAAGACAGCAAGTCATAGATAGCTCTTCTGAATTATTGCGGACAAGGTTATTTTGATAATCTGTAAGGAAGGACTGTTGGAGTCTGGCAGAGATAACCTCCTTTGTCTCACAGTCATTCACATCTGTGGAACACCGCGTGAAGAGGAGATGAGAATTGTCCACAAACTGCATCAGTTGAATACTCGACACGAGGCTGTGTAGTTTGATTTTCGTGTATATATCCAATAAAATTTCTCGTTAAGTTAATTGTTTCAAAAAACTAATGTGTGTTGCTTCAAGACCAAGCAGAATCAGTGTATTGATAACGTAGTATTTAAGCGAAGAAAGTCTGCTACCATTTTGAGCGGTTAAGTTCAAAGGTGGCTGGCTTGCAAGATGAAGCCAAGGTAACGCCACGTCAAGAGGTAAAATTACAGGTCGTTCTAAATCAAACATTATGTTTTTGTAGTTAGAGATGTAAGTGCTTGTCCCTTTAAATTAATTAATAAATCATAAAATCGCGTTGCATGGGTATGTGGCGTGTGTATAATTAAGCATATTGCGATGACAATGATGTGTGTTTTCGTTATTCCATTGTAGAGATGAAATGTCTGTTATTTATTTGAGCGCGCGAGACGTTTAGTTGTATCTAAATTTCTTTAAAAAAAGGTGAAGTTAAATAGTAAAATGAAAATCAATGAAATAATGTTCGGGTCAGTAAAAGTTAAAATAATGATAACGATAAAAATAACCATTATGAGTGTGATAAAATCAAATAACAACGTATCCATTAATAATAATAATAATAATAATAATAATAATCACGTCAGAATTAAACTGAGATGATAATAATAATGCGTTAAGCAGTTAGGTAACCGAGATTTGCAGTTTATATCGAAATATAGTGAAGTATGAAAACGTTTGCCATTTTGGGAAATTTAAATTTTGTGACACCGTGTATTTGTGATGTAGAAAATTACGGCATGCTGTTTTGCACCTGAGGTCCGGAAAAATGTCAACAAGTTAATTTTGAGGTCATAATTAGGAAGAATTTAAAGGCAGAGTAAACCTGAGTTTCATGAGTGATGTAGAATATGCAGGACGCCGAGAATAAGAGGCTCTGTAGTTCGATAGAGAGGTATTTTTGTGACATGGTGTGTAAGTTGATGAGTAATTTTTCTGAGACAGGCTGTAGAAGAGCAGCGATGTCCTGTAGCGATCAAGAACGATTGAAGAATGTAAGGGTCGTCAGATCTATGTGAGTGCGTCGTAACGCCTATTTTAAGTACAAGTTGTTCTCCCATGATTATTATTTTATGTAAGACCGTAGGTAACGGCATTTAAGTTAGGTGACGATTCTATTTGATACCAGCGAAGTGCATTTTGCGATAGCCGACCTCACAAACAAAATACATTCTGACACACGGTCAAGGTAATACTTAATTGTCGTAAATTGAAATTTATTCTGTATCATTACGAGACGAAATCATCGCGGACTGGAAACATATTATACATTAGCCTTTGTAGGTTGATGAGATGTTACTTCACTGGACAGTTCATGATGATACATGTTCCAAGTATTGAAATGCAGGTCAGTTGGAGCCTCACACTCGAATTATGCCGTGAATATCGTGATGGTTGTGGTTATTGTCTTCAGTGATATTACGTAATATCAAGCGAGATTTGAGTTTAATTTCATTTAGCGAACTTTACCGCATGTGTTTAAATTATAGTGAGTAACAGATTATAAGAAATTAAAATATTCGAACCTGTTGTAAGCTTCGATCTCATGCTTTGTTGTAGGAAATAGACACCAGAATATTTCCAGTTTCGAGTTCTTTTCTGTAGCGAATTTCACTTCATGTGTTAGAGTTTCAACGAGGATCAGATTTAAATATCCGGACATTGTGTTAAAGTTTCGATTTCGCCTGGCAGTATGAGTGGTGTGTAGATACCATAACGTTGACTCAACGACTGGATTAGGACCCGTCTGTGCATAGCCAAATCATAGGTTAGGCATTTTTAAGAATCGACTTGAGCGATGTTAGTGTTTGCAGTAGTGGGTACGATTGTGGAAGATATTAGCAGGTACTATTTAGGCTATGTTTCGACATAATCCTTACTAGCCGGAAGGTGCTTCTGTAATAGCGTTGCATCAGTAGCGGCATGAATGAAAGTGTGTTTGCGCGTGCAAACCTGGCTAATGGAGACTGATCCCTACTACTTAGCCGCATGCGTTCAAGTTCAATTGACTTTCGTTTATATTTGTTCTTTTCCTTTACTTTAAGGTTTATTGTTCCGGTGTATGGTATATTATGATAGTGCCGAGGGGTGACTCTTAGGTAATTCATGTAGGATTTACACTACGAATGCGGTTTTGATTCATCAGGTACTATTATACTTATTATTTTTCGTTATTCACATTATTTATGGGAGACATTGATCTAACGATCACTTGTAGCTTGGTTTAAGGGGACAAATGTAGGTAGAAAGATTCGTAATTGTAGTCGTAATTATAGAGGATTGGAAAAACTTCCTGTTGTTTGTTTTATATTGTGGACTTCTAGTTTAACGAATTTAATGGCGTAACTTTTTCATAGCCTGAAAGATGGTTTAGTAAGAACATTTTCAACTGATATATCACTTTTCTTTAACTTTGGAGTTTGACGTTTCTTCTAAACGCATAATGAATTAATATTTCCCTGCATTTCGCAGTTTTATTCTTTCAAAACGATTTAACGTACGATCCCCTCGGATCAAGTGTTGTTGGTTCCTTCTGAACATACGTCTGGGGTGATACATGTTTCAGCATCGGGATTCTTCTGTAGCTTAAGTGTGACAGGAGATGACAATATATTGTGGGGTTTTATTTTTGATTGTGACAATTGCTGTTAACTTGTAATGAACACCATGCTTTCAAGTAATATTTCGCAACCTATCCAAAGCAACTGATAGTCGATTTGGTTCGATTAAGGATCCATTCGGGGGATGTTCCCATATCCGATAGGATTTTCGACTGGTGGATAACCTTAATTAAATGTAAATCTGGAATTCTTCTTGTTGAAGGTGAGATTTTCCACGAATCGTGTGGATTAAATCTCAGTTACCGTTTTGATCAATATTGCCCGATTTTCAGGTTTTCTATTCTTTTTCTGGTTCTTGCCGTCCACGAACCTTACATTGCGTTTTCAATCTTTGGAAGACCATAATATAAACAATTTCAAATGACTTTTACCACTCACGTTATGCACTGTGACTGCGTTATAACATGTTGTGACAAATTTAACTGCTTTTTCTTGCCTATTTAGTAAAATTAATTATCGTGATTACATTGAAAAATTTTAGTAAGCACATTTTTGCTCCTCATTTGAAGTAGTTATGTTGTCCACTGAACCCTATCGAATTGTCAATGAAGTGACAGAAAACACTCGTAACGACCCCAAGATCCGAGTCGATATTGTTCTACCGCAGTAGCCGAGGCGGACGACCAACGATGGAACGGTAAGTTCAAGGGTTCAAAGGTTACAGGGTCGAATTCCTACGCAGACGGTTTGAATAAGTGCTTAAATGAGAGAGGGATACGTGTCAGCAAATTTATTATTGAGTCCGATGGGAGTTAAAAGGATGTCGAACATGCTGTTATTTTAATAATAGGCCTAATAATAATATCATAACCTCTCTCTCTGTGTATTATTGGTAGACTGTCGGCATCTGGATCTCATCATCCTGGGTTCAAACCCGGCAGAGGCACTCAAATTTCTGAAGAGCCGAATAAAGTCCATTAGATATTTCTTGTAGAACTATATCGTCATGTAGATCTCTAGTGAGATATTTGGTGTTTAACCGACAACATTAACTACATCTGAGTAATGCATCGCTATCGGGTGGAGTCGTGATTAACACAATGACTAAACTGATGCCTTTTCACCCTGATGACCTACAATTGATTCCTGGAAACTTCCATCAATCGTTTTCACCTGAAAACTCACGTGGGTTCAGGGAAAGCATCCGGCTTTAAAACTCGCGCAATACGCAGTGAAGCAAGCGTGAAATGAGATAAGCTGATGATTCATGCATTTCACAAAATAGATTAGCTAAATTTTGTACAATAGGAGTGACAATATCTGTCCAGACAACAAACTTGTCTCCGTAGAGTCCTTGGTGGCCCGTTAAGAAGTGGAAGGTAAAGATTTCCACTATATGCAACCTCGGCATATGGTGTAAATTTGTTTTCTTTTCCTATTTGCTTTACGTCGCAACGACACAGATAGGTCTTATGGCGACGATGGGATAGGAAAAGCCTAGGAGTGGAAAGGAAGCGGCCGTGGCTTTTTTAAGGTACAGCCCAATCATTTTCCTGGTGTGAAAAATGGAAACCACGGAAAACCATCTTCAGGGCTGCCAACAGTGGGATTCAAACCCAATATCTCCCAGATGCAAGCTCACAGCCGCGCGCTCCTAACCGCACGGCTATGTAAATTTGTTAGCTCTATAACCGGCCACCTTTTTTCCCAGAAATTAGCACTACATTTCGGGTAAAGGCTAAGAGAACCGCAGGCACATAAAGTTCTCCAGAAATTGAAGTATTGTTTCTTTTTCCCTTTTTTTTCTTCCTGGCTACTTGTTTAACGTCGCACTATTACATCGAAGGATTTCGACGACGTAAGGATGGGAAACGGCTAGGATTGGGAGGATAGCGGCCTTGGCCTGGTGTGAAAATAGGAAACTACGGAAACACCATCTTCAGGGATACCGACGGTGGGTTTCGAACTCACTATCTCCCAAATACAAGATCACAGCTGCGCGACCCTAGCCGCACGACCAACTCATTGTGTAGTATTGTTTCTAATATTCTCAACTTCTAGATGCGGAATTAACTACATGTGTTCTAGTGTAAATCAAGCATAACTTTTTTGCCTCAACCGGTCCAGATATATGTTAAGTGACAGAACTCTCAGCCGCATGCTTTGGCTTTCTTGCCAGCTCCACTACCTCATACCGTATACCATACAGATACTCAGCTGCCTTCCCTAGCCTCAGTGAGCTCCGTTCCTGCTCTCAGCCAAGAAATAGAAACTTCGTAGAGTCGGGAATTGAATTCGGACCTCCACGTAAAATGCAGATGCTCTACCCCTATATCACAAGGTTGATTAACTTAGTATCCATATTATCTTATACGCAGTCGTCTAATGAACTCTCTAGTTCATCGTGTAATTAGCTCAAACCGTTATGATCAAAACCAAACGCACATCGAAGATACGTTCTCCGTGGTCTTTCTCACAGTCAAGAATGTGTTGAAACTGAAGTCACTTGTCTGTATGCATCAGAATCTTCACTATCAGTTAACACCGTTGTAAGAAAAATATGTACTACCGAGCGAGTTGGCCGTGCGATTAGAGGCGCGCAGCTGTTTACTTGCATTCGGAAGATAATGGGTTCGAACCACACTCTCGCCAGCCCTTAATATGTTTTCCTAGGTTTACATTTTCACACATGGTGAATGGTGGGGCTGTACCTTCGTTAAGACCACGGTCAATTCTTTCCCAGTCGTAGATATTTCCAATCCCATCGCCGCCATAAGACCTGTCTGCGTCGGTGCAATGTAAAGTAAATAGATTAATAAATTACGGAGAGTAGATATCAATCAATCAATCAATCAATCAATCAATCAATCAATCAATCAATCAATCAATCAATCAATCAATCAATCAATACTGATCTGCATTTAGGGCAGTCGCCCCAGGTGGCAGATTCCCTATCTGTTGTTTTACTAGCCTTTCCTTAAATGATTTCAAAGAAATTGGACATTATTTGAACATCTCCCTTGCTAAGTTATTCCAATCCCTAAATCCCCTTCCTATAAATGAATATTTGCCCCAGTTTGTCCTCTTGTATTCCAACTTTATCTTCATATTGTGATCTATCCTACTTTTAAAGACGCCACTCAAACTTATTCGTCTACTAATGTCATTCCATGCCATCTCTCAACGGATAGCTCGGAACATACCACTCGGTCGAGCATCTCGTCTCCTTTCTCCCAGTTCTTCCCAGCCCAAACATTGCAACATTTTTGTAACGCTGTTATTTTGTCGGAAATCACCCAGAACAAATCGAGCTGCTTTTCTTTGGATTTTTTCCAGTTCTTGAGGGTCCCTTACACTGGAATCATACTCTAGTTGGGGTCTTACCAGAGACTTTTAAGCCCATTCTTTTACATCTTTGCTACAACCCCTAAACACCCTCATGACTATGTGCAGAGATCTGTACCCTTTATTACAATCCCATTTATGTGATTACCCCACTGAAGATCTTTCCTTATATTAACACCCAGATACGTACAATGATCCCCAAAAGGAACTTTCACCCCATCAACGCAGTAATTAAAACTCAGAGGATTTTTCCTATTTGTGAAACTCACAACATGACTTTTAAAACCGTTTATCAACATACCATTGCCTACTGTCCATCTCACATCATTATCGAGGTCATTTTGCAGTTTCTCACCATCTTGTAACTTATTTATTATTCTATAGAGAATAACATCATCCACAAAAAGCCTTACCTCTGATTTCAGTCCTTTACTCAAATGATTTATATATATAAGAAAACATAAAGGTCCAGTAATACTGCTTGAGGAAGCCCCCTCTTAATTATTACAGGGTCAGATAAAGCTTCGCCTAAGCTAATTTTCTGAGATCTATTTCTAGAAATATAGCAACTCATTCAGTCACTATTTTGTCTAGTCCAGTTGCACTCATTTTTGCCAGTAGTCTCCCATGATCCAACCTATCAAATGTTTTAGATAGGTCAATTGCGATGCAGTCCATTTGACCTCCAGAATCCAAAATATTTTCTGCATCTTGCTGGAATCCTGCAAGTTGAGCTTCAGTGGAATAACCTTTCCTAAAACCGAATTGCCTTATATCGAACCAGTTATTAATTTCGCAAGCATGTCTAATGTAATCAGAAAGAATGCGTTCCCAAAGCTTACATGCAATGCATGTCAAACTTACAGGCTTGTAATTTTCAGCTTCATGTCTATCACCCTTTCGTTTGTACACAGGGGCTATTATATCAACTCTCCATTCATCTGGTATAGCTCCTTCAACCAAACAATAATAAAATATATACTTCAGATATGGTAGTATATCCCAACCCATTGCCTTTAGTATATCCCCAGAAATCTTACAAATTCCAGCCGCTTTTCTAGTTTTCAACTTTTGTATCTTATTGTAAATATCATTGTTATCAAATGTAAATTGTAATACTTCTTTAGCATTAGTCACCTCCCCTATCTGGACATTTTCCTTGTAACCAACAATCTTTACATACTGCTGACTGAATACTTCTGCCTTTTGAAGATCCTCACATACACACTGCCTTTGTTCATTAATTTTTCCTGGAATGTCCTTCTTGGAACCTTTTTCTGCCTTAAAGTATCTATACATATCCTTCCGTTTTTCACTAAAATTTTTATGACTGCCAATTATGCTTGCCATCATGTAATCCTTAGCTGCCTTCTTTGGTAGATTCAATTTCCTAGCAAGTTCCTTCAATTTCTCCTTACTTACACAGCCATTTCTAACTCTCTTTCCAATCTGCACCTCCTTCTTAGTCTCTTGATTTCTCTATTATAATAAGGTGGGTCCTTATCATTCCTTACCAGCTTTAAAGGTACAAACCTGTTTTCACATTCCTCAACAATTTCTTTAAACCCATCCCAGAGTCTGTTTATTTTATTTACCGTTTTCCACCGATCATAATTACTTTGTCTTTACCTTCCAGTCCACAAGGACCTTTCGCGAGAGATGGCTTTGTATTACCTGTCTAGCTATCTATATACCTAATAATAATGATAATAATGGCGTTGTCGTTAGTCAAGTCTGTCTGCTGCGAGTTATTTCGAGAAGCACTTGACATGTTTTGAAGCAGTTTCTACCATTTCATAATCTATCCGTCCAGGAGGGTTTAAGTGTGTCCCCCGCCGCCAAAAGTCCTATCTGTGTAGGTGCGACGTAAAGCAAGTAGCAAAGAAAGAAGTGTGTCCCTAAATTGCAAGGTAAAGTAATACACTTATGTCAAGGAGAAGATCTCAGTGACGTAAGTGAAATATTATAAAAGAGATATCTAAGAGTATTTATGTCTTATACTGTACCACTTAAATCATAATGGAGTACAGAAGAATTATTGAGTATAAAAACTTCTTCTTCTTAATCTATTTACTCTCCAGGGTTGTTTTTCCCTCGGACTCAGCGAGGGATCCCACCTATACCGCCTCAAGGGCAGTGTCCTGGAACTTCAGACTTTGGTTCGGGGGATACAACTGAGGAGAATGACCAGTACCTCGCCCAGACGGCCTGACCTGCTATGCTGAACAGGGGCCTTGTCGGGGATGGGAAGATTAGAAGGGATAGGTATGAAAGAGGGAAGGAAGCGGCCGTGGCCATAAGTTAGGTACTATCCCGGCATTTGCCTGGAGGAGAAGTTGGAAACCACGGAAAACCACTTCCAGGATGGATGAGGTGGGAATCGAACCCACCTCTACTCAGTTGACCTCCCGAGGCTGAGTGGACCCCGTTCCAGTCCTCGTATCACTTTTCAAATTTTGTGGCAGAACCAGAAATCGAACCTGGGCCTCCGGAGATGGCAGCGCTTCACACTAACCACTACACCACAGAGGCGGACGAGTATGAACACTACAAAAATATTCCTCGAATGCATACATCTGTACTTAAAGATATCGACGTTCGAGGGAAGGTCAACTAATTTTTGAATGATTTTATTGAGAGCAAAGCAATAACATGATGCCATTGGCTTTACTACCCACTAACTACTTTTACAGTTTTAGGAGACGCCAAGGTGCCGGATTTTATTTCCGCAGGAGTTTTTTTACATGCCAATAAATCTACCAACACGAGGCTGACGTATTTGAGCACCTTGCCTCTGTGGATCAGTGGTAGAATGTCGGCCTCCGGATCCGAAGAGAGCGGGTTCAAACCCGGCGTAAGTAGTCGGATGTTTGAAGGGCGTGAAAAAGTCCATTAGACACTCCATGTCGTATGATGTCGGCATGTAAAAGATCTCTGGTGATACATTTGGTTTTTACCGGACAAAATTCATTAAATCTCAGCCATAGACACCCTATAGAGTTTCGGTTTACTCGGTCTGCCGTCTAGTGGGCCTAGAGAAAAACGGAACGTCGAAATTGACGAGCAGACAGCAAGATGGCGTCAAATTGAAATGTCTGCACACGCTAGCCGAGGCCATACGATTATTATTATTATTACCTACCTTAAAACACCACCGGACTCAGTCAGGATCGAGCCTGCCGAGTTTAGGTCAGAAGGCCAGCGCCTCAACCCTCTGTGCCACACAGCGCGGCAGCAATAATATGAGCGAATAGGCTGTTGTAAGAGCAGAGAAAAATTTCACAGAAGGAGGGAAGCAAGCAAGTTTATACTTCTTAAATCTCTATTAATATTGTGATGATAGCCGCCGGAACTCAACTTTTTCATGGAATCCGAATCACAAAGACGAGAAACTCTAGTTTTAAATTCCTACACGCAATGTTCAGTATTCGAATCACGGCCGTGAGAAGCCAGTGACGAATCCACGTGGTTACCTCGCTCCTCTTTCACCGAAGGGCTACAGTTAAAAAATTCTAAAATTCGCAGTCTTGTGATAGCTTGAAACGTCTTCTAACATTGTGTAGAGGCAAAGTTAGCTATTCATTGGTTACTGAATATCCCTCAGCTTGACCCCATCATGAAACAGCAACAGGCAGACTGCTGTATTTAAGAACTCTTGCATGCCATGTGACTGTGCCGCGATTCATACATGCATCCTATATGATAAGAGGCGAGTGTCTAATCAACTGCGCTAATCATCCTATCTATCTATCTATCTATCTATCTATCTATCTATCTATCTATCTATCTATCTATCTATCTATCTATCTATCTATCTATCTATCTATCTATCTATCAATCTATATATCCATCTATCCATCTATCTATCTATCTATCTATCTACCTATCTGTCTGTCTTTCCATCTAGGTATCTGTTTATCGATACATATATCTCTGTTTGTCCATCTCACTGTTTATCATGTATCTACATTTAAACAAATACGGTATTTTAAATTAATGCTATACCCTCTTTCATGCTCTTGATACCCAAATCTAGAGGGAAGAGTTACTTCTCTGCAGTCTTATTCTATTTTTACCTTACTTATGTGTCACAGTTTTGTTCTTTATTTATCATTGCATGTCACTTAATTAAATCTAGTTACAAACCAATCAAATTGTGGGATCAGTAAAGAATGCTAGTTGTTGGATGTAGTATGCTGACAGACGCGGGGCAGATACGGATTCTTATCCACGCAGGAGAAAATTTCCACATGTGATTGGCACCGGCATCGGTCTCATGCAAACGCAGAACAAAGCAGAGATACAGGCAGGAAGGAAAAGAAGTGCCAATAAAAGATGATATTGCCATCAACCAACTTGACAGTGATAGAAATGTTGCACAAAAAAGGGGGAACAGAATGGCTGCGTATTGATGATGGAGAGTGGCGCAATATTCTGTGTGGCATAATATCAGTGTGTACAAACGGAGAATACGATGCAAAATATGAGAAGTATATTTGACACCATAAGGAAAATTTCACCGAATATTTGCTATAGGCGTCGTTCGAGTAAAGATACTTTCGTCTATAACGTCCTACGCAAAAGCTTCTATGATCATAACCATGTTTTTCTATGCTAACACGAGTGGGTCTACTTTCAAGAGACGAAGTATCCTTTTATGAGGCAAGATGAAATATTAATCCTAATTATTGCTGTTATTGAAGATCGATTATATCAATTTTATATTATAAGAGTGATGACAATGACTCTGTTTTAACGCTTACCAGTTATCTTTTGCTGAAGTATTCAAGATCTGTTAATAGCATCGACGTACTATTCAATATATTTTAGACTCTATGGCGTTTAAAAATCGTGTTATTTGTTCACCGCGGTAATTTCGGGTGTTTTAAATGAGGTCTAGAACAAGAAGTGTAGTTGATAGGGCAAAGTATTTAAATATAAATCAGTAAAACTTGTGGATAATTGATCTGATGTCAAGGTACTTGTGTGAATTCATCACTCGTGATTATTTATGTAGTCTCATTTGACGAAATGTGTGGATACTCTTACTGCTACCTACTAATTTTGCTCCTGTTTTTAAGAACACGTGAGTAGTGTGTGCATGTGATGTGCGGTATTATCTTCTAGCCCATACTACATGTTCCTTCAAGGGAAAAACGTTAGAATTCTAGGACATGTAGTTAGCAATATCAAAATCGTGATTCACTCTCATGTGATGCAACTTCGTTTTATTTCTAAGCTCTCAGTTGTTCGTGGGAATGTTTCTATATTAACGAAATGTATACTCAAGCGCAAAGATCAGTAAATACAATACTGGAAAATGGAATAAGGTTTAGTACCTCATTTTGGTAAGGTACACCGAAAACAACAAGTCTTCCAATTCCAAAACCGTATCCTAGTTGCATCTCTTCCCGGGAAAAGTGCAGTAAGATAGTCATAACAGAAAGATCTAAAGTGGAGGAGACCTGTATTTCTAAAGATATCTATTCGTACATATATGTACTGTACCGGTTACGACCTGCACATGCCGTATTTTTTGATAATTAATTGTATTCAATCATCACGCAAGATATTCAGAGCGAACTTGGTTTGTTTACGTTCGGAGGAACGAGCAGGCGAGCCGGGGACATCTGTGTGTGTGTGACGTAGCCGTAGGGGCAGGATAGACTACCCGCCTGACGCGCTACGTGTAGCCTGCCTGACCTGGTATGTTCTGGATATGAACGCCACACCTTCGCCAACATTCGATTGAAAAAAATTCAAAACTTCTCTAATAGTAATCGCAGCGACTTGAGCGTTACGTCATTTTGAAGAGGATAACATGAACGTCTCAAATTGTGAATCTCAAGTAAATCCGTCGAGGGATTCGCGAGATAATCAGCCTCAAGAGATTACGTTATATGATGACGTAGGAGCCCCAAACCGAATATAAGGAGAGCTCACTTTACCCAGATCAGACAGTAATAGCGAATTGGCGAGAGGAGATCGATTTTGCTCAATTTGACGAGAAGAAGAGATAGAATGATAGGACATACCTTAAGACACCCAGGACTTCTTCACTTGGTGTTTTAAGGAAGTGTAGATGGTAAGAACGGTAGGGGTAGACCAAGGTATGAATATGACAAGCAGATTAGAGCAGATGTAGGATGCAGTAGTTACGTAGAAATGAAAAGGTTAGCACAGGATGGGGTTGCATGGAGCGCTGCATCAGACCAGTCTATGGACTGATGACTCAAACAACAACGATTCTTCGCTGATGGAGAAGTGGCTGCTAAGTTACGACCTTTTTTATATAAGCATGTGAAATATTATTTGATGCGTTAGTTTAGACCATTCTTAGATAAGTTAATTACTTGTTAAATATAAGCCATTGTGGCATTTGTTTTGCTCAGTTTAAGTAAAATTGAATACGTTCAGGGCTGAATGCAAGTTCAGGCCCCGAGCTAAGTGTTATATATAAATGTGATGGTAACAAGGGACAGAATAGGTTTTATATAGGTGTGTGCTTTAGTTAGTGTATTAGTAGTTTATTCCTGTATGAGTTAATTTTTGATAGAGTTGTTGGGCAAATTCTTCACAATACCTAATGGGCTGCACGCCATCAACGTCGCGATATTATACGGATGAGACTAGAGATAGCATAAGGTCAGAATGTTTCTATGCATGACGCATGAATTTTCAGATGCAAAGAGATGTAACATGTGAGCTCTCAACGTCGAATATAGAACAGGTTCTTCAAATGTGGTGGCAGACAAATTCACGAATATAACGGTCATCGAACCAAGAGCCCTTTATATGTGAGGCTAGAATTGCCGTGAGATGTTTACGGGGCTGAAATGATGAGAGAAAGGCTATGATAGCCATGGTGTTTTATTTGGAGCAATTATATATATGTGTGTGTGTGTATTTATAAGCCAGCCTGCTTTTTATGCGAGAAACGTGTGGGCTGTGAGCTATATTAGTCAGTAAGAATTTCGTGCCATTATGAACACCAACAAAGTCAGCCAAGCCCCGACGAGATAATTGCTTCCTTGGTAGGGGGAAACCCCCGAGTCAGCTGTAGGCTGAGGGCCGAATTTTGTGAGTGAAAATCTTTACAATGAATACCATTATTTTCATGAAATGTCATCCACAAACCCCAATTATTTAAATGTTTGTTGCTAACCAGCTGATCTCCCTTCTCGTGACGAGTCTTGCTGAAATGTTGTCTGTGTGAGACATGCAATCCTCGGAGCCTGAATGTGTGGGGGCGGAGTCCCGACGCCTCTATCAACTTTAGGGTATATTCTGTGTGTTTTATTTTGCATTTGTGATTTATATATTTATCTTGTGTTGTTTATAGATGGGTCCAGTGCATTCATCTTTTGTGTTGTGATGTTGCCCTTTGTTGAGTAACGGGGAAACTTTGGGCCGATGGCTAACTTTGGGGAAGCGAGGTCCTGTCCTTATCCTTTGCTCATGGGTACGGACCCATATGATTAGAATCTCTGATGTTTTGGAGGGGTAATTGGATGCAGTCCTGAACAAATGTTTTATATGTTAGTGTCCGAGTGATCGGAATGTACATATGCAAATTACTAGTATATCGCATATTATTTTCGCATCTCATGACCGGTTTTAGATCGAGCCTTCGGGTAAAGAACTTGGGACTTAACGAGACAGTCAGTAATGAGATAACGTAACCCATACATGTTCCATGTAACTTCTTTTACTTATTCTTCGGGTTCATTGCCCGTTTTTTGTAAACGTTTGTTAAATATGCCAATTCATGCAAATGTGCGTGTCACTTTCTTTGACCAATTTAATGGCCGGTTCTTCGCTTTGTTTGATATTTGTTAACTATTATGATTTCAATTCATGTTTTTAGTTAAATAAAACTATCATTCATGACAGCCTGCGCTCTCATCACTAGTTTTAAATATACATATTTCCTGTCAATATACTTTAGAACGAGTATATTTTAGTAAGAAGAGATCTTATTTCCCCCATCCGGACGTACCACGCGCTTCTACCCTGTGCTGGGCCGAATTTAAGACAGGACGTCTTCTTTCGTTTTCGAAAAATCCATACATACATACATTTATTGAACATAACAGGCGACTTCGCCCCTATACATGTTCACATGCAATAATAATAATAATAATAATAATAATAATAATAATAATAATAATAATAATAATAATAATAATAATAATAATAATAATAATAAGGATAATAATAGTAAGAATAATTAGCAGTCATTAGCTGAAGCAGTTCACTCACTCAGTGTTCATCCAGTGTCCTTATTATGCTCTGTACTTGCGTCACATTCTTGTTACTGACCTACACCTGATCAATAATCAAACAACAACACTCAGCATTTCAGCACTTGCATTCCAGCTAACTTTAAAACAAACAGACCATGCAATCCTGTCCTCTTACCCAACTCCACCTAACTAAGTACTCAGTCCCTATATTCCCTAATCCATTAGAATTTTAACATACTATCCCCTTCCCTTATACAGATAACTATTCCACCCCCCTATTCCCCTGCCCACCCTCTAACTCACTCTCCTTCATTTTACTCTCGCAGGCCTTTTTTGTCCCACAAAAATACCTGTTCAATTCACCCCCTTTTTCCCATTGTTTAATAATCCATCTCAGTATTGCGTTCTCATCCCCTCTCCCCAATATTTCTCGATGCTCGGCACTCAATAATCCATGTCTTAACCCCCTCGTTACCTCACAGTCTCTTAGCAAGTGAAACTCATCATTCACATCTCCACAAAGTACACACCTTGTCTTATCCCTCCCCTGTAACCAGCCTGTATTCCTTGGCAAACCTAAAAGCCACCACATCATCCCATATCGTTTTGACCTATCGACGTATCTAATATTCAACCCTGCTATCTCCTCTATTTTCGTCAAAACAGTCAGCGAATTTCTTAGTCTGCTTTCCCCCAATAATTTCTGCCTATGGATATCTCTAATTCTCCTTTCCAGTATATTCATCCCTCTCACTTCTGTCTTTGACCAAACCTCCCCCCACAGGTGTCCTAATCCTATCCTCTCCAAATATCCCTTTATTTTTTCTAACCATCCACCCTTATACATGCTCTTAAATTGCTGTACATATGCTGCCTGTAATACTCTCCCACCTTCCTGTCTTTTTAAATTCATCCAGTATCTAACTATTCTTTTCACACCCTCTGATTCCAAATCCTCCCCACACATTAATTCCGCCCCTACATTTGCTGTACACCTCGGTAAGCCCATCACTAACTTAGCAAAACTACTAACAATCCTTCTTAGTTCCTCTCTTTTCTTATCCAGCCCCCAAACTTCTGCTCCGTATAATACCCTCCCAACGATTACCGACCTGAACACGAGTCTCAGTGTTTTATAACTGATCCCCGGGTACTTGAGTAGCAAATTTCTGACTGAGGCTAAGGCTGCCAATCCTCTATATTTCACTCTTTTGATCTGGTCACTCCAAGTTCCTTTATCATTAAAAATAACTCCTAGATATTCCAACTTCCTTACCTGTTCCAATCTTTCTCCCTGAATTACCCAATTCCCTTCTATCTTTCTTCTTTTGTCCACCTGTACTACCAATATTTTAGACTTATTTCCATTAATTTTCAATCCCCATTTCCTCGCAAATAGCATCACTGACTCTAAGGCCCTATTCATCGCCCCTGAAGTTAGCGTCATCAATAACACATCATCCGCAAATATCAGTCCTGGTACTTCCAAACCATTAATTACTGGTACAGCCCAATTTTCTGCCCCAAACCCCTCTAAAATATCGTTGATAAATAAAATAAACAGTATTGGCGATAACTTGCATCCTTGTTTTAAACCCACCTTGGACTCTAATGGTCCACTCATTCTCCCTTCTCCCAATTTTACACAAAACCTGACGTCCCTATATATTCCTTCCACTGCCCTCAACATCTTCTCCGAAATCCCTAACCTACCTAATTTCTCTAGTAGAGCCTCTCTATTCACCTTGTCAAAAGCTTTCTCAAAATCTATTGCTGCTACATAAACCGTACTTCTAGCCATATTCTTATACTTTTCTAAAATAGTCTTTACTATCATTATATTATCCACTGTTCTTTTCTTTTTCCTAAATCCCCCTTGGTAATCTGTCAAAATTTCATTTTCTTCCGCCCACCCGCTTATTCTGTTCGCTAGCACCCCAGTATATATTTTACTCAAAGAATCCAACAGAGATATACCTCTATAACTGTTCACATTGTTCCTACTACCCTTCCCCTTGTATATAGGGCATATAATTCCTGTTTCCCATTCCTTAGGGTAATTTCCTCCCTCAAGTATCCTATTGAATAGTTTAACCATGCCCTCTATCATTATCTCATTTTTACTAATTTCCTTCCAAAACTTGTTATTTATACCATTACACCCCCCGGCCGACTTCGCTCTGGCTCTGCTTATCACTCTCCGGATTTCCTCTCTTGTGATTTCTTTATCCAGGTCATAAATTGCCACTCCCCTATTCCTCCAAATTACTTCTTCTCCCGAACCTCTCCATCTATCACCCCCCTTTTATCCTAGTAATTCATCAAAGTGCCTGACCCATTGCACTTCCTCAATACTCGTTCTCTCTATATTCCTTCCACCCTTAATAATTCTATTAATCTTATCCCAAACTCTCTCAAAATTGTTTGTCTTGCAGTCATTATTTATGGCTTCCATTTGTTCCTCTAACCACGTCTTTTTTGTCTCAGAGATTTTCTTTTTATACTCCTTCCTCAATCTACAGAAAAACTCCCTTTCTTGGCTCCCACCTTTCCTTCTATATTCTCCTAACGCGTCCATCACCTTCCTCCGCAATCCTTCACACTCCCTATTAAACCATTCTTCTCCCTCGTTCTTATTTCCTTTTCTAGCTTTCACCTTCTGCGCTATCATCTTTATTGGATGTAGCAACAATTCCAAGGCTTTATCAGTATTATTCTCTTCTAACGCCCCTTCCCACCCATATTTCAGAAGATGTAGCTCCTCCTTTACTACCCTATTCCAATCCCGGCCCACCTTCTCTGTCCATTTATACTTATTATAACCACTCCCTCGTTTATCCTTTGTCTCATCTTCCTTCATTGTACACTTCTCTTCCTCCCTTTTCAGCATAACCCTCACCGGGAAATGGTGTGATTCAATCCAATCTCCTATTTCCATACTTACAACTTCCTCAATCATCCCTTCCGAACTTAAAACCATATCTATCACACTACCCCCCTTCTCCGTAACATATGTCAATTTCCCCGTCCTGTCACCCTCTATCCACCCATTCAGAATATACAAATTTCCCACAGCACACATCTCTAGGAGCTTCTCTCCATAACTATTTGTAATTTTGTCCTCACTCCTTCTACTTTCCAACAAACACATTCCATCCTCCCTACTATAAACTGGGCTCTGTTCTCCTATTCTCGCGTTCCAATCCCCAAATAACAACATATCCTCCTCACCTGGATACATTCCCCTTATCCTACCAATATCCACCAATAACTCTTCAAAAAAATATTTATTTGCATATGCTGAATTACTAGGGTGGCAGTAAACAAAAGCTAGATTTATTTTCTTCCTCCTTCCCTTACTCCCTCCCAAATTCAATCTCAGCCATATGGTTTCCATCATATCGGTCTCTATATCCTCTACTCTTTCACTAATTTCTTCCCTAATTAGAACTATCATCCCTCCTGGTGCTCGTCCCTTATTCCTCTCTTTTCTTCTATATTTATATTTTATCTCAAACCCCTTCCATGAAATCTCCCTCCCTGTTTCCAACCACGTCTCCAAGAGTGCCACAACATCAAAACTTTCAATTACTTCCCGAACTTTCTTGTTTCCTAATTTGTTCCTTAGTCCCTCAATATTCACACATCCTATCTTCCAATATAGTTATAACTTTCCCTCCCTCCCTTCTAGGTCTCCCCCTCTATTCTTACTTCTAGTATTTATCGACCTCTCTTCCTCTGTATCCTCCATCCCTTTACGTACTTTTCCCCATATGTCTTTTAAGCTCGTACTTCTGACTTTACTCATAATTTTTTTACCTTCTTGTCGATCTGTCTCCTCTTGACCTTTCTTGTTCACTACACCACTGCACCCTGTTCTCACCCCTTCTTGCTGCTCACCCCCACTCACCCCCTCACTATTTTGGACTTCTGAATCCACCTTCCTTTGTCCTTTCTTGCTCACTGCACCTCTACACTCTACTCTCCCAGTTTCTTGCTGCTCACTCTCACCGTCCACTTCACTATCTTGATCTTCTGTCTCCCGGCTGCACTGCCCATTCTCTTCCGAGATGCTCTGCTCTCCTGCCACGTCCCTCCTCCTCTTCTTTTCTTCTTTCTTCTTCCCATCTTGCCTTGTCCTCTCACCACCCTCAACCCTCTCGTTTTCGTCCATTTCCTTTAGCTTCGTCACTGAATGTACTCTAACCCATCGCCCGTTTGTCACCTCCAACCTCAGACCTCTTATTCGGGCCTTTAGCCCCTGGTTCCTCGCTCTCCATAGGTGCCTATTCAAGATCTTCATATTTTCACTTCCTTCTCTTCCCATGTCTCCTTTCACCCCTATTTTCAGCCCTTGTAAATTCTTGCTGTTACCTAACACAGTTTCTGCCATTAAGGTTGAGAACAATTTAACCCTAATTGGCCTCCGACCTTTGATTTTACCAACTCTCTCTACATCATCTATGTCTATCTCACTAAAGTTTATCTTCATTTCATCACGTATAACTTCCACCACCTTATATATCAGCTCAATCTTGCTCTCTCTGGCCCCTTCCTCAACTCCATATATAAATATGGCTTTTTTCAATCTCTCCTGCCTGTACCCCTCCGCTTCTTTCTTCATCTTCATCACCTCCTCTTTCAGATGTTTCACTTCACCTCTCAATAACTCGATTTCTTTCTCGTTATTGACCACTCTCCTGCTCGATTCCTCTGTCTTCGTTTCAAGCCATTTCTTCATGTTCCCTATCTCCTTTCTCTGCTCCTCCATCATGTCCTTTATTTCCTGCACCTTATCCCATTGACACTTTTCCTGCATAACTTCACTTACAACCACCCTGAGTGCGGCCAAATCCTCCGTACTATATTTTCCACTGGTATTTGGGCCTGGGTTTACTTCCACCCCCCCAATAACCAGTAGCACTGCTATCACTGTCACCACCAGCACCGCTTCACTCATTTTCAATCCGTCCGTACTTATCACCAATCCACTCCTGGTCTCCTTCTTCTGCCTTGCCTGCCATTTCCCAATAGCGGCCCGGTACTGTTCAATGCCGACCATGTTTACAGCACGCACTTCACTACGCAACCTCTCTCCTCGACCGCTCGAGCTAGACGTTTTCGAAAAATCCACATAAGGTGGGGTGAAGGAATTCAAAAATTAATTGAATTATATGCATGAGGATACTCACATCTATAAAACCTAAGTTGTTACAGACGTGAAAACTGGTATTTGGAATCTCCTTTAAAAATAAGCACACATTTTTTGTTTTCATAAATTCTACCTAACGGGGTGGGGGTGAAAATAAGTAAAAAGGAGTTGAATTCATTTATGAGGATACTTATATCTCAAAACTGAAGATATTACAAACTTGAAAGTTGGTATTTGGAATCTCCTTTAAAAATAAAGAACACGAATTGTTTGTTTTCGGAAAATGAACTTAAGAAGCTGAAAATTGAAAAAGTGAGTGAATTTTTAAAATTAGTACCGGTATATCTACAGTATATGTCAAAAACTTAACATGTTACAGGCAAGAAACCTGGTATTTGGAAATTCCTTTAAAAATGCAGAAACGTGTTCTTTGTTTTTTTCTGAAAATGCACTTAATGGGGGTTAAAAGAAGTGTAAAGGAGTCGAATTATTTTTATACGGATACTCATATCTCAAAAACTGAAGATGTTATAGACGTGATAATTGCTATTTGGAATCTCCTTTAAAATTAAAAGAAGCATTTTTGTGTTTTCGGAAAATTCAATTAGGTGGTGGTGGGGAAGGACTGATAAAGGGGTTGAATTGTTTTTATGGGGTTACCTATATCTCAAAAAGTGAAGATATTACAAACGTGAAAATAAGTACTTGAAATCTCCTTTAAAAATAAAGAAACATGTTCTTTTTCCGACTTGAGATATGACTGTTTCTCGCCTGTAAATTTCTATGTCGCATGGTCATCTTAGACGCAAAACGTGGTTTACAAAGAGTTTCTGGGTTAAATGAAACTCAATTTTTCGATGAGTTTTTATGCTTTAGGGATTTCAGATAATATCTTAGTACAGTACCGAGGAATGATTACTTTTATCAATGATTTATCATTGATTACTTTTCCATTGTTTGATGCGCTTGTGAACGGTTGGCTGTTGAGAGAGCTCTTGCATTATTGTAGTGATAAAGTAGTTAAAACCTATTGAAAGAGCTTAATTTTGTTTGTTTGTGATTCATTTAGTGCTATTTATATAGTGTCTTTTAGTGCTTGTTGGTAGAAATTGGGAGTAGTGATATTTATTTAAATTTTATAACAAGTAATTCAGTTGGTCTTCAGTAAATAGTGTTTTATCAGAGTAGACATGACGATTTTAATGTTCACTGGAAGGTCAGAGAGGCAACAAAAAAATATCGCAAGTCAAACTGTGCAAAGCTTGTAGATAGTAGCGGTAACCTAATAATCGACAAGAAGGAAAAAAAGAGAAAATGGCAGAAATATCTGGAACAGTTATTCCAAGATGACATGAGGAGAGAGGAACCAGAGATATCAGATACAACAGGACCAGATATCCTAGTAAGTGAAGTGGAAGCGGGAATACAACAAATGAAGGAAGGGAAAGCAGCTGGGCCACATGGCATACAAGCAGAATTTCTCAAACTGCTCAGTGAGGAAAAAATATAAATGATCACAAATATATTCAACGACATTTACTCATCAGGTAAAATCCCTCCAGTATGGTTAAATCAGAATTTATTGCTTTACCTAAGAAATCAAATGCCAAAGAATGTGGGGACTACCGTACCATCAGTTTAATGAGCCATCTGCTAAAATTATTTCTTAAAGTGATACACAAGCGGATATACAGTATTTGTGAAGAACAGATAGCGTCCAACCAGTTTGGGTTTTTGAAGGCAGTTGGCACTAGAGAAGCAATATTTAGTGTGCAGGTACTCTTCCAAAGATGTAGGGATATCAACTGTAATGTATTTGCATGCCTCATTGATTATCAAAAGGCGTTTGATCACGTGAATCATTAACACCTGATAGACGTACTCAAGAAAACAGGAATTGATGAGAAAGATCTAAGAATAATAGCAAATTTATACTGGAACCAATCTGCAGTCATGAAAATAGATCAAGACCAATCTGAGCAAGTGAGAATACGCCGAGGGGTCAGGCAAGGATGTATAATATCATCGATACTCTTCAACCTGTATTCTGAGCACGTATTCAAAGAAGCCCTATTTGATGTGGAGGAAGGAATTTCAGTGAATGGTGTCAAACTCAACAATTTGCGCTACGCAGATGACACAATTGTCTTTGCAGATACGATGGAAGGGCTACAGAAGTTGATGAACAAAATTTCTGAAACAAGCAAGAGATATGGTCTGGACATCAACACTAATAAAACAAAATTGATGATCATCAGTAAGAAGAACATCCGAGGCGTGAATCTGTTCCCAATGGAGCAAGTATAGAGAGACTTTTACAGTATTCGTACCTGGGTACCATCATTAACGAAGCATGGGACAATTCGCAAGAGATAAAGAGTCGCATTGAAAAAGCGAGAAGTGTTTTCAATTCAATGAGCTCAACCTTCAAGAATCACGACCTTACCACGGATACCAAAATGCGGCTCCTTACGTGCTATGTGTTTTCGGTTCTCTTTTACGGTGTGGAAACATGGACGCTTACAAAAGCCACCACTGCTAGACTGGAAGCATTTGAACTCTGGCTATACAGAAGAATTTTGAGAATATCATGGACTCAGAAGGTTACAAACGTTGAGGTTCTACGCCGAGCTAACAAGAGACCAGAGCTGATCAACACCATCAAGTGTCGTAAACTACAATATTTTGGACATATCATGAGGAATCAGAAAAGGTATGAGCTGCTTCAACTTATCCTGCAAGGGAAAATAGAAGGAAAAAGATCTCCTGGGCGAAGAAGACTTTCCTGGCTCAACAACCTTAAAACCTGGTTCAACAAAACATCTGCAGAACTGTTCCGAATTTCAATGGATAAAGCCCGAATAGCCATGTTGATCGCCAACGTCCGAGGCGGACAGGCACGCTAAGAAGAATAAGAAGAAGTTACGTAGGCTAGCTAGGTGTACCTTGTTTCGAATTTAGGTTTAGAAAATACTTAAGGTAATAATGTTAACTTTGAAAATATTTGTAAATATCTGTAGGTTCGTTAGTATAATACTTACAAAGGCAGATTATCATAAGGAATTGTACCGTAACTTGCGCCGCAACTTTTTCGGTATTTCGTATCGATATCCGTTCAAACTATCGCGAAGGTAATAATTTACTAAATTAAAAACATGATATGCCCGTAAACTTCGATTTAAAAAGAAGTTAAAGAGATTACACGGTGATTTCACTGGATAATTACGGTACTTAACAGTTTTTGGATTGTTGACGATTGTTGATACCGTACATTCCGACGAGATCCAAGAGTACGGGCTACATGCACATGGTAGTTGTGTAAACAAATACAAAATCAGCTGATTACTTTATTCCGATAATTTGTAGCCTAAGGTCCAGGCATACTTTGTACTGTACTTTGTACCTTCGATCGTACATCGATTAAAAGTTAATAATTAAATTCCTATAGGGCTTATCGTAATAATATTGCTTTTCAAAATCCCGGCGTAGTTTTGAAAGAAATTATTGTAGACAAACTCTTATTTTTCGGCATTTAAGGACACTTATATTCTCCGTCTCGCTTAGTAAGGAAACTAATAGTAATCCACCAGCGGTAAAATTCATATAACCACACTTCAGTTTAGAATAATTGTAGTGCAGATACGGTATATTTAAGTAGTACAGTATCTTACTTGCTATATTCGTGTATATCTTTGTGTGTGTATCTATTAGAGCATAGTACTAATAATAATCTGTCTAAGCATTTAACTTTGTTGGTGATCTTTGAGTACAGTAGTTCGTGCACATTCCAAACTTGCAATTTTAATTTCTGTTTGTGCTTAGTAGTGACATACGGTACCGGTATTGTAACTACGATACGTCTGAACGTAGTTAAAAAATTATTGTAGTGTACTGTACAATAGTATACGCGTAATATCCTATTAGAAATTAGCGTGCTTACTTTATTATTGTAAAATTTTGCGTAGTATAGTAGAAGTATCTGTAGAAACTCTCTTACTAAAATTCTGTTGTTGTAATTAGCTGAGGCTTAACTGCGGTATAGAATTGTGTAATTTTTGTGTATTACATTCGGTATTCAGTAATTAACGGTAGTTTTATCTGTTAGGGTGTTGTAGGATAAAAATAGAATACGACTAGGTAGTATTATGGTGTAGTAGTATATTAATTACCTAATTGTCGTGTGATCCTTGAGTACTATCCTAGACAATATTTCTTTTCGTTCATTTTTTTTTTTTGCACAAAACATGTTATTTTATTTTTCCTTTTCTTTTCATTTTTTCCGTAAAGAATGGCTAAAGAGTGCATGTGTAGGAACTGTGGGTATGGCGAGGCATTGAGGGGTATGAGGGAGGAGTTGGAGAGTTTGAGGGAGATAATTAGGATTCTCACGGAAGACAGGAAGGAAGGTAGGCCTCCCTCAAACAATGTACTGGTTACAGCAGGTGTAAAAGAGGGGTGGGAAGGAAAGGGGGAACTGTAGAAGACAGATGGTCTAATGGTCTAAGGGGAAGGAGATTACAGGCTAAGGGCTCTATTCAGGATCAGAATTCAGGACAGGTGTCTGTGAGAAATCGGTACGCGCCACTCCAGGTAGAGCAACAGAGGGAAGATGAGGAACAGGGAACTGTTGCTGAGATGTGCGGAAGTAGGAGGAAGGGAAAAGGTAGGAAAGGGAAATGTAGAGTAGAGGATAGGAAAAGACAGGTGGAACAGGGTCATGGGAGGGAGAATATTTTTTTTGCTATTTGCTTTACGTCGCACCGACACAGATATGTCTTATGGCGACGATGGGATAGGAAAGGCTAGGAATTGGAAGGAAGCGGCCGTGGCCTTAATTAAAGTACAGCTCCGGCATTTGCCTGGTGTGAAAATAGGAAAACTACGGAAAACCATCTTCAGGGCTGCCGACAGTGGAGCTCGAACCCACTATCTCCCGATTACTGGATACTGGCCGCACTTAAGCGACTGCAGCTATCGAGCTCGGTGGAGGGAGAACAGGGAGGAGGAAGTAGCTTCTGCAGCTATCAGGAAACATAGGGCTGACCAGAAAGGGAGGAGATCAAAGGAGGTGGGTAGGGTTGAGGTTCTGGTCATGGGGGATTCCATCGTTAGACACGCGGGGAAAGTGTGTGGAGGAAAGGGAACCAGAGTAGAGTGTAATCCAGGAATTAGGTTGAGGCAGATGCTGAGGAAAGTAGAAGAGAAGGAGGAGGGGAAAGAGAAGGTGGTAGTGTTTCACGTTCGTACCAACTACGTAAGGCAAGCTAATATAACTACCAACATATTTGGGGATGTGTGGAATCTGGTAAATGCAGCACGAGTGAAGTTTAAGAAAGCGGAGATTGTTATCAGTGGAGTAGTGTGTAGAACAGATACTGACTGGAGGGTGATTGGGGATTTAAACGAGACTATGGAGTGGGTATGTCGGAAACCGAGAGTGAAATTTCTAGACTCTAATGGGTTGGTAGGAGATAGGGATCTGCGCTCAGATGGCCTTCACTTAAACCGCAGTGGTACGTATAAGTTAGGAGATTTCCTTAGAATGGTAATAGGGAGGTACATTCAGGGAAACGGTGTTGACTAGGGAGCGGTGATGAGGGTATAGAGATCTGGAAGTCAAGTAGGGATGACATAAAAATGTTAGTGTTGAACTGTAGAATTATTGTAAAGAAAGGTATAGAATTAAGTATTTTAATAGATATATTTAATAGATATTTAATATTTAATATATTTGATTATATATTAATATATTATATATCATATACATTAATATATTTAATAGATATATTTATTCAGAAATTTGTATGACAAATACAACGCACTAAACTGAAGTGAAAAGACTAAATCGTGTTCTTAGGCTAGACTATAACACTCTGCAACAAAGGGAATCACGATGCATCCGAACAGTGAGTTTTAAGCTACAATATTATGTATTTCGTAAGAAGGAAGTTAATTCCCAGACTAATTACTTTCTTCATCATCCGATATTCTCACCAACTTCGCAGGAACATAATCTGATTGATTATGACATCTCATCCATATATTTGAAGTAGCAGACATGATCATAGCGGGAATGATAGAGCATACTAGTAGAAGGGAACAATACCAGCGGGCTTCGTAAATGAGATAATAGCCAGGTTAGGAATATTCGTACGTACAGTCAAATTATGTGAGTGGGCTGATGAATAATGGTGCCTATGAGGTTATCGAGAAGATTTATTGAGACTAATAGAACCGTAGTAATAACTACAGACTACAGAATCGATATTCTACAATGTCAAGATTGTAACTGTAAAATCAGACAAGTGGTACTACTAGCTGGTAGTGGGAGAATGTAGGTACACTTATTTCTTTCATAAACGCCATCTGATAAACTGTGAAATTCATGAAAATATATATGTGCAGATATGTATGAATGTATGTATAGGATGAATGAGGAATTGAGAATACCTTACAAAATGTAAACTCGCCGGTGGTTCGATATTGCACCCAAAGACACAATAGCTTGTGTATTTCAGTTAATTTATGTTCAATGATACACTGAACACTTTATATAGGGCACCCCAAATGTTCTCAGACTCCCTCACAATACACGACACGATCTTCCCATTTAACAGTGCAGACTTATACTCTTGGATTGAAGATGATTTGCCGTGGTATCCCATTTTCACACCACTCAAATGTCGGGCTGTACTTTAATTAAGGCTACGGCCGCTTCCTTCCCACTCATAGCCCTTTCCTCCCCAGCGACGCCATCAGTCGGTGCGACGTAAAAACAAATTGTATTAAAAGAAAAACAACTCTTGCATTGAAAAGTTTGGTGGCATGACCAGTTGGTATTGGGAGATTCTCATAAATTAATTAATTAAATAAATATTATGATCGCATTCTAAACGTTGCTGGCCCCGCGGTGTAGGGGTAGCGTGCCTGCATCTTACCCGGAAGCCCCGGGTTCAATTCCCGGTCAGGACAGGGATTTTTACTTGCATCTGTGGGCTGGTTCGATGTCCACTCAGCCTACGTGATTACAATTGAGGAACTATCTGAAGGTGAGACAGCGGACCAGGTCTGGAAAGCCAAGAATAACGGCCGAGAGGATCCATCGTGCTGACCACACGCACCTCGTAATCTACAGGCCTTCGGGCCGAGCAGCGGTCGCTTGGTAGGCCATAGCCCTTCGGGGCTGTTGCGCCATGGGGTTTGGGATTCAAAAAGTTGTAACTGATTTTCACGGGGGTATTGTTGCCTGCAGGAAGTTTACGTCAGAATACGAAGAGATAACAACCGGACGGCCGCTCGCTGCATGTTCCTCAGCGCTATCCTTGCATTTGTAATCCTCGTTTTTTAGCGCACAGTAGTAGACTGGTATCTGGTACAGCAGCACTCCAGTTGCTGCCAGCACGTCGACAGTAGCTGCTGTATTCAGCAACGACGAATGCACACGCATAATTTTAATCTATGAAGATTCTGGTCGGAATGCACCCGAAGCTCGCAGACAAATTGCGCAGGAGTTTTCAAACAGCCGCCTGTCTGCTATAGACGTATTTCACCAAACAGAGTTGCAATTAAGATCTAATGGATCGTTAAAGGCATATACAGGCAACTCATTGGTAGAGTGGAATGTCTGTATGTTTATAAATTAATGAGTTATATAAATGTTAATTGCTGCATCCTCCGCATACTTACAAATGTATCCTGTTACAGAACGTGTGTAGTAAAATGACTGCTATTTGTTTTATATCCGAAATATAACACCTTGTAAGGCTCCTTTGTAAACCAGCGATTAGGCATCCCATTCATCATTAGTGCATGCGGGACACTTGTAATTAGAAAGTACAGGGCTGGAGAGCCACCTAGTATATATATACCGAGCTCGATAGCTGCAGTCGCTTAAGTGCGGCCAGTATCCAGTATTCGGGAGATAGTAGGTTCGAACCCCACTGTCGGCAGCTCTGAAGATGGTCTTCCGTGGTTTCCCATTTTCACACCAGGCAAATGCTCGAACTGTACCTTAATTAAAGCCAGGGCCGCTTCCTTCCCAGTCCTAGTCCTTTCCTGTCCCATCGTCGCCATAAAACATATCTGTGTCGGTGCGACGTAAAGCTAATAGCAATATATATATCTTCTTGATATCGAAGTTTTATTGAAAATCGCCTACAATAGAAACAACACCAAGCCATTCATAACAACATGACCATGCGATAGCAAAACTATGACACTCATAAGAAGGTGATTACGACAGTAGCACCCCATGACAGTAATAAGAATGTAGTCATGACAAAAACAACGTATACGAACGAGACCATGGAAATGGCAACACACGCATAACAAAATGATGACATTACCGACACCGAGACACAGGTTACAAACTGACGACAATAGGAACACCAATATACTCATAACAACGTGATGGCAACAACAAAACACTGAGAACAAAGTGATCACGTCAATAGTAGCTCCAAGACCGCCATAAGAATGCGATCGCCACAATAGCAAAACGACAATCGCGGCATCGAGACACTCGTAACAAAATGATGACAAGAGGAACAGCAAGATACAACAATGTGATGACGAAAATAGCAACACAAAGGCACTGAAAACGTGTCAATGGCAACAGCTACACCAGGGGAAGGTTACCACGGCAATTGCAACATCAAAACACTCATAACAAAACTATACAACAGGAACTCCAAGATGCACGTAAGAAGGTGACCTCGACAATAACAACATCAAGACACTTGTTACGATCTCCGCTTACACTACGTATATTCCCTACCTTGTATGCTGCTTTTTCTCCGATCACGTCGCCGCTACTCCACGCATTCGACGACTCCGCTCACCTGTCATCTGGCTACTCAATTCATCACGTGACTCTGACGTCATCTTCTCCACGCTTCGCCTTCTCCGCTTGTGTGTGTGCTGCCGCTTAGCTATTGGACACGTCATAATGACGCTTCTGGAACATGCTGGCTTTCAGCCTCTTTACTTTTCTCGATCTTTCTGTACCGCAATATATCCTCACTCCGCCGCTCTAAAAATTAAGTCTGCCTTCGTCTCGGAGTGGTGGAGCACCAAAATAACTGTGCTACGTTGTATAATGTCACTTCCGTCTGGACTGTTATTTCTTCAAGTAATTTGGTGAGCAAGACTTGTCATTATGTTATTTGGACATTAAATTTTCTATTGGGCCATCTGCCACTGCTGAACTTTTCTTCCGCCGGCTTAAATTTGTATCTTCAAATCACATATGCAAGACTTTATTTCTACAAAAACCTTTCAATCTCGAACTGCGCGACGGACAATGTAAAAATTGTAATCTCATCATCCGCCTCCTAGGACGTATGCTACTTTGTAATATAAATATCATAATAACAGATCCCGCAGAATAGACACACCCGGCGAAGAAAATCCTCTCCCCAGTTCAATCCTTACCCCACTTCCCATTTCCCTTCCTTTCGTATTTCTTTTCTTTCAGGTTTTGCTCCTTTTTTATCCAGCTTTTATATTCATATTCTTCATTGTACGTTTTGTATTTGGTCATAAGGTTTTTTGGATACATTTCTTACAATCTATATTGTAAATGTGGCACATTTTTCTTATTTTCTCAGGTTTCCTCTATATTATTCACTATCTATCAAACTTTTGTCTTCGATTTATTATTTTGTTGCAAAATCTTTCATAATTTACTTTTTTATTGTTAAATGTACAGTATCTTATTTATATTCTTAATATTTGGTTTTCTCTTGTTCCTATATTCTTTCATTTCTTGGCCTAGCTCCTTCTTACTGCGCGTTTCCATCGTTCTATTATTATTATCTGTGCCTCTTTTTCTACGACCTCTTTGCTTAAACTATACATATTTACTAATTCTATACTGTATTATATCAGTATCGTATGTACATTACTACTACTGCCGTGCACTACTGTTGACTAACTAATGATAGTCACACGCCACCAACAGTATGGTAGCAGACTAACTCTGGTTCGATTCCCGTCTCTTCTTTTTGCTTGTCTTCTTACTATGGCTTCCTTTTCAGACAAATTTTCTCCTTATCAATCCGACACTTATTCTACCAATCCTGTCAATTTCTCGGCTACAAACCCTTTTGTTGTTTATGATTTACTTTCTCATAATTCTTCTTCTACTACGGATTCTACACTGTCTTCTGACCTACTCTCTTCCGAAACTTCTTTACCGCCAAAGGAACCATCTCTTGATTATGCCGCTTTTATTCCTACTCCAAAATCCCCTTTATGACAATCGCCCTCTCCCCCTCCTAAACTTTTCTTAACCGCTTCCCCACCCCAGCCTACACCACCGCCTACTCCGTCTCCACAATTTTTGTATGAATCTCCTAACCCCTTTTCTACCTCTTCTCATTCACAGGCTATTAACTTCCTTCATATTAAGAAATCTTTAGATGTAGTCCCCCACCTCACTTCGACGCATCCACAAGTACTTACACTCTGGTTGTTTGCCGCTCGTAAATTCGTAAAACTAAACTTTGCCCGATTTTCTCAATTACTTTCTCTCTTGTATTCTAAAACTTCTGGTCATTTTAGTAATTTTCTTTTACAACGCATGTCTGATTGCCACGATTGGATTCAATTTCGCTCAATTTTACACAATTACTTTCTTCCCTATGAAATTCGTCAGCAGTTAAGCTCTGTTTTCTTACGTAGTCATCAACGTTCTGATGAAACGACTTAAGACTTTTTGGATTCTCTCATTGGCTTTGCTGATGTTCTTGCCATATCTGAACGCCCTCAGGAAATCATCTCTCTGGTTCGTTTTTATGCTGCTCCTCCATTTCGACAATTAATTAACCCTTTTTCTCCTCCCACATCTATTTCTCACCTCTATCATATTGCTCAAATGGACACTTTCAATTCTTATAGTAATGGTTCATATTATGCTTCTGTTCCCCTTCCCCTCCAATCCTTCCCCCCACCTCCATCTTCCCTCCATTCTTCTTCTCCTTCTACTTCTCCACTTCATCCACCCACTTCCACCCTCTCTTGTTTTTCGATGTCAAGGTCGAGGCCATATCGCTCGCTATTGTCCAACTCCACGATCGGGAAACGCTCTCTCCCGCAGTATGCAGGCAGCATTCGGTCTATGGAGCAAAATCTGCCACTCGCCTCTTCGTGTCAGGCTCGATCTGCTTATATTCTTGCTGTACTTCAGAATATTCTCTCCCTTGCATTATCAGACTCCGGAACTTCTATTTCACTTCTCGGTTCCTCTTTCTTTCAGCAACTACTTCAATTTCATCCACACCATCAATTACGTTTTTCGGACTTATTGTGTACTTCTCTCTCACGTCACCCTTTAAAAATTCTTGGTCAACTTATTCTTACAGTAAAGATCTTTAAATTTTCATGGTCCTTTCCATTTTACGTCGCTCAAGATCTTCCTATTCCCCTTATACTCGGATATGATTTTATTTCACATACTGGCATAATTCTCCACACTCAAACCTCTTCTATTTCTTTTCATTTTGATTCTGTGACTAGCATTCCTTTGATTACCCCTTCTGATTACCCCACTTTATTACATCTTTCTAACTCGCATGTTTATGTTACTGAGTCTAAGCAGGAAGTTTTATCCTCGCTACTCAACCAATTTTCTGACGTTGTTACGGGACATCTTGGTACTGTCCGCAATTATGAGGCTCATATTGATCTCTTGGACGACTCTCCCGTCAGATCTCCCCCTTGTCATCTTAGTCCACCTCGTATGTAACTTTTGGAGCAACACATATCTCAGATGCTTGCTGATGGTAACATTATCCCTTCTACTTCGAATTATGCTTCACCTGCTTTTCTGGTCAATAAGCCGGATCATTCCACGCGCTTTATCATAGATTATCGTCATCTCAATAGTAAGATGAAATATGATGCTTATCCCCTTCCGAAGCTGCAAAACGCTTTTCAATTTTCTGCTAATGCTAAATATTTTTCCATATTTGACTGTAACTCCGCTTTTCACCAAATTCCCTTAGATTGTGCTAGTTCTAAACTTACTGCTTTCATTACACCTAATGGTCTCTATCAATTTACTAAGCTTCCTTTTGGTCACAGTGTAGGATCCCAGGTCATGCAACGCCTGGTTGACTCCCTTTTTTTCTGATATTAAGTACAAATATCTTTATCCGTACGTAGATGATTTATTGATTTTTCTCCTGATCTTGACTCCCATATTATTCATCTTACCGAAGTACTTTCTCGTCTTCGTACGGCAGGTCTCACTATTAACCCTTCCAAACTTTCTCTTGTCCAAACTTCTGTAAAATTTTTAGGTCATATCATTTCCTCCCAAGGTGTTTCTGTTGATCCTGATCGTATTGCTGCTATTTCTGAACTCTCTCCTCCTAAAAACATCAAACAACTGCGTACTATTCTTGGCATGGTTTCTTTTTATAATCGGTTTATTCCCAACTTCTCTCATATTGCTGAACCATTGCATTATCTCAAACGTAAGACTGTTAAATTTCTTTGGACTCCTACTCAACAACATGCTTTTTCTATTCTTAAATCTCTTCTTATCAAAGCCCCCATTTTGCAGTTCCCTGATTTCTGTTTACCCTTCAAAGTTCACACTGAAGCCTCTGATTAGGCTATTTCTGGAGTTCTTAATCAAGTTGTTGAGGGTACCCCTCTGCCTATTGCTTATTTTAGTAAATTACTTTCCCCCCATTGAACGTAACTATTCCATCTATGAACGAGAAGCCTTGGCTTTAGTGACCACGCTTGAACATTTTTCTGAGTACCTCGATCATGAAGAATTTATTGTTAAACCGATAATCAAGCCCTTTCATGGCTTTTCTCTAATGCTCCCAAAATTGGCAAAACTGGCCGCTGGTTGCTCCGTCTTTCTGGCTTTAAATATTCCATTAAATTCATCTCCAGTACCCAGAATCGTCTTGCAGATGCTCTATCTCGTCTATTTGATCCTTCATCCTCTTACGCTTCTCAGTCTCCTACCACTTTCCAGTCGCTCCCCACCTCTGATTCACCGCCTTTGCATAATTTAATTTGTTCATTAATTGATTTCCCATTATCTTTTCAGTCTTGCCAATCTCATCAAGTTCAGGATGAATTTTGCATTCAGAAGAAAGCTTTGCTTTCTGACCCTTCCTATCGCGGTCCTTTTATGTTTTCCAAAGGTCTGCGTCCTTTTAAACACACCCCTAAATCTTCTGCCAGAGTTGTTGTCCCTTCTATCCTTCAACCCATGATACTTTCTTATTATCATTCTTGTCCTGCGGGAGGGAATTTTGGATTTGCCAAGACTTATGCTCGCATTGCGTCTCTTTATTTCTGGCCTAACATGGGTAAAGATATTCGTCAGTATGTTTCTACTTGCCAACCTTGTCAGTTAGCTAAACTCCTAAATTCTAGACCTTCCAGCCTACATTCTGCTCTCCCTACTACTTCTCCAGCTCAAACGTTTTTATTGACCTGGTTGGACCTCTTGTTCGTTCATCACGTGGTAA
Source organism: Anabrus simplex (assembly GCF_040414725.1). NCBI lineage: Eukaryota > Metazoa > Arthropoda > Insecta > Orthoptera > Tettigoniidae > Anabrus > Anabrus simplex. The sequence continues at coordinate 802,041,323 of NC_090266.1, forward strand.
CACCTATATTTTTACCTTACTGGATGATTTTTCTAAGTATTTGGTACTTCACCCTTTACGCAAAATTTATTCTTCCATTATTATTAATCTTCTCTCCAACATCATATTTCCCCTTATTTGGTTGCCTTCTAATTTAGTTTCCGACAATGCCTCTATTTTTACTTCCAAAAACTTTCATTCAAATGTGTTTCCAACTGGGAATTAAGATAAATATCTCTCCGTATTATCCCCAGGCTAATAACGTCGAACGCTATCACCGAAACCTTCAAATCGCTCTCTCTATTTTTCACAACTCCTACCATAAGGATTGGGATGTAAATCTTTCTGCTTTAGTCCTTGCTTTCAATTCGAGCATAAATTCTTCTAAACAACAAACACCTGCTAAACTGATTTTGGGCCTCTATCTTCATACTCCCTTATTACTTACATGGGATCTTCACACCATTTTAGATTTTGATGACTCCAAATCTATTCAACCTCTTTGGACCGAACTTCTTTCTCATCATCGTGCTGCTCAACTACTTTCCAAGAAAACTCATGACTTCCGTCATCGACCTTCTACGTTGAAACCTGGTGACATGGTTCTCTTACGTAATCATCCCAAAAATTCCGCCAGTGATCAGTTTTCTGCTAAATTAGCTTCTCGGTGGATAGGCCCATTTCGCATAAATTTACCTGCCTACTCCTACTACTGCCCTTTTACAGTCCACTTCTGATTCCTTTGATGTCAAACGTGTTCATATTTCTCAGATAAAATATCCATGCTCCTACTTCTGATAACTAATATTTTCTTTTCACTCTTTTCCTCCTTCCCCCCCCCCCCTCCTTTTTTATTCTGGGGAAAGATTTCCTTACCGGAGTGATTGTTTCCTTTCAAACAACCTTTTTTATGGGGTTTGTGCTTTGGTCCTAGCACTGTTCGGTTATTTTATCGTTTCCCTTTTTTTGACTATACCTTGCTCATCAGATTCTGGTCTCCATCACTCCGTTTCGACCCGGACTCCCCATGAGTGGCTAAATAATGTTATTTTCTCTTTCTTACTTTGCCCCTCATAGACTTTAATCTGGAAACCTGTGTATTCTTAACTATACATATATTATTTTCTTCCGTGCCACATATATTTTATATTGTATACTTTATATTGTACAACATGTATTTATATATCACCCCCCTATTTTGTGAACTCCCTCCTTCCTTATTATTCCCCTTTTTCTCTTTTTGGACAGGTCCATCTCCTCACCTTCATCACCCTTCTTTCCTTCTCTCAACGTTTTCTCCCCCCCCCTTTTTTTTCTTCGTTTGGGTACATCATCCCTCGCCAGTCTGCTTTCTCCTTCTAGTGCACGATCTTCGCTCTTCCAAGTTGGCGCCCCTTGTGAAGACCGCCACGCTATCGTCTCTGCATCATCTCGACGCTCCGCTTTCGCCGGCACGTGGGGAATATGTAACGATCTCAGCTTATACTACGTATATTCCCTACTTTGCATGCTGCTCCTCTCCGACCACGTCGCCGCTACTCCGCGCATTCAACTACTCCGCTCACCTGTCGTCTGGCTACTCAATTCATCACGTGACTCTGACGTCATCCTCTCCACGCTTCGCCTTCTCCGCTTGTGTGTGTGCTGCCGCTTAGCTATTGGACACGTCATAATGACGCTTCTGGAACATGCTGGCTTTCAGCCTCTTTACTTTTCTCGATCTTTCTGTACCGCAATATATTCTCCCTCCGCCGCTCTAAAAATTAAGTCTGCCTTCGTCTCGGAGTGGTGGAGCACCAAAATAACTGTGCTACGTTGTATAATGCCACTTCCATCTGGACTGTTATTTCTTCAAGTAATTTGGTGAGCAAGACTTGTCATTATGTTATTTGGACATTAAATTTTCTATTGGGCCATCTGCCACTGCTGAACTTTTCTTCCGCCGGCTTAAATTTGTATCTTCAAATCACATATGCAAGACTTTATTTCTACAAAAATCGTTCAATCTCGAACTGCGCGACGGACAATGTAAAAATTGTAATCTCATCATCCGCCTCCTAGGACGTATGCTACTTTGTATTATAAATATCATAATAACAGATCCCGCAGAATAGACATACCCGGCGAAGAAAATCCTTTCCCCAGTTCGATCCTTACCCCACTTCCCCTTTCCCTTCCTTTCGCATTTCTTTTCTTTCAGGTTTTGCTCCATTTTTATTCAGCTTTTATATTCATATTCTTCATTGTACGCTTTGTATTTGTCATAAGGTTTTTTGGATACATTTCTTATAATCTATATTGTAAATGTGGCACATTTTTCTTATCTTCTCAGGTTTCCTCTATATTATTCACTATCTATCAAACTTTTGTCTTCGATTTATTATCTTGTTGCAAAATGTTTCATTATTTATGTGTTTATTGTTAAATATACAGTATCTTATTTATATTGTTAATCTTTGCTTTTACCTAGCTCGATAGCTGCAGTCGCTTAAGTGCGGCCAGTATCCAGTATTCGGGAGATAGTGGGTTCGAACCCCACTGTCGGCAGCCCTGAAGATGGTTTTCTATGGTTTCCCATTTTCACACCAGGCAAATGCTGGGGCTGTACCTTAATTAAGGCCACGGACGCTTCCTTGCCGCTCCTAGCCCTCTCCTGTCCCATCGTCGCCATAAGACCTATCTGTGTCGGTGCGACGTAAAGCAACTAGCAAAAAAAAATCTTCGGTTTTCTCTTGTTCCTATATTCTTTCATTTCTTGACCTAGCTCCTTCTTACTGCGCGTTTCCATCGTTCTATTAGTATTATTATCTGTGCCTCTTTTTCTACGACCTTTTTGCTTAATCTATACATATTTACTAATTCTATACTACATTATAACAGTATCGTATGTACATTACTACTACTGCCGTGCACTACAGTTGACTAACTAATGACAATCGCACGCCACCAACACCCTCGTAATAAAATTATCACCCCATAACAACGTGATCACGACAATAGCAACTCCAAGACTGTCATAGAAATGTGATCACAACAATAGCAACACCAATACATACATAAGAAAGTGACTACGGCAATAGCAGCAACAAGGCACTCATAACAAAGTGATGATAACAGAATCACAAAGACACTGATAACAACGTGATCACGATAATAGCAACACCCAGACAGTAATATGAACGTGATAACCACAACAGCAAAACCAAGATACACATAAGAAGGTGATCACGATAACAGCAGCACCAAAATACTCATAAGAAGCTGACCATGATAACGGTAGCACCAAGATGAACATCGAATTGTCTATAGACAGCATAGATCGATGTCATAGACTCGGCCGTATGAAGAGGTCAGCAGCTGTGGTGGTGTAAGCAGGTAATAGGCCGATCATCATCAAATTCCTTAGGTACCATGAAAGAGACAGCATCTGGCGCGCCAAGCGAGCTCTTAAAGGTACCAAATTATTAATAACCGAATCCCTTACAATCACAAGGAAAGAAGTACTGCGTAAAGCTCGGGACTTCTGGGGTATGCGGCGAGTTTCGACGCAGGACGGCCGCATTATCGTTCATTTAGAAGACGGAAAAAAGCTCCACATTAGCTCACCTAATGAACTGAACTTACATATGAGGCGGTTAGGTGGATTATCGAAGTGATATGACAATTGTGATGTGCCTAGTAAATGTTATTATTATTATTATTATTATTATTATTATTATTATTATTATTATTATTATTATTATTATTATTATTATTAATATTAGATTTACGTGTGTGTGTGTGTGTGTGTGGTGCCTAAACGAGTCAGCAGTCCATTTCTTCAGGAAATCCAGGTAAGATTTTTTTTGTCTCAGTTAAAGTATGCCCATTAGTCAGGTAGCTACGGTAGAAAACAATGACCTCTCTATGAATAGCACACCCCTCACTCCTTCACAGAACATAGATGCCGGTAACCTTTTGAATCAAGAACTTTCACTATATCCTCATACTCCCCTGTGTTGTCACTTTAACAGCTTAAGCTTGCCCGCACACATTGACGAAATTCAGGCTATATTTAACAAAAATAGCGTCCATTTGATAGGTATTAGTGAAAGCTGGTTATCGCCATCAATTCCAAACAACATGGTTCGTCTTGATGACTACAACCTCTACCGCCATGATCGTACAAATAAGAGGGGTGGAGGTATTGTTCTCTACTGTATAGATGACCTGAAGAGCCGTGTCATTTGTACCTCATCGGCCGGTGAATTGCCGAGAACAGAGTTTATGTTCGTTGAAGTAGTTGCTAGTGGACAGAAAATACTTATTGGAGTGGTTTACCGACCACCTAAAGTATCTTATTGACCGAGTTTGAAACGCACCTACTTAACTTGCTACCAGCCTATCAACATAGGCTATCATTATACACTGACTGACAGAGCAAATGCAAAACCAAGAAGGAGTGGTCAGAACTTTATGCCAATTGCAGGGTAGACTGACGTCACTGAGGTATGCTCATGATGTGAAATGCGCCGCTGTGCTGCGCACGTAGCGAACGATAAATGGGACACGGCGTTGGCGAATGGCCCACTTCGTACCGTGATTTCTCAGCCGACAGTCATTGTAGAACGTGTTGTCGTGTGCCACAGGACACGTGTATAGCTAAGAATGCCAGGCCGCCGTCAACGGAGGCATTTCCAGCAGACAGACGACTTTACGAGGGGTATGGTGATCGGGCTGAGAAGGGCAAGTTGGTCGCTTCGTCAAATCGCAGCCGATACCCATAGGGATGTGTCCACGGTGCAGCGCCTGTGGCGAAGATGGTTGGCGCAGGGACATGTGGCACGTGCGAGGGGTCCAGGCGCAGCCCGAGTGACGTCAGCACGCGAGGATCGGCGCATCCGCCGCCAAGCGGTGGCAGCCCCGCACGCCACGTCAACCGCCATTCTTCAGCATGTGCAAGACACCCTGGCTGTTCCAATATCGACCAGAACAATTTCCCGTCGATTGGTTGAAGGAGGCCTGCACTCCCGGCGTCCGCTCAGAAGACTACCATTGACTCCACAGCATAGACGTGCACGCCTGGCATGGTGCCGGGCTAGAGCGACTTGGATGAGGGAATGGCGGAACGTCGTGTTCTCCGATGAGTCACGCTTCTGTTCTGTCAGTGATAGTCACCGCAGACGAGTGTGGCGTCGGCGTGGAGAAAAGTCAAATCCGGCAGTAACTGTGGAGCGCCCTACCGCTAGACAACGCGGCATCATGGTTTGGGGCGCTATTGCGTATGATTCCACGTCACCTCTAGTGCGTATTCAAGGCACGTTAAATGCCCACCGCTACGTGCAGCATGTGCTGCGGCCGGTGGCACTCCCGTACCTTCAGGGGCTGCCCAATGCTCTGTTTCAGCAGAATAATGCCCGCCCACACACTGCTCGCATCTCCCAACAGGCTCTACGAGGTGTACAGATGCTTCCGTGGCCAGCGTACTCTCCGGATCTCTCACCAATCGAACACGTGTGGGATCTCATTGGACGCCGTTTGTAAACTCTGCCCCAGCCTCGTACGGACGACCAACTGTGGCAAATGGTTGACAGAGAATGGAGAACCATCCCTCAGGACACCATCCGCACTCTTATTGACTCTGTACCTCGACGTGTTTCTGCGTGCATCGCCGCTCGCGGTGGTTCTACATCCTACTGAGTCGATGCCGTGCGCATTGTGTAACCTGCATATCGGTTTGAAATAAACATCAATTATTCGTCCGTGTCGTCTCTGTTTTTTCCCCAACTTTCATCCCTTTCGAACCACTCCTTCTTGGTGTTGCATTTGCTCTGTCAGTCAGTGTATTAGGCGACTTCAGTACAAATCTACTTACGAAGAAATACGATACTAAGAAACTAGAAGACTTGTTTTCCTCATGTGACTTGACTATCCTTCCCTCTGACCCTACAAACCATGTACGTATTGCCAACAACATTTCCCACACCTTAATAGATCTCAAAGTAACAAACAACCCTCAGAAAGTGGTAAGTCACGGACAAATTTCAGTACCGGGCGTGTCCACCCACGATGTTATATTTCTTGCGTACTCACTTCGCGTTCCAAAATATAAACCTAGGTATATAACGTGCAGGAATATGGAAGATATCGACATCTATGAATTAAGACACGATGCCTACAATCTTCCATGGAATAGCATTTTAAATCTGACAGACATTGATGAAAAAATAAATACATTTAATTCGTTAATACACAATCTATACAACAAACATGCACCGAAAAGACAGATCAGAATATCCCGCAAACCTAATCCATAGCTAACCCCTGCAGTTAAAAATATGATGTCTCAACGTGATGCTCTCTACCGACATTACAAACGTACTCAGGACCCAAATGACTATGAACAGTATAGAATTATTAGGAATAGAACTAAACGAATCATCCATAATCTTAAATTTAAATATGTTCGCGAATCAGTAAGTAACCTAAACACGGCTAGTGCCTGGAGGCATCTCCGAGCCATGGGCATAGGAAAAACACATGAACAGCTTCAGGTACCTGACATTCCACTCGACGATCTAAATGAGTATTTCGCGGAAGAGAGAGCTCATTCTAATCCGCTTAACAGACCACACGTAAATAACGTCCCAGCACCTGCCCCACAAAATCGCCCCTGCTTTGCCTTTCTTATCGTTAGTACTAATGAAGTTAAGAAAGTCTTGGATTCTATTAAATCCAAAGCAAGCGGTGTCGATGAAATTCCTATTACTTTCATACATAATATTATTGGCGCTATTCTACCCATTCTCAACCATATTTTTAATTACTGTCTCAAAAACGGCACATTACCGACAATTTGGAAGTACGTCAATGTAATTCCACTTCCTAAAAACCCAGGTTCGAAACTCATATCCAATTACCGTCCCATTTCGATTCACCCTCCTCTCCCCAATGCGTTAGAACAGTTGGTACATGCGCAAATATTGGAATGCCTTCAGGCTCACTCTCTTCTTGACCCCCTGCAATCTGGCTTCAAGAAGGGTCATAGCACAGCCACTGGCTTACTCAAAGTGACTGAGGACATCAGACAAGCAATGGACGAAAGACAAGTGACAATATTCACACTCCTTGACTTCAGGAGTGCTTTTGACACGATAAACATCCAGACATTGCTGATGAAGCTCAAATCGTTCTTCGATAATGTTGCTTTAAAATTTTTCACCGCATATCTTACAGATCGTATGCAACGTGTTACAGTACAAGATACTGCTTCTCAGTGGCGACTCCGGAAGGCAGGAACCCCCCCCCCCCCAAGGTTCTGTTCTTGGTCCCCTTTTGTTTGTCCTCTATATATATGATATCTCCTCTAAAATGAAGTATAATAGATATCACCTCTTTGCCGACGACCTCCAAATTTACTGCCACGTTAATATAAACGATATATCGAATGCAATAAGAGATATTAACTCCGACCTTCAACAACTCAGTGTGTACGCCAGTGAAAACTCTCTCCTCCTCAACCCCCAAAAAACTCAAACAATTATTATCGGTTCTCAGAAATTATTAAACATCATGTATAAAAATTATGCTACTCCTCCGGTGACATTAAATGCCATCGTAATCCCGTTCAGTAAGGAAGTGAAGAACCTAGGTATGATCCTGACTGAAACTCTTGACTGGTCTGCACATGTAAGAAATACATGTAGAAAGATGTACGCGACGCTACACCCCCTGAAAGGACATAAGAACATTTTGCCACAAGACGTAAAGTTAAAACTACTCCAAACTTTGATACTACCAATACTTGACTACTGCGACATTGTCCTCATTGATGCAACCCGTGAACAAACTATGAAACTTCAACGAGCTCTGAACTCTGGTCTGCGATTTGTTTTTAACTTGAGTTACGATGCTCACATAACCCCTAGCTACACATTTCTTTCCTGGCTGAAACCCGAGAGGCGACGGAAATTCCACGTACTTACGTTGATATATCGAACTCAGAAGGAAAATCTACCCAAATACATCTCTTAAAAATTCCATTTATTATCCTCATTCCATAATTGTAACACTAGATCTGGCACTTCTCTCGCTATTCCCGTCAACCACTCCTCAATATATAACAGATCCTTCGTTGTGGCTGGGTCACGACTTTGGAATTCACTCTCAGCTGCTGTCAGGAACTCAGACTCAATATCGAAATTTAAGATTGCATGTAGGGATTACCTGTTGAATACCGCTGACTGTTTCGTGTGATTGTTTCGTGTGTATGATGACGTATGATAGATAGGTTGTGTGATTATTATTATTATTATTATTATTATTATTATTATTATTATTATTATTATTATTATTATAGTGTAATGTACATAATATTTAGCTTCTTACTCATGTACATAGATCACTTTTATTGCCATACTTATATTTCCATTTACTTTATTACTTATTGTGTTCTCTTTATGTATTGCTTATTTTTTCATTTTGTATCTTACTTTTTCATTATGACTTTGTCTCTTTCTCATTATCTGTACGCTCCGAATTTTATTCTATTTTATTTGTTGAACTCTGCTTTCTTTCTTCATTATATGTTGTCCAAATCTGTAATTTTTAGCTTATCTTTGATTTTATGATAGAATAGTACATTTCTTTTATATATGTATTATCTGTAGATCAATTATGTGGTTAAGTGTAAGAGAGGACCACGAGCCCTAACTTCGCCACTGCTTAAGTCAACAGATAAACAAATAAATAAATAAATAAATAAATAAATAAATAAATAAATAAATAAATAAATAAATAAGATGCTCATAAAAATGTGATCATGGCAATAGCAATACCGAGACAATCATAAGAAGGTGATCACGATAATAGTAACACTAGGACACTCATCACGGCAATAATAACATCAATACACTTGTAAGAATGCGAAAATAACATTAGAAACACCGAGACACACATATCAGTATGATCACAGCAACAGCAACTCCAAAAATCTTTGCCTCCACAATTTTTACAAGAATCTGAGAACGAAATATTAGAGTTAAGTAATGATACTAAGTGAACAGACGAGATTAACATGTCCATCATACAATGTGATTGTAAATAAGCGACAGTGACTGAAATAACGATGTCACAGGAAATAAAGATTGCCACAGAATTTTTGAACTGAAATAGTACAGGAAGTGTGGAGTGCAATGTAATGTGGGAGTAGAAAGTGTGCACACAACACATTAGATATTGTAACCGAGAAAAGTCAAAATATTAGGACGAATAGGAGAGGTCAGTAGAATGGTACTTCAAACAAATAGAAGCAGAACTGCATAAGGACAACAATGATGACTAGGATAATCATATAACCATAAATCATGAACTAATAAACAAAGAGAACATTCAACAGGAAAGACAGCAAATAGTGATCTACATTTCTGAAGAAGGATGAGACTAAACAAAAAGGGTCATTATTGATCAAGAGAAGAATAAGAGTACTTACAGAAATGGCAATATGCTCCTTTCAGAATGGAAATATTTTCAATTCTGTAGAACATATATTAAAGACTTCGGTACATCGTACTTAAAAGAACCGACTTCCACTCACGTTTTTCGACTAGAAGCTCTAAGTTTGTTGTTTAATTGCTGGAGGCTTAGGAAATCGTGATCGAAAGCCCCGTCAAGGTTTTTACGACCTGTTCTGATCTAGCACGACCACAAAGATCGGTACATTCCATATAAATAATTTTTAGCTCTCTCTCTCTCTCTCTTCCTCAACACGTAAAGTTCGACTCTGAACATGTGTGAATATTGTGACTGTATTCACGAGATGTTGAAGTGGATGACTGTGTAGGATTTCGACTAATAAATATTCTCCAATGGAATGACGTTTTTGAGGGAAGTTTCTATGTTTTTTAATGCTATTTGTTCGGGGCGTCGACCTATGAAGATCTTTTCCCCTACTTGCACCATATGTGGAAAACCTGCGTGTATTATGTAAACGGCGGAAGTGTAAAGTGTTGAATGTGAGGAAAGAAACGTTAAGGATGACACAAACACACAGTTCCAGGCCAGGGATATTAATCATTTACAATTAAAAACTCCTGACCCAGCCAAGGATCGAACCTGGGGCCGCCGGGTGACAGGCGGATGCGTTGCCCCCTACACCGCGGGGCCGGACAAGTTTCTATGTTACTCTATTACCTAAAACAGTGGTGGTCACATGAGGGATAAAATCGAAGTAATGTCCAGCCATTCGTAATCCATCAAGTGTAAATGAAACTACTTCCTTCCTTCCTTCCTTCCTCCAACTCGGCTCATTGACACCACAAATGAATGTCAAATTACAGTCATAGATTGAGTGTGTTTAGCCTCAACGGAACTCTCCCAGATGCTACATGATTCCTCTGTGAGCAGCACCACTCCACTCACTTCAGACACAAAATATGTCAAATGAAGTTAAGTACCGGTACATCAAGTATGTCTTGGAGTAGAAGTAGAACACCAATAACTGTTACTCGTCTTCATTTACATAAAAACATTTAAAAACTCATCTGCTCTTTTTAAAGTGCGTACTAAACATCCATTAGAAAACACCAGTCGAAGCTGCGTTTCTGTATGATACAAAGAATGCCAATCGGCAACTCATTTTCAAGCGGGCAACTCTAGCAATCAGCCATGCGATGACCAGTAGCCAGTACACTCCACAATTAAAGTTTACGACCCGTTCTGATCTAGCACGGCCACAAAGATCGATACTTTCCATATAAATCGGTTTTTTCGCCCTCTCTCTCACACACTCTATTTCATATGACAGAAGCTCATTAAAGCGGTTTCTCGGACATAAAGGTTCATTAAGCCTCCATTGCATGCATACAATTAGCATTCTTACTACTATATACTTACTTACATGCGCACGAGAGCTAAGTTGCCCCAATCAATCTCATTATGGCTGGAATCGAGGAAACGGTCTGGGTGGGGCTGGCCTGGCTACTTCACATTGTATGCGTATTGCTGTACAGTCTTGTTCAGAAGACGTGACATAGTCAGGAGGACAAAAGGACGAAGCTAGCCATGTATCTGCAGGTAGCAAACAAGTTTTGTTACTAGAAATCTTGTTATCATTGGCCACAGAAACTAGAGTTACAAATGGAATCCGAGCCACAGGAACGTGACTATACATTTAAGAATCCCATATGCATTGACAGGCAGCTGTGGTAAAGTGGTCATTGATCAACCCACAGTCTCCTGAACTTGAATTTCAGAGTTATTTTATCGTGCTCAACAGCCTCGTGTATACGTTGAGTAAACTCATCATTCCTTCCTTGTGTGTGTGGGGGTGAGGGTGATATGACTCCACAGTGCGAGTCTTGTAGGTGTATACTTGCATACGAAGGGTGATAATAGGTTTGAACCCCAACGTCAGCATCCTTTAAGATGCTTTACATTGGTTTCTAATTCTAACACCAAGTGAATGCTGGGCCGGTAATTTATTTAAAGATTTAGTCTGTCCTAGTACATTTCAAACCCCTGTGTGTTAGGAAGATGAATACTGACATTTTGGGAGTTTTAGCGTCTGAATCGTTGTGATAGGTTGGGGAAGCTGAAAAAGCAAAATATATAGACTTAAGTTAGATGTTGTTAAAAGAGATATGCTTTCACAGAGAGAGCAAGATTTTTGATAAGGTGACAAGAGAATTATTAATACAAAATCAAGTAGGGAAAATGTATTGGTTTAATAATTAAAATAGGGCAACAGTTTTCTATGATCAGCACAGCGAACGAATTGTTACTGTCAAGATATATACCAAGACAATGAGTACCACAGTAACACAAGTGTACGCTCCAACCATTTCAGCAGATGATGAAGAAATGGAAAAACATTTGAGGAAAGCGAATATTTAACACAACATGTAACAGTAGATTAAACATCAAATGATGGTTCTGATCATAGGTAGCCACGATTCACTGAGATTGTATCACTCACTTCTTTTTCTTCAATTTATTTACGTCGCAACACTTCACTCTCCTTCTTATCTTCAATTTCTTCAACTTAAATTAGCATTTTATGCTAATTATGCCAAACATTATGCCAAAAATTTTACAACATGAATATGAAAAATGTAGTACAACAGAAGAAGATTGCGCGAATGCTCTTCCCCCTTCCGTTTTAATCCTTCAACCTCCCTTCCCTTAAACATATACCCTGAACTATTTTTACTGTTTTGATATTTCTTTTCTCACACTGTGATTCATATACCGGCTTTCTTCACTTCAGTCTGAACAGTGATACATTTGAAGATTGGCCTGTAGCCTACTGCATTATTTCTGCCAGGAAAGAAGAAGCTTAGTTAATAATTCAGAAAGCTACGAAAGAAGGCAATGAGTATAAGGTGAGTGAGAATGGCAATCCTTGTTTTCAGGTTAATAAGTATGACAGAAGTAGATGTTAATATTCATTCTCACATTGACATCACCTCGGACTTCCGTCCTCTTTAACACTATAAGTCAAACTCAGAGTCAATAATATCAGGATGTTCCATTACACAGAAAATGAAAACACAACGAAAATTAATGACACCAGTCAGCCCAAATACACATACAGTGTAAAAAAGTCGTACAAAGTAAGCAAAAGGGTTAGAGGAAACCCATATGCTAAGGGGGGGGGGGGTTTCTAGGATTTGAAAGAAAAATTCATACGACGGGAAACAACACAATATAACACAATTACAATTTAAAAATCATTCTTTCCTTTATGAAAGGAAGACTGGAATTGACAGGTAATATATTTGACATCTTCTCAAGTCACATATAAGTTAATAATGCTATTTGCTTTTACGTTCCAGTAACTACTTTTACAGTTTTCTGAGACGGCAAGATGCCGGAATTTAGTCCCACTGAAGTTCTTTTACGTGCCAATAAATCTACCGACATGAGGCCGACTTTGAGCACCTTCAAATACCACCGGGTCGATCCAGGATCGAACTTGACAACTTGGGTTGAGAAGGCCAGAGCCTCAACCGTCTGAGCCACTCGGCCCGGCAGTCACTTATTATATGATAGATATGATTAATGAGGATTCGTGGTGCTGACTACATGACACCTCGTAATCTGCAGGCCTTTGGGCTGAGCAGCGGTCGCTTGGTAGGACAAGGCCCTTCGGGGCTGTTTTGCCATGGGGTTTAGTTTGCTAAGTACGATATGAAATGTTTGCTCCCTTACTACATATGAATGCAGGGTGTTCGTTTTCAAATCTCATTATCATTCATTCATAAACATTTATGGTTCTTATGGTACAAAATTCAGGAATAATTACATTGAGCATATTGTCTACCTAAATTATTTAAGCACTTGGATACAATAAAATGAACTCTATTGAGATAATTATATTACAGGACTGTTTTCGCTGTGTTCAAGTGTAGTCACAATTAATGAAGAAAATCTTACTGCTATCGCTAATGTGATATTCACCGACTCCAAGAAATCCATGCATGCTGAGAGGAACATGGACGAAAATAAAAAATGGTATATCCAAAATGTTAGGAATTTCAGCTACACTCTCCGTCTGAAGAAATTTACAAATTTCAACTTGCTGAAAAATGTCAAAATGGTCATATACTTTTGGCGGTAATTATACAATTTGACCCCGTATACTGAGGAAGACGTGTTCCCACCATTGTCTTCCTTGAACTCTCACTATACGATCGAGCTTTCTAAACCCCTTACAGCAGATTACATTTTTGGTCCATTACAGAGCTCCGATCAAAGCAAGACTACGTATGATGGGCTTTAGATTAACTTTCAATATAATAACTTGTTTAATGACGTGTTGTCTCCGAAGAGGCCTGCTGAGGGTCTTTCGAATTGACGCCGTATTGGCGACCTGCGCGTCTCTGTGGATGGGGCCCTACCAATTATGAATTCTGACTCTGAAGACGGCACACACACCAATTGAGGTTATAATTCCCGACCCTGTCGGAATTCGAACCCGGGACCCTTCAGACCATTTAGCCATGTAGCCGGACCGTATGAGAACTGAGGTTTCCCCTCTCCTGCAATTGAGGAATGAATCACAATTGCCTCTGGGGAACAATTCGAAAAGGACCAAAGGAAAACCTTACAGGTCACAGCACCGTGAACAGAAATAATAATAATAATAATAATAATAATAATAATAATAATAATAATAATAATAATAATAATAATAATAATAATAATAATAATAATAACGGAAATAACAGAGCAATTCATATTCGTTATCATTTTTTCTCATATCCTACTCATCTATACTTCCGTTTATAGAATTACTCCCGCCCTCAAGTTTCCCATATCGACTGTCTGGGACGAGATTTTGAAGTAAAAAGCGGGAAGACACAAACTCAACAAAACCATGGCAGGGCCGACTACGTGTGTTGGCCGAGAGAGACAGTCGAACATTGAAGAAGGTAGCACAGGAAAATCACATGTCATAACAGTACCACTAATTGTGCGGGTAGCAGCACGGCTGTGCGCTGGGAGGTACAAGAATGGGGTTCAAATATCAGACACCCGCCTATGAACCGTACATTTCGCCGGTTTCGCCGCATTTGGAGGCGTAAAGAACTACTGGTCTGTGGATGGCTGAGGATTCATGATTTAGAGTGAGGAATCACTCTATAATACGTAGCAGTCAGATAGGAGGGTCTGGTGTCGTGAACGATACATGTCAGCCTCTATAGGCTCGCAGCGAAATTTTATGGAGGTGTGGTGACAGTTTGGAGCTTTCTAGATCCTCTCATAATACTACGGAGCACGTTAAAGGCGGAAGGACGTAAGGACATTTTGACCAGCTGCGTGATGTCATTAGTAGAAGACCAGTTTAGAGATGACTACTGTGTTTTTGAGCATGATAATGCTCCTGCCATCAAGCGAGGTCTATTCCTGAGGGATTTATGGACAGTGAAGTTCCAAAAATGGACTCCCCAAACTAGAACCCCGACCTCAAACCTGTCGGATACTTCCGGGATGAGCTAAAATGATGACTTCACACCTGAAAGTATCTGTCAAGAGAAAATGCCAAAGGGGAGATACCAGATTGGACCAAGGAGTCATTTCAAGTAGGAAAGGCATCCTGCAACAAAATCTTGCCATAAAAATTCATCTAACCTTATCCCCGAGCCCGTACAAATGAACGGGTCTAAGGCTTACAAGGGAACATCAATCAATGTTGTTACCGAGCAAGTGGCTGCGCGGCTTGGGTTACGTAACTATTAGCTTACATTCGGGAAATAATGGGTTCGAATCCCACTGTCGGTAGCCCTAAAGATGGTTTTCCATTTTCACACCCGGCAAATGCTGAGGATATACCTTACTTAAGGCCAGAGTCGTTTTTCCCCACTCCTAGCCCTTTCCTAGCCCATCGTTGCCAAAAGACCTATCTGTGTCAGTGCGACGTAAACCAATTGTAAGATTCTCTCTCTCTCTCAATCAATCAATGTTATGAAAATTTGATACCTATCTATTCACCATCCGAAACAGCCTACTGAAATATTTAAAACCCTTGAATATTACATACTATCGTGCATATATCTACGAGTTAGAGGGCGGTAAGGATGTGCGGGTGGGGGGGGGGGGTTCAGTGTCCAATCGGAGAGAAGTTCTTTTGAGCTGCTGGCACGATGTAACGGGAAGCAGGTAAGAGAGAGTACTATGAGTGCAGTCAACCTGGCACCGCGAGTTGTGTGCGGGTGGTTCCATAGTAAACTTTTGCCTATAGAAATGAACCCTCTTAGAGTAGTGAATGCGTTATATAATCACTTTAAAGAAAATGATTGCCAGCTCTCCGTTTTAACCAAAGAAGATGAGACAATATTTCAGTATTTAGTATACATATTAGTCTGATACAGTAATAGTATATAAGCAGACTTTGCATATTGATGAATATGAACCAGTATTTCAAACAGTTTTAGGGCCCAACGAATACGAATCTCCATCGGAAGAATATGCTTCACCTTCATCAAAACATCAGAAGGTCCATTCAGCCCGGAAAAACGTAGAATAGAATGGTCATTGGAATAAAAAAGAGAAAAGTTATAAACACATGGTTGAATGCAAGGAAGCGGAAGTCAAATCAAACATTTCCTCGATTATCACGGAACTCTATGAAAAGCAGATATTGTCGAGTGAAGCACGAGACGCAGTTGTGCCATTTCAAGGAAGATATTGCAAAAGCGGATTCTACTGGCAATTTATCTCCCAGTTTGACAGCCACAGATGTACGAAAATTTTGGAAGCTCGCGTAAACAACCTGATAGTGCACGATACGAACTTACAAAAATGAGTCCGTGAAGGGACCAAATCACTTGATGTACATTTGCCAGCAAGTGCAAGTTAGATATAAAATTTCAAGCAATATTTCCACATAAGATCACGAAAAATTCCGCAGTCTGTCACAAGAAAACGAGGAGAACAAGAAGAAGGTGAAACTACTAACAACATACTGCATTCCTGGAGAGAAGAGACTATGTTGCATATAGAGCAGTATGGGGCCAACAATGTGTATAATGCAGATCAATCTGGCATAAATAAAGAAACGCATAGCGGGAGAACATTTGATCACCGTGGTAAGAAGATAGTATGTGGTGTTACACAATCACAAAGAGCACAGATACGTTCATTCATAATTATGCAAATTGTATCATACATTGGACGTCTCCTTCCCGGTCTGTTTATCGTGCTGCAGAAATCAAAGCCACCAAGTCAAGCTGTCCAGCAGGGTATGATTAGAGCCCCTAATTTAATTGTGCAGTGGTCGAAATCTGGAAAAATGACAAAAGATATTTTTCGCATATTACTGGAGTTGATATTTTTACTTCACCCTGGTCCATCGAACTGTTTACTGTTGGATTCCTGGGAGCCTCACAAACATAATAATTTAATACATGAAGTACTTTCATTAAATAAATATGAACCCGAAAAGTTAAAAGTGAAAATCATTCTAGCAAAAGAAAAATCTGAATTATAACCTTCAAACAGGCATTTTTTCCGTATATTGAAAATAATGGACCGACATACTTATGATTTCGTTGTGTTAAATAATGTTAATGTGAACTTGAAACTGCGTAACAATATTCTCAAGTGCATGTCACTGATCTACAATCATGAATGTCCCATTGCGTTTGTTACACAGACATGGGTGTAAATTATTGGGTCTGTTTAGCACGAATGTAACTTTAAAAATAGCACAGACTATTGTTTAAGGAAAGGAACTGGTACCTGCGAATTCCTTATGGAGGACAACAATAATTGTGATCAGCTTTCTTTACTCAAATGTAGCTGGTGCAAGAAGCTATTGTGTTTCGAACCTTTTTTCTTAATTTCCAGTATCATTCACAAGAGATTGAATACGTTTAAGGGGATTAAACAGGATTGCCACATTATTGGTGATTACGTACCGGTAATTGTTTAATCAGTAGGTACTCATACATGTGGTGTTCACATGTTTACCTGGAATATTTTTATTCCTCATGCGATTACAATACAACCGCAGGTTAGTATTTAATTGTGTCTTTAAAGCATGTATAAATTAATTACAAGAAATTAATACGTAGTTTAATAGACGTACAATGTTCACAAGCTTCACTGCACTAACAGTGCTCTCTCTCTCCCGCGACCGCTTCCCATTACATCGCGCCAGCAGTTCAAAATAACTTCACTCCAATTGGACACTGGCGATCCCCCACCCGTACACCTTTACCGCCCTGTAACTCGTAGATATATGACCGATAGGATGTAATATACAAGGGCTTTACATATTTCAGTGTGAACTTTAAGATGATGTAAAAATCGGCTTTGAGTTTTCTTAACGTTGATTGATGGTCCCTTGTAAGGCAAACTCTCGCATTTTTTTAAAAATTTTGCTATTTGCTTTACGTCGCACCGACACAGACAGGTCTTATGGCGACGATAAACTCTCGAAATATGACTCCCTACATAGTGTTGGCGTCAGGAAGGGCATTTGGTCATAAAATTGGGTCAAATTCACACGAAATGCCAATCCAAAAAAACTGGGGAGGAAGAAAATATCTCGCATTATTACAGGATAATATTAGATGAAAATGAATGTGGTACGTTCTTTCATTATTGCCTATTATATCCTCTTGGGAGGAAGTTCTCAAACCTAATTATTGCTATATCGGTCTGTTTTCAGACTTACTTCTTTTTACGGAATTGAAGGCTGAATTTACTTAAAATATTAGAAGCCGTAGGTAAAATGTTATGTAGAAGTATAAGTCCGCATCGGTTTTTCTCAGGACGCAAATTTATTTTACATAAGCAGTAAAACATGTATTATAATTGTCTCCTTCGTAAATAAAGCAGTACCATATTCTCGTTAATTATTTATGATTTCCTACTAATTCCACACCCGAAGAAATCTACTGATTTGAAATGAATAATACAGGCAGGGTGTTCCCAAACATGAGAGTGTGGGAAATTCAGTGTAATTATGATCAAGTTAACAGTCTGCAAAGTGCAAGGTACTTGAAACTATGATCAGTATTATCACGAACTACGGAAAAAGTGTATTAAGGAAAATGGGAGTGGGGTATAATACACCACAAAATAACACGAATAGTCCCCATGATCGATTTTATAATAATGTTTTAGATTTCACGTCAGACTAACTACTATATGGCTTTCGGAGACGCCGAGCTGCATGAATTTTGCACCGCAGGGGTTATTTTACTAGCCGGTAAATCGACACGAGGCAGGTGAATTTGAGCACCTTCAAATACCACCGGACTGAGCCAGGCACAAACCTGCCAACATGGATGGAGTCAGAAGGTCACGGCGGTTTCAAGTACAAGCATTCATCAATTCGAAACTTAAGAGCGCCTTGTTATCAAAGGAAAAAGCTAGTAAATTGTTCAGCAGAGTAAGGAAAAGATGAAAGTCTACTGGAGCAAGATCTGGAAAGCAGGGTGAATGTGGTATAACCTCCCTAGAGTGTTACAATAACTAACTTTTTCGCTACTTGTTTTTAAAGTCTCATTATCAGGTCGAAGGTTTTCGTCGACGGAGGAATGGGAAAGGGATAGGTTTGAGAAGGTAGCAGCCGTGACCTTCATTAAGGTACAGCCCCAGCATTTGACCGGCGTGAAAATGGGAAATCAGGGGAAAACATTTTCAGGGCTGCCGACGATGGGATTTCAACCCACTATCTCCCGAATGCAAGCTCGCAGCTGCGGGAATCTAACCGCACGACCAACTCGCTCGGTTTAGAATAACATTTTTTGTATCAGAAAAACATTACGCCCACATAAGCTTAAGTGAGCTGTTGTTAAGACGTCAAGCATTAATAGTGGGTGAATTAACATTACATGAAAAAACAATGAAATGTCGTATGGCTTTTAGTGCCGGGATATCCCAGGACGGGTTCGGCTCGCCAGGCGCAGGTCTTTCTATTTGACTCCCGTAGGCGTCGTGATGTGGATGAAATGATGATGAAGACAACACATACACCCAGCCCCCGTGCCATTGGAATTAACCACTTAAGGTTAAAATCTCCGACCCGGCCCTGGAATCGAAACCTGGACCCTCTGAACCGAAGGCCAGTACGCTGACCGTTCAGCCAACGAGTCGGACATTACAAGAAAAACTGTGCAATTTGAAATGTGTAGCTTATATTTTAATGTTCATAAAATGTGAACAGTAATATTCCTTCATTTTGTTACTCACAGTACTTAGCATGTAGCAGAGAGTGACTGCACAAGTACTTGTGCTATTTTCTGTTTATGTTTAATTTACCAGCGCATTAGTTAACATTCAACTACCTGCCCAGGGAAATTCAGCGTCATAATGAACATGTTAACAGTCTGCAAAGTGCAAAGTACTTGAAAATATGATCAGTATTATCACGAACTACGGAACATTTATTACTTTTCAAATCATACAAAATGAAGAAATGTTATCCACACATTTCATTTTTTCTGGACCTAGGTTGGTGGGTTCGATTGAGACACAGTTCTATATTATTTGAAGGTCCTGAAATACTGTACGTCAGGCTCATGCCGGTAGACTTACTAGCTCGTAAATGAACTGCTGTGGGAAAAATTGCGGCTCTTTGGCGTCTCTGAAAATAGTAAAAGAAGTTAGTGGGACGTAAAATCCATATATTAAAAAAACTTTATTCTGCTTATCCCAGTTACTTCTGGCGCCGGTGGAACTGCCGGTGTTATTTTGGATCGGATGCCCTTCCTGACAGCACGTAATTCTTGAGACAGAAATCTCGACCCAGGTTAGATCGGGATTCGAACTTCAGCCTTCCGGGTAGCCAGCAGTTAAGCCACTGAGCTAATCACGCCACCCGTAAAACAAATATATTATTATTATTATTATTATTATTATTATTATTATTATTATTATTATTATTATTATTATTATTATTCTTGTTTTCGAATGGGTCTACTATGGACCACGTTAAGCATCATTCATTTACGGTTCTTCCTCTTTCGATCGGCCCAGTACTTCTTCATCCTTTCGGAGTGGGCTTCTTTACGTTCTCGTGACCAGTTGTTGCCTGTCCGTTTTTTGCTACTTTGATCTTGGAATCCCTTAATTTTGTTGATGATTTTTCTGTATTCCTGTCTGTTGTATACTACCTGCTGTGATATATTATTTTACTCCATATCCTCCTTGACCCCTTTAAGCCAGCTAGTTTGTGTCTTCCTGTTCTCCATGTATTCCAGAATTCGCTTGGCTGTTCTCTCTGGTGGCATTCTTTTAACGTGTCCGTAGAAGCAGAGTCTTCTCTTCTTGAAGGATGTTGTGATTTTTTCGGTCCTTTTGTATAGTTCCTCATTTGGTCGCAGTCTAAATTCTTGACCCACTTTCCTGGGCCCTAGTATCTTCCTCAAGATCTTCCTTTCTGTCTTTTCAATGTTTTCTAGTAAGCCCTTCCTGTTCAGTAGAATACATTCGATCGCGCATAGACTTTCTGGTTTGATGACAGTGTTGTAATGTCTGATTTTTGCAGTGAATGAAACTGATTTTTTATTGTAGACATTTCGACATAACTGGTATGCTGCTTCCATCTTTCTTGCCCTTTCCTGTAATGCTATTCCTGGTAGTCCTGTTGGGGTTATCCATTCCCCTAGATATTTAAACTTCTGTACTCTTTTAATTGTTCCATATTTGGTGACAATATTTTGTGTCGGATCCTTTTTGTCCTGAATCATTAGTTCCGTCTTTTCGAAGGATATCTGAAGTCCCGTCTTTACAGCAGTCTCTTGAAGTGTTTCAATTTGTACCTTGGCTGTTTCAGTGTCTTCTGCCAGTATTGCCATATCATCTGCGAATGCTAGACAGTCAATTTTGACTCCAGATCTTCCCAGTGATATTCCATTTTCCACCCCTAATTCCGTCAGTCTCTTCCTCCACTCTCTGACCACTTTTTCAAGTATAACATTAAACAGGAGTGGTGACATCCCGTCCCCTTGTCGGACACCTGTTTCGATCTTGAATGGTTTTGACAACGTACCCATAAACTTAACCTGTGATGTAGTGTCAGTGATGGTTTCTTTGATTACATTTCTAGTTTTTTTTATCTATCCCAAACTCTTCTAACGTGCTTATCAAGGTTGCTCTGTCGACTGAATCATAGGCTTTCTTAAAATCCACAAATACAATCACTAGATTTTTGGCTGTGAGTGCACGTAGTTGTATTATGGAGATTAGTTTGAAAATTTGCTCACTGCATGATCTCCCTTTCCGGAATCCTGCCTGGTATTCACCAAGTTCTTTTTCTATTATCCCTTCAGTCCTGTTTTGTAGTGCCTTGGATAGAATTTTAGAGGCAACTGGTGGCAATGATATTCCTCTGTAATTGTTAACGTTTGTTCTGTCTCCTTTTTTGTGCAGCGGGTGTATTAATGATGTCTTCCGTTCCTTTGGGATGCTCTCTGTCTGCCAAATCTCCTCAAACAGTGCTTCTAGCTGAGTCACTAAGTGTTCTCCGGCATATTTCAATAACTCTGCAACTATTGAATCTTCACCTGACGTCTTATTGTCCTTCAGTCCTGTTATTATTCCCCTGATTTCTTCTTTATTAGGTGGTTCTGAGTCCGGTGTCTGGTTCTTGGGTTTCTCAAACATTAGAGTTTCTTCAGGTTTTTTTACAGTTCAGTAGTTTCTGGAAATAATTTGCAAGGTGTTGGCAATTCTGTTCACTTCCAGTGATTAGATTTCCTTCGTCATCTTTGAAGCATAGGGTTGGCGGTTTGTATCTTGTTTAGTTCCTCCTGAATGTCTAGTAGAAATTACGTGTATTGTTTTTCACGAAATCTTCTAGTTTCTTTAGTTGCTGTGTGTCATAATGTTTCCGTTCACCTCTTATGGTTTTAGCTGTTGTTTTCCTTTGTGTTTTGAATGCCTCCCAGTCTTCTGGTTTCTTAGTTGAGTTCCATTTCTTCCATGTCTGAGCCCTTCTTTGTAGTGCTTCTTCGCAAACTTCATTCCACCACGGATGTTTCTTCTTTTTACTTCGTAGGATTGTTTGTTCCGCTGCTTGTTGTATTGATGTTGCCATCTCAGTCCAACTGTGACTTTGAATCTTATTTATCCTGTTCTGGTATTCATTCACAGTCTGCTGATTGAACTTCAGATCTTCTATTCTGTATCTTGTAATTTTTGTACCACTACTTTTTCTCCTTTCTGGTGTTAATTTCATCTTAATTTTTGTCAGATAGTGGTCAGAGTCGAAGTTTGCTCCTCTAGCTACATGTACATCTTGAATTTCTCTGGAGTTTTCATAACTGATTGCAACATGGTCAATCTGAAATTCGCCCAATAATTTGTTAGGTGATATCCATGTAGTTTGTTTCTTTGGCTTCTTCTAGAACTTGGTGGTCATGATGTTCAAATTGAATTTTTCACACAACTCTATCAACCTCTTACCATTCATGTTTGTCTTGCTGTGAGCCGTGAATTTTCCTGTGGTTCTTGATGGTTCATTCCTTCCAATTTGTGCATTGAAGTCTCCTAGCAGAATTACAACATTTTACTCTGGAGTATTTCCTAGGATTTCTTCCAGACCTTCCCAAAATTTTTCTACTTTCTGTGGATTTAGTTGGTTGTCCTTATTTATTGGTGCATGTGCATTTATTATTGTGTATTTCTTGTTCTTGTTTTTGAAAGTTAGTGTTGACATCCTTGGTGAGGTGGATTTGAATTCCGTTATCTTGTTTGCCAGTGAATTGTGTACTACAAATGCTGTTCCAAACATCCAAAGACCTTTAGTGTTTTGTATTTTCTCTGCTGGTTTACCTTTATAAATCCTGTAGTTGTGTGTTTGTACCGTATTTTCGTCTCGGTATCTTGTTTCTTGTATAGCTAATATTTTCATCTCTTGTTCATCCATCATTTTAGTCAGTTCCATTTGTTACCCTATTTTCAACATCGAGTTTACATTCAGTGTCCCTATGAACGTTCTGTGTTTACATTTGTGATTTGTCTTTGGGATTCTAAGAACCTCCGACTGGTCTTGACTTGCGCAATGCTGCTGGACCGCCGGATCCGAATGCCCAGCTTCGGTAGCTTCGCCACCACGAGGATATGAGTTACTCATTGCACCTTTCATGACTGATACTTGTTTAGAGCTTGTGCTTCTAGAAATTTGCATTTCCATCTGCTACGACTTGGTTCGCTGCACCAAGAAGTTTTCCAGGCCGCCCCTAACATGGGGAACAGACGCCACGGGAATGGCAGAGTGCTTTTTAGGCGGCACTCACTCGCCTTGTCACATTGCCGTCACTGGATATTATTATTATGATTATTATTATTATTATTATTATTATTATTATTATTATTATTATTATTATTATTATTATTATTATTATTCCCGGCTCCCTGAATGAATGATCAGCGTAGTCGCCTTAGGTTCAGAGGGCCCCGTGTTCAATTCCCAGCCGGGTAGGAGATTTAACGTTAAATTGTTAATTCCCTTTGTCTCGGAAACTGGGTGTTTGTGCTGTCCCCAATATTCCTGCAACTTAAATACCACACACAACACTATCCTCCACCGCAATAACACGCATTCCTATACACGGTAGATACCACTCACTCTCGTCGGAGGATCTGCCTTAGAAGGGCTGCACCATGCTAGAAATAGCCACACGAAATTAAAATTAATTTATTATTATTATTATTATTATTATTATTATTATTATTATTATTATTATTATTATTATTATTATTATTATTATTATGTAGGCCAGTGCTACCAACGTCATAGAAACCTCATTTGAATCATTATTTTTTAATTATATTCAAGAGTTATTGCGGAAAATATTGCCAGTTGTTCACAAAGTGCGACTGAAATGAATTTGCCGACTTATGGCTAAGGGGCGCTTTTTAATGGCATGTAATATTTTTGCTTGAAAAGTCATATTTTGGACAAATTTGAGATATTGGTCATATTGCTGCTTGACGCGTAATAAAGTCATATTTCCTGTCATATTCTAAGGATTTTCATATTGAGTAAATTCTTGTGGCAAGTTGCGGCGTCATGGCTAAATGGTTAGCGTGCTGGCCATTGGTCACAGGGGTCCCGGGTTCTATTCCCGACAGGGTTGGGAATTTCAACCATCATTGGTTAATTTCGCTGGCACGGAGGCTGGGTATATTGTGTAGTCTCCATCATCATTTCACCCTTATCACGACGCGCAGGTCGCCTATGGGAGTCAAATCAAAAGACCTGCACTTGGCGAGCCGAACATGTCCTCGGACACTCCCGGCGCTAAAAGCCATGTGCCATTTTATTTCGTTTTGTGGCAAGCTATTCAGCGAGGGAATCTTTCTGTAATAGTTAGGGAGTCTATTAGTGGACTAAATATTACTCTGTATGCGTGAACGGGCAGGTAAATGAATAAGGGATCTTCTTGGAATTTCCTTCTTTTTTCTTGCAAGTTGCTTTACGTCGCACCGACACAGATATGTCATACGGCGATGATGGGACAGGAAAGGGTTAGGAATGGGAAGGAAGCGGCCGTGGCCTTAAGTAAGGTACAGGCCCAGCATCTGCCTGGTGGGAAAACGGGGAACCACGGCAAACCATCCTCGGAGCTGCCGATAGTGGGGTTCGAACCCACTATCTCCCGAATACTGGTTACTGGCCGCACTTAAGCGAGTGCAGCTATCGAGCTCGGTTGGAATTTCCTAATGAGGAGCACGAAGTGATTGACAATACTCAGAAGAAAGGCATCCTGGGGAGCATACGCAGCTAATGAACTGGTATTTCTGTTCCCTAGAAAATTCCAGAGGACTGTCTGGCTTGTTGTTTTGAGACCACTTCTTCAGTGTAGTTTCAACATGCCTAAACCGAAGTGTTCAGAGAGTGTGAAATTCAGGCAGTTTGTTAAGGAATTCGGAGAGCAAAATTTTCGTAGAGATAGTGTTACATTATATTGTAAACTGTGTGGAGTGAAGGTATGTGCTCAGAAACGTTTTAATGTGCAACACTGCGCTTCAACTAAACATCAGAAGTGTTTAATAAAATCTTCCGCGGCAGAGAATACTCAGCGTTTGCTTTCAGAAAGTGCCTCGTGTGCAGCTACTGCTCCGTCGGACAACCGATCGAAATTTTGTTGGGATCTCTGCAGGATGATGGTTACTTCAAATATTCCCTTGAAGAACTGAACAGTACACTCGTGATCACAAGAAATCCAGGGGAAAGGGAAAACAGGTAACGTCTGGGCGTAGATTTTGGCCAATCCTGAGGATGAAGTGGAAGTAAGCTAGGCAACGTCTTCCAGGAGGTGTGACCGGTAACGTTGTACACTCAGTGGCCACTTCCAAAACCATTTTCTTGGGAAGTGATTAAGATTTTTCTATGGTTAAATATTCTGGCTATTCTGGCTTCTCCCAATCAAGGAAAACAATTAATTAACAATAATTTAACTGTGAAGAAATGTGCACCATGCAATCCCGCGCAAATACGTATGGCATTTAACTGGTTGATCAGCGCTGGCAATAATTCCATAGGAACGGTTTTCCAAACACCCTTGCGACTCTGATGATCATAATTATTTAATGTTAGGTTATTTTTACTTTGGCTGTTGAGAATATGATATCTATATACCGGGTGGTACAGCTGCCCCTATTCACTCAATTTTATGTAACCCGCAGATTGTAGCCTAACCTAAAAACATTGACCTTGGCTCTTCACAGCTATGTCTGGTCTTACTACACTTTCTATAATTCATTTATTCGTGTCAACGAAGTTTTTTACAAGTTGCCCTTTTCTGCTATTGGCTTTACGTCGCAGAGGCACAGATAGGTCTAATGGCGACGATGGCGTAGGAAAGACCTAGAAGTTAGAAGGAAGCGGCCGTTGCCTTAATTAAGTTACAGCCCCATCATTTGCCTGGTGTAAAAATGGGAAACCACGGAAAACTGTCTTCAAGGCTGCCGACAGTGAGATTCAAACCCACTATATCCCGGATGCAAGCTCACAGCCGCTAACCACACCGCCTAACTCGCCCGGTACAAGTTTCTTTACGTCGCACCGACACAGATAGGTCTTATGGGGACGATGGGACAGGAAAGGGCTAGGAGTGGGAAGGAAGCAGCCGTGACCTTAATTGAGGTACAGCCCCAGCATTTGCCTGGTATTAAAATTGGAAACCACGGAAAACCATCCACAGGGCTGCCGACAGTGAGGTTCGAACCCACAATCTCCCGAATACTGGATACTGGCCGCACTTAAGCGACTGAGCTATCGAGGTCGGTGTCAACGAAATCAGCATTAACGATAAAATACCGAATGATTGTTAAGAATCGTGAAAATTCTGTATCACAGAAACTTCATGTACAGAGAATATGATGGCTGAACCACTAGAAGTGTTGTTGAATATGACGCTGGCAAACGACAGCTCGTGCTAGCCGAGCGTGCTTGAAATCACAGGAGGAAAGCGGTGCTCGGTAGTTGGAGGTTCGAGTCCGCTATAGAACGAAATCTTCATTTCGTTGTTAAATGTTCGTGTGAATCGCGTTGTTAAAGAGAAATCTAAATCATGTTCAGTTCTCATGTTGTAGGTTCTCTGTTATGTCAATTTCTAAGTATAATAGGCTATTACCGACAGAGGCGCAATGGGCTTGTGCATGGCCATCCGATTAATGGAGATTAATGTAGAGATGAAGAAAATGTTCAAAATGACCACTTCCTTTGTTCATGCATATCTGAGAACGGTAGTAGAGAGTCAATCTTGTTTGCTGCAACGTGTGTGGTGGAACCTGCCTGCACATTGCCGTGCTGTTTCATGTGCCCTATGTATGAAGTACAGTCGTTCTTCGAGTCGAGCGTGCGCAGTTGCTTGGTTGAATGGGTGTGCCATAATGCTGACAATAAGTGCAGTGCGCTTCGTTCGTTGTAGCCATTTGTCATATAAAAGTCGCATGTTATTATTCATATCTGATGTATACTTTCTTTCTAAAGGTGAAAAGTGACTTATGAGACTTAGAGAAGTTAAACGTGGCAGCAATTAGTACCACGTAGCCACTCCAGGCGACGAAGGCTAGGTCTCGTATCTCTGTACTAATGGAACAATCTACACTATCGCTTCGAAACTGATTTTGTACGTTACAAGTTCTGAACTCGAATGTGCAGACAGGTTTACCTTGCTGAAAACACTAAAGTGTGTTTAAGAATCACGCCTTTCTTAAGCCCAGATAGTAGCAACGATTCCCTACGAGTTGAATAATTATCTTCCTATTACTTGTTTAACTGAGTCCAGCATTATGTTTCAGGTGATATACACAATGAATTTGTCCGTAGTCGGAGGTTACATGGCGATAATTATTATGTCTGTTTATTATAACTTCTTTAGAAAAATATCTGAGACTTCAGAAGAGTCAGGTCTTCGTAAGGGATGCCCAGGAGGGTACGAAATGGAAATTAAAAAAGGCACGACTCAATAAAGCTTCGAAACTTCATTGCTTCATGTAGCTGATCCAGGCACATGTAACATGCATAATTCCGCGCAGTTACTTCCCGCGTGAAAGTCTAGCGCTTACAACTCCTGCAATCACGAGGAGAGCGAAATTTCTCGCTTCGTAAAGTTACTGATGTTTTATAGCCTTATGGTCCAGTTTTATGACGTTTTTCAACGCTATCGTTTTTAAGCCTCTCTCCACCACTTTTTGTGCCTGGCTAATTTGCCATTGAAATCTGTATCGCTTTGGCATTTTATTCCTTCTCGCTTCTTTTTATTTTCCCTGTGCGACTTAGGTCGCTAAATGTAATTGCATATTCTCCGCCCGCGGGGTTATATTCCATCGTTCATATACGATGTTTCCTGCTATCATGTCTGTTATCTACTGGTCTGCTGTCGGACCAGCCGTTCAGCGAGTCTCATGATTGGCCCGCTCGCTGTCCTACGATCTTCTGCTGCATATCGCCTTGCTAGCGTGAAGTTAGCTCATTGTCGAGCGCCATGAATGTTGGAAGCTTGATGTGGTGGCTCCTTGTAAGAGCATCTATCTACCTCAACGTGCCTGGATAGCATGTAAAGGATCAGGGATAACATCCTGAAGTGTTCTTTTCTTCTTATTTTCTTACCTGGAGTGGACGTCCGCTGCTTATTCTGCCTAATTTTATCTCTATGTGATTTGTAATTATTGGTGATCCCAGGCGACGCCAAACTTTAACTCCTACCCATGGATTACGGAATACGTAAGCTACCTTCAAGATTATCGTTATTTTCCTTCGCTCCTGGAGCTGGATGACCTCATCTTGGACGCTTATTTAAATTAGCGGTTGCATGCTGTCGGAGAAATACCAATTTGATGGTTCTTCTGTTCTGATAAACTTTAAAGTTTTGTAACATGTTTAGTATTCGGCTTACTGATTGCACTGTTTAAACCTACTATGAGAGGAAGAAAACCTTTTCGGCGAGATGTTCTTGACAGTAAGAGATGTTTCTGTTTCGTATTAAAGGGCGTTAAATACTGTAAAATTTATGTTAATGAAATTAGGAGTGAAATAATTTGATTATGTGAAATCATCCATTAAAAGGACTGAGATCGCGAGATTATCTCCGAGGATCGGAATCTATTTCTTTCATTATTTTTCCAGACTTTATTTTCTTAAAGTAATTTTTCTTTCATGTCGGTAACGCTTACTCTTGTTGTCGTCTCCATGGCAACCGTCGCACATGGGAACTATTGTTTTGGGATTATTGAAAAGAAATGTTTATGATTGAGAATTAATTAATTTGTGATGAGCGGGCCATTAAGTTGCGAGCTGTTGGCTCTTACTTCTTCACCTTAATTGATTTATGATTTGAATGTGGGAGTTTTTCCTGGTGGTTAGAGCTGCATTGCTCTTACATGCTGAATTGATTCTATGTGTGCACGAACTTTTATGATTAGAGCTGCTTGCTTTGATAATTAATGATTGATTTCTCATTTTTGGTGGGCGCGTCCCCACCTTTAGTTCTATCTTGTTCTTCCATTTCGAAGCGTGATGAATTTGTGGGGTCGTTTAGAGATCTGTTTTATATCTATCTAGCTTTGTGAGCGCTTTCGGTTTTGGAT
The DNA here is from genome assembly GCF_040414725.1 of Anabrus simplex. Taxonomy (NCBI): domain Eukaryota; kingdom Metazoa; phylum Arthropoda; class Insecta; order Orthoptera; family Tettigoniidae; genus Anabrus; species Anabrus simplex. The sequence goes on from NC_090266.1 coordinate 802,070,837, forward strand.
ATGCTTTCTGTGGACGTTAATTAATTTTTCAGTTGTGCCTATTGTGATTCGGTTTATGGGAGAATCTCGCGGCCTCACTTTAGCGTATTTTCACCTAATGTACAGAAACATTCCTGGAGAAAGGATGCATTTAATTATTATTAGTACGCAAGTAAATTTTTGAAAGATTAAGGTACTTGCTTTGAGCCAATCAGGCAGGCAGTAAAGTTAGTCCATGGACATTTTCTTTGACAACTAATTATATCTTGTAATTTAATCTTGCTTTACGTCTACCTATGCATTAATTTGGTTTAATTTAGAGGGCGTCTCTCAACTCTAGGTTAACATTTGTTTTCAATTCAGAATGTATTTAATTAATCAAATTATCATATTAATTAGTTATCTCAATTCTGTATTTACTTAATTAATCACTTTATCATTTTAATTAGTTAATCTGATTATGCTTGTGAAGGTGCACCTGTAGATTTCAAGGGGTTTTTGTTTTTCTATCGTATGTAACTTTCTCTCATGACAGTAATTAAATAATTTAGTTTTCCTGAAAACCCTTAGTGTTTTTCTTTCACGATTTCTGTTATATCCAACCGTGCAAATCTTTTGGTTCGATCCGAGTTGCCTCTGGTTTATGTCCAGTTACTGAACTGTTTGGTGAGTACTTGCTGTTTTCCTTTTTTAAGATATTCTATGAATATTTTTCATCTCTTGCTCATTGTTTACTTGTAACAGTAATTGCCGGTACGGCTGGTATAAACGGTACTAATTGCATGGCGTAATTATATCTGCTTGACAGCATTTGTGTGACATAGATTATAAAATACTGTTAAAACGAGTTTCTATAAATTTCAATGCGATGAGACTATATAAAAATGGCGGTGAACTGACATGTCCGTAAATGATCCTAACCTATCACGTTTTCTATGATGCCGTGACCACACTTACCTGTCAAAAGAAAATGGCGTCTCGAACCAATGGGGTGCGTAATTCTCTACCGACAACTAAAGGAGTGGTTATGGTTTGTACAGTACAGTACATTTCGTAAAAATGATTGGAGTATTGGACTTCGCTCTACTTAAAATGGTACATTGTTTTTGAGATGGGTCTCACTTACGGCCACTTGTACCGTTTTCACATTGTGCGGGGAAGTCTATATCTAACGAACTGCACAAAAATTTGCTGAGACATTTATTTCCTAGCCGGTTGCATATGTTTGAGAAAAAATAGGGGCAGCTGTCCTGACTGACAGATTCATCATCGCCGAGCCAAATCTACTGAACGTAAAGAATTGAAACTTTGGGGATAGATTTATATTACAGTCCAGGTGCTCACTAAGGAAGGATTTTTTAATATCCAGTCGCTAAGGGGGTGAAAAGGGGGATGAATTTTCTGAATGAGCATATCTACATCTCAGGAAACTTAAAAGTTTTCAGACGTAAAATTTGGCGTTTGGAATCCCTTGAGAAATAAAGAAAACATTTTTTCCGGAAAATCCAATTAATGAGGGTGAACAGGAGTGACAAAGGGGGTGAATTATAATAAACTATATCTACAGCGTATCTCAGAAACATAATTTGTTACAGACGTGAAAATTGATATTTGGAATCTCCTGTAAAATTAAAGAAACATAGATAATTTATTTTCGGAAATTACATTTAAGGGGAACTAAAAAAGTGGGTGAAATTTTAAAATGAGGATATCTACAAAACATCTCATAAACTTGACATGTTGCAGACGTGAACATTGGTATTTTTAATCACTTTTAATACGAAGAGGCAAAATTTTTGTTTTCTGAAAAACCACTTAAAGGGAGGGGGTAAAAAGGACTGAAAAGGGGGTTGAGTTCCTTTTATTAGAATAGTGATATCTCAAAAACTGAAGAAGTTATAGAGATGAAAATTGGTAATTGCAGTCTCCATTAAAAATAAAGAAATACGCGTTTATTTGCTTTCGGAAAAACCACCTAACGGGGGTGAAAGATTTGAAAAATTAATTTAATTCCTTGTACGATGATATTTATATCTCAAAAATAAAGATTTTGCAGACGTGATAATTATGATTTGGAATCTCCTTTAAAAATAAAGGAACATGTATTCTTCTGTTTTCAAAAAATCCACTCAAGGGTGGTGAAAGAATTTAAGAATTAGTTGAATTATTTGTATGAGGATACTTAAATCTAAAAATCTGAAGATGTTACAGACGTGAAAATTGGTATTTGGAATCTCCTTTAACAATAAATTAACACGCATTTATGAGGAAAATCAACTTGGAGGGGGTGTAAAAGGAGTTGAATTATTTTAATGAAGATATATCTCAAAAACTGAATATGTTACAGTCATGATAATCGGTGTTTGGTAGCTGCTTTATAAATAAACACTTTTTTAGCTTTTGTAAAATTTACTTAAGGGGGGAGGGTGAAAGGAAGTGAAGAAATTGAATTATTTTAATGGTGATACTTATATCTTAAAAACTGAAGATGTTACAGACGTGAAAAATTGGTTTTCGGAACCTCCTTTAGAAAATAAAGAAACCCGCATTTTGGGGGAAATCAACTTGAGGTAGAGGAGTAAAAAAGGCGTTGAATTATTTTATGTGGATACTTATATCACAAAACTGAACGCATAAAAATTGGAATCTCCTATCAAAGTAAAGAACCACGTATTCTTTTGTTTTAAAACACTTGGAAGGGTGGTTAGATGAATTGAAAATTAGTTGAATTCTTTATTTGAGGGTACTTATATCTCAAAAACTAAAAATATTATAGACACGAAAGTTGGTATTTTGAATCTCCTTTAAAAATAGAGAAACACGAATTTTCGGTGGGGGGAACAAATAGGGTGGTGGTGTGGAAAAGTTGTTGAATTATTTTATATGAAGATACATATATCTCAAAAGCTGAGGATGTTACAGTCCTTTATTGATATTTTGAAGCTCCTTTACAAATAAAGAAACACGTTTTTGTGTTTTCGGAAAATTCGGTTAAAGAGGGAGGGTGAAAGGAAGTGAAAGAATTGAAATCCTTTTATGGGTATGGTTATATCTAAGGAACTGAAGTTTACAGACGTGAAAATTGGCATTTGGTATCTACTTCAAAAATAAAGAAACACACATTATTGGAGGGTATTAACTTAAGGGAGTGGGAGGTGGAAGAGGAGTTGATTTGATTTTATGAGAATACTTATAGCTCAAAAATTGACGATGTTACAGATATGAAAAATTGTATTTAAAAGAAAATTCGAAATAAATAAACATGTATTCTTTGGTTTCGGAAAATCCGCTTAAGGGTGGGGGTGAAAATAAGTAAAGGAGTTGAATTCTGTTTATGAGAATACTTATATCTCAGAAACTGTAGATGTCACAGAAGTGAAATTTGGTATTTTGAATTTCCTTTAAAAATAAAGAAACACGTATTTATTGTATTCGGAAATTACACTTAAGGGGAGAGAGGGGTGGAGGGAAGTGAAGAAGAAGTTGAATTATTTTTATGTGGATACTTATATCTCAAAAACTGAAGATGTTACAGACGTGAAAATAGGTATTTGGAATCTCTTTTAAAAATAAAGAAACGTTTTTCGACTTGAGATAAAACTGTTCCTCATATGTAGAGATCTATGTCGCATGGTCTTCTTAGCCCCAACGGCAATACCGCAAACGTAGTTTGCAAAGAGTTTCTGGGGTAAATGGAACTCTATTTTTCGGTGAGTTTTTATACTTTAGCGATTTTCAGATAATTTCTTAGTACAGTACGAGGAACGATTATTTTTAACAAATTATGAAATCCACGTGAGCGAAGCCGCGAGTAACTGCTAGTTATTAATATTAATACGATCTATGGAAAATAAACTCAGCAGTTATTTAAAATTCAATGGCTTCATAAAGGTAGAAAAATGGTCATGATAAGAAAGAATGTTTTTATACCATATGGCTGTTCGTGAAAAGAAAAGACTGGCGTACTTAGGACGTCTTACCCTGTGAATAACTTATGGACCTGTAATGTATTGTAGGCAATATAGAATAGCACACAGCACCTCCACCTATTCGAATACTGATCATGATCAGGCTCGCATGAATATGGATATCACAAGTAATTCAGTGTTTCCAAACTGCTAAAACAATGCAGTTGCATATATATATATATATGTTAATATGCTTCAGTAGTCGGCGACTATTATAATCTTTCATTGCTTTTACTCTAGCGTTTTACTAGAACACACAGTTTGGTTTTAGATAAGAGAATACTGAATGCTTAAGTGTAATTCTGCATCATGTTCATCTGTTTCGCCTACCCAGGATGGTTAGACCTTAGACATCTACCTGAGGAGCAGGCTGATAGTATTCGTAAGTTGTGTCAGTCATTTGCGGATGTATTTTCGATACTCTTGGCTTTACTGACCTCATTGAATACAAGATTGAGGTTACAGATTCGGTCCCAGTTTGGTTTCCATCCTATAGGCTGTCTCCTCCTAAAATGAAGGCTCTCAATGAGATCATCGACCAGATGTTAAAGGATGGTATTATTCGCCCCTTTAAGTCGGCATACTCTACGCCTATTTTTCTAGTCCCGAAACCCCAAGGTGGCTTCTGGCCTGTGATTGATTACAGGGCTCTCAATCGGAAGGTGGTGTTACAGTTTGTGCCCCTTCCAGACCTTCATTCTTGTTTTTCTTGGTTTCGTAAAGCTAAGTTCTTCACCATCTTAGACCTCAATCAGGCTTAAAACCAGATTCCTCTGGCTGAAGAATCTAAACATCTTACAGCGTTTGCCACTGATTGGAATTTGTACGAATACAACCGCGTGCCTTTCGTGATCCCCACGGGGGCAGACGTGCCACGAGACTGCTAGATAATGTCTTCTCTGACATCATATTTGAATACTTTTACCATTATCTTGATGATGTCGTCGTATTTTCTGAGACCTTTGAAGAACACCTTGATCATCTAAGAGAGGCCCTTAATCGCCTTCGTAAGGCTGGGTTGACTGTGAAGTTGTTTTTCTAAACCTTCCATGTCATTCCTAGGGCATATTGTGTCGCCCGATGGTGCCGCTATTGATCATTCCAGAACACAGGCCATCCGTGATTTCAAACCCCCTAAGGATATCAAAGATATTGCCAGGTTCATCGGCATGGTGAATTTCTTCAGGAAATTTATTCCTAACTTTGCTAACAGAGCGGCGCCCTTGAACTTACTTCGTAGCAAAGGCGTCAAATTTCAGTGGAGGCCGTCTCAACAAACCGCTTTTGAAGATCAGAAATTAGCTCTTTGCAACGCCCCTGTCCTTGCTATGCCTGATTTCTCGAAGAAATTCATCATTCAAACCGACGCCTCGTCGTCGGCGGTGGCTGCGGTGCTTCTTCAAGAAACTGAACTCGGAAGGCGACCCATCGCCTATGCATCTAGGACACTATCGGCTCAAGAAGCCAAATATTCCATCTATGAACTTGAGGGTTTGGCAGTTTTATTTGCACTAGAGAAGTTCCGCCTCTATCTGGAACATGTAAAATTCGATCTCAAAACAGATAACCAGGCCTTAAGTTGGGTCTTAGCTAGGCCACGTCGTACTGGTCGTATAGCCCGTTGGGCCATCAGGATTTCTGCCTTGATTTGATGTTAGGCATATCAGAGGATCCGAAAATGTTGTTGCGGATGGACTAAGCCGCATGTTTGCTCATGATGTGGAGACCTTTGAACAGGAAGACAGTTCTTCTCTTCCCACGCCCATACCTCCGGGTGTAAGTGCCATTCTAACTGATGCCCCCATGTTGTTTATGGATATTGAAAAATATAAACGTGAAGATCCTGTGCTGGGTCCTATTATGGAAACCCTTTCTTCTGGGGAATATGTCGTCCCTTATGTGTAGAGAAACGGGGTTTTGTGTTGCCCATCGAGGCATGACCGAAATATGAAAGTTGTGGTTCCAGCGGTTCTTGTACCTATGATCTTCAAGTACTATCATGTGACCCCATTAGGGAGGCATTTAATAATCTTCAAAACTTGAGAAAAGATCCGAGAGATGTTTATCTGGAAAGGTATGGACGGTGAAATTCGTGAATTGGTAAAAGCTTTTAAATCTAAGACTAGTTAGGTCTATTATCTTCTCATCAAGCGTCGCGCCCCATGGAGCGCCTGTATATAGGCTACGTCGGACCCTTCCCCCAATCAAAGGGGAACGCCAACAAATCCATTCTAGTATGTGTAGATGGTTTCACTAGGTTTTCCTGGTTATTTCCGACTAAGCTGGCTACCGCTCAGTCCACCATTTCTTGTTTAAATACCATACTTGGTTCTTTTGGTCCTTGTCAATATATAGTTTATGAAAATGCTAAAGCCTTTACCTCCAACCTCTTCCGTAAATTCTGTTTCGATCTGTCCATTTCACATGTAACTACTTCAGCGTATTATCCTCAACCATCTCTGGCTGAGTCAATCGTAATGTTAGATCGGCTCTCATCGCGTTTCATCATAATGATCATTCGAGGTGGGATACGTCCCTGGATTGGTTGGCCTTTGCTTTGAATTCGGCAGTTCATGAGTCCTATAAGTTCACTCCAGCTTCTCTGATGGTTAAATTTGTGCCTAACACGCCGCTCTCGATCCTTTGGTCACTTAATGCTATCCTTCCAGAGAAAACGGATCCCGATAATAATAGAGATCTATGGAAAAAGGCTAAGCACAACCTGAAGGTTTCTCGTGAAAAAGTTAGGGAAAGATATGATCGTGGACGGAGGCCCACCAATTTAAAAGTCGGAGATCAAATCATGGTTAGGAATTTTGCTCCCGTGGGCAAGCTTGCCCCAGATTTCATGGGCCGTGCATCATATTGGATTTCCTGACTCCCGTTACATTGTTGGTGAGCAATCCAACCACGGAGAGGATCTTTAGAGTTCAACTATCTCAGGTGAAACCTGTGTAATGTTATTGTTAACTTAGCCATCAACGTTTAGCAGGAGTTTGAAGGTTGTGTTTTTGGGAGGCCTTCTGCCCTAGATTATTTTACTTAGTTATATAGATAATTTGTATGTAAGATCTTCCCCTCTGGTTTTTCTGCTGTCAATTCCCTTATGGCCATTACCAAGCCCCCGTCTCCTGCATATCCACACGATTGCCATTAATGCATCTTGCACGCCGCCCGCCCCTCAGCATCACCAATAAAAATCGTACCCTCTAATTTCAAGTCTCCAACAACACTTTTCTGTCGCCGAGATCTTACTGTTTCAGTGCCCCCTCAGCTGGCTGCCGCCGTATTTTAACATCTTGTGAGCGACACGGGCGAGAAGAAAGGGCCCTCTTCGCTCTAGAAAGGCCTCCTTCTGAACGGCGCGCCGGAGTCCATCTCCCGGCAAAGGCTAAAGTGTGCCCCTACCGCCAGCTCATCTGGGGACTGTATAAATACTTCTAATCTGCGACGTCCATCACCACGACTACCCCTCTCATAGTAGCGGGAGAGGTGTATCTGAGGATACTTGAGGGGTCCGGGCGACCTCAACTGGGTATCGGCAGCGGCGGCAGGCTTTGCCGTCAAAAATATTCACATATATTTAACCTTCTATGACTACAAAGACAATTTAAACCTGGAGTTTAAAAGTTGCTACCTATCAACAAAACAAAAAAATTAGAGAATTTTCTTCAACTGGAATTTTTTTTCAAAATTCTTCTGTCACCCCAAGGAAGGACATTTGGGGGGGGTCTGTACCCGAAGGTACACCCCAAAGCCGCGCATTTAAATCTAGCGCCTAAAAGAACTCCTCTACTGGTGAAACAGTGAAACTGAACCTGCACCAACTTATAAATTTACTCAGAAGATGTCACCACTAAAATATGATGTTTGTTATTGTGAAGTTTCCTGAACTGATTGTATTTCTACTTGTTTTGTTTGCCATTCATCAAGAAGTTTGGACATTCTTCCATAGAGCTCACTCCTAAAAACTATGATCATGCACCCTGGTGCGAAGTGAAAGAACTTTTGATTTTAAAAAGTTTGGTATTCATAAGTTCTTTTAACTAATTGTTGTTCATTTATTTTCGGGTTGGCAATATTTATCTTTTCTTTCCGCCTTTTGAATCCAACCAATCAATAATTTCTGTAATTAATTTTCTACCAATCAGTCTTCTTCTTTGCTTTTGAGTGTAACTTTTAAATTAACCAATAAAATTGAGAGTGTGTGGTTAGTTTAATCTTGAATGGTCTCGAAACTTCCCCGAGGGTTCATAAACTGCGGATTTTCACTTCTCTTGGCCAATTGATCGTCATCTTACTGAGTGTGTGTGTCAAGCAGGAGGCGGGAGGCCTCTTCGTCAGCTGCTAGAACTTCTACCAAGTAATGGCCACATAACATCTTTCTTTCTTTCTTTCTTTCTTTTTTCTTTCTTTCTTGCTAGCTCCGCAGTTTAACCCGAGGGAAAGGTCCGAATCATCAATTATGTAACCTTCTTTTCGAAAAATGTGACTTTCTTCCGGCTAATGTAATAACTTCATAAAATCTTCAACTGTAAATCGGGGATAGGGAGTGATGTACCCTCTCGAGCTCCCCTCCACCTTGGTTTGAGGTGCCACGTTTTGTTTCTGCAATGTATTAAAGTTATTTCCATGCGTGCAACCTCAGGAGTTTGGGAATAGCCCCTGTTTCGTCGGCCAAGCGCCCTATAGGTTTTGAATTTCTGGAGCTCAGTCTTCGACTCCATTCAAATTGTACTCGGACCGTTTATTTAACCTGTTTCTTCTTCACTAAGGCCCTGTAGGTTGGGTACTAGATACCTCTGTGTAATAGGTTTTCTATTTTTAAATAGTGCCTGGTAAGGCCAGAGATTATTAGAGTTTCATGCTATGTTGCCTTGAGTAGGCTTAGAAAACTGAGAACACGTTAGCTCTTTTTCTCGTGTTGTAAAAGTGCCTCTGGGAGGCTTGACATTGTAATTTAGGGAGCAAGTAGTCCATGTATTGTTGGATTTCTGCCCTTGAGAAAATTTGTGCTCTTTGTAAATTTGACCTAAGAGCTCAGGAAAAGTGAAGCGTGGGCTTGAAGCCCATGATCTGTTAAAACCACTAATCTTGGATTTTTCCCAATATTGTTCAATGATTGCTACTTGTACCTGCAATATTGTCATAAAATCTTGTGGTGTGTGAAGTTCTGAAAATATAACCTTCAGTTTAACTTTTAAATTCAATTCTTGACATTGTAGTTAGACCCATTCACTCCGGCGCCTTCTTTCACCTCTGCGATCCACGAAATACCACGGAACAATAATAATTCGTGATCTCTTTCCAGTTACCAGGGTTTGGCATTTTGTATAGGAGCAGCCTAATTTTAAGGCTGGATACCCTTCCTTACACCAACTTTACGTGGAGTGATGTACTTAATATTGCGTGTCTCTGTGGTGGTTTTTAGATATTCTGTTGTGTGTAGATGAAGAAGGTTTTCCAATCTTCGATCCAGAGGAATTCACTGTCGACTACCCAGTTAAAATCCTCAACCCGGTCGAATCCGGGGCCCTCTAAACCGAAGGCCAGCGCGCTGATCATCCAGCCAAGGAGCCGGACGCTAAGCAACTTGGCAGGTTCGATCCTGGCTCAGTCCGATGGTATTTGATGGTTTTCAAATCCGTCAGCCTCGTGTCAGTAGATTTACTGGCACGTAAAAGAACTCTTGCGGGACAATAATTCGGCACCTCGGCGTATCAGAAAAAGTAGTTAGTAGGACGTAAAACTAATAATATTTCGCGAAAAATAAGTATTCTAGAGCCGTGGAGTAAAGGTTTGAAGTGAACAATAGTGTAATAAAGTACCCCACAATGATAATAATAATAATAATAATAATAATAATAATAATAATAATAATTGGTTTTTCTTCCTACCAACTACTTTGTACGGTTTACGGAGTTTTGTCCCTCCAGAGTTCCTTTACGGGCCAGTAAATCTACTGACACAAGGGTGACGTATTTGAGCATCTCCAAATACCAAATATGCCAACCTGGGCTCAGAAAGCCAGCGCTCTACCATCTGAGCCACTCAGCCAGGTCAGATCCTACAAGAAAATAAAAGTAGGCCTACTCTGCACGTGCTGGATTGTGCTACACTGGCAACGTAATTCTGCTAATCGCCTAAAATTGTGTACTTTAGTAAAAAGAACTTATTTGAAATGTGATATATCCTTCGTGTTTTCTCTACAAATTATGCAAATGCATGTCGCACAATTAGAGAGCATAATTAGATCTAATCTATAAAAAATTACGCACTGTAAGTGGAAGAAATTATATGAATGGCGCTTAAATTATGGAGTCGCTATTTCGCTTTGGCACCACCCGGAGCACTGTAGCAGCCATGTCAGCCACGCTACCTACGTATAGTCTTCTTCCTTGCTCGTTATGCCTTGGTATTTCTAGCACAGGCACTGCGCTTACGGCGGGCAAGCTGTGACACCCGTGCTATAGTGATTCCTTAAAACTTCCGAAAGATGGCAGTCAGTGATGATAACTGCGTCAAGCATTTGTTTTGATTTCGTTTCATTGCCTGAATTTGATGTTAGAAGAAAGATTATTTTTAAATCTTCGGCATTCAAACTATGACTGATAAGATTATCATTGCAAAACTCGGAATGCTTCCACGACTGTCAGCATTTTCCATGACTCATCAGACTGAATATGTGTCCATGTGAACGAATTATACAGTGAGACTGAGATTGACCGTACGTTCGAAGTTCTAAAAAAGAAGAGAAACACGTGCGATCAGCAATGTTAGCAGTTAGATTCTCTACACTTTCTAGGTCACTCGAAAGAAGAAGTCAAGTAGGAACATAAAAAGTATTGTTTGTAACAGCACATATGACATATCAGCAGGACATATCGCCTTTTCGTAAACTGTGATATTTATTTGTTTCTCAGTGTGGTAATTTTAACATTTCATCAATCAGTTGTAATTTGTTCCTTTGATTTACTTCTGAAAAATAAACTCATTAAATTGTTTGTTAGAGAATATTGTTTATCAATAAGTTTTCTTTCTTTCTTTCTTTCTTTCTTTCTTTCTTTCTTTCTTAATCCGTTTACACTCCAGGGTTGATTCTTCCCTCGGACTCAGCTAGCGATCCCACCTCTACTGCTGCAAGGGCAGTGTCCTGGAAGGTAAGGCTTTGGTTCTGGGCCATACAACAGAAGAGAAGGACAAGTACCTCGCCCAGGTGGCCTCACCTGCTGTGCTGAACACGGGCCTTGTGGGAGGATGGGAAAATCGGTAGGGATATACAAGAAAGAGGAAAGGAAGCGGCCGTGGCCTTAAGTTAGGTACCACCCCAGCATTTGCCCAGGGGAGAAGTGGGGAAACCACGGAAAACCACTTCGTGGATGGTTGAAGTAGGAATCGGACACCACCCCCCCCCCCCCCCCATCTACTCGGGTGACCTCGCGAGGCTGAGTGGACCCCGTTCCAGAACTCGTACTACGTTTCAAATTTCGTGGCAAGAGCCGGGAATCGAATCCCGGCCGCCGGGGGTAGCACCTAATCACACTAACCACTACACCAGAGAGGCGGACTATCAATAACTTACTGTTTATAAATTTAGCACCTATCAGCTTTCTACTGATAGTTGTCCAATTATTCTTTTCAAGTGAATATCCGCATTTCTTTCATTACGAACCCAACAAACGTATAGACCACCGCGTCAGTGACAATATTTTTCCAAAACCTCTCAATTTACAATTCCTTACACATGATAATTCAAGGTGAATTATCATTATATTCAAAGCATGTACCTCGTAACTCATTCAATATATCAAATCAAATTCAAAATATTCACTGTAATAACGAAGATAAGCTTGCCCCGAGATACTGTATATCAGTGGTTTATAATAACCTTAACTGCTGACGTTTGTAGTAATGTGTTCGTTTGTGATTATTTGGAACTTGGACTGGAGCAGAAACCCTAAAAGTTGACTTTATTTTTATTCAACATCATCTTCCCGCATTTATGAGAAGGCAGTTGAGCAACCAGGATCAGTTTAAGACTTGGTAGTTTTTCTAAAGACTGGATGCTCTTTTTTGCCGTCACGTGCTGATCATATACAAAAATCCCACTCAAATTTCGCAGGATTCTAAGCTGGGACACTCGCGTTGGGAGACGGGTGAAAACACCACTGTGACAGCGCACCCTATTCAAATAAAGTAGAAATATGTTGCCAATTGTCTGCAATGATTGACTATAGGACGAATAGACGAGGAAGAAGGTCCCTTGTATTGCAAATCTATTTTCAAGTACACACATCTACCTCGGCTTCAAAACCGGCTACTGAATTTATGTTTGTAGAGGTTATTGCTAATCCAGTAAAAGTAGGCGTCTGGTAGGACTTCCTGCTGCAGGGTGGACATTTTGTGACTTAGAGGACAGCTTGCTTAGACTGCCACCATCTTACGAACACGTGATTGTTCTCGGTGCCTTTAGTAAACATGTGTTAATCCAAAACAGCGATGCCTTGCGACTTCAGAATATACTTAAATCATTTGGCATGACTATATTGCCCCTCACACTCACTTACCACATCCACCTTCGTAGCGTAATGGTTAGCACTATTAGCTACCATCCTCGGAGTCCCGGGTTTGATTTCCGGTAGCCTACTGCCATAAATTCAAGAATAGCAAGGGGGCTGGTATGTGGTTAAAATAGTACATGCAGTTCACCTCCATTGTGGGTGTACCTAAAAAGAGCTGCACCACCTCGGGATGAGGACACGAGTTCACTTACTTTTACAACGTCCATATTTTCACCATTACCGCTGATACACTTACAGTATAGACCTAACAATAACAAACAACCCAAAAAAAAAACCTTCAACACTCTCATACAGCATCTAAGCATGGCCTCATAAACTTAGCCTACACTCGTCACGTGCCTAAATACCGACCGAAATATGTAACGAGGCTTTTAAAATATGGACGCATTAGTTGCGTACGTAATCGATATGGTATTGTTTATTATTAAGCATTTATATAATACATGCGTTAGTTCAGGAAACGAATGGAAATCTCAACGGCCCCTGTTGCGTGAGGTTTAACTGATATACCTAATTACACTTCTTACTTCATGCTTCGTAGTAGTAGTCATTTCAATTAAAGAACGGAGTGGAGATTGTTGTTTTAATATATAGTCTATGGTGTTTTGTATTGTCTGTGATTTTGAAGTGAAACGTTTGGCGGAAAAATATATATTTCATTCATCAGGGGATACCTCGAGGATAGTGTGCTTCACGGGCGGTTTGCCAGTGCCATGTGATCGAAGTTGTCGCCATGTGCTACCAGTTTGTATGTTTTCTTAGGAGCCGTAGGTAATCAAACATCTTATTACGAATTACTAGTTTAATTCGGTTTTGAAGGACACGGTGCAGCTCATATACTTCAGCAAGTGAAGTCTGCTTATACCTTTGGTGTAATGAATCACGTTACGTCATCGTAATCTCAATTTCAGTTGTCAGGCACTATTCCAGCTAAGTAGACAGATGCACTCATTGTTCCAATCCCAAAAATACTCCAGCAAGTGCATTTACAACAGTTTCTAATGCTCTGGATAAGACTATATATTAAAAAATATGTTAAATAATTGAAAGAATGGTACCTGCCCAACCCCTGTAATCTGGTTTTAAGACGTGGCTGAGTAGAGGAACAGCATTAATCAAGATCACTAGAGAGGCAATGGAAAAACGATGAATAACTATACTTACCCTTCTAGATTTCCGTAGTGAGGAGATGATTAAACTATCGAAGTACTGAAATTTGCCTGTAATAAGGGTGAAAAACTGAAAGCTAGAAAAACAGCGGGAATTGATTTCTGGAGATATACTAAAGGCAGCGCGTTCTGATAGAGCACCATATATGAAATACTTATTTCATTATTGTTTGCATGAATGAGCTGCACCAAACGAATGGAGAGTTGCTATAGTTGCCCCAGTGTACAAAGAAAGGGTGATAGACATAAAGCAGATAACTATAGGGCAGTGTTGTTTTGTGTTGTTTGCAATTTCTGGGAAAACATTCTTTATATTATACTCGTTTACGAAATTATTAACTGGTTTGATGGAAGGCAGTTCGGGTTTAGGGAGAGTTATTCAAATGACGCTCAACTTGAAGGATTCTAGCAGGATACGGCAGATATTTTAGATTCAGTAGGTCAAATGGACTGTATCCCTATTGAACTATCCAATGTTACTGATAGAGTAGATCATGAGAAACTACTGACAAAAATGAGGGCTGTTGGGCTAGACCAAAGAGTGATTGAAAGGGAGGCCAAATTCCTAGAAAACTGAACTCAGAAGATTAGAGAAGTGAAGTGGGGTTCTCGCAAGGCAGTATTATTAAAACTTTATGTTTTCTTATAGGGCCTATATGCAAATGATATGAATAAATTACTGGAAAACAGATAAGGCTTTTTGCGGATGATGTAATACTGTATAGAGTAATAAATAAGTTACGGGATTGAGAGCGACTGCAAGAAGACCTACACAGTATTGTGGGGTGGACAGCAGACAATAGACTGATGGTAAATGGGTTGAAAAGTCAGGTTGTATGTTTCACCAAAAGGAAAAGTCATCTCAATTTTAAAAACTGTGTTGAAGGAGTGAAGGTACTTCATGGGGATTTAGTGGTAGAAGTAAGGTTGTGAATGAAAGGGCGTATAAGTAGCTCGCAAGATCCCAATCAGAGTAGGGTTTCGGTGTATGGAACCTTTCTTGGATGCTTGATTGTTAATGCTTGGTGTTTAAAGGGGCCTAATATCTTGGTCAGCAGCCAGCCTTTTCAGGATTACTTGATTCGAGAACTGGAAAATATCTAAGGAACAGCAGCACGATTTGTTCTGAGAGATTTCCGACAAAAGAGTAGTGTTGCGAAAATATTCCATACGTTGGGCTGGGAAGACTTGGGAGTAAGAAGACAAGGTGATCGACTAAGCCGTATGTTTTGAGCTGTCGGAGCAGAGGTGGCGTGGAATCATATTAGTAGACGAATGAGTTTGAATGGAGTTTTAAATGTAGCAAAGAGTATAGTATAAAGATAAAGTTGGAATTCACGAAGACAAATTGGGGCAAATATTCGTTTTATAGGAAGTGGAATTAGAGATTGGAACGAATTACAAAGTGAAATGTTCCATAGGTTTCAAACTTCTTTGAAATCATTTAAGAAAGTATTATAGATAAACGATTGGTAGGAAATCTGCCGCCTGGGCTACAGTCCTAAATGCACATGATTGATTGATTGATTGATTGATTGATTGATTGATTGATTGATTGATTGATTGATTGATTGATTGATTGATTGATTGATTGATTGATTGATTGATTGATTGATTGATTGATTGATTGATTGATTGATTGATTGATTGATTGATTGATTGATTGATTGATTGATTGATTGATTGATTGATTGATTGATTGATTGATTGATTGATTGATTGATTGATTGATTGATTGTGGACATACTGTTAGCTAAGTTACAAAGATTTCGCACATGGGGCCTTTCTGTTGTTCAGCTCTTAGCCTCATACCTGAAAAATAGACAACAGCGAGTTTTACCAGATAGGATGACCACAGAATGGAAAATTAAACCATCTGGCATCCGTCGGGAATCTATTCTTGGACCTCCTTTACTTTAAAAATATATTAATGGCACGTAATCTCAACTGAATAACTGCAACTTCTACAATTATGCTGACAATATTAAAATATACTGATAATATGAAACTGCTGACATTGACAATGCAATCTATCCAAACAAACTCAACTTTAAATTCAGTTAGTTCTATCCAAAAGCGTGCTGCCCCATAATGATATCGAAGAACACGCAAGCAATAATAACAAGAGAGCTAATGTCTTTCAGTGCTCTAAACAACATGTTTCCATCAACTCTGATGCTCTGTGGTGAAATAATACCTTTTCAAGAATCCGTAAAAGGAAACCAGGTGTCATCATGAATGACACAGACTCCGGGACCGCTGAACATAGAAGAAATCCGTAGTAGCTGATTAGTCCTAGCTCTAAAATATTTATTATGCATACAAGGTGAATCGCCTAAAAAAAGTGTTAAGAATATTTCCAAACCAAGAAATATAATTGATGCGCTGTTTTCACAGGTGCAGGCATGGCAGATGCTCATTATGTGCGATTATAGGCTGCGTAGCTATAAGAAAACCATACACTATAATGAAGTGAAGAAAGCGAATACTTTTATTTTTATTTTATGTCCTTTTAGAGTACGGCTTTTTAGTGTCGGGAGCATCCGAAGACATGTTGACTCGTTAGGTACTTAGCTGTTTTTCCCCGGCAAACTCCGTGAGGAAAGCTACATGTACCACTGTTTGAGGCCATTGTATGTAGGTGTAATTTTACGGGCTAGGGAATAGGAAGGAAGTAGCTGTACTATTAATCAAGGTACCGCCCCACACAGAATTTATCTGGAGTTGAAGTAAGAAGCGAAAGAAAACCGTTTTGAGGATGACCGCAAAGAGTTTCGAATTCACCTGTCTCCCGAGTGCAGAGCTTGTAAGTCTTAGTCCCATAGGGTATCACTTCCAGAATTCAGGTGAATCATGCATTTCATCAGCTTAGTTACTTATAATAAACATTCGCACTTCCTAGTTTCGGCAAATAACACAACTCACATGTTGTTTTATAGATCATCAGTCCATAGACTAGTTTGATGCATCCTATCATGTGCTAACCTTTCCATTTCCACGTTACTGCTACATCTGACATCTAAACTAATCTGCTTGTCATATCCATAGCATTATCTACCCCATATTGTTCTCACCTCCTACACTGCCCACAAACACTACCTGAACAAGTCCTAAGTGTCTTAAGATGTGTTCTAAAATGTTCTTTCTATCCCTCTTCTAGTCAGATTTTACCAAACCATTCTCCTTTCACCAGTTCGATTCAGTATATCCTCATTCTTGATTCAATCTACTTATTTCATATTTTCTTTCCTAATAACCTGAGCTACTCTATTGTTCACGGTACAGAGAGCAGTTTCCTTCTCCTCGTTCCGCCATTCGGTGTAAAATATTAAAGTTACGAGGCTATGCTCTTGCATTCAGCAGTATTATTCTTTATTTCTAAAAAAATTACACAATTTAATAAGAATAATAGTTATTGCTCTTTCTAATCGAAGCTAATAATAATGGCGTATGGCCTCGGGAGAGGCCTGGTGCAGGTCTTTTTCTAGTGGACGGCCTATTAGGCGACCTGCATGTCTGTGAAGATGAGGGCCCTACCTAGGATGATTTCTAATGTTGAATACGCCACACACACCCAGCCCCCGAGCCATTGGAATTAACCAATTAAGGTTAAAATCCCCGACCAGACCGAGAATCGAACCCGGGACCTTCCGAACCGAAGGTCAGTACGCTGACCATTCAGCCAACGAGTCGTACTTATCGCAGCTAAAGTGAACAGACAATATCGCCGACCATTCAAAGAACGACAGACCTTCTTTCTAGTTTCGTTCATGAATAGGTTGGGTTAGAGTGCCAAATAAGTTTCATTCCACACGATTCTATATCAAGATTATAAGCGTGAGTATTGTATAAACACATGTCATCTCATAGTTGTTGAAAGACCGAGCTCGATGGCTGCAGTCGCTTAAGTGCGGCCAGTATCCAGTAATCGGGAGATAGTGGGTTCGAACCCCACTGTCGGCAGCCCTGAAGATGGTTTTCCGTGGTTTCCAATTTTCACACCAGGCAAATGCCGGGGCTGTACCTTCATTAAGGCCACGGCCGCTTCCTTCCACTTCCTAAGCCTTTCCTCTCCCATCGTCGCCATAAGACATATCTGTGTCGGTGAGACGTAAAACAAAATAGCAAAAAAAAAAAAAAAAATAGTTGTTGAAAGTTGACTAGAGGAAGGTACGAGTATAAGTAACAGTTTAAGGGCCAGCGACTGTTCACATCTCTCTTCACTTGACATTACAAATGTAGCATTATAATCATCACCTTTGTATGCTTGTAAAGGCTGTTTAATAATTTGAGACCTGCAGAAGTTGTGACGTAGTAGTTTTAGATTGTCACGTGTATAAGTAAAACTTGTTTTTTTATAACGCGTATGTCTCGTTCCCTCTCCTAGTATGTTAACAACGAGAGTTTACGTACAGCATTTTTGTTAGTTTACCGGAGTTAATACCGTAAAGAAGCTTCCGCTGGTCGATGCAAATCCTTGCAGTAACAGCAAAGGCTGTCTCTACTTTCTAGTTTCTCTGTCAGCTTCATCTAGCACGCTATTCAGACAGTACAGAAACACAGGTGTTCAGTATATCTAAGTTTCAACCTCTCCAGTTTAGTATGCTTCGCCAAAGTTTTGAATCTACCTTTCGTTTTCTTCATTTTCGCAGACAGTTTGCACATTCTCGCAGAAGCTGAGATAGGCTTCTAGTATTAATTTATATTATAAAGATCTGAAAATGTGATATTTCACCCCATTGAAGAGCAATCGCAATTATTGTTATCATCTGATTTCTGTAAGATCATTACGGTCATTAGCCCCCTGCACTTAAAAGTATTCTTTTTATATCATCTCATACCTTATGTTCATATTGATACCGGTACTGATAATGCTAACTGATTTTCCGTAGAAGCATAACGATCATCAGCCTCTTGCACTAAAAAACACGCAATTTTGATATCATCACATAGCTTATGTTTCTATTGATACCGGTAACTGTATCTGGAAACCTGATTACGTCAAGGGGTCGAAAGAGAACAAGAGTTAACCAATGGAGGTCAGACAAGAAAGATTGAAGTTATAATACTGGTATAAGAAGGAATAATATCACTAATATAGATGTCCCGCAGTTGCAAACCAATTCTGTGCTTTTACAAAGCAGACTTGTGTTTCAAGTCCATAGCACATAGGTCGATAGAGAGTTCAAGCACGACAGGGCCAGAGATTTCATTCGTGTCAATTGTAACAGCATGGTATACGGTAATAAACAGCTAGCTATCTTCCTAACCAAACTTTTACTGCCCGTTGTGTTAGAGGACATGCTTCCCTTGCATGGCCATCCAGCGTCACTGTCTACGTATGTCTGCAGATTGTTCATTACACAATGCTGGCAAGTGGTAAGGCGAGTGGTGGCCATGCATGTAGTGCTCTCTCTCTCTCTCTCTCTCTCACACACACACACACACAGGATGACTCCACAGACCTGTTTCCCTGTAACTTTTGTTTGCTATTTGTTTTACGTCGCACCGACACAGATATGTCTTATGGCGACGATGGGAGAGGAAAGGCCTAGTAATGGGAAGGAAGCGCCCGTGGCCTTAATTAAGGTACAGCCCCAGCATTTTCCTGGTGTGAAAATGGGAAACCACGGAAAACCATCTTCAGGGCTGCCGACAGTGGGGTTCGAACCTACTATTTCCCCGATTACTGGATACTGGCCGCACTTAAGCGACTGCAGGATCGAGCTCGGTTTTCGCTGTAACTAGCAAAGTAGCACGTATCCGTAAACCATAATGTGCTGAAAAGTAAGTACAATACTCGCGAAAATGAAAAGCAAACAACCTCTTCTTATATTATGTTATACCGATATGTACTGTCTGAGTTCTCCTGTTGTATCATCTCCAGAAAGTATGACATGGTAGTATACCAGGTCAGGTTAGTAACCATCTTACGCATTATCTCCTAGCCCAATTACCCTCCATAAAACCAATGTATATCGGTCATTTTGCGCAGTAACCTTGGCCAAGCTACCCTGAGTTAGTCCCATAAGAGCAATGTATAGCAGCCCTCTTGCGCAAAATTCCTTGGTCCAGGTCTGATCGTTCTTTCCTACGTGCTCGGTAACAGGGCAACAGTTCAACGATATTCGAATATCCATACCATCATTTCGAGGGTCGGTTATGTCAATGACGTTTCGAGTGAACAGAGCTTACATATTTACAGGCCAACCCCCAGCCATATTCCACCAAGACAGCGTCAAGATGCATGCAGCGATGAATTCGCATGTCTTCTTATCGGATAGCAATATTTCAATTCTGCCTTTGTCAGCTAAGTCGTCGGTTTTGTCACTCACTGAAAATATCTGGGGGTCATTTTTACAAATAAATTACGAACTAGTATTGATGGACATGAGATACTGGAGCGTGGGTGAATATACACTATTACTGTCTTGACCATAGTATGTCTTGAACTTGGCCATAAAGGTCACTGAAACATAGCCTACTCTTTGAAGAAATCGATTTAATGAATAATATTTTTGTCTCAATGATGCTAATTATAGAATTATAAGAAATGTCCAGCCAACACAACGCCCTATGCACAAAAAATAGAATCATAGTCCAATTGCGGTATACCAACACTATAATTCCCGTATGTCACACGATTAACGACTGCCATTTCTGTGCTTCTGGAATCAGACCATAATAATTTGCTTTCAAGGTGCTATAAGATCAATTTGCATTTTTTAATTGGAAAACCGAAGTTGGTAGCTGCCGCCAATCACATTCACAACCATTTGTTCTTAATTGGGAAATTAGAGGTTCGAGCATCGTGTAGGATACATTAGGAGGTTTCTACTTCCTGCAACAAGGAAAATAAGTCTCGAAGTACAAAGTCCGAACGGCACAAATACGACATAAGTGATTTTGTGGAGTACTTTTGTTAAGGCCAGAACTGATGACATTTCCTTGTGTGATATACATACATACATACATACATTACCATTATAGACTGTTATGCCTTTCAGCGTTCAGTCTGCAAGCCACTGAGAATTTACTAAACGTCGCCACAATCCTCGATTTGCAACTAGTGTTGTGGCCTCATTTAGTTCTGTACCTCTTATCTTTAAATCATTAGAAACCGAGTCTAACCATCGTCGTCTTCTTCTCTTACCCTCCATAACAGATTCCATTATTCTCCTAGGTAACCTATCCTCCTCCATTCGCCTCACATGACCCCACCACCGAAGCCGGTTTTTGCGTACAGCTTCATCCATCGAGTTCAATCCTAAATTAGCCTTTATCTCCTCATTCCGAGTACCCTCCTGCCACTGTTCCCACCTGTTTGTACCAGCAATAATTCTTGCTACCTTCATGTCTGTTACTTCTAACTTATGAATAAGATATCCTGAGTCCACCCAGCTTTCGCTCCCGTAAAGCAAAGTTGGTCTGAAAACAGACCAGTGTAAAGATAGTTCCGTCTGGGAGCTGACTTCCTTCTTACAGAATACTACTGATCGCAAGTGCGAGCTCACTGCATTAGCTTTACTACACCTTGATTCAATCTCACTTACTATATTACCATCCTGGGAGAAAACACAACCTAAATACTTGAAATTATCGACCTGTTCTAGCTTTGTATCACCAATCTGGCATTCAATTCTGTTGAATTTCTTACCTACTGACATCAATTTAGTCTTCGAGAGGCTAATTTTCATACCATACTTATTGCACCTATTTTCATGTTGAAAGATATTCGACTGCAGGCTTTCGGCACAGTCTGCCATTAAGACCAAGTCGTCAGCATAGGCCAAACTGCTCACTACATTTCCACCTTACTGAATCCCTCCCTGCCATTTTATACCTTTCAGCAGATGATCCATGTAAACTACGAACAGCAAAGGTGAAAGATTACAGCCTTGTCTAACTCCTGTAAGTACCCTGAACCAAGAACTCATTCTACCATCAATTCTCACTGAAGCCCAATTGTCAACATAAATGCCTTTGGTTGATTTTAATAATATACCTTTAATTCCATACTCCCCCAGTATGGCGAACATCTTTTCCCTCGGTACCCTGTCATATGCTTTCTTTAGGTCTACGAAACATAAACACAACTGCCTATTCCTCTCGTAGCATTTTTCAATTACCTGGCGCATACTGAAAATCTGATCCTGACAGCCTCTCTGTGGTCTGAAACCACACTGGTTTTCATCCAACTTCCTCTCAACGACTGATCGCACCCTCCCTTCCAAGATGCCAGTGAATACTTTGCCTGGTATACTAATCAATGAGATACCTCGATAGTTGTTGCAATCCTTCCTGTTCCCTTGCTTATAGACAGGTCCAATTACTGCTTTTGTCCAATCTGAAGGTACCTTACCAACACTCCACGCTAATTTTACTACTCTATGAAGCCATTTCATCCCTGCCTTCCCACTATACTTCACCATTTCAGGTCTAATTTCATCTATTCCTGCTGCCTTATGACAATGGAGTTTATTTACCATACTTTCCACTTCCTCAAGCATAATTTCACCAACATCATTTTCCTCCTCCCCATGAGCTTCGCTGTTCACAACACTACCAGGATGATTTCCTTTTACATTGAGAAGATGTTCAAAATATTCCCTCCACCTCTCCAGTGATTCCCTGGGATCTATTATGAGTTCACCTGAATTACTCAAAACACTGTTCATTTCCATTTTTCCTCCCTTCCTAAGATTCTTTATTACTGTCCAGAAAGGTTTCCCTGCTGCTTGGCCTAGACTTTCCATGTTATTACCAAAATCTTCCCATGACTTCTTTTTGGATTCAACAACTATTTGTTTCGCTCTGTTTCTTTCATCTACGTACCAATCCCTATCTGCCTCGGCCCTTGTTTGGAGCCATTTCTGATAAGCCTTCTTTTTACGTTTACAGGCTGCTCTCACTTCATCATTCCACCAAGATGTTCGCCTTTTCCCATCTTTACACACAGTTGTTCCTAGGCATTCCCTTGCTGTTTCTACTACAGCATCCCTGTATGCCACATATTCACTTTCTATATCCTGAACCTGTTTACTGACTACTGTTCGAAACTTCTCACTGATCATATCCATGTACTTCTGTCTAATTTCCTCGTCCTGGAGATTTTCTACCCTTATTCGTTTGCAGACAGATTTCACTTTCTCTACCCTAGGCCTAGAGATACTTAGTTCACTACAGATCAGATAGTGGTCTGTATCATCGAAAAATCCGCGAAAAACTCGTACATTCCTAACAGATTTCCTGAATTCAAAGTCTGTTAAGATATAGTCTATTATGGATCTGGTACCCCTAGCCTCCCATGTGTAGTGGTGAATAACCTTATGCTTGAAGAATGTATTCGTAACAGCTAAACCCATACTAGCACAGAAGTCCAGCAAACGCTTCCCATTCCCATTAGCTTCCATATCTTCCCCACATTTACCAATCACCCTTTCGTATCCTTCAGTTCTATTCCCAACTCTCGCATTGAAATCGCCCATTAGCACTATTCTATCCTTGCTGTTGACCCTGACCACGATGTCACTCAATGCTTCATAAAACTTGTCAACTTCATCCTCATCTGCACCCTCACATGGTGAATACACGGACACAATTCTTGTCCTAATTCCTCCCACTGACAAATCTACCCACATCATTCGCTCATTTACGTGCCTAACAGAAACTATGTTGCGTGCAATGGTATTCCTGATAAAGAGCCCTACCCCAGACTCTGCCCTTCCCTTTCTAACACCCGTCAAGTACACTTTATAATCTCCTATCTCTTCCTCATTATCTCCCCTTACCCGAATATCACTTACTCCTAGCACATCCAGATGCATCCTCTTTGCTGACTCAGCCAATTCTACCTTCTTTCTTCCACAAGCCCCATTAATATTGATAGCTCCCCATCGAATTCCATTTCGTTCGCCAATTTGTTTCCAAGGAGTCCCTCGCCTGTCAAATGGGAGTGGGACTCCATTACTCCCATAAGTCCGAGGCATGCTTAAAGTGTTCTGAGCTCGGTAAATTCATGAAGCAGGATGCTGCCCTACTTGCACATAGTCAAAGTGAGGATCTCTCCTCTAACGGGTTATGGATATATTCCATTATTATTATTATTATGATTATTATTATTATTATTATTATTATTATTATTATTATTATTATTATTATTATTATTATTATTATTATTATTATTATTATTATTGTTGTTGTTACGGGGATACCCGTGGAGCAGCAAGAGGTTAAAGAAGGTGACGGGGTGAATGCCTCCAATTCCAACATCAAAATTAATTAAAAACTTAAACTGAAGGTTATATTTTCAGAATTTCAAACTTAACAATTTTTTCATGACAATATTACAGGTACAAGTAGCAATCATTAAACAAGATTGGGAAAATTCCAAGATTCAGAACCTTAATACTTTGGGCCTTAAGCCACCAGTTTTACAATTCCGGAGATACCGGATTCAGTTTACACAAAAATTGGGAACCATAAGTTAAGGGCAGAAATCCCCCAAATCAAGAGCACTTGTTCCCAAAATTACAATATCTAGCCTTCCAAAGGTACTCTTTAATCTTACAAAAACTTTGAAAAAGAGCAAACAGGCTCTCAGTATCTTCTACCCTATTGAAGGCAATATCAGAAAATTACAATCACTCTCCCAACTTACAAATTGAAAGATAATGTTATACAGGGGTATCTAGTACCCAACCTACAGGGCCTTGACGAAAAAGAACAGGTTATATAAACGGCCCGAACACAAACTGAGTGGAGGCGTACACTGCACTCCCAGATAATGAAACATTAAAACCTATAGGTGCTCTCGGCCGATGAAGCAGGGGCTATTCCCAAACTACTTGATTTGGCACGGATGGAAATAACTTTAATACATTACAGAAACGAAAGGTTGTGAAAACGTAGCCACTCAAACCAAGATGAAAGGGGAGCTCGAGAGGTTACATCACTCTCTATCCCCGGTTTACAGTTAAAGATTTTATGAAGGTTTTTACACTAGCCGGAAGAAAGTTACATTTTAGAAAATCTTGTTACATCAGTTTCAGTTTCACTGTTTTACCAATAGAAGGGTTCGTTTAGGCGCTGAATTTGAATGCGCGGCGTTGGGGTGTACCTCACGGAACACTTATTATTATTATTATTATTATTATTATTATTATTATTATTATTATTATTATTATTATTATTATTATTATTATTAGTCCGCCTCTGTTGTGTAGTGGTTAGTGTGATTATCTGCCACCCCCGGAGGCCCGAGTTCGATTCGCGGCACTGCCACGAAATTTGAAAAGTGGTATGAGTGCTGGAACGGGGTTCACTCAGCCTAGAGAGGTCCACTGAGTATACGATTCCATCCTCAGCCATCCTCGAATTGGTTTTCCGTGGTTTTCCAATTCTCCTCCAGACAAATGGGGGTGGCGCTAAACTTAAGGCCCTGGCCGCTTCCTTCCGTGTTCCTTATCTATCCCTTCCAATCTTCCTATCCCTCCATAAGGCCCCGGTTGAACATAGCAAGTGAGGCCCCCTGGGAAAGGTACTGGTCTTCTTCCCCAGTTTAATCCCCGACCCAAAGTCTAACGCTCCAGGACACTGAGGTATGATCCCTTGCTGAGTCCGAGGGAAAAACTAAACCTGGAAGATAAACAGATTAAGAAAGTTTATTATTATTATTATTATTATTATTATTATTATTATTATTATTATTATTATTATTATTATTATTATTATTATTATTGTCATTTTTTGGGTCCATCTAGGACCCATTATTACTCGATCTTCGATAAACTTGCTACCCAAGCTGATGTTGACCTTTGTCTCGCCGTAGGATTTCTTTGGCTCACCGATTGCGTTTTTCAATAAAAAGTATCGTAGATTTGAGGTCTCCTTCTACGGTGTTCATCCACGCATTAACCACTGAAAAAATAGCCCTGTCACGACTCAGGTAACAAGTTGCCGCATTTTAACCGATACGCAAGTGTGTTTGATCGCCCAGTACTTCAAACGTAACCCTCCATCCCACTCCATCCCCAAACACTCTAAATATGTCCAGATGACAGGACCCCTCAGTGAATCGAATAGCCGGCGAAATCGGCGGCACCCAAAGTAGTTACTTCTTCGACTGTGACAGTACTCAAAATGGTTGTGGCGGCCACGGTGTCCAGAATTATAGCAGGAGTCAAAACATTCACCGATCCATCGATAAAGATAGGCCTACTCTATAATTGATGCACAAGTTTCTCGGTGGAGCAGGGATGACCTGCAGTGCTCACCCCTTTGCACAGGCCCTTTTTTATTTTCCTGAAACTTCGAGCGTTTTTGGCAGCGGTTTCTGACATGGCGAATCTCAACCACAATTCCAGCAGCGTATATCCCGCCTTCGAGGTTGCCCATCCTTCGTGGGCAGACTTTTCAGAACAGTACTCTCGACCATGTCGTCTCGAGACTCCTCTTCATCCAGCAGCCAATGCTGCGTGTAGATTCGAGATTTCTGTAGCAGCTTCCAATTCCATCCACAAGCTAACGCAGCATCTAACGTATCTGGGTGCGCCAGACTAAGAGCTTGTTGCAATACTCGGTCGGTTGTACCCATCGCAAAAGACTCCACAGGCAGTTGTTCAACAAAATTGTTTGGAGCTGAAGGATAAACCATACAAGCAAGACGCACGATGCCTGAATCAAATTCTTGTAGTGCCTCGCCACGTTTCTGAGGTCTGCTACGAAACTCGCTATGGTAAACTTGCTGAAGGACCACGGCGTTGTGCCATCGTAAAGTGGTGGTTTCACACGCTCGGTCATTGCAACATTCTCTGATTTTGCTCCGAACTCAGCGGTAGGTTTGTTCACTTGCATAGACTCCGTCCCCAGTTATGCAAATCCGTCTTCAATAGCTATTATTTAACACTCTACTGTACTTCAGTTTCTACTCCTTTAAGTCCTTTACAATGTTCAGTGATCTTAGTTTCTAACAATGTACCATTTTCTGCATGTTTCTGAGAACATTCCACGACCTTTTCCTCCAATAAACATATTCGGCTTGTCCTTTAGAACTCTTCTAACATTTGTGGAAGGCTGATAGCATCACCCGCTATTTCAAACATTTCTTTATCTGGATCCTTATATTCTGTTCGTTATTTCTGCCCGAAGTCGTGACCATAATATGACCTTTGTACCAGAAATATTCTCATCGCATTTTCCCAGTACGCTCTTCAGATCGGCAACTTTTAAATCGGTCAGTCTCACTTTCTTCAAAGCAACGTTTCTTTTATTGTCTTCCTTATATCTTACTATCTTTCGTTTTATGGTAGTAGCTTTACGTCGCACCGACACAGATAGGTTTCATGGCGACGATGGGACAGGAAAGGTCTAGGAGTTGGAAGGAAGCGGCCGTGGCCTTAATTAAGGTATAGCCCCAGCATTTGCCTGGTGTGAAGATGGGAAACCACGGAAAACCTTCTTCAGGGCTGCCGACAGTGGGACCCAAACCAACCACCTCTCCGATGAAAGCTCACAGCTGCGCGCCCCTAAACGCACGGCCAACTCGCCCGGTTGACTGTCTTTTAACGATCACAAATTTTCCAAATAAGTCCACACATCAGACGCCGGTAACGTATATCAATTTCCTTTCCGTAGGAATCTCTACTCGTAAAACACCGCATCTTGTAAACCGCTTTACAACTTACTAAGAAACTGTACGCACACGTTCGCGCTAATACTAATCCATAAGAATAAAAAATAAGATTCGTGATACACAAATTTCCTTTCCATCACTTCCAACATGACGCTCAACAACAGACAAAATACTACACTCACCTCAGCCACACGTTTTATCATCGTCCGTTTGCACGTAGGAAGAGCCACTTCTATCGCGGTCCACCTCAGGGAGGCATTATAATAATAATAATAATAATAATTATTATTATTATTATTATTATTATTATTATTATTATTATTATTAATTATCTTTCCAATTTATTGCGGTCGGCACTTGTGTGCATTTGACCTACAGTATTACAATCGGAGGCCCTGATTCCAATCCAATGTGTAGGGATGTATTCACTGTTGAGTGTTCCTGTGATGGTTAGTACATAGATATGTTGTTTGTATATGAAGATATGAATTCAGACGAACACAAACACCCAATCCCAGAGCCAGAGGAAATAACTACACAAAAGTTAAAATCTCCAGCACAGCCAGGAATTGATCCAGGACCTCTCTGAACCGAAGATCAGTACGGTGATCATCAGTATGTTTAACATGAAATTACAGTTTTGAAAATGAAGTGATTTTTGCATTAAACAATACAGTTAGATGGTACCAGTTTACTGGTAGTATAGTTAAAATATTCCAGCATGTGCGCATAGACTCATTTGCGTTCTCCTCTTCTGCTGTGTGGTCTGGAAGTTTGCACTTCTCTGCTCTCCTGAATAGAACCTTCCCATTCTGCAACATAATAGTGACACGTGACAAAAACTGGATATTCTATGATAATCATCACCGATATGGAAAATGGTTATATGTTGATCAGGCCCCAAAACTGATGGCGGAAATAATCCCTGATCCGAGGAAGGTAATGGGGCCTTTATGGGGTGCAGGAGGTATTATTTATTTTTCTTCTTGAAATTTGGTCAAACCAGTACTATTTAGGAGTACCACACCCAACAAATGACGTGCATCGGAAATTACCCATTGAACGCCCTAGATTTTGTCAACAGTGCTGGAGTTATACAGCTTCATGAAATCACGGAACCATACGTGTAAAGAATAACAGTCCAAAAACTAGAAAAAATTGTGCTATGAGTCTCTTCCTTATCTTTAATAATAATAATAATAATAATAATAATAATAATAATAATAATAATATTAATATCAAAAATAATAATCATAATCTAATTAGTTTTACGTCCCACTAACAACTTTTATGGATTTCGCAGACGCCGAGGTGCCGGAATTTTGTCCCGAAGGATTTAATTATCGTTCCAGTAAACCTACTGACACGAGGCCGACGTATTTGAGCACCTTAAATTCCACTGGGCTGAGCCAGGACCGAGCCCGCCAACTTGAGCTCAGAAGGCCAGCGCTCTACGGGCTGAGTTACCCATCCCCACTCTTCCCAATCCATCAGACTCACCTGACATCTCACCAATCGACTATCACTGTTTAAATATTTCCATCACTTTTCAGCAGCGAAACGATTCGACAAAAAGCTGATGACAAAAATGTCTTCGAACAATTTCGTACGTCCAGATAATAGAACATCTACAAAATTTATATGAAAGCACTTATATCACGTTAGAAGTTTGTTCCATGTCTTGTTACTAACATTGATTGATAAGCATCCTATTCCTTCTCACATAGTTTCAGGTGATTGAACTTCCACCACCAAATCCGAGATTCCTTGCGCAGCAACCAAGTGTCATTTAATTGATTAGTGTGTATTTAATTATTTATAAATCAACACAGCATGGTATGCTATACTACTTGCATTCCGGCTTAAAGCTCAGTAAGTTTAAATATCCCCACCTATTTGCCATTTATGATCGTTTTTATTCACAGCTATTGGGATAATATACTGTACATAATTTGGTGTGTTTCTTTCACACTCACAGCATCAGCCACCGGTACCGAAGTTTTAATGTTCCGCTTGTGTGAAGAAATATGGCTATTAGTCTCGATCTCGAAGTTAGTGAAGAGACGCCGTTCATTTGGAATATATTCTCCGCGTAACTGGCGCATAACGTCTTTCGCAAACTTCCTCACCCCCCATCTTGCCTTTTACGCCTCATTTTGGTGCCATCATCGGCTTTTGCGGTTTCCCTATAACCGCATACAGTTTGGTGGTGCTATTTGAGGAACCAGCCAGCCTTTGGGTGATGACCTAACAGACAGACAAAGTCTGGAAAATTTATAATGTCCAATAACGGACCATTATATTGGTATTATAGACAAAGTCATTCAAATCAAACACCATGGTGCTACAGCCACCAAACGACATCTGCTCAGCCCGAAGTCTTGCAGATTACGAGGTGACGCATCGTCAGTGCGCAGAATCCTCTCGACCGTTACTCTTGGTTTTCTAGACCGTGGTGGCCATCTCACCGTCAGGTAGCTCCTCAAATGTAATCGCGTAAGCTGAGTGGACTCGAACCAAACCTCAGATCCGGGCAAAAATCACTGACCAGACTACTACCCTAGACTGAATAAGGTCATTCACCTATTTGCAAATAGGCTAAATGTTTAGCATGGTAGTCTGTGGATCAAGGGTCCGTGAATTCTATTCCCGATCGGGTCAGGGATTTTAACTTTTGTTGATTAATTCCTCTGGCCCGAAGGTTTTTTGTTTGTGCCGTCTTCATCATTAGTATTAATATTATGTAGGCCCCAGTCCTCTTAGACGCGCGGGTCGCCTGTAGGGCGTCATCTCTACAGACATGCGCCAGGCCTGAAATACACTGCCTGACAAAAAAATTGAAGCACCCAGAAAAAATGTCGAATGTCAATGTAACTTCGTACGCGTACACATCATCGGCGGGTGAGTAAATGATTGGTTGCAATTCTCTGAGACAGGTTTAACTACCACCAGAGTATATTAATGTTGTTTGTGTGTAGTGCTGTTACCACGCTTGGTAGGGTATATAAGGAGCGTAAGATGTTGAGTGATCACTGTGAAGGATACGGAGATGCCGCGTACTCGTGTGAGACAGGAGTTATCATTACCCGACAGAGTTTGAAAGGGATATTATCGTGAGTCTCCATTTGGCCGGTTGGTAGAATCGTGCAGTATTTAGATCTGTGGCCCAATGTTGGACTGCATGGGAACGTGAGTGCGGGCATACTCGTCGTCAAGTTTCCGGTCGTCCACGTTTGACCACCACAATGGAGGATCACCGTATCGTGCACCAAACATACCGTAACCCCTTTACATCTGCGCCTGACATCCGGGAACAAGTAATGGACTCCCTGCAACATTCTGTGTCATCACACACCATTGGTCGGAGACCAGCAGCAGCCGGGCTAGGGAATTACCGTCCCATGGGTAGGTTGCCGTTAACACCACAACACAAACGGCTGCGTTTGAAGGGGTGCCATGACCGAGAAACATGGACTGCTGATGAATGGCGCAGCATTGAGTTCAGCGATGAATCCCGGTTCTGCACTACCGCGGATGACCATCATCTGCGAGTATGGCGGCGACCTGGGGAGAGCTCCCATTCTTCCAATGTTTTGGAGAGGCACAGCGGTGTTACTCCTGCCGTCACTGTGTGGGGAGCCATCGGGAATGGCTTCAGGTCACGGCTGGTAGTGATTGAGGGAACTCTGGCGGCACAACGGTACGTCACGGACATCCTGCGTCCTCATATGTTACCTCTCATGTGACAGTATCGCGGTGCCATTTTTCAACAGGACAATAATCGTCCACATACGGGACATGTCTGTATGAACTGTCTGCGTTATGCTAGAGTACTCCCCTGACCAGCAAGATTACCAGATCTGTCTCCGATAGAACATGTGTGGGACCAGCTCGGACTTCAACTCCGTCCCAGTGCAAGTGCAGTATCAAGGATATCAAGAAGCAGTTACAACATTTGTGCGACCGATTGTCTCCGGTGAGGATACAACGACTCTATGACACCCTTTTAAACCGAATCAGTGTATTCATCCAGGCCACAGGGGCGTGTAACTTCATACTGATAAGTGGGCTCGTATTGTCAAGTTCCTTGTAAATTTGACTCGATTTTTAATCACTGAAATAACATCACATACCTTCCCAACACTGGAAGTTTCATTCAGTATCTTCCTCCCTTCTGGGTCCTTGATTTCTTTTGTCAGGCAGGGTATATGTAGTCATGCTATGTTGAATGTTTCGACGCACTGATACCTGCCTGTAGGAAATTCCATACTTGTAATGGATATGGTAGTGACTCAGCTTTGGACTTGTTAAAAATGAAATCTCGTACAAGATCGGTTAGCATTGATTGTGAGTAACACATGGTTTTTAGATACAAATTCAGAGTCGAAGTCAGAAACGAGTAAAGTACCAGCCTCAAGAAATTACATCGGGGCTTTCTCGTGTGATATCCATTTCTAGCTCAAGTTGGAATCGGTAGGAAATCACTGTGCTCAAAAAGTTTTTTGACTAGAGACAAATCAGTAGACAATGGCATGTTTTTATTAAAACGCTTTCTTTTTAGATAACAATACGAGACATTGCTTAAGTCCCTCTGTTCTGTCTATAAAAAAAGACAAAGTCACCTCCGTACAGGCCATGAAGGCCCTTGGAGGAGTGGACGGTAAAGGCTTCCACCATTGTTAACCGTGGCACGTGATGGGGTAGAGTGGTTAGCTTTACGCCCGGCCGCCTTTGCTCCCAGGAATTAACCTGGTACTCATTTTTGGTGTAGGCTGAGTGAACCTCAGGGCCATATGCACATCCGGAAGTGGAAATCTCGTTTCTTAAATTTTACGACTTCCTGACGGGGATTCGAACCCACGTCCTTCCGGGCGAACCGAGCACGCCTTTACCGCCTCAGCCATGCAGCCCCTTCTGTTCTGTCCATACCTTTGGAAAACCAAATTGGGTAGATTAGTGAGAGCCTTTTAAGCGGACCTCTTAAATTTCGTGAACATCCTCTTCAACATACATTAGGTGCGACACTTCTGTCCTCATCATCCAATTTAAATTCACAATTCAATCCATATAGGCATACACTGATGTTCATGAAAAACAGAACACCATGAAAGACTAGAGATAGGAAGTTCATATTCACAAGACATGTTCACTAGTATGGTCTGCAGAAACGATTAGCATTTCAGTCACCTAAGTTCAGCATGTGCCCTGTTGCCTAGTAGACACTGGGTCTTGCATGGGCACTGATAACTTGTTCCATGCGTGATGGCATCTACACATATAAGGAGCGAATGGCGTCCTAGGATGTATACATCCACGCTGCATTCACCTGGTTCCACAGTTCATCTTTGGTGGTTGGCATTGAGTCACAGCGTCACACCCGTCGTTTCACCATAACCCACACATTTTCGATTGGCGAAAATTCCGGCGGTCGGGCGACCAGGGCAACAGTCTGACATCCTGTGACAGCAAGAATGCACGTGTTAGTGCAGCAACATGTGGTTGGGCATTGTCCTGCTGGGTTGTCGTGTAGAAAGGTTATGGCTACGGGTCTCAGGTTGTCATTCACGTAGGTCAAACTGGTCACAGTGCCCTGGACACGCGCCAACTATGATTTGTGATTGTACCCAATAGCACCCCACACCATAAGTCCTTGAGTTGGTGTTGTATGTCTTGTGCGAATACAGTCAATGTGATGCCTCTCCCCTGACTGCGGCGAACAAAAATGCGTCCATCATTTTCAAAGAAACAGAACATGGATTTGTCCGAAAACACTATCTGCTGCCATTTCTGACCCAAGTGACGTCGTCCCAAACACTATTGCAGTCTTGCATGTATATGTACGTTAGTCAAAGGTAGGTGGAGAAGTGGACGACGCGCCAGTAATCCAGACCGTAATAAACGGCAACGGACTGTCACTCCTGATAGTGTACGATGTGTTACACTGTTCCACTGTTGTGCCAGAGCCGAGGAGGACACAGATCTGTCCTGC
Organism: Anabrus simplex; assembly: GCF_040414725.1. Taxonomy (NCBI): domain Eukaryota; kingdom Metazoa; phylum Arthropoda; class Insecta; order Orthoptera; family Tettigoniidae; genus Anabrus; species Anabrus simplex. Next base: position 802,104,157 of record NC_090266.1, read on the forward strand.
AATGCAATTCGCTTGAGGTGTCTATCTTCTGGGGGGTGGTCTGGTTGGTGCGACCAGATCTATCTCGTGGTGTTCTACGGCCTTCTGTGAACCATTCTGTACACACCCGTTGCACTGCCGACACATTTCGTCCCACACGAGTAGCAATTTCCCGGATGAATGCATCACGTTCTCTCATGCCAATAATGCGCCCTCTTTCAAACTCACTCATTCGACGGTACAGTTCTCGCATACGTCCGCCAGTCATCCTGCACGTCTGCTCAAGTCACACCGATCCATTATATTCAGTTTAAAGCGACAACGAAATCCGCAGACACATTTTACCAGTCGGTGGTTGTGCGCCGAAATATCGATGTGGACCTTGAACCGGAGGGCCGGCAGGGTTTAAATGCCAATCCCTTCTTCAGAATATACCAATGCATATGTCCTATGAAGATGAACTTCCTATCTCTAGTCTTTCAATGTGTTCTGGTTTTTATGATCATGAGTGTGTACTTCCTTAATCAGAGGCGTAAGATTTTCTCTGTGTGATTTAGTAGTAAATTCATCACGTAAATAGTAAAACACATTCGGAGAATTTACACATTTACGAGACATCGCAGACTGTTAAAGTGTTACATACCTCAAATTTATTAATCACAACCATCGACAGCTCTGTTATTCAGAGCTTATTAGTATAAAATGTTCTCTTTAATGTCATACTAAATGAGAACGCCTACTTTAATAAAAATTGTTCAGCAGTTAACCAAGATTACCATTATCCTGACGGGAGCTTTCTTACGAATCAGCATTAGAGTTCAATTACATCTCTTTTCGAGTAATAAAAACAGAGTTCCCATCGGGAAATTGAAAACCACCATTACACTTATCTGTGTTTACATCCAAACATCCGACTCTACCCTCCCTGCGCTGCTATTGCGGAAAGGAGCATTATACAGTACCATAAGAGCCTTAGACGATACGGGAACAAGGATTGCATTTTCACGTTCAATTGGTATGGAACTATGAGTACGTAATTGACTGAAATTTTGGCAAGTTTTGGTAAATTTCTTGTTGCTCTATGGATCTGTCTAGAATAGTCAAAATAGCTGTGAATGGAGAACTTGTCTGTGTTATTATGAGGTATATTGTGTTGCAGTTCAAGTGATTTATCTAAACTCAGCTAAACCAAGGGTATTTTTTATTTTTAAAAATGCTATTTGTTCGGGGCGTCGACCTATAGAGATCTTTTGCCCCTACTTGCACCATGTGATATGAACCTGCGTGTAATTGGAATGGAGGAAGTGTAGAGTGTTGAATGTGAGGAAAGGAACGTTAAGGACGGCACAAATACCCAGTCCCCAGGCTAGGGATATTAATAATTTACAATTAAAAACCCCTGAACCATCCGAGAATCGAACCCGGGGCCTCCGGGTGACAGGTGGACGCTCTGCCCTCTACACCGTGGGGCCGGACAAACGAGGAGCAAGTAACCACGGCCCCTAAGTTGGAGTGTTCTTACTGCAAGGGGTCACATCTTTTGCACTCCTCAGTCAACAGTGCGTGGTTATCTCTTCAAGAACTGACTATGCCCAATGTCACTTAACTTCGGACAAACTCACATGATTCCATGCGCCAACATGGCTTGTAGAACTGTATTTACTCCAGTCCAGGATGGATGTTTCAGGTCTGAAGCGAGCCGTATTCCAGCACATACACCTCGTAGTACAGCAGGAAAGAGCCCGGTTCTTACCCGAAGGACATTCCAAGAATTTTAATTCTGGACTGAGAGCTGGAAGGCCTCGTGAGACCAAATGAGGAGCCGCTTGGTATGAGAGGTAGTGGAGCCGGTCGCGGAAGCCAAGCAGTGCGGCTGAGAATGTTGTGAGATTGACCACGTGACACCCCAATACCTTCACGTCATCTGGCCGGGCAGCAGTTATCTTGACAAATATGGCCTATGTAAGCACCACAGGCTCACATGCCTGGTGTGATGATGATGATGATGCTTGTTGTTTTAAGGGGCCTAACATCGAAGGCCATCGGCCCCTATGCCTGGTGTGATCTAGGGGAGGCGAGTAGACACTTTCAGGATAAAATGTAAAACAAGCCGAAACTCGAACCACGGATATCCCAATGATGCACTTTTCACAGTGCTGTCTTGTAGATGGCGCGTAAAAAACAGTACTCTACCACATATGCCATCGTTCTATTTCACTCAGAAGCCGATCAGCAGACCGCTAAATGTTCCTGTCAAAACAAACACGAATTGTGCTGAATGGAGGGAAGAACGCAAGAAATTGCATTGTTTACACTAATTTACGACCAAATATGTAATTTTGCGGTTTTCATTGTCACCGTGGTCGTTTATGTAATCGATCGGTATAAATAATGTATTTTAATCACATGGAAAATATTGTGTTCAGAGTTAACCAAATCCATACCCCTCGGGCTATCTGCCTGATTGGTAGTGAAATAATCGGCCCCAGTAGAGAATCTACCACAGAGAAGAGAAACTCGTTATCACTTTTAAATTTGTATTGCTGTACAGTGTTGAACTTAAAAAGGTAAGAGTTAAACTCAAACAGTAATGAAAATTGAAGTGCTCCATATATTAGTTACACTAATAGGAAATTATTTTTAATTAGAACATATTAACATTAAGTAAGCACACACTGGTCGGGAATGCATCTCGTTCAGATTCCCTCTTACCCATTAAGGACAAGAATTTTGTTATTGGTTTACGCCACACTAATTACAATTTAAGACTTCGGTGACGCTGAGGTGACAGACGTTCGTCCCACATGTGTTCCTTTACGTGCAGGTAAATCCACCGATACGAGGCTGTCGTATTTGAGCACCTTAAAATACCACCGTACTGAGCTGGAATTGAACCCGCTAATTTGGAAAGTTTCCCCCGCCCCTTGGTATTTTATTCAGCCTGGCCAGGCACTAATGCTCTGTGTCACTTTATATTTGTAACTGTTTTCTAGTATATGTATATATGTTTATGTATTCATTTCCAGCCTGCCTTCCTTCCTTTAATAAAGTGTCATTCCCCGATTACCCATTGCCCCAGAGGAAGTGGATATTTCCCACTCTGGAAGCGTTTCCCCTCTTCTCGTGTCTCCATGTCTTTGGGCTACTTCCCCTGCCCCTTTCGGGGGATCGAATCGTTGTTAACTCGCTCGACACGTCACCTCGCCCCTTGGGCAAGGTCACGGTTGACCGAACTGAGTGAGAGGATTCTGCTTCTCGTGCTTGAAGGCGACACACATACAACCGGGTGCCGTGCGGAGGTCGAACTAGGTTCCACTGACATGGAGGTAGGAACTGAAATTTCTATAGTCTACGATGTCTTACCAAGTAACAAAGGGTATGAGGTGGTTGGACCCCTTTTAGTACTGTAATGAAATGAAATCAAGGTGTTAAGTTTGCGCAAAACTTATTTGTAACTTTCATTTGTAAAAGTCTTGTTGGTGCGTTTACGTAGAGCTAATGCTCGTTAATTCTTGTACTGTTTTTCCACTTCCGCCGTGGCAGTTTGTTTGATGAGGCATGTCGTACCCCTTGCATGGGGCTCTTTAAATTGTGAAGTCTTTCATTATGAGTTGTAAAGCCGCGGGTAATGTTATTTGAGGTTCCTTATAATGAAATGGCAAGGTTTTATGCACCTTCGTAAATGTGTAAATCGCATCTGTTAGAAACTCTTAGAGTTTCTCTGCAGTTCTAAGAGCTGTTTAGACGTTGTTATTGTAATCTCGTCTTTCACCTGAAGCGTAATAGTTAATTAGATTGTTAGCCACGTTATTTTCTAGAATTACCTGTCGGTAAGTTATTTGGCGATTATATGAAGTGGGATACCCTCCTCTTAAGCTTGTATTAACTGTATTTTTAAATTACCTGAGCTGGTTCCCTAGGTGACCTTGTGTCACGGTTGTAAATTATATATTATGCGAGAGTGTTCTTACTATATATTGGATAAAGAGTCTGACAGAGTTTATAATCAAGGTGCGTAGCAAATGTTGTTATCAAAACAAGGCAAATTTAAATCTGTTATATAATAAAGTTTTGGCACTATGATTCGAGTGCTTATCTGCTCAGCCCCACAGGCCCACCACCTCCTTCTCATTCGCTACGCTTGCCATATGTTGGCACAATAATAATAAGAAGAAGAAGAAGAAGAAGAAGAAGAATAGCGAACCATGTGGCCTTGTCATGGTGGGGAGGCTTGCGCGTCTCAATGAAGCAGATAGCCGAGCCGCAGGTGCAACCATATCGGATGGGTATCTGTTGAGAGACCAGACTAAGGAATGGTTCAAGGAAAGGGGAGTAGCAGCCCTTCGGAAGTTGCAAGGGCGGCAGTCTAGATGAATGACTGATATGGCCTTGTAATAATACTCAACATGGCATAGCTGTGTTGATACTGCTACACGGCTGAAAGCAACGGTAAGCTACAGCCGTAATTAACTCCCGAGGGCTCGCAGCTCTCTCTGTATGAATAATGTACTGATGATGGCTTCCTCCTGGGTAAAATATTCCGGAGGTAAAATAGTCCTACATTCGGATCTCCGGGTGGGGACTACCCGAGAGGTGGCGATCATCAGGAAGATGGATACTGACATTCTGCGAGTCGGAACGTGTTACGTTAGAAGTTTGAACCGTTGTGGTAGGCTAGAAAATCTGAAAAGGGAGAGGGATAGATTAAGGTTAGATGTAGTTGGTATCAGTGAACTACGTTGGCAGGAAGAACAGGATTTTTCGCCATGCGACTACAGAATTATCAACACAAAATCAAACAGGGGAAGTGCAGGATTTGGTTCAATAATTAATAAGAAAATAGGGCAGCGGGTAAGCTACTACGACCAGCATAGTGAAAGAATTATTGTTGACAAGATAGACACCAAACCAATGCCCACCACAATAGTGCCTACTAGTTCAGCGGATGATGAGGAAATCGAAAGAATATATGTAGAGATAGAAGATTTAATACAATATGTAAACGTTGACGAGAATTTAATTGTGATGGAAGACTGGGATGCAGTGGTAGGACAAGGAAGAAAAAGTGATACAGTAGGAAAATTCGGATTGGGAAAAGGAAAGAATGAGGAAGACGGCTGGTTGAATTCTGCATAAATTATAATTTAGTCCTTGCTAATATTTGGTTCAAACACCACAAACGACGGCTGTAAACGTTGATGAGACCTCGAGTTACTGGAAGGTATCAAATAGACTTCATTATGGTTAGAAAGAGATTCAGAAAACAGGTGTTGGATTGCAAAACCTTCCCAGGAACAGACGTGGACTCTGACCACAACTTGTTGGTCATGAAATGTCGTGTGAAATTGAAGAAATGAAGGAATGCAAGGAGATGGGATCTAGACAAGTTAAAAGAAAATATTTTAAGGGATTGTTTCAAGAAACATGTTGCACAAGGACTAAATTAAAAGGCTGAAGGAAACACAAGAGAGGAAGAATGGACAGTCGTGAAGAATGAGGTCTCTAGGGCTGCTGAAGAAATACTAGGAAGAAAGGAAAGATCAACTAAGAATCAATGGGTAACTCAGGATATACTGGACCTCATTGATGAACGACGAAAGTACAAGGACGAAAAAAAATGAAGAGGGCAGGAAAGAATACAGGCGATTAGAGAATGAAGTGGATAGAAAGTGCAGGACAGCTAAGGAAGAATGGCTGAAGGAGAAGTGCAAGGATGTTGAAGTTTGTATGGTCGTAGGAAAGATAGATGCTGCATACAGGAAAATCAAGGAAACCTTTGGAGCAGGGGTTTTCAAACTCTTTTCGTTTGCGGCACACTATTCCGCTATTCTAAATATAGCGGCACACCCCCAGCGTACAAATAACTATGCCTGCTTTAGAGGAATTTCGAACGCTACAGAGCGGTCCCGAAAGACGTAGAACCCCAGCGGAAGGTACACGAACCACTGGAACGTTAGTAGAGAAATATGCCGATCACTCCCGTATCCTAATGGAGCAAATTTAAACCAATCAACGGCCACCTGCAGTCAGTTCAGTATTTCAGTTGGAAACAGAGAGATGTTTAAATGTAGTACAGGACTTAGTGCAATTGATTGTTGAATAAGTCGCAATGTTTGGTGTTGTTATAAAAATGAAGTAAGTATACAGATATTGTGTTTTAATATGGACAAGTTTTTAATTAAACGCCTACGATTAAACAGCAGTGAAGAACATCAGAGTGAAAACAGGACAAATGAATCACCCGGATCGTGCGTCAGTGAGAAGCTACTTCCGCAGCAGAGCCGTTCATCGTCTGGTGTTGTGCGCAGGTATCAGGATTGTTATTTGAGCTTCGGATTTACATTTACTGATTCTGGAAATCGTGAACTTCCTGAGTGTGTTGTATGTGGTGAAAAATTAAGCAATGAATGTCTGGTTCCAAGCAAACTAAAGAGACACTTGAATATGAAGCACAGTCACTTGGAAAATAAAAATAAAGCTTATTTCAGTCGTTTACTCTCTTCTCAAATTAAAGAAGGGAAGGTAGAGTGTCGGCCTCCGGATCCCAAGATAGCGGGTTCAAACCCGGCAGAGGTAGTCGGATTTTTGAAGGGCGGAAAAAAATCCACTCGGCACTCCATGTCGTACGATGTCGGCATGTGAAAGATCTCTGGTGACACATTTTGTGTTTACCCGACAAAATTCGTTAAATCTTAGCCATAGACGCCCAAGAGAGTTTCGATTTACTCCGTCTGCCATCAGGTAGGCCTAGAGTAAAACGGAACCTCGAAATTGACGAGCAGACAGCCAGATGGCGTCAATTTGAAATGTCTGCACACGGTAGCTGAGGCCATACGATTATTATTATTATTATTATTATTATTATTATTATTATTAATGAAAAAATTATTACAACTTCAGAAAAAGCGCTAGTGGCTAGCTATAAAGTACCAGAAATAATTGCCAGGAATATGCAGTCACTTTGATTTTACCTGCTTGTAAAGAAATAGTTAAATCCATGTTTGGAGAGGCTGCCGAGAGTACCTTCGTCAAACGATACAATTGCTCGCCGCATAGAAGACATGTCAGCTGGTATTAAAAAAACAAGCAGTGGATAAATTACATAAAGGTAAAAAAAAATTGCACTTCAACTGGACGAATAAATAGACATAAGTAAAAAATTTCAATTAATGAGCTACATAAGATTTTTAAATGATGAATCACTTACTGAACAGTTCCTCCCCTGAAAATAATTACCTCTGACGTCAACAGGATCAGACATATTCTATGAGAGTGACGTTGGAAGAAACTGGACTGAGTTGGAACAAGTGTATTTCAATGTGCACTGATGGAGCCCCAGCAATGACTGGTCGAATGAGAGGTTTTACTTTAAGGTTGAAACAATATTTTCCGCACATTGGATCCACACATTTTTTTACATCGGGAAGCTTTGGTGGCAAAAACAATTCCTTCAGATCTAAGGAAAGTAACGAGCTCGGTTGTTCAGATTTTTTATTACATAAAAAGTAGAGCTTTACAAGCTAGACTTCTCGAAGTCATGTGTCAGGAAGCAGGAGCTGTTCATGACACTCTGGTCCTTCACACTTAAATTCGCTGCTTGTACAAAGGAAGTGTACTTTTCAGATTTTATGAACTTAGAAATGAGTTATTACAAATATTTGCCACAGAAGAACTTGAGTTTGCTGACCTCATTACCGAAGAGTTGCATACCTATCTGATATTTTTCGACATTTGAATAATCTCAGTGCCAATATGCAAGGAAATAAAGAGAGCATACTTACATAAACTGACAAGCTGAACGGGTTCTTAAGAAAAATTCAATTGTGGAAGTCAAAATTTTTAAAAGGTGATCTTGAAATGTTTCCTCTCAGAGCTGATACCGACATCTGTTCCAGTCTGATTTTAGAACATACCGGTATTTCTGTTTTGGAGAATAAACAGCAAGAATATTTTTCTTCCCTCAACGTGAACGAATGCGACTGGGTTCGCAATCACTTTGGCGTTAGTGCTGACGACACAAAACATCTACCATTAGAAGAGGCAGAAGAATTGGCTGAACTTCAAGCCTATCGAACTTTGAAGCTGGAATTTAGGGAAGAAACATTACTTCAGTTCTGGATTTCAGTGAAAAGAGAGTAGTCTGTGTTATCACAGCATCCCATGTCTATATTAATACAGTTTTCAACAACAATGCGCGAACAATGATTTTCGGCACTGACCTGCATTCAAAATAAGAAACGCGAGCGACTTCCTTCTGTAGACCAAGAATTGCGGGTGTGCTCGTCTGCGATTCCTCCTCGCACTGAACAGTTGTGCAAAAGTAAACAAGCCCACATTTCCCACTAACACTAGTGTAATATTATTGACGGAGCAACTTACTTTTTGAGTTCTTACTACCGAGCTCGATAGCTGCAGTCGCTTAAGTGCGGTCAGTATCCAGTATTCAGGAGATAGTCGGTTCGAACCCGACTGTCGGCAGCCCTGAACATGTTTTTTCCGTGGTTTCCCATTTTCACACCAGGCAAATGCTGGGGCTGTACCTTAATTAAGGCCACGGCCACTTCCTTCCCACTCCTAGCCCTTTCCTGTCCCATCGTCGCCATAAGACCTATCTGTGTCCGTGCGACGTAAAACAACTAGCCAAAAAAGTGAGTTCTTACTGCATGTAGGCTTACGCCATTCTGTAATATTAATAAATAGTATGACTAAAATATTGACTACAGAAGCATTTTTTCGTGGCACAGTCCTACCAATTCACGGCACACTAGTGTGTCGCGACACACCCTTTGAGAACCCCTGCTTTGGAGAAAGGAAATCTATGTGTATGAATATTAAGAGTGCAGATGGGTAACCACTGCTGGGGAAAGAAGACAAGGCAGAAAGATGGCAGGAACATATCCAACAGTTGTATCAAGGTAATGACGTAGATGATATGGTTCTGGAACAAGAAGACGCTGTTGATGTTGATGAAATGGGAGAGCCAATTTTGAGGTAAGAATTCGACAGAGCTTCAAGAGACCTAAAGAGAAACAAGGCACCTAGAATTATAACATTCGTTGTGAATTACTTACTGCCTTGGGAGAAACCAGCATGGCGAGGTTATTACATTTAGTGTGTAAGATGTATGAGACAGGAGAAGTGCCATCCGATTTCCGGCAGAATGTCGTTATACTGTACCTATTCCAAAGAAAGCCGGTTCTGATAATGTGAAAACTACTGCACCATTAGTTTAGTATCTGATGCCTGCAAAATTTTAACACGTATTATCTACAGAAGAATGGAAGGACAAGTTGAAGCTGAGTTGGGAGAAGATCAATTTGGCTTCAGAAGGAACGTAGGAACACGTGAAGCAATCCTGACTTTGCGTCTGATCTTAGAGGATCGAATTAAGAAAGACAAGCCCACGTACATGGCGTTCGTAGATCTAGAAAAGGCATTCGATAATGTTGATTTGACCAAGCTATTAGAGATTCTGAAGGTAATTGGGAGCAGATACTGACAACGAAGAATTACCTACAATATGTATAAAAATCAGCCTGCAGTGAAAAGAATCGAGGGCTTTGATAAAGAAGAAGCAATCCAGAAGGAGTGAGGCAAGGCTGCAGTTTGTCCCCCATCATTGACAATGTTTACATAGAAGTAGTATAATTGGATGGTTCTGCCGCCTCCTCCTCCTCCTCGCGCGGCGCGGGAAATTTGAATTCTGGCGGGAAATTTGAATTTTGGCGGGAGATTTGAATTTGTAAACAAAGCCACGTGCTTTTTGACAGCTGTCATCGACAACAACGCATCGCTAACCTCACTGCTGCCATCTTGACGGGCCTAAACCTCAGTGGTACCAACTTAACCTAACTAGCGCGAGGTAAACAAAGCCACGTGTTTTTTGACAGCCACGTGCTTTTTGACAGACAACAACGCATCGCTAACCTCAGTACTGCCATCTTGACGGGCCTAAACCTCAGTAGTGTCAACTTAACATAACTAGCGCGAGATAAACAAATCCACGTGCTTTTGGACAGCCACGTGCTTTTTGACAGATTTGTAAACAAAGCCACGTGCTTTTTGACAGACAACAACGCATCGCTAACCTCAGTACTGCCATCTTGACGGGCCTAAACCTCAGTAGTGCCAACTTAACCTAACTAGCGCGAGATAAACAAATCCACGTGCTTTTTGACAGCCACGTGCTTTTTGACAGCCACGTGCTTTTTGACAGATTTGTAAACAAAGCCACGTGCTTTTTGACAGCTGTCACTTAACCTAACTAGCGCGAGGTAAACAAAGCCACGTGGTTTTTGACAGCCACGTGCTTTTTGACAGACAACAACGCATCGCTAACCTCAGTACTGCCATCTTGATGAGCCTAAACCTTAGTGCTACCAACTTAACCTAACTAGCGCGAGGTAAACAAAGCCACGTGCTTTTTGACAGCTGTCATCCGCCATCTTTAAACCACAGAGCACTGTGCTGCCCTCTTTAGCTAGATACCTGTGGTGGCGGCAAATTCCACGTGCTCTTGTTTGGAAACAAAGCCATGTGCATTTTTGTCATCCGCCATCTTTGAGCACAGTGCTGCCCTCTTTAGCTACTTACCTTTGAAATGTGGTACGTCACAGCTGTCATCCACAGTGCTGCCATCTTAACGGGCCTAAACCTTAGTGCTACCAACTTAACCTTACTATTGCGAGATAAACAAATCCACGTGCAGCTGTCATCCGCCATCTTTAATCACAGTGCTGCCCTCTTTGTGGTAGCGGATAATTTGAAAAATACTTTTTGACAGCAACCATCTTTGAGCACCGTGCTGCCCGGTGGCGGTAAATTCCACGTGCTTTACAAACCTATATGCTTTTCTGACAGCTGTCATCCGCCATCTTTAATCCAGAGCCGCCATCTTTAATCACCGTGCTGCCCTCTTTAGCTACTTACCTTTGACAGCTATCATCCGCCACCAGAGAGATCAGTGCTGCCCGGTGGTGGCAAATTCCACGTGCTTTACAAACCTATATGCTTTTCTGACAGCTGTCATCCACCACCAGAGAGAACAGTGCTGCCCGGTGGCGGTAAATTCCACGTGCTCTTGTTTGGAAACAAATCAACATGTTTTTTGACAGCTGTCAACCGCCATCTTTAATCACCGTGCTGCCCGGTGGCGGTAAATTCTACGTGCTTTACAAACCTATATGCTTTTTCTGACAGCTGTCATCCGCCATCTTTAAGCTGTAAATCCCCGATTCTCGACAGATTCTTAATCCTAGTTCTTTGACGTCAGGAAGGGCAACCGGTTGAAAACAATAGTGTATGATGTAAGAGGCTAGATACTGCCACTTTTGCGTCAGGAAGGGCAACTCAACAAATTCTTGCGATTTAAAATCTTAGTCAGGAAGGGCATCCGGCAGTAAAACAATAGTTCGTGATACAGCGATTTAAAATCTAAGGAGAGCATCTAGCTGTAAAACCCCCGATTCTCGACAGATTCTTAATCCGAGTTCTTTGACGTCAGGAATGGCAACCGGTTGAAAACAATTATCGAACACGCATCGCGAAGGCAAGAGTGTGCAGCGATATGCATGTTTAGACTTGCAGATTACGAAAGAAACATAACAAGACTTGAGTCTTAAAACAAATTCTTGCGATTTAAAATCTTAGTCAGGAAGGGCATCCGGCAGTAAAACAATAGTTCGTGATACAGCGATTTAAAATCTAAGAAGAGCATCTAGCTGTAAATCCCCCGATTCTCGACAGATTCTTAATCCGAGTTCTTTGACGTCAGGAAGGGCAACCGGTCGAAAACAATAGCGTATGATGTAAGAGCTTAGATACTACCAGTTTTGCGTCAGGAAGAACAACTAGTCTTAAAACAAAACAGATTCTTAATCCGAGTTGTCAGGAAGGGCAACCGGTTGAAAACTATAGTGTATGATGTAAGAGGTTAGATACTGCTAGTTTTGCGTCAGGAAGGACAACTCAACAAATTCTTGCGATTTAAAATCTGTAAAACACATTTTTATTCCCAAGAGAATCGAACCCGAGACTACCGGGTGAGAGGCATGCATACTGTAGGCTATGGGTTTGTTCTACAGTCTTTGAAGTTGTATCGACGCAGTCATTCTGAGCGAGTTGTGGAATGCATGTGTTAGCTGAAATTGTACACGTATCTTCCGGCTGTAGTAGTAACCTTGAACGAAGACACGGTGTGCTGATAAGCGACTTGTAACTCACGAACGTCTTCTTAGCTGAGTAGCATTCAGCTCTTCACATATTATGATTGTACGGAGAGGTTAAAACACAGTACCAATTAAGGTTGTAAAATACTCTGTTCTGTAAAACTGAAATAGTCCTCCTCTGTGGTGTAGTAGTTAGTGTGATTAGCTGTTACCCCCGGAGGTCCGAGTTCGATTCTAGCCTACTCCTACCGAAGAAGCCTGCGCAAGGCTTATTTCCTCCATCCGACAGATGAATCACCATCAACACTCTTGTACTCAAAAATCATTTTAGAAGGAGCCTGCACAAAGTTTAACGCCCCCATCAACAACCCTTACTTAATGCTGGCTTTTTTGCACACCCCGCCTCTTAGATCATACACCATAGTTTTACGACCGGTTGCCCTTCCTGACTAGGATTTTAAATCGATAACTAGATATCCCGACATAGCCTACTCCTACTGAAGAAGCCAGCACAAGGCTTATTGCCTCCATCCGACAAATGAATCACCCTCAACACTCTTGTACTCAAAAATCATTTTCGAAGGAGTCTGCACAAGGTTTAACACCCCCTATCAACAGCCCTTACTTAATGCTGGCTTTTTTTTGCACACTCCGCCTCTTAGATCATACACCATAGTTTTATACGACCGGTTGCCCTTCCTGACTAGGATTTTAAATCGATAACTAGATGTCCCGACATAGCCTACTCCTACCGAAGAAGCCTGCACATAGCTTAACGCCTCCATCCGACAAATGAATCACCCTCAACACTCTTCAATCATTCTCGCTACTTCGGAAGATAGCGGGGTCGAACTAGAAGCCGTAAAAAATAGCAAATGCTAGGCGAGGGGCCTGCGCGATCGTCATTACATGATCTAGCTAAATGTAGTTTTAGCTCAATACCTTTAAGTGCCTACAGGTAAGGAATACCGCGTATGTAGCTTAGTACCCTCGAGAAGTCGAGGATCACGCGCTAACTTTCAGCCGGATGCCCTTCCTGACGGCATAAGTTGCCAGGATTTGAATCGCGTACCCTTCCTAACTAGGATTTTAAATCGATAACTAGATGTCCCGACATAGCCTACTCCTACCGAAGAAGCCTGCACATAGCTTAACGCCTCCACCCGACAAATGAATCACCCTCAACACTCTTCAATCATTCTCGCTACTTCGGAAGATAGCGGGTTCGAACTAGAAGCCGTGAAAAATAGCAAATGCTAGGTGAGGGGGCCTGCGCGATCGTCATTACATGATCTAGCTAAATGTAGTTTTAGCTCAATACCTTTAAGTGCTTACAGGTAAGGAATACCGCGTATGTAGCTTAGTACCCTCGAGAAGTCGAGGATCGCGCGCTAACTTTCCAAGGCTCGATCCGCTGCAGAACTCTTAAATTCTGACACCTCGCCATCAACAGGAGGTTCGATTCCGGCTTAAATACGTCAGCCTGCGGGACTACAGGGGAGCTCTTGTTGCATAAACACTTCGTTCCGACTGTACTGCAGTTGTCAGCGATTTTTCACATCCGCTTGGTAACAAGCAGCATATTTACTCGCTGCAGTCTGCGCGAAGTGCTCACAGTTCTCTGTATGCGTTTATTACGTACACACATCTCCCGTCTGCTGTGAATATTATTCTTCAGCCTTTACCTTAAGGTAAGGTAGAACTGTTAGTTACTTATTTTTTGCAAAGCAACTTCTACACTAGACATCTACATTCATATATGTTTGTTCTTTTTAGGTACCATTCGAAAGTACACATTTTATTCATCCGAGTAACAGTCTGCAGCACGTGCATCTTTTTAAAGGTATGTTTTCGAACTTCGAGTTGTAAAGATAACTGGGTTAGATGATGTACTCTACACTACATTCATATATGTTTCTTCTTTTTAGGTACGACTAGAATATTATCATTAGAGTTTCAGGCTTGAACGCACGCATTTTATTCATCCGAGTAACAGTTTGCAGCGCGAAGATTTTAAGGTATGTCTGACCTCTATTCGTTGAAACTTGGTTTCTTCTAAAACATCGTAACTTTAGTCTTCGTTGAAACTTGGTTTCTTCCGAACATCGTAACTTTAAGCTAATCATAAATAGTTGTTCTCTTCAATCCTCATACTATAGACGTGGTTAATTTCAAACACGCGCACATACCTATGTCTGTCCTCAACAGGCTGAAACTTGGTTTCTTCTAAAACATCGTAACTTTAAGCTATTGATAAATAGTTGTTCTCTTCTACCCGCATACTATAGACGAGGTATAATTTCAAACACGCGCACATAGCTATGTCTGTCCTCAACAGGCTAAAAATTGGTTTCTTCTAAAACATCGTAACTTTAGTCTATTGATAAATAGTTGTTCTCTTTAATCCTCACGCTATAGACGAGGTATAATTTCAAACACGAGCACATAGCTATGTCTGCCCTCAACAGGCTGAAACTTGGTTTCTTCTAAAACATCGTAACTTTAAGCTATTGATAAATAGTTGTTCTCTTCAACCCGCATACTATAGACGAGGTATAATTTCAAACACGCGCACATAGCTATGTCTGTCCTCAACAGGCTGAAAATTGGTTTCTTCTAAAACATCGTAACTTTAAGCTATTGATAAATAGTTGTTCTCTTTAATCCTCACGCTATAGACGTGGTTAATTTCAAACACGCGCACATAGCTATGTCTGTCCTCAACAGGCTGAAACTTGGTTTCTTCTAAAACATCGTAACTTTAGTCTATTGATAAATAGTTGTTCTCTTTAATCCTCACGCTATAGACGAGGTATAATTTCAAACACGCGTACATAGCTATATCTGCCCTCAACAGGCTGAAACTTGGTTTCTTCTAAAACATCGTAACTTTAAGCTAATCATAAATAGTTGTTCTCTTTAATCCTCACACTATAGACGAGGTATAATTTCAAACACGCGTACATAGCTATATCTGCCCTCAACAGGCTGAAACTTGGTTTCTTCTAAAACATCGTAACTTTAAGCTATTGATAAATAGTTGTTCTCTTCAACCCGCATACTATAGACGAGGTATAATTTCAAACACGCGCACATAGCTATGTCTGCCCTCAACAGGCTGAAACTTGGTTTCTTCTAAAACATCGTAACTTTAAGCTATTGATAAATAGTTGTTCTCTTCAATCCGCATACTATAGACGAGGTATAATTTCAAACACGCGCACATAGCTATGTCTGTCCTCAACAGGCTGAAAATTGGTTTCTTCTAAAACATCGTAACTTTAAGCTAATCATAAATAGTTGTTCTCTTCAATCCTCATACTATACACGAGGTATAATTTCAAACACGCACACATAGCTATGTCTGTCCTCAACAGGCTGAAACTTGGTTTCTTCTAAAACATCGTAACTTTAGTCTATTGATAAATAGTTGTTCTCTTTAATCCTCACACTATAGACGAGGTATAATTTCAAACACGCGCACATAGCTATGTCTGCCCTCAACAGGCTGAAACTTGGTTTCTTCTAAAACATCGTAACTTTAAGCTATTGATAAATAGTTGTTCTCTTTAATCCTCACGCTATAGACGAGGTATAATTTCAAACACGCGCACATAGCTACGTCTGTCCTCAACAGGCTGAAACTTGGTTTCTTCTAAAACATCGTAACTTTAAGCTATTGATAAATAGTTGTTCTCTTTAATCCTCACGCTATAGACGAGGTATAATTTCAAACACGCGCACATAGCTATGTCTGCCCTCAACAGGCTCAAACTTGGTTTCTTCTAAAACATCGTAACTTTAAGCTAATCATAAATAGTTGTTCTCTTCAATCCTCATACTATAGACGAGGTATAATTTCAAACACGCGCACATAGCTATGTCTGTCCTCAACAGGCTGAAAATTGGTTTCTTCTAAAACATCGTAACTTTAAGCTATTGATAAATAGTTGTTCTCTTTAATCCTCACGCTATAGACGTGGTTAATTTCAAACACGCGCACATAGCTATGTCTGTCCTCAACAGGCTGAAACTTGGTTTCTTCTAAAACATCGTAACTTTAGTCTATTGATAAATAGTTGTTCTCTTTAATCCTCACGCTATAGACGAGGTATAATTTCAAACACGCGTACATAGCTATATCTGCCCTCAACAGGCTGAAACTTGGTTTCTTCTAAAACATCGTAACTTTAAGCTATTGATAAATAGTTGTTCTCTTTAATCCTCACGCTATAGACGTGGTTAATTTCAAACACGCGCACATAGCTATGTCTGTCCTCAACAGGCTGAAACTTGGTTTCTTCTAAAACATCGTAACTTTAGTCTATTGATAAATAGTTGTTCTCTTTAATCCTCACGCTATAGACGAGGTATAATTTCAAACACGCGTACATAGCTATATCTGCCCTCAACAGGCTGAAACTTGGTTTCTTCTAAAACATCGTAACTTTAAGCTATTGATAAATAGTTGTTCTCTTTAATCCTCACGCTATAGACGAGGTATAATTTCAAACACGCGCACATAGCTATGTCTGTCCTCAACAGGCTGAAACTTGGTTTCTTCTAAAACATCGTAACTTTAAGCTATTGATAAATAGTTGTTCTCTTTAATCCTCACGCTATAGACGTGGTTAATTTCAAACACGCGCACATAGCTATGTCTGTCCTCAACAGGCTGAAAATTGGTTTCTTCTAAAACATCGTAACTTTAAGCTAATCATAAATAGTTGTTCTCTTCAATCCTCATACTATAGACGTGGTTAATTTCAAACTCACAGCAATGTCTGACCTCCATACATTGAAACTTGGTTTCTTCCGAACATCGTAACTTTAGTCTATTGATAAATAGTCGTTCTCTTCAATCCTCATGCTATAGGCCTAACTCACAGCCATGTCCAACCTCTATACGTTGAAACTTGGTTTCTTCCGTAACTTTCACCTAATCTCTATCGGTCGTTCTCTTTTCAGATGTTCCCCTGCTGCGAGGAATGTAATGTAACGTTTACAAGGCGTGATAACTTCATGCGCCATATGAAATCAAAACACCCTAGCATAACATCTGCTTTATGTAAAGTTTGTAGTGTGTATTTCGCTAACGTAGTGCGATACGAGGCTCACTTAGCAGAGGTACATCAAATATCTACTTGCCCTCAGGTAGTAGTAGGGAAAAAGCGTGCAGCTACTGATGTAGCTGTAGAAAGTACTAGTAGTAAAAAACCTAGAAAAAATCATGAACTTCAAACTATTCACTGCGAGCACTGTAACACTGATGTACCATCTTCGCATTTTCAGGGACACTTACGGAGTAATGCACATAAAAATAATGCGTGTAGAAGTGATAGTAACGCAAACATCGAGGAAATTAATACAGCATTTAAAAGTAGGATTGCTAGTTACAGAATTCGCACCAGTCAAAAGTTTCAGAGCACTTCAAACTTTTTAAATTGCGTTCAACCGGATGTACAACAGCTTCTTGCTAAATCTTTGTCCAATCATAATTTATTTAAAGTTAATTTTGGACTTCTCGCCTTGTACATTAAAAGCACGGATGAATCCGAAATAACGGACATTAAATCATTTAATACGAAGAATTTTGTCATAAGTGAGTCGACTAATTTTGGTGATGTACTTAGGGATGTCTCTAACATTATTTCAACTAAGAGCGAGGAATTTCAGGAAAAGGAATCAGGGTGGGCTTTAGTTGAGATAATGTATCTAGAAGTTAACATCAATAAGTACAATCCTACGCGTGGATCTTCGCACATCGAGCTGCCGACATGGATTCAGCAAAGAAAAGCTGTTGTAAACATCCAAAACAATGACGAAGCATGTTTTGCATGGGCGGTGATGTCAGCTTTAAATCCTGCTAAATCGAATGTAGCGAATAGAACATCATCGTATCCACACTATTCAACGCAGCTAAATTTCGATAGTATAGAATTTCCTGTGCAGATAAAGGATATTAAGCGCTTTGAGGAACTAAATAACATTAGTATAAATGTGTATGGTGTAGAGAAAAAGTCTGTAGTAGGTCCTCTGTATTATACATGTCATAAGAAGAGTACTCATGTTAATTTACTCTATATTGAAAACAGTGAAAATAGCCACTTTTGCTGGATTAAAAATCTGAGTAGACTTGTTGGCAGTCAGTTGTCAAACAGGTGTAACAAAAAGTGGCTATGTGATGGATTCTTGCAGTATTTTAGAACTGAAGATCAGTTAACGAAGCATTCCAAGAATGACTGCAATCATGTACGTACAGAGATACCTACTGCAGGCAATAATGTTTTAAAATTTACAAATTTACACAAGCAGATGTGGGTACCTTTCGTGATTTATGCAGACTTTGAAGCCATCCTCACGCCATGCAACACATGCTCACCTAATCCTGACAACTCTTTCACTAATACTACGCACATGCATGTCCCGTATAGCTTCGCGTATTACATCAAGTGTAGTTACGATAGTACGCTTAACAAGTTAGAGCTGTATCGAGGACATGATGCTGCTAAATTATTTTTAGAAAGACTTGAAAGTGATGCAGTTCGTCTTGGTCGTATTCTAAATAGTAATATTCCTATGAAGCCACTCACCGAAATTCAGTTAAATGATCATGAACGTGCTACAAAGTGTATCATTTGTGATGGGGAATTTTCCGAAAATGACCCTAAAGTTTTTGATCATGATCATTTAACTGGTTTCTACAGATGTGCCGCTCATTATAGCTGTAATCTTAAGTACAGAGTTCCTAAATTTATCCCTGTAATTTTTCATAACTTATCTGGTTACGACTCTCATTTCATCATTTCACAATTTGGAGCTTCAGATGAAAAAGTAGATATAATCCCTCAGAATAAAGAGCGGTACATTGCGTTTGCAAAGTCTGTAAAAGTAGATGCTGAGCATTCCATAAAACTGAGATTGCTTGACTCGTTTCGCTTGATGGCTAGTAGCCTCGATAAACTTTCTAGTCATTTACAGCCTGAACAATTTACGGAAATTTGACGCGTTTTTCCCGAAGAAGCGCAGTTTAATTTACTTCGGCGTAAGGGTGTTCTTTGTTATGAATATCTCGACTGCTTAGACCGCCTCGAAGAACGTGCCTTACCATCTAAACAATCCTTTTACAGCTCGCTGAATTCAGCAGATATTAGTGATGATGACTATTTACATGCACAACATATCTGGGAGCAGGTCCACATTCAAACGCTGGGTGAATACTCCTATTTATATTTAAAGACAGATATACTTTTGTTAGCTGATCTTTTTGAAAATTTTCGCTGTGTTTGTAAGAAAACCTACAGCCTTGACCCATGTCAGTATTTTACTGCACCTGGGTTAAGTTGGGATGCCATGTTAAAACACACGCATGTGAATTTGGAACTGCTAACTGATATTGATATGGTGCACTTTATAAAATCATCTATTCGAGGTGGTCTAAGTCAGTGCAGCGGGCGGTATTCGAAGGCGAATAATAAGTACATGCCGAGTTTCGATTCTAGTCAGGAATCTCGGTATATCGTTTACCTCGATGCTAATAATCAGTATGGGTGGGCGATGAGTCAGCATCTACCGGTGAGTGGTTTCCGCTGGCTGACGCAGTGCGAAATTGGTGCTTTACAGCTACACGCCCTAGGTGATGAAGCTGATAAAGGCTATTTCCTCGAAGTTGACTTACAGTATCCTAAAGAGTTACACACTTCTCATAATGACCTACCGTTCTGCCCTGAAAATATGAAGCCCCCGTACATCGCATCAACGACGAAAATGCTCATTGCTAATTTGTGCGATAAATCTAAGTATATCATTCATTACCGAAATTTAAAACAGTGTTTGCAGCATGGTTTGAAGTTATCCAAAATTCATCGCGTACTAGAATTTAATCAGTCACCGTGGCTAAAGCCATATACCGATCTGAACAATAATTTAAGAACGAATGCGGTTAACGAGTTTGAAAAAGATTTCTACAAGCTCATGAATAACAGTGTGTTTGGTAAGACTATGGAAAATGTTGACAAACGCGTTGATGAAAAATTGATTACAAACTGGGATAATATTAAGAAAAGGTATGGTGCTAACTATTTAATAAGTAAACCAAATTTCCACAGCTGCACCATCATACATGAGAATTTAGTTATTATACAGATGAATCGTGTTAAGGTTAAGTATGACAAACCTACCTACGTCGGCTTTGCAGTACTTGAATTGGCTAAAACACTCATGTATGAATTCCATTACGATTATATGATGGAGAAGTACGCGCATAATGCGCAATTGCTCTACACAGATACCGATTCGTTTATTTATCAAATCAAAACTGATGACTATTACAATGATATAAAGCCGGACTTGGGTAGGTTTGATACAAGTAACTATCCTGCAGATAATCAATATCATCTACCGCTAGTGAACAAAAAGGTTCTAGGTAAAATGAAAGATGAATGTGCTGGGAATATTATCGATTCATTTGTAGGTACTAAATCCAAGTCACATTGCATAAAACTCTTAAATGAATTACAAATAAAGAGATTTAAGGGGGTTAAAAAGAATGTCGTTCAGAATCAGCTAAGTTTTGAAAACTATAACAATTGCATTAAAAGTAATCCGCCTGTTTTGCATAAGCAAATGTCTGTCATTAGAAGCAAGAAGCACCAGTTGTACACTCATTTAATTAGTAAGGTAGCCCTTAATAGCGATGATTGTAAACGGTTTGTCATTCCAAATTCTACCAACACGCTAGCCTGGGGGCATAGTAGTATTGATAGGTACTACTTTACATAAACATTATGCTAGAGGTGTGTACTTACGTTACGCTGCCTTACATCACAATTCACTGTACATATTGTAGGGGAGAGGTACGCTGAGAGAGTAGTACGGCAAGTTTAAACTTGTACATTCAAGAATTGCATCGAGAAGTACGCAGACATCACTAGGGTAAAATGATTCAAGATAAAACTTGTACATACAAGATGTAAATAAATAATGTAGAATTGGCATATTCTTTTATTTTAGGTTAGGTATTACCTTCCTCCCGCTCCTTATTTGCAAGATAGAGTTTTTGTTTATTACTCATAGAAGAAAGAAGGTGATGAGCAGATTCGTAAGTATAGTATCGTCTAGTTCGGTAAGTATCTCGAGAGCAGAATTTTTTGTCAAAAAAGCACATAGCTTTGTTTCCAAACAAGAGCACGTGGAATTTGCCGCCACCGGGCAGCACTGTTCTCTCTGGTGGCGGATGACAGCTGTCAGAAAAGCATATAGGTTTGTAAAGCACGTGGAATTTACCGCCACCGGGCAGCACGGTGATTAAAGATAGCGGATGGCAGCTGTCAAAAAAGGACATGGCTTTGTTTCCAAACAAGAGCACGTGGAATTTGCCGTCACCACATAGATTGCAGCACTGTTCTCTCTGGATTAAAGATGGCGGATGACAGCTGTCAGAAAAGCATATAGGTTTGTAAAGCACGTGGAATTTACCGCCACCGGGCAGCACGGTGCTCAAAGATGGTTGCTGTCAAAAAGCATTTTTCAAATTATCCGCTACCACAAAGAGGGCAGCACTGTGATTAAAGATGGCGGATGACAGCTGCACGTGGCTTTGTTTATCTCACGCTAGTGAGGTTAAGTTGGTAGCACTAAGGTTTAGGCCCGTCAAGATGGCAGCACTGCCGATGACAGGTGACGAATTTTACATCTAAAGTGGGCAGCACAGTGCTCTGTAGTTTAAAGATGGCGGATGACAGCTGCACGTGGCTGACAAAAAGCACATGGCTTTGTTTACCACGCGCTAGTTAGGTTAAGTTGGTACCACTAAGGTTTAGGCCCGTCAAGATGGCAGTACTGAGGTTAGCGATGCGTTGTTGTCTGTCAAAAAGCACGTGGCTGTCGAAAAACACGTGGCTTTGTTTACCTCGCGCTAGTTAGGTTAAGTGACAGCTGTCAAAAAGCACGTGGCTTTGTTTACCTCGCGCTAGTTAGGTTAAGTTGGCACTACTGAGGTTTAGGCCCGTCAAGATGGCAGTACTGAGGTTAATGATGCGTTGTTGTCTGTCAAAAAGCACGTGGCTGTCAAAAAGCACGTGGCTTTGTTTACCTCACGCTAGTTAGGTTAAGTTGGCACTACTGAGGTTTAGGCCCGTCAAGATGGCAGCAGTGAGGTTAGCGATGCGTTGTTGTCGATGACAGCTGTCAAAAAGCACGTGGCTTTGTTTACAAATTCCAATCTCCCGCCAAAATTCAAATCTCCCGCCAAAATTCAAATTTCCCGCGAGAATTCAAAGTTCCCGCGCCGCGGGAGGAGGAGGAGGCCGCCGAACTGTCCTATTATACTACTCATAGAGCAGGCAGTAAAGGAAATCAAAGAGGATTTTGGAAAGTGAATCACGATCCAAGGAGAGGAAATCAAAACCTTGAGATTCGCCGATGATTTTGTTATTTTATCTGAGACTGCAGTAGATCTCGAGAAGTTGGTGAATGGTATGGACGAAATCCTGGGTAAGGAGTACAAGATGAAAAATGTAAGTCAAAAAAAAAAGTTTTGGAGGGCAGTGGAACGAAGGCAGGTGATGCAGGTAATACCAGATTAAGAAATGAAGTCTTAAAGGAAGTAGATGAATATTGTTACTTGGGTAGTAAAATAACTAACGATGGCAGAAGTAAAGAGGACTTAAAATGCAGACTAGCGCAAGCAAGGAAGAACTTTCTTAGGAAAAGAAATGTGCTCACTTCAAACATTGATATAGGAATTAGGAAGATGTTTCTGAAGACTCTCGTCTGGAGCGTGGCATTGTATGGATGATAACTAGCTCAGAAAGAAAGAGAATAAAAGCTTTTGAAATATGGTTTTACAGAAGAATGCTGAAGGCGAGATGAATAGATCGAATGACAAATGAAGAGATAATGGATCGATTTGGCAAGAGGAGATCGATTTGGTTCAATTTGATGAGAAGAAGGGATAGAATGATAGGACACGTCTTAAGACACCCAGGACTTGTTCAGTTGGTTTTTGAAGGAAGTGTAGGCGGTGAGAACGGTAGGGGTAGACCAAGGTATGAATATGACAAGCAGATTACTACAGATGTAGTATGCGATAGTTATGTAGAAATGACAAGGGTAGCCCATGATAGGGTGGCATGGAGGGCTGCATCAAACCAGTCTATGGACTGATGACTCAAACAACAACAATAATAATCATCCCCTTTTTGGATTTCCAGAGTACGCATTTTCTAGTCGCGGGTACGATTCCCGGCTTTGCAAGAGATTTCAAATCTGGATGGAGGATTATAACGAGAACCATTCAGCCATATGAGAATAATTATGAAGACGTGAGTTTATCCTCGACCACTCTCGTAATGGTTTTTCGTGGTTTCCCTCTTCAACTTGAAGCAAATACCAGGGTGGCGTCTGACTTAAAGAATTCAGTCCTAGGAACAAATCTGGGGTATTTCTACTAAAACGTCAATGATAAAGTATGATATTGAATATTATCAGAAAGGCTCCTTAGCCGATTGGTCAGCGTCGTGCCTTCCTGCGTTCGATTCCCGGCCACGCTGAGGATTTTAATCACGTGTTGTTAATATTTTTCCCTCGAGGACTGGGTATTTATATTTGTCTCAATACAATATTCTTAGTACTGTATAAATACACACGCCACAGAAAAACGCAATGGTTGTAGATAGTGTAAATATAGACTCAAGCAATATAAATAGAGCATCTAGTGAGGTTACCGCAAGTGAGTTTCGGTTAAATGCTGATCACTGAGAAGTTCAGCAAGCCAATGATTTTAGGAAGAAAGTATCTGACGGACTAGAGAGCCACACCTAGTTAATTCCTCTGGCTTGGTGATTAGGTATTTATGTTCTTCTTAACACATTCTACCGACCACCTATGAAACATATAACAACCGTCCAACTTGGGTTGGCATCATACAAATAGTGTCGACCTCAAGTAATAGGGAAAAGACTAAGGAAAATTATTATTATTATTATTATTATTATTATTATTATTATTATTATTATTATTATTATTATTATTATTATTATTATTATTAGGCTCTTATTATTGCTGTGTTATTTGATTAGTGGCTATTCTAAATGTTATTATTTATTTATTTATTTATTTATTTATTTATTTATTTATTTATTTATTTATTTATTTATTTATTTATTTATTTATTTATTTATTTATTTATTTATTTATTTATTTATTTATTTATTTATTTATTTATTTATTTATTTATTTATTTACTTATTTATTTATTTATTTATTTATTCAGTCCCAAGAAATGAACTTAGGAGCATAAACGAAAGGTTCATGTTCAGTCATAGCCCGTCATTAATATCACCGGCACGCACTTTACACAAATAGTATCATAAAACAGGTTGATAAGCAGTATTAACACCTAACAACACATGACTAATGATCTCAATGATTCTCTCCTTGAACAAAATCAACAGCAGCAATCAATGGTCGTTAGGAATCTCCACGGAAAGTGATGGTCTATACACCAGCCATCTCTCAAAGAATCTTCCTCAACTCTACAACGTCTTCCCTGTGGGTCTCGATGTTTTGTAGGAGCCGACGATAATGTTATTATCGGTAACATTCCATAATTTACATCAAATAATGGAAACGGTCATAGTGCTTGAACAATGTAATGGTGCTATTACGAAGCCCAGGTAGCCAGCCACGCTGATTACGTTTACCGCTGTAATGTAATGTCTATAGCAATAATGGCTTTTTAATGTAGAGTTGAATAATGCCATGCTCATTAACATAACATATTCCCTGGCCTCACAACAGGTGTCGAGTCGGCCGCTGCACTGTGCTGCTTTCATTCATTAGCGCGAGACTGAGCTGCGGGACTCACCAAATGCAAAAGAGACTGCACTGCGAGAGTATGCTATCGGAACGACATTTAACAGTCAGTAACATTGCGAGCACCAGTGACTTACGGCTAAGGATAACAATGACTTCTAACACTGGTTGATACCTAACGGGCAGCTGAGATTAACAGCCACTTGTAGGGTAACAACATCTATACATTTATTTATTTTTTATTTTATTTATACAAGTTGCTTTACATCGCTCCGATACTAATAGGTCCTATGGTGACCATCAGATAAGGAAAGGGCTAGGAGTTGGAAGAAAGCGCAGCCCCAGCATTTGCCTGGTGTAAAATGGGAAACAACGAAAAAACATTTTCGGGGCTGCTGACAGTGAGGTTCAAACCCACTATCTCCCGAATGCAAGCTCACAGCTGCGCGACCCTAACCGCAGGGTCAACTCGCTCGGTAGGCTCTGGTTGATATCTATTACCGAGAATTACAACCTACATTTGAGGTTAAGAGTGAATTCTGACCCTTCTTAATACCAAATAAGTATTATTATTGTTATTGACTTTACGTTCCACTAACTACTTTTACGGTTTTCGGAGACGCCGAGGTGCCGGAATTTAGTCCCGCAGGAGTTCTTTTACGTGCCAGTAAATCTAACGGCACGAGGCTGACGTATTTGAGCACATTCAAATACCACCGGACTGAGCCAAGATCGAACCTGCCAAGTTGGGGTCAGAAGGCCAGCGCCTCAACCGTCTGAGCCACTCAGCCCGGCACCTAATAATGTACATCAAATATTGCCGAGAATTACAACATATAGCAGAGGTTAACAATGGTTTTTAGTCCTTTTTAATACATAACAGGTAGTATTATTGAAAATTTTAACATACAACAAAGGCTAACAGGGACTTCTAGTCTTCGTTAATACCTAACAGGTGGTATTACCGACAATTACAACCTACGACTGACTCAACAGCGACATTTGTTTATACCGAGAACTGCAACATACAATAGCTCAGGTTAACACAGATTACAAGCCCTAGTCAGTACGTATCGGACATTATTACTGAGATTTACATTCTACAGCCGAAGGTAAGAACGACGTTTAGCTCTGGTTAATAACAAACAATGTTTAATAATAATGTTATTTCCTTTACGTCCCACTAACTACTTTTTAAGGTCTTCGGAGACGCCGAGGTGCCGGAATTTAGTCCCGCAGGAGTTCTTTTACGTGCCAGTAAATCTACCGACACGGGGCTGTCGTATTTGAGCACCTTCAAATACCACCGAACTGAGCCAGGATCGAACCTGCCAAGTTGGGGTTAGAAGGCCAGCGCCTTAATCGTCTGAGCCACTCAGCCCGGGACCCTCGATATATCTTGAAAGTTGAAGAGAAGTGCATCAAGAGTGGCTTAACGATCAACATTTCCAGGAATTGTATATTGTAAATAGCGAAGAGAACTAAAATTGTTAACTCCCAAGTAGTAAATATAAACTTGAAGCAGGCAGGCCATTTCAAATACAGAGATACCTGGCGGTAAAGAAAATAATTGTAGCGATAATGGTTGTTGTTTTATTCATTGACCTTTAGCTACTTTACCAGTTTCAACTTTAAAGAGTTCGAGTCGATATTAAGTCCAAGTAGTACACATCGCATCTTAATTGCTCTTTTATATTTGAATACTACACGATTTCAGAAAATATGTTATCAGTGTTACTAGAACTTCTAAATCAAGGAAAATGACGTTTGAAAAGGGAACTCCCGAACGTATCAATGTATTTATGAATTGAATCATTAGTCCAAAATAATAAACACATTCGAATAAATTGTGATTCAAATCATCAATTCCTGGGGATTGACACTGGAGCTGTGAAGAATTGTTCACTCCTATGTGAATAGGTGTTCCGGGAATGCTCCATGGTTAAACCGCATAAGAATTATAAATATTTTCGACTCTCGGGTGTAAGGAAGATCCGTTGTTGAGGGATGTTGGGCTGAATTCGAGCGTAGTCACATACTGGCCCACTTGTTTATATTTTCCACTCCGATCGCCAGTGTTGGTATGCTTGTTGTCAAACGAAGGGATAAAATTCCGTATACGGCTGTGTTGTCAAGTCAATCATAAGCACCAGTCTTTGTCACTTCGTCAGCTTTCTCGTTGCCAATGTGTATGTTGGGTATTCAGCCCGAAGGCTGGTTTGATCCTCTGCAGCTCTGCCAACAGCTGTCATAAATAGCCTAGGCGTCACTGAAGAGGCGTACTAGGGAAATGAGGAGTGAGGTAGTTTCCCGTTGCTTTCCTCACCGAGCCAGCCGCTGCTATTACATATCAGTCTGCCAAGGCCACTGAAATGCATGCACCAACCGACCCTATGAGCGATATCTTCACACCATTCATAACAGGGACTGGCTGTATAAGCAATGGTATTACTAGCATCACCCATACCTCAGTCACTTTCATATTGTCAAAGCCAAGGGTGAGACTGAGACAGGTCAATGAAAGTAACAAATTTGATATAGCCCATACCAGAAGACATAGTGCACTGTAAACACTACATCTCGCCAGCAAAGGCATTTCTCGTTGCCAAAGATGACAGAATGTCCTTCGATCCAGAGAAATATTACTTGATGACTTGTTAATTTTAAGTGTAAAGTAATGTCTATTATATCAAACAAATAGGCATGTGCCTGAGTATTTCACTGAGGATTGTGAAGTTTTTGGAGAGTATTTTTCGAATCGGTTATAATGAATGCAAACCGGAACTTCTTGCGCCAACAAAACCTAAGAGATTCTCTGACAGCGAAAATCTCAGCACTGTAAATGCATGCCTCATTTGGTAAGGGATCATGCCTTTTTCTTCAGTTTGGAAACAGTAGTACGCAAATTCTATTACTTCCTCGTATGTAGAACCATCAGTAAAGATGTACATATAACCAGGCCACGCTGACGTGATGACGTCCGTAGCATATCTGTGGGAATAGGCTTCGGTTTGGAAGTTGGCTATTGTGCTGGTACTGAAATGCAGGAATACTTGATCGTTTTAGAGTGAGGGGTAGAGGGAGGTTGAATATATGCCAATTCTTTGTTACACCGCAGAAGGAGAGGTGTCTTGTAGCGAGCTCTTCTGATGTGTTGCGGTGTAATGGCATCTAGTCTCTGGAGTGCAGTAAGCAATTCATGTTGCATCTAAGTCGAACGTAGAAGCAGGAATTTCTTGCAGAGTATCTCAAGGCATGGTCTACACCTCACCAGGTACGCGAGAGCATTTGTAGGATATTGAGTGTTTGGCCAGTTTTAGTCAATATATGAGTAATATGGCAATGACAGGAAAGGCAACTATCCAAATCCAGACCCAAGAGGCATACATTTGATCGAATCGGAAAGAGGAACGGCCAAAGGTGTATATCCGTGATAGTAGGAACCATCCCGTTTCTATGTAAGTGGATAGGGATAAAGAGAGTCCGTTATTTCTTACCACTTCCAGAGTTTATGTTCAGCGTAGTCGAGGGTACGAGCAAAAGCAGTAAACCTCGTAGACGAAGTATAAAGTGTAACATCATCAGCATACCGTAGAATTCTAACTGCTGGGCTACACATATGTTCCAGACCCGATGTATAGAGCGCATACAAGATTGGGCTTAGCACTGCACCTTGCGGCAATCCACTGAAATATGACGTAGACCAGTTAATTTATTATAAAATATTATCGAGCGTAAAGTACTCCTCAAGACAACCAAGAATGTAACCCATAACAAAGCAGGTGGAATATGTAATGCACGTAGCTTATTAAATAAGGCGTTAAGATTTCCCGAATCTTTTGCAGCTCTGATGTCAAGAGACAGAGCAAGTAGATATCTGTGCATATTGAACGTCCTCTCTATGTCCGTAGTTAACATGCTGAGGAGACCTATAGTTCATCTTCCTCGACGAAATTCACATTATGTGGCTTGTAGCAGGTTCAATCACAACACGAATCGTTTCACCACCATGCGTTCCAAGGTCTTAGCAATACAGGATGATAAGACAATTGGCCTCTAAGGATCAGGATAAGCTGGATCCTTGCCATCTTTCAGAATCGGTATGGTGATTTGAGTAATCACCTCAACAGGTTCACAGGTCTTTAAAAATGTCCAATAACATTTATTTGGCCAAACGCGGAAGGTAATGTAACATACAGTACTGGATTTCATATTAACCTGGTGCGGTTTCGTTATTTTGTTTTAAAGCTTGTCGGTATTCCAGATAGGTAAATGGCTGGAGAAGGAAATGTTTTTGTTCTGCTTAGGGGTGGAACATGGGAAGACGACAGTGGGTACTGTTGCCGCAGCAAGCTAACTTAGGATATCATCATGCCTGCCAAGTCGTGGGAAGGTCGATAAGGCTTGTGAGTATACGATTCCTTCCGAGATTTTATTTTGGACCAATTTTTTGTAAGAGGGGCTATCCTTATTGATTTCTTCGCAATATTTTCGTCAGCTACTTCGCATCTTCAGTTTCAAATACATTTTCACCCCTGCGTTTGTATTTTCAAAATTATACACAGTTCAAAAAATAGGGGGACATGTCTTGTAACGTCTGGTATGTGAACGTTAAATTGGTGGATGGGGTTCCCATGGTTGTACAGCATACCTTGAGACCTAAGCTACTCAGGGCATGTCAAATCGAAGTTATACTCCATCTGTAGGCGTAGTTATGCATTAAAATGTCGGGTGACCCCTCAATACAAAGTGAATAGCGGTGCGTCTGTGTGTCGTTGTGAGGTACACAGACTACCGCGGTCATTTGAGCACGTTGTACGTAAACCAGTACATCCATTGAGATGTCTTAACGAGGTTCAAGTCGCAAAGGCCGTCACTTTGATCCAGGAAGGATGGATGCTGTGGATCTCAGTGTCTCTCCGTCAGTTATTCACCGCTGGTGGAATCGCTACAGTGAGACAGGCCAGTTCACAAGAAGGGTTGGACAAGGTCGTGGACGCATGACAACTCAACAGTATGACCGATATTTGACCATCTGTGCGTTGCAGCGTCGTTCAGTATCTGCCAGAGAACTGCAACGAGACCTCAGGAGGGTCTCTGGAGTCACAGTGTCTGACCAGATAGTAAGGAACAGGTTAAGATAAGTTTCCTTACGACCCAGACTTCCTGTTCGAGTGCCCCGTCTAATGCAGCAACATCGCGCAGTTCGCCTTCTGTTTTCCCGTACCCACGTCAACTGGCAACTTCTCCAATGGAGACCTGTGTTGTTCACAGACGAGTCCATTTATCCCCTGACACAGCGTGATGGATATCAACGTGTGTGGAGACGCCGTGGTGAGCAGTACATGCCAAATGTTTTCCAGGAAAGGGACCGATTCGGACAAGGTTCTGTGATGGTGTGGGCTGGCATCAGTATCGATGGCCGAACGGATCTTGTCGTCGTCCGTGGGTAACCTTACCGCTGCAGGGTACATCGAGCAGATACTGCTACAGCATGTGTTGGTTGCTGCGTACGGTATTGGCCCTGAATTCGTACTTATGCACGACAATGCCAGGGATCATGTAGCGCGCATCACCAGAGCTGTCTTGCGAGAACTGGACATTCAAGAGATGGAATGGCCTGCAGTGAGTTCCGACCTTAATCCCATCGAGAATGTGTGGGATAGGCTTGACAGCAGTGTTCATGGGCGTCCTGTTCCACCACAGACTCTCCAAGACCTCGAACAGGCTCTCATTGAAGAATGCGTGCTGATACCGTAATGTGACCTCATTCAACTTATACGGAGCATGTCACGTAGGTGCCAAGCAGTGATAAATGCTCGTGGAGGACATACGCCATACTGAGGCTCTCCAACTGTGACAAAAATCCACCCTGGAAGACTGTTATCACTTTGTTTCCGCCCCTATTTGGACATTTCCGTTTTTGTTCTGAAAATGAACGCGAATCCATCGATGTCCATTTGTATACTTCAACTGTAACGAATAAAGGTTTAGTTGGTAATATACCTGGGTGTGAGGTATTGTTTTGTGGAGCATGGCATACGTTCAAAAACATGTTCCTCTAATTGTTTTGAACTGTGTAGTAGTGCAAATTATATTGTGCAAAGACGACTTTCTTCTTTTCGATCATCCGCGAACAGTCTCTATCCCACCATGGCACTGGTGTACGTTGTAGTATAAAACAGTCTCAATGGAACAGTAACTTCAGCCACGTCATTAATTCCATTTAATAACGTTGCATATCTATCGACAGAACCTGGATACACTGCCTGACAAAAAACGTTAAGCACCCGTAAGAAATGGTCAGATGTCAATGTAACTTCGTACCCGTACTCTGCATCGGCGGGTATGTGAATAAGTAAAGCTGCAGTTATCTGTGACAGGTAGAACGGCCACCAGAGTGTATTAGTGTTGTTCGTGTTTAGTGCCGTCTGATGTTGAGTGTCACTTTGAAGGACAGGGAGAAGCCGCGCACTCGTGTGAGACAGCGTTATCAGCACCTGGCAGAATCTGAAAGGGGCTCAATTGAGGGTCTCCATTTGGCTGGCTCGTCGAATCGTGCAATATCCAGATTTGTGGGGCATTCGGATGTGACAGTGCCCGATGTTGGATTGCATGGGAACGTGAGGGCGGGCATATTCGTAGTCAAGTTTCCGGTTGTCCACGTCTGACCACCACAATGGAGGATCACCGTATCGTGCACCAAACATACCGTAATCCCTTTACATCTGCGCCTGCCATTCGGGAACAAGTAAGGACCTCCTGCAATATTCTGTGTCATCACACACCATTGGTTGGAGACTGGCAGCAGCCGGACTAGGGAATATCCGTCCCATGCGAGGCTGCCGTTAGCACCACAACACAAACGCCTGCGTTTCGAGTAATGCCATGACCGGGAAGCATGGACTGCTGGTGAATGGCGTCGCATTGTGTACAGCGATGAATCGCGGTTGTGTACTATCCCGAATGACCATCGTCTGGGAGTATGGCAGTGACTTTTAGACAGGTCCAATTCTTCCAATGTTTTTGAGAGGAACAGCGGTGTTACTCCTGGCTTCATGGTATGGAGAGCCGACGGCTATGACTTCAGGTCACGGCTGACAGTGATTGAGGGAACTCTGACGTCACAACGGTACTTCGCAGACATCCTGCGTTCTCATGCGACTACCGTGGTGCCATTTTCCATCAGGATAATGCTCGTCCACACACGGCAGATGTCTCTATCAACTGTCTGCGTGATGTTGAGGTATCCCCGTGGCTAGCAAGATACTCAGATCTGTCGCCTATAGAACATGTGTGGGACCAGCCCGGACATCTACCTAGTCTGTGATCTGCAGAGCTTACTAAAGCGACCGCTCCGGTAACACTTAAAAACGCGAACAGGAGCCACATAATACGATACTGCACATCGTACTCCGTATATTGATACCCTTTCCGGTAATACTTGAGAATTGAAACTGAGAACACAGGCCTGTAATGGGATTATTATTAGCTTATTATACCTGCAAGCACGTTTAGTTATACGGCGAATGGGAAGAATTTTCACTGGTATATCAACAACCGAGTAGAGGAAATAAGCCAGAGGTAAACGATCTGACCAATCACAACGCTTCATTTGGTCACGTGACTTTTTCGACTTAACAAATCAGAGGGGATGGAGCGTGGCCTAAGGAGTGGCGGTGTTACCATGTTGAACTTTCTAGGTAGCCGTCATCACGTGGACGCCACCATGTTGAATTTTCCAGGAGTGCCAACCTAACGTTTTCGTCATTGAACGTTTTTGAATTTTGACTTTTGACTTATTTATTATGTCCCTGTCTTTGGACAGGAAGAAGTTCATTGTGTCTCATGTATCTGTGGGGGCGCGTTTTCCGCTAGGATGCACCGTTTTCTAGATATTCGACATTCTGCATGTAACTTAGGTCTCCAGATTAGGCAATCTGGTCCAGCTTGGTCCCATCACTTTTCTACTTATGCCATGGTGTTCTAGGTGTTGACAGCAGATGGAGCGTGCGACTAGTGGGGTCGAAAATTGACATTTCTCATTTTTATAGGAGTGATGCAGCAGCGTACTGACGTTTGGATTTTGCAAAATTTCAGTGTCATTGAGGAGCTTATAGCTGTGTATGCAGCAATGGGTGCTTGCAGTCCGTCATATTTCAGTAATGTATACATGGATAAGAGTTAAATTCAATACGTTGTTGCGGTGGACAGGTAAGAACGAGGAACCAATTGTCTTCCAATTAGATTTCTTTTTAACAACCGCGTGATCACACGAGCATATAAAGTTTCAACGACGCATTCTTTGATACTCGGTAGGTGACGCGGACCTGGATTGCTTGATGTGCCGCTCGATAACTAGGATAGTGCATGAATACTACTACTAATAATACAAAATAATAACAGGGTCCTGCGAATTGATCTGAGAGGAGCTCTTGTGGCTCCGGCAAATGGGAATGAAACGCCCAAAACATTGGGTTCATCAAGAAAATCCAACTAGCCTCTTTCACTCCAACTCCAACACGTAACCTATAAGAAGAGCCCTTGTTAAGACGAGCAACCAAGTGGAAAGTTGGGTAACCAATCCCAGCAGGAAGCTGGGTCGGCGAACCGAGCAGTGTTGAGGGAAGCACAAAGATGGTCAACAGATTCAACGGCGGATGAGGTCTGCGAATTCCAACGGCGAAGAATGTGGAAGAACTATCTTTGAAGTATAAATCCACACATATCTTATACCACAACGGGCGATATCGTGGTCAGCGTCTGTACCCAGATCAAGGTCGGCTGTTCGTACATGTTCCATATCTTACCAGTCTGGTTCTAACTTTGGTGGGGCCTTCGGCCTCCGCCCCCAGGTTAATAGATTCACACAAACTACACGATGGGAAAACACGCATAGGAAACTACCCCAGCCGCTAAAATCTGAGGCCAGAGAGAATCTGGTCTAAGCAGGGCATTGGATTCTGGGGCCCTACACCATCATTTTGGGATCAGTCAGAAGACTCCACACGCCGCAAAATCAGAACCAAGAGGAAACATTTCTTGGGAACCTTGAATATGAATATGAATATGAATATGAATATGAATATGAATATGAATGAAGTAAGAGTTGGTAAACAAATAGAGCTCGTCAAGGAACTAGAGAAATATCAGATGAAGCTACTCTCAGTACAGGAAGCAGGATTCCCCTCCAATGAAGTATATACGATGGGCAACTACAGGATAATAAAGGGACAACCAGCAATCAGGGAAATGAAACGGGTAAGAAAAGAAGGTCATCATCAATTCTGGGAACAGCTTTCTTTGTCTACAATCCAATTATCGATGCCATCGTTGAATTTCGATCACCATCCCAGGGCTATCACTTTTAACCCTGACGGATGGAAATCATATGCGATCTTCAATGGGCATGCCCCAATTAAGAGAATAACATTAAAAACCCAGACAAAGTCGAAGAATTTTGCTGCGAACGCAAGATCATTTTTCAAAAATACTAATGAGTGATTTCAGTGCACAGGTTTATAAAGAAACAAAATACAGGGAAATAGTTGGCAGATACCCTGGACATATGAGAACCAACAGAAATGGAGAAAGTCTTATTTAAGTATGTGGAGCATTCAATTTTAAGTTGATTTCCACTCCGTTCAAGAGAGAAAGGAAAAAGTTAACGGCGTGGCGTTCACCAAATCCCATGTTGGGAGAAATTCAAATAGATCACATAGCCGTTGGAAATCTTGAATGTTAAAGTACAAAGAGAGGCTAATATAGATTAATATCACTACTTGGTTAGAGTCAAGATAAAATGTATTCCTAAGTCCAACAAGAAACCTCCACCCAAAATTAAGAGCTATCGAATTGACGCACTGAAGATAAACCAAGAGATTGTTGACAAATACCGACAACAGCTTGAGGTCTTGGAGTCTTCCAACTGGGACGAAATGGCCAGAAGGATTCAAGAAGCAGCTGAAATGAGTATAATGCTTGCCAAAAGAAGAAACACCCATGGTGGAACGGTGATCTGGAAGTAGCCCTGCAGAAACGGTGTGAGGCATAGAATAAATGGTGTTCTAATCAGAAAAAAAAATCGAAGACTTCAAGGTACAAAGGAAACTCACGGCAAAAAACCATCGCGACCCGAAGAGAAGGTACAAGAAAGAAAATCTGCTCCCCATATAGGAAAATTTCAAGAAAAATACGAGAGATTTCTACGGTACTACATGTTTAAGAACAAACTTAAAGAATTCATCCCCACACGTCTCTGTTTTAAATATGAACAATGAAATTCATCTTTGGTAACAAGAAAAAATTGTGAGCACTTGGTTGACCATTTCCAGAAACTTCTGAACTGTGGACCTCGTGAGAAGAAATTGCTCATGGAGAACCCCAATTTAAATTAAAGGATTACCGGGCGAGTTGGCCGTGCGCGTAGAGGCGCGCGGCTGTGAGCTTGCATCCGGGAGATAGTAGGTTCGAATCCCACTATCGGCAACCCTGAAGATGGTTTTCCGTGGTTTCCCATTTTCACGCCAGGCAAATGCTGGGGCTGTACCTTAATTAAGGCCACGGCCGCTTCCTTCCAACTCCTAGGCCTTTCCTATCCCATCGTCGCCATAAGACCTATCTGTGTCGGTGCGACGTAAAACCCCTAGCAAAAAAAAATTAAAGGATTCGCTCCCGCCGAATAAAAAATATCAAAGAAATCATTAC
This sequence comes from Anabrus simplex, assembly GCF_040414725.1. Taxonomy (NCBI): domain Eukaryota; kingdom Metazoa; phylum Arthropoda; class Insecta; order Orthoptera; family Tettigoniidae; genus Anabrus; species Anabrus simplex. The sequence continues at coordinate 802,139,826 of NC_090266.1, forward strand.
GCAACTAAAAACAACTAAGCTCCGGGGAAGGACTCAGTTACTGAGGAGATGTTCAAATATGCTGGACAGGGCAAGTTGGCCATGCGGTTAGAGGCGCGCGGCTGTGAGCTTGCATCCGGGAGATAGTGGTTTCGAATCCCAATGTCGGCAACACTGAAGACGGTTGTCCGTGATTTCCTATTTTCACACCAGGCAAATGCTGGGGGTGTACCTTAATTAAGGCCACGGCCGCTTCCTTCCAATTCCTTGGCCTTTCCTATCCCATCGTCGCCGTAAGACCTATCTGTGTCGGTGCGACGTAAAACCACTAGCAAAGAAAAAAGCAAATATGCTGGTCAAAATGTGGTGAATAAACTAGAGGAATTATTTGCCCATATCTGGGGGAGGGGGGGGGGGGGGTAGAAGAAATCCCGAGTGATTGGAGGAATGCACTTATCCACCCCTTGAAAGGAAAAAGGAGACTGAGCCAACGTCATCAAGCCCAGTCTGCCTGACAGAAGGGAAGGTAGATTGAGTAAACGTGGCCCACAGACGGCTGTATCGATGAATAAATAATAATGATAATAGACTGCAATAATTTTCAATAAATTATTTTGAACCATTCGGCCAAGTTCTCTGTTCAGGCAGACAAACGTATAGACTTTATTGAATTAAATTCAGCTATTATAATATCAATAAATTAATCTAAAATAATTATAACACTTAAAAAGTTATCAATATGTTTCACTATATCACGATCATATTCTAAATTTAAAAATTATGACTGAATATGTCCGTATATTTCATATACAGTATTCTGAATGTCTTTCAACATAGAGCAATGAACATGACCACCCAGTAGTCCAGCAAAAAACACTTAAAGGCACGGTTTGTTTGTTGTTACTCCTGATAAGGGTTTTCGCAGCTTCAAAGCAGATAAACGAAAAACAAGCAGGCGAACTTTTCATAAAGTTAAGGCGCAGTAAGTGTGACAGGAAAACCTAATTGTTGGAGAGATAAAGGTATATCGACTCCCCTGCGAAAGAATGAACTGTCCCATAAAATTCGAATACTAACCAATCGGAACATTTCGACATTCAATTGTCTGATGACACAAGCCTGGGCTATTTAATACATTTTCCACTACAGGCAATAGTTAATAACTTCGAGACCTCAAGAATCGCTTCTAATTATGTGAATTTCTACACCACCCAGGAGGGTTATTTATTAGATGGTTTGATTTATTTCAACAAGTGCGACGTACAGTAATTTGGCGTCATAGCTACGACCACGTGACTTGTGGTGAGGCAATTATGATGTGTCTGCTCCAGAAGATGTATTACTAAGGACACACGCCAGTTTTTTACATTTGTTGTAATCGAATGTGGAAAATTGTAACCTGTGATGTTTGCGCGGATTATTACGATGTTAAATACCCCAGAATGCAGATTTAGAACCACTGCCAAAAAGGAAGCTGTGAAGCCCTTCCCTCATGAAAGACAGTAGTTCAGGCCAAAGGCTTCAATGCATGAGGAGCATCTATTCGGTACTTGCTCTTTCACACAGTCTTCGGTTCTTGCGTGATTGTCCGCGCTCGGTTTACGTTAAAGCCCGGACAATGGAGCTTCATTGAATAGCACAGTTTGGTCTTCAGAAGCATTTTCTCTCACTGCGGTGTATTAGCGAAGCAATTTGTTACAATAATTCACTGTGTAGAACAGTTTTCACAACCGTTGATATATATATTTGTTATGTAGTGGAAGATGCTTATAGACAATTCAATTAGTGAGCATAAAGAAAGAGCAGCGGAGCGTAGAGTACATTCACACTGTTTTCCCAGTATTGAAAATTACGTGATAACCGAGTTTTCAGGTGGAGCTAGGCTGGAAACACTTAAACACCTGACACAGCCGAGAGTCATAAAAGTCCTACTTTACTAAGTGGAGCGATAAATGAAGGGAAAAGCAGGTAGACGCATGGGACAGTACTGCCGCAATATGACTTCCCGGCCGTCCACCTTGTAGGTTACGACAGACGAGTGCTACAGTGAATTAATTAATTAAAGTGTGTGAAAAATTAGCACAAATATTTCTGTGTTTTATTTATATTTTTCCTATTGTATTACCAGAGTATTAAGAAGGTGTATCTGCAAATGTGTGTCCATTGGACTATCCGGGGTTCTATTGCAGTTGGCATTGCTTAAGTCCATAAATCTAGGTGCAATGGTAGGTAAATTATTGCTGACCATGGACCTCGTCATCAATATTGAAGTCCAAAAATTTCAGAATGTCGTCAGTACGGTACTTGTAAATAAGTAAAATAACCGCAGCTATTCGTCATCTGACATAATAACGTTTCTTTGTAGGAATATATTCAAGATTTATGTTATTAGGAGATTTCACGTCCTTTCGATTTTTCTTCTGATTTATTCAAAGTCCAAATATGACTACAGAAATGGTTAAATTCAACTATGAATACAATATAATTAAATGGATTTCCAATTTTATTTACAGGCAGTTTGTATTTCTTTATTTCAGTATTGAACAGTAATGTCAAGTATTCAAAGTCGTTAGATTTCCTGGAAATAACGATAGTAATGATACTAATAATAACGGTATTAATAATAATAAATATTACTACAACAAGTTTCACAGTAACTGGATAATAATCATGAATTTCCCCCAAGTAAAGATGATTAGAATTCGTTAATGAAAAAATAATGTGTTTACTGAAGTAAATAATAAACTAATTGGGATAAACGTTTAAACAATATATTAGAAAATACTTGTGAGCTAATGTAAATAAGTAAACGTGATACTGAATTATCGGATATTGTGTGCTAGAATATATATTTTTTTTTTTTTTTTTTTTTTGTGGAGATAGAATAGTCTAATTATTGGAGAAGTATTTGCAGAAGTTCGATAAGAGTCCCCAGATAACTTTTAATATATGTTGAGTCGTATGATAGTCTCCCAGCGATAAAATATATCCCACCGAGCGACCTGGCCTTGCAGTTAGGGGCGCGCTGCTCTAAGCTTGCATTCGGGAGATAGTGGATTCGAACCCAACTGTCGGCAGCGCTCAAGATGGTTTCCCGTGGTTTCCATTTTCTTACACCAGTAAAATGCTGGGGTTGTATCTTAATTAAGGCACGGACGCCTCCTTCCCAATTCCAGTCATTTGCCAATCCATCGTCGCCGTAAGATATGTATGTGTCGGTGCGACGTAACGCAAATTGTAAATAAAATTATATCCCCGTTTGTAAGGGTGTAAGGGTGGAGTGCGATATTCTTCGTCGAATAATTTAAGAGAGAACGAGAAGTCCTCAGTATGTAATTGATTTTGAAAGGGAAAAATAAATGGAGAATGTTCGATATTCTAAGAGAAATGCTCTCCGTTAGACCGAACTTATGATGTATGATGATCGCCTCAACAAGTGTGTAAATTCCATTCGCAAGTACACTAAATGATGCTTACTTGGCTCTTTTGATTATAATATGTGGTCATTAATATTGTAGGAGCAATAACATGGTGGTTCGAGGCCCAATTTTAATAACAAAGAATTCTAAGTGAATATATAGGACATGATTTTTTTGTGTTTGATTACTTTAGAGTTAGAGTGATTTTTAGGTGTTTTGGAGTTATTAATCAATAACTAATAGAGTAAGACAAAGTTTAGTACTTCATTTAAGATTTTTTGCTTAGTCAAGGTAATTTAAGGAAACTGTGTTGTTTGTGTTCGTGAAATTGGAAGTCATAATTCAAATTTTGATAATACACAAACTGACCACGATTAAACGTTACAGCCGTAGTCAGTGAATACCTTATGTGAGAAAATGCTTAGTCACCGAGGCTCGCCGCAAATAAAACACAGCTGATAATAATCATAATTTTAAAATAATCATTGTTGAACAGTTGTACAGAAGTTTCAGTAAGTGTATCTCGTCGTATGTTTATAGCTATTTGCGGGTGTTACGTGTGATTTAAGATTTTTTCGTATGTGAGTGTGATTTGGTATTTCTCGTTTGTGATTTGTTGCGGCAAACTGGCGTTGTTTATAGTGTACATAACTGACCCACGTTGCTCATTGTACAGTGATAGAGTAGGGATTAGGATATCCACTAGTACGGGTTGAGTGTAAACAGCATTCTTAAAATAACACCGTTATTCCAACAGGTAATCACTGAACAGGTGCTTATTTTATTGTGAATAGTGACTACTTGATTATTTGTGATCATACTTTCAGGTACTTACAGCTCGGTAAAATATTAATGTGAAAATTAATGTATGATTGATGTTTAATTAATTAATTGACAGGCCTAATGACATTAGCGTATGTTCAGTTGACTGCATTTTTCTAATAAATCAAGGCAAATAGCCCTAGAACAATTAGAAGTTTGAATAACTATCACAAGCATCTTACGTATAATGAATTAGAATTGTGAGAGAAAGTATACCCATGACCAAAGTTAACTAGTGTAGGTATTGTTTTGTATGGGTAAGTATTGCTGAGGGAAGTTTTAAGCCATGAGAGTCAGAAAAGGGACCAATTTAGTAGACGGTCCAGATTTCGACGTCCAGACTGACATAACAGTTCCTCTAAACAAGTTTCAGATGGTATTAAGGATGAAAATTAGGTGGGCTTCATTATGGTAGTTTAACATTTGACATTTTAGAATGTGATAACTACCGTGCAGATTAAGTTAAATGTAATGTTATTGGAACCAGTTAACTAAATCCTTATTTTATGCAATTCAACATTGATTCAAGTCAATTCAATTTAATTAAAATCAATCAATCCATTTGCGTGTAATTACACTAATCAAGTGTTTTTTGATTAATCATATTGTAGTATAAATTTGTTAATTTGTTGATTCTAAATTCAGAATGAGGGATGGTCAAGTGGCAACAACTGTAATCTTACACATTTCATGTTGTATCTCAGTTTATTTCAATATAATTTTACTCTTATTTAATTCATAGTTCATATAATTTTATGTATTTAACTCCTTAATGATGTTTTTAATTACTACACTTTCATTTGATTTCTTTAAGTTCCAATTCATTTTGACTTTCATTCCTAAATAAATTCGTCATACAAAATCCGCCTTGATTTCTCATTTTGTAGCTTATCCCGTAATTTAATATCTTTTATGTACCCAAACGATAACGACGTGTCGGGCGGTCTGCACCCTGGGATGATAGAGGAATGGTATATATTTGAGCAGCGTCGGGGTAAAATCCAGGAGACTAGCTACTTATGCTAGAAGAGGACATTCAAAGGGTACAATACGTATGTTTCTCTTAGACCATCTCTCTAATCTAGTGGTTAGGGTCCCATGTAGTTCTTCGGAAGTCTCAGGTTGGATATCTAGCTCTGCCCCGCATTTAGTGCTGGTTCAAGCACAGATGGTCATTTTATCTCTTAAGGACGATAGAAGAGCTGCTTGGTCCGAAATCTTAATGATCCTGGTCAGAAATTTGATATTATGGGCAGTGAAGTATACTGTTATGACCACACTATGACCAAGAAAGACAGCCGTCAATCAACAGACCAAGTGAACGTGAGGCCTATTGTGTCAAGAAATTTATTAAATTTGGTTTGTAGGTCACTCGTAATATTATTTAAGGTGTTTATCTAATACATTCTCCTTCCTTCCTTCCTTCCTTCCTTCCTTCCTTCCTTCCTTCCTTCCTTCCTTCCTTCCTTCCTTCCTTTCAGAATAATTAAATGGGAAAAAGGGATACAACTAATAGAAATAACGAAAACAGAATCAATCTCAAATATGTAAACACAGAGAGAGTCGAACATGTGAAACTAGAAAAGACGTGTCACAGCCGGCACGTGAATGCATGGAACCGTCCTTCACTGGAAGATAATAACTAGTTGAGAGGACATATCGAACTGTTTGCTTCAATGCTCCTATTTATGCACCGTATGCGATCATTATGCTGTCTTCATATGGAGTTGACGGCTTTCAAATCTGGTTACCTCCGTATTAATGTTGTGATTTTCTCACTTAAACTGCTCTTTAAGAACATGCTGAATACCTTAAAGAGGCAATGTAGTATGGTAATTATGTAGATGGAGCTAAAATTAGTTATCTTTCACGCTACACACCTTCCCTGTTCTGAAAGCTATAGGTGGTTCATCAAGGCAGTAAACAAGACAAGAAAACGTTTCAGGTTATTATGAACAGCAGTGCAAAAAACATATCACCACACAGACTACATTTAAGCCTCAAAATTATTCCGCATAATTTTTACAGCGTAGGTCTCAATATAAAATTAACGTTGTTAGATACTTTAAGTGAAATGTACAGAGGTGAGTTAGCAAAAAGGATTATGAAATGGGCGGAGGGGGGCTCGATCCTGGAGAACTCCAGTAAGGATTCAGAGAAAGCACGAGGACAACAGAAAATATATTTGTGGTGAGAACAATAATGGATAGATATGTAAAAAGAAAGGTGGATAATTGTATATTACTGCTATTGACTTGGAGAAAGCTTTTGATTTTATGAGTAGAGGGGCTGTCGTGGCAAACATGGGAAGGATAGCGATGTCTTATAAGGTGAAAAGAGCAGTCGAGAAAATTAACGACGGTATATTAATTGCGGAAATATTCTCCAAAGTAGGGCTGAAACGAGGTTGTAAGTTGTCATATATTCCGTGTTTACTGTTTATGAATAATATTTTTAACTGGAGGGCTTCGAGTCTGGGATTTACCCAAGTCTTGATGATAAGGATATTCCAGATCTCATTTTTGCGAATGACATCCTTCTGCTCACACTGACTCCCGCTAACATGCATGGAAGAATAAATAATTTGGTAAATCACTGTAAAGAATGGAATTTTAAATGAATGCACAGAAATCCAAGGTAATGGTAGCAATGGTATGCTGATAAACGGGGTTAAAAGTCAGGTTGTGAGTTTCACAAATAGGAAAAGTCCTCTCAGTTTTAATTACTCCGTTGATGGGGTGAAAGTTCCCTTTGGGGATCATTGTAAGTATCTAGGTGTTAATATAAGCAAAGATCTTCAATGGGGTAATCACATAAATGGGATTGTAAATAAAGAGTGCAGATCTCTGCACAAGGTTATGAGGGTGTTTAGGGGTTGTAGTAAGGATGTAAAGGAGAGGGCATATAAGTCTCTGGTAAGACCCCAACTAGAGTATGGTTCCAGTGTATGGGACCCTCACCAGGATTACCTGATTCAAGAACTGGAAAAAATCCAAAGAAAAGCAGCTCGATTTGTTCTGGGTGATTTCCGACAAAAGAGTAGCGTTACAAAAATGTTGCAAAGTTTGGGCTGGATAGAATTGAGAGAAGGAAGGAGAGCTGCTCGACTAAGTGGTACGTTCCGAGCTGTCAGCGGAGAGATGGCGTGGAATGACATTAGTAGACGAATAAGTTTGAGTGGCGTTTATAAAAGTAGGAACGATCACAATATGAAGATGAAGTTGGAATTCAAGAGGACAAACTGGGGAAAATATTCATTTATAGGAAGGGGAGTTAGGGATTGGAATAACTTACCGAGGGAGATGTTCAATAAATTTCCAATTTATTTGAAATCATTTAGGAAAAGGCTAGGAAAACAACAGATAGGGAATCTGCCGCCTGGGCGACTGCCCTAAATGCAGATCAGGATTGATTGATTGATTGATTGATTGATTGATTGATTGATTGATTGATTGATTGATTGATTGATTGATTGATTGATTGATTGATTGATTGATTGATTGATTGATTGATTGATTGATTGATTGATTGATTGATTGATTGATTGATTGATTGATTGATTGATTGATTGATTGATTGATTGATTGATTGATTGATTGATTGATTGATTGATTGATTGATTGATTGATTGATTGATTGATTGATTGATTGATTGATTGATTGATTGATTGATTGATTGATTGATTGATTGATTGATTGATTGATTGATTGATTGATTGATTGATTGATTGATTGATTGATTGATTGATTGATTGATTGTAAAAATATATGTATATTGTCAAAGAATGAAAAATGGTGGATGGGTCAGTCATGATTCGATGTTGTCAAGAAAGTATTTAATAATATTATGTGGAAATGGAAAATATCAGAACAAATAAGAAAGCAAAACTAAAGGGTATGAGTGTCTTGTCAGCTATAAACGTTTTGGAGAAAAAATGTCCAACACTGATTACACAGTGTATAAAAATGTTCTAATGCATTAGTTAAATCTAGGGTATTGTACGGAACAGAGATCTGGGGAGTTGTAAGGAGAGTTTCCACACTTGATGCAATTGCGAGTAGATTTTCTAAAATAAGTATGGAACAATCCAGTTGCTATAAATATAATCAAGTATTGGCTGAGAATGAAGTTGGAATCAGGCGGCGAAGTGTTACAGACAGCCTGAATGTATGTTAATTGCTCAAGCCGGGGACTGGTTTGGACCTCAACAGCTCAGCTATCAGCCGTCATACGTGGCCCAGGCGTCACTAAAGAGGAAATAAGGAGTGAGATAGTTTCGCGTTACTTTACTCACTGAGCTAGAAGTTGTTATTACATCTCAGACTGCCAAGCCCACTAAAATTCCCGCACCAACTGATCCTGTGAGTGACATTTTCGTACCATTCATAACGGGGACTGGCTGGATAAGGAATGGTATTACTAGCATCACACATACCTCGGTCACTTTCATGTTATCAAAGCCAAGGATGAGACTGAGACATGACAATGAAAGTAACAATTTTTTCCAGCCCACACCAGAAGATACAGTGCACTGTTAACACTCGGTCTTGCCAACAAAGGCATAGAGATAGCCTATCAACATACAATGAAATATCAGAACCAAGGATACTGGGTGGATGAGGTAAGGAACATTTTGGAACGGGAAGAATGGGATACTACCGGGAAATGGTGTAGTTGTTCCTACCTCTCTTACTTTTGAAATTATAAAAATTGCATTTAAAAATGAAAATATGAAAATTAATATTCATTAAATAAAATATTCAATCGCTCGACCTTGTACTCACACTTGGTTCTTACCTGATTACTTACACATACGTTATTTGAAGGGCGCCAGCTGCAACTCAGTGCAGCAATAAGAAAATGAGATTCTTGAATATCTCTATGGTGTGGGGTAATAAGCTTACTTTTGACAACATACCATATAAGTTCTGGAAAAAGGAGATTGGCGTTCGGTTTCACCATTAAATTTGAGTTTAAGTAATTCTACTCTAGAAATAAAACGATAAATTAATTTGATAGAACAAATATATTCTTTAAATTGTATAGAAAAATGAGTAAGTCTTGCTGCGATAAAACAGTTGAGAATATGAAATTATGACATTGCAATTAAAAGAAACTAGGCATGAATTTGAATTCTTCTTGACCGGACATTTAACAATTATACACGAAATTTATCCCTCACTGGTTCACTTGACTGTACCTTCAACACTTTTAGTGTAATTACGACGTATTCCTTTGAATTGGTATTTGCTGTAGATGTATCAAACCTAATTTGGTGATGTATCCTTTTTGTTTCACTGACGACTAAATATCCATGTGACTGCTTCTTCTCCATCCAGATGACTTCTTGGTAAGTCTATACTTCCAACTGCACAGAACGACCAACTGTGGCCTCTCCTTCCAATTGACTCCCTCACTGTTCACTTATCCACTTGACTTCTTCACTGTTCACCTTCCGTTTGACTAATGACTAATGACCGACTGAGGCCTCTCCATCCCATTGACTGAAGCTATAAGACGCCGGTCCTAGTATTTATAACCATTGGTTGACACACCTACGCAATCTCCAGAAAAAACTATGCTCTACTCCCACCCTGCTCAAACTGTTTCACACTATGGTGAAAACGCCTGCGGCACCCTGGGTTTCTCAAACAAAGTGAGCTCACCGCCAAATACGCACGATGACAGAGCGATGACTCGGCAGTAATACTAACAGTATTGCAACATGTGCGTTGCAATGTCAAAACTTATTACAAAGCAGATCCGTATAAGATATTATGCAGCAAGTCTTACTTTACATGTTTTAGTGTTAATCTACACACAGGTATATATACATACATTTAACTACAATCACGCAAGCGATCATCATTGCATAATTGAATTGAACAATAATAATAGTTATAATAATAGTAATCTCACAGATAAAATAATAATAATAATAATAATAATAATAATAATAATAATAATAATAATAATAATACGTATATCACCTTGTAACGAGATTTGAACCGTTACAAGGGATTGCATAGAACAGCAAAGCATTTGTAAAAAATGCTCTAAGAGGTAAGGATATTGAAAATCAACAAACTGCTTCACAGTGTAAAAGTAAGAAGTCGCTAGAGGAATTTCGTTATATAATTGGATGAATGAGGACATATGTAGACAATATAACAAAAATGGAAGTGAGGTACATAATGTGGTGATTAATGGGTGTACGCAAATATAATGCATACAGAAAAAATAATAATGAAAATAAATGTTTACTATGTTCTGAAGGACTGGGATGGGTGCACCCTATAAAGAGGGAAATTCAGAGATGAGGAATATATGAGAAAAATTAACAACGAAAATCACCAGTATACGATTATAAAGTTCGTGAACATAGAGTGGATGCATCCGGGAAGAATTACAAAATTATTCATCACTATTAGGGAAATGTAAGGAAGTAAATTGGTTGAAGGAAAAGAAATGATAGGCCTACATGCTAGTTAGTAACAGAATTGTGCCTGAGGAAACCTAGAAAACATAACTCCGTTGAAGTCTAGAGCAGTTAGGCACGCAGATTATAGTTACAGCGCAAAAGTAATTAATTTACTGTCGTAGTCTAATTACTCTGCATGTGTTCTGTTTTTATTTCGATAGTCAGTACTCATTTCAGGATGCGGAAGTGGTATGTATGGACTGAGGACGACTACTGTGGTGACCTCTTTGAGGGGTCATATTTCCGGGGTAACTGTTGAAAATCCATAACAAGTCCGAGAAGTTTCATTCCTTACAATATTGTTTATAACTCTTCCTTCAGACCATTCTTTCTCAGTTCAATTTTCAAACCACTTACAAGTGCTAAATTTTGATAAAAGATGTTTTCTGGACACCTTTTCCTTTTTTGTGGTTTTAATTCATGTTTTCTATTTTGCTATAGAATATTAACTTTTATAAACTGCATGTATTGAAAAGTAAGATTATATTAAACAATACCCTCTCCCGAATCTTTAGTTTCTGAGATTATGGGTAGGTACCAAACACAACAAAGTAGACCCTGGTGTCGATTGTACATAAATATAAACTAATTTCTAGTTCTCACAGACAACGATTGGTGATGACAGGTCACACAAAATATGACAACTTCCTTCACTTTGGTGCCAAGACATTCTGGAAATGTACGACATTTCTTCTTTATCAAAATTATAGCCTGGTTACTATGAAGTGAAAATATTACTACTGATATCAATTTATATTGATATTAATTTATATTAATCTTTAGCAAAGGGATCATCGTCAGCCCACTAGTCTTCATGTACCGTAGGCTTTGTGGGTTCATATATGAAATGTAAATTATTTCTTAGACTTCTTTTGCACTTAATGTAGAGGAAAGCCCACATAAATGTCTTGTATGTTTGGTATAAGACAATTGGTTACACCCATCGATCTGTCTGTCTCAGTCCCTTTTGAGGCTTTAACAGTGACAGTAACATAAGCAACTCTACAAATGCCATGTCGTATGATGTAAAATTGGGTGTGTTCGTAAATGCATTTCAATAGGCTTGGAGAACTGATACACGTAATAGCATGATCCAGCCTGGAGAGGAAAGCAAAGAGGAGCTAGTCATTTATGTAGTATGCCTCCTGTGTAACGCCTAGAGTATCTATGACAACTGATGGTGAAACTGTTGGGGATTCGACCAGCCTTTGGACTGAGGATCATTAAATTATACAGTAATTGCACCACTTGGGTCATAAACTGACATCATGAAAATGTAAAATACTGAAAATGCTCAATAACACATATTACATGCTGACTACGTTCGAAGAGCATAATAGCAAAAGTTTACTTTTAAAAAGGAAAAGGAAATTAATCTTAAGCAAAGAAAACCACAGATTTTCAGTCTAAATCCAAGTTCATCACTTATGTTTATTTGAATAATCGCTTGCGATTTTAACTGAATTGAACAAACGTCTGGAGTCAACACTGGACGGCTAAAAAGAACAACATTCAAACATGGAAACGTGTTTTCGTCAAAATGGTTAACATCTGAAATTGTTAACTATCAATATTTACAAAGTGGATAAGTTGGTTTGGTTTGTTTAGGAAAATACAGTTGTCTTCGATGATGTGCCTGAAAAAGTGTGTGCATAATTACTTTAAAAAAATCGTATTAACGCTCCATAAAGTTAAATAAAATCACAACAACACAACATCGATCTTAATACCGTATGAGTTTTCTTTATATACATATCTCCACTGAAAGAGTCAAACCGCACTCACTAATTCACAATATGTACCCTAAGAATACACCGTAATCCTACATTAACATCAGCAGTGATATTACCAAAAAGTACAACAATTTCGGAATATCCCTGAACTAGTGGTGAACTATACAAATGTTACGTAGACTTCCATGCGGTTACGACCATTCTACGTTAGTTATGTTACCCAACACTAAATCAGAATAAGCATCCTAGCTGTATAGGTAATCGCACCTACCATGACTTAAATGTACTCCAATAACGCTATTCCTTTGACATAACTCAAAGACACACCTAAGACATTACGCAAATAACCCCCTATTCCAAATCATCTAAAACAACTACCATTATTGACAACCAAGAAGACAATAGATAGATAGATAGATAGATAGATAGATAGATAGATAGATAGATAGATAGATAGATAGATAGATAAATAGATAAAGCCTTTATTTTCTGTGGCGAAGTTAGGGCTCTTGGCCCTTTCTTACACTTAACCACACACATATTATTATTATTCCATACAATGACATTGATTAACTTAAAATACGAAGAACTACAAATAACACTAATTTTTAAGACAAAAATATGAATATGTACATGCAAAGAAAAATGAAAGAAAAAGTAACTGCCTACATAATACAGGTTTGAGGGAAAAGAAATATTCAATACACAACGAAAGAAATACGATGTAAAAATACTAGTAAGCTTAATAAAAATACTAAATGAAAATTTAACTAATTGTATCCTTGCAAGACTAGATCTAAGTTAAATACTGTACTTACTACTAGCTATTTTTAGACTACTTCTACTTCGTAAACACAATATGGATGTTTTTAATTTAATTTAAATTATCATATTAAACCAATATTTAATTTATTGTGCAATAATCTCATATCATTTTCACACACAATCACTCGTTCCACTCATATAGGTACTGTACCTTGCTGGAAGCACTTAACGAGGAACTGCTGGTAGGAAGTTTTAAATATACTTTTTGATGCAGCATCCTTGATGTCTTTGGGAAGAGCATTCCACCATCCCGAAGCGGTGATAGTAAATGATCGATGGTATGTGGTTGTTCGGTGGACAGGTATTTCTAGGAGGGACACTAAGCGAGTATCATGGAGATGTAAAGAACCAAGGTGACGAAAATTGCTGGAGAGATAAGCAGGGATGTCTTCCGAAAGTACCTGGTACACAAGAGTATTTGCATGTAGTTTACGCCTGTCGTCTAGTCGTAACCAAGATAATTGTTTATAGTAGGGAGAAACTCGAGGGTCATACCGTAAATCCATAGCATATCTAAGACAAGCATTTTGATTGCTTTGTAGTTTCAAGCTTAATTCTTTTGTTATATCCGTAAGAATTACATCACAGTAGTCAAAAATGAGAAATAATAATGACCGAACAAGTTGAATTTTTAGTGATCGAGGGAATACATTTCTGAAACGTGTTAAGGGGTGCAAGCCACAATAAACCTTTTTGCAGATATTCTTAACTTGCACTGATCAGTTTAGAGTTTCCGTTATAATAACACCAAGGTTAGAAACTGATTCACAATAAGGTATAACATTATTATTTAAAGTTACGGGAGGAATGAAATTTTGTTTTAAAATGTGACGATTCTTTGATGTACCGATGATAATGGCTTGCGTTTTATGGGGGTTTAATTTAAGGTTGTTTTTAATTGCATCGCTATTAATTTGGTCAAGGTCAGCATTTACATTACATATTGCTTGTTGTATATTATTAGTTCTAGTGTGGTAATAAATTTGCAGATCATCAGCATAAAGATGGTACTTGCAGTGCTTAATTGATCTGGTGATATCATTTATATATAAAGTGAATAAGAGAGGGCCTAGGACTGACCCTTGTGAAACACCAATATTTTTTGTTCGCCACGTTGATTTATTATTATTATTTGCAACCACACACTGCCGGCGGTTTGTGAGGTAAGAATAGAAAAATTCCAGCACTTTCTGGCTAAAGTTTAAGGACTGTAATTTGGAAAGAAGCAACCTAGGATCGACAGTATCAAATGCGCTACTGAAATCTAAAAGTGTAAGTATTGTCACTTGTTTGTTGTCCATTACATATCTAATGTCATCATCGTGAATAATCACCTCCTTCCTAAATATTAAAAGAATATCAGCGTGAGATTAAACCATCACTGTGTTCAGAAAACTTCAAGAAAATTGTATAATAATCGATGACCTCACTGTTGCAAAGGATAACTGCTGAAATCCGACTAAACGTTACATAACATGATCATAAAATGAGGATATGATCATCTCCTGTAGTGGTTAGTCTTCCGAACGGTCACTTGTGAAGATCCAGTCAACCTCCAATAAGTACAAGTACAATCACAAAAACGAAGATCCAATAAACCTATGTTGTGTGTGTCCTCCTCCGCCTGAAAGCTCCGCAACCCGCCCAGCATCGACGCTTCTAGATACCACGAAGTGTGGACTACTGCGCGCTGACGTAATCGTGCGTGACATCAGTCAGCGGGTATAAATTGGGCGACGTCTTCTCCACTGCAGGGAAAGACGAGCTGACAGTCGTGGCGAAAGGACGTACGTGCCTCTCGCTCTGCTATCTCTCTCCTTGCCAGGCGCTCGGTACTTCCTAAGTGCTAACCAGGCTGCAGTACTTATTAGTACACCTTCGAAGGAGCATTGTCTGAGCTGTAGCACTTCTTAGTGCTCGCTCTTTCTTTTCTTCTGTTTCAGGAGGACCAGGATGGAGAAACTAGTCGGTATAGAGATATCGGACAACTACGACTACAGGGTAACAGTCGAGACAGCAATAGCGGTGCTCAGATCAGTGACTACCCCCGACATCAGACTTCCGGCGCTGGTGGTGTTCAACCGGTGGGGGGAGCCCGCCTACCAGGAGACGGCTTACATAGCCCTTACCACCGAGCGCATTGCGGGGACTATCGGAGAGGAGTACTACGAGACCATCAGCGATGTGATACCTGGCTGGGCGATCATCCTCCGCACCAAGGACGCAGCCAGCTTCCGGGTCTACGAGGAGCAGGAGTCCCAGCAGGTCCAGGTTGCCCGGCTACCAGGACTCAGGGAGAAGCTGGATGCCTGGGGCAGCCAAGAGGATGCAGCCACCCAGACGGAGCCGAGGACCGAGGACGAAGACGGCGGCGCTTCTAAGCGCCGGGACGGCGCGACCCCTGTTGGACCGCTGTGCTTTACGAGGTACACGCAGACCAACAAGGCCGCCAGCCAGGATCGTCGACCACCTACCAAGGCGAAGTGGTCGCAGACGCAGGCCTACCAGGAAGGACCTGTTACCCGAGCGCAAACCAGGAGAGCGCCCGTGATGATGGAGAGCAGCACAGCAGTGGAGAAGGACGCCCCCTGGCGTTCCGAGGCTGTTGCCCAGGCCCAGCCTGCCTGCATGTCTGTCGAGCTGCAGACCTCGATGTGCGCCCCTCAGGACAGGGAAAGCAGTCGAGTGTTAGCACCGACCGACGTCGCCGCCGCCAGCCAGGAGAAGGAAGAAGACGGCGACGCATCCTGCATATCTGTCGAGCTGCAGACCCCGATATGCGCCCCACAGGACAGGAAACGCAGTCAAGTCTTAGCACCGACCGACGCGCCAGCCAGGACAAGGAAGAAGACGGCGATGCAGCGCAGCCACCAGCTACCCCGGGGTCACCAGGCCGGGAGGAGGGCCACCAGGACGAGGCCTCTTCCCCTGCCGAGAAGAAACCCCCGGGAAGAAGACGACGCCGGACCAGGAAGCAGAAGGCGACGCCGGCCCATCAGGAGTGGGCCGCCCAACCGCAACCCAAGACTGCTCCCAGGACAGCAGTCAACCGAGAAGCCAATCAGGAGAGGACCTCAGCGGATAGCGGCAGTCAGGTGAGAGTAAAAAGTCCCCTCAGCAGCTCTTGCAGTGTTTCCGCTGTCTGAGGTGGGGCCACAGTCAGGTCAGCTGTGGGCTCGAAGTGAGGTGCAACCGCTGTGGTGGTGATCACCACTACACGGCCTGCGCAGCACTTAGGGAGGCGCCGGTGTGCGCCAACTGCTCGAGGGGCCACCCGGCCTCCCATCGCAGTTGCCCTGTCTCCGGGATCGGAGGCTGGGTACGAGGTACCCCAAGGAGGTGGAGCCATGCAGCAGGCCCTAGTGGTACACGACGCATGGCTCCGCAGCCGGCAAGAACCGCGCTAGTTACAGCAGTGCCCAGACGGACTGATCCCCAGGCGATGGAATGGCGAGGAGTGGGTTTATGTTTTGTGCATGTTACCTGTTCCTAACTAACACAACCTCTGGTCTTTTTCCAGCCCACATCCTTTCATGTGCTATCCAAAAGATGTCAGGTCTTACATGTAGGCTCCTTCTTTCTGCCTATGTGGTTTTTCCCTGACCCTTCAATACCATACCTTAACACTATCCAACCAATACAACCTTGCCTGGTAACGTGTCTGACATGGAAACAGGCTGATACTCCTTGTATCACTTCCCTCTTCCCGGCTATCTCTTTCTTCTTAGAAATTAATAGCATGTCGGAGGCCATGTAGATTGAGTCGATGGTCACGGTGGGGGAGCGGGCTACGGGGGCCCCCCGTAAAAAAATCCACTGCAGGCACTCCCACAGTGTCCAGCGATCAGACTACACCGTATGTCAGACACGGAAGTACCCTCTTAAAAAAGTGTTCTGAACAGGTGGAATAATTCTGGTCGGCAGGTCTCACCTCAGGACATCTCCGCCTCAAGTATCCCGCCTGCCGTATCACCGACATGCGTCCTGTCCTAGCATTTTGCTACTCATGAACTTTACCACAAGTTCCCAGCAAGTTCTCCAACTTCGGCCTAGCATTCTGCTATCACGAACTTTAATCCAAGTTCCCTGTATAATTCTATAAACTGCAGATAGTCATCAGTTACCACGGACATTCGTTCCTTCAATCGTCCTATCTTATTAAGATATACAGCATTGTACACATGAATATTAATATATATGACTGTACATATTTCGCAGGCCATCAGTCTACTAGTTTATGTCATTATTGAACGTGTGCAGCGCTTCAGGCATCAAGTCAGTTTACGTTATTTTTTGTATATACTGTGTAAAGATTTACAAATAATAAACTTTTATGTTGTGCTTTGTATATCGAGTTCCTTGTATACAGGAACCTAAGTTATGGTTATGTTTCGACTGGCCACTTCCCAAAATATAAGTCTAACAACTGTAGACATTTGAGATATCCCTACCTCCACAGCTCCTATCGCTTCTGATAACCTACGACAAGCAAAGCGCTCCCAAGGTATTACAACACCTCAACATGAACATGTTAAATGCAGAACAAAATGCTAATACAAATCCCAGAAGGATTATTTAATGATGAATTCGAATTTCAAACTTTTGAGACCCAAGGAGTTACTGAACATTACATACGCTTCAGTTTGATATATTGGAAGACCCAACTAATTAATTTCTTGACAAACAGTTTTACACGGAATCCGAACCACGGTATTTTCACAAAAATATCCTAATTACAATAGGTTATTATTAATCACAAATAGAAATGAAAATTGCAATTAGGCCTAAAGTTTGAAATTCGCAAGAACCGCCGTACTCAAGGATTACCAACAGAGTTAAACGCGAAGACAGAAGATTATTTCTTTAGTATTACTTTGTCCTACTATGCTCTAATAGAAATGAAAACTTGCGTTTGGTTAAATGCTTAAGTATCGAAAGGATTGACGTACACAAAGAAAAACACGAATATTACAGGCAAGATACTATCTAATATACCTTATCTTCCCTACCATTCTCAACTGAAATGTGGTTATGTGATTATTACAGCTGGTGGATTACTATTATTTTCCCTGCACCACGGGACGGAGAATTAGTGTTCTTAATTAGGCCTACTGAAAAATACGAGTTTATCTACAATAATTTCTCAAAAATATTTCTGTCGAAACTACTCCTACTACTCCAGGGACTTGAATTGCAATTACTGATGTATATGAACTTCACTATTATTAGCTAACCGCTCATAAATACTGAAAGATCGAGGGAACGAAATATAAATTACGGATACTTTAACTACCTACTCAGAACTACAAATGATTGGAAAAAAGATCAGCTGATTTTTATTTATATTTACTTGACTACACTATTTTATAACCCTTTGTTCACGACTGTAGCCAACAATGCATCATTTGAATATGAAGAGCGACAATAATCAATAACAATATAACGACTGTTAACTACTACCGTGTAATCTCTTTAAATTCTTTTTAAATGGAAGATTACAGGCGTATCGTGTTTTTTTATATATATAGTGAATTTTTACCTTCGCGATAGTTTGAACGGATATCTATACGAAATACCGGAGAGGTTTCGGCGGAATTTACTATACTATTACATATGATAATCTGCCTTTGTAAGTATTATACCAATGAATCTACAGATATTTACAAATATTTTAAAAGTTAATATTATTACCTAAAGTATTTGCTAAGCCTAAATTCGGAAGCCTACTTAACTTCGAAAACGTAATTGACCGAAGACCAACTGAAGACCAACTGAATTACTGGTTATAAAATTTAAATAAATATCACTACTCCCAGTTTCTACCAACAAGCACTAAACACCATTATATAAATAATACTAAATGAATTACAAATACACAAAATTAAGCTATTTCAATTGGTTTTAACTACTTTATCAGTACAATAATGCAAGAGCTCTCTCAACAGCCAACCGTTCTCAAGCGCATCCAACTTTCCAAGATCCTCTTTGATTTTCTTTACCACTTGTTCTGCTTATTGAAAATTCAATTTTATCTAGTTTGCTGAAATATTTCTTTTTGTCTTTAACTGCCACTTTGAGTTCAGTAAATTTACCGAGCGAGTTGGCCGTGCTGTTAGGGGCGCGCAGCTTTGAGCTTTCATTCTGGAGATAGTGCGATCGAACCCAACTGTTGGCAGCCCTGAAGATGGTTTCCTGTGGTTTCCAATTATCACACCAGGAAAATTCTGGGTCTGTACCTAAATGAAGCCACGGCCGCTTCTTCCCCACTCCTAGCGCTGCCCTGTCCCATCATCGTCATAAGACCTATCTGTGTCGTTGCGACTTAAAGCAACTTGTAACAAAAGAAGTCAAGTGAAGCGGAGGTTATTATATCACGTTATCTATATACTCAGTGTACAGCAGCTTGCCGAGATAATGAATTGTGTACAACAAGTAAGTCACAATCTTGGTATAGAAATTAATTAGAGCTATATAAATCTAATGTTCGTCAACGGTGGTACTGAGATTCAGCTACCACAACACCTAAACAATCCCCAAAGAGTTCGTCACTTTACTTAACTGGGTTCAGTAATCGAGGATGCAGGTATCCGCAAGAGAGATATCAAGCATCGCATCGTGCTTGGACGTACAGCTATGACAAAATTAAAGATAACCTGGTAAGTAACAATGAATAGGAAGGAAAGACCAGTCTACTCATACGTCTTCTCGATCTTACTGCATGAATGCGAGACTTGGGCCACAAAAGCTAAAGGTAGAAACCAAATCGATACTCCTTCGAAATGTGGTGCTAGATAAGGTTGCTGCGTATACCGTGGACAGTCAGGTGAAGGAATTATTTTGTCATCCAGGAAGTTGGAACACAAGACAGCCTATGCCCAGTTGATTGGTACTTCGTATATCTAAGATTTAAAACCTTAAGTTTTTAAAATGCAGGCTCGAAAGACAAGGATATGTGTTTCCTTTTCCATGATATTTGAAAACTTAAAGCTTGATAATTAGAGTAAATAATGTGAATTATAGGATTCTCTGGTACACAACTTACTGCATGGATGCGATACTTGGACCACAAAAGCTAAGGGTAGAAACCTAATCGATGCGCCTTCGAAATGTGGTGCTAGATAAGGATGCTGCAAATACCATGGACAGTCAGCCGAACAAATTATTACATTATCTCAAGCATTCTATATACCGTAGTTATCTCACAGGCCGAAGGACCTTGGGGGAGGTCAAGGTGAGGGCTTCCAGTATCCGTAACCTAATTTTGATCTGTAACCTAATCCTTTTGGTATAGGCTAAGTGAACCTAAGAGGCATGTGGTTCTTTAGAACTGGAAATTTCGTTACTACATGTCCTGTTTCCTATAGAGGAATCGAACCCACGTTCAACCGAGTGAACCGAACATAGTTTCACTGCCTCGGCTAGACATCCACTTCCTCTAAAAATCAAAGTATATTTTTGAAGAGCTTGGTTTGAAAATGTCGAATATTCTTAAACTACGCTATCAAGAGTACGGTATACCGAACGAGTTGGCCGTACGGTTAGGGGCGCGCGACTGTGAGCTTGCATCCGGGAGATAGTGGGTTCGAATCCAACTGTCGGCAGCCCTGAAGATGGTTTTCCGTGGTTTCCCATTTTCACACCAGGCAAATGCTGGGGCTGTACCTTAATTAATGCCACGGCTGGTTTCCCATTTTCACACCAGGCAAATGCTGGGGCTGTACCTTAATTAAGGCCACGGCTGCTTCCTTCCACCCCTAGGCCTTTCATATCCCATCGTCGTCATACACGGTAATAGTTAACAGTCGTTATATTGTTATTGATTATTGTCGCTCTTCATATTCAAATGTTGCATTGTTGGCTACAGTCGTGAACAAAGGGTTATAAAATAGTGTAGTCAAGTAAATATAAATAAATATCAGCTGATCTTGTATTCCAATCATTTGTAGTTCTGAGTAGGTAGTTAAAGTATCCGTAATTTATATTTCGTTCCCTCGATCTTTCAGTATTTATGAGCGGTTAGCTAATAATAGTGAAGTTCATATATCCCAGTAATTGCAGTTCAAGTCCCTGGAGTAGTAGGAGTAGTTTCGACAGAAATATTTTTGAGAAATTATTGTAGATAACCTCGTATTTTTCAGTAGGCCTAATTCAGAACACCCGAGGGAAGATGAGGAACAGGGAACTGTTGCTGAGATATGTGGAAGCAGGAGGAAGGGAAAAGGTAGGAAAGGGAAATGTAGTGTAGTGGAAAGTAAAAGACAGGTGGAACAGGGTCATGGGAGGGAGAAAAGGGAGGTGGAAGTAGCTTCTGCAGCAGTGAGAGAAGATAGGGCTGACCAAAAAAGGAGGGGGTACATATGATGTGGGTAGGGTTGAGGTTCTGGTCATGGGGATTCCATCGTTAGACAAATGGGGAAAGTGTGTGAAGGAAAGGGAACCAGGGTAGAGTGTTGTCCAGGAATCAGGTTGAGACAGATGTTGAGGAAAGTAGCAGAAAAGAAACAGGAAAAGGAGAAGGTGGAAGTGTTTCACGTTGGTACTTACAACGTAAGGCAAGCAGGTATAAGTACCAACATAGTTGGGGATGTGTGGGATCTGGTAAACGCAGCACGGATGAAGCTTAACGAAGCGGACATTTTGATATTGAAAATAGTCATTAAGATGATGCTATCAAAATTTGTGGATCCAAACTCCACTGTCTCACATATTCTCATTCACACATCATGCAATAAATCCCCGAAAACGTGACGGCATGTTTCCGTACACTTTGAGCTCCCATTAATAATACTTTAATCTAGTCCTTCCTGACTTTAATTTCAATTCTTATTTACATTTACACTTAAGCCCAGAGACGTACACTGCGTCTCAAACATCAAATCAGAACACATCAAAATAAATGAGGCTAAAATGAGAAACCGACTCGTAAAAGAAATGACTGTAAACACTCATCTGCGGAGATTGTTATTAGCGGAATACTGTGTATGATGGATACTGACTGGAAGGTGTTTGGGGATATAAATGAGACTATGGAGTGGTTATGTGGAAAACTGGGAATGAGATTTCTAGGTCCTCCTGGGTGGGTAGGAGACAGGGACCTGCGCTCAGATGGCCTTCACTTAAACCGCAGTGGTACATATAAGTTAGGAAACTTGTTTAGAAGGGTTATAGGCAGGTACATTCAGGGAAACGGGGTGGCCTAGGGAGCGGTTTTAAGCGAACAGGGAACTGGAAATCCAGTAGGGATGACATAGAAATGTTAGTGCTCAACCGTAGAAGCAATGTAAACAAAGAAATCGAATTAAGTAATTTAATAGATATATACTTACCTGATATTGTAATAGGAGTTGAAACATGGTTGAGAAATGATACAATGGATGCAGAAATATTCTCAGGGAACTGGAGTGTGTATCGTAGAGACAGAATAAAAATGGTAGAAGGGGGAGTATTCATTCTGGTGAAAGAAGTATTTGTAAGCTCCGAAAAAGTTAAGGATGAAAAATTTGAAATTATGGGTGTAAGGCTCATCTCTAAAGATAATAGGCAACTTGATGTCTTTGGACTGTACAGACCGGGAAAGGGTAGCGCTGACGCTGATTCAGAATTATTTGATAAGATAATCAGCTATGTTGGAAATGATATGGAAAGGAATGTGATAGTAGCAGGTGATCTCAATTTACTAAATGTCAATTGGGAAGGTAATGCGAACGACAGGAAGCATGAACAACTAATGGTAAATAAGTTAATATGGGAAGGGCAGCTGATTCAGAAAATGATGGAACCAACTAGAGGGAAGAATGAAGAATATTTTGGATGTGGTGCTGATAAAACCAGATGAGCTCTATAGAGAAACCGAAGTAATAGATGGTATTAGGGATCACGAAGCTGTTTTTGTCGTAGTTAAAAATAAATATGAAAGAAAGGAATGTATTAAAATTAGGACTATTAGGCAGTACCATATGGCTGATAAAACAGGCATGAGGGAGTTTTAAAAAGTAACTATGGTAGCTGGAAAATGGTAAATAAAAATTTAAACAGATTCTGGGATGGGTTTAAAGCAATTATTGAGGAATGCGAAAATAGGTTTGTACCTTTAAAGGGGGTAAGGAATGTTAAAGATCCACTATATTATAACAGAGAAGTAAAGAGGCTAAGAAGGAGGTGCAGGTTGGAACGAAATAGAGTTAGAAATGGTTATGGAAGTAAGGAAAAATTGAAGGAACATTCTATGAAATAGAATCCAGCAAAGAAGTGAGGTAAGGATAACATGATGGCAAGCATAATTGGTGGTCATACAAATTTTAGTGAAAAATGGAAGGGTATGTATAGGTACTTTAAGGCAGAAACAGGTTCAAAGGACACTCCAGGAATCATTAATGAACGAGGGGAGTGTGTATGCGAGGATATTCAAAAGCAGAAGTATTCAGTCAACAGGTTGTAAAGATTGTTGGTTACAAGGATAATGTCCAGATAGGGGAGGTGAGTAATACTAAAGAAGTATTAAAATTTACCTATGATAACAATGACATTTACAGTAAGATACAAAAGTTGTAAACTAGAAAGGCAGCGGGAATTGATAAGATTTCTGGGGATATACTAAAGGCAATGGGTTGGGATATAGTACCATATCTCAAATACTTATTTGTTTATTGTTTGGTTGAAGGAGCTAGTCCAAATTGTAGTGAGGGAGGACCTCAGCTATCATACTATAATAGCGCTACCATAACAGTCGGGGTGGTAGCGTGTTTAGACAAAAGTACAAGTAACGATAAATAATAAGAAGTGCGCAGAGGAATATGCAAAGATATATGGCGATACAGTAGAGACCTCAGCGTACTAGAATAATAATAATAATAATAATAATAATAATAATAATAATAATAATAAATGATGATGAGGAGTAGTATAAATCAAGGAAAGTCGCGCAGTAAGGAAGAAACTAGGCCAATAGAAGATCACCAAAATAACAATGCGAAATAGAATATATATTTAACAACCATAATTTAACAACAAGGTAAATAATTGCAAGTAGAAGAAAAATCCAAAAGGTGCGCCACATTTACAAATAATTATCCAATAGTAGATAAAAGGAAAGCCCGTTGAATAAATTGGAAGTATACAATATACATTGAAACTGAACCCTGAAAGAGAAAAAGCATGAAAGGGAGGGGAAGGGAAGTAGGATGAGTATTAGGACGGGGAAAGGATTTTCTTCACCGGGTATTGCTGAAGTTTAGTAATAGCATAGATCTAGGATGACATCTGAAAATAATTTACAATCGTCCGTAGCGCAGTGCGTGAATAGAAGCAGTCTAAGTTATGAGTTTTTAAAGGGAAGCATAACCACTCGACAGAAGAAAGTATTACAGCAGGCAATAGCCCGAATGAAAGTTTAGAGTCCAAATGCAGATAAATATTATAAGTCTTGCTCACCGAGTCGCTGTAGATAGAGTCCAGATGAAATTGGCATGATTACAATAAGCACAGTATTAGAGTGTGGTCCACCACTCCGCCACGAAGCCCGACTCAACGGTGGAAAGGCGGAGAGAGCAATATATAGTAGAAAGGAAGATTCCAGAAAAAGAACGCAGGCTACAAGCCAGTGAGTTCTAGAAACATAATGTCACGTGGTTACACAGCGCACTAGCACAGCGAAGTGGAGCGAAGATGACGTAATCAGTCAAGTAGACGACGGGTGAGTGAGGTGCATGGTGCGGCGAGAAGGAAGTAGAAGCGAGCAGCAGTAAACAAGGTAGGAATATGTAGAGTAGATTCAGCGATCGTAATATATTACCCACGTGCCGGCGAAAGCGAAGCGTCCAGATGATGTAGTAGCGTGCAGGGGAAGTAGCGAGGATAGCGGAGCATCCAGGTGATGTAGCAGCGTGCATGTGATGCAGCAAGGATAGCGGAGCATCCAGGTGATGTAGCGACGATAGCGTGGCGGTATTCTCGAGTGGCGCTAACTCGGAAGAGCGAAGTTCGTACGCTAGAAGTAGAAAGCAGGCGGCGAAAGACAGTGTACCCAAATGAAGAAAAGGGGCAAAGGAAAGAGCTGGGAATGACAAAGGAGATGAGAGCGAAAAATGAGGATAGAGATGAGGATGGAGATGAAGATGGCGAGGAAGATGGACGTGAGGATGGCGAGGAAGATGGACCGGTCCAAGAAGAAAATGAGGGAATAAAAGTAAGAAAAGTGGTTCAGAAGTTAAAGCGAAAATGGATATAAATACACATGTTACAAAAGTAGTACAATATAAAAGATAGAGAAAAATATGTATGTGGCACAAAAGAAAGTAATATAAAATACAATTGAAAATACATGAGTAGACAAAAGAATTCCACGAGGGCAAAGTGAGAGAAAAAAAGTTTATTTAGCCTCTCCTGGGGAGGTCGGGACGAAACGGAGTGATGGACACCAGCATCTTATGAGCAAGAATAAGAACACAAAAAAAAGGGTCAAAAATCGAAGGACCCAAAAAAAGGCAATTAAAACATTAAATAACCGAACAGCGCTAGGATGAAAGAAGCCCAACAGAGGGGTAATAGAAAGGAAACAACCAGTCCGGGAAGAAAATCTTTTCCCAAAAAAAGGAATGGGGAAAAGGAGGGCGAAATAAAAAAGGAAAATATATATTAATTATGAGAAGTGGAAGCATAAAATCTTTTGAGCTGAGAAATATGGACACGTTTGACATCAACAGGATCAGAAGTAGATTGTAAAAGGGCATTGGCAGGGGTAGGCAGAGAAATAATGCGAAATGGGCATATCCACCGGGAAGCTAATTTAGCAGAAAACTGATCACTAGCAGAACTTTGGGGGTGATTGCGTAAAAGAACCAAGTCACCAAGTTTAAAGGTGGAGGGTCGATGACGGGAATCATGAGTTTTCTTGGAGAGGAGTTGAGCAGCAACAGCAGGTGGCAGATTTTGACCAAAAGACCGAATGCTGCCTACATACGGCGGGAGGGAGCGTTTCCCGAACGTGGAGTCGAACAATTGCGAGCCATGTTACCTCGGCCATGACAGCGAAAACAAGAGAGAGTGGAAGCGGGTGGAGGGGGAGGAGAAGGAGAGGGAGAAGAAGAGGGAGGCGGAGTAGAAAAGGTAGGAGGAGGAGGGGGAACAGAAGCATGATATGAAGCATTACTGTAAGAATTGAAGGTATCCATTTGAGCAAGATGATAAAGATGAGAAATAGAAGTGGGTGGAGAAAAGGGGTTAATTAATAGCCGAAATGGAGGGGCAGCATAAAAACGAACGAGTGAAATGATTTCTTGAGGATGTTCAGAGATAGCAAGAACGTCAGCAAAATTGATGAGAGAATCCAAAAAGTCATAAGTGGTTTCGTCAGGGCGTTGATGACGACGTAAGAAAACAAAACTTAACTGTTGGCGAATTTCATAGGGAAGAAAATAATTGTGCACAATAGAACGAAATTGAATCCAATCATGGCAATCAGACATATGTTGTAACAAAAAATTGCTAAAATGACCAGTAGTTTTAGAATACAGAAGTGAAAGTAGTTGAGAAAATGGGGCCAAGTTCAATTTTAAAAATTTCCGAGCAGCAAACAACCAGAGTGTGAGTACTTGTGAATGCGTGGAAGTGAGTTGGGGGACTAAATCTAAAGATTTCTTAATAAGATGGAAAGTAATAGAGTCTGAATGAGAGGAGGTAGAAAAAGGAGTAGGAGATCCGTACAAAAATTGTGGAGAAGGAGTAGGCGGTGGTGTAGGCTGAGGCGGGGAAGCATGAGATTAAGGTTGGGGAGGGGGAGGGGGCTATTGACATAACGAAAGTTTAGCAGGCGGAAAAAAAGCCGTATAGTCAAGAGAGGGTGCTTTCGGTGGTGCAGAATGTTCAAAAGATAAGTCAGAAGACGGCGTAGAATCCGCAGAAGAAGAAGAACTAGCAGAAAGTAAATTATAAGTAAGAAAAGGGTTTGGAGCGGAAAAATTAAGGGGAGTGGAAGAAGAAGTAGAAGAAGTGTTGGATTGATAAGGGGAAAAATTGTCGGAAAAGTAAGCCATAATAAGAAAACAAGCAAAAGGGCAAAGAGTGTAAAAAAGAAGAGACGGGAATCGAACCTGAGTTAGTCTGCTACCATACTATGTAGTGAGGGAGGGGACCTCTGCTATCATACTATAATATAGCGCTACCATAACAGTCGGGGTCGTAGCGTGTTTAGACAAAAGTACAAGTAACGATAAATAATAAGAAGTACGCAGAGGAATATGCAAAGATATATGGTGATACAGTAGAGACCTCAGCGTACTAGAATAATAATAATAATAATAATAATAATAATAATAATAATAATAATAATAATAATAATAAATTATGATGAGGAATAGTATAAATCAAAGAAAATCGCGCAGTAAGGAAGAAACTAGGCCAATAGAAGATCACCAAAATAACAATGCGAAATAGAATATATATTTAACAACCATAATTTAACAACAAGGTAAATAATTGCAAGTAGAAGAAAAATCCAAAAGGTGTGCCACATTTACAAATAATTATCCAATGGTAGATAAAAGGAAAGCCTGTTGAATAAATTGGAAGTATACAATATACATTGAAACTGAACCCTGAAAGAGAAAAAGCATGAAAGGGAGGGGGAAGGGAAGTTGGATGAGTATTAGGACGGGGAAAGGATTTTCTTCACCAGGTATTGCTGAAGTTTAGTAATAGCATAGATCTAGGATGACATCTGAAAATAATGTACAATCGTCCGTAGCGCAGTGCGTGAATAGAAGCAGTCTAAGTTATGAGTTTTTAAAGGGAAGCATAACCACTCGACAGAAGAAAGTATTACAGCAGGCAATAGCCCGAATGAAAGTTTAGAGTCCAAATGCAGATAAATATTATAAGTCTTGCTCACCGAGTCGCTGTAGATAGAGTCCAGATGAAATTGACATGATTACAATAAGCACAGTATTAGAGTGTGGTCCACCACTCCGCCACGAAGCCCGACTCAACGGTGGAAAGGCGGAGAGAGCAATATATAGTAGAAAATCAAAGTCTACTGGACACGATGGAATAAACCTGTCCCTTTTAAGAAGAATTCTAGACATCATTCTTCCTACAATAACGCATATTATTAACACCTCTCTTATGACGGGAATCTTTCCTGGGAACTGGAAAAATGCCATCATCCGACCCTTGCAGAAAAACAGTACCCCCACAACCCTTGACGATTACCGCCCTATTAGTATTCGCCCTGTACTAGGAAAAGTACTGGAGAAACTAGTACACAAACAAATGACAGCCTATCTCTTACATCATAACTTACTCGACAGATATCAATCAGGGTTTAGATCGAACTACAGTACCAGCACAGCATTAGTAAAAGTAACTAACGACATTCAGCTAGCAATGGATAACGGACAAATGACAATTCTTACTCTTCTCGACCTTACAAAGGAATTTGATTGCGTAGATAAAGACATTTTACTAGCTAAATTAGAAATGATGAAATTTTCTAATAATGTATTATGCTGGGTACGTTCCTATCTCAGTGGACGTAAACAATGTGTGTCAGTGGGAGACAATGTGTCTAGGTGGCGAAATACTGAGATGGGAGTAGCACAGGGTGGGGTGTTATCACCACTTCTGTTCTCCCTATACATGAATGACCTATCAGAACAACTGACGAACTGTAAATATCACTTATACGCTGACGATATCCAATTGTTTATTCATACCAAGTCGAATGACATACAAGAAGCAACCATGAAATTAAACGAAGACTTATTTAACATTAACGAATGGACTAGTAGCCACTGCCTGAAAGTAAACCCATTAAAATCGCAAGCCATCATAATAGGATCTAGAAAAGCGCATGCCAAGTTAGAAAGCATCAACGTACCGGTTGTCAAGATCAATGAAACACCTATAGCACTGAAAGACTCCGTTAAGAACCTTGTAATAATTTTTGATAAGTATTTAAGTTGGTCAGAGCACGTAACAAAAATTTGTCAACGTGTATTCGGTTCATTACACTCACTATACAAACTGAGAGATTTTCTACCTGTCAAAACCAGGAAACTGCTCATTCAAGGACTAATACTACCAATATTTGATTATGGTGATGTAGTCTATAATAACATAAGTTGTTCACTTGGTTCTAAACTTCAACGGGCGCATAATGCCTGCATTCGATTCATTCTAAATGTTCCGCTCCATTCCTACATCAGCCCATTCCTCCATCAGCTGTCCTGGTTAAGATTATGTGATAGACGTAAATACCATGCTGTTTCTCTTCTTCACAAAATACTGCGAACAGGTAAACCACATTATCTGAGAATAGATTTCAACTACCTCTCTCCCTCAGGCAGAACACCCTCAAGGTCATCAGTACAAACCCTGCTGTCCATCCCCACTCATCACAGTAGTACGTTTAACAAGTCATTTGTACCGGGGACCATACGTTCCTGGAATTCTCTCCCGGCTGAAATTAGAGACATAAGCAACCTAAAGCTATTCAGAAGAATGTGCTGGAAATTTTACCTACACTCAGATTGATTTACTCTTAGAAGTACCCTTAAATTTTAGATTATTAAGTTAAATGAATAAAATGTCAATGTAAGGTTAGAAACATTATAGTTTATATTTTTCGAGATATAGCTCTAATAATAGTAATTATTATAAATTAATTTTAAAATGTTAAAATGATTTTTATGATGCTTTACATTTCATACAAATTACATTTCACATTAACTTTAAATTACAATTAACTTATTTTTAAGTAGTTATAATGTTCAGTATATTATGTTTATACAGGTGCATAATTATATGGTTTGGCATAATAGCAGGCTTCATAGCCTGAGCCCCGCCATGTACAGAAAGACATTAATAAATAAATAAATAAATAAATAGAAAGGAAGATTCCCGAAAAAGAACGCAGGCTACAAGCCAGTGAGTTCTAGAAACATAATGTCACGTGGTTACACAGCGCACTAGCACAGCGAAGTGGAGCGAAGATGACGTAATCAGTCAAGCAGACGACGGGTGAGTGAGGTGCATGGTGCGGCGAGAAGGAAGTAGAAGCGAGCAGCAGTAAACAAGGTAGGAATATGTAGAGTAGATTCGGCGATCGTAATAAAATGAATGGAGAGTTGCTGTAGTAGCCCCTGTGTATAAAGATAAGATAAGATAACTCTTTATTGCCACCCTAGTTTGCACCATCGGTTACAGGCAATAAAGAACATGAAATACACATGAACCCAAAAAAAAAACAATATAAACTAACATACTATTATATATAATGTAAAGCTCTTACTATCTACACTAAAACTATTAACTATGAACCCAAAAAAACACACAAGATAATATAAACCAAACAAAACAATTTACTATCTACTCTACTTATTTAGTGGTGCCCAAGCCGGCGGAATCCAGCCTAGCACTGCACCAACTTGCCTAAAACTATTGCGATGCCTCTGGTATGCGAGGAACACCTCCGCATGTTAGGGCATCCCCTACCTTAATTCTAATGTACTAACCCATATCTACTCTCTACAGTTAACTAAACATAAAGAAAAGGAAACTTTGGCTGCACGCGGCATTCCCTGGTAAGGAGAGACCCATCCCACCCAGCACCGCTATCAGCCACTCCTCCCGGGTTAGATATTACCCCCACCTATAACTCGTACTTCTCTCCTCATTTTACGTGGTGAATCGTAGAGGCGGTTGCCGGTCCATCATACGATCCGTCACGCATTTATCTACTGCTCCGCCTATAATCGTGTCGTCTTACTTCATTCCTGCCACCATCTTGATTCACTTGTTATTCTGTGAGCGGACATGTTTCATCTTTCACCTAGGGATGGGACTGTACCATCCCACCCGTCTGTCTCTTATACCCCTCCCCCCTTCCATCCCCAATCTTCCCCTCTTACTTCTTCCTTGCCTCTGTCCATCTCTCTTATAATACTTATTCGCTAACTTTTACAGATAATCATCCACTACACCGTATAGTTAATATTTAAACACTATATACAAACGTACTTGTTGATAATTTTCCAGTTCCTTATTCATCACTTTTCTTTCTTATTCTTGCGTCTCTTAGACTAAAGCTACTTCCTAATTGCATTTTTTCCCTATAGTTGAACTTACATATTAAACCACCGAATTGCCACAAATCAGATCTGTCTTTTCCTTGTTCCTCACATCACTTATCAATCCTTTCCATCTCTAAACAGTCCAACAGTTCCTCTTCCTCACGGCCACTCATTACTTATTAAAATTTTAAACCAGTGTTTAAAGTTTTCTTCTATTATGTTATCCAAACTCCTTTTCTTGTCCACTAACCCTATAGTTAATATTCAAACACTGTTTACAAATGTATTTGTTGACAATTCTCTAGCCCCTTATTCCTTACATTTCTTTCATCTTCTTACGACTCTTAGACTAAAACTAAAAACTACTCTCTAATTTTTTTTGAACTTACATCTTAAACCATCGAAATGCCAACAATCAAACCTGTCTTTTCCTTATTCCTCCTCTTTCTTCCGCTTATTTCCGTTTCTAAACAGTCCAACAGTTCCTCTTACTCACAGCCCTCGTTACTTTATTGTCCTTTTTTTACATTAGCTACCACCTCCGTTCTCTCACATATGCAATCCTCTCCAAATACATACAAATCTTCTTTTCATCATACAATCTTATCAGATTACACTGCGAACTCCCCTTATTGTCATAAATTTTTATATAACCTAGCAGTTTCGTCTACCTCTTTCCTCTCCTTCCTCTGTAACCCTCTTTTACCCCTTATTCTCTTAATTTCTTTATAAATCTCATTCTAACCATATTTAAATATTTGGAAATATTTGCTCCTCTTCCCCATTCTCTGGCCAGCCATACCGTCATCCTTTCAATTTTTTCTACTTTTTCTATCTCTTTTTTACTCAACGCTTTCTTTTTCAACTCTTCTAACTCCCTACATTCGATGAATATATGTAGGTCCGACCATCTTTCTCCACACAGAATACATCTACCCGCATTTTCTGTACCTATCCACCCTCTGTTTCTAGGAATTCCAAAAATTCACCAGTATAGACCTCTTTTGCCCTTCCTGTCCTCAACTTCGATTTTCGGGTTCATGGTTTCTAACAATTTGTTTAATACTGATAGTGAGGCTCTTTCTCTACATTCCATTATTAAACTCTGTCTCTCTATATCGGCAACTCTCCTTATAACCCTTCTCCATACCCATTCTTTCTTCTCTCTCCATCTCTCATATCCTATATCTCCTAACCCCAGTTTTCGTAATTTATTTTGCACTTATTTACTCTATACCTCTCGTTCTCCATATTTTTCTGGAACCTATACGTCTCTTGTAGTAAATCCCCTCCCTTCCCTTCTTCCAATCTCATCCAATACTTCATCACACTCTTGGCTATAGTAGTGTCTATCGATTCTTTACATACTAATCTAGCCCCCACATCTGCAGTACAGTTTGGGACTCCCATAATAATCTTACTAAATTTCGCCACCACCTGGTTTAGTTCTTTTCTATTTTCCTCTAATCCCCATATTTCTACCCCATATAACATTTTTCCTTTGACCATTGATTGGAACACCAATCTCTGTATTTTGTACATTATATCCGGAAATTTATTTTCTAATATCCCCACTACTGCCAGTGCTCCCCTCCCTTTATATCTGGCTCTTCTGATCTGATTTTCCCACGTACCGTTACTACTAATTATAACTCCCAAGTACTCCATTTTTTTCTGGTCTGATTTCTTGCTGCTCGACTGTCCAGAATTTCTTTTCTTTTTTTGGCTTTCCTCTTCCTACATATCATTATCTGCGTCTTCCGTACATTTATCTTGAGTGCCCATCTTCTAGTATATTCCACTACCTCATTTAGCCCTTCTTGCAACCCCTTTGCTGTTAATGCCAAGATCAATAAATCGTCTGCAAATAGCAGCCCCGGTATCTCCCTCTTCCCAATCCAAGGGCATTGCCATCTCTCGCCTCCATGTCTATGCAATATATTATTTATAAACAGTAGAAATAATATCGGTGATAGCTTACAACCCTGCCTCACACCCCTTTTCGATTCCATACACTTACTCAACCCACCCCCTTTTAGTTTAATCATCACCAATACTTTCTCATATATTCCTTCTATTGCCAGCCTCATTTTCTTCGATAACCCAACCTCTCTTAATCGAGTAAATAACGCCTCCCTATTCACTGCATCGAAGGCTTTCTCTAAATCTATTGCTGCTACATATAATCTCTTCCCTGCTATTTTCACATACTTCGTAATTAAAGTATCCACAATCCATACATTATCCACAGTATTTTTCTCTTTTCGAAATCCATTTTGATAGTCCGAAATCCTTCCATATTTATCTGCCCAATTTATAATCCTATTAGCTAGAATTCCTGTATATACCTTCGACAGCGAGTCCAGGAGTGTTATTCCTCTATAGCTGTTTGGATCACTTCGACTTCCTTTGTTCTTGTATATAGGACAAAGTACTCCTTTTCTCCACTCGCTAGGGAATTTATTCGTTTCCCATATCTTGTTAAAAAATTTCACCATCACTTTCAGCATTACTTCATTTGCTCCTACTTCCTTCCATATCCTGATAGTAATACCATTTGGCCCACCCGCAGTTTTGGTTTTTACTTTACTTAACACCCTGACTATTTCCTGACTTGTTATCTCCTCATCTAGTAACTGTACTCCTATTTGTACTTCCTTTACAATATGCGTCTTTTCCATACCCCCCTGTCCTTCTCCCCTCCCACCCAAAAGCTCTGCAAAATATCCTATCCACTCATTTTCTGTTATCATTGTTCCTCCCCCTGTCGATCTAGTTCTCTTTATCTTATTTATAGTTTCCCAAACCCTATCAAATCTTTTCTCTTTACAATACCTGTTCACTCTCTCAGCTTCCGCCTCTTTCCAGCACTTTTTTTTCTCATTTAGTAACTTCTTGTAATCTCTTCTTAATTTACAATATTCCTCTCTTTTCCCTTGTTCCCCTCCTTTCTTGAAGTCCGCTAGAGCTGTCATTACAACCACTCGTTTCCTCTTACACTCTTCATCAAACCACCCCGTGCCTATGTTTCTGTCTATCTCTTCCCTTATTCTCACTTTCTTACCCACCTTCCATACTGGGCGTTCTATTAGTTTTAAAACTTCATCCACATCCCCTCCTTCCAACATCCTTTCACTTTCAACACTTATACTTTCTTCACTCTCTTTTAACTCTGTTCTTAATCTCTCGATCGTAGTATCATTCCAAATGTACTTCCATCCCTCCTTATACCTGTCTCTTTTTCCTACCCTTCTCTTCACTCCATCATACTCCCCTCTTAATTTTATCTTGATGGGCATATGTTCTGTTATCACACATTCTGTCACCTCATAACTTATCTTCTTTAGAGCTATTTCCGTGCTTACTCCTATATCTACTACACTCCCGCCCTTCGATGTGATGAATGTCAGTTCACCATTACTATCTCCCTTCATCCATCCATTTAAAATATATAATTTTTCTATAGCACATAACTCTAATAATCTTACCCCATAGCTATTTATATCTTTGTCTTTACTATTTCTTCTGTACTCTCTCACTTCATTATCCTCTCTCCCATAATCGGG
This sequence comes from Anabrus simplex, assembly GCF_040414725.1. Classification (NCBI taxonomy): domain Eukaryota; kingdom Metazoa; phylum Arthropoda; class Insecta; order Orthoptera; family Tettigoniidae; genus Anabrus; species Anabrus simplex. The sequence goes on from NC_090266.1 coordinate 802,174,717, forward strand.
TACCCTATTACTCACTCTTGCATTCCAATCCCCTAATAATATCATTCCATCTTCCACATATAATCCTTTCATTTTGTTTATTTCTTCAATGAGTTCTTCAAAAAATGTTTTATTCGCATAAGTTGAATCTTTAGGATGGTTGTATAATAGAGCCAGGAAAATTACCTCCTTCGCATCATTTCCCATTTTAATTCTCAGCCATACCACCCCTTCTACCTCATTCTGTATTCTCTCTACTCTCTCTACTATCTCATTTTTTTATTAAAACTGTTATCCCACCCGGGTTTCTTCCCATTCTCCCCCTTTTTTCCTTTATCACGTTGACTACTCTATACCCATCCCATTCAATTTCTATCCCTTTCCCTAACCACGTCTCTACTAGGGCAATAATCTCATACTCCTTTACTGTTTTCTCCAATTCTTTATTCCCTATCTTCCCCATCAACCCCTCAATATTCCACAACCCTATCGCCATCTCTAGTTATTTATTCCCTCCCACTCTTTGCACCTGTGCTTCTCCATTTCCACCTCTACTCCTTGTCACTCTTCCCTGTGAGTCCTCTCCAGATCTCTCCTCATCCTCTTTTCTCCCGTCATCCTTCCCTTTCTGCAAACCTGCGCCTTTTTTCTTTCCCCACAAATCTTTCAAACTTAATGATCTTTCCTTATTTAGTACCTGCCTTTTTTCCATTTTATTTTCTGTCTTCCTTTTACTCGGAGAGGATGCATTCTTACCCTGCCTACTGTTACCTTCATTCACAATTTTCACTGTACTCCTCACCAGTTGTGGCACATTACTTGCTTCCTCCATCTCTGTGTTGTGATGACTCTTCAAGGACTCTGCATTTCCGCCCACCTGGTTGCTGGCACTGCTGTTCAGCACATCCCTACTTCCCGCACCTGATGTGATGTGGACTTCGCTCACTTCCGTAATATCACTCCTTTCTACGTCACTGTCCTTCCTTGCTACTTCCACTGTTGCCAAAGACACGTTCTGCTACTGTTGGTGTTCATCAAGTTTTTTCAGCCTTCCCGTCCCCCACACTCGATTCCACCTTCCGTTTCCAACCACCAGCTGCTGCCCTCTAATATATGCCTTAAGACCTTGTTTTCTTGCCTCTCTTAAATGTCTATTCAGAATTCTGTTCGTCTCTCTGGCTTCCCTGTCCATCTCCCGTTTTATCCACACTTTCTCTCCTTTTAAATTACTCGAATTTCTTATTACAATGTCCGCCATCAGTGTCGATAGTAATTTCACTCTAATTGGTCTCTTTCCTTTCACTCTCCCCACACGCTGTACATCGTCAATATCAACTTCACTGAAGTTGATCTTCATCCTGTTCTGGATCACTTCTACAACTTTGTACACTAGTTCAACTTTAGACTCTCTTTCTTCTTCTTGGACACCATATATGAAGATATTTTTTCTTACGTTATCTTGTAAACTCTTCTCGACTGCTCTCTTCGTTTCTCTTAGGTCCCACTCCAGACTTCTTACCTTCTGCTTCAATAGGTCTAATTCATCTTTATTACACCCTTCCTCTTCCAATATCTTCTTTACATCTTCTTTAACACTCAATTTTAGGTCAATAAATTCCCTGGATAACTCTCGGAACATTTATTTTATTTGCTCCGTCTGACAAGCCTCTCTTATCATCTCTCTAATCGCCTCGTACTCTTCCCATCCAATGGAACCTACTGGACCTGGACCGGGATTAATCTCTACTCCTCCTATTATCAGCAACACCATCACCACCGCCGCCACCAGTAACGTAGCCACCATCCTCCTTCTTTCACCCTTTAACTCCATTCTTGTTTCGATTCTACTTCCCTTTTTACAGTTCCATCTGCCGATCGCTATCCTATATTGTGTCAACGTGATACCCATTGCTCCGCGCTCCACTCAGCACATCCGCTCAGCTCACTGTCTCACAGACGACTGACCCTGTGTATAAAGGAAAGGGTGGTAGACATAAAGCTGAAAATTACAGGCCAGTCAGTCTGACATGCATTGCATGTAAGCTTTGGGAAAGCATTCTTTCTGATTATATTAGACATGTTTGCGAAATTAATAACTGGTTTCACAGAAGGCAGTTTGGGTTTAGGAAAGGTTATTCCAGTGAAAGTCACCTTGTAGGATTTCAGCAAAATCCTGGATTCAGGAGGCCAAATGGACTGTATTGCGATTGACCTATCTAAGACATTTGATAGGGTAGTAGGGTAGATCATGGAAGACTACAGGCAAAAGTGAGTGCTATTGGACTACAAATAAAGTGACTGAATGGGTGGCTGTATTTTTAGAAAACAGAACTCATAGAATTAGAGTAGGCGAAGCTTTATCTGACCCTGTAATAATTAAGAGGGGAATTCCTCAAGGCAGTATTATTGGACCTTTATGTTTTCTTATATATCAATGGTATGTGTAAAGAAGTGGAATCAGAGATAAGGCTGTTTGCAGATGATGTTATTTTGTACAGAGTAATAAATAAGTTACAAGATTGTGAGCGGCTGCATGGTGACCCCGATAGTGTTGTGAGATGGACGGTGGGCAATGGTATGATGATAAACGGGGTTAATAGTCAGGTTGTGAGTTTCACAAATAGGAAAAGTCCTCTCAGTTTTAATTACTGCGTTGATGAAGATCATTGTAAGTACCTAGGTGTTAATATAAGGAAAGACCTTCATTGGGGTAATCACATAAATATGATTGTTAATAAAGGATACAGATCTCTGCACATGGTTATGAGAGTATTTAGGGGTTGTAGTAAGGATGTAAAGGAGAGGGCATATAAGTCTCTGGTAAGACCCCAACTAGAGTATGGTTCCCTCACCAGGATTACTTGATTCAAGAACTGGAAAAATCCAAAGAAAAGCAGCTCGATTTGTTCTGGCTGATTTTCGACAAAAGAGTAGCGTTACGAAAATGTTGCAAAGTTTGGGCTGGGAAGACTTAGTAGAAAGGGGACGAGCTGCTCGATTAAGTGGTATGTTCCGAGCTGTCAGTGGAGAGATGGCGTGGGAGGACATCAGTAGACGAATAAGTTTGAGTGGTGTCTTTAAACGTAAGAAAGATCACAGTATGACGATAAATTTGGAATTCAAGAGGACAAATTGGGGCAAATATTCATTTATAGGAAGGGGAGTTAGGGATTGGAATAACTTACCAAGGGAGATGTTCAATACTTTTCCAATTTCTTTGCAATCATTTAAGAAAAGGCTAGGAAAACAACAGGTAGGGAATCTGCCACCTGGGCGACTGCTCTAAATGCAGATCAGTATTGATTGATTGATTGATTGATTGATTGATTGATTGATTGATTGATTGATTGATTGATTGATTGATTGATTGATTGATTGATTGATTGATTGATTGATTGATTGATTGATTGATTGATTGATTGATTGATTGATTGATTGATTGATTGATTGATTGATTGATTGATTGATTGATTGATTGATTGATTGATTGATTGATTGATTGATATAATCGAATCACGGTACACGGAGAATAATTCAAACTGTGATATATTCAGATTACATTACTATTTTATCTGAGTCTTCAGAAGATCTGGATAAATTGCTAAATGGTATGAACATAGTCCTCAAGAAGTAAAAGACGAAAATAAATCAATGCAAAACAAGAGTAACGGAAACCTGTCAGATTATGTCAGGTAATGTAGGAAGTGTGAGATTAGGAAAGAAAAAAGGCAACGCCATTTCCACACAGGACATGCGGAGCGTGGCATTTTGTGGAAGTTAACATGGAAAAAACACAGCCATTGTAGGAGTGGAAGGTAAAGGCTTCCACAATCACTAACCTCGGCATTACCTGAGATGGTGTGGTTAGCATTTTCCACCGCAACTAACCTGGAACTGACTTTTGGTGTAGACTGAGTGAATGCAGGGCCTTAAGCCTCACCAAAAATGAAAAACACGTTTCTAAACAGTTCGACTTTCTAATGTGGAATCGAACCCACGTCCATACGGGTGAACCAAGCTTACCTTCAGCACCTCGGCTAGGCAGCACCTATTAGATTAGGAGATGGATGTTATTACTCGAGTAGAAGAAAAACGAAAGTTTGAAAAAGGAAGACATAAAATATAGATTGGCTCACGTGAAGTCCTTTCTTAAGAAAAAAATTTTCTCACTTCAAAAATAGATATGCATAATTGAAAGATGTTTTCGAAAACTTTTGTGTGGAGTCTGGCATTTCATGGAAGTGTGACATGGACAATAACAAGTGCAGAAAGAAAGAAGGAAAGAAAGAAAGAAAGAAAGAATGGAATGGAATGGAATGGAATGGAATGGAATGGAATGGAAGAAAATAGAAGCCTCGGAAATGTTGTGTTACAGAAGTATGCTGAATGTGAGATGGGTGGATCGAAACGCAAATGAAGTGATAATGAATAGAAGGGAACGAATTGGTGAAATTTAACCTACAAAAATAGACAAATTGATAGGAGATATGTTGAGACACCTAGAACTTGTTCTCTTTCCTTTTGGGGGGAGTTTATAAGGTTAAGAATAATAGGGATAGACTAAGACATGAATAAACAAACAGTAACACCACGATAATGAAAAGGTTATTACTTGATAGGATGGCATGAAGACCTGTACCAAACCAGTCCATCGAGTGAAGACGCAGGCAACAACGACATAAAATACGAATGAATCCGATTGCACTCATTTATGCACTACTCTACATTGAAGAATGAGCCGAGTCTGAGCTGTCTCCAAGAATCACTATGCTACCCTCCCTTTTACCTCTTCTTCCTGCAGTTAGGAACGAGTCATAATTGCCGTTATTTTCCTGCTCTTAGTTCTGTAGATTTTCTTTATTAATCCAAGCACTGGGTGAATTGAAATATCTTCTTTGAATAAAACGTTGCCCACAAATATTCAAGGCTCACAGTCTTGTGTCCTCAAAAAACGCTCTTTTTCTTCCTCGGCGGAAGTTTCTCTAATGGTTTCGAGCTGTTTCTCCCACGTATAACATTCTCACAGTGATGTCACCAAAAGACAATTGTTCTGGACATCGGATAATGTTCATCGCTTCCTACTACTACCTTTTTAACGGTATCGATCTTTTTTCTCTGTGGCCTAGTTTGAAGAGCTCAACGTGCAAGATGATGGACCTATTTTATCACGGATTTCAGAGATTCGAACTCGAGAAACATGGATCCACTAGATATCTCGTGCTATCGACTAACGAAGACAAGCCATCACTAGTTCCTCGTCTTCGTGCATATATAGAAACGTCTATAAATAACGAGCCGCAAAGTGGAGACAATTGTCAGAGACTAATTATTTTTAAAAGGCACGTATGTTTTCTGGTCTTCCTCTGATACAAACCTCAAGCACAGACACGCCGATAAAAATTGAGTTACTCTCATTGCAGCACATAGTCTGTGTTCGATGTGGTCCTCACGATGCCATCGGTTCAGGCTAGTCGCCAACTAGGTCTGCCCACACTCACTTGTTCTGTTTATTACTTCGGTTTTTATCTCCTAACATTTCAATTGAGGTAGCAGCCAATCTTTTCAGTATGGGTTTCTACAAGGTGTCCTCGTGGAGAAATTCCAAGACAATTGACTACTGACCCTACTCTGATGAGCTACTGAATTTCGTCTTTAACATAGAAATGGCTTTCGGCGTTACCGTCACAGTGGAAAGAAATGGAACTAATGGAAAAAATTGTACTAGTAAGACCTTCTTAAACTTTTAATATTCAAAATATGTATTCTTCAATTAGTCATTTGCTATTAAGTTTGTACTGCATATGTCAAGGATGCCAGATAGAAATTCTTTCCATAGGGTTTGTTGGCTACGCGGTACGAGTTAATAGGCGTATATTGGTATTCGTAATATGGTGGGATCAAAGCCCCCTATCGACATCCCTAAAAATGGATTTCCATAATTGTGCATATTCGTACTAGGAACTGCACTGGGGCCGTACTTTCATTAAGACCACCATCCTCCTTCTCACATCTTGAAGTAGTGATAACCGAGTGAGTCTCAAAATTAAGTTTGGATGGATAACTTAACATAAAATTAAATCTATTAGTTCTCCGAGATTAAGAAAACACTTTCTATTTTCATATACCTCTGTTGTAATTCCTCTCATACATTAAAGCCTGGAGGTCTTTTCTTACTCCTTTTTGCAAGGATTTTAACGTCGCACCGACTTACTTAGATTGTTTGGCAACTATAGGATGGGAAAGGCCTTGGACTGGGAAGGAAGCGTCTGGGGCTTTATTTAAGGTACTGCACCCATAATGCGATTAGGCTCATGGTAATTTAATCAATACAATAGATTTGTATATATGAATATAACATTCAGTAAATTCAGTGCATGCATTTCACTGGAAGTTGGCAAAGGACCTCCCTGGTTACAAGCTTATCCATCGTACTTGGTTATCCGCACGTTTTCATTGTACTTAAGTCATGAAAGACTCTAATAAAAATTAATGGGCCGCCTTGTGGCAACTTTCACGGAAAATTCTCACTACGCGCCGGAAACGTCACAAAGGAGCCACACCTAGAGTGAAGACGAAGAAAGGACATCGAAAACAGAAATAAAGGGATAGCTTACACCCCTCGTCACAGTGGTTCATCCCAACTAGCACTACGTCAAAAGGTCCGTATGCAATATTCAACCAACCAAATTATTGGAATTTTCGACCGCCTAACTTAGAGGAAAAAGACAGGTAATTCATTTCGCGACTCGGAGGTGAATTATATACTGATTAGGAATATTTTTTGTGATAATTCAAGTGCCAAATTATAACCTGAATAATTAATTATAGGCAACTACGTCCTTAATGTGTGTGAAATGGATTCGTCCTAGAGAAAGTGCCGAACTACTGTAAGTCGTAGGTGATCCTCAAGGAAAAATTACACCACCAACGCATTTCATGTCATTTAAATGTGCACGAATATTCTAATAATACTTTGCATCTGTGAAGTGGCACTTATTTTATGAATCATGGTCAACATTTAATTTATTAATTAAGCCACGGACATGGGAAATAACAGTTGAATTAATCCGCCACCCATGTCTTCAAAGATAGTTCCGGGGCGTGGACAGAGAAACTACAAAATAATCCGAGGACTCTGATAGTCATGCATAATTAGAGTAGACAGGGGCGTGAATTCTAAACTGTAAATAGAGTATAAATTTAGGGTATGATAATTCGTATTTTCAGGTAACCATTTGCTCATGTTTGTGTATTGTGGAAAACACTGTGGTGACAGTGCTACTGCACATTTGTTCACTGTTGGAATCGAGATTTAATCCATTCATTTAATAATCAGAGTAAGATAACACAGTGGCCAACGTTATTAAATTGAAACGTTCTTCCTTATCTAAGTGAAAGACATCACAAGTAAATCACAACAACCACAAAATGACTGTCATATCATTGAACCGACCTTGATAAAGGAATTGAATGACAAAGAAAAAAGCTGTAAAGATACTTGAACACGTGTGCTGAAATTGGTCATAACAGCACATAACATAAAGGTAGTGTAATTAGAATGGTTGTTAGCTAAAGTCAGCAGTATTTTACAAGTTGTTATACGTCGCACCGACACAGATACGTCTTATGGCGACGATGGGATGTGAAAGGCCTAGGAGTGGGAAGGAAGCGGCCGTGGCCTTAAGTAAGGTACAACCCCAGCATTTTCCTGGTATGAACATGGGAAACCATGGAAAACCATCTTCAGAGCTCCCGACAGTGGGGTTCGAACCCACTATCTCTCGAATACTGGATACTGGCCGTACTTAAGCGACTGCAATTATCGAGCTCAGTCGAACAAATGTAAAAGTAAATTCTTAAGTGTCCAATGACGTCACAGTGATATAATTTAAAATTATATTCATCGCTGATAGATGGCGTTAATCTGTATCTTAGGTTTAAATTTAAAGACGGGCATGAAAGGCAACACAACGCTATCTGGAATAACCGCGTGTGAAAAGACTTACAGTAAAACTATTTATGATAAGAAGTGAGAGAGTGTGTTCATGGGCGAGATGATTTTGCAATACTAAATTATCTAATTATTCGAATGAGTTGAAATACAGCTGTGGATGTCTATTTTCACTGGAGATTATCGGTTATGGAGGATACAGTTTGTTGAGAATCTTAACAAAGTTGGAAATGATTTTATAAACCTTTATTTGTGCGTAATGAACTATTTAATTTGAGTTGGTTTTGAGTCGTTATCATGTTACGTATAGTTAGGTGAAGTTTCTTTTGATTTTGTTAACTTGAAGGATTTTTTACACTATAATCATTTTTAAGCATTATTGGCACTATTTTTGAACTGGAGTCAAATGAATTTCATTTTATTATCAGTTTCAGTTAAGTTTAGTGTTATTTAACTAAACATTTTATTGATGTCAACAAAATATATTTAGTTTAAATCAGTCTAGGCTACGTCATTGTAGATAAGCTTGACTCGTAGCAGATGTTTTATCCCCATGGACCTGTATAATCGAGGACCATGTACGCAGCACACCTGAGGTACGTTTGTTCGTGCGCGGTGAGAAATTTTAGGAACCGAGGCAAGTCTACAGATGGATCACCCCCATACATGCTATAAAAAGGGTACAGTACAGTCTGAGTGTCTGCCTGGTGTGATAATGGGAAACTACCAAAATCCATTCTTCAAAGCTGCCAGCGGTGGGCTCGGTCAAAAGTTGTCATTTGTTCCTTCGATTTAAATCTCAAAAATAAGCCCATTAAACTGCTCGTCAGAAGCAATTTCTTATCAATAACGCCCTGCCTATAAATTTTTGAACATTGTACTGTCTACAGATAAGCATCTAATTACTTCCAATTATGTTTATCGAACTCGGTTAGATGGTTTGTGAAATTATAACTCTTGAGAGAAAGGGTACGTTTGCGAGAAAGTTACCAATGCTACTTCAGTCTTTTAAGAAGTTTAAATGTTGTTCATGATTAATTTTAGAGGCTATGGATATTCTTCGCGCGCGCGCGCGCGCGCGCGCGTGTGTGTGTGTGTGTGTGTGTGTGTGTGTGACTTATTTTATTAGGTTCTAAAATTGAGATTAGTTCCCCGGTACACAAAATAATGTAATAACCCAGTATTTGCCGAAGTTGCTATCGGAAAACTCAGAGAATCAGCAGTCAGATTAGTTATCCAAAAAAGTCGCAACCCAGAAACGAACTATCGTGATTTGGCTCCTCGTGAAATATTGAATATGCCCATAGCGGGATCGGCTGTGAGGATAATTAACACGTTTAAATACTGAAGTCTGTTGAGCTTGCATTCGAGTGATAGTGGGTTCGAACCCCACTGTCGGTAGCCCTGAAGATGATTTCCCACGGTTCCCCTTTTTCACATCAGGAAAATGCCGGGGTTGTACCTTAATTAAGGCCACAGCCACTTCATTCCCACTCCTAGCCCTTTCCTATCCCACCGTCCTCATAAGACCTATCTGTGTCGGTGTAACGTAAAGGCCAATTATTAAAAAATAAAACATAATCGCGTCCCTGGTTGTGATTACTGTCTGTTAATAATCTTATGACTAATTGAAGAGAAAGGCTTCCCATAAACAATTCTTTATAAGAAGCTATGTGTTGCACATGTGATGAGATGTGGACCCACAAACCAAGCTCTCCGCTTTCCGGAGGAATGTATTCATCCAGTTCACCAGGATGGTCCAGACATGAATTAATACGTGCCACTAACTACTTTTACGGTTTGCAGAAACGCCAAATTGCTGGAATTTCATCCCATGGAAATGAATTTATGTGCTGGCAAATCTACCGACACGAAGCTGGGGTATGTAAGCACCTTCAAATACCACCGGACTGAGCCAGGACCGAAACCGCGAACTTGGGCCCGGGAGGCTAATGAGTCACTCATACCGGCGGTCTACACATACTATGAACACGCTCCTATACCGTAAATTTTAACTTTTTAATTTAGTGTGGCTATTGCTAACTTGGTGTCCTTGTAAGGCAGACCCTCCGACGAGGGTGGGCGGAAGTGTACGTGTGTGGGAAACTGCGTGTAATTGTGGTGGAGGGCAGGGTTATGTGTGGTGTATGAGTTGCAAGGATGTTGAGGACAGTACAAAGACCCAGTCCCCGAGTCAGGGGAATTAACCGTTTAAGTTAAAATCTCTGACCACACCGGGAATCGAACCCGGGGCCCTCTGAACTGAAGACGACTACGCTGAACATTCAGCAAAAGAGCCAGACATCCTATACCAAGGTAATGTATTCTTAATATTCTAAACACAGAATTGAGGAGAACGAGCTGAACTGATATTCACTTTTGATTAAGAATACTCTCAAATTCTTCTAATTCTAAATTCTTACATAATATTCTTTTTACATAAGCTGTTTTATTGAATAATTTGTCAAGGTAAACTAAACAATCTTAATAATGTTATTTGTTTTACGTCCCACTAACTACTCTTTTACGGTTTTCGGAGACGCCGAAGTGCCGGAATTTAGTCCCGCAGGAGTTCTTTTACGTGCCAGTAAATCTACCAACACGAGGCTGACGTATCTGAGCACCTTCAAATACCACCGGACTGAGCCAGGATCGATCCTGCCAAGTTGGGGTCAGAAGGCCAACGCCTTAACCGTCTGAGCCACTCAGCCCGACTAAACAATCTTGGTGATGGTGAAGTGGTCATTATTTTTCTCAGAGGAAGCACAACTGGGCAACCATCCTCCCAAACAACCTTGTCGGGGTGAAAGCGTAGGCATATTCACTTTTGACCACGTATACTCCGAAATTCTTAGAATTATAAATTCTGAAACAACAATTACTTTATACATATGCTGATTTATTACGAAATTTATCAAATAAACTGTACAATCCTGTAGTCTTCCAAATGGCACATTCATTCTCATAAGCGAGCGTTGGGTACCGACAAAGCCCATTGAGAAATCTTCCTAAGTCGATGTGAAATGATAGAACAGAAGTCCTTCATTTCCGTTCCCCCATGTGCTGTAATGTTAGGCATGTCCTCAGGAGGCCAGGAAACCACGTATTGCACCAAATCCCCCACCCCCACCCCCAAAAAAAGGCAGAGCCCAGAATCGAATCAAGTACTCTCTCAGTAGTTTGTTACTGTAATCATTACATCACGTATTTTTATGTGAGTCTTCGCCGCAGAAAAGAGAGCCTTTAGAGCGCTAGCTGACATCGGAGTGATATAGTCACTAGCTTCTCATAATGGTGGCAGTGATTCGAATCCCGGCCAAGGAAGATGAGAGCCGGGCTGAGTGGCTCAGACGGTTGAGGCGCTGGCCTTCTGACCCCAACTTGGCAGGTTCGATCCTGGCTCAGTCCGGTGGTATTTGAAGGTGCTCAAATACGTCAGCCTCGTGTCGGTAGATTTACTGGCACGTAAAAGAACTCCTGCGGGACTAAATTCCGGCACCTCGGCGTCTCCGAAGACCGAAAAAGTAGTTAGTGGGACGTAAAGCAAATAGCATTATTATTATTTATTATTAAGGAAGGTGAGAGTTTTCAAATGAAATGTCTCATCCTCTGATTTGTTTTGCACAAAAAACTGGAGGAAACTGGAATTCCCCTGGCCATAATCGTGATATCAACATTCACGGAAAACTGCAAACGTATTTGCTTGCCAGTATATCGAATATTCCTAGATTTGGATTCAAATTTCCAGTCACCGAGCGAGACGGCCATGCCGTTAGGGTAGCGTAGCTGTGAGCTTACATTCGGGAGATGGTGGGTATGAATCCCAGCGTCGCCAGCCCTAAAGTTGGTTTTCCGTCGTTTCACATTTTCACACCAAGTAAATGCTGGGACTGTACCTTTAATAAGGCAACGGCCGATTCCTTCCAAATCCTATTACTTTCCCATCCTTGCATCGCTGATAACCTTCAGTGTGATCATATCTTTAGTCGTTGTGCTCATTAGTGAGCGTCGTGACCTCATAACTCTATCATTTCTGTGTTGCAACCTTCACAAGATGTCTCCATCCCGAGCTGTCTTCACATTTCTTTAATATGATCTGAAGTGGTAGACCAGTGACCTTCTCCGCCTGATCTATCCACCTACTTGCTTTTCTTCCTCGTGGTCTACTGCCTTCGATTTTTCCTTGTAAAATGATATTTTCCAAGTTCTCTCCGTCTCGTCTGAATATTTGGGCATGGTACTGGAGGTAACACTCACTCACACGGGAAGATAGACGTTTCTTAACGCAGAGTTCGTCCAGAATGGAAACATTAGTTCTTCTTTCTGTCCAGGGTACACGTAGCATTCTCCGCCAACACCACTGCTCAGAGGCATCAAAGCGTTTTTTGTCTTTAGCATTCACGGTCCAGGTCTCACAGCCGTATAAAAAGACGGAGAACACTAATTATTCTACCCAGCGCATCTTCGTAGCTTTTGATATTGCCCGCTTCTGTCAGATCTTAGTAAATTTAACCATTGCAGCACGACCTAAGATAATACGTCTTTTTACCTCTTTATCACAGCTTCCCGTGTCATTGATGACTGACCCCAGGTATACAAATTCCTTTACTATACCCAGGCATCCTGTAAGTTGGATTTGACCTTGCCGATCAACTACCAATAGTCTGGTATTTCTGGTGTTTATATCTAGACCATACTGAAGACTAGTGTACTTCACCCTTGTAAGCGGGTCAGACAGTTCCTCTTCACTTCCAGCGATGAGGGAAGTGTCATCTGCAAAGCGCAGGTTGTTAATTTTTCTGCCACCAATCGAGATTCCACCATTCCAGCCATTGAGAGCTCTTTTGATGACACACTCTGCATAGATGTTGTAGAGTTGAGGTGATAATATATAACCTTGCCTTACTCCATTTGTCACATTGAAAATGCATGAGCGATCACCATCCACCTTTATGGTTGCTGCGTGGTTTTTATACAGGCCTTTCAATAACGATATTAAATGCAGTAGGATTCCTTTAGCACCTGCCACAACTTGTCCCACATAACACAATCAAAGGCCTTTTTGTAGTCCAGGAAGCAAATAAAGGCAGGGACACAAAAACTCGCGATATTTCTCGATTATCTGTCTCATGTTCAGGACAGACTCTCGTGTTCCTTTACCTGCAACAAAACCTGTGCGACGTTAAACCGCTAGAAAAAAATCCACTCAGCCATCCTGAGACTTGTCTTCCACTCTATCTCAGTAAAATTGTGGAACGGTACATTTCTAACGGGTCCGCATGCTTTCTTTCTAATCCAGTGAATACAAATACAAACTCCGCAGTTAACACAACAGCAACAGAGGTCAACTGAGAGAATTAAAACATTCAGTGACTTACTACTGCGGTATTTCACATCTTCAGGATACGATATAATCTTAATCTGCGAATCATAATTTATCTAGAGAACAGTTATAAGTAAAAAAAATTAGTCGTTAAGTGTTTTGGTTATTGTTTTTGTTGTTGTTGTTGTTTCTGTCAGTGTTAGCCTCGTGGCAATGTGCTCTCAAGCCTTAGATTTGCTTTTACGTTCATCTGCGGATATAAATGGGATTTTAAATAAAGGGTACAGATCTATGCACATGCTTATGAAGGTGTTTAGGGGTTGTAGTAAGGATGTAAAGGAGAGGGCATATAAGTCTCTGGTAAGACCCCAACTAGAGTATGGTTGCAGTGTATGGGACCCTTACCAGGATTACTTGATTCAAGAACTGGAAAAAATCCAAAGAAAAGCAGCTCGATTTGTTCTGGGTAATTTCCGACAAAAGAGTAGCGTTACAAAAATGTTGCAAAGTTTGGGCTGGGAAGAATTGGGAGAAAGAAGACGAGCTGCTCGACTAAGTGGTATGTTTCGAGCTGTCAGTGGAGAGATCGCGTGGAATGACATTAGTAGACGAATAAGTTTGAGTGGCGTCTTTAAAAGTAGGAAAGATCACAATATGAAGATAAAGTTGGAATTTAAGAGGACAAATTGGAGTTGGAGATTGGAATAAATTACCAAGGGAGATGTTCAATAAATTTCCAATGTCATTGAAATCATTTAAGAAAAGGCTAGGAAAACAACAGATAGAGAATCTTTATTATTATTATTATTATTATTATTATTATTATTATTATTATTATTATTATTATTAATAATTATATACAGTCGTATCAGCACACACTTTATTAAAACATAACCGGTTTTCGAACACTAAAGTCCATCATCAGTGATAAAATTTTAATTCCACATGAGTGTGTCGTCAAAATTTGTTAAAACTGAGTTTAAAGTGTAGCCCTTCCTATATTGATGTCAACAGGGCTACATTTTAAACTCATTTTTCACCAATTTTGACGACACTCATGTGGAATTAAATTTAAATTTTATCACTGATGATGGACTTTAGTGTTCGAAAACCGGTTATGTTTTAATAAAGTGTGTGCTGATACGACTGTATATAATTGATAATAATAACAAAATAACTACATCAGCACTGTTAATAAGAAATGGCTTTGATATTTTATAATGATTATGATAGGGAATCTGCCACCTGGGTGACTGCCCTAAATGCAGATTGATTGATTGATTGATTGATTGATTGATTGATTGATTGATTGATTGATTGATTGATTGATTGATTGATTGATTGATTGATTGATTGATTGATTGATTGATTGATTGATTGATTGATTGATTGATTGATTGATTGATTGATTGATTGATTGATTGATTGATTGATCTATCGATCCTGCCCTGAAACTTGAATGGAGTTCAGTCAACCTCATAAGTACAAATGAAAATATGTCTGATATGAGAGGTACCGAATACGATATTGAATCTTGAGCAATAAGACGTAGAGTGCCATGGCCGCGGAACCTAAGCTGAACAATATGGTAAAGTTGGGTTAAAGTGTTAACTCTTTTGAAGGGTGTGCATAACCTTGCCTAATGAGTGAGGTGCTAACGACTGGGCCAGGGATGTAGACGGATACTTGTTTTCGCCATTTGTTTCAGGTCGCACCGACACAGGGGTCTTCTGGCGACAATTGTGTAGGAAAGGGAGGGATGGGAAGGAAGTGATCGTCACCTTAATTAAGGAACAGCCGCAGCATTTGCCTGGCGTGAACATGGGAAACCGCAGAAAACCATCTTCAGAGCTAACTTACCAACATCGGGGTTCGAATCCAACATCCTCTGGATGCAAGCTACGTGACCCAAACCGCTTGGCCAACTTGCTCGGTAAATTAGACGTATGACTAGAGATTAAATTACTGTACAGCATTTACTTACTTTCCTTGAACTCGAAGAAAGTGCGAGCCATACAGTTTTTTCTGCAGCTCTTCCAATACCCTCGGCACACATGAGGACTTGGCCGAGTTTTACAGCCGGATGCTCTTCCTGGCACAACCATATGTCGGGGTATGAATTCTACGATAATGTGTTTCTGTGCGTGTTGGTAGTGTGGTGTTTGATTTAAATGAATAGGTGTGTATTAAGACAAGCACAAACATCCAGTTGCCAGCCTAGAGGAATTAACCAGACCTGGATAAAATACCCGAGCAGACCGGGAATCAAACACGGAACCATCTGAACGGCATACCAAGGAAGTGGACACACCGTAGCCTAATTCTGTCGCTTCGACTTAGAAGGTGGAACTTCACGCAATATATTACAGCATGCTATGATTCACATATAAAGTCGCATGAGATGTTAAGTTTCTCGCAGGTACATTTTCTCAGAAACAATTGAACCTATAGATCTAATGTTTTGTTGCGAATCCTATCCGCAGAGCTTTTGTCTATATGAGGTCAATTACATTTTGAAAACAAATACAGTTACGTCTGATAAAATACTAAATGCAAGTGACTATAATTTGTGCGGGAATCGAACTCCTATCATCTCCTTGGAAGGCTAGGGACGCCTCCACCCATACCAAGCAGTGTTTCTCCATCAATGATAACCATCAACGCGCCAATAAAATATCCAGCATGATCTAGTTTATAGTGGGTTACCCATTCCGATATTGTAGGCATCATTAATTGTTTACACACAGCCCCCAGCAGCCGTCTACCCCTTTGTTAGCAAGCGATCATCACCAGCCTCCCCTCCCATATTCCCCACAGCGTCATAACATGAACATAGACACAAACAATTAATGGATAAATTAGTTAAACCCGGCATACTCATTAGCAATTAGGTCAATTGTTTTATGAATTACATTTAAGTTCGTATGGCAATCGTGTTGAAGGAAAAAGGTTTTGGTTATGAATATGGACACAACAGCTGGCACACAAACAGTTATTGGCTTTTTGCCAATGGATTTTAGGGAGCAATGGAAGGATGTGTATACATAGGCCTACCTTAAGGCAGAAACAGGTTCCAGGAAGGATATTCCAGGGATCATCAATGAACAACAGGACTGTATATGTGAGAAGTCAGAAGTATTCAGTCAGCAGTATGTAAAGTTAGTTGGATATAAGGATAATGTCAAAATAGAGAAGGTAACTAATACCGGGGAGTTATTGAAAATTGCCTATAATAAGAAAGACATATACAACAAGATACAAAAGGTAAAAGCCGGAAAAGCAGCTGGGATTGGTAAGATTTCAGGGGATACATTAAAAGTAATGGGTTGGGATATAGTGCCATATCTGATATACTTATATGATTAATGTTTGCATGAAGGAGTGATATCAGATGAATGGAGAGTTGTAATAGTAGCCCCAATGTACAAGTGAAAGTGTGATAAACATACAGAGGATAATTACAGGCCAGACAGCTTGACATGTGTTGTATGCAAGCTCTGGGAGAGCATTCTTTTTGATTATATTAGACACGATTGCGAAATTACTGACTGGCTAGAAGACAGTTCGGGTCAACGGAAGGTTATTCCAGCGAGGGTCAACTTGTAGTATTGTAACAAGATATAGCAGATATTTTAGATTCAGGAAGTCTAAAGAACTGTGCCGCTATTTACCTATCAAAGGCTCTTGGTAGTGTAGATCACAGGAGATTACTGACGAAAATGAGGGCTGCTGGACTACATTTCTAGAAAATATAACTCAGGGAAGTAGAGTAGGTAAAGTGTTATCTGATCCTGTAATGGTTAAGACGAGGGTCCCATAGGGCAGTATTGTTGGACCTTTACGTTTTCTATATATATATATATCAGTGATATGAGTAAAGATCTGGTATCACAGATAAGGCTATTAGCCGATGATGTTATAGTGTACAGAGTAGTAAATAAGTTACAGGATCGTGAGCGACTACAAAATGACCTAGACAATGTTGTGAGATGGTATGATGGTGAAAGGGATGAAATGTCAGGTGGTACGTTTCACCAAGGGGAGAAGTCCTCTCGGATTAGTTACTGTGTTGACGGGGTGATAGTACGTCACGGGGATCACTGTAAGTACCTAGGTGTTAATATAAGGGATGATCTTCATTGGGGTACTCACATTGACAAGAATATAAAGAGTGATTATAGATCTCTTCACATAGTTATGAGGGTATTTATTTGTTGTGGTAAGGATGTAAAGGAGAGGGCGTATAAGACTCTGGTAAGACTCCAATTAGACAATGGTTCCTGTTATGGGACCCACACCAGGATTACTTGATTCGAGAAATGGAAAAGAATCGAAGGAATATAGCACGATTCGTTCAGGGTGATTTCCGACAGAGGATTAGTGTTAGGAAACCTTTGCAAATTATGGGCTGGGAAAACTTGGGATGAGGAGAGGAGACTCTCGACTAAGTGTTATGCTCCGATCTGTCAGTGGAGGGATGGCGTAGATTGGCATTGGTAAACGAATACGCTTGAGCGGAGCTTTTAAAAATAGGAAAGATCATAATGTAAAAACAAAGAATTCAAGAGGAAACATTCGGGCAAATATTCATTCATAGGACGAGGATTAAGGGATTAAAAAAAATTATAAGTAAAATTTTCGATAAATTTCCATGTTCATTTAAAATATTTATGTTTTCTTATATATACAGGGTGAAGCGAAATTCGCGCACTCGGGCGTCGCAGTGCGACTCCTCACATGAGAGCAATAAAAAATGTCTCTCACAAAAGTTCGTCCTGCAAGTAGATCCGGTAGAAAAAGGACGTTGAAATGTGGCAATCTGGCAACACTGTAACCACATGCAGGGTAACTACCTCTGTCAACACTTATTAGCCGTGCTATACAATAGGAGCAGTTGATAGAGTTTTGGGTTAAAATGCAGGAGGTCGAGGGGTCGATCGTTGGTTGAGGCGTATGTATTTTATTTCGTAAATGTAGTCCAGGCCGCCTCTGTGGTGTAGTGGTTAGCGTGATTAGCTGCCACCCGCGGAGGTCCGGGTTCGATTCCCGGCTCTGCCACGAAATTTGAAAAGTGGTACGAGGGCTGGAACGGGGTCCACTCAGCCTCGGGAGGTCAACTAAGTAGAGGTGGGTTCGATTCCCACCTCAGCCATCCTCGAAGTGGTTTTCCGTGGTTTCCCACTTCACCTCCAGGCGAATGCCGGGATGGTACCTAACTTAAGGCCACGGCCGCTTCCTTCCCTCATCCTTGCCTATCCCTTCCAATCTTCCCATCCCCCTACAAGGCCCCCTGTTCACCATAGCAGGTGAGGCCGCCTGGGCGAGGTACTGGTCATACTCCCCAGTTGTATCCCCCGACCAAGAGTCTGAAGCTCCAGGACACTGCCCTTGAGGCGGTAGAGGTGGGATCCCTCGCTGAGTCCGAGGGAAAAGCCGAACCTGGAGGGTAAACAGATGATGATGATGATGAAATGTAGTCCAGGTGGTAAGGTATCTGGCATCTTAATCGTCAACAGCGATTGCAGCGGGTTCTCTAGAAACCATTTGCACTTGCACACTGCGATCCTAGAAATGGACGAACATTCGTATTCTTTGGTCAACTTCGAAAGACGCCCTTTCCACGTCGTGGGCTGTATTTATTCGCACCACTTCATCTACTAGATGCGTTACAACGTGTTCAGCGTTACTAAATTTTGTAAATGTGTTATACATGTGACTTAAGAAACGGTGCCTTACTGTGTAACAGTATGTAATGTCTGATGGAAATTAGCAAATTAAAAAAGCGCCTCAACCCAGGATCGAACCCTCGACCTCCTGCATGCCAACCCAAAACTCTATCCACTGCACCAACTGTACAGCACGACGAATACCTGTGCTGACAGAGGTAGTTACCCTACATGTGGTTACAGGGTTGCCAGATTGCCACTCTTCAACGACCTTTCTCTCCCGGATATACTCGCAGGACGAACTTTTGTGAGAAACATTTTTTTTATTGCTGGTATGTGAGGAGTCGCGCTGCGACGCCCGAGTGCGCGAATTTCGCTTCACCCTGCATAAATAATATGAGTAAAGAAGTGGAATCAGAGATAAGGCTTTTGCGGATGATGTTATTATGTATAGAGTAATGAATAAGTTACAGGATTGTGAGCAACTGCCAAATGACCTCGATAATGTTGCGATAGGAACAGTAGGCAATGGTATGATGATAAACGGGGTTAAAAGTCAGGTTGTGAGTCTCATAAATAGGAAAAGTCCTCTCGGTTTTGATTACTGCGTTGATGGGGCGAAAGTTCCTTTTGGGGATCATTGTAAGTACCTAGGTGTTAATATAAGGAAAGATCTTCATTGGGGTAATCACATACATGGGATTGTAAATAAAGTGTACAGATCACTGAACATGGTTATGAGGGTATTTAGGGGTTGTAGTAAGGATGTAAAGGAGAGACCATATAAGTCTCTGATAAGAGTATGCTTTCAGTGTACTTGATTCAAGAACTGGGGGGAAAATACAAAGTAAAGCAGCTCGATTCGTTCTGAGTGATTTCCGGCAAAAGAGTAGTGTTACAAAAATGTTGTAAAGTTTGGGCTGGGAAGATTTGGAAGAAAGGAGACGAGCTGCTCGGCTAAGTTGTATGTTCCGAGCTGTCAGTGGAGAAGTGGTATGGAATGACATTAGTAGACGAATACGTTTGAGTGGTGTCTTTAATAGTAGGAAAGATCACAATATGAAGGTAAAGTTAGAATTCAAGAGGACAAATTGGGGCAAATATTCATATTCAGGAAGGGGAGTTAGGGATTCGAATAACTTACCAAGGGAGATGTTCTATAAATTTCCAATTTATTTGCAATAATTTAAGAAAAGTTTAGGAAAACAACTGATAGGGAATCTGCCACCTGGGCGACTGCCCTAAATGCAGATCAGTAGTGACTGATTGATTATGAACCCAGTATCTCTTGGATGAAAGTTCACAGCTGCGCGCCCTAACCGTACGGCCAACTCGCCCGGTTCATTGTCTGTTAAGACTGTTAGCAAGTGAAACGACGTTAAACATCCGACATTATTATTACACTCATCTGGGAGTGTGAAAGGGCCGTGAAAATTTACTTTATCAGACACAGATAGGCATGGTCTATTAATTTCTACTACTTAGCCTCCTACTGATGCATGCACAACCGTCTGTTTATATGTGATGTATATTCAGTAGAGTATGTACGCTTCTAATCATAAGAAAGAAAAACTGATTGGCGAAGAAACGTTTAACTCACTACGTGGAGTTACGATGATACTAATCGTGTTCTCTCGCATTTCCTAGTTTAAAACTAGAAGCCAGTAATTGATATTCAGATAAATGTCGCCAAGCAGTTCGATGAGTTAAAAATATATTACAAAATTCCAAGAAACCCTATCAATTTTAACAGCAGGTTTTTCGACGGATCTCACGTTCGTGATCTTATGCAGGATAAGACCTTTCTTCAGTCGATGTTCGAGTTAGAGAAGTCAATATGGTTGGCATACAAAAAAGTGACAGAAAACTTTCTTAGCAACAAAAAATCTCAGAACTAAGAGTATAAAGAAATTATGGAGGAAATGTTACAGCATTGGGATGTGTCAATGATGGCTGATAACTACTGGTGTTTGATAAGAAACACTTGTGAAGGATATACTAGAGCTTCGGAAAAAGGAACTTTGTCTCCCTAACAGTGAAAAAGTTTGCAAATTCATATTTACTGACACATCACTCTCTTTTTTAATACATTTATTAGGGTTTTAAGTTAAAATTAAACCTACAGACACAGTTTTGTCTTAGTTATAGGCCTATGCCTTTAATATGTATAATATTTCATTTAAAATTCAAGTATATTATTAGATTTGATGTGATTCTGTTTAAAAACCTAGCCCGATAGAGTAAAACTGAAAACAGGTTTGAATTCGGAGCATTCGTATTATATATATCCAGGTGGAGGAAGGGCGAGTTTTGTTATCAGTGTAATATTTACTGTATTATACATTTGAACTTTAAAACTTGTATAGCAACAGTTTTCACTTTTAGCTAGCAGTTTAACGTCCCATCAACACATAAAGGTTTCGGCGACAGTGGGATAGGAAAGGTCCAGGACGGAGAAAGAAGCGTCTATCTCCTTAATGTAAGATTCAGAACTGCCATTTGCTTAGTGTGAAAATGAGAAGCCACGGAAATCAATCTTCAAGCTTGCTGGTGGTGACGTGCGAACTCTCACCATCTCCCGAATAAGAATTTATAGCTACTCAATCTCATGCTGCGTACCCCAACCGCTCCGTTTTTATAGCATCAGAAAACTACTTTTGATAGCATTTTAATAACTATTTTAAATCACGCCTTTAATATGTTTCACGAAGGTTGGATAAAACATAATTTAATTACCCTGGATATACATAATTTCTGGTTAGAAATGGAAGCTCGGTGGATTTATGTCTTTTTTATAAACTTGAAGCATAGAATTAGCGAAGTACATGCCTGACACAAATTGTTAGGAACAACATCAGAACTATGGTAGATCAGTGAAATAAAATTGAAAAGCTATGAGTGAATTGAATGAGGCAGTTAGAAAGACATGAAATGGAAATATTACTTCGGAGGCAAGAGATGCAAACTAGGATATTATGGTTTGACTCAAAAATGTAATAGTTAAAGAATGGAGGTTACAGAAGCTAAATATGCTACACCTCTAGGTGAAAATACAGTACAATACCATGAAGACGCTGACTTACTTCAAAGAGACTATGCATTTAATTAAGAAATAAGTATTTATTTATTTATTTATTTATTTATTTATTTATTTATTTATTTATTTATTTATTTATTTACACATGTTTAGGAACTAGCATGGTGGAGTACGTCCTGTCTATCCGATTCCTCGACAATACTCCGGTTAAACGATGCGCCTATCCCCTATACCACGATCTTTATTAAATATCCATCGGAGCGGAACTTAAGTATCAACTTGAATTGAGTTCGTCTAAACTATGTGAATATTCGGATGATTTACCCAAAACGTGCAAATATATAGATCACTGAAGAAAATTCTGATCTAGCACTTTCTGTTGAAATAGCTCCTAGTATTTGTAAGTAATGAGAGTAAGAAGAAAACCAACGTTAAACGATACCACAGGCTTGTGTAAGGTGATGATATTACAACATTTGCTGAATGGAATGTACGAAGCGTGATAATTTTTTTTTTAATTATTTGTACTTTTCCTGCGTCTTGCATGTGTGGAGTATATGAAAAGCAATTTGGACATTCTCCAGTAGACTTTCAATCTAATCTACAAACTACAGCTCATTAAAATATGCAAATGTGCCACGACATAAAGTAGCAGGAGTATTTACGAGCTCTATAAGGTAAGTATAAAATACTAGGGAAGGGACGGAGCGGGAGGCGTGAGACGGGGAACGAGCTCTCACTGAATATATAGACTTGGGATCTGCTTTTTAATTTATACATTGCGTAGGCACTTATTGCCCCAGCTTTTTCTTCCAGGACTATAATTTTCGTAATGTTTAGATTAGTTGTACCGGGGATATTTTTTATACATATTAAAAACCGAGGATCAATCGCTGAATGAGTAACTTAACAGTGAAACGTGTTTCATATATCAATTAATGAAGTACCACTCTCTCCACATGCAGCTGTTTGTCCAGAACAGTGCCATTATATATTTATTTTACTAAGTTATAACCTTGCGAAATGGAAAAGCTGATATATTGGCATGTAAGGGCAAAGGAGTAAATTATAAACAGGCATCATATCAGTGTTGATTATACCTGAACCGAGCACCTCATTTCGTAATGTGACTTTTTCTTTTGATAGAAGTTTTTCATTTTACTGAAATTCATTCAGATTTAAGTGAAGCAATTATAATTTATTGGTAGAAGGTTAAAAACCATTTAGCAGGGTCGATTGTATGGCAAGACATTTGTCATACTTAACATAGGTAATCGCGTTTTGATAAACTCTCTCCATTTTGAATTGTTAACAAACTGAAATATAATGATGCAAAATTATACTTGGCACCAAGTGAGATAAAACGACCGCCATTGCCCTCAGATACTAGACTAGGATTCGTCTGAACGCCTAATGGAACAGGTCTACATTTTCATGAAAGTGAAGTTTAATTAGATATGTAAACGTTAGGCCTAGCCTCATCGTTCTCTACAGAAAAGGAACATTCGTCATATTCAGAAATGTATTTAATAACCATGAGATGTGTGACTTTGTTGCAGAAAAGGAAACATGCCTGGGATTTCGTTTCTAAACAAAATTGTGGTGTTTCTGTTGGTATGTCTGAGACTGTTTTCTTCTTTTTTCTTGTCAGTGGTTTAACGTCGCACCAACCCGTCTAATGTCTTCGGCGAAGCAACGACAGGAAATGACTACGATTCGGAAGATAGCGGACGTGGCCCGAAGTAAGGTACAGCCCTAGCATTTGCCTGGTGTGAAAATAGGAAACCACGGAAAATCATCTTCAGAGCTGCTGACGGAGGAATTGCAATCTACCATCTCGTTTATGCAAACTCAAAGCTATGCTTAACTAACTCGCTCAATACCGGATATTCATTTCAGCTGCATGTGCTAAAATTGAAGGTTTTCTGTTTTTATATATAGAATATAAATTGGATGTTTCAAGTGATAAAGACATAACAGAACCTCACCTGTACAGCGACAGCCGTCCTTGACAGAACAGAAAGAACACCATAGTAACGATTCCTGATGCCTTGAGTTGAAGCAGGACGGCTCATAGTAAGTAGATTTGTGACCTCGTTCTGACGTGGTGCAGCTCTTTTCAGGCATGACTCCAATGGAGGTGAGCTACATGTACCATTTTAACCACACACCACTCTTCCGGCTATTTTCAAATCTCTGGCAGTACCAGGAATCGAACTCAGGTCTCCGAGGACGGCGGCTAATAACGTTACGCTACGGAGGCGGATGACTGAAAGTAGCGAAACAATACTTCCCTTGGAAGGATCTTTCTTTCTTTCTTTCTTTCTTTCTTTCTTTCTTTCTTTCTTTCTTTCTTTCTTTCTTTCGCCTCTTCGATATTATTCAAAGGTCCTTCGTAAGTCAGATAGAATGTACGAATACAGTGCAGAAATACTGTGAACTCATCGTAAGGTCATTTATGAAGGAGAACAAATTCACCGTTTAAGGGGTCATTCAAGATTGTGATATTAAAAATATGGCCTGAATCTCAGATTTGTCAATGGGAAACGGTTTTCCAAGACAAAATAACCAATATTTTGCTGATTCCAGTACTTTTATTTCGAATATTTTTTGGACCAAATCTGGGCGTATGACGACTAGTGATTTCATCGGTGGCTTATAAACCCATTGTTTCAAACTTAGGAATAGCACTTGTGGAGAAACTGAACTACCAGCACAGAAAATATTTTCTGGAGAACTTCCCGTCCTGGAAGGAAAGAAATAATATCTAAAAGGAAGTGTGAAAATCATATTCCGGGCATGTATGACACTTCCTAGAGGGATGAATTTATTCGGGCATCAGATAAGTTTGATTACACCAGGGCGCTAACTAATACGGTAGTGTCATAGAAAAACAACATTTCTTAAAAAGCTAAGGGCCTACTGTACGTTCCAAGGTGTATAGTATCAGTTACGTTATTTGACCGAAAATTCTAATTTCTAGTCAGTTGTGCAGTGTTTTGTTATTTTGATACTGATCATAACAAAATCAATCAGTTCAACAAAACCGATTTTAGGTTATAGAATATTGTTGTGTTTGAACAAATACAATTAAAATTATGCGTTTCAGCCAAGACATATTGTATGTGATCACTAGTGGATGTGTAACGTATCACTCATCACAAAAATATTTAATCTCTCTCTTTACTGTCCAGTCAATAATAGAACTGATAAACACTTTAGATGCCGAAATGGGAAAACTCCAAATCATTTTATTGTTGATTCTACAGATATGTATATAATTAAATATTTATAAATCTAATAACATTTTCAAACCTACGATTTTTTGTGCTATTTGTTTTACGTCGCACCGACACAGATATGTCTTATGGCGACGATAACCTACGATTTAAAACTAAAATTACCACAAAGTATAATAAACAGCATTGGACGAATGTAATATAGTTCTTTACCATTTCCTTAAAGAATGTCAAACTAGACATGCTTCCTCTCGGCATTCAATGATACCTTTTTATTAATTGCACAGGACCATGTGCCTCTCGAAAGGTGGAGGTCATGATGTAAAATTTTTGACGTCCTGACGGGGCATAGTATCCATATTCCATGAGGTGAATAAACCATCTCTAATACCCACTTCTTATACATATACTTATCGTTAATATGCATACAATTATCAAAGTTTCTGACCACCAGTCTAAATTACCACATTAAAGAATAACAGGAGGAAGATAGTGTCTTTTACGGGAAACGGGTTAGGATTTGGAAGGCAGCAGCCGTGACCTTAATTAAGTTACAGACCCAGCATTTGCATGGTGTGAAAATAGAAAAACATGGAAAACCATATTTGGGGTTGCCAACGGTGGCTTGGTGTTCGAACACCTGAGCTTGATATGTCAAGAAGTGTGAATTTCTTCACTTTATCACAGTTATTTTAAACAACAAATGCCCTTCAGTTTCATCTAACTAGAGACTACACAGTCGAAAAAGCATTGACGTCTTGGAAAAACTTTATGAGTCTGTTCTTAACTCTGCCCGTAACGAATGTTACACCTATCAACTCATGTTACTGTTCGTTTATCAAGCTGGAAGAGAATTACATCATGCACCTGTCATTCGTTAAACAAGGATGCTGAAGCCCTCTCGTGACCGTTAATACAAACTAGCGGTCAGCCATACATCCAGTAGCGGCACACAACATAGAAAAAATAAAATAACTTACAATTAAAATTGGTCCTATCGTCCATAATTTATTCCGTCTTTGTTTTTCTCCCTAATTACGCAAGGTGACAAAAGGCACGTTTGCATCCAACTTCATACACGAACATGGTTATAGCAGCTATTCTGAATGCAATCTCTCCACAGGTTTCTTTACATTATTGACAAGCACGTCAAGAATATTCATCTCGTCCACCTCTGTGGTGTAGTGCTTAGTGTGATTAGCTGACACCCCCGAAGGCCCGGGTTCGATTCCCAGCTCTGCCACGAAATTTGAAAAGTGGTACGAGGGCTGGAACGGGGTCCAATCAGCCTCGGGAGGTCAACTGAGGAGAGGTGGGTTCGATTCCTACCTCAGCCATCCTGGAAGTGGTTTTCCGTGGTTTCCCACTTCTCCAGGCAAATGCCGGGATGGTACCTAACTTAAGGCCACGGCCGCTTCCTTCCCTCTTCCTTGTGTATCCCTTCCAATCTTCCCATCCCCTGCCAAGGCCCCTCTTCAGCATAGCAGGTGAGGCCGCCTGGGTGAGGTACTGGTCATCCTCCCCAGTTTCATCCCCCGACACAATGTCTCACGCTCCAGGACACTGCCCTTGAGGCGGTGGGATCCCTCACTGAGTCCGAGGGAAAAACCAACCCTGGAGGGTAAACGGATTAAGAAAGAAATAAAGGAAGGATTATTCTTCTCACCGAATCACGGAAGATCAGTGATAACGGAAAAAGTACTGTAATTTATGCTGAGAAACGCAGTTCGTTGTTTATAATTCAAAATACAAACGATGTTACATATAAAATTTCTACAAAAGTAATTAAACTATAATTTACTTGTACACATCCTGTTAATCATTGCGAGAAATAATTTGTAATAATTAATCATACATAAAATTTATGAAGTACTTACCAATTTAAATTACGTTACGAAGTGTAAGGCACCTTCTAATGCTTATCCCTACTATTCACTCTATCTGAACGTCTCTCATTTTACCTTATAATTTCATTTTCAGTTCTACGTATTTTTCTTATCCCTACCTATTGTTCTCTTATTTTTCTTGTCTATTCACAGACAGTGTGGTACTTCGATAATGTATTACATAACTTTTCCACATTTTCTCTTTTTAGATCTTCATTCCCAAACTAGACCCATCATTTCCCGTTTGGCTAATATTTCGGACGTTATCACCATAAATCTTACTTACTAGAGAGAATTCTGATACTCCTATCTTGCTATTGCACATTTCACACTCATTTTTGTTTTCTTCAACTTTTAGCGGACCACCTTCTTATAAGACTTCCTGTCTTCCCTACTGTACCATTACGCTAAAGTCCAGATGCAAATACGAAAGAGAAAGGAACAGACTAAATGGCGCACGGCAACTTCAGGCAGAATAAATATTTATGAAAAAAATCACCGAAACTCAGATCAACTTAAATATTGAAGGCATGGAATAGCAAGGACGATGTATAAGAACGTTGAGATGGAACAGATATTGTTCTAAAACACAATTGAATCCTAATTCTGTCTTTACGGGGAGTAAAAAGAGTTACCATTAAGTGATACATCTGAGAAGAAGGAAAGGCTGAATCTGTCGTCACTGCGTATCAAAAGAGCTATTTAAACATAAAATTGAAGAGGAATTGCGTGATATATAGCATAGAAACTAAAATTAAAATACGAGAAAGATCCGGTATTTTCAAATTAAAATACCGGCTGGAGGAGATATTGAGACCGCTGTAGAGAAGAAGCGAGAGGGCAAAATTTCGTACTTCAGGCAATTAAGTACATCGAAGAGAAATTGGATTAGCAATTGAAATTCATATTATCCGGGAAAGTTATATTTAATATCAAGAAGCTGTATCGAGATATTTATAGATACGCAATTTTAAATAGCACCAGTAGTAACATTAAGAAGCTAAATGAGCAATTTAAATATGTATTCTGTCAATCCAATATTCATTTTTACATTCATGAACAACTGTAACACCATGGAGTCAGCCTAAGCTGTGGGAGTAGATTGCCCAGTATACCAAAACGAGGCACAGCAGCATCAATGCATTGGGACCAGAGATGACATCCGGAGAAGCGGTAACCGGCCGCATGGAACACATGCAACATCTGAGAGGAAGGAGGCAGTTTCGGAGGAGTGGCGAGGTACGAGATAAGTTTCTTGTTTAAAGGTATTTTTACTGAACCCTTTGGTCCATATTGACGGATACCTACCTTCCTTACCTATCAGCAAAGTTCATGAGATCTGCCTCTTCGGTCGTATCGGGTTCTTCGTCACTTGCTGAGGTAAAGGTAGGGTTCAGTAATTCTAATCTATCTACTGGAATGAAAGGTCTATTTAAAAGATTCCTATTTATTCAGGAAAATTCTGAAACATTCTATGTCAATGGTATCATAGAAGTCAATTGTGTCCACTGGACACCACAATCATTTTTACATAAACGTCAGAACACTGGTGTGAGACTTTAACGTAACTGCCTGACGGGCATTCTTACTAGAAACGATTGTCTCAATTATTAATCACTTAAGAAAGGAAAGTCTGGAAATCCTTAAATTCGGCTTCCACGTGAGACCACATGTACCATCATAGTGATTCGTTATGGTCCAGCCCTCGTAACACGAACTCTGGACTCCGGTTATAATTAAGGCCGTCCAATCGGTGTGTGCCACACAGTGGTTCTACGGCATGGACCCTTAATTGAATCGATGTGACCTGCGTCTATGTCATGGACCGACATCTAATCTTCTAAGTTACTTTAAAAGTCATTGTGGATGATGACCGCAAGGAAATGATGCTACAATGGCATATGGCCCTAATCTAAATCACTGAGGTTGATGACCCCCTGACCATCCAAGTTTCTAGGCTGAAGGCTAAACACAATTAAGTTACATCGGTTGATGACCAAAGTTCCAAACTACTATCCCCAGCACATACACTGCTCAATCAATCAAAGTTCAATAATTATAACAATAGCAATGCTCACAAACTTTGTGGCAGTAAAATCCATTTCCTTCGGATATGTCCCTTTAATCGTTACTTTATTTTTTAATATTCCCCAGAAAACAAACTAAAATTTCCAGAATGCATCTCCAAGTTATTCGCTTGATTAAAGTTATTTCAAAATGCGGTTTCACTGAATTTAATAATTAAATAAATTTAAATGATTTAACGAAATGTTAAAGATCAGTAAATTTTATCTCCGCGGACTCTGGTTTCTTCACAAATTCCTACGCAGCTGTGATGTGAATTCAATATTGCGATGTTTATCTGGCTGGAAAGGAATTTGTTACATAATTCATGTCCAGCTATATATCTTGTCTTGTGATCTCACACTTTTTAAAATCTAATCTAGTCCTAACCGTTGTTAACACTTGGATATCCTAATAATCTACGTACAAACCAAACACTCTCCATATAATTACGATGTCATATCTCGTCATACCATTATGAATTTTGCACACCCCTCACAGACAAACCAATTATCACGACCACCGCTCTATATTTTGGACAACCCTGAATTTGGTTACTCTGTTCCTTATACTCGAAGTTCATGGTTTCAAATGTTCATTACGTCCCCAATTACAGTATTTCACAATACTCAGATCATTACCGGCTATGAATTTCAACTAAATCCAGCATTTTAACGTTTCCCTGGCCGAGAATACAGTACAATCTCAACTCCACGCCTGTCCAGTTATCATAGCTGAGGTCTCTCATCCCCCGAGTTCGCTTGGCAGTTACACGAAACACCTGGTTTATTCACAGTTGACTGGCTTCTCAAAATGCTCCCTTTAAACTCTGCCGACATAATTAAACAAATACGATATTCTAACCAACAAAATGCACAGGTTATGCTTCAAGATGCCCACACTAATTATACGCGTCGCCAATTATTACCGCTATGGATTTCTATGAATTTCTTTCCATTCTCAACATTATAAAATATTCCTCGGGCTATCATGTCCCGGCTTCAATGACAGGACTCTAACCTCATTCGCACATCTCATCTCAACTCATATAAAACATTCCTCGGGCTTTCGTGTCCCGGCTTCAATGACAGGTCCAACCTGATTCACAAATCTCATATCAACAAACTAACCTCTGTTTCCCAGCTCCACAATTATCATCGACAAAGAACTGGAATAAAATCCTTACTAGAAATCTCGACGTCTAATATCGCACAATGCATTAATCATGAATAACTTCGCATAAATGATATCGTATTTAATAACTTGATTTTTTTATGAACAAAGTGACTGAAACATTCTACTAGATCTTTTTATTGTCAGTCAGACACAGTTTAAAATGAGCTTAGAAAAACGTTTCTCTCCGTGACCAAATTCATCACCCTAGGTTCTCACCCGACAGCGCGCTTCCACTCGATTGAAAATGAGTAACCATTGATTATTATTATTTACGTCAAATTGCAGACAGAAAAATTTTACGTCGAATGAACATCTTAATTTGACATCACAAAATATCGGCAGTACACTCACACGGATGACGATCTACATTGGGCGTGATATCACTTCGGAACCCTATTCAATAACTTTTACAACATTATACGGCACTCGAACGACTTCAAAAAATTTATCCAAGTGGAAAATAAAACAAATGACTCTTTTGTTAGTCGTATTCTCACATTTACAAAACTTAGTAGGGTGACCACTGCGTCGTATATCCCCATTTAAATACACCTTTAGAGATCACGAGACAAGATATAAGAGGTAGTAAGATGGAAAGTCACCTACCTCATGTCGTCACGCCAGTGTTCGTCATAGGGCTCACCTACGACCCTGGCACTTTATTTAGCCATTTTTACATTCATGGCTTCACAGTTTATTATTATTTTCTTCAGGTTTCCTGGAATAAAGCATTAAAAAAAGAAAATACCTTTCACTTGTTTGTTGAGCGCACACGATGGACTATAATTGTTTCCGCACACGAATTAATTAATCACATTAGAATTTATTCAGTACTTTGACCGTCCTATCTGGTACAATTATTTCACTCAAGAAAACTATCCCCTCATGGACTCAAGACCTAGCCACACTGGCTGAAATCTGCAGTTGAACTCAGTCTACTTTCGTTGTTTGATTTCGCAGAGCAGCTCAACAATTTTTCGTCCGCTTTGTATCACAAATGCCGGAGAAGGAGGCTTCGTCATGGCGTCCCTTCATATTTATAGCAGTTACCCCCTCTCTTCGGATCTCTCCCTTTGCCGCCAAGAAAATTTCTATAAATTTTCTGCCTTACCTAAACTGTAATTTCAAGAGTTTTGAAAGTGAGTACATGCTTGCTACATTTCTGGCGGTAGTGTTCATGGACATTTAAAACTTTTACGGGTTCGATTTGCGAGATGATTTACCTCCTTTGATAGGCACTATATTTTTTTGACTTGGCTTGGTCACGCCATGTACACGCGCTTTGAAATAGTTCATAAAAATGACTTGAGATTCTTCCGCCGTCGACACGTGTGGTTGACGTCACGTACCCCAGAGCGTGGGACCGAAGGTAATCACCCCCTCGTCACGTGTCAAATCCATGCTCTCAAGAATCCAACTTCTAGTTTAATTGTTACATTATGCATAATGTTCTTAGGGCACAAGGTCATGGGTTCATATTTCCCCCAAGACACGAATTCCTTTCGCACCGTGACAAGGGATTTCCTTTAAAATACTCCATATGGTGAAATTTCTAATTTTGACGTCTGATGAAACATGACCTTTGAATACGAATTCCTTTCTTCTCTCTTATACAATCGCTCATCTTCTGGTGTACGGATACTGGTTGATGCCTTCAGCTTCCTGGTAGTTCTCCACTGAATTTTCGACTGAGCTATTTATCCCTTCCTCGCCGTCAAAGTCTTCCTCGCTGTCAAAGTCTTCCTCCTCAAAACCTTCCTCAAATTCTCCCTGTTCTATCGAGATTTTCTCTGTAAGATTCCAATACTCCTCAAATGCTCTCAATATCACAGAGTCTGGGACTTGCCTGCATTCCCTACATCGTTTCAGTGGGTCATCCTGCTTTTCTTCGAGCGGTTCTACATCTTGATCCTCCACTGATTCAATGAGGTTAACTTCCTGGACCACCATATCTTCAGGTTTGCGATAAACTTTCAAGTTGGCTGCATTGAAAATGGCCTCAGAGCGTCCATCTAACGACTGGATTTTATAGAAATTATTTCGGAAACTCTGGATGACTTGAAATGGACCCATATACAACGGTGCAAACTTCGCGTAATACTTGTCCTCAGGTTTTGAAAGAGCGGGTTTACGAACAAGCACATATTCGCCTTCTATCAAGGGCCGATGAAATCTCTTATTTTTGACGCGTCTCAAACGTCGGTCAGCTTGCTGACGAAGATGCCTAGCTGTATCTTCAATGCGCATCGCTTGAGTCGGCCGTGGGTCGCCCGGACACTTCACCACTGCGTGCCATGATCTCAAAGGATAAATATCGGAATGAACCACATTTGGGACGCATCCTATAGATTCGTGGATTGTGATATTCACGCAATCTTCTATGATAGGTAACACATCCATCCATCTCCAATGCTCTTGAGCACAGAAGATCCGACAGAACTTCGCGATGACCTGCATAATTCGCTCTGACGGGTTTCCCTCAGGATGGCGAACTGAACTAAGAATATGGCGAATTTCAAGCCTTTGTAACTCCTGTTTAAATTGAGCTGAGGTAAATTGTGTACCATGGTCCGTTAATAAAAACATGGGCTTCCCCATAGTTGGAATTATGGTCCTATTTATAGCTCTTAATACCAATTTAGTGTTTGCTTTCTGTAATGGACATAACGATGTGAACTTAGAGAATACGTCCGCGGTTACCAAGACGTATCTATTCCCTCTACGTGACTTGGGAAGGACTCCGTAAATATCCATCGCGAACAATTCACGAGGTTTAGCTGGTAAGAGAGGTATCGGTGCCTGTCGAATGAGGTACGGGTTCGCCTTAACCCTCTGGCATGTGTCACATGTAATTACAAGGCTTCTCACGTCTTCTCGTAGATGAACCCAAGTGAACGTTTCCTGAAGGGTAGCGGTGACCTTGTCAATCCCACCATGACCGGTTATCCTATGGGCATGCCATATAAGACCCTTCCTAAGTGGTGGTGGTACCACAATTCGAGATTTAGTGTGATCCTTGTCTATGAATTTCAACAAGGTGTTGTCGACAAACAAATAGCTCTCAGCTAGCTTCTCAACTTCCCCACGTCCTGGGTCGTCATGTGGAAGTTCTCCCTTCAACAACGAAATTAACCTGCCACAGAACTGGTCCTGTCGTTGACATTCTGGTAATCGTGTCAGCTCATTTAGAAAGGTTCTATCTTCGTCAGTTAACTCCACGAAGTTCACCTCATGTTCGTTATCGTTTGGGTTTCGACTTAGGGCATCCGCCAGAAGATTAGACATTCCTGAACAGTGCTCGATGGTCAGATCAAACTGCTGAATAAACAGTCCCCACCTGGCTACTCTCTCGCTAGCAACTACCGTCTTCATCACAAAGGTCAAGGCCTTGTGATCCGTCCTAATGGTTATAGGGAATCCAAAAATCATCTTTCTCCAGTGCTGTAGTGATTGAACAATTGCAAGCATTTCTAATTCAGTGACACTGTATTTTAGCTCGTGTTTCCTAAGTTTACGGCTAAAGAATGCCAAGTAGTTCTTCTTCTTGGGTTCTTCTCCTTCCTCTTGGTATAAAACTGCACCAATCCCTACGGTGGAAGCATCAGTTTGCAAGATAAAGGCCTTATCGAAATTCGGGTACCCTAGCTTCACACTTCTAGCTAACATCTCCTTAGTATCCCGAAAAGAAATCTCATGTTCCCTAGACCATTTCCATCGATTGTTCTTTACTAGCAAATCTTGCAATGGAGCCACAACCTCCGTATAATTTGGACAATGATCACTGAAAAATTGACTCATGCCCAAGAACTGTCGGATGTTCTTTACCTTGATAGGCCTTGGAAAGTTGTCAATTGCCTGCAATTTCACTGGGTTAGGGCGTACTCCTTCACCATCAATGATGTGTCCTAAGAAGAGAACTTCCTCCTGTCCAAAATTTGATTTTTTCAAGTTGATCTTAAAACCAGCCACCCTGAGATTTTCGAGTAGCAACTCGAGATGATGAAGATTTTCCTCGAAATCCTTTGACGAAAGCAATATGTCATCGACATATCGCGTAGTTATGGCCTTAACTTGTTCGGTGAGGTTGCGATCTAGGGCGCGTATGAGAGCTGCACCGGCGTTTTTTATTCCAAACGCGAGACGGTTAAAAACATACGTGTGCTGGTCATACAGGAATCCAGTAAACAATCTTGACTTCTCATCGAGCATTATATGATGATACGACGAGGTCAGATCAATATTAGTGAAGCGGCGCTTGCCCCTGAACCTCCTAATAACTTCTTTGATGGGAGGAGCTCTATCATTTTCAGGGATTAGCCTCCCATTTACGACCCTCGCATCCAAGCATACCCTCAGGGACCCGTCGGGCTTCTGAACGGTAACTGAGGAATTAACGAATGGTGTATTTGCCTTGGAAATCAACCCACTTTCTTCCATCTCTTTAATAATTTTTCCAGCCTCCTGGCGATGTTTCTCCGGAATGGGATACGGCCTACGTTTGAACGACTCCCAACTGTTTACAGCCAACACATATTTGAAATTTGGAATGCATCCTGGCTTTGAATCGAATACATCCTGATATTTGAGAAGTAGTTCCCTCAACTTCATCTTCTCTTCCGCCGTCCCTGGGCATTCTGATACTTTCTGATTTATCAAATCTTCTACAGCCTTTCCCGATTCAATTTCGAGGACATCCCACTCTTCCTGGTTGACCTCTTCTGTTCCCTGTTCCATCTCCTCTTCTGCCTCCTTAGAAACGTTAGTGAAATGGACTTCTTCCTCACACATTCTTCTCCCAGTCTGACCCAATGATTCTTCGTTTAGAGCTACTAACTCCGGTCCGTCATCCTTCCTAAATTTCACCTCTCTCCTTCCTAAATCGATGACGGCCTTACTTTCACAAATGAAGTCTGCTCCAAGAATAACATTATAGTGCAGCTTTGAAATTATGACAAAAGGATGCGAAAATGTCATGTCTCCTATCTGTAAATCCAAAAATGTCTGCGTTTTACAAATGGCAGTTTTGTCGGGAATGACTCCTCTAATTTTGATATTTGCTACAGGAATTTCTGGCAATTTCTTCCAAGTAGACAATTCGTTAAAGAAATTTTGTGAAATTAAACTGATGCTGGCACCTGTATCCAATAAACAGCTCACCTTAAAGTTGCATATCCTTACATTAATGATTGGTAGCTCTCTTATTTTCCTAACCTCCTGTCTGAGGTGGTCTTCCACTAATTCATCTGGTTGTATAATCCAGGAGTCAACCTGGGCTACTATCCAGCCGTCGCGAGAAACATATTCAGGCTGTGTGTGGGAATCCTGTCTCGTACCCACTACTGGAAATTTGGCGTTTTTTCCCGCTCATTTGACGAATTCAGACTTCCGTCGAAATGAGGCGCGTTAGGGTTTAATTCCCTATCCTGGTTGTAGGTCTTTCGGATAGCTCCAGTATGGGACATGTCTTGAGCTTCTACACAGTCAGTGTTGACTTCCCTTCGCTGGATGCTGTCCTTCCATTTGTCCTGTCCGGTAAATGACCTCAGCTCTCTCAAATACTGGTCCCCTTCTCTCCTTCTCTCTTCAGGCCCGTGCCAGCGGTCAGAACGTCTGGATTTTTCGTAACCATCCCCTCTTCTGTTGCCTTCATTCCCGCGTGGGTTCCTTCGCCTTAGATCTGAGTTCCCCTGGTATCGACCCTGGTTTCTTCTCCATTGCTCTCGGCGTCTGTCCCACTCTTCATGATGGTATCTGGGCTGTTCCCAGTTCTTCCTACCTTGGTATGGAGTGGTGTCGAACCGCCGTCCCTCATTCTCATATCTCGGTGCTCGTGAAACTTCCCTATCTGACGCGCTCTCCCGGCTGTGATTTACGACATTCACTTGGTGCTCTGAATGCCTGACTATTCGCGGGGCTGATTGATGCGAATGGGTCTGGTCCAGCTGTCGCAATATCAATTCCGCCTGCATCGGGGTTTCGACCTTCGCAGCAATTAATATCCTCTGGATATCCGGTGGGAATTGTTTCTGGATAGCCTGAACCGGTTCTTGCTGACTTGGGGCTGATTCCAGTTCCTTGAACTTAACTAATTGTTCGGTAAAGTATAACGAAAATTTCGGCGGTCCTGCGGTGTTATACCGGCGACTATATAACTCTAGCCTTAGGTTCTGCTGAATCTCAGAATTCCAAAATTTGCCCAAAAATGCGGTCTGAAATTCCTCGAACGTGTCAAAGCTATATCGGAAACCTTTGAACCACAGCGACGCAACTCCGTCTAGGTACCGTTCCACAGTCCTTAGTTGCCTCTCTTCAGGTATCCTATTATCGCGAATATACTCTCTAAGTTCTCTAAGAATACCCTTTGGCTTCTGGGTACCACTGCCATCGAATTTCTTAGGCTGATCTTCCTTAAGTCGAATCATGTTTATGACATTCGTGACGTTTTGCCCCTGAGAATGCGTAGAATTGTCAAATTGTCCGTTCCCTGTAAGATGTATGGGACTACTAGTGTTGCTAGGACAACTGAACGACATATCTGAGGTGTGGCGAGATTTACTAACCACTTCCTCTATCTTGGCCTGGACTCCTACGATATTGTTCACTAACCCATCCAGTTCTAATTTCCGGGCACTAACTTCCTCCTTAAGAGCCTCATGAACAGATGTCAACTCGTCGCTCAGTGTTATGACCTTATCTTGGGTATCTTTAAGTTGTTTCGATAGGTCTACCCTTGTATCGCCTAGATCCTTTCCTAGTTCCTCAATATCTGCTTGTACCTCCTCAATACTCCTAGCCGTTTCTTCCTGAGTTGTACCTAATTTTCTTATATCCTCTTTATTCATCTGGATTAATTTCAAGTCAATGGCCTCAATACGCTGGTCTACAGTTGCCTTGACGTCTTCGGCTACCTGGTCTACTTTGTCATTTACGACGGCTATCTCTTTACACAACATTTCCTTATGTTCATTCATTGCTGTGAAGACCTTTGACTTATCGTCTCCACGCATGATGTTGAACTTCTCTACCTCTGTCTTCAGATCGGCCTTAAGCTCAGCTTGATCTGACATCAACTGCTGATGTAGTTCCCTACTTTCGTTGACGTGCCTATCGAGGTCCCCTCCAATTACGTCCTGATTTTCACTGAGAACACGATGTAGCTCGCGAGTTTCCATGAACAGCTGATTTATTTCATGTTTAAAGTCAACCTGTGCTTTAGTGTTCTGCTCCACCTTCACATTTAAGTCACCAATGTCCTTCCTAATATCCCCACTAGCTTCTTTACAACTATCCTGCGTGTCCTGTACGACCTCCTTCATACCTTTTAATTCTACATCTGCATTATCTAATTTATTGTCCACTGTCTCTAGCTTATTATCCAACCTAACACCCATAGATTTAATATTCTCACTTAAGTCCTTCCTATCGGCTTCCCCAACCTTCCTATCGGCATCCATCCTCTCCATTAAGTCCTTGATCATTTGGACCACCTGCCCTTGGGCCAATTCTCCCTCCTGCATAAACATACTGTATTTAACAGAAAACGATAGGTCATCGGTGAGCCCGAGACTTCCACGGCGTATAATAGGACTACAACGATAACATCACAACATCCTCCTATCTAACACATCACACTGTTAATGCAACATTCTCTAAAAAAAAATTAATAAAATGTGAAATGCAATGTTCACTCGATCAAAGTGATCAGCCAAAACACTCAAACCAGCATTCAAAAATTTGGGAAATTACACTAACACACTTAAATAGTACCTTTCATTCAGTAGATAAATTATTCTCATAGTGGTATCTCCTAGCCTTACTCATCGGGCGTTTATCTATTTCTTCAAGTCACTCTCAACTCTGGCGCACGATTTTATTATCCATAATGCGGCATAGCCTCAACATTATTTCTCTTTTCCTCTAGTACACGTTTTTTCCAAAATATCCTTATCGTTATCGTGACTTAGGTTCCCTCATCGTTATCGTGACTTATGCCCCATCGTTGGTGCGACATTTTAATGATCGACCAACGTATAACAATCCTACAATTGGTCATCGTTTCACTGATGTCAACCAACCTAACTTGTAGTTCTTCTCTCGATGTACTTAGGCCCTCTCTTAAGTGACTGAAGCCACCACGTTGAGCAACATTTTACTGAACCCTTTGGTCCATATTGAGGGATACCTACCTTCCTTACCTATCAGCAAAGTTCATGAGATCTGTCTCTTGGGTCGTATCGGGTTCTTCGTCACTTGCTGAGGTAAAGGTAGGGTTCAGTAATTCTAATCTATCTACTGGAATGAAAGGTCTATTTAAAAGATTCCTATTTATTCAGGAAAATTCTGAAACATTCTATGTCAATGGTATCATAGAAGTCAATTGTGTCCACTGGACACCACAATCATTTTTACATAAACGTCAGAACACTGGTGTGAGACTTTAACGTAACTGCCTGACGGGCATTCTTACTGGAAACCATTGTCTCAATTATTAATCATTTAAGAAAGGAAAGTCTGGAAATCCTTAAATTCGGCTTCCACGTGAGACCACATGTACCATCATAGTGATTCGTTATGGTCCAGCCCTCGTAACACGAACTCTGGACTCCGGTTATAATTAAGGCCGTCCAATCGGTGTGTGCCACACAGTGGTTCTACGGCATGGACCCTTAATTGAATCGATGTGACCTGCGTCTATGTCATGGACCGACATCTAATCTTCTAAGTTACTTTAAAAGTCATTGTGGATGATGACCGCAAGGAAATGATGCTACAATGGCATATGGCCCTAATCTAAATCACTGAGGTTGATGACCCCCTGACCATCCAAGTTTCTAGGCTGAAGGCTAAACACAATTAAGTTACATCGGTTGATGACCAAAGTTCCAAACTACTATCCCCAGCACATACACTGCTCAATCAATCAAAGTTCAATAATTATAACAATAGCAATGCTCACAAACTTTGTGGCAGTAAAATCCATTTCCTTCGGATATGTCCCTTTAATCGTTACTTTATTTTTTAATATTCCCCAGAAAACAAACTGAAATTTCCAGAATGCATCTCCAAGTTATTCGCTTGATTAAAGTTATTTCAAAATGCGGTTTCACTGAATTTAATAATTAAATAAATTTAAATGATTTAACGAAATGTTAAAGATCAGTAAATTTTATCTCCGCGGACTCTGGTTTCTTCACAAATTCCTACGCAGCTGTGATGTGAATTCAATATTGCGATGTTTATCTGGCTGGAAAGGAATTTGTTACATAATTCATGTCCAGCTATATATCTTGTCTTGTGATCTCACACTTTTTAAAATCTAATCTAGTCCTAACCGTTGTTAACACTTGGATATCCTAATAATCTACGTACAAACCAAACACTCTCCATATAATTACGATGTCATATCTCGTCATACCATTATGAATTTTGCACACCCCTCACAGACAAACCAATTATCACGACCACCGCTCTATATTTTGGACAACCCTGAATTTGGTTACTCTGTTCCTTATACTCGAAGTTCATGGTTTCAAATGTTCATTACGTCCCCAATTACAGTATTTCACAATACTCAGATCATTACCGGCTATGAATTTCAACTAAATCCAGCATTTTAACGTTTCCCTGGCCGAGAATACAGTACAATCTCAACTCCACGCCTGTCCAGTTATCATAGCTGAGGTCTCTCATCCCCCGAGTTCGCTTGGCAGTTACACGAAACACCTGGTTTATTCACAGTTGACTGGCTTCTCAAAATGCTCCCTTTAAACTCTGCCGACATAATTAAACAAATACGATATTCTAACCAACAAAATGCACAGGTTATGCTTCAAGATGCCCACACTAATTATACGCGTCGCCAATTATTACCGCTATGGATTTCTATGAATTTCTTTCCATTCTCAACATTATAAAATATTCCTCGGGCTATCATGTCCCGGCTTCAATGACAGGACTCTAACCTCATTCGCACATCTCATCTCAACTCATATAAAACATTCCTCGGGCTTTCGTGTCCCGGCTTCAATGACAGGTCCAACCTGATTCACAAATCTCATATCAACAAACTAACCTCTGTTTCCCAGCTCCACAATTATCATCGACAAAGAACTGGAATAAAATCCTTACTAGAAATCTCGACGTCTAATATCGCACAATGCATTAATCATGAATAACTTCGCATAAATGATATCGTATTTAATAACTTGATTTTTTTATGAACAAAGTGACTGAAACATTCTACTAGATCTTTTTATTGTCAGTCAGACACAGTTTAAAATGAGCTTAGAAAAACGTTTCTCTCCGTGACCAAATTCATCACCCTAGGTTCTCACCCGACAGCGCGCTTCCACTCGATTGAAAATGAGTAACCATTGATTATTATTATTTACGTCAAATTGCAGACAGAAAAATTTTACGTCGAATGAACATCTTAATTTGACATCACAAAATATAGGCAGTACACTCACACGGATGACGATCTACATTGGGCGTGATATCACTTCGGAACCCTATTCAATAACTTTTACAACATTATACGGCACTCGAACGACTTCAAAAAATTTATCCAAGTGGAAAATAAAACAAATGACTCTTTTGTTAGTCGTATTCTCACATTTACAAAACTTAATAGGGTGACCACTGCGTCGTATATCCCCATTTAAATACACCTTTAGAGATCACGAGACAAGATATAAGAGGTAGTAAGATGGAAAGTCACCTACCTCATGTCGTCACGCCAGTGTTCGTCATAGGGCTCACCTACGACCCTGGCACTTTATTTAGCCATTTTTACATTCATGGCTTCACAGTTTATTATTATTTTCTTCAGGTTTCCTGGAATAAAGCATTAAAAAAAAGAAATTACCTTTCACTTGTTTGTTGAGCGCACACGATGGACTATAATTGTTTCCGCACACGAATTAATTAATCACATTAGAATTTATTCAGTACTTTGACCGTCCTATCTGGTACAATTAATTCACTCAAGAAAACTATCCCCTCATGGACTCAAGACCTAGCCACACTGGCTGAAATCTGCAGTTGAACTCAGTCTACTTTCGTTGTTTGATTTCGCAGAGCAGCTCAACAATTTTTCGTCCGCTTTGTATCACAAATGCCGGAGAAGGAGGCTTCGTCATGGCGTCCCTTCATATTTATAGCAGTTACCCACTCTCTTCGGATCTCTCCCTTTGCCGCCAAGAAAATTTCTATAAATTTTCTGCCTTACCTAAACTGTAATTTCAAGAGTTTTGAAAGTGACTATATGCTTGCTACATTTCTGGCGGTAGTGTTCATGAACATTTAAAACTTTTACGGGTTCGATTTGCGAGATGATTTACCTCCTTTGATAGGCACTATATTTTTTTGACTTGACTTGGTCACGCCATGTACACGCGCTTTGAAATAGTTCATAAAAATGACTTGAGATTCTTCCGCCGTCGACACGTGTGGTTGACGTCACGTACCCCAGAGCGTGGGACCGAAGGTAATCACCCCCTCGTCACGTGTCAAATCCACGCTCTCAAGAATCCAACTTTTAGTTTAATTGTTACATTATGCATAATGTTCTTAGGGCACAAGGTCATGGGTTCAATATCATTAGGTAGAAATATTTTCTTTCAACAACATTCTCAGTCAGATTTATTCTATGTGCCAAATCCTGACCAACAGTAGCAGATCTTGGTCATAAAAACCACGAATATTGTTTATTTTAATTGATATGTATACTGATATGGGAAGTGATATGGTTATGTTGGTGCTTTTAGTGAGTGTATTATACATCAGTGCCCATATAAGAGTTTGTAGTGCGGGGGGGGGGGGTAGTACGTAGTATTTTTCATATTTTGGAAGATAAATGGCGACTTGTATTCTGTGTTAGAATAACCCACGGTGTTCCCTGCCTGTTAGGGGGGAACGGTACTACCGCTTCTACGTAATACTGACTTTTAAATCATTTTCTTGAAAGGAAAACACCTGACTAGACTAGATTTTTGCCTTTCCCTGAGAGCTAGGGGGGGGGGGGTCGCGGCCCGACCTTGTCCCCGGGTATGGGCGCCCTTGGTATTATATATCGATATTTGATACCAATCTACTTGGAAAGGCTATTCGGTTATGATTCAGAAAGTATTGGGGAGAATGCATGTTATATGAGACGTAGAGGTGCTCTAGGAGGCAATTATATTGACAAACATGACCACGCCTATAAGAAATAAAGGAAGAGATGGATCCTACCGGAATTATATGATTATCGCAGAAGCAATATCGTCGAGGGAGATTAATGTTGTAACAAATGAGAGGTTATGAAGAAGATTAATGAAATGAGAAGAATGACAACTAAGAAGAGATAGATTCGAATTGTGCATCAGTGGAAATATTGAGATTTAAATGTTCATGTTTCGAGAGGTTTATATAAGAAGAAGGTATTGCGAAGTTATATGATATATTGATAGAGGATCGTATTGAGTAACTGTTATAGGATTAGGCTCATGGAGAGTGTATTAGTACGAGAACAGCTTATTTTATGTCTATTTGAAACACATAGTGACATATTATGAGTAGTTGTTAGCCTCCGCATACATAGTTGGTGAAGATGTAAGGATATGTAGTAAGAGTAATCGACGTGATAAGGGTCTTTCTTTCCCAAACGATCTGTAGATTGAAATCACGAGCTAACTCAATGAATGGCACGACTGAATATGTAATGAGGTTAGACTATGATTGACTGTCGAATAATACATGACAGATTGGCACATATTTATTGCATTATGCTACGTAGGTGGATCAAAAGGTTAGTTGAATTAACGCGCCGCAGCAGCGCGCTGTGTGTCGCAAACGTGGGCACAGCGGAGAAAGGGACAGACACTGCTCACACGTCTGTTAGGCACGTCGCTGTGGTGTCTCGTCGAGTATTGTGTGAATAGCAGCCAAATGCAATGGCGCGTCAACTGGACGTTCACTCCAAATATGAGGTGCGTGCGACAATCCGATTCCTATGGGCCAAAAGGAAGAATTGCACGGACATTCATCGTGAAATTAGTGCTGTGTATGTGGAGCGGGCCATTTCCCGGCAAGGTATCGTAAAGTGGTGTCAGCAATTCGAAGCCGGACGCACGTATATCACGGACAACCATCGCGAAGGCAGGCCCGCAACGTCCAGGACCCGCGCAAAGGTCAACAGTGTGAATGCGATCATTAGACAGAACCAACGCATTAAACTGAGAGAAATCGCGACGCAGCTTAACATGTCGTATGGCAGAGTGTTCGCTATTGTTCACGAGGACCTTGGATATCGTAAGCTGTGTCAAAGATGGGTACCACGTCTTCTCACCGATGAGCACAAGGGACAACGTTTCCAATCCTCCCTGGCATTTTTGCAACGCTATGCCGCAGACGGCCACGAGTTTCTGCGACGAATCGTCACAGGCGACGGAACGTGGGTCCAACACTTCACCCCCGAAACGAAGCGAACCTCAAAGGAATGGGTGGACCCCTTATCGCCACAACGAAAGAAGGCCAAGGTTCAACCTTCAGTCGGTAAGGTTATAGAGACAGTGTTCCTTGACATGGATGGTTTGCTGCACGTGGAATTCATTACGAAAGGAACGACGATCAACGCGGCGTCGTATTGTCAAACGTTGCACCGGTTGCGTAAAGCGATTAAAAAGAAGCGCCGGGGAAAATTGAGCGCCGGTGTG
This sequence comes from Anabrus simplex, assembly GCF_040414725.1. NCBI lineage: Eukaryota > Metazoa > Arthropoda > Insecta > Orthoptera > Tettigoniidae > Anabrus > Anabrus simplex. The sequence goes on from NC_090266.1 coordinate 802,218,735, forward strand.
ATTTTGTTGCACCTCACAAGGCCCGCCAAACGAGAGAACTGCTGCAGCGTTTCAAGTGGGAGGTCTGGCAAAAACTACCCTACAGTCCCGACCTAGCGCCATGTGACTTTCATCTCTTCGGTAAGCTCAAAACGGAGCTCGGTGGTCGACGTTTCCAGACCGATGAGGAGGTGAAGGCCGCTGTCTCCGAATGGTTGTAGAACGCTGGAGGAAATTTCTATGCATCCGGCATCGACAAGTTGGTTGTGCGTTCGCAGAAATGTTTGGAGTCTCTTGGAAACTATGTGGAAAAGTGACGTTACAGTGTATGTCGTTATAGTCATTTTGCTGTTGTATAGGTGGTGTAATAAATGGGCATAACTGGGAAGTGCAACTTATTTTCTGATCTGCCTTCATAGTTGATGATTACTGAAGGTAGATTTAGCTTGTTTATATTTGCTAATATCACTGATGAATTTTAATATATAGGAGAAATATATGAATATTTCATTTCTAGCATCATTCTGAATGTATGGCAACATTTTTTGGCAATGTTAAAGAAACTTATCAAATATCTCGAATCTCACAAGTAAAATAAAGTCATAATAAGAATCCCAGACAGTAATATGTGTAATAATAAACGTCCATAAGATGAAATTGGGGATGATAGGGCACCAATTATGAAAATTCTCATATAATACAGATAATACAGATGAAGGTTTTGTGTAGCAATGTCAGGATGATCAAAAATGAATGAAGTTAAATGAAAATTAACCAAACTACATGAATTACATTTTCAGTAGGGCACCTTACTCATGCCGTTAAACTTAATTTTTCCCGACAAATGAGTCGACTTGTGATTTAGATGTTACTAGTTGGTTTTATGTATTTGAATGTCATGAAGTTCAGTGTTGGACGAATCATTTGATATCTTTAAAAAATCCCATTCCAATTATGAGTCATCGCCAGGGAGACAAATTGTAAATGAGAAAGATTATTTCACGAATGATTCCTAGAGATTTTGACTTTGTATAGAAGCACATTGTTCTTTTCTCGTATTTATCAATATTTGTTTAACTCTTCTTCAGATTAGCATGCTAGTAAATTAGTAGAAATATTAAAGTGGATTCATTACTTATGTAGGATTAGGACAAGACATATGTAGAGCTAAGGTCACATATTCATTTGCGTTGAGACTTGTTGCCACTGAATGTCGAATGGAGACGTCCACCGACAGGAACATGATTTATTGAGCGATACCTAGAGAGGACTGGAAGGCGATATTTATCGGAACCCACAATAAATAAAAAAATTATTGCTGCAATTTTTTTCCTGTGATGCTACCGGGATTATCTTCACTTCGACTGGGACGCAGGTGGAGTAGACTACCAGGCACTTGATAATACAGCACCTAATTTCAAATTACGAACAAACAATTCCGAAGCTAGCTGCAAACATAATGTTATATCATTGACATCGCTCCAATTACTATAATGACTATAATGGTTACTGTGATGATGATGATGACAATGGTGGTGGTGGTGGCGGCGGCGGTGGAGAAGATGTTTTAACATACAGTACGTAAGGAAAAACAGGATATTGGCTAACTTGATTTTATAACTAGATGGCTGTGAGTAATAACGGTGATACTTATTATAACACAGAAAAGTAACTGTTATAACAAGCACTATTGCTTCTGGAGTTACGTAAGTGACTAATGATCTACTTGATTGAGTACATGGCGATAAAAGTATGAATTAATGGAAATACTTAAGTTCCACGTCATTCTCACGTTCGCTAAAACATTCATAAACTCTGTCCTCACCCGTAAGAGGAAATCTCTGCAAGATATTTTAGAAAAGGGATGATCAGTGGAAAACGGTATATAAAAATTTAACAAACTCTGGGATGGGTTTAAAACAATTGTTGAGGAATCTTGAAACAGGTTTTTACCTTTAAAAGTGGTAAGGAATGGTAAATGCCCACCTTATTATAGTAAAGAATTAAGGGACTAAGAAGGAGGTGCTGACTGGAAAGAAATAGAGTTAGAAATGGCTGTGGACGTAAGGAGAAATTGAAGGAATTTACTAGGAAACTGGATCTAGCAAAGAAGTCAGCTAAGGATAAGACGATGGCAAGTATAATTAGCAGTCATACATATTTTAGTGAAAATTGAAGGGTATGCATAGGTACTTTAAGGCAGAATCAGGTTCCAAGAAGGACATTCCAAGAATCAATGATGAACAAGGGAAGTGTAAGCGAGGATCTTCAAAAGGCAGAAGTATTCAGACAGCAGAATGCAAAGATTGTTGGTTACAGGGATAATGTCCAGACAGAGGAGGTGACTAATACTAGAGAAGTATTCAAATTTACCTATGACAACAATGACATTTACAGTAAGATACAAAAGTTGAAAACTAGAAAAGCAGCTGGAATCAATAAGGTTTCGGGGAATATACTAAAGACAATGGGTTGGGATATAGTACCATATCTGAAGTACTTATTTGATTATTGTTTGCATGAAGGAGCTATACCAAATGAATAGAGAGTTGCTATAGTAGCCCCTGTGTATAAAAGAAAGGGTGATAGACATAAAGCTGAAAATTACAGACCAGTCAGTTTGACATGCATTGCATGTAAGCATTGGGAAAGCATTCTTTCTGACTTTATTAGACATGTTTGCGAAATTAATAACTGGTTCTATAGAAGGCAGTTCGAGTTTCGGAAAGGTTATTCCACTGAAGCTCAACTTGTAGGATTCCAGCAAGATATAGCAGATAACAGATTCAGGAGGTCAAATGGACTATATCGGGATGATTGACCTATCTAAGGCATTTAATAGGGTAAATCATGGGAGACTATTGGCAAAAACGAGTACAATTGGACTAGACAAAAGGGCAACTGAATGGGTGGCTATATTTCTAGAATATAAATCTCAGAGAATTAGAGTATGCGAAGTTTTATCTGACCCTGTATTAATTAAGAGGGGAATTCCTCAAGGCTGTATTATTGGAATTGTTTGTGTTTTCTTATATATGTGATATGACTAAAGAATTGGAATCAGAGATAAGGCTTTCTGCGGATGATATTATTCTGTATAGAGTAATAAATAAGTTACAAGATTGTGAGAAACTCCAACATGACCTCAATAATGTTGTGAGATTGACAGTAGACTATTGTATGATGATAAACGGGGTTAAAAGTCAGGTTGTCAGTTTCACAAATAGGAAAAGTCCTCTGAGTTTTAATTACTGCGTTGATGGGATGAAAGTTCCTTTTGGGGATCATTGTAAGTACCTATGTGTTAATGAGGAAAGATCTTCGTTGAAGTAGTCACATACATTGGATTGTAAGTAAACTGTACAGATCTCTGCGTATGGTTATTTTTATTTTTTGCTATTTAGGGGTTGTAGTAAGAATGTAAAGGAGAGGGCATATAAGTCTGTGGTAAGACCCCAACTAGAGTATGGTTCTAGTGTATGGGATCCTCACCAGGATTACTTGATTCGAGAACTGGAAGAAATCTAAAGAAATGCAGCTCAATTTTTTCTGGGATATTTCCGACAAAAGAGCAGCGTTACGAAAATGTTGCAAAGTTTGGCGTGGGAAGACTTGGGAGAAAGGAGACGAGCTGCTGGACTAAGTGGTATGTTCCCAGCTGTCAGTGGAGATATGGGGTGGAATGACATTAGTAGACGAATGTTTGAATTGTGTCTTTGAAAGTAGGAAAGATCACAGTATGAAGATAAATTTGGAATTCAAGAGGACAAATTGGGGCAAATATTCATTTGTAGACGGGGGGGGAGAGTTAGGGATTGGAATACGTTACCAAGGGAGATGTTCGAAAAATATCTTTGAAATCATTTAAGAACAGGCTGGGAAATCTACAGATAGGGAATCTGCCACCTGGGCGACTGCCCTGAATGCATATTCCCTATCTGTAGTGATTGATTGATTGATTGATTGATTGATTGATTGATTGATTGATTGATTGATTGATTGATTGATTGATTGATTGATTGATTGATTGATTGATTGATTGATTGATTGATTGATTGATTGATTGATTGATTGATTGATTGATTGATTGATTGATTGATTGATTGATTGATTGATTGATTGATTGATTGATTGATTGATTGATTGTATGTAAAAAATATGTATATTGTCAAAGAATGAAAAATGGTGGATGGGTGAGTCATGATTCGATGTTGTCAAGAAAGTATTTAATAATATTATGTGAAAATGGAAAATGGTCAGAACAAATAAGAAAGCAAAACTAAAGGGTATGAGTGTCTTGTCAGCTATAAACGTTTTGGAGAAAAAATGTCCAACACTGATTACACAGTTTATAACTTACCAAGGGAGATGTTCAATAACTTTCCAATTTATTCGAAATCATTTAGGAAAATGCTAGGAAAACAACAGATAGGGAATCAGCCGCCTGGGCGACTGACCTAAATGCAGATCAGGATTGATTGATTGATTGATTGATTGATTGATTGATTGATTGATTGATTGATTGATTGATTGATTGATTGATTGATTGATTGATTGATTGATTGATTGATTGATTGATTGATTGATTGATTGATTGATTGATTGATTGATTGATTGATTGATTGATTGATTGATTGATTGATTGATTGATTGATTGATTGATTGATTGATTGATTGATTGATTGATTGATTGATTGATTGATTGATTGATTGATTGATTGATTGGGCCAGGATTGCGAAGATAGCGCCGTGGCACTAATTAACCCTTGCAGTCGCAATGTGGCTTACCACTTATTCTTTTAATTACATTTTAATACAATCCTTGGCTATGGAATTCATTGAAAACACACACACACTGGTTTCACTTTGTTAGCAGTGCATTTAGTACCACCTAACAATGGATGATAGAAAAATTGGAACAGTGGGAATGAATGGGTACAGGTATATAACAAGTATAGAATTTCCAACAATATAAACACTTGGTCATTCATATATTTCTTTCTACAACTTATGTATTCAGAATATCATTCTAGTAATTCAGTCTCTTATATGCTCATAAAAATTATTACTATTGTTGACTTTTACGTAAGAAGAAATGGATGAAAACATTCAATTGAGGTATTTGTTTACTTTTTCTTGACTACTGTGAATGAAACGAAACACAACAGTCAGTTTGGAGAGGGATGTTACATTTCTTACATTGTTTTCTTGTATTTTTTTTCACTGACAGCATCTTAGTTGTTTACCCAATGGTAAGTCCGACTCATTGGCTGAATGGTCAGCGTACTGGCCTTCGGTTCAGAGGGTCCCGGGTTCGATTCCCGGCCGGGTCGGGAATTTTAACCTTCATTGGTTAATTCCAGTGGCTCGGGGGCTGGGTATTTGTGCTGTCCCTAACATCCCTGCAACTCACACACCACACATAACACTATCCTCCACCACAATAACACGAAGTTACCTACGTATGGCAGATGCCGCCCACCCTCATCGGAGGGTCTGCCTTCCAAGGGCTGCACTTGGCTAGAAATAGCCACACGAAATTAAAATTAAACCCAATGGTAATATCAGATGATCTTTCTTATAGTACCGTATATCATTCAGCACTCTCTAATGTACTGTTTTCGGATTTCTCATTGGTGACGGTCGAGTTGCATATTTATGGAAATAACTATTCTCCACACACCTCGTGAAGCCTAAAAATCCAGAGGATTTTCCTTATATCGTGGAGTTGGTCTGTACAAGACTTGCACTGCTAACTGACAGATTCAAAAGAAAAGCAGGTGGTATTACCACTTATTTGATCCATACTTGAATCTGTAGTTCCCTACATTTTCACCTAATCTACCGATCTCTCCCATAGACGTATAACAGTTGTAATCAGTAATTATACCAGATGTAATTGAACCAGCAATTTGAAGATTGAAACAAACGCCAAAAAAATCGAAATTAGTTTCTCTGCTCCAAACGTGTCATCTCACAGACACCCATTCTTAGTTATAAAGAAGGACCGAAAACCACTCGCGTGCTGGTGTAATTGGACTTGGAAATATCCGTCACCTTGAAGAAGGGAACTTATCCCGGTTTTGTTTCCTTCTTCAAACTGATACCGAGCTTGTCTACCATCATCATTTAGAAAGATTCATCAGTACTTTCCAGTCTGAGGGTACTCATTTCTGCAATTTGATCGCAACTTTGGGACTGCTAAGAGGAAAATCAGATGATTGGACAGAATTTACACACCACAACAATACATTGATTTGATTCAAACCTCTAAGAAGTCAGGATTCATTGTTACTCAAACCTCATAAGAAAGTACCCTAGACTTCAAGAATTAGTGGATTATGCCTTACGAAGAAAAAAAAGTACCTTACAGTATGTCCAAGGAGAGGTTCTCATTTTCGATTTCCAAATACTCCTTAGCAAAAGGTTATCTAACCACATCCGAGTTCATTGATGAACATTACTTTTCTGCTGCAGAAGCCAAACACAGGAGTACCCGACGTTCTAATAGAAAGAAACTTTCCAAGTGAATTTTTAACAATTTGCTTCGCATTGCATTGACACAGATAAGTCTTGTGGCGACGATGGGATAGGAAAGGCCTAGGAGTAGGGAGGATGCGACAGTGGCCTTAATTATGGTACAGCCCCGCGTTTTCCTGGTGTGAAAATGGGAAGCCGCGGAAAACTATCTGCGGGGCTGACGACAGTGGGGTTCGAATCCACCATCTCCCGGATACAAGCTCACGGCTGTGTGCCTCTAACCGCCCGGCCAACTCGCCCGGTCATTCCAGATGAGTACAAACCATTTTATGAAGAAGTATTGATGAGATCAACAACTCCAGATTACAGTGAATGTGAAGGGCAATAATGATTTTCAGAGTACATTCTGTACATAATGCTTTCAAAACACGTGAGTAGTATAGAACGTTACTGCATACGTTGTATTAGTGATGTTTTAAGAAAACAAAAATATTTCTGGTGTTTTAATAAATTATTAGTATGCCTATTTCACAATCAGTTTGAAGAAGAGAACAAATTCACTGTTTTTGATATCGTATTATTTCGTTACGAACAGTCTAACTGATCTGCCCAAGGTACTGGAAGAGCGGGTTAATGTAAGGAAACTGCCATCAAAGGTTAAAAAGATAATAAATAAGAAAAGTAATAAGTTTTTAATTGTTTTTTTCAATAAACAGTTTGTGGATTCATTCCCTTCTTCAAGCTGCTGATTGAATTATCTCGTTATATTTTCGTTCACATCGGCTATATCGCTTTGATTTTCCAGTATGACATACACCTTTTTTGTTCGAAGCGATATTGTCAATGTTGTTGTCATGGTATCGAATGAGAGTAATACCTGACTTTTCATCGCTCTCTAGGTTATACGACCCTCTTTATTCCTTTTTCATCTGTTGATAATCCTTTAATGGAGCACCTTCGCTTCTAATTGATTGAATTGTTCCAGATCCAATGCAGCCCTTTCCTTTTAGTGCATCCAGCAAGGGCAGTGATGCTTTAATACGGAACCATGGTCTCGTCAATGCATAACAGTGTCTCATTGTTGAAAGCTCGTTGGCACCTACCAATCAACATTGTCCAAAGGGGTAGAAATTCGGGAAATATATCAGTTTGGTACATACTGTTATTGTCATAGGCATTTAAATACTTTATGATATTCTCAAAAGTTACTCTTGACATAGCTTTTGGTACAGCTAAACTATGAGAGTCCTCACTTATTTCCCAGTATATTCTACATATTGGTAATCAGCTACAGCCTGCCGGAAGAAGTATTGCGAGTAACACACCCTAATCACTTCATCTGTTACATGGAACGCCTTATATCCACGCTGAAGGGCGTAGGTATTGTGAAATTAAATAACATATCAACCACATTTGGATTATAGATAAGTTCAAAGAACTGTACTGTGGACAAGTCTTCTTCTAAAAAGGTCCGGAAGCACTCAACTTTTCACCTGTCTTTCACCTATGTCTGTGTCATTCCAGTTCCATTCAGCCTTCTTTCATCTACTGCTACTAGCCTGTGTTTCAGAAACTGAGGGTTCTTGGGAGCTTGGCTCCGTTGATATTTCCGGGAGTTGGATCACTTGATCTTTTCCGCTCAATCTGTAGGATAACGAGTAGTAGGGCAATGTATGTTCTAAAACACAGTTGAGCCCTTATTGAAGTGCTCATTGAATTAATCAGTCATTTATTCGAAGGTACAGAGAATATTCCATTTTTATTAAGTGCTAGTAACTGACAGGAAACATCTACATTCAGCAGCACATGTCGCAATCTCTGCAGGGAGCTTGGAGCTCGGATTTGTTTGCTCACCAGCTAAGTTTGGAAGGCGGAATTTCGACATGACGCACACAAAGCCGAACAAGGGAACAATAGAATTCCAACGGAAAACATTTCGGATGCCCGGGCGAGAGGCTAGGGTCGCTTATAAGAAATGTTTGAAGTAAGCGTCAGGTACGCGATGCGTCGAGCCAATGAAACGATAGAGCCACCGGCGATACGGCGAGGCATTGGTCTAGAAGAGATATGGCCCCAATCGAGGATACGACGGCGTCTTCGAGGACGAGTTAATAAAAACGATGACCGCGTCAGTTAGTTACCCTATTATTCGGCGAGATTCTGTGCAGGTAACATCGTAAGAAGAAGTTTTTATTTACGCGAGTGATCGTGTGGGGACTCGTAAGATTTTCCTGGAAGACGCTCAGTCTTCATTTGGTATACTCAACTTTTCTTATACTGGGAGAATGGCTTTTAACTTACGACTACCAAAGGGAGAGAACAGTTCCATTTAATCATTTCAAAGTGCATAGTAGCCTGCCTGTGTGAATCGTTTTCCGAGGGCATAAACTTTACCATTTTCAGTTCAGCCTTGTAAAATATGGGAAATATTTGACCTAGTTACGAGTGTAGATAAGAGAAGCGTTTCCGCGAATGAATGGGAACTGGTTACACGGTCGGTGGAATTTACCCCCAGGCTGTAGTATTCTAGTAACTGGCTGGTTGATCTTGACCTAGTTTCTACATCGCGAACGAGGGGATGTTTTAGACGACATCCAGAAGCAGAAGCAGCAACGGAAAATTCAACATCACCTTACTACCCCTCGATGGAGACAAAAGGACTGATCCAAGTCTTTTCTGAAGGCAGCATTGTCATCGAAATGGCGGGCTAAGAAGCAAGATGGGGTCGGCTGTCTCCCGAGGACGAGCGGCCATTAGTCAACATTGCAGATGAGTACAATATTTTAATGTAATTATGTGAGTGTGAACGTGTTTAATGTTGCAAAATGGGATAGGTTAGTTTGGTATTTAACTTCTGTATGTGTAACTTTGTTTGGTAGGATTACGTCCTATTTAAAGTAAATGATAGGAAGCTTGTTAATGTAAATATAAATTGTAACATAAATGTGGACCGTTTGCATGAGGTCGCAGCTTGCTTTCTTACACTTTATTCTGCATTATTTAGCTGAGTGGTTAGCGTCATTTATTCACGAGTCAGTTTCTTATTTTAGCCTGATATAATATTTTGATTTTTTTGCTTTGATGGTTGAGATGCAGTGAACGTCTTGGGGCTTAATTGTAATTGTAGATAAGGATTCAAATTAAAGACAAGAAGGACTAGATTAAAGTATTATTAAGGGGAGCTCAAAGTGTACGGAAACACGCCGTCACGTTTTCTGGGATTTATTGCATGATGTGTGAATGAGAGTGTGTAAGACGGTGGAGTATGGATCCACGAAGTTGTTAGCGTCATCTTCACGACTAGTTTGTATATCTAGGTGGTAAATTACTTATTGATTCACGAGTTCCACGAACGCAGTTTAGTATTTCGAGTTCCGAATATTAGAATACAATTTCTGTAAAATGTATCATTGTTATAATTATTTATTTATTTATTTATTTATTTATTTATTTATTTATTTATTTATTTATTTATTTATTTATTTGGTAATATGAAGGTACACAGGCTAAGCCCAATTACGTTCCTTCATGACATATAGACTTTAAAGTGTAAATACGTCAAACAAAAATAATAACAATAGTAACAATAATAGAAAGAAGTACAGAAGAAAACTAATAAGCAGAACACATTTTAAAATTATTACTACAAATGAAAACATAATAATATAGCCTATAGATCAGCCATAGAAAATTACTAAACAAGTTCAAAAAAACACAAACAAAAACTTATGAGTACCTAGCATTCCAGCAAAAAGGAATTTAATAATGATTTAGTAAAAAATGGAATTTATTTGCTTATTGAACAACCTAGCGCCAGCAAATAAATCAACTTGTGCACTAATTGAATTATAAACTGACAATGTTTTGACTAGTGGTGAATTAGAGTGATGAACGCTTCTTGATCTTGGGATGTGAAATAATACTTGCTGTCGTGATGTTACTTGTGGTACGTGAATTGGGATGAAGGTAAGTAATTCTTGACAGTCAATATTACCATTCAAAATTTTCCTCAATATATGTAACGATATTAATGTTCTCCTGTTTTTCAAAGACGTGAAATTGAACAAACTTCTTAAAGAGTGGGTTGAAATGTCAAATGGACAAAATATATTGAAAGTTTTATAATATAAATATCTTAGAAATTTATTTTGTACAGTCTCAATGTGACGTGTTTGGTCCTTATAAAGGGGGTCCCAGATTACCGATGAATATTCTAACTTGCTTCGTACTAAACTTATATACAACTTAATAATAACTTCAGGTTGAGTAAATAATTTGGAATTTCTAATAATAAAACCAAGCATCTTGTTAGACTGACCTATTACTTTTGCAATATGGCTATTAAAAGTTAACTTGCTATCGAAAGTAATTCCTAGATCATTAATAGACGTTACAATTTCAAGTGTTGTTTCACCAATATAATATGTCGGATTTATATATTCCTTTTTCCTCTTAAATACCAGAACTTTACATTTTTTTACGTTTAGGAATAATTTGTTGCTATCACACCATAATATAATATTATTAATATCCTGTTGCAAATCATTCACGTCACTGCATTTATATATGGTCTTATATAACTTAACGTCGTCAGCAAATAACAAACAATCAGAGGAACGAACCATTACAGGCAAATCATTAACCATAATGAGAAATAGGAGAGGCCCAAGATTGGAACCTTGTGGCACACCGGAAAAACTTACAAAATTATGTGAAATTTCACTTTTAAAATAAACAGATTGCTGCCTATATTTTAAATAGGAACTTAATAGTTGAAGTAATGATTTAGAAACTCCAAACTGATGCAGCTTTATCAAAAGAATTTTGTGGTCCACCTTATCAAAGGCCTTTTCTAGATCCATGTATATTACATCGGTTCTTCTATTTGTGTCTAATGCATTATAAATCTTTTGGGTAAAACCCAGCAAGTTAGTAATGAAAGATCTGCCGGGCATAAAGCCCTGCTGACATTGTGATAGCTCTACCTTAATATGGTCGTAAATCCTAGAGTACAGTATGTGCTCATATATCTTCGCTATAGCATTAATTACTGAAACAGGGCGATAGTTTGCTATCATCTCTGAGTTCCCTCCCTTTAGGATTGGAGTAATTTTTGCCATTTTCCACTTTTCCGGGAAGCAGTATGTCTTTAAAGAAAGATTGAACAAGAAAGTTAATTGAGCAACAAGTATGTCAGCACAGCCCCTGATTATGTATGGTGGAATGCCATCAGGTCCGCTGGATTTCTTAGGTTTTAACTTTTTATTAATGACTGTTCTTACTTCATCTACCAGTATATGAGTGATGTTCAATTCATCAACCCTGGGAAGAACAAAAACTTCATTCAAAGGAAGATGTTCCACATTATAATTAAAATCCGTGTTCACATACACCGATGAGAAATACTCAGCAAACCCGTTTGCAATGTTTCCAGGTGTATAACAATTTTCATTCAGTAGAAATGAGTTGTCACATGAACGTGATTCCCGCTTACTTTTGACATATGTCCAAAACTGACTAATATTATTCTTAACTCCATTTTCTAAATTATGAATATAAACAGCATAAGCCACATGTAATTTCATTTTCAATTCCGACCGAATCTGTCTAAACCTCGTATCGTAATATTTCGAAAATCTCCTTTTTATAGCACATTTCTTCTTTATTTTTATGGACTGAATAATATCACGCGTGAACCAAACTGGATATTTGGATTTTCGAATGACTTTCTGCTTTGGAACGCAGTTTTCGAAACATTTGTACAGCGATGTATAAAAGAAATCAACAGCAAGATCAATATATTTGAAAGAATACAATAAACTCCAGTCGAAGTCTCGTATATTACAATACAGCCGCAAAAAATCAGCCTTTTTAAAGTTGTAATATTCGCGATTAATTATAGGAGGCAATGGAACTTTTTTAACGGGCGGTAAAACTAAACAAAGTGCAGGGTGATGTAAGTCTTCAGATACTAATGTGAATTCGTCATGCTTCAGTTCAACTTGAATATTACCTAATACTAAATCTAATGTCCTGAAATTACAATTTTGAATATTGTTACGTGATGCTAATCCAAGATATGAGATGAACTGAAATAGACGACGACTGGTCATTGATCCTTCATTAAAGTTATAACTGGCATTTATAACTTCAGGTATGTTGAAGTCACCGACAATAAGGCAGTCAGATGTTATAAGACCCTCTATGTTTTCAACGTAATTGAAGTGTCCTTCATATACAGACAGTTTAGAAGACGGAGCAATGTACACAGCATTTATGAATAACTTACGAGTATGACCCTGAATGTAAAAAGTTATTGACTCGCACCGTTGATCGTTATATTTAGAACACAGTTTGGATTTGTACCCCTTTTTGACAGCTACTAAAATTCCACCACCTCTAGTCTTCCCAGATAAAAACAGATCCCTGTCATTTCTGAACGCTACATAGCGATCATTGCAGAACTCACTATCCATGATATCCTGACCCAAAAACCTCTCTGTCAGTACAATTACATCATAATCACTACATATAAGATTTTTAAGAAATACAGCAGTTTTTGTTCTTAGGCCACGAACATTTTGATAATAAATTGTTAATTCATTCTCAGGCATCAACAAATATTAGTAGAAAATTATAAATATTAGAAAATAGAGGCAAATATTTACACACAAATAATTAAATAATTTCAAAGAAAAAATAAATTAAATGTATAAGGAAATGCATGGAGATCAGAGCTTACTCAGGTCCTCATTATTACTGATGACATGTTTAGGACTACCTTCTACCTTCCTAATCATGATCTTTCCACTTCTACTAACCCAGAGGTATTTATAGTCCTTTTCACGTTGCAACTGCTTCGCCTTAGCAAATAAAACTCTTCTAGCTGGGACAAGAGATTGATTGATATAGATTGGGTTGGGAGTTGACATGCCGAGCTGAGTTGTGGATAAGGTTCGCTCGACCTTGCGCCTGGCGAGTAATTGCTCTTTATGGGTCCTTCTAACAAACTTAACTATAATTCCAGACGTTGGACGATTAGAGACCTTTTTTAATCGATGACAAGCATCAATCATGTCCTCCTTCAAATCTAAGTCTAAAGCCTTGCCTATATTGATGACAGTCTGCACTACATCCTCATTAGGAGACTCGGGAACACCAAATATTTCAACAGTGTTAGACCTTGAATATTGCTCAAGGTCATCACACCTCATGGCACGATTGTTTACCATGTTCGCCAGTCGCCTATTGAATACTCCTATGTAACTTACTGCAGCAGTAAGATACATATTTTAGGCGTCTAACTTCAATATGCACCAGGAAATAGCACAATTAATACGGAGCGCGACCCGACACGACCTCAGCCAAGCATGACGTCACTAATCAGTTTAATATATTATTATTATTATTATTATTATTATTATTATTATTATTATTATTATTATCATCATCATCATCTAATGAGTTTCTTGCGATGTAGTGTTGAGATATTTCAGTAACTTTCCGATGTTCAGACATGACCGATTGTCAATGTGGCAAGTTCTTAGTTTCAGTTCATCGTATTTATTACAGAGTTGGCCACTTGTTTATTTTGTGCGCGTGTGCTTTATTTGTGACCAGCGCGGTCGTTTCTTCAGTTTTACGCGACTTTAGGACATGAGATATTATTTGTGTGATTTTGAGTAAGAGGACGCGTTCCTCATCTGAAAGGCCTGCATTTTCTTGATCGTGTGACTTGCCTCGGGTAGACTCTTGAGCAGCGTGTGTAAAGGGTTGGACTCTGTGGTTTGGGTATTGCTGCTTTATTTTGGGAGACGTGGATCTCCACTTTGAGTCACTCCGCCGTGTGTTGGCGAGGGTGATACGTTTGTCTACCGAGGAGAGTTTTATTTGAGCGGCCTGTACTTCGTGATTTTAATGTTCCGTCCATGTTTCTACGGTCGTGGCAGTTGACGAGTGTTTTTCTATCGCGACGTTTGTTTCGGATTTTCTTTTACGATAGAACCGCGCTGAGGAATATTTTGTGTCATGTCATCTCTTCCAGGATACAACGTCGAATTAGGTATTGAAAGGTAAAGCCTACTCTGTCATTTTTATATTGTCTTCGTGTCCTGTAGTTATTTTTCAGGAACCTGTGTTGAATAGGAAGTGTTGCTTAACGTCTTATTATGTTTCCTTTCATTTTCGTTGTGGCTTTAAGTGGATGCGAGTTGCGTGAATGCCGCATGCTTTCCTTGGTGAACCCTGGAAAATATGATATCATGTTTTTGTTTCTTTGAATGTATATATTGCCTTTTATATGATTTTGATTTGTGTGGTTCCAATCCACATTGTTTGTTATGCTCATGAGATTGTTCGTGGCTCAAGATGTATATATTGTGTGCGTAGGATGTTTTACCACTCAGCGTGTTATATATTGTACAGTTGGGATATTTTGTCCCCCCTTTTGTGCATTAGATCACGTCTTTTCTTAAGGTCAGGGACCCCACTGCAATGTCAAGTGTACAGTTAAAAGTGTCAACAAAAAGTAAAGCCAGGAGCGTGGTGCGTGCACGCAAGCCCGTGTGTTAAAATTAATTTTTTTTAAACTTAAAAGTTTGATTTGATATGTTAAGTATGTGTGTCGGCATACTTGTGAATTTGTAAAATATTCTGATTCTCAAGATGGACTTTATCCAGCTGAAAAGGAAAACAACAATCTGAGTCATGTAAATCTGATTATTTGATACTTTGCTATTTTTTAAATATTTATCTTGTTTATTTTAATAAACAGACTTTCCTCCAAAACCGACGTCATGCTTCGCCTTGCTTTATTTGTAGTTTTAATTGACCTCACCGTGTCCGTATTTAGTTGTATGTTCCCAACATGATCCAGGGTGTACGTATTTTAGGGCATTATTTTTATCATATTTCGGACTGAGCACGCCTGGGATCGGCTGACTAGTCTGGGGCAAGTTACCTTGATGGTAGAAATGGGGACACAATGTCAGCATATTTTGCGCTGAGTCAGCACCCGAGGTCATTGACCGCTTGTAGTGTACCTATGCGGGTTCTGACCCCGAGGTAATTACCCCTAGTATAATAGTAATGCAATGCGGATTCGCGTAAGAAAGCAAGCCTAACCTCACGTTCGCCATCTAGGAGGGGCTTATCCTCACTTTTAAGGCCAGATGCCCCTCCCAACGCCATCTTGCAGGGGCCTAACATCACAGGGCCTAGTTTTAGAGCCAGACGCCCTTCCCAACGACATCTTGCCAGATGCCCTTCATGGCGCCATCTTGGAGAGCCCTAACCTCACAGGGTCTAGTTTACGGGCAGATCCCATCCCGACGCCATCTAGCCAGATGCACTTTCCGACGTCATCTTGGAGGGGCCTTCCCTCACTTTTACGGCCAGATGCCCTTCCCGACACCATCCTGAGTACTAGGACAATGGGGATTCGCACAACAGAGCACGTCCAAACTCATGGAGGGCCTAACTACACAGGGCCCTGTTTTACGGTCAGATGACCTTCGTGTCGCCATTTTGATCCTTCCATCAGAGGGGGCACATATGGCCTAACCTAATTTTATGACAAGATGCCCCTTCCGATGCCATTTTGGAGGGGCCTAACTACACAGGGCCCTGTTTTACGGTCAGATGACCTTCGTGTCGAAATTTTGATCCTCCCACCAGAGGGGGCACATATGCTCTAACATAGTTTTATGACCAGGTGCCCTTCCCGACGCCATTTTGGAGGGGCATAACTACACCGTCCCCATCGCCATCTTGGCCCAGTTTAACGGTCAGATGCCTTATCGCACGCCATTTTGGAGGGGCCTAACTGCACAATCGCCCATTTTCGTCGCCATTTTGGAGGTGCCTAAATACACAGTCGCCATCTGGGGCTCAGTTTTACGGACAGATGCCTTCCCGTCGCCATTTTGAGGGTCTAACAACACAGTCGCCATCTTGGGCTCACTTTTACGGTCAGATGCCCTTCCCGTCGCCATTTCGGAGGAATCTAACTACACAGTCACATCTAGGGCTCATTTGTACGGTCAGATGCCCGTATCTCCTCACAGACGTCATTTTGGAGGGCCTAAGTACAAAGTCGCCATCGTGGGCCCAGTTTTACGAACAGATGCCCTTGTCTTTTCACTGACGCCATTTTTGGAGGGCCCTAAATATACAGTCGCCCTCTTGGGCCCAGTATTGCAGACAGATGCCCTTATCTCCCTACAGACACCATTCTGGAGAGGCCTAACTAAACAGTCACCACCTTGGGCCCATTTTTACGGTCAGATGCCCTTTCCTCCTCCTCATCTGGCCCAGTCCCCCCATGGAGTATTGACAAAGCTGTGACGTAATAAGCGCTGGCGATTCAAAAATTCCGTTTAACATGCAGCGATACCTCAACATTGTTATGCATGTTTAGACTTGTTCGTTATCAAGGTTACTCTCAAGTAAACTCAAGCCTTTATAGATGGTATAAGTGTGACTTTTTCTTTAGTCTTTGAGATACTGTGATAGAGAGTAGAGCGCTTTATTCCATCATGACAAGAACATTAAGAGTTGATGTACAAGGTTGCCAACTGAACGGCAACAAATTTGTTTTCAATGAAGTGGCTGTGTTGGATTGCACTGAGTTGTGGGCGCCAAAAGTAGTCAGTTTACTACTGAATCCACCTTTCTCTTACTATTTGCAAACAGATGAAGACAAAAGGCAGACAGAATGGATAGAAAAATTTAGGTCTGCAGTGAGCTATCTCTCTATGATCATGAACGCTTATTTGTCAAGAGAAGATCATGTTTTTAAAGGGTTCTGAAAAACAGGAATGGTTGCGTGAGTATCTACCATCAACGTGTGAAAGTATCGACATGCATGAATTAGGATGTCCATCACTTAAAACTCTTCACAGGAGCATAGTGGAGAAAGAATTGAACCGTCCTTACGACATGTGTGCATGCTCTTTGATTGGTTGTGTTGCAGTGCATGCAGGGAGGAGAACAACATATATAAATTGCAGTGTCGAAATGACGTCAGTGTGAAAGACGCATTTATAGAGTAAAGACATCATGTCATTTCTATCTGAAACTAAGTGTAACGCAGTTGTAAAGGCAATCGTAAAGTTTTATGCATGCAAAAAGAAACTAAACCCTTTTACTGAAGAAGCGTTGAATTCATTACAAAGTCATTTCTGGCAATATAGGTGCGAAAGCTGCAAACATCTGGGATAAGGTGCCTCGTGAGTGGACTCAAGACCCTGTTTTGTCAGGGCTTCAAACGTGTAGTTTATATCATGAACAAGTAAGTTTAGCTAAGAGACCTCCAGTGAGACAGTGCCGTACAAATCAACCCATTAAACTGTACCACGGACCTAAAACTAACGAGTTGTCTCCGCTTATAAACACTTATCATGACTGCGAAAAGAGTAAGCAAGCTGTCACAGAAAAAGCTGAAGAAATGTGCAGGGTGAAAGGTGTGGAAACATGCTGGGCATGGACTCATCAATAAGGTGATTGATTTTCTCCCTTTTGAGCTTCGTCTTCTTAGTTACCAGTACTGTGGTCCTGGAACTCGAATTGACGTCCGCTTGGCACGTGGTGATCCTGGTATTATTATGTTAGATGCTGCCTGCAAGGAGCATGACATTGCTTATCGTCAAAAAATCCTGAACTAAGACGTGTAGCTGATAAAAATCTGTATCTTAAAGCTATGCAGCGCGTGACGTCACCTAATGCTACAGTTACTGAGAAGATAGCAGCATTTGTCGTTGCCGGTACAATAAAAGTAAAACTGTTACTGTGTGGTGGCATTAAACAGCGAAGACAGTAGAAATAATCTATGTAGGAAAGGACAGAACAGAGTTACTTAAAGAAAGAAAGTCTGCTTGCGAGAGATCATACTTTTCGCGTGTAATAACACATCTGCGACAGTAGTGCGACGTGCTGGTTTATGTAACTCGTGTGGGATGCTTATCTTTATAGGCGAGTTCATATCTTGACGAGCATACCGAATAATACGCGCATGATACAATTCTCTCTCTGTTTCTAGAATTTCTTATTTATGACCTGTGTGACCAGCATCTTGCGAAGCTCCTTGAAGTTGTAATCGTTCAACGAGTAAGTAAGGGTAATTCCAGTATCACGAGAATAGGTTTGACATAAATAGGTGCAATCTACTTACTTATGTCGCCCCATACTCAAGTATGCACGAATAACGTTTTCCTGTTCTGTTGCGACATCGTAAAAGATCATAAGAGAATTGGGAAGCACATCATCCGGTGATGGTACTTGCTCATGCGAATTAAACTGAAAATATTTCAAACAATCTTTAACCAGATCGTGCATTATAATTTGTAGAATAGTGTATAGCTGTTGATAGAGTGACTTTGCGAATACGTAAATATTCTCGTAGCGTATGCCACTTAAAAAGTTAATGAGTGTGAGTAAAAGATTTGTCTTCCCACATCCCGCTGGACGAGATATAATCTCTCGAATAGTAAAAGGAAACAACGTTCTATGTCGTTTCTTGTAATTGTACCAGAACTAGGTAAGAAATGTGGCACTATGTCACTAACAGGTAGTGTGTCTTGCTGCTTTATAATCTTCATGGTAACTGAATACTAAAGTAAGAAATATTAATATATTAATACATATATATATATAACGAAAGAAAAGGTAAATATCAGTTCATAATTCGCTCTTGACGAGTAAAGTCGTGTACACAATGGCGAAACAACGATATCCAAACGATATGAAGAAGAGGAAAACAAAAACTGTTCGATGGAAAGATGTTGTAAAGGCTGCTCAAAAAGCTATTTGAGGGGAATACCATCCGCGTGAAGCTATTACTAAGACACTACGCGCAGCAAGAGTGAGAATTTCTCCAAAGTGCAGAGCAATGTTTTGTAAACGTACACGAATTATTCCTGTACCAAAACGAAGAGGATTTCTTCCTGCGCTGTATGCTGGACTAGCAGCTTTAGGGTCTTTGCTGGGTGGTGCTAGTGCTATAGCAAGGACTGTTAAGACTGTAGAAGAAGCAAAGCAACAGTTGAAAGAGAGTGAAAGTCATAACAAGACAATGGAGGCACAACTGCATTACGAGGCAAAGGCGTACTCATGGTGCTTGCGCCATACAAAAGAGGGCTTGGCATCTACATATCTCAAAAAAACTTCTACTGAATGCACTGCCACATCGAGCTCTAACCCACGAAGGAGTTTTACGTTTGCTAAACAAATAGGAATTCATTATTTACGAGGTGCGTATACGCGCAATCAACTAACGCCCACGTGAACGTAAGAGTGCTGTAATTAACTTAGACAACAGTCGCGGACCTGGATCTCATTACGTTGCCTACGTAAAACGTAAATCTAAAGTATGGTATTTCGATAGCTGTGGAGACTTACCTCCTCCATTTGAGCTCGTACGTTATTTCGGAAGCAGTGCAGACATTGTTTATAATAAAACCGTGTGAAAAATTCAATTCATGCATGTGCGGGCGATTATGTCTTATGTTCTTATATCAAACACAGACAGTAGACAAAAAGCAACAGTGCACGCGTGATGATCAACGGTGAAAGAACGTTCGCTGTACGTGGAGAAGGACCTCAAACAACCGCCTACTTTAATCCACCGATCTAACTCGGTTATCAACCACATAGTCTTGGACTTGTGTCGTTTGAAAGCTACAATAAAATCTATAATGTGTGTGATGGCGTAAAAATGTTCTATTACGATGAGTATGTGCTAATGCTACCATCAGGCAGTTATTCAGTAGACGATATTCGTGACTACATTGAAAGTACGTTAATTGAACAGTTTAGAGAAGAGTGTTTTAGTCATCATAATTACAAGTTCTCAAATACTGTGAGCAACATTACACATAAAGGTATTATTGAGTCATCATTCAAGATTGACTTCAAATCACAACCTGATTCGATTGGACTATTGCTTGGATTTTCGCCAAGAGATCTCATACCGAACGTACGTTACGAGTCTGATCAACCTATAACACTCTTCGATGATCATCATGTAAACATAACCTGTAATATTATAACGGATCTAATAGTAATCAACAAACTTCACACGCCCTGCACGACTTTATTATTACAGAGGAAAGTGGATATACTATTCGTGAGAAACCATCTGTAGTTCATTATCATCCTGTGTCTGTAAAACACATTAGTAACATCACTCTTAGGCTTGTGAATAAACATAATCAGCTCATTAACTTAGATCAACACACCAACGTAGCTTACAAACTTCATCTTAAAACAGTATGGAAAATCTATAAAACAGGGTGTACATTCCGGACAGATTCTATATGTCTGCGAAGACTCAACGAGTTAACAGTTGCGAATAAGCAGATTCTCTAAGATTTAGGTTATATGCTACTAGAACAAAATGGAAGAAATGCTAGACATTATGAACACAGTAGAAACACATGAAGGTGTAGTACGAAGTGAGCTTCATTCCTATCAACCTTTTACGTTTGGACTTAATAACAATGATGAAAGTCGTTTTATCATTAATCAGCGAGATGTATACACCCTTCCACATGAAAGCTACCTCTATATTGATGTACGCCTAGATAAGGCAGATGGAAGTGGACCAAGCACATCTCAACTAAACAATCATAGCCTAGATTTTCTCCTTTATGAAGCGCGTTATGAAGTATATAATGTGGAAATAGATAGATCGAAGAATGTTGGTATTACAAGTGCAATGAAACTCTACCCACCTTATAGTGATGAAGAAAGTAATCTTTTACGGTTGGTAGGATGGAGTCCGAAAGCTGATAACAACTGGATGATTAATGAGGACGGTACTTTTTCTAGAATGTTACCATTAAATTATATGCTTGACTTTGCATATGATCTAGACGTATTATAATCAATGCACAACAAGAGCTATTTCTAATCCGTGATCGAAGTGATTACAATTCTCTTAAAGCAGCAGAAACACCAGTAGACTCGAAAATTACACTTCGTCGTATATTGTGGAGGATACCACATGTAGCATTATCTGATCGAGAAAAACTTCGATTGCTCAAACTTGTAGAAAATGATACACCATTACCTATACGTTTTCGAATTTGGGAGTTGCATGAATATCCTGTGTTGCCACCTACAAACAAGCATAGCTGGGCAGTTAAAACGTCACATTTTATTGAAAAGTCATTGTATATTATTTGTGGATTTCAAACCCATCGCTAATTCAACCATGAAAAAGATAGTTCACAGTTTGATCACTGTACATTAAGAAATATTAGACTATATCTCAACGGAATTACATATCCTTACGAAAACATTGACATTAATTTTGAGAAAAATATATTTGGGTTGCTCTATGGCATGTTTTGAAAATTCCACAAAATTCCAATCAACGTATTATCAGAAGGAAGATCGTCCGCTATTTTCACCTGAAAAATTTAAAAATAAGTCACCGATTGTATTTATAGACAGCTCTTGTCATGAAGAATCTATAAAAGAATCTCCTGTCGATATTCGTTTAGAATTTGAAACATCTGAAATCATTCCTGCTAACACAACAGCCTATTGTCTTATTATAGATATGAGTGATGTCTTTTACCATCCCCTAACGAATATTGTTATAAGACTATAAATATGGATAGCCCTTTATCATAAACATTAGTGTGTGCATCTACATTGTACACTATGGAACAGAAAGAAGAAAAAGACTACACGGTTACAGACAATCGTCTTGCTAAAAAGCAAAACTGTAAATGTGCATCCAGTTCGCATACCTGTGTAAAAAATACGCAAAATCTTATTTATCTCACACAAGTAAGTGAGGCTATTAAGATGTTCTATAAACATAGAAACTTATATCATATGCCAAAACATCTGATTCAGTGTTTGCCACCAGGATTTTTATCTACGTACGCTGCTCCTTTCGTCGATGCTTTTGGGGACATCGTTCCTCTCCACGGCAAGACAAGGTAAGAACTGCATTAACTTCTTTGTAAAGCATAACATACATCTATATATATATATATATATAATAACTTGTCCTGACCGACTGACTGACTGACTGACTGACTGACTGACTGACTGACTGACTGACTGACTGACTGACTGACTGACTGACTGACTGACTGACTGACTGACTGACTGACTGACTGACAGATTCATCATCGCCGAGCCAAAACTACTGGAAATTTTGGGGATACATTCATAATAACATGTAGGTGCTCGCTAAGGAAGGATTTTTGGATATTCCGTCGGTAATAGGGTGAAAAGGGGGGTGAATTTTTATAATGAGGATATCTATATCTCAAAAACTAAAAAATTTATAGACGTAAAAATTCGTGTTTGGAATCTCCTTGAAAAATAAAGAAACACGTATTTTTTGTTTTTAGAACATCCCATTAAAGAGAGTGCAAAAAGGGGTAAAAGGGGTTGAACACCTTTTATGAGGAGACATATATCTCAGAAACTGAAGATGTTACACACATGAAAATTGAAATTTGCAATCTCCTTTGAAAATAAGGAAACACGTGTTTCTGTGTTTTTGGATAATCCGATGAATAGGGGGTGAAAAGGAGTGACAATCGGAGTGGTTTTTAAAAGGACGATAATTGAAAATTATCTAAAACACGTAGCATATTACAGATTTGAAAACTGGTAATTGAAATTTCCTGTAAAAGTAAAGAAACATAAATACATTTTACGGAAAATCCAATTAAGGGGAACTGGAAAAGGGGTGAATTTTCAAAATTAGCATATCTACGATATATCTCAAAAACTTAACATGTTGCAGACGTGAAAATTTGTATTTGGAATATATAATAAAAATAAGGAAGCACGTATCTTTTGGTGTTCGGAAAAAACCTTTACGGGGGGAGGGGGTGAAAGAATTAAAAATTAGGTGAATTGTTGTATGATAATGTACGTATATATACCAAAATCTCTAAAGATATTACAGACGTTAAAACTGGCACTTGGAATCTCCTTTAAAATTAAAGAAACACGCATTTGGGGGGATCAACTTGGTAGGGGGATGAAAACGGAGATGAATTCCTTTTACAAGGATACATATATATATCAAAAACTGAAGATGTTACAGTCGTGATAATTGGTATTTGGAAGCTCTTTTAAAGAAACGGGTACTGTTTGTTTTTGGAAAATTCACTTGAGTGAAGAGTGTGAAATGAAGTAACAAATTCAATTATTTTTCTGGAGAAGAATCATATCTCAAAACTGAAGGTTACAGACATGGAAATTGGTATTTGGAATCTCCTTTAAAAATAAAGAAACGCGCAATCTTTGGGTGGGGTGAAACCAAATAGCTTAAGCTATTTGGTGAAAAAACTTAACCGGGCGGTGGTGAAGTGAAAAATGAGTTGAATTCTTTTCATGAAGATACTTATATCTCAAAAACGGAAGATGTTACAGACATGAACATTCGTATTTGGAATTTCCTTTCAAAGTAAAGAAACGCGTAATCTTTTGTCTTTGGAAAATCCACTTAAGGGGGTGTGAAATAATTGAAGAATTAGATTAATGCTTTGTATGAGGATACTTATATCTCAAAAACTAATGATGTTACGGACGTGAAAATTAGTTTCTTGGAATCTCCTTTAAAAAAAAGAAACATGTATTTTTGTTTTGGGAAATTACACTTAAGGCGGGAGAGGGGTGGAAAGAAGTGAAGAAGAAGAAGTTGAATTATTCTTATGAGTATACATTTATCTCAAAAACTGAATGGGTTACAGACCTACAGGCATGAAAACTGGTGTTTGGAATCTTTAAAAATAATGAAACACGTATTTTTTTGTTCTCGGAAAATCCAGTTAAAGGGCTGAAAAGAACTCGAAAAGCAGCTGAATTTTTAAAATGAGTACCGGTGTATCTAGACTATATGTAAAAAATTTAACATGTTAGAGCCAAGAAACTTGGTATTTGGAAAGTCCTTTAAAAATACAGGAAACTCTACCTTTTTGTTTTCGGGGTGAAAAGAAGTGAAAAATAGTTGAATTTTTTTATGAGAATACTTATATCTTAAAAGCTGAATTTGTTACAGACGTGAAAATTGGTATTTGGAATCTCGTTTAAAAATAAAGAAACATGTATTTTTGTTTTCGGAAAATACACTTAGATGGGGGTGAGGGTGGGGGAAGAACTGATCAAGGGTTCGAAATCTTTTTATGGGGATACTTATGTATATCTCAAAAACTGAAGATGTTACAGATGTGGGAACACGTATTTGGAATCTCCTTTAAAAGTGAAGAAACATGTATTTACTGTTCGACAGGAGAGAAGACTGTTTCTCACATGTACAGTTCTATGTCGCATGGTCGTCTTAGCCCCAAAAGGTAATACCACAAACAAGGTTTAAAAAGAATTTCCGGGGTAAATGTAACTCAATTTTTGGGTAAGTTTTATACTTCAGGAATTTTCAGATAATGTCTTAGTACAATGCCGACGAACGATTACTTTGATCAAATTACGAAATCCACACGAGCGAAGCCACGGGTAATTGCTAGTAGTATAATATATATTTTAAAAACTTAATTTCATCAATGATACGGGGTTTCCGTGGTTTACAGAGGTGAAAGAAGGTGTGGCCATAAATAGTTCAAAATAAGACAATCTGAAGATTAATTTAAAACTTTAAATTTATGGTTATATTCCTTTATCTTCTTTTTCTTTTTTCAGAAATTAAAAATGTATAAAATTCACGTACCAAATTTTACTTACAGGTAATTGAAAATTTTTTAGAAAATCGAATATGAAAGCTTTGAGCTTGAAGCCCCCTAATAATTCATGAGCGCTGCGGTTCCTTTCAAAACATAGTAAAGGAGACGAACCCCCTAATTTTTTACTACATAAGGAAAGAGAGTATTCAAAATACTCAATGTTTCAAGAGCACCGTCTGGTCTACAAAATTACTTAGGAGAACACTCTCCAAACATTACAAAGTTACGGCCTTCCAAAGGCATCATTCGATATTTACACTAATATATGAATAGAAAGATCCTTTATGCTCTATAAATTTTATATTTATGAATCTATTTCCAGAAATATCCAGGCCTATCAAAGGCTTAACCTTCATTTTACAAATTCCAAGAGTAGGCACTGTCTTATGCGCTAAACAGTATACCTTTGTACATAAAAGAAATGACACAGGGGTATAGAGTATCCATTCTACCTGGCTTTTGTGGAAAAACAACAGGTTCAATTACTGGAACAAAAATAAAAATTAAGTGAAGGCGAACACTTGCACTCCTGGAAGTTTACAATTAAATGGTTAAAAACCTATTTGGGCCCTTGGCCTGAAGTTACAGAGGCTAAGCCTATACTACTGAGGTGACTAAGTTGAGAAAATTTAAGTTACAAAAGCTACAGACAGAAAACTGTTACAGAGTCATAGTCACCTCAAAGTCAAGTTGACAGGGAACGCGAGAGGGTATCACACTCTCTATTCCCGAATTTCGGCTAAGTTCTTTTGACTAGCTTTAAAGTTATATTTTGGAAAATTAAGTTACATTAGTAAAGTTTGGAAACCTTCCCCTCGAGCTAACCTTCAAAGATGATCATTTCTATAGGACTGCCATTACCTTCAGCTGCTGGACTGCTTGATGAAGAAAGAGCCCTCCGCCTCCTTAATAACCACACACACACACATTAAACTGGAGCGATGAATAAGACAACCAGGTCGAAAAATATGCCAGCTTTTATACCCGAGAGGAAAGATCCAGAAAACTCTGGGCTAAGGCCCGACGCACCCCCATTTTCCATTGGATGATTAAATAGGTACAAGATGAATATTATTGGTGGAAAAATACACACACAAAATTTAATATTGGTCAACATTTGAAGTTGGCAGGAAGAGGTAGAAGTGTTGTAAAATTTAACATACCAAAAACAAGGAATAATCAGCTCAGTGTAGTAAACCTTAAAATAAAATTTACTTTAGGATTTTAATAGTTTCTCTTCACACTAGAGGGCATAACATAAGTTTGTTGGTAGAGACATCTGTAGAGAAAATTCCAAACTACTTGCGCTAGTTGTTGCGACCTTCACATGTCAGATTGCATTCTTCAGGACGCTTCATTTGAATGAACGGGGCGTGTGTACCTCGCAGTAGAGATCTCCCCCCTTAAAAAGTCTCCTCACAGTTAAAGTTTGAAATTTTTCTAATTAAAAGAGAAACAATTAAGTTGTCTTCTACAGATAGAATTCCTTGATGAAAGTTCATTTTGAAGAAAATTAAGTCAACACCAATCCTGAAGCCTTCCTGAAGCCGTAAAAGTCTGGAATGAAGAGTTCAAGTTGACGGCAAGAGCGGCCGCCACTGCCGATACCAGGGTGGGTTCCCTCGGACCTCCCAAGTACCCCCACATACATCTCTCACGCTACCTTGAGAGGGGTCAGTGATGTTCGCCACAGACCAGATATAGAGATACTGCTCCAAGATGTGTAAGCGGTTGAGTTACCCCACCACAGCCCTCGCCGGAAAGGATGGTGTTCCAGTACGCCGTTATGAAGGAGACTGGGCCAGAGCAGTGTGAGCCCTTACCCCCCCCCCCCAGCATCATTCGCCAGATGTTGAAACACAGCCGCAGATGACGGAGAGGGCACTGAAACAGTCATTTACTTGGTGACATAGATTTTTTATTGAGAGCGAGAGTTTGTTTATTTTCAGCAGGTTCAGATGAGGCGGGCGGCATTGAGGATGCGTGTGTGATTTGCATGATTGGTTTTTGTAGGCGGGGGAGAAAGGTAATGGCAGACAGGCCATGGGAGAAAATAACCTTACTAGAGGGGATATAAATACTGGATATAAATAAGATACTACCCTTACATGGATATGGGCGGGGAAGAAGGCCTCCCCATGTTCCTTTCAAACTGATTTAACCAAAAACATTAAGTTACTGAGCTGAAACCGAAAGAAATATAACTGATTTCTTATTGCCATAACTGAGTGCCAAAATGGTCAAAACAAGAAAATTCATACTGGTTTATCTCAATGGCTGGGTTGCTCACCAAAAGTGTGACCGGAGTTAAGAAATCTAAGATAATGCATGGTCCATGGAATCTGGGGGCAAGCTTGCCTGCAGGTACGCAATTCTTAATCATAACCTGCTCTCCGATCATTATATTGGTGTGCCTCCGTCCACGATCATATCTCTCTCTTTTTCATGAGAAGCATTAAGGTTACATCTAGCCTTCCTCCACAGGTCTCTGATATCAGGATCTATTGTCTATGATAATATGTCATTGAGTGACCACAGATTAGAGAGCGGCGTGTTGGGAACAAACTGGAACATGAGAGAGGCAGGGGTGAACTTGTGGGACTCATGAACGGCTGAATTTAGAGCAAGAGATAACCAGTGCAGAGAAGTATCCCACCTGGAATGATCTTAATGATGAAAAGCTATCAACGCAGATCGAAGATTACGATTGACCCGCTCAGCCAGAGATGGTTGAGGGTAATAAGCGGAAGTAGTTACATGGTATATAGACAGATCAAACCAGAATTTTCGAAATAAATTAGACGTGACTTTGCATTATCCGAAACTATATATTGACTGAGGCCTAAAGAAGCAAAGATAGTATTATGACAAAAAATAGTAGACTGAGCGGTAGCCAGATTAGTCGGAAATAACCACGAAAATATAGTGAAGCCATCTACAGATACAAGAACAAATTTATTACCGTTCCCCTTCGATTGAGGGAAGGATCCGACATAGTCTATGTACAAACGCTCTATGGGGCGAGATGCTTGATGGGATGACAATAATTTCGCCATCCATACTCTTCCAAATAAACATTTTTCTGATTTTCTCTCGTGTTTTGAAGATGCCTAAATGCCCCTAATGGGATCTCATTACAGTATTTGAAGATCAAGGGCACAAGAACAGTTGGAACCTCAACTTTCATCTTCTGATCGTGCCTCGAAGGGTAACATAAAACGCCGTTCCTCAACCCATAAGGGACAACATGTTCCACGGAGGAAAGGATTTCCATTATCGGAGCCAGCACTGCATCTTCTCGTTGATATTTCTCAATGTCACGATATAGCATAGGGGCGTCCGTCAAAATAGCATTAATACAAGAAGGTATGGGCATGGAAAGAAGAATTATCTTCCAGTTCACTGGTCTCGAACTCATTAGAAGACATGAGGCTTAGTCCATCTGCGACTACATTTTCTGATCATCTAATGTGTCGCACATTGAATTGGAAGGAAGAAATTCTGATAGCCCAGCGGGCGCTATGCCCCTTACGACGAGTTCTACCTAAAACACAACTTAAGGCTTGGTTATCTGCCTCTAATTCAAATTTGACATGTTCCAGATAAAGGCGGAAATTCTCCAGCGCAAACAAGTGTGCCAAACCCTCTAATTCATAGATGGAGTACTTGACTTCTTGAGCCGATAAAGCCCTAGACGCATAGGCGATGGGTCGCCTTCCGAGTTCTGTTTCTTGAAGAAGGATAGCAGCAACATCAGATGAAGAGGCATCTGTTTGTCCTATGAATTTCTTAGAGAAATCGGGCATGGCTAATACAGGGGCGTTAAAAAGAGCTAATTTAAGGTCTTCAAAAGCAGCTTGCTGCGTTGGCCCCCATTCCAACTTGAAACCTTTCCTACGAAGTAGGTTTAGGGGCGCCGCCCTATCAGCAAAGTTATGAACAAATTTCCTAAAGAAATTCACCATGCCTATGAACCTAGCGATTCCCTTAATGTCCTTAGAAGGCTTGAAGTCGCAAATAGCCTGCGTTCTGGAATGGTCTATAGAAACACCTTTGGGCGACACAATATGCGCTAAGATTGAGAAGGCTTAGCAAAAGCTACCTTCGATAACTTGACAGTCAACCCAGCCTTACGAAAAAGAGTTAGGACTTCCTTCAGATGCTCTAAGTGCTCTTCGAAGGTCTCCGGAAACACAACGACGTCGTCGAGGTAATTATAAAGATATTCAAATTTGATGTCAGAGAAGACCCTATCCAGCAGTCTAGTAAAGACAGCTGCTCCCGTCGGGAGCCCGAAAAGCACGCCGTTGTATTCATACAAATTCCAATCCGTGGCGAGAGCCGTTTGATGTTTGGATTCCTCAGCCAGAGGTATCTGATTATATGCCTGGTTAAGATCTAAAATGGTAAAGAACTTAGCCTTGCGAAACCATGATAAACAAGAATGAAGATCAGAAAGGGGCACAGATTGTAACACAACCTTACGGTCCAAAGCCCTGTAATCAATCACATGCCTTAAACCACATTGAGGTTTCGGTACAAGAAAAATGGGCAATGAATACGCCGACTTGGAAGATCGAATAATACCATCCTTTAACATCTGCTCAATGATTTCCTAAAGAGGGTTCATTTTAGGTGGGGATAGTCTATAAGGAGGAAACCTAACCAGAATAGAATCTGTTAGTTCAATCTTGTACTCAGTAAGGTCAGTGATGCCAAGGGTATCTGAAAAAAACGTCAGGAAAAGACTGACACAACCTTCTAATACTTTTAGTCTTGTCCTCAGGTAGATGCCTAAGATCTAACGACATCACACTCGGGGTAGGCGAAATAGATGAAAATGAAACAGAATAACAATTCAAAAGGGGAATTTTGCAGTTAACAGAAAACTTGAATGTGCACTACTTGCTCTGAAGATCGAGCACGAGACCCGAATAAGACATAAAATCGGCCCCCAATATTACAGGGCAATACAATTGTTTAGCTACAAAAACTTAACTTTCTAAGTAAATTTTGGAATGCGAACTTTAGCAAAAGGAAGCCTAAAATTTCCAATGGTGACGAGTTTGCCGAAACGCGTTTAATAGAAGAGAAACGATAGTCCGGAAATTTACAATAAGCTAATAATTTAAAATAACACTCTACGGAAATAACGAAACTCACGCTTCCTGAATCTAATAGAGCCTGACGGGTTTGTTATTTACTTCAGTTTTCAGAAATGGCACGAATCCTGGAATCTCTGCAGCAATTCTGCGGCATTCCCTGTGGCCTTCAATGAATGAATTAGAGGAAGTCTCTTCCTTGAAGAATTCGTCCCCTGATCTAACGGGGCTGAGCCTCGTGAAGTTGAACATTGTTACTCAGCCAAGAACGCTAGTCACTTCATATCACTAGGATTCGTGGAGGCAGCACCAGAAGTTGAACAAGGTGGTGTGCTGTTACTTGAAGTGAAATTCTTGGCAAGATGGGAAAAAGACTCGCACTTAACACAACCTTGGGACGGACCAGCTCCGTTCCTACTTCCACTAGACTTTACCAAGTGGCATTTATTTCTAAGATGATCCGTTGATCCGCACGCATAACACTTGAGTGTAGGAAATGTTCGGCGAGGTGGTGGCCGAGAAGTTTTCGATGACGGAGTGGGCTCCTTGGCGACCCGTAAGGTGTCAACATACCTTACTCCTTCGGCTTACACTGCCAATGCCTCTAATTCAGAAAAAGTTTGGGGCCGAGAGGCGAAACATTGGTACGATCAACAGGGTGGAGGGATTCCTTCTACTATAGTTTGGATAATTTGATCTTCTGGAAAATGAGGAGCTAAAACCCTCGTATAGAACTTTATATCTTGAATAAAGTTGGCAGGGTTCTCGTCAAACCTCTGTACTCTGAAATAGTACTTCCAGATTAAAGATGAGATAGCTCAAGCCGGAGTGAAATTAGCCAGAAAATGGGCATGGATATAATCTATTGAAGATATATCCGCGATTGCTTTTACTATTTTGTCCGAGAGGACGCCTACAGAATAGGGGTAAATTATATGAAGTATTTAAGAGTGAGAGAGAGAGCAAATACTAAGGCATGGTCTTGGAATTCGACTAAAAACCTTAGAAATGAAATTACCTCATTAGTCAAATGAATGGAGAATTTGGAGATGTCCTTAAGCAATATGGCTAAAGGGTGGGGCAAGCTGCTGAAACCAGGTGACTAAATGGGGGACAGCATTGACGGTTGAGAAGGTTCAAACACTGCATTACTCATAAGGATGTGTGGAAGTTGTCTTAGATGATCACACACTGTTTCCGATGGGGCAGATGTTTGTTGAGTTGCCACAGATTTCCTACTCTCAATAGCCTTGCTGGAGTCCCCTTCCTCAGCTAAGTTTACTGTTTGAACAGGGTCAAATTTAGCACTAGCGGCCCCGGATAACAATTGACTAACTCTATTCGACATATCAGACAGGTGATCCAATAGATTACTTGCTTCCTTACCGTGATCATCCTTCAATTTTAGAGACAATAGGTCCCTAGCCCTATTATAGAAATGAATCAGTCTAGCTTGAACTCTTTGGAATTCATTAGCAGAAGGATCGCTTACTGTACTTGTCCAAGGCTTCAGTACATAAACAAGTTACCGTGGTTCATAAACATGATATTACAATGGAGCACCTCCGATGAGCTTCGAACTCAGCCCGGTTATCGAAGTCTCATCCTCCCCTACTATAATGATTCGCTAGCTGAGTCGGTGTAGCATTTTCGGGTCTGACTGGACCGTCCGATGGGGCTATAATCTTCTAATAATCTGTATAGTAGGGGAATATTAATTATGAGAGGATTACTAGTTCATTACTAATGATAAGAAAAACTATATCTTATATAACAACTTTACTATACTAGTGAAACACATCTTATTCGCATGGATATGCCATACAAAACACTTTACATGTGGTATTTAAGGTGATCTTGACGTTTAAAAGTTCGGTAGTCTCTCTCTGCACCTCATTCTACGTTCAATTATTTCAAACTTAAGAGGCGTCCCCTCTCGAACTATTTACACTCTTTCAGACTTAAAGAGGCGTTTCCTCTCGAATTATTTGCACTCTACACTTACACTTATCACTTTGCGCACACATTTAATTAGTATGGGCATACCCTGCTATAATTCCGTTTACCTGTCGAGAATTAATATATTCAAATTATATCAAGTTACGATATCCTATGATCGGATGAACTGAAGTAAACGAATGTTTCTTATGTATACATTCCCAAATCTTTGAAAGTCGTATCACAACACTTCCCTAAATTAATCATTGCTGAATATGCAATATAATACACACGCTCGTTTCATTAGGATTCCAGCAAATATATCCACATGACATTATGTACAACGCTGCAATCCTGTATACAAGAAAAGAGAACATGGATCGACTTCAACATCCAATATCTCATTTACATACAATTAGCACTTACTGCAATAAAATATACAAACACATGTGCCCTTTAAATACATTAGATGAAGTTAGAGGAAGTTCAATCCATCTGTCGGTAGTAACAGTGAGCACAAACTTTCACTGTATCCAAGGAGCGAACCTGGTTCTCCTGAGACATGAATATGCGCTTTAATTAGATAAAGAAGAAATTGGCGGGGTCGTTCATCTAAGAATAATGGAGCTCAACCAACGGTGTCAATAATAAATAATAGCTTGAGTCATTGTCTCCAGGGGAATACGACAGACAATACTTCTCTACTCTTCACAGACAGAGCGAGCGCTCGGCCTGTCTTCGTCCTTTCGCCGAGTAACATAAATCACTCTAACAATGGCCTAGTTCACTTTCACATACAAAGAGTCGCCGCTCTGAGCCCTTTAACTTTGTCTCCACACAGCGAAATACATTATTTCTTTCCTGGCGGGTCATCTCAACTTATTACACCTTGTGGTTGCTTCCGGCATTAATTCTTTTATCTCTAGCGCGGCATATTTCTCGCGCTGATCAATTTAACTCGAAAGGAGCCTCTTCGACATCTAAGTTCCACAATACCATGTCCACACTACAGCCTGGACAATAATCTGTCTCTCATCATCCGACACGCTGACAACAAGCCACTTGGCAGAAGATCCTATTACATGCGTCAAGTTATTCAAACAAATCCCGAGCTAAATAAGTACACAATGCATATTCCAATTTCATGTCTCAGTCGCTATCTCCGATGTCTTAAATTCTAAATGGGACTTTCCTATATAATTATGCGAAGCGTCCAATTAACAGATTGAGGCGCTTGTGATGACTCCTGTTATCTAGTGAATCGGTGATGATCTGAGCCATTTATACAGAAAGTTTGCGCCCCATTATTTTACGACATTTCGCACTTACTTAATCTAGAGTTCTTAAGTCAACGTCATGCACTATAATCCCTTGTAAATAAACAGAAATGAAATATGGTTGCCCCAACAATTGAAGAAATATTTCCTATAAAAACTCATCAAATAAAATGCTGTTATTCCGCTGAAATAGCATATTGGTGATCTGCGTTACATCTACATGCAAATTTACTCTATATTTACACTAGGAGACGACTTTCAAAGCTACAAATAGCTGGAAATGTACTCATCCTTCAGGAAACCACGAACACAGCTTTACAGGGGGGCACACCCATGTATTTAGTCGGCCCTCATGATGCCATCAGCGATGTGAAGTCCTTTGATCACCAACTGCTGAATCACGAACATGATGGCTTGATCTCGTGCGAAGTTCTGGACGATATCTGCTACACCAGGTGAAATTCCGGCAGGCAGCTAGATGTCTCGTTTTCTCTGCTACACAGGGCGAAATTCCGGCAGGCAGCTAGATATCCTGTTCATTCCGACGTTCTTGTAGTCTCCTTATGTAAATGAGGGGAAGTTATCTCATGTGAATGCGTTAGTTTATATTACACATCAGAGATTAAATATATGCTTGGGTCTGCTCAATGACACAAGTACCCCAACCTAATGACTTTTGTGTCTCTGAAGCCCGACATTATTCCCTTCTTATCTAACTATCCTTCTTATTGGCAGCTACTCTAGGTCCTGAAGCTCCACTGGTTCACTAAGAAACGTCACTGGTTAGGCCACTAATGTGTTAGCACTCTCGTATTACACAACAATAATTCAGCCATACTCTATTGCACATAGTCATACGTAAGTCGAGCTCTCTGCTGCGTTGGGGATTGATTTAACGTGGCATTGCCCTTAATCATGCCGACAATGAGCCGTTCATTCACTTTCCTTATATTTCACATTCATATCGAGGACACTCGCTCCACGCACTTAGTTAAATACGTGCCTATTTATGTTAATTGAGCCGTCTTAGTTTAGGCATATATGAGGCTCGATGCACGACCTCTTCGGTACACGGACAGCAATCATCACGGTTTCGTACCGTTCCTACTTTATTAGTTAGCGGCACACTGTACGCGCAAACAGCTTACTCAGATTGTGGTTATTTCCACATACATTCACAGACTTTAATAAATCACTGCTTTACACTGCTCACAGTACAGAATGATTTCTTCATAAAAGACTCGCACACAAATCACGACGAACTGGTAACGAACTTCCGTTGAACTGAAAATGAACTGGTGGTGTCCGTTTCTCAGCTCCTTACTGTATGGGCGAGATGCCCCGAAGCTGGCAGTGGGGGTAAAACACGCCCTCTTCTCAAAATGTGCTCCGGTAATACGCAACGTAGAGTGACGAACAGGATATCATATTGTAGCTCCTGTATTCCCATTATCACTAAGTGAATATTATTAAAATAGCTTCGTGGATTCTCAAGCAATCTTAAATGCGTCCTTTTGTCTCTGTCGGTGAATGATGACGAGCGCTAGGGGAATCCTTGAGCTCGTTGCCACGGTTGGGACCCAACATCTAGTAACCATTAAGACGCGCACTTGTTACGACGTAGCTACCGTACTTTGAATTATGTAGAGCACTTCTCGGCCTCATAATTATGTGAAAACTTCTCTGGTTCAAATGAATGTTTGCACGTGACTCTCCGTTGAGTATTTTGCGATTTATATTAATTATCAGGGAAAAAGCAATTGAACTCGATGAGTTGGCAGTGGTGAAAGAATGAGGGAAATACTGTATAACGTTAGTTCTCACGTTGGATGTACTCCACGAGCTCTACTAGTGACCTAGATTCTCTGTCACGTGATAACGCGTCTCTTTCCATCTCGCTCGTGGTTGGAATGAGAAAACTTCAGGTACCAGCGCTCCTGCAATGCCTCTCTGCTAATTACTGACAACTAGAGTTGGGTCGCGCGAGTCGACATACTGCCAATCGCATACCGGAGCGGGTGGAAAAATCCTAACTTGGACAGTTTTTACCGCAGAATGACGCGGAGAACAGCATATTTCATCTCCTGGGTATCATGACACACTATAGGTGACGTTGTGAACGGTAACATGGAATTCGACTAAAAACCTTAGAAATGAAATTACCTCATTTTCGAATTAATGGAGAATTTGGAGATGTCCTTAAAGCAACATGGCTAAGGGGTGGGGCAAGCTGCTGAAACCGGGTGACTAAACGGAGGACGGCATTGACGGTTGAGAAGGTTCAAACACTGCATTACCCATAA
Source organism: Anabrus simplex (assembly GCF_040414725.1). Classification (NCBI taxonomy): domain Eukaryota; kingdom Metazoa; phylum Arthropoda; class Insecta; order Orthoptera; family Tettigoniidae; genus Anabrus; species Anabrus simplex. The sequence goes on from NC_090266.1 coordinate 802,254,524, forward strand.
AGAAGTGTGGAAGTTGTCTTAGATGATCACACATTGTTTCCGATGGGGCAGATGTTTGTTGAGTTGCCACAGATTTCCTACTCTCACTAGCCTTGCTAGAGTCCTCTTCCTCAGCTAAGTGTACTGTTTGAACAGGGTCAAATTTAGCACTAGCGGATAACAATTGACTAACTCTATTCGACATATCAGACAGGTGTTCAAGTAGATTACTTGCTTCCTTGCCATGATCATTCTTCAATTTTAGAGACAATAGGTCCCTAGCCCCATTATAGAAATGAAACAGTCTAGCTTGAACCCTTTGAAGTTCATTATCAGAAGGATCGCTTACTTCAAAAAACTAACTGCAGGAGCTAGCTCGGTGGTATTATCCGTGATAGTGGATAGACCCTCATCAACTTCTTTCTCCACAAATACCGGGATACAAATAGGAAATTCTAAAGATTCCTTAAGTTTGGCTATATCTTCCGGCATCATTCAATATTGACACTCATATATGAATAGAAATAGCCTCTATGCTCTATAAAGTTTACATTTATGAATCTATTTCCAGAAATATCTAGGCTTATCAAAGGCTCAACCTTCATTTTACAAATTCCAATAGTAGGCACAGTCTTATGTGCTCAACAGCCTACCTTTTTATATAAAAGAAGTGACACAGGGGTATAGAGTACCCATTCTACCAGGCTTTTGTGGAAAAATACAGGTTCGATTACTGGCCCAAAAATTAAAAGCGGAGGCGAACACTTGCAATCTTAGAAGTTTACAATTAAATAGTTAAAACCCTATTTGGGCTCGTGGCCCGAAGTTACAAAGGCTAAGCCTATACTACTGAGATGACTAAATGGAGAAAATGTAAGTTACAAAAGCTACAGACAGAAAACGGTTACAGAGTCATAGTCACCTCAAAGTCAAGTTGATAGGGAACATGAGAGGGTGTCACACTCTCTATTCCCGAATTTCGGTTAAGTTCTTTTGACTATTTTGAAAATTACATTAGTAAAGTTTGGAAACCTTCCCCTCGAGCTAACCTTCAAAGATGATCATTTCTATGGGACTGCCATTACCTTCAGCTGCTGACTGCTTGATGAAGAAAGAGGCCTCCGCCTCCTTAATGACCACACACACACACACACACACTAAACTGGAGCGATGAATAAGACAACCAGGTCGAAAAATGTGCCAGCTTTTATACCCGAGAGGAAAGATCCAGAAAACTCTGGGCTAAGGCCCGTCACACCCCCATTTTCCATTGGGTAATTAAATAGGTACAAGACGAATATTATTGGTGGAAAAAAACATTCACCTAATTTCCTATTGGTCAATATTTGAAGTTGGCGGAAAGAGGTAGAAGTGTTTTACTTTAGGATTTTAATAGTTGCTCTTCACACTAGATGACTTAACATAAGTTTTTTCTTGGTAGAGACATCTGTAGAAAAAATTCCAAACTTCTTGCGCTAGTTGTTGCGACCTACATATATCAGATGGGATTCTTAAAGGCGCTTCATTTGAATAAACGGGGCGGATGTACCTCGCGGTACCATGAACATTAAATGTTTTGTTTAATTTAAATTGTCGCAGGGTGGGGGCATTACAATTTTGGAAGCATTCTACCTCTTCGTAGCAAGCTGTTAAGGAGTACAGCAACCTTGTCGGCTCATAATCAAGACTGTTGTATAACCGGTAGTAATTTGTTTAATTTTGTAAATAATTACACAATAAATATTTCATTAAATTCAAAATGTTCTACTTATTGCATTCCCTTTGCCTCCTTACACCTTTCGAAAATATGCACACTTATACCATCTATAAAGGCTTGAGTTTACTAGAGAGTAACCTTGATAACGAACAAGTCTAAACATGTATAACCATGTCGACGTAATCGCTGCATGTTAAGACGGAATGACCTTAGTATCGCACGTGCTCAGTCCTGTAGGAGCCAACTCTGGCACAGGTAGACATCTAAGTAGAAATGCGGCTTAAGAGGAGGGGAGAAAAGGCAGTGTCGTTATGAGGTAAGACAAAAGTTTGCGACGGAAAGGCCAGCGTCTCAATCGTCTGTGCCATTCAGCCTAGCAGGGTAAGGTAGGTCGAAGTGTTCAATATCTAATTACTAGATTGTGTGCCCAAAAAGCCTTCTAAGCCTCTCCAAAATTAGGGCATATAACGCTTTTGTTGTTGGTTTTTTTGTCCGTCGGATGGAGATGTAAAACCTTGAGCAGACCTCTCGCTGCTCTTCGACAGGAAAAGGCTATGTGCCACTACCGGGTTTTACCCTCTCTCCATATATAATGACATATATTATACCTTCCTTGACGTTAAGAAGGGCATCCGGTAATCGATCTTAACAGATTTATCTCATTACAAAAAGACCGATACCGTAGAGAAAAAAGACAAGTAATGGACACAAGACATGCACCCTTAGCCATCAGTCCCCATTTCAAACCATTCACGCTGTAACGTCACCGCTCTCTCAGGAGAAGGCCTGCGCGTTCAGCTGTGTGCATTTTTAAATCGCCCGCGCTTATTTCGCCACAACTCTGTTGCTACTCCAAGAGGGAACTAGGCCAGATGAGGAGGAGGAGGTAAGGGCAACTGACCATAAAACTAGGCCCAAGACGGCGACTGTGGAGTTAGACCCCACCCAAACGACGTCTGTGAGGAGAGAAGTGCATCTATCGGTAAAACAGGGCCCAATATGGTGGCTGTGTAGTTAGGCCCCTCCAGAATGATGTCTGTGAGGAGAGTAGAGCATCTGTCAGTAAAACTGAGCCCAAGATGGCGCCCCTACAAAATGGCGACGGAAAATGGCGATTGTGTTGTTAAGCCCCTCCAAAATGGCGACGGGAAAGGCATCTGACCATAAAACTAGGCCAAGATGGCGACGGTGTAGTTAGGCCCCGCAAAAATGGTGATGGAAAGGGCATCTGACCGTAAAAGTAGGTCGATATGGCGACGGTGTAGTTAGGCCCCTCCAAAATGGCGTCGGGAAGGGCATCTGGTGTTAAAACTAGGTTAGGCCATATGTTCCCCTCCGGTGGGAGGAACAAAATGGCGACGGGAAGGTCATCTGACCGTAAAACTGGGGCCCTGTGTAGTTAGGTCCCTCCAAAATGGCGTCGGGAAGGCCATCTGACCGTAAAAACTGGGCCCTTATGAAGATAGGCACCTCCAGAATGGCGTTGGAGAGGTCATCTGACCATAAAAACTGGGACCCTGTGTAGTTAGGCACCTCCAAAATGGCGGCCGGTAGGGCATCTGGTCATAAAACTATGTTAGGCCATGTGTACCCCCTCAGGTCGGAAGATCAAAATGGCGACGCGAATGGTGTCTGCCCGTAAAATTAGGCCCTGTGTAGTTAGGCCCCTCCATGATGTTAGGCGTGCTCTCTTATGCGAATCCTCATTTTCCTACGACTCAGGATGGCGTCGGCAAAATCCGCGAATCCCCATTGCCCTACTACTCAAGATGGCGCTCGGAAGGGCATCTGGCAAGATGGCGTCGGTAATGGCATCTGCCCGGTAGTGATTGATAATAATAATAATAATAATACCTGCCTAGACCAAGGTGGTAAAGGGCCACCCGTAAGGACGTGATTTCGATTCTCCATCAGGGAGCTGAAACATTTAAGAAACGTGATTTCCACATGGCCGTGATGTTCACTCAGCCTCTCACGCACCGCGCACGGACCTTTGTTCTGACTAGGGGAGGGGGTGCTTACCCTTCAAATGTGAATCTCTCTACTCACGACAGTTATAAATTCAGCTAGAAGAGGTAACAGTCACCTCCCTTTCATCATTGTGAAGTAATAGCACAATAAAAATTAATGTGAGAGAAAATCTCATATAGCGACCACTCGCGGGTTAAGTGATTTTTATTTGTCATATAAATGCATATTTTGGCTATTTTTTGTCATAAGGTCGTATTTTGAGCTATTTTCGTAGAAACGTCATATCTCGGTCATATTTCGGCGGTTTGGCGACAGCTGTAGCTGTGCAAACTCATCGTCAACTTTCCGATTGAGAACTAGTATTGACAAAACTGCTTTTCCGTATCACATCTGTAGTTAATGTAAGTGGAATACTCTGCCTCTTCTATCAAGATTGCGCAGGAATTGTTTTCCTACAGTTTGTCAGAAAGTCTGGCATATATTAAGTCGAACTTTGGAATTATATCGAGTGCAATTACTCGTTTAGAAGCTGCTAGCTTAGAAATTCATGCAAGTATTGAAATTATGAGAAGTGTTGAACTTTCAGCACAACAATCACATGGAATAGTTGGCGTCAGTGTAAAAAGAAAACTTCAAAACGTGCTTTATCGAAGTGACGGTTTTCGCAGTGTGTGCAAGAGAAATGATGTTCGTAGAGGAGAAGGTACCAGTGCATTTCAAGACGAGTGCATACTCGATAGTAGTGATTTAATATTATATAAATATCCACCAATAACGTCTTGTGACGTAGAAAGGAGCTTCTCTTCTTACAAGAATGTGTTAGGTGATAATCGGAGGTCTTATGCTTTGAAGATGAATCTTGTCGTACACTTCAATACCACCCGCGGGGAAGAATGAAAAAGTTATGTGAGTTTGCACTATTTGCCCTGCCACCCTACCATAATCTATCGAAAGACATCTACTTAATTTGTTTCGTGGTGCTCAGTTTAAACTTTAAGGCATTTGAATAATATTAATGTTATCTGAGCTTAAACGTTCCAAAATATTTAAAAAAATAGATTGATTACTGTGAATAACTGCTAAAGATATTCAGAAAATTCATATGAAAGTAAGAATAAAGAAATTAGTTAACAAATACGTATCAAAGGATTTGTCGTTTCGATTTATAACTTATTTTAAAATGACCATATTTAGATTAATCATTTTTGGGTGATAATTAGTAATTTTTACGTAATATTTCGTCAATTTTAGGTCATATTTCGTCACTTTTGAGGTCACATTTGCTTGCTTATTTGGGATATTTTTAGGTCTTAAACATCCGAGCCCTAATAATAATAATAATAATAATAATAATAATAATAATAATAATAATAATAATAATAATAATAATAATTTTTTAACACCTCATCAACTGATATCAGTTTTAAGAGACGCCGGAATACTAGAATTTTGCCCTAAAATTATTTTAACCATAGTACTTCTTAACCGTCGCTTCCTTCCTAATCCTAGCCCTGTTCTATCCCATCGTCACCACAAAACCTCTCTGATTCAATAAAACATAAAACTAAATAGCAAAAAATGAACAAGGGAAGGTGCTGCTGGCTTGTGAATCACATTTTGACACCCGTTGTACAGAAGTCTACATTCTTGAACAATGTTAGCTAGAAGTCCTCCTGCGAAGCACACGAGCTCTTAAGCGTCTCTTCCCATTGAGGTCTCTTAATTATGAAAACACTCCTACATTAAACAAGCAAGAAAAACTCTCCACTCTCTGTTGTATAAGGGTACTGCATGTCGTCCACACACACGTGTTATACTAACCTTCTCATGCATCATTACAAGCGAAAATATACAGGACCACTAATAAAAATAAAAAGAAATACGGTTTACCCGGAAAGAAAAGCATTCGAACACCCACTAGGAAGTCCATTAATAGAGAATAGATACTTCCAGTTCTGGAGGGGTAATTGGCCTGGGGCTCATTCGGCCTGCATCAGAACTAAGTAACAGATTAATTCTGATAGCAAAGGCGGCTTCCTAGAGCTAACCACTGTACGCCGCTCAGTAGGGAAGTAACGAAGAGTGAAAGTTTTTTACTTTCCACTCCTCCAAGGACCTTTATGGCTTGTAAAAATAAACACTAACAAAAATTATAAACTCAGATACTTTGGCTACAAATAAACACGGGGCTTTTAAGAGAAGAGAAACTACATTTATTGAGTGATGATGATGATCATGATGATGATGATGATGATGATGATGATGATGATGATGATGATGCCGATGATGACGATGATGATGATGATGATACAGAGCGAGTTAGCTACGTGGTGTGACTCGTATCTGTGCGCTTGCATTCGGGAGATGGTGGGTCGAACCCAACCGTCGGCAGCTCAGAATACATAGTATGATTTCCCACTTTTACATTATATGTCTTAATTAAGTCCACAGATGCCAAGGTGTAGCATGCCTGCCTCTTACCTGGAGACTCCGGGTTCTTTCACGGTCAATCCAGGAATTTCAATTCTGGACTGAGGGCTGGAATGGAGTTCACTCGGAGTCGCGAGACCAACTAAGGAGCTGTTGATGTGAGAGGCCGCGGACCCGGTCAAGAGAGGCAAATAGTACAACTAACGATGTCGTCGCACTGGCCATGTGACACTGCAGTATCTGCAGGCCATCCTGCTGGGTAGCAGTCGTCAGGCCGTTGCGCCAAGGGTTAATTTTTAATGGGTTGTGCGAATTCCTGAGCGTTTTCTTAGGTGGCAGTGGAATGAATATTGTGCTTTTACGAAGAAATCTTCTCAAACTATTCTCCATTTTCCCACGAATATCCTTCATTCTGGCAATGTTAAGATTCTATTCATATAGAACTGTAATCTGCAGGTGAACATGTTCTTCTAGTACTTTTACGTAGCATTCGATTTCTTCGTTTTTCTCGTTGAAATAGTACTGAAGGGACCGAAGCGAGTGGAAATCGGATAGCACAATTTTCATTGAATATGGTGGGTGCCGTCTCTCAAATCATCTTTTAAAACTTTCTGTGGTTGATGGAAATAATTTTTTACGATACAGTTAGGTGTTATGGCGTCGATGGAATTGGAATAAAAAAGGACTATGAGTTGGAAGGAAGCGACCGTGGCCTTAATTATGGTACATACCCAGTATTTGCCTGGTGTGAAAGTGGGAATCCGCGGAAAATCATCTTCACGGTTGTCGATAGTAGGGTTCATTTGCCTGGTGTGAAAATGGGAATCCGCGGAAAATCATCTCCACGGTTGTCGATAGCAGGGCTCGAAACCACTATCTCCCAAACGCAACCTGACAGCTACGTGAACCGAACCACACATCCACTTGCGCAGTCGATGGAAATCGTATGTGGCCTGGTGTCGTCTAGCTGGCACAAGCCTACTTTCCGTTCTCCAGTTTTGGTCCCGTCTACTGAATATTCTAGTGAAATTTCTCCGACTGACTGTAGATTCATCCAAGTTGATCGTTCAACTGTGTACGAGTAGCTTGTGCCTGAAGAAAATTTGCACAGCATGCACTTTCTTTTCATAATTATTCCGGAATCACCTTCGAACTATTAATCCATCACCTGACCTTTACCCTGGAAACCAGTCAAATGTGTTCATGCGAGTGATTACCGCATACCAAATATCTTAAGGAGAGATCCTTTTGAGACGTTCACCAGTCAGGAAAACAGTCCAAGAAGTAAGATTATAATTCTAATCGAAGTAACAAACAATATGTCTTACTTACAAATATTCACCCATCCGTATGTGTTATAAACGAACAAATATTGTTTTTCAGATATAGTCTTAGCTCTCGTGAATTTTATTTTGTCAATTATGTTCACCCATTACCACTCTTGGAATCAAGAGGACTATAGAGGACTAAACGTTCTAAAGGGAAGTAAATGCCACTTTTCCTGAAACGTACATAGGCTAGCTCCTTCTATGGGTTCTAAGCCAACTTTACCATAAGCTAATTGCAAATCGGTGTGGTAACGTTCCCATTACGTATAACTTGGCAGAGCAGCTATCTTCAAATTCCTCTTCTCCAAAAAATTCTGCCTGTACGATGACTTAACTTGCTGTTATTGGTGTAATATGACCCCTTCAACAAGTGAAACAACACATTGAATTTCTTGGCATATAAACGATGATATGCTATAAAATAAGAGAAGTATTCAGATGTTCAGCAATACCTTTGATACTTACCCGTTTAGATAGTTAATCGATGAATTGCAGGCTAAGGGCCCTATTCAGGATCAGAATTCAGGACAGGTGTCTGTGCGAAATCGGTACGAGTAACTACAGGTAGAACAACAGAGGGAAAATGAGGAACAGGGAACTGTTGCTGAGATGTGTGGAAGTAGGAGGAAGGGAAAAGGTAGGAAAGGGAAATGTAGAGTAGAGCATAGGAAAGACAGGTGGAACAGGGTCATGGGAAGGAGAAAATGGAGGAGGAAGTAGCTCCTTCAGTTATCATGAAAGATAGGGCTGACCAGGAGAGGAGGGGATCAAATGAGGCGGGTAAGATTGAGGCTCTGGTCATGGGAGATTCCATCGTTAGAGACGTGTGGAAAGTGTGTGGGGGAAAGGGAAACAGGGTAGTGTGTTATCCAGGAATAAGGTTGAGGCAGATGTTGGGGAAAGTAGAATAGAGGGAGGAGGGGAAGGAGAAGGTGGTAGTGTTTCATGTAGGTACCAACAACGTAAGCCAAGCTGATATAAGTACCAACATAGTTGGAGATATGTGGGATCTGGTAAAAGCAGCACGGGTGGAGTTTAAGGAAGCGGAGATTGTTATGACTGGAATAGTGTGTAGGAGGGATACTGACTGGGGGAGGGGGGATTGGGGATTTAAATGAGACTATGGAATGGGTGTGTTGGAGACTGGGAGTGAAATTTCTAGATCCTATTGGGTGGGTAGGAGATAGCGATCTGCGCTCAAATGGCCTTCACTTAAACCGCAGTGGTACGTATAAGATAGGAAATTTGTTTGGAAGGGTTATATGGAGGTACATTCAAGGAAACGGGGTGGCCTAGGGAGCGGTGGTAAGGGACCAGGGAACTGAAAATCAAGTAGGGATGACATAAAAATATTAGTGTTGAACTGTAGAAGTATTGTAAAGAAAGGAATGGAATTAAGTAATTTAATAGATATATATTTACCAGATATCGTAATAGGAGTTGAATCATGGCTGAGGAATGATATAATGGATGCAGAAATCGTCTCACGGAACTGGAGTGTGTATCGTAGAGATAGTACAGGAATGGTGGGAGAGGGAGTAATCATTCTCTTGAAAGAGCAATCTGTAAGCCACGAAAAAGTTAAAGAAATAGAGTTAGAAATGACAGTGGAAGTAAGGAGAAATTGAAGGAACTTACTAGGAAATTGAAACTAGCAAAAAAGGCAGCTAAGGATAACATGTTGGCAAGCATAATTGGCAGTCATACAAATTTTAGTGAAAAATGGAAGGGTATGCATAGGTATTTTAAGGCAGAAACAGGTTCCAAGAAGGACATTCCAGGGATAATTAATGAAAAAGGGGAGTGTGTATGTGAGGATCTTCAAAAGGCAGAAGTATTCAGTCCGCAGTATGTAAAGATTGTTGGTTACAAGGATAATGTCCAGATAGAGGAGGAGACTTATGCTAAAGAAGTATTAAAATTTACATATGATAACACTGACATTTACAATAAGATACAAAAGTTGAAAACTAGAAAAGCAGCTGGAATTGATAAGATTTCTGGGGATATACTCAAGACAATGGCTTGGGATATAGTACCATATCTGAAGTACTTATTTGATTATTGTTTGGTCGGAGGAGCTATACAAAATGAATGGAGAGTTGCTATGGTAGCCCCTGTGTGTAAAGGAAGGAGTGATAGACATAAATCTGATAATTACAGGCCAGTAAGTTTGACATCCGTTGTACGTAAGTTTTGGGAAGGCATTCTTTCCGATTATATTAGACATGTTTGCGAAATTAATAACTGGTTCAAGAGAAGGCAGTTCGGTTTTAGGAAAGGTTATTCCACTGAAGCTCAACTTGTAGGATTCCAGCAAGGCATAGCAGATTTACTGGTTTCAGGAGGTCAAATGGACTGTATCGCGATTGACTTGTCTAAAGCATTTGATAGGGTGGATCACTGGAGACTACTGGCAAAAATGAGTGCAATTGGACTAGACAAAAGAGTGACTGAATGGGTTGCTATATTTCTAGAAAATAGATCTCAGAAAATTAGAGTAGGCGAAGCTTTATCTAACACTGTAATAATTAGAGCTGGGATTTCTATGTAATTACACATTTTTTCCCTTGCTATTTAGGTGCTGGGAAAGGTCATATGTTCACAAAACACTATGTTAGGGTTATTATTACCGAATTTCATTTTACATATTTTTTATATTTGTGGGTATTCTACATATTCTTAGTGATATTACATAAAATTACATATTTTAGCATTTTCCTCTTTTCATATGACATAAATTGCTGAATGGAAGCTTCACACTTAATGTGGGGCTGTTGTACATCCTCTCAACAGGGGGATTAAGGTAATTATGAGTGACAGGTATTTGAGAGGATGATAGGTGCAGGTAGAGACCCTTGCAAAGTAGGTTTTTCTAAAGGTTCCAATTAGCTGCAGGAGAACTGTTACTTTACATGTGCCCGTCTTAAATTTTTCATCCCTTTTAGAGTTAATTGCTTTACAAGTAGCCACTTTCATGTTGGAGTTTCCAGGAATATTTTTCTAAACGCATTTCTGTGACCTCTTTGTTATGTACTTAGGAATTTCCAAATCTATTCTTAGAGCTGTCTTCCTTTGAAATGTCTCACTTCGGTTTTAGTTTCTTTTGAACAGCTGAAGAACAAAGTTCATGAACAACAGTTTCCTCTAGAGTCAATATGGCACCATTTTTGTCCTTGCTGGCTTCAAAGTTAAACTCATGGATTGCAGTTGACGAGTTCTTTGCAACTGATGGCAAGGTAGTGATTTGCCAAGCATGCAACAAACATATCACATGTTCCATGAAATCCCAGCTTGAGCTCCATGCACGAAGTGTTCTGCATAGAAAAAACCAACAGTTAGGTATATAAAAAAAAACAAATCCTTTTAACACAGATGCAGCCTTCACCTTCAAGTAACCCTTTTTATAAAGACTTATGAAGTGCAATGATTGCAGCCAATATTCCATGGTATAAACTTGAAGTGCCTGAATTCACATCTTTTCTGGAAAAATACTGCAAGCAACATGTTCCTATCCAATCAACTCTACGCAAGACTTATCTTCAAGTCTGCTACGACGAGGTAATGCACAACATAAGACAGCATATAGGAAATTATTTCATATGGGTTGCTGTTGATGAAACAACAGATGCTAAGAGTAGATTTATTGCAAATCTTGTGGTGGGGAAGCTACAACCTGACAGCGCCTCAAAACTGTGTTTGATCTACTGTAAAGAGCTAGACTATACAAATCACTCAACTATTGCGAGATTTGTGAATGATGGATTAAGAGCTCTGTGGCTGACTGAGATGAAAGAGGAAAACGTATTAGTGATGTATTCTGATGCTGCAGCATATATGCTTAAGCCTGCAACTACTTTGAAGACGTTTTATCCCAATATGTTCCATTTCACATGCTCATGGACCGCAACGTGTTGCCGAAGATATTAGAGCTAAGTTTCCACAAATGAATAGATTAATTTCAGCAACAAAAAAGGTTTTTTCTAAAAGCTCCTCAACGGGTGCTATCTTACAAACAGCAATTGCCAGAGATACCACTGCCGGTGGAACCAGTGTTAACGAGGTGGGAGACATGGATAGAAGCAGTTAACTTCTATAGTAAGCATCTAGATGCTATAAAGACTGTGGTAGATCCTTTTGATCCTGAAAATGCTGTATCTATTAGTGAATCACAAACTGCCTTTAGTGACTCCAAAGTGGTCTCCTCAATCACCTACATCAGGGGCAAATTCTGCAGGCTTCCAGAAAGCATCAAACGTCTAGAAACATCAGGACTGCTTCTGCAAGATTCTATTGCCATCATAGAGGATGCTATTGAAAAACTAAGTGCTGTGCATGGGGAAACTCTTGCAAGTTTATTGAGTAAACTGCAAAAAGAGCTGAAGAGAAATCCTGGTTATTCAACATTTCACAGTGTGTGCCGAATTCTAAATGGAGATGATGTTGATCCTCCCGAGGACATTTCTCCAGCGAAAATTCCTCTCCTAAAATTTGCCCCAGTTACATCATGTAATGTTGAAAGATCTTTCTCTGCATATAAGAACATCCTAAGTGACAAATGCCTTTCCATGGCCCCAGAGAACAACGAAAAATACTTAATAGTTCGCTGTGCTACAAAATTTAAGGAATAAACGTGCTTTGAGTGTTGAAAATAATAAGTTTCTATTGAATATGTGTGTGATGTATTCATATAATATGACGCCAAAGAACATTGAAAAGTACTTCATTGTTAATTGTGCTACAAAATGTAATATAAAGCGTGTTTAGTGTGTTGTAACTGACAAAATGGTAAGTTTATATTAATTATATGATATTACATATTTTGCCCATTCTACATATTCTGCTAAATATTTTGGTGCTTTTTGTTACATATTTATGTACATATTATGCCACTTGATACTACATAAAAATCCCAGCTCTAGTGATAATTAAAAGGGGAATTCCTCAAGTCAGTATTATTGGACCTTTGTGTTTTCTTATATATATAAATGATATGAGTAAACAAGTGGAATTAGAGGTATAGCTTTTTGCGCATGATATTATTCTGTATAGAGTAATAAACAAGTTACAAGATTTTGAGCAACTTCAACGTGACCTCGATAATGTTGTGAGATGGACAGTAGGCAATGACATGATGATAAACGGGGTTAAAAGTCAGGTTGTGAGTCTCACGAATAGGAAAAGTCCTCTCAGTTTTAATTAATGTGTTGATGCATATAAGAAAACACAAAGGTCCAATAATATTGCCTTGAGAAATCCCCTCTTATTTATTACAGGGTCAGATAAAGCTTTGCCTACTCTAAATCTCTGAGATCTATTTTCTAGAAATATAGCAACCCATTCAGTCACTCTTTGGTCTAGTACATTTGCACTCATTTTTGCCAGTAGTCTCCCACGATCCACCCTATCAAATGCTTTAGACAGGTCAATCGCGATACAGTTCATTTGACCTCCTGAATCCAAGATATCTGCTATATCTTGCTGGAATCCTACAAGTTGAGCTTCAGTAGAAAAACCTTTTCTTAAACCGAACTGCCCTCTATCAAACCAGCAATTAATTTCGCAAACATGTCTAATATAATCAGAAAGAATGCCTTCCCAAAGCTTACATACAACGCATGTCAAACTTACTGGCCTGTAATTTTCAACTTTAATGCCATCACACTTTCCTTATACATAGGGGCTACTATAGCAACTCTCCGTTCATTTGGTATAGTTCCTTCAACCAATCAACAATCAATTAATTACTTCAGATATGGTACTATATCCCAACCCATTGCCTTTAGTATATCCCCTGAAATCTTATCAATTCCAGCCGCTTTTCTGATTTTCAACTTTTATATCTTATTGTAAGTGGCATTGTTATCATATGTAAATTTTTATACTTCTTTAATACTTCTTATCCTCCTCTATCTCGACACTATCCTTGTAACCAACAATCTTTACATACTGCTGACTGAATGCTTCTGCCTTTTGAAGATCCTCACATACACACTCCCCTTGTTCATTAATTATTCCTGGAATGTCCTTCTTGGAACCTGTTTCTGCCTTAAAATACCTATACATACCCTTCCATTTTTCACTAAAATTTGTATGACTGCCAACTATGCTTGCCATCATGTTATCTTAGCTGTCTTCTTTGTTAGATTCAATTTCCTAATAAGTTCCTTCAATTTCTCCTTACTTCCATAGCCATTTCTAACTCTATTTCTTTCCAATCTGCACCTCCTTCTTAGTCTCTTTATTTCTCTACTATAGCCTAATAATGTGGATCTTTACCATTCCTTACCACCTTTAAAGGTACAAACCAGTTTTCATATTCCCCAACAATTGCTTTAAACCTATCCCAGAGTCTGTTTACATTTTTATTTACCGTTTTCCACCGATCACAGTTACTTTTCTAAACCTGCCTAGGCTGATTACAGTGAGTAACAGCGCCCAATCCAGAAGAACGAGCTGAACGGGTTGAACTAGTTGAACGAGTTAATCCAGGAGAATGAGTTGGACGTGTTGAACGAGGTGTACGAGTGATTGCAGCATCAAGTGAGGAGAACGAGACCATTCAAATTCATTCCGGCCGATTAGACGACATCGCCATGCATTGCAGTGGATGACGTGCCAGAGAGATTCGAACCATGGACTCCCAGAGTGCAATGAGCCGTTAAATCAACCTGCCATCCTTTGAGATGAGGCTGAACGACAACATCCGTATAAGACAAGTCTGAACAGATATAAGCATGGCATAGAATAGCGAGGTCCGTGAATTTCTAATGTAAATATATAATTAATCTGCCTAGGGCAATCCATGTGTTATTTTAGATAGGTTCAGGGCCGTTCCAAGTGTAATTTTAGTGTACATAGCTTTGCTTGGGTTGTAGTTGGTTATATGAAGGATTGGCGTTGGGTAGGTTTGATTCCCTGCATACTATATTATGTTATTCTTGTCTTGTCTGGAGTTATAGTAGTTTGAGAGCTAAGATCATCCAGAGGATAAGAACGAAAGGGCCTTATAGTAGTTGAACTGGGAGAAGATTCTTGAGAGGACTAGCCAACATAAATAGAAGGATGTGCATGGTAGAACAATGATAAGCATGAGATTTCAGAGGTCCTGAGGTGACTGTTTATGAGGTGTCACGAACGTTGTTGAATTAGAGTTTTCAGTGAAGTACCGGCAGGCGATGGACACAGCACCGCGAGAGTAACGAACCAGGGCCTGTTAGATGCGAGTTATTGAGAGATGTGAATGATGAAAATATGCAGAGAACCAGTGGGGAGGAAAGACCACGAGGCGTACTTGTTGTGAGTCGTAGATCTGGGAAGAATGTACTAGATAATGTAATGAAATATTGAGCATTATAAGATAGACTGTGAATGCCAACAGATATTGAAGCTCTATTCTAGAAGGGAAAAGAACCGACTTTGTTGAGGGCTTGAGTTTCCCCCAGAAAGGGACGGACACGGAGATAAGATGAAGGTCGCTGTGTGAAAACTCGCCATGTTAGGAAGGTGAGCTGTTATGTTTCACTTAAAGAGCCAGGTTAGCAATGTACGAGCTCAGTGACGGCCTTGCCTCTCTGTATTTTTGCTGGAGGCCAACGACCGCATTCCCAAGGAATGGCTGACTGACCCAAAAGTTACCTACTTCCTCCAGACAAGGGCATTTTCTTTTATGTGTATTTACAGGTGCAGTGTTTAATGTGTTTATTTCTTTGGTGTGTTTGTTTCGTTTTGATAATTCTTGTCTTAGTAGTAACTTTGTTTCGAGGGAAATAAGACCGTATGCTTAGAGAATGGATGCGAGATTCTGAACTCATTCATTTGTATATTGGAAATCGTGCCAACAGTAGAGTCAGTGAATATTTTGGGGGGATAAATTTACGGTCCCGGACGAGTTTTTATGTATTTGTGTCATTTATCCTAAGGGAATTTTGTAGCGCGAAACTTGCTAATCTTTGCTCATGTTTAATGAACGTTTAGGAACGAAAGTTTTCGTCTCTGTTCAGACTAAGAGAAATAATGTATGAGAAATAAGGTATCCCACGTCACCGAGAACATGTATTGAACCATATTTGTGTGGGAAACAGATCCATCATTTGTTAAATTTTTGCAGTGATTATTTCGGTATAACGTTTACGAATCATAAAAAGGGGATTTTTTTGTTATTCGTAATAAATGTTTGTCCAGTTTTTTCTGGGTTGAACCAAGTTGTTGTTTTATGTATTTTATATACAGGTTCCCGACGTTTCGAATACATCGCAGTATTATTTATCAAGGCGACTGATGTACCCTCCATACTCGATCCCAGTTAATCAGTCTTCCCTATTACCGAGCTCGATAGCTGCAGTCGCTTAAGTGCGGCCAGTATCCAGTATTCGGGAGATAGTAGGTTCGAACCCCACTGTCGGCAGCCCTGAAGATGGTTTTCCGTGGTTTCCCATTTTCACACCAGGCAAATGCTGGAGCTGTACCTTAATTAAGGCCACGGCCGCTTCCATCCCAGTCCTAGCCCGTTCCTGTCCCATCGTCGCCATACGACCTATCTGTGTCGGTGCGACGTAAAGCCAACAGCAAAAAAAGTCTTCCCTATTATACACAGATTACAATATCCAAGTCAAGCCATGGACATACAGGATGGGCCCTCAAGTTACATAACGGCACTGGTAACTCCCAGCTGACTGTCGTGGTGAGTGCTAGTGGTGAGTTTTGTTTTAAGATGAAGTACAACTAGATAATCATCCTCTCTGAACAAATTAGTGGAAAAGATATTTAAAATAAAATAAAATTATTTATTTAACGAAGTAATTTGGAAATGCAGTACAAAATAAAACAAAGTTATTGAATTAGGCTGAAAAATTACTAACGAATCAAAAGGGAACGTGCTTTACCTAGTAACATTACACTTGTAATTTACATACCCTTCATTAAACCACTGTCGCACATAAAGCTGATGACGAGATCAGCAGTGGTCGCTTAATCGACTAGTACGCGTTCGAGTGTTTCTTGTAGGTCGAGGCTCCATCATAGGCCAGAGAGATCGGCGCGTTCTGTGAGGATGTGGGCCACGGTGAAGTCGGCACCACAAGAACACACTGGGGGATCATCCTTCTTTAGGAGATAAGAGTGCGTAGATCGTTCATGGCCTATCCTCAGCCTACACAATACTATGGGCTCTCTCCGTGAAGGCCTGAAAGGGGACCGCGACACCGTATATGTTTTCTTAATTGCTCTCAGCTTGTTGGGAGTTCGGATAGCTACCCACTCAATTCCCAGGACGCCAAGATGGTTCGACGTAGATGAGAACAAATATCTTTAGCAGGTACATTGATAGGTCTTGGAGGTAAAAGTACCGTTTCCTTTGCAGCTTCATCCGAAAGTTCGTTTCCCGCAATCCCAACGTGTCTTGGAAGCCACGCGAAAGTGATTCGGGTGCCAACATCACTTAACCTGGCTAGAAGATCATGAATCTGCTGCACGGGTGGGTCTTGCGAGAAACAGGTTTCAATAGACTGCAGAGACCTTAATGAATCGGTACATGTAAGAAAGTGGCAGTGCAAACTGCAGAGCTTCTAAGATGGCGTAAAGCTCCGCAGTGTACATGCTACATACACTAGGAAGCGAGATATTCGTGCCCATATCATCGGTGACGAAGGAACAACAATATTTTCTCCGATTTTAGAAACATCCGTGAAGATATGTCTCGCGGCCGGATATAGTTGAACGAAGTCCCTGAAACATCTCCGATAAACGGAGGAATCCGTGTTCACCTTGGGTCCACGGAGAAGATCTAGACGTATTTCCGGTCTCGAAATTAACCTCGGAGATACCCCGCTAAAAGTTTGTTCAAGACAACCACCGATATCTACATTTAAATCACGACACAAGCTATTTATTCGAAACCCGACCGGCCGTGTGGCATTCAGCCGGTCTTGTACCTCTGGTGGTATTGGGTACTAAAGATTCATTGATAGCTTGGATGTAGCGGAATTTCACGAATTTTGGCAGCATACGTGAGGATTAACTGAATACTGTCTAAAAGGCTCTGCGTAGATTTTGATTCTGAGCCATAAGCTGCACTTCTATAGTCAATTCGGCAGAGGACTGTTGCCGTGTAAAAACTTAGCAGCACCGCACGGTCAGCCCCCAAGAAGTGCCGCTGAGAAACTTAAGCATGTTAAGTCTCTTCATGCAGGCAACCTTCAACTGACGTATGCGGGGCTGCCACGTTAGTCTCTTATCAAAATGGAGACCCAGGAATCTGCAGGGGTCTACCATTGGTAAGACCCAGTTTTGCAAGTGAAGCTCTGGTTCATGATGCACAAGCCGTCGACAGAAGTGTACAACTGAGGTTTTCGCTACTGGAAATCGAAAACCATGTTGCAGGACCCATCTGTCGACTCGGTTAATAGCTTGCTGCAGTTGTCCCTCAGCAAACGTCACCCTACCGGAGCTGTAATGTAGAGCTAAATCGTCTACATACAGCGATGGGCCCAGCAGCGGCAACTATGCCATTGACGGCGATTGCGAACAGCGTGAATCTCAGTATCGATTCCTGAGGTTCTCCGTTTTTCTGAACGTAATATGGAGAAAAAGCATTCTCTACTTTGTCTCCAAAGAGTCGGAAGCACATGAAGTTCTCAATAAACGTTGGCAAATTTCCCCGAAATCCCCACTGGTGTAGTGCGGAGAGAATCCCTTATCGTCGGGTACTAGTATCGTAAGCTTTCACCAGGTCAAGAAACACGGCGACTAAGTGTTCCTTCCGGAGAAAGGCCTCCTGATGGCGCTCTCCAGTCTGACCAGGTGATCAGTGGCAGACCAATAAGAGCGAAAACCACACTGGTAGTTAGACAAGAGACCTGTCTTTTCCATGGCCCACACAAGACGCCGGTAAACCATATTTTCAAATAGCTTACAAAGTCCATTTGTAAGGCACATATGTCCGTAACTATTCAGAAATTTTGGATCCTTACCCGACTTGGGAATTGGTATCACAATTCCCTCACGCCATTGGGATGGAAACACACCCTCACTCCATATTCTGTTGAATAGGGTGAGGATATCCCTGAGACATGCTTCAGCATTTGATTGTGGATGTTGTCCGGCCCAGGGGCCGTGTTTCTGCATAGTGCGAGTGCACTCAGCAACTCCCAGTCCGTGAAAGGCACGTTGTAGGAATGCGAAGCACTAGAGGCGAAAGAAAGATGCTGAGCCTCTGCTTTCTGCTTAAATGGAAGAAATGCAGAGTCGTACCTCCCTGAGCTGGACATCTGCGAAATGTGACGTGATGTGGTCTGCAACGACTGAAGGAATCGTAACTATATATCCATTAATGGAGATTCCAGGGACTGAGGGCACACTTTGTACTCCGACAATACGGCTGAGTTTTGTCCACACTTGCAATGACGGAGTATGTGCCGTCATGGAAGACACATGCTTTTCCCACGTAGCTTTCTTACTTTCTCGAATCAAAAAACGGGCCTTCGCGCGCAGACGCTTAAATGTGATATGACTGGTCACCGTAGGATACCGACGATGCTTAAAAGCCCGTCGGCGATCACGTATGGCTGCTGTAATTTCGTTGGTCCAACACGGGACCTGTTTCCGGTGAGGACTACTGGATGAGGAAGGAATTGTTTCCTCTGCAGCAGCTAGAATTCCAGTAGTAATGGAAGAAACGTGGTCGTCAACAGTCTCCAGCATGTCATCGGCCATTACTGCGTGTCTGAAAATTTCTGGCTAATTTTCCCGCCGAAGTAACCAGTCCTTGGGTACTTCGGACTGTTTCTGATTCAAGAGAGTTAGAAGTATCGGGAAGTGGTCGCTACCACAGAGGTCATCGTGTGCTTGCCACCGTGACAGGGGAACTAGCACATTGCTGCACATAGTGGCATCCAGGAGAGAGAATGTGTTATATGCGCTGCTGAAATGAGTCGGTTCCCCTGTGTTAAGTACACAAAGATCGAACTGGTTGATCAATTGCTCGAGCATCCTCCCCTAGCACAGAAAGACGGAGAACCCCAGAGTGTGTTACGGGCGTTCACGTCTCCCAGCATGAGAAAGTGAGTAGGTAACTGACCGATCAGACCTTGTAGTGCGTGCATTTCAAGATCGTAGTCCGATAGAATGTACACGTTGCACACCGTTGTCATTACTGGCAAAGGAGCGCGAACTGCAACTGCATCTAACTAAGTATGGAGCGGTACTTCGTCGCTGAAGATGTCGGAGCGGACTAGTGTGCAAACGCCCCCAGTCGCAGCGCTATCTACAGCTTCTCTGAGTTTAGAATAAAGACGATATCCTCTCATAGTCGTGTCGTGTCCAGGTCTCTAATGAGATTCCTGTAGACAGACTATGGAGGCCGCAGGGACGGATATCAGTTGACGTAACTCAGCTAGGCGACAGTGATAACTACTGCAATAGTGACATTGTGTGGATAGGTAGTACAACGAAATTAGGAGAGTTGCTTGCCCTTCTTTCGGTCAAATACCTGCCACTTCCCGCCGTCTTTGCCTTTTTCTATTTTGTCGTCATCACCATTCACTACAATGAGTGGTTCAATCTCCATTGTTTCCTCACCAGAGGGTGATATGCAGAATGGACACGCCATGGAGGATGATTTCTCTGATTTGGAGCGGTCGGCCTTCTTTCTAGGAGAACTATGTTCCCCAGAAAGGGATCGAAGTAGAGGTCGTCGAGGTCTCTCACTCTTGCTCACCGTTTCCTTAGTCTTTGAAGGAAAACGGGCAGATGGCTTGCCGGTCTTCTTTGGGGATCATGTGACCACCGATTGGTTTGGAAAAGGCATCTCCAATTCTTTAAGGGAGCGCTGTGACTTCCTCTTCTCCTCCTTTGTCTGGGCTTTGGTAGGAGGGCTGGACTTTCCAGCCCTATTTGGGGAAGTCTCCCCCCCCCCTCCCAGCCCTGGTGAGGGAGGACTTCCCAGTCGAATGTTCCTGGGTAGAGCTCTTCCCAGGCAACGTGGGCAATAACGTACCTTTAGGTTTTGCTGCAATTTTTGATACTTTCTTGGTATCTCCAGTTTCCTTACTTAAAATTTCTTGTAGGTGATTTTGACTTTTCAATGCATTGTCTGTACCGATGTTCTGTACAAAAGACTGGCGTGATCGGCACTTTCGTGACCTTCTCAGCAAAGGAGATGGAGAACTCCAGAGCAGCTATGGACTTGAACTTCCAGCGTTTTTATCTCCTGGATCTTTTTCTCCAGCTTGAATGTGGGGCATTCCTTTGAGATTGCAGCATGTACGCCCGGGCAGTTGACACACACAGGTGGTGGTGTGCAGTCAACCCCACCATGCTGGCACTTCCCACACATTTTACAGGCCGTCGTATCTGTACATCGCAATGAGGTGTGACCAAACTTTTGACAGGTATTGGTGCTCATTGGTGCTGGAATATACTGATGAACAGTCAGACGATACATTGCCACTTTTATCCGTTCAGGCACGGTCTCGGCGTCGAAGATAAGGCTGAAAGCACCCGTATCTAGTAGCTTATCACCCACACGCCTTTTCAACCTCTTCGCATCGGTTACAACCCGACGTGCTAGGTACCGGATCATAATATCATCAGAAGACTCAACCAAATCCCTGTGGAATATAACTCCTGTGCAGGAGTTCAAGGTTCGGTGCTTCACAATTTTCACGTCTACCTTTCCGAATAACTTGGCTTTAAGTATTCGTCTGGACTGTTCAGCAGTAGATGTCTTGATAAGTAAGAATTCATTGTGGAGCTTGCGCATCTCGTGGACTTCACCAGAAACGATTTCTTCGATTGAATTACTGATCATAAAAGGACATTCGTCAAGGAAATGTTTACCACCGACCCTAAAAGCAACCAGGAATCGAGGAAGACGTTCGTCACTTATATAATCCCCTGCAACTGGAGTATACCGCTTACGTTTTTTACCTATCTTGGGCGACGTTTTTTGAAGGGCGCCACCCTTTGAAATGGAAGAGAGAGAAGAGCGAGGTTCCGTTTTTAGTCCCACGAGTACTCAGGAAATATGAAGTCGACCTTCGGCAGGGCCCATGAGTAGTACCAAATACAAAGCTAGATACTCCAGAGGGCTCCCGATATCTGGAGATGGTCGCTTAGAACTACTCTCCCAGCAGCCATGTATACCGAGCCACGACACGAAACTTGTGATTGGGGCGGATAAAACCTCCGTACAAACCTATTATACCCGAGGCAGGGAGGGTGGCTAGACAGGAAGAGTAATGGAACATAAGAAGGAGAGAATAGAAGGCTAGAAAATGTTATGAAGAATAAAGAGCATAGACACCTATCAGGCAACTCAGAGGATACCTTGTTAGTCTGGCCCTACACCGAGGCCAATCCAGCATGCGTAACCCTTAGCTAGCAAAGCCCTCGGGACCAACAAGCACACAATCCCCCACACCGATGTCAAGGTCATGATGTCTCTAGAGGGGGCTGACTGTCGAGCGAGAGGTATATTCCAGATGTTTCAAGATGCTTCCGGGGCTTGTTGTAGCCCGATGAAGGGAAGACTATTTAAGGCGAGGCACAGTGACCACTTTCGTAGTGGATTATAGTTGTCTGAGGAGACTGGAGACCTATGCGCGACTCGTTTCATATTGCAAATTATTCATACATAGAATGTTTCGTTGATGACTGTCTGGGCTGTTCTTATAATAACATCAACTCTAATTAATGTTTTAGATTTATGATACGGGAGATAGTGGACTCGAATCCCATTGTCAGCAGCGCTGAAGATGGTTTTCCGTGGTTTCCAATTTTCACACGAGGCAAATTCTGGGGCCGTACCTTAATTCAGGCCATGGCCGCTTCCTTCCCACTCCTCAACCTTTCCTATCCTGTCGCCATAAGACCTATCTGAGTCGGTGCGACGTAAAACAAATTGTAGAAGATTCATGATAAAATTTTCATGGTACTAACAATATTTATACCAACAATAAGAAAAACACCAAGACTCCCCTCAACATTTGTTGTCCTTCCTGGCGCACAAGGTAAGCCTAGGCTTTCTGATCCCAAAATTACAGGTTCGGACCGGGTTAAAGTTGGTGGTATTTAACACTGCTTAAATATAATTCCATGTCGTTGGCTTCTAGATCGCTATAAAATTCCCCCGAGGTAATATTCTGGCACTTAGACACATATTAAGACCTCTATCATTTGCAATAGGCGTCGAACAAAAGAAAATTATATTATTATTATTATTATTATTATTATTATTATTATTATTATTATTATTATTATTATTATTATTATTATTATTATTATTATTATTATTATTATTATTATTATTATTAAAAACCTCATCTTAATCGTTAAATAACAATGTTGAATTTTACAGCGGTCGTACCCATCGTTCAATGGTTAATTATCTTCCTCGGAAGATCAGTGGTGGTGTCCGACCCATGATCACCCATGATTCCAACCAACAAAAGAGAACACTAAACCTGAAAGACTGCGTTTCATTTTAGCAGATCTACCAATAAAAGGAAAACTATATTACTCCTATAACAGCAGCCCTGCAGTGTCTTCCTACAAAGATGTAGAAGTAAACGGGAGTGAAATACCAGAATCCGTTATCTATATATTTAAGACAGAAGGATGAGGTGAGGAAGTATATACGATGAGTAACGCATGGTGATAGCAGTGGCGATCTGAGGGACCGAAGCCTAGCACAGCTATCCTTCGCCGGTCCCCACGCCTGTAGGCATACAGCAGCAAGCCGCGTGAGGCGAGTCGATGGGAAGGGACGAGAGTCTGGGCTGCAATATCAGTCTCCGAAGCCTTGTTCTCAGAAATACGTGCGACGTGTTTTCTCATTACTTTCAACGTTTGCAAATGGAACAATGTGTCAGATGCTTACAATATAATGTGCTTTAGATTTCCATCGCTCGCATTTCAGGTTTGGGCTTCACTGATAGCATTGGTAGCCCTCAGTATACGCCACTGCTTCTGAGTAAAGTTCTAAGTTGTTGTAGTACCAGTTTCACTGTTTTACCAATAGAGGAGTTCATTTAGGCGCTGAATTTGAATGCGCGGCGTTGGGGTATAACTTCCTGTACAATATTATTATTATTATTATTATTATTATTATTATTATTATTATTATTATTATTATTATTATTATTATTATTATTATTATTATTATTATTATTATTATTATTGTACCGGTTGGTACACCTATACGCCGCACATTTTAATTTTCCGCCTTAAAGTACTCCTCTACAGCTGAAACTCTGAACTTTAAAACTGAATTAATTCAACCGTTTATCAGAAGATGTCACTGTGTTAATTTCGAATTGTCTTTGTTTACTAATTATCAAGAAGTGTGGACATTCTCTCACAGATGTCTCTACCAAAAACTATGATCATGCACCCTGGTGCGAAGTGATGGAACTTTTCTTGAAGATATTTTATACTCATAAATTTTCCTATAACTAAATTTCGTTCTTTCATTTGTGGGTTGGCAATATAAATCTTTTCTTTCCGCCAGTTTTGAAGTTAGCCAATCAATAATTTCTGTCATTAATTTTCTGCCAATTGTGTCTTTCTTCCCCTATTTTTGATGTGTAAATTTTGGTTAGCCAATAAACGCCTGTGGGTGGGTCTTGATTATTCATGAAAGGTCTCGAATCTTCCCCGAGAGTATAAAACTGCTGATTTTCCTGGCTCTCGGCCACTTCAACAACATCTAGCTTAGTATATGGAAGTATAGCAGGGGGCGGGTAGCGCCTCTTCCTTCGGGCAGCAGCTCTTCAACAAAGGTAATGGCCTTTTAACATCTTTATTTCTTGCTAGCTCAGCAGTTTAGCCCTCGGGGAAGGTCCGAAACCTTTCAATTGTAACCTACCTCTCTAAAAATGTAACTTAGTGCCGGCTTATGTAAAAATTTCTTATTACTTTAACTGTAAATCGGCGATAGAGAGTGCTTTACCCTCTCGAGCTCCCCTTCATTTTGAGTTGAGGTGACTACGTTTTCATAACCGATTTTCTTCTCTTAATGTATTAAAATTTTCGTATACGAGTCACCTCCCTAGTTTGGGAATAGCCCCTGTATCATCGGCCTAGTGCCCCTTAGGTTTTATAAGGTTTCATGTAGGAGTTCAAGCAACGCCTCCATTCATCTTGATATTTTGGGCCATTTAATTAATCTGTTCTTTTCCACTGAGGCCCAGTAGGTTGGGTACGAAATACCCCCGTTTCTTTTGATGTAAGCGGTGCCTTGATGGTAATTTATTGTAAAATTCTGGTATGGCCTTTAATAGGCTTGGAAATTTGAGAGGGGATCTGCTCTTTCATACATGGTAAAAGTGCCACTAGGAGGCCTGATATGGTTTTGGAGCAAAGGCTCCTTGAATGAAGGGGTTTTCTGCCCTTTGGATAAAATGTGTGCCTTGGTAAAGTTGGGCTAGTTGCTCAAGGATTGTGAAATTGGGGCTCGAAGCCCAGAATTTGTAAAGACCCCTTAACTTGTGCTTTCGTTTGTAAAGTTATAATTGTACCTGATTTTTCGTTGTTATTTCACCTAGTGAAAATTTGTTAAATCTTGTTCTCTATTGAAAATATAACCTTTATTAAAATATTAATTAATCTTTCGGCCTTGTTCTTAGACCCATTCCAGCCCGGACCTTCTTTCACCTCTGCCTTCCACGGATAACTCCGTAACAATTATTATTATTATTATTATTATTATTATTATTATTATTATTATTATTATTATTATTATTATTATTATTATTATTATTATTTTTTATTATTATTATTATTATTATTATTATTATTATTATTCGGGGCAGTATATTCAGACTCGGTTCATCCCGACGGATTTGGGATCGATTCCTCCTAACGAAGTCGAAATATTTAGAAACTTAGAAACGGGACATCCACATCTGGAGAGGGACATGGCCTTAGTGTTCATTTAGCCCACATCATAAATGAATACCAGGTTAATTCCAGTGGCCGGACCTAGGGCTGACCATTTTATCCCGTTTAGTGCTGATATTACGGAATATAGGCGTATACCTTACACTCCTGCAAGGGCCTTTATGACATCTGCTAAGGTGGCAAATCAGCAGCATTTTAGAAAGTCAGTCAAATATCGTGTAAGGTACACTTAATTTAACTCAGGTTCCATTCATTCATTCATTACAGCGAACGTAACTTCCACTTTCGTCAGCTTCAACGATGCCTGTTCCGAGAAACTTCACGCAGTACGGCCGCGCGTGCTCTATCAATTCGTCAGTGCAGTCAACCCCCTTGAAACACTGGCTGGATAAAGCCATCACTGGGCTCATCAGCCATAAACAAGCGGAAGAGTAGCAAAGTCAGCTGCATATAGCGGCCGTCAATCGTGCGCTGCCGTTCCTGCATCTGATTATATCCCTCGCCTCCCAGCCTTCAGTACGCTTTAATCCCAATACTTGTTTCCCACTTTTGCCACCCACCATCCTCATTTACCAAACCTACTATCGTACTGCTGTTCTCTGCCATCGCTTGATGGCTGCAGTATATATACATCTGATCATTGACAAGGCTATAATTAATGTAGTTCGCACTAATCGCAGTCTCATTTATGGCTGTAACGGTACAGACACTGCTGATGTACGTGTGATACTAAGTATCGAACGACCGGTACTTGTCTATACTGTGAAGGTGTTACTCATAGGGACAGGGACGCTATCCAGTTCAAAGGGAAATACATTGACAAAAGAGGTGTGACAAACGGTTATTTTTGTGTAACTGCTACATCTGCCACTGCTACAATAAAGTAACTGTGAAAAGTAACAGTGAAAAATAACGTCCACCGTTACTCACCTTTTACCGGTCACACATTGGCGTTCTGTGCGGTCACAGCCTGGTCACAGCTTCAAGCTTGTCCCCGTATAACGTCCAACGTTATTCACCTTGTACTGGTCACAGCCTGGTCACGGCTTCAAGCTTCAGCAGATGAAATGAAAAGACAACATAGCATATTTTTCTGAAATCTAGAGGAGTGAGTTTGACAACAATGCCCCAGTAAAGGATGGAAGACAAGAAAACATGATGATCTGTCTGCCAAACCTGGCACAAACTGGTACCGTACAAGAGGATCGTTTAAGTAAAAGAAAGTACCGGTAATGTTGTGTTATTTTGTTATAATGAATAGTGTGAAACAAATTAATAAAAACTTCAGTGTGTAAAGAGATGTTATCACGTTCGTTTCATTCATGACAATCTGAAATTTTTATTATACTTGTTATGAATATTCAAACAGTTACGCTTATTGTGTCCGGTTCCACGGTGTAGGGGGCACGCGCCTGCCTGTCACCCGGCGGTCCCGGGCTCGATTCCCGGCGGGGTCAGGTCTGTAATTTTAATTATAATGATTAATATTCGTGGTCTGGGGACTGGGTGTTTGTGTCGTCCTTAATGTTCATTTCCTTACATTCAACACATTACACTACCGCCATTACAATTACACGCAGATTCCTCACATATGGTGCCAGTGGGAGCAAAAGATCTTAATAGGTCGACGCCAAGAATAAAAAGCATTTTTTTAAAAATGTTCATTGTAATTTGGGGAACCTGTAATTGTCACAACAATGTTTAAATAAACAATGGATACTCTATATCTATCTAATTAATTACTGGATGAAAGAAAATACAAAGTACCTACAATAACCTAATATTAAGAAAAAGTGAGCGTCATATTTTTGATGCATGGTTCATAAGACAAAAAGCACTGTAATGGACTATAGCTAATCTAATGATTTTAAATGAAACTTATATACACTGTAGACAACACTCGAACTTCACAGGCTTGAATTTGCGTTCAAAAAGACCAATTGCTCGACTTTCTGAGGACTGAGTCGGGTACGTCTGTCATTAATTATCAGTCCCGTTTTAGAAAAAAATCGTTCACAAGGAACTGACGTGGCAACAACATTGAACCTTTCTTTGACGATTTTGGAGAAGGTCGGGTAGACGTGCTGGTATTTCTTCCACCAGATTAAGGGGTTTTCCGACCTCGGCAATAGGCGTTCATCTAAATAACGCTGTACTTCTACTATTGCCCCCGATAACGATGTGCCCCGAAGTTGGACAGTAGCAACCATCGCATCGAACTCCTCCCAAACCGAAATCGTATTGGAGACGGAACTTTCACTCACAGTAGTATTGACATTTTCTTGAACATTCACTGACACTTGTTGACTGTTCAGTCCTTTCATAACGAGCTCAATGGCATGTTTTTTTATGGAGTCAGCAGCACTGGAACTCGAAAATGGAATGAGCTTGAAGCACGGATCCAAAAAAGTGCACAGCGCCAAAATTTTGCTCCATTCCGAATTTGGAAACCGTGTTCCAATTCCATTGTCTAAGGAATTAATCAGATTCCGCACTGTGGGGTGAAAGTCTTCTTTCACAAGTTTGTTACATGCTGCAGACAGTCCCCGAATAAGCACTATAACCTGACTTGCAGTGATGTAGTTTTTGGCACTCAATTTCGAAGAAACTTTTTCAAACGGTTTCAAAACTGTTGGCAATTCACCGCAGATTCGCCATTCATCTGTTGAAATTGGAGGAAGCGAAACATTACTCAAAGCCACCGTGCTTTTTATGGCGTCTTCAAGCAGTGACAGCCGTTCGAACATGAATAACGTAGAGTTCCACCTAGTCGTCATATCCTGAAGCACTTTTTCAGGATTTGGAACTCCTGAATCCTTCTGGAATTTTAACAGTTTCTGGGTTGCCTGATTAGACCTCTTGAAGAATGTCACCACTGCTTTGAATTTTTCGTGCATTTCGTTAAGGCCCACAACTAAATGCAATGCATGGACGACACATCCTAAATGTTTCCACCTGAGTTCTGTTGCCACAGCACTTTTGACGTTTGGTTCATTATCTGTGACAACAACTAGCACTTTATCTGTCAAATTGAATTCATCTGTAATTTTTTATCTCGTATGCAAGGTTGGCACTGGTGTGAGACATGTCAATTAGCGAGCACCCCAAGAGTACGGATTTCAAGTCGAAATCGTCTGTTATGTAGTGTGCCGTAACTGCCATGTAACCCTCAAGAGCATTAGAACTCCAGCAATCTGTTGTTAGAGAAACACTGGACACAGTATTCAATATTTCATGAACTCTATTGACGCACTGTTCATGTGCTGCTGGTAGCATTGCATTACAAATCACCTTCCTGTTTGGTAGCTCATAGGATGGATTTAGCGCTTTCACGAACTGCACGAAACCTTTATCTTTAACTATAGAAAAAGGCTGGAAGTCCAATGTGAACAATCCCAATAGATGCCTGTCTATAGATTTCTTCATGGAACTGCTAACTGTCTTTGGGATATATGTTCCTATACTGGTTTGTTTTCTTACCGGTATGTCAGATGTTCTAGAAGATGACGCAACAGGTTCAGGAGCCGTCGCAGATGATGTTGACGCCACAGGAGGAGATTCAGTAATAATTGTATATGGTAAAAATGGATCTGCAATATTTTGATGTCGAACTGGTTCCAGGCCGTCAGGGGCATTTTCTTGCACAGTGGGCCTACTTGGTCTGTCATGTTGCAAATTGACAGTTGGGTGTATGCGTTCAATGTGTTTTCTTAAATTGGTAGTTGTGGACTTGTACGAACATTTTTTACCACATATATCACACTTTGCAAAGTTGCTATCAAGTGAAGTGAAATAATTCCACAAAGAACAGGTCTTCACGCGTTTACTCATTTCCAACAAGTGTCTGCTGCCTACACGTAACTATAACACCGCTCAGGAAGAGAGAGCAGTACTCATTTACATTAGTGTAGCCAACACTGTCATTCTTTTTATCGTAACAGAAATTATATCTAATATTAACCTTGAAAGGAATTGAGGGCAGTGGGAAAGTTCTGTCAAAGTGCAATAGTATTACAAAATGCATTTTATCTATGTTCGTTCTATAATATCGGTATGGAAAGTTAGCATAATAATTTATTTATGGTACAAGAAAAATTATACGGGTAAAACTTATAATAATATTATAATGTAGGTAGCCTTGCGCAATGTCTAAGTCAGCGATTACCCCCGAACAGTTGAATGTGTCATAACACTTTAGTTACCACTACCAGATGGCAGCAGGAACTTAAAGCAATCTCCTACGAAAGCGCTCTCACTTGGAAGACATGCGTACTATCTGAAGGTCACATTCTGTGTCTGTAAGCTGCTACTAGTGTGTAAGGTGCTACTAGTGACAGGTCCCCACTGCCCAGTTACTGTTTTCACTAGTACGTTTTTCTGTTGTCGTTACTCGATAACCTGTTATTTCTCGTCCTCGTTACATTAGTAACAGTGACAGGCATGTAACTGGGACAAAGTAACTGCTACGATATTTTTCAGCCATCTCTACACCTCACTCCTCAGCTTACTTGTCATGTCTACAGAGCTGCCGTCAGTTCTTGGAGGTTTCCTTACTACCAGATACCACACAGTTGCGCTTAAGTAACGATCCATCCAGTCTCTTTGTGTTGTACAGAATGGAAGGTAACTGATGCACCAAATGTACACAAGTAATAGATCTTGTAGAGAGGATCACAAAGCCAAAAGTTTCGGGTCTATAGCCTGCACCATTACGCTTATCACAACGACTACGGCGATGTAAAGTGTTCAGGCTCGAAACGCAAAACGATGAATTGTACATACACCTAGGAATAAGTGTCAGAACAAATGCTTGTTGGTTATTTTCCCTGTTCTGGGCGAGTTGGCCGTGCGGTTAGGGACGCGCAGCTGTGAGCTCGCATCCGGGAGATAGAGGGTTCCAACCCCACTGTCGGCAACCCTAAAGATGGTTTTCCGTGGTTTCCCATTTTCACTGCAGGCAAATGTACCTTAATTAAGGCCACGGCCGCTTCATTCCCATTCCTAGGCCTTTCCTGTCCTATCGTCGCCATAAGACCTATCTGTGTCGGTGCGACGTAAAGCAAATAGCAAAAAAATAAATTTTCTCTGTATCTCGATGCGTTTAGCGGTAAAACATTAAAACGTTATTACTTGAATGGTTTTAAAGAACATGTGGCAACGCAGCTACGACGAAGCGAACGGTGAACAAGATCGGCAGCTTCGTTGGGAGGGGAGGAGCGACCTGTGTCGTAATGTTTACAAACCGGACATGACAAGTGTGTAAGTAGCAAACACATACCGCTTACCTATGGCACAGTTCACATCGAGGGAATATTTGGACGTGATTGCAATTCACGGCAACGTAGGATAGAATGCTCGTGCAGCTGTGGAGATGTACGCTGAACTAACTGCACAAAGAAGGGTTCCATATCAGCGCGCGATCAATCAGTAACCATTCATCGCATTTATGATTGTGCCTATCAGTCTTTTACCTATTCCTTTTCTTAAATGATTTCAAAGTTGTTTGAAATGTATCAAACATCTCCCTTGATAAATTATTCCAGTCCCCAATTCCCCTTCATATAAACGAGTATTTGCCCCAATTTATACTCTTAAATTCCAACGTTATCTTCATTTTATGATCTTTCCTACATTGATATCAATCATTTAATCAGTTTCCAGAGATCGACATTTAGGATTGTCACCCATATGGCAGACTGCCTATCAGTTGTTTACTTAAACTTTTCTTAACAGATTTCAAAGAAGTTTGAAATTTATCGAATATCTCCCTTGGTAAATTATTCCAATCACTAATTCATCTTCCTACAATAGAATATTTGCCACAATTTGCCCTTTTTAATTCCAACTTTATGTTCATACTAGCAAGATACCCGCGCTTCGCTACGGTATTATACTGAAATTTAGATTCAATGCTTATTGTTTTATATATAATCCGACGAAATTCGCGATCTGACTCGTTTTCTAATAGATTACGGCAAGTTTCCTCCCATTTTTCAATCTTTCTTTCCAGCAATCGATTTCATACTTCCCGGGCTAGGTCCAGGTATTCTACCCGTTCAAATGGGTCCCTAAATCTTTGCCATTTTTTCCTATAAGCATTTCTAATATGGATCAAATCCTTCAGGAGATCCAGCGTGGTGTCGTCTTGGGTGCCTTGGCGATACTGAACTCGCGGCCGGGCAGCATTCTTAGTCATTACCCGTCCAGGACCAGTTTCCAGCGCGGTCCGCACATTTGACGACGGTCCACAACATTATTATTATTATTATTATTATTATTCTGGACCCCACAGCAAGATGCAAGACCGCTACTTGGCGGTAAATTACATCTGCTGCCATTGTCATTGTTGAGAATGTGACCAGCACCATTGTCGCGCATAGGCAAGTGTGCGGGATCTCTGGCGATACGAATGACACACTTCCGTGCATTATTTACCTTATTATAGAGGTGAACAATTGGTCGGTCAATCTCATTCCTATC
Organism: Anabrus simplex; assembly: GCF_040414725.1. Classification (NCBI taxonomy): domain Eukaryota; kingdom Metazoa; phylum Arthropoda; class Insecta; order Orthoptera; family Tettigoniidae; genus Anabrus; species Anabrus simplex. The sequence goes on from NC_090266.1 coordinate 802,286,327, forward strand.
GTTTTTTTTTTCAAATGTGTTTAAATTTGTATTTATATGCCAGGAGAAACTACTGTAATCTAAGAACGTTCTCCGAAGGGAAAGGTGGCTCTTGAAAACGAACCCAGGAAAGATTAAAAATGATCGGTTTATGATCAGAATAAGTACATCGAAAATCTACAGCCTGTGTCCAGTCATTCGACAGGGTCAGGAATGGAATGAATAAAGCCCCCACTAGCGGCGGCAATAGGAATTGTGCCGGCTGCCGAAACCTGTCGCACTCCTTTGGGACAGTGATTAATTAAATGACAAATGAAATGAAATTATATTGGACAGTGTTGCTGGAATGATTGATGACAGGGAAAACCGGAGTATTCGCAGAAAAGCCTGTCTATCCTCCGTTTTGTCCAGCACGAATGTCACATGGAGAGACCGGTATTTGAACCACGGAACCCAGCTGTGAGAGGCCGGCGCGCTGCCGCCTGAGCAACGGAGGCTCCTTATAAATATATTATGAACAGTAAGATCAATTGGTCTCACCTCCTTTTACACCCCACCGCCGTTAAGTTTATTTACCCCCCCCCCCAATAAAAACCAAAAGAAGGCGTGTTTCTTTATGTTTAAAGCAGATTCCAAACACCAATGTTCACGTCTATTACCTTCAGTTTCGAGATAAAAATAATTCACTTATTTTAACTTTCACACTCCTCCCCCACCCCCTAAGTGAATTTTTCGGCAAAAAATACTTGTTTCTTTAATATTAAAGGATCTTCTAAATACCAATTATCACGACTCTAAGTTCTTCAGTTTTTGATTTATGTGTCCTCATGAAAGGAATTCAACTCCTTTTCACTCCCGCCCCCCAAGATGAATCCTCCCGCCAAAACGGGTTTTTCTTTGTTTTTAAAGGTGATCCAAATACCGATTTTCACGCCGGTAGGCCCTAACAACTTTAGTTTTTATTAGATGTAAGTATTCTCATACAATTAAGTCAATTAATTTTTCAATTCTTTCATCTCCCCCCCCCCCCCCCATTCATTGGATTTTCCGAGAATACGTGTTTCCTTACTTTTAAAGCAGATTCCTAATATCAAATTTCACGTCTGTAATATCCTCATTTTTGAGATAACAGTAGCCTAATTAAAAGAATTCAACACCATTTTCAGTCACTTTTACCCCCTCCCCTACACCCAAGTGGTATTTCCGAAAACTAAAAATACACGTTTCTTTATTTTTAATAGAGATAAAAAATTATCATTTTTCACTTCTGTAAAATGTTCAGTTTTTTGAGATATACTGTATAAAAAATTAAATGGCGTATGGCTTTTAGTGCCGGGAGTGTCCAAGGACAAGTTCGGCTCGCCAGATGCAGGTCTTTTGATTTGACACCCGTAGGTGACCTGCGCGTCGTGATGAGGATGAAATGATGATGAAGACTACACATACACCCAGCCCCCGGACCAGCGGAATTAACCAATTATGCTTAAAATTCCCGACCCTGCCAGGAATCGAACCCGGGACCCCTGTGGCCAAAGGCCAGCACGCTAACCAGTTAGCCATGGAGCCGGACTATACTGTATAAGTTCTCATTTTAAAATTTCACCCCCTTTTTAGTTCCCCTTAAGAGGAGTTTCCAAAAACAAATCACTTATGTTTCTTTACATTTACAGGAGATTCCAAATACAACTTTTTACGTCTGTAACATTTTACGTTTCTTAGATATTCTGTAGATATAGTCTTTCAAAAAATTCTTCCCAATTTGTCACTCCTGTTTAAGCGCCATTAATTGGATATTCCAAAAACAAACAAAAAATACGTGTTTCTTTATTTTTAAAGGAGGTCCCATATGCAAATTTTCAGTTCTGTAATATCTTTAGTTTCTGAGATATATGCATCCTCATTAAAGGCATTCAACCCATTATTCACCCTTTTACACCCCTCCTATTGCTAATTACAGAAAACAAAAGAATACATGTTCCTTTATTTTTAAAGGAGATTCTAAATATCAATTTATACATGTGCAAACTTTTAAAGTTTTGAGATACAGATACACTCATTTTAAAAATCCACCCCATTTTCACCCCCCCCCCCAAACTATTTGGATTTTCCAAAAGCTAAAAAAATTCTTTATTTTTAAAGGAGATTCCAAATACCAACTTTTTGGTCTGTAATATCTTCAGTTTCTGAGATTTAAGTATCCTCATTAAAGGCATTCAACCCGTTTTTCACCCCTCCTATTGGGATTTTCCGAAAACAAAAAATACATGTTTCTTTATTTATAAAGGAGATTCTAAATACCAATTTTTACATCTGTAAAGTTTTAAGATGTAGATACACTCATTTTAAAAATTCACCCCCCATTATTTGGATTTTCCTAAAACGAAAAAATTCCTCTTTCTTGATTTTTAAAGTAGATCCCAAATATCAATTTTCAGGTCTGTAGTATCTTCAGATTCTGATATATAAGTAACCTCATTTAAGGCATTCAACACATTTTCACCCTTTTCCACCCCTCCTATTGGGAATATCCGAAAACAAAAACAATACGTGTTTCTTTATTTTTAAAGGAGATTCTAAATACTCATTTTTACATCTATAAACTTTAAAAGTTTTGAGATGTATACACACTCATTTTAAAAATTCACCTCCTTTTCACCCCATCCCCATTAATTCGATTTTCAAAAAACAAAAAGTACGTGTTTATTTTTAAAGGAGATCCCAAACACCACTTTTCAAGTCTGTAATCTCTTCAGTTTCTGAGATATAAGTATCCTCGTTAAAAGCATCAACCCATTTTTCACCCCTTGCACCCCTCCTATTGGGATTTTCAAAAAACACAAAAATACGTGTTTCTTTATTTTTAATGAAGATTCTAAATACTAATTTTTACATCTGTAAACTTTCAAAGTTTTGAGATATAGATACACTCACTTTAAAAATGTATCTCCCTGTTCACCCTCCCATTAATTAGATTTTCCAAAAACGAAACAATACCTGTTTCTTTATTTTTAAAGTAGATCCCAAATACCAATTTTCAGGTCTGTAATATCTTCAGGTTCTGAAATATGAGTAGCCTCATTAAAAGCATTCAACATATTTTCACCCTTTTCCACCCTTCCTATTGGGATTTTCCGAAAACAAAAAAATACGTGTTTCTTTGTTTTTAAAGGATATTCTAAATACCAATTTTTACATCTATAAACTTTAAAAGTTTTGAGATGTAGACAGACTCATTTTTAAAATTCACCCCCTTTTCACCCCACCCCCATTAATTCGATTTTCCAAAAACAAAAAGTACGTGTTTCTTTATTTTTAAAGGAGATTCCAAACACCAATTTTCAAGTCTGTAATATCTTCAGTTTCTGAGATATAAGTATCCTCGTTAAAGGCATCAACCCATTTTTCACCCCTTTTCACCCCTCCTATTGGGATTTTCCGAAAACAAAAAAATACGTGTTTCTTTATTTTTAATGAAGATTCTAAATACTAATTTTTACATCTGTAAACTTTCAAAGTTTTGAGATATAGATACACTCACTTTAAAAATTCATCCCCCTTTTCACCCTCCCATTATAATTGGATTTTCCAAAAACAAAAAAATACGTGTTTCTTTATTTTTAAAAGAGATGAAAAGTACCAATTTTCAGGTCTGTAATGGTTCACGTTTGTGGGTTACTGTAGTCACGTCCTAGTTCGTGAACCATGGGCAACGGCTGAGTGGCCTAGTAAGTGGTCCTGAGAGTCGGGATACCAGTTGCTATGGAATGGGAGTGGGCATCTCGGACATATTCTGAGTCCTGGCCCTCCTTGTGCTCAGGCGGCTAGGACTATACAATCCACGGGTGGTCCATAACCCGTTAGAGGAGAGATCCTCACTTGGACTATGTGCAAGTAGGGCAGCATCCTGCTTCATGAATCGACCGAGCTCAGAACATTTTAAGCAAGCCTCGGACCTATGGGAGTAACGGAGTCTCACACCCATTTGACAGGCGAGGGACTCCTTGGAAACAACTTGGCGAACGAAATGGAATTCGATGGGGAGCTATCAATATTAATGGGGCTTATGGAAGAAAGAAGGTAGAACTGGCTGAGTCAGCAAAGAGGATGCATCTAGATGTGCTAGGAGTGAGTGATATTCGGGTAAGGGGAGATAACGAGGAAGAGATAGGAGATTATAAAGTGTACTTGACGGGTGTTAGAAAGGGAAGGGCAGAGTCTGGGGTAGGGCTCTTTATCAGGAATAGCATTGCACGGAACATAGTTTCTGTTAGGCACGTAAATGAGTGAATGATGTGGGTAGATTTGTCAGTTGGAGGAATTAGGACTAGAATTGTGTCCGTGTATTCACCATGTGAGGGTGCAGATGAGGATGAAGTTGACAAGTTTTATGAAGCATTGAGTGACATCGTAGTCATGGTAAACAGCAAGGATAGAATAGTGCTAATGGGCGATTTCAATGCGAGAGTTGGGAATAGAACTGAAGGATACGAAAGGGTGATTGGTAAATGTGGGGAAGATATGGAAGCTAATGGGAATGGGAAGCGTTTGCTGGACTTCTGTGCTAGTATGGGTTTAGCTGTTACGAATACATTCTTCAAGCATAAGGCTATTCACCGCTACTCATGGGAGGCTAGGGGTACCAGATCCATAATAGACTATATCTTAACAGACTTCGAATTCAGGAAATCTGTTAGGAATGTACGAGTTTTCCGGGGATTTTTCGATGATACAGACCACTATCTGATCTGTAGTGAACTAAGTATCTCTAGGCCTAAGGTAGAGAAAGTGAAATCTGTCTGCAAACGAATAAGGGTAGAAAATCTCCAGCACGAGGAAATTAGACGGAAGTACATGGATATGATTAGTGAGAAGTTTCGAACAGTAGACACTAAGCAGGTTCAGGATATAGAAAGTGAATGGGTGGCATACAGGGATGCTGTAGTAGAAACAGCCAGGGAATTCCTTGGAACAACTGTGTGTAAAGATGGGAAAAGGCGAACATCTTGGTGGAATGATGAAGTGAGAGCAGCTTGTAAACGTAAAAAGAAGGCTTATAAGAAATGGCTCCAAACAAGGGCCGAGGCAGATAGGGAGTTGTATGTAGATGAAAGAAACAGAGCGAAACAAATAATTGTTGAATCCAAAAAGAAGTCATGGGAAGATTTTGGTAACAACCTGGAAAGGCTAGGTCAAGCAGCAGGTAAACCTTTCTGGACAGTAATAAAGAATCTTAGGAAGGGAGGGAAAAAGGAAATGAACAGTGTTTTGAGTAATTCAGGTGAACTCATAATAGATCCCAGGGAATCACTGGAGAGGTGGAGGGAATATTTTGAACATCTTCTCAATGTAAAAGGAAATCATCCTGGTAGTGTTGTGAACAGCGAAGCTCATGGGGAGGAGGAAAATGATGTTGGTGAAATTATGCTTGAGGAAGTGGAAACTATGGTAAATAAACTCCATTGTCATAAGGCAGCAGGAATAGATGAAATTAGACCTGAAATGGTGAAGTATAGTGGGAAGGCAGGGATGAAATGGCTTCATAGAGTAGTAAAATTAGCGTGGAGTGTTGGTAAGGTACCTTCAGATTGGGCAAAAGCAGTAATTGCACCTATCTATAAGCAAGGGAACAGGAAGGATTGCAACAACTATCGAGGTATCTCACTGATTAGTATACCAGGCAAAGTATTCACTGGCATCTTGGAAGGGAGGGTGCGATCAGTCGTTGAAAGGAAGTTGGATGAAAACCAGTGTGGTTTCAGACCACAGAGAGGCTGTCAGGATCAGATTTTCAGTATGCGCCAGGTAATTGAAAACTGCTACGAGAGGAATAGGCAGTTGTATTTATGTTTCGTAGATCTAGAGAAAGCATATGACAGGGTACCGAGGGAAAAGATGTTCGCCATACTGGGGGACTGTGGAATTAAAGGCAGATTATTAAAAGCAATCAAAGGCATTTATGATGACAATTGGGCTTCAGTGAGAATTGATGGCAGAATGAGTTCTTGGTTCAGGGTACTTACAGGGGTTAGACAAGGCTGTAATCTTTCACCTTTGCTGTTTGTAGTTTACATGGATCATCTGCTGAAAGGTATAAAATGGCAGGGAGGGATTCAATTAGGTGGAAATGTAGTAAGCAGTCTGGCCTATGCTGACGACTTGGTCTTAATGGCAAATTGTGCCGAAAGCCTACAGTCTAATATCGTGGAACTTGAAAATAGGTGCAATGAGTATGGTATGAAAATTAGCCTCTCGAAGACTAAATTGATGTCAGTAGGTAAGAAATTCAACAGAATTTAATGTCAGATTGGTGATACAAAGCTAGAACAGGTCGATAATTTCAAGTATTTAGGTTGTGTGTTCTCCCAGGATGGTAATATAGTAAGTGAGATTGAATCAAGGTGTCGTAAAGCTAATGCAGTGAGCTCGCAGCTGCGATCGACTGTATTCTGTAAGAAGGAAGTCAGCTCCCAGACGAAACTATCTTTTCATCGGTCTGTTTTCAGACCAAGTTTGCTTTACGGGAGCGAAAGCTGGATGGACTCAGGATATCTTATTCATAAGTTAGAAGTAACAGACATGAAAGTAGCAAGAATGATTGCTGGTACAAACAGGTGGAAACAATGGCAGGAGGGTACTCGGAATGAGGAGATAAAGGCTAATTTAGGAATGAACTCGATGGATGAAGCTGTACGCATAAACCGGCTTCGGTGGTGGGGTCATGTGAGGCGAATGGAGGAGGATAGGTTACCTAGGAGAATAATGGACTCTGCTATGGAGGGTAAGAGAAGTAGAGGTAGACCAAGACGACGATGGTTAGACTCGGTTTCTAACGATTTAAAGATAAGAGGTATAGAACTAAATGAGGCCACAACACTAGTTGCAAATCGAGGATTGTGGCGACGTTTAGTAAATTCACAGAGGCTTGCAGACTGAACGCTGAAAGGCATAACAGTCTATAATGATAATGTATGTATGTATGTAATATCTTCAGTTTCTGAGATATAAGTACCGGTATCCTGATTAAAGGCATTCAACCCCTATTTCACCCTTTTTCACCCCTCCTATTGGGATTTTCTGAAAACAAAAAATACGTGTTTCCTTACTTTTAAAGAAGATTCTAAATACCAATTTTACATCTATAAACTTTTAAAGTTTTGAGGTATAGATACACTCATTTTAAAATTTCACTCCCCTTTTCACCCCCTTAGCGACGGAATATCCAAAAATCCTCTCTTAGCGAGCACCTACATCTTAATATGAATGTATCCCCAAAATTTCATTTCTTTGTGTCCAGTAGTTTTGGCTCGGCGTTGATGAATCAGTCAGTCAGTCAGGACAAGTTATTTGCTTTTTTGCTAGTTGCTTTACGTCGCACCGACACAGATAGGTCTCATGGCGACGATGGGACAGGGAAGGGCTGGGAGTGGGAAGGAAGCGGCCGTGGCCCTTTTAAGGTACAGCCCCAGCATTTGCCTGGTGTGAAAATGGGAAACCACGGAAAACCATCTTCAGGGCTGCCGACAGTGGGGTTCGAACCTACTATCTCCCGAATACTGGATACTGGCCGCACTTAAGCGACTGCAGCTATCGAGCTCGGTGACAAGTTATTTTATATATAGATTATGAACTTTCTTTCTCCGAGAAAACTCCATCCAATCATATTCGTTCACTAATATCATTCCACACCATCTCTCTGCTGAAAACTCGGAACATACCGCTTAGTCGAGCAGCTTGTCTCCTCACTCCCAATTCTTCCCAGCCCAAAGTTTGAAACATTTTCGTAAAACTAAATCCGTATCCTTGTCCCGTGGTTTCCCGTGACGTTCACTTTACCCGACGACCTCTCAGGTTGAATGTTCTCACCTCGCACATTTGTTTAGTTTTAAGAAATACAGAAAGAGGTAATAAACTGGTGCTGAAGAGAACCTTGCCTGCCCACGTTTTATCAGCACTTAATTTCGTTCCTTCCAGAGAGAGGATGTCTATCCTAGTCTGGCCTCTCTAGGTTAATAGCACTTCATTCCCGCCTCTTCCTATGAGAGTTTGTCTAGCCTAGTACACAGTCTGGCCTCTCTGGGTCAATAGTTTAACTTGATTCTCGCCTCTTCCTATTAGAGTTTGTCTAGCCTAGTACACAGTCTGGCCTCTCTAAGTCAATAGTTTAACTTCATTCCCGCCTCTTCCTATGAGAGTTTGTCTAGCCTAGTACACAGTCTGGCCTCTCTAGGTCAATAGTTTAACTTCATTCCCGCCTCTTCCTATGAGAGTTTGTCTAGCCTAGTCCAGCCGGGCCGAGTGGCTCAGACAGTTAAGGCCTTTCGCAGGTTCGATCCTGGTTCAGTCCGGTTGTATTTGAAGGTGTTCATATGCGTCAGCCTCGTTCCGATAGATTTACTGCCACGTAAAAGAACTCCTCCGGGACAAAATTCAGGCCCCTCGGCGTCTCCGAAAACCGAGTAAAGTAGTCAGTGGGACATAAAACCAATATCATTGTTATTTCATTATCCTCATTCTGATCTCTCTAGGTCAATAACTTCACTACATTCTCGACTTTTCCTGTGAGAAGTTTCTTGTTGTAACTATACAGAGAACAGTTGACATTGGAAGTGTTATGTCCAGGCGTGAAGCTGGTGGGCCTAGACGTGATCTTCGTGCAGAGGACCGCTTATTAGGTCTTATTTGTACTGGGCGAGTTGGCCGTGCGGTTGGGGGTGCGCAGCTGTGAGCTTGAATCCGGGAGATAGTGAGTTCGAACCCCACTGTCGGCAGCCCTGAAGATAGTTTTCCGTGGTTTCCCATTTTCACACCAGGAAAATGCCGGGACTGTACCGTGATTAAGGCCTCGGCCGTTTCCGTCCCACTCCTAGGCCTTTCCTGTCCCATCGTCGCCGTAAGACCTATCTGTATTGGTGCGACGTAAAGCAAATTCTAACAACAACAAAAATCTTATTGTAGAGGACTCCGGCAAGAGAACTCGCCAAATCGCAACCGTGGTATAAGTGTCCCATTGAGCCGTCCTACGAACATTACGAGAAGGCCGGTAACATCCGTACAACATGCAGCGTGTTCAGCACCTATCGTAGGGTGAATATGCACCGCGTATGGCCTTCTGTGAATAGGTCCATCGTCAACCGGAAGACCGTGAATCATATTTTGTTCATAGACGAGGCCTCGTTTACCAGGAGTGGCATTTTCGATTTTCACTACACGCTAGTGTAGTCGGAGAACAATTCCCATACTATGAGACGTTCGCACCACCAGGTTCGGTTTTCCGTTAATGTTTGTACAGGGATGTTGTGGGCATTATCACTGGACCTGTGGTATTATCTCATAGACTGCCGTATCTTCTCTACAGTTTCTGGAAGGCAATACCACTGCTACTAGAGGATGTTCCACCACATACACGACAGCACATGTGGCTCCAACATGATGGAGCAATCCCGCACATCACCAACGCCGTGCGCCACAACCTGGGAGCCACCTATCCGCAGCGATGGATAGTGCGTTCGGGCCCTATCGGCAAGAAGCCCTGATCTAAACCCTTTAGATTACTTATTTTGGGGTACATGAAATCTACGGTGTATCGCAGAGAAGTAGAAACCCTGCAAGAGCTCCGGGAGCGTGTCTTTGAAGCTGCTCAGGATATCAGTTAAAACCACGAGGTACTGAGACGAGTCAAGATAATTTCTCCGAAGGTGCCGAGCATGTATTACAGCTTATGGTGGACATTTCGAACACATGCTGTAACAATGTCCACCATTCTCCACGAGCAATCTGCTGAACGGGATCACACTCTAACACGTACACGAACACTTTGCCGTTGTGTTCTCATTTGTTCTACTAAAAAGGTAAACTACGCTTAGAGTTTTACGTGACATTTACTTTTGCGATCTTAACCCACGGAACCTCCATTTTTATGTGAAAACCGACCCATAGGACGTGATATTTCCTTTTAAAATTTCCACATGCATTGGCCGGAAATCAAACCCGAACTGCCTTGGTGAGAAGCGAGTAGCGATGCCACTGACTGTTTCTATTACACCCTGTTGTACCCCGTTTCCGCTGCGAGGTCAGGGGCTGTAGGAGGTTTGGCAGAGTTTTACGACCGGTGCCCTTCTTGATGCCAACGATTGGAAGAGAAATGCTTCGTGTTCGTGCGGTGGTGGTGAGTGTCGTGTCTTGTTGTGTGCTGCGTACAAGTGTTGAAGACGACTGAAATACCCAATCCCCGAGCCATAGGAACGCACTTATCGATGTAATAAACGTTGTTCCGGACGAAAACCGAACCTGGGACTTCAAGGACGGAAGGCTAGTACGCTAGGCATTCAGCCATCCAGCCGTACAGTTGTGTTCTCATTGCGGTACCGGTATTATTTAATAACGGGGTGACCAACCCGAGCAGCATAACCCAGTTGTCAACGGCTCGCTATTCCGGCGAGTTTGCTGGAGTCGGATGGTGACAGCCGTCTTGAAGACAGTTGTGCCGGGCTGTGTGGCTCAGACGGTTGAGGCGCTGGCCTTCTGACCCCAATTTCGCAGGTTCGATCGTGGCTCAGTCCGGATGTATTTGAAGGTGCTGAAATACTTCAGCCTCGTGTCGGTAGGTTCCCATGTACACCTTCAGGGTACAACTAGGGGCAGGAACATCATTATTGTAATAGGCCAAGTTACGCTTAATGTCATTTTGTTGAATAGTTACCGAACGTTCGTTACGTTTGTTACGTTTAAAGCGTGAAGTTACGCCCTGTACTGTCACAAAACTCGGTCAATGTACTAGTACTAGTCGTTTCTCTGGAAACAGGATATGCAACTTGCCCCTTGGCGTTGAAGATAAAACAGAATGCCGCAAACGGTTTAAACAGTTGCCCATGTATCCCGGCAGGCTCATCAGTAGCTACCGCCAGCCGCTGCGTTCCAGTTCTTGAAATTCCCAAAACACGACTTTCCTTTAGAACGGTGCACACTACACATCTGAAACATGCAACGTTGTGAATCTCTCCCCAAGATCTATTACTTGTGTTAATTTGGTGCATCAGTTACCTTCCACCCTTACATCCACCCTATTTGGCGGCCTTTTCTGGCGTACAATCTCACTCTTTTGCCATATTTACATCTGGAACTTACCAATATATTTAGTTAGCTATGTAACTCTTTTTTCGTCGTTTCTTCCAGTCTCTGTCCTTCAATGTAACTACCACACCTACAGTAGCAACGTGACTTTTTCTTTCGCAATATGTAGTTCAAATCAAGTAGAATTTCACCCAAAAATCACGTGGCATCTGGAAGGGCATCCGGTCTCAAGCCCCTGGCCAAATGCCACTACTACCGAGCGAGTTGGCCGTGCTGTTAGGATCGCGCAACTGTGAGCTTGCATTATGGAGATAGTGGGTTCGAAGCCCACTGTCGGCATCCCTGAAGATGGTTTTCTGTGGTTTCCCATTTTCACACTAGGCAAATGCTGGCGCTGTCCCTTAATTAAAGCCACGGCCACTTCCTCCCAATCCTAGCCCTTTGCATCCAGTAATAATAATCGTAATTCAAATACCACTACCGTCCACCTTTTGGATACTGGGGTGATGAGTCATTAGTGAATGCATTTTAGATTCTGTAGTGAGGTGAAGTCAGCAGCTCGACTTTTTCCAAAAACTCATTTCATAGATCTTTAGACTAGAGGTATGACCGATTGTATCACACCACTCCTCAATTATCCCCCACGAGGTTGAGTGAACTCTGTTGCAGTCCTCGGTATAAGAGAAAAATCCCACCATCAACTGGTCTGGAACAGAATTCTGGACTCTAATGTCTAAAAACCAGCATGATGACCATTCAGCTATGGTAGAAAATTAATATAGTGAAAATATTAGAAAAAGTGGAACTTTTAAAGGTAACAGGAATTCAGAAATATTCGCTGTTATGCAATCGTAACACCCCTGTAGCTTAGCAGTCATGTGAGATCCTCCTAACTAGGTAGGACTATAGAAGATCAAGATAAACATCTCAGAATACAAGCGCTCAGTATGCATAGGTTTCAACGTCTTGAATTATAGGGCTACAGAGTTTTAAGTCACACCACCACAATCATTACGATAAGCACGCTCTCCTTGTCCATGTGAAAACAATATCCAACACAATGATGAGAAACAAGTCTACCCTTAGTGGGGAAGCGATTTAAACAACTAGTGATAGTAATTCGGCTAAGAAAAAGATATAGGTTGTTAAAACTAAACAGCTCTTAGTCCCTGAAAGTGTACTGATCAAAATATAACATACCTGTAATATTTCTGAAGATCATCATGCGGCTATGAACTGGAATTCGTCTAATAACATGCAACAGCTAGTGTCTCAGCCTAATAAACAGTTCTTTGTAGAAGCCTAGTGTCCATACCTAGGCTCAAGAATCCTGCAGACTTACTATTTTTCGAACTCAACAGCTGTATGCCTCTGAAAAAAAACACTCGTGTAGTGATAATTTACGATATTGGGTTTTTACTAGTTCAGTGAAATCTGACCTACTCCGCTGTGACATCATCGGCCAAAAGGGGGCACGGTCATTTTTATGAAGGTCATCAAATCATAAGTTTATCAGGTGTCAGGGAGCTACTTATAACATGCCATGTAGGGAGAAGGTTCTAAGCTTCAGACACCTCAATATAGTTAGAAGAGTTGACCAGGAGACTTAATGATAAGTGTGCCTGGTTCACTGAAGAAGAGAGGATTGCCCATCAAGATATTCAGAAGGAACTTCAATCATTTAGCGGTTTCTAAGAAAAACAATAGAAACAAAAGAAAGGAATGCCATAGACTGTTGGGGAGGAGTGGAACACTGAACGTGTGTGCAAACGGTTAAAAAAAGCACGAAAGAAGACAAGAACAGTCGAAATGGTGTGATCTTTAGTTAGCCAAAATGGGGTAATAATTATAAGAGAGATGAATCAGCAACATCTGCTGTAAGGAGTTGCCAGGCGGAAGAACACTGTTGCGTCAAAGGTTGAATATTAAGGACAGGTAAAATAAAATCTTAATGGCGACAGCAGGCCTAAGGGATTTCTATTAAATAGGATATAAGTAGCGAGGTAGGTAAGGGGAAAACTTCTCCCCGAACATAAAAATACCTCACAGCACCCGATCAGTCTTAGCTATAAACTAGGGCTGCGTAGCTATAACAAGCTATATTGATCTGAAATTAATATTAATTTTCTTGTTTTCATTGCGTTTGTTTAGCTTATGACTTTTGGTACTGAGAGTGTTCGCGGACATTTTTGGCTCACGTGATGTAGGTCTTTCTATTTAACGCCCATGGACAACCTGTGAATGATGATAATGTGCAGAGAGAGAATAAAACCCGGTGTTAACGCATAGTCTACTCCTCTCAAATACCACCAAAGTTTCTGCTCAAGTTTTAATGTCTCCATCCTACAGACGTATAACCAGTAACAGGTTCATATGTACTCACTCCATATGAATACTGGGGAGAAGTATGGAATTGAATCCATGCTTTTGGCAGACAATCAAGTGATTAGAAATTGTATACCGCCACCACCTCTCCTACCCTGCTAGATAACATTTTAATGGTGAAAATAATTTCTACCAGTGGGTGTTCTAATGACTAACAACTATATTAATAATAATAGTAATAATAATAATAATAATAATTTCGTGTGGCTATTTCTAGCCAGGTGCAGCCCTTGTAAGGCAGACCTTCCGATGAGGGTAGGCGTCATCTGCAATGTGTAGGTAACTGCTAGTTATTGCGGTGGAGGATAATGTTAAGTGTGATGGGTGAGTTGCAGGAATGTTGGGGACAGCACAAACACCCAGCCACCGAACCATTGTAATTAACCAATGATTCCCGACCGGGAATCGAATCCGAGACCCTCTGAGCCGAAGGCCAGTACGCTGACCATTCAGCCAACGAGTCGGACATAAACAACGGTGTTAAACCATATAGACTTGATATCTTTAAATTCATAACCATCAAAAAGTCTTGAAAACAACAGATGTCTACAAAGAAATGTCACAAGACCTATCACCATAAATTCCAATTTGCTTTCACTGAAGCCAGGGGACGGTTGTTACTATTATATTACAACGAGGACCTGAAAATGTGATATTTTACCATTTTGAACAGCAATCGCCATTAATTTTAAATAATTTATGTATGATCATTACGTCATCGACCCCTTGTACGTAAAAAAGAAACGATACTTTTGGTATCATCTCATATTTTATTTTCCTGTGATACCGGTAACTGCGTTTGCAAACCTAATACCGTCAGGAGAGGTTCGAAGAGAGCAAGAGTTAACCAAAGGAGATTAGATAGTAAAGGTGAAGGCAAAGAGCATGGCATAAACAGAAGTAACCTCAGACTCAACTAGGGAAACCGCGGTCGCCAACCAAACAAGAGTAGAGTTCCAAGTCCATAGTACATGTAGCTCGGCAGAGAGTCAAAGCCCGTCCTTCTAGGTGAACTACTGTACCCAACAGCGACATGAACCAAGGACTGATGATCAAGAGGACACGCATTTCCTTGCCTGGGAGCGAGTTCGCGGGAACTCGAAGCTTGGAACGCCACGAGTGAGGCTAGAATGTATTTCCCCCAAGCAGAGCTAGGGAATCCCTGGATGAAAACAAGGGAGAAGTTATCCCTACCACAAGTTGATGGTGAGTGGGAGAGGTAAACTTTTTTAGCATCGTAATCTTGGAACCATCCTTAAAACAGCTTGGACAACTTTGTTATCTATATTAAAGGAAATACGATTTTAATAATACTGCACTGTGTAACGATTCAAAAGAGCTGTTCGTGATTTGTGAATTTATTTAGAGTGTGTGACGTCCTTTATGTTAAAAGAAGAAATATGTGATTACATAACAATGGAAAGTAACGGAGGTCATGTGTTAAATGTCTTGACGCCCACTTGACAGGGGAAATCCAGCGAGCGAGCTGAAAATTGAAGACAGTTGTGTATTCATTACTGGAGATTCTGGGATCAGATTTCGTCCGGGCGAGTCTTAACCATAATATTAGATCACTGGTCACCTGATTATCGCACTACACTGACTTAGCAAATGTCATGGGATAGTCACCTAATAGCGTGTGGGGCCTCCTTTGGGCCTACGAACTGCAGTGAGACGCCGTGGAAGTGAGTCGACAAGTCCCTGGTAGTCCTGTGGACGCAGCTGACACCAAATCGTTTGCAGAGCGGCCGCCAATGCTGGCCTGTTCGTGGGTGCAGGATCCATGGCACGGAGCCTGCGTTCCAGGACATCCCTGATATGCTCGAAAGGGTTCATATCGGGGCTCCTGTGTGGCCATGGCAGTCGTTGGACCTCCGCTGCATGTTCCTGGAACCATTCCCGGGCGACGTGGGAGCGATGTGGCGGCGCGTTATCATCTTGAAACACCACAGAACCGTCTGGGCGCTGGAAGGCCAAAAATGGGTGGAGATGGTCTCCGAGCAGCTCAACATACCACGTACCATTCAAAGTCTCTTTCAGAACAAATAGGAAAATGCACCCCAGACCATAACAGAGACATCAGCGCCCTGGACCACACCTTCGAGGCAGGCGGGATCCATCGCTTCATGTGGTCTGGGCCATACACGGTGCCTCCCATCGGCATGGTGCAGTTGAAATCGTGATTCATCCGACCATATCACGTTACGCCATTGTTCCAGAGTCCATCCCTGGTGACTGGCGACAAATGCGCGTCGTTATTCCCGATGACGTTGGGTTAACAGTGGCACCCGTGTGCGGCGCCGGCTCCCATACCCCATAGAACCCATGTTCCTACGGATTGTCCACTGGGAGACGTATCTAGCACGGCCTGTGTTGAATTGAGCCGTGATTTGTTGCACGGTTGCCCGTCTGTCACTATTGACAATCCGTCACAGATGTCGCCAGTCACAGTCATCGAGCGTGGCTGGACTGCCGGTCGTTCGTCTGTTGTGGACGGTGACACCAGCATTCAACCATTCACGATACACCCTGGACACGGTTGATCGTGTGAAGCCGAATTCCCACACAACTTCCGAAATCGCACTTCCCATCCGTCGGGCACCGACCACCATACCCCGTTCGAACGGTGTCAGCTCACGATGTCGTTCCATGTTACACCTGTCACATGCACAGCCACTGCTTACAAGGTCTTCTATACAACTGCCGCTGGCACATGGCGCGTGTGGTGCGCAGACAGCACACCTGCGCATCAGTGCTCCGCTATCCCATGACATTTTCTCAGTCAGTGTATTGCTCCCCTAATACACCGAGAATAGGATGTATAGGAAATTTGATAGGGGGAAACTTCTCGGCTAATATAAGGTTTGGGAAGTGTCATCTCCAGGCAGTCTGTGTTTTTGTCTCGTGAGAAACGGACGTGTGACCGCCTCGAGTAACTGTTTGTTCTGAATGCGAACTTTTATTTTAAATAATAATAGTTAATGTCATAAACAAGAGTAGAAGTGATATCGGTTATATATATGAGTGCGCGTTCGGATTATTGGTCGTATTTCTGAGCACGGAGTTGAATTATTATTATTATTATTATTATTATTATTATTATTATTATTATTATTATTATTATTATTATTATTATATACACCGTCATATCACTCAAAACAAAGGAGAGACGATTGGAACCCTTATAATGACAGTTATTGTGAGCAGAGACACAGGGCTTGACACTAAGACGTCACTATTAAAATAAATATGGGCATTTAATTAGTAACCCTGCATTTGTATTTTGATCCAGGGACCTTGGATCGAAAATGGGACCGTAAAGTGCGCGTTTGAAGCAGGTGTACGTAACGGGCCTAACTGTGTGTGTTCTATGCCGTAGAGAAAGGAAATTCCATTGCCAAGGTTATGTAGTTTCATTCTAGGAGTTCCATTTCGGACATGGTCATCAAAGCAGTCAACATTGAAGCTATGTGGCAGTAAATCATTACGATAGACGTCCCGTACCTACACGAGGTGTCCAGAGGCAGAGGCTGAGTACTCTTATTTTACTAGAATGACTCGAAATACAACGGAATATCCATTTAAAGTTCATTAATTTGTAAATAATAATTGAGAGGGTTTCTTTCCATTAATATGTAAACATGCTAATTAAGGGCACAGTGTTCAATTAGTTACAAGTATGAGTGAATTAGAGTTTGTAAATGCGTTAGATTTGATTTTTATTTTATTTTTCATTTGGAATTTTTCTCGGGTTTGGTCTATTTTACATAGTTTGACTTAGAGTAGAATGGTTAGTGGCAGTAGTGTCCACTGGAATGTTTTTCTTATTGGTCGGTACTCAACCAGTTGTATCACCATTCACGCGAGTAGTACCTGATGTAGTTTAGTCATCGGATGGCAGGAGTGCCGGAGTGAGCCGTCGTGAGATTCGAACCACGTCCTCCCATGTATCTAGGCGAGAGACGGAGATTTTAAAATCGTTCATAAATGAAATAAATGGCTGTGAGTTGAGAAGGTAGTAATGTCATCCTAAGAACTTAGTATAATCTTTGATGGAAGTATTTTTAATTGCCAATTATTTGGTAGTGAGTTTTTGTGTCAATGCACAGAGAGAAATGCAACATAGGGATACAGCAGAGACTGGAAGCCAGGACTCTGGTTAAGACTCGCTATGAATTGGAATATGAGATGAAATGCCTCTGTGAACTACTATATCAACGGGGTAAGTATTAGTTTATAAGCATCGATAATATGAAAGCCGTGAAGGCAGATAAAGGTATATTTGAGACTGAAGTTATGCGCCCGAATTGCTAATGGAGAGATTTGTAGATGTGTCTCGGCTGACCGACTTGAGCAGACATACATTTGCGTGACAGGGACACGCCCACCAGAGGGGTTCCCTGCAATATGGAAAATAAGCGATGATTTTTTTGAAATTTGGGTCCCGTTTCCAAGACATGTGATTTGTATGTTATATGACTCATTAAGATGGTAACCTTTCCTTTAAAGTACTCTAATAAGAGATAGATTCAGTTAGCTAGTGTAATGCAGCCAGTTTTGACTGAATAGGATGGTTAGGGTTCTCGGTGCCCATCTGCCGATTACAGTGATCACTTGTTCGAACCTCACACTGTGGAGATCCGTTTTGATTTGTAACTATTGTATTGTTTTATTTCATGGTGGTGAGTGCATTTTATTTTGATTTGTCAACACAGGTTCCTATCCTGGAGTTGATTTTGTGTGTGTGTGTGTGTGTGTGTGTGTGTGCGTGTGTGTGTGTGTGTGTGGTAGGTTCGATTCCGAATCAGGGCATTTTGTGTTGAAATATTCCTTTATGTTTTTACAGATTATTTTAAATGGGTTTATTATTTCGTTTATCAAGTTGGATCTAAGTTAGGTTTCACTCAGATTTGTGTGTAAGTTATGTATATATACCCCAGTGTTAATGGGAATAGTTTGAGTGATTTTATTTGTTTAATATTCCGTATATGCGAGGTCATGATCAACTTTCGTTTTTATAGTACTTAGTCTCGTCCTCAAAACCAATTGAAACAACCTTCGACATTTTAGCTGCGAAAATTGTAATTCGTCTTGTACTGTGTACTCAAGATGGTCATTTTGCAACAGATTCCACAATTATTATTTTTTTTGCTAGTTGCTTTACGTCGCACCGACACAGATAGGTCTTACGGTGACGATGGGATAGGAAGGCCTAGGAGTTGCAAGGAAGCGGCCGTGGCCTTAATTAAGGTACAGCCCCAGCATTTGCCTGGTGTGAAAATGGGAAACCACGGAAAAACCATCTTCAGGGCTACCGATCGAGCTCGGTCCCACAATTATCAGGAGGGTAATAAACCCTTTGATTTTAATGTTTAAAAATAGTGTTCTCATTCGATTTAGATGTATGACACCCGTATTCTCCTACCCTTGATGCCGCTAAGTTATTCTTATATATTTATGATGCCCACTTTATTTATACCCAGATAACGACCCTGTAGATTTGTCGCCGGAGAACCATGGGCTAGGGGGCGGGTGCACTGCGCATGTATTGCTTTGAGAATATTATTTCCAAACGATGCACAATTTCTTTTGTCAACTGTCACCTCTGTACTCTATTACGAGAACTGCGAATCAGCAGACTGTTCATTACACATGCTGACGCGTGGTGGTGAGTATCCTGAATACAGATCCAGAATGAAATTAAGTCGGATATGCTAAATTAAGCCTTGACCAGGCAGCCCTTCAAACAGTATTCGTAAGAATTCCTGTACATCTAATTTCCAGAATCACCGAGCTCGATAGCTGCAGTCGCTTAAGTGCGGCCAGTATCCAGTAATCGGGAGATAGTGGGTTCGAGCCCCACCGTCGGCAGCCCTGAAGAGGGTTTTCCGTTGTTTCCCATTTTCACACCAGGCAAATGCCGGAACTGTACCTTAATTAAGGCCACGGCCGTTTCCTTCCACTTCCTAGTCCTTTCCTATACCATCGTTGCCAAAGACCAACCTGTGTCGTCGGTGCAACGTAAAACAAATAGCAAAAACATTCCAGAATTTTAAGTCTCCGGTTATTATTATTATTATTATTATTATTATTATTATTATTATTATTATTATTATTATTATTATTATTATACCCGGCGGTACACCTCCACGCCGCTAGTTCTAATATTGCGCCAATTGAAACTCCTCTACAGGAGAAAGCCTGAACTTTAAAAAAACTGTATTAACTCAACAGTTTCTCCGAAGATGGCTCTATGTGAATTTTGATGTGTTTTTGTTTGTAATTGATCAAGAAGTGTGGACGTTCTCTACCAGATGTCTCTACAAAAAAACTATGATCATGCACTCTGGTGCAAAGAGATGAACCTTGTTGAAGAAATTTTGTATTCAAAAGTTGTTGTCTTTACTAAATTTTTGTTCTTTTATTTTTGGGTTGGCAATATTAATCCTTCCTTCCGCCAGGTTTGAACTTAGCCAATCCCGAATTTATTTAATTAACTCAGCCAATCATGTATGTCTTCTTCGATACGGATATGTAGCTCTAAGCTATCCAATAAAGTTGTGGGGGTGTGTCTACTCATTCTTGAAAGGTCTCGAATTTTCCACGAGGGTATAAAAACTGCTGATTTTCTTGTCTCCGGGCCACTAGTATAACATCTAACTCAGTGTGTGGATATGTAGCAGGGGGCGGGAAGCGCCCCGTTCTTCAGGCACCAGTTCTTCATCAAGGTAATGGCCTCTTTAACATCTTTATCTCTTGCTAGCTCAGCAGTTTAACTCTCGGGGAAGGTTCGAAACCTTTAATATGTAACCTACCACTTTAAAATGTAAATTTCTTTTTAGTCTATGTAAAAACTACAAATCTCTTTTGCTGTAAAGCGGGGATAGAGAGTGCTTTACCCTCTCGAACTCCCCTTCATCTTGAAATTGAGGTGACTACGTTTTCATAACCGTTTCTACGCTTCCTTAATGTGTTAAGTTTCCTCATACGAGTCACCTCCATAGATTGGGATTATCCCCTGTATTATCGGCCTAGTGCCTCTTAGGTTTTAATAACTTTTGTGTAGGAGTGCAGGTATTCACCTCCATTCAATTTTGTATTTTGGGCCATTTAATTAACCCTATGTTTTGTTTTCTTAATGTGAAGGCCCTGTAGGTTGGGTATTATATGCCCCTGCTTCTTTGTGTGCCTTGAGGGCAGTTAGTAGTAAGGGTTGTTGTGGCCTTTGATAGGCTTGTAAAAATCGAGGGCAGGTCAGCTCTTTCTGGTATTTTGGAAGGTGCCTCTAGGAGGCCTGACATTATTAAGCAGGAGCAAGAGCTCCATGTAATGAAGGGGTTTTCTGCCCTTTGTTAAATTGTGGGTGTGAGCTGAGAGCTCAGACTTTGGGGCTTGTAGCCCAGAATTTGTAAAGTTGCTGTGTACCTGATTTAACTGTTGTTATTTGTTGTACGCTCAAAATTCTATGTTACCATTGTTGAGTTTTGAAAATATAACCTTGTTGAAATTTTAATTCATCTTTCGAATTTTCGTAGTTGAGACCTATTCCAGCCCGCACCTTCTTTCACCTCTGCTGATCCACCAAAACTCCGTAACAAGTGGTAGCAGAGCGTGGTTGAATGGGTCTCATTTAGCCCCTCTTGACGGCTAAACATTGCTTTTGTTTCGAACTCTAACAATTTTCTCCGTCGCTGGAATTTCTCGATTTACTAAATTTGTAAAGTCCTGTCATCATGTCCGGCCCTCGCGATGTCCTCCATCCCGGCTCTTTGCGCAAGGAGGAATTGATTTATGAATTAACAATTAGAAATGTGCAATCTGGAGGCACGGTTGCAGTAGATACCAACAAGCTTAAAGATTCCCTTGATTTGCCTATTTCCATCCCCTCTTTGGGAGAGAAAGAGATTGACGATGAGCTCTCCACGATCACTGATAATACTACTGAGCTAGCATCCGTAGTCAGTTTTTTTTAAGAAAATGATACTTCTCCAAATCAACTTAAACGTGTGCAAGCTAGATTGTTTCATTTTTACAATAGGGTCACTGATCTATTGTCTCTTAAGTTAAATGACAGTCAGAGGAAGGAAGCTAGTGCAGTTCTCGAAAACCTTTCTGAATTGTCCAGTAAGGTTAGCCTTTTGTTAACTGGGGCAGTCCCCCCCAAAACCGACCAACCCACTCTGGTAAACGTTGTCTGCGAGGAGCATTCTCCCACGGGGGAAGAAAGTACAAAAACAGTTGAAGTCCGACAAGCTTCTGTTCCATTAGAAACTGAGTCCGTTCGTCGCACCTCCATTCCTCCCTTTGTGTTGAATAATGCACCTTCTGAATCTGCTTCTCCGCCACTTAGGCCCCTTCCTACTACGTCACCTGGCTTCAGCAATTTGCCCCATCCTTTAGCAATGTTGCTCAGAGGTATTTCTAAATTTTCTGTTAACTCTACCAGTGACGTTATTTCATTCTTAAGGTTTTTGTTGAGTTTCAGGATCATGCCCTTGTTTTTTCTCTTTCTCCGTGTCAAATTTTGCAAATCATTTATCCCTATTCAATTGGGGTTCAATCAGACAAGATAGTTAGGGCAATTGCTGAACAGTCATCCATAGAAGACTTCCATGCCCATCTGTTAGCTAATTTTATTCCGGCTCGAGCTAGGTCATCTCTAATTCAGAAGTACTATTATAGAGTACAGCGACTTGATGAAAATCTGGCAGACTTCATACAAGACATCAAATTCTATACTAGGGTATTTGCCCTTCATTTTCCCGAAGATCAAATCGTTCAAGCCATTGTGGAAGGAATTTCACCAACCTACAGGTCATACTTGTGTTTTGCGCCGCGCCCTCAAACGTTTGCCGAGTAGAGGCTATGGCTGTGTCAGCCGAAGGGGTTAGGTATGCTGACACATTACGTGTTGCGAGGGAGCCCCCTCCGTTTTCAAGTAGCTTTCGGCCTCCGTCTCGCCGAACCGTAACACCCCGCAAATGTTATGCTTGTGGGTCACCCGACCATCTTCGAAACAAGTGCCCCTTGATTAAATCCAATGGGACAAACAAGGGAGCAGGGTCATCTCAAGGCTGTTTCAAATGCGGCGCTTTTTTCCATATTGCCAAGAATTGCCCGAATTCTAATAGCACTCCCTCCTGCTCAACTTCGGGTGTAACTTCCACCAACAATAATAAAAAGTGACTAGTGGCATCGGCTGAGTCCGTGACTTCCTCTTCACAAGGCTCAGCCCCGGGTAAACCTGACGAAAATTCAGGGAAAAGTCAGAACTCTTCTAAATTACCATTTGAATGTCCCCAAGAATGTCTTAGGATTGCGGCGGATTCACCCGCACCTGTTCCATTTCTCAAAATTGAATTCAATAATGAACCTGTAACAGCTCTATTAGATTCTGGCAGTGTGTGTTCCATTATTTCGGCCGAGTGGTACTCCAAATTGAAATCTGTTTGTAAACTTCCTGATTTTTGTTCGTCTTCGGTTCAATATGTTTCGGCTAACTCATCTCCATTAGAAATTTTAGGTACTCTGTATGCCAAAATCCGCATTTTGAAATTCACTTGGAAAGTAAAACTGTTCGTGGCTACGCACTTCTCTTGCCCCATTATATTGGGAGCGGACTCCATGTCTCACACTGGTCTAGTGCTCGACCTTCAGAGCAAGTCGTGCACTTTCAAATTTGTCAGTAATTTCAAAATCCCCTTGTTATCATGTAGTTCTGTGTCATGTTAATCTATTTCGCCTACCCAGGATGAGATGTTGTTAGACCTTAGACATCTACCTCAGGAGCAGGCTGATAGTATTCGCAAGTTGTGTCAGTCGTTTCCAGAGGTTTTCTCTGATACTCTTGCTGTTACTGACCTAATTGAATACAAGATTGAGGTTACGGATTCGATTCCAGTCCGGTTTCCGCCTTATAGGCTGTCTCCACCTAAAATGAAGGCTCTGAAAGAAATCATAGATCAGATGCTAAAAGATGGTATTATTCGCCCCTCTAAGTCGGCATATTCTTCGCCTATTTTTCTAGTCCCGAAACCCCAAGGTGGCTTCAGGCCTGTGATTGATTATAGGCTCTCAATCGGAAGGTGGTGTTACAATCTGTGCCCCTTCCCGACCTCCACTCTTGTTTTTCATGGTTTCGTAAAGCTAAGTTCTTTACTATCTTAGATCTTAATCAGGCTTATGATCAGATACCGCTAGCAGAGGAATCTAAACACCTGACAGCTTTTGTCACAAATTGGAACTTGTACGAATACAACCGCGTGCCTTTCGGGCTCCCCACGGGAGCAGCCGTGCTTACGAGACTGCTGGACAGGGTCTTCTCCGACATCAAATTTGAGTATCTATACCATTATCTTGATGATGTCGTCGTATTTTCTGAGACCTTTGAAGAACATCTAGATCATCTGAAAGAGGTCCTGAGTCGACTTCGTAAGGCAGGGTTGACGGTGAAGTTGTCCAAGGTTGCTTTCGCTAAGCCTTCTATGTCATTTCTAGGGCATATTGTGTCGCCCGATGGTGTCGCAGTGGATCATTCTAGAACACAGGCCATCCGTGATTTTAAACCTCCTAAGGACGTCAGGGGTATTGCCAGGTTCATAGGCATGATGAACTTCTTTAGGAAATTTATTCCTAACTTTGCTAATAGAGCGGCGCCCTTGAACCTTCTTCGTAGGAAAGGCACCAAATTTGAGTGGGGACCTTCTCAACAAGCCGCTTTCGAAGACCTCAAATTAGCCCTTTGTAATGCCCCTGTCCTCGCTATGCCCGATTTCTCTAAGAAATTCATCGTCCAAACCGACGCGTCGTCGTCGGCGGTAGCTGCAGTCCTTCTTCAAGAGACTGAACTAGGGAGGCGACCCATCGCCTATGCCTCTACGACATTATCGGCCTAAGAATCCAAGTATTCCATCTATGAACTTGAAGGTTTAGCAGTCTTGTTTGCTCTAGAAAAGTTCCGTCTCTATCTGGAACATGTCAAGTTCGACTTGGAAACGGAAAACCAATCCTTAAGCTGGGTCCTAGCTAGGCCGCGTCGTTCTGGTGGTATAGCCAGGTGGGCCATCCGAATTTCTGCCTTCCAGTTTGACGTTAGGCATATAAGAGGTACTGAAAATGTTGTGGCTGACGGACTAAGCCGTATGTTTTCTAATAATGTAGAGACCTCTGAACAGGAAGACAGTTCTTCACTTCCCGAGTCCCTTCTACCTGAGGTTAATGCCATTCTAACTGATGCTCCCATGCTCTTTAGGGATATCTAAAAATATCAACGTGAAGATCCGACGCTGGCCCCTATCATGGAAACCCTTTCTTCTGGGGAACATGTCGTCCCTTATGTGTTGAGGAATGGTGTTTTATGTTGCCCGTCGGGGCATGATAAGAAGATGAGCGTTGTGGTTCCAGCCGTTCTCGTGCCCATGATCTTCAAGTACTATCATGAGACCCCATTGGGGGGCATTTAGGCATCTTTAAAACTAGAGAAAAGATCAGAGAAATGTTCATTTGGAAGGGTATGGACGGAGAAATCCGTGAATCGGTAAAAGCTTGTAAATCTTGTTGGCTTAGTAAACCCACCATGTCCACTAAGCAAGGGCTCTTGTCTTATCATCAAGCGTCGCGCCCCATGGAACGACTCTATATCGACTACGTCGGACCTTTTCCCCAGTCAAAGGGGAATGCCAATAAATTCATCCTTGTGTGTGTAGATGGTTTTACAAGATTTTCTTGGTTATTTCCGACTAAGCTGGCTACCGCTCAGTCCACTATTTCTTGTTTAAATTCTATTTTCCTTCTTTTGGTCCGTGCCAATATATTGTGTCTGATAATGCTAAAGCTTTCACATCCAATCTCTTTCGTAAATTCTGTTTTGATCTGTCCATCTCTCATGTGACTACTTCTGCATACTATCCTCAACCATCTCTAGCTGAACGGGTCAATCGTAATCTGAGGTCGGCTCTCATTGCCTATCACCATGAAGATCATTCTAGGTGGGACACGTCCCTGCATTGGTTAGCCTTCGCGTTGAATTCGGCGGTTCATGAATCCCATCAATCAGTCAATCAATCAATACTGATCTGCATTTAGGGCAGTCGCCCAGGTGGCAGATTCCCTATCTGTTGTTTTCCTAGCCTTTTCCTAAATGATTTCAAAGAAATTGGAAATTTATTGAACATCTCCCTTGGTAAGTTATTCCAATCCCTAACTCCCCTTCCTATAAATGAATATTTGCCCCAGTTTGTCCTCTTGAATTCCAACTTTATCTTCATATTGTGATCTTTCCTACTTTTATAAACGCCATTCAAACTTATTCGTCTACTAATATCATTCCACGCCATCTCTCCGCTGACAGCTCGGAACATACCACTTAGTCGAGCAGCTCTTCTTCATTCTCTCAATTCTTCCCAACCCAAACATTGCAACATTTGTGTAACGCTACTCTTTTGTCGGAAATCACTCAGAACAAATCGAGCTGCTTTTCTTTGGATTTTTTCCAGTTCTTGAATCAGGTAATCCTGGTGAGGGTCCCATACACTGGAACCATACTCTAGTTGGGGTCTTACCAGAGACTTATATGCACTCTCCTTTACATCCTTACTACAACCCCTAAACACCCTCATAACCGTGTGCAGAGATCGGTACCCTTTATTTACAATCCCATTTATGTGATTACCCCAATGAAGATCTTTCCTTATATTAACACCTAGATACTTACAATGATCCCCAAAAGGAACTTTCACCCCATCAACGCAGTAATTAAAAGTGAGAGAACTTTTCCTATTTGTGAAACTCACAACCTGACTTTTAACCCCGTTTATCAACATACCATTGTCTGCTGTCCATCTCACAACATTTTCGAGGTCACGTTGCAGTTGCTCACAATCTTTTAACTTATTTATCACTCTATAGAGAATAACATCATCCGAAAAAAGCCTTACCTCCGATTCCACTCCTTTACTCATATCATTTATATATATAAGAAAACATAAAGGTCCGATAACACTGCCCTGAGGAACTCCCCTCTCAACGATTACAGGGTCAGACAAAGCTTCACCTACTCTAACTCTCTGAGATCTATTTTCTAGAAATATAGCAACCCATTCAGTCACTCTTTTGTCTAGTCCAATTGCACTCATTTTTGCCAGTAGTCTCCCACGATCCACCCTATCAAATGCTTTAGACAGGTCAATCGCGATACAGTCCATTTGACCTCCAGAATCCAAGATATCTGCTATATCTTGCTGGAATCCTACAAGTTGAGCTTCAGTGGAATAACCTTTCCTAAAACCGAATTGCCTTCTATCGAACCAGTGATTAATTTCACAAACATGTCTAATGTAATCAGAAAGAATGCCTTCCCAAAGATTACATACAACGCATGTCAAACTTACTGGCCTGTAATTTTCAACTTTAATGCCATCACACTTTCCTTATACACAGGGGCTACTATAGCAACTCTCCGTTCATTTGGTATAGCTCCTCCAACCAATCAACAATCAATTAATTACTTCAGATATGGTACTATATCCCAACCCATTGCCTTTAGTATATCCCCTGAAATCTTATCAATTCCAGCCGCTTTTCTGATTTTCAACTTTTATATCTTATTGTAAGTGGCATTGTTATCATATGTAAATTTTTATACTTCTTTAATACTTCTTATCCTCCTCTATCTCGACACTATCCTTGTAACCAGCAATCTTTACATACTGCTGACTGAATACTTCTGCCTTTTGAAGATCCTCCCATAAGTTTACTCCAGCTTGTTTGATGTTTAAGTTTGTACCCAACACGCCGCTCTCTAACCTTTCGTCTCTTAGTGATATTCTACCTGAGACAATAGATCCAGATAATATTAAATATCTTTGGAAGAAGGCTAAGGCCAACCTTAAAATTTCTCATGAAAAGGTTAGGGAAAGATATGATCGTGGACGGAGGCCCACCAATTTAAAAGTAGGAGACCAAGTTATGGTCAAAAACTCCACTCCAGTGAGGTCAACTAGCGTACGGCGAGCCGGAGCCCTCCTTCCGGCCAAGGCTGATGTGCGGCGCACCACCCGCAAGCTACTCGAGGACTGCAAACGAACTTCGCGTCTGCGGCGTGCTTCACCACGACTACCCCTCTCATAGTAGCGGGAGAGAGGTATCTCAGGGTACTTGAGGGGTCCGAGCGGCCTCCACTGGACACAAGCAGCGGCGACAGTTCTTGTCGTCAAAATTAATCGACAGCTAATGTACTTCTCAAACTACATGGACATTCCATATCCGCAATTACCACATTTTTGCTCCAATCAACCTTTGGTGGACTTAGAAAAATTTTACTTCTATGAATTAATGTTTTGGTTTCGCAAATTCTACAATAACAAAGAAATTCTAAAACTGGATTTAAACTAGTCCCACCCATCAATATCAAACCAATTAAGAGACCTCTGACTACTGAAAAATTGTATTTTCTCTGCTAAATTTCTCTTCATCCAATCTGCAACAACTTGGACCTTGTTTTGATTTTTTTGATTTCTCTTCTGTGTCACCCCTTCGAAGGACTTTGGGGGGGGGGGGGAGGTCTGTACCGGGCGGTACGCCTCCACGCCGCTAGTTCAAATATTGCGCCAACTGAAACTCCTCTACAGGAGAAAGCCTGAACTTTAAAAAACTGTATTAACTCACCAGTTTCTCCGAAGATGGCTCTGTGTGAATTTTGGTGTGTTTTTGTTTGTAATTGATCAAGAAGTGTGGACGTTCTCTACCAGATGTCTCTACAAAAAAAAACTATGGTCATGCACTCTGGTGCAAAGGAATGGACCTTGTTGAAGAAATTTTGTATTCAAAAGTTGTTGTCTTTACTAAATTTTTGTTCTTTTATTTTTGGATTGGCAATATTAATCCTTCCTTCCGCCAGGTTTGAACTTAGCCAATCCCGAATTTATTTAATTAATTCTCAGCCAATCATGTATGTCTTCTTCGATATGGATATGTAGCTCTAAGCTATCCAATAAAGTTGAGGGGGTGTGTCTACTCATTCTTGAAAGGTCTCGAATTTTCCACGAGGGTATAAAAACTGCTGATTTTCTTGTCTCCGGGCCACTAGTATAACATCTAACTCAGTGCGTGTATATGTAGCAGGGGGCGGAAGCGCCCCGTTCTTCAGGCACCAGTTCTTCATCAAGTTAATGGCCTCTTAACATCTTTATCTCTTGCTAGCTCAGCAGTTTAACTCTCGGGGAAGGTTCGAAACCTTTAATATGTAACCTACCACTTTAAAATGTAAATTCCTTTTTAGTCTATGTAAAAACTACAAATCTCTTTTACTGTAAAGCGGGGATAGAGAGTGCTTTACCCTCTCGAACTCCCCTTCATCTTGAAATTGAGGTGACTACGTTTTCATAACCGTTTCTACGCTTCCTTAATGTGTTAAGTTTCCTCATACGAGTCACCTCCATAGATTGGGATTAGCCCCTGTATTATCGGCCTAGTGCCTCTTAGGTTTTAATAACTTTTGTGTAGGAGTTCAGGTATTCGCCTCCATTCAATTTTGTTTTTTGGGCCATTTAATTAACCCGATGTTTTGTTTTCTTCATGTGAAGGCCCTGTAGGTTGGGTATTAAATGCCCCTGCTTCTTTGTGTGCCTTGAGGGCAGTTAGTAGAAAGGGTTGTTGTGGCCTTTGATAGGCTTGTAAAAATCGAGAGCTGGGGCTTGTAGCCCAGAATTTGTAAAGTTGCTGTGTACCTGATTTAACTGTTGTTATTTGTTGTACGCTCAAAATTCTATGTTACCATTGTTAAGTTTTGAAAATATAACCTTGTTGAAATTTTAATTCATCTTTCGAACTTTTGTAGTTGAGACCTATTCCAGCCCGCACCTTCTTTCACCTCTGCTGATTCACCAAAACTCCGTAACAATTATTATTATTATTATTATTATTATTATTATTATTATTATTATTATTATTATTATTATTATTATTATTATGGTTATGGTTTTTATTATTGTTATGGGATTATCGTGGATCACGGTGTTGTAAAAATGTGCTGGGGTAAATGAAATGGCGTATGGCTTTTAGTGCCGAGAGTGTCCGGGAACATGTTCGGCTCGCCAGGTACAGTCCTTTTGATTTGACACCCGTAGGCGACCTGCACCTCGTGATGAGGATGAAATGATGATGAAGACGACACATACACCCAGTCCCCGTGCCAGCGAAATTAACCGACGAAGGTTAAAATTCCAGACCCTGCCGGGAATCGAACCCGGACCCCTGTGATCAAAGGCCAGCACGCTAACCATTTAGCCATGGAGTCGGACTGTGCTAGGGGTGAATGGGCGGAAGAGGAATTGACCAGAGCATAAGTTAATGCAGTAAATTTTAAAATTTTATTTCTTTCCTTCTTGTTTCCATTTTAAAATTTGATAGGTAGACAATTTGGAACAAATAACAATCAATTAAATCTATATGAGCTCGTCAGCTCCCGCAACAACAGTGGAATATAAGTCCGAATATCAGGAACCAAAACTTGAGAGAATTTTCAACACGATTACATACACGGAACGAGCATTATAGCTCTGAACATGTACACTATTGAACCCTTGAACTTACCATTCCATCGTTGGTCGGCCACGGCTGCTATAGTAGAACAATTTAGAACTCTTGAATCTTGGGTCGTTGCGGGAATAAATTCGGTCACGATCTTAACCAAACGATGGGGTTCAGAAGAAAGCCTAACTACTTGAAATGAGGAGCAAAAATGTGCTTACTAACTTTTATTAAACTGAAAGAGCACGATAACATCGTTAATTTAATATGCATTCTTGCCACAAAAATATATTTAAAAAATTTAATTATTGATTTTTGAAAAGTTCCAAACACAGTCACATTACATAACGTCACTTCGTTTCTTCCAATGTCGAAGAGTTGCTTCGGAGAAGCTAATATGTTAGTGGACAGCGAAACGAAAAAAACTGAAAAAGGGAAGACCTGAAAAACGGGCGCCTATTATTCCAAACGAGAACTGAGAGTTAATCCACACGATCCGTGGAAAATCTGACTTTCAACACTTAGAACGCCTGATTTTCTCTTAATTAAGGTTATCCACCAGTCAAATACCCTTCACGGATACGGAACATCCGCCGAATGGACCCTTAATCGAACCAAACTGACTATCAGTTGCTTTGGATAGGTTGCGAAATATTATAGGAAAGCATGGTGTTCACTACAAGTTAATGGCATCATTCACAATTGAAATAAAATTCCACCATGTATTTGTCATTCATGACACCCTTAAGTGATACGTTAATCCCGATGCTAACTGTGCATCACCCAAACAACTGTTCGGAAGGAACCAACAACCACATGATCCGGGAGGATCTTACGTTAAGTCGTTCTAAAGGAACAAAACTGCGAAATGCAGGAAACACTTACTAATCATGCATTTAGAAGAAATGCCAAACACTGAAGTTAATCAAAAAGTGAAAAGTCACTTGAAAATATTATTATTGAACCGATTTTCAGGTTAGAAATGGGTTTGTTATGCTTAATAAATTTACCAGTCCACGCTAAAATTTACTACAAATTTAAGGAATTCTTTCCCTTGAAAAACAATGCTACCAGTACAGATCTCTCTATTTACTGTCTGTCCCAACACGCTACTGGAAAGTGATTACTTACTTATTCTAACTATGAATACGAATGAAAATACGACAAGATTAAAATATAAAATAAAATTACTGGCTGACGAATCGAAACCGCATTCGCAACTCAAGTCTCATTCTAAAACACTGAGTGTCAATAATGCACACTATCAATGAAACGGACGTCAAGACGAGGAAACAATAAAGTCCGTAAAAAATAAATTAACATCTCGAAGTCATACAGCTTAACACGCACGAAGAAACACAGTAAAAATATTTAATCTAGATCGGGTCGATGTCCCACACTTGGACAGCCCTCGTTTATCAACAACAGTCCCGTTATCTCAATGAGAGCTTCGCATAGACCCTCTACAATAAATCATATCGCACAGTAACCGCTACCTTCCTCCAGGCCACTTCCAAAAAGAACAAACAAAAGAGAACATCTAAACCGAGACTTGAGCGTGTACAGATACCATCCCAGACCTATCGTCGGGCTCACTTGAAATCTGTACACCCTAAACCTAATCAGTATATACATGATGCCTTCCAAATCCTATCGTCGGGCGTGACCTAGGACGTCTCATCATCAATGACTCCAAGAATAAACACGTGACGTCCTAAATCTATCGTTGGGCGTCAAAGTGGGTCGCACCACGTCTCCCTTAACATATCAGGCGAAATGCAATTCTCAAACAACTCTGATATTAACACTAGATTTCGTCAAACAAATACGCACGACGGAACCCACGTCTCTATTATCAAATGAATGCAAGTCGAAATACAGCAAGTGTCTACCTCTCGAAAAATACAGTAAGTGTCTACCTCATTATAATATGTGAACTCAAAAAATAAATAGACGTGACGAACGGTTCTCCACCTCGAACACAATCTCAGCCTGTGCACTGAAGTATTAGGAAAGCAAATGAAAATTCCCAACACACGGGTACCCTTTTAGTGGACGCCTTCAAAATAATAATCATCACCATCGCATTCGAAATTCTCAGATCGCCTATCATCAACTCCAACCATCTTATCCATGACCTCTCCAATGAACAAATTAAATATAACCCAAACCGTGTGTCCAAAGTGCTCTGTGATCCTGGAGATTGTCCATTCTCTTATCATCCATGCGGGCTTTTCGTAACAAAAATCACTGGATGTTTACTACCCAGACTTAACATTTTACAAGAGTCGTTTTCACTTGGAATCTTTCTATAAATTTCACAATGCTTCACATCATAGTTATCTCAAATTCGGATTGATTGCGGAAAACAATACAGCCTGTTTCACACAGCCTGTTCCTAAATACTTCCTCTACAAAAATACAGCTTGTCTCAACACTCTTTCTCCTCGCTTTCCAGCGGTATTACTCCTATCTATCTCGTCTCCACATACATATCAATTCATCGCACTCAATTCCTTTTCCTTCAAAATCCTTTTTCATACATCGATCCCCTGGTGAAAACGACAACCATTATTAACCACATCTCTTACCTTACTATTATTAAGACTTTCAGACCTCAAGAATCCAAGAGCACACATCGACCTTTCGCAATTCAAGTATACACGATGTCTCACAATTTCCTTCCCATTAACGACTGCGACTCTAACAAATTTTATTGACATTATCTAAATATGCTTACGATCCTTGTAAAGATAACTGGTTAAATGTAATTTAACAGAGAGGAATTTCCTTATCCCGTGGTACACATTATCATTATTATTATTATTATTATTATTGACCAACATTTCTGAATGCAACTGACACCTGAAATTACAATATTCGCCACGACAAATTTACACTTATAACGTTCACAAATCCGCACTTTGAATGATATCTCATCTCGACACAAAATTTTAAGCGTCGCATTTTACCGTTCTTGACATGAACTTTACACACTGAAAAATTTCGCACGCTGACCAAAATTTACAACGCCTTTCGCCTGATAATTACGAATATCACCCGACAATCATCTGGAAATTTTGTTTAGGACAGACAGTAACTAACCAACTAACTACAACATAATATAAAATAGACAGACCTGCACAATGGTGACATTCTCAGCATTCTGATTGCATCATCCCAGCAACCTCGTACTTAGCCACTCATTTTCACAGATAACATTTTCATATTTAAAAACTCACTCATCCAAACACTACCCTTCACACACACACGAGATTAAAAATTACCATAAATAATGCACTTTCTTTGTAACTTGCACCACGAACTTCCCTCGTTCTGCAGTCGGCTATAACTGTCTGATGCGTCTCCCAGAGTGGTTTCTCTCCCCGTTGTTTCAACAAGAACAGGTGTTCGGCCGATAAGGGAGTCGAACTATTTTGAATCGCTTTCCCCAGACCTTCTTCACTTACAAGAGTACAGGAAATGATAAAAATAAAATCTGCTGTGTATTTTTTCAACCAGCCTACACCTTCCCAGTTCGTCTGCAAACGTTCACAGCTTCTCCAATTCACTTTTCTTCTTACTAAATATATGGACTTTAGCCACGAACATGTATTGAAATATTGCCGGTCAATCTGGCGCGAAATTCTAATGACGACGGGCACGAGCTCCCGCGGCTTCAAGTTCCAGATCGACACTGAAAAATCTACGGTGGGGGGTTTCTTTTATAATTTCCGGAAGGACGCTATCCCCTCTATGAGGCTTGGTTGTGAAATCTGCCAAATTTGCTTCTAATAGACCAATTTTGATAAGATTTGTCCCAGAACTCCGGACAGACTTGCACTTATGTTCGATGTTAAATTTATAATTTTTCTACACTCACCACAGGAGAAATAAATTGTTTCTGCCCGTGCATTTCGCGCGTTTTTCTTCTGCCCACGACCTTGGCACGTGTAACTAGCTCGCTGTTCTCACGCTAACACACACTTGGGCTTAACTGCATCTAAATTGTCCCTGGTGTCACTACCTTCACAGAGGGTGTATGAATAATTTTGCTTATATATTTCTTCCTTTACTATCTTGTCAAAATCCCTCGTTGTGCAAAATTCATTAATTTAGAAAATTGTCGGGCACTCGAGTTCCACCGAGGTGTCCCGGCAATCCACGAGCTCGCCTTGCGGGAACCTTCCCACGCAACATCGGGCTCTTGGGAGCGCAACATGGCTGCCCTCAAACATACAGTAGTTCCTGAATGCCAAATAAATATTTGAGAAAAAATTGAATTTTCTCACCGTAGAATTATGGGTTCATAATCCTCCTACAACGACGAAATGTTTACCCAGAAAGGGGAAATATTTAAACAGATATATTCCTTCAAAATTCTAAAGTATACATGGGAATTTTGATACAGATGAACCATGATTCTACGTAAACTTTCCCAGCCGATCTCACTCTTGACGTAGGGCTCTGTTATTTTCACGTATTTCCCTGTTTTCTTCTTCCAACAATAGGATTGCGTTACAGATGTCATCAACAAAGTCTTCTCTTAAGAATGAACATTGTAAACATTCAGCGTCTTCCTCTTCTTTACTCCCACTGCCTGCCTGTCCTTGGAGTTGTGCCTCGACCTGTCTTCCTCTCGACGTGACGATCATGTTTACGGGTTGTACTTCTTCTTCTTCTTCTTCGGTGACCATTTCCCCAGCTGGTAAGGCTGCGTCATCCTGTAGTGGAATTCTTTCTTCGGCTCTATGATAAACCTTTAAGTTGGCTGCATTGAATATAGCTTCGCTGCTGCCATCCAGACTCTGAATTCTGTAGGAATTGTTCCTGAAACTTTTGACCACCTTGAAAGGCCCAACATATAAGGGAGCAAATTTAGCATAGATGTTTTCCTGCGGTTTTGACATTATGGGTCTCCTAACCAGCACCAATTCGCCTTCCTCTAAGGGACGGTGGAATCTCCGGTTCCTCACCCTGCGCAACCGGCGGTCTGCCTGCCGACGTAAATGTTCTGCCGTACTTTGAATGCATAATTCCTGTGACGGGCGGGGATCGATGGGACACTGGATGACACTATGCCAGGATCTCACAGGATACCTATTGAAGTGCACGATAGAAGGAATCTTCCCAATAGATTCGTGTATGGTGTTGTTTACACAAGTTACTATTAGGGGTAACACATCAACCCACTTGAAATGTTCTTGGGCGCAATAAATTCTACAGAATTTTGCAATTACTTGCATTACCCTTTCGCTAGGATTTCCCTCAGGATGTCTCACGCTGCTCAGGATGTGGTGAATTTCCATATTCTGAAGGGCAGTTTTGAACTGTGCAGAGGTGAACTGGGGACCATGATCTGTTAAAAGGAATTTCGGTGTGCCCATTTCCGGAATGATATTGCGGGAAATACATCTCAAGACTAGCTTGGTGTTAGCCTTTTGCATGGGAAACAGAGTCGTATACTTGGAGAAAACATCGATGGTTACCAGCACGAACTTGTTTCCACGCTTTCCTTTCACGAGCGGCCCATAGATATCCATCGCGAACAGCTCTTTAGGTTGCGAAGGTAAGAGAGGAATAGGCGCCTGCCTGATCAAATAAGGGTTTGCCTTAACCCGTTGACATGTATCGCAGGTGATGATGATGTCTCTGACATTTTCCCTCAGATTTACCCAGGTGAACGTTTCTTGGATGGTTGACACAACCTTATCAATCCCTCCATGACCAATAACCCTGTGTACGTGCCAGATTAATCCCTTTCGAAGCTGCGGTGGTACCAAAATTCGGGATTTCACGTGATCGCTGTCCACGAATTTTACCAACATGTTATTCACGTACAAGTAGTTATTTGACAATTTCTGGATGGCAAAGTACCGTGGATCGTCAGCCGGAAGTGTCCCTCGGAGGAAAGAAATCATTTTTCCGCAGAAAGGATCTCTCAATTGCAAGTCTCCCAGTTGTCTCAACTCTGATAGGAAATCGTGGTCTTCCTGAACTAAGTCCAAATGATTCACAGCGTGTTCTTCCTCATTAGGATTTCTGCTTAACAGGTCTGCCAAGATGTTTGATTTTCCGGAACAGTGCTCAATTTCGAAGTCAAATTGTTGTATGAACAGGGCCCACCTAGCCACTCGTTCACTAGCGACAGCTGTTTTCATTATAAAGGTCAGCGCCTTGTGGTCGGTTTTAATGATTATGTGAAAACCATAAATCATTTTCCTCCAATGTTGCAATGCCTGAACAATAGCCAACATTTCCAATTCGGTCACGCTGTATTTGACTTCGTGTGATCTCAACTTTCGGCTATAGAAGGATAAGTAATTCCTATTATGAGGCTGGTCCAAACATTCCTGATATAGGAGTGCCCCGATTCCTACGGTCGATGCATCAGTCTGTACGATAAAGGGTTTCTCAAAATCTGGATACCCTAGCTTAACGCTGTTTAGCAAGAGCTCTTTGGTTTTCCTGAAGGCCTCTTCGTGCTCGGGACTCCATTTCCACCTGTTATTTTTGTGAAGCAAGCTCTGCAGTGGGGCTACAACCTCCGTGTAATTCATGCAGTGGTCCGAAAAAAAATTGCACATTCCAAGGAATTGCCTGACATTCTTAATTTTGAGCGGTCTTGGGAACTTGGCTATGGCTTGGAGCTTCACCGGGTTCGGGCGAACTCCCTCACCATCAATGACATGGCCGAGAAATAGGACTTCCTTTTGACAAAAATGTGACTTCTTCAAGTTGATTTTGAAACCTGATGCCCTCAAATTCTCCAGGAGTTTCCTCAAATCCCTGATATTTTCCTCAAAACTGGATGAAGCTAGCAAGATGTCATCGACATACCGAGTTGTAGCGGCTTTAACTTCATCAGTTAGACATCGATCTAGGGCGCGTATGAGAGCTGCACCGGCATTTTTCAACCCGAATGGGAGACGATTGAAGACATACGTCTGTTGGTCAAAAAGGAAGCCAGTAAACAATTTAGACTTGAGTTCCAAACCGATATGATGATATGAGGATGTCAAATCTACGCTAATAAAACGTGATTTTCCTCTGAAACGTTTGATAACCTCTTTAATAGGAGGGGCATGGTCATGCTCGGGGACTAGGCGTTCGTTGAGGGCACGAGCGTCCAAACACACGCGCAGAGACCCGTCCGGTTTTTGAACCCCGACCAACGGATTCAAATATGGAGTGGGCTGCTTGGAAATTAGCCCGTTCTCCTCCATTTCCTTAATAATTTTTGCAGCTTGAGCATAATACTTGTCCGGTATAGGGTACGGTTTCCTCTTAAACGGTGTCCAATCCGTAACAGCTAGTGCATATGTGAAATTAGGGATTAGACCCGGTTTGGAATCGAACACAGATATATATTCCATTAAGAGAGCTCTAAGTTTTTCCTTCTCTTCTACAGTGCCAGGGCATTCCGCGACCTTTAACCCAATTAAGGCCTCGTAATCAGTGTCAACCTCAGCTTCCAAGACGTCATGTAACTCTTCATGATGAATCCCTTCGTCATCTACACTGTCAATTTCACCAGCGACTCCCTCTAATGAATTTACAAAGTCTACACATTGGGCCTCCTCTTCGCCATATTCTAATGTTCTATCTTCTCCCAATTCCTCGTTTAGTGTAATGACTTCTGCTCCCTCTTCTTTCCTGAACTTTATCTGGTTCCTGCTCAAATCAATGACTGCGTTGGTCTCACGGATAAAGTCAGCCCCTAAAATCACATTGTAGTGCATTTTGGACATGACTACGAATGCATGAGCGAAAGTAGAATTTCCAATTTGTACGTCCAAATAAGTTTGTACCTTACAAACAGCAATTTTGTCAGGAATGACCCCTCGAATTTTTACATTTGACACCGGAATAATTGGCAATTTATTTCGTTGTCTCAAATCGTCGAAAAGAGCTTGGGAGATGATGCTGATACTGGCCCCGGTATCTACCAAACTTTTGACATAAAAATTACAGATGCGGACATTTATTAAAGGCAGTTTCTTTACTTGATTGCTCTCCTGTTTTAAGTGGTCTTCCACCAAGTCATCAGAGGTAATGATCCACGAATCTATCTGTGCGACCACCCACTCATCTGACGTCTCTCCTTCAGAATCGGGGATGAGAGACTCTGAAAAATCTCCTACTGGGAATTTGAAGTTTTTTTTTTTCTATCAAGAGTCGACATTGACTCTTGCTCGAAATTCGGCGCAAACGGGTTCAGACCGGAGTTTCGTTGGTCTTGCCTATGTGCCTTCTGGAATTCCAAACTTTCAGCCCCGAAACAATCGGTGTTGACGTCCTGGCGCTGTATAGCCCCCTGCCATTTCTTCCTTTCGTGGTCCTTCCTTAACCCGTCGGTGTACTGAACACGTTCACGGTACCGTTCATCCTCATCACGGCGGAAGTTCTGGGTTCGATTATTTCCCCAGTCCCTGCGGTTATTAAGTCCATTCCTGAAATTCCTCTGGTTTTCTCTGTCCCCATCGTATCGCCTCCAGTAAGGGTTCCTCCTTTGTGGATAATTCCAATTGCCCCTACGCCTTTTCCAATCCTCATTTCGTGGATGCGAGGGTTCCCAGTTATTCCGAAACTCACGCCTCCGCTCAATCGGCTGTGGTTTCCCCTGCTCAGGTGCCTCTGGACTTCCCTCTGGGACCTGGCTAACAGTGTTTACATGTTGCTCGTGCGATCGTCCCCCTCTGGGTGCTATTTGATTATGGGTATGATCCAATTGCCTAAGGATCATTTCTGCCTGCATGGGGGTCTCTACCTTTGATGCAATGAGCATCCTTTGTACTTCGGGAGGTAACTGCTTCTGGATGGCCTGTACCAGCTCTTGCTCCGAGGGCGGCGCCTCAAGTTCTCTGAACTTTACCATTTGTGCAATAAAGTATTCACTGAACTTTGTAGGGCCTATTGCATTATACCGACGTGAGTATAGCTCTAATCTAAGACTCTGCTGAATTTCCGTACTCCAAAATTTATTAAGAAACGCCCTCTGGAACTCATCAAAGGTATCAAAGTGGTATCGGAAGCCTTTAAACCATAAAAGTGGTGCCCCCTCTAAATATCTTTCAGCTACCCTCAACTGACGTTCCTCAGGAATCTTGGCGTCCCGGATGTACTCCCTGAGATCCTTAAGAAATCCCTTCGGCGTGGTATGTGGACCTCCATTAAATTTCTTGGGCTGGTCCTCATGTAACTTGATCATGTTAATAACGTTTGTGACCCCTGAGCCTTGAGATCGACTGGTATCTACATTCGAGCTCTGACCGTTAGTATTCACATGATTAATATTTGGCAATTGACCACTGAGGTCAGAGTTAACAGCTGTCGATGCTTGACTCAATACTTTGTCCACCTTGGACTGCATATCTACCACGCTGCTAATCCAACTGCTCACTTCGCTCTTAATGAACCCAACTTTCTTGTCTGTCTCTTCCTGGGCTGACGTGATTTCCCTTAAGTCCTGTTCTATACTAATTTGCCTGTCATTGAATTCCCGGGTGTGTTCATTTTTCATTTCAACTAACTCCTCTTGAATTTCTTTAATTAAAACTTCGGAGTCCTCATTCGCCACTTGGAGTTTACTAATTGCTTCCTCATTAACTTGCAACAATTTCTTCTCCATGGTTTCGGTTTTTGACAATACCTGACTCTCCAATTCCACACTAATTTTATCTACCTTGTTGTTCAGTGACTGAATGTCCGCAGATAATATTTGACGTTGTTCCTCTATTATGGTTAGCGTTTTCCCCTTTTCCTTATCACTGGAGATCCGCATCTCTACGACCTGTTGTGTAATGTCGTCCTTAAATTCAACCTGACTGTCAATCAGCTGCTTATGCGCCGCCTGGCTTTCCAGTAAATGCTTGTCAAGTTCCTTTCTCATCTCATCCTGACTATCGCATAACCTACTGTACATGTCGTGGCTTTCGTCAAAACGCTTGTCCATATCGGTTTTTAAACTGTCATGGATTTTAGAAAATTGTTTATCAAAATCGTTCTTTAAATTGACCTGCACTTCCGCAAATTGTTTGTCAATCTCATTCCTAATTTCCACTCGGCTATCATCAAAACGCTGGTTGAGTTTACCTATCTCACCCCTAACTTCCTCTTTAAGTTCGGTGCACATAGTGTATGTCTCATGAACTACGTTCTTCAATCCAGCCTTCAACTCATCACTAGACTCTTTACACCTAGCCTGGGTATCCTCAATACTACTCTTTAACTCCTCAATCTTACCATCCAAACTTTCATTATGAGCCTTCATGTCCTCTCTCAAATTCTCACTCTGGACTTTCGTGTCCTCCATCTTACTATCCAAACTATCTATCTTACTATCCAAACTATCTAACATTTGCCCTTTCGTATCCTCCATCTTACTATCCAAACCGTCTATCTTACTATTTAAATTCTCACTCTGGACTTTGGCGTCCTCCATCTTACTATTTAAATTCTCATTCTGGACTTTCATGTCCTCTATCATCTGCATTAACTTCTCCAAGGTCGCCTGACCTTCCATCTCACAATACCACAAAGAATACAATAATGAGTACGCTGGCTGTTGATGCAACCAGAATACTCCAAACTACTAGGGAAAGAATTCACTACCTACTGCGTTTTCACATACAAACGCTATTATAATTTAATACCGAAACTGACAACATTCCAACAGTTGTCTCATAAAATTTTGTTTAGGTGGCTGGTATCACAAACTTGTTTAATGAAAAGAAAATTCTAAAGTTAATAAGTTACTCTGGATAAATATCCCAAATGGTTTCGCTTCCGTAAATTAATTAAACAAAGAACATGTTAACGCATAAACTTTGAATGTAATTCAGCGTTACCACTTCCAAAATTTATATTGGCAACATGACATAAGCTTCAATACAGCTTTAAATACTGGTTTCCTAAAATGCATTGTGACTGTTATTATTATTATTATCTACCAAGTAGTTACGCTCCTCATTAAACGTGTTAATATCTAGCACTCTCATTGGGCATAATTCGTTTAACTGTGGCTCAGCCATAATTTTCACCCGCTTGTATTATTTATAATGTGGCTTAAGCCTCAACATTATTTTATATTTTCCTAACATTTATTTTCAATGGATAATTTCATTATCGTTATCGTGGCATCGTATCGTTATCGTGACTTTGGGCTCCTCATCGTTATCGTGACATTAAGGCCCCAAAGTTGATGGCGCCACTTCTACTGAACCCTTGAACTTACCATTCCATCGTTGGTCGGCCACGGCTGCTATAGTAGAACAATTTAGAACTCTTGAATCTTGGGTCGTTGCGGGAATAAATTCGGTCACGATCTTAACCAAACGATGGGGTTCAGAAGAAAGCCTAACTACTTGAAATGAGGAGCAAAAATGTGCTTACTAACTTTTATTAAACTGAAAGAGCACGATAACATCGTTAATTTAATATGCATTCTTGCCACAAAAATATATTTAAAAAATTTAATTATTGATTTTTGAAAAGTTCCAAACACAGTCACATTACATAACGTCACTTCGTTTCTTCCAATGTCGAAGAGTTGCTTCGGAGAAGCTAATATGTTAGTGGACAGCGAAACGAAAAAAACTGAAAAAGGGAAGACCTGAAAAACGGGCGCCTATTATTCCAAACGAGAAACTGAGAGTTAATCCACACGATCCGTGGAAAATCTGACTTTCAACACTTAGAACGCCTGATTTTCTCTTAATTAAGGTTATCCACCAGTCAAATACCCTTCACGGATACGGAACATCCGCCGAATGGACCCTTAATCGAACCAAACTGACTATCAGTTGCTTTGGATAGGTTGCGAAATATTATAGGAAAGCATGGTGTTCACTACAAGTTAATGGCATCATTCACAATTGAAATAAAATTCCACCATGTATTTGTCATTCATGACACCCTTAAGTGATACGTTAATCCCGATGCTAACTGAGCATCACCCAAACAACTGTTCGGAAGGAACCAACAACCACATGATCCGGGAGGATCTTACGTTAAGTCGTTCTAAAGGAACAAAACTGCGAAATGCAGGAAACACTTACTAATCATGCATTTAGAAGAAATGCCAAACACTGAAGTTAATCAAAAAGTGAAAAGTCACTTGAAAATATTATTATTGAACCGATTTTCAGGTTAGAAATGGGTTTGTTATGCTTAATAAATTTACCAGTCCACGCTAAAATTTACTACAAATTTAAGGAATTCTTTCCCTTGAAAAACAATGCTACCAGTACAGATCTCTCTATTTACTGTCTGTCCCAACACGCTACTGGAAAGTGATTACTTACTTATTCTAACTATGAATACGAATGAAAATACGACAAGATTAAAATATAAAATAAAATTACTGGCTGACGAATCGAAACCGCATTCGCAACTCAAGTCTCATTCTAAAACACTGAGTGTCAATAATGCACACTATCAATGAAACGGACGTCAAGACGAGGAAACAATAAAGTCCGTAAAAAATAAATTAACATCTCGAAGTCATACAGCTTAACACGCACGAAGAAACACAGTAAAAATATTTAATCTAGATCGGGTCGATGTCCCACACTTGGACAGCCCTCGTTTATCAACAACAGTCCCGTTATCTCAATGAGAGCTTCGCATAGACCCTCTACAATAAATCATATCGCACAGTAACCGCTACCTTCCTCCAGGCCACTTCCAAAAAGAACAAACAAAAGAGAACATCTAAACCGAGACTTGAGCGTGTACAGATACCATCCCAGACCTATCGTCGGGCTCACTTGAAATCTGTACACCCTAAACCTAATCAGTATATACATGATGCCTTCCAAATCCTATCGTCGGGCGTGACCTAGGACGTCTCATCATCAATGACTCCAAGAATAAACACGTGACGTCCTAAATCTATCGTTGGGCGTCAAAGTGGGTCGCACCACGTCTCCCTTAACATATCAGGCGAAATGCAATTCTCAAACAACTCTGATATTAACACTAGATTTCGTCAAACAAATACGCACGACGGAACCCACGTCTCTATTATCAAATGAATGCAAGTCGAAATACAGCAAGTGTCTACCTCTCGAAAAATACAGTAAGTGTCTACCTCATTATAATATGTGAACTCAAAAAATAAATAGACGTGACGAACGGTTCTCCACCTCGAACACAATCTCAGCCTGTGCACTGAAGTATTAGGAAAGCAAATGAAAATTCCCAACACACGGGTACCCTTTTAGTGGACGCCTTCAAAATAATAATCATCACCATCGCATTCGAAATTCTCAGATCGCCTATCATCAACTCCAACCATCTTATCCATGACCTCTCCAATGAACAAATTAAATATAACCCAAACCGTGTGTCCAAAGTGCTCTGTGATCCTGGAGATTGTCCATTCTCTTATCATCCATGCGGGCTTTTCGTAACAAAAATCACTGGATGTTTACTACCCAGACTTAACATTTTACAAGAGTCGTTTTCACTTGGAATCTTTCTATAAATTTCACAATGCTTCACATCATAGTTATCTCAAATTCGGATTGATTGCGGAAAACAATACAGCCTGTTTCACACAGCCTGTTCCTAAATACTTCCTCTACAAAAATACAGCTTGTCTCAACACTCTTTCTCCTCGCTTTCCAGCGGTATTACTCCTATCTATCTCGTCTCCACATACATATCAATTCATCGCACTCAATTCCTTTTCCTTCAAAATCCTTTTTCATACATCGATCCCCTGGTGAAAACGACAACCATTATTAACCACATCTCTTACCTTACTATTATTAAGACTTTCAGACCTCAAGAATCCAAGAGCACACATCGACCTTTCGCAATTCAAGTATACACGATGTCTCACAATTTCCTTCCCATTAACGACTGCGACTCTAACAAATTTTATTGACATTATCTAAATATGCTTACGATCCTTGTAAAGATAACTGGTTAAATGTAATTTAACAGAGAGGAATTTCCTTATCCCGTGGTACACATTATCATTATTATTATTATTATTATTATTGACCAACATTTCTGAATGCAACTGACACCTGAAATTACAATATTCGCCACGACAAATTTACACTTATAACGTTCACAAATCCGCACTTTGAATGATATCTCATCTCGACACAAAATTTTAAGCGTCGCATTTTACCGTTCTTGACATGAACTTTACACACTGAAAAATTTCGCACGCTGACCAAAATTTACAACGCCTTTCGCCTGATAATTACGAATATCACCCGACAATCATCTGGAAATTTTGTTTAGGACAGACAGTAACTAACCAACTAACTACAACATAATATAAAATAGACAGACCTGCACAATGGTGACATTCTCAGCATTCTGATTGCATCATCCCAGCAACCTCGTACTTAGCCACTCATTTTCACAGATAACATTTTCATATTTAAAAACTCACTCATCCAAACACTACCCTTCACACACACACGAGATTAAAAATTACCATAAATAATGCACTTTCTTTGTAACTT
This sequence comes from Anabrus simplex, assembly GCF_040414725.1. Classification (NCBI taxonomy): domain Eukaryota; kingdom Metazoa; phylum Arthropoda; class Insecta; order Orthoptera; family Tettigoniidae; genus Anabrus; species Anabrus simplex. The sequence goes on from NC_090266.1 coordinate 802,330,777, forward strand.
GCACCACGAACTTCCCTCGTTCTGCAGTCGGCTATAACTGTCTGATGCGTCTCCCAGAGTGGTTTCTCTCCCCGTTGTTTCAACAAGAACAGGTGTTCGGCCGATAAGGGAGTCGAACTATTTTGAATCGCTTTCCCCAGACCTTCTTCACTTACAAGAGTACAGGAAATGATAAAAATAAAATCTGCTGTGTATTTTTTCAACCAGCCTACACCTTCCCAGTTCGTCTGCAAACGTTCACAGCTTCTCCAATTCACTTTTCTTCTTACTAAATATATGGACTTTAGCCACGAACATGTATTGAAATATTGCCGGTCAATCTGGCGCGAAATTCTAATGACGACGGGCACGAGCTCCCGCGGCTTCAAGTTCCAGATCGACACTGAAAAATCTACGGTGGGGGGTTTCTTTTATAATTTCCGGAAGGACGCTATCCCCTCTATGAGGCTTGGTTGTGAAATCTGCCAAATTTGCTTCTAATAGACCAATTTTGATAAGATTTGTCCCAGAACTCCGGACAGACTTGCACTTATGTTCGATGTTAAATTTATAATTTTTCTACACTCACCACAGGAGAAATAAATTGTTTCTGCCCGTGCATTTCGCGCGTTTTTCTTCTGCCCACGACCTTGGCACGTGTAACTAGCTCGCTGTTCTCACGCTAACACACACTTGGGCTTAACTGCATCTAAATTGTCCCTGGTGTCACTACCTTCACAGAGGGTGTATGAATAATTTTGCTTATATATTTCTTCCTTTACTATCTTGTCAAAATCCCTCGTTGTGCAGAATTCATTAATTTAGAAAATTGTCGGGCACTCGAGTTCCACCGAGGTGTCCCGGCAATCCACGAGCTCGCCTTGCGGGAACCTTCCCACGCAACATCGGGCTCTTGGGAGCGCAACATGGCTGCCCTCAAACATACAGTAGTTCCTGAATGCCAAATAAATATTTGAGAAAAAATTGAATTTTCTCACCGTAGAATTATGGGTTCACTATCTCATAAGAGCATGTTTCCTCCACTCACTCATATAGCCTAGGAGTCTGAGCTCCAAAAGTAAATTCAGTCCAGCCTCTCACAGTCATGAATTCTTACATCGCAAGGTTAACCTGACAATTCTCAGGAGCTTGGGTAGCGCCCGTGGCCTTAATTAAGGTACAACCCCGGTATCTACCTGGTGTGAAAATGGAAAATCGCACTCCCTCTGCTCTTCTCATAGTAGGTGCTCTACTATGTCCACCTGTGAACGCTATCAGGATCCACATTATTTCACTAAGGCGTGATAGTAATGTTTACATCAAATATACAGCATGATTCAAAAGGTTGCGCAGAAACTGAATTAGCACATAGAGGGGTCGAAATACTACAACTTTCGAATAGGAACGTTTAGTATAGGACGAAATCCTGTCTGAGGGAATGCATGAGAATGTCAGGAATGACATAACGGACGTTTTCAAATGAAGTGACACACAGTGAAGTTAGATACTGGACATCAAAAGTTGTTCGAACTATCACCCTCCACATTCAATGCAAACATCACATCGGCATATAACTTCTGGCGCAGTCTACCAAATACACTACGCATCGCACGTATACCTCATGAGCTCTAAATATCCTGACGTGAAGTGTTTCTGGTCGGGTACTGGTCTCACGCAGATAGGTCTTTTGATATACCCTCACGAGAATAAATCCAGTGGCGTCAGGTTGTCCAATTATGTTGTTCCAGATATCCCCAGGCATGCGCTGTCCTAGACTTTACTTCCTCGATCCGTCTATGGGCTACTTTAATTTGTATGCAATCTTTTTAATGTTTAGAAGGCAAAGGATTTGGTAATAATAACATTAATTGTTTAATGGTCATCTAATATCAGATGGTCTTAAGGGACATAATAACGGAATTTTGCCGTGGAAAGATTCTTTTATCATGCTAGTGAATTCAGGTTTCTCACGTTAAAATCGCAGGCACTTACGTCTTTGTCAGCCAGAGAAATCTGCTGTGGCAGAGCATACTATACATAATGTCCATCAAAATAAAAATAATTTTTATGCAACATCAGTCGGTTGTAAGGAGAAACGTTTTACACTTATAATCATCCGTGAGGAGATAGAAATTGCTAAACGCCCGAATACTTTTAACAAATAGGGCGGCCACATACGCTAGTTGCTTTACGTCGCACCGACACAGATAGGTCTTATGGCGACGATGGGACAGGGAAGGGCTAGGAGTGGGGAGGAAGCGGCCGTGGCCTTAATTAAGGTACAGCCCCAGCATTTGCCTGGTGTGAAAATGGAAAACCACGGAAAACCATTTTTAGGGCTGCCGACAGTGGGGTTCGAACCTACTATCTCCCGAATACGGGATACTGTCCACACTTAAGCGACTGCAGCTATCAGGCGACATACGAAATAGAACATTGCTACCTTCCATAAACAAGTCTTAACATCCTTCTCCTTGACTCTGGTAGCCCTGGAATGAACTCCATTTCTAGCATGGTCTTTCTAACTTGTGTCCACTTACTACGGAGTGACAATTGCTATAAACGGTTTTCATTCTACATTGTCATTGCTCTGAATACGGCCTTGGTTGCAAGACTGAAACATATAACAATTATAACACGACCTAATATCCCCAAAACAATATTACGTCATTTAGAGTTCGTGAAATTCTACGTTTTAAGAACATGAAAAGAATCGACATCTGCTATATGTGAAGTATGCCTTTGCTAGCGAGATGTACTGTTCACAGTGCACTAAGTCTTCTGGTATGGGCTAGAATAAATTTTTTCCATTGTCCTGTCTTAGTCTCATCCTTGGCTTTGACAATATGAAGGTGACCGAGGTATGAGCGATGCTAATAATACCATTCATAATGCAGCCAGTCCCTGTTATGAATGGTGTGAAAATATCACGCATAGGGTCGGTTGGTGCATGCATTTCAGTGGGCTTGGCAGACTGATATGTAATAGCAACTTCTGACTCGGTGAGGAAAGCAAGGGGAAACTAACTCACTCCTCATTTCCCTAATATGCCTCTTCATTAACGCCTAGGCTATTTATGACAGCTGTTGGCGGAACTGTGGAGGATCAAACCAGCCTTCGGGCTGAATACCCAACATACATATGTGAAGTGAAAACTGAATAATAATATGGCAGTGAGCAACCCCTGGGATTCAAGAAACTGAAAAGAACATGAAAGAACTCTAAATTAACTAAGAAGACAGAAAAAAGCATTCGCTACTCATTAATAAATCATAAAACTCTGAAGGACGTTTCCACAGAAAACCTATGAAGAACACCAGTGCTGTTTGACCTGAGGAAAGTAGAGAGAAACATCGAAAAGTATCGAGAGAGATCATCGTGATGTCAGTTCTCGTAACTGAAGTTTTTATCTCTGGTATTAGATAGTACCTCAATGTTGAGCCAGCTTGTCAAAAGTTGACATAAAAGAACACTCGTAGGAATAAGAAGAAATCTAATTTGAGGTTTCATGGTAGACAGAACAACTAACCATTAGATCAACGCGATGGTCTCGTTTAAGTACAATTATGTAAATAAATAAATAAATAAATAAATAAATAAATAAATACCAATTTGTTCCGTTAGTAAGGCATTATTTTTCTGAGCTGAAGGCTGTGTAGACAGAATTCTAGTTTAGTCGATATTTAAGTAACTTACTTAAATGCCAGCAACCTGAGTCAATAGATTCATACAGTTCTATAACAAATTTCTAACACCCTGATATATCTTACGAGTAGTAAAAGTTAATAGGACGTTTAGCACATACATCATCATCATCAAGAAGCAAACACTTGGAGGAGTGGAAGGAAACGGCTTCCATCTTCCATAAGTTAATTAAATGGATAAATGACTGTTGCAAATCAAACATACAAACTATTATATATATCCTATTAATTTTCCCTTTAACTCCTCAACTTTAAAATTACAGTTTAGACACAGTACCATATATGTCTTTACTATTCTCCCAAAGAATAAACTAGATGACCAACTTTTAGAGCTCTTGTTCCCAAATTTCTACTATTGTATATTTGTTTATCATTCTACTGTCTGTTTTTAACATTCCAGCCTAGACAGCATGAAGACGTCAGACGGACTTAACGTACACTAAGTATACAAGCTTTTGATCACAATCTCGCAAACCCCTTACGTGAAGTAGCAACCATAAAAGGAACAAGGTTTACTAGAAATGTGGTCATATGTTGAGCAAGTTCAAATTTGTAATTTTACGTGACCATCTATATCGTGACCAAAGTCATGCGACCTCCAGGATTACGTGGAGTCTGAACGACAAGGATGTAACTTGTCATTTTTAAAATCCCGTATATAATGACCAGGATTCGTTACCGGGCGCCTAGGCAGGAATCCAGTGACGGGATCGCTCGAAAATCATGTCTATGTTTTGAATTAGAAGATGTTAATTTACTTCCATGACTTATTATGCATAGGATATTATTTCACTAAACGGTTTTACACACACGAAGGACACAATATGTATGCATTGTGTATTGGAAGGCAATATTCTCAGACATCTTGAATGATAGTCGTGTTCTCTTCTGTTTTATGTTCACAGCATACTATCCAAGCACGATAAAATAATAATTAACAATTTCAGTAGTGGCTAACACAACAACCTTTTACAAGCGGCAAGCCAATACACTAGTAGACCTTTGCAATGTGTTGTGGTGAAAGTCAAATATCAGGTGGTCGCTGGCAACCCGACTCCGAGCCGCTGAATTACCGTGGCTTCCCCCCGTTAAAAGGTTGCGGCAATTTTGAATAATAATCATTATTGTTCAATGTCTCATTTTTGTGACGAGGTCAAACGAAACAAGCCTATTTTACTGTTATTGGTAACCAGTGCAGGAAACAGAAAATGAGGGTTAGTTAACTTAATCGATTAGTTCAATGGCATGACAAATGGCATTAATAAACACGGAGATAATTTTACAATTAATTTATTTTCAATGTCGTATTATAAAGTTGTTTTCTTTTCTTTTTTTGCTAGTTGTTTTACGTCGCACCGACACAGATGGGTCTTATGGGGACGATGGGACAGGGAAGGAAGCGGCCGTGGCCTTAATTAAGGTACAGCCCTAGCATTTGCCTGGTGTGAAAATGGGAAACCACGGAAAACCATTTTCAGGGCTGTCGACAGTGGGGTTCGAACCTACTATCTCCCGAATGCTGGACACTGGCCGCACTTAAGCTACTGCAGCTATCGAGCTCGGTAAGTTGTACTCTAAAGATTGCTAAATTCAGTTCAACTGCCCAATAGTACACATTAAGGTTCACACTACCAAGAACAGCAAATGTTACTCTCAGGTTGTTCAACTTGTTAGGATGCGTTAGTTAAGTGAAGCTACGTTAACTTTTTTGAGTGACTATTTTCTCGTTGTTATACTTCTCGTAACGAGATATACCGGTTTTTACAACAAATTGCTGTTTCTTAATACTGTGTTGTTCACATATCTTTCTTATATATCTCAGTCCTGAATTCAGTGATTATTTAGATTATTTAATTTATTTACAAGAGCAGTTGCAATAGATGATGTTTGAAATGAAGCGTCACGCCATTTCCTTTTTTTTATTTGCTTTACGTCGCACCAACACGATGGGATAGGAAAGGCCTAGGAGTGAGAAGGAAATGGTCCTGGCCTTAATTAAGGTGTGGTGTGAAAATGGGAAACCACGGAAAACCATCTTCAGTGCTACCGACCGTGGAGTTCGAACCCAGCATCTGCCGGATACAAGCTCACCGCTGCGCGCCCCTAACCGCACGGCCAACTCGCCCTGTACGCCATTTCCTATGAGAATATAAAATAAAATGGTGAAATGGAGGATTTCGATGAAGGTGATGACGATCCAGCCTGTATTTATTGTAATGGTTTGTATTCTTCTTCAAAATCTTTTGAACATTGGGCTCAGTGCCAGAGCTGCCGACAGTGGGCTCATATAGAATGTCCCGGGATTGACTGTCGAGTAAAGGCATACGTATGTTAACTTCGCAACCAACGATATCTGTGTTGAATGCTTTTTTCCATTGAGTAACACTGTTTTCACTTATCCCTCCAATGCCTACTCTTGGGACGTCAGTTGCCCATGAGTACGCACTTTTCTTTATTTCATAAAACCAACCTACGACAAATACAAGTGTTTCAGTTTGAATAATTACTACATTTTTCCTTGTTTAAATCAACAATGAATACCTCAAACACAGATTTCAGCGCTAAAATTTGGATTTTGGTTCGCGAAATTTAACAACACTTGAATTTCTAACTACTAACGCCCATGTGTTTAAGCTGCTTACTTCGCAGATTCTCTAATTTTGAAATTGGTGGCCTAGATGTTAACGACGCTAAAACAAGAATATCTATCGCAAAATAAATTTACATCCAACTAACGTCATCAGCAAACAGGGCCGATTATTCCGTGCCGTCAAGAAATTGTATGAGAATAAGTGAGGTAGTATCTTCGTGTTGGCGTCTCCGAAAACCGTAAGAATGTAGTTGTGGGACAAAAAGCCAATAAAATATTTTTGTTTGTTTTACAATTGATTTAACATCGCACCGACACAGATAGGTCTTATGGCGACGATGGGACAGGTAAAGGCTAGGAGTGGGAAGGAAGCGGCCGTGGCCTTAATTAAGGAACAGCCCCAGCATTTACGTGGTGTAAAAATGAGAAACCACCGAAAACCATCTTCAGGGCTGCCGGCAGTGGGGGGTCGAACCCACTATCTCCCGGATGCAAGCTCACAGCTGCGCGCCCTTAACCGCACGGCCAACTCGTCCGATAACATTATTATTATCTTCGTGTTGTCAGGTTTAAATCAAGATGTTTCTTTTAACTTTTAGCTGTCGAGTAAGTTTAGCTGCTGACACAACTCAACTCGTATTTACTTTTCCGGAGATATATGATGTATCACTGTCTATTCCTAAACAAAATCGTTTACATTGAAACATAAATGAATCGCTTTGTGTAGAAACCCCTCATGTCCATTTTTTTCATAATTTGAGATTTATTGGTCATACGATACTATTTATAACAGCGCATCGCTTAATATGAAATCCGTCATGTCCGCGACGAACTTTGGTTGCGACAACTGTTTAAACTACACGTTTGATGCAGAATCTCCTCATGCCCTGAGCATGGGTTTTTAAAATTCATATTGTTAGGTTGGCGACATATCGCGCATATTTCTGCGATGTCCTCTTTCTTCCCGCGTTCACTGCAATGTTTGGGTTAATGGTTTTTACAGTTTAGAATAAGTTATTACGGCATCAGTCAGTGCTGATGTGACTGCGACTAAAGAAAGGAAAGGTGTAAATAGTGTTATTTACAAATGTGAGGAATAGAAAAAAAGACTGAAAAGAAAGCGAATGTAAACTACAAAATTACACATTTAAGCCGAGAGAACAAGGTTTTGCTGCCCACTTGTGCCTTCACTTGGCTCCGCCCACTGCGCTCTGATTAGTCGGCGGCAATATTGGATCTTTTCAAAATATCAATTTTTCTCCAAAAATTCGAACTTACAAAATGGCGTCAGCGCAGCAAGGCTCTTTTAATTAAATGTTTTCTTTTGAACTATAGGCTTTTTCAGAACTGTCCTAATTTTTTCGGCAATGTCAAAGACTTAGTAAACTGTTCGTCCTAGAGCGAAACGTACAATTTTCTATCCTAATAAAAAAAGCACCCAATCTGCTCTCACCACATAGAACACTATGGCGTAAGTCAAAAACTGATAGGACCAAGCTGGACCAAATTGCCAAATGTAGGCCCTAATTTTCTTTTCTTTTCTTTTTTTTTACAATTCGCTTTACGTTGCACCGACACAGATGGGGTCTTATGGCGATGATGGGATCGGAAAGGGCTAGGAGTAGGAATAAAGCGGCCGTGGCCTTAATTAAGGTACAGCCCCAGCATTTGCCTGGTGTGAAAATGGGAAATCACGGAAAACCATCTTCAGGGCTGTCGATACTGGGGTTCGAACATACCATCTCTCGGATGCAAGCTCACGGCTGCGCGCCCCTAACCGCACGGCCAACTCGCCCGGCGGGCCTAAATACAAAATGGCAAATGCCAAAATGCAAAATATCAAATATCTTGTAAACGGTGCGTCCAAGAGCAAAACGGACTATTTTTGACCATCTCTTCCATATAAAACGCCGTCTGCTCTCACTATGCCGTAACTCAAAAAGTCAAAAAGTTCGGTGACAAAAATGTTAGACTGGCACTCCTGGAAAATTCAACATGGTGGCACAGAGGGAGGAGGGGCCATACCTATCACCTGACCTGTACTTTTGTTCCTGCACTCTGACTGGCCAGATCGTTACGTCTGGCCTTTTCTCCTCTACTGATGAAATGAAAATCCACACCCTGTTTCCAGACATTCGACCGGGTCAGGAAAGGAATGAATGATGCCCCCATAAAGCGGCGAGGATAGGAATTGTGCCGGCTGTCAAAGCCTGTCGCACTCCTCTGGGGCAATGATTACTGAATGACGGACGAAATGAAATTTTATTGGAGAGTGTTGCTGGAATGAAATATGAGAGGGAAAACCGGAGTACCCGGAGAAAAACCTATTCCACCTACGCTTTGTCTAGCAAAATCTCACATGGAGTGACCGGAATTTGAACCACGGAACCCAGCGGTGAGAGGCAGGCGCGTTGGCGCCTGAGTCACGGAGGCTCTTTCTTTTCCTCTACTGATATCGCTGACAATCCCCGCGACACTTACCGTATCGAAATCATGGGAAATTTTAAAACTATCCCTGTTACCTGGTTTTCAGTTATTCATGACGAAAACTATTTAACAGATATTAGGGATCCCAGAAAAACTAATGTTACGTTTATATTTATTTTAATTTGTGCAGAATTTTCTACTGTACTGTAGAGAATGTTTAAAAGAATATGCATTGTCACAATAGAGAAGAAGTGGATAAAATTGGACCAGACATGGCGAGGTGTAGGAGCAGTGCATCATGACGAATAGAATACCTAGTGAGATCACTCACAGTGTTCAAGCGCGCTCCCGCAGAGTAGCGCTAGTGGAGCCAATCACCAACACTGATACGCAAATAAGCCAATACAACACCCAACTGATTAGACTTATGAATAATACTGTCAGAGAGTTGTAAATAGTATTTTCAGTCCCCGCGAAGAAACATGTTTGGACATTAATAAGAGAACACACGTGATAAAATGGAACATTACGAAAAGCGAAAGCAATATTGTGCTTTATTTGCTTAATAAAGACTTGTTAAACTGAGTACATAAAACATTAAATATTCCGTGTTCTTAATCAGCCCCGGTAGGAAATGACTGATGAAAAAGGCATTTAGTTCGCATTAAAGTAAAAGTTGCGTTCTTCAGTCTCATTTTGAGAGACACTATGGGTTTTTGGGCAACGGTAAGAGAACTAGACTGGCCGCGAATTTGACTACAACTAGGCTGACCTTGAACCTTACCGCTCACTGTTGCCATCACTGATTCACTCATGTCGTGATTCTTGTGCCTTATCTTCTTCATACTGTCTTCATTCCTTTTCCTACTGGGTGCCTTTGGCGATTTTACCTCAGTGGAAAGGTATTTCGGTAAATCTGGAAAAATTTGAGGCACCACACCTCGTTTTAATTTCCACCTCACACGAGGAAGTTCAACGTTTTTACCGTTTACAACGAAAGAGTCCGCCTTTATAAATTAATTAAATCTGCCGAAGAACGCAGGTCGCATATTCTGCTTTTGGCAATTGCTTATCTATCCGCGGAATAATTCTCGTCCACTTCGCGGTATAAAATCATCGTCTACCATCAGGCTTCCTTCCGTAACCCGATTTACAACCAGGATTGAAACAGTACGATATTTTCTCGAAATAATAGGAAACTACTGTAGCTGAATGCACACACAAAGCACTGCACAGATAGTAATACAGTCTTTCGATAAATATCAAAACAAACGAATTCCCTCGATAGGCGTTAAAATTGTTACCATAATTTCACGCACGTACGCCATTACCTTCGTCGACAATTTGGCGCACGTGTTGTTGCGGCTGGTTCGTTGCGACTGCAGCGCCACATTCCGGCGGGGCCACCAACGACAATGTTAAGAGAGCGGAGTGATATCATCGCCATAAGACCTATCTGTGTCGGTGCGACGTAAAGCAAATAGCGGCCATGTCTTCTGAAGTCAAACTGATATTCCAACTCAGCTTCAATTTGTCTTTCCATTCTTCTGCAAATAATACGTGTTAAAATATTGCAAGCGTAAAATACAAAACTAACGGTGCGGTGGTTTTCACACTTTTCAGCACGTGCTTACCTGGGAATATGTATAACAACATTCTATCTAAAATCAGATGGCATTTCACCCGTATCATATATTTTACACACTAAATGAAATAACCTCACCATGCCAGTTTCTCCTAAGGCTGTCTATAATTACGAAGGCATGTCATCAATTCCAGGTGCACTTTTCCTGATTAGATGTCTCAAAGCTGAGTCAAATTCTAACCTTAAAACTGAGTGTCCCATTTCATCAGCATCAACAGCCTCTTCTTGTTCCAGAACCTTATAATTTACTTTTTCCCATGATACGATTAATGAATATGTTCCTGGCAATCTTTCTGCTTTTACGTCTTTCCCTAGAAGTTTTCCATCCGAGCTCTTAGTATTCATACACATAATTTTCCTTTCTCCATACGTTTCGTTGATTGTGTTATATGCAGCATTACCTTTCCTACAAACATACAACCTTCAGTATCCTTGCACTTCTCTTTCAGCCATTCCTTCTTAGCTGTCTTTCACTTTCTACTTCATTCATTAATAGCCTGTATTCTTTTCTGCCATCCTAATTTTTTTCATCCTTGTATTTTCGCCTTTCATCAATCAGGTCTAGTATCATCCGAGTTATTCACTGCTTCTTACAGTACTTGATCCTGTCTTTCTTCCTAACATTTCTTCAGCAGTCCTCCTGATCTCATGCATCATCACTCTTTATCTATTGTGTCTCCTTCAGCCTTTTCGTTTAGTCCTGATGCAACCTGTTCCTCTAAACAATCGCTCACTCTCTTTTCCTTCAACTTGTCTTGATCCCATTTCCTCGCATTCCTTCCTTTCTTCAATTTCTTCAACTTAAAGGCCTGTTTTCACATGTAGGACTGTGCTTCGGCTGTGCTTCGACCGTGCTACGGCGGTGTCGCCTACTCTGTCTTTTCACATGTAGGACTGTGCTGCGACTGTGCTGTGGGCATGTGGTCCTTGTTCATTGCATTTGTGCTCACAGGTTGGAGACATGGATCCGAACGAAGAAGACGTAGTTATTGCCTGCGCAGCGTACATTGTTTTACAACAAAAGAAGAATAAGTATAAAGGCATTCATGTTGTTGAACTAAACTTATCACTTGTTCGTCCATCTTTAAGGAAGACAACTGCGCCACACCTACTACTGCAAACTATCACACAATGTATCTAAACCAACGAACACAGTACTCAGACAGCGCATTGCGCACTCTATGTTATTCTGTGCTCGTTGGTCACTGGATCACGTACGACCGAGTGCTTCCGATTACCACCGAAATAAGACGGAAGTCCGGCTTGGCGACACTAGGGCGACCGTTTCTAATTTTCACATGTGGTACTGTGCTGAGACCAGGCGACGACTGTGTGGGTCGTAATCGCTCTGCTTGGCGATCCATGACAGCACGGTACCAACACGGTAGGGACACAGTCCTACATGTGAAAATACTCAACTGCTGTTCAATGCAAATGGAATGGTTTATACTGTTTGGCGATTGCGGACGACACAGCACGGTCGAAGCACAGTCGCAGCACAGTCCTACATGTGAAAACAGGCCTTTAGACTTCATTTCATGGCCAAGATGTTGCGGTCAGAGTCCACGTCTGCTCCTGGAAAGATCTTGCAGTCCAACGCTTTTCTTCTGTATTTCTACCTTAGGGACTGCCTGACCGAGGCGGCAAAGACTCTATCGGTTCACCCGGAAGGACGTGGGTTTGATTCCACGTCAGGAAGTCGGAAAGCTTAAGAAACGAGATTTCCACTTCCGGAGGTGCATATGGTCCTAAAGTTCACTCATCCTACACCAAAAATGAGTACCAGGTTAGTTCCGGGGCAAAGGTTGCTCAGCGTAGAGCTAACCACACTACCCCATCTAGTGTCGGGGTTACGGATAGCGGAAGCCTTTACCTTCCACCCCTCTAATAAAGGACTTCGTGGCCTGTACGTGGAAATCATAATGAGAAACATTTGATATCTTCCAGTACTACATTCCAGTCTCCTGTCACAAGTGGATTCTCATCTCCTTTTACATACTGTACTTAATCATCTATCTCTTCATATATTATTTCCACTTTTTAATCATCTACTTAATAAGTAGGCATTTAGACCTGCGATATTTTGGTCGGCATTGACTTGGTGTCTATCATGGCAACAATAGTCCATTCACTATGCTGGTCATAGTAACTTACCCTTTATTAGCTCATTATTAAAACAACTCTTGAATTTCCCCTGTTTGATTTTGTGTTGGTAATTCTGTAGACGCCTGAAAAAAAGTCCTGCTATTCTTGCCAACGTACTTCACTTATAACAAGTACATCTAACCTTAATCAATCCATTTCTTTTTTCAGATTCTCTAACCTACCTCAACGATTCACAATTCCAACATTCCACGCTTCGGCTCGCAGAATGTCAGTGATCATCTTCCTGATAATTCCCCCTGTCGTGTAGTCCCCTCCCCGAGATCCGAATTGGAGACTAGTTTACCTCCGGAATATTTTACCCGGGAGGAAACCACTGCCCTTGACGCGGTAGAGGTGGGATCCTTCGCTGAGTCCGAGGGAAAATCCAACCCTGGAGGGTAAACAGATTAAGAAAGAAAGAAATAACTAAATGATATTTGAAACGCATTCCATTATTTAAATTGATTAACATTCGATTGTTTTAAAAATCGGATGGGAGTTATTCGATTATTCAAAGTACTCCATTATCCCATTACTAATAGGGTGGACATTTGTCCATTCAAAGAAGAACTGGCCCTGCTCGTGAGTTTTTAGACTGGCCCAGGTAGAGAAACCTGTTCTTACTAATCCTCTTCATGGAATGAATGAGTTTTGAGACTCGTGAGTTTTGAGACGACACGCAAAGCTTCACCTACCCTAATTCTCTGAGTTCTATTTTCTAGAAATTTTGCCCCTATTCAATTACTCTTTTTTTCTAGATCAATAGCCTTTATTTTCATCAGTAATCTCCCATGATCTACCCTACCAAAAGCCTTGGAGTGGTCAACATCATTACACTCCATTTGATCTCCAGAATCTAAAATATTTGCCATAATTTGATAGAATCCTTCAAATTCAGCCTCACTGGAATTACTTTTCCTAATCCCGAATTGCCTTCTGTCAAAACCGTTAAAAATTTCACAAACGTGTGCCTAATATAATCATAAAGAATGCTTTCCCACAGCTTATATGCAACACATCTCAAGATGACTGGCCTGTAATTATCCACTTTATGTTCATCACCAGTTTCATGGGCACGATTCGTTCGGTATAGCTCCCTCGTGTATGCAATGAAATAAGTACTTCAGATGATATACTATATTCCAACCCAATGCCTTCAGTATGTTCCTGGAAATCTTATTCATTTCAGTTGCACCGGGCGAGTTGGCCGTGCGTGTAGAGGCGCGCGGCTGTGAGCTTGCATCCGGGAGATAGTAGGTTCGAATCCCACTATCGGCAGCCCTGAAAATGGTTTTCCGTGGTTTCCCACTTTCACACCAGGCAAATGCTGGGGCTGTACCTTAATGAAGGCCACGGCCGCTTCCTTCCCATTCCTAGCCCTTCCCTGCCCCATCGTCGCCATAAGACCTATCTGTGTCGGTGCGACGTAAAGCAACTAGCAAAAAAAGAAATTCAGTTGCGTTTCTAGCTTCAAACTTTTGTACATTTTCATAAATATTTTATTTCCATAGTTAAATGTCAGTACTTGCTGGTATTAGTTATCTCCTCTACGTGGACATTATCCTTATGTCCAACTCTCATAACTCATAACATACTGCTGTCTTTTGTAAATCATCATGTATACACTCCCTCTGTTTATTTATGACTCCAGGAATAACCCTCTTAGAACCTGTTTCCACGTTAAAGTGCCTGTCTTTCACCGAAATTCATATCATCCCAAATTATGCTTACCGTAATGTTATCTTTACATAACTTTTTCTTTTTTTGCTAAATTCAATTTCGTAGTAAGTTCCTTCAATCTCTCCATACTTCCACAATCATTCCTTACACTATTTATTTCTAACTTGCACCTTGCTTTACAACTATTCATTTCTCTGTTATAAAATCGTGCGTCTTTACTATTCCTGACCATTTGTAAATGATATACTGTGCATGTTTTAAAAGCCTCAGCAAATGCTTTAAACCCATCCCATATGTTGTTTACATTTTTAATTAGCACCGGTCATAATTACTAGGGCCCGGATGTTTATGACCTAAAAAGTATTAAAATATGACAACAAATAAGACAATAAATATGGCTTCAATATTTTTTTGGTAACATTCTCGAAATCTTCAAAATCTCGCCGCTGTTAAAATTAACACCATATTGAAAATATACTTTTAAAATCTATCACATTCAATAACAATAAATAGCCCTAAGTAATAATATTAATTTTTGTTATTATACGGTACTTTGAATGTACTGTATTTAATTACTCAATCCAGAGGTAACTCTCGATTCTGCAAAGAATGAACTAAAAGTCATATTTTGATAGGTGATCAGTAAGAATTACAACAGCAAATTACATATATTTTAAAGCTTTCAATCCAAATTTTCACGCAACATTGACTTGTAACAGGGAAAAGACCGCTCAACGTCGCAGGATGTTACTGGGGCATATTTGAAATAGGTCAAATCATTAGAGTTCAATTGAAGCTCATCTTTCTGTCACTTTCTATACAGCTTACCCTCCTAATTCACATACATATACATTTATAAGAAAGATAATTGTAAGAAATTACAGAAAACAACTAGGAGATGTGAAAAATCCGTGTTTAGTACGACGGCAGGCAGGTACGCGAAAATGGAATTTTAAAAAATAACAATGTGAGAAAAATATGAAAATTCACAGGGAAATCATCATCATCATCATCATCATCTGTTTACCCTCCAGGTTCGGTTTTTCCCTAGGACTTAGCGAGGGATCCCACCTCTACCGCCTCAAGGGCAGTGTCCCGGAGCTTCAGACTCTTGGTCGGGGGATACAACTGGGGAGTATGACCAGTACCTCGCCCAGGCGGCCTCACCTGCTATGCTGAACAGGGGCCTTGTGGAGGGATGGGAAGAGTGGAAGGGATAGGCAAGGAAGAGGGAAGGAAGCGGCCGTGGCCTTAAGTTAGGTACCATCCCGGCATTCGCCTGGAGGAGAAGTGGGAAACCACGGAAAACCACTTCCAGGATGGCTGAGGTGGGAATCGAACCACCTCTACTCAGTTGACCTCCCGAGGCTGAGTGGACCCCGTTCCAGCCCTCATACCACTTTTCAAATTTCGTGGCAGAGCCGGGAATCGAACCCGGGCCTCCGGGGGTGGCAGCTAATCACGCTAACCACTACACCACAGAGGCGGACCACAGGGAAATATGGCCATAATATGAAAAATTATCGGGAAATGACAAAAACGTTAAAAAGCCGAAATATGACTTTATATGGCCCGTGAAAATGGCATATTATTCATCGTGGGTAAAATCATGCTTAAGTTGTATTTTCCATGGAAAGAATATAAAGAAACAAATATGACATGTCATAAACATCCGGGCTCTAAAAACTACTTTTTTAACTCTCTCGTGCCTTTCTTAGCGACGATTTGGTATTGCTTAATAATCCTAATTTTACAACATTTATTTCTGTCACATTCACTTTTAACTGCGACTAAAACAGATTCGTGATTACGTATACCATGAATCACTTCTGTTTCTCTATAGAGCTCGCCTAGTTCCATCAGCATTACGTCTAGAATAGTCTTCCTTCTAGTTGGTCCCGCCACTTTCTGATTCAAATTTCGTTCCAGATAACCTTATTTACCATTTGTTGGTCAATCCATCTGTCTTTCGCACTACCTTCCAATTTGTCATTTAATAAATTGAAATCACCCCTTGCAATCACGTTCCTTTCTGTGTCGTTCCCCACATAGCTGATTATCTTATCAAATAATTCTTCATTAGCGTCAGCGACACCCCATTTAGGACCATACACCCAAAAATATCAAGTTGCTTATTATCTTTAGAGATGGGCCTTACAGCTAGAATGTCATGTTTCTCGTCCCTAACATTTTCAGAGCTTGTAAATTCTTCCTCCTTTCGATTCTATCCTGTCTCTACGATAAATACTCCAGTTCTGGGAGAAAATTTTCAGGTCCAAAACATCACTTCTCAGGAATTATTTAACTTATATTACAATTCACCTGGTATATATAATGGTATTTTAAATTAATGTAATTTAATTTAATTACATATTTATTAAATTACTTAATTCTATTCTTTTCTTTACAATAATTCTACAGTTAACACTATGTCATCCTTATTTGACTTCCAGCTCCCTGTACTATTATTACTGCTCCTTAGTTCACTGAGTTTCTCTGAAAGTGCATCCTAGTATCCTTCTGAAGGAATTCTCTAATGCGCTTGTGAAAAAAGTTGTAAAACTAAAATGCACTCAAGAAACGGCTAAATAACTACACCAGGAACGGATATAAATCATGACGAATTTCTGTACCGGTACAAGTCATGCCATGACGTATCGCTGCTCACCACAGCATCAAAATCTTCAGTAACAACTGCTGTGCAGTACAAGAATATTAGAATACACACACATACTATGCAAGATACAACTAAAACAAAATATCTGCCATTAGGCAACCACTTTCTGGTACTCACCGAATGTTACTTCCTCGCCGCTGCAGGCTGAAGTCCCTTCTCATTCGGCATAACATTCACTGCCGACAGCAATAATAGAAGGCTCCATTTTGTCCTGTATTAAATCAGATTTCACATGTCCGCTTCAATACCTTTCACGTGTTTCGCATAGTTCGTAAAAAGTCGTAAAAAAACAGAGTAGGGCCTATATATTCTGTAACTTCGCCAAGCCAGACGTTCAAGGTCCTACTAATACGGACCATATAGCGCGTGAACCATTGGTAATGACGGACAAATTTAAGTACCTGGGTTCTGTTATTGCCACCGATACCACGATCAATGATGACGTGAAGCACCGCATCAATGTTGGATAGACGAAATGGCGTTTACTGACAAGTACCTTGTGTGACAGGCAGATGCCTATTAAGTTCAAAGGCAAGATATATAAGACTGTCATTAGATCTGCGCTCATTTACGGCTCTGAAGGTTGTGCAAAGCAGAAGCAGCACGTCATGGAGATGCGGATGCTGCGATGGTCAGCGGGTGTCACTCTGCGCAGTGAGCACGTGCGAGGAACACTTTTTAATACTGCCCTTATCAGTAAGAAAGTAGAGGATTGGCAGCTGCGCCGGTACGGGCACGTACAACGTCGAGATAATGATCATTCCGTACAGAAAGCTCTTGCCATCGAGGAACCAAGGAGAGGGTCGAGGACGTTCTAGACCAACGTGGTGGCGAACAGTCGAAGAAGCTTTGAAGAGAAACGGCCTTCCAGTGGTGCAGACATCAAATCGAAGAGAATACTCTTTGAGGACCAGAGTAACACTAGGGAGAGTCCGTTATCAGTACACAGACGGCCAGGAAAGTAGAAGAAGAAGAAGAAGAAGAAGAAGAAGAAGAAGAAGAAGAAGAAGAAGAAGAAGTTTCACATTGGTTGCCCAGTTTTCAGCAGATACGAGCAGGAAAACTTCTTCAGTGAATTTTCTATCACCTTTATTTTGAAAGTGGTGTTGTTCATAGCAACAGAGTGCTTCACTTGTGCCCAAGCAAGTTCAATAGTGTTCTACTCACAGTGGTACGGGGGTAAACGAAGAAGCGTGACTCCACTTTCTCTTGATATTTCATTGATTCTGTGCTGATCGTTTTTCTTTCGCAAACTGTTTAGGAGGCCCATCATGTCTGTTTTAACATGATCTCATGATACACTACACCACGTTCTAGAAACCATTACCACAAGTTCGCTTCCTTAATGACAGAGTTTGGTGGCAGGTTCCTCACAACAATCACCGTCCATCTCGTCATGAGCGTCTGCTATATTCTTCTTAACTGAAACGCTTACTTCGCTCCTGGCACGATCCCATGCTCGTTATCAGCATGCACTAACACGAACCACGGGCCACGACATGTAGGTGACGTAAGACCACACGACAATCCTAACAGAAAAGCGTCCCGTGTAACTGAAATGGTCTTGCTTTCCTCTTCTTTCCCAAAAGTCTTAACCCATGATTGATCAGTGCTAAAAAGTAAAGTACATTCCCTCGTCTCGGTATTTCTTAAATGTAGTCAGATACTTATGACACCAAGATAGTACGTCCTCATTTTCCATCCCTTTCCTTTTCGTACTCGAAATCCATGTCTTTCAAAAAACATGGTTGTTCTTTCGGAGTAGGGAAGGTATTTATCATTATTCACAGGCGATAACATTTTCTTCAAAGTTCGAGGTTGGTTGTTAAGGGAAAGTTCGTGCACGCCTTACACCACTGCGAACAAAATCATTGAACTTGACCGACTTGCTCTTTCCACGGTGCTTTACTTTCTCCTGTATTAAGCGGAGAAGCCAAAGGTCCTGTAGTGGCTGCTGATCGCACTTTATAAACAGTCCCCTCAGAAAAGTATGTTGCTTCAGCAGTTTCATTAAACACCAAGCTGAGGCCTTTATCTCGAAACTTTCGAGAAAGTAATTAAGTATATTAAGCACAGTTCAAATTCTTTTCCGCCTCAGCTTCATTCATAATGTATTAATGTTAAAGAAGAGATCACACACGTAGGCTAATAATCACATAACACTCACTTAACACAAGACAAGTACGCACTGATACAAAGATAATTAATAACGTCAATGGCTTTACGTCCCATTAACTACTTTTTCAGCCTTTTGAGACGACGAGGTGCTGAAATTTTGTCCCGCAGGAGTTCCTTCATATGATAGTAAATATACCGACATGAGGCTGACGTATTTGAGCACATTCAAATACCACCGGATTGAGTCAGGATCGAACCTGCGAAGTTCGGGTCAGAAAGCCAGCGTTTTAAACATCTGAACCACTCAGCCCTGCTGATATAAAGACTAAACAACAACCATATGCAACACACAAATGACAACTTGTGTACAACAGTGATAAGCTGCTAGTAACTCACACAGTAACGAATTGCGCGTTACATGTACCAGAGCGACACAGAAGGAAATTGAAGGAAGATAACAAAGCGATGACTGTTCCCGCCATTGTGCTCCCTCCCCGCGAATTTATTTATGAAAGAGTAAATCTTCAGTAGTTATTTTAATAACGCACGGGGAAAAATTTCCTCATTCTTTTTCTTCTTTCTTTCATAACACAATATAATATTCCTTAATCACGAGGAACGATGGGTGTCTAAGAGCGGGGTAGTTCGCTTTTAGGTCCATAAGAGCAATACAGTTTTCTTAACGTGGAATGATCCACAGTTTCCCGCATATATACTCCATGGCCTCATTTAAATCCCCGATCACCCTCCATTCAGAATCCTTCCTATACACTACCCCACTGATATCATTCTCCGCTCCCTTAAACTTTTCCAGCACTACATTAACCAGATCTCACACGTCCCCCAACTATGTCGGTATCTATTATTCCTTGTCGTACATTGTTTGTAACAACGTGTAAAACAACCGCCTTCTCCTTAGCCTCCTTCTCCCCTCTATTTTACTTAACATCTCTCTTAATCTAATTCCTGGAAAGCACCCTACTTGGCTCCTTTACCCGCACACACTTCCCACGCTTCTAACTACGGAGTCCCGCATGACCCCACCCACCACATTAGATCCCCTTCTCTCCCGACACCCCTTATCTTCCCTGACGGCTGCACAGCCAACTCCTCCCATCACTTTTATTCCTCTCGTGACCTTGTTCCACCTCTTCTTCCTACCCACTATTCTAGGTTTTCGTTTACTCTTACCTCCACATCTTCGGTACCACTTCCCCGTTCCCCATTTTACCACTGCTTTTCTGTCAGCAATGACTCACACCGACACCTCACCAATAACTTTCTAGAAATTCCCTCCTGACAAATCCCTTAGCCCTCAATTTCCTTCCCTTAAAACCTTAGGCCTTGTTTCTTCCACAGCTTCTCCCCCTCCTTCTCCTCCCACCTGTCTGCCTTCCGTACTGTGTATATTATTTGAAGGAGACCTATCCCGATTCTTGTCCGCCGTTAGAATCCCAATTATCTCCCTCCAATACTCTATCTCTTGCTCAAAGTAGGCCTACTTAACGCCCACTCACACACACAGTTCCCACACCTGCATTCCTCAGCCATTATTTAATATTGTTCACAGAAATATGGAATATTATGAAAATGTAAAAGAAAATACCGTATTTTGTGATTTTAAAAATATCATAGGAAGGAAATATCCTATACTACACAAAAATTACCACGACACTAAAACAAGCAAGCTACTCATTAATAAAATAACTATTGTACACTACAAAATTCAGGCGTATTCTAATTATAATAGCCTATATCCTGAAATCGTAAAAATATAGTTTAAATACTTAGACAGATTATTATTATTATTATTATTATTATTATTATTATTATTATTATTATTATTATTATTATTATTATTATTATTATTATTATTATTATTATTATTATTATATCCTTCTAATTTTTATCCTTGTACATGCTGACAGAAATGAAAACTAACGTTAAATTCTGAACTATCGTAGAAATTACACAAGGATCACACAACAATAAAGAAAGCAAGTTACTGTCTATCTAAATACCTACACTACAGTTCTAAACTGAACTTAGAAGTATCCTTATAGCAACGGGTTAACTGAAACAATATAAATAAAGTCATTGCTAAATACTTAAATATTTCGACTGATTTTTCTTTTCTGCGCGCAAATAGAATCGCAGAATCGATGAACCCACAAAACACCTTTCTTCCTACAGTGAGACTAACCCCCATAGAAAATGTGTTTCAGATTTGCCTCTCCTTCCTTCTGCAGGGTACTGGGCATGCATTTAGTATAAAGAAATAACCACCTAAGTACATGGTACACGGTGACCGCCCATGCAGGAGTCTATGAGCAACAGACATGACTATCCTTTGGATTCAAAACGTCACATGCCTGATGTTTCAGAAGAACTCTGTTCTGCGACCTCAGAAGATACCAAGGCTGCTGCTGAATTTGACTGGGTGAAGCTCCCAAACTCTGGTCATCCTGACGAAAGAGGATAGTGCACGTCTGGGCATTCCGTAAAAATCCCACATTTTCAACTCACTTCCGTTTATAAACAACAAAACATTTCTGTAATCCATCACTTGTTAATCTAAAGTCATCATAAACTAAATTACCTGTCTCTATATCGCGCAGTTTTTAAAACTGGAGGAGAACGAGAGGGAAGTTCTGTTATACATCGAAGTCTTCGGCGACTTTCGACAGCTTTACTGAGCGTACTGTAATATTCTTTAGAATTCCATATCCTGGAAAATACCGCAACAGTAAGTTATTTAAAAGTAAAGGTGGTCTTTGTAAATCATATTCTTAATTAACATGGTTACTTATTGTTCTACGCACCACCACGACAGATCATCACATAATTGAGATCTCGATGTTACCAGGTACATCAACAATGATCATCAAAAGACATATGCAGATTCCAAAGAAATTGCTTTCAAGGCTCGTTTTTACTATGAAGGGATGTTTCTGATTTGTGAGTTAATGCTGCACTACCAAGTACAGTATATAGACTTTGTATTATAAAGTAGTTTATGGGAGTTATGAAATAAATAATTCAGAGTACTGAACAGTATATTGGTTGACGTGCAACCTCAAATCACAGAATTGATCCCATTAGTGATGCATGAACCCGACACATTTCTGTAAAATAAAACTTGAAATACAACGGTAATTGAAAACAAGTTGAAAGAAGACTATAAAAATGGTTGCTGGGCGTTTTCCTGTCATGAAATGAAGCTTCCTCCCACAATTTCTTTCCTGTCACTATGATTTTACGTTCTAATTAGCCTGTACTGGAAAAAAGTAATAATGAATAAACGAGCCGGGAAACAAATTCAACTCTTACCAAACCATTGACAATGGGAAATGAACACTCTGCGGTCGGATGAGGTAACGCGGTCCAGGTGAACAGAGAGGGTGAGAGAGAACACGAGCGGAGAGCTTTCCCAAACCTGAACTTTACAAATCAATATAAACATTATGTCTACCATTCTCTGTGTTTGGTTTTGTTATATATTTTAGAATGCAAAGAAACATTCGTACATAGGAGTCAGCTTCTGGTCATCACAGCAACATTACGTCCTCGCCATTGCATTAAAAATGGATTTCTCTTTTTTAGGCACTACACGAACATACAATTCATGGACACTATAAAAAATTGTCTGAGTATACGGCTTTAGTTCTCTAGGTTAGCAAATGAAAGCAGTTACACAGTTTACTTGCTTCTGGATGAGTTAAATTCTGTTTCTCTCTTTCTGTGTCTCTTTCTCTGTCCATCTCGGTTTCTCTCATAATTCATTCCTAGCGTCTCGTTATATAGCTATATGCCCTGTTCATAAATGGCTAATATTGTGAACCCCAAAAGCCCAGGGCAAAAGTTATAATTAATTCTGAGCCCTACTGATTAACTTTGAATGATTCCAGCGCCACGAAAACACATTAAAACTGAACGAATGCAGATGAAACTTTGGTCAAAATCAAGGGACCACAAAAACCAAAACGTCCGAATTGTGACGAGCGAACGAAAACCTCAAAATCATACCAACACAACACAACACACAGACATACAACACGCAAGCCCCAAAAATAAATAAATAAAAAAGAAACTATATAAACGGACTGCGAAATTCACAATTTTACTTTTCTCTCTCTCACTCCCTCTCTCCTTTCCTCTCTTGGTTAAAAAAAGCAACAGTGGTTGAGTCTGTTATTAAAAGGCTAAACCCCCAAAGGTATAATAAATATATAATTTCATCAATATTATAAAAATTGCTCACGGCAGCAACTCACAATTTCTCCATTAACAGACCTTTCAATAGAAATCATGAGATTATTTATACACACGCACACTCATATTTGATTGTAGCAGTAGACGGTAGGCCTAGATAAATAGATTTTTTAAATGAAAAAGTTACAGTGTTATTATTTTTATTTCAAAAAGAGGAGATGGACGTGTGGTTTTTATATTGCATTTACGATTCAACAAGGGAAAATCAAATCAATCCCAGTTTAAATATACAAGGCGTTTGTTGTCTGCTGTCGATCAGGCTGGAGAGATGCATGTTTATAAAAATATGCACCAGAGTTGGTTGCGAGATAAAAAAAAGCTCGCCCGTAACTCAGTAACGACGTGTCTCTTCGAGTGATGGCCAGCAAATAGACTAAAAATGAAGTATGTTACAAAACGATGTAAAGCTGCATACTTCATTTGAATCTTCTAAGTTGTAACCAGCAGTGGGAGGTCAAAACACACTTAAAGATGTCCTCTTTCATCTATGTAGCTAAGGGAATATCAATTTCACTCAGAGCGTCAGGAAACTGGTACCGGGCGAGCTGGCCGTGCGGTTAGGAACGCGCTGCTGTGATCTTGCATCCGGGAGATAGTGGGTTCGAATCCCACTGTCGGCAGCCCTGGAGATGATTTTCCGTGGTTTCCCATTTTCACACCAGGCAAATGCTGGGGCTGTACCTTAATGAAGGCCACAGCCGCTTCCTTCCCACTCCTAGCCCTCTCCTAACCCATCGTCGCCATCAGACCTATCTGTACCGAGCTCGATAGCTGCAATCGCTTAAGTGCGGCCAGTATCCGGTATTCGGGAGATAGTAGGTTCGAACCCCACTGTCAGCAGCCCTGAAAATGGTTTTCCGTGGTTTCCCATTTTCACACCAGGCAAATGCTGGGGCTGTACCTTAATTAAGGTCACGGCCGCTTCCTTCCCACTCCTAGCCCTTTCCTGTCCCATCGTCGCCGTAAGACCTATCTGTGTCGGTGCGACGTAAAACAACTAGAAAAAAGACCTATCTGTGTCGGTACGACGAAAAGTAAATAGCAACAAGAAAAAGGAAACTGGTTACTGTCACTTAAGATACTAGACAGACATCCTGAACGGGAGTTTATTTGTGATAGGATGGCAAGTTCCTTTGCACTGTCCTAATTGCCGCAGCAACAGGCAGATTATTAACCTGTACTCACGAGGCTGAGGTGACACTTAATATCAAACTCTTATCATAGCCGCGAATCGAACCAGCGGCCTCTTGGAAGGTAACCTATTGCTGTCAACCACAATATCAGAGTTTGTACCAATAAACTATTGATGTATATACTAACCCAGTGCCTCACTTTTTGGCGCCTTCTATACAAAAGAGCCGGGCTGAACAGGTCAGCCAATTGTAAAAAAAACAAATTGACAATTGAATGGACAGCCCTGAGCATTGTACATACAACAGCCCATCAGACTGGCAAACTAACAGGTCGTGAGTATCCGTCCGGTCTGAGTGGCTCAGATGGTTGAGGTGCTGGCCTTCTGACCCCAACTTGACAGGTTCGATCCTAGCTCGGTCCGGTGTACAAATACCTCAGTCTCGTGTCGGTAGATTTACTGGCACGTAAGAGAACTCCTGCGGGGCAAAACTGTGGCACCTTGGCGTCTCCAAAAACCGCAAAAGTAGTTAGTGGGACATGAAAACTATATTATTTTTATTTTCCAGTCTGCTTTACGTTGCACCGATGAAGATAGGTCTTAGGGCGATGACGGTAAAGGAAAGGGCTACGAGTGGGGAGGAAGCGACCGTGGCCTTAATATAAGGTACAGCCCCAGCATTTTTCTCGTGTGAAAATGGGAAATCATTGAAAATCTATGTCGTGACTGTCCACATTGGGGTTCGGTCCCATTATTTCCCGAATTCAAGCTGATAACTACATGACCCAAACCGCGCAGCCACTTGTTCTGTTTATTATTATTATTATTATTATTATTATTATTATTATTATTATTTAGCCTGCTGCCATTTCTTGATGGATGCAGTACTTTTCCATCCAACTTTTGGCACAGGTCAGAGCAAAGTGTAGCTTCCACCGAAGTCCCAATCTCATCCATGGCTGTGACAATATGGAAGCTGCTGGGGTATGGGTGGTGCTGAGTAATGATATTCGGAGCACAACCACTGTGTCTGGGTCTTATGAATTTTTTTTTTTTTTTTTTTTTTTTTGCTAGGGGCTTTACGTCGCACCGACACAGATAGGTCTTATGGCGACGATGGGATAGGAAAGGCCTAGGAGTTGGAAGGAAGCGGCCGTGGCCTTAATTAAGGTACAGCCCCAGCATTTGCCTGGTGTGAAAATGGGAAACCACGGAAAACCATTTTCAGGGCTGCCGATAGTGGGATTCGAACCTACTATCTCCCGGATGCAAGCTCACAGCCGCGCGCCTCTACGCGCACGGCCAACTCGCCCGGTGGTCTTATGAAATGTGTTGCTCATAGGGTCAGTCGTGCCTGCAATAGCACACGTTCTGGCGCAGTGAGGAAAGCAATGACAAACTACTTCTCTCCTCATCTTGCCCAGTACGCCTCATTTTGGTGCTGCTATTTGTTTTTGCGATTTCCCTATAACCGTACAATCTCTGGGGGTGCTATTTGAGGATCCGACCAGCCTCTGGGCTAATGACCTAACAGATATTATTATTATTGTTATTATTATTATTGGCTAACATGTGATTTTAAAAGTTAAGTTAAACCAATCATAGAAAACACTGTGAAGAAGGGAAGAATGGACAGATAGAAATTGACCGCCATCCCGTAGGTAAACTCTAGTTCCAGAAAGTACCTTGGAGAACTCTACAACAATACTGCGAAGGCAAATACTATTTATTCAACGTTCTTTCAACTGATCTAGATAATAAGAGACGTCATGATTTCGGAATGATGTCCCACAAGAGTTCTTTAACAAGAGGGAATCCAACGACACAATGCCACCGACCTCAGCCAGGATCGAACCCGCTACCCTGGGAAGAGAAGGATAACGACTAACCGACAGCATCACTGAGGTTGTCCCTAACCTATACAGCAGGTTTAATTGCTGACGGCCGTATGAGACTCCGAGGAACAAGAATTTTGCACGAAACTGTGTTTTTTTAAAGTGGTAGGAAATGTGCTAACAAAAGGCTCTCTCATGTAAGTATATCTAAATGTCAATATACAGAACTGAAATTTAATTTCGGAATCCTGGACACAGGACACGAGTCCTAAACATCTGCGTCACACAGCCAACCTCCCATAAATTATTTCTGGTTTATTACTGGGATGAAATCCTTCTCTATATAACAGGACACTTCTTTTCGAAAGCTGAAATAGTATCAACTATAGCAAACACTACAGAACCCATCTCCAAAGCCATGCGATTGAGATTTATCTTCCCATGGTAGAACTACTCTGCACGACAGTGATTTCGATTGACTGTCCTCAGTGGGATGACTTCCGACTAGCAGCAGGACAGTAATGGAATGACAACTAATCGTACTTCTAGGGACCTTCATCATATAGAGGGCAATGCCATCTCCGTTATTGGCCACGGAGACTCCTCAAGGAGTGAAAGATAGTTTCGATAATAAACTTCAGCATTGAGATAGAGTGATTAAGTCTTTTTTTTTTTTTTTTTGCTACGGGCTTTACGTCGCACCGACTCAGATAGGTCTTATGGCGACGATGGGATAGGAAAGGCCTAGGAATGGGAAGGAAGCGGCCGTGGCCTTAATTGAGGTACAGCCCCAGCATTCGCCTGGTGTGAAAATGGGAAACCACGGAAAACCATCTTCTGGGCTGCCGACAGTGGGATTCGAACCCACGATCTCCCGGATGCAAGCTCACAGCCGCGCGCCTCTACGCGCACGGCCAACTCGCCCGGTGATTAAGTCTATTCATGGTCACATTTGTCTCCAGGAATTAAATTTGTACTCATTTATGACGTAAGCTGAGTGAATTCCAGTTCTGTACTGAACCCTTGAACTTACCGCTCCATCGTTGGTCGTCTGCGTCGGCTGCTTCGGTAGAGCAATACGGTACTCTCGAATCTTGGGGTCGTTACGAGTGTTTTTTCTGTCACTTCATTGACCAATCGATAGAGTCGTTGGTATTGTCATCTCGTGACACCCTTAAGTTATAGAGGAATCCCGATCCTGAAACATGCATCACCCCAAACAGATGTTCAGAAGGAAACAACTACCTCAAATGAGGAGCAAAATTTGCTCACTAAGAATATTTATTCAATGTAATCACGATCATTTGTTTACTAAATAGGCAAGAAAAGTCAGTTAAATTTGTGACAACTTGTTATAACGCAGTCACAGTGCATAACGCGAGTGATAAAGTTATCTTGAAATTGTTTATATTATCGTCTTCCAAAGAATGAAATCGCAATGTAAGATTCGTGGACAGGAAAAACCAGAAAAAAATAATAGAAAACCTGAAAATCGGGCAACATTGATCTAAACGATAACTAAGAGTTAATCCACACGATCCGTGGAAAATCTGACCTTCAAAAAGTAGAATTCCAGATTTATATTTAATTAAGGTTATCCACCAGTCGACTATCCTATTGGATATGGGAACACCCCCTGAATGGATCCTTAATCGAACCAAATCGACTATCAGTTGCTTTGGATAGGTTGCGAAATATTACTTGAAGGTATGGTGTTCATTACAAGTTAATAGCAATTGTCACAATCAAAAATAAAATTCCATCATGTATTTGTCATCTCGTGACACCCTTAAGTTACAGAGGAATCGCGATGCTGAAGCATGCATCACCCCAAACAGATGTTCAGAAGGAACCAAAAACACTTGATCCGATGGGATCTTACGTTACATCGTTCTGAAGGCACTAAACTGCAAAATGCAGGAAATTATTAATTCATTGTGCGTTTAGATGAAACGCCAAAGACTGAAGTTAAAGAAAAGTGATAAATCACTTGAAAATGTTCTTACTAAACCAACTTTCAGATTACGAAACAGCTACGTCGTTAAATTCGTTAAAATACAAGTCCGCAATATAAAACAAACAATATGAAATCTCTCCCATTCTCCATTACTATGACTACAATTACAAGTCTGTCTACCTACACTTGTCCCATTAAACCAAGCTACAAGTGATCGGTAGATCAACGTCTCACATAAATAATGTGAATAACGAAAAATAGAAATAAAATATATACTAACAGCTGACGAATCGAAACCGCATTCATAATGTAAATTCTACACACATTAAGTGTCAACACACGGCACTATCATAATATACCGTACCCCAAACAATAAATCTTAAAGTAAAGAAAAAGAAACAATAGAAACAAAAGTTCATCGAACTTGAACACACGAGGCTAAGCAGTAGGGATCAGTCTCCATTAGCCAGGTTTCCACGTGGGACAACCCTTACATTCATGCCGCTACTGATGCAACGCTATTACAGAAGCACCTTCCGGCTAGTAAGGATGATGTCGAAACATGGCCTAAATAGCACCTGCTGATATCCTTCACACTCATATTCACTACTGCAAACAATAACATCGTTCAAGACGATTCGCAAATATGCCTAACCCATGACTTTAATATGTACAGACGGCGTCCTAATTCTATCGTTGAGCCAATGTTACAGTGTCTACTCTTCCTTAACGATAATTATATTGCACGCAGCATCCTAAATCTATCGGTTGAGCCAATGTTATGGTATATACACATCACTCATACTGCCAGGCGAAATCGAAACTTTAATACAATGTCCGGATATTTAAATCTGATCCTCGTTGGAACTCTAACACATGAAGTGAAATTCGCTGCAGAAATGAACTAGAATCTGGAAATATTAATGTGTCTATTTCCTACGATAAAGCGTGAAATCGAAACTAAACAACACGTTCCTCATTACCATTTAAACATATGCGGTGAAGTTCGCTAAATAACAATAAATTCAGATCTCGTTTGATATTACGTAATATCACTGAAATCAGTAATCACCACCATCACGATATTCACGGCATAACTCGAGTGTGAGGCTCCAACTGACCTGCCATATCAACACTCCAAACATGTATCAGCGTGAACTGTCCAGTGAAGTAACTTCTCATCAACCTACGCAGGCTAAACTCGGAATTTAATAAAATTCATTTTCGCACCCGCAATATTTCCAGTCCGCGATGTTTTCGTCTAGTAAAGATACAGAATAGAATTAAATTTACAATAAGTAAGTATTATCTTGACCGTGTATCAGAATGCATTTTGTTCATGAGGTCGGTTATCACAAAACACATTTCGCAGGTATCAAATAGAATCGTTACCTAGACTTAACTGCCGTTACCTACGGGTTTTACATAATTTTTCTTTTTCTTTTTTGCTATTTGCTTTACGTCGCACCGATACAGATAGGTCTTATGGCGACGATGGGATAGGAAAGGCCTAGGAATGGGAAAGAAGTGGTTGTGGCCTTCAATAAGGTACAGTCTGGTGTGAAAATCGGAAACCACGGAAAACCATCTTCAGGGCTGCCGACAGTGGGGTTCGAACCCACTATCTTCCGGATGCAAGCTCACAGCTGCCCACCCCTAATATATAAAATAATAATCATGGGAGAACATCAATTTGTTCTTAAAATAGGCGTTACAACGCACTCACTTGGATTTGACAACCCTTACACTCTTCAGTCGTTCTGGATCGCTACAGGATATCGCTCCTCTTATACAGCCTGTGCCAACGGCCGTAGCCGTGTTGAAACACCGGATCCCGTGAGATCTCCGAAGTTAAGCAACACTGGGCGTGGTCAGGAGTTGGATGGGTTGCCACGCGCTGTTGGTGGGGGATAAAGGAATGGAGGAGCGGAAAGGAACAGGCCACCCTACCGCACGTAAACTCCGGCTCAAGAACACCTCTGTGGAGGTTTGGACCTGCCTTCGGGCAGAATAACCCTTACCCCCCCTTATACAGCCTGTCTCAGAAATATTACACAACTTATACACCATATCACAAAAATTCCTCCCCATCGAACTACAGGGCCTCTTATTCACGGCATCCTGCTTATTCTACATCACTCATAAAATACAGGCATACTCTGCCTTTACCTTCTAATTATTCCCATAATATTTCATTTTCATTACCATCTATTTTCTTCTTACTTGAAACTTTTTAAATACAAGCGATCCCATAATCAAACAACTTTATCATGATCTCAAAATTAACTTCTCGAAATCTTTCCTGACCTCAGGAGCAAAATAGCAAGCCGTAATTTTCTACATCGCAAATACACGGTGTCACAAAATATAAATTTCTCAAAATGCCAAACTTCGTCATACTTCACTGAGTTTCGATATAAACTGCAAATCTGGCTTACCTAACTGCTGAACGCATTACTATTGTCGTCTCAATTTAATCCTGACGTGAATAATTTTATTATTATTATGTTGTTGTTGTTGTTATTATTTGACTTTATCACAATTATAACGGTTATTTTTATCGCTATCATTATTAGAACTTTTACCGGCCCGAACACTATTTCATTGATTTTCATTGTAATATCTAACTTCACCTTTTTTAAGAAATTTTAACACAGTTTAACGTCTCGCGTGCTGACATAAATAACAAACAATTCGCCTCCACAATGGAATAACGACAAGACACATCATCGGCAAAAGCAAAGCAAAGTCACCTCCGTACAGGCCATGAAGGCCCTTGGAGGAGTGGAAGGTAAAGGATTCCACCATTGTTAACCTCGGCACGTGATGGGATAGAGTGGTTAGCTCTACGCCCGGCCACCTTTTCCCCCAGGAATTAACCTGGTACTCATTTTTGGTGTAGGCTGAGTGAACCTCAGGGCCATACGCACCTCCTGAAGTGAAAATCTCGTTTCTTAAATATTACGACTTCCTGGCGGGGATTCGAACCCACGTCCTTCCGGGTGGACCGAGCACACCTTTACCGCCTCGGCCAGGCAGCCCCTACACGTCTTCGGCATCGTAACTTAATTCTACACACACCACATATACAATGCGATATTGTGATTTATTAATTAATTAATTTAAAAGGGACAAGTACTTACATCTCTAACTACAAAAACATAATATTTGAATTAGACAGACCTATAATTGTGGCCCTTGACGTGGCGGTATCTTGGCTTCATCTTACACGCCAGCCACCTCGGACTTAGCTCCTCATAATGGTAGGAGGCATTCTTCGCTTAAAAACTACCTTATCAATACACTGATTCTGCACTCGTCTTGAAGCAACACACGTGAATTTTCTTGAAATGATTAACTTAACAATAAATGTTATTCTATGCACATACACAAAAACTAAACCACACAACCTCGTGTCGAGTATTCAACTAACGCAGTTTGTGGAAAATTCCCACCACCTTTTCACCAGGTGTCCCACACATGTGAATGACCGTGAGACAAAGGCGTATCTCTGTCAGACTCCTACAGTCCTCCCTTACCGATTATGAAAATAACCTTGTCTGCAATAATTCAAAAGAGCTGTCTATGCCACTGCTGTCTCCCCACGCAGATCAGGAATCCTACAAAAATTAACTTACGATATTCCCACTTAACAGGCTGGATGTCGTGAATACAATGTTTCAGTATGTAAGTTGTCATCGCTCACCATTACCACTTTGTAAAATATTCATCCCTCAAGCCAAGTCTACTTCACACACTTTAATTTTAGAAGTCCTCTTCTTAATATCACTCGACGTAGGTTCACCTTCTCGGACAACTGAATGATGACTGCCTGTCTCGCTTTTAGAGGGGGTATTTAAGCATTCTCTAGAGACGCGCTGCATTGCATTATTTGCTGTTGTACAATGATTCCATTTGATGACCGCTGGACCGATTTCTTTGAGATTCATCCCAGAGATTCCGCCTATCTTTCTAGTCACGATGGTGTTGTTCGCTGATTTTTCCTGTTTCTTTAACGGGCGTAATTAATTAATTTCGTGTACGATAGTTACCGCGCATTTTGACCGTATGTCCTTGACATGTGTATTCCACTCTGCGAGGATGGATACTAACTTCTCTCCGAGCATAAGTAAGTACATTTCCACCCTGTGAAATTAGCTTCATCAAATGTTTCCCAAAATGCTTAATTAATTATTTCTTCGTTACTGAGAGTGCGAAATCTCTCACAATGAAGGTTATTAGCCAGAATGCCATTATTAATACCCGAGGTCTTCCGAAATGTTCCGACCTCGTTCGATGATTTGGGGGATCGCCTCCCGCTGTGCGTTGGCACGCCACGGAACACGAGGTAAGCTTGCAATTAAAATATGGATGCAGGGGTTTTTTTCTGCATCTCGTAGTTGGCATTTCAGCGATGTAGAATTATGGGCTCAATACCTCTTCAGAAGTGAAAATATCAATTATGAATTTCCTGACACTCTGAAGGAAAATAAAACCTTCGTCCATCAAGGCGAACCAAGTACAGTGAAACTTCCCCTAACGTGCGCCTCTGAATAGCGGACACCTCTAAACTGCGGACATTTTAAAACCCCGTGGTAGAAATACATGGGGTTTAATGGCAATATTACTCCTCAATAACGGACATACTTAGCAACGGACGCGGACACTGGAAACTACCCAGCCAACGTAATTAATGCTTCTTAATAACGGACAGGCTGAAACAAAAGGGTAGCAATTCCTGGAATTCGACATTATAAATGGACACTATTTCGAATTACCTCAGATTGTCATCATCACCATCATCATCAATCATCAATGATCTGCAGTTAGGGCTGATGCCCAGGTTGTAGATTCCATATCAATTGTTTTCCTAGCCTTTCCTTAAACGTTTTCGAAGAACATGCAAATATATAGAAGATTTCCCTTCATAAATTATTTAAATCACTCACTCTCCGTCCTATAAATGAATATTTGCCCCAATTTGTCCTCTTGATTTCCAAATTTATCTCCATATTGTGATCTTTCCAACTTTTAAAAACACCACTCAAACTTATTCGGGTACTAATGTCACTCCACGCCATATCTCCACTGACAGCTCGGACCGTACCACTTAATCGAGCATCTCGTCTCCTTACTCCCTAGTCTTCCCAGCAAAAAGTTTGCAACATTTTCGTAACACTACTCCTTTATCGGAAATCACCCAGAACAAATTGTGCTGCTTTCCTTTGTATCTTTTCCAGTTCTTGAATCAAACAGTCCTGGTTTGGGTCCCATATACTGAAACCATACTCTAAATGGGGTTTTGCTTCGTGTTACTACCGAACGTTTTTCTTATTAAAAGTGTACAGAGTATACAGTATCATTTTGTGGTTATCGTGGGAAGTGTTTGTCACGTATGCTACGATGTCGCAATAATGCAAACATATTTAGCCTCCCAACTGGAAACACACATTGAGAAGACAACTGTACAGAATTTTACGATTCAGAAAAAGATAGATGATTACCTGGGTCTGGCCAAAAATAGTTAAAGCCTACTGAAAATGAAAGAACATTCTGAATGCGGTAAAAGGTTCATATTCACCGTATGCATTTTGATGCATAAATTTAGGAAAAACATTAAGTTCGTGAAGTACTGTAATAGGCTTATCCTATTACGTAACATGCTACACTTTTTCGGAATAGCGGACACTTCTTAAAAACAGGCATTTTTCCTTAGGCCTGTCCATTATTCAGATGTTTCACTGTATATCTTTTCCGCCTGAGTTAGGCAGCCCCTACCTTCCCATAATAGCACAAGTATTATCCAGCGCATAACACTCAGTAAGTGTGCGATAGTAATTACGGTGATATTCAATAAAATCAAAGATTAAAACGAACACGATATTTATTTGTGAGTACCATTAGTAAGTAAATTCATAATTGATATATTGGGCAGTAACCACGGTGAGTAGTCCTAACTTTTGGCTCGATAACCAAATGATAGTCACCATAAGTAGAAATCTCTTTTCAGATCTTCCTCATTTTAAGTGTCTGTCTGTCTGTCTGTCTGTCTGTCTGTCTGTCTGTCTGTCTGTCTGTCTGTCTGTCTGTTAAGACGTCAGACTGGCTGAATCCTCCAGAATGATGCAAAAGTATACCGTGCAAAGTCTTGCTTTCTCTGACGGCGCAATGATTATTAGCAACTATTAAACACATTTGCACGTGTAATTTAACTCATTACACACGAGGTACAAATGAAAACCTACAAACTGTTTTCCAGTCATTGACCGCGTCAGGGATGGAATGAATGAAGCCCCCATATAGCGGCGAGGATAGGAATTCTGCCGGCTGCCGAGGCCTGTCGCACTCCTCTGGGGCAATGATAAATGACTGACAGATGAAATGAAATGATAATGGAGAGTGTTGCTGGAGTGAAAGATGGCAGGGAAAACCGGAGTACGCGAAGAAAATCCTGTCCCGCCTCAGCTTTCTCCAGCACAAATTTCACATGGAGTGACCGGCATTTGAACCACGGAACTCAGCGGTGAGAGGCCGACGCGCTGCCGCCTGAGCCACGGAGGCTTCGAGGTACAAATATGAAATTAAAATGTCGTTACGTAAATAACATCCCTACCGAGCTCGGTAGCTGCAGTCGCTTAAGTGCGGCCAGCATCCATTATTCAGGAAATAGTGGGTTCGAACCCGACTGTCGGCAGCACTGAAGATGGTTTTCCGTGGTTTCCCATTTTCACTCCAGGCTGGGGCTGTACCTTAATTAAATTAAGGTCACGGCCGCTTCCTTCCTGCTCCTAACCCTTTCCTATCCCATTGTCGCCGTAAGACCTATCTGTGTCGGTGTGACGTAAAGCAACCTGCACAAAAATTATAACATCCCTTTCATTTCTGTAGACTTCAAGAAACTGTGGCGCGGGAGTTCCATAATATATTGAAATTCAGAGTCACGTTTGAATACCGTCAAATGCCAAAGCTACTTTGGCCGAGTAGAATCAGCTTGCTTGGGAACAAAAGAACAACGACTACCTGCATACGATGTACAATACAACTCGACCTCTAGTTTTCCAAGCTTATTCCAAAAAACGCAGGAATATTACTTCATATCCCACAACACTTCCTATATATACACATAATATAACTTATTTTTCCTTTTCCCCTTGCCAGTTTTCCCACTCCCAGTGGGCTCGCAGGCGCGAACTGTATCACAAATGTGGTCATGGCCCCATTTTACAACTTGATGCCCTTCCTGACGCAAGCCCTATGTTGAGGGATAAATTCATTATCACGTGTTTATGTGGTGGTTGGTAGTGTGGTATGTTGTGTGTATGTAAAGAAGTTGAGACAAACACAAATATCCAGTTCTCGAACCAGGAGAATTAACCAGGTGGACCTAAACTCTCCAAATCTGTCGGGAATCGAACCCGAGAAGCCCTGAACCGAAGGCCCCAACACAAATCATTCAACCACAGAGCAAGATTTGTGTATTTATTTATTTATTTATTTATTTATTTATTTATTTATTTATTTATTTATTTATAGGACATAATAAACGTGGTAACTCTCTCGTGTACTTAATGCACGCTTGTATGTATTTTTATTTGTCTTACGTCGCATCGATACAGACAGGTCTCACGGTGACGATGGGATAGGCAAGGGTTAGGAGCAGGAAGAAAGCGGCCGTGGCTTTAATTTAATTAAGGTACAGCCCCAGCATTTGGCTGGCATGAAAATGGGAAACCACGGAAAACTATCCTCAGGACTACCGACAATGGGATTCGAATCCACTATCTCCCGAACGCAAGCTGACAGCTACGTACCCCAAACCACGAGGCCACTCGCTCGGTATGCTTAATTTTGTCGGAGCACCAATCGGTATGAGCATCTCTCATTTCGCCTGGAGTTAGGATTCCAGCAAGATATAGCAGATATCCTGGATTCAGGAGGTCAAATGAACTGTATCGCGATTGACCTGTCTAAGGCATTTGATAGGGTAGATCATGGGACACTACCAGCAAAAATGAGTGCCATTCGACTAGACAAAACAGTGACTGAATGGGTGGCTATATTTCTAGGAAAGAGAACTCAGAGAATTAGAGTAGGCGAAGCTTTATCTGACACTGTAATAATTAAGAGGGGAACTCCTCAAGGCAGTATTTTTGGACTTTTATGTTTTCTTATATATATATATCAATGATATGAGTAAAGAAGTGGAATCAGGGACAAGGCTTTTTGCAGATGATGTAATTCTTTACAGAGTAATAAATAAGTTAAAAGATTGTGAGCAACTGCAAAATGACCTTGATAATGTTGTAAGATGGACAGTAGGCAATGGCATGATGATATACGGGGTTAAAAGTCAGGTTGTGAGTTTCACAAATAGGAAAAGTCCTCTCAGTTTTAATTACTGCATTGATGGGGTGGAAGTTCCTTTTAGGGATCATTGTAAGTACCTAGGTGTTAATATAAGGAAAGATCTTCATTGGGGTAATCACATAAATATGATTGTAAATGAAGAGTACAGATCTCTGCACATGGTTATGCTAGCTGCTTTACGTCGCACCAACACAGATAGGTCTTAAGGCGACGATGGGACAGGGAAGGCCTAGGAATGGGAAGGAAGCGGCCGTGGCCTTAATTAAGGTACAGCCCCAGCATTTGCCTGGTGTGAAAATGGGAAACCACGGAAAACCATCTTCAGGGCTGCCGACAGTGGGGTTCGAACCCACTATCTCCCGGATGCGAGCTCACAGCTGCGCGCTCCTAACCGCACGGCCAACTCGCCCAGACACATGGTTATGCTAGTGTTTAGAGGTTGTAGTAAGGATGTAAAGGAGAGGGCGCAAAAGTCTCTGGTAAGACCCCAAGCAAAGTATGGTTCCAATGTATGGGACCTTCACCAGGATTACTTGATTCAAGAACTGGAAAAAAATCCAAAGAAAAGCAGCTCGATTTGTTCTGGGTGATTTCCGAAAAAAGAGTAACGTTAAAAAAATGTTGCAAACATTTAGGCTGGGAAGACTTGGGAGAAAGGGGATGAGCTGCTCGACTAGGTGGTATGTTCCGAGCTGTCAGTGGAGAGATGGCGTGAAATGGCATCAGTAGAAGAATAACTGAATGGTGTCTTTAAAAGTAGGAAAGATCACAATATGAGGATAAAGCTGGAATTCAAGAGGAAAAATTGGGGCAAATATTCATTTATAGAAAGGGGAGAGACACCGAGCTCGTTAGCTGCAGTCGCTTAAGTGCGGCCAGTATCCAGTAATCGGGAGATAGTGGGTTCGAGCCCCACTGTCGGCAGCCTTGAAGATGGTTTTCCGTGGTTTCCCATTTTCACACCAGGCGAATGCCGGGGCTGTACCTTAATTAAGGGCACGGCCGCTTCCTTCCAATACCTAGGCCTTTCCTATCCCATCGTCGCCATAAGACATATCTGTATCGGTGCGAGGTAAAGCTAATAGCAAAAAAATAAAAAATTAAGGGGAGTTAGGGATTGCAATAACTTACCAAGGGAGATGTTCAATGAATTTCGAATTTCTTTGCAATCATTTAAGAGAAAGCTTTCAAAACAACGGATATGGTATCTGCCACCTGGGCGACTGCTCTAAATGCAGATCAGTATTGATTGATTGATTGATTGATTGATTGATTGATTGATTGATTGATTGATTGATTGATTGATTGATTGATTGATTGATTGATTGATTGATTGATTGATTGATTGATTGATTGATTGATTGATTGATTGATTGATTGATTGATTGATTGATTGATTGATTGATTGATTGATTGATTGATTGATTGATTGATTGATTGATTGATTGATTGATTGATTGATTGATTGATTGATTGATTGATTGATTGATTGATTGATTGATTGATTGATTGATTGATTGATTGATTGATTGATTGATTGATTGATTGATTGATTGATAACTACCTAGGGAAGAATGAATACAGCATCTTAGTTTTCGGCTCTGCTACTCCGCCTTTTTATGGGGAGTCTTCTCACAACTTACGCCATCCTTAATGTTAACGGAGCTAGGAATGTTACAATTCAAACCCTGCTTAGTCGGTTCGTAAAGGAATATGATATTGATACCTTATTCCTTCATGAGGTGAATGAAACAAACTTCCACTTCTTATGTAACTATGACTATATAACGAACCTCCGAAGAACTTACAGATTGCATCATGAACACTACGGGAAGGTTTCTGTCAGCCACCTCTATTTACACAAGATCGATAAATGTTTATAGCCCATCCGGGTCATAATAAGAACAGGAACGAAATCTTTTTATTTACAAACGAAGTAAATGAAATAGTATCCCATTTAGTGACACCTTGTCCAGTAGTTCTAGCAGAAGATTTCAACTGTATTCTTCTCCAACGAGAGCAAATTGGTACTTTCAACTTTTTCCGGGCCTTCAACCACTCACCCAGTCCGTGCAGCTCAGGGATGTTTGGCAGAAGCCACACGGCTCACATGTGGAAGCCACCTATTGCCGTGGAGAATCTAAATCCAGGAGAGATACGATGTACGTATCCACGTCACAAGTACAGAACCTCGATAGCTGTAAGGTGATGCCAGTGACCTTTAGCAATCATCGTAGCGTCTTAGTAATGACGAAGACAGCAAGGAGTGAAATATGCTTCACTAGTAAAGGAATATTGAAGATGAATAGGTATGTTTTCAATGATACTGAGAATGTCAAAGTTTTCATAGAGTGTTATTAGCAATGTAAATTAGCGCAAAATCCATACAGTAGCGTTATGGATTGGTGGACACGTAAACTTAAAACATCAATTAGATCGCTACCAAGAACAATAGCGTATAAGCACAACCGGGATACAAATAGGAAAATGTAATTTTATGACAGAGTTGTGTATGATCTACATTGCTAGAAACTGAAAAAAAAGTATATCTTCTGAAGTAAACTCTATAAAGATAATTATTTTAAGGATTAAGAAAAGTAGCTTAGAACAACTCCATCAGCATGTGAAATCTCCATCTATCTCATTGTCAAGATTAGAAGAACAGCAAATACACAATTTATAAATGGATGGGATAATGGAAAATGGGCAATTGGCAATACAAAGGAACAACTACTTTAGAATATGAGAGATATTTCCGTGAGATGTTTGCAGAAGAAATTATCTCATATTTAGATGTTGACAGGCAAAGGGGAAAGCAAGCTTTAGACCATAATGCGACCAATAAGACGACACACTATGATGGGGTCCGGTATGAATGGTAAAAGACATTCTGGAACATCATCGGTGGAGACCTGACACAAGTAATGAATTATGCCTTCAGTTACACGACAAGTGATACATATACAGAGGAATTATCATCCCAATTCCCAAGCTCTCCGAGTGCACGTATATCAGTGTATATATAACAATTAAAGTATTAAATACGAACTATAAGCTACTGGTCAAAATCTTAGCGAACAGAATTATAATCGTCCTCCCTTCATTAATTAATAATGGACAGGATTGCACTCTACCCGGAAAAAAGTATTACATAACTAGCAAATTACCGCGGCTTCGCTCGCATGGATTTCGTAATTTGATCAAAGCAATCCTTCCTCGGCATTGTACTGAGATATTATCTGAAAATTCCTCAAGTATAAAAACTCACCCACCTGGCGAGTTGGCCGTGCGCGTAGAGGCGCGCGGCTGTGAGCTTGCATCCGGGAGATAGTAGGTTCGAATCCCACTATCGGCAGCCCTGAAAATGGTTTTCCGTGGTTTCCCATTTTCACACCAGGCAAATGCTGGGGCTGTACCTTAATTAAGGCCACGGCCGCTTCCTTCCAACTCCTAGGCCTTTCCTATCCCATCGTCGCCATAAGACCTATCTGTGTCGGTGCGACGTAAAGCAAATAGCAAAAAAAAAACTCACCCAAAAATTGAGTTTCATTTACCCCAGAAATTCTTTGTGAACCATGTTTGTGGTATTATCTTTCGGGGCTAAGACGACCATGCGACATAGAACTGTACATGTGAGAGACAGTCTTCTCTTAAGTCGAAAAAATAAATACATGTTTCCTTATTTTTAAAGGAGATTCCAAATACTATTCCCACATCTGTAACATCTTCGATTTTTGAGACATATATAAGTATGCCCATAAAAAGAATCCAACCCCTTGATCAGTCCTTCCCCCACCCCACCTCCATCTAAGTGTATTTTCCGAAAACAAAACTACAGGTTTCTTTATTTGTAAAGGAGATTCCAAACACCAATTTTCACGTCTGTAACTTCTTCACTTTTTAAGATATAAGTATCAAAGTAAAAAATAATTCAACTATTTTTCACTTCTTTTCACCCCCCGTTAAGTGCGTTCTCCGAAAACAAAAAGGTGCATATTCGTGTATTTTCAAAGGACTTTCGAAATACCAAGATTATTGTGTCTAACATGTTTTGTTTTTGACATATAGTGTAGATATTCCGGTACTCATTTTAAAAATTCAACCGCTTTTCAAATTATTTTCAGCTCCTCAAATGAATTTTTCGAAAACAAAAAATACTCGTTTCATTACTTTTAAAGAAGATTCCAAATACCAGTCATCATATCAGTACGTCTGTAACCCCTTCAGTTTTTTAGATAAGTGTATACTCATAAGAACAATTCAACTTCTTCTTCTTGACTTTTTTCCACCCCTCTCCCGCCTTAAGTGGACTTACGAAAACAAAAAATACGTGTTTCTTTATTTTGAAAAAGAATTCAAAATACCCACTTTCACGTCTGTAACAGCTTCAGTTTTTAAGATATCAGTTTATAAGATAAAGTATCCTCATAAATATATTTCAACTCCTTATTTACTTATTTCCAACCTCACACCCTTTACGTCGATTTTCCGGAAAAAACAAATGCGTGTTTCTTTATTTTTAAAGGAGATTCAAAATACTAATTTTCACGTCTGCAACATCTTCAGTTTCTGTGATATAAGTATCCTCATAAAAGTAATTCAACTCCGTTTTCATCCCCCTCCCCCACTTTCCTACCAGTTAAGTTGATTCCCCCCTCCCCAAATGTGCGTGTTTCCTTATTTTTAAAGGAGATTCCAAATACTAATTTTCACGTATTTAACATCTTTAGCCTTTGAGATATAAGTATCGTCACACAAAGAATTCAATTAATTTTTCAATTCATTCACCCCCTTAAGTGGATTTTCCGAAGACAAAAGAACGCGTGTTTCTTTACTTCGAAAGAAATTCCAAACACACATGTTCATGCCTCTTAACATCTTCAGTTTTTGAGGTATAAGTAACCTCATAAAAAGAATTCATCTCCTTTTTCACCCCCAACACGGCCGTTAAGTTGGTTTCCCCCAATTGAAAAAAGCGTGTTCCTTTATTTTTAAAGGAGCTTCCAAATATCAATTTCCACGTCTGCAACCTTCAGTTTTGAGATATAAGTTTCTCCAGAAAAAGAATTCCATTTTTTTTTACTTCCTTTCACACTCCCCACTCAAGTGAATTTTCCAAAAGCAAACAGTACCCGTTTCTTTAACAGAGCTTCCAAATACCAATAATCGCGACTGTAACATCTTCAGTTTTTGAGATACTCGTAAGAGGAATTCATCTCCATTTTCATCCCCCCTCCCCTAACATGTTATCAATTCTTTCAACCCCCCCCCACTCTGTTAAGGGTTTTTTTCGAACACCAAAGAATACGTGTTTCCTTATTTTTAAAGGAGATGCCAAATATCAATTTTCACGTCTGCAACATGTTAAGTTTCTGAAATATACTGAAGATATGTTCATTTTAAAAATTCACCCTGAATTATCCCATAAGTGGATATTATGAAAAAAATATTTGTGATTCTTTACTTTTACAGGAAATTCCAAACACCAGTTTTCAAATCTGTAATATCTTACGTGTTTGAGATAATTTGCAGATATACAGTATTCTTCTTAGATATTTACTCCGTTTGTCACTCCCGTTTACCCCTATTCATCGGATTATCCAAAAACAAAAAAATACGTGTTTTTTATTTTCAAAGGAGATTCCAAATTTCAATTTTCATGTCTGTAACGTCTTCAGTTTTAGACATATAAGTCTCCTCATAAAAGGTGATCAACCACTTTTCCCCTTTTTCACCCCCTTAATGGGATTTACCGAAAACAAAAAAATACGTGATTCTTTATTTTTAGAGCAGATTCCAAATACCAATTTTAGCGTCTGAAAACTTTTCACTTTTTGAGATCTAGATATCCGTATTTTATAAATTCAACACCCCCCCCCTCCTCTTCACCCTCTTAACGACGGAATATTAAAAAATCCTCCCTTAGCAGCACCTACATGTTAATATGTATGTATCCCCAAAATTTCATTTCCTTCTGTCCAGTAGTTTTGGCTCGGCAACGATGAATCAGTCAGTCAGTGAGAACAAGTTATTATATATATAGACTAGCAATTACCCGCGGCTTCGCTCGCGTGGATTTCGTAATTTAATCAAAGAAATCCTTCCTCGGCATTGTACTGAGACATTATCTGAAAATTCCTCAAGTATAAAAACTCACCCAAAAATTGAGTTTCATTTACCCCAGAAATTCTTTGTGAACTATGTTTTTGGTATTACCTTTTGGGGCTAAGACGACCATGCGACATAGAACTGTACATGTGAGAAACAGTCTTCTCTCAAGTCGAAAAAATAAATACATGTTTCCTTATTTTTAAAGGAGATTCCTAATACCTATTCCCACATCTGTAACATCTTCGATTTTTGAGATATATATAAGTATCCCCATAAAAAGAATTCAACCCCTTGATCAGTCCTTCCTCCACCCCACCTCCATCTACGTGTATTTTCCGAAAACAAAAAAACAGGTTTCTTTATTTGTAAAGGAGAGTCTAAACACCAATTTTCACGTCTGTAACTTCTTCACTTTTTAAGATATAAGTATCAAAGTAAAAAATAATTCTACTATTTTTCACTTCTTTTCACCCCCCGTTAAGTGCGTTCTCCGAAAACAAAAAGGTGCATATTCGTGTATTTTCAAAGGACTTTCGAAATACCAAGATTATTGTGTCTAACATGTTTTGTTTTTGACATATAGTGTAGATATTCCGGTATTCATTTTAAAAATTCAACCGCTTTTCAAATTATTTTCAGCTCCTTACTGGATTTCTCGAAAACAAAAAAATACTCGTTTCATTACTTTTAAAGAAGATTCCAAATACCAGTTTTCATATCCGTACGTCTGTAACCCCTTCAGTTTTTTAGATAAGTGTATACTCATAAGAACAATTCAACTTCTTCTTCTTGACTTTTTTCCACCCCTCTCCCGCCTTAAGTGGACTTCCGAAACAAAAAATACGTATTTCTTTATTTTGAAAAAGAATTCAAAATACACACTTTCACGTCTGTAACAGGTCAGTTTTAAAGATATCAGTTTATAATATAACGTATCCTCATAAATATATTTTAACTCCTTATTTACTTGTTTCCAAGCCCACGCCCAATACGTCGATTTTCCGGAAAAAACAAATGCGTGTTTCTTTATTTCTAAAGGAGATTCAAAATACTAATGTTCACGTCTGTAATATCTTCAGTTTTTGTGATATAAGTATCCTCATAAAAGTAATTCAACTCCGTTTTCATCCCCCAACTTTCCTACCAGTTAAGTTGATTCCCCCTCCCCAAATGTGCGTGTTTCCTTATTTTTAAAGGAGATTCCAAATATAAATTTTCACATATTTAACATCCTTAGCTTTTGAGATATAAGTATCGCCACACAAATAATTCAACTAATTTTTAAATTCATTCACCCCCTTAAGTGGATTTTCCGAAGACAAAAGAACGCGTGTTTCTTTACTTTGAAAGAAGATTCCAAATACACCTGTTCATGCCTCTTAACATCTTCAATTTTTGAGATACAAGTATCATCATAAAAAGATTTCAACTCCCTTTTCACTCCCCACCCGGCCGTTAAGTTGGTTTCCCCCCACCAAAAAATACGTGTTTCTTTATTTTTAAAGGAGATTCCAAATACCAATGTCCACGTCTGTAACCTTCAGTTTTGAGATATAAGTTTCTTCAGAAAAAGAATTAAATTTTTTCACTTACTTTCACCCTCACCCCTTAAGTGAATTTTCCGAAAACAAAAAAATATTTCTTTATTTATCAAGGAGCTTCCAAATGCCAATTGTCACGACTGTAACATCTTCAGTTTTGAGAAATATGTATCCTCATAAAAGGGAAATTCAACTCCCTTTTCACCGCCCCCGCCACCAAGTTCATTCTTCCCCCAAAATGTGATTTTATTTATTTTTAAAGGAGATTTCAAATACAAATTTTCACGTCTGTAACATCTTTAGTTTTTGAGATATAAGTATCCCCATACAAAGTATTTAAATAATTTTTCAATTAATTCACCCCCATAGGCGGATTTTTTTAAAG
This sequence comes from Anabrus simplex, assembly GCF_040414725.1. Classification (NCBI taxonomy): domain Eukaryota; kingdom Metazoa; phylum Arthropoda; class Insecta; order Orthoptera; family Tettigoniidae; genus Anabrus; species Anabrus simplex. Next base: position 802,375,342 of record NC_090266.1, read on the forward strand.
ACAAAAGATTGCGTGTTACTTTACTTTTAAAGCAAATTCCAAATACAAATTTTCTTGTCTGTAACATCTTCACTTTTTGAGATATAAGTATCCTCATGAAAAGAAATCAACTCTTTTTCACTCCACCCCCGCTCGTTAAGTTGGTTCCCCCACCCAAAAAATTAGTGTTACTTTATTTTTAAAGGAGATTCCAATTTCCACGTGTGTAACCTTCAGTTTTGAGATATAAGTTTCTCCAGAAAAAGAATTCCATTTTTTACTTCCTTTCACACTCCCCACTCAAGTGAATTTTCCAAAAACAAACAGTACCCGTTTGTTTAACAGAGCTTCCAAATACCAATTATCACGACTGTAAAATCTTCAGTTTTTGGGATATATATACATACTCGTTAGATGAATTCATCTCCGTTTTCATCCCCCACCCCTAACATGTTATCAATTCTTTCAACCCCCCCCCCCCAACTCCGTTAAGGATTTTTCCGAAAACCAAAGAATACGTGTTTCCTTATTTTTAAAGGAGGTGCCAAATAACAATTTTCACGTCTGCAACATGATAAGTTTTGAAATATACTGTAGATATGCTAATTTTAAAAATTCACCCCCTTTTACAGGTCCCCTAAAGTGGATATTGAGAAAAAAATATTTGTTTTTCTTTACTTTTACAGGAAATTCCAAACACTAGTTTTCAAATTTGTAATATCTTACGTGTCTGAGATAATTTGCAGATATACAGTAGTCTTCTTAGAAATTTACTCCGTTTGTCACTCCTGTTTACCCCCTATTCATCGGATTATCCAAAAACACAAAAATACGTGTTTCTTTATTTTCAAAGGAGATTCCAAACTTCAATAGTCATGTCTGTAACGTCTTCAGTTTTTGAGATATAAGTCTCCTCCTAAAAAGGTGTTCAACCACTTTTCCCAATTTTTCACCCCCCTTAATGGGATTTTCCGAAAACAAAAAATACGTGTTTCTTTATTTTTAAAGGGGATTCCAAATACCAATTTTAGGGTCTGTAAACTTTTCAGTTTTTGAGATCTATCCTCATTTTAAACACTCAACCCCCCTCCCATTTCACCCTCTTAACGACGGAATATCCAAAAATCCTCCCTTAGCGAGCACCTACATGTTAATATGAATGTATCCCCAAAATTTCATTTCTTTCTGTCCAGTAGTTTTGGCTCGGCGATGATGAATCAGTCAGTCAGTCAGGACAAGTTATTTTGTATATATAGAATAGCAAATATCCGCGGCTTCGCTCGCGTGGATTTCGTAATTTGATCAAAGTAATCGTTCCTCGGCATTTTACTTAGACATTATCTGAAAACTGAGTTTCATTTACCCCAGAAATTCTTCGTAAACCATGTTTGTGGTATTACCTATTGTGGCTAAGACGTCCATGCGACATACGTATAGAACTGTACATGTGAGAAACAGTCTTTTCTCAAGTCGAAAAAATAAATACATGTTTCTTTATTTTTAAAGGAAACTCCAAATATCTATTCCCACATCTGTAACATCTCCAGTTTTCGAGATAAACATAAGTATCCCCATAAAAAGAATTCAACCTCCTGATCAGTCCTTTCCCCACCCCCAACCCATCAAAGTGTATTTTCCGAAAACTAAACTCATGTTTCTTTATTTTTAAAGGAGATTCCAAATACCAATTTTCACGTCTGTAACATCTTCAGTTTTTAAGATGTAAAGTATCCTCATAAAAAAGAATTCGACTATATTTCACTCCTTTTCACCCACCGCTAATTGCCTTCTCCGAAAACAAAAAGGTACATGCTTCTGTATTTTTAAAGGACTTTCCAAATACCAGTTTTCTTGTATCTAACATGTTAAGTTTTTGACAAATAGATATACCGGTACTCATTTTAAAAATCCGCTTTTTCAATTCTTTTCAGCTCCTTAATTGGATTTTTCGAACACAAACATATACGTGTTTCATAATTTGTAAGGAGATTACAAATACCAGTTTTCATATATGTACGTCTGTAACACCTTCAGTTTTTGAGATAAATGTATACTCATAAAATAATTCAACTACCTCTTCTTCACTTCTTTCCACCCCTCTCCCGCCTTAAGTGGACTTTCCGAAAACAAAAAGACGTGTTTCTTTATTTTGAAACGAAAATCAAAATACCAATTTTCACGTCTGTAACAGCTTCAGTTTTTAAGATAAAGTGTACTCATAAACATATTTACACTGACTGACAGAGCAAATGCAACACCAAGAAGGAGTGGTTCGAAAGGGATGAAAGTTGGGGAAAAAACAGAGAATAATTGATGTTTATTTCAAACCGATATGCAGGTTACACAATGCGCACGGCATCGACTCAGTAGGATGTAGGACCACAGCGAGCGGCGATGCACGCAGAAACACGTCGAGGTACAGAGTCAGTAAGAGTGCGGATGGTGTCCTGAGGGATGGTTCTCCATTCTCTGTCAACCATTTGCCACAGTTGGTCGTCCGTACGAGGCTGGGGCAGAGTTTGCAAACGGCGTCCAATGAGATCCCACACGTGTTCGATTGGTGAGAGATCCGGAGAGTACGCTGGCCACGGAAGCATCTGTACACCTCGTAGAGCCTGTTTGGAGATGCGAACAGTGTGTGGGCGGGCATTATCCTGCTGAAACAGAGCATTGGGCAGCCCCTGAAGGTACGGGAGTGCCACCGGCCTCAGCACATGCTGCACTTAGCGGTAGGCATTTAACGTGCCTTGAATACGCACTAGAGGTGACGTGGAATCATACGCAATAGCGCACCAAACCATGATGCCGCGTTGTCTAGCGGTAGGGCGCTCCACAGTTACTGCCGGATTTGACCTTTCTCCACGCCGACGCCACACTCGTCTGCGGTGACTATCACTGACAGAACAGAAGCGTGACTCATCGGAGAACACGACGTTCCGCCATTCCCTCATCCAAGTCGCTCTAGCCCGGCACCATGCCAGGCGTGCACGATTATGCTGTGGAGTCAATGGTAGTCTTCTGAGCGGACGCCGGGAGTGCAGGCCTCCTTCAACCAATCGACGGGAAATTGTTCTGGTCGATATTGCAACAGCCAGGGTGTCTTGCACATGCTGAAGAATGGCGGTTGACGTGGCGTGCGGGGCTGCCACCGCTTGGCGGCGGATGCGCCGATCCTCGCATGCTGACGTCACTCGGGCTGCGCCGGGACCCCTCGCACGTGCCACATGTCCCTGCGCCAACCATCTTCGCCACAGACGCTGCACCGTGGACACATCCCCATGGGTATCGGCTGCGATTTGACGAAGCGACCAACCTGCCCTTCTCAGCCCGATCACCATACCCCTCGTAAAGTCGTCTGTCTGCTGGAAATGCCTCCGTTGACGGCGGCCTGGCATTCTTAACTATACACGTGTCCTGTGGCACACGACAACACGTTCTACAATGACTGTCGGCTGAGAAATCACGGTACGAAGTGGGTCATTCGCCAACGCCGTGTCCCATTTATCGTTCACTACGTGCGCAGCACAGCGGCGCATTTCACATCATGAGCATACCTCAGTGACGTCAGTCTACCCTGCAATTGGCATAAAGTTCTGACCACTCCTTCTTGGTGTTGCATTTGCTCTGTCAGTCAGTGTAAACTCAGATACTTATTTTTAAACCCCACACCCCTTCCGTCGATTTTCCGAAGGAAACAAATGCTTGTTTCTTTATTTTTAAAGGAGATTCCAAATACTAATTTTCACGTCTGTAACATCTTCATTTTTTGACATTACGGTCATTTGTTTAGCTTTCGCAGACGACCTAGCTATACTAACAGACAGTGATATTTCAGCGATCAAACAGATTGAAATCCTCAAGGAATGCGCTGAGAAAACTGGACTAAAAATCTCATTCGAGAAGACCAAGTTTATTTGCACTAAATTCGACATTCAAGAATTACAAACAAAATATGGACACATCAAACGAGTTCCATACTTTAAATATCTCGGTGAGATCCTAGAACCAACAGTGTTGGAAAAGGAAGCACAGAAAGTTCGATTACAAAAACTCAAAAGAGCATATTGGAGAACCCGTGACATCTACAACAAGAAGTGCATGTCCATACATACAAAAATCAAACATTATAATACGGTGATTAAACCTGAAGTGCTGTATGCAAGTGAAATCTTGGTTCTTAATAGTAAAGGTGATCTGGAAAACATCTTGAAGGAGGAAAAGAAGATCTTGAGGAAAATTCTGGGCCCAGATAAAAAGGAAGAAGGGTATAGGCTCAAATCACGCAAGGCTACGGAAAGACTGTCTAACCTTGCCGCAGACATCAGGAAACGAAGACTGAAATTCTATGGACACGTTCACAGACTATCGTCTTCAAGGCTAACCCACAAGATTTTGACATACACCGAAACCCTGAAGAACATACCATGGATACAAGATGTCAAAAATGATCTGGAAAAGGCCCAGATAGAACCATCAGAAATAGTGGACAGAAACATTTACCGTCACAAGATACATAGGTGGGTAGTAAAGCCAGAGAATGAAGTCCCTAAAAGATCGGGGACTAAGTGGTCAGAAGAAAGAAAACAGGCACACAGCGAAAGAATGAAAGCAACATGGTCTGTTAGAACGGCGAATCATAAATGTAATGCGTGATCCAACAGGGTCCATACGCAAATAATAATAATAATAATAATAAACAGATTTTCCCCCAAAACGGACGTCATGCTTCGCCTTGCTTTATTTGTAGTTTTAATTGACCTCACCGTGTCCGTATTTAGTTATATGTTCCCCAACATGATCCAGGGTGTATGTATTTTTAGGGCATTATTTTTATCATATTACGGACTGAGCACGCCTGGGATCGGCTGACTAGTCTGGGGCAAAATTACCTTGATGGTAAAAAACGGGGACAATACATATATGTATACACATTATCATACAAATAGTTCAACAATTTTTTTCAATTCTTTCACCCCCCGTTAAGGGTTCTTTTTTCGAAAACCAAAGAATACATGTTTCCTTAGTTTTAAAGGAGATTCCAAACACCAATTTTTACGTCTGCAAAATATTAAGTTTTTGAGATATACTGTAGATACTCTAATTTTAAGAATTCACCCCGTTTCTCAGTTCCCCTTAAGTGGATTTTCCGAAAAAAATATGTTTCTTTATTTTGACAGGAAATTCCGAACACCAGTTTTCCAATCTGTAATATGTTACGTGTCTGAGATAATTTGCAGATATAGTCTCTTTAAAAATTCACCCCGTTTGCCACTCCTGTTCTCCCCCTGTTCATCGGATTATCCAAAAACACAAAAATACGTGTTTATTTATTTTCAAAGGAGACTCCAAATTTCAATTTTCATGTCTGTAACATCTTCAGTTTTTGAGATATGTCTCCTCGTAAAAGTTGTTCAATCCATTTTCCCCCTTTTTTCATTCCCCACAATGAGATTTTCCGAAAACAAAAAACACATTTTTCTTTATTTTTAAGTAGATTCCAAATACTAATTTTTTCGTCTGTAAACTTTTTTCAGATATAGATATCCTCATTTTTATAATTCACCCCCTTTTCACCTCCTTAGCGACGGAATATCCAAAAATCCTCCCTAAGCGGACACCTACATGTTTATATGAATGTATCCCCAAATTTTCATTTCTTCATGTCCAGTAGTTTTGGCTCGGCGATGATGAATCAGTCAGTCAGTCAGTCAGTCAGTCAGTCAGTCAGTCAGTCAGTCAGGACAAACTATTTTATACAGATAGATTTACTGGCAATTCGAAATGTAACCATATAACCACACAATTTGTGACAATGCTTCAGGAGCACTGGCTGGCATTGACCTCAGAAAAGCATTCGATAGGAAAGCACACTCTTATCTCTGGAAATGATTAACAAAGTTTCAGTTTCCGAACAGTATCATAGCAACGATACAGCGAATATACCACAAGGCATCCTCATGAGCTATGATTAATGGATTCCTCTCATCAACATTTTCAATTAAAATACACAGCCTGTTTCCAGTCATTCAACCGGGTCAGGAATGGAATGAATGAAGCCCCCATCTAGTGGCGAGGATAGGAAATGTGCCGGCTGCCGAAGCCTGTCGCACTCCTCTGGGGCAATGATAAATGACTGACAGATGAAATGTTAATGGAGAGTGTTTCTGGAATGAAAGATGACAGAGAAAACCGGAGTGCCCGGAGGAGTGCCTGTCCCATCTCCGCTTTGTCCAGCATAAATCTCATATGGAGTGACCGGGATTTGAACCACGGGATCCAGCGGTGAGAGGCCGACGCGCTGCCGCCTGAGTCACGGAGGTTTCTAACATTTTCAATGCTCAAATCAATTATAAAAGCATGGCCTTTATCCATGGCACTTTTCTATATTAGCAATAGAACCCCTGATCCAAAGTTAGGATAATTCTTTAATAGGACTAACTATCTATTAATAATGAATGCTTCACAGCACGAGCACACGCGGATGACGTCACCCTACTCCTGACCAGTAACGGGGATGCTAATAACGCACAAGAGACATTGCAGGCCTTCTGTAAGGTATCAGGAGCAAAGGCGAATTATAATAAATCCCCATTATTGCTATTAGTTTCATACGAAAACCGACAAACCTTTGAAAACTCCAGGATTCCAACTGTAAACCACTGCAGGATATTGGGCATTGCCTTTAGTAAGGATATTTCAGATACGATAGAGTCTAATTGGTTGTCTGCCCTAAACACCCTACGGTTTCAGCTAAAGGAGGACCTGTCAAGGCGGTTGAACATCTTCCAAAAACTTGGCATGTTAATACCTTTGCGCTATCAAAGCTCTGGTACCTTGCACAAATTATTCCACCCTCACATGTCATTTGCCAACGTGTTGAAATGACAATTTATTTTATCTATGGAGGCTACAGATACAGAAAATGGAGAGACCAACTTCATCTGACTGAACAGGAAGGTGACTTGCGCCTAACTGGAGTCGAAAAGAAATATTCAGCACTCCTTCTGTCTCACATTATTAAAGTACTCTACTCAAGAGGAAATGTATTTGATAGTGCAATACAAAAATTGAGCATAACAACAAACCTGAAACAATATAATCCATTTCGATGCTCCTTCAGAAATGCCCTCTCCATTCTACAACAGCTTCCAAAAACAGAAATTACAGGCGGAAAGTTGGATAAAGCTAAGAATATATACAAATTCAGATTGAAGCAGTTTACATTTATTCCGATAATACAACAGAAATACCCACATTGCGACTGGAGGAAAATCTGGAAGAATATGTCGAAAGGAGGGTATCCCTATGGAAAGGAGGGTATCGCTCTACATATACGCAAACGAAATAATCCCGACGGGTGAGAAATTGAAAAAGCACCGACAAGTATCTGATGACAAATGCCTGGTATGTCATCAGACGGGCAATCTCGTGCATCGAGTTACGACATTTGGAAAGCTGTAATAGTTTAGAGATGGAAACTAAACGCTGTCCAACGGATATCAGGAACAACAACAACCAGCCAGTGGCAGAGTGAGAGACACGCTGAATCTGGAACTACACCACGGAAAAAACGAGATCGGGAACGTTTGCCTATGTACTGTATAATAGCTGGAGCCATTCGACATAATATCAAACCGTACATTCAGCCAACAAACGCGACGTTAACTGGGTTTCTGGGTCACCTCAGGAAAAATAATGCTGGAAGATAGTCAGACAAAAGAGTCTTCAAAAATCTTTGGGGAAACATCTTTTCAAATTCTGAAGTGCCTTCCTATTATGTGTTGTGTGTAACGCATATCAATATTTATGTTAATGTGACAAGTTTTTAGAGTGTAGTATAACTGCGAATATACTAAAAAATTGTTATGACAACGAAGATGACAGACGTGCATTTCACTGCTCCCAGTGCAAAAGGGAAAATGTGTATATTTTCAGTTCAAATATTATGCGAACGACTTGGTGTTCTTCTGTATTAAACTTATCTTCTTTTTTAATGTAAACTTATTAACGTTATGATGGAATAATTATAAATCGTTTTAAAAGTCACACATTTGCTTTGTGCGGTAATGATATGCGTGTAACAACCACACGGCTTTTTCTTTCAAACAGCAGATTTTGGTTTCGTATTGCTGTCTTACGTTCAGATTGTACTTGTAATTATTTTTAAATATATTTATGTTTTGTATATTCGTATGTTTATATGTACTTCATGAAACGCCTTGTGGAGAATGCAAAATCAAATGTAAAACGTGACATGTACATCATCAATAATTTCAGTTCAAAGACAAAATTAAGAAATGCAGCACACGCAGAAGACAGAAGTGTACAGTTTCCAGCTTGCATTCGGGAGATAGTGGTTTTGAACCCCACTGTCGGCAGCCCTGAAGATGCTTTTCGGTGCTTTCCCATTTTCACACCAGGAAAATACTAAGCTGTACCTTAATTAAGGCCATGACCGCGTCCTTCCTTATCCCAGTCTTTTCCTATCCCATTGTCGCTATAGGACCTATCTATACCAGTGCAACGAAAAGCAGATTGTAAAAAAGTGTACAGTCTTCGGTATAGTTCGGTACGCCATCGTAGGCTGCACAAATCATAGTAGACACGCAAAGGAACGAAACACATAATTTCATTCCCTATAGACACTGACTTAAATAAACGTTGGGTCCACCTTGTAAAAGACGTGATTCGTTTTCAACAAATTATGCAAAGGTTTGTTCCGAACATTTCAGAGATGAAGACTATCAAAGAGATTTAAAATCAGAGTTACTTCAATTAATCCCCAGAAGAAAAAGAACTGAAATCAAACGCTGCTCCATATTTGAAGTTGCATTGTGATAAAAGTATCCTAGAGGCCGAGTGTCAGTGAAATCAAAATCGATAAAAATGACTAAGAAAGGGAACAAAAGCAAAGAAACCGAATAAATGTCATTGATGCTATAGATAAGTGTGTTTGACAATATTATTTAAAATTTATCAGCATTATTCTTTACGAAAAATACTCCGCCTGTTTATTTTTTATGAAAGGAAGTTTAAACATACTGTGTACCCGGAGGTACACCTCTACGCCACAAGTTTAAATATTGCGCCAATTGGAAATCATCTACAGGAGAAACTCTGAGCTTTAAAAACTGTATCAACTCATAAGTTTTCTCAGAAGATGTCACTACCGTAAATTTTGTGATTACGAAGTTGTCTGTACTGTGTGGAGTTCAACTTGTTTTGTTTTCTATTGATCAAGAAGTGTGGACATTCTGTGATAGATGTCTCTACAAAAAAAACTATGATCATGCACCCTGGTGCGAAGTTAAGGAACTTTTTGAAGAAATTTTGTATTCATAAGTTTTCTCTTTACTAAATTTCGTTCATTCATTTGTGGGTTGGCAATATTAATATTTTCTTTCCGCCAATTTTGAATTGAGCCAATCCAGAATTTCTGTAATTAATTTTCGACCAATCATGTATTTCTTCTTCGACGTTGAGTGTATTTTCAAGACGGACCAATAAAAAAAGAGGGTGTGGCTTGATTGTTCATGAAAGGTCTCGAATCTTCCACGAGGGTATAAAACCTGCTCATTTTCTTCTCTCTCAGCCACTTCTTCAACATCTAACTTAGTGTATGGGCATGTAGCAGGAGGCGGGAAGCGCCCCTTTCATCAGGCAGCAGCTCTTCAATAAGGTAATGGCCATTTAACATCTTTATTTCTTGCTAGCTCAGCAGTTTAACCCGCGGGGAAGGTCGGAAACCTTTTACAAATGTAACCTATATTTTCAAAATGTAAATTCTGCAGGCTTATGTAAAACTTAAATCTGTAACTGTAATTCGGGGATAGCGAGTGCTTTACCCTCTCGAGCTCCCCTTCATTTTGCCTTGAGGTGACTACGTTTTGGTAACTTTTTCTTCCTTAATGTATTAAATTTTCTTATACGAGTCACCTCCATAGTTTGGGAATAGCCCCTGGTTCATCGGCCTAGTGCCTCTTAGGTACAGGCATGATTTTTTCGCATTAACGATAAACGCAACAAAAAATATTTTGAAGCGATTTCGCGATATCTTTACGAATCATATGTTTCTGGTTAAGAAAATATGGATATTATGTTCGCGAATTAAAGCGATAAGGCCATTTTAAAGCGAAATTCAATTATTTTGCGATAAGCGCGATATTACAGCGAAATCTGTAGTGAATAACGAACTTGGCATTTGTTTCCAAGATTATGTATGCAAACAAAAGGAAGAGCGAAGAATGATTCATCAACAGGAAAGAAATATGATATCATTAATGTTCTGGAAAATCTCTTTAAGACATAGCATCAAAGAAAAAGGTTTGACTGCAGGTTTCTTGCCAAACGAAATGTTTGGAATGTTGTTCTTGTGCTGGCTGGTAATCCCACCCTAACCTGTCTCCTCACGGCAATGTGCAATCCTGGAATCCCTAATGATGTCTACAAGCAGCACAATTGACTGGTGTATTTCGGCTTCGTGGTCAGGTAAAATTAAGAAAGTGATCACAGACAGTAGTGAAAATGGGTCGCTCGACAAGTGCTACGGTGCACAGCAGAGCTAAACAGTTTACGAGTGAAGGTTTATACGTTTCGGAAAGCAATATTTTAATGAGTAAATTTTGTAATGTTCGTATCGAGTGGGAGAAAGAAGATTCTGTCTCAAAACATTGTTTTAAAAATAAGGAACGTTCAGAACGTAAATTTAGCACTCCAACAGTGAAACGGCAGGCAACAATAGAACTTTCATTAGATATGAAAAAGAAAGCTAAGAGTAAAAAAAATAGAATTTATTCACGAAACAACAGCGATGCTACTCAAAGCCAACATCCCGCTGGAGAAGGTAGACGACCCTGCAGTCCGGAAATGGCTTCAAAAGTATGTACCAGGCATGTACAGTCTATCAATTAAATCTCCACAATCAACGATCAGTGATAGTAATTAAACATTTAATGATTAATTTTAGAATTTCACTAAAGCGAAATTAAAGCGATACAGCAATATCAATTTCGCGAAATAACGCGAAAATTAGTATCCTTCTCGCGAAATCGTTCAAAAATAAATGCGAAAAAATCATGCCTCTACTCTTAGGTTTTAAAAAGCTTTCATGTAGGAGTGCAATTACACGCCTCCATTCTACTTGGTGTTGCGGGCCATTTACTTAACCTTTTCTTGTCGACTAAGGCCCCAGTAGGTTGGGTACAAGATACCCCTGTTTCATTGTAAGTTGTGCCTTGATGGCAATCATGTGTCAAAGTCTGTTATTGCCTTTAATAGGCTTGAAAAATTGAGAGCGGGTCAGCTCTTTCTAGTATTTGGATATGTGCCTCTAGGAGGCCTGAGATTGCTAGGTGGGAGCAAGTGCTCCATGTTATTAGGGGTTTTCTGCCCTTTGGTAAATATTTGGTTGTGAGCTGAGAGCTCAGAAATTGTAAAACGTGGGGCTTGAAGCCCAGATCGTTAATTTGTCTCTAAATCTTGGCTTTCCTGGTCTTCTACCTGATTATTTGTTGACTTGTTGTTATTTGTTGAATTTTCAAATTCTATGTGAAAATTGTTAAGTTTTGCTATTTTCGAAAATATAACCTTACCCCTTTCCGGCCCTTAGCGCCCGAAAGCGCCCGACTGTTCATTTAGCCTTCCGGTCCTTAGCGCCCGAAAACGCCCGGCTGCATTATCTGCATTCGTCTGCGATCTGTGCGATAGTTTTTTATTTTTCTCATCAGTGAAGTGTTTATAAGGCATTTATGAACACGCAGTGCAATCTACAAGTCTTAGGGAATAAAGGAAGAGAGATAATCTGTCTTGACGTTGCCTAGGCAACGGTCTTGAACTTCCGCGAGCGCGGGTCAGCTGTTTCGTCCGTAAACATGGCGGGATTGAATATCGCGTATATTGAAACTGAGCTGAATATGGGCGAAAAAAGTGACACAGTATCCTTGAGTAGGGGAGCAGGTGAATTTTTAATGAGTGAATAATGTATCAACGAAGATAATTTTAGTGATAACAGTGATATGAATGAAAACGAATATCGATAAATCGGACCTGATGGCGATGCCACGGCAATTCAGGTAACACAAATATTACGTTTCGTTGCTCCGAATGATTAAATGGATGATGTTGAACCTGCGCACAATTCGGAAAGAGTATTAGGGGAAGGAGATTGTTTTTACGTATGTTAGGAGGAGAAAAACTATTCAGTGACATAGCCTATTGCGCATATAACAATGCAGCCTTCAAACAGTCGCATTCCAGTAAGATAAAAACAGAATAGGAAGACCCTTGCCAAGATGAAATAAAATCTTATATACATGGGCATCATTCCACTTCCAAAATCACGTGATTATTGGTTTTGAGGGATTCAGACAACATGGGAATGTGACAAATGCAGACTGTCTCTGTGTCGAGTATCGCGAGGAGTGGGGGGGGGGAACATATTATGACTCAATAAACAGAGAAATGGATGTGATGGTATATTTTCTAATGTTATTGAAAATTTGAATTCATTGTGACCAATAGTTTTTACTGTAGTTAACGTTTTCTGAAACAATACGGACTGTTTCAGTTTTTGCTAAATAATAGGTTGAAACCTGGGGATAAGCGGAGTGAAAATGCGGGCGGGAAAGGGTTAATGAAATTTTAATTCATATCTCGGCTTTGTGGATAGACCCATTCCAGCCCGCACCTTCTTTCACCTCTGCATTCCACGGGTAGCCCCGTAACATACTGTATACGAAACCATTGCTAACAGTGTTAATATACCGGGTTTTCAATTAATATATCTAAAGTTATCACAGAATTTGTTCCTCTTAGCAATGCTACAAACTTTTATACAGACAATATTGTTATTTCTGATTACCGGGCTGACTGACTCAGGGGGTTGAGGAGCTGCGCTTCTGACCCCAACTTGGCAGGTTTGATCCTGCCTCAGTGCGGTGATATTTGAAGGTCCTCAGATATGTCAGCCTCGTGCCGGTAGATTTACTGGCACGTGAAAGAACTCCAGCGGGACTAAATTCCGGCACTTCGATGTCTCCGAAAACCGTAAAGGTAGTTAGTGGGACGTAAAGCCAATAACATTATTATTATTATTATTATTATTATTATTATTATTATTATTATTATTATTATTATTATTATTATTATTATTATTATTATTATTATTATTATTATTATTATATTTCAGATTGGCTCAGTAGCTTAGCTGCTGGCTTCCTTCCCGGAAGGCTGAGGGTCTAATCCCGGTCTATCCTGGCTCGAGATCTTCAGGATCATGTGGTAACAGGAAGGGCATCTAATCTTAAGTCCCCGGGTAAAACCAAAATGAGTCTGGGTGGCTCCAGTGACCCAGAAATAAATGGGATAAGCTGAATAAAGTTTTCTTTTATTCACTCTACAAAAACGCAACCTGCATCACATTGTATTTGGTCTCGTATTATTAGTCTAAGTCCGCCTCTGTCGTGTAGTGGTGAGTGTGATTAGCTGCCACCCCCGGAGGCCCTGGTTCGAATCCCGGTTCTTCAACGAAATTTAAAACGTGGTACGAGGACTGGAACGGGGTCCGCTCAGCTTCGGGAAGTCAACTGAATAGAGGGGTTTCGATTCCCATTTCAGCCATCCTCGAAGTGGTTTTCCGTAGCTTCCCACTTCTCCTTCAGGCAAATGCCGGGATGGTACCTAACTTAAGGCCACGGCCGCTTCCTTCCCTCTTCCCTGCCTATCCCTTCCAATCTTCCCGTCCCATCGTAAGGCCCTTGTTGAGCATAACAGGTGAGGCTTCCTGGGCGAGTTACTGGTCCTCCTCCCCAATTTAATGCCGGACCCAATGTCTCACGCTCCAGGACACTGCCCTTGAGGCGATAGAAGTGGGATCCCTCGCTGAATCCGATAATAAAACAACCCTGGAGGACAAACAGATTAAGGAAGAATTATTAGCCTAATGTAATACTCGAATGTCTTGTCTGAAGTGGTGTTCAAATGTGAACAAAGTTCTCTCATCTCTTACATGTGGCTAGAAACAGAATCACTCTCAGATGTGTATTACTTCATACAGAAGACAAGGCGCTATGAGATGTCTGGGTTCAGATAACGTCACAGACGGCCAGGTGTGGTGGGGAGACCCGCGCTTGATACCTATTACTCGAACTACCTTGGGTCCCAGCTAGGCAAGCGAAGGAAGTCAGTAGAGTAATGGCCAGGGTAGAATGCAGTATGTGGGAAGTGTATTGTTGCACGCCACCACAATATTAAAATATGAATTGAAAATTTGATGTTAGGGTGAACATGCGTGTTAGAACTGCAAACTGGAGGTGCAGATGTATCAATGTTGAAAATAGAAGAGGCGGCAAAGAACATGCAGGTAAGCTGATGATGTTAGAGGATCTCTTCATATGGTTAAGAGGGTATTTACGGGTTGTAGTAAGGATATATAGGAGAAGAGAACAAGTCACTGGTAAGACCCTAATCGGAGTATGGGTCCAGTGTGTGGGACCCTTGATTACTTGATTCAAGAACTGGGGAAGATCCTAAGAAAAGCAGTACGGTTTGTTCTGAGTGATTTCCAACAAACCAGTAGCGTTCCGGATCTGTTTACACACGATTGACAGATGACACAACGGAATTACCCTACACAATTTTAGCTACATTTCAGTACTGTTCGATCATTGTTGCCATTACAAATAAATACGTATCCATTGCAATTAACTTAATATGTACAAAATCAGCCACTCATGATAACATTTACACATACATTATAATAAAATGTGGCTTGCTTCTCATTAATTGAGGTCATGTAATGTGACGCATTTGCTATGTATGTATGTCCACGGTGCTCATCCACCGGACATGGATTATGAAAGCCACTTGTGTCACACACTACCCAGTAGGCAAGGGAGAAATTACTCTTTCACAACAAGCTTGTCCTCCAGTATAATTTCGAGAAGTGCTTCATAATCTCTTCTCCAATTGAAACACAGCAATTAATGAGCTTATCTTCGTAGCTGAGAGTGTTAACACATACGGTCTGAGAGACTGGACTATTCGGACTACCAAGAATTAAATCTGTTAGCACAGAGACCATCTAACGGATGTGATAGCCAATTCATAAGAGATTTTTGAAATTAAAAATTTACGCACGTCCCAGTCGTTCAGTTTCCACATTAAACTTGAGGTCCTACAGCTATAATTACATTGTCAAATAATTGATTGCTTGAAGAACATCCTTATTATTATTATTATTATTATTATTATTATTATTATTATTATTATTATTATTATTATTATTATTATTATTATTATTATTATTATTCCCACTTGGAAGGGCTTAGACGGGAGAGTGTATTTCCACTTCTGGGAAATAAATCAATTCTGTTTTACATATTTTTGAACCACCTTTGATCCCAGTAACAGCAGACATTCAATTGTCTTAGGCAGTGAAACACTGTCAAGCGCGAACAGTGGTGGATGAAGCAGATGATTGCATAGTAATACTTGTTGCTTGCTTGTTGTTTAAAGGAGCCTAACATCCAGGTCATCGGCCCGCATAGTAACTCAATAGCTCACTAAGGTGGGCTCTACGAGAGAAACAGTACTGAGGTTAGAATACTAATATCTCTTCTTTTTCTTTTTTGTGGTTTAACCTCGCACTAACACATCGAAGGATTCCGGCGACGTAAGGATGGGAAAGGGCTAGTATTGGGAAGGTAGCAGCCGCGGCCATAATGTACAGCCCCAGCATTTGCCTTGGACGAAAATGGGAAACCATGGAATCTCTTCTTTTTTACTTTACTGCATTGGCTCATTTGAAAAGTGTAAATATGGAATAAACAGTGCGGGAATTACAACATGTATTGAAATACTTTAGCCGTCTGGGTCACTGGCTGAATGGTCAGTGCGCTGGCCTTCGGTTCAGAAGGCCCCGGGTTCTTTCTTTCCCCGGCCGGGCCGAGGATTTTAACTTCCTAGAGATAGTTCATTCCCCTACCGAGCGGAGTGGCCGAGCATGTTAACGCGCTACAGCTATGGAGCCAAGCTCTGCATTCGGGAGGTGCGTGGGTGCGAACCCCACCGTCGGTTGTCCTGAGAATGGTTTTCTGTAGTTTATCGTTTTCACCTCCGGACAAATGCCGGGACTGTTCCTATTCATAGGCCAGAGCCGATTCTTTTCACCTCCTTGCCCAATTTCATTCTCCACCATTCATTTCATTAGCTCCTCAACTGAGGTTGGCGTCAGGAAAGAATCCGGCCGTAAAACATGCCATGACACTTCATCCCCGACGCCGCGCCGTATCAAGAAACAGATCTAAGGGGTAGGCATAGAATTGGTAGTTAATTCTCCTGGTTCGGAGACTGAGAGTTTGTTATCGTCTTAATGCACATATTTATCTGCATTCATCGTCACACGACAAACCACCACAGAAACACGCAATGGCGAATACATCCCTCCGCGTAGATTTGGCGTCAGGAATGGCATCCGGCCGTAAAACATGGGTTAATCCACGTTAATTCCGACCCTAAATGATTGGAAGAAAGCCAGGAAAGAAGTGTAAGTATGTTGAGTTCCTAAATGGACATAACGGGTGGTTTCCTATCATATGATAAAGTTTCCAGAGACCCTCATCATCGATGGCTCTCTGCACCCTGCGAAGAGGGAGTCTATGACGTATGCACTATAGTCCTCACTCTGACAACGGAAGTGCCTAGAGGCAGCAGTCGACAAGAGCAAACTCGGTCTTTTCTAATAATTTCTGGCTGCTCCTACCGGAAAAATGATTACTCTCTCAAGATAGTATTGTCAAACTTTTCTTCAGCTAGTACCTTCTCGCGTTTTTGTGGATTGGCAGAGCACCTGCAATATAATTTTGCTCGGGTTTTAAGACTGGATAGGGGCTGCCTGGCCGAGGCGGTAGAGGCGTGCTCGCTTCACCCGGAATGACGTGGGTTCGATTCCCAGTCAGGAATTCGAAAAATTTAATAAACGAGATTTCCACTTTCGGAGGTGTATATGGCCCTGAGGTACACTCAGCCTACACCAAAAATTAGTACCAGGTTAATTCCTGGGGGCAAAGGCGGCCGGGCGTAGAGCTGACCACTCTACCCCACCAAGTGCCGAGGTTACGGATAGTGAAAGCCTTTACCTTCCACCAATCCCAGGGCCTTCATGGCCCGTACGGAGATGACTTTGCTTTGCTTTAAGACCGGATGCCCTCCTTTGCTACGTGGAGCTCCCATTGAAGATCCTACCCAAAGTCGCCGGGATACGAACACGAGGTACTCAGTTCGGGATTGTCCGGCTCCATGGCTAAATGGTTAGCGTGCTGGCCTTTGGTAATAGGGGTCCCGGGTTCGATTCCCGGCAAGGTCGGGAATTTTAACCTTAATTGGTTAATATCGCTGGCACGGGGGCTGGGTGTATGTGTTGTCTTCATCATCATTTCACCCTCATCACGACGCGCAGGTCGCCTACGGGAGTCAAATCAAATGACCTGCATCTGGCGAGCCGAACTTGTCCTCGGACACTCCCGGCACTAAAAGCCATACGCCATTTCATTTCATTTTTAGTTCGGGATTCGAGTCACTAGACCTTAGTTGTAGAGCTCCCCACGGTGTTTAGTCATGGGACCATAACATTATTAATGATATGAGTATATCGAGCCACAGAGTCATTCAAACACTTATCCCGTGAAGCACTTCAAGTCCTCAGAAAGACACAGAGTACAGAGTACGAGTATACATGGTATGACTGACATACGTTTTGCTAGTCAAGCAGATGACAGAAGCGATCATTGTAAGCTCAATATGTTACCACCATTTTGTCTGTCGCTAAGCTTAACTTGAGAAAGCCAATATTTGAAGGTGAACAACACACCTTCGTGAGTCTTGTACAGCTAGTGTTGTCTCCTCGCAGGTACAGATTTAAATATCATACCATGCGTGCGTCTTTGGGAGTGGCGACCCCATCGTACTAATAGCCTATATATGATTCATTCATGTCCGCCTCTGTGGTGCAGCGGTTAGCGTGATTAGCTGCCACACCCGGAGGTCCGGGTTCGATTCCCGGCTCTGCCACGAAAATTTGAAAAGTGGTACGAGGGCTGGAACGGGGTCCACTCAGCCTCGGGAGGTCGATTCCCACCTCAGCCATCCTCGAAGTGGTTTTCCGTGGTTTCCACTTCTCCTCCAGGCGAATGCCGGGATGGTACCTAACTTAAGGCCACGGCCGCTTCCTTACCTCTTCCTTGTCTATCTCTTCCAATCTTCCCATCCCTCCACAAGGCCCCTGTTCAGCATAGCAGGTGAGGCCGCCTGGGCGAAGAACTGGTCATTCTCCCCAGTTGTATCCCCCGACCAAGAGTCTGAAGCTCCAGGACACTGCCCTTGAGGCGGTAGAGGTGGGATCCCTCGCTGAGTCCGAGGGAAAAGCCGAACTTGGAGGGTAAACAGATACAGATGATGATGATGATGATGATGATGATTCATTCATTACATCCCTGACCCGGTCAGTGACTGGAAGACAGGTTGTAGGTTTTCACCATACGTGCGTCATGTCTCGCGGTTGTCAATGGAAGCAGTTTTTGGGGTGTTTTAAGGTAGCTACTCGAAATTCCAGTGGAAGAACAGAAACAAATCGGAGCGTATGCCATGTCCTTTGTTTTATCATGGGAATAAACATGTATCCTAGGATGTATAGACGTAAACAACAATACATAACAGCCGTATGCTTTTGAAAACACGGCAAAAATCCTGAATTTTCTAAGGGGGTACTAGTCACGGAATGAGGCCGTTTTAACATAACAGCAGTTAACAGATCTAGAGGGAAGATGACATATTCGAGGCTGTTGTATTATTGTGACGTAGCAACAATTCTTAATGCGTGATCTCTCATTTCTCCCTGTTCAGCGTTTGTAATTTCTGTTGGTAAAACTCATCCACGAACCTGAAGGTTGTTTGACCATTTTAGTTAAATCTCGTTCATTGGAATTACAGAAAGAAACTGTAAATTTGCCCAAAAAGACTTCATACGTTGGGCAACTAAAGTACACATACTCGCTCATAAAGAACGACGGATAAATTAAGTAGTATGAACAAAATGAACACGTACGAAGACGTTTTACAGAAGTGAGAAGGTACGAATCAACACCAACATTCTGCATGTATTTTAGGTGTGAAGCTTCCATGGTCTGTTGAGTTATTTATTTATTCTTCCGGGAAGAACCGTGTTGTTGTTTTTTGTACCTTCCGTACAGTTTTCGGACGTTTCGAGCAAACTGATTTTGCTGCCTGGGAGACTAGTTATTTCGGATCGAGAGGGGTATTTCAGTCGCCTTGACAAAGAACACGCCGGCCTGAGTGGCTCAGACGGTTGAGGCGCTGGCTTTCTGAACCCAACTTGGCAGATTCGATCCTGGCTCAGCCCGGTGGTATTTGAAGGTGCTCAAATACGTCAGCCTCGTGTCGATAGATTTACTGGCATATAAAAGAATTCCTGCGGGACTACGTTCCAGCACCTCGGCATATCCGAAAACCGTAAAATAGTAGTTAGTGGGACGTAAAGCAAATAACATTATTATTATTATTATTATTATTATTATTATTATTATTATTATTATTATTATTATTATTATTATTATTATTATTGACAAATAACACTGCATAATGTTCAAAACATCGGCAAACTGTACGAACGGTATAGCGAACAACAACACGGTTCACTACGGTGCACTTCACGTCTGTACGTCATTTCCTTCATATAGGCCTAGAAATAGAAATCACCGAGCTCGATAGCTGCAGTCGCTTAAATGCGGCCAGTATCCAATAATCGGGAGATAGTGGGTTCGAACTCCACTGTCGGCAGCTCTGAAGATGGTTTTCCGAGGTTTCCCATTTTCACTCCAGGCAAATGCTGGGGCTGTACCTTAATTAAGGCCACGGCCGCTTCCTTCCAATTCCTAGGCCTTTCCTATCCCATCGTCGCCATAAGACATATCTGTGTCGGTGCGACGTAAGGCAAATAGCAAAAAACAAAAATAGAAATAGAAATCCAAGGGATTTAAACGTAGATATCGAGCCGGCCTCTGTACCGGGCCATTTCGACCAATCAATTGGCCCGGAAAATCTGTGTCCAGCTACATTAGCACCGGTAGCGTTGTGCGAAGCTGTGCAGCGTCAAGCAGGAATACCTAGAGGAACGTTGTACATAGCCTCCGCCAACATGGCCGGAAGAAGCTGCAGATAACGTTGGCATTTAAAACGAGGTGAAAGTACAAAGGGCCCAATTATTCTGTTACCGAGGATTCCTGTTCTCACATTCAATGAACGTCACTGTTCAAATCGACCCTGTAAAACACCATGAGAATTTTACTCCGGCAATATGAGTTATTAAAATGTGGTATTCCATCTCGTGTGAACGGTGTTTCGTCAGTGTTTAAAATTCTTGTAAGAATTTTTTTTTAATTTTTCTTTGCTTTACGTCGCACCGACACAGACATGTCTTATGGCGACTATGGGAGAGGAAAGGCCTAGGAATTGGAAGGAATCGGCCGTGGCTTTAATTAAGGTACAGCCCCGGCATTTGCCTGGTGTGAAAATGGGAAACCACGGAAAACCATCTTCAGGGCTGCCGACAGTGGGGCTCGAACCCACTATCTCCCGATTACTGGATACTGGCCGCACTTAAGCGACTGTAGCTATCGAGCTCGGTAAGTAAGAAAATCTGGTTGTTGCTGTAGTTTTCTCACAAAATTACAGACAGAATTGTCTCACTGTGTTCATATCTGAACTGAAGTCGTCTGATGATACAGGCCTGAAGACAACGTGCAGGCACGCTACTCAAAGGGAGAGTAAGTGCCACGAAGATTGACCTGGCAGTACACGCTTATCTCTCACCCTGTGCGGTTGTCTACTTACGGTGTACACGGTGCGTTTATAGTGAGTAATATCTTGCTTGACTTGGAGTTCGTTGAATACAAACAGTGAAATACGCCGTAATTTACATTAATGCTAGTTTGTTTAAAACACTTAGTCTCTGACTGTGATAAACAGAGAACAGGGAGCTTGCTCTCTTTAAACCCAACTATGGTAGCCACATAAGGTGGCTCTAGGTATTTGTTGTCGGGTACGAATCATTTTATTCGGGATTCAATTCAAATACGTCATTCAGCTGAAAATTGCATACTGAATACGAGTGAACCACAGCCGCAACTTCCAGTTTTGCAGAAGCGTTGCCTTCGTGACATGACTGAAGATAGTAGTGGTTTCTGGATGGTCAGGCAGCCACCTCCACCACACGCGCCCGGGAGAGTTCTTTACCTTACGGAGCTGTGACGTCACATGGCAGACGAAATGAAATGAGGACTGCTGGCTAAGAATGCATGCTTAACCTCACATGACATCATAACCTAACGCTGACTACGTGTACAGGTTTAACCTTATAGATCCCGCTTTGACTCCCGGCTTAACATTACAAGAGCGTGTAAGGCATGTTTCTGTTGTTGTTGTTGTTGTTGTTGTTGTTGTTTGTTAATTGTTAATTGTGTTTTAACTTTAATTTATTATCACACTACTGTAAGTGATCATTGCCACCGGGATATTTCCCAATTGCGATGTATTTGTTAATAATAATAAGTTCGATACCCAACAGTGCAAGCTTAACCTAACAGGCTTAATCTAACTAGACAAGATGGCGACTATATTATATATTGTCCTTATGAAACTAGGGAGGTGGTATAAGGCCTAATACGTATCTATTGCTTGGATAGATATAATTCTGGAGGGTGACCTCAGGGCCTCGGTGCTGAGCAACTACATTTGAACAAGGTGGTGATGCTCTTGTGGGACAACAGGAGCAGAGCTAAGACTTTTGAGAAAATATGGTGACTATACCTTGTTCTTGTGGGGCTACTGATGTGATATAAGGCCTAATACGTATGCATTGATTGTATAGGAATAACTTTAAAGGTTGACCACAGAGCCTCAGAGCTCAGCTAGTACTTCAGAACAAGCTGGCGAGTATATGTTGTTCTTACGAAACGGGGCCTACTACGTATGCATTGCTTATATAGGAGTAACTATGGAGGGCGACCTCGGTGCTCGGAGCTGACCTACTACATTTGGACAGGATGGCGACTATACATTGTTCTTATAGGACTAAGGAGGTGGTGTAAAGCCTAATACGTATACACCGGGCGAGTTGGCCGTGCGGTAGGAGCGCGCAGCTGTGAGCTTGCACCCGAAAGATAGTGGGTTCGAATCCCACTGTCGGCAGCCCTGAAAATGGTTTTCAGTGGTTTCCTATTTTCACACCAGGCAAATGCTGGGGCTGTACCTTAATTAAGGCCACGGCCACTTCCTTCCAACTCCTAGCCCTTTCCTATCCCATTGTCGCCATAAGACATATCTGTGTCGGTGCGACGTAAACACATTAGCAAAATAAATACGTATACATTGCTTATATGATGGACATAACTCTGGAGCATAACCTCAGTGACTCGGAGCTGAATGACCGCGGAGTTGACTGTGTTGCCGTCTGAGCTGATACGTAACACTAGGTGGTTTTAGTGTATTGAACACTATTTTTTTATTTTAACTTTCCGTGCGTATAGATTTGAACCCCAGAAACTTCTAATTGCCTACCGTAATGTTTACATTACTTAGAGATAGATTAAAACTTTGTGTTCAGAACCGGAAAGCAGTTCGCGCTACAACTGTAGTGGGAGTCTGTGGATTTGACTTGATGCTGTATAGGCGACCTACGAATTTGGAGATCGTACGTAAGACGAAATCTAATTCTAACACCCAAACCTCTTCCGAGTTTGAGAGCGGTCTAGCTGAGGGGATAATCTCTTGAAAACTGCACGGTTTTTGGAGAGAGGAAACGTTGAAACTTAGCAGTATAACAAGTCTATAGATTCCATTGGACCGAAGACTAGTGTAAGCTATAAACCACGTAGCACACACGAAAGTGAATCTGGAACTGCGTACAGATATTGACATGGTACAGTTCATAAAATAATTTAAAGGTGATAAGCAGAATGAAGCAAATTAATGACTCTACGAGCAGGCTTACTTTGTATTAAGCTAGGAAGAATTTACTAAAACAGGAAATACAAGGTTGATTGCTTCGCATTTATCATTGAGCTCTTTGTTAAGATGTCATCTAATTCTGATTACGGTAGAAACATCGATCCATCTCCCGAGTTTGAAAACGGTCTAGCTAAGGGGTAAACAGCAGCATATCAAGTCTATATGGACTTAGGCTAAGTAGCTCAGGTGTCAGAGCGCTAGCCTCTTAAGTCTTGGAAAACTGCGCGGTCATCACCCCAAAGGGCTGATCTAAGAATGGCAGACAGAGGTGATATTGAAATGTAGCTATCAAGTCTATGCAAACTAACTTAGGCTGAGTATCTCAGGCAGACGAACACTAGCCTTTAGAGTCTTGGAAACTGCACGGTGATCACCAAAAAGGGCTGATCTAAGAATGGCAGACAGAGGTGATATTGAAATATAGCTATCAAGTCTATGCAGACTAACTTAGGCTGAGTATCTCAGGCAGAAGAACACTAGCCTTTAGAGTCTGGGAAACTGCACGGTCACCAGCCCAAAGTACCGATCTAAGAGTTACAGACAGAGGTGATGTTCAAACATACCAACATATCAAGTCTATATAGGCTTACTCTGAGTAGCTCAGACGGCAGAGCGCTGCCTTTTGAGTCTTGAAAAACTGCATGGTCATCAGTCAAAAAGGCTAATCTAAGAATGACAGGCAGACGTAACGTTGAAAATTAGCAGCATATCAAGTCTTGCTCCAAACGGCAAATGGTCACTAAAGAGCTAAAGTACCCTAAAGGTCTAAGGGGCACTGAAGGTATAAAGGGCTAAACGTGTGAATAGAGCCATGTTACTTCACATAAATTTCTGGAGGAAACACTTAATTCACTGCAAATTTCCGTGCGAAGAACGGGTACAAATGTTAGTCTTTCAAAAATTTGCTTATCTTTCCGGGTGATACCGTAGGTTGATTTACACCTTAAAAACCCACACCTTTGAATTTATTCTCAATAATTCTTATTATGTTACGCGTTGGCACTCGTGTCCCGGGAACTGTCCGCGAAATTTCGTCCTAACTTTTCCAGGGAAATCGTGCTTTAGGAATAAGCTGTTCACCATCAGTCTTGTAAAGCATAAAATCCATCACTTAGAACTATATGAAATGTACCTATGTTGTGCGGGTGTAGCTTTTACTGATGTTTGTTTTCTACAGGGTGTTTTTTCTACCGCGTACAAACTCTAGGGATTGGTCGAGGAGATGATACGGAACAGAAATGTTCTTATGAACGTATATCCGGAAATGCATGGTTTGTTTATTAGGGACCGTTTATTCAATCATCTTTTAGTTACAGAGACGGCTGTCTAATACGCGCTGTACTATTCAGCCAGTGTTACAGTATGTGTTGAAAATGGTTTCCATGTGCCTCCACGCATGCGTGTACGCGCCATAGCATGTTCTGTCTCACACGTTCACATCGGCCAGGCTGCATCCGAACAGTGTCAAAGGGAGCATGAATACGGTGCTCCAGTGTCTCCTCACCTGGAATGGGCTCTGCATACACGATATTTTTGAGATGTCCCCATAACCAGAAACCGCACGGGTTGAGATCTGGTGAACGAGCAAGCCATGCAATTGGACTGATTCATAGACCAGGGAAGACACTGAGATGCAACCGGACGTTTACGGCGAAGTGGGTTGGAGTGCCGTCATGTAGCAGACACAAAACTCTGCGAATCATCAATGGTACGCCTTCCAGCAGGGGAGGCAAAGTCACCCGCAAGAAACGCCGAGAGTTCCAGCCTGTTAGGTGACGTGGAAGGAAGACTGATTCCAAAACAGGGTCGCCAATTATCCCGGCCCACGTCTTCCGGCTAAACCGCTGTTGATGATTCACTGGCACCAAACGACGGGGTTTCTGCATACAATCCCACAGATGGCTGTTATGAAAGTTGAAGACTCTACTCCACGTAATGGTGGCCTCATCTGTGAATAGGATGGATGCCACAAATCCAGGAATCGTGGTTGGCTGGTGAATAAACCAGTGACCAAACCGCTCCCGATGTGGAAAGTCTGTCGCTAGTAAGCCCTGCACACGCTGTAAGTGATAACGGTAGTAACAATTGTCATGGAGACTGCTCTACACGGTCGTCTGGTTTACCCTGTACTGGCGGACCAACTCCCTGGCACTGACACGGCGGTCGCCTTCCACAGTCTTAATCACATTTTCCTCCACGTCTGGTGTCCGAACAAAGCGGTTACGTCATGAGTACCTGCTTTCTTAAACGGCCATATTTCAGATAAACGGCGAGGCACCGTTGCAAACCTTGAATGCTGTGGTTGATGTCGGCGGGGATAGGTCTCCAGATACAACCGTGCTGCCCGCCACCCGTTGCCATTTGCCTTGCCGCAAATGAACACCATGTCAGCAAGCTCTCGAGCTGAATACGGAACCATTGTGTACAACGCTGTAACACATTCACTACCCGGTGAGTCAGCACGAGAAGTGACTCGGACACAACGGTACCAGTGACGACGATAGGAGAGGGCGCTAGTGCATGACGTATGAGGAACAGTACCGCCCTCTAGGAGTAAACCACGCATTCTGCAACTGTCGCGCCATGGTACCGGCCTGCAGTCTCTGTAACAAAGTATGATTTAATTCATGGTCGCTAGGGTGGTCATCATGCATTTCCGGACATACGTTCATTAGACCATTTTTGTTCCGTATCCGTATTTCCGAAAAACCAAGGCCGTTCCCAGAATATATTGTGGGTTAGGAATTTTTCTGGGGCTGCCTAAACAAAAGCTATAGGAGCAAATTAAAAAAAACTGTGGATGGGGATGGTAGAATACACACACAGTACCCTCTGCCTGCCGTACGAAGTAATTAAAAAGAGAAACATGAGGCTCTCAATTTGGGAACGTGGACTGACAACCAAGGTTCCCTTAACTGAGTCGGGCATTGTTTCCACTTGTGTCAGTCCCCCACCCTTGGTCAACTCTTGTTCTCTTCCGACCCCGACGTTGTTAGTCTTTAATTTTCACCCCCTTCACGTCATCTTCCTTTCCTTTATCGATGCCTTCATTCATCGAATATCAGGCATCGTCCACATTTTCTCTGATTACACTGCTCAGCAAATAAATAAAAGTTGACCCATTCCTTAAAAAAACATACAATTTCAAGTAAACATGGGTCAAAGAACACGAATATGGCATCACAATACTTTTATTATCTCTTAGTTTTAACATATGTGTATGTAGTGAACTCAACCCCATGCACCCTTATCCATTTACCTATTAAATGGAGCGTTTTTGTTTTTTTATTCTAGTTTGAAGTCTATTTCCGAGACATCTCTCATCACATTCCAACAACAGTGTGCAAGCATAGATGAGTTCAATTGCCCTGGTACCTTCTCTCAGTCGTAAAATGTCTTGATTGTAATGCCGGGCCGATGACCTTCGATGTTAGGCCCCTTTAAACAAGCATCACAAGCATTGTAATGCTCTCATTGCTCGTCACTCAAAGTACCACAATTACTTGGAAAGAAGTCAAGATACAGAAAGCGTAAGGAAGTGGATCTTGAGCGACGTACTACAACCCTACACTTCTGATGTCCTCAGCCAACTACGGAGATTCACTGCGCATAAATTACAGCAAAAGTGTGGTACCCAGCGTTTATCCTTATGTATTTTATAGCCGAAATAGTGATAATATGCGCGTTTATTTATAGTCATTTCACGTTTCTGAGATGAAAAAGTCACTTCACCTCCTACATACCAATAGTTATCCAGACTACACATTTACGCGGCATCTTAAAGTCCAAAAAATCTGGATTGAAACCCAAATAACAAATTAGCTAAAGACAATGTAGATTATGGTATGTATTATACAACCTGAAAATAATTAAGGTGTTTTATCTTTTATTTATCATCTATTATTTGCCCCTGAAAATTGAGCCCTTAAAACTCTGAGTGGAGAAAATTATATTGTTAGAAAAATAACAGCAGATAGGTTTCCCTAAGCACAACAAACGACGTTTATATAATGAAAATGAGTTATCTAGGAAAAAAATATAGTTTACTCACATGTTGACAACCTATATTTGTAGCAACACACACACACACTTACTTTACTTTACTTTACTTTACTTTACTTTACTTTACTTTTACTTACTTACTTACTTACTTACTTACTTAACTTTACTTTACTTTACTTTACTTTACTTTACTTTACTTTACTTTACTTTACTTTACTTTACTTTACTTTACTTTACTTTACTTGGCCACCGGGACAATCTCCACTCACTCTTCTCTGTTGAATGCTTTGGTTCACCATCTTCTAACTCCCATCCTTCTCAAATCCTCCTCCACGTTGTCTAACCGTCTGATCCTTGGTCTTCCTTTCACACGACGTCCTTCTGGTTTTGCTATCGAAGTCTTTCTTTACCGTCCTGTTCCCTGTCATTCTTTTTACATGTCCCAACCATCGCAGTCTACTACACTTTATTTCTGCTACTATATGTTGTTTATTATACAGCTCTTTGATTTTCTTATTGTTCCTGATTCACCAGAGTTAACCATCCTTTACTGGTCCGTAGACTTTCCTATCTTCCTTTCCCATCTCCGTAACAACTCATCACCTTGTGCCATAGTCCAGGTCTCCACAGGTCTCACTACCGTGTGATAAACAGTCAGCTTCAGATGCCTACTAAGGTTTATTGCTTTAAATACTTTGCTTAAGGCAAAGTAAATCCTCGTATCAACTGCTATCCTAGCATGTACTTCCCTCCTCATGTCATTTTTTTCAGCTACCATTGACCCTAGATAAAAGTTATTGCAGCGTTCATAGTCTTTCCCTTTCAAATTCACACGTTTTCCAGATGTTAACATGTACTTAGTTTTTGACTTATTAATCGTCATTCCCATCTCAGACCCATATTTTTTTAGTTTTCCCAATTCTTCCTCCAGAACCTGTTTGGTCCTAGATAAAGTCAGGGATTCGGCGGCCTCTTCCTCCTCCGGCACCCAGGAGCCCGCTCCTCCTCCTCCTCCGCCTCCCGGGCGGGCCTTCCCAGGGGCTCGCTCATCCGCCGCCACCCGAGGGGCCTTCCCAGGGGCCCGCTCCTCCTCCCGCGGGAAATTTGAATTTTTAAACAAAGCCACATGTTTTTGACAGCTGCCATCGACAACAACGCACCGCTAACCTCACTGATGCCATCATGCCGGGCCTAAACCTCAGTGGTGCCAACTAAACCTTACCAGCACGAGATTTAAATCGGTAAACAAGGCAACGTACTTTTTGGACAGCCACGCGCTTTTCGACAACTGTCATCGACAACAACGCATCGCTAACCTCAGTGCTGCCATCGTGACGCCCTAAACTTTAGTGATGTCAACTTAACCTCACTAGCGCGAGATTTGAATCGCTAAACAAAGCCACGAGCTTTTCTGACAGCTGTCATCTTCCATCTTTAATCAAGAGAGCAACGTGCTGCCCCCTTTAGCTACATATCTTTGAAATGTGGTGGCGGATAATTTGAAAAATGCTTTTTGACAGCAGCCATCTTTAATCAACAGAGCACCGTGCTGCACTCTTTAGCTACTTACCTTTGAAATGTGTTGGCGGGCAATTTTAAAAAATTCTATTTGACAAGCCGCCATCTTTAATCAACAGAGCACCATGCTACTATCTTTATCGTAGTAGTGAGCAATTCCGTCAGCTGTCATCCGCCATCTTTAATCAACAGAATACCGTGCTGCACTCTTTAGCTACATATCTTTGAAATGTGGTGGCGGACAATTTGAAATATTATATTTGATAAGCTGCCATCTTTAATCAACAGAGCACCGTGCTGCTATCTTTACGGTTACTACCTTACGCACGTAGTAGCGGGTAATTTGAAAAATTCTATTTGGCAAGCTGACATCTTTAATCAACAGAGCACCGTGCTGCCCTCTTTAGGTGCACACCTTTTATATGTGGTGGCGGATAATTTGAAAAATTCCTTTTGACAAGCTGCCATCTTTAATCCACAGAGCACCGTGCTGCCCCCTTTAGCCACTTACCTTTGAAATGTGGTGGCGGACAATTTGAAATATTATATTTGATAAGCTGCCATCTTTAATCAACAGAGCACCGTGCTGCTATCTTTACGGTTACTACCTTACGCACGTAGTAGCGGGTAATTTGAAAAATTCTATTTGGCAAGCTGACATCTTTAATCAACAGAGCACCGTGCTGCCCTCTTTAGCTACATAGCTTTGAAATGTGGTGGCGGACAATTTGAAACATTCTATTTGACAAGCCGCCATCTTTAATCAACAGAGCACCATCCTGCTATCTTTATCGTAGTAGTGGGCAGTTTCTACATAACAGCTGTCATCCACCATCTTGCATCGCTAACCTTAGTGCCGCCCTCTTTAGCTACTTACCTTTGAAATGTAGTAGTGGGCAAATCCGTCAACTGTCATCCGCCATCTTGCATCGCTAACCTTAGTGCTGCACTCTTTAGGTACATACCTTTGAAATGTGGTGGCGGATAGTTTGAAAAATTCTTTTTGACAGCAGCTATCTTTAATCACCAGAGCATCGTGCTGCTATACCTTTGAAATGTGGTGGGAGGCAATTCCACGTGACAGCTGTCATCCGCCATCTTGCATCGCTAACATTAGTGCTGCCCTCTTTAGCTACTTACTTTTGAAATGTGGTGGCAGGCAATTCCACGCGACAGCTGTCATCCTCTATCTTGCATCGCAAAACTCAGTGCTACCATCTTTAGCTACTTACCTTTGAAATGTGGTGGTGGATAATTTGAAAAATTCTATTTGACAGCAGCCATCTTTAATCAACAGAACACCGTGCTGCCATCTTTAGCTACTGCTATCTTACATCGCTTACCTCGGTGCTGCTATCTTTAGCTACTTACCTTTGAAATGTAGTGGCAGCAACTTCCACGTGATTTTTTACAAGCTGTCATCTTTAATTAACAGAGCAAACAAAGCCACGTGCTTTTCTGACAGCTTTCATCCGCCATCTTACATCGCTTACCTCGGTGCTGCTATCTTTAGCTACTTACCTTTGATATATGGTGGCGGATAATTTAAAATATTCCACGTGCTTTTCGACGCAGCCATCTTTATTCAACAGAGTACCGTGCTGCTATCTTTACGGCTACTACATCGCTAATTAGCACTTAGAGGCTACTACACAAGATGGCGGTGGCTGTTATGGCCTCCTCATCTACCTCCGCTGCTAAGGCATAGCTTTATCGAACAAGTTTAAACATGCATCGGGATAGGTAGAGTAAGCACGTGCTGCAGTGATGACGTCATTGTGCATGTTTAGACTTGATCGTTTTCTTAAGAGTAAGTAGGTGTACGGAATGCAATAAGTATGCATCATGAAAGCAAGTATGTGCATGTGCTGCAGCGATGACGTTATTATAGGTGTGCATGTTTAAACCCGTTCGTTTACTAAAAGCTTTAGTCTTCGAGATACAGTGATAGACAGTGGAGCGCAAACATGACGAAAAAATTCATAGTTGATGTACAAGCCTTTAAAGTAAACGGCAACAAATTTGTGTTTAAAGAGGGGGCTGTGTTAGATTGCAACGTGTTGTGGGCACCAAAACTTGTTAGTTTAGTATTTAGCCCACCTTTCCCTTACTGTTTGCAAACAGATGAAGATAAAAAGCAGACTCAATGGATCGAAAACAATTTATGTTTGAAGTGGGAAGAAAAAGGTATACCTTATCGTTTTCTATCTTTAATGATGAATGCACATTTGTCAAGAGCAGGTCTTGTTCTTTTAAAGGGTTGTGAAAAGAAAGAATGGTTGCGTGATTATCTACCATCATCGTGTGAAATTATCGACATGCATGAATTGGGGTGTCCATCATTTAAAACTCTTCCGAAGGAGCATAGTGGAGAAACAAGTAAACAGTCTTTACATGTGTGTATGCTCCTTGATTGGTTGTGTTGCAGTGCTTGCCGGGAAGTGAACAACATATGTAAACTGCAATGTCGAAATAACCTTAGTGTAAAAGAAACATTTGTAGAGTAAAGACATCATGTCATTTCTAACAGATACTAAGTGTAACGCAGTTGAAATGGCAATCGTAAAGTTTTATGCATGCAAAAAGAAACTATACACTTTTACTGAAGAAGAGTTAAATGCATTACCAAACGCATTTTTGGTTAATGTAGCTGCGAATGCTGTAAAGAAGATTTGGGATAAGGTGCCTCGTGAGTGGACTCAAGATCCTGTTTTGTCAGAGCTTCAAACGTGTAGTTTACATAATGAACACGTGAGTTTAGGTAGAAGACCTTCTGTGAGACAGTGCCGTACATGTTAACTAATTAAACTGTATCACGGACCTAAAATTAACGAGTTGTCTTCGCTTATAAACACTTACCATGGCTGCGAAGGGAGTAAACAAGGAAAAGGTGAAGGAACGTGCTGGAAAAAAGATAAGGAAGCATGTTGGGCATGGGCTCACCAATAAAGTGATTGATCTTCTTTTCTTCGAGATTCCTCTTCCCTGCGGTCTAGAACACGTTCGCCTGACACGTAGTTACATGCTGCCTGCAAAGAGTATTTCGACAAAACAATCCTAAACTAAGACGTGTAGCTGATAAAATCTGCTTCGTAAAGTTATGCTGTGTGTGTTATTACCTAGTGCTTCAGCTGCTCAGAAGATAGCAGCACTTGTTGTTGGTGGTGCAATAAAACGAAAACTGAGTGACAAAGGCAGTAAAATAAACAAAGGATAAAAATGTGTGTATATTCTAAAATAAATATGAATTGTCAAAACATATTACAGGTGTTGTTTAATCCTACAGCATGTCCTAGTGACTTAGAAGAAAGGAGAGGTAGAGGATTAAAAAACACACAAGATTTAAAGTGCATCCTCTTTATTAATCCATGAACTAAAGCTGTTATTAAAACCAAGCCATTTAACATACAGTTTATTCCTACGACGTCGAATAACACGTTAAATTAAATAGTGATCAGGATATTTTGTTTTCTGCAGTTCTTCGATGTAGAATCCTCCTTCAATAGGCTGTCCTCTGAGATCGCGAAGTAAATACGTAACTGGATTAGTAAGCTTAACACATCTGGTTTGAAAAAGTTCAGTACTCCAGTTAGCTGTGTATCCCTTTGCAAAGATAGACTTGTGTTTGCTGATGCGAACAAAATCACCTTCTTTAAAGCGATGGTTTCGTGGATCAGCTCTTTAAATTACAAGAAAAATAGCATCTATACGAGGTGTATTCCTTGTAACAAGACGTGGCTTTGTTCCGATAGTGCGATGAGGTGTATCGTTGTAGGTAGATAAAAGTATAGGTAGCAGATCAATCCAACGATATGAACCTTGTGCTGTAAATTCTCGCCACATCATTGTTTGAGTGTACGACTAAAGCGTTCTACAGCACTTGCCTTGAGATTGCTGAGCGTAGAGTAGTGTTGAATGCCAAGTAGCTTGAGGTAAGAAGAAAAGTCCTTGTTGTAAAACTCTTTACCTTTATCAGTTTGAAGGAGCCTTGCGTAGCGTTTCGATTCTTCAACAATATGTTTAAATGCTTCTTTAACTTGAGCTGCTGTTTTAGAACGCACGGGTTGTGCAAAAGCAAACTTCGGGTACACATCGATAACAGTAAGTACATACTTACACCCCTTATTACTAGAGGCATATGGAATCATTTCTACTAAGTCTGCTTGCCAGAGATCATCTTTCCCTCGTGTAATAACGCGTCAGCGACAGTAGGTGCGACGTGCTGGTTTATGTAACTCATGTGCGATGTTTACCTTTACAGGTGAGATCTTCTCTTGACGAGCCATTACAAAATAATACCGGCATAACGTAATTCTCTTTCTATTTCTAGAATTTCTGATTCGTGACCTGTGTGACCAGCCTCTTGCGATGCTCTTAAAAGTTGTAATCGTTCAACGAGTAAGTTTGGGTCATTCCAGTATTTTACATCCACATACGGCAACAAAGGCTTGTAGATAACATCAAGACTATGTGCAGCCGGAAACAGCTTAGAAATAAACTCACGACACTTGTAACTCTTATTTGCATTTACAGCTTCTGTTCTCTTGTAATTACGTCGTGTTGCGTCAGTAGCAAAAAGTATTGCTTTACATTTTTTAAGATCATCTTGTAAAATTTTATCCTTGTAGGGTATTCGTGAGAAATGAAGTTCTAAGAGTCCTTTCGAAGGTTTATAGGTAACACCTTTTACAATAAGTTTGTTGTTATTAATCTTAACATTTGAATTTCCTATCCAGAAACAGTCATCTTCGTAGCGAATACCGTAGGTAGTGTCAGTTTGCCCTGTAAAAATGTTTCTATATAAGGTGCAAAGAGAGATCCATAGGCATCTTGAATAAAAGTTCTAAACTGATTGCGATACTCTGGTGTTATCATAACCTCAGACAAAGATGGTAGATCTTGCGTCGATGTGGTAGGTGTTTCAGCAATAACATCTGTAGTTAAAAACTCAACACGCTTAGATGGTGATGTATCATTAAGTTCTTCTTCCTTATCCTCGTCTTCCTCTTCTTGATCTACATCTTGCTTCTTCTCTTCCTAATCTTGTTCATGCTATTCTTCTTCTTCATCCTTCTCTTTATAATATGATGTTTGCATAGAAGCAAAACCTGAAGTAGACTGCGGTAATGAAGTAGAATTTAAAATTTCTTTGAGTGGTGTACTTAGTTGTGTTTTTAAAAATAAATACGTGTCTGCTTGAATACGTTTAAGCTCTTTAAATTTCCGTCGAATATTGTTTCGAGCTTGGATGATATCTTTTGTAATCCCCTTGCTAGATGTTAACATGATGATGGTTTTTAATCAAGTAGTTACTGTAATTCTGTGTTAATGCATATAAAGTGATCGAAACCCATGCGATATTGTCCATGCTGAACATCACTTTCTTTATCAATAACTAAAAAGCTGTAACAGTGTAATGACCAACATTTAACACACATACGTTTAAAGTCATTGAATGTCATATCAGTGTTAACATGATCGTTATACACATGTCGCATATTGCGCTCATCTTGCCGAAAAAGCACAATAACATTTGCGTTGTCGCGTATCAACTGCTTAGGCACACGAGAATAGGTTTGACACAAATAGATGCAATCAACATATTTATGCCGTCCCATACTAAAGAATGCACGAATAACGTTTTGCTGTTCTGTTGCGACATCATAAGAGAATTAGGAAGCGCATCGTCTGGTGATGGTACTTGCTCATGCGAATTAAATTTAAAATATCTTATTCCATCTTTAACTAGATTGTGCATTACAGTTTGTAGAATAGTATATAGAGGTTGATAGAGTGACTTTGCAAAAACGTAAATATTCTCGAAGCGTATACCATTTACAGAAGTAATAAGTGTAAGTAAAAGATTTGTTTTCCAGCATCCCGATGGGCCTGATATAATAAATCGAACAGTAAAAGGAAACAACGTTCCATGACGTTTTCTTATAGTTGTACTAGAACTAGGTAAGAGATGTGGTACAATGTCGGTAACAGGTAGTGTGTCTTGTTGCTTTATAATCCTCATGATAACTGAATCATAAAGTAGGTAATAGTAATATATATATTAAACGAAACAAGAGGTAACGGTTAGTTTATGATTTTCTCTTGACCAGTAAAGTCGTGTACAGCATGGTGCAAAAACGATATCCAAACGACATGAAGAAGAAGAAGAAGAAAACAAAAACTGTTGGATGTAAAGATGTTATAAAGGCTGCGCAAAAATCTATTCGAGGGGAATACAATCCTCGTGTAGCTATTACTAAGGCATTACGCGCAGCAAGAGCGAGAATTTCTCCATAGTGCAGAGCAATATTAATAAACGTGCACGAATTATTCCTGTACCAAAACGAGGAGGATTTCTTCCTGCGCTGTTTGCTGGCCTAGCAGCTTTAGGGTCATTGCTAGGTGGTGCTAGTGCTGTAGCGGGAACTGTTAAAGCTGTAGAAGGAGCGAAACAACAGTTGAAAGAGAGTGAACGTCCTAACAACACGATGGAGGCAATTGCATTACGAGGCAAAGGTGTGCACATGAAGCTAGCACCATACAAGAAAGGGCATGGTATCTACATTTCTCCAAAAAAACGTCTACTGAATGCACTGCCACATCGAGCTCTAACGCATGATGAAGATTTTACGTTTGCCAAACAACTAGGAATTCATTATTTTCGAGGTGTGTATATGCGCGATCAACTACCAGCGCGCCCACGTGAACGTGAAAGTGCCGTAATTAACTTGGACAACAGTCGTGGACCTGGAACTCATTACGTTGCTTATGTAAAACGTAAATCTAAAGTAAGGTATTTTGATAGCTATGGAGACTTACCTCCTCCCTTTGAGCTCATACGTTATTTCGGAAGCAGTGCAGACATTGTTTACAATTAAAACCGTGTCCAACACTTTAATACAAGCATTGTCGGACGATTATGTCTCATGTTCTTATATCAAACCCAGACAGTAGAGAAAGAGCATTGGTGTCTACGTGGTGACTAACAGTGAAAGAACGTTTGCTGTACGTGGAGAAGGACCTGAAACAACCGTCTATTTTAATCCGCCAACCGAACTTGGCATAGTCTTGGACTAGTATCGTTTGAAAGCTGCAATAAAATCTATAATGTAACAAGTTCTATTACGATGAGTATGTGCTAACACTACCCTCAGGTAGTTATTCAGTAGACGATATTCATGACTATATTGAAAGTACGTTAATTGAACAGTTTGGAGAAGATAGTTTTAGTAATCATAATTACAAGTTCTCAATCACTATAAGCAACATTACACATAAATGTGTTAATGAGTTATCATTTAAGATTGACTTCAAATCACAACCTGATTCGATTGGACCATTGCTTGGATCTTCATCGAGGGAGCTCCTACCGAACGTATGTTACGAGTCTGATCAACCTATAACACTCTTCGATGATTATCATGTGAACATTACTTGTAATATTATTACAGACTTGAATAGTAATCTACAACATTCGCACGTCCTGCACGATTTTATTGTTACAGAGGAACGTGGATATACTATTTGTGAGAAACCAGCAGTAGTTCTTTAGCATCCTGTGTCTGTAAAACACATTAGCAACATTACTCTTAGACTTGTGAATAAACATAATCAGCTTATACACTTAGATCGGCACGCGTACGTAGCTTACAAACTTCATCTCAAACCAGTATGAAAAACATCTATAAAACACGGTGTAAATTCCGAAGACATACAACATGTGTGCAGAGACTCATCAAGTTAACAGATGCCCATAAGCAGATACTCCAACATTTAGGACATACGCTACTACAACAGAATGGAAGAACTGCTAGACATTACGAATACAGTAGAAACTCGTGAAGGTGTAGTAGGAAGTGAGCTTCATTCCTATCAACCTTTTACGTTTGGATTAAATAACAATGATGAAATTAATTTTATTATTAATCAGCAAAGATGTATACACCTTACCACACGAAAGCTACCTCTATATAGAAGAACGACTAGAAAAGTCGGATGGAAGTGGACCAAGCACATCACAAATAAACAACCATGCTCTAGCTTTTCTCTTTTCTGAAGCGCGATATGAAGTAAATAATGTTGAAATAGATCGAACGAAGAATGTTGGTATTACAAGTGCAATGAAACTCTACCCTTTCTGTGATGAAGAAAGTAATCTTTTGCGGATGGCAGGATGGTGTCCAAAAGCTACTAACAACTGGATGATTAATGAGGATGGAACTTTTACAGGTATGTTATCACTGAAACATATTTTTGGCTTCGCAGAAGACTTTACACTTATTATAATCAACGCAAAACAACAGCTTATTTTAATCCGTGATCGAAGTGATTACAATTCTCTTAAAGCAGCAGAAACACCAGTGGAATCGAAAATTACACTTCATCGTATACTGTGGAGGATTCCACATGTAACCTTATCTGATCGTGAAAAACTTCGATTGCTCAAGATTGTAGAAAATGATACACCATTACCTATACGTTTTCGAAGTTGGGAACTGCATGAATATCCTGTGTTACCACCTAAAAACAAGCATAGCTGGACTGTTAAAACATCACGTTTTACTGAGAAGCCCTTGTATATTATTTTTGGATTTCAAACTAATCGTAAATTCAACCACGAAAAAGATAGCTCACTGTTTGATCACTGTAAATTAAGACACGTTAGACTATATCTCAACGCAATTACGTATTGAACCACACAGTTCATGGACCAATAGTATGGATTTTATTATTAGATATTGGGATTACCTAAGACCACCAAGGAAGTCATTGTCTTATAGTTTATTTCATAAAAGATTCCAGAAGAATCGTTCTCGCGGAGAGAGAGCTAGAGCATCATTATGAAAAAATCCAGAGCCTCATACAAGGGATTTATGTCCCAACCCAAGCCTCTTAATGAAGATTGGGGACGCTCCCCGGATCCCGGCAAACTAACTTTCGGAGGGAAGAAGGAATTAAATTAATATCTTTGGTTACGAAAGAGATGCATTGGATCTGATACGAGAATTGCAACCTGCATAATTTATGCTAAATTTTGATATGCAATATGGCTGTAATCATAAATGCATTCGTTAAGTATGGTACTTGACGTGCTTTGTGCGGGAAAACTTCGAGTCGCGGGCGCGCGTATCCTACACGCGATCAAGCGGCGTGGCTACGCCAACCTGATTATAAATGCAAGGCCGCCTGGCACGTCAGCCTCATTCTTTGACCGTAAGGCTGCTTGAACGAAGTCGTCATGCTGCGAGTCGGCACCTAGAACAACGTTTTATCTTCGAGCTGCACATACAATTAGCACTACTGAATCTGCCAGAAAGTAAGTAATTAACCTGCATATTCAGCTGAATTCTTGATATTACCTGTGTTGATCTGCTGTGGTGAGATGAGGTACTGCCTATTATAGACTGATGAACTAGTAGCTTCATATTTCGGTGAGGTCCAGTTGTAACTGACGTAATGCTAGAATAAATGTAGGCTCAGGTTAGTTCTGAGACCACGACATGTCCGAGTGAAAGAATAAAATAACAGTGTTACTAAGAGTGATGAAGAAACTATAGTGTACCAGGTTTAAAATTCAGAACAAGACTTGGTCAATGTAACGTGTGAGGCATGATATTAGTCGAAACAGGCATCCAGTCTGGACAGTCTGTAATAAGTAAATTTGTTTTCAATTTCCCCTGCATCAAGCCAGAACGAGCTTCTACATCATCATTGCGAGGAAGCCACAACGGGATCTGAAGCCGGCATGACATCGGGAATCGATCCAGGAACGTTGGGCGTACCTGATCAGCGCGACATCGAAGGGGACATCTTCCAACCATCTAAGGAGCTGCAAGAAGGATTCACGCAAGATAGAATGGCTCCAGCCGTCCACCAGTATCTGCTGCAAGCGTCGCAGTTTGTCATGATGTGGTAAATTCAGTGGTCCACAGGAAGGGCCGCTCCGTCATGTCATCAATCATATAAGGTCAGAGCTTTCCAATTCTGTTTCAAGCATGTCATTTAAATTTAAATAGGAACAGGGCGGCCGTCAGCCAACAGGTTAGTTTATGGTAGGAAAATTCTTGGTAATAAAGAGCTAGGCCTCAAGCTCGAACCCCGTACATTAGGGTAGGTAGTAGGTTGTACATTCCTTGTTGGTGTGATTATATTTCATTTCGATAGTATTATATTAGTGTACGTGTAATCTTCATGGGTCAGGTCGAACTCCTTTGGTCATGTTAGGTAAGTCTGACAGGCAGGCACTGTTTATTGTGTAGCGTTTAGGCATGTGTCTCGGCAGACGTAGGTGGTGTATTTGAGATCAGGATTTGCCCCGTAACTCGCCTAGCTTTACTGACAGGGTGAGCGAGTCCGTATGTTTGAGAGATGTGGGCATTATGCATGTAGCTGACTGTATGAATTGATATGAGAGAGCCCCAGCAAAGATTAAGAGTGTATTAGATGCATTTGAGATGCCTTATTATGGCTATGTGATTATAGCTTACTGAATTGTGCCTTTGTATTATCAAGGATGAGCCCATTGGAGGCGGAAATGTGATTTGTTGTATTGCTGGTGATATTGAGATGAGGGCGTGTAGCCCATGTGTATTTAAAAGAGCGCTTTTGCAGACAGATTATGTGAGGTACTTTGAAAAGCGAAGTTTTTTAGCACTCAGCTACAAGTCAGTCAGCTGAGCTCATAAATTGTGTGGACCGCTGCCCGTCGAGTGCACTGCTGGTGAGGGTTGTTGTGCCTGACGTCACCGTCTTGAAACTCGGTTATATTGCTGTCTGCAGCTTGTCGAGTGTGTAGAGGGGAGAGGACGACCTTGATGTTTTGACGCAAGGAGAGATTTTAGTTCTGTTTGTTCTGCTTTATTTTAACACTTGCCCGTTTGATATTGACCCCTTGGACAAGGTGGTTTTGTTCCTTTGATATTGTTTTTTTATATATGATTATTCAACGCCTTGCTCTTCATTGGACCAGGGATCGAGACCGGGTCAGGGCACTGTACATTATGTGTTTATATTTGTTTGCACCGGGGTTCGATGGTACGAGGCATAGTAAAATTTTATGGGGAGATTAGTGTTAGATGTATATTTCAGCAGATCCATTGTCTCTTTATTTCATTACTTACACAATTGTGCCATGCTTGTTACAGCAAAGCTGTTTCGTGAAGGCAGTGAACTGGTAGTCATCGGCTCAACATTATCTTTACCCCAGTCACATTTGAAAGCTCTTATATTTGTAAATAGTATTTTTATGTAATAAATCCCTGATTGTAAAACTTTGAATGCAGCGATGTTTTCTGTTAGATATTTTTTGTTAGGATTTTTCTCTTACCCTGCATCATATCGTATCCACCTAAGTTATCTTTCATGCCCTCATTTTTCACCCTGATGCCCTGATTCATGTTCTACTGAGCTGCGGATTGTGGATACGCCTGTAAGGTAAGACATGTGACGTACATACACCTTTTCTTGGATGTATGGGTCACTATGATGTTCTTGGTTCGAATTCGGCATTAGCCTGACTGGAATCAAAAACATTATAGGGCACAGTATCCCTACGAAAACATAGATATTAACTTTGAGAAAAATAAGTTTGGGATGCTCTATGACATGTTTTGCAAAAGTTCAATCATCGTATTATCAGAAAGAAGATCGTCCACTATTTACACCTCAAGAATTTAAAAATAAAGCACCGATTGTAGTTAAAGACTGCTCTTATCATGAAGAATCTATAAAAGAATCTTCAGTTGATATTCGTTTAGAATTTGAAACATCTGAAAACATTCCTGCTAACACAGCAGCCTATTGTCTTATTATTCATATAAGTGATGTTACTTACCATCCGCTACCGAATATTGTTACGAGACTATAAATAAGGATAGCTCTTTATCATTAACATTAGTGTGTGCTTCGACATCGTAAGCTATGGAACAAACTGTGAATGTGCGTGCTGTTTGCATGCTCATACGCAACAACTTATTTACCTTAAATGATTAAGTGAGGCTATTAAGATGTTCTATAAACATAGAACGTCGATGCCAAAACATCTTATTCAATACTTACCACCAGGATTTTTATCTACATACGCTGCCTCTTACGTACATAATTTTTGGGACATCCTTCCTCTACACAGTAAGATGTCGATCGAAGTAGCTTTATGCAGAACTTGTCAACGACATTACAAGCATCGAGGAGAAAATGGTGATGATGATCGGGATGGACCAAATCCGAGGATTGAACAATGTACACAGTATATGAATGAACTTTCTCTAGTACCTCATGATGTTGATGATTCAGAAAAGGAATAACAACAAGGTAAGAAGTGTATAATCTTCTCTGTAAAGCATAACATACTTAGTAAAATTTATTTCTAAATGTTTTGTTTAATTTGAATGTTGCAGGAGGCATTTCAGAAGCATACTGCAAAACGTTGTTAAGAAGCATACCAACCTTGTCAGCAGCAAAACGAACACTGTTGTAGTGCATTGTAAGTAAATATTTGAGCGCATTCAAAATGTTGTACTTAATGAATTCCTTACATCTACTTACTCTTAAGAAAACGATCAAGTCTAAACATGCACAATGACGTCATCACTGCAGCACGTGCTTACTCTACCTATCCCGATGCATGTTTAAACTTGTTCGATAAAGATATGCCTTAACAGAGGAGGTAGAGGAGGAGGCTATAACAGCCACCGCCATCTTGTGTAGTAGCCTCTAAGTGCTAATTAGCGATGTAGTAGCCGTAAAGATAGCAGCGCGGTACTCTGTTGAATAAAGATGGCTGCTGTCAAAAATGCACGTGAATATTTTAAATTATCCGCCAGCACATTTCAAAGGTAAGTACAAAAGATAGCAGCACCGAGGTAAGCGATGTAAGATGGCTGATGACAGCTGTCAGAAAAGCACGTGGCTTTGTTTGCTCGGTTAATTAAAGATGACAGCTTGTCAAAAAGTCACGTGGAAATTACCGCCACCACATTTCAAAGATAAGTAGCTAAAGATAGCAGAACCGAGGTAAGCGATGTAAGATAGTAGTAGCTAAAGATGGCAGCACGGTGTTCTGTTGATTAAAGATGGCTGCTGTCAAATAGAATTTTTCAAATTATCCACCACCACATTTCAAATGTAAGTAGCTAAAGATGGTAGCACTGAGGTTTGCGATGCAAGATAGAGGATGGCAGCTGTGACGTGGAATTGCCTCCCACCACATTTCAAAAGTAGCTAAAGAGGGCAGCACTAAGGTTAGCGATGCAAAATGGCGGATGACAGCTGTCACGTGGAATTGCCTGCCACCACATTTCAAAAGTATAGCAGCACGATTCTCTGTTGATTAAAGATAGCTGCTGTCAAAAAGTATTTTTCAAATTATCCGCCACCACATTTCAAAGGTATGTACCTAAAGAGTGCAGCACTAAGGTTAGCGATGCAAGATGGCGGATGACAGCTGACGGAATTGCCTATTACTACATTTCAAAGGTAAGTAGCTAAAGAGGGTGGCACTAAGGTTAGCAATGCAAGATGGCGGATGACAGCTGTTACGTAGAAACTGCCCACTACTACGATAAAGATAGCAGCACGGTGCTCTGTTGATTTAAGATGGCGGCTTGTCAAATAGAATGTTTCAAATTGTCCGCCACCACATTTCAAAGCTATGTAGCTAAAGAGGGCAGTACGGTGCTCTGTTGATTTAAGATGGCGGCTTGTCAAATAGAATGTTTCAAATTGTCCGCCACCACATTTCAAAGCTATGTAGCTAAAGAGGGCAGCACGGTGCTCTGTTGATTAAAGATGGCAGCTTGTCAAATAGAATTTTTTCAAATTACCCGCTACTACGTGCGTAAGGTAGTAACCATAAAGATAGCAGCACGGTGCTCTGTTGATTAAAGATGGCAGCTTGTCAAATAGAATTTTTCAAATTTTCCGCCACCACATTTCAAAGGTAAGTACTAAAGAGGGCAGCACGGTGCTCTGTGGATTAAAGATGGCGGCAGTGAGGTTAGCGATGCGTTGTTGTCGATGACAGCTGGCTAAAACCAAGTGGCTGTCAAAAAAGCACGTCGATTTGTTTACCCATTCAAATCTCGCGCAAGTAAGCTTTAGTTTACACCACTGAGTTTTTGGCCCTTCAAGATGGCAGCAGTGTTCTTAGCGATGCGTTGTTGCCGATTATAGCTGTCAAAAAGCACGTGGCTTTGTCTACAAATTCAAATTTCCCGCGGGAAGGGGAGCGGGCCCCTGGAAAGGCCCCTCGGGTGGCGGCAGAGGAGCGGACCCCTGGGACGGCCCCACAGGAGGAGGAGGAGCGGGCCCCTGGGAGCCGGAGGAGGAGGAGGTCGCCGAATTCCTGACTTTATCTACTCTTTGGTTCTCCAACTTCTAACTCCCATCCTTCTCAAATCCTCCTCCACGTTGTCTAACCATCTGATCCTTGGTCTTCCTTTCACACGACATCCTTCTGGTTTTGCTATCGAAGACTTTCTTTACCGTCCTGCTCCCTGTCATTCTTTTTACATGTCCCAACCATCGCAGTCTACTACACTTTATTTCTGCTACTATATGTTGTTTATTATACAGCTCTTTGATTTTCTTATTGTTCCTGATTCACCAGAGTTAACCATCCTTTACTGGTCCGTAGACTTTCCTATCTCCCTTTCTCATCTCCGTAACAACTCATCACCTTGTGTCATAGTCCAAGTCTCCACAGGTCTCACTACCGTGTGATAAACAGTCAGCTTCAGACGCCTACTAAGGTTTATTGCTTTAAATACTTTGCTTAAGGCAAAGTAAATCCTCTTATCAACTGCTGTCCTAGCATGTACTTCTCTCCTCATGTCATTTTTTCAGCTACCATTGACCCTAGATAAAAGTTATTGCAGCTTTCATAGTCTTTCCCTTTCAAATTCACACTTTTTCCAGATGTTAACATGTACTTAGTTTTTGACTTATTAATCGTCATTCCCATCTCAGCCCAATATCTTTTTAGTTTTCCCAATTCTTCCTCCAGACCCTGTTTCGTCCTAGATAGCAAATCAATATCATCTGCGTAAGCAAGATCTTGTGTCACTCGATTAAACAACGTTCCACCTGGGTTGCTCTCTTTTATTATTCGCATTACCCTCTCCAAGGCAATGTTAGACAAAAAGGGTGGAGAGTGCACCACCATGTCGCAATCCATTGTTAACTTCAAAAGCTTTCGATAAAGTACCCTCAACCTTTATTTCATATTTTGTTCTTTCCAGAGTAATTTGAACCAATCTTGTCAGTCTGTTTGGTATTCCTGACTCATTCATTGCCTCCCATACCTGATCCATTCTGATACTACCATACCCTTGCTTACAATCAATAAACAGTAATAATGCTTTTGTTTTACGTCCCTCTAACTATTTTTCACGGACTTCGGAGACGACGAGGGCCGCAATTTTGTCACAAGAGTTCTTTTACGTGCCAGTAAATCTACAGACACGAGGCTGATGTATTTGAGCCCCTTCAAATCCCACCGGACTGAGTCAGGTTCGAACCTGCCATGTTGGGGGTCAGAAGGCCAGCGTGTCTAAGTCGCTCAGCTCGGCACAGTAAACAACTGGTGAACATCAATTTTATACTCATAACACTTTTCAAGGATCTGTCTGATAGTAAAAATCTGATCCGTAGTAGATCTGTTAATCCTGAAGCCGCACTGTTTATTTCCTGGATATTCCTCTACGTATGGTCTCACTCCCAGCTATGATTTTTGCTAAAACTTTATAAGCAATACACAGCAGTGCTATTACTCTATAATTCCCGCAGTCAGCTTTATCATGTTTCTTATGTATAGTAGTAAAATTAAAGGGTTCGGCCGCACCCGGTACGGGTGACCCCCTGGACAAGGCCTGAACCGATGAGTGATGTCAGAGCGCGGTGCGAGTCCTAGATAAAGAGCGTGCTCGTAACCTGACATGGCCTTACGCTGGTTACATGTCCAGGCTTAACCTTACAGACCTCGGGTTCAACCGTAGGCCTAAGGGCATTAAGTGTACAGACCCTAGTTCGAAGCCTAAGATTACCAGCTTAACCTAAGGGACTCAAAGTTCAACACCCAGGCTAACCGCATAAGAGTTCTAGCTTAACTTAACAGACTT
The DNA here is from genome assembly GCF_040414725.1 of Anabrus simplex. NCBI lineage: Eukaryota > Metazoa > Arthropoda > Insecta > Orthoptera > Tettigoniidae > Anabrus > Anabrus simplex. Next base: position 802,420,035 of record NC_090266.1, read on the forward strand.
CGAGTTCGATACCCGGGCTAAATGCAGGCCTAACGTTACGCGGACCACGCGTTAACCTAACTTAACCTCCCAGGACTTGGAGCTGAACTTGGAACAAGATAGCGGCTATAAGGCTCAGTACGTATGCTTTATTCATACGGGTGTAACACTGTAAAGCGACTTAAGGCAGTTTGGAGCTGAACGTGGAACAAGATGGCGAATATAGGGCTTAATACGTACGCTTTATTCATAGGGGCGTAACATTGGAAAGCGAATTAAGGGAGCTTGGAGCTGAAATTGGAACAAGTTGGTGGCTATAAGACTAAATACACATGTTTTATTCACAGGGGGGTAACATTGGAAAGGGACTTAAGGGAGCTTGCAGCTGAACTTTGATCAATAAGGCGGCCATAAGGCTCAATACGAATGCTTTATTCATAGGGGCGTAATATCGGAAGGTGACTTCGGAGCTCAGAGCTGAACCAGGAACAAGATTGCAACTGCACATGGGCTAGCGAGATGGTGTAAGGCTTAATACATGTACTTTATTTATAGGGGACGCATCTTTGGGGCTCGAAGCTGAACCTAACCTACCAGGTTAACCGTATAAAGAGTGTAAGCTTGACAGAATTTAAGTTAGATACCTGGCACATAAAAAGTGCAGGCTTAACCTAACTGGGCTGAGCATGTAACATGAGGCCACACTGTTTTTGACACGCAGTGATCACGTGGTCATGGATATGCATGTTTAGAGTTGTTCGCTATCAGGCTCTCCCTCTTGTAAATTCAAGTCTTTATATATGCTATTAGTAGACAATGTTGTACTTAGTCGATAAGATAATGTAACAGAGAGTTGCTCGCCTTGTAGTTCATCGTGACAAGGACATTGATAGTTGATGTTCAAGGCTTTCAAGTGAACGGAAACAAAGTTGTGTTCAAAGAGGTAGCTGTGTTGGACTGCACGGTGTTGTGGGAACCAAAAGTCGTGAGTTTAGTATTTAGCCCAACTTTTTCTTACTGCTTACAAACGGATGAGGATAAAAAGCAGATGCAATGGGTGAAAAAAATTTAGGACTTCGGTGGGAAGAAAAAGGAATTCCATATCGCTTTCTAGCTATGATCTTCAACGCTCATTTCTCAAGAGCAGATTTACTGTTTGTAAAGCGTTGTGTAAAGAAGTAATGGCTGCGCGAGTATCTACCATCAACATGTAAAGTTATCGATCTGCATCAATTAGGGTGCCCATCATTAAAATCTCTTTTGATGGAGCATAGTACGGAAACAGGGAAGCAGTCTTTACGTCATGTGTGTATGTTCTTTCATTGGTTGTGTGACAGTGCATCCCGGGAAGTGAGCTACATATGTAAAGTGCAGTGTTTAAATGTCGACAGTGAGAAAGAAACATTTGTAGAGTAGAGACATCATGCCATTTCTATCTGGTACTAAGTGTAACGGAGTTGAAAAGGCAATCGTAAAGTTTTATACTTGCAAAATGAAACTAAACACCTTTACTGAAGAAGAGTTGAATGCAATACCAAAGGTATTTTAGGTTAATGTAGCTGCGAATGCTGTAAAGAAGATCTGGGATAAGGTGCCTCGTGAGTGGACTCAAGATCATGTTTTGTCAGAGCTTCAAACGTGTACTTTACATCAGGAACAAGAGAGTTTAGCTAAGAGATCTTCAGTGAGACAGTGCCGTACATCTCAACTCATTAAACTGTATCACTCATTAAACTGTATCACGGACATAATACTGACGAGTTGACTTCGCCTATAAACATTTATCATGGTTGCGAAAAGAGTAAGCAAGCTGTCGCAGATAACGGTGAAGAAACGTGCTGGGAGAAAGGTGAGGAAGCATGCTGGATATGGACTCATCAATAAGGTGATTGATCTTCCTTTTGAGCTTCATCTTCCTAGTTTCCAGTACTCTGGCCCTGGAACTCGACTTGACGTCCGCTTGGCACGTGGTGATCCTGGCATTAATATTTTAAGATGCTGTCTGCAAAGAGCATGACATTGCTTATCGTCAAAGAAACATGAACTAAGATGTGTAGCTGATGAAAATCTGCTTCGTAAAGCTATGCAGCGTGTGACGTCACCTAATGCTACAGTTTCTGAGAAGATAGCAACACTTGTCGCTGCCGGTGCAATGAAAGGGTAATTGTTGCTGGGTGGAGGTCTTAAAAGATAAAAGCTTTGGTGAGGGAAGAAATTGTACACATACGCTGAAATACAATAGATTTGTAAAACATACTGCAGTTGTTGCTTGATTACTTTTTAACTTGTCCCTTGTCCAACACCATTCCATATCCTAACTTAACTAGTAGTAATGATGTTGACTAACGAGTTTATGCAATCCTGACTAGTAGTAGTGGTGTTGACTAAACGTTTATGCAATGGTAGACAGGAGAGGTAGAGGTTCTAGAACAAAGAAAAAGAAAATTCAACAAACGTTTTAAAGTACATCCCCTTTATTACTCCATGAATTGAAGGTGTTATTAAAACCAATCCATTTGACATACAGTTTACAACAACAAGGAATAACACGTTCTATTAAATAGTAATTAGGACGTTTTATTTTCTGCAGCTCTTCGATGAAGAACCCTCCTTTGATAGGCTGTCCTGAAAGATCGTGAAGTAAATATGTAACCGGGTTAGTAAGCTTAACTCTGCTGACTTGAAAATTTTCTGTGCTCCAGTTAGGGGTGTATTCTTTTGCGAAGACAGACTTATGTATGGTGATGCGAACAAAATCTCCTTTCTGAAAGCGATGGCATAGTGTATCAGCTGTTTTGATTATGTGTTGAATAGCGTCAAAGCGTGTTGTATTCTCGGTAACAAGAGGTGGCTTTGTGTCGATAGTGCAATAAGGCGTATCGTTATAGGTAGACACAAGCATAGATAGGAGATCAATCCAGCGATAAGAGCTTTGAGCTGCAAATTCTCGCCACATCATAGTTTTGAGCGTACGATTAAAGCGTTCCACAACGATAGGTTTGAGATTGCTGTACGTAGAATAGTGATGAATGGCGATTGACTTGGGATAAGTAGAGAAACGTTGTTGTAAAACTCTTTACCGTGATCAGTTCGAAGAAGCCATGGGCAGCCTTTTGTTTGTTGAACAATACGTTGGAAAGCGTCTTTGACATGAGCTGCTGTCTTAGAACGCACTGGTTGTGCAAAAGCGAACTTATAGTACACATCGATTATAGAAAGTTGATACTTATACTGTTTATTCCTAGAGGCATACGGAATCATTGCTACTAAGTCAGCTTACCATAGTTCATCCTTTCCATTTGTAAAGACACGTCTGCGGCGGTAGGTACGACGAGCTTTTACAGGCAAGGTCTTGCTTTGAGGAGGCATTAGTCAATAATACCAGCATGACGTAATTCCTCTTCTATTTCTGGAATCTCTGATTCATGACCTGTGTGACCGGCATCTTGAGAAAATCTTAGAAGTTGCAAACGTTGTACGAGTAAGTTAGGGTCATTCCCGTACCTTGCGTCTACACACGGTAACAAAGTCTTGTAGACAACATTAAGACCACCTGCAGACGGTTGATGCGAATGAAACAGCTTAGAATTAAAATAGCTGTACTTGCGACTCTTATTTGCATTTACGGCTTTTGTCCTCTTGAATTACGTCGAGTAGCGTCAGAATCAAAATGTATTGCTCTATATTTTTAAAATCACCTTGCAAAATGATATCTTTGTCAGGTATCCGAGGAAAAATGAGTTCTAAAAGAACTTTTGTAGGCTTATAAGTTACACCTTTTACGATGAGACTGTTAGGATTAATCCTTATATTTGCATTACCTACCCGAAAACAGTCGTCTTCATAGCGAATACCGTAGGTTGTGTCGGTTTGCACTGAAAGGAGTTTTCCTGTGTAGGGTGCAAAGAGTGAGCCGTAGGTGTTTTGAATAAAAGTCTTTAACTGATTACGACACTCCGATGTGATTAGCACCTCAGACAAGGAAGGTAAATCGTGTTTTGATGTAGTAGGTTTTCCAGCAACAACGTCTGTAGTTAAAAACTTAACTTGTTTCGGTGGTAAAGAGACGTTAAGATACCCTCTGCGCCAATGTTGAACTTTCAATTCTCCACCTGAAGATACACTCGGAATTCTAGAACTGAACAGAAGCATCTGGACTTTGCATTCAACCGGCATATTACGTTTTTTAAAGTGCACTTTTAGAGTATTCACAAACAAGGGCATATTTTAATCATTATTGTAATAATTGTATGATAACTATTCTTACAGTCTAATTGTAATTGACATAAATCCTAAAAAAAATTATTGTCACTGTAAGTACAACATTATTTTATCTATAACAGTTCATCAATCCACCATTTTATATGTACGTTATCGCATCACATACACAGTTCATTCTTTTAAATCTTATTTCCACAATGTAATTCTGTCTTAAGACTTCGACAAATCCATAAGTGTATCTTAGTTAGGCTGATGATGACCCATATAGGGTCGAAACTAGTACCTTGATAATATATTGCAATGTATTTATAAATGTTGCAATTACTGTACAGTGTTGAGTAGGTGGAATAAACTTTGTATATTATATGTAATCTTAATTCAGTACGGAACCAATAATGAAGTTTATAACCTTGAATGTAGAGTGAGACTAACTGACTGATATCAGATATGGATATGTTTTGTGAAACATTTTGACATTGCAACATATGGTGTAATACTGTTACAGTAACTGTCGAGTCATCGTTCTGTCATTGTATGCATTTATCGATGAGATCATATTTAGTGAACTCCTAGTGTGCCTCAGGCAATTTCGACACAATATGTAACATTTGTGGCTGGGTGGGAGTGACATCATATCTGTTTTAGCTCTGTCGTGGGTGTTATACCACGTGACAACTTATGTCTATATATAGGGGCTGTATCCCATAGCGGCAGTCAGTTGGATAGTTCAGTTGGTTGGAAGCAGTTGGTTGGAAGGAGATGAATGGAGAGACTTGCCAGGAAGTCAGCTGTAGTCAATTGGTAGGAAACGGATGGGGAACAGTGATATAGATACCTAATCGTCAGTGACCAAATGGATTATAGTTCCGAGTGTGTTTCGTGCATCTGTTCGGTTGAGTTCTTGTGTCAGTTCTGTGACAGCCGAATATTGAATCGTCGTAATGCAGACTAACTGTTATCAGTGAATTACTTGTAAATTTGATTGTGAAGTGTGAATATAATTTCAAGCCATCCTATATCTCGTTTGTGAAGCTAAAGGGATACATCACCAAATTAGGCTTGAGATACCTACAGCTGATACCAATTCAAAGGAACACGTCGTAATAACACTCAAAGGGTTCAGGTAGAATTAAGTGAACCAGTGAGGGATAAATTTCTCGTACAACTTTTAAATGTCCAGTCAAGAGGATTTTAAATGTAATGCCTACAGTTTCCTTCAGTTATAATGTCAAAGTAAGCTTATTACCTCATACCCTAGAGATACTCAAGACTCTCATTCTATTATTGTTACATCTATTTGTAGCTGGCGCCCATCAACAATTCTATGTGTAAGTAATCAGGTAAGTACTAAGTTTGAGTACATAGTCCAACGATTGAATATTTTATTTAATGGATATTTAATAGTGTTTCATTTTAATTCAATTTCATATTTTTAAATAAGTGAGTAGTAATCACAGTACTACAAGTGCAATGAAACTCTACCTTCTTGTACTGTTGAATAAAGTACTATTTTACGGATGGCAGGATGGTGTCAAGAAGCTACCAACAACTGGATGATTAATGAGGACGGTACTTTTACAGGTATGTTATCAGTGAAACATATTCTTGGCTTCGCTGAAGACTATAGATGTATTACGATCAACGTAAAACAAGAGCTACTGTAATTCTGACCCGTGATCGCAGTGATTACAATGCTCTTAAAGCAGCAGTGGTACCTGTAAACTCAAAAATTATCCTGTGGAGGATTCCACATGTAACATAATCTGATCGAGTAAAGCTTCGATTGCTCAAGATTGTAGAAAATGATACACCATTACCAATACGGTTTCGAAGTTGGGAGCTGCATGAGTATCCTGTGTTACCCCCTACAAACAAGAATAGCTGGGCAGTAAAATTATCACGTTTCACTGAAAAACCTCTGTAGATTATTTATGGATTTCAAACGGATCGTAAATTCAAACATGATAAAGATAGCTCTCAGTTTGATCACTGCAAATTAAGAAATATCAGACTATGCCTCAACGGAGTTACTTATCCCTACGAAAACGTTGATATTCATTTCGAGAAAAATAAATTTGGCTTGCTCTATGACATGTTTTGTGTTCTCCCCGTACTGACTTACGGTTGTGAAACCTGGACATTGAGCGAGTTTGTTAAGCAAAAACTCAGAACAACCCAAAGAGCTATGGAACGGTTCATGCTAGGCTTGACGAAGAAAGACAGGAAGAGAGCAGATTACATCAGGTCAGTCACAAAGGTCAGTGACATTTTAGAAAGAGTATTTACCCTTAAATGGCAGTGGGCAGGCCATGTTGCTCGGAGAACTGATGGTAGGTGGACAAAGCTTGTGCTTGAGTGGTGTCCGAAAGATCATCTCAGACCAAGAGGAAGACCACCGGACAGATGGGATAAAGACATCCGGAAGATTACTGGGATCAATTGGCAGAACATCGCTCAAGACCGTCCCAGATGGAGAGACCTCATGAAAACCTACCTTGCTTCGGACTTAAAGAGGCCACATCGTAAAAACGATTGAATATGGCTGATAGTGATAGTGATAGTGATTACTATAAAAAGGATCGCCCGCTAATTTATCCTGAAGAATTTAAGAATAAAGCACCGATTGCTCTTATAGACTGCTCTTATCATTAAGAGTGTATAAAAGAATCTCCTGTCGATATTCGTCTAGAATTTGAGACATCTGAACATATTCCTGCTAACATTACGGCCTGTTGTCTTATTATTCACATGACTGATGTTACCATCCACCATTGAATATCATCACAAGATTACAAAAATAAAATTTTACTTCATTATTATTAGTGTGTGGGTGTGCTTCTACGTCGAGAATCATGGATAGGAAAGAAGAAAGCAGAGACGATGATGTAAGAGAAACTTGTTTGTGCAAATCTTGCACTGAATCTAATGATACACTAGAAGTAAGGCTGTTACAGCTTTCTATAAACATAAACGCTTACGCTGTATGCCACAGCATTTGATTATGTACTTACCATCTGGTTTTCTATCAACATACGCTGTTTGCGATATACATTCCTCTTGGGGAATTCTACCTTTAAATTGTAAGATGCCATTACAATTAGCCGCATGCGGACGTTGCCAGCAACACTACAAGAATCGAGGTAAAAACGGTAATACCAATTGGGATGGATTAAATCTAATTATTGAGAACTGTGAACTGTGTATGCGTGAATTAAGATGTGTATTTTAAAGCTATGTAATTTTAAAGCTGTATCTCAGATGTGTTAATATATATGTGATAAACCAAATAATGTAATTTATTTATTTATTTATTTATACAGGGTGTTAGGTGTATACGTGCAGATATTTATTGTAGCAATAGAGAACGATGTGACGAACCACTATATATCAAACTTTTAGTAATCCTCGGAAGTTATTTTCGAGAGCAAAGGGATACGATGTTTTTAGAATAGGTAGTATGCCTTGTTCTTGTGAATGAATAGCTTTCCTTTGATAACAGGCAAGTCACGCGCCATCCCTGCCAAACTGGTTTCTGTTCTGTTCATGTTTAAGAGCAAATGTACTACTTTGACAGCTGAGCGCTTCCTATTCAATGCCACGAGATGTTACGTAATGTACTTGCCAAACTGGTTTTAGGTTTACGAGCAACTGACCTACGGTAACAGCTGAAGGCTGCCAGTCTACAACATGTTACGTTACATTATCGCCAGACTGGTTTGTTGTTGTTAGTATTTAGTTTCCGTCTTAGGGGTTTCAGACAACACTAGTTATCGGTTTCGGACCCTGGAGATGTATTGAATTCTCAGCGTTAATACTGGTTCATTTGCTGTTACGTCCTTTAGGGGATAGGGATATATGTGGTCGTCAGCCCTGTGGTCTAGTGAGTATGGAAATGACCTGAAAACCTGTGTCGGTGCGCGACCTGTACGAGCGTGTGATATAATTATTGGTTGGGATACGCACGCCGGGACGTGAAATGCGGTACGATCCCCGTTGTGCATTGCGTAAAGGTAGAAGAAGGAAGACAGTTCCTTGCGCCAACGAACAAATGCATGGCATAGGATATCCATATGAGTAGAATCAGAATTGAATTATCGAAGCACATCGAACGTTTTGTTTCAAACGAAAAATGGACATATTATACAACTAAGTAAATTAAACGTACCTACATTTCGTGCTTCCTGCCTGGTTGAGTGGCTAAAACGGTTGAGGTGCCAGCCTTTTGACTCCATCTTCGCATGTTCGAACCTGGCCCCGTGCAGTGGTATTTGAAGGTGCTCAAATACGTCAGCCTCGTGTCGGTATATTTACTGGTACACCGAGCTCGATAGCTGCAGTCGCTTAAGTGCTACCAGTATCCAGTATTCTGGAGATAGTGGGTTCGTACCCCACTGTCGGTAGCCCTGAAGATGGTTTTCCGTGGTTTCCCATTTTCACACGAGGCAAATGCTGGGGCTGTACCTTAATTAAGGCCATGGTTGCTTCCTTCCCACTCCTAACCCTTACCTGCCCCGTCATCGCTATAATACCTATCTGTGCCGGTGCGACGTAAAGCAACTTGTCATTCGAGCCAAGACACCACTGTGGTTCAGAATATCCTCTGGTGCTTAAACATACGTTCACGGAGGTCATCCGAAGTGGTTACCTCAGTTCGGTATACTTTGTTTCTCATGTCCCCCCAGGCATAACAATTCACTGGAATAAGGGCTGGCCAATTGATAGTTCCACATCGTCCTGTCTACCGTTGAGGAAATGTCTGCGCCATCGTGTAAAATCCACGTGGTTCGGCGTAGTCGAAGCGACACGTCCTCTGAAAGCTCCAGTAACGTACTGTATCTACTGTACAGGAGCAAGATAACATTAATAAAAAGATGTAACCGACCTCCAACTACACCCATCCTGATATTAATTAGAACCGGTGCTGGAAACTGCCTTGTCCTATTGAATGGGGATATTCCACAGCTCATGAGTGGGATATAGTGGGTTCCAACCCCTCTGTCGGCAGCCCTACAGGTGGTTTACCGTGGTTTTCCATGTTCACACCAGGCAAATGCTGGGGCTGTAACGTCATGAGTGCCACGATCGCTTCCTTTCCGATACTAGTCCTTTCCCGTCCCATCGTCACCATAAGGAAAGCTACACCGATCAAATTTATCCAAGTAAGGTGATTGGTACCGGTCTGAGTGTCTGAGACCGTTGAGGTCCTTATCTTCCGACCTCCAACTTGGCAGGTTTAATCTTGGCTCAGTCTGATGATATTTGATGGGGCACACATACGTCAGTCTCGTGTCGTAGAAATACTGGCACGTAAATGAACTCCTGCGATATGAAATTTCGTCACCTCAGCGTCTCAGAAAACGGTATAAATAGTATGTGGGACGTAAAGCAAAATAACGCTAATAAAAAGACGATTGGTCAAAGAGACAGACTTCCCACTACATCCATCCAGATATTAATTGAGAGCCGGTGCTAGAGGTTGCCTTGGTATACTAAATATTAAACACTCCTTCTATAAAAATTGCCTCATGTGTCACTAATACACTTGACAGAAATTCTGGATTGAGTGCTTGATCAATTAACCAGCGGCAGAAATCCACTCTTAAATCATCACCGAGCTTGATAGTAGCAGTCGCTAAAGTTCGAACAGTATCCAATATTCGGGATGTACTGGCTTCGAATCCCTCTGTCGGCAGCTTTAAAGATGATTTTCCGTGGTTTTTCATGTTCACACCAGGCAAATGCTAGGGCTGTACCTTAATTAAGACCACGGTTGCTTCCTTCCCGATCCTAGTCCTTAGTTATATCTGTCGCCATAAAACCTATCTGTGTCGGTGCGACGCACCGACACAGATAGGTCTTATAGGACGATGGGATAGCAAAGGCCTAGGAGTTGGAAGGAGGCGGCCGTGGCCTTAATTAAGGTACAGCCCTAGCATTTGCCTGGTGTGAAAATGGGAAACCACGGAAAACCATCTTCTGGGCTGCCGACAATGGGATTCGAACCCATTATCTCCGGGATGCAAGCTCTCAGCCATGCGTCTCTAACCGCACGGCCAACTCGCCCGGTAAAAATAATAATAATAATATTTTTTGCTGCCGGGCAGAGTGGCTCAGACGGTTGAGCCGCTGGCCTTCTGACCCCAACTTGGCAGGCTCGATCTTGGCTCAGTCCGATGGTATTCGAAGATGCTCAAATAAGTCAGCCTCGTGTCGGTAGATTTACTGGCGCGTAAAAAGAACTCCTGCGAGACTAAATTACAGCACCTCAGCGCCTCCAGAAACAGTAAGAGTAGTTAGTGGGACGTAAAGCAAATAACATTACCGGTATTATTATTAACAAGTCATTAGGAGCTGAAAGGCAGGGAAGAAAATAGTAAAATATGCGTGGTGTAGGAGGAAACAAGATGAAATGTACTTCACCCGTGCCTATATCGCTCGCAGTAGTTTACTACAGGATAGTATGCGTAAGACCAGAACCAGGTCTCTTTGCGATGAGTCAGGTGTATCTTCGTATTGTGGTTAGCACTAGAGGACAAAGTGTGACAAACAGGTTTTGTGTATAAACATCAAACATTCACATCAACAGACACACACACGCAATGTACCCAAACCAGTACAGTGTAGAATGAAGAACTGCCATGCTGTGTTCAAGGTCAATATCTAGCGTTTTAACAAGCACGTCTTCCGTGTGTTGTGTTCAGCTTGCGCCACGTACAAGGCAATCGCGAACTGAAACTCTAGCTTTATAATTTTTGTGACCGGTACTTCAATTTTTCTGCTCGGATTTATGAGAATATCGAACTATCGAGACTCAAAATACTACATCGATTGAGAACTGAACTCCCAACTCAATACGCTGCAGAAATGGTGTAACATCTGACATACCAATGTGAAACACGTAGCAGTTGTTCAAGTGACCTCCCTGGACTACTCTGCAGGCTTCACTTCTCCGTACCCGGCGAGTTGGCCATGCGGTTAGGAGCGCACAGCTGTGAGCTCCCATCCGGGAGATTGGGGCTTCGAACCCCAATGTCGGCAGCCCTGAAGATGGTTTTCCGTGGTTTCCCAAGTTCACACCAGGCATTGCGGGGGTTGAACCTTAATTAAGGCCACGACCACTTTCTTACCATTCCTAGGCCTTTCTTGTCCGATTGTCGCCATAAGACCTCTCTGTGTTGGTGCGACGTAAAGCAACTAACAAAAGAAAATCACTTCTCCGAATCCAGTCTTCCGTAATATCCATTGGAGATCTGGCGGGCCAATTGATGGGTCCATGTCGTCCTATTCGCCATAGACCAAAGGACTGATCCAAATGATCACGCAGTAAGCGGCTTACATCAGGTGGTGGACCATCGTGTAAAAACCACATGTTTCGGCGTAGTCGAAACGGAGCGTCCTCTGAAAGCTCTAATAACGTACCTATGAGGAACTCCAGGTAAGATACCCCTATGAACTGTGCAGGTAAGATGATGATAATAATGTCATTGGCTTTACGTCCCACTAACTACTTTTCACGGTTTTCGGAGACGCGGATTTGCAGGAATTTAGTACCATAGGAGTTCTTCACGTACCAGTAAATCTACTGACACAAGGCTGACGTATTTGAGCACCTTGTCAAGACTGGACTCAGAAGGCCAGTGCCTCAACCGTCTGAGCCACTCAGCCCGGCAAAATGATTGGTGCAGCACTGCGTAAAGTGCTGGCCTTCTGAACCCAACTTGGGAGGCTTAGTCTTGGCTCAGTCCGGTGGTATTTGAAGGTGCTCAAATACGTCAGTCTCGTGTCTGTAGATTTATTTGCATTAAAAAATACTGCGATAAAAAATTCTGGCATTTCAGCGTCTCCGAAAACCGTGAAAATTAGTTAGTGGAACGTAAAGATATTATTATTATTATTATTATTATTAGTAGTAGTAGTAGTAGTAGTAGTAGTAGTAGTAGTAGTAGTAGTAGTAGTAGTAATATTATTTTTACGGAAGTTCTAATTAAACGGGTCCATTACAGTCATCATTTTACCTATCGGTACTTACTGTTCAGTAATAAGCCTTCCGTCCGCCTCTGTGGTGCAGTGGTTAGTGTGATTAGCTGCCACCCCCGAAGCTCGGGTTCGATTTCCAGGTCTGACAAGAAATTTGAAAAGTGGTACGAGGGCTGGAACGGGGTCCACTTAGCCTCGGGAGGTCAAATGAGTAGAGGTGGTCCGATTCCCACCTCAGCCATCCTGAAAGTTGTTTCCCGTAGTTCCCCCCTTCTCCAGGCAAATGCCGGGATGGTACCTAACTTAAGGCCACGGCCGCTTCCTTCCCTCTTCCTTGTCTATCCTTTCCAATCTTCCCATACCACCGCAAGGCCCCTGTTCAGCATAGCAGGTGAGGCCGCCTGGGTGAGGTACTGGTCATTCTCCCCAGTTGTATCCCCGATCCAATGTCTCACGCTCCAGGACACTACCCTTGAGGCGGTAGAGGTGGGATCCCTTGCTGAGTCCCATGAAAAACCAACCCTGTAGGGTAAACAGATTAGGAAAAAGAAGAATAAGCCTTCTATTAGAAATGCCCGGCGGCAATTCCACAGTAGGTCTTTTTCCTTCGAGCAATGTTCACGATGGATGCAACTACGGTTTTTGAAATTTGTCTCATTAATAACAATTTCACTGAATACTTATAGCCTTTTCTTTCAGTGTCCACCGTCCTTTCAATGATCTAAAAAGTGTATGAATAAGCATAGACAACCCGCATTGTCTATTGTCAGAAATTCATCGTAGACTGTCGCAATAACAGCACAGAAATGTTGCGCCCATATTTCATTTACTTATTAACCATTTCCTTTCATTTTGTCAGCTTGGATCACTGAGTAATGCCATTGACGTCTTAAAAATCGCACACAAATACACAACACTTGATTCGCACGTATGTGCTTGTACGGATCTTCGACGTCACTGTAAGGATTCTGTGTACTTTTCACACAGAGTACCCTACACCGGTTTTCGAGTACAGCAAGTGACCTGGCACGTGAGTCATCCTCTTCTACTTGCCAAGCCTTTAGGGGAAGTGCACAAAAACATGTGTTGGCCTGCGATAAGAAACAGGTTCAACAAGCCCTATACTCGGCTACTGTACTTCCGCTACGCGTGGACAGAATGACATCACCGGCGTATCCTGCTACGGCCGTTCAAAACACATTAGGTCCTGAAATATTTGGCTCAGTTATGGGCAAACTAATAGGACAAGGTAAAAAGTACATAGCATATATTATGAGATGTATTTTTCTTAGCCGACTAGCTTAATATCTGCACGTATACACCTAACACCCTGTATAATAAGCCTATCCCCTTATTCACCACTCCTAATACCGCAATCTACTTTCCACTTTCATCAATGAACATATGGTCAGCTATCCAGTATAATTTTTTGCAACTTGCTTCGGGTAAGTATTATTTATATTCCAGTTATCTGTCTTGAAAATGCCGTCAGGATATACAGGCTGTTAGGGATATACGTGCAGATATTTAGCTAGTTGGTAAAGAAAAATACTCAGAACATATGCTACGTACTTTTTGCCTTGTCCTATTAGTTTCCCCATAAATGAGCCGAATATTGCAGGGCCTAATGTGTTTTGAACGGCTGTAGTAGGAAACGCCGCTTATGTCATACTGTCCTCGTGAGTAGAGTACGGTAGCAGAGTGCAGTGGTTGTAGAACCTGTTTGTTATCGAAGGCCAACACATGTTGCTGTGCCTCCCCTTAGCCGCTGGGCAAGTAGGGGTGGTAGAAACATATGCCAGACCACTTCCTGTACTCGAAAACCGGTCTAGGGTACTCTGTGAGAAGTAGGGATGGGCTGCGAACGGAGTCGCGAAGAGTCGAGACTGCTACCTCTGGAACCGACACTCTCGACTCCAGTGTCGACTCCACTGATGCAGTAACGCCATCTATCAACTATTGTCCGAACTGCTTGGAATAATAGTTTCACGTTCCTCCCTTAGTAACTCGTGATACGATGACTACAACATGATTATTAGCCAGCAAACATTAAATATTGTTTCGGGATTTTATCATCGTTAGTGTTAATGTTGTAGGTCTATTTTGGCGACGATGATAATCATCATCATCATCATCATCATCATCATCATCATCTGTTTACCCTCCAGGTTCGGTTTTTCCCTCGGACATAGCGAGGGATCCCACCTCTACCCCCTCAAGGGCAGTGTCCTGGAGCTTCAGACTATTGGTCGGGGGATACAACTCGGGAATATGACCAGTACCTCGCCCAGGCGGCCTCACCTGCTATGCTGAACTGGGGCCTTGTGGAGGGATGGGAAGATTGGAAGGGATAGGCAAGGAAGAGGGAAGGAAGCGGCCGTGGCCTTAAGTTAGGTACCATCCCGGCATTCGCCTGGAGGAGAAGTGGGAAACCACGGAAAACCACTTCCAGGATGGCTGAGGTGGGAATCGAACCCACCTCTACTCACTTGACCTCCCGAGGCTGAGTGGACCCCGTTCCAGCCCTCGTACCACTTTTCAAATTTCGCGGCAGAGCCGGGAATCGAACCCGGGCCTCCGGAGGTGGCAGCTAATCACGCTAACCACTACACCACAGAGGCGGACGATGATGATAATGATGACGATAATTGTAGTGGTAATAATAATCTGACAGTATACTTTTATATAATCGCCAATATTAGCTTACGAGTTCAGTTCTGCGGTGTATAGGGTAACGCGTGCGCCTGTCACACGGCTGTCCCGGGTTCGATTCTCGGCCGGGTTAGGTTTTTTAATTGTAAATGATTAATACCCCTGGCCTGGGGCATAAAACAGAAAAAAAGAAGCGAGTGCTTAAAATATGTTTTTACAACAAATATTTTACCAAACATTGTGCGTCATAATAGCCGCCTCCACAGTCTAGGGAGGCCGCGGGATCGATTCAAGCCAGGTCAGGGATTTTTACCAGTATCTCAGACTTCGTGATCACGTTGAGGTAGAGACCGGATCTAGAAAGCCAAGAATAACGGTCGAGAGGATTCGTCGTGTTGAACACAGGTCACCTCGTAATATACTGGCCTTCGAGCTGGGCAGAGGTCACTTGGTAGGCCAAGGCCTACGAGGGCTGTCGCGAAAAGGGGCTTTTGTGTATACTACTAATAATAATAATAATGATAATAATAATAATAATGCAACAAGACTTAACGTGGTCCTTGAATTATAATGATAACCTACAAACTGTTTTCCATTCTGTGACCGGGTCAGGAATGGAATGAATGAAGCCCTGATCCTGCGGCGAGGATAGGAATTGTACCGGTTGGCGAGGCCTGTCGCACTCCTCTGGGGCAATGATGAATGACTGAAAGATAAAATGAAGTGTTCTTGGAAAGTGTTGCTAGAATGGAAGATGACAGGGAAAACCGGAGTATCCGCAAACACAAAACTCACGTGGAGTGACCGGGATTTGAACCACAGAATCTAGCGGAGCGAGGACAGCGCGCTGCCGCCTGAGCCACGGGGGCTTTTAATGGTGTAACCTATGTTCAAATTATGTTAGAGGATTTACCCATATTAGATTTATTTTCATCGTTCAAGTGTAATTCATAATGATTTACCATCGATATCTGTTTATCAATTTCCTGATCACGACAAATAAAGACGTGAAATTAAATGTCCGTGGTCTGCTATGCCGATACTTTCTGACATGACACGTTTAATTTTATTTCAACTACACCATTACGCTCGTCGTCTTCGTTAATCGTACTTCATTCTACAATACTCTTAAAAAACCCAATGGGCAAATGAGTAGCAACATGTTGATATTTCATGTTATTTTCCGCGCCTCGACACGCAAGCGGCCCCGCAATGAGAGTCAAGTTCGCTTGGAGTCGCGAGGCTTCATGCGAAGCGACTGTGCGGCCCCGCAATGCGCATCAAGTTAACTTGGAGTCGAGAGGCTTCATGCGAACCGAGACCGGTGTTCGGAGTCGATGGAGTCGACGCTCTCGATTCCAGGCTTCAGTCGCGCCCAACCCTAGTGAGATGTACAGGTACACGTAATCCTTACCGACGTATCCACTGATTGTTTTCGATTCATAGTCATTTTGTCATCATCATTCGTTTTAGATTTTGAAGTTTTAATTGTTGTTTCATTTCGTTGCACCTCGTACCATTAGGGGACGCTAGTCCATGATGCCGCGCGCCTGTTCCCCCGCCTCGGTGGAATGCACACGACGGTACTAATCATAGGCAACGCCCAAACCAATGATGTTTCTTACATAATGGTTCTAATCGCGAGTAACGTCGAACCATGGTGTTCCTCGCTTAATGTTACCAATCACAAGTAATCTCATGGTTCCAGTTCACCTCTTGGTCGCCCCTTTTACTCGCCTCTTACGACAGACAGGAAATACCGTGGATGTACTCTTCGTCTACATCACCCGTCCACAGGGGGTATTGGTAGATTTACTGGTACGTAAAAGAACTCTTGCGGAAGAAAATTCCGGCACCTCAGTGTCTCCGAAAACCGTAAAAGTAGTTAGTAGGTCGTAAAGCAAATAACATTAGTATTAAAAGTGCAGCAGGGTATTTGTAATAGAAGGATTATCATTGGTCAGGAAGTGCCGAGAGGTAAAATGATGACTAACTGACCCGTTTAATTAGAGTTTCCACAATAATAATGGTAATATAATAAAAATAATACCGGGCGAGTTGGCCGTTCGGTTAGGGGCGCGCGGCTGTGAGCTTGCATCCGGGAGATAGTGGGTTCGAATCCCACTGTCGGCAGCCCTGAAGATGGTTTTCCGTGGTTTCCCATTTAAACACCAGGCATATGATGGTGCTGTACCTTAATTAAGGCCACGGCCGCTCCTTCCAACTCCTAGGCCTTTCCTATCCCATCGTCGCCATAAGACCTATCTGTGGCACTAGCAATAATAATAATAATAATGGTTCTTACGTTCCACTAACTACGTCTTGCGGTTTTTGGAGACGCCGAGGTGCCCGAATTTAGTCCCACTAGAGTTATTTTACGTACCAGTAAATCTACCGACACGAGGTTGACGTATTTGAGCACCTTCAAATACCACCGGACTGAGCCAAGACCAAACCTCCCAAGTTGGGTTGAGAAGGCCAGCACTTTACTCAGCGCGGCACCAATCATCTTGCCGGGCTGAGTGGCTCCGATGTTGGAGGCACTGGCCTTCTGACCCCATCTTGGCAGGTTCGATCTTGGCTCATTCCGGTAGAATTTGAAGGTGCTTAAATACGTCAGCCTTGTGTCAGTAGATTTAGTGGCACGTGAAGAACACTTGCGGTACTAAATTCCGGCAACACGCGTCTCCGAAAACCGTGAAATGTAGTTAGTGGAAGGTAAAGCCAATAACATTATTAGTATTATCATCATCTTACTTGCATGGTTCATAGGGGTATCTTACCTGGACTTCCTCATGGGTACGTTACTAGAGCTTTCAGAGGACGCGCCGTTTCGACTACGCAGAAACATGTGGTTTTTACACGATGGTGCACCGCCTGATATAAGCCGCTTACTACGTGATTATTTGGATCAGACATTTCGCCAATGGCGGATAGGACGACGTGGACCCATCAATTGGCCCGCCAGATCTTCAGACCTTAATCCAATGGATAGTTATGTCTGGGGAGAGACAAAAACAAAGTACACTGACTGACAGAGCAAATGCAACACCAAGAAGGAGTGGTCAGAACTTTATGCCAATTGCAGGGTAGACTGACGTCACTGAGGTATGCTCATGATGTGAAATGCGCCGCTGTACTGCGCACGTAGCGAACGATAAATGGGACACGGCGTTGGCGAATGGCCCACTTCGTACCGTGATTTCTCAGCCGACAGTCATTGTAGAACGTGTTGTCGTGTGCCACAGGACACGTGTATAGCTAAGAATGCCAGGCCGCCGTCAACGGAGGCATTTCCAGCAGACAGACGACTTTACGAGGGGTATGGTGATCGGGCTGAGAAGGGCAGGTTGGTCGCTTCGTCAAATCGCAGCCGATACCCATAGGGATGTGTCCACGGTGCAGCGCCTGTGGCGAAGATGGTTGGCGCAGGGACATGTGGCACGTGCGAGGGGTACAGGCGCAGCCCGAGTGACGTCAGCACGCGAGGATCGGCGCATCCGCCGCCAAGCGCTGGCAGCCCCGCACGCCACGTCAACCGCCATTCTTCAGCATGTGCAAGACACCCTGGCTGTTCCAATATCGACCAGAACAATTTCCCGTCGATTGGTTGAAGGAGGCCTGCACTCCCGACGTCCGCTCAGAAGACTACCATTGACTCCACAGCATAGACGTGCACGCCTGGCATGGTGCCGGGCTAGAGCAACTTGGATGAGGGAATGGCGGAACGTCATGTTCTCCGATGAGTCACGCTTCTGTTCTGTCAGTGATAGTCACCGCAGACGAGTGTGGCGTCGGCGTGGAGAAAGGTCAAATCCGGCAGTAACTGTGGAGCGCCCTACCGCTAGACAACGCGGCATCATGGTTTGGTGCGCTATTGCGTATGATTCCACGTCACCTCTAGTGGGTATTCAAGGCACGTTAAATGCCCACCGCTACGTGCAGCATGTGCTGCGGCCGGTGGCACTCCCGTACCTTCAGGGGCTGCCCAATGCTCTGTTTCAGCAGGATAATGCCCGCCCACCCACTGCTCGCATCTCCCAACAGGCTCTACGAGATGTACAGATGCTTCCGTGGCCAGCGTACTCTCCGGATCTCTCACCAATCGAACACGTGTGGGATCTCATTGGACGCCGTTTGCAAACTCTGCCTCAGCCTCGTACGGACGACCAACTGTGGCAAATGGTTGACAGAGAATGGAGAACCATACCTCAGGACACCATCCGCACTCTTATTGACTATGTACCTCGGCGTGTTTCTGCGTGCATCGCCGCTCGCGGTGGTCCTACATCCTACTGAGTCGATGCCGTGCGCATTGTGTAACCTGCATATCGGTTTGAAATAAACATCAATTATTCGTCCGTGCCGTCTCTGTTTTTTCCCCAACTTTCATCCCTTTCGAACCACTCCTTCTTGGTGTTGCATTTGCTCTGTCAGTCAGTGTATATCAAACTAATGTACCGCCTTCAGATGACCTCCGAGAACGTATGTTTTAAGCAGCAGAGGATATTCGGAACAACCCAGGTATCTTGGCTCGAATGCGTCGCAACTGGATTCATAGAAGTGATTTTTGTTGTTAGTTGCTTTACGTCGCACCGACACAGACAGGTCTTGTGGCGACAATGGCACAGGAAAGGCCTAGAAATGGGAAGGAAGTGGCCGTGACCTTAATTAAGGTTCAGCCCCAGCAATGCCTGGTGTGAAATTGGGAAACCACGGATAACCAACTTCAGGGCTGCCGACATTGTGGTTCGAACCCCCTATCTCCCGGATACGAGCTCACAAGATGAGCGCTCCTAACCGCACGGCCAACTCGCCTGGTACGAAGTGAAGCTTTCATAGAAGCCCAGGGTGGTCATTTGAACAATTGCTACGGGTTTCACTTTGGTATGTCAGATGTTACACTATTTCTTCAGCGTATTGAGTTGGGAGTTCAGTTCTCAATCGATGTAGTATTTTGAGTCTCGATAGTTCGACATTCACATAAATCCGAGCAGAAAAATTGAAGTACCGGTAACAAAAATTATAAATCGAGAGTTTCAGTGCGCGATTGCCTTGTACGCTGCGAAAGCTGAACACAACACACGGAAGACGTGCTTGTTAAAACGCTAGGTATTGACCTTGAACCTTGTTCGGCAGTTCCTCATTCCTACACTGCAAGTGGTTCGTGTGTGTGTCTGTTGATGTGCACGTTTGATGTTTAAACACAAACCTGTTTGTCACACTTCGTCCTCTCGTGCTAACCACAATACGAAGATACAGCTGACTCATCGCCAAGAGACCTGGTTCTGGTCTTACGCACAGAATTCTGTAGTTAACTACTGCGAGCGATGTTGGTAC
The DNA here is from genome assembly GCF_040414725.1 of Anabrus simplex. Lineage (NCBI taxonomy): Eukaryota > Metazoa > Arthropoda > Insecta > Orthoptera > Tettigoniidae > Anabrus > Anabrus simplex. Next base: position 802,440,204 of record NC_090266.1, read on the forward strand.
GTGTGAAGTACATTTCATCTTGTTTTCTCCTAAACCACGCATATTTTACTATTTTATTCCATGCCTTTCAGCTCTTAATGACCTGATAATAATAATAAGAAGAAGAAGTTAAGAATAAAACCGGTAATGTTATTTGCTTTACGTCCCACTAACTATTCTTACCGTTTCTGGAGGCGCTGAGGTGCTGTAATTTAGTCCCGCAGGAGTTCTTTTTACGTGCCAGTAAATCTTCCGACACGAGGCTGACGTATCTGAGCGCCTTCGAATACCACCGGACTGAGCCAAGATCGAGTCTGCTAAGTTGAAACCAAGAAACCAGTACTTTAACCGTCTGAGCAACTCAGACTTGCGACTTTTATTTTGATAAATTTATTAAGCACTGCAAAGGCAACAGTAAGTTATGCTTTAATTTACCATTACACATATGCTTTTCGTTTACAAGCACGAAATGAAAGAAAAAACCTACACAACCTGTTTTCCAGTCATTGACCAGGTCAGGGATGGAATGAATGAAGCAGATATAGGCTGTTAGTACGATGGGGTCGCCACTCCCAAAGTGATGTATTAATGATTGATAGATGCTATGAAATGAGAATGGAGAGTGTTGCTGGAATGAAAGATGACAGGGAAAACCGGAGTACCCGGAGAAAAACCTGTCCCACCTCCGCTTTGTCCAGCACAAACCTCACATGGAGTGACCGGGATTTGAACCACGGTATCCAGCGGTGAGAGGCCGACGCACTGCCGTCTGAACCACGGAGACAAACAAGCACGAAATAATAATGTAATTTTTTAAGTACCAATAATTACTTTGACGGTTTTTGGAGACGCCGAAATGCCGAAATGTTGTACCGCAGGACTTTATTAATGCAAGTAAATCTACAGACACGAAACTGGCGTATTTCAGCACCTTCAAATACCACCGAACTGAGCCTCCATCGAACCTGCCAAGCTGGGATCAAAAGACCAGCGCTCTATCGTCCGAGCTACTCAGCCCGGAATTAGAGCTTGGAGTAAGTTGGTCGTGCGGTTAGGGGGGCGCAATTGTGAGCCTGCATTCGGGAGAGAGTGGGTTCGAACTCCACTGTCGGCAGCCCTGAAGATGGTTTCCCGTTGTTTCCCATTTTCACACCAGGAAAATGCTGGAGCAGAACATTTATTAAAGCCACGAACGCTTCCTTCTCACTTCTACCCTTTTTCTGTCCCATCGTCGCCATACGACCTATCTGTGTCGGTGCGACGTAAAGCCAATTTTAAAATGTCATCATATTTAGGACATTATACAACTGTCCAGATCCATAGTTATAAACGATGAGAAGTATTTTCTGGGTAGACATCATTGGCGAGTAGTCAATAATAATAATAATAATAATAATAATAATAATAATAATAATAATAATAATAATAATAATAATAATAATAATGTTATTTGCGTTACGTCCCACTAACTAATTTTACGGTTTTCGAAGTCGATGAAGTGCCAGAATTTAGTCCCGCTGGAGTTCTTTTTACGTGCTAGTAAATCTACCGGCACGAGTGCAACGTATTTGAGCACCTTCAAATACCACCAGACTGGGCCAGGTTCGAACCTGCGAGGTTGGAGTCAAAAGGCCAGCACCTCAACCGTCTGAGCCACGCACCCCGCAGGAAGCACGAAATGTAGGTACGTTTAATTTATTTATTTGAATAACATGTCCATTATTCGTTTGAAGCAAAACGTTCGATGTGCTTCGATAATTCAATTCCGATGCTACCCATTTGGACTTCCTATCCCATGTTTGCTTTCGTTGGCGTAAGGAACTTCCCTTCTTTCTTCTACCTTTACGCAATGCACAACGGGGATCGTACCGTATTTTACGTCCCGGCGCGCCTATCCCAGCCAATAATTATATCCCTCGCTCGTACATGTCCCGCACCGACACAGGTTTGAGACGGTTTTAACGTGACGAAACCCCTCAGTAATCTTTTGGACCGGATTCTGAAACCCCTAAAAATTTGTGTCGACGAACTTTGTGTATGAACACTATCCCATCACATTTATTGTGTAATATCTTGCCTGTCTTATTTGAATGAATTAATCATACGGACTCGCGGTATGATATGCTACACTCTGGTGGCTAGGTTTGGAACTCTCGTGGCCGCCTGAAGTATTCTGAGCGCGTGCACGGAGAAGGAGAAGCCACGCTTAGTTACAGCGGGCACGCCAGCAGTTGGAATAAGATCGCCATGCAAGGCAGGCGTGTGTGTCGCACCAGCAATATGTCTGGGAGAAGTAGCTTGGAGAATGGATAAATCAAGTCCCTTGTGGGCTTTTGGGTGCCCTACGGACTTATAGTTGGCCTCGAGTAATTTATTTTGTGTGGCACGAGCAGTTAAACTGCATATTTTTGGTCTGTTTGGAAGCCATGTGGTGAAGGTAACAATGGCAACCTTTCAGCATCACTTCGTTCTCATGGATCGAAACTGCAAGTTCCTTTTAATTCATTTATAATGTGGAAAATTATCCTCAAGGAAGCTGGAAAAGTCTTCAAGAAATTTCCTGTTCTAATGTGAGAAATGTGATTTCTTCTGGTAATAATAATCATAATAAGCATCGTCTCCAAACTGCGTAACGCCTGCATGTTTGTTACATTGCAATGTAAACAGGAAGAAGCTACAGCTTAGTGTTTTAGTAAGAAAGTACGGTGTGGACTAAAATTAAATTGTTTTAAGCTTAATTATGAATTCTACTGGCAAAACGTTTGTAGAAATTTCTGTTCAGGCAAAGCAATCGCAAGATTTTGTTTGAAATTCGGTCATGCTTACTAAATTTAATTATTGGCCTTGGGTTTCGAGTTATTTATTGTTTCCGCGCTGTTCATTCGGTCCCTTATTATTTATATTTCTGGTTAGTGGCCATTTTCCTGTATTAGTTGTGTCCTCGTGGACATGCTTTGTTGCTGTTGCCTTAGCAACGTTTTTGTGGATTGATTGTTCGGGAACTTGGATTTTTAAATGAAGGCGTGGCCTTTTGCTTGGCACATTCTTTAATGTGGATGTGATTGACTTTCGTGTGCTCTAAGTGAATAGTTACCTTATGTTTCTTGCCTTTATTTTTTTTCTTCTCTGGTAAATTTTGAATCCTGGTTTCGTGTGTTCTTGGTGTTTAAAAATACTAACTCTTGCGAAGGCTTGCCGTGCAGTAAAGGTTTTATGGTAGTGAAGGTTACTTCAACCTTGGGTTAATTAATTTCTAGAGTTTAGGTTTAATTACTAGCGTAGGCGACCGGTCCGGTAGGAAGCTTTGTTTCTTGTGTGCCATTAGTGTTCTTATCGAGGTCAGCATTATTTTATTTTAAACTTATCTTATTGCATTTAAAATTTTGTTTCTTCCAATATTATGTCAGTTAAAAATTACTAATTATAAACCAATCGAGTTAACTGGTTTTCCACCTGTTGGTTTAAATCATTCCACTATTGAAAATTTTGGTGTTTGCTCATAGTTTATTGAAGTTATCTGAAGAGTTTTAAGGAAGTTAATTTCTAGTTAAGTTTCTGTTTTCTTCTTTAGTTTTTGCAATTTTGATTTCTTTAAAAGGTGGATTAAAATTATTTGTTTCTACAAAAGGTGAGTTTTCATTCATTCAACTTTTTCAATGAAGCACTGTCACCGTTACTTATTTAATTTCTGACCCCGGCCTTTTCCTGCTTCCATCTGTTTTCTACGGTAAGCGTGTTTTTCCACTGGTTTGTTGTTTGATTGTGCATTGTTGTTTTAATTGTCCTCCTTGTCTTTCTATGTGTTCGCTTTAACTTCCTTTTGGGGGCGAACACGCTAACAACTTTCTCAGCGAGGTTTTCTCTCTGTTTTTTTTTCTTCTTCTGTCTGTCTGTCTGTCTGTCTGTCTCTCTCTCTCTCTCTCTCTCTCTCTCTCTCTCACTCTCTCTCTCCCTGGTAGGTAAGGTTATGAACCCATCATCCATAGGTTGTTTCGGGGACCTAGAAGATGGTGTTGGTATGAGGGTTTCAGGTCATTTCCACACTCACTAGACCAAGGGGCTGACGACCACAGATATCCCAATCCCCTAAAGGACGTAACAGCTAAATGAACCAGTATTAACGCTGACAATTCGATACATCTGCATGGTCGGAAACCGATGACTAGGGTTGTCTGAAGCCCCTAAGACGGAAACTAAATACTAACAACAACAAAACCAGTCTGGCGAGAATGTAACGTAACATGCTATACACAGGTAGCAGCCTTCAGCTCTTATCGTAGTTCAATTGCTCGTAAGCTAAAACCAGTTTGGCAAGTATATTACGTAACATCTCGTGGCCTTGCATAGGTAGCGTACAGCTGTTACGGTAGTACATTTGCTTCAAAACATAAACACAAACCAGTTTGGCATGGATGGCGCGTGACTTGCCTTTAATCAACGGAAAGCTATTCATTCACAAGAACAAGGCGTACTACCTATTATAAAAACATCGTATCCCTTTGCTCTAGAAAATAACTTCGGCGGATTACTAAAAGTTTTATATACAGTGGTTCGTCACATCGTTCTCTATTGCTACAAGAAATATCTGCACGTATACCCCTAACATTCTGTATATATACCAGGTGGCTCTCGAACGCCGTACTTTCTACTTATAAATGCCCCGCATGCACAAATGGTGAATGGGATGTCTACCAACTGATTTTCACAGGGGAGCTACTGCCAGCGGGCAGGTTACGTCAGAATATGGAGAATAAGAAACGGAGTGTTGCTCGCAGCATGTTACTCAGCGCTTCCGGTCAAATGCATCCCTTGCATTGGTAAACATCCTTTTCGACCGCATAGTTCTAGGCTGGTGTAAGGTACAGCCGCACTATATGTTCTGTCTGCACATCAGCAATGGCTAGTGTGATCAGCAGCGACGAATACACAGACATCATTTTAAGCTGGACAACCTGTTCGAAGTGCAACAGAAGCTCCAAACAGACGTACGCCTTCTACACACATATTTCGCCGAAGAGTATTAGTTTCTGTTCCATACAATCAGCGCTTTTATTGAGTTGAATGTCTACACGTGTATAAATTAATAATATTTCATTTACTGCATCATTGGCGTGTCTACAAACAGTGGCGGCGGGTAGGGGGTGGGGTGAGGAGGGATAGTCCTCCCACCCCCCAATTTGTAAAGTAAATATTACATTTTAATCCACTTTAGGCAGTTGGAACTGGGAATTATTTTAAAAAACTATTTGTACAAGCCTTGTTGTCTTATATGCTAAATCTTTCCTTTATTGTTTAGCGAGCGCTACGGCAAGTAGTGGAGACTTTGCATGTGCTGTGAGCAAGGGTACTAGGGGTACATATTTTTTGCCAAGGTCGTGGACACTGAGTTATAATTCACCCGCTTGCCGCATGCATTCGTCAGCCTGGCAGTTTCTTTATTGTCTGTTAGTTTCTTAGTGTGTATTCAAATACTGAATGATTTTTAATTGTATAATCATGCCGTGCATCTATGTAATTTTACCGGGCGAGCTGGCCGTGGGGTTACGGGTGCGCAGCTGTGAGCTTGCACTCGGAAAATAGTAGTTTCGAATCCCACAGTCAGCAGCCCTGAAGATAGTTTTCCGTTGTTTCCCATTTTCGAAATTAATTCAACATTTTCTTCGTTAGATATATACAAATGTTTATATGCACGTTCATCACTACGCCGTCTGGGATTATACAGTTTCCTGAGTCGGATATTCACAATTTGCGCCATTAAATCAACCAGAAGGCAACACTAAGTCGTCACAGAACAAACTTTAAGCTGAGACTGGCTTGGTAAATCTTAAGCAAATGGTTGCATAGTACTAGCACATGCTAGGTTTTATTCATGTAGAATTCAGCATTTGCTGGAAAATTAACCAAATGCTTGCTAGCAAGTAAGTACCAGTAAGTAAAGCAACTGCTAGATTATTTTATTCATACTTATTCCAGCATATGCTTACAAAGGAGGTAGCAAAAGCATTTGCTAGACTTTATGCATACGTCCCATTAAGCTAGTCGGCAAAGAAAAATACATCTCACAATATATGCTACGTACTTTTTATCTTGTCCTATTAGTTTACCCAATATTTCAGGACCTAATGTGTTTTGAACGGTCGTAGCAGGATACGCCAGTTACGTCATTCTGTCCACGCGTAGCGGAAGAACAGTAGCAGAGTATAGGGCTTGTTGAACCTGTTTCTTATCGCAGGCCAACACATGTTGTTGTGCACTTCCCCTAAAGGCTTGGCAAGTAGAAGAGGTTGACTCACGTGCCAGGCCACTTCGTGTACTCGAAAACCGGTCTAGGGTAGTCTGTGTGAAAAGTACACAGAATCCTTACAGTGAGGTCGAAGATCCGTACCAGCACATGCATGCGAATCAAGTGTTGTGTAGCTGTGTGTGATTTATAAGACGTCTATGGCATTACTCAGGGATCCAAGCTGACAAAATGAAAGGAAATAGTTAATAAGTAATGAAAAATGGGCGCAACATTTCGGTGCAGTTATTGCGACAGTCTACGATGAATTGCTGACAATAGACAATTCGAGTTGTCTATGCTTATTCATAAACTTTTCAGGTCAATGAAAGGACGGTGGACACTGAAAGAAAAGGCTAAAAGTATTCAGTGAAATTGTTATTAATGAGACAAACTTCAAAAACCGTAGTTGCATCCATCGTGAACATTGCTCCTGTGGAATTCCGCCGGGCATTAGTAAGAGAAGGCTTATTCTTCCTTTTCCTAATCTGTTTACCCTCCAGGGTAGGTTTTCGCTGGGACTCAGCAAGGGATCCCACTTCTACCACCTCAAGGGCAGTGTCCTGGAGCGTGAGACATTGGATCGGGGGATACAACTGGGAGAATGACCAGTACCACGCCCAGGCGGCCTCACCGACTATGATGAACAGGCGCATTGCGGGGGATGGGAAGCTTGAAAGGGATAGGCAAGGAAGAGGAAAGGAAGTGGCCGTGAACTTAAGTTAGGTAACATCCCGGCATTTGCGTGGAGAAGTGGGAAACTACGGGAAAAAACTTTCAGGATGGCTGAGGTGGGAATCGAACCACCTCTACTCATTTGACCTCCCGAAGCTTAGTAGACCCCGTTCCAACCCTCGTACCACTTTTCAAATTTCGTGTCAGAGCTGGAAATCGAACCCGAGCCTTCAGGGGTGGCAGCTAATCACACTAACCACTACACCAAGGAGGCGGACAGAAGGCTTATTACTGGACAGTAAGTGCCGATAGGTAAAATGATGACTGTAATGGACCCGTTTAATTAGAACTTCCGTAAAAATAATATTATTATTACTACTACTACTACTAAACCAAACCAAACAAAACACCATGGCACTACAGCCCTTGAAGGGCCTTGGCCTACCAAGCGACCACTGCTCAGCACGAAGGCCTGCAGACTACGAGGTGTCGTGGGGTCAGCACAACGAATCCTCTCGGCCGTCATTCTTGGCTTTCAAGGCCGGGGCCGCTATCTCACCGTCAGTTAGCTCCTCAAATCTAATCACGTAGGCTGAGTGGACCACGAACCAGCGCTCAGGTCCAGGTAAAAATCCATGACCTGGCCGGGAATTGAACCCGGGGCCTCCGGATAAGAGGCAGGCATGCTACCCCTACACCACGGGGCCGGCACTGCTACTACTACTACTACTACTACTACTACTACTACTAATAATAATAATAATAATAATAATAATAATAATAATAATAATAATAATAATAATAATGTCTTTACCTTTCACTAACTAATTTTTACGGTTTTCAGAGACTCTGAAATGCCAGAATTTTTACCGCAGTATTTTTTAGTGCAAGTAAATCTACAGACACGAGACTGGCGTATTTGAGCACCTTCAAATACCACCGAACTGAGCCGCCATCGAACCTGCCAAACTGGTATCAGAAGACCAGCGCTCTATCGTCCGAGCTACTCAGGCCCGCATTAGAGCATAGAGTAAGTTGGTCGTGCGGTTAGGGGCGCGCAGCTGTGAGCTTGCATTTTCGTGATAGCGGATTCGAACTCCACTGTCGGCAGCCGGGAAGATAGTTTTCCCTAGTTTCCCATTTTCACATCAGGGAAATACTGGGACTGTACCTTTATTAAGGCCTCGAACGCTTCCTTCCCACTTGTATCCCTTTTCTCTCCCATCGTCGCCGTAAGACCTACTTGTGTCGGTGCGACGTAAAACAATTCGTAAGTACATGTTTCGGTAATTTCGGAGACATGTCTGCAATTACAAGATTAATAATAATTCGGACTTGTTAAAAGTTCACTATTCTCTTTAGTGTCTTCTGACAGATTACCAGCTACGAAGTTTGAGTGGGGCGATTATATTCATAATAGTTAATAATAATAGACTAACACAGTTATTATTATAATATTGGCAGTGGCTTTAGACAATGCAAGCTGACAGCCGCGCTCTCCCAATCACACGGCCAACTCGCCCAGTAATAATAAAAATACCGAGCTCGATAGCTGCAGTCGCTTAAGTGCGGCCAGTATCCAGTATTCGGGAGATAGTAGGTTCGAACCACACTGTCGGCAGCCCTGAAAATGGTTTTCCGTGGTTTCCCATTTTCACACCAGGCAAATGCTGGGGCTGTACCTTAATTAAGGCCACGGCCACTTCCTTCTCACTCCTAGCCTTTCCCTGTCCCATCGTCGCCATAAGACCTATCTGTGTCGGTGCGACGTAAAGCAACTAGCAAAAAAAGTAATAATAATAATAATAATAATAATAATAATAATAATAAATGTTTACGTGCCAATGGAGACGCGCGGTTTCGGAATTTTGCCCACAGGTATTCTTTAACGTGCCTGTAATTCTACCGATCAGAAGCGGACGTATTTCAGCACTTTCAAATACCAGCGGACTGAGCCAGGATCGAGCCTGCTAAGTTCATGAAACCAGTGCTTGAACCGTCTGAGCCTCTCAGCCTGGCAACGTTTATTTTGATACGTTTAATATGCACTGCAAAAGCAGAATGCTTTAATTTACCATTAAATATTTTCTTTTCGTTTGGAAGCACGAAAGGAAGGTACGTTTAATTAATTTATTTTTATAACATGTCCCTTATTGGTATGAAGCAAAACGTTCGATGTGCTTTGACAATTCAATTCTGATACTACTCACTTGGAAATCCCATCCCATGCATTCTTTCCTTGACGTAAGAAACTTTATTTACGTACACGTCAACACGGGGAGTTTCTGCAAACGGTGAGTTGGTCTCCCAAAAATCCATTGTATTGAAATCACACTGTGGGAGAATATTCCACGTAAGCAGTTCGACAAAAGCACTAGACCTGTCACGTGCCGGTTCGGTTGTCTGCTGTTCGTAGGGACGGGGATGTGGTAGGACGGGTTCCCGCCCCTACATGAAACCGGACTAGAGGTATGAGCTGTCTGTCTGACCTTGGCCTGAATAACAGCTGTCAGAGAGGCGAATGATCGTCCGTACTAGTACGCGAGTTACTTCGTAGTAGTAGTAGTAGTAGTAGTAGTAGTAGTAGTAGTAGTAGTAGTAGTAGTAGTATTTGAATAATGCCAGTGTATGAATACCACGAATACCATGATATGCTGCTAGTATATCGTGTGGCAGAACAGAACACGAGTCGCCCTTCATGAATCTATCGGGGAAGGCTTTCCAACAGACGGGTCCCGAATCCAGCAACGATTCTTGCTGTACTGCAGCGTAATCGCGATACAGGTTGTGTTACATCACGCTTTGAAAAGCGATGGCCTGAAAGGCCACGTGTAATCCTAGACGCGGAAGGAGACATCCTGACAATGAAATGAAATGGCGTATGGCTTTTAGTGCCGGGAGATCCCAGGACGGTTTCGGCTCGCCAGGTGCAGGTCTTTTGATTTGACACACGTAGGCGACCTGCGCGTCGTAATGAGAATGAAATGAGGATGAAGACAACACATACACCCAGCCCGAGTGCCAGGGGAAATTAACCATGATGGTTAAAATTCCCGACCCTGCCGGGAATCGAACCCGGGACCCCTGTAACCAAAGGCTAGCACGCTAACCGTTTTGCCATGGAGCCGGGCATCCTAACGATAGTAAACGATGATCCCAGGCGCCGTACGCGTAGTATAACACGAGCCGTAGGTGTACCAACTTGGACGATACGTAGGACACTGCATGAAGAACGAGTGCATCCTGACCACATTCAACGGGTGCAGTGTCTTTCACAGCTGATTCCCATTTTTTACGAGTTGATGTACGTCGCCACGACACAGATAGATCTTACGGCGACGACAGGACAGGAAAGGGCTAGGATCTTGAAGAAGCAACCGTGGCCTTAATTAAGGAACAGCACCAGCATTTGCCTGATGTGAACAGGGCAAACCACGGAAAACCGTCTTTAGGACTGCCGCCAGAGGGGTTCGAACCCACTATATCCCACTCATGGGCTGTGGAACATCTCCATTCAGTAGGAGAAGGCAATTTCCAGCACCGGTTCTCAATTAATACCTGGATGGGTGTAGTAGGAGGTCGGTTACGTGGACTAATCATCTTTTTATTAATGTTACCTTGCTCCTGTAGATACAGTACGTTACTTGAGCTTTCAGAGGACGTGTCGCTTTGACTACGCAGAACCACGTGAATTTTATACGATGGTGCAGTCATTGCCTCAACGGTGGACAGGACGATGTGGAACTATCAATTTGCCAGCCAGATCTCCAGACCTTATTCCTATGGATTTTTATGTCTGGGGGGACATGAAACGCAAAGTATATCGAACTGAAGTAACCACTTCGGATGATTTCCGTGAACGTATTGTTTAAGCAGCAGAGGATATTCTGAACAAACCTGGTGTCTTGGCTCGAATGCATCGCAACTGGATTCGGAGAAGTGAAGACTGCAGAGAAACCCAGAGTGATCACTTTGAACAATTGCTACGAGGTTTTACTTCGGTGTGTCAGATGTTACGCCATTTCTGCAACGTAATGAATTTGGAGTACAGTACAGAATCGATATAGTATTTTGAGTCTCGATAGTTCGATGTTCTCGTAAATCCGAGCAGAGAAATTTATGCACCAGTAATAAAAATTAAAAATCGAGAGTTTCAGTGCGCGAGTGCCTTGTACGTGGCGAAAGCTGAACACAACACACGGAAGACCTGCTTGTTAAAATGCTAGACATTGACCTTTAACGCAGTTCGGCTGTACCTCAATCCTACCCTGCACGTGGTTTGGGTTTATTACGTGTGTTCGAACAATTTACATTTTGTTTCTTATTCACTGCGAGTTAAAACAGAAGGCACTTTGCGTTTTTAAGTGCCGATGACCTTAAAACAGCAATCATCATCATCATCATCATCATCATCATCATCATCATCATCATCATTATCACGTATAAATATTCAATAAAATGCTTGTTTTATATCATCACTACTGAAATATGAGGTATAAGTAAACATTTAACTTAAGAAGGTTGCCTAGAGTGTTTTGTTAATTTACAAAAGAAAGTTTAAAATGTATTTTAGTGTAAGGCAATCTGTACGTTTTTGTTTTCGAAACTGTTGTAGTGTAATGTTAAACATAGGTACATTTTTTGTACACAGGCGTTTTCGTGTACGTTCGTAAATCCGTGCTTTTCTATTCGAGATAGTCTTGTTACCGTCCACCTGGAATTACGGAGCCCCTACTCTATTTTAGTTCATTCTTTTCTACAACAGAGTGTTACTACTGCGACTGTAGTTCCTACGACCACGCCACTCCCATGTCTGTCACTAATGTGCGCCTTGTTCGACTCTGTCCTGCTTGACTATGTGGTTCTCGTTACCTTCTTCCTCTTCGTGTACTGCAGCCTTACGTCTTAACAGGTATGCTGTATTCTACCGACATCATCTTAACACGCAGTACCGTAATCTGCTGTGATTTGTTATTAGCACTATCATAGTAAAATGCAGGATGTAGTTGCGGAGGAATCTTCTTAGATACGTTCGACATCTGTGAATTGTGTACAATTTCATATTTCATCTTGTGCTCATGAAAGCGCCCGTCGGCCTGGCGTTCAGGTTAATAGCTACATGTCTCTAACGTGTAACCTTGTTTATGTTTCTCAGATTTGTTGATGTGTATGTTTGAATTTTTAATATCGTATGGCTATTTCTAGCAGAGTGCAGCCCTTCTAAGGCAGACCCTCCGATGAGGGTGGACGGCATCTGCCATATGCACGTAACTGCGTGCTGTTGTGGTGGAGGATAGTGTTATGTGTAGTGTGTGGGTTGCAAGGATGTTGGGGACAACACAAACACCCAGCCCCAGGGCAAATGGAATTGACCAATGAAGGTTAAAATCCCCAACCCGGCCGGGAATCGAACCCGGGAGCCTCTGAACCGAAGGCCAGTACGCTGACCAGAGTCGGACTGTATGTTTGATATTTATACACAACACGAGATAACAGCTGACTCATCCCTACGAACTTGGCCTGGTTCTCGTCTTACGCATAGTATTGTGTGGTCAACTACTGCGACCGATGTTGCATCACGTGTTTCCTCTTAAACCACGCATATTTTACTATATTCTCCAACGTATTTCAGCTTTTAATGACCTGATGATAATAATATTAATAACGTTAAGTGCTTTACGTCCCACTAACTACTTCTACGGTTTTCTGAGACGCTGAGGTGCCCGAATTTAGTTCTTTTTGTGTACCAGTAAATCTACCGACACGAGGCTGACGTACAGTATTTGAGCACCTTCAAATACCACGGGACTGGGCCAGGTTCGAACCTGCGAAGTTGGAGTCAAAAGGCCGGCATCTTAACCGTCTGAGCCACTCAGCCCGGAAGAAGGCACAAAATGTAGGTACGTTTAATCTATTTAGTTGGTTTTTTGCTATTTTGCTTAATTCGCACTGACACAGATATGTCTTATGGCGACGATGGGATAGAAAATATCTAGGAAGTGGAAAGAAGTGGCCGTGGCCTTAATTAAGGTACAACCCCGGCATTTGCCTGCTGTGAAAATGGGAAACCACGGAAAACCATCTTCAGGGCTGCCGACAGTGGGGCTCGAACCCACTATTTCCCGATTACTGGATACTGGCCGCACTTAAGCGACTGCAGGTATCGAGCTCGGTTTATTTAGTTGTATAACATGCCCAATATTCCTTTGAAACTAAACGTCCGATGTGTTTCGATAATTCAATTCCGATGCACAACGGGGATCGTACCGTACTTCACGTCCCGGCGCGCCTATCCCAACCAGTAATTATATCACACGCTCGTACAGGTCCCGCACCGACACAGGTTTTCAGGTCATTTCCATACTCACTAGATCACGGGGCTGGTGACCACAGATACCCCAATCCCCTAAAGGACGTAACAGCAAATAAACCAGTATTAACGCTGAGAATTCTATACATCTCCAGGGTCCGAAACCGATGACCAGTGTTCTTTGAAACCCCTAAGACGGAAACTATATACTAACAACAACAAAACCAGTTTGGCGAGAATGTAACTTAATACACTACTGTAGTAGCCGCCTTCAGCTGTTATCGTAGTTCAGTTGCTCTTAAACATAAAACCAGTTTGACAAGTATGTTACGTAACATCTCGTGCATTGCGTAGGTAGCGTTCAGCTGTTACCGTAGTACATTTGCTCGTAAACATAAACAGAAACCAGTTTGGCACGGTGGCGCGTGACTTGCCTGTTAACAAAGGGAAGCTATTCATTCGTAAGAACAAGGCATACTACCTATTCTAAAAACATCGTATCTCTTTTCTCTCGATAATAACTTCCGAGGATTACTAAAAGTTTGATATATAGTGGTTCGTCACATCGTTCTCTATTGCTAGAAGAAATATCTGTAGGTATACCCCTGACATTCTGTATATCAAGAAAGTCTTAATCTCTCTTGTTAGGTAACCGGTAAATAGCGCAAAACAGTTTTCGGATCTGAACACAAGGGTTTAGTCTCCGGGTAATATCAACAATATTGTAAGCAACTGGAAGTCTCTAGAGTTCAAATCTATAAGCTTAAAGATCAAATCAAAAATTAAGTGTTCCTGACACTAAAAGCGAACAGTGCGTTACGAGTCAGCGCAGGCACCATCTTGTTCCAAGTTCAGCTCCATGCTCCCTTAAGTCGCTTTCGGAGGTTACGCCCCTATGTATTAAGTCTAGCTCCCTAGTCCCGTGCCGCCATCTCGTTCCGAGTTCAGCTCGAAGCGTATGTACGTATATAACGTGAGCTAGCTATTGACATGCAGAGTTCCTTCACTTTCTCTTGTCAGCCAGGTATTCCCTCTACTGTGCCCATTAACACACTATGATAAATTGTATGATTTAACATCATTAATATCGCGGTAGGTAACAGGTAAAAGAAAAGAAGATATGCGATGGATTTCCTTTCCTATCCTATTTCCCTTAGTCAACCTTTGTTCTTTTTTATTCCAACGGCATTAGGTTTGCGGAGCCTAAGGAGTCTTTCATTTTCACGGTCTTCGTGACCGTTCTCTTTCTTTTGTTCATTATTCGAAGATTCGAACCACTTTTTTCCCTTTCGATAATAATGGCGTGTGGCCTCCGAAGAGGCCTGATGCAGGTCCTTCGAGTTGACACCGTATAGGCGACCTGTGCATCTGTGAGTTCGGGGACCTATCTATGATGAAGTCTAATGATGAAGACGGCACACACACCCAGCCCCCGAGAATTCGGAATTAACCATTGGAGGTTAAAATCCCCCGGCCCATCCGAGAATCGAGTCCGCGAATCCCTGGACCGAAGGCCAGCACGCTTACCATTTACTCATTGAGCCAGATTTCTCTCCTGATTGGTATTAAGAAGGGGTGATTACCCAGTTGTACTAGCTGTACTTCTTTTTAAAATAATACTCACCTCCACTACCATCATTACTTTCCAACATTCAGTGTACTGTTATCTGCTTTCCTTCATACTAGGCCTTCCTTTTTATTTATTCATGTTTTCCCTTCTTTCTCAGCCACTTGCCCAACAATTTGGACGGGATGCGGTTGCGTTCCGTGTCACTTACAGTATGTGGATTCGGCCCATTTTTACGGCCTGACGCCAACCATGTTTGGTTTTCTCTTTTTCTAGTGTTCGCAATAAATCAGGTGGGTTTTTTGGTGACTAGAACTGGGAAAGGAGCGGTCATAGCCTTAATTAAAGTACAACATCAGCGTTTGCCTGGTGTGAAAATGACAAACCACGGAAAAACACATTCAAGTGTGCCGATCATGGGTTTCGAACCTGCCATCCCCCGAATGCAAGCGAACAGCTACGCGGCCCGTACCGCGCAGCTATCTCGTTTGTTTTTGTACGGTTTAATACCAGGTCAGGATAATAATGTTGTCCCTTAGAAGGGGTCGCACATCTATATTTCTTTCACCTGTTAACATGCAACAATACGAAAGGTGTTAAATCATACAATTTATCACAGTGTATTTATGGGCACAGAAGAGCGAATACCTAGCTGTCAGTAGAAGGTGAAGGAATTCTGAATGTCAGCAGTTAGCTCATGTTTCATACGTAGTACTAATCAGACCGTGCAGCCCCTCGCTGGCAAATGAAGCACAGTTGAATACATTATATCTTCTCCAGAATTACTAGTCCGGGTTTGAAACTAATCATGATGATTAATTTGTAATGTTTGTAAGTTTAAGGCTAGGTGTAGTAAATAGTGTAGTTCCATTTAAGAAAACAAAGTCGGCGCTATTATCTCAGAAGATATTGACACCATGAAAATGTACTCGTAAGTCTGGTTATGAGCTCCTTGATGCAATTACTGGAAGTGAAAACAAAATGTCAATATCTTTAACGGTTCACGAGTTATTTGAGGTGGACCTGTTACCTGAATAACACTGTATAAAAGCAGGCTTGTCGCGAACAATGGCGTTGTGTGTCATAGTGCTGGAGTGTTGAGAGAGTGTCGTCGTGTGGAGTTTTAGAATTATCGTTGAGGTGTGTTGGAGTATTGAGTTTTTAGTGTTGACCCCATCGCTTTAATTTCGCTTTAATCATTTCGTAAAACTATTCATAAAATGTTTAATTCGTGAGATTTGTAAATTATTTATGTGAAAGTTAGATAAATAGAGATAAACAAAATTGATAATCATTCATTCTGCCTATATAATCTTGATTAGAACTATAATATAGACCTAATCAAGATTAATAACAAATTGCCCTTTCACTATGTATGGCCGCAGCTGTCAATCTATATGGCAATACTATTAAGGGATTTAACAATTTTAATTTATCTGTCGAATTGAGAAATCCTTATTATGTCTTCTGTTTCCCTTCACAGACGTGCTATTAGAATACAATATTTCAAGATCGTTATTTTCAATGAATTTCGCTGCATTTTCACACTTATCGTAAAATAGGTAAATTTCGCTTTAAACAGGCTTTGTCGCTGTAATTCGCTGTAATTCGCGAAAGCAAAATCACTGATTTCGTAACCAGAATCACATGATTCTTTAAGATATCTCAAAATCGCTTCAAAATATATTTTGTCGCGTTTATCGTTAAAGCGAAACAATCATGCCTCTACTCATGGTCAAGTATAATGTGTGTGTGTGTGTGTGTGTGTGTGTGTGTGTGTGTGTGTGTGTGTGTGTGTAACATTGGGTCATCCTAGATTAAATTAGTCCAATAAAACAGCCAGAGTATTATCCAGCTTGGATTGCAAATCTGAGATATGACGACTTCTCCTTCTCCTTGGCCTTTTTACCCAATTTATTTGGGTCGGAACTTGTCGTGGATTTGACCCAGTTTTACGGCCAGATGCTTTCCCTGACGCCAACCTCATGCTGGGGGATGTATTCACTATTGCGTTTATCTGTAGTGGTAGGTAGTGTATATGTGGCGTAACCTTAGCAGGCTACGTAACATTTTCGAGTTAATTGATTAACACCAAGCCTCTCAGTAGTTAGCACGACTGGGAGGAATTCTACTACTATCCCTTTAATATACGATTGTTTTTAGATTGTCTCACGAGCATCCTCGCAAATCCTGGTATCACGTGCATCTGGTTTGCACCAGAATCATGCGCACAGTGGACATTTCCTGGTTGAGCTACGGTCACGCTATGGTGTTGCGGGAAGTAGCCTTGCCGTACCGGCCCCTGTCGGGAAATGCTCACTGCGTGAGGGGTACACAATCTGATCATAGTTGTACAGTAATCATTTTGGGTAGATGTGATTCACTCACAGCGCTAGCGGCACTCCGGTAGTGTGTTGACCGTTGGCCATTTATGCCCAATGTATTACAATCCCTTTTACTTTTTGTCATTCAATTTCTATATGGTGTTGGTGGCTCAGGCTATGATGTAATTGAACTCTGTATTGGGCGAAGGCTTGTTTGGGTTCAATAAATGAGTATAAATGAGTATAGTGGTAGGTAGTGTGGTGTACTGTGTAGTGGCAACGTAGCCCAGACACTCGCAGGAGATCGGGCATGCGCAAATAGCGGTCAGGTGGCGCTGTTGTCAAAATGTAGTGTGCATTTGATGGGCATCCAGTTGCGTGTGCTGTTGCTGTGTGGCGTTGAAGTGACGAGTGTTGATTTCACCGTTCTAAAGCATATTTTCGAAAGGTGATCAGCGTTCGTGGATTAAAATCGTGGTTGCCCGTGGCAAATATGCATCAGAATGTTATCGATTATTACGTGAAGCCTGTGGCGAGAATGCATTACCATATAGGACGGTTGCACGATGGGTCAAGGCGTTCCGTGCAGACCGGAATGAGACTGCGGATTTGCACCACACAGGTCGGCCATCCATTCCTCAAGATCAGATTGACATCGTGAGTGGTCTCGTTTCCCTAGACCATCGATGGACTGTCCGGGAATTATCCGTAGAGATTGGTCTCAGTCATCATGCGGTGTGCCACATACTGACGAAATGACTTAACATGAGGAAAATTGAGCCCCGTTGTGTTCCACATCAACTCACCAACGTACAGAAATGGCACCGGTATGTTCTGGCTGGCATCCACCTGGACAGATACCGCAACGAAGGAGACGCATTTCTGCAACGTATTGTCCCCATTGATGAGACGTGGGCACGAGCCAACGCGCATGAATTAAAAGCGTCGATTGGATGAATGGCGTCACCCAGGTTCGCCACGTCCACAGACATTTCGACAGGAACCCAGTCGGGTGAACCTTATGCTGATTATGGCATACGAATACAAGGCTGTTATTCTTACGCATGATGTGCCTGAGGGACAAATCGTCAACAGTGATTACTAATGCCGACTTCTGGTGCGACATCTGCGTCCGACTACGCGGCGCAAACGTCCACGTTTATTGCGAGACGACCGCCCTATCTTGTTGCATGACAATGGCTAAGCGTTCGAATCTTCCTGCTCGAAACTCCGAACGTGGGTCCCATTGAATTAATTTGTAAGTTACTCAATATCACATTTATTTTGCTGTAATGACTTCCTGTTCGAATCATTTCTATTTATTGGTCAGTTGCGTTTACAAAATATCTAATTCTTTAAAGTACATCTGTCCATTTTTGTTACAAGGAGTTTCGACTAGAAACATTCGAACATTTTGTCATGGAACGACTGACTACTTACATTATGTAGTGAATACTTTCGACTGAAAACATTCGACTATTCAGTGAACCATGGTACTTTTACGAATTAGATTTATTTATGTAATTGACCAATTATTAGAAATCACTAGTATAGACACTCATTGGAATAAAATAAATGTTATACTGAGCAACTTACAAATTCATTCAAAGGGACACCATTGTAGCCAAGAGGTCCACTCCATTCTGCACTGGAAATAGAAATGTGCATTACCCGAAGATACAAATCTCGTACCCTCTCACTAACAGTGGCTATTCTCAGTGTAGTTTTTCCAAGGGTCTCTGTACACTCGCTCCTGGCAAATAGCGCGATAGTACTGTACCTAGAGCAGGTATCTCAATCCCGGCCTTAAATGATTACAGTATAAACCATCAAATGCCCTACAGTTACACAGGTTAATAGACTATTTACTGTACGTAGTCATCCGTACACAGGGCTAATAAACAGAGATGCCTCGAGTATGAACCAATATCATACGAATGGCCTTTTTACTTGGTACTAACTGGGCAGAAGATGTGGAGAGACGACAATGAGGCTATATCACTGAACAATGCTAACAATAAAAAGTAAAATTTATGTTGCTGCAGGATATATGAGAATAGCCAGACGCACTATTTTTTAAGATTATTGTTGTAGTTATGCCTTATTTATGAATAACGTAACTGATCAAGAGAAATTACAGCGAAAACAAAGGTAATACTGAAAACCCTCCATAGCAACAGGAGATATACGAAGTGATAACAAACCGATAGTTTCATTCGCTACTGTGTCGCAGTGACGGGAGTGCGACTGAATTCGGTCGACTTGTTTTGAAAACTAGTCGACTGCTACGATAATTATTGAAACTTTAGACTAGTTCGATCGTTGTTGGTCGATAGCGCCCATCTCTTATTTATACAATACTATGTACTCATTTCTTTCTTTCCTTATTTCGTGTTTTGAGAGAGAGAGAGAGAGAGAGAGACTGTACATCCACATCACGTAGAAACACACCAGGATGCTATTCTGAACTCCTGTCTAGACCTTCGAAATCTTTATACACTCACAGTGAATCGCATAATTATTCGGACAGACATGGATTTGTTATATTTTCCTTTGTATTTTGATTTCAGTAACAATAATGCACCGATATAAATTAAATACAAGTTTCTGTAAGGAATATAAAAACTAAATGTTCATCATTCTTCTAACGAACACTGTCATTGAAAATATAATAATTAAAAACAAAATCAAAACCAATATTGCACGAAATTATTCGGACACTTTCCTTTTTTACATATGATCATATAGATTCAGTAAGTGGTGGGCTTTCCTGTCATTCGAATTACTTCCCTGAGTCGACTTGGCATGCTCGTCACTAATTTCCGGGTGTAAACGGGACATATCTTCTGCCACTCTTCTTGAAGTCGGTTTTTTAGCTGTTCTCTAGATGTGATTGTTGTTTTTCTTATTTCATAACCCAAGTTTGTCCCAAAGATTCTCAATCACATTGAAGTTTAGTGATTGAGGGGTAAGATGAAGCATTTTGTGTAAATAAACAATAACCACATCCTTATATTTCAGGCCATGTGCTTTGGGTCATTATCTTGATAAAACTGAAAATGTTCACTAATCACCATCTTTTCGGCACTCCTTTCCATATTATCCCTCAGTATTCTAAGGTATTGAAAGCGGATCATTTTACCCTCAATAAAAAACAATTCACCAACTCCATTAGCCGACATACACCCCCACACCATTACATGTCCACCGCCATGCTTCACAGTTGTTTTCAGATTTTTGTCTTGAAGCTGAGTATTTGGACGCCGCCAAATTGTTATCCTCCCGTCAGACTGAAATACTGTATGTTAAATTTACTCTCATCAGCAAATATAACGTCATTCCACCACTCATTGTCTTCTCTAACATGCTCTTTGGCAAACGGCATTCTCTTTCTTCGATTTATTTGATTGATGCAGGGCTTGCTTCTTGCAATACGGCCGTGAAAGTTACTTCTTCTGAGCACTCACCGTATTGTTTCGGGATGCAGTTTCCTTCCGGTGTCTGTGGCAATCTCAGTAGCGAGTTGTGCAGCTCCTAACCTGGGTTCTTTTTTTGTTTTTATGATGATATAACCCATTTCTCTCACAGAAAATGTTCTTGGACGTCCCATATGCGGTAGATGTTCAGTCCTATCTTCCTCCCGGAATCTTGTGATAATATCAGAGAACGCACTTTTCTTGATTTGTAACATTTCAGCAATTTTACGACAACTTTTACCTTTAGCATGGTGAAAAATTACTAGCTGCCGCGGTTCGATTGTACTCTCTCTTACTCTGCGGCCCATTTTCACTTAATTTTTACATAGCACTCTAACTCACTGAATGTTTACCTTCACACTGTCCGTGGCTCTTCTACACACGGCCTTTGCACGGCAACTGACTTGTGTCCGAATAATTTTGTTGAGGCAGGTTAACTGCGTCCTGAGGTCCTAGGGTCACTGGTCCTCTCTCCTGTTTTCTAAAAGTACACATTTCAACGCCGTGTTGAATCTGTCAAACTGGGTTCTCTCAGAAACTAGTTTGCGTGTACAATATTTTCTCTGAACTCTAGGGCCAGTGTGTAGCAAAGGCTATAATTAACGTGTCCGAATAATTGTGTCATATCCAGCAATCGGGAGATAGTGGGTTCGAGCGCCACTGTCGGCAGCCCTGAAGATGGTTTTCCGTGGTTTCCCATTTTCACACCAGGCAAATGCCGGGGCTGTACCTTAATTAAGGCCATGGCCACTTCCTTCCAATTCCTAGGCCTTTCCTATCCCATCGTCGCCATAAGACCTATCTGTGTCGGTGCGACGTAAAGCAAATAGAAAAAAAAAATTATGTGAGTCACTGCACCAAAAGCGTCAAAATGGCTAAGTGTGCGATTAAACACATGGATGACAAATAGGTATAATTATTTCTGATTAGAAGATCATGTTTAGTCTTAAGTTAATTTTGCTGTTATTCACGGTGAATCACCTAAAACTTGCACCCTAAATATTTCTGAAATGGAAGGTGCTATTGATATGCTGTTTTCAGAGAAATAAAGTGTAACCAAGAGTTCATAATTGTAGCTCATACACAGATTGTAATAATTATTAAAATTATTATAATAATTATTTATAAAGTTATATTATTTCAAGTGGAACAATGCCTATTGACATCGACAAAATAAAACCAGACTAAATTAAAATGTCTATGGTATTTTTTCATGTTTTTAATACAAGTAGTTTACGAGCTATCGTAGCTTGAAAACTGTAAATACCGACACCGGCTCCAGTCAACTGCTTAGCAATGAGGGTTATGTTTGTTTCCTTTACAGTGCACTGATTGCATTGAGACTGCCTTGTCAGTTACTTTGAGACAGTTCGAGAAGTAGGATGTGGTGGAAGATGGTATTTAATAATACTGAAAAATCCGACATGTTAATAGTGTATGGAGAATGTAGGAAGAATGGTGTTCCTTTTTGTGCTCTGTACGCCGAATGATATCCCAATAGACATCAACCATCTCCGCAATTACTTGTGAACCTCTTCAACCAATTACGTGAAACTGAAAGTGTAACACGTAGAAATCGTAACAGGAACAAACGAGTGACTGGAGAAGGTGAAATTAATGTTCTAGCTGCTGTTGCTGTAATCCGCACCTAGTTCCCGTTTAATCGCATAAGAAAGTAGCATGAGTCAGGCAAGTGTACTGCACGTTCCCCGCCGTCAGAAGTTCAATCCATGCCACGTCTCACTCGATCAAGAGCTGCATGGAAACGATTTTGAGAATCGTGTTAACGTTTGTACACGGGAATTAAGACAAGATACACCAGATTTACAAAGTATCTTGTTTAGTGATGAAACAACATTTACAAATCATGGCCAAGTAAACCTCTGAAACATCGGTAAGCAATCCCCATTGACTTCGTCAAATGGAACATCAGCGTCCACTGAGATTAAAAGTGTGGTATAAAATAGTAAACCATCAGCTCATAGGCTTTTTTTTTGCATAGAAGGAACATTAGAATCTGAAAAGTATCTCAACCTCATAGCAGACCAAATTCCACTGAAGTTAAAAGACCTTCCATTGCAGACTGGGAGGAACATTAGGTACCAGCAGCATGATGGCTCTCCAGCGCATAGCGCACGATGTACTACAGCTTGCCTGCACCGGCAGTTTCCAAATCGTTGGATTGAACGAAGGGGACCTGTACCTTGGCCGGCCCAATCGCCAGATTTGATCCTTTTTTAACTTTGGGGGGGGGGGCAGAAGCTGAAAACCATTGTTTACCAGGATATACCGACTACACGAGATGACACAAAACGACAATCAATCAATCAATCAATCAATACCGATCTGCATTTAGGGCAGTCGCCCAGGTGGCAGATTCCCTATCTGTTGCTTTCCTAGCCTTTTCCTAAACGATTTCAAAGAAATTGGAAATTTATTGAACATCTCCCTTGGTAAGTTATTCCAATCCCTAACTCCCCTTCCTATAAATGAATATTTGCCCCCAGTTTGTCCTCTTGAATTCCAACTTTATCTTCATATTGTGATCTTTCCTACTTTTATAAACGCCATTCAAACGTATTCGTCTACTGATGTCATTCCACGCCATCTCTCCGCTGACAGCTCGGAACATACCACTTAGTCGAGCAGCTCTTCTTCTTTCTCTCAGTTCTTCCCAACCCAAACATTGCAACATTTTTGTAACGCTACTCTTTTGTCGGAAATCACTCAGAACAAATCGAGTTGCTTTTCTTTGGATTTTTTCCAGTTCTTGAATCAGGTAATCCTGGTGAGGGTCCCATGCACTGGAACCATACTGTAGTTGGGGTCTTACCAGAGACTTATATGCACTCTCCTTTACATCCTTACTACAACCCCTAAACACCCTCATAACCATGTGCAGAGATCGGTACCCTTTATTTACAATCCCATTTATGTGATTACCCCAGTGAAGATCTTTCCTTATATTAACACCTAGTTACTTACAATGATCCCCAAAAAGAACTTTCACCCCATCAACGCAGTAATTAAAACTGAGAGGACTTTTCCTATTTGTGAAACTCACAACCTGACTTTTAGCCCCGTTTATCAACATACCATTGCCTGCTGTCCATCTCACAACATTTTCGAGGTCACGTTGCAGTTGCTCACAATCTTGTAACTTATTTATCACTCTATAGAGAATAACATCATCCGCAAAAAGCCTACTGCCCTGTCTGCGCTGAAATTTCTGTGCATCAGTATTTACATGGCAGACTGGAAGCTTGTATTGCAGCTGTTGGTCATCATTTTGAGCAAAACGTTTGAACGCCAATTCTCTATGTTCTTCAGAATCCAAGGAATTTGTTTATTTACTTTTTCTTAAGTTAGTGCTGACACATGGAGCGAACAACTGCCAGTATTTACAATTTTCAAACTACGATAGTTCGTGAACTACCTGCAGTAGAATCTTGAAAAAATGGCATTCTAATTTACTGTAGATTTTTGTTGTTAATATCAATAGGCATTGTTCCATTTCAAAAATGTAACTTCATAAAATAAACACACATTCTAATAATAATTACAATATGTGTATGGACTGCAATTTTGAGCCTTTGGTTACACGTCATTCCTGTGAAAACAGCACATTAATAGCACCTTCCATTTCAGAAATATTTGGGCTGCAAGCCTTAGGTGCTTCATTCGGTATATGACTTGAGTGATATTAAGTGCCGAGTAATATGGCACGAGCTTGAATACTTGATTGCAAACCGCTATCTAGGCGTTCAAGTTCCGAACACGGAAACAATAATGGAAACGTACGTTAATAATGTATTCACAACAATAACTTCAACGTGAAGAACAGGACTATAGTAGGCATGGAACATTACTATCTCAAGTTAATTGTGTGGGAAAATGGTTTTTTTTTTTCAATCGTCGATGATTCATCAAATCACATAACAATGAAGGCTCCAAAAATTTAGAGATGATAGTTATTCCAGCATTTTCCGCAATCAGCCTTCGCGTGTCTATTAATGTCTCAGGTCTTTAAAAAATTAGTAACCGGTAAAGTTTCTTCACTGCTTAAGTTTAACCGTCATCCCAGATATTTTAAGGTATATGAGTAAATAACATGTAGCTCTGTGAATTGATTCATTGCATATTGCAATCTTAAACTTAATACGACCGAGCTCGATAGCTGCAGTCGCTTAAGTGCGGCCAGTATCCAGTATTCGGGAGATAGTAGGTTCGAATCCCACTGTCGGCAGCCCTGAAAATTGTTTTCCGTCGTTTCCCATTTTCACGCCAGGCAAATGCTGGGGCTGTACCTTAATTAAGACCACGCCCGCTTCCTTCCCACTCCTAGCCCTTTCCTCTCCCATCGTCGCCATAAGACCTATCTGTGTCGGTGCGACATAAAGCCAGTAGCAAAAAAAAAATTAATATGATGCAGTAACACTGTTTTCTATTATTACATGAAAGATAATACATATATAATATAAAGGTCGTCTAGTGTAGGTAAAACTTTTGTAAGTATAATAACAGTATGTTCTTAAAACAGATGATGATGATGATGATGATGATGATGATGACGTACTAAGTAGTTCAGATGACTGAGCTCGATAGCTGCAGTCGCTTAAGTGCGGTCAGTATCCGGTATTCGGGAAGTAGTGGGTTTGAACCCCACTGTCGGCAGCCCTGAAGATGGTTTTCCGTGGTTTCCCATTTTCACACCAGGCAGATGCTGGGGCTGTACCTTAATTAAGGCCACGGCTGCTTCCTTCCCACTCCTAACCCTTTCCCGTTCCATCGTCGCCATAAGACCTATCTGTGTCGGTGCGACGTAAAGCAACTTGTAAAAAAAAAGTAGTTCAGTCGGTAGAGCGCTAGCCTTCTGAGCTCAAGTTGGCGGGATCGATCCCGGTTCAGTACGTGTCTGTAGGTTTATTGGCACGTAAAAGAACTCCTGAGGGGCAAAATTCCCACAACTCGGCGTGTGTGAAAATCGTAAAAATTGTTAGTGCGACGTAAAACCAATGACATTATTATTATTATTATTATTATTATTATTATTATTATTATTATTATTATTATTATTATTATTATTATTATTATTATTATTATTATTATTATTATTATTATTAAAATGCAGGAGCCCCACTTCAATCTGGCAGACGTGTTACTCCTTGGAAACAACTTACTGAACGAAATGGAATTCTAAGGGGTGCTACCAATATTAATGGGGTTCATGGAAGAATAAAGGTACAACTAGCTGAATCAGCAAAGAGCATACCGTGGTTGCGCCTGTGAAAACCGCTATGTGGCGATGTTGTTGGAGAAATGCTGACCTGCAGCACATATCTCATAAAGAACGAGAATTCTTTGAGAATCATCGCACAGTATTGAACCATAGATTACATATCATTACCAGCCACAGTTCTAAGGTGAAATATTTCACATAGCAGGTTACGAAGGCGCAACGACGATACGCCTGGATGTGGCAAAAGTTAATGATGTTCGAGTAAAGGCAGATAACGTGGAAGAGATTGGAGATTACAAGGTATTGTTAACAAGTGTTAAAAGGGGAAGGAAACAGTGTAGGGTGGGATTGTTAATTAGAAAAACGATTGCAACCAACATAATTTTTGTTAGGCACGTAAATGAACGAATGATGCGGAGACATTTTGCGGTTACAGGAATTAAGACAAGAATCGTCTCACTATCAATGTATTCATCATGTTAGAGAGCAATAGCGGCGATTTGGAGGGGCGAGGGGGGGACATTCCTTTTAGCAGACTTAAACTAGGAATTATAGGAATTATTAAAAAAGCAATTTGTACAAGCCTTGTTTTCCTATCAGATAATTCTTTTCTTTTTCTTTAATCATTGCCAAAATTATTAGCGGAAATACGCACAAAATGTACTTCGTCCCGGCTAACCGATTTGTGTAGCGTCACAGCTAATAGTGGAGACTTTGCTTGTGCTATGAGGAAGGGTACCAGGGCTATATTGTTTTGCTAAGGTCATAGACACTGGGGTATGGTTCACCTGCTTGCCGCGTGCATTCGTTAGCCTGGCAGTTTTTTTAGTGTCTGTAGTTTCTTAGTGTGTAGTCAACTATGAAATTATTTTAATTGTATAATCAAGCCGTATTTCTTTTTAATTGTACTACATCTGTAATACTGTTCCATTGGTGAAAGTTTTATTGTATAGTATTGAATCAATCTCAAAAAAATATTATTATCACTTTTAAGTTGGTAAACTGTCAATCTTTACCTCTCTGTCGAAATTCGCTGAGAGAACATGAAAAACTTATCATTTTGTGGCTATTTTTTTTTTAGTTTAGATGTATATATCCCCCTCCCCCGGCCCCTATATGCCACAAACCCGAGTACTGTTTGTTATCTGTATATTTTTGCCCCCGCACTTTTAATTCCCAATCGCTGCTACTGTTAGAGAGCAGATGACGATAAAGCAGACAAGTTTTATCAAGCACTGAGTGACGTATTCAGGACCAGCGGCAAAAGCAGGAGTGATTTCAGAGCAAGAATTGGAAATAAAACTGCAGGATGTGAGAAAATAGCGTAAATGTAATGAAGATACGGAAGCTAATGGGAACAGGAAGCTTTTACTGGACTTAGTGTCACTATGGAATTAGCAATTGCTAATTCATTCTTCAAGCACAAGGCTATTCACCGCTGTATATGGGAGGGTACTGGCACCAGATCCATAATAGACTATATATTAACCGACTTTGAATTCATAAACTCTATCAGAAATGTACGGGTATTCCCGTAATTTTCCGCCGCATGAACGTAATTAATGAACATTTCCAAAGAGTAGACAACAACCAGGTTCAGCACACTGAAAGAGAATGGGTAGCATACAGGGATGCTGTAGTGGAAATGGCAACGGTATGCCTAGGAACAACTGTGTGTAAAGATGGGAGAAAGCGAACTTCTTGGTGGAAAAATGAAGTCCGGGCAGGTTGTAAATGTAAAAAAGAAGACGTATCAAAAATGGTTTCAACCAAGAACTGTAGGTAGATAGGGATTTGTACGTACGGCTGAGTTACTCAGATGGTAAAGGGCTGGCGTTCGGAGCTCAAGGTGGCAGGTTCAATACCGGTGATATATGAAGGTGCTGAAATGAGCCAGCCTCGTTTCTGTATATTTACTGTACATAAAAGAACTCCTGCAGGACAACATTTCGGCACCTCGGTTACTCCGAAAACAGTAAACATAGTTAGTGGGACTTAAAACCAATAAGATCATATTATTTAGAAACACGCAATCGTGAATACATCCCTCCACATAGAGTTGGTATCCGGCCGTAAACAGAGCTAAATTCATACGTGTGGGACACAGATCGCACCTACAGCCCCATCAAGATTAAGTAGTAGTAGTAGTAGTAGTAGTAGTAGTAGTAGTAGTAGTAGTAGTAGTAAGAGTAGCCTAGTACGTATCCCCATCCTTGTTTGGATCCGTTGATCGCGGTTAACTATTCAAATATAAACGTTCATTATGCAGTTGCTTATCATTAACACTAGTGGGTATAAAGTCATCCCTAACTGGGATACGTAGCGCTAGAGTGGACTGAGCGAATGAGTTCGGCAGCGTGGAGGAAATGTTCATCCTACCTCACACCTTACGCACTACATCTAGTAGATTTGTTGATTTCCATTTTTTATCCTTTACTTCATAGAAAGAACCGAGTTAATGCTCATTTCAACACGAGTGTATTCCTGAAACATTTCTCTGAGGCTTGCGGACGATAAAAAAAATTGATTTGATTTAATTTAATTTGATTCAATTCGATTCTTGAAGTACACGCCACAAAGGGAAAGAATGCGCTGCCTCGCCACACGCGTCCGAACTCGCAGCTGAAATCAGCGAAGTGCCAAGTTATTGAGATAATAAGAACCTAAGTATTTTATATTAAGAACCTGAGTATTTTCCATAAGTAACTTATTTTGCACTTTACGCAAAAAATCAAATCAATGCTTCACTGACATCTTACAAGTAATGATAAATAGGCTCCAATAATTTGAATCCTGTATAAAGTTGGCAGGCCCAATATTTAATATATATCAAAATAAAACTACAAGAAAGAAAAGAAGCCAGCAGATGCTAATTATAATCTTAGAAGTCGTAATTAGCAATGGCCTTGCTGTCCGTACTGCTCCGTATGGTTTGATTTATAATGTAGCTTTCACTTGGTGGGATATAAATTAGAGTTCTCTTCCATCTCTTACTACCCTCTGCTCCTCTCATTCCCACCTCCTTCCAAGTTCACATTAGGATACAAGCGCCCGCCATTGTCATAACATGACCACATTTTTAAGATTCATTTTAACGAACTTCTTTTCGTAACAGCTAGTTTCACCAAGCAAGGACGGATAAAAACGTACATTAGTTAGTGAGCTAAGAGAGAGAGAGAATAAGCTCGTTCTTATAGCGTTACATATAGAGGCAACAGGCAGAGTACAAATGAAGAAAAGAAGACGGAAGTTTTGAATGCGTAATACTCAGCGCTGTTCCACTTTATAATATTGATTACTGGGGCATATTTTGTGTGTATTGGCTCTCTCATTTATCCATATTGCATTCAACTGTTCATTTTACGCTGCGTATAGAATCTCATCGATCTATATAAATTCAAGCCGACAAATCTCTCTCAGCTTGGAACTATCCCTGAACCTACACATCTCGGACAATTCTCCATGTATATATATACACACACATCTTCGATTAACCCTCCATTGATCTCATTTTTTGTTTTTTTTTTCTTTCTCACGGCCATGGACAATGCAAACAGCGATAAAATCGAATGGCTTACCTTTCAGACATCTGTTTCTGCATCCATTCCAGAGAAAACAATGGCAGGAAGGTACTCGGAATGAGGAAATAAAGGATAAGTTAGGAGTGAACTCGATGGATGAAGCTGTACGCATAAACCAGCTTCGGATGTGGGGTCATGTGAGGCGAATAGATGAGCATAGTTTACCTAGGAGAACAATGGATTTTGTTATCGAGGATAAGGGAAGTAATAATAATTTAATGTTATTTGTTTTACGTCCCACTAACTACTCTTTTACGGTTTTCGGAGACGCCGAGGTGCCGGAATTTAGTCCCGCAGGAGTTCTTTTTACGTGCCAGTAAATGTACCGACACGAGGCTGACGCATTTGAGCACCTTCAAATACCACCGGACTGAGCCAGGATCGAACCTGCCAAGTTGGGGTCAGAAGGCCAGCGCCTCAACCGTCTGAGCCACTCAGCCCGGCCGGTAAGGGAAGTAGAGGGAGACTAAAACGGCGATGGTTAGACTCAGTTTCTAACGACTTAAAGATAAGAGGTATAGAACTAAACGAGGACACAGAACTATCTACAAATAGAGGATTGTGGTGGTGGTTAGTAAATTCGCAGAGGCTTGCAGACTGAACACTAAAAGGCATAACTGTCTATAATGAATATGTATGTATCTTCTTCTTCCTTTTTCTTCTTTTCCTTCTTCTCTGAAAACCGTAAAAGTAGTTAGTAGGACGTAAAACCAATAACATTATCGTCTATCTTTTTCCCGACACGCCGGTAGGTTCGCGGGTGCGAACTGTGTCGCACATGTGGCGTTGTTTTATGTCCGTATCCCCTTCCCGATGCCAAACCTATGAGGGATATATTATTGTGTTTCTGTGATGGTTGGTTGAATGGAGTGCTGCATTTATATGCAGAGGAGTATATTTGCACAACACAAACTCTTAGTCTCCATGTCATAGAAATAAACCAGGCGCGACTAATCCCCGACCTGGGCGGGATTTGAACGCGGGATCCTCTGGACCGAAGTCCGTGGCGCTGACCATTCTGACAAGTCGGATTGACACAAAAAGTTTTTAATTAAAAACTTGTGATAGTTCATTTCCGAGAGAGGGCTGGAAGTCAGTCTATCTGTGAGCAAAGTAACACAGACATAGTGATTCTCTTTCTCAGAGATGGGCCTGTTCAGAATCTTCTGATGCTGCAATCAGGGCAAGTGCCTAAAACAAAGGATGTGGACCTGCACTCACAGAAACGTTTCCGACACTTTGACTTCATATTTTAATACTTTCAATTTGCACTTGCACTTTCCTGGTGCTGGTCATTGTTCCCTTCGCGAACGCCAAAGGAGAGCAATGGCTGTTAATTCTGACGCCCCATGCCATAATTCCAGCCAGAGGTTGCACCCGTGTGTCGTGAACAAACTTAGCTTGAACGACGTCGCTCTCAAGATCTATGACAAACAAGTAGGCAATCATAACCTGCATCAGATACTACCCTCACAACTGAAAATTGTAGAGCGCCCTATTTTCTCCATTTAACTCCATAAATTGAAGAACTAAACGTAGTCTATACCATAGAATCAGGAACCGAAAGATTCCAGAACCATTCAACTATAAAAATGGAACGCCAGGAGTAAATTTACAATATCTTTAAGCATAATGAGTTTCAACTCTGAAAAGTTTCCAAGCTAATTTTTCCACATAAATGCTGTGAATTTGCCATAATGTGTACACGATCGAAACACTGTTGAGGACATCAATTATCTATTCTTCATTTGCAGCAGATACCGGCACCTCATATTTCAAAATCTATATATATAAAATAACTTGTCCTGACTGACTGACTGACTGACTGACTGACTGACTGACTGACTGACTGACTGACTGACTGACTGACTGACTGACTGACTGACTGATTCATCATCGCCGAGCTAAAACTACTGGACACAAAGAAATGATATTTTGGGGATACATTCATATTAAGATGTAGGTGCTCGTTAAGAGAGGATTTTTGGATATTCCGTCGCTAAGGGGTTGAAAAGGGGGGTGAAATTTTAAAATGAATGTATCTATATCTCAAAACTTTAAAAGTTAACAGATGTAAAAATTGGTATTTAGAATCTTGTTTAAAAATAAGGAAAAACGTATTTTCTTGTTTTCAGAAAATCCCAATAGGAGGGGTGAAAAAGGGTGAAATAGGGGTTGAATGCCTTTAATCAGGATACCGGTACTTATATCTCAGAAACTGAAGATATTACAGACCTGAAAATCGGTACTATTGATCTCTTTTAAAAATAAAGAAACACGTTTTTTTTGGAAAATCCAATTAATGGCAGGGTGAAAAGCGGGATGAATGTTTAAAGTGAGTGTATCCATATCTCAAAACTTTGAAAGTTTACAGATGTAAAAATTTGTATTTAGAATCTTCATTAAAAATAAAGAAACACGTATTTTTTTGTTTTCGGAAAATCCCAATAGGAGGGATGAAAAAGGGGTTGAATGCCTTTAATGAGCATACTTAAAATCTCAGAAACTGAAGATATTACAGACCTGAAAATTGGTATTTGGAATCTCCTTTAAAAATAAAGAATTTTGTTTTTGCTTTTGGAAAATCTAAATGGGGAGGGGGTGAAAAGGGGGTGGATTTTTAAAATGAGTGTATCTATATCTCAAAACTTTAAAAGTTTGCACATGTAAAAATTGATATTTAGAATCTCCTTTAAAAATAAAGGAACACGTATTTTTTTTTTTTTTTTTTTTTTTTGTTTTCTGTAAATCCCAATAGGAGGGGTGTAAAAAGGGTGAATGATGGGTTGAACGCCTTTAATGAAGATGCATATATCTCAGAAACTAAAGATATTACAGAACTGAAAATTTGTATATGGGATCTCCTTTAAAAGTAAAGAAGCACGTATTTTTTTGTTTTTGGAATATCCAATTAATGGCGGTTAAACAGGAGTGACAAATTGGGGTGAATTTCTTGAAAGACTATATCTACAGAATATCTAAGAAACGTAAAAGTTACAGTCGTAAAAAGTGGTATTTGGAATCTCCTGTAAATGTAAAGAAACATAAGTTATTTGTTTTTGGAAACTCCTCTTAAGAAAAATTTAAAAGAGGGTGAAATTTTAAAATGAGAACTTATACAGTATATCTCAAAAAACTTAACATGTTACAGAAGTGAAAAATGGTATTCTTTTATCTCTATTAAAAACCAAGAAACGTGTATTTTTAGTTTTCGGAATTACCACTTGGGTGTAGGGGGGGGGGCGTAAACGTGACAGAAAATGGTGTTGAATTCTTTTAATTAGGTTACTGTTACCTCAAAAATGAGGATATTACAGACGTGAAATTTGATGTTACGAATCTGCTTTAAAAGTAAGGAAACACGTATTCTCGAAAAATCCAATGAATGGGGGGGGGGAGGTGAAAGAATTGAAAAATTAATGGACTTGATTGTATGAGAATACTTACATCTAATAAAAACTAAAGTTGTTAGGGCCTACAGGCGTAAAAATTGATACTTGGATCTCCTTTAAAAAACAAAGAAAAACCCGTTTTGGCGGGGGGAATCATCTTGGGGGGCGGGAGTGAAAAGGAGTTGAATTCCTTTCATGAGGACACATAAATCAAAAACTGAAGAAGTTAGAGTCGTGGTAATTGGTATTTAGAAGATCCTTTACCATTAAAGAAACAAGTATTTTTTGCCGAAAAATTCACTTAGGGGGGAGGAGTGTGAAAGTTAAAATAAGTGAATTATTTGTATCTCAAAACTGAAGGTAATAGATATGAACATTGGTGTTTGAAATCTGCTTTAAACATAAAGAAACACGCCTTCTTTTAGTTTTTATAGGGGGGGTTAAATAAACTTAACGGCGGTGGGGTGTAAAACGAGGTGAGACCAATTGATTTTACTGTTCATAATATATTTATAAGGAGCCTCCGTTGCTCAGGCGGCAGCGCGCCGGCCTCTCACAGCTGGGTTCCGTGGTTCAAATCTCGGTCTCTCCATGTGACATTCGTGCTGGACAAAACGGAGGCGGGACAGGTTTTTCTCCGGATACTCCGGCTTTCCCTGTCATCATTCATTCCAGGAACACTGTCCAATATAATTTCATTTCATTTGTCATTCATTAATCATTGTCCCAGAGGAGTGCGACAGGTTTCGGCAGCCGCCACAATTCCTATTGTCGCCGCTTGATGGGGGATTTATTCATTCCATTCCTGACCCTGTCGAATGACTGGAAACAGGCTGTAGATTTTCGATGTACTTATTCTGATCATAAACCGATCATTTTTAATCTTTCCTGGGTTCGTTTTCAAGAGCCATCTTTTACTTCGGAGAACGTTCTTAGATCACAGTAGATTCTCCTGGCATATAAATAAAAATTTAAACACATTTGAAATAAACGATAGGAATGAGTTTGACCGTCAAATTGTTCACCTCTATAATAAGGTCAATAATGCACGGAAGTATGTCATTCGTATCGCCAGAAATCCCGCACACTTGCCTACGCGCGACAATGGTGCTGGTCACATTATCAACAACGACAATGGCAGCAGATGTAATTTACCGCCAAGTAGCGGTCTTGCATCTTGCTGTGGGGTCCAGAACAACAACAACAATAATAATAATAATAATAATAATAATAATAATAATAATAATAATTGTTCCGGAGTTTCTGTGGTTCACAGAGGAATAGGAAGCGCCTGAGTTGAACAGCTGGACAAGGAATTACTTAGAGCAGCATTTAATATAAAAACTTGGAAATTTTTTCTTTCCTTTCTTAAAATTGAGAGATGGAAAATCTGAATGAATAACAAACAATAGAACAGGTTAATAACGAGCTCATCAGCTCTAACAATTTCTGGGACTTAGGAGTTCTGAAATCAGGTACAAAAACTTGAGGTGATTACCTAGTCGTTAAATTACATAGAGAAGAGCAAGAGGAGAGGTACAATATCGTAAAAGAGCAAGATATTCTCCGAACAGGTACATTTCGTAGGCGTCTGAGCTCCAAAATACAAAAGTCTAGCCTCGAAGAGGCAATCAGTTTCTTAGACCCACTAAACACCTTTAAATTTGTTACCGGAGGGTCCACCTCCTTCAAAAAATCTAACAACGGAGGCAAGATCGGCGATATTGGTGGTGATCGTGGATAAAGACTCGCCAACTTCTTTCTCTCCATAAACAGAAATAGGTAGATATAAAGAATCCTTTAATTTGACGCTTCTGACGCAACAGTGCCTTCAGATTGAAACATTCGAATTGCTAGTTCATAAATAAGCTCTTCCTTGCGTAAATGCCAAGAAGCAAGAACATCGCTGGTGTCAGACATGATGAATAATATTTTGACAAAATTTAGAAAAATAGCAAAACCGAAAATTCCTGGTATTCAAATACAAAATTTAGAGAAAATAGTCAAAAGGGGCTTTGTCCACGCTCTGCTACCACTTGTTCCGGGATTTTCGTGGTTAACAGAGAAATAGGGAGCGCCTGGGTTGAATGGCTGGACAAGGAATTACTTAGAGCAGCATTTCTCCTTCTTAATCTGTTTACCCTCCAGGGTTAGTTTTCCCTCGGACTCAGTGAGGGATCCCACCTCTACCGCCTCAAGGGCAGAATCCTGGAGCGTGAGACATTGGGTCGGGGGATACAACTGGAGAGGATGACATGTATCTCGCCCAGGCGGCCTCACCTGCTACGGTGAACAGGGGCTTCGGTGGGGGATGGGAAGATTGGAAGAGATAGACACGGAAGAGAAGTGAGAAACAACGGAAAACTACTTCCAGGATGGCTGAGGTAAGAATCGAACCCACCTCTATTCAGTTGACCTCCCGAGGCTGAGTGGACCCCGTTCCAGCCCTCGTACCACTTTCCAAAATTCGTGGCAGAGCCGCGAATCGAACCCGGGCCTCCGGAAGGTGGCAGCTAATCACACTAACCACTACACCACAGAGGCGGACAGAGCAGCATTTAACATTAAAAAATTAGAAATTTTATTTCCTTCCTTTCTTAAAATTGAGAGATAGAAAATCTGAACGAAGAACAAACAATAGAATATGTTAATAATGAGCTCGTCAGCTCTAACAATACCTGGAACTTAGAAGTCCTGAAATCAGCGAAAAAAACTTGAGATAATTACCTAGTCGTTAAATTACATAGAGAGAGCATTATTCCTCCAGGGAGGTACAATATCTTGAAAGGGAAAGATTTTCTCGGAGCAGGTAGATTTCACGGACGTTTGAGCTCCAAAATACAAGAGTCTAGCCTCTAAGAGGGAATCACTTTCTTAATCGCACTAACATTACACTAGGAAATATATCCGGTAACCTCACTTTCAAGTGTTCTTACACAGACGCCCCATGGTGGGTTTATCTATTACTCAACAACGGTATAAGTCACTGTCAAAACGAAGAAACAGTTACCCTATAAACAATACAAACAGGGACATAATTACACATACTACACGGCCTTAAGAGTAAAAAGAAAAGGTTGCAAATAACAGGCCATTAACAAAAGGCATGGAGGCGAAACACCAGCACTCCTCATTGAAATTACTAAAAATCCTAAGTGGGCTTACGGCCCAAACATACAGAGGCTAATCCCATACTACAAGAGGGTGACTAAATGAGGAGCATTTAAAGCCAAAATAAAATTTACAAAATTCAGAGCTTGAGAACTTTAGTCACCCAATTACAAGGTTGAATGGGAGACGGAAGAGGGTCATCACTCTCTGTTCCCTTACATTACATAATTCCCAGTAGAGAAGAGAATCAGAGTCTTCAGACTTCGCCGCAAATCCTACGCTGAAACCGCCAGTATACAAAATTACATTAAAAGAAAACGACTGAAACCTTCCCTTCAAACTACCCACAGATGCTATCACATGTGTAAGTAAATTCTGCCATTACCTTGCATCGTTGGATATTCTTCAAGCAGGCCGCGTCCCTGCCTCCTAGGCCACCGTCAAGTCGCACTCCAAAGCACTGGAGCAATTCAAACAAGACGCCCTTAAAATGTCCTGCTTATACAGCGTGATCCATTCGCCCCTTCCAATGTAGTTTTTTGCAACCCACAATATTCATTCCGTCTTGGAAGCATCTGCCCTGCCGGTATGCTCAGACAACACAACAGGATATCTTGGTTTTTACCGCCTCACCATGTAAGGCCGCCATAATGTTATACTCGTATTAAAGACTGGAAGACATGCATGTGCCTTCTAGATCATATGAACCAGATACGCCGGCAAAAAACTAAATTGATATTGTGACCGCAGTAAACCTAATACTTGCTATAAGCTGCCTAGGGTGCCGTAGGGAACTGTAGTGTAGTTGGTAAATGCGCGGCGGGGCGGGCTTGCGTGCCAGGTGGGAGGTTCGAGTCCGGGGCGAAGGTTACAAATTTTCGAAATATTTGTTTAATACGTACCGCACGCAATGTAAATTCAATACCCACCTTCATGCAAATGAGTGTGAATGAATGTGTCTGTGGCCCTAAGAAGGGCCGATTAGTTAGCAGGCCGGACACATACAGACCGAAAATAATAGGAACACAACGGTCCTGACAAAGTGTTATCGCAGCTAATGCTCGATGTGATGACCGTTTTGGTTTATGCACATTCGGGCCCGATGTCCAATAGATCGTCTTGCGCGCTGAAGCATTCCAGGTGTAATTGCTTGGCAGGTGTCCGTGATGGGTTACCGGAGCTGGTCGGGGTTTTCTGGCACTTGACTGTACATGACGTTCTTCAAATGTCCCCACAAGAAGAAGTCAAACGCCGTCGTTAAATCCGATGATCAGGCGGGCCAAGAAACAGGGCCTCCTCATCCTGTCCATTTCCCTGGTAGTTCCTCGTTCAGATGGTTACGAACGGGCAAAGTCGAATGTGGTGGAGCTCCATCCTGTTGCAACCACATCGTCAAACGATCGTGCAAGGGCACATCCTCCAGCAGCAGTGGGAGTTCCTGACGCATAAAGTGAAGGTAGCGTGGGCCCGTCCAATGGCCCTCAAAGAAATAAGGTCCAATCAGCCGATCCCCCATCATTCCACACCAAACATTAACTCCCCATCATACTTGATGGGCCGCCTGTCGCACCCAGTGAGGATTGACCGGACTCCAATAGTGCATGTTGTGGCGGTTGACGTTCCCATTATTGTGGAAGCGCGATTCGTCCGAGAACAAGATATGCGATACGAATGCTGCACCATTGTCCAGCCTGCCTAATAGCCACCGACAGAACTCCATTCGAGCTTCGCAATCCCGCCCATAGAGCTCAGGGTGAAGCTCAAGATGGTATGGGTGAAATTTATGTTCATGTAGTATTCGCCAGACGTACGGCCGGCTGGTGTTCACCTGTCGTGCAATCGCCCTTGTACTAATGTGTGGATTATTACGAGCTGCCTCCAGAACGGCCTCTTCTGTTTCATCAATCACTACTAATATGCAATTAGGGCAGTCGCCCAGGTGACAGATTCCTTATCTGTTGTTTTCCTAGCATTTTCTTAAATGATCGCAAAAAAATTGGAAAATTATTGAACGTTTCCCATAGTAAGTTATTCCAATCCCTAACTCCCCTTCCTATAAACGAATATTTGCCCCAATATGTCCTCTTCAATTCCAATTATATCTTCATATTATGATCTTTCCTACTTTTAAAGGCACCACGCAAATTTATTCGTCTACTGATGTCCTCCCAAGTCATCTCTCCACTGACAGCTCGGAACATACCACTTAATTGAGCAGCTCGTCTCCTTTCTCACAAGTCTCTCCAGCCCAAACGTTGCAACATTTTTGTAACGCTACTCTTTTGTCGGAAATCACCCAGGACAAATCGAGCTGCTTTTCTTTGGATTTTTTTCCAGTTCTTGAATCAAGTAATCCTGGTGAGGGTCCCATACACTGGAACCATACTCTAGTTGGGGTCATACCAGAGGCTTATATTCCTCTCCTTTACATCCTTACTACAACCCATAAATACCCTCATAATCATGTGCAGAGATCTGTATCCTTTTTTAACAATCATATTTATGTGATTACCTCAATGAAGGTCTTTTCTTATATTAACACCTAGGTACTTCCAATGATCCCCAAAAGGAACTTTCATCTCATCAACGCAGTAATTAAAACTGAGAGGACTTTTCCTATTTGTGAAACTCACAACCTGACTTTTAACGCCGTTTATCATCATACCATTGTTCACCGTCCATCTCACAACACTATCGAGGTCACCCTGCAGCCGCTCACAATCTTGTAACATTTATTACTCTGTAAAGAATAACATCATCTGCAAACAGCCTTATCTCTGATTCCACTTCTTTACACATATCATTGATATATATATAAGAAAACATAAAGGTCCAATAATACTGCCTTGAGGAATTCCCCTCTTAATTATTACAGGGTCAGATATAGCTTCGCCTACTCTAATTCTCTGAGTTCTATTTTCTAGAAATATAGCCACCCATTCAGTCACTATTTTTTCTAGTCCAATAGCACTCATTTTTGCCAGTAGTCTTTTATGACCTACCCTATCAAATGCCTTAGATAGCTCAATCGCAATACAGTCCATTTGGCCTCATACAGTACATGATATCTTCAAATAATTTTGCGAGGATCGATTAGCACTGTGTAAATATCTAATTATATGGTTGAGCTGTGTGTTTTCTAAAATCATTTTTGAAGGTTAATGAACCTAGAAAGTTATATTTAATAAACGGTATTTTAAGGAACCTGACAGTCTTATTTGAGAGTTCAAGCACTAACAAGTTACGATCCCAGGTAGGGGTGTCCAGCAACTTCCACATCCTGTTCTCCGTCTGTTCTTATTACCCTTAGTTGTCCTTGTTTAGTGTATTTTGTTTATCTTTCTCTTATTTGTTTATTATTATCATGTTTGGTAAGCCTGAGCTCTTGAATGAGGTACTGAGGTTTTTGTAAGTTTTTAAACACAAATTCAGTTGTAAAATCGCCTCGCCAATCTCCATTCGTAGTTTCCTTTACAAGTTGTTTCGCGAGATACCAAAAACATTGTATGCCTAAACGATTTTGACATGTCTGTTTTACTATGCTTGAGCCAGTGGTGACTTTGGTCATAGCTAATGAGGTGTAGGCAAGTCGTTCGCCACATTTCCATTTTTATTTTTTGCTATGAAATTAAATTTTCATTGATGGTGATTCGTCTGCTAACCAAGTTCACATTGAGTTTAATCTACGTTATTACATTACGTGTGTCATGTTCAAGTTGTTTATTTCTGAACGTTTTCAGTGGTAGATTTCTGTATCATTCAATTTAAATTCCTCTCGATCCGGGCGTGAATTTTTCAAACCTTATTGGCATCGTTGTTCAAACATCGTCCTTTGTATACTTGTTTCATGTGCTGTTTTCATATTTACGTTTTGCACATTTGATCGGGAGGTTAAGGGGAACGCGCTAACTATACGCTGCCTGGCTGCTGGCGCAGCTCATTACAGCCTGGTTGGTTCACGTCCGCTGCTTCGCTCCTCCCTACCTCTCCGCCACACCCCGATACTCCCGCGGCACGTCTAATTTTACGACTATTTATTTGTTCAATTTTGGCGTTTAAACTTGCGCTGGGCACATGCAGTTTTCGCCTTAGCATTCTACGGCCTCCCACGAATATTCCTACCAAATTTCAACCGAATCCGACTGTAACACATGCATGTGTTCCCTCGTAAGGAACATACTACCTACTTACTACGTTGTTACATTAAAGTCGTCTATTTAGTTGATGATAAGAGAGATATGTGTTAATTTTCAAAAGTTTATTTTCATAGTTGGTTACATAAAGGTTTTTTCAATTTATGTCAGTTTAAAATGATCTCACTGATCCTTGTAAAAAGAATAATTTTCACATAGAGACTGAGTGATTTTAAGTCTGGTTATTCTTCTGACTCTAAGTCTGATTAGTTATAGTGATTAGATTAGCTAGATGTATACCGTAAAATACGTTGACTTTTGTCTACATTTTGATTTGTTGATCAAGAGGTGATTTCTGTAAGATTGATTTAAAAATACAGTAGTATAGTAGCGCGCGACCTCCTCCTCCTCCTCCTCCTTCTCATAGACCTAGTAGCGTATGACCTCCACCTCCTCCTCATAAATTCACTTCTGTTAAAAAGTTCAGTAAACTTCAGACTTGATAAGACTACGGAAAAGCCGGGCTAAGTGGCTCAGACGGTAGAACCGCTGGCCTTCTGATCCCAACATGGCAGGTTCGATCCTGGCCCACTCCGGTGGTATTTGAATGTGTTCAAACACATCAGCCTCGTGTCGGTAGATTTACTGGCACCAGGCGAGTTGGCCGTGTGAGCTGTGAGCTCGCATCCGGGAGATAGTGGGTTCGAACCCCACTGTCGGCAGCCCTGAAGATGGTTTTCCGTGGTTTCCCATTTTCACACCAGGCAAATGCTGAGGCTGTACCTTAATTAAGGCCACGGCCGCTTCCTTCCCATTCCTATGACTTTCCTGTACCATCGTCGTCATAAGACCTATCTGTGTCGGCGCGACGTAAAGCAAATAGCAAACAAATTACTGGCACCTAAAATAAACCATGCGGGGACAAAATTCCGGCACCTCGGCTTCTCCGAAAAGCGAAAAGTAGTTAGTGGGACGTAAAGCCAATAGCATTACATTATCAGACTATGGAAAATGTTGACAAACAGGCTGATGCAAAACTGATTGCAAACTGGGAGAATATTCGTAAAAAATATGATGCTAACAATTTAATAAGTAAGAATAATTTCCATGGCTGTACAATTATACATGAAAATTTTGTAATTATACAAATGGATCGTGTTAAAATCAAGTATGACAATGCTAACTACGTTGGCTTTGCTGTACTGGAACTAGCAAGAACACAGTTGTATGAATTCCATTATGATTATATGTTGAAGAAGTACGCTGATAATGTCAAATGCCAGGGCTGAGTGGCTCAGACGATTGAGGCGCTGGCCTTCTGTCTCCAACTTGGCAGGTTCGATCCTGGCTCAGTCCTGTGGTATTTAATGGTGATCAAATACGTCAGCCTCGTGTCAGTAGATTTATTGGCACGTAAAAGTACTCCTGCAGGATAAAATTCTGGCACCTCAGCGTCTCCGAAAACCGTTAAAAAGTAGTTAGTGGGACGTAAAGCAAATAACATTATTATGATAATGTCAAATTACTCTACACAGACACCGATTCATTTATATACCGGATTAAAACTGATGACTATTATAATTATGTAAAACTAGACTTAGATGATTTTGATATTAGTGACTATGCTGAAAACAATGCCTATAATCTACCACTAGTTAACAAACTCTACACAAAATGAAAGATGAATGTGCTGGAAATGTTATAGATTCATTTGTAGGTAATTAATCTAAATTATATTGCATCATGCATTTAAATGATCAACAAATAAAGAGATTATAAGGTATTAAGAAGAATGTAGTTAAGAAGGAGATAAGTTTAGAAACTTATGTAAATTGTATACTTGATAATCCACAAATTTTACATAAGCAAGTGGCTGTTATTAGAAGTAAGAATCATCAGTTGTATTCATATCTATATATATATATATATATAATAAGAGTTTTGTCTGTACATTGCTCAGAATTTGAAAAGTAATGGTATTTCTGTATCGGTCATGTCCATAGCAACAAGTAAATGCACTTTTTACTTTTCCGTATTGTCTGTCTGTCTGTCTGTCTGTTCTGTATGTATGTATGTATGTATGTATGTATGTATGTATGTATGTATGTATGTACACGCATCACGAGAAAACGGCTGAAGAGAATTTAATGAAAATCGGTATGTGAAGTCGGGGAATGAGCCACTACAATGTAGGCTATAAATCGTTTTACTCACGCTGAGTGAAATGGTAGTTTAGGGTAAGGCCAAAAATTGAATTCTCAAATATTTATATTATTAGTGGTCCTATCGATAAATACGACATAACTAAAGCTATATAGGATTAAATTTCCGATCATTTATGTCATACATTGTTACCGTACAGGCTTTTATAACAGATATTGATGAATTCGTATTTTTGTTGCCAAGTTCATATCGACGCCGAGCCACGAGAAAATGGGTTAACAGAATTTAATGAAAGTCGGTATATACAGCGTGAAGCGTAATTCGCGCACTCGGGCGTCGCAGCGCGACTCCTTACATGCCAGCAATAAAAAAAATGTCTCTTACAAAATTTCGTCCTGCGAGTATATCCGGCAGAAAAACGACGTTGAAGAGTAGCAATCTGGCAACACTGTAACAACATGTAGGATAACTACCTCTGTTAGCAGAAGTTAGTCCTACTGTACAGTTGGTGCAGTGGATAGCGTTTTGGGTTAGCATGCAAGAGGTCGAGTGGTCGATCCTGCGTTGAGGCGTATGTTTT
This sequence comes from Anabrus simplex, assembly GCF_040414725.1. Lineage (NCBI taxonomy): Eukaryota > Metazoa > Arthropoda > Insecta > Orthoptera > Tettigoniidae > Anabrus > Anabrus simplex. Next base: position 802,483,014 of record NC_090266.1, read on the forward strand.
TTATTTTGTACACTGACTGACAGAGCAAATGCAACACCAAGAAGGAGTGGTCAGAACTTTATGCCAATTGCAGGGTAGACTGACGTCACTGAGGTATGCTCATGATGTGAAATGCGCCGCTGTGCTGCGCACGTAGCGAACGATAAATGGGACACGGCGTTGGCGAATGGCCCACTTCGTACCGTGATTTCTCAGCCGACAGTCATTGTAGAACGTGTTGTCGTGTGCCACAGGACACGTGTATAGCTAAGAATGCCAGGCCGCCGTCAACGGAGGCATTTCCAGCAGACAGACGACTTTACGAGGGGTATGGTGATCGGGCTGAGAAGGGCAGGTTGGTCGCTTCGTCAAATCGCAGCCGATACCCATAGCGATGTGTCCACGGTGCAGCGCCTGTGGCGAAGATGGTTGGCGCAGGGACATGTGGCACGTGCGAGGGGTCCAGGCGCAGCCCGAGTGACGTCAGCACGCGAGGATCGGCGCATCCGCCGCCAAGCGGTGGCAGCCCCGCACGCCACGTCAACCGCCATTCTTCAGCATGTGCAAGACACCCTGGCTGTTCCAATATCGACCAGAACAATTTCCCGTCGATTGGTTGAAGGAGGCCTGCACTCCCGGCGCCCACTCAGAAGACTACCATTGACTCCACAGCATAGACGTGCACGCCTGGCATGGTGCCGGGCTAGAGCGACTTGGATGAGGGAATGGCGGAACGTCATGTTCTCCGATGAGTCACGCTTCTGTTCTGTCAGTGATAGTCACCGCAGACGTGTGTGGCGTCGGCGTGGAGAAAGGTCAAATCCGGCAGTAACTGTGGAGCGCCCTACCGCTAGACAACGCGGCATCATGGTTTGGGGCGCTATTGCGTATGATTCCACGTCACCTCTAGTGGGTATTCAAGGCACGTTAAATGCCCACCGCTACGTGCAGCATGTGCTGCGGCAGGTGGCACTCCCGTACCTTCAGGGGCTGCCCAATGCTCTGTTTCAGCAGGATAATGCCCGCCCACACACTGCTCGCATCTCCCAACAGGCTCTACGAGGTGTACAGATGCTTCCGTGGCCAGCGTACTCTCCGGATCTCTCACCAATCGAACACGTGTGGGATCTCATTGGACGCCGTTTGCAAACTCTGCCCCAGCCTCGTACGGACGACCAACTGTGGCAAATGGTTGACAGAGAATGGAGAACCATCCCTCAGGACACCATCCGCACTCTTATTGACTCTGTACCTCGACGTGTTTCTGCGTGCATCGCCGCTCGTGGTGGTCCTACATCCTACTGAGTCGATGCCGTGCGCATTGTGTAACCTGCATATCGGTTTGAAATAAACATCAATTATTCGTCCGTGCCGTCTCTGTTTTTTCCCCAACTTTCATCCCTTTCGAACCACTCCTTCTTGGTGTTGCATTTGCTCTGTCAGTCAGTGTAAATGTAGTCCAGGTGGTATGGTATCTGGCATCTTAATCGTCAACAGCGATTGCAGTGGGTCCTCTAGAAACCATTTGCACTTACATACTACGATCCTAGAAATGGACGAACAATCGTTTTCATTTGTCAGCTTTGAAAGACGCCCTTTCCACGTCGTGGGCGTGAATTTATTCGCACCACTTCGTCTACTAGATGTGAAACCTGTTTTCTTTTTACCCTTCTCTGTACCCTCCTCCAATGGTCCCTTAGATTAGTACCAACTATTATTCTTGCCGTCCGCCTCTGTGGTGTAGTGGTTAGCGTGATTAGCTGCCATCCCCGGAGGTCCGGGTTCGATTCCCGGCTCTGCCACGAAATTTGAAAAGTGGTACGAGGGCTGGAACGGGGTCCACTCAGCCTCGGGAGGTCAACTGAGTAGTGGTGCGTTCGATTCTCACCTCAGCCATCCTCCTCCAGGCGAATGCCAGGATGGTACCTAACTTAAGACCACGGCCGCTTCCTTCCCTCTTCCTTGCCTATCCCATCCCTCCACAAGGCCCCTGTTCAGCATAGCAGGTGAGACCGTCTGGGCGACGTACTGGTCATTCTCCGCAGTTGTATCCCACGACCAAGAGTCTGAAGCTCCAGGACACTGCCCTTGAGGCGGTAGAGGTGGGATCCCTCGCTGTGTCCGATGGAAAAGCCGACCCTGGAAGGTAAACAGATGATGATGATGATGATTATTATTCTTGCCTCGTTCAGGTCCATTACATTTCGTTAGGGCCTTACGTTAAGTTACGTTGTTTCAGCGTTACAAAATGTTGTAAATGTAGGATACATGTGACCTCAGAAACGGTGTCTTACTGTATTACAGTAGGTAATGTCAGATGGAAATTAGCAAATAAAAATGCGCCTCAACCCAAGATCGAACCATCGACCTCCTGCATGCCAACCAAAAACTCTACCCACTGCACCAACTGTACAGCACGACGAGAACGTGCTGACAGCGGTAGTTATCCTACATATGGTTACAGTGTTGCCAGATTGCTACTCTTCAACGTCCGTTTTCTACCGGATGTGAGAGACATTTTTTTATTGCTGGCATGTGAGGAGTCGCGCTGCGACGCCCGAGTGCGCGAATTACGCTTCACCCTGTATAGTCGGGGAATAAGAAACTACAGTCTCAGTCATAAACAATTGTTTTCACCCTGGATGAAATAATAGTTTAGGGGAAGGCGCCTAAAATTTATTTTTAAATACCTATATTATTGGTCCTATCGAAAAGTACTACATAACAAAAGTTATAGAGAATACAATTTCCGAGCATTATGTTTTATTCATTTTTGCCGTACCGACTACGATAAGACTGGTATTTCAGAGTCGGAAGAAAACTAAATAAGGCCTACAATATTGAAAGCCCAAAACATTGATCAACAATAACATTACATTGACCATTGTTTGTTGTGATGTTCTTCGTCTCTTACGCTGCCGCTCAACACCGATAGGACCGGGCGAGTAGGCCGTGCGCGTAGAGGCGCGCGGCTGTGAGCTTGCATCCGGGAGATAGTAGGTTCGAATCCCACTATCGGCAGCCCTGAAGATGGTTTTCCGTGGTTTCCCATTTTTATACCAGGCAAATGCTGGGGCTGTACCTTAATTAAGGCCACGGCCGCTTCCTTCCAACTCCTAGGCCTTTCCTATCCCATCGTCGCCGTAAGACCTATCTGTGTCGGTTCGACGTAAAGCCCCTAGCAAAAAAAAAAACACCGATAGGTGGGATTACTGCTGCGTACCAAGTATAACAGCCTGACTGAATATTGGCGGTAAATAGCTGGGGAGTTAGAAAACTTTCTTCTTTAGCATGTAATTCCTCTGGTTCATACATTTTCTGATACCGTACGGCTGGTACGTGACACACTGGTTCATCATAGTATTCCAGCTATTCGATCCCTACACTGATGCGCTGTTTTGAATGAGCAGTGTGCACACTTAAGCCAGAGGCTCACTTAGTAGTAGTAGTAGTGGTAGTAGATAATGTCAGGGATTCGGCGGCCTCCGCCTCCGCAGGCTCCCACGGGCCTCCTCCTCCGCCTCCGCACGGGGGCCTTCCCAGGGGCCGCCTCCTCCTCCTCCTCCGCACGGGAGGCCTTCCTAGGTGCCCGCTCCTCCACCCGCGGGAAATTTGAATTCGTAAACAAAGCCACGAGCTTTTTACAGCTGTCATCGACAACAACACATCGCTAACCTCACTGCTGCCATCTTGACGGGCCTAAACCTCAGTGCTGCCAACTAAACCTTACTAGCGCGAGATTTGAATGGGTAAACAAAGCCACGTGCTTTTTTACAGCTGTCATCGACAACAACGCATCGCTAACCTCTGTGCTGCCAACTTAACCTCACTAGCGCGAGATTTGAATCGGTAAAGCTACGTGGTTTTTTGACAGCTGTCATCAGCCATCTTGCATCGCTAACCTTAGCGCTGCACTCTTTAGCTACACACATTTGAAATGTGGTGGCGGATAATTTTAAAAATTATTTTTGACAGCAGCCATCTTTAATCAAGAGAGCACCGTGCTGCCCTCTTTAGCTACATACCTTTGAAATGTGGCGGCAGGCAAATCCACGTGACAGCAGCCATCTTTAATCAAGAGAGCACCGTGCTGCCCTCCTTAGCTACATACGTTTGAAATGTGGTGGCGGACAATTTGAAAAATTATATTTGACAGCAGCCATCTTTAATCAACAGAGCATCCTGCTGCCATTTTTATCGTAGTAGCGGGCAATTTGAAAAATTCCAGTTGTCTTTCTAACGGCTCTCATCCGCCATCCTTAATTAACAGAGCACCGTGCTGCCATCTTTAGCTACATATCCTTGAAATGTGGTGGCGATAATTTAAAATTGTATCTAGCAGCCATCTTTAATCAACAGAGCACCGTGCTGCTATCTTTATCGTAGTAGCGGGAAAGCAGCAGCCAACTTTAATCAACAGAGCACCGTGCTGCCCTCTTTAGCTACATACCTTTAGCATGTGGTGGCGGCAATTTTAAAAAATTATATTTGACATCCTGCCATCTTTAATCAACAGAGCACCGTGCTGCTATATTTATCGTAGTAGTGGGGAGTTTCTACGTAACAGCTGTCATCCGCCATCTTGCATCGCTATCCTTAGTGCTGCCCTCTTTACGACACTGCTGGTAATTTAAAATCCACGTGATTTTTTAACAGCTGTCATACTCCATCTTGCAACGCAAACCTCAGTGCTGCCCTGTTTAGCTACTTACCTTCAAAATGTGGTGGCGGATAATTTGAAAAATTATATTTGACAAGCTGCCATCTTTAATCAACACAGCACCGTGCTGTCATCTTTAGCTACCGCTATTTTACATCGCTTACCTCGGTGCTGCACTCTTTAGCTACTTACCTTTGAAATGTGGTGGCGGATAATTTAAAAAATCTACGTGCTTTTTTGGACAGCAGCCATCTTTATTCAACAGAGTACCGTGCTGCTATCTTTACGGCTACCACATCGCTAATTAGCACTTAGAGGCTACTACACAAGAGGGCGGTGGCTGTTATAGCCTCCTCCTCTACCTCCTCTGTTAAGGCATAGCTTTATCGAACAAGTTTAAACATGCATCGGGATAGCTAGAGTAAGCACGTGCTGCAGTGATGACGTCATTGTGCATGCTTAGACTTCATCGTTTTCTTAAGAGTAAGTACGTGTAAGGAATGCAATAAGTACAACATTTTGAATGCGATCAAACACGTATTTACAATGCACTACAACAGTGTTCGTTTTGCTGCTGACAAGGTTCGTATGCTTCGTAACGTTTTGCAGTATGCTTCTGAAATGCCTCTTGCAACATTCAAATTAAACAAAACATTTAGAAATATATTTTACTAAGTATGTTATGCTTTACAGAGAAGATTATACTCTTCTTACCTTGTTGTTATTCCTTCTCTGAATCATCATCATGAGGTAATACAGAAAGTTCATTCATGCGCTGTGTACAGTGTTCAATCCTCGGATTTGGTCCATCACAATCATCATCACCATTTTCTCCTCGGTGCTTGTATGTCGTTGACAAGTTCTGCATAAAGCTACTTCGATCGACATCTTACTGTGTAGAGGAAGGATGTCCCAAAAATTATGTACGTAAGAGGCAGCGTATGTAGATAAAAATCCTGGTGGTAAGTATTGAATAAGATGTTTTGGCATCGACGTTCTATGCTTATAGATCATCTTAATAGCCTCAATTACTCGTGTAAGATAAATAAGATGTTGCGCATGAGCATGAAAACAGCACGCACATTTACAGTTTTGTTCCATAGCGTACGATGTCGAAGCACACAGTAATGTTAATGATAAAGAGCTATCCTTATTTATAGTCTCGTAACAATATTCGTTAGCGGATGGTAAGTAACATCACTTATATGAATAATAAGACAATAGGCTGCTGTGCTGGCAGGAATGTTTTTAGATGTTTCAAATTCTAAACGAATATCAACTGGAGATTCTTTTATAGATTCTTCATGATAAGAGCAGTCTATAACTACAATCGGTCCTTTATTTTTAAATTCTAGAGGTGTAAATAGCGGACGATCTTCTTTCTGATAATACGATGATTGAAATTTACAAAACATGTCATAGAGCATCCCAAACTTATTTTTCTCAAAGTTAATGTCTATGTTTTCGTAGGGATACGTAATTCCGTTGAGATATAGTCTAACGTGTCTTAATTTACAGTGATCAAACAGTGAGCTATCTTTTTCGTGATTGAATTTACGATTAGTTTGAAATCCAAAAATAATATACAAGGGCTTCTCAGTAAGAAGTGATGTTTTAACAGCCCAGCTATGCTTGTTTTTAGGTGGTAACACAGGATATTCATGCAGTTCCCAACTTCGAATACGTATAGGTAATGGTGTATCATTTTCTACAATCTTGAGCAATCGAAGTTTTTCACGATCAGATAAGGTTACATGTGGAATCCTCCACAGTATACGATGAAGTGTAATTTTCGATTCCACTGGCGTTTCTGCTGCTCTAAGAGAATTGTAATCACTTCGATCACGGATTAGAATAAGCTCGTTTTGCGTTGATTATGATACGTGTAAAGTCTTCTGCGAAGCCAAAAATGTTTCAGTAATAACATACCCGTAAAAGTTCCATCCTCATTAATCATCCAGTTGTTAGTAGCTTTTGGACACCATCCTGCCATCCGCAAAAGATTACTTTCTTCATCACAGAAAGGGTAGAGTTTCATTGCACTTGTAATACTGACATTCTTCGTTCGATCTATTTCAACATTATTTACTTCATATCGCGCTTCAGAAAAAAGAAAAGCTAGAGCATGGTTGTTTTGTTGTGAAGTGCTTGGTTCACTTCCATCCGACTTTTCTAGTCGTTCTTCAATATAGAGGTAGCTTTCGTGTGGTAAGTTGTATACATCTTTGCTGATTAATAATAAAATTAATTTCATCATTGTTATTTAATCCAAACGTAAAAGGTTGATAGGAATGAAGCTCACTTCGTACTACACCTTCACGAGTTTCTACTGTATTCGTAATGTCTAGCATTTCTTCCATTCTGTTGTAGTAGCGTATATCCTAAATCTTGGAGTATCTGCTTATCGGTATCTCTTAACTCGATGAGTCTCTGCACACATGTAGTATGTCCTCGGAATGTACACCGTGTTTTATAGATGTTTTTCATACTGGTGTGAGATGAAGTTTGTAAGCTACGTACGCGTGCAGATCTAAATGAATACGCTGATTTTGTTTATTTACAAGTCTAAGAGTAATGTTTTACAGTCACAGGATGATAAAGAACTACTGCTGGTTTCTCACAAATAGTATATACACGTTCCTCTGCAACATTAAAGTAGTGCAGGACGTGCGAAGGTTATAGATTACTATTCAAGTCTGTAATAATATTACAAGTAACGTTCACATGATAATCATCGAAGAGTGCTATAGGTTGATCTGACTCGTAACGTACGTTTGGTAGGAGCTACCTCGATGAAAATCCCAGCAATGGTCCAATCGAATCAGGTTGTGATTTGAAGTCAATCTTAAATGATAATTCATTAACACATTTATGTGTAATCTTGCTTATAGTGATTGAGAACTTGTAATTATGATTACTAAAACTATCTTCTCCAAACTGTTCAATTAACGTACTTTCAATATAGTCATGAATATCGTCTACTGAATAACTACCTGAGTTTAGTGTTAGCACATACTCATCGTAAGAGAACTTGTTTACACCATCACGCACATTATAGATTTTATTGCAGCTTTCAAACGATACTAGTCCAAGACTATGCCAAGTTCGGTTGGCGGATTAAAATAGACGGTTGTTTCAGGTCCTTCTCCACGTACAGCAAACGTTCTTTCACTGTTAGTCATTACGTAGACACTAATGTTCTTTCTCTGCTGTCCGGGATTGATATAAGAAAATAAGACATAATCGTCCGCACATGCGTGTATTTAAGTTTTGCACACGGTTTTTATTGTAAACAACGTCTGCACTGCTTCCGAAATAATGTATGAGCTCAAAGGGAGGAGGTAAGTCTCCATAGCTATCAAAATACCATACTTTAGATTTACGTTTTACATAAGCAACGTAATGAGTTCCAGGTCCACGACTGTTGTCCAAGTTAATTACGGCACTTTCACGTTCACGTGGGCGCGCTGGTAGTTGATTGCGCATATACATACCTCGAAAATGAATTCCTAGTTGTTTAGCAAACGTAAAAACTTCATCATGCGTTAGAGCTCGATGTGGCAGTGCATTCAGTAGACGGTTTTTGGAGAAATGTAGATACCAAGCCCTTTCTTGTATGGTGCTAGCTTCATGTGCACACCTTTGCCTCGTAATGCAATTGCCTCCATCGTCTTGTTATGACGTTCACTCTCTTTCAACTGTCGTTTCGCTTCTTCTACAGCTTTAACAGTTCTCGCTACAGCACTAGCACCACCCAGCAATGACCCTAAAGCTGCTAGGCCAGCAAACAGCGCAGGAAGAAATCCTCCTCGTTTTGGTACAGGAATAATTCGTGCACGTTTACTAAATATTGCTCTGCACTTTGGAGAAATTCTCGCTTTTGCTGCGCGTAATGCCTTAGTAATAGCTACACGAGGATTGTATTCCCCTCGAATAGCTTTTCGCGCAGCCTTTATAACATCTTTCCATCCAACAGTTCTTGCTTTCTTCTTCTTCATGTCGTTTGGATACCGTTGTTTCACCAAGCTGTACACGACTTTACTGGTCAAGAGCAAATCATAAACTAACCGTTACCTCTTGTTTCGTTTTTTATATATATATATATATTACTATTACCTACTTTATGATTTAGTTATCATGGAGATTATGAAGCAACAAGACACACTACCTGTTACCGACATTGTACCACATCTCGTACCTAGTTCTAGTACAACTACAAGAAAACGTCATGGAACGTTGTTTCCTTTCACTGTTCGATGTATTATATCAGGCCCATCAGGATGCGGGAAAACAAATATTTTACATACACTTATTACTTCTGTAAATCGTATACGCTTCGAGAATATTTACGTTTTTGCAAAGTCACTCTATCAACCTCTATATACTATTCTACAAACTGTAATGCACGATCTAGTTAAAGATGGAATAAGATATTTTAAAAGTAATTCGCATGAGCAAGTACCATCACCAGACGATGTGCTTCATAATTCTCTTATGATCTTTGATGATGTCGCAACAGAACAGCAAAACGTTATTCGTGTATTCTTTAGTATGGGACGGCATAAATATGTTGAATGCATCTATTTGTGTCCAACCTATTCTCGTGTGCCTAAGCAGTTGATACGCGACAACGCAAATGTTATTGTGCTCTTTCGGCAAGATGAGCGCAACATGCGACATGTGTATAACGATCATGTTAACAATGATATGACATACGATGACTTTAAACGTATGTGTGCTAAATGATGGTCATTACACCATTACAGCTTTTTACTTATTGATAAAGAAAGTGATGTTCAGCATGAACGATATCGCATGGGTTTTGATCATTTTATATGCATTAACACAGAATTACAGTAACTACTTGATTAAAAACCATCATCACGTTAACATCTAGCAAGGAGATTACAAAACTTATCATCCAAGCTCGAAACAATATTCGACGGAAATTTAAAGAGCTTAAACGTATTCAAGCAGACACGTATTTATTTTTAAAAACACAACTAAGTACACCACTCAAAGAAATTTTTAATTCTACTTCATTACCGCAGTCTACTGCAAGTTTTGCTCCTATGCAAACATCATATCATAAAGAGAAGCATGATGATGAAGAAGAAGAAAAGCATGAACAAAATAAGGAAGAAAAGAAGCAGGATGTGGATCAAGAAGAGGAAGATAAGGAAGAAGAACTTAATGATACATCACCATCTAAGGATGTTGAGTTTTTAATTACAGACGTTATTGCTGAAATACCTACTACATCGACGCAAAATCTACCATCTTTGTCCGAGGTTATGATAACACCAGAGTATCGCAATTAGTTTAGAACTTTTGTTCAAGATACCTATGGATCTCTCTTTGCACCTTAATAGAAAAACGTTTTACAGGATAAACTGACACTACCTACGGTATTCGCTACGAAGATGACTGTTTCTGGATAGGAAATTCAAATGTTAAGATTAATAACAACAAACTTATTGTAAAAGGGGTTACCTATAAACCTGGGAAAGGACTTTTAGAACTTCTTTTCTCACGAATACCTGACAAGGATATAATTTTACAAGATGATCCTAAAAAATGTAAAGCAATACCTTTTGCTTCTGACGCAACACGACGTAATTACAAGAGAACAGAAGCTGTAAATGCAAATAAGAGTTACAAGTATCGTGAGTTTATTTCTAAGCTGTTTCCGGCTGCACATAGTCTTGATGTTATCTACAAGCCTTTGTTGCCGTATGTGGATGTAAGATACTGGAATGACCCAAACTTACTCGTTGAACGATTACAACTTTTAAGAGCATCGCAAGAGGCTGGTCACACAGGTCACGAATCAGAAATTCTAGAAATAGAAAGAGAATTACGTTATGCCGGTATTATTTTGTAATGGCTCGTCAAGAGAAGATCTCACCTGTAAAGGTAAACATCGCACATGAGTTACATAAACCAGCACGTCGCACCTACTGTCGCAGACGCGTTATTACACGAGGAATATATGATCTCTGGCAAGCAGACTTAGTAGAAATGATTCCATATGCCTCTAGTAATAAGGGGTATAAGTATCTACTTACTGTTATCGATGTGTACTCGAAGTTTGCTTTTGCACAACTCGTGCGTTCTAAAAAAGCAGCTCAAGTTAAAGAAGCATTTAAACATATTGTTGAAGAATCGAAACGCTGCCCAAGGCTTCTTCAAACTGATCAAGGTAGAGTTTTACAACAAGGATTTTTCTTCTTACCTCAAGTTACTTGGCATTCAACACTACTCTACGTTCAGCAATCTCAAGGTAAGTGTTGTAGAATGCTTTAATCGTACACTCAAAACAATGATGTGGCGAGAATTTACAGCACAAGGTTCATATCGTTGGATTGATCTGCTACCTCGACTTTTATCTACCTACAACGATACACCTCATCGCACTATCGGAACACAGCCACGTCTTGTTACAAGGAATACACCTCGCATAGATGCTATTCATCTTGTAATTAAAACAACTGGTCCACGTCGCCATAGCTTTAAAGAAGGTGATTTTGTTCGCATCAGCAAACACAAGTCTATCTTTACAAAAGGATACACACCTAACTGGAGAACTGAAATATTTCAAATCAGAAGTGTTAAGCTTACAAATCCAGTTACGTATTTACTTCGCGTTCTCAGAGGACAGCCTATTGAAGGAGGATTCTACATCGAAGACATGCAGAAAACAAAATATCCTGATCACTATTTAGTTGAAAGTGTTATTCGACGTCGTGGGAATAAACTGTATGTTAAATGGCTTGGTTTTAATAACAGATTTAATTCATGGATTAATAAAGAGGATGTACTTTAAATCTTATGTGTGTTTTTAATCCTCTACCTCTCCTTTCTTTTAAGTCACTAGGACATGCTGTAGGATTAAACAACACCTGTAATATGTTTTGACAATTCATATTTATTTTAGTATATACATTTTTATCCTTTGTTTATTTTACTGTCTTTGTCACTCAGTTTTCGTTTTATTGCACCACCAACAAGTGCTGCTATCTTCTGAGCAGCTGAAGCACTAGGTAATAACACACACAGCATAACTTTACGAAGCAGATTTTATCAGCTACACGTCTTAGTTTAGGATTGTTTTGTCGAAATACTCTTTGCAGGCAGCATGTAACTACAGTGGTTGATCATATTATTAGGGCCACTAGGTGAAAGTTGTATTTTTCAAACTTGATAAGACATACACAATTAAACTTCACTGATATACATTTAATTAATCTAAAATTGACTTTTGACAAATATATTACACTATTTTACATTTGAAATATTAATGAAAATCATGACAAACTAAGGAAACTAGGAAAATCTAATATTTTGTAACACCTCCCTTCGCAGCAATTACCGCTTCGACTCTATCTGGCATACTACAAATGCATCTGAGGCAGCTTTTTTTAATTTCATCATCATGATGCCACACATTGATTAGTCTTTCGATCAGTTGGATCTTATTCATGATATCATGAGCACAAATTTTCCTCTTCATTAGCCCCCAAAGGTTCTCGATCGGGTTGAGGTCAGGAGAATTGCCAGGCCAGTCCAGAACCTTCACTTTGTTGTCCAGAAGGAACTTTGTCACAGTTTTAGCCTTGTGACAAGGTGCAGAGTCATGCATAAACACAAATTTGCCATCTGGGAACCATTCACGAACTTGTGGAAGTAGCCGTTTCTCCAGAACCTTAATGTACTGGTGTTGGTTCATGGTTCCTTCGACCATATACAGGCGGCCGGTTCCATTACTACTGATGACGGACCACACCATGACATTTAACGGTCTTGACAATGCAGTCACTATTGTATTTCTCACCCTTGCGCCTCCTCACAAATACAGATCTGTCATCAAGGATATGTATTGATGACTCATCCGAGAAGCAAACCTGGAAAAATATGTAGTTTTGTATTAAAACCTGTTTACGCCAAGTTCGGTTGAGCATAACAGGGAGGAAGTAAACAGCTTTCCCTTTTCCATTCATCAGCAGTCCAATTTCGATGTTGTTTTGCCTATAATAGTCGCTTCTTCATCATGCTTGGTGTCAGTGATGGTTTCTTTGCTGGACGATGACAAGCGAAACCCAGCTCTTTGATCCTCCGACGAGCTGTCATTGTAGATACGTTGATCCCCGCTTGTCGAATCTTTGTTGTAATGACTTTCATTGAAGCTTTTCTATGTTTAATGACGATATTTCTTAACAGGCGTTCTGCTTGTGGAGAAGTGATTCTTTTGCGGCCACATTTACCCACCCGTTTAGGTGACAAATTCGTGCCTTGGTAAAGTTTTTTCTTAATTCTGTCCACTGTTGACTTTGAAACAGAAGTGATAGACGCTATCTGTCTATGAGAATAATCAGTATTCTTTAAAAGTGTTTGTATTTCCGAAATTTTACTAAGAGAAATGTCTTTAGCTTTCCCCATGTTTGTTTTATAAATACCCGTATTTTTAAGTATATACTGAACTATAATTAACTGTATTCTACTCTTGTCACTTCACTGTATCACATAAAGAGCAAAATTCACACAAGAGATGCAAGGAAACAAATCTACAATAAATCACGTGTGTTACTCCAACAACAGTCAGCAAGCAACTGTAATATAATTGGCGACTCTCTCAATTCTTGACCAGAGTTTTCATTATTAGGCGGGCTGATTGTTGAATTTAACTATGGAAATGTGTAATTAATAATATCCAACCATAAAAATAAGCAATAAGTAAACACTTAGAAAAGAATAATGATCCAAACATAAATTCTTCAATTTTTACCTAGTGGCCCTAATAATATGATCAACCACTGTACGTGTCAGGCGAACGTGTTCTAAGGCCGCAGGGGAGATGAAGTTCGAAGGAAAAAAATCACTTTATTGATGAGCCCATGCCCAACATGCTTCCTCATCTTTTTCCCAGCACGTTTCTTCACCTTTTCCTTGTTTACTCCCTTCGCAGCCATGATAAGTGTTTATAAGCGAAGACAACTCGTTAGTTTTAGGTCCGTGATACAGTTTAATTAGTTAACATGTATGACACTGTCTCACAGAAGGTCTTCTACCTAAACTCACGTGTTCATGATGTAAACTACACGTTTGAAGCTCTGACAAAACAGGATCTAGAGTCCATTCACGAGGCACCTTATCCCAAATCACCTTTACAGCATTCGCAGCTACATTAACCAAAAATGCGTTTGGTAATGCATTTAACTCTTCTTCAGTAACAGTGTTTAGTTTCTTTTTGCATGCATAAAACTTTACGATTGCCTTTTCTACTGCGTTACACTTAGTATCTGTTAGAAATGACTAGATGTCTTTACTCTACAAATGTTTCTTTTACACTAAGGTTATTTCGACACTGCAGTTTTTATGTTGTTCACTTCCCGGCATGCAATGCAACACAACCAAAGAGCATGCATACATGTTGTAAAGATTGTTTACTTTTTTCGCTACTATGCTCCTTCGGAAGAGTTTTAAAGGATGGACACCCTAATTCATGCACGTCGATTTCACACGATGATGGTAGATACTCACGCAACCATTCTTTCTTTTCACAACCCTTTAAAAGAACAAGATCTGCTCTTGACAAATGTGCATTCATCATTGAATATAAAACACGATAGGGTATTCCTTTTTCTTCCCACTTCAAACCTAAATTGTTTTCGATCCATTGAGTCTGCTTTTTATCTTCATCTGTTTGCAAACAGTAAGAGAAAGATGGGCTAAATACTAAACTAACAAGTTTTGGTGCCCACAACACACTGCAATCTAACACAGCCACCTCTTTAAAAACAAATTTGTTGGCGTTCACTTTAAAGCCTTGACATCAACTATTAATGTTTTCGTCATGTTTGCGCTCCACTCTCTATCACTGTATCTCGAAGACTAAAGCTTTTAGTCAATGAACATGTTTAAACATGACGTCATCGCTGCAGCACATGCACACTCTTGCTTTTATGATGCACACTTATTGCATTCCTTACACCTACTTACTCTTAAGAAAACGATCAAGTCTAAGCATGCACAACGACGCCATCACTGCAGCACGTGCTTACTCTAGCTATCCCGATGCATGTTTAAACTTGTTCGATAAAGCTATGCCTTAACAGAGGAAGAGACTTTAACAGCCACCGCCATCTTGTGTAGTAGCCTCTAAGTTCTAATTAGCGATGTAGTAGCCGTAAAGATAGCAGCACGGTATTCTGTTAAATAAAGATGGCTGCTGTCCAAAAAAGCACGTAGATTTTTTTTTAAATTATCCGCCACCACATTTCAAAGGTAAGTAGCTAAAGAGTGCAGCACCGAAATAAGCGATGTAAGATAGCGGTAGCTATACATGACAGCACGGTGCTGTGTAGATTAAAGATGGCAGCTTGTCAAATAGAATTTTTCAAATCATCCGCCACCACATTTCGAAGGTAAGTAGCTAAAGAGGGTAGCACTGAGTTTTGCGATGCAAGATGGAGTATGACAGCTGTTAAAAGAAAATCACGTGGATTTTAAATTACCAGCAGTGTCGTAAAGAGGGCAGCACTAAGGTTGGCGATGCAAGATGGCGGATGACAGCTGTCACGTGGAATTGCCCGCCACCACATTTCAAAGGTATGTGGCTAAAGATAGCAGCACCATGCTCTATTGATTAAAGATGGCTGCTGTCAAATAGAATTTTTCATATTGTCCGCCACCACATTTCAAAGGTTAGTAGCTAAAGAGTGCAGCACTGAGGTTTGCGATGCAAGATGGAGGATGACAGCTTGTCAAATAGAATTTTGTTAAATTGCCGCCACCTCATTTCAAAGGTAAGTAGCTAAAGAGGGCAGCACAATGCTCTGTTGATTAAAGATGGCAGCTTGTCAAATAGAATTTTTCAAATTGTCCGCCACCACATGCTACAGGTATGTAGCTAAAGAGGGCAGCACGGTGCTCTGTTCATTAAAGATGGCTGCTGTTTTCCCTCTACTACGATAAAGATAGCAGCACGGTGCTTTGTTGATTAAAGATGGCTGCTGGATACAATTTTAAATTATCGCCACCACATTTCAAAGATATGTAGCTAAAGATGGCAGCACGGTGCTCTGTTAATTGAAGATGGCGGATAACAGCTGTTAGAAAAGCATATGGAGTTTTTCAAATTGCCCGCTACCACGATAAAGATGGCAGCACGATGCTCTGTTGATTAAAGATGGCTGCTGTCAAATAGAATTTTTCAAATTGTCCGCCACCACATTTCAAAGGTATGTAGCTAAAGAGGGCAGCACGGTGCTCTCTTGATTAAAGATGACTGCTGTCAAAAAGAATTTTTCAAATTATCCGCCACCACATTTCAAAGGTATGTAGCTAAAAAGTGCAGCGCTAAGGTTAGCGATGCAAGATGGCAGCTGTCGAAAAAGCACGTAGCTTTGTTTACCGATTCAAATCTCGCGCTAGTGAGGTTAAGTTGGCAGCACTGAGGTTTAGGTAAGTCAAGATGGCAGCAGTGAGGTTAGCGATGCGTTGTTGTCGATGACAGCTGTCAAAAAGCACGTGGTTTTGTTTACCAATTCAAATTTCCCGCAGGTTTAGGAGTGGGCCCCTGGGAAGGCCTCCCGTGCGGAGGCGGAGGAGACCCCTGGTAAGGACACCCGTGCGGAGGCGGAGGAGGAGGCCCCTCGGAGCCTGCGGAGGAGGAGGGTGCCGAATCCCTGACTATCTACTAGTATGACCTGGTCTAGAATGACAATTTAGGCATGTTCCAAATTATAGCACCACAACTCACTAAATAGCTCAAACTTCAAACCTGAAAAGAGCCGTTTCTTAAAGAGAGATTCTTCTTTTTCACTTTTATTAAATCCTACATTCATTTTATTCAAAATTAGCACTGAAGAGGGAATTTCTCCTCTGGCTTGGAGGAAAAATTTGCTTCCAAGTCAGATAAATTTTTCCGCCGCCAGGGCAGTGAATTGTCATTTTCCGACTCATCGGGTACTCCTAGGAAACAGATTAGTAAAAGGGCATAGTTTTTGCCCTGGGACCTGCCAATATTCGCCCCCCCCCCCCCGAAAATGAGTGTGTTCACGGATTACGGCTGTCTGCGGTCTGGAACTTTGGACTGTTAGATCGGCAGCAGCGTAGTACTGTTCGTTAAAAGTGAGAAAATGTTTGGTTTTTCATCTGATGGAGTATATTTCATGTGAAATCATTGCTTTTACTCGCGCCATTCCTACTCACGTCATTGTAATGACCTATGTTTATTTCAGTTGGGAAAACCACTAAGACAGTCTTTCTGAGCATGTAAAAGGGCAGGTGGAGAGTGAATGTCTGCCATAATAATGAAAACTCTCCAACCTGATTGTGACTGATGGTAAGCAAGCAGGCCTACCATTACCGTACAATGAAAATGAAATTTCTCCATCACGTTTCTAGGGTAACGTTAAGAGCTATGCAATTTAAGACAGTCTTGCTCACCAACGTGTACACTACCTAACCTACAATTCTGTATACAATGTAAAATTCCGTAGCGAAGCACGAGTACATCAGCCAGTTTAATTAATAAAGTAGCTCTTAAGAATGAAGGCTGTAAACAGTTTGTCATTCCAAATTCTACTGACACTTTAAATGGGAGGCACAGCAGTATTGATAGGTATTTTTTAAGACCGTTGTTCGTAGTGTGTAAGTTTTACATATATACATATATATATATATATTGTGTGTGTAAATATTAAGCTAGGGCTATGTATTCGTAGTTAACATTAATTTTAAGCTGTATTAATAGTTATTACTTTACAGAAGTCTGTTTATCTTAGTGTGTAAGGCTTAAAAATGTTGTAAATATAGTGTATATATTGTGTAAATGATCTATGTAAATATTAAGCTAGGGCAATATACCCTTTTTGAGACGATGATTTTTTATATGTGCTAGCTACAGCTCTTTTATTTACTTATTAATTTACCTCTCCTGTCCTAACTTGTCATTTAGAGTAGAACTAGGAATATTGCTGTGGAACAACCAATTCCTGTATTGATAAAACAACTAAAAGGAAGTCGAAATAAATTTGCTGTTTCGTAGAATTGTTCTGCTTGCACAGCCAAGACTCAAGAGACTATTGCTCTTCCACCTGAGCTACTCAGCCTAAATCTATATATACTTTTCACCTCTGTCTCTCATACTTAGATCACTTCTTTGCGCTGATGACCATGCAGTTTTCAAAACCTAAATGGCTAGCGCCCTGCCGCCAGAGCTACTCAGACTTGATATGCTGTTAAGGTTTTAACATCATATCTGTCTGCCATTCTTAGATCAGCCCTTCAGGCTGATGACCGTGTTGTTTTTAAGACTCAAAATGCTAGTGCTCTGCCGTCTGAGCTACTCAGCCTAAGGTAGTCTACATAGATTTGATATGCTGCTAAGTTTACAAGTTTCCTGCTACAACGCATAAATATACGGGGTTGAAGTGTGCAAGCTATAATTTTCAATTTCTTGGATGGGAATGATAGAATTTCCACTAAGAAAAGTAAAAACCCTGCTGTTCATTCAGTAAAACGTATACTGTATTTACATACTTCAACAATTTTAATGTTTGATTTGATTGATACTGTGTTGTAATGTTATGTGACTTTCCCAGTTCACTGAGTTTCTGAAAACAGTATTTAAAACATGTCATCAGACCTCCACTGATAACAGCTAGCCTCTAAGTAGCAAGTTAGTTTCCCCACTAGTGAAGACTTAGATATTTACTATCCAAGTACAACAATACTGTAAATACAATTAATAATAGACAGTGAAGGAAAAAAGTAACTGGGCTGAATTAGTTACCTGAGAAATATTTTACTCAATTATAATCATAAATTACTTCAACAAGTAATCAGTAAAATTACAATTACTTTAGAGAACGCTAACTTAAGAAAATCAGTTGACATTTTCTTCGCATGGGGCTGGAATAATACAAAGTATGCAGCGAAAAAATATTACTTCACTTGGTGTTTTTCTTCAAAACACACAGACATACTACATGTCTATCATCACTAGGTGAGAGTAAACATACTACGTTGGCACTTTCGAAATAATTTTTCCCATCATTTTTAATTTAATTAATGACTTTTCGCGTTTCAAATAGTTTTCCATTTACATTGCAAAATAAATCATTTAGTCCTAAAGCTTATCACCGGTAAGCCTCGACGTCTTTGGGGGAAAGTATATCTTTGTATTTACCGTACTGAAAAAAGGCGCCATACAGGAGAACTTGAAGGAATACCTGTGTTTAATTTTGAGAAGATCGTTATAATAAGTATGATGCCTTTGAAAGTACTGCAGAGATAAAAACGTACAAAATCCAGTGCTCGTGAAGTTACTGGTTCTGCTGTAGTAGAACAGAAAAAGTAATCTCCATCATCACTTCATTTTTCCCCGTTTCTTTAGTAAGATGAAAGAAGTGATGATTTACCTACTTTTAAAGCTCTGAAAAGGTTTTGTGCCACATGATGGATGAGAGATTTGAAAGAGTCACCGATTTCCTATGACTCCTTCAGCCATTGATTGAAGCATTGACAATATAAGGCCAGCCAAAAGAATCGTCAGATACATCTAAAG
Organism: Anabrus simplex; assembly: GCF_040414725.1. Taxonomy (NCBI): domain Eukaryota; kingdom Metazoa; phylum Arthropoda; class Insecta; order Orthoptera; family Tettigoniidae; genus Anabrus; species Anabrus simplex. The sequence continues at coordinate 802,502,225 of NC_090266.1, forward strand.
AGGCAAGCTCCTTAATGTGCTATATTATGAAATGCAAATATATAATCTCCCTCTTGGTGACAGCTTAAGTCTCTGGACTTCACCGAGTATTGAGGAAAATCCTCCAAAAATCCACCCTTTGGTTGAGGGAAGCTATGGCATTAGCTGACAATACCATATACGAAATGGAAATCCTATGAGCTGATGCTGGAGAAACATTCAGGGCTCTTTTTTGAAGAGGCAGCAAGATTTTGTCAAAAATTGGACATTGCAATCTTAATTCCACGATTAGCAGGGATAAATACTGCTAGGGCTAGGAGTGGGAAGGGAGTGGCCGTGGACTTAATTAAGGTACAGTCCCAGCATTATCCTGGTGTTTAAATGGGAAACCACGCAAAACCACATTCAGCGTTGCCGACAGTGGGGTTTGAACCCATCATCTCCCGAATGCAAGCTCACAGCTGCGCGACCGTAACTACTCCGGGCAAATGGGAGTGAATGCGTTCTTGCTGGGTATCTGCAACATAAAATACTGTACTGAATTCAGCAAGAGAATCCAACTATCCTCTTTCACTCCAACTTCAGCACGTAACCTACAAGAGTTGTCCCTGTTAAGCTGAGCAACCCAGTGGAAGGTTGGATAACCAATCCCAGCGGGAAGCTGGGTCAGTGAGCAGATCAGTGCTGGGGGCTTCAAGGCTTACATCCTTGATAGTCAACAAATCATCACTTTTGAGTGACCAACTATACACACTTGTGTGATAAACTGTATCAAACATGAAGTACGAAAACAATAATGCTAGATCCCCAGGTGGTAACCAATCCACCCCCATTAATGACGGGGCATATAGGTCGTCGGATTCTGGGGGACCTATGCCTTCATGTGACCCAGTCAGAACCAAAAGAAAAAGGAAACTTAAACACACCCTTGAAATCCTGAAAGACATAAACATCAGCATTGCAGACTTACAGTGGACTAGGTGCCCAGATGAAGATGCCATGGAGTCTCAAGAATATAGAATATATAAGGGAAAGCCTGGTAAGAGAGTCATGATGAATGTACCCTTCCTGGGGACAGGGTTCGCAGTACACCACAAACTAGTTGCTAGCATACTTGGCTTCTCTTCACCCAATGACAGAACTTCAGTTCTTTTTTTTTTTGCTAGGGGCTTTACGTCGCACCGATAGAGATAGGTCTTATGGCGACGATAACTTCAGTTCTATCCTTCAGGTCTAGCAATAGGGGATACTCTCTGGTTAAATTCCATGCTCCTACTAATGATTCTAACAAGAAAAACCCAGAGACTACAGATCAGTATTGGGACACCCTTGAGGAAACCCTAGACCACATCCCACATCATCATACAATATTGCTAGGAGATTTCAATGCTCAGATTGGGAGAACAGAAATACCGGAACGGCCACCTAATCAGTCTGTGCACCAAGTACGGATTACTCTTGATGTCTACGGCTTTTAAACGTCTACCTAGGAAGGCCATGACATGGCGCAGCCCAAACAGCATAATGGGCGAGTTCCAAATTGACCACGTAGCAATAGACGAGAAAGCGCCACTGTGACATTATGAACGTGAAGGTTTTACGAGGAGCTAACATAGACTCTGATCATTACCTGTCCATGGTTAAGATGAATCTGAAACCACTGCATAAGACCAAGGCTATGCTTATGAAGAAAAAAAGATTCCTAGGTTTGATATCACCGAACTTAAAGAAGACATTGCAAGTTAAGAAAGTCTGAACCAACACATCAATAGGATTAACACCACTACAAAATGGGACACACTTTGGGATGCTATAACAGACGCGGCTGAGAAGACGATCCCCAACAGACCTAAAGAAAACAAGCACCCATGGTGGTATAACAAATGTGATGAGGCTATAGAAGCCAGGCGACTAGCATGGCTCAAATGGAACCATCATAAAAACTAAGCCGACCTACAAGCCTTTATTACACAAAGAAAGAACACCTCCAGCATCATAAGAGGGGCAAAAAGAAAATACAACAAAGAACTGATTAAGCAAGCCGAGGAGGATTTTGGAAGAAACAACTCTAGAGACTTATACGAAAGTCTAAAACAGCAGACGACCCAGTTCATACCCCAAACTTTACACCTCCAGAGAACAGACGGATCACTGTGCCTCAATGATGATGACTGCACAAGACCCTAGGTGATTATTTCCAAGGACTTTTGAATGCTGAAGAACCTGCACAATGCCTTCCAGTTAGAGAACCAACTAACCCGGACACCAAAGACATCCCTCCTCCCACCTATGAAGAAGTAAATGAGACCATTCAACTTCTCAAGAACAACCGGAGAAGACTGAATAGTAGCAGAAATATTGAAACAAGCTGGTGAGCAAACATTCAGGCACATACACAAAGTAATCCTGGACATATGAGCTAAGCAAAGGCTCACGGATGATTGGACATCAGCCGTTATCCACCCAATCCACAAGAAGGGAAGCAAAACAGATCCCAGCAACTATAGAGGAATAGCACTCCTTGTAGTATCGTATAAAGTCTTTTCCAAGATTCTGGAATGGCACATAACAAGACAACTGGATAAAGAATTAGGAGAATATCAAGAAGGATCAGAACTGCAAGGTCTTGTGCTGAACAGATACAAAATCTGAAGACCATCCTTCAATATAGCAAGAAAAGATGCCGACAGTGAGTAGCTATCTTTGTCGACTTTCAGAAGGCATATGACTCCGTGGATAGAATCACACTCTTCAACACCTTAAGAGAACTGGAACTAAACAAAAAAATTAATAGGTTGGTGCAAGCCACCCTGCACACCACCACTTCCCAAGTTACGTTTAGAGGTCAATTGCCAGAGAACTTCACAATCAAAACAGGGGTGAGGCAAGGAGGTGGTATCTCATGCATATTATTTAACTGTGTCCTGGAAAAGATCATAAGAGAATGGACCAGGTCATTACCTGAGAACACCGGATTAAGGATGGGGTTTAAAGCAGACAACTTGAGGATTCCATGCCTGGCCTTTGCTGATGACCTTACATTATTAGCAAACAATATGCATGAGGCCACTATGCAGCTTCAAAAAGCACTCTACAGCAGCTAAAGCAGGTCTCTTGATCAACATTGGAAAGACCGAGTTTATCACCAACATCAAAGATGCCCCTACAACAATGGGAGTCAGTGATACAAAGCATATCAAGAGAGTTAAAAATGTGAAGTACCTCAGAGAGTGGATATCGGAGGACCTAGGTGAAACAATGGCTCTTGAACAAAGGAAAATCAAATTACACAACGCCTACCATGCCTGCAGAAAACTGTATGCCTCAAAGCATTTATCAAAGGATGTAAAACTGAGACACTATAATGCAGTAGTCAGACCATCAGTCCTCTACGCAGCAGAATGCCTATCCCTAACTAAAAAGACCCCACTGAGAGCCCTGGAAGTCCAAGAACAGAAATTCCTGAGAATAATAATAGGGCCAAGGATCCTACCAGATGGAAGGCGATGGTACAAACCCAACAATGAGCTCTACCAGCATCAAGAAAACCTCATAGATGCCATCAGAAGAAAACATCTTACTTTCTATGGACACCTACACAGAATGGATCCTAATAGATTATCTCATAAGATCTTCAAGGTTGCTAACAAAGGCAAAGCCACTAGATTCTCCTGAACCAAGAAAGTTGACAAAGATCTTGCAGAGCTTAATATTAATCAAGCCGCCATAACAGACAGGAATGCATACCGTTTAACGGTCAAAACTAAACCTTTCCTAACATCGTTTACATCAGTTAGCCACAAAGGAGCCGGGAATTGGTCAGAGGAGCGCAGAAAAGAATTCAGAGATTCTTTTGGCCAGGCTGATATTGTCAGTGCTTCAATCAATGGCTGAAGGAGTCGTAGGAAATCAGGGACTCTTTCAAATCTCTCAATCCATCATGTGGCACAAAGCCTTTTCAGAGCTTTTAAAGTAGGGAAATCATCGCTTCTTTCGTCCCGTTCCATGGCTAAATGTTCAGCGTGCTGGCCTTTGGTCCAGGGGGTACCGGGTTCAATTCCTGGTGGGGTCGGGGATTTTAAACTTAATTAGTTAATTCTGATGGCTCGGGGCTGGGTGTGTGGGTGTTGTCTTAAGCATTAGAAATCATCCTAGGTAGGGCCCCATCCTCACAGACACGCAGGTTGCCTATACGGCGTCAACTCGAAAGACCTGCACCAGGCCTCTTCGGAGGCCACACGCCATTATATATCACTTCTGTCAACACCGCAATTCTTAAAGGAAGTAGATGAAAATTGTTAGTTGGGTAGTAAAATGACTAATGAAAGCAGAAGTAAGGACATAAAATGCAGACTAGCCCAAGCAAGGAAGGCCTTTCTTAAGAAAAGAAAAAAAAAAAAAAAAAAATTTGCTCACTTTGGATATTCATACAGGAATTAGAAATATGTTTTCAAAGGCTTTCGTCTGGAGCGTGGCATTGTACGGAAGTGAAACGTGGACAATAACTAGCTCAGAAAGAAACTGAATAGAAGCTTTTGAAATGTGGTGTTAGAGAAGAATGCTGAAGATGAGATGGGAAAATTGAATCACGAATGAAAAGATACTGAACAGAATTGGTGAAAGGAGATAGATTTGGCTAAATTTTATGTGAAAAAAAAGATAGAATGATAGGCCACATCTTAAGACATCCAAGACATATTCAGATTGTTTTTGAGGGAAGTGTAAGTGGTAAGAATGGTAGCAGTAGACCAAGGCTTGAATATGACAAATAGATTAAAGAAGATGTGGGATGTAGTAGTTATGTAAAAATGAAAAGATTAACACAGGATACGGTGGCATGGAGAGCTGCATAAAACCAGTCTATGGACTGATAATTCAAACAACAGTGTAGTTATTTCCCCTGGCTCAGTTACTGGGTGTTTTTACTGTCCCCAACATACCTGCAACTCTCACACCATACATAACACTATCCTCTACTACAATTACACATGCAGTTCCCATACATGGCAGATATCATCCACCTCGTTGGAAGGTCTCCCTTGCAAGGGCTGCACCAGGTTAGCAATAACCACGTTAACCTATTATTTGCTCTACCCACCTCATCTTGTAGGATTTTTGTGACTTTTACTATCTCTTTCCGCCCTGGATTTCGCAGCAGGACTCTATCAAACTTTTCCCTGATAAAAGCTTTCTTCTCGTAACTTATTTCACAATCCTAATGGAATCCACATGAGGCATGCTACTCCTATGAAACATTTAGATAGCTCCTGGCAGCTTGCTGAAGTTACCTTGATGAATGCCAAATCTGATTGAACAGATTGGTAGGACATGGGTTTCTTGGCTTCTCTTGTACAGACAACATCTTTATTATCCATGGCCTGAATTATGTAGCATTGCAACAAAACAACTTGCCACAACGCATAAATTAATAAGCCTATAAATGCTACAACCAAATGCAATTGTAGTCTTCAATCACAAAAAGATAAAAGGAACAAATGAACTTGCCTCCTTACTTGCCAGAAGACTACCCTTCCATCGGTAGTGAAGTTGGGATTTTACAGCGATCCACTGCTTCAGCCAGTAGGACTAGGAATATTTCTCTTTAGGCATTGCCAAACACCTTTGAAGTACATCTCAAAACAAAGCATTCAACAATTTGCAGTGAGTGGGAGGTATGGGATATGGGTTTGTACAATATAGTTCGACACTGACTGGTTCTCGCATATAATCTTAGGAGGTGAGAGAAGTGAAAGAGTTCGATATCAAATTGTTCATTGATTATTCACAAGTAAATTCCATAAGCGCTATTTCTGGAGACCTCCAAGAATTCTTCTTATTGTTAGTAGGGTAAACAAATGTTGAGAAACTAGAAAATAACTATGTCGATCACATCAGCTAGAATATAACGCACTGGAAGAAAATTGGCTTCTTCAAAACACTGTCCAAAGGCATTAAATGAGCAATTACACTCCAAATAAGCATGAACACCTGAAATGGGCATTTATAGGCACAATAACGCCAACAAATTATTGCTTTAAAGAGCCTAAAATGGATTTATATCTTAAAAGCCTATGTTTCAATGCACATGAATAAAATAGGAAAAATCTCATCCTTAGTGATCACATTTCACACATTTATTTCTCTGAATGAAATAATTTAATTTAAAAAGCGCAATTAAATTCACGCAAGCACCACACACATACTCAATGGTCCAGGAAGGACACTGGTGAATTAATACGCAAATCAAGATCTTCCCAGAAATTTAGGACGTTAACAGCAGAGAATTCACAGACAGAATTAAGACACCCAATGCTTTCAGCACCAACGCGAGGGACTTTAACATGCCACCGAAGGAAATACTGAGAAAATAGTACAACCTGAAAACACAGTTTTCCCAGAAAGTGAATTAACTTGGTAAAAATAAAAGTTGTTCCTCAGGGATAACAGCCGAATCACAGTGGCCGTATATTTCAGCTATGACATTCATAGACAGTAGCATAAGTATATTGGACATAGTATGTTCCTTAGCAAAGCTAAGTCTATTTGCTTCGATTTATTCCCTTTGCATCTGAGAGAGAGATTTAAGTTGTTCCTCAGGGATAACAGCCGAATCACAGTGGCCGTATATTTCAGCTATGACATTCATAGACAGTAGCATAAGTATGATATTGGACATAGTATGTTCCTTAGCAAAGCTAAGTCTATTTGCTTCAATTTATTCCCTTTGCGTCTGAGAGAGAGATTGTGGATTCTTTGTTTCCATTACAGAATATGTATTACCATAGCTGTTTTGTTGAGATGTCAGTGCACTCAGCATTGGGTTTTGAGCTGTAATTTTATGAAATTTTATGCCTGTCTTATTTAGGACATGAGGCGAGTTTTGTTAGGGCAGGTCCCGAACGTTATGTTAAAACTATCACGTAACGTAACAGCATTTTGACGAGACTTCTCATAAACCACTTGACCAAAGCAACAGTTGTATTTTTGGACAAGAAAAGTCCCGGGTACCGGGCGTTGGAACATTTTAGGCCAGAGGGTATTAAACCGCCAAAATCTGCAAGTTACTTATGTAACTTGCTTAATTTTAATGCATGAAGTGTAAACCCAACAGCAAGTATCTTGCAACAATTTGCAGCAACAACTTGTGCAAGGTACTTGCTGGTGTAAACCTAGCCTAAGATTCTTTATTACTATCAAGAAACGTTTCCCTGCTGCTTGAGCTAGCCTTTCCAGGTTATTACCAAAATCTTCCCAGACTTCTCCTTTTTCTTCTTGGATTCAACAATTGTGTGTTTTGTTCTCTTTCTTTCATCTACTTTCAATTCCCTGTCTGCATCAGAACTACTTGGGAACCATTTCCAATACAAGTTCTTTTCAACTTTACAAGCTGCTCTCAGTTCATCATTCCATTACTTCCCTATCTTTACACAGTTGTTCCTAGTCATTCCTATGTTGTTTCTACTACAGCATCCCCGTATGCCACCCATTCTCTTTCTATATCCCGAACCTACTTACTGACCATTGTTTGGAACTTTTCGCTAATCATGTTCATGTACTTCTGCCTGATTTTCTTGTCCTGGAGATTTTCTACCCTATTTGTCTACAGACAGATTTCACTTTTTCTGGGCTAGGCCTAGAGATACTTAGTTCACTGCAGATCACATAGTAGTCTATATCATTGAAAAATCACTATATTCCTAACAGATTTCTGAATTCAAAGTCAGTTACGGTAAGAGTCTATTATGGATCTGTGTAGTACCCTCCCGTGAGTAGCAGTGAATAAATAGCCTTATGCTTGAAGAATGTATTTGTAACTGTTAATCCCACAGAAGTCCACTACACACTTGCCATTGTTGTTAGCTTCCATATCTTCCCCACATTTACCCATCACCTTCTCATACCCTTCAGTTCTATTTCCAACTCTTGCATTGAAATTGCCCATTACCACTAACCTATCTTCGATTTTGACTCTTGACTATGATGTCCCTCAGTGGTTCATAAAACTTAAACTTACCAACTTCCTCCTCTTCTGCACTCTCACATGGTGAATAGACTGAGACAATTATCATCCTAATTCCTCCAACTGCCAAATCTACCCACAACATTCGCTCAATTACATGCCTAATAGAAACTATGTTGCTTGCAATATCATTCCAGATGAACAGCCCTACCTTACACTCTGCCTTTTTTTTTAATACAATTTGCTTTAAGTCGCACCAACACAGGTAGGTCTAATGGCAATGATGGGACACAAAAAAAGGTTAGAAGTGGGAAGGAAGCAGCCACGGCCTTAATTACGGTACAGACCCAGCATTCGCCTGGTGTGAAAACGGGAAAGCATGGAAAACCATCTTCAGGGCTACTGACAGTGGGGTTTGAACCAACTACAACCTGAATGCAAGCTTATAGCTACCTGACCCAAACCATGCAGCCACTTGCTTGGTCCCATCCCTTTTTAATATGCATCAAGAACATTTTATAATTTCGTACAGAGGTGCCAACCTTTGAAGTAGATTATCAGTAATCGCCCTTCGCCCCCGAGAAAAATTTTGAGTCAAGTCCAAAGCATGCTCCTTCCTTCTCGATAATGACACCCTCTTTGCCCTTTCCTCTAGCAATCTGTTCGAAAGTATATCATATTACACAATAACATTTGGACACAAACTGTTAGTTCTGTTTTAAAACATTCCTTGTAGCTTGTTTCTCATGCAACAGCAGCTGGTTTTCAGTGTAGTTTTTCTTGAAGCATCTTCCCACTGTAAAGACATTTTCGACTTCTGAACCATAAGCGATTCCAGTGCAGATGTGCTTAATGTAGGCCTCACTTTTTTCTCAATCTTTCTGTCAACTGTCAGGTACACTTAACACAGCAAATACAACATTACTGAAGGATTTATAGTGGAGAAGAGCAGCACCTGAGCTCCTTCATTCACAATGAATTTTACAATGCTTATGGGTAGCAAAAGGAAGTCACGATCGAATAAGTATCATTGCCAACTCACAAGCACTGAAAAGAGGACGATTTAGGAAAAGGCTCAAAAGGATTGAACATTTTTCCTTCTTTTCCTTTTTTCCATAGAAAATAATTTTTTCGTGATAATGTCAGCTTTGATGATATAGATGTTGATTCCCATAGGGAATCTGAAATATTTGTCCTGAATGAGTAAATTTATAATACCAATATAAATGGTCCGTTATTGGACATTATAAATTTTACAGCTAACTCATTCTTGGTTGCCAGCGTTTCGCCCTCGTGTGCTAGGGTGGGCTCATCAGTTGGTACCTAGCACACCTACCAATACGCTGGCCAGTGCATACCGTGGAGGCCACTGCGTAGGCTAACTAGAGCCACCGGCAGTGCCAATGCACTAAGAGACTTTGTCTCATTATCAAAAATTGATGCCTGCTTGGCCATTAGATGATATAGATGTTGATTCCCATAGGGAATCTGAAATATTTGTCCTGAATTAGTAAATTTATAATACCAATATAAATGGTCCGTTATTGGACATTATAAATTTTACAGCTAACTCATTCTTGGTTGCCAAGCAGGCATCAATTTTTGATAATGAGACAAAGTCTCTTAGTGCATTGGCACTGCCGGTGGCTCTAGTTAGCCTACGCAGTGGCCTCCACGGTATGCACTGGCCAGCGTATTGGTAGGTGTGCTAGGTACCAACTGATGAGCCCACCCTAGCACACGAGGGCGAAACGCTGGCAACCAAGAATGAGTTAGCTGTAAAATTTATAATGTCCAATAACGGACCATTTATATTGGTATTATAAATTTACTAATTCAGGACAAATATTTCAGATTCCCTATGGGAATCAACATCTATATCATCTAATGGCCAAGCAGGCATCAATTTTTGATAATGAGACAAAGTCTCTTAGTGCATTGGCACTGCCGGTGGCTCCAGTTAGCCTACGCAGTGGCCTCCACGGTATGCACTGGCCAGCGTCTTGGTAGGTGTGCTAGGTACCAACTGATGAGCCCACCCTAGCACACGAGGGCGAAACGCTGGCAACCAAGAATGAGTTAGCTGTAAAATTTATAATGTCCAATAACGGACCATTTATATTGGTATTATAAATTTACTCATTCAGGACAAATATTTCAGATTCCCTATGGGAATCAACATCTATATCATCTAATGGCCAAGCAGGCATCAATTTTTGATAATGAGACAAAGTCTCTTAGTGCATTGGCACTGCCGGTGGCTCTAGTTAGCCTACGCAGTGGCCTCCACGGTATGCACTGGCCAGCGTATTGGTAGGTGTGCTAGGTACCAACTGATGAGCCCACCCTAGCACACGAGGGCGAAACGCTGGCAACCAAGAATGAGTTAGCTGTAAAATTTATAATGTCCAATAACGGACCATTTATATTGGTATTATAAATTTACTCATTCAGGACAAATATTTCAGATTCCCTATGGGAATCAACATCTATATCATCTAATGGCCAAGCAGGCATCAATTTTTGATAATGAGACAAAGTCTCTTAGTGCATTGGCACTGCCGGTGGCTCTAGTTAGCCTACGCAGTGGCCTCCACGGTATGCACTGGCCAGCGTATTGGTAGGTGTGCTAGGTACCAACTGATGAGCCCACCCTAGCACACGAGGGCGAAACGCTGGCAACCAAGAATGAGTTAGCTGTAAAATTTATAATGTCCAATAACGGACCATTTATATTGGTATTATAAATTTTCTCATTCAGGACAAATATTTCAGATTCCCTATGGGAATCAACATCTATATCATCTAATGGCCAAGCAGGCATCAATTTTTGATAATGAGACAAAGTCTCTTAGTGCATTGGCACTGCCGGTGGCTCTAGTTAGCCTACGCAGTGGCCTCCACGGTATGCACTGGCCAGCGTATTGGTAGGTGTGCTAGGTACCAACTGATGAGCCCACCCTAGCACACGAGGGCGAAACACTGGCAACCAAGAATGAGTTAGCTGTAAAATTTATAATGTCCAATAACGGACCATTTATATTGGTATTAATGTCAGCTTTTCCATAATAATTTCCCCTTTGACCGTAATTCCGTAATCGTGAGGTGAAATCTGTAATAATTACGGGCAATCCGTAACAACTGGCACCTCTGTCTCTTATCACTTCCTTGTTATCCCTCCATACCTGAATATCATAAACACCTAGCAGATCCAGACACATCCCCTTTGCTGACTCAGGCAGTTCTACTTCATTTCTACCATAAGCCCCATTAATACTGATAGCTTACCATCGAATTCCATTTTACTTGCCAGGTTATTTTCAAGAAGTCCCTCGCCTGTCAAACAGAAGTGGGACTCCATAAATCCCATAGGTTCGAGGCTTGCTTAAAATGTTCTGAGTTCTGCAAATTCTGTGAAGCAGGTTGCCACCCTACTTACACATGATCCTCTAATGGGTTACGGACCACTGGTGGATCGTATAGTCGTAGCCGCCTAAGCACAAGGAAGGCCATGACTCAAAATATGTCCAAGATGTCCACTCCCTTTCCATAGCAACTGGTTTCCCAACTCTCAGGACCACTTACTGGGCCAATCAGCCAATGGCTATGATTCACGAACTAGGACATGACTACAATAACCCACACCAAGAACCACGACAGTCTGACAATCAAAGAAAATTAATTTGAGGTCAGTTAAAGTGTTTTTCAAAAATAAGTTCATCATTGTATCTAGCTTATGTTTCAAATGGACCTATATTTTTAGATTAGTTTTATTTCTTCATTACAGTTCAAAGAACAAGAAAAATGTCTGGTGTGCTGATCCAGTGCAAGTAAGTATAGGCAGAGCAGCAATGAGGAACATACTATGTGAAAGACCAGGGCTATCTAGACACTCCATGCATAATGTGAATATTATGAAACTATCATTTGAGATATTCATTACTGTTAAAAATTAAATAACTGGAAAGGAGGTTCAACCTATTCAATACTCAAAGGAAAGAAACGTAGCAATCACATTTCTATTTAAATGGGACCGGTTTCGACCTTAGTCTAGGTCATCATCAGCCATAAAAACATATAAAATGTTTATGAATGTTGGAGGTCAGTTCCACACTCTGTTAGGCACAAAGACACGACACCACATTCTGTCCTGCATAAAGTCACAACACTACTAATCAACATACGAAGATCAAAAAGGCTTGAATTCGCAGACGAACAGATCTGTAGTAGAAAGCCGCCAACTCCCGGTGACCAGCGCGGCACACTCAAGGTCACGCGCTGCGGCCAAACACCAAAGTAGAGTGGAGAACGTTTCTAAGGTCCAGAACCAGTCACGGCTGCGGGAAGCCAATTAGGTATATAAAAATATACGACGCCAATTAGTGCAACTGAACGAGCACCCGTACTCCAGATAAGTTCTTGGTAAACAGTTGACTTGAAAAAACAATTGTAGAGAGAAGAAAAAAAAATGTAGTAAAAAGCGCAATATCGGAAAACAAATGAAAACTTATATGCACAGTGCGCTATTTTTCATTTGTTTTCCGATATTGCGCTTTTTACTACATTTTTTTTCTTCTCTCTACAATTGTTTTTTCAAGTCAACTGTTTACCAAGAACTTATCTGGAGTACAGGTGCTCATTCAGTTGCACTAATTGGCGTCGTATATTTTTATATACCTAATTGGCTTCCCGCAGCCGTGACAGGTTCTGGACCTTAGAAACGTTCTCCACTCTACTTTGGTGTTTGGCCGCAGCGCGTGACCTTGAGTGTGCCGCGCTGGTCACCGGGAGTTGGCGGCTTTCTACTACAGATCTGTTCGTCTGCGAATTCAAGCCTTTTTGATCTTCGTATGTTGATTAGTAGTGTTGTGACTTTATGCAGGACAGAATGTGGTGTCGTGTCTTTGTGCCTAACAGAGTGTGGAACTGACCTCCAACATTCATAAACATTTTATATGTTTTTATGGCTGATGATGACCTAGACTAAGGTCGAAACCGGTCCCATTTAAATAGAAATGTGATTGCTACGTTTCTTTCCTTTGAGTATTGAATAGGTTGAACCTCCTTTCCAGTTATTTAATTTTTAACATCAATAATTTCAATACGGAACAATGAAATTTTTATCTTTAAATATTCATTACTCTTAAAAAATCTGGGTATGATTGTAAAATGCACAAACAATTAAGGAAAAATCCTGTACAAGGAAGCCTGGAAAGTGACTGAAATCAAACTTGAATATTTTCATAGGGTTACTGTTCTTAGCACGAGTGTTTAGAGCAAACAATGAAGCCATTATGAACTTACGGAATTTTGAAGATGGGCGTCCAATATTTGGTAAATCAATGACAAGAAATAACTCTGACAGATCTCTAGTCTTTTGCGGTTTGATGATGCCTCTACAAGGCGTCGCTCTACAAGAGCAGACACATTTCACCCCACACGAATAATGTTACTAGCCGGACTGAGTGGCTCAGACAGTTGAGGTACTGGCCTTCTGAACTCAACTTGGCAGGTTCGACCCGGCTCAGTCCGGTGGTATTTGAATGTGCTCAAATACACCAGCCTCATGTCGGGAGATTTACTGGCATGCAAAAGAACTCCTGCAGAACTAAATTTTGGCACCTAGGCACCTGCGGAAACCGTATAAGTAGTTAGTGGGACATTAAGCCATTAACAGATTTTGTGGAAGATGCCCCTTCAAGCAGTTTATACCCTCAAAACCATGGAAAAGTGGTATCAAAATATGAGCTCTTCATGATAGTACAAGCAGTTATGCTTACAATCTTCAAGTGTACGCTGGAAAGACAGAAAACTCTCCAAGAGAAGTTAACATAGGTCAAAGAGTTGTTCTGGATAAGGTGAAAGGTTTAGAGAAGACAGGTCATATAGGCAACCTGTGTGTCTGAGAGAGGATGAATAATAATAATAATAATAATAATAATAATAATAATAATAATAATAATAATAATAATAATAATAATAATAATAATAATAATACCACCATAAATGCCTTTAAATGTCCATAACCTACCCTCGGTAGAGCTCTCTGTTGATCAGTGATAGAAGAGTGAACTGAATATCTTCGGGAAACTTTTTGATGTCTTGGCTCTTGCAATTCTTTTAGTTAAAAATGGAATTGTAGTATGGGAAGCAAAGAATTGCAGGAGTAGGTGATTCTAGGTCGACATTGTTGAAGTATCATGGCAGGACATAATTACAATTTCCTTTTAAGTTGCACAGACAGAGATAGGTCTTATGGCAACGATGGGATAGGAAAGGGCTAGGAGTGGGAAGGAAGTAACCGTGGTCTTAATTAAGGCACAGCCCCAGCATTTGCCTGGTGTGAAAATGGGAAACCACAGACGACCATCTTCAAGGCTGCTGATAGCGGGGTTCAAACCCATTACCTCCCGAATGGGTGTTCTGTTTAGATTAATAAAAGCAATCATCGTATATCAAACTAATGGGAAAGGAAGAGAACGGACTTCAGCAACTGTTGGTACAGCACCAGAAAAAAAGTCTTTACTTACTTTATGCCTCCAACTCTCTTAAATAATGAGTACACTTTTATAAAAATATGCCATTATATAATGCATTTGAAAATTTTACAAATTCAACATATCAGTCAACTACTTTTAAAAATATATCTCTATTATATATATCAGATTGTAAAAGGAAGGAATCAACTGAAATAGGAAAAAAAATAATCTTTAATCCACGTTATACCCCTACTCTCTTAAAAAGATATGGTAAGTACTACTTTAGAAGACTACAGGGTTATTCCAAAAGAATAAAAAGAGCACAATTCAAATATTTATTTCAAACAAACTGTAAACGACAGTAACATTCAGCACATCAATGGATAGAGGAAGGTTAACAGAGTTTACGGTTCTTGGGGTTGCATGCACTCAACATGAACACCATATGGTGTGCGACAAACATCAATCGACAGCCCTGAAGATTGTTTTCTGTGGTTTCCTATTTTCATACCACGCAAATGCTGGGGCTGTACCTTAATTAAGACCACGGCTGCTACCTTCCCATCCATAACCCTTTCCCATCCTTGAATTGCTGAAAACCTTTGAGATGTGTTAGTGCAACCTTAAACCACTAGAAAAAAATAAATAAATAAAAAACATCAAAACAGTAGTCCATGTCTTCCTACACGTGAATCAACTGGTTCCTAGTTACTGAATTACATAGCTTCAACACTTCGATGTCTCAAATCTTGAAGAACAGCAGACGGGGGTGAAACAAACACCCTGTCTTTTGTGTACACGCCCCCCCCCCACTCAAACAGATAAAAATCACGAGGGGGGTTAAGGTCTGGGAACTTGGGAGACCACAGGCAATGAACATATCTTGTTGTACACCTCTTTCAATCCAACATCCTGCAATGGTGTCATTCAGATAATGACCTCAAAGTGAAAGCGAGATGGCGTACCATCTTGCATGAAAATGAAGTCATTCGAATCTTCTTGATGTTGAGGAAACAACCAGTCTTCTAATATGTCCAGATATGATATTCCTGTCACAGTTTGCTCTATCTAAAAGAAAGGCTCATAAAGGCACATTCTCTTTCCTTACACAAATAGTGCAAAAGACATTTACCTTCGGTGAGTCTCTTGCAAATTCAACGACTATACAAGGATTTTCAGTCCCCCAAAAATTCTGACACTGTGACAATTAACTTGACCAGAGAGATGAAACTTGATTCATGCAGAAAAGTTTGTCCCCTTTCATATCCCTAAGAATTGCAGTGCAAAATTAAAAACTTTTGTTACAGTCACCTGGACATAATGCCTGCAGTAACTGAAACTTGTATGGCTTCACATACAGACAAAGTTTGAGAACCTACCACACCACTGTTTGAGGAAATCGAAGTTCCATGGTTACCAGTGACATGGATTCCGTAGGGCTCCATTCAAATGCACCTTAGATATACTAGAAATTTTCACCGGACATTCATGGACAGCTGGTACTATTCTGTTTGCATATGCAATCATATTCCATGAAGACTTCATGCCACTCATAAATATGCCTATGGTGAGGCAGCTGTTTGTTGAATCAACAGCAAAATACTCCAATAATGGATTTACACTTGGCAAATTGCAGCATAAAAAACTACTTTTCCTGAAGCGTCATTTTCCTGCACATAAGAAACTAGTGTGTGGATAGAGTGAATTGCTTGTGACAATGCCTATCAAGTAAATGTATGGCAGACAAGCTGACGTTTCAGAGTATGCTATACTCATTCTGGGGTTCCAAACAAAGTCTTATGACCACTAAGCATCGAGTGGAACTTCTAGGGAGCTTTGAAAGCATTCAACTTTTAAAAACTTTGAACCTTCTTCTATTGAATAATTTGCATTACGTGTTTCTATGTTTTACAATTTATTTGAAATCTGCTCTTTCTTTTTGAATAATCCTGTACAATAAAAATACTAAGTATTCAATATTACATATCAAGCAAATATTTTAAAAATATTTCTCTATGCAGTGCTCATGTAGATAGTGGGTGATCATCAGGACTCAGATTTTGATGACATGGCTTATTTAATTTGTGCATTGTAGACACAGCTAACTTAGATATATATAAAATGTAATCAAGGTTCTCAGATTATCGAGCAAGAGGCTGTGCAGTTTGGGTAAAATTAACCATCAGCTTTTATTCGGGAGATAGTGGGTTCGAACTCCATTGTCGGCAGGCCCGAAGATCGTTTTCCGTGGTTTCCCACTCTTGCACTAGGCAAATATTGGGGCTGTACCTTAATTAATGCCATGGTCGCTTCTTTCCCACTCCTAGCCCTTTCCTATACCATCATCACCATAAGACGCATCTGTGCTGGTGCGACGTAAAGCAGACTGATTTGGTCTTAAGTTCAGAAATGTGTATTTAGTAGGTCATTTTCTTCAATGTTGTATCATTGTCATTCTCAGCAATTCATGTTATGAATTTCTTATTTCTTAAGACAGTTTTATTTGTTCTGTGTTATTATTTTCATGTTGGCGCCGATGACCTAGATGTTAGGCCCCTTTAAACAACAAGCATCATCATCATCATCATCATCATCATCATCATGTATTTATGTTAAGTAATCAATCATCATATCTGAATACCTCTGAATAAAAGTCAATAATCGAATATCAGAATTTTCAACACTTTCCAGAAACTTGTCCACCGTTATTTAGTTGCAAGAAGAACCGCATATCAAAACAATGTCTCAGGTGTTTTTGTACAATATTATTATTATTATTATTATTATTATTATTATTATTATTATTATTATTATTATTATTATTATTATCCGACTCGTTGGCAGAATGGTCAGCGTACTGGCCTTCGGTTCAGAGGGTCCTGGGTTCAGTTCCCGGCCGGGTGGGGGATTTTAAGCTTCATTGGTTAATTCCAATGGTCCGGGGGCTGGGTGTTTGTGCTGTTTCCAACATCCCTGCAACTCACAAACCACATATAACACTATCCTCCACCACAATATGACGCAGTTACCTACACATGGCAGATGCCGCCCACCCTCATCGGAGGGTCTGCGTTACAAGGGCTGCACTCGGCTAGAAACAGCCACACAAAATTCTTATTTATTATTATTATTATTATTATTATTATTATTATTATTATTATTATTATTATTTGGTGGTACTTATCAAGTCATCATCACAGGGAAAAATTGTAGGCGACGATCTGTTGGGAGACTGAAAAATTCTTGGCTTAAAGACTTGCACCACTGGTAAGAACGAAGTTCTATTGGAATATTTCGAACCACTGTTTTGCAAGCAACCATAATCATTACAACATTCATCTTGTTGGTCCATGTAATATCACAAATAAGAAAAAACTTAAATTATCCACCAGGCCCTGGTGATCATGATATAAGTAAGTGTTCAGCAACATATGATATAAAAATGATCCAGATACACAACTAACGTAATGCCAATTTAATTGAAAATTGACTGCAATATGTCCAAAGTTGTAATTTGTGTAGAGAGACCAATTTTCTTCAGATAATGGAAAAAACGCTGTCTACGTTTTGTATTACAACCATATCTCAACATCTCTTGGTGGTTTATAATATGCAGGACAGCTAGATAATCCAATGGTACAGCCCAACGATCAAGTGCCATCCGGAGCGATACCACTTCAGAAAGTGCGGCTTCAGCAGAATGATGTTTATTTCTACGCCTGTAACAAAAACAATTCAGCAAATTATTAATTAAACATGCCAGGTCAAATAGAAAAACTGTTTTGAATGTCTCTGAAACAACACATAACTACACAGCTCCACAGTATGTCAAAGTAGAATCATGGGAGATGCAGCCAGAAGAGAACTGAACTGAGTTTATAATTTCTCCATTCATGTTATGGAAGCTGCAAAAGCCTCCTTTATAGCCTCCAATAGAATACTTAAGAGGAGACAGTCAAATTCAATTGTAATTATTAACAAATGAAGTTAAAATAACATACACACCACTGCTATTATACTGCAATGACAGTATTCAGTCTACAAACCACTATGAACAAATCAAAATCCATAACACTAAAGAAGTTTTTTCCATTTCTTACTTATAGACCGTTAAGTCTAAACTAACTGGCCTGAGTTCTTCATTATACAGAGGATTATTCTTGTTTTCAGGGGTCTAATATCATGGTCACTGGTTTCTGCAAAATTTTTAAAGTCTATCCACTGTCTAGAATGCATGTGAACACAACTTTTCACATTGTCCTAATCCAATCAAATATATTTAAAATGTAATAAAATTTCATTCAAATTTAATAAGGCACCAACAAGCTTAATAGCTGCAATCTCATAAGTGCGGCCAGTATCCAGAATTCAGGAGATAGTAGGTTCGAACCTCTCTGTCGGCAGCCCTGAAGATGATGAAGCTTGTCAAATACACCTTCGAGCCTTAATGCAGTCATAAATATATGGGTTGTCTATTGTAACACTCGCAGAGCACGATATAGCAGCTCCTATTTCATCAGTCCACTACGGAATCAGTTTTTGTCAAGGAGTTCCGATTTAAATTAAAATGGAATCATCAACAGCAGCAAGGATTACTTCATTGATATTGAACCAGGAACACTGATACAGCACCCCATCTCAAAGTATTTAAAGTTTAAAATACCTGCTGTGCGCAAGATTAGCCGGCCGCAGCTGGCGAATAAGGAGCGAGCGCGGTGCTGGTCGGTAAAGGACAGGCTACGTCATATAGAATGTTCTATAGTTCTATGCCTGATAACTCAATAAATAAAATTAGCATCATGACTTGGACTACATCACTGTGTAGCCAATGCTAAACTATACATAATTACCAAGTCTCAAGCAAATCAATGGAAAATTGATGAAGTTATTGCAAGCTTAAGTTATAGGGAAATCTTGAGTGACGCGACCAGCTGATTTCGTGTAAAGGGGCCCATAGACGTGCAATATTATTGTGCAAGATCGGAGTTTGTGCAATAAAACTGATAGTGTGTATTTAATATTGAAGGGTTGTGCAATATATTGTACGATATCAAGAAAGTTTGAAATATATTGCGCAAATCACAAAATACTGTGCTGTGTGTTGGCAATATTGTGCAATATTCCGTCCTCCCGCCAGTTGGTATCAACAAGCGTTGGAGAAGGTATCATGATGGCAGGCAAAAAGGAGGAGAAAAAGTTTATTTTGGAGTTTATCGAAGTGTACCATGGCCTTCCGACTCTGTGGGACGTTAAGAGCAAAGCGAGGAGTTCGTCATACAATTCACCATTCATGCGCAGAAAGTTTTGAAAATCATTCGGTTCCCATTTACTCAGTTCAATGAGTAAATTTTCATGAGTGTACTTTTCTCTGTCTAGAAACCACTGTTTGGCCCTTGTGCTTCTTTACCGTTTCTGCTTCTTTTTGGCACATACGCCCACGGCGATCAAAACACAGCAAAGATCAGTGTCACTCAATTTAATCACCAAATAAAATACCGGCATGGACTGACTATATATTGCAACGCATATTGTACGTCTATGACCGCTTTGCACAATATATTGCACAACTATCAATATTATCTCCACACGATTCTATTTATTCCACAAACTCGATTTTTGTGCAATAATATTGTACGCCTATAGGCAGCTAACAATATATTGTACAATCCATTTTGTGCAATGATATTGCACGTCTATGGGCCCCTTAAATTGAGGACCAGGCAACACAAAAGACAGTGTGTGATTACACAGCCTAGCCGTGCTGGCAGACTGTAGGATGGTCAACGACGGAATTCTACTAGAGTGTTTCTGTGAACTTAGACAGAAATTCATCGTATAAAGGTGCCTGGATATTTTCTACCAGTTCATATTCCGAGTAGTGTACGTCGGACTTGCATTTTTCAAGTTATATTAGAACTGTGCAATTGAACTTAGATTTTGAAACCGTAAATTCAAACTTAGTTGAATGTCGAGTGCTAATATTACGACTTGTATTTCCAAGTAAAACTCAAATTCTTTCTTTGAGTGGAGATGTTGACTCAGTTTTTTTTTTTTTTTTTTCACGTTGCACCGACACAGATATGTCTTACAGCGACGATGGGATAGGAAAGTGCTAGGAATTGGAAGGAAGCAGCCATGGCCTTAATTAAGGTTGTAACTTTTTTGATGATAATAATAAATAAAATCATGAATAAAAATATATAAATAAAATTACTCAAAAACTTAATAAAATTAATAAGCATAATTAACCGAAATGTCCGTAGTATGGGCGCCAGAGTTCACCAGAATGGATCCCTCGAATTTAGATAAGAGCATGATAGACTTTATATCCCAGGGCGTGTACATAATGCTGCGTACTGGTACATCTGCTGCAGGCCTTACCTAACCTCCTGAAAACGACTAATTAGGTAGGAACTGCACCTAGGTTTATCAATAACACTGATT
This sequence comes from Anabrus simplex, assembly GCF_040414725.1. Lineage (NCBI taxonomy): Eukaryota > Metazoa > Arthropoda > Insecta > Orthoptera > Tettigoniidae > Anabrus > Anabrus simplex. Next base: position 802,523,087 of record NC_090266.1, read on the forward strand.
CTAAAATAGCTAACTATATTCTGAACAAATTCCGTGCATGAGCACCTCATCAACATACAACATTATACACATAATACACACATAAAATATTGCTGGAAGACTCCATATTTACAACAACAACAATAATGAAAACCGTGGGAAAACGAAAGCGAGAACTAAGCTACCATTTGTAGATGGTCCGATGAACAATGTACATGTATGAAGATAAACACCCTTCACTGTCTCTATATCAATTCGATTTTTTTTTTTTTTTTTTTGCTAGGGGCTTTACGTCGCACCGACACAGATAGGTCTTATGGCGACGATGGGATAGGAAAGGCCTAGGAGTTGGAAGGAAGCGGCCGTGGCCTTAATTAAGGTACAGCCCCAGCATTTGCCTGGTGTGAAAATGGGAAACCACGGAAAACCATTTTCAGGGCTGCCGATAGTGGGATTCGAACCTACTATCTCCCGGATGCAAGCTCACAGCCGCGCGCCTCTACGCGCACGGCCAACTCGCCCGGTCAATTCGATTTACCGATTCTCATAATCGGCAGTTATCACATCACACAGATACTGTACCTTGTACTATTGTGTTCACATATTTTAACACTTGTTGTAAAGATATATACACACGTCTGTCGATCCTCAACATATAAATTTATGGAAAGTCTGAGATAGCTTTCACCAACATATAATGCTAGGCCGCCACAAGTGCTACAATACTTAATGCGCAAACACTCTCCACAATCAGCCACTTTCCACAAACATAACAAGACTACGCTCCACGAACGTTTGAAGTCCAGTCCATTGCAGCCGTGTCACTCCAGTACCGTGTATCAGCACCACTTCCTTCCCGTACAGTGCGTCAGTTGTAGTTGTAGTTATCTTCCTTCTCGTTCCTTTACAATCACCTCTACAATCACCCTTACAATGTTCCTTACAATCTCTCGTTGCCGCCGTATCATCAACCTTTATAGACATCAACATCCCCCTCCTCTCAGATGATACGTCTGGATTGGTGCTAGCTAGCCAATCATGAGTAAACCTCTTCTTTCTCCCAAGTTATAAACAAACACTCTGGAGTTTTACATGAATCACCAAACTTTCCCTGGTACAACAACAAGCTCATCTCATCAGGCTGGGATATATACATGACTAATGGAATTTCCTGACACAAGTACATCACAACACACACTGGGGTAGCCATATGACTCATTCAAATTACCAGAGTTATTAAAGCAATGTTTTCCCACTCGTGCAAAACAAATTACTCATACCTACATATGTGGATATCTTCCAGCTTACCAATACAAATGGCAAAATATACAAATGAAATACTGATAATAATAATAATAATAATAATAATAATAATAATAATAATAATAATAATAATAATAATAATAATAATAATAATAATAATAATAATAATAAATCGAATACTGACAATAATATCTCTAACTTCTACATATAATTCGGGGGTGTGATATATGTACTACCACAAGGTACAGCCCCGGCATTTGCCTGGTGTGAAAATGGGAAACCACGCAAAACCATCTTCAGGGCTACTTTACATGTGATAAATCTCATAATTAGACCGTATTGAAGATAATGTATTAAAGTTAAAAACTTTTTATTTTATAACCACCTATTCAATACAAAGACAATGCACTCAATTATTTATAAAATATTCATGAGGTACATTGGTTAATAGGATATGTTTCATTCGTCTTTGCGAACATCATCAGCTATAAATAACAAAGCCTAAGGTCAGGGCCCTGAGTTTATTTAAATGGTTAAAAATGTCATTATATTAAAAGAATGGTAAAATTGTGATAAAAGTAGTTGTATAGTATTAAAATTAGACTGTAACATAGTATAATGATTAGCATAAAGAATTTTTCATAAAGTACAATGAATATTGATAATCTGAAAAGTAAAAACAATTATAAGGGTTATTAAATTAGAAAAGATGTAATAGTAGACATTAAAAGGACTTTGATGTTTGAAGCGTGGATAATTGTAGAGCTGTTGGGTATAAACTTGAAGTTTGAAATCTGAAAAGAAAGAGAAATGGAAGAGTGAAGTAATATTTAAAACGAGAATAAAAAGGGGATGGAAATAGTAAAAGGGGAAAGCTTACCCATTACACCGGTGAAAATATTTGCTAGCGGTAACAGCGTGAATAGGACAAGGCAGGCCACTTGTTGTTGCCTCTAATGCATTGTGTTGGGTTGAGACAGATAATATTGTAAGGCACTGAATGTGTCCGTATGTGACATGTGGATAATGTTGAAAGCATGAACTTTAAATTTTAAATCTGAAAAGAAGAAGAAAAAAGGGGGAATTAAGGCCATGTTAAGACGAAAATTAAAAGGGAGAGAAAGAGAAAATTGAAAAAGGAAGCTTACCTGCTGTGATAGAAAGGGAGTGTCCGCTGACGTTAGCTGCGTGAGGCAAACTGGCAAGCGGCTTTGTTATTGCTTCTCGTGTTATATGTGTGTATACGTAGAGGCGGGGAGTGAGTCATGTGAGGAGGGGAAGTAGCTGATTCTTTAGACGCGCTAGATGTTCGTGGAGGGGGTGTCAGATGGGAAGGTGGTGGAGTAGTAACTGTTGTTACTGAGGAAATGCTCTTAGCGGTTGGATAATTTAAAATGTTCATAAAGTTGTTGTTATTTATATTAAAAAAAGAGAGTAATTCTGGGATTTTCTCAATTAATGGGCTTTTGATTTCTGAAATTTCATTTAAGTTTTGATTTCCATTGAAATGTTGGTCCAAGGATATGTAAATGTTCTCGAACTCTGTCATTAGTTTGCTTTTACTGACGTATTTTAGGATTTGAAGATCTTTTTCAATCGTCGTAAAACTGTGGCCGGTTTCTTCCATGTGAATACTCACGGTTTGTGTATCGGGTTTTATGGGCGATGTTGATGTCGTATTTAGCAATGGGAGATCCGATCTCGGGCATTCTAGCCAATATTTTCAAGGATATTTTGGAAAACAACAAAATAATTAATAACATCAACGGCCTCCAATTATGGCTAAGATATGTTGATGACACTTTTGCTATTATTGATACTCAAAAAAATTATAGTCGTAGTATTTTAACTTTCCTTAATGAACTTGACAACGATGTCAAATTCACTAAGGAAGATGAAATTAACGGTTCCTTAAACTTCTTGGACTTAAACATCTCAAGAGAGAATAACAAGTTTAATTTCCAAATATATAGAAAGCCTTCCTGCGCCCCCATCACTATAAGAAACGATTCTTTACACCCGCAATCTCATAAACAGGCTGCATTTTTCAGTCTCGTTTATAGAGCATTAAAAATCCCGCTCACAACCGTAAATCGTAAAAAAGAATTAAATTACATCAAAGATTTGGCCAGAATTAACGGCTATAACCCCTTGATGATTAACAAAGTCATAAATAAGGTAAAATTAAAAACTGTGACTAAGTTAATTCCGGACAAACCTAAAAAATCTAAATATGCCGCTTTCACCTACACAAACACAGGCCTATTTCAAATCACCAACCCCCTAAAGAAATACGACATCAACATCGCCCATAAAACCCGATACACGAACCGTGAGTATTCACATGGAAGAAACCGGCCACAGTTTTACGATGATTGAAAAAGATCTTCAAATCCTAAAATACGTCAGTAAAAGCAAACTAATGACAGAGTTCGAGAACATTTACATATCCTTGGACCAACATTTCAATGGAAATCAAAACTTAAAACGAAATTTCAGAAATCAAAAGCCCATTAATTGAGAAAATCCCAGAATTACTCTCTTTTTTTAATATAAATAACAACAACTTTATGAACATTTTAAATTATCCAACCGCTAAGAGCAATTCCTCAGTAACAACAGTTACTACTCCACCACCCTCCCATATGACACCCCCTCCACGAACATCTAGCGCGTCTAAAGAATCAGCTACTTCCCCTCCTCACATGACTCACTCCCCGCCTCTACGTATACACACATATAACACGAGAAGCAATAACAAAGCCGCTTGCCAGTTTGCCTCACGCAGCTAACGTCAGCGGACACTCCCTTTCTATCACAGCAGGTAAGCTTCCTTTTTCAATTTTCTCTTTCTCTTCCTTTTAATTTTCGTCTTAACATGGCCTTAATTCCTCCTTTTTTCTTCTTCTTTTCAGATTTAAAATTTAAAGTTCATGCTTTCAACATTATCCACATGTCACATACGGACATATTCAGTGCCTTACAATATTATCTGTCTCAACTCAACACAATTCACTAGAGGCAACAACAAGTGGCCTGCCTTGTCCTATTCACGCTGTTACCGCTAGCAAATATTTTCACCGGTCTAATGGGTAAGCTTTCCCCTTTTACTATTTCCATCCCCTTTTTATTCTCGTTTTAAATATTACTTCACTCTTCCATTTTTCTTTCTTTTCAGATTTCAAACTTCAAGTTTATACCCAACAACTCTACAATTAATCCACGCTTCAAACATCGAAGTCCTTTTAATGTCTACTATTACATCTTTTCTAATTTAATAACCCTTATAATTGTTTTTACTTTTCAGATTATCAATATTCATTGTACTTTATGAAAAATTCTTTATGCTAATCATTATACTATGTTACAGTCTAATTTTAATACTATACAACTACTTTTATCACAATTTTACCATTCTTTTAATATAATGACATTTTTAACCATTTAAATAAACTCAGGGCCCTGACCTTTGGCTTTGTTATTTATAGCTGATGATGTTCGCAAAGACGAACGAAACATGTCCTATTAACCAATGTACCTCATGAATATTTTATAAATATTTGAGTGCATTATCTTTGTATTGAATAGGTGGTTATAAAATAAAAAGTTTTTAACTTTAATCTTCAGGGCTGCCGACAGTGGGGCTCGAACCCACGATCTCCCGATTACTGGATACTGGCCGCACTTACTGTAAGCGACTGCAGCTATCGAGCTCGGTGACTCAGTCTTTAAGAAAGTGCACTAAGACTAGGAGTTTGTAAATACAGCTCAAAAGCTGATTAACATTTATTCTACAATAGGGTTGAATAGACTTAACTATGTAGCTTCAGAGAAGATAAATTACTTTCTCGTAGAAGTGGTTGAAGGTCATGACAATACTATCTGTAGTATTAGACATAGCAAAGTGGTCTCAGTGAACAAAATGTTATTTACCTTTGTTAATAAGTACTCCATAGTATCATGTGTGAACGGAACTAAATTCACATTCTGTAAATATCAAGTGTCATATTACAATAGCATGTGAACGGAACTAAATTCATACGTCTGTACTTAACATGTTGTAGTCTCAATGACTTGTAAATAATTCTGACAATAGTACTGTAAGATGTAATGAGACTTCTTACACATTTGTGTCTTCTTCCTTCTTGTACTGTGAAACGCACAAGTGAATCATTACTTTGAATTTATTTAAATCGGTGCCCAGTGAAATTTTCAAAACTGTGCCAAGTGAATGATTTCTTTTCAAAACTGTGCCAAGTGAATTTTGCTTTTGAGTGTGTGTTTGATCCCATTAACATTCAAACAGCAGAATAATCTCTTTATTTTCATAAGTGCAGTTATAGTAAAGAAATGTTTGTGATAGATTCTATTGACATTCTACATGGTATAAACACATTTCTTTATTTCCTTCATGGGAACCATTCAAACCATATGGGTGAACCACCCTGGAACTCAGACTCCCAGATCGTCTGCGATCTGCTAGAGCTTGTAGTCATCGAGAAAATTCAATTGGTCCCATGGTACAAAGAGCTGACCAATGGTGTCGGAAGGAGTACCAGCAGCGAGGGACATCACCTTCCACAACACAAAGGACACTCACTCCTCTATTCCAACTTCGGCTGTATTAAAGGTTATATGCAACTAGTCTTTTATGAATAAATAAACAGTTCAATTTTAAAAATTTACTTCGAAAACCTCTCTCTCTGTATGCATTCCAAGCATGGACCATACACACCTTGCATAAATCCATGGTCTCCAAGATAGCAAAGTATGGGCATTCCTGGTACAATATACAGTATAACACATCTATGCCCTGGTTACTCGAATCATTGAAGGTAGTACATAATGCAAACCTTGGCAGTCAGCAAGTTTCAAACTCCATCAAGGAGACTCAACAGCTGTCTGATTTAACACAGTGAAAAAATAGGATAGTAGTCACTATCGCAGTAGTAGTCACACATATACAGCCAAAATAGGGGGAACAAGCATATGTCTACATAGAGAAATGTTAGAGAAAATTCTATGAACTATATTGAAATGAGTTGGTTCTTTTGTATCTAATATACATAGATCAAATTCCCCTATTAGCTTCACTAACTCCTTTGCTCTGTGGCAATACATGGATTGCAACAAACAAGAAAGGATTGGGAAGCTAATTTATCCAGTAAATTACATCACTGACATCAAGAGGCTGGTTTGGTGGGAAATAAACATTATAAATCATGGTCATAACAGACAGGAATGTGAGTACTGCAACTACCAACAGTTCACTTCTTAACTGAATAGGCCCCCTGAAAATAATGGAATGGACAAAGATACCAAGGTCATCCAGTTAGCACTGTCATGTTCTTTTGAGCAACTTTTCAGGATCGTAAGATGGCCCAGTCTGAGATTTGTTTCTTGAAGGCTGACAATACTTGCAGTGAACCGACTAATTTGTTGATGCAGCTCAGCAAGATGTCTGTCATACGTGTGGGGAACATTACACTCACTGACTTGCCAGCTACAGTAAACACAACATAAAATAGAACTGCACTTTTATTCTGTACGGAACTTTACATTGTTGTTCATAACGATAACTGGTTCAGCTGCACAAATGGAAGTTTGTCACAACGTTGCTGGAAGGCGTAAGTCAGGGGCTTGTGGTCTGTATAAATTGTGAACTGCTGGACTTCCAAAATGTATCTGAAGTGCTGCACTGCTTCACAAACTGCAAGCAACTCTCAGTAGCAGGCTGGCCATTCGGTTTGCTTCGGAGACAGTTTCCTAGAGAAGAAGGCTAGAGGCTGCCAGGCAATGTCCACGTATTGCTGGAGGCTAGCTCCAATAGCGCTGTTGAATGCATCTGTGAACAATCCCAATGGTGCTTGCAGATCAGGATGCGCTAGGAGGGTAGCTTGAGCGAGGCTTTCTTTACAGGCGGCAAAGATGCGTTCCATTTCTGGTGTCCACGGTACCTGTTCAGAGTCACGTAAACTGGATACAGCTGCATGGAGTGGAGCCTGGTACTACGATGCTGAGGGAAGGAATCGGCAACAGAAATTGATCATTCCCAGGAAACGTCTGAGATCACGTGCAGTTTTTGGGAGAGGAAAATTCTGCAGCGCTGTGATGCGTTCCGGCAGTGGTCGTGTCCCTGAGGCGGAGACTTCGTATTCGAGAAAGGTGACTCTTGGAGATGCTAAGACACTCTTGGTAGCGTTGATGAGGATGCCATACTCAGAGAGGCTGTGGAAGAGAGCTCGCAGGTGGCGCCTGTGTTCTTCAGGACTCTTAGAGAAGACCAAAATGTCATCGACGTACGTAAACATTAAATCCAGACCTGATAGTACTTCGTCTATGAACCTCTGAAAGGTTTGACCAGCACTGCATAATCCGAAGGTCATGAAAGGAAACTCAAAAAGTCCGAAGGGCGTTATTATTGCGGTCTTTGAAATGTCACCTGGGTTCACGGGAATCTGGGTGTAGGCCTTCATTAGGTCGATAATGGAGAAAATAGTGCATCCGCGGAGCTGATGGCTGAAATTGTGGAGATGCCGAGGTAGATACTTGTCAGGAATGGTCCACGAGTTTAAGGCACGATAATCTCCGCAAGGCCGCCAGCCTTCATCCTTTTTCAGTACCAAATGGAGTGGTGACGACCAAGGACCCTCAGTGCATCGTGCTGTACCTTCCAGAAGCATGGCATCAAGCTCCTTCTTAGTGATCTGGAGACGATCCAGGGCGAGACGACGAGCTCGGCAGGAGACAGGTGGTCCTGGTGTAGTGGGGATGAAATGCACCGTAAAATGGCGTACTTCTCGCGGGGCTCCAAACGGACAAGTGAGGTCAGGAAATTCCTTTAAAATTTCATAAAACCTAGTCGGTACTTTGAGAGCCTTCACACTGGGCTGTACAGAGTTAGCAGTTTGGACGTTCACTGATAAGCCTGTGATGCCGTCGACTAAGCATTTGTTACGACAGTCTGGCAGAAGATGGTAATAGGCGAGGAAGTCTGATCCTATGATGGGAAGTGCAACATCGGCAACAACAAATTTCCATGAAAGTTCTTGTCGGAGTCCGAGGTTCAGTTTTAAGTGCAGAGTCCCGTATGTGTGGATTGTGGAATTATTGGCAGCTGCGAGCTCATAACTGGTCTGATGGCGATGCCCCTTCAGGAATTTATGCGGGAAGCAATACAAATCCGACCAGTGTTGATCAGAAATTGATGTTTACTGCTCTTATCCGTGATAAAGAGGCAGTTTCAATCTGTTTAACAGGAAGCTACAAGGTGATTCGCATTTCTGTGCCTTTTCGCGGAAGCGGCGATGGTACCAGCAGACACCTTGTGTACCGGCTGTCGAAGAAGACCTGCGGCTGTTGCTAGGACGGCTTGGCCGATACCGAGAATGAGAACATGCGCAGAAGGAAGTTTGCAGTGCTGCCATCTGGTGTGAACGTTCATCTAACCTCTTCGCGAGCTGGCTCACCTCACTAACTGGTGGTGTACTCACGGCGTTCACAGTGGCAGGAAGTGACTCGGGTGAAACCTCAAGAATTTTGTCAGCCAAGACGGCAACTTTATCTAGCGGCATCTCACTCTGTGTTTGTAAAATGACCTGTACTTGTGACGGCAGGTGTTGTGTCCATAACTGTCTTAAGAGGTTGTCTTGTACTTGTGTGCTGCCCGCGAGAGATGTAAGGTGTCATAAGAACTGGGATGGCTTTCGGTCACCGAGCTCCTCCTCCATGAGCAGTTGACAAACGCGTTGCTCTTCCAATAGGGAAAGACGCCGAATGAGTTCGGTATGCAGATACGCGTATGCATTTTGCGCCGGAGGGTTGGTAATAATATCTTCAACTTCCGCGGCATAGCGACTGTCCAGCTTGGAAACAATGTACGCGTATTTTGTTGCGTCTTGCGTGATACCAGATACATTGAACTGCGCTTCTGCCTGAGGAGAACCATAGCGCCGGCTTGTCTGGCCAGAAAACAGGTAATTTAACTCCAACACGATTCACTACAGTACTAACCTGTGAGAGTGGTGAATGCAGCATTTGCAGTTGAAGTTGCTGTTGTAGGAGGCGATTTTGCTCTTGTAATTGCTGTAGCTGCTGTTGTAATTGACCCATAGTGATGGCAGTAACTAGCGTGTGAATGGCACTGACTTTATGTAGAAAACTGTATCACACTATATTAATCACGTCGGGGTCACCAAATGTGGGGAATATTACACTTACTGACTTGCCAGCTACAGTAAACACAACATAAAATAGAACTGCACTTTTATTCTGTACGGAACTTTACACTGTTGTTTTCTACAATAACGTCCATAGATAACATTACGTAGTAAGGTACTCAATGTATTTGTTTGCTATCTTAAGTGTCAACCATGCTGCCATGGATATCATAAAGAAGATGGGCAGTCTACACGCTTTCACTGGCGTTGCCTAGTGTGGCCAAGGTCTGTCTAGGGAGGTCAAATCACGAATGCTTCTTATGGAGCCGCCATATTGGGTCTTTAAGCGAGCGTAACCGAAGGCAAGTGTATTCGAATTTAGAGGATTTCGGTGCTGTATATTGAAATAAAAATAAAATACCAACTATTTTTCATAAAGAATTTAATTGGACATCTACTGTTCATGTATATATAACTATAACTGTATAACACTCAAATGATATGAATACATTCACAGCTATTTGAACAGAAAAATAATTAACAGAGCCTGATTTTTTTTTTTTTGAGAAACAAGAATCAACAGAAAAACTCATGTCCTACTTTTTTACTTCCTTAGAACTTTGTCTTACTGTGTTTCTTATTAACATCATCTGCCAAATACGTAATCTTATTGACAGAAACATAGAAATTTGTACAGTACCTGTGTCATATTATGATTACCGGTACATGAAATACTGAACTTGAAGTACTGTACTTAAAGTACTAAAAGACAGTTGTAATAAATTACCTTCAGCGTTTCCTTTTTTTTTTAATTATTATTAAGAAAGTAATTATGATACTGCGTTTCTAAAAGATTACTCCAGTATGTTGACAAGCACTGAATGCCTCTTGAGTTGAGTGCATTAAATTATTTATGGAAACTGTTGTTATCCATTCTTGTGGTATTTCTTTGGATTCTAAGGCAAAAATACTCTGCACATGTGCAACAAGAGTGATGTTCTTAGCTACTCTTAACTAGTTTATTGATAACCCATGCAGCTATATAGTACAAAGTGGTGGTGGTGATTATTGTTTTAAGAGGAAGTACAACTGGGTAACCATCCTCTACAAACACTAAACAGAAGAAAACAAATGGAAGGGGTCCAACACATCGAAAAATGAAGGTATCGGCAAAAGAAAGATGAAGGCCACAAAGTGCGTGGAAATGAAAAAATTCCTAGGCCTCGAATGCGCTAATGCCATCGCCGCAAAAGAACAAGTGTTGACCAGGGGAGGTCGGGTGGGCTAGAATAGGTGAGAGCCTAACACAAGTAAATGAAAGCAATGTAAAGACTCAGCTAAGGGCCTCATAGTCATAAACTGATTTCCCCCTGTGGGCGGGGCCAATAGAGTAACACCCACGGTATCCCCTGCCTGTCATAAGATGTGACTAGGGAGCGTGGGTTGCAACCACGGGGCTCTTAACGGAGTCCTAACAAATAATAATAATAATAATAATAATAATAATAATAATAATAATAATAATAATAATAATAATAATAATAATAATAATAATAATAATAATAATAATAATAATAATAATAATAATAATAATAATAATAATAATAATAATAATAATAATAATAATAATAATAATAATAATAATAATAATAATAATAATAATAATAATAATAATAATAATAATAATAATAATAATGGTTAAGAAAATTAATGCCATTGGTAGACAAGATTTCATAAGAAATAGAAATTCAGTAACTATTAAGTTGAGTTAACCTAGGTTAGGCTATTTTAGGGATTACATTAGGATATTATGTTAGGCTACAGTACGTTAAATTACAGTAGTTGGTTAGTGCGAGTGTTGTGATCTTTAAGTATTTGTCCAGCCACATAATGTACTCCATAGAGCATTTAAGATGAATGGAATATAGCTGTAAATAATAACTACAGTACCGTATAAGACTGCTATTAACAATTTTTGTTCTAATGATGGCAAGCTAGACACAAATTGTTGGTTTGAAGTGATAGGCCAGCAAAATTAACCAATTACGGTTAAAATTCCTGACCTTGCCGGGATCGAACCCAGGACCCATGTGACCAAAAGCCAGCACGCTAACCATTTAGCCATGGAGCCGGACACATGAAAAGGATATTTGCATAAACATCAATACTACTATTACACATTTCCTGTTACTTTTCTTGCTTGTTCTGAAAAACAATTCTCTTTCTCTAGGAGGTTTCCTATGATATGTCGAAGACTTGGGTGGATTAGGGACGTTGAAAATTGTTGGGATGGAATTCCACTTGAGTAGTTTACATTCATCTGCCCTCTTTAGTTCAAATTGCGATTCTTCAAAATTATGCTAGAAGAAAATACATAATAAGATCTATAAATATAAAACATCGTTCATATAAACATATTATTATTCAGGAATAATACGAATGTATAACTTCATTAACCATGCAGAAGACGGAATTATCTGTATATTGCCATCTGTCACGCCTACGGTTTTGTACCCACTGAGCTCTCCTTCGCTTATCTCTCGGGAAGCGAAACAGTCTAATTCCGTCAGTTGTCTTATTTTGACAATTTGGTGCGACACAGTATCCCATTTTCCTTCAAAATACAAGTAATAACTCACATCATTACATCGGGGACGCCCACATAACAACGATATTTTAGACCCAATATGGCCGCCACCGCAAAGGATTGTGGTAGCGTGACCAGACCTCCCTAGACAGACCTTGGTGTGGCGAGGTCCAGCTGCTGCCATCTAGGTTCCTGTGGCAGAGGGATGACATGGTTCGCCACATACGCATTACACTTTCTCTATAACAATATCATTGTGATGACTCTGTTGGCTGGAGTCAGGTTTTCAGTGGCAGATGGCCAAATCATCTACATACTGCTACCACCTTAAACTAAGGATGGAGGTTACACCTCAATCTCATCATCAGACAAGGTTTCTGAGGTCAAGAGGGTCCCGGATGACCTCCAAGACAAATGCATTTATTGTCAGCAGGGAACTTCCTACCAGGAGTGCATGCTGGCTTTGGAGCATATACCCCAGCAGATATACTTGTAGTACCATACCCACTAGAGAAGAGTGATCATTTCTCTTCGAGAGGAGTGCTAAGGGAACATTGAGAAGTATCTCTTCATCCCTGCTAAAGACAACGGGAATAGGTAGGTAGGTAGGTAGGTAGGTAGGTAGGTAGGTAGGTCGGTCGGTTAGTTAGTTAGGTTTGTTTATTTATTTATTTTTGCCTTTAGCTCTATCAAAGTTAGGACATAAAGCCCTTCCTTACAATTAACCACCTGAATTACAATATAATAAATGAATATTAACATCCAATCTTAAAACAAAAACTAGCTACATAGGTAATAGTTTGAAAAATACACAATACGGAAAGAAACCAATGCGCATCAAAGAGAAATATGAAGCACGATTATAATAAAAGTACTAAGAAAATATAAATAAATCATAATGAAAATAAGTGAAGCACTACATGAAATATAAACATAACAGAACAATATACATATTCTACACATAATAATACAAGTATGATGGTAAATGGGTAGGTAGCTGAAACTCTTCAGCACACAAATTAAATATTATTCACATATAGACAGTAGCAGGAAATGAAATCCCACACCAAGGAGTTGTACTAGATAAACGAAATTCAGGAGGCATATTTGCACATCCAAAAGATGATGCCTATTCAAATATCTGTACTAATCAATGAAGAGTGGTGCTAATAGTGCCACTATGACCTTGCAAACCTAGTTTGCTTTAACTACACGCTGTACACTTTGTGAGCATTAACCATCATCCAGTGTTGACGTTGTGAGGTAGATGTGAATCAAACATCTTTAAGGAGACAAAGATGGCAGTATCAGCAGCTTACAGAGTTTGAACAATGTCATGTAACAGGGCTGCAAGAAGTTGGATTTTCCTTCCATAATATTGCAGAAAGACGTTGCAGAGATGTATCGACAGTGCATCAGTGTTGACAATAATGGTTACGGGAAGCCACTGTTTTAAGAAGACCAGTGTCCAGCCGCACACAGGCCATTATGGAGAGGGAAGACCACCGTATTCACCGCAGGGCTGTGGTGGATCATACTGCATCTGCAGCAGCCATTAGAGCTTCAGATGACACCAGAGTGACACAGCGAACTGTAACAAATCGATTACCTGAAGGACAGCTCCAATCCAGACATCTTGTAATATTCATACCACTAACTCGAATCACTGCCATCTGTGACTTCAGTGGTGTCAAGCTAGAGCTTATTGGAGGGCAGAGTGGAGATCTGTTGTGTTCTCAGATGAGAGCCGTTTCTGTCTTGGTGCCAGCGATGGCCGTAGATTGGTAAGGAGCAGCCCAGGTGAACGTTTGGAATCATGCTGTCTGTGGTGACGACACACTGGACCTACACCAGGAGTTATGATCCAGGGAGCGATTTCCTATGACAGCAAGAGCACAATGTCGTTATCCCAAGAACCTTGAGAGCGGATTTATACGCCAGACTGGTGACTGAACTGGTTGTCATGTGATGCCATTCATTCACAGTATTTAATGGGGTGTTTTCCAACAGGATAACGCTTGTCCTCGTACCGCTGTCACCCAATGTGCTCTACAGAGTGTTAACCAGATGCCTTGGCTGCGAGATCACCAGACCTTTTGCCCTTTGAGCACGTATGGGACATCCAATACCAGCAATAACCATCGCTGATTTAACTGAACAAGTGCAACAGGCATGGAAATCCATCCCAGAAAATAACATACAGCAGCTGTACAACACAATGCATGCACATCTCCATACATGCAATCAAAATCATGGCAACAACAGTGGCTATTAATGTACCACCATGTCACATGTCTTCCCGCGCATACACGAACCTGTGACCGGGAAACCTTAATCAAATAAATATTTTACCTAGATGACTGCTTAGCTTAAATTTCATCCCTTTAATGTCGTCTTGGTGTTGGGATTTCATTTTCTGCCAGTGTATATTAGATGAAATAACAACAGTGCTAATATTAATTATAGGAATAAACAGGGTATTTTCAATTAAAATCGCAATGTTACTGTCTCACGTACAGGATTACCCCCACATTCACGTACCTGTATTCAACGCTTTCCTGTTGTTTACAACATTTTTTGCCTCTCCCCAGCAGATTTCCAATGCCCACAATGTACTGTACTGAAATCCTCATATTTACGTTTGAGACATTTTATGCCTCTCGCAATTTACGCCACGTCAGGCTGTTCGAGAGGGGAAAAATTGAAGTAAAATGGCATCACAACTAACCTAAAATGCTTTGAGTAACCACAGCACGATGACCAAATCAAACAACCATGGTCTAACACTTAGCAAGGAACTTCCGCTTTAGTTCGCTGAGTAGGCATGCGGTGACGCTTAACCCGTGCACATTCATTTTTTGAGAAGCTACCTACATTGGGGAAGTTATCAAGGGACTCAGCATTCGTCTTGCCCGAGTTTGTTATTTCGCAGTTACTGTTTTATGCTTCCTTTTGTTGCTGCAGTTGTTAAACTTATTGATGCTCATTCATCATATTTACCGTATATACACCAATATTCCGCCCATATTTTTTCCGAAATTTAGCAAAGAGAAATTTGGGTGTGCCCATTATTTGAAATATGGTTGGTACCGGCACCGCTAGGGGTGTGATATTTAAGTATTAACGATAAAGCAAAATCTTTGGAAACTTAATTTTACGTGCAGAAAACATGAATCTCGTGAGGAAAGTCAGAAAATCAGGTGTTTTTATTCGTGAATAATAACGATATACAACGATTTCACAAAATCATGCCATTGGCACAAATTTAGCACAAAACGTCATATTCACATGAAATACTTGCAAAAACAAGATTCGCGTAGACTAGGAAAAAACGCAGCCATTTGCCTGCGTATGTGATGAGGAAGCGGGAAGCGGCACATGTCTGAAGTCGACAATGTGCAATATATCCGGTCGCGTGTTCTTGCAGTTGTCTTTCGTCATCTGTTCTGGGGCATTTGAAGTCATGCGAAGCCATCCATGGTTATGGTGCATTCCCATGCATTAGATTTACTGGTACATAAAAGAACTCCTGCAGGACAAAATTCTGCACAATTATTTTGAATTTTCTTCATGTTTACTGCTTCTCTTACACTACTTTCTACCGACACGAGGCTGACGTATTTGAGCACCTTCAAATACCACCAGACTGAGCTACGATCGAACCTGTCAAGTTGGAGTCAGAAGGCCAACGCCTCAACCGATATGCGCCACTCAGCCCAGCTTTGTGAAGTTCTGATTGGAGAGATGATCAAATAAATATGCTATGTGATGAATTCCTCAAGTCAAGACAGCCAATGCAGAAAATGCAGTCAAACAGAAACCTTTCTTCATGACTTGGGTCCCTACAATTTAATTTTATGTTCTAAACTTCAGTCTTATCACATTTGGATACTAACACTAATGCAGTCGCAAGAGGAAAAAATGTTTTTCTAATTACAAAGAAGTTCATGATTTGTCGGCTACCTTTTATTTTTTTTACAATTTGTTTTACGTCGCACCGACACAGATAGGTCTTATGGCGATAATGGGATAGGAAAGGCTTAGGAGTGAGGAGGAAGCAGCCGTGGCCATAATGAAGGTACAGCCCCAGTACTTGCCCGGTGTGAAAATGGGAAACCACAGAAAACCATCTTCAGAGCTGCTGACAGTGGGGTTCAAACCTGTTATCTCACAGATGCAAGCTCACAGCTGCGCACCCATTAAAATGTCACTTATCTATCATGTCCCTAAACCTAAATTTAAAAACTACATCATCGTCATAATCATTACCATCATCATCATTTGTCTCTAACTGCCTAGCTGTGGTACATGAGCACCGTTTTACCACCTTTCATATTTCCTACCCAACAACAACTTTGAAATACTGCTTTCACAGGTAGAAAGGGAGGAGACAAGTTCATGAATTAAGGTACAAATGCACCCAGAAAGTAAGGAACTAACAATGGCAATGTTAAGTATTACATCAATTTAAAATTAATATACAATTTTATTATATATAGCTGATGTACCCGTGCTTCGCTACGGGATTCTCAGAAAGACTGACTTGGTGGTTTTCCTAACTGAATTCAACATAGGTCATTACAAAAACGTCAGTAGGAATGTAGCGATTGAAAACAATGTTATCATATGAAATACTCGATCAAATGAAAAACCGCACACTTTCTCACTTTCAACGAACAGTACTACGGTGCCGATCTAAGAGTCCCAAGTTCCAGAGCTGGAATAACCAGGTCGCAGACTGCCGTGAACACTCCTCTGTCATTATTCCGTTAAATATGCGCACTACTCATTCCAATCAGTGCCTCAGAGTAGGGATTGAATAGCTCGAATACTATGATGAACCAGTGTGTTACGTACCATATATATCAGAAAATGTATGAACCAGGGGAATGGCATGCTAAAGAAGAAACTTATCTTACTCCCCAGCTACTTCCCGCCAATATACAGGCAGGCTGTTACAGTCGGTACGGCCAGGCGAGTTGCCCGTGTGGTTAGGGGCGCGCCACTGTGAGCTTGCATCCGGGAGATAGTGGATTCGAACCCCACTGCCGGCAACCCTGAAGATGGTATTCCGTGGTTTCCCATTTCCACACCAGTCACACCAGGCTGTACCTTAAAGCCAAGGCCGCTTCCTTCACACCACTATTAATTTCCTATGCCATCGTCGCCATAAGACCTACCTGTGTCGGTGCGACGTCAAGCAAATTTAAAAAACCCTCGGTACGCTGCAGTAATCCTATCTACCGGGGATGAGAGGAAACAGAAGACAAAAAGCACATCACAACAAACAATGGTCAATGTAATGTTATTGTTGATAAAGTTTATGAGCTTTCTATATTGCAGGCCTTCACATTAGTTTTCTTTCGACTCTGTGATATTAGGGTGTCTTGCAAAATTATTTATATCACAGACTGTAGTTCCTTATTCTCAGACTTTACATACCGATTTTCACTAAATTCTGTTTACCCATTTTCTCGTGACTCGGCGCTGATATGGACTTGGTAACAAAAATCCACATTCATGTATACTGTATCTCTGATTATATGCGGTACGGTAACAATGTATAAGACATAAGTGATCGGAAAATTAATAACTTCTTACATAACTACTACTAACGACATAACTAAAGTTATGTTAGTTATGTAGTATTTATCGATACGACCACTAATAACATAAATAAATTATTTGAGAATTACATTTCAGGCCTTCCCCTAAACTACCATTTCACTCAACGTGAATAAAATAATTTGTAGCCAAGATTGCAGTGGTTCATCACCCGACATTACATACCGATTTTCATTAAATTCTCTTCAGCCGTTTTCTATTGATGTGTGTACAGACAGACAGACAGACAGACAGACAGAGAGAGAGACAGAGAGACAGAAATTACGGAAAAGTAAAAAATGCATTTCCTTGTTACTGTGGACATGACAGATACAGAAATATCATTCATTTCAAATTCTCAGCAATGCACAGGCAAAACACTTATTTTATATATAGATTACATTTCAGGCCTTCCCCTAAACTACCATTTCACTCGGTGCGAATAACATTATTGATAGCCTAGATTATAGCGATCTATTCCCCGACATTGCATACCAATTTTCGTGAAGATACGACTACTAACAAAATAAATATTTGACAATTAAATTTTAGGCCTTCCCCTAAACTACAATTTTTCTCAGCATGTATAACCTATATTGTAGCGAATTATTTCCCATTTTTGTCTAGCGATTTTCATTAAGACACGGCCACTAATAACAAATATATGAGAATAAAATTTCAGGCCTTCCCCTAAACTACCATTTCACTCAGCGTGATTAAAATAATTTATAGCCTAGATTGTAGCGGTTCATCACCCAACTTTACATTCCGATTTTCATTAAATTCTCTTCAGCCGTTTTCTCGTGATGCGTGTACATACATACATACATACATACATACATACATACATACATACATACATACATACAGACAGAAATTACGGAAAAGTAAAAAATGCATTTTCTTGTTACTGTGTACATGACCGATACAGAAATACCATTCTTTTCAACTTCTGAGCAATGTACAGACAAAACTCTCATTTTATATATATAGATTATGCATATTTATTTTACTGCTAGTATTATGCATATTTAATTTTAATTTATCACTAATATTAACAAAGGACATAACCTATTTATCATCTTTTTTTTTTTTTTGCTACCTTTAAACGTCGAACTAACACATCAAAGGTTTTCAGTAACAGAAGGTATTTTTAAAATTTATGTTATATTGCATTAGTTATGACAGACTGAAGAACCACACAGTTATAAACCAACTAAATTGAAATTGAAGAGAGATGGCTTTTCCATTATAATAAAGTGGTAGAAAACAAAAAAGATTTCTGATTTCAAAATACTGAAAATCACCACCTCTACATATGGGACATAAAGTGCTGTTTGAGATATGTACAATGTCTCCCTTAGCAATCTGAGGACCAAACCCATACTTTGTACTTGTCCCCAGAAACCACCCAATTTTTGTGATTCTTCAAAATATTCATCCTCTGTACCTACTCAATGGGATCTTAATTGTAATACACCACATAAAAGGTCCTGTCTCCTACATTTATATTCCATTTCCTGCATTCAAATATTCTGAACAGTGTACAAGTACTGCAATGTTCTTTACCACTATGTAAACTACCATGAACGTCATACCAAAAACAACAACATAAAACAACTAATCACTAATGTAGAAATTACTTGCGAAAACACACCACAAAAAGAAATAATAATAATAATAATAATAATAATAATAATAATAATAAACGTAGCCACTAACGAAGCCCTAAAAATAATTAGAAACAAAAATTCCATTAAACAACCGTAGATCCAACTCAATACTCAACATTAAAAACCGTTAAGAACAAAATTTTAAAAATGAGAACCTAATGGTCACAAAAACAGATAAAGGGAACATAACAGTTATAATGGAAAAAGATTAGTATATAGAATTCAAGTGTTAAAACAAGACCCTATAAATAAATTTCAAAATGAGTATTTTGAAATCAGAAATCATTTATGTTTTCTACCATTTTGTTATAATGGAAAAGCCATTTCTCTTCAGTTCCAATTTAGTTTATAACTGTTTATAAAAACTGATTAAGAATACAGACCTCATCCTCACACAACAAGAAAAAGAAAGATTTACCATCAAAAATCCCAAACTCCCCTCACTAAGAGCCCTCCACACAATGCACAAAAATTCATGTCCCATTTGACCAAATGTATATTTCAAAGATGCACCAAGCTCTAATGTAATCGAAATGTTCAACCAAATACTAACAGAAAAAAAATCTCACTTACAGATGACAGGTCAATTAAAAACCGCCTAGAACTAATCAAAGAAATAAATAAAATACAAATAAGAGAGAGCACAAGAATGATATCCTTTGACATCATCAATATGTACATGAATACATCCACAGAAGAATAAAATTATAGAATACCACCTAAAGGCAACTCACTACAAGAAACAAACAAAATAATTAACCTTCTAGAATAGCCTTAAACAAAAACAGTTTTACAATCGAAAAAATCTATTGTCAAAGGGAAGGGTTAACCATGGGCTCACCATCATCGGATACAACAGTGAACATTTCCATAAATAACTTTCAAAACAATTTCTTAACTAACCAGCAGTCTAAAGGAATCTTACACTGAAGCATATATATATATATATAGATGACATAATGTGCATAGATGATAATGATGTCACAAATGCACAAGTTATTAAACACACTGAATTCTTTGCACAAGTCAATCAAATTCACAATGGACCCAGAAACACACAAGAAAGTCAACATTTTTGACATCACTATCTGTAGGAATAATGACTGTCTGTCATACAAAATCACAGAAAACCCACTCAGATGTCACACACAATGCACAACGAATCCAACCACCCATGTGCACACAAATTAGCACAACTGAATACAATGACTCACAGAGCAATTTCAATACCAATGAAACAACCACCCTCCTCACACAGTAGAAAAACTATTATGGGACAGTCCAACGGTCTATCTTGACAATGCTAATTTTCTGAAATTCATATTCCCTTCCTCACAAACTATGTAGTATATGATAATTAAATCTTAATGGCATAATCTGAAGGCTTTTGTTAGTATTAGACAGTACGAAAAATCTGAAGGATAACAGCGACAATTGATATGGACCAATACAGCTAGATATTGAATTCCTTTGTTATTCATATGTGTTTCTATGAGAGAGAGAGAGAGAGAGAGAGAGAGAGAGAGTGTGCATGTGTACGCACGCTTGTCAGTGGTAGTCAGTAGTAGTATTTAATAGGATGTTGAGGTGCATTGCATGCTATTTCTGCAATTCTATTTTGTTAACATTCCATTATACAGCTGATCCTGAGCCCTGTACCTGGCACTGACCCTGCAATATACCCCTCCCACCTCTCTCATGCTCAGCGCTTACTGCGTGGGCTACTTAACTATGGCATCCACTGGCACTTGCTTCACCTTGTGCAGCATTATTATTTAATTACATTTTTGCCTTTTATGTTCACTAATCACTTCACTAACACTCACTTGGGGCACTGAACTTGTAGCGATGAATTGATACACTGAGAGCTGCCACACTACAAAAATTCACCTGTTAAATTCACGTTACTCATGAGCCTCGTATTCTGCGTCTAAGCACTGCCCGCCATTATGGTCTATTATGGATCTTGTGCCCCTACCTTCCATATGCACGTGGTGAATAGCCTTATGCTTGAAGAATATATTCCTAACTCCTAATCCCATACTAGCACAGAAATCCAGTAAATTATTCCCATTCCTATTAGCATCCACATGTTCCCCACAATAACCCATCATGGCTCCCATGAGGATTACGGATACACCTAGCACGGTCTTTGAGAAGATATCCCTAGAAGTGGTTGGACCTCTTCCGTTGACGGAGGCAGGAAACAGGTACATTTTGACATGCCAAGAACAGCTGTCAAAGTACCTAGTGGCGAGTGCCATGCCCAATCAGGAGGCAGAAACCGTGGCACGAACGCTAGTCAACAATGTGATAAGTATCTATGGGATACCAGAGCAGATTCTCACTGACCAGGGCAGTAATTTCATGAGTGATGTGTTTAAAGCGCTGTGTAAAACGCTGCGCATTTGCAAAACACATACTACGGCCTTTAGGCCACAGTCGAACGGTAGCATAGAAAGATCCCATAAGGTGCTCACGGAGTACCTAAGGCATTATGTCTGCTCAGGAGAGCAAAATGACTGGGACAAGTATTTGCCCACAACTAGCTTTGTGTATAACACCACAAAGAGCACAAGTACAGGGTTCACACCCTACGAAATAATTTTTGGAAGGAAGGCAAATATTCCAGGTGTGCTGCAAAAGCCACCTGAGATGAGTTGCAACGAACACCAGAACGTGGTGGAGGAACTGACGGCACAGCTTAGGCGAAATCACGAGGCCGCCAGAAAAACCTTAATAGAGCGAAAAGAATTAGAGAAATAGCACTATGACAAAAAGCAAAATTAAATCACCTTTCAGGTAGGTGACAAGGTTCTCTTGCGCAATGACGCATTGCAAAGAGGAAAATCTAGGAAGCTAAGCCCACCATTCGAAGGTCCTTACGAGATAGTAGATGTTTCTGGGGTGAACTGCACCCTACAGATGAACAAGAAAGGTAAAAGGGTTAAGGTACAAAAGAACCGTTTGAAACTGTATTTGTAAGACGAGTGAAATGGAAATGGGGAAGCGAATGTATCCACAGATAAAAAGGTAACGCATATCCTGTCTTTACCTTGCAGGTGGACAGAAGATATGGTGCAAATGCTAGGATTGTTCTCTGTCATAGTAGCAGTGATAGTCGTGACGTCACACCGCTACGGCATAACCGGAGAAGTACTGGATGTCAAGGCGACACCATATGAAAACACTCCAGGGGCATACTTCGACAATCAGGGTGAGATACAATTATACCATACTGAATGGACACGAGTTACCTATGTGAATCTGAATAAATTAAGTGATGTATTTTCAAATATCAAAAGACACATACACTGGACTCAGTTAATATGTACACAGTTGGAAATAAGTACTAACTTAACGTGTCAGCAGGATGTTAAAATGCTAAGTGCACAACTGGACAGAATTAAGGAATCAAAGGAATTAATTACACGGATTACTAAACCAACAGGGGAAACTGATAACACTAGGCAAAAACGAGGCTTAATTAACACAGTAGGTTCCATCACAAAGGCATTATTTGGAACATTAAGTCAGGATGATGCAGACAGATATGAGTCAAAAATTAGTGAGTTAGAACAAGAACAATTATCAATTATGAAAATTGCAAAATATCAAATGATAGTCGTAAAATCAACACTGCAATCTATGAACAGCACCATTTATGATGTCACAGCAAATTAGCAAAGATTAACTCAAAATATTGCAGAAATTATATCTTAGCTTGCCAATAGCATGCTTCAGATTGCAGAAGCAATTAAGCAAATAGAATTAGAAAATTCAGTAAATAGATATTTAATTGAAATTGAAGGCCTTCTCATACAACTGTATGAGCATTACAGTGTTGTATTGTCAGGTATAATGAATGCACATGTAGGAGTCATTCAAGTGCAGATAATTTCACCAGATGATATCATTAAAGGTTATAAGAAAGCTCAGGGAGATTTCCCTAAAGGATTGTCCTTGCCATTTGACTTAAAATCAGCTTACGGCTACTTGATTTACAAAGTAGCCACAGTGGAAGTGTTCGCTAACAAAAATTATCTAGCGTACATCATCAAGACGCCCCTTACAGACAGGGTAACTTATACATTGTATCACATGATCCCATTCCCCACGTATATGAGAAGTAATCCACACCATTTTGTTTATCTTCAAGAGAACCAAGAATTATATCCTTATGGACAAAGAGAAACTTACGTTCAGTTAGATAAGGATCAGGTAAAGCAATGTAAGGTAGTAACACCCAGTTGGAAACTATGTCATGTTAAATTCCCCATTAATACAGTGTACACACAAAATAGTTGTGCAGTAAAGCTCCTTATAGGAGTTAGTCAGATTCCAGATAATTGTGATAAAAGAGTACTTCCAGTTCAACAGCTCATGTGGATACCTATTAGAGCTAATAGATATATATATATGTATCCCCAGACGAAACCAAGGTAACATGTATGTGTAAAGATACCACCAGTGATATTAAGTTAGCAGGCACTGGTATTCTTGTTTTAAGTGCAGGCTGTACAGTATACGGACCGCATAGTAAAATACAAGGTGTAGGTGAAGTGAACACTACACAAAGTAAAGACTTTGTACCAGAAGTTACACTTGATTATGACTGTTGCGAGAGGATAGGTAGTGAAATCAAGTTAGAACAGATACCTGAAATGAATAAGTTATCATTAAATAACCTATTAAATCACACTGACGACTTAAGACACAGGAAGTGGAAGATATGGTGAAACAAAAGGAAGAAGAAATGCAAAGACAACTGATTTATCAGCATATTAATGT
This sequence comes from Anabrus simplex, assembly GCF_040414725.1. NCBI lineage: Eukaryota > Metazoa > Arthropoda > Insecta > Orthoptera > Tettigoniidae > Anabrus > Anabrus simplex. The sequence continues at coordinate 802,547,143 of NC_090266.1, forward strand.
GTACAAATATATTGTGTGGATAGTTATTAGTATCATAAGTTTAATTTTAGGATGTTATTGTTGTAATTGTTGCTGTCCGAAACTAGGGTTTCCAGCAAAGAGATGGTTCGATGATGCACGGGCTCACTGCCAAAATATATGTATAAAGCAAACGGTTATTACGAAGGGTGACAAGGTTAAGACTTCAGACGAAGATTTAACTATATTCCAACATCCCAGGCGGACCCGGGGACGCTCGGAGATGTCTGAGGAGATCATGGAATTACACTCCAGGCCTGCTGGGGGACGCCCTAGTACGCCTGTGAGATCTACAGAAGCAGTAGAAATAGATACAAGTGTTAATCAGATTAGAGAACAACCTTCCCCTTCACCACAGGGTCGCCGATCCTTACGCGCAGGCGACATCAGAGTGTAAATAGTGTAGGACAGAAATGGACGCAACATATGGTTGCATCCATTTCTTCCCTAAGGGGAGAAATGTCGTGTACCGACCTCCCCAGGGACTTGAACCGGTGGACTGCCAGATGGACGACAGCCGGGATTCGCAACCGAGACTCGAACTCAAGGTGTCCAGGGAAACAAACTAGTATTAGAATAATAATCATCGATATGGGACAACTTGTAGTATCAAGAGTAATTGTATAATAATTATAGTCAGAATTAATATTTGGAAGGAAGAAGGAACTTTTCAAGAAGTTACATGTAGTGGAGAGCAGCTTGTGAAATGCGCTTACGAAAGCCTGTTGACGAGAAAGGATATTTACTTGTTTGTTTGATGTGGACAAACAGAGTTGGTACGCGAGCTAGCGGCTTGCCGACATCCGACAAAGGGACAAGGCAGGGAACAAGCCCAGTACAGTTGCACTTTAGAGAGACGAGGAAAGAAAAGTACGAAGTGAGACAGAGACAGTAGTGCCCAGAGGGCAGCACGTAATTGGATAATTAGTTGAGAATACTTAGTTGAGGGCACCACCGACAAGGTGAATAGCTAAGTAATGCCCTTAAGACCCAACCCCTAGGGTAGTGGGAAGGGATCGACCTTTGATTCTAAGAGAGGAGCTATAACCCTAAACCACGATGGCACATGGCTCTCTCCCAACTAGTAATTCGTACTTGCAGAACAAGGCTCTTTCGAGCAGTTGTTCATGTCAGGAAGTTATACGTGCAACAGGGCAAAATTCAGGGGGTGAAAAAGCAACACATTACAAGAACAAATTGATAAATATAATCTAAACAAAAAAAGACAATTTCTCGAAAGCAGGGATATACAGTATATGAACTCAAATGCAAAGATCCAAACTGGTCAGATGAAATGAAATTTCCACACCAGGTAAAAGGAACACAAAAACACAATTAGACACAACAGACACTCATCTTTCTGCAAACACATATATGACGTCCACCACTTCACAGATGTCAGCACAGATCTTAAAATATTACATGTTGAAATAATAAACAATCTTCATACGTAAAGGAGTCAACAGAAATTCACACTGTGGAAAAAGCCAACCAGAATAACCTCAACAATCACACACGCATAAAAGATTCATCATTCTTCACTGTGCTTAATTAAATCAATCTGCATTCAGTAAGGCACAACATTTCAACCGTCTTAAACATGATGATGATGATGATGATGATAATAATAATAATAATAATAATAATAATAATAATAATAATAATAATAATAATAATAATAATAATAATAATAACGGACTACAATCGCGGTTGGACATGGGACAATGATGTCATCAGAGCATGATGTAACAAAAACTCAATGAACAAATGCACCTAAAAGACTTCACAATATTCATTACATAAATTACACCACATATAAAGAAAGCACAACAATTCGAAGTCCATTAAAATTATATAATTCCGTTATTCACTAACACTCATTAAACATACCTTAAATCAATTTTAAAAAAACACATACAGGTGTGCTATTTAGTTGCTATGCATGTGTTGCCACTACCGACTGAAAAAATAGGAGTTGACCATCTGTGCAGGTCGGCAGAAAACTTTTATTAGCATTCTTGGGAACAAAATACCAGAAAACAAACTTGCTAGTTTATCTTACACTGGATCTCGCTGCTTTATCTTAAACAGTTTAGGGGTTTATACATTCACTCAAAATCTTGCAATGATATCTGAAGCAAACCATTATGTTATAAATGAACTGTAAGAAGAGAAAACCATAACATATGGTGACTTATCTTGCTGGTGAAAAAAGAAGTGGAACCTTTTAAAAACTTGCCTGATTGATTCCTCTGGTGGTGGCTGAAGAACTACTCTGCAGCAGTTCTCTTCAGTTCTTTTATGCCCATACTTCACAAAGTTTCTTCCAATTAATAAGTCAGAAATAGATCTAGCAACATCCACAGAGCCTACATTACACCATCGTAGATCCTCTTCAGGTGACATTTCTCCATAAGGAGCCTTCTCCCATGACCGTGGACATGGCTCAACATCAAAGTTTTCTCCACGAAAAATCTTTGATGTAACATCCAAATCACATAATGTATCTGTTAATGTAACAATGTCCTTTAGATCGATTTTGCTTTTACAATCGACTGAGCTTTCATGGCCATGATTATTTGATATTGATGGTAGTGAAATATTCCACCAAAGAGCACCAAGACTTAAGTCATTTGTAAACTCATTCATGTGAACAGGAAACATTCTGCTAACCCAGCTACAGTCCAGTTTTCTTTCTTTCTCTTCTGCACAAGGAAATGACTGTGTTAACCATAACTGCAGCTGATTTATTGTATGGCGTGCATCATCATGGCAAAAGGCTAACAAGTGTTCAATGTTTGCACGATTAACGTACATTCCTTCCACAAGGCACATCAACTGCAGCCAAACACCTAGAAAAACAAGAATGGAACAATAAGTACAAACATGAGCATTCTATTGGTATCGCATGAGAAAGAAACTAAAGGGAGCATTTCCTTGGTCTAAATAGAAAACTTGCTAATAGCAACAGTACAAAATAGCACCTGGTATAATAATCTTACCTCAAAAAACAAATTACAACCAACATCAACAAGTTTTATGAGGAAGTCAACCCAATGAAGACATTTTAAGAGACATTAACAATACATAACAAGAGGTTATTTTTATAGAAGAACATTTGTCTATATTGTATAAGTGTTTTTAGTAACACCAATATCTCACAAAAGCTTACAATAAGAGTAATTTTAAGAAATTTGTATATTATTTTATCAGACTCTGTTTTTAAATGTAACATACGTTATAATTTAAATATCTACTGAAGATGACTCAAACGAGTAGAAACATGTATAGATAATTTAGAAATGTCATCTTAATAGATGAAATATATTGTATTAATATAATATAATTTAGTATACATTTACTTTGTGAAAGTAAAACAACTATATTGAGAGACAAAGTGCTGTGTACAAATTGAAAGAGGCAGGTCGAGTTGTTTTGAAACCAAGAGCGGAGTTCAACAAGAAAGTTGTCTATCACCACTTCTCTTCATTACTATAATGAACGAGGTTATAAAAGCAGTGAAAATGAAGGATCAGACAACAAATGCACTTGTATTTGCTGATGATGTTATGCTATGGGGTAAGACAGAAGTAGAAGTTCATGATACACTAGATCATTGGCAAGAGTGCAATATGAAGAAGTAGGTAATAATAACTTCAAATACTTAGGGAGCTTTGTTTCTTCTGACAATACCATAAACCAAGAAATAGGCAATAGAATACAAAGCTGCATCAAAATTCTACCACTCTGTTCGTCAATTACTTTCGGATGACTGCCTTCACCAAGCCTCCAAACTCACACTGCATAGAACATATCTTTACCAATTTTAACATACAGACTGGAAGCAGCAATATTGACTAGACCTGAAAAGTTGTCTACAAGCCACTGAAATAAAGTTCCTTCTTTCTTGTCTCCTAAAGACAAGGAGAGACAAAATAGAGAATGAAAATATCCAGCAACAACTTGGACTGGACAAGAGTAGGTTGGAAACCTTCGAATTAAGCAGATTACTATGGTATGGACATATGAGAAGGGTGGCCCCCATTAGGATTCCAAGAGCCATACCATGAAAGAAAAGTTTTCAGTAAGAGGTTCAGAGGAAGACTTCATGATGGTTGCAAAAAGCAGAATTTCAAATACCTTGGAAACAGTGATGTAAATTGGCAGCAAATAGTAGAACATCAACTGTGGATCGGACAGGACAAATTGGAAAAGACTTGTAATAACTCACACCCGGTTTGCTGGAGCAGAGAATTGATGTTGTTGATGGTAGTGGTGGTGGTGGTGGTGGTGAAATATCATTCAAAACTAACTTAATTTAAACAATTCTAAAATGAAACATCTAAACTGACATACAGGCAGTTTAAACTGTGTTAAAATGCTTGCACATGCCAGCAGAGGCCATGTGGTGGTGGTGGTGGTGGCAGCGGTGATGTTGGCAGCAGCAGCAGCAGCAGCAGCAGCGATGGTTCCTGCTGCTGCTGTTGTTGTTGTTGTTGTTGTTGTTAACTATTATTGGTTTAGAATACATAAAAATCAATTTCAGCCCTACTTAAAATATGTAAAGCAGTAATGAAAACATTTATTAAATACATTATGTTTGAGCACACATTTTTCATACCATACAAGCAGGCAATATACAGGACAATTTTAAAAATATTTACTTACTCATAGCATAACGTGAAGGATGAGATAATTCCACTGTTTCGCATAAATCTCTCACTCCCATTAGCTGCATACACTCTATTTTAGATGCACAGAAAATGATAGGTCGCTTTGAACAAATAAGTAAAGATTTGATTGCAGATTCAAACCCTTCATCCTCCTTTTCAATTACTATATCAGCCTGCAAGAAAGCAAATATCACATAACAAACAGCATAATGGTAAGTTTCCACAAGCAAGTTTATAATCTACAGTGGATGTACAGTCAAATGACACAATAACAAATTCCAAATAAAGATTTTTATGAAAATCAAAATCCCAATATTTCTCAGCTGTTCGAAGTAAACAGGAAGATCTAATAAGGAAATAATGAAAATCAACTTTGTAGGGATCCTTAAAATGTGGGTAAAATACAAAAGTCTTATTCTAAACATGAAAAGCAATAATCCCGAAACTTCACCTCTTTAACAGGTCCTCACTAGCATCGTTTTAGTTGTAGTATCTGTTGATATTGTGACCCAAGTGCAGGGCGGCAGGCAGAGGGCAAAGGCGAGGGATGGTAACTGTGGTAACAATGCGAACTGCCCCACAGCGAGCAAAAGAGTAGCACAGTGAATTGTTGAGGCTAGTAATATGGAAGCTTTCAAAAGAAGATGGAAAGCTGGAAGCTAACAATGGACCAGTCACCTACACTGATCTGGAAGTAGAAACTACTAGAACCTTCCATGAGACTATATAATGAACATAGGTGGCACACTTCAGACAGTCTCAAGCAAGTCAGCCTTGAGTGAATCAGTGTTGCATCAATCACAAGCTGTTAAGAGATCTTCACGAGTCCATGATGAATCATTCATTGGGAGTGATTCCATCAGATGGTTACAAGGAGTTAAATGACCTTAGTCAGTTGTCTGTATACAGTAGTTCAATGAATTTAGTGGTTAGTAAAACATTGTACCTCTCTATGTAACAATTTTAGTTACAAGGACGTTGAAAACCTGCCACAATATTTATTTCCCTTTAAGGGCAACCACCTCTTTCTGATGTATCATGAATGATAAGTAGGCTTCCTCGAGCAAACCTTATCCACAAAAAGAGACAACAAGTGTTTCTATGCGTTCTTTTGTTTGCACAAATTGTGACACCGTAAAAAGTATATAAAACTTAGATTTGACAATCCATGATACATATTCATGTGGTATCCATAACGATACTAAAATGGTGAAATATTAGTTGTATGTGCCATATGTTCCCTTCACAAAATCTTGTTATCTCCATAAGTTATCACTGACAACCTGAAGAGGAAATTCCTTTTACTCTTCTTCCTGTGTGTATAATGAACTGAATTCCTCAATTATGATAATTTCACAGTCTATTGTATTTTTAATGCCAATTATGAACTTCTAAAATGTTACGAATTCACTAATGTAGATCAAACTGATTTAATGCCAGCCAGACCACTGAGTGGAAATCAGCTACCGTCCGGTCATGTTGTGCGATATGAAATAACACCTCTGTGTTTGCGTCATAACATATCTGTACGCTGGCTAAGTGTCTCGTATATTAAGTGGAACAACAATTTTACTGAATCAACTGTCATTATTTTTGCATGAAACGAATTTTAAGGACAGAAGAAACTTTTAATTACATCATCGTCATTTATTACGTAGAACTGTTGTGACTATCACATTACATGTAGCGACGACTTCATCTGATGATGATTCAACATGCACTTATTTCAATTTATAAATACCATATATCAGATGAATGCGAATTTTATTCATGTTTTGTAACTTTTAGAATATTAATTTTAAGTTAATTTTAGACACCTGAAAATGGCCTAATGCAGGTGAAACATGTCCTGTTATTTTAATACGATGTTTTTACAACTTTGAATTGTAAATAAATTTATATGTATTCACTAGGTGGAACCAATATACTAGTCTTTTAACTATTTGCCAATACGGATCAAAAATTCGATTTATTTCATGAAATTATGAACCTAGCACGTTAGTAGAGCCCTGCATGGATGCGGATATCCGCAAAGTTAGTATCTTGGAGGATACAAACTGTATGGCAGTGTGGATAATTTTGCTGATAATTTCTAAATAATGACGTTCACTGATTTTCACTCAGGTATACTCTTGTTTTTGCTTGTGGTTAGGTGACCCTTGACATTGGTATGGGAGAATAGTGATATATATATAAAGAGCCTTGAAACTATAAACTATTTATAGAATGAACATAGAAACATAGAATATTCATTTTAATTAAGTAACATGTGCTTAACCTAATAAATATTGCCAAAACACCCAGAATAAAAACTAACTTGTGCAGTTCTCCATCACAGAAAGTAACTTGTGAGCTCTTGTCAAAAATGGAAAACATTCAAATTTGAAATGAAGAAGAATAAGAAGAAGAGAAGGCAGCAGAGGAGGAGGAGGCAAAGGTTCACTCTCCATCAGCTATGTTATGCTGCTCACTGCTTGCCAGCTGAACTGACATTAAGCCAGCAATACGGTTGATTGCCAAGGGAGTGCTAGCAGCATCAGAGAGACAGTGAGAGGGGACGTAAGAGGTAAACGAGATGTATGAGGTGCTGGAAGAAGGTGTGTGACAGAGATGTTATGTAATATGGGCAAAAATTATGTTTGCTAATAAAGTTTATAATTTCATCATATAAAATACTAACTTTTTCCAAAATCTCATTAAGATTTAAATTTGGATTAGTTCCTTCATCTAACTGAATATGAATGACCTCCCAAATGTTCAGCAACATACCTTTCTGTAAAAGTGTTTTAAATGTCCATATACTGATCTACTGAAGTGTAAGAATGATTATGGTCATACATGTGCTCGCTCATAGCAGAAAATCTATTGTACCTTTCTGGGTTAACGTCTTCTTGATAATGAGAAAGCTTCTACCAATTTGGCCTATGTAGCTTCCATGAATATTAACACATTTCATCCTTCCTGTAAAGTATGTAATTGCCTGCGCTATGTTTAAATACATTTGCTGTCTCCAATTTCTATTTTTATATTCCTGGTCTCTTGTGTTGTACAACATTTCATGATCCACCATTTTGGAATTAATAAGTCAAATCTTTTGCAAAAGACAGTATGTTGTCTGTATCTTTTATCAAAGTTTTTTTTAAAATAAAATGACATTATATACAATATTCCTCCACTGCACTGCCATATGAGTCTGCAAAAGATCTTAGAGAGAGAGAGAGAGAGAGAGAGCGCGCACGCGCTTCTAAAATGTTACGAATTCACTAATGTAGATCAAACTGATTTAATGCCAGCCAGACCACTGAGTGGAAATCAGCTACCGTCCGGTCATGTTGTGCGATATGAAATAACACCTCTGTGTTCACTCTCCATCAGCTATGTTATGCTGCTCACTGCTTGCCAGCTGAACTGACATTAAGCCAGCAATACGGTTGATTGCCAAGGGAGTGCTAGCAGCGTTAAATTTAATTGGCCAAGTTTTAACAGAGATGATATCATTTCAACTATCGCTGAAGCAGAATCTAATATCCAAAAAGCTCCTGTGGACTCTCAAGACGATCTTAGGTACGAAATAAAGAAAAGACTCCCTCAGTTAGTTAGCTTAAACCGATATTCCATTAGACAAGGTAAAATGTAACAAGGATCTTAGGAATAAAATAAAAGACTGATGTTATTGTGAGTAAGGCAGATAAAGGTAATTGTATGGTCATACTGGACAGAAAAGATTACATTTAAAAAAAAAATTCTGATGAGCCTTTTTCCAGAATTAATACAAAAAAAGTTTAAAATCATTATTGAAAAATTCTACGTCCACCCTCAATAAAGACAAAATTCAGAGGATGATAAATATGAACCCCAGGTTACCTAAAGCTAGAGCGTTGCCCAAAATCCATGAAGTAGGAGTACCGGATAGACCCATTATTAACTGTAAGAACAGTCCTACATATAAGATCTCCAAATTTATATACTGATTTCTTTCTAACAACTATAAGTTTCACAATAAAACAATAATAAGAAATTCAGTTGATTTTTGTAAAAGTTTGGAAAGTTTCAAACTTCTGCCACAATTCATGAAAATTCTAGAGTTTGTCACAAAAAACAATTCTTTTGCGTTCAACACTATTTATAGTCAAGAGGGATTACCTATGGGAGCTCCAGACTTAGATATCCTGGCCAACATTTATTTAGACCATTTAGAACACCGCAAAATAATTGGATATATTCAAGGTTTGGATTTTCGTGGATGATACCCTTGTAATAATAGATAAACGTTATAATGAAAGTAACCATATCTTACAATTGTTAAATTCATCAGATGAAAGAATAAAATTTACACTTGAAAATGAGAAGGACAATGCTTTAAATTTCTTGGATGTGACCATTAAGAGGGAACCTGGTAAGTTCTCTTATAATGTATATAGAAAAGATACGTTTACCCTGGTGACCATTAAAAATAATTCTTTACATCCAGGGAGTGAGTCATAAGAGGGCTGCTTATTTCAGTATGGTTTATCAAGACTTCAATTTACCTTTATCTCATATGGAAAGAGAAAAGGAATTACGGTACATACAGAAGATAGCCAATATGAATGGGTTCAGTGTTAATACCATTAATAACATTATAAGTAAAGTAAAAAGAAAGAACAACATAATACTAACACCAGAGAATCGCAAGAGTTCAAAGTACGCAACTTTTACATTTACAAACCCAGGGATTTTTCAAATCACAAAATTATTTAAGAAACACAACTATCAAGTCACATTTTCAACAAAGAACAAGAATGGACACATATTTTATAACCATAATAGTGTAAATTGCAATAAAGAGAATTACTTAGATTCGGGAATCTAAAAAGAAAACTGTAGTCATGCACTGTGGAAAAGAGAAAAAGAGAAGCCAAGTGAACATAGACAGAGAACGGTTAGAGAATGTAGAACAGTTTACATATCTGGCTAGCATTATTAATGGAAGTAATGAAATCAACCCTGAAATTAATAACTGTCTAAGTAAAGGTACAACATTTTATCATCAAGCCAGAGAGCTTTTATGAGATGACAAAGTACCCAAGAGAACAAAATTAACATTATATAAACAGTATTTCATACCAATTGTAACATACGGACTAGAAACGTTGGTAACTAATAAGAGACAAGATAGTAAGCAGTAGAAATGAAATTTTTAAGAACATCGGTTAAAAAGACAAGAAGGAAGAATTCAAAATATTAAAATCAGAGAAGAACTAAATATAGAACCATTAGTACAGAAGATACAGAAAGCAAGACTGAGATGGTTCGGATATGTACAAAGAATGGGGAAGGAACGGGTAGCAAGAAGGGAATTGGAAAGAGAAATTAAGGGAAATAGATCAGTTGGAAGACCAAGAAGAAGGTGGATGGATCATATCTGGAAGGACATTAGAGAAGCTGGATTGGATGTGGCATAAGTAATGGAGCAGGAAAAGAGGAAGGACAGAAAGGAGTAGAGGAGGCTTGTTAACCACACCCGAGCGACTAAGTGGGACAATAATAATGATGATGATGATGATGATGATGATGATGATGATGATGATGATGATGATGATGATGATGATGATGAATATATAAACTTGAGTGCATCAATGTTTTGTCACATATGTGGGGCAAAGACGGTAGGAGTTTTCAAACTAGGTATCTGGAACACGTCAATGCTAATAGACACAAGAAGTATTTTGCTATGAGTGTCAATATGGGAGATACTGGCCACCAATATACCGATATAAAAAGAGACTCGACCTTTTTTTTAAAAGTGAGCAAAGGGAATCTGATGAGCAATTATGAAAATATTTATATAAGTTTGGACCAGAGTATTAACGCAAACAAAAATTTGAATGACGTACAAGAGAACAAAAATCCGTTATATGAAGAGATACCGTTGCTCTTATCATCATAAAAAGTTAATAATTTGAAGTTACCTCCTCTAAAAGAAACATCACACCCTCCCGTTCTACCTATACGCGAAGCTGTTTCCCCTTCCCCTACTAATAGCACTGTTCCCCATCCTACCGCCCCCAGCCAAGTTCTGCCAAGAGAGAGGAAACATACTTATAACACACGCAATGGGGTGGCGAGAAGCAAGTCAGAGCGAGGCTCAGATGTGAACCAGCTATGGGGAGTTTCACCAACTTAGACAGTAAGCTTTTATGTCACGCATTTGTGACGGAAACTCATTTCTCAAATTTCTGAGAGTTTTAAACCCGATAATTATATAGTAGACGCCGTTTATTGTAATCACGGATAATGTTAGCAACCGTATTATATAATCACTTTTTTGAAGTCCCATACAGACAAATACTGAGACATTGAAAATCTTTCGTTTATTATGATCATGAATTTTGTTTATGTTATCACATTTGTTTTCACGGATTCCGTTCTCAAGTATGCGAGTAGAGTGCATACAAAGAAAATGCTCCAAAACTTTAAAAACCTGTTTTTACACTGCGCCTGTCTTCAATGGCACTTTCACGTCTCATCTTTTGTAGCAGGTGTACGGTAGTAAACCTGTCAGCGCAGGTGATAACCCTCCCGCATACACTTGCGCTTTTGTTTCTTCCCTTATGGTAATTTAGCCAAGGACCACTTACTCGAGTCTTACTAAAGCTTTTGCACTGTGAATTTCTTAGCGTTGAAGTGCAGTGATGGCTTGTGTGAAAAGCAAACATAAAAATTTGACAATTAAAGAAAAACTTTCAATTATAGAACGTTATGACAAATTGCCTACAAGTCAATGCAATGCTGCTGTGGAGTTACGAATTTCGGAACATCTTCTGTGCAAGCTATTGAAAAATCAAGACAGTATTCTTATGGAAGCAAAAGAAAACAAAAACTTAAACTGTGAGCGAAATCATGGTGGAAAAGACAGTCTAGTTGAATCAGCTCTAAAACTTCGGTTCTCACATGTTCGTGAGAAATATGCTCATGTTGACGGTCCTCTGATGCCCAAAAACTGGCAAAAAATTGGGAAAAATAATTTTGTGGCAATGGAAGGGTAGTTTCACCGTTGGATGAAACGAGAAAATAAAGTGTACAAACGAACGCATGGTGAGCAGAACGACGTTGATTCTGTCGCTGCTGAGAGGTGGATAGAAGAGGAGTGGCCTAAAATTTCTCCTGAAATCCGTCCCGAGTGTGTGTATAATGCCAATGAGACTGCACTGTATTATCGTGCCTTGCCTGAACGCACTTGTTCAGAAATGAAAGTGCTAAAGGCTGTAAAATCTCCAAGGAACGAGTAACAGTTTTATGTTGTGCGAGTATGTCTGGTGGAAAGAAAAGACTGTTAGTGATTGGAAAAAATAAGTACCCACGTTGCTTTAAATGCATCAATAAGTTTCCAATGGACTACCATTCCAACACTAATGCATGGATGTCTGCCCTGATTATCAAAGAATGGCTACTGAAGTGGGATGATAGGCTGGACCATAAAATAGTTTTGCTGGTTGACAACTGTGCAGCACACATTGTGAATTGTGAGCTCAAGGACACCAATGCGGTTTTCTTACCGGTGAACACGACTTCATTAATTCAACCATATGATCAAGGAATTATTTGCACCATCGGCATGAAATGCACACAAGAATCATAGAAAACATAGAAGACTCGCTTAAAAATAGTGTCAATGCCCTTGCCAAAACAACCAGCCTTCTCGATGCCCTGCATCTTCTGGACATGTCACAGGATAATGTCTCAACATATACAATAAGGAACTGTTTCCAGCATGAAGGATTTTTAAGAGAGTTATCAGAGGTAGAAGAGAATGTTGAACTTTGTCCAACAGGCTTAACGGAAGATGAATTTCAGGAATGGATGGACACTGATGAGGGAATCATTACAGATGCGAAACAGACAGAAGACGACATATGTGAGGCAGTTACTTCCGCAGAATTAGATATGAGAGGTGAAGAACACTGAGCAGATGATAGCGATGCTGATGATGATGATGATGTTGACGAAACTTCCCGAACACCAACGAATGCTGAAATGCGACAGGCACTAGGTGTCTTGCGACGAGGTGTTCAGCGTAGGTCAGTGGACTTCCAAAACATTATGAATATGAAAGATAATAAGAAAGAAAACAAGAATTAGAAACAATTTTAAATAACTGAAAACAATTAACTGTATTGCAGTGCTGTGTACTGGTATCTGATTCATTGTAGTGCATGTAGGTTATGAATAAATACAGTAGGCTTCATATGAATTTTTATTTTTTGGTTACTGTTATCAATCAGTTAATGTTATCAAATTATCTGCGTCCCAGAATGATCATAATAAGCGGCGCCCACTGTACCGTCAAATGGGGTAATTCCGATCATTTTTTAAGGTTTTTTTCGGATACGTCCCGCGTTATTTACGTAGTACTTACGAAATTAAATATATAAGATTAATGATTCTTTAGCTTATATTTGACGTAACAAAGAATCGTAAGTAGTTGATAATATTGAAAAAAATAAATGAAAATCGGTGATCGGTGTTACCCCATGGAGTGGGGTAATTCCGATCAGTCATTTATTTTTCTTGATTATCGGTATTTGACCGTCTTATGGGTAATACCGATCACATTTTTACTTTTTAAAAATATTTCTTAACATATAAACCTAAAACAAAGCAAATAAACAATCATTAAATCACTAAAAATAATAAAATTGATAGAAATACACAGAAAATTGAAGTCTCTAAACACATTCGATTTTCAAGCTATTTAGTAAAACTGTTCGAACCAATAGTAAAGAAGATACGGAATATTTTACTAATAGTAAAGTAAAACATAATAAAATAGATAAGATATATTAAACAGATTATACAGATAAAAATGTTACATTTAAGAGGAACTAATCACAATTTTTTACACAAGGACATAGTCACCTTCTACTCCACATCAACATGTTCTACATCAAGGAAAACGAACTTCCCTCGTTTGCAGTACGCTGGTATAAGTTTCCTCTCAATTTGTTCCTTTTCGATTTCCATTACATCGGAAATGTCTGGAAATACAAAATATGTTGTGCCAGCCAGGATCCTCTTCTTCAGAAAATTTGCTTCGAGTGTGCCCGGACTAACTCTCACCAGCTGGCCAATGAAACGCCGAATTCTCTTCTTCGTCGGAAATGCAATGAGAACAAAGTTGTTTTTTTTTTTTTTTTCTTTATGTCGCACCAACACAGATAGGTCTTATGGCGATGATGGGACAGGGAAGGGCTAGGAGTGGGAGGGAAGCAGCCGTGGCCTTAATTAAGGTACAGCCCCAGCATTTGCCTGGTATGAAAATGGGAAACCACGGAAAACCATTTTCAGGGCTGCCGACAGTGGGGTTCAAACCTACTATCTCCCGAATACTGGATACCGGCCGCACTTAAGCGACTGCAGCTATCGAGCTCGGTACAAAGTCATTTATAGACAACCCATCTTCCCCCCCTACTTCATGAGAAGATAGTGTTTCTGCGGTGGAGATGGCGTGACAGGTTTCCCTCGCCTCAAAACTTGAATTGTCTTCTTCTGATGTTGATTCTTCTTCTGAAGTTACTTCAGTCTCTATACTTTGATCATCATCATCATCCTTGTCAGCTGCATTGCTGGCCAAATCTCTCACCACGATCCCTTTGCCGGGAGGAACAGTCAAGCGCTTCGCACGGCGAACCGGTGCATTTGTACTTGCCTCTCCAACCCGGGATCGCTCGAGATGCTGAACGAACGATGCAGTCCACGATCGTTCTCGACTGATGTCATCAGCACCGTCATCATGTGGAATCTGGTGTAGCACGTTTTCTGGACAAAAAGGAACAATACCCGTTTTTCTGAACCCAGAAATAATATTCGTTGCACAATTTACACCTATCTTATTAAATGTCTCTTTTAGAAGTTTAAGGAACTCTGATTTGTGCACCACTCCCCTATTCGTTTTCTTCCATTCATCCAGCACACTTCGCCAAGCCATCTTTAGGGGACGAAAGAAGGCAACATCAAGAGTCTGGCAAAGGTGGGTAGCATTCGGAGGCAATAGAACAAATTTGACGTCATGCTTTTCACATAGCTTGATTACGTTAATTGAGAGATGGCTCGACAAGTTATCGCCTATCATGACCTTGGGCCCCTGTAATGTCTTTATATAAGGCAACATAATTTTCTTAAACCATGCCTCGAACATCGTAAGATCAAACCAGCCACTCATATTTTGGCTATAACCAGCACCGCTGATCCCTCCTTCTGTCCACGTGTCATACAGATGCTTACTTTTGTAGACGGTGAATGGTGGTAACACTGTCCCGTCTGCAGCCACAGCCACCATAACACTGATACTCATTTTCGACGAGTCTAAAATTCTCTCAGGATGTTTGACCCCACGTTTCACAACAACTTTCACATTTCCCGGATCATCACAGAAATTTGTCTCATCATAATTTATAATATTTGACATAGGGACTCCCTCTAGTGTGTTTTGCAGGTTATGGAAATAGTCCATGATAATATCTCTCGTAACAGCTGCCCTGGATCGTTTGGTGTTCTCCCCAATCCTCACTGTGAGTTCCTGGTTCCTCCTGAGAAAACCTCGAATCCATTCTAACCTGGGACGGTTATCTGCGAACCTTTTCTCGACCTTCCCAGCGTGGTTCAAGTAACCCTGGACGATGTTACATATATCAGTATTTCTGAGCGGGAAACCCCACCTGGCACATAACAGCAGCCCTTCGACGAGAGTTTTTTCCTCCTCCCTGGTTAAGGCTGTCGGTGCACCCACCTTGTGTGAATATCTGTACTTCAATTTGTCGTTTAGTGTGGTATATGGCACAGCAAACTGTTCAGATGCTCTCCGGATACTCATTTTCCCTTGACGGACAGCTTTTACTGCATTCTCTAAGTGGATAGGGTTATATCTACACCTTCCGACAGGTCCCAGTTTCTTCACATATGTCCTCACCATGATCGGTATTACCCTATAACAAGACAACTTCGTATATAAAAAGCCGTAACTTTAAAACAGTGTAATGTAGAAACTCGCGCAAAAGCTTTATATGATACCAAATAACAGAAGATAGGATTGCAGTATTAACTTACCGCCAGTGTATGGTATGTGACCTTCTGAAACAGAAGTTTCCAATGACAGCGATAATTTAATAAATTTCTCACTTCTTAACAACCTCTCCCGGTGAATTGTAGACAAGAATGCACATATTCTTAGTGCGCAGTCAGATAGCCAATAATGTTCCCTTTGTTTATATGCCGCGTATTGGATCCATTGTCGTCGCGGTTTCGCGGGAAGGCTCAGTTTTCAGAAGGAAGACCGAATGATCGATAATGCCCCATTATATCGGAATTACCCCACGTTACGGTATCTCTTTATTTCCAGACCTTGCCTTTTGAAAGGAATATTCATAAGAATTAATCTATCAGTATGGTGGTCATGCAGTGCAGATCTTTGCCATGGCTATCACAGAAGCATTAGATTCCTTCTACCAGAAATAGCTTATTTTTTGAAAGGAATTTTTATAAGAATTAAAGCTTTTAAGTATTTTGATGTCGATATGGTTCCATTTTCCTATTCTGAGACCCGAATTCAAATCTCCCTCAGTTAGTACACTAAAGCTACCAGCTACCAGCACTGCATGTCATATTTTCAAGAAATGTCATTCAAATTTTAACACTGAAGAAATTTTTTTACAAGTGATGGACAATTTTATGTTAATATTATTTGTCTTTAGTGTATTCTCAAACAGTTCTTAGAGGACAAGGGTTCTTCCATTTTTAAAATTATTAGAGAGCAACAATGAGTATCGTAATCTGTTACGAGACGGTATGGCTCAAGAAGTCTTAAAATAAGACGAAACATGTTCCAAAGTATGTTTAATATATTTTATTATTAAATATTTTTCACTTGTAAAGAGAAGTGTATTGATTGGGTGGACCATTAAACCTAACACTAGTTCTTAATTTTAACTGAACGGGTATCGATCTTTCGCCTGCTCACAACACACAATATGAAGGATGGAATCGCTTGTTGCAGTATATCATTCATTCTGATGGATCTGCACCTCTGCAGATTGTATTAAGAAGCCGTGTCTGAAATGTAGCCACCAATTCAATCACTTTTCTATCTAGTGGAATTGCCTTCATTTTTGTCAGTAGTCTCCCATGATCTACCCTATCAAAAGCCTTGGATAGTTCAGTAGTGATACAGACCATTTGACCTCCTGAATCTAAAATATCTGCTAAATCTTGCTGGAACCCTACAAGTTGAACCTCACTGGAATAACATTTCCTAAATCCAAATTTGCCTTTTATGAAACTAGTTAGTAAATTCACATATGTATCTACTATAATCAGAAAGAATGCCTTCCCAGTGCTTACAAACAACACATGTGAAGCAGACTGGCCTGTAATTATCCACCTTAAGTTTACCACCCTTTCCCTTGTATACTGGGGCTATTCTCCATTCAAATAGCATTGCTTCTAGCTTTCAACTTTCATACCTTTTTGCAAGTGTCTTTATTATCATAGGTAAATTTCAGTACCTTGCCAGTATTAGTCACCTCCTCTATCTGGGAATTATTCTTGTATCCAACTACCTTCACACACTGCTGACTTCGGCCTTCTGCAAGTCCTAACATATACACTCCTTTTTTTCATTAATGATGCATGGAATGTCCATTCTGGAACCTGTTCCTGCCTTAAAGTATACATATCCTTCCATTGCTCCCTAAAATTTGTATAGCTGCCTATCATGTTTGCTATCATGTTATCCTTAGCTGACTTTTTGCTAAATTCAATTTCCTACTAGGTTCGTTTAATCTCTCCTTACTCTTGCAACCATTCCAACTGTTATATTATAATGGGTCCTTACCATTCCTTACCACTTGTGAAGATACATAGACCGTACCTGTTTTCACACTCTTCAACAATTGCTTTAAACCCATCCCATAGGCTGTTTAAATTTTCCATTTATCATAATTGCTTTTCAAAAATTCCCACATGGCGCTCTTATCAACTGTATGGTACTGCCTACTAGTCCTAATTTTACAATCTTCCTTTCTACCAGATTTATTTTTAACAATGATAAAAATAGCTTCATGATCACTTATACCATCTATCACTTCAGTTTCTCTATAGAGTTCATATGGTTTTATCAGCACCATGTCTAGAATGTTTTCCTCTACCTGGTTCCATCACTTTCTGATTCAGATGTCTTTCCCATATTAACTTATTTACCATTTGTTGGCCATGATTTCTGTCATTCCCATCCCCTTACAAGTTAATATTTGATAAATTCAGATCACCCACAACAATAACGTTGCATGTAGCCAAATCCCATTGGTATATTCAATCAATCAATCAATCAATCAATCAATCAATCAATCAATCAATCAATCAATCAATCAATCTTCATTTAGCGCTATCACCCAGCTGGCAGGTTTCCTATCAATTGTTAACCCAGCTTTCTTTTAAACATTTTCAAAGAACATGGTAATTTATTGAACATTTCACTTGATAATGTATTCCAATCCCTTACTCCTCGTCGTACAAATGAATATTTGATCCATTTTGTCCTCTTGAATTCCAACTATCTTCATATTATGATCTTTCCTCCTTTTAAAAGCTCTGTTCGAGGTTATTTGTCTTCTAATGTCATTCCACACCATCTCTCCACTTACAGCTCAAAACATACCACTTAGACGAGCATGTCATCTCCTTACTTCGAAGTCTTCCCAGCCCAAACTTTGCAACATTTTCGTAACACTACTCCTTTGTCGGAAATCACCCAGAACAAATTGTGCTGCTTTCCTTTGGATCATTTCCAGTTCTTGTATCAAGTAGTCCTGGTGTGGGTGCCACACACTGGAACCATACTCTAATTGGGGTCTTACCAGAGACTTACATGCCCTCTCCTTTACATCCTTACTACAAGTTACTACAACCCCAAAATACTCTCAGAACCAAGTGAAGAGATCTGTAATCTTTCTTAACAACCTCACTAATACGATTACCCTAATGAAGATCATTCCTTATATGCATCAGTGTTCCCCATGGGGTACTCTCACCCCATCAACACAGTAACTAAAACTGAGAGGAGTTTTCCTCTCGGTGAAAACTACAACTTGGCTTTTCATACCATTTACCATCATACCATTATCCACTGTCCATCTCACAACATTGTCTAGATCCCCCTGCAGTCGTTCACAATCCTGCAACTCATTTACTACTCTACAGAATATAACATCATCCATAAAAAGCCTTAACTGTGATTCCAGTTCTTTACTCATATCATTTACATATACTGTATAAAAAAACAACGGTCCAATAACATTGCCCTGCGATACTCTCCCCCTCTTAATCATTACAGACTTAGATAACATTTCACCTACTCTAATTCTTTGAGTTCTATTTTCTATAACCTTTGTAACCCAATCAACCATTCTTATTTAGTCCAATAGCCCTCATTTTCAACATAAATCTCCCATAATCTACCCTATCAGAGGCCTTGGATAAATTGTTATGCATACATAGCGCCAATAAGTTGAAACTCACCTCTCAAATTCTCTATATATTCTTGAAACTGATATTTAACTGAGATTTATTGGATTTCAGGGCTGCCGACAGTGCGGTTCAAACTTACAGGTATCATCAGGGAAGTTAGCAGTTGACTGAAAACCCGCAGAATTCAACTACGAGGTAGCAGTGGAGAAGTTCACCCGGAATCTAAACATCAGAACCAAACATATAAACAAGGCCATCCCAATGCTGATGGTGTACCATCGAAGTACACACATGGTTATTCATGGCTGTGTTAATGGATCGTCGCGGAGAGGACCCACTATACAACTTGTCAAGGATGTCCTATCCTGGACGATTTCCATTTGCCCTACGGACCCAGACAGCATTGGCTTCTACGAGAGGCAGCTTTCTAACTATTTTTTTCAGGTTGTACAGCTACCAGGCACGGGAGAAAGCTCAGACAACACTGGCTGAAAGGAAACAGCCACCCACAGTGTCGGAAGACAGCAACACAAGCAGGTGTGTACAGACTCATGCCCTTTGGCAGTCGTGGAGACCATGGATGTGAGGACCAGACGAGACAGTGACACTCCTTAGTGGTGCAACCCAGGTCATCCCATCCTGCATCTCCAAGTGGACACAGACAACCAAGGCCATTGCCGAACGTCCACCATCTGCACAGGTCACCCAAGAAGGGCTCCACCACTCAGGCACAATTAAGGATGGCGCACCGAACCAAGGACGGCAGCATGGAGGCGCAGAGGGACATCCCCTGGCTACCCAGGCCTCCCAGCCTGCCAGCGCCTCCTTGAAACGCAGATGCCTGAATGTGCCTCATAGGACAGCGACCTTTTCAATAAAATATATCAAGTAAGTGACATTACATCAGTCTTGGGACTAGTTTCAGTCACTTAGTGGCCATCTTCAGCCAAATAAAAATTAAACAGATTATGTGATAACTAAAACATACGTATAACAGACAAAGACAACATTGCAGGAATAATTGTAACACTAAATTACATATAATAACAAAATTTATGGTTATGATCTTCTTGTCATGCATGATGTGTTTTAGTTTACTTAGGACCTCGGGCAAAGAAGTAGGACCGAGCTGGATAGCTGCAGTCGCTTAAGTGCGGCCAGTATACAGTATTCGGGAGATAGTAGGTTCAAACCCCACTGTCGGCAGCCCTGAAAATGGTTTTAACGTGGTTTCCCATTTTCACACCAGGCAAATGCTGGGGCTGTACCTTAAGTAAGGCCACGGCCGCTTCCTTCCCACTCCTAGCCCTTCCCTGTCCCATCGTCGCCATAAGACCTATCTGTGTCGGTGTGACGTAAAGCAACTAGCAAAAAAAAAAAAAAAAAAAAGTAGGAATTAAGAATGAATAAACATACAGAAAAGAAATTAAAAAGGAGGGCACCAGCAACCACTGCCAAGACCTGCCAGGAAAGCAAAGGAGAAAAAGTTGAAGTAAGAGCAAAGCCACCCGTGCCCTCACAGTTCTCTGGCTGGGAAAAGGGGTGCAATCAGGACGAGGCCTCCTCCTCCACTGAGAAGAGACCGTCGTCAGTGTGGATATGCCGCTCGCGCACCAGGGAGATGATGATGTCGGCCTGCCAGCAGAGGGCCACCCAGCCGCAACCCACGACTGCACCCTGGGAGGCAATCGAACAAAGAACCAATCAGTAGAGGACTTCAACAGAAAGTGGCAATCACGCGAGATCTACAAGTCCCCTTAACACCTCTTGCAGTGTTTCTGCTGTATGAAGTGGGGCCACCGTCAGGTTAGCTGTGGGCTCCTGGTATGTTGCAATCGCTGTTCTGGTGACCACCACCACCATCACACAGCTTGCACGGCATCCAGAGAGGTGCCAGTGTGCATCAACTGTGCTAGAGGCCACCCGGCCTCTCATCACAGTTGCCTAATATATACTGTAGAGTCATGGCTTGTGCAGAGAGGAAGGAGGGCTGTTGCCATGTGCCTGCCCCTCCAATAGGTCACTGCCTGAGCGGGCAGATCTCTGGGATCTGAGACCAGGTACCAAGGACCCCATGGAGACCAGGTTGCATCACACACGTAGGACTTCTCGCAACTTGTCTTGGTAGCTGATAAGGCCCACACTAGCTACAGCAGTGCCTAGAAGGACTTATCCCTTGAACAACTGGACCAGCTAGGAAAGGGTTAATGATTTGGGCACGATACTTGTTCCTACTAACATTAACTGGATATTTCCACATCACATCCTTGCATGTGCTATGTACAAAATGCCAGGTTTTATATGTAGGCAGCTTTTTATTACCACGTATGTGGTATTTTCCTTAATTTTTCCCCCAGTCATACATGAGGAGCCAAGGGGAAGAACATGATAACCACCATTTTACAGGAGAAGAAAAAAACACCTTTTAAATGCTGCATTGTTTAGATATATTTAACATAAATGCCTTGGGGGTGAAGTTGATTCCAGCTTGTGGTGCCCCTGCATAGGTAGTCAGACCTGAATTTCCATTAGTGAACTGAACGTCAGCATTCCAGAAGCATCATTTAAGTACGAATAAATAAACATAAATGCCTTTTAAACTAATAATTTACTAGACTGGTATGTTGTATAACACCCTCCTACTACAATTCAGAAGAAAATGCTAATTTGCGTTTATTTACCTCGTTATCAACGCATTTCATCACATCGCCTCGCATCGCCTCGCCACTTCTACCTGCTATCGCCGGCTGCCATCAACCAACTGAATGCTCTGCATGTCTACTCTGCTGTTTGCCACGTCAGTATGTTCTAGTGATTCCCTTCTGTGTCACTATATAAGATGAGTCACTCCACTTTCACCTCACTCCAAGTTTCAACTCCGGTGAGGCATGGAGGGTGCTAGCCTCGCAGCGTGTGCGACACGCAATTTTATTGTTCCTGATCATCTGGACATCCATTTAGGGACTTTGTCTCCCACAGCTCTTCAGGGTCCAAGCTGTGACATTACTTCTCCTGCCCTTTTCTGTTAACGCAGCCATAAACTATGTGTGAGTGTGGCGCTTTGTTTTCTTTCATTCAACATGAACTTTCTCTGTAAATTGTGGCAAGAAACTTTCAAGAATAGTACACTACACCTATTTTCATAATTATTGAAGTAGTGTTCTACGAGCCTTCATTTGAAGTTCAATAAAATATTTGCAGGACAAATCCTTCTGCACTATGCCCGTTCCTCTCCCTTCCTCACAAATGGGTTCAGCACTTTGCTCACGTGTTTTCAGCCTTCGTGCCTTTTCTTATGTACCACCTCTGAAAAGAAATTTGTAAATTAATCTTTGAATCTTTGTTAATCAGAAATTAGTACTCCTTTTGACTTTGAATGTGGCTGGTAAATCTGAGTATTCAACTTTGTTTTATGTTGTTTATCTTTTTGATGATACTGTTGGTCTGAACTTCTGTCCTGTCCTTTTTAAACATGTTGTTATTGCTCGATTATCTAAAATACATGTTATTACTTCATCGTTGAATTCGAGATTCCCTTGTTCAAATTTTCTCCTTGCACCTACCACAGACAACCTCTGGTGTTCCCAGCTGCTCCCGATGAGCTTGTGTTGTTATATGAATATATTTTCAACTGATTTCCAACAAACCGTTAACTCTTCCTCAACGCGATTGGTTGCCTTATCATCATCATCATCATCATCATCATCATCATCATCATCGCCATTGCTGGTCTTGACTATATTTCATGATAAGAATTACTACTACTACAGTTGGTTACATGTTTTCAAAGGCTGCTTATGATACTTAATAACAACTTTGTTATAATCATAGTAACTAAAGTACATAATTTGCAATGGAAAAAGCATGTTAACTCCTGTACTTAACAAGGTCTTCCATTGAAATCGATATTACTCGGATTTCCATAGGTGCTTTGTACTAATAACTTGTTTAACTTCGATTCAGTGATGTCACATATAAGAGATGAAACATGTACATAAAAAAGATACATATGCTATCTATATATTAGATATATGTGATATAGGAAAATAAATATTGAAAGATGGAAACCATCTCTGAATCTAAGTTGAATTAATGAAAATAATATTGGCTAAATGTCCCACCAACTGTTTTTATAGTTTTCTCAGATGCTGAGGTGCCAGAAGTTTGTCCTGCAGGAGTTCTTTTACATGCCAGTAAATCTAGGGACACAAGGCCAATGTATTTGAGCACCTTCAAATACCACCGGACTGAGCAAGGATCAAACCTGCCAAGTTGGGGTCAAAGGGCCAGCCACTCAGCCCAGCAAAGTTGAATCAGAGTCAATACGGAAGGATATTCTTAATTTTATTTATTTACTTATTTATGTTTAACCATCTCTTAATATAAATAACATATCCTCTTTTATGCACATTTTCAGTGAATGAAAGTGTATATGGCCATAAGAAAGGCCAATATGTCATCAGGGTCAGACGAAGACAGTAGGGGAACCAAGCTGTACGTTAGCAAGTGCTCGAAGTGATGACCTGCTTGGTTTGGGCACATCCAGGCACGCCTCTGAATGGATATTCTAGTGCACTGTAGCACAGCCACTGTTACAGATCTGCAGGTATTGGTGATGAGTTGTCGAAGGCACTCAGGATTTTATGGCTCCTGGGTGTAAATCTTTTGTTTCAAATGCCCCACAGCAAGAAGTCTAATGGCATTAAATCCAGTGATCTGGCAGGCCAAAGGACAGGTCCTCGACTTCCTACCCATTTTCCCAGATATCTCTCGTTCAGATGGTTATGGACAGTTAACTTCCTATGTCGTGGAGCTCCATCTTGTTGAAACCACATCGTTAAACATTCTCCAAGTGGCACTAGCAGAAGTGAGAGTTCATGGCAGAGAAAGTGCAGGTAGTACTGCACCTCTTAAATGGGCCTCAAAAAAGTATGGTCCAATAAGGTGATCACCCAGGATCCACGCCATATATTCACTCCCCATTGTATTTGATAGGCTGACTGTCATATCAAGTGGGGATTGTCAGCACTCCAACAGCGCATGTTGTGTCTGTACCATTATTGTGTAATTGAGATTCGTTCAAGAACAGGATTTTCAACAAGGATGCTGCTTCATTTTCTAGATTTCTTTCCTAACAACCACTGTCATATTAAACAATAGACTCAGAGGAGATATATACTGGAATGTTAACTCAAATTACTCAGGATAGACATTTTCATAGTGTCAAACTTCTAAGTTTTAAGACCATCTTTAAAACCACTATGTTTCAAATACGCTGTTCTACACGCGATATGACTGAAGATGGCCTTTAAATAGGTCGAAATTAGTATTTTACGAAACACTATTTCATGTGTATTAAAAAGGTAGATTTAACTTACTTATTATTTTAATTTGGTTTAATCAAAGTTCAATACGGACCCATAAATAAATTCATTTCTCTAGCTGATTTACCAAGGGAAAAAAAAAAGAAAAAAAGAAGTTGAATTTAACACGGGTAACCAACGCCCATCCTAAGTGGCCTTATTTAAAAAACCTAAGGTTAAAGTTACTGGCCAAAAATGTTAGGAGGCAAATTCTTACACTCTTTTGGAATTCACCAGAACATCATTAAAACCCTATGTGGGCTCATGGCCCAAAGTTACAGAGACTAAGCCTATATTACGGAGGTGACTAAAGTTCTAATTTACAAAATCATAGTCACCTCAATATCAAGTTGAAAGGGAATACAAGAGAGTATGTGCTGTGCTGCTCTTCGAGGCATGATCAGAAGATGAAAGTAGTGGTTCCAGCTGTTCTTGTGCTCATAATCTTCACGTATAATCATGAGACCCCATTAGGGGGACATTTAGGCATCTTCAAAACCAGAGAGAAAATCAGAGAAATGTTCATCTGGAAGAGTATGGATGGCAAAATCAGGGAAATTTTTAAAGCCTGTAAATCCTGCTTACTTAGTAAGCCCACCTTATCTACTAAGCTAGAGCTATTGTCATCTCATCAAGCATCTCGCCCTATGGAGCGTTTGTATATAGATTATGTTGGACCCTTCCCTCAATCCAAGGGAAACGGAAACAAATTCTTACTCGTGTGCGAAGACTGTTTCACCAGATTTTCATGGATATTTCCGACTAAACTGGCTACTGCTCAATCTACAATTTCTTGCCTAATTACTATTTTTGCTTCTTTTGGTCCTTGTCAATATGCAGTCTCCGATAATGCTAAGGCATTCACCTCTAATTTATTCCGCAAATATTGTTCTGACTTATCCATATCCCATGTCACTACTGCTTATTACCCACAACCATCTCTTGCTGAGCGGGTTAACCGTAATCTTCGATCGGCTTTGATCTTCTTCTCTGTATTGGTTATCTTCTGCACTAAATTCAGCTGTTCACAAGTCCCATAAGTTTACAACTGCCTCTCTCATGTTTAAGTTTCTACCTAATACGCTGCTGTCTAATATATGGTCCATCGATGAGATATTGCCAGAGACAATAGATCCAAATAATATCAGAGACCTGTGGAAGAAGGTTAAAAGTAACCTTAAGGCTTCCCATGAGAAAGTTAAAGAGAGATACGATTGTGGACAGAGACCCAGCCATTTAAAGGTTGGAGATCAGGTCATGGTGAAGAATTTTGTACCTCCAGGCAAGCTTGCCCCCAGATTTCATGGACCGTGTATTATATTGGATTTCTTAACACCGGTCAACCTTTGGATGAGCAACCCAGCAACCGAAAGAATTTTTCGAGTTCATTTGTCACAAGTAATACCCGTATGAAATCCCTGGTTTACAGTGTAGGCCACTGTGTCATGGCAGTGAAAACGTAATTATATTTCTTTCCTTAACAGCTTAGAATCTTAAAATTCAAAATTTAGTTTATAAGTTGAATGTTGAGGCCATTTGCCTTATCAACATACATGCATTTCTTCCGGTGCGCATCTGTCTCCAAAACCGAGCCGGCCTTCCATACACCCATCCTCGATGCCGCCCACCTTATCTGCACCCCTAACACAAATATAAAGAAACCCTCTCTCCATAAAAACAGTCACTGTCGCCCAGAAAATTATTGCTGTTATCTGCGGCAGGGTCACAACAACTGGCGAGGGCCCACCCGACTCTGGTCCAGTCTCCTTCATGACAGCAAATATGAGCACCATCATTAGTGGCAAGGGCTGAGGTGCGGTTCCACAACCGCCCACTTCATCATTGGGCAGAACTTCAATAGTTGGTCCATGGCAACCATCACCAAGGCTACCCCTTTCAAGGTAAGGGGAGAGATGTATCTGAGGGTACTTGGTGGGGTCTGTGGGACCCCACCCTGGCATCGGCAGTGGTGGCTGCTCTTGTTGTCAAACTTGGACATTACTTACCAGACTTCTACTGCTGTGTAAACATTTCAAGACTTATGTTCAGCAAAATAACTTATAAATGAACTCTCCATCAAGAAATTTTCAGACTTCAAACTTCAACTTCGAAATTTTCTAAAAATGTAAAATTTCAAAACTGTGTCAACCGTGAAAGAACTTTAAGGGGTGAAGGTCTGTATCGGAGGTACACCCACGCTGCGCATTTAAAATAAGCGCCTTTTAGAAGGCCATCTATCTGAAATTGAAATCGGAAAAAGTTTGAACGTTTTTTCGACAGAGGTCTCTACTGCCAACCTAGATGCTCCCCCTGATGAGAGGATGGACAATTAAAATTCAAAATAAATTTGGTATTCATTAGTTGGTAAAACTGAATTGTTTGTAAATTATTTTTGGTGTTCTAAAGTTATCAACACTTCAATCTCTTCCTGCCAATTTAATATTCCAGCCAATAAGAAATTTGTTATATTTATTAAATTAACCAATAGGAATTGTGGGTGTGTCAGGGCCTCAGCCCAGAGAAATCTGGAACCTTCCTGTCCACTATAAATGCCTGGGTCTGGTGGTCCACACTGTCTTTGTCATCACTACAGTCAAGAGGTTTAGTGTGTTCGTAACGGAGGCAGGGAAAATGGCTGCCTCGTCCATCGCTGGGTGGTCCACCAGCTCAAGGTAATGGCAGGCTCCCGTTAACCATGCAATAGTCTTTGAAAATAGTTCGAGGGGAAGGTTCCAAATTCCTTCGTAATGTACCTTATTTTCCTCAATGTAAATTCTCAAACTAGTCTAAAGAACTTAATCGAACTTAGGGAATAAAGAGTGGTACCCTCTTGTATTCCTTTTGAACTTGATATTGAGGTGACTATGATTTTGTAACCTTTAAAATCTACCTCTTAATTTTGTAAATTAAAACTTTCTCGCTATCTAGTCACCTCCGTAGTATAGACTTAGTCTCTGTAACTTTGGGCCATAAGCCCACATAGGGTTTTAATGATGTTCTGGTAAATTCCAAAAGAGTGCAAGAGTTCGCCTCCTTACATTTAGATTTTCGGCCAGTAACTTTAACCTTTGGTTTTTAATTAAGGCCACTTAGAATGGGTGTTCGTTACCCCTGTTAAGGTCAACTTCTTTTTTTTCATTTTGTGTCTTGGTAAATCAGACTGTTGAGCGATTAAGAAGTGTCTACTGTTTTGTTTTTTTGAATGTATGTAGGTGCCTTAATAGGCCTGGAACTTGTAATTTTGGAGGATAGCCTCCTAGGAAGTAAGTGTGCAGATCAAAGATGCTCGTCCTACTGGTGTAAAATTTGGAGCTCAGTCTCCTTGAGTATGTATTTAAGGGAGCAATGGTGCTCTTGTTAAATTCGTAACTAGGAAGCTTCAAGCTAATGTTAAATTGTTGTGTTTTTTTTTCTTTCTAATATTGTTACTCAAGCTCACGAGCCAGACCTTGTACCTGATTAATTGTTATTTACTTAGCAAAGTGTATATTTAAAATTTTAAAAGTAACAAAAGAAAAAAAGGAAGAAATAAAATCACAAATTTTTAAGTTTTAAATTAATCTTCCATCTTTTCTATATCCACCCATTCATGCCCGCACCTTCTTTCACCTCTGCATTCCAAAGAATCCCCATAACAAATTCATCAGAACATGCCAGGTAAAGGAAACCTCTAGTAGTCCATGAAATGCAATGTAGAGATTTAAAAAATTTCACATCTTTAACTCAAAAAATTTGGATTGCCCTTTCACAAATTGCAGGAAATCAACTACAAGTCAAATTTTTCTAATCTCAAAAGTAGTATGGCTTACAGTTTCAACTGACAGACCTGGAATTATTGCCTACAAGACATCCTTCACCAATACCTATTTTCAAGAAACTGATATCAAAAGGCATCATAGAAATGCTCTCCTGCTACCAAAGGAAATTTCAACCACATGAAGCAAACCTAAACCCATTATTTCAGCAAAATACGCAGACCTACAAATGTTAACTCAGTGGATTCCATGGCAGCAGAATGCATTTTACAGTTATCTCCCTCACGGAAAAGAACACAGCGAATATCCTACCGATGAGCGATACTTCTACAGATATAAATTGAAATTCTCTGGAGAAAATTTCATTCGGGGAAAAGTAATTACAATAATTACCTTACACAAAAGTTCAGTTACAAACAGAATGTGCAAACATGAAAAAAAAAACTTAATAGCAACGACAATTTTCTTAAAGTGATAAATATTATTAAAGTTCTGTGTGGGTTACATTATATTTTTCTTGTTCATTTAGCTTATAATTGATATTACAATTATTTACTTAATAACTTACTTTTACTGCATCCAGCAGTTTTCCCAAGAGAATTAATATTGAAATTTGTGAATATGTATTTAATTAACATCTGCATAAATGTATGATATACAACATTTACAGTTCTACTGCATTTGTATAAAGAGCAATAATTCCTGGATTTTGCACTCAGATGTCACCTGCCCGGGTACTTTTTTTAATTTTTTTATTATTTTTTAAAAAAATTTCAATTTGCTTTATGTCGCACCAACACAGATAGGTCTATGGCGACGATGGGATAGGAAAGGTCTAGAAGTGGGAAGAGGCCATGGTACAGCCCCCGCATTTGCCTGGTGTGAAAATGGGAAACCTCGGAAAACCATCTTCAGGACTGCCGACAGTGGGGTTCGAACCCACTATCTCCTGGATGCAAGCTCAAAGCTGTGCGGCCCTAACCGCACGGCCAACTCACCTGGTGGAACGTTTCTTGATACAAAGGTAGTGTCTACAACTAATTCAATCTTGCTGTCTGGCTCCATGGCTAAATGGTTAGCATGCTGGCCTTTGGTCACAGGGGTCCCAGGTTCGATTCCCGGCAGGGTCGGGAATTTTAACCATCATTGGTTAATTTCGCTGGCACGCGGGTTGGGCGTATTTGTGTCGTCTTCATCATCATTTCATCCTCGTAACGACGCGCAGGTCGCCTATGGGGGTCAAATCAAAAGACCTGCACCTGGCGAGCCAAACATGTCCTTGGACACTCCCGGCACTAAAAGCCATACACCTTTTCATTTTCATTTCAAGCTTGCTTCCCCGTAGATAGGGAGAACGTCGATGTATTCTTCCATAGAATACATGGCAAATGAAAGATTTGACTTCATTCTGGCCGTACAGCAGTGCAGGATGCAAGGCACACAAAAAACCATAACAGTGGCGAATTATTGCTTGTGTGTGGCACACACTGACCTGTGTTCAAGCAGTGAAGCTACCTATCTACATAAAAATATTTGAACGATGTCAGATTTAAACTATCAATTATTTGACCACATGTGCTACACCACAGCTGTGAGAGAGATTTGATTTAAGAATGCCTTCAAATACGTTACTCCTCTAGATTGCTGTTTTGTACACTCTCCACATCACTGAATTGTAGTTTTAAATGTTAATTTTGCTATAACCGGTCACTTTGCACGGCATCTTAGTTTCATAGTAGACTCGTGTATAATAAATTATAGAGAGGCTGTCATATTTTTCGAACGGTCTATAATTACAAGGCGGGAACAATAATAGTGTTCAAGGCCATTTGCAGCATATGCTTACAAAGCATTAGTACAGCAAGGGATACTTGCAGAGAAATATCGACCTAACAATGATCTCAAATTTGTTGAGCTGCAGAACAAAATAATGGTAGGGGCAGCTGATTGATGTACATAGTATATACAGTATATGGAATGTGTTTTGTTATTTTTTTAATGCATAACCATGCACTTTATGTACTTGCACACTTTATCCCAAAACATGTATAATTATGTATTAAACCCTAAAATAAGAAAAATATGTACTAAAACTTAATATACAGAAAAGCATGGCATAACACGTTTTTACAGTACATGTCTTGACCTGAAAAGATATTATCAAATTTGGTTGATTATTAGTTTCCATAATAATATGTATAAGGGGAAGTATCACACAGGTGAAAGCTTACTTTTATTGATTTAATGTAAATAAGACATAATGTGGGAAATGAAGCAGATTTCTTGTAAGTCAAATGAAATTACAAACCATTATTCTCGTCATTATTCCGTATCGAAAAATAGCTAATCACAAAGTTTACTCAAGGAGTAATTTTAATACCACCTGAAAATGAAAATGAAAACCTACAACCTGTTTTCCAGTCATTGACCGGGTCAGGGATGTAATGAATGAAAGATATATAGGCTGTTATTACAATGGGGTCGCCACTCCCAAGGCGATTTATTAATGAGTGATAAATGCTATGAAATGATAATGGAGAATGTTGCTGGAATGAAAGATGACAGGGAAAACCGGAGTACCCGGAGAAAAACCTGTCCCGCCTCCGCTTTGTCCAGCACAAATCTCACATGGAGTGACCAGGATGTGAACCACGGTATCCAGCGGTGAGAGGCTGACGCGCTGCCGTCTGAGCCACGGAGGCTCCTTTAATACCACCTATTCAATACAATTTATTCCACTATTGTGTGGTCAAATACACATAGAAATTACCAGAATTTTAAAGGTACATGTTTCGCCCACTATTTATTGGGCATCATCAGCCTCGTTCAATCTTAAAAAACACACTGATCTGAGGAATCTTAACAATTTACATAAAACGTATTGATGAACATTTACTGGTGTTGATACTGTGGTTGCATAATGATTACAGCACAAAAAATATTGAATAAAATAGATGCATGTACTAAAATCTTTTTGAAAAATTAAAGCGTTCATCTAAATGTAAACAGACTAACACTGCAGATACATTAGGATATACGTTACATCTTGAGAATGAAATGACAACACTGTTTACTATGGACATCCACGTCACATGAGGCATTTTCTGGTTACACGAAATTGTCATTTGACCTACCTTCTTTTATTCGGATAATTTTAGCAATGTTTTCGACAAATTCTTCGATGTTTTTTAGCGCTTCTCGACATACTACGATTTTTATCCAACATTCCAAGATGTCTTAATCTATACCGCCTCCAATTCGACTATGAATTTTCATCCTAATTTTAAATATTAGACTTCAACCTCATCAATACTATATCTTTTAACTGTTTGTTCTTATCCTGTGAAGCCTTGGTTTTGATAATCTGTTCTCCAGGCGTGATATATATTGTTCAAGCTTTTTATCAAAAAGATCCATTTCAGTGTCAGGCATGGATTACTTTTAAAAAACAATGTGTGACAATTACTTTTAGATGAACGTTTTAATTTTTTAAAGTGATTTTAGTATATGTATCTATATTATTCAATATTTTTTGTGCTGTAATCATTATGCAACCACAGTATCAACACCTGTAAGTGTTCATCAATACGTTTTATGTAAACTGTTAAGATTCCTCAGACCAGTGTATGTTTTATGATTGAACAAGGCTTATGATGTCCAATAAATAGTGGGCGAAACATGTACCTTTAAAATTCTGGTAATTTCTATGTGTATTTGACCACACAATAGTGGAATAAATTGTAATGAATAGGTAGTATTAAAATTACTCCTTGTGTAAACTTTGTGATTAGTCAAATGAAAACCGAACACCCGCTACAACGTGATTTGCTATTGAATGGTTTTATTCAAAAGTAATTACCAAAAATGATAATACATTTATCCCATTGGGAGATGAGATGATCAATTCCAGTTTTGTAGAAAGAAGTAGGTCACTGACGTATCCACAACCACACCCACTCTTGCACTTCCTCATCCGAATGAAACAGATGTCCAAGAATGTCTTTCTTCAGTTTGCCAAAAATGTGAAAAATCACAAAGCGAAAGATCTGCGATGTACAGAGGATGTTGAAGTGTTTCCCAACAAAAACACTGAAGTGTAGCTCTCGCCAGATCAGAAGTATGGGGTCGAGCATTATCATGCAACAGGATGACTCCGTCCGACAGCAGTCCAGGGCGTTTTGACTTTATGGCGTGTCGCAGTGTATTCATAGCACTGCGCACTGATTGTGATTCTACGCTCAAGGAAGTCAACAAGCAGAGGACCCCTGCAGTCAAAGAAGAAGGTCATCATGACTTTACCAGAACTTTTGCGAACAGCTTCGGATTTCTTTGACAGGGGAGAATTTAGATGTTTCCATTGCTGGCTTTGCCATTTGCTCTCAGGCTCAAAATGGTGGCACCGCATTTTATCCCCTGTGATTATATGGGACAGAAACACATACTCTTCCTCATGGTACTGCTGCAAATGACTCAGACATGACGTCATTCTGTCAATCTTTTGTCCCTCCGTCAGTTGATTCAGAACCCACTGTGTGTAAATTTTGCGGGAATACAAGTTACCTTCGATAATGGCATGCACGGAGCCATGGCTAATGCTGACCTGAACACAAATTTCTTCCTCCGTGATTCATCAGTCTTCCCGGATAAGGCCATCAATCTGCCCTATCACATCAGGAGTAATGGCTCGATGGGCCAGTCCTGGGCAAGCAACGTCTTGCAGTGATGAGCGCCCTTCTCGGAATCTCCTATGCCACTTGTGCACACTTGTCATCGACATGCAGTGTTCGCCGTACACAGCAGACATGCGATGAGTTTTGCATACTCCAGCACTCTCAGCCACCAGAAAACGAACCACGCTTCTTTGCTTGCATCCATTTCTACAGCTGGACGAACACACACCGCACACGAATAAAGACATAACCCAACAACAACGTGCACCTGTGAGCTGTCACTATGCAGTTCTCCTACCACAGCAAGACAGTATCGATACGTAACAACAGTGTTGCCACCTTTCGTGCAGAATGTGTGTTATGGCGGGAGTTCGGTTTTCATCTGACTGCCCCTAATATGTAGTTACGTATAAATCTGCTGCCTGATAATTACCTACCTCGTCTATTAAAATAAGAGCTGGTAGACTACCAGGTAGTACCTCCGAGTCATTTTCTTTGGATTTCTTATTCTGTGACTTATCTGCAATAAGACAAATTACACTTCATTTCAATGTACTATATCAAAGGATAAAACAAATTACCTGAAAAGTAAAGAAGCTATTAAAATGTTTATTAGGAAAGAATGAATATAATTATGTTAGTAGAGAAGGGTAATAACATTTTAAATACGTGTAGTAATGACTGCTTTAAAATGCTGCAGCAGCCTGTTCAAAGTCGGTATATAGTAATGTGGATCGCACTTAGTTAATCCAATACAGTTCTGTATTCAAGTTTATACTGTTGTGCTTAATTTCTCTGCTTTTGTGTACTGTAGAGTTATGATTCAGAAACATTATGGCACTCAAAGAATTTTCATGGGTTGATTAAAAATCATAAATTGTTCATTGTCATAGAATTTCTATAGCATTTTCCTGGAATCATTATATCTAACTGGTGTACAGTTCATGGAACAGTAATCAAATTCTAAATATAGGATCAATACTAGACAAGAAAATAAATCCCAGACTTCTGACTTCTTATTTCCAAAGAGGACAATGCACGATATTGATGCTCAATTAGAACCACCACCACCACCACCACCACCACCACAAAACTACCTTTCAAAGGTAGCCCAAATGATTAAGGCCTCAAAAACATATCCATACAATTAGCTACAAAATTACTGAAACATTATCGACACAAAAATCAAAAGTGCATACATCACACCCTAATGAATTACATAGTAGAATATATTTTCTTCAGCTTGTATATGACACCACCTACGGTTCAGAAATAGTAATTTTGAGAGGTGGTGATGAATGATTCCACTGGCATGGGCAAGATAACAATCAAAGTAATTGGTACTGATCTTTAGAGAAATGTAAAGTCCATTATATGAGCCTAAGGTCAAAGTGTTGTGTCATGAATGGAACATACATACTGCACCAGTAATGCTGGAACAGTGAATATAATAAACTTCAAACACAAAGTATTTCCATCAACTTAAGAGTATAATAGCCGAGCAAGCTACAGCGTGACAAAGCTTAGGTGTATCAACTCACTTTCGGCTTACATCAGGATCCACGTTACCCAGTGCCAACTCATGTAATATTTTATATCATTAAAATGCCATCATAGAACAAAATCTACATTAACAAGTGTATTAATGTAATACATAATCAATCATTTGCATACTAATTCAATTGCAGGCTTCTTATAGCTTATAAAAGATTAAACACATCACCTGATGCAATATACAATGAGACCAAATTATGTCATGCACAGTTCTACCATAAAGAGGCGAGCCAACAGATTGCTAAACACATTCGACATTCACAGTCCAACTGAGTCGCTGAGACAAGTACTGCATATGAACGGCCGTTAGCCAGACGACTTAGCAAGCAACATAGTGACAATCGATCACTACTGATCTCCATTTAGGGCAGTCGCCCAGGTGGCAGATTCCCTATCTGTTGTTTTCCTAGCCTTTTCTTTAATGATTTCAAAGAAATTGGAAATTTATTGAACATCTCCCTTGGTAAGTTATTCCAATCCCTAATTCCCCTTGCTATACATGAATATTTGTCCGAATTTGTCCTCTTGAATTCCAACTTTACCTTCATATTGTGATCTTTCCTAATTTTAAAGAAACCACTCAAATTTATTTGTCCACTAATGTCATTCCACACCATCTCTCCACTAACAGCTCGGAACGTACCACTTATTACAAGTTATCAACCTCATTATTGATCCGTATTGAAAATTGTTATAGTTCAAAAACAATGAAGGTATTTATTAAACCACCTGTTCAATACTTTACATCCACTTATAAGGGGTTACATAAATATATTAATACTTAATATTTTCGGGACATGTTTTGCCCCTAATTTAGGGCATCTTCAGCCTAAAATACAACCTTAAAAAGTTACACATAATATTAAAAGAGAAGCTAAAAGATTAGCCTTGTAACCTGATTACTAAAAATTGGTAGACTTAATGTGAATAATACATTGATACATTAATAAAACGTATCATTGGAGCATTGTCTATGGTAATTCTAAAATTAATGATTCCGAGACTAAAACAACTTCTTATAAAATTATGTGATTCTAATAAAATTGGTTCAAATAAAAATTGGCTGTTATTTCAGCTAATGTGACATTGCGTATATTGCCAACAAAATAGTGCCGTTAACACAAGCACACAAAATTATGTTTTGCAAACGTGTTCAGGGCCACTGTTAATGTCGTAAACATGAAGATATAAATAATGAGGAAACCGAAGCGTCAGTTGATTATCGTAGAAAATTTAGTCCTTTATACAGGTAATATTGTAGGGAACCTTTGCCAAGAGATACCAGTAGTATTCTGGAATAATGTTCTCTGAAAGAGAAGGAAAGAACGTCGTAAAAAGGGTAAACACACGGAGAGAATCCTTTGACTCTGATTAGAATAGATGAGGACTTACGTGTTTTTTGTAAGCTGTTACACATTATCTTCCGTTGTGTTAGTCTGTTGGCTCTGTTTCTCGTATTGGATCTGTGCTGCAGAGGCAGTAGTGAACTCGGCAGGGAAGGGACTGAGGAGTGTGGAAGGGAGGAAAGGATGGGTGGAGCTAACTGTGCCGAGGTTGACGAAGGGGCGGAGTTATCAAATATGATGGAAGTAGGCCTACTATTTGAAGATAAGGAAGGAGCTTTAGAGTATAACGAATTAAATATATTAAGGATCCTAACTTTATTTGAACTATCCGTATTTAATAATTTAGGCATTAATTCATGTAATATACTTTTAATGTCTGTGACGTCATTAACCTGGATCCGCCCAAGATTGAATTTTTTGAGAATAAAGTTGTAACTTTTAGCGTTGGATACAGTGCGCGCGGTTACAATAATAAGAGTCCAAGAAGACTGTGTAGTTTGCCGTGCCATATATGGCACGCTGGGCGGATTCAGGTTAAGATTCTGATCCTTATTATACGTCTGGTCTAAATATATATATAAACTTTCTAGTTTGTTTAACATTCTTCTCTACCAAGCTCGATAGCTGCAGTCGCTTAAGTGCGGCCAGTATCCAGTAATCGGGAGATAGTGGGTTCGAGCCCCACTGTCGGCAGCCCTGAAGATGGTTTTCCGCGGTTTCCCATTTTCACACCAGGCAAATGCCGGGGCTGTACCTTAATTAAGGCCACGGCTGCTTCCTTCCAATTCCTAGGCCTTTCCTATCCCATCGTCG
The DNA here is from genome assembly GCF_040414725.1 of Anabrus simplex. Classification (NCBI taxonomy): domain Eukaryota; kingdom Metazoa; phylum Arthropoda; class Insecta; order Orthoptera; family Tettigoniidae; genus Anabrus; species Anabrus simplex. The sequence goes on from NC_090266.1 coordinate 802,583,834, forward strand.
CCATAAGACATATCTGTGTCGGTGCGACGTAAAGCAAATAGGAAAAAAAAAAACATTCTTCTTCTTTTTTTTTTTTTCTTCTAATTATCGCTAGATCTTTCTCTATGGATTCAAATAGGTGGCCAGTCTCTCTCATATGCAAGCTCACCGCTGAGTACTTTCTATGCCCATCCGCGTTAACATGTTCCATATTGTCATAAAGCTTCTTCCAGTTTGTCCAACATATGAATAATTATACTGTGAACATTTAAGTCTATACACTCCCGATCCCAAATAACGATTTTTGTCATAATTAACTTTATTATGATTAATGAATATGGAATGGTTTGTGTTAGTAGTTCTAAATGCTGTATTAAAATTATGTTTTTTGAATACATTAGCAATCTGGTAAATAGCTGGGTTGTTATAAGTGAATGTAGCAAACTCAGTCTTTCTTGTTTTGTCTGGTATCAGACTCGTTGATAACCTTTTCTTAATTTTATTGATCAGTCGATTGATCATTTCTACTTTGAAACCATTCAGTTTAGCAAGGTTCTTAATATAATTTAACTCTGTCTTCAAATTCTTGGGAGATAGAGGAATTCTAAGCGCTCTGTATATTAGACTGTGGAAAGTTGCCTGTTTTTGTGAATTCAGGTGTAATGAGGAATTGTTTATAATTGTAGATGTTTGTGTTGGCTCTCTAAAGATATGGAATTCAAAGGCGTTACCTTTACGCGTGGCTGTTACATCTAGAAAATTCAATGACTTATCTATCCCGTCCTTTTTAGTAAATTTCAAATTGGGTTCGATTTCACTTAACTTATCTAAAACATCTTGACAATTGGTGACCTCTTTGTTTATAATTACAAATGTATCTTCTACGTATCTCAACCATAAATCAATTCCTTTAATTTTTGCTTTTATTTCATTGTGCTCGATTGAATCCATGAATATGTCGGCAAGGATGCCCGATATTGGATCACCCACTGCTAATCCATTCTGTTTACAAATCCTATTATTAAAAGAGGAGTAATTATTGTCTAATACAAATGTGGTCTTAGTAAACTTGAAGTTGAGAAATTCATTAGAATATTAAAATATGTATTAGACAGTAATTACTCTCCTTAATGTGATCTGTCTGCTGTACTTCCTTACTCTCAGCTGCCCAGGGTGCTATGCATTACGTGGTCCCTGGTGTCATGCCAGGTGGTCTGTCTTCCTGGTAACTTCCTGCTAGTCATACACCAGTGATGTCACCAGTTTTTGCAGAAATTTATTTATAGAACGTTTGCTTTTGTTTGTACGTGAAATAGTTTCTTGTGAAATTATTTTGGAATGTCTATTGAGCATTAGTCAATCAATAAAATTCAAAGTTTAAATGTGGTGTGAAATGTTCTGCTTTAACCAATACGTTGACTTAATTTAGGAGAGTTAATAGCAGGGAATTACTGAGCAAGTGGCTGCATGGTTTGGGTCGTGAAACTATTAGCTTGCAATCTGGAGATAGTGGGTTCAAAACCCTCTTCCACAGCCCTGAAAATGGTTTTCCGTGGTTTCCCATCTTCACACCAGGCAAATGCTGGGACTGTACCGTAACTGAGACCACAGTTGCCTCCTTCCCACTGCTGGCCCTTTCCTATCCCATCATCCCCGTAAGATCTATCTGTATCAGTGTAACATAAAGCAAATTTTAAAAATTATTAAAAGTACAGGGGAATTTTTCAGGTATGTGTAATCATATAGTTCATGGTGAGGGTTATTGTAGCCACGTCCTAGTTTGTGAACCATGGGCAACGGCTGAGTGGCCTAGTAAATGGTCCTGAGTGTTGGGATACCAGTTGCTATGGAATGGGAGTGGGCATCTCGGACATACTCTGAGTCATGGCCCTCCTTGTGCTCAGGCGGCTAGGGCTATACAATCCACCGTGGTCCCTAACCCGTTAGAGGAGAGATCCTCACTTGGACTATGTGTAAGTAAGGTAGCATCCTGCTTCATGAATTTACCAAGCTCAGAACATTTTAAGCAAGCCTCGGACCTATGGGAGTAACAGAGTCCCACTCCCATTACACAGGCGAGGGACTCCTTAGAAACAACTTGGCAAACAAAATGGAATTCAATGGGGAGCTATCAATATTAATGGGGCTTATGGAAGAAAGAAAGTAGAACTGTCCGAGTCAGCAAGGAGGATGCATCTGGCTGTGTTAGAAGTAAGTGATATTCGGGTAGGGGAGATTACGAGGAAGAGATAGGAGATTATAAAGTGTACTCAACGGGTGTTAAAAATGGTAGGGCAGAGTCTGGGGTAGGGCTGTTCATCAGGAATGCTATTGCACGCAACATAGTTTCTGTTAGGCACGTAAACGAGCAAATGATGCAAGTAGATTTAGCAATTGGAGGAATTAGCATGAGAATTGTGAGGATGCTGATGAGGATGAAATTGACAAGTTTTACGAAGCATTGAGTGACATAGTCAAGGTCAACAGCAAGGATAGGATAGTGTTAATGGGTGATTTCAATGCGAGAGTTGGAAATAGAACTGAAGGATACGAAAGGGTGATTGGTAAATGTGGGGAAGATATGGAAGCTAAAAGGAATGGGGAGCGCCTGCTGGACTTCTGTGCTAGTATGGGTTTAGCAGTTACGAATACATTCTTCAAGCATAAGGTTATTCACCGCTACACATGGGAGGATAGGGGTACCAGATCCATAAGAGATTTTTTTTCTTTTATGCTATTTGTTCGGGGCGTCGACCTAGAAAGATCTTTTGCCCCTAACAGACTATATCTAAACCGACTCCAAATTCAGGAAATCTGTTAGGAATGTGCAGGTTTTTCGGGGATTTTTCGATGATACAGACCACTATCTGATCTGTAGTGAACTGAGTATCTCTAGGACTAGGACAGAGAAAGTTAAATCTGTCTGCAAACGAATACGGGTAGAAAATCTCCAGGATGAGGAAATTATACAGAAGTACACAGATTAATGAAGTTCCAAACAGTGGCCAGTAAGCAGGTTCAGGATATAGAAAGAGAATGGGTGGCATACAGTGATGCTGTAGTAGCAACATCAAGGGAATGCCCAGGAACATCTGTGTGTAAAGACGGGAAAAAGCGAACATCTTGGTGGAATGATGAAGTGAGAGCAGATTGTAAACGTAAAAAGAAGGCTTATCGGAAATGGCTCCAAACAAGGGTTGATGCAGACACAGATGATGTATACAGATGAAAGAAACAGAGCAAAACAAATAGTTGTTGAAACCAAAAAGGAGTCATGGGATTGCAACAAATATCGGGGCAGAGTCCTGCAGCCAGGCCCACCGCACAGCACTTCAAACCCACGGGCTCCGGCAGCCCAGCCCGTACAGCGCCGTTCTCTTCCGACGCGGCCGCGTACTGGCCCACAGCACTGGTCTCACACAGCACACCTCAGTTCACCGCACTGGGCGGGCTCAGTAGAATAACCTTGAGTACTTTTCCACAATAACATGTGCACCATGCACAACGAAATGTTCACGTCCCACTACTACTCGGATCACTCACTCTACAAATTCCCGTAGGCTAATTGCATTTTGAATTTTTTCTTTTTTTTTTTTTTGCTAGTTGCTTTACGTCGCACCGACACAGATAGGTCTTATGGCGACGATGGGACAGGAAAGGGCTAGGAGTGGGAAGGAAGCGGCCGTGGCCTTAATTAAGGTACAGCCCCAGCATTTGCCTGGTGTGAAAATGGGAAACCACGGAAAACCATCTTCAGGGCTGCCGACAGTGGGGTTCGAACCTACTATGTCCTGAATATTGGATACTGACCGCACTTAAGCGACTGCAGCATTTTGAAATTAAACGGTAGAGATTTCTCCTGCACTGAAATAATAATAATTGAAAACAAATTATTATAAACTAATGTTTGTCTCCAACTGACATCAAGTTAACTGAAAATGAATCTAATAACTCGAAGCATATCCATAGGACTTCATTCGCATTTACCTCAAAATAAAGTACAAACTGAAATGACGTTCAATATGCCAACAACAAAAACAAACCTGAACATAGCTTTTATTTAGTGTGCGTAGTTTGTTGGTCACTGGTAATGGTGGTGGAATGGAATTACTGTGAATGAAAAGAAGAGCATCAACATTGTCTGGTTGTAGAAGAGAAATTAACGCAAAAGTTTCTAAGTATAATTTTTTGTGTGCAATGAAAACAAGAAATTGCTTGCTGCCATCTAGGAGAGGTAAGACACGTGTGATGACGTGTGTGTCGTGTATATATTATAATAACCCGGAACTGCAGAACACTTTGATGGTGAAGTGCAAAGATAGTGTTATTTACCTGTTGTTATGTTGTAAATATATTGTGAGTGTTGCTGACAAACTTTCGGAAATAAATCGGCAGGAATTTTTTTACTACAAGTATTATATGGTATCAATGGAACAGACACTCTACAGTGAGATACAAGATTTGATTATGTATGTTTTTTTTAAAGTGTTTATTAGATATAACGATGTATGTATCAGCCGTATTCGTATAGTGTGTTATTTTCACATATGTTATATTTGTAAATAACAGGAGGGCGTATGTAACCGTCTGGGCTTCTCCAGCCATACTAATTTATTGTACAGTCCTATTACGTGATATCACTCGATATCAAGATTATCCGTCATCGGAAATTATTCATTAACACACATTAATTTAACTTCAATCAATTGTAAATTAGGCTTTTGGAATCATATTGTATATATTAGAACAGCATTTATTATTTAAATTATAAGATAAGAATTCATTATATACTGTAAATATGTTGAGACAGAGTTTGTGTCATTTCATCTCATACTTGTGTATACGGAAAAGTTATTCTTGACGCTGAAAATTTCGGATGACTCACTTGGGTTTAACTCATGAGTACTGTACTATACAGCGACCCGCGTGTAAGGCTAGCAAGCTAAGAGACTACATCATCGCCACGCCTACTGGTTACTTGTGAAGAATAAAGAGAGGGAAGATATGATATGAGATCAACGAATCAGATGCTTCGTTGTATAGAGACTGGGTATGGAGCTGTTACCAAGAGTGGGGAGAGCTCGCGTATATTATCTGGCGCGGAGCAATCCTCCACACTACTACTATATTATTTTGGAACAGTGAGTGGTCGCTTCGAGACACAATCATCTTCGGGACAGTGAGTTGTCGTTTCAAGACACAGTACGTAGCTGCTGTGATGTTGTCGGATCAGGGCGAGACGAAACAAGCATACGGCTTGTGATATATTCTATAATTATTCTGGACAAAGAACTACGTTAGTTCAAGTCCACAGAACTTGGTACAAGTCTGTATTGTATCAGTAGAATAGCTAAGCTGGATTGAGATTTCTGATAACATGGAAATATTCATAATACTGAATTTTCTCCTCATACGATCAACGGTGATCAATTTTTACAAGCATAGGGCCAATGTCTAATTTAAAGACTAGGCAAGTAGGGAGTGCTAGTCCAGATGGCCCAAACCATATCGCAGAAGGAAGGATGGATGTCCATGGAGCCAGTCTGCCACGAGAAAAGGGGAACAAGTAACCACGGAATACAGATGACTTCAACGGAAGCTACAATTGGTGAGCCACAATTAGACAATGCAAGCAACAGTAAATTACAGTAACATTAAGTTCTTAATTCCCTCCAAGCTAAAAGGTACTTTTCCGACTCATCTCATTTTTTTTGTTTAATAAATTCATTTGACCAGATATTGCGTTAATTTTCTTTCTCAAAGCAATACTTAATGGTTAATTATTTAAAATCCTACTCCTGTGATTTAAGTATAAGTCTCTATGCTATTAAATATAAATTTTGCTGCACAGTTTTGTTTAAAACTGTAAAGCTGGCGCCCAAACATTACATAGAGAAATGGGAAACCATGGAGTGATAATTGATTCTATTTGCGTGGCAATTTGTGGGCAAGCCACATATAGTTTATATTTATATTCATGTGTCCCCAGCTATTAACTTTCGTCTCCTCAAGTGTGGAGTTCAGGAGAGCGAACAGTTACAACGCCAATGCCGAACATGGGCTTTAGTTATGCCGTATTTTCTTGCGGCTGCACAATTATTCTTTATTTCTGTGAGTTTAATAACCATTAAATTAAAATTGACATCATAATATCAAAGAGAACCCACTGAATATTTGCTGGCAATACCTATTCCACGCCCCTACAATACGAAGATCCATCAGGAAAATATTCCTGCAGTCTACAAAACTTTTACCAAGCCTCAGGTACAACCAGCTGCCGCTAGACGCACGTCTCGCTTACTGACTTTGGTCGACTTTAGCAACTAGTGATGTATAATGAAGATGCAGATGTTGAAGGTCAATGAGTTTACTGCGCCGTGCTATGGCCATTCCACCTTTGCGTTTGTCACACACTTACCTCACAATTTCATCCGAGACTTCTTTAAAGCGTCCTTGTTGCGGGCCACTGAATGAATTTTTTGTACATTATGCATTTTTTCAAGCTATCCTTGTCTTCATGCTAACTCAGAACATTGGTTTTAGCTATACCGTATTTTCTTGCAGCTACACAATTGTTCTTCATTTCCACATGCTTAACAACCATTAAATTAAAATTAGCATCGTCACATCGAAGAGAACCCATTGAAAATTTGCCGGCAAAACCTGTTCCATGTGTCTTTACAATGCACTGATCCATTATGAAAATATTCCTGGCGCCTGTAGAACTGTTAATTTTAATAAGTGTCAGGTACAGCCAACGCCTTATAACACTGCCACTGAATAGTCATGGCCTTTCTAAGAATTTGACTGCTCACATGTTATGATGCCATTCTGTGGGTTTGAGAAACGTTTTTGTAGAAGCTAATAGCGGAATATTTTTTTTTTATCTATGCAGGGGATTGTCGCTAGCCTGGTCGCCTGCGCTGCGAGTCTGTCTCCTGCCAAGTAGAATGTCATTCTCTCTTCACTCTTTCCTGAGAACCAGTGACGTTACACAGAGGCACTGTACAACCAATTGTCATGGCCAGCGATGTAGCCTATAAGACTTATAAAGACGTGGGTGTTCAGGTCGAGTTTTATGTGCAGTGGGGGAAAGGGGGTGAAGGGAAGCAGCATAGTTACCATGGTAACTGCCAGTGGTGTGCATTACTGTTAGGTCGCGAATGCAAGACGACCCATGATTTTTCACACGAGATTCTGAGAAAAAACAGTCGTCTTGGATTCGGATAAATACAGTATTTCCAATATACCCCAAAATTTCTCCTTTAATTCCCCTAAATTATTCCCAACTGCTCGACAGATTACGGGCTTTGTAAGCTTGCAATCATTTATTCACATACACCACTCTAAGCATTATATTCTTTTCCTAATACTTCATTCATGCGTGACACATGTCTATTCATCATCATCATCATCATCAGTTTTCCACTCCAGTTGCCCGGGTGTGGTTACACATGTCTATTACAACATGAAATATAGCAAATTTTAACATGCACTATAACCAATACATATGTACGTAAGTTCATACATACATACATACACACACTGAGTGGCCAAAAGTCATGGGAAGACACTGAGTGTGATGTTAATAACAAGTTACTCCTCAGCAAGCCCTCAAGAATGGCTGCAACATGGTGAGGTATCGACTGTACAAGGTGTTGGAATCATTCTGGAGGGCTCTGGACCCATGCATCTTGCACTGCTACCCACAGTTGGTCTTGTGTAGTTGGTGCAGTGTTCATGGAACATACACCATCATCGACATATACCATAAATGCTCGAATGGATTAAAATCGGGGATTCTGGAGGGCCAATCCATGATCATACCGTCACTGCAGTACTCCTCCAACCACATGTGTGCCACCAGAGAGCGGTGACATGGCGAGTTGTCCTGTTGAAGCATGGCATCTCCATTAAGGTACTCTATGGCCAGAAAGGAATACAGATGGTCTGAAAGAATGTCCACATAACATGCACCTGTCAGCGCTTCCTGCAGCCAGAAAATGCGGCCTAATTGTGACCACGAGAACGCCACCCAGACCAGAACTGAGCCATCTCCCGAGTGGACACAACCTTGTTAAGATGCACAATCGATAGCTTCATGGGACATAAGCCACACTCTCACAACCCCCTTGAGCTCAACACAACTAGAAACGTGATTCATCAGACCATACCACACACCGTCAATGTTCCATGGTCCATTGCCAATGTTCACAGGCCAATGCACGTCGTTGAGCTCTGTGTCAAGTGTCAGCAAAGGGACGGGAGTTGGTCATCGGCTGGTGAAGCCTATGCGGTGCAGCTGCCTCCTTACAGTCCTAGTAGAAATGGGTTCCTGTCTCCCGACATACAACTGTGCGGTGATCTCACTCACAGTAGCCCGTCGAGTACCCAGTATGGATCTGTGGAGGCAACATGATATCCGTTCATTAAACACCTTTGGCCTTCCCATGCGACGATTTATGCGGGTGGTAACATTCTCTCTACGATATTGAAGATCCACCCTCAACACTGCTGACCTCAGAAACCAGAATTTGCATGTAATTTTCACAATGCTGTGACCCATAGGTAGAGCCCTGCATGGATATCCGCGAAGTTAGTGTCTTGGCGGATACAAACTGTATGGCAGTGCAGATAAATTTGCTGATCATTTCTAGATAATGACGTTTATTGATTTTCACTCAGGTATACTCTTGTTTTTGCTTGTGGTTAGGTGACACTTGACATTGGTATGGGAGAATAGTGATATATAAAGAGCATTGAAAGCATAAAGCCGTAAATCTGGCCTAAGCAGTGTTGCCAACTTATATTTTTAAGATCCGCTAAATACTAATAAAAATTTGCTAAAATTACGCCAAGAAATCCGGTCTCAAATAATGAGCAATAATAATAACATTAACAATAATAATAACAGTAAATGTCTGCACTCATCTGATCTGTGAGTTTCACTGGGATTAACCCCCTGCCTGCGAGCCGGCGAGCTAAAACTTGTAGGCGTTTTAGTGCCGGGTGCAAACTAGGTGAATCCCCTACCTCAAGGGCCACACACAAAACAGGTCAGTTCATTAAATGGCCTTCCTTCATGGCATAAATATAAATGCTACTCTCTCACAGTTTCATTATCTGTCGTAATTCGTCAGCTAAGAGATAAGTAAGGCTATCCATTCCCCACCCTTTACAAATTTATGATAGTCTGATCTCATAACATCAAATCCATGTTTTCCTCATGTGACTGCTAGCTCCTGACAAGAAATACGGAATAGCTCTGAGACATTTTTTTTTTTGCTAGGTGCTTTTACGTCGCACTGACACAGATAGGTCTTATGGCAATGATGGGATAGGAAAGGCCTAGGAGTTGGAAGGAAGCGGCCGTGGCCTTAATTAAGGTACAGCCCCAGCATTTGCCTGGTGTGAAAATGGGAAACCACGGTAAACCATCTTCAGGGCTGCCGATAGCGGGATTCGAACCTACTATCTCCCGGATGCAAGCTCACAGCCGCGCGCCTCTATGCGCACGGCCAACTCGCCCGAAGCTCGGAGACAGACTGGAGTACAAATTATAAAAACGTAAAATGGATAAATCACAAAATTCCGCTATAATAAATCTAGAATTCTGCCAAAAAATCCGCTGTCCGCTAAATGACATATTTCTCCGCCGACAGTCTTCTAATTCCGCCAAATTTAGCGGAAAATCCGCTAAGTTGGCAACACTGGGCCTAAGCCTAACTGAGCCAGTTAGCTCCTGCCCGCAATTAATGGATGGAAGGAACAAAGGTCAATACGTCGGTAGTCGTCGCAAGAGAAAATCCCTCATAAACCTGCCACAATACGGATTCTGGTGCCAGGTGTCAGGCCTATTGTATTATGTTAACAGATGATATAGATGTTGGTTCCGATAGGGAACCTGAAATATTTGTCCCAAATGAGTAAATTTATAATACCAGTATAAATGGTCCGCTATTGGACATCAAAAATTTTTCAGCTAACTCATTCCTGGTTGCCAGCGTTTCGCCCCAGTGTGCTAAGTTGGGCTCTTCAGCTGGTAAACAGCACACCCACCAAGACGCATGGTATGCACTCGACGGTATACACTAGCCATGTGTCTTGGTGGGTGTGCTATTTACCAACTGAAGAGCCCAACTTAACACAATGGGGCGAAACGCTGGCAACCAGGAATGAGTTAGCTGGAAAATTTATTATGTCCAATAACGCACCATTTATATTGGTATTATGTTAACAGATCTATCCATTTCAATACCTTGGGTGTAATATACTGTAGTTAAATATTTAAATTATCCGCTGATAACCATTTTGTGGATGCAGATAACCATTACAAACCATCACTCTCATTTTTGTTCCGTATTGAAAACAGCGATCTCCCTTACTTTACAAGAAGAGTGTATTTATTACCCCACCTATTCAATACAATTAGTACCACGTTATGTGGTTAAATAAACACAGAAAATCTAAATGTTATGGGGACATGTTTTGCCCTTCTTTTCTTGGGCATCATCAGCCATATTAATTTAATCTTAAAACAAACATTGTTTAGAAGACATTGACATTTATAATTTCTAAAAATTGAACTGTGATTTCTTATGATATTAACACTACGGAATAGCAGTTATAAAATATGATGTTGGGACATGACATATACAACACATGTTAAAATCACTGTAAACAAATTTAAAATCTTGTCCAAAAGAAAATTTGTGTCATATAAAATTCTAAAATTGGCACAGGTCTGGTACTGAAGTGGATCCTCTTCGTAAGAAAATTCAGCATATACTTGCTGGGGCTGTTGTCAACACAAGTTTTCAATAGACTAGAATGGTTGAAATATTGAGGGTGAATTTTGTTTATATTTTGCGTTCGGTACTAAAAAATATTGGCCAAGAGAAAAGGCGAATGTTATAAAATTATCTTCATTAAGTTGATTGATCCAAAATATTATCTTGATATAACCAATGCAAAAAGACGATGTGATGGTTGAAGCTGCTTTTGAGACAAGTATTTCTGAGTATTTGACAAGTAATATTTGATTATCATGTAAAAATGTAGTCCTTCTAGAAGATGTGGAACACCGAGGAAAAAAATGTGGTTATACTGCAAAGAAACAAAAAGACAAGTTTGACGTGTGTGTTTAAATCGTATGTTAATGTCCAAGAATTATGTATTATGTAAAGCGGGTACTTACTCATATGCCGTAATTATGTCTATCTTACTGTATTAGCAGCGTTGGTCTGTCTGGAGTTCCTACTTCTCGTGTTGTAACAATGTGATAGACAAGATTTTAAATTTGTTTACAATGATTTTAACATGTGTTGTATAAATCATGTCCCAACATCATATTTTATAACTACTATTCCATAGTGTTAATATCATAAGAAATCACAGTTCAATTTTTAGAAATTATAAATGTCAATGTCCTCTAAACAATGTTTATTTTAAGATTAAATTAATATGGCTGATGATGCCCAATAAAAGAAAGGCGAAACATGTCCCCATAAAATTTAGATTTTCTATGTTTATTTAACCACATAACGTGGTACTAATTGTATTGAATAGGTGGGGTAATAAATATACTCTTCTTGTAAACTAAGTGAGATTGCAGATAACCATTCGCTGATGCGGATGAAGTAAGTGGGGATGCGGAGGGGACTCATGGGCTATGTGCCAATGATCATCCCACGTTCAAAGTCAGTTAACTTGCGACATTTACCATCTTCACGACACTGGTGTCTGTGACAGACTGCTCAGCTACGCCACAGCTAGCCGCAAAGCTCAGGGCTCATACACGGCACATTTTCTAATGAGACACCCCTTCCGTGACTTTTGGCTACTCAGTGTACGTATATTACATACATACATCTTCATTGCAGACTGTTATGCCTTTCAGCATTCAGTCTACAAGCCTCTGTGAATGAACTAAGTGCCACCACAATCCTCTAAACTAGTTCTGTGGCCTCGTTTGGTTCTACACCTCTTATATTTATCTTAGAAACTGAGTCTAACCATTGCATTCTTGGTCTCCCTCTACTTATCTTACCCTCCATAACCAAGTCCATTATTCTCTTAGGTAACCTATCCTCCTCTATTCGTCTCCTGTGACCCCACTACTGAAGATGGTTTATGCGCATAGCTTCATCAAACGATTCATTTCTAACTTGGTCTTTATCTCCTCATTCCAAGTACCCACCTGCCACTGTTTCCACCTATTTGTACTAGTGATCATCTCCCTACCTTCATGTCTGTTACTTCGAATTTATAAATAACATATCCTGAGTCTACCCAGCTTTCACTCCCATAAAGCAAAGATGGACTGAAAACAGACCGGTGTAAAGATAGTTTAATCTGGGGGCTGACTTCCTTCTTACAAAATACCGGTGATCACAACTGCGAGCTCACTGCATTAATTTTGCTGAACGCTGATTCAAACTCACTATATTACCATCCTGGAAGAACATGCATCCTAAATACTTGAAATTATCCACTTGTTCAGGCTTTGTATTGCCAAACTAACAATCAATTCTCTTAGGTTTCTTATCTACCGTCATAACTTTAGACTTGGAAATAGTAATTTTCATATCATACCCATTGCACCTATTCTCAAGTTCCAAGATATTAGACCGCAGGCTTTCAGCACAATCCAACATTAAGACCAAATCGTCGGCATAGCCCAAACTGCTTACTTCATTTCCACCTAACTCAATCCTTCCCTGCCACCTTATACCTTTCAGTAGACAATCCACGTAAACTATGCAAAACAAAGGTGAAATAATACAGCTATGTCTAACCCCTGCAAGTACCTCGAACCAAGAACTCATTCTACTATAAATTCCCACCACAGCCCAAATATCAACACAAATTCCTTTGATTGCTTTTAATATCCACCCTTGATCCCATAGTCCCCCAGTATGGTGAACATCTTTTCCCTTGGTACCCTGTCATATACTTTCTCTACATCTACGAAACATGTCTATTCCTCTCATAGTATTTTTCAATTACCTGGAGCATACTGAAAATCTGATCCTGGCAGCCCCTCTGTGGTCTGAAACCACACTGGTTTTCATCCAACTTCATCTCAACCACTGATTGCACTCTTCCTTCCAAGATGCCAGTGAATACTTTGCCTGGTATACTAATCAATGAGATACCCCAATAGTTGTTGCAATCCTTCCTGTTCCCTTGCTTATAAATAGGTGCAATTACTGCTTTTGTCCGATCTGAAGGTACCTTACCAGCACTCCATGCTCATCTTATTATTCTATGAAGCCATTTCATCACTGCCTTCCCACTATACTTTCACCATTTCAGGTCTAATTACATCTATTCCTGCTGCTTTATGACAAATGGAGTTTATTTACAATCCCTTCCACTTCCTCAAGCATAATTTCACTCCCATCATTGTCCTCCTCCCCATGAGTTAGATTATTTGTGATGTCCGCAGAAAGATTTCCTTTTATGTTCAGAAGATTTTCAAACTACTCCTTCCTCCAGTCCAGATATTCCCTGGGATCTATGAGTTCATCTGATTTACCCTAAAAGCTATTCATTTCCCTTTTTACCTCCCTTTCTAAGATTCTTTATTACTGTCCAAGAAGGTTTCCCCTGCTGCCTGACCTAGCCTTTCCAGGTTGTTATCAAAATCTTCCCAAGTCGTCTTCTTGGATTCAACAATTATTTTTTTAACCCCATTTCTTTCACCTGGAAAAAATTCTCTGTCTGCATTATTTGAAGCAATTTCTCATATACCTTTACATTTACACACTCCTCTCACTTCATCATTTCAGCAAGATGTTCGCCTTTTTCCCCATCTTTATCACACAGATGTTCCAAGACATTTCCTTGTTGTTTCTACTACAGCATCCCTGTATGCCACCCATTCTCCTTCCATATCCTGAACCTGTTCAACTGTGTACTGTTTAGAACTTTTCACTAATTATATCCATGTACTTTTGTCTGATTTCCACGTCCTGGAGTCTTTCCCCCCTTATGTGTCTGCAAACAGATTTCACTTCCTCTATCCTGGGCCTAGATATACTTAGTTCACTCACTAGAGATCAGATAGTGGTCCATATCATCAAGAAATCCCTGGAATTCTCGTTTATTCCTAACAGATTTTCTGAATTCAAAGTCGATTATGTGATATATAGTATATTATGAATCTGGTACCCCTTCCATCCCATGTGTAGTGGAGAATAGCCTTATGCTTGAAGAATATATTCATGACTGCTAAACCCATACTAGCACATAAGTGCAGTAAACGCTTCCCATTCCTATTAGTTTCCATATCTTCCCTGCATTTACCCATCACCTTCTCATATCCTTCTGTTCTATTTCCAACACTTACAATGAAATCACCCATTAGCGCTATCCTATCCTTTCTATTGACCCTAACTGATTTCACTCAGTGCTTCATAAACCTTGTCAACTTCCTCTTCATCTGCACCTCACATGGTGAATCGACTCAGACAATTCTCGTGCTAATTCCACCAACTGCAAAATATACCAACATCATTCGCTCATTTATGTGCCTAACAGAAACTATGTTGCATACAGTAATATTCCTGATGAACAGTCCTACCCCACACTCTGCTCTTCCTTTTTAACACTGGACAAGAACATTTTATAATCTCCTATCTCTTCCACATTATTCCCCTCACTGGAATATCACCAACTCCTAACTCATCCAGATGAACCTTCTTTGCTGACTCAGCCAATTCTACATTCTTTCTTCCATAAGCCCCATTAATATTGACAGCTCTCCATTGAATTCCATTTTGTTTGCCAAGTTGTTTGCAAGGAGTTACTCTCCTGTCAAACCAAAGTGGGTCCCCGTTACTCCCATAGGTCCAAGGCTTGCTTAAAATGTTCTGAGCTCACTAAACTCTGTGAAGCAAGATGCTACCCTACTTAAACATAGTCCTAGTGAGGAAAAAATGAAATGGCATATGGCTTTTAGTGCCGGGAGTGTCCGAGGACAAGTTCGGCTCGCCACATGCAGGACTTTTGATTTGACGCCTATAAGCGAACTGCGCGTCGTGATGAGGATGAAATGATGAAGACGATACATACACCCAGCCCCCATGCCAGTGAAATTAACCAATTATAGTTAAAATTTCCGACCCTGCCGGGAATTGAACCCGGGACACCTGTGACCAAAGGCCAGCACGCTTGCCATTTAGCTATGGAGCCGAACTCCTGGTGAGGATCTCTCCTCTAATGGGTTAGGGACCACTGGTGGATTGTATAGTCCTAGCCGCCTGAGCACAAGGAGGGCCACGACACAGTATATGTCTGAGATGCCCATTCCCATTCCGTACCAACTGGTATACCAACTCTTTACTAGGCCACTCATCCACTGCCCATGGTTCAATGAACTAGAACGTGACTACAGTAATCACACCACCAGTGATATAGAAACATTTTTTAGAAAAGAATATATTTTCATTAAATATAAGTTTCTACAAAACAAAAATGTTCTTCTTCCTAACCTTATCTAAATATCTGAAGTTGTTTATCAGTAGTAACATTGGGTTGCACAGTGTTACAGTAAAAACAAAAAACATCACCCAGTACTAGAACCAACTTTATCACTACCAACCCTAAATATCTTGACATTCCTTACCAAATTTCCCACGGCTTTCAAAGAATCTGAAGAGAGTCGAAGAGGATGAACGATCTTGAACCTGATGAGACTGAGTGGCTTCCAGTAAATCAGAAAGAAGAATTTGTTTAGTTCGTTTTGTTGAAGCATTCATTTCAATGACCTAGAAAGGAAATTGTTGCAACTAAAATTAGTCATATAAGTGGTGATTTACAAGCACAGTACTATTTCAAAAGTTTTATAAATTTACTAGCAAATATTAAAGAGACGTAACTTATATAAAATTAAGAATTATTATCCCAGTTTGACCACAATCAGATTACCAACATCTTGCAAATGCCAAAGGATCATTAGCAATCCTTAGTCTCAAGATTTTGAATATCTGGAATAATTTCTGCAGAAGTTACTTGTAAGACCAAGTGCTACCTTGATGCAGTCTGCTCAAGATGGGCCTGTTGGGCAGTTCATAATTCGCAATATGGCAGTGAAGGACAGGAAGCACTGGTGTGACATAACCTCACTCCACTGTACATGCTCATAGTAAAGAAGAGTTCAAGCTGTGCGACACCTCTAGTTGCTTTACGTTGCACTGACACAGATAGGTCTTATGGCAACGATGGGACAGGGAAGGGCTGGGAGTGGGAAGGAAGCGGCCGTGGCCTTAATTAAGGTACAGCCCCAGCATTTGCCTGGTGCATCTTCAGGGCTGCCGACAGTGGGTTTCGAACCTACTATCTCCCAAATACTGGATACTGGCTGCACTTAAGCGACTGCAGCTATCAAGCTCGGTGTGCGACATCTCTATGCTCTGCACTGCTTTCTCACTGCTGTATGGGAAGAGGGAATGGTCTGAGGCAGGTGGAATGCAGTGATGTAAGAGAGACAGGAAATACATCTGCCTACGGACATCTTGGATATCGTAATGATAATGCTCATGGTTTTCAATTACACAACTGGTCACAGATTATTAACAATGAAATTTTGGCTCTATGTTATGATAAAATATATAATAATTCTAGTTTATGAGTAGGACAGCCATGATATAACATAAAAAGAACAGAATATAATACAATTTTGTCCGCAATTTAGAGAAGAGCTATACAGAATAATTACGAAGACATTTTCCTGCATTTCCGGTTTTTAATTCTTTTTAACTAGTTTCTTAATGTTAGGATGTAATATCTGGGCGATTTGTAACCGAAGACTGCATGTTAGGTTGTAATCTGACAAGGTACTCCAGGATTTGCACTTAACAAGTTTCATAACAGAAAAGAATTGTAAATGTAACAAAAACTTTTCAGTCTGTCAAACACACCGCAATTACAATATAAATTATCACACTAAACATATCTGTAAAATTACACACTATTACACAACGAATGGCATGTTTCATTCTACAAGAACATTCTCAGATTCTATCAAAAGACATGCTGATATATGTACAGTACGTTGCATAAACTTGTCAATGATATAGAGTTTAGTGATAACATGAACCAGTAATGACAAAAAATAAATTTACAAGTATTAATACAATGAAAAACTTATGTACTTATCTAGACTGCCGATGCTAAGTCCGATGTCACCAAATACTATTTCAGGACTGTGGTCATGGAAAGTTTTGGGTAAAGCACACTGCTCGCGGAGAGGGGAGGGGAAGCATGGGCGGGGCCTTGTGGAGCGTTGTGGATCTCTCCTATTGGATGATAAAATCAAGTATACTGTACCGTGGAGAGAGGAGGGGGAAGTAGGGCAGAGCGAGTGGAGTGCTGTGGAACCTTCTATCAACACTGGAGAGGGGAGAGAAGGTTATTGACCTACTTTATATTAAAATGTACTTTTATGTAAGAAGAATGCAAATTAATGATTTTAGGTAAATAAAGTAAGGAATTGAAATTGAGACTGACTATTAAACGTTATTATTATGATAAAATAATGAGTAAGTATTGTCCAGATGTTTGTTATGTGAGTAGAGTGAAGAGGGGGGAATTTTTTAAGTGTGTATGGTGATTTAGGTTAGTTACATTAGTATTTTTGTGATGTAAATTTCTATTGCTTCCTTTATATTCAAAGATTTACTTTTTATTTTCAATGTGTAAAATTTTTAGATCAGTGTTGATGTCTTTGAAATGGTGTGAACAATCGTATATCTGCTCCCCGAAGGCTGAATGCCGATTATATCTGATCGCGTTTTTGTGTTCTTTGTATCTGGTGTGGAAATTATATTTTGTTTGACCTATATATGTGGCATTGCAGGTTCTTGGCATTTGAGTTCATATACTCCTGACTTTGAGAAAGGGTCTTTTTTTTGTTTAGGTTGCACTTGCTGATGTGTCTCTGTAGTGTGGTGTTCGTTCTAAAGGCTACTTTTAAACCTTGTTTCTAGAAAATAATACCTACTTTGTATATGTTATTGTTAACGTAGTTGAGAACCACGTATTTTTCTTTGTCATGTGTGGTGGTTTCCCAGCGATTTTTCTTATGTTTATTTAAGAGTTACTTACCGTGCCTGGAGGGTGGTTGTTTTCTTTTGCGATTTGTTTAATGATTCGTATCTGTTCATTGAAATCCGTTGTGCTCATTGGTATGGAAATAGCTCTGTGTGTTGTAGTATTCAGTTCTGCTACTTTGTGTGTGTATGGGTGGTTCGACTCACTGTCAACAGTGTGTGACATCTGAGTGGGCTTTCTGTATACTTTGTAAGATAGGTTGTCATTATTCTTGTTGATTGTGATAGTTTATTTTCTTGTTAGTTTCTGGCTCCATTGTGAAACTGATGGTCTTGTGTAAAGAATTTAGTGTGTTTAATAACTGGTGTGCATTAATAATAACATATATGCATGTGATGTCATCCGCATATCTGTTCCAGTGTAAAATTCCTTTTGAATGCTGGCCCATTAAGGTCTATTATACATATCCAAGACACATCAGTGCCGTGACATGTCATTTCCGTGAAATTGCATCAGTGTAAGTGATGATTCATATCGTTCCTTTGAATCTGACTGTCGTGTCCACACTTGTCCGGTGCAGTGCCGTATTTTCTATGTTGGTATCAGTGCAGTATCCATTCCCTGATATTGCGTATTACATGTAATAAATCTCATTGTAGATATTGGATATCAGATTATAAATATTAAAATAAGAACAATAATATACACCAACTTTCCAATACTTTATCAGTCCTTATATTTAGGATACAAACATTACATCAGTGTTGTTAGTTGGGACATGATTCGCTTAGTTGTCGCAAGCATCCTTAGCCAAAATAAACCTTAGCCTAAAGTTTGGTCAGGGCCCCGAAACTAGTGACCTTAATTACCCTAATTACCTTCTTCATCCCAACAAACATGGAATAATCATTTTAATGTACATAACATTTTTATTGATTGACTAATAGCAATATGATATCCTCCATGATTTTATTTACTTCTCTATCAGCTCTACGTTGTGTTTTACGTTTTAACCTCTGTTAATACAATTGTAGTGTTTTTACTCTTAGCTATGTCGTACATTGTTAGAAGTTTTTCACACTAGTTTTAAGGCTATTGATTGTCTCTAATGTAAACGTCGGATCTTAGGGAACCATATACTTTAGCAGTAGCAGTGGTCAGACCATGGTAGACCACTGCTACTAAGCACTGTATATGTACCTTACACAACTAGTAATCAACAGCCAATCAGCAATCAATACCGAATATTGTATTCTTTCCTTTAGACTGCTCCTATTGTAAAAATGTTAATATTAGATCTTAGTAATTACACTTCAATTTTAAATCAGGTGCCTGATTTAACCTTGAGGAGGTACAATGACTGATGATGCCCTCCATGAAAGGCGAAACATGCCTCACATTCATAAGGTAACGATAATCAATTATTAATTGTATAAAATTTTAATGTATTGAATAGGTGGTTAAATAATAAATCAATTAGCATCCTACAAGGTGCAGGTCTTTTGATTTGATGACCTGCATGTCGTGATGAGGATGCAATGATGACGAAGCCCCCATGCCAGCAAAATTAACCATTGATGGTTAAAATTCCTGACCCTGCCGGAAATCAAATGCGGGACCCCTGTGACCAAAGGCCAGCACGCTAACCATTTAGCCATGGAGTCGGAATCTGTTAACAATAGTGACACCTGACCATAACTAGGAAGCTACAATAAAAAAAATAAAAGTGGAGAATTCTTGGGAACAGTTTGAAGGCTTCAATTCGTGGAACCGTTACAAAGTAACTGGCGATAAAATTCTGACTTCGAATTATCCAAATTTCAGCTTTGAAAATTAGAATTAAAAAAGACTTTCTGCATTGATTAGAATAGGAAATTTAAGGGAAATAGACTTTTATTCAAATTATCCAATGACAAATTAACCAGAGTCTATTCTATTCCAGAATTGTAGTAAAAGTGGCAGGATGCATAAAACTAAAGGGGCTGGTGAACCACCCGGTATGTGTATATGTACATATATATATATAATATTTCGTTTCCGTAATCTTTATTGCGTAATTGAATATTAGTAGTGCTATAGATTATGCTGTGAAATGCAGCCCTTTTATGAGCACCAGGATGAAGGGGATCCTGCTTGATGACAATGACTGAGTTGGTTTTCAGAAAATGTCAAAGGCAAGAGCATTGCTGTTTTGTGATTTTAAAGTCAAGAAAATTAAGCAGTTTGTATATTTCTGATTCTATGCTGAATTTTATGAGGGGATTTAGGGAATTAGGTTGCTCCAGTAGGGTTTGACTGTTAGTGATTCTTTGATCGATAACAGTGAAAATATTAACGTATTTTGCCCAAAAGGAGATCCTGTTATTGTTACTTTCCAAATGGTCCATGTGAAAAATTTACGCTAAATTACCTGAGGCTTGTGAACCCAATGAGAGTCCCTACTCATGGTAAATAACATTGTTAAATGGAAAATAACTGTAATCCAAGACGAAATTGAGAATATTTGTAAATTCTACTTTCCAATCTGCTGAGACTACTGCGTTTATTTAAATTCTTAATAACTAGGGTTCTTCTTCCACTTTGGGTGTTTATTGGAATTAGGAACAAATTGGACATTTCTGAGCATATTTAGCCTGATTTTATACAACATATAAATGCATAATTTACCATTTGTTATTGTTTAGGTCATATTTCAGTCAATTTACTTGTTTTAAGGTAATAGTTTGGTTATATTTTGCAAGGAAAAATGAACTGTACTTCGTGTGTGATGTCCGATGTTGCTTGCGTAAATATATTTGTGGCATTGTGACAAAACTTGAAGCTCGCACCTCAAAGCTGAATAGCTGATGCTTATTGTATCTCACCTCAATTTACACTACTAGTTTTGGAATAACTTCATTTAGAATAAGACTTGCAGTGCAGGTATTTATGTCCACTGGAATGTTGCTGCTATTAAGAAGCAAGGAAATAGCTTATTGTTTCTCATCGGAATTTACATCACTAGTTTTGGAATAACTTCCTTTAGAGTAGAGGATATTAATGCCCATTGGAATGTCGCCACTGTTAAGAGACAAGGAAATACCACAAGGGCTTATCTTTATACCTGTCTTCGCACTTGCGGCTCGTGCCCAATTCAGGTAGTGCTTAAATTGCCTTTATCCACTCCCCTTTCTTAAAAATTTCAGAGACAATTTTATAGTTACATTAACTGCGATAATAGTTCAAATAAGGACACTTAAAGAAAATGTTAAATTAAGAAATTGCGTTGAAAGTGTTCTGAGAGGAATGCTTCTCGACCAATGGAAAAATCTTCTGCAAAGCATGCGAATTTGAAGTAGGTGCTATAAAGCCTTTTAATGTCCAGCAACGTAGCGACACTACTGGACACAAAAATGCAGAGATGAATGGGGGAATAAGAGGTATCTATTCTTTCCATATTTAACTTCAAATAATTATTTTGTGCCCACGGCATTCTTAATTCCGACAACTGATACGATTTTCATTATTTTGAAGGAGCAGCTGCAAAACAAACTATCCTAACTAGGACCCAAAACATAATATCAGTTTTTCGAATTCAAATAATATTGTACCATTACGCTACAGTCCAAATGCAAATACGAAGGAGAAAGGGACAGACAAAATGGCACACGGGAACTTCAGTCAGAATAAATATATGAAAAATGTCGCCGAAACTCAGATCAACTTAAATATAGAAAGCATGGAATTGCAAGGGCCATGTATAAGAACATTGAGATGGAACAGATATTGTTCTAAAAAACAATTCAATCGTAATTCTTTTTTTTTTTTTACGGAGAGAAAAAACGTTACATTACGTGAAACATCTGAGAAGAAGGAAAGACTGAATCTGTTGTCACTGCATACCAAAAGAGCTATTTAAACATAAGATTGAAGAGGAATAACATGCTATATAGAATAGAAACTAAAATTAAAATACGAGGAAGATCCGATATTTTCAAATTAAAATACCAGCTGGAGGAGATATTGAGACTGCTGTAGAGAAGAAGTGAGAGGGAAAAATTTTGTACTTCAGGCAATTAAGTACATTGAAGTGAAATTGGATTAGCAATTGAAATTCATATTAGCTGGGAAAGTTATATTTAATAACAAGAAGCTGTATCCAGATATTTATAGATACGCAATTTCAAGTAGCACCAGTAATAATATTAAGAGGCCAATTGAGCAATTTAAATATGTATTCTGTCAATCCAATATTGATTTCTACTTTCAACAACTGTAACACCATGGAGTCAGCCTGAGCTCTGGGAGTAGATTGCCGAGGAGGCCATAACGAGGCACAGCAGCATCAATGCATTGGGACCAGAGATGACGTCCAGAGAGGCAGTAACCGGCCGCATGGAACAGATGTAACATCTGAGAAGGAGGAGGCAGTTTCGGAGGAGTGACGAGATACAAGATAAGTTTCTTGTTTAAAGTATTTATATCATTAGGTAGAAATATTTCCTTTCAACAAAAATTCTCAGTCAGATTGATTCTATGTGCCAAATCCTGACCAATAGTAGCAGATCTTGGTCATAAAAACCACGAATATTATTTATTTTAATCAATATGTATACTGACATGGGAAGTGATATGGTTATGTTTATGCTTTTAGCGAGTATTACGTATCGATATTTGATACCAATCTACTTGAAAAGGCCATTCAGTTATGATTCAGAAAGTATTGGGGTGAATGCATGTTATATGAGATGTAGAGGAGCTCTAGGAGGCAATTATATTAACAAACATGACCACACCTAAAAGATTATAGGAAGAGATGGATCCTACCTGAATTATATGAGTATCGCAGAAGCAATATTGTGACAAATGAGAGGTTATGACGAAGATTAATGAAATGAGATGAATTATGACTAAGAAGAGAGACATTCGAATTGTGTATTAATGGAAATATTGAGATTCAAATGTTCATGTTTCGAGAGGTAGTATGTAAGAAGAAGATATTGTGAAGTTGTATGATATATCGATAGAGAATCGTATTACATACATACATACATACATACATACATACATACATACATACATACACACACACACACACACACACATACATACATACATACATTATCATCATAGACTCTTATGCCTTTCAGCGTTCAGTCTCCAAGCCTCTGTGAATTTACTAAACGTCGCCACAATCCTCGATTTGCAACTAGTGTTGTGGCCTCATTTAGTTCTATACCTCTTATCTTTAAATCGTTAGAAACCGAGTCTAACCATAGTCGTCTTGATCTCCCTCTACTTCTCTTACCCTCCATAGCAGCGTCCATTATTCTCCTAGGTAACCTATCCTCCTCCATTTGCCTCACATGACCCCACCACCGAAGCCGGTTTATGCGTACTGTTGCATCCATCGAGTTCATTCCTAAATTAGCCTTTATCTCCTCATTCCGAGTATCTGCCTGGCATTGTTCCCACCTGTTTGTACCAGCAACCATTCTTGCTACTTTCATGTCTGTTACTTCTAACTTATGAATAAGATATCCTGAGTCCACCCAGCTTTCGCTCCCGTAAAGCAAAGTTGGTCTGAAAACAGACTGATGTAAAGATAGTTTCGTCTGGGAACTGACTTCCTTCTACAGAATACTAATGATCGCAACTGCGAGCTCACTGCATTAGCTTTACTACATCTTGATTCAATCTCACTTACTATATTACCATCCTGGGAGAACACACAACCTAAATACTTGAAGTTATCGACCTGTTCTAGCTTTGTATCACCAATCTGACATTCAATTCTGTTGAATTTCTTACCTACTGACATCAATTTAGTCTTCAAGAGGCTAATTTTCATACCATACTCATTGCATCTATTTTCAAGTTCCAAGATATTAGACTGCAGGCTTTCGGCAGTCTGCCGTTAAGACCAAGTCGTCAGCATAGGCCAAACTGCTTACTACATGTCCACCTAACTGAATCCCTCCCTGCCACCTTTCAGCAGATGATCCATGTAAACTACGAACAGCAAAGGTGAAAGATTACAGCCTTGTCTAACCCCTGTAAGTACCCTGAACCAAGAACTCATTCTACCATCAATTCTCACTGAAGCCCAATTGTCAACATACATGCCTTGTATTGATTTTAATAATCTACCTTTAATTCCATAGTCCATCTTTTCCCTTGGTACCCTGTCATATGCTTTCTCTAGATCTACGAAACATAAACACAACTGCCTATTCCTCTCGTAGCATTTTTCAATTACCTGGCGCATACTGAAAATCTGATCCTGACAGCCTCTCTGTGGTCTGAAACCACACTGGTTTTCATCCAACTTCCTCTCAACGACTGATCGCACCCTCCCTTCCAAGATGCCTCGTATACTAATCAATGAGATACCTCGATAATTGTTGCAATCCTTCCTGTTCCTTGCTTATAGATAGGTGCAATTACTGTTTTTGTCCAATCTGAAGATACCTTACCAACACTTCATGCTAATTTTACTACTCTATGAAGCCATTTCATCCCTGCCTTCCCACTATACTTCACCATTTCAGGTCTAATTTCATATATACCTGCTGCCTTATGACAACGGAGTTTATTTACTATCCTTTCCACTTCCTCAAGCATAATTTCACCAACATCATTTTCCTACTCCCCATGAGCTTGGCTGTTTGTAACACCACCAGAATGATTTCCTTTTACATTGAGAAGATGTTCAAAGTATTCCCTCCACCTCTCCAGTGATTCCCTGGGATCTATTATGAGTTCACCTGAATTACTCAAAACACTGTTCATTTCCTTATTCCCTCCTTTCCTAAGATTCTTTATTACTGTCCAGAAAGGTTTCCCTGCTGCTTGACCTAGCCTTTCCAGGTTATTAGCAAAATCTTCCCATGACTTCTTTTTGGATTCAACAACTATTTGTTTTGCTCTGTTTCTTCCATCTACGTATAAATCCCTGTCTGCTTCGGCCCTTGTTTGGAGCCATTTCTGATAAGCCTTCTTTTTACGTGTACGGCTGCTCTCACTTCATCATTCCATCAAGATGTTCGCCTTTTTCCATCTTTACACACAGTTGTTCCTAGGCATTCCCTTGCTGTTTCTACTACAGCATCCCTGTATGCCACCCATTCACTTTCTATATCCTGAACCTGCTTACTGTCTACTGTTCGAAACTTCTCACTAATCATATCCATGTACTTCTGTCTAATTTCCTTGTCCTGGAGATTTTCTACCCTTATTCGTTTGCAGACAGATTTCACTTTCTGTACCCTAGGCCTAGAGATACTTAGTTCACTACAGATCAGATGGTGGTCTATATCATCGAAAAATCCATGAAAAACTCGTACATTCCTAATAGATTTTCTGAATTCGAAGTCGGTTAATGTATAGTCTATTATGGATCTGGTGCCCCATGTGTAGAGATGATTAGCCTTATGCTTGAAGAATGTATTCGTAACAGCTAAACCCATACTAGCACAGAAGTCCAGCAAACGCTTCCCATTCCCATTAGCTTTCATATCTTCCCCACATTTACCAAGCAGCCTTTCGTATCCTTCAGTTCTATTCCCAACTCTCGCATTGAAATCGCCCAGTGGCACTATTCTATCCTTGCTGTTGACCCTGACCACGATGTCACTCAATGCTTCATAAAACTTGTCCACTTCATCCTCATCTGCACCCTCACATGGTGAATACACGGACACAATTCTAGCCCTAATTCCTCCAACTGACAAATCTACCCACATCTTTCGCTCATTTAAGTGCCTAACAGAAGCTATGTTGCGTGCAATGGTATTGCTGATTAAGAGCCCTACCCCAGACTCTGCCTTTCCCTTTCTAACACCCGTCAAGTACAATTTATAATCTCCTATCTCTTCCTCGTTATCTCCCCTTACTCGAACATCACTTACTCCTAGCACATCCAAATGCATCCTCTTTGCTGACTCAGCCAGTTCTACTTTCTTTCTTCTATAAGCCCCATTAATATTGATAGCTCCCCATCGAATTCCATTTTGTCTGCCAAGTTGTTTCCAAGGAGTGCCTCGCGTGTCAAATGGGAGTGGGACTCGGTTACTCCCATAGGTCCGAGGCTTGCTTAACCCCTCAGCGCCGACCTCTATACGTGGTATAGACCCCCTTTTCTTCCGTAGCCGCCGATCTCTATACGTGGTATAGACCCATACATGGTTTCGCATTTACGGCTATAGCGCGAAGAGTTTTGGTGTTATGGATATGCAAATTGTTTTGTTTCCAAGAAGACATTTTCGGGTTTATCAGTGTCCTAAATAAAAACTGAAAATTGTTAAAGTGTAGTTGCTTTTGCAAGGATAAGTATTTGTCAATTATGTCTGAGCACCAATCCCTGCTTTTTTAATAGTCCGTTTGCTTCATTCTTTCCCACAGAATAAAATAAAGAAATGATAATCTGAGAAGTTTGTCTTTTCGTGTGATGTTCTTTGCTCTAATTTTGTATTAAGAGTGCGGTTCATTTATTATATTTGTCTTTATTTCTCAGCTTGTAGTCTTTTCGTAACTCTCCACGAGTGCTCTGTGTAGGCATCAGTTAGTGCTGCTTTCTGTCATACGACACGAGAAGCAGTTGTACATGGTATATATCTCGTTTGAAAGACGATGTGTCGACCTTTTAATCTGAAATATGTATCGAGTTGGTTTGATTCGTCGTAAATGTTATTCCCCTCATTCAGTTTCGTCCTGCCGCTTTCGGTCCCGCTGCAGCTTCATCAGCTTGTGTGACGCACCGCACTCAATGGCTAGCTCCTGCTGAGAGTAACGTGCTTGAAATATTGTATAATTCAAATGAAGGTTTAGTTGGAAGTAGTAGTGGCAGTATTAGCAGTAGTGATAATGAAATAGATGATGTGGCTGTGGCCGATGCAGTGGTAAATGATGAGAGTGACGATGAGGAGGAACCATTAGGTACTTGGAAATTTCGTGTAGGAGACTATAGATAATTATACAGGTCAAAGGGAAGTTTTCAAGAGTGAATTATGATTCCTAGATTCTCCAATAATATTTAGACAAGTCACAGGGACAAACATTGAGCAGTTATCTTATCAGTTTCAGCTGATGGAAGGTTTGTTTACGTAGTACAAAATACGCTTCTCGGGCAGGAAACGAAATATTCAAGGCCGGCGTGCATCAGATAATACAGTTCCAATTTTGCAGGAAATACGTTTTATCAGGAAATTAGCACCCAAGAGTGAGAAATCCAAACCTCAGAGATGTTGTATCGCGTGTTCAAAACACGGTGAAAGGAAGACATCGGTGTACTGCTGCCAGGAGTGTGCCTTGGGTCTCTGTCTCGAAGAGTGCTTCGAACTCTATCACACGGAACTAAATGACTAAGGAAATGTGAAACAATTATGTAATTATCTTCATGTACATAGTTCTACCATAAGGAATTCCAAATTTCGTGAATATCGGGCTACTCTTATACTAGTAGTAACGCTTTAAGTGAATCAATGTATTTCAGTCGCGCGTAGTTGAAATCTCATCCGGCCGCGGGGTAGGAAGCTCTTTAAACGGCTGCGACGCTGAGGGGTTAAAATGTTCTGAGCTCGGTAAATTCATGAAGCAGGATGCTACCCTACATGCACATAGTCCAAGTGAGGATCTCTCCTCTAACGGGTTATGGCCCGCCGGTGAATTGTATAGTCCTAGCCGCCTGAGCACAAGGAGGGCCATGACTCAGAATATGTCCGAGATGCCCACTCCCATTCCATAGCAACTGGTATCCCGACTCTCAGGACCACTTACTAGGCCACTCAGCCGTTGCCCATGGTTCACGAACTAGGATATAACTACAGTAACCCACAAACATGAACCATGAATCGTATTGAGTAACTATTTTAGGGTTAGGCTAATGTTGAGAAGAGTGTATTAGAGGGAGAACAGCTGATTTGATGTCAGTTTGAAACACATAGTGACATATGGGTAGTTGTTAGCCTCTGCATACATAATTGGTGAAGATGTAAGGATATGTATTAAGAATAATCGATGTGTTTAGTCTTTCTTTACAAACGATCTGTAGACTGAAATCACGAGCTAACTCAATGAATGCCACAAATGAATATATGATGAGGTTATACTATGACTGACTGTGGAATAATATATGACAGATTGGTACATATTTGTTTCATTATGCTAGCTGATTAATGAAAGGTAGATTTAGCTTGTTTATATTTGCTAATATCACTGATGAATTTTAATACATAGGAGAAATATATTAATATTTCATTTCTAGCAACATTTTGAAGGTATGGCAACAATTCTTGGCCACGTTAAAGAAACCTATCAAATAGCTCGAATCTCACAATAAAATAAAGTCATAATAATAATCTCAGATAGTAATATATGAAATAATAAAGGACCATAAGATAAATTTGGACATGATAGGGCTCCAATTATGAAAATTTCCATACAATAAAGATAATAAAGATGAAGGTTTTGTGTAGGAATGTCAGGATGATCAAATATGATTGACGTTAGATGACAACTAACCAAACTAGAGGAATTATATTTTCTGTAGGGCATCTTACTCATGTCGTTAAACTTAATTTTTACCGACAGAGGAGTCGATTTATGATTTAGATGCTACAAATTGGTTTTATGTATTTGAATGTCATGAAGTTCAGTGTTGGGCGGATCAGTTGATATCTTTTTAAAAAATCCCATTTCAATTATGAGTCATCGCCAGAGAGAAAAATTGTAAATAAGAAAGATTATTTCACAAATGATTACTAGAGATTTTGACTTTATATAAAAGCACATTGTTCTTTCCTCGAATTTATCAATATTTGTTTAACTTTTCTTCAGACTGGCAGGCTAATAAATTAGTATAAATATTAAATTGGATTTATTATTTATTTAGGATTAGGATAAGACATATGTAGAGCTAAGGTCACATATTCATTTGCGTTGAGACTTGTTGCCACTGAATGTCAAATGGAGACGTCCACCAACAGGAAAATGATTTACTGAGCGATACCTAGGGAGGACTGGAAGGCGATCTTTCTCAGAACCTATGATAAATAAATAAATTATTGCTGAGAAGCTACCGGGGTTATCTTCAATCCGACTTGGACGCAGGTGGGGTAGAATATGATAACCTCTGTATCCAAAACAGAACACGCCATCAGTAAATTGCCAATATATAAACAGGATGAATTAAAATGTGAAGCTACGAATAAACTTTATAACTTTTTTTTTTAACCTGAAGAATTCAATATCTCCAATAAACAGATAATAGGTCTCAAAATGAAGATAAAACAACAAAATCATAATCACCAAAGTCGACAAAGGGAATACCACTCTTCTGATGACAAAAGGTGATTATATCAACAAAACAGAATGCTTTTCAAACAATAACTATTTAAAAGTAAAAAAGGATCCCAGCAACAAAAATAAAAACTCTCAAAATTTACTTAAGAATTCATCCTTTCTTTTCAATGAACATGAAATTTCTAAATTAATGACCATGAACCCTAGGCTCCCTACAGCAAAGGTTTGCCTGAACTGCACAACTATGATATTCCCATTAGTCTGATCATCAGTTTTGAAAATAGCCCATACAACTTCTCAATTCTTTCAGAAATTTTTAACAAAACTTTTTTTTTACAGAACTTCACTTAAAAACTCATTAGAATTCAGTAACATTTCTAAAAAAACCTGTAATTACAGCCCTATTATACTATACATTCCTTGGACATTTCCAACATGAATTCTATTATTCCTATAAATGAAACCATTAAGTTAGTTATTAAAAATTTAAATAAACACAGTAATCTCAAGCAGATTGGAAAGTACAGTTTTCACATATTCTCAATTTTGTCTTGGATAACAATTATTTTACTTTTTACAATTTTATTTTCCAACCAAATTGATTCCCAATGGGTTCACTAACCTCAGGCATTTAAGCAGAAATCTACATAGACCATTTGGAAAAAAAAAAAAAAAAGAAATTAACACTAATAATGGGTGGCAAAATATGTTGACAATATCTTCACTATTATGATGATGCTTGTTGTTTAAAGGGGCCTAAAATCTAGGTCATTGGCCCATCTTCACTATTATCGATCAAGGAATTACTAATAGTCAAACCTTAATGGAGCAACTTAATTCCCAAAATACCCACATAAAATTCAGCATGGAATTAGAAATCAACAAATCACTAAATTTTCTGGACCTTAAAACTGACATTTTCAGAAAACCAACTCAAACTGTCAATGTCATCAAGCAGGATTCCCTTCATCCTGGTGCTCATAGAAATGCATTTTGCAGCATGATCTACAGTGCTATTAATATCCAATTATTCAATAAAGATTACAGAAAAGAAATAAAATATATGTATGAGAGAGAGAGAGAGAGCATATAATAATGCCTGTAGTAGAAACTTTGTTGACAAAATCATCAGCAAAATACACCATGCTGGAAAAGGAGCCTAAGAAAAAGAAGGCTTTTGTAATTTTCACATTTAATAACAGTAATTTATATCAGATCAAAAACATATTCCAAAAACAAAACTTCAATATTGCAATAAGGACAAGTGACAATAACTCTGAAGCTTTTCTATCAGACACACGCATTTTAACTACAACAATAACATGCCCATTTGTACCTTCCATTTTACTTTATCACTAACTTTAAGCAATATTTTAATGTATATTGCAAAATTTTAATCTTAATGTCATTTTAATTCAAGGTGTTTTATTGACGATGGCTCGTAGTGAGTTGAAACATGTCTAATTAATCCTCATAAGATGATACTAATGTCTTGACTTAGAAGGATAATAAATACTGTTTTGGCATTAATGTAAGAGTGTTTGTTCTAACATCAATGGAACATATGACAGAGCACATTTGATGAGACTGAGGGAAAGGGGTATAAGTACTACTTGCATTTTTTTTTTTTTTTTGCTATTTGCTTAACGTCGCACTGACACAGATATGTCTTATGGCGACGATGGGATAGGAAAGGCCTAGGAAGTGGAAGAAAGCGGCCGTGGCCTTAATTAAGGTACAGCCCCGGCATTTGCCTGGTGTGAAAATGGGAAACCATGGAAAACCATCTTCAGGGCTGCCGACAGTGGGGCTCGAACCCAATATCTCCCGATTACTGGATACTGGCCGCACTTCAGCGACTGCAGCTATCAAGCTCGGTCTTTCATATTTCACTAACCCAATTTGTTTTCTGTCATCTTCTGTTACCTTTTCTATATTAGCACTCTTATTTACATTCTTCTTTTTCTAGACTTCTCCATTCAACATACAATGAACTGCAAAATTACTTTCGAATAACA
Source organism: Anabrus simplex (assembly GCF_040414725.1). Classification (NCBI taxonomy): domain Eukaryota; kingdom Metazoa; phylum Arthropoda; class Insecta; order Orthoptera; family Tettigoniidae; genus Anabrus; species Anabrus simplex. The sequence continues at coordinate 802,615,168 of NC_090266.1, forward strand.
ATCAACACATCCAGTAATCCACAGTGACATTTATTGTTAGAAGCATTCTATACACTTATAAATAAATGAAAAAGAGAAGTTTTGCTAAACTTTTAAATCAACATAAGACTAGTTCCGTTTGTAATAACCACATTGCCATTTTTTCAAACTGAAGTTAAAAGATTACTCTATGACAAACACGGCACAATGTGTTTTAAAAAACTTTTCATGTAAACGTGTTTTTCATAATTTTACAATTTCATTTGTTTAACACATTTCATAGCCTTTAAGATGCCACTTCAATGTTTTGTAATTGGCTGAAGATGACCTAATAAGGTCAAAACATGTACCAACATTTTTTTGAATGACTAATTTTATCAATTAATTTGAGTGTAAGTTGTTGGCTCCAGAGGAATAATCTGTTGGAAATACAGTGAGCACAGCCATCTGGGGATTTACTGCTGTCAGCGGGCATGAGCCTTCAGGGGAGAAGAGAACCCAGAGGTCCATTTGCCACCATTGGAGTGAAGCTCGCCGCCAACGGGACTCCTAGGCTCCAGAGGAATTATCTGCTGCAAAAACAATAAGCAGATCCATCTGAAGGACTGCCAGCAGGAGGCAGCCCTCACCCAGGTAAACATGAAACGGAACTCAGGCCGACAATTACCAAACATGGACTTTACTTGATCAGGACACTTATACCAGCATGAAGTTGTGTGCCAGTATGAATTCTCCATGCGCCTTCGCGGGAGCACAGAAACACAGCAATTCAGACTTCTTATCCAGGAGACTGTGCCCTGAGTACTGCACCCACTGTCGGAAGGTTGAGAGGCAGACAGGTACCATCAGAAGGATGGGATTGTACCACCCTAAGTAGGGAGCAGTTGGTGGATACACCATTGGACAGATTTTTCAGGAAGTCAAATAGGGACAATGACATCGCCGTTCATAGCCCAATATACAAAACATACTGGGAGTCAGACGACAGCAAGAAAGTCACCCAGCTAGTAATAATTATGTTATTGGTTCTACGTCTCACTGGCTACTTTTCTGGTTTTCAGAGATGCTGAGGTGCCAGACTTTTGTCCTACGGGAGTTCTTTTATGTGCTGATGAATCTAACAACACAGGGTTGACATATTTGAGCACCTTAACATACCACTGGACTGAGCCAAGACTGAACCTGCTAATTTGAGCTCAGAAGGCCAGTGCCTTAATCTTCCGAGCCCCTCAGCCCGGCTCCAGCTAGTAATTCCCATGGATAAAAGGATAAAAGAGCTGGCTGACCTACATGGAGGTACAACAGCTAACCGCACTGGGGTCAATAAGACCTTGGATCAGGTCCGATACTGCTACTAATAGGTGCAACTGAGGACCAACGTGAAGATGGTACCAAAAATGACACTTGTGCCACATGCAAACTCCCTTATACCCAGAGTAGATAGAGGTCAAATGAAGCAGTACATCAGAGTGCCCTTCAAGAAAAGTCATCGACATCAACCAACCATTTCCAGAGTATGACACTGGAAATTGCTACTTGCTTCAAGCCATGGACTACTTCAACTAGCGACCAGAGGTCTCATCATTGTCAGCATCTGTGGCAGTTAATAGTTTCCGAGTTTACAGTTTTCCTGGCTAACAGCTCACTTCAATTCACAGCAGTTCGTGTTTAAACTTTCAGTGAATTTACAGGCCAATTCTTGTATAGAAAATACGTCCACACACTGCGCAGCTTAGGGACGGCGAGAGATCTTGGCTGGGTTTGGCAAAGTTTGTGTTCCTGTCACTTAATTTATTCATGTCTGCAGCATTCTCGTTCGAAGTGTTGAACTGAAGCACAGACAGTTTGCCACCACAGTACATGGTTCCCGCAAGTGTTTCCCAGGTTTGTGTGTTTATTTATGTCATCTTTAAGGGGAAGGAGATTGCAGGCTAAGGGCTCTGTTCAGGATCAGAATTCAGGACAGGTGTCTGTGAGATATTGGTACGAGTCACTGCAGGTAGAACAACCGAAGGAAGATGAGGAACAGGGAACTGTTGCTAATATGTGTGGAAGTAGGAGGAAGGGAAAAGGTAGGAAAGGGAAATGTAGTGTAGTGGAAAGAAAAAGACAGGTGGAACAGGGTCATGGGAGGGCGAAAAGGGAGGAGGAAGTAGCTTCTGCAGCAGTGAGAGAAGATAAGGCTGACCAGGAGGGGAGAGGTTCAAATGAAGTGGATAGGGTTGAGGCTCTGGTCATGGGGGATTCCATCGTAAGACATGTGGGGAAAGTGTGTGGAGGAAAGGGAACCAGAGTAGAGTGTTATCCAGGAATCAGGTTGAGGCAGATGTTGAGGAAAATAGAAGAGAAGGAAGAGGGAAAGGAGAAGGTGGTGGTGTTTCACGTTGGTACTAACAATGTAAGGCAAGCAGATATAAGTACCAACATAGTTGGGGATGTGTGGGATCTGGTAAATGCAGCACGGATGAAGTTTAAGGAAGCAGATATTGTTATCAGTGGAATACTGTGTAGGAGGGATACTGACTGGAAGGTGATTGGGGATTTAAATGAGACTATGGAGTGGGTATGTGGGAAACTGGGAGTGAGATTTCTAGATCCTAATAGGTGGATAGGAGACGGGGATCTGCGCTCAGATGGCCTTTACTTAAACCGCAGTGGTACGTATAAATTGGGAAATTTGTTTAAAAGGGTTATAGGCAGGTACATTCAGGGAAACGGGGTGGCCTAGGGAGCAGTGTTAAGCGAACAGGGAACTGTTAGTGCTCAATTGTAGAAGCATTGTAAACAAAGGAATCAAACTAAGTAATTTAATAGATATACACTTACCAGATATTTTAATAGGAGTTGAATCATGGCTGAGAAATGATATAATGGATGCAGAAATATTCTCACGGAACTGGAGTGTGTATTGTAGAGATAGGATAGGAATGGTAGGAGGGGGAGTATTCATTCTGGTGAAAGAAGAATTTGTAAGCTACGAAAAAGTTAAATGTCTTTGGAGTCTACAGACCGGGAAAGGGTAGCGCTGACGCTGATTCAGAATTATTTGATAAGATAATCAGCTATGTGGGAAGCGATAAGGAAAGGAACGTGATTGTAGCGGGTGATCTCAATTTACCAAATGCCAATTGGGAAGGAAATGCGAACGACAGGTAGCATGAACAACAAATGGCAAATAAGTTAATATGGGAAAGGCACCTGATTCAGAAAGTGATGAAACCAACTAGAGGGAAGAATATTTTGGATGTGGTGCCGATAAAACCAGACGAGCTCCATAGAGAAACCGAAGTAATAGATGGCCTTAGTGATCACAAAGCTGTTTTTGTCGTAGTTAACAATAAATATGAAAGAAATGAAGGTATTAAAATTAGGACTATTAGGTAGTACCATATGGCTGATAAAACAGGCATGAGGGAGTTCTTAAAAAGTAACTATGATCGCTGGAAAATGGTAAATAAAAATGTAAACAGACTCTGGGATGGGTATAAAGCAATTGTTGAGGAATGCGAAAATAGGTTTGTACCTTTAAATGTAGTAAGGAATGGTAAAGATCCACTATATTATAACAGAGAAGTAAAGAGACTAAGAAGGAGGTGCAGATTGGAAAGAAATAGAGTTAGAAATGGCTGTGGAAGTAAGGAGAAACTGAAGGAACTTACTAGGAAATTGAATCTAGCAAAGAAGTCAGCTAAGGATAACATAATGGCAAGCATAATTGGTGGTCGTACAAATTTTAGTGTAAAATGGAAGGGTATGTATAGGTACTTTAAGGCAGAAACAGGTTCCAAGGACATTCCAGGAATAATTAATGAACAAGGAGAGTGTGTATGCGAGGATCTTCAAAAGGCAGAAGTATTCAGTCAGCAGTATGTAAAGATTGTTGGTTACAAGGATAATGTCCAGATAGGGGATGTGAATAATACTAAAGAAGTATTAAAATTTACATATGATAAAAATGACATTTACAGTAAGATACAAAAGTTGAAAACTAGAAAAGCAGCTGGAATTGATAAGATTTCTGAGTATATACTAAAGGCAATGGGTTGGGGTATAGTGCCATATCTGAAATACTTATTTGATTATTGTTTGGTTGAAGGAGCTATACCAAATTAATGGAGAGTTGCTATAGTAGCCCCTGTATTTAAAGGAAAGGGTGATAGACATAAAGCTGAAAATTACAGGCCAGTCACTTTGACATGCATTGCATGTAAGCTTTGGGAAAGCATTCTTTATGATTATATTAGACATGTTTGCGAAATTAATAACTGGTTTGACAAAAGGCAGTTTGGGTTTAGGAAAGGTTATTCCACTGAAGCTCAGCTTGTAGGATTTCAGCAAGATATAGCAGATATCCTGGATTCAGGAGGCCAAATGGACTGTATTGCGATTGACCTATCTAAGGCATTTCATAGGGTAGATCATGGAAGACTACTGGCAAAAATTAGTGCTATTGGACTAAGAAAAAGTGTCTGAATGGGTGGCTATATTTCTAGAAAATAGAACTCAGAGAATTAGAGTTGATGAAGCTTTATCTGACCCTGTAATAATTACAAGGGGAATTCCTCAAGAAGGTATTATTGGACCTTTATGTTTTCTTATATATATCAATGATATGTGTAAAGAAGTGGAATATGTTTTCTTATATATATCAATGATATGTGTAAAGAAGTGGAATCAGAGATAAGGCTGTTTGCAGATGATGTTATTTTGTACAGAGTAATAAATAAGTTACAAGACTGTGAGCGGCTGCAGGGTGACCTCGATAGTGTTGAGAGATGGACGGTTGGCAATGGTATGATGATAAACGGGGTTAAAAGTCAGATTGTGAGCTTCACAAATAAGAAAAGTCCTCTCAGTTTTAATTACTGTGTTGATGGGGTGAAAGTTCCTTTTGGGGATCATTGTAAGTACCTAGGTGTTAATATAAGAAAAGATCTTCATTGGGGTAATCACATAAATATGATTGTTAATAAAGGGTACAGATCTCTGCACATGGTTATGAGGGTATTTAGGGGTTGTAGTAAGAATGTAAAGGAGAGGGCATGTAAGTCTCTGGTAAGACCCCAACTAGAGTATGGTTCCAGTGTATGGGACCCTCACCAGGATTACTTGATTCAAGAACTGGAAAAAATCCAAAGAAAAGCAGCTTGATTTGTTCTGGGTGATTTCCGACAAAAGAATACATACATAGATACATACATACATACATACATACATACATACATTATCATTATAGACTGTTATGCCTTTCAGCGTTCAGTCTGCAAGCCTCTGTGAATTTACTAAACATTACCACAATCCTTGATTTGCAACTAGTGTTGTGGCCTCATTTAGTTCTATACCTCTTATCTTTAAATCGTTAGAAACCGAGTCTAACCATCTAACAAAAGAGTAGCGTTACAAAAATGTTGCAAAGTTTGGGCTGGGAAGACTTGGGAGAATGGAGACGAGCTGCTCGATTAAGTGGTATGTTCCGAGCTGTCAGTGGAGAGGTGGCGTGGGAGGACATCAGTATATGAATAAGTTTGAGTGGTATCTTTAAAAGTAGGAAAGATCACAATATGAAGATAAAGTTGGAATTCAAGAGAACAAATTGGGGCAAATATTCATTCATAGGAAGGGGAAGTAGGGATTGGAATAACTTACCAAGGGAAATGTTCAATAATTTTCCAATTTCTTTGCGATCATTTAAGAAAAGGCTACGAAAACAACAGATAGGGCATCTACCACCTGGGCGACTGCCCTAAATGCAGATCAGTAGTGATTGATTGATCTTTAAGGTTTGTTTCAGTTGGTCTTTGAAGCGCTCCAAGGGGGCACCCCGTGGTTTTGAATCAGAGCCAAGTTCACCTTAGAGGATCTGGCATGGTAGTCTGGTGTTATTTATACGGCACACATGCCCTGTCCATCTAAAGCAATGGCCAACGACCAATGCTTCTATACTCTAAACATGTGCTCTATCGAGAACTTCATTAGTGGAGAGATATTTCTCCCACCTGATGTTCATGATGGAACGTTTTTGCTGGTGAAATCACTCCAGCTTTTTGATGTCACGGCAGTCCATGTTTCACAGCCATAGAGAAGTATATAGATGACTAAAACCTGGTACACCATTAGATTTGTGCAAATTGTAAGGTCCTTATTCCTGTAGACACTGGCCTGGTTTCTTCAACTCTGTGTTAAATTTTATTTAACAAATGTTAACTAACAATTGTTATTAATTTAACACTTCAGTTAAAAGTACCCTGTTTCACCAACACATTTTCAACATTTGTTACAAAATAATTGTTAAAAACAAATTAACACATTTCTGTGAGACTTCTGAACGCATTTGGCAGTGAGCGTCATTCCTTTCTTTACATAAAGTGCTCCTAGTGGTATGTTGAAATAGTATTTTGTCAGTCACACGTGGTTGACATTATTATAGGTAATGTTTAGCAGAAACCGCTAAGATGTAAAATTTGAAATAAGAGGCAAAAAAAGCATTATTATGATGAATGTAAGGTAAATGTTGTTATAGACTTAATTTTAAAGTATGCGAGTGTGCTTGAAAAATGAAAGAACAAACTGTTATATCACAATATTCAACATATTCTTATATGAGTGCAATCTAGTGGTGTAGTGGTTAGTGTGATAGGCCTATTAAGCAAATTGCAGTACACTTTATTTTCTACCTGAAATTTCTAAAGGCCTAAACGTTCTCACAGTTACTGCTGGATATATATATACTGTATATTAATTTGAGGTAGAAAATAAAGTTCACTGCTATTTGCCTAATATTTTTATTTGCATTTTTATCTTCACGTTCCCTCAAATAATAATTTATTTTGTAAAAAAAATATATACATATAGCTACGATGAGACTCAAACTCACATCGCTATGGTTCATAGACAAGTACGGTGACCACTCCGTTTGACTGCATTGTAACTCTCAAAGCATATATGCGTTGCATGGGAATCAGGAGATTCATCAATTTTTGGGAAATTATTAGGTTGCGGACCTGATATGTTTAAGTTAAATGTGTTCACCTTTCAGTTTTTTATCACCTCCCCTAGGTCCAAAGCAGATCCTGTGTCAAAGCATTTGTCCTCAAATTTTTTGAAAACGAAAGCGTATAGACATAAACCCTTACACATGCGTTACTGTTGAGTGTCCCCCATCATTCAAGCTCGTTTAAATTGGTTGAATTCTGTAAGAACTCTAAGCAACTGCTGCACTGGAGACACTGATACAATTCAATCTGTTGGAAACTAACCTTTTTCTATTTCTTCGAGTACCTTGTTCATTGTAGCCTTGGTAATTAGATATCTTTGTAGAAAACTTTTTTCTGGCAACTCTAAAAAGTCATTTTCCTTACTTTGGATCATCCTTTGCCTTCTTCAATGTATAAATAGTCTTCATACAGCAGTAAAGCTTCAAACTTACATATTCTACATGCTACCATTTTGAAATTTTAACAGCTGTTACGAGGTTTAATACGGGGCTGCTGCCAAGTTAATTTAACACAAAAATTAACAATTTGTTAGAGTTAACAATTCTTGATGAGATAGCCATTTTGTTAAATTATGTGTTAAGTCTCCTTAACAGCAGTGTAACAATTAACATTTGTTGAAGTAACTGGGCCTCTCTGGGATAATTAGCCAAAGGTCACATGGGCAGCACAAAGCCTGTTTTCCAAACCTTGTTCTGAAGTACAGCTCTTCGACAAGATACTTCCCAGGTATGTGAAGTGGTCTACTTGTTTTACTTTGCTGTTTAAGGTGGCTATGTTAAATTCTGGTGTATTAGTCCCTGGTGCAGGCTGAACAAGTACCTTGGTTCCTTTGGCATCGATGGTGAGGCCAAAATGATCATATCCATCCTTGAAACTGATGACTGACTGTTGCAGTTCCTCAGGTGTGAGAGCCGGTGATGCGGTATCATCAACATGCTGTATTTCAGTTAACCTAGTACACTGGCAAGTCTACGTGAGCACAGTCTAGCCAAGTTGCAGAGACCACCATCAAAGAGGTACCGTCAAACAGGGCGATTTCGGACACAGAGGTGGTTTCGGACAGTATGGTAGATTTGCCATATTTTGTCACATAGCAATGAGCTGCCGGTGCTTTGCACTTCCGCAGGCGTTTTAGTTTGACCTTGAGGTTATGTTTCCCACGTTCAGTGCTTTTTATTACGAATTGACTTCATACTTTGGAAAATTTCCCGTGTGCACTGGCATTGTTTAAAGTTCATGCATTATCATTAAGTAGATACTTTTGATTGTCACGGTCGGAAGGAATGCATTATAACTATAGTTCTTAGTGAGATCAACTGACTGAAGTGTTTATAAACGATTGCTGTGGAATTTGTGTGTGATTTAGTGAAAAGAAAAGTATTTTACGCACATTTTACTGAAAATTGAAAGCAGTCTGGGTGATTTCGGACAATGCCTAAATGCCTAGAAATTATCAGAGGCAGAAAGAAGCTGCTTCGAGGGGTAATTACGAACCAAAATTATCAGAAAAAGCCATACGTGATATTAAAAGTGGCAAGTTGTCTTACAGGAAAGCATTTGATTTCTATACTATGCTTTGGTCTACCCTACAAAATAAAGTGTGGAATGTACATCCAAAAAATGGAAAGACAACCAATGCTAAATGAGGAAGAAGGAAATGCTCAAGGAAGCTCGTCACCCTCCGCCATGCTCCAACCCAACACAACCCGCTACTTCCCGCCGCTGCCGCAAATAAAATGTTCTTCCTGCGAAGTCGATTTTTGGCAGTGACTTCCGCTGAGATGAAAGCAGTGCAGAAAAAAGTGATGGCGCTGACAGCAGCAGTGAAAATGAATGCGATGAAGCACACAATGAATGTAATGATGTTCTGGTGTTGCAAGAAGAGGTTTTCCTTGTTACACATTATAAATACAAGTTGAGGAACAAAGGGCATACAGACAGTATTTTGGCCTGGCCTGAAATATTCGATCAAGGGATGTAGATGACAAATACTTGTGCCCATATAAAAACCAGCAGAAAAGAGTGTTCATGTTTCCTAACATCCCTGCTAAGGATACAATAGCTAAAGAACAAATTTCGAAAATACTTCAGTCCAAGTTGAGAAGAGAGGAATGTTTATTTTCAAAGAAAACGTATTTTAGATTCATAGGCCATGGCAACTACATGTTTATTGTACTGACCTTTTATTTGCTCTGAGTTTTGTATCGTTTGTAAGAAAAATTAAGATTTCTCAGTAGGATCTCTGTACAGTTCATAACTATTAATATTTCAATTGAGACCGGAAAACTTTACATTTACCTTGTCAGAAAAAAAAAAGATCGATCAGTAACACATTACATTTATCATCACAATGATTTTAACCAGCTAGTCATATTTTGGACACCCTCAGAACACTTTAAATATCAAAAAACTAAAGCAAAAAGAACGAAGAATTAAAATTAAGGACTATTTATGTCCGAAATCACTTAATACCTTTGAAACTTCGGGCAGCGGTTTAAAATGCATGTGCGTCCGAAATCACCCCAAAGTACAGCTGAATTCAGACACTACTTTTTGTTTTCTCAGGAAAACCTGCGTTGGCGTATATTTTTCATTTGTAGGGTATTGCATTAATTGGTTAAATTCCTCATTATTAGGATGATAAACAGTACAATTTAAGATTCCCTTCGTGAGTTAAGAAGAAAATAACCTCAAAACCGTCCGAAATCATCCCGTTTGACGGTATATAATCTCTACTCCAGGGTTGTCTGTTGTTTCAGAAAGTGTGGCTGCCAGGTACAAGGCAAACAGAGTTGGAGCAAGTAAGCCACCCTGCTTCAATCCATGTGTGATTAGGAATAGTTCAGAGAAGTTGTTTTGATGGAGACTCTGTCCAGTCATACCATCATGAAGTGCATGCAACTAGGGCCAAAAAATGCTCAGGACAGTAAAAGTGTCTCAGAACCCCACCCACATAGCAAGTCTTGGAACACTATCGAAGGCCTTTTCCAGGTCATGAAACACAAAACAGAAAGGTTTCTGTTGTGCTCTGTATTTTTGTTCCAGTTGCCTTGCACAAAAGTCACATCAACGGTACCTCTGGAGGCTTGGAAACCACACCGAGAATCTGGTAGAGTCCTCTCGGAGATATTTAGTATATATTTTTCAATAAAAATATTATTCATAATTCAAGTGTTCAGTGCAGATGTTTCAATGAAAAGCTTATTCATAATCTATATATATAAAATAAGAGCTTTGTCTGTACATTGCTCAAAATTTAATAAGGATGGTATTTGTGTATCGGTCGTGTACATGGTAGCAAAGAAATACACTTTTTAATTTTCCGTAATTTATGTCTGTCTGTCTGTCTGTCTGTCTGTCTGTCTGTCTGTCTGTCTGTCTGTCTGTCTGTCTGTCTGTACACGCATCACGAGAAAACGGTTGAGGAGAATTTAATGAAAATCGGTATTGAAAGGTGGAAAATAAGTCGCTACAATCTAGGCCATAAATAATCTTATACACGCTGAGAGAAATGGTAGTTTAGGGGAAGGCCTAAAATTTAATTCTCAAATATTTATGTAATTAGTGGTCCTATCTTAATGAAAATCGGTATGCAAAGTCGGGAAATAAGCTGTTACAATCTAGGCTATAAATAATCATATTCACACTGAAAGAGATGGTAGTTTAGGGAAAGGCCTAAAATTTAATTCTCAAATATTTATGTAAGTAGTGGTCCTATCTTAATGAAAATCGGTATGCAAAGTTGAGAAATAAGTTGTTACATTCTAGGCTATAAAAAATTTTATTCACACTCAGTGGAATGGCAGTTTAGGGGAAGGCCTAAAATGTAATTCTCAAATATTTGTGTTATTAGTGGTCCTATCGACAAATACTACATAATTAAAGTTATATAGTATTAAATTTCCGATCATTTACGCTTTATTTTTTTTGCTAGTTGCTTAACGTCGCACCGACACAGACAGGTCTTATGGCGACAATGGGACAGGGAAGGGCTAGGAATGGGAAGGAAGCGGCCGTGGCCTTAATGAAGGTACAGCCCCAGCATTTGCCTGGTGTGAAAATGGGAAACCACGGAAAACCATTTTCAGGGCTGCCGACGGTGGGGTTCGAACCCACTATCTCCTGAATACTGGATACTGGCCGCACTTAAGCGACTGCAGCTATCGAGCTTGGTCGATTATTTATGTCTTATACATTTTTACCGTACCGGCTATGATAACCGAGATATTTATGAATTTGGATTTTTGTTGCTAAGTCCATATCAGCGCCAAGTCACGAGAAAACGGGTAGACAGAATTTAATGAAAATCGTTACGTAAAGTCGAGGAATAAGGAACTACAGTCCACGCTATAAATAATTTTGTAAGATGCCGTAATATCACAGATTCGAAAGAAAACTAAATGTGAAGGCCTACAATACAGAAAGCTCATAATATTGAACAATAACAACATTACATTGACCATTGTTTGTTGTGATGTGCTTTGTGTCTTCTGTTGCCAGTCATGTCCGATAGAATGAATTACTGCTATATACCGAATATTTTTTACTTCCTTAACGTCGCACCGACACAGATAGGTATTATGGCGATGATGGGATAGGAAAGGGTTAGGAGTGGAAAGGAAGCAGCCCTGGTGTTAATTGCGGTACAGCCCCAGTATTTGCCTGGTGTGAAAATGGGAGACAACGGAAAACCATCTTCAGGGCTGTCGACAGTGGTTTTCGAACCCACTACCTCCCAAATACAAACTCACAGCTGCGTGCCCCTAACCGCACGGCCAGCTCGCCCGGTCGTACCGAGTATAACAGCCTGCCTGAATATTGGCGGGAAGTAGCTGGGGAGTTAGATAACTTTCTTCTTAAGCATGCCATTCCTCTGGTTCATACATTTTCTGATACTGTTGGTATGTAACACACTGGTCCATCATAGCATTTGAGCTATCCAATCCCTACTCTGAGGCACTCATTGGAATGAGCAGTGTGTATATTTAACGGAACAATGGCAGAAGAGTGTTCACGGCTGTCTGCAGCTTGGTCATACCAGCACTGGAACTTTGGATTGTTAGATCGGCATCGTTAAAAATGAAAAAATGTGTTCATTTGAGTATTTTATATGATGACATTGCTCTTAATCCCTACATTCCTACTGACATTTTTGCAATGGCCTAAGTTAATTAATTGTAGTTAGGAAAACCACAAAGACAGCTAGTTTATTCATAAATTTGTAAATAACTCTTTAGTGCAGATTTGTCAATAAAAAGCTTATTCATAGTGACAAATAGTCTGGAAAGTATCTCAGCGAGACAAAAATGTGTCCAAGTAGGTAAATAAGTGTTTAGTGCATGTTTTTCAATAAAAAGCCTATTCATAACGGAAAAATAGTCCTGAAGGTTTTTCAGTGAGACAAAAATGCATCCAAGTACATAAATAAGTGTTTAGTATATATTTCTCATTAACAAGCTGATTCGTAATTCATTGTAAATAAGTGTTTGGTGCTTAAAGCAATTTTTCAATAAAAAGCCTATTCGTAATGAGAAATAAGTCTAAAAATGAAGATAAATTTATTTACCCCGCGTGAGTCCTAACGTAAATCATGCAGGCACGCTTCCTTAAGGTTTACTGGGCCTCACATATTAAAGCAGAGCTAATACAGTGAAACCTCGTTAGTATGTTTCTGTAGAGGACGACGAAAAAAATCGTGTTAAGTGGGAAAACGTACTATCGAATATCCTATTAAAAACTATCCAACAGGGAGATGGTATCACTACACATTAGTACAACATTTTACATTGTGTGTGTAGTGCTTCAGGAGATAAAGGAGAGCACTAAAAAGTGTGAAAAAGTCGAGAGAACAAATATCAATAACTCTCTATTGGAGCCTATTACAGTAACAAGAGACTTTTAACAGATGTAAAAAAACAAGGAAGAACAAGTATGACATTATTTTGCCCTTGGCCTCATAGAAGTACCTACAGTACCTACATATTATAGCAGATCACTTTCTTCCTAAAACAGTTGTATAATGAATTGTTACTTGAAGCCTTAGGTTTCTGACCAGTGGGTAATTAAATACTGTTTTTTTCTGGTCACTTTGTTCGAGCATGAATTTCTTGCGAGGTTATACTCGCCATACGCGATTAAACGCCTTTGGCCGCCATCTTGAACACAAAACTTCGGCAGTACTCGGCATTGGTTCGGACAGACCCGCCGGTTAATAATAAAAATATGCCAACTGTCAAACTAGCAGTTTGTATTTTTATGTGAATGGTACACCGCTTTACCATTGCCTGCATCTTTACGTAACTTTTTAATGGAATATGCCTACAGTATATGGAAGCCTTATTACTTAACGGCACCCACAAATGACCTGTCGAAGATTTGCTATTGCTGCACTATAAACTTATTTTAACTTCAGCCGTACCACACTGATTTGAATCATCTTATCACAAGAACAGTTATTGGCATTACATTCAATTTATTGTGTTGAGTGGTAAATAGAAGTAAAGTGATTTTCGTCACGTGACAGCCTACTTACGGACTAATAGGATAATCGTGAGAAGTTCAGTAGCACGGTACATACGGTATCTGTGTTGTGATAGCCTAGCTCTGGATAAGAAAAGGGTCGTGAAACCACTCACTAATGAAGAAAAAATTAAAATCCTTCATGAAGTAGATAGGAATCCACATCTTAAGCGCATAGAGTTGGCACGAATGTTAAAACTAGCACCTTCTACTTTGAACACTACTGTGGGCAACCGAGACAAAATTGAAAATGCTTATAAGCAAAATAGAAATGGAAAAAGAAAACGAGTGTGCGAAGGAAAGTTTCCAAAGTTGGAAAGAATGATTTTGAATAAATAAATTTCTAACTTCTGATTGGAATGCAAAATAGGCTACAAGCACAATCAAGCACACTGGGTTATTCAACAGTCTCACTGACAACAAAGACCTTTCCATAGAACAAAGAACATAGAACAAAAAATAAACCACTTTTCCCATTGAGAAAATCAAATAATCATAGATATGTCTCTTGGTCATGACCATCCACCAACGGCTGCACGGTTGCTAGAGTTACACTTCTGTTACACATTTTGTGGCGGTAATTTCCGCATAATTTCGGATGACTCCCAGCCATAAGCCATGTATGTCAACAGGACAGCTTTGAAAGAAAAAAAAAGTGTGAAAACTGAATTCAGCGCTCCTAGCCGCAGTGGAATCTATTACTGTAATTTGACTTAACAATGTCCTGTCTTGTTCTAGTGTAAAGTCTTTGCTGCCAATCAATGAAGCAAAACTCAACTTTACCTAAGCTAACAGCTTGCCCCTCGAAGGCTCAATATACTCGGTGTTCAAGAATTCAAGGTCATTACCTCTTATCGCGCAACATTCTCCGACCGACCCGTGGCGAGGGCTCTTATCTGTGTTGGAAATCACATTCCGTACACAAGGGATGACAAAGAACATTTTCAGGTCTGGGGAATATATGATCGTACTAAGCGGTAAAGGCGAAAAATTGTGATGTGTTAAGTGAGGTATTTTTTTTATACAGATTTAATACAATGGGCGTCAGGGCTTCAAATTTGCAAGTGCTAAGCGGGAAAACATGTTAATGAAAAACGTATTAAAGAGGTTTCACTGTATATAGGAATAGAAATACATTACATTGCATGCAGTGTCCCTAGAAAACAAGATTAGTAATCATTTTCACTGATCACAATGTTGAAGAAACAAGTTTAGTAAATTCTGAGGTGAAGAATGATGAGTAAAATTATTTTTAAATACCTTAAAACCAAGGTCATTTGCAACAGCGTATACAGCAGAGGTCTTCCCACATCCATTAGGACCATAAATTATCATTCCTTGCATATGGTCTTTGCTTAAACAATCTTTGACCTCGTCACCAATCACAAAGTCATCATCACTATCATCACATTCTACACAACAGAAAAAACATTCAATATCAGTAACCTTGTAGTTCAGTTTATTATAAAATCACCAATAAAAAATAAAGTCTACCTCTTTGTTGACAAGATTTAGAAGTCTTAGCTTTGTCCAACCAATTTCGGAGTTTGAGGAAACTCTCTTCATTTCCTACCATATCATTCAAAGATATTGGTCGGTATTTATCCACCCAAGCACGGTTAGACACACTTATTGCAGAGTCCTCGTTGTTGTCTAGCTGACGATTTCTCATTTTCAGCATTTTAAATGTATGAGAAATAGAAAATCCCACTGATTTCTGACCAGATATTTCCTTCAGTGCTTGCTGAATGGTTAAAGTCTTTCCACAGTACAGGTTTACATTATGATTTTTACTGCTTTCCACACTATTACGTTTAACAGAAGATCTTAACCGGGTTTGCACTCCGTTTGCACGACGGTAGTCTCCAGCATTTCTCCCACATGAATTCTCTTTTCCCTGGAGATCAGGATCTTCAATACCACGACAAAATCTAAGGGAGAAAAGAAAACTTCATCAGAAAGTACACAAGATCATATTCAACAATACATAAAAATATACACCCAGCCTTTCAGTTTTTTTAAGAATTTGCTTTGATTTCATTGTCAGAAGCTAATACCACACATTTTTCTTCAGATAATTGATATGATCAATGAATCAAATTTACTTCTTCCATTGGCCAAATAAGGTGGAATCATGATGTGGAGAGCCCTAGCCCACACTTGCCTCCAGAGAATATTAACAGTGCACAGTACATCCCAGAAGCCTTTAAAAGAAAAGTAATGTAATGACACATGGGTACTCTCCAGCACTGGAACACATCAGTCTCACAAGTCACAAGTCATAGTTAAAGGTCACATCTTCAGGCCTGCCATCAGTGGGGTTCAAACCCAGCATCTCCCGAATGCAAAAAGGAAGAAGCAGTAGGGCACTACTCAGCCCGTGATTCTGGTAATGGAATACACAAGGATAGCGTGGGAGAAGTGGTATCTGCTGTAGATTTGCAGCATACGACAACAGCACTTGCTTGCATTTTAGGTGTAAGGTAGCTACACCAGACTCAGCGAGCAGGCTGGCTACGGGACTTGCATGGATAGCTCCGACTGCCAGCCTAATTCTGCTGTAATGGACATTATTCAGTTTATTCAGAACAATTTTTCAAGCTGATCCATATGCTGCACTGCTGTAGTGTAAAATGGATTAAATATGTGCCCTATAAAAACGAAGGAGCTTAGTACAATTAGCCACCACTTTGTGCTGATAAAATATCTCAAATATCCACTTCCTTAACTCATTTGACTTTTAATACATTTACTAACAAAAATGAGCCCAAGGAAACAGTATGTCTCCACTATAAAGCTCAGGATGATGGAGAGCAGGCTTCCAGAAAAAAAATGGACAACAGTGGTCTTGTCTGTTAAAAACCAGAAGCTACACTGTAAAGTTCATAGTTCCACTCTCCAAACAGTCTGCTGTAACTGCCATATTATGATTGCTGAACCAGCAGCAAAAATAATAGCATTAATAACAATCGCAAAAAGAGCAATGCTCAGAACTGATCCCTAAGGGATTCCATTCCAGGTTCCTGAACATGGTATTGCATAAATATACTCTCCATATCTGAACACAGAATAGACGGATGGACAAAAAATTTGCAATGAATACCACCAACTTACCTTGGAATTTCCAGTGATGGAGAGATGAAAGGATGCCACATCACCATGTGGTGATTAGCTTTTCCCAAATCAAAGAAAACAGTCAGAATGTTGTTTTTGGAGAACAGTGCTCTGAACTGAACTCTCCAGGCATACCAGGTGGTCAGTAGTTGATCAAGCTGCTCAATAACCACACTGGTACTGGTAATTGGAAAACAGTCCTTTCTCCTCCAGACAGAGGTTGTTAATTCACCATCCTCTCAAACAGCTTACACAGACAATTCGTCAAGCACATTGGTCTGTAGCTTCCTGCGTACTTACGGTCTTTGTCAGACTTCAGGAGAGGAATCAATATTCCTTCTTTACCACTGAGATGGAAACTCACCCTCTAATCAGATTTGGTTAAACACTCTTAAAAGATAGTGTACACTATCCTTGTTGAGGTACTTCAACATCTGGTTATGAACGCTATCTGGTCCACGAGCCATGTTCTTACATAGTGCCCAGGTACTTCAGAGTTCCTACTCCATAAAGGGCACGTTATAACCCTCTGGACTGTGAGTCAAACAACATAGATGATAGCATTCTCCCTCATGTTTCAGAGCAAGGCATTCAGAATAATAATTCCTGCAACCAGACACACCCGTAAAGTGACTTGCTAGACGACTGGCAACCAAGGAATGGATCAGTGATGATAAAGAGCCAACAATGGAAATTCCCAGTGTAACAGATGATTTTTGTATACCTAAAATGCGTTGGAGTTTAGTCCATATCTGAGATGATAGTGTATGAGCCATCATGGATGACACATACCTTTCCCATGAAGCTTTCTTACTCTAACAAGAACTCACACCTCAGCATGGAGATTTTTAAATATTATCAATTTGGCCGAACTGGTCTGCCTTTGAAAGTGTTTATGAGCATGACGTCGCTCTTGCATAGCTACCGCTATCCCATCAGTCCAGCAACGAGCAAAAAGAGCAAAGAGGAATTCCTGAAAAAGATGGAATGGGCTCCTCAGCAGCAACAAGAATAATTTGTGTGACATAAGTCTCCACTCTGGCTATCCCAGTCACTATTTGGCCAATCAGCATGTTTCAGAATCCATCGAGGAGTTGTCTTGATAGATTTCTACTTCAACGAAGTAAAAATAGGAAAATGGTCATGCCACAGAGGTAGTCATGTGCAGCCCACCAAAACAAGGGAACAAGCACATGTCTGCACAGACTAATATAAATGGAAAAAAGTTCCACACATAACAATCAAATGATTCGGTTCCCCTGTATTCAAAAAGCATAAATCCAGCTCTCCTATCAGCATATCTAATAAATTTCCACTGCGACAAGGCATTTCAGAACCTCATAATTGATAAAGAACATCCTAAATGGGTAATTAGCATTATCACCCAACAGTAGGAAAGGCATTGGGAGCTTATCAATAAAGTCAATTTCATCATTGATATTAAGATGATGATGATGTTCATTCTTTAAAGGGGCCTAACAGCTAGGTCATCGGCCCCTGGATATTAAGAGGCTGGCCTGGTAGGAAATATACATTACAAACAGTAGTCATGACAAGCAATGAATTAGGTATCACAACTGCATCCAAGTGCAATGAGTATAGTATGAATATTAGCCTTTCAAAGACTAAACTGATATCAGTAGGTAAGAAATTCAACAAAACTGAATATCAGATTGGTGATACAAAGCTAGAACAGGTCGATAATTTCAAGTTTTTAGGTTGTGTGTTCTCCAAGGATGGTAATATAGTAAGTGAGATTGAATCAAGATGTAGTAAAGCTGATGCACTGAGCTCGCAGTTGCGATCAGTAGTATTCTGTGAGAAGGAAGTCAGCTCCCGGATGAAACTATCTTTACATCGGTCTGTTTTCAGACCAACTTTGCTCTACGGGAGCAAAAGCTGGGTGGACTCAGGATATCTTATTCATAAGTTAGAAGTAACAGACATGAAAGTAGCAAGAATGATTGCTGGTACAAACAGGTGGGAACATTGGCCAGAGGGTACTCGGAATGAGGAGATAAAGGCTAATTTAGGAATGAACTCGATGGATGAAGCTGTATGCATAAACTGGCTTCGGTGGTGGGGTCATGTGAGGCTAATGGAGGAGGATAGGTTACCTAGGAGAATAATGGACTCTGTTATGGAGGGGAAGAGAAGTAGAGGGAGACCAAGACGACGATGGTTAGACTCAGTTTCTAACGATTTAAAGATAAGAGGTATAGAACTAAATGAGGCCACAGCACTTGTTGCAAATAGAGGATTGTGGCGACGTTTAGTAAATTCACAGAGGCTTGCAGACTGAATGCTGAAAGGCATAACAGTCTTTAATGGTAATGTATTAATGTATTCTAGCAAACACTTTCAATTCTCCCTTAACCATACCCATATCTAGTCGAATTATGTACGGCTCATCAAAATGTTTTATGCATAACTTGCTATTGGGCTTTTCCATTTAGAAAAATCAGTCGGAATGTGACAAAGCCAGAGCCTACCATGGCTTTCATCTGTCGCTACAGAAAAGTTCAACATTTTTCCAACTTCTGTGTCATAATTTGACCAACAGCTGAAGACACTACAGCGCTAGGCATTTTCGAGTTTTCACATATCTGTAAATAAATAGGATATTAACGTATTACCTCTAAATTCACAGTAGTGAAGTTGTAATATATACAATTTTTGTACAAATTTGCGTATTGCAGCTTAACATTGCTGACTGAAGAGAATGCTGAAGTTACGTACACATTTGAGTCTTCGCTACTTTTGATTAGTACCCCAACATGACAAATACCATGGTTCTACTTTACTAACGATAAGTACCATTTTGAGGGGCCTTAGACCTGGATTTTGAACCCCTCTAGACATCAAGCATACTCGATTCAAGATTGCGCATTATAAGTGGTCCCTTGGTAATACTGCTATATATGATCTTTTTTTGCGTTGGATCCACTGGGGTTTTTTTTTTTTTTTTTGGTTTCATATACATCCCTTCATTCTTCATGACATTTTTCTTATTTTGATGATTTTGAACCTTTTGTTGCAATTTCATTTCATACCATTAGGGGCCGATGATCTCGATGTTAGGCCCCTTCAAACAACAAGCATCATCATCATCATCATCATCATCATCATCATCATCATCATCATCATCCTTTTTTTTCTCTCTTTACCCCCTGTGGGTGGGGGACGCAGACAAATAATACACCCATGGTATCCCCTGCCTGTCGTGAGAGGCGACTAAAAGGGGCCACCAAGGGATTATTGAATTAGAACCATGAAACTACTTTTGATTTGTACCATCATGCGGGGAACACCATGGGTTGCCTGTACTTGCGAGTAGTACCACTATATTAGGTACGAAATAGGTTTGTGATCAGTAGCAGTAAAGAGGCTGGCCTGGGGGTTTCCAGTACCCATGCGTCGTACCCATGTGAGCAACACCGCGGGTCTGGGCATAGCCTGAGAGTTGTACCGCTATATGAGCGGCACCATGGGTCTGCGTTGCCTGTGATTAGTACCCACTATGGGAGGAACACCACGGGATAGTGCGAGTCCCTGTGGTTAGTACACCTAGATGAGGAACCTTATCGGTTTGCGTTGGCTGTGAGTGGCGCCATTGAGTGAGAAACACCATAAGTCTGCGTTACCTGTGCGAAGTACAATACTTGTGAGTAGCACCATCTTGTGTGGAACACCGTGAGTCTTTTGATTAGTATCCCAACATGACAACTACCATGGTTCTACTTTACTCGCGACATGTACCATTTTGAGGGGCCCTAGACCTGGATTTTGGACCCCTTTAGACATCAAGCATTCTCGATTCAGGGTTGTACTTCATAAGTGGTCCCTTGGTCAGTAATACTATTATATACGATCTTTTTTTGAGTCCGATCAACTGTTTTTGGTTTGTTTTTTGTTTTTTTGTTCGGTTCATGTCCATCCATTCATTCTTCATGACATTTTTTATTTTATTTTGGCCAGTGGATGAATTTGAACTTTTTTTAAATTTCATTTCGTACCATTAGGGGCCGATGACCTCGATGTTAGGCCCCTTTAAACAACAAGCATCATCATGATCATCAAATCTCGTTAACCTAACTCGCCTTCATAAAATCTCACGTTAATAACCTTTGTTCCATCAAGTCTCAGGGTAACAACCTAAGTTAGTTTTGTGGCATCTTATGTGAAAACCTAACTCCTTCCCTCCAAATCTAACCTCACCAACCAAACTTGGCCCCACATTACTCAGTTGTATTTTAATCACTTCAGTTTCACAGGACTCTCTGATGCATACTCCGAGTGTATAGTTTTCAGAAGCATTTTGCCTACCTATTCCCAAGAAAGGCGGTGCTGACAAGTGTGGAAACTACCGCACCATTACTTTAGTATCCCATGCCTGCAAAATTTTAACACGTATTATTTACAGAAGAACGAAAAGACAAGTTGAAGCTGAGATGGGAGAAGATCAGTTTGGCTTCAGAAGAAATGTAGGAACACATGAAGAAATCCTGACTTTATATCTGATCTTAGAGGATCGAATTAAGAAGGAAAAGCCCACGTAAAACCATCTTCAGGGTTACCGACAGTGGGGCTCGAACCTACTATCTCCCGGATGCAAGCTCAGAGATGCGCGCTCCTAACCACACGGCCAACTTACACTTCCATACACAAAACTGTCAATGTAAGGAACTGTCAAACTGTCATACAACACCAATATATTCCACATAAACACAAAATCTCCGTACATTACTTCCATAATTCACAATATTCTAGCAATATTACTGCAAGAACACGTGCTAATCGGCTTAACTCCACCAGTCCTAAGACTGGCCTAGTCACGTGACTTTACCGGGCCATGGCCTGTCTTTCTTGTAGACCTCGCTACAAAGCCCTACAACATCACCGGAACGTGATAAAGTTATAGTAAACAAGCCAGCTGGTGCAATGAGAGTGACAGCATATTGCAAAATGTTGCACTCCTAGGTGGACCAGTGAGAAGAGAAGAACCACGTGAGGAGTACTTCATTAATATACTGAAAGTTATAAAATTTCAAAAATGCTTAGAAGAGTGGAGACAGAAATGGTTTTACACTTCTCAATACTATGAATCAATTCATAATTTGTTTTTTAAAGTGTGATTTGAGAGAATCTGATGATCTTTCAAGAACGAAGTAAGTCATTCTATTTTAACTATGTTTTTTTTTTTTTTCAGGTATAATCTGCTGATCTGCTGTTAAATGTTTTCTTTTTTCAGGTATTTTCTATGATTTCTTTAATCAAAAATTAATTTTGACAGACTTAGGAACTTAGCTGGTATAGATTACTTATGTCTCTTGGGATGGATGTGCTTCAACTGTTATTAACTAAGGCAAAACTAAAGAGAAATGCCTTCTACTGTAACAAATGAGACATGAGCAAGTGTAACTGATTTTTTTTCATCAGGATTGTAAATCTATTAGGATTAAATTATTAAAAAATTGCGGCATGTTCAAATAATATAGGCCTACTTATGCTCCACACAGGTTTACTTCTAAATTGACACATGAGTATCACCTTACCTATGTTGCCAATGCTCTACAGCTGCGAGAACTGCTGATGCAATACAACCACACCATACAGCCTTTGTATCATGTAATATCGTACTCAGAAAAGATAATGAATTACGAGTGAAACAAATTCACAAAAACTTCAAAGACGCAGTATGCACTTACTAACAAGATTCAAACACTAAAACGAGAATGCATTATTATTATTAAGAATAAAGGAGAATGAGGAAAAAACAAATTACTCGCAGGTAATGGATGGCTCAGGAAGGTATGGCCTACAAAGGGAACACTCCACTGACCTCAGAATCACTTTCTTGCTACTTGTCTTCCTGGAACTACACTGACATGCCATACACAGACGAACTAACCAGCACACATGAACAAGTAAATAAAACTACAGCTACACTGAATTATTAAACCTTGACAAAACTATAGGCTATTGTACTAACTTATGCCATGCTAATTTGTAAACCATCATACTGTACTATACTAGAGAGATATAGGATCGAAATAACAATACAAAGTCTGGCTCCATGGCTAAATTGTTAGCGTGCTGGCCTTTGGTCATAGGGGTCCCGGGTTCGATTCCCGGCAGGGTCGGAAATTTTAACCATTATTGGTTAATTTCGCTGGCACAGAGGCTGGGTGTCTGTATCGTCTTTATCAGCATTTCATCCCCATCACGGTGCGCAGGTCACCTATGGGCGTCAAATCAAAAGACCTGCACCTGGCGAGCCGAACATGTCCTCGGACACTCCCGGCACTAAAAGCCATACGCCATTTCAACAATACCAAAAGCACTAATTATTGAAGAAAATGCAAAAGATCGTGAACCGTACTGAATATCATAGACACCGAATGGAATAGCTTAACCACATGGTGAATGTACACAATAGTTGTCAACAAGGTTTCGAGATCGCACTCAACCGATATCAATCAATGTGGGTGATAGCTCTGGATTGGTTGAATGTCTTCGTTTCTGCACACAGTCACCAGGTAGAGCCAAAATCACCCAAAATGTCAGTTTAGAAGCTATAATGTACAGAGTATAATATCCTAGTTACGAAGGTAATCCCAAAATAAGGTCTCCTATTTTTTTATTAATACATAGACCTGTTTATTTCTACAATGGTTTACATCATTTTACAGGTCAAACATTTAGCTATTTATCTACATAGTCACCATTTCGGTCGATGCATTTTCGTAGACGCTGTGACAGTTTTTGTATGCCCATGTCATACCAGCTCGCCGCCATGCTTTTCAGGAAGTTGTGAGCGGCACTTCGGGAAACCTCAGGAACCAAAGTACAGAGATCATCCAGGGTGATCCGCCGTTCTTCACACATGATTTGTTCAACCTTCACGACTGTCTCGACGGAAACTGACGGTCTCCCGCTCCTTTGTTCATTCATCGTGAATTTCAGTCCGACCGGCTGCAAACTCTCTACACCACTTACGAACATTTTTCACATCCATGCACGACTCACCATACACTTCATCAATTGGAGATTGATTTCAATCGGTTTAGTACCTTTTGCGTTCAAATACCAAATAAATGCACGCACTTTGCACTTGGTGGTAACATTCAATGGGAACTCCATTTTCAACAGCTGCCAAGGCAAGACTGTGTGCCTTAGCGCGGCGTCTGCATGTGTATATACGAGCGCGGGAAACACTCTTCACAATATTGTGACCATCAGCCAAACGAACAGAGTTCTGTATTTATAAACAAAATAGGAGACCTTATTTTTGGGATTACCCTCGTAGTAAAGGATTATTGAAGACTTCAAGTAAGCGGTTTCATGACAGTGATATAATTATTATTTAATCCTAACCTTTGAATTAATATGCTGAAGTAACAAGATAAGTATGTAAAAACTCCTCCAGAAAGGAAAGCATAGCTGCCCATCAACAATGCTCCCTTCATAACGCTATAATTAACATGTACCAGGAACTGAAGAAGGATAATGAGATGTGGACAGCAGTGAAGCAGTAATCATAACAAGAGTTGCTAAACTGGTGGGGGGTAAGAATTGAAGCCATCTCCACAAAAACAGTCTAACCCTCATTTTTCTTGTAAATAAGAAAATTATACTCTGCACCGCTTTACTTCTAAATTGATGTTTTGCAAAACAAATGAGCATCCCCTTACCTCTGTTGCCAGTGCACCACCACAGCGAAAACAGCTGATGCAATACGACCGCGGTAAACAGCCCTCGTAAAATGTAATACCGTACTCAGAAAAGCTAATGAATCCGGATTGAAAACAAATTCAGAAAACAACACTTTCTAGCAACATCCGACAGAGAAAAGAGAATATATTAAGAATAAAAAAGAATGGGGAAATAACAACACATCACTCACTGCTAATGGCTGGCACAGGAAGGAGGTTATGGCCTACAAAGGGAACACTCTACTGATACGCACAAAGTATACTAACCAATACACGGACGTAAGTAAAACTACAGCTATATTCTTATACACTGAACTATTAAACCTGTATTGTACTAAATTATGCTATGCTAAACTGTAAATTACACTATACTGTACTATACTAGAAAGATAAAGACTAATATGAAAAAGACAAATTACTGAAGAACCGTGAACCGTACCAAATACCATACACGCTGAGCGAGATACGTTAACCACATGGTGAATGTAAATTACAATCGGCAACTAGGCTTTGAGATAGCACTCTGCCGATATAAGTCAATATGAACGGCAGCTTCGGATTGATTGGATGTCCATGCTTTAGCGCATAACCACCAGACAGAGCCAAAATCAGTCAAAACGTCAATTTAGAAGTAAAGCCGTGCGGAGTATAAGGTTTTGCATTTGTCACAAGGGAAAAAAAATTAGTACTACTTATTCAGTATCTGTTCTCTACTGGGGTAAAAGTATACATCTCAAAGTATTTTACCAGCAAGATTCAAGAGCACAGCAGTGAAAATAATAATATTGTATTAACACAAAAATCAATCAATTTTGTGATTGACAATTCGTTCATGATGGAGACAATAGCATATTACAAAGCAATAAATAATTTACAAACGTTAATAAAGGAATATTATTTGCAAGATTCATCATCTTATGTAATTACAGGTATAATAAATGTAATAGTGGAATGACAATTAGGAAATTCAGGGTTTGATTTCCGGCTCTGCTACCAAATTTTGTTTGTCTAAAAATGTCTGAAATGTGGTTGCACCTACCTAACTATGCCAAATGATGAACAAAGGTGAGAGAGAGAGACACTCTCTCTCTCTCCAGGGCTGCCGACAGTGGAGTTCGAACCCACTATCTCCCGAATACTGGAAACTGGCCACACTTAAGCGACTGCAGCTATTGAGTTCGGTATATGAGGCTCTTGTGGTCATGTGTGTCTTTATGAGATCTAGACCCAAGGTTTTGGCGAATCTTCTTCTTGAAAGCTTTCCTCCAGTATTGCAATTCAGAATGATTTGTGGGCTTATTCCACCAGTGTTAAGAAGAGATTTTTCTAAGAGGCCACCAAAATTATATTTTTGCAACTGAGTACTCAGATTTCATGCCAACGACGAGATCCACTCTGTCTGTGGTAAGATTAAAGAAGGTTACAGTAATAGGAATTGTTGGTTCTCCAGAAGCTTCATTAGTCTTATCAGAATCATGCATCGTTGATAAGAAGACGACGTTCCGATATTTGTTAGGACCATAAGACACGGCCATTGCGTTTTCGGCACATCCAAAGGGACTCCAGAAAGGAGGCATTCGTCTATTGTTTACAGTTTCTAAAGGTACCCTTTTGTTTTTCATTGAGTCACTACGAATGTCAAATTCTTATGAGTAGCCAACACGTTTGCAGTGGGCACGGAGGAGGACCAATTTTCCATTGCCACGTTCTGTTCAAAGCCTTGAATTGGTAATGTCATTCTCTTCACACTTGGTGTTTATCCAAATGAAAAGGTCCCTCTGCTTGATTTGCAAAATAAACTTCAATACCTTGTGTTTAAAATACTCTCGCATCTACAACAGCAAACATCTTCAAACCGTACTTTGTCGGTGGTATCTTTTTTTTTTTTTTAAATGCCGGAAAGGACACCTTCCTCGAAATGACTAACATTTTGTCAAACGTTGGGTCATTTCTTCAGAAACTGTCACTGGAAAAGAAAAAGGTTCCATACTACAGTAACTGTCTTTGAATTCGTGGCCTCCCCTCTCACTCCTGGAAGGTGAATTACGATGTTCTTCCTTGGTCTGTGACTGCACTGATTTCATGCGTGGATTCTCCATTGCATTGTCTTGTCAGGGCCAGTGCAATGAGGCCCAAAATTAACAGCACTTTCCTCCTCTTCACCATTTTCAGCAGTTGTTCACTTTCACTGTTGTGGTAACTATTTACAACCTCATCTACCTCAGAATCATCAGAAGAATTGTTACCGTCCTGAAACATATTCCCATATTCCCTGCATGGTCCAATTCCGCTTCAAGCCAATTAGCCTTTTAACTTTCAACATCCACAATGTAAAAAATGTAAACAATAATTAAAACTGGGCAATCAATCATAAGAATTCGGCAAGCCAAACACAAAATATGAAAATCGAGAATCAAACAAAATCAGTAAAAATGTATAACATGGATGGTCTAGGGATTCGCGGACTGAATGAGTGAGAATATGTTCAAACATCAAGAACAGTGTTTTAATGGACTGGTGAACTTTCTAGACTGTCAAAGTTACTCCTTCAAGCATATTTTATTGTCATATCATTATTTTAACATTAATCATTCGCAATTAACATAGTAATACTTTACCAGCTCAACACTGAAACGTTTTCAAATAAGTGTGTCAACAACGCAACAATAGTTTAAATTGAGTGAACATCAAGATCAGCATCAAAATGAACTTGTGAACTTTGCAGGCTTTTAAAAACCATTTTTTCCAATCGTATTTTATTACCACAATACATTAACTGAAATTAAGAAGGCTCCTCCTATTCAATACAAAGATATTTATTAACGTGAATGAGTCACATATCGTTCACATGAGGTACTAGTTTTGGCACTAAACTTGTGGCATCAACAGCCAACAAGCCAAATTGGGCAAACACAATATAACTTTAAAACAACTTCAAAACACATTATAACACCTGCACAAATGAATATGAAATAAAATATGGTACATAATGATGTTGCATTTCAGTTTAAGATCCATTAAAATGACAATGCCTCTGTTGTTGTATATACATGGTGGTTTGTTCAGCTTGTATATGTCTTAGAACACACGTAGTGTTAACTTCATATGACATTATACTCCGCAGCATAATTTTAACAGATTTAAAAAGCTAAAGATATATACAAGCTGGACAAACCACCATGTGTATACAACAAGAGTCATCGTCATTTTAATGGATCTTAAACTGAAATGCAACATCATCATGTACCATATTTTATTTCCTATTCATCTGGGCAGATGTTATAGTGTGTTTTAAAGTTACATTGTGTTTGCCCAATTTGACTTGTTGGCTGATGATGGCACAAGGTTAGTGCCGAAACTAGTACCTCATGTGAACGATATGCGACTCATTCACGTTAATAAATATCTTTGTATTGAATAGGAGGAACTCGCTAAATTTCAATTATTGTAATCCCACTTCAATACGGATCATGAAATTTCTAAATATCAATACCACAATACATCACCTTAAGTTAGCATAAGTCATTCATAATTACAACAAGCTGTGTTTTAGCATTATAAGTTGTTATTATTAAGACTTCAGCTGAAGATGACCCACTAAAAGAGTCGAAACCGGTACTGACATATTAGCATTTTTAAGGTTCTTAATAACAGAATAAATATATTGATTAGGTGGAAAGTTCCTGTCTTTATATTTGCGAATACTTTAACCATCAATACGGGCAATGAAGTTAATAGATTACAACAAGAACAGCACGTTGTGATATGTGGCGAGCAAGAATGGAGAATCTTTCTGACTGGATGGTGCCTTCTGAAACTCCACCTCTGGTCATCATTTGGAATGGACAACCTGGAAGGCACTGAATCGATTGCGGAGTGGAGTAGGTAAATCCAAGGATAACCTAAAAAACTGGGGTTATTTGAAAGATCAGTCAGACTTCTGTGATTGCAGGGAGCAACAAACTACCCAACACCTTTATGACTGTCAGTCCTGTCCTGTTCATTGTACACTCAAGACTTGACTAGAGCCACTGAAGAGGGAATTGCTGTTGCCCATTTCTGGCCAGACTTTGCATGAAATATGTTTATAAAATAAGATGTACTTTGTTTTATTTGTATATAATACTTTATTTATATTTCAAGTTTTTCAACACTCTGACGATAAATAAATAAATAAATAAATAAATAAATAAATAAATAAATAGATAAATAGATAAATAGATAAATAAATAAATAAATAAATAAATAAATAAATAAATAAATAAATAAATAAATAAATAAATAAATAAATAAATAAATAAATAAATAAATAAATAAATAAATAAATAAATAAATAAATAAATAAATAAATAAATAAATAAATAAATAAATAAATAAATAAATAAATAAATAAATAAATAAATAAATAAATAAATAAATAAATAAATAAATAAATAAATAAATAAATAAATAAATAAATAAATAAATAAATAATGTTGGATAACTGCTATTTGCTTTACGTCGCACCGACACAGATAGGTGTTATGGCAACGATAGGACAGGAAAGGCCTAGGAATGGGAAGGAAGCGGCCGTGGCCTTAATTAAGGTACAGCCCCAGCATTTTCCTGGTGTGAAAATGAGAAACAGCGGAAAACCATCTTCAGGGCTGCCGACAGTGGGATTCGAACCCACTGTCTCCCGGATGCGAGCTCACAGCTGTGCGCTCCTAACCGCACGGCCAACTCGCCCAGTGTTGTTGGATAATTTAAAACATCATTCTGAAACTACACACAGTCGGTATCCAATTAATGATTTACATTACTAATCTATCTTGTATCCTGTAATAACAAAACTGAATTGTTGCTCATTTTTCTGGAATGTTCTTAATTATATATGGCTTTTCCTTTAGCGAACACAAACCGTCTCGCTACTTGGTCCAGGTTCAGCAGCCTTAATGTCACCTGGCCGTTGGCACAACAACGAATCCCCTGTTACTGCTGTGCAGTACTCTTGAATGTTGTGGAACAGATATTTCGTCCTTTCTGCAGTCATACCTTTTCCTTCCAAACTCTTAGGTAGATTCTGAGGAAGGTTATCTACCTCGCAATTACAGTTGGACAGTCCAATTTTTGCTGACACTTATTGACCCCAGGTATATTCTTTTTCATAGTAAAATGACTGAAAGATGTGATCTAAGGAACTCTTTTCTAACCATGTCGCCAATCATACATATTTATTAAAAGCTCACCAGTTTTTTTTCCGATGATGACAGCTATGTTAAGTTTTGACTCAGAGGTGATATCTTAAATGACCAAGGCAATATCTGTCATGTGGTACTTCCTTTTCATGAGACCAAAAGTCCAGTCACAAAAACAAAAGAAAAAAAAGAAAAAAATCGTATGACCTACTGACAGAAAATAAACAGTTAACTTATTTCTTCATGTAAACCTGACATAACTCATAATGTAATTTTTATTTTGTGCAACGCATTTGTCAGCATGAAGAAACAAATCACAGCACTACAACCGGGCTCTTGTGCAGGCAACCCCACCTTAGTTAAAATTATCAATTATAAAATATGTAGCAAAGTAAATGTCTATAATTGTAACTATACATTATTTTGATGTACAAGCTGGTTACCTCATAATTTGGTACATGAAGACAATGCAGGATTTTCGTTTATGACACCATACCTATAGTCGCCAAAGTTAAATTCCCATTGCGACTTAAGGTATGGTTTTCTTACACTGCACAGTTTGTTTCCAAGGTTATTTTGAAGACTTGTCCATATGGTCATGTCACTGCCACTCCTTTCATCACGAATTTCAAGGATTAGGCTAACAGAGGGCGCTAAAATCTAAAAATCTAAATTTCCCGCACTTTCTGCTTTTTTTTTCTTCGTAGAGTAAAATTTTGTCACACGGCTTAAGGTATGGTTTCCTGTGGTGTGTCGCACACAGTGCATGTGTAAAATTAGAGTGTTCTATGTGTAATAGGACGGGAATAAGGTGGCATCATAAAAACATGTCTTGTTGTACTTAGTTCTATTCTGAACTCTACCTCGTGTCCTTAAAGATGTATAGTATCTAAATACACTATGTGCTTATCCAGCCATGTATGGAAAGATAGGAACTTCAAAAGAAACATGTAATAGTATAAACACAGAGGCAGTCAGTGCAGGAAGAGGGAGAAATAGAAAGAAAACAAAAAGAATAAGAACAATCTCCACATCTTCATTCAAACTGGCTCTCTTCTGATCAATCCCAGCTCTTCCACATTTCCTCAAGATCCCATCAATGAGTGTTGAAGCCTGCCCTCCTGATGAAGCTGGGAAGCAGAAACAAGTTTGTTGAACACTGAGAAGATGGGGGTGTAGAAGAACTGGGATTGATGAGAAGAGAACCAATCTATTTGAGGATAGCAGTATATGAAGATTGCTCTTGCCCTACTGTGTTTTCTTCCTACTTCACCCTAATTCCACAATGACCTGTAATTGTGTTTATTCCATTATGTGTTCCCTTCAATGTACCTGCTTTCTATTCATGACTTGATATGCAATTATTTGTTCCTTTCCACTACTTAAATACATGCTTAGTTAATGCTGTTTACTTGCTAATCCTAATACATAAAAACATGACTTTTTTTAAAACAAGATAAGTTGTTGATGAGATGCTACTGAGCAGGGACAAACTGTCCTATAACTTCCCCCATATCACTCATTTTTCAATGTCGCAGAATTGGTATGGTCTGTGAAAAAGCTGCACAGCAACAACAGCAACAACAACAAAACAAGATTTAAATTCCAAGCCATGGCCTAGGAGTCTTGATCAGTTAGCTCAAGTGGAAAGTGATAATGGATACAGGCATGTAAATCAGATTATCGTCAGGTTGTGATACATTACTTAAATACGCAACAAGCAGCGGAAGAAGTATGAAGAACTGAAATTAGATATACAGAGTAGAAGAATGTTAAATGTATATAATAATAACTGGGTGAGAGGTGTTCCTAAAGTGGAAGAATTTGTCATACACCTCAGAAGCGATGACTCAAAGAAAGAAGAAGCAGAAGCACTTGAGAATGAGTTAGCTGGAGCATTACATAAAATGAATTTCATCATAAAGACCATATTGTTGTAAGTATATACTGTACTTGTGAAATCCTTTATCAAACACTCCACCATTACAATAAAATCTGTCTGTCTTCATTTTAAGACAACATTATTATATTTCGAGACATGTTTCGTCCTCATTTAGGACATCTTCAGTCGATGATATACAAGACACTTTAAAATATAGCCAGGACCTTAAAAACATAAAATGTTAACTAAAATTCAAAATCGAATGCGTCACATTAAAATGTGACATATTTGATGTCATGTCACGAAAACCATTCAAATTGTGAGTATCCTTAAAATAACACAAATTGTAGTCTTTGATGTGACTGACAATGGGATGAGAAAAGTTATGCACACGTTACTTAACTGTACTTTCCGTAGAATACACAGGCTTAGCTGCGTCATGAGTGGAGTAACAAGTAAGAGGAATCTTTTTTTTTTAATGCTATTTCTTCGAGGCATCGACCTATAGAGATCTTTCGCCCCAACTTGCACCGTAAGATATGAACGTGCATGCAATTGGAATTGCGGAAGTGCAGAGTGTTGAATGTGAGGAAAGGAACATTAAGGATGGCACAAACACCCAGTCGCCAGGCCAGGGATATTAATCATTTACAATTAAAAACCCCTGACCCAGCAGGGAATCGAACCCGGGGCCGCCGGGTGACAGGCGGACGCATTGCCCCCTATACCACGGGGCCAGACAAGTGGAATCTTTGATTTAAGCTGCACAAGTTGGTTGAAGGGTTGTGCCACAGTTTGACAATGAGGGCCTAAAAATAGGAAATGTTTCTGTTACCGTGTTTTTGTGGTAGTTATGCGTGAAAGAAGGTGCGGGGTGGTGAATAGGTCTCAGGCTACGAAATTAAAGTGAATTTAAAATTTAACAAGGTTATATTTTCTTTTCAAAATCAAGAAATAACAAACATGGCAGGTACAGAGTAGCAAGGCAACAAAAGTACAATTACAGTATTTACAGGATTTGGGCTTCGAGCCCCGCGATCACAATCCTTGAGCAATTAGCTCAGTTTTACCCCAAACACAAGTGTCAACAGAGGGGCAGAGAACCCCATTCATGCCTAGGAGCACTTGCTCCAAAATACACAGTAAGGCCTCCTTGAGGCGCGCAGAATACAAAATTTTCAGAAAAAGAGCAACTTGCTCTCAAAATTCAGGCCTGTCAAAGGCCCCACCTAATTCCACTTTCAAGCTGTCCTTTCAGGACATATACACAGGGGTAAAATACCCAACCTACTGAGGTCTGTTAAATGACAAGAAGGTTAATTACATGACCTCTAAAATAACAATTTGAGAGGAGGCGATCTGCACTCCTAATACACTTGTTTTTAAAACCTAATCTGGCTCTAGGCCACTAATGCAAGGGCTAATCCCATACTACAGAGGTGACTTTAGAAAAGAACAATTTGCTTTACGTTAACGAAGAATAGGTTGAGAAAAATAAGTTCACCTCAAAACAATATGATTGGGAGCTCGAGAGGGTTAAGCACTCTCTATCCCGATATGCAGTTTAAAAGATGGAATAGATACAAGTTTCTTTACATTTTAAGGAAGGTTACATAATGGAAAAACTTCGGACCCGCCCCGAGAGTTAAACTGCTGAGCAAGCAAGAAAAGAAGTAATTAATCGGCCATTACCTGGTTGTTGACTGCCGCCGAAGAAAGAGGCGCTTCCCGCCCCCTGCTATGTACTTTACACACGAAAAGATGGAACAGAAGTGGCCCGGAGACTCTAAAATCAGCAGTTTATATACTCTCGCGGAAAGTTCGAGGCGTTAGGGGAATGAGAACACCCTCCCACAAACTCTTTATTGGGTAGGATACAGCAACATATTCAAGTTGGGGGAAGATACATCCGATTGGTCAGAAATTAATGAAAGAAATTCGGGATTGGCTAAATTTAAAACAAGGGGAAAGAAAGGGTTAATATTGCCAACTTAAACAATGACAGAAGGAAATTTAACAAAGAACAAACTTTTGAAATTAAATTTTCTCCAAAAGAACAGTTCTTTTTCTTCGCACTAGGGTGCACTATTGTAGTTCTTCAGTAGTGTCCTCTAGAAGAGAAAGTTCACACTTCTTACTACCGGTAAAACAAAAATACATCAAAAGTGGCACAGTTCAAAAACTCCAAACTTTCCAAGTAGTGACATCTTCCGAGAAACTTGAAAATTAATACCGTCGATAAAGTTCAGACTTCCTCCAGCAGAGGAGTTTCAATTGGCGCACATTTTAAATTAGCGGCGTGGAGGTGTACCGCCCGGTACAGTTTCTATAAGTGAAAATAAATGGGCATAATGAAACTTTGACAAATGTGTAGGCACATCTGGTTACTTACGGTACTCGCCCGTCCCGAGCGGTCTGGCTCACCTTGAGTGCTAGCTGTGCTGTAAGAGGAAGTCATTGGTGATCGAAGCTAGCTTGGAGGTGAAATTGTGGAGGGTTACATCCAGCGGGAGGGGTAAGAGGGTATGTTGATCTAATCTGACGCTTGGGCCGGAATAATTTTTAAATTATTTCTTCAGTAAGTATGTTTACCTCCTCTGAGATTTTATTTAAGTTACTAATGGGTTGAAAGTACATGAACAATTGAAGTACTTGGACCCACAGATAAAATTTACTTCCGAAATGGAAAGTAACAATTCCTTAAATTATCTAGACCTTATTATCAGTAATAAGCTTGTGTATAACATCTTCAGGAAGCCCACTCAAACAGTTAATGCAATCTGACAAGATTCTACGCATCCAGAAGTTCACAGGAGAGCTACTTTTTATAGTCTGATCCATAGAGTCCATAATATACCTTTGTCGAACAAAGATCAAATGAACGAGTTAGATATTATCTACTTAACTGTGAGTAAAAACAGATTCAATAGGCAATTTATTGACAAGATTATTAGAAAAATTGAGAATAAACTGGTTTCAACTTCAAACAAAGAATCCAAAAAGAACGAAGATAGTTAAGCACTGTTCACATACAGACACAAGAACATGTATGAAATTACAAATATTTAAAAAAACAGAATGTATGGGTTTCCTATAAGACAGTAAACAATAATTCTCATCTTTTCTATAATCACTATATAGTTAATAAGGTCAACGATACATTTCATAAATGTGGAGTATAGCAATTTAGGCGGGGCAGGTTGGGTGCAACTTCTTCGTTAGATATAAAGAACACATCAACACATCAAAATACAAAACATTTTCAGCCACGAGTTCCCACGTGATTGATTCTAACCATCCATTTACCTCTATAGAGCAAGATATTCAGATCCTTCATTTAAGTAAAAAAAAAGTAATTTACTCAATGTCTTGGAAGACTTTTTATAAACAAAGATCAAAAATGCAACCAGCTCACAACTTAAATGAAATCTCAGAGGAGGTAAACATACTTATTGAAGAAATAATTAATAAATTCTTCAGGCCCAAGCATCAGATTAGATCAACATACTCTCTTACCCCTCCTGCTGGATTAAACCCACCACAATTTCCCCTCCAAGATAGCTTCTATCACAAACGGCTTCCTCGTACAGCACTTAGTTACCGCTAGCACACAAGGTGAGCTACACCGCTCGGGACGGGTGAGGATATGAGTAACCAGATGTGCCCACATATTTGTCAAAGTTTCATTATGCCTATTTACTTTCGCTTACAGAATAATTTCCTATTTTTAGGCCCTCATTGTCAAACTGTGCACACAACCCTTCAACCAGCTTGTGCAATTTGAATCAAGAGATTCCACCTACTCATTATTGCACCGATGATGCAGCTAAGATTTGCATCAAGTATGTGCATTCTACGAGAAATTATACAGCAGTTAAATAACATGTGCATAGCATTTTTCATGCCATTGACAGGCACACCGAAGACTGTTCTTTTCTTTTGCAATCTACTTTACGTCGCACCGACATGCATTGATCTTATGGCGACGATGGGATAGGAAAAGGCTAGGAGTGGGAAAGAAGCGTCCATGGCCTTAATTAAGGAAGAGACCCAGAATTTGCCTGGTGTGAAAATGGGAAACCATGGAAAACCATCTTCAGGACTGCCGACAGTGGGGCTCGAAACCACTAACTCCCGAATGCGAGCTGATAGCCACTTGCTCAGTGCACCAAAGACTATAATTTGTGCTATTATAAAGATCCTCACAATTTTAAGGATTTCACAACATGACATCAAGTACGTCACATTTTAATTGGACGCATACCACTTTGAATTTCAGTTAACATTCAATATTTTTAATGCTCTTGTTATATTTTAAGGTGCTCTGTATATCAACTGAAGATATCCTAGAGGAGGACAAAACATGTCTCGAAATATAATAATGTCTTAAAAAATTAAGGCAGACAATTTGTATTGTATAGGTGGAGTGCTTGATAAAGGATTTCACAAGGAGCACTATACACGTCACTTCACGAGAAAAAGGATGTTACATCTTTGTACCTTCTGATATAAAAAGTATAGGGAAAAGCTAAACATAGTCAATATGTAACTTAAGAAATAACAAAATGATTCTTAATATTGTCAATTGTATCCATTTATTTTTAATTCATTTTTTAAATATTTTACTGCACATTATTATGAGAACACTGCATTAAATGTAAATATACTAATATTTATCCTAAAACACAGTTATCAAAAACGGAAAATACATTTTGTGATGGAAGATGATGTTCTTATCTATGTGTATAACTTAAGAAAAGAAAATCTATATACAGATAACCAGACTACCCCCTGGCTTAAATCCTAAAAATTACATCCAATTTGAGACACCATAACCCAACTGGTATTATGAATCTGGAGAATTATAATACAGGGTGATTCAGCTAACTTGTTCATCTCAAATATCTTCTGATCCGTTAAAGATATAGACGTTCGGTTCCCAAATTCTTAAATATATTAAGGCGGTCATAAAATACTGTCCTGTTCCTATCTATCACATATGTAATTACCGACAAACCGGTAGCAACTTTGTTTTTCTTAAAGGGGAGTACACTCATTTCATCCAATAGAACAATTAATAATCGAGCAACAAATTCAGTGATGTGCTAATTTTGAAAATCCAACGAGAACGTTCGGAGATATTAAAGTGTTCCAAATGTGTAGGTATTAGACAGAAAGAGATGCGCCACTCACCCTGACGTCAGGTGCATAGTTCTCGTGCCTGACTGACGCCTTGTTGATAAACACATATAACTCACTTTCATTACACAGGGAAATGTGCAGTGGGTAAAAAGTCATTAAGGGTATGGTATTATTTCTCTTCCAGGCACATCCACACTTGCATTTAACTACCTTGCTTGGTTTATATGTTCCTGAAGAAAGGAAAACCATGTTCGAATAAGCCGAGTGAGATGGTTTAACACAAGCGCAGATGTGCTGACGAAGATAAAATACCATGTTCTCAATCATGTTTTGAGGGACTGTAGAAATTCCTTCTAGTGACGGTGCTTGTGGTTGTTAATTTAAGGCTGGAACATGGAGGTTACCAGCCATTCGTACCAATAAAATACGTTGAAAGAGATAAAGTGAAGATTTGTGCCCCTAGAAAACTAAAGGTATCAATAAGAAAGACAAGGGCAATGCAAAGAAGGAAAACAGAGGACAATCTAGGCAACCCACGTTTTACAATTTGTGAGCTGTGGAGGGTAAATTCCTTCTGAAGTAAGGATTACAGTTTCATTGAAAGGATTAATTTTAAATGATTATTGTAGACATACTTTTTGATGTCATAATTTGCTATCTGTACTTCATACTGGTAAGCTATACAGCCCAATTCGACCACTGCTACAGGTGAATTTTGAACATGTACTGTGAACATGTACATTTTCAGTGGTAATAAATAGGAAAGGCTCCAGAAATGTGTTTGTGTAGTACTGTTGCTCCAGGAAATGGAAATGTGGTGCTCCTATTACCCGTTCTCATTCACTTACAGGCAATTCGAGTTAAAGTCACTAGTTTAGCACGTGCTCGAAAACATCACATCAACTGCATTGCACATCTGCAATCTTTTGGTGAGAGATACACACACAGGCTGAAGTGTTTCCCTCTACATCATACAGCATGCTGCAACAATGTGGTGCTTTAAGTCATCTGGAGTAATCGGGGCTTGCTGATGGAATTTGTCCTTCACTGCACCCCTGAGAAAAAATCTACAGGAGTCACATAGGGCAAACGTGCTGGCCACCTAACTGTTCCTCCACGCCCACTCCACAAGTCGGGGAAGGACCTGTTAAGGGCTCCTCTAGCAATGAGTGCATAGTAAGCAGGACACCCATTGTGTTGGAACTACATGCACGTATGTCCTCAAGAAAATCTGCGTATCTGTGACCTGTTAATGTACCTTCCATGAAGTAAGGACCGATCACAAATTCCCCCAGTATCCCACACCACATATTAACACCCCACTGCCTCTGGTGTTCCATCAGCCTCAAGCCAGTGCAGGTTCTCCATAGCCCAGTAGTGCATATTCCTCTGGTTTACATTGCCACGGTTGATGAACGTGGCTCCGTCGGTAAAAAGAACTTGCTGGAGGAACTGTCTGTTGTCTCGTGCTTGCACAAGAAAAGACTGACAGAATTTCACCCTCCTTTCATAATCACGACCATGGAGTTACTGGTGAAGTGTTATGTGGTACGCACGGTGCTTGTGCCGCTGCAAAATACAAATTATACTTGGCTAGCTTATTCTAGTGCCCCTCAAAATGTCCCGTATACTCATCTGTGGATTGTGCACAACTGCCGCAAGAAAGTTCATTGTCATTGATTCGCCCCTTTTTTTGTTTGTTTGTTTGTTTGTTTGTTTGCTTGTTTGTTTGTTTCTGTTTCTCTTACAAGGCATTCCGTTTCCGTCTAATAATTTCCTACACAATCTCCAAAGGGTATTTCATGATGAATGCTGTCATAACGGATACCTCTCCGTGTACGATGTTACTGCTGACGTTACATTTCTTTTACATTCACTATAAATAAGTAGCATGTGCAATTTTTCCTAATTGCTGTAGTACATTTCCCTCCACTTCAGCAGTAGTGTACTCAGAACTTAATCATACAATGGTGGCATGCGTAGAATGTCATCTCTTATGTCCGTAAGCATTTCTCCCACTCCACCTCATCTGTATCCCAGCGGAAATATCTCAAACAACTTTACAACATAGGATAAATAATAACTACTCTACTCTTTCAGCACTGGCAAACTTGAGAAAATTGAATTAATTTACACATTAAAATTTAAAATGAAACAAAACTCTCCCATTTAGTTTCTTGTAAACGTCTCTTCCAATTTTATTCTTACGAGTGTGGCTGACTATCAAATATTTTGACAATGCACAATACCATCACAATGGGCTAGGTATGGAATACAGATGGTATGTGTGTGTATCAACGAAGCGTGAGTTATGCGGGAGGACAATTCACTGGACATCACAGCGAGCAGCGCATCCCTTTCTGTCTAATACCCACACACATGAAGCCCTTCAACATCTTCAAAAGTACTTGTCTAATTTGCAAAATAAGCACATCTCTGAATTTGTTGCTCGAATCTTAATTTTTCTATTGGGTGAAATTAGTATAGTCCCATTTAAGAAAACAAAGTTGCTACCGGTTTCTTAGTAATTACGGATGTGATTGAGAGGAATAGGATACTATTGTCGGAGCCCCTTAATACAATTTAAGAATTTGAAAAGAGAATGTCTATACCTTTAAACAGATCAGAAGGTATTTGAGGTAAACAGCTTAGCTGAATCACCCTGTATACCAGTATACCGCAGGCAGGTTTTTGAACTTTCTTACTTGCCAGAGTTGTACATAATGAAGTGATATAGAAAAGGATCACCTTCTCCTCACATACTATGACTCAATAGAGTATCTGTTCTTTTGCTGTTGGTTTAACACAGCTTTGACACAGATCTTATGGTGACGACAGGATGCGGCATAGCTAGGACTGTGAAGGAAGGAAGGAAGGAAGGAAGGAAGGAAGGAAGGAAGGAAGGAAGGAAGGAAGGAAGGAAGGAAGGAAGCGATTGTGGCTTTAATTAATGTACAGCCTAGCATGAAAATGGGAGAACACAAAAAGCCATCTTCAGGGTTGCCTACGGTGAGTCTCGAACCCACCATCTCCCGAATGCAAGCTCTCAGCTACATGACCAAAATGGTGTTCCAGTAGGTTTCCATGGGTTTTTCTACTGCAGTAAGCTTAAAGATATGAACATCCTTCAAGCTGAAAGCCAATTTATATATCTTTTTGCTTATTGATGGAAATAACATTTAAGAAAGAAAGAGACAGGTACATGCTTAGCAAGTTCTTGAACTTTTCAAAATCACAATAAATCATACAATTAAAATGTATCTCCCATTTTTGGAATACATTTATAACAACATAAATATATATATTTTTTTGGCTAGTTGCTTTACGTCGCACCGACACAGATAGGTCTTATGGTGACGATGGGGCAGGAGAGGGCTAGGAGTGTGAAGGAAGCGTCCACGGCCTTAATTAAGGTACAGCCCTAGCATTTGCCTGGTGTGAAAATGGGAAACCACGGAAAACCATCTTCATTAATTAAGGCCACGCCCGCTTCCTTCCCACTCCTAGCCCTTCCCTGTCCCATCGTTGCCATAAGACCTATCTGTGTCGGTACGACATAAAGCAACTAGTAAAAAAAAAAAAAAAATGTATTGTTATTTTCATATGTAACTAGTCAAGTTGGCAGCAATGATGGTCTTACTTAGGGCAACCATATTTGCTTTTTAGAGACCAACCTTACACGATTTCAAATATAGCATGAGCGTTCTTTACCCCTCGCCCATGGTGCAGAACTCACCTCACCCACAGTGCAGAACTCACCTCTTAGGAGGAGGGGACTGAGTTGTTGTGATGTGACCGGGTGGAACTTCCACATCAGTATGACAAGGGGGTGTCTTCTTGTCCATCAGGAGTGGTTCCTCTAGCCGAGAAAATTCACATTTATCTACAAAACAAATTTTAAATTTAACATCAGGTAGGTTGATCACTTGAGACTGGATTTGTATGTACTATTAATCTATGAAATTTGTACATAAATATAAAGCAGAAAACCTCAAATTATATACCAAATATGTAATATCAAAATTAGAAGGAAGTTTCAAAAATGCTTTTATTGAGAATGAAAAGTAAAAAATAAGTCAAGTTTAAACAAATCACAGCAGAAATATTTGTCACATTAAATTGCAGAACAAAAGTCAATCAAGGTGTGAAGCACAGTATATTGCAAGGTATTTATCCATATTTTCAGAAGTCAGGTTCCGTCAGCAGTCGGAAAGTACACTAATATATAGATGGACAATGGTAACTGTGCAATCATGAGATGTCAGTGAACACCGCTACGACTGATCGCAAAATCATCAGTTAAGATTTCAGCGAGTCAGTATACGCCAGTGCTCACAGCAGCTGTCTTGCCTCACATAGCCTCTCCGCATGTTCCGATTACCACACTGTCCCCCACCACACACTGCTGCCTGTAGTTATACGGGAAGGTGAATTAAGATTATCAGACGTAATTTGAAATATTTTAATAACAAAGATTATTTCATAAATGAATGAATGAATAATAATTAATGGTTGTAACAAAACACTACATAATATGCACAAATTAATACTGAATCAAATGTTGTCATCACTTTCAAACTGGTCAAGAACTGATCTTACTCAACCATAATCTGGCATTCGTTTATTTGTTCATGGTGTGATTGAGAAATCTAGCACAAAATGTGAATAACAAAACACAAGAGAAAAACTGAGCGCAACTTATTCGAAACTCCAAACATAAAGAGGTTTTTAAAGTTATACCATCAGCCCCCTTATTTTCAATATCAATGCCTTCATGCTTTATTTTACTGACAAGACTCCCGTTCCTACTGAAATTCTCGCTAGACCTGACTGCAGTGGTACAGCGAGTCTCTCTTCAGCTTCTTTTTCCACGAACTTTGTCACTTAATAAATTATCTCCCTCGCTTGTGCATGCAGCTCCTTGTTTTTTACCTTTGTGTTGACAGGTGACATTTTCTTAAACATAACTAATACTGCGGTCACTACATCTTCAACAAAGCTACAATTACCAGGCATGATGAAATGGTTTGATTGTTAACAAGCCCTGGATCATTGTGGGATAGAGTTCTGCTGTGAGATGAGAACGATGACAGAGGCCAGCAGAGTCATCATTCAGACACGTGCTGAAGTAGAAAAGATTGTAGTAGAGGTGCTTGGCCAGTCTACGCATGCACAGAATCTTTCCCTCTCTCTCTTTCTTCCATCAGTTGTCTCCCTTGCACAATGAATGTAAAGAGTTGCACAGTTATTGTGACCCATCCCTATACTGATAATGATTGCCTGACATTGCAGGAGGTGCATACTTAAGTACCTGCAAACAGCGTTCAGTTCATATTTCAAGTCACACGATATCCATTGATTCCATGAGTGATAGTCCATAAGTTTACAATTTTTTATGTTTTCAGTAATCCAGCCAATGTTGGATTTGATGTACATAACATCACATGCAATTTTAGGATTCTGCAAGATATTTTGTGTGTCCCTCATTGATATGGCCAACTCAGGAGGGAAAGAGTCAACAACAGTCTTAACATTTTGAAGGTGTTTACTGTAGAAATTAAATGAATTGAAATGGCGTATGGCTTTTAGTGCCAGGAGTGTCCGAGGACATGTTCGGCTCGCCAGGTGCAGATTTTTTATTTGACGCCCGTAGGCGACCTTTGCATCATGATGAGAATGAAAGGATGATGAAAACGACACATACATCCAGCCCCCATGCCAGCAAAATTAACCAATGATGGTTAAAATTCGCACCCTGCCAGGAATCGAACCCGGGACCCCTGTGACGAAAGGCCAGCACACTAATCATTTAGCCAAGGAGCCGGACACTGTAGAAATTAACCTGTGTTACCCAAGTGGCTCATCGTGTTAATGAAGTCTGTGAAGAAACTGTCCCTTGTGATGGTTGCAACCCAGTAAGCCTGCATGTGCAATTGCACTTTCACAAACCACTTTTTGGTTGAAGGAACACATTCACTGACTTGAGGGAAGCGACTTTGTACCTCTTCTGCAACTCGGTGGGTAGCATAGACCAAAGAAAACAGGAAATGGATGAG
This sequence comes from Anabrus simplex, assembly GCF_040414725.1. Taxonomy (NCBI): domain Eukaryota; kingdom Metazoa; phylum Arthropoda; class Insecta; order Orthoptera; family Tettigoniidae; genus Anabrus; species Anabrus simplex. Next base: position 802,657,747 of record NC_090266.1, read on the forward strand.
GTGGGAATAGAATATTTTAAGTGCACTTGCAGCGTTCAGCATGTAGTATGCTGAGTCAATGTACATTAAAAGAACTCTTTCTTTTTGTACCCCTTCAGGCTACAATACCTATAGTCCAACCTTAACAAATAGGGCAACTGCTGTGTGATCTGTGCATTCTAGAACTCTGCTGCCAATGATATATGGTTTTGATGCGTTGTCCAAACTCGGCCTTCCCTCAACCAAGTTTGCTAAGTATTGGCCCAAAACGTTGGTGTTTTCATCCACAGCAATTCAGATGTAAGAAAAGCCTATTTCCGTTCTGATGTTCTCCACGCACTTGATGCTACATAACTTTTCCATCGGTAGTATAGGCAATGTTCATAATTATTTAGGACAGAACTTTAATAGCTAACGAACTTGGGATTGGAGCCATTCAGGTTGAAATAACTATTCAATGTGAAACTGATATAGTACCTATAGAACTGAACTACTGTCTGGGACAAAATGTAATATCCTCAGTTCTTGAAAGCACCTCAAATGTCCATCCCACTGTTTACCGTAAATATCAATGATCAAAGTACAACACATCTCTCCCTTCCATACCTCTACCTGCCTTATTGTAAAAATCACTGAGTAAGTTGCAGTGGAATGAGGAATTACCCTATACATAATGTCATTCCCACTTTCTTGTAAAGACGGCGAACAAAACTTAGGATGCATTCAGGTGGTAGGATGATGAGCCAATTATGTATTGAGAGCTGTCAATTAAATGTGTTTTCCAGTGCTAATTAGGAAGTGTACAATGATAGGATAAGCTGGCGTCCGGGAGTAGTTGTATGTCAGTATCGCTTCATTTCTTTTGTCTGTTAGTAGTGTTCAAATGTAGTATATCGTCCGTTCGAGTTTGCCTCCGGGATGAGAATGTGCTAGACTTCGGCGTGAAATATGAAAACCGTTGGGAAAACGCTTTTGTGAATGGTTCGGAGCTTCGTATTTCGGCCCACGTGCTGGCTTTAAATGGAACTATGTATCTGGTGAAAGTTGGTTAAATGATTCTGTTGGTGATAATGAACTGTTGTCTACTGATTACTCTGTGTTTCGTCAAGACAGACAGCAGGTCCATAGTAGCAAAGTGAAAGGGGGAGGGATTATGATTGCTGTGAAATCTGCTCTAAGGCCAGTTTCCCGGCCAGAGCTGGTGGAAGACTGGGAGTGTCTCGTGGTCAAGGCCACCCCAACTTCAGGGAGGTCTGTGTTTGTAGTGTGCTGCTACCTGCCACCAGATGAAGTGACTGCTAGGATGAGTAATCTTTAGGCAACACTGGCTAACGTCACAGCTGTTTTAAACCCACAGGATATCCTTGTAGTTTGCGGAGACTTTAACATCAGGCATTTGGTTTGGAATCCTGGTCTCGTTATAAAACAAAGATGTGCTGATGTCTTCTTACTTCTTGAAATCGTCAGTGAATTCGGACTCAAGCAAATGTGTCACTTCCCAACAAGAAACGAGAACTTCCTGGACCGTGTTCTAATATCGGATCAATACTGTGGACACTTGGACTGCTTTGAGACGGAAAAGGTAATTACATCCGACCATCGAGCTGTAGAATTCACTCTACCTTTACGACAAGTTATGCGCCCCGTACCGCAGAGGAAGTTAATGTTCGCATGGACTAAGGCCGATTTTCCTCTAATGAGAGATCTCCTTTCGTTGTGTCCCTGGAATTGAATCAAGGACTCCCCCTCCATCGACGAGGCGTTAACCCTTTTCTATGACTTCCTTCGTGCTGTAATAAAAGACACTGTACCGTCCCTGATAGTTAGCACGCGGAAATACCCATGCTGATACGACTCTGAGGTAATAGATAAATTAAAAGAAAAGGAGAGGGCAAGAAGGAAGTTCAGAAAAACGGGCCATAACAGTGATTATGTGCAATTTTCTACCATACGCGGTGAATTTAAGCGTCTTTCAAGAAATACAGAAACTATATAACTTCGATGGAATCAAAATTAGTTGCCAACCCGAAGTGTTTCTGGAATTTTGCAAACAACAAACGGAGGTCACCTCGCCTGCCATCTACTATGCTTCAGGACGGGAAAGAACTATAGGACAAGAGGAGCATCTTGGACAGTTTTGCAGATACCTTTGAAAAGTATCACTCACCTCCCGCACAGTGTAATCTATCCACTTTGTCCGTGTGTGATATAGGCCTAACTTCAATAGTGACCTCTCCAGCAGAGGTATCTCAATTCTTGCTTCCTTGGATACCTCCAAATCATGTGGTCCATATGATGTACCCGCAATAGTATTGAAAGAATGTGCATCTGACCTAGGTAGGCCACTTAGTATCATAATAAATATGTCATTCTCGTCAGGGTATTTTCCGTGTGAGTGGAAGAAAGGTTACGTCATACAAGTGTTCAAGAAAGGAGACAAAATGGTGTTTGATAACTATAGGCCTGTTGTATTATTGTCCCTGATTTCAAAGGTGGCAGAGAAGATCGTGTATAAGAGATTGTACAGTTCAGTTTCACAGTATATTAATATAGCGCAGAACTGTTTTGTACAGAAACGCTCTACCACGTCCAATATGGCGGTGTATATCAATTTCATTTCAGAATCTCTCGATAGGAGGCAACAAGTGGATGTTGTTTATACGGACTTCTCCAAAGCCTTTGATTCAGTTCAACATGATGCTCTACTCACCAAATTGTCAGCATATGGGATAGGAGGGAGTGCTTTGGAGTGGATTAGAAGCTATCTCGCTAATAGAGTTTGCGTAGTAAAAGCTGATGGTATTTTGTCAAAGCCGTACCACCCTACTTCAGGTGTCCCCCAAGGCTCATAACATCAGTTATACAACACAGTATCTGCCTTCTCTATGCTGACAATCTAAAGATCTTTAAGGTAATCAATAGTGAGTTGGACTGTAAGTTCTTACAGTCTGACTTAAACCTACTAAGTAACTGGTGTAAAAAGTGGCTGCTTGGTTTGAATACTTCAAAATGCAACGCAATTACATTTTCACGCAAGCTGCAACCAGTAAATTACCCCTATCATTTATGCAATTTCCAAATAGCTCGTGTGAATGAAAGAAATGATCTTGGTGTGACACTTTCAAACTGCTACGGTCTTTCCTTCGAGAAACATTTAGACAAGATTTCTAGGAAAGGGTTTAAATTACTTGGCTTTCTGAAAAGAAATTGTGCCGAATTTGTTTCTCCTAAAACTCTAATAACTTTGTTTTGCTCTCTAATCAGGCCATCGTTAGAATACTGTTGCGAGGTGTGGCTGCCTTCTCAGCAGTATTTAATACAAAACTTGGAAAGAGTCCAAATAAGGTTCATGAAATGGATCAGCTACAAGGGTTTTGGTAATTCTCTCTCTTCGTCCGATTAAGAGTCTTTTTGTGAGACTATGAGCATGAGGACATTGCACTCACGCCGCAGATGTGCCAATGCCCTCTTTCTTTATAAGTGTCTGGGGAACAGAGTGGATTGCTTAACATTACTGGAGCTGATTCCATTACATGTTCCTCGCCGCAATACTAGGCAAAGGTATATTTTTCATCTGGCTAAAGTGAGAACTGTGGCTCGGGCTAACTCATGGCTTGTGAGGGCACTAACATCACTGAATGAGGTGGGTGAATCAGTGGACCTTTTTCACTCACCCCCGTCTAAAATCAGGCATACCCTAATGAACTCATGAATGTAAGGCCCTATCTGTAAAATATGTAAATGTTACTAGATGTAGTTTAATAATGTCAATTATTTAAGGAGATTTAGTTTTATTTATTTATTTATTTTATTTATTCAAGGCTTTGTAAATATGCATATAAAAAGGTCTCTAGATTTAGTTTTAACTTGGTTATTATTTTAGGAAATTAGTGTTATTTACTTAAGGTGGATTTGTTGTATATTATGTTTTATTGAATCATCTTTAATTGGGAAAATAACCTGTTGATGATAAATAAATCTGATCTAATCTAACCAGATTATTTTCATTCCCCTTATTTGAAAGTGGCCATCATTGTATTAATTTGAACTGTGTATTACAGTTCAAAAAAATTAGGGGAACATGTTTTTGAATGTAAGCCATGCTCCACAAAACAAAACCTCACACCCAGGTAACTAAATCTTTATTCTTTACCATTGAAGTATACAAAGGAACATCGATGGATTTGCATTCATTTTCAGAACACAAATGGAAATGTCCAAATAGGGGCGAAAACAAAGCGATAACAGTCCTCCAGGGTGGAATTTTCTTTTTGCTTTATGTCACACCAACATAGAGAGGTCTTATGGCGACGAAGGGACAGAAAAGGCCTAGGAGTGGGAAGGAAGTGGCTGTAGCCTTAATTAAGGTACAGCCCCAGCATTTGCCTGGTGTGAAAATGGGAAACCACAGAAAACCATCTTCAGGGCTGCCAACAGTGGGGTTCGAACCCACTATCTCCCTGATGCAAGCTCACAGCTGCGCGAACCTAACTGCACGGCCAACTCGCAGTGGATTTTTATCACAGTTGATCGCTGGACTGACGAGAAACAAAAAGGACGCACGTCGGCTATCCTCCCTCCCAGGATGGGCTGCCTTGGGGTAAGCGCTGTTGGTTTCATTTCCACCTTAATTTATATTTAATGTTTGGTTGTACTTTCACATAGGAATTTACCCCTACTCACCCAGATTCACCACTCCATTACTCAAATGCCTTAGCTTTTCAGATGGGCCTGCCTGTTTGATTTTGGAGGCATTCCCCCTTTTCTTATAACTTGGTAAACCATGTAATTAGTAGATTAATATTATTTCCCTTGGGGTTTGCCTCCAATAACTCTGTATTACTTGATGCACGCTAGTTTTTCCTCTGCCCCGTATCAGAAGTGTTTTTGGTGAGTGAGCAAGTTGAACTGGCCTCTGCGTGAAGTTTAAGTATTTCTGATTTCCACTTGTTTCCGTTATGTGTCGCGATTGTCTGAAAGCGCTGTTAGCCTTGACTTAATGTTGTATTACTAATATCATGTGTTACTTATTATCTTCAATCATTTTATTATGGAAGTTGCCTTACGCTGAAGTATCTCTAACTTAGCCTCTTGACTCAAAGGAATAGTCCTTGGTAAATTACATTTAGTCTTGTTGATGTCAAGTGTTATTTTGTAATGTTTTATTTTGTAATACAATATCACAAAACAAGGGATCACCGTTGATTTTTCTAGCAACCCGCAACCTACGTATCCCAATGCCCCTGGTAGGGTTTCCATGCCCGCTGCAAATCCTTTCTTATAGTCATCACGTTGCCCAACCTGAGTTCATTTGTTTAGGCTTGATGCAGTTTATCTGATGTTGGGTTTGGTGCTATGGATGTTAAAGTGCTGTGTAATTTAATTTTTCCTTTTTCCTTGCTATGTGTGATGTAACCTCTGAAAACCAGTTACAAACGCTATGGAGGGACATCCCAATTTACAACTGGCTTCAATGATTGGAAGCATAGAAATCAACAGGTAATGGAACATGAGAATTTCCACTCTCATTGTGATTATGTTTAAAAAATGGGGTTGTGAATTGTGTAGAGCTGACAGCAGTCTGCTCTCTTAGTTAGAACGAGGAGTTAAATATTGGAGTTTTGTACTCCAAAACGTAATTTCAACAGTCAAGAAACGGTCCTCTCATGGATTAGCATTCCAGGATGAAGATGAAGTACAGTGGAAGTCCGCCATAGCGAGTACAGCATATAGCGAGAATTCCATTTTAACGACAGGTGGTTTTTTTCTGTCCCTTGATAATTCCTGTATTAAACAGTGTATTAGCCTTTGGACAAAGCGAGAACCTTATCACTGATGCATCCGTTATTAGGAGTGATTAAGCATGCATTATTTTTCTTCCTTATTGATATTTCACTCCAACAATTACATTGAATGTGAACGAACTTCTTCGGTATAGTTCTATAGTTTTCTTGCGATATGCACTAGCGAGCTCTCTCATCAACATTCGAACATGAAGGCGATGTCTGAGTCGATAAGTAATATGTACTCGTCGACTGCTGTTCTGTAAACACAATTTGAAATGAAAGAGAAGATGTTTCCATAATAAATGCATAAATAGCACTGCTGATAGCAGTAGTTAAATCATTAGAAATAAAGGCTGAAGTAAACGATCTCTTAATTTTAATACTATGAACTGAAATTAAGTAGGAATGTGATACACCTCAAAATATGGTGCAGAGTGGATGACTGATTTCGGAGGTTAGTTCCCTCTATAAAACCTTGTTAGAGCATTACGCAGGGGACAAGGAAAGAGAATGTGTTAAACTAGAAAACGTACTATTGAATACATGAATAAAAACTATCCAACAGGGATATGTAAACACTTTATACCGTTTTTCAAGCACGCGTACATTTTACATAGTGTATATACAAGTAAAGTGAAAGATATAGGCTTATCTACCATTTCTAAAGATGGAGAGTATTAAACGGAGTGAAAAAGACGAGAGAACAAATATGAAAACCTTTTACACTGGGGCTGATTAAAAAACATCACTTTATCAAAAGGTGTGTAAAACACCACACAACAAATATTAAAATGTTTGCACTGGGGCCCATAAAGGTATCTGCACCTTATTGCAAATGACACACTTTCTAAAACAAATGTCAGCTGAAGCCTTATATTTTGGACCAGTGGGTTATTAAACAATGTTTTCTGGTCACACTTTTCAACCAAGAATTATATGGAGGATAACTCGGCCATATGCGAGACATTGAACTGGAATGCTGACTATATTGGTAGCTCTCGCAGAAAACTGTTTCCTGTTCCTCGGCTAGTCATACCTCCTAGTGTATGGCACTGTTGACAAGATACAGAGCTTGAAAGTCAGCTGATGTGTCGTGTTTGATGGTTTTTTTTTTTTTTTTTTTTAATATCTGACATTATATCAAATATGTGATATAATCTATATAATCAGTCAGTGGTAATGAAGTTCAGTACTGGAAGTAACACCCAGTGGATAGTGAATACCCTTGAAAAGAGCTGCATGAATTACAAATCCTCAGGAAAGTGACAGAAAGGTATCTATTCATTAGGCTAGTGAGTTATAGCAAAAAGCAATCCTTATACAAAGCTCATGGCAACTCTTTCAACCCTTATGCAAACCTCACGGCAACTCTTCTAGTGTTAGAGAAAAACCGAACAAACTTGGAACTTTTAGCCATAAGTCGGCTAAACATGGGCTGAATGGTGCCACCTGTTTTGTTCCCCACCTGTATAATAGTGGTAAGTCAACAGGAGGCATGATATCGTATAGAGTTGTAAAACTTTAACGATTAATTTGTTGCCAGTATCTCCATTTAATGTAGTAGCATGAATTTTCAATGCATACAGAAGGGCCTATCTCCACCCTAGTGAGAACCATTCCCACCCCCACCCCTGCTCACCCAAATACCTCCACCCCTCATAAACAGGTATGCATATTCATTTCTAACATTCTCAGGTCTTTAGTTGGATTAAAATTACAAACTGCATCGAAGAACGTTGAATGTCAGAGTATTTAGGGATTGTAGTAAGGATGTAAAGAAGGGGGCATATACTGTAAGCGAATGGTAAGACCACAATTAGAGTATGGTTCCAGTGTATGCGACCCTCAACATGATTACTTGATTCGAGAACTGGAAAAAATCCTCAGAAAAGCAGCACAATTTGTTCTGGGGATTTCACACAAAGGGTGAGTGTTACAAAAATGTTACAAACTTTGGAATTCAAGAGGACATATTGGGACAAATATGAATTTGTAAGACAGGGAGTTAGGGATTAGAATAACTTACCAAGGGAGATGTTCAATAAATTTCCAATTTCTTTGCAATCATTTAAGAAAAGGCTAGGAAAACAACAGATAGGGAATCTGCCACCTGGGCGACTGCCCTAAATGCAGATCAGTAATACATACATACATACATACATACAAACATCTATATATATAAAATAAGAGTTTTGTCTGTACATTGCTCAGAATTTGAAAAGAATGGTATTACTGTATCGGTCATGTCCACAGCAACAAGAAAATGCATTTTTTACTTTTCCGTAATTTCTGTCTGTCTGTCTGTCTGTCTGTCTGTCTGTCTGTCTGTCTGTCTGTCTGTCTGTCTGTCTGTCTGTCTGTCTGTCTGTCTGTCTGTCTGTCTGTCTGTCTGTCTGTCTGTCTGTACAAGCATCACGAGAATACGGCTGAAGAGAATTTAATGAATTTAATGGCGACGATGGGATTGGAAATTAATAATGGTGTGAAGGAAGCGGCCTCGGCTTTAAGGTACAGCCTGGTGTGACTGGTGTGAAAATGGGAAACCACGGAATACCATCTTCAGGGTTGCCGGCAGTGGGGTTCGAATCCACTATCTCCCGGATGCAAGCTGACAGCTGCGCGCCCCTAACCACATGGGCAACTCGCATGGTAGTACCGACTGTAACAGCCTGCCAGTATATTGGCGGGAAGTAGCTGGGGAGTAAGATAACTTTCTTCTTTAGCATGTCATTCCTCTGGTTCATACATTTTCAGATATATCTGGTACGTAACACACTGGTTCATCATAGTATTCGAGCTATTCAATCCCTACTCTGAGGCACTGACTGGAATGAGTACTGTGGATATTTAACGGAATAATGACAGAGAGTGTTCACGGCAGTCTGCGACCTGGTTATTCCAGCTCTGGAACTTTGGACTCTTAGATCGGCACCGTAGTACTGTTTGTTGAAAGTGAGAAAGTGTGCGGTTTTTCATTTGATCGAGTATTTTACATGATAAAATTGCTTTCAATAGTTACATTCCTACTGACGTTTTTGTAATGACCTATATTGAATTCAGTTAGGAAAACCACCAAGTCAGTCTTTCTGAGAATCCCGTAGCGAAGCACGGGTACATCAGCTAGTTATCATTATAGACTGTTATGCCTTTCAGCGTTCAGTCTGCAAGCCTCTGAGAATTTACTAAACGTCGCCACAATCCTCGATTTGCAACTAGTGTTGTGGTCTCATTAGTTCTATACCTCTTATCTTTACATCGTTAGAAACAGAGTCTAGCCATCGTAGTCTTGGTCTCCCTCTACTTCTCTTACCCTCCATAACAGAGTCCATTATTCTCCTAGGGAACCTATACTCCTCCATTAGCCTCACATGACCCCACCACCAAAGCCGGTTTATGCGTACAGCTTCATCCATCGAGTTCATTCCTAAATTAGCCTTTATCTCCTCATTCCGAGTACCCTCCTGCCATTGTTCCAACCTGTTCGTACGACCAATCATTCTTGCTACTTTCATGTCTGTTACTTCTAACTTATGAATAAGATATCCTGAGTCCACTCAGCTTTCGCTCCCGTAAAGCAAAGTTGGTCTGAAAACAGACTGATGTAAAGTTAGTTTCGTCCTGGGAGCTGACTTCCTTCTTACAGAATACTGTTGATCGCAACTGCAAGCTCACTGCATTAGCTTTACTACATCTTGATTCAATCTCACTTACTATATTACCATCCTGGGAGAACACACAACCTAAATACTTGAAATTATCGACCTGTTCTAGCTTTGTATCACCAATCTGATATTCAATTCTGTTGAATTTCTTACCTACTGACATCAATTTAGTCTTTGAGAAGCTAATTTTCATACCATACTCATTGCACCTATTTTCAAGTTCCAAGATATTAGACTGCAGGCTTTCGGCACAGTCTGCCATTAAGTCCATGTCGTCAGCATAGGCCAAACTGCTTACTACATTTCCACCTAACTGAATCCCTCCCTGCCATTTTATACCTTTCAGCAGATGATCCAAGTAAACTACGAACAGCAAAGGTGAAAGATTACAGCCTTGTCTAACCCCTGTAAGTACCCTGAACCGAGAACTCATTCTACCATCAATTCTCACTGAAGCCCAATCGTCAACATAAATGACTTGGATTGATTTTAATAATCTACCTTTAATTACATAGTCCCCCAGTATGCCTAACATCTTTTCCCTCGGTACCCTGTCATATGCTTTCTCTAGATCTACGAAACATAAACACAACTGCCTATTCCTCTCGTAGCATTTTTCAATTACCTGGCGCATACTGAAAATCTGATCCTGACAGCCTCTCTGTGGTCTGAAACCACACTGGTTTTCATCCAACTTCCTCTCAACGACTGATCGCACCCTCCCTTCCAAGATGCCTCGTATACTAATCAATGAGATACCTCGAAAGTTGTTGCAATCCTTCCTGTTCCCTTGCTTATAGATAGGTGCAATTACTGCTTTTGTCCAATCTGAAGGTACCTTACCAACACTCCACGCTAATTTTACTACTCTATGAAGCCATTTCATCCCTGCCTTCCCACTATACTTCACCATTTCAGGTCTAATTTCATCTATTCCTGCTGCCTTATGACAATGGAGTTTATTTACTATCCTTTCCACTTCCTCAAGCATAATTTCACCAACAGCATTTTCCTCCTCCCCATGAGCTTGGCTGTTTGCAACACCACCATGATGATTTCCTTTTACATTGAGAAGATGTTCAAAATATTCCCTCCACCTCTCCAGTGATTCCCTGGGATCTATTATGAGTTCACCTGAATTACTCAAAACACTGTTCATTTCCTTTTTCCCTCCCTTCCTAAGATTCTTTATTACTGTCCAGAAAGGTTTCCCTGCTGCTTGACCTAGCCTTTCCAGGTTATTACCAAAATCTTTCCATGACTTCTTTTTGGATTCAACAACTATTTGTTTTGCTCTGTTTCTTTCATCTACGTACAAATCCCTGTCTGCCTCGCCCCTTGTTTGGAGCCATTTCTGATAAGCCTTCTTTTTACGTTTACAGGCTGCTCTCACTTCATCATTCCACCAAGATGTTCGCCTTTTCCCATCTTTACACACAGTTGTTCCTAGGCATTCCCTTGCTGTTTCTACTACAGCATCCCTGTATGCCACCCATTCACTTTCTATATCCTGAACCTGCTTACTGTCTACTGTTCGAAACTTCTCACTAATCATATCCATGTACTTCTGTCTAATTTCCTCGTCCTGGAGACTTTCTACCCTTATTCGTTTGCAGACGGATTTCACTTTCTCTACCGTAGGCCTAGAGATACTTAGTTCACTACAGATCAGATAGTGGTCTGTATCATCGAAAAATCCGCGAAAAACTCTTACATTCCTAACAGATTTCCTGAATTCAAATTCTGTTAAGATATAGTCTATTATGGATCTGGTACCCCTAGCCTCCCATGTGTAGCGGTGAATAGCCTTATGCTTGAAGAATGTATCCATAACAGCTAAACCCATACTAGCACAGAAGTCCAGTAAACGCTTCCCATTCCCATTAGCTTCCATATCTTCCCCACATTTACCAATCACCCTTTCGTATCCTTCAGTTCTATTCCCAACTCTTGCATTGAAATCGCCCATTAGCACTATCCTATCCTTGCTGTTGACCCTGACCACGATGTCACTCAAGGCTTCATAAAACTTGTCAACTTCATCCTCATCTGCACCCTCACATGGTGAATACACGGACACAATTCTTGTCCTAATTCCTCCCACTGACAAATCTACCCACATCATTCGCTCATTTACGTGCCTAACAGAAACTATGTTGCTTGCAATGGTATTCCTGATAAAGAGCCCTACCCCAGACTCTGCCCTTCCCTTTCTAACACCCGTCAAGTACACTTTATAATCTCCTATCTCTTCCTCATTATCTCCCCTTACCCGAATATCACTTACTCCTAGCACATCCAGATGCATCCTCTTTGCTGACTCAGCCAGTTCTACGTTCTTTCTTCCATAAGCCCCATTCATATTAATAGCTCCCCATCGAATTCCATTTCGTTCGCCAAGTTGTTTCCAAAGAGTCCCTCGCCTGTCAAATGGGAGAGGGACTCCATTACTCCCATAGGTCCGAGGCTTGCTTAAAGTGTTCTGAGCTCGGTTAATTCATGAAGCAGGATGCTGCCCTACTTGCACATAGTCCAAGTGAAGATCTCTCCTCTAACGGGTTATGGACCACCGGTGAATTGTATAGTCCTAGCCGCCTGAGGACAAAAAGGGCCACGACTCAGAATATGTCCGAGATTCCCACTCCCATTCCATAGCAACCGGTATCCCGACTCTCAGGACCACTTACTACGCCACTTCTTTGAAATTATTTCAGAAAAGACTAAGAAACAACTGATAGCAAATTGCCACCTGAGCGAGTGCCCTAAATGCAGATCAATGGTGAGTGTTTTGTAAGTGTATATATTTTCTTTATTAAGTATATATTTCAATGTGAAGTTGTGTATTGTGTGTATAATTATATACACACACACAAAAATGCTGCCTTTGACCTTATAATAAATATGGTTCGAAAACTTATTACGATGTATTTTCAATTGACCACCATTCGTAGATATTTACCGTCTAAAATTACTAGCCTGTAATATTTTATGTTGTTTGTATGGGGTCTTTTTTTTTTTTTGTTTGCTAGGGGCTTTACGTTGCACCGACACAGATAGGTCTTATGGCGACGGTGGGATGGGAAAGGCCTAGGAGTTGGAAGGAAGTGGCTGTGGCCTTAATTAAGGTACAGCCCCAGCATTTGCCTGGTGTGAAAATGGGAAACCACGGAAAACCATCTTCAGGGCTGCCGAAAGTGGGATTCGAACCTACTATCTCCCGGATGCAAGCTCACAGCCGTGCGCCTCTACGCGCACGGCCAACTCGCCCGGTTGTATGGGGTCTATATTACTGCCTGTCTAATGTAGTTATCGGTCTTGAAAGCCAAGAATAACAGCCGAGATAATTTGTTGTGCTGACCCCACGACACCTCCATCTTCAGGCCTTCAAGCTGAGCAGCAGTTGCTTGCTAGGCCCTGGCCCTTCGGAGTTGTTGCACCATGGCTTTGGGTTTTCTTAGCGTAGATATACGCATTTACTGTCTTTGATCACTTAAAGAAAAATGTTGGAGAATAATCAGGCTTAGAATGTATTTTAAATTCATCCAATATTCCTGGCCATTTTCAGTTTCAAACTGCTATTAATCCTCTAAAATATATATTTCACTGTGAATCACATGAAATTTGTAAGATACCTTCCGCCTAAATGTTTAAAATTCGTTAAGTTACTTGTGTCTTGTCGCATGTGTGTATACATCAGTCATGCCTCCGTGAAATACAGCTAGTCTTACCAGAAGCCGAACTTCACTCCCACACAGTCAGTGTTCCAATATTACATAGTTCAATGATGTGGGAGAATGACTTTTACCGTTGACTTGAATGCGACAATACTTCGATCGACTTGAGTCGAAACTCGATAGTGCGAGTTTCAGCGTACGCGCCTCCGTTGAAAGATGGGGATGCCTGTACATAACCTGGATTTTAATTCGATCTTCCTTAGTAAGCAATTTCACAACTTGTTCGGTAAATGTAACTGGGCTACTGCAAGACAAATATGCACCATGTTCGTCAACTTCAAACGATTATGTTCCTCCACCACAGGTAGTCTATAACATGACAAATATTTGCTACCCTTCGCTGTATCACTCGACACAGAATAAATTTCTAACTTCTGAATGGAATTTAAATTCAAGAATTTCATTTTTTGTCCATATTGAACTGAGAACGTAAGAGAGGTAACTTAAAGGGTCCACCTTTTGAATACAAATAAATGTTATAATGGTTAAATTATAACATATTTACTTGGAACTACTTTCAACGCTATTTAGATCTTCAGCAAAAATGTGAGAAATAAGCATAGGTGCATACATGCAAACATATACATTACACAAAATGTTACAGCATTATCATTAAATAATAGTAAAAAGAGACATAAAATAGTGAATTACAAGTTCAGAACTTGCCAGTCATCAAAACAGTCCATGACAGGTGAATCAAAATTGTACGAACACGAGTTAGGACTCAACAAACTCAATCCCCCCCAAAAAAATACAACACACCAAAAATCCCGCGTAAGTTCGAAATGAACTTGGCAGTTAAAGATTCAAATTTTTGCAAACACTCTTTCATTAAATGTCGTCTGCCACGAGTGTAGTACAAACATGAGTTAGGACTCAACAAACACAATCCTCTCAAAAATGCACATATCATTTTAATACTTAAAGATTCAAATTTGTAGTCACTTTTCATTAAATGTCACTTCAAAACAGTCTATGAAGGGTGAAATAAAATTGTACAAACACGAGTTCGGGCTCAATAACCACAATCTTTTAGAATACATATAACACATTCAAATGTTGCGTGGGTTCGAGATGAACTTGGCAATTAAAGATTCAAATTTGTAATCACTTTTCATTAAATGGCACTTCAAAACAGTCTATGAAGGGTGAAATAAAACTGTACAAACACGAGTTAGGACTCAATAAACACAATCTTTTAAAATACTTGTAACACATTCAAATTAAAGATTCAAATTCGTAGTCATTTTTCATTGAATGTCACATGTTAAGGGTATAGTAAACATTTTCTTTGAGCTTTTGACAAAAAATTTCCAATCTTCAATTTGCGTAAAATGTTCCTCTGAGAGCTTTGAAGTTGACTGTGCTATTGTCTGTGGTCTATTGTTTTTATGTTGCAACGTAACGTGTGAGGTGGAGACCAAGTTTCTGAGCCCAAATTCCTATGATGTTCGCAGTTCAATGCGGGACCTGCTGTATAAAAAGGGGATGTTTATAAAAGCTGGAATAGTGAAGAAAAGGAGAGCTTGGGCTGTGACTGAATGAGATTCAACTGAGGCGGCAAAGCTATGGCACGTGATGAAGAGGGACTGAGCGCGATGGGCAGCTTAGGTCAGGGGAATAGTTGTTGTTGGGGTAGGAGGGGAGAGGGAAGGATGAGGATCGGTAGGGGAGGTGTGAGAAGTGGAAGGACGGGAAATTAGGGAGGGTGATGCGGTGAAAGCGCATGGCGTGAGAAAGTATTATGCATAATGTGAAAGATGATATAGATGTTGATTCCCATAGGGAACCTGAAATATTTGTCCTGAATGAGTAAATTTATAATACCAACATAAATGGTCCGTTATTGGACATTATAAATTTTCCAGCTAACTCATTCTTGGTTGCCAGCGTTTTGCCCTCGTGTGCTAGGGTGGGCTCATCAGTTGGTACCTAGCACACCTACCAATACGCTGGCTAGTGCATACCGTGGAGGCCACTGCATAGGCTACTGAAGCCACCGGCAGTGCCAATGCACTAAGAGACTTTGTCTCATTATCAAAAATTGATGCCTGCTTGGCCATCAGATGATACAGATGTTGATTCCCATAGGGAATGAGTTAGCTGGAAAATTTATAATGTCCAATAACGGACCATTTATATTGGTATTATAAATTTACTCATTCAGGACAAATATTTCAGATTCCCTATGGGTATCAACATCTATATCATCTGATGGCCAAGCAGGCATCAATTTTTGATAATGAGACAAAGTCTCTTAGTGCATTGGCACTGCCAGTGGCTTCAGTAGCCTACGCAGTGGCCTCCACGGTATGCACTAGCCAGCGTATTGGTAGGTGTGCTAGGTACCAACTGATGAGCCCACCCTAGGACACGAGAGCGAAACGCTGGCAACCAAGAATGAGTTAGCTGGAAAATTTATAATGTCCAATAACGGACCATTTATATTGGTATTATAAATTTACTCATTCAGGACAAATATTTCAGATTCCCTATGGGAATCAACTTCTATATCATCTGATGGCCAAGCAGGCATCAATTTTTGATAATGAGACAAAGTCTCTTAGTGCATTGGCACTGCCGGTGGCTTCAGTAGCCTACGCAGTGGCCTCCACGGTATGCACTAGCCAGCATATTGGTAGGTGTGCTAGGTACCAA
Organism: Anabrus simplex; assembly: GCF_040414725.1. Classification (NCBI taxonomy): domain Eukaryota; kingdom Metazoa; phylum Arthropoda; class Insecta; order Orthoptera; family Tettigoniidae; genus Anabrus; species Anabrus simplex. Next base: position 802,673,566 of record NC_090266.1, read on the forward strand.
CTGATGAGCCCACCCTAGCACACGGGGGCGAAACGCTGGCAACCAAGAATGAGTTAGCTGGAAAATTTATGATGTCCAATAATGGACCATTTATATTGGTATTAATGTGAAAGACACATCTATTATTCGGAATATTAATATTTTTGAAGAATGCAATGAGAAAGTCGAACAGGATATTTGGTTTCTCGGAGATATAATTACAGTTTGGATTGAAATATTGATCCAAATGAATATAGCAGTTTTCAGTGACATCTAGTAAAGAACCTTTATTTAGAACTTCTAATACCTGAAGATCTTGATCTATTTCAGTAAAGTTGTGTTTAAATTCTTTCATATGTAGGCCGACTGCAGAAAAATTGTTGTGCTTTATAGCATTGACATGTTCCGCATATCTGATTTTAAAACTACGTCCTGTTTGACCTAAGTAAGAGCTATTGCAGTCTTGGCAAGAAAACCTATATACACCTGATTTTGAAAAAAGGACTACTTTTACTTATTGATGTAGAGTTATGCAGGATCTCTGTACTTCTCTTGTAAGTACAAAAGGCTATTATAACATTGCATTTTTTTAAAACGTTAGTGACGTTATATATTTCCTTATTAAAGGTAAATGTTGAAAACGTGACAGTGCTAGTTTTGTCTTTCATTAAGGTGGTTTTTGGGCGATATTTGAATTTATTGATTATTTCTTCAATAAAGGCTTCATTAAATCCATTAAATTTTGCTATAGAACGAATGGTGTTCAGTTCCTTATTTAAGTTTTTTTCTGAACATTGGAATCCTGAATGCTCGATCTACCAAGCTATTATATGTAGCCGCTTTTTGTGTTTGAGGATGTAATGAGTCATTTCTTATAGAAGTGGCCGTTTGAGTGGGCTTTCTATAAATGCTATATGTAAATGAAGAGGGATGCTTATTGATTGTTAGGTCTAGGAAATTGATAGAATTATTTATCTCTGATTTTAAGGTAAATTTAAAGTCATGACCAATACTATTAAGATTTTTGGGGGTGGATGGCGCATCTATAGAGTGTACATCCAGGATTATAAATGTGTCATCCACATACCTAGCCCACAATTGGATATTAGCAAATTTCATATTATTGTCGATGGCAGTAAGCTCTAAGAAATCAAGGTAGATCTCTGCTAAAATCCCTGAGGCCAGTGAAAACAAGACGGTTTGGCAATGGGTTCACCAGCCTCGGGGATTTTAGCAGAGATCTACCTTGATTTCTTAGAGCATACCGCCATCGACAATAATATTAAATTTGCTAATATCCAATTCTGGGCTAGGTATGTGGATGACACATTTATAATCCTGGATGAACACACTATAGATGCGCCATCCTCCATCAAAAATCTTAATAGTATCAATCATGATATTAAATTTACCTTAGAATCAGAGATAAATAATTCTATCAATTTCCTAGACCTAACAATCAATAGGCATCCCTCTTCATTTACATATAGCATTTATAGAAATCCCACTCAAACGGCCACTACTATAAGAAATGACTCATTACATCCTCAAACACAAAAAGCGGCTACATATAATAGCTTGGTAGATCGAGCATTCAGGATTCCAATGTTCAGAAAAAAACTCAAATAAGGAACTGAACAAAATTCGTTCTATAGCAAAATTTAATGGATTTCATGAAGCCTTTATTGAAGAAATAATCAATAAATTCAAATATCGCCCAAAAACCACCTTAATAAAAGACAAAACTAGCACTGCCACGTTTTCAACATTTACCTTTAATAAGGAAATATATAACGTCACTAACTTTTTTTTTTAACGCAATGTTATAATAGCCTTTCGTACTAACAAGAGAAGTACACAGATCCTGCATAACTCTACATCAATAAGTAAAAGTAGTCCTTTTTCAAAATCAGGTGTATATAGGTTTTCTTACCAAGACTGCAATAGCTCTTACCTAGGTCAAACAGGACGCAGTTTTAAAGTCAGATATGCGGAACATGTCAATGCTATAAAGCACAACAATTTTTCTGCAGTCGGCCTACATATGAAAGAATTTAAACACAACTTTACTGAAATAGATCTTGAGATATTAGATGTTCTAAATGAAGGTTCTTTACTAGATGTCACTAAAAACTGCTATATTCATTTGGATCAATATTTCAATCCAAACTTAAATTATATCTCCGAGAAACCAAATATCCTGTTCGACTTTCTCATTGCATTCTTCAAAAATATTAATATTCCGAATAATAGATGTGTCTTTCACATTATGCATAATACTTTCTCACTCCATGCGCTTTCACCGCATCACCCTCCCTAATTTCCCGTCCTTCCACTTCTCACACCTCCCCTACCGATCCTCATCCTTCCCTCTCCCCTCCTACCCCAACAATAACTATTCCCCTGACCTAAGCTGTCCATCACGCTCAGTCCCTCTTCATCACATGCCATAACTTTGTCGCCTCAGGTGAATCTCATTCAGTCACAGCCCAAGTTCTCCTTTTCTTCACTATTCCAGCTTGTATAAACATCCCCTTTTTATACAGCAGGTCCCACATTGAACTGCGAACATCATAGGAATTTGGGCTCAGAAACTTGGTCTCCACCTTACACGTTACGTTGCAACATAAAAACAATAGACCACAGACAATAGCAGTCAACTTCAAAGCTCTCAGAGGAACATTTTTTGCAAATTGAAGATTGGAAATTTTTTGTCAAAAGCTCAAAGAAAATGTTTACTACACCCTTAACATGTGACATTCAATGAAAAATGACTATGAATTTGAATCTTTAACTGCCAAGTTCATCTCATACTTGGGTTTTGAAATGTTATATGCATTTTTAAAAGATTGTGTTTGTTGAGTCCTAACTCGTGTTTGTACCACACTCGTCTCAAATGACATTTAACGAAAAAGTTACTACAAATTTGAATCTTTAATTTGAATGTGTTATAAGTATTTTAAAAGATTGTGTTTATTGAGTCCTAACTCGTGTTTGTACAATTTTATTCCACCCTTCATAGACTGTTTTGAAGTGCCATTTAATGAAAAGTAATTACAAATTTGAATCTTTAACTGCCAAGTTCATTCCAAACCTATGTTTTAACTTTTTATGTGCATTTTTGAGAGAACTGTGTTCGTTGAGTCCTAACTCATGTTTGTACTACACTCTTACCAAGTGACGTTTAATGAATAAGTGACTACAAATTTGAATCTTTAACTGCCAAGTTCATCTCGAACCTATACAAAGTCTGAATGTGTTATATGTATTTTAAAAGATAGTGGTAATTGAGTCCTAACTCGTGTTTGTACAATTTTGATTCACCCATCATGGACTCTTTTGATGACTGACAAATTCTGAACTTGTATTTCACTATTTTATGCCTCTTTTTACTGTTATTTAATCATAATGCTGTAACATTTTGTGTAATGTATATGTTTGCATGTATACGCCTATGTTTATTTCTCATATTTTGGCTGAAGATGACGCTAAACAGCGTTGAAAGTAGTTTCAGGTAAATATATTGTAACTTAACCATTATAACATTTATTTGTATTGAAAAGGTGGATTCTTTAAGTTACCTCTCTTACGTTCTGAATTGAAAGCGAAATACAAGCACAAACAGTCTTACTGGTGCTCAAAATTAAAGACTTGCGGATTTCCACCTTTTCAAGTCTCATTTTAGAGTATCTCATTGTCAATACAGACAAATTATGTTTTTAACTTTCAATTCATCCTTACTGGGTTATTCAGCAATATCAATGAAAACTGGAGAGCAAAACTGAACTGTCCTGAGGTTAACGGCTTGCTTCCCGAAGGAGTAATTTACCCCTGTAAAGTTCGGGAATTAAAGGCAAATTCTCGTTTTCGCGCAACTTTCCCCATCCTGCCCTCTTGTGGCAAGGGCTCTAATCTGTGATGGAAATCACGTTCCTTTCACAAGGATTACAACATTTTCAGGGCTAGGAAAAATATGATCGTACTAAGCGGTAATAAGTGAAAATTTGCGATGCGATAAGCAAGGTATTTTTATATTTAATACAACCTGAATCGGGGCGTCAAATTAGGACGACCTAAGCGAGATACCGTCTTAATGAGGAACACACTAACGAGGTTCCACTGTATTCTCTTGAATCTGATTAAATTTCGGAAAGGCCATTCCCATGTAAATTTAAAGCAAAAAGTTTATCATTACTGGCACTTGAAAATACGTTTTCCTGATATATATATAAGGTTAAGTTAGGTTAGGTGACGCTGTTTGAATAAGAAAACTGAAACATTTGCCACAAAACTACCGAAGTGATACTTCTCCAATTTTTCAGAACGAAATTGAACGTACACATTCATGTCTCAAATTAGAAACATAACTAAAGAGTAAGCCGTAGTATGGAAATCTGCATTAACGCATGTTTTGAACAAACTGATTGCTGTTTCATACAGATTTTAATGTGCGTGTGGATTTTTTCGTAGACGTTTACGATAAATCAGATATAATGACAATCTGCTGTAGGGAGTAATTTTTGTGCTGTTATGAATTCTCACTATAATGGACTCCTACTTTATTTGGCTCTGTTAAGAATGGAAACTGTCTAACATGTTTAGAACTTATGGCTAAATTTGATCCATTCATGAAGAATCACATAGCCCAATCTGGAAATCCTGGTGAAGGGAAGACTTGCTACTTATCATTTGAGATCTCTGAGGAACTCATTACTCGCTGTGAGCCGAACGACCCTAGGCCTGGTCGCTCAGCAATTAGGGGCTTGTTTTGACTCCTAGTACTGGCGGGAGATATCCATTTAAACCCCGGTCCCACCACTTGTGAAATGAAAACAGATCTAAACATCTGTTGTCAGGACGTGCAAAGCCTAAATAATAAGCTGTCTGACTGTGAACTATCCCTGCCAGACTTAAGAGAAGTTGACGTGATCGGAGTTACTGAAACATGGCTCTTGTGGGCTAGTGACAGTGAACTACCACTCAGCGATAATTACAGCACAATTAATTGAAGGAACAAGAATCCACCTGATCGATACTTTCACTTTTATTTAGCCTTAGGCTATTTCAATAGACATTAAATTCAAAGTTCAGAACATGTTTCGAATGCATTGCATTCGTCATCAGCTGCTTACATTTGGCAAAAGTAAAAATTAGCTAAGAACAGTCTCACAATTTTCTTAAAACCTTAAGAACAAGTGTTAGTAGTGCGTGTGTGAATGGATGTGAGGTGGGGGGGGGGGAATTCATTGAAGGCGATTGTTAGTTAAACTATGACTTATTATTAAAAATCTTAATGTTAAAAACACTGATGGACTAAAATATAGTTCACTATAAGTCTTGTGAATTTTCCATAAGTTCGTTGATTACTGAAGAACTTGTATGCACTATGTGAAGTATTTCTGTTGAGCTATTGGTAAAAAGTTTCCTTAAGAAGGCATCCGGTGTTTTCACGTCTCTTATCTCCTGTTGGGTGGAGAGGTGTGGCTTGTTTCGAATATGAAGTTTGCTATTTGTAGTTGATAGACAAGTTAAAGCCACCCAAATAGGCAGGAGGTTAACTCACGAACTACAGCACACAGTTACAATACAAGGTTGAAGGCAGCCGGATTAAACCCACTCCCGTAGTATGGGAAGTTAAACTAACACGCAAGACAAGGGTTAGAGGTCGTGATACAGATGATCTAACTTTTTTCAATTCAAACTACAAATAGCAAACTTCATATTCGAAACAAGCCACACCTCTCCACCCAACAGGAGATAAGAGACGTGAAAACACCGGATGCCTTCTTAAGGAAACTTTTTACCAATAGCTCAACAGAAATACTTCACATAGTGCATACAAGTTCTTCAGTAATCAACGAACTTATGGAAAATTCACAAGACTTATAGTGAACTATATTTTAGTCCATCAGTGTTTTTAACATTAAGATTTTTAATAATAAGTCATAGTTTAACTAACAATCGCCTTCAATGAATTCCCCCCCCCCCCCCACCTCACATCCATTCACACACGCACTACTAACACTTGTTTTTAAGGTTTTAAGAAAATTGTGAGACTGTTCTTAGCTAATTTTTACTTTTGCCAAATGTAAGCAGCTGATGACGAATGCAATGCATTCGAAACATGTTCTGAACTTTGAATTTAATGTCTATTGAAATAGCCTAAGGCTAAATAAAAGTGAAAGTATCGATCAGGTGGATTCTTGTTCCTTCAATTAATTGGATCACATAGTCGATACGGATATGAAGTGGATAGTATGTAACAATTACAGCACCACTGTGATCGCGCTTCTCTAGGTGGTGGAGTGGTGCTAGCAGTGAACAGTGCGTTACCGTGTAAACCAAGGACAGATCTCGAACGGAACTGTGAGTTAGTGTGGGTGAAGATACTCTTTCCTCGATGCCCTGTTTCAGTTTCAACCCGTGGACCCAACACCCTGGACCTCCTGCTCTCCTCATTAGAACTTAAAACAATAACCCCAACCAGAAACCTTTTCCTCTGCGACCACCAGTCTCTCAATGCTACATTCCTCCTACCCCACCCCTCCTCATAGCCTCACAGCAGGACATCTTCCCACCCAACCTACATCTGGCACCGTGCCAACTGGCCTGCAATGTGCCGAGTCCTGGAATGCCTTCCCTGGACCCTTCTCGAAATAGGTAATATCGAATCAGCTCTTGACCTGCTGCACAACTGGCTGAAACCTGCAATTAAAGACTTCGTACCTGCACAACGGACAACTACCAGCAAATATCAACACTGGATATCACAAAGGGCCAGACTGATACTATTTAATAAGAAGAGATCTTGGTGCCTGTGGAAAGACTTCCCTAACCCACACACTCACAATACCTTTGTTAAAATCCGCCGCCACACGGGGTTTATGGTCAGAAGAGACTACAAAACACATGTAGAAAAAGTCACTGAAAATGTCTGCAGCAATCCCAAGCGCTACTGGAGTCTCATCAACACATGGAAAAGGACGGAACGGATTCCTGTCAGCATGAAACACAACGATACAACAGCAGACGGCACCGATCGCAATGAACTGTTCAACAAGTATTTCTTCTCCAACTTCTCCCCTCCCATAGGTACAGTTTCAAACAGAACCCTATCAAGCATAACTACCACACCAAGTGAAGTTCATAACCTTCTTCAAACTCTTTGTACCAACAAAGCTACCGGTCCCGACACTATAGGTCCTCTTTTACAAAAAAAAAAAAAAAAAAATACTGCCAGCACCCTTCGCGCCCCCTCCCTCAAAATTATTTAACAGATGTTTTGCCGTGGGCTATTTTCCATTTGCTTGGAAACAGGCAAATATTGTTCCACTTCTCAAATCAGGCAACAAATTTAATGTTTCATCTTACCGACCAATTTCTATTTTCCCTACACTATCCTTCATCTTTGAAAAAATTATACACCAGCGTCTCCTCGCATTCACATTGCCTTAACCCTTTCAGACCTGAAAGAAAACTGACGGTGTGAATTTTTGTTTGTACGTCAAAAACTGACTAAAATGCTCTTAAATATATATTTTTATTTTATACTACAGAATAAAAATTAACATCTGGGAAAAAGCACCCACACAATTGTGCATGTCAGGACTTCATTCACTACTTACAAAAAAGAAAAATTAACTCAATGTATGTGAATATACATAGGTACATGATCAAATGTTCTATTTTACAGTGGGGAATAATTTAAAACAATTGAATCTTCATTCAAACACAAGTAAATATTACATTTTCTACACTGAGGACAAGTTTTGCTTTTACTGCCCTTTTGGCAGCAGCAACTTGTCATCGGATCTGAAAGAAAACTGGAGGTGTGAATTTCCATTTGGACGTCAAAAACTTACTAAAATGCTCTCAAATACATGTTTTTACAGTTTGTTTTACAAAATGAGAATTTTCAGCTAAAAAACAGAACCCACACAATTGTGCGTGTCAGGACTTAATTCACTACTTACAAAAAATAAAGAATTAGAAAATCAGCTCAGTTCATGTGAATATACACATGTACATGATCAAATGTTCTATTTTACAGTGTGGAACAATGCATTTTAAACAATTCAAATCTTATACATTGCATTTCTCATGTAGGGTACGAGTTCTGATTTCACAGTCCTTTTGGTGGCAGCACCCAGCACGCTTGCATGCATTGCCTGTAGGTAACCCTAGCCCGCACACTTGTGCGTATCAACATTCAAAACCTCATGGTATTACGTACGATGTTGTAAGCTCACAATTTACGTTTGCTAAACAATATACACACTTCATTGATTATATTCTGATATTCAGTAGAGCTTCTAGATTCATATGAATGCAATAAATGAATACTTATTTTAGGCATTACTGCTTGCCGCCATCTTGCCAATGAACTGTATTTTTAAACTCTTCTTCCTGCCCCCTGGTGATCAAGCACTAAATAAAAACAACTGAAGTACATGCTACGTGTCCTGCACAAGCACTGCAGTCAGGTCTAGCGCCAAGAAAAGGTCAAATAAGCTCGGACATAAATAAAATACGAACCCGCACATTGTGCGTACACGGTTTGAAGGGGCTATATCTCATCCAATCAGCATGCCCACTCTGCATAGCTGTGCATCACATGCCATTGCAACTAAATCACAGCTGGGTATCTGCTGCGAAGACATTTCAAAAGCTTTGGACTCTGTAGACCATTCTGGTGCTCCATGAATTCTCCAAACAATTTAATATACATGGCAGTCTTCTGATCCTTCTTGCTAGCTTCCTACATAACCGTTGTAATATCAGGCACTTCATCCTCATGGTAACCAGTCACCTCCGGTGTCCCACAAGGCACTGCTCTTGGCCTCTTGCTGTTTTCCTTGTTTATGGACGATCTGCCGTCCGAACTCAACGAAACAGCAAATACCCTACTTTTTGCTGATGACTGCAAGATATTTAGGGAGATCATGAATCCACCAGATGCAACTCTGCTACAGTCCTCACTTAACGCCCTCTCGAACTGGTGCCGTACTTGAAAACTCATCCCCAATCCAAAAAAATGCAGCCGCATGACCGTAACACTATGTAAATCTCCTCTACCGACATCATATTACCTACTCGACAAGCCCATCATTGTAGTTACGCAACAGCGTGACTTAGGTGTAATATTCAATACAAAATTACAATTTATGAACCACATAGAAACATATACAACCAAGGCTATGAAATTACTAGGCATTCTCTACCACTTCACAGAAATTTCTGATCCCACTGCTCTTCATCACTTCTTCCTCAGGATCATTCAGCCTCTCTTGAAGTACTGCTCTCCGATTTGGACAACAGCCTCCCCTTCAATATTAACCAGTTAGAAAGAGCAGTACCCTTCCTTGCTGCAATTGTTACGAACAGAAACCCCAAGCTCAGAAATCTGTCTACGCAGCAGGTATTAAGGGCAATAAATGTGTCATCGCTGCACATCAGGTGACAGGTAGCTGACCTGAGTTTCCTCCGCGGGATCTTAAATGGGTATTACCGCTCGGAACATCTTGTCTCACCCTTCTCTCTCCGTGTTCCTTCCCGCTCTACCAGAAATAAAGACCTTCTCCACATTCCCCACAATCAGCACTCAATACTTCAACAATCTTACCTGATCTGCCTCCCAACTTTCTTTAGCAAACTTAATAGAAGACAAGAGTTTGATATAGCATCAAGTAAAAGTATATTCGGGAGGGGTGTAAACAGTCTCCTAAGGAAAAGTTGATTGTGAGGAGGTTATATTGCCATTTTGACCCACAACGACTTGGCTATGAACATGCACATTCTCATGGTTTTCGATTCGGACAGTTATTAGTAGGCTGTGTATCTGATAGTGTTATCTTTTTTTATGTTTGTTATATTTTATCATGAAAGTTAACATATGTTAATTAGTCTGTTGAAAGTGCAAGTGAAATTTGCTCAGTGTAGCTGTATCTTGTGCTTTGTGATAAATAAATAAATAAATAAATGAATAAATGAATGAATAAAGAAAGAAAGAAAGAAAGAAAGAAAGAAAGAAAGAAAGAAAGAAAGAAAGAAACAAACAAACAAACAAACAAACAAACAAACAAACAAACAAACAAACAAACAAACAAATAAATAAATAAATAAATAAATAAATAAATAAATAAATAATGGCAAAAACTGTAATCACTGAAATAGTAAGAAAAGTGAGGGAATCCAAATATCATTGTGGATTTCACACATGACAACAAATGCAATGACCAACTGAGCTTTGTTCTCAGACATGTGAATAAAAAGGGGTCTGTTGAAGAACGTTTCTTGAAGTTTGTGAAAAATCCCAGAACATGCCAGGAAAGAGTTGGATTATGCTGTAATTACTTTCCACTCGTCCCACAGTCTAGACATAAGTAACTTCAGGTGCCAAACCTATGACAATGCCGCCAATATGTCGGGCACATATTCCGGCCTGCAAGCAAGAATCAAAGAGGCCAGTTCATTAGCATTTTTCATACCATGTTCAGACCACTCCCTTAATTTAGAGGGATCAAGTGCTACAACTTTTGCAGACTGGCTATATTCTTCTCTTGTCTTTTTTTCTAACGTCGCACTGACACAGATAGTTCTTATGGCAACGATGGGGTAGGAAAGGCACAGTAGTTGGAAGGAAGCGACCATGGCTTTAATAAGGTACAGCCTGGTGTGAAAATGGGAAACCACGGACAACCATCTTCAGGGCTGCCGACAGTGAGGCTTGAGCCCACTATCTCCCGGATGCAAGCTTACAGCCGCGTGCCCCTAACCACATGGCCAACTCACCTGGTATATTCTATTTTGAATTACTGCAAAAAATTTATAATTTTTTCTCAACATCTACCCATTGCTGGAATGTTTCATTCCTTTTTTTCACATCAGCAAAACTTTCCCTCAAAACACTGTCTGGAACAAGATGGTCCGCTCAAGAAAATGCATATAGGAGTTTAAACAGTAACATTGAAGCCATGATTACAGTTCTAAAATGTATCCAAGAAGATGAAGATGAAACGTCAGCCAGTAAAGAAGTGCCAAAGGAATGTTGAAAATCTGATCTCTCCTGAAATGACTTTTATTGACTGCAGTGTGGAGACCTACCCTGAAAAGATTCAATGCTGTTTGTGCAAAATTACAGCCTGAGGAAATGGATGATAGTTGTAGATTAGGTTGTAAATACACATTATTTTTGTAACAACTCATTCAGTTTTCAATATTCATAAACAACTTTTATTCCCAATCAAAACATACTTTTAACACCAGTTCACAGAATACTTAAAACCCAAAGAGTAAAGGAACAAATATTGCCAACCTTAACATCTATAAATATCTCGACATACTCCCACCTAATTTACAATTTTCTCAAAATTGGAAATTATCAAGACATTGAGGGTAACTGAACAAGGTGATGATGATGATGATGATGCTTGTTGTTTAAAGGGGCCTAACATAACTGAACAAGGGGTGCCAAGTGGATTCTTTCTCTCCTGTCTCATGAAATCAAAGATTTAGTCTTTTAGGAGGAACCACATTTCTTCCTGTTCTTGTTCTTAATTCTTCAGGGGGATTTAGACACATCCTCTTCTTTGAGCTGGGTTTTTGTTTTGCAACTCACGATGCTAGAGTGGACCTCCAAAGGGTACACTCTCTGTAGAAGATGTACAACAGTATCACTGCTAGTCTTTAGTTGAACCACCCGGACTCTTCCATCTCGCCCTGGAATGAGATGCTCAATTCTTGCCAAAGGCCAATCCATCCTCTTTCGATTGTCCAATCCTATTATTACCACCTCACCAACTATAGGCTTCCGAGTTTCACATCGTTTTGTCCAAGTTAACTGTCCCAGATACTCTGAACAGATACGTCTTCTTAGCTCTTCTCTCAGTCTTTGCAGATACCGAATTTTCCGAGTGATGCTTGCAGATTCAATGCAGTCCAAGTCAGGCACTCCTGTCTCTCGTACTTCTTGTAGTAGCATGGATGGAGTCAATGGAATAGGATCTTTACTATCTTCAGCAGTATATGTCAATGGTCTTGCATTGATCACTGATTCACAGTCAATAAGTACAGTCTGAAGTTCATCCCAAGACAATGCGGCCTTCCCCAGCGTCTTCCGTAAAATTTGCTTCACCAGGCTCACTAATCGTTCCCAGAAGCCTCCCGACCACAAAGCCGTAGGCGGATTAAACCTCCAAATTATACGTTCCCCGGTGCTGTATGTAACAATTTGATCCCAATCTAACTTTTCCATAGCATTACATGTTCCTCGAAAATTTGTGCCATTATCACAGAGGTTCACTTTAGGTCGACCACGCCATGCGATGAAACGCCTCAGTGCTCTTATGAATGCCTCAGTTGACAGAGACGGAACTAGTTCCAGATGGACAGCCCGGTAGCAAGCACACGTGAATAGGGCAATCCATGTCTTTGACGAATCACGAAAATACAAAGGTCCTGCAAAATTTAACCCGATGACTTCCAATACGGCTGCATCCTTAACTCAAAGACCAGGCAAAGGAGGGGACTGAGTGTCAAAGTTTTTTACTTGAAAACGCTGGCAAAAAAAACATTTCTTGATGATTCCTCTCGCAAACTGGCGTTCCTTAATGACCCAGTATCTCTCGCATAACAAACCTAGGAGAGTTGCTGGACCGGGATGATTATTTTTATGATGTACTTCTTGCGCATACCTTTTGACCACCGGATGTTCGGGAGGCAGCAAGGCTGGTAGTCTGAAAGGGCCCTTGTCTACACGTTCGACTATCCTTGCCTGGAGCCTGATTATACCTTTTTGATCTTGGAATGCTTGAAAATTCTTAAGCCTCCGATAGTCTGGGAATTCGAAGGACTCTGTCTGAATGAGCAGAACAATTTTATCTTCAGCTGCAGCTACCTCACTTGTCAATATCGGACCTCTTCTTTTAATTTCAGTGTGTCGATGGTTGTTGAGAAATCTGAAGATCCATCCTACCATACGCACAATTTGTTCATATTTGCTGAACCGGTGATACAGCCACGTAGTATTGTGAGTGACTGCAATAAGATTATATTCGTTTGCCACTCCATAGCTTATGTGAGATTCAGGCCAGTTTTCTTGTCCTTCAGCAAACCACTTAGGTCCTTTCCACCATTCGTATTCGAGCAGTTGCGCGACGGTACATCCTCTTGAGGGTAGGTCTGCAGGGTTCAAATTGCCTGGTATGTGTCTCCAGTTTCGTACATCAGTGAGTTCCCTTTTCTCCTTCACTCGATTCCTAACAAACACAGTCTTGTCTTCATTGCCAAGAATCCAGGCTAGCACAGTGCTTGAGTCTGTCCAACAATGAACAGGAACTTCTTTCCAATCTAGGCTTTCTTGAACTGATTTCAGTAGACGAACTCCAATGAGAGTTCCTAATAATTCCACTTGAGAAATGGTCAGGCGCTTAAGCAGTGTTATTCTTGGTTTGGCTACCGCCAACCAAATGTGTACCTCTCCCTGGTAACCGCTCCTGATAAAGACGACAGCTGCATATGCATTCTGACTTCCATCACAGAATACATGCAGTGAGATATCCTCCTCGCTGCCGAGGTGGCGCATCATCCCGATTTCTCTTAAGTGAGGCAAGTCCTTCAACCACCTCTCAAAATGTCATCGAGTATCTTTCTCAATAGGGTCGTCCCATCCTAACTTTCTGGTCCATAAATCTTGAATTAACATTTTCAACCTTATCGTTACTGGAACGGTTAGTCCAATCGGATCAAAAATGCAGTGAACTATTGAAAGAACAGTCCTTTTTGTCAGATTTTCCATTTCCCACGATTTCTCCTACCAATCCATATTGATCTTCAAAGTGTCATCTCGATGATTCCACCTAATGCCAAGCAGTGTAGACTCCTGGGGAGAGTTGTCTCTGGTCCACTCCCACCCTCGAAGGTCGAACCCGGCCCTTGCCATGACGGTCTTCGAAAGATAAACGAATTCCTCTACTTCTTCTACTCGGTCAAGGCTTGTCACTAGATTGTCAACATAAAAATTATTCTTCAATGATGCCGCGATGTCTGTCACCTTTGAAACAGTCGATTCCATGCATTTTTCTAGGTGGTACCCAATAACTGCTCCAAGAAGAAACGGACTACTGGTAACACCGAATACCACTCTGGCATGACGAAGGACTCCCAGGTCTCTCTCATTATCTTCATACCACAAGAATTTCAGGTAGTCTCTCTCCTCTGGGTGTATTCTTATCTGCAAAAGTGCCTTTTTTTATATCAGCTGTGATACCTATCCTCCGTTGTCGAAACCTCAAGAGCAATTCTGGTAAGATTTCAACGAGGTTCAGTCCTTCTTCAAGGCAGTCGTTCAGTGATGGGAAACCTCTCTCTTTCGCCGACGCATCGAACACAGGACGCACTTTCATAGTTGCACTGTGTATCCTTCAATACGGGGCGGTGAGGAAGGTAGTGTCCTGTAGACAGATCCATTCCATCTTCAACAATGCCTTTTTTCACCCAGTCTTGTAAGATGGTATCATATTCTTAATTTTTGGGTCATTCGAATTAATCTGCCTTCTGCAATCTCTCTATTTGTTGGAAGGTCTGGAGCATCTCTCCTCCATGGAAGACGTACCTTATACCTGCCATCTACAAAATTAACAGTATTTTTGAAATATCTGAGTATTGACATCCTCTTCTCCTCCTTCGTTGCATTCTCTACTGGATCGGTGATCCCAATGGTCTCCATTTTCCATTGATCAGATACAGGTAGCTGAGTAATACTGAGTGCAGTGACTGTATTCGCAATACTAGCATGCTTGGCTAGATAGTTTTTTCCTATGGTGCATATTTCCTTCTTCTTCCCCATTACCATCCATCCTAAACGGGTTTCAATGGCTACCAGTCCAGAAAGTAGAGTCTTCATTTTGCCTGTCCACAACTTTCCCGCGATGTCAGAACCTATCAAGATGTAAATCGGAGCCCTAGAATCTCTGTACATCGGAATGTGTTCTCTCAGTAATTCTTCCCTCACTTCCTCCCTGACTTCTACTGATGGAACCGCAGCTGTAATTGTTCTCTGGTCTAATGCTATGAAGTTGCATGCAAAGTCATTACATAAGCTGAGTAAGTGCACTTTATAGCATCTGTGCTTGACTGCCTCTGTTGGCATGCCACCAAAAAGAGAGTGGATAATGTTTTCTTCCCCAATTGGAAAGTACTTCATTTCTTCGGCCAAACTACGTTGGGATCCACTGTCTATCAGTAACCTGGCCTTCCTGATTTTGTCACCATTCCTTATATAAACTAGCAGAGTCTGAAGATAGACCTCCGTCTGGGAGCTAATTGACAAATTGTTATCAACAGATGAAGTATTGAACAAGGAAACTTCTTCTCGTTTGTTCTCAGGATGCCTATCCTCAACACATTCTTTCTCTTTCAATTGGTACTTCTCCACAGATGGGCATAATAATGGCACATGCCGTCCATGACAAACAACACATCGAGCTCGACACTGCTGCGCAGAATGGCCTGTTTTCGTACAAGAAAAACAGTGCTTACCTTTAAACAGAACCCCTTTTCTATCTTCGAAGTGACATTTTTTGTGCATGGAGGCATTCTGTTGAATAATGATTCACTCCTTTACAAAATACACACTTCTGAGAGTCAGATTCAATTCCGAGAGTAGCAAGATCGATTGCAGAGGCAAAATGAACTTTGTCCTTATGTGATTTCCCCGGATTCTTAGCCAGGCTATAGGAACGGGACTGATTATTTGCCATTGCAACTCTCTCCTCCCCTTCTACTTCTCTTTTCAGAAACATTAAGTTATCCATTTGCTCCTGCAGTGTCCTGTTGGGTTCATTGGAACATTGCCACACCTTCAATATGTCTGTGGGCAGACACGATTCTACAAGCGGAAACAATAATGCGGCATAATTATCTGAGAAGACGTCTAATGCCTCTAGCGCACGTAACTGAGTTTCTAGTTTGTCATACAAAATGCTGATCTTGACTGTTTTCTTTTCCTAAACCAAACTCAGTAGCTCCCGAACATTACACTCAATAAGGAGGTCATTACGCCCAAATCTATCCTTAAGTGCTTGGATGGCCCTTCCGTAATTTTCACCTGAAGGAGGAAAACTCATAACAACCGCGCGTGCTCGTGAATTTTCTTTCGTGGCTTGAATCAAATATTGGAACTTTTCCTCCCTACTTAACGACTGACTCTCGTCAGTTTGTGAGAACTGTGACCAGAATGATATCCAACCGGCTATTTCCCCGTCGTACTTATTTAATTCCAATTTCAGTAGACGAAGTGATATTTCGTTTCCCAAACGATCACTAACACAACTAGATTAAGTATGGGTAGCGCTATTCATTGTGATCAAACCGGAGGCCTTACCTTTAATTCTGTGGTAACGTAAGGTATACTCCTCTGCTTTCTCCATTTCTGCCATCAGCACTTCTGTCTCCTCTTCCTTTGTTTCAACACAGATGTTTTCACAAATCTGACTGACCAGTTCCTATAACTCCTTTCTTCTCTCTTCGAGCACTAGTAAACGCGCACTTATTAATTGTAAATCTGCATCCCTCTGCGTCACTAGTTCGTCTATAGCATTGCAAGCTTTTGTGAACAATGTGCGGATAACAGCTCTTTTCTTAGTTAATTGTGTAGACGCCATGATTATGATATACAAATGTAAACAACAGGATACGGTATACTGGATATACAGGCACAGTTATACACACTATCATCAAATTATAATTCAGCAAAGTCTACGTTAAATCCTGTCACGGTCGCCATATATAGATTAGGTCATAAATACACATTATTTTTGTAAAAACTCATTCAGTTTTCAATATTCATAAACAACTTTTATTCACAATCAAAACATACTTTTAACACCAGTTCACAGAATACTCAAAACCCAAAGAGTAAAGGAACAAACATTGCCAACCTTAACATCTACAAATATCTCGACAATGGTGAACTTATAGAACTCTCTAATTGCTATCCTGAATAAAATGAAATTGAACTGTTGGTGAGAAGAATATTCAAAGCATTTAACAAGTAGCAGAAACAGAGAGAAGTAGGCCCAAATGAATTAAGAAGTGCAAGAGATTCTTCAATAAAGAGCCTGAAAGTAAACCGGGAAACAAAATTGATAATGATTTAAATTGTATCTTTCAGAACAGTTACCTGGAGATATTGGGAAACTGTAAACAGAGATAAAAACAAGAATAACTCTATACAATTAATTTTTAGAAACATTCTCTTTCATTTACCCATTTACCCATCAGATATCAGAGAAGCATTTGCAACAGAATCTATCCATCTGTCCTTTGTCTTACAAGAAGCAATAATCTGCTCAGCTGTTAGGTCCTTCTCAGCACTTGTGAGGGTTAAAAATTATTTACGTTCATCTCAAACCCAAAAACTGCATCTTGCAATGCTTGCAACTGAAAGTGATTTAACTGTAAAGTTAGAATATAGAGATGTTAAATTTTTAGCTCATGAAACACCAAGATGTAAGTCACTATACTGATAATTAGTCCTGTATTTGTATTATTGTTAACTGAGTAAATTAGGTTTGTCAGCAGTAAAATGGTATTATTATTATTATTATTATTATTATTATTATTATTATTATTGATGATAATGTTATTTTGCTTTACGTCCCACCAACTACTTTCATTCCGGTTTTCGGAGACGCCGAGGTGCCGGAATTTTTTCCCGCAGGAGTTCTTTTACGTGCCAGTAAATCTACCGACACGAGGCTAACGTATTTGATCACCTTCAAATACCACCGGACTGACCAGGAATGAGTTAGCTGGAAAATTTATAACGTCCAATAACGGTCCATTTATATTGGTATTAAGAAAACTGTAATCATGACTACAAAAAGAACACTAATGCATATAGTATTACTTAAATTGTAATGGAGCATGCAGTTAATGAATATGTTAATGAACAAAAAAAGAAAAAATTTATTAATTACTTATTTCTATTCCTTTCTTTACAATACTTCTACAGTTGAGCACCATCATTTTTATGTCATCCTACTTGACTCCCAGTTCCCTGTATCCTTATCACCGCTCCCTAGGCCCCCCTGTTTCCCTGAATGTACCTGCCTATAACCCTTCTAAATAAATTTCCTAACTTGTATGTACCACTGCGGTTTAAGTGAAGGCCACCTGAGTGCAGATCCCAATCTCCTACCCACGCATTAGGATCTAGAAATCTCACTCCCAGTTTCCCCACATACCCACTCCATAGTCTCCTTTAAATCCTCAATCACCTTCCAGTCAGTATCCCTCCTACACAGTATTCCAATGATAATCTCTGTTTCCTTAAACTTCACCCGTGCTGCATTTACCAGATCCCACACATCCCCAACTATGTTGGTACTTATACCTGCTTGCCTTACGTTGTTAGTACAAACGTGAAACACTACCACCTTCTCCTTTCCCTCTTCCTTCTCTTCTACTTTGTACAAATGTGGAAAACTTCCACCTTCTCCTTTCCCTCTTCCATTCCTAAATATAACCTAATTCCTGGGTAACATACTACCCTGGTTCCCTTTCCTCTGACAGCATCTGCCTAATAATAGAGTCCCCCCATGACCAGAGCCTTAACACCACCCAACTCATTAGATCCCCTTCCCTCCTGGTCCCCCACATCTTCCCTTAAGCAACCAAATCTCCTTTCCTGTCCCTTTCCTCCCTGTCATGGCCCTACTCTCCCGCTACCATCCTGTCTTCTACTCAGTGTTTCCTTCCCCTCTAGCCTCCCCTTTCCCTGTAATGCCTCCCTGTTCCCCATCTTCCCTCAGGTGAAATCCCCCCCCCCGACTAGATCCCTTAGCCCATCTGTCTTCAACAATTTCTCCCTTGCTGCTCCTCACTCTTATCTCCCTACCGTACCCTGTACATTGCTTGAGGGTTTGACTCTTTAACAAAATTTACAAGACAATTGCATTATTTACTTAAAAAATTATTACATTCATGATAGGTGCAACAGATCTTAAAATCCTATGCAAAATACCATGGCTAGTATCAGGCATGTATAAATGTAGAACGTGCGGAAGGTACAAGTTCGTATAACTTCCATTTTACATTGTCCACAAGTTACGGGATCTTCAAGAAAACATTATGCCATGGCGATAATGTGCAGGCTAAACTGTGGCTGGACAACACAGAAACAAGTGACATACGTGTCACGCTCAGTACAAGACCGATAAGTGTGCCAGAAACAGTCCGTGTAGAGAGAGGTCTACAACAACTGATGAATTTCAGTGTTTCTGTACCTGTGTTGACACTATCCAATTCTCAAATGAAAGGGTCCACCTGTTCAACACTTTATCTCATTATTGCTTTATATTTAGTAGGAATACATGTTTTCTCTTACAGAGACATCCTCAGTTCGTTGAAATATAGGCATAAGATTACAAGGACAACATTTAGTACTATTACATATTTGGTTTTTTTAAAAGACAATGTCTATTAGGTTAAATTTTATGTTGAGCGTCAACTTGCAGTCTATGTATACACATACTAAAATTCATTATTGTAAGGATAACCTTAAAATTATGTGGGTGATAAAATCTTTAAATTGCATCCTGAGCACCAAGCTTACAGTCTACAAGAACACACACTTAAGAGTTAATATCATATAAAATTTAATCCAGTCGGATATCGTTAAAACGATTTTTATACAAATTCGAGTTTAGGAATTGACTATGGTGTCTATGTTCTTGAAAAGGAGTAAAATGTTGAAGGGGAAACTACTTCTCAGATGACAATTGCGTTTTTGTGGAACGTGTCGTAATTTGTCGAAAGTTCCTGTGTTCAGAGTCTGAAAATAACCGAATAGAAACATATAAGTATTGTGTGGATAAAAATAAGGTCTTTCACGGGATAAGTTTGAAATATGTTACTTCCCCGCTGTATACTCCTGAAAGGTAATGTGTGTGTCCTTTGTGCAGCACTCGTGATAATGGCAGTTGATTAAGCTGAACAGAGTAATGTGTAGGCAGGAGTGTTGTCATTGTTGGGCGGAGAAAAGAGGAGGGTGAGGGGAACTAATGACGTCTTTCTTATACCGCAGTTTTAAATATCTTTTCGTAAATAAGTTCGTTTATAAATTTCATCAAATAGCATATTTGTGTTTTCTGTTATTTCATTTATATTGTAACTAGAATTTGTTCTTTGATCCAGCCGTATGTAAATATCTTCTAAGCTGTTAGCTGCCTCTGTGGATCCGTGGTAGAGTGTCGGCCTCCGGATCCCAAGATAGCGGGTTCAAACCCGGCAGAGGTAGTCGGATTTTTGAAGGGCGGAAAAAAGTCCATTCGATACTCCATGTCGTATGATGTCGGCATGTAAAAGATCTCTGGTGACACATTTGGTGTTTACCCGAGAAAATTCATTAAATCTCAGCCATAAACGCCCAAGAGAGATCCGGTTTACTCTGTCTGCCATCTAGTGGGCCTAGAGTAAAATGGAACGTCGAAATTGACGAGCAGACAGCCAGATGGCATCAAATCGAAATGTCTGCACATGGTAGCTGAGGCCATATGATTATTATTATTCTAAGCTGTTCGTTACAGTTCCTTTATTTGCTAAGTGCAAGATGATTAAATCTTGCTTAGAGGAAAGTCTGGTGGCCTCGGACATTTTCGTATTTTGTTGACTGACCTTACCCTTTCATCGAACATTAAACATTATTTGCATTATTACATAGTTTATATTCTTAAATTAGACTAATCTGGCTGTAGCCCCAGACACACACATAACTTTTCAAAGTTCTTATCCAACATAGAAATGAACACAAAAGGTCATCTAAATGCATATGTCACAGATATAATTATCATTATAAACTATTTCTAACTCCGCACAGCCATCATGAGCACATCCCTTGCACTTACAGCACTGCATCCAGTTTTCAGAGGAGGTCTCTCTACAAATGATGATACATTGGGTTTCATCTTCCTCTTGAAACTGCAGGTTTTCCCTGCCTTTCACCTTGCTAGACACAGTCCTTTTGCTGCTTCTGCTTTTCGTTCATTTCCAAAGTTTCCTTGTGTGGACTGCTAGTGAGAATTTCTGCTTGAGCAGCAAGACATTTTCTCGATCTGATCCGATGATGACATGCATCTATGAGAGATGAAATTTGCTGCACTAGTTGTTGGGCTTCTCCTAGCAGTTGCTTCATTGGTGGTGTTTCTTGTTGGATGGATAAGAGTGGCCTGATCAACTGAGCATTTTGCTAGCTTCCCTCTATTGGAATCTTCAGGAACATCAGTAATTTGAGATTGTAAGAAACTGAAGTCAGCAAATATGTCTTTGCACAAGGGATAAATTCCTGTGGCAGAGAGTCCATTTTTAGTGATCTCCATTCTGCATGCTTTGGTGAACGCTTCATTGACTAACCCAGCAACATCATACATAGTGAACCGTAATCCTGGATTCCTCCTCATCCATGTTGCACATGCCCCATTTTAAGAGACTTTAAATGGTTTCATAAATATTCAGTCAAGAGGCTGCAGTTTGTGGGTCGTGTGAGGAGGAGTGCTCAAAATATGCACAAGGTGAGAACGTGCAAACAGGATCAATGACCGCAATGTCCGTCAACTGTCTGAAGGACAGGGCTTTCCTGAGTGGAATGCACATGCTTCATGAATTCTTTCAAACATATTAAGAAATTTTTTTGCATCCAGCCACCCATTTTGCTACATCAATGAAGTAGATTCATATGGAGAATTTATCATAAGCCTGTCATTGAGATTTTTCCTAGGGAACTCACACAGAGGGGGAATGAACTGCCCATTTGCACTCAAAACAAGATGGTGACATTCTGACCTCTTTCCCCAGATGTAAACTTACCCACTTGTTTCTTTTTAATAGAAACTACTTGACTGTTGACATGGACACAGGATACTCCACTCTCATCTGCATTGAAAATACACAACGGTGAAAAAGAAAATTTGTTCATTAATTCTTCTAGCTTGGAATAGAAACACATCACTTGAGGTTTATTATAACCAAATGCTCTCATCACACTGGTAGATTCTGCATTTCTAAGAGATAACTCAGGATTTCTTTTCATGAAACTACAGTAAAATGCTTTACCAGCACACCATTTAGAATTGTTGAATCTATGAGGTATGTTCATGTGTTTGGCCAAATCATATGCGAGTTTCAGGAACTCCTTTTGAGTCAGTGGCATAAGACAGTTGTCGAAGTCTTTTAGCCTACATACTGCACCAGCTTGTACTCCAAATGTTCCGAAAAAGTATTTTCGACCGAGCTCGATAGCTGCAGTCGCTTAAGTGCGGCCAGTATCCAGTAATCGGGAGATAGTGGGTTCGAACCCCACTGTCGGCAGCCCTGAAGATAGTTTTCCGTGGTTTCCCATTTTCACACCAGGCAAATGCCGGGGCTGTACCTTAATTAAGGCCACGGCCGCTTCCTTCCAATTCCTAGGCCTTTCCTCTCCCATTGTCGCCATAAGACATATCTGTGTCGGTGCGACGTAAAGCAAATAGCAAAAAAAAAAAGTATTTTCGAACCTGCCCAACTTAGGAGAAATTGTCAATTCACCATTTCAGCTTTTTATTTTCTTAATTTTATCATCCAGAGAACCTTTCGGCACATTGAAAACCTGAGCAGCTTTTCTACGCGACATAGTATTGCTTTCTATAGCGTACTTCATTGCATCCTCACTCCACGCCCCTTTGCTAGTATTTCTGCCTTTAAACATAGGCATTTTTCAAGTCCAGAAATTACCAGGAACAAAATAACATTAACACTCTGGCCGGGGTTACTAGATTGTTTACATAGGAAAATTCATTCATATCCACTAAACCACAAAAACTCTCATTATAAAATTTGATGGCCGTGTTTTTAAATGTATTTCAAATAATTAGTATAAGTATGAAGTGGGTACATTACCTGGAAAGTCGGGTAGGGAGCTTCAAATTTAAGTTTTGCCTGTAAGTACTGAGTGCCAAAACAACATGTGTTTGCAGCATGTATGGTCACCAACTTACAAACATCTAAGTACTCACCAACATACGTAGATTGTACCTAGGTAGGCAGTGACAAGCATCATGTGCGCTACCTAGTGAGGAAGTATGAAACTAACCAATGTCCACGGCTACCAGACCCTCCCCTAACACTTGTAAAAGAGTGCTGGAATTCTTCATATGGGTACTGATAGCAGAAAATCTATTATGTCTTTCTGAGTTTATGCGTTCTTGGTATCTGATAAAATCATAAAATAATTTCTCCCTGTTTGGCTGACATAGGTTGTTTTGCGATTTGTGCATATCAATTTGTATACTCCTAAATTAAGAGCTTTATTGCTTTTTGGGATAACTGAGTTATGATTATAAAAATCATAACTATTAGTGTTATGTGTACGGAAGGCTATGTGGATGTTATACTTTTTAATTATATTAGTAATATATATATCACATAATTATATTTTAAACAACAGTCAGTTAATAACTCAAATCGCTATTTTTTTAAATGTTAACGATATCCAAATGGACTATATTTTATATGATATTAACTCATTGGCGCACAGTCACGGAAGCGTTCCGCTACTATGGATGCGAGGTAGAACCACAGAACTGTTCCGTGTTCACGCATTACGATGCAATTCCACATTAGATGGAGATAGTTGTGACTCCGTATATGTGTGACATCTCTTTTCCTATTCTTTAGATACATATATCGATAATCGATGATAGTTTGGTATCATTTGATATTTTCAAGTTGTTAGTCTTAGACCTTCACACAAGTAAACAAACATGGCAGCTCATCGGCGCCTGGAAGAAAAAGAAATTGAATCTTTGTTTGAAAGTGATAATTATAATTCTTTCGATGAAAGTACCAGCGACATAACATAAAACTGTAGACAGAACAGTTCTAGTTCTGAAGATGACAAATTGAATAGTGCCGTAAATGAAGAGGAGGAGGAGCAAAGAGAAGATAAATGTGACATACATGGGCCAACAGACTGGTGCAGGACGATAACAAAATAAAATATATTCCATGTTCTGAGGTTCGTGGAGTGAATACTAGTGTGTTATGGAGACTAGGAAATAATCCTACTGTTATTGACATTGTTCACAATTTCTAGGTGATGAGCTTTTGTACATTATCACCATAGAAACCAATGACAATGCAAAGCCTTTTTTTCTTTACAATACCGGTACATGCCTGAACTACTAAAGAGACTGGAAAATACGTTTTAACATGCAATGTTCTGTATTTTATCATATTCATTTTCTTTTTATGTTTTGAACGTTTGAAAGCTCCCTAATTCTTTTTTTACATAAAACTGTAGACAGAAACTTCCTTTAAAATAATTCCTGCTCCAGGGCATATTCATTGTGCCAACAGGATCTAGTGTTTACACTGCACTATGCCATTTGGTGTGGGCTAGAACAAATTTGTTACTTTCATTCACCTGTCTCAGTCTCATCCTTGGCTTTGACAACATTAAAGTGACCGAGGTATGAGTGATGCTAGTAACGCCATTCCATATGCAGCCGGTCCTTTATAAATGACATGAAAATGTTGTTCATAGGGTCGGTTGGTGCGGACATTTCAGTGGGCCTTTCGGACTGATACATAATAAAACCTTCTGGCTCAGTTAGGAAAGCAACGGAAAACCACCTCACACCTAATTTCCCTAGTACATCTCTCCAGTGATGCCTGGGCTACCTATGATGGCTGATGGTAGAGCTAATGAGGTCCAAACCAGCGTCCGGGCTGAGCACTCAATATACGACATCGTCGTCATCGGCGGCTGTAACTCGATCCGAGTATATAGAACTTCTTCCTGCATACACTGACCAGTTCAACTCGGTTTATGGATGTGTTTGCGATTACTAAACAGACCAATCCTGGCATAAAACATACGCCCACACAAATCACACTGAACGGATGGAGGAGGGCAGGGTTGTAATTGACGGAGTTTTCTTACATGTCGCTTGGCCTCTTGATGTCTGTGGTGTTCTCTTTTAAACAAGTTGACAGCGGTGGATGTAGTGTTCCGCCACAGTGAACAGTCCACAGCACATTCTTCCCATGTCTGAATATCTATACCAGTTCTCTTCAAGATGCGTTTCAGCTGGTCCTTAAAACGCTTAAAAGGGACTCCATGAGGTCTACTGCCGGAGCAAAGTTCACCATAAAGAAATAATTTGGGCAGGCCTATTTGGGATATACAACATACACACACGATATTAACTCTAAGTGTGTGTGCATATAGATTGTAAGCTTTGTGCTCAAGATACAGTTTAAAGGCTTTATCACTCTCAAATTTTAAGGTTATCCTTACAATGTTGAATTTTAGTGTATGTATGCACAGACTGCAAGTTGATGCTCAAGATAAAATTTAACCTATACACATTATCTTTTAAAAAACCAAATATTTCATCCGGGACTTAGTGGGTTCGTATCCCAGTGTCAGCAGCCCTGAAGATGGTTTTCCGTGGTTTCCCATTTTCACACCAGGCAAATGATGGGGCTGTACCTTAATTAAGGCCATGGCCGCTTTCTTCCAACTCCTAGGCCTACCCTCTCCCACTGTCGCCATGAGACCAAACTGTGTCGGTGTGACGCAAAGCCACTAGCATAAAAAAAAAAAAATTTAAAAAAAAAATCATAGTACTAAGTGTTTTCCTTGTAAACTTGTGCCTACATTTCAAGGAACTGACGAAGTCTCCATAAGAGATGAAACGTGTATTCCTACTAATATATAATGCAATATATGAGATTAAGTGTTAAAGGGGTCTTGTGTTCAGTGGTTCTGACTGCATCTTATGTGCGTTTTGCACACAGTATTCATGTCGTATACAGTGAAACCTCATTAGTGCGTTCCTCATTAACACATTTTCCCACTTAGCACGTTGTAAATTTGAAGTCCTGATTCTCATCGTATTAAATTTATATTGAATTTCCGCTATTACTGCTTAGTACGATCTCACAGTTTTGCTAGCGCTGGAAATGTTACTGTATTTGTCACCCCTTGTAAAAGAAACTCTAACTCTGGTAAGAGCCGTCGTCACAGATGCGCGATTACGGTAAACTGCCTTCCTGAACTTCACAGGTTGTTGCACTTTAGGGGAGCAAGCAGTTAGTCTCAGGAATGTTCACTTTTGCTTGCCGGTTAGCAGCGAGATTGCTGAATAGCAGAGTGAGCCTGTTTGTGCTTGTATATTGCATTCTATTCAGGGGGTTTATTTTGTGTTGAGTGGTACAGTGAAGTGTAGCCTAGCGAATATTCGTTGTGTGATACAGTAGCCTATTATGTGCATTAGGAACATAAGCGTGTGAAAATGACTAGCGTGGTGCATATTTGTATTGTGACAGCCTAGTTATGGATATGGAAAATGTGAAATTCCTTAATAATGAAGACAAAATTAAAATCTGTCAGAAAGTGCACCGGCACAAGCGCGCAGAGGTCGAGAATGTTGAAACTCGCACCTTTGAGTTTTGACCTGATCACTCAAGTTGGTCGAAGTTCTATTTGGTTCAAAATGGCGGCCAAAGTCATTCCTATTATAGGGCCAAATTCATAGGCAGCATTTAAGTGCCCCTTATAAGCCAGGTTTCATTTCATATTACCTACTTAAGTGTCCCACTTATTGCTATAAGTGGACCTCCCACACACTTAGGTGACTCACTTATGTTGTAGCAAGATGGAGGATATTGATTTTGCTGATTATGTTGCATTTCATTCACAGAATACTTTCCGTATACACAGTAGAGATGGAAAATCCTGTCGAAATGATATGTGACCAACAATTTAAAGAGGTTTCGTTTTAGTAAAGTGAGAGTTATATTCTTGTTCCTTTGATTGAGAGAGTGAACATAACCTCTAGAGGACTCACCATTAATGAAGATATTGTTTTGAGATTTTATATCAACTCTTAATTCCGGGTTATTATTATTATTATTGTTATTATTATCATCACCATCATCATTACCGGTATTTTGCTTAATTAATTGGAAACATGTTACAAGTTATCAAGACTGTAGGCCTATGGAATAGTAAAGAACTATACTGAGTTATGAGCAAAATGAACATGTTGCACTACCACCATTTATTTTAAGGTTGATTTGTGCTAATTATATCAGGTTAGTCAACCAATTGTTTGCCGGATTATATCAGAAGTTTCTGAAATTATGGCATCGCACATCAAAACATACTATTTACATCTTATTGGGAAAGTAGTTGGGCCTATAACAACGTAACGGCTACGGATATATTTGTCAAATCATTAAAAACGTTGTAAGGCTATATATTCTACATTTGGAAGAATACTTGCATAGATTCGTGTACCTGGATAACTATCCTGATGAGAAACTATGCGTCGGTCTGCTTGTTCTATATTATGTGCATGTACTTCGATACAAGTTCTTGCAGGTGACGTCTCAGCTCGCTGTTTTGTTATCCATTCTGATAACCAAATACAATATACACGATTTTTTAATCCTTCGATAAACAAAACACAATAGATCATCCCACTATTCGGTAGACAGAACTACACAATCCAGGAAGCATGGGCATAATATACAGCATTGTCACATCTCCAGTGATACTTACTGTATCAATGAGTGTGCTCTTTAAGTGCTGTCTATGAAATGTAAACTCATATAAGTGAATACTTATTATAAGTGATCCCTTATTACTTAAGGGTTCCACTTATGTACAAGTGCTGACTATGAATTCGGCCCATTATCTATTAACTTCATTGTCCGTATTGATGGTTAAAGTTTTCGCAAATATAAAGACAGGAACTTTCCACCTGTTCCTGTCTTTAAATTTGCGGAAGTCATTCCTGGCAGTTTCAAATGACTGAGTGCAACCTGTAATTCAGTGTCTAAGAATGTGACCAGAAAATAATGTTTAATAACCCACTGCTCCGAAATAAAAGGCCTCTACTTACATTTGGTTTAGAAAGAGGGTGATCTGCAATAACACTTTGACAATTTTGTTGGCCCCTGAGCACATGTTTTCATTTTTTTTTTTTTTTTTAGTGAACTTGTTATTTTTAAATCCCAACTGGAAAAGATTTTCATATTTGTTCTCTCGTGTTTTTCACACCTTTTAATACTTTCCTCTCATCTTTAGAAATGGCAGATAGGCCTATAGTTTTCACAGTACCCGCAGATACAAGACTAAAATGCCCTCATGTCAGAAAAAATTCGTATAGCATTTCCATATCCCTGTTGAATAGTTTTTATTCATAAACTCATTAGTAAGTTTTCTCGCTTAACACATTCTTTTTCCTTGTCCCCTGCAAAAACATCTTAACAAGGTTTCACTGTAGATGCAGGATGGCACAGCAAAAACATCCGGACATCATGCATGGCCAAATCATCAGCAGTCGGCACAAGGTGGACTGGGTAATGAATGTTGCCCATAGCGTCATTTCACGGCTGTGGGGAAGATTCCAGGAGGGAGGAAATATTCTAGAGCAGTATGGGCAACGTCGACTATGTGCTACAATCCTGCATCAGGATCATTATCTTGCCTTCCCGAAGACATCCAACCGGCACAGCACCTGCATTGGCAGCACGGCCACATGAATTCCCCTCACACAAAGACACTACAGTACTGTATATGGCTTGTCAAAATGTGACGTCTTTCCCACCGTGATTGGACTCAGGAACAAAGGGGTAAGATCCTGTTCACAGATGAGTCATGGTTTAGCCTGGAAAGCAACTCTCTCTCTCTCTGTTCATCTGATACACCCCTGAGACACGTTACAACCCCTCCAATATTGTGGAAAAGAACCGATATTGTGGCGCCAGTGTTCTAATCTGGGGAGTCATCATGTTAGGAGCACATATGCCACAACACGTGTTTCCTAAGCGCACTATGACAGGTGTGGTATAGAGGGATGTGGTGCATAGGGTTCCGTCTGATGGATGATACAGTAATGCCAAAGGACTGCAGCCCTAACACTGCTGCCACGAACCTCTATTGACCTCCACAGGGCGACTGTCCATGAATGGGATTCATTAGCACAAGCCATGCTGGACAACCTGATCCACAGGATTAGGAGCCATTATACCTCCTATACTGTCATGAGAAGTCATTACACCCTGTACTTATGTTCTGTATAACACTGGTAGAGGGACACCACACACAGTCAGTGCCACCCACTGTCCATATCCAGTTCTCCTATATACCCTACATCAGTATCACTATGTCAGGAGTCGCATTGTAGCCAGACACATTTTAGTACACACTATATCGCTGTGCCCATGTTTTCCTGTGGATCTTTAAGATCCCTTAACATGATTACATTATTACCCAATTGTTTCCATGCATTCCACCAGCCTCTTATAAAATAAAATACAGTTGGATATATTGCATACAAGAATATATTGCATGTGAATGTTAAACCCCTAGCAATATATATTCACAGATAACCCGCTTGCTACACCTGCAATGCCACGAGATATGATCAGATAGCAATATGACTAGCAAGTAATATTAACACAAAGAGGTCATCTATTCACTTAGAAGTCCATCATCTTAAAGAAAAATTTGAAGTTGATTTCCAAAGCTGATTTTGCCTTATTACATATCAAAGAATAGGCCAACTGTGCTCTTGACTACTTTGCAAAAGTATTCATTCTACCTCATAGGAAGCTTCCAACATATTAAATCTCAGTTTACCTTGCTGTGAGTGGCATACAGTTACTCTACGATCCAATGATCACAATCCCTTGCAAGTCTTATATTTTAGAGGACATCTCTCTAGCACTTTCAGGGTCATTTTACCAAAGGAGAGACTCCATGGTTTGGGTCACGTAGTTGTCATCAGCTTGCATTCAACGAGATAGCAGGTTCGGACCACAGTGTCTCCAGACCTGAAGATGGTTTTCCATAATTTCCCGTTTTCATGCCAGACAAATGCTGGGGTTGCGCCTTAATGCCTTAGCCGCTTCCTTCCCGCTCCTAGTCCTTTCCTATTCCACCATCGCGGTAAGAACTATTTGTGTCATGCAACGTAAAGCAAATTGTAAACAACTGGGTCATTTTAACAAAAATCTTCAGTCTTTCTATTCTGAAACAGAGGCTATTTGCTTCACTTTGATCAACGTCTTCAAAAAACTTGCATGTTTCAAACCCAATATTTTATAGCATCCATAAATTTTCTTTGTTTTATTGATGTGCCCATAGGACATTTTTCAAAATGATGGGCACGATTTCACAAATAGCTCAATGGGATTTCTTATTAAAAGGCTTAACAAATTTGAGAAAAGAAATGGCTGAAAGGGACTACCGTCATGGAAAAAGTATAGACATCTGAGTTAATATGTTGATAAAATATGTATCCTTTGTCCCAAACAAACAAGCTACACCAAAATTTAGCTCATTTTATTCTACGTTCAATTATGTGGAGTAGAAACTGTTATTGT
The DNA here is from genome assembly GCF_040414725.1 of Anabrus simplex. Lineage (NCBI taxonomy): Eukaryota > Metazoa > Arthropoda > Insecta > Orthoptera > Tettigoniidae > Anabrus > Anabrus simplex. Next base: position 802,703,980 of record NC_090266.1, read on the forward strand.
ACCCAGTTAAAATTTTAATGCAGGTTGAACAAAAAGTTGACGGTATTTTTTCTATTTCCATCGGAGCGCTCACTTTGAAAATTCATAACTTTAAAAGTACTGATCTGATCATTATCAAACTTTAACACATCTTAAAGTAACTTACTGTTGATCGGTACCAAGTTTTATTTCATCTGATATTTGTGAAAAAGGTTGTTGTAAATTTTGTGAATAACATTTTCTCATTACTGGGTGATCATATACGAACAAAGTATAGAAGCCATCTTGACCAGGAACCCTTGCCTCATTTCCAGAATGTTAAGCTCATAAGACTAATAGGTCATAAGTTGCAAGTTGTAAGCCCCTGAGGTAGTTCTTCAAAGTTAGGCCTATAAGAGCAATGAATCAGCATTAGCCCCTGGCCCAGCTCCTTAATGTTAGTCGCATGTAACCAAGGTATAGTGGTCATCTTGCCTTGGGAGTCCCAGCACTAGGTAGTGTTGTGAGGTGGCCATCTTGCACATTAGCCCCTGGGGTAGACCTCATACTGGCTGTACAAGTAACAGCTAACTATAGAATGGGTAAGATATGAGATCTCCGTGCATTTGATCATAGCCAGATGGTTGGCGCGATATATTTGGGCCACTCCATCTCTGAAGTCTTACAGGCACTGGGTTTTCCAAGGGCCACAGTATCAAGAGTGTACGGTGAATATGTGAATTTGGACAAAACCACCACCACTGCCAAGGTCAACAGTCATGGTGTATGATGCATTGACGACAGGTCGCTGACCGGTAGCTCACATCGTAAGAGCAGATAGATGAGCCACAGTGCACCAGATCACTCATCAATTCAAAGCTGGACAACGACAACGTGTAAGCAGCTATAACACCCAAAAGCATCTCTTCACCACGAGGTACAAAAGCAAGCATCCCACAACGGTACCTCCGCTCAACACCAGCCACAAGGCACGACGACTGAGATGGGAAAAAGAACACCGTCATTCGATACTTTAAGCATGGAAAAAAGTTGCCTGGACAAATGAGTCGAGGTATCAGTTGGTTTGGTACACACTGATGGCTGAGTTCATTGCGTCGTCAACCACAAGGCAATGCATCCCTCTTGTCAGAAGGGCACAATTCAAGCCGATGGTGGTGGTATCCTCACATGGGGATTGTTTACTAGGGATAAAATGGGACCCCCAGTACATCTAACAACGTCCCTTACTGACGAACATTACAAGAACCTGCTGGCAGATCACGTTCACCCCTCTGTTCACCTTCAGGTCCCCACAGGCCATTGCTCCCAAATTGTAGCTGACTGCTTCAATGAGTACTCCATGGATGTGAAGATGCTTGCATGGCTCCTGACAGCCCCGATCTCAATCCCAAGGAGCAATCTAGAATACTGTTGAGAGGGATATGCGTGCCCTAGACCCTGCTCCGTCCAATCTTCGTGGATTACGGGAAGATATGCAGTGCATCACTGCCATCATCAAGGCGAAGGAAGGTGCTACATGCTACTAGCCAGATATCTCTAATTCAATTGCTCATTAATATTCATATTTAACTAATATAGTCATCCTTTCTCAATAAAGTTATTCAAATATCCATCAAGGCAAACAAAGTCGGTGCATTCAGTCAACCAACCGTTTGATAAATATACACAATATTCATAATTAATTATATAATTACATTTTGTTGGTCCCATTTTCAATCTTGAAGCAGTAACACACTTGAAGAAACATTAATGAAAAATTATTTCATATCTGCACAAGAATTAATTATGATTATTATTATTATTATTTATTTACCATAAATCATACAGATTTTACGGATGGTCTAGTGAAAAAGGGCAAACCTCATGTACATTAGAAGCTTCACAGACCCACTAAGGTAATATTTACAATAATTACATTGACACACACACACACGTACAGCAATTCATAACATCACTGTCCAGAAGACATTATCTTGAGAGCAAAACAAATCAAACAATTTAACAATTGACTGAATGGATGACTTACTACTTGACGAGGCAGTACGAACATCCTGGTTATCTTGCTGTTTAGTATTTCCTGATCGATTTACACTTTTTGTTGCACTATCTTCAACATCTTGATTTTCACAGACAACGCTAGCAATGGCACAGAAATAATTCTTTAAAGAAGTTTGGGTCCCTGAAGTTTTCATTATGTTCAGAGGAGATTTCTTCTTTCTCATGTTATACTAATGCCTGATGGCATATGGTATACAGTAAAAAAGTCTTTTTACATACTTTGCAAAAAGCATGACATTTATAAGATCCCTTATATACCTAACCAACCAAGGGATCAGTGTAGATTCTAAAAAGTTTTTCTCGAAGCCATGACTTCTTGTGTTGAACCACCATAAACCTGCAACAAACACAACTAAATTACTGTAAAACCTATGGACAAGATCACTGATGAATTACACAAAATTATGGTGATGTGCACTTTCCACAAAATACTTTCATGAACTATTAAACATTTCCAAGTAATAGCTACACACTAAAAAGTAACAAATTGGACAGATTTTAAAAACAGGGTAGTAATTAAATGTGTTGTATTGTTCCAGTACAACAGTAAACCCTCACTACAGCTAATTATAGGACTTGTTTTTCTATCTTCAAAATGTTACCAAACATGAAATACCTGTACAATTCAAAATTTAGAACGGTATGTTAGAATAACTTTCCCATCCTTTTACTGAGAATTTCAATTTCCCTGATTTTTCTGAACTGTATGTACCCCAGTTATATATAGGCCTATCTATCTAGATGAACAGAGATCATCTGTTTAATATAATGTAATGGTCATAGCGTCCGCCATGTCAACTGGCAGTGGGCCCGGCCTGGCACCGTACAGACCAACCCCTTACGCTTCAACTGCGCCAATCACTAGCAGTGCTTAATGCTAGGCCAGCCCCGCTCGCTTCCGCTCGCGGTCCCGTAGCTGAGGAGTATGACTCCACGATTAATCTGGAGTGTTCCATCTCGCGATGTTCCTATATCCATCCAGCATCCAGACAATTCTAGAAGAGCCAGCGCAGGTATATAAGAGAGGAACGACCTGCCTGGAGTTAGTGAGAGTTAGACTGAGTTAGAAGTTGGTGTGGTTCAGTCGTGAGCGACTGCCAGTGTAGTGAAGTATGTGAACTGCCGTGATTATAGGACTAGTGTGCTACAGTGCGGACTGTCGGCGAAGGAGAGAACGTGTAGCCGTGCGACGCGGGACCTTATGTGTGAGTGTAAAACTGTGTAGTGTGAGAACAAGTGAGAAACGAAGGGAGAGAGCGTGCAAACTGAATAAGTGTGTGTTATGAGCAAAGGTTGTGTGTAGTCTTGTGTAGTTAGTGTCTAGCTAATAAATCTTAGTATTGAAGCTACCAGCCTAGTGTTAATTGATCATACTACCCCGCCAATTCGTTACAACTGGTGTCAGAATTGGGATCGACTAGTAGCAGTAATTTCGTAACTAGGAATTTCTAGTGAATCATAAAATGGATAGCGAACAGTTTTAGGCTCCCTCAGTAAGTTCACCGAATTCTCATCCAAACAGGATAAAATCAAGAGCGAACTGAAACTGGAATTAAATGAACTTAAGGGTGGACAAGGTAAATCAGAACACGAAATGCGCTCTCTCGAAAGAAAATTAAAGAGTGACATTATGCAGGACGTACAGGAACTGGTTGAAAAACAGATCAAAGAAATACCGCAGGTTGTGGAGTCAGGGGTTCGAGACCTGAAAGAAGAAATAAGTGCTCTGCGTACAAGAATGACAGCCATGGAGACTTGTGCTAGGGCTACCTGCAGCGACAGCGGCTCCAGTGCCGGGAAAGTAAAACCCCCGTGCTTCGACGGGACAACATCTTGGCGGACCTTCCGGGCCCAATTCGAGACCGTGTGCGGGCACAACGGTTGGACATCGGAGGACTGCAAGGACCAGCAGCGGAAGTACTACACAGCCTTCAGCCGGGTGCTACTTACGAGGATATCGTTAGAGTGCTCGACAGCCGATACGGTGACCACCAGCTGGCAGCCACCTACCGAGTCCAGCTAAGGAAGAGGACCCAGCGTGCTAATGAGACGCTGCAAGAATTCGCGCAAGATGTGGAGCAGCTAGCCCACAAGACTCTGGATGGGCTGCCTCTGGACCACATTCAGCGGGAGGCAGCCTACACATTCATTGATGGGCTCCGCGATGCTGAGATCTGTCAAAAGCTGATGCTCAGCGGGGAGCATGACCTCAGAGAGGCCCTGACATTAGCCCTGAGGGTGGAGGCAGTGAAGGGAACAGTGGCACCGTCACCAAGAATACGAGCCGTGAGAAGCGAGGACGCGCCGGAGACCCGCGCCGTTACGGGAAAATGATGCACACCGCCGTTGAGAAGCCGACGCACCAACGAGATCACCTGTTGGAATTGCGGCGAGCGTGCCCACCTGCGGAGGAACTGCCGTATGGAGGCGGCCCCTGATCAGGAAAACAAGCAAGGGCCGACAAGGAGAGGGGCTCGTCAGCACCGTCAGTACCGCCCCCTCGTTTCACGCTAAATGTGGTCACAGAGCAGAGCGACGACAGCTTGATCGCCGACGGATGGCTTGGAGATGGGCCGTGCCGAGTCACGATAGACACGCGGGCGGCATTGACCATCGCCAGGCCTGACATCGCTAGGGACAGCCAGAGAGGGAACCCCACCGCCCTTATCTGCTGCGGATGGCCTCAGGAGACACCATCCCTGTCTTGAAGGAGGCGCTACTTCAACTAACGCTGGGACAATGACGCCTACGAGTCTGGGCCTTCGTCGCCGCCATCACGGATGAGGTCATCCTCGGCCTAGACGTGCTACGGAAATACGAGGCGACTGTCGACGTGGGATGACGTGTATTGTGGCTCGGCAAACAAGGACGGCCCAGGGACGCAATCTCGAGTAGCGCGGTTAAAGTTGTCCAGCAACGAAGTTATACCAGCCAACAGCAATGTGATGGTTACGGCACGGTTAGAGGAACCCATACAAGGGGACAGCGTGCTCGTGGAAACCGGTTCGCCGACCACCGATCAAGGACTCTACCTGGCCAGGACGCTCGTTCCTACTGGTACGAATATTGAATTCGACGTCGCGGGAGCAGAGGGTACCCAGCGGGACCGAGCTTGGGACTTGTGAACCAGTCACGTACGTCGTGCCGGTGGACGACGAAGACGCACAGACCCTGGAAGCAGGCGAAGGATTGGATAAGCTCCAGAAGATTATATCCGACGCCTGGAAACATTTAGAGGCGAGACAGCTCAGGGAGTTTAAGGAACTAATCCACGAGTTTCAGGACATTTTCACTGCTACCGGACGTGACTACAGAAAGACGGACAGAGTGTACCATCGCATTAACACCGGCGATGCCGCTCCAATTCAAAAGCCACCTCGTAGAGTACCCCAGGCGAAGAAGGTGGAAATCGACCAGATGCTAGACGACATGAAGCAGCAGGGAGTTATCGAGGAGTCGAACAGCCCGTGGTTATCGCCAGTCATCCTGGTGAAGAAAAAGAACGGCGAACTCCGTTTCTGCGTCGATTACCGGAAGTTGAACGACGTCACGACGAATGACTGTTTCCCGTTACCCCGGATAGATGACACCCTGGACACGTTATCTGGAGCCCACTGGTTCTTGACTCTGGACTTGAAGTATGGATACTGGCAAGTAGCGCTCCATCCGGAAGACAAGGAGAAGACGGCATTCTCAACCGGCCAAGGGCTCTACCAGTTCACCGTGATGCCCTTCTGCCTCTGCAACGCGCCGGCGACTTTCGAGTGACTGATGGAGGCCGTGCTGAGAGGGCTAACTCACGACGCTTGCCTCATGTACCTGGACGACATAATTATAGTGGGACGCACGTTCAAAGAGCACGTGGAGAACCTGCGGAAAGTGTTCGAGAGGCTACGTGGAGCTCACCTAAAGTTAAGTCCCGGAAAATGCCAGCTGTTCCAAAAGGAGGTCTGCTACCTGGGCCACATCGTGTCATCGGAGGGAGTAGCGACGGATCCGGAGAAGTTAGAAGCTGTCACAGGGACTGGCCGGTGCCGAAGGACAAGCGAGAACTAAGGAGTTTTCTCGGCCTTTGCACGTATTACCGCAGATTTATAGCTGGGTACGCAGACATCTCCAAACTTCTTACACGGTTCACCGAGCAGAGGAGGTCTTTCAAATGGTCAAGCGAGGTGGAGGCTGCCTTCCGGAAGCTGAAGGAGTCGCTGTGTACTGCACCCATCCTCGGATATCCCAAGCCTGGGGAGAAGTTCATCGTCGATACAGACGCCAGCGACGTGGGAATTGGTGGGGTACTGTCACAAGCGCAAGACGGCCAAGAGAAGGTGATCGCCTATTTCAGCAAGACGTCAAAAGCTGAGAGAAATTACTGCGTGACGTGTCAGGAATTGCTGGCCATCGTGAAGACCTTGGAGTACTTCCACAAGTATCTGTATGGGCAGCCTTTCCACCTGCGCATCGACCACTCCGCATTGACCTGGCTCCTAAGCTTCAGAAACCTGGAAGGTCAGACAGCTCGCTGGGTGCAACGCCTTCAGGAGTACGACTTTACCACCGACACCGACAAGGAAAGAAGCACTGCAATGCGACGCTCTATCGAGAAGACCGTGCCCTACGAACTGTACACACTGCCAGAAAGTGGAGAGACAGGCAGGCATCGTGGACGTCCGGGCCGTGAGGGCCACCGCCGCTGAAGGCTGGGATCGAGACGCCCTCAGGACGGAGCAGCTGAAGGACGATGACATCGGGCTGGTCTTACGAGAAGTAGAGTCGGGGCAGAGGCCGGAATGGAAAGACATCACCGAACGCAGTCCAACCTATAAGGCGTACTGGGCCCAGTGGTCGTCTCTCATGGTTAGTGACGGGGTACTTACCCACACGTGGGAATCAACCGACGGAAAGAAGCACATTGCACAGCTGATAATCCCCAGGAGCATGAGAAAAGAGGTGCTGACCGAGTTGCATGCGGGCGTTACTGCCGGCCACTTGGGAGTGAATAAGACACTAGATCGTGCCCGACAGCGTTACTACTGGGTGCACTTGAGGAACGATGTTGAGAGGATGTGCCAGCTATGTGACACCTGCACAGCGAGCCGGGGTCCACGTACCAGGAGTAGGGGACAAATGATGCAGTACAACGTTGAAGCACCATTTGAGAGGATCGCCACTGATGTCGCTGGACAATTCCCCGAATCTTACGCCGGGAACCGTTACCTACTCCTGGCTATGGACTACTTCACAAAGTGGCCGGAGGTCTATGCCATCCCGAATCCAAGAGGCATCGACAGTGGCCGACATCTTGGTCAAGAACTTCTTCTGTCGATTCGGTGTGCTGAGGGAACTTCATAGCGACCAAGGCAGAAACTTTGAGTCCAGGTTGATGCAAGAGGTTCTGCAACGCTTAGGAGTGCGGAAGACATGTACGATGCCTCTCCACCCTCAGTCAGATGGTATGGTGGAGCGTTTTGTGAAAACCGTCGAAGAGCACCTCAGAAAGGTGGTTTCGGCGCACCAGAAGGGCTGGGATGAGAGGGTCTCCTCCTCCTTGATGGCCTATCGAGCGTCCACCCACGAGACAACTGGCACGACACCTGCCAACATGGTCTTCGAAAGGGAGCTCCGCCTGCCATGCGATCTAATGTTCGGGTCTGCACCAGACCAGCAGCAACCAGTGACAGACTACGCATGGGAGTTGGTGAATCGGCTTAACAACATCCATGATTATGCCCGACATCATCTAAGCGTAACCAGCGACAGGATGAAAGCCACTACGACATGCTCGCGAACTCTGCGGGTTTCCAAGAAGGTGACAAAGTGTGGCTGTACCGTCCGGTGCGGACGGAAGGGAAGTCACCTAAACTGCAGCCACAATGGGAAGGCCCATATACAATCGCCACCAGGATCAACGTCGTCGTCTACCGGATCCGGCAGCCTCCCCGAGGGAAGATGATGGTAGTTCACCTGAATCGCTTGACACCATATCATGGAGCAGCTCGGGACAAGCAGCCTTGAGGAGGGGGCAGTGTAATGGTCATAGCGTCCGCCATGTCAACTGGCAGTGGGCTCGGCTCGGCACCGTATAGACCAACCCCTTACGCTTCAACTGCACCAATCACTAGCAGTGCTTAATGCTAGGCCAGCCCCACTCGCTTCCGCTCGCGGTCCCGTAGCTGAGGAGTATGGAAATGACTCCACGATTAATCTGGAGTGTTCCATCTCGCGACGTTCCTGAATCCATCCAGCATCCAGACAATTCTAGAAGAGCCAGCGCAGGTATATAAGAGAGGAACGACCTGCCTGGAGTTAGTGAGAGTTAGACTGAGTTAGAAGTTGTTGTGGCTCAGTCGTGAGCGACTGCCAGTGTAGTGAAGTATGTGAACTGCCGTGATTATCAGACTAGTGTGCTACAGTGCGGACAATCGGCGAAGGAGAGAACGAGTAGCCGTGCGACACGGGACCTTGTGTGTGAGTGTAAAACTGTGTAGTATGAGAACAAGTGAGAAACGAAGGGAAAGAGCGCGCGAACTGAGTAAGTGTGTGTTATGAGCAAAAGTTGTGTGTAGTCTTGTGTAGTTAGTGTCTAGCTAATAAATCTTAGTATTGAAGCTACCAGCCTAGTGTTAATTGATCATATTACCCCGCCAACTCATTACAATAAGAATCAAGATATATATCTGCTAATAAACTGTATAAAACCTCTCATTTTGAGTGTTGTGAAATCCATAAATGAAGCTTCAGCCACAACTAAGCATCCAGATGGCAAAGTCCACAATAATTTTAAAAAATTAGACACATAGGCTAATACTGAAATATACCTGAATGAATGCCCATGGAATGATTTGAAATGTGTAGCAAAGGATATGCCATACCCAGAGTTTTCAATAATTCAACTACTGTGAAAATAAGCATTTGCAAAATAAAGCAATTGAAGTCAACCTATAAAAGCTGTGCAAACTTTAAATATATCTCAATGGACACAGTTAACAAATTTACTGTAGAAAATGAATTTTAAAATGTACATTTGTTTTTAATAAATTTTGCACCATCATTCAAGTATTAGCTCAGTGGCTTAGCTGTTGGCTAAACACCTGGGAGCCTTAGATTCAAATCCCGTTTGATTCTGGGACAAGATTTTCATCTCAAGAATCACGTGCTGTCAGGAAGGGCATCCAGCCTAAAATCAATCCCTGGCCAAAAACAAAATGAGCCGGGGTGACTCCAGCGATCCCAGAAATAACTGTGAGATCTGAAGAAAGTTAGTTATTCAATTATTTACACCTTAGACCAAGTTATCAATTTGTAAATATGTTTCGCTTGGGCCTTTTTTTTTCTTACAACTGGCCTTACATCACACCGACACAGATAGGAATTTTTTTTTAGAATTTGTTTTACGTTGCCCCGTCACAGATAGGTTTTTCGGTGACGATGGGATAGGAACGGCCTAGGAGTGGGAAGGAATCATGGGATATAAACTTCATGGTTTTGATCCGTATGGAATTGTGATCACAATAATAATTATTAAATTAATGTCGTAATGGTCCACCTTTCAATACTATAATATGCAATGTTTCTGAATTACATTACTAAACTAGGGACTAGTTTCGGCCTTGGCTGGCTATCTTCAGCCTTAATGTAATACACCTAATAACTAAACAAAGGTACAAACACACAACTGACATAAAAACAAATGTACAGACATTCAACTGACATTAAAATCTGGGAGGAACTATGTGTAAAATTTGAAAAATAATAAATTAAGCTCTAAATTCTTAGCATCTAGAGTTTGCTCATCATCCAGACTCTTTTTTGCATTAATATTCATAGAGCTATTAGTTCCATCACTGTTAATCATTACAATTTCAATTGCAAAACGGGAACTGGTAAATGTTGATTCTGTAGTCTGATCATCAATCACCAAATCTACCTGAGTGGTGTTAGCAGTATGCAAGCCACTGGATGTCACTGTAAATAACCACCAGCTGACGCAGAGCTGTTAGATGGTGTTTCCACATCAACAAGCGTAAATAAAATGAAATGTTCTCGTAGTGCTTGTTAAAATCATGCTGAAATGCTGTTGGACATGAAGATATGGTTAAAACTGACACATTCTTTAATTTGTGGCTGGTATAAATTTGCAATTCATTGTGGTATCCCTGAGGTTAACCTGAATAAATGATAGATAAAATTAAAATTAATGAAATGAAAGAGAGAGTGTGTTAGTCAAATGGCACAGGTGGCAAGGACTTTCTCGCTCGACCTTGGCCACAGATGACAAGCCGCTACTTGCCGTTTGGCCCCGCACAGTTTCCGGCACTTCCTGCAATTGCCGAGAGCTGAGCTCCGAGATAGTAGGGTGTTCAATGAAGCTACTGCGTACTGTATAGTGTTTTATTGTGATTGTGTATAGTGCTGTAATGTACTGTATGTGAAATATTCGTTACGTGAACGTGTATATCTGCACATTACTTACATTAAGTGCAGAAAATCGTGCGCTAGGACAAGACAAAAGTTTCAAGAGAAATTTCCAGGGAGACCTATTCCTATCAATCGGACAATAAAACAACTGGCCAAGAGATTCAAACGTACAGGTTCAGTAAACAATAAAAATAGACGTAAAGGTCGTTATCTTCTTACTGAAGCGTGTTTGGTACTAGGATCATAAGTAAAAATCTGTGGCCCCCTCGTAGCCCAGTTTTAATGGCATGCGATTTTTATTTGTGGGGAATGTTAAAAAATGTAGTTTATGGGAACAACCCTCACCCACTAGATGAACTTAAAGACAATATAAGAGCTGCAATTGCATCCATCAGTACCGAAGAACTTGGTAGAATAACCGAAAACTTCATTAGGAGATGCCGAGTATGTTTGGCAGCAAATGGGGAACATTTTCACCATAAACTGTAAAAATGGTGAGTAAAATGCATGATAATGCATGATAATGATTTTGAGCATAAACTGTAAACATGGTGAATAAAATGCACGATAATGATTTTGAGCACCATATACTGCCGTAAATACGCGCGGTAGCCGGCAACTGAACCATCACTGGCGGCCAAGGTCGAGCGAGAAAATCCTTGCCAAGCATAAATAAATAATAATAATAATAATGTTACTTGCTTTACGTCCCACTAACTACTTTTTAAGGTCTTCGGAGACGCCGAGGTGCCGGAATTTAGTCCCGCATGAGTTCTTTTACATGCCAGTAAATCTACCGACATGGGGCTGTCGTATGTGAGCACCTTCAAATACCACCGGACTGAGCCAGGATCGAACCTGCCAAGTTGGGGTTAGAAGGCCAGCGCCTTAACCGTCTGAGCCACTCAGCCCGGCAGCATCAATAAAGACCCTGTATGAAACTTACCTCTCATTGCGGCATGTGGTGCATGGCCTATTGTTGTGTGCCTCATACTAACGGTTGTGAGATTCAACGGAAAATGAAGGGGCGGGGCAAGGAGAGAGGCAGGGAAGGGGAGAGGGGGGTGGAGGGGAAGTGGGGAATTAAGGCGGGGCCGAAAAATGTGGGAAAAGAGATGGCTGCTGAAGAAAGGTGCTGTGAATATTATGAAAAACTGAATTATGACTTGTTGGTTTGATGTTTCTAAAAATGGGATCTCAAAATTATCAACAAACGACCCCTCAACATTACTGAAAGCTGCTTCATACATATAGATCAATATTTTAACCTGAATCATAATCTTAATGACATTTCAGAGAAGCCAAAAAACCTATTTGACCTTCTAATTCAGTTCCATAATCCAGAAAAATCTGTGGTTGGCTTCTTGATCTCTGTAATGTAATATGCAATGTTGAAAAGCTTCTTCAGACTGTTAAACCTGTTAAAATCCATTTTCTTTACACACATGGTCAGGGGCGTTGTTTCCAGAAACAATGTTGTATTACAAGCTGCCACACAGTTTCTGAGTTGTTAAGATTTATTATGTTTCTTAAATGTTTCTAGTTTAAATTACCCTATAAAACCCGTTACTACTTTTGAAGACTGATCTGAGGAATTTGTAAACAAAACACAAGATTTACCAACTTCAGGTTTAGGCCTAACCATTTACAGGCTCTCTTGCTGATCAAAAGCCTGAAATCCTTTGCTGATTATGGAAGAATCAGTCTTCTTTTCTGTGTCTTTGTTTTCTCCAATTACCCGCTTAATATGTATGAGAGTTGTGAAGAATTGTGTCAACTTAGGCTCGTTTCATTAGTCATCACACTTCTGTTTCTTATTGCTTTTCATGTTTGAAGGCTAGCACAATATTAAACACCCATACAAACACTAGATTTATGATGTAGGCCTATAGGGCTAACTCCTGAATTTCTTAAAACTTAAATAATACCAAAGACACGCGTAGATAATTGAAATGTAATACCATACCACAGATTAATATTACTTTTGCCTAGATGTGACTATGAAGTAATTAGTTCTCAATTCTTCCATCAGAGGCTCTGCTGCATTATGATCCTCACTATCATTAGTGCTAATTTTCCAGTTTATTAATATACATCGATAGTCCTGTGCCGAGAAATATATATTTTTTCTCTTTGGTCTCGCAGTCATTTTCAAGATCGTGGAGTGGTTTTAAGCTTGTTCGGTGACATAACGTCATATGTTCTGGGACTTTTGTTGCAGACTGATGGTTAGCAGAAGAAAGAAAACATGAAAAAATGGAAAGCACATTATTTCGGGGGACCGAAACTTAGCAGCCAGTAGCAAAAATACAGTCACTGCGGCGACCTGGCACCCGGGATTTCTGCACCCTTGGATAAAGAGACCATCAGTTTTTACTAGCACATACTGGACAGTAACAATAGTAAAACCTCCTTTATCTGAAACACTTTTAGCGGAAATACTGTTTAACATGAACGGTCAGAGGGGGGAAAAAAATTGGTTAAATTACAAAAACGAATTGAAGAAAAATCATTTGTTATTTTATATTTATAAGTTGTGTTTCAAGCAAATGGAATACCTTTGCATGAAATAGAAAGCAAGTGAGGAGAGTAAAGTCCCCACCCTACTACGAACCCTTGTAGACAAGGTGGATCAGTAACGAAATGCATGGAATTTGACCTTGTCTGCCACTGCACATGCCAACACAGATCACTTTGGCTCTCTCCTTTGTTGACATCAGTTACGCAGTAGTACAATATCAGAGTGTGTGTGGTGGTGATCGGACATTTAAATGAAGTTTTTTACTGTGCCTAATGTCAACCAAGCGGGAAAAGGTCATTATAAAGAGAGAAGAAAAGTTAGAAGCAGTTCAGAGAATTAAAATGGTGAAATTTTGCGTACTTTGGCAGCCGATTATGCTGTTGGTGTTTCCACAGTTTCTGACTGGATGAAAATGAAAAATAAGTCTGAAGAGCATGCATCAAAAATGCCTAACAAGAAAACCATGAAGACTTGTTAAAATGATAAAATTAATGAGGTCGTGTTTTTATGGTGCACGCAACAGAGAGAAGGGAATAATATTATCAGGACCAGTTATTCACAGGCGAAGAGGGTGAAGTATTTAATGCCAGAGCAGAATGGCTAGAGAAGTGAAAAAATCGGTAGGGCGTGCATCAAGTAAATGTTTGTGGGGAAAAGTTATCTGCCAATATTGATCCTGCAGACATTTTCAATATCAACATTTATGAATTTCTGTGAGGATACAGTAAAGATCACATTTTCAAAGCAGATGAGACAGGTCTGAATTTTAAAATGTTAACCAAAATATCACTTGCTTCAAGAAATGTAAAGTGTGGTCCTGGGTGCAAAATGAACAAAGAGTGACAGTTTTGCTCTGCAGTAATGCTTTTGGAACTCACTGATTTCAGCCTAAGTACATAAGAAAATTTTAAAAACTTAGGGCTTTGAAAGATACTTTGGCAAATGCTCTTCCTTTTATCAAAACCAAAACAGTTTCTGGATGCCCTATGCCTTGTTCACTGAATAGGTTTTTTTTTTTGCTATTTGATTTACGTTGCACCGACACAGATATGGGACAGGAATGGGCTAGGACTGGGAAGGAAGCAGCCATGGCCACGGAAAACCATCTTCAGGGCCGCCGACAGCGGGGTTCGAACCCACTATCTCCCGAATACTGGATAGTGGCCACATTTAAACGACTGCAGCTATCGAGCTCGGTCACTGAATGATTTAGAGATGAATTTGTCCCCAGTGTTGAGTCTAAAAACCTTCCCAGAAAAGCAGTGTTGTAAAATGATATTGCACCTGCACACCCACAGAGTCTGCAGAATGGTGATATTATTGTTCAGTTTTTGCCTGCAGATGTAACAAGTCCCATCCAGCCCCTAGATCAAAGCATAATAGAATGTTTCAAATAGGCACTATCAGTCGTTCTTTCTTAGATACATGTTGCAAGAGAAAAATAAATCAAAAAGTGTTCTTGAAATCTTGAAAAGCATAAACATGAAAAATGTAGGAGGCTATACCGGAGTGCTTAATCCTGGGAGATAGTCAAGTCGTCAACCCTACAAATGTGTTAGAATAAACTTGTTGACCAGATTTTACTTGAGGGCGACACCAAGAAAGACGAAAATCTTGCAGACCTAATTGTACAAATATCAGGACATAAAGAGATCAACAAAGGTGTAATAAGTAAATGGGTAAATGATGATGACTCAGAACTTGATTTCAATGAACAAGACATTATTGACATGGTAATCCATGAACTGCATGACAACAACGCAACAGACAAGGAAGATAACGTAGCAAAAAACACTAGCCAAGACACCGCAAAACGAGATATTCAATGCCTCTGAAGTACGAGTTTTAAATGCAGTTTTTAAGCAGTTTTAAAAAGGCTAGTTAAACTAGGCTGCATAGGATACAAGTTTTCTCACAAAGTTTTTTTATATTTTCAGATAGCATTATGATTTGTCGAAAGATGTGAGAAACCAAAGCTAATGAAACAGGGATGTGACAAAGCAGCTAGCAAACGATGGGAAAGAAAATAGAAGACTTTTCAGAAAAATTATTGTAGGGCCTACCGTATGTTTACAGTACATGCACTATCGAACATAGTTTTGTTTTGTAAATAAGTTACAGTTGAGTACTTCGGGGTCCAGTATTAAAATACATTGCAACAATGTATTATATATACTGAGTGGCCAAAAGTCATGGGAAGACACCGAATGTGATGTTAATAATGAGTTGCTCCTCCGCGAGCGTTCAAAACAGCAGCAATACAGCGAGCCATCAACTCTACAAGGTGTTGGAATCGTTCTGAAGGATCTGGACCTATGCATCTTGCACTACTACCCACAAATGGTCTTGTGTAGTAGGTGCAGGATTCCTGGAGCGTACACCAGCATCGACAACATCCCATAAATGCTCGACTGGATTAAGATTGGGAGATTCGGAGGCCCAATCCATGGTCGTAACTTCACTGGAGTGCTCCCCCAACCACCTGCATGCCACTACAGAGCGGTGACATGGCGCATTGTCCTTTTGAAACATGGCATCTCCATCAAGGTACTCTAGGTCCAGAAAGGGATGCAGAAGGTCTGAAAGAATGTCCGCATGATGTGCACCAGTCAGCACTCCCTGCAGCCAGATATTGCGACCTAATTGCGACCATGAGGATGCCCCAGACCAGAACCGAGCCACCTCCCGCCTGGGCAAAACCTTTTTACATGTGATACCTTGTCGACGCGCAGGATCTATAGCTTCATGCAGACGTTCCAAGTTTCAAAAGTAAAAAATCAGAAGATGTTTTTGCAGCATATCTCGACATGTTACGACACTTCACTGATGACGTAATTTTTAAGAATATTTAACAGATTATACTACTCAATTATATAATTTCTCTGATTGATTAATTTATTTACTTATTACTTACAAATAATGAAATATCGCATGTATCTGAGCTTTACAACACATGAGTCTTCACTGTAAATGCCTTAGGCCTATTCATAAATTTCTGAGCTAGATTTATGCTGAAAGCACCAGCCTCGTTAAACGGGTTTTTAATGTTTAATTTTTTTCCAGAATTCTTTTTAGGGAAGCTTTGATCTGAATTGAGTTCCTGTCCTTGTAAATATGCTAATAAATACTCTCACAGACAGCATTGCTATGTGGAAATGATAAAATAACAAGCATTATGTTAGAGATTCTGTCATATTTAAGACCACCACCAGCTGATTGCATCTTTCTTGCCAGTGCCCACTGAACATCAGTACTCTCCAGCTACTTAAATTACGAGGAAACCTGGGATTATCAAAAAAATAAGGAAACACTAAATCTGTTCTCAAAATTGGGAGACAAGTCTCTGCAATCAGGCGAGAAGAAGGACCAAAAATAGGGAGTCTCCCGCTTAAATCAGGGGATATAGATGATATAGATGTCCAATAATGTCCAATAATGGACCATTTATATTGGTATTATAAATCAGGGGAGTTGGCACATCTGTTCATGAGGCATACGCCACACTCTCATGCACCCATCAGCTCGATACAACTGGAACCGGGATTCATCGGACCATACCACACGCTGCCACTGTTCCATGGTTCATTGCCAATGTTCGCAGGCCCATGCAAGTCGTTGAGCTGTATGTCGAGGTGTCAGCAAAGCGACACGAGTTGGCTGGTGAAGCCAATGCGGTACAGTTGCCTCCTTAGAGTCCTGGGCAGTGATCTGACTCACAGTAGCCCGTCGAGCGCCCACTATGGTTCTGATGAGGCAACGTGATGTCCATTCGTTAAACACCCGTGATGTTTACGGTTTACGCGGGTGGTAACATTCTCCCTGTGATGTTGAAGAACCACCCTCGACACTGTTAACTTCAGAAACCTGAATTTGCGTATAATCTCTGCAATGCTTATGACCAATGCACTGTGCGCCGATGATCATCCCACGTTCAAAGTCTGTTAACTCGCGATGTGTTGCCACCTTCACGACAATGGTGTCTGTGACAGACTGCTCAGCTATGCCGCAGCTAGCCACAATGCTCACGGGTCACACACGGCATATTTTCTATTGGCACACCTCTTCCTGTGACTTTTGGCCACTAAGTGTATGTAGCCTATTGTCTTCATTTTCTTTCATCTAAACATTTTTTTTTTTTTTTAAAGAGATACTTAACCTCTAAAAATGACGTTTCAATTATTATCCTGAAATACAACACCCCCTTCCAGTATTTCAATTTGCTTTACGTCACGCCGACACAGATACGTCTTATGGTGACGATGGGATAGGAGTGGGAAGGAAGCGGTCGTGGCCTTAATTAAGGTACAGCCCCAGCATTTGCCTGGAGTGAAAATGAGAAACCACAGAAAACCATATTCAGGGCTGCCAACAGTAGGATTCAAACCCACTATCTCCCGGATGCTACCTCTTTCAGACAACAAAGGTTCTGCTGTAAGAATTTTTGCAGAAATATAGGCCATTACTGCGTTTTCAGTTGTTTACGTCAAGATATGTCAGGAATGAAAATATCCTTTTATACCTTAATAATGAATGTTCACACTCAAAAATATACTGGGCCAGGCTAAGTGTTTCAGATGGTTGAGGCGCTCGCCTCCTGACCCCAACTTGGCAGGTTCGATCCTGGCTCAGTTCGGTGTTATTTGAAAACACTCAAATACGTCAGCCTTGTGTCAGTAGATTTACTGGCACGTAAAAGAACTCCAGCGGGACTAAATTCCGGCATCTCCAAAAACCGTAAAAGTAGTTAGTGGGACGTAAAGCCAATAACATCATTATTAAAATATACTGTACAATCACACGTTTAAAAAGTAAGTAAAGTATGTAAGAATCCTTTCACAATGAATGAATTACCGCTCATTATTCCCGTTTCAATACGGTCGGAGATTAGGCAAGATGAGTTTCTATGTGGCTAATTTTTGTGGCCGAATGCCTTTCTGATGTCAACCTCATTAGAGGAGTTACAGAGAGATGAAATGACCTAACTGGGAATCAAACTTGGGACCTCCGAGTACACTACCCATAGACTGCTGGGCCTGCAAACTCTCTCATATATTCATTAAAATTTCTAAAGAAAACAATCTTACCTCTCATATCCTTCATAGCAAGGGGTACGACACTCCATCATACATTGCTTTGGCAATCTCAATCCAACACTTTGCTTTCATTTTGTGACTGCTGTAGTCTTTGGCCTGAACATTATACAAAGGTGGACGTTGTTCGATTTCACAGATATATTTCTCATATCAAACATAGCTAGTAATGCAACAAAAGTGATTTATTCAATGAGGAACTAAACACAGTACACAGGCAAAAGATAGTGCGGACACGGTTCAACAGCCTGTTACATCCTCGTGTAGATTCGTTCGTATTCCTACTGCTAGCTGTAGCAACGCCTACGAAGCCATTGTCACAGCCTGTAGCACTTAAATGTCAACAAAGCCCGCCATGAGAACGAGCCTAAGAAATGATGAAGGCTGGAGGAAAAGCAGGACTCCGGTGGAGTTATTGAATACTCAAGTGTGAATGCAGACAACAAAAAGTTCCCTAGGATTGGGAAAGGGGGGTTATAATACCAATAATCAACAAAGGAGATAAGATGTGCAGTAAATATTGAGGAATCGCCGTCCTCTCCCATGTTGCCAAGATAATGGAAAGGATATTGGAAAGAAGAATTAGAGAAAAGATGGAAACTTGGTTACAAGAGGAACAATTTGGATTCCGAAGTGGAAGGTCGACAGTAGAGTCCATTTTCATTCCGAGACAGGTCATGGAAAACACCTTGGATAACTGGAAAGATGACTTTCATAGACTTCGAAGAGGCATACGACAGTATCCCCAGATCAAAAGTTTTGGAAAACCTGACATACACAGATATTGGCAAGGAACTAATAACAATGATAAAAGAAATATACGATAACTGTTACGGCTCTGCGAAGACAACAGTGGGTAGAACAGAATGGTGAATTGACAGTGTGCAAAGACAAGGAAGTGTGCTGTCAACTTTACTGTTCATAATGGTGATTGATAACACTGTAAAGGCAGCAAGGGGAGATTATAGAGGGGAAAGAATTAATGTAATTACGCTTGCAGATGATGTGATCTGGGGAGAACATGAGGAGGTACGTCAGCTGAAAGTACCGAATACAAGGATCGAACAATGGGGATTAAAGATCAACGTAGAGAAGAGCAAGAAAATGGTGATTAGCAGAGTATAAAAAAGAAAAAGAAAAGGAGATATCAAATTTGTAGACAAGGAACTGGAAATAGTAGAAATGAAGGCATACGAAAAGAGCTAAATGTGCAAACACTGAATGACAAACTGGAACAGAGCAGAAGAAAGAAGACTGCCAGGACAGGCAATGGAAAGACAAACGACAGGGAAAAGAGGACAAGGGAGAACAAGATTATGATGGATGGTCTCTGAAGGAAAGCGTACGACAATGGAACTGGAACACAGTGTTGGATGAGGAATGGTTGAGAGGCAGGACGAAGTAGAGAGGAACCATATATGCCCCTACCCTGAATCAGCTGGAAAAGCTGAATTGATGATGATGATCGACAGTAATGTCAAAACATCAGTAAGAATGGCCGGGTTTTTTTGTTTTTTCTTTGTTTTTTTACAATCTGCTTTACGTTACACACAGATAGGTCTTATGGCAACGATGGGATAGGAAAAGCCTATGAGCGGAAGCGGCCGTGGCCTTAAGGTACAGCCCCAACATTTGCCTGGTGAAACGGAAACGGACATCTTAAACTCAAAAAAATGCACTTAAGTTCGTAACACATAATTTTAACTTACTTTCAATGGAGTTACTTACCAACAGAAAGAATACGTGATAAATCCGTTCAGTGCAAACCAATACCAAATAATGTGCATAGCTTATTAAAAACTTCGATTAGCCCAATGTGGGTTATTTATAATACACTCAGGAGATGAACTGAAGTAACAAAAGAAAAATACTGTCAATATTATCACAAATATCCATGCCCACTCACTTTCAATAACACATTAAGCCACCCTGTGAAGATGATTAATTATCATTTATTCGTGCATAATACACATCACAATATCACTCTCTTCCCGCGCGGAAATTCGGATATAGCGTCGCCAACGATAAGCAGCAAAATTTCTTCAACAAGGTAATGTGACCTTTCATGGGGCGCTAACTGAGGGTTCGAAAAATGTATTATTATGATATACCTCGTCTGGTGTCAAGGGGGATTAGGAAATTCCACTCATGGGCGTGAAGGTTCTGAGAGCACCGGTCACAGTTTTAATTATTGAGCTATAGTATTATCGAAGTCTAAAATATAATTATATCTTACAACTATCGGAATTATTCTAAATCTTAGTTTATAAATAAAAATATCGAGAATTATTATATTTTGGAAGGATGTTCTGTTTATTAAAATCATCTTTCTAACAAATTATTAATTGACAAGTTAATCAGAATAGCAACACAACTGGATGACAAGCAAAATTGAATATTAATTGAGATAATTAATCAAAGGTCCCTACACTTTTGTTGGTTATAATAAACCGTGCCAAGATATCCTAATATCATATAATTAACAATGAAAATGTTCTTGATAATTATTTCACATTAACCCTAGAATCATAAAGTCCCTCCAGGGTAACACGAATCATAAACTTTCGTCTGTCAGACTACCAAAAAGAAAAGTACTTTAATAAGCATAAACCCAACATTTTACACAAAATACAGAATATTAAACTTAAAACTACCACACGTAGTAATGACAATACACTCTGATCAGTTTTTCTTCAATAGGCACATTCAATGCACTGTCTTGCCTGGTGATCAAGACAAATGTGCTTCGGCATGTCTTACAAAGGAATCGGTTCTTTTCTTTGATGGACAAAACGCACAAACTTTTCTTCTTTCAGCAGTACCTGATTGAGGCTCTTCAGGGAATCCCATCTTTACCAAGAATTTCAGCAATGGTCATCTTTAGGCTGCGCCTCAAACTTGGTGTCTGAAGTCTCTCTTGCAGCTTTGGAGCCATTAGCATTTTGGATATATCCTTTGAAAACTCTCGCCTTGAAAGTGGTTTTTGGCCTTTTTGAACCATCTTATGCACATAAATAATGTATCCATTGGCAAGTGATGTATTAATCATACTATAAAAGATACACATTGGCCATCTCGTTTTTCTTGAAGAGGACATCAATGCTGACATTTCATCGAGAGTGTCCACGGCACCTTTAGTCCAATTGTAGTCTTCTGCCATATCTTTTTCCGACTGGCTGCTATTGTTCCTATTTCATGGCATGTAGAAAGGATGATTACATTCTTGTTTGGTTTTCCTGTATAGGATACCATTGTTTTTATACCATCATAACAAAACATGGAGGACCCAAGCTTTCTTCCCTTGACTGTTTTCATCTCTGGTGGTATCTATGGCTAGCCTTTTCTCATTGTTCCAATGATTGTCAGGTTATGGTCGCCATGCAGAGAATCAGCCAGACGAATTGAGGTAAACCAATTGTCGGTCATAATATTTCTCTTTGATGCATGTATTGGCCGGGTAATTTCATTCACGAAATACATTACCACTAATGTCTCTTAAAGAGAGTAGTTCTCTGTCTAATTCAGAAAACACTGCCGTTATCAATTCATCATCGTGCGCTAGATTTTTCATTTCAGTATCCTATTAAGCTTACCGGTACGTATTACGTGCAAAAACATTACTGTAATGAACCAGATATTCACACTATTTACAGCTATGTACAAATCACGAATACTTTCACAAATCATAAACTTTCGTCTCTCACGGTCATATCGCAGTGAACAAACAAGTGGACCTTTATGCTTGACACTAGTGATGTGCGCGAGTGATGCCTGGAATCGCGGTACTCGACTCTTTCGAGTCCAGGCTCGGGCTCGTTTCGCTTGCGAAGACTCGATGACAGCATGACATCACACGTTCGCTCTCTCGCCCGCTCTTGGATGGATGGAGCATAATATGTACAAGTGGTCGGAGAGGTTTTATGGGATTGCGATGGACCGGTACGATATAAATATTCTTAACGAGTGATCAAAATAAATCATCTGAATTTGATGATGACTTGCGAAAGATAATACTACAACCATATACGCATAATAAAGTACAAAAATATCCGTTCACGGCTTCTCTCACACACTCCACTGAATATGTCCTATTTTCTAATAATGATAGCATAGCTTATCTGGCCTTCAGCCCAACTTGGCAGGTTCGATACTGGTTTAGTCCGGTGGTATATGAAGGTGCTCAGATACGTCAGCCTCGTGTCAGTAGAATTGCTGGCACATGAAAGAACTCCTGGATGACTAAATTCCGGCACCTCAGCATCTCCGAAATCCATAAAAATGAACGTAGTTGGACATAAAAGTGGTGGTGGTGGTGGTGATTATTGTTTAAAGAGGAAGGACAACTAGGCAAACATCCTTTATATAACACTAATCAGAGAGAAAAATGAAGGGATCCCTCTCATAACATTATTATTATTTAAAATCACTGTCAAGGAGTCCGGCTCCATGGCTAAATGTTTAGAGTGTTGGATATGGTCACAGGGCTCCCGGGTTCGATTCCCGGCAGGGTCGGTAATTTTAACTGTCGTTGGTTAATTTCTCTGGCACGGGGGCTGGGTGTATGTGTTGCTTCATCATCATTTCATCCTCATCACGACGCGCAGGTCGTTTATGGGCGTCAAATCAAAAGACCTGCACCTGGCGAGCCGAACCCGTCTTGGATCTCCCGGCACTAAAAGCCATACGCCATTTCATTTTTTTTTTTTTTTACTGCCACGGTATGCCTACAATCGTCCGAGGGGACAGGTGAATAGTTTATACTTACATCATACTTTCGGCAGATATAATGTAAACAATGAACGCAATGAACAAAATACACCCTCCGTTTTGACATTTATCATTGCAACACATGACTGTGCAAAGGAACAAAACCGAGTGTAGTCTTTAGAAGTTGAGCGAAGGTCGAGAATAGCGGCGGGATGTAAGCAGTACTTTTTTTTATTTTGCTATTTGCTTTAAGTCGCAGCGACACAGATAGGTCTTACGGCGACGATGGGATAGGAAAGGCGTAGGAATTGGAAGGAAGCGGCTGTGGCCTTAATTAAGGTATAGCCCCGGCATTTGCCTGGTGTGAACATGGGAACTCACGGAAAGCCATCTTCAGGGCTGCCGACAGTGGGATTCGAATCCACTATCTCCCGGATGCAAGCTCACAGCCGCGCGCCCCTAACCAAGCTGCGTGTTTCTGTGGTGATTTGTAGTGTAGTGTGTGAATATGAAGAGGAGAGTTGGGACGGACACAAACACCCAGTCCCCGAGCCAGGAGAATTAATCAGAAGCGATTAAAATCCCCGAACCGGCCGGGGATCGAACCCGGGACCCTCTGATCCGAAGGCCAGTACTCTGACCATTCAGCCAACGAGTTGGACAATAACAATAAGTGATACTACAGCACATGCATGTTTCTGAACGCCCTACACATGTATCTTTGCAATAAATTCTCTGGCATTTTTTTTTACTGCCACGGTATGCCTAATAATAATAATAATAATAATAATAATAATAATAATAATAATAATAATAATAATAATAATAATAATAATAATAATAATAGAACGCTGCCGTTATCGACATTAGAAAAGGTCCCCACCACAGTGTGGAAATTGTCCCCATCCCACGCTCATCTTCGGTCCTACGTGTCTATATTTCAAGTTGACGGTTTGTTAGTAAGTCATAAATATTTTGCCTTTTGCCTATTGACGACCGATGACTCAATGAAACCAATCATCAGCAGCAAACATATTGTAATCCACATCACAAAAAGATTATGTGAGTGACCCTGAATGCCGTGTAATCCAGTCACCGCCGTCTCGATCCTCCTATACTGCCTGCTCTATGCGAGTATTTTTGCGACTACCCTGCGACAACATTTCTCCGCTAGATGGCAGACATAGACGCACAATGTTCTAAACTTATTCTAATGACGGCAGCCTACAAAACACTATGCAGTATGGTCATATTTTCACTGAAGCTCGTAAATTACATCAGTAATATTAAATATCGGCAATATTACCTGTATGAAGTCGCAGTTGGCCTCATCATGCACAATTTAACGATTTGCCTGTACGAACGCTTGGCGTGGTACCGTACTTTTTGTGTTCTTGCCAACGCAATATCAAATAACAGGGGTCTTACGAACTTGGTTAGGATAATATCACTAACAGTTTGCTGATGTTCTTTGACTTCACACTCTAACAAAACACATTCTGAAAGGGTTTTTTTTTTAATGCTATTTGTTTTACGTCGCATCAACACATATAGGTCTTATGGCGATGATGGGAGAGAAAAGGCCTAGAAATTGGAAGGAAGTGGCCGTGGCCTTAATTAAGGTACAGCCCCAGCATTTGCCTGGTGTGAAAATGGGAAACCACGGAAAACCATCTTCAGGGCTGCTGACAGTGGGGTTCGATCGCACTATCTCCTGGATGCAAGCCCTCAACTGCGCGCTCCTAACCGCACGGCCAACTCGTCCGGTATTCTGAAAGGGAAGACGTTGCAACTCCTCATATTACGCTCGTACGTTTGAAGGACTTCGACAATAGGGCACAGCAGCTTAAACGAACTCCTGCAGATGCTTCACCAGAGCAACAAAATAAGGTTTCGGGCATCGAACTCCTCCTCTGTCCTGATGCATAATCAGTTCCATTTAGCGGTGTCGAAGCTCTAGGCAGTGAGATGTTGCTGACACAAATGTCACACTCCATTCTCTCTTCAACAACACGAACCTATAACCCGCAAATTAGGATTTGATTTCCTGTTTCTAGCTTGATTGGAATATTATTGTTTGGATATATGAGGTTGCCCAAAATGTCTAAACATGAAGACGTTTGTTTTGTGATCCTCCACGGCTTTAATCACTTTCTGAAAAAAAAATCCGCAGCCTGTTTCCAGTCATTCGACCGGGTCAGGAATGGAATGAATGAAGCCCCCATCTAGCAGCGAGGATAGGAATTGTGCCGGCTACCGAATCCTGTCGCACTCCTCCGGGGCAATGATTAATGAATGACAGATGAAATGAAATGATATTCGAGAGTGTTCCTGAAATGAAATATGACATGGAAAACCGGAGTATCCGGAGAAAAACCTGTCCCGCCTCCGCTTTGTCCAGCACAAATCTCACATGGAGTGATCGGGTTTGAACCACAGAACCCAGCGGTGAGAGGCCGGCGCGCTGCCGCCTGAGCCGCGGAGGCTCCATCACCTTCTGAAATAAGGTGTAAAGGCACAGATACGAGGGTAATCTGAAGATATCCAATTACTTCCTTTATTAGGTCCTTGCCTAGATAAAGCCGACAGCCGCTTTTCTCTCAATTCCCTTCTAGACGGTATTTCATTGAGTCTTATCTTTTCTGGCTGCGAACCACCTTGCCGAGATTGGCAAAATGGTACACAACAATTGAATATTTCGGGGAAAGAATCTGAAGCTTCAGTTCTGCGAAAAATATACCTTGCACAAACGGAAAGAAACAAGTACCAACACCTTAAAATCACTTTTGAAATGTCTATAAGCATAACATGATTAATTTATTTCACAGTTCTATACAAAATATCTCTTGTACGAACGGAAGTGACCAGCCACGTTTACTCATTATACGAAATAACTCAGGTTTTCACACACATTCATGCACCAATAACACAGTGTTACACCCACACTGATACCGAAGATTGTGCGTCTACTGCTGCACTCTTACGGCGACTTGGAGAAATATTGGTAGTCGCGCCTTCCTGTGTTAAACTAGTGACATAGAGCAGGCAGTATAAGAGGATCGAGACGGCGGTGAATCCAGTACAATAGATTATAGTTCTAAGACATGTCCACAGATAGCGACACTAGTATGCTTGGACTCGAGTCTGGAGTCGAGTATACCGATTCTAAGAGCACATTATTCGATTCTACTCGATTCCGTCGCTAGCCCATCACTACTTGAAACCAAGGTCAGCACTGATTGTTGATAGCCGGGGAAGAATAGATGGAGGGGGAAGGCACAGTTCATTAGCATCTGGAAATTACCGCCGAAACTACAGGGGTGCGTAGTCTGGGAGACGAAAGTTTATGATTCTAGGGTTAAGTCATGTCGCAAGTATTTCATCAAAACCTAAACAATAGTTCTGATCGCTTAAACATTAACTTAAGTTATAATTTTAATTATTTACATCATTCATTTTTTTTTATCAATTTAGGGAAATCGCATGATAGGTCAAACTTAATATTGCTTTTGTGATCGATTTTGCTAGTCTGAACAGTAAATCCGACTCTCAGAAGTGTGTATTTTCGTTGCCTACGCTATAATAGCATCTAGTAGGCTTTAGTATTTTGTAAAGGGGGTAAATCACAATTCAACAGAATATCTCCTTGCTCAAAAAATGAACCTTGACGACAGAAAACGGGTTCTGTATAAAGACAAGCGCTGTTTAAATTTTACCAAAGCAGTCAATTCTACGGAGCAATGTTAACCTGGATATGCTGTTTGTCATGGACGACATGTAGGGTACCATTATTACGCCCATCTGTTGAGAAGTGTCGAGTAGAAGAGAAGGAATGTGTTGAAGATTAGAATTGTGAGACAAAACCGAAAGAGTTCCCTCGCTAAATTACTCATCTATTGATAGCACTTCGTCAGATAGCTCGAAAACGGAGGTATATCTGCAGACTCTGTTACTTTATGTTAAGAATGGTGGTAAAAGCAGGAAGGCCAGGTTATTGATAAAAACTGGAACCAAACGTTCGTATAATGTTAGTAGTTTGGCCGAAGAAATGAACTACTCTCCGATTGAGGAAGAGAACATTTTCCACTCTCTTTCTGGTGGTAAGCTAACAGGGGTAGTTAAGCACAAATGCTATTGAATGCACTTACTCAGAGTAAGTAATGATTTTTAATGCAATTTCGTAGCATTAGACCAGAGGACATATTGCAGCTGCGATTTCATCTGTAGATGTCAGGAAGGAAGAGAGGAAATAAATACTGAGAAACACATACCGATGTACAGAGATTCCGGGGCTCCAATTGATGCCTTGATAGGTTCTGACGTAGCAAGTAAGTTGTGTACGGGTAAAATAAAGACACTACCTTCTGGACTGGCAGTCACACAATCCTGTTTGGGAATGACGGTAACGGGAAAAAGAAGAACGAAGTTTAAACCTTGCGGAAAAATGATTTGCGCTCAGTATTACTCAGCTACCTGTATCTAATCTGTGAAAATGGAAGCGATTGGGATAACCGATCCAGTACAGAATGAAACAAGGGTGGTGAAGAGGATGTCTGTACTGAGATATTTCAAAAATATGGTAAATGTTGTTGATGGAAGGTACAAGGTACATCTTCAATGGATGCGAGATGCTCTAGACCTTGCAAACAATCGATGGATCGCAGAAGGCAGACTAATTCGAATGACCAGAAAATTAAGGGCAATTGTGGACTCTATAAAGAATATGACACCATTAGGCTATACGAGAGTGGGAGAAAGAAGACAGTGAAAAGTGCGTTACTCCTAGCACATCCAGATGCATTTTCTTTGCTTACTCAGCCAGTTCTACTTTCTTTCTCCCATAAGCCCCATTAATATTGATAGCTCCCCATCGAATTCCATTTCGTTCGCCAAGTTGTTTCCAAGGAGTCTCTCGCCTCTCAAATGGGAGTTACAAGATTGTGAACAACTGCAAAATGACCTCGATAATGGTGTGATATGGACAGTAGGCACTGGTATGATGATAAACGGGGTTAAAAGTCAGGTTGTGAGTTTCACAAATAGCCGGGCTGAGTGGCTTAGACGGTTAAGGCGCTGGCCTTCTAACCCCAACTTGGCAGGTTCGATCCTGGTTCAGTGAGGGATCCCACCTCTACCGCCTCAAGGGCAGTGTCCTGGAGCGTGAGACTTCGGGTCGGGGAATACAATTGGGAAGGATGACCAGTATCTCGACCAGGCGGCCGCAACTGCTATGCTGAACAGGGGCCTTGTGTTGGGGATGGGGATATTGGAAGAGATAGGCAAGGATGAGGGAAAGAAGCGGCAGTGGCCTGAAGTAAGCTAACATTCCCCCATTTGCCTGGAGGAGAAATGTGAACCTATAGAAAATTACTTCGAGGATGGCTGAGGTGGGTTTAGATCCCCCTCTACTCAGTTGACTCCCGAGCTGAGTGGACCCCGTTCCAGCCCTCGTTCCACTTTTCAATTTTCGTGGCCGTTCCGGAAATCGAACCCAGGCCTCCGGAAATTAATCACGCTAATCGGGTATTTTTACCCCTACATTTTCTTTCATTTATAATCCATTAGGCGGAGGCATATTTGCCACATGACACCAACATAGCACATTTTTATGCAAGATAATCCGAACTTTAACATTTAAACACTGACAAGTAAGAACCTTTACTGTTATGACGTTAAGGCGAACGTATGAAATGTAACCATTGCAATGAACAGTTTACAATGTATTTACTCAAAATAGTTTTCTCTCACAGAATGTTTATCTAAATTCTTCTTTTTCTAGTTGTCTTACATCGCACCGTAACAGATAGGTCTAAAGGCGACGATGGGATAGGAAAGGGCTGGGGGTGGGATGGTATTAGCCATGGCCCTAATTAATGTACAGACTCGTGTGAAAATGGGAAGCCACAGAAAACCATTTTCAGGGCTGCCGACGGTGGGGTTCGAACCCACTATCTCCCGGATGAAAGCTCACAGCTGCGCGCCCCTAACCGCACGGCCGACTCGCCCGGTATTTAAAATTCTAAGAAGATATGAATTAAATGTTATCTGAAACTATATTTTATGTTTTGTCCACCCCCTTCCTGACAGTAGCACATGAAGAATTTTTAAACTCTAATTGAATAATGACTCTCAATCTGAAGACTAACATCAGAAGACAAAGTTTTTTTATTTCGTAAAGGGCACCTGAGCCATGGCTCATATAGGTGCAATACATATCTGATATACATGTAGCAGAATTAGGAGATAACAGAATCTTAAATGTTTTACATGAGAATAAATCGGAAAGTGAGTTAAACTCACTTATAGAGGCACGATACATTTAACGTATGCATATTACCTACATAGTCAAGATATCTCAGATGTTCATAGCATCTTATGTAAATATTTTACAAGTTTCTGCTTAAATACAGTAAATGAAGCGGCCTGTCGTATATGTTCATGAAGTGAGGTATACGCATGTTCTGAGTAGTACCATACACACTTGTTGCCATATATAGTTGAGTTAATTAATTCAATGTGAATTTTATAGATACCTCTTATATTGTATGAATGTATGTCAGAATTTGTCCCACATAAAGTATTGGAGTGAGCCAGATTATTTATCAGTTTATAGACCATCACAGTTGAAGGCTTTCTGACGTAAAGCCTAAAGTGGAAGAACATTAAAATGTTTGTATAGATACGCTGTTGGTGTCAATGAAGGTAGCTTAAACAATATTTCTGACATAAAGCCTCAAGTGGAAGAACAATAAAATGTTTGTATAGATAAATTGTTGCTGTCAATGTAGGTAGCTTAAACAGTATTTTTAATTCTCTCTTGTGTAGGATTTCAACAGTCTGAAATAGTTCTTTACTGCAACATGCCCAAATATGCACCATATCAAGTATATGACTTTGAATAAGAGCGTGATAAATATTTCTTAGTAGAGTGCTAGTAAATTTGTATTTAAGTCTATTGAGAGCGCCGATTGCTAGTGTAATTTTATTACAAATCACCTGAACCTGATCACTCTAAGAAAGGAATTCGTCAAGAATTAATCCTAGGAACTTTGTCGCCCTAGCTCTAGGTATTTTGCAGTTATAAAATTTGAGTAAAATATCCAGAGAAAGAAGATATAATTTGTTTTAGTCAGATTAACAGTTAGATGATTTACAAGAAGCCAATTCTGAAGTAAAGTAATAATGGACTGCATCATGATTTCGAGGTTATCCTGAGAAGTGTCCGTGTAAAACATGTTAGTGTCGTCAGCAAAATGAGACAATCGTTCGTACAATTTTAGTGATCCTATATCATTCATAAATATGAGGAAAAGAATGGGACCTCGGATAGGCAATGGGATACTGTTCTCATTATTTCATGACACACATTGTTCTCTGTCTGTAAGGTAACCTATAAACCTGTTTAATTTTGTTCCTCTAACTCCAGCGGCTTCCAGATTCCTGATTAAAACATCATGATCCACTGTGTCGAAAGCTTTCTTCAAGTCAATGAATAATCCCACAGCTATATTTCCTGAGTCTAAATTTTTCTGAAGTTTAATTACTATATCTTCTATTGCATTGTATGTACTAGAATTTGGTAAAAATCCATATTGATATCTGTAAAAATAATTATTTTTAAGTAAAAAGCTCTGCAATCCTTCTTTAACTATGTATTCTACAATTTTAGATAAGATAGGTAGTATAGAAATTGGACGATAGTTATTTACGTCAAATTTATCTAAACCTTTGTATAATTGTTCGATTTTTGCGACCTTTAATGTTTTAAGGACAGTAGCCTCATTCAAAGATGTATTTTTTTATGTTGTGTTATATAGGGTACTAGGTTCGGAGCCAATTTCTGTATGAGGTTGTTACTTGCACCATAAC
This sequence comes from Anabrus simplex, assembly GCF_040414725.1. Classification (NCBI taxonomy): domain Eukaryota; kingdom Metazoa; phylum Arthropoda; class Insecta; order Orthoptera; family Tettigoniidae; genus Anabrus; species Anabrus simplex. The sequence goes on from NC_090266.1 coordinate 802,734,619, forward strand.
AGTCACAGCTACTGGTATTTTTCAGTTTTCTGATTGTATTTAATACTTCATTTTCGTTGGTAGGGTGTAAAAATAGAGAACTTAAATTGGGAATCGTTTTACTTGGAATATTAGCAGCTAGGTTTTGACAAATATTAGTAAAATATTCATTAAATGTTGTTTATATCTCTAGTGGATTTGTGATATCCGTTTCCCGTACTCTCAGGTGTATTTCTTTACTATGATAAATGCTGCCGGTGGATAGGATTTAATTTACTACTTTCCAATAATTTTTGTAGTATTTAATCTGTCCATAAAATATGAATTCTGTAGATCCCTTTTCATTTTAGTTACTTTTCCACATAGTGATTTGTAGTCCCCTACCAGTTCTTCTGAATAATATTAACACCCCATTCTGTTTCTAAGTTGTTACCTTTTAATTTTGGCATAAAGCTTGCTCTTTTGTTCAACAAGTTTCAAGAAGTCAGGTGTCATCCATGGGCATGTTGGTCTCTTACTGTTTAGGTTACCTCGGTTATTGACGAACAGCGTACACTTTTCATCTATGTAGCTAATTAGTTTTTTTACTACTGTGTTACACTTGTCATTCCTATCAATTATTAAGTGATTATTAAACATGTGTTCAGTTAAACTTTTAACATCTATTCTTTTGTTTACAAGACGTTTCTTGTTTGTTTGGATTGCTATCTGATTTTCTAACTCAAATATTAATATATTATGGTCACTGAAATCATTAAAAATGTTGTTCAACTGAAAACAATGGCGTTCGTTTATATATGTGATCTATCAAGGTTGCACTACTGTTAACTCTAGTGGGAAAACATTATTACAAGATATTTGATTATAACATACACTCAGCCTTTACAATTCCTCTGACTGCTGGTTTTGTCCCAGTTTATCTATATTAAAGTCCCCAACAGTAACACGGAACTTCCTGTTATATTTACCCAACATCTCTTCAAGACAAGTGATGAAGGAATCAGCATATTTAATATTGGGATTATAAAAATCTAGAACAAGGAACTCTCTATCAGAACCATAAATTTCAGCTAATAACACATTAAACGCCACATCTGTAGATTTTACATTAGTTAGGACTTTAGCTTCATAGCACTGCTTGACATAGGTGACAATCCCACCACACTTTTTTAATGGTCTTGAACAAAAATAACCATCAAAATTCGGTAAGTTATAATATATTTCTTCATCTGGATTCAGCCAAGTTTCTGTAATAATTATAACATCAGGCATGTGTGCTTGCACAACGAGAGTTGATAATGTTATCCACTTGTTATGTATACTCTGAGCATTAATAGATAACATCCTAATTTTGTTCCCTTTATCTTTAACATCTCCAAAGCTATTTAATTGATTTTCTGACCTATCCATTGATCATGATGATTATGATGGTAATTATCGTTCAAGTTGCTAAATTGTACAATTCGTGATTCTAATCTGACAATATCATCAATGGTTTTGACAATAATTACTTGGGAGGTATAATCTTTTCGCACATATATGTTCCCATCCCGGGTCCACACATATTTATACCCCTTTATCCTCAGGTCTTTAGCTCTCTTTAGTAGCCCTTTAGCTTTATGAGTGAGATGATCATTTATGTAGACTGCGTTTATTCCAACTGCCGAGGACTGCAGTTGTCTAATTTTCTTCTTGGCCATCATTAATTCGTACTTTTTCCACCGGTTGACAAACTCGACGATGATTGGACGAGGAAGATTCTTGTTGACGGATGGAATTCTTTGAACAATATCAGGATTAGTCATCTTGATTTCGCATCCCACAGCCGCACCTATATTCTTAACAAATTCATAAATGTCTTCTCCTTGGATTTCTGGTGCACCATGTATTTCCACATTATATATTCTTAGGTATTTGCTCACTTGTTCTACGTCTTCATTTGCCTCGTCATTGATCTTGCAAATCTCAGTCGCTTGCTCGTCGTTCGGCACGATAGTTGTGTGGTGGTAATATCGTGTGCGGCGTGTTGGTTACTGGTGTTCTCAAGTGTGTGTAGTGAGAGTATATTGTGCCATGGCTACCTCCAGTGGGGGGCTTATGCCCCTCACAGGCGATCAGTTAATAGTGGATAAAGAAATCGAAGTGCATATGGATGATGAATCCATTGATAGTGGATATTCAGGATCTGCTAATCTAAACCAAACCAAATGAACCATCACTGTTCAACAAGGACAAACCCCATTAAACAAGGATATTTCTTCTGATCAACAGCATGATCAGCGTAGTGCAGCACCCCATTCGAACACTACACCTGAGTATTATAATAAGTTTCATTGTGGTCCTTACATCGTATTCGTGGAATCAACCGTGGACAAAAATATAGGCCAATTACACCCCATGGCTCTCGGACGAAGGTTTTATGAACAGGATTTAAATGTAAAATCGCTTCAACGAAACGGCAGAAAACGTATTCAAGTCACATTTCACACAGCAGCTCAAGCTAATGCCTTCTTACGTAATCCAATGTTAGAGACGCTAAAAGTCAAAGCGTACATCCCCTCTTCTAATGTTCTCCGCGTAGGTATCACACGCGGGGTTGATAAAAAACCTCTCAGACGATGAAATTCTCCAAAAACTAGAAACGATAGTACCTATTAAAGCAGTCCAACGACTTAACCGAAAAGTCGTACAAAACGACACAACTGAGTATCTACCTACAGGATCAATCAAGGTCATATTTCGTGCACAAACGTTACCACAACAAGTGGCGTTGTACAAAGTGTATTTAGACGTAGAGCCCTTTATCTTTACACCTATCAGATGTAGGAAATATCAAAGATATGGACATACGAAAAAACATAATAAGGCACAAAATCATAGATGTGGTAAATGCGCCCAACAGCATGCCACTAATCAATGTACGGAACAATTCATCAAGTGTGCATATTGTAAAAGGGAACATTTCACAGGATCTTCAGAGTGTCCGGAACAAGAATATCAAGTTCAACTGAAAAAATCATGAGTACAGAATATATATCATTTGCTGAAGCGAAAGCCAAAGTAGGAATTCCAGTTTATTATCCGGAACAAAACCCTACACATTTCCCTCCAGTATCTCAGAAGATTACCCCGCCTCCTACAGAAAATCCGAGGAAGAGGAAGTTTACACAGGTAATAATGCATTCCCAGCCTCCTGCGCCAGTGCCAGGATACGATAAGGGGGTTATATGTCAATCATTCGTAACGAAAATACCCCTATAGAACAACTTCCTTCTCAATCTAGTACGTCATCAGCAAATGTGACAGTGCAACCTACTACGTTCACCTCACAAAATCGAGTTAACAGAGACATGTCGGCCTCACAGGCCCCAATATTCCACCATATGAAAGAACATCTTCAAAAATAAATTCAGCGCATAATTCTATTGTTAATTCAATCTTTGGGAAATGAGCCCCAAATCACTCACGTAATATACAAATTACGGGATCATATAGGTAACATTTTCAACGTTTATGATCAACATTCTTCAATGGAATGTTAGGAGTACAAAAAGCATGAATTATAATTGCTTATTAAGGAATCCCAGGCCCATCTTATTATGACGCAAGAAACTTGGTTTACACCTAATTCCCGTTTTACCATACCGGGTTATCATATTCTAAGACAAGATGGAGACGGTTATGCAGGAGTAGCTACATTGAGCCATAATTCATTTAGCTATAAGCCCTTAACAATTAATAATCAGATTCCTCAAACTTATGTCGTAGGTTTCATTTATAATAATATTTATCTTATTAATCTATACTGTCCTCCAGATGTCTATATTACAAAATGCCAATGGTCACAATTTTTTTCGCAATTTGATCAATTTCCAAACGTCTTCAAATTCGGCGACTTCAAGTGTCACCATACAGAATGGGGAAGTTTATCTGATACTCCAAAAGGTTCAAATTTACTTTACACGTCTCATCAATATAACTTTACAATAATTAATGACGGTTCCCCAACTCGACTCTCTTCACCAGGTTCCCCTCCCAGTGCCGTAGATTTAACGCTATGCCGTACACCCATGGTCCCATACACTACATGGCACACTCATACTCATATGAGCGATGATTTTCCAATAATCATTACATATTGTCCCCTTCTCCGGGGTCGCTCAGTCGGCGGAGCGAGAGTCCCAAACGGTGGACTGTTCGCAGGGCCAGCTTGCTTTTACGGGACCGACCGACAGAACATTTATTTTTACAGGGCCATTGGTGACTGGATAGGAGACATAATGTTGAATGAAAATCAGGACAAAATAACAACAATGTTTATAAAAATAATGAAACTCAGTCTGGACAAATGCAAAAAAACCTAATACAATATTTCACCAAAATAATTCAATTCATTATTGCCTGTGAACAAATAAAATGACTGTGAGTCCTTGCATGATTCTCGGTTTCATTTGATTCCATTACTTCTTCAATGAAACTCCCTCCAACATTTTACTCTGCAACATTGAATTAGTCATGTGATTAGCAATGCTATCATTTTTAATTGCAGCACAGGTTTAGAAAATTCTCAGGTAAATTACTTTAATACCTCTTTGAGAAACTTAACTATCAAAATTGCATTTACTTATTTAAAAATAATGTTAAAGATTTACTTTACCACACTTGTGAAAATCCTTTCTAAATCGTTTATCACTATCATGAAATTCTTTAGCTTTTTCTCAATAAGTTCTGTACAAATCACTTTTGGAAAACTCCTTATAATGTTTGAGATCGTCGCTACCATTTTAGAAATCTCTTTACCACTTCGAGAAACTTCTTTACAATGTTTGAAAATTTTGAAAAATCCTTTGGCGAACTTCCCCTCTCTCGTAGACTTCGCTCGACTGTATTCCTTTAGAATTCTTAATAACATCCTAACTAACTAGTATTCTATAGATGGATAGAGTAACACGTAACACTATGTGGAATCAACAACAACAATATCAATGCATCATCAATCACATCAAATACACAAAAGGTAAGCATTCCTGGAATGATGTGGATCAATGTCATGAAATAACATAATTCTAACAACTGTTTATAAGTAGATTTAAAACACAATAGAACTATAATATTTTTATTATTATTATTATTATTATTTTATTGTAACCTTCTCTTCCTCTTGAATTCGGTTGAGGATCCTTACAACAATACATGACCATAATGAGAACTCCTCATGACTGTAGTATAAGATGGAATAGGATAACAAATTTTTATCTCGATAAATAATCATCACCACCATTAGAAATGCGTTTAAGAGCCTCGAGAAAATCAAATAATGATTAAGTCGTGCATTATTCATATCAGTTGATGAGCGAAGAACAAGAACTATTATTAGTCCCTAAATCTTTTTATATCATCATAAATCACTATCACCACCATCACTTAATATAATCACTGTGATCCATTATAATCATTATCACTGATATGCACCCTAGTGGTCCCATATCGTCAATTCATCAAAATTTACTATCACAATGATCGCTTAATTTTTCTCAACAACTCGTTAAAATTTCCCGACCTTCATTAGCATTATTAAAATTATTTTTATTTCCTACAATGGCTCCTAGAACGTTCTCTCGATGAACTGTTCCTATTACTCGTCGATCACCTTCCCTTCTAGTATCAATCGTCATACATGTCTAACAGCTTTTTTCAGATTACGATTTAATCATAGTTTAGTCCTATTTTAATCATATCCTTTTTGTCATGATTATTATTACCTTATTTTATTTTATTATTATTATTATTCTCGTTATTATTAGGTCTTAATCCCTTATAATGTCCTTTTGATGATTGTAATTTTATTACTTATGTCCTTGTCAACTCACTGGCAACAGGGATTACTCATCACCGAATTCGAAAAAAAAGAAACCATTATTCCAAGAAAATGCAAAGATAGGACAATATTGAAATCACAGATCAACGAAGGAATGAATACTCTACCATCACCATTAAGTACAACATTACTAAAGAAACTATATTCCTCTAAGCAAGAATACAATCTACTAGGCATCTACTAAAAGAGAAGAAATTTTACAGCGGTACTTATAGTTCCGATGAGAATTCGTGGCGTCGGGATGCTGCTATGGGCGTCGGCGTCGTCTCCTTCAGCTATGATGGTTTACAGGTGTACAAGATCATCGTGCTGGCGTACACACTGGAGTCAAATCCATCATGACTAGGGCTACGTCCAGCATCGTCGTATTACTCCAGCAAAGTTCCGGAAAATTCCAATCCTTTCCTCGTGTTAGTTGCATCTTGATTACTAGGTTTCACGGAGATAGCTGAAACTGAAATTCTGCATTAACAATAGGATCCACACTAGTTGTATCTCACTAAATTATTCACAACACTTAACTGGTGCAACGATGTAGTTTCAGGTCCAGGTTTACTACCAGCTTCGACTTCCAAACACATTCACCTAGTTACGATACGTCTTAAGGGGCACGGAACGCCCTATGCTTACAATGTTAAATCATGCTTCACAAAGGTACATTTTTCTAAAAAACTATTACAGCTATCAATTTGAAAATTGCACAGCATGTGTCTACATATCTTGGCTTAGTACTGAAATAACTGGTTTTGAGTAATATGAAATACTTTCTGATTTTTGAATTATTATTTGTAACTTAAAAATTTTGGCAATTTTTTGCCACTTTTTACTCTAATAAAATACTTAATATCTGACCTACAACAATAATAATTCTTTCAGCATGTGCACAACAACATTGGAAAGTAACCCTGAAAGTTTGAATCCTCTGTATCTCACACAACCTGAGAAAATGTTCCTTATGTATTAAAAAACAATTACTTTCAGGAAACGGACTTTAAAGTCACAGCTTTAGCGCAAGCCTACTCCAAAGCTTGGATTATCTTTATCCTCTTCCATTTCATCTTCTAGGCTTCTCTTACTAGCTCTTCTGACTTGTCTGGCCTTCTGGTGCAAGTTTTTAACAGCCATTTCACCATATCTCAGTGTTTCCAAGTCGAGTTGCAGCATGACGTCACGGGTATGAGTGCCAATTCCAAGCCCCAGTCTTTGCAGCACTTCACATTTTGTGATTATTTCCCTGGTTAAATGATGCCACATCATCATATACACCAAAATGAAGTATCCTTATTGACACAAACACAGCTTTTTGCAAACGGCTCCATATAATGCTATTTACACATTCATTAGTATATTATGTGCGACCATGGAAGCATTTTTTCAAAAGGTTAATGTATGACAGATCCCTGAAAATAGATTGTATTTCCTCCATAATATCATATGGTAGACTGTGAGGATGACTAAGTTTCTCCTGTATCTATTCCTCTGTTGAACTTACATCAGCTGTCTTCTCCCCGTGGACACAGTCCATGCTGGAGCTTGTCATCAGTTGATGACATATCACAGAACATTACTAGGAGAAGGACTGGTTATTAAACGGTCATCAACAAAGTTCTCTCCAACTCTGGCCTTCTTCTTTGAATGAATATGCTTTTGGAACACTCTAGTATTAACACGAGGCATACTGGATCATCAAAATACAGTAAGAACACCGCAGTAAACAGAAACACATGCCATGTAATCACATCAACCATAAACAAAGCAAACAAATGACAGTCAACAACCAAATCCATGACAATGCTGCCAACAGTGAAATTCCACAGCAACATATTTTCCTCACCTACTTAAATATACCACTCTATTGGCATATATATCAAAAATACTACTTTCATCAGTCTAAATGTCAAATTACCTGCCTTGCGGGAGCCTGGAGGCTATGCATCATATTATAAAAGAATTAACTAAAAATACTTCCAGCAGGAGGATTATCAAAATTTATACACCATTGGAAAGGGGAATGGTCACAGATACAAAATTCTAAATAATAAAATAAAAAGTTATTTTTCATTTTTTTTCGTTCCGTGTCCCCGTAAAGCTGACAAATAATATTACTGGTTACTACGATGTTTAAAGGCCAGATTACTTCTCGAATATTCCCTTAAGATCGTGCCTTTCCTTTATAATGTCCAATGGAACATTCCATGAGTTTCTATTATAAGACTTGGCTACAATAAACACACGAACTGTCTGCGGTTCAGCAAGTTCCACACGGGAAAATGTGCGGCTGTAATAAACCCGCTGAATACTGCATGGAGCTAACGACAAGTTGCACGGGCACTCAGATAAATCAATGGTTGTGCCATACGAGAATTTTTACAGGTATTAACGTCGTCTGCAAATACTCTTCTTTTCCGTAGAGAATGCACTGTTCATCTTCTCCGTAAGAATACGACTGTACGACGTTCTTCAAAATTGTTCTGTTCGTCGTTTCGTAAGGTACTCTTCTGTACTGTTCGGTGTTTTACAAGAGACTCTTCCTCGACTTTGTTCTAGAAAAATCCTAAGATTTTCTAGCACCTTCCTCTATTTCTATTGGCTGTTGGTCATCATGCGCCGTGATTCGTCTTTCACAGCTGCGAGTGGATTCTTCGAGAATAATACTCCCCTCTCGTCTGCCGGTGTGTCAGGTGACGTAACTGCGTGCGCTGGCGGCCTTCAACAGCTGTTGACCTACTTTCGGCTAGCTCCCATCGGCACGGCACGGTAACAGCTGATATTCCGTAATAAATTTTTTCCATCTTTCCCAAATTAACTGAGGCACCATTTAGACGGGTACAATATGGTCTTGGTAAATCCCTAATAACGAAGCAAACACAGATCAAGTACGTTCCTTCAAAAATTTTAATAACCATACATATAGCGAATACCTCAATCATATATTACTACGTGATAGAGGTCGTACGATCACATTTTCCACCCTTCTCACATTTCTGACGCAATATTTAAATACGTATCATCCATGTAAACCAATCATTTCAACTTCACCCCTACCAGCTCAAACAATTAAATGGTGGGTTAAAGAATGCCACGAACTAATCTATCGTCGTAAAATATTGTTCCAAATTTATCGACAATCAATGACTGAAACTAATCATTTACAATTAAAACGACATATTGCTAAAACTACACATATTTTAAATACTAAAAAGCGAAATGCCTGGAAAACTTTTCTATCGTCATTAACTTCACATATCCCAGCATCTCACATCTGGAACACTATACGCATGATAACAAGAACTTTTTAACATCAGTTACAGTATCATTTTCCAAGACCCGTACTCGATTCCTTTCTTCAATCGCTTACCCCTGATTATACGCTACCCCCATTTATTTCTCCAGTAAACACACCTCATTGTTATTTCTCCATCTTAACACAACCAATAACCTTAAACGAACTCTAAACTGTTATATCAACGACAAATGGCTCTTATCCTGGACCAGACTCCATAACATAAAATATGATCAGATTACTCCCTTCACAGGCTCAACTACTTCTTCTCCATTACTTTAGTGATATTTTGCACACAGTACTCATCCCCGTACACTGGAACAATTTTTATGTAAAACCTATATTAAGACCTCATACACTACCGGATATTCCAGAACATTTTCGAGGGATAGTACTGAGTTCGTGCATACGTAAAACTTTCTGTAAAATTTTACTTCGACGATTAATATGGGTGTTAGATTACTACAATCTTTTCCCAAGTACCAATTCGCCTTTATAAAAGGGCGCAATACCCAAGATACTAATTATATATTAATCCTTGACATTTTGTTAGTCCGGAGGAGACAGCAGACTACCATAGCCATATTCCTAGACATAAAAGTGCTTATGATTCTGTATTGCTACATATTTGATGGGAAAAATAATCCACGAACGGTTTTCTTTTTAAATTCATTTCCATTTTACATCAATTATTTACTAATCGCACATTAACACTAAAGACCGCCCGCTACCATATACCGAGTCGCCAGAATTCTCATGGCTTGCCTCAGGGCGCAATATTAAGTGGAATATTATTTGCCTTATACATAAGCGAATTAGAAACAATAATAACACCATTAGCTCGAGTTTTGACCTTTTCAGACGATTTTGTGATCTACGTTTCGCATAAAAACATCGATGAATGTCGACAAATGCTTTCACATGTTATGAGCAAGGTATTGCAGTGGCTAAATATTCATGGTCTACAACTTACGATCTCAAAGTGTGCAGCAATGATATTTACGCATAAACGTACAATTGACAATAGTCCTATTAGTTTTGACGAATTTAGCATTCTTTTTACTAGTCAGCACACATACTTAGGTATACGTCATGATCGTGACCTCAATTGGAAATCTCATATTCAAACCTTACGTAGAAAAGCTGAAGGTTACCTTAAAATTCTACAAACAGTTACCAGGCGTAAATGGTGAGCAGAACCATCAACGGCATTAATGCTTTACCGGGCTTACTATACCCTCCTATTTGGATTATAGTGCGTATTTAATTGATATAGCACCTAAAACTACTTTATCACAACTCGATATAATACAACACCAAGCATTAAGACCTTGTATTGAAGCTCTTAAAACAACGCCCACAAATGCACTGCTAGTCGAAACCAGTGAATACCCTCTCTTCATTGGACGTTTCATGTTAGTAAAAATATATATCCTGAAGCACCTTACTCGATCAAATTCCATTATTATACCCAAATTTCAACTTCTTTACGAATATTATCAACAACGCCCTCCAAAAACGGCAGATACCCAGCGATATATCTGGCTTAGGCAGAGTTGCATATTCTTCGCTGCTCTATACTAAGAACACCACAAGTAATCATGCACGCATATTCATACGAGACGCTTAATTTTAAAACTCAGATTATTATTCAATCTTCCTCCTTATCACCTCACCCCTCACGAAGTACCGCATCAATTATGCCAACAGTAAAGAAACTTAAAAAAATATCACCAAGCAGAAACGACGTAAATATATATACATATGGAGCGAAGTCCCAACATGGGGTAGGTGCAGCGTTCTTTGATTCCAATACACGCACAAGTTTTCAGTTTCACTTACCGAATAATATAACTATCATCACGGCTGAACTCTTTGCAATTCGACAAGCTCTATCATATGTGCAACAACATGTGTTTACGAAAGTAAACATTTTTACGGATTCCCAAAATGATCTCCACGCTCTGCATACCCCCCGCAGTCCTACAATGGATGTATATGAGGTTAAACAAATGCTGTATCAACTCGAACACTCCGGAGCCTATATTACTTTAATATGATTCAAAGGACATTCTACTCACCCAGATAATGATCAAGCTGATCTAGCCGCTAAAGAAGCAAGTAACTCCTTATCAGATCCCCTTCAAATCAAAGTACCTATTACAGATTATTTTCCAATTATCAAACATAAAGCCCGTCAATCTTGGCAAAATTTATGGCAACGCGCGGCAAGTACCAAAGGGAAATTCTTTTACCAGTTGCAACCCTATATCCCTACAAAACCATGGTACTTAAACGGATCCTATACTCGACGTCACATAATTAATATCATACGATTAAGATTTAACCATGCATTAACGCCTGACTATAAATACCGCTTTAACATTTCTAACCTCCCATACTGTATCTGTGGACATCCCAACGGAGATAGTAATCACCTGCTTTTTCAATGCTCTCAATATTCTTCCCCTCAAGGTATTTTATTCAAGCAATTAATAAAAATGAACATACCTCTGCCAACAAGCATCCAATGTTTATTACTTGAACCATCAGCAAAATAATTTCACTTTTAAGCCAGTTTCTTGATCATACCAAATTAACGTTGTAAACAAACGACCTTCTTATGTTTTAGCAGCTATCATAGAAAAACACTCCTACAATCTTTGTAACCCTAAACTTCAATCACTATGCCTCGCTTTTGAGTACAACCGCTAGTTAACCTTTCGTGTTAACAATAACATTATGATTCTATGCGTGAATAAAATCCCATAATTTGTAATGCGTGTGAATAACAAGTCTTATCTAACAAATACGAGACGATAATACATATATACAGTGACTGGGTAATAGTACAATAAACCTAAACAAACCTATCAGCAAGGAGAAGAAGGAGAGCTTGCCGACCTGCTCTTGAAGTTCTCTGAACTTTTGATCGCGTTTACACAGCTCTGCCTTCAAGTCCTCAATGACTCCTGTATTAAAATGCCTTCACACAACCTAGTAACCAGTTCCTCTACCAGTTTCTCAATAAGCGAGTCTAGGAAATGGGAGCTGCACATTATATTGTTAACAACATCTATGAGATAGGTCGATGCGTATTCGTCATTAGAAGACCAGGTAGTACCATTTCCTTTCGCGTGATACAACTCCGGCTGCTGTTGTTTCTCCGGCATTTTCTCACCTCCTTTATTCTTTGGCTTGCCACCCATGACCTCACCAAATGTTTCACAAAACTGTGTTAACACTTATATTTGAACATTATTTCTGAAATTACTAGTGAATTTATTATTCACCTATTATTAATTTTGCTACGGTTATATGTCACATTAGTAGTTACCTGTTAGAGTTTCCTTCTTCTACGTAAACTGGTAAAATAAACTCACAGCACTTAGCACATGTTATCTCCACCTGCCACGTTAAATGTAAGTTCTGCTACGTATATACATTCGAAAAAAACGGATGAGTATTATTCCTCACAACTAAGGAACGCCAGTTGGACTACTCCGTCTCTCCGCAGGTTCATTTCACTGCGTTATTTTGTGAAATATCAACGAAAGTATCCTTTAGGATTAATCAATTTAACATTTTTAACCTATGTAACAACACCCCTTCTTTTTCTAAAGATAAATCGGCAAGCTGGACTAATCCATCTCTCTGCAGATTTATTTCACGACATAATTTTGGCAAATATCAACTCAAGTAACCTTCGGGATTAATCATTTTAAGAGTATTATCCTATGTAACATTCTCCATACCTTTATATTACGATACATCGGCAATCAAAGTAAATATATTTTCCATTGAGGAGTATGAATTTGCACTGCACAAACTTAGGTCGCCAGCACCAAGTATCGAGCTATTAAAATAGTCCGATTAGGCCCCATTCACAATTCAAAAGTAACCGTAAACTTACTTACGTAACGTAAGCGTAAAATTAACGTAAAATTTTTAATATTGAAAATGGAGCACCGTAACATGAACGTAAAGTGTAGACAGCAGCCAATCAAAATTGCCATGTTATTTAGCACGGAATCGGGTTTTAGGCGATCTCGCAGTTTTATATATTAAACCTTTCCGGCCATTAGCGCCCGAAAGCGCCCGACTGTTCATTTAGCCTTCCGGTCCTTAGCGCCCGAAAGCGCCCGGCTGCATTATCTGCATTCGTCTGTGATCTGTGCGATAGTTTTTATTTTTCTCACCAGTGAAGTGTTTATAAGGCATTTATGAACACGCAGTGCAACCTACAAGTCTTAGGAAATAAACGAAGAGAGATAATCTGTCTTGACGTTGCCTAGGCAACGGTCTTGAACTTCCGCGAGCGCGGGTCAGCTGTTTCGTTCGTAAACATGGCGGGATTGAAAGTCGCGTATATTGAAACTGAGCTGAATATGGGCGAAAAAAGTGACACAGAATCCTTGAGTAGGGGTGCAGGTCAATTTTTTATGAGTGAATAATATATCAACGAATATAATTTTAGTGATAACAGTAATATGAATTGAAACGCATATCGATAAATCGGACCTGATGGCGATGCCACGGCAATTCAGGTAACACAAATATTACGTTTCGTTCCTCCGAATGATTAAATGGATGGTGTTAAACCTGCGCATAATTCGGAAAGAGTATTAGGGGAAAGAGATTGTTTTTTACGTATGTTAGGAGGAGAAAAAATATTCAGTGACATAGACTATTGCGCATATAACAATGCAGCCTTCAAACAGTCGCATTCCGGTAAGATAAAAACGGAATGGGAAGACACTTGCCCAGATTAAATAAAATCTTATATACATGGGCATCATTCCACTTCGAAAATCACGTGATTATTGGTTTTGAGGGATTCGGACAACATGGAAATGTGACAAATGCAGACTGTCTCTGTGTCGAGTATCACGAGGAAGAGGGGGGGGGTAAAACACATTATGACTCAATAAACAGATAAATGGATGTGATGATATATTTTCTAATGTTATTGAAAATTTGAATTCAATGTGATCAATAGTTTTTACTGTATTTAAATTTTTCTGAAACAATACGGTCTGTTTCAGTTTTTGCTAAATAATAGTTTGAAACCTGGGGATAAGCGGAGTGAAAATGCGAGCGGGAAAGGGTTAATATATCGATGGAATCAAACAACATGGTAGCGGAATTCATATTACTTGAAACATATCTTGTTTTGCTCCTGGGAGCTGTGTACATGAAAAGGAGAACTAAACAACGGTGCAGAAAATGGGTTCATCACTTGAATCAAAGCAGGTTATCTCAGGACGATTTCGGTAATCTACTCTAAGAAATGACCCTCAACAGCTCGTTTTGTACTTGCGGATTAAACCTGAACTGTTTGAAACTATTTACGATTTGATTCCCTTTTCCTATTAAAAAATAGGTGTAATGTTCCCTTTACCGACATCTATTCGCATAGCTATCACACTGCGATGAGATGTTTGGATGATATAGTTTTCGCAGACTAGCAGTCTGACATAATGTTAAGAAATATACAGGGTCACTGTTTCATCTATGACAGGGAATGTCTCTCGTCCGGTCGCCAGTGCTCCGAGCTTGTAACTCGTCATTTCCCGTCAGATTTCATTGCTAAAGTATATGTATTTCCACGTATTATTTTTCTGTACAGCGTCTTTTTAATTCCTTTTCCTTTTATCATACATAAACACAAAGATTATGTTGAAAGAGAACTACAAGGGTTTCGTCGAAGGAAGTCATTATATCGTGCACAAAATACAATGTTTACGTCTGCTCTGATTGGCTGGTTCTTAAACCTAATGTAAAATTAAATGCAAGAGCTTGGAGTTAGCCATCCTTTAATTTTACGAACTCTCAGTTAAGTTTAGGTCGGTGCATTGTGAATAGTTCCATTAGATAACATGGCCGCTAACTTCTAAGGTAACGTTAATCTTAAGTTTATGTTACGTTACGTTTGCATTATGAATGAGATTTTACAGTGCGTGGACTCGATTGTCAAGGCCGTGAAAGAGCTAGCTAGAGTGACGCATCAAGTCGGCCGTGGATGAGATTATCGTTGGCCTTGGAAAATCCATATCCTCTAGATCATGCATGTACTCCGGCACATCTATTTATAATAAACTTACGGGATAAAAATTTGTGTCAATGCAAAAAAGCGTAGGTGACATCAATCACATTATGTTTCAATGTTCGTTATATGAACATGCACGAACACGCGTACTACGTTCCTTAAGAGCCGCAGATACGCGATACCTTTCAATGTGTCTTGTTTAGTACGTAACACTACTTTCCAGATTGCCAACGCGATTACGCAATATTCAGACGAGTGTAAAATTCCTATCTAATTGTTTTTTCAGTGGCGTGACGTGAGCTCATTCGTTATCCCAGCTGCCAAAATGTTTTTAAATATAAGCAATCGTAGCTCCAACACACTCTCTAAAGTCAACATTACCATTTTATAAGGCTGCATTTTTCGTGGAAAGGTCTACCTGAGAAAGGTCTTTCAAGAATATTTTCAACCACACACTCGCACATATTTTCAAATTGATATTGACGGCAGTGACAACACCATCATAAATTAATCTAGAGCAGATTTTAAACAATGTACTTACAGTTTCATCCGATGACGCTTCGTGATAGTACAGTCATGGTTTACACAAAATACACTGGGAATAAGTATTTGTTTTTAACTTAGAAAGCCTAACCTAAACTGAATCAGCAAAGTTTAACTGGCATTTTAGCTGCTCTCTTAATAGGTCGTAACTAGGTTCACTTGTTTTTCACACGGAATTTTTGTACGTGGCTAACCTTACTCCTGTCGACATAATTACATAGGATTATAGTTTTAAGGCTAGCTGCCCTTCACGACACACTCCTTTCTGACACCATTTTCGTGGGCGACTTCTCCATAGCAGACCCTGCTCCCCTTTTCCGACACTATCTTGCTAGAAATCATAATTTTTTTAAATACAGTTGAAGAGCTAATCTGAAGTCGATCTCCCAGTCTGGTTTGCAAAGAAGAACGCATAAGAGGACGAGATAAATATCGTTATTACTTTTTGATGCAGATATGTAATGTTATTAAACTGGAAAGCATAGTGTAGAGTTGTCTTCTTGTTCTTTTTACCTCCTGTTATGATGTGTCGCATAAGTTTTTACTTACTGCTTTTACCCTTTTTGGTTTGATGAAGAAGAGGAAAGGAGCGGTAGATGAAAAAGGAGGGTGCGGTAAGGAGACGGTATTACTTTTTTCCTTTTAGTGATTCATAACAGGTTTTTCTAAAAAAAATCATAAATAGATGAATAAATGAAGAGGAATAGACGTGTAATGATAATCTATTTTGTAAAAATAAAACTATGTACCATTTTGGTTTTGTATTATTCATCATCATTATTGTCATCATTTTTCGTAATATTGAATATTACAAGTTCATTTATTATAGAAAATAAGACAATATTACATGTTCGTATTATCCATCATCATCATTAATATTAACGATTTTGAACATTGCAAACAAATATTATTACTATTTGTGATTTTATAAATATATGGAAAAAAATTTCTGAAAATGATTTATATATTCAGTACATTTTGAAAATAAACATAATGTTACATTTGGAATATGTGAATATTATATTTTACATCTTGAATATAGAAGCCAAAATATAATTTTAATTTAAATGATGATGATATAATAATCTTTTGTAGATAATCCTTCCCCTTTTTATACATAACTATAATATTTACAATAATTAAATTTTATTGAATATATTTACATTTTAAAAATCATGGCATATCAAACACAGTTACATGTTGTTGTACACCAATGGTACACTCGTAAGAGAATCACTATTCCAAACACGTCTTTTATCTAATGCAATTAATGAAAATTTATTCTGCTCAATTGTAAAAACATGATGTGTGCGTGATTGTATTTTTTCTGTGCTCAAAAAGCAGCATTTTTAGATGCTATCTCATTACGATAGTGTTGAACAGGTAAATGGCTAACTACGCTTCAACATACGCCTTTTGCCTTTTTCACAGATTGTGAATTTTCTGTTTCATATGCATACATTATTGGTGCTAAACCAATAACCCTTTTTCATTCATCATCATTATTGTCATCATTCCTTACATGCGGCTCGGTCTCCTGCCCATGTGAGTGCCCACATAGTATATATAGATTTTTTATTTTTATTTTATTATTTGGTTTGTATGGGGACATGTATTTGGGCGGAATCCTGTAATGATCAGCTAATAAATCATATAGAACGACCAAGATATATGTATCACAAAACACGCACCATTTTTAACAACACTCAACACCCTATTCACACGAGACAACCTACTCGCAGCCTTGCTCAGTAGGAACGGATGTCCACGTTCGGGAAGTTACTGTAAGGATCATGAAAATAATCGTGTCAGCGCAATCAAAGAAATTGGTGACTGGTCAAGGAGCTTCGGGTGAAACCAATAAAAGCGAAGAAGAAAGAAGAAAACATATCCTCTACCAAAGAGGATAGAATGTTCAACCAACTGAAGGAGAAGTAGAAGTAGAGCTGGGAACGGTAGGAGAGGAGCGGAGCGGAGGAGTTGTTTTCGTTCTTCCTCCAGCGACCTCCGGTACCGTAGTCCTACGATTGAATTCATTGGCGGAGAATTCAAATGCTTTAATGTGGGCAATGTTGTAACGGTGATCTTGGATGGAATTACAATTAAGACTTCAGTACTAACTCCACATATACCTGTGTTTTCCTACGTTTGTCATTCAAATGCTGCAGTCGTTACAAGATTTCCGCATTATTCTTTTACGCTGTGAATAACAGATTTTTGATCTGCTGAAATTCAGTTTGCAACAGGTACAGCTGGCAATAATAATGTAGATTGAATATTGCCGTATATTACACCCTTGCAAATGCATTTACAATATAATTAAGAGTAAAAATGTCTACGCAATACTTATATTCTATTGCATGTAAACATGTATTATATACGGTGATCGTAGCTAATTTATTACTGAAGAGTACGAACTGATTGGAATTGTTTATATGCTGTACCGGGTTGAGTAATTCAGACGGTGGAGCGCTGGCCTTCTGAGCTCAAGTTTGCGGTTTCAATTATGACTTTGCTCGGTGGTACTCGAAATACGACAGCCTCAGGTCTGCAGGTTTACCGGCACATTAAAGAACTCCTGTGGGACAAAATTCCCGCACTTCGACGTTACAGAAAACCACAGAAGTGGTTAGTGGGAAGTACAATAATAATAATAATAATAATAATAATAATAATAATAATAATAATAATAATAATAATAATAATAATAATAATAATCTTTCCGTTTATCCTCCGGGGTTGGTTTTTCTCTCGGACTCAGCGAGGGATTCCACCCCTACCGCCTCATGGGCAGTGTCGGGTAGACAAGGAAGAGGAAAGGAAGCGGCCGTGGCCTTACGTTACGTATCATCCCGGCATTTGACTGGTGGAGTAGAGGGAAACCACGAAAACCCACTTCGAGTATCGTTGAGGACGGAATCGAACCCCCTTCTACTCAGTTGACCGTCTTTGCTGAGCTGACCTGGTGAACAGACGTGCGTGGTAACGGTCCGGAAGTGCAGGAAAAGCAGCATGGACGTAACAGTGCAGCTGTATAGGAGTGTGATAGGGCCATGGCACAACCGGGTCAAGTGGATCAAGACGGAGTGTAAATTAGGAGTTAATAAAGAAATAGGACTGACAGAACTGTTGATGGCAGCAGCTATAGTGGCTACTCTATTAGTCATCGGAGGCGTCGAGATCAACCCAGGCCCATTGACATGGGAGGACATGGAGAAAATCAAGGAAGTTGTCCGCGATGCTTCTCAGGCTGACCAGACAAAAGAAATGTTCGAAGCACAGTTCCAACAAATCAACGATATGAAGTACAGCATAACCAAAGATCTATCAGAAATAAAGGATAAAGGATAAAGACGCTAGAAGAACAAATGCAGGTACTTCAATGGCGAGATAGCAGGAGAACGGAGGAGGAGAAGAGAAGAAATATTATTATTTACGGACTAGATGAAACGGAAGGAGAATCTACGATGGAATTGATGAACTAATTCGTTAAGCTAATGAGAGAGAAATTAGGCATTGCTTGTACTGAAAGGGAGATGATTTGTAAAGGATGGGAAAGAATAGGTGAAGAAGACCTGTTAGAATTAAGTTTCTTTCCTTATTAATTGCAAGCCGAATTTTGAATAGTGCGAAGAACTTGAAGGGCAGCAGAATTTGGATGAGAAGGGATATGGACAGAAAAAGCCTCCAGGAGCAAAGAGTTCTACAAATCAATTTACGACAAGCAAGAAAATCGAATATACGGGCATTTATAAGAGGAAAACGCTTGCATGTGATAGGAGATACCTAGGAGAGAACGTGGACGGTCAGTGATCTGGGTGATATGTTGAAAGAATGAAGTAAGCAGTTTGGGTCATCAGCGGAAGTGCATGGTGAAGGAGTGATGTCACAAGGGATTCCAGAGTATACGTGCGGTGCTGGTGTTGATAACCCTGGACAGGTGATTCAACGGTCTACGTCAGATCTTCCAGTGGAGTTAAATAGCAGTGGGAGGAACGATGAGGCGAGCCGGATGTCAACAGCGGCGCCGCGTGAAGAAGCTGAGGATACTTCCAGGCGTAGGTCAGTGAGTCTAAAAGACTTTTTTCAGAAGAGGGAGATGAGTTCAGGTAGTAGATTAAAAATCACAGAAGAACTATCTGAGAAGGACGTTATTTGCCCTCCGGGGGGGTGTATAATGGACGTGGAAAGATCTAGAATGACTAGAAGTAATTCAGGGAGTTTAGAACATAGAAGTAAAAATAACTAGAGTTAAAGGTATCATGTGTTAATATTGAAGGGATATGGATCAAAATAGGTAAGGAAGACTTTAATGGGCTTGTAGAAACTTGGGGTAATTACAAGAAAGACTTAAAGATGGAAGGGTATATCGTATGGAGTCAACATGGATCAAGGAAATCCAATAGAGGAAGGTTATCGGGCGGAATTTCGGTGATAATCAAATACAACTTAAAAGATAGGATACAGCTCTTAGAATCTGAGTTTAAGGAATCAACATGGATAAGAATATTAATTGGAGGAATGAACTATGTATAGCTTTTATATATAATCCACCTTTGAGCTCCCCATTTGCGCAGAATGAATTTTTTGAGAATTTAGCGACAGAAATTAGATGAATGAGAAGTACGCATGATCAGGCAAGCATTATTATTATTATGGGCGATCTTAACGCGAGGATAGGGGACAAGAAGCCAGTTTACAGTCAACTTGAGGACGAGGTATTAGTAGTTAATAGAAATAGCTAGGATAAGGAATGTAACAGAAATGGAGAAAAACTACTAGAATTATGCGCGGTAGAGGAGCTGTATATATTGAATTGGTGGTGATTTGGAGATGAGAGTGTAAAACTAACCTATATAGTAGAAAACGGGGGCAGTACAATTGACCTAGTTGTATGCTGTAGGGATAGTTTGCAAATTATCAAAGAGATACTCATTAGGGTTTAGGAAGAGGCAAATCATTTGCCAGTATCTATAAAATTAATTATTCAAGATATAAGAGCCTAAGATATCGTTTACGATAGCGTAAAGGATAGGAAAATACCTAGGTATCGCTGGAAAGAAGAATCAGGGAATGAATTCAGAGAGTACTTCAATGGAGAACATTTTGAGATTTGGAAAATAGGTGTTGTAAAATTGATAGAAGAGAATAGAGTGGAAGAAGCCCTACCCAGGATAGAAAATTTAATAGGAATCGAAGGAAAATGTATGAGGAAAAATCTAAGTAAAACGCAAAAAAAGGATGGATGGTATAATACAGAACGTGTAAAGAAAAAGTCACTAGTTAAGAAGGCACTTAGGAGATACAGGGTGGATGGTGGTCAAGTATGAATGAATGAATGAATGAATGAATGAATTTATTGAACTGAACATAACAGGCTTTCGCCCAGTTACAATGTTCCAATAAAATAAACACTCACAGACTATTTATAGCTAGACACTAACTACTTACTACTTAACTACTTCTAAATCTACTTTGTAGCATCCCGCACATGGGCGGATCGCCAGCTCCACATGCAGCACACCACCTAACTAAACTAACTACTTTACTACATGAATATACTACTTAACTACTTCTAAATCTACTTTGTAGCATCTTGCACATGGGCGGATCGCCAGCTCCACATGCCACCTAACTAAACTAACTACTTTACTACATGAATATATACTAAATCTATCCTAAATCTGTCTGGCCGCGACATCACCCCTGGTGAGGAACTGCTACCACCCTTCCCTGGGATGTCACGACCAGACATGTCTCATGAGGCTCGGAAACCGATACCTCATAGACCCTTTAAGCTGTCAATGTTATTTCCTCACCACTCCTTCCTGTAACAACACACATGTGTGCGGATTGCCTAGCTCTACATGTAGGCTGTCACACCTATATTTCACTGCCGAGACGGATTCCATAACTCGGCTCATCTTTCACTGTCTCATTGACAACTTACTTCCTCTAACCTAACACTATTCACTACTTTACTCTACATGTGCAGACGTACCGAATCAACACTTTAGCTTGAGATAGGTCAGGCCTATCCCCGCCTCTTCCAACTCCACTGTAGGTCATCAGCCAAAAACAAATAAACTAACAAAACCAAACTAAAATAGAACCAAAATAAAATAAAATAAAACGGGCAGACAAACAACCAACAATCTCATTAGAAGGTAGCCAAAACAAACTAACTAACAAAACCAAAGAAAATAAAACAGGCAGACAAACAACAATACCTAAGGAACAAGGGAACAAAACTGAACAGATATGAAAAACGAAAATAATACTAAACTTATAATTATTGTCGCCCTTAGTTATTAGTGAGTTAAACTCTGTAATGTTCCATATCTGTGAATCAAAGTTGTTTTATGTACATACATGATTACAAAACTTCGTTATTATTAACCCATACAGAGATGATACTTCAGAGATTACTACTCTCCGTATGTTTTCTTCTACTGACTATAATAAATTTTAAACTTCTTATTCAGTGTACGGGTAACTGGTCGATTTGGGGTCTCCCTCTTCCAACTTCGGTCGTCCGAAGTAGGAGAGCCGAGACTTGGTTCATCCTGAAATACTAGCATGCATTCCTGTATGTGTAGCTTAAGTGTCCCATAACATCCTTTTAACCATGTGTACTCGTGCCGATTACGCTGTTTCATCATTTTTTTTCAGCAGCATGTGCCCCTTCCCTCATGCACTAATTTCATTTTTTCTCCCACAAGCTTTTTATAATTGTGAATAATTTTAATAGTTTCCCTGGCCTTCTCCATTCCCTGTTTATTAATTTGACAAGAGTATAGTACTCAGATTCCCTTTCCATTTTATTTATCTCTTCCGCTTCCAAGTATTTAACCCGTAATGATCTTGTACTTTCACACTGTCTCAAGAAATGTGCATTTCCTAACTCCTTTTCACACAATAAACATGTATTTGCGACTTCTGTAAATGCCTTATTTTTATAAACTCCCATCAACCACCATATCATTCCCCTGTATTCCCTTTTGGTTAATTTATCATGTATTATTTTCATATCTGGGTATATGTTCATGAGTTCCTCCAGAGTTCTCCTATTATTACCGTCAGCTCTTAGCCTTTGTATTTCTATATCTGCTACCCTCTGTGCCACTCTCCCACAGACTTTTCTTTCTTCTAAATCGTTGTCCCAATAGTTCCCCATCCCAATTCCTTCTAATATTTTCTTTAAGTTGCCCGCCCAGTACCCATTCTCATACCTCATTTGGTGTTGGTAAACTATATCTAGAATTTCTCCCCCTCCTCCCCTTTTTAACCTAAACCAATATTTTATTAATCTCTTAATTATATCCACTTTTATATTAATGTCAGTACACATTAATCTTGCTCCACTATTCGCTGTACATATTGGTAAGCCTGTAATTATTTTAATAAATCTACTAGTGACTGAATCGAACATTACTATTTCCTTTTCTGTGCCCCATACTTCTGAACCGTATATCATTTTAGATTTAATCACAGCGTTGTATACATTTCTTTGTACCCTAAAATCAATATTAGGCATCCTGTTATCTAATATTCTTATACTAGCTAGGGCTGCTGTACCAATCAGTTTTGCTCTCTTGACGCGTTCAGACCAATTTCCATTTCCTGATATGATAATTCCTAAATATTCTAACTTATTAACTACTTCTATTTTTACTCCTTCAAGATACCATTTTTCCTTTTTTGCTAATTTGTTCCCGTTTTTGCACACCATTACTCTAGTTTTCTGTGCGTTAATTTTCATATTCCACTCTTTACAGTACTTCTCGATACCATCAATACTTTTTTGCATTGCAACTGGCGTTAGTGTGAACAGGAGTATGTCGTCAGCAAAGACAAGACCAGGAATATCCTGATTTTCTAAACACGGCAGTGCTAATCTTTCCTCAACTTCAAATTCTAGTATATCGTTAATGAACAATAAAAATAAAATCGGTGACAATTTACATCCCTGTTTCAAACCCATTTTAGAAATAATATCTCCTACTACTACTCCTTCTTTGACTCTCACAGTACACTTTACTTCAGCATATATCTTTTCTATAGCCCTTATCATTTTACATGACACTCCTACTTGTCTCAATCTAGTAACGACTACCCCCCTGTTCACAGTATCGAATGCTTTTTCTAAATCTATTGATGTAATATAGAGCTTTCCACGCTTTTTCTTTACATATTTGTCAATAAGAGTTCTCACAATAAAAACATTATCTGGTGTTGTTCTCCCTCCTCTGAAGCCGCTTTGAAATTTCGAGAGGATTGAATGTCTCTCTGCCCAGTTCCTTAGTATATTTGTTAGTATACCCGTATATACTTTCCCCAATGTGTCTAATAAGGTAATTCCCCTATAGTTTCCTGGATTTAATCTATCCCCTTTATTTTTGTATATAGGGCATATAATCCCCTCTTTCCAAGCTTTTGGAAATATCCCATTCTCGAATATTTTATTCAATATCTTTGTCAAAATTTCCAACATGCCGCTTCGTTCTCCCACCTCTTTCCAAAATTCATATGTGATACCTGAAATTGCTCCTGATTTTCCCTTTTTGGCTCGTTGTAACAGATTCCTTATTTCATGAGTCGAAATAGCCTCATCTAATTCAGGCAGAGTGACACTCAAACCCCTCGAAACAGTAATCCCCTCATGCTGAGCTCTCCATGTGTCTTCTTTATTCAATAATTTCTCGAAATACTGGACCCATGTACAATAACTTATATTGGTCCCCCCAGAGCCCGACTTCTTCTTGGTTATTTGATTTATTTTATCCCATACTTTCCTACTGTCATTGTCCTTGCACATTTTATTTATATCTGCAGCCAACTTTTGTTGCCATTCCAACTTCGTCTTTCTTAACAATTCTCTGTATTCTTTCCTTTCTTTACAAAATTTCTTTTCTAGCTACTTGACCACCATCCACCCTGTATATCCTAAGTGCCTTCATAACTTGTGACTTTTTCTTTACACATTCTGTATTATACCATCCACCTCTTATCTGCGTTTTACTTAGATTTTGCCTCATACCTTTTCCTGCCATTCCTATTAAATTTTCTATCCTGGTTAGGGCTTCCTCCACTCTATTCCCTTCTATCAATTTTACAATACCTATTTTCCAAATCTCAAAATTTTCTCCATTGAAGTACTCTCTGAATTCATTTCCTAATTCTTCTCTCCAACGATACCTAGATATTTTCCTCTCCTGTACGCTATCGTAAACGATCTCTTGCGCTCCTATTTCTTGAATAATTAATTTTATAGATACTGGCATATGATTTGCCTCTGCCCAATCCTTAATGCTTATCTCTTTGATAATTTGCAAACTATCCCTACAGCATACAACTAGGTCAATTGTACTGCCCCCGTTTTTTACTATATAGGTTAGTTTTCCACTCTCATCTCCAAACCACCACCCATTCAATATATAAAGCTCCTCTACCGCGCATAACTCTAGTAGTTTTTCTCCATTTCTGTTACATTCTTTATCCTGGCTAGTTCTATTAACTAGTAATACCCCGTCCTCAAGTTGACTATAAACTGGTTTCTTGTCCCCTATCCTCGCGTTAAGATCGCCCATAATAATAATGCTTGCCTGATCATACGTACTTCTCATTCGTCTAATTTCTGTCGCTAAATTCTCAAAAAAAATCATTCTGCGCAAATGGAGAGCTCAAAGGTGGATGATATATAAAAGCTATACATATTTCATTCCTCCAATTAACCCTATCTAATATTCTTATCCAGATTAATTCCTTAAACTCAGATTCTAACCGCTGTATTCTATCTTTTAAGTTGTTTTTGATAACCACTGAAATTCCGCCCGATATCCTTCCTCTATTGGATCTCCTTGATCCATATTGACTCCATACGATACACCCTTCTATCTTTAAGTCTTTCTTGTAATCAGCCCAAGTTTCTACAAGCCCAAGGATGTCCATTTCTTCCAGTAGCTCTTTAAAGTCTTCGTTACCTATTTTGCTCCATACTCCTTCAATGTTAACACATGATACCTTTAACTGTAGTTATTTTTTACCTCTATGTTCTAAACTCCCTGACTTACTTCTAGTTATTCTAGAACTTTCCACTTCCATTATACTTCCCTCCGGAGAGCAAATAACGTCCTTCTCAGATAGTTCTTCTGTGAGTTTTAATCTACTACCTGAACCCATCCCCTTCTTCTGAAAAAAGGCTTTTAGACTCACTGACCTACGCCTGGAAGTATCCTCAGCTCCTCCACGCGGCGCCGCTGTTGACATCCGGCTCGCCTCGTCGTTCCCCCCACTGTTATTTAACTCCGCTGGAAGATCTTTCCCAGCCAGAGTCTTGGTTCTGTCATCAGGTGTGCCGCTACTTCCTGGATTCGTGTCGACTCGACAGTCAGCTGTTTGTCCATCCTCCTCCACTAGGTGTTCGTCCCTCTGCCGTCTTCTGTTCCTCTGTAGAGTATGCAGATCGCTGTTGTCATCAGATTGTACGTTATCAGCCACTGTGCAGGCAGCTGACTGCCACACTCCTTCCTCTACAGGCCGTTGCACTTCCTGGTGTGATGAACTCAACTGTCTATCCATTTCTCGTAGCTGTGCAATTGACCAGATACGCGACCAGTTACTGTCACCTACTATAAGACGTTTGCCTCTTATGTATGCTTTTAGTCCATAGTTCCTAGCTTTTACTAGGTGAAATCGCAAGACTCTCTGTTCCATGATTGTCTCTTTATCCATATCTCTTCTTACCCAAATCCTTTCTCCTTTCAAGTTCTTCCCATTGAGGATAATTTGTTCGCCTTCAAAGCAGAAATCAACTTAACCTTAATAGGTATTTCCCTTTGACTCTCCCCAGCCTATATATTTCATCAATATCTTCTTCTTCACAATTTATCTTGATATGGTTATTTATAATATCCAACACTTTATTCGTTAGATCATTCGAATCCTCCTTTTCCTTCTCTGGAATGCCGTATATGAACACATATTTCGTCTTTGCGTCCTGGATAGTCATTTTCAGTTGCCACTTTAATTTATCAGTTTCTCCTTCAATCTCCTTCATATTCGACTTCAATAATTCTATTTCCCTAGAGTTTTCCACCACCTTTTCTGTCATAATTCTTCTCTCTTCTTTTATGCAGTCTTTCATTTCTGTCATGTCATTTCTCAACTCGCGAATTAACTCCCTCGTTTGCTCAAACTGGCAAGCATCTCTGACTATTTCCCTAATCTTATCTATGTCCTCCCAGCTCAATGAACCCGTTGGTCCAGGGTTCATTTCTATACCTCCTATTATCAGAAGAATTGCCACCACTGCTGCTACCATCATAGTTCCCTCAAGCCCAGATTTTCTTAAATGCGCCTTATCACTTGGCGTACACACACACTTCACTCGCCCGTGCCATCGACCTATGGCCGCGCGATATTGCTCTAAAGCAATATTCATACTTCTCACTCAGCACTCACTGCACAATACAACCTCTCGCTTCGCTAGCTCGATTACAACTGGTGGTCAAGTAGCTAGAAACGAATTTTGTAAAAAAGGAAAGAATACAGAGAATTGTTAAGAAAGACGAAGTCGGAATGGCAACAAAAGATGGCTGCAGACATAAATAAAAAGTGTAAGGACAATGACACTAGGAAAGTATGGGATAAAATAAATCAAATAACCAAGAAGATGTCGGGTTCTGCTGGGACATGGGTTCATTATTTCGAGAAAGTATTGAATAAAGAAGGCAAATGGAGAGCTCATCATGAGGGGATTGTTGTTTCGGGAGTTTGAGTGTCACTCCGTCTGAATTAGATAAGGCTACTTTGACTTACGAAATAAGGAACCTGTTACAACAAGGCAAAAAGTGAAAATCAGGAGCTATTTCGGGTATAACATATGAATTTTGGAAAGAGGTGGAAGAGAAAAAATACATGTTGGAAATTTTGACAAGGATATTCAATAAATCTTCGAGAAAGGGGTATTTCCTAATGCTTGGAAAGAGGGGATAATATGCCCTATATACAAATATAAAGGGGATAGATTAAGCCCAGGAAACTATAGGGGAGTTACCTTATTAGATACATTGGGAAAAGTATATATGTGTATACGAGCAAATAGACTAAGGAACTGGGCAGAGAGACATTCAGTCCTGTCGAAATTTCAAAGTGGTTTCAGAAGAGAGAGAACAACACCAGATAATACTTTTATTGTGAGAACTGTTAATGACAAATATGTAAAGAATAAAGGTGGAAAGGTCTATATTACATCAATAGATTTAGAAAAAGCATTCGATACTGTGAACAGGGGGGCAGTCGTTACTAGATTGAGACAAGTAGAAGTGCCATGTAAAATGATAAGGGCTATAGAAAAGATATATGCTGAAGTAAAGTGTACTGTGGGAGTGAAAGAAGGAGTAGTAGTAGTAGGAGAGGTTATTTCTATGGTGGGTCTTAAACAGGGGTGTAAATTGTTACCGATTTTATCTCTATTGTTCATTTACGATATACTAGAATTTGAAGTTGAGGAAAGATTACCACTGCCATGTTTAGAAAATCAGGATATTCCTGGTCTTGCCTTTGCTAACGACATACTCCTGTTCACGCTAACGACAGTTGCAATGCAAAAAAAGTAATGATGGTATCGAGAAGTACTGTAAAGAATGGAACATGAAAATTAACGCACAGAAATCTAGAGTAATGGTGTGCAAAAAAGGGAACAAATTAGCGAAAAAGGAAAAATGAAATCTTGAAGGAGTAAAGCTGGTTGTAGTTAACAGAACGTATAGGAATTATCATATCAGGAAATGGAAATTGGTCTGAACACATCAAGAGGGCAAAACTGATTTGTGCATCAGCCCTAGCTATTATAAGGATATTATTAACAGGATGCCTAATATTTATTTTAGAGTACAAAGAAATGTATTCAACGCTGTGATTAAATCTAAAATACTATACGGTGCAGAAGAATGGGGCACAGAAAAGGAAATAGTAATGCTCGATTCAGTCACTAGTAGATTTATTAAAATAATTACAGGCTTACCAATATGTACAGCGACCGGGCGAGTTGGCCGTGTGCGTAGAGGCGCGCGGCTGTGAGCTTGCATCCGGGAGATAGTAGGTTCGAATCCCACTATCGGCAGCCCTGAAAATGGTTTTCCGTGGTTTCCCATTTTCACACCAGGCAAATGCTGGGGCTGTACCTTAATTAAGGCCACGGCCGCTTCCTTCCAACTCCCAGGCCTTTCCTATCCCATCGTCGCCATAAGACCTATCTGTGTCGGTGCGACGTAAAGCCCATAGCAAAAAAATATGTACAGCGAATAGTGGAGCAAGATTGCTGTGTACAGACCTTAATATAAAAGTGAATATAATTAAGAGACTAAAAAAATATTGGTTTAGGTTAAAAAGGGGAGGAGGGGGAGGAATTCTAGATGTAGCTTACCGACACCAAATAAGGTTCCGGGATGGGTACTGGGCGGGCAACTTAAAGAAAATACTAGGAAGAGTTGGGATGGGGAACTATTGGGACAACGGTTAAGAAAAAAGAAAAGTCTGTGGGAAAGTGGCACAGAGGGTAGCAGATATAGAAATACAAAGGCAAAGAGCTGAGGGTAATAATAGGAGAACTCTGGAGGAATTCATGAATATACGAGGTATATCCAAGTATGAAAAAATGCGTGATAAATTAGCCAAAAAGGGAATACAGGGGAATGGTATGGTGGCTGATGGGAGTTTATAAAAATAAGGCATTTGCAGCAGAAGTTGCAAATACATGTTTATTGTGTGATAAGGAGTTAGGAAATGCACATTTCGTGAGACAGTGTGAAAGAACAAGAGCATTACGGATTAAATACTTGGAAGCGGAAGAGTTAAATAAAATGGAAAGAGAATCTGAATACTATACTCTTGTCAAATTAATGAACAGGGAATGGAGAGAAGTCCAGGGAAACTATCGAAATTATTGACAGTTGTAAAAGGCTTTTGGGAGAAAAAATTATAGTGGTGGATGAGGGAAGGGGTACATGCTGATGAAGGTACGAGAAAAATGAAAGTAGTAAAAGGGGGAATTGTACATGCTGCTGAAGAAAGTGAAACACCGAAATCAGAACGAGTACACATGGTTAAAATAATATTATGGGACACTTAAACTACACATACAGGAATGCATGCTAGTATTTCAGGATGAACAGGATGAACCAAGTCTCGACTCTCCTAGATCGGACAACCGAAGTTGGAAGAGGGAGACTTCAATTCGATCAGTTACCCGTACACAGAATAAGCATTTTAAAATTGATTATAATGAGTAGAAGAAAACATGCGGAAAGTATTTATCTCTGAAGTATCATCTCTGTATGGGTTAATAATAACGAAATTTGGTTATGTATGTATGTATGTATGTATGTATGTATGTATGTATGTATGTATGTATGTATGTATGTATGTATGTATGTATGTATGTATGTATGTATGTATGTATGTATGTATGTATGTACACAAAACAACTTTGATACACAGATATGGAACATTATAGAGTCCAAGTCACTAATAAGTAAGGGCGAAAATAATAGGGAACATGCATAATTTTCAAAATTTTTTTTTGAAAAGTACACCAATGATATAGTACGTAAACGTATTACAATGAAGTAAGTTGCCTTGTTTTCTACCATTACAAATGTTCAAAAATGCTTTTCCGCAAGGCGAGTGAAACGGCCTCTGACGTAAGCGGCGCGCTGTGACGTCACGATCCAGTACCGCATGCCATTGTCCATCAGCCGTTACTAAAAGCCGATTGTTTATTATTCGTGATCGCGAATAACTTCAAAATGACAGAAGAAAGGTTCAAAACAGCACAGTCAGACAATCTATCATGTGTAGATGTCATCATTCTTGAAAAATAGTGACTTTTGTGGCCGCAGAAATTCGCGGATAAAAAGCAAGTTTGTAAGTGGCATCTTTTATATACGTGCAATGTTTTGTAACTCATGGTATTAGGATAACAACGAACCTGGATAGAAATCACATCACTTTCAACAATTCCTTCTAGACTGATTCCCCTATTAGAGAATAACATAACATTTTCGGGCTTTCGGCATTAGTAAAGTAAGAAATCGGATTTCAGCACGAACATAAACATATAGGTAGCATTATAGTACTAGTCCGCCTCTGCGGTGTAGTGTTTAATGTGATTAGCTGCCACCGCCGGAGGCCCGGTTTCGATTCCCGGCTCTGCCATGTAAGTTGAAAACAAATAGTACGAGATCTAGATCGGTGTCTACTCAGCCTCGGGAGGTCATCTGAGTACAGTGGTTTCGAATCCCACCTCAGCCATTCTCGAAATTGTTTCTCGTATTTTCCCATTTCTCCTCCAGGCACCTAAGGCCACGGTCGTTTCCTTCCCTCTTCCTTGTCTATCCCTTCCGATCTTCCCATCCTCCAACAAGGCCCCTGTTGAGCATAGCAGGTGAGGCTGCCTGGGCGAGGTAATGACCCTCCTCACCAGTTGTATCATCATACCCAAAGTCTCACGCTCCAGGAGACTGCCCTTGAAACGGTAGAGGTGAGATCCCTCGCTGAGTGCGAGGGAAAAACCAAACCTGAAGGATAAACTGATTAAGAAAGAAAGAAAGAAAGATCATAGTACTATATGTCTATAATCTATCATTCCCGAAAAAATATATATTTTATGGTTGGGGCAACGGGCCTACCCACTTCCGGTGCCCATGAAAGAGAAGCATTAAATATCTTGGTGGAGGGAAAAAGTTAAACATGATAAAGATAAAGATAAATATGACTTCATCTAGTTTTCACAAGTCGGGCTGAGTGGTTCAGACGGTTGACGTGCTGGCCTTCTGACCCCAACTTGGCTGGTTCGATCCTGGTTCAGTAGGGTGGTAGCTGAAGGTGCTCAAATACGTCAGCCTCTTGTCGGTAGATTTACTGGCACGTAAAGGAACTCCTGTAGGACTAAATTCCTGCACATCGGCGTCTCCGAAAACCATAGAAGTTGTTAGCGGGCGTAATGCCAATAACATTAATTACATTTGGCTTTTAACTACCTGAGCATATCACGCAAGAAAAGTGTCTTGGTGACATGTTAGTCGTTCAATACAGGAATGTCTTTGGGTACTGTGACTTTTACCTTCTGTTTTTTACTATTTGCTTTACATCGCACAGTCGCAGATAGGTCTTATGTTGACAATGGGACAGGAAAGCCCTAGGAATGGGAAGGAAGCGGCCGTGGCTTTAATTGAGGTACAGTTCCAGCATTTGCCTGGTGTGAAAATGGGAAACCACGAAAAACCATCTTCAGGGCTGCCGACAGTGGGGTTCGAACCCACTATCTCCCGGATGCGAGCTCACAGCTGCGTGCTCCTAACCGCACGGCCAACTCGCCCGGTATTTTTATCCTTCGTTTTATTGACTTGGCTTGTATAACCTAAAACTTGGCTAAGTTGGATAATATTTTAAACACCAACATCACTATTTTCACCTGTAAGCAATTATGTTATTTATTTCACTAATATTATGATAATTATTATAATTGAGCATTGTTAACTTATAAGACCCCAACAGACAAGCATTGGTTTTGTGTAGAGATATATATTTTTTAAATTCACGTTGTTTCCTTTCATGACGTACACGCCTATGTTTTGTTATATTATTGAGTATGTAGCTATAGCCTAAATTTCTTTACAAATGTAAGCTCTTCAATAAAGACATAAATAACTGTCGCATGCCAAGATAAATTTGTATAATTAGAGCTATCAATATGGTTCATAAGCCTTTTGGTTTATTACCTATACATGGATCACCCAACACATAGGTTAGGTTTGGAGAATACTTCAATAATCAGCATTAATAATGCACTGTTTATTACTTTCATATTCCAAGATGTAAATGAAGCATTTAATTAAAGCATCATACATTAAAATTCAAAGTGTTACCTCTAGAACAGCTGACATGGAAAAGTGATTGAAAATTCGAACAAATTCAACTTACGTTAAAATGATCTTTAAAAAATAAACTGTAGACTTTTCCGATATATCACCAGCATTTCTCTGGCTCTCCAAAATCCATTTCTCCATAGTTTTAGCGTCTTTGGAACATTTATAAACAATTTGCCTGGGATGGTATGCGATGTGCTATTGCTCATCGGAACAATACACTATTTATAAGTTTTCTGCCTCACTGTCTGCGCAGGATTCATTTTAAGTCTAAAATATACCACTGAGATTATTATCCAATGTATAGACTTCGAATTTAACCAAACCAGACAGTAACATAAAGTAGAAATACGCTGAGTGTATCCTGCTTCTCACAGCACACTATATGTTATTTCGTCTGGTAATTTAGTCAACCTGTACGAAGACGACAGACCAATGAGATCGCGTACTTGCGTGACGTGACATTTTCGTACATTAATTTAGATTTTTATCATGTTTGGAGTTATTATTTGTACATTCTTATCACATTTTTAAATTCTACGTCAACTTTTGAATCAGATTAGCATACTTTTAATTAAAACCCCGGATCATGCATGTTCCCTATTATAATTTTGATATTATGTTTCGTTTTTACATTTGTTCAGTTTTGTTCCTTTGTTCCTTAGGTATTATCAAATACAGTAGAGATAATACGCGACACTGAGCGAGATATCGAGGGACAGCTACTGGATCTCGATCTAGCGGATAGACCTGAACAGTACTGATTCTCTCATAAGAGCACGTGTATTTTTGTGTGAAACTTTTG
The DNA here is from genome assembly GCF_040414725.1 of Anabrus simplex. Classification (NCBI taxonomy): domain Eukaryota; kingdom Metazoa; phylum Arthropoda; class Insecta; order Orthoptera; family Tettigoniidae; genus Anabrus; species Anabrus simplex. The sequence continues at coordinate 802,768,087 of NC_090266.1, forward strand.
GTGTTATTTATGCGTTTTCAGTGAGTTGACATAAATAAATAGTAGTGTGTGTCATTCCTTGATATCTCCTCTCAACATGAAGGGAAAGGTATGTGCTGTGTTTGGCTGCAGTAATTACGAAGTAGAGAAAAATGCGCGGTCGTTCTTCAGGTTCCCTCGTGACAAGAAGATGTAAGTAATATTGTGTTTGCATATATATTCTTCCAGTGACAGAGATTTTTATAGTACTTCATAATCTTCTGACCTGCTCGACCCATATTTTAACTGGCATAAAATGTAATACGCATATTTTATTCTATAGTGCAGCAGTTAACCTTCAATACCGATGTGTTGTTGTAGGTGTGATTTGTGGGTTTTGAAATGTCACAGAAGCGATTTGAATAAGGTGTACAAGAAAGAAGGGACGTTACGCTTATATAAGAATTATAAGATCTGTTCAGATCATTTCCAGGCCAGCGACTTTAGAAATCCTCGACAATACAGCCAAGGGTATGTTACATTTTTGCTCTAATTGTACGTAAATATTCCTTAAAGCATCACTATCGACAACATTTTCATACTTTTCTTTCTTTATCCCTCTTCTCAGATTAAAGCCGGGATTTTATTGATTATATTTCTGTTAGTAGGCTTCATATTAAGAGGAAAATTGTCCAGCTATTAAAAGTTAATTCGCCAGGCTGAGTGGCTCAGACGGTTAAGGCGCTGGCCTTCTGACCCTAACTTAGCAGGTTCGATCCTGGCTCAGCCCGGTGGTATTTGAAAGTGCTCAAATACGTCAGCCTCGAGACGGTATATTTATTGGCACGTAAAAGAACTCCTGCGGGACTAAATTCTGTCACCTCGGCGTCTCCGAAAACCGTGAAAGAGTAGTTAGTGGGACGTAAAACAACAAACATTATTATTATTATTATTATTATTATTATTATTATTATTATTATTATTATTATTATTATTATTATTATTATTATATGTTAATTCATTGCATCATATGTGTAAGGAATATCTTTCTGTTAGTAGGCTTCATGCTAAGAGGAAAATTGTCCAGCTATTAAATATTAATTCATTGCATCATATGTGTAAGGAATGTGCCGATATTTTTATTGACAAGTGTCTTAATGTGATGATACAATGTTTTAAATGGGAAAAAAGACAAATCCAACCGTAAGAATTCAGGCAGGAATGCTAAAGCTAAAAAAGTAATGCATAAATGAAAGATCAAGCCATTTCACACCAGTCCATTTCACTTCTTGTTTATATGTCTAATTTCAGTCTTTGAATAATAACCTTTTAAATAATTCTTCATTCATTTATCCAGAATTGCTTTAGCAACTTCGAAGTTAATATCTCAATAACACTTTCTTTCTAGACGTAATTTATTTATCCATTTCCGTATATACATTTCCATTGATATTTGAATTTAGCGCGATTTGTTCAGGTCATGCCACTAGGAGCGCCACCGTCGAATTGTCTCCCATTTTAGCAAGGCGAAATCGGTAAGTGTCGCGTATTATCTCTACTGTACTTGGTATTATATATTATCTAATTAGCAGATTCAGTTCATTGACATGTAAACCGTACTGTATTCCTTCTAATGAGGTTGTTTGTTATTTGTCTGCCTGTTTTTTTTTGCCTTTAGTTTTTGTTAGTTAGTTTGTATTGGCTGCTGACGTACAGTAGAGCTGGAAGAGGGAGAGATAGGCCTGACCTATCTCAAGCTAAAGTGCTAATTCGCTACGTCTGCAGGTGTAGAGTAGAGTAAGGTAGTGAATAGTGTTAGGTTAGAGGAAGTAAGTTGTCAATGAGACAGCAAATGATGAGCCGAGTTGTGGAATCCGTCTCGGCAGAAACATGCAGGAGTGTCAGCCTACATGTAGAGCTGGGTAATCCGCACACATGTGGGCTGTTACAGGAAGGAATGGTGAGAAAATAACATTGACAGCTTAAGGGGTCTATGAGGTATCGTTTTCCGAGCCTCATGAGACATGTCTGGTCGTGACATCCCAGGGAAGGGTGGTAGCAGTTCCTCACCGGGGGCGATGTCCGGGCAAGACAGATTTAGGGGAGAATTAGTATATATTAAATGTAGTTAAGTACAGTAGTTAGTTTAGTTACAAGTAGAGGTAGCGTGTTGCATGTGGAGCTGGCGATCCGCCCATGTGCAAGATGCTACATAGTAGATTTAGAGGTAGTTATGTAGTAAGTAGTTAGTGCTTAGCTATAAATAGTCTGCAAGTGTTTATTTTGAATTGTATATTTGGAACATTGTAACTTGTCGAAAGCCTGTTATGTTTAATTCAATACATACATACATACATACATACATACATACATACATACATACATACATACATACATACATACATACATACATACATACATACATACATACATACATACATACATACATACATACATACATACATACGTACATACATACATACACACATACATACATACATACAGACATACATACATTTATACATACATACATACTCAGTTGACCTCCCGAGGCTGAGGGGACACCGTTTCAACCCTCATACCACTTCAAATTTCGTGGTAGAGCCGGGAATCGAACCCGGGCTTCCGGGGGTAGCAGCTAATCACACTAACCACTACACCACAGATGACAGATGAAGACAATAATAATAATAATAATAATAATAATAATAATAATAATAATAATAATAATAATAATAATAATAATATATCATTATTCTTATTATAATTAAACACTAATGATAAATGAAAACATATATACTTCATATATTCACCTTCTTCATATTTATAAAGCAGGATTTACTACGTCGCTTACACATTCCTTGAACACCACTACTGGAACTGCAAGCGAGCACACATTCAGTACCTACTGTTCCTCCGCCCTCCGCTCGCCTTCCGAAGCACCGTTTGCTTTCTAAGCAACAGTTTACTACCGGAGAATACCGGATGGAGCGCTGCACTCGCACTTACTTACTTACTTATCCCACGTCTTTCCATCTTAAGCGTTGGGGAGGCGAACGAATATTCTCCAGCAGTTCCGGTCTCTGAACTTCTCTCCTTCTTCGATGCTTTCCAAAGTATGCCCTCGCTGTACAATGACAATCTTCTCCATGTCCTTTTATCCTTGTCTTGGTCGCCCTCTTGGTCTTTTGTCTTTAAGTTTTAGATCATATATTTGTTTCGGCAATCTGTTATCTCCCATGCGTCGCATATGTCCATATCATCTCAGTCGCTGCGCTGTTATTCTGTCCTGCAGCCTTTCAAATTGAGCCTGCTTGCGGATTTCCTCTTTACGAACTATGTCCCTCCGTGTTTTACCGATCATGCTACAACAAATCTCATTTCTGCTGCCTGGATTCTACTAACATCTTTATTTCTCATGGTCCATATTTCGCAACCATAGGTCAGGACTGGTTCGTAATAGGTTTCATATGTTACTGTCTTGCATTTTGTTTGTACTTACTTGTTCCATATTATGTCTACCGGTAACTATTTTTTAGAAGTTAATACCTGTGTGAATTCTGTGGGAGATTTCCTTGTCTATGGAACCTGTATCAGAGATAACACTTTCAAGATATTTTAATTGATGCTTCATGCGTAGCTGGTTCCTCTCCATTTCATTGTGTTCCACTGGTTGTCGGTATATTTTCACGACCATAACCTCACTTATCTCTTGGCTGAAGATGTGTCCATATTATTTAGCAGCTACTGTCCCAGAGTTTATGTGTTCTTGAAGGTCTTCTTTAGAGTCTCCCCACACGCATATGTCGTAAGCGAACAAAATAACTTTCAAGTTTCATTTTTTTACCTGTAATGGTTTGGTGAACTTTTCTCTGAATTTCGTTTATCACAGTGATTTAAAAAAGAGGGGACAAAACACCAACCTGTCTTAACCCAGATTGTATATAAAACGTTTCACTCATTCCTACAGGTGTTTTGACTTTCCTGCGAGTTTCTTCATTCAAATTCTTGATCGTGTGTATCATGTCATCCTGTGTCCGACTCGTTGGCTGAACGGTCAGCGCACTGGCCTTCGGTTCAGAGGGTCCCGGGTTCGATTCCCGGCCGGGTCGTGGATTTTAACCTTAATTGGTTAATTCCAATGGCACGGGGGCTGGGTGTATGTGTTGTCTTCATCATCATTTCATCCTCATCACGACGCGCAGGTCGCCTACGGGAGTCAAATAGAAAGACCTGCACCTGGCGAGTCGAACCCGTCCTGGGATATCCCGACACTAAAAGCCGTACGACATTTCATTTTTTGTCACCCTGTATTCCAATTTTCTTCAGTGTTTCCCACATCTTCTCTCTGTTCACAGCGTAAAATGCTTTCTATCCAGAAAGGCTAACCACAAATCTCGGTTGTGTTCGTAGTATTTTTCCATTAACTGACGGACGGTAAAGGTTAAATCAGTTGTTGATCTCCCCTTCCTGAATCCATACTGTTTTTCTAAGAGGTTCTCTTGAATAAGGGGTCTGATTTTATGTTCTAGAATTCTTTCATAAAGTTTACAACTTGGGATGTTAAAGTCATGCCTCTATCTTTGAAATATTTCTTTCTATCTCCTTTCTTGATAATTGGAATTATGATGCCTGTTTTCCAATTAACTGGTATGACCCTTCTTTCCAGATCTTACGAAGGAGTCTGAGTATCCAATGTTTTCCAGAAATGCCCATAGCCTTGATCATTCCTCCATTATTTTCATCAGCACCAGCTGATTTTCCGGTTTCGATGTATTTCCAGGCATATTCTACATCACTGCATGTTAAGTCTAACCCGTTGTCAGAGGCAGACTTGTATGTGATACTACTGTTATTTTTGTGTGGGCTGCATGCAATTCACATTTAGCAATTCATCAAAGTACGTCCTCCAAGTCTCTTTGATCTTATCATCTTCAGTGATCAGATTTCCACTATCATCGCTTAGGTATTTGGAGTGTTCCTTATCTCTTTTCTATTTTTCGTCATCCCATATGACATTTTCTTATTACAATTAACATCCTCTTTCAATTCTTCCACTGTTCAACCATTTCTCTCTTTCTTCTGTAACAACTTGTTTTGCTTGTTTTTAACAACCCTGTATAGTTCCTTAGTAAGGTCAGTCCGGTCCTTGCAATATTTTTAAGCATGTTGTTCTTGTTCAGGACAGCAGTTTTTGTTCCTTCATTCCACCATGGGGTCTCCTTTCGTCTTCTATTGCCACTGGTTCGTCCACATACCTTCTCAGTTATCATTACTAGATTTTCCTTCAGATACTTCCATTCCTCCGCAACTGTTCTTTCATCTGTTTTTGATATTACTGTTTTGATATTTTCTTGGAACTCTATTTTTCTATCATTGTCCTTCAGCTTCCATGTCTTGAGTTTCTTTGCCTGTGTGGTTCTTACTTCTTTTAACTTGTTAAACTTGAAGTATCCAATGAGGAGTCTATGATCACTTTCCAGGGAGACACTAGGAATCACTTTTACGTCTAACAGTCTATTTTTAGTTGTTTCTCGATCAAAAATAGTTTATAAGTTATTCACTTTTTCCATCCCATCCATACCTTGTGACCTTATGGCTTTTTTGTTTTTGATACCATGAGTTCCATGTTATAATGTTGTTCCTCAGACAGAGATCAAGGATTCTAGTACTTTCTGGGTTTCGTGGACCCTATCCATGTGCTCCTAAAATACTTCCATATCCATCTTTCACAGTCCCTACTTAAGCATTCATATTCCCTATGATAATCGTTCCATCTCATTTTATTCTTTCCTCTATGTCTTCTTCAGAATGTTTTTTTTTCCTTCATCTTCTTAACCAGTCTGTGGTGCATAGCACTGAATGATGTTGATGTTCTGGGAAGAATCCAATTTTAGCATTGGGTGAAGCATCCGATCAGAAACATATGTTACTTTTACTACACGATCTTTCATTTGATGATCCATAACAACACCAACTCCATTGTTTCTTTGATCTCCACCTGACCAGAATAGATGATAACCCTCTCTGAGTTCCTTTGATTCTTACCCCTCCACTTCGTTTCGTTTCACGGAGTCCCAGTATGTTTATATTGTTTTTTTCATTAAGTCTACACATTCCTTTATTTTGCCAGTTAGTGTCAGAAAGTTTAGCGTGGCAATTTCGATTACAGTCTCACATCGTTTTTTGTGTGTTCTCCTTTTAGGTTGTGACGGAGAATCGGGTATTGAACCGTCATTATTATTATTACCAAGGAGGGAACTAGATTCATTATTCTGGTGATTACAATATTTCGATCCGAGGCCTCGTTTAGTTTTGAAACAATTCCAAATTATTCAGAAGTTGACTTGCTCTGTGTCTATCACTTCCGATGAGTTTTCTGTCAGGGTTGTCTCCCAGAGCCTTTAACATCCCCTATCAACCTGCAAGGCAGCAGGCCCTGAGTCAGTTCTCAGGGATCAGATATTTCCTCTTCCTCCAGATACGCCGTACCGGTGTTTTTCACTTCCGCCTTCACTGTCGTTGAGGCCTTCAACCGTATCCCTGGGCATGGGTACCGTGTTATGCCCACGGGACTGGCTCCCCGACTGAACTCAGCCATCCTATCACTCCAACCTACTGAAGTGTCGTTGACGCCTGACAGGAATTGCTCAAGTGGAGGGATAGAGAACGTGACACTATCTCCCTTGAGCCGAGTTAGCCCCATTCACAATGCAAACGTAACGTAACGTAAACTTAAAATTAACGTTAACTTAGAATTTTGCGGTCATGTTATTTGATGGAACCATTCACAATGCGCCGACCTAAACTTAACTAAGAGTCCCTCAAATTAAGGGATTGTAAACTCCAAGCTCTTGTGCTTAATTTTATGGTAGGTTTAAGAACCGGCCGATCAGAGCAGACGTAAACATTGTATTTTGTGCGCGATATGATGACTTGTTTCGACGAAACCCTTGTAATTCTCTTTCAAAATAATATTTATGTGTATGTATAATAAAAGGAAAAATAATTACAAAGACGCTGTGCCGAAAGAGGGTACGTGGAAGTAAATATGCAGTAACAATAAAATCTGATGGTAAATGGTGGGAGACAAGCTCGCAGCGCTGACGAACGGGCGGAGACAATCCCTGTCATGGATAAAACAGTGTCCCTGTATATTTCTTAACATTATGACAGGCTACCAGCCTTAGTCTGAGAATACGATATCATCCAAACTTCTCATCGGAGTGCGATAGCTAGGCGCATAGATATCGGTAAAGGAGACCTTCCACTTATTTTTATTAGGAAAGGGGAATCAAATCGTAAGATAGCGTCAAACAGTTCAGGTTTCAGCCGCATGTACAAAACGAACTGATGAGGGTCATTTTTTACAGTAGATTATCGAAATCGACCTGAGATAACCTTCTTTGATTCAAGTGATGAACCCATTTTCCGCACCGTTGTTTAGTTCGCCTTTTCATTTACTCCGTTCCCAGGAGCAGAGCTAGAGATATTTGATGTAATATGAATTCCACTACCACGTTGTTTGATTCCATCGTGGTATTAAATTAAACTGCGAGATAGCCTAAAATCCGACTTCCATGCTATAATTTAAATAACATGGCAATGTTTTGATTGGCGTTGTGTATGCTGCCACAACCATTACCGCACTATCAATTGAAATCATCAGAGCGACTACTCCGTTCCCAGCTCTATTCTCTTTGGCTCTAAGTAGAATTGAAGTTCAACTGGAAGAAGGAGAAGAAGAACATCATTCGGTGTTCGGCTGTTGTGCGGTGCACACGTCTCGCTCCGGTCACTGGTGCAGCGGCTTTTTCCTGTCTGTCGATAAGTAGAGTGTTTTACGTTTGTGTTTGTATCCTAGTACTTTTCTTTTGTGTTTGTTCTGGTGCTTGTGTCGGGTAATTCCTTTTTGGCCTATTATGTCTGTAGATAGTGGCGGTGGCCCTTTAGGCCGACCTCCTGATATTGGTAAAGGTGCCGTGTGTAAGGATATACCCATGGACGTTAGTAATATTGCTACCCAACGAGACAGTTCTCACGATACAATACGTGATTCGGACCAGCGTCCGCAAGTTCCTGTAGCTACCTATTCTACCACTCATCTTGGCCCTTATATAGTCTTTGTCGAATCGATTGACTCTAAAAATAAAATAGGACATATTCACCCTATGGCTCTGGGACGGATTTTCTACGAGAGGCACATTGGTGACGTCAAGGCCATCCATAGGAAGGGAAGAAATAGAATTCAAGTTACTTTCATGTCTAGTAAGGCTGCAAACGCCTTTCTTTCTCATCCCATTCTTACGGAAAAGAAATTGACGGCTTTTATTCCGTCTTCGAATATTCAGCGAGTAGGGGTCATACGTGGAGTAGACACTACTATTTCTGAATCCGACATTCTCACCTATTTAGACTCACCATATCCTGTAGTGAAGGTCCAACGTCTAAATAGACGTTCATCTAAAGACGGTAAAACTGAATATATCCCTACAGGTACTGTGAAGGTTGTATTCGAGAGTCAACAACTTCCGAAAAGTGTGTCCATTTTTAAAGTCATGTTAGAGGTTCAGGCCTTTATATTCTCTCCTTTATTATGCAAACGATGTCAGCGGTATGGACACACCGCTACTAATTGTCGTTCCAGGGAGCCGCGATGTGGAAAGTGTTCCCTTACCCATTCTACTGAAGATTGCACACACCAAGTCGTTAAATGTGCTAACTGTGGCGGAAATCATCCGGCGGGAGCAGATCATTGTGCAATCCACAAACAACAAAAAGAAATTAAACGCATTATGAGTGTTGAAAACAAATCCTATTTCGAAGTGAAAAACTATTTTGCCCCATTACAGTCCCTATCTAACCCCCTTCTGATGCCCCAACATTTTCCTCCTTTACCTAATAGATCATCTCAATCGGACGAAACTCTCCCTCGAAAGCGTAAATTTACTATGGTGGTTAGTAACCCTTCCCGCCCACCCGTTAAACCAGGTTATGACAGGGCATCATATCTTAATTTGCTCAGTAATCCGACGACGGTTCCAGAACATTCTGGCACTTCAGTCGTGCGTTTGATACCTGCTACTTCTAACGAGCCTGCATGTACATCCCGGCAGCCAAGTCCTCACGGGCAACCTTCGGTTCCCCCCGCGCCAATATCGGCATCCCCCTCTGTCCGGGAATTACCTTGTCAATCAAACGTTCTTTCTGCTGAACGGCAGCGAAAACTCGTTAACGGCTTTGCAGAATTCATCGCAAAAATGGACTCAAACGACCCAGGGAAGCTTCAGCTACAAGAAATATATGACGCGTTTATTCAATCCATGGGACCTTCCCCTAATGTCAAGTAAACCATGCGGATACTGCAATGGAATTGTCGGAGCATATTAAATAAGAAACATGAATTAGTGAGTTTGATAAATTCTTATGATCCTGCGGTCATTTTCTTGAGCGAAACTTGGTTGAAATTTCATTTTCATTTTCGTATGAAAGGTTTTACGGTCATTCGGCATGATGCACCCATCTCTGGAGGCACATGCATTTTACTCAAACAAGACATCTACTTTCAGGAAGCTCCATTAAACTATATCATACCGGGCACTCAAGCCCTTGTAGTAAAAATTCAAGATTGGACCGTGGTTTCCATATATTGTCCGCCGTGGATAAAAGGTAACTATGTCCAATGGGACAAATTTTTTTCACAATTCTCACACAACAACACCCTAATCGGTGGTGATTTTAATGCTCACAATCCTCTCTGGGGGAGCATCTCTAGTTGCCCCAAAGGGCGGAATATTGGAAGAATCACCGTAAAACAGGAACTGGTTATCCTCAATGACGGTTCTCCTACTCGGTTAACAGCTCCTAACATTAATAAAAGTGCAGTAGATCTCACTATTTGCACAGTAGATTTGGCACATAAAACAAATTGGAATGTTATTTATGATACCCATCAAAGCGACCATTTTCCCATTCTAATAGATATCGGCCCACAGGTTCTCAGGGATGTCTCTCACTTTACTGCATCCCGTGATCTCCGCTCTTTTGATTCTACGCTATTCACGACCTTTCTTGCAGATAAAATCCGCTCTACACTTCCAGCTCCCCATATTCTTGACTATGATCTCCTATTATCCTTTCTTCATTCGTATTTAAATACTTATCATCCTATTGAACACAAGCGATTTTTTAAAATGCCGAGAAATGCTATTCGTTGGTGGGATTCCGAGTGTGCGTCTTTAGTTCGTCGTAGACAAGCTGCCTTAAAAGTTTATGGAACATCTGGCTCCTATGATCACTATATCCAATATAAAAAAATAGTCGCTTCTATACAGACTATTTTTAATGAAAAACGACGAACAGCGTGGAAAGTCTTTGTCACATCTATCAATCGACAAACCCCTCTCAAAGATATATGGGCAGCCATCCACCATTTAAGTAATACTCATACAAATTCTGTTTCTCAATCGCATCCTCACGGAATTGCCCAATTTTACCACCAACTAACACCAGATTACGTGGAACCTTCTTATGAATATAGTTTAATACCTTCCTCCGACAAATTTTCTAGTCTATTACAGAATATCTCCCTCCATGAGCTAGATATGGCACTCGAACATCGCAAAGATACTAGTCCGGGCAGAGATTATATCACCTATAAAATGTTGAAATATCTACCTTTTCAAGCTAAGCAAACGCTGCTAAATACATTTAACGCCATACTTGACAGCCATACCATTCCTGTCGATTGGAACGATTTTCAAATTATACCCCTCTTAAAACAAGGTAAACATCCTCAAGACCCAAACGGGTATAGAGGTATCGCTTTGGGTTCCTGCCTTCGTAAAACTTTTCAACGAATCCTCTTGCACCGTCTTCTATGGTGTTTAGAATATTATAATATACTTCCAGTGTATCAGTTTGGGTTTTTGAAAGGCCGAAGTACGGCAGACGCTCTTAATATATTTTTTACAGATTTATTACTCGCTCGCAGTCGAGGTGACGTTTTGACGGCTATATTTCTCGATATAAAAGGAGCATATGATAATGTGGACATTGGTGTACTTCTTGCCAAATTATATCAGTGGCAATTTCCTCTTTCGTTTATTAATATCATACGGCAATTATTCACCAATCGTCACATTTTTTAAAGACCAGTGGCCAGAGTTTCGATTCTCGATACACTTCTAAAGGTCTCCCACAAGGTGATATTTTGAGCCCTATCTTATATCTGTTATATACCTTTGACTTAGAGCGGGTGATTTCTCAACAGGCTAGGATCCTACAATATGCTGACGACATAGTTATTTATTCCATTAAAGCATCGGCATTTGAATCCCGTACTACCATTGAACGTACACTACCGATCCTCCATAGATGGCTTCTACAGCATAACTTAGAAATCGAATTTCAAAAATCCTCTGCAATGATCTTTACGCAGAGACGAAATTATGATCGTACTCCCATTATCTTTGGTTCCTATGAGATTTGTATCAAAACTTCGATCAAATATTTAGGCATTAAAATTGATAACAAATTACTCTGGAAAGAACATATCGAATATATTCTTTCTAAATTAGAAACTAAATACCTTATCATTAAATCTCTCACTAAACGCACCTGGGGATCGGATCCATATGTCCTTCTTACGGTATATAAAAATATCATCCGGTCAGTATTCGAATATGGCTGTCATTTTCTTGATATAGCATCTAATAGTCAATTACGCAAACTTGATACCTTTCAGTTTAAAATACTCCGCTTAATCCTGGGGGCTATGTCCTCCTCCCCAACGAACGCCCTTTTAGCTGAAGCATCGGAACCGCCATTAAAATTTCGACGACGACTACTCGCTAGCAAATATCTTCTTAACAAATTAAATAAATATCGCCACCCAATTATCCCGAAACTACAGCTGTTATACGAATATTATCAAAACCGGCATGTTAATGAAGAACATCAACCGGCTCTATTATGGGCATTTAACCAATTCGGTCACTTTCGTACTAGCATGGTACAAACGTTAAACCACCCGAAATATTCTATACCTTTTCGAGCTAGTACATTTAAACCTGATATTCTTCACACTATCTTCGAAACTAGTCCTCCAATACTACGAACAAATAGTCATGTCACGACCAGTTTATTTCAATTTGCGTTCAATAGGCATAACCAAGAGCAATATATTACTTTTTACACTGATGGTTCAAAGACTCTAACCCCAACTGGTGTAGGTGCCGCATTTTACTCCCCCCAACTGGCGGTGAACAAACAATTCACTCTCCCACACCTCGCTTCTTCTTTCACGGCTGAAATTTTCGCCATACGCCAGGCTTTATTGTACATAAAATATTCTGGAATATCAAAAGCTCTCATTTGTACTGACTCCTTAAGCACCTTGAATGCTTTAGACAATCCCGAACATACCAATAATTGGTACATTCAAAATTTACGCAAATTAAGTTATGACTTGTTCCTCCGTAATGTTAAAGTATTATTCGCATGGATTCCGGGCCATTCTGGAATACACGGTAACGTCACAGCGGATATCCTAGCTAAAGAGGCAGCCCAGGGTACTGGATTGGATTACTATATCGCAGTTCCATACACAGACTTATGGGAACACTGTCGTCACTTCATCCACGATCAGTGGTGTGCAGAATGGCGCCGAACTTCCCAGTTGAAAGGTAAGCACTTATTCACGCTTATGCCTGATATTCCTACTAAACCGTGGTTCGCCTTTGGTAACTACACTCGGCGTCATATTACTACAATCATACGGCTCCGCTTAAATCATATGTGTACGCCTGCTCATCTCTATCGCCTTAATCTTATCGAAATTAACTTATGTCCATGCGGTCGGGCAGTAGGTACTGTCAACCATATCTTTTTTCAGTGTCAGACATATGAACATCACCGTCGCGCATTCATCGCTAAGCTTCTTCATGCGGGTTACCAACTGCCGTTACAAGTTTCGTGTTTAGTGTTTCAACCGACTTTTCGCGTAGTAGACTTAATCCTAAATTTTTTAGTTACCTGTAACATCCAATTGTAACCTTTTCCTTCCCTATCGGTACGAACTTTCGCATCCCAACCCTTATTTGTGGTCCTGTCTCGTTTGTTTGTAGTAAGACGTCGTGGCAGACCACACAGACGTGAAGTATTAGAACCCTGTGTCCCAGTGTTTCTGTGTTATCCGATAGTTTAGCCTCCATATTATTGGTATTTTCCTCAGTTTCATTCTTCCCGATTGTCATTAGCTTCCTTACATAGCTACCCCTACTATCTTGTAGTGTACTAATTTCTTCTACTGTTGGTACCTCTTCCGACATTAATTATCCAGCAAACCAGTGACTGGACGTAGCGTCTTACGACGATGTCCAAAAACTAACCAAGAAGAAGAAGGAGAAGAAGAAGAGATCAATGCACGATGTTTGTTTTCTGGTTGACTGAGGTTTAGGTTATGTTTGGTGTTAGTGATCCGTGTATATCTCCCAGATTTTAAGGGCTGAACTGTTAAGGTACGGCAAACTCGTTGCAATGCGGCAATCCTTACTTTTGTCACTAGCCCACTGTGTGGAAAAGAAGGTATTATTTAATTTATAACAATAAGGTGTACTCCAATTAGTAACGAGTTTAATCACACTAACCACTACACCACAGATGGGTTCACTGTTTGTTTTATTCAGATAGCGTTTTTGTCTCTTTTTACACTTTAGGATGCGGTAACGATCACTGACGTCATTGCACAGTGTGCCCAGTCATTCATTGGGTTGTTATATAGAGAGATTATAAACGTCAAGACAAACGTGGGGGAATTCCCAGAAATTTTAGCCGGCTTACGTGGGAAGCTGCACATTTTGAAATTTTTTGGTATCTTTGTCCTCCCTATTGTTTTTACACCTTTACAGTTTTCTCTCAAACCAACTGAACAAATCCTGGATGACAAGAGTGTTGTATCATCAATCTATCACTTCTTCTGATCATATTTATGTAATCACGGAACCGTGTTCCTCATGCCAACTTGATTTGATTTAAGCGTTTCTTCAACATTTTTGTAACACCACATTTCAACGACTTGTATTTATATGCATACAATGCAATGATCCCCTTTAAAGAATCATCAGAGCAATGATGATGCTTGTTGTTTAAAGGAGCCTAACATCTGGGTCATCAGCTCCATTCATCAGAGCAATACATGTTTAGGTTATTATGTTACACTTAGGCCTATATGTTATGTTATAATAGCTTACATTTTTCTTCTCGTTACTTCTGGCATCATTTGTTACTTCACTCCCAAAATAACAGCATTCATTCTCTTTCTCTAGGACTATAATTCTGACATCAGCTGACTTAATTCGACTGCAGACATTTATTTAATTTTTATATTGTCTCTTGCAAGACTGTCTATATCATTTAGCACCTTTTGCAGATCCTCTGTGTGTTTAAATAAAATAATAGGTCAGCAGATCTGAGATTTATTTCCTTCCTCCTCGTCTGTGATTCATTTTTTTTTTAAAGAAAAAAGCTGCAGCCGTTCTTTACTCTTTTCTGGATATTTGCTACTTTTTCACAGTGATTAATACTTAACACATTTTTGTACAAATTGTTGCTACCCTTCTTTCTCTCTACTAGATCCCAATCAGCATTAGAATAGCTAATAACTTAAACTGAACTACACAAACTCCTTTTCAGCATCCAAATGGCAGGTATATAGAGTCAGTAATGCTTTGTATGTTTCAACATTTCTTCAGAAGCTAAATTGCCATTTCAACTTAAATTTATTTTTCCTTACTTCTGTAAATAATTAGGCTAAAGTCAAAATTCTACACATTTGAGGTAGTAAAGTAATGGTGTAATGCTTATATAGGCCTAGGGAAAACATTCTTTTGAAAACTATGTGGCAATTCACATGTCTCATATATCTTGCATACTTAATGGAGTAGTTTTGCTGTGTCAATTTCTCCCATGACAGCGGGGCTGAGTGGTTCTGACACCAAGTTGGTGAGTTCAAACCCTGCTCAGTCCAATGTTATTTGAAGGTGCTGAAATACATAACCCTTGTGTTGGTAGATTTGCTGCCATATAAAAGCTACTATGGGACAAAATTCTGGCACTTTTTCATCTCTGAAAAATGTAAAATTTGTTAGTGGTAGGTAAAACAGATAGCATTATTATTCTCTGCAGGCAATCTGTAATTTTGAGGGCATATAATAAATTCCAAATAGGTTATTTGTATTTAGGTCCATCAATCCTCTGACATTTTCTGACTTCAATATTAGGTCTCATATCATCAACATCTAGGACCTATAGTCACTTTTCTTCCCAGTACATTAACATCTCCTTTTCCGTGATGCAGTTGCTGAATGTATTCCTACCATCTTTATGTCATACCGTATCATTTGCTAGGAGTGGTTTTCCATTTAATAATAATTAATAATAACTATAACAAATGACCCTTCATGTGCTATCGCTGTTAGCAAATTCTGAGATCCCAAAATTCATATTGGAAGAGAGTTTAAGATTCAGGAAAAGAACTCTTAAGTCTTGCTAAGCAACTGTGCCAGGATCTGATCCTGCAGGCTTGGGTTCAGGAGACATACAGCTGTCCTAGCTCCAAGGATAGTTGACGTTCCAAGAACCATCTTGAAACGTGCAATAGTAAACTAATGCAAGTAGTTATTAAGTCTACCGGATTTCTCGAGCTGAAACTTGGGGCGTCTCCCACAATGCCATGTGACATGCAACTAGTATTCAAATAATCAATATATTTGATACTGTCCGTCAGGTGGTCATCCCAGAAGCTAGTGGGATCCTCAAATAGCGCCACCAAAGGTTATGCTGTTATAGGAAACTGCAAAAACCAATGGCAGCATCAAAACAAGGGGTACTAGGCAAGATGAGGAATGAGATAGTTTGCCATTGATTTCCTCACTGGGCCAGAAAGTGCTATTGCAGTACGACACCCTGTGAGCTTTCATAACACTCAGACACACTAGTCATCCTCCAAATGTCATTACTCAGCACCTTACCTCAGCAGCTCCCACATTGTCACCAGCATGGATGAGTCTTCAGTGGAAGCTACATTTTGTTCTGGCCTATGCCAAGAGAGAGATGCAAAAGTTTTACATCCATCAAGAAATGGGTACAGAGATAAATTATCGGTCAGTTAAATGTATTTTTAGTAGAATTATTGTGTAGTATAATTTTCTCATTAACATACCATACTAGGGTACTTACTTCAATAAACAATACTGTGTTGTATAACCACAGTATAGCAATCCTTCATATATTACCACAGCTATGGATTTTTTCAGCAACTGCTTGTTCTGAAGCTACATTTTCATGTTGGAAAATTCACATTGAACTAACTTACACTGGCAAGTGTTGACACTGACATCACACAGCATAAGTTCAGTTACTACGCCACTTTTTCAGCGGAGACATCTAGGCGCGATTGCACTGTCCGTTGTTTCTTTCTCGCGATCAGCATGATTGTTTTGTGCACAAGGCTGCCGACTCTTAAACTAATTTATCATTCACTCTAGTGACAAAGCCTTTGGTCTGGATTGGTTAGGTCCGGCTAGTGACCAAACTTTTGGTTGCGTTTTTATTGTTCGTGGGTTGGTAACTCAATGCATTTGACTTAATTGCTGGGAATGACATCATATCCGATTATGTCTCAGCCAATGGAAATGCTACTGCGTGCTTCAGCAATGAACATTGGCATGTGCTGAATTACGTTAGGTTATTAAAGCAAATGTACTGGGTGCTGGTGGGTGGGTCCCTGGCTGTTGCAGTGAAAACATCTCTTCTCTACAAGGTATTCCACATAAGATTTGTACTATTTCAAATCCATTACAATGTTATAAAACTTGTAGTGCAGTTAGTGAATTTCTACCCATGACACTCTTTTGTGAAAATCAGCACTGATTCATATTTGAAAACATCCTTTCAATACTATCATTAGATCCTGGTGATGAAAATATAAATTCAACAACCAAGGGAAACTTTCAAGTACATAGATGATTTCTTACTGACAGTCCATTTTTTCAATTGTCATTCCCTCTTTCCATCCATTCTCAGGAACTTTAACAGCTTCCTTCACTATAGAGAATTCATCAGAAAGAACTCCCAAATCTCATTTCTCTAAAAGCTTCCCACCATAGAAATGCTCACTTCAATATCTTCCCATTCTGACACAGATTTTTACAAAATCAAGCAGAACTTGTAAGCTTTATAGCACAGGCACCACATCTCCAGGTATGAAAGTGCTGTGTCATAAACAAAAATAATAACCTAAATAAAAGTACAAATTCAGGGCAAGTAACTGTCCCTGAAGAGTCTTGGGACAACTCCATTGAAGCCAGGTTGGTCCTGAATAAGTTAATTCAGAACAAATGGTAGCTTTATTATTAAGAACTTAATAAATTCCTTCTCTGTAATGAGTTTTCCTGTCCTCTTTATTTTATTGCTAACATATATTAGTACATTATGCAACAAGCCTATAATGGCAATAATTAAGACACGGGTATGTTTATAAAACGAGCGAGATGTCGCTTGACATAGTATACTGAACAGAGCGCATGCGCTGGGTTATTGATTTTCCGTGAGTGGATCAGAGACCTTCACAATGTCATATGTTTTCAAAGCTTTATTTCAATTACAAATTGTTTATTGTACAGTTGGTGAAGTGAATTTGTGGGAATGTGCCGTGTGGTTGTGGAATATTGGAAGTAGAGGGTGCATTGATGTTAATATGTGTGTCCGATAGAGGTGTGACAAACGGTTATTTTTGTGTAACTGCTACATCTGTCACTGCTACAATAAAGTAATTGTGAAAAGTATCAGTGAAAAATAACGTCCACCGTTACTCACCTTTTACCGGTCACACATTGGTGTTCTGTGCGGTCACAGCCTGGTCACGGCTTCAAGCTTGTCCCCGTTTAACGTCCAACGTTACTCACCTTTTACTGGTCACAGCCTGGTCACGGCTTCAAGCTTGTCCCCTTACAGCTGTGTTGCAAATTGCCATTCATTCACTCACACATGCGCGCACGCATCACTACACACACTGTTGAACAACAAAACACGCATTCCAATTTGCTATAAAGTTATCAAGAGGCAGACAGGGGATGAAATGAGAAGACAACATAGCATCTTTTTCTGAAATCTAGAGGAGTGAGTTTGACAATGCCCCAGTTAAGGATGGAAGACAAGAAAACATGATGATCTGTCTGCCAAACCTTGCACAAACCGGTACAAGAGGATCGTTTAAGTAAAATGAAGAACCAATAATGTGTTATTTTGTTATAATGGATTGTGTGAAATGAATTAATAAAAACTTAAGTGGGTGAAGAGACGTTATCACGTTCGTTTCATTCATGACAATCTGAAATGTTTATTGTACTTGTTATGAATATTCAAACAATTGTGCTCATTGTGTTCCACGGTGTAGGGGGCAACGCGCCCGCCTGTCACCTGCCGGTCCCGGGCTCGATTCCCGGCGGGGTCAGGTTTATTCAATTATAATGATGTCAAAGTGAAATAGTATTACAAAATGCATTTTATCTACGTTCATTCTATAATATCAGTTCAGTATGGAAAGTTAGCATAATAATTTATTTATGGTACAAGAAAAATTATACGGGTGAAACTTATATTATAATGTATGTAGCCTTGCACGAACAGTTGAATGTGTGATAACAGTTTACACTTTAGTTACCACTACCAGATGACAGCAGGAACTTAATGCAATCTCCTACGAAACCGCTCTCACTTGGAAGACATGCGTACTATCTGAAGGTCACATTCTGTGTCTGTAAGGTGCTACTAGTGTGCAAGCTGCTACTAGTGACTGGTCCCCACTTCCCAGTTACTGTTTTCACTAGTATGTTTTTCTGTTGTCGTTACTCGATAACCTGCTATTTCTCGTCCTCGTTACATTTGTAACAGTGACAGACATGTAACTGGGACAAAGTAACTGCTACGTTATTTTTCAGCCATCTCTAGTGTCCGACATGTTTTATTTTCGAAGTTAGTGTGTTAAGTGCAGGTGCGATGCTATCCTTACCTAATTGGTCAAACAGTTGTATAATAATGAAAATCTGAACTCTGATTGGTGGAGAACCTGTATCATAATGAAACTTGAACTATAATGAGCCTCATTAAGATTCAGTTTTCTGGCATATAATATTTATATTTTGGCATCGTTGAGCATAAATTATTTTATGCTTGTGGCTCCAGATTTTCTGAAATTAATAAGAAATAACAGCAGGTTGAGCAACAAGTTTATCACTACACACGATTAGGCGAAAAGTCTGTGCTCTGTATGGAGCTAATACTGTTTCTGAAAGTACAGTAAGGAAATGGTTTTTTCTTGTTTCTGGGAAAACCGATTTGACTTGTTTGATGAGATAATTCGTGCAAATCACCGTCAGGCAACAAAGTAACTGGCACAAGCTATGAATTGTGGCTACTCAACCATAGTGCATTATTTGAATTCTGTGGGTAATGTGCCAAAATTGGGTGTACTACCACATGTGAAGTGAGGGAAATAAAAATCAGCATGTGCGTCATTGCTTGCTTGTCACAGGTTAGCTTGTGATCAGCACCACTTGTTCCTTGGGGACATTGTTTCTGTACTGAAAAATGGTGTCTTGCATCAACATCGAGAAGAGGAAAGAGTGGCTAAGCCCACAGAAAAAAGCAATTTGGCATGCAAATGATAGTGCACATCCAAATGTGTAATCGTGTTTTGCATTTTGTGGAACAAATGAGGAATCCTTCACCATGAATTTTTTCCAAGGAATGAAACAATTACCCACAGACTTGCTGCTGTTGTTGAAGACAAACAACGTTTATGTTCAGTGCTGTTACTGCATGATAATACATACCCACATTTGGCCAAATAGACCGAAGAAGTTATTGAATAACTCTGCCGGAAAACTTCTGCACTCTCCCTGTTGCCCTGACCTTGTGCCTACTGATTAAAACTCCCGTCCCTCTCTTTCACACACAGCACATTCAGGGATAAGTCTTTCCTTTTAAAGCTGCTCTCGGCACTTGTCTCTTTGATTTTTTCAGCTCATAACCACAGCAGTTCCACAGGCACAGTATCGAACTTCTCCCATAGCGTTGACAGATGGTCATTGGCTATGGAGGTGAGTAGGTACATTACCTGTACTGGTGTTAATTATTTATCTAGTTCATGGATCAAGATGCATTGATTTCCAAAATGCTACAAAACTTATGCACCAGTGTAGTAAATATTAATATTGTTTCCACGTACATATTCAAGAAATTATGACTTGAGCAAAAGAACAGCTTCGCTGATGAAGCCTCAGCAAGAGGTGAAAAATGTGAGCGGTTTTAAATATAGGCCTATATTGAGTCCTCAGTCTGAAGGCTAGTTCAATTCTCAACAGATCGTCCATCAGCAGTTAAAGATAGCATAAGGCATTACTGAAGAGACATACTAGGCAAGTGAGGAGTGTTGTAGTTTCAATTGCTTTCCAAGCCCACTGAATTGCAAATGTCAACCAACTCTCTGAGTGACACTATCACACCATTCATCATGGGGACTGACTGAATAAGAAATTGTATTACTAGTATTGCTCAGTCCATGTCATTTTTATATTGACAGAATCAAGGGTGAGCCTAAATTGGAAAAACTAAAGTAACGCACTTGATCTAGCCTATACCAGGAGAGACAGTGCACTCTGCAACTGCATCTTTACCAGAGATGGATCTGGGCAACATTTAAAATTTTCACAATTGAAAATTTTGACTGGCTTTATTTTTCAATTTAGGATAAACATAATACAGAAAGCCTAGCATTTCTAAAAACTGTTTTCAGTTAATTGCATATTTTGGAACCAATATTGATGTTTTGAAATAACTGAAATTTAACCGCCAGTGGTCGCTAGGATAAAAGTAACATGAGTGGTCGCGCGTTGAGCAAAATGCTCACGATATTATATGACGTTTTTACATAATAAATATCAACTGATTTCAAGCGTAAATGTATTAACACATTAAATGAACATAAGAATAAATATCAAATGTTTATAAAGAACATTAAAAATTACAAATAGTAATAAATCTCAGATGGTTATAACTGTATATGGGATAAATAATTCCCACCTTTCTAAAATAGTGTGTGCGTCTTTCGCAATGCCCTTTACACAAGGAGAACGAGTCACTATATTTTCGCACAAGTACATGAGCGTGAATTTCTTCTTGGTGGGTATCTGCCCCACTTTGTCACCTTCTTTTTCCTTATATAAACATTGTCACTAAACATGAAATTCTCATTTACCTCCAACATATGTTGTTCGCCAGCTACAGATTGCTCTCCAGGTTCAATTCCATCAACACGTTCTTCTGTCTCGGAGTGTTCAGTATCCGTATTATGTTCACTGTGTTCACTTTCACAGTCCGAGTCACTGTTTTCACCCTCGAGTTGATCACTAGGAATTTCATCAAACCAGGCTAAAATGTAACGAATATACCGAGCTCGATAGCTGCAGTCGCTTAAGTGCGGCCAGTATCCGGTATTCGGGAGATAGTAGGTTCGAACCCCACTGTCGGCAGCCCTGAAAATGGTTTTCCGTGGTTTCCCATTTTCACACCAGGCAAATGCTGGGGCTGTACCTTAATTAAGGCCATGGCCGCTTCCTTCCAACTCCTAGCCCTTTCCCGTCCCATCGTCGCCATAAGACCTATCTGTGTCGGTGCGACGTAAAGCAACTAGCAAAAAAAAAAAAAAAAAAAAAGTAACGACTTGAAGCCATCATCACGCACTAATTATACAACACATGAATACGATAAGTTGCAAAGAACTGTTTCAACTATGAAACAGCATACAACAATAGCTAAACTATAACACACACAGAAATTAGCGTCAACGTGACTGGTCGCACGTGATGCAAATTGCTCACGGTTGACGGTCGCTGATAATTCCTCCCTCCCTGTCTCTTCTCAAGGTCACAGATGTGCATTTCAATGCATCCGTCCTTCTCTCAAAACTGCAGTGCGAAGGTTCCACAGGGCTCAAGTTCAAAACTACCTGCTGTATAAAAGTGCAGATGGTTTCAAGACCGTGAGCATTTTGCTCATATAGCTACCACTGTCGGGTTAAAGGTAACAAAGATCTTAGACAAAAAGTTGCTTTATTTCATAGCCATGCCGACAAAGTCTAATAGGCCTACTGAACAAGTTGGTGCACGGTTTGGGCCTCACATAGCTGTAATCTTGCATTCAGGAGATGGTGGGTCTGAATACCACCATTGGCTGCCCTAAATATGGTACTCCATGGACCGAGTGAGTTAGCCATGCGATTAGAGGTGCCCAGCTGTTGAGTTTGCATTCTCAAGATAGTGGATTCGAACCCCACTGTTGGCAGCCTTGAAGATGGTTTTCCATAGTTTCCCACTTTCATACCAGGCAAATGCTGGGGCTGTACCTTAATTAAGGCCACAGCCGCTTCCTTCCCACTCCTACCCCATTGTCGCCATAAGACCTATCTGTGCTGGTGCAGTGTAAAACAACTTTTAAAATTTGGTTCTCCGTTGTTTCCCATCTTCACCCCAGGAAAATGCTGTCACTGCACCTTCCCAATCCTAGTCCTTTCTCATCCTTGCATCACTGAAAAACTTCTGTGTGTTTGCTAAAGAAAAAGAAAGCTCTAAGACTTGTACCAAAAGAAATGACTATATGCTTTTTAACCAGTTTTAGACCTAAAAGTTTTCTGATATTTGTAAAGGCTTCCCAACAAACTGAGGTCTGATGAAGTAATAATACACCCTGAATAAAGTCACGTTGGCAGTGCACCACAGATGTTCCTAATTTCCATCACGTGTGTCACGTTGTTTCTTCCAAAATTTGTACCCTAGTTCATAGGTGATTAAAAAATACCTTATGAATAAGAAATCCTTGGTGTGCACAGATATTCTGCAGATGGTAATCTGAAGTTTATTACATTCCAACTGTTTTGTTGTTCAGGGTGGTAAGTATGTTGTAGCAAGGTTGTGTTCTCAGTGATGTACTGCATTATCTGGAATGGAATTTCTTCCAGACCAAATGATCTTTACAGCTATCATCATTCAGACCAACTCTATAGTTCATAAAAAAAGGTTGAGTGGCTGAAGGGAGAAAATGTAAGAGATTAATAGGCTTTGATTCTGAGAGTAAAAGCAGCAGAGTTAGTCTTAGGAGGTACTAGTTCGACTTTTATAATTGATTTCTTCCTCCTAAGTCTAGAATCTGATGGGCTACAACGCTGAGGATTAAAAAAATCATGCAGTACCTGTTGTATTCATGGATAAATGTCTTTCCGAATCAGCAATTTGAATATGGTACAGTATCATCATATTTAACAATTTGCTTAGAACTTGGCTGGGTTCATACTCAGCACATTACTTTTACATGCTTTTTTGTAATTATGTTTTTCTTCCGATCACTCCAGTTTGTAATATCATCAAGTATGTGGTATTGCCATATTGATCAAAACCTCAAAACCTTTTGTACTGATTATATTGTTGTGCCAGTACTGGTTCATTAAATTGTGATGGTTATATATTGGTATGGGTCTTCTAGATTATAAAACAGGACTGATAAGACCATATCATGTTTGTGGAATTGCCTTGTCTCCTCTCAAACATCTTGTGTCTGCTTTATTCCAGTGATTGATTTTATCATGGTACAGTTCTGGTTAAATCATGTTGGCAGTGATTATAGGATGCTACTGTGACCTAACAACATGAATACCAAATGTCACTGTAAGACATCATTTAATGATTGGGCATATAATAGCACTGTAGCATATGTAATGAAGGCTATGACAAATTGAAATGTACAGCTGTGGATGGTTGTGGATTTTAAATAATCAAGGAAAGATTGTTGATTTATCAGTATATCTGAATTAGCCTATATCCTGAAAATTATGTCTACAGAAATTTATGGGTAATTGCACTGGCCCAGGAGGTGAATAACTTTGATTCCTCTCTGGGATGAATACTGGTCATATGTAGGGATTAACACAAGAAGTAAAAAGTGATCTTTACAAACTGGGAATAATGAAAAAAGGCCCTTGATTGTATGCAAAAGTAGGTGCAGATTTCCTCGTTGAAGCTCTCTTGGCTTAGCAGTATAATTCAGTTACAAACTTATCAGTACCAAAAATATTGAATACTCATTGTTATTTCTGGAGTCTCCTGGTTCGTCCTGAGTAATGATGAGAACTGTTACTGTACTCCTGATAGTTTCAGTATGTATGGATGGACAGTGACTCTGGTGCCCAGAGCTGACTACTGTGACATATAAACACAACTTATCTTTATAGTTCTTCCTAGTGTACTGCACAGTATTTTAATATACTGTATATTGAATACTCTTGTATTTTTCATATTACCGGGCTGAGTGGCTCAGACGGTTGAGGCGCTTGACCTGCTGACACCAACTTGGCACGTTCGAACTTGGCTCAGTCCGAAAGAATTTGAAGGTGCTCAAATATGTCAGCCTCGTGTCGGTAGATTTACTGGTACGTAAAAGAACTCCTGCGGGACAAAATTCTAGCACCTCGGCATCGCCAAAAATCTAAAAAGTAGTTAGTAGGATGTAAAGCCAATAACATTATATTATTATATTTTTCATATTGAAACCCACCCTATGATTATTATCATTGTGTAGCTATCACAGCATGCGTTATTTCAATGAATTGGAAGTTAGGCATATAGTGGTGCAGTGTGCGAGAGTTTCTGTCCTCTGTGAATTCCTTTATGTTAACATCAGAAGATGCAGTCAGTGTTGATATAGAGGCAGCCCTCCTGTCAAATGCTATAGTGCCTTTCTAGAAGCACTGCATAGTGATTGGATTTAAAAACCTTTTGAGCAGTTTGTTCTGTTGAAAAAGTATTTACTGTGTAATGTAGTGGGAGATGTTTGTTGCTATTTCCAATTTAATATGGGATGTTATTAGGTAATACATAAGCTTGGGGCATTTTATTTGCAGTCATACTGTGTAAAAATGCATGATGTGCTGTAATCATTTGATTGTGTGTGTTCAAGTTGGTTTGCTATTATTAAGTGTGCATTATCCAGTTTTGAGTATTGATGAGCAAAAATTGGATTTTTATGAAAAAAGGAGAAAAGTTGCATAAACATACAGCAGCAGCATTTGTGGTATGTATGGAGAAACTTGTACTTTTCTTTGAACTTCATGCATGCAGTCAGACAATTAATTTGGAATGTACTGCATTATTATTCGATCGTCAGTTCCTTTTGCTACCTGTGAGCATTGTGAAATTAATTGTGAATGAAGGAGCTCAACTCTTCTTCACTATAGAACCTTAAGTAACGTTGTATTTGCAGTACTGTATTAAGTGTACCTCATAGTAAGTTTCCCTCACAACGAATTTTCAGTTTGTTAGGAAAAATCAAACATAATTTAGGCTTACGTTAAGTACATCTACACTGGAATCACATATGGTCGAGAAGATGAAAATGTCATCACAGGGGGAAGGATACTTCAAGAAAACCTACACTGAAAAGCAGCTCCTAGGTGCAAAATAAGCTGCAAAGATTGTTTTATCATGGTACTAACAGGTAATGTACTAATTCTGTTGTGTAATATGATACTTCAGAATACAGTGCTGTCGGGAAGGGCAAAGGGCATGTCATTATCGATAGGAGAGGAGATGTTCTGGATTTGACTCAATCTTTTTCGGAGGGATGGGAGGGAATTACTAATAACCCGCTACAAAGGTTGGCACCTCTGCATCTTATAACCAGGGAAAGGATTTTAGGTGCTAAAAATTGAAAAAAATTTATATATTGTTTCAAATTGAAAATTTTTTGTAAAATTTTATACATTTTTTCAAACACCATTTGACCAGTGTTGTTCTATGAAGCAAATGAATGTCAAGTATTCAACAGTCACATCTCTTTACTTCTTGAAAATTTTTGGGCATTGCAGTGCACAATGAACACCATCTCCAAGTTCTTCATATGAAATCTTGGAATAGAGCCCAATATTGTGAAAATGACAGTTTTACATCACATGAAGTCAGTCTGGCAAGCTTCAAAATTGGTATACTAGTAATACATTCTCAGTGTGTACCAGTTCACCTTCTAAAACTGTGCCAACTGGACACATTATTTTAAGTTCCATGTCTTTTTCACAAATGAATTGGAATTTAAAACTTCTAATTTTGACTCTCTCAGCAAATTGATTTGTCTTTCAATATTATCCAGTTCTTTAAAAGTTTCCATCAAGAGATTTATTATTGCTTCTAGTTCTTTTAATGGAGATGCACAAGAAACTCAAATTGGCAGAGATGTTTGCTGGTTGATTCCTTGAAGTGCTGTCCTTTGAAGATTTTGAAGATTTTTTATTGATAAAACATAATCTTCATACAGTTCATTTCCAACAGATCTGAAACTTTCAAAAACCTGCATAGTACATGACTACGGCAAGCCATGTCCCCCATTGGGTGACTATAGGTGTTGGCGGTAATTGGAAGTTTTGGATTTTTGTTCCTAAAGAGATTGATCCTCTTTGGCAACTTAACAAAGATTTTCTTTCCATTCAACACCAATGTGCCCACAGTGGGATACAGTATTTCATGCCCCAGGCGAGTTGGCTATGCGGTTAGGGGCGCGCAGCTGTGAGTTTGCATCCAGGAGATAGTGGGTTTGAACCTCACTGTCGGCAGCATCGAAGATGGTTTTTTCCGAGGTTTCTGGTTTTCACACCAGGCAAATGCTGGGGCTGTACCTTAATTAAGGCCATGGACGATTCCTTCGCACTCCTAGGCCTTTCCCATCCTATTGTCACCATAAGACGTATCTGTGTTGGTGTGACATAAAACAAATTGGAAAAAAAAAAAGTATTTCAAGTGCCTTGTGCAGAGCATGTATAATGCACGTTATGCATATCATTCTTGGATAACTTTGCACAAAGGGTGACTGCAGCTTAGTTCATGTAAGATGTTCCATCTGTAAGTAAAAACAACACGAAATAACCGTACAGGGTGTGTTTAAAAAGTATGGTGAAAGGACTGATGTCGCAATGGCAACGTGTGGTAACACCTTGTGCATGTGAGTAGAGAGACATCTTGAGAAGTGCCACTTCAGTTGAACACAGGGAGCTGAAGCAGCTTAGTTTGCTGTGGCCAGTCGAGCGTAGCGTGTGTGAAGACTCATGTCATAGTTAGGGCCCGGATTTATATGCACTAAAAAACCTGAAAATATGCATGCAAATATGCACTAAAAAGTTGCAATATATGCACGGAAAATAAGGAAATATGCTCTTAAAAACATGCAATTTTATTCACTTACCTATTTACAGGTATCATTTATTGCAAAAAGAAGCATCACAATAGGTAACTAGTAGTCTTTCAATGTTTTCTGGAGACAAACTATGTCTGTTGTCCGTCAAAATGAGTTTGTAGGCTGAAAATGATCGTTCTACATCAACTGACGTAATTGGACAGTACTTATACATGGGCACCAACGTTTCGGAGCATACATCTGGCAAGGATACCCTAGTTCCACTCAAGTATTGACTAATTAACTTAATCTCCTTCAGTCCTGGGTTCGAATTCAACACCTTTTCTAACTTGCATTTAATCTTCTCTCCAGTTTCGCCTGGAGCGTAATTCAACGAAGATGCAGCTTTTTCAACGAGACCAAGTGATTCATGGAGGGGAGTACCAGAAGATTCTAAGCTCTCAATGGCTTTTGGAAGTTTAGAAAAATGTGCATGAATGAAATTCACATCTTGATAAACAGTAGCGGTTTCAAACACACCTTTTGCATCACGGACACACGCAATATGCTCATCTTCAAGTTTTGTAACCACTTCTTTCACTTCATTAAAATGTTCCTGATAAAATGATACTGCAGATAACCATGTCCCCCACCTAGTCAGGACAGGTTCAGGTGGCAAAGGAACTTCAGGTAGACAATCTTTGTAGAGCTGGACACGAGCTGGTGCTTTCAGAAACAGTTTCTTCCCACATCCAATTAAATTGTTAACAGCTGGAAACTGTGCGCGTATTTCTTCTGCAATGCGGTGTAATCCGTGCGCTAAACAGGTTACGTGTATGAGTTTTGGATAAAATACTTGGAGGGCCTTTGCTGCTTTCAACATATACGAAGCTGCATCTGTGAGCAGTACAAGCACTTTACAACAATTAGTCTCAATTTCAGATGGCCACAATAATCGCAGAGAATCATTTACAAATCTTGCTATTGTGCTATGGTTGGTTTTCTCTAGTACTTTACAAGCAAGAAGATGTGGCTTACCGGGTTCGTCTGGATGTAATTTACCAACCACGAAATTTGCTATGTAACGGCCACACGAATCCGTTGTCTCATCCACCGATATCCAGACACAGTTCCTTCCGATATCAGAACGGATCAATTCCAGGGTAGATTCATATAGCGGAGGTAGGTAATTTTTCCTAAGAGTTGCTTCATCTGGTATTTTTTGATTTACACAATATTTCTCGAGAAATGATCGCAGAACTGGATTGTTTAATTTATTCCATGGAATGTTGCTGCATACAAAAGCCCTACAAAGATCATTTGAAAATGTATTAAGACTACAGGACTTGGGCTTTACCTCTGTAAGAAGTAGTTGTTGTGGTGTGCTGTTCTTCTCCTCCTTTGGTTTAATATGTGCAGTTGTTTTTGAATGCTGTTCAAGCTGAAATTTCTTTTCACATTTCACTTCCTTTGAGCAAACTTGACAGTACACGATGACACCATCTGTTGAATAGTCCCAATTACCCGACACCCACTGATTTTGTAAATCTCTTCTGCTGCTCTTTTCCTTAGGCATTTTTTAAAAACTAACACTTTTAGAAATGAGATGTAGGGCATTAAAATGGAACGTAACTAGTGAACTGAAGATACTTCTGTCCTGACCAAGTGCCCAGCCCCCTGAGATTATTATCTGCTGTGGTAGAGAAAGGAATTCAGGGAAGTCCAGCCTGCCTACCCACACCTAAGCTATCTGTTGCCATTGCCAGTTGTGAAAGTAAAGTGCCGTTACACAGACAGTCGAAAATACCAACTAGCGAGGGATGCACATAAAATAGGCAACTAGCTAGGGATGTACAAAACAGATTTATTTTAGTAGTTCTTGTAATTATCCTTAAATTCAGACATTATATACCGGAATATGCTGTTACGTCTAGAATATGCGCTAACCCTCAAAATATGTCAAAATATGCAGTTGCATATGCATTTTAAAAAAATCCGAGCCCTAGTCATGGTGAAATGGAGCAACACATAGTTTTGTTAGAAATTGGGAGAAACAGCGACGGAGACACATGTGATGTTGGTGCAAGTGTATGGAACAGAAGCCGTAAGCAGAGAATGTGTGTATGACTGCTTCAAATGCTTTTGGGATGGACAGGAAAGTGCTGATGATGTGCCATGGGTCGACTGTCAACAAACAGAAGTGCAGAAAACATCAAGCAAGTGTGATAGGTGCTGGCACAAAATCAGCTTCTTTGTCTGAGAAGGATATCAGGAATTAGGGATTAGCAAGGACATTGTGAACACCATCATTCACAACACAACAATTTGGGTAAATGGAAGATCTGTTTTGCATTTATGCCATGCACATTGGCTGACAAGCAAAAGGCAACACAGATGGAAATTGCTGGAGATTTCGTTGACAGGTGTGACCGAGATCCATCTTTTCTGAAAACTATCACAAGCGATGAGGCTGATGCTACCAGTTTGATCCACAAACCAAACAACAAACAATGGCATGGTGTTCAGGTTCCCCACATCCCAAACCAAAAATCCATGGTCAAGACACTGTTGATCCCCTTTTTTGACAGCAGTGGCATGATCCACTAGGAATTGGCACCAGAGAGTCAAACTGCCAATGCCACATTCTGCAAGAAAGTTTTGAAATGTTTGCTGCTATGAATCCAGCGTGTTCGGCCAGAGTTATACAGGACTGGAAAGTGGAGTCTCCTCCACGACAACGCCCACCCACACACTATGATCCATGTACACAACTTCTCGGCTAAGAAGCACGTAACCGTTCTTGAATATCCACCATACTTCCCAGATCTGGTGCCTGCAGACTTCTTTTTGCTTCCCCACCTCAAGGGAATCCTGAAAGGCACACTGTGCACCATACCGGGCATCCAAAGATGTGTAACATCAGTGCTTCAATCGATTCCATGAGATGCCTTTGCTGCCAATTTCCAGCAGCTGTGTGCATATTGCCAAAGTGTATTCTGGCCAATTGAGAGTACTGTGAAGGTGACTAAGGTGTTTTGTGAAGTTTTCATTTCTGCAGCTTATTTTTCAATCTTCAATGTTTCTGAGGGGTTCTTTATGTATAACTCCATGGCAGCAATAGGTGTAGTTTTGACAGCTCTGTTATGAGGCAATGGGCTTTATTCAGAGTTCTTTCCAGGGTGCTTAATTTCCTTTGTTTGACAGAAATAAAAAATCACTTCCAAATTTGATGTTATGTCCCCTTTAGGGTATTTTGAGTACAGCCCCATTTGGCTCCAGCTAATCATTTCATAATTGATGTTCTTTCCTCTGCTTTTCCTTAATTGCATTTACATGGTTAGAGAAGCTCAGTTTATTGTGAAGTACCACAGCTAGGTATTTCATGGAAGTACTTTTGTGATGCAAGTCATTTTCAGCTTTTAGATCAATGTTTTCATCTTCATCTCCTTATGGCACTTAACTAGATCGTTTATGTAAATGTTGAAAAGTGTACAGCTGTGGGAGGCCTTTTGAAACATGACTCGGCCTCTTTCCAATTCACCAATTCTTTGTGCCGGAAATATTTTAAACCAACTTCGGCATATATCCTCTGATCTCACACATTTTTAGTTTGCTTATAAGCACACTAGAAACTTCATCTCTGATAAATGCAATGTAATAATTTCTAACAATTAATTAATTATATCTTGTAATGAAGCAAACATTCCAAACGTATTGGTTATTGTGACATAGCTTATAATGGCAAGAGCTTCTAGCCTATTTTTGAACAGTATGATTTTTTTGAAATGTGTACAATGTTCTAAAAGTAAAATTTAGGTAGAATGCACTAACTGTGGAAATATAAATGCTAATGATGGATATAAGGATGCACATACCATATAAAATGCATTAATTAATTATGAAAGTTCATAAATGGCTGCATCTATGGAAGATAAGCAAAGGCTTGTGTAATGAGACTTGTGTGATGTTTGCCAGTCATGTTCCATGAGCAATAGGCATGCCTAAATAATGTACAAAATATCAGTGCAAAATGTCAAACTGATAGGGTTTGAGAAGAAGCAATATAATTGGGTAGTGAGAGGCAGGGTAGATAGGATGCCAAACTGGCTGTAATTTGGGACGCTCATATGACAAAGTCACAACGTGGTGGGAGCAGTGTAGATGTGAAGGTACCGGGCGAGTTGGTCGTGTGGTTAGGCGCTTGCGGCTGTGAGCTTGCATCCGGTAGATAGTGGGTTCGAACCCCACTGTCGGCAGCCCTGAAAATGGTTTACCATGGTTTCAAATTTTCACACCAGGCAAATGCTGAGGCTGTACTTTAATTAAGGCCACGGCCACTTCCTTCCCGGCCTTTCCTATCCCCTCATCGCCATAATACCTATTGGTGTCGGTGCAACGTAAAACAAATAGCAAAAAAAAAAAAAAAAATGTGGTGGTCTGGGGGGCTTTTGCATGTGATCATCCTTTTAATAAATATATATATATATATATATGCCATTTGACTGTGTGGCAGTACATTGAAGAATTGTGCTGCTCCATGTGTTCCCTTTCAGCTGAGTTCTTTGGAGTCCTTTTTCAACTAGACGACACTTGCCCAAACTCAGATTGGGTCTTACAAGAGTGTCTACATTATGTTTCCTTGGCCTGCGCAGTCAATTGAAATGTCACCCATTGTACATATGTGAGACATAAAGGACACCAGATTCCCCTGTGTAGAAATGTTAATGATTTTGAGTGTAATTTTCAACTGTGGGAAATCTATGAAGGATAACACAGCGTCTGATTTTGCACATGATTGTATCAACACATGTATCGTGGCACGAGACAGTCATGTATTAAAGGAGACCTTATTCAGTGCTGCAGGAGGGCAGATCATTGTGTTGATGCAATGATACTGTAATCGGTTTTGTCTGTACCACAACACCAATAAAATTTCACGTGAATACGACAATTTTTTTTGGTGCACAAATTTTTATGTCATACCTTTTTATGATATTGTATTGTCTCTTAATATTCTTGAGGTAATCATGCTATTTTGGGCATACATAAAAGTAAAATAGTAAACTTGGATAAAAAGAGTGTGTGGTATTTTCAGATTGAAAACTTTGTAGTCTCATGCACATGATGCAAATTATACCTTAATGCATAATGTTTTCAGTGTCTCCTTTTGGTGTGTTTCAGCAGATGTCATTCTCATACTGGTCAGAAGAAGAATATTGAAAAGCAGGCAAGGAGCAGCTGATATTTTGAGGAGTTGTGGTTGGACAGGACATATGTTCACTGTATGAGATAGTTTAAAGTAGACTTACAAATAGGTTTGTTTCAAAGTAATGAACAAAGGCTTTCAGATAACATTTTTTATCCCATTAGCTTGAACCTCTATACCAGATATAAAAATGGCAATGCAGAATGAAGATAGTTCTGAGAGAAAAGTATATCATAGACATAGTCAGGGAGGAAAAAGTGGAAGTTTACCTCAATCACAGAAATCTGTAGATCATGAACAGGTTACCCAGTACAAGGAATCAGGAAAGGGCAAATCTGATGGATATTCTTTAGTTAGCAAAGATCAGTGTGGTTTAAAGAAGAAGAAAATAAAAATGAAACCGAAGAAGAAAATCCTTGAAGTTCAGCCAAGAGACGAAAAGTTACTGAAGAGAAAAGCATTGAAGTACCTGAAACAGTGGAAGAAAGATAGAAGTAACTGGAAATTTGAGAAATTACGCCAAATTTGGTTGCTACAAAACATGTTTGATATTAGTAAGGTAAGAAAGTTATTTTTCAGCTTATCATTAAACTTTGGTGTATATATCAATGGTAATGGCATTGTTAGGAGTCATCATGTCATTTTTGATGGTAACTTGCATTCCAAGACCCTGGTGAGCTGTATGTACCACTGGGAGGGGCTTTAATTATATACAATACCCTGTGGATTTGAGGTTCTGATCTACCCGTCCCTAATGTTATCTCCTGACTTCTGTTTTAAAAACAGTTCTGAACTGAAATTTAAACTTCAAAAGTCAGGACATCAGAACATTAGGCAAATCCGTTCAAGAAACATTTAGAATGACCAAAAATCCACTTTCAAAAAACCAGAGTCTAATAAACTGTTGAGATAAATTGCAAAGAAGTACCTAATATTTAACTAACAAAGTTGACTTTAAACTCGAATAATCATGAGTGTTTATGCAGAGTCATCAGCTTGAAGGCTGTTCAGTTCTACCATAAGCTGTAATAGAAAACTTGGGCGTCAGTTATGAGGCACACTAAGAAAGGAAGGAGTGATGTGTTTCCCCGTTGCTTTGCTCAGTAGTACTGTAATGCTTATTAGTCTGTTTAGCTCACTGAAACATACACACAAACTGACCGTACAAGCCACCATTCTTCACAGGAACTGGCTTCATTGTTGGTGTGAGCTCGATAGCTGCAGTCGCTTAAGTGCGGCCAGTATCCAGTATTCGGGAGATAGTAGGTTCGAATCCCACTGTCGGCAGCCCTGAAGATGGTTTTCCGTGGTTTCCCATTTTCACACCAGGCAAATGCTGGGACTGTACCTTAATTAAGGCCACGGCCGCTTCCTTCCCATCGTCGCCATAAGACATATCTGTGTCAGTGCGACATAAAGCCAATAGCATTGTTGGTGTGTGGGTCGTCAGTCCTGTGGTAACATTTTCATTTCTATGTAACTATTATATCCTACATTTCCTGTGATATGTTTGTCATACAAAGGGCACTAGGAAAGTTTTGCAATGTGAGTGAACACTTTAGACTTTTTCAAAATAATTTCCATCACACACTATACACTTCTCCATACTTCGAAACCAGTCACTGAACCAACTCTGCCACTTTTCGGTTACATTTTCACACTTGATACCGTGCTGCCAGAAGCTCGTCGTCGGATGCAAATCGCTGCCCTTTCAGCTTCATCTTCACTTCTGGGAAGAGTGCGAAGTCACATGGGGTAAGATCAGGACTGTATGGAGGGTGATCAAGCACACTCAACCCTGATCTGGCAAGAAAATCCATTGTTACATTAGTACGATGTGCTGGAGCGTTGTCGTGATGCAAGAGCCAAGTGTTGAGCCGTGACCTTGGACGGAGCTGCTTGAGAGCCTGGATGACCTGAGGCAGACAAGTCTCACTGTACCATGTCGCATTAACTGTCCTTTGTGTTTATTGCACAACCTGGGTCAGGATACCCCGTTTAGTGAAGAATACTGCAATCATCCCTTTTCTTCACTGACCTTGACTTTCGCACAGACACAGGAGTACCCTCATCTTCCAACAGCCACACCTTGTTTTGGGATTTTGTTGGGACATCGTAATAATAAAGCCAAGTTTCGTCACCTATAACGATGCTATTGATGTTACGCAAAGTCCCATTTTCAAACTGTTTTACCATTTTTCGGCACCATTTCACTCAATGTGCCCTTTGTTCCTCTGAAAGCGAATGGGGCACCCAAAGGGAACAAACCTTTCTAACATGGAGATGGTCGTGTAGAATTGAATGAATAGCTGGTGCAGGGATGTGGAGGGTCTCTTCTACCTGCCGATATGTCAACCGCTTCTCGTGCTGCAACATTTTTCTCACAGCTTCAATGTTTTCCTCAGTCACTTATTCAGACGGTCGCCCAGAACGAGGATCATCTTCAGCCCCAAAATTCCCCCCCCTGGAACTCTTTGTACCAACAGAGAATTATTGTCCGATGTGGACAGTCTTTCTCCAGCACAGGAGTCATTTCCTCCAGGCACTGGTCAATAGTTAATCCACGAGCAAAATTGTAGCAGATAATTGCGCGATATGCACCTTTAGACCACACTGACATGTTAACTTGCTTTCATCCCCACTGCTTGGTAACAACTTGTGTGAAGGTCACGCCTTGCTCTCTTCTAGACCGGTTTTCACCCCTCTTTCCATCCCTCACCAGTGTCCAGCCAACTGTTTTTGCGTATTGCAAAACTTTCCTAGTGCCCTTTGTATTCATGCCTTTGTCTACCCCTACTTCTCTTACCACCTGCACTTCCCTCAAAAACTAACTGAACAAATCCCAGGGGTCTTAAGATGTGTCCTACCATTCTAGCTCCTCTGCTAGTAAAATCACACCAAATCGTTCTCCTTTCGCAAATTCAATTCAATCTCTCTTCATTAGTGATGGTATTTACTCATCTCGCCTTCAGCATTTTTCTGTAACACCACATTTCAAAAGTTTCTATTCTCTTTCTTTCTGAGCCACTTATTGTCCATGTTTCACTTCCATGCAATGCCACACTGCACAAGAAAGCCTTCAAAAACATCTTTGTAATTCCTATATCAATGTTTGAAGTGAGCAAATTTCTTTTCTTTAGAAAGGCCTCCCTTGCTTTTTCTATTCTGCATTTTATGTCCTTACATTACCGGATGAGTTGGCTGTGCAGTTAGGGGCGCGCAGCTGTGTGCTTGCATCTGGGAGATTGTGGGTTCGAACCCCACTGTTGGCAGCCCTGAATATGGTTTTCCGTGGTTTCCCATTTTCACATCAGGCAAATGCTGGGACTGTATCTAAATTAAGGCCACGGCCACTTCCTTCCCACTCCTAGACCTTTCCTATCCCGGTGTCACCATAAGCCCTATATGTGTCGGTGCGACACAAAGCAAGTTGTAAAAAAATTGTCCTTAATTTTGCCATTGTTAACTATTCTACTACCCAAGTACCATAACAATATTCATCTACTTCCTTAAAGTATTCATTTCCTAATCTAATATTTCTTTATCACCTGACTTCATTTTACTGCACTCCATACTTTTGTTTTGGATTTAATTATTTTCGTCTTGTACTCCTTCTCCAACACTGTGTCCATACCACTCAGAAATTTCTCTAGAATTTTGTCTCCTTGGATTGTGTTTCCCTTTCCAAATTATTCATTAATTTTCTTTACCACCTGTTCTATACAAACATTGATAAGGAGAGGGGACAAACTCCTGCCCTGCCTCACTCCTTTCTGGATTTCTGTTTCTTTTTAATAGCCATTTATTCATACCACTCTTAGACTGATATTTGTACAGATTGGAGATAATAATCCTGTCTGGCCAGTTACCCTGCTACATTAAAGTGTAGACCGTAGAGTCAGTGTCTCAACCTGAGTGTAGGTGGGGCAATAAATAGCCCGATTCCCTAAGATGACCAACGGCTTCGGACGAATGAGTTTCCTGAGATGGGGTGATGGTCTCCTCGGTATAGGAAATTACACTAGAATCCATAGAGTAGCGTCTGATCCCAGTTAGGTGCGGCTGCAAAAGAAGTCTGTACTCCATGTTAGAAGCGACCTGATACCCTGCTGGCAGTAGCCCTAAAATGCCTTTCAAAATGGTGACCAGATCATAATAATTGCTTATAATGAAAATGGCACTTTTAAATCGGCCTCAAAAAAGGCTAGGGCTCTTTCCAGAAGCTACTTGCAGGTCTTATGCCGGGGGAACTGTGAAAAGCAGGTGAGCAGTAGAGAACATTATGAAGGTGGCAATAATCAACCTCATGTCACTGATTGGAAAGTCAGAAGAGGGGATTGATTTTATGGAGAAGGTGAATAGAGTTATGTTGTGATTGAGTGAGGTTAAGTGGAGAGGATAAGGAAAGAAGAAGTTGAGGAAGGGAAACACACAACTGGATTGGAGGATGTAAGACCAAGAATGGAGTGGGAATAATAACCAAAAATATCTTTGATGAGTGTGTAGGTAAAGTGGACTACATAAGTGATAGAATTATCAAGATACAGTTAACGACAGAGAATGGAGTAAAGGATTTCTGCAAAGAAGAAGATATGGACATATTGGTGGAGACTCTGGAGAGAGAAACCTGTGGTCTGTGATGGGAGACTTTAATGCAATGGTGGCATGCAACAGGAAAGGAATAGAAGAAGGAATCGGATCTTTTGGATATGGAAAGAGGAATGAACAGGGAGATAAGATGGTTGATTTGTATGTGAGAAATGATTAAGTGTGGGCAATATGTGGGTCAGGAACATGAATAGTAGAAAGGTCCGTATATACGGATGGGGTACCATAAGGAAAAGACAGTAATGGATTACATCTTGGTGGAAAGAGCAAATTGTAGACAGTTGTCAGATGAATAGCCTTGCCAGAAGTAGCCTTTGATGGAGACCATAGAGTAGCGATATCAAAAATGAAAATAGGAAAAACAGTGAAAATGAAGGAAGTAAGAGGGATGAAAATAAAAGTTTGGAAATTAAAAGATATGGAACCAAAAGAAAAATACCAATAAAAACTGAAACAACAAATACCTTGAATTGAGGTGGAGAGAGTGGAAGTGGAATGGGATGCTCCGGTTAAGAAGTAGGGGACTGGAAATAATATTAATATTACATTGAAAATTAGTCACACGTGTTCAGCACTCCATTTTGAATATTTTTAGGTCCCAAAATTTAGCATTTTTTGTGATTTTATGGGTAATATTGGAAATAATTACTCATATGAAGTAGGAGGATGTCTATAT
This sequence comes from Anabrus simplex, assembly GCF_040414725.1. Taxonomy (NCBI): domain Eukaryota; kingdom Metazoa; phylum Arthropoda; class Insecta; order Orthoptera; family Tettigoniidae; genus Anabrus; species Anabrus simplex. The sequence continues at coordinate 802,805,805 of NC_090266.1, forward strand.
GATAGCCATCTTTGTTTCCAGAGGTGTTACAGGACTTTGACTTTAGAGCAAAGCATGGAACTTACAGTAGGTGAGGAAAGCATGGAGGTTACAATGCAATGTTATTGATATAAGGCAATATATTTTCATAGGTTGTGGTATGGTGTTGAGAAGAACAATGATCTGGGGACGAGCGAGGGGAGTCTGGGAGCATAAGCCCCCAGGTTAGAGCCGCAAAGCGGCTTTAGGCCTCCAGTTTGGAGTGCAAGCAACATTGGTCGGGACTGGTTAGGGTAGGGCTGGATTAGACTATTGTTTTGGATACACCACTCATATGGGGACAAGCAAAGGTTAGAGCCGCAAATTGGCGTTAGGCCTCTGGCTTGCACTGCAAGCACCATTGGTCTGGACAGGTTAGGGTAGGGCCTGGATTAGGCCATTGGTCTGGACTGGTTAGGATAGGATCTGGACGAAGGCATTGGTCTGGATAGAGCAGTCATATGGGGACAAGCAAAGGGGGTCAACCTTGGTCTGGACTCGTTAGGGTAGGGCCTGGATTAGACCATTGGTATGGACTGGTTAGGATAGGATCTGGACAAGAGCATTGGTCTGCACTGGTTAGGATAGGATCTGGACAAGGGCATTGGTCTGGATAGGGCATATAGAGACAAGCAAAGGGGGTCTGGGAGCGTAAGCTGCCAGATTAGAGCTGTGAAACGGCGTTAGGCCTCCAGATTGCACTACAAACACCATTGGTCTGGACTGGTTAGGGTAGGGACTGGACTAGGCCATTGGTCTGGACTGGTTAGGATAGGGGCTGGACAAGAGCACTGGTCTGGATAGACCTATTATATGGGGACAAGCAGTTGAAGCTAGAGACCTGAGGCCTCTACGCGGCTCTAACCTGGGGGCTTAAGCCCCCTCACCCCCTTTGCTTGTCCCCAAATCATTGCTCTTCTCAACACCATACCCTAAATTTATGAAAATATATTGTCTATATCAATAACATAAACAACACTTGCAGCTTCCATGCTTTCCTCATCTACTTGAACTTCCATGCTTTTTGCTTAAGTTAAAGTGGCCAGTCTATCCCATAACACCTCTGGAAACAAAGATGGCTATGATAAATACATCCCCCTACTTCATTATGAGTAATTATTACCAATATTACCCATAAAATAACTGTAAATCCTACATTTCGGGACCTGAAAATATTAAAAATGGAGCACTGAACACATGCGAGTAATTTTCATTGCAATATTATTATTATTTCCAGTCCCCTACTTATTTACCACTGCCGAATGGGACATGTTCAAGAAGACATATGTAAGCTGTGCAGAGTGCTTGTGGCAGAAAGCTGAAAGTGTGAAAGATAAGGAGACCTCATGGTGGAATGAGAGGGTAAAGGAAGTAGTTAAAAATAAGAAGAAAATATGGCATTTATGAAATAGGGATAACATGGAAGACAGTAGAATAAGGTATCAAGAAATGAAAAGAAAATGAAAGCAATAGAAAGTGAAGAAAAGCTAGGAAGGATTTACATGAGAGCTGGAAGAGGATGTGTACAGCAGTAAAGGGGTGCTAAATGGAGTTGTAAAAAGGAAGAAAAAAGTCTACACAAAGTGGGTGAAAGGGGATAAACAACCGGATGAGATAAGGAAAAGATGGAAGAGGATTACTTTGATGATCTCCTGAATGTGAGAAGGTCTGTAGATGAGATGACGGGGGAAGAGTGCAAGGAGACAGAATCTGAGAGAATGGAAGATTAACACTGTTTTTTTTTTTTCCAATTTTGCTTTAAGTTGCACCGACACAGATAAATCTCATGGTAATGATGGGATAAGAAAGACCTAGGAGTGGGTGTGCGCCCCTAACCACGCAGCCAACTGGCCGAGTTAGATTAACACTATACTAGACTTAGCTAAAGTTGGTGTCTGACAGGTAAGGTTGGAGGAGGAGCATTGCACGTGCCATTTCACGATGTTGCCACATTCCACCATTCCTTTCTACATTCTCTTACCCCTCGCTTCCAGCTCACTTGTTCCCTCTTTGATTCTGACCGCTGTGACATGAACTGGTCTTTCTTCACATTCTTGTTTTCCACTGTAATGGGAGTGATCGCAAATGGGACAAATTTTGCTGTGACTGTTACTGACTTGGTCTCATGTTGCATTATTTTTAACAGGGACCGGCCTGATAAGCTCAGAGAGTTGAGCGCTGGCCTCCTGATCCCAACTTAGCAGGTTCGATCCTGGCTCAGTCCGATGGTATTTGAAAGTGCTACCGAACGTAAAATCAATAACATTATTATTATTTAACAGAGCTGGTATCTATAGCCTGACAAATCATTCAGCATGCCCTTTGTCCTATACTTTGTCTCTGTACACCTTATTGGCATAAGTACAGTACGTAAAACAAATAAGAAAAAGTGAGTTCAAGGGGAAAAGGGTGCGCGGAGAGGACAGGGGGTCATAAATCATGTGTACTCTTTTCCACACCACCCAGCGGTAGAGTACCTGGCGCATTTCATCGTACTTGAAATACTCCCTTTATCCCTCCCCGGCAGGCAGTAAACGGACCTCCCTCTAAGAAATGCCAAACGCCAACTTTCGTTATTACCAGTATAGACCCCAACTTTAATCTAAGAAAAACTCTCCATGGATTACAAAAGAAATAATCAAAATGATGCGCAAAAGAACACACTTTACAGGAAATGGAAACAGGATACAAGCGATCTTATGTGGGTCAGGCATAAATGTGTGAGGAACACAGCCAAGCAACTCATCCGCAAAGAATACAAAAAATACATAAACAAGATAAGTGGCAACAGCAAAGACATGTGGAAATTCCTTAATAGAAAATATGGCAACTCAGCACCAAGTGCATTCTACTCTAACGGAACATCTGTTACCTCCCCCGAGGCCATTGCCACAGCGTTCAGGGAGAAATTTAAAGAGAACTTTAATGAGCCAGGGAAAAGTACAAATATATACCTGAACACAACTCAACCATCACCCCTCTCCCTCCCCAACCTTTACTTCACGGAGTATGAGGTAATTAACAGCCTCCGGAAGACTTGACCACGTGCTGCTTCCGGACCGGACAACATACCTGCAGTTATTTTAGTGCAGTGCGCTGAAGCATTAGCCCCTTCCTTGTGTGCCCTGATCAACTTATCAATTAACAGTGGCTGTGTACCCAGTGAATGGAAGTGTGCAAACGTAGTACCAATTTTCAAAAGTGTAGGAAGAGATAACATTGATAATTATATGCCAGTGGCAATAACATTACTCATTTGTAAGAGTATGGAGCGATTAGTAGCAAGGAACATGTTTGAATTCTTACGGGAAGGAGACCTGATCAGCTATTCTCAGCATGGATTCCTCCCGGGGAGTTCTTGTGCAACCTTCTTAATGAAAGTCGTTGATGACTGGCAGTGTTACTTGGATAGACCAGATGTGGTTCAGGTCACTTGATTGGAGCAAAACCTTCGACCAAGTGCCGCATGAACGACTTCTGTTAAAGCTACAACAGCTTGGTATATGAGGCAGATTATTGATGTGGGTGAGGTCCTTCCTGGAGGATCGAACACAGTGTGTAGTATATGGAGGGGCCCGGTCACAACCTATCAAAGTGACATCTGAGTAGTTCAAGGTTCTGTGATCGGTTCCCTGCTGTACGTCGTGTTTGTGCTCGATCTTCCTGGATGTGAAACCGCACACGGGGCACAATATGCAGATGATACTGTTCTGTATAAAAGTATAAAGAACATAAAAGACAGTCAAAAACTACAATGAGACCTACAGAATTTATCTATGTGGTGTTCCGTGAATGGGCTAAACATAAATGTAAATACATGTAAATATATTAGGATAAGTAGATCAAGAAACTGCATAGAGAACACATGTGAACTAAATAAGAATATAATACTGCAGTGTGAAAATATTAAACTTTTAGGATTAATTATTTCTAAGGATTTGAAATGGAACCTGTAGACGGAGGAGGCAAGGCGAAAAGTGATACAAGTCATGGTATTTCTTAGCAGGAACCTAAAAGGCTTCAAATCAGGGGCCCTACGAGCAGGCTACCTCAGTATGGTAAGACCCATACTAACCTATGGTTTTCCTGCCGGGAGTCCCACCACAGTCACAAATCTAAAAAACTTCAGAAAATACAGAATTGGGCAGAAAGGCTAATAACTTACCGCTCCCATCTTCATTCAGCTAACCTCCCCTCAATAGAAACCATTGTCAAAAGAACTGACTTGATCTTCCTCCGAAAATCCCTCGCTGGCTCCATTAACCTTGACCCGTTTTGCCGCCTTTCCCTGTCCTTTCGCTCTGCCTGCAGAGGCGTTAATCTTGTCCCTCCATTTGCCCGCACCACCTCCTACCAATCCGGTTACTACGGCCGCTCTTCACGTCTCTGGAATGAACTACCACCTAAAATAAAAGCCTTGCCTCTAACGCAGTTTACAAACCACGTAAAAAGACGTAAATCTCTGTGTGTGCATTGATGGGAGTGAAAGGGAGAGAAAATGTTGTAGAGTGAATGAATTACTGTACGAGTGTAAATATGTGAATAATGTAATTATTGTATATATTAGCTTAGTAGATCTGTGAAGCAACTAATGTGCATAGGGCTTGCCCTTTTTTGCTAGACCATCCATATAGTCTGTATGATTTATGTAAATAATAATAATAATAATAATAATAACAATAACGGAAAAACATTGGGAATAGGGAAGAGATATAGGGATGACATTTCTTGATTTAGAAAAGGCTTACAGTAGTGTATCCAGAGAAAAGGTATGGGAAGTGATGCAACAAAACGTATTTGGAAAACAAATGATAGAATATGTGCAAGCAGTGTACAGAAATTGTTGCAGCAGTGTCCAGACACCTGTGGGGAGGATAGAGTGGATTTGGAATGAAACTGGACTGCAGCAAGGAAGTGTGCTGTCATCATTGTTATTCATAATGGTTCTGTACAAAATTGCATAGGAGACAAATGTAAAATATGGGGACAGGGAGCTGAAGGTAATACTGTTTGCAGATGACATTGTGGGGTGGAGAACAAACAGAGATGAAGTACAAGGGCAACTTGACACATTGTGTGAGATTGTTGAAACTTATGGAATGAAAATCAGCATGGAAAAGACCAAGACAATGGTGCTGACTAGAAGAGAAAGGGAAGGGAATTATATTTTTAGAGAAAGGGACAAAACCTCAAAAGTGTGGAGAGCTTCAAGTAGTTGGGAAGCAAACTGATGCAGGACTGGACATGGAGATCAGTAAAAGGATTTAATAGGGAAATGCATTCTCCCGTGTCGAGTGCACATAAATTACGAGGAGCACGGGGACATTCACTTCACATTGAATTAAAACAAGATCATTACATCCGATGGATAGGCCTCTTATTCAGATTGTGAACGTCCCCTTCAAAGCTTCAGATTGTCACTCGTCTATTCTATTCAATAAAGCATAATTTGTAGAATGGGTCCACAATACATACAAACTATGAATATAAGCTTCAAGATCAACTTAAGACTCAAGAATACTTGTTTATTATAAAGACATTGGCAGAGTCCAACAACACCATTCACAACAGTTTTAACGTGATATTTTAATTCCAGTTTTAAGCAAGCTATTTGCTTTACGTCGCACCGACACAGATAGGTCTTATGGCGACGACGGGATAGGAAAGGCGTAGGAAGTGGAAGGAAGCGGCTGTGGCCTTACTTACGGTACAGCCCCAGCATTTGCCTGGTGTGAATTTTAAGCAAGCCTCGGACCTATGGGAGTAATGGAGTCCCGCTCCCTTCTGACAGGCAAGGGACTCCCTTGGAAACAACTTGGCAAACAAAATGGAATTCGATGAGAAGCTATCAATATTAATGTGGCTTATGGAAGAAAGAAAGTAGAACTGGCTGAGTCAGCAATGAGGATGCATCTGGATGTGCTAGGAGTAAGTGATATTTGGGTAAGGGGAAATAACAAGGAAGGAGATTATAAAGTGTACTTGACGGGTGTTAATTTTTTGTTGTTGTTACTATTTGTTTTATGTCACACCGATACAGATAGGTCTTATGGTGACGATGGAATGGGGAAGGCATAGAAGTGGGAAGGTAGTGGCCGTGGCCTTAATTAAGGTACAGCCTCAGCATTTGCCTGGTGTGAAAATGGGAAACCACGGAAAACTATCTTCAGGGCTGCCGACAGTGGGATTCGAACCCACTATCTCCCGGGTGCAAGCTCACAGCTGCGCAACTCTAACCGCACGGCCAATTCACCGGTGGGGTGTTAAAAAATTGAAGGGCTGAATCTGGGGTTGGGCTGTTCATCAGAAATACTATTACACGCAACATAGTTTTTGTTAGTCACGTAAACGAGCGAATGATGTGGGTAGATTTGGCAGTTGGAGGAATTAGGGCAAGAATTGTCTCGGTGTATTCACCGTGTGAGGGTGCAGATGAGGATGAAATTGACAAGTTTTATGAAACGTTGAGTGACATCGTATTCAAGGTCAAGAACAAGGATAGGATAGTGCTCATGGATGATTTCAATGCAAGAGTTGGAAATAGAACTGAAGGATACGAAAGGGTGATTGGTCAATGTGGGAAAGATATCGAAGCTAATAGGAATGGGAAGCGTTTGCTGGACTTCTGTGCTAGTATGGGTTTAGCAGTTACGAATAATAGTCAAAACAAAACTATGCACAGTGATAAGCGTATACTTCCCACCACGATACAAGGCATAAGACATTGTGGATATTATTAGTGCTGGACTTCATAGAATACAACCACAGGATCTAATAATACTCACAGGAGACCTGGATTGTAGGATAGATGTTTGCAACTTTAAAACAGAGGTACTTCTGGAATACCTCAAGACAGAAGGGTTAAGCCTTATTAACGAACCAAGTGAAAAGACATATATATGCCATAATGGAAATAGCACTATAGGTTTGTTATTTTCCAATATGACGGACGTCAAAATGATTTCCCAGAAGTTCTACGCACGGCAACCAGGAAGCACTTACCAGTGGCAACAACACTGATGCTGCGAAAGAGAACCAGAGCCATCACTAAAACTACGGAAATATCAAGGAAAATCAACATGCGGGTAATATCAGAGTCTAATGCACTAATAGATATGGTGTCCCTACATGTCCAAGATGGTGATATTGATAGTGCAGTATCGAAACTACAAAACATTATCCTAAATTCCGCTATAAAATATAGTCAAACCGAGAAAAGAGCAAAACCATGGTTCAACGGGTCCTGTTACCAGGCTAGATATGAAACAATCAAACTCCTCCATACTGCTGCAGACACGCTAGAAGAAGAAGTACTAATAATGTACGCCTGGAGCAGAAGGGAATACAAAAAGCTAATAAGGGAAACTAAAGCGAAATACTATGAAGAGACAACACTAAGACAGATAGGAGAGGCAGAAAACAACACTTACTTATCAAGCCGAAACGACCAACATTCACTCGGAATATTCCCATGAGCACGTGGACGGCTCATTACACACAGGTTTTGACATTTAAGGACACGATAGCACCGAAATTGACAGACCAATAGATATGTTCAGCGCACAGGAGATACAGCAGGTACTCTTAAATTTGAAAAATAACAAAGCTCACGGGCCAGACATGATCTATAATGAACATTTGAAGAGTTTGGCTCCTGTTCTTTTTGAACCCCTTACTAGCCTATTCAACGAGTGTGTTAAGCAGGGAAGAATACCAGATCGATGGCGGACTTCAACGATAAAGACCCTTTATAAAGGGAAGGGAGACTTAAGCGACCCTAATTCATATCGAGGTGTAGCACTAGAATGCACATTATTGAAGATATTGACTAAACTGTTAACGCGAAGGCTGAATGCTTTAATAGTTCAGTATCTCCCAGAAGAGCAATTTGGATTTAGGAAGAACTGGTCCACAATACAGGCTATAGAATGCCTTCAGAATGATGTTCATGAAGCCTTTAGATTAAAGAAGGGAAAGCTACATGTTATATTCGTGGATTATTCGAAAGCCTTTGATACAATTAGTCGAACACAAGTCATATCAAAGATTGAGGATCTCATAGGAAAAAATAATCCATTATTGCAATTAGTAAAAAACATCCTGGCAAAGAATAAGGTACAAATAGATGATTCGATCACAATATCCGATCCAATAGACCAGACTACAGGTGTACTACAGGGTGATCCTTTAAGCCCTCTCCTTTTTAACGTCGCAACACATGATGTCATTCAGGCAACGAAGACAGAAGGCACGAACATTTGTACGTACGCAGATGACATGGTTTTAGTGTCTGCTCTGCAGTTGGCATTTGATCGACTCATAGAGTGGGCTTAAACAAATGACCTTCATGTTAACAGAAGTAAAAGCATGACTATGACCTTTAGGAAAGGAGGCAGACATGCAGCAAGTGATGTGATATATTTGGATGGAGAACCATTAACCAGTGTGAATAAATTTAAATACCTCGGAATAACACTGCATATACAAGGAACCAATTTCACAGTGCATATCAAACAAAGATTAACAGCAGCAGTGGTAGCTATTAATAACATCAAATATTTGTATAAAATATCCCTTCAGACAGCGTTGAAGTTATTCAGAGTGAAAATAGCACCTGTCATAACCTACGGCATCTCCAGTATCTGGCAGCATCTGTCGGTAGGAAACTTAAAGGATGTGGAGAAGATAAAAGCAACATTTTTAAAGAGAGCCCTATGTTTATCGAAATTCACCTCTTTGAGACTGGTGTATGAGCTAACTAGGGAAATGATGTTTTTGGAGGAAATACGGGACAATTTCTCTCTCCCATCAACTCCAGCGTACCAAAGTTTATTTCCCGAACATCAGAGAAAGAAATCGGAAATATGGTTGGAATTCTATAGTACGGAAGCGATGATGAATGACAAATGGAAGGAAGCCAACTACGAGTTACGGCATGTATCAACAAGGCTTGCAGTGCATGGTTTTCACTTCAAACTATGCTCCACGACGAAGTATCACTCGCCAAATGAGGGATGCATGTGGGAAGCAGTGTGATCGCTATGACGTACTAAGGTGTGAAGGAAGGTAAATTCCTCTAATTAAGTTCTGCATTGAATGATTTTGTTTATTCTTTGTATATGGCAATTAGCTGCAATAAATATATTATTAACCCATTAGTGGCTGAATTAATTTTTTCCTGAGATTTGCTGACTTATTGTGTTTTGCCGCATGTTTGAGACCAGAATAAACTAATAAAACAAGTTTCAGAATTTTGGAATCGCTAGGTCATAAGATATTTGACGTTGCCATATGGTAACGCTAGGCGCTTGCACTACCTATTTTTAAACAATGAGTTTTGAAAGTCGAATTTAGGTTGCAAAGTGGGTTTTTTTTCCCAATTTTCGTGCAATAACAATGTTGAAATATCTTAGCATTATTTATTGTAAGAATATGGAATATCAGTTTTTATACACATCACGGTAAAAAAAAAAAGAATTATTGAACAAAGGAGAAAATATTTGTTTACAGTATATAGACACATATGTACAGTTCATTGCCTGTCAAAATAAAACAATCACTGGAACAATAGAATAAAATCAATAATACGAAAAAGAAGAATCAAAGAACTTCAGATGCAGTTACAAACTACTGTATTAGTGTATACTTTCGGAGGCATATTATAGCCCATCCTCAATACTTGCGCGTTAGCCACAGAGATAGAGAATGACAATCTTTCACTGTCTTCATGTCATCCTGCGTGTCCCAATAAGAACGCTTTGAGGGCAACCTATTCAGAAATGAAAAGTATGGCAACAAAGCAACGAATTTCATCAGAAGTTATTTGTGGGTCCGTACAATTTAAAAACACCCCATACATTTTAGAATCTCGAACTAAATGTTCGATCAGCTGGTTATCTGTAAACAATTAAAAAATGTCAACAACAGTAATGGATTTTCACTTGCTATAACTAGGCTCCGGAAATGTCAACAGTCGCCCAGTATTGAAATCAGCCCCATCGGTCTATCTTAGTTTATTTGATTTATTATTTCCTCTATCAGTTATCCGCTCTTTTGCAGCATCGGGTATTGAAATAGATCTTGCATCAGTAGACAGAAAAGGCACTCCGTCCTCGGGTAACACACCTTCACCATCGTAACTAATCCCAATTCTTTCATTATTTACAAGCTTCATTTCAGCACTGACACATAACTTTCGAGAGAGAGATTATCAACAAGCCCACCATCATCTTCATCACCAGGAGCCCTAATCTGTAAGTACATTTACATAGGGCGGTTCCACAAAAATATCACCATCGAGATCTTCAGTCAGTAGCATATCCAGTGCTTCTAAAAGGGAAAAATCCCTTCCTGAAATGAAGATGTATGAATCAGTATAAAGTATCATGATCAGACAGCTGCAGCTATTTTACTGAGTATAAACGCCTAGCGTTGCCATATGGCAACGCTAATGATTCAACAAGCACTACTACGGCATTGTGCGCCCGTACTGTTTCAAATGCTTACAACATATATAATGAAGTGTGCACAACCCTACTGTAAACATAATCCAATGAAAGAACTTCACTTATAGATTTTATATCCTTCGTACGTGAAGCCGGCAGCCATTTCGCAGGAATCTTAAAATAACCAAGAGTCCACCAGTCTTTGTGTCACAACAATAGATTTTAAAATGAAATAAACATGATTACTAGATTCTACTAACTCTTCTCTAACTGTCGGATGACACCACAATCTTCCAGATTATTTCTTGTTGCCTACAGCATTGAAAGAAAAGGGTGCGAAAATCGTTGCCATATGGCAACGCTAGGCGCTAATGGGTTAATATATTCTTCAAGCATAAGGCTATTCACCGCTACACATGGGAGGGTAGGGGTACCAGGTTCATAATAGACTATATCTTAACCGATTTCAAATTCAGGAAATCTGTTAGGAATGTACAGGTTTTTTGGGGGATTTTTCGATAAAACACACCTCTATCTGATCTGCAGTAAACTAAGTATCTCTAGGCCTAGGATAGAGAAAATGAAATCTGTCTGCAAACGAATAAGGGTAGAAAATCTCCAGGACGAGGAAATTAGACAGAAGTACATGGATATAATTAGTGAGAAGTTCCGAACAGTGAAGAGTGAGCAGTATCAGGATATAGAAAGAGAATGGGTGGTATACAGGGATGCTGTAGTAGCAACAGAAAGGGAATGCCTAGGAACAACTGTGTGTAAAGATTGGAAAAAGTGAACATCTTGGTGGAATGATGAAGTGAGAGCAGCTTGCAAACATAAAAAGAAGGTTTATGAGAAATGGCTCCAAACAAGAGTTGATGCAGACATTGATTACACACATCACACACGCTGCCAAGAGGTCCCATTTTGAACCGAGAACATAGTTTAGTACCCTGGAAACACGGCATCTGCCTCATTTTCATGTAAAATTAGCTGCAATAAATATATTATTAATATATTCTGCAAGCATAAGGCTATTCACCGCTACACATGGGAGGGTAGGGGAGTCAGGTCCATAATAGACTATATCATAACCGATTTCAAATTCAGGAAATCTGTTAGGAATGTACAGGTTTTTTGGGGGATTTTTCGATAAAACGCACCTCTATCTGATCTGCAGTAAACTAAGTATCTCTGGGCCTAGGATAGAGAAAATGAAATCTGTCTGCAAACGAATAAAACTGTTGTTACATAATACTTAGCAGACCAAATCCAACCACATTTTGTAGGTTAGAGAAGACATGCATCTTATTACGCAAAACAGATTTTGAAGTTCCTTCATGTTCTTTTTAGTTCTAGAAGTTGCTACGTCTTACGACTGGTTAAGCTATTTTAACAACAGGCTTTTTTAACCAGTGGTAAAATGTTTTCTTCATATTTGCACCTTTTACTTCAAGATTCAGTGGATGTTCAGCAAGGAAACTTTTTTACAAATATTCTTACAAATTAAGGAAATATGCTCTTGGACTTTTAAGATAGTGAGATATTAGTTTTTGTCCTCGACTCAATTTAATCTGCTCACATATCATTCAACGTTTTTAGATTCAGAGGACTCTTGTCAAGAGGACGTATATACAAAGTTTTAAGACAATTGGTGCTATATTTTTAGATTTAGGTTATAAGTTAATGTTTACGGATCATGTTTTTTAATCAAGTCATGCCTAATTTATAAAATTTGTGTACACTTTTATGCATTGTTTTTGTAACCTTGTCATTGTAGATTTTTTTCTAATTTTATGGCTGTTGATGATGCACACCAGCATCGAAACCGGTCCTAAGAATAATAATAAAATGTTGTAAATTATTTTATAACATTGTATGGTATTGAATAGGTGGACCTTTCTTGTTCCCATTAGATTATCGGTTCAATACAGAATTAACATGATGTTTTTAAACTTGTATCAAGGTATCTCATTGATTAGTATACCAGGCAGAATATTCAGTGGCATCTTAGAAGGGCGGGTGCGATCAGTGGTTGAGAGTAAGTTGGATGAATACCAGTGTGGTTTCAGACCACAGAGAGGCTGTCAGGATCAGATTTTCAGTATGCGCCAGGTAATTGAAAAATGCTGCGAGAGGATTAGACAGTTAAGTTTTGTGGATCCAGAGAAAGCATATGACAGAGTACCGAGGGAATAGATGTTCACCATACTGGGGGACTATGGGATCAAGGGTAGATTATTAAAATCAATCAAAGGTATTTATGTTGGCAATTGGGCTGCAGTGAGAATTGATTGTAGAATGAGTTCTTGGTTCAGGGTATGTACAGGCGTTAGACAAGGCTGTAATCTTTCACCTTTGCTGTTCTTTGTTTACATGGATCTGCTGAAAGGTATAAAGAGGCAGGGAGGGACTCAGTTAGGTGGAAATGTAGTAAGCAGTCTGGCCTATGCTGACGACTTGGTTTTAATAGCAGATTGTGCCGACAGCCTGCAGTCTTGGAACTTGAAAAAAGGTGCAATGAGTATGGTAAGAAAATTATCCTTTCGAAGACTAAATTGATGTCAGTAGGTAAGAAATCCAAGAGAATTGAATGTCAGATTGGTGATACAAAGCTGGGACAGGTAGATAATTTTAAGTATATAGGTTGTGCGTTCTCCCAGGCTGGTAATATAGTAAATGAGATTGAATCAAGGTGTAGTAAAGCTAATGCAGTGAGCTCGCAGTTGTGATCGACAGTATTCTGTAAGAAGGAATTCAGCTCCCGGACAAAACTATCTTTACATCGGTCTGTTTTCAGACCAACTTTGCTTTACGGGAGTGAGAGCTGGGTGGACTCGGGATATCTTATTCATAAGTTAGAAATAACAGACATGAAAGTAGCAAGAATGATTGCTACTACAAACATGGGAACAATGGCAGGAGGGTACTCTAAATGAGGAGATAAAGGCTAAGTTAGGAATGAACTCGATGGATGAAGCTGTACGCATAGACCGGCTTCGGTGGTGGGGTCATGTGAGGCGAACGGAGGAGGATAGGTTACCTAGGAGAATAATGGACTCTGTTATGGAGGATAAAAGAAGTAGAGGGACACCAAGACGACGATGGTTAGACCCAGTTTCTAACGATTTAAAGATAAGAGGTGTAGAACTAAATGAGGCCACAGCACTAGTTGCAAATAGAGGATTGTGGCAACATTTAATGAAGTCACAGTGTCTTGCAGACTGAACGCTGAAAGGCATAACGGTCTATAATGATGTATGTATGTAAATGTGTAGGCTGGCATTTCATCACTATTTTAGATTAAGACTTTACTTAAGACATACCAATTTATAATATTTTATTGGTTGTTATATATATGCATGTATTTCCAATTTTGATCATGGCTGAAGATGACCTAATGTAGCATGGTTGAAACTAGCACCAATAATATAAGATATAATATTAATCAAATGGTATTGAATAGGTGGACCTTTCTCTACCCTTTGATTGTCAATACAGACCATAATGAAATTCATAACTTATGATATGAAAGACGAGAAAGGACAAAGTAAGGAATGAGGACATCAGGAAGGAGATCTGGGGGGGGGGGAAAGCTTTACGACGGAATGGAGAGGGATAAACTTAGATGGTTTGGACATGTTAAGAGGATAGGAGAAGGAAGGTTGCTGAAGGAGATAATGGAGACCCAGATAGATGGAGGGAGGGCAAGAGGGAGACTCAGAATGACGTGGTTAAAAATTGTCAAGAATAGTATAATTAGAAGAAACTGGGATTGGAATACAGTTAAAGAGGAACAATGGTAGTTGGATAGAGGAAGATGGAAAGGTGCTATAAACATTTCAGACCAGCTGGTGCTGGATGAGGGAAATGGATGATGGTGATGATTTATATAATCCCACTTTCTCAGTATCAGATTCTTATTGACTTCTGAATCTCAAATAGCTTGGTCCAATCAGCATTATCAGATACCTTTTCTAGATCTATGAATGGCATGTACGTGTGCTTGTTCTTTTTAACACAATCCTGGCTGCATAAGGAATGGCATTAGTAGCTTTGCTCGTAACCTGAGTCACTTTCATATCGCCAAAGCCAAATATTAGACGGAGACACATTGAAGAATGTACCATACAAGAAGACATTGTGAATGCAATATACACTATGTTTTATCTGGAAAGGCACTGGGCTTAATGATATGAGGGCAATTTGGAAAGTAAAGAATGTTAAGCCGTAAGAAGTTGTATTTTTGTAATATTAAAGAAACTGAATATACAAGTGCTGTCTCATACCTTAATCTACTTTTCCACTTAGTTGCCTGAACATTTAGCCATTTGTCTTACCTGGAGACCGTTTTAAGTGTCCTTTTGTCATATAGAGTTGCTGCCTGTTGCTTTAGCCAGCCCGTGATAGCATCCTTTACGTTTTTGTCATAAGCAAAATGTGTTCCAGCAATATGCTGCTACATCTTCAAAAATAGGTAAAAATCTGATGGGTGCTAAGTTTGGACTTTAGTGTGGGTGTGGAAAAGTCTCAATAATAATTATTAAAGTAATGTCTTCATGGTCCACTTTTTTCAATATTATAATATACAATATTATTGAATTACATTACTAAACTAGGCACTAGTTTCGGGTTTGGCTGGCCATCTTCAGCCTTAATGTAATACATCTAAGAACTAAACAAATATACAAACACACAATTGACATAAAAACTAATGTACAAACACATAATTAACATTAAAATCTGAGATGAACTATGTGTAAAATCTGATGAATAAATTAGGCTCTAAATTCTTAGCATCTGGAGTATGCTCATCGTCCAGATTCTTTCTTGTATTAATGTTCTTAGAATTGTTAGTTCCATCACTGCTAATCATTACAACTTCAATTGCAAAACAGGAATTTGTAAAGTTGATTCTGTAGTCAGATCATCAATCACCAAATCTACATGAGTGGTGTTAGCAGTATACAAGCCACTGTACAGCACTGTAAATAACCACCAG
Organism: Anabrus simplex; assembly: GCF_040414725.1. Lineage (NCBI taxonomy): Eukaryota > Metazoa > Arthropoda > Insecta > Orthoptera > Tettigoniidae > Anabrus > Anabrus simplex. The sequence goes on from NC_090266.1 coordinate 802,821,267, forward strand.
CTGACACAGAACTGCTAGATGGTGTTTCCACATGTTTCATAAAATGAATGTTCTCGTAGTGCTTGTTTATTTACGTTGTTTAACCAATGCCCCGATGGCCCCGATCGAGGATACAATGGCGTCTTAAGGCCGGTCTCCACTGATTAAAATTTAACACCATCATGTTGAATTTAACATGTTACAATTAACATGTATATTGTGATTGTGTCTTCCAATTTACTTTGCATGTTAACTCAGAATGTTGAGGTTAACACTTTTACCGGGCGAGTTGGCCGTGCGTGTAGAGGCGCGCGGCTGTGAGCTTGCATCCGGGAGATAGTAGGTTCGAATCCCACTATCGGCAGCCCTGAAAATGGTTTTCCGTGGTTTCCCATTTTCACACCAGGCAAATGCTGGGGCTGTACCTTAATTAAGGCTACGGCCGCTTCCTTCCAACTCCTAGGCCTTTCCTATCCCATCGTCGCCATAAGACCTATCTGTGTCGGTGCGACGTAAAGCCTCTAGCAATGGTTAACACTTTTAACATGTTGGCGTGTTTTCCGCTCCAAGTGGAAAACATGTCAAGTCAATTCGTCGTTTGTAAGATGTTGGCACAGCTTCGGCAACTTCCTTGCCGTTTCCATGTCAACAGATAGCCAAACGACGCAAACGACGTGCTTCTCGTGAAGTAGGATTATAGTTACAACACTCCGCAACACTCATTCTCTTTGTTATAAGCTATAAATACAGTACCGGTGCGCACACGGGTGTCGTTCTCTCTGCACTGTACTAAAATTTATAGTCAGAAATGGAGTGGAGCAAGATTACTTTGGACTTAATTAATGACATAGTATAAAGGCCTTTGTTTGTGGGATGTCTCATCAAAGAAATACAGAGATAAAGCGAAGAAAGCCGACAGTTTTCAGGAACTCTAAATTATATATAATTATTCTCGCAAGTGCATCGAAAAAAGTCTAGCATCCCTCCGCTCCCAGTACAGTCGAGTATTGCAAAAAAAATCAGAAAAGGGGGGGGGGGGGGCGGACAAAGTTCATATTTCAAAGAGGTTTTGCTGTTGAAGCAACGATCAGGATGAGGGGAGGAAATGTGTCTAATAAAACTGCATTTCTAAATCATAACAAGAAGCAACAGTGGCAATAACAAAGACCAAATCCTGTTCATCTGAGTCCATTGTCCTTGTTTGAAAATACTAGATACCACCTAAATGTATTACCGCAAATTGATATGATGAACTACCTATATATAAACAAAGAAAGTTAAGTTTAACATGTTTATTAAGTGTGGACACAATGTTGAATGAAACAGTATTTAACATTTAACATGTTGATGGTGTCACCAGTTAACATTTAACACTTTTAACATTTAACATGTTGTTAAATTTTAATGAGTGGAGACCGGCCTTTAGAGGACGAATTGATAAAAGCGATGAGCGCGTGGGCCGGCTACCCTATTATTTGGCGAGATTCTGTGCAGGTAACATGGAGAGAAGTATTATTTACGCAAGTGCGGGTCAGAACTTATGTTTCTTGATCATGTGGGGACCTGAACTTTGGTTTACGATGCTCAGTCTGCATTTCAATTATTCATGATATTAAAGTTTTGAGAATGGCTTTTATTTTTCGATTTCCGGAGGGAAGAACAGTTTCCAGATAGTCATTCAATGTTTAGTAGCCTGCCGGTGTAAACAGATTTTATGAGGACATCAAATTCAGTAATTTCCAGTCCAGCATTTAAATGGGAAATATTTCACCTAGTTACGGGATTAGATAAAAAGTTGTTCCATGACTGAATGAGAACTGGTTTCATGGTCAGTGGAAATTACCCCGGCTATAGTATTTTAGTAACTGGTGGGTTAATCTTGACCCAGTTTTCTACACCATGAACGAGGGGATGTTTTAAACAACATCCAGAAGCAGCGATGGAGACTACGAGATCACCATTTCAACTCCAGGAGCTTGGAGACCCAAGGACTGACCCAGTTCCTTACTGAAGGCACCACTTTCTATATGGCTGGTTAAAACAATGGGGGCTGGCTTTTCCGAAGGCAGGCGGCGATAGATCAACGAAATAGATGAGTACAGAATTTTCAATGTAATTATGTGGGTATGAACGTGTTTTAATGTTGCAAAAAGGGATAGGTTAGCTCCCTATTTAATTTCAGTAAACTTAGCTTTGTTTGGAAGGATTATGTATTATTTTAAGTAAATGATAGGAAGCTTGTTAATGTAAATATAATTGTAACGTAAATGTAGACCTTGTCGAGCTTGCCTTCTTTCCATTTTATTCAGATTTGTAGATGAGTGGTTAGCATTACTTCTTTTACGAGTCAGTTTCTTATTTTTGCCTCATTTATTTTTATTTGTTTTGTTTTGATATTTGAGACACAGTGTACGTCTTAGGGCTTAAATGTAAATAAGAATTTAAATTAAAGTCAGGAAGGACTAAGTTAAAGTGTTAAGGGAAGCTCAAAGCGTACGGAAACATACCGTCACGTTTTCTGGGATTTATTGCATGATGTGTGAATGAGTATGTGTGAGACGGTGGAGTTTGGATCCACAAATTATGATAACATCATCTTCAAGACTGTTTTGAATATCAAGATGAGCATAAATTAGTTATTAATTCACTAGTTCCTCGAACCCACTTTCATATTCCTAGTTCCGAATATTTTGGAATCAATTTTCTGTAAATTTATTATTATTGATGCGAGTTTCTCGAGTTGTAAGGATAGGATATTTAGTAACTTTCAGATGTTCAGACATGATCGATTGTCAATGTGGCAATTTCTTAGCTTCAAATTATGATATTATTACAGAGTTGGTCACTTTATTATTCATGTTTAACTGTATGAGCGCGGGTGCTTTGATTTGTGACCAGCGCGGTCTTGTTTCATTTCATGCGAGCGAATGTTGACGACGTCTTTTATTTATTTTTTATTTTTTTTCCAATTTTTGGCAACTTTAGGACATGTGATATGGCTTAGTGTGTTTTTGAGTAAGAGGATGCGTTCCTTATTTAGAAAGGCCTGCATTTTCTTGATTGTGTGACTTGCCTCAGGTAGACTGCTGAGCAGCGTGTGTAAAGGGTTGGACCCTGTTTTTAAAAATATATTTATGCATTATTTTGGGACACTGAATCTCTGCTTTTGAGTCATTCCGCCGTGTATTGGCGAGGGTGAAATACATGTCTACCGAGGAGAGTTTTATTTTAGCGGCCTATACTTTGTGATTTTATTGGTTTTTGTCCATGTCACTACGGTTCTTGCAGTAGACGAGATTTTATATTGCGACGTTTAGTTTGGATTATCTTTTATGCTATATCTTGTGTCATGTAATCTTGTACAGGAACATTGAATTATGTGTTGAAATTTAAAGCCTACTCTTTTAGTTTTATGTATTTGTGTCATGTAATTTATTTCAGGATCGCACGTTGATTTGTACGTGTCGTTATAAAGTCCACCAGTTGATGGATTTTGTGTCATGTAATTTCAGGAACCTACGTTGAATAGGAAGTGTTGCTTAAAGTGTAAAATTTATTTCCTTATATTTTCCATCGAGACCTTGAGTGAGTGAGAATTGCGTAAATGCAGCATGCTTTTCTCGGCGAGCCCACGAAAATATGACATCATGTTTTTGTTTCTTTGAATGTGTATATTTGCGTTTTATGTGATTTATTGTGTGTGTGGTTCTGACCCACAGTGTTTTGTTGTGATCATGAGATTACTCCTGATTCAAGGTGTATATATTTGTGCGAAAGATGTTTTACCACTCAGCGTGTTATATATTGTGCAGTTAGATTAGTTTCCATCTCCCCTTTGCTCATTAAATCACGTCTTTTCTTAAGGTTAGGGACCCCTACTTCCAACGTCAAGTGTGCAGGAAAGGGGAACATACTCATCTACAGTTGAAAGTGTTAACAAATATAAAGCCAGGTGCGTGGTGCGAGCACGCAAGCCAATGTGTTAAAATGAATGAAACTTCAAGATTTGATTTGATTTGATTTGATTTGTTAAGTATGTGTGTCAGCATACAATTGTATATTTGTATGATTTCTATTTGGATTCTCAAGATGGACTTTATCATGCTGAAAGAAAAATTCTGTGTCATGTAAATATTTGGGTCATTTGATACTTTTGCTATTTTTTTCATATTTTTCTTGTTTATTTTAATAAACAGATTTTCCTCCAAAACTGACGTTATGCTTTGCCTTGCTTTATTTATAGCTTTTAGTTGACCTCCCCGTTTCCATATTAGTTATATTTTCCTCATCAAATCCAGGGTGTTTGTTATTTTAGGGCAATTTTTTTGTCATAATTCAAACTGAGCCCCCCTGGGAGTGGCTGACTAGTCTGGGGCAAATTAGCTTGATGGTAGAAACGGGGACATATAAGTGGCGCAGCTAACATGTGGCTTTTGGTTTTGCTTCTCGCACCCTTTCGGTATTTTGAGTGTTTTAAGTGTTATTAGAGCAAGGCTACAGTGCCAAAATTGATGATAGGATGGTCAACATGACACGGTAAATTTCAGACAGGTCATTGGTCCCAGAGCATGTTGATCCACATAAAGTATGCAAGCTAATCGTATAGCAGAGTAGAGATTTTATATTTTCACCCATCGGGGTATGTTTTATTTGCTCCAAGTAAATTTTAACATAATTAAACCTGTCGGAAGGTTATTCTTTTCATTTTTTTGCAAGTTAGGCCATAGAATTAAGGGCATGACACAGAATGGAGGTGATGCCCATCATAGAAGTGACCAGATAATAATAATTTTTATTAGTATTATTTTCAAGTGACGCCGAGATATAAGGAAAATTTTTGTTTATAACAGCGAGATAGAGTTCATCATTTTTCTTTATATTCGGCTCTGCTAAAACCTATGCGGCATGGCTTTTTCTTTATTTTCTAAATTGTATGCGATTATCTCGTGAGGTAATTGTTGGCACTAACAGTAACATTTAAGTGAGCTGAATTTTTATATAAGGACACTGGCTATTTGTTGACTCTTTCGACTTAATGACCAGGTTGCTATGCTGAAGGACAAACATTCCCATATGTCTCTGTTACAAGTGTTTAATAATGGCTACGTTAGAGGAGATTAGCAAGTTGCTGGAGGGGAACAGTAGGAAGATAAGTGAAAATTTTAGGCAAGCACAGGAAAAGACAGACGAAGACAATAGGCAGGTACAAGGAAACCTTAGGCAAGTGCAGGAAAAGACTGATGAGAATATTCAACAAGTGCAAGAAAATATTTGACAAGCGCAGGAAGAGACTGGTCAAAACATTAGGCAGGCACTGGAAACGACTAGAGGAGAATAGGCAGGCACAGGAAAAATTGTTAGAGCAGATAAGAAACTCGTATGTAATGCCGGTGGGAACGAGCTAGCCCAACAGATTGCGCAAGGTCAAGAGCAGTTGGCACAATTGAAGGGAGAGATAACGGACACTAGGGCTGACTTAATGGTCATCGTAAAAAGTGTAAAAGGCGTACAAAACGAGGTAGGCACACTCAAAGATGGGATGCAACAGTTCAAGGTGAAATGTTTCGATCGCCAAAGTCTCCAACAATTTTGAATATAGAATATCAAGTTTGAAGACGGAGATGTTGACGGTCGTAGAGGCTATCCAAGAGAAGACAGGTCAAATAGATGGGATCAAGGAAGAAATGACAGGCTGAGATTGAGAAGGAAGTCCAGGAAGTAAGACAGATGGCGGAGGAAGAAGTAGGCCGTTTGAGGACAGAAATCAGGGGCGAAATGTCTAATCTCTGGAAGGAAGTTAACAGCAAGATCATTCAAAACCAGGAAGAAAGTAGTCAGAACGGCATAGATCTAGGAGGAAGAATCACATCATGGGGGGAAAGACAGCAGAAGGCCGAGATTAGAATAGATAGAAACGCCGGCCAGATAACAGACATTAAGCATGATTTAGTGATGCATGCTATAGTAATACTAGACCGCCAGAGGGAGATGACACAGTTAAGATTGCAGGATGATAGGTCCATGACCAAAATAAAATCTGTTATACCAGCAATGTTACCTGGGACCAAAACCATGAAATGAAACCAGTAAGTTAGGACCACCACCTGATGACACAGCCCACGATTGTCAAAGCTTACCCAGTAACACAGAGGGAGCGCACATGAGCAGAAACGTACAGATGTCTACACCAATAATGAATATTATTCGGACAGGGGACAACATGCCCAGGAAATTCGATGGATTAGGAACAGTGACGGCAAAAGGTTTCTTGCGACAGCTGGAAGACTACATGCACGACCACAGAGTACCTCGTGAAAAACAGCTCAGGACCATGCAGAAGTTACTGGACGGACACAGCTTAACTTGGTTTATGGCATTTCGTTATTCGTTCAGCAACTATGAAGAGTTTAAGCAAGCATTTCTGCAGAAGTATTGGAACCCGCAAACATAGCAGGCTATAAGATTGGAGCTATATTCCAGAAAGTACCCGGCAAATTCTCCATCTAAGTACTCTGAGTTCTTTGTGGCACAGCTGCAACAACTCAAAGATTTAGATAATGCACCCACGGAGGAGGAATTGATTAGCGCGATAGAGAAGCAGATGCCAGTCAGAATTCAAAGGATCATGATTGCTTTGAATATCAAGATGCTAGTGGACACTGAGTCCGTTCTGAGGCAGCTAGACCAGACGGTTCACGCGTACCACCTCAGGAATGTCAGACAGCACGACCATCAAGTGAATCTAATCAATATTACCGTGGAAGAGGAGAAACCACGCGGAAGAGACCAAGGGACTAACATGTTCGTTAGGCAGGAAGGGACATGGCAGCCAAGGCCAGAGTACCGCTACAACGAAGGGAACCACCACAGTAGGCAACCCGCTAGATTCAATTATTGATGCTGAAACTAGTACTCTTAAGACATATGATTGACTCGCAATAAAATATTATTTTATTTAATAGGTGGACCTTTGAAAACCTTAATTTATTGGAACCCAGGAAATCGGTGATGGCAAGGTAGGAGACCAGCGAGAGGGACAGAAAATTCTAGCCATTCCTACAGACATGGCAGAGTATTCACCAACCGCACAGGGTCTGGAGGCTGAGAATGGAACCAACCACGCCGTAATTTGAGGGACGACATCGAAGAGCGCAGAAGGGGATTGGAGAAATACCTTGATGAATTGCCCAGGAAGGAACGCGAAAAGGAACAGTGGAAGGAGGCAATTTTGGAGATAGCGGCACAAGAAGGATGTGGCAGAGCTGAGAGTGAGGCACTTCAGCAGGAGAAACAAATGAACAGGTAGAGCAATTTAAATCCACTAGCTCAGGGATTTGAGTCAGCTCAGGAAAAAGAAAACGCCATTTTTCTTAGGGCAGCAGGAGACGGAACAGCAACAGCAGCAGAAGAATGAAGTATGGGTCATCACTCAGATTGATGCGTGGGTGGTCGATCCAGAAGAATTGGTTGCCGATTTCCAGAGGAAGGACGAGATAGCCACGAGAGCAATATTGTTGTTGAAACCTTGACTGATCTCGCTAGACTTAATAAAGCGCATAAGGACGGAAGTACATGTGCCTACTATCATAGGATATAAACTTCATGCTTTTGATCCGTATTGAATTGTGATCACAATAATAATTATTAAATTAATGTTGTATGGTCCAACTTTTTCAATACTGTATTATGCAATGTTATTGCATTACATTATTAAACTAGTCTGTCTTCATCCAGGAGCTGCTTGATGACGGAACGTGCTACGTCGGTCCGCACACTGACAGGTCGTCCTGAACGTTGCTCATCACTGGTTGACACGTCCTTGCTGAAACTTTCCTACCCACCGTGCTACTGTACGGTATGGTAGGGCATTATTCTCAAGGGCTTCCACTAATTCACTGTGACATTCCATCGCATTTCTCCCTCGGAGAACGGCTATTTTGATGTAAGCGTGCTGCTCAACATGGGTTACTTCCATCTCGCACGACACTCACCAACTGACTGATTTCACAGCCCTCACTGTGCTACTACCAGCTATCACAGAGCCATCTGTTGTTCTGCATACACACTATGCCTGCAGAACTTCCCCATGACACATATACGTATGTGATCCGTTCATATCTACAGGAAAAAAAATAGTTGCCATGACTTTTGCCTCAATCTTCGTAAAATGAAATGTTCCCGTAGTGCTTGTTAAAAACATGCTGAAATGCTGTTGGACATTGTCAGGACGGCACATGAAGATATGGTTAAAACTGACATTCTTAATTTGTGGCTGGTATAAATTCACAATTCATAGCGATGTTTATGAAGTTAACCATACTTTTTCTTTGCTAGTGGCTTAACGTTGCACGGACACAGATACGAAGGTTATGCCGAAAGTTTTTAGCAGCGCGTAACCCGTAATTCTGAGGACAGTGGGATTATTTTCATTTCAAAGAGCGATGTTTTTCGACCTTGGAACATGCGCGCGCAACCCCTCCTAGCGGTAGTTCCTTCACAGCAAGGGAAGAAAGCACGAGCAGTGCTGAGTCAGACACGGTGCAAGATGGATCTGTCATGCCGCGATTTTCGAGCCATGACTCTTTATGATTATAAAAAGGAATTAAGTGCCGAAGAATGCCATTCTTCTTTGCTGCACATTTTTGGTGAGGCTGCCCCTTCTAGAGCCACAGTTGGAAATTGGTTTCGTGAGTTTTCAAGGAGTTGGCAGTCAATTGAGGATGAACCTTGTTCCAGTTGCCCAGCAACAGCTGTGACTCAAGAAAACATCAATATCAATCAATATCAATCACTAATGATCTGCATTTAGGGCAGTCGCCCAGGTGGCAGATTCTCTATCTGTCGTTTTCCTAGCCTTTTCTTAAATGATCACAAAGAAATTGGAAAATTATTGAACATCTCCCTTGGCAAGTTATTCCAATCCCTAACTCCCCTTCCTATAAACGAATATTTGCCCCAATTTGTCCTCTTGAATTCCAACTTTATCTTCATATTGTGATCTTTCCTACTTTTAAAGACACCACTCAAACTTATTTGTCTACGGATGTCCTCCCACGCCATCTCTCCACCGACAGCTCGGAACATACCACTTGATCAAGCAGCTCGTCTCCTTTCTCCCAAGTCTTCCCAGTTCCAAACTTTTTGCCAGTAGTCTTCCATGATCTAGCCTATCAAATGCCATAGATAGGTCAATCGCAATACAGTCCATTTGGCCTGAATCCAGGATATCTGCTATATCTTGCTGAAATCCTGCAAGCTGAGCTTCAGTGGAATAACCTTCCCTAAACCCAAACTGCCTTTGCTGTGAGGGAAATTATCAAAGCAGATCCACATCTTGCATTTTGTGACATTGAAGGGACCTTAAATATTAGGTAAAGAGTAGCGCATGTCATCGTTCACGATTATTTAGGCCTTACCAAGAGATGTGCCCGTCGGGTGCCACATTCCCTGACAGAAAGCCAGAAGGAGGAGTGAGTGGACTGTGTCATTTCATGCTAGAAAAACTCAGTGGAGGGCAGCCCGAAGACACCTACTATATCGTCACAGGTGGTGAAACATGGATCTACCATTATGATCCTGAAACGAAAGGCAGTCTTCTGTGTGGTGCTTTCCAGGGGAGGAACCACCCACAAAAGTTAGACGAAGTCGGAGGCCTGGAAAGAAGATGGTGGCAACTTCTTTTTACGAAAATGGGGCATCTCACCTCTGTAACCTTGGACACACGCCGTATGTGAATGACTGTCTTCCCAAAGTCCTCGCCACTTGGAGATCACAGCACCCAAAGTCCAAGAGTGGGCACCTTCTGCTGCATCACGACAATGCATCTGCACACAGGGCTGCCAGAACAATGGACTTTTCGGAAAGGGAAAAAGTGCGAATATTACCTCATTCCCCTATTCACCTGACCTGGCCCCATGTGACTTCTTTCTGTTCCCTAAGACCAAGGAAAAAATACGTGGGCAGCGGTTTTCGTCCGATGAAGAGGCCATTGCAGTGTACAAGAGTGCACTAAGTGACATCCCGTAAGAAGCTTGGACTGAAACGTTTTCTAAGTGGTTTCAGAGAATGGAAAAATGTATCCTGCTAATGGAGAGTATTTTGAATAGTTGTAATTGTTGTTTGGCAAATAAAATTTTTTCTCACACTCTGCTAAAATCTTGCGGCTTAGCCCTCATAGGTCTTATGGCGACGATGGGATAGGAAAGGCCTAGGAGTTGGAAGGAATCGGCTGTGGCCTTAATTAAGGTACAGCCCCAGCATTTGCCTGGTGTGAAAATGGGGAACCACGGAAAACATCTTCAGGGCTGCCGACAGCGGGATTCGGACCCACTATCTCCCGGATGCAAGCTCACAGCCGTGTGCCTCTGACCGCACGCCAACTCGCCCGGTAAAAGTTAACCATTATGCCCTGTGCTGGTAGATATTCATTTACCGATATATGATTTGGCTTAAGATTTTCAAAAACGCCCAATGGTCTAATCTTGTCTGTGTACATAGTCAGCCACTGTGGTATTTTTTCTGTAATAATTCCCTTAACATGAGGTGCCACCCCAGTTTTGAAGACGTCTATTTGACAATTGAGCCTACTTTGGTTTTGGAGCTCTCTGTAAGGAACAGGTGTTCCTAGAATTAGAAGTATATTTATCGTAATGCCCAAGATACATTACCACTTAATTATTGGAGCAGATTTTTTGAAGACACATCAGGCTGTCAGAGCAATCTTATGTGAAATGATCCCTCCTAATTTCACACTTGAAAGTGGTATAGTAGGCACACAATAATAATGGACTCGAAGGCTTACAGACAGGAAGAGGCACCACCTGAGGTATACTATGTCCCTGACTTCATCACGCCTGAAGAAGAAGAGAAAATTATCAGTAATGTGTATGCAGATCCGAAGAGGCACCGCTTACGGTATACTATGTCCCTGACTTCATCACGTCTGAAGAAGAAGAGGAAATTATCTGTAATGTGTATGCAGCTCCGAAACGTGAGAGATATATCGCAGCATGTTATCAAGTTTTAAGGGATGGGGAGCTCAGAACAGGTTGTGGTTGACTCAAGTGGAGATAAACCCACCGAGGGAGGGGAAGTCTACACATAAATCCTCATTAAGGATGAGCACGGGTCACAATGTTTATCTAGTGGAGACATGGAACAGGTCATGAGTCAGTCTGAGCAGGTTGTAGCTGTATTAGAAGAAGAGAAGGAATCGGATTACAAAGTGAAACTCAGCCCACCTGATAAGGACAAATTGAAGGCTATTTTGTTACGTCATATGGATGTCTTTGATTTGAAGCCCGGAATGGTGAAGAATTATAAATACTTTCTGAATGTCATCGACTGGAGTCCATGGAAGAAGAAGCCTTATCCAGTACCTGAGAAGCACTATGCAGCGGTAAAGAAGACGATCAGTGAAATGGAGGAGAACATCAGTAAACCCCCTCATGGTTGTACCCAAGTTTGATGGCACAGTACAAGTACATTTGGATGCTAGAGCAATTAATGAGCGCGAAGTTCCAGAATGTGACCAAGCTCCGGTTATAAGAAAAGTTCTACGAAAATTCAGAAACAAGAAACTTTTTATTACTATTGATCTGACTGGATCTTTCCACCACATCTTGCTTGAAGGGAAATCACAACTGTTGACAGGTTTTCTGTTTGACCAACAGACCTATACGTTTTACCGTCTCCCATTCGGTATTAAGACAGCTTCTTCTGCACTAATCAGAGCGCTCGATAGGAACCTAAAACCGGAAGTGAGAGAGTTCACTGTCAGATGTATAGACGATGTCTTGACAGATTAGACAATGGAAGGACTCGTAGACTAGCTGGATAAATTGCTGCGAAATTTAAATGAGGCCAGCTTCAAGATTAACCTGAAAAGGTCACAATTTTGTCAGAAAGATCTTATTTTTGGGACACATTGTGGACGGTCGTGGAGTGAGACCGAACCCACTAAAGATTGAGGTGATCCAGAATTTTCCCACACCAGTCAGGGTGAAGCATGTTCCCCAGTTTCTGGGAATGATGCAGTTTTTTGCGAACCATTGTCCAGGATACTCTGAGACTGTAGCACCACTTCAAGAGCTGTTAAGGAAGAATTCGAGATGGACGTAGAATGAAGACTGCACTAAGGCTTTCAACAGCACGAAGGAAATGTTAGCAACCAGACTACAGGAAGAAATTCGTAATCCAGACAGATGCTTCAGGAGTAGGAACTGAAGGGATGCTGTATCAGAAAGAGGGAGGACTGGAACAAACACGGAGTTACCTAGGGTTTATGAGTAGAAAGTTACATAGCCATGAAATGAAATACACTGTGACCGAACTGCAGATGCTAGCCATTGTTACGGCACTTCAGTATTGGAAGAAAGTTGTTTATGGTTTTCCCATAATTATCCGTACGGGCAATTATGCTCTCATTTTGAAAGCTGAATTGGCCTCCGATCGAGTGCAGAGGTGGGCACTGTTCGTGCAGCAATTTGATTTAACCCTAGAACATTGTGCAGGCAGGGAGAACGTGTTAGCTAACGCACTGAGCAGAAATCGCAGCCCAGGAGAGCTTATTATCCATCACATTGAGCTAATGGACAAGTATAAGGGAATCTTGGACAAGCTCGGTAATATGAGTGAGGAACAACAGAGGGACAAATTTATCGGCACTCTGATCAAATTTCTTACCAAGCAGTTAAATTCAGATGCACCAGAATTCTTGCTAGTGAAGAGAATAGCGCCACAGTACAATTATTATAACAATATGCTCCACAAATTTATCGACTCGGGTCATACTAAGTTCTGTATCGCAGTACCGAAGGATTTACAGAGAGAATTAACGGCGCATGTGGACAGAACAACAGGTCACACAGGTATTGACAGGGTGATTAATGTAGTGAAGGAGACATTCTTTTGGAGCAAGCTCAGGGACACCATTTGGAGTGTGATTAAGATGTGCAACACTTGCCAATGAGTGAAGCCAAAAACCTTTCTACTATCACAACTACCTAAGCCTCTTCTACCTACTAAGCCGCTAGAACTATTTGCAGGAGACCTTTATGGCCTGTTACCAACCAGTAGAAGAAATTGCAAGCATATTCTAGTAGTAATGGTTGTATTTTCAAAGATGGTTTTACTCAGTCCTATACAGTGAGCCAACAGCAATCAAGTCATTAGCCACCGGGCGAGTTGGCCGTGCGCGTAGAGGCGCGCGGCTGTGAGCTTGCATCCGGGAGATAGTAGGTTCGAATCCCACTATCGGCAGCCCTGAAGATGGTTTTCCGTGGTTTCCCATTTTCACACCAGGCAAATGCTGGGGCTGTACCTTAATTAAGGCCACGGCCGCTTCCTTCCAACTCCTAGGCCTTTCCTATCCTATCGTCGCCATAAGACCTATCTGTGTCGGTGCGACGTAAAACCCCTAGCAAAAAAAAAAAGTCATTAGCCGTCTCAAGAACAACGTAACACCGAAGCTAGGCAAGTTCGAGTACCTTCTAACGGATCATGGCTCGAAGTTCACGTCAGCGGTGTTCCAAGGTAGTATGCAGATGCTAGGAATTAAGCACGTTTTTTTATTCTATTCGACATCCCCAGGGGAATCCTAGCGAACGTATTATGGATGAGATAGGAAGGTTCTGCAGGATTTACATATCCAAAGCCCATTTCCGTTGAATTGATATTACCAACTATTACAGAGTGCATTAATAATACGGTGCACGAATATACCGGTCAAATCCCTGTAGTTGTCCATTTCAACTGATATCCAGAAAGATCAAGGCATCAGAAACTTCCATGTCCACAGGACCCTAGACCTTCACACAAGCTGTGTACCCAAGCGACCGCTGAGCAGTTGAAGAAACATGCAGAGAAAAGACTACAAAGGTTACATCATAAGCATTTCCATAGACTGCTTCGAGTCGGAGGAGGCCTACGGGATCCGATGCCTCAGGCAAGATATATGCCAAATTTTGTAAACTTTTCGTGGGGCCCTGTGAAGTCATCTAAAACTTGAACAATAATGCTTATAAGGTCAGGTGCATGGACGGCGCTAATGTAACAGTTCATGACGCTGCTAATTTGAAACTGTATTATAAACCTGACAGCATAGTAGTAGAAGGAGACAACAAAGAGGAAGAAGAAAATGTCCCAAAAGAGCTCTTGCAGAAATCGGCGAGGAGGTCAACGCTTGTGGACCAGAGCCCAGTAAACGTGCACATCTTGACCAGGAAGTGCTGGAGACAAATCGTGAGTGTAAGGAATGTGTGGACGACAAGAAGCTACAAAGACAACTAAGACTATGTTGCAAACAGGCACTGGAAGAAAATACACGTCTCAAGGAAAAATGCCAGACTCTAATATTAGGTGAGGAATTCAAGCGAAAGCAGAAGGCCGCACGGGAGGAGGAAACAGGAATCATACCCAGTTGAAAATGATATACCATGGAGAAAGAAAAAAGTCATTCCAGGATATATTTTTTTGTCGAAGTATGGATGATATAAGCCCTTATTGAAGTGCTCATTTAATTAATCGGTCATTTATTCAAATGAACAGAGAATATTTCATTTTTATTATGTACTAGTAACTGGCAGGGAACATCTATATTCAGCCGGACATGTCACAATTTCTACAGGAAGCTTGGAGCCCAGGTCTGTTTGCTCGCCAACTAAGTTTAGAAGGAGGAATTTCGACATGATGTACACAAAGCAGAACAAGGAAACAATAAAACTCCAATGGCCAGACCAATGGGAAACATTTTGGAGGTTAGGCAAGAGACTACAGGAGCTGGAAATATACGTTTGAAGTAAGCATCATGAGCGCAATGTGCTGGACCAATGATATGATAGCGTCACCATCATTTTGGCCCCAATCAAGGATAAAACGGCGTCTTAGAGGATGAATTGATAAAAGCGATGAGCATGTGGGCTAGTTACCCTATTATTCGGCGAGATTCTGTGCAGGTAACATGGAGAGAAGTACTTTTTACGCGAGTGCGGGTCAGAACTTATGTTTCTTGATCGTGTGGGGACTTGAACTTTGGTTTAAGATGCACAGTCTCCATTTCAATTATTCAAGATGTTAAAGTTTTGAGAATGGCTTTTATTTTTCGATTTCCGGGGAAGAACAGTTTCCAGATATCATTCAATGTTTAGTAGCCTGCCGGAGTAAATAGATTTTACCAGGACATCAAATTCAGTAATTTCCAGTCCAGCATTTAAATGGGAAATATTTCACCTAGTTACGGGATTAGATAAGAAATTGTTCTGCGACTGAATGAGAACTGGTTTCACGGTCAGTGGAAATTACCCCGGCTATAGTATTCTAGTAACTGGTGGGTTAATCTTGACCCGGTTTTCTACACCATGAATGAGGGGATGTTTTAAACAACATCCAGAGGCAGCGACGGAGACTACGAGATCACCATTTCAACGCCAGGAGAATGGAGACCCAAGGACTGACCCAGTTCTTTACTGAAGGCACCACTTTCTATATGGCTGGTTAAAACAATGGGGGCAGGCAGCGATAGCACAACGAAATAGATGAGTACAGAATTTTCAATGTAATTATGTGATTGTGAACGTGTTTTAATGTTGCAAAAAGGGATAGGTTAGCTCGCTGTTTAATTTCAGTAAATTTAGCTTTGTTTGGAAGGATTATGTATTATTTTAAGTAAATGATAGGAAGGTTGTTAATGTAAATATAATTGTAATGTAAATGTGGACCATTTGCACAAGGTCACAGCTTGCCTTCTTTCCATTTTATTCAGATTTGTAGATGAGTGGTTAGCATTACTTCTTTTACGAGTTAGTTTCTTATTTTTGCCTCATTTATTTTTATTTGTTTTGCTTTGATGTTTGAGACACAGTGTACGTCTTGGGGCTTAAATGTAGATAAGAATTTAAATTAAAGTCAGGAAGGACTAGATTAACGTATTAAGGGAAGCTCAAAACGTACAGAATCATGCCGTCATGTTATCTGGGATTTATTGCATGATGTGTGAATGAGTATGTGCGAGATCGTGGAGTTTGGATCCACAAATTTTGATAGCATCATCTTCACGACTATTTTGAATATCAAGATGAGTGTAAATCAGTGATTAATTCAAGAGTTCCTCGAACCCAGTTTCGTATTCCTAGTTCCGAATATTTTAGAATCAATTTTCTGTAAAAATTTTTTTTATTATTGACGCGAGTCTCTCTGGTTGTGAGGATAAGATATTTCAGTAACTTTCAGATGTTCAGACATGATCGATTGTCAATGTGGCAATTTCGTAGCTTCGAGTTATGATATTATTACAGAGTTGGCCACTTTATTATTCATGTTTAACTTTACGAGCGCGGGTGCTTTGATTTGTGACCAGCGTGGTCTTGTTTCCTTTCATGCAAGCGAATGTTGGTGACATCTTTTATATTTTTTTCAGTTTTTGGCAGCTTTAGGTCATGTGATATGGCTTAGTGTGATTTTGAGTAAGAGGACGGTTCCTCATTTGGAAAGGCCTGCATTTTCTTGTTTGTGTGACCTGCCTCGGGTAGACTGGTGAGCAGTGTGTGTAAAGGGTTGGACCCTGTGTTTTTGATATTCCTGCATTATTTTGGGAAATCAAATCTCCGCTTTTGAGTCATTCCGCCGTGTGTTGGTGTCTCCGAGGATAGTTTTATTTTAGCGGCCTATACTTTGTGATTTTATTGGTTTTTGTCCATGTCACTACGGTTCTTGCAGTAGATGAGACTTTTATATCGCGATGTCTTGTTTTGAATATTTTGGGGAATGAAATCTTTTACAGGAACCAACGTTGAATTATGTGTTGAATGTTAAAGCCTACTCTGTTATTTTTATGAATTTGTGTTATGTAATTTATTTCAGGAACCCACGTTGATTTGTGCGTGTCGTTACAAAGTCCACCAGTTGATTGATTTTATGTCACGTAATTTATTTCAGTTGCCTACGTTGAAATAAAGTGTTGCTTAAAGTGTATAATTTATTTCCTTATATATTCCATCGAGACCTTGAGTGAATGAGGATTGCGTAAATGCAGCATGCTTTTCTTGGTGAGCCCTGGAAAACGTGGCATCATGTTTTTATTTCTTTGAATGTGTATATTTGCCTTATGTGATTTATTGTGTGTGTGGTTCCGACCCACAGTGTTTTGTTGTGATCATGAGATTGCTCATGATTCAGGATGTATATATTTGTGCGTAGGATGTTTTACCACTCAGCGAGTTATATATTGAACAGTTCGATTAGTTTCTATTTCCTGTTTGCGCATTAAATCACGTCTTTTCTTAAGGTTAGGGGCCCCCACTGCAATGTTAAGTGTGCAGGAAAGGGGAACGTACTCATCTACAGTTGAAAGTGTTAACAAATACAAAGCTAGGTGCGCGGTGCGAGCACGCAAGCCAATGTGTTAAAATTAATGAAACTTTAAGATTTGATTTGTTAAGTATATGTGTCGGCATACAATTATATATTTGTATGATTTCTAGTTTGATTCTCAGGATGGACATTATCAAGCTGAAAGAAAAATTCTGAGTCACATAAAAATGTGGATCATTTGATACTTTTTGCTCTTTTTTTCATATTATTCTTGTTTATTTTAATAAACAGATTTTCCTCCAAAACTGACGTCATGCTTCGCCTTGCTGTATTTATAGCTCTCAGTTGACCTCCCCGTGTCCATATTAGTTAAATGTTCTCCATCAAATCCAGGGTGTATGATATTTTAGGGCAATTTTTTTGTCATAATTCGAACTGAGCACCCCTGGGAGCGGCTGACTAGTCTGGGACAAATTACCTTGATGGTTGGTAGAAACGGGGACAGAGTAACACAGTAAGCACCAACATTTACGCTGGTGTTCCTCGGCACTGAACTGAATGAGTAAGAGTCCTTTTCCTTTCCAGAAAAAAGATACCACAAGTTTCTGGGATGACCGTTTGACTTTGCGTGGCTTTATTTTCTTGGACGAGATTGAATTATGCCACTCAAGTGACTGTTTCCTTTTAGGGATTTTATATAAAACTCATCATTGCCTGCGTGGTCGTGAACTCACTGCCATAATGTTAACAACACTCCAAGAAATTCAGGGCAGAATCCATTCGTTCAGCCTTGTCCACTTTGTGGTTTATCTATCTATCAAGCGACAAAGGTAGGCTGGCTGGCCCTTTCTTATACTTGACTACATTTACAACACTGCAGATACATTAACCTATAATTTAGCAGAGTTGCATTATACTAACACTCACATTCTCACATGCATATAAGAATTAAAATAGTTCACTGTACATTAACCCAATATAAAATATACTCATTTACACATATTTCATCTGTGGTGCGCACTTTGAGCAGAGTTTATGGTACTTCAATTGTTCAGTGACTATTTCGAACACAACTGTACGAGACACTTCCAGACATTGTGCATGCACATCGCTGATCATAAAGTGCAAATTTTCTTGAATGGTGTGATCAGTCTTTTGTTTCAGTTCATCCCTGATGACAGTAGAGTGACCTGATCTCTCTGCATCCTGGATGTTTGATCTGTCATTTTAAAACTGTATGCGCCTCTTCCTTTCATTGGCCTCATTCATAATACCTTCACAACCTGTAACATGTCTCTGAGTGTCAGTAGTTCTAATGTTTTCAGCATTCAGAAAATTAGTAACTAATTGAACTTCACTGTCAGCTGTATCTTCAACAGGGTTAGGATTTTTAGGTGCACACCTTTTTTATTACGGTAAATTAAAGCTGTTCGGAAACATATCACAGTGAAAATTTTTGTTTCTAGTTGCAAAAAGAGGCATTTTTCACACACCTTTTTCCAATTTTTTTTTTTTGTTGACCTTTACCCCTTTTTCCCCTAACCATCCCCATAAGCCCCCTTTTTTCTTTTAAGTTTAATTCTAATTTATTCTATATGATTTCAGTTAACTTTCAATTAACGTCTCCTCAGCTTGCTGTGTATGTGCGAATAGTAAGCGTACCTCTTTCATTAAACACCGCACGGGAGATGAAAGCATACATGCAACAATGGAAAATAATTGTGTGTTCAACAAAACCTCTTTCTCTCACTTTACCGCTACAGTGTAGCCCGCAATAATGCAGTTGACAATGAGTGATTCTATCCCACCAGAATCAGTAGCCTGCTGTTCATGAATGTGAGTTTGTTACTGTGAGAGACGTCATCTGTTCGCATGGTGGCAGAGACTGGTGATGCAAAGCTGTCAGCAACCGCACCCGTGTACTTCCGAGAATTGAGACTGGGTTCTGCTCGAAGCTACTAGAAATCGCTAAGACTGCAGTTCCAGCATGAATAAGAACATTCTGGTAACTGTCGTGGTGTTATAAGAGAATGTGGACAGCGAGTGAGAGCAAGAGTGAGTTGTGTGATAAGTCGCATTGTGTTACCAAGTGAACTGGTCTTAGCACTTTGTTACATTACTAAACGAGTGTACTACTAAATTTTACCATGCCAAAGGTGTCCGGTGCCTGATTTATTGTTCTGGCTCAGAAATTCAAACAAGATTTCATAGACACTGATGGAACTGTTATTAGATGTACTATTTGTGATTCAAGAATTTTGTTAGATGGAAAACATCAGCAAGATTGCATCTAACAGCACATTTCCAGCTCTAAGCATCAAATGAATAAGGCTCTTCAAGCAAACAAATCGTAGCAACCTCTGTTACAAAATATGTTTCAACAGAGTTCTTCAAAAAGACAAAATTTGAAGGAATTAAACATTGATTTGTGTGCAGCTCTTACACAAGCAGGAATTCCACTCAATAAGGTAAACCATCCAGCCTTCAAGGGATTTCTTGAAAAATGCACAAAGATGTCAATGCCCCATAAGAGTACTTTAAGAAAAAACTACGTGGAGCCTGTTTACCAAGAAACCATACAAAGAACCAAGGAGAAAGTGTCTGATTGCGATGTAGAAGTATCTGACTGCAGTTATTAAACGATTAGAAGAACAAGGTCTGGAAAACGAAAAACAATGGGATATCTTTACTTCCGTGAGGGAGCAGTTAGGTGGCTTTGCCAAAGACAAACTTGAGTCTAGTCTTCAGAAGAATCCAGACATTGAGGAATTCACCACATCTGTAGAGTTGCCATTCCGTGTGAATACAAGGTTTGCCCCACTGGTTTCTGTGGATGTCGATTGAAGCTTTAGCATCTACAAGGACGTTCTGTCTCCTAATAGAAACAGACTTACTTTTTAAAATGTAGAGATGCTTAATGTCTTGAAGTACAACAGCTTCATGTTTTTTCCTTCTTTTGATAAGTGATAATTTGATGTACTTATTTGTAATTCAATAAACTAGAAGAGAGGAGAGAGAAATAGTTGAATAAACCAGCACCTTTTTGTCCTTTTATTTTTTTACCTTATTTGAGCACCTTTTCCCTTCCTTTTTTCATCTGAAATTTGCACCAAAAAATCCTAACCCTGATCATCAATATCCATGTTCATTTTTTAATATCGCTACACTCAACATTTGAATATGTTTTGTAAGTGCCAACAGCTGCTCCAGGCTACATCACACAGCTCGTGGGAGATTGGCTGCAACAACCCAGCTGCTCACTGCATATGTGCAAATGTTCTTTATTTCCCAAGTGGTGTACTTAATGTCACATAAAAGAAGGGGGGGGGGGGGGGAAGGCAAAATCAACTCCGCATAGGCCTACTGTATTCCTGACTTCTTGGTATTGAATCTAAAAATTCATACTAAGATACAGAATGGCATTTTGTTCTGTGAGGGGCCAATGATCTCAATGCTAGGTCTCTTAAAACAACAGTCATTAACATCATGTTGTCATTAGATGTAATTGTATCTGTCTAGTTTTCTTTTTTTACTTGGAATGATAAGACATGTCAGTTTTGATAGATAAACTTCTACAAAATTCAGAAACTTGTTACGCTTATGAGAGTAGGGGTCGGTTCAACCATCCGCTGGTAAACTGGCTAGCAGCTGCGCGGGAGGTAAACTACCTGCGGGTGTAAATCAGCTGGTACTTTGGCTTGTGTGCAACCACCTCCGCACAAGCACTAGGTAACTACCTGGAGTTAGACACCCATATATGAAGTTGACTAGACTGATTTTCAGCGACTTCTCGTTTTCGACTGAGGTGCTATCGTTGGATGTATGAAGTTCATTTCGATTGTCTTATTTTCCTGTGCTTGCATCTGCTGATTATCACCAACATGCCTAATATAAGGGGAGTCTTAAGAGTTATGGACGATTTATGTCAAGCTATTGTGAGGTTAATCTGTGAGCTTCAAAATCAATACCTAAGTGGGATTAAAATCTTGAGATTACATTTTGTTATGCCAGTTATAACCTGTCATGTAAGGCAGCGTTTTGGAAAGTATTCTCATAGTAGAATGATCAAGTCGCTCGCTCCGCAATGGAAGGTACGCAGGTTCTCCTTGTCTTTCTAATTTATATTTAAAAATTTATTTTCGTTCCCTGCCGTTGTTCTTAACTCTATTTTACGTGCTTCCATACACGTATATCTGCACATCTTCCTTATGGACTTATTGCCTTTAAACATTCTATCTGCAGGCTTCTGTGAATTGATTAAGTATCCCCACTATCCGCTAATTGCAACTAGCTCTGTGACATCATTTAGTTTGACATGCTTCCATTCATTGATAATGCATTTTTATGTTTAACTTTATGAAGATCAAGTTGGAAGATACTGTAAATGTAAAGAACTAATTGGGATAAATATCCATTCATAGGAAGAGGAATTCAGGAATGGAATAGTTTCCAATTTCTTTGAAATCATTTACGAGAAGATTAGGTAAACAACTGATAGGGAATCTGCTACCCGGGCGACAATCCTATATGCTTTACTACTATAATGATGATCGGAATTAATCATAACATCACTTTCTATAAGTAGCATACACAATGCATTTTCCTAGTAGACATAATATTGTGATTAAACGTTTCAATGAAATATATTATTAATTAAAAACATATGAAAAGAGGCATACAGATGAATACAACACTAATAATGAAAATAAAAATATTTGTCATCATGAAGACTCAAACCTGCGTACCTCATATTATGAAGCGAGCTTGTTAGCCATTATGCTACTAGACCCCTTGGGGTGGTTGAGATACATATACTAACTTATACCTGGTGTCTGAAAATGGAAAATTAGAAAATCAGTTGGTACCTAGCACACCTACCAAGACGCATGACTAGTTCATACCGTGGAGGCCACTATGTAGGCTACTTGGAGCCACCGGCAGTGCCAATGCACCATGAGAGACTTTATCTCATTACCAAAAGTTGATGCCTGCTTGGCCATCAGATAATATAGATGTTGATTCCCATAGGGAATCTGAAATATTTGTCCCGAATGAGTAAATTTATAATACCAATATAAATGGTCCGTTAATGGACATTATAAATTTTCCAGCCATGCATCTTGGTAGGTGTGCTGGGTACCAACTGATGAGCCCAACCTAGCACACGAGGGCGAAACGCTGGCAACCAGGAATGAGTTAGCTGGAAAATTTATAATGTCCAATAACGGGCCATTCATATTGGTATTACGATTTATGCTGCCGGTAGCGCTACCCAGGCGTGGTCGAACGAACATATCCTTTTACACGGAGAGCAAGTTACACGCTACTTTACCCAGACATGGTTGAACCAGCCCTTGATATAATATAAATAGATCATTCTACTGTGCTCAAAAATTGCTTTTCCTAATCTGGTTTAGTGCCCTTTTTATTTCACTATGTGTATGTACATAGATTATGAAGGGTTTTGCTTGGTTTCTCATTTTCACACCAGGCAAATGCTGGGACTGTACTTTAATTAAGGCCATGGACACTTCCTTCCACTTTCACACCAGGCAAATGCTGGGGCTGTACCTTAATTAAGGCCACGGCCGCTTCCTTCCAACTCCTAGGCCTTTCCTATCCCATCGTCGCCATAAGACCTATCTGTGTCGGTGCGACGTAAAGCCCCTAGCAAAAAAAAAAAAAAAAAAAAAAAAAACTTCCTTCCACCTCCTAGCCCTTTCCTAACCCATTGTTGCCATGAGACCCATTTGTGTCCGTGTGATGTAAAGTAAATTGTGAATATTTTCTTCAAAGATTAAACTCAGCTCATACCATTCATAACTCTTGTGATGTACCTTTCTGACAGCTTTTGTTTCAGATGGAGTTTTAATGTTCACTAATGTTGGTTTTCTTTGCTTCCCCTGTTATAATGTAGTTTGTATGTTTTCTTTAGGTACCAGAAAAAAGATTCCCTGTACTGGTGGATTATATTATGGGTGCAAAAGGCAGCGCACGTAATTTCATTCGTGAGAGGGCCCTGAAAGTAGTTCAGGCAATGGAGCAATGGACTGAGCAAGCAGACCTGGGATTAGAGGATTCTGAGATAATGGTTAAGAATCCTCAACTTTTGAAAGTTAGTGAAGAAAGTTACAGTAGAGCAAGAATTGTTTTGCAGTTGTTCAAAGAAGAGACTAATGTTTGAAATAAAATATATTCATTGTTGCATTGGATGCATGTATATACTGTAAATCTTTGTGCGAGATAATAAATATTTTGTATTATTCTCATAAGAACTAGTAATTAAAAACAATTTTGTTGAGCAAATTTTCCATTTATACTGATATACTGGTAATAATTTAAATGGTCTATTTCTGTTATCTGTTTGAAACTTTTCTGAATCTTAAAATGGTTCCACATAAGTTACTAGTGATGGGCAATGCTCGTGCTCGAGACTCTCACAACTGATTCTCTTGTGTTGTGATCTGTGCTACGTTCCAGTAACTATGAGTGTAAGCTTGATAGTTATTAGCAGTTATTGCGTGAAATGACGTTCTCACATGGAAATGTGTGTGCAGATAAATTTTGTCAAAAGCCTGGAAAAGTACTGCATGTTCATCTGTTAATATCATTAACGAAAGTGAAAACAGAATGTCATTATGAAATAAACTTAAATAAATAAATGTAAATAAACTTATAGGTATTGACTAGGTGGAACCAATTTATTAGTTTTTCAATTTATATACAGTAGAATGTCAGTATCTTAAATTATTCATGACCTATTTGAGATGGACACCTCAGCCAATTAATGTTGAATAATTTGTGAATAACTGTATACAGGGCGTACTCCTACCTAGATACTGGAGGCGTGCATTATTCGAACATGAGATGGGGCAACAAGTGTCTTGCTGCATATGCAATCACTTTTATGCATGAGTGGAACATGTAATCTAAAATGCCAGAGTTTGCTCCAATTCTTTCAATGGGCAATGCTTTTGAAACTGATTCTCCGGCGCTGTGATCTATGCATCACCCCAGTAACTACGATCATAAGTTTCATAGTATACCATCATTGTTATCATATGGAAACGTGTGTGTTGATAAATTTTGTCAAGAGGCTAGAAAAGTACTGCATGTTCAACTATTAGACCCTTAATAGCATTAACGAAAGTGAAAACAGAATGTCAGTATCTTAAATGGTTCGCGAGTTATTTTAGGTGGACATTGTAGCTGAATAGCCCTTGCATAATTTGTGAATAACTGTAGACAGGATGTACACATACCCGGATACCTCACAGTTGTCGTCGTGATTCACGGCCAGACCGGAGGTGTTCTTTGTGACAATTCCCCTTCAGCGATATTATGTGTGCCGGATCATCCTAGAAGTATTTCTGCTGACGTATTTTACTTCTTTTGAATAAACAACGCAGCGGGCTGTGCTCTGTGGCATCTCTTCAAAATAACCTACATCCACGACTTGCGTAGCGTTTTGGACATTGTCTTAAAGTTGTCGTGAACAATTAGACACAATTACACATTATACTGTCAGATACCAAAGTACCTAATTATGACACGAATACTCTATAACACTGCAAGGAATTACCCCGATTTTGCGTGACCTTGATTTAGCGTAAACCCACATTTAACGAAAGAAATTTCCAGTCCTGAAAATTATTCCATAAGAGCAATGCAATTTTATATTCGATTTAACGTAATTCACAATAGGGCAAACCCACATTTAGTATTAAGCAAATGTTAAAATTCTCAAATATTTATATTCGTTTTGGTTATGGGACATTAAAAATCAGTGAAAGAGACGTCATAAGCTTGCTAAAGATGATTCAAGGCAGAAGAGGAATTAGAGTGTGGGCATTTAGGGCTAAAGTGAGATGTCGGACTCATACACATCTGACCGCGGCTGTTGTGTTACAGTAGAAGAGAACCTCCGTTTTAATGACAAAATATTTTTATAACCTTCGAAAATTTCTATATTAATCTTTGCAATATCCTTCGGTTACAATGAGAACCCTTTTACTGATTTGTACATTATTGTGGGCAATTTCGGGCATGTTTTCATCCGTTATCAATTGTTCACACACTCTACTCTTACGTTTATATTGGATGTGGTCGATCATCTCTCGTATCGATTCCTCGCTATGGCGAGCAAGTTGATCTTGAACGAGCCTGAGGTCTCTTCACAACTTCAAAGAGAACTTCAACTGGTGTAACAGACATCGGGAGAACATGTTTTTACAATAAGTGCAATGACAGCCGTTGTTAACTCCATAGAAATAAAGGCTGAATTAAACGATTCCTTAATTTTAATACTGTGTACTGAAATAACATACTTCTCAAGATACAGCAGTGTGCATAACTAATTTCAGAGGATAGGTTATGTAAAGTCTTGTTAAATTTCAGAAAGACTGTTCCCATGTAAATTTATAGTTAAAATGTTATCATTATTCTACATGGAGCTTGAAGTATGTTTTCATAATACGTGCATGGTAAACCTAGGTTAGGTAACGCCGTTTGAAGTAAGAAAATGGAAATGTTTGCCACAAGCCTTTGGGGTGATGCTATTACAGTTTTTAAGAATGAAACTGAATATGTGTGTTCAGATTATTGGAATTAGAAAATATGTGCTAATGAGTAAACCACTTCTTAGAAAACACCCGTGATAATGTTTAAACAAACCAAATGCTGTTTCATACCAATTTTAATGTGTTTTTGTGCAAGTTTGGTATCTTTTCCAACTTTTATGGAAAATTATGTATAATAAAAACAACCTTAAACCAAAGCGGTTTTGCATTCACCGACAAAAATTTGTCAAAATGAAGCACAAACCATAACTACAGTACAGTGTGTAGGGTAGATATCTCCTTGTTTTATTACTGTCACTGTGTAAATAATGTATGATGGTACGATTTATGTTAATACAGGCAAAGATCTCTGGAAAAGCTGTGCTTTCTACTGAAACCTCGATTTAAGGTAAACCCCCATTAAAGGTTTAAAAAATGAGATCCCTGTAGAAACATTACATAGGGGTTCTACTGTATTTCCTTCATCACCAAAATATTGATAAACACAAGTAGTGGTGATATGATATTCATTGTGGGGTCTGGTAATGATCTATACCTACTTGTCAAAAGAATTGGAGCAAACTCAGGCATTTTAGATTACACATTCCACTTATGCATAATGGTGGTTGCATATGCAGCAAAGCGCATCTTGCCCCGTCTCGCGTTTGAATGATGCAGGCCTCTAGTATCCAGGTAGGTGTACCTTCAGTAGCTGTCAATTTCTGTACTTAGCTTGCTCATTCATGTACTTACCGCTGCATACAGTGCCAGAATGCGTATCCTTTAAAGTTATGTTATGCTGTGTCAAAATAAACCTCTGTAGAAACGAACGTCCTAGTTGCTTGTTGACACTATTTACGGACTGGAGAAGGCAAGTGGTTGGCTATTCGCATACTTGGCACAAACAACATTCAGCTCCATCTACTCATAGACCTACAATATGCTGCTTTCTACACAGAACAGGGACAATGCTCTCGAGATCTCTCTAAATTTCTCGTGAGAAACAGTGCCTGCGCTAGTCTAGAGAAATCTCGAGATCCTGTCTCAGATTGCCCATTGCTCTTAATTACCACCAATATAGTAAATGGCTGATGAGAGGAATGTGATAGCAGTTGGATAATGTCGCTTGCTTCTCGCTAAGACAACTCCAGTCAATGCATGTTGGATATTTGAAATGTTACGTCCCTGTGTTCAAATTCCATGTAAAACTCCAAGCTTGCTTGTTTCCTTGCTTTTTTTTTTTAAATAACAGATTCACTGAATTCAAAATATATCCGATGTCAGTATATGAATTTCATATTTCATTTATTAAATATATTGTTCCGATTAGTCATAATTGTAATTACAAGTGTCTTTTTCATAGTTTTAACGTAAATATACTTGTTAAAACTGTTCTTCTTCAGAATGTACTTCTGGAATTATGAAATTCAAATCAGGGATATGTGGCATTTAACCAGCCATAGTAGATCACTCAGGTGTCTGCCAGTTGTAGGTGTATTAGTGACATGGAGATCAAATGGTATAGACACTCAGTTGTCTGTCAGTCATAGGTATGTTGGAAACATGGATAGCCAGTTGGCATAGTCACTGGCTTTTTACCAGGCAGCTGTATTTTGAATCCCAGCTAATGCGTGTGAGATTTTTGAAAACTACTTACGGGCGTGGGTATATGACTTTAAGATTGTACACTCTTTATTTCATTAGAATAATTGCTACCAGGTATAGGCCTAGGTGAAAATAATTTCCAATTCCAAAGATTGATGAACATTGAATTTTCATGAACGCATTTTAATCAAAATCAACTTCAACCTATTAGGCCATGTCATACATACATAGTACGTGTTGAAGAGATGTTAGGTACAGAACAAAAATGGCCAACCAGATGATGATGATAATAATAATAATAATAATAATAATAATAATAATCACTATCGCCATATGGCCTCTGCTATCGTGGGCAGCCACTTTATTTTGATCTTGTCAGTTTTGACATTCAATTTTATTCTACTAAATGCCAGAGAAACCAAATATCTGTTGGAGGATTTGTGGCTGACTTTTATTTTGTTGGGTAAACCCCAAATATGTCATGGAGAACTCTTACTATGTACATATCAACATCATATCATGTGGAGTTCTGAATGTACTTTTGCCACTCTTCAAACCTGAGGACAGCCACGAAAGTTATCGACCAATAGCACTGCTCAGTTGCATATTCAAGCTTCTTGAACGAATCCTCCTAACCAGAATAGCTCCGTTCATTGAAGCTGTTACTCCTCCTGAACGAAATGGATTTAGACATGGACGCACCTGCACCAATCAAGTTCTTGCCCTAACTACACATATCGAAGCTGGCTTTCAAGGACAACTAAAATCAACAGCTGTTTTCATCGACTTGACAGGTGCATATGGCACTGTTTGGCGACAGGGACTGATCTACAAACTACTGCAAGTTGTACCAAGTCGAGAAATCGTGGATCTAATATCTAGCCTGCTTAGTGAAAGACAATACGAAGTGTTTCTAGGCAACACTAAAAGCCACAAACGAAAATTAAATAATGGTCTACCACAGGGATCTGTCTTAGCACTATTGGTATTCAATTTGTACATTCATGACCTACCAAACACAACATCAACCAAGTTCATATATGCTGATGACATCGCATTGGTAGCACAGAGTAATAACTTTGAAGACGGTGAACAAATTCTGACGGAGGACCTTAAGAAGATGTCAACTTTCTTTAAGACCTGGAGATTGATCCCCAGCACAACAAAAACTGAAGTCTCTTGTTTCCATATAGTGAATCGTACTGCAAACTACAAACCAAGAGTTCTGCTCAACGGACGAAAGCTGAGGTACAACCCTTTCCCAAAATATCTTTGAGTCACTTTAGATAGAACCCTGAGCTACAAAGAGCATATCACTAAGCTTTCACGTAAAGTCGCCACAAGAAACAACATACTGCATAAGCTCTGTGGTACCTCCTGGGGAGCCTCTGCTGATTGTCTACGTTTAACTGGCATTAGCCTTGTCTACTCGGCTGCTGAGTACTGTGCTCCTGTCTGGTCGAAAAGTGTACATGTGAAGAAGGTAGACACAAAATTGAATGATACAATGCGTTGCATTACTGGTACCATCAAATCAACTCCATGTCACTGGTTACCTGTGCTGAGTCACATCCCTCCACCTCACTTAAGATGGAAGCAAGCTCTACTAAGGGAAGCTAAGAAAATCTTTGCATCACCCTCTTTGCCACTGCACCAGGAATTCTGCCATCCGTCACAGCAGCGACTTCAATCAAGAAGACCAGCAAGTGTCACTGCAGGGCAACTGATTGCAGATGAGTTTGACCTAACTGAAAGCTGGAAGCATGAGTGGTCAACAAAAACATTGGGAACAAGTGTCCACCATCTTGATCTCACAAAGAAGCCAAATGGTTTTGACCTACCGAGGAACCTCTGGTGCCGTATCAACAGGTTAAGGGCTGGACATGGTTGTTGCAATTATTTCAGGTATAGGTGGGGTTGGATCAGTTCACCAATGTGTGATTGTAACCTGGAAGAACAGATGATTGAGCACCTGGTCCAACAATGTCCTCTTCATTCGTACCCTGGCACTCCTGATGATTTGTTCGCTCTCACACCTGGCTTATCTGAATGGCTGAGAAGGATGGATTTTAAAGTTTGATTCTGCCTTGTGTATATATATTGTATAAAATCACCATACGATTAAATAAATAAAATAAACTCTTCAAAAATTCAACTCCCCGTAACCAGTTGCCTGCTACTTTTCTTACACCCCATCGCCAAGTCTGTTACGCTCCTAGGTAACCTATCCTCATCCATTAGCGTCATGTGACGTCACCAACAAAGCCGGTACATACACATAGCTTCATCCTTCAAATTCATTCCTAACATTGTCTTGGAAGATTCTTTTCCAAATATTTTTACGTCATGACTGACAGCAGAACAAATCTCAGCATGACAAATTTGGAACTATTGGTGACATGCAATTATGAATTTAAGCAGTGACAATTTGTACAGTGTGAATATTTTTATCATTTCGGATTATGGTGTTAAATGTATCTCATTTTTGTTTAGTATGTCAACGTTTCGTATTTGTGTCTCCTTTATACTTGATGAATTTCATTACTCAAGAATTTTTTACTTTTACTCAAGTGTTTTACTTTATTCAAGAAGGGTCTCTAAATATTAACAACACCGACATCACATTCAGTTTAATGTTGTGTCCTTTGCACCAGTATGCTGCTTGAAGCAACGATTTCTCATCTGGCTGACATTTTCCTCGTCACTATCAAACTCTCTTCAGATGTTGTTTAGGGCCCTATACTTCCAGTAGGATGCTACAAGCTGATTGAGTCACCTTGGAAAGCCCCCTATGTCAGGTCGTATGGATGTGTTTGTGAGAAGGGAAGCTAAGTCTAATAAACACTGATTAACTGTTATCTCAGTAAGACTCTCCACCCATATATCTAAATAGAAACTGGTGATAGTGACACAGTTTTAGCAAGCCAAGAGGTTCTCTGGAGCTTCTCTTCTTGGCTTTACAAGTTAACGTATACAGTAGTGATGGGCAACGCCCTTGCTCGAGACTCGCGAGACTGACGTCACAGATCTCGAGACCGATTCTCCTATGCTGCGTTCTGTGCGACGTTGCAGTAACTACGAGTGTAAGCTTGATAGGATAGTATATTAGCAGTTATTGCACGAAATAATGTTCTCATATGGACATGTGTGTTCTGATTAATTTTATCAAAAGCCTGCAAAAGTACTGCATGTTCAACTATGAGCCCCTTAATACCATTAACGAAAATGAAAAAAAATGTCAGTATCTTGAGGTGGACATCTTAGCTAATAACTGTAAATAATATGTGAATAACTGTAGATAGTATGTACACCTACCTGGATACTAGATGCGTGCATTATTGGAACGCGAGACGGGACAGGATGCGTGCGCTTTGCTGCATATGTAACCACCGTTGCGCATAAGTGGAACATGTAATCTTAAAATACCTGAGTTTGCTCCAATTCTTTCGACAATGGGCAATGCTCTCGAGACTGATTCTTCAGTGCTGCGATCTGTGCAACATCCCAGTAACGAGTGTAAGCTTCATAGTATACCACCAATGTTCTCATATGGAAACGTATGTGCTGATACACTTTGACAAAAGCCTAGAAAAGTACTGGATGTTCAACTAGGAGCCCCTTAACATCATTAACGAAAGTGAAAACACAATGTCGGTATCTTAACCCTCTAGGACCCCGTGTTATATATATGTAACATTTCGCTTTCAAGACCCCACTGGCCTCCAGGTATCTTTCCTTCAATAATACCTACTGTTACATATTTGTGAGATGTATGTGTCGCATTCTATGAACAGAACTAAAAACTAATATGCAGGTATTCCTTGGAGAAGCGTTTCGTACGTTCAGTTTGCAAGATGGTAGCTAGCATGAAGCACAAGGTATGTATTACTATTTATTTACTTCATTATCTTTGTATACATGGATGTATAAAAAATATCTCCGTTCCAGGAACGAATGAAACAATAAATCATTAGTCTGTATGACATTTAAAGTATTTACATGAGTACAATACCTCTCAGTGAAGTTATGTTACATATATGTAACGTTGGGTATTCATGGTTATGTTTACATATTTTCAGCATGTTTACTTGAATCACAGTTTATTTCATTTCTATTTGTTACAGTTGTCTGTTGCTGACGTAACCGAGCTTGTAAATGATCCAAATTTCAGTGACCTTTTGGATCTCGATGAAAATGATGATGAATGTGAGGAATTCCTTTCCAATTTTCAAGAAATTCCTTATAACCTAGAAGAAACCCATTCAACTTCTCACATACTTGAAGAAGAAAGTGCTACCAGTTCTGCAATGTCACAAGATGATGTTGCAGAAAATGAACTAATCTGGACTGATGGTGTTTTTTCTCCTGTGATCCATCCTTTTGTGCAGCTTCCAACAGTTCCATCTGATGAAGTTCTCACCCCTTTGCAGTACTTCAGGAGATTTATCACTGATCAAACGATTGAACTTTGTGTTGAGCAAACAAATATTTATAATTTGCAGAAGTCATATGAGTCCATAAATATTTCCAATGCAGAACTGGAACAACTATTGAGAATATATTTTAGAATGGGTTTAGCACAAATGCCTGGTGTGCGGAGCTTCTAGGAATCAAACATGGCATACAGCCTGGTCTCTGATGTCATGTCTTGGAACCGTTTTCAAAAATTAGTATCACTTTTACATTTCCAAAACAACCTGTCTGTGTTGGATGAGGTAAAGAGGGAGGATAAATTATGGAAAATAAGGCCTTGGCTTGATATGTTTCGTGAAGCTTGTCTCAGAAGACCACCCAAGGAAAGACAGTGCATTGATAAAGTTATGATTCCATTCAAAGGGAGAAGTAGTCTTCGACAATTCATCCAGAAGATGTCAACGCGTTGGGGATTCAAATGTGGGCTAGAGCTGGGTCTACACAATATTTATATGACTTTGATGTGTATCAGGATGCAGATCCTAACAGCGTGAAAAATTTACCGGGCGAGGGACTTGGTTACAATGTAGTAATGAAACTAACCGCTACACTGGAAGATAATTGATTTTTTAGGGTCTTTGCAGACAGTATTTTTGTACATGTCAAGTTGCTCAGTCCTTACTTAGAAGGGGAATCTATTATACTGGTACCATAAGAGCTGGAAGATTCAGACAATGCACCCTGCCGGACGAGAAAGAAACTGAAAACCCAGGGACGAGGCACTGCAGTTTCAAAAGTAGATATGACTGGCAAGTTTACTATTGTGAAATGGTATGATAATAAATCTGTCATATTATTGTTGTCTTTGACTGGGATAGAACTGCAAGAAAAAGCCAAAAGATGGGACAAGACTAAGAAAGAGCACATTCTCGTCCCAAGACCAAACATTGTTCACGAATATAACAGTCATATGGGAGGTGTTGATCTCCATGATATGTTGACTTCCCTGTAGAAATTTTCCATAAAATCAAGGAGGTGGTACCTGTACATATTTTGGCACATTGTTACGATTGCCATTGTAAACTGCTGGTTGATATACAGGGAAGACTGCAAGGTACTCTGTGAGATACATGTCCCTCTGAAAAAATTTCAGGCTGACCTTGCCAGCGCACTGATCTTTGCATGTCAGGGAAAGTTGAAGAGGGGACGACCAAGTGCTGAGGATATGCCCAAGAAGGTGAAGAAAGCAGCAACTACAGTGACACCAGTGCTGGACTGCCAGAAGGACAAGTATGATCACTTCCCACAGCGGAACAAGACTCGAGGAAGGTGCAAAATTTGCAAAAATATGAACTCTTTTGTTCAGTGCCAAAAGTGCAAAGTTTTCCTCTGTCTGAACAGAGAGTGCAATTGTTTCAGGAGGTTCCATTATTAGAGAGTTGAGTTTTTATGAGATGTAGTTCTAAAATATGCAGTTTTTGAGAGTTCCTTAATTATTTCTTCAGTGTGATGACTAAAAATTGAATTCGTAGGTTCGAACCCCACTGTCGGCAGCCCTGAAAATGATTTTCCGTGGTTTCCCATTTTCACACCAGGCAAATGCTGGGGCTGTTCCTTACTTAAGGCCACGGACGATTCCTTCCCACTCCTAGCCCTTTCCTGTCCCACCGTCGCCATAAGACCTATCTGTGTCGGTGTGATGTAAAACAACTTGTAAAAATAAAATTGAATTACTGACATTTCAGGAATGTAAAAGCTATTGTTCAATGTTCTCAATCGAAGATATTTCTGTAAATTTGTGAACTTTATCAGGAATGTAAATTGATAGAATGTAAAGGCTGAAGATGTTTGTGGTGTCAGATAAGCAATAAATTCTTTAATTTGAACTAAAACACATGTATATACTTAATACTGAAGCTGAACGTTCAGTATCCCTTAAAGCCCACTGTTACACATTTGTAACAACAGCGTAAAAAGGCTATGAAAGCAAATTTTAAATATTTTTATAAACTGCCTTCAATAAAGAGACAATTTCAACCCTTTGCAGAGAAAAAGTTAACTTCTCGAGCCATGGGTTGTCGCCATAAGACCTATCTGTGTCGGTGCGACGTAAAGCAACCAGGAAAAAAAAATTGTCATGGGTACTAGAGGGTTAAATGGTTCGCGAGTTTCTTGAGTGGAGATCTTAGCTGAATAACCCTGCATAATTTGTAAATGTAGATAGGATGTACACCTACTTGGATACCTTGCAATTGTTGTAGACAGGATAGCTTCTTGTGATGCAGGCTGGGCTGGAGGTGTTCTCCGTGACGATTCCTCTTCAGCAATATTATGTGTGCCGGATAATCCTAGAAGTATTTCTGCTGACATATTTTACTTCTTTTGAATAAACAATACAGCGGGCTGTGCTATGTGGTATCTCTTCGAAATAACCTACACCCACGACTTATGTTGCATTTTGGACTTCGCCTTAAAGTTGTCGCGTATAATTGGACACAATTACACATTGCACTGTCATATACTGAAGTACCTAATTATGACGTGAATACTCTCTAACACTGTAAGGATTTATTTTCTTCATCACCAAAATATTGCTAAACACAAGGAGTGGTGAAATGATATTCATTGTGGGTTCTGATAACGATCTACACCTACCTGTCGAAAGAATTAGAGCAAACTCTGGCATTTTAGATTACACATTCCACTCTTAAGAAATAAATTGACTAAAACATATGTTATCACAGATTATGTGATAAATAAAACATATGTTATCACATATTCGGTTTAATTTTTATTTGGCTGAAGATGGGCACTAATTGGCTGAAACAAGTCCCAAGACTGATGTAATATTATTTACCTGATATATTGTATTGATTTATTTCTTTTATTTGCACTTCAATTCGTATTGGTGGTTGCATGTGCAGCAAGGCCCATCTTGCCCCGTCTCGAGTTTGAATAATGCAGGCCTCTAGTATCCAGGTAGATGTACCTACAGTAGCCGTCAGTTTCTGTACTTAGCCTATTCATTCGTGTACTTACCGCTGCATACAATGCCCGAATGCTTATCCTTTACAATTATGTTATACTGTATCAAGATAGACCTCGGTAGAAATGACAGCCCTAGTTGCTTGTTGACACATATTTACGGAATAGAGAAGGCCAGTGGTTGGTTATTTGCGTACTCGGGACAAACAATATTCAGCTCCGTCTACCTGTAGGCTTACGACACGCATCACACAATGCGATGACAATTGTCTCGAGATCTCTCAAAGTTTCTCACGAGAAACGGTGCCTGCGCTAGTCTCGGTAAATCTCGAGACCATATCTCAGACTGCCCATTAATAGTATACAGTATAAATAAATCAAGAAGACTGTCAAGTTTTCTCCACAATCTGAGGAGAAACAGGAAGGGATGCATGAAGGAAAGGCATTCCTTCCATTCTTCTCAGTGATAACAGAAAGAATCAATAATGTTCTGAAGCATCACAAACACACAGAAACCATTCTAGTGGATATGCTCGGCTAAGGACCCTCCACTCCAGATATGTTTTGCATGCCGTGCTTGTGCAGTAATGTTTATATCTGGACCATCAAGTGTGGTATTAATTAGTGATGGGAAATTCTTGCTTGAGGGTTTCGAGGCCAGCAGCCAAAATCTTGAAATCTCATAACCCCTCTTGTGTCAAATTCCCTGCACACGTGCTGCATACTTGTGCAAATCATGTGCTGTATACATTCCTCTCTTGATGCACAGGACTCAGACTTTTATAAAGGATAGTATTTTCACCAAGTGAGTTGCTACGCAGTTTGGGTCCTGTAGCTGTCGGCTTGCATTCAGGGGATAGTGGGTTTGAACTCGACTGTCAGGAGCCCTGAGTATGGTTTTCCATGATCTCCCATTTTCACTCCAGGCAAATGCTGGGGCTGTACCGTACTTAAGGCCATGGCCACTTCCCACTCGCCCTTTCCTATCCCATCGTTGCCTTAAGATCTATCTGTGTCATCTTGACGTAAAACAAGTTTTAAAAGAAATTAAACCTGGATCAAAGAAGATATGCAGAAGTAGAGTAAAAAACTGATGGCAGGCCAGTGCACTTTTGAGTAGGAAGGGGAAATGAGAGCACACATCTCAAGAAGCTTGAGAACCTCATCAATTTCTTGCCAACAAGACTTGTCTCATTACACTCTGAAGAACTTAATAGAGTGTCACGTCTCAGTCAACTGGACAGGCCAGGAAGGTATTTGCTCTTCCATTCACAGCAAATAGCAGAAATGTAGCCTATGTGTGATTGGGAAGAAAGGTGTTAGGAAGTTATATTCACCCCCATTAAACCAAAAGGCGAATAGCAGAATCTATCATTTCATCTGAGGGTAAGTCTTGGATGTATTGTGGATGGGAAAGATCTGCCCCTTTCTGTTAATAATTTGTTGAATGCAATATTTTTATCACAAATTTTTTGCTACCACCAGAGAGCCATTTGCTGTTTTTATAGTTCAAACTATGTTCTGTTCTCCTTCTTTCCTTTTTTTTTTTTTTGCAAATAAGTGGTTATAATTTTACAGTTAAATAAAAAATGTTATTTGAAAATGGCAAGAGAAAGCATAATTCAAAGAAAAAACTCAATTTAAATTTAACCATAAATAATATTCTGTTCATTTTTTATGAGCTCCTAAACAGGATTTTTTCTCGATTTCATTTGTTTTTGCAAATAAGTCTTTACATTAATAATAACCAAGAATATCCAATGTACGGTACTCTGAAGGCAAGAAATTCTAAAAAGATGTTATGCATGTGTTGGAACAGATTAAGCAAAATATTATCTTTCGAGTCATGCTTCAAGAGAAACATGTTCACAGCATGGTGTGATTTGTACAGAGAGAGCAATACTGTTTGCTTTGACTCAGTAGGGGTTATGAGATGCTTGAGAGTCTTGTGCAAGAAAATTTCCCATCCCTACTCTGGGTTATTGGATTTAGACTAACTTTGTAATAATGCAATAAATAGTTTCTG
The DNA here is from genome assembly GCF_040414725.1 of Anabrus simplex. Classification (NCBI taxonomy): domain Eukaryota; kingdom Metazoa; phylum Arthropoda; class Insecta; order Orthoptera; family Tettigoniidae; genus Anabrus; species Anabrus simplex. The sequence goes on from NC_090266.1 coordinate 802,858,140, forward strand.
CGCAGAGCTAATACTATAGGAACATAATTGTTATTTTCTCCGTGAGAAATTTTTGAAGTGAGAATTGTTGTTTTCATTCGGTGGAATGTTCTGCTGCTGCTGCTGATGATGATGATGATGCTTGTTGTTTTAAGGGACCTAACATCAAAGGTCATCGGCTCAAAGTGGAATGTTCACCGACACCATCATCTTATAAAGAGTTCTTTCAAAAAAAAAAATCTAAACTCCTGGTCGTCATTGAAGGTGCTGAAGCCTTTTCCAAAAATCAGTTTTTTCTCTCTCTCTCTCTCTGTCTCTCCCTCTCTCTCTCGTGCTGCGAGCTGGCATTGCTGCTATTCTTCAATGTGTTTTTAACATTAAAATGTCTTCCAGCTTTGAGTTTTAATTCATACACTTTGTAAAATACAATATTAACCCATGAATGCAAAATGTTTCACAAAATCCTATAAATTCACAGCAGAAAAACATTTTTCTTTTGGCAAAATTAAATGTGCACAGTCAACTATTTCTGCAAGTAAAGGATTAAGTGAAGGGAATTCACAACAGTGAACAAGGGAAGGAGATGAGCAGGTGGGGGAAATAATTAGCTTCATGGTGGAATACGCTTTTCAACATTTCTATCTATAGTTAGTTGACCCCAGTGGGATGAAATGCATATAGAATGTGACCTTCACTCCATACCCTATTGCATCTCGTAAGGCTGAGTGCAGTGACTCGTTTATTCCTTAGTCACTGCTAATAGTGCAAGTTGAAATTCTACTTTGATCAATTTGTGAACTCGGATGATGACCACATTGCAAAATACATCCTTTGTAGATCATCTTCCTATTCAAAGGCAGATGTTCTCCCATAGGCAAGCTTTTACGTTATCAGCTAATAATGCTCATGCAAACTGTGCTTTACTGACTACCAAAAGGCCTTCGATACCGTCAAATGGAACCATGTTTGGAAAATCTTGGATGACATGGGTTTGCCACTCCATTTGATTGATCTCCTCAAGTCTTTGTATAAGGAAAATACAGCCATTATGAAGATTCAAAACAAACAGTCACAGCAGTTTTGTATGAGGGCTGGAGTCCGTCAGGGATGTATCCTGTCACCATTACTTTTCAATCTCTGTGGTGAATATGCAATGAGAACTGCATTAGATGACTGGGACAAAGGATTTTCCATTGGGGAATGCTAGATCAACAACTTGAGATTTGCTGATGACACCACCTTGATAGCATCATCTGAAGAGGAGTTGACAGAGCTGATCAAGAGAGTGGAGGAAGCAAGCTTAGAAATTGGATTATGCCTAAATTGACAGAAAACAAGTCATGATCGTTGATCGTAAGAACAACAACAGTCCACATATCTGACAGATTGGAGGTTGTGAAGTTGTACATCAGTATGTATATCTAGGCTGCTTACTATCCAATTCTGGTGGTTCCAAAGATGAAGTAAAGCAAAGAATTGAAATAGCAAAGGTAGCAATGCAGAAGATCTGGAAAGATAATAACATCACCATTAATACAAAGAAGAAGCTAGTTGAATCTCTAGTCCTCTCAGTCTTCTTGTATGGCGCAGAGACGTGGACCATCCTCAAATGTGATCGTGAACAGATAGAAAGCTTTGAAATATGGTGCTGGAGGAGAATGTTGAGTTTTCCTTGGGCAGCTCATCTTACGAACACACCAATCCTGAACCAACTTCAGATGAAAGTTCATCTATCGTGTAAGGTCTCCCAGCGGATCATATGCTACTTTGGACATATAATGCGCTGAGATGGTAGTCTTCAAAAGTTGATTGTTGAGGGCAAAGTCCAGGGAACCAGACAACGAGGATGAGTACCAACACGATGGATTGACATGGTGAACAGCCCCCTACAGAGTTCTCTCAGAGTAACCACATTGATAGGGAAAGGGAAGAATGGCAGAGTATGGTTCATTGGCTAGATGGCTGAATATTATGATAGTCACGAGGCAAAATGATGAAGAAGAAGAACTAGACATTGTGTGGCGCTTTCAATAATAACATTGTGCTTTCCTGATCTTGAAGTGGGATGGGTTTCTGATGGCTTGAATGGGCTAAGAGACACTATTTCCCAAGCCTCTTTACTTGGAAGAACATACCCAAGAAGAGAAACTGAGGAAAAACACTTCTAAGATGTCGAGAGTGGGATACTAACACTTTCTATCTCTTATCCAAGTTAACTTAGAAGTCTGCAGTTCTTCCAATGTCTCAACCATGGTGCGCACGTTCCCAGTCCCAAGTTTTGTCCAACGTTCTGTTGTTCAACACGAGATGATATTGTTTGACAATGCCCCATGAAGGCAACGATCAATTCAATATACCACTGTACCATCCTTTTGCGATAATTCTCTGGCTTGCGTTTTGTTTTGACTTTATCTTTTGGCTTATACTTACTAAAATAATTAATTGTTTATTGTTCATCCATCTATTCAATACATTCATCTTTTGTCTTCCAACTTGGCTGCATCCAGGATTAAGAAAAGCACCATGGAAGATAATATCTTAGATGTTTTAGGGAATTGTATGATGAGTCTGACTTCGAGAATAGTGAAGACAAGTTTGTAGTGACTGTATTTTGGGAAATTTCTCAGACAGTAATTAAAACTTGGTAAAAAGGCCAAGAAAAAACTATTAATAGTTCCTTTCGTAGGTTGTCCAGCAACTTTGTAAATATTTGAACATATAAGCAATTTATTAGTCTATTTCAGCTATTGTCAAGACATCCAGAAAAACTTTGCATATGACATGAGTAATGGTGAATAAAACTGGGCAGTGAAAATGTTGGAACACTTTAGCCTTAATCATTTTATTGTAGGCACCGAGAAAGTTGTTTGGGTCTCACAGTTATCAGCTTGCATTCGGGAGATAGTGGGCTCGAACCCCACTGTCGGCAGCTCTGAAGATGGTTTCCCATTTTCAAGCCAGGCAAATGCTGGAGCTGTACCTTAATTAAAGCCACGGTCACTTCCTTCCCACCCCTAGCCCTTTCCTATCCCATAGTCTCCATACGACCTATCTGTGTCTGTGTGACGTAAAGAAATTGTAATATTTTATTGTAGGCGCTCAGTAGACTTTGAATAAGAGTTGGCAGAACTACGTTAAAACTGCAGGAATTGTCTTTTTCATACAATACATCTCTCTGCGACTATAAGGAACAACAAAAAATTGAAACACCTTTGCCAGTTTACCCTGTGCTGTCAAACATATATTATGGAAGATCTGTTATCTGCCACTCCTAATGCTATTGCAGTCACTCACTACTGAGCAAGGAGTATTTAATTACACGACTACCAGCCTACTTATCATGACCAATATTTGTCTAATAGTCTTAACTCATTATGTAGTATTTTGGAGTCATTCTGTAATTATTCGTAAGTTTATAATTTATAATTACTTCTCTTGGTAGGATGCTTGATTTACCCTAGTTAACCTGCGAGTTAGATAGCAGAACCTGTCATTTCATTTCTACATGAGCCTACGATTTATAGTGTACAGAAAAGATCTGCGTCCTTCCCCTCAATTTATTGAATGTAATATTTTTAGCACACATTGTTGGCTGCCAAAAGAATATTATGAGTCTGGGAATATTTCACAGAAGTCCCAGAAAATAAAGTGCAACAAATTTTTATCCCAGTATATTAGGTCTGAAAGCATAGCAAAAGCTTTCAAATGATGCCCGACAGTGGCTGTCTGAAACTGTGTGTATAAGGACCTCATATTTTGCTGCTGGTTTGGACATTATTGAAAATAAATCTACAATCCACTCATAATTCTTATTCTTTGGATTACATTCCTGACAGTCCCTTGGAAAGTATGAATTCAACTTTTGAAGCAGTTTTTTAAAGTGTTATATTATTATTACTCGAAGTTCATGAAAACGAGAAAATGTTTTACCGCGTGACAACCATCGTACTAATGTAATAACAATGACTCGTGTATACTTCCCGATCTTCACACAGGATTTCGAGCAGCCTACGCTGCAAAGGTCGTGCCTTAACAAAGTTTATTATTTTCACTACGTTGTTTAGTACCTGCTTTAATAACACTGTTTTTTTTTTTTTTTTGTGAGGGAGTGTCTGTGTAGTACACAATGATTACTTTTGCAGTTTTTTTGAAACTTTCTTGATTTTTGTAACATAACTTTGCACTATCTTTGCACTCATCAGTGCAATTTTCCCACGGTATCTAATTTTCAATGAAGACTGTATCAAGCAGGGTGCAAATTTCACTACTGCCTGTAGAAAATGGAAGTAGCTTACAAAACAGAATATCCTCGTGAAAAGAACATGAAAATTCGTACTGCACAAACATTGTTAACACAGCTCATCCGACAATGTCTGTGGATTCATCCAGTTGTAGCGAAAATTTTGTTTGGCTGATATGGAAAATTATAGTATCTTTAACAACGTTTGATAGATCCTGGATTCAGTTACACACACATTGTTATTTTATAAGGACACACTGGAGATCAAGTTTGCAGTTTTTTCATGCACTTCACTACCTTCACAAATAGTTTGTGATATTTAGTTTCAACTCAGTTAATTTATAACTGTTAGGTTCTTCAGTCTGTCGAAACTAATTTATGAATAAGTAAATTTACAAACTACCTGAAGAAGAAAACATACGACAGTAAAAGGAAAAGAAATAACTTAATTAGAAATAGAGTGACGTGTTTTGTTCTTGAAAGAACATTTTCAGATTTTTTATCAAATCACACTCTAAAACATTAGAAATGTATAGACATTTATGTTTAAATACTTGAAATTTGGAACTTATCTTAATGATGTCCTCATTTCTCTCCAGTCTAGCAAGGATTTCAACAATCATTGAGTAAGTTGTACTTGGCAAGTAAGAAAGATCGAGACTGAGTGAGTTGGCCGTGCAGTTAGGGGCGCGCACATGAGAGCCTGCATTCGGGAGATAGTGGGTTTGAGCCCCACTGTCGGCAGCCCTGAAGATGGCTTTCCATGGTTTCTCCATTTTCACACCAGGCAAATGTTGGGGTTGTACCTTAATTAAGGCCACAGCCGCTTCCTTCCAACTCGTAGCCCCTTCCTATCTCATCGTTGCTATATGACCTATCTGTGTTGGTGCGATGTAAAGCAAAATTGTAAAAAAACACAAATGAAAGATCGAGATGGTTCCAGTGACAAGTCGATCTATATATTATTACTGCTTTCATCTCGCAAGAGGAACCCAAACTACTATCAGAGAAAGTACTTTACGCTTGATGAAAGTAGTTTAGATCTTCGGACTATATAAAAGCAGCAATTTAATTTTTGTTATCTTTATAACTGCTGCAGGCAAAGTCCCTGACGTGGACGGTCGCTGAGAATTGCTGTGCTCCGCAGAGCAGTTTGGGAAATGCTTGTTTAGATGGTCTTCAGAAACAAAGTCAATGTATTGTTTCCCATCGAATAAAGTTAATTACCCTATGATTTATCTTGTCTTTCTTCTAAACTTTGTATTTATGATTATAACTACTTAGCTGAAAAAGAAACAAACAAAAAAGACTAACATATTTTTACAATTTGCTTTACATCACACTGACACAGACAGGTCTTATGATGACAATGGAATAGGAAAGGGCTAGGAGTAGGAAGTGACCATGGCCTTAATGAAGGTCCAGCCTGGTGTGAAAATGGGAAACCACGGAAAAGCATTTTCAGGGCTGCCCACATTGGGGTTCGAACTCATTATCTCCCCAATGCAACTCAACAGTCATGTGCACCAAACCACACAGCCCCTCGCTCGGTACAAAGACTAACAGAACATAGTTTAAACTGCAAAAGCAGATTTAATGATAACAATTTAATCATACATGACTACTTGTAAACATTTGTTCTGTATGAAGGAAGATATGAGTTTGCTAATTTCCCTTTCATCTTTAACTTTACATGTAACTTACATATAAGAGCGTATTCACAAAGAAATAAATGATTTAGAATACAACACTTCAGAACAAAATAAAGTACCTAATACCAGCTATTGCCTTAAATTATGTTTCTGTACGTTTATGTTAAGAAATAATATTCAGTCCACTATTTTCCCCTGCAGTCTGCTTCATTGTTTATTTAATATAAGACCTGACTTAGAAGAAATTCTAACATAACTTAAAAGCTTTTCTGTCCATCAAAAACACTAATTAAAATATATTGTAACCATAAAAGTTTGTATTGATGGCTAGCTGAACACAAGACTCGGCACAGGGGTGTCCGGTTCTTATCTGACTTGTTACAGAGGAGAGGGAAGTAAGATAAGTATAATGGAATGCTAATTTTAAAAAAAAGTTTATTCATAAAATAAGGTCAGAATTTAACATCACTTCAGCACAGCAGTTACAATGAGTACTTCTCCTGGGGTTGAATTGGTCCTGGTACATTGTGGGGTCACGATGTTTGTTCATGGTGCCACCATCTTCCGAGTCGGTCTAGAATATCTAGGAGGTCTGTATGGTCTAGGAGCACTCGTGGTCTTGGTTGTAACACGGCACTGGGGTATAAAATGGATTCAAAGTAATTGATCTGCACAAATGAGATTGTTAGTAGCGATCTTTAACAAGTCACAAGCTGCACTCAATTGTCTTCACAGTGGGATTTCACTAATTAATTAGAAGAACACAGTCATTACTAATGGATTAAATTGAACTCAAAATTAAACTTGTGATGTATTAATCACATAAAATAAAGATCACCTTATTAAAGTTAAGTGTGAGAACATTATCCGAATAATGGCGTAGAAAACAAATTATCCCGTTTTAAAACTTCACACAACATCAAAGGAAAAAGAATAAGTTCCGTGGATTTAGTCCCGTTCACTATCGAAAATGTCAAAAGAAAACACTGTCCTTCCTGGAACTGTTTTGGGTTCGACACAAGTCTTATCGGGATAATTAAGGAATGTTAAATGCACCAGATTGTCTAAATACAGTACTGTGTTTATGCTCACTTAAGAATCTGGTCACTTGTAAAATAGAATTAAAGTTCGACGACACTGTTAAATACGATTAATTATATCAGTCGTTCGTAACATAGACGTACAGTTTGAAAAATGTCCCAACACCTTTGGTAGAACAACTATGCACTGTGATGCTTCACTACCGTAAATTTAATAACCTGAACAGTCTGAAAATATTGGATTATGTTTCACTACTAGCACAGTTTGTCATTTGTCAAGATTAAATATAAAATCATGGACAGTTTTGACGTTTCACTGACGATCACGTTTCAACACTTTCAGTATTCAGTGTTAAATAACTCTGTAAAGTTAATCACTGTCGTTCAAATACGAACATTAAATTATTTTAGCGTAACATCGTATTGGTGAGGAGATGTAAGTTTTAGTCACACTGTTCTTGTGAATGGTAAAACTCCTCACTGTTCACATTTCAACTTAGGCGCAGTTTCTATCACCACACACATGACACTGAAAATATTCTAAGTCTCATAATGCGTCGTAGTACGCAGACTTAAACTTCGCAGAGGGTCGAACTGACGACTTACATTATGACCGCAGAATACCCAACAGCCGGCCGTCCAATCTCGGCTGTGGTACCAAGTGAACTGGCTTGACAAGCGAAATGCCTGCCTTTTTATTCGGTATCCCCAAGAAATTATAACTGCTAATATCTTCCGTAATTTTCAACAGATCTCTTTGAAACTTGGGAGTCATGATTATAAAAAAATAGGCTACACGGTGATTTAGTTCATTTCTTCATATCTTAATTTATTCAGAAGAAATTAATGATGGAAAGGAATCAAACATTCCATCGGCTGACGTAATACAGCCTTGACCAAGTTCCCCAGTTTGTGACGTCACACTTACCCGCTGCACTCAGCTGATATGCTTGCAGGAGGAGCGTGCTCGGCGGGTAACATAACTCCACACACATCGGGACTTTAACTTAGAACCGTGTTATGGATATAATATATAACACTATAACTTACCTGTAAAAAATAAATACTATTAAAAAAGGAATTAAATTAAATGTCCCCCTGTGGGTGGGGGACACAGGCGAAGAATACACCCGCAGTATCCCCTGCCTGTCGTAAGAGGCAACTGAAAGGGGTGACCAAGGGATGATGACATTAGAACCATGAAACTACTTGTTCTTAGTACCATTACGTGAGGAATACCATGGGTAGATGTTACTTGCAGTTAGTACCACCATGTGAGAAACACCATGGATATAAGTTACCAATGAGTAGTGCCTTTATGTGAGGAACACCATGGTTCTCTGGGTAGTAGGATCTACGATTGTGTGTATTCCACTGAAGCGGGGGAGTGGGCATTCGGCTGTGCGAACTAATGTCCATGCACCGTAACACTGTGCTGGAATGTGTCAGTTCCCCTGGGTTCAGATTAGATGTGCGCTACCTATGAGTAGTACTACTTTACGAGAAACTCAATGGGTGTACGTTGCCTGTGATTAGTGCCACTATGTGAGAAAAACCACAGGTTTGGCTGGCTCCTGTGGTAAGTACCACTATGTGCGATAACCATGGGTGTGCGTTACCTCAGAGTAGTTCCATTATGTGATGAATACCATGGGTTTGTATTACCCGTGGTTCTACATTGCCTATGATCAGTAGCACTATGTGAGCAACACCATGAGTATACGTTGCCTGTGATTAGTTCCACTTAGTGAGTGACACCACGGGAATACCTGCCCCCGTGATTCGTCCCACTATGTGCGGAGCACCGTGGGCCTGCATTGCTTGTGAGTAGTACCCTTATGTGCGAAACACCATGGGTTTGTGTTACCTTTGAGTGATGCCATTATGTACAACATATGATAGGTCTACAATTCCTGTGATTAGTACCACCGTGCAAGAAACACCATAATTTTTTCATCATTCGTTTTAGATTCTAGTCAGTGGATAAGTTCTGAAGTTTTAATTTTCGTTTCATTCACTTCTTACCATTAAGGGCCAATGACCTAGCTGTTTCCAGTATGTTGACAGTTATGTGACCCAAACCACACAGCCACTCGCTCAGTACAAAGACTTCTTCATCCATTGAATGTAACGTTCTGCCAGGTATTGCTGTAATTTCTACACGTGCACTGTTAACGGTATTGCATATTGTATTTTGTTCCTTTTATTTCAGTGTAGGATGAGTCCCAGAATGAATTGCTGTTGCTACTCAACTCTGACAATACATCACACTCCTTCACATTTGTTCCTGTAGGTGTGGTCTGTAATTCAGAAGCTTTGATTATCATCACACATTCCTCTGTCAGGTACCCAGTGGCAGCAGTTGCATTCGACAGTTTCTTAAAAGCAAGGACCATAAATCAAGGATTAACTACATCGGCAGTGGCAAATACCTTGGTAGTATGTATACAATTAAGCTTTACACTTAACAGATGGTGCAAATCTTGCTGAAGTTCATAGGCAACTTCTGTTCTCCATTTCTTTACTGACAGCATTGTTTTCAGCTCACCCTGAATGGGTACCACTTTCTCGCTTGATATCTCTTGAGTTATACATTCAAATGGCTGCAGAATCTGTAGCACTTCATCCTTGGCTATCCATTCATCTTCTTTAACTGTTTCCAAGCTGTAAGATCAACTCAAAGTTGCAGCAATGCATTTTTCAAGATGACCCAACATGAGGCTATTGGTATCAAAAGGAGCATTCTCTACTTTTCGTTGGAAATGAGCTACTGATACCGTTGTATTGTATTAATAGCCGTCTATAAAACTATGTTGTTTGTTTCAAAAAGAACAAAATCCCATCGTTTCAGAGCACGAAAGTACAGTGTGACTTTCAAACAGAACAATCTCTGCCATCTGTTGATATCAAAAGGGACAATCTCCCGAACTACCAATCAGCTCTTTCTGCTCACATCATGTGAGTGCTGCCATACTGGTTCAATTGAGTTATAAATTGAGACTGCCTTGCTTATGCGTGCCTATTTTAACTGGAAGTATTTTCGGTGTTTTGAAAGTATATGAACATGCATGAACATATTATATTACCAAAACAAACTGTAGCTTTCTTCAGTATGTTCTGTGATGGACATGCTACAGCAAAACGTGACACTTGTCTCACCCACAAAAGCGAGGAAATGGGCCCACAATCAGAGGAAATGGAAATCAGTTGTTGCAAAAAACTGAGGTAATAACATTCAGTCAGTAAATATTTGAGGGGTTTGGGTGTAAAACATGGTAACTGACATTTTAGTGATTTGGAGTTACCGGGAAGGCAAACATTTACAAAAATATAACTACACATTTAGAACAGTCAGCATTTTAATATTTGTCTTACTGTTTAATTGAACATTGCATAAGGCAATGCTAGTAATATCATACACAAAGTATTTTTTTACTCTTTGAAAAACACCAATATCAACGCATACAAAACACTAAAAATGGTAGATACCATGTTATTCATGCTTGTGGGGTACACATATCAGAACTACTATTTGCTTGCATCTATGAGATGCAGTCTTTTGCGTAGAACTGGAAGAGTACATCTGAAAATCATAATTTCCCATATGCAGAAAGTTTCAAAAATGTCCCTTCTGCCATCTTCACTGAATATCTGAAGGCATGCTTTCTTGCAGTTACAGCCAGGACCTAGTTGACGACTTTTCATCTCTTGCTTCTTTCCTCGTTTCTGCAGGTAAGGTAAGGTGAACCTTTGTTGCGATCTTCTCAACTTTTTTTTGTTGCTGATTCAAACCCGTTTTCTTTCTTCTCCCACATCTTTCTCCTGTAGCGTCCATGTCATCAGTGACAGGATCATCACAGAAAAATAAATTAAACATTTATAAACAACTAATTTATAGTTAAGATATATGTTTACACAATAAAAATCTTAATTTCAAACCTGCACAAAATTTAATGCAATCTATCCTTCTTTTTCGGAATGTAATATGGTCACACTGTGCAAGAATAACATGGTATCTATTGGTGGGGGATGCAAATGAAGAATGCACGCACAGTATCCCCCGCCTGTCATAAGAGGTGACTAAAAGGGGCCCAAGGGGCTCTCAACTTGGAAGTGTGGGTTGGCGACCACGGGACCCTTAGCTGAGTCCTGGCATTGCTTCAACTTACTTGTGCCAGACTACTCACTTTCGTCTATCCTGTCCGACCTTCCTTGGTCAACTCTTGTTCTTTTCTGACCCCAACAGTATTAGAGCATTCAAGGCCTAGGGAGTCTTTCATTTTCACGCCCTTCGTGGCCCTTGCCTTTCTTCGTCCGTTACTTCGTTTTTCGATGTGATGTATCCCTTCTCTTTTCTCTCTGTCTACCCCCTGTGGGTGGGGGATGCAGACGAAAAATACACACACGGTATCCCCTGCCTGTCATGAGGGGCGACCAAGGGATGATTTTATTAGAACCATGAAACTACTTTTGATTAGTACCATCTCACGGGGAACACCATGGGTCGCCTTTACTCGCGAGTAGTACCATTATATTAGGTACACCAGAGGTTTGTGATTAGTAGCAACAGAGAGGGGTTCACTGTAGGTTTCCAGTACCTGTGATTACTATCATTGTGAGAAACGCCACGGGTCTGGGCGTTGCCTGTGATTAGTACCATTATATGAGCGACACCGTAGGTCTGTGTTGCCTGTGATTAGCACCCACCATATGAGGAACACCACGGGAGTACCGGTGTCTGTGATTAGTACACATAGGTGAGGAACACCATCAGTTTGCGTTGCCTATGAGTGGCGCCATTATGTGAGAAACACCATAGGTCTGCGTTACCTGTGCGACGTACAATACTTGTGAGTAGTACCGTAATGTGTGGACCACTGTGAGTCTTCGCTGCTTTTGATTAGTACCCCAACATGACAAATACCATGGTTCTACTTAACTAGCGATAAGTACCATTTTGAAGGGCCGTTGACCTGGATTTTAGACCCCTTTGTACAACAAGCATCCTCGATTCAGGATTGTGCTTTAGAAGTGGTCCCTTGGTCAGTGATACTATTTTATGATAGTTTTTTGGTTGGATCCACTGATTGTTTTAAATTCATATCCATCCATTCATTATGACATTTTTTTAATTTGGTCAGTGGATGACTTTGAATTTTTAATTTGTCATATTTCGTACCATTAGGGGCCAATGACCTAGATGTTAGGCCCCTTTAAACAACAAGCATCATCATCATCATCAACATGGTATCTACAGTAGATACCCCAGTGTATGTACAACATGGTAACTGCAGTAGATACCAACATATACTTGCAAGCAGGAAAAGTGAGGTTATAAAGTCTTCTTACCTCATTTTGGATATTAACAGTGTAGTGTTAATTTCCATTTTCCTCTGTCTAATAGGCTGGGTCCTTATCAGAAACATCACAGTCTTAATCACTCACTAAAAGCTGTTCAAGCATTGCACATTTCCTTTTCCCTGTCAAACTCCAGCTTCCTGCTAGCAGCCATTTTGTCTCACATACCATGTTTTACATGCACTGGTTTGGAGTTACCAGGAAAAATAAGTCTGTATACTGCTACCATCTGTTGAGATACCAAAAAAACAAACTAACCGCTCTTTCAAACCAGAAAGTCAGATACCACATTTTAGTACAATATTTCTATTTTGCCAAAATTGTCACTTACCATGTTTTACGCCCGAACCCCTCATTTTTTACCGGGTGGAAATTCAATTGGGAAATGGTCTTATATACTCTTGCATAGTCAATATCCATATGAACTGATCATGACCTCATTATTTTATTAATTAATAACGGTTTGTTATCCTTTCATTGAAAGCAGTTTCAAACTAAATTTTATGTTTAGAGCAGTAAAGCTTTTCTGAACATCCTTCATGTCTCCAGGAAGCGTGTTGATACCATAGCTAAAACATATGCGCAAACTGGTAACACCCCTGGTGATAGGAAGACCCAAATATTCTAGCCAAAAAAGGAAAGCATCGTGAAGTTTATTTCTTCCTTAGTGTGTGTTGAATCCCACTATTGCCACAATAAGTCATGTACTTGCCTTCTGAATTAAGTGTAAACAAACTGTCTGCCATGTACAATAATAGGGTTACAGATCCAGCATTACAAACTACCAAGTCTTATTTTCGATAGTGCACAAAATGCGCACTGTGGTGCTATCTCTGATCGGGGACTGAAACTACTAGTGTCGAGTGGCTTGGTACCGAAATTTATCATTGAGTTTCATCTCTATTCTATTCTCTTTGCTGCAAACAGCTGTACAATTTCTGTTAGCGCAAAAAATAAGCCAGTGAGGGGTAAAAAATCTATCGTTGACTATCGATAATAGGCATCTGACTATCAATGTCAGACGATAGTGGTAGCTATCGTTAACTATCGATAGCACTATCAATAGTTTTCCGCCTCTATTACACGCTATGAGTATCGACAATTGATGGTATTTTTTATACATGAAAATTAAAAACTTATTAGTGCTGTTCATTTTAGATTCTAAAAAAGTCCAAAGCTAAAATGTCCGTCAAGTCAAGACTGTTGCTATCCCAATGCTCTGCATGTTATTGTGAAGAGGATCCATTTTAGCTTTGGACATTTTAGAATCTAGAATGAACACCACCAATAAGTTTTTAATTTTCTTGTATAAAAAATACCATCAATTCTCGATACTCATAGTGTGTAATGTGGCATCTTTTTATAGTATAATTGTAGCATATTAATTTTAAGAGGTCTTTAATGTGTAATGAAACCTTCATTGTAAACCATGTATGGATAGACAAGGTTTCAGACATTTGACATAAGGTTGCCTACAGGCTAATGATGCCCTTAAGAAGGGCGAAACATGTCCCTGAGAAGTTTATATAGTATTATGTAAATTTCAGCCATGTAACATGTGGCATGTATTGAATAAGGGGTGATAAGAAATAAATTATTTTTGTGATAATTTTGCTTATAGTCAGTTTCAATACAGACCAATTATGAAAGTTGTCACTTGCAGAGTATGAAGGTGGCAAAAATCTGCAAGATGATGTTTTATGTGAAAACAGTGATGACAACGACTCTCTTTTGATCGTCTAGTTCCTATCTAAGTTTCGACCATTGAACATGATATGCTTGGCTACTATAATCCATTATAACAACTATCCTTAGTTTACAGACTTCTCTTCCTTCATTTTACTGACTTTCTGAAGGATAATGTTAATTTTTAAATTTTATTGTACCCTTTATTGAATGTATTGGTAATAAGATTGTGTGCAGATCTAAACTGATGTGTTTCATGCTGGTGGTCTTCCGTTTTTTCAGTCTAGGTAATATTATCTGTGACTTTTGTAACTCTTAAATAAACGTACAGTACATTCTTGACCTTTCAATCTAGTGTAAAGAAAATAGTGTAGGTATTACAATTCTGTAAGTTATTAGCAAAAGGAGCAATCTCCTTACATGTTGGTATCAAAAAGAGCAATATCCACGAAAATCTGAAAGTTAGTATCAAAAGGGACAATCTCCGAAATATAATTTAAAATACCTAATTAACCATTAATCATATGGTAGGTTTTCTTTGATTACTCGCTCATAGCCTGTCTGTTGTGTATATAAGACAAAAATCACCCAGATAGAGTGAATAGAAATGCATTAGATAAAAAAAATCACTCCCACTGTAAAGTGCAGGAAGGTAGAGATTGCTCCTTTTGATACCAATAGCCTCACATGTAGTACATACTGTTCCATCGAATTCTGTGTCCTGGATTAATGTTCTGAATCTTTTCTTTTGCATTGCAGATAGTTTTGAAGTAACCCAGAGTCAGTCTGTCTTTTTCTTGCATATTTGCTGCTACTTGTTGTTTTAAGGGGCCTAACATCAAAGGTCATCGGCCCAATTTGCATATTTGATGATGATGATGGTTGTTGTGTAAAGGGGCCCAGCAGCTAGGTCATCGGTCCCTAATGGTACGAGGTGCAACAAAATGAAAATGAAAACTTCAAAATGTATCCACTGACTATAATATAAAATGGATGTTTTTGTTTCATGATCATTTTTCATCACCAATCAGTGGATCCAATTCACAGTGTCTTAATTACTGGGATGATTCGTATTATCTAAAGAGGTCCAAAATCCACGTCAATGGCCCCTCATAATGGTACTAAGCACTAGCGATGGGCAACGCTCTCGTTCGAGACTCTTGCGAGAATCTCGTGACCGATTCTCCTTTACTGCGAGCTGTGCGACGTCCCAGTAACTATGAGTGTAAACTGATAGTATATCATCAGCAGTTATTGTATGAAATAACATTCTTATATGGAAACATGTGAGCCAATAAATTTTGTCAAAAGCCTGGAAAAGTACTGCATGTTCAACTATGTGCCCCTTAATACCATTAACGAAAGTGAAAACAGAATGTCAGTATTTTAAACTGTTCACAGCTTATTTGGGGTGGACGTCTTAGCTAAATAACCCTGCATAATTTGTGAACAACTGTAAATAGGATGTACACATACTTGGATGCTAGAGGCGTGCATTACACGAACTTGAGACGGGGAAAGATTTGCTTTGCTACATATGCAACCACTATTACACACGAGTGGAATGTGTAATCTAAAATGCCAGAGTTTGCTCCAATTCTTTTGATACGTAGGTGTGATGGGTAACGCTCTCGAGACCGATCTTGTGTGTTGTGAGCTGTGCTACGTCCCAGTATCTACAAGTGCAAACTTCATAGTTATCATCAGCAGTTCTCATATGGAAACATGTGTGGCAATAAATTTTGTCAAAAGCCTAGGAAAGCATTGCATGTTTAACTGTGAGCCCCTTAATACCATGAACAAAAGTAAAAACAGAATGTCAGTATCTTAAACTGTTCATGAGTTATTTCAGGTGGACTTCTTAACTGAATAACCAATATAATTTGTTAATAACTGTAGTTAGGATGTATACCTACCTGGATACTTCAAAATCATTGTCGACAGGGTAGCTTGTAATTTAGACTGGGCCGGAGGTGTTCTGTGACTATTCCTCTTCATTGATATTATGTATTTTTAAGTGCTGGAACATCCCAGAAGTATTTCTGCCAACGTATTTCACTTCTTTTGAATAAACAACACAGCAGGCCGTGCTATGTGGCATCTCTTCAAAATAACCGACATCCACGACTTACGTTGTGTTTCAGATAATCTTCAAGCTGTTGCATACAACTAGACACAATTACATATTGCACCGTCATATACCAAAGTACGTAATTATGAAGAGAATACTCTATAACATTGTAAGGAATTATCTCCTTTGTCACCAAAATATCGGTAAACACAAGCAGTGGTCATACGATATTGAATGTAGGGTCTGATGACGATGTACACCTACCTACTATTAATAATCTTGACCATAATGGCCAGTATTAGGTCTGTATTGACTTAATCACAGTAAATAGAGAGGTGGATGATCTGCCTTGTCAATACTGTGTGTTAAAAATTTTATTTACATTTCACATTTACATTATATGAAATGTAAATAAAAAATGTTAACACATTTACATTTTACAAAATGTAAATAACATCTTTTAACACATAGTATTGGCTAGGTGGATCATCCATCTCTCTGTTTACTGTACACTTACCTGTCGAAAGAATTGGAGCAGACTCAAGCATTTTAGATTACACATTCCAGTGATGTGTCATGGTGGTTGCATATGCAGCAAGGCACATCTTGCCTTGTCTCGAGTTCAAATAATGCACGCCCCTAGTATCCTGGTAGGTGTATTCTTTAAACATCAAACATTGTTTCATAAGACAGAGAGTGCCTAACCACATGATAATTATTTTAATAGGTGCCAACACCAGATATCTTATGAATTATTTCAAAGACTTTTTCAAGAACTTCGGTCTCGAAAGCCAAGAATAACGGCCGAGATGATTCGTCGTGCTGACCACACGACACCTCGTAATCTGCAGGCCCTTCGGGCTGAGCAGCGGTCACTTGGTAGACCAAGGCCATTCAAGGGCTGTAGTGCCATGGGGTTTGGTTTCAAGAACTTCACTAAATCTTGTTTACCTGTCAGTAAAGGACTGTCGCATTGTATTTTTAACTCATACAACTATTTTAGTTATAAGATGGTTTAATACAAATGTATCGGCATCCCGATCACAACTGATTTTGAGGCTGAGAGATAGGCTGATGATACCCACAACAAGGGCGAAAAATGTCAAATTCTGCAACCAATTTAAGTGCCATGCTTAAGTTATAAACATTCTCACGAATGTATTTGTATTGAATAGGCTGACCACTTCAATTATCTTAATTGTTTCAAATTAATAAAAGTACCTACAATAGCCGTCAGTTTCTGTACTTAGCTTATTCAATCGTGCACTTACCACTGCGTACAATGCCAGAATACGTATCCTTCATAATTATGTTTTACTGCATCTCAATAGACCTTGGTAGAAATGAAAGAAATGAACGCCCTAGTTGCTTGTTGACACATATTTACGGAATGGAGAAGGTACATGGTTTGCTATTCGTATAGTCGGCACAAACAACATTCAGCTCCGTCTACCTACGACACGCTATTCGTCACACAACACTCTCAAGATCTCTCTAAATTTCTCGTGAGAAATAGTGCATGCGCTAGTCTTGAGAATTCACTATTAAGCACAGGTAACATAGATGCATGGTGGTACTAATCACAGAAAATTTAGACCCATGGTGTTTTGCACATAAGGGTACTACTCAAAAGCAATGCAGACCTGTGGTGTTCCTTACATAGTGGGACTAATCACGGGTGCCGGTATTCGCGTGGTGTTCCTCACAGGCCATGTATACCCCTGGTGTTGCTCACATAGTGGTACTAATCATAGGCAATGTAGACCCACAGTGTATCACACATTATGGCAATGCCCACAGGCAATACAAACCCATGGCGTTGCTCACATAATGGTACTACTACTCTCAGGCAATGCAGGCCCATGGTTTTACTCACATAGTGGTACTAATCACAGGCGCCAGCCAAACCCGTGGTGTTTCTCACTTAGTGACACTAATCACAGGCAACGTAGACTCATGGTGTTTTTCATACAGTGGTACTATTCATAAGTAATGCAGACCCATTCTGAACACAGTGGAACCAACTGGTGGAATACACACGATGACCAAATCACAAAAACGCCCAGACCCATAGTGTATCGCACCTAATGGTACTGCTCCAATGTAACGTAGACTGTCGTGAACGGCGGTTCGCGACGCGCCTTTCGCATATATCAGAACGAGCGAATGGACTCAAATGGGATTCGAATCCTGTAGAAAGCCTGTGATTTGAAAAGTAGCGGGCATATAAACACATGTATATATGAAGCAGTGGCGTATGCTGGGATCAGGACGTGGGCTACCACTAGACTTAGGTTACTGCTTTTCGATGATTGGTTTAGTGAACGTCAAGCCTTCAGCGTTTTGAGCTGTAACCAACAGCCAACGGAGAAGCCTGCTGTGTTGTCAAGGCTGCTTCACAGGCTACTGCCAACGCTCAACCCCTGATCAGTGGAGATGGTAGCCGAAGGTTTAGCAAATGAAATTCCGGCTTTGTGACTAAATGAGTAGAACTTTTGCCTTTGGTCCTATAGCCCCAATTCAGTTTCCAGAATCAACCCCCTCATACTGTTAATTCCCCTGGCTTGGAGACTGGGTGTTTATGATGTCATCGCCATTCATTTTATTCCCATTAGGTCAACACCAAGCCTATATAGATGCCATGCCCCATTATTATTATTATTATTATTATTTTACAGCGGTTGTACCCATCGTTCACTGGTTAATTAGCTTCCTCGGGAGATCAGTGGTGGTGTCCGACTCATGATCACGGCTTCGATTCCAGCCAACAAAGACTGCATTTCATTTCAGCAGATCTACCAATAAAAATAAAACTATATTGCTCCTCACGGGGCAGCCCTGCAGTCTCTTCCTACAAGGATGTAGAAGTAAACGGGACTGAGGAATACGCACACTCTCTTATCTTTATCATTAAGTCAGAGGTATGAGGTGAGGAAGTATATGCGATGAGTAACGCATGGTTGATAGTTAGCCATGGCGATCTGATGGACCGAAGCCTAGCACACCTATCCTCCGCCGGTCCCTGCTCCTAAACAATTTCCAGCAGCAAGCCGTATGGCGTGTCGAGGGGAGAGGAACGAGAGTCGGGGCTGCGATATCAGTCTCCGATGCCTTGCTCTCAGAAATATGTGCAACGTTTTTTCTCACTGCTTTCAAGTTTTGTAAATCGAACAATGTTTAAGATGCTTACATTATAATGTGCTTTAGACTTCCATCATTCTCAATTGAGATTTGGGCTTCACTGATAGCCGTGGTAGCCCTCGGTATACGCCACTGATATGAAGGAAAATTACAGGAGAGTTTGTATATGTCCATACTTCATAGTTCATAAATGAAAGTGATGATAATAATAATAAGAGAAATGACAGAATAATCCAAAGAAGGATTTAGAACATTCGATGTGGCGTAGAAACATTTATGTCTTAATGTTGTGAACTATTGTGCAAGTTAAATGCGCACTTCTTCTGGGTTGGAAATATACGGAGTCACATGTAAGAGACATAGAAACAGCTTCCAGAGTGTTCTAGAACATCACATGTAGTTGGCGCGTGACTGGGTGGTTCCATGCTAAAGAACCAATCAGAGAACAGTGATACGGTGACGTGCACAAGTGACGCGTAGTAGTGGTGGATTAATCAAGTAGAGAGTTCTTGAAAGAATGGAATAGGGAATATAAGCTCAGAACTTGTAAACAACAGGGCTTTTTGACTCATGACGCTCGGAGAGGAGGCTTTTTGACTCACAGGACTTGAAGAGGGCTTTTAACTGTAGACTCTATCGCCAAGAGAATTGTTAGTGTGCTGATATAATTTGAGGAGAGCCGCGAATGAGTAGATGAAAACTGTTAGTAAGTTAAAGGGACATTAGTCTCTGAAAGTAAGCGAGATTCGTCATTGAGCAATGTCACGGATTTACCACACCAATTGTCAAAGTAGGTGTTGGAATAGAAGCCTCATAAACTAATGACATTTGTAATCAGGAGAATAACGCCTCGCCGTGAAGAGTAACGGGTTCCAGGGATATCTACGCAGTAGAAGGAAGAGTCGAGGAAAGAAGACTTCGATTGGACAGACTCAAATTCCACCCCGTAGTTAAGTATTCAACCAGTGAATATACTTATTATTGTGTGTAACCTCAAGACTTAAAGACGTGTGTGTGTGTGTGTGTGTGTGTGTGTGTGTGTGTGTGTGTGTGTGTGTGTGTGTGTGTGTGTGTGTGTGTGTGTGTGTGTGTGTGTGTGTGTGTGTGTGTGTGTGTGTGTGTGTGTGTGTGTGTGTGTGTGTGTGGTGTGTGTGTGTGTGTGTGTGTGTGTGTGTGTGTGTGTGTGTGTGTTTTTTTTTTTCTCTTGGGTTTTATAATATAATTAATATTCATACTTTCCCGATCTGACTATACGCTCCCAGAATTCCGAACCCAAGTCCTTAGCCTGTTAGAATCCTTAGGATATGACAAGACCCATGGTTTTTCTCACAAGGTGGTACTAGTCACAAGTAATGATGACCCATGGTGTTCCGCATGTAAAGGTACTAATCCCAAGTATTCTCATGGTTCTAATATCATCATCCCTTGGTTGCCCCTTTATGACAGGCAGGGGATACCGTGGGTGTATTCTTTGTCTGCATCCCCCACCATGAAGGGATTTGCACAGTTGATAGTACCATTTTTTCTGCTGACTCTTTCAGTGATCAACTTTGAAGTATGCACAAAACATCCAACATGCTGCATATTTCAGTGCTGCTGTGGATGAGTTGCATTGAAACTGTCATATCTGCAGCATTATCAGTGTAATTGTCAAAATATTTCCCTGAATTCTCCACAGAGTAGTTGCACTTTTTAAGGCTTCACCAATGTTTTAACCCGTGTGTCATTTCAGGAAACAACAAGTTTCAAGTGACAGTAATTGCATATTCCAATTGCAGTCAGTTTAATGACATGTCACCATCATATAAGCCTCACAATTTAATGAAGTACACATATCTTGTCAGCGATTCGTAGGAGACATGTGATGATGATTCCAATATAATTCGGTGATTTTCTTCTTCGTAGGTAGCCTCAACAAGTTGGCATAGCTTCTTCCTGTAGGGGATTTTATACATAGGATCGAGCAGTAGATCGAAAACCGGTATCCTCCACTATGGAAATCGGCTGTAAATCTGTGGTGACACCCTCGCACTGTATTCAGAAATAAGAGAAATTATTATTATATTTATTCATAATGTTTTAACCTGGAAGGTCTCCATGTGATATGAGTAATTTGTTTTGTACAAGCGGATGGGAAAACAGTGCTATTTACAACTCGGAAAGTTTCTGTGAGTCATGTGGAACAGCCCCGAGTCCGATGACGTGGCCTGGTTGTTATTGTTTTGGGACCCAGAAGAGGTTCAAGGCGTGGTCTTGGTATGGCAAGAGGATCTTCCACTTATGATTGGAAGGCCAGGATCAATCTAGACGTACCATATGAGAGTAGGGGGAAGCTGAGGTCCGTTTAGACATGTGATAAAAATATGGAGAGAACTTTCCTTAATACTTTTGTGGAATGTGATGTGTGGTACTGACCTACAAACTGTGGAGTGCTTAGGCACTTGGTATTATATCACTTGTGGTGGCTTAGTGTCTTATATGTTGGTAAGAGCTATAGGGTACTGTATTTCAGACCTTCCATAATTTATGGTCTGGAACAACAAGTTTGTGTTGCTCGACTAAAAGTATTTTAAACCAAGTGTTAGAATCAGTGAACACAGAATTATAAAGGTACAGTATTTATGTGATATAACAAATGCCAATAATGAGAATATGCAAGTTGTGTTGATGCACAGAGACAGTGAAGGGTATTTATCTACATATATATGCTTTGTAATTAATGTTCATCGGGCTGGCTATAAATGGTAGCTTGGTCCTCGCTTTTAGTTTCCCACTGTTTTTATTGTTGTTGGATGATTGTGTAAATATAAAGTCTTCCAACAGTATTTTGTGAGTGTATTTAATGTATATTTTGGTGTGTTGATGAGGGCGCTCATGCATGGATATTATTCAGAATATAGTCAGTTATTTTAGAATCAGTGGAGTTATTGATGAACCTGTAGGTGCAGTTCCTAGCTATTTAATCGTTTTCAGAAGCTTAGATAAGGCCTGAAGCAGATGTACCAGTACGCAGCTTTATGTACATGCACTGGGAGAGGGAATTATCATGCTGTATTAAAATTTTAGGGATCCATTCTGGTGAACTCTGGCGCCCATACTACAGACATTTCTATTAATTATTTTTATGAATTTATTTTATATAATTACTTTTATTAATGTGTTTTATTTAAATTACTATATTACTTTTATTTCAATGGTTTCAATGGTTTATTCAGATAGATTACAGTGGTCACCATACTGTAGCAGGAAAATGCCCGTACTTCGAGCTTGGAAGAGCATGAGATGAAAGTAGAGCGTGTACGATATGTTAAATTGGAGTGGGTACAGAGAGTGAGAGGTTTAAACTCCAAATTAAGTTCTCATTTATTAGACAGTACAGCTGGAATTTGTTATGCACAAAATCTTCTTGCGCTGTTGTTGGCAATGTCCTGCGTCAAACTCCTGGTCCTCTCGTCCAGGTCAGAAACAGCTTACTGCACCAGGAAATCATATACCATTCCCTCCATGGGTGCTCTAGAAGGTCTGGAAGTTCTTGGAGTTCGAATCGCAGGTTTCGCTTACTTGGCATAATGGGGTAAGCACAGGTATATGTCTCTCAGACTTGTATGACAACTCTGTAATGAATGGCAACATAGAAATATCGATGTTCGTGTACAATGCCAGTAAAATCAGACATGAGACAACCCTTTAAATGAACTGCACGTGTCTTAACTTGAGATAAAAATCAAATAACTCAAATAAAACCTTTTGTGGCTGAATGTCAATGGAATAAAATCCACACAATCTAAGCACAACTTGCACTTGACAACTTTAAGCACACAAAAGCAAGAATAATCAAAGTTATGAATGTTCGTAGAATTTGAGGATGCAAACAATCATCATGTATTACAGTAATTCAATATCACTTTAATTTTATGTACAACTATTTGGAAAGTTTATTCAGTGAATGAACATTGCTAAATACCATAAATATTTTTGTTTAATAATTTATTGCAGCCAATGGCCATGCACACAATAATTCACAATGATCAGATTAGGTAATTAAATTCCATAGAGTAAAAAGGTACAATGTCAGATAGTCATTGTCAGGTCTTTACTAGCAGTCATAGTTCCGCTTGTAAGCAAGTCCGTACATTGGTGCTCGTGTGTCCATGTGTTCCATCTGTGAGAGGACATTTA
This sequence comes from Anabrus simplex, assembly GCF_040414725.1. Taxonomy (NCBI): domain Eukaryota; kingdom Metazoa; phylum Arthropoda; class Insecta; order Orthoptera; family Tettigoniidae; genus Anabrus; species Anabrus simplex. Next base: position 802,881,486 of record NC_090266.1, read on the forward strand.
GAGCTGAACTCTGCCTCACACATATTGTAACGCACAGTGATGGGAGGCCGTTTGCTTGTCTAATTTGCGACACTGTATTGAGATCGTATTTGGCAGGGCACAGTGATGAAAAGTCTTCTGTCTGCCTAATTTGCAACACTCTGTTGAACATGCCTCGTCCGCTTGTAGGTGCACGCGGTTCCTCTTTACCAGTCTTTAGCGAGTGCGGTAATGGATATTGTTCTTGCGGTGCAGTTGATGAGGTGGTACCTGGGGCATTTTCCACCACAGAGCCGGCAGGTACATTCTTCGTCTGGTTCGTGGTATCCAGCGGTTTGGCATACCTTTCCGTGGAACCCGTGGACGGCGAATCGGGTGAAGGTGTGGCGTAGGTTGAAGCCTGGGCCTTTCCATTCGTCGTTTCTCATTGCCTCAGTTTCATAGAATTCTTCCGGGATTTGCTGTGCTTTTCGTCGTCTTTCTTCCAGGACTGCGGCAGATGCTTCGGTGTCGGGAAGGTTGAAGGAGGTTTTTATGTCCTCTAGGAAGAACGGCTCATCCACCAGGGTGTACACCAGTCTGTTCTTTGTATATTTTGATAGTTGGAGGATTCGCTTGAGGTATCTGGCTTTGATATTCTCAATCCTTTTTAGATTCGCTGTGTTTAGTTTGTGCCAGACTAATTGTATACCGTACGTGGCTACCGGGGCAACTTTAAGTTTGAACAATGCCACGGCTGTTTTCACTGATAGATTCTGGAGCTTGGGGATTTCGAACATTGCTCTAGTTGCTGCTATCGCTCTTTCTTTGACGTGTAGTGTGAAAGTTTCTCCTGTAGTCTGGAGCGTGATACCTAGATACTTGAATGATGATACTATTTCTAGCTGGTCCCTGCCGTTTGAGAAAACGTCGTCTTTTGCGTGTCTTCCTCCTCTTCTAAATTTCATCACTTTGGTTTTCTCACTGTTGATAATTAATGAGTTTTTGTCTGCCCATTCTTGTAGGTTATTGAATGCCTTCCGGATTCCGATGGGGTTTCTTGATAGCAGAGCCATGTCGTCGGCATACATTACAAGATTGACCCCTGCTGGTTCTGTTGCACTTGCGATATCGGCTGTCATCAGGTTGAACAATACCGGGCTCATTGGGTCTCCTTGGAGTACTCCTTTGGTCTGCGTTATAGGTGTTGAGATTGTTGTCCCATCGTGGATTTTCACGTAGTTTACGTTAAGTATAACTTTTATCATTTCCAATTCATGCTGCAAGTTGGTTGGTGTTAGTGTTGCTTCCAGTTTTCCTATTAGTATCTTCCTGTCGATGCTATAGTGTACTATAAACCTACAATTCAGTAATAACAAATATTAGTACGCAAAGATAAAAACTTCATGTCAAAACTGAGAAGCGGATCAGACACGATTAGTGAGGTTAGTGACAAAACTCACAAAACGCACACCAGAAGAGAAACACACAAAATTATTGTCAAGTGAGGTCAAGTTACAAACCGCACACCAGAAGAGAAACATAGAATTCCGTGACAACGCGAAACGGGATTAAATCACGAAGAATACACAAAGGCAACGTACACACCATGGCACCAGGTAAAAACAACTGCAACGACTGCACAAAGACAATCAAAGATGAAGAACAGGCAATCTTGTGCGACGGTAAGTGCACGACCGTGTATCACATAGAGTGCGTAGGCGTCTCCGTATCGGCGCATAACGTGTTAAAATCGAAAAAGAACAATTTCTTCTGGCTCTGTACCAAGTGTAGGCATCAATTCGTCGCATACGGCATTAACATAGCGCCACCAGAAGAAGACGTAACAAGACGCGCTGTCCTGGAAAACAAAGAAATGTGCTCCAAATTACAGAATGACGTAAATGAAATTAAATCAACCATTGACAACCTCAGCGAATCACTGCTAAGCAAACTAGCACTCATGCTAGAAGTGCAAGTGAAACAATCGGAAATAATGACGGATCAGCTGAAATCTACTATGACCCAGCAAACATCAATAGGGAAGGAATCCACAACTGCAGGCAAGCAACCGTACTTAGGAGTAACTCAAAACCACGCACAGGAGACGAGAAACACACAAAACATCGCTCATAGCCCGACCCAAAGCCAAAACCACACTGTTAGAGAGCAAACCAGCAGCGTGCTACGAGCAACCACGGACACACAGTGCACCAGCTCCTGGCACAAACGTAACCATTACGGTACAGGAACAGGAAAAGGAAGTAGCAACCTGAGAGCCGCCGAAAAACTAGCATGGTTCTACGTTGGAAGACTAGACCCCACCACTACAGAAGAAGACATAAAGAGCCACCTCGCAGAAAACGGCATAAAGGACGTTCGGGATGTCACCCCCTTAAACTCCAAAGGACAGAACAAAGCCTACAGGCTCGCAGTTCCATTTTCCGAAAAAGAAACCATGGAGGACCCATCGTTCTGGCCCGAGAGGGTAACTTTTCGCCCCTACAAGTTCTAACAGTGAACCAACCAACCCGACCGTCAACACCAGCTCAACACTCGACAACGCCAATCGCTCAGCTCCCGACAGAGACCGAACTTACACATCAATCCAAACGATGCTATGGAACGTTGAAGGATTCAGAACGCTACTCTCCAGAGATGCAATCACGAAGTGGGACACATACGACATCGTAATGCTTACAGAGACCCTCGCTACAGAGGGAATTGACATCCAGGGATTCTACGGCACCCATATCATCGCAAAACAAGGAAGCAGAGGACGCCCTGAAGGTGGGATCAGTTGCTACCTCAAACCACACTTGCAACCAACTCGAGTAGTTTTCAATCACAGTTCACAATGTCACTATCTACCCAACTCATCAACATAATAATAGCCTATTTCAATCCAAATATCGATGCAGAAACCATTATAGACAGCTTAGGAAGAGCCATCGAAGCATTCAACGACAATAAGCCCCTCCTTGTGGCCGGGGACTTCAACTGCCGGATTGACAAAAGAAGCATCAAAACTGACAATGTTGTAGACTTCCTAATAGACAACGGGCTGAGACTAGTGAACACAGAAGATGAGTATACATACATAGGACATAACGGGAAAAGTACAAACGACCTGGTATTCGTCAGTAATCAAGGGATATACCAAGTGGAGCAGAGGATCGCACTCAACAATCCAATCAGAAAACACCTACCAGTCAAGACCTCCCTCCGCATAGGTTTAGACGCACCCATGGAAGTTCCGGAATTACCAACAAGATTCCCTAGAAGACTAGACATGAACCTATGGGAGGTAAACAAAAGAGCCATACCGGAAATAAACACAATGATCAAACTAGGAGACATTGAAGAAGCCACGGCAAAACTGCAGCAAATTCTACTGGCCTCAACTACTAAACCAAACATCCAGAGAACGGCCAAGAAATGGTTTGACAAAGAATGCTACATTGCAAGACAAAAAACTCTGGAATACCTCCATAAAGCCAGATCCAGTAGCAGCCAATGTCACCTACAAAAATACGCTGAGGCGAGGAAAGCATATAAAGAAATATTAAGAATGAAAAAGATAGATCACAAACTACTAAAAGAGAAAAAGCTGATCGAGGAAGCAGAGGAAAAACCCCACCGAATCCTGAAAGGAAGCAAGTCAACACAGAAAACCTCTATAATAAGCCCGCAGCAGTGGACGGAACACTTCCGAGAACTTCTTGGGAACGCATCTTCGAACGAGTTTGAAAAAAGAGACATACCGGAACATACACTCCAACCACTCACAACCGATGAAGTATGGAGAATTATCCAAGAATCCAAGGACAAAAAGGCAGCAGGCCCGGACGGAGTGTACAACGAGCACATCAAGGCCACGGCGGCGGACACTGTAAGTGTACTGACGCTACTGTTCAATGAATGTCTGAGAAGCAAGAGGATCCCGAACATATGGCGACAGGCCAACCTAATCACACTGTACAAAGGCAAAGGCAATAGGGATGATCCCAGCTCATACCGAGGAATCGCCCTGGAGTGCAATATCTTCAAAATGTTCTCAAAGGCCATCATAGCCCGCATCAGACCAAGAATAATAGAAGAGATACCACCCAACCAATACGGATTCATGGACGGAAAATCAACACTACAAGCCATAGGGAAAGTAACAAACGAAATAGACACTGCTCTAGCACAACCATCCACACCACTGTACACTATATTCATCGACTATCAAAATACCATAAATATTATTTACAGTTTTATACGACACACATTTTGACTGGATGTTCACGCACCTTCACATTTAAATGCGACACAAGTAGGGAAATTAGTCCCGTTCACTCAAAACTTTGAATTTAAAGACTTAGAATTCAATTCTTAAATAGTGAAAATTAGTTCCGTTCACACAATGTTTTAAACTCATAAGTAACATGAAGTTATTTCGCACGAAGACTAGGACTGTCAAAGTATTACACAGTTCTGTTTATGAAACAAATAACGTGTAGTTATTTCATCCGAAGACTAGTATTACATAGTTCATGAACGACCTAAATGTTCACTGCACAGTTTATGCTCACAGTTTATGCCTCAGAAAAATCGAAGTTCAGATTCAGTTTGATTCAAGAGAAACCTAAGTGTTTGATGCACAGTTTATGTTCAGAAAATTGTAAGTTCAATTACACAAGGTTTTAATCACTTGAAAAATGTTTAAGTACTGCACTCACTGATTATACGGCTATGTCCATTGACAGAAATGTTAAGTGATGCACAAAGTTTTAGTTACTTGGAAATATTTGAAGTATTACACTCACTGGCTACACGGCGGAGTCCGTTAACAGAGAAAAATAAAAGTATTTCTTCTCACCAGTAGTTTGGTAGAGTGTCACAGACTTCAACTTGATAACTTTGTCTTCTCGTAGCGCTGACAACCACCAGCAGTCAACCTCGCAGGTCTGACTGTGGAATAAGACTGTACTTTTGGCCAGCACTCGTGTCTTATTTATACTTGAGTCGCAGACTGCAGCCGTTTCATTCCTCCTTCAATAACTTTTTAATCCACAGTGGATTTTAATGAAACTTTGTAGTATTATAGGCATTAAAATTGGGTGTACGGCAATGTTACTCTCCTATTCATACCGTAATTATACAAGTGATTAAGGGTAGAAGGAATGGAATGTTTGACGAGTGACGTACCTTAGCCTTGGTGAGCTGGAGCTGGCTCCTACGTCACTCACCACGTTCGCTGTAGCTGGCATGCAGTGAGTATTTTTTAGTCTGAAATACTTCGAACCCAATACGTTTCTGGTACAATATGGACTGTTTCCTAAAGGAACAATAGATTATTTTACATTAAAATTTAACATGTTGCTTTTATGGTTTTCTGTGGTTTCGCCATTTTTACATCAGGTAAATGCTGCCAATACCTTTACCTTAATGAAGGCCATGGCCGCTACCTTCAGAATCCTAGTCCTTTCCCATCATTGCATCGCCAAAAACCTTTGATGTGCTGGTACAATCTTGAAGTACTAGGAAAAAGAAATGTTACTGCTTTTACTGATACAGAGATACGCTAGCAACTTACATAAAATAAAAACGGCATCAACATAGTTAACATGTAAATACAAAGAGAAAAATTATTTGAATATATTTCAGTACTGTAGTTGTGAAATAAACAGTGCCTGTGTGCATTATTATTATTATTATTATTATTATTATTATTATTACTTCCATCACAGCTTTAAACACAACTGACTGATTATTAACATTGTGTGTTAAAACTGAAGTAGAACCAACAACAAGAGCCAAAATAATTTTTACAAATAAACGTGAACACACTCAGGTTTTTATTGTTAAGAACAGAAGATATTCGAGAATCAATACTAATTAAACATTTCAGCGAAATTATCTACACAACTGTTAAGATATTCTCCTTTCAAACACACCTTCACTTTAATAATCCTCTCATTGATGAAAGTAACATCGGAAATGCAGTCAATGCCCTTGTGAAGAACAAAGCCAACTCCATTACTTGCTTCTGTCTCATTTCTGCACCAGTACAGTTTGTATCCATCATTAGTAGTTTTGTGTTGCATCCCTTCCACTTCGACTCGCTTAGACCCAAGATGTTAATGTGTCTACGCTTCATTATATCTGTTATTTTATTACAGTTTCCAGTCAGTGTTAATACGTTCAAGGTAGCAACTCTGAAGCTGGCTTTTCTGTTATTTCATCCTTTTGTGTTTCTTCCTATAATGTTTGGATGAGCTTCAGACTCATTAGAGTCATCATTATTTCCAAAGTCGATTGTTCTTTGGTTGAAAGCAATTGTGAAGAGTATTCTTCCAGCTGACTTGCTAGGCCTATCGCCGAAGAGGATTTTCCTTTTGGTGTTTTACTCCGTTAGCCTTTAGAAGTCCCCTGCCACATCTGCAAGGCAGCAGTTCATTGATAAGCAGTTTCAAATTAAATCTCTTAAATAACAAAAAACATATGCGGTTTATTATGGAACTAAATATCTAGAAACTTTGTTGTGTCATGTTAAAAAAAGGTAAATCTCATATTTAAGAAATAATTAATGACACTAACAAAGAAAGAAGTAATCCATAAAACAATGTTACAAGATCTTATATCTTATTTTGTTTGTAACAAAGTGGTCTGGACAAAACAATAAATAAAATAAATGAAGAGGCAGGGCACTAGGAAGTTCCACAAAAACATGCCAGCGCAGCACCCAGGCACAACTACATCACTGTATATTTCACACCATTAGCATAGGCCAATTTGTCAAAAATACTTGTAGATAGAAGAAAGATAAGGAATTAAGTATAAAGAGCTATTGGGAAGAATGTATTTGGAAACATATCGTTGCTCCAAAAGGGTTTATCCTTAACACATATTTATAAAGATCTTTCAACCTCAGGAAAAATGTAACGTCCTATCATAAGCAGTCACACCTGGATTAGCAGCCTGCTGGGGCAAGATAGATGAGCTACTAGCCAATGCCTGTCTGCCTTGAAATACCTCTTGCTCTTGTATATCAACTTTTGAAACTAATACACCAGGAACAAACACACATTGCAGTTTATTTTCTGAGATATCCACGAAATATTCCCAGGCCCGTGTTTTCCCTCTTGGTACTCATCAATATGTACAAAACAGTATTGCCTTCACACCAGTTCAATGATTAGGCTCAAATTAAATGTCAGATTTTTTCTCGTTCTTTGAGTGTGATGTTGCAGACCTTCTTCTAGCTTGCTCTTGTATTATTCGCAGCGAATTGAAGGACAAACTTTCCTTCATGATTCAGGCTATTGCCCCATTGGGCACGATGTCAAAACTTGTTGCTCTCAATGTGCCACGTAACCGTGACGTAAGAAGTGTGCTTATGTTCCCGAGAGTCTCATGAGACATTCTTTACGAGAAAAGCACAGAAGTTCTTGTGATTCTCGAGACTTGAGCTCTCATTTCCCATCCCTATTTCCAATACATTATGATTCACTCGAATGTGCAGCCCAACTGATCCTATTCTTCATGACTGTCCACTCTTCATCTATCGTGTTTCCTTCAACCTTTTCATTTAGTCCTTGTGCAACATGTTCCTTGAAACAATCCACATACTCCTTTCTTTCAACTTATTTAGATCCCATCTTCTTGCATTCCTTTCATTCCTCAATTTCTTCAACTTCAGATGGCATTTCATGACCAAAAAGATGTGGTCAGAGTCCATGTCTGCTCCTGGGAAGGTCTTGCAATCCAACACCTGGTTTCCGAATCTCTGCCTAACCATAATGAAGTCTATTCGATACTTTTGGGTGTCTTCAGGTCTCGTCTACGTATACAGCTGTTGCTTATGATGTTTGAACCAAGTATTGGCAAGGACTACTAAATTATGATCAGTGCAGAATTCAACCAGCTGACTTCCTCTTTCATTCCTTTGTCCCAGTCTGAATTTTCCTATGGCATTGGGTGATATGAATAAACCGGAGACGTATCTCTTGTCTCATAAATATTAAGACATGTCTCAAATGTATATGAATAAAATAAAATGTATATGAATAAAAAAGCAATGTTTCAGCAGTGACCTTTGCTCGTCAGCGAATTCTCTTGGAGACACATCTCCAATGTATATGAATAAACTGGAGCTTAGTCTCTCTGAATGGAAACTGTTCTCAGAATTTCTTGAGACTGCCCAGAAGGTGACTCAAGGCGATAGAATCAGGCTGAAAATGTGATGACGGAGTTTATGATGGTTTTACAACGGAGAAGAAAAATTTATAAAGCACGAAGAGATTCTCTCGAACATGATTATAAAGATCTCTACCGTTTCCGGAAAGGAAATGTGGAATGGTTAGCACAACATTTTCTGGTGCCAATACACGAGACATTCATATAACAATAATGATAAAGATAATGACGATGATAGCCATTAGCGATAAGATTTACATGCATCATAGTCTAAAATGTTCAAAATCAAACCAGAAAGATGCAAAACCGTGCAACATACAATTCTGAAAATTTTCTTTGTAATTATTAAATTAATTTAATTATTCTTAATCTATTCCATATTTGTGATTTTTTCTGTACGTTGACATTTTTTCTATTCACAAAATACGACTAAAATTTTATAAATAAAATTAATTCACAATCACGGAAAAAGCCGAAACGAAACATAGCTATGTTTAAGATATGACTTACAATTATTCAAGGCTTTCATTATTCACTTTGTCCTGCTCCTTAGCTGAATGGTCAGCGTAGTACTCTTCGGTTCAGAGGGCCCCGGGTTCGATTCGCGGTCGGGTCAGAGATTTTAATCTTAAATCCTCAACATTCCTGCAACTCTCACACAACATTATACTCCACTACAATAACACGGCAGATGACACCCATCCTCGTCGGAGGGTCTGCCTTACAAGGGCTGTACCAGGCTAGAAATAACCACACAAAATTATTACCTATTATTATTATTCACATTTTGATATCTGGAAGGATATTTTTTCAAGTCTGAAAATTATCGCTATCTATCACAGGTTGGCCGTCCGGCTCCATAGCTAAATGGTTAGGGTACTGGCCTTTGGTCACAGGGGTCTCGGGTTCGATTCCCGGCAGGGTTGGGAATTTTAACCTTCATTGGTTAATTTCACTAGCACTGGGACTGGGTGTATGTGTCATCTTCATCATCATTTCATCCTCATCACGACGCGCAGGTCACCTACGGGTGTCAAATCGAAAGACCTGCACCTGGCAAGCTGAACATGTCCTCGGACACTCCCGGCACTAAAAGCCATACGCCATTTCATTTTACAGGTTGGCCAAATTGTATTGAATGAATGTGTGAGTATCTTTGGTCCTGGTGTAAGCTATCCCATTTATGTTTACACTAAGTGCCGTAAAATTCCCTGCCCATGCCTTTTTCCGATTGCACCATTTCTAAGTTTATTTAAAAGTTTCAACTGGCGACTCATGCCCTTGAGAAAAATATGCTGTAACTGGTTTCACAACATTTAACAGATTCGCATAATGACATTATTTGGCCAATGATTTGCTGCCTCTATGAGTGCTGCTCTTTCTCAACCATTGCACCAAAATCTCACATGTGCCGAATACTACAAGGGAAGCATTTGGTTTGGATCAGACAGATTTCTATGAAACTTCGATGAATTGTCAATCCACTTGCCCTTGTAAGGCAGACCCTCCGATGAGGATGGGTGTCATAAAATCAACGACATTGTTATAATTAATTGCCAAAGAACAGCTGGGTGGTTTGCAGCTGTACTGACCTCGGGTATGCACTGTAGAATTGCACTGATAGTTCTATTTTAAAGTTACATTAAACAGTGCGCTTTAGAGTGAAAATTAGATTTTGACAACATGAACAGAATGTCTTGCTCGTCAAACCCATTTTACTAACATGCACAGTATATGAATATTTCAAAATATTAGGCTTTTAATACTTCTTTGTCGTTTACAATTGAAGCTAAAATATGTCATATGAAATCCTCGTCATTTGTATATAAACTTGCATGCTATAAACAGCCTTAAACATTTGGATTCTTGTTGAGATTCATTTATTTTGTCACACTGCGGGTAACCTATATAACGTCAATCATGCAGCAATGTTCTGATGTCTTAATTGATCATCCTACCATGTTTCATTGAAATCGCTGCCATCTACACACCTCGTTCCATTTAAAACTGGAGCAAAATTTTACTGTCAATAAATACTGGTACGAAAATATTATTTCACGGCAGAACAGTTATCGGCATTGAGTTCCAGATGTCTTAGCTCATCATGTTACTAAGTTTCATTGCAATTTGTCCGATCCAAATCAAACACCTCCCTTGTTAGTTATATTCGTTTATGAATATGGTTACCATTTTGTATTATTTCTATGTTTTGAAAGTTTGAAATTTAGTCAGTTTATGCAACAGTATATAGATATTGGTTGTATATTATATACCGGGTGAGTTGGCCGTGCGGTTAGGGGCACGCGGCTGTGAGCTTACATCCGGGAGGTAGTGGGTTTGGGTTCAAGCCCCACTGTCGGCAACCCTGAATATCGTTTTCCGTGGTTTCCCATTTTCACACCAGACAAATGCTGGGGCTGTACCTTAAGGCCACAGTCGCTTCCATCCCACTCCTAAACCTATCCCATCATCGCCATAAGACCTATCTGTGTCGGTGCGACGTAAAACAAATTGTAGGAAAAGTACATTATATGCAGAAACACCCCTAGCTATACACAGGTATGATCAATAAACTCTTCATATTCGTGAAGAATAAAGTACAAAGCGTGTTTAAAAAGTGTTTGAGTGACTTTCAATGACCGCGGAAAAGTATGCATTTTAATGTGGATCCTAAATGTGATGATAAATACAATGTAACTTCTTACACAATATCTTGAAGGAAACTTACAAGAAAAGAAACCTTAAATCAGTCGTTCCCAAGCTGGGGTGCAAGTATACCAAGTGTATGAGCCACTACGTTTATGTAAGCCTAGGAAGAATTGAAATAATAACTGTAATGATTATTGAATATTGATAAATACGAAAGGTATAGTTTGCAGAATAGGCTCCCAAGTGAAACACAACTGAAGAACAAGAAAAGGCTGTCAAGAACTATTCTAAATGAAAAAAACATCGGTGGGTGTTCCATTTCGGTTGTACTTGTTTGTTCTGCTCTTTTCTCCCTTTCATGTAAAAGATTTTCCATTTGCAGTTGCAAAACCTGTTTTTGCTCTGAAATGAGTTCTTCTGTTTTTCAAGAACACACTGTCACTTTTCAATCTTTTTCGCTTGTAAATTTAACACTTGTGTGATTAGCTGCCATCCTCGGAGGTCCAGGTTCGATTCCCGGCTCTGCCACGAAATTTGAAAAGTGTTACGAGGGCTGGAACGGGGTCCACTCAGCCTCGGGAGGTCAGCTGAGTAGATTTTCACCTCAGCCATCCTGGAAGTGGTTTTCCGTGGTTTCCCACTTCTCCTCCAGGCAAATGCCAGGATGGTACCTAACTTAAGGTCCGACTTGTTGGCTGAACGGTCAGCGTACTGGCCTTCGGTTCAGAGGGTCCCGGGTTCGATTCCCGGCCGAGTCGGGGATTTTAACCTTCATTGGTTAATTCCAATGGCTCGGGGGGTGGGTGTTTGTGCTTTTCCCAACATCCCTGCAACTCACACACCACACATAACACTAGCCTCCACCACAATAACACGCAGTTCCCTACACATGGCAGATGCCGCCCACCCTCACCGGAGGGTCTGCCTTACAAGGGCTGCACTCGGCTAGAAATAGCCACACGAAATTATTATTATTACCTAACTTAAGGCCATGGCCGCTTCCTTTCCTCTTCCTTGTCTATCCCTTCCAATCTTCCCATCCCCCGTCGCAAGACCCCTGTTCAGCATAGCAGGTGAGGCCACCTGGGCGAGGTACTGGTCATACTCCCCAGTTGTATCCCCCCAACCCAGAGTCTGAAGCTCCAGGACACTGCCCTCGAGGCAGTAGAGGTGGGATCCCTCGCTGAGTCCGAGGGAAAACTGACCCTGGAGGGTAAATAGATTAAGAAGAAATCTAACACTTTCATCTGTTCCAACAAAACCACTCATTGTAGCTCTCCAATTGTTAATTCACTCGTCAGCTGACAGATACCAGAGTCAGTGTGCTAGACTCATCTCAGGCGGAAGGAGACAAGTCTCATTAGCGAGAAACAAACTTTATTCATATACATGACAAGTTATGTCTCGTAAGTGACTTCCGTCTCAATCCTCCTTCGAGACTTGTCTCCGAGTTACATCTCAATTTTATTCATATCACCCATTACCTTCTCTCCCTTGGCGTACCTCTGCATTCCAGTCTCCCATCACAGTAAGGTCCTCGTCTCCTTTTTGATATTGTATTAAATCTTCTATCTCTTCATACACTGACTGACAGAGCAAATGCAACACCAAGAAGGAGTGGTCAGAACTTTATGCCAATTGCAGGGTAGACTGACGTCACTGAGGTATGCTCATGATGTGAAATGCGCCGCTGCGCAGCGCACGTAGCGAACGATAAATGGGACACGGCGTTGGCGAATGGCCCACTTCGTACCGTGATTTCTCAGCCGACAGTCATTGTAGAACTTGTTGTCGTGTGCCACAGGACACGTGTGTAGCTAAGAATGCCAGGCCGCCGTCAACGGAGGCATTTCCAGCAGACAGATGACTTTACGAGGGGTATGGTGATCGGGCTGAGAAGGGCAGGTTGGTCGCTTCGTCAAATCGCAGCCAATACCCATAGGGATGTGTCCACGGTGCAGCGCCTGTGGTGAAGATGGTTGGCGCAGGGACATGTAGCACGTGCGAGGGGTCCAGGCGCAGCCCGAGTGACGTCAGCACGTGAGGATCGGCGCATCTGCCGCCAAGCGGTGGCAGCCCCGCACGCCACGTCAGCCGCCATTCTTCAGCAGGTGCAAGACACCCTGGCTGTTCCAATATCGACCAGAACAATTTCCCGTCGATTGGTTGAAGGAGGCCTGCACTCCCGGTGTCCGCTCAGAAGACTACCATTGACTCCACAGCATAGACGTGCACGCCTGGCTTGGTGCCGGGCTAGAGCGACTTGGATGAGGGAATGGCGGAACGTCGTGTTCTCCGATGAGTCACGCTTCTGTTCTGTCAGTGATAGTCACCGCAGACGAGTGTGGTGTCGGCGTGGAGAAAGGTAAAATCCGGCAGTAACTGTGGAGCGCCCTACCGCTAGACAACACGGCATCATGGTTTGGGGCGCTATTGCGTATGATTCCACGTCACCTCTAGTGCGTATTCAAGGCACGTTAAATGCCCACCGCTACGTGCAGCATGTGCTGCGGCCGGTGGCACTCCCGTACCTTCAGGGGCTGCCCAATGCTCTGTTTCAGCAGGATAATGCCCGCCCACACACTGCTCGCATCTCCCAACAGGCTCTACGAGGTGTACAGATGCTTCCGTGGCCAGTGTACTCTCCGGATCTCTCACCAATCGAACACGTGTGGGATCTCATTGGACGCCGTTTGCAAACTCTGCCCCAGCCTCGTACCGACGACCAACTGTGGCAAATGGTTGACAGAGAATGGAGAACCATCCCTCAGGACACCATCCGCACTCTTATTGACTCTGTACCTCGACGTGTTTCTGCGTGCATCGCCGCTCGTGGTGGTCCTACATCCTACTGAGTCGATGCCATGCGCATTGTGTAACCTGCATATCGGTTTGAAATAAACATCAATTATTCGTCCGTGCCGTCTCTGTTTTTTCCCCAACTTTCATCCCTTTCGAACCACTCCTTCTTGGTGTTGCATTTGCTCTGTCAGTCAGTGTATATTCGTTTGATTTTCTTCCCCATCTGCTGAACTAAGGCATATAGACTTGCACTATTGTGGTGGGCAATGGCTTAGTGTCTATCTTGACAACAATAATTCGTTAACTATGCTGGTCCCAGTAGCTTAGCCGCTGCCCTATTTTCTTATTCATTATTACACCAACTCCTGCATTTCCCTTGTTTAATTTTGTGTTGATAATTCTGTAGTTGCCTGACCAAAAATCCTGTTCTTCCTGCCAATGTACATCAATTATACTAACTACATCTAACTTTAGTCTATCCATTTCCCTCTTCAGATTCTGTAACCTACCATAACAATTCAAACTTCTAACATACCATGCTCCAACTTGTAGAATGTCAGTATTCGTTTTCCTGATAATTTACCCCTAGAAAAGTAATGAATAAAATGATCCATTATCAGTGGAAAAAAAGGAAAAAAAGAAAGTTGTTAAGTAAGCTGTGATATTTCACATTTTGAATGTATCAAAGTAAATGTCCAACTCATTGGCTGAATAGTCAGCATTGAGGCCTTTGATTCAGAGGGTCCCGGGTTCGATTCCTGGCCGGGTCGGGGATTTTAATCGCCTCTGATTAATTCTTCTGGCCTGGGTGTTTGTGTTTGTCCCAACACTTTCCTCTTCATTTTCAGACAACACACTACACTACCAACCACCACAGAAACATGCAATAGTGATTACATCCCTCCATATAGGGTTGGCGCCAGGAAGGGCATGTGGTCGTAAAACAGGGCCAAATCCACATTTGTGACACAGTTTGCACCCGCGACCCCACGGGTGTGGGAAAAGCAGTAGAAAAAGAATAATGTATCAAAGTATATATCATAAGCTTAGTTAGACATAATATAGTACTTTTTCTTTGCTATATGTTTTTTTACATCAAATCACTCAGAGAGGTCTTTTGGCAACGATACGATAGAACAGGGCTAGAACTGGAAAGGACGCAACCATGGTCTTAATTAAGTTAAAGCCCTTGCATTTGCCTGGTGTGAAAATGGGAAACCATGGAAAGCTACCTTTAGGGCTGCTGGCAATGAGGTCGAACCTACTGTCTCCTAAAGGCAAGCTAAAAACTACATGCCTCGAACCATATTATAGCCAACTCACTTGGAAATATTAGTACTAAAAATCTTAATTATAGTGCCAGGCTCAGTGGCTCACGATGGTTGAGGCACTGGCCTTCTGACTAGACAGGTTCGATCCTGGCTCAGTTCGGTGGTATTTGAACGTGCTCAAACATATCAGCCTCGTGTTGCTAGATTTACTGGCACATAAAAGAACTACTGTGGGACAAAATTCCAGCACCTCAACATCTCCAAAATCCTTCAGAAGTAGTTAGTGGGATGTAGAATCATCGTTATCAGTATGATAATGATTGTGTCCAAGAATTCAGGAAAACTCGCTTTCTGCGCTATCACACCCGTAAACAACACACCGTATGCCATTCGGTTGATCGTTTATGAGTTACACGTTTTAGTTATTAGCTGGAATGGAGGCAGAGTTTGTATTTAGGATTAAGTTTGGAGCCAGGCATACAGTTACAGACTTTGCAGTACTTCGCGAGCGCGTGGTAAAACATGGTTGTTGACGAATACGTGCAATGCCTGGAGTGTTTGAATGTGTTCGACAATCAATCAAGGCAGACACATTACCAATGATTTCTGAGTGTTATTAGATAAAACTCAATACGGGCCAAAATAAACCATAATGGTTGAAATAATAAAAATCAATGAGGTGGCGTGTTCAGGCACATGGTGGACATTTTTAGGGTTTCTTGTATTACCTATAGAATGACGTATCCTTGCTGGTACACCAAGATGGCAACAGCTACTCGACATGGGATGTACCAAATAATACCCGTACAAAGTCTGTAACTACTAAACGGTCGACATTTGTTGACATGAATATCTTAATATTTTCTAACAAGAGATACTCAGTTTCGCGCCTTATCGTGTGGCTTTGTGTGAAATATAATTCCGTATACAGTCAAGAGTGACACTTCCATCGTGATGAGTATTATTTTGTTATTATATTGTTACTTTTATTAGCAAAATCAGACAGTACTATCCTAGTGATACACATCTTTCTGCAGATGAGTCTGGTCCCCTTATTTTGGAAGACATAGTGCCAAGCGAAATATTCATGGTAAACCAGTATGTTTTGGGTATAATGTCTGGGCTCTATGGACTCATCTCTGGTATCTCGAAGGAGAACCTTACTAAGGAGCGGCTACAAGAAACACAATATGAGAATTAGGAGTAGGTCAATTGTTATGGTCATAATTTCAGAACTACTGGAAGTTAATCAGCTCAACTTGTTCTTCGATAATTATTTTACATCTTTTTGGTTGTTGAAAAAGCTGCAGGAGAGATGCCACGAACATACAGGCACAATGCACCAGAATCGAGTGGAAAGTGCTCCACTTCCTGAAATTCATCTCTGTAAAAAAGAGAAATGTGTTAGTTACCACCAGGCACCAGAACGTAACTCAGGTATCATGGTTCATTCGCTACAATGATTATAACGTTGTTACAGTAGCCTCACATGTGTCTGTTGTAGCACCTGTAGGACATGCCTGAAGATGGAGTAATGCTGAGAAGAAATACATACCGGTAATAGTATTTCACAGAGACTTACAATAATTGAAAAGATTAGAATTTGATACGGAAAATGAAGCTGATTACTTGTAATAGTATTTCAGCCAGTATGAATAATTTTGTATATACACATGGGGGGTGTCAATCGATTTGATCAAAAATGTATTGTGCTACTGCATCAGTATCAAAAACAAGAAATGGTACTAGCCTTAACTGTGTTCCTTCTGAACATCTCCATGAATGATGCATGCCAACTTGACCGTTTGACGCCAATGTGCAAACAGGAGAAATCTAGACCAGCTCAGCTTCACACAGTACATCGTTAGAGCATTTATCCAATCTTGTGCAGCTCTGCGTCCTAACGCAGGAAGACTGAGCATGAAAGTCTCCTCACGCATGTTGCCAGAAGGGCGTTTCGATGGAGTGTCCCACTACCTCGAAACAAGGGAAAATCAAGTGTTTTAAGGCATTTCATTCATGCTAAAATAGGTTTGATTATAAAAAACAGAGTGTAGCCACAAAACGCAGACTAAACTGTTCTGTAGTTCTGAGCTTTTATTATTTGCAGAGTGACCATACTTGCTCAAAATTTGGTATTAAGTGTATGACAAGTAAAACAAACAAAAACATCTTTTTATTTGAAACAGTTTGTATTTTAAATTGAGACTAAACTATTCCTCAGTTTTGCTTTAAATCATATATTTTGTAAATATTTTTGTGCTAATTCAACACTTCTGTGAATAATACTTACTGAACTCTTAATTATTACACTCATGTGAGCTTAAAATGTGAAGAAATGTACTTTCATTGAGTATCTCTTTTACCCTACTCATCCATGGTCACTGTCGACGTGGAAAATCTCTTGGGAAAATATGTTAATGACACCTAAAATCATCATAACCCATTCATAAACAATTGTCATAAAGAAGTCCAAAAATAATTTGGACAAATGTGGGTTAAGTAATATACTGACTGAGTGATAATCAGAACACGTAAACATAGTAAAATTGTTACATAGCATAGGAACCAATCTCAATGTCTCGAACTACAAGACACCCCTAACTGATACGTCGATATCAAAATGTATTGATTGGTGGATCGTGTTCTGTGATATATGAATTTCCAAATACTGAATGTGACTTTGTAGAATCTGATGAGATGTTCTTTTAAGAATGAAACATGCCATTCTTTGTTTAATAGTGTGTACAGTAGAACCTCTAATTCGGACCCCATTAGTTCGGACTTTGCTTAATCCGAACAGCCGTTTATTAATTATACTTAAATGTAATTACAATATAAAGCTGGGTTACGAGCACAATGTTATAAACTACGCAGCTACTGGCAGGTTGTTGACCACTCTGTTGAGCGTGCGTACATGACAGTCACCTGCACTGCTTCCCATCAGTATAAATCAGTCGGTCACCTGATATACTTCGTATGTGATTATACCTTAGAATGTTTTGTGTTACTGTACATTACAATGTGATTTTTTAGGACGTGTTTGTGCCTTAATAATACTTACTTGTGAATAATACTTAGTGTCTTATTCCTAGTGAAATGCAGGCACTGAGGAATAATCTGAGCGCTGTTGGTGGCATAGTCTTCTTATCTTAAAATTGTACTATGCACGTCGAAAGGTGGTTTTCAGTGTACATGTAGGTCCTAGGATGATATGTAGGACCGAGGTTCCTCAGTTCAAATGGAATGTGAAACCTAGAGAAAAAGGGGAGCTTATTTTAATGGGGTGTTCTATAAATGGCAAGTCATATGAAGCAAAGGTATTGTACCAGGAAATAATTATGGGGCCAGAGCATGGGAAGGATCTCAGGTAGTGTGCGGTTACTTATTGGAGCAGGTACAGAGAAGGATAACTTTGCAGGGCGAATAATACATGGTAACTAAAAATTTTTGATAATATTTATTGATATTTTCACGTAAATCATCCTGCTGTTGATTTATCAAAAATAAAATTTTAAATCAATCTTTTCAGAATGCAAACATGAAATATAGGCGCTGTTATATTCTGAGACATCCACTTGATGTTAAAAATGTCCAAAATGAATACCAATTTTCTGAGATCTTAAACACCCTACAGTTCATCTAGGATCTCTTATATAGATTTAAATTCCAAAATAACACTTTGTAGATAGAACTTCATTTAACCAAATTTCTAGACTGCTTAAAAATTAAGTCCATCACTTGTGATGCAAACCTACAGTTTTTCTAAGATTTTTAAACATAATATTAACACACACTTCCATTAATAATCTGATAGTTCAAATAAACGGTTTCATTCACTTGCTGTATACTCCTACAATTCATCTAAATCAATTTTTTTAAGAAAAGAAAATAGTGCACTTGTTTTAAGGTAAACCCTATAGTTCATCTAAGGGAAATGACTTCAATTTATACAAATTTTAAAAAGAAATCTACAGTTCAAAACAAGACCTGAAGTCTTCTTGTATATCCTCCTACAATTATTAGGAACGGTGGGATTAGAATCCACACGAAGCACTTTTCTTTTGACGAATATAGTACTGTGAATGATTGAGTGTTTTGTTAAGTCAGTGTCCAAGTCGAATTACTCACTCAAAAAATATATGAAAAACACTTATATCACCTGTAATCGTCTTATAAGGAGTGATGAAGTACTGTCCTGCGGTTTGGTGACTGGAACTTTCTGCAGTGTGCAGCCAAGACTCGAACTCAGCACCAACAGCGTGACACGTTCCAGCCAATGAAGACACCACGTTATCATCCCTCGTCGAAACCATGATTAATCCCACACTGGAGACGGCGTTCTACGTAGTGTAATATCACGACCCTTGGCCAAGATTTCCGGTGTTCTTTTAAAGAGAAATGTTGAAACACAAAGTTCAATTGGCACAATATAATGGGCTGTAGAACTCTTAATTATCATTAAGATTGGTATTTTACATTGACAAAAGTCTTAATGCACAGTTTGTATTCTCACTTTTGTTTTATGATGTTAAATACGCGACTCAGAATATCACAGTCTATGCTACAGTGTGATCTATAAGTCAAGTTAATGCTGTAATGACCTGAGGTTTTCCAAATGGAAAACACAGTCTTTCACTCACAGTTTATAAGACATGAATTGAACACTATCACAGTTCATAATAGTCACTGATTATGTCTTAGGTTCAATCATAAAATAACCATCACAGTCCATGAAACACTTGAGAAAGTGCAATTAATATCGCTCCTATAACTGTCTCTGGAATACTAATGTTCATAGATGAAGAGGTTTTTATGACTGAATTTGCATGACACGCGTTCGTATGACCTAATATTGCCATAAAATGTCCTTGACAAGTTTTATGAAGCATTGAGTGACATCGTGGTCAGGGTCAACAGCAAGGATAGAATAGTGCTAATGGGCGATTTCAATGCGAGAGTTGGGAATAGAACTGAAGGATACGAAAGGGTGATTGGTAAATGTGGGGAAGATATGGAAGCTAATGGGAATGGAAAGCGTTTGCTGGACTTCTGTGCTAGTATGGGTTTAGCTGTTATGAATACATTCTTCAAACATAAGACTATTCACCGCTACACATGGGAGGCTAGGGGTACCAGATCCATAATAGACTATATCTTAACAGACTTTGAATTCAGGAAATCTGTTAGGAATGTACGAGTTTTTCGCGGATTTTTCGATGATACAGACCACTATCTGATCTGTAGTGAACTAAGTATCTCTAGGCCTAGGGTAGAGAAGGTGAAATTTATCTGCAAACGAATAAGAGTAGAAAATCTCCAGGACGAGGAAATTAGACAGAAGTACATGGATATGATTAGTGAGAAGTTTCGAACAGTAGACAGTAAGCAGGTTCAGGATATAGAAAGTGAATGGGTGGCATACAGGGATGCTGTAGTAGAAACAGCAAGGGAATGCCTAGGAACAACTGTGTGTAAAGATGGGAAAAGGCGAACATCTTGGTGGAATGATGAAGTGAGAGCAGCTTGTAAACGTAAAAAGAAGGCTTATCAGAAATGGCTCCAAACAAGGGCCGAGGCAGACAGGGATTGGTACGTAGATGAAAGAAACAGAGCGAAACAAATAGTTGTTGAATCCAAAAAGAAGTCATGGGAAGATTTTGTTAATAACCTGGAAAGGCTAGGTCAAGCAGCAGGGAAACCTTTCTGGACAGTAATAAAGAATCTTAGGAAGGGAGAGAAAAAGGAAATGAACAGTGTTTTGAGTAATTCAGCTGAACTCATAATAGATCCCAGGGAATCACTGGAGAGGTGGAGGGAATATTTTGAACATCTTCTTAATGTAAAAGGAAATCATCCTGGTGGTGTTGCAAACAGCCAAGCTCATGGGGAGGAGGAAAATGATGTTGGTGAAATTATGCTTGAGGAAGTGGAAAGGATAGTAAATAAACTCCATTGTCATAAGGCAGCAGGAACAGATGAAATTAGACCTGAAATGGTGAAGTATAGCGGGAAGGCAGGGATGAAATGGCTTCATAGAGTAGTAAAATTAGCGTGGAGTGTTGGTAAGGTATCTTCAGATTGGACAAAAGCAGTAATTGCACCTATCTATAAGCAAGGGAACACGAAGGATTGCAACAACTATCGAGGTATCTCATTGATTAGTATACCAGGCAAAGTATTCACTGGCATCTTGGAAGGGAGGGTGCGATCAGTCGTTGAGAGGAAGTTGGATGAAAACCAGTGTGGTTTCAGACCACAGAGAGGCTGTCAGGATCAGATTTTCAGTATGCGCCAGGTAATTGAAAAATGCTACGAGAGGAATAGGCAGTTGTGTTTATGTTTCGTAGATCTGGAGAAAGCATATGACAGGGTACCAAGGGAAAAGATGTTCGCCATACTGGGGGACTACGGAATTAAAGGTAGATTATTAAAATCAATCAAAGGCATTTATGTTGACAATTTGGCTTCAGTGAGAATTGATGGTAGAATGAGTTCTTGGTTCAGGGTACTTACAGGAGTTAGACAAGGCTGTAATCTTTCACCTTTGCTGTTCGTAGTTTACATGGATCATCTGCTGAAAGGTATAAAATGGCAGGGAGGGATTCAGTTAGGTGGAAATGTAGTAAGCAGTTTGGCCTATGCTGACGACTTGGTCTTAATGGCAGACTGTGCCGAAAGCCTGCAGTCTAATATCTTGGAACTTGAAAATAGGTGCAATGAGTATGGTATGAAAATTAGCCTCTCGAAGACTAAATTGATGTCAGTAGGTAAGAAATTCAACAGAATTGAATGTCAGATTGGTGATACAAAGCTAGAACAGGTCAATAATTTCAAGTATTTAGGTTGTGTGTTCTCCCAGGATGGTAATATAGTAAGTGAGATTGAATCAAGGTATAGTAAAGCTAATGCAGTGAGCTCGCAATTGCGATCAGCAGTATTCTGTAAGAAGGAAGTCAGCTCCCAGACGAAACTATCTTTACATCGGTCTGTTTTCAGACCAACTTTGCTTTACGGGAGCGAAAGTTGGGTGGACTCAGGATATCTTATTCATAAGTTAGAAGTAACAGACATGAAAGTAGCAAGAATGATTGTTGGTACAAACAGGTGGGAACAATGGCAGGAGGGTACTCGGAATGAGGAGATAAATGCTAATTTAGGAATGAACTCGATGGATGAAGCTGTACGTATAAACCGGCTTCGGTGGTGGGGTCATGTGAGGCGAATGGAGGAGGATAGGTTACCTAGGAGAATAATGGACTCTGTTATGGAGGGTAAGAGAAGTAGAGGGAGACCAAGACGACGATGGTTAGACTCGGTTTCTAACGATTTAAAGATAAGAGGTATAGAACTAAATGAGGCCACAACACTAGTTGCAAATCGAGGATTGTGGCGACGTTTAGTAAATTCTCAGAGGCTTGCAGACTGAACGCTGAAAGGCATAACAGTCTATAATGATAATGTATGTATGTATGTATGTATGTATGTATGTAAATTGAAAGTTCAGTTTATCACGCACAATGTCTTAGTATGCTGTCCCTGTCAATGACAAAGTTCAAAATTATGAGAGATTGACAAAGTCCACAATACCGTCAACTGGTAAATTAAACACTTGAATTCTCAATTATACTTCAGTGCACAGTCTCTATCATAAATTGACTTGGTTAAGACACTCGTAAATCTTATACAATGACGGTTCAGTCTGAGGAAACTTTACAACATTCCACACGTCACGACGTGGTTGAAACTTCACTTGCGACAACCTCGCACAATTTCAAAGTTCTAGAGGGTAACTTTCATCTCTCTCGCAAAGCGCGACGGAGCATAGTGACGTCTAGTCATGATCGAGTCATAGAGTTTAAGATACACCAACCTTACCCTTGGGTTGTCGACCTATTTATATCCGGCTGGAAGCAGCTCTCTAAGTCAGGCGACAGAGGGGTGGTAATACATTCCAAACTTCAACTCATCATATCATTTAAACCACTAGATGGATTAATCTCAAATTTGCAACGTTGTACTTTTAAAATGTGAGCTACAATTTGGTGTTAGTCTCATATTTATTGGTCAAGTCGTTGAGAAGTTTAAAAATTGTTTTAAGGCGTTTCTGCGGGTCTTCCTCACGCAGAGCAATAGAGACGAGAACGTTCTCCCATACAGCTGTTCGTATGTCGTAACTTAGCTGTTCTCTCATGAATAAAGATTTTACAACACATATGTGCCAGGGCCTATGCTTTCCTGGTACAGTATAGCGAGTTATAGTGTGAGACTCACCTTGCCGCAGCATGCCAAGAAGCTTACTCTATGGAGAGGAGTAGATAACTGGAGCTGGTTTGTGGGGGTAGAATAGAGGTAGATGGAAGACGGGAGGAAGGGAAGGGAGGGGCTTGGAGAAAAATCGCCTACGGGGAGGTGTTGGGGGCGGGTCTGGAGAGCAATGTGGTGGGGAAGTATGGGAAAGGAGGGTGTTATGCAATGCGTGGAAGATCAAACACTTTCTCAAAATCTTGATACCCTTAAGAACCGTAATAAGAAAGTTGTGAAGAACCTTGGGTTTCTAAGAAACTTCATTTAGGTTTAAATTGGGGTTGAAAAACTGATCGACTTGTATGAAGCAATTTTCGGTGACATCTAGGAGAGGGCCTTTCTCTAAGGTCCTGAGAATCTCTTAAGTCTTGGTCTATAGTGGTAAAATTATGTTTCACGTCGTGCATATGTTGGCCCACTACCAAAAACCTATTTTATTTAATAGCATTGACGTGTTCCATGTACTTAATTTTGAAGTTTCTTCCAGTCTGCCTTATGTACAAGGAATTGCAGTTATTGCAACTAAACCGGTATACCCCTGACTTCAAGAAGGTGATATTTTTTGTTTATTGTGTTGGAGATATGTCTTAGTTCCACATCCCTATTATTGATACAAAAGGATATCTTGATATTATGTTTCTTAAAAATGTTGGTGATACTATAAACTTTTTTGTTGAAAGTGAAGGTAGAATATGTAATAGGGTTGGGTTTTTCTCTTTCTAACATCGTATTTAGTTGATGCTTGAATTTATTAATTATTCTTTCTAAGAAACAGTCATTATATCCATTAAATTTGGCAATGGAACGGATTGTGCCTAATTCTTTCTTTAAATTTGTCTTTGACATTAGTATTTTAAATGAGCGGTCCACCATGCTATTATAAGTAGCACATTTTTGGGTGCAAGGATGTGCAGAATCCTGTCTTTTGGTTGTAGCAGTTTGTGTGGTTTTTCTATATATACTGTGTTAGGGAGGATGGGAGCCTGCTTATCGTGAGGTCTAGAAAGTTAATTTGTTTGTTGGATTCCGACTCGAGGGTGAATTTAATATCTGGATCTATATTGTTGAGGTTGTAAAGAGTAGAGGTAGCGCTAGTAGTCCTATACCAAAGTATCATTGATGTATCTAGACCAAAATAGAATATTGGCAAAAGTGTCATTGTTGTCAATTATTGTATGTTCTAAGAAATCTAGATATATTTCCGCTAAGATCCCCAAAGCTGGTGACCCCATTGCCAGTCCATCCTGTTGATATATGATGCTGTCAGAGATAAAGAAATTATTCTTGACTACTAATTTCAGGACCTTCATGAAGTCTTGAACCTGTATTGAATAGGTTGATCCTAATAAATTTTGGTAATATCTTAAACTGATTTGTCCATTATGACGGTCGTATTCCCTTTGTCAGCTTTTGTGATGAGGCTATTTTATCCTTGATTTTCCTTTTTAAGCTTAAGGGCCTGTTCTCATTCAACGAATGAACTACTATATTACTATTATGATTAGGGGTTATTGTTTTATTTTCAGAGCTATATATTTTACGTATGGCAAGGAAGGGTGTTATGTAATGCATGGAAGATCGAACACTTTCTTGAAAACTTGATACCTTTTAAGAACAGTAATAAGAAAGTCGTAAAGAACCTTGGGTTTCTCAGAAATTTCATTTAGGTTTATATAAGGGTTGAAAAACTGATTGAGGTGTATGAAGCAATTTTCAGTCCCAATCCAAATTCTCCTACTGTACTACCTTCTGTTCCTTGGCCTACCACTGCATTCCAGTCTCCCATCACAATTAGATTCTCGTCACCTTTTACATATTGTATTAAATCTTCTATCCCCTCATATATTCTTTCAATTTCTTCATCATCCGCTGAACTAGTAGGCATATAGACCTGCACTATTGTGGTGGGCATTGGTTTGGTGTCTATCTTGACGACAATAATTCTTTCACTATGCTGGTCGTAGTAGCTTACCCACTGCCCTACTTTCTTATTCATTATTAAACCAACTCATGCATTTGCCCTGTTTGATTTTGTGTTGATAATTCGGTAGTTGCCTGACCAAAAATCCTGTTCTTCCTGGCAACGTACTTCACTTATACCAACTACATCTAACTTTAGCCTATCCATCTCCCTTTTCAGATTCTCTAACCTACCATAACGATTCAAACTTCTAACATTCCACGCTCTGACTCACAGAATGTCAGTATCCATCTTCCTGATGATCGCCCCCTCTCGTGTAGTCCCCATCCGGAGATCCGAATGGGGGGCTAGTTTACCTCCGGAATATTTTATTCGGGAGGAAGCCATCATCATTACATCAATCATACAGAGAGAGCGCATGTCCTCGGGAGGTAGTTACGGCTGTAGTTTCCCGTTGCTTTCAGCCGTGTAGCAGTATCAACACAGCTAAGCCATGTTGAGTATTATTACAAGGCCGTATCAATCAATCATCTAGACTGCCGCCCTTGCAACTACCAAAAGGCTGCTACCCCCCTTTCGATGAACCATTCGTTAGTCTGGTCTCTCAACAGATACCCATCCGATATAGTTGCACCTGCGGCTCGGCTATCTGCATCATTGGGACACGCAAGCCTCCCCACCGCGGCAAGGTCACATGGTTCCCTAAAGGTGAAAAACTGAAAAGACATGAGCAGCTAGTGGATGACAGATGCTCTCTCTGTGATTCTACAGACACCTTGGTTCACCGGATTACTACGTGCCTAAATGCTACTGTCATATGGAAATGGACGTTGAAAGTTATAAAAAAATACAGGGTGCAGAGTCTGATAATTCCCTCCAACAAGTGATTCTGCAATTTGACGTTCCGCAACGATCGAGCAAGAAAAGGAACACAGTCCTATGGTTTCCAGCCGCTGCCATTCATTATAACCTTTCTGGCTATAAGCAACTAATGTTCCTCACACTCACCGGCTTTCTGGATCATCTGAGGAAGGAACGATGGAGACTTTCCCAACATCAACAGCTTGATGCAGCCTTTGGTCGCCATTTATATCACTTTTAAGCTTTGATCAATATAATGGATGTCCTTCGGTCTTGGTTCATTTGGTACACATGTTTCAGTTGTCTAACTAGGATGCTAGAGACTTAGAAAGTCACATCAGTGAGGGAACATTCCAGCTATCAGGTGACTAAATTCCTCAAAGTGTCCTTTGCCACCGAACTGTATGGCATACTTGTAATTATGAGTGTTTTAGATATGTTTGTAAGTTTTTGTTCCAGACTATTTGGTTGAACTTATGTTTATACATATTATCAAATCCAATTATATAACAAAAATCTTAAAATTGTATGAACGTTTCAGAAAATTGGTATAATGGTAATTCTAAACTATATGTAACCAACTGTAATATTAAAAATTCAAAATAAAATATTTAGTTTTAAAAAAGTAGGCCTACGTCAGTCGAAAGTACACCAAGCACGGTAAATACAGTATTTTAAAGCTGTTTTTGGAAGTTATGAAGTGTTTATTGTAGATGTCAGTCACATTAGTATTTAAAATTAGGCTAAACTTCCCTACGGACAACTTTCAAAGGTTACCTTTCAGCTATTAATCCTAATACGATGCAGCAATTGGAAAAAATTACTTGTCTCTTACATTATAATAAACAATTAACATTAGACAATTAGTGTTACTCACTGGGATGTTATACTTGCAAAAATACGATCATAATGAGGGTGTATCCTATCGTAGGTCCCTTTTAGTTTTTAAGGATTTCCGTCGCAATTACGCATTTATGTTCACGTTTTTTATTGTAATTTACGCTTGACCACAACAGCTAAGCACGGTACATCTCATATTCCGATTTCGCTGCCTTTTCGAATGTCACTGTTTGACAATCTCCTTATATCCTCCCAGACTCTGCTTCGAACTACCCCCCCCCCCCCCCCCCCAGTCATCTGATCGAGATGTTGGCTTCACGCCGCAACATGAACGAGGTGGCGCTATGCGCACTCTATAGTATTAAAGCTCTAAGCCGGAACTGGACTGGAATGGAATCACCCTTGGAAGCAAAGAAATCGAGGATAGACTCGCAGAAATAATACACCTACGGCTTCAAGCAATGATAGGGAAGCTCTCTAAGAATAATATAAGCACAATAAAAGAAGAAATAAAATGCGAAATGAGCGCCACAGGCAAAGAATCTGGCCAGTCACTAAGTGAACAAGGAAGAATCAGGGGAGAATCACCAAGCAGAGAAAAACCAGAACAGGTAGAAGTGAGGAAAATTTTGTTGTTATTGCTTGTTGTTTAAAGGGGCCTAACATCGAAGGTCATCGGCCCCTAATGGAACGAGATGGACGACATGACATATGACAGTTAAAATTTTAAAACGTATCCACTGACTAGAGTTTAAAAAAATGGTGATGAAAAATGACTATGAGATTAAAACAATCAGTGGATCTAATCCATAATGCCTTATTTTGTAATAAAATAAGAGAAAATACAGGAGACAAAGGAATAAGGCATTGCCTGCTAGGACAGATATATCTATATACTTTACATTAGACGTTAAAAAACACATTAAAATACGCAACACAAACTAAAATGAAGTCATAGGATAAAAGCGCAATTGACACAAAACACGAGCACAAAGGACATCATTACATACGGTAAAGTGACCACACTATCCCTTTTGCATGTATTGAAAAGGTGGATTTCCTTACATTAAAATTGCTTGTGTGATTCTCAGCTCAAGACGGAACAACCATGAATTTTTTAACTTTAGACAGAAAAATAACGTAGAGAGGATTTGATTCTGCCATCCTGGAGGTGCAGTTCATAAAGGAAAGCAAAAGAGGTGGAGGAGATCTGCCAAGTGCAATGGGCACTGTAATCAGAGTTGAGATGGTGCAGAAATGAGTCGAGTAGGTTTGTTTCATGGTGCTACAGTAGAAAGATATTACTGAACCTCCACCAGACTAAGGGCTGGAGAGGCTCAGTAGCGAGGCAATCATTTGAGTTTACCCATGAAGAGTTTGGCACAGGAGAGGGCAATCCTGGTGCCCATAGTGGTGGTGCTGCTTGAAGTGTTCTCTTGTCAACAATGACTACTACCATTATTATTCTATCCTCAAAGACGAAGGCTGCAACTGAAAATTTTGGACCCATGTTTTTCTTTTGTACACCTGCCAACTTTTAGAAACAAAAATAGGAAGTTTTTTTAAATTCTTGGATTTTATCGCATGTAATGAGTCTTGATGTAAAAAGGCCTACAGTTACAAGGCGAATTGATCATTAAATTTAAAATCTGACACTAAGAAAACATTAAAATGGTTACAAGAAAATGTACCTAATCATTCTCATTTATAACACTTACATACGAATAATAATATTTATGCCACACCGACACGTGCAACAAAATGTAAAATCGTTTCCTTTATCAAGCGATAAAATGAACTTGCTTTTTGACTATAACGTGAAGAGATAATGCCAGAAACTGTCACCGACCCAACTCCCTGAAATACATTCAACTCATTAAAATTGAAATGAACAAAACTGCATCAAAATACGCTAAACTACCACATACAAAACAGATCGGTATGTCTCGTACATTATTAACATACGACTCTGACACGGGGAAAAGCACAGAACCACTAGAAAAAACACGTGGCCTACAACTCCCAACGAAATTACGCACAGAAACAATGTTAATAGTGCACGAACCACACAATAAGAAAGTCATTCTTTCGTCCCGATTAACACTAGAACGGCCGAACTTTCCTCACACCTATATAGGCCGTAGGCGGTCATTTTGACCGCTGCTGTTTACTGACACATATCTAGCATCCAGGATCTGGGAAACATGTGAATGTTCAATAATTAAATTTAAAACAACATAGTAAACCATTGGGATGTGTTGTATACAAATCAATCCTTGTTATAGCCTATATTAATAATTGTTCATGTTCTCTCACTTCTAATAGGTAACAATGAAATATTTTGGCAGACTTGCTATTGAAAGCCTTTGTGAAAACTTATGATAAAAATAACCGTCTCTATTTGTTTACAAGCCTATTTAGGCACTTGATAAGCAATTTATGCAAGTTATTACCTTACACAAACATTTCCCACAACTACTTTGTTGCACGAAGAACCTAATGGAACGAGATGGACGACATGACATATGACAGTTAAAATTTTAAAACGTATCCACTGACTAGAGTTTAAAAAAATGGTGATGAAAAATGACTATGAGATTAAAACAATCAGTGGATCTAATCCATAATGCCTTATTTTGTAATAAAATAAGAGAAAATACAGGAGACAAAGGAATAAGGCATTGCCTGCTAGGACAGATATATCTATATACTTTACATTAGACGTTAAAAAACACATTAAAATACGCAACACAAACTAAAATGAAGTCATAGGATAAAAGCGCAATTGACACAAAACACGAGCACAAAGGACATCATTACATACGGTAAAGTGACCACACTATCCCTTTTGCATGTATTGAAAAGGTGGATTTCCTTACATTAAAATTGCTTGTGTGATTCTCAGCTCAAGACGGAACAACCATGAATTTTTTAACTTTAGACAGAAAAATAACGTAGAGAGGATTTGATTCTGCCATCCTGGAGGTGCAGTTCATAAAGGAAAGCAAAAGAGGTGGAGGAGATCTGCCAAGTGCAATGGGCACTGTAATCAGAGTTGAGATGGTGCAGAAATGAGTCGAGTAGGTTTGTTTCATGGTGCTACAGTAGAAAGATATTACTGAACCTCCACCAGACTAAGGGCTGGAGAGGCTCAGTAGCGAGGCAATCATTTGAGTTTACCCATGAAGAGTTTGGCACAGGAGAGGGCAATCCTGGTGCCCATAGTGGTGGTGCTGCTTGAAGTGTTCTCTTGTCAACAATGACTACTACCATTATTATTCTATCCTCAAAGACGAAGGCTGCAACTGAAAATTTTGGACCCATGTTTTTCTTTTGTACACCTGCCAACTTTTAGAAACAAAAATAGGAAGTTTTTTTAAATTCTTGGATTTTATCGCATGTAATGAGTCTTGATGTAAAAAGGCCTACAGTTACAAGGCGAATTGATCATTAAATTTAAAATCTGACACTAAGAAAACATTAAAATGGTTACAAGAAAATGTACCTAATCATTCTCATTTATAACACTTACATACGAATAATAATATTTATGCCACACCGACACGTGCAACAAAATGTAAAATCGTTTCCTTTATCAAGCGATAAAATGAACTTGCTTTTTGACTATAACGTGAAGAGATAATGCCAGAAACTGTCACCGACCCAACTCCCTGAAATACATTCAACTCATTAAAATTGAAATGAACAAAACTGCATCAAAATACGCTAAACTACCACATACAAAACAGATCGGTATGTCTCGTACATTATTAACATACGACTCTGACACGGGGAAAAGCACAGAACCACTAGAAAAAACACGTGGCCTACAACTCCCAACGAAATTACGCACAGAAACAATGTTAATAGTGCACGAACCACACAATAAGAAAGTCATTCTTTCGTCCCGATTAACACTAGAACGGCCGAACTTTCCTCACACCTATATAGGCCGTAGGCGGTCATTTTGACCGCTGCTGTTTACTGACACATATCTAGCATCCAGGATCTGGGAAACATGTGAATGTTCAATAATTAAATTTAAAACAACATAGTAAACCATTGGGATGTGTTGTATACAAATCAATCCTTGTTATAGCCTATATTAATAATTGTTCATGTTCTCTCACTTCTAATAGGTAACAATGAAATATTTTGGCAGACTTGCTATTGAAAGCCTTTGTGAAAACTTATGATAAAAATAACCGTCTCTATTTGTTTACAAGCCTATTTAGGCACTTGATAAGCAATTTATGCAAGTTATTACCTTACACAAACATTTCCCACAACTACTTTGTTGCACGAAGAACTTGTGTCAGAGGTTTTGTTCCGTTTACAGTTTGAGTTCACTTGACATTGTCGTCGCTTATGATTAGCACATTGGACCCGAGTCTGAGGCTCAGGCTGAAGTGTAGGAAGTTCAATCAACCGGGATCTTGTCTTCACAAAATCAGATCTTAGTTCTTGTATTACTTCAAGAATATAATCACGTTGAGAGATTTTCTGTCCCGTAACTTCCTTGTAGACTATCCATGAATTTATTGCTGTTAGATCAAGTACGTTGTAAAATACATGTACAGGCCACCTTCAGCGTCCAGCCCTAGTGTTGTATTTACGCGCTATTTATTCAGCTACATCACAGTTCAGCTTAAGCCACCAAGGAGAGCGGACGCATAAGTAGAGAGCTCGGGAGTGCGAGTAAGGAGTGAGTGCTGAGTGCAGGAAGCTTGTGAGGAGTTTGACAACAATGATTGGAGTAGATCAATACAGGGCGGCAATTGGAGGATGGCAGAGGAGAATCAAGAAAGAAGAAGTAAAATCAGGTGGGTGTATAGTGGATTTGGTAATCAAAGGAGAAGTAGTGTTAACAGCGGCGGTGGTTATAATGTTGCTACTGGTTGGAGGTGTAGAGCCGAACCCAGGCCTGACATCTAGTGGAAATGAGGGATGGGAAGACATAGAAGAATTCAAAAAATGGGTAAAAGAGACGGTGGTAGAAGTGTGCCCCTTTGAGCAAATTAAGAATATGATCCAAGAACAAACCAGGGAGTTTGGAAAAATGAAGTTATGGCTGCGAGAAATGACGGACGATATAACATCACAAGTGAGAAAGAACGACGAGGAAGTGGCAATATTAAGAGAAAGAATAGGACGACTGGAAGAGGAGACGTTGAAATTGAAAGCGGAAGTGAATGCCAATACATTGAATCGCAGGAAGAACTGCTTATTTATTTATGGGGTGCCTGAGGTGGTGAGAGAAGACAAAGTACGTACAATTTACAAAGTAGTCGACTTAATACAGGGGAAATTGAAACTTAACTTTAGTGAAGTGGACATAGATGACGTACAGAGAGTGGGAAGAACTAGGGGCAACAGGCCTATCAAAGTAGAACTGTTTTCTTCGTTGATGGCTGATGCTGTGATAGGGAATGCGAGTAACATGCAGAGAGAAAAAATATGGATCAAGAGAGACATGGGATGGGAGGCTATTAGGAATGAGAAAATACTCAGAAAACACAAGATACGTGCGATAAATCAAGGACTGAGAGCTACTATTAAAGGACAAGAGCTAGTGGTATCAGGCAGAAATTGGAAGAGGAACTGGTCTGTGAATAGACTGCTGGACTTAGAAATGAAGATTAAAAAAGACGAAGAAAAAATGAGCAGTGCAACGAGAGGTGGGGAAGTGAGGAGAGATAACAGTAACAGTGTAATATGTGAAGAGGGTCAGAGAGAGGCGCCAAGTGAAAATGTAACCATTAACAGTGAAGAAGTTCAGGAAGAGACGACAAGTGAAAGGGTGACCATAAGCAGTGAAGAAGAAAGGCAGGGGAGTGAAAGCAGTGAAGTAAGGGAAGTGACGGGTAAAAAGGTGACGTCAGAGGCAACTGGAGGATGTCTCAATAGGAGTTGGGAAAGAGGCAAGGGCAGAAGATTAACGGAGATGATGGGAGCTGAAGGTGGAGGCAAAAGAACACAACAGAGTGAAGATGGTGATGAAGTGGCGGCCAAAAGAGGTGGCAGAGAAACAGGAAAGTATAGAAAACTGACAGACATGTGGGATTCAGGTAGAAATGAGAAGGGTGTAGTCACTAGAAGTAAAAAGAACAATAGTATAGGGAGTAGTGAAAATAAAGATTGTTAGATGTAAGAATATAGTGTTGAGGAATGAGTGTTTGGTATTTGTAGGTGAAGATGAAGTGATATTTTGAAGGTTGTGATGGTGTATGAGTGTGTGGTATTTGTAGATGGAGATTTATTTGATGGTAGACGAGTGTGTGCTAGGGCTGAAATGTGGTGTTGGAAGTAGAGGTGGTATATGTTGAAATGTGCTGTTGGAAAGGTATGGAGAAGTGGTGGTGCACTCATGAGTAAGTTGTATTTAATGTGATGGTATATGAGTGGGTGGTATTTGTAGATGTTGAAATGTGGTGTTGGAAAAGTATGAAGATGTAGTAATGTAATTTGGCTATTTGTAAATTTTGGTTTGATGGAAGATGGAGTTTTCGGTAGGTAATTATGATGGGTAATAGGATGAGTATGAGTGTATGGTAAATTGAGTATGGTAGATGAGTGTGTGCTAGAGATGAAATGTGGTGTTGGAAATAGAGGTGGTATATGTTGAAATGTGGTGTTGGAAAGGTATGAGAAGTAGTGGTGCACTCATGAGTAAGTTGTAAATGAAGGTGGTTTGGTATTCAATGTGATATGAAATTTGGAGATGGAGAAGTGGTGGTACTTTTCAATGGCAGATTATAAGTGTTGAGAGGGACGAGAACTGAGAAGTGGTGTTTGTTTAAGTGTTAAGAGGGATGTGAATAGAGAATTGGTGTTTGTTTGTAAACTTTGGTTTGGTGGACGTGATGACAAATGGATGGTGGACGTTTAATTATTGCTATATTATGTGAGTGTTAAGTGATGATGTATTGGTATTAAATTGCAGTAGAGACGGTAATTTATTGCTGAAATGTGGAGATGGAGAAAGGGTGGTATATGTAATGGCAGAATTTAAGTGCTGAGAGGGAGGAGAATTGAGAATTGGTGTTTGTTTGTAAACTTTGGTTTGGTGGACGGGATGACAAATTTCAGGTGGAGTATGGCTTGGTATTTAAATTGATTAAGCATGGCTGACAAGGATAAAGTTGCAACGTGAGCATACGTGAGCATGAATACACAATGGCAGAATGTAACGTAAGTCTGGACTCAGCAACCTAGAGTGGGTCAAGTAAAATAAGGTGGGAGGAATGGAATGAGCAAGGGTTTGCGTGTCTAGTTAAGAGAGGCATGAAGGTCTTTGACGTTCTTAATACTGCTGATTTTATTTCAACTTTATTATGTCCTTTAATTATGTTTATTTAAACTACACATTCTGGGAAGACAACAGGAATATTCAGCAAAGACGTTGGACGTGGCATGAAAGGGCCGAGGATGACTACCATGGTGACCCTCACTTTGGGGGTTACGTTTCCGGAGTATCTGAGGAATTTCATGGCATGTCCATGGAGTACGTTTGATTTTTTTTTCTTTCTTATTATTATTGTTTTGTTTGCTCATTTTTGTTCTCTGCGTGTTTTATTTTTCTTTTCTTTTTTCTGTACAGTATGCAGAGTTTGAAAGAGTGAATTTTGGCATGGGCTGAACATGTTATTTTTCTCATTTAAAGGATCAAATGGGTGTTATTACTGTAGGTCTAGAGAAAAATAATAAAGTATCAATCAATATTCAGCTACATCCACACCATACTTCGTTCCGTTATAAAATTCAGTAGTACTAGGGAGCTTCTTGTTATCTTCACTGACTTGAACGCTCGGGTATAGAGTGCTTAGCAGAAGCACATTCTTGTTCACTTTTCCTTGATATACTGCGATAGTAGTGTGATCTTCCTTCTGAAGTGCGACAGTCTCATACAGATTCATACATAGCACTTTGATTGACTCCAGGATTTCCTTCCTCACTCGACTGATTGTTCCAACAATACTAGTTTTCTTCTCTTTCAGTCTCTCAGCCAAATTTACCGATGTGGTCACGTTACGTCCTTTCACGAGGTATGGGTCCATAAGTTTCATGACATTTTCAGGCAGTGACTCATTGGCAGGTCGCATTTCGTCTTTCCCAAGATAAGAAAACCCATTGCACACATACTTAGAATCAACATCTGCCAGTAGCCAGAATTTTATGCCTAATTTATCTGGCTTGTTGGCCACATACTGCATGAACCTGCACCAAGCTTTGCTGGGGAAGAGTTGTTCATCAGCTGTGACATTTGCTCCTGGTTTATAGCATGCAAAACAATTCCCAATAAATCTATTCCAAATAGGAGACACCAAAGCAAATTTGTCTGTCTGCAAATGAGTGGATCTAGTTTTATGGAGATTAAAGCACAAATACCTTAGAATTTCTTTGAACCTGTTCCTTGCCATAGTGTGAGTGAAAACAGGGGGACCCCATAACCCTATCAGACCCAAGACTAAGCGGAGAGAGTGTTTTTTGTCATTTTCGTTGTTTAATACCTCAATTGATCACAGAAACATAAAAAAGCTGTTGCAGCAAAAAAGTCTTATTACATTGTTGTTTTTTATGACACACACATTTGTGTGGGCTGGGTCTATACTCAGTCGTTTTAGTGGAGAACTAGTGAAGTTTGTAAAGTTCATTTTATATTTATTAATATCAATATAGCAATGAAATATGTTTTTAGGAGATTGAAGGTAGATGTAATATACATGTTCTATCACATCAAATTTGTTTATTTATTTATCGTATATACACAATACAATCAGTGAGAACTTGTCCCGAATTTTGAAGAAAGTAATAAATAATTGTGAAAAATCCTTATGCTTAAATCATTTCTTGTGGAATTCCCTGAAATACATATTCTTACTTGTTAGGCATAGGTAAATGTTAAACTTAGTACATCGCACTCTGGTTCGGCTGGATCAGCTGGTCATGCGACTCATGCGCGCCGTTGGCAGTTCATCAACAGCTGGCCAGTGCTCAAAACCTTCGAGCCTTTTGTCCACACATGGGAGTGGTGCACACATCTTCTTGTTGGTGGATCTCTTTCTTGTTCTTCCTCCTCTTGAAAGGGCACAAGTCGGTTGATGCAATAAGTATTTCAGCTAAGGCTAATCGAAATTTCATTAGATCAAGAATGTCTTCCTTCACAACTCCATTGCATACAGCATCTTTCCTGTACTCCATCCACGCATTAATGGTCGCCAGATCAATAAGGCGAATAGTGGTTTTCAGTGCCCACTTCTTTGTTTTAAAGAAGGTTCAGGTACTCTTCCAACAGCTGATCGCAGGTATCGACACCGCCCAACTTTTCATTGTATTTTTTGTGTGCGTTTGGAATTGGTACTTTAATGTACTTCTTTTCTTTTTTGTCTCATCTCTCTGCTTCACGAAGAGGGGTTTCTCCATGTAAATTTGAGGCCATGGTCAACCACTTTCGAGTCCTTCCATCGAATTAAACACATTCCATCATCTGATCAGCATACCTCCTCAACTTCACCTTTTACCATCTTTTGGTCGGGTTTAAATGTTTTATTTTTCACTCTTTTCATCATAATAGTGCCACTTCCATAGATTTCTTTCTCACGTAGGGCATCAAGAAGGTGTATAGTTGTGAAATGTCTGTCAAAATAAATTTTTGACCTGTACATTGGGTTCTTAATAGATGAAGAACAATATATTTCTGAAATTTAAAGGTTATGTTAAAGCAAAACTATGGTGTATGTTAAGTAATTGCTGTAAACATAGCAGTTATTTAATTACACTGTAATCTGTATTCATACATTAAGGAAATAATACCGTATATTCCTTTTCGTGGGCCATTTGTTAGTTGAGGAATAAGAATAAGGTTAGCACACTTCAGTTCCAGCCCACACGAACGTGTGGGTAACATTTTGTGAAGCTCTACAGTAAAATAGACAAATTATAATTGCCGTATCTATGCATCAAAAATCTAATATGGTATTAGTTTTCACGTTATGCAGTTTGATATCAATATCTAACCAAATAAGATAGTTATGAACAGACTTACCTGATAATGCACTGGTTGCCATGATGACCGCCAAAACCAGCAGAATCAACGTACTTCATAGGTCTTCCACAGGAGCACAGCACCAATTAATGCATATCAAAGAGTTTGCACAAACCTATGCTTTAAAACTAAATGGTTGAAAATGATCTCGGTCACAGCAATGAATTGTACCAACTATTGAAATGTACCCACACAAACGTGTGGGTAGGGTCTGAAAGGTATAAAGAAGACCACATATGATCTACGGCTAGACTAGTAAGTTTATAAGCTCCACAGGCGTATAACAAAGCAATAAAAGCATCTAATTCTTCCAAAGAAATATACCAATTATTGTCCATTGTCTGTCTGCGAGCTTCGGTCTCTGTGCACATCCTTATATGCTTCAACATGGATGTGTCAATGAATAAACGCCAGGCACTAACCTTGCTATTAGTCTCCATGTTACCGAGCTCGATGGCTGCAGTCGCTTAAGTGCGGCCAGTATCCAGTATTCGGGAGATCGTGGGTTCGAACCCCACTGTCGGCAGCCCTGAAGATGGTTTTCCGTGGTTTCCCATTTTCACACCAAGCAAATGCTAGGGCTGTACCTTAATTAAGGCCATGGCCGCTTCCTTCCCACTCCTAGCCCCTTCTTGCCTCATCGTCGCCATAAGACCTACCTGTGTCGGTGCGACGTAAAGCAAATTTAAAAAAAAAAATTAAAAAAATAAAAAAAAGTCTCCATGTTACGCTTAGCATGAGAAGTAGGCCCTGCTGCCTCTTTCAGTACATTCTGAGCAGCCATCCTTCCAGGGGGGTTCCCACTACTGTCTGTAACAGTCCAAATAGTTGTTCCATCCTTACCACGTAAGTGATCCCCTGGTGCAAGTGAAGAAGACTTTACCAGTTCACGACCTCTCCCCCTCGAACAGGTGGCCTGCTGCTAAGAGACCGTCCTCTGCTGCAAGATTGATCACGGCTGGTGGAAGAAGTAACTGCGTCTATTGTAGGTACGAAGTCCACGGTTTGCATATTTTCATTAGCTGAATCACTATCACTATCCGACATATTACCACACTGTTGAGGTATAAAATCCTCATCGTCACTCATTACGTCTATATCTGATAATGTATCTTCATCACCTGATTCGTCTTCTCCTAGCTTTTTAAGTTCTGCTTATAACTGAACAGGAGTAAGTTTTTGCTACCGAGCCATTATTACGCACTATACTACACAAGGGACAGGCACAAACTCGTCCAATCACTACCACTGCTACAGGCATACTACTTTGTTACATCATATGCCCCTGTAGCACCACTTGTAAATATACCACAGGAAGCAAGCAGTGAGCAGAATAGAGCTCTCCGTATCAAGGAAGTGAAGCGGTCAAAATGACCGGTTGTGGCCTTCCTAGGTATAACAGACAATATCGGTGTTCCCTTATCATCTACGGATATAATTTTTGGTGTGAATGTACATAACCCTAAAATATTACAAGTCACAAAAGCACAACCTCGTGCATAAAAAGGTACGAGCGTAGAAATACCTTGAAATTCGCTAACGGTCAAAAGACCGCTCTGGTCGTTCCAGTGTTAACTGAGTTGCTAGCGCGCGCTAGCCTCTCATGCTTGTAGGACGATTGCCATCCCGAATCCCCAGCTGTAAAGCACACATGCAGCTGTAGCGAGCAGGAAACGCGATACACGAAGGCGACGGACGATACACTCGCGAAATAAAGTATCAAATAAATACGCTTGAAAATGAGGTTGGGTAAATTGTACAAACACATAAGAATTTATCCTTTATCCTAGGGGAAGAGTATTGACCGTACTGGAGGTTATATTGGTCAAAAATAGGAAGAATAAATAGGAAAATCTGAAGATGAGTTAAAAAAGGGAAAGTTTCCGGGTAAATTGGAAGGGTTGGCAGGTATGCTTTTGTGAAGACTCTATCCATGTGCTCTTACATGTTGTTCTCCCTCTGTTTCCCAGATATATATAATAATGTCCAAATTTTTTTTTTTTTTTTTTTTGTATCATAATTGCTGCATCAAACCAGTCTATGGACTGATGACTCAAACAACATCATAATTTTTCAGAAACTAGGAAATAGTTTTTAAAGTGGGTAATCTTTCCACGATGCTCCCAAGATTTCTCCAGTAAAATATCTTTAAAGAAAAAGTGTTTTATTTCAATTTTATGAAAACAATTACCTTCTTGGATCAAACTGCTCATCAATGACAAGCTAGCTTGCTAACCTACAAGCAACTGGGGAAAACTGAAAATCTATACATCAAGCCCTTTTATATAACTATACAAATATATAGCTCATATATATTTATTTTCACTGGTAACCTAAGGCACTGATAAACAGGAGAAAACATCAAAACTGCAAGTACAGTAGTACACACTAGAAGGTTTTGTCATCTTACTGAACATTGTTTTGTCACATGAAGCTCAACATAAAGTCTACCATGTCTCTTCCCGATAAAAGAGGTCCTCCTGGATGCCTTTTGTTCTCTTCAGTCAGATATTACGACACTTGTCATTCACTACATAGATTATAACGAAATGAAAATACAATGGATTGTCTTGCAAAAATCAACAAAATTTGGCATCATAGCATAATGGTTGCAGTTTACCAAAAGCATGAGAAAGCAAAACTTAAAAAAAAAATGTGGGTGCACTTTAAGTTCATACTGGAAGTTCTGTGTATACAGTATCTGAATAGAAGCGTTATTTTATCAATTAATGTATGAGGGGTTCTTTCTTTAATAAGTTGAATGTTTCTCATACTGCATACAGTGCTGTCCACATTATGATCAAAGACTTCACAAAGGGACCAAGGAAAATGATACTAAAGCATATATTTTTTATTTTAGAAGAGAATCACTTTTGGTAAAGATTTCATGGATGATTTTGGTATATTTGTGAATGGTGTCAGCAACTTATAAAATTACACAGACAATGTTTCTGGTGGTGAAGGCAGTTGTCAATAACTTCTATCAAAATCTTAGAGGATCCATCAGCATTAGTTCGCAACATCACTGTGAGCCCCATTTTTCCTTTGTTTGCCACCATGGCATTTACCTCCTTTGAATGCCAAAGTCTTGCTGGGCAACACACTGAAAAACAGTCCAGTTTCGTTTAGGTTGAAAATGTTCCTGGGTTTGTATTTGCTTGTCAGTTCCTACAATCATCCATTGATCCACTCTTCCACAGTTTTGTCACTAATTGCATTGGATTCCCTCACAAATAATTTTATTAGTTATGCCTTTTCCCTTAAGAGCATACCTCTAAGTTGAATGCCTGCAACCCTTGAAGTGATAGGGAAATCTAAATAGCCTCATTACTTCAAGCATGTGCAATCATTACCAACCATAAAAATTGGAATGACCTCAGATCTTTTTTGACAGCAGATTACTGCTCTGGCTGCAAAAATGGGTGCACAGTCAGATGATCATCAACTATTGTCCAACACATCCCATGGGTGCTTACTTAAGGAACATGCAGTTAGAATTTCTGCCTGGTAACTGCACAAGCAAGCTCAGCCTATGGATTTACGTGTTACCCAAGCCTTTAAGTCAATTTATAGGAAGAGCCTGGTGCAGCAAATTTTATTCCTTATGGATGATGGAGAAGATTCATCATTTAAAGTTTCAATCCTGGGTGCACTTCACTTCACTGCAAAGTCTCGGAAGGCTTTGAAGCAGACTACCATCTAAAATTGTTTTTTTGAAAGCGGGATTCTTCAATAAGTATCCCTACTTTCAACTGCCAGTGGAAGTAGAAGAAGAAGGCCTGCTTTCTGAGACTGCACTATTGAAGGCTTTCTTCGGATGGATGATGCTACGATAACTGTAGAGGAAGAAGTGAGAAGGAGTTGGTTGCAGAACAAATAGTAGCCCACCAGTGACAACAAAGAAGAAGATGGGCATGGTGAAGCGAAAACTACCAGTGATGAGGAAAGTGTAACAGAGGACATTTCATGTAAATAACTGTCATCTATAGAAGGGGGTTAAAGTAATTTTCATAACCTTTATGAGCTTGAAAAAACAAATAGAGGACATTAGAGACGAGTGTAAACAGAAATAGATTCTGGACTGTTCCAGTAGGAAGGAGTGATTATGCAGTTTTCCATATGGAATAAATGTGTGTTAATGTTGTAAACAGGTACAACAGCAGTAATTAAAAAGTTCCATCCACAGAAAGAAAATGTACTGCACCTTAGATAATTCTATAACTATTCTAAGAAAGATAACCAGATTAAAAGAATACAGTTGAGCCTGCTTTATACGGAACTCTGTTATACGTAATTCGTATTTGTACATAATTTCCTTTAGGTCCCGGCAAAATATAATTTAAAAGCGTGTTAATTAAACCTTATTTAATACATAATCCGTTTATACGTAATTCGCTGTTATACGTATTAAGTGTCGGTGAAATAAAACTGGATTTTGCGTAATTGTAATGAGAATGTGCTTTTTAAAAAGAAACTACTTTATTTACGAAGTTTCCTCTTTGTCGGCGAAGGCGGAAGTAGAGCGATCGGGTTTCGGTGCTGAAACAGAACAGAGTTTCGCCGAGTGACATTGTTGATCCTTATTTACTAACGGCTTAACAAAGGCGGGTCCCCTTCACTCCTCCTCTACCTTCGTCGTTTTTGACACGCCGCCAAAGATTAAGATACATTACAAGCAAAGCGAGCGGTTTCGGTGCGGAAACAAAAGAAAATGCAGTAAATTTGTTTGAATATGAGAATGTCTTTCGTGGGAACAACGGAAAAGTAAAATGTCCACAGTGCCGGTATCTGGTGTTTACTGTTGAAAAGTAGTTTTGTCATTCAGTTGCTTTTGATTAGCCACGGAGAACTGAAAAAGGAAACGTTATACGAGAAGTGGACGCTAATCCACAAAACAAAAACTGAAATCGCGTCAGACTTAGGGATTGCTTATACCACGCTATGTACAGTCATCACTAAAAGAAACGCTATTTTGGATGAGTTCTTAAAACTGGGTTCAAAATCAGCAAAGCACAGCCGTCAGCAAGAAGGATGGTATGTAGATTTGGAGAAAGTACTTTTCACATTGTTCCAGCAAAAGCGGGCCGCAGCTTTACCAATTAGTGGAGATATGCTGAAGGCAAAGGCGATAGATTTAGCTAAAATGATGAGTATCACTGCTGCTTTGAAGGCTTCATCAGGATGGTTGCAAGGATTTAAAGAAGAGATGGAAAGAAGAGGTTCTGCCGGATGTCGTAAGCCGTTATCAGCCTTCAAACATCTACAACTGTGATGAGACCGGCCTATTCTACAATCTCCTTCCTAATAAAACATTAGCTGAAAAAGGTGACTCATGCCATGGAGGGAAGAAAAGTAAAATTAGTGTAACAGTACTTGTCGCCACCAATGCAGATGGATCTGACAAACTTCCTCCACCTGTGATAGGAAAATCGAAGAATCCGAGGTGTTTTAAGGGTGCGAAA
This sequence comes from Anabrus simplex, assembly GCF_040414725.1. NCBI lineage: Eukaryota > Metazoa > Arthropoda > Insecta > Orthoptera > Tettigoniidae > Anabrus > Anabrus simplex. The sequence continues at coordinate 802,923,786 of NC_090266.1, forward strand.
ACAAAACCTAAGGAATATGAATCCAATGGGACAGTGGTTCAAAAAACTGGACATTAAAATGAAAAAGAAACAGAAAAGATCCTTCTTCTTATGGATTGTTGTGCAGCACATCCACCTCAAATCGTTCTGGAGAATGTCCGAATGGAATTTTTCCCTCCTAACTGAACCAGTGTTCTACAACCGCTTGATTTGGGCTTCATTGCAAATTTCAAAGTGCATTATAGAAAAATGCTGGTTCAACATTTAATAACACTGAGTGATGCAGGAAATGAACCTCTCTCTCCATTAATTTGCTACAAGCCATGGCCTTTATTTCGGCTGCCTGGAAGCAGGTGTCATCCTCCACAATCAGCAACTGTTTCCTCAAAGCTGGTGTCTTACTAGAAGAGGCTGCCTCTAGTGATGATTATGGGGACGAAGTTTTGCCTGGCAATGAGCTAACGCTATCGGAGGGTGTAGAATTCGATACTTTTGTGCATTTCGATGACAATCTGGCTGTATGTGGAGAACTACTGGATGAAGAGATTAATGCTGATGTATGCCAACAACGCGGATGGACCAGCTACAAGCGATAGTGACATTGGAGATGGAGATAACTACTTGAATCTTGACACCTGAACTGAGTGAAGTGTTAAGTGCAATCGAAGTGCGTAGGCGTTACATCAGTGCAAAAAGTTGTAGTGAAAATGCTTTGAATTCATTACAAAGTTTGCTAAAAGAGGTTTATACTCTTAATGCAAGAAAAGTGAAACAAGCCAAACCATCTGATTTCTTTAAGGCTGGGCGAAGTTCAAAATAATATTTTCTTTCTTAACGTATTTATTATTTGCAAGGATTTATACATGTAGGTCTATTCCGTTGGTTTTTCAGTAAATTTGTGATGTATTACGTAAGTCTGACTTCTAAGTAATTCTGAGTTACAAGTAGTTTTTTCTTTTCCCCATGATATACGTACAAGTCAGGTTCAACTGTATTTTAACTACTTACCAGTGTCCTCCCGGTCATTGGATGAGCAGAATTACAAAGGCAGTGTAGTTAACAGTTAATTAACATTGGACTTTTATTTGAGGTAAATAATAGGACAAAGACTGAAATATTCTATAAATGATTAATATGCATTTGTATAACATTTCTGTCCTCTTCCTAAACATTTTTACATATACAAGCTGTTGCCCATGATTTATACTTCTTCCGTTGCACCAGTATTTCTTAGGTTCCTTAAAAAGTGTAAAAGCGGGGTAACAATCTATACTATTTCAATCTATTCCAAGTACTGTATACATTAAAGGAGTGTGTGATCTCATCTTTACCAAAGGGCTTGTTGACAGCAATTTCAATTGCTAGTACATGCTAGTACATGCTATTACATTAGCAAGTCATTTGTTCATAAAAGTACCTTTAGTAATATGAACTGGCCCAAAGATTCTTGGGCAATGTAAACTGTCTGGATATAATATGAAAGTGTTCTGGTTATCTTATTTGATACTCAAGTACTGCTAATAAGACAACTGACTAAGAGGCTCTCTTTTGCCTAAACTGCAACCACAAGGGAAGTCAATATGTAATAAGTCAGCAACTAAACTGACAGAACTATAAATTCAATTAGATTGTTTTTTTAGCTCTCCTTCAGCTTGTACTAAATTTTCTACAAATTTTTGCAATTTATCAGTGTCCTGCAGGCCAACAAGTCTTTCTAACACTTTTCCATCTCTCATAGCAAGGAGAACTGGCACAGAAGAAACCTGAAATCAAGAAAACAACAAATAGTCAGTATATGCTGACTGAGAAAATGTGAAGTACAGTTCTATAATAGTTATTCAGACTTACTTCGTAATCTAGAGCTAAATCAGAGTGCTCATCAATATCAACTTTAGCAAGAATTACTTTGCCTTTCTTTTCAGCTATCACAGATTCAAGGCGGGGAGTTAACATTCGGCATGGATTGCACCACCTGAAAGAATATTAAAGCCAAATTAACCAAACAGTAAAGAATATGGCAATAATCATATCTGACATTAGTTTGAGGAAAATTAGTGACAATGTACTCTTAGCTCAGCATGGACAACGGTCAATGCTTTCAAATGAAGCAAATAACAGAATGTTTATTTGAGGATAAGAAGGCAGAAAAATAAAGTATGAAAAAACTGCTACTGGGTTATTCAACTACCATTTGTTGCTTTCCAAATTAACAATAACTTTTATGTCACACACACACACACACACACACACACACATGAATGAGTCGCAAATAAGACCACGCCGTGTCAGATATTTTCATCCACAGTTCTGATTTGCTAAGTTCTGTAACCAAACCAAGGACACTTTTATATACAAATGTGGAACCCGTCTTATGCATGAATTTAAATTTCAGTTACCTGCGATCCTACCCCACAATTTTCTCTTGGTTGTTCACACTTTGTTTGCATACTCCCCCTACCCTCTTGTAAATAATCTGTAGAAAACATGTGAAGATTTATATCTGTTTGTATATATATATATATTTGTACATATATTATTTAATTTAATTTTTTAATTAATTTAATTATTTAATTTTTAATTTTCTATTACATCATCTGTAATTGAAACATCCTGTAGGTGATAAATAAAAATATTCTATTCTATTTTAAGGCCTTGAACTTCAGTGATATACAGCTCTAATGGCCTGGATCATTAATTAATGCAGAAGTACAGTCAACATGTTCCTTGATTCACATTAAACATCTGTTATATCTTCTCTAAGTGAAGTATTATGGAAATTGTTGCATAAACAGTATTCAAATCACACGAATAGAATAGTGATGGGACATTCGATTCATTTTACTGAATCGATTCATATGATTCCGTTCACGTTACTGAATCGATACAGTGATCCGATTCACGGCTCATTGGTCACCGCTCCTACTGCATCTGTGTAGTATGTGCTGGTAGGACAACAGCAACAGCATTCAATGCTCGCAGCTGCCATCTGGTCTTCATACTATGAACTCCTTTCTTAGAAAAAATGCTAGTTACTCTAATACATCGAAGGTTTCCGGTCACGCAGGGTGAGAAAGGTTAGGATTAGGAAGGTAGCAGCCATGGCCTGAATTAATGTACAGTCCCAGCATTTCCTGGTGTGAAAATGGGGAAACTAAAGAAAAACCATCTTAACGGCTGCCGACGGTGGGATTCGAACCCACCATCCCCCGAATGCAAGCGCATAGCCACACGATATTAACCGTACGACAACTCGCTCAGTCATTTAAAAAAAAAAAAAAAAAAAAATCAGCTGAGGATTTTTTTTTAATAGTCATATTTTGTATAGGCTACCCGAGATGTACAGTAGCCCGCTGGTTTTCTGATTCAACATACTGTTATTGCATCTGTCCACATATGAGTGAAGTCTTGCGCAACGATGTGACATATGAACTGAGAGAATACTGAGCCGTTCTTCCCAATATAAAACAGGTACTTTTGAGTGGCCATGACTCATGAGCATGACTCATAGTCATAGGGCAGGCTAGAGTCGAGTTTAATTGTCAAATGTCAACTAAGTTATAATACTAAGATTCATTAAACTAATAAATAGTATAACCTAATAGCCTACCTACTTACTAGCTACTTCAGAATTATGCTGTGACTACCTTGTTAACACTGTAAGAAGAGGACAGTGAATGCAAATGGGTATTACTTTCAAATGAGCTGAGCTCGAGAGTCCATTATAGCATACTATTCTTTCAGTGTAGCATGGCTCACTGTATATCTCGCTGCAGTGAGCCGATAAGGAGCCGTGTGTATCTTGTGTCTCACTGAGCCGCGCTCGTTCACGATTCTTTCGATGTGCCATAGCTCACTGTATGTCTCGCTGCAGCGGAAGCTCGGCTCTCCGCGTGTCCAGTGAGCCGATAAGGAGCCGTGTGTCTCACTGAGCCGCGCTCATTCACGATTCTTTCGGTGTGCCATGATTCACTGTGTCACTGCAGCGGAAGCTCGGCTCCCCGCCAACGTCCAGTGAGTGCGCCACTCAGCACTGCTCGCTGGGAGTAAGCTGAATCGTGTGCCGTGAGCTCGCCGTTCCTGTGAATCGATTCACTCGGACACTTGAATGAATCGATACACTGCTTCGAATCATACATTCAGTAGCCAACACTAGAATAGAACCAGCTTTTGGGTGGTTAGGCCATGTGCATTTGCAGAGTTCTGCCCAGACATTCCATTCTGGCTAAATACCTAAGCAAATTGCTTCAGCCACACATGGGACGTACTGAATCATACGTCAGGGACTCTTAGTATTTCATCAAACTAATGCACTTTTGGTGAGTTTCGGTGTGGAGTCCTTGTTCACTAAAGTGCCAAATGACTTGGTCATGTCTCTCATTGAACACCTGTTCCCTGAGGACATTACTAAGCTGTTTTACCACTGCATGACTTCCAGCTATTTCTTGTGGAGTGAGAATTTTTATGAACAGACAGATGGAGTGGCTATGGGAAGTCCACTTTTGCCCATAGTGGCTAATTTCTTTATGGAGCATTTTGAGGAGGAGGCTATTGCTTCGACGCCCGTCAAACCTATGATAGGGTGGAGGTATGTTGATGATACATCTGTGCTCTGGACAGAAGGTCCTGAGAAACTTCATCTATTTCTAAACCACCTAAATCAGCAACATCCTTCAATTAAATCCACTATGGAGGTGGAGTCGGACGGATGCCTTCCTTTCTTGGATGTTTTAGTAAGAAAGAAACCGGACGGCTCCTTAGGACACACCATCTATCATAAGCCTACCCACACAAATCGACATCTTCATGCAGATTATTACCACCATCCAGCACAAAAATAAGACATTCTCACAACACTCGCCAAGAGGGTAAGATGAATTTGTGAGCCATCAAATATCCAGGTGGAGATGGACACGCTCAAAGTCACGTTCAAGGGTAATGGTTACAGCGATTTGCAGATTCATAGAGTCCTGCATCCCACAGAAATGACCAAGCAAAGCTCACAAAAGAAAGAGGTGAAGGGAAGTGCCTACTTGCCTTACATTCACAACACCACAGATCGAATTGCCAAGGTCCTCCGCAAACACAATATAAAAACCGTGTTTGGCACCATCACTAAAATTGCTCACAGTCTGGGTAAAAAACCAAGGACAAATTGTCGCCACTTTTACATCCTGTGGTATACAAAATTCCTTGAACTTGTGGTAAGGTATACATTGGCCAAACATGCCGGTCCATTGGTACCCGTATCAAGGAACATGAACGTAATATTTGCCTCAACCAACCAGACAAATCAGCAATAGCTGAGCATGCTCTAACGCCAGGTCATGGTGTCATGTTCCAAGATGCTAGAGCTCTTACCCACACTAGACACAACAGGTCCAGGATTATATGGGAAGCTATGGAAATACGTAGAAATCCTAACAATTTCAACAGGGACACTGGCTATCAAGTAATACGTGGTTGCCAGCCATTAGAGATTTACGTAGGTAGTTCTCTTCTCTGTCCCTTCACTAATGTTATTTTGTTTCGGTGTTTTCCAAATTCATACGTTCCTCATCACCAGATGTTTCATTCTGGCCTTGTGTCAGTGTCATATGTTGCGTACACACGTCATGTTATGTGACCCTCTCAGACTGATTCTGATGGTTCTGTCAGCTTCCGCTTCGAACGCTAGCGGTGCATCGCATCCGGGGAGCCATCTGGTGACGAATGAATGTAGCATTTCCACTTCTACTATAACGTCTAAATTCAAAGCTCATTGTTTGAGAAGCCATTCTCGTGGACATCAAGGGTTATGAACTTCTTGTTGTTGGTCCGTATTGAACTGAGATAACATATAAATTATGCACAGGAGAGTTTTCCACCTATTCATTACTAAACATTAGACTAGTCACATGTAATGTAAATAACAAAATACAACTTGGTATTGAATAGGCGGAAAACTCTCCTGTGCATTATTTATGTTTTCTCGTGGACAGTCGAGATTTTCTTCTGATGACGCAGAGCAAAGTTCTCTGCGAAACTTAAAGAATTTCATGTTATTTTCTTGACACGGCATAAGCCCAAAAGCCTGTATCATGTCTACAAATATGGGCCGTGAAAGCATCAATGTCAATATTACTATTATTATTTATTAATTCCAGAAAGCAGTTAGCTCACACAAATATATTGTAAATGTGTGGAGCATATACTGTATATTTTCATTATAAGTTATACTAATAAGGGTTATTTCTATTACACGGTATATTTTACAGTACATGTGTGTTGTATTCTAACAAAGAATATTCGTATGTGGGCTCCTGTCAGACATTTACCTGTTAACATCTTTTATCACATCATTATTAATGTTATTGATCCCTTCATTGTCTGTCTTTTACTGTGCAGTTCATGACATATGTTGACATCTTGTTTGCAGTCAGGTCGCCTACGGGCGTCAAATCAAAAGACCTGCACCTGGAGAGCCGAACCCGTCCTGGGATCTCCTGGCACTAAAATCCATACGACATTTCCATTTCATTTAGCTGCTAACACAATTACCAGTCATGATATCAAATTGTTGACGAGATATCTCTTGGTGACACTTGGTCTGGACAGACCTGGCTCATGGTGATACTCCATTGCTGTAAAATGCTATGGGTCCATAATAAAGCAAACTGCTTCATTGTAGAAAGAGCCTTGGCAAATTAATTTGTCACAGTTGGTGGATCTATCTGTATTGAATTATGGGCATGGCTCCATTCTGTTAAATAAATTTCAGCTGATGTCATTGACCATGTTAAAACTCTTTTTACACTTTGCTTTACATCGCACTAACACAGATAGGTCTTATGGTGACGATGCAATAGGAAAAGCCTAGGAGTGGAAAGGAAGCGGCCGTAGCCTTAATTAAGGTACAGCCCCAGTATTTGCTTGTGTGAAAATGGGCAACCATGGAAAACCATCTTCAGGGCTGCCAACAGTGGGGTTCAAACCCAACTATCTCCCGGATGAAAGCACACAGCTGAGCGCCCCTAACCGCACGGCCAACTTGCCTGGTGTTAAAACTCTAGTAAGCAGTCTGCAGCATAAATAACATTACAATCAAAGGTAAATGATGCAAACCTTATCTAATATTACTTGTCGGAGAGTTATTTGTGATCATTAAGAATGCCATTATATTAATGAGGGTTATTTCTATTACACGGTATATTTTACAGTATATGTGTGTTGTATTCTAACAAAGAATATTCGTATGTGGGCTCCTGTCAGGCATTTACCTGCTAACATCTTTTATCACATAATTATTAATGTTATTGATCCCTTCATTGTCTGTCTTTCACTATGCAGTTCATGACATATGTTTACATCTTGTTTGCAGTCAGGTCTACTGTTTGTGATATGGTCCATGAACCCAGCTGAGTAAGCTAATAATTAATGCTTTTGTACACAATATTCCCTACGATAAGGCTAAGTTGGTTGTAATACTCATATTCCAAGTTTACCCAGTAAAGCAGTGATTTGTGTCTTAAAACTCTTGGATTATAGATGTCGTACTAATAACAAATTAGGTCGAAACTAGAAGCCAGGTATGGTGGTACAATATAAACAATATTTGTGATTTGTTGGAGTTTTGTACCGAGCTTGGTATGGTACACCACTCAGTTTGACCTCAGTCGTGATGAGGATGAAATGCTGATGAATACAACACATACACCCAGCCCCAGTTCTTTACATACGGTAAGTGATTTTTGGGTTCTGTTCATTGATGCCACAAAATATCATCATCATAACCAAACAGGACAGAAACAGCAGCATTGTAATAGCGAAAAGAAGGCCGATCTCAAATGTTCATGGTTTCTTTCAACTCAAACATTTACAAGACTACAGAGTATAGAATTTGTTTAGTCCAGAAGGCTGCCAATCTCTCTAGATATGAACTTTTTTTATTTCACAATTTTGCTTTACGTCGCACCGACACAGATAGGTCTTATGGCGACGATGGGACAGGAAAAGCCTAGAATTGGAAAGGAAGCGGCCGTGGCTGTAACTAAGGTACAACCTGGTATGAAAATGGCAAACCACGGAAAACCATCTTCGGGGCTGCCGTCAGTGGGGTTCGAACATATCTCCTGGATGCAAGCTGACAGCTGTGCGCTCCTAACCACAAGGCCAACTCGCTCGGTGTTTCAAACTAAGATAAGGAGGAAGAAAGTACCTATGGAAGTTATGTTTACCTATGTTATTGATATAAGACAATTTGTTTGGATAGGTTATGGCATGGTGTTGGGAAGATCAATGATCTGCAAAGAAAGAAAGAAGGAAAGAAAGGAAGAAAGGGGGGTCTTGGGGCTTAAGCCCCCAGGAGGGGAGGAAAGAATGGAAGTTACAGTATTAGGACAATTGAGTTCACTTTATGTTACAGATATAAGAGAGCATCTTGTGTAAACACGATTGATCTGGATTGCTTAAGGTACTGCCTGGAGAAGACCAGTGATATGAGGAGAAGCACAGAGGACCCCCAGGTTAGAGCCACAAAGCAGCCTTAGGCCTCTCAATTTCCTATGCAAACACCATTGGTCTGGGCTGGTTAGGGTAGGGCCTGGACAAGATCAATTATATGGAGACAAGCAAAAGGAGTCTGTGGGTATAAGCCCTCAGTTTAGAGCTGCAAAACAGCCTTAGACCTCTAGTCTCCTGTGCAAACACTAATTTTTTTTTTTGCTAGGGGCTTTACGTCGCACCGACACAGATAGGTCTTATGGCGACGATGGGATAGGAAAGGCCTAGGAGTTGGAAGGAAGCGGCCGTGGCCTTAATTAAGGTACAGCCCCAGCATTTGCCTGGTGTGAAAATGGGAAACCACGGAAAACCATCTTCAGGGCTGCCGATAGTGGGATTCGAACCTACTATCTCCCGGATGCAAGCTCACAGCCGCGCGCCTCTACGCGCACGGCCAACTCGCCCGGTGCAAACACTATTGGACTGCTCTAATTAGTGTAAGCTGAATTACAACTTTGGGTACGGTGTATATTTGTAATTTTTTTTTTTTTTTTTTTTTGTACTTTTCTCATAATTGAGACCCTTCCTGTTAGACGCGAGGGTGCATGAATTCTTTAACGCTGACGCAGCTCTGTACCCTCCACTACATTAAGGCAAGTTTCATATCAAATTTTTCTTCTTCTGTATTCTACATTCTTTCCTTTACATGTTCTATTCACTTGTGCTTCTATTCTACCCATGTTGGTAACAGAATCTAATTATCATGACTGATGGGAATGACCTCAGATCCCACTTTAATTTGGCCAATAGTTCAAGTAGCTACTTCAGCAATGGACAACAGCGAGTGCTGCTCTTGATTAGGTTATAAAAGCAAATGTACTTCTGAGCATGGGTTGGTGGGCTCCTGGACATCAGAATAAACACATATCCTCTAAAAGGAATTCCAAGTAATATTTGCATAAATTCTATTTATTAATAATGCTACTAGCATTAGGGTACACTGTGTACATTTCTACCTCAAGAAGGGAACAATGAATATTTCCAGGTGTCGACAGCAATAACAGAATAAACAAGGCTTTCAAGACACTCAGCTCCTAGATCTGCTAACAGTCTGAGCACTGCCTCAAACTCTCAAAAACTTCTCTTATTCAGAAAACAAATCATCAAATGACAATCTCGTTGGGTGTAATATTCAGGCATGAATACTAAAATGCAAAATGATAATGCAATGAGATAGTAACCATGGCACTGGTAATAATTCACATGCCACATGCTTCTACCTAACCCCTCCAATGTAGAATACTCTCTTTATGCATTCTACACATTATTATATAAACTAATGGGAAATATTTTGAGGAAAGCCCAATTCCATTCCTGTAGAACACATTCTAAACACCAGAGAATTTTTTTACTTACCGGTTATTTATTTTTTGCTTTGCAATTTCCTTTACTTCACATGAACACCAGGGGATTTGGCCTAAATCAAATTTCACTACTTACAGTGCATTACAAGTCTGTCACAGTTGTGTATGACACCAAGACAACTTGTCTCTCCTCCTCAAGAGTCGAGACCAAAAAGTAAGAAACACCTGTATGCTGTGTGCAAATTACATCTGCCAAGACCATATGAATGTCGTGAGTAAAATTGTCTCAATCATGGCAACAAGCAAATAAAGTGAACACTATGTCACTATTTGGATTGAGAGTAGTAAGTCTACTTTTCAAGTATGACAGTACTAAGTTCAAAAAATTAATATAAACTCTATCAAATCAGTGCAGACTGCTAAAATTCACATTTTGCCTCCTGCTGTAACCGGAAAATTGTTTTGTATTCCTAGTGTGGTTTACAAAAAACTGTCATGTACAAGTGCATAGCATCATATACTGAAACTTAATAAATGTAATATGTACTATATGAATTAATAAATACTTCCTTCATTCAGAAGTAGTCATTAGAAACCATAAACTATTTCCTCGTCACATTATCCCGTAAAACTATTCGGGGTAACAAATTAACTCCAGCGGCAACCTACCTAACCCTCGGGGTTGAACTTGATTTATATTCATGAGAAGGAACGATTACACAGGCAATCAAAAAGTGATATACAGCATGCACCTCGTAATTATGTAATTACACAATACAGTGCGAACACGCAGCAAACTTACGTAGCAAAGAAATCCACGACGACAGGCACTTTACTTTTCTTAACTCGTTCATTAAATTCTTGCTGACTTTGTACTTTAAACGAGTTATTGATACATAATGTCGTGCTGATACTCCTATTCAGTCCTAAAATATCCTTGGAGCAGGAATTTCGTACATAGTACGACAGAAGTGTGGAAGTACGTAACACCGGTTTCTGCATTTTGACACAGTAATTCCTTTACAGGGTTAACAGTAGGGCTCCACAACTATCTAACCAGCACTGTGCTGTACAGCACGTGATCTTCTTTGCACTGATAACCGCTGGCAAAAAGTTACAAACGATGTATTTACATCCACTTTCGTCAACACCAACGAAACGTATAGCTATAGCAAATACAGTAGAGACAATACATGACACTCAACGAGATATCGAAGGACAGCTATTAGAGCTCTCTCTAGCGAATAGACCTGAGAACTACTGATTCTGTCATAAGAGCACGTGTATTCGTGTGTGAAGTTTTTGGTGTTATTTATGCGTTTTCAGTGAGTTGACATAATAAAATAGTAGCGTGTGTCATTCCTTGTTATCGCCTCTCAACATGAGGGGAAAGGTATGTACTGTGTTTGGCTGCCGCAACTATGAAGTAGAGAAGAATACGCGGTCTTTCTTTCGTTTACCTCATGACAAGAAAATGTAAGTAATATTGTGTTTGCATATATATTCTTCCAGTGACGAAGAGATTTTTATAGTACTTCATAATCTTCTGACCTGCTCGACCCATATTTTAACTGGCTTAAAATGTAATACGGTACGCATATTTTATTGTATAGTGCAGCAGTTAACCTTCAATACCGATGTGTTGTTGTAGGTGTGATCTGTGGGTTTTGAAATGTCACAGAAGTGATTTGGATAAGGTGTATAAGAAAGAAGGGATGTTACGCTTATAAAAGAATTAAGAAAATCATCCTGCTTTTAAATGTTAAGTCATTACATCGTGTGTGTAAGGAATGTACCGATATTTTTATTGACAAGTGTCTTAATGCGATGATAAAATGTTTTTTAAATGAGAAAAAAGACAAATCTAACCGTAAAAGTTCAGGCAGGAATGCTAAAGCAAAAAAGTAATGCATAAATGAAAGATCAAGCCATTTCACATCTTGTTTATATGTCTAATTTCAGTATTTAAATAATAACCTTTTAAATAATTCTTCATTCACTTATCCAAAATTGCTTTAGCAACTTCCAAGTTAATATCTCAGTAACACTTTCTTTCTAGACGTAATTAATTTATGCATTTTCGTGCATTTCCATTGATATTTGGATTTACCGCGACTTTTCAGGTCAAGTCACTAGGAACGCCACCATCGAACTGTCCCCCATTTTAACAAGTTACATCCGTAAGTGTCGCGTATTGGCTCTACTGGCTATAGCACGGTACTGCTTCACTTCACGGTATCTAGCGATCAGAGATGGTCGATAGATTACGCACGGCCTGTTACTTTGTCACCGATATATCAGATACGCTGTCACGGAAGTATCTGTGACAAAATATCGTTTAAGTTGTGTACTTGGATCACGTTCACAGGGCTATGTTATCTGCTGTAGCTCAAGGTCTATATCCGTTTTTTCACTTACCAGTTACCTACGGCGATATTCAGAGTGTTAAATTATACATTTCATCACAGTGTATTTATGAGCACAGTAGAGCGAATACCTATCTAGCAATTCTATGTCAATAGCTAGCTCATGTTTCAAACGTAGCGCTAATCGAACAGACAAGTCCTCATCTGGCAAATGAGGCATCTTTGAATACATAATATTTTTTCGAGAAGTACTTGTCTGATTTTCAAAATAATCACGATGCTGAATTTGTAATGTATGTATATTTAAGGCTATGTGTACAAAGTATTGTGGTGCTGTTTAAAAAAATAGCGACATTAGTACCATGATCATAGAAAATATTACTGGTATCGTCACGACACAGTGCGCCGATTGCAGAAACGGCATTTAGACGATGTCTACGGTTAAACAATGCCTAAGTATGGCTGCCGCATTGCAGAGACGTTATTTATCACTTAGACACTGTCTAAAACCGATGTTCAACCGGTCATGTTTAAACACTGCCGAGAGCACTGTTTAACCTGAAATGACAGGAGTGAATTCACAATCAGAGGTTATGTACCGTGAAATATGTAATTTGTATTATCATGTTGAAACGATTCCGGGAAGAAAGGTTAGTCCGACGGCCTCTCTGTGGGTCGCCCGCTGCTAAATCGGAGCAATTCGTTTGACATGCACGGGGAGATAATCATAAAATAAGGTTTCGCTTTACGAGAGACTTGTTTCTTGAGACTGACTAAGTGACAGTCAGGTAACTGTCAACTTGAATAAATTCTTGGCAATCGATATATTTTATTATATACATGGGGTAATTTTCATGGAATTATAGGTCACTTCGACAACATACATATCACAATTACGTGTCTTGATCGTCCGAGGGCTGTCACATACATCAACCGGGAGAGATTCACTTATATTTACTGCCAAGTAAACACACATAATAGTGAAAACTAAAAAGTAGGTTGTATGGGATTTTTATATATATAATTGCATAGGTTTTCGGCAACTATCAGATAGGAAAAGGCAAGTGGTGGTGATTATCGTTTCAAGAGGACTGGGGAAGAAGAGCCGTGGCCATAATAACAACTCTAGTATTTGCCTGGTGTAAAAATAGGGAAACTACGGAAAACAATCTTCACGGCTGTCGATGATGCGTTTCGAATCTACGATTTCCAGAATGCAAGCTACATCTATATGGCCCGTACAACACACTCGGTTACACATTACTATTGCTTCATCTTCCCTTCGTCGAAGCTACCGTATTTATGAGTAGATTACACTCACTGTAACAACATTATAATGAAAGCTACACTTCCCCGTACGGTAGCGTGTCGCTTTAGTGTCGATAAAATTATGAGATTTAATTTGCATCCAAAGCGATACTCTTATCTGTGGGCAAGTCATGCTCAGCCATATTTGAGTAATGTTTAGGAAGACAAACAGCTGACTGGCGTTCGGCGCGCGCACCGACGAATTTCATTGGTTGCGACAAGCAAAGAGTTGCATGAAAGATACTTCTGTCTCTATTTTCAAACCAAAATTGAAACTTTAAGGGATGTCTAGTTAAACATCGACTGAACATTGTTTATGCAATGGAAGATCGTGAATGATTTAGACGTTGTTTAGGTAGACGATGTCTAAGGCTTAAAACTAGTCATCGTTTCTGCAATCGGCCCAGTACTTTTAAGTCCGATTATGAGCCCAATGGTACCATTACTGAATGTGAAAACAAAATCTCAATATCTTTAACCGTTCACGAGTTATTTGAGATGGATATCTTTGCTGAATAACCCTGTATATAGGAGGAATATTTGTATTAATTTCATAAATTTATTCTCTTTAGTCATTTTTATTTTTAAACCAACCTTAGGTAGCCTACTGTACATAGTTAGTATCCCGGAGACGCGACACGGGTAATCACATTCCGCTTGCTAATTTATTGCGCATCATGTTAACAACCTTTTCCCTGTGCATTATTAAAACTTCAAATTATAAAATGTGAATATTGTTTTTCTCACTTCTAATGTCCAGAATCTTCCGAAACATACTACTCGACATTGTCATCATATCAGCTAGAAGTATTTCCATAGTGGCCGCCGCGATCAAAGAGTGACCATGATGATAATCATATGCTCTAGCTTCCTGTGACTGAATCACAGATAAAAGTCAGATATTTTTGTGTCACAGACGCCGTTCACAGATATTAGGTTTGTTCATCTACTGTTATTTAAGATCAATTCTCACCGCGACCCGTGACGATAATCAAATGCTCGTGCTTCCTGTGACTGAAATACAGATAAAAGTCACATATATTCTTGTGTCATAGATACGCCTGTCACCGATATTCTGAAATATCGCTTAAGATCATCTCTACAGCGATGGGAAACCCCGGTGAAAGACTAATGGAGCCGTTGCCTACGAGGTATACAAGGCTGGGAAGTGGACCGAAATAAATGTGGGTCGCAAGTAGTTTTACGAACGTCCGCTTGAGATCTCGACATTGTGCTATGCTGTTCGCGTGAAATTCATACAATTAATAGTAGGTACACGTTGGTTTTTAAATACTAAAAGACAACAAATAATGAAGTTAGGACCACCTAAATGTGATTTAGAGTGATTGGATGTAAAGTAAAGCACGTTTAAGTGATATTTGGAATTATTTTTTTTGCTAGGGGCTTTACGTCGCACCGACACAGATAGCTCCTATGGCGACGATGGGAGAGGAAAGGCCTAGGAGTTGGAAGGAAGCGGCCGTGGCCTTAATTAAGGTACAGCCCCAGCATTTGCTTGGTGTGAAAATGGGAAACCACGGAAAACCATCTTCAGGGCTGCCGATAGTGGGATTCGAACCTACTATCTCACGGATGCAAGCTGACAGCCGCGCGCCTCTACGCGCACGGCCAACTCGCCCGGTGGAATTATTTTAGGCGAAGTCAAGTGCAATAAATAATATAAATAAAATGACTTACGGTACCATGATTACTGCTCGTATCACTCACATTTTAAGTTCTTCCAACTTAAATGCTTTGTCCTGAAGTTCTTTTCCAAGTCAAAAGCATCTGTAATTTTATGAGCTTCACTGTCGAGTATTGGTTTTAAAAGTTTTGTAATGAGAGTTACAATCAGTGCTCTCTGATCACACTCGTCACATTTGAATGGCCCATTGAACTTTCGAACAACAAAAACCTTAAGGTTTATCGTCGCCATAAGACCTATCTGTGTCGGTGCGACGTAAAACAACTAGCAAAAAAAACCTTAAGGTTTTTAAACTAAACTCGTATTACCCAGATAACGTAAGGAGTGACGCGTAAAATTCAACATATTTTGCAGAAAGTAAACAAAGTTTCTTGAGAGGTTGCGTAATGCTCCGTGATATTTCATCCTAATGAGGAACATCAGTGGACTGTCAGTAGTGGCCGAGGATATCTGTCCCAAGCATGATTCACAATTGGAATTTTCTTCCGCAACTCGAACAACATAACCACCTATCATGGCCAAGGAAGACAACTCCAGAGTAACAGGTTCTCTGAAAAGGCGTGGTGTCATTCTTAACATCAATAGCGTCTAAGATAATATAAAACTTGCAGATATTTTAGGCCCATTAAAATGGTACATCTGAAAGAATATACAATAATCGCGAATTGATTAGTTAGCTTACCTTCGAGCGTCTCATCAAGTAATTCCAAAACTACTGTTGGTCAAGATTAGGATTATAGTGCACACTGGGCTTGATAGCCATTTCATCTATGATAAGGGATTCTAACGTTTCCTCCACGCATGTCAAATTCATAGCTTCGTAATGGACCCTTTCTTTAAAGAGGGATGTTACTCCAGTTTCTCCAATCGAAAAGCCTACATCATTCTTAAGTGTATTTTGTTGCGGAAGTCGGAGGCAGTGAAGTGATCTAATGAATCTGTAACACATAAACTGAAGTCTCAATATTTAAAAAGAAAATTAAAGACTCTGGATGACGTCCCAGGCGACAAAAGGGAAATTAATTTCCCCCTCAACCCTGTCTGGATATAGCAATTCTCCACTTCTCCTTTAAAACAGGATCGGCAGGAAACGATTGAAAACTCCAATGTTCTCCTTTCTTTGACAAATCGGACTTACAGTATGATATACCATATTTTATAGTGTATATGAAATCTACTTGGAGTTCATTTGAACACTAACAATAAGTGAAATCTATACGTAAACGTATTAAAAACACTTTTCTCTATACGTTAATATACTACAGCAAATGCAAACTATAGCACGATGTCGAGACATCTGATTGCGGTACTACGAACCTGGTTGGGGACGGTTTTTATGCTCAGAACTAGCGCACACTTCCCGGGCTTGTATATCTCGTAGGCAACGATGGGGCTTACGGATCCAATCTAGCTTCAGGTAGTTCCAGTCCGAATTTCTAGATAGCGCTGGAGGTCATTCACAACGTGTAGATAGTTGTAGACAGGTTCTGCAGATGGCAGGCAAGTAGGCATTAAATGAGTGATATTAATAAGGCAGTTTGCCTGGATGTGAAGTATTTAAAGTCTAACCTCAATCAGTCGGCCCTTCTAACAAAGAATTAGTCATACAACGTCAAGCATTATGGAGATAATATTGCTGGATTGCATCGAATTCGACTTTACTCAATCGATTAATCATATAGAATTTTAGCGATAGTTCCCATGCTGCTATTGTGTTTGTTGTTTGATTTGGATAGAATTATATGTGTCCAAGTACGTGCTTTGTTATAAATCCAACAAAAACACAAGAAGAAAAACTTGCTATGGATAGACTGAAGAACTGCTTAGTGTCTGGGTGTGGGAAAACCTCACGGAATTCTGACGTGAGGTTACATAGCCTCCCGAGAACCGAAGGAAGGTAAGATGTTATATTTTAAAAATCTGTGAAATCTTTATATTTTACGGCATAATATCAAGTACAAGTTGCCGATTTTGAATTATCTTGTACATACCCAATCTGTGTCGAATCACTAACGTTTACTGTTACTATATTACTCTTTCTGTTAAATGATATTGATTCAGCATTTCTAATTGAACTTGTATCATCCGTTGCAGATTTAAGGAGTGGGTGGCATTATGCCAAAACGAACGGTTGTAGGGACTGGCGCCGAAGGATTGTTCCCATTTATATGTATGCAGTGCCCACTTCACAAACACATCCTACTAGAAATAGTTACTGGTGAGGCTTAATAGGAATGCTGTACCTTCACTTCGTGCACATTCTCATCTCCCCCAATCATGTTCCCCACGCATTGTAACCGTATCAGCAATGTGGATATTTATTTGGAAATTAATGTAAGGGAAGAACACATTTTTGTGAGCTCCTTTGTCGGTATGGAAGAGAGGTTCCATCATATTGCGCAACACATCCGACTGGATTGCGCTGAAGTCAAGAGTTTCATGGCTTGAAAACCCCCAAAGTGGGAGTGTTAGCCAAGGAAGGACAAGGAAGGAAGATGGATGTGGATAACTCCGACCCAAAATCAAATACCGGATTACAGTAATGCCAACATGAGAGTGTGATTTTAGATGATTTATTCGTAGAACATCGCCTAAATTATATAAGGAAAAAGTGTCATGTTAAAATTGTGAATATTAGATCTTCAACAAAATTGTAAGTGAGCTTAATACAGCACTGTGAGTGAAATTACGCCTCCAATGATAATGTAGTCGGTAGTAGCGTGCCCACGCTAGCATAGAACCCAAATGCCCAATGGGGAATACCAGGGGCAGGGCTGACATTTGATCGCGGATAATAATTAATCTACCGATCGATTTGGTTTCCGCATGACATCAAGTGGTATTGATCGATGGGCCACACATCGCATCGCCAATACTGTAGGATTTGTAGAACGTGAGAAATAGAAATTGGAGTGGGGACGACTCCTAAAATAATCTCCGAACCAGGGAGAAATTATAAAAGAGCCTGCTTGTGAGGGGACAAGGACACTTGACACGAAGTTTTGAAGGCAGTCACACGGCCGGCGAAGGACACTGGAAGATACACTAATAATTTCTGGTGTTCATCGCGGTGACCTATTACGCAAAGCGCCATTCGGCGCCAAATACAGTACCGTACTCAATTATGAACTATATTATTATTTGTTCCTTTCCCAGACTACAGTAAATGATTATTTCAGCTTCATTGTCTAGATACATATAGTTCTAATGTAACCTAACAAAGAAATACATATCATTTCCGTAGAGGAAACTACAAATTGGTGACCCCAATTTGATCTGAACACGCGAACTTCCGGGTATGCGCACTTCGTACAAAGAAGACATTGGTGCAAAAGCTGCAGACTCCCAGGAGAGTTTTTAGCAAAAACTTCCAGCGACATCGTCCAGGCTTCAGAATTTGTGAGATATCAGCGAGGTCGATTCAGACAACTGCGACCTACATCACAGCGTCTGCATTGTGCATGACAGGCGTTTGTTTTCCGTGAACTGGACACTTGTTGACACGTGTTCGTACGTCATGATGGAGTCCGTAGGCTATTACAATCTACACACGATGGCCTCTGAGGGGATGTACATGAAATTGTTCGAAAACGCCATTTTTTTTACATTTTATTTATTCATTAGTGCAACGCTTCGACAATAATTTCCTGAAGTTTCATAAACCAAATGGCATCCTGAATGCCATAAAATAATTAAAGCTCATTTGGCTCAGAGACTCATCAGTATTAGTAGTATAACCACTGATTTTGAGCACCTCCTTCAAGCAATCTTACTTTGGAATCATCAACAACTCTACGGAGTACATTACCTTTATTGCATATCATCTGTCACTGTTGAATGCTCTCCTTGGAAATAGTAGACAATCGTAATCTTTGTTTACAAGTGGGATTAGTTCTTACTTGTATTTGCTTGAGTTCTTCCAATAACTTCTCATTACTTTAATTCTGTTTATTTAAATTATATTTTATCAGTCCATGGCCACTAAAAATGTTTCAAAAGATGTGTAAGAAGCATGTGCTCACTCTAATAAATTCTAGGCGATAGTAATGGAGGTTAAGTCTGACTAGACCACATGTTATCTACAGATGAACATTCCATACACAATCTGTGCCCCATTAGTTGGTGTCGTTATAAAAATGCTCAGAGGAATTGCATTCCTTACACTCACAAGAAAAGTCTTCCGGAATCGATTATTAACATCATCAAACCAACATTCAGATTTCTGTCCAATCCCGAGTTACTCACAAGGTGTATTCATGACAAAACTCAGGATCCGAATGAGTCTCTGAATGCCGTTGTGCGGAAATATTGCCCCCAAAGAACATTTTTACACAGCTATGGTAGTTAAATTGCAATTTATGATGCATCTTTTGCATTTAATGGTGGCAACTCTGAGAGGATAACGGTCTTGCAGAGAATGGGCTTTGAGTTTGGAGCATTCACTCGAGATGTCTTGAGGTCTTGCGGAGAATGGGCTTTGAGTTTGGAGCATTCACTCGAGATGTCTTGAAGAGAATTGAGACAAAATGCATAACTGCAGGCGAGAAATTCATTGAAGATCTTGAAAAGAACACAAGACAGAAAAGAAGAAGCCAGAAGGGAAATCTTAAAGGAGAGGACACTCTGTACAGTTCTGGGGTCTTTTGATAAAGACAATGGCGATGAAAAATTAAGCTCATCTTTACATTTTCTCAGAATGACCATTTTCATTATTCACGTAAACTTTCTCAGAAACTGGAAAAGGTAGGGACATGATTTTTGGCATCCTCA
The DNA here is from genome assembly GCF_040414725.1 of Anabrus simplex. NCBI lineage: Eukaryota > Metazoa > Arthropoda > Insecta > Orthoptera > Tettigoniidae > Anabrus > Anabrus simplex. The sequence goes on from NC_090266.1 coordinate 802,943,756, forward strand.
TTGCTGAATGTATGACACATATATACACGGAGAAAATTTTAACATCAATCCTGTACTCCGAGATATAAAAGAAAACATATCACATTCATATGGATATTGTTCAGTTTACAAAATAATTAAACATACAATTCATTAAATTACAATGTACCAAAAATGCTTCTGAGTATTTGTTTCTATACATATTGAGGTTATACTGTAAAATTCGCAAGACAATTTGTTGGAAAGTTTATGAAAATATGGGGTACTTTTTTAATCATGGAATCTTCAAATTTATGAATTGCAGAACACTTAACTTTTTTCTAATTTTACGAAAAGTGGTCAATAGGTTCACATATCCATTGTTAGACTTTGTATAACATTTCAATTATGTACCTTAAAAATTGTGGATTTGGTGAATGATTATATTTGCACATGCATTTCGTGTACGTTCTCCCCTAAGTTTCTAAGTCGTCTGCAAAAATTTTACGACATTGAAATCCATGGTGTGAGAGTGGCTGTTTCAATTGATCGGCTGAAACTAGCCTTTATCGCTGACCCAGATGATTCTACGGCAACGAGCACCTCATCCATTCCTGCCATACCACAAGCCAACAGATAACAATTATTAAGCTTATGTTTCCAAGTTTAGTCTAGTAGATCACTTTGTTTTAACAACAGAAATATGGACAAATATTCAGATGAAAAATATTTAGGGGCGGACATGCACTTCGCAAAGGAGCAGAAATTAAATTCCGTGAATCTTGGGGTATATGAGGAGCCACACACATCAGAATATTTATACTCGAAATTGGTTGAAGTTTTGTATGAATCTGGAGTTCCGAAAGAAAAATAGCTGCTATCGTAGGTGCTAGGATAAGTTGGTCTTAAATATGTACATTACAGACATTGTTGGGAACATTTTTAAAGCTGTGTAGTTAAAACACTTTGAAAAAATCACCATATACGTCTACCGTATTTTGCACATACCTTCAATTTGGTGTACGAAAAATCCTTGCAAAATTCAGGGGGCTTTAACGAGGTAATTTCAAAATGTAGGAATTTACAGTCTTGGTTTAAACGTCAAATTAGTGCAAGTGATGATCTCAGGACATTGCAACGAAATACACGAATCTCTGAGCAGTCGTTTTTGAAACTCATTCTAAATATAAAAACAAGGTGGGACTCCACATTCCATATTCTGGAGAGATTTTTGAAAGTGATATACACTGACTGACAGAGCAAATGCAACACCAAGAAGGAGTGGTCAGAACTTTATGCCAATTGCAGGGTAGACTGACGTCACTGAGGTATGCTCATGATGTGAAATGCGCCGCTGTGCAGCGCACGTAGCGAACGATAAATGGGACACGGCGTTGGCGAATGGCCCACTTCGTACCGTGATTTCTCAGCCGACAGTCATTTTAGAACGTGTTGTCGTGTGCCACAGGACACGTATATAGCTAAGAATGCCAGGCCGCCGTCAACGGAGGCATTTCCAGCAGACAGACGACTTTACGAGGGGTATGGTGATCGGGCTGAGAAGGGCAGGTTGGTCGCTTCGTCAAATCGCAGCCGATACTCATAGGGATGTGTCCACGGTGCAGCGCCTGTGGCGAAGATGGTTGGCGCAGGGATATTTGGCACGTGCGAGGGGTCCAGGCGCAGCCCGAGTGACGTCAGCACGCGAGGATCGGCGCATCCGCCGCCAAGCGGTGGCAGCCCCGCACGCCACGTCAACCGCCATTCTTCAGCATGTGCAAGACACCCTGGCTGTTCCAATATCGACCAGAACAATTTCCCGTCGATTGGTTGAAGGAGGCCTGCACTCCCGGCGTCCGCTCAGAAGACTACCATTGACTCCACAGCATAGACGTGCACGCCTGGCATGGTGCCGGGCTAGAGCGACTTGGATGAGGGAATGGCGGAACGTCGTGTTCTGCGATGAGTCACGCTTCTGTTCTGTCAGTGATAGTCACCGCAGACGAGTGCGGCGTCGGCGTGGAGAAAGGTCAAATCCGGCAGTAACTGTGGAGCGCCCTACCGCTAGACAACACGGCATCATGGTTTGGGGCGCTATTGCGTATGATTCCACGTCACCTCTAGTGCGTATTCAAGGCACGTTAAATGCCCACCGCTACGTGCAGCATGTGCTGCGGCCGGTGGCACTCCCGTACCTTCAGGGGCTGCCCAATGCTCTGTTTCAGCAGGATAATGCCCGCCCACACACTGCTCGCATCTCCCAACAGGCTCTACGAGGTGTACAGATGCTTCCGTGGCCAGCGTACTCTCCGGATCTCTCACCAATCGAACACGTGTGGGATCTCATTGGACGCCGTTTGCAAACTCTGCCCCAGCCTCGTACGGACGACCAACTGTGGCAAATGGTTGACAGAGAATGGAGAACCATCCCTCAGGACACCATCCGCACTCTTATTGACTCTGTACCTCGACGTGTTTCTGCGTGCATCGCCGCTCGTGGTGGTCCTACATCCTACTGAGTCGATGCCGTGCGCATTGTGTAACCTGCATATCGGTTTGAAATAAACATCAATTATTCGTCCGTGCCGTCTCTGTTTTTTCCCCAACTTTCATCCCTTTCGAACCACTCCTTCTTGGTGTTGCATTTGCTCTGTCAGTCAGTGTACTTTCACGTTCAGACATGTTTACGTTGTTGGGTAGAAGAGAAAATTATGTTTGCATCATAGATTGAATCCTAAATAACATTAAAATCTCTTAATCCTGTTCCTGTATCAATAGCATAATACAGTTCCATGTAGAATCTAATTAACTATTTTCCACTGCATTATATTAAAGCTCGATTTACTTACACCATAATTTGATTTAAGTAAGATGTTCCTTCTTAGTATATCGGCGACTTTAAAATGCATTGCTTATCTTTAGCGATATATCGGTATAATTTCAACATATCGATATATTGCGTATAATACCTATCGATTATCGAAGATTTTTCATTATATTGCAATATCAACATAACAATATTTAAATTATTTCCCCACCCCTAACGATATGACAGTACAAGACGAACCACAGTCACTGTCGACATCGAGAGTAGTATGCAAGCGCCGGTCCTGGACCAACTACTCATTAATATTCATAAGGTCGAGGACATTGACCCTGGAAGTACCGTTACGATCATTAACCCTGGAAGTCCCGTTAAGGTCATTAACCCCGGAAGAACCGTTAATGTTATTGACCTAGTGGTCGCTGGCTTTAGGAGAGGGTCGTTAGAGGAGGCTAGGCTCCCTCTCCCCCTTCCTCCCTAAGACCACTGCGGTCGGCAGTCGAAAGCTGGCTGCAGCGAACTGCCTTTCTTTTCGGTTGGGCACCCGGACCAGCTCCCCCCTCGTGGCAATCGTCACTACTCTACATTGCCTTCGACATTCTATTAGTTATAAGAAGAAAGAGATAGCAGGGATGAGTGGGAGATGATATTACAGGAGTATCGGCCAGTTCACATATCAGACATGCTACCAGGCAGATGTGTTTGTTGGTAAGGTGGTGTTGAGGCGTGGTATTAAGGGTAATGGAAAAACCACATAGGCGGAAAATAAAGAGCCTACATGTAAAACCTGACTTTTTGTAGATAGCACATGCAAGGATGTGGGCTGGAAAAATCTGGAGGTTGTGTTATTTAGGAATATGTGTCATGCAATCATAACCATTTCCTTGCCATTGTCATTTATTATGGGGATCAGTCCTGTTTGTTACTGCCGGGTGCGGCTCGGGTCCACTAGCGGCTGGGCTTTGGCCACAGGTTGGTCCCATTGTCCAGCCGCCGATGGTCCCTGGTGCCAAGTCTCCGTTTGGAGAAGGGGATTAAGAGCCAAGCCTTAAGTGGTGTAAGGGGCAATCTTCCTCCGCCTGGCGATGTCCCTCTCGTGTGGTGTTGCTGGAACACACTTGTCACTGCAGATCTGCAATTATGCTAAGGTTATTAGGTACAACATATAAACATGTATACAGTCGTCCATTAGAGTGCCCGTTCTCGTGTCCAGGATTATACCTAAGTACGGAATAATGTAACAGAGAATAACCATCTAAATTAGTACTGTTGTCTTCGTTATAGGGCGCGGGCATGTTTGCCGCTCCCATGTCTCTGTCGGGGGCAGAGGTAAATTGATTCATCCTTGGCCGTCTGGCTGCGCTGCCATTGTCTTCATGTGTTGTGTTTCTTATCAATCTTTCCTTGCCTGGGTCCCACGGTATGAAGACAGCTGTAATCATAGAAACATATTTACATAGATACATGGTGTCTGCAGTGTAGTGTGTTCTTATATAATGTGAAGGCGTCAGCTTAGGGAGGAGGCCGGCTATCGGCCTCCCGCCTCCCAACCTTGTGGCTGAACAGAATGTGCTTCGGTGTGGGGTACTTGGTCTAAATATCAACATCATAGCGTCCTATCCCACTTACTAGTGGGTTGATCTTGTTACCCCATGATTTGTGTATATTCGAAGTGTTTGTTTGCGAATATGATGTCTTATCGTGCGAACGTTCGTTATTTTGTAGAGGTGACGTTGTGGTGTTTCTCTTGGTAGTTTAGTCGATGCTCGAATGCATTTGTGTTGTACGTTTTCCAGCTTATCCACTGTTCGTCGTTGCAGCGAACCCCCACACAGGGGCTGCATACATCATTATTGGCCTAAGTAAGGCCTTGTACATATTTATGTTTATACTGGACTGTTTGTTCAGTATTGGATAAAGCTGGATGAGTCTTACGTGTACTTTTCTCTGGATGGCTTTAATAACATGGTACGGTAAGTTTTCTATCTTGGACTACTCCTAGGTATTTGGCTTTGTCATGCCAAGCTATATCCTGGTTAAACAGCTTTAGCGGTTTAATATTGGCTGGGCTGTGTGTGCGTCTGTTCTTTCTTGTGAACAGCACAGCTTGGCACTTGTCGACGTTGGCCTTGATGCACCATTTCGTTAGTCTGGGCTCGACAGTTTGTAGTGCTACTTGTAACCTCTTCCGAGTGCACGCTAGCTGAGGGTGTTGAACTGTGATAGCAGTGTCGTCAGCGTAAAAGTGCTGTGGTTGTAAGTTGTTGGCATGTCGTTTTTATATAGAACGAAGAAGATCGGGCCAATAAGGGACCCTTGGGCTACGGCCGCTCTAATTCTTCGCTTGTCTGACAGCGTACCTGTGTACGTCGACTTGGAACTCTCGGCCCTCCAGATAAGGTTTTTATTAGTCTTATATAGACTGGGTGGAATTTGAGGTCTATAACTTTTGCTAGTAAGCCCTCGTGCCAGACTATGGCCAATGCTTTCTGGATATCAAGGAAAACCTTTCGTTTCGTTCCTTTCGTTTATTGAAAACGATGGTGGCTCGTTCTGTGAATCGCGTGAGTAATTGTGGGACAGAATATCCGTTTCTGAAGCCAAATTGCTCTTTGCGAATTATTCCTTTTCCTTGATATACCCTATTAGCCTTTTTTTTAGTATTTTCTCGAATACTTTGCTGAGGGCATCCAGAAGGCTGATGGATCTGTACTTGATTGGGTCTGACTTGTCTTTGCCTGGTTTCCCAAATATGAGTATCTTAGCCCTCTTCTACTGTTCAGGGTAGTACTGGAGACTGAACATTGCATTGAAGGTGCTGCTGAGTAGGGTAAGCGCTTAATGGGTTAATTTCCTAATTATAATATTTTGGATCTCGTCCGGGCCAGGTGCCTTCTTTAGGTTAAGATGATCTATTATCCACTTGATTTCGTGCATATTAGTCCTCTTAAGCTCCGGCTTAGGTGCATTTTCGAGGAACTAAGCTACCTTGCCTCAGTTAGCCTGGTGTATGGTTCGGAGTGAATGCCGCCTAAAGCGAGTCCATTATGACTTCCACTTTGTCACGGTTCTTGTATATCGGGCCATAGGGCCCATTAATAGTAGGGATGATGTGTGGCTCTTGCGTGAAGTGCCTTGCTAGGTTTCCCATAGGCCTGGTATTTGTGTCGAAGAGACGTAGTTTATTGTTCCATTCGCGTGGCCTGCAATCTTGTAATAGTGTTCTTATTTCTGTGTAAAGTTCATTTTTCATTAAGCGGTCATATTTTCGATGAAATTGTGCCTAGTTACGTCTATGACTGTTGCTCTTACGTGTTAACTCCTTTATGTGAGCTGGGATTTCGAAATGAGCTTAGTCCATGTGCTTGTTGTGGCGGCTGTCTGAATTGCTTCTACTGGGGTTTTGACTGCTTAGTCTATTTTAGCTGGGCTTTCTAATAGCATGCCCTCTTTTCCCTGTAGATGTGTATCTAGTTTGTGATCGAATTTACCCCACTTGTTGGCCTTGTAGTTTTGCCTTCTCTTGGGGCTGTGTTCATATTCCTCGGGTTAATAATTCAATGTAAATAGCACAGGTTGGTGCCTTGACCCTAGGTCGTTTATTGTGGCGATAGTATGCCTCTGAGGAATGTGTTTAATGGGGCTATATTGAGAATATCGGAGACCTGTCCGTCGGGTGCTAGGAATGTGGGTTCGTCTGGGGCTGTTACCATGTATTCCTGGGATACCATATGTCTATACAGTATTGTACCATCAGCGTTAGGCTTAAGGCACCCTCAGCTATCGTGCTTCGAGTTAAAGTCTCCTCTGGGGATTGTGTTTCTGTTTAGCCCTAGTACAGTTTCGATATTTTGCGTGTTTAAACTTCTCGGTCTGAGGTATGCTGCGACGACATGAATTAGTGTCCCTCGCATTGGTATGCTTCTAGCTCTACGAGTTCTGGTAAGTCTAGTTCCATATGTTTAATGTATTTTCTTACCAGGACTGCCACGCCTCCGATGCGGTTTGCTTTGTCACGTCTGTGTACCTAGTAGCCTCTCATGTTGAATTTCGACACCAGTGGGAAGAAGGTTTCTGCTAAGAAAGCTGCATGTATCGAGTTCGTAGCAAGGAATGCTTCGAGTTCAGTTTTGTGGGTTCTAAACCCCTGACAATTCCATATAACTACTAGAACACTCTGCGTGTTATTGATGTTGATGTTATTATTGTTATTAATATTATCGTCGGTGGGTTGTTCAGGCATCTTGGGTTAGGAAGTTGGAGATCGCATTCACCAGGTGTCCTAGCCAGGGCAATGGCAGGGCTGCGGCCAGCATGTTGACTATCACAAATCCAGTGGTTATGATTGCGTTGAGGTTCAAGTTCGGGAAGACGGTTTTCAGAATTTCGTCTAACCTTTCCTCGAACGACCCTCCTGCCATGTTCTCTGCGGGCTGCAGGACCTGGTTTTGTGTTTCTGTTGTAGGTGGTGTGATGGATGAGTTTGGTGTGGTGCGGGGAGTTGGCAGGCGGTAGGGGCGGTGTAGTGGATGCCGGCTTACCGGCGTCAGATTTCCTGCCGGGGGGGGGGAGCTGGCCAGTGGGGCATCTCGGGGGCAGTCTCCGTGGGCTTTGTTTGCTGTAGGGGGCTGGGCCTTCGCATTTCTGGTGTTCTTGGAGGTCTTACTTAGGACGGTCGTGGGATTGGTTGGGCCGAGGTCCCAGGGTTGGGTTCACCCTCCGTCCGTGGGGGTTGCAAATTTAGTTTGGTTTGCCTGATGGGCCTTTCTTTAGGCCCTTTTTGCCTGAGGGGCCTGCGGGACCTGAAGGGTCCTTTTTGCATGAGGGGCCTTCGTTCTTTTGCCTGATGGGCCTATGCCTGAGGGGCCTGCTTGGGCTTTAAGGTCGCAACGCTTGTCGCCATTTTGCCCTTTGCCTAGATTTGCGGCTTCGTATTACCTGCGGCTGGGGTATTCGTTGTCATTAGCTGTATGTTTCCCCCCGCACTTAGCGCACTTGGTCTACAGGGGGTTGCTGCCGTGGGGACAGTCGCGAGACCAGAAGGGGGCGGCGCATATGCAGCATCTGGGATCCATTCTGCAAGCCGCACGTGAATGCCCGTGTCTCTGGCACACCCCATATTGGGGGCCAGTGGCTGGGGGCGGTACAGCTCGACTGTCAGCAGGATATTCGACAGAAGTCTAATTTTCCGCAATCTGTCCGCTCCTGGGACGCCCGCCACGGCAACTAGGAATAGGTAGCCTTTAGTTGGCCTATTCCCTGTTCGCATCCACGCCACGTAGAATGCGGGGATACCCTGCGATTGCAGCGCAAACTCGAAATCCTTAGCATTATATGTGTTTACGGGCGTCCTCACCACGAAACGCTTGATTGTGCTGTGGGGAAATATTCTTACAAATTTAATATTTAGCCCTCTCAGCACGCCGATAGTGATTTCGTAGCTCTCGAAGTTCGTCATGTGCAGCCGGATCGCTTCATGTGCGTCTACTCTCGGCCTGGATAAGTAATGGTTTCTCTGTTCATGAGTCAGCTTTTTAGGAGCACTATTTCTATTGTCTTTGTGTCATTGGTGTAGAGCGTTAGGAGTGGGGGTAGGGGTTGGACCCCTTACGGATGGTTGGTTTCGTTGATTGTGGTGGTTGAGGTAGTGTCTGCTGTGTCTGCCTCGTGTTTTCTGTGTTTTTGTTGGTGGTGGCTGAACTGAGTCGATGGTTGTGTCCGTAGAGCAATCGGCTCGGGTACTGGGTTTATGAGCCCCACCTTTCTGGGCCTTGCGGCTCAGGGGCTTGAGTTCTTTCCCTTCCCATTCCTCCTCTTCCCCCTTGGCCTCCCCGTAAACTTCGCCTCGTTTCCCGGCTGGGTTGCTTGGTTCAAGGTTTCGGTCGACCCGTGCTCGCACAGCTCATCTCCCTCTCAACCTTCAGAGTCGGCTTCCTGGGATGTACTTGACAGGTCCATCACCAGTTTAGCCTCGTCCCAGTCCGAGTCGGTTTTGCCAGCTTGCACAGGAGGGGGCTGATCTTTAGTTGGCGCCATCCGCCGAGTCCAGTTCCTTCCCCGGTGTGCCATCTTTTCGTTCGGGTCGGTGAGACTGGGAGAGAGGTGCTCTCCATTTTGTATTTGAGTACAGCATCGCCACAGTCGAATAGAGAGGTGAGGGGGTCTCACTCTCCATTGTAGCGGTGGCGATCGCCGGTTGGTCGGACCGCTGTGATAACAGCGGATCCTCCCTCTCAGTAGCCTCTGGACGTTCTCGAAGTTCGTCGCTTGTGTGTGTGTTGGTCCCAGGCTCGCCGACAAATTGCTCTTTCGAAAGTGTCTGACTGCTCTTTCGGGAACTACGAGCCTGGTTCCGTGTGTGTTCGTGGGGACATCTAGAATCGAACTAGTGGGCGCAGGCTTATCCGACACGAAAAGGACCCTGGAACACAGAGTACACCCTCTAACCCTAGTCACCGAGAGGCGGTAGCCGGCTGGTACAGGAAGTGTAGATTCTCGTTTCACTTCGACAGCCGAACTGCTCCTCCTGCAGTGAACTGAACGTGCCTGGTTCATTTATAGAGACTACGGGTCGAGGGGTGTGATCGATGTGGAGAGGGAGTTAGCAGAGAGGATGGGACGCGGTGGGAACGATGTAAAGAGGGAACTCTGTCTGGAGAGTAGCACTAAATAAAATACTCGAGGGAGAGCAGGCAAAATATTTAATGCTGGGAAACAATCAGAAGGACGTTGATCTAGTTCAGCTAGCGTCCGGAATATGCTCTAATAATTCCATTAGATATGAAATATTATAATCAATTTCCAAACTATTTAATCCACTCCTCTCACATTTTACGAAAATATTAATATCATCATTCTTGTTGTTCTTGATAATAAATCGTAACAAGCATACAAAAGTTAAAGTTCTATCAAATACTTTACAATCAGATTTATAATTGGTAGAGAGGATACGGCGGAATAGGTAGGAATGATGTGGAGAGGGGATTCAGGTGGTAGGGTAAGTAGAGAGAGTAGCACCTGGTGGAGGGGATACGATATTGGGTTCCCGGTGGTAGGGTGAATGAGTTTCGGCAGAGAGTAGCAATATGACGCAGAGTGTAGGGAGTTAGAATATAACTTGATATTAGAGATATAGAGAATAAGAGTAAAATTACTACTCTCCCTATGAATTACAAATTTTCAACCGAAATGATGCGACAAGAAGACGTTGTTACATCTTTTAATGAACTATAGATAAGTTGTTGATACCATTCAACACTCTCTTATCATCATACATGACTAAAGATTTTTGTTCTGTCGAACAGTAAACTCACAATGATTTTTAACTGCGACAGTTATTAACATCTAAAAATGTTGTCACACTTTTCAAAACACCTTTTGCTTTACAATCTTGATTTGAATTTTGACAAGGAAAAGCATACATTTTTGGTGATAAACCAACAAATTCTATCATTACATCATCGGTATATTCGTCTTTATTTAAACCAGTACACTTCTTATTCATTCGTGTAATTCCAAATATAGTATAGTATTTATTGAACGTAACAGGCGATTAGCCCCGATACATGTTCACAATGCCTCTTTCTATGCACAAACAACTAACAACAAAAGAAGAGAAACACGAGACTCCTTGGGCATGCCATCAGTTCCATCAGATACTCCGGAAACGTGACACTCTCAAGGGAGGGTCACCACGGCAGTCATCCTCAGTCCCTACATGCCACGTCCATCGTCTCCGTTTAATATTAAGAAACAAAATAAATAAAAATAAAAAGATAATAATATTAATAATAATATGAGAAAGGATAATCTAGCTACCTACTACTACTTCCCGACCGTGCCATCATTCCTGGTGAGAAAAAGGCCACCCTCCCAGTGATGGCACGACTGGCCCTGTCCGTGGGTCCCGAAAGAAGACCCCAACTACCCCTACCAGATGACAGTGCAGTTTTCTCATAATTCCATTTTCGGTCTGCCACGTGGGGCTGACTAAATTTCTAATGTGCAGCACATAGCGCTGTTTCGAATTAAATGTCGCTAGTAATTTCTTATTTTTAGACCGCGAACTTGGAGGGGTTACCTTTTCTACACAGAATGGGAGATCTGAATGATAATCATGAATTTAATTAGGATAAAGTAGATCAACTTCAAACACGTAACCGTGATGAACGTCACTTGCAGCTTGTTCTAAATTAAATCTTGAAATTTCATCTTCGGTTAACCAGCGAAAGTTTCTGTAGGGAAGTTGTTTTTCCTTAGCATAACCATAGAGATTAATGCAATCAAAGTAGGCTAAGTAGGATTTAGGTCGATTCGGTTTAAATGCACTCGTTGTTGTTGATGTTTGGGTCATCAGTCCATAGACTGGTTTGGTGCAGCCCTCCATGCCACCCTATCATGTGCTAACCTTTTCATTTCTACGTAAATATTGCATCCTACATCTGCTCTAATCTGCTTGTCATATTCACACCTTGGTCTACACTACCGTTCTTACGGTCCAAACTTCCTTCAAAAACCAACTGAACAAGTCCTGGGTGACTTAAGATGTGTCTTGTCATTCTATTTCTTCTTCTCGTCAAAAATAGCAAAATCGATCTCCTCTCACCAATTCGATTCACTATCTCTTCATTCATGATTCGATATATCCATCTCACCTTCAGCATTCTTCTGTAATACCACATTTCAAACGCTTTTATTATCTTTCTTTCTGAGCTAGTAACTGTCCATGTTTCACTTCCAAACAATGCCACGCTCCAAATGCACTCATGTAGGGATTATTAACTTCCGCGTGTTTTTGAACGAGTGAGACAAGACTACCTCGTATACCAGGTTCAAAGAACAATAGCATGTTCATGTCAGTGAGTAACTAATTCAATTTGTGTGTCTTGTCATTCTCTTTCTTCTTCTCGTCAAAAATAGCAAAATCAATCTCCTCTCACTAATTCGATTCAGTATCTCTTCATTCGTGATTCGATTTATCTATCTCACCTTCAGCATTCTTCTGTAATACCACATTTCAAACGCTTTTATTATCTTTATTTCTGTGCTAGTAACCGTCCATGTTTCACTTCCATACAATGCCACGCTCCAAATGCACTCATGTAGGGATTATTAACTTTCGCGTGTTTTTGAACGAGTGTGACAAGACTACCTCGTATACCAGGTTCAAAGAACAATAGCATGTTAATGTCAGGGAGTAACTAATTCAATTTGTGTGTGCAGTAACACTGCATCCCATGTAAGCCCCGCAGATGTGTCATAATGAGCAGGGTCAAAGTCAAGCTTTTCAAACACATCTGTTAGTAACAGTGTGTAGATTTTAAGATACATGTCAGAGTATTGACCTAAAGTGTTTATACTAAACGCAGCCCATACTTGCTGAGCGTGAAAGTAGCCTTCATCCGAAATATTACTATTTTTTAATTTACTGTAAAAGAATTATTTCGATCGTATTGCGAGTTCATCTGAAGGTGACCATTCACCAAGTAATAGTACGGCAGGAACCCTTTCCGAATAGATAAATTAAAATGTATACAATCCGGGAAATGTTGACGAATAAAATGAAGAACTTCCGGAAGAAGACCCTTAAATCAATCAATCAATCAATCAATCAATCAATCAATCAATCAATCAATCAATCAATCAATCAATCAATCAATCAATCAATCAATCAATACTGATCTGCATTTAGGTAGGTCGCCCAGGTGGCAGATTCCCTATCTGTTGTTTAATTAGTTCATCTAACGAAAATGGCATAAATCTGAATGAATCTAAAATCGAATGCACACACTTCCTCACCATTTTTCAAAAGCAAGAAAGATTTCTTGGTTTTGGGCAATTAGGGATTTTTTAACTACCGTATATTAGCAAATTCCTTCATGAGTCATGGTGAGAAAGGTTGTGATGAAACGGAGCTAATATAGTTTACATTTTGAAACCTAAATTACAGGACTGATGTGCAACACCTCGATACTGACCGGAAAAATTATTATGATCTCGCACCTTAATGTCAGTAAGTGAAGAAGGTTTCCGACAAATGTGGCAGAGTGTAGACGTGTTATAATGTAGCATATTAGCGTCCGTCATTTTAAGTTGAATCGGGTTCTTTAAAAGATTGTGTACACGTTCTGCTAAGATGACTATTTCGTTTAAGAACCAAGCTGTACAATCGTGAACACGATACGATTTGAAATATGGCAGTGTTGAATCACAGGAACATACAACGTTAAACGCACAACTGTACGGTATATGACGCTGAGTTTCTAGAGTTTACGGCTCTAAGTTATTTGGCTCACATGTTTGAATAGGAACTATCAAACAATCAAAATCAGCATATACTACGAAAGGAAGAGGATCTTGCCTAAACTAATTTCTAAATTTCATGATACTATATTTACCTTCAGGGAAAACCACTTTAACCACAGGTTGTGTAGATTAGTCAACGTAATGAGAATTCAATTTCACTCGACTCGAAAAATATTGAAGACAGCGGTCACATACATATACTCTACGTTCATGATTAGGAAGCTGTGAACTATCTAACATAGACATGTCTTTGATTAAACAGTAATGGTTACAAGCGTCCCCGGAAATGTAAAGCATGTTAACATGATATTGTTTCTTTTCTTTTGTAATATACAGAGGTCAATCAATTTTATTATTTTCCACACCATGGGCATTAACGGAGTAGTGGGAATTTTGACGTTCAAATCATGTAATGTTTCGTATATCTAGTGGAAAATTGATGTCAGCTAAATTTAAAGACGACATTAATTCGTATAACTTTATATGATACTGAGAAGGTCTCGTTACATTGTATTGGACAGGAGAGAGAGTGCCACGGTTAGCGCCCAGATAAAGCAGTAATGATCGTTATTGTCTGGGATAATGACTGCATGACGGTCTTCTTTCTGTTTAGGAAGGGTAACATGCTTTGATCCTGAATTCATGGGATCAAATCAAAAAATAGTTAGCTGTTAATGTAAAACCATATCTGTGATTTTCCACTGTCTTCCTTGAAACTCGCGAAATCGAGTTAACATTTTCTCTGCGATATTTGACTGATACCAGTCATATAAATTATCACTACGGTATAATTCTTTTATTTTGGTGATCAAACATATATATTCACGAATTTCGCTTCCATATTTCCACAGAGTGAACGTACAAGTCAGTTCTGTATTCACTTTAAGCGATACATGCTCGTGTAAACACTGAAGAATGTTATTTTAAAAAATAGATTTTAGATTTATTGAACCTCACAGGTTTCCACCCAATACATGGTTCAAATTTGGTATAGCCTAAATGACATACAATAAAAAAACATCCAAATAAAATAAACTGAAAATAAAGGGCAATCATTCCCTATATGCACTGCCATATGGCCATGAACAACCCTTATTAGTGATCCATAGACCTTGGCATGCAATGGGCATAAACGATAAACAAAAACAGGGTAAATAAACAAAACAATATAATAATAATAATAATAATAAGAATAATAATAATAATAATAATAATAATAATAATAATTGTTACCGTGGTTTGGTGGATTAGCAGAGGTGAAAGAAGGTGCCGGGGTGAATAGGTCTAACTACAAAGCCGAGATATGGATTAAAATTTCATTAAAGGTTATATTTTCGAAAATGACAAAACTTAACAATCTTCACATAGAATTTCCAAATTTAACAAATAACAACAAGTCAACAAATAGCCGACAAGACTAGGAAAAGACAAGATTCAGAACAATTCTGGGCCTTACGCCCCTCGCTTTTTAATTCCCTTGAGCTCCTAGCACGAATATACCAAGCACAATAATTTCAAGGGCAGAAAACCCCTTCATTCAAGGAGCACTTGCTCCAAATTACAATATCAGGCCCCCCAGAGGCACTTTTGCCACACAAGAAAAGAGCTGACGCGCTCTCAATTTTTCAAGCCTCTTCAAGGCAATAACAGACTTTAGAATAGCTTGCCAACAAAGCACAACTTACAACAAGGAAACGGGGGTACCTCGTACCCAACCTACTGGGCCTTAGTAGAAAATGAGCAGGTTAAGTAAATGGCCCGAAAAATCAAAAGGAATGGAGGCGAGTATTTGCACTCCTACACATACATTCTTAAAACCTAAGAGGCACTAGGCCGATGAAACAGGGGCTATTCCCAAACTATGGAGGTGACCCGTATAAGAAAGAAATCTGAACATTACGGAAGAGAAAAACTCAGTTACCAAAACGTAGTCACCTCAAACCAAAATGAAGGGGAGCTCGAGAGGGTAAATCACTCTCTATCCCGAATTCCAGTTACAAATTTAATTAAGTTTTTACATAAGCCGGCAGAAAATTACATATTTAGGAAATTAGGTTATATCGTAAAGGTTTAGGACCTTTCCCGCGGGTTAAACTGCTGAGCTAGCAAGGAATAAAGATGTTAAAATGCCATTACCTTGCAGAAGACCTGCTGCCAGATGAAAGAGGCGCTTCCCGCCTCCTGCTACACGTCCATACACTAGATTAGATGTTAATCAAGTGGCCGCAAGACGTGAAAATCAGCAGTTTATAAACCCTCGGGGAATGTTCGAGACCTTTCATGAATAATACAGCCACACCCTCTCACTTTTATTGGTTAGTTTAAAGTTACACATCAAAACGAAGAAGCCAGTGATTGGTTAGAAATTAATTACAGAAATTCTGGATTGGCTAGATTCAAAACTGGCGGAAAGAAAGATAAATACTACCAACCCACAACTGAATGAACGAAATTTAGTAAAGAACAAACTTATGAATACAAAATTTCTTCAAGAAAGTTCCTTCACTTCGCACCAGGGTGCATGATCATAGCTTTTAGGCAGTGACATCTATGAGAGAATGTCCAAACTTCTTGACAAATAGTAAACAAAAACACGTCGAAATTCACACAGTGACATCTTCAGAGGAAAGGTTTAAGTAGGTCCAGTTTTAAGTTCACGGTTTCTCCTGTAGAGGAGTACTTTAAGGCGGAAGATTTAAACGTGCGGCGTAGAGGTGTACCATCCGGTACAATAATAATAATAATAATAATAATAATAATAATAATAATAATAATAATAATAATAATAATAATCAAGGAAAAGGAAACATGATTCTCCTTGGACATAACATGAGTTCCTTCGGATACTGCGGAAACGTGACCCCCAAGATGCAGGTCACCACAGTAGGCATCTTCCCCCCTCATGGTATGTCCAATGTCAGCGATCTTCTTGTCCCTCCTGTCTCGTCACGCATACCTCTGCACATTTTATTCCTCACTTGACCCACTCTGTCTAGCTGATTCAAGACTTACATCACCAGCCGCTTATGTTGTAATTTAATCCTTACACTACTACACACTGTTACAGTTATCATATCTCATGCTTAATCTCATTTAAATACCCAGCCATTCTCCACATTATATTTGCCATTACCAACTCCATAAAATAAACACAATCACACTTCCTATAAACAACCACCACTTATCAAATCTCCTTCCTCTCAGCACTTAAATTCTGTCATTACGTATTCCACCACTTCTTCACAAACATTTCAACGTATTCCCTTCATACAGATAACATTGTATCACTAACATACTCTCTCCAACATTTACTGACTCAATAATATATACCTCCCGCTCCACCTCATCCTCACTCTCTCTCTCTCACACACAATGACACACCTCCGAGACATATTTCACCAATACTTTCACCTGGCAAAAATTTCGTCACACTTCCCAAACACATTTATCCATATTTTTACCCAAAACCACCAATCACTTACCAAATACGGCTTACTCAAAATACCAACACCTACCTCAACATACCAACAGTTCCGCCTCTTTCTCATCCTCTCTCTAATCATAAACACATTTCACCAACAATTTCATCATATCCATTATACACAAAATACAAACATCTGCCTCCATAAACCATCAGCTCCACCTCATTCTCATCCTCTCTCTAACCATAAACACATCTCCAGAACACGTTTCACCATCAATTTCAACATATCCACTATACTCAATCTCTACATACATTGACCAACTAAATAATATATACCTCCAGCTCCACCTCTTCCTCACCCCCTTCCAAACACACCCCCAGAACACATTACACCAACAATTTCATCATAATCACTCCTCTAAAACATATTCCCTCCATACTAATATCATCGACTCACCATTACTTCCACATCACAATTACCATCCACGCGCCACTCTAAACACACCTCCAGAGCACATTTCACCAACAAATTATCATCACCTCATCCTACATTCACCATAAACCACCGATCACTTACATACAAAATACCGCTTATCCACTATAATCACACCATCATATCCACTGTAATCTCTCCTCCACACATATTAACTACAACTACTTTCTAACATTATTAGAGTTTTTGCTTCTTGTTATAATACCCTCATCATTCCTTTTTATTCCCCATAAGTCCCTAAAGCTCTTGTTCCTTTCTAAGCCCGACTTGCTTCCTCTGCTCACACACAGTTCAATTCTCTGCCTGGGTACCTCTGCGTTGTCCTTTTCACTCTGGACATCCCTTACTTCACTGCATATACAGAGGGAAAGAATATGGATCAGGAGAGACATGGGAAGTGAAGGGATTAGGAATGCCAAAATTCTTAAGAAGCATATGATTCGGGCCAAACTCCAAGGTTTGGGAGCTTCTATCAGGGAACAGGAACTTGTAATGACAAATGGCTGCTGGAATCACACTTTCACTAGGCTCCACTCTCTGTCTTTCTTCATTCACCTTCCAGTTTTCCTTGGTATTTTCCTTATCACCTTGTCCGTCTTCTCCAACATTGTTGTATATAACTTGCCTTTCTGCCACTCTCTTCCCCATACTTATCTTCCTCCTGAGTCATTTTTTCCTCCAGGTCCAGTAATTTCGTCACGGTCCAAATCCTTTTCCAGCAGCCATTTGTCATTACAAGTTCCTGTCCCCTGATAGAAGCTCCCAAACCTTGGAGTTTGGCCCGAATCATATGCTTCTTAAGAATTTTGGCATTCCTGATCCCTTCACTTCCCATGTCTCCCCTGATCCATATTCTTTCCCTCTGTATATTACCCGCATTTCCCATCACTATATCGGCCATCAAAGTGGAGAACAGTTGCACTTTAATCGGCCTATTTCCTTTTACTTTCCCTATTCTCGCCACATCGTCTACCTCTACTTCACTGAAATTAATTTTTATTTTCCCCTGAATTAGGTCCACCACTTTATAAATTGTAAGCAGTTTGTCCTCCCTCCTCTCCTCAGACACACCATATATACATAGGCATTTCTGTCTCTGATTTTGTGTACTGATTTCTACTTCTGATTTCAGCTTCAGCGTTTCCTCTTCTAGTCTTCTTATTTTCTTCCTTAATGATGCCACTTCTTCGGTGTTGTTTCTCACTTTGGCTGTTGTGTCATCTGTCTTTTCTCGAAACCATTTCTTCATTTTCTCGAGCTTCTTCGTTTGCTCTTGAATCAAATTTTTATGTTGCTCAAATGGACACACCTCTTCAACCACCTCTTTTACAACTCTTTTGATTAGCTCCACGTCTTCCCATCTCATACTTCCGCTGAAGTTCGTCCCGGGGTTCAATTCAACTCCTCCGATCCATAACATTACTATAATCACAGCCGCTGTCAGCATCATCTCTCCCTTCATTCCCAATACCATTCTACTCCCTCCTAATTTCACTTCTCCTTTCTTCTTTCCCCCAGCCGTCTTCCTATTACTGCCCTATATTGTTCAACACCAATCATCTTCTTAATACTCCTCACTTCTTTCTTACATTCGCCTCCGACACTCCCCTCCTTCACTACCGGGACCGGCTTCTCAATACGTCCTCGCTTGTCGAGCGCTTAGGGTATACTGTATTTTTTAAAATAGGAAAATAAAATTCAAGGAATAAATCAGGATGCACAACAGAAGAATTGTTATTTACAATTGTACCAGAACATATTCTATTACGAAAACAATGATTACCCTCTTACGAAGAAAGATCTTCCGTTATGTAAGCCATAACAGAGTGCAAAACCAAGTCTGAGTTACTTAACGAAACCGAAAATAAGTATCTCAACTCTGTGAAAACTGTTAGAAAGGAAGACAATAATAAAGTCTTTAATGCAGTATACACGCTATCCTTGCTCTAAATAACCAGCTAAATTCTTGTACGTAATCAATAAGACAGTCTATAGTACTGATCTATAAGTAAAATATTCTCTCTAGTTATAGCTACATAACCTGTTGCACTCAATTTAAACATCTGCGTAGATATTACTAGAACAAACAATGATAATCTTCTTGCTAAGGAGGATGCATGTTTTATGTTTGATTGCAGAGCGTACATTTCAAAACTAAAAGTTAACTATGCTAATTGGATGCAGCAGGTGAAAAGCTAACATTATACTTGACACACTTTTTAGAGTACGTTACCTTCTACAAATTCAATAATACACCGTTTATTTTCTAAACCTAAATATTTTAAATAAAGCTGTGTTCCATTTA
The DNA here is from genome assembly GCF_040414725.1 of Anabrus simplex. NCBI lineage: Eukaryota > Metazoa > Arthropoda > Insecta > Orthoptera > Tettigoniidae > Anabrus > Anabrus simplex. The sequence goes on from NC_090266.1 coordinate 802,963,065, forward strand.
ATTTTGACAGTATAGCCTCTGATAACTCATTAAAACGGTTCGGAAGAAACACATTAAAGTCTCCTAATGAACACAGAATTCTAGGTCCATACCGTGCGTTGAGCTTCTGTAATTTCGTTACTCGAAATAGTGTATTTAATTCTAGGTCTTGTAGGCGTCTGGTTTCAACTCCATGCTTGACTGGACTACAAAAGGCCGTGGTATTGGAGATTCGACAACATCGCTTGGAGTCAAGCCTGTAACTTATGTGTACGTAATTTGTAAATAAGTCTAACGTGGTGTATTGTTATATTTTGGGTTGTGCGTGAATTAACTTGATGGCATTGTTTCAAACTGAGAGTATACTGAAGGTATTTTATGTGTAATACTTTAAAAAATTAACCTACACTCTATTTGGTATCCTGGAACGACATTAATTTACGGCAAAGGTGAGCTTTATCATGTCGCAGTATGTGATAATCCACATAGTTTTTAAAGCCATTCTGTGTTTGTATTTTTAAAATTGAGTAGTTTAAAAGAGCTGCATGTTTGTGTTATTTTATTTTACGTTGTACAAGTATGACAACGACAACTAAAGCTAGGCTTAATTTCAGATGCCAAGCATTGCTGTGTTCCTTCGTGCTCCAGCAACTATGATTCTAATTTAGAAGGATACATTTCAGAGTTTACATTTCCTAAGGATGGTGCAATGAGGGCTTCGTGGATGAAATGTATCCCCAGAGACAACTGGAACACTACTTCATCTAGTGTAGTCTGTGCGAAAGACGTTGCTCCTGAAGATGTGGAATATTTGAGACTTACCTTGATCACAATGGTGAAAGGAAAACAAAAAAGATAGGCCTACATTGAAGTCCGGTGCTCTCCCTAGGATTTTCCCAAACCCAGTCCATCCACAAGAAAAACTCCATATGACAGGCGTGAAGAAATTCAGAAAAGAGAGGTGGAGGAATTTCAGAAACTTGTTGAGGAAGAAAAAATATTAGATTTTGTAGCCTTAAAGGATTGTAAAAGCCTCCTTTCTGACTGTTCAGAAAACAGATGTTATCAGAAAGTAGTGAAAATGAATTTGACACTCTGTCAATATATGAGGTACCGTAGCAATAAAAGTCTCAGTGTTGCTGAGAGCTCATTCTCGCTGTATTTATACTCCACAGATACTGAGATTTTTGCCTTTATTGTTTCGTTTTCAGCTAATCCTGTCGGTAAGGTGAATCGCGTGTCTAGACGTATCACCTTTACAAGATGAATCGTCTAACATTCAACAAGCAAACTACCTTGACATTGATCTCTAAGGAGAGTACCTTGACTTTGACATTGAGACGCGTGTCTAAACGTATCACCTTTACAAGGTGAATCGTCTAACCTTCAACAAGAAAACCACCTTGACATTTATCTCTAAGGAGGGTACCTTAACTTTGTTACTTAGACGATTGTCTAGACTTTTCTTCATTACAAGGTAAATCGTCTAACCTTCAACAAGCAAACCACCATGACAATAGCCTCATGTTGGAGATAGCAACTAACCTTCAGAAATTTTATCTTTTACAAGGCAAATCGTTCAACCTTTAAGAAGGAGAGTAGCTAGAGATGGGGAATTTGATTAATTTAGAAGAACCGATTCATTTGAAACGATTCACCAAAATGTTTGTCCGCCTCCGTAGCGTTACGGTTAGTGTAATTAGCTGCCGTCCTAGGAGGCCCAGGTTCGATTCCTTGTACTGTCAGAAATTTAAGAATGGCAGGAGGGCTGGTATGTGGTTAAAATGGCACATGCAGCTCAACTCCATTGGGAGAGTGCCTGAAAAAAACTGCACTACATCAGGATGAGGACACGAGTTTACTTTACTTACTTACCAAAGTGATTCGTTTATTTGATTCGTTCATTATATTACCACGTGACGGAGAGCCGAAAGCGAAACCATGGACTCAGATGAAACATTCTGTTATGACCTTTATACCTGCTACTTCATTAGAAGTTTACAAATTACAGGAAGTGAAATGTTCAACGTAACTGCTAGTATTTTAACAAGAGTAATACCCATTTTAGAGGTTACAGTCGAAAACTGCACTGTCCGACTAATCATTTCCAAACTTAAGGAGCCGCCATTCGAAACTATACGACAATCGAAATTGAAATTTATAGCAGATGTGAACATTCTTGTGGCAGTTCGAAAGTGAATATTAACAGCAGTTCACCATCAGTTCTTTATTATTAAATCCTTTTTAGTGAAGAAATATTTTAAAAATATCTGAAACGAAATGTAAACGTGATCACCTGAATGTGAAATAATCAACCGTGGCAAAGCAACTGCTGCGTTACGGTTTTTGTAACTTCGATTGTTCTTAACATCATTCCTTACGATTTTCATTATGTTCACAAGCTACTCACTAGATAACTTTAGGCAGATCGCTCACTCTCTGTAGTAGGCAGTGAAATAATAGGAAAGACATCTTTGCCCACATGTAAGACTATGGATGTAATGTCATCCTCAAATGAATCATGGTAAATTTGACAAGAATAACGGTTCATAAACAGTACATACCGGAAGAGTATAAAAAGAAGACTATAAAAAGCAAAATACGGTAATACATTGCCGGTCTCAGTGGCTCATATGGTAGGGGCGCTGGCTTTCTGACCCCAACTTGGCAGGTTCGATCCTGGCTCAGTCCGGTGGAATTTAAAGGTGCTCAAATACATCAGCCTCTTCTCGGTAGATTTACTGGCTCGTAGAAGAACTCCTGCGGGACAAAATTTCAGCACGTCGGTGTCTCCGAAAACCGAAATAGTAGTTTATGGGACGAAAAATCCAATAACATTATTATTATTATCGTTGTTATTGTTGTTGTTGTTACGGGGTTACCCGTGGAGCAGAAATAGGTTAAAGAAGGTGCCGGGGTGAATGGGTCTATCTACAATATCAAAGTTGAGTTAAAACTTTAAAAGGTTATATTTCTTTTCCAAAAAACAAACTTAACAATATTTTTCACTGAGTGAGCATAACAATATATCAGGTACAAAGCAATCGTGAAACAAGACTAGGAAAATCCAAGATTCAGAACTTGAACAATTTTGGGCTTCAAACCCCTATTTTACAATGTCAGAGATACCGGATTCAGTTTACAGAACTTCAATTAAAATAAGAAATCCTTTAGTTAAGGGCAGAAAACCCCTAATTCAAGAGCCCTTGCTCCCTCAATTACAAATATCAAGCCTTCCAGAGGCATCCTTCATAATTACAAACGTTGAAAATAGCAAACAGGCTCTCCATTCCTTACCTCAAAAGTTACACTCTCAGATTTACAAATGGCATGGTTTAATACAGGGATATCTAGTACCCAACATACAGGGCCTTTACGAAAAAGAACAGGTTAAAAAACGGCCCGAACATAAAATGAATGGAGGCGTACACTTGCACTCCTAGATAATGAAGAATAAAATCCTAACGGGGCTCTTGGCCCAGAGATACAGAGACTAATCCCAAGCTACTGAGGTGACACGAATAAAGGTTCAATTAATGGTTTACGGAAAGGAAGAAACACATTTACAAAACGTAGTCACCTCAAACCAAGATGAAGGGGAGCGCGAGAGGGTACATCACTCTCTATCCCCGGTTTACAGTTAAAGATTTTATGACTTTTTTACATTAGCCGGAAGAAAGTTACATTTTAGAAAAGTAGGTTACATAACTATGGATTCGGACCTTTCCTCTCGGACTAAGTTGCGGAGGTAGCTACAACAAGAAAGATGTAATTTATGTGGCCATTACCTTATAGATGTTCTGCTGCCGACGAAAGAGGCCGCCCGCCTCCTGCTTAAACACACACTCAGTAAGACGACGATCAATTGGCCAAGAAACGTGATAAGCCGCAGTTTATAAACCCTCAGGGAAGGTTCGAGATCATTCAAGACTAATCAGGACACACCCACTTAATTTTTATTGGTTAACACAAAGTGAACAAGAAATGCGGGATTGGTTGAAAATTAATTACAAAAATTAGTGATTGGCTAGATTCAAAACTGGCGGAAAGAATAGAAAGTGTTGCCAATCCAAAAATAAATGAACAGAGATCAGTTAGGGACCACCTAGAAATACAAAACTTCTTTAAAATATAAGTTCTTTCACTTTGCACCAGAGTGCATGATCATAATTTTTAGTGGTGTCATCTGTAGAAAAATATTCAAACTTCTTGATGTATATGAAAACAAAACGAGGAGAAATTCAGTCAATTTAGGAAACTTCACAACAAAACAATTACTTAAATTTTCAGTGGTGACACCTTTTGATCTAAGTTCCAACTTGTTGTGTTATCAGTTTCACTGTCTGACCAATAGAGGAGTTCATTTAGGCGCAATTTTTAAATGCGTGGCGTTGAGGTGTACCTCCCGATATAATAATAATAATAATAATAATAATTATTATTATTATTATTATTATTATTATTATTACCGGGCGAGTTGGCCGTGCGCGTAGAGGCTCGCGGCTATGAGCTTGCATCCGGGAGATAGTAGGTTCGAATCCCACTATCGGCAGCCCTGAAGATGGTTTTCCGTGGTTTCCCATTTTCACACCAGGCAAATGCTGGGGCTGTAACTTAATTAAGGCCATGGCCGCTTCCTTCCAACTCCTAGGCCTTTCCTATCCCATCGTCGCCATAAACCTATCTGTGTCGGTGCGACGTAAAGCCCCTAGCAAAAAATATATTATTATTATTATTATTATTATTATTATTATTATTATTATTATTATTATTATTATTATTATTATTATTATTAAATAGTGCATTACCGCCAATAAGACATTGCTTTATCGAAGTAAAGCATCTGACTGTCTTTAAAAAAATACAATTTTCTTTAAGTCGCCCCGACACAAATGGGTCTTTTGGTGACAATGGGATAGGAAAGGGCTACGTGTAGGAAGTAAGCAGGGCTTCCGACAATGGAGTTAAGCCCACTATATCCCGAGTGCAAGTTGACAGCAATATGAATCCAACAGCGCAGCCACTCGCTCGGTGACTTGTCTTTTCTTTAGTACGGTTGCCCCTTAATTTACTGCCGCTCCTCAGAGTAACCATGGAAACCATAAATCGTACGCCAAAGGGGGAAGTACGGAACAATTTACGAAAATGCTTAAGAAACAATTGAGGTTTTGTGTTAGATAGTTACTGGTGTACATATCACATTCACAAGAATGTATCATTTGGACAATTTATGCCTTGCTTTATTTGCTCCCTTCGTCATCATGATGAAAATCCTATAAGTAATGTACCTTAATAGTCCTCTATTGGCTATATACTACAAAGAAATCATGGTTAGCTATTTCACTTCCACTTGCATATACACTAAGTGACATGTCAAGATAATAAATCACTTATATCGATTCTTACTAAGGACTGACAACGAGAACCGAGAGGCTTCCATGTTCCACACGTTAGTTCACAGTACTTCACCGGGAATGGGAACGGGAACCTTGAAGGAAACTTAACCTAATACTTTGCAATTAGCTGCAGGGAGTAAAGAATACAGTCAGTTGACCACTACATTGCTCTCTGTAGCTATCGCTTGAAGGCAACGGCCAACCCGCCCCCCCCCCCCCATGGTTAGCAAAACATGGTAATTCTTATAACCCCTACTCAGGTGGTTTATACCCTTGTTGTCTCTCAGGTATGTGAGGGCCTTTCGCAGATTAGATTTTCTGCACCTCTTACATTACAGATCCCTGCTAGTCCTAACCTGGTGTACAGTGCTCCATTCTCCTCTCAAGCGCCCTCGAATCACAATCATAACGGTGCTGCTGTAATTCGTTCTCACGGCTACTCCAGTCCTCTCCGGGTATCTTCTAACTCTCTCTTTTCTCAGATGTCTGTAATTTACCTAACCCGTTGACAACTATGCTCATGGGAGTATCCAAATTTACAGCTAATTCTATCTAGGAAGTCATTTATTTCCTTCATTTTTAATTGAATTTAAGGACCAGGCCATTGTCTACAATTTGAGCAATTAACAGGCTTTTCAAAATCTGATATTCACATGTGTGTCTGGGGCTCTTTCTGAGCATATCATCAGGGCCTTTACTGAGATATTAAATATTGAGCACTTACATGTTCATGTGCTTGAGTTCTTCGTCCCTTCTCGTGCCTTGTCTTCTTTAGTTCAAAGGCACTATTTTAGAGTTCAGCAGTTGAACGAATCCTTGTCAGAGTATAGCCAAGATATGTTCTACGCTAGGATCTCTCAGCTTAACTATTCTGTATCTCGAATGGTAGCTATCATTATTGAAGATCTTGCTCGTAACTACCAGTCATATCTTGCTCTTTTACCATCACCAGCAACCTTTGCTCAATTGGAAGCTATCACTGTTTCTGCTGAAGGCATTACATATGCCGACCAGCTGCGTGTTTCTCCAGGCAGTGTCCACGTAACAATTCTTCCCACTCCGGACCTGGACGTTCTGGAACTAATAATCGAAGGTAACTAACCACCAATCGCGGTGCCAAATCATCAAGAGCTATTTCAAATTCCGTGCACTGTAGTCACGACTATATCTTCATTTCCTTCAAAGTCACGTAATTCTCGCGAGTCCTTCATTTGTGGTTCTTCTGATCATTTTCAGAGGAACTGTCCTAAGAATGGGTCCCTAGGCAATTCAATACCCAACGTTAACAACGTCACATTTGATAATCAATCTGGTCAGCAGTGCGGATCTAATAGGCAATTCTCCAGGCAGTGTCCACGTAACAATTCTTCCCATTCCGGACCTGGAAGTCTTGGCACTAATAATCGAAAATAACTAACCCCCAATCGCCGTGCTAAATCATCAAGAGCTGTGCACTGTAACTGCATGTTAAATTATGTTTCTTCTGGTTCTGAAGTTGATGTTATTCCTGAGTGTGAACCGTCTGTACTGATGATATACATTCTTCACGGCCTTGAGGCTTTTTCGCTATTCCATCTTCCAAGGTACCCTACATTTGCTTAGAGATAAATAATGAAACTGTCTGTGCATTGGTAGGTTCGGGAAATAGCGTTACATTGGTGAGCAAGGATTGGTTTAATTCCATGTATATTGTTTATAAATTCCCTCCCGTAGATTTAGTATCATTAACATGTCACACTGCTAATTCTAACCCCTTGAATGTAGTCGGTTCTGTAAAGGTCAAAATTAGAATACGGTACGTGCATTTACATGAAAAATGCAGGCACTAGTTTCCAAAAATTTATCCTGCCAATTCACTTAATGTTTTTTTTTTGCTAGGGGCTTTACGTCGCACCGACACAGATAGGTCTTATGGCGACGATGGGATAGGAAAGGCCTAGGAGTTGGAAGGAAGCGGCCGTGGCCTTAATTAAGGTACAGCCCCAGCATTTGCCTGGTGTGAAAATGGGAAACCACGGAAAACCATCTTCAGGGCTGCCGATAGTGGGATTCGAACCTACTATCTCCCGGATGCAAGTCACTTAATGTTAACAACGTTAACTTTACCCCATCGCAAATGTAATTCCTGGGCATATTGTATCAGAGAAAGGTGTATCCATTGATCAGTCCCGTACTTCTGCCATCCAACATGTTCCTTCTCTTATAGACGTCAAAACCGTAGCCAGATTTTTGACGTGGTCAATTTCTTCCGTAAATTCATCCTTAATTTTGCTGAAAAGATAACTCTGTTAAACGCATTAAGGAGAAAAAAAATGCCAAATTCGTTTGCGGGGATGACTAAATTGCTCTTATGATTTGAAGTGTACCTTGTGTAATGCTCCTACCCTGGCGATGAAAGATTTTTCCAAAAGTTTCAATCTTCAAACAGACGCCTCTTCTACAGGTATACCTGGTGTTCTTCTTCAAAAATTCGAAGATCGGCTACGTCCCATTTCCTTATTCTATCTTATTCTATCTATGAATTACAAGTTTTAGCTGTTGTCGTTTCTTTGGGACGGTTCAGAACGTATCTTGAACATCTACCTTTGACTCTTGTAACTGATAATCAGGCATTGAGTTGGGCATTGGTCAATCCAAGATGTACCGACCGTCTTGTTCATTGGGCAGTACGCATATCTGCATTTCAATTTCAGGATTTTCACATTCGTGGCATGGAAAATGTAGTGGCGGATGGCCTCAGTCGGATGTTCTATCCGGATAGTTCTGAGATTCAACTTTCGGCATTTGTTTATGTTGTTTATACTAACTCGCCGTTTCTTTTTAAAGACATTTCCAAGCATCAGGTAGATGACCCAGAATTGAAAGCTATTTCTGGTGGGTGTTCTATGTTGTCCTGCTCGCATTGCTCGCATAAGGTGAGACATCAAAACTGTTGTTTCATCTAATCTATTTTCTGCTCTTTTCAAATACATCTGTGAATCACCTGTCGGTGGTCATTTAGGGTCTTCAAAACCCGAGAGAAAATCCGCAAGCATTTCATTTGGAAATCCATGGATTGTGGAATCCGTACCGATGTTAAATCTTGCTAAGACTTGTAACATCAGTAAACCGGCTCCCAGTAACCGTCTGTTAACATCTGAGAAAGCTTCTCGTCCTATAGAGAGATTATTCATAAACTACATTGAGCCGTTCCTGAAGTCGAAGGTTGGCCATCGTTTCACATTCATTTGTGTTGACGCTTTCTCGCGTTTTACGTGGCTGTTCCAAACTCGTGTAGCTAATGCTAATACTAACATCTGTTGCTTGAAACAGATCTTCACCTCATTTGGGCCTGTCAGTTCCTAGTAAGCGAAAACGCCATAGCTTTTATTTCTGTCCAGTTTCCTAATTTCTCTTTTGAGTTATCATATCATTTAACTACCACCCCATGCCCGGCTCCATGGCTAAATGGTTAGCGTGCTGGCCTTTCTTCGCAGGTGTCCCGGGTTCGATTTCCAGCAGGGACGTGAATTTTAACCATAATTGATTAATTCCCCTGGCACGCGGGCTGGGTGTATATGTCGTCTTCATAATCATTTCATCCTCATCACGACGCGCAGGTCGCCTACGGGAGTCAAATCAAAAGACCTGCATCTGGGGAACCGAACTTGTCCTCGGACACTCCTGGCACTAAAAGCCATACACCATTTCATTTTTTACTACCACCCCATGCGATCCAAAGCCTAATTACGTCGAGAGGGTTAACTGAAATGTTAGATTTGCTCTTTTTGCCTATCACACCGCTGACCATTCGTGGTGGGAAACATTACTGAATTGGTTGCCTTATGCCTTTAATACTGCTGTTCATAACAGCCATAAGCAAATGCCTGCTTCATTAATGTTAGCTTTTACCCCCCAATTCTCCACTCTCCACTCTCTAATCTGTAGTCGATTAACGATTTCTTTCCTGGCGTTGTCAACACAGAAGTGACCCTTGCTATTTGGCACTGTGCGCGTTAGAAGTGAAGAATTTCATACCCTAATGTTTAGCGTAGCTATAATCACGGGCGAAGGCCACACAATCTGTCTGTGGGTGACCGGGTACTTATTAAGACTCATCCCATTAGTAGTGCTGCAGACCATTTTATTAGCAAGTTATCCCCCAGACTGTAAGGTCCCGGCACCATTTTGAAATTTCTTCCCCCTGTATCTTTACTGGTGAGCAGTCCTGAGAGGAAGAAGATCACCAGTGTGCATTTATTGCAGCTAAAGGTGCCTTACTTGTTGGCATTTCAAATGTGCATACCTTTATCTGTGATAATTTAAGCCTTAGTGTAAGGAAATGTCTGCAGCATTGTATTAGCTGGACAGCCCACACGGGTATTACTCCTGTGTATGTAAAGTCTGTTTAGGTGAATATCCGCAGTTTTAGGAATTGTATTTGAGATTCAATTCCTTTTTGGTAGTGACTTTACCTCGCACTGACACAGATAGGTCTTATGGCGGCGATGGGACAGGAAAGGTTTAGGAGTTGCAAGGAAGCGGCCGTGGCCTTAATTAAGGTACAATAACAGCATTTGCCTGGTGTGAAAATAGGAAACCACGGAAAACCATCTTCAGGCCTGCCGACAGTGGAATTCGAACCCAATATCTCCCAGATGCAAGCTCACAGCCGCGCACCTCCCAACCGCACGGCCAACTCGCCCGGTAATTGAGATTTATTAATGTATTGGGTACTTTCTTATGTATTTTGTACAGGATTTAGTTTGGTGCCGGTTAGATTACGTGAATTTTGTAAGTGATTTTATGGTCACAACTTAGAAAATTGTCACTGTAAATTTGGGATTCTTTGGCAAACTCCTGTATTTTTAGTGTTTCGTTGTTTATATTTTCCAACTTTGTGAATTAGTGCTTACCCTTGGGATTGTCGGGCTCCTCAGTGCGGAGGGAGTCCGTTCTATGGAGCAAAGATAAATGCCACCAGTTTGGTGACGCTCAAGATTTTGTGTATTTATTTGAAGTACATTTTTATGGTTTCGTCGTCTAATGAAATACGGTAACCTAGGAGTTCAACTTTCATAATTTCATTATTTCACCATTCTAAACTCAACCTTCGAAAATTTATGGACGTTGGCCTTATCTGTTTTGATTCACTTTTTCTGCTACGTATCTGTTCATGTTGCAGTTGCTGCAGTTCTAGTGGCCATCTAGTGGACGCTGCACTACAATGTGGTCCAAAGCAGGGATCAAAACTGGCGGGACGTTCCTGACGCGTCGTGTTTCGGGCAGAAAGATGGTGGGGAGCCTGTTGACATAATGCCCTGTGTCAAAACCTCTATTAATATATCAGCGACACATAGAAGGGACAGGAAGTTGGTGCATACGGACGTTCCTGGGGTAGAATGGCATCAATATTTTGTGTTGTGTCGTCTATCAACTCCTCTTGTTACAGTTCATAATTCCATATATAATTTGGTCGAGCGTAGCTGGAATTTTCGAGGAAGAGAATGTGTCGGTGGGAAGTATTTTATTAACCGGGACTATAATTTATTTGCTTATATAGAAAATTTGATATTTAATATTCTATTGTGAAAATTGTAACTGTTGGTCTGAATTTTGGAACACACTGTAGGACACGCGCAGTTCTGGAAGCGTTGTTTACTGTTTCACAAGATTGGAGTTTTCCAGAACTTGTGCAATTAACAGCGTCAGCATGAAAGAAGAGCAATTCCATTGGAGAGAATAACGACTATTTCAATGAGTTAACGTAGAGTGCTGAGGGTTAACTCTGCTTTACTTTTGTGCTTACACCATTTTCTGTTTCTCAAACTTCACCGCTCCTCCGTGGGAGTGAGTGGGCTTCTATTGTCTTTTCTGGTTGACCGTCTTAGCGGCTAGACGTGTTCGTTCTGAGCTCCAATCACATGGGGCGACGCCTCTTCTAAGAGGGTAAGCACTCTTGTTTCTTTCATATTCGGTTGTAACTTCACTTAAATTTTTAACGTAAAACTTTCTTTAATTATGCAGGAGTTTTCCCTCGGATCATACGATAACCGCTAACATTTTGATTTTGGGATGACTTAGCTTTTCAGCGACTAGCATATACACTTTTGTTGCAGTAGCGTAGTCAGGATCGGCCGATAGGGGGGTTATAGTTACAAAATGATTATTTAATACAATGATGGTGCTTGTGCGTGTATGGTCATTATGAAGACTAATACAAGTGAATTATATTGAGATCCAAATTGCAGTACATTACAAGATCTTGCATTAATATACATAACAAGAATGATACGATCAATGTCAACAGTTTTACAGCGAATGACATGTTCAGTTTGCAATCTAAAATCCTAATTTGGACACTTCTTAGAAAATAGTTTCAACACATCTGCTGGTTTTACAATTACGTCTGCGAATATTTATTTAGTTTATTGTCAGTTTCTGTTTATTTTCTTTTGTAAAATTTCCATGGGGGTCTAACATGCAGTAAACCCCACTGGATACGTCCCTGCTTTGTTGGAGATAAACCTTTTCTTCTTTTAACTTCGTTTATAATATATTTAATTTATGCCATCAGTTAGTTTCTGTTCCTCTTAATGTAAATTAATTGTGCTCTTCATCTCTTATAGTGTTTCAGTTAGTGACATAATCTTGTATTCTTTCATAACGGTGTTTTTGTAAACGTTGTTTAGAATGGGACTAACCCTCCGTAACTGTGATGTAAATCGTCGAAGTAGTATTTGACAGGTTTTTCTTCAGTGCAAAGGCACGCGTAACTTCTTGTATATAACCTGATTCCTAGCATTGCGCACGTATTTTGTTCTTAAGGTATGTTCAACTAATATTGATATATTTCTCTCCAATCATGTTACTACAATTTTGCTTCGTCTTTGTGAGCTTTGAATATATTATTTTAAAATATATTTTGGACTCCTACAAAAATTGCCGTTTCTGAATGCTTGTAGCCATGAAAGATCTACAGCTTGTCCAATAAGAGAAGGGTTCTGACATATGAGAACTACGATTGCTCAGTGAACTGTTATTTATCTGTACATTTCCACGTGATACAGATGCACAGAATTACCTATAAACGCTAACCATTTAACCATGGAGCCGGATAGAATTACCTGTGATTATTTACAACCGCCATAACATGCTCAGGCCTATGTGTATTATACCTTGGCATTTCAATGCATGCATGTATTGCAGAATTGTTACTTCGTTACATTGGCTTTGTGAGTGCCTGTTGACCTCATGCTTTACGACATACGCACTTTTTCAGCTATTATTACGCGCCCTCCTTATTTGTATTTACGGCAATATCATTACAGTATGGGTAATACTATTTAAGAATGCATGATGTTGGTTAATTCAATATGTAAATTTAGTAACTTTGGGAAGCAAAAAAAAAAAAAATCATTACGAGAAACGACTCAGAAATGCCATTTGGAGATTCAACGACAAATCAGCTGATGCTATTCTGCAACGTAGTTCGCCATTGTTTTCGCCGAAGTTCTCGTCACGGCCGCATCTTTCAGAACCTTTCTCTTATTGGACAAGCTTTACGTTCTACTGCCTCGTAGGGCTCCCCCCTCTTCCCACACCCTGACCTTAGTTGTTGTGTATTCTATATTATATAATACAGATTTAATTTTGATTTTAGAAGTGTTTTAGTTATTTTAAATTTGTCTTTTCTTAAATTCTCGTTCTGTTAATCTTATGCGCTTGTAAGGTTACGGACATGATATCCATCCAACCAAGCAGAACGTTAATGCAGACTATTGTCTACATTACGGCACCGCTACACACGATGACAGACGACTGGATCACATGATACAGTACCATAACAGAAAAACTTATAAGGAGAAATAAATAGATAATTTTGAGCAGTTTATCCTCTGCCAAATAATGCAATTGCGAACTCGTGCAGAAAACATTTCACAGGAGACGAATTCAAGCAATTCACCCACTGCCAAATAAGACAATTTTCAACCGTGCAAGAGACTGCGGGAGAAACCCGTAAGGCCTAATAGGCTTCCTACTTACGAAAAACCACGTGATCAAGGGCACGCGGCTGTGGCCTTGCATCCGTGAGACAGTTGATTCGAATCCCACTGTCGGCAGCCCTAAAAATGGTTTTCCGTGGTTTCCCATTTTCACACCAGGCAAATGTCGGGGCTGTACCTTAATTAAGGCCACGGCCGCTTCCTTCCAACCCCTAGTTCTTTACTATCCCGTCGTCGCCATAAGACCTATCTGTGTCGGTGCGACATAAGGCAACTAGCAAAAAACCACGTGATCGTTGGAAAATGGTCAAACTCTAATTCGCCACAACCACAAGGCTTCTGAAAGTCATTACACACAGTCCGCGGGTTATCTGTTATTCCAACATCACGTAGTATCCACACTCCCCTTCGCCAAGCAGTCTTGGAAGATCTTCACACCGCGCACTTTGGAATCATTAAAATGAAAAGTATGGCTGGGTCATCATTGATTTTTGGCCCGGAATCGATGGTCACATTGAAAACGTGTCCAAATCACGCACAGGACGAACGAAGCGTGCCAATATCCCACCAAGATATAAGATTACCATTGAGAATACCCTAATGGTCCGTTGGAATGGATACATTTAGGCTACGCAGGACAGGTTTCGGGAATGATGCTCCCTATTGTTGTCGATTTGTACAGAAATGAATGGAAGTCATACCCTAAACTACAATAACTTCAATTGCAAAGATAGCACTTCTTGACATGCTTGGAACTTACGGGGTTTCAGTCACTGTTGTGTCAAATAACAGGACACACCTTGCATCAACCGAATTTGGAGAGGTTTTTCAATTCAGAGGAGTAAAATACAACAAACTTACGGCCCAATACCATACATCGATCAATGACCAAGAGCCATCGGACAGTACAGGTCTCATTCAAGGTGATGTCCACAAATCGCGAATAACCGCATCAGGACCAGAATGAAATTTTTGCGACAGTTTCACTAAACCTCTGTAGTGCAACTGGCCGTTCGCCAATCATCTTCATTTTGGACCACAGTGTTCAAACATGAATCGATCAGATGATGTTTGTTCCAAAATAAACAAAAAAGGAGCAAACTTCACTTCAACATTTCGTGAATTTTGAACTTACCTGGCGAAACTCGCATGGATAAATGGATTGTAGGCCGTGTAGTTATGTGCTTGGGTGACTTGCACTCTGAAACCGATTTTAAGGGATATCGATTCATATACCTGATTCTGACCAACCTCAAGAACTGCCAACACGAATGATCTCGCGGAGTTCATTTTTATGGTAACCGTCCGAATGAACAGCTTGATTCTGCTACACTGTGTATACCCAGAACATTGGAACATACCTATGAGGCATGGGAAACAGAGCAGCAGAATGTACCACACCCAGGAGGAAACCAACAATGGGAGACACCTCATTTGTCAACGCAAAATTGGCAATCTCCTCAAATATATTCACCGTGTCTTTCTTCAGTTTTACAATTTCTACTTTCAATTTTTACATTTCAAACAGTTACTCAAGTATAGTATTTTCAAAATAAATAATAATTGATAATTTTGTTCTTTCAAACTGTAAGGCTATCCTTTATTTTAAAAAAGTGTACGAAATTATGTACAGAATGTAACAATAAGGTATGGCTAAATTTTCAGGACACATTCTTCACATGCAGAAGAAGAAAATATGGACATAAGTGTGGAAAAGCTTTATTTCCGTGTTAGTACCTGTACTCATTTTCTATCACTCTACAAAATACATTAATCACGGGTAAAGACACCGGAACAGAACGTACCAGCACAAAACAGGAAGCTCTTTCTTACATGAAACGATCAATATATGCATCAACCCGCCGTTGCACTGAAACCCAGATGCACTAATATATCCTGGGATCAAAACAAGAAATTATATCCCTATGGACATATGTCCTACAATGCATTGTTACAGAGTTACATGTGACAGAGTTACAGGATGTACACTGGCCACGTCAAAGGGAATGCCCAAAGCAGCCTCAACATGGACTAGCGAAGACACTGGAAGATACCCGAGTCCTTCTGAACAACTGTACAGGCGTTATTGATAAGCTGTTCCATGGTGGTTTGGTCATCATGCCGTGGTTACTTGAAGAATTTTAGGGATACTCAGCCAAGCGCTTGACCAGAGAGCACCTCAGAGAACAAGCACGACCAGCACAGAGCCGAACACCCAGAACGTTTGCTCACTTGGCGTCAACTAGCAGCTCAACGGTAGTGACTAGTACCAAACCTAGCCAATTGGAGCGTTTCACCGTACCAGGTCGTTGATGTCATTAACTGACATTGTTTCCACAGATGATAGTCCAGTAGAATAGTATATTAAGGCCAGAAGACCAGGCAGGCCAATGAACTGGGCCTTGATGCCCGGTCCACCGTCGTGGGGAGGTGGTGTCTATAAACCTGCATGCGTGTAAACTGAAGTGCGCAGGAGAACCTTCATAGAACCACATTACGCAGTGAACTGCTAATGGCACGTTTCAGTACTACAAACAGCGTGTCCCACATTGTGATCAGATATGCTGGTCCATTCATTTGACAGGATAGCATGTCTGGGCCAATCAGCTCACAGATAATGCCATACCACCCATTGAATCCAAAGCGCTGTTGACGATTTGCGACAATGGTACCATGGGGATTTTCAATTGAATACGTGTGTGTGTGTGTGTGTGTGTTATGCAAGTTTATGATGACATCTCCTTCAATTTGGCCTCATCGGTGAACAAAACCGACAAAAATAGTATGTTTGTAGCCATTTGCAATGCTTCTACCTCAATATCAACACATTGTAAGACAGTTGGAGAATTGTGTTCATAAATATATTTTCTTGTTCTGATCCAGGAATCACCCCCGCGCCGTTTGTTACAAATGTTTAGATACACTCTGTATACATGGTTTGAATAAACACATCATCCTCTTCAGCGCTGATCGTTTGCACTGCGCTACCTGACTAATTTATTTCTTTTACAGCTCCGTTTAATTTCAACAGCAGGCCTGACCTCGTACATATTTTTCCTCAATTCATTCTTGTTCAAATTAAAGTATTGTAATAAACTAGTACCAGGTAATCCTGGCGCAAGTGTAATAAACTAATATAATTTGAAAACAATATTCTTGAACCCATGGGTAAATAAAGTATCGAGCTCGAATTATTATTATTAGTCTATTATGTTACGATTATGATGATTATTATAACTTGTGAGGTATGGCTATGCAGTGTTTACATCCATTTAGTATTATAATTATTTACGTCATGTTTTTTTGCTATTTGCTTTACGTCGCACCGACACAGACAGGCCTTATGGCGACGACGGGATAGGAGAGGCTTAGGAATGGGAAGGAAGCGGCCGTGGCCTTAATCAAGGAACAGCCCCAGCATTTGCCTGGTGTGAAAATGGGAAACCACGGAAAGCCATCTTCAGGGCTGTCGACAGTGGGGTTCGAACCGACTATCTCCCGATTACTGGATACTGGCCGCACTTAAGCGACTGCAGCTATCGAGCTCGGTACGTCATATGTATAGACGATACAATCATATTATTTGTGAGGTTATGCCATGAAACATGTGCTGTATATATGTTGTGTAATCCACTACAGTGTTGTGCAACACATTTTAATATCCATAATAACACTAGGTAAGACGAGAACTATGGGGAACCTTCCTTCCAATTGTAACTATGTATTAAGCACTCTAGAATTTACTAGAAGATATGCTGTGACATATCCTTCCAGAAGCCTGGCCAGGCATAAGGAAACGGTCTTGATGGTGGATTGAGTTATGGTTTAACATAGATTGTACTTGTGAACACATGTTGTGTTTAGCCCGACATGCTAATGTAAGCAGTCAGCAGTTGACTGTTTCAAGGTTGCAATCTCCTTGTGCTTCATGATACGCAGTTGTTAAAAATGGTGGTTTGTTGATGTGTGACAAATGTTTAACAGTTTGTAAATAAAATTATGTGTGTGCAATTTGACAGCATTTTTGTGCACCTTTGTGAATACATCAATCCATGTAAAACTATTTGGAACGCCCACGACACAATATTAAGATTAGGCTATATTGAGGAGTTGTTAACGGATGAGCCCATGATTAATGCCTAAGTGTTCAATATTCTCTATTAATTCCATTTCCATGCTGAATTTTAATTTTCAAACCCTTGGCTTATTTATTTCCTAAACAATTCTACTGTACCAGGGTCTGTGTCCCCCACAACAAAGGAACAGGCAGTTTCAGGAAGTGAAGGACAAAAGAGAACTAGGCGATCAGTGTTCCTGGCCCTACAAGTAATTAAAACTGCAGATTCTAACATGAAATGCCAGTAATCTGCAGAAGCTATTCAACTTGGAATAAATCAAAAATTCAACAGAGAAAGCAATAAATCTTTCGAAGTAATAGTATCCATCAAGGAACCCAAAGAATACTAGTGTAAATGGGGGGAATATAAACCATGGGTCATGGGGAACAACATATATATATGAGTTCTAGAAAAGGATGTAAATGTTACGCAAATGAAAATCCACAGCCCGTTTCCAGTCATTCGACCGGGTCAGTAATGAAGTTAATGAAGCCCCATCTAGCAGCGAGGATAGGAAATGTGCAAGCTGCTGAAGCCTGTCGCACTCCTCTGGGGCAATAATAAATGGCTGACAGATGAAATGTTAACGGAGAGTGTTGCTGGCATGAAAGATGACAGGGATAACCGGAATACCCGCAGAAAAACCTGCTCCGCCTTTGCTTTGTCCAGCACAAACCTCAAATGGAGTGAGTGGGATTTGAACAAAGGGGAGAGGCCGGCGCACTGACGCCTGAGCCACGGCGGCTCCCCATTACACAAATGTATAATATTAATTTACAGAGAATTTCAATATTAACCCCATTACTTACCTCAAATAAATATCCAGTGTAATTTAACTGTTTATAATATTATACTGCCTTTGTAACTATGTTCATCTACAGACTATGAGAGCCAACGGCCGTAGCCATGTTGAAACACAGGATCCTGTGAGATCTCCGAAGTTAAGCAACATTGGGCTTGGTCAAGATTTGGATGGGTTGCCCCATGTTTTTGATGGGGGGAGGGTAAGGGAATGGAGGAGCGGAAAGGAATGGGCCACCATACCGTACGTAAACTCCGGCTCAGGCACACCTATGTGGAGGTTCGGACCTACCTTCGGGCAGAATACACCCTTACCCTTACCTTACTGACTATGAGAAGGGTATTCCGGTTATCCCTGTCATCTTTCATTCCAGCAACACACTCCTATTTCTGCTGCTCCCTCTTCCCAAATTGACCTGCCACTGAGTTTATCCTATTATATCTGTTCCTTTCTTATTCCTACCCTCTGACTTGATTTGACAATTGCTTTTTCCTTTCCTATCCTTATATTATTATACCATCGGAATC
This sequence comes from Anabrus simplex, assembly GCF_040414725.1. Classification (NCBI taxonomy): domain Eukaryota; kingdom Metazoa; phylum Arthropoda; class Insecta; order Orthoptera; family Tettigoniidae; genus Anabrus; species Anabrus simplex. Next base: position 802,981,872 of record NC_090266.1, read on the forward strand.
CATTTCTCTTTATGTTTTGTCCTGTTTTTTTTTTTTGCTAGGGGCTTTACGTCGCACCGACACAGATAGGTCTTATGGCGACGAGTTTTGTCCTGTGTTCCTATTCTTTTACCATCTGCATTTATTTGCCAATCAATCAGTCAATCAATCAATCAATCAATCAATCAATCAATCAATCAATCAATCAATACTAATCTGCATTTAGGGCAGTCGCCCAGGTAGCAGATTCCCTATCTCTTATTTTCCTAACCTTTTCTTAAATGATTGCAAATAAACTGTGAATTTATTGAACATCTCCCTTGGTAAGTTCTTCCAATCCCTAACTCCCCTTCTTATAAACGAATATTTGCCCTAATTTGTCCTCTAGAATTCCAGCTTTATCTTCATATTGTCATCTTTTCTACTTTTAAAGACACTACTCAAACTTATTCGTCTACTGATGTCATTCCAATGACAGCTCGGAACATAACACTTACAATTTACAACTCTCATATTTGTCCCGTATTGAAGTTGACCACATATCAAGAATATTACAAGAATATTTAATAAAACACCCTATATATGTATTGAATAAGTGTTCTTATTAAATATTCTTGATATACATACTACTTAGTCGAGCAGCTCATCTTCTTTCTCCCAAGTCTTCCCAGCCCAAACTTTGCAATATTTTTGTAACGCTATTCTTTTGTCGGAAACCATACTCTAGTAGGGGTCTTACCAGAGACTTATATGCCCTCTCTTTTACATCCTTACTACAACCCTTGAATTCCCTCATAACATATGCAGAGATCTGTACCCTTTATTTAATCATATTTATGTGATTACCACAATTAAGATCTTTCCTTATATTAACACCTAGGTACTTAGATTGATCACCAAAAGGAACTTTCACCCCATCAACGCAGTAATTAATACTGAGAGGACTCTTCCTATTTGTGAAACTCACAACCATTTAACCCCGTTTATCATCATACCTTTGCCTACTGTCCACCTCACAACATTATCGAGCTCATTTTGCAGTTGCTCACAATCTTGTAACGTATTTATTACTCTGTACAGAATAACATTATCTGCGAAAAGCCTAATCCCTGATTCCACTTCTTTACACATATCATCGATATATATATAAGGAAACATAAAGGTCCAATAATACTGCCTTGAGGAACTCCCCTCTTAATTGATACAGGGACAGATAAAGCTTCGCCTACTCTAATTCTCTGAGTCCTATTTTCTATAATTTTGGCCACCCATTCAGTCACTCTTTTGTCAAGTCCAATTGCACTAATTTTTGCCAGTAATCTCCCATGATCTACCCTATCAAATGCCTTAGATAGGTCATTCGCGATACAGTCCATTTGACCTCCTGAATCCAGGATATCTGCTACACCTTGCTGGAATCCTACAAGTTGAGCTTCAGTGGAATTACCTTTCCTAAACCCAAACTGTCTTCTATCAAACCAGTTATTAATTTCACAAACATGTCTAATATAATCAGAAAGAATGGTTTCCCATACTGCTTAAGTATAAGCATTGCAAATATGCCGTGTCTTAGGTTCTAAACTCGGGGGAATTTAAGGAGCTTGTAGTGTACACCCGTGACTGCTGTTCAAGTCTGGGTGCCGCCAACTGCAGCGACCATCCTGAAAGTGTTTCTTCAAATTTTTTCTCCAGTCATTTGTGGTAGCTATTGAATACAACATCTTTAGAATCCTAAGAACCATCTTTTTTTGCTAGTTGCTTTACGTCACACCGTCACAGGGATAAGAAAGGCCTAGGAGTTGGAAGGAAGCGGCCATGGCCTTAATTAAGGTACAGCCCCAGCATTTGCCTGGTGTGAACATGGGAAACCAAGGAAAATCATCTTCGGGGCTGCCGAAAATGGGATTTGAACCCACTATCTCCCGGATGCAAGCTCACAGCCGCACGACACTAACCGGACGGCCAACTCGCCCGGTCTAAGAAACACCATTCTCTTTTGTGACGACCTCATCCTTGAGGTAAAACCCATAGAATTGCAATTGTAGAAAAATGTGAAAACGAAATCACATAAAACAGGAAAATAAATATTACTATCCACTTTTCCAATGTAGTTAGTGTAAACAGTGCTGAACAGTGTAATGTAATTTTGTATAATGTAATGAAAAAATTATGATGAATGAACTTGTGGATTACACGCTGCCATCTATAATGGCAATTTAATGGCCTAAGAGGCGAGTAACTTTTTCTATTTTATGTCCGGAAAATGCGGTATTTAATTGAATGTGTTTCTATTATTTTGAGTACCGGTATTTGATAATTTTTCATTTGTATGTTACGTATTTCAACGGTTAAAATAAGCTACACAAAAAATGCTATAAATCGGTATAAACATGAAATGGCACATATGCAATTTTTGCGCTGACACTGGACGAGCTGAAAAATAGTTTTATATAGTAGGCCTAACGTATACTTTTATGGGAAGTTTAACATAATACAATCATTCAATCACTACTGATCAGCATTTCGGGCCCTATGGTTTTTCCATTTTTGTATACTTACTCAGCTTTCTTGCTACACTTATGCCACATTAAGACTGAAGACGTGTCAGGATTGCCCCACAATGAGCACTGATGTCCGCCCTCCTGATGAAACTGAGAAGCAGAAACGAGCTTGTCAGTGTCTCAGAAGAGATGGATGTACAAGAACTGGGATTGATGAGGAAAGACCCCATCTATTTGATGATGCAGTGTATGAAGATGTGGAAGTTGTCCTTGTCCTGTTGTATTTCCATATTTGTCCTAGTTACTCTCTTTTTCCACACTGACCTGCTATTTTGTTCATCTCACTTTATGTGATCCTTTCTTACTCCCCCTCTCTCTCTCTCTCTCTCTCTCTCTCTCTGACTTGATTTGGCATTTGTTTGTTCCTTTCCTATACTTACACGATGCAATAAGTATTCCTTCTCAGGATGGAACATTTTAATTACTACTATTGTACGTATTTGCAACATTAACACACATTTATTCCAGATTTAAAACTACAAAACCAGCGTTTCCTACAATCCAGACTCAATCTCTGTTTACACTTGTAGTTTTTAATGTCCTATATATGTTTTTCAAGTTCATAAAGGTTATATTATTGTTAAGCCGCCCCCCCCCTACAAAATGACATATCTACATAATATATCCACTGCTGCACTTGCCTCAACACTTGTAGGCATCACTTCACTATATTGCTGCTTCATCAGTGTCATTGGTGGAAGACTTGGCTACTGTTCGTTCCACAACCAACTCCTCCACACTTATTTCCTGTGCAGTTATCAGAGCATCATCCACTTGAAGAAAGTGTGCAGTGGTGCTATTTGACTGCAACATTCTCCATACATTAGAAAGCAGACCACCACCACCACCACCACCAGCAGCACCTTCTTCTTCTTCTTCTTCTTCTTCTTCTTCCGCAAGCAGTTTAAAGTTGGAACGATTCTTAAAGAATCCTGCTTGCTAGAAACAATCTGAGATGACAGTCTGCTGCACAGCCTTCCCAGACTTTGCAATAAAGCGAAGTGCATTGAAGATTGAAGCTTTAAATATTGATTCTTTCCAGCATCCATCAGGAAGAAAATTCACCACAGCAGGCTCTTCCTACAAAGTGACTTGAAGGAGAGAATAGCCCCTAAATCTGCAGCTTGCTAGTGCAAAATCCTAACTGCATGTTCATCAAGTAACATCATCGGGTTGTGCAAGGCAGAGGTCGACGGAAAGAAGGATCTACCTATTTTGCGTAACCATTTTTGGAACCAGAGAAGCCAACTGCTGTCTAAAAGGATCTGATGTCATCCAAGCTTTCTGGCTGGCATCATAGCAGTTGGTAATGATCGCACATGTTTGAAGTAACAAGGCTTTTCAGATTTCCCTATCACAAAGGGGTGAAACTCCTCAGAGCCATCAACGTTGGCTTCCAACAACACTGTGAGCCTAATTTTACTGTGTTTCCCACAACGGCATTTATACCCTTTGAATACTAAAGTCTTGCTGAACAACACACTGGAAAACAGTCCAATTTTGTATAGGTTAATAATGTACCTGGGTTTGTATTTGTTGGTCAGCTCCTGCGATCATCCATTGACCCACTCTTCCACAATTTTATCACTAACTGCATTTGATTCCCCACCAACAATTTTATACGTTATACCTTTTCTTAAACTGGTTGATTGAGCCAACGGATATGCTGATATTTTCAGTGGAAAGAATAATCGCCAATTTACATGCCTTTTCCCTCGGGAGCATAAATACCATCAACTGGAATGCCCACAGCTCTTGGCATTTGAAACCAACTTTTTTTCTGTTTTTCTTTTCAGTTTCTCGTATTTATCCGGGCGGGGTAGCTGAGGTGGTAGAGCGCTCGTCAGTGTCCATAACCACTGTTGCATTACCCTTATCAGCTGAGAGAATGGTCAGTTCAGAATCATCTCTAAGTTCCTTCAGAGCTTTCCTTTCACCTCTTGTTAAATTGGGCGCGGGTACAACAGCAGACCTTATGAGTCTCACACATTTCTGTCTTAACTCCTCAGCCTCATCCATAGGTTACGAACAGACGGACGGAGTGGCTATGGGAAGTCCACTTTCGCCTGTAGTGCCTAATTTATTTACGGAGCATTTTGAGTAGGAGGCTACTGCTTCGGCGCCCGTCAAACATATGATACGGTGGAGGTATGCTGATGATGCATTTGTGGTCTGGACAGAAGGTCCTGAGAAACTTCATCTTCTAAACCACCTAAATCAGCAACATCCTTCAATAAGATTCACTATGGATATGGAGTCGGACGGATGTCTTTCTTTCTTGGATGTTCTAGTAAGAAAGAAACCGGATGGCTCCTTAGGACATACCGTCTGTCGTAACCCTACCCACACTAAAACCGCTATCTTCATGCAGATTCTCACCACCATCCAGCATAAAAACAAGGCATTCTCACGACACTCGCCAAGAGGGCGAGACGAATTTGTGAGCCATCAAATATCCAGGTGGAGACGGGCACGCTCAAAGTCGCATTCAAGGGTAATGATTACAGCAATTTGCAGATTCATAGAGCCCTGCATCCCAGAGAAACGACCAAGCAAAGTTCACAGAAGGAAGAAGTGAAGGGAACTGCCTACTTGCCTTACATTCACAACACCACAGATCGAATTGCCAAGGTCCTCCGTAAACAATATATAAAAACCGTGTTTGGCACCGCCACTAAAATTACTCACAGTCTGAGTAAAACCAAGGACAAATTGTCCCCACTTTTACATTCTGGGGTATACGAAATTCCCTGTAGTTGCGGTAAGGTATACATCGGCCAAACATGCCGGTTCATTGGTACCCGTATCAAGGAACATGAACGTAATATTCGTCTCAACCAACCACACAAATCGGCAATAGCTGAGCATGCTCTATCGTCGGGTCATGATGTAATGTTCCAAGATGCTCGAGCTCTTACCCACACTAGACACTACAGGTGAAGGTGTGGAAATACATAGAAATCCTAACAATTTCAACAGGGACAGTGGCTATGAATTTTAAGTAATACCTGGTTGCCAGCTATTAAGAATTTACGTAGGTAGTTCCCTTCCCTGTCCCTTCACTATTGTTATTTCGTCTCGGTGTTTTCCGAATTCGTACGTTCCTCATCGCCAGATGTTTCATTCTACGCTTGTGTCAATATCTTGCACCTGTCAATGTCATATGTTACGTACATGTGTTACGATGTGTTACGCGAACATCGTAGACTGACTCTGATGGCTCGGTCAGCTTCCGCTTCGAACAACAGCGCTGTGCCACGTCCTGGGAGACATCTGGTGGCGTATGAACGTACCATTTCCACTTCTATTATAACGTCTAAATTTAAAGAGTCATTGTTTAAGAAGTCTTTCTCGTGGACAGTCGAGATTTCTTCTGATGACGCAGAGCAAAGTTCTCTGCGAAACGTATAGAATTTCACCTGATTTTCTTGACACAGCACAAGCCCAAAAGCCTGTACAGTATCATGTCTATAAGTACGGGCCGTGATAGCATCAATGCAACATATATGGATCTATTCAAAGAATTTAACTGTCAAGTCCATGAAAAATTAAATGAAATGTCGTATGGCTTTTAGTGCCGGGATATCCCAGGATGGGTTCGGCTCGCCAGGTGCAGGTCTTTCTATTTGACTCCCGTAGGCGACCTGCGCTTCATGATGAGGATGAAATGATGATTAAGACAACACACACACCATTGGAATTAACCAATTAAGGTTAAAATCCCCGACCCGACCGGGGAGCGAACCTGGGACCACCTGAACCGAAGGCCAGTACGCTGACCGTTCAGCCAACGAGTCGGAAAAGTCCATGAAGACTCCATGCAACAGACCGAAACCAATACCCCATGCTTCCCTAGATCAGAACCCGATCCGCTTCTCCATGAAGAATGTGACTACGAAATACTGTATCACTAACCACGTTTCAACACACAGTTTTCAACCTCTGAAAAATGCACTGTGTTACTCTTTCCACTCAACAACCATGTCCACCAGACGTACCGTTCTGCAAGCCCTATGACCCATACTAAACAGCCACATTGCCATCCTTGAAGAGACAAATAACAACCTTCCAATTATCACCCCCATCACAAATAAATCCATATCATTCATCCGTGTCACAACCCAAAAAACTGGCCTTCCCGGACCCATCAGGATAAACCCCTCTACTACAACACAACACCTTGGTTTCAGGACTTACATACTCTTAACACAACTCACGCTAGTACCCAAACCAATCCCCTCTCTCCACTTAAGCCGAGCCCTCCAACTCTATCCACCGAAACACAAACAAACCCGTCCCAGCCCACCCAGTCCACAGAGACCTAAACAGACTCATCGCCACCACCTACCGAGTCCATTGAATTCCATACCCACCCCTAGGCAGAGACCTTAGGAACACAAACCAGAATCATGACAATAAACAAAAGAACACAGGTCTTGGCCTGAACAAAAACTACTGAAACACAAACAGAATGCACAACAACCTCCAACTGCACACTACTCACAAGTACAGAACATTGCACTGAGGCTGAACTGGAACTGAACCCGATCTTAAGTTCCCATTACCAATACACTGAACACAGGTACACAGACATAAAACCTCTGCTCCTAAGTCTCCCACAACCACACTGGCAAAGGGTAGAGGACGAACCCTAACCCCAAGCCAAGCACACCACATCACAATACATCATCACTAATCACCATGTGCTATAATTGCCTACGACTATACCACTCTGCAGCATCCTGCACAAACGCAACCTGCTGCAACACATGTGGTGGTACTCACCACCACTCTGCTTTCAAATATTTAGCTCGTTTCACGGTATTTTTCTTTTATCTTCCCGTAAAATTAAATTTGTGTTCGCCTCTGTGGTGTAGTGGTTAGTGTGATTAGCTGTCACCCCCGGAGGTCTGGGTTCGATTCCCGGTCATGCCACGAAATTTGAAAAGTCCTACGAGTGTTGGAACGGGGTCCACTCAGCCTCGGGAGGTCAACTGAGTAGAGGTGGGTTCGATTCCCACCTCAGCCATCCTCGAAGTGGTTTTCCGTGGTTTCCCACTCCTCCTCCAGGCAAATGCCAGGCTGGTACCTAACTTAAGGCCACGGCCGCTTCCTTCCCTCTTCCCTGCCTGTCCTTTCCAATCTTCCCATCCCTCCACAAGGCTCCTGTTCAGCATAGCAGATGAGGCTGCCTGGGCGAGGTACTGGTCATCCTCCCCAGCTGTATCCCCCAACTCAAAGTCTGGTGTTCCAGGACACTATCCTTGAGCGGTAGATGTGGGATCCCTTTGAGTCTGAGGGAAAAAACCGACCGTGGAGGGTAAACGGATGAAGAAAGAAGAAGAAAATTAAATTCGTTCTAACAGGAATAACGCTCCTAAATGACCAATTTTAGCATGCTTTTCAATTTGGTTCGCTTTTTGGTCAAGTTCAGATACCGTAAAACTTTTTTCTGATTTTATTACCCGTATCCTACTTCTCAATTTACAAATTATTTTCTGTAATCTGGTATTTAATTTTCTCATCTGTATATTTTTTTAGATTTAACAGAGATACTCGTAGACTTTCCTTGATATAGAAACGAGACTTGTACTCCTTTTTCGTTTGTGGCTGATGTATGAAGATAAGGTATGTTCATCGTTATCTGAATCGGAACTTTTACTAAATTTTGATGGCAATACATCAATTTTGGGAGCTGGACGCTTCCTGCTTTTGACATTTTCCTGTTCGTGAACAGGATACACAATGAAAACAGAAGGAAATTTGATTGATGTGCTTACACTGAAATCTGTTTTATGAGAAGAATTGCTAGGTACCTAAAGAGATCCTACTATATCACTTTGCCTAGAAATAGTTTGCTTCCATTTCTCCCTTAAACCGCACTCGGAAAGGAAACTATGGAACGTCAACTTTCACGCTTTTTTAATGTCATCCGGAATAGAGAGGTACACAACAGTGCACCTTCTTCTCAACCTCACAAACACTCACCGACAGAAACAATATTCACAATAAATTGCACAAAATCAACACAGCATCACAATTACTCCGCATATCACAATGTTAAATTCCGCCAAGAACAGAACTGAAACGTGACATCTAGCGGCCAAACCGTGAACACGGTCGGGCCGCTTTTTCAGCGACAAATTAGTAGCTATGTCCCGGCCTTGTATATCTCGTAGACAACGGCTGGGTGCACAAATAGCTGATCTCGCGGGATATCGTACTTTGCGAGAGTCGAGACTGTTGGTTACGGAAGTCTACCTCGCTCATATTCGTTGCTAGTTGTTTTACGTCGCACCGACAATGATAGGTCTTACGGCGACGATGGGACAGGAAAGGGCTAGGAACTACGGAAAACCATTTTCAGGGCTGCCGACAGTGGGGTTCGAACCTACTATATACCGAATACCGAAAACTGGATACTGGCCGCACTTAAGCGACTGCAGCTATCGAGCTCGGTGCTCATATTCGATTTCCGTATCTGTCCAACACCTGTCCCGTGAAAGTGCTGTCTCGATAGTAAGCGATGGATAAAAAATGGCACCTGCGGTCTTTTACTGTGCGTGAGAAACTTATATTTGTAAGCGAAGCTGAAATATACGGAAATCCTGCCGTTGGTAGAAAGTACGATATTGATGAATTGTGTATTCGTAATTGGCGGAAGAAGAAGGAAAAACTTCTAAAAAGTAACGGCGTACGCAGAGCATTCCGCGGGCGGAGTGCAGTGTTTCCGGAAATTAAAGAACGACTCCACAAAATTGTGATAGAAGAACGTGAGTTAGGATATGGTGTTTCTAGTGAAATATGTCAATTGAAAGCACTAGAGATCTCAAAAAACTCAAAACACAGGGTTTTACTGCAAGCCGCGGATGGATCCGAAACTTTTATCGGAGAAAGGGATTGTGCATTCGGAAATGTACGTCTATTTTACGTCGTCTCCCTGGGGCGTATGAACAAAAATTAATGGCCTTTCAGCGTCACATTATTCATTTGAGGAAGCAACATTATTATTTGCTTTAGCAAATTGGGAATGCTGACCAGACACCTGTCTATTTTGAAATGCCGTTGGAATATACAGTGGATACGAAGGTTTCTAAAAGTGTAACCATCAGAACAGGTGGTAACGAAAAGCAACGATGCATAGTAATGTTGTGCGTAGTAACGGATGGAACCAAACTCCCTCCATATGTGGTTCTGAAAAGGAAAACACTTCCGAAAGGAAACTTGCCGTCCGGTGTTATTGTTAGAATACATGAGTCCGGCTGTATGGGCAGTGCATTAGTTGAGGACTGGTCAAGTGCGTTTGGCAACGTCGCCCGGGAGCTTTGTTACAAAAACGAAACATGCTTGTGTTGGACAGTTACCGAGGACATACAACTGACGCCGTGAAAGGTATGATGAGGAAAGGAAAAACAGATCTTGCGATAATTCCCGGAGGACTCACTTCTATTCTACAGCCGTTGGATGTGTGCATGAACCGACCTTTCAAAACTGCAATGAAACAGTTGTACACCGAATGGATATCTGATGGTGATCACGCGTCAACACCAACCAGACGAGTGAAAGGCCTGAAGTGGGACTAATATGCAGCTGGATCAAGACCGCATGGGTACGCATTCCCAACGATCTACTGTCCAACTGCTTTAAGAAATGTGGAATTTCAAATTCAGTGGACGGTAGTGAGGAGGACTATTAGTGGAAAGATGCCAGCGACAAAAGTTCCTATGGTGAAACATCAGATGACGACGGTGAATTGTGGATAATCTGAGTATTGGACTGATTTTATTTATGATTTTTGTGATGATTTTATTAATGGTAAGCTGTCTGAATTTATGTTTGCGGTACGGTATATTTGAAGAAAATTAAATAGGTACGGTATGTAAATTTTTTGTGTTTTTTTCTTCGTATTTTGCCATCTCAAATTTAAAGTGCGGGTCTTATTCGGTGGCGAGTGGTATTCGTGATTATACGGTAATTGTTTATAGGGAAATAAATAACATTGAGGATTGTTCAGAATTACAAAGGGACCTCGACAGTTTCCAACAATGGGTTGAAGAGAATAACATGAAGGTTAATGGAGGCAAATCAACTGTTACAACATTTACAAACAGGAGCTTTAAAACTGAGTTTAAATATACTTTGGATGAGATAATTATCCCAAAAGATGGCAAGTGCAAATACTTAGGTGTGAGATATGAAAGTAATTTGCACTGGAAGGGTCATGTTGATGACATTGTTGGGAAAGCATACATATCATTAAATGTTATAATGAGGCTACTTAAAAGATGCAACAAAGAATTAAAAGAGAAAAGTTACTTAAGTATGGTTCGTCCATTATTGGAATATGCAAACAATGTTTGGGATCCTCACCAGGGATACCTAATAAAAGAAATAGATGGCGTGCAGAGGAAAGCAGCAAGATATGTAACAGGGGATTTCAGGAGAAAAAGTAGTGTATCAGAAATATTAGAGAAACTTGGGTGGGAAACTTCAAGTAAGATAAGGGAGAAAACCATGAGAGGCTTCAGCTGGAAAATAATTATATCGGCAGGGCTGACTACAAGTACGGAATTAGAAGGGATTTTAGCAGAAGCGATTGGGATTAAATTTTCATTCTTTGGGAAGGGCGTGAAGGAGTGGAACAGTTTACCAGGAGTAGTGTTTGATCCTTTTGCAAAATCTGTGCAGATATTCAAGAAGAGAATGAACAGCGAAAGAGAAATGAAATGTTAGAGGGCATTCGACCAATGCAGGTTATTGTAAATAAAAAAAATGTTTGTGAATAAATTAATTCCATCCCCTGGTCTATGGAGATTGGACTGCCGAAGGAGGGGACTGCCTGTAGGGGTTAAGTACAGTGGGGACTTCGAGGGCCCTGGAACCACTACGGTAGCTGTGAAGGCCCTTCAGGAACTGTGAAAAACGGTGACAAAAGGGGCTCTGGTTAAGACGCAGCAGGTCGTTATGCTACTTAGGTTCCAAAATGGGTAAAAAAGAAAATAAATAAATAAATGCAATGTAAATTTTAATTTTATATCAGTGAATATTATTATTTGAAGTAATTCCACATACTGTATATGAGTTGACTCTGATTGTAGGTACAGGAGATATTATAAGTAGAATTTTGTAAACAATATAAATTTATTAAGGACGAGGTCCTTTAATTTCTTTTGCACATAATAAGTTCTTTATTTTCCTCTTCTTTTCATTTTTCCGTAAACAATGGCTAAGGAGTGCAAGTGTAGGAACTGTGGGTGGGACAAGGCATTAAGGAGTATGAGGGAGGAGTCGGAGAGTTTGAGGGAGATAATTAGGATTCTCTTAGAAGACAGGAAGGAAGGTAGGCCTCCCTCAAACAATGTAAAGGATACAGTAGGTATAAAAGAGGGATGGGAAGGACAGGGGGGAATTGTAGAAGAAGGTGGTCGAATGTTCTAAGGGGAAGAAGATTGCAGGCTAAGGGCTCTATTCAGGATCAGAATTCAGGACAGGTGCCTGCCAGAATTTCGTACGAGTCACTGCAGGTAGAACAACAGAAGAAAGATGAGGAACAGGGAACAGTTGCTGAAAAGTGTGGAAGTAGGAAGAAGGGAAAAAGTAGGAAAGGGAAATGTAGAGTAGAAGATAGGAAAAGACAGGTGGAACAGGGTCATGGGGGGGGGGGGAGAAATGGGAGGAGGAAGTAGCTTCTGCAACTGTCATGAAAGATAGGTCTGACCAAGAGAGGAGGGGATCAAATGAGATGGGTAGGCTCTGGTCATGGGGGATTCCATTGTTAGACATGTGGGGAAAGTGTGTGGAGGAAAGGAAACCAGGGTAGAGTGTTATCTAGGAAATAAGTTGAGGAAGATGTTGAAGAAAGTAGAAGTAAGGCAAGCAGGTATAAGTACCAACATAGTTGGGGATGTGTGGGTTCTGGTAAATGCAGCGCTGGTAAAGTTTAAGGAAGCAGAGATTGTCATCAGTGAAATACTGTGTAGGAGGGATACTGACCTGAAGGTGACTGGAGATTTAAATGAGAATGTGAAGTGGGTATGTGGGTAAGTGAGATTTCTAGATCTTAATGGGTGGGTAGGAGATAGGGATCTGCACTCAGTTGGCTTTCACTTAAACCGCAGAGGTACGTACAAGTTAGGAAATTTGTTTAGAAGGGTTATAGGGAGGTACATTAAGGGAAGTATAATTGCTACAAGATGGCGTCAGCGAAGGATGTAAGTGAAGATAGCTCCCGGTTCTCTTGCGAAATAATCGGGAATAAATGTGGTGTAAACAAGAAGCGAGTGAAGAATGGTATCCAGTGTGAAAAGTGTTTAATTTGGTACCATTTTGAGTGTATATGTAGTGCTGGTTTTGCTAAAAATGAATATACTTGGACTTGTGTTAGCTGTGGCGAGAGCAATTTGAATAGCGGTAACAAACCTAGGCCTACAACGGTCAACGAATCGCTGGCGTCTCATTACTTGGAGGATGGAGGTAATGATAATGTACTTGTAATTCTCTCTTTATTGCAACAGGATTTACAAGCCTTAAAAGCGGAGAATGAGATTTTAAAGGAAAAGGTACGTTTACTGGAATCGAAACTACCGGTACCAGTAAACACTCAGAACACAGGTGGCTCCGAGAATTCTAGCGCGTGGTGTCAAGTTGCTTCAGATTCTAGGAGGAAAAGTGTACAGTTTAATAAGGACAACTTTGTAATTGACACCAAAAATAGATTTTCAGCCCTGAGGGAAGTAAGCGATACGCAAGGTATCCGTATAGGAAGCAGTCAAACGTATAGCGCAAAATCCGTTACGAGAAGCGGCAAAGTTAGGCCTAAAATCCCACACAGTGCACCGGCGAAAGTGTCGAACATTCTTATATTTGGTGATAGCCAGGCGAGGGGAATTGCGGAGAAAATGGTCAATGAAGATATTGCAGCATCGGTAGTCATCTATCCTGGGGCCCCAATGAAGAAGGTATTGGAAAACACGGAGCAGGCGGCAAGAAATCTCGGAAGTCGTGATGCAGTAGTGATCATCGGCGGGACGAACGACGTAGCTCACAACGACGCTAAGAATATTATTTCTGAACTTAAATGTACACTAGGTAAGCTGACTCACACTAACATCTTTGTAGTGAACGTGCCCCACAGGCATGATTTGATTAGAGACTCGTGTGTGAACATTGAAGTGGACAAAGTTAATACAGATATGGTTAAAATTTGTAAACATTTTCGTAATACACAGGTAATTGATAGCAGCAGTTTCGAGAGACACTGTTACACAAAGCATGGCCTTCATCTAAACAATTCAGGTAAACGAAAGATAGCAAATATTGTTCTAGATTTTATTAATCATAAGATATGTACTGTAAAAAGGCAACTCCCTTGAGTTATAATACTGACCAAGAAAACTAGTAGAAAGAGCCAGCTGTACTTCAAGCTGGCTCAGCCAACTAGAAAATGAAACTCAGGAAAGTACGGAATTTCAAATTACCCAATTGCAACAGTCAATTTTTAGGGAGGAAGGGGGTCTGAGATTGCTCTTGGTAAACTGTCAGAGTGTAGTAAATAAACAATTCAAATTCGGTACATTGATGGAATCTTATGAGACTGATGTGGTGATAGGAGTGGAATCGTGGTTGAGAGAAGGGGTGGGTAATAGAGAAGTATTTCCAGAAGGGTACACAGTCTATCGTAGCGACCGAGGAGATAAAAAGGGAGGGGGTGTTTATTCTGGTGAAGGAAACATATTGTTCACATGAATGGTTTACCGATGAAAGGGATGAAATATTAGGGATAAAATTAATTTGTGATAATATGAAGGAGGTGGGAATTATAGGAACATACAGGCCTGGAAGAGAGGAAAGAGACATGGAAATATTTGAGAAAATAATAGATTATACTCATAAAAACAATAATGATGTGGTAATAATTGGGGGAGATCTAAACTTGCCTGAGGTTGAATGGAATGGAGCTGCAAGTGAAGCCCATGAACAGAAACTGGCAAATAACTTCTTTAATTAAATTCAGCTAGCAAAGCGATATTGATAGTCATCATCAGAAATATGTAACACCAGTTAAAAGAGTCCCAAATACCACGAATAGTATAATGGGATAGCCCCAAACACCCACCACACTTTCCCTTCTCCCATCACTCCAGTGTCTGAAACCCATAATTATTACTGATGTAAATAAGGTCTGGAATTCCTCCAGACTTCATTTTCTAAGATTGTTATAAGGTCACGTCAATTATTTCATCGAAACCGTCAGTTTAATTATGAGAAAAAAATATAAGTAAATCTTTACTTGCAGTTAATGTTCAGTAAAATTGAAAACAGTTGGCTGTACATCACTTCTAAGGTGTACAGTTTGTCCATTTCTATCAAAACAGTCTTCCTCTAAGTGATCCGAACAGAGAACAGCTGTTTTAGAAGGCTCCCAATTCTCCCGCCTGATACTCCTAATCCATGATCTTAGAAGTTCGGGTCTCGAGAAAGGAAACCTACAAAAATTAATTGCCATTTTGCTCCCGGAATATGCGAAAAAAGATATAATAAACCTAAAACTCAAAACACTACCCTAGGAAGATTCTTATGTACAGTATAAAACTCTCCGATGAAATGATTTCTCCTTCTGCTGATCGGTTTTGTTTGTACATTCATAAGCTGAACACTGCGGTATGTTAATACCCAGTAGAATGTTTCTTCATTCATATTTCAGACTAGCAAGATACCCGTGCTTCGCTACGGTATTATACTGAAATTTATAATTCAATGCTTAATGTTTTAGATATATAATCCGCCGAAATTCGCGATCTGACTCGTTTTCTGCGAGAATCCGCCAAAATTCGCGATCTGACTGATTTTCTAATATATTACGGCAAGTTTCCTCCCATTTTTCAACCTTTCTTTCCAGCAATCGATTTCGTACTTCCCGGGCTAGGACCAGGTATCCCACCCGGCCAGTTGGGTCCCTAAAACTTTGCAATGTTTTCCTATAAGCATTTTTTATATATGGACCAAATCCTTCAGGAGATTCGGCATGGTGTCGTCTTGGGTGCCTTGGCGGTACTGAAGACGCGGCAGGACTGCATTCTTAGTCATCACCAGTCCAGGGCCCGTTTCCAGCGCGGCCCGCACATTTGACGACGGTCCAAACATTATTATTATTATTATTATTATTATTATTATTATTATTATTATATGTTCTGGACCCCACAGCAAGACGAAAGACCGTTACTTGGCGGTAAATTACATCTGCTTCCATTGTCATTGTTGACAATGTGACCAGCACCATTGTCGCGCGTATGCAAGTGTGCGGGATTTCTAAAGATACGAATGACATACTTCCGTGCATTATTGACCTTATTATAGAGGTGAACAATTTGACGGTCAATCGCATTCCTATCGTTTATTTCCAATGTGTTTAAATTTTTATTTATATGCCAGGAGATCTACTGGAATCTAAGAACGTTCTCCGAAGGAAAAGACGGCTGTTGAAAACGAACCCAGGAAAGATTAGAAAAATGATCGGTTTATGATCAGAATAAATACATCGAAAGTCTACAGCCTGTTTCCAGTCAGGAATGGAATGAGTAAAGCCACATCTAGCGGTGACAATCGGAATTGTGCCGGCTGCCGAATCTCTCCTCTGGGGCAATGATCGATGAATGTCAAATGAAATGAAATATTGGACAGTGTTGCTGGAATGAATAATGACAGGGAAAACCGGAGTATCCGGAGAAATACCTGTCCCGCCTTCGTTTTGTCCAGCACGAATATCACATGGAGTGACCGGGATTTGAACCACGGAACCCAGTTGTGAGAGACCGGCGCGCTGCCGCCTGAGCAACGGAGGCTCCTTATGAGTACATTATGAACAGTAAAATCAATTGGTCTCACCTTTTTTTACACCCCACCAACGTTAAGTTTATTTACAACCCCCCCCCCCCCCACACAAAAGAATTAAAAGAAGAAGTGTTTCTTTATGTTTAAAGGAGATTCCAAACACCAATGTTCACGTCTATTGCCTTCAGTTTTGAGATGTAAGTATCCCCATAAACATAATTCAATTTTTTCACTTCATTTCACACTCCCCACCCCCGGCAAAAAATACTTGTTTCTTTAATAGTAAAGGATCTTCTAAATACGAATTTCCACGACTCTTATTCAGTTTTTTAAATATGTATCCTAATGAAAGGAATTCAACTCCTTTTCACTCCCGCCCCCAAACGCGTTTTTCTTTGTTTTTAAAGGAGATACAAATACCAATTTTCACGTCTGTACCCTAACGTAGGTTTTTATTAGATGTATGTATTCTCATACAGTTAAGTCGATATATTTTCAATTCTTTCATCCCCCTCTCCCCTTCATTGGATTTTCCGAAAATACGTGTTTCTTTACTTTTAAAGCAGATTCCAAATATCAAATTTCACGTCTGTAACATTTTCATTGTTGAGATATCAGTAGCCTAATTAAAAGAATTCAACACCATTTTCAGTCACTTTTACCCCCAACCCCTCCACCTAAGTAGTATCTCCGAAAACTAAAAATAGACGTTTCTTGATTTTAATAGAGATAAAAAATACCATTATTCACTTCTGCAACATGTTAAATTTTTTGAGATATATTGCAGAAATATTCATTTTAAAATTCACCCCTTTTTATTTCCCCTTAAGTGGAGTTTCCAAAAACAAATCACCTATGTTTCTTTACATTTACAGGATTAATTCCAAATACACACTTTTCACGTCTGTAACATTTTACGTTTCTCAGATATTCTGTAGATATAGTCTTTCGGAAAATTCACCCCACTTTGTCACTCCTGTTTAACCGCCATTAATTCGCCATTATTATTATTATTATTATTATTAGTATTTCATTTATATATTTTGCCATTTATATTGGTAAGCTGGAAGATATCCACATATGTAGGTATGAGTAATTTGTTTTGCACGAGTGGGAAAACATTGCTTTAATAACTCTGGTAATTTGAATGAGTCATATGGCTGCCCCAGTGCTTGTTGTGATGTACTTGTGTCGGGAAATTCATGAGTCATGTATATATCCCAGCCTGATGAGATGAGCTTGTTGTTGTATTAGGAAAATTTGGTGATTCATGTAAAACTCCCGAGAGTTTGTTATTGTCTTGGGAGGAAGAAGTAGTTCAGGGCTTGGTCTTGACAAGAGGTTCACTCATGATTGGTGGGCAAGCACCAATCAAGACGTCTCATCTGAGAGGAGGGGGATGTTGATGTCTATAAAGGTTGATCCTACGGCGGCAACCAGAGAGATTGTGAAAAACATTGTAAGGAACTTTGTAAGAGACATTGTAAGGGTGATTGTAGACGTGATTGTAAAGGAACGAGAAGGAAGATAACTACAACTGACGCACTGTACGGGAAAGAAGTGGTGCTGATACACGGTACTGGAGTGACACGGCTGCAATGGACTGGACTTAAAACGTTCGTGGAGCGTAGTCTTGTTATGTTTGTGGAAAGTGGCTGATTGTGGAGAGTGCTTGCGCATTAAGTATTGTAGCACTTGTGGCGGCCTAGCATTATATGTTGGTGAAAGCTATCTCAGACTTTCCATAAATTTATATGTTGAGGATCGACAGACGTGTGTATATATCTTTACAACAAGTGTTAAAATATGTGAACACAGTAGTACAAGGTACGGTATCTGTGTGATGTGATAACTGCCGATTATGAGAATCGGTAAATCGAATTGATATAGAGACAGTGAAGGGTGTTTATCTTCATACATGTACATTGTTCATCGGACCATCTACAAATGGTAGTTTAGTTCTCGCTTTCGTTTTCCCACGGTTTTCATTATTGTTGTTGTTGTTGTAAATATGGAGTCTTCCAGCAATATTTTATGTGTGTATTATATGTATAATGTTGTATGTTGATGAGGTGCTCATGCACGGAATTTGTTCAGAATATAGTTAGCTATTTTAGAATCAGTGTTATTGATGAACCTAGGTGCACTTCCTACCCAATTAGTCGTTTTCAGGAGGTTAGGTAAGGCCTGCAGCAGATGTACCAGTACGCAGCATTATGTACACGCCCTGGGATATAAAGTTTATCATGCTCTTATCTAAATTCGAGGGATCCATTCTGGTGAACTCTGGCGCCCATACTACGGACATTTCGATTAATTATGCTTATTAATTTTATTAAGTTTTTGAGTAATTTTATTTATATATTTTTATTTATTTATATTTATTATTATCATTAAAAAGTTACAGTTCGAATCCCACTATCGGCAGCCCTGAAAATGGTTTTCCGTGGTTTCCCATTTTCACACCAGGCAAATGCTTTGGCTGTACCTTAATTAAGGCCACAGCCGCTTCCTTCCAACTCCTAGGCCTTTCCTATCCCATCGTCGCCATAAGACCTATCTGTATCGGTGCGACGTAAAGCCCATATCAAAAAAAAAGGCATTCAACCCATTTTTCACCCTTTTCTACCCTTCCTATTGGCATTTTCAGGTTTAAACGAGATTTTAAATACCAATTTTTACATATATAAACTTTAAAAGTTTTGAGATATAGATACACTCATTTAAAAAATCACCCCCTTTCTCCCCCCCGCCATTAATTAGATTTTCCAAAAACAAAAAATACGTGTTCCTTTATTTTTAAAGCAGATTCTAAATATCAGTTTTTACATGTGCAAACTTTTAAAGTTTTGAGATGTAGATACACTCATTTTAAAAATCCAACCACTTTTCACCCCCCCCCCCCCGCTATTTGGATTTTCCAAAAGCAAAAAAAAAGTTTCTTTATTTTTAAAAGAGATCCCAAATACCAATTTTCAGGTCTGTAATATCTTCAGTTTCTGAGATTTAAGTATCCTCATTAAAGGCATTCAATCCCCGTTTCACCCCTCCTATAGGGATATGCTGAAAACGAAAAATACATGTTCCTTTATTTTTAAAGGAGATTCTAAATACCAATTTTTACACCTGTAAGCTTTTAAAGTTCTGAAATATAGATACACTCATTTTAAAATTTCGCCCCCTTTTCACCCCCCCCCCTCATGAATTGGATTTTTCAAAAACAAAAAAAATATGTGTTTCTTTATTTTTAAAGGAGATCCCAAACACCAATTTTCAGGTCCGTAATATCTTCTGGTTCTGAAATATAATTAGCCACATTAAAGGCATTCAACCACTTTTTCACCCTTTTCCACCCTTCCTATTGGGATTTTCCGAAAACAAAAAAATACGTTTCTTTATTTTAAAGAGATTCTAAATACCAATTTTTACATCTATAAACTTTAAAAGTTTTGAGACATATAAAAATTCACCCCCTTTCATCCCCCCCCCATTAATTGGATTTTCCAAAAACTAAAAATACATGTTTCTATATTTTAAAGGGAATCCCAAACACCAATTTTCAGGTCTGTAATATCTTCATTTTCTGAGGTATAAGTACCGGTATCCTGATAAAAGGCACTCAACCCCTTTTTTGCCCTTTTTCACCCCTCCTATTGGAATTTTCTGAAAACAAAAAAATACTTGTTTCCTTATTTTTAAAGGATTCTAAATACCAATTTTTACATCTATAAACGTTTAAAGTTTTGAGATATAGATACACTCATTTTAAAATTTCACCCCCCTTTTCACCCCCTTACCGAAGGAATATCCAAAAATCCTCTCTTAGCGAGCACCTACATCATAATATGAATATATCCCCAAAATTTCATTTCTTTATGTCCAGTAGTTTTGGCTCGGCGATGATGAATCAGTCAGTCAGTCAGTCAGTCAGTCAGGACAAGCTATTTTATATATATAGATAAACACATACATATTTAAATTGAATCTTGTAATCCACAAGTATACTACAAGGCAACGAACCTAAATTCGTAAAATACACTACTATTTCCTTTGCAATAACACAGCACAGAACACTCGTGGAACTACAATCAAGAGGCCTGGCGTCACTGAACTAAGCATGAACAAAGCAAGCGCGCTCCTCGTGGTCTACAGCACCGTGCGCTCGCTGCCATCTTACTATGCCAGTCATCTTCTATTCGGCTTACTGCTATCCAAGCTACCAGCCATCCAGGTATAGAGATCAGTGGGAAGGATACATCCTCCTGATCTGTAAGTAGTCTGGCATTCCCAGTCCTTACATTATATCCATTATTCCTTTTTATCCTTCACCATGGATCCTGTCCAGCAAAAAGGTCTCATAAAGAAGAGAGCAGTTATTTGTCAGTTCATTCAATGAAGGCTCTTATCTGAACGATATTCGAGTTAGGCAAAGGCTGCTATGTTAGAGTACGGAGGAATACAACGATGTTCAAACCCAGTTAGAAATTAACAATACCAAAGAAGTTCATGATGCAGATAGGGAATCCATTGAAGAACTCATCCTAGAAATAGAACCAAAGATGGAAACTCTGTTGAATGCAAATTCGAGTGCAACTTCCCCCGCAACATCTAGTTCTTCAAAATTTGCGGGAATTCTTTCTGAATTTATTCACTTTTGAGATACCTTCCAGAGCCGGGTAATTAATAATCATGCCTAACAGACATACAGAGGTACTATTACCTACTATCGTGCTTATTGGGAGAACCTCACAAATTAATTGAAAGCTTGCATGTCACTGAAAGCAATTTCAAGGTAGCTTGGGAATTAAACTTTCAGAGATATAATAAACCCAAATTGGGACCTACATGTTAAGCAACTGCTAGCTCTTCCATCAGTTAAAACAGAATCAGCAAAGGATTTAAGAGTGTTGCTAAATCAACTGCTGAGCAACCTGAGCGCTATCAAAGTAATGGAGATAGATGTGTCTCTGCATGAGGTTTCTTTTTTATCTCGCTTACTACTAGATCGAATCAGCCTCAATCTAAGAAAACAGTGGGAAGTTAAATCCTCAGATAAGAAGTTCCCTCGCTTGAAGGATTTAGTAGCATTCTTGGAGAATGGTTGTCAAACTCTGGAGCTAATCAACCCCGAAGAACACCAAAGTGACAAGTAACAGGTCGTACACAAACATAGTGGTGATAAGGGCAGTAAGAAGTCCTTTGTCACAACAGAAACTCATCGTGAGTTTTGTAAAGCTTTTCACACCCTAACAAAATGCCCTAGTTTTCACGAAGCCAGCGTTGGAAACAGAATAGATTTCACCAAGAAGTGTAAACTTTGCTTTAACTGTCTGGGTGCTAATCATATTTTGAAGGAGTGTAGTTCAGGAAATTGTCGAATCTGCAATAATAGATATCATACTCTGTTGCATGAGGAGCAGAGTGTGGCGGGAAAGTATCGGTTACGACGTAGTGATATTATGATCAATATTCTTCTTCTTCTCATTATTATTTAAGAAAGATAAATAACGGATCGTGGAAGCTATATAATACAAGAGCTGGGCAATCCAGAGGTAATCTGTGGATGGTACCAGAGGGGAAATAGCAATGCATATACAGGGAGGAAGTTTACAAGGACGCTAGGAGAAAAATCAGAATTGCCAACGTTAGATGAACAACAATTAATGTATCGAAAACGTAAGACACAAATGGCAGAAAATGGCATGGCATCAAGAAAGTCAATGAGTAGAACATAGCTTACAAAAAAGGGCACAATTTATGATTACATCAGAACAGCATTTTCACAAAAACCACAAGAACAGACCAAATGATTCCCAACAAACTGCACAAAATATGTAAGAGAATAGGAAAGGTAGGAAAGATCATAAAGTAGGGAAATGAATTAAAGGAGAGCATTACAAAATTACAAATCCGGGCATTCAGAAGTAATAGACCTGGCTTAGAAAGTAGAATGCATATATCCAAATATGGTTCCAAATACACTGAGTGTAAGACCGATGCATATTTGCTCAGTTAGATAGAGGTGAACAAGGTCCAGGGGCAGGCCAGTTAAACAGCAGAAGAATACAGGGTAATTTGAAGCAACAGAAATTTTCGAAAGTATCGACACTCAGAAAGTTTGTAGTCACTTAAATCCAAAAAACAACAGTTATTTCAGAATAAAGGAATTAGATATCCAGCTGCTACGTAATCGATACATAAAAGTGTACAACACTTGAGAGAAAGTAATGCAGAGTTCAGAATACAGTACCTCATGGTCAGAAATTAAGTCCCATACAGATGTGAAAATATACATGAGCGTAGCATAAATATATTGCCCTCTCTCCAACAGCTGAAGAATGTCTCTCCAAGGCAGGTATTGTGTGCAGTTTATATAGAGTGAGTTGGAGAGGGGAGGTACAGGGGAAGGCAGGACACATGGCACTGGAAGAGCCGAGAATATGCTTGAGGAGCGTAGAATCGCTGGCTCGATGACGTCATCCAAGTTGCAGGTGAGAAAACAGCTGATAGTAGTAGCGTAGCAGTGGCTGAGTGCGGATGTCTCGAATGCGGTGAAGGTGAGTCGAGACCGTTACAAGAGTACTTCCTACAATGCTTTTACTACATCAGAAACCAACCAGACTCATCAGCGAACCTACTGCACTGTAAAGAGCAACTATACTCATGTAGGTAGAAGTTCTATTGTCAACAGCTCTCATAGTGGTTACAGACAAACGTGGGAACGCGCATCAGTGTCGAGCTCTACTTGATAGTGCGTCTGAAATACATTTCATGTCCAGGCATTTGGCAGATTGCTTGGGGATGGAATTGAGTCAGCACTCAATGCCTATAACAGGATTTAGTGATTTTAAGACAACTGAATCATCACATATTTGTCAAATTCAAGTTACGTCCAGGGTCACAGTCTACACTACCCCTATTGTTTGTGCTGTACTTCCTCGCATAACTGGTCAGCTCCCTACAGCACAGCTTGACACGTCTGACTGGCAGCTCCCACGGGACATTCCGTTAGTGGATCCTTAGTTTAGTACACCAGGTGAATTTTACTTACTACTGGGGGCTTCTGTATTTCTTGACATACTGCATCGTGGTCAACTCAAGAGAGAAAATCATCCCATACTACAGGACACTGAATCTGCCAGGATCTTATCAGGCAAGATACCACCACACTCTCTAAAGTCTACCAGCAAGAAAGTAATGTCTTGTCTTGTGTGCAACAACGAACTGCACATACAGGTCGAACAATTCTGGCAGCAAGAGGAAATAAAGATGTCTCCCCCATGTTCTAAGGAAGAAAATCAGTGCGAAGAACATTTTGTGAACAACACTACTAGGGATAGCATTGGAAGATATGTTGTAGGCTTGCCTATTAAACTACATCATGAGGAACTTGGGGATTCATTTAAATATGCCGCTCATTGCCTCAGTCAAACTGAACAGCGGTTACATCGCCAACCTGACTTGAAGAAGGACTGTGTCAAGTTCATGACAGAATATGCTGATCTTCATCACATGGAACTCGTGACAATGCAAACCAATAAGCCAACATATTACCTGCCGCATCATGCTGTAATTAAGCAGTCCAGCACTTCCACTAAGGTCAGCGTCGCCTTCAACGCCTCTGCTAAAACTACTAGTAACTACTCACTGAACGATATCTTGATGGTTGGACCTACAGTGCAAGAAGACTTGTATTCTATCATCCTACGATTTAGAACACACAAGTATGCCTTCACTG
Organism: Anabrus simplex; assembly: GCF_040414725.1. NCBI lineage: Eukaryota > Metazoa > Arthropoda > Insecta > Orthoptera > Tettigoniidae > Anabrus > Anabrus simplex. Next base: position 803,005,980 of record NC_090266.1, read on the forward strand.
CAGATGTTACAAAAATATACAGGCAAATTCTAGTTCATCCTGGTGACTAAGATCTGCAACGCATTGTATGGTGTTCATCTCCGAATGAACCTATCCAGATTTATCGACTTACCACAGTAACTTATGGTACCTCAGCAGCGCCTTTCTTAGCCACCAGATGCCTGGTACAACTTGCCAACGATGGTGCACTGCAATATCCAAGAGCGTCGGAGACATTACAAGGAGACTTCTATGTTGATGATTTCTGAGTGGAGCAGATACCATTGCAGACGCACTCAGTATGCAACAAGAGCTGATCAAACTACTCAGTAGCGCAGGCTTTCCTCTTCGTAAATTATGTGCTAAAAATCTCACTCTTTTAGAGCACTTACCTCCTGAGCACCAAGAATCACAACTGCCCTGGAGTCTGGATGACAAGGAAGAGGGTACCATTAAGGCCCTGGGACTACTGTGGCAAATTCTAAAGGACATCTTCCAATTTGTAGCTACCAGTCACACCCAGAAGACCACATTCTGGTCAAACGTAGTGTGCTATCCTGCATTTCATTCATTTTCTATCCTTTAGGACTCTTAGGTCTAGTAATAATAAAGTGTAAAATTTTCTTGCAAACACCTGTGACAAGCGAAAGTGGACTGGGATCAGAGTTTGCCTCCGGAGTTATTAACTACTTGGGAACAGTTTCACGCACATTTGCCATCACTCGATGACATTCGCATCCCTCGAAGAGTGATGGGAGACGGAGAAATTAAACGATATGAGTTACACGGATTTTCTGATGCTTCAGAAAGAGCCTTTGGAGCATCTGTCTACCTACGGAGTATAGATGTCAAGGATAATGTAACAGTAATGCTGTTGAGCTCCAAATCCCGTAGCACCACTGAAATAGATTTCCCTCCCTAGACTTTAACTCTGTGGTGCATTACTCCTTGTAGAATTAATGGATAAGGTTAGAACTGCACTTAACCTAAAAATTGAACAAAACTACTATTGGACAGATTCTACTATAGTACTAGCTTGGCTTGTAGGAGAGCACACATCGTGGAAAACGTTTCTTGGTAACCAAGTGTCTGAGATACAACAACCTTCATCTGTAGAACAATGGAAGCATGTGATGTCAGTGGACAATCCAGCTCACATCATTTCGAGGGGGACTGAACCACATCTTCTTCAAGACAATCTGTTATGGTGGGCGGGGCCATCCTGGCTCTACCAGCCACAGTCAGCCTGGCCTGTTAGGGACATGAAGAAAACTCTCAAACTCCCTGATGTACCAGAGCAACAGAAACCAGCTGTTTGCTTAATTGTTGTCAGTCATTTCATTGAAGACTTAGTCCAATGCTTCTCTTCTTGGTCACGGCTGGTGAGAATCATGGCCTTCATACTGAGGTTCATGAACAGCCCCAAGCTTGCTTCTTCAAGGAGAAAGGTGGGAAGTCTGACTGTAGCAGAACTTCAAGAGGCATCGCACAGGATCATTCATACTGCCCAAGAACGAGAATTTGGTAAGGAGCTTCAAGATCTGCGACTTGGCAAACCGATCGCAAAGGACAGTAAGTTGAAGTCTCTTCACCCCTTTGTAGACGCAAACCAGATGCTTAGGGTGGGTGACAGATTGGAACAATCTCAAGCTCCATACAGCCAGAAACATTCCATCATCCTACCACCTAACCATCATGTTACCAGGTTGTTAGTAATGTGCGAGCACATGCAACTTCTGCATGCTGGACCCCAACGTTTGCTTGCAACCATTAGACAACGATATTGGATACCTAATGGTAAGTCTGTCATTAGGCACATAATGCACAAGTGCCTCCCTTGCTACAGGATGAAGGAAGTACATCAACTCAACTCGTGGGCCAGCTCCCACACCACAGGGTAGAACCCAACAGACCATTTTTTAACTGTGGAGTTGACCATGGGGGTCCACTGTACATTAAGCAAGGGACCCGTAAGAGCAAAACAAAGGTAAGATGTTATATTGGTCTATTTGTCTATGGTGACCAAGGCGCTCCATCTTGAACTTATCTCTGACCTGTCTACCGATGCGTTCCTAGCTGCTCTGCATAGATTTACATCACGTCGGGGTGTCTGCCAGAATATCTACAGTGACAATGGAAGTACATTCGTGGGAGCAAGAAACGAGCTACGGGAGCTTCACACCCTTTTCAGATCTCAAGTACATCAGAGGAAAGTGGATGACTTCGCATCTCAGTGTGGAATACAGTGGCATTTTATTCCACCGCATGCCCCTCATTTTGGCGGGCTGCGGGAGGCTGGCATAAAGTCTACCAAGTCCCATTTGAAGAAGGTTGCAGGAAATATTGTACAGACTTTTGAAGAAATATCCATGTTGTTAGGCCACATTGAGGCATGCCTGAATTCAAGACCAATAACCAAACTGTCTGATAGTCCTGATGACTATTCATTCCTGACTCCCGGCCAATTCCTGATTGGAGAACCTCTCACAATCATCCCAGAGCCAGATTTACTTGCAGTTTCAGGTTCTCGTCTGTCCAGGTGGCAACTACTTCAGCGCTGCAGGCAGTACATCTGGAAGCGGTGGTCAAGGAACTAGGTCAACTCCAGCAGTGGATTAAGTGGTCAGCAGGAAGGGTCAACCTTCGACCCGGAACTCTGGTTCATCTCAAGGAAGACAACTTGCCACCTCTTGTGTGGCAGACAGGGATTGTGGTAGATACACAAGCAGGGGCCGACGGCTTGGTGCGAGTTGCCACTATTCACACTCTCAAGGGGACCTTCAAACGCCCAGTTGCAAAACTTTCTCTCTTCTCAGAACAGGTTGAAACTGTACGTAGTGAAAAAGTGTAATCTTTCATGTGCTAAGCCTTTCGTTTTTTACATTTGACATTTTCAGTGAGAGTGCTAATTTTTATTGTTCTTAATAATATTTATGTTTGTAATTTATACATAAATTAGGTGGGCGGTATGTTGAATGCCATGTGTATGCTTGTCCTTCAGAGGTCAGCACTAATCAGACTGCTTCATCCCTGGTGGAAGGGGTGACTGAGTGACGCGTCTCACCGGAGTCAGTGAGTTACGTGACTTGAACTACCGTGGGTAGATGTGTTGAGTTTGGTGTGCTACATCATGGACCACCGCGTCCTAATGTATATTTTGTACAGTGTAATTAGAGAATTAGTTTTGTAATGTACATATGTTGGCCTTCCTTTGCACTTAATGATAATGAAGGACATTTTGTGGACTGTGGGAAGAGCTAGGCCTCGTTCAACAACCCGAACATGAGACCGAACAAGCGTGGATCAATTGGTTCTGGGCCACGAGTATACCACCATTATTTATGTGTTCTGAATCTTTCGTCCTGGTAAACGGTTTGGTATATTTACTGTCAAGCTGTGTATATTGACTGCTATTTCTGGGAGCGAATCAATTCTACCTAATTGAATTATTTAATTTGCCTATTCATGCTTTGGCTGAAGTTTATCTGGTAGTCTATGTTACGACTGTTAGCCTGTAACCTGAGAACGTCTTATTATATTATCTGTCCTGGCGTTATGTACCGGTTCTCAGACTTATGGTTATTGCTATATTATTTTCTGGCATTGTGTAAGTGCTAATATATTATATGATCATCTTTTGAACAATGTTATCTATTGTATTGAAACTGGCATGTGAACTTGATGAATAACTTATAAAGCATCCCCATCTTGTGTCTATTTCTGTGCATATACAGTTTGGTACTGAAGTACGTGGCGATAAACTACTGCCTCCCACTGTAATATCTGGGACCTTGTCTTTTAAAATTTGGTGGTTCTATGTCGTTAATGTGTTCGATTTACCTGCGCTATGAGTGTTTATTTTTTGCTATTACCAACTTATGGCTTAATGGATATTGTTTTCATGCCAGTACTATTTCTTTCAAATTATTAAAACCTGCTTCTTGAGTATTACTTAAGGAGATCTTGAATTAAATGCAGTCTGTGATGTTTTAGAAAGTTTAAACATTTTGGTATATTTGAGTATTTTAAGGATTATTAATTCTGCTGAATTAATTCCTGGCTCGGTTTCATAACTTACTTATTGAAGTGAAATTTGGTAAGATATCGAGCCTTATATCAACCTCTTAACTGATCTTTACTGGTGTTAAGTTTTAAATACTATTTTCAGAAATTCAGTGAACAGGGATAGTCACACAACACTACAACACAGAGCAAAATCAAACAGTAAACTTGTTGAATTATGTACTTATATTACTTTTTGCTTAATGAATAACAGGAATTTTACAAAGATGATAAACATGAAATTGTAGGTGTAAGATTCATATCTAAAGATAATAGGCAACTTGACATCTTTGGAGTGTACAGACCGGGAAAGTGTAGCGCTGATGTGGATTCAGAATTATTTGATAAGATAATCAGCTATGTGGGAAACTACATGGAAAGGAATGTGATAGTAGTGGGAGATCTGAATTTACCAGATGTCAATTGGAAAGGAAATGCGGACGACAGGAAGCATGACCAAAAAATGGCAAATAAGCTAATATGGGAAGGACAGCTGATTCAGAAAGTGATGGAACCAACTCGAGGGAAAAATATCCCGGACATGGTGCTGATAAAATCAGATGATCTCTATAGAGAAACCGAAGTAATAGATGGAATTAGTGATCATGAAGCTGTTTTTGTCGTAGTTAAAAATAAATGTGATAGAAAGGAAAATCTTAAAAGTAGGACTATTACGCAGTGTCATATGGCTGATAAAACAAGCATGAGGCAGTTTAAAAAAAAAAACTATGATCAATGGAAAATGGTAAATAAAAATGTAAACAGACTCTGGGATGGTTTCAAAGCAATTGTTGAGGACTATGAAAAAAGGTTTGTATCTTTAAAGGTGGTAAGGAATGATAAAGACCCACCTTATTTAATAGAGAAATAACGAGACTAAGATTGGAAAGAAATAGAGTTAGAAATGGCTGTGGAAGTAAGGAGAAACTGAAGGAACTTACTAGGAAATTGAATCTAGCAAAGAAGGCAGCTAAGGATAACATGATGGCAAGCGTAACTGGCAGTCATACAAATTTTAGTGAAAAATGGAAGGGTATGTATAGGTACTTTAAGGCAGAAACAGTTTCCTAGAAGGACATTCCAGGAATAATTAATGAACATGGGGAATGTGTATGTGAGGATCTTCAAAAGGCAGAAGTATTCAGTCAGCAGTATGTAAAGATTGTTGGTTACGAGGATAATGTCCAGATAGAGGAGGTGACTAATGCTAAAGAAGTATTAAAATGTACATATGATAACAATGACATTTACAATAAGATACAAAAGTTGAAAACTAGAAAAGCAGCTGGAACTAATAAGATTTCTGGGGATATACTAAAGACAATGGGTTGGGATATAGTACCATATATGAAGTACTTATTTGATTATTGTTTGGCTGAAGGAGCTATACCAAATGAATGGAGAGTTGCTATAGTAGCCCCTGTGTATAAAGGAAAGGGTGATAGACATAAAGCTGAAAATTAGAGGCCAGTAAGTTTGACATGCATTGCATGTAAGCTTTGGGAAGGCATTCTTTCTGAATTATATTAGCCATGTTTGTGAAATTAATAACTGGTTCGATAGAAGTCAGTTAGGTTTTAGGAAGGGATATTCCACTGAAGCTCAAATTGTAGGATTCCAGCAAGATATAGCAGATATCTTGGATTCAGGAGGTCAAATGGACTGTATTGCGATTGACCTATCTAAAGTATTTGATAGGGTGGATCATGGGAGACTACTGGCAAAAATTAGTGCATTCGTTGTAGTAATTTTACTTCTTGTGTTATATGAATGAGGCGGGTGTGGTGAAGGGCAAGTAGGTCTTGATAGGACCTAGCCTTAGTACCGCAACAAGCACAACTAAACAATAAAGCGTGAAACAAAGGGACACAATCACCCATAGCGTTGCAGTATACAACATATCACATCTATGTAACAATTATTGGTGTCCCTTTAAACTACTCTTATCAACAATCTGACCAGTAAATATAGGCCGACTTAAATCAGTTGAAGATTGTGAAGATTACAAGTATAATGCACACAACAGAGTACAAACCTTCAATGGTCCATTAATACTGATGTAGTTCTCAAAACACAATGGAAAAAATACTGCAAGTTTAATCCTTTAACTTTCACCAATTTCATTTGAAACTCCGATAAATACACAAACAGTATTTGAAAAATGAAGAAACAAACGAGAATTATCCAAATCTTTCAATTTAATTGGCATATTTAATATGATTGGGACATCAATATTATGTCACTAACGTATAGTCCATTAATGATACATTTTAACTGTCACAAAAAAAAAAAAAAAGTTTACTTTTTAAGTAGTGAGGACATTTTATCAATATTATGTAATTAATATCTAATATATTAATGATACAGTTTAATTGTCAATTTTACTTGATTACTTTTTAAGCAGTAACGAAAATTTATTGTGTAAAACACTTTCAACGAACAAAATTATTGTAAATAAAATTTAATGTATGACTCAACCTTGAGAAAATTGTATAATAAGATGGCTGAAAATTCTTGATACAGCGAGCGAAACATGTCCCAATTAACGTTTGTATTGTAATGTCCCTTTAGACACAAACATTTTATGTATTGGATTGAGTGGATAATAAAAACAAGAATTGTAAATACTAGTAGCAAATTCAAAACGGGTAAAAAGATGAAATTGGTTTTATGTAATAAGTGGTATTTTCCGAGCTGTCAGCGGAGAGATGGCATGGAATGACATTAGTAGACGAATAATTTTCAGTGGCATCTTTAAAAGTAGGAAAGATCACAATATGAAGATAAAGTTGGAATTCAAGAGGACAAATTGGGGCAAATATTCATTTATAGGAAGGGGAGTTAGGGATTGGAATAACTTACCAAGGGAGATGTTCAATAAATTTCCAATTTCTTTGATATCATTTAAGAAAAGGCTAGGAAAACAACAGATAGGGAATCTGCCACCTGGGTGACTGCCCTAAATGCAGATCAGTATTGATTGATTGATTACTTTTTTTAAAAATGGAAATACTGTCATTCCAATCCAAGCAAATGTAAACCGTAGCTTGTATGCTTAAACCCTATACCTTTGTAGATTGTAACACAAAAATTATAACGTGTCAGTTTTCTTTGAATGAATAAATGTTCTAAGAAAATAGCTGGGCAGAGTGGCTCCGACGGTTGAGGTGCTGGTCTTCTGATCCCAACTTGGCAGGTTCGATCCTGGCTCAGTCCGGTGATTTGAAGGTGCTCAAATACGTCAGTCTCATGCTGGTAGATTTACTGGCACAAAAAAGAACTCCTGCAGGACTAAATTCTGGCATCCCGATGTCTCCGAAAACCGAAAAAGGAGTTAGTGTGGTAAAAAGCCAACAACATTATTATTACTAAGAAAATAAAGCTGACTGTTTATATCGAGCATAGTATAAATCAAACTGAAATATCTTGAAAAGGTTGGTTTTCTTGCAATTATAGCATTTGATTTTAAATATTGTACCCCAATCTGCATTTTGGCGAGTAGTGGAGGAGAGCTTTGTAATCACTATCAAACGTCACTACTCCCTTCCCTGCAAAGTGTGTTTGCTCTCTCGCTTCACTGTGGCATATGCATGCTACGAAAGCTGCCCGCATTTACGTCAGGCCAGCAAAGCCGCACTGGGCTAGCCTCAATGGGCGCCCAGCTGAGCACCTCTGGTTTAGAAACTGAATGTGAACACGAAGACTCTCCGATGACAATCCGAACTATTCATCCAGTGACAATGGTTCCGAAGATAATCTCAGCTGTGATCCAGATTTACGAATTCTGTTGAAATTCAGCAAATTGAGCGACCATGAAAAGGGAAATCTCAAAAAGGCACTAGGAAGAGAATAACAAAAGTGACTACTTCAAACAGCTCAGTTTCAGCCTCTCAACCTCTAGAACAGCTTTTAGTTGAGTGTGAAGTTGATAAACTCTTTGGTAAAGATGGGTATGCTGTAAATGGAAAACAACTGATTCAAACACAGGAAAATATCCAAAAAAGAACATAGTTCATATCTGGTCTACATTGAAAGCAGAAGCTGATCCACTTAGGTGTTTTGAATTATTCTTGACAACATAATGCAAACTATACTTGGTAATTCTCAAAGAATAATATATTACTTCTGACAACAATGTGGAGTTTGCTTATTGTTTTAGCGTAGATATGGACATGCGCATACATTTTACGTATGTTAGTACTGCGCAACTAGCAAATAATGTTAGTATTCTAGGGCTAACCAGGACAAGGTCATGAAGTTGGAAAATTACCTTGATACTTAACAGCAAATGCTATAACATTATTTTTCTTGCTTAACCATGTGTCCAATTCACAAGTCTTACTCTGCTCGTACATGGGCCGTTCCACTTTTAATGCAGTTACCTGATTAAAAGTCATTTTAATATAATGATCTCTGTTTGAAATCAATCAATCAATCAATCAATCAATCAATCAATCAATCAATCAATGTATCTCAATACGGAGATCGATATCTGAACATACAATTACACAATTCACTGATCAGTTTTGCACATAAGTTCTGAGAAAGGCAAACTGAACTGCTAAATATGCAATAAGTACTATTTCAAACCACTGAACAGCATTTATCTCTTTCACTGAGAAGTGCAGAAAACTGATATGAATGATGATGGCAATTACGTGTTCAGCTCCTTGGCTGAATGGTCAGTGCATTGGCCATTTGTTCAGAGGGCCCTGGATTAGACTACCGGCCAGATCAGGTATTTGAACTTTGTCTGGTTAATTCCTCTAGCTCAGGGGCCAATTGTTTGTGTTCGTCTTAGTACACATCTTCATTTACATACAACACATTACACTACAAACTGTAACATTCCCCCAAAATACTCTTAAGATTTTACAAATTACCTGTACTTTGCCACCTGCATTGCTGCTAACCTCACTTCGCTTGCTACTACACTGCTAACTTTATACTGCCTTGCCGCACAGCTGGTCCCTTCACTGATTCTAGTCATACTGTACACTCCTCACTTCTTTAACCTGGGGCCCTCTATGTCACTATGATGTCAGCCGTCTGGAATGATCTCACGATACCTGCATTCGTGAACTTTCTATATTCGTCCTATAAGAGATCAGCTCTCCGCTTCTAAAAATGAGTTCAGTTTTGAAAGCAGTATGGTTCTGGAGGGCTGGTTCCTGCATTCAGTGTATTTATGCACTGACATAAAATCTTTGCTACCTGGACGTATATTCAACACAGCATGGACGAGCAAAGATTTGAAATTTATATTTTGGTGTGAGCATTAAGTTCTTACAGGCCATCAGCCCTTGGAAAGTACGGCTTGTAATTTACAATAATTTTACCAGCTCCGTTAGCCAATCATCTACAACTGTTTATTATGCTATCTCAAAATTTATGAACTTTATGAACTTTCCCAAGAAGCATAGTGACAGGTAGTAAACGTGCTTTTGCATTATTTTGGTTACCTAACTGCGTGTGGTCATGTGAACTATTTTACTTTATCTTATGCTATTTTCAACTCCATTGGAAGGTTGCTTCCATTCATGTAACTGCTCTGAGTTCCCCTTTTCCTTTTCCCATTATCGGGTTCTTTCTTTTTAATGTGGGTCACCACATTTTATTATTGTTGTTTGAACTTTGTGTTTGAGATTTGGTGTCAAGACTGTTCATAAAACTGCCTTCTACTCTTGTTGTCTTTCCAACCATTCAAGTAACATGTGGCTGGTACAATGCACCTTGTTCAGTGATTCGTTTCATTAATGTTATTCCGTGTTACTCTCTTAACTTTGTCCTCTTAATTCCGTACTTAGTTCTTGGCATAAACACATGTTATACGAGGATTGGGGCAAAAATCATAGCAACTATTTATTTTTCTTGTAGATATGTGAATGGATCACAAAAGTATGTGTGTCATGTGGAAGTTCTGCAGGCATAGTGTGTATGCAGAACAACGGATGGCTCTGTGATAGCCGATAGAAGCTCAGCGAGGGCTGTGAAATCAGTCAGTTGGTGAGTGTCGTGCGAAATGGAAGTAACCCGTGTTGAGCAGTGCGCTTACATCAAAATAGCCGTTCTCCGAGGGAGAAATATGATGGAATGTCACAGTGAATTAGTGGAAGCCCTTAGGAATAATGCCATACCATACCGTACAGTAGCACGGTGGGTAGGAAAGTTTCAGCATGGACGTGTGTCAACCAGTGATGAGCAACGTTCGGGACGACCTGTCAGTGTGAGGACAGACGTGGCACGTGCTGTCATCGAGCAGCTCTTGGATGAAGACAGACGATGGACACTACTGGAGTTAGAGAGGGCAAGTGGCATCGAGAAACGCACCGTCCACAGGATATTGCGTAATGAGCTGCAACGGCACAAAATCGCATCGCGGTGGGTACCGCATGCACTAACGGAAGTTCAAAGGTGGGTGCGCTACGCAATATGCTCCGACCACATTGCACGCTGGCAACAGAATGGCGATCAATTCTCGTCACAAATAATCGTCATCAATTAATTTTGGGCCAGGGCATACGAACCAGAACTGAAACGTCAGTCCACGGAGTGGCGACATGCTGGATCACCAACGAGACAGAAGGTCCGTCAGAATCCTTCCCCAGTCAAATTGATAGTGATCGTCGTGTATGACGTCAGGGGTGTCATTGTTTGCCACTTTGTTCCACATGGCAGAACAGTGACCGCACAGTACTACAGGAACTTCCTGGCGCGACAGGTACGACGTGGCATTCGGGGGAAACGTCCGGATCTTGTGGACAGTGCAATAATCCTGCACGACCATGCAAAACCGCATAAAGCAGAGTGTGTAGAGCAGCTACTGCGACGCTGGGGATGGGAACAATTGGAACACCCATCGTACTCTCCTGACATTTCGCCCTGTGACTTTGATCTCGTTCGAAAGATTAAGGAACCACTACGTGCTAGGTGGTTTGCAACACGAGAGGACATCGTTAATGCTGTGTGCCAACAGGTGACCCAATTCACACATGGGGCGGCAAATGCTGAGGCTGATGTTATTCAGCTCCTCCCACATCGTTGGCAGCATGTGGTGTCAGTAGCAGGGGACTATTTTGAGGGTCTTTAGGCCCAGGTTTGTCATGTCAACTTTGTGTGTTCTGTGTTGCCATTCTTTTACACTGGGAAGGCCATGTTGCCCTGTATACTACCATAATAAATTAGTGTGTTACGATATTTCAGTGCTGTTCATTGTCCACACATGTAGTTAACACCTTGTTCTTTCGTCTGTATATGTCACATTTTCCACCCGGACTGGTATCTTCAAGAGAAAAAATAGTTGTCATGACTTTTGCCCCAACCCTCGTATGTTGAGTTGTTAGAAATATATTTCTATTATCTTTTGTCAATAATGTACTTACTTCAGAAAACCTTTGGTTGCCCAAATGCTTCCATGATCCTAGTTAATTCCCATTATTTACGTTATCATTACTCTTGGTTGGTTGGTCATTAATTTTTTAATTGATGTTCATGAGTATCATCATCATCATCATCATCATCATCATGACCAACTCGCTTGAACTAAAGTCAACTTACTACAGTCTATTACACCTTGATACCTAACACGTAACAAAACCATCACAGAAACATGCAATAGTGAATAGACCCCAGTGTTCTCCACAAAAAATTTTATCAGCCGGGTGGCTGGAATGAGTAGCAGGGCAGGGAATACTTTGTAAAAGAAAATCAATTTATTACCTTCAGGGCATTAACAATAATGTCAGATAGGTAAACATTAACTGCAAAATTGTACTATTTTAGTGTTATCACAGACGAGACATAAGAGTATTTTTAATTTCTGGTATTCTACTGCTTGTTCATGGTCACATAACACCAGAGCTTACCACTCGGTTGCTGTGGAGTGGCATTTGGGTTTGTAACATCAAAAGTAATCAAGTGCTTGCATGCGATTGTATGCTAATCCAGACACCGCTCATGCACGACAATACGCGATAGTCAAGCTAAACATTTAAACTTGGATGTAGTTGATGCAATTATGCTGACAATAACGAAGATTTGTAATTTAAATACAGTTTGACAGAATTTATATTTTAATTTGGAGCACCCATTGACTCAAATATGATAATATTATGTAACTAGCACATATCTAGGTTATGTTAGCCGAGTGGTCTGTAAAAATGGCAGGGCGGTGCACCCATTAAAAAGGTCCTAGGGAGAACACTGGACCCCTCCACAGGGGATTGGCATAAGGAAAGGTATCCAGCTGTAAAAATGGGATAAATCCACACAAAGTGCTGAACCCATGTAACTGGAAAAGGCCAGGAAGACAACGATGACATCAATTACATAGTGAGAATAATGTTATACAATCAATTACACAGACTTTATTACCTCAGTGAATTACTTCTTGCAATAAATATGAATATCAGTGTTCCAATGAAATATCTTCTTTAGCTAAATACATACCTGCCAATTTTTAGAAACCAAAAATAGGAAGAATTTTTAATTCTTGGATTTCATCACATATATTCCACAACGGTCTAGGTGAAAAAAGGTCGAGATAAAAGGCATACATATCTCTACAGTTACAATGTGAATTGACCATTAAATTTAAAATCTTAAACTAACAAAACATAAAAATGGTTACAAGAAAATGTACCTAATCATTCTCATTTATGACACTTAAGTGAATAATAATATTTATGTCACACTGACACACGCAACAAAATGCATAATACCGTATTTTCTCACGTAATTAACGCACTTTTTTGATGAAAAATACTGGCGAAAACTTCGGATGCGTAAATTTTTCAAGGAATTCAGATATTTACAATTCATTTACATTTAAAAGATACACCAAATCTATATATATAAAATAAGAGGTTTGTCTGTACAATGCTCAGAATTTGAAAAAAATGGTATTTCTGTATCGCTCATGTCCACAGTAACCAGGAAATGCACTTTTTACTTTTCCGTAATGTCTGTCTGTCTATATGTATGTACACGCACCACGAGAAAATGGCTGAAGAGAATTTCATGAAAATCAGTATGTAAAGTCGGGGGATGAGCCAATACAATCTAGGCTATAAATAATTTTATTCACGCTGAGTGAAATGGTAGTTTAGGGGAAGGCCTAAAATTCAATTCTCAAATATTTATATTATTAGTGATCTTATCGATAAATACTACATAACTAAAGTTACATAGAATTAAATTTCCGATCATTTGTCTTATACATTTTTACCGTACCAGCTATGATAACACAGATATTAATGAGTTTCGATTTTTGTTGCTAAGTCCACATCAACGCCGAGCCACGAGAAAATGGGTGAACAGAATTTTATGAAAATCGGTATATAGAGTCGGGGAAGAAGAAAATATAGTCTAAGCTATAAACAATTTTACTGACCCTGGATGAAATGGTAGTTCAGGGGTAGGTACCTAAAATTTAATTTTTAAATACCTATGTGATTGGTCCTATAGAAAAGTACTACATAACAAAAGTTATAGAGAATACTATTTCCGATCATTTATGTTTTATAGTTTTACTGTACCGACTATGATAATATTAGTATTTCAGAGTCGGAAGAAAACTAAATGTGAAGGCCTACAATATCGAAAGCGCATAACAATAACATTACATTGACCATTGGTTGTTGTGATGTTCTTTGCCTCCTATGGCGCCCTCAACTCCGATAGATGGGATTACTGTTGCGTACCGAGTGTAACAGCCTGACTGAATATTGGCGGGAAATAGCTGGGGAGTTAGAAAACTTTTTTCTTTAGCATGCCATTCCTCTGCTTCATACATTGTCTGATGCTGCTGGTATGTATCACACTGGTTCAACATGGTATTTCAGCTATTCGATCCCTACTCTGACGCACTGTTTTGAATGAGCAGTGTGCACATTTGGCAGAGGCTCACTTAGTAATAGTAGTATGACCAGGTCTAGAATTACAATTTAGGCCTACTCCAAATTATAGCACCACAATTAACTAAATAATTTAAAAAGTAACCCTGAAAAGAGCCATTTCTTAAGAAAAGCGTCTTTCTCTTCACTTTTATTCAATTCTACATTCATTTTATTCCGAATTAACAATGAGGGGTTTTCCCCTCTGCCTTGGAGAAAAAATTTGCCTCCAAGTCAGATTTTTCCGCGGCCAGTGTAGTGAATTGAGATTTTCCGAATCATCGGGTACTCCTAGGAAACACATTAGTACAAGGGCATAATTTTTGTCCTGATACTATCCACTATTCAACCCCCCTCCCCGCCGAAAAAAGACGAAGAGTGTTCACGGACCACGGCTGTCTGCGGCTTGGTCATTCCACCTCTGCAACTTTGGACTATCAGATCGGCAGCATAGTACTGTTCGTTAAAAGTAAGAAAATGTGTGGTTTTTCATTTGATAGAGTATTTCATATTGCTTTTAATCGCGCCAATCCTACTGACGTCATTGTAATAATAATGACCTATGATAATTTCACTTGGGAAAACCACTAAGACGGTCTTTCTGAGGATGTAAAAAAAGCAGGTGGAGAGTAAGTGTCTGCCATTATAATGAAAACTCCCCAACCTGGTTGTGACTGATGGTAGGGAAGCTGGCCTACCATTACAATGAAAATTCCCTAACCCAGTCTTCATATGAGAAAAGACGTTTGGTGATTTTTCCGTCGCGTCTCTAGGGTAACGTTAATAGCTATGCAATATAATACAATCTTGCTCACAAGGTGTGAACTACCTAACCTAGAATTCTGTATACAATGTAGAATTCCGTAGCGAAGCAAGGGTACATCAGCTAGTATAATATAAACATAATTGGTTCAACTCGTTTGTGGTTATCGTCATTTGGCGTAAAATTCCGGCGTGAGATTTTTTCTGAAAAGTCAAATAGGGTACATCAGGTAAGTTAGACACGTGGGACTGAAGTACCGACACTGGAAAAATATTCTTCCCATTACAAGCTGACAATACGACCTGAAGTGAAATGAACATGAAGTAATAAAAGTACAATTCATGTAATGTCATAACAATGACATACCGGCAAAAAAATTGCCCAACACGAGAAGGGCCGGGCATCGAAGAAGCGACCCTGCTACATTACCCCAAACCGTTCACATTAAATCTTGTACGAGTGACATGTCCATCCATCCTTCTTAATGAATACGAACGCGGATCACTCGCGGAAATTTTGCTTTAGGCATTGTTTTTCGTGTTAGAACAATGTAAGGTGCAAGCTTTCTGACATCAGCTGTATTGCAGTACATCGTTGTCTTTTGCTTCTGGTAGCGCATACGTTAACAACTGTATATTCCATTCTTATCGATTGTTCGACTTTGTGGCATATGGAAGCTAATTGGCGTCTGACCTGTGGTTCCTTTAAGGGAGATAAAAAATTCCTTCACTTTACGCTTCTCAATCACAAAGTGATGAAAATGGTAGTCATTTCTTGGCATGATGATGTTCTTAGTCGAAGAGGAAGTTATTTCTCTTCATAAAATTAATCAAGCCTCGGCTAACCTTCAAATCCGAGACACTGATTCCATGTGCAGCAGCTATTTCTCATTCTTTAAAATACCGCCTTTCGTGAGAAATAGCTTATCCAACGTTGCATAACAAAATCATATATTTAAGCAGATCCTCCTCTACTTGCGGAAACTTGCTGCTATTTTGTCCGCGAAATGCTCTGCGAGAGTTCTTGGCCACTTGAAATGCACTTCGGTTACCGCGGTAGCGCAAGTTTCATTTGGGCATTAAATACTGGCTGCCCGCTGCCCTGTTCCCATATATTTCGGCATAACTGATCACCGCGAGTTTGTATGATGCAGTATTACTCTAATACTGTGGACTTAGAGGCGCGCGGCTGTGGGCTTGCATCCGGGAGATAGTAGGTTCGAATCCCACTATCGGCAGCCCTGAAAATGGTTTTCCGTGGTTTCCCATTTTCACACCAGGCAAATGCTGGGGCTGTACCTTAATTAAGGCCACGGCCGCTTCCTTCTAACTCCTAAGCCTTTCCTATCCCATCGTCGCCATAAGACCTATCTGTGTCGGTGCGACGTAAAGCCCCTAGAAAAAAAACAAAACAAAAAAAACCTGTGGACTGACAAACAATTTTGAGATCAAAGAATGTCCCGTACCTGAAACACTCCTAAAACTAGTGCAGTGGGATTTCCTGCTGGCTATTAACAACACATTGCCCTGTATTTGGAATGCCCGCTTTTGCAATAGGAAGCCTGCTACTTGAGTAGTTGACATCTTTATTTCGAAATGCATCCGGAGCTGCGTGATGGATGTTCGAAGTTGTGTGTGCGTCAAATACGTGAACATTTCTTTTTCTCCACTTTGGATCCAAACATATTGGGATGCGTAAATTATGCAAGGGCATTAATTATGCGAGAAAATACGGTAGTTTCTTTATCAGACGGTAAAATGAACGGAAATTTATAGGTATCTCTGAACACTTGGAGATAACGTTTGTCATATTTTTTGGCCGTAAAGAGAAAATAAAGTACCTGAAACTGTCACAGAGACAACCCCCTTAAAAACATTCAACTCATTAAAATTATGCACTTAAATATGCAAAACTATCACATACAAAACAATTCAATATGTTCCATACATTATTAACATACGACTTTGGCAGTGGGGGGAAGCATAGAAATGCAAGAAAAAAGTGGCCTACAACTCCGACGAAACTACGCACAGAAACGATGTTAACAACGTGCGAACAACAATAACAAACTCATTCTTTCATATCGATTAACTGAGTCAGTAGCGCGCGCCAGCCTGTCTTGCTTGCAGGACGATTGCCACCCCGAATCACCAGCTGTATAAAGCGCACACGCTGGTGTGGTGAGCGGGAAACACGATACACGAAGCCGCCGGATGAAACTCACGAAATAAAGCATCAAATAAATACGCTTGAAAATGAGGTTTCATAAATTACACAAGCACATAAGATTTATCCTATGGGAAGAGTACTGGCCGTACTAGAAGTTATATTGGCCAAAAATAAGAAGTAAAAATAAATCGGAAAATCGGGAGTTAAAAACCGGAAAGTTTCTGGGTAAATTGGAAGGGTTGGCAGGTATGTAAATATGTATAGTGGAGTCATATGTAACCGACTATAAATTTCTTTAATCATCAAGTTATAACTCCCCTCTTCTTTTGGGTGTCAACTCAGTTTTACTTCCAACTACACCTTCCTTTTTTGATTTACCCAATAGCATGTCTGCCCGACCAGCAGGGTTTGGCTTCAGAATTGGAATCCTGTGTCCAACAAACTTAGAGGGTGAGAGTTTGCCAGATGCTTCAGTGTGTCCTGGAACATAAAACAGAAGACATTTGGGCTTTCTATATAAATGGATCATAATATGTCACTCATCAAAGAGAAGCCAACATACTTATAGGTTTACATTTTTTCCAGCTTCTAAAATGTAGACTAGAGTTAATATAAATATTTTACTTTCTCCATACGAACTGTATCTAGTGGGTAGGAAACTCAATCTGAATTTTATGAAATCTCATTCTCTCATACCACATTTTGCAATTCAGAAAGTTTTTATAGGCAGTGAATAATCTAGACCTCAATTCCACTCTGCTAGTTACTTTCGTAGTAGGTAAATATCTACCCTTCTGTTATAATTAAATTGATCATTTGAGTCGCCCATTTCCAAAACCCCTTAAGTCTACACAAAGTAAATGTTTACTTTTGTAAATCATTCAATAAATGGCACCATGTTACTGGTTGTAAGATGTACTTGGCAGTACAATGGATGTTATTCCCATCCACATTCATCTTTGATTATGGCCACAGTTCCAGAACCTGTTAGTCCCTGGGTGCTGCAGGTCCAGAAAACATTATGTTTATAAGTGAATACAGGAGAAAAACTTGTTAAGTTCTGTACACAAAGGTGCTGTATTGACAGTACAGTCACAAATAATGTTATATCCAGATCTTTGATGAAGCATTAAATACTGCCAATTTATATCATTTCTATCACTGCTCTATGCATCTTGTTATGTTATTAAAAATGGGAACAGATGTATAGGTTTCTGACTGGAAAATGGCTGTCAAAGATATAGCAAATCCACCTTAATCCTGGCATTTTCAGTTCAAGCCTTATGAAAGGATAATTATCCAGAAGAAAAGTAGTACCGGCTCAGTAACTGTTCGAGGTGAGCAAAGATACAACTTCAATACTGGAGTAGCCCATATAAATTGAAAAAGGTGTACATTTAAAGAAAGAAAAAATGAAATTTGTTATAACCCTCCTGAATAATCACTGTGAGCCTGCATGGGAGAGTTACGACGATCTTTTCTTCTACAAGAACTTAATAGAACAACAAACAGGAATTGAACAGCCAGAAGAATATGATGTAGGAGATCTACCAGATCCCAATGATGAAATGATGGTAAACATCTATGAAAAATGAAACCCAATGATTCATTAAAAAGACTGAAAGAATTGGGTCATCAGTATCATCATGATCTGTTATTAATAATCACTTTGAGTGCCCTTCATGAAGAGTCCTAGTACTTTTTTTGTTTTGTTTTGGTAGTTGCTTTACGTCGCACCGACACAGATAGGTCTTATGGCGACAATAGGACAGGAAAGGCCTAGGAATGGGAAGGAAGCTGCCGTGGCCTTAATTAAGGTATAGCCCCTGCATTTGCCTGGTGTGAAAATGGGAAACCACGGAAAACCATCTTCAGGGTTGCCGACAGTGGGGTTCGTACCCACTACCTCCCAGATGCGAGCTTACAGCTGTGCGCTCCTAACCGCACAGCCAACTCGCCCGGTAGTCCTAGTACTAACAAATATTTTTTATGTATATTCATCTGTATTATTCTAGTGAAGGATTCTTATAACATGTGGTGATAGATTTGTATTAGTCAATATTAGTTATTAATAATAATGTCACTAATACGGTACCTTGAACAAAATGCCTTAATGTTTTATCCGTCTATGATTGCCATCTTGAATAGTCAGATACAGTTCAAAATCCCGTGAAGTCCTACCTACAGAACTAAACTCTGTTAAGTCCTGCTATCCACAAATGATCACATACTAATGGAAGGTAAACCGCTGCCTATCATAAATAATTTCAATTACCTAGGTGTAATACTACAAACGCAAGGGAACATCTTTACACGACATGTTAGGGAAAGAACAACATCCAGCACAAAACCCATGTGGGACATACTGTAGTTGGGAAACCTATCCGTACGAACTGCAATGAAAATATTCAGAACAAAAATAACCCCAATAATGACATATGGCATCCAGATAAATTGGGATCATATGACACAAAACAACCTTAGAGAAATAGAAAAGTTCAGTCTACTCTGTGTGTCACATCAAACCTATTTTGATCTGCTGGTTCAGCTCACTTTCTAGGATGGTATGGTTCTTGTTCTGCACTGCACACGTATGTGATAGATGCATGGCTTTGCAGCTACTGACCAAAAGTTTTTGTTTTGTTCAAACACATACATAGATTTTTTTTTTTTCATGCAAGTCTTACAGCTGTAGCGATGCTGAACAGTAGCGGCCTCACAGGGTTTCCCTGTGGTACACCATTTGTTTGCTCTATTGGTTGCGATTGGACTATACTGTCGTCTATTTGCAGGCTATTCATGTGGAGGATGTTCTTTATTATCCTGGTAAGGTAGTGCTCCTTTCCGATCATGTTTTTGAGCTTCCTGATTGAAGTACTTCTGTTTACTAGGTCACATGCCTTTGTGTAGTCGACAAACACAGTGTACAGCTTTGCCCTCGCCTGTCTCAGCGCGTCTTCTACAGAGGTTAGTAGGCAGTTCATGGCTTGCAGTGTGTTTCTTCCTTTCCGGAAACCGAATTGCTCTTCAGGGATCTTATTGTCAACTTATATGGTGAGTCTCCTAGTATCTTTATGAAGATCTTGAAGGTGGTGTTCTCTAAAGCAATATCTCAGTAGGAATTCGGGTTTCCAGTATTTCCCTTTCCTTTATATAGCACCTTCAAAGTTGATTTCCTCCAGTTTGACGGTATGCAGCCTTGAAGTAGGCATTCATTCATGAGTTCTGCCCATAGTTCTTTCAACAGTGGGGCTGCTTCTTCAGGTGCTCATAGTGAATATTGTCTGGTCCACATGCTTTCTTTTCTTTGTATCTGTTGATCTTGGTTAGGACTTCTATCTCGCTAAGTTTACAAAAGCAGTATTTTTTTTTACTCCACCTATTCAATACAATTAATTTCACAGTTGTGTGATTACATAAACACAGAAATTACCAAATTTAAGGGACATGTTTTGCCCTTCTTTTATTGGGCATCATCAGCCTTATTTAATCTTTAAACAAGCATTGGTCACAGGACATTATCACTTATCTATACACGGTGAAGCGAAATTCGCGCACCCGGGCGTTGCAGCGCGACTCCTCACATGCCAACAATAAAAAAATTCCACTCACAAAAGTTCGTCCTGCGAGTATATCAGGCAGAAAAAGGACATTGAAGAGTGGCAATCTGGCAACACTGTAACCACATGTATGGTAAGTACCTCTGTCAGCAAATATTACCCGTGCTGTACAGTTGGTGCAGTGGGTAGAGTTTTGGGTTAGCATGCAGGAGGTCGAGAGGTCGATTCTGGGTTGAAGCGTATGTTTTTTATTTCATAAATGTAGTCCAGGTGGTATGGTATCTGGCATCTTAATCGTCGACAGCGATTGAAGCGGGTCCTGTGGAAACCATTTGCACTTACATACTGATGATGATGATGATGATGATGCTTGTTGTTTAAAGGGGCCTAACATCGAAGGTCATCGGCCCCCACTTACATACTACGATCCTAGAAATGGATGAACAATCATTTTCATTGGTCATCTTTGAAAGACGCCCTTTCCACGTCGTGGGCGTGAATTATTTCCACCCTCCTCTAATGGTCTCATAGTTTAGTACCAACTATTATTCTTGCCTCGTTCAGGTCCATTACATTTCGTTAGGGCCTTACGGTACCAGTAGGCCTAGCAAAGTATTTGTTGTGTTCAGCGTTACAAAATGTTGTAAATGTAGGATACATGTGACCTCAGGTACGGTGTCTTACTGTATTACAGTACGTGATGTCAGAAGGAAATTAGCAAATAAAAAATGCGCCTCAACCCAGGATCGAGCCGTCGACTTCCTGCATGCCAATCCAAAACTCTACCCACTGCACCAACTGTACAGCACGGGTAATATTTGCTGATAGAGGTACTTACCGTACATGTGGTTACAGTGTTGCCAGATTGCCACTCTTCAATGTCCTTTTTCTGCCTGATATACTCGCAGGACGAACTTTTGTGAGGGATATTTTTTTATTGCTGGCATGTGAGGAGTTGCACTGCGACGCCCGAGTGCGCGAATTTCGCTTCACCCTGTATATATAAAAGAACATGACCTGACTGACTGACTGATTGTTGAGAGTTGTTACTTGTAAAATGTGATTCATCATCGCCGAACCAAAACTACTGGACATAGAGAAATGAAATTTTGAGGATACATTTATATTACAATGTAGGTGCTCGCTAAGGGAGGATTTTTGGATATTCCGTTGCTAAGGGGGTGAAAAGGGGGGTGAAATTTTAAAATGTGTGTATCTATATCTCAAAACTTTGAAAGTTTACATATATAAAAAAATGGTTTTTAGAATCTTCTTTAAAAATAAAGAAACACGTATTTTTTTTCGTTTTCAGAAAATCCCAATAGGAGGGGTGAAATGGAGTGAAAAAGTGGTTGAATGCCTTTAATGGCAATACTTATATCTCAGAAACTGAAGATATTACAGACCTGAAAACTGGTATATGGGATCTCCTTTAAAAATAAAGAAACATATATTTTTTTTGTTTTTGGAAAATCCAATTAATGGGGTTTAACAGGAGGGACAAATTGGGGTGAATTTTTAGAAAGACTGTATCTACAGTATATCTCAGAAACGTAAAATATTACAGATGTAAACATTGGTATTTGGATACTCCTGAAAATGTGAAGAAACAAAGGCGATTTGTTTCTGGAAAATCTAC
Source organism: Anabrus simplex (assembly GCF_040414725.1). Lineage (NCBI taxonomy): Eukaryota > Metazoa > Arthropoda > Insecta > Orthoptera > Tettigoniidae > Anabrus > Anabrus simplex. The sequence continues at coordinate 803,028,045 of NC_090266.1, forward strand.
TTATGGGGAACTAAAAAGGGGGTGAAATTTTAAAATGAGATTTTCTACAGTATATCTTAAAAACTTAACATGTTACACAGGTGAAAAATGGTATTTTTTATCTCTATTAAAATAAAGAAAGTGTATGTTTTCTTTTCGGTAAAACCACTTGGGTGGGTGGGCGTGGGGGTAAAAGTGACTGAAAATGGTGTTTAATTATTTTAATTAGGATACTGATATCTCAAAACCTGAAGATGTTACAGACGTGAAATTTGGTATTTGGAATCTGCTTTTAAAGTAAAGAAACACGTATTCTCGGAAAATCCAATGAAGGGTGGAGGGTTGACATAATTGAAAAATTAATTGAATTAATTGTATGAGGATACTTACACCTAATAAAGACTAAAGTTGTTACAGACGTGAAAATTGGTATTTGGATCTCTTTAAAAACAAACAAAAACACGTTGGGGGGAGGGGGGGACACCTTGGGGGCGGGAGTGAAAAAGGAGTTGAATTCCTTTTATGAGGACACATATCTCAAAAATTGAAGATGCTAGAGTCGTGATAATTGGTATTTAGAAAATCCTTTACTATTAAAGAAACAAGTACTTATTGCCGTAAAATTCACTTAGGTGAGATTGTGAAATGAAGTGACAAAAGTTAATTATATTTTTGGGTTGCTTACATCTCAAAACTAAAGGTAACAGACGTTATTACGATCGCCGCATCTACAGCACATTTCCCTACCTTACATACTGCTGTTCGCCTCGAGCTCGTCCTCGCCGCATCACGCACTCCGCTCACCTGTGCTCTACAAGTGTGATTACGTCATCCTCGCTGCACTTCGCCGTTGCCTGTGTGCTGTGTATACACGTGACCTCATGTTTCTCGAACTCAATGGCTTGTAGCCTTCTCTACTTTTCTGGAATATTCTATTCCACTATATATTGCCCACTCCGCTTCTCCACATTTGAGTCGGGTTTTCATAGCGGAGTGGTGGAGTGCCAAAGTACTGTGCCTCTTGTAAATCATGTCTATTCCATCTGGACACTGTCTTCAAGCTATTTGGTGAGCAAGACTTATTGTAATTTATCTTTATTTGGACTTTATATTTTCATCCGGCCTCTTGCCAGTTCAAATTTTCTTCCGTCGAGTTGGTATGCTACATTTTAAAGCTCATAGACTGCATCACTATACGAACATGTGCTACGGACAATTATGAATTATTTATAATCATTTCAGATGTCTTCTTGGACCTATGTAAAAAAAAAAAATTAATAAATGGTAAATTTTAGAATAACCCAGTGAAGAAAATCCTTTCCCTGCCCTAATCCTTATGTCACTTCCCTTCCCCCTTTCTTTTGTCCTTCTTTTCTCTCTGATCTTTATTCCTGCTGTCCTATTTTGTTTTTATATTTTTAGTATGTTGGTAAATTATTTATTAGGCTTTCTCCTTATGCATTTTTGGATATTCAGTTTGTAAATGTGGCACACTTTTCGGATTTTTCTCTACTCTGGTATATTCATCTTTCACCATTTGTTATAAATTTATCTTCGATTTTATTTATCTTGTTGTTATGTTTTATTGTTAAATATATATTCTATTCACATCGTTATCTTTCTGGTCTTCCTATTGGCCTAGCTCCTTCTCACTGTGCGTTTCCTTGGTTTAAATCATTCATTATTATTATTATTATTATTATTATTATTATTATTCACATTATCTATTTCACTACTATACTTTGGTATACTGGCCTCTCACCACTGGGTTTGGTGGTTCAAATCCCTTTCACTCCATGTGAGGTTTGTGCTGGACAAAGCGGAGGTGGGACAATTTTTTCTCCTGTTACTCCGGTTTTCCCTGTCATCATTCATTCCAGCAACACTCTCCAATATCATTTCATTTCTACGGTACTGCTAATATCTTATTATATTCCGCTCTACGAACTTCAGATTACCTATCACTATTGTATAATAGTACACCACCCACTATAGTATGATAGCAGAGGTCCTTCCTCACTACAACGTGAACATTGGTATTTGGAATCTCCTTTAAACATAAAGAAACACGCCTTATTTTTCTGGGGATGTGGGGTAAATCTAACTGCGGTGGGATGAAAAAGGAGTTGAGAAGAATTGATTTTACTGTTCATAATGCACTTATTAGGAGCCTCCGTGGCTCAGGTGGCAGTGCACTGGCCTCTCACCACTGGGTTCGGTGGTTCAAATCCCTTTCACTCCATGTGAGGTTTGTGCTGGACAAAGCGGAGGTGGGACAATTTTTTCTCCTGTTACTCCGGTTTTCCCTGTCATCATTCATTCCAGCAACACTCTCCAATATCATTTCATTTCATTTAATTTCATTTGTCATTCATTAATCATTGCCCCAGAGGAGTGCGACAGGCTTCGGCAGCCCAGCATAATTCCCATCCTCGCCACTAGATGGGGGCTTCATTCATTCCATTCTTGACCCGGTCGAATGACTGGAAACAGGCTGTGGATTTTCAATGTACTTATTCTGATCATAAACCGATCATTTTTAATCTTTCCTGGGTTCCTTTTAAAGAGCCATCTTTTTCTTTGGAGAACGTTCTTAGATTAGTCTACAGTAGATTCTCCTGGCATATAAATAAACATTTAAACACATTTGAAATAAACGATAGGAATGACATTGATGGTGCAATTGTTCACCTCTATAATAAGGTCAATAATGCACTGAAGTGGTGCTAGTCACATAGTCAGCAATGACAATGGCAGCAGATGAAATTTACCGCCAAGTAGCGGTCTTGCATCTTCCTGTGGGATCCTGAACAACAACAATAATAATAATAATAATAATAATAATAATAATAATAATAATAATAATGTTTTTGACTGTCCCCAAAATGTGCGGACCGTGCCGGAAACGGGTCCTGGCTGGGCAATGACTACGATTGCAGTCCGGCCGCGGGTTCAGTACCCCCCAGGCACCCAAGACGACACCACGCCGAAACTCCTCAAAGATTTGATCCATATTAAAAATGCTCATAGGAAAAGATGGCAAAGATTTAGGGCCCCTACGGACCGGGTTGAATACCTAGACCTAGACCGGGAAGCATGAAATCGATTGCTGGAAAGAAATATTGAAAAATTGGAGGAACTTTGCTGTAATCTCTCAGAAATTGAGCCAGATTACGAATTTTAGCGTATTCTCTCAGAAAACGAGTTAGATCGCAAATTTTGGCGGATCATATATAAAACGTTAAGCATTCAATTATAAATTCCATTATAATACCATAGCGAAGCATGGGTATCTTGCTAGTAACTTATAAAAATTGAGCTGTGATTTCTTAAAAGTTATGACACTGTGGAATAGTTGTTATAAAATGAAAATGAATTGTCGTATGGCTTTTAGTGACGGGATATCCCAGGACGGGTTCGACTCGCTAGATGCAAGTCTTTCTATTTACACACGTAGGCGACCTGCATGTCATGATGAGGATGAAATGATGATGAAGACAACACATACACCCAGCCCCCGTGCCACTGGAATTAACCAATTAAGGTTAAAATCCCGACCCGGCTGGGAATCGAACCCAGGACTCTCCGAACCGAAGGCCACAACACTGACCGTTCAGCCAATGAGTCGGAAGTTGTTATAAAATAAAGATGTTGAGACATAACATACATAACACATGCTAAAATCACTTTAAACAATTTAAAATGTTTATCTAAAAGGAAGAAAAGAATATTGGGTCATATTAATTCTATAAACAACACATGTCCGACACTGAAGTGGATCCTCTTCGTAAGAAATTTGAACATACTCATCGCTTGGGAGTCAAGCATCGAACCCAAGTCTTCAATAGACAAGAATGGTATGACAATACACAAAAGCTAAGGTTGAATTCTGTTTTTTTTTTTTTTTTTTTAATGAAAAACACAGGAGCTAAAAAATATTGGGCAGGAAAAAGGCGAACGATTTAAAATTATCTTATTACGTTGATTAATAAAAAATTATCGAAAGATAACTAATGCAAGAAGACATTGGTATGCTGGTTGAAGTCGCTGCTGAGACGAGTATATCACAGTATTTGACAGGTTTGTTTGACAGTCTCATGAAAGTGCGGTCCCTCTAGGAGATGTAGAACACCGTAGAAAAGAATGTGGTTATATCATTTGCCGTAAACTATGTCCGTCTTAATATATCAGCAGCCTTAGTCTGTCTGTCATTTCTACGGTGTTCTACATCTCCTAGAGCAGGGATGGCGAACCTTTTCCTGCTAGTGTGCCATTTTAAGTCTGGTTTATTGTTCTGAACTGTTTACCATGCCACTTGTTATTTTCCTTTAAGGGCTGGCTACCCCGCCCCCCACTTCCTTTCCTAATTCCCAATTATGCTCCATAATACGTTATTAATATATTCATTCATTTATTTATTGATATATTTATTATATCTTGAAAATACATTTTATAGCATATTCCGTGGTCGTATTTTGCAAATTTATCAAAAATACGCAAGTTTTGAGGATAATAAGCTCCCATTGTAACACACTTCGTCACTGAATATTATTAGATATAAGAATTTAAAAAATACTGATATTGCCAATGGACTGTAAGTGAAATGTCATTCTCAAATTTAATCTTGTTGCTGAATCTTAATAGCCATGTCATTTATGTTAGGTTCATAACATGTTGTCTTCACCAACACACAAGAAGCACTTAGGTCTGAAACAAGACTGTTTATAACTGTTGACTTCACAAAGTTCATTGTAGAAAATAGCTGCTCGCAGGCGTACGATGACCCAAACAAAGTAAGTAGCGCTGTAGCAAGTCTCTTCATGGCCAAAAAATTTTGTGGAAGGCTGTTCCACTGTCCAAGTATTAAGTTCTCTGGCTTCTGAAGAGAGTATTCACCATCAACAGCACATTCAATTTTCACCAATGCTTCACCAAGCTGTACGAATTTGTTCACCCATGTACTGCTTTCCTGAAAGTCAATCAACTCCATTTCTAAATGATCAATAAAAATTTTACCTTAATGTCACTCATGAACAGGTCAAGACAGATGCAGACAAAATGAGACTTACGATAGATGTGATCAACAATAGAAAGGAGTTCAGAAGCCGAATTGACTTCAGGATTATTATTTATAAGTTTCATATTCCGTATTGATTGGATTCAATGTAATAGACAAGAAAAATGTTCCACCAATCAATACATTTATTGTGAATTAATTATTGCACTAGTACCGGTTTCGGCCTATCTTGGCCATCATCAGCTAGCACACAAATTTACAGTCATTAGACAAAATTACAAAGCAGTTACGTAAGAGCATCCGGATGTCTAATGAAAAATGGAAGTGAAATATATTGCAGTATGTTGCGTTAAAACATCTCTGATTGAAAGTGGTGATGGTTGGAATAAACTAGAACCTATTGATTGAGCATGGACATGAGTACATAAACACATTAAGATATATATGCCACATCATAAGACACTAAAAAATATAGCACATTAAACACATTAAAACATGGTATATTTTAAAAAACGTCTATCACCACTTTCAATCAGAGATGTTTTAACGCAACATACTGCAATATATTTCACTTCCATTTTTCATTAGACATCTGGATGCTGTTACGTAACAGCTTTGTAATTTTGTCTAATGACTGTAAATTTGTGTGCTAGCTGATGATGGCCAAGATAGGCCGAAACCGGTACTAGTGCAATAATTAATTCACAATAAATGTATTGATCGGTGGAACATTTTTCTTGTCTATTACATTGACTTCAGGATATCGGAAGAGAAACCACCAAAATACGAAATGTTTTCTACAAATGTCAAAATTGGGAAAATCTCTTGGAAACTATTCATTTTGAATTTTGTGAGACGTCGACATACTTCTTACAAATACTTTTTGTTTCTTCAAAAGTTAATTGATCTGAAAAATTTGACATCAATTCAATTTGTACATTAAGTGAAGGAAATTACTTAAATGTGTCTGTTTCAAAATCCCTGACGAATTCTTCAAGTTTTTTCCGGAATGATTTTATGAATCCAATATCTGTAGTATGCCCCTTTCCTTGCAGTTCCTTATTTATATAATTGTGTACTGCTGTAAAATCACGGAAGAACATTCAAACACACAGCCAAATAGGGTCCGTATGTTCTGGGAATTCTTCCTGCTTTTCTATCATGAAGAAGTGAATTTCGTCCAAGAGCTCGACAAGCCTCTGAAGTACTTGCCCACGACTCAGCAAGCAAATATTACTGTATATTACAAGTGCGCCATAGTGAGATTCCACTTCGTGTAAATTTTGGAGAACTGGCGATTATTTAGAGCACGTGCACGTATGAAGTTCACAATTTTGGCTACTCCGAGAGTACACTTTCACATGACTACATACCTCTTTCGTACATAGGGCTTCCTGGTGTAACATACCATGCAACTGTAAAATAGGGTGTTTAAATTTTTCTTTAAGAAATCTCATGAACCCATTATTAATACCCACCATACTTGGGGAAGTATCAGTCTTTCCAGACACAATATTATTTTTAATACAAGTTCTTGCTTCACTTCCTTCATTATATCTTTCCCTGTAAGTAATTCCTCCCTCTCCACATTTCAACAAGGACATTGAACAAGAACAGCTATCCTTGCTTTCATTGCTTCTGGCATTTATTTAACTCTCTTAATTATTCATTTTTTTGTTAGGAAAGACTTCAAATAATGTGTCGGACGTCAATAAGAAAGTCTCTTCCAAGAACTCACCGTCAGAAGGCGGTTTCCGATGCAGTGAGACAGATGGAAACAGCCACACTGATATTATTCCTTGGCCTGAAAGATGATACAAAACAATTAGTTTGTTTTGTGTATTGTTCGATTTTTTTGTGAAACGAGCTCCCTTCTTTCTTCATTTGGCATGTAACGAACATTTGAATGATTCGTCTCAAAATGGTGCTTTACATTAAATGTGTGGGATACAAATATTTTAGAACACAGGGAACACAAAGCTTTATTGCCTCTTTCTATCACTCCGAATTCACTTGTCCACTATTCTAGAAGAATCTGGTCACTACCATTGTTAAGTTTCTATTGTGTGTTCTTTTTTTTTGGCAGCGAAAACATGTTTGTGAGATCCGTGTACTAACGACATTCAATACACAGTTATACACAAAGAATAATTACCCAGACGTGGCTACTTCACACAAGTCAAACTTCGCTCACTCACTGACAGCCAGATTTTCTATATTTATTTCTTACACGTAAAACACTACGACTACAAGATAAGTCTGTAGTAAAAGATGTATATAAAATCTTCAAGTGGCATGCCACCGAAATTGTGTACGCGTGTCACACGCGTGGCATAGGTTCGCCATCCCTGTTCTTTCTTTTTTTTTTTTTTGCTACTTGCTTTACGTCACACCGACACAGATAGGTCTTATGGCGACGATGGGAAAGGAAAGGGCTAGGAGTGGGAAGGAAGCGGCCGTGGCCTTAATTAAGGTACAGCCCCAGCATTTGCCTGGTGTGAAAATGGGAAACCACGGAAAACCATTTTCAGAGCTGCCGATAGTGGGGTTCGAACCTGCTATCTCCCGAATACATCCCTGTCCTAGAGGGACCACACTTTCATAAGACTGTCAAACAAACCTGTCAAATACTCTGATATACTTGTCTCAGCAGCGACTTCAACCAGCATATCAACATCATCTTGCATTAGTTATGTTTCGATAATTTTTTATTAATCAACTTAATAAGATAATTTTAAATCCTTCGCCTTTTTCCTGCCCAATATTTTTTAGCTCCTGTGTTTTTCATTAAAAAAAAAAAAAAAACAGAATTCAACCTCAGTTTTTGTGTATTGTCATACCATTCTTGTCTATTGAAGACTTGGGTTTGGTATTTGACTCCCAAGCAATGCGTATGTTCAAATTTCTTACGAAGGGGATCCACTTCAGTGTCGGACATGTGTTGCTTTTAGAATTAATATGACATAAAATTCTTTTCTTTCTAGACAAACATTTTAAATTGTTTAAAGTGATTTTAGCATGTGTTGTATATGTTATGTCTCAACATCTTTATTTTATAACAACTATTCCACAGTGTCATGACTTTTAAGAAATCACAGTTTAATTTTTATACGTTATAATGTCCTCTGACCAATGCTTGTTTTAAGATTAAATAAGGCTGATGATGCCCAATAAAAGAAGGGTGAAACATGTCCCTTTATATTTAGTAATTCCTATGTTTATTTAACCACATAACCGTGGAATTAATTGTATTGAATAGGTGGAGTAATAAAAATACTCCTTTTGTAAACTTAGTGAGATAGCTGTTTTCAATATGGAACAAAAATTAGAGTTATGGTTTGTAATAACAGGATTTCTTCGGCCGTGATCGGTAGTGCCATTTGGGAAGGGTCGTTGTACTGAGTAGGTCTGGTGTCTCGTGTTTGCAGGGTTGCATTAAGGTGCTGAATCCACGTTTTTATCGAGATGTCTTTTGGGAAATTGACGCCTGGGATTCAGGGCAGAGAACGGGTTTATCTCAGCCTCCTGGAATAATCGAGCTTCTTTTAGTTGTTGATAGTTTTCTTTTGCTCTTTTCACTACCTCCTTATAGTATCTTCATTTCTCGGCATACTCCTGTAGTGCTGTCTGTGTTCATGCCCTTTTTATCTCTTGTAATGCTGCTAGCGTCCCCTTCCTCTTATTGTAGCACTCGGTGGTAAACCATGGTTTTGCTTTTCTTGTATTTTGAGGAATTTTTGGAGTGGCATCCTTGATGTAGTTTTCAATCAGTGTTAGTGTGGTATCTATGTTTCCAGATTTTATGATGTTCATTATTTCTTCCTTGTCTATGTTGCATAATTTTTCCATGCCTAGTTTCCTTGATGTAGATGTTCTGGAGCTATTTTGACTGTTTGCATCAGTGTTAACCAAGAGGGTAGTTTATAATGGAAGGTGTTTTCTTGCTACAACGTTGGATAGCACTTCCTGATGCGATGCTCTTATGTCGTTGCTTATGAAGAGGAGGTCAATGGTGTTGGCGCTTTTGAAGGCTAGGTATGTCTTCTCGTCACGTCTGTTCATTAAGGATAGGCCCTCTTCCTCTAGGTATTCAAGAAGTGCGTTTGTTTTCTTGCACAGGATGTCAATGCGGCAGTTGAAGTCACCAGCTATCAGTATTGGGTCCATGGTGGGTGCTTTCAACATTGCGGTGCCCAGTTCGTCTATAATGTCCACTTCTGTCAGGTCTGGTTGAAAGTATGAATCAAGAATCAAGAATCTTTATTTGCCATTGACCATATACAATGAAATAGGCTTCGTCAACTGATAATAATTTAGTACTTAATGTTACTAAGGCTAAATGAACATACAACTTTTATTAAGACTTAATACTAACATTACGCATTTCTAAGAATTCAGAGGTATTATAAAATGGATTTTCTATTAACCAATCATACATTTTTCTTTTAAAATTACTTAAAAGAGTGGACCGTGCAGAATATGGTAATTTATTAAATAATCTTAAACAACTGATTTTATGTGAGTGAGCAGTTTTTGACAGCCTGTGAATTGGGATGTCAATGTCTGCTTTACCCTGAGTATCTTAAAGGTGAATGTTTTCCCTAGTACTGAATTCATTTATGTTGTTTTTAACATATGTCAAAGATATATAAATATACAAATTTATAATTGTCAGTATTTTAAGCTTAATGAAGAGAGGTTGACAATGGTCAACTGTACCAGCCCTACACATTGTTCGGACAACCTTTTTCTGTATTAGAAGAATATTATATACATAAAAAGAATGCCCCCATAATAACAGTCCATAAGTAATGTGTGACTGGAAGAGGCCAAAATATGCCATCCTTAGGTAGTCACTGCTAACTAAATCCCTCAATTTCCATTTCAAATAGGCCACTCGTGATATTTTTTTTACAAACATGTGTGTTTCCCAGTTCAATTTGGCATCAATATGAAAACCCAAAAGTTTGACTGACTGACTTTCAATATCTTTGGATAATCCTAGTGTGAGAAATTGAGTTCTATCCTGATTGCACAACAGCCTATTGGATGAAAACCAATGCATTGCAGATGCAAGAGCTTCCTGTGACATCTGATGCAAACCTGAGATTGTCTGGTGTTTCGTAATTAACGCTGCATCGTCCACATACGATATAAGAGCATGACATTTGACATTTTGCGGTACATCATTGACTGCCAGAATGAATAAAATTGGAGTGAGGACAGAGCCCTGTGGCACACCAGTTGAAACTTTATTCAAAGTGGAATACCTATTTTTAATTTAGACAAACTGATATCTGTTATTTAAGTATGACTTAATTATGTTCAGCAAGGGATACTCATCACCATACATCTCAAGCTTTGCAAGTAAAATTTCATAATTAATATAATCAAAAGCTTTAGCTGTTAATATCTGATTAATAATTTCAAGAACAGCAGTAGTAGTACATTTACCTTGTCGAAACACAAACTGACAGTTGGATAGGAGATTGTAAGTTTCAAAATAGTTGCTAAGTTGATTGTACAAAAGTGATTCAAAATATTTTAGAAATTATTGGAACAATTGAGACTGCACGATAGTTCTGAAGAAATTCTTTGTCGCGACTTTTAAATACTGGAATAACTTTAGAAATTAGATCAGGAAAACCTCCAAACTCTAAACACTTATTAAAAGTAAAAGCTAGAGGTTCAGACATCAAATGTATTATTCTTTTGATGATGTAATTAGATAACCAATAACAATCCATACTCTTAGAATTTGATAATTTTAAGCTAACTTTAATTACTTCATCAGATGTGATTTCAACCAAATGGAAAGCGTTTCGGCAGGGGGATTGATTGTGAAGAAAGTCACTCACAGCTGTACCTGTTGCCTTAATTTGATCTCCGATTTCTTTTACAGAGTATAAGAAATAATTATTCAGTTCTTCTGGATCGAGAAATGTATCTCGAGTTCGAGTAGGGATATTTTCTTGTACTACAACATCCCATGACGCCTTGCATTTGTTGGGTGCATTCTCACTATATTTTTCACAACCTAAAGTTTTGGCATGAATAAGTTTTCTTTTATATAACTTTTTACAATTAAGATAAGATTTATACACGCCATTCTGCTCGGTTCCTCCTTGACAAGAGTTTTTATAAATTCTATACAGCAAAAGCATTCTTTCTCTATACTGAGTCAATTCATCAGTATACCAGTTCACCTTCTTGCTTTTAAGTTTACCATTACGACTAATTCTTACCAGTGGTGAACATAAATGCCACAATTCAACCAATTTATCTAAAGAGTTTCCAAATACAGCTTCAATATCATTTTCTCCCATTTCAAATTCAAATACAAAGCCCCAGTTAGTTTGTTTCAGATTTTCAATAAATATGTTAATATAATCATCACCCTGACTTTTCACCCACATCAGAACAGGTTCGTCATTGTAAATTATGTTTGGCTGGTTAAGATATAATGATATAAGCAAGGGGTCATGATCTGCAAAACCCCCACCAACAAGTCATACAAATCTCTCGAAAAATTTACAATAATATTATCCAAGCATGCATTATTACGTGTAGGTAGCTTGTTTGTGCAAGTTAGAGTTTTTAGTAAATTCAGAAAATTTCTAGAAATCTGCCCATCTGAATATGCCATCTCTATATTAAAATCCCCACAAACAGCAACTTTGGCCTTGAACTTCAAAATTTTTTCCATTACTAATTCAAAATTCTTAAGAAATACATAAGCATCAGCATTTGGAGATCTATACAAACTAACAATTATTAAAAACTGATCAACCAGCTTCACACAACTAAATTCTCCCTCTAATTCCACACAATATCGACTTACATCAATTTTTACAAATTTAAAACACACTAACTAAAATCCCAGCTCCCCCATTTTTCTTTTTACTCCTACAAAACATATCTGCAACAGTATATCCACGGGGCACAAAATATTCTACTTGATTTTCAGAAAGCCAATGCTCCGATACACAGATCACATAAACTTTCTCGGTTTGGCAAAAGTGTTCTATTCTAACAACTTATTTCTAATGCATTGGATATTCACCACTTGCAATAAATTGAGAGATTTACCCTTGCTATCCTTCTTTTGGATGCCATTTACATGTCGGCAACTACTTTTTGTATCACTCAATATTGGTGAAGATTTCTGACCTGATGTTTCATGTACTGGTATTTTATGAATAGGAGAATAACATACCTCAGTTTGGCTACTTACTACACTATCTTTGATAATGGTTTGATTAGGTGACTGATCTAATTCGGTCACAGATACTAGTTCTGGTTTACATGGCCTGTGACAATTCATAACATTTTCTAGTTCACTGAGCCAGCTTGAAGAACAGCTGGCTCTTTCTACTAGTTTTCCTGGTCGGTATTATAACCTAAGGGAGTTGCATTTTCCAAACTACATATCTCATGATTAACAAAACTGTGAACAATATTAGCTATCTTTCGTTTACCTGAATTGTTTAGATGGAGGCCATGTTTTGTATAACAGTATCTCTCTAAACTGCTGCATTCAATAACCTCAGTCCGAAAATGTTTACAAATTTTAACAATATCTGTATTGACCTTGTCCACTTCAATGTTCACACACGAGTCTCTACTCAAATTATTCCTGTGGGGCACATTCACTACAAAGACGTTAGTGTGGGTCAGCTTCCCTAGTGTATGTTTAAGTTGTGATCTTACATTCTTGGCATCATCGTGAGCTACGTTGTTCGTCCCACCGATGATAAGCACTGCATCGCCACTCCCAAAGTTCCTAGTTGCTTCTTCTACGTTTTCCGGGACGCTGCTGATAGAAGCTCCTCGATATATTTCTCCGGTTGCTGCCATATTCTCGTTGTTTATCACTCTCGCAATTCCTCTTCCTTGGCTATCACCAAACACAGCTACCTTTGCTGATTTAGGCCTAACTGGGTCTTGATTCTGAAATCTAGCTATCATACTAGGGCAGAGAAAACTGCTTGCCCCATCTACACAGTCTACAAATTCCAGTCATTCAACTAAATGGCGTTGCTATCCCATTCTGTAAATCAGTAAAAAGCCTTGGAGCCACTATAAATGAAACTTTAAACTGGGATGAGCATGTCACTAACGTATGCAGGAAAGTTCACTCATCACTTCATCCCCTTAAGATTCACCAGACCGTATTACCTCTCAACTTAAAAATAAAACTGGTTCAAACATTGATACTTCCAATTTTTAACTATTGTGATGTTGTGTTGCTGGATGCTACCAGTGAACAAAATAGGAAATTGCAGAGAGCTTTAAACTCCTGCATTAGATTTATTTTTTCTTTGAATTTTGTCTCGCATGTATCCCCTTTTTATGCACAACTTTCTTGGTTAAAAGTAGAGCAGCAGAGGAATCACCTTGTATCAACCCTTATCTATCGACTCTTGACTGAAAATATACCTGAATATCTCTCCAGTAATTTCAGTTTTCTATCCTCCTTTCGTGACAGTGACACGCGATCTGGGTCAACAATTGCAATACCACCACATCATACATCTGCCTTCAGTAATTCTTTCCTTGTGTCGGGCACCAGAATATGGAATGCTTTACCCCCTGAAATTAGAAATTGTTCCTCATTAATTACCTTCAAAAGACAGTCTAAAGATTTCCTCTTGAATACGTAGGCTATAATACCAATATAATGGTCCGTTATTGGACAATATAAATTTTCCAGCTAACTCATTCTTGGTTGCCTGCGTTTCGCCCTCGTGTGCTAAGTTAGGCTCATCAGTTGGGACTTAGCACACCACCCAAGACGCAAGGCTAGTGCATACCGTGGAGGCCAAGCCCAAGGACCAAGGGGGATGTTTTCATTCCCCTTCCCGAAGGGAAGGGGCGGGCCACCTAGAAGGTTACGCCTTCTCTCTGGCCAGGAGATTTGGCGGGGTTCGGGGATTTGTAGAGGTTTGATGATAAAAGGAAGGAGCTTTGGGTTTGTTGAAGTGAGGGATTGGCCTCTTGGCTAAGGTGCAGTATCCGTTCTTTTGCTTTTTATTGATTTCTTTGAGGTTACATACATTGTTTGGAATTATTTTATGTTTACATACATTGATTGGTTACAGAGATAGACTTAAATTCTAATGAGGTTGCGATTGTTTGGGATGAATAGTGGTATGATTTGATGGTAGAAGGAGGTGATGTTTGCTAGGGAGGTTAGGAGTAGTAGAAGGAGCTGGGAGTTGTTGTGTGAGTTGGTAGGGGGAGCTAGACGGGTATGGTTCTGGGAGGGGTTGCGATTGGGGTGGGTGGGTTTTTGCGGAGGGGAGCGTGATGCTTCCACCCGATGGTGCTTCCCGAAGAGCTGGATTCCATTTTCGGTCAGGCGGTGGGTTTCTTCGGGGAGCTGGAGTTGAACTCTTATCATGTAGGTGGGTCCTGTTGCGTTGTAGATTCTGCTTACTTTCTTCGGTTGTAGTCCTGCGCGTTGAAGTTCTTGGTTTATTAGTTCCGGTGGGATGGCTGGATTCACTCCTCTGATGACACAGCTGGTATGAAGTTCTGGAGCTGGTGGATGTTGGGTTGTTCTATTGGGCTCGGACTCGGACTCGGGAGCTGGTGGCGGTGACGGTGGCTTTTCTGTGTCCATGGTGGTGTTGTGGGCTGCTTCTTCTGTCGCCGGTTGGGTTGGGTTGGATAGGGAAACGGGGGACATCATAATAGGGGAGGAGTGGGTCATGATGGTAGTGGTTGTAGGGGTGTAGGGAGAGCTGCGGGCAGGAGTAGTGGCCATGGTGGTGGTGATAGTAGTGACTAGGGTAGTGAGGGGATGGGTTGTTGGCTGGGGTGGTGGGATGTATGGGGGTGTCCTTATTGGAGGTGGCCGGCAAGGTGGCTTGGTTCCCGGGTCCGGTCCGAACTCGTTTTCCAGTTGGGGTGGGCAGGGCTCGGCGTAGTGTGGCTTGGCGTTGATGAAAATTCCGTATCTTATTGCAGTCTGGACCGCTCGTTCTGAAGAGAGTTGGAGGAGTACCCGGTCAGTTGGCATGAAGTTCTGATGTATTCTCCGGAGGTTAATAATCGGGATTCCTTCATTTTTCAGGTATCTGAAAAGAACATCGTCTGTGTAGGCAAGATCTACGCCTGGTAGGATGCAGTTGGGCATGGTGGTGGGAGGCCGACTTCCAGTTTGGTGTCTAGGCCTTGATTATGCTTTGTTGTCACGGCTAGGGTTCGAAGTGGAGACTGGAGTGTACCCTAGCCGTAGTAAAAACTGGCATAGATCGTATTCCGAGTTTGGAATAGCGATGCCGTGGAGGCCACTGCATAGGCTACTTGAAGCCACCAGCAGTGCCAATGCACTATGAGAGCTATGTCTCATTTTCAAAAATTGATGCCTGCCTGGCCATCAAATGATGTAGATGTTGATTCCCATAGGGAACCTAAAATATTTGTCCCGAATGAGTAAATTTATAATACCAATATAATGGTCCGTTATTGGACAATATAAATTTTCCAGCTAACTCATTCTTGGTTGCCTGCGTTTCGCCCTCGTGTGCTAAGTTAGGCTCGTCAGTTGGGACTTAGCACACCACCCAAGACGCAAGGCTAGTGCATACCGTGGAGGCCACTGCATAGGCTACTTGAAGCCACCAGCAGTGCCAATGCACTATGAGAGCTATGTCTCATTTTCAAAAATTGATGCCTGCCTGGCCATCAAATGATGTAGATGTTGATTCCCATAGGGAACCTAAAATATTTGTCCCGAATGAGTAAATTTATAATACCAATATAATGGTCCGTTATTGGACAATATAAATTTTCCAGCTAACTCATTCTTGGTTGCCTGCGTTTCGCCCTCGTGTGCTAAGTTAGGCTCGTCAGTTGGGACTTAGCACACCACCCAAGACGCAAGGCTAGTGCATACCGTGGAGGCCACTGCATAGGCTACTTGAAGCCACCAGCAGTGCCAATGCACTATGAGAGCTATGTCTCATTTTCAAAAATTGATGCCTGCCTGGCCATCAAATGATGTAGATGTTGATTCCCATAGGGAACCTAAAATATTTGTCCCGAATGAGTAATGAGTTTTTTATTGTGGGTGGGGATAGGGGTTTCAGGGGTTCGGATGAGCCGAATTGGGCTGCACCCACTTAGCCCATGAGCCGTCGTGCGGCGTCCTCCCCTATGAGCTTAAGGATGACCCCGTTGTTTTTGAAAATGAGACATAGCTCTCATAGTGCATTGGCACTGCTGGTGGCTTCAAGTAGCCTATGCAGTGGCCTCCACGCCAGCCAGCGATTCTCACCAGCCAGCGCTTCCTAGTGACCCGGAGAAGAACCGCCAGCCAGCGACAACCACCCGGCAGAGCAACCTAGTGGAGCAGCAGGTATCACCTCTCCAACACACCGGTAAGCTGCCTCTTTCTCTTTCTCTCCGTCCAGCGAGGGCCCCTACACCGTAAGCCGGTGCGACTCCCCAGTGGAGTTTAAAAAAGCATTCGGACAGGTGGACGAAGCGGCACTAGAGGGGTTTCACCCCAGGACTGTTTGGTTTGGTGTAGGGGCCCACGGAGGGCAGCTAGAGGTGTCTCCCAGCTCGACTGGGTGCACCCACCGACCTCCAGGAGTGCCAACACCTATTAGCACTAGCAAGAGACAGACATTTAGAACTAGAGATAAGAAGCGCGAAGCGCAAATAACAGTGCTGAGAATAGTGCTTAGTGCTAGTGCCCTACAGTGCTCAGTGAATTAATTAACGTCAGTGTACAGTGCTCTGTGACTGAATAACTATTTTAACTGAGTGGACAAGATGGATACAAGCACGGCAGTTACTTCCACCACTACCTACACCACCACGACCACCACCATCTCCCAAGCCGGCATGGACCAGCTTTTCTACAGCCAAACGCATAACTCCGTAATGTGCCCAACCAGCTCAAGTACTAGATACCACCAACTACCTATAAACCCAGCTCCTACTCGTGAGTCCTCCCACCCGGTATCCAAGCGACACCTCACCAGCCCCTCAGACAACAGTGAACCCAGAACCAAAATTCAAGCGACAGAACAGGAAATCATCAGGAACAACCCCCCCCCTCCCCCACCCAATACCTTTACCAATCAAGAATCCTACGCCCCCCTCTCCGGTGCAAGACGACCCATCTCCAACTCCCGGACCCTTCAAAAACCCCCCACTGGAACCCACGCCTTTCTTATCAAGGAACCAGCTCCAGAATTTAAAAACCCACAAAAAATCTTTGCAAAACTTCTACACTTCAACTTCCAACGCGAAGAAATCGCCGATATTCGTCCAACAAACAACGGGGTCATCCTTAAGCTCATAGGGGAGGACGCCGCACGACGGCTCATGGGCTCAGTGGGTGCAGCCCAATTCGGCTCATCCGAACCCCTGAAACCCCTATCCCCACCCACAATAAAAAACCCACCCGCACCACCCCGTCACAGCTTACTTAGCTGCGTAATCCGTGGGGTGGACCCCGACATCCCAGACGATGTGATAGTCCAAGAACTAAACGAGGAAGGTATCCCCGTCCAAAAAGCATTCAGGATAAAAAACAACACGGGGCCCACCTACATGGTAAGGATCTTGCTCCCAACCTCCCAGGACGTCGACCGCGTACTAACCAATGGAGTATCTATCTTTAGACACCACCATCGGGTGGAACCCTCCCGAGCACCAGCGCCCCAACCCATCCGATGTGAGCGCTGCCTGTCATATAATAAGCACGACACAGCACACTGCAACTCCGTAAAACCAGCGTGCAGCCACTGCTCACAGCAGCACACCACCTCCCGATGCCCAAACACCCAGCTCCCCCCGAAATGTAACACATGCGGAGAACCCCACCCCACCTACTCCCTCAAATGCAAAGCCCGCCCTCAACCACCCGAAAACCGCCCAGAATTAGTAGCCCCATTCCGCACCATAGACCCTCCCACCCCATCAAACCAGTCCCTCTTCCCTCCCCCATCCCTCGAGGACATAATCCGTTTTGTAGCTCTATCCCTCATGAACATCCACCCATACCACAGACCACTGGTCATAGCCCAACTCCAGGCAGCAGCCAATCAAACCCTCAACGCCCACTTCCAACCCACCCACTCCGGACTGAATACCCACTTCCACTTCACCCGGCTTGAAACATTAGTATAAGAAGCACCCACAAACTACCCGAGTAAAATTCTTCCCACTACACCAACCCTAGGCTAGCACTCCCACCCACTATCGCTCCCACACCCCCACCCGATGGCGGCAACACGTAAGAAAGATAAGCTGTGACACCCCATCCGCCACAGAATTACCGCCACCCCAACCCCTGTAATCCCTTAACCTACCCAAACCACAACCCAACCAACCTCTCCCCAATTAAAGCCCCACGAGCCCTCGTCGGACCCCCTCCCCTCATAGCAGAAGTATACAATACATGTACTAACATTTTTTTTCATATGTTTCAGAAGGAGAGTACCCCCAACAACAAGGCAAGAAGGAATTATTGTAAAATTTACAGAAAATGTTATTAAGACAAAACCTGTAAATATCCATGTAAATATCCATGTAAATATCAAAGAATCTAAACTGTAAATAATGTAAATTATGTAAAATAAGTAAACCATCTATTGTAAATATCCTAATAGCCCCCCAATAAACTCAAACAATCAAACCGGGGGCAAGGGATATATTTCCAACTTTAACTGTAAAAACAATACGTTGGAGACAAATCTTTTACCAAAACCGCAAGAAGACCGGAAACATCAGAACAAGACTGATAATGTTAAAAAACAATATGTAAAAACACCAAAATTGTAATTTGCAAATATTCTGTACTAACTGAAAAAATCAATAAATACTTAGTCAAGAGGTCGAACCCCCTCCCAACTCCTTCACAGAATCAAACCTATCCCCCCCCGCCCACAAACCTAATTAATCCTCCAAACCCGCCAAATCTCCTGGCCAGAGAGAAGGCGTTACCTTCTAGGTGGCCCGCCCCTCCCCTTCGGGGAGGGGAATGAAAACTTTCCCCTAGTCCTAGCCTCCACGGTACGCACTAGCCTTGCGTCTTGGGTGGTGTGCTAAGTCCCAACTGACGAGCCTAACTTAGCACACGAGGGCGAAACGCAGGCAACCAAGAATGAGTTAGCTGGAAAATTTATATTGTCCAATAACGGACCATTATATTGGTATTATAAATTTACTCATTCGGGACAAATATTTTAGGTTCCCTATGGGAATCAACATCTACATCATTTGATGGCCAGGCAGGCATCAATTTTTGAAAATGAGACATAGCTCTCATAGTGCATTGGCACTGCTGGTGGCTTCAAGTAGCCTATGCAGTGGTCTCCACGGTATGCACTAGCCTTGCGTCTTGGGTGGTGTGCTAAGTCCCAACTGACGAGCCTAACTTAGCACACGAGGGCGAAACGCAGGCAACCAAGAATGAGTTAGCTGGAAAATTTATATTGTCCAATAACGGACCATTATATTGGTATTATAAATTTACTCATTCGGGACAAATATTTTAGGTTCCCTATGGGAATCAACATCTACATCATACGTAGGCTATATCGTGTAGTTATGTGTGAATGTGTGAGTGAATGTCTGGAGTAAATAGTTCCCAAATGTTTACATAAATTACTGTTGTATTTTACGATTTCCACCTAGAGTAGTTAATATTGAATTTATTTTTCTAATTTTAGACTTAGGATGTAATCTTTTAGTTTTACACTATATTAAGTTATATTACTATTATATTATATACACTGTGTTAAGTTTGAATATTAAGTTTGGATTCAGTATTAAGCCGCATAATGTGGTTAAGTGTAAGAGAGGGCCAAGAGCCCTAACTTCACCACAAATAAATAAATAAATAAATAAATAAATAAATAAATAAATAAATAAATAAATAAATAAATTTTAACCTCGGCACGGCAACGGCAGCGGATCGCGATGATTTGGTTTCACACGCGTGATCACTTTCTTCTAGAATTAAATTATTTAGGGCAGAAAACCTATTTCTGATGTTTATTTCCAGAAATTCAGTTGTAGATTTCTTCTTAGCCGGCCATCCATGAACTACTTGACACCACGTGCTTGAGTTTGTTACTGGTACTGGCAGCCTGTCTTTTAATTCTTGATTTTCAACTTTAAGAGCCTCATTGTCCTTTTGTAGAATGTTTATAATTTCGAATGCACTTTTGTATTCCTCATCGATTATTTTCGGTGCTTCATCGTCAACGCCGTCGCCAACTACAACATTCCGAACACACTGCTCACAAATCCAGTCAACATTTTCATTAGTTTTTACGTCTCTAGGGCAATTTCCGCACTTATATTGCTACCATCGATCACATGAATCACACAACATTCCATTTTTCACTAATCTTCGACATTTTCCACACTTTTCGTCACATTTTACGGTTAATTTACTCGGAGGATAAAACACTAAGTCGTCATTACCGGGCGCCATTTTGGGCACAGTATCGAGAGCTTGTTCATTAGTACCAGCATCACGTCAGTTTCATATTGTTTCGTAAATGGCAACAGAGCTGGTTTGATGAGGCAGGAAATACTGCCTTTGGGCCTGCCCTTGTCTCCCTGGAATGCGTACCATTGGAGGCAGTAGAAATTCTGTGTTTCCCAGTGTTTTGTGAGGTAGGTTTTGGTAAGTATTACAATGTCGTATTGTTGTAGTAGGTGGTTTGAGTGAGGTCTAGTGCATTTTTTATTCCCTCAATGTTCCATAGCAATGTCTGTAATTTAACAGTATCAGTCGTCCTCTCAGTTCATTAGTGCTTGGATTATTTTCATCTTCTCGTTGTGAACTGGCGTTTGGTAGTCACTGCAGGTTCTTACTTGTTCGTGTGGTTGTTATGAGTCCGGGTTCTTGTCTTGGAAAGCGGTAGGGTCTTACTATCACGTTTCGTGGCCATAAGAGTGGATCCTTAGCTTTCTCTAGATCGTCGAAGTTGAAACTGATTTAAAAGCCTTGTTTCGTCCTCTAGTACCTATCTGTTCACACGTGATGTTCTCTGTGATAAGCCCTTCTTGGAGATGTGCAATGATGTTTTCTGCTTTGGTTTCTTCGTGAAGTCTCCCCACATATAACCAAGCTTTGCGTGGTGCTGCCTTCAACATGGTATTGTCCTTTGAGCCAACTCTCCTTTGTCTTGTCCGTCCGTTTGTCAGTTTGACCACCTCGGTCCATGCCCCATTTGTTGTCCCAGAAAAGGAGTCTTCAGGTGAATGCTGGAGCAGAGGAATGGATGGTTCTTGGTTGGTCGTGTTGTGGGTGCTCTTTTCCTCGTGTGCTTGCCCTTCCTCCGAGTACTGATTCGGTGGGTTTGTTGTGCGTTGTTTTATCGGTAGAGAGTCTATAGGGTGTGCTGTGTTGGGTGATGGTGCTGACTTGGCTTCTGCCTTTATATTGTATTGTATTTATTAGTGAACAAAACAGGCATTCAGCCCCGAATACATGTTCACAATAATAATAATAAATAACAAATAAAATTAATAAGAATAGTCCAACCTGAGCCACCCCTCTCCCCTATATACTAAATAACATCAAATGAAATAAACAATACCGTCCCGGTTTTATACCAGAACCAACTCCATCTACATCAATTCACAACAGCCTGGTCAATGTTT
This sequence comes from Anabrus simplex, assembly GCF_040414725.1. NCBI lineage: Eukaryota > Metazoa > Arthropoda > Insecta > Orthoptera > Tettigoniidae > Anabrus > Anabrus simplex. Next base: position 803,049,685 of record NC_090266.1, read on the forward strand.
ACATTCTACTGCTGGTGTTACAACTCCATGCTTGTTATCACTCTCACGTACTCAGCCTACTTACTTCAGCATTTTCTTCACCTCTATTGTTCCCTGACCTACTCCAGCATAAGCTGCAAGCGCAGCATTACCAGGTTGCATTCCAAACCCGCCATTACATGATTGCATACCAACCCGGCCATCCTATTCCGTCATTGCGTTCCAATCAACCATACCGCAACTTTTACCAATCTGCGTTAACATTGCTTCATTTCATTTCCTTCCGTCATAACACCCATAATAAAATTACCTCTCATCTCCAGAAATTTCGACAATGAATAACAAATACCAATCACGCCTCCAAAAATTTTGGCCAGCAATACTCCAACACCCATTTTAGCAATACCACACCAACCCTACCTCATATACCACCTCTACTTCTTCTTCACCTTCTGCCATCCACCATCTTGTACCACCACTTCTCCAACACCACATTTCAACCCTATAACATATCATAATTTAATACTTCATACCAGCTCTACTCCTTCCACAAATACACTCACCTTCTGCCATCCACCATCTTATACCACCACTTCTCTCACACCACATTTCCACCCTATAACATATCATAACTTACATTTACCATACACTCATACTCATCCTACCCGTCATAATTACCTACTGAAGACTCCATCTTCTACCAAACCAAAATTTACAAATAGCCGAGTTACATTACTACATCTCTATACCTTTCCAACACCACATTTCAACATATACCACCTCTACTTCCAACACCACATTTCAGCCCTAACACGCACTCGTCTGCCATCACTCAGCATTTATACCAGTCACCAATACAATACAAAATGATAATAAACTCACCTGTTTCCAGCCCCAAAAATTAAATACCTATCAACACCACATCTCAACCCTATAACATATCATACTAAGCCTCCAATACTTCCAACACCACACTTCAGCATACCAGCTCTACTCCTTCCACAAATGCACTTACCTTCTGCCTTCCACCATCTTATACCACCACTTCTCCAACACCACATTTCAACCCTATAACATATCATAACTACATCTCCATACCTTTCCAACACCACATTTCAACATATACCACTTCTACTTCCAACACCACAATCCAGCCCTAACACACACTCATCTGCCATCACTCAGCATTTATACCAGACACCAATACAATCTCAGTACCACCATCTCTACTTCTTCTACAAATACACTCACCTTCTGCCATCCACCATCTTATACCACCACTTCTCCAACACCACATTTCAACCCTATAACACATCATAATTTGCTCAATTTGCCATACACTCATACTCATCCTAATATCCATCATAATTTCCTACCAAAAACTCCATCTTCCCCCAAACCAAAGTTTACAAATAGCCAAATTACAACACTTATCCAACACCACATTTACCATCACTCCTCCAGCTCCAAATATCAACAAACTGTCATCCACCATCTTATACCACCACTTCTCCAACACCACATTTCAACCCTATAACATATCATAACTACATCTCCATACCTTTCCAACACCACATTTCAACATCTACCACCTCTACTTCCAACACCTCAATTCAGCCCTAACACACACTCATCTGCCATCACTCAGCATTTATACCCTACACCAATGCAATCTCAGTACCTCCATCTCTACTTCTTCTACAAATATATCTTCTATCTCTCCCTGCGCTCCAACCCAATTTCTGATCGAGGTACTCATAGGTTAACACTGGCCTTACTTTTATACCCTGATCTTGTCTAACTACACCACTACACTCAGCTCTCTCAGCTTCTTGTTGCTCACTCTCCTTTCCCCCATCACCCCTTTGATCTTCAGCCTCTCTCCTGCATTGCCCGTCCACTGCTCTTTCCTTACCGTTGTTCATACTTCCACTTAGCACCTCGTTCTGTCTCTCTTGACACTTTTCAGTACTACTTCCTATAATTACACTTCTACCCTCGTTATCTTTCACTTGCCTATTATCTTCCACTCGTTTGTCATCCCCGTTATTCACTACACTTCTCTTAGCCTCCTCATCTTGTTTCATCCTTCGTTCTAGGTCCATCAGTCTATTCACCGACCATACTCTCCTCCATCTGTTGCCTGTCACCACTAATTCCTGTCCTCTGATGACTGCATTCAACCCTTGCTGCCTAGCTCGTATCATGTGTTTTTTAAGAGTTTTTTCATTCCTCCACTCTTCAGCTCCTATGTCCCTCCTTATCCATATTTTTTCTCCTTGCACGTTACCTGCATTACGCACCACTGTATCAGCCATCAGTGTAGAAAATAACTGCACTTTGATAGGCCTATTACCTCTAAATCTTCCCACTCTTGTCACATCATCAATGTCCACTTCACTAAAATTTATTTTCATTTTACCCTGAATTAAGTCCACTACTTTATAAACTATACTCGTCTTATCTTCCTTCTTACCCTCTTGCACTCCATATATAAATAAGCATTTATTTCTGCGACTTCGGGTGTTAACAACTACGTCGGCTTTCAGTTTCGATACCTCCTCTTGCAATCTCCCTATCTCCTCTCTTAATGCTGAAACTTCTTCACCATTTCTTCTCACCTGTGAAGCTGTGTCTTCTATCTTTTCCTGAAACCACCCCTTCATTTTTTCAAACTCCCTCGTTTGTTCCTTGATCATGTTCTTGATTTGTTCGAGGGGACCTGTCTCTGCTACCACCTCTGTTACGATTTTTCTGATTGTTTCCATGTCTTCCCAGCTCATATTTCCTCTGTAAGTCGGACCTGGGTTCAGTTCTACTCCCCCAATCCAAAGCAATATCAAAATCACCGCTGCAGAAAGTATAAAGTATCCTATTTTATCCAGTTCTATTCTGCATCTTCTTGTCTTCACTTCTTCTTTCTTCTTCCTTCCCTCCCAACCACCTATGCTCGCCCTGTACTGCTCTGTACGTTCTGCCTTTATAGTTTCCTGTATGCTTTCCACCATGGACTCTATGATGGTTTCCATCTGGGTTGCTAAGTCTCTTTGTCACCCTTTCTTCTGTATCTGTTATTTTCAGGAGTTAAGTTTTGCATTCCGTGCATAGCCATGTGAGCTTGCAGTTCTTTCTTTTCATAACATTGAATTCTCCCTTTGTAAGACTGGAACATTCAAAATGTTGCCAACTACGGCAATATTCACACTATCGCGTCATCATTGTTATTGACATTCCTGCTACAGCTGCTGCACTGGGTTGTATTTGTTTTCGCGGTGACCATTCTGTCTACCAGCCTTTGCGGGAGTCGCAAGCATTTCGTCTCTCTAGTAGTTCTCTAATATTTTCAACTGTCGACAATATGGCTTCCCTTGTGCTGTGTTCAATTCTGGCTGATTTTCAGTTGTTTGCGAAGCAGTTCCACCTCCAATTAGGAAAAACAACTAGGCACGCAACACTTCGTCTCTATATGAAGACACTATACACAATTTTATTGCACTCTATTCACTTTTCCACTATATATCGACCTATTTACATGGGCTCACATTCACACACTGTTCACTTGTTCACCTGTTCACTTCGGGAAGTGGAGAAAGGAAAGGAGAAATAGCGAAGTATAACATCAGCCCTTCATAGTCGTGAACTTCCTTACTAATGAAGATAAAATTAAAATCTATCAGAAGATGGACTGGGCGTCCACATCTTGAAGCATGCAGAGGTCGCAAATGTTGGACTTGCACCTTCGAGTTTGGACTTGATCACTTAAGTCTTGCTTAAGTTGGTCGAAGTTTTTGTTCGACTCAAAATGGCGGCCAGTCATTCCTGCCAGTCGCACATGGTCGAGTGTAACCTCCAATTCATTGTCAAAAAGTGTGACCTGAGAATAATGTTTAATAACCCCTGCTCCAAAATAAAAGAAAGAGTGTGATTTGCAATAATACTTTGATATTTTTATTGGCCCCTGTGGACATGTTTACATATTTGGTGTTTTTCACAACTTTCAGTGTACTTGTTATTTTATGAGCCCTAGCAGAAAAGGTTTTCATATTTGTTCTCTCGTGTTTTTCACACCTTTTAATAATACTTACCTCTCATCTTTAGATATAGTTTAAACTGTACCTGCGGATGCACAACGTAAAAATACCCTCACGTCGGAGAAAGTCGTATTTAGTGTTTCTATATCCTTGTTGGATAGCTTTTATTCGTATATTCAGTAGTACGTTTTCTTGCTTAACACATTCTTTTTGTTGTCCCCTGCAGAAATGTCTTAACGAGGTTTTACTGTATATCTCAAATGTCATAAAAGAATACTAAAACTACACTATACATAAAATAAACACATCCGTAAGTTCAATAGTAAATTTTAGATATAGTCCAACCTATATGATGGCAAAGTTTATACAGATTTTTTTTTTAAAGAAACATTTTAAGTTCACTTTGACAGCAGTACTCAACAACATAGTTGAATTTTGCTACAGGACGAAAGATTTTGAATTAGAGGAAAGTAACACAAAGTAACATAGAAGACATGTATTCGAACATACCGATTTCTAAAACAATAGATATTATAAGTAATAGGATTCAGTGTGATGATGAGGAGGAAGATGAAGATTTGCCTCAAAGTGTTCAACAGAGTTTGACTCTTGTGCAGGCAACAAACATGGTACGTAGTCTTCAGAATTTTCTTCTGTCACGAAGTGATGTGCCAGAATCTGTGTTGAATTCAAGTGCAGTGGTTGCTGACTGTCTTGAATATTCCTTTGTGGCTGGGAGTGTTCAGAAGAAAATTACAGATGTTTTCAAAATATAAAGTCTAGGACATAATGTACCGGTACAGGGTAAAATTTGAGATGCTGAAAACTTCTTGCAAGTAGCTGTACTTTATATATCATTTCTTCATGTATATATATGCATCCTAATTTTCCTCTCATTTAATAAATACGGTATTAAGGTTTTTTATGTGTAAATTCATGTTGAAATAATGTAGGTTTAGCAAGGGGCGAGTTCTTAAGAATTGATTTATTTCAGTATAACAAAATTTCACTATAACAAATTAAATTCTGAGGTACCCAAAATTTTGTTATACTGGTATTTTACTGTACTTATTTTCCATTCGTTTTCTACAATATGTTTCATGATCCTTTCACACATACTTTTAGTGATATGAGATGTGATATTAGTGCAAGAGAAATTTGTGTGAAGGATTCTTCCCATATTGAGCCCATTAAGAGATTGGAGATCTATATCAACTGGCATATCAGTATAAGGTCTCTGATATTTTGCAATTTTGTAAGCTATTCTAAAAACATGAGCAGTGATTTCAACTTCTCCTTTTATAACTCCTTGTTCTAAGTAAGCTTTTTGCTTAATTCTACTATTTCTGATGCAAATATGTGTGATTTACTTAATTTATGTTCAAACATTTTCTTCCTCAAACTCTGTTGTTGACCATTTTTACCACTTTCACAACAATTTATTTTTCCCTGCACCCATTCCGAAAAATGTGAAGTCCCTGAGGCTTGTTAGGAAAAAAATTTGCTTCTGAAAATATCTTATATCCTAAGTTACCTTTATTACCACTGATCTGACGTCCAACAGGAAGGCAAAAGAGTAGAGTCATTGAATGAAACCATTACACAATTTATTGCAAAACCTTAACTGCACTTTCCACTGTGGCAGGCTTTTTCACTGCACTTTTGGCACTATCACTATCTTTGAATATTGAATTTTCACGACCGCACTGTAATTGAAACTGCACAATAGCTCAATTGGTAGAGCAACCGACGCAAAATCGGGAGGTTGTGGGATCGGATCCTACTGGTGTCCGGTTGGCCATTTTTATTCTGTACTTAACATCTCTTCAACACGTACTAAATGTACGTAACACGACCTAATAGTTTAAAAGTCTGTTTCGATTACAATGCAGTCGTAAAAATTCAATATTCATTGACTTGGCCCTCAACGAGCGACTTAAACGCAATCTACAGTGTGATGGCAGTAGTGCCAGACCTGTAGCTTAGATCCTTTCCAACAGAAGAAAGATGTCATAGGCCACCACAGCTCAATTGGTAGAGCAACCGACGTCAAATAGGGAGGTTGTGGGATCCGATCCCACTGGTGTCCTGTTGACCATTTTTGTTCTTCAACACGTACTAAATGTACGTAACACGACCTAGTAGGTTGAAAGTCGGTTTTGACCACTATCTTTATTTGAAATTTTTGCAATATTACTTTCACCATCACAGGTTCCACCACATTTATTTTGTTTTAACTACTTTAGTAAACACAGTTTGCTTCTTATTTCATGACAACATACATTACATCTGATTCTTAACAATTCACAGTACCTACTACTACTGCAATCGAGATTCTGTTTCAAATGTAACCTAATTCTAGATACGAGTCTCATTAAAATAAAACATAGATTAAATCTTTGTTTCAATGCCAAGCAGTAAAGTATTGTATTGACCATTACCAATTAACATTTAACTTGGTTTGGTGCAAGCGGACAACAGTGGTTAAAGTCAGACTAACTCACTCACTGTTGATTTTTCTTTGTAGTCCTTTGTAACATGCGGCAGAAAGAAATATCTTTCTTCAATATTATGATCTCATCCATTATTAGGTGTATCGTATGAGATTATTTTCTATTACCTGACCGATTCAGTTAATTTATAGAATTTTTTAACAACTATAGCCAGTCCATACCACCATAGGTTTTCAGGTTTTAGAACTTCTGAAACTCTATTCGGGCAATTCTGTAACTACTTGGTACTGAGTGCCAGCGAGTGCTGGCCCAAATTAAGCCCTGCTTCTAACACTATTATATCTTCATCTACTATTGAGCCATCACACCGTATTACTACCATCTCCTCTGCATAATTTCTCAAATTTAGCAGCTTATCAAAATACTAATTCCATCTCCTCTTTATTTCTTCTGGATGTGATATCAATTCTCCACCTTCTTCTTTCATGAGCCTTGTATAAACTCTTTCTTTCCTATTACTTCGTATAATTCCATACAGTATTCTTTTACTGCTAGCTCTTTCTGTTTCCATCTTTTGTGCAAATTGTTTGCAGCTTTTCTTCCTTTCTTCTTTTACCAATTTCTTTCCTTTTATTATAAAGATACTTCCTTTTGCTTTCTTCTTCTTTTTCTTCTTTTTATCTCCATTCCATTCTTGCCATGCTTTCTTCTTCTTTTTCTTCTTTTTATCTCCATTCCATTCTTGCCATGCTTTCTTCTTTTCTTTTACTGCTTCTCTCACCTCCTCATTCCACCATGGTGTCTCCTTTTCTTTCACTCTCATCAATGTTCTAACATAGATACTCTGCCTCATTTACAAATGCCCTTTTGAAGTTACACCATTCATCTTCCACTTTTCCTACTACAGTAAGTGGAATTTGTTGTTTCAGGCTCTCCAGAAATTCTTTCTGTACTTTCTTATCTTTTAATTTCCACACTTTTATTTTACTATCTCTTATCTCTTTTTAATTTTTCCATTTTCCCCACTCTCATTCCATTCCTCTTACAAAACTCAACTAGTTTATCTCCTTCATCATTCATTTACCCATGTGCATATGGTTCAATTACTTCTTCCTTTTCTTGTCATTCATCTCCCACCTGTGCATTTAAATCACTATAATCACTTTCACATCACTTATCTCCTTTTCTCGTTTCTCCAGGAATTCTTCAATATCTTCCTCTTTGTTCCCTGTGTGTGGTGCACACATTTGTATGAAGTCTGATACGGGTCGATGGGCAAGTCCACGTTTGATAAAACAGAACAGGTTAAGAGAGCAGCAACAACAACAACAACAATAATAATAATAATAATAATAATAATAATAATAATAATAATAATAATAATAATAATAATAATAATAATAATGTTATTATAGCAAGCATACCTAGTGGAAAATCATAGGGCCAGAGAGTTCCAGGAATGTAGAGAGTGGCAACAATAAATGTAGTTAAAGGAATAAATATACTGTGTACATTTCTGACCAGCAGGGGATAATAACTAACAATTGTAGGAATAATTAAAGGGGTGATGAAAACAATTTTAGTAAAAGCAGTTGAGCTAGGCCCATACATGTGCCAGAAATTTTTACAAACACTAATGTGCCAGGGGAACATAACTGGACAACAAATGAGTGCTATGTAAATTTAGACAGGAAAATAAGCTAATTTAACATGATCAACAATCAAATTCACTGAACATTCCTAGACAAATAATGTAGAAGCTACAATTATTAAATTCTTATACGAAATATCTTGAGGATCTATATATAGTGGACAATACATTTTTTTAAAGCAAGATATAGGATAGGCTGAGGAATTGAGGAAGTTAGGAAACGGAGGGAGACACGACCAGAAAATTTTGTTGTTAGATGCACGAAGCACACGAGGATTTGCATAATGCATTAAAGGTTAGAACAGTTCAAATGCATTGAATGACAATACGAGCCCTAGAGTACAGAGTAGTTCAAAAAGTCTGTAGCCCGTTGACACAGAATTAAAAATAGTGGCCTGTAAGTTGATGACTCCCCCAACTCCGTCAGTGACTAACGAATAGAATAATAAGAGAAGATATATCACATTATTTGCTCTCTATGTCTCACCTGGAAAATAGTTGCAGTAGATGGAACAGAGAACCAGCTCTGTCTAAGATAATTTGCTCTTGTTCAACCTGCCGAGTTAGGCCAGTGGCACGTACTTGTATGAGTGTGAATTTGTTCTGGAAATTATGAGAAATAGAACTGATGTCAAGGGAGTGGGAGAGTAAGGTGATTGACTAAGATGGCAGCCAGTATGTGACGAACAAAAGTGGAAGAAGGTAGTTTTAGAATGAAGTACTTGGATATGCAAAGTAAGTCCGGAATATATGTATCACAGTACAAGTCATTCACTTTGCTCCTCATTCTTGGTCTAATTTTCATTATCCTGTTGCTGATGTACTGTACCATATCCATACACTCCTCCAGTTGTTTTGAAATTATCAGGTCCACTCCATTTTTTGCGAATCGGCCACCACTCCAGTATAGTGTATATCGTTTCCTCATTAACTTCTTTCCTTTTCCCTTTCATTTGACTTTGCTCAACCCTATAATTTCTATACCCTCTTTCTCCATAAAATCCACCACTTCTTCTGCCTTTCTTGTCAGGGTCATAAGGTTGATTATGCCCACCTTCATGATGTTGGCCACTCGTCACCCATTTTTCATAATTCCCCCAGTACCCATGGAACTGCACGTCGCTTGCAGGATACACCCTGACCTTTTCCGAAGCCAGTTCGATGATGATGATGATGCTTATTGTTTTAAGGGGCCTAACATCGAAAGTCATCGGCCCCACCGAAGCAAGTTTAGAAGTACCATATAATATTTAGGTTTTGATTATGGTGGAGTTGCCACGCCCAGAGGCATTTCATACCTACTGCCAAATGTAACTTAGATCACTCCTCAGGAGTACGGACACTTTTAGCAACCATTTCACTGAAGTACAGATGTTGCTGAAAGGAGAAATTTCTTCAATTTTATCTGCCGTTGGGACTGAGGTCCTCTTCCACCATCTAAACTTTTGACCATCCTCTCCTTTCTGGTGAATTTGTGTCATTTCCTACACAAATGCTTTATCTGATGTCCAGAGAAAGGACTCTTCTGCCTATACTTGTTAGTCCCCCCTTTGGGTGTCAGGTTTGGTAATGGCCGTTTTACTCTCAGCCAGACAGCTGCAGATAGTACCATCTACTGTCATATATGGTAGCAGGATGATCCTGACTTGACCTGATGCAGTGTTCTCCCTAGGACCATTAACAGACCACCCAGCTAACATAAGCCAGATACGTTCTAGTTACATAATATTACTATACTGTATATTTGAGTCACTGGGTGCTCCAAACTAAAATGTAAATACTGTAAAACTGTTTATTTAAATAATACATATTGTCAGCATAACTGCATCAATTACATCAGAGTTTAAATGTTTAGCTTGAATACAATGTAGTATCGTGCTTGAGCGGTGTCTGGATTAGCGTGGAATCGCACGAGAGCTCTTGTCGATTCCTCATGACATCATAAACCCATATGGCAGTACACAGTAACCGAGTGGTAAGTCCCGGTGTTACATGATTTTGAATGAGCAGTAGAACACTAAAAGTTCATAATACTCGTTATGTATGGTTTATGATAATAACACTAAAATCAATTTTGCAATTAATGTTTACCTGTCTGATAATAATTGTTAAAGGCCTCTGTGGATCAATGGTAGAGCGTTGGCCTCCGGATCCCAAAATAGCGGGTTCGAACCCAGCAGAGGTAGTAGCATTTTTGAAAGGTCGAAGAAAGCTCATTCGATACTTCATGTCATATGATGTCAGCATGGAGAATCTCTGGTGACATGTTTGGTGTTTACCCAACAAAATTCACTAAAACTGAGCCTTAGACGCGCAAGAGCAATTCTGTTTACTCTGCCATCTAGTAGGCCTAGATGAAAACGGAACGTCGAAATTTACAAGCAAGCGGCCAGATGCCACCAAATTTAAATGCTTGCACATGGTATCTGAGGCCATGCGATTATTATTATTATTATTATTATTATTATTATTATTATTATTATTATTATTTTTTTTTTTTTTTTTTTTTTACATAGTATTCCCCGCCTGGCTACTCATTCTTGCCACCTGGCTGAAGAAAATTTCTGAGGAGAATACTGTGATGGATATCTTTTTGTTCATTGTCCTGATTTGAGTTGTGTCTTCGACTGTTATCAAGGTGGTTCTGCTGTGTCGGTGCGACGTAAAGCCCCTAGCAAAAAAAAAAAAAAAAAGGTGGTTCTGGGTTTGATTTTGACCCTATCTGATTTCTTCTTGAATGGGTTATCAGACGCTCAGTCTCATGAGATGGCTGAGGAGCTGTCTAATCCTAAATATAGCTTCATCTTGGAAATTGACTTTAATCACTCAATTTTGCTTCAGCTCTTTGCAGGTTTGCCGAGACTAACAAGGGCTAGAATACGAAGATTTTTACAACATCTCTCTCATATTATTTGTATTGCTGTATTTCCTAATTTAGCAGCTTTTGCTGCCTGGATGCAAAAAAAAACCCAAAAGAAATCCAGTCATTTGTCTACTATATTCAGTGTTTTGATGTCTTATTTATTGGTTTCTGGCATCATCATATGATGTAACATGTACTGTAAATGGTTAAGACAATTACAGTAAATTTTACTGCAGGCTGGAGGCAGCCTAGTTGAGGCAGTAAGGGTGTGCTTAGTTGACAAGGCAGAATATGGATTAGATCCCCATCAATAAGATAAGTTAAGAAGTCTACAAATTAGACAACCACTTCCCAATAGGCATAAAGCCCTAGGGTTTACTCTCAGCCTGAAACAGATACAGTATGTATACCACATTTATCCCTGGGGCAAAGGAAGCTGGGAATAGAGTTAACAACTATACACCAATTAGTTTTGAGATTACTGCTGGTGGAAGTTCTTATCTTCCACATTTGTCAGGGGCCTTCATGGCCTGCAACAAGATTGCTTTGCTTTATTTTGAAATTCTCAAAGTGGAAGGTAAAATTATCAGACCAAAAATAAAATAAAATCATAATTGATTGTTGCAGATCTGAATTGTACCTTGTTTAATTTTATCTGGTTTGTAACATATTTGTACAAAATAATAAGAGTTGCAAACTACTATTAGAACATGTTGAGTACTAAAGGTAGTTTGCAACTCTTATTATTACTATTATAATGCATTTATCAGCTGCTATTTTCATTACCTCCAAGTGTGTCAGAACGTCCAGCAAAACTTGACTGAACTATTGATAACCTTGGTTCTGCCAATTTCAGTGGAGATCCTGAGTTCACTATCTTGACATGACCTGGAACACCAAGTAGCGAGAAGAAATTTTTAACATTCAAATATCCACATTTATTAACATAAATATCTCAGACAAGTAATATAGTTTACAATTGAGAAGGAACATGAGGTGAGAGAACATGAAGAAAGTAAACAAGATACTTGGAACACTTATCCAGTATGGACATGATAGTAACGGAAAAAAAAAGAAACCTATCATATATTAAAACAATTAAGCACGCTGTTGCTCACAAGGGAACTATTCATACGGTCATACCGAAACAGACAATGAAATTTTGCAAAGAGGATGAGGAGACCATAAAATAGCATTGTACAAAAATTTAGCTGCCATTTTGAACTGGAATGTGTCGAAATCTTGATACAAAATCCATGTGACAATGCAGCTACTGGACAACCCTTGCACCTTGCTGGCTCGCTCAGTGACAGCGGAGTTGAGTTGCGGTTGTGCTGGAGAGAGAGAGGATGAACTGACAGGCTACCATGCGCCAAGGTAACTTTATTGTTACGGAACAAATTTTTTTTTTGCTATTGACTTTACGTCGCACCGACACAGATAGGACTTATGGCGACGATGGGATAGGAAAGGCCTAGGAGTTGGAAGGAAGCAGCTGTGGCCTTAATTAAGGTATAGCCCCAGCATTTGCCTGGTGTGAAAATGGGAAACCATGGAAAACCATCTTCAGGGCTGCCGACAGTGGGATTCGAACCCACTATCTCCCGGGAACGAATGTGAAACATAAATGAGGTGCATTAATTGCATGACAAAAGCACAAATACTTTTGGCACCATGGACAATGAGTATGCACTTTAAGGCTACGTTGTCCTTCACAGTTTTCCTTACTTGTTCGAAGCCAATATTTTGCAGTCACTTCAAAATCGGGAGGTCTATCCATTGTTTAATTGGTTGTGAACCACGAATATTTAATCATGTCTTTGAACTGTGGGGAAGAAAATTGAAAATGAATGAAGGATTGCATTTTCAGTATGCTGTTTCTCTGATAAACATCAAACTGAAAGTTTTCACAAGCCAGCACAAAGTCTGTTAAATGGTGATACAAAGCCTTCCATTGCCAGAATAAAAACTTATCCAAGGGCTGTATTTTCCCTGCAGTGCTAGGTGGAATCTGGATAATTTCTATACTGTTGTCTGGAGGAATGTCTTCAAGACAGCTATTATCAGTATAAGTAGTCCAGGAATCTAACAGTAGCAAACACTTCTCTTCTGCGAATGGGAAGGAAGATTCTTTAAACCAATATTATAATTATATTTTTCCCACTTTTCTTGATTTTGTGGCTGTTACAATTATATTTCTGGCATGAAATATTTCTTTGGAAACTCTCGGACCAAAAGCTCCAGTTGCCTCCTGTAGTACAAAGAATGATATCGGGAAAAGAGTACCGATCATACTAATTGTAGGCATAACTCTGTACAAACGGGTGAGAGCACTTACTGAAAAAATAATGTTATGGTTTTTACATTTTTACAGTTTTTGGATACACAGAGGTGCCGGAATTTAGTCCCGCAGGAGTTCTTTAACATGCCAATAAATCTACCGACATGAGGCAGATGTATTTGAGCACCTTCAAATACCACTGGACTGAGCTAGGATTGAACCTGCCAAGTTGAGTTCAGAAAGCCATTGCCTCAACCGTCCGAGACACTCAGCCTGGTCTAACTGTTTGAGCAACTGTTTCTGTATTTGAGCACTTTCAAATACCACTGGACTGAGCTAGGATTGAACCTGCCAAGTTGAGTTCAGAAAGCCATTGCCTCAACTGTCTGAGACACTCAGCCTGGCCTAACTGTTTGAGCAACTGTTTCTGTATGTTTCTCACCAACAAATGATAAGAGTTCCTTTTGCTTTCATTATGTGCAAGAAACCACTCTGATCCCTATTGTATATTGAAGAAGGGGTGTAGTCTAAAAATCGTTCTGTAACTGCTTCCACAAATTTCTTTGCGACCTTATATTTTTTGTATTCTTCTTGCAGACAGGCCTATGTGCTGGATACAAATTGCATGATTTTTCTCATTTTTATTCTGTAATATTTCTTGAAACGACTCAAACAATTAGTAAATGCGCTGAAATTAGTTTGCCCCATTGTAATTTCCAAGGTCCACAGGCGCAGGTCTTCATCAAATACATTCCACTTCAGCCTACTTGCTTTTGCAAAGCAAGAAAATAATTTTGTATGCATCAATTCCCTGTGTTCAACGGGACTTACTGATGTAGATTCTAATTTGTTCTTCCACCTGTATAGTTGTTGTAGTGATGTTGCATTATGACAACTTTTGTGAACAGTGGTTAATGAAAGTCACTTCTTATCCCCTTATTTAACCATAAATTTACAGCTTTCCTCTTGTATGCAACATCTACACTTTGTTTCACTTTCTTCTGTGGACTGGAAGCATAGCTTGAACTAGTAGATTTGTTAGTTGCCGTGGTGTCTCTTCACTGTATTGACGGAAATCAGACTCGGGGCTCGAACTCATGTCTGTACCTGGCAATGGCGTGCTGCCCTCTCTTTCAAATAATGCAGATGAGGTGTCACTGTTTCCATTATTACTTTCACTGTCACTATTTCTCTCCAGACACAACTCTGAGACGATGCTGGCACCAATGGGATGATTTTCAATTAGTTCGATCACATGTCGACCCATCTCTCTTTCTTCCAAAGTTATTTGACAGGAAGAGGAGAAACCTTTTTCACAGAAATAATGCATACTCCAGGACACTGATGATGATGATGATGATGTTGATGCTTGTTGTTTAAAGGAGCCTAACAACTAGGTCATTGGCCCCTAGTGGTATGAGGTAGAACAAAATGACATAATAAACATATTAAAATTTTAGAATGAATGATGATGAAATACGATTATGAATTTAAAATAACCAGTGAATATAATTCACAATGCCTTATTTTCTGATAAAATTGATAAAATGATAGAAAATAGAGATTACAGTAGAATATATATTAATCAAATAAGAAGCTAAAATAACACATTAAAATACACAAAGTAAAAAAGAGTCATTAGAATAAAATGACTCCAGAACATTAGCCAAATTCATGACTGCTTTCTCAAAGGAACATGTGTTAACTGCCTGGCCAGGCAAAATGCTCGCTTCACCTGGTCACTTAGGGCTGTCCACATTGAGCTATATGTTAACACATTCAATCTTATTACAATAATATCTAAACTTATGTCTTAATGGTCCATCTTTTCAATACTTAAATTACATTCTTAATCTAGGAACTAGTTTTGGCCTTGTCTGGCCATCAGGAGCTCTAATACTAAACTGTACAAACAAATCTAATGACTAAAACAAATGTATAAAAATATACAAATAATGTTAAAAGGTACACTACCGAGCGGTGAGACATACTTTCCAGCATTCTCACGAGATAGCCAGGGGGCTCACGTCAGCCAGAAAAGCTAGGATATATAAGACCAAGGTGAGGAACCATTCTGGTAGTGTGACTGCGTCCTGGGAGACTGATTAACCTCAGATCGAGTAGGGGTATTTCAGTCACCCTGACAAAGAATACTGCAATGTATTCGAAACATCGGCAAACTGTACGTAATGTACAGAAAACAACAACGTGGTTCAACCTGGAAGGAGAACTAAATAATTCTACACACCGTGAAAGCTTCACTTCTAAGATACGAAACATTTACGGAGAAGATATTCTCAAAGCTACTAGTCAGTTCGACAACCTTCGAAAGAAAATGAGTAACTACCTGGCTCGACTCACCTTTCTGAAATGCTGCAGAGACAACAACATTATACTAGCATGTGTGAGACTGAAATATCACACCAAGAACGGACGGACAGACTGTATTCTTCACAAAACCAGCATTAAACTTCTCAGGGAACGGATCAGTAACACCGGACAGACTCTGGACCCCCTCAACAATAAATTATTTCACTTCCACTTGGAACTTGCCAACACCTTGTCTCTCAGTGACTGGACCACGTTACACAGCATTAGCAACACACAATCCCAGCGTACTGGAACTAAATACTGCCAAACAAAACAAGAAATTCGACTGCCTCCTACTAAAACAGAAACCAAAACCATCTGATTCACTACAGAAGAATGCAATAGTTAATCTCACAGATAACCCACTCAGTGAACCTACTACTTCGGCCTTGAAAAAAGGACTCAACTCTGCAGTAGCTCCTAATAAGATACCGGTGGAAGAAATAATTAGCAAAGTTGAAACTGCAATCTGATACTTCCCTACCGAATCTGCAGAAGAGATTAGACAGGATATATCATGTCTACTGAGAACCACAAAGCCGCCGCCATCCAATTAGGCCAAAGAAGAAATTCATGCCCTCAAAACACTACATCAAGATACAGAAACAATAATCACACCCGCAGATAAAGGCAACACTATGGCGATTATGACACGCACCGACTACACACTGAAAATAGAAAAATTACTCACCGATTCTACATACAGGGAAATAAAAAACCCTATCAACCGCATTAAGAACAAACAAACTCCACAGACTAGTAAAAAAATTCCAGTATTCTAGCCGAAATACAGAAGAAACTGATTTCCTCGGACCCGATAACTCCTAAATTGTACGGCCTCCCAAAAATCCATAAAGAAGGCATACGTCTGCGACCTATCATGAGCGCTATAGGATCTCTGACACACGATATCGCCCGTTACCTAGCCGGACAACTTCAGCTACATACAGGACACACTGAAACCTACATGAAGGACTCCCGACATTTCATCCAGCTCCTTAACGATCAATCAATCGAAAGTACGGACTTATTAGTAAGTTCTGACGTCACATCACTTTTCACCAACGTGCCGCTAACAGAAGTACTTCCACTATTAGACCAGAAACTTCCAGAAGACCTGTCAACACTAGCTAAAGAATGCCTTAACGCCACTTATTTCTAATTTAACAGGGAGTTCTATGAACAGACAAAAGGGGCCGCGATGGAGTCGCTGCTCTCTTCAATAATAGCAAACATGTATACGGAACACTTCGAACAGAAAGTCTTAGCTACATCTACCCTGAAACCGAAATGTTTTCTCCATTATGTGGATGACACGTTTGTGATCTGGCCTCATGGGAGCAATAATCTGCAGCTATTTCTTGACCATCTCAACTCTATTCACGTAAATATTCAGTTCACCATGGAAATCAAAGTAAACAGAAAACTA
Organism: Anabrus simplex; assembly: GCF_040414725.1. Classification (NCBI taxonomy): domain Eukaryota; kingdom Metazoa; phylum Arthropoda; class Insecta; order Orthoptera; family Tettigoniidae; genus Anabrus; species Anabrus simplex. Next base: position 803,066,742 of record NC_090266.1, read on the forward strand.
CCATTACTGGATGTCCTAATAAAATGCAACATCAATAGGACTCTGAGTCATGCCGTATGAGAGAGAGAGAGAGAGCGAGAGAGCGAGAGAGAGAGAGAGAGAGAGAGAGAGAGAGAGTGTGTGTGTGTCTCTGTGTCTGTGTGTGTCACATCAAACCTATTTTGATCTGCTGGTTCAGCTCACTTTCTAAGATGGTATGGTTCTTGTTCTGCACTGCACACGTATGTGATAGATGCATGGCTTTGCAGCTACTGACCAAAAGTTTTTGTTTTGTTCAAACACATACACAGATTTTTTTTTTTTCATGCAAGTCTCTCACATCTGATGGAATACATTTAAGGTATTCTATGGTAAATAAACAAATTTAATTTTATCTCTTAGGTCTGTTTCCTTACTTCCTTTTTTGCTAGTGGTTTAATGTCACACCACCTCAAATAGGTACAGTCCTGATTCCTTCATGAGAAAAAAAAAAGTTTCTTTTCTTTATTTTCAATTACGTACAAAACATACAATGCAGGATAGAAATGATGGAAAAGTAATAATTCTGAGCGTAATCAATACCAAAGGTTATTCCGTGTCTGCATACATTTCTTCTAATGATCAAAAGTTAAGTTTTCCGACTCCTTCGCTGAATGATCAGCATTGAGGTCTTTGGTTCAGAGGGCCCTGGATTTGATTCCCAGCCTGGTCGGTGATTTGAATCATGTCTGATTAATTCTTCTGGCTCCAGGACTGGGTGTCGGCGTTAGCAATAAAATGTGCTATAGGCGATACGAACAAGTATAAGGAAATGCCACAAAATGAGGTTAAGGAAAAACAAACCTATCAGATAGAAGGGGGACAACTAGCGACATCTGTTGGCTCAAAGCATGAAACTACAAGGAGTAGCAGCCTGAGCCTGAAACCTAGCACCCAATCAGGACAACTAGTGACATCTGTAGGCTCAATGCATGAAACTACAAGGAGAAGCAGCATGAACCTGACACCTAGCATCCAATCAGGACAACTAGCGACATCTTTTGATTCAACGCATGAAACTGCAAGGAGTAGCAGCCTGAGCATGACACCTAGCACCCAGTCAGGACAACTAGTGGCATCTGTTGGATCAACGCATGAATCTACAAGGAGTAGCAGCATGATCCTGACACTTAGCACCCAATCAGGACAACTAGTGACATCTTTTGATTCAACGCATGAAACTAAAAGGAGCCTGACACCTAGCACCAATCAGGACAACTAGTGACATCTGTTGGTTCAACGCATGAAACTACAAGGGGTAGCAGCATGATCCTGACACCTAGCGGGAAAAGCCAGTACGGAGCAGAGAGTCGATCAGAGGAACAGTTAGAGAAACCTACCGACCCAACTCAAGACACTGCAAGTGGCAGCAACCCGAATCTGACACCTAATGGGAAAAATCAGTATGAAGAAGACAGATGACCGAAGAGACAACTAACAACATCTGTTGGACCAACACGGGAAACTGCAAGTAGTAGCAACCTAAATCTGACACCTAGCGGGGAGAACCAATACAGAGAGCACGGCAGGAAGACAATTGCCCAATAAGGAGGACAGATAGTGACATCTACAGACTCACCACAAGCAAAAATAATACAAACCCGACATCTAACGGGGAAATACAATACGGAGAAGATAGCCACGAGAAATCAAGCAACAACCCGCTTGAAGCAGATCTCAATAGTCTGAACACACCTGCCACCACAGATACAGCACAGAATAGAGGGAGCAGTGGCAGCAAGTCAACGGCAGACAGAGAGCAAACCAGAGACGACAATAGTGACAGGCTGGAGATGCAAGTGGGCCAAGTAAGCAAGGGTGACAAAGTATTTAAAGACGAGGAGTTGGAGGAAAAAATTATGGAAAAAATCAACCGGCAAATACAAACCATGATGGAGGATATCACAAACAGAATTAAAACATTAATAAAAGAGGAAATAAGAAATGAGACCGGAAGATCAATGATATCACAACAAATGGATGCAAACACACTGGAAGCAATAAACCCTATCACGGAGGAGGAGAGAGTATATGAAATAAGGGAAGAAGAATGCAAGACAAGGCAAAAATACCCAAGAGGAATGACTGAATCCAAGGAGAAAACAGCGAGTGAGATGGTTACCGGAACCGAAGGAAATGCTAAACCCAGTACGGATGAAAACGTAAAGAAGAAGGACGACAGTGGACGAGAGTGATGAGAGGAAGAATGGGACCCAGGAGCGGACGAGTATCAGAAGGGGAAGGAGAAAAGGAAACAAGAGAAAGAATAAGGGGCGCAAGACAAGGGGAAAGCAAGTTGAAGGCAGTACAGGGAGACGCGTGGCTATATCTGGGAAATCTGACCCCGGAAACCACGGAAGAAGACATAGAAGAATACCTAAGAAGAATACCTAAGGGAAAATGGGGTGTCTGGAACAATAAATTGTTGAATGGTTAGTGACACCAATACCAGGAGAGCGTTCAAAATAGGCATCCCAATGTAAGAATGTGACAAGGTATATCAGGGGACATTTTGGCCAAAGGACGTCATATGCCGACCCTTTCAAGATCCCTGGAGGTACAGGAATAGATCATAAGATGGAACCGAATCAAGTGAAAGTTCTCAACTGGAACGTAGAAGGGCTAGAAGGCGTATTAAGACAGATGCCGAGAGACATTTTCAGAGAGTTCGACATCTGTATACTGACAGAGACATTTATTACCGCGGAATCAAAGTGTGAAGTGAAAGGATTCTATAACATTCACGCATTTGCCAGGAAAGGCGATAGACGAAGGCCGTCAGGTGGAATAACAGGCCTAATCAACTCGAAATTTACCCCCTTTGAAACAATTCTCAAGGAGGAGAATCAATTGGTGATTAAAACAAAAATAGGAACATTAGTAGGCATATACTACAGACCAGAGTACAGCGCAATAGACATAGTAGACGGTATACAGAGAGCATTAGACACTATACAGGCGAATGAAAGAGTGATTATTGCAGGCGACCTGAACTGCCCAATAAATAAAGCAAATAAAGCGGAAATAGTACTGGACTATCTGCTAGGGGAAGGGCTCACATTAGTGAACGACAAAAAGGCACTCGCATACATATGCCACAACGGAGGAAGCGCCATAGACCTCACACTCATTAGAGGTTTTGATGCATTGGAACATAACGTCCTAATAAGAAATGAGGCAGCATTAATCAGGAAACATATACCAGTAAGAACGACACTCAAGGCAAACACACACATGAATAAACACACAAAAACACAAAGGATACAAAGAAGGTTGGACCCACATATGCTCCAGGAGAACACTAGTAAGATACCACGCATACTACAAGATATCAGCGAGGGAAATCTGGACGAGGCCATAGCAGGAATAATGGAATTCATCGAAGAAGGAAATGCAGCAAGGGAGGACACCAGGAAAGCGCAAAAATGGTTCGACAAGGAGTGTTACATTGAAAGGCGAATTACACTAAAAAAATTGCACATAGCTAGGAGAATGAAAGACAAAAGAGACCTGGAATGCTACCAGACAGCGAGGAAGAAATTCAAGGTGCTACTATAGCTGAAAAAGCGGGAATTTAGGGCAAAGGAAGACATAAAGCTTGTAAAGGATGCTGAGAAGAATCCTTATAAGGCACTCAGACCACGGCAGCCGCGATTTCCAGCAGACATACCCATGGAGACCTGGGAGAATCATAGTAGAGGTGTGTTAGCCTTTAAGAAAACCAGACCGAAGTTAGAGGAGAGGAAAGGGATAGAAAGAACTACAATCTTCACAAGTGAGGAAGTGAGAAAGGCCATCTCAACAAGCAAGGTAAACAAGGCACCAGGAATAGACTGACTTTGCGCAGAACATCTAAAAGCTACATTACCCTTCCTAGAACCAGTGTGGACAATGCTAATGAACAAGTGCATGGAATCCAGTAACATACCTAATGCATGGCGGAAGCCAGTCATAAAGATGCTATATAAAGGACAAGGGGACATGAGCAAACCAGAATCTTACAGAGGTATAGCCCTGGAGTTTGTGGCATTTAAAATACTCACCAAACTATTAGCACAGAAAATAAGTAACCTGATGGAACCATTGTTACCTGATGAACAATTTGGATTCCAGAAAGCGAGATCCACCCTTATAGTGGCGAGCTGTCTGCTAAAGGACATACAAGAAAAAACACAAGCCCACGGGAAGAAGTATGTAATCTTCATTGATTACACCAAAGCCTCTGACACTGTCAATAGAAGGAAATCAATCGAGAAAATGGAAAGCCTCGTCGGACGATCGGATATGACGAATTTAATAGCTAACATACTAGCGGCAAACCAAGTGCAAATCAGTGATGGGGTATCCCAAACAGACTGGATAGATCAGACCATCGGAGTGCTAAAAGGGGACCCCTTGAGCCCTTTATTGTTCAATGCGCTGATCCAGGATCTACCTACAAAAATCAAAGAGGCAGCACAAAATGTAAGCATATACATATAAGCGGACGATATGGCATTAGTCGCTGATAACATAAAAGATTTGCAAAACGGAATGGAGCTTGTCACACAATGGGCGGATGACAACGAGCTAAGGATGAATCTAAAGAAGACAGAATTAATGGTATTCAGGAGAGGAGGACGCTTATCGAAAGGGGACTACATTGTATGTGGGGGACATACATTAACACCGAAAAAACAGTTCACATATCTAGGGATTAAACTACAAGTCTCCAGGATGACCTTCTCAGTACACATAAAGAAGAGATTAGCTGCTGCACTTAGAAGCATAAGTGAAATCAAACATCTGCAAAGAATGTCACTGGAGATGGCCATGAAACTTTTCCAAGTCAAAGTGCTACCAACGCTCACATACAGATTAGAAGTAATATGGCAGTACCTATCATGTAAACAGCTACGAGAACTGGAAAGCATGAAACTGAGATACCTTAAGAGGGTCCTAGGGGTATCTAAATTCACCCAATCCCGGTACGTATATGTTTTAGCACGGGAAACCTTCTTGACAGAGGATTTAAGACTACAAAAGCCTCTACAGCGAACTTCGGCATACGAGGAACTGTTACAAGAACTACGAGAGAAAAGGGACTCGATCGAGGAAAGCTTTTACAGTACAGACACACTGATAAATAAGGATTGGATGAAAGAGGAAAATGAGTTGAGACATTTGATGACACACTTTGCAATACACGGCTTTCATCACTGTATCTGTGCCAAGGAATCCTACCACCAGGCCAGCCAGGAGTGTGTATGTGTACTGTGGAATGAACAGTGTGATACATATCACGTAATGAACTGCAAGAAGAGAACAGTCTCTCTGAATCAATTTTGCTCTGAACAAAGTTCTCCTTGAATGAATTGTAATTTACTTGATGTAATATGCAAATTTTGCACATTGTGCGCAGTAAAATTTATTATGATTATAATTTAGTCCTTGCTAACACTTGGTTCAAACACCACAAACGGCGGCTGTATACATGGGCGAGACCTGTAGACACTGGAAAGTATCAAATAGACTTCATTATGATTAGGCAGAGATTCAGAAACCAGGTGTTGGATTGCAAGACTTTCCCAGGAGCAGAAGTGGACTCTGACCACAAGCTGTTGGTTATGAAATGCCATCTGAAGTTGAAAAAACTGAAGAAAGGAATGCAAGGAGATGGAATCTAGACAAGTCATAAGAAAAGAGCATGAGGGATTGTTTCAAAGAACATGTTGCACAAGGAACCAAATGAAAAGGCTGAAGGAAATACAACATAGGAAGAATGGACATTCGTGCAGAATGAGATCAGTAAGTTGCTGAAGAAAAGTTAGGAAGAAAGGAAAGTTCAACTAATAATCAATGGATAACTCAGGAGATACCAGACCTGACTGATGAACAACGAAGGTACAGAAATGCAGAAAATGAGGAGGGAAGAAAAGAATACAGGTGAATGAAGAATGAACTAGACAGAAAGTGCAGGACAGCTAAGGAAGAATGGCTGAAAGAGAAGTGCAAAGATGTTGAAGGTTGTATGGTCGTAGGAAAGGTAGATGTTGCGTACAGGAAAATCAAGGAAACCTTTGGAGAAAGGAAAACTATATAATGTACAACGGGTGATTGTTTGGTCCGCCCTATCAATATATTATAAATATCTAATTTTATACAATATTAACACACGTACGTTTCAGGAGCCCCAACTCCATTCAGCGATTTCTACATCAATATGAACATTTCTTATATCCCAAGATCTAACATTATTCTGTTTTACATAAAACATCATCATATATAACATTATCTTTAACCCATACACATACTGTCCATTTCTTGATAATGTCTGTTGTAATGGAATGCATTAAAACATAACAGAAAACTTTAAAACACTTGTAAAAAGTTTAACTGGGTTTTCTTATATTGTAAAACACTTTAAAATACATATTAAAACTTCATAATAGATTTTCTGCTATGAGCAACCACATGGAGGACTTAATCATTCTTATACTTCAATCGAACAAGATATGGATACTTTAAATATAATACAGAAATGCAGATTGCTCAATATTTGGGAAGACATTCATATTCATTTAGATCAGAGATTGAATGCAGCTTTAAATCTTAACAAAATTTCAGAAGCAGCCAGTACTGTATATTGTATGATGAAATTATTAACTTTGATAACAACAATAATTATTTGCCAATAATACATAACTTATCAGTCACACATCTGCTTCCAGTACCTCATACTCCTTTGTTTGTATTCACCCTCTCCTCCTGTTCTTCCTTCCTCTGATGACACTACTGGCACTCATGCAAGAGCATATGTTGCCAAATTAGTGTCAGCCTAGCTGGCAAGTTGTGTGCTACAATAACAGAACTAATGGAGAGCAAGTTAATAATTTTCATTTTTCACTTACATCCTTGTCCTCCTCCTTTTTCCTTGTTTTCTTAACACTTATTTTGTTTTTTCTTTCTTTTAGATATTTCACACCTTTTTATGGTGCTCTGTCACAGTTCTAATTTAAAATTTCAATATTTTCAGTTGGTTGGCAATGTAACAACATGTTATCCAATTATTTATGGAACTGCTCCACCCTCTGTACCCTGGCTGAATTCCACATTTTGTGTTATATTGAAGTTACAAATCAGAGGACGTTAAAGTTGGAGCCAAAATATAACGCTGTTGGATTCAGGGAACTTTACACTTTATGTGTGCCTATTTTTATTTTACTGGTTTAATATTTGCATCCTTGAATATAGACTAAAATGAACAATAGTTTTCGTGAAAACAAAAAAACTGAAACATGCTTATGAAAGAAGCAACTAAAATTATGCTAAAAAGTAACAATACTTACAAAACAACACTGTGTTGTACACAAAATACTAATTCACTTTTCATAATGCATCACAGTGTGATAGATTTTGAAGCATGGTGTGTTTCGAAGTTCAACATTACAGTTGCTGCACAGGAAGGAAGCGTCCTTTCTTCCAGTCTTGCCTGTGCGGAACTTTTCTTTGTTACTGCAGATGATACACCTTCTTTGAGCCTTCTGGTTGATTCGAGCAATCTGTGAACTGGAAGTGCTGGGCTTGACTGCATCACCAGCAGACAACACCAATCTTAAGCAAACCTCTTCCACAAACTGAGCAGTGCTAAGCCTCTTTGCTTTGATAGTGCTGTGAATAATGCAATCATTTGTGATTGCCATCACAATGATGTGGAAGGCCAGTTTTTTCACCACTTGATAGACTTGTGTTCAAATGCACCATATGAAAAACGTTGGTTGATGAGATAAACACAAGGGTTGTGCTTATTGTAGTCTATGACTGAAATTGGTTTCGATTTCTCTTGCTCCTGCCTTGTCTCTATATTCTGCATACTGGCTGTGTGTCTGCCTCTCACCATCCAAACATCCCTCCTGTCCTTTCCCCACAGGGCAAGGACTTGTCTTTATAATCTGCATGCTGGCCGTGTGTCTGCTGCTCACCATCCAAATATCCCTCTAGTCCTTTCCCCACAGGGCAAGGACATTGTTCTTACAGCGAAATATTTGGTCACCCTTCTCCAGTTTTTGCCTTCATTAATGCCTTTGGTAATCCTTTTCAGGATTTCATTACTCTGACCACTATTCCTGTCTTAATTTCTGCCAAATCTTCTACAAGGGGAACACTAGTATAAAATCAGTCGAGATATACGGTATGTCCTTTGTTGGTTAAATCACCCAACAATCACTTCACAACAGCAGCAGCAGCACAGTTATCAAGCTCTTCATCTTTCTGGGGTACATTTCAAAGTTCCAGATGCAATCTGTGCCCGACTCGGCCAAAATATACACTTTATACTGTATTTCTTGAGTTTCTGAGGCATGAACACCTTGTAAAATATCCTACCTCTGAATGGACACATTCCCTCATCATAAGTTACAGCTTCTGCTATATAATGTGTCTCTTGAAATGCAATGATAAGTTTACTTGTGAGCGGCTGAAGTTTATAAAGAGCATCATAGCCAAATTCACCTGCCTTCTTGTGCTTGGTATTGTTGCCAGATGAAACATTGATAGAATATTCAGAAACCTGTCCCTGCATACCACATTCGGGCAAGAGTTGCAGCTTAGAACCGGACTAGAGTGCTCCAGTGGTTCTCAATTGACATTCGCTGGTTAACACACATATGCAATAAAATCACTAGAAACTTTTCTTGTCTCTGCAATTGTAAGTGTTTTCCACTGCATAATTCTTGAATGTGGGCTTAGCATATTTTGAGACCAACGTTTACAGTCTCTACTGTGCATATAAATTGGTCTGTTCCTTCATTGTATTTATAATGCCCATATCAATGAAGTGTGTGAAGAAATCAATTGCCTCACAGGAATCACCCAAGCCTATGTTCTGTTCCACACCACGAGGACCGGTATAAACCATGATGTCTACAATCTGGTCCACTTCTGTCCAGACAGAATAATTAACAGAACCTGTTGTCTGCGCTCTCTTACGTGGATGAGTAGATGCACCGGCAGATGCAGAAGGCCAGGTGACATATTTTGTAGTATCAGATTTGGAGTCTGAAATGTCAAAAATATAATGCATTGAAAGATTCTGCTCATGGAATGTTTTCACTGTGCTGTAAAAGATTTCTTTTCTCACAAAACAGTAGTTTTTTTACAAGTTATTTTATTTTGTACTAACATAGATAGGTCTTATGGCAACAATAGGATAGGAAAGGGCTAGGAATGGGAAGAAAGCACCTGTGGCATTAATTAAGGTACAGCCCCAGCATTTGCCTGGTGTGAAAATGGGGAACCACAGAAAACCATCTTCAGGGCTACTGACAGTGGGGTCCGAACGCACTATCTCCCGTAGGCAAGCTCACAGCTGCGTGTCCCTGACCACACAGCTAACTCGCTTGTTCAAAACAACAGACCTACATGAACTTTCTTCATTAGTTGAAATAGTAAAATCACTATCGCTCTTTTTAAATACATTGCCAGTCACACTCACTACTCAGCTAAAACTTGTTCTACTAACTGCTCTAAACATCCTTGGTCACTGTTAAGAGCCATTAGTGGGCAAAGCACACGTCAAGTATGACCACACACCACGAATGACGCTTCACTCAACTTGAGAGCTCTACCATACCACCTTATGGGAAGGTGTAGTCAAGGAAAATATGGGTGGAGCCATCTAGTTGAACCCTGCTCTATCCTGCCTCCATAGAGCAATGTGGTGTCACCTAACGGGGCATTATACTACTTACTGCATCATATACTCGCTAAAGCAGTTCTAGAGCCATTATAATTCCTTCAACTTGTACATAAAGCGTGTGAATTCAAGGAACGTAATATTACCGACAAGCAGTTTTAATCCGCTGTCTTACAACGTAATATTGTGGCACCCACGTGGTTAGCATTAACATAAGTTTTGGACAACATTATTAAATGAAGTAAATCAACAAAGAGAACTTTAAAACATATCTCCCCCACAAGATTTTATGGATTTTAAGGACTACATTTTCAATTTTATTAATTATTCCACAAGATTTGTGACTCATTCTTCCTCTTGATGTATAAAATGCAACTTTTTAACTTAAATTGTTTCTATTATATAGGAACGTGAGATTCACTGTGTAATATTCAGATATTTTACATGCAGCTGAAGATGGCCAAAATAAGCCGAAACCTGTTCTGATCACTAATTATGTAATAATTTTGCAATTTTAAATTGTAAATATAATATAATTGTATTGACAAGGCAGACAACTTCTGTTTTATTATACTGTACATTGTCAATACGCAACCACAATGAAATTTATTACATACCGATATGTTTTGTAACAATTGGTGTAATAGCTCCAGGAACCTTTTCACATGGACCTGTAGCAGCAATCGGAGTTCCAGGTCCATTCTGTGGAGTAGAACAAAGCAGGCATTATAACATAAAGCAATTATGTTCCCAGTTTTCATTTTCAGGTGTTTTAATTAACAAAATATAAATTACAACCTATTTAATAGGGTTTCTGATCATTGTCAGGGAATAAACCCCTGTCCTTTTCTGTAAAGTACATGCCACAGTATGGAGAGAGAGAGAGAGAGAGAGAGAGAGAGAGAGAGAGAGAGAGATGCACGCACGCACGCCCGCCCGCCTGAATACACAAAAATACATTACACTTTTCTAAATCACATGCATTCGATCTTCCAGTCATACAAGTTAGTCAGCTGCATTCAGCAGGTAGTCTTAGCAAGCAGTCTTAAATTTAAGTAATGAGTAGGGCCCGGATTTATATGCACTAAAAAACCTGAAAATATGCATGCAAATATGCACTAAAAAGTTACAATATATGCACAGAAAATAAGGAAATATGCTCTTAAAAACATGCAATTTTATTCACTTACCTATTTACAGGTATAATTTATTGCAAAAAGAATCATCACAATAGGTAACTAGTAGTCTTTCAATGTTTTCTGGAGACAAACTATGTCTGTTGTCCGTCAAAATGAGTTTGTAGGCTGAAAATGATCGTTCTACATCAACTGACGTAATTGGACAGTACTTATACATGGGCACCAACGTTTCGGAGCATACATCTGGCAAGGATACCCTAGTTCCACTCAAGTATTGACTAATTAACTTAATCTCGTTCAGTCCTGGGTTCGAATTCAACACCTTTTCTAACTTGCATTTAATCTTCTCTCCAATTTCGCCTGGAGCGTAATTCAACGAAGATGCAGCTTTTTCAACGAGACCAAGTGATTCATGGAGGGGAGTACCAGAAGATTCTAAACTCTCAATGGCTTTTGGAAGTTTAGAAAAATGTGCATGAATGAAATTCACATCTTGATAAACAGTAGCGGTTTCAAACACACGTTTTGCATCACGGACACACGCAATATGTTCATCTTCAAGTTTTGTAACCACTTCTTTCACTTCATTAAAATGTTCCTGATAAAATGATACTGCAGATAACCATGTCCCACACCTAGTCAGGACAGGTTCAGGTGGCAAAGGAACTTCAGGTAGACAATCTTTGTAGAACTGGACACGAGCTGGTGCTTTCAGAAACAGTTTCTTCCCACATCCAATTAAATTGTTAACAGCTGGAAACTGTGCGCGTGTCGTGACAGACAGGATTGAGCTATTAGGTGAGCTCTTAGGAAAAGTCAGATTGGTTGGAAGGTTGGTTGGATCGTTCCCGAGCGGTTGGAACGTATAGGTTGGGAAGTTTCAACTAAGGTGCAGATCAGGAGGAAGACGAAGTGGATTCCCACGAAGTTAATATATTCTGATACTGAAGGTTGACTACAATATGTACACTATGTACAATATAAAATAAAGACTTATGTTGGCAAGTCTTGAGCGAGAAGTCTGTCTACTATTCGTCCGTTGAAGTATATAATACTTATTATTATTATTACTGATTGCGTAATCGTCCTACCGACCGGCAGGGATTCTGCTGACAACTGGTCCGCGAAGTGAATAGTAGAAGCCCTGAATAATGGCTTCCTTGCCTTTATATAGCCTCCGGGGCCAACGCCCAATGTTCTAGAAGTTTGTCGTAACCTGCGTACGTGACTGCCTCACTTTCCGTGATTCTGGCCAATCAGAGCCCGTATCCAAGAGACCTTTCTAGTATATTCCTACTGCGTCTATGCTGCTGAACCATGCCCTGTCAACATGAGTCACTTCCTGTATGACAAACTTCTCTGCTACTCAAGATTTCCTAACATGCAGGAAACATGATTTCCACTCTTAACTGGCTATGCAGTTCCATGAATATAATTATTTTACATCTTTTAATTATTATCAGGTACGCCCATTGGGTATGCTTATACCTGACTCCTAGCCTCTTATGATAGGCTAATTCCTAATACATCAGGTGCAGCTATTCCTCCTACGTTCCCTGGGTTCGATCCTCGGAGGGAATAGCAGTCCTGGGTTCAAGTCCCTGGGAGGACACGACACCTCCCTCCCCTAGGGAGAAATGAATGCAAACATCTCTTGCATTCATTTCGCTACTCTCAAACTGTAATCTTTACAGCTTATGATACTTATGAATTACAACCTTTTGGAGCTTACTCTCCTACTAGTGGGACTACGCTGTGCCAATGTCTCTTCCGGTAACACCCTTGACTCCGGTGTTTCTATTAACTCTAACTCTGATTGCAAATCAGGCTTACTGGGGGCCCTTCCAGTAGCCCTGTGTTGCTAAAATTGGACGGTAATGTCTTCGTCCGATACCCTTGCCTTACTGTTGGCAGTAATCACATTTTGATAGATACAGAGATTGGGGCAGCGTTCCTTGTAGTCCTCAATGCACTTGGGTTTATACTTACAACTTTTACAACAGCCACAACAACAACACAATATTACTATCATTATGGTTAAAACACTCCAAGTTACAATTTGATATACACTTACATGTCTTAATGCTATATTGTGCTTGAGTTCAGTCTCTTGCTGTTGCACTAAACGTTCGACCTCGCTTACTTTTTGGCTAGTCCACTTCAGGTCGTTTACATGATTCAACAAGTTACCTACGGTCACTTTGTTTAATTCAGGAATTTCACTGAGTTTTATATTACTATAACTTGATTCACAACAATCATATTCCAGTGCAATTTCTGGTATAATGTCCTTTTTCATGGTGGAGTTTATACTCCCAGAACTTTGTATCTTACTATCTACAGAATATATAGTACACAAATCCATGAAACTTATTATACCTAGGCCATGTAATTTTACATCACTAGTAGACTCTTTACAAATGCATGTCACTTGGGTTTCATTAGGGGATATGTAAATGTATTTATTATCATTCACAGGGATCCAAGTGAGCTCGAAAATTGGCAATACCCTCTTTTCACAGTCTTCGGGAAGGTGATTCACACCTGTTAACAAACTGATTATACAAGGTCTCTTGGTAATTACATTTCTTAGAGGAAAATTATATTTACACAACCTTTGATTGTCTTCTATTAATTTGCACTCTTGCACTTGTTCCTTACCTAGTTGTGCGTAAGTTTGCTTTTCTTTGTCCAAGATTACATACTCTTTTTCTTCCTGCAGGTATACAAAATGGTTGGGGTTGTTCTTTATATTTGTAGGGAAGGGAACACATTTATACAGGGAATATTTAATTCCGTTTGTCAATGGAAGCTTTAAAATATATACCAAAGAGTCTTTTGTTAGGTACACGCTCACTGTTGAAATTTGATATGTGAGATACCCATAACTTTCTCTTATCTCTATTGGCAGGTCATAACCTTTGGGAAATTCCCCTTGTACCTTCTTGTAAGCTTTTAAGATATCATCTGGACTAAGAATGCGTACTTGTACTAGTCCTAACCGAGCATTTATGATACTATCTAAAATTATTTGATAGTGTTCATGCAGCTGAAGTAACACACCTTGCAATTCAATCAGGTGTTTATTTAACATTATCTGTAATTCTGAATGTCGGAAGGCCTCTGAAATTTGCAAAGTTTCATTTTGTACGTATGTCCTTAGCTGCTCAAAATTTTCGCTCAATTTCAATTCGTTAGCTGTAACATCATATAGCGTGCTGTTAACCGACTGAAGAGTAGATCTCACTACTACTAATTGTTCTTTGGTTGACTTTATAAGGGATAATTGTTCCTGTTCTAGCTCATTAATTTTACCTTGGTAAAACCTTGCGTCATCGTCATCAAGGGTTCCAAATAATGTTTTAGCTATGGTTCCTACTACGTTAATTAACCCCCTTTTACTTCGTTTATTGTCTAACGTCCTTCCCTTAGAAATTTTCTTTATTATATCCCTTAATCCCTGTATGCGTGCTAACTGGAGCTCTACTAGCCTTATGTCGTGCTGACATGATAAGTGCATTTCTCTTTCAATATCAATACAAAGAGTCTGGGTCCTTTGTAAATTCTTACGGGCTAAATTGTACATCTCGGACAACTTATTTAACTGAACGTACGTAACTAGTGTCCATTCGGTGTTGTACAGCCTTACTTCTCCCTTATCTTCAAAGTACACTCCGGGCGTGTTGTCGTAGGGAGTTATTTGTAGATCTAACGGCTCGCAGGCGGCTACCAGCGTTATCAGCACCAACAAGGTCGCTGTCCTGGACATTGTGCCTGCAAATGAATACGGTCCTTCTTATCTTCTGACAGAGTAACTTCGCGCTGTCTTACGTCTAATCTCGTTTTACATTAAGTTAGATAATCACAACACTTAAGTGTTAACACAACAAGTTATCACTATTCATTTCCGAATGACATTCGAGTAACTCTACGGAGATTATTGTTTATACTGACCACACGCTGGCTCGCGGAGCCAGGGTCTCGGGTTCGGTTCCATCCTACGAGTATGGTTTTCAACTCATTTTTCATCTCACGGCAATCTTTGGTATCATGAGTCCTAAATTCGCAAGAACCTTTTCCAATATGCTATTGGATGCAGATTATGGTTCTTCTTACCTAGCTTATCCATAAGCACTCAGGTAACTACCCGCCTTACGGGGTCTTCTCAAGGGGTGACTCCCGGCCAAAGGGTAGCTCACCTTCTGCCTTCAACATCCTCTGATAGGAGACATAGCGTTGCCGGCCCAGGGTAACGGCTATGTAATTTGAAGGTCAGAATTTTACCTTGAGGATAACGTCTTATGGGACATACATTCCCCAGTTATGCGCTGTGCGCAGAGTGGCACAGAGTAACCGTGCATGGAGCTTGATCTAAGGGTGTAAGATTTTGCACCGAGGAATGATTGGATGCTTCCAATGTTTTATGCAGAGTGGCATATTGATGCCTTGGTATGGATACATTATAATTCATGCCCCTAGTATGATTTTCCTTTCTAACAACAACAAGACCTGGTTGTGGTTCACAACCTTTCTCTCTTTAGGTGGGTTTCTGCGCTTGCAGATATCACACCTCCTTGAGTAGCCACCGGCTCAGTGGTGACATACCCCAGGTGGAATCCGTCCCAAGGGATTCACACCTCCCATAGGGCGCCCACACTTGTGCTAAAGACTACATGCAAGGCCGCTCCCTATGAGGATCCATTTGTCGCCTCCTACGACAAGCTGGATCGGCTGTGGTGCTATTCTGGTATACAGGACTGTTTATTAATCCCCGGCACCACACGGGGTTTTTCCGTGTGCCTTACTACAGGACTCATTCTATTCCTTCCTTCGTGAGAGAAACACTGTGTATGTGACCGTATTGTTTGACTCTTAACACCGATTTGTGACTCTGTGATTGTACCTATTCGCAATTTCCTACCTTTCATATTCGTGAAATTCGTGCAACCTTTTCTCTATCATGCCCGTTCAATAAAATACTATGTTGCGTATTAGCAATGCTCCTATTAACTCTGAACTAAGTTGTAAGCCTTCTGCTTTCACTACATGAGTGAGCCTTGTGCTCAGCTCAAGACCTCGTGGGTCAAGTTTGGCGAGGGTTGACATCTAGACTCACAGCCTCGCCACTGTGGTCTTTCTGACGGGTACTGAGGATCGTGCACTGTTTGACGTTCCGTACCAATAATCCTTGGTTCTGGAATTTCTAGGTTAAATTTCTAACATCGGTATCCCTCATTTGGCACGTGACTTGACAGGGTATTTCAAACTAACCTTATCAGCAGTCATCGAAAGTTCACAATGCCGTTGAGGTAAAGGGAGTGTGTTTACCACGGCCGAAATCAGAACCAAATACAACTATTTATGCCCGTTTCTAATCAATATACAGCTTCAATCTATTTTTATGAAGAGTGGTCCGTTTTCCTCGCTTATTCAGCTCCAGTGTGCAGTTCACACCATTTACCCTTATGACCTTATAGGGGCCTTGATATGATGGCGATAATTTTGATTTGCTACGCCCTCGTCTTAGAGCATCATTACGGAGCAATACTAGGTCTCCTTCCTTAAAGGAAACTTCGTTCTGTGATTCATCGTACCTACACTTCTCTTGCTCTTTACTCTTAATTAGAGTTTTCGTGGCTATTTCGTGACTCTCCTGGAGTCGTTGTGTTAATTCTTCTACCACATTCTGATATTCATTGTAAGTTGGCTCAGGTTTTCTCTGTAGTACGCCTGGAATATTGGCCTTTCTTCCGAATATCAATTCAAATGGTGTATAACCAGTGCTAGTATGTTTGGTAGTATTATACACAAACATAGCCATTGGGAGATACTTATCCCAGTCATTCTGAGAGCTACATAATGTCTCAGAAATTCACCTAGCACTCTATGTGACCTTTCTAGACTTCCGTTTGATTGTGGACGGAAAGCGGCTGTGTGTACCTTCTTAATTCGTAAGGTTCGACACAGTTTCTTAAACATGTCCGCCATGAAATTCGCACCTTGATCTGTTAAGATCGTTCCTGGTATTCCAAAGATACTGATTACACTATTTATCAGTGTTCTGGCTACTGTTTCTGTGGTCTGATCTGGCATTGCACTCAAGACCAGGTACTTCGATAACTGGTCCTGACAGGTGAGTATATATCGATTTCCGGCCTCTGTTAGGTCTAGAGGGCCTACGATATCTAATGAGACCTTATCAAACACTGTCGCTGGAGTGTCTGTTATTACCATTGGGGCTCTCACTTCTGGCCCGGTAATCTTATTCTTTTGGCAAGAAGGACATGAACGAATATAGTTTTCTATGTCCTTGTGCATCCCATCCCACTGGATGTGGTCTTTCACCCTAGCATACGTCCTGGTAATGCCTTGGTGACCTCCGACCAGCGAAGCATGCGCTTCTTCAATTATGTCCCGTTTTTCCTGCTCTGTTAGCTAAGACTTTGATTTGCTTGTAGCAGGCGTTCCTACCTTATTCTCAGGCTCTGTCACCTCTACCGAAGCGTCCTCGGATTCAGAGCTGAGTCTGCCTGTCTGCTCACTTTCCCCGTTCCACCTCATGCTGGGAGTCGACGTCCTTTCATTACTTCGTTCCCCATTGCCTGCCATGTCTGGCTCTTGGCCTTCAGAGCTAACTATTCTCACTTCCTGTTCAGAGGTAGCAAGAATTCTACTCAGAGCATCTGCGTTGCAATTACGCTTGCCCTCTTTGTACACGATATCGAAATCGTATTCGGCTAACTTAACCCTAAATTTCAGTAGCCTAGAAGATGGGTCTCGTACACTGAAAACCCACTTTAATGGTTTATGGTCGGTCACAACTGTGAAATGACGTCCAAACAAATAAGGACGAAAATATTTCACACCGAATACAATGGCCAATGCTTCCCTTTCTGTGGTGCTGTAGTTCCTTTCTGCCTTATTTAATGTCCTGCTAGCATACGCCACCGGTAAATCCTTGCCTAGCGGACCCTGAGACAGTATAGCACCTAGCGCTTCCCCACTTGCGTCTGTGGTTAAAATGAATGGCTTTTAAAAGTTAGGGTACTGTAAAACTGGTTTTACAATGAGTTTCTGCTTCAGTACCTGGAACGCATGTTCCTGCTGTTCTGTCCACATATACGGTACGTCCTTCTTTAGGAGATCGTACAGTGGTTTCGCTATCTTACTATAATTAGGTATGAACCTACGGTAATAACCTGACAACCCTAAAAATCCCTTCAACTGTTTCGTAGTAGTAGGTTGTGGAAAATCCCTCACTGCTTGGGTTTTCCTCTCATCGGGTTGGACTCCGTCCTTCGTAATGACGTGACCTAAGAAGGTGACTTCAGTTCGTAAGAACTCGCACTTGTCCGGTCCTAATTTTAAGTTGGCTTCTCTTAGCCGTTCCAATACGTCTCGTAGCTTCTGGTTATGGTCATCTATCGAGCTACCATACACGATGACGTCATCTAAATAACAGAGGCATTTTATGCCTTCTAGGCCTGTTAATACGGTTTTCATTAACCGCGTGAACGTCGCGGGACTGTCCCTGAGCCCCATGGGCATTCTTAAGTACTTGTAATGCCTCCCTAGTGCAGAGAATACGGTCTTTTCTCTGTCTTCTGGCTTCAACATGACCTGATGATAGCCATGCGCCAAATCCATGGTGGAAAAGTATCGGGCCTTTCCTAAAGCATCTAATATCTCCGTAATTAACGGAAGTGGGTACGCTGTACCGATTGTAATGCGGTTGAGCTCACGAAAATCAACTACCAGACGGTACTTTTGCTTCCCAGAGGCGTCCATTTTCTTGGGGATCAAAAGTATGGGCGAGGACCACGGAGAAGTAGAAGGAGCTATAATTTGTTCATCTAGCATTTTGTCGATTTGTCTACCTATCTCCTCTTTCTGGGCTTCGGGCAATCTATATTGCCGTAAATGTATGGGAGGTTGATCCGCGGGTGTCGGAATGGCATGTTGCAGCACATCCGTGTGCGTCAACTTATCACCTTCCAAGTAAAACACATCTTGGTAGGCGGTACAGATCGCACATATCTCTTCGCGATCTTTAGGCGCTAAGTGGTCTAAACGCAACTGTTCTCGCAATCTTTGAGCCCTAGATTTGGTGACGGGAGACCTGATCTCCACTTGTTCACCACTGACATTATTATTATTATTATTATTACTGCCATTCCTTGAGTGCTCTTGCGTTCCGCTGCTTGTTCTAGATAAGGCGGCTCGCTCGACCGTATTTACTACAGTGGGTGATTCAGCTGTCTCTTTCCCTACAGCATGAAGCTCTACCACTGGACTTAATAATCTCCAAGCCTTATCAGTAGTATTCAACATACTGACAATAGCCGTGTAATCTTCCGACTTGGTCAAGCACTCTGCTAAATAAACGCCCGGTCTTACTTCTTGCTTTTCAACAAGGCCTTCGGCATTATTCTTATCTACTTTGATAGCCACTATCTTTTCGGTTCGGGGTTCCAAAGTGACCCATACGGCTTCTCGTGCACCAAAGGGATATTTCTTTCCTGCTATTAGCGCATACCCGTCCTGGTAATTTAATATGCTATTATGCAGGATATCCTTCCCAATGATCCCATCTTGCTTCAGATTGAAATCATTGCCTACCAGGTGGAATTCTAGGATTTTTCCTCCTATCGGGATTCGAACTTCCCCTTTCGTGAATACTACGTCTCCACTGATGCCTTTCAGTTGGAGGATCTCCTTTCGATTCACGAAAACGTCCTTAGGTGCACACTTTTCCTTAATAAGAGATACATCACTACCTGTATCTATTAAAAATCTAGTAGGGATCTTCTGACCGGCTAAATCTATTAAGATTGAGCCTTCTGTCTTAGCTAATTCTGTTACGGCGGGACTTGATACCTTCGGGGTTGTCACAGCAGTCCCTTGCTCGTGACCCCTTATTAGTTTAACGTGTCCCGGGTATTGAACCAACAGTCCTTGCTATCATGAGACCATCGCTTACATATTTTACACCGTGTTTTATTAAGACTATTCGGCTTGTCTTGGGTGTTTTGTGTTACACCAGCCTGAGCTACTACCTTCCGACCCTTTCCTTGAGGGCTAACTTGTGCCTCTTGGCTTTGCTTGCCCTTTCCTTGAGGGCTAACTTGAGCCGTTCGGCTTAGCTTGGCGGTGCATTGCCACCGCAAATGGCCTTGCCTCCCACAGGCATAACACCGCTTACGAGTGCGTCCACGGTCCTTATTTCATCGTGGGCACTCGGGCCTCTTATGGCCCACTTCATTGCACTCATAACATCGTATGACGGGCTCAGATGGCCCCTTACGATTTCCTGCTCCCTGCGCATGCTGGGATTGTACCCTGATTGGTACTTTCGTAGACCTGACTATCCTTACTTCCCCGGTAGTAGGTTTCTCTTGGTCTCTTAGTTTCCTTCTACATTCTCGCTCCTTATGGCCTAACTTTTTACAGTATGTGCACTTAGGAGCCGGTGTGTCAGGCTTGGTTCTCGGCCGTTCGCACTCTTTTGCGATATGGCCCTCTTGCTTACAGTTGAAGCAAGTTACCAATACGTTTCGGGATTTGCCTTGCTTATTTCCCGTTGCCTGACGTCGCCCTAAATTGCCCTTAAAGCTGCCCTTTGTAGGCACTACCTGCCAACCTTCCTTACGAGGCGTTCTAACCTGTTGTGGCTTGTACAGGGCTTCACGCTCTTCCTGAGAGAGCAGTAATGCCTCTTCATGCCTGGCTGTACTTACAGCCTCTTCGAAAGTTCTAGGATCTCTGTCTTGCACCTTGTGCTGGATCCTCCTATTACGGAGTCCTTGAGTGAAACCGGCTATTGCTATTTTAACTATAATTCGGCGCTGATATTCGCGGCCTTCTATCGGTTCTTCCTCTAAGATCGCGTTTCTGAACATGACTACTATTTCTTCGACCTCGTGAGCCCATTCCGCCACGGAAACCCTGGTCCCTTGCTTGGACTGAAATAGTTTGCATAAATATAGTTCAAACGTACCTTGTTTGCCATAGTACTCCCATAACGCGTTCTTTGCGTTTCTCCAATTTATGATATCCCCCCGTGATAGTAACTTCTCGCGAGCTGGACCCGTTATCTTCGTTAGGATGTATTTAAAGAATAATCCTTTCTCATTAGGTCTTACCATGCAATGTGCGGCTTCTACATTTGCAATAAATTCGCGGAGGCGTTCCGGCTTACTGCCGTCAAATTCATGACCGATTAACTTATGGCCTTCTGATGCCGATATAAACAATCGTTCCTCTGCATGCACACTACCCGTATCCGAACCTGCGTCACTGACATTATCTACCAGGTTACCCATTACATTTGACTCTGCCATTAGTGAAGAGAAAATTATAAGCACTCACCCTTAAGGTTGACCGGTGCTGAAGGTGGGCTGGATCCTCGGTCTCTGGACGCTGTCTGCTACCGCGCGCTGGGCTGGTTCAGTAGGCTGCTGTCGAGCTGCTGCTGCTGGCACCTCTCACTGGAACGGGAACTCTGCTGGGCCGTTACTTCTTTCTTGAGCTAAGCCTCTTCTGCGGGGCTTTCAAATAAATCGTCTCCTTCTCTGCTGAGGTTGTCTGCTTCCCACCTCACAGCTGTACACCAAAAATTTTTGTCTTCTGTCGTGACAGACAGGATTGAGCTATTAGGTGAGCTCTTAGGAAAAGTCAGATTGGTTGGAAGGTTGGTTGGATTATTATTATTACTGATTGCGTAATCGTCCTACCGACCGGCAGGGATTCTGCTGACAACTGGTCCGCGAAGTGAATAGTAGAAGCCCTGAATAATGGCTTCCTTGCCTTTATATAGCCTCCGGGGCCAACGCCCAATATTCTCGAAGCTTGTCGTAACCTGCGTACGTGACTGCCTCACTTTCCGTGATTCTGGCCAATCAGAGCCCGTATCCAAGAGACCTTTCTAGTATATTCCTACTGCGTCTATGCTGCTGAACCATGCCCTGTCAACATGAGTCACTTCCTGTATGACAAACTTCTCTGCTACTCAAGATTTCCTAACATGCAGGAAACATGATTTCCACTCTTAACTGGCTATGCAGTTCCATGAATATAATTATTTTACATCTTTTAATTATTATCAGGTACGCCCATTGGGTATGCTTATACCTGACTCCTAGCCTCTTATGATAGGCTAATTCCTAATACATCAGGTGCAGCTATTCCTCCTACGTTCCCTGGGTTCGATCCTCGGAGGGAATAGCAGTCCTGGGTTCAAGTCCCTGGGAGGACACGACACGCGTATTTCTTCTGCAATGCGGTGTAATCCGTGCGCTAAACAGGTTACGTGTATGAGTTTTGGATAAAATACTTGGAGGGCCTTTGCTGCTTTCAACATATACGAAGCTGCATCTGTGAGCAGTACAAGCACTTTACAACAATTAGTCTCAATTTCAGATGGCCACAATAGTCGCAGAGAATCATTTACAAATCTTGCTATTGTGCTATGGTTGGTTTTCTCTAGTACTTTACAAGCAAGAAGATGTGGCTTACCGGGTTCGTCTGGATGTAATTTACCAACCACGAAATTTGCTATGTAACGGCCACACGAATCCGTTGTCTCATCCACCGATATCCAGACACAGTTCCTTCCGATATCAGAACGGATCAATTCCAGGGTAGATTCATATAGCGGAGGTAGGTAATTTTTCCTAACAGTTGATTCATCTGGTATTTTTTGATTTACACAATATTTCTCGAGAAATGATCGCAGAACTGGATTGTTTAATTTATTCCATGGAATGTTGCTGCATACGAAAGCCCTACAAAGATCATTTGAAAATGTATTAAGACTACAGGACTTGGGCTTTACCTGTGTAAGAAGTAGTTGTTGTGGTGTGCTGTTCTTCTCCTCCTTTGCTTTAATATGTGCAGTTGTTTTTGAATGCTGTTCAAGCTGAAATTTCTTTTCACATTTCACTTCCTTTGAGCAAACTTGACAGTACACGATGACACCATCTGTTGAATAGTCCCTATTACCCGACACCCACTGATTTAGTAAATCTCTTCTGCTGCTCTTTTCCTTAGGCATTTTTTAAAAAATAACACTTTTAGAAATGATATGCAGGGCATTAAAATGGAACGTAACTAGTGAACTGAAGATACTTCTGTCCTGACCAAGTGCCCAGCCCCCTGAGATTATTATCTGCTGTGGTAGAGAAAGGAATTCAGGGAAGTCCAGCCTGCCTACCCACACCTAAGCTATCTGTTGCCATTGTCAGTTGTGAAAGTAAAGTGCCGTTACACAGACAGTCGAAAATACCAACTAGCGAGGGATGCACATAAAATAGGCAACTAGCTAGGGATGTACAAAACAGATTTATTTTAGTAGTTATTGTAATTATTCTTAAATTCAGACATTATATACCGGAATATGCTGTTACGTCTAGAATATGCACTAACCCTCAAAATATGTCAAAATATGCAGTTGCATATGCGCATATGCATTAAAAAAAAATCCGGGCCCTAGTAATGAGGTGGAATTTCTGACAGTGACAGGCAGGGAATTCCAAAGTCTAGAACCCGTCACAACAAAGGAATTGTTGTAAACAGAGGATCGGTGAACAGGAACAGAAAGAGAGGAACCAGAGCGGGTATTACTGCCGTGAAAGGAGGACAAATACTTAAGCTGGGATGAAATGTATACTGGTTTGTCTTCAGAGAGCAGTCTGTATATCTGTATCAGTACGCGATACGTTCGTTGTTTGTCAGGTTTCAGCCATGAAATGGTGTGATAGTATGGGGTGACATGTGTATCATAACTCAGACTGTATATAAATCTAAGGCAACAATTAAGCGCTCGCTGAAGTTTCGAAGTCTGCTCTTTTGTTGCGTCTACCAGAATGACGTCACAGTAGTCGAGGACGGGAAGCACTAATGTTTGTCTGAGTTTGACTCTCACATTACAAGGTAAAATATCCCTGTTTCTTTTAACCGAATGAAGTATTGAAAATATTTTTTTACACACATTTTAAATATATTCAGACCAGTTTAAAGTTTCGTTCATTGTCACTCCAAGATTTCTCACAGTTTGGCTGAATGGAATAACTCTACCATTCAGTATAACTGGAGGAATAGTTTCGTATCGTAGTGTGGTCAACCATTTTTGAGAGCCAATAATGATTGCTTGTGTCTTGGAGGGGTTAAGAAGGAGGGAATTTTTCAAGGAGTAATCATTAAGTCACTGAAGGTCAGCAATGATGCCTGTTATGGCACGAGGCAAATCAGAGGTCTTACAGTGACAGTAAATTTGTAAGTCGTCCGCATAAAGATGGTAGCTACAATTCTTTAAATTAGATGACACGTTGTTTATGTACAAAATAAAGAGCAACGGGCCTAAAACACTACCCTGCGGCATGCCTTCTTTCCTGGTTAGCCAGTGCAACTGTGTAGAGCAAATGAAATGAAACCAGAAGGGAACTCTCCAGCACAAATCCTACAGGTACAGACAAACAGTTTTAAACTAAACTGAAAGACCAAAATCTAATCACCTGAGCCATGAAGAAAACTTTATAAGAAAGTAGTCTATACAAAATAAATAGACCATTTACAACTTATTTAACAAAAAATACACAGCCTTTTCTCTATAGACATTGGTCTCCAAACTCATTATTCCAAAATGTTTACTTGCTATCAAAAAGTACTGATCTGCTTTTAAGAAGGGTGTGTTGAATATCAAACATATCACAAGAAAATGAAATAATAAAAACCAAAAAAATACCAGAATTATGTGAATTTACAAATAGTCTGGCTTATCCAGAGGCCATAAGACAGATATTTTCATAACATATGAGAATACTTTTTGTACCGGGAGGTACACCTCTATGCCTGAAGTTTAAATATTGCGCCAATAAGTACTCCTCTACAGGAGAAACTCTGAACTTTAAAAACTGGATCAATTCTTTAGTTTCTCAGAAGATGTCACTACAGTAAATTTTGTGATTACGAAGTTGTCAATACTGTGTGGAGTTCAACTTGTTTTGTTTTCCATTGATCAAGAAGTGTGGACATTCTCTTATAGATGTCTCTACTAAGAAACTATGATTATGCCCCCTGGTGCGAAGTTAAGGAACCTTTTAAAGAAATTTTGTATTCATAAGTTTTCTCTTTACTAAATTTCGTTTTTTCATTTGTGGGTTGGCAATATTAATCTTTTCTTTCCATCTGTTTTGAATTGAGCCAATCCAGAATTTCTGTAATTAATTTTTAACCAATCATGTATGTCTTCTTCGACTTTGAGTGTATTTTCAAGACGGACCAATAAAGAAAGAGGGTGTGGCTTGATTATTCACGAAAGGTCTCGAATCTTCCACGAGGGTATAAAACTGCTGATTTTCTTGTCTCTGTGCCACTCGAACAACATCTAGCATAGTGTATGGAAGTGTAGCAGGAGGCGGGAAGCGCCTCTTTCATCCGGCAGCAGCTCTTCAACAAGGTAATGGCCACTTAACATCTTTATTTCTTGCTAGCTCAGCAGTTTAATCCGCGGGGAAGGTCCGAAACCTTTATTATGTAAACTATCTTGAAACATGTAATTTGCCATTGCTTTTGTAAAACTTCACATATCTTTAACTGTAAATCGGGGATAGAGAGTGCTTTACACTCTCGAGCTCCCCTTCATGTTGGATTTGAGGTGACTACGTTTTTGTAACCGTTTTTCTACTCTTCCTTGATGTGTTAAATTTATTCTGTATACAAGTCACCTCCGTAGTTTGGGAATAGCCCCTGATTCATCGGCCTAGTGCCTCTTAGGTTTTAAGAAGTTTCATGTAGGAGTGCAGATTCACGTCTCCATTCAGTTTTGCATTTTGGGCCGTTAACTTACCCTATTATTTTCCTACTAAGGCCCAGTAGGGTGGGTACAAGATACCCCTGTTTCATTGTAAGTGGTGCCTTGATGGCAATCTTGTGCAAAGTCTGGTATTGCCTTTAATAGGCTTGAAAAATTGAGAGCGGGTCAGCTCTTTCTAATATCTGGATATGTGCCTCTAGGAGGCCTGACATTGCTAGGTGGGAGCAAGTGCTCCATGTTATTAGGGGTTTTCTGCTCTTTGGTAAATATGTGGTCGTGAGCTGAGAGCTCAGGAATTGTAAAAAGTGGGGCTCGAAGCACAGATCGTTAATTTGTCTCTCCTGGTCTTGTACCTGATTATTTGTTGACTTCTTGTTATTTGTTGAATGTTCAAATTCGATGTGAAAATTATTAAGGGTTTTTTTTTTTTTTTTTTTTTTTTTGAAAATATAACCTTTAATGCAACTTTAATCAATATCTCAGCTTTGTAGTTAGACCCATTCCAGCCCGCACCTTCTTTCACCTCTGCTGTTCCATGGGTAGCCCCGTAACACTTATAATATTAACACACAAATCATAAGTACATCACATTTTCTGTTTCTGTGTAAAATGGAAAGAGACAACCAAGGCCACAGGGGCTCCTGACATTGTATTTCTCTTATTTTCCTCCTCTCATGTCATCAAATATTTTGTTAAGCATTCTCAACAAATATGAAAATTATTCTTAAACAAAAAATTAACCACCAATAATATTGATTAGTTCACATAATTATGAGAAAGCTCCCTAAATAGAAAACAACAACAATAATAATAATATCCAACATTTAAGGTATTTTCAATTTATCTTAGAAGTGAAGCTTCCACGGTGTGAAGAATTATTTAATTAAATTTCCAGGTTGAACCGTGTTGTACTTGTCTGCACATCACGTACAGTTTGCCGACGTTTCGAATACATTGCAGTATTCTTTGTCAAGGCGACTGAAATACCCCTACTCGATCCGAGGTAATCAGTCTCCCAGGCAGAAATTACACTACTTGAGTGGCCCTGATCTTGGCCTTTTATATCCTGGCTGACGTAAGAACTGGCTGTCTCGTGAGTATTCTGGAAAGTGTGTGTCACAGCCAGGTAGTGGGGTCATGCCCACGCTGTTATGTAATGGGGTTGCGGCCCGTGTGTTTATGTTGTGGTCTGTATGTCTTAAACTATGAATGATAGGCATCCAAGAATTACTGATTTTATATCCTTCTAAATTTATGTTATTCGGATGTTTCTTGATTTCGATAGTCTCGCGGATTTTCCTTTCCAGATTCCAAGGGATAGCTGCTAGGATCTTGGTCTTGTCAAATGATATTCCGTGCCTAGTTTCGTAGGAATGCTTGGCTACCGCTGAAATATCTGTGTTTTGGTTCTTGGTGTGACGGATATGTTCTTTTAGGCGGGTGGAGATCAGACGTTTTGTCTCACCTACAAAACAAGCTCCACAGCTACATTCAATGTGATATACTCCAGGGGCCTGTAATTCTATTGTGGCTTTTACTGGTGGTAGATAACGGGCTAGCTTCAGGTGAGGTTTATAGATAGTTTTTATGTTGTATTTGTCCAGTATCTTGCCGATCCTGTCTGTAGTGTTTTTAATGTATGGCAGTATCGCTGTTTTCGGGCGAGTCAGTTCTTCTTTCCCGTTGTTTTTTCCTGCGGCGGCCTTTTCTTTGTTCTCTTCTGATTTTTTAAGGACTCGTCGGATGTTATTGAGCGAGTAGCCATTTTTCCTGAGAGTTCTCGTGAGGTGTTCTTTCTCTTCCTCAAGGTGCTCTGCGTCAGATATCGCTATGGCCCTGTTCACCAGTGATGTTAGGACAGCCTGCTTTTGTGATGGGTGATGATGAGACGAGGCGTGTAGGTACCTGTCTGTGTGAGTGGGTGACTCAGCGTCCCATTGGAGTTGCGTATTACTAGCACATCCAGGAAGGGTAGTTTTCTGTCTACTTCTATTTCCATGGTGAACTGAATATTTACGTGTATGGAGTTGAGATAGTCGAGAAATAGCTGTAGGTTATTGCTCCCATGAGGCCAGATTACGAATGTGTCGTCCACAAAACGGAGAAAACATTTCGGTTTCAGGGCAGATATAGCTAAGGCTTTCTGTTCAAAGTGTTCCATATACATGTTTGCTATTATTGGAGAGAGTGGCGACCCCATCGCGGCCCCTTCTGTCTGTTCGTAGAACTCCCCGTTGAAATAGAAAGATATTTCAGCGGTAGCCAAGCATTCCTACGAAACTAAGCACAGAATATCATTTGACAAGACCAAGATCCTAGCAGCTAT
Source organism: Anabrus simplex (assembly GCF_040414725.1). NCBI lineage: Eukaryota > Metazoa > Arthropoda > Insecta > Orthoptera > Tettigoniidae > Anabrus > Anabrus simplex. The sequence goes on from NC_090266.1 coordinate 803,094,710, forward strand.
CCCTTGGAATCTAGAAAGGAAAATCCGCGAGGCTATCGAAATCAAGAAACGTCCGAATAACACAAATTTAGAGGAAGGATATAAAATCAGTAATTCTTGGATGCCTATCATTCATAGTTTAAGACATACAGACCTCAACATAAACACACGGGCCGCAACCCCATTACATAACAGCGCGGGCAAGCCCTCACAACCTGGCTGTGACACACACTTTCCAGAATACTCACGAGACAGCCAGTTCTTACGTCAGCCAGGATATAAAAGGCCAAGATCAGGGCCACTCAAGTAGTGTAATTTCTGCCTGGGAGACTGATTACCTCGGATCGAGTAGGGGTGTAGGGGTGTTTCAGTCGCCTTGACAAAGAATACTGCAATATATTCAAAACGTCGGCAAACTGTACGTGATGTGCAGACAACTACAACACGGTTAAACCCGGAAATTAAATTAAATAATTCTTCACACTGTGGAAGCTTCACTTCTAAGATACGAAACCTTTACGGGTAGGATATTCTCAAAGCTACTAGGCAGTTCGACAACCTTCGAAAGAAAATGAGTAACTACCTGGCTCGACTCGCCTTTCTGAAATGCTACAGGGACAACAGCATTATACCACCATGTGTGAGACTGAAATATCACACCAAGAACCCACGGACAGATCATATTCTTCACGAAACCAGCATAAAACTCTTCAGAGAACGGATCAGTGACACAAGACAGACTCTGGACCACCTCAACAATAAATTATTTCTTCTCCACCTGCAACTTGCCAGCCCTTTGTCTCTCAATGACTGGACCACATTAGACAGCATTAGCAACACACAATCCAAGCGTACACTGGAACTAGCCACTGCCAAGTAAAACAAGAAATTCAACCGCCTCTTACAAAAACAGAAACCGAAACCACCTGCTCCACTGCAGAAGAATGTAATAGTTAACCTCACAGACAAGCCACTCAGTGAACCTACTACCTCGGTCTTGAGAAAAGGACTCAACTACGCAGTAGCTCCTAATAAGATACCGGTGGAAGAAATAATTAGCAAAGTTTAAATTGCAATCCGACACCTTCCTACCGAATCTGCAGAGGAGATCAGAGAGGATATATCATGTCTACTGAGAACCGCAAAGCCGCCGCCATCCAATTTGACTAAAGGAGAAATTCATGCCCTAAAAACACTACGTCAAGATACGGAAACAATTATCCTGCCTGCAGATAAAGGCAACGCTACGGTGATAATGACACGCACAAACTACACTCGGAAAATAGAACAATTACTCACCGATTCTACATACAGAAAAATAAGGAACCCTACCAACCGCATTAAGAACAAACTCCACACACTGGTAAAAAATTCCAGTATCCCAGACGAATTAGAGAAGAAGCTGATATCCTCGGACCCGATACCTCCTAAATTGTATGGCCTTCCTAAAATCCATAAAGAAGGCATACCTCTGCGACCTATCGTGAGTGCTATAGGATCTCCCACGCACGATATCGCCCGTTACGTAGCTGGACTACTTCAGCCACATACAGGACACACTGAAACCTACGTGAAGGACTCCCAACATTTCATCCAGCTCCTTAAGGGCCAATCAATTGAAAGTACGGACTTATCAGTAAGTTTTGACGTCACTTTTCACCAAGGTGCCGCTAACAGAAGTATTTCCGCTATTAGACCAGAAACTTCCAGAAGACCTGTCAACACTAGCTAAAGAATGCCTTAGCGCCACTTATTTCTATTTCAACGGGGAGTTCTACGAACAGACAGAAGGGGCCGCGATGGGGTCGCCACTCTCTCCAATAATAGCAAACATGTATACAGAACACTTCGAACAGAAAGCCTTAGCTACATCTGCCCTGAAACCGAAATGTTTTCTCCGTTTTGTGGATGACACATTCGTAATCTGGCCTCACGGGAGCAATAACCTACAGCTATTTCTCGACTATCTCAACTCCATACATGTAAATATTCAGTTCACCATGGAAATAGAAGTAGACAGAAAACTACCCTTCCTGGATGTGCTAGTAATACGCAACTCCAATGGGACGCTGAGTCACCCACTCACACAGACAGGTACCTACACGCCTCGTCTCATCATCACCCATCACAAAAGCAGGCTGTCCTAACATCACTTGTGAACAGGGCCATAGCGATATCTGACGCAGAGCACCTCGAGGAAGAGAAAGAACACCTCACGAGAACTCTCAGGAAAAATGGCTACTCGCTCAATAACATCCGACGAGTCCTTAAAAAATCAGAAGAGAACAAAGAAAAGGCCGTCCCAGGAGAAAACAACGGGAAAGAAGAACTGACCCGCCCGAAAACAGCGATACTGCCATACATTAAAAACACTACAGACAGGATCGGCAAGATACTGGACAAATACAACATAAAAACTATCTATAAACCTCACCGGAAGCTAGCCCGTTATCTACCACCAGTAAAAGACACAACAGAATTACAGGCCCCTGGAGTATATCACATTGAATGTAGCTGTGGAGCTTGTTATGTAGGTGAGACAAAACGTCTGATCTCCACCCGCATAAAAGAACATATCCGTCACACCAAGAACCAAAACACAGATATTTCAGCGGTAGCCAAGCATTCCTACGAAACTAGGCACGGAATATCATTTGACAAGACCAAGATCCTAGCAGCTATCCTTTGGAATCTGGAAAGGAAAATCCGCGAGGCTATTGAAATCAAGAAACATCCGAATAACATAAATGTAGAAGAAGGATATAAAATCAGTAATTCTTGGATGCCTATCATTCATAGTTTAAGACATACAGACCACAACATAAACACACGGGCCGCAACCCCATTACATAACAGTGCGGGCAAGCCCCCACTACCTGGCTGTGACACACACTTTCCAGAATACTCACGAGACAGCCAGGGCTTACGTCAGCCAGAAGGGCTAGAATATAAAAGGCCAAGATCAGGGCCACTCAAGTAGTGTAATTTCTGCCAGGGAGACTGATTACCTCGGATCGAGTAGGGGTATTTCAGTCGCCTTGACAAAGAATACTGCACTGTATTCGAAACGTCGGCAAACTGTACGTGATGTGCAGACAAGTACAACACGGTTCAACCCGGAAATTAAATTGAATAATATTTTCAATTTAGTTTTGATTCACTGGTAAGTACCACCCAACGGCCAGTTTTGTTGTTGTTGAGAAAACAACATCAAATTGGCAGTGCTGCTACTTAGGCCAAAATTTTAAATTAACTGGAATAAGAGCTAATAATGGGTCATTGAATTATCTTGGAACCAGAGTGGTGACTGGGAATGACTAAGCCTGCCACTATGCAGGAGGGAGGTTGAGCCTGTAGGGACTACTGGTTCTGGCTTTGTCTCGCAATGCAGTTTGTTTCATGGTTCAGTGAGAGCAACTCCTGTGTGCAAAGTAAAGTGAAAATAAAATGGGAAATAATAATAGACCTAATTATTCTATTCCACATTGAGTGTTTATTTACGATTTGTATATCTGTACAGAATCCGCTCTTGCTGTTAGGAGATTGTATTTTAACAGAAATTCCCAGGTGATCGAGTTCCAAGTCGTGACACGGCTCATAGATTTAGTAATAAATTTTGTGAAACAGAAAATTTTAATGACAAGAAGCAAAGAAGGTGAATGATAAGAAGCAAAGAAGGTGACATGCATTGCTAACAGAGGAAAATCCTGAAGTCATTGGACAACACCTGAAAAATTCTCCTAAGAAATCTCTTGGCCGTCTTTCTCAGGAAACAGGAATTTCTTATGGTTCCATACAAAGGATATGAAATTACTTAATTTAAAACCCTATAAATATACTGTGGTGCATGAACTTAAGTTGGGTAATCCTGTGTGCAGGATTAGATTTCGTGAATGAATTTTGAACAAAGTGCATGACGGAGAAATTTATCCCAATCTCATCCTTATTCTCTTCTCAAATGAAGCGTGGTTTCACTTATGTGGGTACGTAGTTTCAAAACATCCAATACTGGAATGTCGAGAAACCAAATCTGCTCCATGAAGCACCTCTTTGCATCAAGAAATCAGAGGTGGGTACGTTTAAAGTGCATTAGAATTTCCAAGCTTATAAAATATACACACAGTAAAACTGGCGCAAAGCAAACTTGAATAAAGCGGAAACTTGTCCACTACGAAATCTCTTCTTGGTCCCGACGAAGCTTATGGTGTTATAATATTCTTACTTTTGTATAATTTGGAATCGCCTCAATTCAAAAATGGAAATGATTAATGAAATAATTGTTTAAAATCTACTTGTACAATGCAAAAAATTTAAGGAACTGATGTAGTCCTACGTAGAATATTTGTTTATTTCTGGTACTGGTATGATCAACGTCATTGTTTGGACATCCATACCATTAGTGAACCTGCTGTTCCATTTCTTCATTGGCACACATTAGGAATTTATTTCCATGAGGGAAAGGCCAGTAATACGTCTTCAAAGATAAACAGGTACAGTAGCCGAAGACAGCTAGTTGTTTGACGTCGCACCGACACAGATAGGTCTTACGGCGACGATAGGACAGGAAAGGGCTAGAAGTGGGAAGGAAGCGGCTGTGGCCTTAATTAAGGTACAGCCCCAGCATTTGCCTGGTGTGAAAATGGGAAACCACGGAAAACCATTTTCAGGGCTGCCGACAGTGGGGTTCGAACCTACTATCTCCTGAATACTGGATACTGGCCGGACTTAAGCGACTGCAGCTATCGAGCTCGGTAGCCGAAGACAGAAGTTGACCAAGAATCTAATGAGGTTTACAGACTAGCTCATTAATTGAGATAAGAAAGCAAGAGTACTGCCAAACAGTTAGCTACTGTATTCATAAAAATGAAGACAAACTGAACAGCATGGTTAAATCTTACGTGACATTGTCACAAAATAGTTAAAATAATTGAAGCTAAGGAAAAGGACAAACCCTTGGTACAGCAAATAATGTTCTGGTTCAAGTGTCGAAAAATGCAAAATTTATGACATGGTTACAAATAAAGAAATAATAATGAATGAGTGGAATCAAGGGAATGGTCGAAAGAGGAAGGCGAAGATCACGGTGACTAGAAAAATCAATGAGGTAGTGTGGGAGTGATTCACCTCTGCCTGGTCAAAAAATATGATCATATCTGGTCCGATGCTTCATAGTCAAGCTCTCGCTGCAGCCAGATCTCTTGGAAATCACGAGTTCAAAGCATCTACACGACGACTCAACAGTTTCAAGAAGAGGCAGAGTACCGTCTGAAATCAAGTTTACGGGGAATCTAAGTGTGACATGAAAATGGCAACTAATATTTATTTGGCATAATGGAATTGTAACATGAAAACATCTACGAGTATTTATTTATTTATCTGGCATGTCTACTTGTGAATCGAGACATTATCTAACATTATCACTCATTGTTGGGAACTGTCGCCTAGTTGTGGAATTTACCATGCACATTTAATTCAAAATTATATCTCCTATTTGTTACGTATTTGCTGGATTAATCTGATTCGCTCGATTATTATCGTTTGATGCCCGCGGCCCTGCGCAATGCAAACTTTGGAATGCTGGGAGCGGCTGACTTCCGGCTGCTCTGTGTGAGAGAGGGCAGTCTGGCTGTTGTGTTGGAGCATTCAACATGGCTGCATTAAGGAGAGCTCTTAAAGAGACATCTTTGCGTAATTGGGAGAACCGTAGTAATGGGGCCTGACTCTGGAGGATAACTCAGAGGATGTTGGGGCTATGCCCTTTACTTCTTAAATGCTTCTCAGTGTGCTCCAACCTTAAGTTTTTCATTGGTGTAAGAAGAAAACTTTGCGTGTGTTAACCCTTACCAATATGGTCAGTTCTAAAAGTGTTGTAAGTCTTAGTATTGGATAACTCTACTCAAGTAAGTACTGGAATGTCTATATTATTAAAGTGATCCCGTACAGCTAAGGAGCACATCCTTCGAAACTTTGGTTCGTTAATTAAAAACTGTAAACGTCTGCAAGCAAAATTCATTGTATCGGTTATGGACTAAATTCGTGAAAGTATGAAACTAAATTATATGGGAATTTGGAATCGTTAGTTTTGGGTCTATGAGGTTGTATTTTGTGCGAGTTGTTTAATCTTACTGTGTTGTGGTTCGTACCTTGTTTGCCTACTCATTCTTTGAGATGGTTATTATTATTATTATTACTATTATTATTGCAATTATTATTATTATTATTATTATTATTACTCATTCTTTGAGATGGTTATTATTATTATTATTACTATTATTATTGCAATTATTATTATTATTATTATTATTATTATTATTATTATTATTATTATTATTATTATTATTATTATTATTATTATCTTTCTGTTATTTTATTTTGGTGTTGATTTTCTTCCCTAATTTTCCTTAGTCGTTTGTATTTTCCTTCTAACTGTTGCTGTTGCCTTTGCCGGCTAATTATTTGGATGTGATCGTTATTTGCATTGTTCCGTCTTTAATTAATGACACCTCATGTAAGTATCCTAGCATAATCCAAAGCCCCCTTTATTCTAAATTACCTGAGCAGTAGGTCAACTGTTTGACAAAAGAAAATGTAATTTCTAACTATCACCTCTTGCATAAATAATAATTATTTTTAACAACGTCAAGTCTGTGAAAAATTGAAATTTGCTGGTCGATATTTAACTTAATACTTGTTATTTTCTTAACGTTTTCTTGTCACATTCTACTCATTGTTTGGGTTCCTTGCCTTTGTTATTACGTAATGTGTCATCCCCTTCTTATCTTATCTGATGGACACATTATTAAATTTGGTGGCTTTGATGACTATTATGGGATGATGGCTTGGCGTCGGTAAATGATCGCTCCCGTGGTGTGCTTGCGTGTTCTGTTATTATGTGGGAACATTTATAGTATTTTTCCTTGATATTTTTCATTTAGTTGGGATAGTTTTCCGCCTTTGTTTTGTTATTATTTAATCTGGTTTGGTTTATTTATGTAAATTTTATTCGCGGTTGGAGCCACTGATTTATTATAAGTGTGTTCTTGTGTGTGCCTTTGCGTGTGGCTTATTATTCGTTGGTAGTGTAGCAAATTTCAATTTTAAACAGTATTAGTAATCGCGGGCCCGCATACTGATTATCCTCTGACTATTTTATTTTAAAAAAATTAAATTCCATGTAGTAATTACCTGGCGTTTATCGTTAAAAAAAATTCTGGTTGCAACCAATTTTTCCTTTTTTAAAAATATTTTAATCTTTCTGTACATTAAGGTAACGTAATTGACAATTTTATTTAATGGTATTAGTTATGAGTTTTCCAACTTTGATTGTTTGTGGAAGCCTATGTTAATGTCAGCTTCATTTCATCTTAATTTAAATTTCATTACAAAATACTGTTTCTTCCTTTAGTTTTAATTACGTTTTTGGTTTTTATAAAGGAATATGTACATTTAACTTTTCTTACAGTATTTTAAAATTTCATATTTAATTTATTAAGTAAATATTCCTTTTTTTTAAATTTAATCTTGTCTGTTATTTAGTAGTTGGTAATATTGACCTGGCAACCTGTCAACGTTAATGTAAGACCCTGGCCTTTCTCCTTCATGTTTTTACCCTCCACGCTTCATATTTTGTGCTACTGCCCTTACGGTAAGTATTGTGTTTGTTTTCATTTTGATGTTTATGCATTTTCATTGTTTTGTGTACTTCTTGGTAAGGTTGCACTAAGGATGTGAATGAAAGTGTAGTGGATGACTAGAAATCAAAACTGGTAGGTTTGACTTCAGAATATAAACGTAGAAACATTTTCAATGTATATGAAATATGATTGTTCCTTCGGTTACTACCCCAACAAAGTCGCTCGCCGTTAAGGGACAAAAGTGTGCCAGAGGTAAAATGTCTAAGGAAAGACTTACAGTGTTACTGTGTGGGAATATGAAGGGAGAATTTTAAAAACTTTTGTGATCTGGAAGTGAGCGAAACCAAGATGTTTCAAGAATCTGAAAATTTATAGCCTTCCAGTGGCTTGGCAAAGCAATGACAGTACTTGGATGACTGCTATTTTGTATTTTGATGGAAGCCTGGTTGAATGGATTAGACACAAAAATGAAAAATGAAAACTGAAAGGTTAATCCTTTTCTTGACAATGCCACCTAGCATCCAAGCATAACATTGTCAAATGTGAAACTGTTCTAGTTCCTACCTAATACAACAAGGGATTTTGCAGCCTTGACAGCTCTTACAATGTTGCAAAATCTGTATCAGTTCTAGATGCAGTGAACTGAATTGGACTGGCTGTAAAGCAAATTAAGGAAGAAATTGTAATGAAGTGTTTCATCAAAGTGAGGTTTGGAGAGAGTGATAATACAGATGATGGAATGAATGAATGAATGAATGAATGAATGAAGTCCTTGAAAATGTATCAGCAATATCAGACTTGTGTTAAGCAAGAAAAAGTTCCCTGTGAAGCAGAGAACCTTATTCAAAGTGATGAACAACCTACAACCCACCACAATTTTGAATTAGCTACAGTCCTGCTAGCAGTGAGAAAGGCCAAGAAAGAGGAGCAGATGAAAGGAGATGAGAAAGGAAATGAAGATCAAAACAAGATTCAAATTCATGGATATGCTCTACAGAGCATTTGTGATGTAAATTTGCCATTGCATCCAACTCTTCCACGCTTCTTGAAGTAATGCACTCAGCTCAGGACTGTATTCAGAAAGACATGATTAGAAAGAGGAGGGGACAAGTTTCTTTGTTTGATCTGTGGGGGAAAGCTTAGTGTTGTGAAGTACTGCACCGCATAAACACATAGAAGATTTCTGGCGAAGGAAGAATGGGAAAGGGCTAGGATTGGGAAGGTAGCAGCCGTGGCCTCATTTATGGTAGTGTACATCCCGATGTGAAATGGAAAACCACAGAAAACCATCTTCAGTGCTGCCGACAGTGGGATTCAAACCTACTATCTCCTAAATGCAAGCTCACAGCAACGCGATTCTAACCGCACGGTTAAATTGCTCGGTAAAATAAGTTTTTTTTTTTTTACTATTTGCTTTATGTCGCACTGACACAGATAGGTCTTATAGCGACAATGGGATAGGAAATGCCTAGGAATGGGAAAGAAGCGGCCGTGTCCTTAATTAAGGTACAGGACCAGCATTTGCCTTGTGTGAAAGTGAGAAACCACGGAAAAGCCATCTTCAGGGCTGCCGACAGTGGGGTTTGAACCCACTATCTCCTGGATGCAAGCTCATAGCTGCACGCCCCTAACCATACAGCCAACTCGCCTGGTGTAAAATAAGTTTAAGGAGCATATACCCAGCCTTGTGAAATAGTATAATATAGTGTCATGATAGTGTCAAAATGATATACTGTGAATTATACTGTATGTAATAATAAAGTGCAGTAATAATTAATAATTTTTAACAAATCAGTATACTACAGTACTACGTACATCAATCTAGATAGCTGAGCATCATCCATATTTGGATACCAGTAACCTCTAAATAATATTTAAAAAAATACTGTATACTGTATTTTGTTTTCTGTAACAGTGGCGGTGGTTGGTATTTTAAGGGAAAAAAAAACCAACATTTTGTATAACGCGGAAACTTGTCTAATTCAGAAAACACGTTTGGTCCCTTGAGATATTCACTGCGTATGAATTTGTTAACACCAAGTAAATAACAGTATACATGTCTGTATGATGGATGTAGCTTCTGGGTTGAATTCTATTAAGAGTTCTGTTCCTTGTACCAAATGCTGCCTAGTACCACAATTTGTTGAGCTTTTGGGCAAGAGTGTGGAGAGTATAAAATGCTACACTGTTGGTTACTGGGAATGTGTGAACTCAAGAAGGTGGAAGCAGCTTTGGATGGAATGTAAGCTTTAACACCACCTGCAACATGCAACAACAACAGTCCTATCAAATTCATCCAGGACAGGTTGAAAAAGCAGCAGCAGATCACTAGCTCTAATTGGACATGGAATGCAGAGATGAAAGTAAACGGGAGGTGTGGGAGATGGAGATTCACTACATTCACTAAAAAAATAAATAAAAATACACTATAATTTTATTCTGAAATCCATAAAACTTTTAATATATAAACTGAAAACAGTAACTCAAACTTTGGAATTAAATATATTTCAAAAATAAAAGAAGACCAATAATAATCATACTTACAATATCTACAGTTGGATGGCTTCTGTACCTTACTACAGGAAGTGTGTTTGGAGAGATAAGTGACCTCTTAGGGTAAACAGAACTCTCCTTTGGGGATGTAACATCAGGAGCAGCCTGTAACGAGATATGAACCACATACATACAATTTACATTTTGAATTATATTGGTAATAAAACACCCACTACTGACCAGTCACACCGGTGAGCTCTCCCAAGCAACATTACTTTGACCTACTAATGGAGTGGAGGTTTCTAAAGAGTACCAGCAATTATGAACAACAATTTACAAGGTCGTAGAGCACAAAATAGAATATTAAAGATGAAGAATGAAAGATATGGATGTTATAGTTCCAACTTTCTTGCACTCCAGTTCCTGGCATTTTGTCAAATTATTAAAAACTCTTTTCTACCCATTAATCTTCAATGTGTTAATGCACACAACTGAAGTCCACACTAACAATAAAATAAACAAACACTAAATTCTGGTGCGTCCCCTTTTGGCCACACAGCCTTCATTCTCAGAGCTAAGGTCTCTGTTAAGTTTCTCATGTCTCTCTGGTCAATAATGATCCATCCTCTTGGGATTCTGTCCTCGGATCAGCTAATGTCTCTGGAATACGATTACAGCCTTAAATTTGTCTACCCAACTTATCCCAGAGATGTCCTGAGAGATTTAAATCATGGTTGTGTACAGGCCAGTTCAGTCTAACAATCTTTAACGCATCAAGATACTATAGTATGCAAGGCACTACACGTGGAAGAGGAGTCGTGCATGAATATGAATTCGTCTCCAATAAATGGAGTAAAAGGCATGACATGATCAGCAAGAATCTCATTGATGTAATGGTGAGGTTACTGTTTTCAGTTAATACCAATTCTGTTCAGGCCTCCATGGTGATGCCGCCCCATGCCATCACGGAGCTTCTGGCAAATGGCGTCCTTGCAGAGGAGGTATAATAATTTCATGTGGCTATTTCTAGCAGAGTGCAGCCCTTGTAAGGCAGACCCTCCGATGAGGGTGGGCGGCATATGCCATGTGTAGGACACTGCGTGTTATTGTGGTGGAGGATAGTGTTGTGTTGGTGTGTGAGTTGCAGGGATGTTGGGAACAGCATAAACACCCAGCCCCAGGCCATTGGAATTAACCAATGAAGGTTAAAATCCCCGACCCGGCCGGGAATCGAACCCGGGACCCTCTGAACCAAAGGCCAGTACGCTGACCATTCAGCCAACGAGTCGGACTGCAGAGGAGGTGCACTCTACATACTGCTCTCCAGATTGTCTACACACACTTTCCCTACAATCTGGAGATTTTAGGGAGAACCTAGACTCATCAGAGAACAACACTCTGTTCCATTCCTGCATGGTCCATTGGACGTGCTGACAAGCACACTGAAGACAGGCAGCTTGGTGCTGTCTAGTCAGATCTGCTCCCATAGCTGGTAATTGCGAATTTATTGTCTAAGGTGTTGTTGAACAGTCCTCTTGTTTTCATTAACACCACGCATATGCAAAATTCAATTCTGAGTTTCAACTGTAGTTGCATGGCAATCTCTTAAAACATGGTTAACAGGAAATCTGTCATCTCTGGCTGAAGTCTTCCTTTTTATGCCAGATCAAGTTCTTCTGGAGTAACTGTTCATCTCTTAAAACCATCTCACTGCCTCTTGCACCGTAGTTTATGGTGTGCCTATGGCAGCAGCAGCAGCAGCAGCAGCAATAGCAGTATAACGGAGGTTACATTCCATCATCACTCAGGGCAACAACCTTGCCAACATCTTCGGGTGTAGGAGGTGTGCTTTCAATTAAACTTAATGACGAAATGATACACTAAACATTGTTGACAGTTATGTTTTCCAAATGGAAATGAGGTAATTAAGCAATAAAACAACGCATAGCAGATGTTCAGTGCAGGAAAATCATTTGTTTGTGATAAGACCTAGTGTTGCACAAAAAAGTGTAATTAAGAAGGGGACATACCTTCAATCACTAGCTAATGCAGTCAGTAAAACTATAAAACCATACTTACCAAGGTCAAAATGCATTACTCCGTTTTAAATTATGTATAAAGTTAAAAAATTAGAACCAAATTAAAGTTATCTTTTTTTTTTTCTTTGCCAGTCACTTTACAATGATTTACTACAATTATAACAAATAAGAAATCTTTTAATAAAATTTACTGTTGGGATATTCTAACCTAGGTTCTGATAGGTTTTTCAATGGTAATTTGCATTTCTTGCACTGAACAACATTTTTCTAAAACTTATTAAGGCAGAATTACTGTTCTGAACAATATTTATGTCTCATGCAGTGGCAAAGTTTGGGCTCTTACATTTAACCACATAGATTGTAACATAAAGAAATACTATTATTCAATTAAATAGCTAAAACCAGATAATCATTTGCTAAGTACATAATAAGTAAAGCACGTAATATGCATTAAATGAAGAAAAATATGAAACACAACAATTGAAAAGTAATTAGAAACAATATATCTTAATGAAAGCATAACAGAACACTAAAGCCTACTATTCATATACACACTAGGCCTATGCATTATAAAACAAGTCTGGCACTAAACAGAGACTACTTAAATTCTGTGTACATGAATTTAATAGTAAATGTTACACACATATATGCTTTTATTTAAAATAATAATAATAATAATAATAATAATAATAATAATAATTCTAGGAGTGAACTGCATAAATTGTGAAATCACAAAATTAATAACTTACAGTACATACCATAATAACGCAGCCACACAACCTATCACACATCAGTCACATGTAAATGTCGTCGGTGTCGAGAAGGAAATCTCGGCAAGCAGTCCTAAATTTTGTATACGGCTTAAGAGTTCCTAAATAATATTGTTTTTACATTCCACTAACTACTTTTGATGGTTTTCGGAGACGCTGAAGTGCTGGAATTTTGTCCCACAGTAGTTCTTTTACATGCCAGTAAATCTACCGACACAAGGCTGACGTATTTGAGCACCTTCAAATACTACCGGACTGAGCCAGGATTGAACCTGCCAAGTTGGTATCAGAAGGCCACCGCCTCAACCGTCTGAGTCACTCAGCCTGGCACTTGTAGCTCCTGACATCAGCAGGAAGTGTGTTCTGAAGTTGTGACCTAGTCACAAAAGATGATTTGTTCTTCATGGAAGAGCGGTTGAGAGGAATAGCAAGGGAAGAGGCAGATTTGGTATTCAGATTATGGAATGAGGTCAGGAAATTAAATTCTGAAGAAATATACAGGGAAAGATTTTCATCCAGAGTTCGATATACTGACGTCAGTACATGAAATATCTGCTGTCATTCAGATTCCAACCACAAAGGAGCTTTGCAGCTTGGAGTTACACGAACGTTGTAACTCAAATCAAAAGCAAACTGAAGACCAGAGCTCAATGATCATTACAGTTTCATAGTTTGTTCGCTAGTCACAACAACATGGTACATTAAGAAATATGGGTAAGTGGTTCCACCTATTCAATACTACAAAGTTGTGAAGTTATTAATACATCACATATTTATTTGATCTCATTATCGGGACCAGTTTCGGCAACTATACTTGCCATCATCAGCCTAAGAAAATTGTCACAAGGCATTCTGAAAACTACACTAACATAATTTAAAAAATTTATGTATGTACAACTCGTTCTTAAACCAAGTTTTTGTATTGGGTGTACACCATAAAACTTGAATATTTAAAATACAAAGACTAGAATAATTATTATAAGATACAATACAAGTTGTAAATATTATACAATCTTTTGAATATAAAAATAGTAAATGACGTTGTCAAATTGCTTGTAGATGTTACAAACATTGATTACAGTATTGAGTTTTGTAAAAAATTCTTCATAAAATATATCTTAATTGGTCATTAAAAGGCATTCAATTGGCCTGTCAAATTGCAAACATTTTTCATTACATTTAACAAATTCCTACAATGGTGGGAGAAGGGGGTGAACACTATTTAACAGATACTGAGAAAGCAAACCTATTTAGTAGGGAATTTAGAGATTCAGTAGATGATTGTCAAGAGTTGGAAACCGAAACAGAAGATAGAGAGGGAGAGAGACAGAGGGAAACAAGAAGCTTCTCATTCACAAACGAAGATATTTTCAGAGAAATCCAACTGCTTCAGCAAGGAAAAGCAGCAGGAAGTGATCAAATTACTGGGGAGGTATTAAAGACAATGGGGTGGTACATAGTGCCTTATTTAAAATTTCTCTTTGACTATGTCATAAATAATAGTGTAATACCAAAGGAATGGAAGGAATCTATAATAATACCAATTTATAAAGGAAAGGGTGATAAAAGGAAACCAGAGAACTACAGACCAATCAGCCTGACCAGTATAGTTTGTAAAATACTGGAGAGTTTAATATCGAAGTACATCAGAGGGATATGTGATAAAAATTGGTTCATGAGGAGCCAGTATGGATTTAGAAAGAAATTTTCTTGTGAGGCACAACTGGTGGGATTTCAGCAGGACATATCAGATCAGTTGGATTCAGGAGGTCAGTTAGATTGCATAGCCATAGATCTTTCCAAAGCCTTTGATAGAGTGGAACATGGAATATTATTAAAGAAATTGAAGGGAATAGGATTGGACGTAAGGGTTACACGTTGGATAAAAGCATTTCTAAATTCAAGGGTTCAGAAAGTCAAAGTAGGAAATAATGTATCTCAGGAAGAGAAAGTTTGGAAGGGAATTGCACAGGGTAGTATAATCGGTCCGTTACTTTTCTTAATATACGCAAATGATTTAGGGAACAATATAACATCAAAAATAAGATTGTATGCAGATGACATAATTGTTTATAAGGAAATAAACAACATTGAGGATTGTTCAGAATTACAAAGGGACCTTGAAAGTATCCAACAATGGGTTGAAGAAAATAATATGAAGGTTAATGGAGGCAAATCAACTGTTACAACTTTTACAAACAGGAGCTTTAAAACTGAATTTGAATATACTTTGGATGAGGTAGTTATCCCAAAAGATGGCAAGTGCAAATACTTAGGTGTGAGATTTGAAAGTAATTTGCACTGGAAGAGTCATGTTGATGACATTGTTGGGAAAACATACAGATCATTACATGTCATAATGAGGCTACTTAAAGGATGCAACAAAGAATTAAAAGAAAAAAGTTACTTGAGTATGGTTCATTCATTGTTCATTCATTCATTGTTCATTATTTATTTACCATAAACCTTTACAGCATCTATGGAAGGTCAGGGGAAAAGGACAAGCCCCCTACACGTTGTGCCCCCCATTATTGGAATATGCAAACAGTGTTTGGGATCCTCACCAAGAATACCTAATAAAAGAAATAGATAGCGTGCAGAGGAAAGCAGCAAGATTTGTAACAGGGGATTTCAGGAGAAAGAGTAGTGTATCAGAAATGTTAAAGGAACTTGGGTGGGAAACTTTAAGTAAGAGAAGGGAGAAAACTAGACTTATAGGATTATATAGAGCCTATACAGGAGAAGAAGCATGGGGAGATATCCGTGAGAGGCTTCAGTTGGAAAATAATTATATTGGCAGGACTGACCACAAATATAAAATTAGAAGGAATTTTAGCAGAAGCGATTGGGGTAAATTTTCATTCATTGGGAAGGGTGTGAAGGAGTGGAACAGTTTACCAGGGGTAGTGTTTGATCCTTTTCCAAAATCTGTACAGATATTCAAGAAGAGAATAAACAGCAACAGAGAAAATAAATGAAGTGTTAGAGGGCATTCAACCAGTGCAGGTTATTGTAAATAAAAAAAATGTGTGTGAATAAATTAATTCCATCCCCTGGTCTAAGGAGTTTGGACAGCCAAAGTAGGGGACTGCCTGCAGGGGTGAAGTACAGTGGGGACTTCGAGGGCCCTGGGACCGCTACGGTAGCTGTGAAGGCCCTTCAGGAACTCTGAAAAGTGGTGGCAAAAGGGGCTCTGGTTAAGACGCAGCAGGTCGTTATGCTACTTAGGATCCAGAACGGGTAAAAAAAAAAGTAAATAAATAAATGCAATGTAAATATTAATGTTATACCAGTTGTATAGTATCATTTGAAGTCATTCCACTTACTGTATATCAGTTGACTATATTTGTAAGTAGTACAGGAGATATTATAGGTAGAATTTTGCAAACAATATAAATTTATTAAGGATGAGCTGTGTGTTTAATAGAAAACATTGTTAGCGTAAATTGTATAATATTGTATTATAGGAAAAATTTTCTTCTCTTGTTAATTTAATATTTAGTGTTTGACAATAATGTATTTTAGTGTACCATTTGCCACCGAGGTAGACACCTCATTTGCAAATAAAGAGATTTTGATTTGATTTGATTTGACATACAGTAAAATTGGCTGATTAGAATATTGAAAGTTGTTATAAATGAAGGAACATCAGATTACAGCACCAATTTTGATAAAAGCAGTTTGTCGTAGAATATATGTTAATGACCTGTGTAGAATGTTCGAGTTTGCCTTGATAGTATCTAGAGTATAGTGAGTAAATCTTGTGTGGATACAGTAAATTAAATTATATTAGTACATGTGTAACGTAATTTTGATAGCTGTACCCATAAATATGCATGAATTTGAGAACTGTAGATTGGTGGCAGAGATTTCTTGAAAAACAATATGTTCTGTAGAATTTTGGTGGATCTAGAAAGATATCGAACCAAGACGGACCTAAAAGAAGAAAACAAATTGCGTATTATCGTGACAGAAGCGGAGACAAGGAGAAATTCCTTTTTGTAAATAGAAACTCACCTCAAGCACCAAGTTGTCGAAGGTAAAAAGCTGATGAGGAACTGCCTTGCAAAATGACAGACAACAGACCACAAGCCCAAGCAGAGAGGCGGAGCGTGTTACGTAGGGGAAGGGGTGGTGGCGGTAGCTGGAGGGCATTGGTCGGGAGGGTGTGGATTACGGTGGGGGTAGTAGGCTAGCATGTTACGTATTATTTTGTATACTGATTGATCTTTTGTTATTTCTAGATTATTAATTACAAAAGTAAGTGTATCAAATAAAATTGTAGGTTATTCGGACAAGTCGTTAAGATTGTAGTTACCGAGCTCGATAGCTGCAGTCGCTTAATTGCGGCCAGTGTCCAGTATTCGGGAGATAGTAGGTTCGAACCCCACTATCGGCAGCCCTGAAAATGGTTTTCCGTGGTTTCCCATTTTCACACCAGGCAAATGCTGGGGCTGTACCTTAATTAAGGCCACGGCCGATTCCTTCCCACTCCTAGCCATTTCCTGTCCCATCGTCGCCATAAGACCTATCTGAGTCGGTGCGATGTAAAGCAACTAGCAAAAAAAAAAAACAGATTGTAGTTAGGGTTCTAATATTGATCTAGCAAATTGAAACATTGCTCCATTAGGTAAAATAAAGGGCCTTTGTTTAATATTTTGATAATGCTATATTGTGATTAACATAGTGAAAGCTATGTTTGTAGTAATTTATATGCTGCCCTATTGCCGAAAATCTCCTGTATTAAATAGCACTGACATGCTCATTGTACCTGATCTTAAAGGATCTTCCTGTTTGTCCAATATATGTGCTGCAACAGTTGTTACTGTGAAATCTGTATACACCTGATTTGTCGAAAGGTTTAGAAACATTAACTAGGCTAGAGTTATGAAATACGTCAAGATTTCTATTATTGGTTCTAAAGGTGACATTGATATTTTTTCTTCTTAAAAACGTTTGTTATTCTATAAATGTCAGGATTAAATGTAAAGGTTGAATAAGTTTTTGATCTAGTTGTTTCTTTTTGTAAACTGGATTTTAGTCAGTGCCTAAACTTATATATTATACGTTCTATAAAACTATGGTTGTAGCCATTGTGGGGAGCATTGCTACATATAGTGTTAAGTTCTTTATTTAAATCTGATTTTGACATGGGAACGTTAAAGGCACGGTGTATCAAACTATTATAGGTAGCACGCTTATGGTTAGGGGGGTGTATGGAGTCTTGTTTAATGGTAATAGCAGTGTGTGTTGGTTTTCTATAAATTTTGTATTTAAAAGAAAACGAAAGTCTAGTAATGGTTAAATCTAAAAAATTAAGAGCCTTATTAACTTCAGATTCTATTGTGAACATGATGCCTGGATCGATATTATTAAGGTGGGCTAGGGTGGTAGAGCGTTGGTCCATAATAATAAACGTATTGTCTACAAATCGGGACCATAGGAGTATATTGTTAAATGTCTTGTCTTTCTCTATTTTTGTATATTCTAGGAAATCTAAGTATATATTAGCTAAAATGCCAGATGCTGGTGAACCCACGGCTAGGCAGTCTTGTTTGTATATTACCTTGTTGAGTATGAAGTAGTTACTGTTAGAAGTTTCAGAAAGGTCATAAAGTGAGCTATTTCAAGTTGGCTAAGTTGGCTATGATTATGTAGGTTTTTTTAGAATGACTGGTAAAACCTTTTCTGGTTTAATATTGGTATACATATTGGTAATTTCGAATGAATGCATTGTATGATGTTGTTGTTGCAGTTTAAAGGGTATTTTTAACGGATTTGTTTGCTTGAAAAGTGTAGTGTTTACTCAGGAATTGTTGGATGAATTGCATTGTTTTATAAAGGGGGCTCGGTCTAAAATTTACTATAGGACATATAGGAATTCCATCTTTGGATTTTGGGTTGTGCTTTGATGGTTGGTAGTCCTGGGTTCATATTGATAAGCTTGTTTTTTTCACTATCAGTTAGCAAAAAGGTTGTGTTTTTCAGTATCTCTTTTAATTGTTCTTGAATGGATTGGTTTGGATCTTTTTCAATTATTGTGAAGGAACTATCTGTAGAAAAGCTTTTTGTTTTGGCGATATAATCTGTTTGGTCCATTATAACAGTAGTGTTCCCTTTATCTGCTTTGGTAACAATGGTTTGTAAATGATACGTTTATTATTATGGACCAACGCTCTATTGACACATCTACCACCCTAGATCACCTTAATAATATCGATCCAGACATCAAGTTCACAACAGAATCTGAAGTTATTAAAGCTCTTAAATTTTTTAGATTTAACCATTACTAGACTGCCGTTTTCTTTTAAATACAAAGTTTATAGAAAACCAACACACACCGCTATTACCATTAAACAAGACTTCGTATACCCCCACTAACATAAGCGTGCTACCTATAACAGTTTGATACACCGAGCCTTTAACGTTCCCATGTCAAAATCAGATTTAAATAAAGAACTTAATACTATATGTAGCATTGAACTCCACAATGGCTACAACCATAGTTTTATGAAACATATAATATATAAGTTTAAACACTGACTAAATTCCAATTTACAAAAAAAAAAAAAAAAAAAAAAAAAAACAACACCACAATTGGATCAAAAACTTATTCAACCTTTACATTTAATCCTGACATTTATAGAATAACAAACATATTTAAGGAGAAAAATATCAATATTGTACCAGTAAAATAGCCCAACTTTATGAATTAATATTAAACTTAGCAAAAAGTAGGTCTCAGGGCAATTCTGGGTGGTTTCTAGCCAGGGCTTGGTACAGGAGGCAGGGTCCTATCTACAAGAATATTTTAAAATAAATTGAATAATAGTTTTTTATTCAGAAAATGCATTTCAAAGTACACATCACCTTACTGTTGAAAGTCGCTGTCTTCAACGTCACCTTTTGATGACCCCTGCTCCCAGTTCACCAGGCTGAACGGGGATGGAACATGTTCTGGAAGTTGCCGATATTTCGTTGAGATGAGGCCGGAACACCCAAGTTGGTTTGATATGGGTTTGAGTCTTGAACTTTCGACGTTCTGGACGATCTCCGACGTTCCACGACGTTCTCCGATGATGTTGCGGGTAATCACTCGTCACATAACTTATACGAGTGAACAGAATTACACAGTCCCCCAACACTTTGGTTTAACAGCACTGTTTCATTTAATGTGGTTGTGATATGCAGTCGAATTCACTCTTAATCTTGCAGACAGAATAAATAAGTTCACTAAAGATGAAGATGCGGGTAGCATCGAGATTGAAAAAAATAAAGCACAGTTCATGAATGGAAATAAAGAAACTGAAAATTGTTCACGCACTTGGCACAGTTCGTGGTGATTTTCCACTAAATAAAGTAGCACTTGACATCGAAAGAAATTTATGACTGCTCTAGAGTTTATCAAAGACACTGCTGTTAGTCATGAAATAATACTGAACACTTTGACGAAGAAATAAGGTTGAAATGAAAAGCACAGTTCGTTGTTAGGCGCACTTGACATTAAAAAAATAGGTGACTGTTGAGAGTTTATCAAAGACACTGCAGTCAGTCACACACAAATAATTTACACACTGTTCAGAAGAAATAATACATAATTTTGTTTGAATTGGATAAAGAAAACAGTTTGAGTTCGGAGTGAAACACTGGTGTCGTAATATACGATTATGGTAATCACTTGCATTAACATTCATGTGAAAGTTCGAACACTTCCATAAACACCCTTTTTTATAAATAAAATTGTGCTGACTGGGATTTAACAAAATGTCACAGTTAATAGTATAACATAGTAGTGCCACATTGAAATTAATATTGATTCTGAGACTAAGTTTCACACAGGTAACATGGTAATAAACTCGGTTCTACAAGAAGAAGGTAAGTTATATCGAGAAGTTTCTATAAGCGCACAGAATGTAAGTTCAACACAACTGTTGTCACTGTCCGACTCGTTGGCTGAACGGTCAGCGTACTGGCCTTCGGTTCAGAGGGTCCCGGGTTCGATTCCCGGCCGGGTTGGGGATTTTAACCTTAATTGGTTAATTCCAATGACACGGGGGCTGGGTGTATGTGTTGTCTTCATCATCATTTCATCCTCATCACGACGCGCAGGTCACCTACGGGTGTCAAATAGAAAGACCTGCATCTGGCGAGCCGAACCCGTCCTGGGATATCCCGGCACTAAAAGCCTAGGACATTTCATTTTTTTCAACTGTTGTCACTTAAGTCTAATACATGACTTGTCACAATCAGAGTTCAAACACGTGCACAGATTATAAGTTCAACTTGATTGATAGACTCAATGCCCATTATAAAGACTTGGTTATATATTAGAGTTCACACGCGCACAATTTATAATTTCAACACGACTGTTAGAGTTTAAGTCCCACATGAAGACTTTGAATATTCGAAGATAGCCTCTGTCAGCACTTCGATGAACACTGCAGCATGGAGAGTCAGGCTGGACACTCAGCTATGACTGTCTGATCTGGGTAAAGTGAGCTCTCCGTATATTCAGTACGTCATCACATAATGTGATCTCTTTGAGGCTGATTATCTCGAGAATCTCTCGACGGATTTTCTCGAGATTCACAATTTGGGACGTTTATGTTATCCTCTTCAGAACGACGTATCGCTCAAGTCGCTGTGATTATTATTATAGAACGTTTAATTTTTTTTTCAACCGAATGTTCGCGAAGGCGTGCTGTTCATATCCAGAACATACCAGGCCATGCAGGCTACACGTGGCGTCAGGCGGGTAGTCTATACTGTCCCTGCAGCTACGTCACACACACAGCAGTCGCTGGCTCGCCTGCTCGCTCCTCCGAACATAAACAAACCAAGTTCGCTCTGAACGTCTTGCGTGACGACGAAGTACAATTAATAGTAAAAAAATACGGCATGTACAGGTCGTAACCGGTACAATATCACTTATAGAATGAATAATAGAAATCTTGACATATTTCATAACTCTAGCCTAGTTAATGTTTCTAACCTTTTCAACAAATCAGGTGTATACAGATTTCACAGTAACAACTGTGCCAGCACATATAATGGACAAACAGGAAGATCCTTTAAGATCAGGTACAATGAGCATGTCAGTGCTATTAAATACAGGAGATTTTCGGCAATAGGACAGCATATAAATTACTACAAACATAGCTTTCACTATGTTTAATCACGATATAGATATTATTGAAATAATAAACAAAGGCCTTACTTGACCTAACGGAGCAATGTTCATTTTGCTAGATCAATATTAGAACCCTAACTACAATTTTAACGACTTGTCCGAATAACCTACAATTTTATTTGATACACTTACTTCTGTAATTAATAATCTAAAAATACCAAAAGATCAATCAGTATACAAAATAATACATAACACGCTAGCCTACTACGACCAACCTTAATCCACGCCCGCCCGACCAATGCCCTCCAGCTACCGCCACCACCCCTTCCCCTACATAACACGCTCTGCCTCTCTGCTAGGGCTTGTGGCCTGTTGTCTGTAATTTTGCAAGGCAGTTCCTCATCAGCTTTACCTTCATCAACTTGGTGCTCGAGGTGAGTTTCTATTTACAAAAAGGAATTTCTCCTTGTCTCCATTTCCGTCACGATAATACGCAATTTGTTTTCTTCTTTTAGGTCCGTCTTGGTTCGAGATCTTTCTAGATCCACCAAAATCCTACAGAACATATTGTTTTTCAAGAAATCTTGGCCATCAATCTACAATTCTCAAATTTATGCATATTTATGGATACAGCTATCAAAATTACGTTACACATGTACTAGTATAATTTAATTTACTGTATCCACACAAGATATTAGTCACCATACTCTAGATACTATCAAGGCAAACTCGAACATTCTACATAGGTCATTAGCATATATTCTACGACAAACTGTTTTTATCAAAAATTGGTGCTGTAATCTGATGTTCCCTCATGTATAACGACTTTTAATATTCTAATCAGCCAATTTTACTGTATGTTAAATGTGATTAAAAATGTTTTGCATTTCGACAAGGCCAATTGAATGCCTTTAATGACCAATTAAGATATACAAGGATTGGGGCAAAAGTCATTGCAACTATTTTTTTCTTGTAGATATGTGAACGGATCACAAACGTATATGTGTCGTGTGGAAGTTCTGCAGACATAGTGTGTATGCAGAACAACAGATGGCTCTGTGACAGCTGGTAGTAGAGCAGCGAGGGCTGTGAAATCAGTCAGTAGGTGAGTGTCGTGCGAGATGGAAGTAACCCGTTTTGAGCAGTGCGCTTACAATAAAATAGCCGTTCTCCAAGGGAGAAATGCGATGGAATGTCACAGTGAATTAGTGGAAGCCCTTGGGAATAATGCCCTACCATACCGTACAGTAGCACGCTGGGTAGGAAAGTTTCAGCAAGGACGTGTGTCAACCAGTGATGAGTAACGTTCGGGACGACCTGTCAGTGTGCGGAACGACGTGGCACGTGCCGTCATCGAGCAGCTCCTGGATGAAGACAGACGATGGACGCTACTGGAGTTAGAGAGGGCAAGTGACATCAAGAAACGCACCATCCACAGGATATTGCATAATGAGCTGCAACTGCGCAAAAGCGCATCACAGTGGGTACCAAATGTACTGACGGAAGTTCAAAGGTGGGTGCGCTATCCAATATGCTCTGAGCACCCTACACGCTGGCAGCAGGACGGCGATCAATTCTTGTCACGAATAATCGCCATCGATGAATTTTGGGCCAGGGCATACGAACCAGAACTGAAACGTCAGGCCGCGGAGTGGCGACGTGCTGGATCACCAAGGAGGCAGAAGGTCCGTCACAATCCTTCTCCAGTCAAATAGATGGTGATCGTCGCGTATGACGTCAGGAGTGTCATTTTTTGCCACTTTGTTCCACATGGCAGAACAGTGACCGCACAGTACTACAGGGATTTCCTGGTGCGACAGGTACGACGTAGCGTTCGGGAGAAACGTCCGGATCTTGTGGACAATGCAATAATCCTGCATGACAATACAAAACCACATAAAGCAGAGTGTGTAGGGCAGCTACAGCGATGTTGGGGATGGGAAGAATTGGAGCACCCACCATACTCTCCCAACATTTCGCCCTGTGACTTTGATCTCATTCGAAAGATTAAGGAACCACTACGTGCTAGGTGGTTTGCAACACGAGAGGACATTGCTAGTTTGTGCGCGAACAGGTGACCCGCTTCACACATGGTGCAGCAAATGCTGAGGCAGTTGGTATTCAGTGCCTCCCACATCGTTGGCAACGTGTGGTGTCGGTAGCTGGGGACTACTCTGAGGGTCTTTAGGCCCATGTGTGTACTGTGTTGTCATTCTTTTGCACCAGGAAGGCCATATTGCCCTGTATACTACCGTAATAAATTAATGTGGTATGATATTTCAGGGCTATTCAGTGTCCACACATGTAGTTAACACCTTGTCCTTTCGTCTGTATATGCCACATTTTCCAACCGGACTGGTATCTTCAAGAAAAAAAAAAAATAGTTGCCACGAATTTTGCCCCAACCCTCGTATTTTATGAAGAATTTTTTTACAAAAACTCAATACTGTAATCAACTTTTATAACATCTACAAGTAATTTGACATTGTCATTTACTACTTTTATATTCAAAAGATTGTATAATATTTACGACTTGTATTGTATCTTATAGGAATTATTCTAGTCTTTGTATTTTAAATATTCAAGTTTTGTGGTGTACATTCGTTACAAAAACTTAGTTTAAGAACAAGTTGTAAATACATAAATTTTTTAAATCATGTTAGTGTAGTTTTCAGAATGCCTTTTAACAATTTTCTTAAGCTGATGATGGCAAGTATACGAGGATGGTTTGAAAAGTTCTCGGAATCACCGCTAGATGTCAGTGCTAGAGCAACGAGGTTCCCGCGCAATAATCACACATCCTTTGTGAGTGAACACGTGGCGCGTCAGTCCTCTAGCTGCAGGAGTGTGGTAGTGACGACTCTTTGTTGTTGTTCCTGCGTAGTGATTTGTGACAATAGAAAAAAACTGAGATTCAAGCAGTGATTAAATACTTTGTAAAGAAAGGTATGAAAGCAAAGGAAATTCATGCCAACTTTCAGAACACACTGGGGGACTCTGCTCCTTCATTTTCAACTGTTGCCAAGTGGACCAGCGAGTTTAAATTTGGCCGGGAGAGCTTGGATGATGATCCGCGTAATGGACGGCCAAAATGTGTACAACTCCAGAATTTACTGCAAAAGGGCATAAAATGGTCATGGAGGATCGTTGACTGAAAGTGCGGGAGATTGCTGAAGCTGTAGGGATGTCTTCTGAATGGGTATATTATATTTTAACCGAGGAATTGGGTATGAAAAAATTATCCGCAAGATGGGTGCTGCGGCTCTTGACATTGGACAATAAACACACCAGATTGGAAATGTCTGAACAAAGTATGGCCCATTTTCAGTGCAACCAACAAGATTTTTTGCGCCGGTTTGTGACTACAGATGAAACTTGGGTCCACTACTATACCCCAGTGACAAAACAGCAGTCAAAGCAGTGGAAACATGCTGATTCACCACCACCAAAGAAAGCAAAGGCAGTGTGTTCGGCCGGAAAGGTCATGGCCTCAGTTTTCTGGGATGCAAAACGCATTCTGCTAATAGATTATCTTCCTACTGGCCAAACAATTACGGGGCAATACTATGCAAACCTCCTAGACCAACTACAGGAAAAGATACGCGAAACAAGGCCTGGTTTGGCAAGGAAAAAGGCCATCTTTCATCAGGACAACGCTCTGCCACACACAAGTGTTATTGCCATGGCAAAACTTCATGAACTGGGGTACGAATTGTTGCCACATTCACCTTATTCACCTGATTTGGCACCATCAAACTTTCATCTATTCCCCAAGCTGAAAATTTTCCTCAGTGGATGGAGATTTTCTACAAGGGAAGAACTGACAGACGAATTGGAGAGGTATTTTGCAGGCCTGGAGGAATCTCATTTTCAAGATGGGATCAAGGCATTGGAACATCCCTGGACCAAATGCATTAGTCTACAGGGAGACTAGGTTGAAAAATAAAAGCAGTTCCACCGAGGTAAGATACTTAATTCTAGTACATTCCAAGAACTTTTCAAATCACCTACGTAGTTGCCGAAACCGGTCCCAATAATGAGATCAAATAAATATGTGACGTATTAATAACTTCACAACTTTGTAGAATTGAATAGGTGGAACCACTTATCCATATTTCTTAATGTAAATCTTGATTCAATAAGGACCAAAAATGAAATTTTTGACATTAAACACGGTATATGTCGCAATAGCCAATATTGCTAGTATCAGAGTCTCAATAAGTTTCATCTTCACGTACTGTGTCAAAATGTCCTTATGCCTTTTGAGTGGGTATAGTGTTGTGTACATCTTTCTGCAAGTATTACTTACAGGTGCAAACCAGTCAAGGGTTTCAATCAGTCACACAATGGTTCTTCAATATTTTACTATATGGAATTAAGGTATCAATACAAGTCAAGTCATCTGTTAGATGAAGCAAAATCTATACATGTTTCAGCCTAATCTCAAGGCCATCTTCAGTAGTAAAAACAATGATTACATAATATACAAATTAAAAATCGTAATGATGTGAAGTGACAGTGATCATGATTAGTGAGTTAAAAACACATTGAGGTACAAAGTCCTCTCGTCTAATAGATCTTGCTGACTGCTAAATAAAAACACTATGCTGAGGAGTGTAGTGAGACCGTCAATACTACGAATAAAACATGTATAACATCTGTAATGAGAAAAAAGGGATATATGAGTGGATGAAGAACAAGTTAAAAATGATGTACGAAAAGAAAACTCATATGACTTACTTGTAACTAAAAGTTGTCGTCTCGAATGGAGATGACCTTGTCGGTCTCAAGTCACGTTAACACCTAAGCCTGTGTGTGGCTTACTGTGTATCTTTGTCGATGTGGTTGGGAGGGGTAATGGAGGGGGAGGTGCAGGGAGGGAGGGACGTTGTGATTCGCGGAAGGAGGGTGTTGATGGAAGGGCGGGTCTTGTTCTAGAATGTCTGTAGTGAAACTCTTTTTTATTAATGAACTGTTCGCAGATAAGCGGGACAAAGGTTTCCAATAAAATATTTTTCTTTTCGTTGATTTCATTCAAGTTATAGACGGGATTGTTATATTGGTCGATATCTATATATATATATTCTCTAGTATATTAAGTAAGGGACCTTTCTGTTCGTAATGCAGGATCTTTAAATCTTGATCAATTGTTGTGTATTTATGATTTTTCTCTCTACAATGTTCGCTCATGGCTGAGTAGCGATTATACTTTAGGGCATTAAGATGTTCAGAGTATCTTACATTGAAACTGCGGCCTGTTTGCCCAATATATGTTGAAAGACATGATTGGCATTTTAATTTGTATATTCCAGAGTTAGAAAATTTTTTGCTGTTGACAGTATGAGAATTAAAAACATTTTTGTATTGGTGTGAACGGTCTTGAAAGCTACTTTTAACTTGTGTTTTTTAAAGATGTTTGAAATAGGATATATATTATTATTATTATCATCAAAGGTAAATGTGGTGAACTTCTCTTTATGGGAAGATTGTTTTTCTAAGGTGGTCTTGGGTTTATTTCTAAATTTATTGAGAATTTTATTCACGAAAGCTTTACTGAAACCATTACCTTCGGCTATTGCATAAATGGTGTTGATTTCCTTTCTAAAATTCTTACGGGATAAAGGAACATTAACAGCTCTGAAAATCATACTATTGTAAGCTGTCTTCTTCTGTGTCCTTGGGTGTAGAGAAGTTTGGTGGATTGTGTTTATTGTGTGAGTGGGCTTCCTGTAAATATTAAAAGAAATGGTTTTATTCTGATTGCGAGTAATAGTTAAATCGAGATAATTAAGGGAATTGTTGTTCTCGGATTCTATCGTAAACTTTATGTGTGGATCCAGGCTATTAAGTAATTCAAGAACGGTGTTGCTGTCAGTAATGTGAGAATCCAGGATAATAAAAGTATCATCCACATACTGAGTCCAATGTTTGATCCCATTAATTTTACCTATTCGAGGAAACCTACGTAAATATCAGCGAGGATTCCCGAGGCAGGTGACCCCATAGGAAGCCCTTTCTGTTGGTATCTGATGTTGTTAAAAGTAAAGAAGCCATTATTTGATGTAAACTTGAGGATCTGAATAAACTCTTCTATCTCCCCTATAGTCAATTTACTGAATTTAGAAAGATTGTTTTTTACTATTACGATGGTTTTATTGACGGGTACATTCGCGTACATATTTACTATGTCAAAGGAGTGAAGGGTGTAATGTTTCGGTAACTTGAGATTTTTTATTCTATTGCAGAATTCTAGGGAATTTTTAACTGACGTGTTAGCTTGAAAGGAATAATGTGTTTTAAGAAAATTGTGAATAAATTGGGATATTTTGTACGTCGGACTACTTCTGAAGTTAATAACGGGCCTTATGGGGACATCCGCCTTGTGAATCTTCGGTAACGCTTTCGCCGTAGGTAACTTGGGATTCATGATGATCAATTTTGATTTTTCTATGTCATTAATCAACGAAATCAACGAAAAGAAAAATATTTTATTGGAAACCTTTGCCCCGCTCAACTGCGAACAGTTCATTAATAAAAAAGAGTTTCACTACCGACATTCTAGAACAAGACCCGCCCTTCCATCAACACCCTCCTTCCGCGAATCACAACGTCCCTCCCTCCCTGCACCTCCCCCTCCCAACCACATCGACAAAGATACACAGTAAGCCACGCACAGGCTTAGGTGTCAATGTGACTTGAGACCGACAAGGTCATCTCCATTCGAGACGACAACTTTTAGTTACAAGTAAGTCATATGAGTTTTCTTTTCGTACATCATTTTTAACTTGTTCTTCATCCACTCATATATCCCTTTTTTCTCATTACAGATGTTATACATGTTTTATTCGTAGTATTGACGGTCTCACTACACTCCTCAGCATAGTGTTTTTATTTAACAGTCAGCAAGATCTATTAGACGAGAGGACTTTGTACCTCAATGTGTTTTTAACTCACTAATCATGATCACTGTCACTTCACATCATTACGATTTTTAATTTGTATATTATGTAATCATTGTTTTTACTACTGAAGATGGCCTTGAGATTAGGCTGAAACATGTATAGACTTTGCTTCATCTAACAAATGACTTGACTTGTATTGATAGGAGGATTTTATAAATATTTTCTTTTGTAAAGTGATAACCGTCAATACAGAATGAGATTCATAACTTGCAATGAATTTAAAGTCACTGGAAGGATAATGTGGTTTTTATACAGGGCATTCAAAAATCCCTGCCAATCATTATAATAACTTGTTTCTTTAGGGGTGGTTGAGATGCAGAGTGTTGTCACTGGCGTACATGCTAAGTTGTTGTAGGCTGGTGTTTACATCTTGTATCACGCTGGATATATCGTTGATACCAGCGTGACAGTAAATCTGGATGTCATCTGCATAAAGGTGATAAGACCTATCTGTTATATTTTATTATCAGGGAGATGTCACTAATGTAGAGGACAAACAAAAGAGGCCCAAGGACACAAACCAATGAGATGTTTCTTCTTAATGAACATACACCTAAAATGCTTCTCAATTGTACCATTCTTCCTTCTTCCAAATATGCCTCACCAGCCTTTTTGGTAAATAAGGTGGATGGTTCCTTCCATTTGTTATCAATTATCGAAAATTAAATTCTAAAATTCTTTATAATTCATATCCCATATGTGAAGTTTTTGCCTGCTGCCATTTCTTGATGGATACAGTACTTTTGTATCCATCTCTTAGCACAGGCCAGAGTAAAGTGTAGCTTCCACCAAAGTCCCAGTCTCATCCATGGCTGTGACAATATGGAAGCTGCTGGGGTATGGGTGGTGCTAAGTAATGACATTCAGAGCACGACTAGTGCATCTGAGTGTTATGAAAGGTGTTGCTCATAGGGTCAGTCGTGCTGTAATAGCACTTTCTGACCCAGTGAGGAAAGCAATGGCAAACTACCTCACTCCTCGTCTTGCCTAGTACGCCTCATTTTGGTGCTGCCATTGGTTTTTGCGATTTCCTTATAACCGCATAACCTTTGGTGGTGTTATCTGAGGATCCAACCAGCCTCTGGGCTGATGACCTAACAGACAGACATGTGAAGTTTAAAATGCATGCCGATATTTTTGCAATGACAAATATTTTTGTATTGTCCACTTAAATCAGTGCATTATTAGATTCCTTTAGATGCTGAAAGTAACTAGCTGACTGCATTCATCACCCCAGTTGGCACTTTTCAATTTACTAAGGTACTTTTCGGTCTCAATCTTGGGTCCCAGATAATGCAACGTTTGGTGGATTGTATTTTTTCTGATATCAAGTATAAGTACATCTTTCCTTATAGTGATAATTTGTTAATTTTTAATGCAGATTTCGATTCTCACATTTAGCATTTAGGTGAAGTATTTTCTTGACTCTGTACAGCTGGTCTTATGACTAACCCAATCAAGATTTCCCTTGTGCATACTTCTATAAAGTTTTTGGACACGTAATTTTGAAACATGACATCTCTGTGGATCCCAATAAAATTTTTGGTAAAAGTTAAACTCCCTCCCTCTAAGAATCTCAAACAACTCCGTGCTCTTCTTTGCATGGTTTCATTTTATTGTCATTTCATCCTTGGATTTTCATAGAAAACCGAGCCATTGAATTATTTTAAATGTAAAAACAAAATTTTTTGTCGACTACAGCCCAGAATCAAGCATTTACTACATTGAAATTGTTTCTTACATCTGCCCAAATACTTCAATATCCTGATTCTTCAAAGGAGTTTGAAGTTCGTACTGATGCTAGTGATTACATAAAATCAGCTTCATGGTCCGTATCGCACTTCAATAGATTCACAATGAAGTATTTATTTATTTTCCACCTAGTCGATACAATGATTGCCTAAGGCAATTTTTATTGAAATAAAAATTGCCTTAGGCAATCATTGTATCGACTAGGTGGAAAATAAATAAATACTTCATTGTGATGCTAGTGATGTCGTCGTAGCTGGAGTCCTCCATCTAGTGATCAATGGAAGTCCCTTACCCATAACTCTATAATAAACGCAATTATTCCATCTTTGAGCGTGCTCCCAAAATTGGACGCATTGGCAGCTGGATTTTACGACTTTCAAGATTTAAATTTTCTTTTAAGTACTGTATATCTTTGGACAAGAAAATTCTGTAGCGGATGCTCTTTTCTGTTTATCTAATTTCCCCCTCCGCTGATTCAGATCTTGATCTCTACCTTTCCACCCTTTTACTCATTTTGCATTCTTCTTTTCACATTTATACTGTTTCTTCTCTGATGGATTTTCCTTTAGCAAAATCACCAATCCCAAGATGAATTTTGTGAAAAGCTCAGTTCTGATATAAATGATCCTAACCATTAAAGGTCCCTTTACATTTCCAAATAATTTATTAGTTTATAAGCCTACTCATAAATGGCTTCTCAAACCTGTTTTACCTGCCAGTTTACAATCCATCATTTTAGCTTACTACCACAGTTCACATGATGTGCACACCTTGGTGTTGCTAAAATGGTGGCAAGAATTTCTTCTCTCTTCTTCTGGCCTCAAATGCGTAAATCTATTCAGAAATTAGTATTCACTTGTGAGCAATGTCGGAAATCTAAACCCCATAATTGAGGGGTGCAGGAATTTTCGCTGAAGTGAGGAGCCAACCCAAAAGTCTTGGTGCCAGCACGAATCCCACCAGTATGATACCAATAAATAATCAAATTCCACTACTGAACATTAACCTCGGTATTGCTTTTTCTAATTTTAACATTCGAATCATCCAGAAATATTAAATTAAAGAGTTATAGGAGGACTTTATTTTACAACAGACTTTACGTCGCACTGACACAGATAGGTCTTACAGTGACAATGGGATACGAAAAGACTATGAACGGGAAGGAAGCGGTCGTGGCCTTAATATACGTACAAGCCCAGCATTTGCCTGGTGTGAAAATGGGAAATCACAGAAAACCATCCTTCAGGGCTGCCCACAGTGGGGTTCGAACCCACTATCTCCTGAATGCAAACTCACAGCTGTGTGCCCCTAACTGCACAGCCAACTTGCTCGGTATATATAGTAGGACTATTACCTGTAAACGCTAGTGTCAGTTTTGTTTTACAAAATTCAGAAGATACTGAACATAGACTTACAGTCTTATGGAATAATGACCTAATTCTTGCATGGTTGTTTGCGACCATGTATGTGCCTTTCGGTCTTGCTACTAAAAACCCACTGGTCCACAGCCCTTGCAGGATCAAATTCATTTACTGCAGGTAAATACATATTACACATCACCAAATCACACAAAATGTTTGTTTCTAATGACGATCAGAATCTGTCCTGTATAAGGTTCATCTGACTATATCCTTGCTCACACGATGCTGTAGAGACTGGAAGAACACATACAATAGATAGTAGCTGTCCCAGCTTGCCAGCTCGAACAGTCTGAACTCGTTTTTCAAGAAATTTGAACCCGTACCACTCATTTTGTATGCGATATATGTAGTTCTCACCATTTTCACATTTTGCAAGTTGCTCCCTGAAATGTTCTGCTAACATTGAGATGTCATCAACACTACTTTTCCAGATAAGTTCCAGTTGGGCATGCAAAAGTATCCGATAAGGTTGTGCATTTCTCTTCAGTTCTATGAACCAAGAAATTCTTTCATTCAATTACCTGACACTATGGCTAATCAGTTTTCCTTCTGCAAATGAACAGCAGAACTAGAAACTGGTCCAAATCCCTTCAGTTGAATGTACTGCGAAATGCCACTTATAGAGGCGTTTGTTTGGGCCATGGGTAGTTTTGAGTAATTCAAGTTATGCTATTTTACTTTTTATACATATTTCAATAGTGCTGAGAATTAGCTGCTCCCTCTGAAATAAGAGAGAAATTCTTCAGAATTTCTAAAAAATCCATAAAAAAGTGCAGTGTACGAACAAATTTTTAATCAGTGAACTTTCTCTGTAGACATGTAGCCACTAGAGCTACTTTATATTTACTTGCAATTACATTTTCCAAGTGCACAACAACACATTTTCAATCAATCACCAAAGCTGATACACCCATTGTACGCTGTGCAAATACTAACATTTCCGAACCCTCGGTCACTTCTTGTAGCCTCTTGGGAGACTGCTGGAAGAATTTTTAGAGCGATTTCAGCAAAGAACCAAGTACATCAACACAGTCCACATTTTTTTACAGAAAATAATACACTTACCTGAAGTCTATGTGCTATGCAGTACACAGCAGCGATATGTCTGACATTTTGTATAATGTTATGAATGAATACACTGTGTGCACCAAGCAACTACCAATGCCAACTACCTTTGTACCAGACAATCATTCTGAAATGCCAGTTCTTCAAGTCCCTTTTTGAGTGTTTTAATGTAACCAGCTGCACTTCCACTTTCTAAAGATGTGTGATAGGAAAATTTCTTTAATTTTGAAGTTCCTTACGAATCTTCCATAGAGAATTAGTTGTTCCACAGATACATTCTCCGTTGATCCATCCAGCAGTAAATTAACACAACTTGCATCTTTCGGCTTAGAAATTAAGGCTCTTCTTAGCATCTTAGCTATTTGACTATTAAATTCCTTGTAACTAGTTCTATTGCCATACCCCTCTTTCAGCCCCGCTCTCAATTTCTTACTCAGTCCCATAATCCAGGAAAATATGTGAATGGCTTATTATTCTGCACAATATAGTATACAATATTGAAAAGCTTCTTCAAATTGTGAAATACATTAGAATCCATTTTCTTTACACTCATACCCAGAGGCGTTGTTTCTGATAGAAACAATGTTGTATTAAAGCTGACACACAGTATCTGTGTTGTATGGATTTGCTGCTCATCATCATCATCATTTTCCAGCTCCAGTTTCCCGGGTCTGGTGTACAAGTGCTTGGCACTTCTTCCTGTCAAAATACAGTTTCTGTTCTTCTTATGTCCTCCCACTTGTCCTTCCTCTTGCTGACCTCCGATTTCACTGTGTCTATCCATCGATTCCTTGGCTTCTCTACTAGCCTCTTCCCTTTCACTTCTTTATCAATGTAATTCCTTGTTGTTCTCGTTCTGTCCATCCTCATGACATGTCCAAACTATTGCAGCCTGCATCTTCCTAAAAGCTCAGTAACAGGTATTTTGATGCCAGCCCCCTTTCTATTTGCTTCATTTCTAATCTTCTCGTTCCTGGTCTTGCCGGGCTGAGTGGCTCAGACGGTTAAGGCGCTGGCCTTCTGACCCCAACTTGGCAGGTTCGATCCTGGCTCAGTCAGGTGGTATTTGAAAGTGCTCAAATACGTTAGCCTCGTGTCAGTAGATTTACTAGCACGTAAAAGAACTCCTGCAGGACTAAATTCTGGCACCTCGGCGTCTCTGAAAACCGTAAAAGTGTAGTTAGTGGGACGTAAAACAAATAACATTAAATTATTATTATTATTATTGTTCCTGGTCTTTTGGTTCATTGTTCAAATGAATTTAATTTCTGTTGACTGGATTTTACCATTTGCCTTGTTATGCAGAGAACATGTTTCGAGTCCATATGTGAGAACTGAAATGAAGTAGGTATAAAACATGGTCAATTTTGCTTTCTGTGGTATTTTATCAAACCAGAGTATATTTCTCACTTGGAAATGAAACTGAGAAGCTTTCTGAGTCCTTTTAAGTATTTCTTGGCTTAGCGTGTTATCTTTTGAAATGATACTTGCAAAGTATTTGAAGTTAGAAACAGACTGTAACAGAGTTCCTTCCAAAAAATGTTTGAATTTGTGCCTTTCCTGTCAATAGTCATTTCAACAGTTTTTGTTTTACTGATGTTTAGTCCGTATTCTTCAAACTTGCCATTCCAGCGATTTAGTTTCTGCTGTACTTCTGCTTCATTTTCTCTCCAGATCAGAACATCATCTGCAAATATTAGAATGTTAGGCTCTTTGCAATGTTCTTTGATGGATTTTATGATTCTTAAATGTTTTTAATTTAAATGGCCCTGTAAAACCTATTACTACTTCCAGGTATTTATCGGAAGAATCTGGAAATGAAACATAAGATTTATGTTGAGCCATACTTTAGGGCCAAGGCAGACAGGGAGTTGTACGTAGATGAAAGAAACAGAGCGAAACAAATAGTTGTTGAATCCAAAAAGAAGTCCTGGGAAGATTTTGGTAACAACTTGGAAAGGCTAGGTCAAGCAGCAGGGAAACCTTTCTGGACAGTAATAAAGAATCTTAGGAAGGGAGGGAAAAAGGAAATGAACAGTGTTTTGAGTAATTCAGGTGAACTCATAATAGATCCCAGGGAATCACTGGAGAGGTGGAGGGAATATTTTGAACATCTTCTCAATGTAAAAGGAAATCATTCTGGTGGTGTTGTGAACAGCCAAGCAAATGGGGTGGAGGAAAATGATGATGGTGAACTTATGCTTGAGGAAGTGGAAAGGATAGTAAATAAACTCCATTGTCATAAGGCAGCAGGAATAGATGAAATTAGACCTGAAATGGTGAAGTATAGTGGGAAGGCAGGGATGAAATGGCTTCATAGAGTAGTAAAATTAGCATGGAGTGTTGGTAAGGTACCTTCAGATTGGGCAAAAGCAGTAATTGCACCTATCTACAAGCAAGGGAACAGGAAGGATTGCAACAACTATCGAGGTATCTCATTGATTAGTATACCAGGCAAAGTATTCACTGGTATCTTGGAAGGGAGGGTGCGATCAGTCGTTGAGAGGAAGCTGGATGAAAACCAGTGTGGTTTCAGACCACAGACAGGCTGTCAGGATCAGATTTTCAGTATGCGCCAGGTAATTGAAAAATGCTACGAGAGGAATAGGCAGTTGTGTTTATGTTTTGTTGATCTAGAGAAAGCTTATGACAGGGTACCGAGGGAAAAGATGTTCGCCATACTGGGGGACTATGGAATTAAAGGCAGATTATTAAAAGCAATCGAAGGCATTTATGTTGACAATTGGGCTTCAGTGAGAATTGATGGTAGAATGAGTTCTTGGTTCAGGGTACTTACAGGAGTTAGACAAGGTTGTAATCTTTCACCTTTGCTGTTCGTAGTTTACATGGATCATCTGCTGAAAGGTATAAAATGGCAGGGAGGGATTCAATTAGGTGGAAATGTAGTAAGCAGTCTGGCCTATGCTGACAATTTGGTCCTAATGGCAGATTGTGCCGAAAGCCTACAGTCTAATATCTGGGAACTAGAAAATAGGTGCAATGAGTATGGTATGAAAATTAGCCTCTCGAAGACTAAATTGATGTCAGTAGGTAAGAAATTCAACAGAATTGAATGTCAGGTGGGTGATACAAAGCTAGAACAGGTCGATAATTTCAAGTATTTAGGTTGTGTGTTCTCCCAGGATGGTAATATAGTAAGTGAGATTGAATCAAGGTGTCGTAAAGCTAATGCAGTGAGCTCGCAGCTGCAATCAACACTATTCTGTAAGAAGGAAGTGAGCTCCCAGACGAAACTATCTTTACATCGGTCTGTTTTCAGACCAACTTTGCTCTACGGGAGCAAAAGCTGGGTGGACTCAGGATATCTTATTCATAAGTTAGAAGTAACAGACATGAAAGTAGCAAGAATGATTGCTGGTACAAACAGGTGGGAACAATGGCAGGAGGGTACTCAGAATGAGGAGATAAAGGCTAATTTAGGAATGAACTCGATGGATGAAGCTGTACGCATAAACCGGCTTCGGTGGTGGGGTCATGTGAGGCGAATGGAGGAGGATAGGTTACCTAGGAGAATAATGGACTCTGCTATGGAGGATAAGAGAAGTAGAGGTAGACCAAGACGACGATGGTTAGACTCGGTTTCTAACGATTTAAAGATAAGAGGCATAGAACTAAATAAGGCCACAACACTAGTTGCAAATCGAGGATTGTGGCGACGTTTAGTAAATTCACAGAGGCTTGCAGACTGAACGCTGAAAGGCATAACAGTCTATAATGATAATGTATGTATGTATGTATGTATGTATGTATGTATGTATGTATGTATACTTGCAATTTCATCGAACGCTAGCCAAGGCAGTTTCTTACACCACTCTTCTTTGAATTTTCTTTTACCTGGTTGTAGACCCACTACAACTGCTACATTTTTCACTTCAGGTTTAACTTCATTTACAGGCCCTCTTGCTGATGTATGGGAAGCCTTTACTCCCATGCTTATTATGGAAGAACCAGTTGTATTTCATGCGTCATTATTTTCTCCAATACCAACTTAATATGTATAGGAGTTGCAAAAAATTGTGTCTAATTAGCCTGGTTTGATTGGTCATCACACTCAGGTTCCCTATTGCGTCTCATGTTCGAAGGCTAGCACAATATTAAACATCTACACAAACAGAAGATTTATGATTTACAGGCCAAAACAATGCGTAACAACAAAGGACATACATGCAACCACTAAAATGTACACACAGTACCACAAATTGATTGTACTTTTTTTTTTTTTTTTTGCTAGTTGTTTAACGTCGCACCGACACAGGTAGGTCTTACGACGACGATGGGATAGGAAAGGGCTAGGAGTGGGAAGGAAGCGGCCGTGGCCTTAATTAAGGTACAGCCCCAGCATTTACCTGGTGTGAAAATGGGAAACCACGGAAAACCATTTTCAGGGCTGCCGACAGTGGGATTCGACCCTACTATCTCCCGAATACTGGATACTGGCCGCACTTAAGCCACTGCAGCTATCAAGCTCGATTCATTGTACTTTTGACTACATGCGACTATGAAGTAATTCATTCATATTTCTTCCACCAAGGGCTCTGCTGCTGTAACAAATAAGGCCAACTGTGGTATGCACGTCAACTATTCCCTATAGGTAGTGCTAAGTCTCTCATCCACGGGTATACATCCATGGTCCTGTGCAGAGAAAAATATATTTATTTTCTTTGGTCTCGCAGTTATTTATTTTTAACCAGATCGTGGCGTTGAATCAATCAATCAATCAATCAATCAATCAATCAATCAATCAATCAATCAATCAATCAATCAATCAATCAATCACTACTGATCTGCATTTAGGGCAGTCGCCCAGGTGGCAGATTCCCTATATGTTGTTTTCCTAGAATTTTCTTAAATGATTGCAAAGAAATTGGAAATTTATAATAATAAATAATAATGTTATTTGCTTTACGTCCCACTAACTACTCTTACGGTTTTCGGAGATGCCGAGGTGCCGGAATTTGGTCCCGCAGAAGTTCATTTATGTGCCAGTAAATCTACCGACAGGAGACTGACGTATTTGAGCACCTTTAAATACCACCAGACGGAGCCAGGATCGAACCTGCCAAGTTGGGGTCAGAAGACCAGCGCCTCAACCGTCTGAGCCACTCAGCCCGGCAGGAAATTTAGTGAACATCTCCCTTGGTAAGTTACTCCAGTCCCTAACTCCCCTTCCTATAAACGAATATTTGCCCCAATTTGTCCTCTTGAATTCCAACTTTATCTTCATATTGTGAACTTTCCTACTTTTAAAGACACCACTCAAACTTATTCGTCTACTGATGTCCTCCCATGCCATCTCTCCACTGACAGCTCGGAACATACCACTTTATAATACCAATATACATGGTCCGTTATTGGAAATTATAAATTTTCCAGCACACTCATTCCTGGTTGCCAGCATTTTGCCCTCGTGTGCTAGGTTGGGCTCGTCAGTTGGTACTTAGCACACCTACCAAGACGCTGGCTAGTACATACCGTGGAGGCCACTGCTGGTGGCTCCAAGTAGCCTACCCAGGTAGAGCGAGCCAGCTCGTTTGTCAGAAAGTAATTGTAACTGTGATTTTGTCACTTATGTTGTGTTATGTTGTAAATTACTATTACCAGGGGTGTCAAAATTTGAGAATCTATAGTAATGTTGTTTCGTGTTGAGGATTGTCCAAGGTCCTGCGATTATTTTATTTGAATTTCATAATAGCTTGTGAATCCATAGAGTTCATGATGGGCGAGGTGGTGGTGTTGTTGGTTTCCAAGGCACAAGTGTAGGTTTGTGTGGTCATTAACTTAGTTTCTTCGATTCGTGTTTTGATTGTAACATCTGTGTGATCACCTGTTACTTTGAACTACCAACATGTCATGAAACTCTGACTTCACGCTAACCTTTCAAACAGCAGGTGTACTTATCTGTTGGAAACCGCTGATTACTGACCTACTCCGAGTCTGCGTGCATTTTCCATCTTATAAATTTACACGTGTCGTAATCTTCTTGTTCTTCTGCCAGATGACGTAAATTGTAGTGTTGATTGTCATACTAATCATCGTGTTTGGGTTAATAAGTTATAACATCTCTTTGGTAAATTTTTGGCAATAATTTTGAGGTTAAAATTCATAATTTTTCATCAGTTTTTTTAGTGTTTTGTGTATCGTAAATTTTGTGCTTTGGA
This sequence comes from Anabrus simplex, assembly GCF_040414725.1. Lineage (NCBI taxonomy): Eukaryota > Metazoa > Arthropoda > Insecta > Orthoptera > Tettigoniidae > Anabrus > Anabrus simplex. Next base: position 803,134,134 of record NC_090266.1, read on the forward strand.
AAATTATTCTCAAATTTCGTTCCATGTCGCCTCTTGTGTTTGAGTTGACAGTATCTTTTAAAATTATCTGTTACATCGTGTTTTGGCTCAGTGTATGTCTAAATTTCTGGACATGTGTTGTGTTTGCTCTTCTACTGTACCTGGGTTCATTTCCAAGTAGGTATGGGACTACTTGGGCGGTTCCTGGCCAGTTACAAAATTCTCAATCAGATTAGAGGTTATGGGGTATCTTAATCTGTTTGAAAATTTCCTACTTCGTCTATTGAGCGTTTCCATCGTGTAAGAGTCTTGTTTGCTTGTCACATATATTTACCCATGTATCCCTATACTTGCTGGGAGGGTTCTATGAGGACTGGGATAGTCTCATGGGGTGAAATGTGCTCACCATATTTATAGACCAGGTAAAGCCTGAGGCCATTACGGCAAATTTTGACGGGTTACGGATCTGCACTTGTGCTCATGACATTTTTGAAATCTGGTGTGCATCTGATATGAGATACCTCATAATCCTTTTAATTGTATTAGGTGGCTGGATGGAGAATAGTGTCCCTTGTTATTGTAAATTATATACTAGGAAGATTTCATTCAAATGTTTATTTCAGCATCATAATTCTGAGCCATTAGTTTCGGTTATATCCATTGTTGTTTGTCAAGACTTAAGTTATTCTAAATTTGTCATGAAAATCTGTAGTGAAATTTTGTAGGTGTTACGATTTAGTAAGAGGTCTTCAATTAATTTTCCTTCATTGTTCTTGTTTTATTTCATTTTCTCGGTGTTAAATTTTCATTCATTTCTGGTTTTTGTGTATCCTAAATTTATTTACCCAGTTTGCTCAAGTAGGGGCTGCTGTAGACTGAGTAAAGTTTTCAAAATTTCTGTAATGAGCCTTGTGACTGTCCATCCATATTCGTAAATAGTTGTAAATATCGGATACCATTTGTGTTTGTCTCCAGTGCCTTGGGAAGGCATATATGTACTGAGACTTAGGACTTAAGGTGCTGAGAGCCCATTCCTCTCCTGGGAGTACGATATTGTTTCTAAGAGTCTCATTGTCGTGTGATGGATTCAAGAGTATGTGAGGTCATGTTCTGCCCTTTTTCTTTTTGCGAGTACTGCTTGATCATCGCATGGGTGTGTTTGTGTGTATTGTGTTCTTGTAATGTGTGATGGAATCAGTAGTAGAGGTCGTTTTGTGCCTTTTCATTGCTGGTACTGCTGATTCAGAGGTCACTGCTCTTGTGTCTTGTGTGTATTCTTGTGGTGTCATGTGTTGGAGGACATATAGGCTCGTAGTCTGGGTGTGTCTTGCTGTTATCTGATATTCCCTGGTATGAAGATGTTATTTGTGCCTTTTTATTTCTTATATCAGTGAGTTGGATTTCTGTATGTGCACTCTTGAATTGCTTTTATTTTTCATTTGAATATACTCTGTTCATCGGTAAAGTTAATCGGATCTTCAATTCTGTTTTCTCGGCCTTAATTGAGTTTTACTTTGTTGATGTGACACGTATTGTGAGTCTTATCAGTGTTACATTTTAAAGTAATGTGTACATGGCATGGTAAAATAGTGACTTACTAACCTCATTTTAATGGATGTAGTAATGTTGCAAGCTAACGTAATTATCTCCCTGTTTTGAAATTTCCTTGCAACATTCTAAATTTCTCTTCCCATTTAGTGCTTTTTAATGTTGAGTAATTAAGAATGCACATAGTAATTAAATTTGGTGAAAATTTTTAGAGAGGATATAGGTAGTATATTATATGCTCAAATGGTAAGGTTGTATGTGTGTAGTGCTTCAGTCAATGAAGGTCTAGTTTGGGTAATATATTACTTGGAGGATGCTTTCTCTTTTATGCTGACCTGTCATGCCTGTAGTGCTTGAAGAGGTTAATTGAGTGAATGGTAATGTGTCCTGCTGTATCCTCAGCAGTGTTCACCCCAGAAATTTTAGTTAGCTGGGTGGCAGGAACGAGTAGCCGGGCGGGGAATACTAGGTAAAAAATAAATATGATAAAATTTAAACTTATTCCTCTCAGGCCATTAACAATAATATTAGACATGGAAGTTAACTGCAAAAATGAAGTATTTTAGTGTTATCACGAAGACGGTGTAACAGAGTAGTTTGAACTTCTAGTGTTCTACTGCTCATTCATAATCACTCGGTTGCTGTGGGGAGCCAGATGGGTTTGTTACGTCCCGTGGAATAGAGTACTCTCAAGCGATTCCATGCTAATCCAGACACTGCTCGCGCATGACACTACGTGATAAGCTGAACTCCGATGTAACTCGTGCAATTATGCAGACAATATGAAGATTTTTCATTTAAATAAACAGTTTTACAGTGTTTACATTTTAACTGGAAAACATAATGACTGAAATATGCGTAGCCTCCACGGCTCAGGCAATAGCGTGCCAGCCTCTCACTGCTGGGTCCCGTGGTTCAAATTCAGGTCATTCCATGCGAGATTTGTGCTGGACAAAGTGGAGGCAGGACAGGATTTCCTCCGGACACTCGAGTTTTCCCTGCCATCTTTCATTCCAGCAACACTCTGCGCTATCATTTCATTTCATCTCATCTGTCAGTCATTAATCATTGCCCCAGAGGAATGCGACAGGCTTTGGCAGATTGCAAAATTCCTATCCTCGCTGCAAGATGGGGCTTCATTCATTCCCTCACTGACTAGAAAACAGGCCGTACGTTTTCAATGACTGAAATATATATTAATATTACATAAACTGAGTGCGTTAGGAGTGCGTAGCTGTGTGCTTTCATTCCGGAAATAGTGGGTTCGAACCCCACTGTCGGCAGCAGTAAAGATGGTTTTCCATGGTTTCCCACTTTCACACCAGGTAAATGCTGGGGCTGTACCTTAATTAAGGCCATGGCTGCTTTCCTCCCACTACTAGCACCTTCCTATCCCATCGTCGCCATAAGACCTATCTGTGCCGGGTCGACGTAAAGCAACTTGAAATATTATGTAACTAGCAGATATCTAGGTTATGATAGCCGGGCGGTTATTGAAAACAGCTGGGCGATGCGTCCATTAGAAAGGTTCTAGGGAGAATACTGCTCAGTAACACGTGTTTCAAAACTAATTCTCCTTGTAAATTTAATTTATTTGAACTTTGGGAGTTATAAGGAATCTTAGTTGTAAGCAAATTTTCTTTCGGGTAAAAAGCTGGCCAGCCATTTCCTGGATTTTAAAGTTTAATTAGGAGTTGTTTTAGTTGTAATGAGAATGGTTGTTTGTGACCATGAGGTGTATTTTAATATAATGTATTTTCGGGTAAGATTCAGATTTTCATTCAGGTGCATAACTAGGGATCCTCTGTAAAATTTCGTGGTACTAGGGTGAACTCTGGCAGATTTCCTTTTAGTCTTTCAATGTTTTTCCATTTGAAATAGTGTTTGCCAGGGGAGGGTTGCGGTATCCCCAGATCTATGGGAGGGGACCTCCCTAAGGAGACTTGTAAAGCAACCATTTTGGTGCTCTAATTTAGTTATTAGTTAATTAAAATAAACAAAAAAAAAAAAAAATTCCCTTGAAGTCATCTATTTATATTCAAGTTCTTCTGTAGTTCTGTCCGATGGTCTTACTTATTCTGTTCGCCGTATCTGCTGGGTGTGCACTTATGTTCCAGTGACTGCGATACCATAGTGGTCCTTCAAAATGTGGTGTCTGTTTGGAGGCTGCAATGTACCTATTGGCCACTAAAATCTGACGCTGGAGTGGGCAGGTGTTCCTAAGGGCAGCAGTTGGTAGTACTGCGCCATGCTCCTCCGCTTCTTATAAGCCAGTTCGCTATACGGGTGGGCTGTGCTGAGGCTGCAAGATGACAAAGGTTGGAATGCTACATTGATGGAGGTTGTTGGCATCGGCTGGAGCCAGCACCTACATTGGACAGCAATACCGGTGGTCAACTTGCGATTCTTCGACCTGTATGGACGTTCCTGGTGAGAATGAAGGTCAAAATTTATGTCTTATGTGTCAATTCGTAGTGTTTCCAAAGTCTTCAAACCTCCATTAAAACCTCAATTTAATTTCATTTATGTAAAGGTCTAATTGTCGAGAGTAGCTCGGAATTGGGAGGTGGAGGATGTGGCCGGTGGTGGGACATTAATGAATAATAATATTATTTGTTTTACGTCCCACTAACTACTCTTTTACGGTTTTTGGAGATGCCGAGGTGCCGGAATTTTGTCCCGCAGGAGTTCTTTTACGTGCCAGTAAATCTACCGACACAAGGCTGATGTATTTGAGCACCTTCAAATACCACCGGACTGAGCCAGGATCGAACCTGCCAAGTTGGGGTCAGAAGGCCAGCGCCTCAACCGTCTGAGCCACTCAGCCCGGCTGGACATTAATGAAGAAGTTTCAATCTATGAAGATGTGACCATTGTTGAACAGCCGTGTGCAGAAATCAGTGAAGCCAGAGAAATCTTTTCATGTAATGTTATTTCATTTTGGTCTTATCATTTTAACAATTTTAGAGTTGTTTGGATAAGCAAAAGGAACAATTCAAGACTGAAGAATTTATGTAAAGAAAATAATATTTGAAGAATTTATGTGAATTAGAAAATGTTAATTTGAAGAATATGAACTGACGGACTTTGAAGAAGAAATATTTTTTAATGTAATTGAAAGAAAATTATATGTTAGGAGATATTAATGATGTAGGAAAATTTGTAATATTGTGTCTTGGTAAAATGCGTGCAGTACATAACTTTTGGAGCAGTATGTACTGGCAAATGGAGGAAACAGGTGATGTAATTCTAGAAACTGGCCATATAAGGTCAGGTATTTGGATTGGTCAGAATAATGACCTTCCCAATTGGCAAAAAAAAAAAAAAAAAAAAAAAAAAAAAAAAAAAAAAAAAAAAAAAAAAAAAATCTACCGATATTCAGTTTTCCTATTGGTTACTTCACGATCTATCCATTTCTGGCCTTCTGGCGGCTTTGTGTGTGTGATGCATGTGGTCTGCATCTTTTCCATCTGACTGGCCTAGAGAGCGCACGCGCTCGGGGTCCGTTCTCCCTCTGGGGACTCATGCCTCTTTTGGTAAGTGCTATTTCTATTGTGTTTGATTTAATTTAATTTATTCTGGTGCTTCGGCATTTTCTTATTTAACGTAACTTTCAATGATTTAAATTCTGCGTGACGGAGTTTCCTCTAGATTCCTGCATTCACCAATTTTGTTTTTCTAAATGACTGTGCTTTTTTTTTTTTTTTTTTTTTTTTAAATTCGCCTTACTGTAATTCAGCTTCAACCTTATGTTAAAGTTTGTGTTTTATGAATTTATTTAAATATCTTTGTTTAAATGTGTCTGTCATTGGCTATGCCTTAGTTTCGGTTTATTTGATTTTGTATCTTTTATTAATTTTCACATATTTGAGCTCAAGGGTGATCGCCACGCGTTTCTCTTTCCCCACAGCGAGATACATTCTCATGGCCTTATTAGGGTTCCTACCACGTTCCACAATCCTTCCATAGTTGTCGTTGATAGACCTGTAAGTTCAAAGTTGCCGCAACGTGAACTTGGCATTGAAATTGGTTTGGTTTTAATTTCATATTTTTCTAATTCATTGTTTCATTATTATTATTATTATTATTATTATTATTATTTTGTGTATGCACTCAGATTACCTTTCCAATATATAATTGTAGATCTATTATTCGTTTGGCTTTCACTTTGTAAACCCCTAATTCTACCTGAAATTATGGTTACAGCTGTATTCAGTGTGTGGTATAAGATGAATGCACATATTCACATTCTATGTCGTGATTTTTGCATGCTAGCATTTGGTTATTGGGATAAATAGTTCTCACATATTTTTTTCACAGTTCCAGTGTTTGAAAACTTTTTTTAAAAATAGCCTCTCATTCTTTGACATTCCATCACTACAAAAATATGTTTAGTTCCCAAAAATTTGTTTCTTAAATAATTTGGCCATGAAAGGGTTAACCCTTTCCCAGTTGTCTGCCTGGTGAGGTTTCTCATCAGTTGGCGCTGCAGTCGGACTTTTCTGCCACCACATCTTGACTGCTAGTCTCTGCCACCTTGCCTGCGACCTTCTCTGGGATTCTTCAACTTTGGCCATCTCTACCAATGCAAAAAAAAAACCACATTTGTTTCTTCTGGAGGTAGCAGATGATGTAACAACCGTTTACCTTGCTACTGGGTTTACTCGGAATGTATATGACCTTTGCCTCGTTTTGCCTCCCTGACTGTGACTCCACTGGCAATTTTACATGCACAACACAAATGTTCTAACTATACTGCAACCAAGCAAACTTCTGGCCTATCTCGTCACTTCCCACTGAAGGTCTCTCATCACGTGATTTTGACAATAATCAGTGTGCTCTCTAGTTCCATCTAGAAATATTACTGTGCAGTGAATGGTGGACACTACATCATGTTCTCCCATAACCCTATAAATTGAAGGTTATTTTCAGCAAAAATTTGTACACTGCCTTGGAAGATAGGAAACTTAAAAGGGTCCACCTTTTCAATACAATAAATGTTATAGTTTTATTTACAACATATATTTACACTTGGGACTAGTTTCGACGCTGTTTGGCGTCATCTTCAGCCAAAATGTGGGAAATAGGCCAGCATGTAGACATTTATATTACACAAGGTGTTGCATTAAACAATACACATCTTATGAGGAGATAAAAACAGGGACAAATATAGAAACAAATGAATCGTTGAGAAAGCAAAAGTTATACATATTAAAAATAACCTTAACCACACATCTTGCAGTGCGAAAATATTTGCCTTGAATGTTTCTTGAATACAAAACGCACGCGCACACACTTCTGAAGAGCCAGCAGGCAGGAAAAAGTAAGGTGAAACCTTAAGAGTTCTTCTGAGAAGAGTTCATCATTTTTTCTATGTTCCGACTAAGTAATGAAGTCTCCCTTGAGTTCCTGATAAACATACACAACAGGAAATTCTCCTTCACTCTCAACAATAGCTATAAAGACCAACGGTAAATTGTATTTTAAATACTGTGCAGAGACGTGAAAGCATGATCTTGAACACGATATAACTTCTTTGAAAGTCTCTCTCTATATTACATAGCTTCATTAACACCACCATTCTGTAGATGTACAAAATAATCTTGTAATCTTCACAGGTCCGGTATTCAGCTCGACAAGAATATAAAATTGGTATTAAGAAATACGTTTTCTGAGAGTTTGGAGGTAGACTGTGCCAGTATTTGTGGTGTATTGTTGCAGCGTTACGTGTAGGCTGGGGGCAGGTTTCTATGATGTTTATTGCGGGACATAAGGCGGTAAAGCTATGGCGTGAGATGAAGAGGAATAGAGCGTGTTGGATAGTTTAGGTCTGAGGAGCGGCCATTGTTGGATTAGGAGGGGAGAGGGAAGGAGCGGTAGGGGAGGAGGAGTGGAAGGAGGGGAAATATGGAGGGTGATGTGGTGAAAGTGTGTGGCGTGACAAAGTATTATGCATAATGTGAAAGACAGATCTGTTTTTTCGGGATATTCATGTTTTTGAAAAATTCAATGAGAAAGTCGAATAGGATCTTTGGTTTCTCTGAGATATCATTTAAGTTTAGGTTGTGATTGAAATATTGGTCTAAATGAATATAGAGGTTTTCAGTGACGTCTAGGAAAGAACCTTTGTTTAGAATATCTAATACCTCAAGATCTTGATTTATTTCAGTAAAGTTGTGCTTAAATTCTTTTATATGTAGGCCGACTGCAGAAAAACGGTTGTGTTTTATGGCATTGACATGTTCTGCATATCTGATTTTAAAGCTGCGTCCTGTTTGCCCTAGGTAAGAACTTTTGCAGTCTTGGCAAGAAAACCTATATACACCTGATTTAGAAAAAGGACTACATTTATTTATTGATGAAGAGTTGTGTAGGATCTCTGTGCTTCTATTGTTAGTACGAAAGGCTATTTTAACGTTGTGTTTTTAAGAACGTTAGTGACGTTGTAAATTTCTTTATTGAAGGTAAATGTGGAAAACGTGGCAGTGCTAGTATTGTCTTTTATTAGGGTGGTTTTTGGGCGGTGTCTGAATTTATTGATTATTCTTTCAATAATGGATTCATTATATCCATTAAATTTTGCTATAGAGCGAATGGTGTTCAATTCTTTATTTAAGTTTTTTCTGGACATCAGAATTTTGAATGCTCGGTCTACTAAGCTATTGTATGTAGCCGCTTTGTGTGTTTGGGGATGTAGTGAGTCATTTCTTATAGTAGTGGCCGTTTGAGTGGGCTTTCTATAGATACTATATCTCCTCGTAAGATGTGTATTGTTTAATGCAACGCCTTGTGTAATATAAATGTCTACATGCTGGCCTATTTCCCACATTTTGGCTGAAGATGACGCCAAACAGCGTCGAAACTAGTCCCAAGTGTAAATATATGTTGTAAATAAAACTATAACATTTATTGTATTGAAAAGGTGGACCCTTTTAAGTTTCCTATCTTCCATTCTCAGTTCAATACGGACAAAAATGAAATTCTTAGATTTAAACACTGCCTTGGACTCGCTCCACAGGAGCTTATTCTGTCTATTTGGTTAGCTATGTTCTGCTAAGGTAGGCCAAGTCGTCATTAAGAACATCCTGGTAATTTTTATTTGACAAAAGGAACTTGGACACTAATAATAATAATAATAATAATAATAATAATAATAATAATAATAATAATAATAATAATAATAATGGCATATGGCCTCCGGAGAGGCCTGGGGCAGGTCTTTTTCTAGTAGATGGCCTATTAGGTGACCTGCATGTCTATGAAGTTGAGGGCCCTACCTAGGATGATTTCTAATGCTGAATACGCCACACACACCCAGCCCCCAAGCCATTGGAATTAACCAACTAAGGTTAAAATCACTGACCCGGCCGGGAATTGAACCCAGGACCCTCTGAACCGAAGGCCAGTACGCTGACCATTCAGACAACGAGTCGGACACTTGGGCACAGAAGCTACATGAAAGGGCAAGGCTCGTTTGGTTTACGTGCGGGTGTTTACATTAAGAAACTTTGTAACATGTCGTATCACTTTATACAGCTAGCTGGAATTTTTTTCCCCTTCTTCTTTGCAAAATTTTGTGGAATTTTCTCAATTCCAGGTAAGAATTGTGATCCTTTGGGACACTAGTGCAATGTTGACATTCACCTGGGAGATTAATGTGCAAACTCTGACATTCTTCCTGACTTCTATAAGTCTTTGCATGTTGATCTTTTGTCATGAAAATTAAGCTGAATGTGTATTCTTTGGATTGTTTTGAAAGATGTGTGTAATGAACTCTTATGTGAAATGAACTCTGATTCTTGGCTCAAACTATTCAATTGGGTTGATAGTAATAGAATTCTCAAATGAGCAGTGAGAATTTTCTAATTTGTTCTCTTTCTGGGTCGAATAAGCATATTTTATAATCAATAATATAATTTCTGAATGTGAACGTGATTAAATGCAGTCATCAAAGATCTTGAAATTGCAAATTCTAGCCATTGAATTGTTTGCAAGGTCATATGTTCCCTTCATTTCTCACTGTCCTACAAGTCAGTAAACATTAATGCAACTAGCTTTAACTATTCATCTGCTGCTTAGCCCTATTTTCTTTTATTTATTTTTTCTTTAGTTACCCCCACGCCCCCTCCTACTGCAGTCTCTTGAAGAGCCACGGTTTTCGCGCTGGTTGTTACTGTTGTGTTGAATTGTGATCAATATTGTAAGCATATTGAACATTTCGTTAGCGAGCTCGATAGCTGCAGTCACGTAAGTGCGGCCAGTATCCAGTATTCGGGAGATAGTAGGTTCGAACCCCTCTGTCGGCAGCCCTGAAAATGGTTATCCGTGGTCTCCCATTTTCACACCAGGCAAATGCTGGGTCTGTACCTTAATTAAGGCCACGGCTGCTTCTTTCCCACTCCTAGCCCTTCCCTGTTCCATCATTGCCATAAGACCTATCTGTGTTGGTGCGACGTTAAGCAACTAGCTAGAACCTTTCGTTGATTATCTTCTTGGCTTTGAAAATTTAATATAACGTATGTTATAGAATTGTATGCTGTTGTTTCTAACCTGGCTCTGGATTAATCCTGTTTGCCTCTCCCTCTATTCCCCCCACCCCATCTCTCATTTTTCAAAGCTCCTTCTGGGGTTCTCGGTTGCATTGCTTCCTCACATTTAGTGTTTATTCTTGTTAACTGTATATTTCTTTGTTTGGGATTAAGATGACTACCTTACGAATTTCACTGTATTTCATATTTACACTTTTGAATTTTCAGTGATTCCTGACATACTGCTCTGTGTTGTCATCTGTGGACAGCTTCTGAGGACAGATGAACCCTAGAAATAGTAAAATTTATCCAGTCTCCTTTAGCGACAACAAATCACGTCAAGCAGAAAATGCCCGCTACACGTGGCTTGTTTACATTTGCTGGAGAAGATTTCAAGCTTCAAAGTTCAGCTTGTGTTCAACGTGTTAGATTTATCAATCATTCTTAACTGGAGCTTATACCTTAACACTTCTTTGTGATGTGGCTTAACATATATTCAAAGTTTGATCATTACTGTTAGGGGTAGAGTAGAACGTTAAAAGCTGTTTCTGAGGAGAGGAAAAGGGCAAAGGAAGGAGAAATATTATGGAGCTGGGAAGATTGATGTACCTACTGTAATACTGTACAAAATTAATGTTTTCTCAAAACTTTATTTTTCAGTATTCAAAATGAAGTTAGTGCAACAGTTTCTGCCTGATTGTCTTCAAACTTGGTAAGCCTATAGTACCATACGACGTGTATAAATGATGGTATCCATTTTGAAAAATAATGATAGTGACAGAGATATCCTGAGTCAAATATGAAAAATGAGAATTTTATCATCATCATCAATCAATCACTACTGATCTGCATTTAGGGCATTCGTACAGGTGGCAGTTTCCCTATCTGTTGTTTTTCTAGCCTTTTTTAAATATTGTATTTGCAAAGAAATTGGAAATTTATTGGATATCTTCCTTGGTAAGTTATTCCAATACCTAACTCCCCTTCCTATAAATGAATATTTACCCTAATTTGTCCTCTTGAATTCCAACTTTATCTTCATATTGAACCATACTATTCATGGTCAGAAAAATGAAATATTCAATACATTAGTAATTATTCTATTGAGTCAACAGCAAAAAGGCACCAACGGTAGTTAAAGCGCGCAAGTGAGAATCAGAGCATCAGTTTGGGTGTGGTGCTGTGTGTGAGGACAGAGAGAGATGAAACTACTCAAATGCTGCCTGGGGATTTACTTGTACCAATCCATTGGCAAGAAAAGCAGGAGAATGCAGGGTTGATGAGATAAGAAACTTTATGTGTATTTTTGTTCACAGACTGAATCTAGAAAATACAAAACAAAGGAAAAATCAGGAATAATTTCTTGAGTATTATATGCTTTGTTATGGTAGTTATCTTCACATGCAATTATAATGTGTTCGCGGTAAAAACCGCGAGATTCAACTCTGCTTCTCACAAAGAAGTCAAGTGGACCTCAAGCGTGTATCTCGGGGATTTAGTCAGCGTGGCTTGGCTTGTAGACCTAATAAATACTGAGCTCTGAGAGCAGAGGACCCCATTCTACTCTTCGGAAATGTGTGATGTGTGTCGGTCGCACTAAAGCTTAATCGTGAAGTGAAGTAAACTTATTGAACAGTGTTTGATAGTTGAGAACCATTCTATTGTTTTGAAAGAATAGGCTGATTAGCGAAGTGAACAACAATTATAAACTCATACTTCTCACTCTAGCTAGAATCGCACGTCGTGTAGGCTTTATCACGGAGAAGCTAGATCGCTAACTCTTTGCTGTATAAGAACTGTGCTCACTAACACAGAACCATACGAGTTAGATGTCTCATTTATTATGCTATTTTAATGTGGACAGGAAATAATATGGGCTATGGAGCTAAATGAAGCTGGGAATGTGTTTAATGAATAGTACCAGCATTAATAAGCATAGCTGCAGGAGGATAGAATTAAGCAGGGAGCACACTGCTTCCGTTCCGTTCAATTCAGTCGACCTTGGATATTTGGTTCACATGTAATCAAATGTCCAGCCCCCTACTGCTTCAGTTCCGCATGCTTCAGCATTTTCCCCCCACCATCCGTTCAGTCAAGCTTGCCCTCACAAGCAAAGATGACAGAAGACGGAAGGTAGACCCCACCTTGCGAGCCCCTGGTGAAGTGTTTTATTCGAGTTCAATGAGTATGATCAATGACGAACTGCTGACTGAAGTCGTAAAATGACATCCTGATATCATGATATGGCAAGGAGAAGATCATGTCAATCAGCAAGAATTGATAATGATGCAGCAACTCTGTCCACGGTTTCTATGCAAAGAAAGAGACTTACCTCTGTGGCCAATGAGTTGGACAATTTTTTAACTGACAAATATGCAAAAGTGGACAGAAAGTCCGCGGATTGCCGACAAACAGTTTTATGAAACCGTGGAATACACAGCAAGATATTTTAGTCCTCTGCTACAAATTGAATTTGAATCTAAAAGAACTACTCTAGTGACAGAATATGACATACTGTACACTGACTTGTGGTATAATTACTTTGACCATGTAGTATTGTCAAATAAAATATGAAAGGAAATCAATAGTTACTTCATTGTTACTGCTAGTTGCTTAAAAGGTGAAATTGGTTTTCTGAAATTTGAATTTTTTTAATAGATAGAATGCGTAGCAACTCAAAAACTTGAGAGAGTAGTATTCTGAAATATTTAAAGAAGTTGTGCTCATCAAGTAGCAAGTCTGGAAAGTGAAGGTAATATTCAACACAGTTTTCCCTTTTTAAATGTATTTCATGTATACAAAATCATCATCTTCTTCTTCTTCTTCGCAGTCTATAATTTCTCTGTCTTCGGACAAAAAGCTTGACATTACTACAGGCGCTGTTCCAAGCTGGGTTCACTGACAACTTCCGAAAGAGACGGAAGGTATGTGCGGCAGACGAACTGATGTGAACCGATACGTGGGAAACTGAACTGAACTGAACCGAACAGAGCGGGACGGATACAATGTGCTCCCTGCTTTAGCACTAAAGACTTTGCCTAATAACTTTCCATGATAGGAGAGTGTGTGCGGTTGAGCACTAAACGTTGCAAAATAACTTTCCGTAAGAGGAGAAACAGGAGCAACATTGCCATGTTACAGTAAGGGCAGATAATTATAGACAAGAATAGACGTTAATTCTGTGTCTCCTTACAGTAAATGCTACATTCGCATAGGAGTGACCATCAGAAACGTGCTGATGTCCAACTGCATATCCAGGTAGTGCGAGAGGATGTAAAGAAGACAGCAGATGCCGCCGGCTGCAGAAAATCAACGCATCAACACCGTCAAGCAGAAGCCCGCAGCAGAATATCAACGGGTCAACACAATCGAGTAGAAGCCATATCATGGTGCTACCACAGGAGCTGAACCAAGGACTGTGCGCCTGTGACAACTGCAGTACAATGGAGGGCTAAGTACATCTGGTATCCTATATGGAGGATTGCTGAAGGCATCTAAACAGCTAAGTTTGGGCAGTCTCTATTATTGCATGGGTTAGGGACAGAACAGCTTTGCATATGTTTGTAAATAATTAGATTAAGCCCTTCAGGCAAATATGATTTACTTTTTTTTCACTCAGGACTTGCATGCTTAGGAAATGTATAGCTTTGTCTCAGGTATTATTCGTTTCTTATGAGGGATTTAGGTCAGACGTAGTGTTTTTTTTTTTTGTAGACAGATTATGTGGATTATCTAGGAGTAGGTGTTATGTCTTGCAGTAAGGGATCATTAAAAGGAAGGGACCGATATGGCCCAGTAACATTGCTCGAAAGACCTCGCAGATTAAGTGGGCTACCTAGATATAGAACTGCATGTGGGTTGCATGAATTTCAGGTGCAGTTATGATAAGAGCAGATGTCGTCAACGCTGTGGTAGTCAGGATCATCACGTTTGTTCCCTTGAGTTTCTCTTAGACATGAGCATGGCATGAACTATGGACAGTGGAGTCCAGAGATAAAGGTATACAGACCAGACACCATGATATTTGAGTGGCTTATAGATGGCCTGGCAGAGAAGCCTATAGTTTGCATGAGTACGCAAGGAATAAGTGAGGTAATGTATACGTCGTGATATTTGAATGGCTTATAGATGGACCGGCAGAGAAGCCTATAGTTGCGCGAGTATACAAGGAAATAATGTATACGATTTGTCAAGGACCAAGATGCGCTTGTGAAGTGTCAGTATTTAAGGGAGACTGCTCTCAGCTGTTGTGAAGGCTTTGCTGATGACGTGCGGCCATATGTTGAGAACTCGAGAGGAGAGGGGAGCTTTGAATGATGTAGTGTTTGTTTTGGTCTGGCGAGGGTGACGGCATATTCAGACGTCAACCTTGGTCAAAAGGCTGGTAGAGAAGAATGTCTCCGTTATTCCCTATGCTGCAAGATTTCCATATTTTATTTGTATATATTTTTTACAGGTTCCTTTATAGATGTGTTCATTTGTGTGTATTGTTCTTGTGTTATTTCATTTGTCTTGGTTTGTGTTACATGTAGAGGTGTTGCACGTATGCGAAACAGGGTCTCGAGTTTGCATCTCAGCTGTGCGCATTCGTTAACTTCTGCGTGTGTATTTTATTATTCTTTTGGGAGAAATTCCAGTCCTGTAGTGCACTGTAAATATTTTCCCAATACATGGGAACTGTTAGTGTAAATTAAATGCAAAGTATTTCCCTCCCTGATTTCATGTATTATCCGTGTAAATTAAATGCAAAGTATTTCCCTCCCTGATTTCATGTATTATCCGTGTTTAAGCACTTATCCATAATGAAATTAGAGTTGAGCCTGTCCAAACTTACTAACCATCTCCAGCACTAATGAAACTTCTCCAGCGGATGCAGAAGGAAGATATATTTTTGCCCCTTCATGTCTGTGCACATTGTAATTATAATTATTTGTTCACGGGTTTATTATCCAATCTTATGTTTATATTAACTCTTTCCCGCGGATTGCGTAGTAAATCGTACTGGAGTCGCACACTGTCTCCCGCAGGTTGCGTAGTAAAGAGTACTCAACATTCAAACCGACTTCCTCTGCCATCTGTCTGCTAAACATATAACTTTTTGGAACCAGTGAATTCCCTACGCTTCCTAGATACAACTGGCATGCACCAAATCCTAAAATAAAGTGTTTTCTTAGATAGAACAGACAGCTGACTGAATGTAAACACATTGCAGCAACATGGCTGCTCATAACTAGTTGAGTGTGGAGGATACTCGTTACAAATTAGATCAATATGTTGACAAATGCAATGGTAGTGAGTTTGAAGTTGTAGGTATGATAATAAAAATGGTATGAGAAGCAGTTGGGACAGGATATGAATCTGAGGGAAATCGAAATACGGCACAGGACAGGAAATGTTCATTCAGCCTACTTGTAAAAAACATATTTATCAGTTTTAATTATTCAGTTAATTCTGTTTCAGACTATGAGCGTCTACTTAATTACATAATATTCCAACTAATGTCAATTTATCTTCCAATCCCATTCAGTGAAAAACTGTTTATAGTTTGTATGTCAGAGAGGAAGTATGATTTGCTATCTAAATATCTTCATCTGACTGATCCTGAAAATGAAATAAATTGGGAGATTCAGGGTGAATTCCTGCGTTCTATGCATTATCAAGAAAATAAGAGCCCCATCAGGTCCAGCAATTCAGATTGACTTCAAGAACAAGCAATTTAACATTATGCACCATATTGGACGCTTCTTGATGTTTCATTCTGAACGGGGGGGGTTTGCGTGTAATTAGGTGATCTCACTGTATCATTTTTTAATAACTAGAGTGTATTGTTACAAAATTTGAAAGTGATATCTTAAGTGGTTTTTACAGAATAAATTATTTAGTGAAGGTACTCCACAACTATACCTTACAAGCAAATTATTACTCTAGGTTTCGCCCGACAATGAGTCAAAGATAGTCCGTGGGAAACAGTTAAAATGTTGTAACACGATCCTCCTTTAACTCACACTAAATGGTATTCCTGTCCCATTTCACTTCACATAATTAAGTCACTGAACAGACCACGGATCTCTCCGACTGTGCAACCTGGGGCAGAAGAGGACAAGAATTTATGGTAAGATGTGCCACTATATTAGCGGCCCACACAGGTAGATACATCTGCGATACTACAGGACTTCCAATACATTCTCAGTGTTCACTTGATGGGTACTGGAATCTGTAGGGCACAATATTGTGATCTTTCCTACTTTTAAAGACAACAATCAAACTTATTCGCCTACTGATGTCATTCCACGCCATCTCTCCACTGACAGCTCAGAACATACCACTTATGATAAATGTAAGAAAATAAATGTAAGGTGGAAAAGAAATAAATTTCTTACATTTGTTATAAGATTACTTTCAATACGGATTCTCAATGATTTTCATTTCTTGTAACATACAAATTAGTCGAGCAGCTCGTCTCCTTTCTCCAATGTCTTCCCAACTCAAACTTTGCCACATTTTTGTCATGCGACTCTTTTGTCGGAAATCACCCAGAACAAATCGAACTGCTTTTCTTTGGATTTTTTCCAGTTCTTGAATCAAGTAATCCTGGTGAGGGTCTCATACACTGGAACCATATCTAATCAATACAAGAAAATATTTCCACCTAATTGATACTTTTATTTTCCCTTTGGCAATTTATAAAATCATTAAGAATAACAGGACATATTTCGATCACTTTGCGATCATCATCAGCAGCTAGATAAAACAGCATACACATAGTTTAATCTTTGTTGACTTTAAAAACTAATGTTAGTAAAGGACGTAAGGGTTGGAGAGGAGGGGGAATTAGTGTGCGAAGGGGGGGGGGCACGGTTGTTACAAGGACATTAAATTAAAAATAAGTTTAAAATACTATCTATGAGCTGTCTTTGATATCATTTTATGTCCCAAAGGCTTAATAAAATCATTTGTTTTTAAAAAAACTAAAACGTTGTTGTGATCCTGAACAAATGTTTTTTGCTGAAATATGCTTCTTCTTTACTTGACTTCCAGTTTTCTTCCTCGTCACTTTGTACTGTACTAAAAAGGACGACCCTCTTGTTTATCCTTTTCTAAGCGGAAAGGGTGTATCCGCTGTTGGTTGAATTAAGAATTGTATTCATAAACATATCAGGTTGGATAGCTTGTTGTATGATCTGTAACCGGCAGAAAGAAATGTGCATCTATTAGTTAAAAATCGCCTGGGGAAGTGTTGTCTAAGGAAATTTTTTAAAATAATGGAAGTTGATTGAGAAATATTGAACTTACCACTGTCCAATTCACTGCTCTACTTCCCATAATTACGGGTGTGGGTCTGATTCTACTGTCCTCGACCTTGTATAATAGCGGTGTGATGTGGTCTGTACGCTAGCTTGATTCGGAGGGGGGAGGGGAAGCGAGGAAATGTCGTCATTTGTTGTTTCTTGCGAGGAGGTGGCTTCTGCCTGTGACGTAGTGCCCTCATGCTTGCTTGTTACAATTGCTGGGCGTGTTTGATTCATCATCAACATCATCATCATCTTCCTTCCAAGTATTGGGCCATGTGACCCGTTACGGTCTTGCATTTTACTTTTTGCAAGACTTGAAAGCAATCAAATGTCCTTCCGACGGGTTGCTAGCCTGAAGGAAGTATGACCATTGGTGGGGCTGCCACCTCTCAGTTAATGGACTAGCTGAAATCACAGCATTTCCTCCATAATGGATGTAACGGTTATACCGCCGTGACTCTGTCAACAGGGCTGGGAACAGGTTTTTCATCTCGGGAAGGTGAGGTTGGCGTTTGGGCAAGAGAGGTTATGTCATAATCCGTGTTTGATTCCTACCTAATAAATCCATGTATCTCAGTATATGTTTGTATAAGGGATTTCTTTGTTCAATCATTTCATTTAAGTTCTTGTCCTTATTAATTAACTTATCGAGAAAAATGTGAATATTTTCTAAACTATTCATTAGTCTTCCTTCATTTATTCTGTTAATAATTACAAAGTCTTGTTTGATATCTGTAAATTTATGTCCCGTCTCTTTCATATGTACTCCCATTGCAGAAAACCTTCTATATTTTTCTGCATTGATGTGTTCTTGATACCTTATTGCAAAGTTCCGTCCGGATTGCCCTACATGTGGCACTTCACTGGTTGCAAATCAACTTATAAATTTCTGAATCCTGGAAATATTCTTCTTTGTTCTTTTTAACCGAGTTGTGGTTGAAAAACCTGTGCCTAGTGTTATTGTTTGTTGAAAACGCTACCTTGATGTCGTATTTGTTATATAAATTTGTAATTACGTAAATGTCAGGATTGTTGTAGGTGAACCTCACATTCTTTTTTGTTTTCTCTGACTGTTTTATAAAATTTGTTTGTTGTTTACATTTATGTTTAGTGATTAACCCGTTAATACTTTTAAGACTAAAGCCATTAATCAAGGCCTGTTGTTGGATGAAAGCAAGTTTTTTATTTCTCTCTTTGTTGGTTAACGGAATTTCGAAAGCCCTATTAATAAAGCTATAATACGCAGATATTTTCTGTGAGTCGCGATGTAGAGAGTTATTGTTAATCGTGGTTGGAGTAAATGTAGGCTTCGTATGTATTCCAAAGTAAAATTGGATCGTTTTCTAGTTGTTGTAACGTCTAAAATGTTGATCGAACCGTTTTTCTCTTCTCCTCATTTTTCTTCTCCTTTATTAGGATCTAAGGTGTTCAGGATGTTCAAAACCTTAAGACTGTCATTGAGATCCTTATTAATTATAGCATATGTATCATCTACATAGCGTACCCACAAATCAAGCCCTTTAATTTGGTCTACAATACGAGAATGTTCCAAGTGATCCAAATATATATTAGCTAATATGCCTGAGGCTGGTGCTCCCATGGGGAGGCCATCTTGTTGGTATATCTTGTTGTTAAATAAAAAGTAGTTCTGGTTAAGTACAAATTTCAGGATTGTCATGAACTCTTCTGTTTCGGGTATGCTAATCCATTTGTGTTCTAATAAATTAGTTTTTATGATCGTAATAGTCTTCTCTATGGGGATATTAGTATACATGTCTTTTATATCAGATGAACAAGTGACATGAGAAGGTTTGAGTTTAAAGTCCTTAATCGTTGTAGAGAAGTCACTAAAAATTTTTTATGGCAGTGTTAGAATGAAAAACATAGTTTTATGCTAAAAACTTATGAAAGTATTGTGATGTTTTGTATGTGGGGCTCTTATGGAAAGTAATTACTGGTCTAATAGGTATATATTTTTTTATGCAGCTTGGGCATGGCTCTTGCCATAAGGAGTCCTGGGTTCATATTTACCAGCTTTTGTGATTCCTGCTCACTTAGAAGGAAAGTAGTTTGAGTATTCCTTTCAAATTTCTTTGAATCCGTGAGATGGGATCTTTATCTATGACCTTGAACTTATTATTGTTGAAAAAGGTTTCGGTTTTCTCAATATAATCGGTTTTGTTTAAAATGACTATAGTTCCTCCCTTATCCACATTAGTTACGACTACGTCGCTTTGCCTGAATTTGCGTTTAAACTGTAACTTATTCCCTTTTTTCGGATTATCCTCTTTCAGGTTCTCTAGTTTCTTGTTTACTGTTTAGAACTAACCTTTGATCAAAACAGATACCCACCTCCAGTCGAAAACTTATCAGAAACAGTCTTCACAGATCAAGAATTACAAATATTAGGCAAGGCCTGAATTATAATTGGCACAGCTCCAATAAAAGTAAGGAGCTGACCCTTACTTTAGCAGAAACCGAAGCAGCCATACAGATTCTCCCAGCCGAAGTACAGAACAACTTGAGATATGAAGCGAAGAAAAAAAATCCCTTCCTAATAAACGGATTTAAGAAGAATAATAACACTAGGATAAACAATGAACTACAACGCAAAATCAGGCAATGCAATGTAGTTGTAACTAAACCGGATAAGGGATAAGGTCATAGATAAAGATCCCACCTCACGGATTGAAAGAAATTTGAAAGGAATACTCAAACAAACTACTTTCCTTCTAAGTGAGCAGGAATCACAAAAGCTGGTAAATATGAACCCAGGACTCCCTATGGCAAGAGCCATGCCCAAGTTGCATAAAAAGGTATACCTATTAGACCAGTAATTAATTTCCGTAAGAGCCCCACATATAAAATATCACAATACATTCAAAAATTTTTAGCACAAAACTACGTTTTTCATTCTAACACTGCCACAAAAAATTCTAGTGACTTCTCTACAACGATTAAGGACTTTAAACTCAAACCTTCTCATGTCACTTGTTCATCTGATATAAAAGACATGTATACTAATATCCCCATAGAGAAGACTATTACGATCATAAAAACTAATTTATTAGAACACAAACGGATTAGCATACCCGAAACAGAAGAGTTCATGACAATCCTTAAATTTGTACTTAACCAGAACTACTTTTTATTTAACAACAAGATATACCTACAAGATGGCCTCCCCATGGGAGCACCAGCCTCAGGCATATTAGCTAATATATATTTGGATCACTTGGAACATTCTCGTATTGTAGACCACATTAAAGGGTTTGATTTTTGGGTACGCTATGTAGATGATACATATGCTATAATTAATAAGGATCTCAATGACAGTCTTGGTATTTTGAACGTCCTGAATACGTTAGATCCTAATATACAGTTTACTATTGAAGAGAAAGAAGATTCGATCTATATTTTAGACGTTACAACAACTAGAAAAGGGAACCAATTTTACTTTGGAATACATAGGAAGCCTACATTTACTCCAACCATGATTCATAATAACTCTCTACATCCCAACTCACAGAAAATATCTGCGTATTATAGCTTTATTAATAGGGCCTTCAAAATTCCGTTAAAAAACAAAGAGAGAAATAAAGAACTTGCTTTCATCCAACAACAGGCCTTGATTAAAGGCTTTAGTCTTAAAAGTATTAACGTGTTAATCACTAAACATAAATGTAAACAACGAACAAATTTTATAAAACAGTCAGAGAAAACAAAAAAGAATGTGAGGTTCACCTACAACAATCCTGACATTTACGTAATTACAAATTTATATAACAAATACGACATCAAGGTAGCGTTTTCAACAAACAATAACACTAGGCACAGGTTTTTCAACCACAACTCGGTTAATAAGAACAAAGAAGAATATTTCCAGGATTCAGAAATTTATAAGTTGATTTGCAACCAGTGAAGTGCCACATGTAGGGCAATCCAGACGGAACTTTGCAATAAGGTATCAAGAACACATCAATGCAGAAAAATATAGAAGGTTTTCTGCAATGGGAGTACATATGAAAGAGACGGGACATAAATTTACAGATATCAAACAAGACTTTGTAATTATTAACAGAATAAATGAAGGAAGACTAATAAATAGTTTAGAAAATATTCACATTTTTCTCGATAAGTTAATTAATAAGGACAAGAACTTAAATGAAATGATTGAACAAAGAAATCCCTTATACGAACATATACTGAGATACATGGATTTATTAGGTAGGAATCAAACACGCCCAGCAATTGTAAGAAGCAAGCATGAGGGCACTACGTCACAGGCAGAAGCCACCTCCTCGCAAGAAACAACAAATGACGACATTTCCTCGCTTCCCCTCCCCCCTCCGAATCAAGCTAGCGTACAGACCACATCACACCGCTATTATACAAGGTCGAGGACAGTAGAATCAGACCCACACCCGTAATTATGGGAAGTAAAGGAGTGAATTGGACAGTGGTAAGTTCAATATTTCTCAATCAACTTCCATTATTTTAAAAAATTTCCTTAGACAACACTTCCCCAGGCGATTTTTAACTAATAGATGCACATTTCTTTCTGCCGGTTACAGATCATACAACAAGCTATCCAACCTGATATGTTTATGAATACAATTCTTAATTCAACCAACAGCGGATACACCCTTTCCGCTTAGAAAAGGATAAACAAGAGGATCGTCCTTCTTAGTACAGTACAAAGTGACGAGGAAGAAAACTGGAAGTCAAGTAAAGAAGAAGCATATTTCAGCAAAAAACATTTGTTCAGGATCACAACAATGTTTTAGTTTTTTAAACAACAAATGATTTTATTAAGCCTTTGGGACATAAAATGATATCAAAGACAGCTCATAGATAGTATTTTAAACTTATTTTAAGTTTAACGTCCATGTAACAACCGTGTCCCTCCCCCCCGTTGCACACTACCTCTCTCCACCCCTCTCCAACCCTTACGTCCTTTACTAACATTAGTTTTGAAAGTCAACAAAGATTTAATTATGTGATTGCTTTATGCTGTTTTATATAAGTTTTTGTGTATGCAGCAGATGATGATCGCAAAGCGATGAAAACATGTCCTGTTATTCTTAATGATTTTATAAATTGCCAAAGGCAAAATAAAAGAAAAGTTACTTTTGGGTGAAAATATTTTCTTGTATTGATTATATTACATTATTGATACGGCAATGAAGTGGATAGTTTGTAATACTGGAACCATACTCTAGTTGCGGTCTTACCAGAGACTTATATGCCCTCTCCTTTACATCCTTACTACAACCCCTAAATACCCTCATAACCGTGTGCAGAGATCTGTACCCTTTTTCAACAATCATACGCTCCCGACCTGATGAATGACTGTGAAGCTGTTTGGGTTGAAGTTACATTTCATAACATAAAATATCTATTTGTATGTTCCTGTAGACCACGTCGTTCTTATCTCAACTATTCTGAAGCTTTTCTTTCCTCTGTGCTTAAAGCCGTTCATTCCAAAGATAACACTGTCATACTAGGAGACTTTAATCTGTCTGTCTCCTGGATTTCCCCTTCATTAGGTCAGCCTTCTAATAGCCTTGACAAATGGTACATGGACCACTATATTACTGGACTGAACTTTGAACAGCATGTCTTGGAAAACACCTGCAGAAATAGTCTTCTTGACTACCTGCTTTCTTATAACGAGCCCTCATCTGTTCCTGTAGGACGAAATATTTTAAACTCCAACCACAAGTCTGTTGAAGCAACTTTCACTCTCATCCCTCCCCCTGCTCCGAGATGTTATCGACCTGTCCTTACGAGTTCTGTGCCTGTGTGGCGTAAAGTTGACTGGCAGATTGTGAATCGTACCCTGTCCCCTTTACCATGGCATTTTTGCATGTGGGTGAAGTTCAAGAGAGGGTGGACTTATTTTATGATTGGACGCTTGCTGTGATCTGTCGGCTACTTTCCGAGCTCCTGAAAACTTGCTTATATCACACCCGTTCTTAAAGGTGAACAAACCGGGCGAGCTGGCCCCGCGGTTAGGAGCACACAGCTCTGAGATCGCATCCGGGAGATAGTGGGTTCGAACCCCACGGTCGGCAGCCCTGAAAATGGTTTTCCGTGGCTTCCCATTTTCACGCCAGGCAAATGCTGGGGCTGTACTTTAATTAAGGCCACAGCCGCTTCCTTCCCATTCCTAGGCCTTTCCTGTCCCATGCCGCTATAAGACTTATCTGTGTCGGTGGGACGTAAAGCAAATAGCAAAAAAAAAAAAAAAAAAAAAAAAAAAAAGGGGGGTGGACAGGGGTCAGATATCGCAAATTATCGCCCGGTCTCTATATTACCTGCTTTATCAATCATTTGTGAAAGGATCATCCACCAGCATTTGTTTGCGTTTACAATTCCATATATATCCCCTCAACAGCATGGTTTCCTTCCTGGAAGCTCCTGCGTAACTAACTTGGCTATCCTCCTCCATCATGCCACGTCTGCCATCTACGCGGGCTCTCAACTTGATGTATGCTATATTGACATCGCGAAGGCCTTCGATACCGTGGATCACACGCTTCTTGCGCACAATCTTTCTGAACGGTTTAACGTGCATGGGAGACTCCTAGCTCTAATTAATAGCTTTCTGAGCGAAAGACTACAGCGCGTAGTCCTTGATGGATGCAGTTCTTCTACCACCACCACCACCACCACCACCACCTCTGGTGTCCTGCAGGACAGTGTCCTAGGTCCACTTCTTTTTGCCCTGTTTATTGATGACCTGATCAATACTGTTTCCCACCAATCATGTGAAATCCTTCCCTTTGCAGATGATTGTAAAATCTTCAAGCAGATCGGTTCTCCTACAGATACAATCCAATTGCAAAATGCACTTCATTTACTTTCAGGCTGGTGTACTACATGTCGTCTTAAACCTCATCCCTCCAAGTGTTCCACCATTTCGTTCAGACTTTGTAAATCCCCTGTTCTACAGAATATCACCTACTGAACCAACCGATTGCACTTGTTGACAATCAAAAAGGAGTGCATTTTGACAGTAAATTGTTGTTTGTCCCACATAAACATGGTTACTTCACGTGCTATGTCACTCATTGGTTTACTCTACAGGATTTCTGACATCACAAATGTAAATGCCCTCAGAGCATTCTACATTTCCTGTACCTTACCTATTGTTGAATACGCCTCTCCAGTCTGGTCCATTTCTGCTTCTTCAAATCTCAGCCATCTTGATCATGTACAGTCTTTTTTCTGTGCTATCGTCAGAGCCAGGGTCCCTGCATGTCGCACCTTAAGCACTATCCAAGTGCTTGGGAAACTGAAACTCAAGACTCTTTCTACTCGGAGGAAAGTAGCCAACCTAAAGCTGCTATACAAAGCAGCCAATGGTCTATTTAGGTCTCCAGATTTAGTTTGGCTTATTCCCCCTCCAAGTCCCATCCCGTAGTACCAGAATGAAGACCCTATTCCATATTCCTCATTCTCAGCTTTCTTTCACCCAAAGGTCCCTTTCTGTACGTATTCCAGCAATGTTTAATACATTATCTATCAACAAGAACCTAGACATCTTTGTAACGTTTCCTTCCTTCTGTCATGATATTTCTCATATAACTTAATTTTCCTTCTTGTTCTTTCCTGTTCTGCTCCTGTATTTAAAATAAATGTAATTTTCTTTGTTAATGTCATTGTTTATGTAAATATGTATTATATATGATTGTAAAGTTTTAATGTGTATATTTGTGTCCTTTGTAAATATTTATATATCTTTCATTTTAGATTCATATCTATTGTACATAGCTCGGATCTTTGTAATTCGGCGTTATGCTGTTGCTGATGCTAAATAAATACATAAATAAATAAATTATGTGATCACCCCAATGAAGATCTTTCCTTATAATAAGACCTAGGTTCTTACAATGATCCTCAAAAGGAACTTTCACCCCATCAACGCAGTAATTAAAACTGAGAGCACTTTTCCTATTTGTGAAACTCACAACCTGATTTTTAACCCCATTTATCATCATACCATTGCCTACTGTCCATCTCGCAACATTATCAAGGTCATTTTGCAGTTGCTCACAATCTTGTAACTTATTTATTACTTTGTACAGAATAACATCATCTGCAAAAAGCCTTATCTCTGATTCCACTTCTTTACACATATCATTGATACATACATAAGAAAATGTAAAGGTCCAGTAATACTGCCTTGAGGAATTCCCCACTGAATTATTACAGAGACAGGTAAAGCTTCACCTACTCTAATTCTCCGAGTTCTATTTTCCAGAAACATAGCCACCCATTCAGTCACTCTTTTGTCAAGTCCACCTGCACTCATTTTTGCCAGTAATCTCCCATGATCTACACTATCAAATGCCTTAGATAGGTCAATTGTGATACAGTCCAACTGACCTTGTGAATCCAGGATATCTGCTATATGTTGTTGGAATCCTACACGTAGATCTTCAGTGGAATAACCCTTGCCAAACCCAAACTGCCTTCTATCAAAACAGTTATTAAATTTGTAAACATGTCTAATATAATCAGAAAGAATGCTTTCCCAAAGTTTACATGCAATGCATGTCAAACTGACTGGCCTGTAATTTTCAGCTTTATGTCTATCAGCCTTTCCTCTATACACAAGGGCTACTATAGCAACTCTCCATTCATTTGCTATAGCTCGTTCATCTTAACAATAATCAAATAAGTACTTCAGATATGGTACTATATCCCAATCCATTGTCCTTAGTATATCCCCCTAAAATATTATCAATTCCAGCTCCTTTTCTGGTTTTCATCTATTGTATCTTACTGTAATATATTGTTCAAGTTAGAAGTTGAAATGACACATTAAAATACGCAAACACGGACTAAGATAGAGTCAATGGGATAAAAGCGCAGTTAACAGATATACACTAAGACAAAGGACATTATTACACATGATAAAAAAAAGACAACTATACCTCATAAAATGAATGACGAGGTCTGCTGACTGCTCGTCATCTCACAGGATGAGGGAGTTGGTACTCAAGAGTTTTAGACTACGGCGAAGATCGACCAGGTACACGCACTCCGTAAGGATGTGTACCACAGTATGATGATCGCCGCAAGTACACACCGGTAGGGTTTCTCCTTTCAGTAAATAGGAGTGCGTTACTATACCGTGGCCGATCCGAAGATGACATAACACCACTGCTTCCCTCCGAGAAGCCTGAAGGGAAGTCCTCCATAACTTCGTTGTACCTTTTGTAGCTCTCAGCTTATTTGGGAGTGGCCTGTCACTTCATCTCCCAATGGGACACAACCGAATGTCTCAGATGAGAGCAAATATCACTTCCTAGAACCTTGTAAGGCAACGGGGGCAATGTAACTGCCTACTTGGCAGCCTTATCAGCTAACTCGTTTCCCTCTACACCCATGTGGTTTGAGAACCACATAAACGTGATTGAGGTGCCGACATCCGAACACCTGGCCAGCGGGTCCTGGATCTGCTGCACCAGAGGGTGCCGAGGAAAACAGGCGTCAATAGACTGTAGCAAGCTCAAGGAGTCAGTACACACCAGAAAGTTTCGGCGCTCATTGGACAGTGCGTACTGCAGAGCTTCACAGATAGCATAGATCTCTGCTGTATACACACTACAGGTTACCGGGAGAACAAAAAGAAACCTATCGTTATCGAAAATGAACGCACAGCCCACTTTCGTTTCTGCCTTAGAACCATCCATACAAACGACAACTGAACCGGAATACCGGCCAACAACGGACAGGAAGAGCCTCCGATAAATCGAATTGTCCGTGTTTTCCTTCGGGCCAGTGTGCAGATCCAGGATTATTTCAGGTTGTCATACTATCCACGGAGGTACCCCACTTGGTTGTCTGACAAGGCAGGGAACATAAGGTACATCAAACAATCTGTGAATGCTATCCAAGCATATTCGAACCGGCCATGCTGCTTGAGGATAAGCAGCGTACAGCCGACGGTTTCCATTGTGGAATATGCAAGGATAGCTTGGGTGAAGTGGCATCTGTCGTAAATTTGCAGCATAGGACAGAAGCATTTGCTGGTGCCTCAGATGCAGAAGTGGCACACTAGATTCAGCGAGCAGGCTAGCAATGGGGCTTATATGAAAAGCTCCCATTGCCAACCTAATCCCGCTGTGGTGGATGCTATTCAGTTTCGCAAGGACACTTTGCCTTGCTGATTCATATGCTGCACTGCCGTAGTCTAACCTGGATAAGATATGTGCCCTATAAAATCGTAGGAGCACCGTATGGTCAGCCCACCAATAAGTACTGCTAAGGAACTTCAAAATATTTAACTGCTGCACATATGGCTCCCACAATAATTTGCTATCGAAAAGGAGCCCAAGAAATCGGTCGGTGTCAACTACAGTAAGAGTGACATTTTCTAAATAAAGCTCAGGATGGGAGTGAAGAGTGCACCGCCGGCAAAAGTGTACAACAGAGGTCTTTGCTGTTGAAAACCAAAAGCCATTTTCTAAAGTTCACTGTTAGGCTATCCTAATAGGTTGCTGTAATTATCGCTCTGCAGCTGCCATATTATATGAGTTATAAAGCAGAGCAAAATTGTCCACATATAGTGACAGTATTACTGCCGAACCAGCAGCAGCAACAATACCGTTTATGGCAATCACGAACAGAGTGACACTAAGAACCGATCGCCGTGGAACTCCATTTTCTTGAACGTGGTATTGCGAATATGCCCTCCCAACTTGAACACGGAACGGACAGAGAGGCAAAAAATTAGCAATAAATACTGGCAAGTTACCTCGAAATCTCCACTGGTGCAGGATTATAAGGATACCATATCGCCATGTGGTGTCATAGGCCTTTTCTAAGTTGAAGAAAGCAGTCACCAAATGCTGTTTGCGGAGAAATGCATCCTGAATAGAACTCTCCAGGCGTACCAGGTGGTCTGTGGTCGATCGATCGGCTCGAAAACCACATTGGTACTTGGACAAAAGACCTTGTTTCTCCAGACACTACACAAGTCGGCGATTTACCATCCTCTCAAATAGCTTACACAAACAGTTAGTAAGACAAATAGGTCTGTAACTTCCTGCATACTTGGGATTTTTGTCAGGCTTGAGGACAGGAATTACTGTGCCCTCTCGCCAGTGAGACGAAAACTCACCCTCTATCCAGATTCTGTTGAACACATGAAGGAGATATAATAGACTATACTCACTAAGGTGTTTCAACATCTGATTATGGGCATCGTCTGGCCCAGGATACGTGTTCTTGCAAAGCGCCAAGGCGCTGTGGAGTTCACACTCTGTCAAGGGCACGTTATAGTCTTCTGAAAGTTGAGTGGCAAAACTAAGGTGATGACCTTCTGCCTCCCGCTTTAGAACGAGGAAATATGATGGTAATTCTCTGAGCCAGACACATCCAGGAAATGATTGGCTAGATGGTTAGCAATCGAGAGTGGTTCAGTGATGATACTGCCTGCAATGGAAATTCTCGGTATAGAAGATGATCCTTGGATACCCGAAATACATTCAAGTTTAAAAACTTCATATTAAATCCGTATTGAACCGAGAATATACTGGGAACAAAAAGTGGGGTCCACCTATTCAATACAACGCAATGTTATAAGATGAATTATAACATTTTATTAATAATGAGACCAGTTTTGATGCTAGTATGCATCATCTTCAGCCACAAACTTGAAAAACAAACAATAACAACTTAAGGCAATGAAAACAATGCATAATAGATGTGTACACTAATCTTATGGATGATAGGTAGAAATGACTTGATTAAAAAGCTTGAACCGAAAAAGAATAATAACACTAACTTAAAAGTCCTCTTTTCTGAAAATATAGCACCCTTTTCTTGTCTGAACGAAAAAAGTCTTCTTGATGAAAGTTCACTGAGTTTAGCAATAAATGGTGTGAAGATATTGGGAGCTTCAGTCAAAAACCATTTTTTTAAAACTGATTGAAAAAACTGGTCATTAAAATTGTATGTTATGTTCTTTCTTAAAATTTAACAAGTCTTAAGAATGATGTAACAAGTTTTGAATCTGGAAAGAACATGAAAAACCTCAAGCACCACTTTGCATAGTAAAATGCAGGTCTCCTCTAACTTAAAAATAAGCCTAGACAAAAGGTTATGGCTGGAGTTGGTCTACTGTGTATTTGTAATATTGTATGTTTTTATGTAGAAATGAAGCGGACACCGTATTTGCCCCCGAGTGCTAGACAATGTTCTCAGTTCAAGGTGGGACCTGAAGAAGATAAAGGGGAAATTTAGGAAAAGCTTTTGAAAACGATCGAGGTCCTGTCCTAAGAAATTTGAGTAAATATGAGACTCACCTCTGGCGGCGTATGTGACGTGTGTAGTCGGATGTTAGAGAAGAGACAGAATCGTAAGACACCGAGACCAATGTACTTTGAGATGATGGAGTATGTGACATCATAGACGATACATATCTCTCCCACAAAGCTTTCTTACTTTGGCAAATAAGAACTCGCGCCTTAGTCTAGAGTTTTTTAAAATTTTACCAAGTTTGCCACAGTAGGCTCCCTATGATAACATTTACGAGCCCGACGGCATTCTTTGATAGCTGCTGCAATTTCTCTGTTCCACCAAGGAATGATTTTGAGGCGAGAAGTTCCTGAAAAGGAGGTAACGGACTCCACAGCAGCAGCAAGAGTAACTTGTGTTATGTAAGTTATTTAGCCGTCTACAGTTCGCCTGGTCTCGTCGTTAGAGACAGCTAGTGATGTGAACTTTGGCCAAACAGCATGTTTAAGAATCCATTAAGGTGGAGCCTCGACGGATTTTTGTTTCGAATAATGGGAAAAGGGTCGCTGTCACAGAGATCATCTTGTGTATTCCACCGAAACAGTGGAACCAACGTTTGGCTGCATAGACTTACTTCTATGCGAGAGTATGTGCCGTAACGTACACTGAAATAAGTTGGTTCAACTTGTAACATCTACTAGCTATGAAAATATCAAATTGATAAATGGTGACTAAAGTAAGTATAAATAACAAGATTGGGCACCACCTGCAAAACAACTGCAGGAATAATTAATTCTGTAGAGCAATGAGCAACTCCCTCTCCCAAGGCAACGGTCATCAGGCTGACAAAGCTCCAGACTTACTTTACAACCTTACCTGTTGCTGTTTACCCCTGAAATTAAATTTGGGTAGCATGCCAGGTTCATCCTCACTCCACCAATAAAATATTTACCACACGTTTCACTACAACAATTTACTCCCAAAACAATATTAAAGCAAAACATAAACCAACAATTCTCATCATGTGATGAAACCAGTATAAACCTACACAAACAACATCTACAAACTATACACCAAAACTGTACGTAATTCTGAAGGCCAAGCTTCAAACTAATTATCCCCCTGGTATGAAGACTGTCCCTTCCTAACCTTAAATACATTAGCACAATGGCATCATCACCATGGATTCCTACCACATGTCATAACTGTACAAAAAAAAAAACCAGCCACCTCACTATACTCTGTTACCGTACTAAGCCATAAACATCTACAATGTAAAATGTCTGCTGCAGGATTAATAAATAACGACAAGCATGTCTTATTATTCAAGGAATGAGCAAGTAATAAACATTTCGGCTACGATGTAATTAGTCCTGTGCCCAACATATTGCCTCCAAATTACACAAATAACAGACTGCGCACAATGTGCATTTCCTCGGCAAAGAATCCATAGCGTTACTCACAAAAGAACCGGGAACGTGAATTAACGAGTAATGCAATCGTCATGACTCGGTAATAGTGCAGTATTGCACCCGTGAAGAACTCATACAGCAAAGACTTCACCGTGGCAATCGTCTTCAACAGCAACCTCAGTATCAGTGATCAGTAACCGCAAACTTGTGCACATTAAAAATAAACTCGTAGCACGCACGCACAATATGTTTCGTCCATCACTCCATAACAAGCAAGCTGAGAAACTTGTTGCACGTGCACACACATATATAGGCTCGCTCCATGTGGCGTAGCGTCTACTAAAATCCACAGCAAACAACACCACCACTGCCACATCTTCAAGCGTCTCTTGGTCAATGCAACCTCGTTGAAAATCGGAGTTTACAGATTGGTTACCAAGCTGCTGATCTGCAAATGGGGAACTAGCACGTTTGTCCACATTGATGAATTACCATCTTCAGCATCCACTTCCCGGTCTAAGCCTGGGTTTCTAAACCACATGTTGTAACACTTCCAACTGACTTCGTCTTTCCCGGTATAGCCACTATTTTCCGTATTGCACAGTTTTTCAGCAACCTACACTGTCATGCCATGTGCTGACTCTTGTACAAATTAAAATTACATAGATACAAAATTCCCTACTAAAAATTCTTCTTAAAATATTATGTTTTTACATATAAATGAACAAAATTACATGATTTCCATGACTTCTATATTACGAAAATTTTCTAACCTAAAAATTTGGGGATTGTACATTCGTACGGTTACAAACTGTGTTCGAAATATGTAAATCCAGCTCTGTTACTAATGTTTCCAACTCCCTTCCCCTGGGGCAAGGTGTTTCAGAGCCCCATATGGGGTGATGGACGTTAAAATTGCCCAATATAAGAGGAAGGGAGGTGGAAGCTGATCTATAAGATCGTGACATCATTTATATTAAGAGGCTGGCCTCGTGGGAAATAAACATTACACACTGTTGCTATGACAGGCAGCGGTACCCGCACTGCAACTGCTTCCAGTGGGGTCCTTAGAGGAAACTCTTTGCTGTAAGTATCAGAACAAACAAAAATATCCACGCCACCAGACGCCCGGTGAGCATAATATCGTTCTGTCGAGTATAGTCTGAAATTTCGCAAGACTGTATGATGTCTTGGTCAGAGGTTTGTCTCCTGAATACAGACTGTACTCACCGCAAACTCACTAATGAGCTGGCGTAGCTCAGCAAGATAACTGTCATAACCGTTACAATTCCACTGCAACAGTGCCATAGTGTGGACTAAAAGAGAGAGTGTTAGGTTATGAGTGACAAGGTGCTCTTAAACCTAAACACTATCAATATGAACATCTACATCCAGAGATGTAGATGAAAGCTCAACATAAACCCCTTCATCCACAGATGGTAGGACTGACGCCCAGAACTTCAACACTTTCAGGGGGAGGGATGTCCCACTATGAGGGGAACACGCACGTTTTGGAGCAGGCATACCTGCTGGCCCAGACTCTTACCTTCCAGTTGGGGGGCATGATTTCCCCTTCGCAGAATAAGTGTGGGAGCGCCCGGTAAGGGCATTCCTCTTCTCCGCCTTCTTTTCATGTTTAGACGGGCTGGAAGATAACATCCCAGTCCTCTCCTGCTATGCTGGCTTAGGAGTCCCAGCCGGCACAGATCTGTTTGTGGTTGAAGGTTAGGTGGCCCCCCCTTCAAGCTTTTACTCTTTGCGGCTTTGCTCGTGGGAACAACAGCCGCCTTGGGAGCAGCAGTCTTCACGGGTAATGATGTTGTGAATGATGAACCTGGGAGACTCTGAGCTATCATACTGTAGCCTAGTGTATTGGTAGGTATATTTGTGGAATGAAACTTAAGGCGCGCTTCCTGGTAAGAAAGACCATCCAGGGTCTTGATCTCCTGGATCTTCTTCTCACTCAGATATGTAGGACAATTCCGATCTCGAGGAGAATGAAGACCAGGGCAGTTAGTGGATCTGTACGGGGTTGTGCACTCTTGCGTGCCATGAGCTGTTCTTCCATATGTACCACACACAGACAGATTTGAACAACGAGATACTATATATCCGAATCTCTGGCATTGATAGCATCGCATAGGAGGTGGGATATACGGCCTCACATCGCAACGATAGGTTGTTACCTTGACTTTGTCTGGTAACACTGACAACTTGAAGGAAACAATGAAGGCACCAGAGGCAACGTCTTCACTGTTGACTTCGCGCGTAATGCGCCGGATGTGTGTCACGCCACGGTCCTTCATATCTTCCATCAACTCATCGTCAGTGTTCAAAATAAGGTTGCAGTGGTATATGAATGTGCGAACCAGAGTCAAAGATTTGTGCTCCTGCACATTAACGGGGCCTTCGCCAAAGTGGTCGCACTTAAGCAAATGATCAGCTTGCAATGCTGTGCGAGTCTTCAAAAGCAGATTACCGTTGCGCATTTTCTTGAGATCATCAAGTTTGTTGTAAATGTCTTCAATGTGCCTACTAAAATGGATCGATTGTACCAGTTTAAAATCGTGCCCATCAGTTCTGGTAGCAACCAGAAACCTAGGGAAGCTGGATCCCATTCCTTGATGTTGCGCATGTTCCCAGGGGCTTGAACCCCTGAAGGAATCAAAAGTTAAAAGACTTTGGTAGGGTACCACCTTGGGCAGGTCGAAGACGTTTCGAAGCCATGCCTGAAATCATCCTCTCTGAATGCAGCTTAACTCAGATCAGGGGTCTGTGTAGCCAAACCAAGCAGCCAAGGCAATACCCACCTGGTCGTAGCCGGTATTGCCCAGGGTCCGAAGTTAGACGATACCTAATACAGAATGACTGAGGCAACGAGCACTAGGAATCCTTTCCTCCAAACACCCGCAATAGCATGTACCCCATAGCGTGTACAGAGCACTAAATATAGAGAAAAAATAACAAAACAACTAATATGTCCTCCTGGCATTCGGCTGTGTGGGGGGACCTGTATTGTCAGGCGGATACTACTGCACAGGTACATGACGCTCCAACCTGCAAGATCCCTGGGTGGTCACAAGCAGAATTTCGGGCGTAACTGCACACACGTAAGAGGCCCATGTGCGAGCAGCATGCACATGTTTCCGTTGGTACATTGTTCTACCGCATCAACACTTCACTATGGCTCATTCCACGTTAAGAAAACAGTATTGCTCTTACGGACCTACGAGTGAACATACCCCCTCTGAGACACCCATAATTTCTCGTGATTAAGGGATAGTATACTGTACTTTTTAATGTATTATGAAAGACAGATAAAAAGGATGAGGCATTTTTGCCCGTGAGATATTAAAATAACTATATAACATTTTATTTTTTATAAATACATTCGTAGGGAGGAAGTACAATGGCGGGAACAGCCACTGCTTCATTGCCTTCTATGTTGCTCTGGTACAAGCATCTGTGAACCGCGGGCAGATCGCTTTTGTAGTTAAGTTCTTTATTGCATGTGTGTTTTTACGCTGTAAATCAGTGCGTACTTGTCTTGTGTGCCTATTTGTGTGATCTCTTTCTTTTAACATTAACACCATGATTTCTTTTGTAGAGATGTCGTTTACGGTATTTATTTGTTGCGTGTGATTTTCAGCCTTTATATCAGTGTAGAGGCCTAATCGTATTCTTTTGAGTGAGTGTTATGTGATTAGCCTACTTGTGTGATTTCTTTCTTTTAACATTAATAGTGATCATTAATAGTGATTTATTTGCGTTATGGGTGAGAACGTCCATAAAAATAAACAGGGAGAGGTACTGAGGAAGAAACAAAAGCGAACTGTGCTTGACGTACTTAATTACCTTTGGAAATTCTAAGTTCCCATGGAGGGAATTAGATATTTTTCCACCAATAGAGCATATCAAAAATCAGATCAGCATCAGTGGGTAGGGTCTGACACATCCCACTCTGAAGAGTCTAGTGTCAGACCTAAGACGAAACGCTGGTTAATAGAGCAAACGCCTGAAAAGCCATACATCTAATTTTTGATCTGATTTTTAATTACCTTTCTCGAAAGAATCCAGATAAAAGTCTCAGCTAGGTGGTTAAAGAAACTGCTGAAGCAACAGGCATTTCTGAGAGGACTGTTTATAAAGTGCGATCAGCAGCCACTACAGAACGTAAAGCACCACGGAAAGACAGCAGGTCAGTCAAGTTCAATGATTTTGTTCGCAGTGGTGTAAGGCGTTAGGTGCACGAGTTTTTCCTTAAAAACCAACCTCCAACCTTGCAGCAAGTCCTACAGTCTGTGAAGAATGATAAAGACCTTCCCGAATTCAAAAGAACAACTTTGTATCGTTTGTTGAGAGACATGGGTTTCCAGTACGAAAGGAAAGGAAATTCAGTTCGTTTGACGGAAAGAGAGGACATTATATTTTGGCGTCACAAGTATCTGTCAACAGTTAAGAAATATCAAGATGAGGGAAGGAATATATTTTACACTGATGAGTCGTGGGTTA
This sequence comes from Anabrus simplex, assembly GCF_040414725.1. NCBI lineage: Eukaryota > Metazoa > Arthropoda > Insecta > Orthoptera > Tettigoniidae > Anabrus > Anabrus simplex. The sequence goes on from NC_090266.1 coordinate 803,169,660, forward strand.
ACACAGGGCACACTGTTGGGAAAGAATGGAAAGATAAGACCGTTTCAACTCCACGGGATGCTTTTCTGTCATGACTAACTTGCGGTCTGAGGTCATCTACAGGTCGTGGTCCACGGTTCGCGTTAGTTCATGCTGGTAACGAGAATGGGTTTGTGCCAGGGGCGAAGTACGTGTTTCAGTGCAAGAAGAAAACCGCAGATGCTCACGACGAAATGGATGGTGATTGTTATGAGGAGTATTTTAAAGAACGTCTACTACCGAACCTGCCGTCAAACTCTGTTATTGTTCTTGACAATGCCTCCTATCATAGCCGCAAGAAAGAAGCTCTGCCTACAAAGGCATGGAAAAAAGAGAACCTGCGGTCATGGCTTCGAGAACGTGGTGTAGTGTATGATGAGAACATGCTGAAAACAGACTTGATGGCTCTCATAAACAGTGCGCGATGGAAATACGATCGCCACAGAATCGATGAAATGGCAAGAGAGAGTGGTGTCACGGTTCTTCGTTTACCACCATACCATTGTGAGCAGAATCCTATTGAACTTGTTTTGGCGCAAGTGAAGCACTATGTTGCTATGAACAACATCACGTTCAAAAGAAGGGAGACGGAAAGACTCATCGAAAGGTTTGCTACGCGTGTCTACTGAAAACTGGGTGAACTACGTGAAACGCTTGAAAAATATTCAAGCGGACATGTGGAAATCTGATTTGATCCAGGACGAAATGGAGCCCTTCATCATTGCTGTTGGCAGTGAATCTTCGTCAGATTCAGATTGATAGAGGACTTCAGCTTGCAGCGGCAAGGAAGTTTTTTTTTCTAGTTGTTTTACGTCGCACCGACACAGATAGGTCTCGTAATCTATAATTTTCATTTCCGTATTGACAATTGCACAATTAAAAATAGGAGAGGATTTCCACCAATCAATACTTATTTATTGTATATATTAAATTACAGGACCGGTTTCGACCTCATATTCAAGGTCATCTTCAGCTGAACCATACATACATATTTATATAATGAAGCTTTGATTAAGATTGTGGTGTTGAAGGAATGCCATATGATGATGATGTACATTTAGTTACATACAAATGGGGCACGTCTTAGCGTGAACTGGCGTATATGTCATTCTGTACAATATTGCAACTGTATGTCTAAAATGTTGAAGGTCTTAAAACGAGTGTATAAAACACGTCTTTTCCTAAACTAACTTATATATATGTACAAGATAAAAACAATATATAAAAACACTTCATGCATATGAACATTCGTTCTTGCTTGGTGGTCAATACATCGACTAACTTCCGTATTTAAGTCTTATTCACAGTTGTGCACTTCAGCTGCTATTCTTAGAGTTTGTAAAATTGCATGGATAAAAGTTTTGTCTTCCTGTGCATATGTGAGATAAAACACTTTCAATTTAAAATAGGTGCCAAATGTATGGATGAAATTCAAGTAAAATATGTTCAGCTCTGCTGTGTGTGTTGCCCTTTTATTAGAACCAATTCATGTTGTCTTTTTGGCGTCCGTAAATTTGGATGACATTGGTTTCAAAGTAGTGGCTCCTTTCCCATTTGTAGCTGTGCAATGATGTTATGTTTATCTGTGGAAGATAAGATTGAGTTATAAGTGATATTGTGTGGAGGAATGTCTAAGGGTTATGTGTGTGAATTGGAATATGTACTTACTGTTGTTGGTGTAGCTGAGTTGTGTTTGACGTGCGAGCTTGTAATGTACTACTTCGTGTTCTTCTTGGGCTTATACTAGCTGCTGTGAGGGGAAGGGAAGGAGGGGTAGGGTGAGTTGTTGTTGTGGGGGTAGGGATGGAGCTGGGTGTGTTGTTTGGTGTTTTTCTGTTGCTTGTTGCGTTCTGTTTATCGATTAACTTAAGGTAAGGGTTTTTTAGGGCGGGGATAACTGTATTGAAGATGATGTTAGTTTTTTCTGTGATTTCATTTATGTTGTAATTTGGATTGGTATACTGATCTAAAGTGATGTAAAATTCTTCTGTTATGTTGAGCAGGGGGCCTTTGGGGTTTATGTTTAGGATTTGCATATCGTTATCGATGTTTGTGAAACTGTGTTTATAGTCTGCGACATGTTGTCCTATTGAGGAAAAATGATTGTGTTTCACTGCGTTTATGTGTTCGTTATATCGGGTTAGGAAGTTTCTACCGGTACGTCCGATATAGCTGGTCTCGCAGTTATTACATTTGATGCGGTATACCCCTGAGTGGTTGTATTTGTTGTTGCTGTTGATTGTCCTGACATTGTGTATGATGTTGGTACTATTGTGTGTAGTTCTGAATGCTATTCTTAGGTTATGTTTTTTAAAAATATTAGTTATGGGGTATATGTGTACATTATTGAAAGTGAATAGTGCATAGTCTTTCTTGGGTTCGTTTGCTTTTGTTAGTTTGGTTTTGGGTTGGGATTTTATTTTATGAATGATTTTGTTAACCATGTCTTTCTTGAATCCATTGTTTTTAGTTATGTCATGAATTAATTGTAATTCTTTGTTTAGATCTTCTTTTGTTAACGGTATATTGAATGCTCTGTGTATCATGCTATAGTAGGCTGCTCTTTTGTGTATGTTGGGGTGAACGGAATCCATTTTAATTGTATTTGAGGTATGCGTGGGTTTTCTGTATATTCTGTAAGAAAGGTGGTCATCATGTCTAGTTGTCGTTATGTCCAGGTAGTTCAGTTTGCGATTGTTTTCGGATTCCATGGTAAATTTTATATGGGAATCTATTGTATTGAGTTTATCTAATATATCAGTTTCATTTGTGGACCTATTGTCGAGGATAATAAAGATATCATCAACAAATCTACACCAAAAAAATATATGGTCTATTTTGTTGATGAATGTGTGCTCTAAATAGTCTATGTAAATTTCGGCAATTATACCAGAAGCGGGAGATCCCATTGGTAAACCCTGTTGCTGATAGATAGTATCATGGAATTTAAAGTAGTTGTTACTAATGGCAAAATTAAGTAATTTAATGAACGCTTCTATTTCCAAAGTGCTTAGATTGCTATGACTTTTTAGGTTAGATTCAATGATTTCTATTGTTCGTTTTGTGGGAATGTTTGGGTACATGTTTATTATGTCAAATGATGCGAGTTTGTGATATGGTTCAATCTTTAATCCTTTTGTCCTATTACAAAATTCTATTGAGTTCCGTACTGTTTTATTAGCTAAGAATACGTAGTGCTTTTTGAGAAATCGTTGAATAAATTGCGAAAGTTTATAGGTTGGGCTTGCTCTGTAGTTAATAATAGGTCTCATTGGAATATGGTCTTTGTGTATTTTGGGATAAGCTTTAGCAGTAGGTATTTGAGGATTCATTGCTATAAGTTTAGAGGATTCTACTTCTGTTAAAAGAAAGTGTGTATTTTTTAATAAGGTTTTGAGGTTCCTTTGTATGTTATTGGTCGGGTCTTTACGTTTGATGAGGAAAGTATTATCTTGAAAACATTCTTTGGTTTTCAATATGTATTGGTCTTTGTCGATAATAACTGTGGTATTGCCCTTATCGGCTTTCGTTATTAGTAGATTATTCTGTTTTATCTTGTCTTTGAGTTTGTTTATGTGTACTTTATTGGTTGATTTATTATTTTGGGAGTTACTGTGAATTTTGTCAATATATTGTGGGAGCCTTTTTTTAATATCATATCTGACTTCGTCTCGTAGCTCATGTGGGATTTTCTGTATGGCGTTTTCTATTTCGGTGATAGTAGTTGTAATGTTCTGGAAAGTTGATGTGTTACCCCAATTGTGCTTGGGTCATTTGCTCAAGATAACAGTTTCCATTTCGTTAAAAGACGTATTTGTGAGATTTTTTACGTGTGGGTGGAATTTGTGTTCAGTGATTTCATTGGGAAAGGTAGGAGAGTTCGTGTTCGGAGTTTCGGTTTTTGGGTTTGGTTTGGATGGTTGTTTAAGTGCTTCTAACTTCTTATTTAGTGTATTCTGTTTTTTGGTGGCTAAGTTCCTGATTTTTTCTGTCGTGATCTGCTGAAAATTATCCCAATAGCTATGTGGTAACTCGTTAGATGCCTTTAAATGTATTCGGTATAGTTCGTTGTTAAGATGTTGTTTTTTACGGTATAAAAACTTTATTTCTTCTTTCAGCCAGATTTTGTTTGTTCTTTTTTGCGTATTATGAGTTTGTTTGGTGTGCCTGTGTTTATTGTTATATTTTCTCAGGAATTTAGGTGTTAGGTCATTTTTTAGACATTCCTTCAGAAAAACAATGCTCTTAATCGCATTCGTTAGTTTGATCTTTGAGTTTCGAAATCTATATGCGCTCCATTTTGCCTGGTTGGCTACGATATCGTAATCTATAATTTTCATTTCCGTATTGACAATTGCACAATTAAAAATAGGAGAGGATTTCCACCAATCAATACTTATTTATTGTATATATTAAATTACAGGACCGGTTTCGACCTCATATTCAAGGTCATCTTCAGCTGAACCATACATACATATTTATATAATGAAGCTTTGATTAAGATTGTGGTGTTGAAGGAATGCCATATGATGATGATGTACATTTAGTTACATACAAATGGGGCACGTCTTAGCGTGAACTGGCGTATATGTCATTCTGTACAATATTGCAACTGTATGTCTAAAATGTTGAAGGTCTTAAAACGAGTGTATAAAACACGTCTTTTCCTAAACTAACTTATATATATGTACAAGATAAAAACAATATATAAAAACACTTCATGCATATGAACATTCGTTCTTGCTTGGTGGTCAATACATCGACTAACTTCCGTATTTAAGTCTTATTCACAGTTGTGCACTTCAGCTGCTATTCTTAGAGTTTGTAAAATTGCATGGATAAAAGTTTTGTCTTCCTGTGCGTATGTCAACATAACAGAAGAATTTTACATCACTTTAGATCAGTATACCAATCCAGATTACAACATAAATGAAATCACAGAAAAAACTAACATCATCTTCAATACAGTTATCCCCGCCCTAAAAAACCCTTACCTTAAGTTAATCGATAAACAGAACGCAACAAGCAACAGAAAAACACCAAACAACACACCCAGCTCCATCCCTACCCCCACAACAACAACTCACCCTACCCCTCCTTCCCTTCCCCTCACAGCAGCTAGTATAAGCCCAAGAAGAACACGAAGTAGTACATTACAAGCTCGCACGTCAAACACAACTCAGCTACACCAACAACAGTAAGTACATATTCCAATTCACACACATAACCCTTAGACATTCCTCCACACAATATCACTTATAACTCAATCTTATCTTCCACAGATAAACATAACATCATTGCACAGCTACAAATGGGAAAGGAGCCACTACTTTGAAACCAATGTCATCCAAATTTACGGACGCCAAAAAGACAACATGAATTGGTTCTAATAAAAGGGCAACACACACAGCAGAGCTGAACATATTTTACTTGAATTTCATCCATACATTTGGCACCTATTTTAAATTGAAAGTGTTTTATCTCACATACGCACAGGAAGACAAAACTTTTATCCATGCAATTTTACAAACTCTAAGAATAGCAGCTGAAGTGCACAACTGTGAATAAGACTTAAATACAGAAGTTAGTCGATGTATTGACCACCAAGCAAGAACGAATGTTCATATGCATGAAGTGTTTTTATATATTGTTTTTATCTTGTACATATATATAAGTTAGTTTAGGAAAAGACGCGTTTTATACACTAGTTTTAAGACCTTCAACATTTTAGACATACAGTTGCAATATTGTACAGAATGACATATACGCCAGTTCACGCTAAGACGTGCCCCATTTGTATGTAACTAAATGTACATCATCATCATATGGCATTCCTTCAACACCACAATCTTAATCAAAGCTTCATTATATAAATATGTATGTATGGTTCAGCTGAAGATGACCTTGAATATGAGGTCGAAACCGGTCCTGTAATTTAATATATACAATAAATAAGTATTGATTGGTGGAAATCCTCTCCTATTTTTAATTAATTTAACAGATAGGTCTTACGGTGACGATGGGACAGGAAAGGGCTAGGAGTGGGAAGGAAGCGGTCAAGGCCTTAATTAAGGTACAGCCCCAGCATTTGCCTGGTGTGAAAATGGGAAACCACGGAAAACTATTTTCAGGGCTGCAGACAGTGGGGTTCGAACCTACTATCTCCCGAATACTGGATACTGGCCGCACTTAAGCGACTGCAGCTACCGAGCTCGGTAGAGCGACAAGGAAGTAACATTCGGTGAGTACCATAAAGTTGTTGTCTAATGGCAGATATTTTACTTTGGTTGTATATTGCATAGTATTTGTGTGTGTTCTGTTATTTTCGTACTGTACAGAAATTGTTACTGGAGATTTTGATGCTGTGGTGTGCAGTGAAAAGTCATGGCACTTGTACCGATACAAAAATTTGCCATGTGTTTTGTTTGTGCTTGCTTTTGTTATTTAGCTGTTCTTTTTTAAGTGCATTTAATTTACCGCTGTTTTCTTTAAGACCGCTTTTAATTTTTACTATTGTCTTTTGTTAAGCGATACGACAGCACAGTAGAACCCCACGTTGCCTGGGGAAATTTAATAATAATTGCTGCTTTACGTCCCATTAACTACTTTTACAGATTTTGGAAACGCTGAGGTGCCAGAATTTAGTCCTGCAGGAGTTGTTTTACGTGCCAGTAAATCTACCAATACGGGGCTAATGTATTTGAGCACCTTCAAATACCACCGGACTGAGCCTGGATCGAACCTGCCTGGTTGGAGTCAGAAGGCCAGCACCTCAACAGTCTGAGCCACTCAGCCCATCTGGGGAAATTTATTAAATGCAATTAAATGCATCATTCACCCTTCGAGCCCATAAAAAAATATTATTTGTATATTTTCTCCGCCGGTTCACATCACACTTCAATGCTAAGGTTTCTTATGTGCCGTAGTTAACCTCTGATTCTGTACACACCAAAAATAGCCCCTGTAAACTCACCATCCCCTTTACTTCATACAAAAAAAATTCGACTTAGTTCTTCCCGCTTGTTATCTTGAAGTTAAATATTGAATTTCACAGATGTATATGCCGCCGTTACCCGTGATAGTGTTGCGCAGAGCCATTTGATATGGCAACCCTGTTGTCATAAGAGCAATACTGTTTTCTTAACATGGAATGAACCATAGAAGTAGCAAGGTTAGTTGTTCAGACGCAACCGGAACAAGTGGATCCAGCTAACATCTGACTGGACAAGTAAGTTCGTCCACATTTATGGGGTATTACACTTTCATCTTTACAATTATTATGTTGGCTCTACATTCACCATTCTAAATTCTTTTTTTCTCTTATTCACAGTAACAGACAATACTCATAAATCCTCCCAAGGGTAGAATAATGTACCAACGGGAACATTAATCCGCCAAGAATGGCGCAAAATTCCAAGAAACATTTTATCAGATGAGCACCTGACTAATGAATGATACTGACAACATGTTCCAACATACAGGTTTTTAACCTCTAAAATATCATCCAATCATGCTTCTTTCTAATGGGATACCCAAGTCCAACAAGATCGATATTATACCACGATTCCGGTTTTGTAGCTGTGTACTTACGGCACAGGTGATCGTAACCACCTTCGAATGAACACATTTGTATAAACTATCAACCTACTTATTCATCCATACAGTTGGAGAAGTTCCAATTTACGTTTTGGTCAATTTCTATTCAATGTGTAAACTATCAACCTACTGATTCATCCATACAGTTGGAGAAGTTCCAATTTATGCTTTGGACAATTTCTAGTCATTGTATGATAATTTTAATTGCTTCCTTGTCACAAATTCTGGGTTTTAATTAATGTACACATTTTAAATCTATGTAAATATCACCTAAAGCACAACTTTTTGAAAAAAAAATATTTTAAGCATAAGTTCAATGTTTAATTGGTTTAATGACTTGACCGTAAGATTATTATTAGGCTGAAGATGCCCAAAATAGTGCGAAACATGTACCTAATTAGTATATGTAATTCATGTAGGATTTAATCACTACAGAATATAATTGTATTGAATAGGGGGACACAGTAAATTTTATTTCTTGAAAGAATTTTACAAACCACTTAGTCAAGCAGCTCGTCTCCTTTTCCCAAAGTCTTCACAGTCCAAATTTTGCAACATTTTTTTAACACTACTCTTCTGTCAGAAATCACCCAGAATAAATCAAGCTGCTTTTCTTTAGAATTTTTCCAGTTCTTGAATCAAGTAATCCTGGTGAGGGTCTCATACACAGGAATTATACTATAGTTGGGGTCTTACCAGAGACTTACATGCTCTCTCCTTTATATCCTTACTACAACCCCTAAATACCCTCATAACCATGTGCAGAGATCTGTACCTTTTTTTAACAATCATACTTATGTGATCACCCCAATGAAGATCTTTCTTATATTAAGACCTAGGTTCTTACAATGATGCTCAAAAGGAACTTTCACCCCATCAACGCAGTAATTAAAACTGAGAGGACTTTTCCTATTTGTGAAACTCACAACCTGACTTTTAACCCCGTTTATCATCATACCATTGTCTACTGTCCATCTCACAACATTATCGAGGCCATTTTGCAGTTGCTCACAATCTTGTAACTAATTTATTACTCTGTATAGAATAACATCATCTGCAAACAGCCTTATCTCTGATTCCACTTCTTTACACATACCATTGATATAAATATAAGAAAACATGAAGGTCCAATAATACTGCCTAGAGGAATTCCCCTCTTGAATTTTACAGGGTCAGATAAAGCTTCGCCTACTCTAATTCTCTGAGTTCTATTTTCTAGAAACAGAGCCACCTATTCAGTCACTCTTTTTTCTAGTCCGTCCGGTGGTATTTGAAGGTGCTCAAATACGACAGCCTCGTGTCGGTAGATTTACTGGCACGTAAAAGAACTCCTGCGGGACTAAATTCCGGCACCTCGGCATCTCCGAAAACCGTAAAAGAGTAGTTAGTGGGACGTAAAACAAATAACATTATTATTATTATTATTATTATTATTATTTCTAGTCCAATTGCACTCATTTTTGCCAGTAGTCTCCCATGATCTACCCTAGTAAATGCATTAGACAGGTCAATCACAATACAGTCCAACTGACCTCCTGAATCCAGGATATCCGCTATAACTTGCTGGAATCCTACAAATTGAGCTTCAGTGGAATAACCTTTCTTAAAGCCAAACTGCCTTCTATCAAACCAGTTATTAATTTTGCAAACATGTCTATTATAATCAGAAAGAATGCTCTTCCAAAGCTTCCAAGAGCTGTAATTTTCAGCTTTATGTCCATCACAATTTCCCTTATACACAGGGGCTACTATATCAACTCTCCATTCATTTAGTATAGCTCCTTCATGCAAACAATAATCAAATAAGTACTCAGATATGGTACTATATCCCAACCCATTGCCTACAGTATATCCCCAGAAATCGTATCAATTCCAGCTACTTTTCTAGTTTTTAAATTTTGTATCTTACTGTAAATGTCCTTTTTATCATATCTAAATTTTAATACTTCTTTAGTAACAGTCACCTCCTCTGTCTGGACATTATCCTTGTAACCAACAATCTTTACATACTACTGACTGAACACTTCTGCCTTTTGAAGATCCTCACATACACACTCCCCTTGTTCATAAATGATTCCTTTTTTTTTAATCTAAGGAGGACCCAACACAATCAATTCAAAGGCAATTGAAACAAATTTTAAAAAACACATCTTTTCTCCTCACTGAGCAAGAAAAACAAAAGTTAATCACTATGAACCCAGGTCTACCAACAGCTAAAGCACTACCCAAAATCCACAAAACTGGTGTCCCTATTCGACCCATAATAAACTACAGACCAAGCCCCTTATATAAATTATCTCAATTTATCCAACAATTTCTTAATAAACATTATAAATTCTCATCAAATAAATCCATCAGGAACACTGTAGAACTAGTGAACAAACTAAACAGTTTCAAACTTCAACCATATAATTCAATGCACTCCATTGATATAGTCAACATGTATCCCAGTATAAAAACCAACTCATTATTACCGATCATCGAAAAGAACTTACTTGCTAACAACCAACTAAGTAAACTTGAAGTTCAAGACTTTATGACTATATTAAGATTACTATTTAACAATAATTATTTCACATTTGATAAGATCATTTACAAACAAGATGGTTTGGCAATGGCTTCACCAGCCTCAGGAATTTTAGCAGAGATCTACCTTGATTTCCTAGAGCACACCGCCATCGACAATAACATCAAATTTGCTAATATCCAATTCTGGGCTAAGTACGTGGATGACACATTTATAATCCTAGATGAACGCTCCATAGACGCGCCATCCACCCTCAGAAACCTTAATAACATTGATCATGACATTAAATTTACCTTAGAATCAGAGATAAACAACTCCATCAACTTTCTAGACCTAACAATCAAGAGGCACCCCTTTTCATTCACATATAGTATTTATAGAAAGCCCTCTCAAACGGCCACTACTATAAGAAATGACTCACTACATCCCCAAACACATAAAGCGGCTACATATAATAGCTTAGTAGATCGAGCATTCAAGATTCCGATGTCCAGAAAAAACTTAAATAAAGAACTGAACACCATTCGCTCTATAGCAAAATTTAATGAATATAGTGAAACCTTTATTGAAAGAATAATCAATAAACTCAGACACCGCCCAAAAACCACCCTAATAAAAGACAATACTAGCACTGCCACATTTTCTACATTTACCTTTAATAAAGAAATTTACAACGTCACTAACGTTTTTAAAAAACACAATGTTAAAATAGCCTTTCGTACTAACAATAGAAGCACAGAGATCCTGGATAACTCTTCACCAATAAATAAAAGTAGTCCTTTTTCAAAATCACGTGTATATAGGTTTTCTTGCCAAGACTGCAAAAGCTCTTACCTAGGGCAAACAGGACGCAGTTTTAAAATCAGATACGCAGAACATGTCAATGCCATAAAACACAATCATTTTTCCGCGGTCGGCCTACATATAAAAGAATTTAAGCACAACTTTACTGAAATAGATCAAGATCTTGAGGTATTAGAAATTCTAAACAAAGGTTCTTTACTAGACGTCACTGAAAACCTCTATATTCATTTAGATCAATATTTCAATCTAAACCTAAACTTAAATGATATCTCAGAGAAACCAAAGATCCTATTCGACTTTCTCGATGAATTTTTCAAAAATATTAATATTCCGAAAAACAGATCTTTCACATTATGCATAATACTTTGTCATGCCACACACTTTCACCGCATCACCCTCCATATTCCCCCTCCTTCCACTCCTACTCCCCTACGGCTCCTTCCCTCTCCCCGCCTAATCCAACAATGGCCGTTCCCCAGACCTAAACTATCCACCGTGCTCTGTTCCTCTTCATCTCGCGCCATAGCTTTACCGCCTTAGGTCCCGCAATAAACATCATAGAAACTGCCCCCACCCTACACGTAACGTTGCAACAATAGACCACAAATATTAGCACAGTCAACTTCTAAGCTCTCAGAGGAACGTCTTCCTTAATTCGAATTTTGTACTCTTGTCGAGCTGAATATGTTTACTCCACCCTCAACAAATGTGATTCTTTAACTACCATGTTCATCTCACACTTGGATTTAGATATGTTATATGCACTTGTACAAGTTTGGATAGGTTGAGCCCTGTCTCATACTTATGCCGCGCTTGACCTATATGGCATCCGATGAAGAAGTGTCTACAAATTTTAATTCTTCAACTGCCAATTTCACCTTGTACTACGAAAAATTTGAATATGTTATTTGTATTTGAAAGCAGTATTTAATGAGTCCTAACTCGTGTGAGTTATAGCTTTTGTTTCACCCTTCATGGACTGTTTTGAAGTGGCATTACTGAATATCTACAAATTCGAACCTTTACTGCCAAGTTTATCTCGCACCATGAGTTCAGACGTCACGTGCCATTCTACGAGGCTTGATTCTGTTAAATCCTAACTCATATTTGAACTACACTCACACCAGTGCCATTCAATGAATGAGTGAACGCAGACCTTTATGTGCCAAATCCATCACGAACCTACAGTTTCGAGTGTGTTGAATTTGCATTTATCGAGTCCAAACTCACGCTTATGCAATTTTGTCTCACCCTTCACAGCTGGTTTTGAATTGACGCTTAGTGAAAATAAGTGATTTCAATCCCTAACTGCCAAATTTCATCTCAACCCAAAAATATTTTTAAAATGTTATGTGCATTTTTGAGACGATTGTGTTTATTGAAATCTAACCTATGTTTTGTACTACACTCGCAGCAGACAACATTCAATGGAAGAGTGTCTGAAATAATTTGAATCTCCAATGCCAATCATCTCGAACTTCCGTGTGGTTTTGTTACAGTTTATATGTTTTTTAAGTGATTATGTTTTTGAACCCTATCTCATGTTTATACAATTTTGACTCACCCTTCATGACCATTCTGAAACTGACATTATACTTCACGATTTCATATCTCTCATTTAATCATACTGATTTAACATCTTGTATAATATAAATGTCTGCATGCTTACGCCTATGCCTATTTCCCACATTTTGGCTGAAGATGACGCCAAGCAGCGTCGAAACTAGTTCCAAGTGTAAATATATGTTGTAAATAAATTATAACATTTATTTGTATTGAAAAAGTGGACCCTTTTAAGTTTCCTATCTTACGTTAATGATTCGTGGAATGTCCTTCTTGGAACCTGTTTCTGCCTTAAAGTACCTATACATACTCTTCCATTTTTCACTAAAATTTGTATGACCACCAATTATGCTTACCATCATGTTATCCTTAGCTGACTTCTTTGCTAGATTTATTTCCTAGTAAGTTCCTTCAATTTCTCCTTACTTCCACAGCAACTTCTAACTCTATTCCTTTCCAACCTGCACCTCCTTCTTGGTCTCTTTATTCTCTGTTATAATATAGTGGATCTTTACTATTCCTTACCACCTTTAAAGGTACAAACCTATTTTCACATCCTCAACAATTGCTTTAAACCCATCCCAGAGTTTGTTTACATTTTTATTTACCGTTTTCCACAGACCATAGTTACTTTTTAAATACTCCGTCGTGCCTGTTTTGTCAGCCATATCGACTGCCTAATAGTCCTAATCTTAATACCTTCCTTTCTTTCACATTTATTTTCAACTATGACAAAAACAGCTTTGTGATCACTAATACCATCTATTGCTTTTGTTTCTGTATAGAGTGCATCTGGTTTTACCAGCACCATATCCAGAATATTCTTCCCTCTAGTTGGTTCCATCACTTTTTGAATCAGCTGACTTTCCCATATTAACTTATTTGCTATTTTTTTGTTCTAGCTTCTTGTCGTTCGCATTACATTTCCAATTGACATTTGGTAAATTGAGATCACCTGCTACTATCACATTCCTTTCCATATCGTTCCAACATAGCTGATTATCTTATCAAATAATTCTGAATTAGCATCAGCGCTACCCTTTCCCGGTCTGTACACTCTAAAGACATCAAGTTGCCTATTATATTTAGAGATGAGCCTTACCCTAGAATTTTGTTTGTTATCTTTAACTTTTTCGTAGCTTACAAATTCTTTTTTCACCAGAATGAATTACCCCCCCCCCCCTCCTACCATTCCTATACTATCTCTACAATACACACTCCAATTCCGGCAGAATATTTCTGCATCCTTTATATCATTTCTCCACCATGATTCAACTCCTATTACAATATCTGGTAAATATATATATCTATTAAATTACTTAATTTGAGTCCTTTCTTTACAATACTTCTACAGTTGAGCACTAACAATTTTATATCATTACTTGACTTCCATTTCCCTGTACCCTTATCACTGCTCCCTAGGCCACCCCGTTATCCCTAAATGTACCTCCCTATAACCCTTCTAAACAAATTTTCTAACTTATATGTACCACTGCAGTTTAAGTGAAGGCCATCTGAGCGCAGATCCCTATCTCCTATCCACCCATTAGGATCTAGAAATCTCACTCCCAGTTTCCCACATACTGTACCCTGGTGGGGGTGTCAGCTGCGTCATTCAATTAGAATTATTTATTAAGGAATATATTTCATATTCGCTAAGCCAGAATATCTTATATATTGTAGGCCTACTGGCCAGTTTGGAATGTATTGTGAAACCTACACAGACTTCTGTCTCCACTAGAGATTATGAAACACAATGGCCAGCAAAATTAGTATTCCCAGGAATTATTGCCAAGTTGGAAAGAGAAGGGGATGGTTATTTCCGAGTCATCGGAAAATCCCGAACCTGAGGGCCAAGTGATATTTAGAACAAGGAAATTACGGTGCGCAAGATTCTTGGAAAGTCCAGGGCTGCAGACGGGTGTGAAGCGTGCAGTTGGTATTTAAAAAAAAAAAAAAACATGAGATTTCAAACTCCTGCTTAGCTACGGACCTATACTATAGTTTGCCGGGGAGAAGCAGCCATTCCAACATCATATTATAGGAAGGGGTATGAAAAGTAACTTCGCTGATTAAATTTATAAAGGAAAACAGAATACAGATTCATAATGAGGAAAATTTTGGAAATATGACCAAATATTAAAAGTTATTAACTAATGATTTACTATCATAATTCTTAGAAAACAGTGATGCTATTTACTGATTGGTTGAAGGCAAGGGACGCCACAAATGGCGTGTATTTACCCGCCAAGAATACAGGAGCTAAATTCGCAATTATACACTGACTGACAGAGCAAATGCAACACCAAGAAGGAGTGGTTCGAAAGGGATGAAAGTTGGGGAAAAAACAGAGACGGCATGGACGAATAATTGATGTTTATTTCAAACCGATATGCAGGTTACACAATGCGCACGGCATCGACTCAGTAGGATGTAGGACCACCGCGAGCGGCGATGCACGCAGAAACACGTCGAGGTACAGAGTCAATAAGAGTGCGGATGGTGTCCTGAGGGATGGTTCTCCATTCTCTGTCAACCATTTGCCACAGTTGGTCGTCCGTACGAGGCTGGGGCAGAGTTTGCAAACGGCGTCCAATGAGATCCCACACGTGTTCGATTGGTGAGAGATCCGGAGAGTACGCTGGCTACGGAAGCATCTGTACACCTCGTAGAGCCTGTTGGGAGATGCGAGCAGTGTGTGGGAGGGCATTATCCTGCTGAAACAGAGCATTGGGCAGCCCCTGAAGGTACGGGAGTGCCACCAGCCTCAGCACATGCTGCACGTAGCGGTGGGCATTTAACGTGCCTTGAATACGCACTAGAGGTGACGTGGAATCATACGCAATAGCGCCCCAAACCATGATGCCGCGTTGTCTACAGTTACTGCCGGATTTGACCTTTCTCCACGCCGACGCCACACTCGTCTGCGGTGACTATCACTGACAGAACAGAAGCGTGACTCATCGGAGAACACGACGTTCCGCCATTCCCTCATCCAAGTCGCTCTAGCCCGGCACCATGCCAGGCTTGCACGTCTATGCTGTGGAGTCAATGGTAGTCTTCTGAGCGGACGACGGGAGTGCAGGCCTCCTTCAACCAATCGACGGGAAATTGTTCTGGTCGATATTGGAACAGCCAGGGTGTCTTGCACATGCTGAAGAATGGCGGTTGACGTGGCGTGCGGGGCTGCCACCGCTTGGCGGCGGATGCGCCGATCCTCGCGTGCTGACGTCACTCGGGCTGCGCCTGGACCCCTCGCACGTGCCACATGTCCCTGCGCCAACCATCTTCGCCACAGGCGCTGCACCGTGGACACATCCCTATGGGTATCGGCTGCGATTTGATGAAGCGACCAACCTGCCCTTCTCAGCCTGATCACCATACCCCTCGTAAAGTCGTCTGTCTGCTGGAAATGCCTCCGTTGACGGCGGCCTGGTATTCTTAGCTATACACGTGTCCTGTGGCACACGACAACACGTTCTACAATGACTGTCAGCTGAGAAATCACGGTATGAAGTGGGCCATTCGCCAACGCCGTGTCCCATTTATCGTTCGCTACGTGCGCAGCACAGCGGCGCATTTCACATCATGAGCATACCTCAGTGACGTCAGTCTACCCTGCAATTGGCATAAAGTTCTGACCACTCCTTCTTGGTGTTGCATTTGCTCTGTCAGTCAGTGTATTAATTACCAGGGGTCGAAATGAGTCGACATTTGACATAGAGGCAAGAATCATATAATCACATCAGTGGATTCCAAGTTCAAGCCAGCAGCAGGTCTGCATATAGTCAAATGGGGAAATCGGAACTGCTCACTCTAACGTGACCTCTCGTGAACTCGGAGAGGGGATGAACATTCACTTAAATAGCAGGTCAGGGCGACTGAGGAGACACTTGGTAAAAATTTGCCGAGCAGTTACTACGTCAGTGCGTGTACACACTTGTAAAATTTTGGTCGAGCGACCATGATGTCAGTTTTGTCACCAATACACAACATAACATTTGTTTGAGCTGTTACTATGTTTTTAGGGTAGTGTAACAATCGACTCCATAAAGTTTAGAGTCACCAGCAGTAATTGCCTAATGGCAAATTTATAGCAATTCATAAACATTTGCGAAGACTTTCAAATTTGGAACAAGTCATGTCAGTCTCACAGACATTAGTATACAAGGATGCCAAATTCACTGGAGTGCTGAGTTCGGAAACAAGAGTGCGCGACGGGCCGTTAAGGTGATCACGTTAATATCGCCAGCTCCTAAGTGCCGCGAAGGAATGAAGATATGTATATGTATGTGTACCGAGCGGTACACCTCCACGCCGCAAATTCAAATATTGCGCCAGTTCAAATCCCTCTACAGGAGGAAGCCTGAACTTTAACAAACTGTATTAACTCAATGGTTTCTCGGAAGATGTCTCTACTGTAAATTTTGAAGTGTTCTGAACTATGTCTATTTCGATTCGTATTTGTTTGCTCTGTAGCAAGAAATGTGGACATTCTCTTCTAGATGGCACTACTTAAGAACTATAATTATGCACCCTAGTGCGAAGTGAAGGAACTGTTTTTTGAAGAAATTTGGTATTCATAAGTTTGTTCTTTGTTAAATTTCTTTCATTCATTTTTTGGGTTGGCAGTATAACCCTTCTTTTTCCGCCAGTTTTGAATTTAACCAATCAGTAATTTCTGTAATTAATTTTTCACCAATCCTAGATTTCTTCTTCAGTTTTGACTTGTAATCTTTAGCCGACCAATAAAAGTTTGGGGGCAGGTTGTTATTATTCATGAAATGTCTCGAATGTTCCACGAGGGTATATAAACTGCTGATTTTCTGGTCTTGGGGTCACTTCAGTAACATCTTTCTCAGTGTGGGAATATATAGCAGGGGGCGGGAAGCGCCTCTCTCTCCAAGCAGCAGTTCATTTACAAGGTAATGGCCTGTTAACATCTTCTTTTCTTGCTAGCTCAGCAGTTTAACTCTCGGGGAGGGTTCGAAACCTTTAGTATGTAACCTACCCTTTTAAAATGTAAATTCTTTTCTGTCTATCTACAAATTTCTAATCTGTAAAGCGGGGATAGAGAGTGCTTCACCCTCTCAAACTCCCCTTCATTTTGAAGTTGAGGTGACTATGTTTTTGTAACCGTTTTTCTCTTCCTTCGTAAAGTCTTAAACTTATTTGCCAACTAGTCACCTCCATAGATTGGGATTAGCCCCTGTATCATCGGCCTAGCGCCACATAGGTTTTAGACAAAAACTTCGTGTAGGAGTGCAAGTTATCGCCTCCATTCAATCTTGTATTATGGGCCAGTAATTTAACCTGATGTTTTGTTTTCCTCATGTAAAGGCCCTGTAGGTTGGGTATCAAATACCCCTGTTTCTTAGTGTGCCTTGAGGGCAGTCTGAACTGAAGGTTGTAGCCTTTGATAGGCTGATAATATTGAGAGCGGTTCTGCTCTTTTCTTTAACATTGTAATTAGGTGCATGTGCTCCTTGTACTTAGGGGTTTTCTGCCCTGTAGCTATTGTGGTGATGAGCTGAGAGCTCAGAAATTAATCTTGGGGCTCGAAGCCCAAATCTTGTAACAATTGTAATTTCTTAACTTGTTTTCCTGCTACTTGGTACCTGTTACTCTGTTGTTGTTGTTATCTGTTGATTTTGAAAAGAAAATATAACCTTTGTTAAAGTTTTAAATTAATTTTACTTTGTAGTTGAGACCTATTCCAGCCTGCACCTTCTTTCACCTCTAACTACCACGGATAACTCCGTAACAGTATGTGTCAGACATAAGGCCAGAAGTGCATTATTTCATTTAAATAAGTTCTGAGTGTAAAATTGTCATATGTTAAAATTTTAATACGTGAAAATGTGTAAAGTTCCAAAGTGCATTGGATTACTCTCTCAAGCTGACATGACAGCTAACAGAATACAGTGCTAGACGGAGAAGGGCCATGAGGCTTTACGTCCGGTCTAGCAGACTACAGGCTATGAGTACCATATCAATTTAATTATGTTGATTGCTAATGTTAAGGGGACAATCATATTCTTTAATTATGGTAACTTGAATTGTATAACGAGCCGCTTCACAGCTCATTCAATTCAGATATAGGTAGACAAAGGGACAAATTAATATGTAAATAATTATATCATGCACTCATAATATTCTTGATTATTTTAGTAGAATAAATTAGGACTGGTTTTGTTTGTTCAAGTGCTTGAAATGTTCATGATTGATTGTAATAGGAGCAGTAAATTTGATTTTAACATTAATTGTTGATTTAATGTTTTTGGACTCCACAATAATCATAACTACATGGTTTAGAAGCGATAGAGGCACTTGTATATGATGGTCACACTATGTTGAAGGCCCAGAGTGGGTTAAGCCCATTTTTGATTTTGGAAGTCGAGCAGGACAAAAATCCGCCATGAGTAAAATTGAGTCGTACTGATGTTTATGATAAAGGAGATGAATCCTGAGGCCTACGTCGATGTTATATATGCCGATTCCTGTGTTATGAGAGGTAGAAGAGTCCACGAACCGAGGATTAATAAATAAAATGTTTTGAAGAGTTGCAGTGGAACAAATGGACTTTCAAATGAGAAGGAAGGAATAATTTAGCACTTGCAGGGACTGGATGGAGATTCCCAGCCATGAGGTGCAATGGGATTTGAGATTTGTCTTGGGAGGACATGGTGTCCCCATAAATTAATGACAGTATGAAATGAAGTGAGGTCGCGGTTCGAATACCATTATTGTGTTCCACCTGATGTGAAATCGGATCTTGGTTGTTCATATGGGATTTAAAATATGTGACTAAATTCTAAAGATTAAAATATAAAATTTCAAATTACAAATTAATAATAATAATAATAATAATAATAATAATAATAATAATAATAATAATAATAATAATAATAATAATAATACAAGTAAATCATGTCTTAACTGATTGCTTAGTGCCAAACAAGACCGGAACCGTAAAGGGTTATGCATTAAAAGTAATAACAGTTAACTGCTGTGTAACAAGTCAAATTAATTTATTATGATAATAAGAAGAAGAGCATAAGAAGAAGAATTTACAACATTATTTCTGAGAATAATAATAATGGTGAAAAATGAAATGAAAATATTAAATCGATGATGATTAAGTGTTACGATAATGATGATCTCCACTGATGAAAATTAAAAAATAAATAATAAGAAGAATTTTTTAAAAATGAATTATTCCAGATGATGATGTGGATGGAGACTAGGAAAGGCAGCTGGCAAAATAACGTTATAATGTCAAGTTGTTGTAAATATTAAACTAAGTTTGTGATGTTAAATGTGATGGCAAATCCGTACATCTGGACCATTAGGTCAGAGTCCCTTTGTAGTTTCCTTCACTTATTCTTATTATTCTTATTATTCATTTATTTTCCACTAATTGTAGGTACAAATTAGGGATAGTGAATGGAGAAAGGGCATAGCCCCACATACACGAAAGTGCCTCCATCACCACTTAAAATTACAATATTCAGATATACAGTTTCATTCTACATAGTGTGCTTATATACATTTACCATACTTACATAGGCATATTTACATAACACTCACCAGACCTGTTCAACATTCCAGTAATTTGACACACACACACACACACACACACACACACACACTCTCTCTCTCTCTCTCTCTCTCTCTCTCTCTCTCTCTCTCTCTCTCCCCCCCCCCTCTCTCTCTCTCTCTTAACGATAGCATATCTTGGTTAGCAACCCGGGGACAGTCTTGTACAATCCCGGATTGGTCTCATCTCAATAAAGGTGGAGGCAATGACATAATTCATGTGATCGCGCCCAACTTGCCAACAGGTAACTGGTCTCGACCGTAATTGGTTGGGGTGTTTTCACGAGGGTCATGTTTCAACCCTCGGCAATAAACGGTTCAACCACATAAGTGGATGGGTGGTCTACAGTGTCAAATTTATTATGTAAGTTTTCAGGAATGATTTGCCAAATTATGGGCAAAATAAGGGTCAACCAATATTTGTGTTTGTTCCAGTTTATTTTTAAATAAAATGCTCCTCAAGAATTTGCAAGGAAACAGTTCCAAGTTCTTGTTCTAGTAGAATAGTAAACCCTTGGTGACCGTTTAAAATATCCGTCCCCTTTCCTAGGACGGAGCCTACAATTTTTCCCCTTGATCTGTTCTTAATGTATTTTATTTGTTTTTATGATGAGCCATAAAATTAATCATTTGAGTGCCCCATTCAACCCGGTAGTACTGATTAGATGGTGCCCGGATATTTAATTGGAGATTCCGTACCATCATAATTTTTTTGTTGTTTATTAGTTGCATTAGATTCAAAGCGTAACACCCCTGAGATAAATGCTGATTGGGGCTCAGGCTTTGAGCGAGTGCAATACCCACTCCACAGTCTCATTTAAATCCCCAATCACCTTCCAGTCAGTATCCTTTTGCTATTTGCTTTACGTCGCACCGACACAGATATGTCTTACGGCGGCGATGGGATAGGAAAGGCCTAGGAATTGGAAGGAAGCGGCCGTGGCCTTAATTAAGGTACAGCCCCGGCATTTGCCTGGTGTGAAAATGGGAAACTACGGAAAACCGTCTTCAGGGCTGCCGACAGTGGGGCTCGAACCCATGATCTCCCGATTACTGGATACTGGCCGCACTTAAGCGACTGCAGCTATCAAGCTCGGTCAGTCAGTATCCCTCCTGCACAGTATGCTGCTGATAATAATCTCTGTTTCCTTAAACTTCACCTGTGCTGCATTTACCAGATCCCACACATCC
Source organism: Anabrus simplex (assembly GCF_040414725.1). Classification (NCBI taxonomy): domain Eukaryota; kingdom Metazoa; phylum Arthropoda; class Insecta; order Orthoptera; family Tettigoniidae; genus Anabrus; species Anabrus simplex. Next base: position 803,190,958 of record NC_090266.1, read on the forward strand.
CCAACTATAGTAATTGCCACGTAAGGAAATACCCCAGAAAGTAAATATCGCCACCCGATGCTCTTCTTTTCTCTTTTTTGTAAAGGCTGATCACTGCTGCCAACCTGCCTGGTTACATATTAAAATCATCAGACATAACCATAACAAACTAACCTCAATGTAAACACCGATAATGAATGTTTCCCTACCCTAGTAAATGATAAAAGATAAGATGAAATAAATCAAGATAATTATGAATATCTCCTCAATGACGAATTAAGGAAATAAACACACTTTCTCACTTAAATTATCTGTCTTTATTTTGATATACAGTAGGCGTACTATAACCATATTCTTGAAAAGAGGGGCATGTTAAACGATGCAATTTATTTAATAAGTCTTTGCAGTGTGATTTTCGAAAGTTCCAGACATCCAATGACTTCCCTTTCTTTTGCGCGAATATTTCCTTCTCTCTTCAATACCGGTAACCAGTAAGGAGAGAGATTATTGGGCATATTTTCAGCCTGCAGGCTGGTTATATCTTCAAGCTTATCAGGAAACATATAGGAATACTAATGTGCCAAGCTCCGTGAATGGAATTTAGGTCATCTTTCAAGTTCACTGCGGATTTGAAAATAATAATGTTATAAGTTCTACTGCCAAAATTTCGTCCCGCAAGAGTTATTTCATGTACCGGTAAATCTAGACATGAGACTGACGTATTTGAGCACTTTCATCATTTCACACAAACTATGTTATTAAATGCATTATCCGAACATGCCACAATCCTACTTACCTGGTATTAGCCAAATAGATTTACAATCCCACAGAAAAAGAAAATATGCTTTAAATATTCTCGCAAATGTATCACTAGTGACTTTAACGGCGATGTGGTGGCAACACGCACTTCACGCTAGAGCAATGATTGAACGTTGCCAACGTGCCAGATTAACGGTAAATGTAAGACGTCGTATCGGCAAGTAGGTTCCCTAAACTGTATGGTTACCGACACTGAAAAAGACCCAACAGCAAGAAAAGTAACCATAAATCAATATCTTAATATTACAGGGGAGAAAGGGTAAGGTTGCACCCTTAGGGTACGTCCTTACACGGAGAGGACTTGGTACTTATACCTGCTTGTCTTACGTTGTTAGTACCAACGTGAAATACTACCACCTTCTCATTTCCCTCTTCCTTCTCTTCTACTTTCCTCAATATCTGCCTAAACCTAATTCCTGGATTACACTCTACCCTGGTTCCCTTTCCTCCACATGTCTAACGATGGAATCCCCCATAACCAGAGCCTCAACCCTATCCACCTCATTTGATCCCCTCCCCTCCTGGTCAGCCCAATTTTCTCTCACTGCTGTCTAAGCTACTTCCTCTTCCCTTTTCTCCCTTCCATGATCCTGTTCCACTTGTCTTTTCCTATCCAATACTCCACATTTCCCTTTCCTACTTTTTCCATTACTCCTACTTCCACACTTTTCAGCAACAATTCCCTGTTCCTCATCTTCCCTTGGTTGTTCTACTTGCAGTGACTCGTACCGATTTCTCACAGACACCTGTCCTGAATTCTAATCCTGAATAGAGCCCTTAGCCTGCAATCTCCTTCCCCCTAAAATATTAGACCACCTGTCTTCTACAATTTCCCCCTTTCCTTCCCATCCCTCTTTTACACCTACTGTATCTTGTGCATTTTTTGAGGGAGGCCTACTTTCCTTCCTGTCCTCTGAGAGAATCCTAATTATCTCCCTCAAACTCTCCAACTCCTCCCTCATACTTTTTAATGCCTAGCCACACCCACAGTTCCTACACTTGCACTCCTTAGCCATTCTTTATGGAATAATGAGAAGAAAAGGAGAAATAAAATAACTTATTCTGTACAAAATAAAAATGAAAGGAAAGATTGTCTACAAAAATGAAAGGAAAGAAATATTGTCCAGGATAGTTCACAAAAATCACACAACAACAAGGTAATTAATATAAGCTACTACTACACTAAAATACTACTTAGTTGTGTGAATTTTTCTTTCTGCAACACCCTAACAGAATGAAAATTGCTGTTAATTACTGAAAACCGAAAGTAATACATAAGAATTAGGTCTACACAAATCTAAACTACAGTTAAGTCTACCGTAATTACTACAAAAGAATTCTAGTAAGAGAGTTAATACAGATACCACAGATACTATACTACACTACACAAGCAGTTCACAGTAATAGAATAATCACAATAATTTCTAATAAGATACTATAATACACTACAATAATTTTAAACTACATTCAGACTACGTTCAGATACTACAATATACTACAATAATTTTAAGCTATGATCAGACTATCCTAATTACAATAGGTTATTACTAAGCACAAATAAAAATAAAAATTGCAATTAGACCTGAAGTTTGAAATTCGCAAGAACTACTCAAGGATTACCAACAAAGTTAAACACGTAGACAGAAGATTGTTATTAGTACTACATTATCCTACTATGCTCTCATAGAAATGAAACCTTGCGTTTGGTTAAATGCTGAAGTATCAAAAGGGTTACTGTACACAAAGAAACACACAAATATAACAGGCAAGATACTATCTAATATACCGCATCTTCACTACAATTCTCAACTGATATGTGGTTATGTGATTATTACAGCTGGTGGATTACTATTATTTTCCCTACTCCATGGGATGGAGAACAAAACTGTCCTTAATTGCTGAAAAATACGAGGTTGTCTAAAATAATTTCTCAAAATTATTTCTGTCAAAACTACTCCTACTATTCCAGGGACTTGAATTGCAATTAATGGGATATAGGGACTTTATTATTATTATTATTATTATTATTATTATTATTATTATTAGCTAACCGCTCATAAATACTGAAAGATCGAGGGTGCGAAATATAAATTACGGATACTTTAACTACCTACTCAGAACTACAAATGATTGGAATACAAGGTCAGCTGATTTTTATTTATATTTACTTGACTACACTACACCCTTTGTTCACGACTGTAGCCAACAATGCAATATCTGAATATGATAATAATAATGCTATTTGCTTTACGTCCCTATCTGAATATGAAGAGCGACAATAATCAATACCAATACGACTGTTAACTATTACAGCTTGTAATCTAGCGAACACCTACGGAACTACTCAGTGTAAAAATTGTAAATGAATATCACTAATATCAATTACTACAAACACTAAACACCAATATTTGTGGAACTAAATGTATCACACACACATAACATCTGCTAAATTTCTACAACTATTAACTACTTTATCACTAAGATAATACAGAGCTATTGTAACAGCCAACCACTCGCTAGCGCATCCAACAATGGAATCATATTAGAGAACATACACATCCATATAGATCAATATAACAATTCAGAACACAATTTAAATTAAATTAATGAAAAATCAACTTTTTAAATACAAAATCTTCACCCTATTTCTTTGTAAACATACACTCAACAATGTGCGGTCCCACCCCCAATGAATGAGAACTTCATCTTCCTCACCTTTAATTCCTTTATTTCCCCTACCTCTCCTTCTTTGTGGAGAAAACCAGAATATCATCCTTTGGTTTTCTCCACATACTTTCTTTCCATTCTTCAGCTCTGTTCTATTCTATCCTGGTGTCCTTTGTTGCATTTATTTTATTTTATTAGTTTCTATTTTCTTCTACCACATTCGTACCTGATTCGTCTGATGTCCTCTCTGATAATTCTCAAGCACACACGGTGTGACAGAACATCCTAATTGGAGGTTAATGTTGTCGTCAGCCCCGACTTGGAGCACTGTGCCAGCATATAGTGAGCCACCTGGTGACGAACGAGCGTACCACTACAGTTCTCCAACGGTAAAGCATTCTTAAATTCAAACCTTTATTATTATAGAAGACTTCCTTGTGAAGTCGAGATTTTGTTCTGAAGACACAGAGCAAAGTTCTCTGCAAAATGTAAAGAGTTTCACCTTGTTTTCTTGACACAGCACAAGCCCAAAAGCCCATATCATGTCTACAAGTATGTGCCATGAAAGCATCAATGTTAACATAATTTTAATTGATTTTAACTATTGCCATGTTTTAATAATGTTTTCTACTGAATACAGCCCAAATTAGGGCTGGAGCATGTACAGATTGTAAATCTTAAGTGTCAAGGACACTTTTACTGTATTGAATGGGAGGAAAACATTGTAATAAATTGTTACACGAATAAGCATAGCTGTCAATACGGAAACCATGAGATTTATATTTTGTGCTAAGTTTTCTTTATTCCAGCTGATGGCACTAAACAAAGGGGTAAAAGCAGAAAAAAGACATGACACATGCTTACCTCCAGGCAGCAAAAGTTCTTGATGTTCCGAGGCGTTTTGAATTTTGGTTTTACAATCTGAATTAAGGTTGGCTCAGAACGCAGGTATGACTGAAGAGGGCTTTCCAGCGCCCTGTACCGAGGAGTTGAAGCGTGCAGAACCTTTTGGCAGGGAGATTTCTGAAAATGCTTCTCTCGGCTTGCAGGTGACCTTCGTTTCACTTTCAATGAGGAATAATCAAACTTTGATGGACATTTAACTGTAACAAACGTGTTAAGTCAGTACAACATCTACAATATAAGATTCATACTAATGAAATAAGACTTGTCAATAAAGATCTACACAGCAGCTCTATTTATTTATTTTATTCTTGAACAGTTACAGGTTGTATTCTGGAAAGTACTAGGTTCAACTCTTGGGGAACCTCAATATTTTTAAGTCAAACTACTTGGTGATCTGAAACATGGGATGTTACTCAAACTCTTAATTCCAAAGCTTTGAGTCTAATAACTCGTGCAGTCCGATAAGGATGAAAGGCAACATAAAACCAATGGCCATTACATCCTATCACCTAGTACACCTTCAATACAACCTGCATTGCATCTTCAGCTACAAAATCCTCATCTGTTCTGTGATGAAATACTGTTAGAGTATATCCCTAGCCAGTCTGCTCATGTTCATTCCCAGCTCTGCCACAAAATCAACAGTGGTCTGTGAATGTAATACATTATGGACTTAGCCTATAGAACATAACTGAGATGTGGATTAAAACATCACTCATGGCCGTTTTCATAGTTATGGTTCCCCTATTTCAGCTTCATGTGAATGTCTATGCAATACCAAACATGCAGGCCATGACTTCTTGTTTACCAATCCTAGCCCCAAATTATGAGGGTTGGAACTTTAATAGTGGCAATTATTTAATTACAACTGATACAAAAGCGATACATGTTACCAAGTTTTATTGTCTTTCAAAGTAGCCACCAGCATTCTGTACAATCCATTGTTAGCGATGTGGAAATCGTAGGATACCTTTCGCAGTGCCTGTTGTGTTGATAGTTTGAATGGAGCGATGTACTGCCTCACGAAACTCTGGAACAGTTCTGAAGTGAATGCCACGAAGTAGTTCATTTTAGGAATCAAGTCAGTCACAAAGTCTGGGAAGTATGGTGGATGGTACAGCAATTCCCAGCTCCACAAGAAATGAACTTCATAATTAATCCGTATTGTCAACCTTGAACAAGTGTTAATAGTATTTGAGTTAAACTCAACCTTCACAATACTTGAAATAATCTTTATTTTTAAAATTTTTTTTTTTGGGAAGGGGACATGATTTGTCTCTATTTTGGAGACATCTTCAGCCTAATTACGAAAGTATGGTAAAATTCATGGAATTTCTAATGAACTGTTACAGCAAATAACACATCCAAAATTTCTAGAGTTAAACATAACTCCGTCAAATGCACAATTAAAACATACAATTAAACAGGCCTACTTATGTACAAACACATTTTTAACATAAGTAGGCCTGTTTAAGTGTGTGCTTTAATTGTACATTTCACAGAGTTATGTTTAACTCTAGAAATTTTGGTTATGTTATTTGTTGTAGCAGTTCATTAGCAATGCTATGAATTTTACCATTCTTTTGTTATTAGGCTGAAGATGTCTCCAAAATAGAATTGAAATAGGCCCTTTTCCTACAAATAGAAATAAGGAATTTTTAAGTATTATGAAGGTAGAGTTTACTCAAACACTCTTAAAACTTATTCCCAGCCCCATCAACCAAACAAATAAGCCACAACTTGCACTGTATGAGGCTGTGCGTTGTTGTGCAAAATGATGGGTGGTTCTGCAGAAAATGTAGCCACTTCTTTCTCAAAACTGGTCGCAGGTTGTGTTCCAAAAATGAACAGTAATACTACGCATTGATGGTCTGCTGAGGAGGAACGTAATGCGTTACGATAACACCATCATAGTCGTACATGAGAATAACATAACTTTAAAACTGCTGGGGTTCTAACGAACTTTCGATCTTTGTGGTGACCCGTAATTATGCCAATCGTTCTATTGGCGATTCAGTTGTGGCTCATATGATTTAGCCCATGTCTCATTCAGCATAATAATACAGCATGAGAAAGCTCCTACTTTGCGTTCATGGTGGTCCAACCAAGTGGTTATGAGCAGCATCGGATCGTAACCATTTCTGCATTTCCGTTGAAACACGCGGAACCCACCGTGATGCAATTTTTCTCAAGCTTCATGGGGCATACGCCACACTCTCACGCGCCCATCAGCTCAATACAACTGGAACCGGGATTCATCGGATTATACCACACGCTGCCAGTATCCCACGGTCCATTGCTGATGTCCATGGGCCCATGCACGTCGCTGATCTCTTGTGTCGAGGTGTCAGCAAAGGGACACGAGTTGGTCGTCGGCTGGTGAAGCCTATAATATGCTTACAATATTGTGATTTTTATTCCACCTTTTCAATACAATTGGTTTTATGTTGTTAGATCATAATGCTACAACAGTATTGTATAGGGACATGTTTCGCTTGAATTTCAAGCATCCTCAGCCTATATAATCATCTCAAGGTTAAGACCTGTCATATTTAATTTGCTTTGACAATTTTGTGCTTAATTATAATTCTAAAATTAAGTAATAAAATATATAAACGTAGGAATTTGTGAGCACATTAATAGTTTAACAATATGAATGACTATACTAAAATTGGAGTAACCGTTAATTCTAAAGATACTGACGTCCAAAACACAGTATCTTCAAATTTTGAAAATTTGGCTAAAATTGTTTTCTCAAAGTTCTACTGTAGTTTATTAAATACAATTGTAATTTGACTTTTATGTTAAAATTTGAGTCTTAATTATGGTTAAAACTTATTGGTGTCTGAAGATTAAAATCTTGGATACGTTGGAATTCAGCTTCATGTTTTAATGTTGAGGCTTGCTACTATAATTTAATAGTTTTGAACAGTAAAATGTTGAATTAATTAGTTTCATCGAACTAGTCTTGTTCTTACGATCAGATTTTCCGTTGGTAGTAGTTTTTATTTATGAGGGTTTTAGTAAAAAGGGACGTCAATACAAAATTTTGAGGAGTTGATTTGTTTCTTTCATAATATTTGAATGATGGTGCGTCCCTTTGACTGCTACTACAAAACCTTGTGGACTTTGTTACATTACGGCGACTGTTATCTGTTGTGGTTGTGTAACAAAGTCCACAAGGTTTTGTAGTAGCAGTCAAAGGGATGCACCATCATTCAAATATTATGAAAGAAACAAATCAACTCCTCAAAATTTTGTACTGACGTTCCTTTTTACTAAAACCCTCATAAATAAAAACTACTACCAACGGAAAATCTGATCGTAAGAACAAGACTAGCTCAATGAAAGTAATTAAGTCAACATTTTACTGTTCAAAACTATTAAATTATAGTAGCAAGCCTCAACATTAAAACGTGAAGCTGAATTCCAACGTATCCAAGATTTTAATCTTCAGACACCAATAAGTTTTGACCATAATTAAGACTCAAATTTTAACATAGAAGTCAAATTACAATTGTATTTAATAAACTACAGTAGAACTTTGAGAAAACAATTTTAGCCAAATTTTCAACATTTGAAGATACTGGGCCGATTGCAGAAACGATGACTAGTTTTAAGCCTTAGACATCGTCTACCTAAACAACATCTAAATCGTTCACGATCTTCCATTGCATGAACAATGTTCAGTCGATGTTGACACACCGGATTCTGTGAGATCTCCGAAGTTAAGCAACATTGGGCGTGGTCAAGATTTGGATGGGTCGCCACGCGCTGTTGGTGGGGGTAAGGGAATCGAGGAGCGGAAAGGAACTGCCCGCCCTAGGGTACGTAAACTCTTGGTGTTCTAAATGGCGCCCGGTAATGACGACGTAGTGTTTTATTCTCCGAGTAAATTAACCGTAAAATGTGACGAAAAGTGCGGAAAATGTCGAAAATTAGTGAAAAATGGTATGTTGTGTGATTCATGTGATCGATGGTGGCATTATAAGTGCGGAAACTGCCCTAGAGACGTAAAAACTAATGAAAATGTTGACTGGATTTGTGAGCAGTGTGTTCGGAATGTTGTTGTTGGGGACGGCGTTGACGAAGCACCGAAAACAGTCGATGAGGAATATAAAAGTGCATTAGAAATTATAAACATTCTAAAAAAGGACAATGAGACTCAAAGTTGAAAATCAAGAATTAAAAGAAAGACTGCGATCGCTAGAATTTGGGACTGACCATTCTTCGAGTGATATACCGGTACAAGTAACAAACTCGAGCACGTGGTGTCAAGTAGTTCGTGGATGGCCGGCTAAGAAGAAATCTACAACTGAATTTCCGGAAATAAACATTAGAAATAGGTTTTCTGCCCTAAATAATTTAATCCTGGAAGAAAGTGATCGCGCGCGTGAAACCAAATCATCGCGATCCGTTGCCGTGCCGAGTTTAAAATTTAGGCCTAGAATTCAGATTCAAGACCCAGTTAGGCCTAAATCAGCGAAGGTAGCTGTGTTTGGTGATAGCCAAGGAAGGGGAATTGCGGGAGTGATTAACGACGAGAATATAGCAGCAACCAGAGAAATATATCCAGGAGCTTCTATCAGCAGTGTTGTGGAAAACGTAGAAGCAGCAACTAGGAACTTCGGGAGCGGCGATGCAGTGCTTATCATCGGTGGGACGAACGACGTAGCTCGCGACGACGCCAAGAATGTAAGATCACAACTTAAACATACACTAGGGAAGCTGACCCACACTAACGTTTTTGTAGTGAACGTGCCCCACAGGCATGATTTGAGTAGAGACTCGTGTGTGAATATTGAAGTGGACAAGGTCAATACAGATATTGTTAAAATTTGTAAACATTTTCGGAATACTCAGGTTATTGAATGCAGCAGTTTTGAGAGATACTGTTATACAAAACATGGCCTCCATCTAAACAATTCAGGTAAACGAAAGATAGCAAATATTGTTCTAGATTTTATTAATCTTAAGATATGTACTGTAAAACAGGCAACTCCCTTGAGTTATAATACTGACCAGGAAAACTAGTAGAAAGAGCCAGCTGTACTTCAAGCTGGCTCAGTCAACTAGAAAAAGAAACTCAGGATAGTAAGGAATTCCAAGTTACCCAATTGCAACAGTCAAGTTTTAGGGAGGAAGGGGGTCTGAGATTGCTCTTGGTAAACTGTCAAAGTGTAGTAAATAAACAATTAAAATTCGGTACATTGATGGAATCTTATGAGACTGATGTGGTGATAGGAGTGGAATCGTGGTTGAAAGAAGGGGTGGGTAATAGAGAAGTATTTCCAGAAGGGTACACAGTCTATCGTAGAGACCGAGGAGATAAAAAGGGAGGGGGGGTGTTTATTCTGGTGAAGGAAACTTACTGTTCACATGAATGGTTTACCGATGAAAGGGATGAAATATTAGGGATAAAGTTAGTTTGTGATAATATGAAGGAGGTGGGAATTATAGGAACATACAGGCCTGGAAGAGAGGAAAGAGACATGGAAATCTTTGAAAAAGTAATAGATTATACTCATAAAAACAATAATAATGATATGGTAATAATTGGGGGAGATCTAAATTTGCCTGAAGTTGAATGGAAAGGAGCTGCAAGTGAAGCCCATGAACAGAAACTGGCAAATAAGTTAATTTGGGAGGGAGGATTTACACAAGTAGTACAAGAACCGACTCGTCTCAATAACTTACTAGATGTATTCTTGGTTAAACCATGGGAAATTGTTGATAAAACTGAGGTAATTGAAGGAATAGGAGACCATAAGGCTGTAATAATGGATGTAGGACTCGTACCAAAAAGGCTTAATAAGAGGGTTACACAAGACAAGAAATTGTACAGAAAAACTAAAGTTGATGAATTTGGGACTTGCCTTAAATCACAATTCAGTTGTTGGATAAGTGAAGGGAGTAACGTGGATACACTTTGGGCTAAATTTAAAGGAATCATTTGGGAAAGAGAGAAGAGATTTGTACCTGTTAAGAAGGGTAAAATGATCTCAGACCCTGTTTATTATACAAGGGAAATAAGAAAATTAAAAAGAAAATGTAGAATAGTAAACAGGAAAATCAAAGAGGGTAGGGAGAGTAGAGAAACTAGAAAACAGCTAATGAGGGAACTGAATAGAGTGAAAAAGGAAGCAAAAGAGAATTATATGAATGGCATACTTCAAGAGGGTAATGACCACAAAGGGAAATGGAAAAAGCTGTATTCATATATCAGGAATCAAAAAGGAAAAGGAGTCCAAATTCCTACAATGGTGGGAGAAGGGGGTGAACACTATTTAACAGATACTGAGAAAGCAAACCTATTTAGTAGGGAATTTAGAGATTCAGTAGATGATTGTCAAGAGTTGGAAACCGAAACAGAAGATAGAGAGGGAGAGAGACAGAGGGAAACAAGAAGCTTCTCATTCACAAACGAAGATATTTTCAGAGAAATCCAACTGCTTCAGCAAGGAAAAGCTGCAGGAAGTGATCAAATTACTGGGGAGGTATTAAAGACAATGGGGTGGTACATAGTGCCTTATTTAAAATTTCTCTTTGACTATGTCATAAATAATAGTGTAATACCAAAGGAATGGAAGGAATCTATAATAATACCAATTTATAAAGGAAAGGGTGATAAAAGGAAACCAGAGAACTACAGACCAATCAGCCTGACCAGTATAGTTTGTAAAATTCTGGATAGTTTAATATCGAAGTACATCAGAGGGATATGTGATAAAAATTGGTTCATGAGGAGCCAGTATGGATTTAGAAAGAAATTTTCTTGTGAGGCACAACTGGTGGGATTTCAGCAGGACATATCAGATCAGTTGGATTCAGGAGGTCAGTTAGATTGCATAGCCATAGATCTTTCCAAAGCCTTTGATAGAGTGGAACATGGAATATTATTAAAGAAATTGGAGGGAATAGGATTGGACGTAAGGGTTACACGTTGGATAAAAGCATTTCTAAATTCAAGGGTTCAGAAAGTCAAAGTAGGAAATAATGTATCGCAGGAAGAGAAAGTTTGGAAGGGAATTGCACAGGGTAGTATAATCGGTCCGTTACTTTTCTTAATATACGCAAATGATTTAGGGAACAATATAACATCAAAAATAAGATTGTATGCAGATGACATAATTGTTTATAGAGAAATAAACAACATTGAGGATTGTTCAGAATTACAAAGGGACCTTGAAAGTATCCAACAATGGGTTGAAGAAAATAATATGAAGGTTAATGGAGGCAAATCAACTGTTACAACTTTTACAAACAGGAGCTTTAAAACTGAATTTGAATATACTTTGGATGAGGTAGTTATCCCAAAAGAAGGCAAGTGCAAATACTTAGGTGTGAGATTTGAAAGTAATTTGCACTGGAAGGGTCATATTGATGACATTGTTGGGAAAGCATACAGATCATTACATGTCATAATGAGGCTACTTAAAGGATGCAACAAAGAATTAAAAGAAAAAAGTTACTTGAGTATGGTTCGTCCATTATTGGAATATGCAAACAGTGTTTGGGATCCTCACCAAGAATACCTAATAAAAGAAATAGATAGTGTGCAGAGGAAAGCAGCAAGATTTGTAACAGGGGATTTCAGGAGAAAGTAGTGTATCAGAAATGTTAAAGGAACTTGGGTGGGAAACTTTAAGTAAGAGAAGGGAGAAAACTAGACTTACAGGATTATATAGAGCCTATACAGGAGAAGAAGCATGGGGAGATATCCGTGAGAGGCTTCAGTTGGAAAATAATTATATCGGCAGGACTGACCACAAATATAAAATTAGAAGGAATTTTAGCAGAAGCGATTGGGGTAAATTTTCATTCATTGGGAAGGGTGTGAAGGAGTGGAACAGTTTACCAGCGGTAGTGTTTGATCCTTTTCCAAAATCTGTACAGATATTCAAGAAGAGAATAAACAGCAACAGAGAAAATAAATGAAGTGTTAGAGGGCATTCGACCGGTGCAGGTTATTGTAAATAATAAAAAAAATGTGTGTGAATAAATTAATTCCATCCCCTGGTCTAAGGAGTTCGGACAGCCAAAGTAGGAGACTGCCTGTAGGGGTGAAGTACAGTGGGGACTTCGAGGGCCCTGGGACCGCTACGGTAGCTGTGAAGGCCCTTCAGGAACTCTGAAAAGTGGTGGCAAAAGGGGCTCTGGTTAAGACGCAGCAGGTCGTTATGCTACTTAGGATCCAGAACGGGTAAAAAAAAAAAAAAAAAATAGTAAATAAATAAATGCAATGTAAATATTAATGTTATACCAGTTTTATAGTATCATTTGAAGCAATTCCACATACTGTATATCAGTTGACTATATTTGTAAGTAGTACAGGAGATATTATAATTAGAATTTTGTAAACAATATAAATTTATTAAGGATGAGCTGTGTGTTAATAGAAAACATTGTTAGCGTAAATTGTATAATATTGTATTATAGGAAAAATTTTCTTCTCTTGTTAATTTAATATTTAGTGCTTGACAATAATGTATTTTAGTGTGCCATTTGCCACCGAGGTAGACACCTCATTTGCAAATAAAGAGATTTTGATTTGATTTGATTTAGACATCCCTTAAAGTTTCAATTTTGGTTTGAAAATGGAGACAGAAGTAGCTTTCATGCAACTCTTTGCTTGTCGCAACCAATGAAATTCGTCGGTGTGCGCGCCGAACGCCAGTCAGCTGTTTGTCTTCCTACACATTACTCAAATATGACTGAGCATGACTTGCCCACATATAAGAGTATTGCTTTTGGTGAAAATTAAATATCATAATATCGACACTAAAGCGACACGCCACCGTACGGGGAAGTGTAGCTTTCATTATAGCGTTGTTACAGTGATTGTAATCTACTCATAAATACGGTAGCTTCGATGAAGGGAAGATGAAGCAACAGTAATGTGTAACCGAGTGTGTTGTACGGGCCATATAGACGTAGCTTGCATTCTGGAGATCGTAGGTTCGAAACGCATCATTGGCAGCCGTGAAGATTGTTTTTCGTAGTTTCCCTGTTTTTACACCAGGCAAATACTAGGGCTGTTATTATGGCCATGGCTCTTCTTCCCCAGTCCTCTTTAAACGATAATCACCACCACTTGCCTTTTCCTATCTGATAGTTGCCGAAAACTTATACGATTATATATATAAAAATCCCATACAATCTACTTCTTAGTTTTCACTATTATGTATGTTTACTTGGCAGTAAATATAAGTGAATCCCTCCCGATTGATATATGTCACAGCCCTCAGACGATCGGGACATGTAATATTCTGATTTGTATGTAGTCGAAGTGACCTATAATTCCATGGAAATTACCTCATGTACATAATAAAATATATCGGTTGCCAAGAATTGTATTCAAGTTGACAGTTACCGGACTGTCACTTTGTCAGTCTCAAGAAACAAGTCTCTCGTAAAGTGAAACCTTATTTTATGATTATCTCCCGTGCATGTCAAACGAATTGCTGCGATTTAGCAGCGGGCGACCCACAGAGAGGTCGTCGGACTAACCGTTCTTCCCGGAATCGTCTCAACATGATCATACAAATTACATATTTCATGGTACATAACCTCCGATTGTGATTCACTCCTCTCATTTGAGGTTAAACAGTGCTCTCGGCAGTGTTTAAACATGACCGGTTGAACATCAGTTTTAGACAGTGTCTAAGTGATAAATCAGCCATGCTTAGGCATTATTTAACCGTAGACATCATCTAAATACCGTTTCTGCAATTGGCCCACTGTGTTTTGGATGTCAATATCTTTAGAATTAACGGTTATTCCAATTTTAGTATAGTCATTCATATTGTTAAACTATTAATGTGCTCACAAATTCCTATGTTTATATATTTTATTACTTAATTTTAGAATTATAATTAAGCACAAATTTGTCATGAGATGATTATATAGGCTGAGGATACTTGAAATTCAAGCGAAACATGTCCCTATAAAATAGTGTTGTAGCATTATGATCTAACAACATAAAACCAATTGTATTGAAAAGGTGGAATAAAAAATCACAATATTGTGAGCATATTATAGCAAATTCAATACGGGTCTAATCATGAGATTAATTACATGTAAAGTAAAATGGTGAAGCCTATGCGGTGCAGTTGCCTCCCTACAAGTCCTGGTAGAAATAAGGTCCTGACTCCCAACATTCAACTGGGTGATGATGATCATCCCATGTTCAAAGTAGGTTAACTCACGACATGTTGTTATCTTCACCACACTGGTGTCTGCGACAGACTGCTCAACTACGTCACAGCTAGCCGCAATGCTCAGGGATCATACATGGCTCGGAAGTTCTGAATATCTTGATGCAATATATATCGATTACTAGAATGCAACATTCACGATTTTACTTCAAAAAGTAATTTACAAGTATAAATTACATTCATGAAAAGTAATGATTGCAAGTAAAAATTACTTAAACATATTACGAGTCAATACAGACCAATTAAGGACCGATATGGTCAAGTTTGTCGACTTTAAACATATTTGTTAGATGTAACTCTTTTACTTTTACTCAGCTATTTTCCAACTCTGTATATATCATAAACATCACTTTAATGCATTATTCTCTTTAAAGGACATAAAAGGCAATCTTTCCCATCCAGATAGACAAGATGAAGTGCTAAAGTTGTGTTAAATGGACAATGACACAAAATTTCTTCAATATTTACAGTGTGTTGCATTTTATGTGCTGGTCAGTGTACATGAATTTTTAGGTGGAAATGCTACACTTCAATCACCAAGGCATGTATTCAGATAAGAGACTAACAGCCAAGCTGCCATTTAATTACACCCACAAGAAGCAAATAACTACTGCCGTCATAATATTAATTACAAATTGCGACAGATCTTACCAGGTAACTCAACATCCGGGGACTTACGCTCGATTCCCTTTTGTCCACTAGAGGCATGTTCTTCAAAATTATTACTGACTGCTACATCATTCCTATTCTCTTCATGTGAAGATTCATTGAAGCTGTTACAGTCAGAACCTGCTTTGTCTACCTTAAGGACATCCAAGACAGGATCAACATTCCTACAATAACTGGTTTCAACACTTCCCTTGTTATCATCACGCTCCTCATTTTCACCACCACCGTGATCATCATCATAATCAGTAAAACTATAGTCATCATCACTAATAAGGTTAACAGTGTCATGGCGGTGTTGTGCAGCAGCAACTGAATGCTGAATTGATCGCTTTAGGTCTGCTAACTTGGATGGACTACAACTTTGGTACAAATGCTCCAGCATAATGGTGTTGACTAAGTCTAGTGTGTTGTTCAGATCATTTTCTGGTTCCTCCTCATCACTCAAACAAAATTCAGGAACTTGGATATCCTTAGAATCATCAATTGTCAATGTCATGGAGAAAATATTACTCATTTCTTTCAGATTGCCTTCTACTTCTTTCTTGCTAGAAGTCTTATGATGCAAACACTTCCCTGTATGAAAGAAATTACAATTATTACAAAAATCAAAACAAAATTAATCACAATAATGTAGTCAGATTTTGATAGAAACAACTGGTAGTGGCTGTAAGGTCACAACAAGCAAAAATGCTAAATGCAGTTAACATTAAATGAAACACTGAAAACTTATAAATAAATATATAAATAATGAAGGATGAATCGTTATCCTGAAATATGATCAATAAATGTTTACAAATCAGTGTAGAGAAAACAAATGTCATATTCTGAAGTGTAATTAGAACAATATGTAAACAAGCTACGAGATTAGAATTATAATTTATTATTGTTAAACAACATGTAGCTGCAATATATGAAGTCATCTACATAAAATAAACACTTTTTTATTCAAAATGGCGCCCGGTAATGACGACGTAGTGTTTTATCCTCCGAGTAAATTCACCGTAAAATGTGACGAAAAGTGCAGAAAATAATACCAATACAAATGGTCCATCATTGGACCATTCCCTATGGGAATTAGCATCTAGCATCTATATCAAGTGCAGAAAATGTCGAAGATTAGTGAAAAATGGAATGTTGTGCGATTCATGTGATCGATGGTGGCATTGTAAGTGCGGAAATTGCCCTAGAGACGTAAAAACTAATGAAAATGTTGACTGGATTTGTGAGCAGTGTGTTCGGAATGTTGTTGTTGGCGACGGCGTTGACGAAGCACCGAAAACAATCGATGAGGAATATAAAAGTGCATTAGAAATTATAAACATTCTAAAAAAGGATAAAGAGACTCTTAAAGTTGAAAATCAAGAATTCAAAGAAAGACTGCGATCGCTAGAATTTGGGACTGACCATTCTTCGAGTGATATACCGGTACCAGTAACAAACTCGAGCACGTGGTGTCAAGTAGCTCGTGGATGGCCGGCTAAGAAGAAATCTACAACTGAATTTCCGGAAATAAACATCAGAAATAGGTTTTCTGCCCTACATAATTTAATTCTGGAAGAAAGTGATCGCGCGCGTGAAACCAAATCATCGCGATCCGCTGCCGTTGCCATGCCGAGTTTAAAATTTAGGCCTAGAATTCAGATTCAAGACCCAGTTAGGCCTAAATCAGCGAAGGTAGCTGTGTTTGGTGATAGCCAAGGAAGGGGAATTGCGGGAGTGATTAACGACGAGAATATAGCAGCAACCGGAGAAATATATCCAGGAGCTTCTATCAGCAGTGTTCTGGAAAACGTAGAAGCAGCAACTAGGAACTTCGGGAGCGGCGATGCAGTGCTTATCATCGGTGGGACGAACGACGTAGCTCACGACGACGCCAAGAATGTAAGATCACAACTTAAACGTACACTAGGGAAGCTGACCCACACTAACGTCTTTGTAGTGAACGTGCCCCACAGGCATGATTTGAATAGAGACTCGTGTCTGAACATTGAAGTGGACAAGGTCAATACAGATATTGTTAAAATTTGTAAACATTTTCGGAATACTCAGGTTATTGAATGCAGCAGTTTTGAGAGATACTGTTATACAAAACATGGCCTCCATCTAAACAATTCAGGTAAACGAAACATAGCAAATAGAAAGAGCCAGCTGTACTTCAAGCTGGCTCAGTCAACCAGAAAAAGAAACTCGGGATAGTAAGGAATTCCAAGTTACCCAATTGCAACAGTCAAGTTTTAGGGAGGAAGGGGGTGTGAGATTGCTCTTGGTAAACTGTCAAAGTGTAGTAAATAAACAATTAAAATTCGGTACATTGATGGAAACTTATGAGACCGATGTGGTGATAGGAGTGGAATCGTGGTTGAAAGAAGGGGTGGGTAATAGAGAAGTATTTCCAGAAGGGTACACAGTCTATCGTAGAGACCGAGGAGATAAAAAGGGAGGGGGGTGTTTATTCTGGTGAAGGAAACTTACTGTTCACATGAATGGTTTACCGATGAAAGGGATGAAATATTAGGGATAATATGATAATATGAAGGAGGTGGGAATTATAGGATCATACAGGCCTGGAAGAGAGGAAAGAGACATGGAAATCTTTGAGAAAAAAATAGATTATCCTCATAAAAACAATAATAATGATATGGTAATAGTTGGGGGAGATCTAAATTTGCCTGAAGTTGAATGGAATGGAGCTGCAGTGAAGCCCATGAACAGAAATTGGCAAATAAGTTAATTTGGGAGGGAGGATTTTACACAAGTAGTACAAGAACCGACTCGTCTCAATAACTTACTAGATGTATTCTTGGTTAAACCATGGGAAATTGTTGATAAAACTGAGGTATTTGAAGGAATAGGAGACCATAAAGGCTGTAATAATGAATGTAGGACTCGTACCAAAAAGGCTTAATAAGAGGGTTACACAAGACAAGAAATTGTACAGAAAAACTAAAGTTGATGAATTTGGGACTTACCTTAAATCACAATTCAGTTGTTGGATAAGTGAAGGGAGTAACGTGGATACACTTTGGGCTAAATTTAAAGGAATCATTTGGGAAGGAGAGAAGAGATTTGTACCTGTTAAGAAGGGTAAAATGATCTCAGACCCTGTTTATTATACAAGGGAAATAAGAAAATTAAAAAGAAAATGTAGAATAGTAAACAGGAAAATCAAAGAGGGTAGGGAGAGTAGAGAAACTAGAAAACAGCTAATGAGGGAACTGAATAGAGCGAAAAAGGAAGCAAAAGAGAATTATATGAATGGCATACTTCAAGAGGGTAATGACCACAAAGGGAAATGGAAAAAGCTGTATTCATATATCAGGAATCAAAAAGGAAAAGGAATCCAAATTCCTACAATGGTGGGAGAAGGGGGTGAACACTATTTAACAGATACTGAGAAAGCAAACCTATTTAGTAGGGAATTCAGAGATTCAGTAGATGATTGTCAAGAGTTGGAAACCGAAACAGAAGATAGAGAGGGAGAGACACAGAGGGAAACAAGAAGCTTCTCATTCACAAATGAAGATATTTTCAGAGAAATCCAACTGCTTCAGCAAGGAAAAGCAGCAGGAAGTGATCAAATTACTGGGTAGGTATTATGGACAATGGGGTGGTACATAGTGCCTTATTTAAAATTTCACTTTGACTATGTCATAAATAATAGTATAATACCAAAGGAATGGAAGGCATCTATAATAATACAAATTTATAAAGGAAAGGGGGATAAAAGGAAACTAGAGAACTAAAGACCAATCAGCCTGACCAGTATAGTTTGTAAAATACTGGAGAGTTTAATATCAAAGTACATCAGAGGGATATGTGATGATAAAAAATTGGTTCATGAGGAGCCAGTATGGATTTAGAAAGAAATTTTCTTGTGAGGCACAACTGGTGGGATTTCAGCAGGACATATAAGATCAGTTTGATTCAGGAGGCCAGTTAGATTGCATAGCCATAGATCTTTCCAAAGCCTTTGATATAGTGGAACATGGAATATTATTAAAGAAATTGGAGGGAATAGGATTGGACATAAGGGTTACACGTTGGATAAAAACATTTCTAAATTCAAGGGTTCAGAGAGTCAAAGTAAGAAATAATGTATCTCAGGAAGAGAAAGTTTGGAAGGGAATTGCACAGGGTAGTATAATCGGTCCGTTACTTTTCTTAATATACGCAAATGATTTAGGGAACAATATAACATCAAAAATGAGATTGTATGCAGATGACATAATTGTTTGTAGGGAAATAAATAACATTGAGGATTGTTCAGAATTACAAAGGGACCTTGAAAGTATCCAACAATGGGTTGAAGAAAATAATATGAAGTTTAATGGAGGCAAATCAACTGTTACAACTTTTACAAACAGGAGCTTTAAAACTGAATTTGAATATACTTTGGATGAGGTAGTTATCCCAAAAGATGGCAAGTGCAAATACTTAGGTGTGAGATTTGAAAGTAATTTGCACTGGAAGAGTCATGTTGATGACATTGTTGGGAAAGCATACAGATCGTTACATGTCATAATGAGGCTACTTAAAGGATGCAACAAAGAATTAAAAGAAAAAAGTTACTTGAGTATGGTTCGTCCATTATTGGAATATGCAAACAGTGTTTGGGATCCTCACCAAGAATACCTAATAAAAGAAATAGATAGTGTGCAGAGGAAAGCAGCAAGATTTGTAACAGGGGATTTCAGGAGAAAGGGTAGTGTATCAGAAATGTTAAAGGAACTTGGGTGGGAAACTTTAAGTAAGAGAAGGGAGAAAACTAGACTTACAGGATTATATAGAGCCTATGCAAGAGAAGAAGCATGGGGAGATATCCGTGAGAGGCTTCAGTTGGAAAAAAATTATATCGGCAGGACTGACCACACATATAAAAAGGAAGGAATTTTAGCAGAAGCGATTGGGGTAAATTTTCATTCATTGGGAAGGGTGTGAAGGAGTGGAACAGTTTACCAAGGGTAGTGTTTGATCCTTTTCCAAAATCTGTACAGATATTCAAGAAGAGAATAAACAGCAACAGAGAAAATAAATGAAATGTTTGAGGGCATTCGACCAGTGCAGGTTATTGTAAATAAAAACATGTGTGTGAATAAATTAATTCCATCCCCTGGTCTAAGGAGTTTGGACAGCCAAAGTAGGGGACTGCCTGTAGGGGTGAAGTACAGTGGGGACTTCGAGGGCCCTGGGACCGCTACGGTAGCTGTGAAGGCCCTTCAGGAACTCTGAAAAGTGGTGGCAAAAGGGGCTCTGGTTAAGACGCAGCAGGTCATTATGCTACTTAGGTTCCAGAACAGGTAAAAAAAAAAAAAAAAAAAAGTAAATAAGTAAATAAATGCAATGTAAATATTTATCTTATACCAGTTGTATAGTATCATTTGAAGTAATTCCACATACTGTATATCAGTTGACTACATTTGTAAGTAGTGCAGGAGATATTATAAGTAGAATTTTGTAAACAATATAAATTTATTAAGGATGAGCTGTGTGTTTAATAGAAAACATTGTTAGCGTAAATTGTATAATATTGTATTATAGGAAAATGTTGTTCTCTTGTTAATTTAATATTTAGTGCTTGACAATAATGTATTTTAGTGTACCATTTGCCATCGAGGTAGACACCTCATTTGCAAATAAAGAGATTTTGATTTGATTTGAGAACAGTCTTCAACCACAATTACAGTAAATCTACAAACTATCCAAGATACAATTATACAATCCACAAACTATACAATGTACAAATATTTGTACACATTTATATAACTGGTATTTTTTAAATAACAGGTTCATTTTAATATAATGGACAAAAACCCACAAATTAACATTTTTGTCTATATGTCAAGAAACTGCTGGCCTTTCACATTCCTCTATGCTAAAAAATTCAGTGAAGTTGTGCAAAATGTTTAATGTGAATCACTTGTTAAGACTTTTTGAAACCATCTACAAACATTTCCATAAAATATGAGGTAATTCATTGAATAATGTAATTCCAGTACACTTGTGGCTGTTTAGTGCCCCCTTTAACCTTACACAGGAACTGAAGTGAACATCAAGCATACTCTCTTTACAAGGTGGAACCATGTTAAAGGATTTGTGAATTCATCCACCATTTGCAACAATGTTTGTTCTGTGTGTTGTCATTTGTGTACTCCACAAGTTGCCCACTACTTGGTGACGCTACAACTATTGCTACTTTATATCAGCCATGACATAGCTATTCATAATGTGACAGTACAAAAAACGATTGTCTTAAAATTCCCCACATTAACCCTTTCCGTCCCTTAGCGCCCGAAAGCGCCCGACTGTTCATTTAGCCTTCCGGTCCTTAGCGCCCGAAAGCGCCCGGCTGCATTATCTGCATTCGTCTGCGATCTGTGGGATAGTTTTTTTATTTTTCTCATCAGTGAAGTGTTTATAAGGCATTTATGTACATGCAGTGCAATCTACAAGTCTCAGGGAATAAAGGA
This sequence comes from Anabrus simplex, assembly GCF_040414725.1. NCBI lineage: Eukaryota > Metazoa > Arthropoda > Insecta > Orthoptera > Tettigoniidae > Anabrus > Anabrus simplex. The sequence continues at coordinate 803,212,682 of NC_090266.1, forward strand.
AGAGAGATAATCTGTCTTGACGTTGCCTAGGCAACGGTCTTGAACTTCTGCGAGCGCGGGTCAGCTGTTTCGTTCGTAAACATGGCGGGATTGAATATCGCGTATATTGAAACTGAGCTGAATATGGGTGAAAAAAGTGACACAGAATCCTTGAGTAGGGGTGCAGGTGAATTTTTAATGAGTGAATAATGTACCAACGAAGATAATTTTAGTGATAACAGTGATATGAATGAAAACGAATATCGATAAATCGGACCTGATGGCGATGCCACGGCAATTCAGGTAACACAAATGTTACGTTTGGTTACTCCGAATGATTAAATGGATAATGTTGAACCTGCGGATAATTCGGAAAGAGTATTAGGGGAAAGAGATTGTTTTTTACGTATGTTAGGAGGAGAAAAACTATTCAGTGACATAACCTATTGCGCATATAACAATGCAGCCTTCAAACAGTCGCATTCCGGTAAGATAAAAACAGAATGGGAAGACCCTTGCCCAGATGAAATAAAATCTTATATACATGGGAATCATTCCACTTCCAAAATCACGTGATTATTGGTTTTGAGGGTTTCAGACAACATGGGAATGTGAAAAATGCAGACTGTCTCTGTGTCGAGTATCACGAGGAGGGGGGTGGTGGTGGTGAAAAACACATTATGACTCAATACACAGAGAAATGGATGTGATGGTATATTTTCTAATGTTATTGAAAATTTGAATACATTGTGAACTATAGTTTCTACTGTATTTAACTTTTTCTGAAACAATACGGTCTGTCTCAGTTTTTGCTAAATAATAGGTTGAAACCTGGGGATAAGCGGAGTGAAAATGCGGGCGGGAAAGGGTTAAGGAGCAATATTTTGTAACTGCACAATTATTATTATTATTATTATTATTATTATGATTTCATGGTGTGGGTTACTGTAGTCACATCCTAGTTCGTGAACCATGGGCAACGGCTGACTGGCCCAGTAAGTCGTCCTGAGATTCGGGATACCAGTTGCTACGGAATGGGAGTGGGCAGCTCGGACATATTCTGAGTCATGGACCCCCTTGTGCTCCGATGGCTAGGACTATACAATCCATCGGAGGTCCCTAATCCGTTAGAGGAGAGATCCTCACTTGGACTATGTGTAAGTAGGGTTGCACATTGCTTCATGAATTTACCAAGCTCAGAATATTTTAAGCAAGCCTCAGACCTATGGGGGTAACGGAGTCCCACTCCCATTTGACAGGCGAGGGACTCTTCAGAAACAACTTGGTGAACAAAATGGAAATCGATGGGGAGCTATAAATATTAATGAGGCTTATGGGAGAAAGAGAATAGAACTGGCTGAGTCAGCAACGAGGATGCACATGGATGTGCTAGGAGTAAGTGATATTCGGGTAAGGGGAGATAAGGAGGAAGAGATAGGAGATTATAATGTGTACTTGACAGGTGTTAAAAAGGGAAGGGCAGAGTATGGGGTAGGAGTGTTCATCAGGAATACTATTTCACGCGACATAGTTTCTGTTAGGCACGTAAATGAGCGAATGATGTGGGTAGATTTGGCAGTTGGAGGAATTAGGACAAGAATTGCCTCAGTGTATTCACCATGCGAGGGTGCAGATGAAAATGAAGTTGACGAAGCATTGAGTGACATCGTAGACAGGGTCAACAGCAAGGATAGGACAGTGGTAATGGGCGATTTCAATGCGAACGTTGGAAACAGAATTGAAGAAAACAACAAGGTGATTCGTAAATGTGGGGAAGATATGGAAGCTAATAGGAACGGGAAGCGTTTGCTGGACTTCTGTGCTATTAGGGGTTTAGCAGTTACGAATACATTCTTCAAACATAAGGCTATTCACCACTACACATGGGAAGCTAGGGGTACCAATCCATAATAGACTATATCTTAACTGACTTCGAATTCAGGAAATCTGTTAGGAAAGTACGTGTTTTTTGGGGATTTTTCGATGATACAGACCACTATCTGATCTGTAGTGAACTAAGTATCTCTAGGCATAGGATAGAGAAAGTGAAATCTGTCTACACACGAATCCAGGTAGAAAATCTCCAGGATGAGGAAATTAGACAGAAGTATATGGGAATGATTAGTGAGAAGTTCCAGACAGTGGATAGTAAGCAGGTTCAGGATAGAGAAAGAGAATGGGTGGCATAGAGGGATACTGTTATGGAAACAGCAAGGGAATGCCTAGGAACAACTGTGTGTCAAGATGGGAAAAACCGAACATCTTGGTGGAAGGATGAAGTGAGAGCAGCTTGTAAACGTAAAAAGAAGGCTTATCAGAAATGGCTCCAAACAAAAGCTGATGCAGACAGGGAATTGTACGTAGATGAAAGAAACAGAGCAAAACAAATAGTTATTGGATCCAAAATGAAATCTTGGGAAGATTTTGGTAATAACCTTGAAAGGCTAGGTCAAGCAGCAGGGAACCTTTCTGGACAGTAATAAAGAATCTCAGGAAGGGAAATGAACAGTGTTTTGGGTAATTCAGGTGAACTCATAATAGATCCCTGGGAATCACTGGAGAGGTGGAGGGAATATTTTGAAAATCTTCTCAACGTAAAGGGAAATTTTCATGGTGGTGTTGCGAACAACAGAGCTCATGGGGAGGAGGAAAATGATGTTGGTGAAATTACACTTGAGGAAGTGGAAAGGTTGGTAAATAAACTCCATTGTATTGTCATAAAGCAGCAGGAACAGATGAAATTAGACCTGAAATGGTGAAGTATAGTGGCAAGGCAGGGATGAAATCACTTTATAGAATAGTAATATTAGCATGGAGTGCCAGTAAGGTACCTTCAGATTTGACAAATGCAGTAATTGCACCTATCTATAAGCAAAGGAACAGGAAGGATTGCAACAATTATCGAGGTATCTCGTTGATTAGTATACCAGGCAAAGTATTCACTGGCATCTTGGAAGGGAGGGTGCGATCAGTGGTTGAGAGGATATTGGATGGAAACCACTGTGGTTTCAAACCACAGAGGGGCTGTCAGGATCAGATTTTCAGTATGCGCCATGTAATTAAAAAATGCTATGTGGGTAATAGACAGTTGTGTTTATGTTTCGTAGATCTAGAGAAAGCATATGACAGGGTACCAAGGGAAAAAATGTTCAGCATACTGGGGGACTATGGGATTAAGCATAGGTTATTAAAACCAATCAAAGGCATTTATGCTGACAATTGGGCTGCAGCGAGAATTGATGGTAGAATGAGTTCTTGGTTCAGGGTACTTACAGGGGTTAGACAAGGCTGTAATCTTTCACCTTTGTTGTTCGTAGTTTACATGGATCATCTGCTGAAAGGTATAAAGTGGCAGGGAGGGATTCAGTTAGGTGGAAATGTAGTAAGCAGTCTGGCCTATGCTGACAACTTGGTCTTAATAGCAGATTGTGCCGAAAGCCTACAGTCTAATATCTTGGAACTTGAAAATAGGTGCAAAGAGTGTGGTATGAAAATTAGCCTTTCAAAGACTAAATTCATATCAGTAGGTAAGAAATTCGACAGAACTGAATGTCAGATTGGTGATACGAAACTGGAACAGGTAGATATTTATAAAGTATTTAGGATGTGTGTTCTCCCAGGATAGTAATATAGTAAGCGAGATTGAATCAAGGTGCAGTAAAGCTAATGCAGTGAGCTCGCAGTTGCGATCAAGTATTCTGTAAGAAGGAAGTCAGCTCCTGGACGAAACTGTCTTTACATCGGTCCACTTTGAGACCAACTTTGCTTTACGGCAGCAAAAGCTGGGTGGACTCAGGATATCTTATTCATAAGTTGGAAGTAACAGACTTGAAAGTAGCGAGAATGATTGTTGGTACAAACAGGTGGGAACAATGGCAGGAGGGTACTCGGAATGAGGAGATAAAGTCAAAGTTAGGAATTAATTTGATGGATGAAGGTGTATGCATAAACCGTCTTTGGTGATAGGGTCATATGAGGCGAATGGAGGAAGATAGGTTACCTACGAGTATACTAGTAATGGACTCTGTTATGGAGTGTAAGAGAAGTAGAGGGAGACCAAGACGACAATGGTTGGACTCAGTTTCTAATAAGAGGTACAGAACTAAATGAGGCCACAGCACCAGTTGCAAATACAGGATCGTAGTGACGTTTAGTCAATTCACAGAGGCTTATAGACTGAACGCTGAAAGGCATAACGGTCTATAATGATGATGCATGTATGTTGTTATTATTATGGTTTATCTTACGCTGTAAACACTATACCCTATGTTTACTCCAGGTTCTAAATTTATTAATTATTTATTGATTTCTTGCCCCAGACAAACTTTCAAATTCCTCAAATATGTTGTTATATACTGTACATGTAAAGTTCAGTAACTTGCAAATATGTAAGCATCTCTACCTAACCTCACGCACCATATGGAAGATTATAAATCATAAAACTTATTTTACCTATATCACATATAACATTAAAATCAGAATGAATATTTATAAGAGCATGAATACAAAATTATATTTCACATAGTGGAAAACTGTTCCTAACAGCTTAGCGGATCTTAATTCCTGATATATTAGTTCCACAAATAAAAAAATCTACCTACTTGGATCAATAAAAGCAAACAAGTCAAACCCATTTTACTACAGACCCAATGGGCCTTGGCCTACCAAGCAATTGCTGCTTAGCCTGAAGACCTACAGATTACAAAGTCATGCATAATCAGTGCATCGAATCCTCTCAGCCGCAATTCTTGGCTTTCTAGATGGGGGTCGCCATTTCACAATCAGGCAGCTCCTCAACTGGAATCGTGCAGGCTGAGAAGGCCTCAGACCAGCAGTCAGATCCTGGTAAAATTCAATGATCTGGCCGGGTATCAAATCTAATTTCTCCAGGCGAGACGTAGGCATGCTACTTCTAGACCACAAGGCCAGCACACTTGGACCAATATAATTAATAATATTAGATTCTTAAAGTATTCATCTTCTCAGACTTCTTTACTGTTTCAATTCCTTCAACATATTTATTTCAGTTCTTCTCAGTTTAATTCCAATTCACTAAATCAATACTTCTCATAACCTAAACTATTTTCTTTTATTATATAAACATCAATTCATGCCTCTTTTTTACACGTCAAACAACCTCCTTCACTATAAGTCATCCATACACTTCCAACTTGTAACAGATCTTGATTTTTTTTTTTTTGCTAGGGGCTTTACGTCGCACCGACACAGATAGGTCTTATGGCGACAATGGGATAGGAATGGCCTAGGAGTTGGAAGGAAGCGGCCGTGGCCTTAATTAAGGTACAGCCCCAGCATTTGCCTGGTGTGAAAATGGGAAACCACGGAAAACCATTTTCAGGGCTGCCGACAGTGGGATTCGAACCCCCTATCTCCCGGATGCAAGCTCACAGCCGCGCGCCTCTACGCGCACGGCCAACTCGCCCGGTGATCTTGATTTTGTAATGGAGTCTCCCAACAGTAGTAGTGGTGATATCTCCAGGCAAAAAAGCAGAGAAAACTAACTGGTTACTATGCGCTCTAAGACGCCATCTCAAAAAAACTCAGTAACCATGCTGATCACTTCATCCAAGTGATCAAGAAGATCTGGAGTATATTGTTGCCATGTTTTGTTCTCTATATATACCCAACTTGGTATGCCACAATGAATAAATGAGAATGAAATTAATATTATTCCCAGCAAACTTTGTTCACAAATAACATGTATGTGAGAACAGTATTAGGGTTTCAGGATAGGGAACTTCTCAGACTCCAAATCATAGAATATATCACAGAGTTAATACGTTTGAAATGCAACAATGTTGCTGGACATACATTATTTGCTGTAACTTAAACTTAATACAAATTTCTGTTCAACAAAAAATCACAACTTGCATACCTGGAGATCTTCATAACAGTCGAAGTAAAAACAAACGTAGTCCGGCCCCGCAGTGTAGGAGGCAACACGTCCGCCTGTCACCCGGGTTTGATTCTGGGCCGGGTCAGGGGTTTTTAATCGTAAATGATTAATATCCCTGGTCTGAGGACTGGGTGTTTGTGTCATCCTTAACGTTCCTTTCCTCACATTCAACACTTTACACTTCCGCAATTTCCAAATACACGCAGGTTCCTAACATATGGTGCAAGTAGGGCTAAAAGATCTTTCTAGGTTGATGCCCTGAACAAATAGCATTTTAATATAAAGAACAAATATACTGGTAAGTCTTAGTTTTAAGAACTTCTAAAGGTCAAGGGAACTATTTTATTTTATGCTCTTAGAACGGTTCATGTTTGTGGGATGGTTCATGTTTGTGGGTTACTGTAGTCACGTCCTAGTTCGTGAACCATGGGCAACAGCTGAGTGGCCTAGTAAGTGGTCCTGAGAGTCGGGATACCAGTTGCTATGGAATGGGAGTGGGCATCTCGGACATATTCTGAGCCGTGGCCCTCCTTGTGCTCAGGCGGCTAGGACTATACAATTCACCGGTGGTCCATAACCCGTCAGAGGAGAGATCCTCACGTGGACTATGTGCAAGTAGGGCAGCATCCTGCTTCATGAACTTACTGAGCTCAGAACACTTTAAGCAAGCCTCGGACCTATGGGAGTAATGGAGTCCCACTCCCATTTGACAGGCGAGGGACTCCTTGGAAACAACTTGGCGAACGAAATGGAATTCGATGGGGAGCTATCAATATTAATGGGGCTTATGAAAGAAAGAAGGTAGAACTGGCTGACTCAGCAAAGAGGATGCATCTGGATGTGCTAGGAGTAAGTGATATTAGGGTAAGGGGAGATAATGCGGAAGAGATAGGAGATTATAAAGTGTACTTGACGGGTGTTAGAAAGGGAAGGGCAGAGTCTGGGGTAGGGCTCTTTATCAGGAATACCATTGCACGCAACATAGTTTCTGTTAGGCACGTAAATGAGCGAATGATGTGGGTAGATTTGTCAGTGGGAGGAATTAGGACAAGAATTGTGTCCGTGTATTCACCATGTGAGGGTGCGGATGAGGGTGAAGTTGACAAGTTCTATGAAGCATTGAGTGACATCGTGGTCAGGGTCAACAGCAAGGATAGAATAGTGCTAATGGGCGATTTCAATGCGAGAGTTGGGAATAGAACTGAAGGATACGAAAGGGTGATTGGTAAATGTGGGGAAGATATGGAAGCTAATGGGAATGGGAAGCGTTTGCTGGACTTCTGTGCTAGTATGGGTTTAGCTGTTACGAATACATTCTTCAAGCATAAGGCTATTCACCGCTACACATGGGAGGCTAGGGGTACCAGATCCATAATAGACTATATCTTAACAGACTTTGAATTCAGGAAATCTGTTAGGAATGTACAAGTTTTTAGCGGATTTTTCGATGATACAGACCACTATCTGATCTGTAGTGAACTAAGTATCTCTAGGCCTAGGATAGAGAAAGTGAAATCTGTCTGCAAACGAGTAAGGGTAGAAAATCTCCAGGACGAAGACATTAGACAGAAGTACATGGATATGATTAGTGAGAAGTTTCGAACAGTAGACAGTAAGCAGGTTCAGGATATAGAAAGTGAATGGGTGGCATACAGGGATGCTGTAGTAGAAACAGCAAGGGAATGCCTAGGAACAACTGTGTGTAAAGATGGGAAAAGGCAAACATCTTGGTGGAATGATGAAGTGAGAGCAGCCTGTAAACGTAAAAAGAAGGCTTATCAGAAATGGCTCCAAACAAGGGCCGAGGCAGACAGGGCTTTTTACGCAGATGAAAGAAACAGATCGAAACAAATAGTTGTTGAATCCAAAAAGAAGTCATGGGAAGATTTTGGTAATAATCTGGAAAGGCTAGGCCAAGCAGCAGGGAAACCTTTCTGGAGAGTAATAAAGAATCTTAGGAAGGGAGGGAATAAGGAAATGAACAGTGTTTTAAGTAATTCAGGTGAACTCATAATAGATCCCAGGGAATCACTGGAAAGGTGGAGGGAATATTTTGAACATCTTCTCAATGTAAAAGGAAATCATCATGGTGGTGTTGCAAACAGCCAAGCTCATGGGGAGGAGGAAAATGATATTGGTGAAATTATGCTTGAGGAAGTGGAAAGGATAGTAAATAAACTCCATTGTCATAAGGAAGCAGGAATAGATGAAATTAGACCTGAAATGGTGAAGTAATAGTGGGAAGGCAGGGATGAAATGGCTTCATAGAGTAGTAAAATTAGCGTGGAGTGTTGGTAAGGTACCTTCAGATTGGACACAAGCAGTAATTGCACCTATCTATAAGCAAGGGAACAGGAAGGATTGCAACAACTATCGAGGTATCTCATTGATTAGTATACCAGGCAAAGTATTCACTGGCATCTTGGAAGGGAGGGTGCGATCAGTCGTTGAGAGGAAGTTGGATGAAAACCAGTGTGGTTTCAGACCACAGAGAGGCTGTCAGGATCAGATTTTCAGTATGCGCCAGGTAATTGAAAAATGCTACGAGAGGAATAGGCAGTTGTGTTTATGTTTTGTAGATCTAGAAAAGGCATATGACAGGGTACTGAGGGAAAATATGTTCGCCATACTGGGGGACTATGGAATTAAAGGTAGATTATTAAAATCAATCAAAGGCATTTATGTTGACAATTGGGCTTCAGTGAGAATTGATGGTAGAATGAGTTCTATGTTCAGGGTACTTACAGGAGTTGGACACCTTTGCTGTTCGTAGTTTACATGGATCATCTGCTGAAAGGTATAAAATGGCAGGGAGGGATTCAGTTAGGTGGAAATGTAGTAAGCAGTTTGGCCTATGCTGACGACTTGGTCTTAATGGCAGACTGTGCCGAAAGCCTGCAGTCTAATATCTTGGAACTTGAAAATAGGTGCAAAGTGTATGGTATGAAAATTAGCCTCTCGAAGACTAAATTGATGTCAGTAGGTAAGTAATTCAACAGAATTGAATGTCAGATTGGTGATACAAAGCTACAACAGTAATACCAATATAAATGGTCCGTTATTGGACATTATAAATTTTCCAGCTAACTCATTCTTGGTTGCCAGCGTTTCGCCCTCGTGTGCTAGGGTGGGCTCATCAGTTGGTACCTAGCACACCTACCAATATGCTGGCTAGTGCATACCGTGGAGGCCACTGCGTAGGCTAACTGGAGCCACCGGCAGGGCCAATGCACTAAGAGACTTTGTCTCATTATCAAAAATTGATGCCTGCTTGGCCATCAGAATGAGTTAGCTGGAAAATTTATAATGTCCAATAATGGACCATTTATATTGGTATTATAAATTTGCTCATTCAGGACAAGTATTTCAGATTCCCTATGGGAATCAACATCTATATCATCTGATGGCCAAGCAGGCATCAATTTTTGATAATGAGACAAAGTCTCTTAGTGCATTGGCACTGCCGGTGGCTCCAGTTAGCCTACGCAGTGGCCTCCACGGTATGCACTAGCTAGCGTATTGGTAGGTGTGCTAGGTACCAACTGATGAGCCCACCCTAGCACACGAGGGCGAAACGCTGGCAACCAAGAATGAGTTAGCTGGAAAATTTATAATGTCCAATAACGGACCATTTATATTGGTATTATAAATTTGCTCATTCAGGACAAGTATTTCAGATTCCCTATGGGAATCAACATCTATATCAAGCTAGAACAGGTCGATAATTTCAAGTATTTAGGTTGTGTGTTCTCCCAGGATGGTAATATAGTAAGTGAGATTGAATCAAGGTGTAGTAAAGCTAATGCAGTGAGCTCGCAGTTGCGATCAGCAGTATTCTGTAAGAAGGAAGTCAGCTCCCAAACGAAACTATCTTTACATCGGTCTGTTTTCAGACCAACTTTGCTTTACGGGAGCGAAAGCTGGGTGGACTCAGGATATCTTATTCATAAGTTAGAAGTAACAGACATGAAAGTAGCAAGAATGATTGCTGGTACAAACAGGTGGGAACAATGGCAGGAGGGTACCCGGAATGAGGAGATAAAGGCTTATTTAGGAACGAACTCGATGGATGAAGCTGTACGCATAAACCGGCTTCGGTGGTGGGGTCATGTGGGGCGAATGGAGGAGGATAGGTTACCTAGGAGAATAATGGACTCTGTTATGGAGGGTAAGAGAAGTAGAGGGAGACCAAGACGACGATGGTTAGACTCCGTTTCTAACGATTTAAAGATAAGAGGTATAGAACTAAATGAGGCCACAACACTAGTTGCAAATCGAGGATTGTGGCGACGTTTAGTAAATTCTCAGAGGCTTGCGGACTGAACGCTGAAAGGCATAACAGTCTATAATGATAATGTATGTATGTATGTAGAACAGTTACAGAATGTACGCAGGTATGTGGTAAGACAGCTGCCCCTTTGAATTACGAAGGGAGTTCAATATATAATGCAACACGTTTTTCTAAAAGCAGGTTGGTTTTATTGAGAATTCAAATACACAATGTTATTCCCCAATCCTTTTGCTATAATACCCTGTTTTTCTACATAACCTCTATTCAATGCTACAACCTTACGCCACTGTAACATGAGAGCCTCTATGCCTGCATGGTATCACTCGACTGGCGTATGTCGGAGCCAACGTTGTGCTGCATCGATAACTTCCCCATTATCCACATAGTGCTTCCTGTGGAGTGTATCCTTCCTTGGGCCAAACAGATGGGAAGTCAGAAGGCACAAAATCCGGACTGTAGGGTGGATGAGGAAGAACAGTCCACTGAAGTTTTGTGAGCTCCTGTCCAGTGCGCAGACTTGTGGGAGGTCTTGTGTTCTTGTGGAGAAGTTTGTATGCTTTTTGTGTCTATGAACATGCTAAAGTTGTTTCTTCAATTTCCTTAGAGTAGCACAATACACTTCAGAATTGATCGCTTCACCACGAGGGAGGACATCAAACAAAATAACCCCTTCAGAGTCCCAGAAGACCGTAGCCATGATTTTATCAGCTGAGGGTCAGATTTGAACATTTCTTTGTTGGAGAGTTGGTGTGGTGCCACTCCACGGATTGACGTTTTGTTTCCCGTTCGAAGTGATGAATCCATCTTTCAGCGCCTGTGACAATGTTTATAAGAAATAAATTGACAGGAGGATCCACCTTTTCAATACAATATATCAAGTAAATAATATAACATTAGACTTGGATCTAGTTTCAGCAATTTAGTGGCCATCTTGAACCAAAATAGGAACTAAACAGATCATGTGATTAACTAAAACATACGTATATAAGATAAAGACAATGTTGCAGGAATAATTATAACATTAAAATACATATAGGGGAATTTAAAGAGATTATAAAATATATAATCATTTCTATCTGAGACATGGTTACTAAAGACAGGAATTAAAAGGTGAAATAAAATGACTGATCTCTGAAATTTCATTTAGATTAAAGTTAGGATTGAAAAACTGTTCCGGATGCATAAAAAAATGTTTTCAGAACACTGAGCCTTTTTCTATAACTTTGAGAATTTTCATGTCTTGGTCGATATATAGCAAACTTATCATTAGTATCACTCATGTGCTGTCCCATGGCCAAAACTCTGTTATATTTCAGGACGTTAACAAGCTCTAAGTATCTTGCATGGAAGCTCCTACCTGTTTGACCGATATAATATGCGTCACAATTATTGCAATTGAGTCTATAAACACCTGACTTGGTGAACTTATTCCTCTGATTAAATAGAATTGGTATTGTGTAAAATAACTGTGTTTCTGTTATAAGTTTTGAAGGCTATTTTGACGTCCTGCTTTTTAAATATGATTGTGATATGGTAGACTTAGTACTAAACGTGAAAGTAGATAAAAAAAATTGTTGAGAGTTTTTTCTTTTGTTAAAATGGTTGAAGGTTGATGTTTATGTTTATTAATGATATTCTCTACAAAGGAGCTGTTGTAGCCATTAAATTTAGCTATAATGCAAACGGTGTTTAATTTGTTTTTAAGTTGTTCTTTAAACAGTGGGATGCTAAAAGCATGGTGTACCATACTATGGTATGCTGCACATTTATGGGCATGTGGGTGTATGGAATCTTGATGGATTTTGTTAGCGGTTTGCGTTGATTTTCTAAAAATCTTGTAGCTCAATAAACCAGGTTGTCTAATGATCGTTAGATCTAAATAATTGAGTTTTTATATCGTTCTCTGATTCTAGTGTAAACTTGATATGTGGGTCAAAGGGATTAAGATTGGATAGATCATAAATGTTGGATGAACTGTGAAATTTTATATAAAGGACTGGGTCTGTAATTAATAATGGGCTGGGTAGGAACAGCAGTTTTATGTATTTTGGGAAGTGCTTTGGCAGTTGGCAGGCCTGGATTAATACTAATTAACTTATTTCTTTCTTTATCTGTTACTAGACATGATGCAATTTTGAGCGTTTGTTTAAGATGATGCTGAATCTTTAACGCAGGGTCTCTTGATTACAGGAAATGAACTGTGAAGAATTGTTTAGTTTTTCTGTGTAACCTGACTTATTCATATTAACAGTGGAGTTGCCTTTATAGGCTTTTGTTATGATAAGATTACTGTCAGTGATTTTCTTCTTAAAATCTAATATTTGTTTTTGTGTTTGGAGTTTAATTTGGCATATATTATTACTATTCGCATTCATTATTGGCACATGTATCCTGGCTCAAGATAGTACAGATCAATTTGCTTAGTTTTGATATCCAATGAATTAACCATAAAAATAAAAAATGTAAGTATACACCAGTTTTTGTTTTGAGAGGAACAGTTATCTACCCACAATGTAACATGTTCAGCATCTCTAAGATGCAAAAAGAAAGAATGTAGCCACGGACTATGTCCTCTTGTTTACGCCCTGATATACCCTCGTGCCACAATACAGCGAAACACTTCCGGTTTTCAGTTGTAGATCCTATAGGAGCAAATGATTCATTAAATGCTGCAACACGTTTTGTGATTACTGAGACCTTAAATTTATCCATTTGTGGAAGCATAATCACTTTCTGCAAGTCTGCAGAAAAATAAAGGTGGGCATTTGTGAATTCCTTATCAGAATGCTCTTTATATTTTCTTCTAGCTTGACTTGCTCTACTAATGTGCAATTCCCACTCGCTGCAAATGACACATCCAATTTGCCGCTGATTAACTGTGTGTTTTGAATTGTACTGACTGAAAATTTCACTTTTTTCACACTTTTCATTTCCTAGTTTTGTAAAGGAAATATTCATTTCTCTTAAAACTGATAGAGGTCGTAAGACCATGTACCTCCTACGATCTGCACAAAATGTTTGTGTATGGATGCTGCTGTGATATCGCTAGGAAGGTATTGCCTCTTTGGAGCATATTCCCTGAAGCAATGTGAAACAGCAGGATTAAAAGATTCAATATGTGCCCTCAGGAGATCACGGTCAACTATGTTCCAAGCACTTTTGATTCCTTTAGTTTTTGCTGTACACACAGGGGAGACTGAAAAAATATCTTTAGCTTCCCTACAAACAGTCAGTATGAAAGTATCATTATTTTTAGAAGAAACTAAGGTAATTAAGGAAACAACTTTGCATACCGAAGCTCTCTCGCCAGTCATTTTTCAGAAAGTAATAAAAGGACATATTTCTGGAGAATCTTCTCCACTTCGTCTCCGTTTAACAGGTTGATGAACAGTGTGGCTTAAAACGAAAACTTCTTTCTCGGTTTTGCTAAGATACCAAAAATCTTCATTAATTTGCTCCCTTTGAATATGACTAAATATCTTGCTACAAATTTTTTGAGAACTAGTTCCACAGGGTGATTTCAAAACATGCTCTGCTGCTGTTTAACCTTCCTCTCAGACACACTTATGTCAAATAGCTTTCACTGCCGCGGTTTGCCTGATTGCGTCTGTCTGTCTACACACAGGGTTGAAGCAGGCTCTTTGCTGATGTGTGATGCCAGCATCCCCTGATGTCTGTGAATGATCCAAGTCACATATCAATGATGTGAGTATATTCCCCGATGACTGAGAAACCCCCTAATGGATCAGGGTTATATAATGCACCTGAAGATTCAGTTCTATGCTCTGGATATGAAGTTGGAGAATCACTGACTTCATTCGTTTCACAAAGCTGAATGGCATGATCACTCTGGTTTCCACCAAAGGTAGTTTCCTCCAGAGTGGAATCTAAGTCACCAATATCATAAAGTGAGTCCCTTACCAGTGTGGCAGTTCCTAGCATACTAGTACTATGTTCCAGGGAATGTTCATTCTGTTGATACTTTACAACGTCAGTATTGTTACTGACTGGACTGATCATACCCAGATTACCAGAATTACTTCTTAAAATATTAAAGTCTTCATTACGTTGAACCATGGCCAACAACTTCGCCCCTCTGCTATTTCCTTCAGCTAACTGCCACGAACAAGGTGTTCAGGACATATTTCCATTAACCTATAAAAGAAACGTATGTCGTAGTTAAAGCATTAAGATAGTAAACAATAATGAAGAATTCTACTTCATTCTGCTTTCTCACATATATAAATACCAGTACTCGGCAGCAATGGTCAGCTAATTATCAACTATGAATGCTGCAGAGAAACTATGCAAACTTTAAGCTAATTAGTGCTGCGAGTCAGGCGAATATTGATAAATCGATGCAGAGATCTCTCTCTTGGAATCTTCAAAGGAAAATCCGTGAGGCTATCAAAATCAAGAAACACCCGAATAATATGAATTTAGAAGAAGGATATAAAATCAGCAATTCTTGGATGCCTATCATACATAGATTAAGAGATACAGACCTCAACATAAAAACACACGACGAACCTCTAATTACATAACATCACGGGCAAGTCCCTCTACCTGCCAGTGACGCATACATTCCAGAATTCTAACGAGACAGCCAGGGGGCTTATGTCAGCCAGAAAGGGTAGGATACATAAGGCCAAGGTCAGGAACCACTCCCGTAGTATGATTACTGCCTGGGAGATTGATCACCTCGGATCGAGTAGGGGTATTTCAGTTGCCTTGACAAAGAATACTCCAATGTACTGTATTTGAAACGTAAGCAAACTATACGGAATGTACAGAAAACAACAACACAGTTCAACCTGGAAAAAGAACGAAATAATTCTACACACCGTGGAAGCTTCACTTCTAAAATACCTTGTTTATATGATTACCCCAATCAAGATCATTCCTCACGATGATGCATGTGCAATGGACCAGTATAACTTGGAAACTATTCATTCTCTAACCCATGGGTAAATAATGGAAATATTGAGCACGATGAAGATTATTATTATTATTATTATTACTATTATTACTATTACTATTATTACTATTATTATTATTTTTATTATTATTATTATTATTATTATTATTATTATTATTATTATTATTATTATTATTATTATTATTATTATTATTACTTTTGAGGTGTGGCTGTGAAGTTGTTTACACCTATTAGTATTATTATTTACGTAGTTATGTCCGGACTTTATTCGCTATAAATCGGGTCTTATTACATGTGTGTTATTTATGAGGTTATGTCATGAAACATTTGCTATATGTACATTAATATGAGTTAAGTTAATGTACGAACACATAATTAATAGTATATAATTTACTATTACCTGTATATATGATGTATAAATCCACTGCAATGTTGTGCAACACACGGTAATAGCACAGAACGTATCTTTGGAACTAGAGAGTTACAGAAAATTCCATTCATTGTAAATAAGTTATTGGAGGCTCTTGAAATTACGAGAAAACATGTTGTGTCATATTCTTCTAGAAACGTGGCCAGGCATTGTACATATATAGAGAGGCAGTCCTGAGGGTTGAGTGGAGTTGTTTAGTAAGAGTTGTGAGTGCAAGTCGTTAATCGAGAATATGAATTCGTGTTGTGATTGGTAGTACGTTGACATGCTGTTGTGGCAGTCTTATTCTTCGTAACAGTGTTTTGTTCAAGAGCATAGTAGTCAAGTGTTCACGATGGCAGTTCATTCGTGCGTGTGTGAAAAGTATGTATGTATAATTTATAAATAAAATAGTGTACACAATTGACTGCATCTTGTGTGTGCGTCTTTGTGGTAACAACACTGGCGACCGTCACTGCAACAGGATCGAAGAATAATATTCGGTACGTAGTACGAGTGTAAGTGGGAATCAGAACAAAATGCAAGTGATACTGGAAGACATGTCTGTACAACAACTTAAAGACAAACTCACAAGAGAAATCTTCCAATGAACAGCAAGAAAAAATTGTTAAGATGCGGTTACGAAAAGATCTCATAAAAACCGGCGAAGATCGTGAAAAGTTTTTTATCGAGATGGACAAACATCTAGAAAATGAGGTAAATATGACTACAATGTGTTCCAACTTAATGAGCATAATACAGACACTTAATTCCACCTTAACTGAACAAATTCTGAAAGTAAATGACAAAATCTCAGACAATGATTCACGAGTTAATTCCACCTTAACAAAACAGAATGACAAACTTTCAGACAAAATTTCAAGTTAATTAAGTTTTAACCGGACAAATATCACAAGTATACACTCAGGTTTACAAAGTAGAACAGTGACTACAATAAAAAATTTCAACCATAGATGATAAAATTTCGCAGATGAATTCCCAAATCAGTGACACCACCAATCGATTAACAAAGCGGATATCGGATATCAGGTCAAAACTAAAGACAGGTGGAGCAGATCGATAGTAGGGTAAACCAGCTGGAAGGAGACATCTCGAACCTCAAGGAGGAGGTAGAAAGCCAGGTTTCGGGCATAAAACAACAGGTTGAGGGGAGAATTTCGACCATCAAGGGATATGTTCAGAATATGAGGGAAAGCATCCTTCACGCGGTAGAAGATAGATTAACTCGAACAGGACCTATCGCCACGCCTCCAAACCCCTCAAATCTAACCGGCAATACAGGACACCTAGTCCCGAAGGTGATTATAGACAGCCTTCCGGAATTCCACGGGCGACTGGAAGAGAACCCGACTAGCTTCATCGAGGGATCAGTCAGTCTACTAGGAAGGACTAATCTACCGGAGGACATCTTTGTTCAACTCATCACACCGCGGTTGAAGGGGCATGCCGCTACTCGGTGGAATAACTTGAAGGGCTTAAACTTAAATTGGACAGATTTCAAGAAGGAATTCCTTGCTAGGTTTAATTCTAAAGGGGTGAAGAGCTCTGTGAAAAGAAAGCTACTGACTGATGCACAACCTACTGGCATGAGAGCTAGCGCGTTCGTCCTCCAGATGTACCAGCTCTACAAGAGGCTGCACCCGGAAGGAAGTGAGAATCAGATTTTAGCAGACATTGCAGAGCTACTCCACGATAAGATTAGTCCCCTAGTGAAGGTATCACAACCAAGATCCTTTGATGATCTGCGCAGAATCATCGCCCAGTTGGAAGAACACAAGAGCAAAGCCACGGAAGAGACCGGTTCGGTTACGAAATGTACCAGTGTGGAAGAACGGGACACCTGAAGAACAAATGCCCAATCTTGGTGTCTGAAAACTAGGTCTGGCCCATTCTGGATTGAGGGGGGATGGGACCGGGAACAGCAATGCGCCTCAAGACCCGACAGACGAGCAACCCTCGTCAAGTAGGAAAGGGAGTGGTCAGATTGTGAGCAGAATGGGCCAATGTCGCCCAGCTATCATCTTGAGGATAGACAACGAGAATTTTTCAGCCATACTCGACAGCCAAGCAAGCCATTCATTTGTAAATGTGTTTGTTGCCAGATTACTACCGCATATGAAGTCTCACCATCTCGGAAGGGTAGTGGGAGCAGAGGACAGGGTGATCTATTCCATCCAAGGACAGACTAACCTAACCGCTAAATACATGGACTTGCTTATTGTAATTAACGTTGCAGTGATTCAGAATCTAATAGCCGATATCATATTAGGTTATGACTTTCTGGTAGAATACAAGGAGATCCTAGACTATGCAGCTCATGAAGTCTTTTTGGGAAAAGGCAGACATCTGAGGTTCGCCTGGCACGATGGAAATCTCCAGACTCGCAAGGATGTGGAAGTCGACATAGATCTGGGAGATATCCAGTTAACGCATCTTCAACGAAGTGAAGAAGAGGAGCTGAAACATGCCTTAAAGGACTTTCCAGAAGTCTTCACCAATAAAATAGGCCAGACTACCACTGTAACGCATATAACTGAATGCAGCACTTCCTCACCCATCACGCAATGCTCATATGCAATCAACCCGGATAAGCGCAACTTCGTCATTCAGAAGATTCAAGAGAGGAAGAGCAAGGTCTCATTGAACCCTCTACATCCTGTTGGGCTTCGCCTATCGTCCTACCAAAAAAAGAAGAATGGGGAGTATCGACTGTGTATGGACTTCTGCAAGTTGAACGAGAAGACCGTTAGTGACGCTTACCCCATGCCCGACCTGAAAGACTCATTCAAGTTTATGAATTTCATTATTGGTTCCATATTGAATTAAGATTACATATAATTTACAAAGTTTATTCCACCTACTCAATACTGTACAATAATTGCAACGTCTATAAATACATTACAATATGTTATCAAGGGACTAGTTTCGACCCTCTGTGGGTCATCATCAGCCTAACTAAAATACACTTATGGATTTGCCGACGTCCTAAAACAAAATTACATTGTGGAAATAAAAATTAAAAGAGTGAACTATGTATGTGATGCGATAATGTACATATAAAATGGTGGAGTGATGAAATGTTGATAGATAAAATAATGTTGTACTGATCAATGACAAATAAAATTTTCAGGTTTTACATCAATTACACTTAGACTGTAAGAATAGTATCACACGATTTTTTACAATGATGATTAAAATATGCCCTTGTTTAGTGAATACTCTAAAATTGCACATTAAAAGTACAAAATGCCGTTTGAATGCAAAGTCCAGATACTTCTATTGAGTTCTACATTTCAAGCACATCTTCAGGTAGAGAATTGAATGTTGAACATTGGCGCAGAGGGTGTCTGTCTTGCTTAACCCCTCAGCGTCGCAGCCGTTTAAAGAGCTTCCTACCCCGCGGCCGGATGAGATTTCAACTACGCGCGACTGAAATACATTGATTCACTTAAAGCGTTACTACTAGTAGTAGAGTAGCCCGATATTCACAAAATTTGGAATTCCTTATGGTAGAACTATGTACATGAAAATAATTACATAATTGTTTCAAATTTCCTTAGTAATTTAGTTCCGTGTGATAGAGTTCGAAGCACTCTTCAAGACAGAGACCCAAGGCACACTCCTGGCAGCAGTACACCGATGTCCTCTTTTCACCGTGTTTTGAACACGCGATACAACATCTCTGAGGTTTGGATTTCTCACTCTTGGGTGCTAATTTCCTGATAAAACGTATTTCCTGCAATCTTGGCCATGAATATTTTGTTTCCCGCCCGAGAAGCGTATTTTGTACTACGTAAACAAACCTTCCATCAGCAGAAACTGATAAGGTAACTGCTCAATGTTTGTCCCTGTGACTTGCCTAAATATTACTGGAGAATCTAGGAATCATAATTCACTGTTGAAAACTTCCCTTTGACATGTATGCATATCTATAGCCTCCTACATGAAATTTCCAAGTACTGGTTCCTCCCGATCGTCACTCTCATCATTTACCACTGCATCGGCCACAGCCACATCATCTATTTCATTATCACTACTGCTAATACTGCCACTACTACTTCCAACTAAACTTTCATTTGAATTATACAATATTTCAAGCACGTTACTCTCAGCAGGAGCTAGCCATTGAGCGCGGCGCGTCACACAAACTGATGAAGCTGCAGCGGGACCAAAAGCGGCAGGACGATACTGAATAAGGGGAATAACATTTATGACGAATCAAACCAACTCGATACATATTTCAGATTAAAAGGTCGATACATCGTCTTTCAAATGAGATATATGCCATGCACAACTGCTTCTCGTGTCGTATGACAGAAAGCAGCACTAACTGATGCCTACACAGAGCGCTCGTGGAGAGTTACGAAAAGACTACAAGCTGAGAAATAAAGACAAATATAATAAATAAACCGCACTCGTAATATAAAATTAGAGCAAAGAACATCACACGAAAAGACAAACTTCTCAGATCATCATTTCTTTATTTTATTCTGTGGGAAAGAATGAAGCAAACGGACTATTACAAAAGCAGGGATTGGTGCTCAGACATAATTGACAAATAATTATCCTTGCAAAAGCAACTACACTAACGATTTTCAATTCTTATTTAGAATACTGATAAACCTGAAAATGTCTTCTTGGAAACAAAACAATTTGCATATCCGTAACACCAAAACTCTTCGCGCTATAGCCGTAAATGCGAAACCATGTATGGGTCTATACCACG
Source organism: Anabrus simplex (assembly GCF_040414725.1). NCBI lineage: Eukaryota > Metazoa > Arthropoda > Insecta > Orthoptera > Tettigoniidae > Anabrus > Anabrus simplex. The sequence goes on from NC_090266.1 coordinate 803,232,964, forward strand.
TATAGAGGTCGGCGGCTACGGAAGAAAAGGGGGTCTATACCACGTATAGAGGTCGGCGCTGAGGGGTTAAGGTCCAATACTTCTGATAAAGAAATTAAATGTAGATAAAACCATACGACATTCTTATAATATAATGGATTCTTGCTGTGGTATGAAGAAAATTCCCAATCCAAGTTCGAACCAACAGAACCTTATGATGAAAAAGTTAGAATTAACGCGAGATATTTTAAAGGAAGGGGACGGCGAAAAACGAAGAAAGAAAACATGAGTACTCACCTTGTGTGCAATGTGAATGATCTGACCGGTAGTGTGCAACTAGAGTAATAAGAATGGCATGGAATAGGAGGGGTAGAAAGTTAGTGAAGGGAGGAGCAACCCAGTGGAGCGGGTGGCGTGTGAAGGAAGGGGCGGGGAAATGGGAAGTGGCTTATGGCTGGGCCAACGGGTGAGGGAATGATGGTGATTGTATCAACGGAGGACCTTTAATTAACTTAAAGATTTTTGATCCGCTAAATTGTTTTTTCTGAAATAGGTAATGAATAAATCAAACAAAATATTGGACCTTTTTGTTATTTCATTAAGGCTTTAGTTAGCATTAAAGTACTGGTCCAGATGTATATAAAAATTCTCAATTATATTAAGCAGAGGGCCCTTGTTAGCTATTTCAAGAATGCCCATGTCTAGTTCAATATTCGTGAATTTATGATTGTAATCGACCATATGTTGGCTGATAGCCGAAAATTTATTATATTTGACTGCGTTGATGTGCTCCAAATATCTTATATTAAAACTTCTTTCAGTTTGCCCTACATAAGAAATATTAGTGCAGGAGTTACATCTGAGCCTGTAAACACTTGATTTTGCATACCTGTTGACCTTGTTGATGTGTGACGTGCTATGTAGAATGTGTGTACTGTTATTATTGGTTTTGAATGCTATTTTTATGCCTTTTCCCTTGAAAATATTAGTGATCCTATGAATTTCGTTTTCGTATTTAGGTAGTTCTTTCTTAGGTATTGTTTTGGGATGAAATTAATGTTTATTGATAATACTTTCTATAAAGTGGCTACTGAAGCTGTTGAAAGTCTTACTGGAACAAGTAAGTGGGTCTAGTATTTTCAGCACGCTGGATCTCAATTCCGGATACTGGCAAGTGGAGGATGAGGAAAGTTTTAAGCCACTGACCACCTTCATGACACCGAGAGGATTGCACCAGTTTAGAGTAATGCCTTTTGGACTGAAGAATGCTCCTGCAACCTTCATGCGACTGATGGATAAGGTATTGTCAGGATATGTTGGAGATTTCTGCCAAGTGTATCTCGACGACATATTAATCCACAGCAAGAATTTTCAAGAACACCTTGTACACCTGAGGAAAGTGCTGGAACGACTGAAAATTCATGGACTGATCTGCCAACTGGAGATGAGCCACTTTGCTCAGTCCCACGTAGAATATCTTGAACATGTCCTAACATCTGAAGGTTTAGAAAGTCAACCGGAGAAAAATCTAGCTATCCAGGAAGCTGAATGGCCACGGACCAAGTGACAAGTAAGTCAGTTCCTTGGCTTGCGTGGATGGTATAGCAGCTTTGTGCCACACTTCGAAGAGAAGGCAATACCGCTCGCCAATCTACTCCGTAACAACCGCCCATTCTGATGGACAAGCAAGGAAGAGGCAGCATTTCAAGGCATTAAGGCTGCGATAGGCAACACTCCCGGTTTAGCCCATCCCAACCTTTAACGGAAGATGTGCCTGCAGACGGATGCCAGAGATTCTGGCCTAGGAGCAGTGTTATTCCAGGAAAGGAATGACTGCGGAAGGGACATCATCAAATATGCCAGCAGAAAGCTATCTCCCAGCGAACAATGCTACTGCACTGCCGAGAAGGAAGCCTTAGCAGTGGTGTGGGCCATGGGCAAATTCAGAGGCTACTTGGAGGGAAGGAAGTTCCAGCTATACACCGATAATGCCCCTCTCAAATGGTTGCACTCTGTTTCTGGCTCAAAATCTAAAATGATGCGATGGGCTTTGTTAATCGCAGAATTTAATTTTGATGTGTGTCACATCCCAGGATCGATGAATATAGGAGCAGACAGTTTATCTAGGCACCCGGCAATGGAACCTGAAGTTAGGAGCACCACTGTCGAGAGGGTGTTTCCACAAAATCATCAGAGCGAAGCCAATGAACCTGTCCTTATGATCATCAAGAAGTAACTTAATCTGGGAGTAATCATGCAATGGCAAGAACAAGACAAGCCCTGTAGGACCATGACGAAGTGGATTAGGAGACAGAACACTGATAGTTGACTCGTCCTGGGAGAATTCAAGATGCGCTACAAGAAATTCCAGTTTGACGGAGGACTCTTGATGTACAGATCTTACCTCTCAGACATGCGTACAGTAGTGGCAATTCCTAGACAGCACACGATGGACATCCTTGAGAAGTTCCATGACAGCAGTGAAGCCGGATATCCAGGGGGTGAAGAGACATACCAGTCTATCCAACAAAGATTCTTCTGGATCAACATGCGGGAAGATTATGTGAAAGGGTGCTACATCTGTGTCTGCACCAAGGTGAGCAACAGAAAGGCAGATTCCAGTCAGCGAGGAAGACGGCCGCAACCCCTTGGGAGGTCATGGCCTTGGACTTGATGGGTCCTTACACTAGAATACAAAGGGTAAAACAGGACTGCTAGTGATCACTGACCTCTTCACAAGATGGAATGAGGCCTTTCTGATACCAGAAGCCACGATGGGATGCATCACCAGTCTTCTATAAAATGAGGTATTCAGCCACTACGGTTATTCACGGTGCATTCTGTCAGACAACGGGAGTCAGTTCACATCAAGGAAGTGGCAGCAAATGATGAATGAATGGGGTGTGGAGCACTGGACCACCCCTATCTACAACCAAAGGGCCAACCCAACGGAACCAGGAGCTAAAAAGGATGCTAAAGGTCGACCTAATAGACAAGGAACATCGACTGTGGGACCATCAGATACCGCAGTCACTCTGTGTCCTGCGATGATGCATCAACCGTGTCACCGGCTATTACCCAGTGGTGCTGTTCCTTGGTCGACAGCTATACGGCACCGGGGTCTGGGAGATTCGTCCACCACCCACTTCGGGTCAAGATGATGCAGCTATTTCCCTAGCAGAGTAGAGGCATAAGCAGCAGCAGGATATCGAGGAAAAGCAAGCTTTGGCTGAGAAGAGATCCCTTACCCAAGCCAAAACTTAAGATGTCGAAGAGACTCAGATCTTCCTACCAGGCCAACATGTGCTGCAACATACCCACCCAGCCAGTAATAAGATTGGAGGGTTTCACACACGTCTCGCATCTAAGTGAGGTGGTCCCATTGAGATGGATAAGTGGCTGGGACATGGGGTCTACTTACTACAGACCAACCCTCCTGTCAACGACCCGCACTGGAATTGCGGCATGTCACCCAAGTGCTGCGCGTACAGAGTAAGCCTGGTACTGCAACAGGTCCACCTTGAGGAGAGGTTACTAATGACACCACACAATCTGGTCATGAGGAGGAGAATGCATCAACTACCAATGAGGAAGAGGCTGGCAGCAAGGCGACACTGAACCTAGACACAGCACGATCCGGTCAAGAGGAGAAGACACATCCAGCGACGTCGAGGAAGAGAGAAGATAGTATAACTTGGAAACAAATCATTCTCTATCCCATGGGTAAATAATGGAAATATCAAACTCGTTGAAGATTATTATTATTATTATTATTATTATTATTATTATTATTATTATTATTATTATTATTATACATACATACATACATTATCATTATAGACAGTTATGCCTTTCAGAGTTCAGTCTGCAAGCCTCTGTGAATTTACTAAACGTCAAAACAATCCTCGATTTGCAACTAGTGTTGTGGCCTCATTTAGTTCTATACCTCTTATCTTTAAATCTTTAGAAACCGAGTCTAACCATCGTCGTCTTGATCTACCTCTACTTCTCTTACCCTCCATAGCAGAGTCCATTATTCTCCTAGGTAACCTATCCTCCTCCATTCGCCTCACACGAGCCCACCACCAAAGCCGGTTTATGCGTACAATTTCATCCATCGAGTTCATTCCTAAATTAGCCTTAATCTCCTCATTCTGAGCACCCTCCTGCCATTGTTCACATCTGTTTGTACCAGCAATCATTCTTGCTACTTTCATGTCTGTTACTTCTAACTTATGAATAAGATATCCTGAGTCCACCCAGCTTTTGCTCCCGTAAAGCAAAGTTGGTCTGAAATCAGACTGATGTAAAGATAGTATCATCTGGGAGCTCACTTCCTTCTTACAGACTACTGTTGATCGCAACTGCAAGCTCACTGCATTACCTTTACGACACCTTGATTCAATCTCACTATATTACCATCCTGGGAGAACACACAACCTAAATACTTGAAATTATCGACCTGTTCTAGCTTTGTATCACCAATCTGACATCAATTTAGTCTTCGAGAGGCTAATTTTCATACCATACTCTTTGCACCTATTTTCAAGTTCCAAGATATTAGACTGCAGGCTTTCGGCAGAATCTGCCATTAAGACCAAGTCTTCAGCATAGGCCAAACTGCTTACTACATTTCCACCTAACTGAATCCATCCCTGCCATTTTATACCTTTCAGCAGATGATCCATGTAAACTACGAACAGCAAAGGTGTCTAACTCCTGTAAGTACCCTGAACCAAGAACTCATTCTACCATCAATTCTCACTGAAGCCCAATTGTCAACATAAATGCCCTTGATTGCTTTTAATAATCTACCCTTAATTCCATAGTACCCCAGTATGGCGAACATCTTTTCCCTCGGTACCCTGTCATATGCTTTCTCTAGATCTACGAAACATAAACACAACTGCCTATTCCTCTCATAGCATTTTTCAATTACCTGGCGCATACTGAAAATCTGATCCTGACAGCCTCTCTGTAGTCTGAAACCACACTGGTTTTCATCCAACTTCCTCTCAACGACTGATCGCACCCTCCCTTCCAAGATGCCAGTGAATACTTTGCCTGGTATACTAATCAATGAGATACCTCGATAGTTGTTGCAATCCTTCCTGTTCCCTTGCTTATAGATAGGTGCAATTACTGCTTTTGTCCAATCTGAAGGTACCTTACCAACGCTCCATGCTAATTTCACTACTCTATGAAGCCATTTCATCCCTGCCTTCCCACTATACTTCACCATTTCAAGTCTAATTTCATCTATTCCTGCTGCTTTATGAAAATGGAGTTTATTTACCATCCTTTCCCCTTCCTCAAGCATAATTTCACAAACATCATTTTCCTCCTCCCCATGAGCTTGGCTGCTCCAAACACCACCAGGATGATTTCCTTTTATATTGAGAAGATGTTCAAAATATTTCCTCCACCTCTCCAGTGATTCCCTGGGATCTACTATGAGTTCACCTGAATTACTTAAAACACTGTTCATTTCCTTTTTCCCTCCCTTCCTAAGATTCTTTATTACTGTCCAGAAAGGTTTCCTTGCTGCTCGACCTAGCCTTTCCAGGTTATTACCAAAATCTGTTTGGGATCCTCACCAAGAATACCTAATAAAAGAAATAGATAGTGTGCACAGGAAAGCAGAAAGTTTTGTAACAGGGGATTTCAGGTGAAAGAGTAGTGTATCAGAAATGTTAAAGGAACTTGGGCGGGAAACTTTAAGTAAGAGAAGGGAGAAAACTAGACTTGTAGGATTATATAGAGCCTACACAAGAGAAGAAGCATGGGGAGATATCCGTGAGAGGCTTCAGTTGGAAAATAATTATAGCGGCAGGAGAGACCACAAATATAAAATTAGAAGGAATTTTAGCAGAAGCGATTGGGGTAAATTTTCATTCATTGGGAAGGGTGTGAAGTAGTGGACAGGTTTACCAGGGGTAGTGTTTGATCCTTTTCTAAAATCTGTACAGATATTCAAGAAGAGAATAAACAGCAAGAGAGAAAATAAATGAAGTGTTAGAGGGCATTCGACCAGTGCAGGTTATTGTAAATTAAAAAATGTGTGTGAATAAATTAATTCCATCCCCTGGTCTAAGGAGTTTGGACAGCCAAAGTAGGGGACTGCCTGTAGGGGTGAAGTACAGTGGGGACTTTGAGGGCCCTGGGACCGCTACGGTAGCTGTGAAGGCCCTTCAGGAACTCTGAAAAGTGGTGGCAAAAAGGGCTCTGGTTAAGACGCAGCAGGTCGTAATGCTACTTAGGTTCCAGAATGGGTTTTAAAAAAAAGTAAATAAATGCAATGTAAAGTTTAATCTTATACCAGTTGTACAGTATCATTTGAAGTAATTCCACATACTGTATATCAGTTGACTACATTTGTAAGTAGTACAGGAGATATTATATTATAAGTAGAATTTTGTAAACAATATAAATTTATTAAGGATGAGCTGTGTGTTTAATAGAAAAAATTGTTAGCATAAATTGTATAATATTGTATTATAGGAAAATTTTCTTCTCTTGTTAATTTAATATTTAGTGCTTGACAATAATGTATTTTAGTGTACCATTTGCCACCGAGGTAGACACCACATTTACAAATAAAAAGATTTTGTTTTTTTAATTTTGACTTCTTTGTGGATTCAACAACTATTTCTTTCGCTCTGTTTCTTTCATCTACGCACAAATTCCTGTCTGCCTCGGCCCTTGTTTGGAGCCATCACTGATAAGCCGCCTTTTTACGTTTACAAGCTGCTCTCACTTCATCATTCCACCAAGATGTTCCCCTTTTCCCATCTTTACACACAGTTGTTCCTAGGCATTCCCTTGCTGTTTCTACTACAGCATCCCTGTATGCCACCCATTCACTTTCTATATCCTGAACCTGCTTACTGTCTACTGTTCGAAACTTCTCACTAATCATATCCATGTACTTCTGTCTAATTTCTTCGTCCTGGAGATTTTCTAAACTTATTCGTTTGCAGACAGATTTCATTTTCTCTACCCTATGCCTAGAGATACTTAGTTCACTACAGATCAGATAGTGGTCTGTATCATCGAAAAATCCACGAAAAACTTGTACATTTCTAACAGATTTCCTGAATTCAAAGTCTGTTAAGATATAGTCTATTATGGATCTGGTACCCCTAGCCTCCCATGTGTAGCGGTGAATAGCCTTATGCTTGAAGAATGTATTCGTAACAGCTAAACCCATACTAGCACAGAAGTCCAGCAAACGCTTCCCATTCCCATTAGCTTCCATATCTTCCCCACATTTACCAATCACCCTTTCGTATCCTTCAGTTCTATTCCCAACTCTCGCATTGAAATCGCCCATTAGCACTATTCTATCCTTGCTGTTGACCCTGACCACGATGTCACTCAATGCTTCATAGAACTTGTCAACTTCACCCTCATCCGCACCCTCACATGGTGAATACACGGACACAATTCTAGCCCTAATTCCTCCAACTGACAAATCTACCCACATCTTTCGCTCATTTAAGTGCCTAAAAGAAACTATGTTGCGTGCAATGGTATTCCTGATAAAGAGCCCTACCCCAGACTCTGCCCTTCCCTTTCTAACACCCGTCAAGTACACTTTATTATCTCCTATCTCTTCCTCGTTATCTCCCCTTAGACGAATATCACTTCCTTCTAGCACATCCAGATGCATCCTCTTTGCTGAGTCAGCCAGTTCTACCTTCTTTCTTTCATAAGCCCCATTAATATTGATAGCTCCCCATCGAATTCCATTTCGTTCGCCAAGTTGTTTCCAAGGAGTCCCTCGCCTGTCAAATGGGAGTGGGACTCCATTACTCCCATAGGTCCGAGGCTTGCTTAAAGTGTTCTGAGCTCGGTAAATTCATGAAGCAGGATGCTATCCTACTTGCACATAGTCCAAGTGAGGATCTCTCCTCTAACGGGTTATGGACCACCGGTGAATTATATAGTCCTAGCCGCCTGAGCACAAGGAGGGCCTTGACTCAGAATATGTTCGAGATGCCCACTCCCATTCCACAGCAACTGGTATCCCAACTCTCAGGACCACTTACTAGGTCACTCAGCCGTTGCCCATGGTCCACGAACTAGGACGTGACTACAGTAACCCCCAAACATGAACCATTATTACTTGTGAGGTGTGGCTATGAAGTTGTTTGTATCTGTTACTATTAGTACACTGACTGACAGAGCAAATGCAACACCAGGAAGGAGTGGTTCGAAAGGGATGAAAGTTGGGGAACAAACAGAGACGGCACGGACGAATAATTGATGTTTATTTCAAACCGATATGCAGGTTACACAATGCGCACGGCATCGACTCAGTAGGACGTAGGACCACCGCGAGCGGCGATGCACGCAGAAACACGTCGAGGTACAGAGTCAATAAGAGTGCAGATGGTGTCCTGAGGGATGGTTCTCCATTCTATGTCAACCATTTGCCACAGTTGGTCGTCCGGACGAGGCTGGGGCAGAGTTTGCAAACGGCGTCCAATGAGATCCCACACGTGTTCGATTGGTGAGAGATCTGGAGAGTACGCTGGCCACGGAAGCATCTGTACACCTCGTAGAGCCTGTTGGGAGATGCGAGCAGTGTGTGGGCGGGCATTATCCTGCTGAAACAGAGCATTGGGCAGCCCCTGAAGGTACGGGAGTGCCACCGGCCGCAGCACATGCTGCACGTAGCGGTGGGCACTTAACGTGCCTTGAATACGCACTAGAGGTGACGTGGAATCATACGCAATAGCGCCCCAAACCATGATGCCGCGTTGTCTAGCGGTAGGGCGCTCCACAGTTACTGCCGGATTTGACCTTTCTCCACGCCGACGCCACACTCGTCTGCGGTGACTATCGCTGACAGAACAGAAGCGTGACTCATCTGAGAACACGACGTTCCGCCATTCCCTCATCCAAGTCGCTCTAGCCCGGCACCATGCCAGGCGTGCACGTCTATGCTGTGGAGTCAATGGTAGTCTTCTGAGCGGACGCCGGGAGTGCAGGCCTCCTTCAACCAATCGACGGGAAATTGTTCTGGTCGATATTGGAACAGCCAGGGTGTCTTGCACATGCTGAAGAATGGCGGTTGACGTGGCGTGCGGGGCTGCCACCGCTTGGCGGCGGATGCGCCGATCCTCGCGTGCTGACGTCACTCGGGCTGCGCCTGGACCCCTCGCACGTGCCACATGTCCCTGCGCCAACCATCTTCGCCACAGGCGCTGCACCGTGGACACATCCCTATGGGTATCGGCTGCGATTTGACAAAGCGACCAACCTGCCCTTCTCAGCCCGATCACCATACCCCTCGTAAAGTCGTCTGTCTGCTGGAAATGCCTCCGTTGACGGCGACGTGGCATTCTTAGCTATACACGTGTCCTGTGGCACACGACAACACGTTCTACAATGACTGTCGGCTGAGAAATCACGGTACGAAGTGGGCCATTCGCCAACGCCGTGTCCCATTTATCGTTCGCTACGTGCGCAGCACAGCGGCGCATTTCACATCATGAGCATACCTCAGTGACGTCAGTCGACCCTGCAATTGGCATAAAGTTCTGACCACTCCTTCTTGGTGTTGCATTGCTCTGTCAGTCAGTGTATTTGTATTATTTACGTGATTATATCCGGGAAGCCTCCGTGGCTCAGAAGGCAGCGCACTGGCCTCTCACCGCTAGATACTGTGGTTCAAATCCAGGTCAATCAATGTGATATTTGTGCTGGACAACGCGGATGCAGGACAGGTTTTTCTCTGGGTACTCCGGTTTTCCCTGTCATCTTTCATTCCAGCAACACTCTCCATTAACATTTCATCTGTCAGTCATTTATCATTGCCCCAGAGGAGTGCGAGAGTCTTCAGCAGCCGGCACATTTCCTATCCTCGCCGGTAGAGGAGGGCTTCATTCATTCCATTCCTGACCTGGTCAGATGACTGGAAACATGCTGTGGATTTTCATGTAGTTATGTCCGGATTTTATTTGGTATAAATTGTGGTCTTATTACTTGTGTGTTATTTGTGAGGTTATGTCATGAAACATTTGCTGTATGTACATTAATATGAGTTTATTTAATGTACGAACACACAATTAATAGTATATATTTTATTATTACCTGTATATACGATCTATAAATCCACTGCAATGTTGTGCAACACCTGGCAACAGCCCAGAACAATGTATCTTTGGAACTAGAGAGTTACAGAAATTCCATTCATTGTAAATAAGTTATTGGAGACTCTTGAAATTACGAGAAAACATGTTGTGTCACATTCTTCTAGAAGCCTGGCCAGGCTATGTATATAACGAGGCAGTCTTAAGGGTTGAGTGGAGTTGTTTGATAAGAGTGAGTGCAAGTCGTTAATCGAGTATGTGAATTCATGTTGTGATTGGTAGTACGTTGACATGCTATTGTGGCAGTCTTCTTCTTATTCTCTGTAACAGTGTTTTGTTCAAGAGCATAGTAGTCAACTGTTCAAAATGGCAGTTTATTAGTTCGTGTGTGTAGAATATGTATAAATACAATTTGTAAATAAAATATTGTATACAACTGACAGCATTTCGTGCGTGCGTTTTTGTGGTAACAACAATGTTAACACGTAGATGCTTACAGTGTTCCCCATGAGGTACTATCAACACATCAACACAGTAATTAAAACTGAGAGGATTTTTCTTCTTGGTGAAACTTACAACTTGACTTTTCATCTCACTTACTATAACACCATTGCCCGCTATCCATTTCACTACATTGTTTAGGCCCCCCTGCAGTCGCTCACAATCCTGCAACTCATTTACTACTCTATAACATCATCTGCAAAGAGCCTTATCTGTGATTCCAGTTCTTTACTCACATCATTTATATACACACACATATAAGAAAACGTAAAGGTCCAATAATACTACCCAGCGGGACCCTCCCCGCCCCAATCATTACAGCACAAGATGATACTTCACCTATTCTAATTCTCTGAGTTATGTTTTCTAGAAATTAGCCAACCATACACCACTCTTTTGTGTAGTCCAACAGCCCTCAATTTCGTCAGTAATCTCCCACAATCTACCCTATCAAAAGCCTTGGATAGGTCAATAGTGATACAGTCCATTTGACCTTCTGAATCGAAAATATCTGCTATACCTTGCTGGAATCCTACAAGATGAGCTTAACTGGAATAACCTCTCCTAAACCCGAACTGCCTTCTATCAAACCAGTTAGTAATTTTGCAAATGTGTCGAATATATTCAGAAAGAATGCCTGACCAGAGCTATAAACAATACATGTCAAGATGACTGGCCTGTATTAATCTGCTTTATGTTTGTCCTCCTTACCCTTGTACACTGCAGCTGCTACTGCAACTATCCATTTATTTACTATTGCTCCTTAATGCAAACAGTAATCAAATAAAGTATTTCAGATATGGCACTCCATTCCAACCTATAGCCTTTTATCTATCTCCGTAAATCTTACCAACCCCAGCCGCCTTCTATCATTCAACATTTGTAATTTTTTGTAAATATCTTTATAATCAAAAATTAAATTTCAGTAATATTGTTAATCTCATTCCATATTGATGGCTATCACTTTACAAATAAAAAAGTCTTATACTGTCCTTTTTATTTGTTAAGTAACCTAACCTAACCTCATGGCACTACAGCCCTGAAGGGCCTTGGCCTACCAAGCGACCGATGCTCAGCCCGAAGGCCTGCAGATTACGAAGTGTTGTGTGGTCAGCACGACAATTCCTCTCAGCCATTATTTGTAAAGTAAATAGCCATCTCCTCTATCTTTATATCCAACTGCCTTGACATGCTGCTAATTGAATACTTCTGCCTTCTGTAAGTCCTCACATTCACTCCCCTTGTTCATTAATGATCCATGGAATGTCCTTCCTGGAGCTTGTTTCTGCCTTCAAGTATCGAAACATATCCCTCTATTGCTCCCTCAAATACATGTCTGCAAATTATGTTTGCCATGTTATCCTTATCTGTTTGTTGTTTTTTTTTTTTTTTGTCTTCTCTTCTCTTCTACGAAGGGGCTAGGAGTGGGAAGGAAGCAGCCATGGTCTTAATTAAGGTACAGCCCCAACATTTGCCTAGTGTGAAAAGGGAAACCATGGAAACCAGCTCCAGGGATGCTGACAGTGGGGTTCGAACCAACTACCTCCTGAATTCAAGCTCACAGCTGCACACCTCTAACCGCACGGCCAACTCACTTGGTTGGTAAATTCAATTTCCTAGCAAGCTGCTTCAATCTCTCCTTATTCCAGCAACCATTCCTAACTCTATACCTTTCTAATCTGCACCTCCTTCTTAATCTCTCTATTTCCCTGTCGTAATATAATGAAGCCTTACCATTCCTTACCACTTTTAAAGGTACATTCCCATTTTCACACTCCTCAACAATTGCTTTAAGTCCATCTCACAGGCCGTTTACATTTTTGTTTACCATTTTCCATTGATCATAACTGCTTTTTTAAAATTTCCTGATGTCTCTTATCAAACATATGAGGTGTCTAGTATCAAAACCGGCCAAGTCACAAAATTTACGAAAATGAGTTAAGGTTATCAATTTGAAGTAGAAGTATAGCACTATCAGGTGAAACAAGAATATGCTTTAAAATCGTCCATGTCTTCATGTTATAGAGCACTGAATTCTCGGTCGTGCAACAGAATCGGCCAAGTCATGCAGCCAGTGAATTCAAAACCGGCCAAGTCAAGGAACGAGCGACAATCTTTATGATGCAGCATTATTGTCTGGAATCTTGTGTTGTTACATTAAGCAACAATGTGATAATATCAGTAGGCAAAATCGTTCCTTGTAATGTATATTCTTTGAAGTCATAATATTTTCTTTTTTGTTCGTTTGCAACACTGATTTACGTATTCACGGGCTTCTTACCGTCATTGGCGCCAAAGCAATCCTATTTCCGGTGTGCTCGTATTTTGTCATTATTGTGTGCTGTAACGTGGATATTGTTCCGAGTGGTGAACTGAAAAATTTACTTTCATACCTTGTGAAATTGTACAAAATTGCAACAAAAACAGCCAAGTCAAAATTTAAATTAACAAAAAAGATGGGTTAATTATGAGTTAGATTTCTCAAAACAGCGGAACTTAAATATTAAACTATTAAGGATATAACTGTGAAAAAAAATATTTTCTGACTCTCATTGCTTTGCCTCTACATGTTTTTCGTCCATATTGAGAAATATGCCTTGAGTGACTTGGCCGGTTTTGATACTAGACGCCTCATATGGTATTGCATATTAGTCCTAGTTTTATAACATTCCTTCCTATCGCATTTATTTTTAACGATGACAAAAACAGCTTCATGATCACTTATGCCATTTATCATTTCAGTTTGACTATAGAGCTCATCCGGTTTTATCACCACCACGTCTAGAATATTCTTCCCTTTTGTTGGTTCCATTTTCTGATTGAGCTGTCCTTCCCATATTAACTAGTTCACCATTTGTTGGTAATGCTTTCTGTCATCCACATTGCCTTCCCAGCTAATATTTGGTATGTTCAGATCACCAGTTAGAATACAATTTCTTTCTGTGTCTTTCCCTACATAGGTGATTATCATATTGAATATAATCATCATCATATAATTCTTCATCAGTATCAGCACCAGCCTTGCCAGGTTTGTAAACACAAAAACATCAAGTTGCCTATTATCTTTACAGATAGTCTTACACCTAGAATTTCATGTTCCTCATCCTTAACTTTTTTGTAGCTTACAAATTCTTCTTTCAGCAGTATGAATATCTCCCCTCCTATCATACCTAACCTGTCTCTATGATAAACACTGCAGTTCCATAATATCACTTCTCAGCCATCATTCAATTCCAATTACAATATCTGGTAATTATGTATCTATTAAATTACTTAATTCTGTTCCTTTCTTCACAATGCTTTTATGTAATGCTTCCTATACTGTCATCACTGCTCCCTAGTCCACATTGTATCCTTGAATGCACCTCCCTATAATTCTTCTAAACAGACCCCCTAAATTATTATGTACCACTGCAGTTCAAGTGAAGGTCATCTGAGTGTAGATCCCTAACTCCTACCCACCCATCAGGATCTAAAATACTCACTCCCAATTTCCCACACACTCATTCCATAGTCTCGTTTAAATCCCCAATCACCCTCCATTCAGCATCCCTCATACAAAGTATCCCACTGATAACAATCTCTGCTTCCTATCTTCTTCTGTGCTGCCATAACCAGATCCCACATATCCCCAACTATGTTAGTACCTATTTCTGCTTGCCTTACATTACTGGTACCAACGTGGAAAATTACCACCTTCTCTTTACCTTCCTTCCTCCCTTCTTTCTACTTTCCTCACATCTGCTTTAACCCATTTCCTGGATAATACACTAGCCTGGTTCCCTTTCCTCCACACACTTTCCCGACATGCCTGACATTTGAGTCACCCCTGATCAGAGCACGAACTCCACCCTCCTCATTAGATGCCTCCTTTCCTGGTCTCCCTTAACTTCTCCCATGCTTACAGAATGCACTTCCTCCTCCCTTTCATCCCTCTCACTATCCTGTTAGACCTCCCTCTTCCTATCATCTACTCTATATTTCCCTTTCCTTTCAGCTACTATCGTAAATTCACTCAGTGGAAGCACCATAAACACAAAACATACCACTATGTCATACTGTAGTGTAAACAAAATAAAAGAGATGGCTGAGTCACTTGGCCAAATGTGATCTCTGATTGGCCAAAGTGGATATTACAGGCTTTGCTTCTCAGATTGTAAGAAATGATCATGGAATTTGCAGCCTTTGCTCCTAACCCCAATTTTCAATAGGGGAACTAACCCACTTACAGCTGCTTTCACTTCTCATTACCATTGGAAACTGCTAGAAAACAAGGAGAATACATTACTGCCATAAGGTAAGTTATGAAAAAAAAATGGATAATGCAGACTTTGCTTGTAGGTACCTCGTATACAGTATACCGTATTTATACTGCTCTGCTCCACAGACCTATACCACTGGTATTTAAAAAACAATGCAACAAAATACAGTATTTAGCAAATATAGCAATTAACAGCATAATTAAGCTCATAAAGCCATAAATGTGTTCAAATAAACATAGGTATGCAGTAACAAGCCAGGGTTGAAATAAGACAAATCAAGGAAACCAGGAAATAATCATATAATCTATACTAATATTATAGAGGAAAAATTTGTTTGTTTGTAACGAATAGGCTCAGAAACTACTGAACCAATTTTAAAAATGACTTCACCTATAGAAAGCTACATTGCCAGTGAGTAACATGGGCTGTATTTTATTTTCAAAACAATTCGAGGTGGGGGGCATGGGGGGGGGGTTATAAAAATAATGGGCTAATACAGGCAAAATATTGAATTTGTCGTATAAGGACGAGACAAAGCTCAATTTAATCCTCTTGACGTAAAGAACAAAACTCAGTAAGCCCTATGGGCCCAAAAACCATGTTTTAAGGCCCTAAAACCAACCGTTACGGAGATATTGGCACCACACTACCCCTCCTCTAGGAATCGGATAAAGTAATGAACTGCCGTAAACATGGCAATGTCAGCTCCAGGATTCTACAGCAGCGAAATTATTGACAATAAATCACAAAAACCTAATATGTTACAGACATGAAAATTGATAACTGGAATCCCTTTTAAAAATAAAAGAACACAAATATTCATTTTCAGAAAATCCACTTAAGGGGGGGGGGGGGGGGGGAGGGTGAAAAGAAGTGAGGAAGGAGTTGAATTATTTATATGAGGATACATATAACTCAAAAAATAAAGATGTTACAGACTTTAAAATTGGTACTTGGAATCTCCTTTAAAAATGAACACGCTCTTTCTGGAAAATCCACTGAAGGGGGTGAAAAGAATAAAAAGAGGGAGAATTTTTAAAATGACTATCTTCTTCTATCGCTTTACCCACACCTGTGGGGTTGCGGGTGCGAACTGTGTCTCACATGAGGATTTGACCCTGTTTTACGGCTGGATGCCCCTCCTGATGGCAACCGTATGTGTAGGGATGTAATCTATACATCTATACTAATATTACAAAGAGGAAAAATTTGTATATTTGTTTGTAACGGATAGACTCAAAAACTACTGAACCAATTTTAAAAATTACTTCACCTATAGAAAGCTACATTGCCAGTGAGAAACATGGGCTGTATTTTATTTTCAAAACAATTTGAGGGGGGTGACGGGGGAGATATAAAAATATTAAAATAATAGGCTAATATAGGCGAAATCGAATTTGTCGTACAAAGACGAAACGAAGCTCCTTTTAAGCCCCTTGATGCAAAGAACAAAACTCTGTAAACCCTTCGGACCCGAAAACCATGTTTTTTGGCCCTAAAACCAACCGTTATGGAGATATTGGAACCACACTACCCCTGCTCTAGGAATCGAATAAAGAAACGAAAAGCCATAACCATGGCAACGTCAGCTCCAGGATTCTACAGCAGCTAGATTATGCATGTATGTTTGGACATAGCTGCCAACAAAAATTGATACACATATGACTTACTATCGGTAAAAAATAAACTGTTGTGTAAGACGCTCATAGCACTCCTTTGGGCGGGGCTGGAAAGGGGGTGAAGTATAAAAATAATAGCCCCGGAGATCTCCGTAGTACAGCGACCAGCAGTTGCCGACGGGCCTCCGTTTTTACGTACTGGCTTAGGTTTCAGCATTTTGCGGAGTCTGTTACCTATAGTTTAAAGTATTTTCTATCAAATCATGGAGTAGTAGGATCACTGATGTTATTAGTCCCGATATTTTGGTCCACTTTTATGATCGTTGTAACCATGAAAACAACGTATATACTGTACACAATTGTCAAGATGACTTAAAAAAATTTTTCACCATTTATACTCATATTCATTATATGATGTGCGACATGAGTGACAAGCCCTGAGAATTATAATTCTCGATAATTATAGTAGTTTCTTTTATGCATTGCGTATTTCCTTGATTATTTGTAATAGTTACGAAATGTCGGATCAAACAAATACATTCAATAATATTTATATTTGTGGTCCTATCTAGCGGAAGTATACTTATACTAAACCTGCAGCTTTGTGAAGGAAGCAGGTATACCTAGACGAGAATGAAAGAAAAACATGGTAGCATAAGATCTTAGAGGTCAACGCTAATTACGAACTAATATTTAGAGGCCCCCCATGAAGAAAAGGAGAAGAAGAAGATACATGACAAATAATTTCTACGTACTTAAGTAAATACACCAGTGATATAAATATCTAATGAAGTCGCTCACACCGATAGTATGAGTAACCAAAACCAGTTTCTGATAACCCGTATGAAGAAGGGTACTTCTGCTAGTATTAAGTAAACGTGATGTTTGAGGAATATCTACAGAGTATGTTTTGGGAAATTAAACATAATATAATACCTGAAGAAACGACTTTCTCCATTCCTTCACAGTCCTCTACAATTTGAATTCCATCTTCGGACATCCTACTGTCAACAATGGTTAGGGATTCTTCAGCAATATTTTTGTCTTCTTCATTTTCAGTATTGCCTGTAACATATAAGATATATATATTTGTTTATTTGAAAATCGTCCTGGGGGATTTGCAGGTTGTCATGATGACAGAGTCCCTACACACATGCAGTTAGTTACTATGTGCATACAGTACTGATATTTTGAAGTCATACAATTTTTAAATCTACATGAAATCAATAAAATGTGATAATCCCAATAAATATGGTTCTTAAAAATGCAAATGGAACCTTTATGTACTGTTATAGAAAGCAGTTCACAAAAGTTTTTGCGAGTCCAAACCACTAACAAAAGTTGGCAGAAAAATTACGGATAGTCCCTCTGGTTCCTATCATTAAGCCAATCACAGTCATTGATTCAAGATGATAAATTTCTCTAATGGCTTGTAGATGTGCTTTTTAGTGGTATCTGCTTCCTCTGACTGACTCTCATGGGTATTCAACTTCATAGTAGGATGTAGGATCAAAGATCTATCCACAAGGAGAGTTTTGCTATTTATCTTACCATAATCCTCATGCAGTAAACCAGTAATTGTTTTTACATACTATTCATCCAGTCCATCTTTGCAAAGGAAGAATTTTGAATTAATTGCAGTGATTTTTAAATGAGGTCATATAAGATTTCCTTTAAATCACATAAGATCTTTTCCCCCTTATGTCAACATAAATAAAAACAACATTGTTTTGACATGACATAAGAGTTTGTTACAAAGAGCTGTCCATGATAAAAACATTCACCAATTGCAACCATGTGATGCAAGTGTCAACTTGGATAAACAAAGTTTTGCACATCTTGAGGATTTCAGGTGATTTTAGTTGTGTGAATATGTTAACATAACCACTGTAACATATCCGACATACACCATGCATTTCATCAAATTAATACAGAAATCGAATAAACTTGTACACCAGCAATGTCCATAGGTATCAGTGTAGTAACCCTCTGGTTTGCTGAGCAAAGAGCATGAAATGTCACAGGTTCAAGTCCTGCCATTAGAAAATATTTTTGTCTGGATAGTTTTACTGCTATGTTGATGGGTAAATGGGGTTGAAATGAGTTGATCATCACCTCAGTATCAGAAACAAATCTTGTCATTTCCTGGTATGCTATTAGGCCTATCACTACAGACAATTTTGATCAATCAATCAATCAATCAATCAATCAATCAATCAATCAATACTGATCAGAATTTAGGGCAGTCGCCCAGGTGGCAGATTCCCTATCTGTTGTTTTCCTAGCCTTTTCCTAAATGATTTCAAAGAAATTGGAAATTTATTGAACATCTCCCTTGGTAAGTTATTGCAATCCCTATCTCCCCTACCTATAAATGAATATTTGCCCCAGTTTGTCCCGTTTGAATTCCAACTTTATCTTCATATTGTGATCCTTCCTACTTTTATAAACGCCACTCAAACTTACTCGTCTCCTAATGTCATTCCACGCCATCTCTCCTCCGACAGCTTGGAACATACCACTTATTACATGTTATAAATCTCATTTTTGGTCCGTATTGAAAATTTACAGTTCAGGTGTTTTAATTTAATCCACCTATTCAATACCTTTATTTTCACTTATAGTGGTTACATAAACAGACTATCAGTTAAATGGGACATGTTTCGCCCTCAATTAAGGGCATCTTCACAGCCTAAAAACAATCAAGTGTATAACTAATATTAAATGTGGAAGCTAAAAGTTTAGCCAATTATTAAAATTTGGGACATAAAAATGTGAAAAATGATACAATATATAAAGATGCTAATGGAAACACTGTCAATGATTAAACTATAATCTTGTCGGAGACTGAAACTTCTTCCATTAAAATTCTAATTAAAACAGTTCATTTAAAATGTTAGTGGAATACCAAAGTGGAAATAATATAAAGCCAACGACATGAGGGCGTGAACACAAGCATAAACATGATTGACATATATACAATATGTCCAAGGTCGCTGATGAAATTCGTGAGCATAAAATGAGACAGAAGCATCAGTTGAAAAATTATAGAAGTGGCCCTTAGCACCAGTAGGTAATATTATTGGCTGAAACCTTGTCAGGAAATGTCAGTAGATACTGAAATGATGTTTTATGTTAGTTGAAAGTTGTTATTTGTTATCTACTGTTGTGTCGGTTGCTGCCCTTCTGTTGGCTCTGAGTCTCGTGTTGTAACAGTTAACATATACAGTAAAATAGATGCTAATTTTGAAACAAATAGATGTTAATTTTTCAGGTCCCTAAGAATAGGTGGTATTGAATAAAATTATAATAATTTGTATCACGTAAGTGGTATGTTCTGTGCTGTCGGTGGAGAGATCGTGTGGAATGACATCAGTAGACGAATAAGTTTGAGTGATGTCTTTATAAGTAGGAAAGATCACAATATGAAGATAAAGTTGAAATTGAAGAGGACAAATTCGGGCAAACATTCGTTTATAGGAAGGGGAGTTAGGGATTGGAATAACTTACCAAGGGAGGTGTTAATAAATTTCCAATTTCTTTGCAATCATTTAAGAAAAGGCTGGGAAAACAACAGATAGGGAATCTGCCACCTGGGCGACTGCCCTAAAAGCAGATCAGTAGTGACTGATTGAGGCGGGACAGGTTTTTCTCTGGGTACTCCGGTCTTCCCTGTCATATTTCATTCCAGCAACACTCTCCAATATCATTTCATTTCATCTGTCATTCATTAATCACTGCACCAGAGGAGTGCGACAGGCTTCGGCAGCCGGCACAATTCCCATCCTTGCTGCTAGATGGGGACCTCATTCATTCCGTTCCTGACCTGGTTGAATGACTGGAAACAGGCTGTGGATTTTCAATTACTCCTACAATATTGTCTTTTTCTGGTATACATACTGTATGTTTTAGATATCACATGATTTGTTTAATTTTTATTTGGCAGAAGTGGCTGAGGCTAGTCCCAAGACTTATGTAACATCATTTACTTGATATATTGTATTGAAAAGGTGGACTCTCTTGTCAATTTATTCTGATAATTGCACTTCAACATGGAACAAAAATTAAATTTATAGCTAATAATAAAAATAATCGTATGGCCTCAGCTACCGTGTGCAGACATTTCAATTTGACGCCATCTGGCTGTCTGCTCGTCAATTTCGACGTTCCGTTTTACTCTAGGCCCACTAGATGGCAGACCGAGTAAACCGAAACTCTCTTGGGCGTCTATGGCTGAGATTTAATGAATTTTGTCGGGTAAACACCAAATGTGTCACCAGAGATCTTTTACGTGTCGAATGGACTTTTTTTCCGCCCTTCAAAAATCCGACTACCTCTGTCGGGTTTGAACCCGACATCTTGGAGTCCGGAGGCCGACACTCTACCACTGATCCACAGAGGCAGCTAATTTATAGCTTATATATATGCTGTCAACCAGGCAAAGAAGAAAGTTTTTTTTTAGGCTTAAAAGTTAAAATAGCCAAATTAAGCAAAGATATTTCCTGAAAGAATGTATAACCTATGATTTGACACGTACATTTCTCAAAGTTCATACTAAGAAACACAGATCCCCTTTTCAAACTATGAAAACTCAAACCAGAACTAATAAAATCTGGTTGAAAATGAAATTAGATTCTTACATAAGAAGAAATCTTTTCTTATTAACAGATTATATGAGACTCATCTCGAGATAACTAACCTCCTTTCTTATGCTCATTGGAATATTTTTCAATCTTATGTCGATTATAGACTACAATCCATGTTATAAAAAAACATCAGATCCTAGAGAAAAAGTTAAAATTCTTAAAAGACTCTAAATTCACTACCATTCCAGCCAACAGAACACACACTCCCTCTGACAGACTTGCTCAGTTTCACTCCCCTGTTATTAATCTCTCTAAAGTGACATTAAATGATATTGAGACATCCATACTGAGCAAGGGTCCGAAACACAACTGGCCCTCCTTCAACCTTCAAAATGGCGTTATCACCACTACAGTGGAAGCAGCAGCCATTAGTACAATGCCAGTAGATAAACAAGAAGAAATGAGATTTGAAGCTAAAAATAAACTGAGTAACATCTTCAACTCTATATCTAACAAAAACCCTTCCGCCCCAACAATCAATGCCAATAGAAATAATATATGCCAAATTAAACTCCCAACATAAAAACAAATTAGATTTTAAGAAGAAAATCACTGACAATGATCTTATCACAACAAAAGCCAATAAAGGCAACTCCACTGTTATTATGAACAAATCAGATTACATTGAAAAAATTAAACAATTCTTCACAGACAGCTCATTTTCTATAATCAAAAGACACCCTACATTAAAAATTCAACATCAGCTTAAACAAACACTAAAAAATGCAATATGTCTATTAACAGAAAAAGAAAGAAATTAATTAATGTAAATCCAGGCCTGCCAACTGCCAAAGCACTTCCCAAAATACATTAAACTGATGTTCCTATCCAACCCATCATTAATTACAGATCCAGTCCTTTATATAAAATTTCACAGTTCATCCAATATTTCCTCAAAAGAAATTACCATTTTTTATCTGGGAATTCCATTAAGAATACTAATATGTTCATTTCTTTGATATTGTTAACATGTACCCGAGCATTCCGATTTCAAAAATTTGTCCTATTATTCACAACAATTTAAATAAACACAGTGGTCTGAGCCCACTAGAAATTCAAGATTTCATCTCTATTCTGAAAATGGTTTTGAATAACAATTATTTCACATTTGACAATACCATTTATCAGAAAAATGGGTTAACTATGGGATCACCAGCATCAGGCATCCTGGCAGAAGTCTATCTGGATCATTTGGAACACAACAAAATTAATAATAACAACGTCTTTAGTAATATTTTTTGGACAAGATATGTGGATGACAGTCTTGTGACCATGAACAAAAGTGCAACCAATGCCATCACCACTCTATCCAACCTTAATCACACTGACCCACATATCAAGTTTACACTAGAGTCAGAAAACAATAAAAAAACTCAATTATTTAGATCTAACGATCATCAGACAACCTGGTACATTGAGCTATAAGATTTTTAGAAAACCAACGCAAACCGCTAACACAGTCCTTCAAGATTCCGTACACCCACATGCCCATAAGTGTGCAGCATACCATAGTATGGCACACCGCACTTTTAGCATCCCGTTGTCTAAAAAGGAACTTAAAAAAGGAATTAAACATCATTAGCAGTATAGCTAAATTTAATGGCTACAACATCTCCTTTATAGAGAAAATCATTAATAAACATAAACACCAACCTTCAACCACCTTAACAAAAGAACAAACTCTAACAATTTTTTATCTACTTTTACATTTAATAATAAACAAGTCCACCAAATCAAAAACATATTTAAAAAGAATGACGTCAAAACAGCCTTCACAACTTGTAACAGAAACACAGATATTTTACACAATACCAATTCTATTAATCATAGCAATAAGTTCACCAAGTCAGGTGTTTATAGACTCAATTGTAATAATTGTAACGCATCTTATGTCTGTCGAACAGGTAGGAGCTCCTATACAAGATACTTAGAGCATGTTAACGTCCTGAAATATAACAGATTTTTGGCCATGGGACAGCACATGTGTGATACTAATCATAAGTTCACTAATATCAACCAAGACATGAAAATTCTCGAAGTTATACAAAAAGGAAAATAGTTTTATCCATCTGGAACAGTTTTTCAATCGTAACATCAATCTAAATGAAATTTCAGAGAAATCAAACATTTTATTTGACCTTTTAACTCTTATTTTTAGTAATCATGCCTCATATAAAAATAACTCTTTCTTTTATTATCTCTTTAAATTCCCCACTCAGCAGCAGCCTTTCTTTCCACATCCTTCAGCCCCACCTTAGACATCCCTTCTCCCCTCCCTCCCATGCCACCCCCTACCTCTCTCTCGTTTATCCCCTCCCCTCCTCTCCCTATCTACTCTTTTGTTCACATTGCCTGATTCCTCAAACAAGTCAGTGATTGTTCCCTATCCACTCCTTTGTTTACATGGCCTGCCTGCTTCCTCCAGCAAGTCAGTGCTTGTTCTACATCAGACATTAGAGGCGAGTCTCATATATAATTTTTCTCCTTTTAAATTTCTTTTCTGTATATTTTTTCATTCCTAATTCTGGCTATCATTTCCAGATCTACTTTTTTGCCTGAGGTCCTAAGTCAACTTAAAAACATCATAATATAACAAGAAGATCGTAACCCTAATTTCTGTTACTGTATATATATGAAGGGTACACAGGAAAAACGAACAATGTCCAAAAATTCAAAAAATGAGTTATTAGTCCCATTTGTTAGCTTAGTAGTGAAGCTATCAACACAAGAAATATCAAAGAGAAACAATGAACGATGTCCGAGATATGCAGTAAAATAGAAATGGTACACAGAGGAAGAACGAACAATGTATGCGTGGAACTACATTAAAACGAACAGAGTCCACCAACAGCTCGAATGCGCATGCGCGTGTCGCCGCCATTGCCGTTTAAGGTGATTGATGGCTGTGTCAGTTGATTTGTTCTGTCTCTGTATTGTGTAGGTTTGTTACACTAATATTGTATGTAGTACAATGGATGCTATGATGGACACTCATGTCTACAATTCAAGTGATGAAGAGACTCAAGTAGCGAGCATGGGGAATTCTACAAAGAAGAAACGTAAATTCGGTAGTGTGAAAAGTGTTATGAAGAAGTTACGAGATACTACGTATGAATCCGGTGAAGACTGTGACTGCAAACGATTACAATGTTTTAAGCGGGTCACTGCAAGTGAACGGAATAAGCTAATACATGATTTTAATAAGTTAGGTGACAGAAATGCCCAGAACTCGTATTTGGCGGGATTAATTACCGTCCCTGGCTACAACAGGACACTCCCCAATTGACAAAAGGGGAAAACATGAGAATAGAGGCAGAAGTAAACTTCCTGAAGAAACATATGAAGCAATGACTACATTTCTCAGTTCTCTTAAGGGACGCAAAGCTCATTATAGTTTACAAGATACAGGAAAAGTTTACCTACCTGAAGAACTGAATGTGAAAAAGCTACTTTTCATGTTTCTGGAACGCTATCCGCATGTTCAAATTTCTTATGAGACATTCAGAGTGACAAACAACATTTAACATCTCTTTTGGGTATCCCCGAAGTGACACGTGTAGCACATGCGATGAACAGAAAGCATCAGCTAGTAACTTAGAAAAGGCTAAAGAAACGTCATCTAATCTGGAGGAAATAAAGAAGATTGAAGAAGATTTGAAGAAACTGCATAATGAAATGAAACTGCACAAAGTTAGAGCTGACTGGTTCTACAAAAGGAAGAGAAACGCAAGAAGAGAAGCTAGAAAAGATGCAACATACGAGGGAATAGCTATAGATTTTGGTAGAAATCTTCCGTTACCAAACATATCGACCAGTGAGGCCTATTATCGTAGACAACTTTCATTTTATGTGTTCAATATACATGTTTTAGCAACTGGTATGTCGGTGTTTTACACTTACGATCAGACAGTGGGAAAAAAGGGAGCAGACGACGTAGTTTCAATGCTACATCATTTCATAACAACCTACCTAGATCATTCTGTCCGTAAACTCCACATTTTCTGTGATTCATGCAGTGGACAAAACAAAACCTTCACCATGATTAGATTTCTCCACTATGTAGCAATAACTTTGAATCGCTTTGACCAAGTAGTTGTCACATTCCCAATAAGAGGACATTCGTACATGGAGTGTGACAAAAACATGGGCCTAATCCAAAAAAAATCTCCAGCAGAAACTCCAGATGACTGGCGGGAAGTAATTAGAAATGCTCGAGTGAAACCTTCTCCTTTTGAGGTAGTCGATTGTAAAACAGATATGTTCAAGTCCTGGGGTAACTTCCTAACACCGATGTATAAGAAAACTTTCCCTGCTGCAACCCGGCCCATATTGGAACTTCGAATTACACCCAGATATCCACAGACTGTTGAACACCGTGAAACATACAATGGTCTCTTCAATTCCACCGTTATTACAGCAACAGGGCGTAAGAACGTGTTACACGGCCAACATGAAGTTGCGCAAGCATATTCAGGACCAATTCCTTTGCCTGAAGAGAAGTACAAGGACCTTCAAATACTGAAGAAGTTTTGCCGAGATGATGCGCAGGAGTTCTTTAGTCGTCTACCTGTCGTAAAAGGGTCGACTAAGAACCAACCGAACGATGACGATAGTGATGTTTGATAAAGTACTGTGGTAAGGTGATTAAATTAAATCGATCATTACATAACAGGACAAAGAAGTATTAAAATGTGTATTACGTTTCGTATGTGTACGGCCATATTTAGTTATAAAAATGTTCAAATTATTTTAATTTTTGAAGTCGAAAGCCAAACTTTTACAAATTGAACCATTTTTAGAAAGACATTGATACAGACATTTTAATGTGAGCTATTATGTGCATATTTAAAGTAACACAACACATTAAATCCATAATTGACTGTAATGCTTTTATTTCAATTTGTGTTAATTTGAGTTTTTATTATTATTATTATTATTATTATTATTATTATTATTATTATTATTATTATTATTATTATTCTAAAACATTGTAAAATACCCTCAAAACTATTTTTTAACATATTGAGGTATTGTTAATGCTATATTGGAGGAATAATCAGTGTAATATCATGCAAGTGCCCATTCTTTCAGGAGAATCCAGAGGAAAAAACGCACATAGTCCTTGCACTAATGAACTAAAAAAATTATTACTAGAGTACTTGTTAACTTAGAAAAATCATATTGATGGATGAGATACACATATATGTGACAATAATTTAGACACTTACATACAAAAAATTATCTCCTTAGTATTTTGTGTAGAAGTGTTCAAACTTTAAAATGTATCTCCTGTAAAATTTGCTTTTTGTGACAATGTTCGTTTTTCCTGTGTACCCTTCATATATATTTAATATTATTATTATTCCTATAACATTGTCTTTGTTTGGTATACATATGTTTTAGTTATCACATGATTTATTTAATTTTTATTTGGCTGAAGATGGCCACTAAGTGGCTGAAACTAGTCCCAAGACTTATGTAATATGATTTCGCTTGATATATTGTCTTGAAAAGGTCAATTTATTCTTATATATGGGATAATGATCGGTGCATGGCACATGGGTCATAGCACTGCAGAGATTACACACGAATTTAAGTTTCCGAGGTCAACAGTGTTGAGGGTGGATCTTCAATATCGCAGAGAGAACGTTACCACCCGAGTAAATCGCTGCGCGGGAAGACCACAGGTGTTTAATGAATGGACATCACGTCGCCTCTGCAGAACCATACTGGGCACTCGACGAGCTACTGAGAGTCACATCACTGCCCAGTTGAATGTTGGGAGTCAGGAACCCATTTCTTCCAGGACTGTAAGGAGGCAACTGAACCCCACATAGGCTTCACCAGCTGACAACCAACATGTATCCCTTTGCTGACACCTTGACACAGAGTTCAACGACATTCATAGGCCCGCAAACATCGACAATGGACCATGGAACAGTGGCAGCATGTGGTATGGTCCGATGAATTCCGGTTCCAGTTGTATCAAGCTGATGGGTGGGTGGGGCTATGGATCCTATGTGTCCACAATGCTGTGTCCAGGCGGGAGGTGGCTCAGTTCTCGTCTGGGCGGCATTCGCACGGTCGCAATTAGGCCCCACTGTCCGACTGCAGGGAGCGCTGACAGGTACACGTTATGTGGACATTCTTTCAGACCATCTGCACCCCTTTCTGGCCCTAAAGTACCTTGATGGAGATGCCATGTTTCAACAGGACAATGCGCCATATCACTGCTCTGTGGTGGCACGCAGGTGGTTGGAGGAGCACTCCAGTGAACTTACGAAAATGGATTGTCCCTTCAGATCCCCCAATCTTAATCCAATCGAGCATTTATGGGATGCTGTCAATGCTGGTGTAAGATACATGAACCCCGCGCCAACTACACAAGACCAACTGTGGGTAGATGTGCAAGATGCGTGGGTCCAGATCCCTCCAGAATGATACCAACACCTTGTAGAGTCGATGCCTCGCTGTATAGCTGCCGTTTCGAGGGCTCGCGGAAGAGCAACTCGTTATCAACATCACATTCAGTGTCTTCCCATGACTTTTGGCCACTTCATGCAACTAGCGCATTGTAAATAAGAAAGACTGAAAAAGCACCGCAGAATAACATTGACATTCACATGATGTTTCATTATACCCTGTAGTCGGCACTACTGCTTGACTATATAACAGCACAAATCTGGGGTTTCTGTTATACATCTATCTAGCATGTGATTTAAGCATAAGCTGAACTGAAAAAATGGTTACATTAAGGCTGGACAAATCCCAGGCGCCCGGTCGCCATGTTGACGAAAAGAAATGTGTAGGCAACTAATATTTTCAAATTGTAATGGCTAAATTCCAGCCTGAGGGAAAACAATATTTTGGAATTTATCTCCACTCTGAAAATAGCAACATATAAAACATTCAATTGATGGTATTTTTAAAAACTCAGCAGTAAAATTTGTTCCTAAGGTGTTTTGTTTGTTTCTTTTGTTGTTGTTGTTGTTGTTGCTGTCATCTGTCTGGTGTATCTGAATACGGAGATTATACGGTCTATAATCTGTTATAAGCATTGGTTACACCTGAACACTGAATTAAATCGATATAAGCATTCGATATATCTCACGATCGACAAGTTAAACCTTCCATTTTCACCAGTCTGTGCACTCTTTGAGTACTGCACTTGTATGTAATAAGCACTCCTCTGGGTTTAACAAATTTGAGCCCATTAAAAGAAGTTACAGAATGCTGGTAAGGTGGGAAGAACTTGATATGTTCCTTCTCGTGTAATATCACGCCATCATTGAATTATAGTTAAAGTAATTAGAGCTGAGTGATTTAAGAGTGATTACGATGAAGTGAGAGATCGAACTGGTTAATATTATAGAGGTAATCAATTCTTTTATGCTTGGCACCTATGAAATCTTACTGGATCCAAGAATTGTTTCTGATTTATCCAGCCCTGGCTTACATATTTTGGTATCTTTCCCGCCCATCATTTTTCATTATATGTAGTTTCGTATGTTCATCCACACCCACTCTTAGTGTTTGGTGTATCAGAAATGGAAATTTATTTAATCCAGTATTTCATAAAAAGAATGCATTAACTGCTTCTTTGTATTATTTAAGTGAAAGTTACTACAAAATAAAATGGATAACTACCATGAAGATAATAAATGAAATTCATAATATGTATTACCATCACAAGGCTTGAGAAAAATAAAGTACCTTTACTAACCAAACACAAGCATAGGAATTTCATTAGAGAGGATAAAAATGTACTATACCTCGGACATTGCCTTCCAGAGTAACATAATTCCCAAGAGGAGGAAAAGCTTCGCCCAATCTACGTACAAATTCTATTGAGGGATTTTCCACTACATCATTTTCAGTTCTGTTTTCACTTACTTAGGATGAGAGAGAGAGCGAGAGAGAGAGGGAGAGAGAGAGAGAGAGAGAGAGAGAGAGAGATGTGCATATTCCAATATTTACTCCTAAGATTTTAAAAAATCTGTTTTACTTAATACACACCTAACATACGTTTCCTTTAGAGTTTGGACATTACTGAAAATCATATATGTGTGTTAAAAACTCACCACAACCATTCACGTGAAACGGGCCCAAATCTAAGCCACATTATGCTCTTTGTCTGTTGTAAATGAAGTAGTGTAAGTTATTTTCTTATGAGAAAAAAAGACATACATTTTTAAGTCCTTAAATTAAATCATAGACCCATTCATACACACAGTTCTACAATAGCTGTCTGGCTAGACTTTTATTACATGTAATCATCTTATGTCACTTCCCTTTTCCTGTGTGTATGTGGCTATCTTGTTATCCTACACTTCCTACATCAGGACTAAGGATCTATTAAGAAAGCCCCTCAATGAGCATTGATGCCTGTCCTCTTATGAAGATGGGAATCAGAAACCAGCTCATAGGAGGCAGAAGAGAACTTGAATTGATGAAAAGAGAGGGTATCTATTTAAAGACAGCAGTGTATTAAGATGTGGAGATTTTTTAAATTATTTATTATTTTTTTTTTTTGCTATTTGCTTTACGTCGCACCGACACAGATATATCTTATGGCGACGATAGGATGGGAAAGGCCTAGGAAGTGGAATGAAGCGGCCGTGGCCTTAATTAAGGTACAGCCCCGGCATTTGCCTGGTGGGAAAATGGGGAAACCACGGAAAACCATCTTCAGGGCTGCCGACAGTGGGACTCGAACCCACGATCTCCCGATTACTGGATACTGGCCGCACTTAAGCGACTGCAGCTATTGAGCTCGGTAAGATGTGGAGATAAACCTTGTTCTTTTGATTTTTCATGTTTGTCCTAGTTCTCTTATTTCTATAGTTTCCTCTTTCTACACCGACCTGTCATACTGTGTTCATCCTATTATGTGTTCCAATCCATGCCCCTACCACTGTATATGACTTGCACGCAAAGAGTAATAATGCTTTTGATTTTACATACCATTAACTACTTTTCAGTTTTCATACAGACCAAGGTGCCAAAATTCTGTCCTGCAGGAGTTCTTTAATATGCCAGTTAATCTACCAACATGAGGATGACATATTGGAGCACCTTCTTCAAATACCACCGGACTGAGCCAGGGTCAGACCTGCAAACTTAGGCTCAGAAAGACAGCTCTCTAACCCTCTCAGCCACTCATATAAAGTGCACTGTATAGGTACCGTGCATGTTGCTCTAGCGGCCAGTCGGAGAACCATACAAGAGGCAAACACAAGACTCACAGTCCCTGTTCTTTTATGAGCATGTAGTCACTCCGATGATAATGGCAGATAGGAGGAGGTCAATTAAACACAATTGTTGTTGTGTTGGATGTTCCAATACTTATCCAAGTGAAGTACTATTTTATTGTTTTCCAGAACGAGCGATAGAAGTGGACCAAAGGAGGAGATAGATACAAGCAGTTAACTGAAGAAAGTAAATACACACACATGCTGCACATATTTGCAGCAAGTTCAACTGACCTGATTTAATTTAATGTTGGCATTAATGTTTAGCACCGACGGATCACTTTGGCAACCTACGACTTACTCAAGAATATGTAGTGCACATTTAATTGGAAACAGAAAACCTGGACAACCACTAAGTCCAGCCTATGTTCCGACAATATTTTCTGATGAATACAAGAAGAGGAATGTGTCGCTGAGCCCTAGCTTACAGTGCTTTCAGAGACTACTCAATCGATTAAAGAAGGAAGAGTCAGACAGAAAATTTTCAACTAGAGTTTGAGCAAGTAACATAATGAAGGATGCATCCCTGGGAACAGATGCATTCGATTTTTATCGTTAAGACTTCATGTTTACTTGTTCTATAAATGAAAACGTCGTAAATACCCAAGCGTGTATTCCACTTAATTTCGGTCTGGGAAGGAACATTTCAAAACATGACCAAATGTGTGTAACGGAACACTATCATACAGACATCAAGAGCCCACGTTTCCCAGGTTACAGTTCCAATTTTTATTTACAATTTCCTTTTACGTCGCTCCGACACAGATAGGTCTTATGCTCATTTTATTGCTGTACTATAATTTATTGAGAGTACAGTGAACATTCATTTTATTAAGTCTTTTATTAACTTGGAGTGACCAGGGCATATGTTTCACAATTCGACAGGAAGTTTGGCGCTGATGGTCTACTGTCCGCAAGCTAAATTAAGAAAGAAGGTTTTCTACCTGGCGCGCGCACGACTTTCATGTACATGCTTCAGAACAAGGGAATGACGGAGGAAAATGACAGAGACCAAGGACCACATTTCGGAAGCCCGACACGCAGCTAGAAGTCATATGACATGAGTTTAAAGTAAGCGTAGGTGACGCAATGATTTGAACCAATGAAAATGAAGCGTGAGCTCAATACTGGCAATACATTCGTTAAAACGAGAGATGTGCCCTGAACGAGCATAGAACAACGTCTGTGGAGGCGAATTAATAAAAGTGACCAGCATGTGGGTTAGCCGTCTATTTGGCAGGAGTCTTCGAAGTAGTCATGTCATGAGAAGAAGTGTCAACGTACCGCACGTGCGGAGTTAGAGAAGTCGGGTATTAGAAGTCTTGATCGTGTGTTGGGACATTCTTACACTAGCTCTATAAGCTGAGACTTTACTTTTCATCATTAGAAGCGAGCTAAGAATATTTTGTAGGCATGGGGGCCTATAAGAATTTCTTGATCATTATGCACTAGCATTTCTGGGTGGAAGTGAACTTGATAAATTCAAGATTTTAGTGTCTATAAAATTTAACTGAAAAAAAAAAAAAAAAAATCGATATGAACATTTACACGTATACTTGCCTGCCTATTTCAAGTTTATACTTGTGTGGAGTAAAGTAGATTTTCCTAGGACACAAACCCCTGATGGACAGCTGACTTTCTAGTCCAGCATTGTGTATTGTTAACATATGTAGAGTTGTGACATAATGCGGATGAAGTGTGGAGCGAGAGGGAAAATTGACATAGCCATGTTGTTAAATAAACAGCGAGTTGCCACGCGGCTGAATGAGAACTGGTTTCACGGTCATGGGAAACTACGCCTGAGCGTTGTAAATAGTAGGTGGCAGGTTATTGACCCGGTTGTTATACCGTGAATGAACGGAATGTTGCAGTCAGGTTCCGAACCAGCAGAGGCAGCAAGACGTCAGGAACATGATTTCTGCGCCAGGATGGAGATCCACGGACCTCACGTGTTTCAGATTGAAGCCATCGCAGTAACAATGGCTGGCTAGAAAGAATGAGAGCCGGCTAACCAGAAGCATGGGGCGGAATTGGCAAAAGATGAGTATTAGATTTACAATGTCATTGTTACGGAGTCTTGTGGATGTGCAGAGGTGAAAGAAGGTGCTGGGGTGAACGGGTCTCAACTTACGAAATTAAAGTTAAGATAAAATTTAACAAGGTTATATTTTCTTTGCAAAATCAAGAAATAACAAGAATGGCAGGTACAGAGTAGCAAAACAACCAATCGAGAATGTACAATTACAGTATTACAGGATTTGGGCTCCGAGAGCCAGACACATAATTCTTGAGCTATAAGCCCAACCTTACGCTATACAAGATTCAACAAAGGGGCAGAAGAGCCCAATCATGCCCAGGAGCTCTTGCTCCCAATTACACAGTAAAGCCTCCTCGAGGCACGCAGAAACAAATTTTAAGAAAGAGCGACCCGCTCTTAAGTTCAAGCCTATCAAAAGGCCACACCAAATTCTACTTTCAAGCTGTCCTCCAAGTACATGAAAACAGGGGTAAAAATACCCAACCTACTGAGGCCTATTCATTAAAGAAACAGGAAAATTACATGGCCTCCAAAAAACCAACTTGAGAGGAGGCAAAACTGCACTCCTAATATACTTTACTAAAACCTACCTGGCACTAGGCCGCTAATGCAAGGGCTAATCCCATACTAAAGAGGTGACTTATATAAGAAAACGATTTACATTACACTAAGGAAGAAACGGTTGTGAAAATAAGTTCACCTCAACGCAATATGAGTGGGAGCTCGAGAGGGTTAAGCACTCTCTATCCCAATTTGTAGTTTAACAAGACAGAATTTAAATCAAGAGTCTTTTACATTTTAGAGGAAGGTTACATGGAAACGGTTTCGAACCCGCCCCAAGAGTTAAACTGCTGAGCTAGCAAGAAAAGAAGTTATTAAAAGGCCATTACCTGGTGGTTGAACTGCTGCCCGAAGAAAGAGGCGCTTCCCGCCCCCTGCTACATAATTTACAAACTGATAGATGTTACTGAAGTGGCGCGGAGACCCGAAAATCAGCAGTTTATATACCCTCGTGGAAAGTTCGAGGCGTTTCAGGAATGAGAACACCCGCCCACAAGCCTTTTATTGGATAATGGCAAAAACTACTACACTAAACGAAGAAGAAACACCTTATTGGTGGAAAATTAATTACAGAAATTCCTTATTGGTCAAATTCAAAACTGGCGGAAAGAAAGGGTTAATATTGCCAACTTAAACAATGACTGAAAGAAATTTAACAAAGAACAAACTTATGAACCCAAAATTTCTCCAAAAACACAGTTCTTTCACTTCGCACTAGGGTGCACAATTGTAGTTCTTCAGTAGTGTCCTCTAGAAGAGAATGTTCACACTTCTTACTACAGGCAAAACAAAAATACATCGAAAACGACCCAGTTCAGAAACTTCAAAATTTACAAGTAGGGACATCTCCTGAGAAACTTGAGAATTAACACTGTAAATAAAGTTCATACTTCCTCCAGTAGAGGAGTTCCAACTGGCGCAAAGTTTGAATTAGCGGCGTGGAGGTGTACCACCCGGTACAGTCATAAGGTACTTGTGGACGTGTTTTAATTCAGTAAAGATCTATCTGTGTCAGTGTGATGTATAGCCAACTGTAAAGGAAAAAAAAGTAAAAAGGTTCTTTATTTAAGTTCAATAGGTTTAGCTGTTGGCTGGGGAGGACTATGTCCTATCTCAGTAAACTGTAGGGAAGCTTGTACATTAAAATGCAAATAACTGGAAAGTATATATGGACCAGTTGCATGAGGTCACAGCTAGCCTTTTTCTTTTATCGTAATTTTATAGCTGAGTGGTTAATGTCAGTTTTTTATATAAGTCAGATCCTTGTTTTAGCCATATTTCATAATTTGAATTTCTCTGATGTTGGAGACGCAGTGAACGTCTCGGGGCTTGAATGTACATGTAAAAGGGATTTAAATTAAAGTCAGGAAAGACTAGATTCATTATATAATGGGATTTCAAAATGCGCGAGAGCGTTTTTCCGATTTATTGCATGAAGTGTGGATGAAAATGTGTGTGTGTTGGTAGAGCTTGGACGCACGACCTTTGTTAGAGTCATCTTCGTGGTTTTTAAATGCAAATATGAGTGTACTTTGTGGCATCAAGAGGTTGTTGTCAATATGGGTATGAATTTGTGACTGGTTCACAATGTCCTCAATCGCACTTTCGTGTTCCAAGTTCTGAATATTAGAATTAGATTTCTTTAAACGTTGTTGTTGTTGTTATTATTATTATTATTAATGTGATCTTCTGAAGTGGAACATGTAAGATATTTCAGTATCTTTCAGATTTTCAAAGATGAATTATGTCTATTTTTAGTTATTGTATTATAGCAGAGTCGGTAATTTTATCTATAGTGTAACTTAACAAGCACAAGTGCTCTTGTATGTGACCAGTGGGGAATTGTTTTATTTTGGAGAGTGAAAGTAAGAAGTCATGTTTATTTGTATCAGATTTGGCAACGTTAGGGCATGTGATGTATTGTGTGATGATGAGTTAAGGGACACGTTCCTAATTCTTAAAGGCCTGCATTTTCATATTTTAGTAACTTGCCTCAGACTTGTGAGCAGCGTGTGTTAAGGGTTGAACCCCAGATATTTTTGGTGTTTGCTGCAATTTTGGGAGAATGAATCTCCGCTTTTGAGTCATTCCGCCATGTGGTAGGCGAGGATGATTTGTGTTTCTACCAAGTAGAGTTTTATATAGCAGCCTATTTTGTTAATTTTATTGGTATTTGTCCATGTCACTACGGTTGATGCTGTACACAAGGCTTTTATAGCGCGACACCTAGATTATGACTAGCCCTTTATGATATGACTGTGCTGAGGATTATTTGTGTCATGTAATTTTTTTTTCAGAAACCCACGTTGAGTTATGTGATGAAGGTCTGAGTCTACTCTGTTTATTTTCTTGAATTTTGGTACCACGCCATTTATTTTAGTAACCCACGCTGATTTATGCTTGAAGTTGTAAGGTCCATCAGATGATTGGTTTTGTGTCATATAATCTATTTCAGGAACCTACGTGGAATAGCAGGTGATTGTTCAAAGTGTGAAATTTATTTCTTTAATATTTTCCATCGAGACTGTGTGATTGAGAGTTGCCTGAATGCGGCAATTACTTGGTGATGGCAGGGAAAATATGACAACATGTTTTTTGTTATTTGATTTGCGTATATTTTGCCATTTAAGTGATTTTTATTGTGTGTGGCTCCGATCCACACCTATTTTTGTGTTCACATGGATACCCGTTATCGAGGTGTATATATTGCTAGGATATATATATATATTTTTACAATATTGGTTTAATGCCGCACCAACACAGATAGGTCTTATGGCAAAGATGGGATAGAAAAGACCTAGGAGAGGGACGGAAGTGGCTGTGGCCTTAATTAAGGTACAGCCCCAGCATTTTCCTGGTGTGAAAATGGAAAACCGCGGAAAAACATTTTCAGGGCTGCCAACGCTGGGGTTCAAACCCACTATCTCCTGGATCCAAGCTCACAGCTGCGAGACCCTAACCGCACGGCTAACTTGCCCGGTGGTTACAGTTCCATAAGGAACAATACTCAAATGCACGATTTACCAGGTGTAAGCTCTTTGCTTTATTCCTTGCATTATTACCGAACTGTAACATTTCCAAAATATGTAAAGAAACCAGATTATTAATTTTCCTAGCAAAAATGAAAACTGGACTGTCCTATTCTGCTTTGAGAGTGTCATTTGGTGTTCACAGGACTACAATTTCACATATTTTTTTTTACCATGCTTAAGCAACTCGAGCTGTGTACGAAAATTTTTTTGTATTCTGGCCTAGTAAGGAAAGTGTTCAAGAAACAATGCCTCCAGCATTTAAGAGATATTACGGTAACTGTTAAGTCGTTATTGACTGCACGGAATTTAGGGCTGAACAGCATCCCTAAGTAGATCAGAGTGTGTATTTCTATTCTTAAGACAAGGGTTGCTACACTGCAAATGTTTTAATTGTAATCACACCTAGTGGTATGATAACCTTTAAATCAAAATATTATGGTGGAAGAGCTAGCGACTCATAACAACTGACAGTAGTTTATTAACTTGCCTTTAACCTGGCGAAGAGATCATAGCTGATAAAGGATTTCCTGGCAGCAGAACTAACTTATATGGCCACAGTCTTAATTGTGATGCCACCATTCTTACATGACTGGAGATTAACAGCTGAGAAAGTTGATGAGTACTTACAATATTGCGAGTTTTAGAATTCGTGTACAAAGGTGTATTCGAAAAATTAAAATATACAATATATTACAGAAATTGCCAACAGAACTTTTTCCTTACATAGATTACATTGTGCAGATGTGGTGCATTTTAGCAAATTTGCAAACTCCCATAATTAAAGAAAAGTTTGAGAATTTTTATACCATCAATTCGTTTTCAATATATTCTTTATTTACATTTTCTATTGAACTGTTCAATGTTTACACGAAAAAATTGACAAATGATTACTTAATTATCATTAGGAATACCGCTAATTTTGGCAAGCGATTACTGAATTTTTTTTTTTTTTTTGCTAGTTGCTTTACGTCGCACCGACACAGATAGGTCTTATGGTGACGATGGGACAAGGAAGGGCTAGGAGTTGGAAGGAAGCAGCCGTGGCCTTAATTAAGGTACAGCCCCAGCATTTGCCTGGTGTGAAAATGGGAAACCACGGAAAACCATTTTCAGGGCTGCCGACAGTGGGGTTCGAACCTACTATCTCCCAAATACTGGATACTGGCCGCACTTAAGCGACTGCAGCTATCAAGCTCGGTGATTACTGAAATACAACTTTGAAATTTTCGTGAGACATTCCTTGACATACTTATTGTCCTCATAAACGGGTATTGTCATATGCTGTGCTTTGTTATATAGATCACTTTTTTTTTAAATGCTAGTGGCTTTACGTCGCATGGACACAGATAGGTCTTATGGCGACGATGGGACAGGAAAGGCCTAGGAGTTGGAAGGAAGCGGCCATGGCCTTAAATTAAGGTACAGCCCCAGCATTTGCCTGGTGTGAAAATGGGAAACCACTGAAAACCATCTTCAGGGCTGCTGACAGTGGGATTCAAACCCACTATCTCCCGGATGCAAGCTCACAGCCGCACGCTCCTAACTGCATGGCCAACTCACCAGTTAGATCACACTTTTCTAAGCCATTTACGTACATCAGTATTTTTATTTAATATATATTTGACTTTTCTTTAAATGCTTCTTTTTCTTTTCTTTTTCTCGTCAACGTAAAGATAACATACTCACACATTTCCTGCCTCATCTACTATTGGTTTATCTTCACAGGAAGATGGACACTCAACTTCTAATACAGTGTCTGTTACATTCCCCTTGGGAATTATGCCACCTGGAGAGCCACAAATCAATGGCTACATTTTGTAGATGATTAACTCACATCGAATACCATGAACAGTGATTTAACTTGCATAACATCCTATTGCCTCACTTTCCATTTCACTTCTGTAAGAAAGATTGTTCAAAGCAGCTCCCCAATTGGAGAATCAGTTACAAATGTGAGAATTGAAATAACAAAGTTAAGTCACCTAGTTTTGATCCGATGTGCTTTCGTGCTAGCAGATATTCTTATCTTTCCTTCTTGAAACCATTGAGGGCTTCATAATTAAGATACATTGTCCAGGGAGATTTCAAATATATGATCTGTATCAACCTGCACTTTGCTGGTAAAAAATATTTCGTCACCCACTGTGTGAAAGGTGTATTTGTCCAGTGAGAGTACATTGTTAGAGACTTGTAAATGTAATAGCTGTATCACTATTTCTTCATATTCGTCTCTCTCCACATCACTCACTACCCTGTCCATCAACGAGGTGACTATGGCCCTGCACGATTATTCAATTTCAGTTCTTGCTTCTGCTCAAAGTATTATCCGAAGACTGCAAGGGAAGTGTTTTAAAATATCCTCAGTTAATTCGAAGAGGGGAAGAGATGTCTCTGAAATATTTTTACCGAACAGTTCTTCTACGCATTTCCCTTTCCTATATTTTTCCCCTGACATTGTTTTCAGACTTAATTTTCCCCATTGTTGCATATGATCTGTTTTGGAGACAATGCTTTCATTACTTATAAAATACACTACCGCAGCTACGTGTTTGCAAGTTCTTCTGGTGCCTGCAGGACAGGAACATTCACTGCTAGCAACATTATGATTCTGGTCAACCTAAACACAAAATACAAATGCGTACAACTTATGAATACATAGCAAACATGCATGAAGTAATAATAAATATACTTTATAAATTGTTACGTAACTACACCATGCTATCTCAAGTTTCACGATATAAGGCGGCAAAGTGACAGATGTTTGTAGCGTGACTTTTCTTATGATATAAACAAAACCATTGGAAATTTACTCTTCAATGTCTTTCACGTGGCCACTGCCAATAAAGTGACAAAGAGTGTGGGAATGCCACCAGACTGAAACCTTGTGTCAAGTGCTCTGGCAAACATCAGGGCGTTCTGAAGAACGTCAGAGAGAGTAGGAAATATTCTACCCTCATGTAAGAAGATGGAAAGACTGCTCATTAAAAATTACGTACGTGATTGATCAATTGTTCCCTTGTTTTGGAAGGGTGCCACGTGCAAACTGCAGGAGGGGGTTTGATATCCTAAGACGTGATGATA
The DNA here is from genome assembly GCF_040414725.1 of Anabrus simplex. Classification (NCBI taxonomy): domain Eukaryota; kingdom Metazoa; phylum Arthropoda; class Insecta; order Orthoptera; family Tettigoniidae; genus Anabrus; species Anabrus simplex. Next base: position 803,272,034 of record NC_090266.1, read on the forward strand.
GCGCCCTGATTATTTTCATCCCCCGTGGAGGTGTATGTTCGGAGCTTTCACTCCAAAGAGGAGTCCGGGCTGATGGGGATAAGGTAAATTTCATTTTCGTCATGTCTTAAATTAACTAGTTTCTCTTGCAGGAATTGTCAGGGGCAGGCTTGCATTTTTATGATTTCATTTAATCATAAGGAGATTGAATTTTTGGATGCGCTTGTGATTGGTCAGATGTTGAGAGGGCTCTTGCATTATCGTAGTGATAAAGTAGTTAAAACCTATTGAAATTGTTTAATTTTGTGTGTGTGTGTGTGTGTGTGTGTGTGATTCAGTTAGAGCTGTTTATATACTGGTGTTTAGTGCTTGTTGGTAGAAATTGGGGGTAGTGATATTTTATTTGAATTTTATAACAAGTAGTTCAGTTGGTGTTCAGTAGATTATGCTTTCTAGGTTAAGTAGGTTAGCTAGGTGCACTTTGTTTCAAATTTAGGTTTAGGTAATAATCTTAACACTTTTAAATATTTTTAAATATCTGTAGGTTTGTTGGTATAATACTTACAAAGGCAGATTATCGTAAGGAACTGTAACTTCCGCAGCTTTTCCGTTATTTCGTGTAGATATCCGTTCAAACTATCATGAAGGTAATAATTTATTCAACTAAATAACACGATATGCCTGTAAACATTGATTTAAAAACAAGTTTTTTATTTATTTATTTATTTATTTATTTATTAGATACAGCCTATGGAGGGCCATTTTACACTAATAATAATAATAATAATAATAATAATAATAATAATAAGTTTAAATAAGTATAAAAGATAACAAAGGTATAAACAACAATATTAAGTAACAACAATAATTAACAATTTTAACAGTAACAATGTAACAACAATGACAACGGTAACTGGCAAGTGTTGGTTTCAGAAATTAGGAAGAAGGAAGGTCAAGGGTTGGTGGGACGGAAGAAAGTGAAAACCTGGAGAGGACTTCAAAGGAATCTTTTAATTTTTTGTTTGAAGGATGAGAAAGGTGTGAATATGTCGATATCGGGTAGTGAATTACCAAGTGTAGGGAGACGGTGGAAGATTGAGCGTTGTTGTAAGGTTAGGCGCGGATGGGACACATGATGGGTGCGCTGGTTGCGTGTAGGGTGGGGAGGAACGTGTATAGGGAAGTACGCTGGAAGAGAATTACATTTGGCGTAGCCATTGATTATTTTGTGAAGGTAACATAGATCAGAGAACTGTAAACGGCTTCTCAGGTCAAGTATACCCAGGTAGTTCATAATGTCAGATTTAGTTTTGTTCTTAAAAACAGGATTGCGAGTCTTAACAATGAAAGTGAAAAAGTTAAAAATACTATTTAGTTGAGATATGTTTGTGATAGCAGATGAGGACCAAATAGGGGAACAAAAGTCAATAATGGGGAGAACATACGAGACAAAGTATAATTTTAAGGCGTTAATATCATTAATTTCAGTAAACCTGTAAAGAATGCCTAGAGTACGCATAGCACGGGATTTTATGGAGTGAATGTGAGCAGAGAAGGTTAGTTTACAGTCTATTATAACACCTAGGTCTCTTACCTGAGAAGCCAATTGCAATGTATTTCTGTGGATGGTATATGCAGTGTTCGTTCCTTGCTTTAGCAATGAAAAGGAGATTGTATTGCACTTCTTAAAATTGGGAGAAAGATTCCATTTCTTAAACCAGTCACCACACGAATTGAGAAGTCTGTAATTCGTCACAGTCATCAGGCGTAGACACTTCTCTTAGGATTTTCAGGTCGTTGGCGTACAAGAGGAGGGAACACTGACTATTTTGGGTGCAAAAAATTATGTCATCGATATAGAGAACAAAGAGTAGGGGTCCCAGAATACTGCCCTGAGATACTCCTGATAACACAGATAACCATGATGAGGCAGATTCAGGGAGTACCACTCTTTGTTTTCTGCCGGAGAGGAAACTTGTTATCAATGACAAGACGGGGCCATGGATATTAAATCTGGTAGCGAGTTTATGAAGAAGAAGTGCATGATCCACTGAGTCGAATGCCTTGGCCAGATCTATATAGATTGCATCTAACTGAGATTTATTTTCCATTGCTGAAACGATGTGGTGATTGAGAACAGTGAGGTTAGTGAGGCATGATTTGCCGGGAGTGAATCCGTGTTGTTCTTCAGATATGTACGGCTGTGTGAAAAAGAGGAGACGGTGGTGGATTATTCTTTCGAGGACAGAGGACAGTATTGGAACGATAGATATTGGGCGGTATGATGAGATATCATATTTGTTGCCAGATTTGAAAATAGGTGTGATATCAGCTTGTTTCCAGCTGTCGGGGAATGTACCAGTAGCCATACACAGGTTTAAAATTGTAGATAACGGTGCACAGAGGGATGCAGAAGTATTTTTGAGGAATATAGGGCTAATATCATTGGGCCCGGTGGAGCGGTTTGTTGGGAGACTATTGAGAATATTTTGTACTTCGTTAGGGGTCGTTGATATTTGTGACAGTGAGTAACTGCAAACACTATTGATCTGTGGTAGTTCTGTGATAGGTGCAGGAGGGGTAAAGGTAGAGTGAAAGTACTTATTGAATTTTTGAGACCTTAATTCAGTTGGGACATCATTACTATGTAGCTTAAGATTGAGTGGTATCCGGGGTGACTTTCTGCGTGACGAAATTAGGGTTCAGAACTTTTTAGGGTTGTTTTTAACGTTTCCAGTTATAGAAGTGATGAGCCGGTTGTAGTCATTTTTAAGATGCGATTTTGAGATTTTCCTGAGGTGTTTAAAAGTATTATACATGTGTGAATTGGGGATAGACTTCCAGAGTGACCACGCACGGGTTTTGTTCTTTAGTATCAATTTAGTTTCGGCACTCAGCCAGGGGGGATATTTGTGTGTTCTGGGTTTGGAGAAAGGTACATGCTGTTTAATGGTGGTAAATATTAAATCCTCAAACAGGGAAACCGCACTATTGACGTCACGCTCAGCTGATAACCAGCACCAAAGGAGGGATGACAAGTCCTGGTTGACGACTAGCCAATCCACTTTATTCCAGAGCGGAAATGTTTGCCTCGCAGCGGGTGGGAAGTCTTTATGTTGACAAGCAGGTAGGCTGAGGGTAGCCTCGATTGAGTCATGGTCAGCGCTAAGAATGTTTCTGCCAACAGATACACTAACACTAGTTACTGTAGAGAAGAGGAGGTCCAATGTTGCCAGATTTCTGGTGGGTTTTAAGCAGAACTGATGTAGATGAAGACCGTTTATGAAATTAGACAAAATAAATGAGTCCACAGGGTCGGTTACTATTCCAGTGGTTGTAGATTGCCAGGATATGTGCGAATTGAAATCACCGATTAGCACAATATCGTTGGATTTATTTTAGCACAATATCGTTGGATTTATTTAGAGCCAAAACCATTGAAATAAAGCAATTTTCTAACGCTGTGATATCACCGGAGGGTGAGCAGTAGATGCAGCCAACTAATAAGTTTTTACTTCTGGGGATCGTAATTTCAACCCAGGTTATCTCATATTCAGTTTCTACGTTGGGCCTGTGACGGGCTTTAAGTTTATTACTTACTGCAATCATTACACTACCCCCACGCTTACTGGTACCTCTGTTTTTACGGAACACTGAAAAGTTAGACGAGAATGGAAGTTCACTGTCCGAGACAAAATCAGGTAACCAAGTTTCAGTGAAACATAAGATATCAAACTCGCTAAATTCAGGTTCACTGAGTACACAGTCAGTTAATTTGTTTTTCAGACTCTGGGTATTCTGATAATAAACATTAAGCGGTCCTGGATTTAAATGAACGTCACTGGAAAGAAGTAGTAAGATAGCGAACACAGCACGTGAGGAAGCATGGCAACCTTCCGTCCTTTCGCTGGAAGAGACAGGGGCATGGCGAAGCACAGGGAGATCAGAGACGGACAAAGCAGAGAAAATATAATGCCGTTCAGCGAAGCACCATTGCAGTACTGAATCACACGACACTTCACTTGCTTCAGGGATGGTTGTAGATATGAAAGCACAGTACGACACACTTCTATACACAAGAAAGACTAAGAAAAGAAAGTAATATGTCGGAGGTACAAAAACACGCCCGTTCCCAGATGGTATTTCACTGGATAAATACTCAACAGTCTTTGGATTGTTGACGATTGTTTGCTGCATTCCAACAAGATCAAAGAGAATATCGTTGTTGAGTAATCAGATGAATCAGCTAATTACTGTATTCAGATAATTTGAAGACTTTGCACCTTGGTTTATTCATCAAGTAAAAATTAATAATCAGATTCCCATATCCCAATAATATTGCAGTTCAAGTCCCCGGATTAGTATTGACAGAAATTATTGTACACAGCCCCTTCAGCATATAAGCACACTTTTACTCTCCATCCCACGTTGTAGGGAAAATAGTTTTTTTTCTCTTCTACTTTACATAGCACCGACACAGATAGGTCTTATGGCGACGATGGGACTGGGAAGGGCTAGGAGTGGGAAGCGGCCATGGCCGTAATTAAGGTACAGTCCCAGCATTTGCCTGGTGTGAAAATGGGAAACCACGGAAAACTATTTTCAGGGCTGCCGACAGTGGGGTTCGAACCTACTATCTCCCGAATACTGGATACTGGCTGCACTTAAGCAACTGCAGTTATCGAGCTCGGTGAAAATAATAGTAATCTACCAGCTGTAAAAATCATATAACCACAGTGTAAATATGGTGTATTTAGATAGTATCTTGCGTGCTATATTTGTGTGTATCTTTATGTGTATACCTTTCGTGTGTATCTATTAGAGCATAGTAGGATAAATTAGTACCATTAATAGTCAGTCTATGCATTTAGCTTTCTTGGTAATCTTTGAGTAGTTGTTGCAAATTACAAATTTGCAATTTTCGTTCTTGTTTGTGCTTAGTAGTAACATACTGTAATTAGGATATGTCTGAACGCAGTTTAAAATTATCGTAGTGTATTGTAGTATCTTACTGGAAATTAACGTGCTTATTCTACTGCAAAATATTTGTGTAGTATAGTAGAGGTAACTGTAAAAACTGTCTTACTAGAATTCAGTTGTTGTAATTAGGATAGGTTTAACTACAGTTTAGAATTGTGTAATTCTTGTCTATTCCTTTTGGTATTCAGTAATTAACGGCAGTCTTTATCCTGTTAAGGTGTTGTAGGATAAAAATATAGTATGACTAAGTACTGTTGCAGTGTGGTATTATTGTGGGTGGGAGGGACCTTGCTGTCCTGTGATCTTTGTGTACTATCCTAGAAAAAAAAAATCTTTTTTCATTTTTTTGCACATAATAAGTTATTTATTTTTCCATTTAATTTCATTTTTCCATAAAGAATCTCTAAGGAGTGCAAGAGTAGGAACTGTGAGTGTGGCCAGGCATTAAGGAGCATGGGGGAGGAGTTGGATAGTTTGAGGGAGATAATTACAATTCTCTCAGAAGACAGAAAGTAAGGTACGCCTCCCTCAAACAATGTACAGGATACAGTAGGTATAAAAGATGGATGGGAAGGAAAGGGGGGAACTGTAGAAGACAGGTGATCGAATGTTCTAAGGGGAACGAAATTGAAGGCTAAGGGCTCTATGCAGGACAGGTGTCTGTGAGAAATCTGTACGAGTCACTGCAGGTAGAACAAAAGAAGGGAGATGAGGAACAGGAAACAGGGATCTGGAAGTCAAGTAGGGATGACATAACAGGAAACTGTTACGGAGAAGTGTGATAGTAGGAGGAAGGGAAAAGGTAGGAAAGAGAAATGTAGATTAGAGGATAAGGAAAAGACAGGAGGATCAGAGTATTTGGTGGGGGGGGGGAGAAAGGGAGGAGGAAGTAGCTTCTGCAGCTGCCACGAAAGATAGGGCTGACGAAGAGCGGAGGGGATCAAATGAGGCGGTAGGGTAGGGTTGAGGCTCTGGTCATGAGCGATCCCATTGTTAGACATGTGGGAAAAGTGTGTGGAGGAAAGGGAACCAGGGTAGAGTGTTATCCAGGAATTAGGTTGAGGCAGATATTGAAGAAAGCAGAAAAGAAGGAGGAGGGAAAGAAGAAGGTAGCAGTTCTTTACTTTGGTATCAACAACGTAAGCCAAGTACCAACATTGTTGGGGATGTGTGGGATCTGGTAAATGCAGCACGGGTGAAGTTTCAGGAAGCGGAGATTGTTATCAGTGAAATACTGTGTACGAGGGATACTGACAGGAAGCTTATTGGGGATTTAAATGAGACTCTGGAGTGGGTATGCGGGAAACTCTGAGTGAGATTTCTGGATCCTAATGGGTGGGTAGGAGATAGGGATCTGCACTCAGATGGCCTTCACTTAAACCGCAGTGGTACGTATAAGTTAGGAAATTTGCTTAGAATGGTGATAGTGAGGTACATTCAGGGAAACGGGGTGAACTAGGGAGCGGTGATAAGGGTACAGGGATCTGGAAGTCAAGTAGGGATGACATAAAAATGTTAGTGTTGAAGTGAAGAAGTATTGTAAAGAAAGGAAAAGAATTAAGTTATTTAATAGATATATACTTACCAGATATTGTAATAGGAGTTGAATCATGGAAGAAAAATGATATAATGGATTCAAAATTTTCTCACAGAACTGGAGTGTGTATTGTAGAGATAAGATATGAATGGTAGGAGGGGGAGTATTCATTCTGGTGAAAGAAGAATTTTTAAGCTACGAAAAATTTTAAGATGACAAATAAGCTATGTGGGAAATGACATGGAAAGGAATGCGATTTTAGCAGGAGATCTCAATTTACAATACCAATATACATGGTCCGTTATTGGACGTTATAAATTTTCCAGCTAACTCATTCCTGGTTGCCAGCGTTTTGCCCTCGTGTGCTAGGTTGGGCTCGTCAGTTGGTACCTAGCACAACTACCAAGACGCTGGTTAGTGCATACCGTGGAGGCCACTGTGTAGGCTACTTGGAGCCACCGGCAATGCCAATGCACTATGAGAGACTTGGTCTCTTTACCAAAAATTGATGCCTGCTTGGCTATCAGATGATATAGATTTTGATTCCCATAGGGAATCTGAAATATTTGTCCCGAATGAGTATATTTATAATACCAACATACATGGTCCGTTATTGGACATTATAAATTTTCCAGCTAACTCATTCCTGGTTGCCAGCGTTTCGCCCTTGTGTGCTAGGTTGGGCTCGTCAGTTGGTACCTAGCACACCTACCAAGACGCTGGCTAGTGCATACCGTGGAGAGCACTGCGTAGGCTACTTGGAGCCACCGGCAGTGCCAATGCACTATGACAGACTTTCTCTCTTTACCAAAAATTGATGCCTGCTTGGCTATCAGATGATATAGATTTTGATTCCCATAGGGAATCTGAAATATTTGTCCCGAATGAGTATATTTATAATACCAACATACATGGTCCGTTATTGGACATTATAAATTTTCCAGCTAACTCATTCCTGGTAGCCACTGTTTCGCCCTCGTTTGCTAGGTTGGGCTTGTCAGTTGGTACCTAGCACACCTACCAAGACGCTGGCTAGTGCATAATGTCCAGATAGAGGACGTGACTAATAGTAAGGAAGTATTAAAATTTACCTATGATAACAATGTCATTTATAAGAACATTCAAAAGCTGAAAACTAGAAAAGTGGCTGGAATTGATATAATTTCTGGGGATATACTAAAGGCAATGGGTTGGGATATAGTACCGTATCGGAAGTACTTATTTGATTATTGTTTGCATGAAGGAGCTATACCAAATGAATGGAGAGTTGATAGGAAAGGATGGTAGACAAAACTGAAAATTACAGGCCAGTCAGCTTGACATGCATTGCATTGAGAAAGCATTCTTCCTGATTATATTAAACATGTTTGCAAAATTATTAAGTGGTTGGATAGAAGGCAGTTTGGGTTTAGGAAACGTTATTCCACTGAAGCTTAACTTGTAGGATTCCAGCAAGATATAGTAGATATCTTGGATTCAGGAGGTCGAATGGACTGTATCACGATTGACCTGTCTAAGGCATTTGATGAGGTAGATCGTGGGAGACTACTGGCAAAAATGAGTACAATTGGACTAGACAAAAGAGAGACTGAATGGGTTGCTATATTTCTAGAAAACAGATCTCAGAGAATTAAGGTAGGTGGAGCTTTATCTGACCCTGTAAAAATAAAGAGGGAAACTCCTCAAGGCAGTATTATTGGATCTTAATGTTTTCTTATATATATATATATATATATATAAATGATATCAGTAAAGAAGAGGAATCAGAGATAAGGCTTTTTTGTGGATGATGTTATTCTGTATAGAGTAATAAAAAAGTTACAAGATTGTGAGCAAATGCAAAATGACCTCAATAATGTTGTGAGATGGACAGCAGGCAATGGTATGGTGATAAATGGGGTTAAAAGTCAGATTGTGAGTTACACAAATATAGGAAAAGTCCTCTCAGTTTTAATTACTGCATTGATAGGGTTAAAGTTCCTTATGGGGATCACTGTATGTACCTAGGTGTTAATATAAGGAAAGATCTTCATTGGGGTAATCACATAAATGGGATTGAAAATAAAGGGTACAGATCTCTGCACATTGTTATGAGGCTGTTTAGGGGTTGTAGTAAGGATGTAAAGGAGAGGGCATACAAGTCTCTGGTAAAACCCTAAATAAAGTATGGTACCAGTGTATGGGACCCTCACCAGGATTACTTGATTTAAGAACTGGAAAAAATCCAAAGAAAAGCAGCTTGATTTGTTCTGGGTGATTTCCAACAAAAGGGTAGCGTTACAAAAATGTTACAAAGTTTGGGCTGGGTAGACTTGGGAGAAAGGAGATGAACTGCTCGACTATGTGGTATGTTCAGAGCTGTCAGTGGAGAGATGGCATGGAATGACATTAGTATATGAATACATTTGAATGGTGTCTTCATAAGTAGGAAGGATCACAATATGAAGATAAAGTTGGAATTCAAGAGGACAAATTGGGGCAAATATTCGTTTATAAGAAGGGGAGTTAGGGACTGAAGTAACGTACCAAGGGAGATGTTCAATAAATTTTCAATTTCTTTGAAATCATTCAAGAAAAGGCTAGGAAAACAACAGAGAGGGAATCTGCCACCTGGGCGACTGCCCTGAATGCAGATCAGTAGTGACTGACTGATAATCGAGAAAGCGCTTTCCAGCGCTATGATATGTAGTTTATTTTGGAGCAGCAACTTTTCCATGTAAATCGTAATATAAGAGTAATGTCATAGTATTTTCTTTGTAGCCTGTCTCAGTAGAATGGGACTAGCTCAATGAGCTAAAGGGATCTTCAATTCCAAAGTAGTCTTTTTGTATTTACAGGGTTATGTTCTTAGAATCCCCTTGATCTCCATTAGCTTACTTGTGCTTTCTAATTTGCTACTGTCTGACCATTGTTTCTAAAATGGTTAATTCCTTTGATATCACCTTAAATGCTGTCAGCATTTATTTGGCCCGCAGAACATCACATGGGTTCTGAGGCCAGGACTAGCAACCCTCCCGTGCCTATGAGCACAGCTGTTGATTTGGTCACTTTCAATTGTTTATAATACCAATATAAATGGTCCGTTATTGGCCATTATAAATTTTCCAGCTAACTCAATTCTGGCTGCCAGCGTGTTGCCCCCGTGTGCTAGGCTGGGCTCATCAATTGGTACCTAGCACACTTACCAAGATGCTGGCTAGTGCATACCGTTGAGGCCACTGCGTAGGCTAATTGTAGCCACCGGCAGTGCCAATATATAATGTCCAATAACGGACCATTTATATTGGTATTATAAATTTACTCATTCGGAACAAATATTTCAGATTCCATATGGGAATCAACATCTATATCATTCAATTGTTTATCCATGCAGCATCTTTATTTAACATTAATTAATTGTTCAATAATCCTAGACCACAAGAGTCACTGCATTTGTGAGAAAGGCAATGATTTCAGTTTAATAACATACAGTAAACTGTACCTTCCAAATAATTTTGTGAGTATCGATGAACACTGCATAAATATCTATTTATATGGTTAGGCTATGTGTTTTCTAAAGTAATTTTTGAAGGTTGATGAACCTAAAGAGTTATATTTAATGAACGGTATTTAAAGGAATCCGATAGTTTTATTTGAGAGTTCAAGCACTACCAAGTTATGATCCCAGGTAGGTGTGTCCAGCATCTTCCACATCCTGTTCTCCATCTGTTCATATTGCCTTCAGTTGTCCTTGTTAAGTGTATTTTGTTTACCTTCTCTTCTTTATTATTATCTTCTAGTACAAATATAATCTGAATTGCCTGGGTCTTGTCTTTTACTCTATATTTGCCTTAACTAGCAGAAAAAAGAAAGGTTATGTAATTACAGTATTATACAAGATATTTCATGTTTGCCATGAATACTATCACTGACAATATCATTAAAGGACTGAACATGTAGCGCATTTCCAACTCTGTGAAAGAGTAAAATTTTATTACCAACACTAGCACAGCAGTCAATATAATTTTTTATTACCTGACTCTATTTCAGCATTTTCCAGTGTGTTGCTATGTTCATTCTTATAATTTTGTGGAGGTGCTGAAGCTTGAGTAAGGTAATTTCCTTCAGATGATTCATCCTTAGTTTTTTCAGGCAACATAACTGTAAAATAAGAGAGGAGCATCTGAGAACATGACATCCAAACAGTAACACAGTTTAAAAGAAATCAAACACCTTAGCTTCATGGACTTTTGGCCTATAATTTAATTGTTTCTTTCCTTGCAACAGGCCCGAGTATAAGCCTATGCAATAGGATACAATAATCCTATCATCCTTCATGACCCTGATCATAGCTCCTTTCTTGTTCTCTCACGGCTGGTAATATTCCTCCCAAGATTGTTAAGATCAGTCTTGAACTTGTGTCACTTGGGCAAGAGCTTGCTGCATTAGATTCTTAATGAAAAATATGGGGATTGTACTGTATTTTGTTTATAAGGGTCCAATATGAGGGGGCGATTTCTTTTGGTTCTTCCAAAAGTTACAAGACATTATTTGACAGGAAAAACTGCTGATAATTCACAAATTTCAATAATGAACAGAAATTCCTTCACTAACAACCACGAAGAGTGTACCGTACTGCCGCTATCATATCCTGTAGGCAATAGTAGGCTAGCATCTATGTACTATTTATGTAGGTATGGCATAACGAGTTGCACTTGCCACCAGCAGAACTAGCTCTCCCCTGTGCTTAAACCTTATTCCTAGCCAATGACCCACACCATCCCATTCACTGCTATCTTTGTCAATATATTTATCAGGTAGCATGGTTGTTAACTGTGACCGTCAGTTGGAGAATGACTTTCAATCAAATAAGGTGAGCAGTAACCGTAAGAAACATGAAAATATTTCTGCACGTTTTAAACTAAATGTTCTTATGTTTACGGATAAGTATGGTGTGTGGAGCTTTGCTGTGAATTTGCTGTTCAACCAAATTTTATATGATATTGGTGAAATAAAAAAGGAAAATGGCCACAAAAAGGAATGTCAAATCTTTCCACGGGCTGCAATTAGATCAATATTCTGAAGTAGATAAGGAAGTGTTGGTGAGGGTGCAGGAAACCAGGAACAATGACAACAGCATGTCCCATGAAATGATACATATGAAGGTGCAAAAAATCGCAAAGAATAAAGGAATCAGTGGCAATGAGATTATAGCAAGCAGAAGTTGGGCTGAGTACTTCAACTGCCAGAAGAATACACCAGTTTGTGTCTTGACAGGGGCAAGAACAACAGTATTTACCATCACAGATCAGACTTAGTTTTATTTTGATATACCAAGACGCTTAGCTATTAACAGTAAAGGAGCTTCAAGTTTAGTCACGAAAACTATTGGAGCTGAAAAATTACTCTGCATGGTAATAATTGCAATTACAGCAGATGATACGAAACTCCCTCCCCATGCTATCCTTAAAAGGAAAACATTTCCCAAAGGGACTGTTATTCACTGCCAAGTGATGGGGTGGTTCGTGCAGGACAAACCGGCTGGACACAATATGCAGTTGCCACCCTGGAGCTTTGCTGCAGAAGAAGGCACCATTGGTGCTGAACAGTTTTCATGGTCACCTCGTTGACACCATAAAAACAAGTTGTTCCATATGAACACCAACACTGCAATAATTCAAGAGAGCTAACTTGCATCCTTAACTTATAATAAGGTAGGAAAGAGTCCACCTATTCAGTACACATGTTTTAAAATTATGTAAACTATATTACCATGGGAACAGCAGAGGGGCTAATTTCAACCTTATGAGGTCATCCTCAGCCATTACACTTAATCATAAATTGGCAAATAATTGAATAATGAACACTGAAACAAAACATTTTTAAATATGTAATGAAACAAAATACTTTAAAATCTAGAGCCCCTGATGACAATTATAAAAATATTCAGAGTAAAACCATTGTCTTCCCATTCTTTGCTTTGCTATATTCTTGTATAAATATAGTAAAATCATCTGGTTGAATGACACTATGTCAATGTGTAGCATGAAATACAACAAATCAAATTCTTGATGCGTTATCTTATAAGTTTTTACTTGTAGGATATAATATTTAATGACCTTGTTACACTGAGTGAGGGGGATATCTGTAAAACTGGATCTGTAGACTAAAGTGGTTCAGAAGCCAGACTTCTGCAGTTATCAATATTGATCAAATATATTGGCCAGAATAGATGTCAAAGGAAAAGAAAGAGAATCAACTACAGTTCTATTTTTCTATTCTTTACAGAAAAACTATGGTTTCAGAAGAATACAAAAATAGAACTGTAGTTGATCCCAGTGTACATAAAAACACCTCATATGATCTTTGAATGGATTGTTCATGGATATATATGAAGAGGCTTAGGAATGCAATATCATGTGTGATAAATTTTATAATGATCTGTATTGACAAGTAATCAACATATAATAAGGTGGGAAAGGATCCACCTATTCAATACACATGTGTTAAAATTATGTAAACCATTTTATCGTGGAAACATGAGAGGAAACGTAACATTGACAAAAGGTGGGGGGGAGATTGTCACTTTTTTTCTAGTTGCTTTACGTCGCAGCGACACAGATAGGTCTTATGGTGTTGATGGGACAGGAAAGGCCTAGGAATGGGAAGAAAACGGCCGTGGCCTTAATTAAGGTACAGCCTGGCGTGAAAATGAGAAACCACGGAAAACCATCTTCAGGGCTGCTGACAGTGGGATTCAAACCCACTATCTCCCGGATGCGAGCTCAAAGCTGCACGCTCCTAACCGCACGACCAACTCGCTCGGTGAAATAGTCACTGAAATCATGTGTGATTGGATAGTTCAAGCCTGAGGTCTTACCATGCCAAAAATTGTTGAGTGAAGTTTCAAGAAAACTAATTTCATATGCATTGGATGGAGAGAATGATGATGCAATATGAGAAACCAACAATTCTCCAAATGTAGACTCAGAAGGCAGTGATAACAGAGACAATAACAACAGTGATAACTGGAGTGAGTAAATGCATGAAATTTCATATTCTAAACTATGAAGAAGACTCAAGTGGGAACCAGATATCTTTACGTTTTATGCAGTCAGCAATAAAAATCTACTAATAAAAAATGTCATATTTCCTATTTGATAAAATCTTCAGATTTTATGAAAATCTTCATATTTATTCATATTCTGGTGTTTGTGCAATTCTGTATAATTTTACATTAATAAGTTATTCAAAATAATTAGAAACAGAAAAGGCGTGTCTTTTCATTTGTGTTTTTATAAGCAATAAAAATAAATAAGAAAATAAATTACAAAACAAAGTTCATTTGTATAAATCTGGTATTAAATCCAATGATATTAATTATTTACAAAATGTAGAATTGAATTGAAAGAATACTTATTGTTACGGAGTTATCCGTGGTAGGCGGAGGTGAATGAAGGTGCGGGCTGGAATAGGTCTCAACTACAAAATTAAAGTTAATTTAAAACATTAACAAAGGTTGTATTTTCTTTTCAAAATCAACAAGTAACAGGGTATAACAGGTACCAAGTAGCAGATCAACAAATTAAGAAATTACAAATTACAGTTTGTTACAAGATTTGGGCTTCGAGCCCCAAGTATCATTTCTGAGCTCTCAGCTCACAACCATAAATTATCAAAGGGCAGAAAACCCTTAATTACATGGAGCATTAGCTCCCACCCTTACATTTCAAGCCTCTCTAAGGCACTTTCATCACAACACCATAAAGAGCTGACCCGCTCTCGATAGTTCAAGCCTATCAGAAGGCCATAAACAAACTTTACACTTGACTGCCCTTAAGGCATACTTATAATTAAACAGGGGTATCTCGTACCCAATCTACTGGGCCTTAGTGTGCAAAAACCAGGTTAATTTAAATGGCCCAAAACAAAAGGATGGAGGCGTGAACTTGCACTCCTAAATCTACATTGTAAAACATAAGTGGCTCTAGGCCGATACACAGGGGCTAATCCCAAGCTAGGGAGGTGACTCGTATGAAAAAACTTTAATACATTAAGGAAGAGAAGAAACGGTTATGAAAACGTAGTCACCTCAATTTCAAAATGAAGGGGTGTTCGAGAGGGTGAAGCACTCTCTATCCCCGCATTAAAGTTCAAGCAAAACTGAAGTTTACCAGGAACAGGGTTTACATGTTTAATAGGTTACATATTAAAGGTTTCGAACCCTCCCCGAGAGTTAGACTGCTGAGCTAGCAAGAAATAAAGATGTTAAGAGGCCATTACCTTGTAGAAGAACTACTGTCTGAAGAACGAGGCACTTCCCGCCCCCTGCTACATATTCACACACTGAGTTAGATGTTATACTAGTGGCCCGGAGACAAGAAAATCAGCAGTTTTTATACCCTCGTGGAAAATTCGAGACCTTTCAAGAATGAGTAGGCACACCCCCTCAACTTTATTGGATAGCTTAGAGCTACATATCCATATCAAAGAAGACATACATGATTGGCTGAGAATTAATTAAAGAAATTCGGGATTGGCTAGGTTCAAACCTGGTGGAAGTAAGGATTAATATTGCCAACCCAAAAATAAAAGAACAAAAATTTAGTAAAGACAACAACTTTTGAATACAAAATTTCTTCAAGAAGGTTCATTCCTTTGCACCAGAGTGCATGATCATAGTTTTTTTTTTTTTTTTTTTTTTTTTTTGTAGAGACATCTGGTAGAGAACGTCCACACTTCTTGATCAATGACAAACAAAAACACATCAAAATTCACACAGAGCCATCTTCTGAGAAACTGTTGAGTTAATACAGTTTTTTAAAGTTCAGGCTTTCTCCTGTAGAGGAGATTAAATTGGCGCAAGATTTGAACTTGCATCGTAGAGGTGTACCGCCCGGTAAAGACCTCTCCCCCCAAAAGTCCTTCCAATGGGTGACACAGAAGAGAAAAAAAATAATTTCGAAACAAAGTCCAAGTTTGTTGCTGATTAGTTGAAGAAGAATTTCCAAGAGAAAAATATAACTTTTCAGTAGTCGGAGCTCTCTGAAGTTGATTAATATGGATGGGTAGGACTAGTTTAAATCCAGCTTTAGAGTTTCTTGGTAGTAGTAGAATTGGAAAACAAAAACATTAATTCATGGAAGTAATATTTTTCTATGTCCACCAAAGGTTGATTTGAAGTCAAAAAATTATTAATAGAGTGTCCATGTAGCAGAAGAAGTACATTAGCAGTCAATTAATTTTGACAGCAAGACCAGTCGCCGCTGCCAAAGTTCAGTCGAGGTCGACCGGACCCCTCAAGTACCCTGAGTTACACCTCTCCCGCTACTATGAGAGGGGTAGTTGTGGTGAAGCACGCCGCAGACGCGACGATTGTTTACAGTCCTCGAGCAGTTTGCAGGTGGTGCGCTGTACATCAGCCTTGGCCGGAAGGAGGGGTCCGGCTCGTCGTACACTGGTTGACCTCACTGGAGTGGAGTGGGCCCGTACCCTACCTCAGTGGTGGTACGGCGCCGCACGGCTGCGGGGCACTGAAACAGTAAGATCTCGGCGGCAGAATTGCGTTGGACATTAATGTTTTTAGGGTACTGACTTTGTGGTGAGGCTGAGGGGCAGGCGGCGTGGAAACTTTATTTAATTTGCCACTGGTGTGGTTTAGCAGGAGACGGGAGCGTGGTAATGGCCGAATGGAGAGGACAGCTGAGTACACTTGGAGGAGGTTTTACAATATTTATACTAAGCAGATAAAAAAAAAACAACCAAATGTAAAAATATAAGGGGCAGAAGGCCTAGGATTTAGAGAAAAATATAACTTTCAGGTTCCCAGTAGAATGTAAATGACAAAGTTAACCAAAATTTTACACGGGTTTCATTTGAGAAATGTGGACCCTAAATATCCTCTCTGTGGCTGGATTGCTCACTAACAATGTGACCGGCGTAAGAAAATCCAAGACGGTGCACGGCCCATGAAATCTGGGGGCAAGCTTGGCCGCGGGAACAAAATTCTTGACCATAACTTGGTCTCCTACTTTTAAATTGGTGGGCCTCCGTCCACGATCATATCTTTCCCTAACCTTTTCATGAGAAATTTTAAGATTGGCCTTAGCCTTCTTCCAAAGATCTTTAATATTATTTGGATCTATTGTCTCAGGTAGAATATCACTAAGAGACCAAAGGTTAGAGAGCGGCGTGTTGGGAACAAACTTAAACATCAAAGAAGCTGGAGTAAACTTATGGGATTCATGAACCGCCAAATTCATGGCGAAAGCTAACCAATGCAGGGACGTGTCCCACCTAGAATGATCTTCATGATGATAGGCATTAAGAGCCGACCTCAGATTACGATTGACCCGTTCAGCTAGAGATTGTTGAGGATAGTAAGCAGAAGTAGTCACATGAGAAATGGAAGGATCAAAACAGAATTTACGGAAGAGATTGGAGGTGAAAGCTTTAGCATTATCAGAGTCAATATATTGACACGGACCAAAAGAAGCGAAGATGGAATTTAAACAAGAAATGGTGGACTGAGCGATAGCCAGCTTAGTCGGAAATAACCATGAGAATCTAGTGAAGCCATCTACACACACAAGGATGAACTTGTTGGCATTCCCCTTTGACTGGGGGAAGGGTCCTACGTAGTCGACTTAAAAACGTTCCATGGGGCGCGACGCTTGATGAGAAGACAAGAGCCCTTGCTTAGTGGACATGGTGGGTTTACTAAGCCAACAAGATTTACAAGCCTTTACCAATTCACGGATTTCTCCGTCCATACCCTTCCAAATGAACATTTCTCGGATCTTTTCTCTAGGTTTTTTTCTTTTTTTTTTTTTTTTTTTTGCTAGGGGCTTTACGTCGCACCGACACAGATAGGTCTTATGGCGACGATTGGATAGGAAAGGCCTAGGAATGGGAAGGAAGCGGCCGTGGCCTTAATTAAGGTACAGCCCCAGCATTTGCCTGGTGTGAAAATGGGAAACCACGGAAAACCATCTTCAGAGCTGCCGATAGTGGGATTCGAACCTACTATCTCCCGGATGCAAGCTCACAGCCGCGCGCCTCTACGCGCACGGCCAACTCGCCCGGTCTCTAGGTTTGAAGATACCTAAATGCCCCCCTAACGGGGTCTCATGGTAGTACTTGAAGATCATGGGCACGAGAACGGCTGGAACCACAACTTTCATCTTTTGATCATGCCCCGACGGGCAACATAAAACACCATTCCTCAATACATAAGGGACGACATGTTCCCCAGAAGAAAAGGTTTCCATGATAGGGGCCAGCGTCGGATCTTCACGTTGATATTTTTAGATATCCCTAAAGAGCATGGGAGCATCAGTTAGAATGGCATTTACGCCAGCAGGTATGGACTCGGGAAGTGAAGAACAGTCTTCCTATTCAAAGGGCTCTACATCATTAGAAAACATACGGCTTAGTCCGTCAGCCACAACATTTTCAGTACCTCTAATATGCCTAATGTCAAATTGGGAGGCAGAAATTCGGATGGCCCACCAGGCTATACGACCAGTACGACGCGGCCTAGCTAAGACCCAACTTAAGGCTTGGTTATCCGTTTCCAAGTCGAACTTGACATGTTCCAGATAGAGGCAGAACTTTTCTAGAGCAAACAAGACTGCTAAACCTTCAAGTTCATAGATGGAATACTTGGATTCTTGGGCCGATAATGTCCTAGAGGCATAGGTGATGGGTCGCCTCCCTAGTTCAGTCTCTTGAAGAAGGACTGCAGCTACCGCCGACGCCGACGCGTCGGTTTGGACAATGAATTTCTTAGAGAAATCAGGCATAGCGAGGACAGGGGCATTACAAAGGGCTAATTTGAGGTCTTCGAAAGCGGCTTGTTGAGAAAGCCCCCACTCAAATTCGAGGCCTTTCCTGCGGAGTAAGTTCAAGGGCGCCGCTCTATTGACGAAATTTGGAATAAATTTCCTGAAGAAGTTCACCATGCCTATGAACCTGGCAATACCTTTGATGTCCTTGGGAGGTTTGAAATCACGGATGGCCTGTGTTCTAGAGTGATCAACTGCGACACCATCGGGCGACACAATATGCCCTAGGAATGACATGGAAGGTTTAGCGAAGGCAACCTTGGACAACTTCACCGTTAACCCTGCCTTACGAAGGCGACTCAGGACCTCTTTCAGATGATCTAGGTGTTCTTCAAAGGTCTCAGAAAATACGACGACATCATCCAGATAATGATGTAAATACTCAAATTTGATGTCAGAGAAGACCCTATCTAGCAGTCTCGTAAGCACAGCTGCTCCTGTGGGGAGCCCGAAAGGCACGCGGTTGTATTCGTACAAGTTCCAATCTGTCAGGTGTTTAGATTCCTCTGCTAGCGGTATCTGATTATAAGCCTGATTAAGATCTAAGATGGTAAAGAACTTAGCTTTACGAAACCACGAAAAACAAGAGTGAAGGTCGGGAAGGGGCACATATTGTAACACCCCCTTCCGATTGAGAGCCCTATGATCAATCACAGGCCTGAAGCCACCTTGGGGTTTCGGAACAAGGAAAATAGGCGAAGAATACGCCGACTTAGAGGGCCGAATTATACCATCCTTCAACATCTGATCTATGATTTCCTTCAAAGCCTTCATTTTAGGTGGAGATAGCCTATAAGGTGGAAAGCGGACAGGAATCGAATCCGTAACCTCGATCTTGTATTTGATAAGGTCAGTAACACCAAGAGTATCAGAAAAAACATCTGGAAATGACTGACACAACTTACGAATACTCTCTGCCTGCTCCTCAGGTAGATGTCTAAGATCTAACAACATCTCATCCTTGGTAGGCGAAATAGATGAACATGATACAGAACTACATGATAACAAGGGGATTTTGAAATTACTGACAAATTTGAAAGTGCACGACTTGCTCTGAATGTCTAGCACAAGACCGGTGTGTGACATGAAATCCGCTCCTAGTATAATGGGGCAAGACAAGTGCTTAGCCACAAACAGTTTAACTTTCCAAATAAATTTGGCAGTTCTAATTTTTGCATACAGAAAACCTACAATTTCTAATGGAGAGGAGTTTGCCAAAACGCATTGAACCAAAGACGAACAATAATCCGGAAGTTTACACACAGATTTCAATTTGGAGTACCACTTGGCCGAAATAATGGAACACACACTGCCAGAATCTAAAAGGGCAGGTACAGGCTCATTATTCAATTCAATTTTGAGAAATGGAACAGGTGCGGGGGAATCCGCCGCAATCCTAAGACATTCCTTGGGGCCTTCAAAAGATAAATTAGAAGACTGAGTTTTCCCTGAGATTGCGGCTGGTTTACTTGGGGCTGAGCCTCGGGAAGAAGAGATAGCCGACTCAGCCGAAGCCACCAGTCACTTATGATTGTTGGTGGAAGTTGCACCCGAAGTTGAGCAGGAGGGAGTGCTATTAGAATTCGGGCAATTCTTGGCGATATGGGAAAAAGCGCTGCATTTAAAACAGCCTTGGGATGACCCTGCTCCCTTGTTTGTCCCATTGGATTTAATCAAGGGGCACTTGTTTCGAAGATGGTCAGGCAACCCGCAAGCGTAACATTTACGGGGTGTGACGGTTCGGCGAGGTGCAGGCCGAGAATAACTAGAGGATGGAGGGGGTTCCCTCGCCACATGTAGTGTGTCGGCATATCTAACCCCTTCGGCTGAAACAGCCATAGCTTCCAACTCGGCAAAGGTTTGCGGACGCGACGCAAAGCACAAATATGACCTGTATGATGGGGAAATTCCTTCCACAATAGCCTGTACAATTTGATCTTCTGCAAAATGGAGTGCAAATACTCTAGTATAGAACTTAATATCTTGGATCAGTTCACCTAGAGCCACCAGCGAGTGCAGACGTACGGAGTGGAGGGTCCCTGGAGTGGGAGAAGGTAGTGTAAGTGCGGAGTGTTGGAAGTCAGCGAGGTGCTTACAGGCAATGATTGGTACAGAGCAGTACAGGGCGAGCATAGGTGGTTGGGAGGGAAGGAAGAAGAAAGAAGAAGTGAAGACAAGAAGATGCAGAATAGAACTGGATAAAATAGGATACTTTATACTTCCTGCAGCGGTGATTTTGATATTGCTTTGGATTGGGGGAGTAGAACTGAACCCAGGTCCGACTTCCAGAGGAAATATGAGCTGGGAGGACATGGAAACAATCAGAAAAATCGTAAAAGAGGTGGTAGCAGAGACATGTCCCTTCGAACAAATCAAGAACATGATCAAGGAACAAACGAGGGAGTTTGAAAAAATGAAGGGGTGGTTTCAGGAAAAGATAGAAGACACAGCTTCACAGGTGAGAAGAAATGGTGAAGAAGTTTCAGCATTAAGAGAGGAGATAGGGAGATTGGAAGAGGAGATATCGAAACAAAGCCGACGTAGTTGTTAACACCCGAAGTCGCAGAAATAAATGCTTATTTATATATGGAGTGCAAGAGGGTAAGAAGGAAGATAAGACGAGTATAGTTTATAAAGTAGTGGACATAATTCAGGGTAAAATGAAAATAAATTTCAGTGAAGTGGACATTGATGATGTGACAAGAGTGGGAAGATTTAGAGGTAATAGGCCTATCAAAGTGCAATTATTTTCTACACTGATGGCTGATACAGTGGTGCGTAATGCAGGTAACGTGCAAGGAGAAAAAATATGGATAAGGAGGGACATAGGAGCTGAAGAGTGGAGGAATGAAAAAACTCTTAAAAAACACATGATACGAGCTAGGCGGCAAGGGTTGAATGCAGTCATCAGAGGACAGGAATTAGTGGTGACAGGCAACAGATGGAGGAGAGTATGGTCGGTGAATAGACTGATGGACCTAGAACGGAGGATGATACAAGATGAGGAGGCTAAGAGAAGTGTAGTGAATAACGGGGATGACAAACGAGTGGAAGATAATAGGCAAGTGAAAGATAACGAGGGTAGGAGTGTAATTATAGGAAGTAGTACTGAAAAGTGTCAAGAGAGACAGAGCGAGGTGCTAAGTGGAAGTATGAACAACGGTAAGGAAAGAGCAGTGGACGGGCAATGCAGGAGAGAGGCTGAAGATCAAAGGGGTGATGGGGGAAAGGAGAGTGAGCAACAAGAAGCTGAGAGAGCTGAGTGTAGTGGTGTAGTTAGACAAGATCAGGGTATAAAAGTAAGGCCAGTGTTAACCCGTGAGTACCTCGCACAGAATATGAGTTTGAGCGCAGGGAGAGATAGAAGATATACGGACATGATGAGAGCAATGAAAAGTAGGGAGGGTTTTGTTACAAGAAGTAAAAAAACAATAATATAGCGAGTAAGTAAGTAATTAAGGGCGTGGAGGCTGAAATGTTGTGAAGGAGAAGTGGTATATAAGTTATGATATGTTATAGGGTTGAAATGTGGTGTTGGAGAAGTGGTGGTATAAGATGGTGGATGGCAGTTTGTTGATATTTGGAGCTGGAGGAGTGATGGTAAATGTGGTGTTGGATAAGTGTTGTAATTTGGCTATTTGTAAATTTTGGTTTGGGGGAAGTTGGAGTTTTCGGTAGGTAATTATGATGGGTATTAGGATGAGTATGAGTGTATGGCAAATTGAGCAAATTATGATATGTTATAGGGTTGAAATGTGGTGTTGGAGAAGTGGTGGTATGAGATGGTGGATGGCAGAAGGTGAGTGTATTTGTAGAAGAAGTAGAGGTGGTGGTACTGAGATTGTATTGGTGTCTGGTATAAATGCTGAGTGATGGCAGATGAGTGTGTGTTAGGGCTGAATTGTGGTGTTGGAAGTAGAGGTGGTATATGTTGATATGTGGTGTTGGAAAGGTATGGAGATGTAGTTATGATATGCTATAGGGTTGAAATGTGGTGTTGGAGAAGTGGTGGTATAAGATGGTGGATGGCAGAAGGTAAGTGTATTTGTGGAAGGAGTAGAGCTGGTATGCTGAAGTGTGGTGTTGGAAGTATTGAAGGCTTAGTATTCAAGTTATGATATGTTATAGGGTTGAAATGTGGTGTTGATGGCTATTTAATTTTTGGAGCTGGAAACAGGTGAGTTTATTATCATTTTGTATTGTATTGGTGACTGGTATAAATGCTGAGTGATGGCAGACGAGTGCGTGTTAGGGCTGAAATGTGGTGTTGGAAGTAGAGGTGGTATATGTTGAAATGTGGAGTTGGAAAGGTATGGAGATGTAGTAATGTAACTCGGCTATTTGTAAATTTTGGTTTGGTAGAAGATGGAGTCTTCAGTAGGTAATTATGATGGGTAGGATGAGTATGAGTGTATGGTAAATGCAAGTTATGATATGTTATAGGGTGGAAATGTGGTGTGGGAGAAGTGGTGGTATAAGATGGTGGATGGCAGAAGGTGAGTGTATTTGTGGAAGGAGTAGAGCTGGTATGCTGAAGTGTGGTGTTGGAAGTATTAAATTATGATATGTTATAGGGTTGAAATGTGGTGTTGGAGAAGTGGTGGTATAAGATGGTGGATGGCAGAAGGTGAGTGTATTTGTAGAAGAAGTAGAGGTGGTATATGAGGTAGGGTTGGTGTGGTATTGCTGAAATGAGGTGTTGGAGTATTGCTGGACAAAATTTTTGGAGGCGTGATTGGTATTTGTTATTCATTGCCGAAATTTCTGGAGATGAGAGGTAATTTTATTATGGAGTGTTATGACGGAATGAAATGAAATGAAGCAATGTTAACGCAGATTGGTAAAAGTTGCAGTATGGTTGATTGGAACGTAATGACGGAATAAGATGGCCGGTTTGGTATGCAATCATGTAATGGCTGGTTTGGAATGCAACCTGGTAATGCTGCTGTTGCAGCTTATGCTGGAGTAGGTCAGGGAACAATAGAGGTGATGAAAATGCTGAAGTAAGAAGGTTGCGTACGTGAGAGTGATAACAAGCATGGAGTTGTAACACCAGCAGTAGAATGTAAACATTGACCAGGCTGTTGTGAATTGATGTAGATGGAGTTGGTTCTGGTATAAAACCGGGACGGTATTGTTTATTTCATTTTATGTTATTTAGTATATAGTGGAGAGGGGTGGCTCAGGTTGGACTATTCTTATCAACTTATTTCTTATTTATTATTATTATTGTGAACATGTATTCGGGGCTGAACGCCTGTTTTGTTCACTAATAAATACAATACAATACAATATCTTGGATGAAATCTGCAAGATTTTCATCCAGCCGCTGTACTCGGTAATAGTACTTCTGGATTAGTGATGACCTAGCTCGAGCCGGAATAAAATTAGCTAACAGATGGGCGTGGAAGTCTTCGATAAATGATTGTTCAGCAACTGCCCTAACTATTTTGTCAGATAGAACACCAATTGAATAGGGATAAATAATCTGTAGAATTTGACACGAGGAAAGAGAAAAACAAGAGCATGATCTTGGAATTCAACAAAAAACCTTAAGAATGAAATAACGTCACTGGTAGAGTTAACAGAAAACTTAGAAATACCTCTGAGCAACATTGCTAAAGGATGGGGCAAACTGCTGAAGCCAGATGACGTAGTAGGAAGGGGCCTTTGTGGCGGAGAAGCAGATTCAGAAGGTGCATTATTCAACACAAAGGGAGGAATGGAGGTGCGACAAACGGATCAGTTTCTAATGGAACAGAAGCTTGTTGTACTTCTACAGTTTTTGTACTTTCTTCTCCCGTGAGAGAATGCTCCTCGCTGACAACGTTTACCAGAGTGGGTTGGTCGGTTTTGGGGGGGACTGCCCCAGTTAACAAAAGGCTAACCTTACTGGACAATTTAGAAAGGTTTTCGAGAACTGCACTAGCTTCCTTCCTTTGACTGTCATTTAACTTAAGAGACAATAGATCAGTGACCCTATAAAAATGAAACAATCTAGCTTACACACGTTTAAGTTGATTTGGAGAAGGATCATTTTCTTCAAAAAAACTAACTACAGATGCTAGCTCAGTAGTATTATCCGTGATCGTGTAGAGCACATCGTCAATCTCTTTCTCTCCCAAAGAGGGGATGGAAATAGGCAAATCAAGGGAATCTTTAAGCTTGTTGGTATCTACTGCAACCGTTCCTCCAGATTGAACATTTCTAATTGTTAATTCAAAGATCAATTCCTCCTTGCACAAATAGCCAGGATGGAGGACATCGCGAGGGCCGGACATGATGACAGAACCTTACAAATATAGAAAATCGAAAAATTCCAGCGACGGAGAAAATTGCTAGAGTTTGAAACAAAAGCAATGTTTAGCCGTCAAAAGGGGCTAAATTGAGACCCATTCAACCATGCTCTGGTACCACTTGTTACGGAGTTATCCGTGGTAGGCAGAGGTGAAAGAAGGTGCGGGCTGGAATAGGTCTCAACTACAAAATTAAAGTTAATTTAAAACTTTAACAAAGGTTATATTTTCTTTTCAAAATCAACAAGTAACAGGGTAAAACAGGTACCAAGTAGCAGATCAACAAATTAAGAAATTACAAATTACAGTTTGTTACAAGATTTGGGCTTCGAGCCCCAAGTATCATTTCTGAGCTCTCAGCTCACAACCATAAATTATCAAAGGGCAGAAAACCCTTAATTACATGGAGCATTAGCTCCCACCCTTACATTTCAAGCCTCTCTTAGGCACTTTTATCACAACACCATAAAGAGCTGACTTGCTCTCGATAGTTCAAGCCTATCAGAAGGCCATAAACAAACTTTACACTTGATTGCCCTTAAGGCATACTTATAATTAAACAGGGGTATCTCGTACCCAATCTACTGGGCCTTAGTGTGCAAAAACTAAGTTAATTTACATGGCCAAAAAAAAAAGGATGGAGGTGTGAACTTGCACTCCTAAACTACATTGTAAAACCTAAGAGGCTCTAGGCCGATACACAGGGGCTAATCCCAAGCTAGGGAGGTGACTCGTATGAAAAAACTTTAATACATTAAGGAAGAGAAGAAACGGTTATGAAAACGTAGTCACCTCAATTTCAAAATGAAGGGGAGCTCAAGAGGGTGAAGCACTCTCTATCCCCGCATTAAAGTTCAAGAAAAACTGAAGTTTACCAGGAAAAGGGTTTACATGTTTAATAGGTTACATATTAAAGGTTTCGAACCCTCCCCGAGAGTTAGACTGCTGAGCTAGCAAGAAATAAAGATGTTAAGAGGCCATTACCTTGTAGAAGAACTGCTGTCTGAAGAACGAGGCGCTTCCCGCCCCCTGCTACATATTCACACACTGAGTTAGATGTTATACTAGTGGCCCGGAGACAAGAAAATCAGCAGTTTTTATATCCTCGTGGAAAATTCGAGACCTTTCAAGAATGAGTAGACACACCCCCTCAACTTTATTGGATAGCTTAGAGCTACATATCCATATCGAAGAAGACATACATGATTGGCTGAGAATTAATTAAAGAAATTCGGGATTGGCTAGGTTCAAACCTGGCGGAAGGAAGGATTAATATTGCCAACCCAAAAATAAAAAACAAAATTTAGTAAAGACAACAACTTTTGAATACAAAATTTCTTCAAGAAGGTTCATTCCTTTGCACCAGCGTGCATGATCATAGTTTTTTTTTTTTTTTTTTTTTTGTAGAGACATCTGGTAGAGAACGTCCACACTTCTTGATCAATGACAAACAAAAACACATCAAAATTCACACAGAGCCATCTTCGGAGAAACTGTTGAGTTAATACAGTTTTTTAAAGTTCAGGCTTTCTCCTGTAGAGGAGATTAAATTGGCGCAAGATTTGAACTTGCGTCGTAGAGGTGTGCCGCCCGGTACACTTATTATATCTGTTAACACAGATAACATTATTTTGTACATACATCAATAAAACTTTATATGCTATGTCATATTAAACCTTACACCACAATTAAATATTCATGTTATCTATTTTGAATACAGTTTCGCATAAAAAAATAATATGACATAGCATTCTTAAAAATAGTGTACTCTGTTTCAATACAGATCCCAGCAGCTGAAAGTGCATTAAAGCATACTGAAAATGTAATAAGCTTTAATCCTGTTTCTTTAAATAAACATATTACAATTTATTTTATGTCAAACGGTGTTTTCCTTGATTTTGTATTAACTTTAAAATAACATTAAGCTATGTCGTATTGAAAAGCTTCATAAAAACTGAAGAATCAATTCACTGTTTTAAATACAGATGCATGTATAAAACTGGATGTCATAATATACTTAAAAACAATATACGTATTGAAGCGAATTACAATGAAAATTAAAAGGAAATGTGATTCATTGTGGTACATGCTTAATATGCTTTCGGCTGCTGGGTTGGTAACAGTGTGAGCCACGTGCGCATCCACTGTTGACGCCTGGCTTTCAGTTACTTTCTGCATCGATAGTGTGGTTATCGAGTCATGAAGATGTCAAAAAGTGGAATGAAAGTTTGGCTATCGGAATTTAAGTGCTACACAAGTGATGGAACAGTCATCTTCTGCACCTATTATAACAAAGAGGTAAGTTTTATATATTTCATTTACTGAATCATAAATATGCAAAAATATAACCATACATGGCTTACATTATTTACATTAAACTTGTAAAATGTATTTAGGTGAGTGCTAAAACAAAATTTCAACTACAGCAGCTTAAAAAAAGCGCAATGCATGAAATTTTTTTAAATCTGAGACAAAGGACTTCCATACAGACCCTGTTCACTAATCAAAAGCCAGCAGAGTCAAAAAACCAATTTGCTGAGGATTTATGTGAGGCGCTAATATCATCAAACATCCCAATTAAGAAAATAGAGACCCCTAAACTCAGAGTTTTTGAAAAAATACTGTAACTGAGATATTCCTTCAGAATCAACATTAAGGCAGAAATATGTGGATGCGATTTACAAGGTAAGTGAAAAAAATTATAGTGAAACCATACTTCAACTGTAATATAACCACTTTAAATTATACTATTCTACGATTATTATTTTATAGTTCAATATTCTTTGCACTAAGATCATACAAATTCTCGCCGCTGTAACGGTTCAAATCCCGTTGCAAGCTCTTATCTGTATTATTATTATTATTATTATTATTATTATCATTGTACCGGGAGGTACACCTCTAAACCGCACATTTAAATGTTGTGCCTAAAAGAACTCCTCTACTGGAGAAATCATGAACTTGAAATTAGACCTACTTAAACCTTTACTCAGATGTCGCTACAGTAATTTGACGTCATTTTCTTACTGTGAAGTTTCATGTACTGTATGAAATTCTACGCTTTTTTTTTTACCATTCATCCAGAAGTTTGGACTTTCTTCAACAGAGGTCACTGCTAAAAAACTATGATCATGCACCCTGGTGCGAAGTGGATGAACTTTGATTCAAAGAAGTTTTGTATTCATAAGTTATTTTTTACTAAATTATGTTCATTCATTTTTAGGTTGGCAACATTAATCTTTTCTTTCCACCAGTTTTGAATCCAACCAATCAAGAATTTCTGTAATTAATTTCCTACCGATCACCTTCTTCTTTTTTTTTCTTCTTCTTCTTCTATTTTGAGTGTAACTTTTAAAATTCTCCAATAAAATTGAGAGGGTGGGGCTAGTTTATTCACGAAAGGCCTCGAACTTTCCCCGAGGGTTTATAAACTGCAGATTTTCACATCTCTTGGTCATTTGATCAACATCTAAGTGTGTGTGTGTGTGTGTGTGTGTGTGTGTGTGTGTGAAGCAGGAGGTGCCCTTTTCATCAGGCAGCAGTTCTTCAGCTAGGTAATGGGCTATTAACATCTTTAGTTCTTGCTAGCTCTGCGGTTTAACCCGAGGGGGAGGTCCGAAACCTTAATTATGTAACCTACTTTTCTGAAAATGTAATTTCTGCCAGCTTATGTGAAAACTTTATAAAATCTTTAACTGTAAATCGGGGATAGAGAGTGATGTACCCTCTCAAGCTCCCCTTCATATTGGTTTGAGGTGACTACATTTTGTAACTGGTTTTCTTCCTTTCCGTAAAGTCTTAATTTATTCTTATACAAGTCACCTCCATAGTTTGGGAATAGCCCCTGTTTCATCGGCCTAGTGCCCTTTAGGTTTTAAGAATGCTTATTTAGGAGTGCAAGTACACGCCTCCATTCATTTTGTGTACAGGCCATTTATTTAACTGTTATTTCTTTTACACGAAGGCCCTATAGGTTGGGTACGAGATATCCCTGTATCAGTTTGTAAGCTGCGCCATGGAAGGCTAAAAGGTGTAAGATATTTCTGGTGCTGCCTTGAATAGGCGTGAAAACTGAGAGCCTGTTAGCTCTTTTTCAAAGTAAGATTGCTGAATGCCTTTTGAAGGCTTGATATTGTGAGTTGGGAGCCAGCGCTCCATGTATTGCGGGATTTCTGCCCGATATAAATTTGTACTCTTCTGTTATTTTGAGCTGGGAACTCAAAAATTGTAAAACTAGGGGCTTGTAGCCCAAGAGCGTGAAAATTCTGAAATCTGGGACCTTTCTAAGTCTTGTTTTTAAATTGCTATGTCATTGTTATCTTACTAAGTGAGAATTTGTTAACTTGTTGCTTTTTGAAAATATAACCTTCCATTTCAGTTTAAATTCTTTCTGAACATAGTAGTTAGACCCATTCACCCCGGCACCTTCTTTCACCTCTGCTGGTCCACGGGTAACACCGTAACAATTACTATTATTATTATTATTATTATTATATTATTACTGTCATAGTAACTATTATTATTGTTTGATTCAATTCTATAATCTGATTTCGCCATGTATTAATTATTTATCGCTTGCTTCATTGTATGTAATTTATAATGTATAAGTGCGTGTACTGTACGTTAGCATTAAAATAATGTAGTGCGAGTTGCTGCCTAATCTATATATAAAAGAACATGTCCTGACTGACTGACTGATTTATCATCGCCGAGCCAAAACTACTGGACATAAAGAAATGAAATTTTGAGGATACATTTATATTACAATGTAGGTGCTCGCTAAGGGAGGTTTTTTGGATATTCCGTCGCTAAGGGGGGTGAAAAGGGGGGTGAAATTTTAAA
Organism: Anabrus simplex; assembly: GCF_040414725.1. Lineage (NCBI taxonomy): Eukaryota > Metazoa > Arthropoda > Insecta > Orthoptera > Tettigoniidae > Anabrus > Anabrus simplex. Next base: position 803,301,493 of record NC_090266.1, read on the forward strand.
ATGTATCTATATCTCAAAACTTTGAAAGTTTACAGATATAAAATATGGTTTTTAGAATCTCGTTTAAAAATAAAGAAACATATTTTTTTGTTTTCTGAAAATTCCAATAGGAGGGGTGAAAAAGGGTGAAAAATGGGTTGAATGCATTTAATGAGGATACTTATATCTCAGAAACTGAAGATATTACAGACCTAAAAACTGGTATATGGGATCTCCTTTAAAAATAAAGAAACACATTTTTTTTTGTTTTTGAAAATCCAATTAATGGGTTTTAACAGGAGGGACAAATTGGGGTGAATTTTTAGAAAGACTGCATCTACAGTATATCTCAGAAACATAAAATATTACAGACGTAAACATTGGTATTTGGATACTCCTGTAAATGTGATGAAACATAGGTGATTTGTTTCTGGAAAATCTACTTATGGGGAATTAAAAAGGGAGTGAAATTTTAAAATGAGATTTTCTACAGTATATCTCAAAAATTTAACATGTTACAGAAGTGAAAAATGGTATTTTTAATCTCTATTAAAATAAAGAAAGTGTATTTTTTCTTTTCGGTAAAACCACTTGGGTGGGTGGGGGTGGGGGTAAAAGTGACTGAAAATGGCGTTGAATTATTTTAATTAGGATACTGATATCTCAAAACCTGAAAATGTTACAGATGTGAAATTTGGTATTTGGAATCTGCTTTTAAAGTAAAGAAACACATATTCTCGGAAAATCCAATGAAGGGTGGGGGGGGGGGTGTGTGTTGACATAATTGAAAAATTAATTGAATTAATTGTATGAGGATACTTACATCTAATAAAGACTAAAGTTGTTACAGACGTGAAAATTGGTATTTGGATCTCTTTAAAAACAAACAAAAACACGTTGGGGGGTGGGGGGGAACCCATGGGGGCGGGAGTGAAAAAGGAGTTGAATTCCTTTTATGAGGACACATATCTCAAAAATTGAAGATGCTAGAGTCGTGATAATTGGTATTTAGAAAATCCTTTACTATTAAAGAAACAAGTACTTATTGCCGTAAAATTCACTTAGGGGGTGGGTGAGATTGTGAAATGAAGTGACAAAAGTGAATTATCTTTTGGGTTACTTACATCTCAAAACTGAGGGTAACAGACGTGAACATTGGTATTTGGAATCTCCTTTAAACATAAAGAAACACGCCTTATTTTTCTGGGGATGGGGGGTAAATCCAATTAATTGCGGTGGGATGAAAAAGGAGTTGAGACCAATTGATTTTACTGTTCATAATGCACTTATTAGGAGCCTCTGTGGCTCAGGTGGCAGCGCGTTGGCCTCTTGCCGCTGGGTTCCGTAGTTCAAATCCCTTGCACACCATGTGAGGTTTGTGCTGGACAAAGCGGAGGTGGGAAAAGTTTTCTCCTGTTACTCCGATTTTCCCTGTCATCGTTCATTCCAGCAACACTCTCCAATATAATTTCCTTTCATTTGTCATTCATTAATCATTGCCCCAGAGGAGTGCGACAGGCTTCGGCAGCCCGGCATAATTCTCGTCCTCGCCGCTAGATGGGGCTTCATTCATTCCATTCCTGACCCGGTCGAATGACTGGAAACAGGCTGTGGATTTTCAATGTACTTATTCTGATCATAAACCAATCATTTTTAATCTTTCCTGGGTTCCTTTTAAAGAGCCATCTTTTCCTTTGGAGAACGTTCTTAGATTAGTCTACAGTAGATTCTCCTGGCATATAAATAAACATTTAAACACATTTGAAATAAACGATAGGAATGACATTGACGGTGCAATTGTTCACCTCTATAATAAGGTCAATAATGCACTGAAGTGGTGCTGGTCACATAGTCAGCAATCACAATGGCAGCAGATGAAATTTACCACCAAGTAGCGGTCTTGCATCTTCCTGTGGGATCCTGAACATCAATAATAATAATAATAATAATAATAATAATAATAATAATAATAATAATAATAATAATAATAATGTTCTTGACCGTCCCCAAAATGTGCGGACCACGCTGGGAACGGGTCTTGGCTGGGCAATGACTACGATTGCAGTCCGGCCGTGAGTTCAGTACCCCCAAGGCACCCAAGACGCCACCACGCCGAAACTCCTCAAGGATTTAATCCATATTAAAAATGCTCACAGGAAAAGATGGCAAAGATTTAGGGCCCCTACTGACCGGGTGGAATACCTAGACCTAGACCGGGAAGTACGAAATCAATTGCTGGAAAGAAATATTGAAAAATAGGAGGAACTTTGCTGTGATCTCTCAGAAATCGAGTCAGATTACGAATTTTAGTGTATTCTCTCAGAAAACGAGTTAGATCGCGAATTTCGGCAGATTATATACAAAACGTTAAGCATTCAATTATAAATTTCATTATAATAGCGTAGCGAAGCACGGGTATCTTGCTAGTATCAGATATGGATATATTTTGTGAAACTTTTAAAACATTGCAACATATGGTGCAATACTGCTACAGTAACTGTCAAGTCATCGCTTTGTCATTGTATGCATTTAGAAGCATGAGATAATTTAGAGAGTTCCTACTTTGCCTCAGGCTATTTCATCACAATCTGTAATACTGTGGAACTGGGTGGAAGTGATATCATGGGATGTTTTAGAGATGACGTGGGTGTTATACCATGTGACAACTAGTGTCTATATACAGAGGAGGGTCCTATAGCAGTCAGTCAGTTGAATGGAGAGGCTTGCCATGGAGTGTTGTAGTTAGTAGTTGGAAGGACAGCCTCGAACAATGAAATGTTGTAGTCAGCTGGAAGGAGTCTTGGTCAGTGGAGAGTCAGCTGGAGGTAGAGTAGTGACATGGATACGTAATTGTCAGTGACAAAATGGATTATATGTTCAGAGTGTGTTTCGTGTATCTGTTCGGTCGAGGTCTTGTGTTAGTTCGGTGACAGCTGAATACTGAGTCGTCGTAATGCAGACTAACAGTTAACAGTGAATTAATTGTAAAGTTGATTGTTAAGTGTGATTATATTTTCAAGCCATGCTATATCTCCTTTGTGAAACTAAAAGGATACTGCACCAAATTAGGTTTGAGATATACATACATGAAAACAACTCAAAGGAATATGTCGTAATAACACTCAAAGTGTTCAAGGTACTGTTAAGTTAAACAGTGAGGGATACATTTCTTGTACAACTTTCAAATGTCCAGTCAAGAGTATTTCAAATTTAAGGCCTAGAGTTGCTTTAAGCTGTTATTTCAGACTTCTATATTATCATCCAAATTATCGCAGCAAATCTTACCATTCAAATTATAAATTTAAAGAATATATTTTGTTTAGTATCAAATACAATTAATTGTTTTATTTCAATGGTAGATCAGATACCCTCAAATTTTACTTGGGAAACCAAACCGTAATGTCCTTTTCCCAGAACCTATATGTGATGCTGTCAAAGTAAGCTTATTACCTCATACCCTAGAGATATTCAAGATTCTCATTCTATTATCGTTACATTTATTTGTAGCTGGCGCCCATTAACAATAAATTATGTAAGTAATCAGGTAAGTACTAGGTGAGACTACATAGTCTGACGATTGAGTATTTTATTTCATGAATATTTTAATTCTGTTTCAATTTTAAATTAGTGAGCAACCACACCGCAAGGTGGCATCCCAAGTAACTTCACATTGATTAATTAAATTAATTCATTTCCAGACTGTTCAAAGGATCAAGGATGATATTGGTGACAATCCTATATGGATAATAGTGGATAAGACAACAGATGCAACTGGGCGGTTTGTCGCTAACCTGATTGTTGGTAAATTAACATCCACTGAAACTGGTAGGCCACATCTCTTGAGCTGTAAAATGCTCGACAGTGTCAACTATGAAACAATAGCACGTTTCACAAATGAATCTCTCCGTAAGTATTTTATTTATTTTTTAGTAATTATTTCAGTATTAATTTTTCTCATTTTGGTAGGCATATAAACAATGAATACAAAAAAAATATTACAGATATCTATATACATATATAAAATAATATGTACTGACTGACTGACTGACTCATCATTAATAATACCAATATAAATGGTCCGTTATTGGACATTATCATCATTACCGAGCCAAAACTACTGAACATAAAGAAACAAAATTTTGACGATACATTTATATTACAATGTAGGTGCTCGCTAAGGGAGGATTTTAGGATATTCCGTTGGTAAGGGGGTGAAAAGGGGGGGGGTAAATTTTTAAAATGAGTGTTTGTACGATATATCTCAAAAACGTAACATGTTACAGATGTGAAAAATGGTATTTATAATCTCCTGTAAAAGTAAAGGAACACGCATAATTTGTTTTCTAAAAATCCACTTAAGGGGAAGTGTTAAAGGGGGTGAATTATTGAAAATGAGCAATCTGCAGCATATCTCAAAACTTGACACATTACAGAAGTGAAAATTAGTATTTTAAATTTCTTTTAAAAATAAAGTAACACGTATTTTTTGTTTTCGAAAAAAAAACACTTAAGTAGGGGAGGGGGGTAAATGACTGGAAAATGGTTGAATTATTTTGATTAGGATGTTGGTATCTCCAAAACTGAAGACATTACAGACATGAAAATTGGTATTTTGAATCTCCTTTAAAAATAAAGAATCACGTACTTTTTGTTTTCAGAAAAAGCACTTAAGGGGGATTAATATGATTGTAAATGTGATAATTATTTTTATTACGATATGGGTATTTCCAAAACTGAAGATATTACAGACGTGAAAATTGGTACTTGAATCTCCTGTAAAAGTAATGGAACACGCATAATTTGTTTTCTGAAAATCCACTAAAGGGGAAGTGTTACAAGGAGGTGAATTTTTAAAATGAGCATATCCACACTATATCAAAAATCTTACCACATATTACAGACATGAAAATTGGTATTTTTAGTCTCTTTTAAAAATAAAGTAACACGTACTATTTGTCTTTGGAAAAAACTTAAGGGGGGTGTAAAATGACTGAAAAAGTGTTGAATTACTTTTTATTAAGATGCTGGTGTCTCCAAAATTGAAGATATTACAGATGTGAAAATGGGTATTTGAAATCTCCTTTAAAAATAAAGAAACACATATTTTATGTTTTGGGAAAAAACACGTATGGGGGGGGGGGGGTAAATATGACTGAAAAATGGGTTAATTATTTTTATTAGTATCCTGGTATCTCCAAAACTGAAGATACTACAGAATTGAAAACTGGTATTTGGAATCTCCTCATACATAAGGAAACACATATTTTTATTCTCGGAAAATTCACTTAAGGGGGTATAAAAGGACTGAATAGTAAGTTGAACTATTTTTATGAGGATACTTATATCTCAAAAACTGAAGATGTTACAGACATGATAATTTGTATTTGGGATCTTCTTTAAAAATAAAGGAACACGTATTCTTTTGTTTTCGGAAAATCCACTTAAGGGGGTGGGATGGGTGAAAAAAACTGAAGAAAGTGTTGAATTATTTTTAGGAGGATACTTATATATCAAATACTCAAGATGTTACAGAAGTGAAAATTGGTATTTTGATCTCCTGTAAAAGTAAAGGAACATGCATAATTTGTTTTCTGAAAATCCACTTAAGGGGAAGTGTTAAAGAGAGTTAATTTTTAAAATGAGCATATCAGCATTATATCAAAAAACTTATAATACAGACATGAAAATTGGTATTTTTAATCTCTTTAAAAAAAAAAAAAATTAACATGTATTTTTTGTTCAGAAATAACACTTAATGGGTGAGGGTTGTAAAAAGGACTGTAAAACGGGATGAATTATTTGTATGAGGATACTTATATCTCAATTAGCCTACTGAAGATGACGCAAACATGAAAATTTGTATTTGGAATCTCCTTTTAAAAATAAAGAGTTTAAGCTCGTGGAATTTAAGTGTTTTGGCAGGTGTAAACAATTGCGACAGTGCTGTAATTTGCCACAGTGCATCTACTTGTATCGTGGAATCAAGTACTATCAACAATTAGTTCGTTCTTTGTTCGAGTGGCGTGCAATTAGTGTAATAGTGAAATGGCGCCAGGAACGAAGAAGAATCAACAGCAGGCCGAGTGCAGGAGTGCCAACCCAACAGAAGACACCGTGAAGAAAATAATAGAAGAGACACTTCAGTCTAAGGTATTCGTGGAATTAATTGTGAGTACCATAGTGGACAAAATTACGGAGTGTGTGTTAAAGAGACTAGAGGAATCTGTTCAGTTCAATATAAATGCATGTGAGGACCTAAAGAATCAGATTGCCAAGAGAGACAAGGAACTCGCAGAACTTAAAGCGGAAGTGAAGTCAAATTATGATAATTTGGAACAATATCAGCGTAGAAATAACCTCCGCATATTTGGCATTCCCGAAGAGTCGAATGAGGACACGGACAATTTAGTATTAAATGTTGCACGTGACACTGGTGCCGACATAAAATTGACTGATATTGACAGGAGCCACAGAGTCGGGCTTAAAATTGGTAATAAACCCCGGCCTATTATCGTGAAGATGACAAGTTATCGCAGCAGGAAGGAGATATTCGCAAAGAAAAGGCATTTAAAAGGATCTCGTGTCACGATCCGGGAGGACCTTACGTCTGCCAGATTGACGGTTCTGAAGGCGGCTATCTCCAAGTTCGGCGTCAGAAATGTCTGGACCAGTGATGGAGTTATCCTGTTTAAGACCGCTGATGGCAGCATGTACCGCGCTACGCAGATGAGTGACATTCCATGAGCTTACTCATATCTAACCTGTGTTTAGTTTACTAACCCATAAGTTGGTAACCCTTTGTATTAAGTTTTGTTTCCTCTTCTAGGACACATCTCCCTCTCGCTATCTCTCTCTCTCTCTCTCCCCTTCACTGCTCTTGCATTCCACCCTGCTTGGCTGAACGGCTGTAGTCTACCTGCTTGACCTTCACTAGCTCGTTAATTACGGTACCCCACTGGACACTGACCTTGTCCCAACCCTCTGTACAAACTCCTTACTTACAGTAACTTCCTTCTTAGTAATAACTAACAGCTGACTTTAACCTTTTCCTGTAAATAGTCAGAATAGGTCTAGAAGATGATTATGTAACATACCAACCTCTTTCAGAGACGAGAAGGGGCATCAAAGATTGCACGAGTAGATTGCAGAAGCATGCGGAAGGGAAAAGTACATTACAAATTTTTCATACTAATATTAGAAGCATAAGGAAAAATAAGAACATTTTAGACGTTGTTTTGAAAGCATATGATCATAGGTTTGATGTCGTAATTTTAACAGAAAGTTGGTCACTGAGTAATGTAAATATAAGTAACCATGCCTTGTATAAATCTTATTACAATGAGGGTTCAGTTAACAAATGTGATGGTGTTGTATTAATGGTAAAAAATGGTTTGGAGCACGAAATGGAAATTATTGAGTACGATGACTTTAAATTTCTCAGAGTAGTAATTAACTATGACAACAAGAAAGTAGCTATTACAGGAGTATATCGGTCACATGAATATCACAAACAGCGGTTTCTCAGTGCGTTAGATCATTATATCCAAGATAGATGCCATGTTGAAACCGAACTGATAATAGGGGACACAAATATAGACCTTTTAAATGAACACGACTGTGACGAATATCTCAACATGGTACAAGAAAGAAATTTTCAGTCCTTAATAAACAATCCTACTAGAGTATCTGGTACAAGTAAATCCTGTATTGATCATGCTTTGATTAAAAGTAGGTTGAGAAATGACGACATTCTGTCTATCATCTCTCAAAGTAAAATTTCAGATCATTATCCTATAATAGTAAGTCTCAACATTCAAAATGCCTCGGTCCCTAATAATATACCAAATTTTCGACGTAACTGTTTTAAAATAGATCATTTTGAGCTTAAAAATCATTTAAGTAAAATAAATTGGGGAGACATCTTAAACAGCAGCGATTTAGATATCAAACTTGATAAATTCGTGAATACAATTAAAAGCTGCATGAGCCTGTCCACTGTTAAATTGAAATCAAAGGAAGTCAAAAGAACAGAATGGATTTCTTACGGTTTGGTAAAATCTATTCACACAAGAGACCGACTTTATCAACAATATTTAAAAAATAAGGATAACTTGGAAATTAAAGAACAGTTCAGGAAATATAGGAACAAACTAAATGATCTAATTATGAAAACGAAAACTGAGTACTATAGGAATCTGATCAATCGCAATTCAAATAACCGGGGTAAGGTCTGGGGCATAGTCAATGAAATAACACAAAGGTCAGTTAGAAAAGAAGAGATCAAGGAAATCAGATATAAAGGTGAAATCTGGAAAGATGACATAAATATCTCTAATAAATTTAACAATTATTTCATTAACGAAACCACTGAGAAAGCAAAGCATCACAGACAGATTTCCGACTCCACATTAAATATCGCTCGCAACCCTCATACTTGCTTCCTTGCACCGGTAACAGAATACGATCTGAAGAGATGTTTGAGTGAAGTAGATGAAAACAAAGCTGTAGGAATAGACAATATTTCGGCTCGAATTATTAAAGAAAATATAGAGTCATTAAAGGAACCGTTGCTGAATATTATCAATGATTCCTTCACCTTAGGTTACTTTCCAAAACAGCTTAAAACAACAATAGTAAAACCTCTTCACAAGTCTGGAAATATTTATGACATTAGAAATTACAGACCCATTTCAATAACTACAACAATATCAAAAATATTCGAGAAATGCTTAAAGAACAATATTTACCAATTTTTAGAAAAACACCAAATACTTTCGCCCAGACAGTTTGGATTCATTAAAAATCTCGGAACGACTGATGCTATATCCGCCTTAACAAATAGAATGTACGAAAATCTTAATTCTTCTCTGCTCTCCACAGGGATATTTCTCGACCTTGAAAAGGCATTCGATAGTGTGTCACACCGCTTGCTCCTCCAGAAATTGGAAAAATACGGCTTTAGGGGTAATGTGCTGGATTTGCTTGAGAGTTACTTGACAGATCGAGTACAGTATGTCAAAATTAATCAACATCTAAGCACACCAATGAGGATAATAAAGGGTGTCCCACAAGGCACAGTATTAGGTCCTTTATTGTTTATTCTATTTATTAATGATCTAGAGAAAACAATAGCAAATGCCGAACATACGCACGTAGTAACATATGCAGATGATACAGTCATTTATGTTGAGGGTGATAGCTGGAATCTCGTCAGACAGAGAGCAACTCGAGCACTGCTTAAAGTTAAAGCATGGTTAGATAATAATGAATTATTTCTAAACATTAAAAAGACAAAATTTATGAATTTTTCTGTAACAGATACACGAAACGATTTTAATGAATTAATTGTACACAACAACAACTGTAAATTTAATTGTAACTGCTCCAAATTTATAAAGTAAATAATGTTAAGTATTTGGGATTATTAATTGATTCGAACATGAAATGGAAAAGTCACATTACCGATTTAAGAAAGAAAATCAGAAGAACTGTTTATATATTTCATAATTTAAAATACATATCCAGTATAAAATTGTTAAGAGAGGTTTATTACGCTTTAGTTCAGTCTATTCTTAGCTACGGAATTTTGGCATGGGGAGGAGCCTACAAAAATGTAATCAATAAAATACAGGTTGTTCAAAACCTTATATTACGAATAATGTACCAGAAAGGAAGATTATACCCAAGTAGTCAATTATATGCTGAAGCAAATATATTTAATGTAAAACAGCTCTATGCCCTTGAAATATACAAATATATTAACAAAAACAAAAATATAATTGAGAACATTAAACATGAATATTCAACACGCAGTACGATGAACCATAGTTGTATGTTATACAAACCCAAACTTAGCATAACAAAGCGCAATTTCTTGTACTTCATTCCAAAATTCTTTAATGTCCTTCCCGGTTCTTTACAAACTACTTTATTAGGTCAGAAAATGAGTCTGAAGTGTCTTAAATCCTTTGTCAGGGATAATAAAACTGTTATGGAAGAAATAACTAAATGAGAATATCACGTCACCATATCCAATTTCTATTCGATGCTCCACCATGTGCTGTTGATCATATCCGTCATTCACTCATACCCATACTCGTATTTCAGGCATCATTTAAAATATATATCTCACTATGTAATTAATATTCTAAATTACCACACACAAGGTTTCACCTTACGTGGTATTTTACTGATATCTACTCGACTCTGATGAGGTTGGTGTGATTTTGTATAATAATAATAATAATAATAATAATAATAATAATAATAATAATAATAATAATAATAATAATAATAATAATAATAATAATAATAATAATAATAATAATAATTTATTTAATGTGTGGAAGAGATAGTTAGTAGTTCAATTTATTTTAAGTATTAATATGTTGATAATATGTCCTACTACTTCTGTAATATATGTGGTTTAGTTATAAGATTAATATTTCTCAAGTAATAATGTTATTAGAAGAGTTATGTATATATAAAACAGAGTCCTGTAAATATGTAAACGACATGATGAATGAATAAATACTACTACTACTACTACTACTACTACTACGTATTTTGTGGCAGGGGAGGGAGGTTGGAATCAACTTAAGGGGGTGTAAAAGGAGTTGAATTATTTTTATGGGGATTCAAATAAGAAGTGGACTTGATACAATACACCCAAAAGGGGGTTTTGTCTGGGGGGGGATGAGAAATGACAAAAATATGCAATCATATGAAACCATTTGAATTATGAAGTTAAAATTCCTAATGATATCCTAGGCGTTAAATAACAGAAGGTTTGAAACAAATTTAACCGCTCAGAGAGTTAAATGGGGTTAAGATCCGAAAACAAATATATTCATTCATTCCTCCAAAACGGTTTAACGTATGAAGACAAAATTCCAATTCCAAATCCTAGGTGTGAAATAGGAAATACTTTTTAACATTCCAACCCTAAAGTGTTAAATGAAATTATTCATCCCCCAAAAATTGTTTGACGTACGAAGTTGTAACTTTACAAGAAGGGTGTTCTTTTATGTCCTAGGTGTAAAATATTGTATACTTCAAAATATTTCTTCCCTAAGAGGTTTAGATGGTGGGTGACCCTCAAAAACACAATATCCATTCTTCCGAAACCCTTTCAGGCACTAATTTTTAAGTGAAGGTTGGTCTTCTATACTGTAGATGTTAATAAATATTTAAAAACATTCACCCCTCGAAAAGTATTCATTCCTCCATTACTTTTCGATGTACAAAATCAAAATTTCACAGGTTGGTCGCTTCTACATTCCAGATTTTAAGTAAGATAGGGTTTAAACATTCAAATTCTTCCATATGGGGTTCAAATGAGGGTTAGATCAGAAAATAAATAATCATTCCCCCTAATACGTTTGATGTGCAAACGGCGTATTTTACAGGCTTGGCTGACAGTGGACTCTCCAAAATGTAAAACTTTGAATAATAATTTTCAGTTTATTTTTTTTGCTAGGGGCTTTACATCGCACCGACACAGATAGGTCTTATGGCGACGATGGGACAGGAAAGGCCTAGGAGTTGGAAGGAAGCGGCCGTGGCCTTAATTAAGGTACAGCCCCAGCATTTGCCTGGTGTGAAAATGGGAAACCACGGAAAACCATTTTCAGGGCTGCCGATAGTGGGATTCGAACCTACTATCTCCCGGATGCAAGCTCACAGCCGCGCGCCTCTACGCGCATGGCCAACTCGCCCGGTAATTTTCAGTTTAAAGCCATAGCGAAGCACAGGTATCTTGCTAGTATATTTATATAATTTCAAAGATGTTCATTTAAATTAATATTAAAAGTTGTAAACACTTAAAATTTTAGTGTTGTTCTGTCTTATTTTTAAAAAATTATTAAATGTGTATTTCTTTTTCTTGTTTCACTGTATTAACTATTAGATCTTGTTCCCTTTGTAACAGACATACGCAATAAACCAAAAAACCAAACCCCATGGCACTACAGCCCTTGAAGGGCCTTGCCTACCAAGCGACCGCTGCTCAGCCCAAAAGCCTGCAGATTACGAGGTGTCGTGTGGTCAGCACGACGAATCCTCTCGGCCATTACTCTTGGCTTTCTAGATCGGATATGCAATAAAAATACAATATAAAAAATATTTTCAAATATCAAAACTTAAATATTTGAAAGTGAACTGAAATGAGCATTCCCACTGAGAAAGTCTTCTTTTATGATATTTGAAAACTAAAAAATTTGAGGGGATTTTAGTGTCTTTTTAAATACTGGTAATGTTTTATTTAATTATCTAGTGTGTTGTAATATAATTTTAGTTATATCTTTGTAGGTGGTAGACAGTTTTGAGGCCAATTCAGCACACTATGTGGTTCTGGCACAGAAAGAGTTCAGAAGTGATGACGTTAAGGGCGATCTTGCTTACATCCTTACTCATTTCAGCGTGATACCACACGTCATAAAGAAGCTGGAATGCAACAATTTGACACTAATGTCTGCCATTCAGAAAGTGGAAGACCTGAGGTAGGCTGTTGCAGATATCCTGGATCCATAGGGAGAATTGTGTCAGAAAAATTTGAATCCGTGCTGGATAAAAACAAGCTTTATCAGGTACTGAGGAAACAAGTCAAGTTATTGAACATATGACAAACATCATTCCAGCAAACATTGCAGTAAATGATGCAGCATGCTACAAATATGCTTCCATTACATCATGTGATGTGGAACGAAGCTTCACATCATACAAAATCATACTGACAAGACGTTACAGTTTGCTTCCTCAAAATTTAGCAAAATTGTTAGCTCTATATTGCAACAAATATAATAGTGTTATTTTATGTATGCAAACTTTGTCCTCTTCAAGCTTTCAGCCTTTGATGAATTCTTAATTACATATTGACTGCAATAATAAATTATAATTTACTTCATTACTTTTTGAAAATTACTGGGAGCTGATAAATAAACACAGTCTTAAAAGAATAATAATTTTAAAGTAAAAATTCAATCTAATACTTTTATTATATTGAATTTTGGAATGAATTCCTACCAATTAACTTTCAAGTATCCAAATTAAAACCAGCACAAACAACTTCATATAAATTAATAGTTTGTTCCAGAAACAGTACTTCTCCACTTTTTGACACTATACGAGTTAATACTGCCATGATTAATGCACGAAGGGCTACCATTTTGTGCAGAAAAAACACTTCTACCATATATCTGCCTGTCAGTCGCGAATGAAAGTTTCTTTTGTGTGCAGAAAGAACACATATCCTGGAGAGGTGTTGTTTTTACTTCAAACCAGCCCGCTTCACAAAGTAGTTGTGTCAGTTCTTTCAGTTGAATCGCTAGGAAGAGGTGTGAAAAGAGATGCAAAAGTCGCGTTTCATATAAATAAATTTATGGAGTTTCAGTATGAGGCAAATCATGTCTTAGAAAAATACTGTATTGATGGACTGTGCGTTCATGCTTTCAAGTTGCTTATTTCTGCAACCTGTCTCCCTGTGTTACCAACTAAACTTGCTATCCACAAGGCTGTGTTCCATTAAATGAAAAGAAAATAGCAGACATAAAAAAGCTGGAATCTTACATACCAGAAGAAAACCATGAGTTTTATAATGAACTGTTTGCATGGACAACATCAGCACAATAGAAGTGAGAAGCAATGTTAAAAGATAAGAGACTTACATGTTACTTGTAATATATTGTGTTGTTTTGTTTTATATATATTTTGAACTTTGGAAAGGGACATAAAAGGAGTCTTCTTCTGTTTATTTTTCTATACAATGTGGTCTAATCATAATATGTGCAAATAAGTAAGTCTTACAAATAACTATTAAATAATGGGTTTAAACACTGTATTTCCTCAGCACAAATAAAGTTCCTTCTGAAATTGAAATGACGTTAAAATCAATGTTACACTTCCTTATATTCTCATTAATGGTGTTTGTTGCAGAAACAGCACGTCTCCACCATTTTCAACAAAGTCTGTAAAGGAATGTATTGGACTAATTCATACAAACAACCTATCTGTCGTAGTCGTTTCAACAGTAGAATAAGCATAATAAATATCAGGAGGATAGAAATGACATTACACACTACAGACAGATTTTCCTGTTTTCTGAACAATTTGGAACGTTGGAGAAGTGTCGTTTCTGAAACAAACGATTCAATTTCATATATTGTCATTTTAAACATATTTTCATACATTTTATTTCATATTTTGGTAAATATTTCTTCATATTTTTCTCGCTCTAGTGATAACGACTGAAATATAACAAGCTAATTCAATGTATTTTGAAAGTATCCCTTCAAATAAAGAACTTCAACATTAAATTAGGTTTACTCTATAATCCTCAAACGGTTAAGTCCATCGGATTTATATAATTAAAAATGTGAATGTGTTATGTTCTATAACTGGAGTTAACTTAATTTACTGCTTTGCAATATATTTTTTCAGTATGTTGTATTTTTCTTGATCAATTCACGATTTAATACCCTAGTAATTAATGATGTGCATATAAGACCCTCTTCTATACTTCAGCATTAACCAAAAAAAGGTATCTTATATGCGAGTAAATATATCATTAAAATTTTGAAAATATAAAAATACATTTTTAAGAGTTTTGGAAATCATTGGGTAACTAGAGTATTTTGTTCAATAATTTACCAATTTTCATTTGAGTGAAAGTCTGTTATTCAGTGATCTAGAATATAATTAGATATACCTGAAAGTTCCCTTTCTAATACGATACCAAGTTTTCTTCCATCATTCAAAGGACATACTAAAGCTTCAGAAGTATGAGAATTTTCTTGCAACCAATCAAAATCTGAAAAAGAAAAGAGAAGTATCCATGAATATCTAATTTAACAAATAATTTGATGTACTGTATAATACCTTTCACAACAATGGCTCGTGAAGCTGTCAGTCAGAGAGTGTACCCCTGGTAAATTGGGCATAATCCCTGAAACTGAAACCACCAGCTTCATAATGACCCACATTCTCACAATTACAATCAGAATAAGCACAGGAGACTATGAAATTGAAGGGTGTGGGTGTAAACCATGGTAACTAACAAATAACATGTTTTGAAGTAAAGCATTATTTAGTTTTAGAAAAATCGTGAGAGGACATATGTATTACTATCTGAATGTTCTCTGTCAGTACACTTATTTTTAAGTATGTAGGTAACAGGAATGGAAATACATCTTGGAAAATATATTTCTTTTTCTGTATAAATGAATTAATAAATATTATGCTGCATAACAGTTACCTCGGTTTACATGCATGCATTTGTTCAGCTATCATTATGTGCATGAAAATAATATTATAACAGTAGTACAGTACTGCCAATATTGAACCATTATAACAATGTTAATCAGTATTATTGAATGAAGGAAGGAAGATTGTAGTTTTACGTGACCATTAATCTCAGGATTATGAGCCACGGGACCTCCTTTTTATGTAGAATCCGAACCACAGGACATGGCATGTCACTCTGAAAATCTCACATGCATTGACCAGTAAATGAACCCGGTCCACTGTGGTGAGAGGCAAACAGCCTGACCGCTGTGCCTCCATGCACCTATTATTGAATGAAGGATTTTGTTTTTCAGTTTTACATTGGCTATTAATAATAGCCTTTTCTGCACAATAGAATACCATACCTAGTGGAATACCTTATGGAAGATCACTCATACAGATGTAGAATTACAGAAACACAACTTACAATTACAGCTATATTTTAAATAAACAAAACAAGAAGTACAATATAATACGTTCGTATATTAATTTAAAAAAGTTCAGAAAAATAATCTTGTCTTAGTGTTTCTTATTCTACATATGCCTACACCACTATCGTTGATTGCAACATCGCAGTCTCACTGATCTTTCTGTGCAGGCTTCAAGTTCTTATAGAAGTTGTGATATGCTGGAGGGATCCAGGGGAGACAGGATAGTACAACTCTTACTTGCTTCAATATGTCTGGCTGAACCAAATTTCTTAGGAAAACACCCAGTGAAGTTCTCCAGGAAGCTTGTAGGCTGTCCTTTCTTTCTCATTGACATGGGTTCCATAATTCCACTGTATGTCTCAGACATGTTAGTAACACTACCATCTTCACCTTCTGACAATAGCAGTCGAACTACTGCCCTGATACCGAACTTTGCGCTATAGTCTGTGACAGTACTTTGATTAAATTTATCCCTGAGCACCGAGATGTGTAAAAAATCATCTTGTTTCATTTTGTACACAATGAAAGGGCATTTTTTCCGACAAGTTTTGAGAACTGAAACCCATTGCTCGGGTGAGTAGACAAACTGGCAGTGTCACTGAACATATTTCTCAACTATCCCAAAATCTCTGTCAGAGGGCAACATTGTGTGACCCACTTGGGGGAAGATCTGTTCAACTGATCTAAATCTTCCGTCTGCAAAAATCCGCAACCAAGTACTTACTATAGCCCAGTTTTTATTTTGGCCGTTACTATCAGATATGGCAATCAGTTTATCACCTCTGATATCATTAACTTCAAAATGCTTCAACAAACGATCCTGTGGAAAGCTTTGTAGTAGGTAGAGCTTGCTGGAGATCAAAAGTAATAGCATATATTCCTTGTTCCTTTGCCTGCTTGGTTGGCAAGTTTGAAGGCATCTTGACCTGCTTCTGCCTTCCTGTGATGAAGCTCCTGTTTCTGTAACAACTGCTGTAGAGTTCCATCACCATTGTCCCGTTTCGCTTCTTGAATAGCAACATTCAGTGCATTGCACTCACTACAGGTATCAGTTTTGGGATGTTTAAATGAAATATTATAGTCTTCTGTAAATATTCGTCAGAATTTGTCCTTCGATACTGGTTGCTTTCCCTTTTCCAAACACTTTTCATTGTATTGTGTGTAACACGATTCAACAGTGTACTATAATGTCATATACAGCCTGCCTGGGTTGTCTTTGCGGGAATAATGGCTAGTATACTTTGCCAAATTATCAATAAATTTTTACATTGGCTACGTCTGCTCCGGAATATTTTGTAGGATGTTCTTCATGTTTGCCTCTTTGATCACCGGGTGGGGAAAACAAGCCTTTGTTTAACCCGGAAGCTAAGTTTTCAATGCGACCCCTATTATTTTGTAACCCATGTATATTTAAAAAGCTACCTTACAAACATCATGCCTATCACCTGTTGTTCCCTGAACAGAGTATTTTATTGTGCAAGAACGCCGGGATGGGCTACCATTATTATTTGTTCTTTGTGTTACATTGTGCTTCCTCATACATCCGAATAAATATGCTGTCTGTATATCATAAGAACTCATTACCCAAAATCCAAAAAAAAAAAAGAAAAATTTACTTCTGACTTCAGGTTTCACAATTTCAAAACACTTCATCCTGATTGTTTCTTGTTAACCGATTTCCCCTTTCCCCTCCTTGACATGTATTCTTCCCAATGTATGCGCCGCCTCTGTATCAAGGTTTGGTTGTTAACGCGTCTCGTCCTTTTCCTTCCGTGAGGTTCCACATCAGGCTTTCTATGGCATCAGATAGTGAACTTTCAGTTGATGTCTGGAAGAGTAAAAATAGAGTTAGCAAAAATTAGTGCATTTTACCAAAAATTCCCAAACCCCTTTACCATATATATCGCCTAGACTTCCACTGTGCCCTAATTTACAAGTCAGCGAAGTCCAAGTCAGCGAAGTCAGTTACCCTCAGAATACACCTCTATCCTTAAAAGTTATGACTGGATTCTTTATTAGAACATGCGCATGTAAACCAGGGTATCTACATATAGAGGCTTTTTCAATAGTTGCACTTTGACGGTGGTCTTGTTCCATGAGATATTCAGACTGTAAAATGTATCCTGTGTAAGAAAAATAACTAACTAAACAAAGCTGAATTTATGAACAACTTTTCACTTTAGGGGTGTACATCATGGTAATATCATGTAAATGATGGTATCTGCAGTAGATAACATGGTTTACAAGAAGGAGTAATTCGAGGTGTCATAAAAATTAAACTTACCATAGTAGCATCTTCCAATGGTTTTCTTGCTTGTTTGACTGCTGGTAAATATTCTGGATCCTTATCAGAGTCAAACACCACTTCACTTCCACTGTTATCACTATCACAGGTGCCAAAATCTTTGATAACGTTCAACACCCCATCAATGGCAAGGCATGGCTTGCCCGCCATCTTCGTCAAATACCATAGTGTACATGCAGCAAGTGGTAGTTACCAAGATACATTCACCGTCCTGCCATCTGTTGTCATTTTTGTGTACTACTTGCACTAAATTGATCATTAGATCACTTACCATACTACACATGCTATAACTCGATTTTAATCAAAATGTCACTTACCACAGTTTACACCCGAGCCCTTCAATTGTCCATCTACATCCATATTACTGGCAATTGATGGAAAAAAAAAAAAAAAAAAAAAAAAAAAAAAAAAAAAAAAAAAAAAAAAAAAAAAAAAACTGGATTCACATGATCGGTTCATCTTACAAAGTTAAATACATTTTCCCCCCATTATTTTCTTTCAGTTCTTATAATGTGTAGGGATTTGTTTTAAGCACTTTTCCAATTAATTTCCATGTTCTCAATTTTAAAATTTAATTAGCTCATCACAGTAAGGACACCAAAATGTCTGTTTTCTGTGTAAGCTGTTGAAGAGATTTTTGAAGAGTATGCTGTGATTTTTCTCCAACTTTGTCTACTTTCCTTTCATTAACACCTTAAGTGCCACATATGCAGTAAAAAAAAATTCCATCCAGGCCATTCTTTCTTTTTTTACTATAGAGTATAAAATGGTGCACCTTATTACAGAAATGTGCCTTTTAGTCACCTTGGGCCAAAATTGTAATCATAACATTGTGTTGAAATTGTGGTGACACATTGGTCTCACGCGGCCACTGACACTACCTTCCAGCAGTATAGGCCACGTGAGACCAATATGTCACCACGTATCCTAGCACAGTTCTCACCTTCCTGACACACTGGTATACGTCTGTCTCATTAGCTCATGAACTACTAAAGAATAAAACTCATATCTTTGGAACATTGAAATCTAATCAGGAGTATAATCCAACCGATGTTACTAAAAGGAAGTTAGCAAGAGGAAAGACAAGAGCCTGTGAAAGTAACACTGATGTGGTTGTTCAGAAATGGCACGATAAAAGAGACGTCTTAAGTTTGACAACTAAACACACTGGTGAGATGGTCACTATTCAGAGGAGGGATGGTGAAGAGCAAAAACCATGGAGTCTTATAGAGTATAACAAATACAAACCGTACATTGATTTATCAGATCATAAAAAGAGCTATAGTACTTCCCTGATATGGAGTAAAATAGGTAAAAAAATAGCTATAGAGATATTGATCGGCACAAGTACAGTAAATGCCATCTATATTTCCAATCAACTTGGGAATGAGAGTATATCTGTTACCCAGTTCAAAGAAGACATTGTTGAACAATTAACAGATACCGGTATCAAAAATTTTCACATTTCCTCACAAGTACCAAAGAAACAGGTATTACCCCACCGACTGGAGGATGTAGGCCGGCAGGGAAGACGGAGATGCAGTAATTGTTATGAAGAGATCCATCAGGAATCAAGAAGGCAATATGCCATGAGGAAGACTCTACAGTCTAAGTTCAAATGACCAGCCTGTGAAAATTTCTTCTGTTTGGACTGTCTCTTCAAAGTGCACAGATTTGTAGTGTGATTGTGATTGTAAAACACAGTTTGAATCATATTTCTTCAGAAAGTCTCATTTGTTATACTTTAAATTCATATGCAAAAAGTGTACCAACTTTGAGGTGTGATTGCGATTGAGACAAAGTTACAAATTTTTTTTTTTTTTAAAGTTCATGTAATTTTTTTTGGTTCTATATTTTCAATTTGTCTATAGACCCTGATATGAGACAATGAGTACACTATACAGTACAATATTTTGTTATTTGTACGCATGACACGATCAGAAAACAATAAATAATGTCATAATTTATTTATTGTGGTTGATATATTACAGTGACGTACAGGCTATTTGGTGCCACATCGGACTCGCAAATGGACAGGCCAAGAATAGATTTGTGACGTACTGGCCACCTACTTTCATTTAACATACATTTACATGTCAAGTGTGGTGACAGTATGGCACCACGAGGCCTGAGACTTTGAGATTGCGCGTGAGTCCACAGTGGACTCACGCGGCCCGAATGGCATTAAGCTCTGTGAGTCAACGTGGGTCTCACGTGGCACTCAAGGTGTTAAATACACAGTATTTTCTTATTAATTCCAACCGAGAAGGGTACATTAAAGCAATCCCGTTACCTAAATTAACAAATTTGTGCACAATCTCTCGGTGTAGAGCAGGCATAGCTGCTAATTCTGTTCAAAATTGCCTTACAGCAAGGAATTGTAATTGCATACAAAACATACTGTTGTGTATGTATGTCACACTATTATTAAAATATAGCAAATCAATAACAACAACATTGCAACAACATAAAGAAACTTCATAAAAAGCAAAGCATAAACAGTAATAAACTTAAAAAACACGTAAATTTGACTCTAGCTGTGGTGAAACCGAGGTCATGAAGCATCCCAATGAAATGAGAGTAAGCCTAGGTCACAAGTTATGTACTTAAACACCAGCAGGAGTTGCCACTCTGGCTAGCTGTTATGCCTTTCCATACAAAATGGGACAAAATTGAGAAAGGTATTGTCCAAATTTAGACTTCAAAATTCACGATGTTACAGCTAAATCCATAAAGAAAAAAATGTGATTTGTAACACACTGCTAAAAAAAAAAAAAATGTAGTCACATATGTACATATCTGAAACTGCATTGTTCTGTTACCGAATGGGATGGGGATTGATATAACATTAAACAAACATTTCTTGTTTATATAACAGATGGCAACATGGTAATTGCCTTGTTTGTAATCCTTCCACGTCAACTGAAATCATCCACTAACTCAAATTACAGTGTAGTCAGAGGTAGGTCCGAGTGTACTGTCATGTTGATGAGCCATAGCTGATCCTGTGAACCAAGGCAGACAATGGGGAAGCACCTCTAGTCAAATTGAGACCATGCATGCAGTTACACAGCTTCAAGAGGTTACTCCCAGAGAGAAGTTGCCAGAATGCTAGGGTTGTTCAGAGTACCATATCATACCCATGAAAACATTTTCTAGACTACAGCTATTGCTAGTCATCCAAGCATAGGTCGCTAAGAAAAAGAAACCCTGCGCAGGACTGTTTTGTGCGTCTCCATGCTTTGCAGCATTGCCAAATTACATCACAAGCTCTCCAAGTTGACATACAGTGAGCTTCTGGAATACAACTTAATGACCAGAAAATCAAAAACAGGCATCGAGATGCCAGTTTAAGATCTCGAAGTTCCTGAACTGGAAAGGCAAGCTAAACCATTCCAGGAAGGGTACTCCATATTAAACTTCCATTATCATGAAACTAATTGGTTTATGGCAATTGACCACTTTGTTTTAGGCCACTCTGTTAAATATCATGTACTGATTTTCCTCAGAACAATTTCAACTTAATTTATATATTGTTTAAAGGAAGAAAGGTTATTTTAATATTGTTTCTATTTTCTTATCAATATGCATGGCTATAAATGAGTTATGAATACGTAATGATGTAACTAAATAGATTGAGCGGTGTAGAAACGGAAGAAGATACAAAGTGTACTGTCACATTACTATTCGTAATAGTTATGGATAATCACATTAAAAGCAACATATGGAGGTACAAGACTGAACATAATGCTATTAACCAACTATGTTATGGTTTGGAGACAGGATGAAAATGGGAACAAGAATACATGAGAGCAAAGCAAGGCAATCATGTGACAATAGGAAAGAGAAGATGAAAAAGGAGCAATAAAAATGATATAGGAAATTATAATGAAGTAGTGAAAAGCCTTTTAAGAACTTAACACACTGGTAACCGAGTGCTCCACACAATACACATCCCATGTGCCCGGTCATTTTCTGAGTAACTTAATGCTCAAGTGCATGCATAGAAATGAACAGAGTTGGGAAGCAATTGAGTAAAAGTAATCAAATTATTTCCAATTGATACTTTTTAGTAACCTTTATTTGAAATTGTCACTCTTTACTCAATGTAAATTTTACTCATAATTTACTTTAAAAAAAAAAAAAAAAAAAAAAAAAAAAAAAAAAAAAAAAAAAAAAAAAAAAAATAAATAAATAAATAAATAAATAAATAAATAAATAAATAAATAAATTGTAATCGTTACATTCTAAAAATCTAGATACATCACATGGAAGCAGAAATGGGGGAAAATATTAGCTGATAATGAAGATAACATTTCAGTTCTACTACAGCAGAAACAGCAGCTTCACCAGTGATGGATGAGGTACTTTCTTACCTCTCCCAGTACTTCGAACAACATCCATCACTGCTGGGAATGTTCTTAATATTATACACAGGTATTCCTTCTAGCGCTGGCCCCGCGATATAGGAGTAGTGTGCCTGCCTCTTACGAGGAGGCCCCGGGTTCGATTCCTGCCCAGGTCAGGGATTTTTACCTGGATCTGAGGGCTGCTTTGAGGTCCACTCAACCTACATGATTACAATTGAGGAGCTATCTGGAGGTGCGATGGCGGCCCCGGTCTAGGGAGCCAAGAATAACGGCCGTGAGGATTTGTAGTGCTGACCACACGACACCTTGTAATCTGCAGGACTCCGGGCTGAGCAGCAGTCGCTTGGTAGGCCAAGGCCCTTCGCGGCTGTTGCACCATTGGGGGGGATTCCTTCTAGTGGCTCTGTAGGGTGTCTTTACAGCAAATGCAAAGATGTACATTCCCCCCCCCCCCCCCCCCAAAGAGGTCGAGGCATAGTGATAAGAATTTTAAGAACCAATTATTTTGTAAACTAACATATATATTGTACATTGACTTCATAGACTTATACCTTTTAGCGTTCAGTCTGCAAGCCTCTGTGAATTTACTAAATGCCCCAACCCTCTATTTGTAACTAGCACTGTAGAGTTGTTTAGTTCCATACCTCTTATCATTAAATCATTAGAAACTGTGACCACACATCGTCACCTTGGTCTCCCTCTACATTTCTTACCCTCCATAACCGAGTGTATTATTCTTCTAGGTAACCCATTTCCTCCATTCGCTTCACATGACCCCACTACCAAAGCTCGTTTATGTGTACCACTTCATCTACCAAGTTCATCTACCAAGTTTTATATCCTCATTCCGAGTACCCTCCTGCCATTGATCCCACTTGTTTTTACCAGCGATCATTCCGACTACTTTCACGTCTGTTACTTAAAATTTATGAATATAGTTTCAGCAGAGTACTTTCTTGCAGAATACCAATGACTGCAACTGCGAGCTCATTGCAATAGCTTAGGTGCACCCTGATTCATTCTCACTTAGTATACTATCATCCTAGGAGAATACACATCCCAAATACTTGAAATGATCTACCAGTTCCAGTTTTGTATTCCCAACCTGACATTCGATTCTCTTAGGTTTCTTCCCTACTGACATCACTTAAATCTTGGAAATGCTAATTTTCATATCATGCTCCCTGCACCCATTTTCATGTTCCAAGATATTAGATTGCAGGCCTTCAGTATAGTCTGCCATTAAGACCAAGTCGTCGGCATAGGCCAATCTGTTTACTACTTTCCACGTAACTGAATCCATCCCTGCCACTTCATCTTTTTTTTTTTTTTTTTTGCTAGGGGCTTTACGTCGCACCGACACAGATAGGTCTTATGGCGACGATGGGATAGGAAAGGCCTAGGAGTTGGAAGGAAGCGGCCGTGGCCTTAATTAAGGTACAGCCCCAGCATTTGCCTGGTGTGAAAATGGGAAACCACGGAAACTTCATCTCTTTAAGTAGATGATTAATGTACACTAAGAACAATGAAGGTGAAAGATTACAGCCTTGTCTAACCCCTGTAATTACCCTGAACCAAGAACTCATTCTACTGTTAATTCTCACTGCAAACCAACTGTCAACATAAATGCCTTTGATTGATTTTAATAATCTATCCTTAATCCCATAATCCCTCTATATGGCTAACATCCTCTCCCTTGGTACTCTTGTCACTGTCATATGCCTTCTATAGATCTACTGAACATATACATAACTATCTATTCCACTCATAGCATTTTTCAATTAGCTGGTGCATACTGAAAATCTGACCCTGACAGCCCCGCTGTGGTCTGAAGCAACACTGTTTTTCATTCAACTTACTCTCAACCACTGATCGCACCCTTCCTTCAAGCCAGTGAACACCTAGCCTGGCATACTGATCAATGAAATACCTTGATATTGTTGCAATCCTTTCTGTTCCCTTGCTTATAGTTAAGTTTCCCTATTACTGCTTTCGTCCAATCAGAAGGTACCTAACTAACATTCTATGCTCATCTCATTCCACAAAATATGGTACCTGGTGGTAGTTGTTGTGACAGTCCTGTGGTCAATAAGTCTAAAATAAGCGGTAAATTGTTGTATTCAAGATGTAAGAATAAAGCGAGGGACTCCAGTTTGTGTTCCTTTTCCACGCTGAAAGTTAAAACCATGAGTGATGATGAGACTAGGGCCAAAGCAAAGCAAGACGAGAAAGCTGCATGTGAGAGCAACACAATATGTGCACATGATTGTGATCATCAGAAACTCATGTCTGAATTAGCATCGAAAATGAAATAATCAGGTTACTGAAGGAGGATGTGAGAAGATTAACTGAAGAAAATAAATGTCCAAGTTTAAATATGGGCAAAATAAAAGAAAAGTGGACTCAGGTTGCAAAACTTAGTATTGGACCAGCTAAGCCAAATTTTTAGTCTAAGATTGCCAACAATACTGTGTGCGTGCATCCCGCTTAAGAACTGTTTTGAGTAATGTGAGGTCTTAATTTATTCGGACAATCACAGACGCAGAGAAGCAGCAGAAGTTCTGGTGCGAAGTGTTAAGATGGCAGTTACATCAACAGTGAAACCTGCTGCATAATTTTCTGCAGTTGTGAGTGGGACAAATAATGGATCTGCATCATTATCTTTGAGGGACTTTATGGTAATCATTAGCAGTTCAAATTATGTGTCAAGAAACGAAGGTAAAAATTAGATCACCTCTCGGAAAGGAACTTGATCATCAATGATCTGCATTTAGGGCTGTTGCCCAGATGCCAGATTTCCTATCAATTGTTCACCTAGGTTTTTCTTAAACATTTTCAAAGAACTTGGAAATTTATCAAAAATTTCCCTTGATAATTTATTCCAATGCCTTACTCATCATCCTATAAATGAATATTCACCCTAATTTGTCCTCTTGAATTTCAAATCTATCTTCATATTCTGATGTTTCCTGCTTTTAAACACACTGCTCAAGCTAGTTCATCTACTAATCTCATTCCACGCCATCTTTCCACAGAGAGTTTAAAAAATACTATAAACTTCACTTTTGGGTCCATACTGACAGGATATTACTTGAAAAGAATTGTTTGATGATGATGATGATGATTATTGTTTGAAGGGACCTAACATTTAAGGTCATCGGCCCCTAATGGTACAAGATGGACGAAGTGATATGATAATTAAAATTTTAAAATGTATCCACTGACTAGAGTTTAAAATAAATGTGATGAAAAATGATTATGAGATTAAAACAATCAGCAGATCTAATTCGCAATGCCTTATCTTCTAATAAAATTATATGTAACCGGCACTTCAGCGGCTACACCAAACACAGATAAAGGGAGGAAAGTAAGTGCAATTACAGGGTACCTAAAACACTACACACACAATAAAAGATCTGATGAACTTCACGGAACTCCGCGGATAACAAAACTGGTAAATATCAGTAGGAGCAACTTGATGATAATAAACCAGGAAAGTGGAAAGAAAACTGGGAAGCCTTACCAAGGGCCATGGAGGTGCGAAGGTTGCGGTTTTCCGAAAAGCCAACAGTGATCTCTTGTTTTCAAAATATTATTTACCAAATCGGCAATACAAATTAACTTCCGAAACAAATTCGCCAGTACACCAAATCTAGACACACACTACACACGACATACACGTTCTTTGACAAGTATAGTTTTGATGTTCCTAGATAAGAGCTTTGCCTTAACTCTTTTACTGCGCTATTTTTAAACAGAACACTTGCAGAAAAATGTAATTTTTTCGTATTTTCCAAATGAACAGAAACTCTAATTTTTTTTTAAGGTTAGTGACATTCAACACCACTGCACTATTTTTAAGTCAACTTTGACAAAATAGCAGTGACATTTCACCTTGAAACACACATTACTGTGATACATCTCCGATCATGGAACTGGACACATTGCAGGCTGTCGTGGGCAATTCTTACAAAAAATACTGTGTGTTTTCTCTTGCACAGTCCCTTTTCTTTCTTTGAACATTTTGCTGGTAATATGGAACAAACAACACAATTAGGTTTGTGACTCTTATCCTGCTGCTCCCCAGGAAAGTGTCTCTCCATCAGACACGCTTGAGGTATGTAATCAGAAGGTCTTCCTCGTTTCGTCGGCAGACTGCTCTGATACCCTCGCAGAAGCGCCATTATGACAGAATTTCTGAAATCAGGAGCATTGACTGCCCCTTTTTTGAAGCTTATTGCACAATATTCTTCCATTTATAGTGCGGTTTCAATGTCATCACTAATATCCTGCTAGTCTGATACAAAATGAAGATCTTCCTCGTTGACACTTTCTTCTGAACAATCACTGTGCACATCAACACTTACTTCATTGTCCAAATTTACTGAACAGTCTGAATCAGAATCGGCCACTAAAAGATTGAAGACTTCTTCACTGTCATTAGTTCATTACTAATGTTGTTCCGCGCGCTCATAGCTGCTGCTGAGTGAAGCCTGCTCTCGGCCAGACAGCTGACAGGAATGTTGGCAGGCGGGCGGGTGAAAGATAACAAACATAGGTCCAGTGCTGGCGGCAACGTTTTCAAACAATGATTAGTACATAGTCAATAAACGACTATAGATGTTTGTATTATTAAATGCACCTTTATTAAAGAAGCGCGCAGAAAATATAGCAGGAAAGTACCAAGTCGACAAAATTCGATTACCGCAGCGAATGCTATAGGGAAGCAAGTCGACAAAAGTCGACTTCCGCAGCAAAAGAGTTAAGTTCAAAGAGTTAAGCAAATACATCTCAGTACAAAACAAATTCCACAAATACAATATTGAAGGTAAGAGGAAGCACAAAATACTATTACATTTTACAGTGATATCAAAACTTGCTTTTCACATCTGATCAACAGAGCGGCGATTAGGGTAAACTCCTGTGATACACCAACGAAAACTAAATGGAACTTAAAACCGGACAGAAAGCAACAGCGCTTACCCCAAGGCAGCCCATGCTGGTACCGAGGAGACGTTCACGACGTCAAAAACTTCGGCAGGCTGGGCAGGCCAAGACCAAGACGGCTCAGAGACTGAAGACCTCTCATGAAATGCTGCCTAGCCCCTTTTAAAGGGAACTCTAGCCTTGGTGTAGCCAATCAGAACACACGAGCTTGCCCGGATTGACCAATCACAACTCTTTCAACGGTCGCGATTATAGAAAATACAGGGGATAATGGAATAAGGCATGGCCTGGAAGTACAGATATAAACTGAGCGGCACGAAAAACGCAACACCCAATAAATTATGTGTAATTATCTATTTAATGGAAGTGAAGCACTTCAACCATTGTTTTTAGACGAGGTATGCTATTGGTGTTGCTTTTTGAGTAAACAATGAAGTGTTGATTGTTTATTGACTAGCCTCAATTGTTTTTTCCCGCGCACCTGGAAAACACATCGCTGGATGTGAGCCAATAATGTTTACCCGCTCTTGTAGCGCTTATTGTTGTACCTTTAATTGTTCCCCTTTCAATCACACATGTTTGTAGGATCTTTCTGTGACTCTCTTAATACGCTTTCTGGAGTAAACGTGCCGTTAAGCCCTGAACAAGCTGCGAAAGCTGTTGCTTTGGTGGAAGATGGTTGCAGCATGCATTACGTTGCAGAGGTGTTGAGTACTACACCTTCTACAATTTCCAGAACCGTACAAAGGTACAGGGAAACTGGAGGCTTTGCAAGGAGACCAGGATCAGGCCCGAGAAGAACAACATCGGAAAAAGATGACCGCTTCTTACAACTTCAAGTTCTCCGCAACCGTCACACCACCGCTATTGAAGCACGAAATCGACTCCACCAAGTTCGAGGGGTCAATGTTAGTGAGAGAACCGTTCGAAGAAGACTGGAAGAAGCCAATCTTCAGTCCAGAAGACCTGCTACAGGACCGGAACTCACCAGAGAGCATCGCACAGCTTGACTGTGTTTCGCAAGGGAAAATCTTGGCTGGACAGTACAACAATGGGATCAAGTGTTGTTCACCGACGAGTCACGATTTGGCCTCCGATCACTTGACGGAAGAGAGAGGGTCTGGAGAAGGCCAGGGGAAAGGTATTCCCCTTGCACATTCTCATCCAGGACACCTTTTCACAGTGGTTCTGTGATGGTGTTGGCAGGAATCAATACAGCTGCAAGGACGGATTTAGTCTTCGTGGAGCATGGGAGCCTTACCGCACATCGGTATGTGGAGGAAATTCTCCTGAACATGTTGTGCCTCTCGCTCCGTTTATTGGTGATGGTTTTACACTAATGCACAACAATGCATACCTACATGTTGTGAGAATTGTGCAACAGTTCTTGGATGAAACAGAGATTCATGCTATGGTTTGGCCTGCTCGAAGCCCCGATTTGAATTTCATTGAGCATGTTTGGGACCAGCTGGGGAGAAGAGTCCGTCAGCGCTATCCAGAGACCCTACAGGACCTACAGAACGCCCTCCTGGAAGAATGGGAGATGATTCCTCAACAGAACATTACTGCATTAATCAGGAGCATGCCTGAAAGGTTGAATGCCGTCATTGCTGCAAGAGGTGGCAATATACGCTTTTGAAGATGTGAACAGAGGTCCCCGAGATAGTCTCCAAGGTTTGTGAAGTGAAAGTGTGAAGTGTGTAACATTAAAACAGAGTGCATTACCTTTATGAGCTTACTCAAAATTTCCTTGAAATGTGCATCTCTCACTTAATTTGTTCAATTTGTTTATAATCATCTTTTCTTTTCATTGTTAGACCGTTAGATGGGACCGTACCACAATATTCCATCATAAGATGGTGTATTAGTGTCATAAAAGTATCATAAATTTATTCTAAATTTCAGTTTTTGAAAGAAATTGAAGTGTTGCGTTTTTCGTGCCGCTCAGTGTATATAATTCAAGTAAGAAGTTAAAATAACACATTAAATTACGCAAACAAAACTAAAATACAGTCAATGGGATAAAAGCACAGTTAACACGAATACAATAAGACAAAGGACATTACTACACATGATAAGAAAGACCATTATCCCTCATAAAACGGATGACGGGGTCTGCTGACTGCCCATCATCTCGCAGGATGAGGGAGATGGTACTCTGGAATTTTAGCCTACGACGCAGATCGACGAGGTCCAAACACTCCGTAAGGATGTGTACCACGGTAAGATGGTTGACGCAAGTACACACCGGACGGGGTTCTCCTTTCACTAAACAGGAGTGCGTGACTACACAGTGGCCAATACAAAGACAACATAATACCACGGCTTCCCTCTGAAAAGCCCGAAGGGAAGTCCTCCATACCTTCGTTGTATCTTTAATCACTCTCAGCTTATTTGGAAGTGGAGTGGCCTGCCACTCCATCTCCCAATGGGACATAACCAAATGTCTCAGCTGAGAGCGAATATCACTTGCTGGAACCTTGTAAGGCCATGGGGGCAGTTTAACTGCCTCCTTGGCAGCCTTATCTGCTAACTTGTTTCCCTCTACACCCATGTGGCTTGGGAGCCACATAAACGTGATGCTGGTGCCAGCACCCGAACACCCAGCCAGCAGGTCCTCGATCCGCTGCACCAGAGGGTGCCGAGGGAAGCAGGTATCAATAGACTGTAGCGAGCTCAAGGAGTCAGTACACAGAAGAAAGTGTCGGCGCTCATAGGACTGTGCGTACCGCAGAGCTTCAAGGATAGCACAGAGCTCTGCTGTGTACACACTACAGGTTTCCAGGAGAGCAAAAAGAAACCTGTCATTGTCGACAATGAATAAACAGCCGACCATCATTTCTGCCCTTGAACCATCCACATAAATGACGACTGAACCTGGATACTGGCCAACAACGGACAGAAAGAACCTCCGATAAATCGAAGGGTCCGTGTTTTCCTTCGGGCCAGTGTGCAGATCCAGGATTATTTCAGGTCGTCCTATTATCCACGGAGGTACCCCACTTGGTTGTCTGACAAGGCAGGGAACCGAAGGTACATCAAACAATCTGCGACTGTTATCAAAACGCATTCCCACCGGCCGCGTTGCTCGAGGATAAGCATCGTACAGCTGACTGTTTCCAATGTGGAATAAGCAAGGATAGCTTGGGTGAAGTGGCATCTGTCGCAAATTTGCACCATAGGACAGAAACATTCGCTGGCGCCTCAGGTGTAAAGGCGGCACACAAGATTCAGCGAGCAGGCTAGCAATGGAGCTTGTACGATAAGCTCCCTTCGCCAACATAATCCTGCTGTGGTGGATGCTGTTCAGTTTTGCCAGGATGCTTTGCCTTGCTGATCCATATGCTGCACTGCCGTAGTCTATCCTGGATAATATGTGTGCCTTATAAAATCATAGGAGCACCATGCAGTCAGCCCCCTAATTAGTGCTGCTAAGAAACTTCAAGATATTCAACTTCTTGGTGCATTGCACTTTTAACTGCCGCACGTGTGGCTCCCACGATAATTTGCTATCGAAAAGGAGCCCAAGAAATCTGTAAGTGTTAAGTACGGGAAGAGTGACATTTCCTAAATAAAGCTTAGGATGGGAGTGAAGTGCACACTGCCGGCAAAAGTGTACAACAGAGGTCTTAGCGGTTGAAAACCGAAAGCCATTTTCTGAAGTCCACTGTTCCACTCTCCTAATAGCTTGCTGTAAGTGTTGCTCTGCGGCTGCCATATTATACGAGCTATAATGCAGAGCAATATCGTCCACATATAGCGACGGAATTACTGCTGAACCAACAGCAGCGACAAAAACGTTTATGGCAATCGCGAACAGAGGAACACTAAGAACCGATCCCTGTGGGACACAATTTTCTTGAACGTGGTATTGAGAATATGCCCTCCAAACTCGGACATGGAATAGACGGAGAGACAAAAAATTCACAATAAATACCGGCAAGTTACCTCGAAATCTCCACTGATGCAGGACTATAAGGATACCATATCGCCATGGGGTGTCATAGGCCTTTTCAAAGTCGAAGAAAACAGCCAGCAAATGCTGTTTGCGGAGAAATGCATCCTGGATAGAACTGTCCAGGCATACCAGGTGGTCGGTGGTAGAGCGATTGGCTTGAAAACCACTTTTTTTCCTATTTGTTTTACATCGCACTGACAGAGATAGGTCTTATGGCGATGATGGGATAGGAAAGACCTAGGAATGGGAAGGAAGCGGCTGTGTACTTAAGGTACAGCCCCAGCATTTGCCTTGTGTGAAAATGGGAAACCACGGAAAACCATCTTCAGGGCTGCCGACAGTGGGGTTCGAACCCACTATCTCCCCGATGCGAGCTCACAGCTGAGTGCTCCTAACTGCACGGCCAACTCACATGGTAAGAAAACCACATTGGTACTCGGACAAAAGACCTGGTTTCTCCAGAAACCACACAAGTCGGCGATTTACCATCCTCTCAAGTAGCTTACACAAACAGTTAGTAAGACAAATAGGTCTATAGCTTCCTGCATACTTGTGATTTTTGTCAGGCTTGAGGACAAGGAATGACTATGCCCTCTCGCCAATGAGATGGAAACTCACCCTCAATCCAGATTCTGTTGAACACACGAAGGAGATATAACAGACTATTCTCACTAAGGTGTTTAAACATCTGGTTATGGACACTGTCTGGCCCAGGAGACTTGTTCCCACTCCGTAAAGGGGACGTTATAGTCCTCTGAAGCTCGAGTGGCAAAACGAAGGTGATGACGTTCTGCCTCTCGCTTCAGAGCAAGGAAATCACAATGGTAATTCCCGGAGGCAGACACATCCGTGAAATGACTAACTAGATGGTTAGCAATTGAGAGTGGTTCAGGGACGATACTGCCTGCAATGGAAATTCCCGCTACAGAAGATGATCCTTGGATACCCGAAATACGTCGAAGTCCATACTTGAGATGATGGAGTATGTGACGTCATCGACGACAGACATCTCTCCCACTAAACTTTCTTACTTTGGTGAATAAGTGGTGAATAAGAACTCACGCCTTAGGGTGGAGTTTTTTAAATGTTACCCAGTTGGCCAGAGTAGGCTGCCTACGATAACGTTTATGAGCGCAACGGCATTCTTTTATAGCTGCTGCAATTGCTTCGTTCCACCAAGGAACAAGTTTGTGACAAGGAGTCCCTCAAAAAGAGGAAATGGACTCCTCAGCAGCAGCAAGAATACCTTGTGTTATGTAATTGATATCGCCATCCATGCTCCGCTTGGTAACATTGTTAAAAAGAACTAGTGATGTGAACTTTGGCCAATCAGCATGTTTAAGAATCCATCGAGGAGGAGCCTCGACGGATTTTTGTTTCAACAAAGTAAGAATAATGGGAAAATGGTCACACTCACAGAGATCATCGTGTGTATTCCACTAAAACAGGGTAACCAGCATTCGACTAATGTCTATGCGAGAGTATGTGCTGTAACCTACACTGAAATGAGTTGGTTCTCCTGTATTTAAACTACATACATCCAGCTCTCTTACTAATGTTTCCAACTCCCTTCTCCTAGGGCAAGGCGCTTCAGAGCACAATGTACGGTGATGGGCGTTGTAATTGCCCCATATGAGGAAAGGAGGTGGAAGCTGATCCATAAGATCAGTGACATCATTTATATTAGGAGGCTGGCCTGGTGGAAAATAAACATTACACACGGTTGCTATGACAGACAGCGGAACGCGAACTGTTACAGCCTACAGCGGGGTTCTTAGTGGAATCTATTCGCTGTAGGAATCAGAACGGACAAAAATGCCAACACCACCAGAAGCCCGGTCAGCATAATGTTTCTCTGTCGAGTATAGTCGAAAATTTCTCAAGACCATATGTAGACATGGTCTGAAATTTGTTTCCTGAATGCAGACTATACTTGCCGAATACTCGCTCATGAGCTGGCGTAGTTCAGCAAGATGCCTATCATAACTGTTACAATTCCAGTGTAACAGTGCCATAGTGTGGGTGTTGACTTCTGAGGTTTAGGTTAGCAGCAGCGAGATGCTACCTAACCTACACTCACATCGCTATCAGAAGATGGAGATAAATGCTCCATGTGCATTACCTTGTCACCAGACAAGGTCATGCATGCCTTGAACTTCCACGTATTCCGGTAGCGGGGTTTCTTCCTACAAGGGGAGCACACAGGTGTTCCAGGATTAAAACCCGCTGGCGCAGATTCAGACCCTCCAGGTGGAGGGCATGAGACCCCATTTGTAGGAGAGGTGGAAGAACGCCTTGTAAGGGCGCTCTTCTTTACCGCCGTCAATTCTTGTTTAGATGGGCTGTGAGGTAATTTCCAAGCCCTGGTTGACGATTTTGCCTCTGCCGGCTTAGGCGTGGCTTTCGCCGACCTTGTGAGGGAAGGAGATGTTTTCTTCTTCTCCTGCTGTGCCGGCGTAGGTTTCTTAGCTGCCACAGGCTTTTTGTGGTAAATGCTAAGTTAGGAATGAACTCGATGGATGAAGCTGTACGCATACACCGGCTTCGGTGGTGGGGGGTCATGTGAGGCGAATGGGGGAGGATAGTTTACCTAGGAGAATAATGGACTCAGTTGTGGAGGATAAGACAACTAGAGGGAGACCAAGATGACTATGGTTAGACTCAGTTTCTAACGATTTAAATGTAAGAGGTGTAGAACTAAATGAGGCCACAGCACTAGCTGCAAATAGAGGGCTGTGGCAACATTTAGTAAATTCACAGAGGCTTGCAGACAGAATGCTGAAAGGCATAACGGTCTATAATGATGATGTATGTATGTACACTTATTTAAACACACTTAGTTCATCTTGTTAAAAACTGGACTTGAGTTTACAAAGAATTGGGACAGGTTTTTATAAATGTTATACTAGGTCCGTGTTGGTTTACAATACACCTTGAGAAGTCCCCTCTTCCCTACAGCTTGCAATAAGACTACAGCAAAAACATCAATCGTACATTCAGCAAATGTTGGAGAGTTGTTTACAAACAAAAGTCCAATTCTACGTAAACTCAAATCTAGTTTTTAACAAGACAAACTTTTTCATGTTTTAGATTAAGATGTATATGTATAGTTAACATTGTTTTTAAGGTGCTAGTAAGTGACGACTTTTTCCACAGAGAAAAACTCTACATGGAAGATACATACATATATTATAGACCATTATGCCTTTCAGTATTCAGTCTGCAAGCCTCTGAATTTACTGTATGTCACAAATGTCAGAATCTTCTATATGCAACTAGTGCTGGAGCCTCATTTAGTTCTATACCTCTTATTTTTAAATCGTTATAAACTGAGTCTAACCATCGTTGTCTTGGTCTCCCTCTACTACTCTTACCCTCCATAACAGAGTTCATTTTTCTCCTAGGTAACCTATCCTCCCCCATTTGCCCCTCACATGACCCCACCCCCGAAGCCGGTTGATGTATACGGTTTCATCCATTGAGTTCATTCCTAACTTAGCCTTTATCTCCTCGTTCCGAGTACCTCCTGCCATTGATCCCACCTGTTTGTACCAGCAATCATTCTCACTACTTTCATGTCTTTTACTTCTAACTTATGAATAAGATATCCCGAGTCCACCCAGCTTTCACTTCCATAAAGGAAAGTTGGTCTGAAAACAGACCGATGTAAAGATAGTTTTGTCTGGGAGCTGACTTCCTTCTTACAGAATATTGTTGATCGCAACTGCAAGCTCACTGCATTATCTTTACTGCACCTTGATTCAATCTCACTATATTACCATCCTCAGAGAACACATCCTAAATACTTGAAATTATCTACCTGTTCCAGCTTTGGATCACCAATCAGACATTCAATTCTGTTGAATTTCTTGCCTACTGGCATCAATTTAGTCTTTGAAAGGCTAATTCTCATACAATACTCATTGCACCTATTTTCAAGTTCCAAGATATTAGACTGCACATTTTTGGCACAATCTGCCATTAAGACAAAGTCGTCAGCATAGGCCAGACTGGTTACTACATTTCCACCTAACTGAATCCCTCCCTGCCATTTTATACCTTTCAGCAGATGGAAGATTGAAAACAAATATTAAATGTATAATAAGAACGCACTCAATGGCCAGTCTAGTATTGTATTTTAAACTTAATGATTCTTTTTACGGCTGAGAATGTCTCAAAGACGAGATGAAACATGTTCTATGTTCTAATATGAAGAAAATAAAGCATATGTCATCTATAAGATTATAAGTTGTATTGAATAGGTGGAACATTTTCATAACACTACTCCCTTGTCCAAAATCACCCAGAGCAAATCGTGCTGCTTTCCCTTTGTATCCTTTCCAGTTCTCCAATCAAGTAAACCTGGTGTGCGTCCCATACACTGAAACCATACTCTAATTGGGGTCTTATAAGAGAATTATGCACCCTCTGCATTACATCCTTAATACACCCCTTAAATACTCTCATAACCATGTGAAGAGATCTGTAACCTTTCTTGTTAATATGATTACCCCAATGAAGATCATCACTTATATCAACACCTAGGTACTTAGTGTTCCCCTTGAGGTACTATCATCCCACCAACACAGTAATTAAAACTGAGGACTTTTCCTCTTGATGAAACTGAAAATCTGAGCTTTCACCCTGTTTACCATCGAACGATTGTCCGCTGTCCATCTCGCAATATTGTACAGGTCTTTTCTGTATTCGCTCACTATCCTGCAACTAATTTCCTATTGTATACAGTTTAACATCATCAGCAAATAGCCTTATCTCTGATTCCAGTTATTTAATCATAGAATTTATACACTGCCAGACAAAAAACGTTAAGCACCCAGGAGTGGTTAAAGGTGAAGGAAACTACATATGCTGAAAGACCATGTGCCTTTATTGAACTGATTACAATATGGGTTGAAAAGACAAGGCCGTTGGTGCCAGGGCAGTAGGATGTCGCACCCCCGGCCCCAATGCATGCCCTTATGCAGTTCGAAATGGTGTCAAACAGCCTTTGGATCCTGTCCTGAGACAAGTTCTCATCTACAGTTGCTGCAGTTGTCCCTCCAGGTCTCGCTGGTTGGTACTGGGACGGAGTCCCCTTCTAATGTCATCCCACACGTGTTCAATGATGAGAGAGGCCCGGTGAACTTGCTAGCCACAGGAGGACCTCAACATGCTCTAGGCAGTCCATAGACACACGTGCTGTGTGGGGACGTGCGGATGCAGAATGTCTGATGTATTGCTGTGCCGTCAAGGTCTGCTGAAGCACTATTAGATGTGAACTGAACGCATATCCTATTACTCTCCACACTATGATGTCAGGGATTACGCCTGTGTCTCCTTCCACAATATGGGCAGGATCTGCCCTCAACGCCAAACCTGCACAAGATGGTCATCAGAGGTTATGGAGAAGCAGGACTTATCACTGAACATGATGTGACACCAGTGGTTCTCTGTCCATGCCTCTCAGGCAAGGCACCACTCCAAGCGCAGGCGTTGGTGTTCTGGTGTCAATGGCAACCGACACATGGAGTGGTAGGACCTCAAAACAGTGGATGCGAGTCGTCGAGACACTGTGCGGGAACTCGCAGAATGTCGTTGAGTCTCCAGTACATATTCGTGGATGGTGGGTGCTTACGTTATGGGATCCCGCAATGCTTGGTGCAGTGCATGACGGTCCTCCTTCGGGGTGGTGTTTCTTGGTTGACCCGAACCTGCACAACGTGGTTGGATGTCCTTAGGTACCCATTGAATCCAAAATCGGGCCACTGTGACCTATGAATGGCCCACATGCACGGCAACTGCACAATAAGACCAACCAGCCTCATGCAGTCCCACAATGCGGCCTCTGTCAAATGGTGTCAGTTGGTGGATAGGCTGTCTAACGCGTCTGTGAGGCATCGCAGGTACTTCATACTGTATGTAGTCATCTCTGCATGTCTTGCTTAACTGTCTGATTCACAGCAGTTGACTGGAAACAACAACAGGACGGTGCCATCATGAATGCACTCTGGTGGGCATTCTACATATTAAAGATCCTTGTAAATCTAATAATTTACTTACACATCAATGAAATGAAATGGCGTATGGCTTTTAGTGCCGGGAGTGTCCGAGGACAAGTTCGGCTCGCCAGATGCAGGTCTTTTGATTTGACACCCGTAGGTGACCTGTGCGTCTTGATGAGGATGAAATGATGATGAAGACAACACATACACCCAGCCCCCGTGCCAGCGAAATTAACCAATTAAGGTTAAAATTCCCGACCCTGCCGGGAATCGAACCCGGGACCCCTGAGACCAAAGGCCAGCACGCTAACCATGTAGCCATGGAGCCGGACTTACACATCAATGTATGCATGTATACCGAAATGGGATAATGTTTTTTGTCAGGCAGTATACATATATATGAAAAAAAATGAATAAAGGTCCAATAATACTACCCCGCAAGATCCCACTCTTAATCATTACAGGATCAGATAACACTTCACATATTCTAATTCTCTGAGTTTTATTTTCTAAAAATTTAGCCATCCCTTCAACCACTATTTTGTCTAGTCCAATAGCCCTCATTTTCATCAGTAATCTCCCATGATCTACTCTATTAAAAGCCTTGGATAGGTCAATAGTGATACAGACCATCTGATCTCCTGAATCTAAAATATCTGCTGTATCTTGCTGGAATTCTACAAGTTAAGCTTCACTGGAATGACCTTTTCTAAACACCAACTGCCTTCTATCAGACCAGTTGGTAATTTTGCAATGTGTCTAATATAATCACAAATAATATTTTCGCCCAGCTTACAAACAACATATGTCAAGATAACTGGCTTGTAATTATTTGTTTTATGTTTGTCACACTTTTCCTTGTACACTGCGGTTACTACTGTAACTCTCGATTAATTTTTGTATTGCTCCTTCATGCAAACAATAATCAAATAACTATTTCAGATATGGCACTATATACCAACCCATAGCCTTTAATATATCCCCAGAAATCTTAACAATCCCAGCTACCTTTCTAGCTTTCAACTTTTGTATCTTTCTGCAAACGCCTTTCTTATCATTGTTACGGGGTTACCCGTGGAATGCAGAGGTGAAAGAAGGTGCGGGCTAGAATGGGTCTATCCACAATATGAAGCTAAACTTAAAATTTTACTGAAGGTTATATTTCCAATAGATAACACGATTTAACAAATTTTCACTAGGTGAAATAACAATGAAAGATCAGGTACAAGGTATAATTTTACAAACAAGAACACGAAAGCACAAGTTTAGGGGTCTTTACAAGTTCTGGGCTTTGAGCCCCAATTTTTACAATCCTTGAGCTACTTGCCCAACTTTACTAAGGCACATTTTTGTCCAAAGGGCAGAAAACCCCTTCATTCAAGGAGCATCTGCTCCAAAAACCATATCAGGCCTCCTAGAGGCACTTTTACCACATATATAAGAGCTGGCCCGCTCTCAATTTTTCACGCCTATTACCAGGCCATACCAGATTTAACACTTAATTGCCCTCAAGGCACAACTTATATCAAATAAAGCGGGGGTATCTCGTACCCAACCTACTGGGCCTTAGTAGAAAAAAAATAGGTTAAGTAAATGGCCCAAAATACAAAATGAATGGAGGCATGTACTTGCACTCCTAAATGAAACTTCTTAAAACCTAAGAGGCACAAGGCCGATGGAACAGGGGCTATTCCCAAACTATGGAGGTGACTCGTATAAAGAAAATTTAAGACATTACAAAAAGGAAGAAAACCAATTACAAAATGTAGTCACCTCAAACCAAAATGAAGGGGAGCTCGAGAGGGTAAATCACTCCCTATCCCCGAATTACAGTTAAAGATATATGAAGTTTTACAAAAGCGACGGAGAATTACATGTTTGAAGATAGGTTACATAATAAAGGTTTCGGACCTTCCCCGCGGGTTAAACTGCTGAGCTAGCAAGAAATAAAGATGTTAAGCGGCCATTACCTTACTGAAGAACTGCTGCCTGAAGAAAGAGGCGCTTCCCACCTCCTGCTACATGTCCATACACTAAGTTAAATGTTGATGATGTGGCCGAGAGACAGGAAAGTCAGCAGTTTTTATACCCTCTGGGAAGATTCGAGACCTTTCATGAATAATTAAGACACACCCACCGGCGTTTATTGGGTAGCTTACAGTTACACATCAAAATCGAAGAAGAAAAACACGATTGGTCAAAATTTAATTACAGAAATAATCGATTGGCTAACTTCAAAACTGGTGGAAAGAAAAGATTAATATTGCCAACCCAAAGAACGAAATTTAGTAATAAGAAAACTTATGAGTACAAAATATCTTCAAGGAAGTTCCCTCACTTCGCACCAGGGTGAATGATCATAGTTTTTTAGTAGAGACATCTATGAGACAATGTCCAAACTTCTTGAAAAATAGTAAACAAAAACACATCAAAATTAACACAGTGACATCTTTAGAGCAAAAGTTTAAGTAGATCCAGTTTTAAGTTCACAGTTTCTCCTGTAGAGGAGTACTTTAAGGCGGAAAATTCAAATGTGCGGCGTAGAGGTGTACCAGCCGGTACAATCATCTTAGGTAAATTTCAGTAATTTGTCAGTATTAGTCGCCTTCTGTATCTGGACATTATCCTTATATTCAACTACTTTTACATACTGCTGACTGAATACTTCTGTCTTCACCGAGCGACTTGACCGTGCAGTTAAGGGCAAACAGCTGTGAGCTTGCATTCAGGAGATAGTGGGTTTGAACCCCACTGTTGGCAGCCCTGAAAATGGTTTTCCATGGTTTCCCATTTTTACACCAGTCAAATGCTATGGCTGTACCTTACTTAAGGCCATGGCCACTTTCTTCCCACTCCTACGCCTTTCCTATCCCATCACTGCCATAAGACCTGTCTGTGTCGGTGCAGTAATAATTCTGCCTTCTGTTAAGTCCTCACATATACACTCCCCTTGTTCATTAATGATCCCTGGCATATCCTTTCTGGAACCTGTTTCTATCTTAAAGTATCAATACATATCCTTCTATTGCAGTCTAAAATTTATAAGGCTTCAATTATGTTTGCAATCATGTTATCTTTAGCTGACTTTTTTGCTAAATTCATGTTCCTTGTAAGCTCCTTCAATTTCCTAACTTTATCTCTTTTTAATGTGCACCTTCTTAATCCCTTTTTTCCCTGTCTTCCTTCCCTATCTTCGCTCAACCATGCCCATATCGTAGCTGTGAACCTTCCCCATATGTATGATCTAATGACAAAATCCTATGTACAGCTGTAGAAAATCAAAGTAGGGACTGTGAAGGTATGTAAGCATTTTTGCAATGTTCATTTGTTACATGAAAGTAGGTTAGATAGGGTTGTGCAGTCACTTGGATATCAGAACCATGGAAACAGTTAGAAGCAGCTGAATCTGAACAAGTATATTTAGAAACCAGTAAGCGCAATTTAAATTTTGAGCCTCAGGATGTATAGTTACTTCTACAGGTCCCAAGGTACGGTGACAAACAATTAGATTAGGAGGTTCAGATCAATGTAGTGAACTGGATATGCCTAGGACAGCAAACAGTGAACCTTAGTCTAACTCAAAAGTAGAGGTTGATATTTTGGCTTGGAATTCTCAGAAGCTGATGAATAAGTGTTAATTGTTGGACATATTCTTAGCGAAGAATTCTGTAAAGATGTGTAATTCTGAGCATTGGCTTGTTGAAGATCAAACAGATTTTTTTAAATTTAGATGTTTATGTACTGCAGTCTACATATTATAGTAAGGAGCACAAAAATGGGGTGTGTCAGTGTTTACTTTGAGTACATTAAAATGTAAGGTAATAGATATCTCTATGTGTAGAATTATATTTTTAAGTTATTCCAGTCCCGGGGCGAGCCTCAGCTACCGGGCGGGTTGCAGGTGGCGGATAGCGAACGGCCCTCAAATATAGGGGTTAGCTGCGAATAGGGGGAAACCCGAATAAGCAGTCCCGGACCAAGGCAATACTGCTGCCTTGCAGAGAGGGAGATACCTCAAAGGCTAAGGGAAAAAACCCTGACAGAAAATCTAGCAGGTCGAGGGCTATGATGGAGGAAGCCCCTCCCACAAGGCTTTGGAACTAGGGCTGATAACCCAAGTATCCAAGAAACAATTATTAAAGGAAATTACAGACGGGAAACCGGATTGATTAAACTGTTGATGACCAAGCGAGGAAAAAGGACTATGAACATGG
Organism: Anabrus simplex; assembly: GCF_040414725.1. Classification (NCBI taxonomy): domain Eukaryota; kingdom Metazoa; phylum Arthropoda; class Insecta; order Orthoptera; family Tettigoniidae; genus Anabrus; species Anabrus simplex. The sequence continues at coordinate 803,342,978 of NC_090266.1, forward strand.
CAACCTGGAATGTACGGGGACTAGCTAGCAAGGAGTTCGAACTGTTGTCAGAAATGCTAAGAGCAAGGCTGAACATACTGGCAGTAACAGAGACCAAGAAGAAAGGCAGTGGGTGTGAACAGCTAATGGAACCAAGCAGTGGTGAAAGGTTTTTAATGTTTCATTCAGGCGTGGACAAGGAACAGAGAGCAAAGGGAGGAGTCGCCATAGTTATCCCCGAAGGCTACAGGCATTACGTCAAGTGCTGGAAATTCATCAACGAAAGAATGATGTCAGTGGCTTTAACTCTCAACAGCAGCACCAATGAAGACACTACTTTCATTGCTGTATATGCACCAAATGAAGATGACATCTCAGAAGAGAAAGACAGGTTTTGTGATGAATTGCAAAGAACAGTAGACGACACCATGGGAACCATTTTCATCCTTGGTGACTTCAATGGCAGGGTTGGAAACAACACAGAGGGAATGGAGGGCCTGCTTGGGAAATATGGAGAGGTTCACCAGAATAACAGTGGGAGAAGACTCCTGGACATGTGTATAGGCAATGACTTTGTAATAGCAAATACTATGTTCCCACACAAAGAAGCACACCGCTACACAACAGAAGTCGCCAGTCGCAATGAGAAATCAATCATTGACTACATCTTAGCGCCACGTAGCCAGTGAAGATATATCTTAGATGTCAGGGTATACAGAGGTTATGAAATTGGAAGCGATCACTATTTGGTAGTTATGCGGCTTCACATTAACATCAAGACCAACAACTCAGTTACCAGGAGGAAACCTAAAGAAAGAACAAAGGTGCATAAATTGAGAGAAGAGGCCACCCAGCAAGCATACCAAGATGCTGTGAAACAACGGATTGACCTACTGAAATTGCCACCTGCGGGAGAAGACCGACTGGAAGAGACGTGGTGCCTGTTCAAGGAGGTAATCTTTGAAGCTGCAGCTGAAGCCTGTGGAATGACTAGGGGAGGACAACGTCAGAAGAGGACACCATGGTGGACAGAAGAGGTGAAGGAACTAGTCAGGGAGAAGTAGAAATTGTGGAAGAAATACTTATTCACTAAACACCCAAGTGATTATGAGGTCTACAAAAAACAAAGGATTGCAGTGAAGAACGCAGTGAAAGATTCAAAACAACAGTTGTGGGAAAAGTTCAGAGAAACAATGGAAGGAAACCCACAAAATAACCAAAAGCTGTTTTACAGGGTACTGAAATCTTTGCGAACGGAGAAGCAGTGTCCCCTCAAGTCCATAAAGGACAAAAGCGGAAACCTCCTCCGAAGTGAAAATGACATCATGGAACGGTGAAAAGAACACTTTCAAGAACTGCTCGGAGGACATATGGAAACTGAGGATAACGATCAAACAGAAGGAAAACAGCAGCACCAAGAGGAAGATGAGACCTGTGAGGAATTGCGAATTGAGGAACTAAAGCGTGCACTGATGAAAATGAAACTAGGCAAAGCTGCAGGCCACGACCAGATAGCACCTGAGATGCTCAAGTTTATGGGCAAAAGTGGTGAAGATTTGTTCCACCGTATTATCAACCTGGCCTGGAAAACAAAGAAGGTACCAACTGACTGGGAGTACAGTGTCACTGTTCCAATATTCAAGAAAGGGGACAACAGAGATTGCACAAACCATCGTGGCATATCGCGCCTGAGCATGCCGGGAAAAATATATGCAAGGATCCTGGAAGATAGATTAAGGCAAGTTGTAGAACCACAGTTCGATGAAGCGCAGTGTGGGTTTCGGCCAGGAAGAAGCACCCAAGACATCATTTTCACCATCAGACAGATCAGCGAGAAACTGATGAAATACGGAAAAGAGGCGCATCTCGCCTTCATCGACCTAGAGAAAGCCTTTGACACCATTCCGAGAGTTGAAATTTGGAAGACACTAAAGAAAAGAAATGTTGACGAACAACTAACAGCAGCAATTCAAAGCCTGTACAGTCAATGTCAGAATTATGTTCAAACCTGCAATGCAGAGTCTCAGGTGTTTGAGACCTCAGTGGGACTCAAACAAGGCTGCATCCTCAGTCCACTTCTCTTCATTACCTTAATGAATGATGTGATCAAATCATGTAATGGGAAGGTGCAGAAGTTCAAGCTCGGCCATAAGTTTCTGAGGCCAGTGTATATCACCCATTGTGCCTTTGCTTATGACATATTGCTGCTGGGAGATTCGGAAAGGAATCTACAAAAGAACTTGTTAATCTGGGAAGAGCTGGAAAAGAGGGGCATGAAAATCAATGCAAGAAAAACTCAGACCATGATGATGTCACGGCAGCCTACCTCACAGCAGATTGCACTGAATGACGGTACAATATTGGAGCAGACCACCAATTTTAAATACCTTGGAGCCACATTGTAGGAAGATGGCAGAATAGATGTAGAAATTATAGCTCGAACCCAAGCCTCCGGGCAGCTCTTCAATGCACTGAAGAGAAATTTTCTTAACAACCCTTCTGTGTCTAAATCCACGAAACTCCGTGTGTACAAGGTGATATATCTGCCAACCTTGCTCTAAGGCTGTGAAACCTGGGCATTGACCAGCAAACACCGGAGTAGAATTCAGGCATCAGAAATGCGATTTCTCCACAAAATTGAAGGGAAAACGAGAAGGGACAGAATCAGGAATCAGACCATCAGAACCAGTCCTGACGTCTCACCTGTTCGAGAAAATTGAACAGAGCCAACTACGATGGTTTGGACATGTCCAAAGAATGGAGGTTACGAGAATGGCTAAACAAGCTTTGGACGCCACAATGCAAGGAGCTAGACCGCGCGGCAAACCCAGAAGAATGTGGGAAGAAGATGTAAAGGCAGCTGTGGAAGCCAGGGGTGGGGAATGGAGGAAAGTGAAGGAGCTGGCCCGTGACAGAACCTGCTGGAGGACCCTCTGGAAAACCTCTACACCGCAAGGTAGAAGATGAGTGAGTGAGTGAGTGAGTGAGTGAGTGAGTAAGTAAGTAAGTAATTCCAGTGCTCATATATGATCTAAATCAGGTTGTTGTCTCAGTATACAATTCTCCTAATGATGTAGACGTCTTTTTTGAACAGAAGGAAAAGTAGTTGTTTAAGTTGGTTTCATATAATGGGTTTAAGGTGTATATCTGTGGAGACATCAATCTTGATGTCACTCAAGATAAGAGAAAAATGATAATTTTCTAAATTTGCTGTTATCTTTCCATTTTCATTGCGCTAACTACAAACCTACAATAGGGACAGCAGTCCTTGATAATACCTTGGTACACTCAACACAATCATTGACCTAGGCTCCAATCATCAAGCCTTTGGCTGAAGCCAACACTATACGTAGAGCACCTGCCAAATAATCAGTTTTCAAGCAAATTTTTTTGGAATGTAAACAGCTAGAATTTACAAGATTAAATTCTGTAGACTTGGAAGGATTGTTGGATGGAGTTCACAATAATACCAAAGGTAGAAAATTTGATAAAACACATTTTTAACATTGTTTGAAGAGTACCTTCATCTCATTAAAAGAACCTATGGTATTCCTAGTAAAAGTTCTGACCCACTCTTAAATCGATTAAAATGGTATACAGAAGAGCTGGGGTATATGAGGAAACGGAACATGTTAAGCTATATATTGTCAAAGAATGGGAGTAAGGAGTATGTAGATTTCTACAGGAAAGGAACGAAACAATATAAACAAGCAATCAACACAGCAAAGTTGGAACCCAATGAAAATTTTATAGCTGGGGCAGTCAAACGCAAAGCTGCATGGCAAGTAATTAGTAAGGAGAGTAATAAAATTAGGGAAAAACAAAAAACTGAAATATCCCTCGAATTTAATGACTAATTCGTTCATCCAACAGATGTTTATGGATACGTAGGTGACTCCCCAACTGATTTGATGGATTTGATTGTCCAAAGCTGTGGAGTTTGTGAAGTCAAGTGTGGCGAAGAAACTTGAAGTTTCACACAGCCAAGACATGTATGACCTACCAAATAATATTCCAAAATCAATAATAGATTATTTTCTTAAACCTCTCACTATCTGTATTAATAATAGTTTGCAAACAGGAGTTTTTCCATAAACTCAAAAGTTCAAAAGTAATCCTGGTAATTAAAAAAGGTGAACATACTGAGCCAAGCAATTACCAGCAAGTTTCAGTTGTCCCAGTTTTTAGAAAAATTCTAGAATGTATTATGGTAGAGCAATTGGTAGAGGTTTTTGAAACTAATAACCTTCTGTGTAATGAATGGTTTGGATTTCAATTGGTTAAATCAACTATTGGAGCAACTGACTCCTAGCTTGAACACGTTCTTTTTGCTTTAAAAAAACAAGAGGCTAGCTCAGATTACGTTATGTGATCATAGTAAGGCTTCTGACTGCATTTTCCATATAAATTTTATTACAAAATTAAATTACTATCGAGATAAAGATAAGCAGCTTGATATCCTGAAGTCATACCTAGGTCATCGCGAACAAGCAGTAGAATTTGAAGGTTTGAGGTCATCTAATTTTTACATTAATCATTGTGTGCCAATGGGCTCAGTATTAGAACCATTTTTGTTTTTCGTGCTAATAAATGATCTAGTTTACAATGAGACCCCTACAACCAGTTCAGTCTAATATGTGAACGATACAACTTTCATGACAAATACTAAAACTGTAGAAGTAGTTAGACAGCTAACAAAGAATACCCTACATCCAGCAACCGAATGGTTTACAACAAACAAGCTCTTACTAAATTCCAACTAAAACTGAAGCACTGATATTTAGTTTAAATACTCATCAAATTATTGAAGATAATGACCCTGTCAAACTGTTTTTTTTTTTTTTTTTTTTTTTTGTTTTTTTTTTTGCTAGTGGCTTAACATCGCACCGACACAGATAGGTCTTATGGTGACGATGGGATAGGAAAGGCCTAGGAATTAGAAGGATGCGGCCGTGGTCTTAATTAAGGTACAGCCCCAGCATTTGCCTTGTGTGAAAATGGGAAACCATGGAAAACCATCTTTAGGGCTACCGACAGTGGGATTCAAAACCACTATCTCTCGGATGCAAGCTCACAGCCGCGCGCCCCTAATCGCGTGGCCAACTCACCCGGCACAAGGAACAATAAGCCGGATGAATATAGCAGATGACAACCCTGACAAGGAACAGGATTACGAATTGGTATACTGAATATACAAACAGTAGACATGATGAAGAGAAGAAAATTGGATGTATTAGGGCTGGCAGAGACTAAATGGTGGGGTAGAAGGTAAGAGAGAGCTGCAGAATGGTTTTGGGTTGTACTGGATAGAGAAAGATGAAAGAAAGCGAAATGGAGTGGGAGTGGTAGTGAGAAATGGATTGAAAGAGGAAGTAAAGGGGATAAATGACAGGTTGATGAAAGTGAAAATAACAGATAAGGGAAAAAGCTGGGAAACTGTACAAGTGTAAGCACCACAAGTAGGATGCACACAACAGGAGAAAGATGACTGAGGAAGAATTCGAGAGACAGTTGAATGGCCAAAACACCACAGTAATGGGAGACATGAAAGCCCATGTAGACACGGAAACGAAGGGAAAAAGCTACTGGATTTGTGCAAACGAAGTGGGATGATGATTAGGAATGCAAGGTCAAAGAAGAGACAGAACCATAAGATAACCTGATACAGCAGTGATTGGTCTATGAAATCCACTGTGGATAATAATAATAATAATAATAATAATAATAATAATAATAACAACAACAATAATAACAACAATAACAATAATAACAACAATAACAATAACAATAATAATAATAATAATAATAATAATAATAATAATAATGTTATTGGCTTTACGTCCCACTAACTACTTTAACGGTTTTTGGAGATGCCAAGTTACCGGAATTTAGTCCCGCAGGAGCTCTTTTGTGTGCCAATAAATACAGACATGCGGCTGACGTATTTGAGTACCTTCAAATACCGCTGACTGAGCCAGGATCGAACCTGCCAGTTGGGGTCGGAAGGCCAGCGTCCCAACCGTCTGAGCCGCTCAGCTTGGCCATTATGGATTACACGATCTTTTGCTATTTGTTTTACATTGCACCGACACAGATGGGTCATGTGGTGGCAATAGGATAGAAAAGGCCTAGGAATGAGAAGGAAGCGGCCGTGGCCTTAACGTACAGCCCCAGCATTTGCCTGGTGTGAAAATGGGAAACCACGGAAAACAATCTTCAGGGCTGCCGACGGTGGGGTTTGAACCCACTATCTCCCAGATGCAAGCTCACAGCTGCACGCTCCTAACCGCATGGCCAACTCGCCCTATGATTACATGATTTACGACTGTGAAATGAAGAGGAATGTTACAGATGTAAGGGTAAATGCTTCACACTAGGCGACAGGAATCGGTGACCGGAATGAGCTACAGAGTAGCTCAGGTGAATTCAGTGTCACTGAACGGTAGCCGGTCGTGTTACTTAGACGCCTTTCCCGGCTTAGTGCCAGTTTTCATCATGAGTCCTCAGGCAGCATCCTAGGTTTCATTCACATCGTATGTTCAAAGATCATATGGAAAAAGGACTGTTTTATATACAGTAGAACCCACTTAACCGAACTTCGCTTAACCAAAACCCAGCTTAACCGAAATGCTCTGGAAAAACTGTATTTTAATATTTTGTTTTTACCCTCTCATTCTTAGCCGTTGATATTAGTAATTGTCTTGCTATATGTGCTGAGAGCTACTAGGCAAATCCTATTTTTATATTATGACTTATGCCAGAATGCACGTGTAGCATAAAACAAAACTGTTTCTTGCCCTCGAGTTCGTTCCATGATACATTTTTCCTTGAACAAGCAGGAATTATTATTACTGTATTATTATTATTATTATTATTATTATTATTATTATTATTATTATTATTACTGTATTATTCGTCACGAAGATAATGCAGACGACTCCGACCTTGACAATAGCAGTTCTGAGAATCGAGTTACAGCGGATGATGGATTTAATGCACTGGAGGTAAGAATGATTTCAAATTTATATTAAAATACAGTACCACACGCTTTAATTACAGTACTGTAATAAAATTACTGTATACAGTATTCAGTTCAGTAGTAAAAAAAAATGTTTCATTACTTCACACTACTTTGCGCTTTTTGTTGAACAAAGCATTCTACATCAGCTGATGTATTGTTGATGGTAAACGGTGGTGTAACATAGCTGCACAACAGCACTGCACCAAGAAAATTCAGAAGAAAATCGCTGATTTTATACAATGAGTAACATACATACATACATACATACATAATCATTATAGACTGTTATGCCTTTCAGCGTTCAGTCTGCAAGCCTCTGAGAATTTACTAAACGTCGCCAAAATCCTCGATTTGCAGCTAGTGTTGTGGCCTCATTTAGTTCTATACCTCTTATCTTTAAATCGTTAGAAACCGAGTCTAACCATCGTCGTCTTGGTCTCCCTCTACTTCTCTTACCCTCCATAACAGAGTCCATTATTCTCCTAGGTAACCTATCCTCCTCCATTCGCCTCACATGACCCCACCACCGAAGCCGGTTTATGCGTACAGCTTCATCCATCGAGTTCATTCCTAAATTAGCCTTTATCTCCTCATTCCGAGTACCATCCTGCCATTGTTCCCACCTGTTTGTACCAGCAATCATTCTTGCTACTTTCATGTCTGTTACTTCTAACTTATGAATAAGATATCCTGAGTCCACCCAGCTTTCGCTCCCGTAAAGCAAAGTTGGTCTGATAGCAGACCGATGTAAAGATAGTTTCGTCTGGGAGCTGACTTCCTTCTTACAGAATACTGCTGATCGCAACTGCGAGCTCACTGCATTAGCTTTACTACACCTTGATTCAATCTCACTTACTATATTACCATCCTGGGAGAACACACAACCTAAATACTTGAAATTATCGACCTGTTCTAGCTTTGTATCACCAATCTGACATTCAATTCTGTTGAATTACTTACCTACTGACATCAATGTAGTCTTCGAGAGGCTAATTTTCATACCATACTCACTGCACCTATTTTCAAGTTCCAAGATATTAGACTGCAGGCTTTCGGCACAGTCTGCCATTAAGACCAAGTCGTCAGCATAGGCCAAACTGCTTACTACATTTCCACCTAACTGAATCCCTCCCTGCCATTTTATACCTTTCAGCAGATGATCCATGTAAACTACAAACAGCAAAGGTGAAAGATTACAGCCTTGTCTAACTCCTGTAAGTACCCTGAACCAAGAACTCATTCTACCATCAATTCTCACTGAAGCCCAATTGTCAACATAAATGCCTTTGATTGATTTTAATAATCTACCTTTAATTCCATAGTCCCCCAGTATGGCAAACATATTTTCCCTCGGTACCCTGTCATATGCTTTCTCTAGATCTACGAAACATAAACACAACTGCCTATTCCTCTCGTAGCATTTTTCAATTACCTGGCGCATATTGAAAATCTGACCTTGACAGCCTCTCTGTGGTCTGAAACCACACTGGTTTTCATCCAACTTCCTCTCAATGACTGATCGCACCCTCCCTTCCAAGATGCCAGTGAATACTTTGCCTGGTATACTAATCAATGAGATACCTCGATAGTTGTTGCAATCCTTCCTGTTCCCTTGCTTATAGATAGGTGCAATTACTGCTTTTGTCCAATCTGAAGGTACCTTACCAACACTCCACGCTAATTTTACTAATCTATGAAGCCATTTCATCTCTGCCTTCCCACTATACTTCACCATTTCAGGTCTAATTTCATCTATTACTGCTGCCTTATGACAATGGTGTTTATTTACTATCCTTTCCACTTCCTCAAGCGTAATTTCACCAACATCATTTTCCTCCTCCCCATGAGCTTGGCTGTTTGCAACACCACCATGATGATTTCCTTTTACATTGAGAAAATGTTCAAAATATTCCCTCCACCTCTCCAGTGATTCCCTGGGATCTATTATGAGTTCACCTGAATTACTCAAAACACTGTTCATTTCCTTTTTCCCTCCCTTCCTAAGATTCTTTAGTACTGTTCTGAAAGGTTTCCCTGCTGCTTGACCTAGCCTTTCCAGGTTATTACCAAAATCTTCCCATGACTTCTTTTTGGATTCAACAACTATTTGTTTCGCTCTGTTTCTTTCATCTATGTACAAATCCCTGTCTGCCTCGGCCCTTGTTTGGAGCCATTTCTGATAAGCCTTCTTTTTACGTTTACAGGCTGCTCTCACTTCATCATTCCACCAAGATGTTCGCCTTTTCCCATCTTTACACACAGTTGTTCCTAGGCATTCCCTTGCTGTTTCTACTACAGCATCCCTGTATTCCACCCATTCACTTTCTATATCCTGAACCTGCTTACTGTGTACCGTTTGAAACTTCTCACTAATCATATCCATGTACTTCTGTCTAATTTCCTCATCCTGGAGATTTTCTACCCTTATTCGTTTGCAGACAGCTTTCACTTTCTCTACCCTAGGCCTAGAGATACTTAGTTCACTACAGATCAGATAGTAGTCTGTATCATCGAAAAATCCGCAAAAAACTCGTACATTCCTAACAGATTTCCTGAATTCAAAGTCTGTTAAGATATAGTCTATTATGGATCTGGTACCCCTAGCCTCCCATGTGTAGCGGTGAATAGCCTTATGCTTGAAGAATGTATTCGTAACAGCTAAACCCATACTAGCACAGAAGTCCAGCAAACGCTTCCCATTCCCATTAGCTTCCATATCTTCCCCACATTTACCAATCACCCTTTCGTATACTTCAGTTCTATTCCCAACTCTCACATTGGAATTGCCCATTAGCACTATTCTGTCCTTGCTGTTGACCCTGACCACGATGTCACTCAATGCTTCATAAAACTTGTCAACTTCATCCTCATCTTCACCCTCACATGGTGAATACACGGACACAATTCTTGTCCTAATTCCTCCCACTGATAAATCTACCCACATCATTCGCTCATTTACGTGCCTAACAGAAACTATGTTGCGTGCAATGGTATTCCTGATAAAGAGCCCTACCCAAGACTCTGCCCTTCCCTTTCTAACACCCGTCAAGTACACTTTATAATCTCCTATATCTTCCTCATTATCTCCCCTTACCCGAATATCACTTACTCCTAGCACATCCAGATGCATCCTCATTGCTGACTCAGCCAGTTCTACCTTCTTTCTTCCATAAGCCCCATTAATATTGATAGCTCCCCATCGAATTCCATTTAATTCGCCTAGCTGTTTCCAAGGAGTCCCTCGCCTGTCAAATGGGAGTGGGACTCCATTACTCCCATAGGTACGAGGCTTGCTTAAAGTGTTCTGAGCTCGGTAAATTCATGAAGCAGGATGCTGCCCTACTTGCACATAGTCCAAGTGAGGATGTCTCCTCTAACGGGTTATGGACCACCGGTGAATTGTATAGTCCTAGCCGCCTGAGCACAAGGAGGGCCACGACGCAGAATATGTCCGAGATGCCCACTCCCATTCCATAGCAACTGGTATCCCGACTCTCAGGACCACTTACTAGGCCACTCAGCCGTTGCCCATGGTTCACGAACTAGGACGTGACTACAGTAACCCACAAACATGAACAGAACAGTAACATTATGAAAATATTTTAATGTTAATATACAGTATGCACCTTTGCTTAACAGAGTTTATGCATTTTTATTTTGACATTAAGCTTCGGAAATATTTACCATGTGTCATCCGAAAAAATGCCTCAACCGAAGTGGCTCCGCCCCTTTACTTCGGATAAGCGGGGTTCTACTGTATTATTCAATTACTTATGTGATGATGGTATGATCTTTATTAAATTTCACTATTATTAGAGTTAATTACATTTATTCCTTTTAAGCAATTCCCCAAACTGCAACATTTCAGATTTTCTTTCCTAATATTCTAAGACATCTATCCGTGACAATAACACATTTCTCTGCAGACTACTGAGAGGACAGTACTGTAGAGTTGTTCGTACACACAGCCGCATTTTGAAAATTATTGGTTAATTGCCTTCAACCCTATTTAAAAAAAAAAAAAGTAAAATAAAGAATACTAGCAACAAGATGCTTTAAATATTCTTCTCCACAACTTAATTAATAATTAAAAATTACCTGCCTGCCTTTGTATTGGCAAAACCTCCATTATACCCTTCTTATTCTGCCTGGCCTTTTCCAGATCAATTGATGTTGGCACTTTATGTGGATCCGACCCAATTTTACGGAGCAATGTATTCACTATTGCGTGTATCCATGAAGGTTGGTAGTGTGTGTATAGACAAACAACAGCACCAAGCCCCGAGGGAGTGGCATTAACCATAAGTGATTAAAATCGACAACCGAGCAAATGGCAGTACAGTTCGGGCCGTGTAGCTATCATCTTGTGTTCGGGAGATAGTGGGTTCGAGCCCCACTGTCAGCAGATGGTTCTCCGTGGTTTCAGATTTTTACATCAGGCAAATGCTGGGCTGTACCTTAATTAAGATCACGGTTGCTTCCTTCCCCCTCCTAGCCCTTTCCCAATCTATCGTCCCAGTAAGACCTATGTATGTCGGTGCGACGTAAAGCAGATTGAAAAAACAAAAAAGAGAGAGACCCTATATTTGTCACAAGTTCTAGATGGCTGGAAGAGGGCAGAAAGCGGCTGTGGCCTTAAGTTAGGTAGCATCCCAGCATTTGCCTGGAGGAGAAGTGGGGAAAACATATAAAACCACTTCGAGGATGGCTGAGTGGACCCCGTTCCAGTCCTCGTACTACTTTTCAAATTTTGTGGCACAGATGGGAATCGAACCTGAGCCTCCAGGAGTGGGAGCGAATCACACTAACCACTACACCACAGAGGGAAACTAGATCATTCATAATGAATATAATTTATTTAGTACAGTTTATAGTTTTCTGAAACGGAATATGTAACTAGAAACGCACAATGACACTAAAGGTGTTTTGAATAGAAAACTGAAGGCGACTAGGTGAGCTGCACAGTCGCCTAGTGTGAAGACTCCAATAAGAAACAATGGTTCACCAGCCGTCGCCAGCCAGGGTTGTAGAATCTGCCTTGACGACCGGTAGCAGGAGTGAGCTACTGCAAGATTGGTCGCCAGGCTTCTTTCTGTAGCTTGGCTACTGAGTAGCCCAGTGTCGAGAGCTCCATTTAAAACAATGTTTCACAAGCACAGGCATCTGGTCACTGAATCTAGTCGCCAATTCCAGTTACCTAGTGTGAAGTGGCCCTAATGCCATCAGAGGCCCTAGATAGTAACCACAGACTACTGGTAATGAAACTGAGGATAATGAAGGAAAGAAAGAGGACAGAGAAGCAAGAAAGACATATCAAAATGGAAACTGAAGGAAAAGAAAACCAAGGAAGAATACCCAGAAAAAATACGAGTGAACTTACCAACAGATGATACAAAAACAGGAGAGGTGGAATGGGAAAGTTTCAAGAAGACATTAGTAGAAGTAGCAGAGGAAGTTTGTGGGAGAACCAGTACCAGGAAAAGATGCAAGGAGACCCCATGGTAGAACGACAGAGTCAAAGTTGCAGTTTGGGAGAAGAACAAGGCTTTTAAAGTGTGGTTTCAACAGAAGACAATGGAGACAAGACAAGAATATAAATAAAAAAGGACTCATTTTTGCCAGTAGTCTGGAATCCTACTAGTTGAACTTCAGTGGAATAACTTTTCCTAAACCCGAACTGCCTTCTATCGAACCAGTTATTAATTTCGCAAACATGTCTAATATAATCAGAAAGAATACATTCCCAAAGCTTACATGCAATGCATGTCAAACTGACTGGCCTATAATTTTCAGCTTTATGTCTGTCACACTTTCCTTTATATGCACGCACTGCTATAGCAACTCTCCATTCATATGGTATAGCTCCTTCATGCAAATTTTTTTTTTTTTTTTGCTATTTGCTTTTACATTGCACCGACACAGATAGGTCTTATGGCGACGATGGGATAGGAAAGGCCTAGGAGTAGGAAGGAAGCAGCCGTGGCCTTAATTAAGGTACAGCCCCAGCATTTGCCTGGTGTGAAAATGGGAAACCACGGAAAACCATCTTCAGGACTGCCGACAGTGGGGCTCGAACCCACTATCTCCCGATTACTGGATACTGGCCGCACTTAAGCGACTGCAGAAAATGAAATACTCCCTGCCAATTAATATGAAGGCAAGTCAATAACTATCTGCAATCAACTTTTACGATTTATTACAAAAAGAGTACACACTTTTTATTAATATCAATTTTTTAACAGTCGCCCTGCTTTTCAATGCATATGGTCCACCGTTTCACAATCTTTCTGATACAGTCTGCGAAAAAGGTTTTTGGTTACGCAGCAAGCCACGTGTGCACTGCTTCCTTCACCTGTTGATCGGAGCTGAATCGCCGGCCTCTTAGAGCACTTTTAAGTGGAACAAACAGATGGTAATCCGACGGGTCGAGATTGGGACTGTACGCAGCATGCTCCAACGCCTCGAAACGCAGCACCTGAGAATATGAGCGGTGTAGGTGGCGGTATGTGGATGCACATTGTCATGCAACAAAAGAACTCCTTCCAACAATCGACCTCTGCATTTGTTGCAAATTACAGTTTTCAGCTTGTTTATCAGCATATCACTGCAACGTTCACCGTTTACTGTTTCCCCCTTTTCCTGGCAATGTTCCAGGATTGGCTCTCGAGAGTCCTAAAACACTGTGAGCATCACTTTTCCTGCAGAAGGTTGACTCTTGAATTTCTTCTTGACTGGGGATCCAGGATGCTTCCATTCCATGCTCCGACATTTGCTCTCTGGTTCGAAGTGGTGAGCCCATGTTTCATCACTCTCAATTTATAAGAAACAGATTACGGAACATCGTTCTTCCTTGGTGCAAACAGAGAGTGGTGTGGCCATTTTTACATTGGAACAGCGAGAGCTGAACTGACCAGATAATGCTGAAACCTACCACAGATGTAGACAACGGTGCATTTTCGCGTCTGGTGAGCACACTATGTCATAGAGCCAACCTAAAGACAATTAGAGGAAAATTGCAGATACTTATTGACTTGCCTACGTACCTTCCAGCAGATGAACCACGTAAACCATTAACAACAAAGGTGAAAGATTACAGACTTGTCTAACCCCTGTAGGTACCCTGAACCACGAACACATTCTACCATCAATTTTCACTGCAGCCCAATTGTCAACATAAATACCTTTGATTGACCTTAATAATCTACACTTAAACCCATAGTCCCCAAGTACGGCGAACAACTTTTACCATCCTTTCCACTTCCTCAAGCGTAATTTCACCAACATAATTTTCCTCTTCCCCATGAACTCGGTTGTTCGTGATACCACCATGAATATTTCCTTCTATGTTGAGAAGATTTTCAAAATATTCTTCCACCTGTCCAGTGATTCCATGGGATCAATTAACAGTTCACCTGAATTACCCAAAACAGTATTCATTTCCTTTTTCCCCTCCCTTCTTAAGATTTTTTAATTATTGTCCAGAAAGGTTTCCCTCTGCTTGACCTAGCCCTTCCAGGTTATTACCTAATTTTCCATGACTTCTTCCTGGATTCAGCAACTACAGTACTTGTTTTGCTCTATTTCTTTCATCTACATACAATTTCCTGCCTGCATCAGCACTTGTTTGGAATTATTTCTGATACACCTTGTTACATTTACAAGCTGCTCTCATTTCATCATTCAACCAAGATGCCCGCTTTTTCCCATCTTTCCACACAGTTGTTCCCAGGCATTCCCTTGCTGTTTCTACCACAGCAACCCTGTATGCCACCCATTCCCTTTCTATATACTGAACCTGGTTAATGTCCATTGTTTGGAACTTTACACTAATCATATTCATATACTTCTGTCTAATCTGCCCCTGACATGGTGAATGCACTGGAGACAATTCTCGTCCTAATTCCTCGAACTGCCAAATCTACCTATATCATTTGCTCATTTACGTGCCTAACCGAAACTACGTTGCGTGCAATAGTATTCCTGATGAACAGTCCTATCCTACACTCTAACCTTCCTCTTCTAATGCCTGTCAAGTACAATTTATAATCTCCTATCTGTTCTTAGTTATCTCTCCTTACCCGAATATCATTAACTCCTAACACATCCAGATGCATCCTCTTTGCTGACTTAGCCAGTTCTACTTTCTTTCAATCATAAGCCCCATAACATTGATGCCTGGCTCCATGGCAAAATAGTTAGCATGCTGGACGTTGGTCCGAGTGGCCCCAGGTTCAATTCCTGGCTGGGTCAGAGACTGGGCGTTTGTGCTGTCTTCAGCATTAGAATTCATCTCAGGCAGGGCCCCTTCCATAAAGACACGCAGGTCGCCTACACCGTATCTGCTCGAAAGACCTGCACCAGGCCGCCTCCGGAGGCCACACGCCATTATTCTTAGTAACATTGACAGCTCCCCATCGAATTCCATTTCACTCGCCCAGTTGTTTCCAAGGGGTCTAAATAATATAAGCTAAAAACGTGCTAAAAACATAATAAAGGAACAAATGAAAAACAAAAGAGACATATGAAAATAAAAACAATAACAATATTTACATCACCAGATGGAGCAATAAATAACTTGCTGAGACAGTTTAGCACATTTTTTGGATTCAGTTATGTTTTATATTAACCATTTGTTCACTGAATTTGTCTCAGCGAGTTATTTATTGCTCCATCTAGTGATGTAAATATTGTATATTGTTATTGTTTTTATATCCATCTGTCTCTTTTGTTTTTCAATTGTTCCTTCATTATGTTTTTAGCATATTTTTAGCTTATACTAGCTGATGTAGCCGTGCTTCGCTATGGGATTCTCAGAAAGACTGTCTTTGTGGTTTTCCTAACTGAAGTCAACTTAGGCCATTACAAAAACGTCAGTAGGAATGTAGCGATTAAATGCAATGTTATCATATAAAATACTTGATCAAATAAAAAACCACACATTATCTCTCTTTTAACGAACAGTACTACGGTGCCAATCTAACAGTCCAAAGTTCCAGTGCTGCAATGGCCAGACCAAAGACAGCCGTGAATACTCCTCTGCCATTACTCTCTTAAGTATGCACACTGCTCATTCCAATCAGTGCCACAGAGTAGGGATTGAATAGCTCGAATGCCATGATGAGCCAGTGTGTCACGTGTCAGTAGTATCAGAAAATTTATGAACCAGAGGAACGGCTTTCTAAAGAAGAAAGTTATCTATTATAACTCCCCAGCTACTTCCTGCCAATATTCAGGCAGGCTGTTATACTCGGTACGACCGGGCGAGTTGGCAGTGAGGTTTAGGAGCGCGGAGCTGTGAGCTTATAACCGGAAGATAGTGGGTTTGAACCCCACTGTCGACAACCCTGAAGATGGTTTTCCATGGTCTCCCATTTTTACACCAGGAGAATACTGGGGCTGTACCGTAATTAAGGCCAGGGCCGCTTCCTTCCCACTCCAAGCCCTTTCCTATCCCATCATCGCCATGAGTCATATCTGTGTCGGTGCGACGTAAAGCACTTTAAAAAAAAAGACTCGGTATATGGAGATCAGTGGCACCAGAGACACAAAGCACATAACAACAGACAATGGTCAATATAATGTTATTGTTGATCAATGTTATGAGCATTCTGTATTGTAGGCCTTCACATTTAGTTTTCTTTCGACTCTGTAATATTAGGGCGTCTCACAAAATGAATTATAGAGTAGAATGTAGTTCCTTATTCCCCGATTTTACATACCGATTTTTATTAAATTCTGTTTACCCATTTTCTCATGACTCGGCGCTGATATGAACTTAGCAACAAAAATCCAAGTTCGTGAATATCTCTTATCATAGCCGGTACAGTAAAAAAGTATAAGACATAAATGATGGGAAATTTAAAACCATATAAATTAAGTTATGTAATATTTATCGATAGGACCACTACTAACAAACATTTGAAAATTAAATTTTAGGCCTTCCCCTAAACTACCATTTCACTCAGCGTGAATAAAATTATTTATAGCCTAGATTGTAGTGACTTATTCCCCGACTACGCATACCGATTTTCATTAAATTCCCTTCAGCCGTTTTCTCGTGATACATGTACATACATACAGACAGACAGACAGACATTACGGAAAATTAAAAAGTGCATTTCCTTGTTATGTGGGCACGACTGATACAGAAATACCATCCTTTTTAAATTCTGAGAAATGTACAGATAAAACTCTTATTTTATATTAGCTTATATTATTAGGTTACTTTAACCCCCATTTATTTCACTGAAGATGGCTAAAACGAGTCGAAACATGTTCCATGGCGTCTCTCAGCCTGTCAAATGGGAGTAGGACTCTGTTACTCCCATAGGTCTGAGGCTTGCTGAAAACACTGTTAGCATGTTCGGTGACACACAGCTATGACTATACAATTTACCGGCAGTCCCTAACCTGTTAGAAGAGAGATCCTCTCATGGACTATGTGTAAGTTAAGTGCAACATCCTGCTTCACAGAATTTACCCAGCTCAGAACATTTTTAAACAAGCCTCGGACCTATGGAAAAAACGGAGTCCCACTCCCATTTGAAAGGCGAGAGACTCCTTGGAAACAACTTAGCGAACGAAATGGAATTCGATGGGGAGCTATCAATATTAATGGGGCTTATGGAAGAAAGAAAGTAGAACAGGCTGACTCAGCAAAAAGGATACATCTGGATGTGCTAGGAGATAATGAGGAAGAGATAGGAGATTATAAAGTGTACTTGAAGGGTGTTAAAAAGGTAAGGGTAGCGTGTGAGTAGGGCTGTTCATCAGGAATACTATTACACGGAACATAGTTTAGGCTAGGCATATAAATGAGCAAATGATATGGGTAGATTTGGCAGTTGGAGGAATTAGGATAGGAACTGTCTCAGTGTATTCACCATGTGAGGGTGCTGATGAGGATGAAGTTGACAAGTTGTATGAAGCATTGCATGACATAGTAGTCCAGGTCAACAGAAAGGATAGGAGAGTGCTAATGGAAGATTTCAATGCGAGAGTTGAAAATAGAACTGAAGGATACGAAAGAGTGAATGGTAACTGATAAGAAGATATGCAAGCTAATAGGAATGGGAAACCAGTATAGTTTTTTTTTCCTTTACGTCGCACCAATACAGATAGGTCTTATGGCGATGATGGGACAGGAAAGGCCTAGGAATCGGAAGGAAGTGGCTGTGGCCTTAAGGTATAGCCCCAGCATTTGCCTGGTGTGAAAATGGGAAACCACGGAAAACCATCTTCAGGGCTGCCGACAGTGGGGTTCAATCCCACTATCTCCCAATATAGGTTTAGCAGTTACGAATACATTCTTCAAGCATAAGGCTATTCACCACTACACAGGGGAGGGTAGGCGTACCAGATCCATAATAGACTATACCTTAACCAACTTTGAATTCAGGAAATCTGTTAGGAACGTATGGGTTTTCTGGGGATATTTTGATAATACAGACCACTATCTGATTTGTAGTGAACTAAGTATCTCCAGGCCTACTCAGAGAAAGTGAAATCTGTCTGCAAATGAATAAGGGTAGGAAATCTCCAGCACGAGGAAATTAGACAGAAGTACATGGATATGATCAGTGAGAAGTTCCAAACAGTGGACAGTAAGCAGGTTCAGGGCAGAGAGAGAGAGAGAGAGAGAGAGAGAGAGAGAGAGAGAGAGAGAGTGGGTGGCATACAGGAATGTTATAATAAACACAGCAAAGGAATGCCTAGGAACAACTGTGTGTAAAGATGGGAAAAAGCGAACATCCTGAAGGAATGATGAAGTGAGAGCAGCTTGAAAACCTAAAAAGAAGCCTTATCAGAAATAGCTCCAAAGACTGATGCAGACAGGAAATTGTATGTAGATGAAAGAAACAGAGAGAAACAAATAGTTGTTGAATCCAAAAAGTCGTGGGATGATTTTGGTAATAACCTGGAAATGCTATGTCAAGCAGCAGGGAAACCTCTCTGGACAGTAATAAAGAATCTTAGGAAGGGAAGGAAAAAAGGAAATGAACAGTGTTTTGGGTAATTCAGGTGGTCATAATAGATCCCAGGGAATTACTGGACAGGCGGTGGAATATTTTGAAAATCTTCTCAACGAAAAACGAAATGATCCTGGTGACATCGCCTACGAACGAGCTCATTGGGAAGGACAATGATGTTGGTGAAATTATGCTTGACGAAGTGGAAAGGATGGTAAATAAACTCCATTGTCATAAAGCAGCAAGAAGAGATGAAATTAGACCTGAAATGGTGAAGTATAGTGAGAAGGCAGGGATGAAATGGCTTCATAGAGTAGGAAGATTAGCACATATTGTTGGTAAGGTACCTTCACATTGGACAAAAGCAGTAACTGCAGCTATCTATAAGCAAGGGAACAGGAAGGTTTGCAACAACTATCGAGGTATCTCATTGATTAGTATACCAGGCACCATAAGACCTATCTGTGTTGGTGCGATGTAAAGCAACTAGCAAAATGTATACCAGGCAAAGTATTCAGTGCTATCTTGGAAGGGAGGGTGCGATCAGTAGTTGAGAGGTAGTTGGATGAAAACCAGTGGGGTTTTAGACCAGAGAGGGGCTGTCAGGATGAGATTTTCAGTATGCGCCAGGTAAATGAAAAATGTTACGAGAGGACTAGACAGTTGTGTTTATGTTTTGTAGATCTAGAGAAAGCAGATAACAGGGTACTGAGAGAAAAGGTGTTTGCCATACTGGGGGACAACCATGGGATTAAGTGTACATTATTAAAATCAATCAAAGGCATTTATATTGACAATTGGGCTGCAGTGAGAATTGATGGTAGAATGAATTCTTGGTTCAGGGTACCTACAGGGGTTAGGCAAGGCTATATTCTTTCACCTTTGTTGCTTGTTTATATGGATCATCTGCTGAAAGGTATTGAGTGGTAGGGAGGGTTTCAATTAGGTGACAACGTAGTAAGCAGTCTGGCCTATGCTGACAACTTGGTCTTTCTGGCAGATTGTGCCGAAAGCCTACAGTCTAATATCTTGGCACTTGAAAATAGGTGCAATGAGTGTGGTATGAAAATTAACCTTTCCAAGACTAGATTGATGTCTGAAGGTAAGAAATCCAAGAACTCCACCACTGCCGGTCCCAAGTAACACCTCTTTAAAAAAACTGGGTCCATCTGGCTCCGGATGGTAGTACCCTGTAAGTGCCCCTGTCTAGGGTTACTAGGTGAAACCTGGCCAACGGTCTCAAAGACGGAAGGGGAGTTTCAGATTCCCAATGGCGGAGAGAGCGGAAGAGCTGCCTCCAGGACTCACAATCCTGGTTGTATTTTCGTGGTTTTCGGGACACACCAAAAATAACTTTCATCAGTGATGGAAGTGTGTCAAAGTCCTTAATGGCAACTCCGGCGGAGATGGAGACCATCGGTACGGTGTAGTTGGCAGATGAGGCACACTATCTTTCTAGGAGTTAATGCAGAGAGGAAGTAGTGTTTGTTCTCCAGAGCAGCGGCTACAAAAGGCGTCTGTTCTCCAGGTCAGGAGCGGCCTAACTACCTGCTGGGAGCAGCTTTAAAATGCTTGGCGACAGGCTCCGTGACAAGCCGGCCGTAAAAACATACGTCACATCTTTATGGAAATGTTGTCTCATGGAATCAGAACTACGGCTAGGGCGGTTCACGCTAAAAGCGACGCGTGTTGGCAGGGCCCAGCCAGCATGAAAAGTAAGCAAGTGTTACCGTCGCACGGCCGGTGACGGCTAAACAAGCGAGCCCCCACATTCTGTACAGCATCACTGAACATCGGGACTATGTCTGGTCGAAGCAGTGAACTGGCCACAGCACTTGAAAGAAGGCACATAGACATCTGTGCGGTGCAGGAGACAAGATGGAGTGGAGAAAAGTCACGCGACATTGGGTGTGGATACAAACTCATATACAACGGAACCTCAAGAATAACTAACGGCGTTGGCATTGTTATATCAGCAAAATTTGATGGTTCTGTCTCTGAGGTGCAATGCTACGATGATCGATTGATGAAAATCGTATATGTCGTGGATAGAAGGAAGGTCCATTTTTTTCAGTGCCTACGCTCCACAAACCGGCCTAGACGCGAAACAAAAGATGCCTTCTGGGAACTGCTTGATGAGAAGACTGCTGAAGTGCCACCAGAAGACTACCTTATCGTTACCAGTGATCTGAATGGACATGTCGGACAGAGGAAAGAAGACCACACTGCCCATGGAGAGAAGAATGGCGATGGCCAACGAATTCTTGATTATGCAGAAACTCATGATCTGATCATCACGAACACCTGGTTCAAAAAGCGTTATACTCATCTAGTCATGTACTACAGTGGCTCCAATGCAACTCAGATTGACTACATCCTTGTGAGACGACGGAATTTCAATAACTTTCTAGATATAAAAGTTGTTCCTTACGAAACCGTCGCGATGCAACATCAATCTGTCATCTGTAAGCTACGGATGAAGACGCCAAGAGCTGAATACTTACCCAGAAACGGGCCTAAAAGAATCAAATGGCGGCACTACAAGGAGAAGGAGGCAGACATTGTTACAAAAATTACAGTGCCACCAATCACGGTTGAAGAGAGCAGGACAAAACTGAAAGACGCCATTCATGAAGCCGCACGCTCTATTCTTGGAACAACTAAACCAGGACGACGTAGGATTGACAAAGACACGTGGCTTTGGAATGACGATGTTAAAGATGCAGTGCGGAAGAAGAAACAGCTGTACCATGAGTTTCTTTCAGATCAAACACCATCTCGTTGGAATGCCTACAAAACAGCCCGTAGTGAGGCGAAGAAGGTTATTGCTGTAACAAAAGCAAACCGATATGCAGACCTGTATGCAAAACTTGACACGCGCGAAGGCAAGCGGCACATTTACCGGCTACTGAAATCGAGGCACCGCAAAACGGAAGACATCCAACGTTTTTATGGCATCAATGACGAAAAAAGTGACCTGCTGGTAGACTGGAAAAAAGCGCGAGAACGCTGGTGGAGCTATTTTGAGAAACTTTCAACCGAAGAATTTCCCCACCCACCAATCCCAACCACATCACGGAAGTTCAGGCTGTTCTGAAGGAAGTGAAACCAGGGAAAGCCACCAGCACATCTTCCGGCAGAGTTCTGGTGCTCTGAACGGTGGGTTGCGGCAATATGGCTAACACAGCTTTTCAATCAGATTATCAAAGAAGGTCAAATGCCATCAATTTGGCGACGGAGCATTACCGTACCAATCTTCAAGAAGAAGGGAAGTCCTGCCGATTGTTCTAATTATCGCCCGATCAGACTTCTGAGCCACGTGATGAAGATCTTCTAACGTATTCTCAACAAAAGGATTCGCCAGATAGCCAAACTTACAACGAACCAAGCTGGATTCGTGAAAAATTGTGGCACAACAGATGCAATCCATGCTGCACGGCTGTTAGTTGAGAAACACCATGAAAAACATAAGCCTCTTCATCTTGCTTTTCTGGATCTTGGGAAGGCCTTTGACCGGGTGCCACATGACCTAATCTGGCTAGCGCTACGAGAACATAGCATTCCAGAGCACCTTGTTAAGTGGGTACAAATGCTCTACGTAGAACCAAGAAGTTATGTTCAAGCTGCCGCAGGAGTGTCTGATGATTTCCACATCAATGTAGGAGTACATCAAGGTTCTGCCTTATCACCACTGCTGTTCATTCTGGTGATGGATGGACACTGTTACATCAGACCTGCACAAGCCAATATCATGGACACTTCTCTATGCTGATGATGTTATGTTGGCTGCTGAGAATAAGTCTGATCTCCAGTGCCAAACAGAAGAGTGGAACAACTGACTAGCGTAATATGGCCTGCGCCTCAACAAAAAGAAGACAGAGTACATGACATTAGATCCTCGAGAAGTTGGAATCCACGTTGATGGTGAAGATCTACCACGAGTAGAGAAATTTAAATATCTTGGCTCCACACTCTCTGACGATGGCAAACTTACTGATGAGGTCAACACAAGGATACACGCAGCCTGGCTGAAGTGGCGAATGACAACGGGCGTCGCCTGCAACCGTCGGATGAAGGAACATCTGAAATCTAAGATCTACCGGAATGTTATCCGTTCCGTCGCTCTCTACGGCACTGAGTGTTGGCCTGCTACGAAGGAGATAGAATGTCGACTAAGCGTCATGGAGACAAAGATGCTTAGGTGCACAGCTGGCATCACTAGACTGGATCATATTTAAAACGACAATATTTTTTGCTATTTGCTTCACGTCGCACCGACACGTCTTATTGCGATGATGGGATAGGAAAGGCCTAGGAATGGGAAGGAAGCGGCCGTGGCTTCAATTAAGGTACAGCCCCAGCATTTTCCTGGTGTGAAAAAAGGAAACCACGGAAAACCATCTTGAGGGCTGCCGACAGTGGGGTTCTAACCCACTATCTCCCGATTACTGGATACTAGCCGCACTTAAGCGACTGCACAAACAACAACATTAGGAAACGCTTTGGCGTTGCACCGATCCAGAAGAAAATGCAGGAAAACCGTCTGCGCTGGTTTGAACATGTGTTGCGTGCAGAAGATAATACAGTGGCAAAGTCAGCGTATACATTGGAAGTCGCTGGAAAGAGGCCCAAGGGACGAAGAAGACAGCGATGGATCGATACAGTGCACAACGACCTGAAAGCTGTAAGACTACATCCTGACATGGCCCGTGACCGAATTAAATGAAGACAACGAATCCACACAGCGGACCCTAGCACCAGGCGGGACAAACGCTAAAGAAGAAGAAGAGGTAAGAAATCCAAGGGAAATGAATGTCAGACTGGTGATACAAAGGTAGAACAGGTAGATAAATTCAGGTATTTAGGAAGTGTGTTCTCCCAGGATGGTAGTACAGTAAATGAGATTGAATTGAGGTGCAGTAAAGCTAATGCAGTGAGCTCACAGTTGCGATCAACCGTATTCTGTAAGAAGGAAGTCGGCTCCCAGACGAAACTATCTTTACATCAGTCTGTTTTCAGACCAACTTTGCTTTATGGGAGTGAAAGTTGGGTGGACTCAGGATATCTTATTCATAAGTTAGAAGTAACAAGCATGAAATCAGCAAGAATGACTGCTTGTACAAACAGGTGGAAACAAAGGCAGGAGGGTACTCCGAATGAGAAGATAACAGATAAGTTAGGAAGGAACTCAATGGATGAAGCTGTACGCATAAACAGGCTTCGGTGGTGGGGTCATGTGAGGCGAATGGAGAAGGCTAGGTTACCTAGGAGAAGTAGAGATAGACCAAGACAAAGATGGTTAGACTCAGTTTCAAATGATTTAAGAGTTATAGAACTAAATGAGGCCACATCACTAGTTGCAAATAGAGGATTGTGGCGACATTTAGTAAATTCACAGAGGCTTGCAGACTGAACGCTGAAAGGCATAACGGTCTATAATGATGATGTATGTAATAATTTATTATTATACAGCTCTGTCTCTTTCATTCACCAACCATAACATAACATCTTCGGAAACCCCGCCCCGCCATAAGAAACGACTAAAACGTTCCCCAGAGGTTCTTAAATTATTCAAGAAAAGACTAGGTAAACAACTGATAGGCAATCTACCAGCTGGGCGACTGCCTTAAATGCACATCAGTGGTGACTGACTGGTTTGATTGATTGATTGATTGAGCATGGGTTGGCGACCAATGGGCCATTATCTGAGTCCAGGCATTGCTTCCACTCACATGCGTCAGGCTCCTTACTTTGACCTATTGCAACCAACTTTCCTTAGTCAAATCTCATTCTTTTCCGACCCTGACCATATTGGATTTCCGAGGCCTAGGGAGTCTTTCATTTGTGGCCCTTGTCTTTCTTTGGCCGATACCTTCATTCTATGATATAATGTTCAATAAAGGACTATTTATACTGCCACCTTCATTCTATGAAATGACGGAAACCACCTATTTTTCCCTGTGATTAATACTAATAGAGGATATTTTACGAGTTGTACTTCCTCTTAAAACAGTAATCACCACCACCACTATTTCCTTAATTGTTTCTAACACTTAATGATTTGTATTGACCATTTACATATCACCATCTTCATCATCATGTGTTACCAACTAGTGATCCGGAGTCCTTTTGAAGTCATTTAGTGACACAGTTTCAAAGATGGTGACTAGCAACTTCGACATTTACAGAAAATTCTGGCTATTTTTAATTTATGACATTTGGCTGAGTGGTTAGGATCACGCATCGGTGAGCTCGCATTCGAAAGAATATAAGTTTGAACCCCACTGTCAGAACGTGTCCCATTTTCACACCAGGCAAATGACGGGGCTGTACCTTAATTCAGGCCACGGCCACTTCCTTCCCACTGTTAACCCTTTCTTATCCTATCATTACCATAAGACTTATCTATGTTGGTGAGCCAATTAGTCAACACTCGCACTGCGCGTCACGTAATCATGTGATGCAATATGCATTTCAAGTAATGGTATCTGAGTGCATGACACGTTCACAAGTGTGGAGCGTCAATTTGTATTATTTTCGGAAGGCTTATCAGAGGCCAATCATCCCACCCACACACTTTCTGTAAGGGAATGGAGATAAGTAATTTTAATTTCCCTGTGATGAGATTGATGGGGTGATGACATCTGGATCACTTTTCATTTGATTATTTCAAAAGTATTCACTTTTCTATTGCCTAATTCATTCAAATGGAGTTTTGAATGAATAATAACAAAATTGAAATGAAAAATCAAATCGAATTAAATAATCAAATAAGCGATTCTATTGTATCGATTATTCCACTACTACTTTTAAGTGAACCAAAATCTTCTCATAACAAAAATAATACATTTCTACTGGCAGAAGAATCAATTCTGTCCACTTCTAAAGTAGTTACAATGTTAGAAAAATAAGATAATTTTTTGAGTTACAACCAGGAGTAAAAAAAACTGTTTGCAGGGCAATCAGGGCAATCAGTGATCACAAATATTTTTCAAGGTAAACAAGACCAAATCAAAATTATGATTATTTCCCAGTAGGGTGTTCTTAAGAGCAAAAACCAACTGGCACCTGGATTTATCATCTTAGGGCTGGTTTTACCACCTACGGGTAAAGTAGTGCGTAACTTCCCCTCCGCGTAAAAGGAAATTTCCGTTCGACACTCCTGCATAGCGCTATCGGCAGCATAAATCGTAGTTACCCTGTGCGTAATTTATTGGCCACTTCGAGGGTCCGGTAAGACTTTACCTACTGGGCAAGTTTTGAGAGCTGAACATTATTAGCTGAATTTTTGGTGACATACAGCATAATTAGCTTAGTATGTTGATAAAAGCATGATACTGTAACAGTGATCGGTATTGTATTGCGGAATTTTGAATATGAATGCTTCCTTTGAGTTGCAACGGTGACACCAGCCTCTCACATCTACAGTGGAGGGGGCCCTTATTATATCTCAAGCTTGCGTGAAGAAACTCTACAAGTATTCAAAATCAAAACCTATTTGGAAATCATGTCAAATGGGCTTTAATTTTCCAATCTTAATTTTTCAGATTTCTGACATAGAGTGTAAGTTATTATGTGTATAGAAGCCACCTGAAGGATTCTCGCAGCGTAATGGCTAAGACGCTCGCTGTGTAGTACGAGGTACGTAGGTTCGAATCCTCATTATGCCAAATATTTTTATTTTTCACAATTAGCTGTCATATTCATCTACATGCCTCTTTTCATATGTTCTTTTGTTGATAGTATATTTCATTGAAATGTTTTATTGCAGTATTACGTCTACTAAGTAAAAATGCTTTATATGCGTGCTACATAGAGAAAGTGATGTTATGATTAATACCTATCAACAATGAGTTGCCTTTAGAACTGTCGCCCAGGTGACAAGAGTCCCTATGAATTGTCTATCTAGTTTTCTTGTTAATGGAATTTATCAAAATTCATCAAACATATCCCTTGATAAACTATTTCATTCTTGAATTACTCTTCCTGTAAATGGATATTTACCCCGATTTCTTCCTTATCTTTGAACTTTATCTTCATGAAGATAAACATTAGAATGAAATACAATATCAATGAATGGATGCATGTGGAACTAAACAAGGTCACAGAGCTAGTTGCAAATAGAGGATCGTTAAGATACTTGATCAATTCACAGAAGCCCGTATATAGAATGCTCAAAGGCATCTTCCATAAGGAAGATGTATGTACATGTATGGAAGCATGTAAAAGAGAGTTAACAACTATGGCAGGGAATGAAAATAAATTTGAATTTAAATTTAAAAGTCAAAGAGAAACTGTGTACCTTCCTATTTTGGAGTGAGCCCCTTGACCACTCTTCCTGTACGATAATAACTTCCGATACGCTGCCTTACATGACAGCTTAAAACTAAAATAAGAAAATGTAAATATTAAAATCTCGAGACTTTAAGCCCAATTAGGTATTGATTTTGAACCTCATAGATTAAGCTTGCCAAATCATTGCCCATAACTCTCCAGACTCCCCCACCGGTTTTTTTTTGCTAGGGGCTTTACGTCGCACCGACACAGATAGGTCTTATGGCGACGATGGGATAGGAAAGTCCTAGGAGTTGGAAGGAAGCGGCCGTGGCCTTAATTAAGGTACAGCCCCAGCATTTGCCTGGTGTGAAAATGGGAAACCACGGAAAACCATTTTCAGGGCTGCCGATAGTGGGATTCGAACCTACTATCTCCCGGATGCAAGCTCACAGCCGCGCGCCTCTACACGCACGGCCAACTCGCCCGGTAGACTCCCCTTATTAGGCTTGTTGGTGATAATCAGCAGACGCAAGCACAGGAAAATAAGATGACCAAAATGAGTTTCGTACATCTCATGATAGATAGCACCTCAGTCAAAAGCAAGAAGTTGCTGAAAATCAGTCTTGCCAACACCGTATATTGGTGTCTACCTTCAGGTAGACAGCTAGTGCTTACACAGAGGTGGTAGCACACAAACTAAAGTACCAGCTGATTTACAACCCTGGGTAGTTTACCTCCCATGTAGCTACCATCTAGTTTACCAGCAGATGGTTGAACCGGCCCTTAGTCTTTAACACAGCTGTACGAGTATCTTTTTCTTTTTTGCTAATGTTTATGCTTTAAGATAATGTTCATTCACATGACTTATCAATACGTAGAGTGGTTTTAAATTTGCGGGAAACAGTACTTCTGTTGTGTTTAAGCTGAGCTGGGGTAACTCAGACGGTAGAGCGTTGGCCTTCATAGCCCAACTTTGCAGGTTCGATCCTGGCTTAGGCCAGTGGTATTTGAAGGTGCTCAAATATGTCAGCCTCTTGTTGATAGATTTACTAGTATGTTAAAAAACTCCTGCGGGACAATATTACAGCACCTTGGCATCTCCGAAAACCATCGAAGTAGTCAGTGGAACATAAAATCCATAACATTATTTATTATGATTAAGCTGATAACGTAATATTAATTGCGTTGGGTGGTTATGGGTACCTATGTTGACTAACAGGAAAGCGGAAGTTGCTTAAAACTCCAACCATGTCATATAAAAGAAAATGACTTAGTCATGCAGACTGTTTCAGAGGTGAAATTGATACAATGATCATTTAGAAAGACTTCATGGGAAGCAACTGTTGCTTAGGAGCACTATAACTAACAGGCAGCTATATAACAATGTTTCTTCATTAGAAATACTATACCTGATAGTTTATTAGCATTTGCTTCCAATGTAATACAGAAACACTCGTGATGAAGCGGAGATAGCGACATTTTTTCAGCAGTAACAGAACTTTCTTCGGATGTTTCCTCTTCACGTTTGTCTGCAAAAGAAAAGAACATCTGAGAGGACCGCAAAGAGAAAGCAATTATATAGATAAATAAAAATATTCTGACACCTTATATCCTCCAACAGTCTCGGTGACATCATTTAGATTATGTGAGATGGTTGATGTTTTGGAGGAGGATGTATACGATGTACTACTGCCGAATACTGACAAATGTAGTGGAGGCTAGAGCAGTGACAAAAAGGCAACAGAATAAAATCTAGGCCAGTGAAAAGAAATTTTTTAAGAAGTGTGATAAGAAAGACAAGAAAGGACAAAGTAAGAAATGTCACGATGGAAACTGGATTGGAATACATTTACAGAAAGAATGGGGACAACCAAACTTACATGGTTAGGACATGTTAAGAGGATGGAAGAAGGAAGGATACCAAAGCAGACTATGGTGATCTGAAGGAGAGAAAGAGGGAGAGACAGAAGAAGGTAGTTGAAAATAATCATGAATAGTATAAATAGAAGAAACCTAGATTGGAACACAGTTAAGGAGGAACAATGGTGGCTGGAGAGAGGAAGATTGAAAAGGACCAAAAACATCCCAATCCGGCAGGAGCTGGGCGAGGGAAATTGTTGAAATGAAATAATAATAATATTAATAATAATAATAATAATAATAATAATAATATTAATAATAATATTTGCTTTACGTCCCACTAATTACTTTTACAGTCTTTGGAGACGCCGAGGTGGAGGAATTTAGTCCTACAGGAGTTCTTTTACGTGCCAGTAAATCTACCGACACGAGGCTGTCGTATTTGAGCACCTTCAAATACCACCGGACTGAGCCAGGATCGAACCTGCCAAGTTGGGGTTAGAAGGCCAGCGCCTTAACCGTCTGAGCCACTCAGCCTGGCTCGGAATGAAATGGCGTATGGCTTTTAGTGCCAGGAGTGTCCGAGGACAAGTTCGGTTTGCCAGATGCAGGTCTTTTGATTTGACTCCCGTGGGCGACCTGTGCGTCGTGATGAGCATGAAAGGTTGATAAAGACGACACATACACCAAGCCCCCCGTGCCAGCGAAATTAACCAATTAAGGTTAAAATTCCCGACCCTGCCGGGAATCAAACTCGGGACCCCTGTGACCAAAGGCCAGCATGCTAACCATTTAGCCATGGAGCCAGACGAGGGAAATTGTTGATGATGATCACTGTCGCAGTGTGATAAACTGATACAACTTGAAGACAATATTCTCTCACCCATGGGTCAATCATACAAGTATTGAGCTCGCATTATTATTATTATTATTATTATTATTATTATTATTATTATTTTACAATTATGATTATTATTATTATTATTATTACTATGACTTGTATGGCTATGAAGTGTTTACATCCATTTAGTATTAGTATTATTAATATTTACATAGTCGAATGATAGCAGTGTTTGTAAGGTTATGTCATGAAACATGAGGGGGTATGAGGGAGGAGTTGGAGAATTTGAGGGAGATAATTAGGATTCTCACAGAAGACAGGAAGGAAGATAGGACTCCCTCAAACAATGTACAGGTTACAGTAGGTGTACAAGTGGGACTGGAAGGAAAGGGGGGAGTTGTAGAAGACAGGTGGTCTAATGTTCTAAGGGGAAGGAGATTGCAGGCTAAGGGCTCTATTCAGGATCAGAATTCAGGACAGGTGTCTGTGCGAAATCGGTACGAGTCACTCCAGGTAGAACAACAGAGGGAAGGTGAGGGACAGGAAACTGTTGCCGAGATGTGTGGAAGTAGGAGGAAGGGAAAAGGTAGGAAAGGGAAATGTAGAGTAGGGGATAGGAAAAGACAGGTGGAACAGGGTCATGGGAAGGAGAAAAGGGAGGAGGAAGTAGCTTCTGCAGCTATCAGGAAAGATAGGGCTGACCAGGAGGGGAGGGGATCAAATGAGGTGGGTAGGGTTGAGGCTCTGGTCATGGGGGATTCCATTGTTAGACACGTGGGGAAAGTGTGTGGAGGAAAGGGAACTGGGATAGTATGTTATCCAGGAATTAGGTTGAGGCAGATGTTGAGGAAAGTAGAAGAGAGGGAGGAGGGGAAGGAGAAGGTGGTAGTGTTTCATGTTGGTACCAACAACGTAAGGCAAGCGATATAAGTACCAACATAGTTGAGATGTGTGGGATCTGGTAAATGCAGCACGGATGAAGTTTAAGAAAGCGGAGATTGTTATTAGTGGAATACTGTGTAGGAGGGATACTGACTGGAGGGTGATTGGGGATTTAAATGAGACTATGGAGTGGGTATGTGGGAAACTGGGAGTGAAATTTCTAGATCCTAATGGGTGGGTAGGAGAGAGGGATCAGCGCTCAGATGGCCTTCACTTAAACCACAGTGGTACGTATAACTTAGGAAATTTGTTTGGAAGGGTAATAGGGAGGTACATTCAGGGAAACGGGGTGGCCTAGGGAGCGGTGATAAGGGAACAGGGAACTGGAAATCAAATAGGGATGACATAAAATTGTTAGTGTTGAACTGTAGAAGTACTGTAAAGAAAGGAATAGAACTAAGTAATTTAATAGATATATATTTACCAGATATTGTAATAGGAGTTGAATCATGGCTGAGAAATGATATCATGGATGCAGAAATTTTCTCACGGCACTGGAGTGTGTATCGAAGAGATAGGATAGGAACGGTGGGAGGGTGAGTATTCATTCTGGTGAAAGAAGAATTTGTAAGCTACGAAAAAGTTAAAGGTGAGACACATGAAATTCTAGGTGTAAGACTCATCCCTAAAGATAATAGGCAACTTGATATATCTGGAGTGTACAGACCGGGAAAGGGTAGCACTGACGCAGATTCGGAATTATTTGATAGGATAGTCGGCTATGTGGGAGACGACATGGAAAGAAATGCGACTGTAGCAGGAGATCTGAATTTGCCAGATGTCAATAGGGAAGGAAATGCAAACGACAGGAAGCATGACCAACAAATGGCAAATAAGTTAATATGGGAAGGACAGCTGATTCAGAAAGTGATGGAACCAACCAGAGGGAAAAATATCCTGGATGTCGTGCTGATAAAACCAGATGAGCTCTATAGGGAAACTGAAGTAATAGATGGTATTAGTGATCATGAAGCTGTTTTTGTCGTAGTTAAAAATAAATGTGATAGAAAGGAAGGTCTTAAAAGTAGGACTATTAGGCAGTACCATATGGCTGATAAAGCAAGCATGAGGCAGTTTCTAAAAAGTAACTATGATCGGTGGAAAACGGTAAATAATAATGTAAACAGACTCTGGGATGGGTTTAAAGAAATTGTTGAAGAATGCGAAAACAGGTTTGTTCCTTTAAGGGTGGTAAGGAATGATAAAGACCCACCTTATTATAATAGAGAAATAAAGAGACTAAGGAGGTGCAGACTGGAAAGAAATAGAGTTAGAAATGGCTGTGGAAGTAAGGAGCAATTGAAGGAACTTACTAGAAAATTGAATCTAGCAAAGAAGGCCACTAAGGATAACATAATGGCAAGCATAATTGGCAGTCATACAAATTTTAGTGAAAAATGGAAGGGTATGTATAGGTATTTTAAGGCAGAAACAGGTTCCAAGAAGGACATTCCAGGAAAGATTAATGAACAAGGAGAGTGTGTATGTGAAGATCTTCAAAAGGCAGAAGTATTCAGTCAGCAGTATGTAAAGATTGTTGGTTACAAGGATAATATCCAGGTAGAGGAGGAGACTAAAGCCAAAGAAGTATTAAAATTTACAAATGATGATAATGACATTTACAATAAGATACAATAGTTGAAAACCAGAAAAGCGGCTGGAATTGATCAGATTTCTGGGGATATACTAAAGACAATGGGTAGGGATATAGTACCATATCTGAAGTACTTTTTTTAATTGTTTGGTCAGAGGAGCTATACCAGACGAATGGAGAGTTGCTATAGTAAGCCCTGTGTATAAAGGAAAGGGTGATAGACATAAAGCTGAAAATTACAGGCCAGTACGTTTGACGTGCATTGTATGTAAGCTTTGGGAAGGCATTCTTTCTGATTATATTAGACATGTTTGTGAAATTAATAACTGGTTCGATAGAAGGCAGTTCGGTTTTAGGAAAGGTTATTCCACTGAAGCTCAACTTGTAGGATTCCAGCAAGATATAGCAGATATCTTGGTTTCTGGAGGCCAAATGGACTGTATCGCAATTGACCTGTCTAAAGCATTTGCTGCGTAGAGGCGCGCGGCTGTGAGCTTGCATCCGGGAGATAGTAGGTTCGAATCCCACTATCGGCAGCCCTGAAGATGGTTTTCCGTGGTTTCCCATTTTCACACCAGGCAAAAGCTGGGGCTGTACCTTAATTAAGGCCACGGCCGCTTCCTTCCAACTCCTAGCCCTTTCCTATCCCATCGTCGCCATAAGACCTATCTGTGTCGGTGCGACGTAAAGCCCCTAGCAAAAAAAAAGCATTTGCTAGGGTGGATCATGGAGACTACTGGCAAAAATGAGTGCAATTTGACTAGACAAAAGAGTGACCGAATGGGTTGCTATATTTCTAGAAAATAGATCTCAGAGAATTAGAGTAGGCGAAGCTTTATCTGACCCTGTAATAATCAGTGGCAAAGCTAGCTATATTACTTGGGGAGTCTAAGAATATTGTTCAAGCTTACCTTAAATTCTTTTATACAGCAAGTGTATGCGGCGCTCCTTTCTCTCTGCAAATGCATCAATGACACGGTCCCTGAAGCTCTGATTATTTGACAGTTCGTGGAATAGAGATTTCTCTATCGCAAGTGTACTTAAATTACATAGTCTACTGTTTGTCACTGAATTCCTCAGGAAGGTTTTTATGCGTTTTAGCGCACTCATACTTCTTTCACTCGAACATGTTGTCACTGGAAATGTGAGAACTAAACGAACCAAACGTGTTGTTTGTTCGTAAACCTTGTCCAGACCATTATCCAACATATATTTTAGCAGTATTTGGTAGATGTTTAACTTCATCAGAGTACACATTCACAAGTTCATTTGTCAGTTGTTCACTTTCGAAAAAAGGGTACATCTTCAGGAGTTGTTTCATTTTCATTGAGGGAAAACTTGTGTTGTAAGCCTTAAATTGATTCTCATCCAATAATTCTGCAAAATGGAAGTTTTCAAAGTCACAGAACCGTATTTCCATCTGTACCACGGTGGTATCAATTATTTCATATACTAATGCATTACAAATGATTCTGTTGCCATTGCGGTATTGAGAGCTTTGCTGGTGTCTATGCATTCATTCACTGTTTCTTCATTTCTCAAATTTTTTAAGTTATTTATGGTTTGCTTTATCTCATGGTTGCAGATATTTACATTAGATGTGCATTTTGTTTGCAGCACCTTGAATAAATGATCCGTGTAGCAAAATATCTTGTTGAAGACGCACAACAGGAAGAGGAAATTAGGGTCATCTAATCTCTTAACCAGTCCCATAGCACCATTAACAGATTCGCCATCCCATTCTTCATCTTTATCAACAATGTGTGTAAGAGCTTCTTTCAAGTCCTTGAAATGGGATGCTATTGTTAGTGTTGCTCTGGAGTGGAAGTTCCAACGTGTCGTACATGCCGGGGGAAGTTTAAAGCCGTTATCTCTTAGGACTTGAGTTATCTTTGATGACTTGCTGAAATATGTATGGAAGGCAGTCAAATCATAAGAGACGCACTTTCTTTATAGATTTTGCTCCATACAAGAGTACCAAATTAAGCTTATGTGCATAGCAATGTATAAACATTGCATGTGGGCAAACTTGCTTTACGATAGTTTGAACACCCCCGAAGAACCCGCCATTACGGAAGCCCCGTCGTAAGTCTGACATATTAACTTCTTTTCTACACCCCAGTTTCGTAAGACGGCTGACAGTCCAGTGGCACTTTTATCTTTTGAGACGTCATAGAACCCCACAAACCTCTCTTGAACGTTATAACCAACACAATACCGAAATATAATGTTCATCTGATTCTGACAAGATATATCTAATGTTTCATCCGCCTGAACTGATACAAATTCACAAATAGAAAGTTCTTTCTGAATCTCTTCATTCATCACTTGAGTTACACAGTCAATAAGTTCATTCTGAGTGTCACTAGAAGTTCCTTTAAATCCTGAAGTTGCTCCCAGATGCTCTCTCATGAATTGTTCTTCTTGTGCTAGCAATTCCAAGGTCTCGAGGTAATTACCTTTATTTACGGAGTCACTACTCTCGTCATGCCCACGGAATGGAAGTTCTTGTTCTCCGAGAAAACACACCACTTGAACTAACCTGCCAAGAACCCGTCTATTATGATTTACTAACTCATTATGCTTTAGAGCTGCAAGACGAGCCGCTTCTGATATCGCAGGATCTATTCTACTCCTGCCGAGAAGAAGAAAACGCTCACTGTTCTGAATATGTCTTTTTGAAATCTGGTGTTTACGTGCTCTTCTATGAAAATTTTTTAGGGTACTGATGCCACCCTCATTCCATTCACTATCACCTCCAAATAATATGCAAATGTAACAATAAAACTTACAATCTGTCACACTTGCTGTAAGCCATGTATAATCCTTATACCATTGGGACTGGAAAGTTCTTATTTGGTTTCCATCCTTTTGCACAATTTTCAATAATGGCTGTGGCCGCTTGTCTTTCAGGGCACATTTTTCTTCGAAAGACAAAGAAGAAAATGGAGTTCGAAGCAAGTATGTAATAAGATCATTACTTTCATTCATTATACACGGATTTAGAAAATACTGGCAACTCTTCACAAAACATAGACCACTCATAATAAGTTGTAAACTTCACAGATCAACAGATCAGAACGTAAACATTAACTCGTAACTCGAGACTTGGAGACTAGACTCCCAGCTAGGTTTCAAAGCGAGCACTTACCGCTGCATGACGTCATACATTGTCATAGCAACCAGTACAAGCCCCGCCGGCTAGCAGAAAGGTAAGAGTCTGGCTTCAGCCAGACTCAACGGCTAGGCTCAGTGCTCTGCGAGTAGCGCGGCAGATCGGAGAGCCGTGACGTCTATTAAGTTTATTAGACATAATTTTCGTGCCTTATATCAATAATTTATTATTCGTATTCCATCTGGGGAATCTGAGACTCAGATTCCCCCCTACCTTCGCCACTGGTAATAATTAAGATGGGAATTCCTCAAGGCAGTATTATCGGACCTTTATGTTTTCTTATATATATATAAATGATATGAGTAAAGGAGTGGAATCGGAGGTAAGGCTTTTTTGCGGATGATGTTATTCTCTATAGAGTAATAAATAAGTTACAAGATTGTGAGCAACTGCAGTGTGAACTCGAAAATGTTGTGAGATGGACAGCAGGCAATGGTATGATGATAAACGGGGTTAAAAGTCAGGTTGTGAGTTTCACAAATAGGAAAAGTCCTCTCAGTTTTAATTACTGCGTTGATGGGGTGAAAGTTCCTTTTGGGGATCATCGTAAGTATCTAGGTGTTAATATAAGGAAAGATCTTCATTGGGGTAATCACATAAACGGGATTGTAAGTAAAGGGTACAGATCTCTGCACATGGTTAGGAGGGTGTTTAGGGGTTGTAGTAAGGATGTAAAGGAGAGGGCATGTAAGTCTCTGGTAAGACCCCAACTAGAGTATGGTTCCAGTGTATGGGACACTCACCTGGATTACCCGATTCAAGAACTGGAAAGAATCCAAAGAAAAGCAGCTCGATTTGTTCTGGGTGATTTCCGACAAAAAAGTAGCGTTACAAAAATGTTGCAAAGTTTGGGTTGGGAGGAATTGAGAGAAAGAAGAAGAGCTGCTCGACTAAGTGGTATGTTCCGAGCTGTCAGCGGAGAGATGGCATGGAATGACATTAGTAGACGAATAAGTTTGAGCGGCGTTTATAAAAGTAGGAAAGATCACAATATGAAGATAAAGTTGGAATTCAAGAGGACAACTTGGGGAAAATATTCATTTATAGGAAGGGGAGTTAGGGATTGGAATAACTTACCAAGGGAGACGTTCAATAAATTTCCAATTTCTTTGAAATCATTTAGGAAAAGGCTAGGAAAACAACAGATAGGGAATCTGCCACCTGGGCGACTGCCCTAAATGCAGATCAGTATTGACTGATTGATAACATGCACTGTATATAGACATTTATATGAGTTCAATTAATGTAAGAACCTGTATATAATTTATTATTACCTGTATATATGATTTGTAATACACTACAGAATTGTGAAACACACTGTAACATCCACAATTACACTCGATAGGCGACAACTCTGTAGAATTTTCTGTACATTATATATGGGCCTTAAGCACTCTAGAATTTATGAGAAGGCATTTTTGTAACTTATCTTTCCAGAAACTTGGCTAGGCACCTATATAAGGAGGCGGTCTTGATGGTAGAGACTAGTTATTCTTCAGTACCTGTTATGGTTTAACAGGAGTTTTACTGGTGAACACGTGTTGTAGGCAGTTGGTAGTCATCTGTTTCTCTAAGTGCTGTGATAGGCAATTGTTAAAATGGTGGCTTATTGATGTGTGTATTTTGTTTGTGACAGCAGGTTATGTGTGTGTCTATGTGAAGTTAAGGTGAAAATAAAATAAGTGTACCAATTGACAGCACTTCGTGTGCGTCTTTGTGGATACGTTAATTGGCAACCGTGGGACAGGACGTAAGAATTGATGAGTGAATACGAGTGTAGTGCGAAATAGATCAAAATGCAAGTTATACTAGAAAATATGTCAGTGAAACAGCTCAAAGACAAACTCACCAAGAGAAATCTCCCGAAGAACGGGAAGAAAAACTCATTACAGACGTAGTTACGGGAAGATCTCACTAAAAAAAGGAGAAGATCCCGAAAAGTTTTTCATAAAATTCGACGAAGATCAAGAAAAATCGGAAGCTGATGTAAATATGACCAAAATGTGTTCTCAGTTAACGAACATGATACAGACACTCAATTTCACCTTAAAAGCCCAAATTTCGAAAGTAAATGATGAACTTTCAGGCGAAATTCCTCAAGCTAACTCAGTTTTAAATGGACAAATATCACAAGTGTACACGTAGGTTTACCAAGTAGAACACGGCCTAGAATCGAACATGTCAACCGTAAATAAAAAATTTCATCACAAATTAGTGATATCACCAATCGATTAACGTAGCAGATATCAGACATCAGTTCAAAACTGGGAGAGGTTGAACAGATCAATAGTAAAGTAAGCCAGCTGGAAGGGGATATCTCGAACCTGAAGGAGGAGGTGGAAATCCAGATTCCCGGCATAAAGCAACAGGTTGAGGGGAGAATTTTTACCGTTCAGGGAAATTTTGAAAGCCGTATCTGCCTTCGAGTTAAATTTAGAGAGCCGTATTTCTGCTGTTGAAGGCAAGCTACTGACTGAGGCACAACCCACTGGCATGACAGCTAGCACCTTCATCCTACAGAAGTACCAGCTCTTCAAGCGTCTGCACCCGGAAGGAAGCGAGAACAAGATTTTACCAGA
This sequence comes from Anabrus simplex, assembly GCF_040414725.1. Lineage (NCBI taxonomy): Eukaryota > Metazoa > Arthropoda > Insecta > Orthoptera > Tettigoniidae > Anabrus > Anabrus simplex. The sequence continues at coordinate 803,381,215 of NC_090266.1, forward strand.
CATCACAGAGCTACTCCACGATGCAACACCATATGTTCTTGCCCCACTCTACCTGTAAAGCTACCTGTTGTACCCAGTGGGGATTATCCACACTCCAGTAATGCATATTATGGCGATTAAGGGTTCTATTGTTTTGGAACCACGCTTAGTCCATAAATAAGATGATAGTTAAAAAGGCAGGATCAGTGTCCACATGCTGTACGGTCCATTAATCGAATGCCAAACGTGCTTTGAAATCATGACCATTGAGCACCTGACATATGTACAGACGGTACGGGTAAAACCACTGGGTATGCAATAGCCGCATAACAGACGCCCGGCTGATGGTCGTCTCCTATGCAATAGCCTGTGTGTTAGTAAAAGGGTTATGCCAAACAGCATCCAACACAACCTCTTCATTGTGAGCAGACGTCACGGGAAGATCTCGAACAGGCCATGTCCTTCCCAGGGACATCGTAGCCCGCAGACGTCTTTCCACACTCCAAAATGTCATGCCCGTCGGTTATAGTCTATCTGTAGAGCATTCTTGATACATGCGTTGTGCCTGGTATGCATTCTGTCTGGTTTCTCCACACATGAGTAACATATCCACATACTCATTGCTGGAATACATCACAAGGCAATGAATAAGCTTTGTATTGTGTTATGTTGTGAAGTGACTTGTCTCAAAGGAAGGGAATTCACCTACCTGCCATCGCATGTTGTTATCGTTCCAGTACGGAACACTTTGCCCTACCTGCGGTCTACGAAACTTGGAACATGTACAATGTAGCTAATTGGTTTCCTGTGTCCTAGCCACAGACCATCACCTCCTCATGCTCATCCAACCCAACTCTATACCCTATGCCATGATACATATGACCCATTACAGGGCCAAATGAACAAATCAGTCTGTGGAAACTTACTACATCCTAGGCAACTGGTGGCAAAATAAAAAAAAATAAAAAATACTTGAATGGGATTCGAACCTTCGAGCACCGTCCACTATCACAATTCCTACCGCACCCCTGACAAGTGAGCTATTGCGAGGTTTGACAAGCAGCGCGCAGTTTCGAGCCTATACAATACCTGCTCCTGGACTGTGTGTTCACCTCCTGTTGTAAGTTATGTGCTCTTCATATCTGTGCTTGTTTCACGGGTTCATTCAAGGTACCTATAATGAATCAATAGTGGCACTCACGATTCCTGCCATCTTCTAGCCTGTAAACACACATCTCGTTATATTACCCTGTATTCTTTTTTGATAGGGGCTTTATGTCGCACCGACACAGATAGGTCTTATGGTGACGATGGGATAGGAAAGGCCTAGGAGTTGGAAGGAAGTGGCCGTGGCCTTCATTAAGGTACAGCCCCAGCATTTTCCTGGTGTGAAAATGGGAAACCATGGAAAACCATCTTCAGGGCTGCCGACAGTGGGATTCGAACCCACTATCAAATCAAAATCAAATCAAAGTCTCTTTATTTGCAAATGAGGTGTCTACCTCGGTGGCAAATGGTACACTAAAATACATTATTGTCAAGCACTAAATATTAAATTAACAAGAGAAGAAAATTTTCCTATAACACAATATTATACAATTTACGCTAACAATTTTTTCTATTAAACACACAGCTCATCCTTATTAAATTTATATTGTTTACAATATTCTACTTATAATATCTCTTGTACTACTTACAAATATAGTCAACTGATATACAGTATGTGGAATTACTTCAAATGATACTATACAACTGGTATAAGATTAAACTTTACATTGCATTTATTTACTTTTTTTTTAAAACCCATTCTGGAACCTAAGTAGCATTACGACCTGCTGCGTCTTAACCAGAGCCCCTTTTGCCACCAATTTTCAGAGTTCTTGAAGGGCCTTCACAGCTACCGTAGCGGTCCCAGGGCCCTCGAAGTCCCCACTGTACTACACCCCTACAGGCAGTCCCCTACTTTGGCTGTCCAACTCCTTAGACCAGGGGATGGGATTAATTTAATCACACACATTTTAATTTTTTTTTTTATTATTATTATTTTTTTTTTTTACAATAACCTGCACTGGTTGAATGCCTTCTAACACTTCATTTATTTTTTCTGTTGCTGTTTATTCTCTTCTAGAATATCTGAATAGATTTTGGAAAAGGATCAACCACTACCCCTGGTAAACTGTTCCACTCCTTCACACCCTTCCCAACGAATGACAATTTACCCCAATCGCTTCTGCTAAAATTCCTTCTAATTTTATATTTGTGGTCTGTCCTGCCGATATAATTATTTTCCAACTGAAGCCCCTCACGGATATCTCCCCATGTTTCTTCTCTTGTATAGGCTCTATATAATCTTATAAGTCTAGTTTTCTCCCTTCTCTTAAAGTTTCCCACCCAAGTTCCTTTAACATTTCTGATACACTACTCTTTCTCCTGAAATCCCCTGTTACAAATCTTACTGCTTTCCTCTGCACACTATCTATTTATTTTATTAGGTATTCTTGGTGAGGATCCCAAACACTGTTTGCATATTCCAATAATGGACGAACCATACTTAAGTAACTTTTTTCTTTTAATTCTTTATTGCATCCTTTAAGTAGCCTCATTATGACATGTAACGATCTGTATGCTTTCCCAACAATGTCATCAACATGACCCTTCCAGTGCAAATTACTTTCAAATCTCACACCTAAGTATTTGCACTTGCCATCTTTTGGGATAACTACCTCGTCCAAAGTATATTCAAATTCAGTTTTAAAGCTCCTGTTTGTAAATGTTGTAACAGTTGATTTGCCTCCATTAACCTTCATATTATTTTCTTCAACCCATTGTTGGATACTTTCAAGGTCCCTTTATAATTCTGAACAATCCTCAATGTTGTTTATTTCCCTATAAACAATTATGTCATCTGCATGCAATCTTATTTTTGATGTTATATTGTTCCCTAAATCATTTGCGTATATTAAGAAAAGTAAAGGACCGATTATACTACCCTGTGCAATTCCCTTCCAAACTTTCTCTTCCTGCGATACATTATTTCCTACTTTGACATTCTGAACCCTTGAATTTAGAAATGTTTTTATCCAACGTGTAACTCTTACGTCCAATCCTATTCCCTCCAATTTCTTTAATAATATTCCATGTTCCGCTCTATCAAAGGCTTTGGAAAGATCTATGGCTATGCAATCTAACTGAGCTCCTGAATCCAATTGATCTGATATGTCCTGCTGAAATCCCACCAGTTGCGCCTCACAAGAAAATTTCTTTCTAAATCCATACTGGCTCCTCATGAACCAATTTTTATAATCACATATCCCTCTGATGTACTTTGATATTAAATCCAGTATTTTACAAACTATACTGGTCAGGCTCATTGGTCTGTAGTTCTCTGGTTTCCTTTTATCACCCTTTCCTTTATAAATTGGTATTATTATAGATTCCTTCCATTCCTTTGGTATTACACTATTATTTATGACATAGTCAAAGAGAAATTTTAAATAAGGCACTATGTACCACCCCATTGTCTTTAATACCTCCCCAGTAATTTGATCACTTCCTGCTGCTTTTCCTTGCTGAAGCAGTTGGATTTCTCTGAAAATATCTTCATTTGTGAATGAGAACCTTCTTGTTCTCCTCTGTGTCTCTCCCTCTCTATCTTCTGTTACGGTTTCCAACTCCTGACAATCATCTACTGAATCTCTGAATTCCCTACTAAATAGGTTTGCTTTTTCAGTATCTGCTAAATAGTGTTCACCCCCTTCTCCCACCATTGTAGGAATTTGGATTCCTTTTCTTTTTTGATTCCAGATATATGAATACAACTTTTTCCATTTCCCTTTGTGGTCATTACCCTCTTGAAGTATGCCATTCATATAATTCTCTTTTGCTTCCTTTTTCACTCTATTCAGTTCCCTCATTAGCTGTATTCTAGTTTCTCTACTCTCCCTACCCTCTTAGATTTTCCTGTTTACTATTCTACATTTTCTTTTTAATTTTCTTATTTCCCTTGTATAATAAACAGGGTCTGAGGTCATTTTACCCTTCTTAACAGGTACAAATCTCTTCTCTCCTTCCCAAATGATTCCTTTAAATTTAGCCCAAAGTGTATCCACATTACTCCCTTCACTTATCCAACAACTGAATTGTGATTTAAGGTAAGTCCTAAATTCATCAACTTTAGTTTTTCTGTACAATTTCTTGTCTTGTGTAACCCTCTTATTAAGCCTTTTTGGTACGAGTCCTACATCCATTATTACAGCCTTATGATCTATTCCTTCAATTACCTCAGTTTTACTAACAATTTCCCATGGTTTAACCAAGAATACATCTAGTAAATTATTGAGACGAGTCAGTTTTTGTACTACTTGTGTAAATCCTCCCTCCCAAATTAACTTATTTGCCAGTTTCTGTTCATGGGCTTCACTTGCAGCTCCATTCCATTAAACTTCAGGCAAATTTAGATCTCCCCCAATTATTACCATATCATTATTATTGTTTTTATGAGTATAATCTATTATTTTCTCAAATATTTCCATGTCTCTTTCCTCTCTTCCAGGCCTGTATGTTCCTATAATTCCCACCTCCTTCATATTATCACAAACTAATTTTATCCCTAATATTTCATCCCTTTCATCGGTAAACCATTCATGTGAACAATAAGTTTCCTTCACCAGAATAAACACCCCTCCTCCCTTTTTATCTCCTCGGTCTCTACGATAGACTGTGTACGCTTCTGGAAATACTTCTCTATTACTCACCCCTTCTCTCAACCACGATTCCACTCCTATCACCACATCAGTCTCATATGATTCCATCAATGTACCGAATTTTAATTGTTTATTTACTACACTGACAGTTTACCAAGAGCAGTCTCAGACCCCCTTCCTCCCTAAAACTTGACTGTTGCAATTGGGTAAGTTGAAATTCCTTACTTTCCTGAGTTTCATTTTCTAGCATCTCCCAGATGCAAGCTCACAGCCGCGCGCCTCTAACCGCATGACCAACTCGCCAGGTTTACCCTGGTTTAGTGAGAGGACCAATGTATTCCAGAATTGTAGTAAAAGCAGCGGGATGCATATAACTAAATGGCAAGGGGCTGGTGAACCACCCAGTATAGCTTAACACATTCAGTACCTGCTTCTGAACGGGACACTTGAATGCCTGGACCAGCCATTTTCATGCCCGGCCCTCTTGACGTGCATCACTTAATACAATTTACAATTACTCCTAAACTATAAATGTTAGAAAAATGATACTTTGTGCTTACCTATAGTAGATATTTAGGGTGTGATATCTGGTGTCACAGGTTTCAAAATACGTCTAATTTTATACAGCCTATCTGTATTTTAGGCATAATGATTACTGTCACTGAAGTGAAGAAATGAAAGAATATGAATGAAGCGTATTCGGAACATTGTATTAGAAAATATCGGAGTATGAAAAACAGAGTCTTCGGTCCAGTACATTTTTATAACAGGATTTTGGACTAATCGGTTTCCACGATTGCATGATCAAATTCTTTGTGAAAGGCCTGGGCACTGCACTTATCACTTGACTCGCGTATAGATTGGTCTGCTCACACATTATTATTATTATTATTATTATTATTATTATTATTATTATTATTATTATTAATCAAATAAAGGAATCGTAACTACCTCAAAAACCTGACTAAGCAACAATATACTAATCATAAAATATAATCAGAACTACCAGATGGGTTTTCTACCTTACCTTCCAGTTTGGTGCACTCTTCACTCATATCCCCATGTGGTGATGCAAAAGCTTCAGGAACTGGAGAAGTCTGTTCAAATGACTCTAGTTCAACTATATGAGACACCACGTCTGTAAAATGATTGAAGAGCATTAGTGAATATATAATTCGGGGAGCAATGTTATGTAATATTTTAAACAGCAATTCATAACATAATGCCACTTCCATACCACAAATATCAGTTTACTTTTTTTTTTCTGCAGGGACATATACATGGAATTGCTGTAAATTTTCTGTATTATAACACATCCACCCTACAAAACATTGTCAATACATAACTAAAATATTACAAATAACAGTTGAATTATCACGGAACCTAATTACAAATACCACACAGTGCTTAAGTATGTGCTTCAAATGCAATGTCAGATTTATTCTAATTGTTGAATGAGGATAATAAAGTTTAACCATCTCCCACCCATAGCGTAGTAACACATAGTGCGAAAGCTGAGGGTCTCCCGCCCACAGCGTAGTAAAGCGTACTTGTATTTCTAGTTGCATTTATGAGCCATCTATCGGCAGATAGACAACTTACTGTTACTAGCATGTGCACTTCCTAGAGACCAAAGATAATAGATTTCTTCTTTTAAAACCTTAGCAAGCATATCAGAATACGAAATACAGTGATATGTTGTAAACAAACATTTCGGTGCTTTCGCGTGAAAATGTTTTATGCGACGACATTTAACGTTTGGTGAACGATAACAATAAGAATGACTGTGAAACTGTTAGTAGTAGCTGAAGTGAACTCAGTGAAGTGGAAAGTGACAATATTATAGGAAATGACGACATACACATGCGTGATGACATGGATTGTAGGCCTAAATTTTAGTGGACAAACACATTGTCTTCTGTCGAACAGGTAGACTTCACTGAAGAGATAGGACCTTGCCATTCTCTTCCTGTAGGTAGTACATTATCAGAGTACTTCTCCCTTACATTTGATCACAACATTTTCAATTTAATTACCCAGAAAACTAATGCGCATGCTGCTTTCTTGCAGCGTAAGAAAGGTAGGGTTGATACGGATTGGAGGGATACTTCTATTGAAGAAATAAGGACATATTTTGGAATATTAATCTACACAGGTATTGTTCAGCTTTCTGACGCACACATGTATTGGTCAGAGGACCTTGTGTCTTGCCCTTTAGTAGTTCAGGCAATGCAGCAAAATCGCTTCAAAGACCTGACAAAGTATTTGCACTTGGTGTTAGAAGAGGAGCAAAATAAAGACAATCTGGATTATTTGCACAAAGTGAGACAAATTCTCAACCTTGTGGGAGTATTCAGAGATATATATATAAACCAGAAAAGGAATGCGTTGATGAGGCTATGATTGCTTTGAAGGTTAGGTTAGGCCTAAAACAGTATATCGAGTCTAACCCGATCTTGTTGCCAGAACCAAAGTTATCATCCCCCATTCGGTACGTTTATACTTTGGACATTGATTTCTACCTCAGAAATAAATAAAAGAGGAGTAAAGATTTGCTGCTAGGTGAACAAGTTGTTCTTGAATTGAGTAGGAAATTTTTTGGTTAGTATCATCACCTATATTTTGACAACTTTTTCACTTCACTAAGACGCCTGTCAATATTGAATGACACTAAGACTTACAGTTGTGGAACAGCCAGAATCGAAAAGATTGGCCCTTACCCCTTAAAAATACCAAAAGGTTGAAGATGGAAAGAGGGGATTCTAAATTCATGCAAGCTGGAGATGTCATTGCCACAGTATGGCATGAAAAAAGAGACGTTACTTTCCTCAGTACCAACAGTAACCTTGCAGTTTTTTAATCCTGAAGAAAAAATGGGGCATGGCAATGATGATGATGATGCTTGTTGTTTAAAGGGATGTAACATCAAGGGCATTGGCCCCTAATGGTATGAAATGAGACAAAATTTAATGACAATTTAAAAGCCCAAAATTCATCCACTGACCAGAATTCAAAATGTGATGAAGAATGAATGAATATGAATTTAAAATAATCAGCGGATCCAATTCAATACTGAAAGTTAAAAATAATTCAAAATCAATCCACTGACTAGAATTCAGAAAGACGACTATGAACAATGATTATGAACTTGAAACAATCGGTGGATTCAACCCACAATGCCCCACCTTCCCTGAAACTAACTTAAAACAATAGTATTACTGACCAAGGGACTGCTTCCAAAGCACAATCCTGAATCGATGATGCTTGTTTCTATACGAGTCCAAATCCAGGTCAACGGCCCCTCAAAATGGTACTTATTGCTAGTAAAGTAGAACAGCTGTATTTCTCATGTAGGGGTACTTATCAAAAGTAACGTAGACTCACGATGTTCCACACATTATGATTCTATTCACAAGTAATGTACATTGCACAGGTAACGCAGACCTATGATGTTTCTCATATAATGGCACCACTCATAGGCAACGCAAACCCATGGTGTTTCTCATCTGGGTGCACTAATCACAGGGACCCGAAATATCCTGTGGTGTTCCTCACATAGTGGATACTAATCGCAGGCAATGCAGACCAATGGTATCGCTCATATAGTGGTACAAATCACAGGCAACGCCCAGACCCGTAGTGTTTCTCACATAATGGTACTAATCACAGGTAATGTAAGCCCGTGGTGTTCCACATATGGTGGTACTAATCACAGGTACTGTAAAACCTCAGTAAACCACTCTCTGCTGCTACTAATCACAAACCTATTGTGTACCCTACAAAGTGGTACTACTCGCAAGTAAAGGCGACCTTTGGTGTTTCCCACATTATGGTACAATCACAAGTAGTTTCATGGTTCTAATTCAATCATCCCTTGGTCACCCCTTATAGCTGCCTCTTACAAAAGGCAGGGGATACCGTAGGTGTATTCATCGTCTGCATCCCCCCACACACAGAGGGTGCATGGCAATGAAAGGATTGATGTGCGAACACCAGAAATTGTACACAACTACATGAAAAATAAGGGTGGAGTTGACCGAAGTGAACAAGCATGTTCATATTATGAATCTGGCAGAACGTACGTGAAATGGTGGAAGTACACCTTCTATTTCCTTATAAACATTGCTATAGTGAATTCATTTATTGTAATTGACCAAAGTAATGTGAACAGTAGACATGGAACAACACAGGTAGCAACTTGTCAAACAGCTGATTGGGAATTTCACACTTGCTGCAAATGAGTAGGAAGAAAAAGAGGTTTTCCTGATGCAATCACATCTCAAAAAAAAAAAAAAAAAAAAAAAAAGCACAATTGGCCATACGTCACACCGACACAGATAGGTCTTATGGCGATGAAGGGATAAGAAAGGGCTAGGAGTGGAAAGGAAGCAGCTGTGGCCTTAATTAAGGAACAGCCACAGCATTTGCCTGGTGTGAAAATGGGAAACCACGGAAAACCATCTTCAGGGCTGCCGACAGCGGGGTTCAAACCCACTATCTTCCGGATGCAAGATCACAGCCGCGCGCCCCCTAACCGCACGGTCAACTTGCCCGGTAACAACATCTCAAAAACAATTCCATTCCATACCAAAATTTTTGGTAGGGTAAAATTCATGTGTGAAATGTGCTGTTGACAAAAAAAGGACTTTATCTGGAAGAAATGTGCAGTCAGCTTTTAAGTGTAAACAATGCAACTTGTGTTTGTGCAAATCCAAATGCTTTCTATTGTTCCACCAACAAAGAGGAGTTGAAGTTATAAATTAAACTCTTGAATGCATCCAATTCCTTTATGTATGTACTGTTGATTTTCATTTTGTGAAAGAATCATATCTCTATGTTCATTAATTTTTGCACAATATATATTTTTATAAATGTCTGCATTTTCAGAATGATGGCTGAAATTAATTCCTTTAATTCTGGGGAAAACATGCCTTTCAACATGGGAAGGAAAGGGTTAAGAAACAAGTGAATTTCTAAAAAATAAACTAAATCCTCTTCAATTTTATCCAGTGAAACATCCGTAAAATAAAATTCAGAAATAAACTGGCCATACAGAGAACAAATTTAAAAAATCTCTCTCTCATTTCACAATTTTATATATGTAGGTATGTTATACTTGAATTAACAAATCTCACAGCCAAATCGTCCCTGTGTAGAAAATTTAGAATAATGGCCGAAAAGATTTGTCGCGCTAACCATGCATCAACTCATAATCTGCAGATCTTTAGACTGAGTAGTAGCTGTCGCATGGTAGCCTGAGGCACATCAGGAGTGTAGCACCATGGAGTTTGATTTTATTACACCAATTCATGCACTACAAAGCTTGAACCTAACTTTATTTAACTTCTTATGGAACATCACCAGTGTATGGTTGGACAACTTTATCAGGAGTTATAGAAACCTTTATTTGGTTTTCAGGATGACAATTTACCCGAGAATACATTGAACGACATATGGTATTAGTCAAGGGTTATGAATTTCATGTTCTTGGTCCGTATTGAACTGAGAATAACATAAAAATTATGCACAGTAAGTTTTCCACCTATTCAATACTAAGATTTATTTACAATATTTACATTACATGGGACTAGTTTCAACCCTCCTTGGGGTCATCATCTAAGTATTGAATAGGTGGAAAACTTACTGTGCATAATTTATATGTTATTCTCAGTTCAATACGGACCAACAACATGAAATTCATAACCCTTGATAATGTAGCTTACCAGGCAAAACAGAAAGCCCTGATGATGATCCCAAGGAGGGCTGAAACTAGTCCCATGTAATGTAAATATTGTAAATACACCTTAGTATTGAATAGGTGAAAAACTTACTGTGCATAATTTATATGTTATATGGCATTAGGAAAGGGGGAAAATGTAAGATAATTCTACTACTAAAAATATCTCTAAACTCTCCCAAAATACTACCTACAACAACAAAATTTCAGTCCTGAGCAAGGTGCCATTTACAACTTGATGAATTTCCAAGACATTATCTCAAAATGGAAAAGGAATGACTGAGTATGAAATAATACATCAGTCAATCACTACTGATCTGCATTTAGGGCAACTGCCCAGGTGGCAAATTCCCTATCAGTTGTTTACCTAGTCTTCTCTTAAGTAATTTCAAAGAATTAGGAAATTTGTTGATTAAAAAAAAGGCGCAGAAGCCCCGAAGGGCCATGGCCTACCAAGCGACTGCTACTCAGCCCGAAGGCCTGCAGATTACGAGGTGTCGTGTGGTCAGCATGACGAATCCTCAAGGCCATTATTCTTGGCTTTCTAGACAAGGGCCGCCATCTTACCATTAGATAGTTCCTCAATTGTAATCACGTAGGCTGAGTGGACCTCGTACCAGCCCTCAGACACAGGTAAAAATCTCTGACCTGGCCGGGAATCAAACCTAGGGCTCCGGGTAAGAGGCAGGCACGTATTGAACATCTCCCTTTGTAAATATTATAACAATCCCTAACTTCCCTTCCCATAAACGAATGTTTTCCCCAATTTGTCCTCTTGAATTCCAACATTATCTTCATACTGTGATCTTTCTTACTTTTAAAAACACCACTCAAATTTGCTCATCTTCTAATGTCATTCCATGCCATCTCTCCACTTAGTCAAGTGGAGTGTCTCCTTTCTCACAAGCAGTCCCAGCCCAAAACTTTGAAACATTAACACTGCTGTTTTGTCAGAAATCACCCAAAACAAAAAGTGTTGCTTTTCTGTGAATTTTTTCCAGTTCTTCAGTTGAGTATTCCTGGTAAGGGTCCCACACACTGGAATCATACTCTAAATGTGGTTTTACCAGAGACATTCTTACTACAACCCTAAATACCCTCACAACCATATGAAGAGATCTGTAACCTTTATTTACAATCCTGTTTATGTGATTATCTCAATGAAGGACTTTTCTTATATTAACACCTAGATACTTACAGTGATCCCCATGAGGAACTTTAATTCTATGAATGCAGTAATTAAAACTGAGAGACTTTATTCCTCCGTGGAAGTCTCAGCCTGGCTTTTCACCCCATTTACCATCATACCATTGCTTGCTGTCCATCTCATAACATTGTCAAGATCTTTTTGCAGTTGCCCACCATCTTGGAACTTATTATACTCTATACAGTAGAACATCATTTGGGAAAACAAAAAAGAAAAGAACAAAAAACCCACCAACTTCCCGCCAATTCCAGTTCATTACTCATATCATTTATGTGTGCGACACTCTCCAGGGAACCATAGCTTAAGTCGCAAGACAACATGTTACACTAAGCTGGAGAAAGGCAAGAAGGGCGAGAAATATCAAATTTTAGATTTGAATGCCACCCTGTTAGCCTGATCCTTGAACTACATGATGACAGCAGTGACAGTGACATCACCATATGGAAAAGTCTTCAACAGAACCTTGGAAAAAGGCTGTGCAGTCTAACAAAACTGTAGCTTAAGCCGCAATGGATATTTAAAATTAGTGACTAAAGCTATGGTTTCTTCAATGTTGTTCCTGCACTGTCTTCTTGTACCAAAATATGAATTAACCAGCTTGTGCATCAAGATAATGTATGGTTACAATTATAGACTTCATTTACTGGGCTGTATATTTTATAACTGGTAATTTTAACTTAACTGGACTGCCTGCACAGGAGGGCGGTCCTAGTGCTGAGAGACAAGGGAATACACAGTTTATACCAAATGTTACTGATGTTATCCGCTATAGCTGGCTTTAATATGGAGCTAGGAAAGATCGTTCTAGATATCTGTAACTCTTTCCCTAGTGGTGCTAATAATCCTGACGATATTCAGAAAATTTATGATAGTGAATGTGATCAGGAGTCATTGAGAAAGTAATATCTGATGTGCTTTCCGATATCCCACTATTTGAGTGGTCAGTGGTAAGTACACATGTTTAATACATAGTTATGCTTGTTTTTATGACCATTCATATACATAGATAGTCTGAGGTTCGATTGCAAAAGCCAGAATTAGTGTATTATTTTCTCATGTAAACAGTCTAGAAACCCTTCTTGTATAATTTCTTGTAGGATGAAAATGTTCTTTAGCCTGTTCTTGATACAATAATTACTGAAGAAAGTGAGGAAGGGAGTGAAAATGTTGTTACAGAAATTGATGCTATTGATGATCTAGCTCTACCTGGAACAGACAGCACTGTAGTTCGAGGGCCTGACTGTGGTTTCCAAAACTCTGATGCGGATTAATGACGAAAGATAAATGAGATTTTAAAGTTGAGGTGTGGTTGTAAACAGATTTACAAGAGGAGTCAGTGCAGTGATTAATTTTCTTTTGATGAGTGCAGGCAACTACGTGAAGAAAGTCAGTTTCTTGATTATTATGAAAACCATTCCAATCTACTGGATCTTGTCACTCATGATCAAATGCATTCCATATGTTCAATTGGTCTATCAACTGTTTTGACATAATGGGAAGTGCAAAAAGGATAGACAACCTACTACAAGTACATTTAAGGTATTTGGGACTTCACTCTAAAAATACTTACCTATTTAGTCATGGTATATAAAAATGCACTAAAAGAGAATCAGAATTTTTTTTTTAGGAAGGTGTAGTGACTTAGCTGCATAGAAAGGCACGTCGAACCCCATCAGCATAGACACACTCGTTTGAAGACCCACAAATAATGGTGAATTTAATAAGAAATTATGCAACACAAAATGCATTATTTCTTTCAGGCAGACAGGCAACTCACCAGAAAATGACTAATAAGCTTCTTCCTTCTTCATATTCAGTGGTCAAAGTATACCACTGCTATGAAGAGTGTTGCAAACAAAAATAGTGTCCAGTCTTGCCGAAAAGCTTTTATTCCATATGGAAAAAATATAATATATAATATTAATAATAATTATAATAATTAATAATAATAATTTTTTTTTTGTTAGTTGCTTTACGTCGCACCGACACAGATAGGTCTTCTGGCGACGAAGGGACAGGAAAGGGCTAGGAGTGGGAAGGAAGCAGCCGTGGCCTTAATTAAGGTACAGCCCCAGCATTTGCCTGGTGTGAAAATGGGAAACCACGGAAAACCATTTTCAGGGCTGCCGACAGTGGGGTTCGAACCTACTATCTCCCGAATACTGGATAATTGCCGCACTTAAGCGACTGCAGCTATCGAGCTCGGTATGATATAATACAAAAGCCAATGACTGATCTATGTAAGAAATGCCAGAGCCACTATATTACTGTTAGAAGCATGACACTTTCCTCAGAGGAAGAAAAAAATAGAATAAATGAAGAAATGAGACAGCATCTTGAGACGGTGATGAAGGAAAGAAATTTTATCAAGGGAACCGTCAAGAGTACCAGAAATGAAATGGAAGATGGAGATATTCCTCCCTCACCTCATTCTCCATATCTGCACCAAGGAAACTGTCACTACTCGTTTGATATGGCACAACAAGTACAGATACCATCAAACCCTTTTCAGCCAAGTCCTATTTCCTTTCACCTTTCAAAATTGGCATTTTTGGTATAATGTGCGATTCCAGAAATCAGCAACATAATTATCTGTTGCCAGGATCTGTAGTCATTACAAAGGAGGCAAATGCACTCACCAGTACTATGCTGCATCATCAATTCAAGAATTATGGCTATGGTGAGAGCTATTCATTTCTCCAAGCTGACAACTGCATTGCACAAAATAAAAATAACATGTGCTACTTGGTGTAGAGAGTTATGACAATTTTACACCAAGAAATGACGATTTCTTTCCTGCTATTGGATCATTCAAAATTTTCTTGTGACTGGGCTTTTGGTCTCACGAAAAGGAAGTATTATGTGACACGTACTTCTTCTCTGGCAGATATTGCCTCGGTCATTGAAGATAGTACCCCAGTCAAAATTAACAAAGCTGTCATCATCGGAAAGGAAAATGACGAGCTGGTAGCAAATATGTATGATCAGTAACATATGCTCACTGCTCATGGTTGGAAAAAAAGTTCCTCAGATCACACCTTTCTGTAATTTTATTGTGAAAAAGAATATGCCCAGGATCATTATGTGTCAACAAAAATTGGATGGTCCAACTGTAATTGAGAAGATTTGCGAGGCAGATAATCTCCTCCAGAACCTACCTAAAAAATAGGAAGTAAGAGGCACGACTATTGTTACCAGCCCAAGCCAAGGCTTGGAAGTGGAAACCTCGCCCACACATGATAGAGAGGCATGCATGTTACCGCTGCATGGGTGATACGATGATTCAGGTAAACTGGATGTGGGTGATTGAGGTGAAAGCTCACTGCGGTGTGCTGGAACCAACACATCACCTTGCCCTACGTAGCCTGAACGAGCCACGGGTTGGGAACGGGGCAAACACAACCTAGGAGGAACCCATGGCTGTGAACTCAGTCATGGGAATGCCAAGTGGAAACCATGTGAGTAGGTCTACTGAAGGTGGAACAAACCTGATCAGGTTTGGGCTAGAGGCAGACTGCTGGATGGACGGCTGAGGGGCGTGGCACCTGCTACGGAGAGCCTGAGTTGCGGGAGGACTATGTCTAAAGTTTCAGATCAGGATAATAGTTTCCACCTGTTCAATACAATAAAATAGTGAGATGATTAAAATATCACACGCCAGGCTGAGTAGTTCAGACGGTTGAGGCGCTGGCCTTCTGACCCCAACTTGGCAGGTTCGATTCTGGCTCAGTCCGGTGGTATTTGAAGGTGCTCAAATATGTCAGCCTTGTGTTAATAGATTTACCGGCACGTAAAAGAACTCCTGCGGGACTAAATTCCGGCACCTCGGCGTCTCCGAAAACCGTAAAAGTAGTTAGTGGGACGTAAAGCAAATAACATTTAAAAATATCACATAATTTCTATCTGTCATTTAGGGACCTGTTTCGGCACCTTCCTGTGCCATCATCAGCCGAGGAAATTTTTGCAAGGCTTTTTGAATAGCTGCGTGAAATATTTATACCAGTGTAAGAACATGAACAGAGCATTCTAAACTAGGTTATAATTTTTTTCACCATTACATATATGACTTAAAATCTATGTGATTAAAATACAGAGACTAGATTAATCTTTGTGGGATAATAGACACGTCATGAGACATTTATATACATTTTTACATTTAGAGCTCTTTGTGTTGTTGATTTGATATAACTATTATAAAAATAATTGGAACACCCAGTTTTGATCAAATCTTTCTTCTAAGGCAAAACTCATACAGCTATACAGTATGTACAATTGGCCTTAAAGAGTAAAAAGCATTCCTTTAAAAGTTTATGTCCTTAGGCACTTTGTAAAATACTACACTAATAGCTGTTTCTAAAACACTGTTCTCTTCATGTGGGTAGAATAACTTATCATTGTCCATTTTGCTAGCAAGAAACAGTTCCTCTTAATAAGTGATCTAAGAACCAGCTATAATGTACAGACTTTCTTCCGTATGAATAAAGAATCTAATGTCACAGTCTTTGTTCTGTTGCTCTAAAACAGCTTAATTTGATGATGTGTTATAAAAATTAGCTCTGTATTTCAATGTTGAACAATATTAATGTAGGCCTGAGGCCGTACGTTGATTGACAAGATATCTTGAAAATTTCAATTTTCAGGTGGATTAGAATTAGTTTAGAGTGATCTCGAACCAACACGGACCTAAAAGTAGAGACGAATTTTTGAACTATATGTCAGCATTGCGAAATCGGAGACAGAGAAAGCGATTCGTAAAAAGACTGGTAAGGAAGGAAACTCACCTCAAGCACCACGTTGACAAGCGTAAAGTTAGTGAGGAACTGCAATGCAGAGTGTCAAGAGGCAGCCCGCATGCATCAGCTGTTAGGCGGGGCGGGTTAGGTGGGGGGAGAGTAGGTTGCAGTAGCAGGAGAATGTAGGTCAGGAGGGCGTGGATTCCGATGGGGGTAGTAAGCCAGCGTGTTACGTATTGTTTTGTGAACCGGTTGATCTCTAGGTATTTTAAAATTATTTATAACAAAAATAAGCGTATCAAATAAAATTGTGGGTTTCTCGGACAGATCATTGAGACTGTAGTTGGGGTTATGATACTGATCCCATAAAATACAACATTGCTCAGTAAGATCAAGTAGTAGACCTTTGTTCATTGTTTCAATGATGTCCAAATCGTTATCCACTGGGCGAGTTGGCCGTGCTCGTAGAGGCGCGCGGCTGTGAGCTTGCATCCGGGAGATAGTAGGTTCGAATCCCACTATCGGCAGCCCTGAAGATGGTTTTCCGTGGTTTCCCATTTTCACACCAGGCAAATGCTGGAGCTGTACCTTAATTAAGGCCACGGCCGCTTCCTTCCAACTCCTAGGCCTTTCCTATCCCATCGTCGTCATACGACCTATCTGTGTCGGTGCGACGTAAAGCCCCTAGAAAAAAAAAAATCGTTATTGATCTCAATGATCTGTCCGAGAAACCCACAATTTTATTTGATACGCTTATTTCGGTTATAAATAATTTAAAAATACCTAGAGATCAATTGGTTCACAAAACAATATGTAACACGCTGGCTTACTACCCCCATCAGAATCCACACCCTCCTGACCTACATTCTCCTGCTACCGCAACCTCCTCTCCCCACACCTAACCCGCCCCGCCTAACAGCTGATGCATGCATCACAGTTCCTCACCAACTTTACGCTTGTCAACTTGGTGCTTGAGGTGAGTTTCCTTCCTTAATAGTCTTTTTACGAATCACTTTCTCTGTCTCAGATTTCGCAATGTTAACATATAGTTCAAAAATTTGTCTCTACTTTTATGTCCGTGTTGGTTCGAGATTGCTCTAAACTCATTCTAATCCACCTGAAAATTGAAATTTTCAAGATATCTCGTCGATCAACGTACGGCCTCAGCCCTACATTAATACTGATCAACACTGAAATACAGAGCTAATTTTTATAGCACATCATCAAATTAAGTTGTTTTGGAGCAATTGAACAAAGACTGTGACATTAGATTTTTTATTCATACGGAAGAAAGTCTGTACATTATAGCTGGTTCTTAGATCACATATTAAGAGGAACTGTTTCTTGCTAAAATGGACAATGATAAGTTATTCTACCCACATGAAGAGAACACTGTTCTAGAAATCAGCTGTTAGTTTAGTATTTTACAAAGTGCCTAAGGACATAAACTTTTAAAGGAATGCTTTATTGTACATACTGTATAGCTGTATGAGTTTTGCCCTACAAGAAAGATTTTATCAAAAGTGGGTGTTACAATTAGTTTTATAATAGTTATATCAAATCAATAACGCAAAGAGCTCTAAATGTAAAAATGTATATAAATGTCTCATTACGTGTCTATTATCCCACAAAGATTAAGCTAGTCTCTGAATTTTGATCACATAGATTTTAAGTCATATACGCAATGGTAAAAAAATTTACAACCTAGTTTTGAATGCTCTGTTCATGTTCTAACACTGGAATAAATATTTCATGTAGCTATTTTAAAAGCCTTGCAAAAATTTCCTAGGCTGATGATGGCATAAGAAGGTGCCGAAACCGGTCCCTAAATGACAGATAATAAATGTGATATTTTAATAATCTCACTATTTTATTGTATTGAACAGGTGGAAACTATGATCCTGATCTGAAATGTAAATTTCGATTCAATACGGACCAAAAATGAAATTCTTGACATTAAACAATACTATGTCTGGCGGAATGCCTCATCACGGATGGTGAGGACGCCGCTCAGGACCACAGAAGGGGCAAAAAACCTATGTCATTTGGAACCACGGACATTCCAAATGAACCACTTAAACAAATACCAAGGGAAGCTATGGAAGCTCCAGAAGAGCAGGTCCAGCGGCAGGCCCATGAGGAGAATAGAGAGACAAGTCCCAGTAAAGCAGGCTGAATCCAAATCTGAAGAAGAAACAGAAGAAGCAACAGGAAAGCAGACTTCTGGACAAAGGAAACAGGAGAATTCACTGAGAAATACCTGAAGATATCGGCATAGAAACTAAACAGGATGCATATAGATAGACCACCTCGCACAAGTGCTCACTACAAGGAAAAGAAGAAGGCGAGGAAAGAAGCGAAAATAGCGGCTAGGACTTTGGTGAGAAGAAGCCAAAGAACAGGGATCGGCGAGACGCTATGCCAATGACTATGCACAAAAGGCCAAGGTTGGAGGAAAGCACGCCATCAAGTTCGGCTACAAAACCACGCTCCAAGAAACAGAAGAAAGAAAAAGTTATGTCCTTTCCGGAAAGACTATCCTCAGTTAAGGTCTCAGTAATACCTAAGACTTTTACAGATGGAAAACTCAAGGAGGAAGACGTGACAATTCTTATCTGCTCTGATAGCACAAATGAAGCCGCTGTCAGATGGATGTCTGCCTGTCTTCCTTGAGTCTCCAAGGCTGGAAAGTGAAGCTATGGTACTGATCTCTGCAAATCCAGAAACCAAAAGTTAGCTGGAACAGACACTATCAAATTGTAACCCATGGAAAGGGGAGACCCTAGAGGTGGCTGAGGTAAAAAAGGTGCTGAACACGACGAAGGTCATCACCAAGTTCCCACCTCCTTTTGACAAAATGAAAGTGGAGGATGTTCTTGACAGAATCAATCAGCACAATACCAAACTTCTAACGCAAGAGTGGAGTGTGCTGAATGCCACTTCAATCGACAAGACAGGCAGGACAGTCGTTTTAGCCCTTGGTGAAAGGGACTTTGAAGAGCTCAAAAAGAGAAGCCTTAAGGCTAAGCTTGGACTTGGGCAGATCAAGTTTTAGGTCATCAAGGGAAAAATGAAACCCAATGTTGATAAAGATGGTGCTGAAGGTCCTTCAGGCCAATCTTCAGCATAAAAAAACCAGTTGTGGCCAATTTTGCCGGGAAGTTCAAGTCCGGGGCTATTGACGTGATCCTTATTCAAGAGCCTTCGGTAGTCAAGGGCAGAGTAGCAGGACTGGCAGAATCTGGAGGTAAGCTGATGTACAATACATCGGAAATACTCAGAACATGTCTTCTTGTGAACAGGAAACTAAAATGTCTTATGTTGCAGAATCACACTGATCACGGGACTTAACCGTGGCCAAGATTAAACTTGGAAATTGGGAGGGACCCAGAGAAATAACCATATGCTCTGCATATCTCCCATATGACTCAACGAATCTGTCCCCATCAGAAGAAGATGAGAACCTAATTTGCAATGCAAAGAGGAAAGGCGAACACCTAGTCCTCGGAGCAGATGCAAATTCACACCACACGGAATGGGGCAGCACGAACTGCAATGCAAGAGGAGAGTCTTTACTAGAGTTTATTATTGGAACTGAGTTGACGATGCTAAACCTAGGAAACAAGCCTACATTTACAAATAAAAATCATAGGGAGGTAATAGACTTTACACTAAGCACTACGCATATTGCAAACTTTATTAAAGAATGAAAGGTGCTGGAGGAACACTCACTGGCAGACCACCAGCACATCCGATTTGCAATACATGTGAGACTACGTGGGATTGAGATGTACAGAGACCCAAAAAGAACTAACTGGGATAGATACGGAGAAGTTCTAAGGAAGACTGTACAAAAAATTCTAACTAACATGAGAGGACAGAAAGAATTGGATGAGGCAGTGGATCTATTAGAAGAGGCCATTATAGACTCATTCCATGACAACTGTCCTCTCAAAGAAAAGAAAAATACCAAAAAAAGTAAGGTGGTGGAACAACAAACTAGCCAAAATGAAAAAAGAGGTTAGGATGTTGTATAGAATATCATCTAGAAATTATATGTGGGATGTATATCATAGGAAACTCACTGAGTATAACCTAGAGATACAGAAAGCAAAATGAAAATCTTGGAGACTGTTCTGTGAGAAAGTGGAATCACACACTGAAACAGCAAGGCTCCAGAAGGTTCTGAAAGCAACCGATATAAATCAAGTGGGGATACTGGAGAAACCAGATGGGTCATTTACTCAGGCGGGTAGGGACACGCTGGAGATATTAATCGTGTGTCACTTTCCTGAGGCTTAGGAGATGACAGAAGAAATGGTTGGAACAGAGGTCGGAGCTCGAAGAGTAGACTGGAACTGTGCCAACAGAACAATAAAACATAACCATGTAAAATGGGCAATTGACACGTTTCATCCTATAAAGGCTCCAGGGCCAGATGAGATACTTCCGATACTCCTACAAGAAGGACGGGAGATACTCGTCAATGCCCTGACGGACCTATTCAGATCTAGTCTAGCTTTAGGGTACGTGCTGAAATCATGGTCTGAAGCTAAAGCAGTATTCATACCTAAGCCTGGAAGGGCAAATTATGCCCAAGCCAAAGCATACAGACCATTATGTTTAACCTCCTTCATGCTGAAAGCAATGGAGAAAATTCTGGATAAATATATCAGAAGAACGGTGCAACTGAACTCAACGTTACATGAAAATCAGTTTGCATATAGACCTGGCAGATCCACCGATGTAGCACTCCACCAGTTGGTTTGTAAACTAGAGGAAAACCTAGAATATAAAGAAATTGTACTGGCAGCAATCCTAGATATAGAAGGAGCCTTCAGCAATACAACCTATGACTATGTTCAAAGCATTGGAAAAGAGCAAGGTGAGTAAAACCGTCGTCAAATGGATTAAACCCATGTTAGATGGAAGGAAGATAAAAGCAACCCTGTTTGAAGAAATGCCGACGGTTAGGGCCACCCGAGGCTGTGCTCAGGGAGGAGTTCTTTCGCCTCTGCTGTGGAACCTCGTGGTGAACAAAATCATAGCTATGCTCAATGAACAGGGTTTTTATACACAACAAGGATATGCAGATGACCTAGTGATTGTGGTACGAGGTAAGGTGATGAGTAGGGCTCGGATGTTTAAGACCTAAAAATAGCCCAAATAAGCAAGCAAATATGACTTCAAAAGTGACAAAATATGACATAAAAATTACAAAATATGACCCGATAACTACTAATCTAAATATGGTCATTAAAATAAGTTATAAATCGAAACGGCAAGTTCTTTGATACATATTTGTTAATTAAATTCTTTATTCTTACTTTCATATTAATTTTCTGAATATACATCTTTAGCAGTTATTCACAGCCTATTGTCCTCAATTCACTTATCAACATTTGTGAATATATACCTATAAAGATTGTCGGATCACACAACATTTTAAAAGTCCATGTGATTGTTGTACTGAAAGTTCAACACTTCTCACAATTTCATTACCTGCATGAATTTCTAAGCTAGCAGCTCCTAAACGAGTAATTGCACTTGATGTAATTCCAAAGTTCAACTTAATATTTGTCATACTTTCTGACAAACATTTGGAAAACAATTCCTGCGCAATGTTGATGCAAAATGCAAACTCGTGTCGTCATACCGAGGTGGAGCAGCTCTTTTCAGGCAACACCCCAATGGAGGTGAATTGCATGTAGCCTACCACTTTAACCACATACCGGCCCTCCTGCCATTCTTAAATTTCTGGCAGTACCGGGAATCGAACCGGGGCCCCCGTAATCTTGATAGAAGAGGCAGAGTATTCCACTTGTATTAACTGCAGATGTGATACCGAGAAGCAGTTTTGTGCATGCTAATTCACATTCGATAAGTTGAAGATGATTTTGCACAGCTACAGCTATCGTCAAACCGCCGAAATATGACGTTTCTACGAAAATAGCTCAAAATACGACCTTATGACAAAGAATAGCCACAATATGCATTTATATGACAAATAAAAATCGCTTAATTGTGACAATCACCTGATTTGCACCAAAATCCAATCAGGCAAGAAAATAGGGACAAAGAAAAAATATGACTTTTCCTAAACATCCAAGCCCTAGTGATGAGTGTTATCCAGGACCTCATGCAAAGATCACTTAACCTTGTGGAGAACTGGTGTCGGGAAAAACAACTATCAGTCAACCCGAACAAGATAACTCTGGTCCCTTTCACAAGAAGGGGAAAATTAGAGGGAAAGAGATCACTGAAGCTATTTGGACAAGATATATATATATAGTATATATGGGAGAACAGGTACTGCACCTAGGTGCAGTGTTAGATAAAAATCTAACCTGGAATCCATATATAGAAAGGAACATAACCCGGGCCAAGAACTTGCTGTATGCATGTAAAAGAGCCATCAAGGTTAGGAACTTTATGTTGTTGGTCCGTATTGAACTGAGATAACATATAAATTATACACAGGAGAGTTTTCCACCTATTCAATACTAAGTTGTATTTACAATGTTATTTACATTACATGAGACTAGTTTCAACCCTACTCGGGGTCATCATCAGCCATATTAAACATACACAATATTTGACGAAATCCTAAAACATGTTTCTCAGCAGTAAGAATCTTATGAATATATAATTTACAATATGAAGTGTGGTTGAATTAGGCAAGGGCTATGGTGCTCAAAATGATGCAAATGAAAGTGAAATATTATGTGTGACATAGGTGAGCAATAAATAATACAAGTACACTAAGGGCCGATTGTATAAACATCACTGACTGGAGATCAGTTTTAATCTAAGTTCAGAAAATGATCTGAGATCAGACCGGTGTCATGTTGTATTACACTGATCTAAGATCAACTAATCGAAGTTCAATTTTGATCCGAGTTCATATGCGAGCGCTTGGCAACAGCGCAAAAACAGCCGAGTGTCGCGATTCACGTTGAGCAGTGTGAATCTGTTTTCATTTGTATTGTGTGCCGAGCGAAAGAAATAACGAAAAAATGGCTGAAATATTTGTACTGAACAAGTAAGTAGAGAAATCATACATTAATCCTATATTATGTAAGTTAAATTTGTCGGCAAGCAATAGGCCTACACTTCTTTATTCCTTCTATTTCAGGCTCCTGCTTCCAAATCAGCTGATCTCCACACCTTGACCTCGAAAACAGCTGATGTGCTCATGAAGTCACGGTCACCTAGCATAAAATGAAACTGAGACCTTAAAACTCAATAATGAAATTTTTAAAATGGAAATTTTAATGAAAAGGAGAAAGTTAGGCCTGGACAATAATGAAAACTGGGTTTAATTGCATAGTACAGTGGCATTATTAGACGCATACAGTTGTAAAGTACATTATGTTTTGGGCTATTTTTGTTGCAGATAAACTGTTTGTATAATTTAGTTTGAACCACTTTTCGTAATAGACAACTGTAATTTTTTTTTGTAAATATTGTTACTTAAATACATTATTAATAATTGCTCCCCTTATAGCAGTGTTTTCTCTTCCATGAATGTCATTTGCAGCAGGTACTGAAATTTCTTCGAATGCTCTTCTTGCAGCGAACACAGCCTCATCTCTTTCAGAGACCTCATTTACTGCATTTACAGTGATATGGTGCAAGAGGAATGCTGCAACTATGATTACTGGAACATGAGCTAACTTCCCTCTTAGCCCCATACTGAGACAAGGGAACAGTCTTTTCACAATCCCAAATGTTCTTTCTATTGCTGACCTGGTTGCTTTATGGGCTCGATTATAAGCTCGCTCTGCAGCTGTTTCGGCATGAAGTACTGGAGTCAGCAGGTAACGACAACACTGATAGCCAGTGTCTCCCAGGAGTATGCCTCCTGGAAAGTCCCCTGTTTTGAACTGAACATGCACTCGTGAATTGATGAAAATATTGCTATCGTGAGCAGATCCTGGCCATCTTGCTACGATATTTAGGGACCTGAGCCTAGCATCACAAATAACTTGAACATTTAACGAAAACCACCCATGACGATTCCTATAAACTTCTGCATAATTGCCCCCGGGAGATATTATTGGTATGTGGGTACTATCTATAGCGCCTATAACACTAGGGACATGTTTTACATCGAAAAAATTCACGCACAATTTTCCTCAAGTCATTTTGTTCGGAAGGCATTATGATAAACTCGTGTTTCAGTGCAGCCATAAGATTAGATACGCGATGAATGGCTCTGCAGACTGTCTCTGCGTCTACATGCAGTAAGTCACCGACTAACTGAAAACTTCCCATAGCAAAGAATCTTGAAGTTAGTAACAACATGTGCATTGGAGACAAGGGTTTGTTTCTCTTGGTAGGTTTAACTACAATATCACGCAACCTGAGTTCTAGCTGTTCCACGGTATCTTTTCCCAAGCGATACCTCAGTTTAAACTTCTTATCACTTAATTCTCCCATTAGAATTTCTCTTTCACAGAACACATGGGAAGCCCGACAAAATTCATCATTTTCATCATCAGAAGGTATATCCGAGAAATCAGAGTAATCAGACATCTGTAAAATACGAACGAGATACGATAATAACATAAGCAATTTATCGAGGTTATGTTACAGAATTACTACATTACACTGCAGTAAAAGCGTAATATTGCCTTTGTACGGACAATTATAGCTAGCAATGTATGAGGTTAGACTTCCGTGTATTTTTTTACCATTTATCGTAAAAACACAGGTAATATTTTATTCTTGTATCTCAAGTAGAAAACAACTCCTTGAATTAAGATCAAAGAGTTTGATTGGAGAAATTTCCCCAGTCAAAGTTGATCTTAGTTCAGTGCAAATTGATCTCAGATTAACATTTATACAATACAAATGTCCAAGTTTTGCGTGAACCGAGATCAATCTCGTCTCTGATCTAAGATCAAACGGTTTATACAATCGGCCCTAAACATGCTAAAAAGTCTGGAATAAAAGTACAAATGAGATGCTCTGTGTTGTAGGTTAAAAATTTCAGTATGATTTTATACTCTTGGAATTCAGTAGGTCCTGGTAATACATAATGATTGTGGACCGAGTGCTATGGTACTAAGAATGAACACAATGTAAACTGACATATATATAAAAATATACAAGTATGTACAATGTCTGAGTAACAAAATGTGTAGCTGATACTCTCTAGAAGAAGGGTTGAGTATACACTGTATCATCTTAAGCTGAGAATTTGGTACTTTGTGTATTAAGTAACCAAGCTATGTTGATAGGGCTGCATAGTTGATTGTTGGAATTGTGCAGACTGAATGTGAAGTTTTTGAATTCTTCTTGAGTAGAAAGTACACACTACGCATGGTGATATTAATTGGTGGAACTCTCAGTTCATAGCGGAAAACAAATTGGACCTCGCGTTGCAGTGTGTGTAGCTTAGCTGATAGTGTGTTGTTGCTCACTAGGAAATGGTCGCTGAGAGTAAATAGTAAGAAGATAAAGGAATGGTAAATGGTCCGACCAAATTAATCAAGTGAATGGAGGGGGTTACCAGCACTTTCAGTTATAATACTGGAAAATAAATTCCCAGGAATTGATTTTAAAATACAGAGCATGGTATTTAAAACAGTGGTTTTAAGTAGGGTGTTATACGGAGCAGATATATGGGGGGTGGAAAAGGATCGTACTATATTAAATCAGATTGTTAGCAGATTTGGCAAAATTGTATTGGGCCTCCCAAATTCTACGGCTAATGCAGCGTTTAGAGTTATGTGTAGTGAGTATATGGAGGTTGATATCATCAAGAGTGTGTTGGGGTACTGGAAAAGGTTGGTAATGGATGGGGGCAGCTTGCTCCTACAAACGGTTTACCAGCACCAAATGAAGAGTTCTTTTGGAGATGACTGGATTGTTAAGGTAAAAAGTATTATTGAGAGATTGGGTTTAGGAAATTAGTGGGGGAGGGATTGGGAAAGAAGGACTGTAGTCTGTTGGAGGAATACGTTAAAAAGGATCAAAGATATTCAATCACAGGAGCTGGAGGCTGAATGTAGGAGAAGAAGTCCCGAAACATGTGTATTAGAATCAAGGAAGTCGTATGTATAAGAACAGATAATGTGAACAGATTAGAGAGAAGAGGAATAATTTGGTGATGATGGGTATTTATAGAAATAAATGTTGTTCAAGAATGAATGACAACTCGATATGTTTATTGTGTGGGGAGACAAGGGATGAGTTCCACTTGTTAATAGCATGCAAGGGAACTAGTGTAACCAAGCTCGATAGCTGCAGTCGCTGAAGTGCGCCCAGTATCCAGTAATCGGGAGATAGTAGGTTCGAGCCCCACTGTCGGCAGCCCTGAAGATGGTTTTCCGTGGTTTCCCATTTTCACACCAGGCAAATGCCGGGGCTGTACCTTAAGGCCACGGCCGCTTCCTTCCACTTCCTAGACCTTTCCTGTCCCATCATCGCCATAAGACATATCTGTGTCGGTGCGACGTTAAGCAAAAAAAAAAAAAAAAAAACTAGTGTGGAGAGAGAGAGAAATTCATGAGTGAGGGACATTTGGAAGCCATGAAACAGTCGGCCAACGACAGAAGATCATTAACTAGATAGCGAGAGAGTGGAAAGAACCTGGGAACATAAGCAAGTTTTTAGAGATTGTCAGAAAACGCTGTATAGAGAGGTTAAAGGAAGCAGAAGTTAGTAGTGTATATATATATATGGTTTCTCCTGTCGCAGTTATTGTTGTTTTGCTGTTGTTATAGGAGAGCAGGGAGTGATATGTAGGTAAGCAGAAGAGAATCAAGGTCTCCTCACACTGCTGGTTAGCAGAGTGGGAGGAGGAAGCGGGTGTGTCCGAGTGGTGTCCAAGGTCAGGTCTAAGCTGTCTGACTCTGTTGAGGATGAGTTGGGCAGCTGGCTGTGGGTACACACACTCTGACGCACGCCCATTGTAAGTAGCCTGTTATAGATAGGCCATTGTTTTTTGTTTTCGTTGTGTGTGCCGTTTTTGCCGCCTGGTTTTATTTAACAGGGTTGTCTATTATTTATATCTTTATAGTGCTTTGTATTTTTCTCAGTTCGGTCTTGTTTGGACTGTATTTGTTTTTTTCATTTGTATTTGTTTTTGTTCTCTCTTTTCTATTTTATCTGTAAAGAAAAATTAGATTGAAAAACTACAAAATCTGGAGAAAATAAAAAATTATTTACTATTATTCAAGATGAACAGTTTGTGTGCTATAAAATGGTCAAAAGTCCATCATAAAATGTGCTGTTAGTTTCAGCTAATGGAAAGAGTAAACCAGGAGGATGTAGACTACAATAAACTACATCATACATCAGCGAGGGATCAACGTGTTCAACTAACACCCAGCTGAGGCCTCAAGAAATGGATCTCCAAATCAACATGTTTGCTTAAATTGGACATGGAGCTAGGACCATAAGGTGGATCATTCGGAAAGATGAAGGACTTGCTGAAGATTCGACTCTCATCTAAAAAATATGAGTACAACTTTGTGATATCTTCCCTTCATTTCAGTAGAGTATAGTACGATCTTCCTTGTAGAATCGATATTCACTAATATTTTGCAGTAGTTTAGCATTCATTCTACTTCCATCTTTATTTAAGTGATGGTAGATTAGAGAATGTCTGCTGTAGTTCCATCTTGAATTGGATGCAAGCACCAATCAGCAATCATCAATCATCAAACATTATGAATTTATTGCAGGTTGTCATATAAAATTAATTTAACTAAAAATCAGTGACCTCATTGGCAACTAACTGATTAATTACATAATTTTGGAATTAATTTCTGAATTCAACTGACATTAATAATATTCTTCTTTGCGAATTTCCAAATGATAAACGACTTGGTCTTCATTTCAATTTCATGACAATCAGGGATTAAAAATAATGAGCTAATAAAAAAGCTTAATGTTCTAAAGTGTTATATAGGGAGATCATGTCTATGTGTAGAATGATTTTCAAATGAGCACGTGTTGCCATGTGGGTGTAACAGATAGCTATTAATCCCAGAGGAAGGTGTATTATAATCGTAGGAATTGTGCGAGATGATATTCTTCAAAATTAATTCCCAATGTTTTATACTACGTCAAGATAGGAGGCTAGTGCTACAAAGTGATTTCCATGAACTAAATGAGTTTAGAACATACAATTTTGTTTTTTGCTAGTGGCTTTACATCACAGCAAATTAATTTTTTTGCTAGTGGCTTTAAGTCGCACTGACAGACAGGTCTTATGGTGACAATGGGATAGGAAAGGGCTAGGAGTCGGAAAGAAGCGGCCATGGCCTTAATTAAGGTACAGCCCCAGCATTTGTCTGGTGTGAGAATGGGAAACCACGGAAAACCATCTTCAGGGCTGCCGGCAGTGGGATTCAAAACCACTATCTCCTGGATACATACGAATTTGAGAAGCATGGGATATTTAAGGTCAGTGACAGATTAATTTGAACTGTAAGTGTTTAACAATCAACATTAAAAATCATGAAAGTTAAGAACCACGTAAATACATTTATAATGAACATGTATTGGATATGTGTTAGTGTGGTGGGTCATGAGTGTTGATTGCTGATACATATTTGATGTTATATTTCGCCATGTGAATATTACTATTAAAAGGATTTCTGAACTTCACAGTCTGTCGCACTGGAAGGCTCAGATCAGTGTTGAACCTAGGAATTTCTAGTAGTGGAAAGAATACAATTTTGTGCTTGATGATGACAAAATTTACTCAGTGGTATAATAATAGATCATTAAGGAAGGAAAAACTTTAAATATGAGTGAGGATCATATTATATCTAATGAAAGGAAAAGCCAGCAAAATAATAGAACCATTCCTGTGAATTAAATAAATGAAAATTTCATGTAAATGCAACAAAATGAAACTTCAATCATCAGTTATATGTAAATGTAAGGATTATTGTTAGAGACATGGCTTAAAGTTACTGTTCATGAAGTAATTAATGACCTAATGAGTGAATAAATAAATGCACAGGCAAGAATTAAGGCTAGGAATGAATGTGAGCAACATGAGTTGCGGTGGAAAGTCAAACCAGTGATAATAAAAAAATTATGTAATTAATCAGTTAGCTGCCAATGAGGTCATTTATTCTTATTTAAATTAATTTTATATGACTGCCTGCAATAAATTCATAATGTTTGATGATTGCTACTTGCATCCAATTCAAGATGGAACTACAGCAGAGATTCTCTAATCTACCATCACCTAAATAAAGATGGAAGTAGAATGAATGCTAAACTACTGCAATCAACACTCATGACCCACCACACTAACACACATCCAATACACGTTCATTATAAACGTATTTACATGGTTCCTAACTTTCATGATTTTATCTGCTCATTGTGAATATCTTCCTGCCATTGTTCCTAGATGATTATACCAGCAATCATTCTTGCTACTTTCATGTCTGTTACTTCTGAAACCACATTCATTTTCATCCAACTTCCTCTCAACCACTGATCACATCCTCCCTTCCAAGATGCCAGTGAATACTTTGCCTGGTATACTAATCAATGAGATACCTCGATAGTTGTTGCAATCATTCCTGTTCCCTTGCTTATAGATAGGTGCAATTACTGCTTTTGTCCAATCTGAAGGTATCTTACCAACACTCCATGCAAATCTTACTACTCTACGAAGTCATTTCATCCCTGCCTTCCCACCATACTTCACCATTTCAGGTCTAATTTCATCTATTCCTGCTGCTTTATGACAATGGAATTTATTTACCATCCTTTCCACTTCCTCAAGCGTAATTTCACCAACATCATTTTCCTCCTCCCCATGAGCTTGGCTGTTTGCAACACCACCAGGACGATTTCCTTTTACATTGAGAAGATGTTCAAAATATTCCCTCCACCTCTCCAGTGATTCCCTGGGATCTATTATGAGTTCACCTGAATTACTCAAAACACTGTTCATTTCCTTTTTCCCTCCCTTCCTAAGATTCTTTATTACTGTCCAGAAAGGTTTCCCTGCTGCTTGACATAGCCTTTCCAGGTTATTACCAAAATCTACCCATGACTTCTTTTTGGATTCAACAACTATTTGTTTTGCTCTGTTTCTTTCATCTACATATAAATCCCTGTCTGCCTCGGCCCTTGTTTGGAGCCATTTCTGATAAGCCTTTTTACGTTTACAACCTGCTTTCACTTCATCATTCCATCAAGATGTTTGCCTTTTCCCATCTTTACACACAGTTGTTCCTAGGCATTCGACTGCTGTTTCTACTACAGCATCCCTGTAGGCTACCCATTCTCTTTTGTATATCCTGAACCTGCTTACTGTCTACTGTTCGAAACTTCTCACTAATCATATCCATGTAGTTCTGTCTAATTTCCTCGTGCTGGAGATTTTCTACCCTTATTCGTTTGCAGACAGATTTCACTTTCTCTACCCTAGGCCTAGAGATACAGTACTTAGTTTACTACAGATCAGATAGTGGTCTGTATCATTGAAAAATCCGCGTAAAACTCGTACATTCCTAACAGATTTCCTGAATTCGAAGTCGGTTAAGATATAGTCTATTATGGATCTGGTACCCCTAGCCTCCCATGTGTAGTGGTGAATAGCCTTACGCTTGAACAATGTATTCGTAACTGCTAAACCCATACTAGCACAGAAGTAAGCAAACGCTTCCCATTCCCATTAGCTTCCATATCCTCCCCATATTTACCAATCACCCTTTCGTATCCTGCAGTTCTATTTCCAACTCTCGCATTGAAATTGCCCATTAGCACTATTCTGTCCTTGCTGTTGACCCTGACCACGATGTAATTCAATGCTACATAAAACTTGTCAACTTCATCCTCATCTGCACCCTCACATGGCAAATACACCGAGACAATACTTGTCCTAATTTCTCTAACTGCCAAATCTATCCGCATCGTTTGCTCATTTACGTGCCTAACAGAAACTATGTTGCATGCAATGGTATTCCTGATAAACAGCCCTACCCCATACTCTGCACTTCCCTTTCTAACACCCGTCAAATACAACTTATAATCTCCTATCTCTTCCTCGTTATCTTCCCTTACCTGAATATCACTTACTCCTAGCACATCCAGATGCACCCTCTTTGCTGACTCACCTAGTTCTACTTTCTTTCTTCAATAAGCCCCATTAATACTTTTAGCTCCCCATCGAATTCCATTTTGTTCGCCAAGTTGTTCCCAAGGAGTCCCTCGCCTGTCAAATGGGAGTGGGACTCCATTACTCCCACAGATCCGAGGCTTGTTTAAAATGTTCTGAGCGCGGTAAATTCATGAAGCAGGATGTTACCCTGCTTATACATAATCCAAGTGAGGATCTCTCCTCTAACAGGTTATGGACCACCGGTGGATTGTATAGTCCTAGCTGCCTGAGCACAAGGAGGGCCATGACCCAGAATATGTCCGAGATGCCCACTCCCATTCCATTGCAACCGGTATCCCGACTCTCAGGACCACTCTAGGCCACTCAGCCGTTGCCCATGGTTCACGAACTAGGACGTGACTACAGTAACCCACACCATGAACCATGTGTTAGATAAATTAAATTAAAAATTTAATTTAAGGCTATGAAAATGGTAAATATTGTAAATACTGATTGACTATTTAATTAAGAAGATGTTAACCGGAATAGTAGGAATTTATACAAATAAGTGTTAAGAGATGATGTGATATTTTAATGTAAAATTGTAGGCATGACCACATGGTCAGGAGCAAGAATTATTTCAGTTTATTCGAGAGTTAGGCCGAGTCTTGGAGATTAATGACTTATTTGTTGTAATTAATCCTTAATGAATCATGAGGAAAGGATGTTAGATCTTAACATATGAGATTAAGTTTGTTAGATCTTACCACGAGGTGTAGATAAGAGTAGGTTAGGAAAGATCACTCTCAGACTTTTCAATAATTCCCAAATTCCAAATAAAAAGATTTTTAATTTTTTTTTTTTTCAGTATCGTAACATCTGATATTTTGGCACCAGAGAGGATGAACTTATAATACTTCATGAGAAAAATTAGCTTAATCATTTGTAAAAAGTGAAGTTTTGATCATTTCTCATCATCATCATCATCATCATCATTTCCCTTTATCCAGCTGTAGCCGGGTAGGGGCAAATATGGTTCCTCTCCACTTTCTTCGGTCTTTCCACCACTCCTCCTCCAACACTGTGTCCCAGTCCAGGTTTCTTTCTATAATGCTGCGTTGGATGGTATCCTTCCATCTCAATCGTGGTCATCCACGGCCTCTCCTTCCTTGGATTTGCATTTCCATCACCTTTTTTGGCATTCTTTCATCGCTCATTCGCTTTATGTGCCCAAACCATCTTAGTCGGCTCTTCTCTATTCTATCATTCATTTTTTCCACTCCAATTTCTTCCCGGATTTTCTCATTCCTTATTTTGTCTCGTCTACTCTTCTGTACCATACTCCTCAAGAATTTCATTTCGGCTGCCTGTATTCGACTCTTATCCTTCTTTGTCATTGTCCAAGTTTCTGCTCCGTAAGTTGTTATGGGTACGTAATACATCTTGTACATAGTATCCTTTGCTTCCATTGGCACATCTTTGTCCCATAACATATTTCTTACACTATGATAGAAACAACTTCCAGCTTGAATCCTTTTACTAATCTCAGCATCCAGTCGAGCATTCTCCATTAATTCACTCCTCAGGTATTTAAACGTTTCCACTACTTCCAGGGGCTTGTCTGCAAGTCTAATCTGACCTTTCCCTTCTTTCTCCCCTCTAGTCATAACAAGAGTTTTACTCTTTTCTACGCTTATTTTCAATCCACATTCTTCAATCTTCCCATTCACCACATTCAACTGTTCTTGAACCTTCCTGTCGTCTTCTCCCCAAATCACAATATCATCTGCAAATAACATCATGTTAATTTCTCTTCCTCCATATTGATCACTTCTATTAATCTCAAATCTAGAATGTGTCATCAAGAAAGAGTTGTGATGTGATGTTTTGCTTATTTTAATAAATGTCAATCTTTGTTAGATTTTCTGTGTCATTTGCCACATGCCTATCCTCACTCTCCCCCTATTGTTTAAAAATGTATTCAAGAATTTCGGCCATCACACTGAAATGGTCCATAATGGGTAGGGACCTGAAAAATTAGCATCTACTTTTTTTCCAAAATTAGCATCTATTTACAAAGTTAAAATAATCACATGATATTAATTTTAACGATTCCAGGTTTATGAAGTGCAATTATTGTCCTCGGTTCACACACAATACAAATTCATTGTTCAAACGAAAGCATAGTCAGTACTTTGGCATTGCTTTTTTTCAAATTGCACCGTCTGTTTGTAAGCACTGTGTTGTAATGAGACAACATGCGCTCGCTATCTACATTGTTCATTGGAGTCCACAACAACTCAAGACAGTATTTAGAAAATATGCTGAACTCTGTCTGAACTGCAGTTAATGCAAGCATGACATCACATTTTTCACTTTCTTTCATCTGGGTTTGAATTGCATGTTTCAGAGAACAGTAACCAGACCAGATATTCTTTTGTGAGAGATCTGTTACTCCAAACAATTTCTCAAGCTCATCTAATTTATCAGTGTTATTCAAAATTATATTTTTTGGATACAAAGCTTGAGAAATTGACACAAAATGCTTATGGTTGGTGTCTTTAGCTTTCAATGTGGCTAGCTTGTACTGTGAAGAATGAGCAGCTTTGACAAATGTGTGTCTACATGCAGCCTGCACTAGAGGAGTGAGCTTTATCAAAGCATCATTAGTTGCCGCCAAAAAATTCCACCCCTGCAAATTAAGGTAAAACTGGCGTCAAGGTTATGCAGTTTGGGGTAAATGAGATGAGAGGTAGGATACAGGGACCCTTCAAGTTCAGTAAGGAGGTCAATCAATCCAGCTGCATGCTCT
Organism: Anabrus simplex; assembly: GCF_040414725.1. Taxonomy (NCBI): domain Eukaryota; kingdom Metazoa; phylum Arthropoda; class Insecta; order Orthoptera; family Tettigoniidae; genus Anabrus; species Anabrus simplex. Next base: position 803,415,474 of record NC_090266.1, read on the forward strand.
GTGACAAAAACCATGTGGGAGTGAAGCCTATTCACTTCTCGGTCACTCAGATCAGTCAGGTACTTATTACCACAGTTGATGATGTCTTTCATGTCAGACATATTGAAAAATATAACATCATCAGTAAAGTAAGCACTCAAATAGAAGACAGCCTGAAACCAGCTATTCCATCGGGTTATGACAGGTGCAGGAAAAAGCTTTGCTTCCTTTGAAGCACCTACTTCGATGTTAAGAATTGTAAATAATTATATTTTCGCTTTCTTGTGTTCAAAAATGCAGACTTTACCATCACAACCACATGATTTAAATCTGTCATCACTGCGACCCAACTATTGCCAACCAAGCTGATCTTATGTGCCCAGCACTGTACATGCATTAAATGATCCCCTATGACCACACTTAATGTTTCATAACACCGGGTCATGTACGAGGCACTGTCACTAACAAACACTTTAACTGCATCATATGGTACACTATAACTGCGGAGAGCTTCTATAACAGCACGAGAGCAGTTTGTAGCATTTCCTGCATCAAGATAGTTCACAGAAACAACGTGCAGCTCTTTTCGATCCAGATGGGACTTGAAATATGATGTTAAAAACACAAGGGTCCATTCTATCTGTAGTTTCATCACAGAGTATGTTGATGTTCTTCCCCACTAGAGTCTCTGCTGTTCTTTTCTGGTGGTCAGATGCAACTTCTAGAAAGGAAGAAAAACCTCAAATTATAACAAAATAATTTAAAATTATTGGATCAATTGGGTACGGGTAAAATAGTTCGATATGGAAATCTCACACAAATTCGGTATCCTTCAATTTTGCACGTGGTTTCGATGTCGTAATACCTAAACCGTACCCGATCAATGAAATCGAAACTTACCCGGTAATATATACTTCACGTAGTGTTCCCACACATGGCAGCTCTTCATTTGAAAACTCAGTAATCCAGGCTCTTAGCTCTTTGCTTTCGAGCTTTTCCAGAGGTATATTTGCTTTGGCAAATACTTCAAATGTGCGTTTCGAGAAGTTATCTCTGTAAATTTTTCGTCTTTTACAACTATCTGTGTAAGCACAGAACATTGCTTTCTTTGAGACATACCTGCAGCAGGGATTGAACTTTCTTTATCGAGTCGCGTACCCACATGTTTTTCAGATTTAACATGTTTCACAATGCTATCTTTTTTTTCCCACCCAACTCGGCAATTACAATATTTGCAAAACATTGTCGATGAATCTGTGGCATATAAACCATCCTTTGCATATTGCTAAGCCCTTTCGTGCGCAGTTTTTGTCGTACGCCCCATAACCTCAACAATCGCTCTACTTTCTACTCTTCACTAGTCTCAATTTTGAACAACAGGAAAACAACGCTGTGTCTATCTTGTTATTTCCATGACATTCAATTTACACTTTGATAATAATCGATACAGATCTTATTCCCCCTGCTATTCCCATTGTAAAAATTGATTAAAGTCAGCAAACAGCAATCTATTGGCTACTTTCTTCATCGATCAGAATGGTCAAAAGATTTATTTTGAGTGTTTCTGATGATTTTGCCTAAATATGTTTTTTTCGCCAGTAAAATAGCCAGAATTCACACCAAAATTGCATATTCATACTAATTTTGCATTTTGGGTCACAATTCGCATTTTGTCGCACTTCTATTTATGGGTAAAAATGATTTTATTCCACATTAGAAATACCATAGGCTTGGATTCAGTACAAGATTAAAAAATACGCATTCATCGCAAATGCGATATTTTTAGGTCCCTAATAATGGGATATCTTGTATCTGCCAGCTGAGTTACCCTGGAAAAAGGGGGCAATATTGGCATGAGCCTCTCATATTAAAGCACATGCCAACCATCACAGACAAGACTGCTGCATAAATCAGCTTCTCAAAAAGCCAAAACTTCATATTTAATATCCTACACCTACATCAAGATTTAAAATATATTGCAATCAAAAAAAAAATTACGTATGCATGAGTATTCCTTATATATTATGTTCCTGTTTTGTATTGATTCATACACGCTAGTATATGGACTGTTTAATTAATTTATTAATGTTTTACACAATGAAAGGGGGAAAAATGTAAGAAAGTTAAATTTAAGAATATTGTCTACTACTCATCTAAAGTACATCCAATGATATAGAGTAGAAGTCCATTATAGCGAGAATTCATAACGGTGAAAAATTTACTCGCTATAGCAGATTGTAGTTGTATCAGATTTTTTGTAAAAGTAGGGAAAAACTCCCACACACATTACGAACTGTATGTAACGGCAATCCATTTGTTCAAAACTTGCATTTTTGCAGATTTCCATACTACGGTTTACTTGTAAGTTATTTTTCTAATTCCGAGGCAATGTGAACACGGATGTTCAATTTCATTATGAAGAATTGGAGTAGTATCACTCCAGTGGCTTCTGTGGCAAACTTTTCAGTTTTTTTATTCAAACGGAGTCACCTAACCTGACTTAACCTCATATGTATAATGAAAACATATTTCAAGCACCAGTAGAGTAATAACCTTTTCGCTATAAATTATTCGGGAATAGCCTTTCCGAAATTTAACCAGACGCGAGAAAATACAGTCTAACCTCGTAGTGCGCATTCCTTATTAAGATGATTTCTCGCTCAGCACGTCGTAAATTCCAAGTTCCGATTCACGTCGTATTAAATCTATTTAAAAATACCTCATTTATCACGTCTCAAAATTTCATTATCACCACTCAGTATTCACTTTTTTCCCCAGTCCTGAAAGTTTTCTTTATCATCCCTTGTGAAAGGAACACGATTTCCAACACAGGTCGGGGAAAGTCATGCAAAAACAAGAAATGCGCTTGAATTCCGGAATTTTAGACAGTAAATTATAACTTTGGGAAGGAAGCCATTAGCCTCAGGAAAGTTCAGTTTTGCTCTACGGTTTTCATTGATATTGCTGAATAACCCAGCAAGCCTGTTTGGGCTTGTATTTCGCATGCCATTCAGAGGTTAGAAATGTATTCTGTGTTCAGTGATGCAGTGAAGGGTAGCAAATATTTGTCGCGTGATAGACCACGTAAAGATTAGGAACATAATCGTGTGAAGTTGACTAGCGTGGTACATATTTGTCTTGTGGTAGCCCAGTTATAGATATTGAAAAAGTCATGAAATTATTCATTAATGAAGACAAATCCAGGAGTGGACAGGCATCTGCATCCTTCAACGGTGGCGTGTATGTTGAAACTCGCACCGTCGAGTTTCGCCTCGAGTCAATCGAAGTATTGTCGCATTCAAGACGACGGTCAGCTATTTCTCTCGCATATGGCCGAGTTTATCCTCCAAATAATTCATGGTCGAAGAGTGTGATCTACAATAATCCACTGATACTTTTACGGGGCCCCACTGCAAATGTTTTTATATTTGTTGTCAGGTATTTTACACACCTTTTAATTGGTTAACGTAAGAAATTTCATTTTTTGTCCGTATTGAACAATTGAATATTGAATACGTGGGCATTAAGTTTATTCATTGTACACCTTTTAATACACTGTTTTTATTCAATAAGCCCCAGTGGAAAAGGTTTTCATATTTGTTCCATCTTTTCCATGACTTTAAATACTCTCATCGCATCTTTAGACATGGTAGATAGCCTATATCTTTCACGGTACCTGTACACACACGATGCAAGATGCACACATGTCGAAAAAAAACATATCCAGTGTTTATACCAGGCGGCCCGCGAGCGCCGTACTTCGTACTTACAAATGTCCCACATGCACTAGTGATGCATGGGATACCGGATCACTTGTTTTCGAAACAGCACAATAACGTGCTGTATTTTGGATGTTGTGAAACAAATAGCAGTCAGTTTACTGCACACATTCCATAACAGGGTGCATTTGTAAATACGCCAAAGAAGCAGAAAAGAAAATTTAATAACTTTTGAATTTATACACGTGTAGATATTCCACTCTATAAAAGAGTTGTTTGTATGAAACAAATACTAATACTGTTCGGTGAAATACGTGTGTAGAAGGCAAATATCCGTCTGAAAACTCCTGTGCATACCATCTGCAAGCTTCGGCTACATTCCGACCAGATTCTCCATAGATTAAAATTATGTTTATGGATTTGTTGTTGCTGAACATACAAGCCATTGCCGATATGCCGACAGCAAATGTAGTGGTGCTGTACCATACACCAGCCTAGAACTGTGTGGCCGAAAACGAGGTGTACTAGACGGGTAGCGCTGACGAACATGCTGCGAGCGACAGTCCGGTTGTTATTTCTTCATATTCTGACATAATCTGCCTGATGGTAGTAGTGCCCCTGTTAAAATCAGTTAGTAGGCATCTCATTCATCATTTGTGCATACGGGATGTTTATAAGAAGAAAGTACGGCGCGCGCGAGCCCCCTGGTATATTCGTGTTGGATAGTTTTTGTTTGTGTACTCAAGAGTACGTTTTTTCGCTTAACACATTATCTTTCCTTGTCCCGTGCAGAAACACCTAACGAGGTTTTACTGAATAAACTAACCTCCGAAATCAGTCATCCACTCTGCGCTGTATCTTGAGGTGTACCACATTCTTGCTTAATTTCAGTACATAGTTTCAAAATTAAGCGAACGTTTACTTCAGCCTTTATTTCTAACAAGTTACCTACTGCTAATGGCCACGTTATTTACGCATTTATTATGATAACATTTTCTCTTTCATTTCAAATTGTGCTTATAGAACACCAGTCGACGAGTATTACTAATCGATGCTGATATCGCCTTTGAGTTCAAATGTCCACGAGAGAACTCTCTAAAGCACATAGCGAAAAATCTATTCCGAAGATGATCGACAACATAATATAATCGCTGGAGTGCATAAATATTGATAATGAAAAAATTATGCACACTTAATCACTCGTAATAATGGCTGCATCAGTGATGGGGTTCTTGCTATAACTGAAGGATAATATTGAGTTTAATATAGGGATTTTCATGGGACAGAAAAATTCCAATATGATGCCATGTTTATTTTTGTCACTTATAAACACTACATTGTCAGAAACAGTAGAATTTCCCACAGATGATTCATGCGGAATTCTGTCAAGTATCGTATCTGTAAATTAAAGCAGCAAACCAGAGAGGAATTTAGTACATATACTTGTTTTGAAGCCAGAAAATTCCTATCATCGTACTCTGCTAGAATGTGGTTATTAGGTTAACTAGCTGAAGTATCTTGTGACTTTTCTCTGAAAATCCTGTATCACAACTCCATGACTAAATGATTTCTGGATCCATGCATGTCCCCTATACCCTACCATTTCTAAGAAGGCAATACTGCATTAAATGCCTTTCATGACAACATACCCCTGTGGGTGGACCTTTACTGTTCTTATAAAAATAAAAATAAAGCACAGATACAGAACTAATGTAGATGCTGATCATCGGCTTCAAGTGATCACCCTTGAACCAAACCTAAAATGCTCAGTCTCTGGAAAACAGCACCATTCGTCCCATTGATCCAAAAACTGTACCATGTGAGTTTTCTCAAGTAAGTTTCCATATCCAGATTATCTACACCTCTATCCTAGAATCAATATTCTCCTCAGCCAAATCTGAGAAGAACGATGTTTTGGTATTATTAGATAATGCAAAATGATCTACCAAAATAGGGCAAAACTACATTATTGTATGTATTTCTAAGAGTCTATTCAACTTTATAATGGAAGTGCAGAACGAAAATGCTGCACAAATAGTGTGTAGCCAAAAGAAAACCAAACCAATAATTATAAGGTGGGGAGTTAAGCAAGGTTGACCACTCTCTCCAGCTCCCTGGAACATCTCTACGGACCACATTCTCATACCTGCCAACCTTTGAAAAGGGCTATCAGTAAAACAAAAAATCTAACGATTCTCGACGTACCCCGGCTTGGCAAAAATAATAATTCTTCTGGGCTACAAAATACAAGAATTCATGCTTTAAACAGGATACTTGAATGAAATCTTATCCACTTACATCATAAGCAAATGATTTGTAGATGAATATAACAATCAAGAAGAAATCCATGCTAAACAGCAGCAGGCGTGGTGAATATTAGTTTGGAGCATACATAGCAGGACTTCCTTGATGAATTAAGCACATATACGATAATTGAAAAAGGCTTTACACAATAAAACTCGTTTAATGTAACACAGGCAAGAAATAACACACTGCAAATCAAACGCTAGTTCAACTTGAAAGTCATAGTTGTGGCCTTTTTAGCTTCCTGCAAAAAGTATTGAGAAAATGTTTTTTTATAACAAGGACCAGAACTCCTGGTCTTGAAAATATAGACTCCAGAGATTCATTGGATATGGATTACCTGAACTCTGTTCTATTTTTCTTCACAAGGCTGAAATCAAATCCACATTCTGCATTGCTATGGGGTATGGTGAGAATAGACAGCATTACTCTAGAAATTCGGTTATACCTAAGACGTCCATCGACTCCACGAATTCTTGATATTTGTGCCCAACTGGAATCGCTTGCAGCTTCGTGATTTGCAACCGAAGTGTCATCAACCTGAACTCATTCACCACATCATCTGTAGTTTCATTCCCTTCCTTGCATAACATGACAGGAAACCTTTCCAAGAATAAAACGAATGGAAGAAAACTGTGCATCTTAAATTTTGTCGAACATAGCAACTTGAGCATGCTTTAACACTGTATATAAACTCTGTGAAAAAGAACTAGAAAAATGGCGGCATGTGTGTGTAATTGTGTCTCATGTTAAGAAACTGTAATCTGTAATTAAGTACAATAAATGTGTGCAGAATCATAGTTTAATATCAGTGAGTTCTTGTAATGTGTATTCAATTTTCCATACTGCAATAATTACTAACTCTCTTACATAATGGCGACCGTAGCAGGACGGGAAAAATTGAAGAAAGAAAGATCGCATGTGAGACGCATGTTTATGCGGGCTATTGGCCAAGTGAAACAAAGTCTACAGGAAAATATCGTAGATAAAGTGGAATTGGAGTCGTCGTTCAACATATTGGAAGATAAGGCAAATCGTCTCTTCAAACTGGATGAAGAAATCCATGAATCTTGATTATGTGAGAACAAAGCAGAAGGGGAAGCCTACCAGAAAGACTACGATGATGCAGAAGCCTACAGAGATGAGTATATTATCATCAAAACAAGGTATGAAAATGTTATTCAAGTTCATTCTGTAGCTGCAGACCAGGTCTACGAGATAAATAGTGCCATAGTACAATGACCTAACAGAAATTTCCCTCTGCCGAAACTGGAGCTTACGAAATTCGATGGAAATGTAAAGAACTGTCTTTGATTTTGGGGTCAGTTTAATAAAATTGATGCCGACAAATCTTTAGACGACGATGATAAATTTCAGTATCTTTTGCAATCGATGGTACCAGGTTCGAAAGCTAGGGAGCTGGTAGAAAGTTTCTCCTCCATCAGGCACCAATTATCGTCATACTACTGAACAGTTAAAATCTCGCTTTGCAAAGGATGAACTCCTTATTGAAATTTATGTACGTGAGCTTTTGTCCCTTGTTTTAAATCAAGCTACTAGGGGGGAAAGTATGGCACTGAGCACTTTACATGATAAACTGGAAACTCAGCTGCAAGCTTTGGAAACCTTAGGAGTTACCCGGGAGAAATATGCTGCCATGTTATACCCTTTAGTGGAATCTTCATTGCCAGAAGATGTAATGTTAGCCTGGGAAAGAGCACGAAACAACAGGAGTAAAGCAGATGACCAGGATATTCTAGCTTGCCTACTGGCATTTTTGAGGTTAGAAGTTGAAAGTGAAGAACGCTTTGCGCTCGCGAGATCTGGTTTCAGCTTAAGTTTTGATGCTAAGAGTTCTGCGTCAAAGATAGATAAAGTACCCACTGCTGCATGTATTTTAGCGAGTGAGAGTAAGTGTTCTACTAAGGATGCATGTTTATGGTGTGATAAATCATCTCATACTTCTGTACAGTGTTTTAATGCCAAGAAGTTAACGTTAGAGGCCAGGAAGAATTTGCTAAAGCAAAAGGCAAGATGTTACGTGTGTCTTAGAGCAGGGCACAGTGCTAAGAAATGTAAATGTTTTGTGAATTGTTTGATCTGTGAGAAGCGCCATGTTACAATAATGTGTCCACAGTTGTGTACGGAAGTAAGACAAGTGTCTAACAATACACCCAGGGATTCACAAACCAATGGAACAGACAGTTTGCTATCTCAGCAGGGAGGACAGACATTGCTACAGACACTTATCGTAACTATAGTCACTGGTAGGACGACACGCTTGGCAAGGGTTCTTCTAGATTCCGGCTCACAGAGATCATACATTGTGGATCACATCCCCAGAGAACTCAATCTGAAATGTTTAGGGGAAGAGACATTAAGTCATAACCTCTTTGGTGGAGGCGAATTGAGGAAGCGGGAACATAAAGTCTACGATATCAAATTACGAAGCTTAGACCAGAAATTTGAATGTTCAGTGACAGTGTTACATCAAAGTAAAATATGTAATTTTGTTCCTCGACTGAAAAATCAGAAAATATTTCCACAGTTGAAAGAGGCAAACATCACACTCACAGATCAAGGTCAAAATGCACCAGACATTGAAATCCTATCAGGAGCAATGTCCTCGGTAAACTTTGGACTGGCAATACCATGAAAATTGATGATGATAGTATGGCAATTGAGACACGGTTAGGATGGACCATCATGGGTTGCAGGAAGGATATAAAAGGTGGACAAGTGGTTGGGCTCACCAATGTGAATTTCAGTTTACGGGATCTGTGGGAACTAGGTGTCTTAAGAATTCAAGACCAAGCAGAGCTGAAATCTAAGGCGCGAAAAGAAGAAGAGATTTCAGAATTGTTGCAGCTATCTACAGATGAAGACAACATATATGAAGTCTGCTTGCCATGGAAGAAAGGACATCCTGAGTTAACAGATAATTGGACAATGGCTGAGAAAAGACTACTGTCGGTGACATCTTTCCAGAATTGATACGCTTAATAAATATCATGAAGTTTTTGAAAATTGGTTGAAGGATGGCATCATTGAGATGGCTCCAGACGCAGAAGACAGCAGGTCAGGATATTTTCTCCCACATCATGCAGTGATCAAGGAATCTAGTGAGACAACGAAGATACGCCCAGTATTTGATGCCTCTTCTCGAGATACTCGAGGCAACTCTCTGAATTCTTGCTTGGAAACAGGACCAAATTTAATAGAATTGACTCCAAGTCTACTACTTCAATTTAGAAAGAATGCAATTGGAGTTACTGCAGACATTTCTACAGATCGGCGTAGCACATGAGGATCGACAGTTTTTGAAATTTCTCTGGTGGAAAAGCTGTGACTCGCGAGAAGTGATAACATTAAGGGTGTAGGGTGGTATTCGGGGTTGCGCCAAGTCCTTTCTTGCTAAGTGCTACTCTGCGCCATCACTTGGAACAGGCACCAGAGGAAGTGAATGAAACGGCTGAAAAACTGAAGAAATCATTCCATGTTGATAATTGCGTTACAAGTGTTGATTCTGAGCAAGAGTTGAGAAAATTCATCAAAGAAGCAAAGGAACTGATGTCCACTGCAAAATTTGAACTCCGAGGATGGACTAGCACACAATTTCATAAGGATGCGGAAAAGACTGGAAGCAGTACAGTACCATTGCTGGGACTACTATGGGAAACTAACGCGGATGAGATCTTCTGAGATGTCGATACGATAGGGCTCACCAGCAATCAAATTACAAAACGTATGCTGCTGTCCATCGCTCAGAAAGTCTTCAATCGTCTCGGTTTTGCTAGTCCAACTATGTTAGTGCCGAAATTACTCCTACAGGAAACTTGGAGATTAAATACCACTTGGGATGAAGAACTGCCGACAGAGATATTGGGCAAATTTCTGGCATGGCTGAGAAATGTGCATTGGCTTGGGAAATGTCAGGTAAAACGAAGATTAGCAGAGGACACGATCAAGCCAGAAACAGTTAGCCTGCATGTTTTCAGTGATGCCAGTAAGAAAGCATATGCTGCTTGTGCTTTCTTGCGTACAGAGCATGATGGGAAGACAACCGTGCGTCTCGCACAGGCCAAAGCAAGAGTGGCACCTTTAAAGGACTGGTCTATCCCTCGACTTGAACTAATAGCAGCCCTTATTGCGTCGAGGTTGTGCCGTGAAGTGAAGAAGAGCTTAGGAATAGACGGATTCAAGGCATATTGCTGGAGTGATTCGTCGGTCGTTCTTGCATGGATAAGGAGAGAAGATGATTGAAATGTCTTTGTCAGTAATAGATGCAGAGAGATCAGACAAAATACTTCTCCAGATGAATGGTACTACATTCCTGGTGCTCTCAACCCGGCTGACTTGCCTTCCAGAGGGTGCGATGCAAAGGTTTTGTTCCTCAGCTGATGGTGGGAAGGCCCAGCGTGGGTTCAGAAAGAAAAAGCACAGTGGCCACAATTAGAGAGACTTGTTCCAGAACAAGATGTGAACAAAGAAAGAAAGAAAGAAAGAAAGAAAGAAGACGACTTTGTGCACTGTTTCCAGCGGCAACTCAACATTCAGTGGTGATCTTCATTATTTTTCCAGTTATGTGAAGATTCTAAGAATGATTGCTTGGATACTGAGATTTCGACATAACTGTGCCAGTTCGAGCAAGAGGACAGGAGAACTTCACTATGTAGAAGTAGAGAAAGCGGAAATAACGCTGTTACAATGCATCCAATTAGAGCACTTCTGAAATGATGAATCCAAAATCCCTAAGGCACTCCAGATGTTCAAAGACCAACGTGGGCTGATTAGAGTCAGAACAAGGTCATTGCTTAGCGATGAACCAGACGAATTCAAGCACCCAATACTTCTACCACATGAAGACATCATAATCCATCGAATAGTATTTGAGAAGCACTGTCAAATGCAGCATGCTGGATGCCAGATAATGATCACCAACATCAGGGAAAGGTTCTGGATTATTGGCATCAAGAGATTGGTATGAAACATAGTGAGGAAATGTGTAATTTGTAGACGATATCAAAGCAAACCAGTGGAACCCCCTTCTGCACCATTACTGAAAGACCGCGTTAAATGTGCAGCGGCATTTGAAGTGACTGGCATCGATATGGCAGGTCCCTTATACTTGAGCTCGGGAGATAAGGTATGGATTGTACTATTCACGTGCGCTGTCTACCGAGCAGTGCACCTTGAGCTTGCCAGGTCCCTATCCACAGAATGCTTCATGATGGCCTTGAGAAGAGTTATTGCCAGACGGGGAAGGGAACAGGTCATATACACTGACAACGGCACCAACTTTGTAGGTGCAAGCAACAGCATGAAACAACTGAATTGGCAGGAAATAATTGCTATGTCCTCCATACCGAAAATCAAGTGGATCTTCAACCCTCCAGCTGCACCATGGTGGGAGAGATTAATCCGCATAGTAAAAAACTCCTGCGAAGAATCCTAGGCAGAAAGGTTGTAAGTTTTGAAGAGTTGGAAACCATACTGTGCGACTGTGAAGCCACATTAAACTCTAGACCATTGACCTTCATAGAAGACACGGCAGAGACGCTGAACCCATTGACACCAATTATGTTTGTGCAAGGTCTACCAAGAAATGATGTCGTAAACTTGGATGAAATGGATGCCCACAGCCTGTACAGAAGGCTGAGATATCTTCAGAAGCTCCGAGATGACTTCTGTCAGCGTTTCCGCAATGAATATCTGGCCATGCTGGTCCATCAGAGGGTGCAGAAGCCGGGAACTCCACAGGTGGGAGAGATTGTGCTGTTCGAGTCAGATGGGGTGAAGAAATTCAACTGGCCCCTTGGTCTGGTGTTAGAAACCTACCCAGGAGCAGATGGCAATGTAAGAGTGGCAAGAGTAAGGACTGCTCATGGTGAAAGGATTAGGCCACTTCAACGCCTTTATCCTTTGGAGGTGTGTGCAACAATGAAGCCGCTGCTTGTGGAACCTGATTCCTCATTGAACGTCCAGCCAAAAGATTCCAAGATGTCTGAGGTTGGAAGGAAGATACGTACAACTGCAAGATCGGGGCGTTGTGTGAAAATACCTGACAGACTGAACTTGTGAGGAAACTAGAAAAGGTTGCAATTTTGTGTTACTTTTAAAATTGCAAGGTGGGAGGATGTATATAAACTCTGTGAAAAAGAACTAGAAAAATGGCGGCATGTGTGTGTAATTGTGTCTCATGTTATGAAACTGTAATCTGTAATTAAGTACAATAAACGTGTGCAGAATCATAGTTTAATATCAGTGCGTTCTTGTAATATGTATTCAATTTTCCATACTGCAATAATTACTAACTCCCTTATATTATGGCTGGCATCCCTGGTCCCTTGTTGATGATGTAATCACAGGCAGTACAAAAGTAGTTTCTCACTGATGAAAAGAAAAGGGATTTATCTGTATCCTGGAGATCATTCACTATGTTGGAAGTCTGACTGCCAAAAACTAACCCACCATCACCTAAATCGTTGCGTCCACCATGTGCAATGTTAATATCACACCCACATACCGTGCAAAAGGCAAATTTTTCTCCCTTTCTTCATTTTAGTATAAACGTAAAATCAACAAAATATGATTCTCTAAATGTCTAGAAGTACTGTTTCTTGTTGGATTTATTCACGATAATCTACAATAGGAATATAGCGCATGAAAATGTCCGAGAACAAACTGAAACACCGAAAGGAACCTGGATCACTGAACACCACATAAAATTACAAACAAACACTCAAGGCAGTAAAACACTTCATTAAAACATGTCAAAGCACACAAAGTCTTAAACAATTAAATGAACATGACGCCAACCTTATGAACAAGGAATATGCACATGGTAAAAAACATCCACACACACACACGTGCAATGAATGTAATTCTTCTCCTTCTTCTCCGTCTTCTTCTTTTATAACTTAATGGGCTTCGCTAACAGCAGTATACCCAGTCATTGGAATGAATGTAATTAGTCCAACGAATACAGGAAGCTGCAAAACATGAAGTTATAACACAAAAACTCGAACACTTAAAAAAAAAAAAAAAAATCATTACCTTAAAAGGCCAAAACATTCTTGATTTTAGTATGCACAGAAAATCAACAGAATATGATTCTTTAAATATCTGGAAGTACAGTTCGTAAACAAAGAACACTCGCATGGTCAAGGAATATAGGTTAAATCACAACAAGCGAACAGAGCGGAACAAAGAATTTGCGGAGCAGAGCCTGATGACACCTAAAATTTACATGGAAGAACTGTTATTACAGCTTTAAATTCAATTCCAATAACAACACAAACATCACATGGTTAAAAATACCAATTATATCAAAGAATGAGTTATCGAGTATCGTGGACTTGACTTCGAGCAAGACCGAGCATGCTTCGACGCAAGCAAACAATCGATTGTACGGAAGTGGAGCGATTATCGAATGTTGTTTGAAATTTTTGTCCGCGAAGTCGTAAAATGACACCGTCCATCCATAAAACCATAAAATGCAATTTCTGTAAATTTTACGGATAAACTGTAAAATTTGGCAGGTATGCATTTTCCAAGAGCATTCTTTGGAGCAACATTTAGAAAACTTTGGTTATTTGATTGCAATGGAATTGCCTTACATCACTATAAAGGGCTTCACTGATGACACTGTGATAATTGCTAAGAATATGCATGCAGCCATGAAGCTCACTAAACTTGCAAAACACAGATTTGAAGAGATCAGTCCGAATATAAATATACCTAAATCCAAATGCATATCTATAAAACATGGTATGCTTCAATATGAACCACTAGTGATGACATTAGATACGGTTATAAGGTCAATAAGACCTGATGAAACTATTAGATATCTTAGTGTTAATTATGACAATGCTATTGTTTTCGACCCCAAGTCAACAACGGAGAAGCTGAACAAGAAATTAAGCTTACTAGAAGGCTAAAAAACAACATTTTCAATGAAGTGCTCGAAAATATTTGACCATGTAAATCTTCATAACCATGCATTTTCAAAACACGACAACCATCTTTAATTAATAATAATAATAATAATAATAATAATAATAATAATAATAATAATAATCATCATCATCATCATCATTCTCCCGCTCCTCTTCTTACTCTTTAACTATAGGTTTTAACACATTCACGCCCGTATCTGAGTTACTGCCAATAGCAGGTGTCCATGCTCTGGACTGTATCCGAGATAGCTCGGATAAGCGCAACCTTGAATTGTAGCCGTTCCAACGCAGCTGTGGTTTATTTTTGTCACAAATATGTGCGACAACAATGAGGGTAATACTCTTATGAATTCTTCTACCTGCTTCTGCTCACCAGAAACCACATGGCCTCGGAGATTTTCCCTTCCAATTCATTTTTTATTCTCTTTCTGAACAAAGGCTAGTGCTGCCCATGCTAGCTGCGTAGTTGGTTTGTGACTGCTCAAACGTGCTTATAGTCACTTTCTGAAGTGCAACCAAGGTGCTTAGGGACAATATAAATGTTAACGAAATTGCCAACATCCTATTCAATGAAGACTCAGGTGATGAACTAATTCCTGAACTAAGTGAAAGCAACTGTAATGACAGTGATGACAGTGAAGAAGATTATCCATGACGTGTGACAGAAAGCACAGTACCTGAAGGTGTAACATTAGCTACCACACCCTCCAGAGATACTAGAGGATTTCTTTAAGGTATGTGCAAAATTTTGTTTCCATATCTTGTTTAGTTTAGAACTTATTGTGAAAATAATTTGTTGTTTACTGTGCCATTAACAGCTGGAATAGCTGGGCCAGCCATTTAAACAGCCCGCTCAGATGATGGGCGTGAATGTGTTAAGAGACTCAGCAATGCTAATAAGGAATTCTCGGATGCGCAAGAAAATCCATTTGAATGGATCTCCCACACATAAGCACAACCCAGCTACCAAAGCCAGGATGGTTGGGCAAATTAGTTTTCCAACAAACAAAAACTTTAAAACTTAATATCCTACATCTATATCCAGATTGAAAAATCATGTAATGAAGTCATCATTAAGTCTGCAAGACTATTCAACATACTTTTATGTTCCTGTTTGGTATTAAGGACTGATTCATACTTGCTAGGGAACCTTAATGTTTTACACAATGAAAAAAAAAAAAAAAAATGAAAAAAAAACACAGCAGATGAGGAAAATTAAATATAAAAAATATTATCTACCACTCATCTCAAGTATGTCCAACAATATAAATTTAGTATTGAGAAAGTTCACCAGTTTCAAACTGGTGTGTATTTAGAAGATTATCTAAATTCTTTCTAAACCTTTTCAAAAAAATACAGAATATAGGTAATATTTGGAATTACCTGATGGATTTCCATCATCAGTTTCCAACATGATGGCTTCTTTACTTTCACCCATTATAAGTGCTAAATCTTCAGAAACAGAATTTCTTGCAGAAGAGTCATCCAAATTTCTGTTAGGCAACACATCTGTAAATTAAAGAAGTAAACCAGAGAAGTATTTGATACAGTCATTATTTTGTATTACTGTTGGCACATTACTATCAAACGGACTGAGAGGAATAGCATCGAACAATACTGTTCATGGAATCGATACTTTGTTAATACATACATTTTTAATTAATACTGACAGCACATTTCAAGTGGTCACAGACTACACAGGTTTCATTCATAAGCTTTCAAACAGCAAGTAGCAATACACTGGCTGTTTTTCTATACCAGACCGCCGACTCTACAATGAAAATGGCCTCCATTACTTGTATTTTTGCAGATGGTCTGACAAAACACAAGCTCGTGGTAAGACACTGGGTACATTTGTAAACCAGACTTCCAATACTATAGTAAATGGGGCCTCTGTTTTTTTTTGTTTGTTTTTTTCTGCTAGTGGCTTTACGTCACAGATAGGTCTTAAAGCGATGATGGGATAGGAAAGGCCTAGGAGTTGGAAGTAAGCCGACGTGGCCTTAATAAGGTACTGCCCCAGCATTTGCCTGGTGTGAAAATGGGAAACCACAGAAAACCATCTTCAGGGCTGCCGACAGTAGGATTCTAACCCACTATCTCCCATATGCATATGCAACTCGCCTCTGTTCCTTACATTTCTGAAAAGGTCTAGCGCCAGTATATCACAACTATAACTTACTTTAAAAGTCATGTATCACATCCTGAACTGCAACATGAAGAATTTGCAAAGATGATATTGCACTTATTTGCAGATGGGTTGTGTCACTTTGAAACTGGTCTTCCACCTATAGACAAACAAGGAGGAGATACTCGTAGCAAACACAGTGAAAATAAAAGACTAGCAAAGAAAATGTTCACTGAGAAATTAACTGTTGTTAGTGAATTACACTACTGTAGAGGACAAGTGAAAGGTTGCCAGTACTTGTCAAGTGAGCTGAGCATTAGTAAATTGTGGAGACGTTACAACCAGCCAGTATCAGCCGAGCTACGAGTTGAGGCAGCTTACTTCAGACATTATTCCTGTCAGACATATAATATTGAATTTAGCACTCCAGCAAGTGATGCTTGCTCGAAATGCTTGTCGCTAAAACTAAGAACTGTAACATTCCTCAAGAAAAGAGTAATATCATAACCAAGTTAAGAGTACATAAATTATACGTAATCCAAAATAAAAAAAATAACTGATACTAAGTTATGACTGCCAAACAAATTTACCTTTATCAAAATTACCAGACCAAGCCACATATTATTCCAGACAATTGTATATGTACAATTTTACAATCTGTGTAGGAACATCGCATGAGCATCAAACTATACAAAACACTTACCAGTGGCTGAAATCACCTCGTCTTAAATGATCTTACAAAATAGCTTCCTGTGATTATGACAGACTTAATCATCTTGATCTTACAGATATCACAAAAGTTTATCTGATTTCTGATGGCTGCAGGGGTCAAAATAAAAATAGCATCATGATTGGAATGGTTTCCTATTGGCCATTTAACGATTTCCCCGCACAGGTTAAAGAAATGGAAATGGTATTTCCCGTAGTAGGTCACTCCTTCATACCGCCAGACAGAGTCTTTGGGAGAATTGTAAAGGAGATTAGAGTGAGAAGACACTATTGTAAAACCAGAGACCTACACTAATATCTTCATGCAGTTTAGCACGGTGAAAACGTGTGTTGATTGTCCGGTGTATGACTGGAAAGGCAGTGTGCAATCATCCTTTAAAACACCAGGGTCATAGAATTTTCAAATTCAATCTTGCAAGAGATTTGTATTTAAGAAAGGAAAATCCTCTTCTCTTCTTCGTAGAGAGCAAAATTATGGGAGTGACTTAACTGAATTCAAAGGGATTACTAAGAAGGGAAAAACAGTAACTTTCGATAAAATTCAGTTGCCTCTTGGTGTAGCCATCAAAGAGGAAATGATGAATGATGTGAACAAACTGCTGACGCTTCACTAAGGGGAAGGGTGGAAAAACAATGCAGAACTTCAATATTACAAGAAGTGCATGGATCAAGAAAATGTGATGGAAGGTGACGTGACAGACGACCTCATTTGTGAACCCAGGGAAGTGATAACGACTTAAGAATCTAATCCACGTGATGAACTGGTCATTGTGTTTTATTATGTTACAGCATACTAATTTTCATCCAATCTGCAAGAAACTATTATGTTCCTATATACTATTTTTCATCCAATATGCTACAAACTATTATGTTAAACATAGTATTTTTCATGCAATTTGCTAGAAATTGTGTTCACTGTAAATTTAGTCTGTTTATTAAATTACGAGTGCATAACAACATTATGCAGCTAAAATAATCCTTATTTAGCAAAATCGTTACAAACTACGACTTGCCATTACTGTACTTCCAAAAGTCAACATCTGCAATTTTAAATGCTAAATATCTCTTAAACAAACAGCTGAATTTACCTCTAGCCCTATTTTTATGTTGATATTACACTTTGTAACAAAAATCAGATAAAAGATCTTGAATTTTTCTCTTACAATGAATTTTAACCGTTTTTGTTTGTTTGTTTGTTTGTTTGTTTGTTTTTCTTAAAAACTTGGAAAATGCACATGTCGACTTTCAGAACTAGAACTGAGAACTCTGAAACTCAACCAGCGGACTTTCATAAATAGAAATGTGATGCCTACGAACGTACCATTCCATATTACAAAGCAAAATATAAGTTAATATCTGTAAAAGTAGCAGGTCTTATGGTTGGAGCCGTAGGCACAATAACATCCAAATCTACAGAGTTCTGTAAACTGTTCAAGCTAGACAATCAACTAATGAACTCGGTGGCCTTGGTAGCTGTTAAATAATATGTTGATATTTTGAGGAATCATCTGTATAACTGTTATGACTCTCATATAGTAATCTCATTTACCATCTGATTATAACTCATGTTCAGAATACTTTGTCTACTGGGCAACCTCTATCCAGGGGAAGCTGATACATTTTCCAAATGTCATACTGTTTTATACCTTTTATGCATTTAGGAAGTATGTTAATGTACATGAAGTTAAATTAAGCTTTAAAATTTAAAGGAAAATAAATATTAGGTATATATTATACAAATAAAATTAAACATGGTAACAAAATTCTGTCTTTTTTACTGAATTAAATATTATGTTCTGTGGCTAGGGGGTCATTAGACATGCATGTGATATGCTGAAGGGCCTCAGACACAAAAGGTTTGGAAAACCCTGTCCTACATCCATATCAAGATTGAAAAATTACGTAATCCAAAAATCAAGAAGTCTACAAAACTATACCACATACTGACTTCATTTTCCCCTTTGTTATTCAAGACTATTTTCTATTCACTAGTGTACCTTATTGTACTATACAATGAAAACAAAGAAAAATGTACAAAAATTAAATATATAAAATACTGTCTAGTTCATCCAACAATATCATTCACGGTTTGAGAAAGTCCCATCAGTTTCAAATTAGTACAGATATAGATGGTTATCTAAATTCTCTCTAAATCTTATCAACAGTTACAGAACATAGAATTAGCAAATGGATTTCCAACATTTGTTTCCAATATGATGCCACGTTTATTTTCTACATTTATAAATACAAATTCTTCAGAAAAAGTAGAATTTCTCACAGCAGATTCATCCAAACCAGGAAGGCGTTTAATACACATATTTATCATACAGCTAGAACATTCCTACCATTAACGCAAAAGACATTTGGCTAGAATTTGTTTAAAACATATTAAAACTAGAGATGGGTTCTCAATACATGGACACCTGGATATTCAAGAGATAGCAATAATGATGTTACTGTTCACCACGGGTGTCAAAACTTGTCTACTGTAAATGCAGTGTCCGTGCAAGAAATATCTGTGCAGGTGGGCACAAGTCACTTCCCCTCAGTCAGATTGTACTTTCTCACGTTGCTGAATCAGGGCTCCATGCCTACCAGTGATAGGAATCTGGTTACCTGTTCTGATCTACAAATAATGGTTGAAACATTCAGCTGTATAGGCTGTAGCATAAGGATTGACACATTAATTTGTTAGAGTGTGTTTGTGTACATAAGTACCAACTTTTTGCTTGAACATAGCCCATTTTCTTTAGATTAAGTTTATAAAAGCATGAGGTTTTGCTACAGAAGCTTTATAGTAGTGGCATATTTTTCAGAATTAATCTGCTCCATAATTGTTCATAGAAGAGCTCAGAATGTTAAGGCCCTGGAATAATAAATGCCATTTATTTTTTACTTCACTGCTTATGGCAACCTTTAAAGTAGTTATTTATTTTCCTGGTACACGGCGATTACAAGGCATGTCTTTTGCCAATTTTATACAAACGTCGTGTTGAACACATTTGATTATGTTATGTCCTTGTATGAAACAATATACAGGGTCTCCTTATAAACCCAGATGACGATGATGCTTGTTGTTTAAAGGGGCCTAACATATAAACCCAGACTGAGCGCACGGTGCTTGTACTCGCGCAAAAGAAGGTGCCACAGCCCAACTTATGTCCTTACATCGCACATGGCCACCCTGCTTTAAGTGTATAAAATCTTACCTTATAAAAGATGCTTGAAGTGTCATCCTTCATAATGAGGGACTTCATAAACACCATTGGGATTTTCTGCACACCAATAGCGACAGTTATGACTGTTCACACGACCATTATGATGAAACCAGGTCTCATCTAAAAAAAACACCAGCTGTGTGTCGAATAAACAATCATTCAATGATGCAAGATACCACTCATGATATCTCACTTGTGTGGCTGGGCCCGTGTAAACCTGTACGGTTTGATGTGTAACAGCTTTGTAGCTGTGTTTGCAAAAGAAAACGAAACCCCTACTTGTGCTAATTTTGTGAGTGATTTATTCGATGACTGTTCAAGATTCTCATCAATGTCATCTAGCTTGTCCTCTGTTAAAACAGTTCGTGTGTTTACATGTTTTATATTGAGCACTGAGCCAGTAGTTTCAAATTTATTTACAATTATGTGAATTTGTGCTCATGAAGGTGGCACTTCATCAGGAAATAACTGAACAAATGCCCCGTGTCCCCATCGAGCCGACTCGTACTTAAAAAACTTTTACACGTAGAAACGCCGCTGGACGGTCTGGGTTTAAAAGAGAGACCCTGTATACATATATCTAGAGGCATGATTTTTTCGCATTAACGATATTTTGAAGCGATTTTGCGATATCTTTACGAATCACATGTTTGTGGTTAAGAAAATATGGATATTATGTTCGCGAATTAAAGCGATAAGTTCATTTTAAATCATTTCGCGATAAGCGCGATATTACAGCGAAATCTGCAGTGAATAACGAACTTGATATTTTGTTCCAAGATTATGTATGAAAAGAAAAGGAAAAGCGAAGGAAGATGCATCAACAGGAAAGAAATATGTTATCATTAATATTCTGGAAAATCTCTTTAAGACATGGCATTTAAGAAAAGGGGTTGGCTCCAGGCTTCTTGCCAAACGAAATGTTTGGAATGTTGTTCTTGTGGTGGCTGGTAATCCCACCCCTGCCTGTCTCCTCACAGCATTGCGCAATCCTGGAATCCCTAATGATGTCTACAAGCAACACAATCGACTGGTGTATTTCGGCTTCGTGGTCAGGTAAAATTAAGAAAGTGATCACAGACAGTAGCGAAGATGGGTCTCTCGACAAGTGCTACGGTGCACAGCAGAGCTAAACAGTTTGCGAGTGAAGGTTTATACGTTTCGGAAAGCAATATTTTAATGTATAAATTTTGTAATGTTCGTATCGAGTGGGAGAAAAAACATACTGTCTGAAAACATTGTTTTAAAAATAAGGAACATCAGAACGTAAATTTAGCATCCAACAGTGAAACGGCAGGCAACAATAGAACTCTCATTAGATATGCAAAAGAAAGATAAGAGTGAAAAAATAGAATTTATTCACGAGATAACAGCGATGCTACTCAAAGCCAACATCCCGCTGTAGAAGGTAGACGACCCTGCAGTCCGGAAATGGCTTCAAAAGTATGTACCAGGTATGTACAGTCTATCAATTAAACCTCCACAATCAATGATCAGTGATAGTAATTAAACCTTTAATGATTAATTTTAGAATTTCATTAAAGCGAAATTAAAGCGATACGGCAATATCTATTTCGCAAAATAACGCAAAAATTATTATCCTTCTCGCAAAATCGTTCAAAAATTAATGCGAAAAAATCATGCCTCTACTATGATATGGAACACTGCAGTTATAAACATGTAATGTACACCCCTCCAGGATTGCACAATATGATAACATCCTGGGCTAGCACTCATTTCCACATTTTTATGTTCCTATTTGGTATGAACGTACAGCCCCAGCATTTGCTTGAAGTGAAAATGGGAAACCAAAGAAAACTATCTTCCGGGGTGCTGACAGTGGAGTTCAAACCCACAGTCTCCTAAAAGCAAGCTCCATAATGTTTTACACAATGGAAAAAAAAGGAAAAAGGAAATTAAATATAAAAAACACTGTGTACCACTCATCTGTATGACATTCAATAACATAACTTTAGTATTGAGAAGGTTCACCAGTTTTAAACTGCTGTGTATTTAGAAGACTATCTAAATTCTCTCTAAATCCTATCAACAATTACAGAATATAATAATTAGAATTACCTGATGGATTTCCAACATCTGTTTCCAACATGATGCTTTCTTTACTTTCATCCATTATAGATACTAAATCTTCAGAAACAGTAGAATTTCTTGCAGAAGTTTCATCCAAATTTCTGTTAGGCAACACATCTGTAAATTAAAAAGAAGTAAACCAGAGAAGTATTTAATACAGTCATTTGTCTTACTGTTGGCACATTCCTATCATCGCACTGGCTAAACACACTACCAGATTTGGGTTAAATAGACAGAGGTATAGGTATCTAACAATACTGTTCATGAAATCAACACTTCCTTAATACATAAATTTTAAATTATTATTGCCATCTGGTCACAAATAGCACATTCCAAGTGATAACAAGGAACACAGGTTTCATTCATAAGCTTTTAAATAGCAAGTAGCAATACAGTGGCTGTGTTTCTAAACCAGATCACTGACCCTACAATGAAAATGGCCTCTGTTCCTTGTACTTTTGCAGATGGTCTGGTAAAACACAAGCTGGTGACAAGACATTGGGTGTATTTGTGAGTCAGACTTTAAATATTAATAGTAAAAGCAGCCTCTGGTTTTTTTTTTTTTTTTTTGCTTTACGTCGCACCGACACAGATATGTCTTATGGCGACGACGGGATAGGAAAGGTCTATGAAGTGGAAGGAAGCGGCCGTGGCCTTAATTAAGGTACAGCCCCGGCATTTGCCTGGTGTGAAAATGGGAAACCACGGAAAACCATCTTCAGGGCTGCCGACAGTGCCTCTGTTTTTTATATTTCTGCAAAGGTCTAGCGCCATTACAAAATTACCTCTATTTTTTGAGCGTAACCAATAACAAAAAGAGAATTTTAGTAAACATATCATAAGATCTATTACACTATCAAATCACACGCATCAACAATACTGCATGTTAGTGTCTGTGGTTCAAAATCTGATTTTGATTTAAAATACTATTCTCAAGGCAGCTGTTATTTTGAAGTGACAGAAGACAGTTTGTTCCGTGGTCTACCTTCTCTTAATAACATAAGTGAATTTAAGAATTATTTTCAATTCGATATTGTGATAACT
The DNA here is from genome assembly GCF_040414725.1 of Anabrus simplex. Taxonomy (NCBI): domain Eukaryota; kingdom Metazoa; phylum Arthropoda; class Insecta; order Orthoptera; family Tettigoniidae; genus Anabrus; species Anabrus simplex. The sequence goes on from NC_090266.1 coordinate 803,438,644, forward strand.
ATGCCCGATGCTGCATTTGTAAAAAAAAAAAGTTTTTCAAGAGGTGGAAAATCTTGGAACATTAGCAACCTCATAAAACAGCTTTTACTGAACATCCAAAAACAGCAAAAGTAACAAGATAAGAAGTAGCAGAGGAAGAGACTGCACTTGTTCACTTGGTTTTGAAGTCCTTGTTCTTATCACCACCACCACCACCATGCTACCTCAATACAAATCAACCTACTCCTACAACTTTTCAGGAAAGTAAATCCAAATTTAAAGCAAAGGATAACTGATCATAGTCAATTAGGGGGGAAAATTGCATAGATGATAGGCAGATACAACCAGACATTATGCATTATGGATCTCCATGAGTTGATTGAGCACCACAGACCTATATATCATTCCTTCTCATAAACACATATCAAATTGCATATCCTAGAACAGTATAACGATTCTCATTTACATTTTGTTTTATGTCACACAAGCACAGATCGGTCTTACAGTGATCATGGATAGGAAAGTGCTACGACTAGGAAGGAACCAACCGTGGCCTTAATTAAGGTACAGCCTCCAGCATTTTCCTGGTGTGAAAATGTGATAACATGGAAAATTATCTCCAAATGTATGAAGGAGATAGGTAACATGAAGTTAACATAGCTGTTACAACAGTTTTATCAATATCAAGAGGAACCGATGATTACCAAAATATTATTGTTCAGTAGGGACCAGAACTATAAACCTCAGCATCAGTCTTCAAGCTGAGTACTCAACAACAAACCCACATTTGAAGTATGTCGCACAGATGAAATTATGTTAAGTACCTTCTACTATTTTTTTTTCTAGTGATTTTTTTTTTTCCTGCAATCTTCTGCAATTTGCTTTACGCCGCACTGACAAGTAGGTCTTATTTCAAATTTCTATAGAACACTTTCCTGCCTTGTCAATACTTGACATATTTTATTATACTTAATTGCCGTACATGTTTCGAGAGCTAACTACTCTCTTCTTCAGCGGTGCCAAAACATCTATTAATCTTTGGACTTGATACATTGGTACAAATATACTTACCAACAGAACAATTATATATAAATCTGGAAATTAAAATATTTAGGTGTGTTTCAACTTTTACTTACTTACTTACTTACTATGTCCTTTATTACAGACTTTAAAATTGAAATTTTCAAATCATAAATGAATAAAATCTATTAAATTAGTCACTATAAGCTAAAATTTTAAATCTGCTCTGCTCTTGGAACTTACGTCCTTATTTACAACTAAAAAAATAAATACAATGTTTCTTTGCGTGTAAATTTACCTTTACTTTGTCATTTAGTAAAACACTTTAAAATAGAATAATTTTCAATTCATAAAATAAATAACACCTATTAAGTTAGTCACTATGTTGAACTTAAAATATGTTCTGCTCTCTTCTTGAAAATTTCTCTTTTCCTTAAGTCCTAGAAAAGAAAAACATTATATTTAAATTTCTAATCTGTAATTCCATTACCTTATTTATTCCAATAATTGTCACTTAACTTACTGCTAAATTACTGAGACTTCTCACATAAAGCGGAATTTCCCCCTCTTAATCCCGTCCGACCATGCTAGCCATTTTAACCATCCAATTCCTTTAAAATAAACAACCAACAAACCAACTGCCACTGCCACCAACTGCCACAAGAGCTCTTGGACCATCTGATAGCATGCCATGTCGCTGCGAAGCATGTGCAGCCGTTAGGGGTAACCATACACCCTGTTAACAGCATTTTTTTTTTGTGGAAGACGCAGCCAAGTTTTGTTAGTTGTTGTCAAAGGTGTACCTTAGCTATCAGAACCTTTCTTGACACTGGTTTTTTGGACAAGTTATGTGGCATATGGTGTGTGAGTCAGCTTCCATTTGTTCAGCAATCCGTCTGACATTCCTATCAGGCGGTATGGACTAGTTTCGTGATTATGCTTAACTTTAGCACCTTCAAATAGAACCATTTTGAGCTGGGATCAAAAACAACATGTTGGGCTCAGAAGACCAGCACTCTACCCTCTCAACTTCTTGCCCAGCAGCTGTGTTTGTAGAAGAATACCTAAATTCTCTCTCAACCTCATCAACAATAACAGAATATAAGAATTAAAATTACCTGAATGATTTCCACCATTAGTTCCCAACATGACGACATGTTTACCTTCCTCACTTATGCACATTACATCTTCAGAAACAGTTGAATTTGCTGCAGGAGATTCATCCAAAATTCTATCAGGTGAGACATCTGTAAATTAAAGAAGCAAACCAGATCAGTATTTAATACAGCCATTTGTCATAATGCAGGCACATTGCTATTATCACACTGACTATGCACTCGGATATATTTGGTTTAAATAGGTAAAAACTCACGCGATACTGACATCTAACTATACCACTATTCATGAGCTCGATACTTTGTTGATGTATATGATAAGTTTTTATTAATAATGCCAACTGATCACAAGTAGCACATTTTAAAGTGATCATAAGTTTCCAAAGAACAAGTGTCTAGAAATCGGGTGCACTTCTAAGTCAGAGTGGCGAACTCATACCCAGGTGCCAACCTTTGAAGTGGGTTATCAGTAATCCCACTTAACTCACGCACCGGCCCCCTCCCCGTCAAAATGTTTACGAGTCAAATCCAAAGCACCTTGTTTGCCCTTTCCTACAGCAATCTAATCTAAAGTACATCATATTACACAATAAAATTTGCTCATTACCTGTTAGTTCAGCGATAAAAAATTCTTTGTAGCTTGTTTCGCACCCAGCAGCTGCTTTTCAGTGTACGTTTTCTTGAAACATACCTCCCCCTGAGATGACATTTTCGTCTTCAGAACCATAAGCGGTTTCAGTGTACATGTACTTAATGTAGGCCTGAATTATGTCTGATTTTCGCTAACAACACTGAAAACTCTTTCTGTGGGAGAGTTAATGTGAGGTACACTTAGTACTGCAAAAACAACAATACTTAAGGTTTTATACTTAATTTGTCCACTTTCATATTTAAACTCTGCAATGTTGCCCCAGTTCATATCATTGTTAGGTCCAGGTACAATATATTCAGGCAAAGCATCACACTGGTAAACTGCGAATTCCTCTTATATTTGTCATGTTCACTTTCCTTGACCAAACGTGGGAATCTTCGAACAAAATATTCAAAAGATGAATAGGAAAACTTCATACTGAGAGAGATGTCTACAACTTTGGCATGATGAAATTCATCAAGGGGAAATTTCCTGATAATGTAACTGCAAGCTGCCATATAAAACTCTCTTACAGAATTATAAAACATCTCTTCATCACAGTCATTATCTTTCAAGTATGCCCTGGCTTTTGCTGCAATTCCCAAGTCCTCATTGGCTTTCTAGTATTTCCTCCCCTTCAATTCAGTACTCAAAAGGGAGGTAGATCGTGACCGAATAGAACATGGCTGAAGAAATATGACCAATAGGTCAGTTAAAATACCAGTAAGTTTCCTCCTAAGATGATGTATGGCTGGAGCATCTTGTTGTAGAAATAAATTCACTGAGTTAAAGAGAGGAAGTGTACTCTGAAGAATGTAGCAAAGCAGTTTTGTATGTGGGTCCTGTATGAAAGATTTTACAGTTTCAAACTGCTTGGTGCTGTCATTTTTATGGTGGGTCTCACAACAAAACATGAGTGTCAAAGCTTCCCACTACTCAAGAACTCTATTAATAGACTGAAGAAGCGAGAGCCCACGGGTATTGACATGTTTCAAAATTTTGTGACCCTCTGTGCCACAAACAGCCTGATATACTTTCAACGTGCCTTTTAGAACTCTTATCAAGATAGTAATATAACTGAACCAAAAAGTTCTCTACAATGAGTGGTAATTGGGCTGCTGCTTTTTGTGCACAGTTGTGTATGAGATGACATGAACAACCCGAGACAAACAGAAGAATGCCTGACCTTCACAAATTTGGCAACACTTTTGTCTGTCCCTATCATTGTGTATGCACTGTCAGATGATAAAGAAATGCAATTTTCCATGGAATGGCTAAAGAAGACAATTCACTATTAATAATACAGAAAATTCCCTCACCTGTATTGACAGTACTCTCGAACAAATGACAGTAGAAGAGTTGATGTTTGGCCTCTCTGAGCATTAAAGAAAGAGAACTATAGGATAAAGTTTAACTGCATTTGATTCCGTACTACCAGCAGTAGCCAACGAAAAAGGCGTTATTTGCAAAAGTTCACTTATTTCCTTTTTTGCCTCAGATGCCGTGTATTGAACTAAAGCAGAGGTTTTAGTTCTCGCACAACAATATTTCTGAAATATTTTTGAGTCAGGAAACATTGATCTAAATGAATTTCCAGCATGGTCTGAAGCTGATAACGGAATATTATGCTCCAAAACAAATGATGTGAACAGCAATTTGGCACTTGTCACCGCAGCTCCATTACTTTTTATGAAGAACGGTGAAACAGACTGGTTTCGTATTTTTGATTCACCGTATGTGTGATGTTTCATTGATTCTATGTGTCTTCTGCAATCATCTCGTCCACCGTGAGCCACAGAGAAATCACATGAACACACACTGCAGAACACGTGGTTTTCACTAACACGTGAAGCAAGTAGGCATGGGCATTCCTTTGTTCAACTGTCTCGATATTTCTGTAACACTGCTGTCTTCTTAGAAGAAGATGCAATTTGACAATTGCTCTGCTTCATTTTACAAAACCAATCACTTCTTTTCGAATCAACAACTAGGATAATTAGAATTGAAACGCGCTAAACATACCAGTCGTTCTGTGCACACAACAGAGAGAGAGCTGAATGCGCGCACTGGAGAACAGCAGAGCAAGGAGTAAAGCCTATTTCATGGCCGACTTGATGCGTCATTCTAGGTAAGAGAGCAGTGTGTACCTATACAGCTTGCTGTGATACTCAATGCTCGTGGGAAACAAAAGGAAGTGACAACCAAATAACTGCCAAATATGTTTAGCTGCCAACATACAAACATTGAAACGAGGAGGGTTGACCAGTAATGCTCTAGGGGACTGAACATTTTTTTATTCTTTCCTTGTTTTCGTAGAAATTAATTTATATCGTATCATCGCCATAAGACCTGTCTGTCGGTGCGACATAAAGCCACTGGTAAAAAAAATATATATATATCGTGACAATGTTGATTTTCCGTAATAATTTTCCCTTTGACAGTAATGCCGTAATCACAAAGTGAAATCCGTAATCATTACGCACAATCCATAATAGTTGGCATAAATAGATGGTGGTAAAATAGCAGGTATCAATATACTGTAGAGTAATTTATTTAATGTGAAATGAACTGTGACAGCATATAACAAAAATGGAAATAAATTTGGAAAAGCAGATTTCGGTAACTCTAATGTAACAATGACTCCATACCCAAAAGGCCCTGCCTGATTTTAGCTTCCGAACTTGACTGATATAGTGCCATGGAACTTCTTATAACAACCAGTCAATGAAGAAGTGAATGAAGGGAAGTTACAAAAATGCAGATACAAAGGATGAAATTAAGTGGAGGCTATAAAACAAATTTTTTTATTGAAGAGCTCCAAAATTGTTGAATTTGTAAATCTTTATATCAATGTTCTTTTTTAAAACAAAACTACAATTGCCTTTTATTTATTTTTGTCTATTAATAACAACAATAATAATAATAATAATACTCAATAACTCTTCACTATTGATTCTAAGAGACTCCAGAATGTTAAAACAAGTCCTGATGAATTTGTTGATGTGCAACAAAATCTACTGATACGAGACTGTCCACCAAATTCAGATTTTATAATTCCCTCACTTTTCCGTGTTTTCTAGACACAAAAACAATTTTTTTCTGTGACACCCGACTAAACATAAAATTAGAAACGAAGTTTCCAACTATGACAGTATTATTGACATATATTTTGAAAACATAGCATCCAAAAAATAAATGTGCAATTAATGTGCATATTAAATTTCAAAACAAAGTTGAATTCAGTCTAATTAAAATCACTAAGATTTTTTAAATTGATTACCATTACTACTTTAGTGAGGATATATCTTCATCTATAAGAGCTACCAAAGACTGTCGAGCATCTGCCATCACCCTTCTCCTCTTTTCTTGGCAAAAATCCAGCTCTCGTTACACACCGTTTCTAACATTCTAAGACAGTAGAAATTAAAGAAATGTTACTTGGAATGAGTGTCGGATGAGAGATCTGTTCATTGTGATATCTAGGGACCCACCATCCCACCCCAAGATGTAAATTTACTATTATTACTATAGCCCTGGCTACCCAATTTTCAACACATTCACACACGCGTGGAACAACTGTAGTTTGTTTCATCAGGAACTAAGCCCACAGGTTGGAGCCGTGAAGCCTGGACGTACTTGGGAAAAGACCATTGGTCTGTACTAGTTAAAGTAAGGCCTGGACAAGACCAGTCTGGATTGGTTAGGGTAGGGACTGGACAAGACAAGTCATATGGGGGCGTAAGCCCTCATGTTACAGCGACAAAAGCAGCCTTAGGCTTCAAGTTTCCTGTGAAAACACCATTAGTCTGGAATTTTTAGGGTAGGGCTTGGACAAGACCATTGGTCTTTTATCAATCCTATCTCCCTCGATACCCAACTTTCAACATATACTGTACACGTATGCGCGGAACGACTGTCATTTGTTTACTTCTGGGTTTGTAGTGGAATCTAATTATCAAGACTGACGGCAATGACGCCACGTGCCGCTTTACGTTGGCCAATAGAAATGCAGGTAGCTACTGCAGTAATCTAAAATGGCATGTAATGCTCCTCATTAGATTATAAAAGTGAATGTATTTCTATCGGCGAGATAGTGGGTTCCTTGACAACACGAACACATCTCTCCTGTGTAGTGTTGGCTACTGAGTATATGATTCGAAACAGTGGATTGATTCATTCAAGTGTCCGAGTGAATCGATTCACAGGAACGGCAAGCTCATGGCACACGATTCAGTTGACTCGCAGCAAGCAGTGCTGAGTGGCTCACTCATGGATCAGCGAGACAACATACACACGGTTCACTACCGGCACAATGGACATTGGCAGGAGAGCCGAACTTCCACTGCAGCGAGACATAAAGAACCATGATACACTGAAAGAATCGTATGCCATGACGGACTCTCGCTCTCAGCTCATTTGAAAATAATACCCATTTACATTCACTGTCCTCTTCTTCCAGGGAGGTTTAAGTAATATATGGATTTATTTGCAGTGTTAAAAAGGTAGTTAAAACATAATTCCAAAGTAACTAGCCAGTAAATAGGTAGGCTATTAGTTTAATCTATTTATTAGTTTAATGAATCAGTATTATAATTTAGCTGACATTCGACAATTAATTCAGCTCAACTCTCTAGCCTACCTCCCGACCATAAGTCATGCTCGTGACCACTCGAAACTGTCTGTTGGATATTGGGAAGAACTGCTCAGTATTTTCTCCATTCGTATGTCATTACAGACTATGAATCTCATTGTTGAATCCGTACTGACGGTTGAACTTCTTACAAAACTGTACAAAACTATTTTAATCCTCTTAGTCAATACTATGTATTTTTATGACCAATTAAGACGAAAGTTCACACATAAATAGACTTGTTTCGACCTGGCACTGGATCATCCTCAGTAAGACATGTATGATGCATTAAAAATATAGGAAACACACAAAATGAAATGTTAGTTAAAAAGATTTTTAAAAGCACGATGAAAGTTAAAAAAAATTGTGAAATGTTGATCATAAAACAGTCTTGAAGCATTATTGAAGTTGAACTGTCTGATTTTAGTCCGTAAAATGGATAATACAAATCGAATTAATGTTGAAAAGTGGTGACTAACAAGAACAGACGCAAGAAGTGTTGCTGCAAGGAAGTGGAGTGGGGAAATGGGGCAGAGCTTGCAGGAGAATGGGAGTTTGCGGAATAATGGGGGATGGTGACTGAAACAAAGTGTAATAATTGTGAGTTCTTATACTCCTGTTTTTTTACTACAAATGAATGGAACAAAAGTTTCCCATATTATGTTCTTTTTTTCATTTATCTCATTTGAGGGCTGGGTTCTTATATTGATCCATACTGATGTAAAAATTCTCTAAAATGGTGAGTGGTGGACCTTTTTGTTCACGTAGAATTTTTAGATCTTGATCTAATGCAGTATAATTGTGATCGTAGTCTTTGTAATGGTTACTCATGGCAGAGAAACGATTATATTTTAAAGCGTTGCAATGTTCTGTATATCTTATGAGGAAGTTCCTACTAGTTAGTATGACGTAACTTGACCCGCCTCCCTGACATTCCAGTTTATATATGCCAGAATTTGTGTATTGATTGCTAGTATTTACTGCGTGAGAGTTAAATAATATTCTTTCATTAGTGTTGCTGGATTTGAAAGCAATTTTTATGTTCTAATTTTTTAGAACGTGTATATTATTATTATTGCTAAATGTGAATGTGGCATATTTATCTTTAGCTCTTTCGTTAGGGCTTGTTAATATGTTTATTGATTAGCTTATTTATAAATTTTGTGATGAATCCGTTGTTCAAAGCTATTTCGCAGATAGTCTTCGATTCCTTTTTTCAAATTTTTCTTTGAGAGCGGGGTTTTTAAAGCTCTTTCTAACATGCTATTGTAGGAAGCTTTTTTGTGAGCTTCAGGAAGTATTGAATTTTGTTCAATGGTGTTAGCAGTGTAAGTTGGTTTCCGGTAAATGTTAAATGCCAGATGATTGTTCTTACGACGTGATAGTGTTATGTCAAAATAACTAAGCGCGTTATTGTTCACCATTTCCATAGTGAATTTAATATTCTGTTCTAAACTGTTGAGTAGTTCTAAAATTTCATTTTTTTCGTTAACGCTGCTATCTATGATGGCTAGCACATAGTCGACGTAACGTATCCAGTATCTTATAGCTTTGATCTTATCTATGATGTTTGTGTGTTCTAAGAGGTCTACATATATGTTAGCCAAAATACTCTAAGACAGTGCTCCCATAGGGTAGATTTTATTCTCAAAAATGAAATAATTATTACTTAACAGATAATTCTACTAGGCCAATGAACTCATCTATTTCACCAATGCTTAATTTACTGAATTTGGTTAAATTATTCCATATCAAGTTTATAGTGGTTTTAACGGGGATATTGGTATACATATTGATGACATCAATGAAAGAATCTTGTGGAGTTCTGGTACCTTTATATGTTTTATTCTTTCACAAAGTTCTGCAAGTTCTTTATCGTAGTGTTCGCTTGGTAGTGATAATGTGTAATAAGGAAATCTTGAATAAATTGAGATAATTTGTACATTGGGCTACCCCTAAAATTGATAATAGGTCGTATAGGGGTGTTAGCCTTATGAATTTTTGGTAACAATTTCGCTATGGGTAACGAGTTCAAGGCAATGAGTTTTTTTTCTTTTCAAATTCATTGAAAAGGAAAGAACTATTACTGACTATTGATTTTAATTATTTTTGCAGGTTATTTAAGGGATCCTTCTTGATTACTTCAAATTTGTTTTTCGCAAAAAAAAAAGAATGCGTTTTATTAATATAATCGTTCCTCTCCATGATTACTATTGCATTTCCTTTATCAGATTGCTATTAGGTCATTAACCTTCAATTTTTCTTTGAGGTTTATAACTTTCTTATTAATGGATCGGTCTTTGTTATGATTAAATACTTGTTTATGATAAGATAAAAGTTTGTTTTACATAAAGTATTTTATCTCTTCCTGTTTATCTAAGGGTAATTTGTTGACTGCCATTTCTGTATCTACTAAAGTGGTAATTAAACTATCATGTTGGCGGAGTTGGGGACTGGAGTAATTTACCAAGTGAGATGTTCAATAAATTTCCAAATTCTTTGCAATCATTTAAGAAAAGGCTAGGAAAACAACAGATAGGAAATCTGCCACCTGGGCGACTGCCCTAAATGCAGATCAATGTTGACTGATTGATTGACTGAATGATTGATTGACTTATATGAAAAACACTAATCGCTGAAGAAAATGCAAAAGATTGCGAACCGTATGTAATACCAAGCACGCCAAGTGAGGTAGCTTAACCACTTGGTGATGTAGATAACACAGTTGTCAGCCTTTGAGATCGCACTCAACGGATATAGATCGATATGAATGGCAGCTTGTGATTGGCTGGATCATGACCTAACACGTACAAACATTACCTCACGAACTCAAAATCTCTAAACCAACAAACAACTTTCATCTTACTGTGTGATGTCACTTTATTTCAAATCTTGTTCCATATTCACAAAATTATGCATACATATTACATGCTACTAGTCATGTCTCAAAACTTCTGAACCCTTCATATAAGAGATAGGTTAGTAACTCAACATGGCGCAGCCCAAACGGTGTCAGGATGCACAACACATTGACACAAGCTTTACCTACATTAGCGCATACAATATTATTATTATTATTATTATTATTATTATTATATATAATTCGCTGGGGCCATTAAGGACCACGTTAAGTCTTGTTGCATTACACACTGAACTTGGCATTCTTTAGAGCCCAAATTTCCCTCATTCTTTGTGAGTGGGCCTGCTTACGCTCCTCCGTCCAAGGGGCACCGTGTCTTCTCTTCGGTTGCTCATCTCAGTTTAGCCCGTTCGTCAATATTTTCTTGCGGAATAGATCTCTGTTAAGAGCGTCTTCAGCTGAGATATGTAGCATTTGCAGGTCCTCTTTGGTATTTCTAAACCAGGGAATTGTGGTTTAGGGGTTTGAATAAAAAAAGTGAAAGATTTCTTTAGTTAACTTTCTTCCGTCCATTCTTTTCAGATGACCGTAAAATCGTGCCTGTCTTTTTCTGATCGTGTCGGTAATTTTCTCTATTTTGCTGTAGACTTCTTCGTTGGATCTCTTTTGATGGATTGCATTTCTGTACTTTGATCCCAAGATTCCTCTCACAATTTTACGTTCTTTTTCCTCCAGTTCTTCAAGGATTCCTTTGTTGGCATTTAGAGGCAGGGTTTCGGCTGCATATAGAACTACTGGCTTCAGAACTGTTTCATAGTGACGTACCTTGGTGTTTTGGGAAAGGCATTTTTTGTTGTAGATTGCGCGGGATGTTTGGTAGGCTATTTCCAGTTTGCGTACTCGCTCCTGAAGTGCTTCTTTGTCCAGTCCATTTTGCATGATGATCTCACCCAGGTATTTGAATTTGTCTACTCGGGTGATGTCCCCATATTTTGTATGGAGTTTTGGTGGAACCTCCCTGATGTTAGTCATTACTTCTGTTTTCTCAAACGATATCTGCAGACCAGTTTGTTCGGCAATTTCCTTTAAAATTTCAACTTGAGATCTAGCAGTTTCTATGTCGTTTGAGAGAACAGCAATATCATCAGCAAATGCTAAGCAGTCTGTTGCGATCCCCTTGGATTTGGTTCCAATTCTTAATGGGCTGTAGTTGGTTTCCTGTAATCTCACCCGCCAGGTTCTGATGATCTTTTCAAGAACACAGTTGAGTAACGGGGATAGCCCATCACCTCGTCGGACTCCTGTTTTGATGTCAAAGGAATGCGAGAGACATCCGTGCAACTTCACCTTGGATTTTGTATCAGTCAGGGTGGCTCTAATTAATGCCAGCAGTTTCAAATCAACTCCAAATTCATTTAAGATGTTTAGCAGGACTTCCCGATCAATGGAGTCGTACGCTTTCTTGAAGTCCACAAAGACAGACACATACTGCTTGGACCTTAGTGTACAATATCTGATGATCGTTTTGAGATTTTGGATCTGTTCTCCTTGTTCCAAATTTCTTCTATTTGCTTTTGCAAGATATCAAGTGATTCCTCAGGGGCATACTTCCATAGCTCTGCTACTACTGAGTCTTCCCCCGGTGCTTTGTTATTTTTGAGATGGGCAACGTGGCGCTTGATTTCATCTCTGTCGGGTGGTCTGGAATCTGGGTACCTGAGTAAGGGTTCCTTGGTCTCAATGGGGCTTTGCGGTTTAGAGCAATTAAGTAAATTCTTGAAGTAGTCTGCCAGAATGCTGCAATTTACTTCATTTGACGTCGCCAGTGCGTCCTTTCGCTCAAAGCATAGAGATGGTGGTTTATAGCCAGTGAATTTATGTTTGAAGGCTCTGTAGTACTCTCTGCTTTCATTCTTCCTAAAGTTTTGTTCTATCTTTTCAATGAGAGATTTTTCGTATTTACGTTTCTCAGTTCTGAACACCCTAGCTGCTTGGGCACATTGGGTTTTGTAGGTTTCGCAATCATTTTCTGATTTTGTAGAGTAGTACTGTTTCCACGCATTGAGTCTTTCTTTGAGGACTGATTCGCAGGTACCATTCCACCAGGCATGCTTTTTGCTTCTCTTGATTTCTGCAACGTCTTTGGTGGCCTCAACAAGGAGACTTTTGGTGTTGTTAAAGTCACAGTCATTTGGTCTAGCCTTCTCCTGGAACTCCTCGACCCTTTATCATTGGCAAAGCGTGTGATCTGTTTGGTTGCCTTCCTTGTGTTTGCGGGAATTGGTTTGAATTTGATAAGAGACATATAGTGATCTGAGGCCACATTGACGCCTTTCTTTACCTTAACATTCATATTCTCAGGGCTGTTTCTCCTGGAGATTGCAACATGATCTATTTGGAACTCTCCGAGAGTTTGGACGGGAGATCGCCAAGTCATTTGCTTTCTGGGTAGATGGCGAAAGTGGGTCGACATGACCTGCAGATTGTGATTTTCGCAAATGGACACCAGTCTTTTGCCGTTGGGATTGGTTCTTTTGTGAGCAGGGTAATTTCCTATAACTTTTTGTACTTCTGTTCACGACCTAGTTGGGCATTGAAATCACCCAAAAGAAACTTGACATGGTGTTTGGGGATTTTGTTTTAATTTTTCATCTAGTAGGTCCCAGAAATTATCAACTTCGTCTGGACCAGACTTGTTCTTATCGTTTGTAGGAGCATGTGCGTTAACTAGGGCGTAGGTTTTGTTCGCATATTTAATTGCGAGTATAGACAATCTGTCATTCACAGGTTCGAAATTTGCAACCGATTTAAGGATCTTGGTTCTAACAGCAAACGCGGTTCCAATCATCACAGCTCCATTGAGGATTCCTCTTTGCGCTTTGCTCTTGAAAAATCGGTAGCCTTCGGATTCAAAAATCTCTTCATCTGGGAACCTTGTTTCCTGTAGGGCCATTATGGATATCTGATATTCGTGAAGAGCTTTGGTGAGAGTTTTCAGCTTGCCAGTTTGTGTAAGTGAACTTATGTTGAAAGTTGCTAGAAAGGTTTTGGATTTTGGCCTGAGTTTTTGACTCTTCGGGGTACACCGAGACGCTCCGACTCATCTCTTGCATGATGTCGAGTCTCCCCCAGAATCCGAATGAGACTCATGCGCCGTGGCATTCACGACGAGGGATTTATCCGAAGATTTACCCCCTGGGGTATGTTTCTTGAAAAGTTGTGCCATCATGCTTCTTGACTTGACTTTGCTTTGGACGGGTACGCATCCTTTTACAACTAGGGTTGTTAGCCCTAGAGGTTGCCTCAAGATGTTTTCTGGCTTCTGGTCATTTACCAGTCTTCGCCGTAACCCTGGCAAGAGACCAGTTGTTTTTTTTTTTTTTTTTTTTTTTCTTTTTTTTTTTTTCCACGGTGGTATTTTATTTCCCCTACTACCCTCTGACTCTGCTGGCGGCAGAGCCAGCGAGCTTCCCCAATTCCAATGGGACGCGCCCGATGGAGGTAACTGGTAAATCCCCACTATTGTTATTATTATTATTATTATTATTATTATTATTATTATTATTATTATTATTATAACAAGCACTCGGATGAATATTAAGTTTTAGTGAATTTCACACTTTGCTGTATTCAGTCAGGGTTTTTTGCCTGATTTTACACTTTACCAGGTAGTAACTTTTGCACACGTCATTAAACAGTGAACAAACACAGTCATCCATTGGGTTGAGGAATTTTGTTTATCCACTTATTCTGTGGTGGAAGTCATGTATCACATTTAAGTGATTAGAAAACCTGTGAGCACAATATAATAAATCTCACCATTCCCCAACAACACAGAATATTCAATAGTAAGCAGATCAAAATAATACAAATTCGATCAATGATTGTAGTCACTACTGCTTGCTATAGCTACCCATGAAGATAATGGTGCTATTGGTTGCTTCACATTCGAGGTCACATTTGTTTTTTATGTTTATTGAGTTTTCTTTACAATTATTTCCTGGTATAAAAGACACACCCTAGATTCAGGTTATAAAAATTGGAAGAAAAAATGGTTCTGTTACGTGGATAAATACAGTATGTCCATTTTATCTCGCAGAAGAACGAATTTCCAGATTTTTTTCTGAATTCCCTGACATTTCCCGGATTTCCTACGATTTATTGAATTCCCTGATATTTCCCCATTAGCCTAGTTTTCCATATGGATGGACAACATGTCACACTAAAGCACATGCCAACTACCGGATCCAAGACTGCTGGGTAAACCCTACATCTACATCAAGATTGAAAAATCATGTAATCAAAATATATCTGCAGGACTATTCCATATACATAATGGGTCTGTTTTGTATTAAGGATCAGTTCATACTTATTACTGCATCGTAATGTATTACCCAACAAATAAAGAAAAGAACAATGCAAGCAAGTTAAATATAAACAATATTATCCATCACTCATGTAATGTACATACAAAAGTATCACTTCACTTTTGAGGAAGTTAATCACATTCAAGCTGGTGCATACATAATAATCAGGGAACGAATTTCTATGCACATCTATTTAAACCAAAAATTAATTATATTTTGCATTATCTTTATGAATCATGAAGTGAGGAACTGAAAAATGCAGTGTTTAATTTCCATATTTTAGAGTTAAGCACATTTCTTGTTCTTAGTTATTAAAATCAACATAGTCCATATTACGGCTAAAAAGTATAGAATACTAATAAATTAACAGTCCCCTCAATAAAGGAGAAACAATTTAAAAATTTATATTTAAGCATTTAATATTGAAGCTGGTGTGCAGTACAACAATTGCGTCTGTTGGTGTCCGAGCTGATAAGCGGTGCTGAGAAAGTGATGGAAGGCCGGAGGAGATAAGGTCAGCTGGTCAGTACGCTGAGCATATGAATCCTGCTATGCAGATGCTACGATGCATTACGTAACAACATCGACTGTGTCTGTCCCATAATTTTATAACTCATGAAATTAAATTCATCGAAAGTGTGCGAACTGTATCCCAATTATTTTTGCAATTCAGGCATTCCCAGTCATGGCTTCATACCTCTATCTAGTTCACTACCGGTCCTTAGCAGTTTGAATTAGCAGGAAAACCATTGTAGTGTTTTGTATGTACCACTATATCTACAAGTAGAGCGTGTTTGGCTGAATATGATATTCATTGAAGACATTAACACTGTTACAATATGCCTAAAGTTTAAAATCTACTAGTTTGAAATTAAAAAGCTATGTATCAGAATTTAAAAATCATCAAATGACAGTAAGATATTAACTGACATTATTATTATTATTATTATTATTATTATTATTATTATGATGCACATTTTTTGTCAATGTACAGAGACATCTACTCAAAGATACATGGTCCAACAAAACAGTTCAACGAGTAAACATCAGCCTAACAATTTTTTTTTACAAGTTACGTCCCACCGACACACATACGTCTTATGGTGAAGATGGGATAGGAAAGGGCTAATAGTGGGAGGGAAGCGGCCCATGGTTTTAATTAAGGTACAGCCCCAGCATTTGCCTTATGTGAACATTAGAAACCATGGAAAACATCTTCAAGGCTGCTGACAGTGGGGTTCAAACCCATTATCTCACAAAAGCAAGCTCACAGCTGCGTGCCCCTAACCTCACGGCCAACTTGCTTGGTAGTCCAATAAATAATTATATCCCAAGCAGAGACAGAGACACGGTATACAGGGAAAGATCTGCAATGATATGTGATGATTTAAGTACAAAGTAAACATTGGACTTAATCCCACTAGACATTGTGAAGTTCCAACATGCCCCCACCCATTACCTCTTCTGATATTGAACGCAGTATCAGTCAATAGAAATATATCCTCAGAGTATGAAGATGATTCTCTTTCCAGCACATAAAAGGACATTTTGTAATCCACGGGTTTGATAACAGAGAATAGAAGTTTCTGCGTTCTTCAAAGGTCATATTAAAATGAGAAGTGCAATGTCATGTTGTATGTAGGTTTACTTTGTTTTGATACACTGAACTTAAATAGAAATGACTGTTTTTTTGTTTGTTTTTTTAAATTTTAAGTCCAGATATAATGCCATATTTTATTAACAATCACCATATACATATATATATGTACATATTTAATTATTAGTGCACATTAAGTGGTAATAATAATCATACTAGACAATTTTTATGGTATTCAAAGCCACCGATGTGCCAGAATTTTGTCCCATAGGAGTTCTTTTACACACCAGTAAATCTACCAACACAAAGCTGAAGTATTTGACCACCTTCAAATACAATCGGACTGAGCCTCAATCAAACCTGACAAGTTGGGCTCAGAAGATTAGCGCTCTACCATATGAACTACTCAGCCAACAGATGTGTTTGTAGAACATTATCCAAATTCTCTCTAAACCTCACCAACATTTACAGACAATAATCAGAATTACCTGCTGGATTTTCAACATTAGTTTCTAATATGATGCCATGTTTACTTTCATCACTTATATACACTTTATCTTCAGAAACAGCAGAATTTCCCACAGAAGATTCGACCAAAATTCTGTCAGGCAACACATCTGTAAATTAAAGAAGCAAACCAAAAAGTATTTAATACAGATTTTGTCCCACAGCTGTAACATTGCAATCATTACATTGCATATGCACTCTGATAGAATTGGGTGAAATCGATTAAAAACAGAGATAGAATGTGGATTCTCAAGAGATAACGATATCGAACTATACTACTGTTCATGAACTTGATACTTTGTTGATACATAATGTTTTTAATTAATATTGCCAACTGGTCACAAGTAGAATATTTTAAAGTGATCGTAAGGAACACATGTTTCATTCATAAGTTTCCAAATAGCAAATGACTAGAAATTGGGTGCATCTCTAAGCCAGACTGCCGAACCCATACCCACAATAAAATTTGCCTCCCTTCCTTACATTTCTAATATGGTTTGGTAAAATAGCAGGTGTCAAGACAATGTAGAGTTGTTGCTTTAATGTGAATAGAACTGTACAGCATGCAACAAAAAGAGACAAATTAGGAGAAGAGTTTGATGGGTGTACTGTAACAATGACACAATACCCATATGGCCCTGTCTGTTGTTACCTTCCCCTCTTGAGTCATACAATTCTATGGACCTTTTTATTACTCCACCAGTAAATGAAGAAAACTAGAAAAGCGGCTGGAATTGATAAGATTTCTGGGGATATACTAAAGGCAATGGGTTGGGATATAGTACCATATCTGAAAAACTTATTTGATTATTGTTTGGTTGAAGGAGCTATACCAAATGAATGGACAGTTGCTACAGTAGCCCCTGTGAATAAAGGAAAGGGTGATAGACATAAAGCTGAAAATTACAGGCCAGTTAGTTTGACATGCATTGCATGTAAGCTTTGGGAAAGCATTCTTTCTGATTATATTAGACATGTTTGCAAAATTAATAACTGGTTTGAAAGAAGGCACTTTGGATTTAGGAAAGGTTATTCCACTGAAGCTCAGCTTGTAGGATTTCAGCAAGATATAGCAGATATCCTGGATTCAGGAGGCCAAATGGACTGCATTGCGATTGACCTATCTAAGGCATTTGATAGGGTAGATCATGGAAGACTACTGGCAAAAATGAGTGCTATTGGACTAGAAAAAAAGAGTGACTGAATGGGTG
Source organism: Anabrus simplex (assembly GCF_040414725.1). NCBI lineage: Eukaryota > Metazoa > Arthropoda > Insecta > Orthoptera > Tettigoniidae > Anabrus > Anabrus simplex. The sequence continues at coordinate 803,456,561 of NC_090266.1, forward strand.
GCTATATATCTAGAAAACAGAACTCAGAGAATTAGAGTAGGCGAAGCTTTATCTGAACCTGTAATAATTAAAGAGGGGAATTCCTCAAGGCAGTATTATTGGACCTTTATGTTTTCAAGGTTATGTTTTTAAGGTTATCCATTGTGCTGATGATGCCCATTAAGAAAGGCAAAACATGTTCACGATCTTTCTATTTCTTATAATTATTTAACCACAAAATGTGGTATTGTGTTACGGAGTTATCCGTGGTAGTTAAGAGGTGAAAGAAGGTGCTGGGATGAATAGGTCTCAACTTACGAAATTAAAGTTAATTTAAAATTTAACAAAGGTTATATTTTCTTTTCAAGATCAAGAAATAACAAGTAGTATGACAGGTACTCAGTAGCATATCAACAAATTAAGAATGTACAATTGCAATTTGTTAATGGATTTGGGCTTTGAGCCTCCAGACACGCAATCCTTGAGCAATGAACCCAACTTTACATATGAACAACGTTCAACAAAGGGGCAGAAAAACCCAACCATGCCAAGGAGCACTAGCTCCCAATTACCCAGTAAAGCCTGCTCGAGGCACACAGAAACCAAATTTAAGAAAGAGCAACCCACTCTCAAAGTTCAAGCCAATTCAAAGGCCACACCAAACTCCACCTTCAAGTTGCCCTCCAGGCACACAAGAACAGGGATAAAAATACCCAACCTACTGAGGCCTATTCACTAAAGAAACAGGACAATTACGTGGCCCCAAAATACCAACTTGAATGGAGGCGTAACTTGCACTCTTAACACACCTTTTTAAAACCTATTTGGCTCTTAGGCCGCTTATGCAAGGGCTAATCCCATACAACGGAGGTGACACGATAGGAAAATTTATTACATTATGAAGCGAAGAAAAAGGGTTATGAAAACGTAGTCACCTCAAAAACAATATGAGAGGGAGCTCGAGAGGGTTAGGCACTCTCTATCCCGATTTGTAGTTAAAGAGACGGAATTTATACCAAGTGTCTTTTACATTTTAAAGGAAGGTTACATGATAAAAGTTTCGAACCTGCCCCGAGGATTAAACTGTTGAGCTAGCAAGAAATGAAGTTATTAAAAGGCCATTACCTTATGGAAGAACTGCTGCCCGAAGGAAGAGGCGCTTCCCGCCCCCTGCTGCATAATCACACTAGGAAAGATGTTACTGAAGTGGCCCGGAGACCAGAAAATCAGCAGTTTAAATACCCTCGTGGAACATTCGAGACCTTTCAAGAATGAGAACCCACACCCCCCTCAATTTTATTGGCTAGGATCAAGCAACATATCCATATCGGAGAAGACATACGTTATTGGTCAAAAATTAATTAGAGAAATTCGGGATTGGCTAAATTCAAAACAAGCGGAAAGAGAAGGGTTATACTGCCAACCCAAAAAATGACTGAAAGAAATTTAACAAAGAACAAACTTATGAACACAAAATTTCTCCCAAAAACAGTTCCTTCACTTTGCACCAGGGTGCACAATTGTAGTTCTTCAGTAGTGCCATCTAGAAGAGAATGTTCACACTTCTCACTACAGAGAAAACAAATATAAATCGAAAAAGACACAGTTCAGAACTCTTCAAAATTTACAATAGCGACATCTTCTGAGAAACTTTAGAATTAACATGGTTGTTAAAGTTCAGGCTTCCTCCAGTAGAGGAGTTTCAACTGGCGCAATGTTTGAATTAGCGGCGCGGAGGTGTACCGCCCGGTACAGTAAGTATTGACTCGGTTAACATTAAACGAATATTTTGTAAATTGTATGTAATCACTATCGTCAATACGGACAAAAAATGAGGTTAATGACTTGTAATAAGTGGTATGTTCCGAGCTGTCAGTGGAGAGATGGCGTGGGAGGACATCAGTAGACGAATAAGTTTGAGTGGTGTCTTTAAAAGTAACAAAGATCACAATATGAAGATAAAGTTGGAATTCAAGAGGACAAATTGGGGCAAATATTCGTTTATAGCAAGGGGAGTTACGGACTGGAATAACTTACCAAGGGAGATGTTCAATAATTTTCCAATTCTTTGCGATCATTTAAGAAAAGGCTAGGAAAACAACAGAGAGGGAATCTGCCACCTGGGCGACTGCCCTAAATGCAGATCAGTAGTGACTGACTGAAGCGAATGAAAGGTGATGATGATGATGATTGTTGTTTAAAGGGGCCTAACATCTAGGTCATCGGCCCCTAACGGTAAGAGGTGAACGAAACTAAAATTAAAACGTCAAAATTTATCCAGTGAATAGAACCTAAAACAAATGATGATGAAAAAATGATAGTGAAACAAATACAATCAGTGGATCCAATTCTCAAAGCCTGAATTATTGGGATGATACATTATCTAAAGGGGTCCAAAATCCAGGTCGCCAGCCCCTCATAATGGCACTTATCACTGGGAGGTAGAACCATGGTGTTCCTCTTATAGTAGTACTAATCACAGGTAACGTAGACTCATGGTGTTTCTCTAATGGTGGCACTAATCACAGGAAATGTAGATCTATCACATGTCACACACAATGGCATCACTCACAGGTAACACAAACCCATGGTGTTTCACACAAAAGGGAACTGCTCGCAAGCAACGCAGACCCACGGTTTTCTGCACATAGTGGGACTAATCACGGGCGCCGGTATTCCCATGGCGCCCTTCAAGTGGAACTACTCACAGGCAACAGAACAGAATAGAATAGAACATTTTCTTTATTGCCCACCCTAGTTTACACCTTCGGCTTACAGGCAATAAAGACAGAGAGAATCAAAAAGAAGAAACACAAAAACACAAAGGCAAACATACAATATCTACTATAACTCTCTTAAAAACTACCTAACTACATCACTAAATCTACTGAGCTGCTCCTAACAAAGGCGGATATCCTGACCACATGTTCGGGCACCCACTACAGAAACAAACAAAATCTATTCTATCTCTCAGCAAAAAGTAAGAAAAAGAAAAAACTACTTCACTAAATCTACTGAGGTGCTTCTAACATGGGAGGAATCCTAACCACATGTTAGGGCACCCCCTACATCAACTCTAACCTGCTAATTATTTTACTACCTACAACTACTTAACAGAAAAACTGGCCGGTCTAGTATCGCCCTGGTAAGGAAGCATTCCGCCCAACCCACGATACTACTCCAGCCACTCCCCGTGGGTCAGATGTCATCCCCACCTACACCCAGTTTGCACTTTGCTTCCCTCCCCTCCTTTGCGTGGCGAATCAACATGAGGCGGAAACCAGTCCATCATGCGATCCGTCAAGCTCTTATCTACTGCCCCGCCTATTGTACCCGAGTCGTCTTCCTTTTACCTTGCCTACCCCCATCTTGACTCTCATGTTCCATCCCGTGCGGACATGCTTATTCTCCCCCCCCCCCCCCCCCCCGGGATGGGTAAGTCCCATCCCCCCCTTCCATCTCTTAAACCTTCCACTCCCTATCCCATGTTTTTCTCTCTGTTTCACTTACATCTTACTACATCTATCTTATAATATTAACATACTTTTAACAACACAGTACTTGCTAACAATTCATCAGTTTCCTTATTTGTCACAATTCTTCCATTCTTATCTGCGTCTCATGGTGTTGCTAAAATGAAATGGAATGACGTATGGCTTTTAGTGCTGGGAAATCCCAGAATGGGTTTGGCTCGCCAGGTGAAGGTCTTTTGATTTGACGCCCATAGGCGACCTGAGTGTCATGATGAGGATGAAATGATGATGAAGACAACACATACACCCATACAACCACTCACTAATTGCACATTCTTTACATTTCCAACTCTATTATTATACCATTTCTTTACAGGTCCTCTCTCCACTTTTACCTTTTTAATTTCTTTATAACAATAAATTCCTACCTCACCCTTACCAACAATTGTCTGTTTGTCACTTGATAGAGTCTTCCAATACTTACAGTCTTCTTTTTATTGTTCTTATAATATCTATACTATTGTACATTTATCCTCTCATCCTCACCTTATCTTGCTATTTCTGGCTTGTTAATTTACTTGCCCACAGTTCTACATTTCCCTTACTCTCACAGTTCATTCATCTTATTTACGTTTCTTAGCCTTAACAATCACTCACTAATTGCACATTTCTTTACATTACCACTTCGATTATTATATCATCTCTTGACAAGTTCTCTCTCCATTTACCTTTGTCTATCTATATTCTTTATAACAAGGTTTTCCTGCCTCACCTTATCTAGCAATTACCTGCTCATCACTTATTAGAATCTTTTACTCATATTTACATGCTTCTTCTATTACGTTTAGATTTTCTATCTTTTAACACTTTTTCAACTCATCCTCGTCCCTATCTACTATTTCATCTCTCTTCTTAATACTAATATCTACAATCCTTACTCACAGGCAACATATACTCATGGTGTTGCTAAAATGAAATGAAATGACGTATGGCTTTTAGTGCTGGGAAATCCCAGAATGGGTTTGGCTCGCCAGGTGAAGGTCTTTTGATTTCACGCCCATAGGCGACCTGCATGTCATGATGAGGATGAAATGATGATGAAGACAAGACATACACCCAGCCCCCGCGCCAGGGAAATTAACTAATGATGGTTAAAATTCTTGACCCTGCCGGGAATCGAACCTGGGACCCCTGTGACCGAAAGCCAGCACGCTAACCATTTAGCCGTGGAGCCTGACCATGGTGTTGCTCACATAGTGCTACTAATCACAGGCATGTAGACCCCTGGTGTATGACACATTACGGTAACAGCCACAGGTAATAACAACCCACGGTATTCTTCACATAATGGAACTACTCTCAGGTAACGCACACCCATGGTTTTCGCACATAGTGGTAGTTATCACGGGCGCCAGCCAAACCCGTGGTTTTCTCACATAGTGGTACAAATCACAGGCAACGTACACCCATGGTGTTTCTCGTAAAGTGGTACTACTCATAGGTAGTGCAGATCCATTCTGAACCCAGGGGAACCAACAAATTCCAGCACAGCGTTACGGCACATGGACATTAATTCGCGCAGCCGAATGCCTGCCCCCCCGCTTTGGTGGAATACACACAATCGTAGACCCTACTAACCACAGAACCATGGTGTTCCGCACATAAAGGCACAACTGATTGGTAACGCCGATCCATGGTGTTCCTCACATGGTGGTACTAACTGCAAGTAATGTCGACCCATGGTGATCCTCACGTAATGGTACTAAGTACAAGTAGTTTCATGGTTCTAATGTCGTCATCCCTTGGTCGCCCCTTTCAGTCGCCTCTTACGACAGGGAGGTGATACCGCGGGTGTATTCTTCGTCTGCGTCGCCCACCCACAGGGGATTGTGTGTTTGGTCCGCGAGATCTATTTTATTTCGCTCAAGTCTGCCGGCTAGCCGGTTAGGACCCCCTATCCGCGAACTGGAATTGACCATGTGGGAGTATCAGCTCTCCCCCTGCTACGCCAGCTAAGTAGGTTTGTGGCAAATGAAAGGAAAGTGATCAAGATGCAGATAAAGAGGAAGAAATTAACTAGAGGCTAAAAAGAGTTCCAGATAGTTCAGTTTCTAAATCTTTATAACAATGTATTTTTAAAACACAATGGCAGGAGAGGGTGAAGTGCTCCAAAATACTGTATTTACTCACAAATTAGACCCCTTTTCTTATCTTTCACAGCCAAAAATGTAAGGGGGGGGGGGTCCAATATGCAATAACCTCAAATTTTCTGAAGTGAATACATGACTTCTAGGCTATAAAGAGCTACAGTGGTGGAAATATTTATTGCATCACCATGAATTACTTTGCCTTTTGGTCTTTTACAGCTGTTTGCTTCAGTTTATACCAGTCCCATTATTGTTAAACATTGTTGACGTATTCTTGCATTCATAGTTAGACTAATTCTCAATTTTTTCCAACAATACACAACTCTTTGTTGTTGTTGATTGTTTTTACAATGAAGCCAGTGTTTATACTGTCATTCTGAGTTGAGACTTTGCAGAGAGAAGATGGGCAGATCAGTAGAATTAACGCCAGAAAAGAAAGCTGCAATACTTTCTTATTCTTCTGTTGGTCTCAGCACGAGAGAGATAGCCTCTAAGACAGGCTTTAATCAGTCTACGATTTCGAGGTTACTGAAAAAATACAGGGAAAACGGAAATGTTGATCGTGAGAAAGGAAGAGGTCGAAAAAGGGCGTCTACTGCCAAACAGGACAGGGTATTGAAAAGGCTTTCGCTAAACGATCGTCGCCTGTCATCAAATGAACTAAAGCGAGACTGGGAAGAAATGTGTGACATCTCAGTAACCAGTAGAACTGTAAGAAATAGACTACTGGAAGCTAGACTCTCAGCCCGTCGTCCTAGAAAGAAGCCTTTATTGACCAAGACAATGCGACAACAGCGGCTAAAATGGGCAAAAGCACATGTGACATGGACACCAGAGATGTGGAACAGAGTAATCTTTTCAGACGAGTCCAAATTTTGTCTGCATGGCTCAGATGGAGAAGTGTTTGTGCGTCGAAGGAAAGGTGAGGAATTTTTGCCATCAACACATACAGTCAAACACCCACAAGGACAGATGGTCTGGGGGTGCATTTCCAGTCACGGAGTGGGTCGTCTGGACTTCATAAATGGCACTGTCAACGCGGATGCCTACATAAGCATCCTTGAAAGGGAGCTTATGCCAACGATAAGAGACCAGTTTGGAGATGTTTCCAGTTGCATTTTTCAGAATGACTCCGCTCCTTGCCACAGAGCTTTGAAGGTGAGTCCTATGATTAATATTTGTACCAAACAGGAAGCAGATGATGTTAATGGTTATTAATCATGTATTTCTACATTTCAGGTAAAATCCTTCCTTAGACAAAATAAGGTTTGAGTGTTAGAGTGGCCTGGAAATAGCCCTGATCTCAATCCTATTGAGAATTGTTGGAAGGTTAGGGAAAATGCTATCAGCAAAAAGAAGCCACGGAATAAACGGGACCTGTTGGAGACCATTGTGCGTGTGTGGATTCATGAACTGAGTGAGGAGTATATTAAAAAGTTAATTCTTTCAATGCCTTCATGATGCCAAGGGGTGATTAAGGCGCGCGGAGGAACAACAAAGTATTAAATGGCAACAGTGCATTCGTATGAGGCAACTGTGTATTTACAAACACTGAAATCAACCAGTGTTATGTTTGAACATTATTGTGCAGTGTTTCTTTCAAAATTAGTATTCATATTTCAGAAGAGCAAACAGAATAGCTGGCATATCCACTTACACCCATTTTCAAGAAAGTGTTAAATTTAATAAACAAAGACCTTTTTATAGAAACAAAAATGAATAAAATAAAATAGATAAAAATTATTGTTTATATTCATTTCTAATAGAAATAGACAGAAATCAGGCCAATTTAGCTCAGTTATTCAATGATAACAAAAAATGTTAATTATAGAAGGTGATGCAATAAATATTTCCACCACTGTATAAATTATACATGTAAACATTCTACACTATACTTCAACAAACTTATGAATGTATTTGAGTTATACTGGCTATTTTTGTTGCAAGGCAGTGCTTCTAAATGTAAAAAGACTAATGGTGAACACGACTTTTAGGCTTACATATAAAGTAAATATAGTCGGTTTTAGTTACTCATATCATGTCACTCGTTTCATCTCGTTAATTCCTCCGATTAGGCTGACATCAGGAAAGGCATACGGACATAAAAACTTGCTACGAAGATTCGTCTCACTTCATACTTAACCCTGTACAAAAAAAGGCATTATCATATAATGCAATATTGATACAAAAGAACTTAATGGCCAGTTATTTGTCTCTGTCAGTTGAGCAGTAGGCCTACCACACAGTAAACCTGAGTAAACCTTATCACTGCTTTCATTTGAATTATCGTCTTGTGCCACCAAGTTCCCTGCTACCGGCATGTCGTCATTACAAATGACATATTAACTGCCATCTCGTCAGCCACACATTGAGAGCATTCGATGTCTCATCTTTTTTGAAACTTTTAAAAATAGTTTTGTTCCTGACTATAGAGCCCAAACAGTGAGAATCTATTCTCAAATTGTTTCTGCAGATCTGGAGATGGTCTCTGATATTCCCAATTTATTTATGTGTAGCAGAAACCACTCCTTCCGAATAAAGCCTTGCTATAGAAAGCATGCCAAACCAATAGCTGATAACTAGCATATGTTATGAGTTGTACTTCTGAATGTAATACATAGTGACTGGAAGTGTTCTCTGGATAACTGCGGCTGTTGAAAGCAAAACCCTTATTTTTAAGTATATTTCATGCTTGTTCTCCACATTTATCACATCAGGATTTACCTAAACAGCTGTAAACGAGATAAGAGACCACACTTTATAGGTTAGGTATGCTATCAAGAAGTTTCACGACAGGAAGATTAAAAATAAATAACAAGAAAGTTTGCCACATTTATGGATATCTACAGGTATGGCGGTAATGCGTTTTATTATCATAATGTTTAATTTGGTACGACCATGGTCTCCATTTTTTATTAATGCATAGAATATTTTGTTTAGCATCTCTGACAATCGTTAAGTGGGGATGTAAAATTATTATTATTATTATTATTATTATTATTATTATTATTATTATTATTATTATTTGTGAGGTACATTGGGGAGTAAAACAATTGTTATGATTGGAATGTTTTTTTATCATGTTTTAAATCTACTTCTCTAAAAAAAACACACAAAAAACCACAACCTATATTGGCCCGAGTTACGAGATATTAAACGATCACTTTGTTAATGACTTCGCCTGCTATATTAATAGGAATAAATGTGAATATTTCTTAACTAAAGTAATCTCGTTTCCTCATCCCGAGGTGGTGCAGCTCTTTTTAGAAAGGCCCCTAGTGGAAGGGAGTTGCATATACAAATTTTACTGCATATCAACCTTCCTGCCAGTCGTAAATCTCTGTCAATACGGTACCGGGAATCGAACAAAGGCTCCCGAGAATGGCAGCTAATTGTGCTAACCATTACGCTGGCGGACATTCTTAACTACAAAACACAGACATATATACATGACTTATGAGTGCTTGCAATGCGTGGGTCGGACACAAAACTATTCACCTATTTGTGCGACGTCATCAGAGCTGCAGTAGGCCTACGCTACAGAGGCTGGCATTTATTAACTATGAAACACAGATGTACCACATGACTTAGACATGTTTTCATTGCGAGGGTCGTACAGACAAAACAATTCACAAATCTGTGTGATGTCATTAGAGCTGCAGTAAGGCTTGTACCCGCTTCAAAGTGGAATCATCGTTCTTCTCTGATGAATTACGTTGGGGGGGGGGGGGGGTGTCTTGTATGCGAGATTTATTTTTTAAATTTTCTTGGTCATGAAAAGCCAGGGGGAGGGGAGGGGGGTGCTAATACGCGAGGGGATGTAATACACGAGTAAATAATGTAGTTGAGTTTGTAAATCTTTATAATCACGTGTTTTTAAAGTACGACGACAAGTGCCTTTCGTATATTTATGTCCCTTAGTAATGATAATAATGCCGAATGTATGTTCACTATTGGTCCTAAGAGATTCCAGACGTTAAAACGCAGTCCTGATATGGAATTTTTTGATATGTAACAAAATCTATTAATATGGGTCTCTCACATTAAATCACATACCATCTACCAGAGCCAGGACTGCCGAGTAACTTAACCTCTCAACAAACAAAAACTTCGAATTTAATAAACTACATCTATATCAAGATTGAAAAATTATGTAATTAAAATATCATGAAGTCTGCAAGACTATTCCATGTAAGCAATGTGCCTGTTTTATATTAACGATTGATTCATACTTATTAGTGTATCTTTATGTTTTACATAACAAAAACGAAGAAAAATGTAACCATATTAAATATAAACAATATTGCAAATAAATATTTTGAACAAAATGGGAAGTGATGAAGTGAGGGAATTAATGTCTGAGAATGAGATCATGGGGATTACAGAAACATTGCTCCCAACAGGGTGTGAACTACCAATACATGTTAAAACATAGTAACAGTGATAAAGCAATAAACATGGTAGAGAGAGTGACAGTAATAGTTGGTAGCAAAACGGTTGAAAAAGAAGGGAAAAGAATCAAAATTTTTGGTATAACGATAAATGTATAAGAAATAAATCTAAAGATACGCTCTATAAAAGTACAGAAATGAGGGATCAAAGGAATCAAGTGTAGAATTCTGTAAGGAATGGAGGTAGTGGTGATGATGATGCTCGTTGTTTAAAGGGGCCTAACATCTAGGTCACTGGCCCCTAATGGTACAAAATGAGAAAAAATAGAATGACAAATTAAAAGTCCAAAATCCTCCATTGACCAGAATTCAAAACATGAGGGCAAAGAATGAATGGATAGATATGAATTTAAAACAATCAGTGGATCCGACCCGCAATGCTCACATTCACAGAAACTGACGTGAAACAATAGTATTACTGACCAAGCATAATATTGAATCGATGATGCTTTTAGTCTAAAGGGGTCCAAAATCCAAGTCATCGGCCCCTCATAATGGTACTTATCGCTAGGAAAGTAGAACCATGGTATTTGTCATGTTGCGGTACTAATCAAAAGTAGCGTAGACTCGCGGCATTCCACACAGTATGGTACTACTCACAGGTAATGAAATTCGCAAATGGAATACAGACCTACGGTGTTTTGCACATTGCAGCAACATTTATAGGCAACGCAAACCTATGGTATTCATCACATACGTGTACTAACCACAGGGACCCGCACTATCCCGTGGTGTTCCTCATATAGTTGGTACTAATCATAGCCAAGCCAGAACCATGGTGTCGCTCCTAAAGTGGTACTTATCACAGGTACTGTAGAAGCTGGCAACGCACTCTGCTGCTACTAATCACAAACCTATTTGGTACCTAACATAGTGGTACTACGCACAAGTAAAAGCGACCCAGGGTGTTCCCCGCATGTTGGTACTAATCACAAGTAGTTTCGTGGTTCTAAGACAATCATCCCTTGTTTACCCCTTTTAATCGCCTCTTATGACAGGCAGGGGATACCATGGTTTTATTCTTCGTCTGTGCCCCCCACCAACAGGGGGTAACGGAGCGAGTACAAAGATATAAGTGAAAATAGGAATAACTGGCAAGCTATAGAGTACAGTTACTGAACAGATATTGTAAAAAGAAAAAAGTATGGAACAGAATAAACAAAATTTGTAAAGATCATAAGAATAATAACCAAGTATAAGTAATAATGAATCGATAGAGTATTTCAAGGGAAAATGAGATTGGCATACTTAGTTCTAAGAAGAACACAATACTCTATTAGATGATCCAAAAAACAATGGAGGAAGTATTAGAGGCAATGAAAAAGGGTGAAGGGTTAAATCAGGTGCTCTTAGTGGAATAACTTACGAATATTCTGTACCCTCGGTATATCAGTTTGGATTCAGGAAAGGAATCAGAACTTCAGACAATATATTTATGACCAAAACAATAATAGATAAATACCAAAGAGAAAAAAGTGTAAATTGCATAATATATTACAGCAATATATTTACAGTAAGCTTTTGACTCTGTAAGAAGAGGGGCAGTCCTTGCAAAGCTGGCTAAAATAAGAGTATCAATCAAAATGATTATTGCCAAAAAATAATTATATTCAAAGGTTAAATGGACGATTAAAGTGAAAGAAGACTTAACTGTGGGAGAGATATACCGGTATTACAAAATTGGTCTAAAGCACGGATGCAAATTATCACCGATTTTGTTCATACATCTTATTAACGACATTTTGGAAAATGAAGGAAATAAGAACATGACAAGCCTATGTCTTAATAATAAATAAATTCCTGGCCTAGTCTTGGAAAACGACATCCTTCTGTTATCTTCAACATCAGTTGGTAAACAAGGAAGCATCACAAAAACTGAAGAATATTGTACTAAATTGAATTTAAAAATTAACATTAATGTTATTTCCTTAACGTTAAGGTTATGGTGTGTAAAGGGAAATAGACTAAAGAGAAAAGAAAGATGGTGGTTAGAACGTGCAGAGTTAGAGGTAGTCAAAAGATAGAATATTTAGGAATTACTAACATGTAATGGTATGTGGAAAGAACAAACAAGGCGAGCAAAAATGAAAGGACTGGCAGCTTTACCTAGCATGAGATATTTAGAGAGGAAAATGCCAAATATTAAATATAAACAGCAAAAAAATGTTTTAAATTCACTTGTAAAAGACATAGCATTTTACAGAGCAGAAATATGGGGCATTGAAGAAGCTAGTAAGGAGGTAGAGGTAATAGTAAGTTCTGCAAAATAATAATGGGGCTACAAGAATGTACAGCTAACAGTGGATTCAGAATCTTATGTGAAGATGTAAGTAAACAAGCAGACATAGCTAAAAAAGTAACGAAGTATCAGCTAATATTAAAGGTCTATTCACACATCTACACAATGAGTATCACGTAACCCAAAGGATGCTAGATAGAATAGAAATGGGAAATGCTTTGGATAAAGAGAAGAAATTGAGCAAGAAAGTAACTATTAGAATTAAAGACATTGAGAAACAGATGATTATGTCAGAATGTAGAACCAATATTACGGGAATTCTGTGAAATTAGCAAAAAACTGTCCATAAAGAAAGACTTACAGCTAGAAAACTAAGAGGTATAATTTGGTGGCTAATGGGTATCTATAAGAATAAGGCTCCAAGAGAGAAAAATGAAGAAAATTGCTGTTCGTTATGTGGAGAATTAATGGAGGAGGCACACTTGTTGAGAATATGTATGGAAACAGAATCACTTGGGTTAAAATACTTAGGTAGTGATTGTAAAGCAAAAATAGGAGAGAATTTTATACAATTATAAAGTTGTTAAACAAAGAATGGATTGCACCACGTAGGACAGAAATTTTTTTCGAGACAGTAAAAAATTTGTGGCAAAAGAGAATCAAAGAAAGTAAACACAAAATCAACTTTTAGTATTATGGTTGTATTGTTGTTATTATTGTTTTCATTAATTGCATGTGAACTTTCTTAGGTTACAATAGATGAATGTCCCTTCCTCAGCTGCTAAAGTTCTGTAGCTGTAGGCTGAGAAGATTCATTCATTGATTCACCCAGTCATTCATTAATTCATTCATTCATTCAATAATAAGAGCTCTCTCCCCAGTTGGTGCTTATTCGTGACTGGGAGAGAAACCTTTTTTCATCACTTATTCATTCATTCATTCATTCACCCATCCAGTCTTCATCCATACGGAATGTTCTCACCCTATCTGCTGGAGTTCCACAGATGTACGCTAAGAGCATTCAGTTCATTCAATCATTCAATAATGAATGGTCTCTCCCCAGCTGGTGGCTATCCGCGAATGGGAGAGGTGTGTTCATCCCCTCAAGCATGCATGAATACAATACAATCAGGTAATTCATTCATTCATTCATTCATTCATTCAAACAGTTAATACATAATGTCTATTGTAAAAGACAAGTCATGTCCGTACAGGCCATGCAGGCCCTCGGAGAGGTGGAAGGTAAAGGCTTCCAATATACGGAACGTCGGCAGTTGATGAAGGAGAGTGGTTAGCTCTACGCCCGGCTGTCTTTGCTCCCAGGATTTTTTTTTTTTTTTTTTTTTGCTAGTGGTTTTACATCACACCGACACAGATAGGTCTTATCGCGACGAACTCCCAGGAATTAACCTGGTACTCATTTTTAATGTAAGCTGAGAGAACCTCAGGGCCATGTGCACCTCCAGAAGTGGAAATCTTGTTTCTTAAATATTTGTCAACTTCCCAACGGGGAATCGAACCCATATCCTTCTGGGTGAACTGAGCACGTCTTCACTGCCTTGGCCAGGCAGCGCCTAATATCTATAGTAAGCTAAGGATAACTCTGTTCAGACTCTTTACATAATTAAATATGTGCACTAATACAATTAATAGGGGTAAGATACATGTCGTAGATTATATAACAATGTTAACGCCTAGGACAAATATAAAAAATATCTTAGAAACTACAATTTACAGACTGGTTATAAACAGACATTAGGCTTAATTGTAATACACCGACTGACAGAGCAAATGCAACACCAAGAAGGAGTGGTCAGAACTTTATGCCAATTGCAGGGTCGACTGACGTCACTGAGGTATGCTCATGATGTGAAATGCGCCGCTGTGCTGCGCACGTAGCGAACGATAAATGGGACACGGCGTTGGCGAATGGCCCACTTTGTACCGTGATTTCTCAGCCGACAGTCATTGTAGAACGTGTTGTCGTGTGCCACAGGACACGTGTATAGCTAAGAATGCCAGGCCGCCGTCAACGGAGGCATTTCCAGCAGACAGACGACTTTACGAGGGGTATGGTGATCGGGCTGAGAAGGGCAGGTTGGTCGCTTCGTCAAATCGCAGCCGATACCCATAGGGATGTGTCCACGGTGCAGCGCCTGTGGCGAAGATGGTTGGCGCAGGGACATGTGGCACGTGCGAGGGGTCCAGGCGCAGCCCAAGTGACGTCAGCACGCGAGGATCGGCGCATCCGCAGCCAAGCGGTGGCAGCCCCGCACGCCACGTCAACCGCCATTCTTCAGCATGTGCAAGACACCCTGGCTGATCCAATATCGACCAGAACAATTTCCCGTCGATTGGTTGAAGGAGGCCTGCACTCCCGGCGTCCGCTCAGAAGACTACCATTGACTCCACAGCATAGACGTGCACGCCTGGCATGGTGCCGGGCTAGAGCGACTTGGATGAGGGAATGGCGGAACGTCGTGTTCTCCGATGAGTCACGCTTCTGTTCTGTCAGTGATAGTCACCGCAGACAAGTGTGGCGTCGGCGTGGAGAAAGGTCAAATCCGGCAGTAACTGTGGAGCGCCCTACCGCTAGACAACGCGGCATCATGGTTTGGGGCGCTATTGCGTATGATTCCACGTCACCTCTAGTGCGTATTCAAGGCACGTTAAATGCCCACCGCTACGTGCAGCATGTGCTGCGGCCGGTGGCACTCCTGTACCTTCAGGGGCTGCCCAATGCTCTGTTTCAGCAGGATAATGCCCGCCCACACACTGCTCGCATCTCCCAACAGGCTCTACGAGGTGTACAGATGCTTCCGTAGCCAGCGTACTCTCCGGATCTCTCACCAATCGAACACGTGTGGGATCTCATTGGACGCCGTTTGCAAACTCTGCCCCAGCCTCGTACGGACGACCAACTGTGGCAAATGGTTGACAGAGAATGGAGAACCATCCCTCAGGACACCATCCGCACTCTTATTGACTCTGTAGATCGACGTGTTTCTGCGTGCATCGCTGCTCGCGGTGGTCCTACATCCTACTGAGTCGATGCCGTGCGCATTGTGTAACCTGCATATCGGTTTGAAATAAACATCAATTATTCGTCCGTGCCGTCTCTGTGTTTTCCCCAACTTTCATCCCTTTCGAACCACTCCTCCTTGGTGTTGCATTTGCTCTGTCAGTGTATGTAAGGTAGTAATAGAGAAATTAATTGTAACAAGAAAAATCATGCATGTATCAGAATAATTTGGATTGCAATAAATGATTACTCTCTCTCCAGTTCCCGGCAATCTGGAACTAGCGGATGGGAGTATTCTATAAACAATATTATTCATCACTCATCTACTGTACATTCAACAATAACATTTCAGTTTTGGGGAAGTTCATCACTTTCAAACTAGTGCATACGTAATAATAAGGGAATGGATTTCTATGCATTTAAAATAAAAATAAATTATATTTAGCATAATCTTTACAATCATAACTTATCTTATAACATTCATCTCCGTGTTGACACTTGACTTACATTATAGGAATCAGTCAGGGGATGTTCCACCATTCAACACTTTATTAAATGAAAACTGGTTTCGATGCTCTTGGAATCATCATCAGTTCAAAAACAAATAAATCACAAAGATACCTGGCCAGTTGCAAGTTGCTTTATGTCGCACCGACACAGATAGGTCTTATGGCGACGATGGAACAGGAAAGGGCCAGGACTGGGAAGGAAGCGGCCGTGGCCTTAATTAAGATACAGCCCCAGCATTTGCCTGGTGTGAAAATAGGAAACCACGGAAAGCCATCTTCAGGGCTGCCGACAGTGGGGTTCGAACCAATGAACAAATTAAAGATTGAAAAGTGACAATGGTATGATACAGAGGAAGAAAATTACTGGAGGCTATAAAACAAGGAAGTGTTCCAAATTTGTTACTGATGTAAAATACAATCATGCATTTTTAAAACATAGCACCCATCTCCATTTACTACTACTACTACTACTACTACTACTACTGGTTTTTAAAGACTCTGCAATGCTAAAATTTAGCCCTGATAAGTAATTATCTGATGTGCAACATAATTTACTTAAACGGATCTCCCACACTTAAGCACAAGCCAACTACTAGAGCCAGGACTGTTGGGTAAATTAGTTTTTAAACAAACAAAAATTTCAAAACTTAATATCCTACATCTATATTGTACCAGGAAAAGTTGCTGGAAAAGGAGCATGAGATGGGTCCTAGGTAGTGTTCGGTTCTTAGGAGCCGGTACAGAGAAAGGTACTCGCAGTGCGAAATAATAGATGTTCTGTTTCTAAGCCTAGCTTTATTATTGATATGATGCGTAGAAAAATTTTGTTATTTCACATGTGAAACCAAATTAATTGTACTTCCTTTTTGTAATAATTATTATTGTACTGTAGAAAATTCTCAATAAATGTTCATAGCAAACGAAAGTCAAAAGAATCACTCTTCATGAAATAAATGTAGCTTCAAAAAGAGTTTGAAAATTCAATATCAGACAAACTTAAAGTTTTCTTTAAGAAGTGAACACTTGAAACCTAGAGTCTTTTTGAGAAGATGCCTACAATCTTAAGAAAAATGCGTACAGTCTTTCTAAGATTATTATCGCTTGAAAAAAAGTATCACTGGAAATTTCTGAGTTCTTTGAATTAACTCTTGAATAAAAGTAAAGTTATTAGTTCATGAAGTCCATTACAAAATAGTGACTGAAATGGATTATTTATCACTCTGAAATGACTTCAAAATTTTAACACTTTCTCTGCAGTTTAAGAAGTTTTGAAATTAAAGGCGCTCATATCACCTGGATTATTATTAAAGCAGGAACTGGTGAAATGTAGTACAGCAAACAGGATTGATGGGCTCCATCGATGTCGTGATGTACCATCTCCCACGAAGTACCACGTTCAGTCCCTCGTACCACGTATGATCTCCTACGCCGTACCTCGTTCAGTTGATATGAAAATGGCAACACTCGGTCAAGATTTCTGTGTCATGTGTTAAATTGTATTGACACTAGAAAGTTCAATTGACGGATTAACTTATAAGAGTGTTGAACTATCACGATTCTACTTATTTGGAAGTCAGTATAATAGCACTAAGTATTACAGTTCATGTCACAGTCTATCATTTGAAGTTAAAATTAGAAGCATAGTTCTAAGTAAAGATACATGACTAGCAAAGAATTCACTTAGAAATGAAAGCACAGTTCGAAGTTTCGAAGCACAGTCCATGGTTCGAAATTCTATCTTTATAACACAGTTCAAAGCATAGTTCATTCTATTTACACAGTTCACAGTACAACTCATTCTATTTACATGAAAATAATGCCACAGTCTCTCTGGGTTCACGGTATTGGATTGAAAATGAATTTAAAGAGTGAAGTGAAAGTTCCGTTCTCTAACCACACACGAACATATGTTTAAATGTTCCTGGTTGTTCACTGCACCAATATTAAGTAAATAATATTTATTAATTTCCTTCAACTGAGTTAATATTTCCTTAATTTATGGTAAAAAAGAACCTTAAGATTCAATGTATCATTTTGTGTTACTGTTCACAAATAAGACAAAATCCGATACATGTTATCACTGAAAATGTTAATCTCAAGAATTTTTCAAAGTTCTGTCTATCATTGATACAAATTTTATAAGTCTCGAATAGCACTGGTTGAATGTTAAAGTCACATTATCACAAGCGATAAATTTTATAAGTCCCGAGTTATCACTCTCGAAAGTTAAAGTTCACATTAATACAGGCTGAAAATTTTTTAAGTTCCAAGTTAATCTCGGAGATATGTTAATCTCGACACATGCTGGACATCTTCAAAGTATCGATGCACTGTTGAAAAATTTTATAAGACCGGCAATTAGGACAACATAACGAACAACAAAGTTCCGGGTTCGCGACCCGCACGGTGTCAGCACAACACATCGTCGCGGTTGAGTTCCGATGCATAACTGATTCTACCTCCCTGAACGCTCTCTTTCATATGCGCAGTGGAGGTCACTGCTGTTTGCTCACAGAAAAATGTGTTTTCTTTCCACTACAATATCTCCGTAACCTGTGGGTCTATTGGCTTGAAATTTTAACATGGTGACATTGAACTTTTGGGCTTTACGGTGATATGCTTCATTTTTTAAATATTTCAACAGGTTTCCTAGATATAAAAAGGTTTCTGGAATGTTCTAGACGATAGCGAGTCAGCTACACATGGCGATTACGTCACAGACGATGACGTACCCTCTCACTCGCTCTGAGCTTCCACGCCGTCTCGTTAGCTTGCATGCTGTAATCAGCTGTTCCATGCCGTCCTATTGCAAATGCTTGGCGACATAATGAACTATGTTCCAGGAAAAAAATATGCCCTTAGGCACTCCTGGTACAATACCAAGATGGAAAAATCTTGTAATGAAATAATCATTAAGTCTGCAAGACAATTCCACATTTTTATGTTCCTATTTGGTATGAACGTACAGTCCCAGCATTTGCCTGAAGTGAAAATGGGAAACCACAGAAAACTATCTTCCGGGGTGCTGACAGTGGAGTTCAAACCCACAGTCTCCTAAAAGCAAGCTCCATAATATTTTACACAACGGAAAAAAAAAGGAAAAAGGAAATTAAATATAAAAAACATTGTGTACCACTCATCTGTATGACATTCAATAACATAACTTTAGTATTGAGAAGGTTCACCAGTTTTAAACTGCTGTGTATTTAGAAGACTATTTAAATTCTCTCTAAACCCTATCATCAATTACAGAATATAATAATTAGAATTACCTGATGGATTTCCAACATCTGTTTCCAACATGATGCTTTCTTTACTTTCATCCATTATAGATACTAAATCTTCAGAAACAGTAGAATTTCTTGCAGAAGTTTCATCCAAATTTCTGTTAGGCAACACATCTGTAAATTAAAAAGAAGTAAACCAGAGAAGTATTTAATACAGTCATTTGTCTTACTGTTGGCACATTCCTTTCATCGCACTGGCTAAACACACTACTAGATTTGGGTTAAATAGACAGAGGTATAGGTATCTAACAATACTGTTCATGAAATCAATACTTCCTTAATACATAAATTTTAAATTATTATTGCCATCTGGTCACAACTAGCACATTTCAAGTGATCACAAGTAACACAGGTTTCATTCATAAGCTTTTAAATAGCAAGTAGCAATACATTGGCTATGTTTCTAAACCAGACTGCTGACCCTACAATGAAAATGGCCTCCGTTCCTTGTATTTTTGCAGATGGTCTGGCAAAACACAAGCTGGTGGCAAGACATTGGGTGCAATTGTAAGCCAGACTTCCAATATTATAGTAAAAGGGGCCTCTGTTCCTTATATTTCTGCAAAGGTCTAGCGCCACTAGGTCACAACTATAACTTACATTAAAAGTCATGTATCACATCCTGAACTGCAATATGAAAAATTTGCAAAGGTGAAATTGCACTTATTTCAAGCATTATTTTGTTTCACTTTATGCAGATATGGATAAACCAAGTTCCACTTACAAAATAACCTCTATTCTGAGTGTAACCAATAACAAAAAGAGAATTTCAGTAAACATATCGTAAGATCTGCTACACTATCAAATCACATGCATCAAATCACATACTGCATGTTAGCGTCTGTGGTGCAAAATCTGATATTGATTTTAGAATACCATTTTCACGGCAGTCGTTATTTTGAAGGGACAGAAGATAGTGCATTATGTGGTCTACCTTCTTTATATATATGTAAGTGAAGTTATGAAATATTTTCAATTGGATCCTGTGAGTGATAACTATGCCATTTGCTGCATTTGAAAAAAAGTTTCTCATGAGGTGGAAAATTTTTGAACACTAGCAACCTAAAGATATATGACACCTCAGTTCATAAAACGGATTTTACTGAAAACCCAAAAAGCAAAAGTCACAAGAAGTAGCTGAGGAAGAGCCTGTGCCTGTTCATTTGGTTCTGAAGTCACTGTCTTTATCATCATCATCATCATCATCATGCTGCTTGAATACAAATCAACTCACTCTTACATCTTTTCTGGGCAGGAAATCCACATTTAAACCAGGAAAATTATCAAGAAAATAGCGTACAAGATATGCAAATACAGTACAACCAAACATTTAGCATGATGGATCTGTTGGCGTGTGGTCATCAGTTCACAGACTGGTTTGATGCAGCTTGCCATGCCACCCTATCCAGTGCTAACCTTTTCATATTTTTTTAAAAATTTGCTTTACGTGCCCTATCATTCTCTCTCTTCTTCTGGTCAAATTTTGCCAAATCATTCTCCTCCTTCAGCATTTTTCTGTAACACCAGATTTCAAAAGCTTCCATTCTGAGCTAGTCATCATCCATGTTTCACTTCCATAGAATGCCACACTCCAGATGAAGGTCTTCAGAAATGTCTTTCTAATTCCTATATCAATGTTTGAAGTGAGCATTATTTTTTTTTTTTTTTTTTTATTGGCTTTACATTGCACAGACACAGATAGGTCTTGTGGTGACGATGGGATAGGAAAGGGCTAGGACTTGGAAGGACTGGCCGTGGCCTTAATTAGGGTACAGCACTAGCATTTGCCTGGTGTGAAAATGGAACACCACGGAAAACCATCTTCAGGGCTACCGACAGTGGGATTCGAACCCACTATCTCCCGATGCAAGCTCACAGCAGCGCGGCGCTAACTGCATGGCCAACTAGCCCAATAGCAAATTTCTTTTTTTTAAGAAAAATCTTCCTTGTTCGTGCTAGTCTGCATTTTTTGTCGTACATATAGTTGCCAACATTAGTTATTCTACTACCCAAGTAACAATAATCATCTACTTCCTGTAAGAATTAATTTCCTAACCAAATATTTCCTGCAGACTTAATTTGACTGTACTCCATTACCTTTGTTTTAAATTTATTTATTTTCATCTTGTACTCCTTCTCCAAGATTGTGTCCATAAAAATTCAGCAATTTCTCCAGATCTTCTGCAGACTCATATAGAATAATTTCATCAGCAAATCTCAGTGTTCTGATTTCCTCTCCTTGGATTGAGGATGGATGCAAGGAGTTGATTCAGCACCTTGAACGTAGATATATCATGCCTAGTCATAAGCATATATCAAACTGCATATCCCAGGACAGTATGATACTTCTTTTTACTTTTTGTTTTATGTCGTACTGATACAGACTAGTCATATGGTGAAGATAGGATAGGGCTACAACTGGGAAGGAACTGACCGTGGTCTTAATTAAGGTACAGCCTCCAGCATTTGTCTGGTGTGAAAATGTGATAACATGGAAAATCATCTTCAACTGTATGAAGCAGCTGTATCGACAGATTTATGAATATCAACAGCATCCAACAATTACCAACAAAGCATTATTGTTCACTTTGTGGACCAGAACTATAAAACTTAACATCAGCCTTCAAGCTGAGTACTCAACAGCATATGTGCATTTAAGTCATAGCATTCGAAGAAATAAGTCGCACAGATGAAAATAGTGCAAATTTCTCTCTCTTTTTTCTTTTTTGCTAGTAGTTTAACATCGCAATAACACATTGAAAGGTTTTTAGTGACTTAAGGATGAGAAAGGCCTGGGATTGTAACCGCCGTGGCCTTAATTAAGGTATAGCCCCATCATTTGCCAGATGTGAAAATCGGAAACCACAGAAAGCCATCTTCAGGGCTGCCGATGTTGGGATTTGAAACCACCATCCCCCGAATCCAAGCTCACAGCAGCGAAAAGTGCAACAAACTCACTCTATGCAAATTTCTTGAAGAAGACTATAGGTTTAATGGAGTTGTAACGGAGTAAATGCTATGAATCTTGGAAAATTTCCCACTTGCTCTGTGTAGCTCATATATTCCAACTTCCTTGAAAAAGGGCTTTTTCACTACAAAGAGTACTCGGGATCTCCTTGTGTTACGTAGAAAACTAGCAGAAAGTTTCAAGCATTCCTTAATTCCAAGATTCTCAAAGCCGCACAGGAACACCTTTCACTATCACAACACCGCTGATTCATGATGAACCTATGATGATGATGCTGCTTGTTGTTTTAAGGGGCCTAACATCGAGGTCACCAGCCCCTGATGGTACAAAATGAGACGAAATGCAATGACAAAATAAAAATACACACAAAATCCTCCACTGACCAGAATTCAAAACGTGAGGACGAAAAAATGAAGGGATGGATATGAAGTTAAAAACAATCAGTGGAGACGACCCGCAAAGCCTCAGCCTCAGAAACTGACGGAAAACAATAGTAATACTGACCAAGGGGCTGGTTCTATAGCACAATACTAAATCGATGATGCTTGCAAGCTAAAGGGGTCGCCAGTATCCAGTAATCGGGAGATCGTGGGTTCGAGCCCCACTGTCGCCAGCCCTGAAGATGGTTTTCCGTGGTTTCCCATTTTCACACCAGGCAAATGCCGGGGCTGTACCTTAATTAAGGCCACGGCCGCTTCCTTCCACTTCCTAGGCCTTTCCCGTCCCATCGTCGCCATAAGACATATCTGTGTCGGTGCGACGTAAAATAAATAGCAAAAAAAATAGTAGCTAAAGGGGTCCAAAATATAGGTCATCGCACTCTCATAATGGTACTTATCGCTTGGAAAGTAGAACCATGGTATTTGACATGGTGCGGTACTAATCAACAGTATCGTAGACTCGCGGTATTCCACACATTATGGTACTACTCACAGGTAATGAAATTCGCACAGGTAATACAGATCTATGGTGTTTCACACATAGCGGCGCCATTTACAGGCAACGCAAACCTATGGTTTTCATCACATACGTGTACTAACCACAGGGACTCGTACTATCCCGTGGTGTTCCTTATATAGTGGGTACTAATCATAGGCAAGCCAGAACCCTGGTGTCGCTCATATAGTGCTACTAATCATAGTTACCGTAAAAGCCTGACCGCACGGTGCTCCTGACTGCTACTAATCCCAAACCTATTTGGTACCTAACATAATGGTACTACGCGCAAGTAATAACGACCCATGGTGTTCCCCGTGTGATGGTACTAATCACAAGTAGTTTCATGGTTCTAATCCAATCATCCCTTGGTCGCCCCTTTTAGTCGCCTCTGACAACAGACAGGGGATACCGTGGGTGTATTATTTGTCTGCCTCCCCCACCCACATGGGGTGTGTGTTTTTTCCGTGAGAGGTATTTTATTTCCCTCAAGTCCGCCGGCAAGCCAGTTAGGACCCCCCTATCCGCCACCTGGGACGCGCCACGTGGGAGTATCACCTCTCCCCCTGCTACGCCAGCGTAGTAGGTTCGTGGCATGATGAACCTACTTGATGGAATTCAACTCTTCAAGTGCTACCGAAGCTTCAAAAAGACAAGAGAACCACTGCATTCCCACCCTCTGATCTCACCCTTCTCATAAATTTTACAGTAACACAACAGGAGCGTAGTGAATAATTCGATGCAGTTATGCATCAATAGACTAAGTGTCACTTTAGGAAAATAGAGATTTTAGCTCCTTCATGTAGATGAGAAATTAAACTACTAGTAAAAATGTCCCCACTGCGTTACAAAAAGGCATTGGATGTCAGTTAACTGAAAACCTAAGCGACATAGCAGTAAATAGTTCAGCTGTAAATTGCATCAGTAGACTATGCAATGCAACATTCTAGTTTACATCATTGGACCAAGTGCCATATTCCTCATATTGTGTCAAGGATGACAGCAAGGGAACCCACGTTTTCGACAGTGCTAAGTTATTCATGGGGTGATACACTGAGTGGTTTATCTAGTCACAAATTTCAGCAGTGTTTCAAGTACTTCCGAAAGTAAGGAGAGGGACAGGGAAAATGATTGTGAATCATAAAAGGGACGCTTTAAACTCATAAACTGCAAGAGATCTGGCTACAACACGAGGTTCAATTCACTCCCACACTACCTCATTGATTTCCCCGTTACCATTGATCTTGGCCTTCCTTTTCATTTGACCATTCCCTTGAATCCAATCAATTATTTTCTTCATTTTTAATTGTCGTAAATTAACATTTTTCCACATCTGAACTGGAACATTATTTGCTGCACCACGAGTTTGTCCTTTTCCTTAGCTTAAATTAATTTTAACTTTTTTGTTTAGTAACAGTGTAACTTAAGATTTAGCCATGATGTCCAATTTATCTTCATTTTTATGAATACCGTAGCCAACTGTTTGGCAGTATGTGTGCTTCCTTATCTTCATCAACAATCTATTCTGAAAGTCTCAGAGTCTTGGTCAACTTCCCTGTTCAGCTACTGACCTGTTTATCATAAACGACGGCTTACTAGCTTTTTACTCATAGAAATTCCTGAAGTCTTCTAGTGAAGAAATAGAACGGTAGGTGTGCTGATGGCAGCGATGTCTAAACATGTGCGTCAGCTTGTCCAAACAATGACAGTGATCACACCAGCACCAGAATGCACAAATATTGTACGTATGACTACATAATTTCCTAATATATTCCGCATTGTACAAGTAGATTTTAAAGAATTCTTTCATTATTCGTTTCTGTTTCTGTGTTAGAAGAGTAAGAACATTACAATGCCGTAAGCTTCGCTGGGACAAAGAAATTCTTTTGTAGAGGACAAGTTTTGCTTTATTGAAGTTCCGCTTTGAACAAGTTAGACTGTATTTAAAAAATAGCGATTAGTCTACTGATGAAATTTGAGGTATTCCTCATACCTGAAAATTCTTTTACATTGCCAACACCAAAATCCCCTTACTCTTGAGCATCTGCTTCAATATGACTTGAAAAGTAATGTGACTGGAGTAGGGATCCAAACCCAAATTTTCTCCTGTCTGGACAGGCGCGAGCCACGCCACAACTCCGATACATTATTCAAGTCTTAGAAGGGGAGCTATTCCCTAAAATCATTTCTATAACCCTGCACTGATAGTTCACTTTGTGGACCAGAAGAAAATGTTGGTCCCTTGCATTTCCATTTTACTGTATATATACGGTATGTACTGTGAGTATAAATATTTTGAAATCTGGAGAGAATAGTCTATAGTATGATTTGAATAAGCAAATGACACCCATGTCCATTGGCTGTAAGGAACTCGTATTAGGCGGGAACCAGAACAGTTTCATGTTTGACAATTTTATGTTTGGGTGGCAGAAGGCATTGTTGCAGGAAAGAACCCCAGACTTAGCAAAATTATGTTTGCTTGAATTTACACATAAAACAAGAGTTAAATGTGAATATCTTGAAACTAACTTCTGGCACATGGTCTAATGATACATAACTGCATCCACTAGACCGATTCAAGGAATATTTCTGATCATGTAACACTCGCTTCATGTTCTTCTATAGTAACAGAGAGGTATTATGGTGACAATGGGTCCGACTCGTTGGCTGAATGGTCAGCGTACTGGCCTTCGGTTCAGAGGGTCCCGGGTTCGATTCCCGGCCGGGTCGGGGATTTTAATCGCTTCTGATTAATTCTTCTGGCTCGGGGACTGGGTGTATTTGTCCCAACACTCCCCTCATCATATTCAGACAACATACCACACTACCCACCACCACAGAAACATCCAATAGTGATTACATCCCTCCATATAGGGTTTGTGTCAGGAAGGGCATCCGACCGTAAAACAAGGCCAAATCCACCTGTGCGACATAATTCGCACCCGCGACCCAACAGGTGTGGGGAAAAAGCGGTAGCAAAAGAAGAAGATTATGGTGACAACGGGAAAGGACAGGGCTGGGATTAGGAGGAAAGCCTTAATTAAGGTGCAGCCCAGAATTTGCCTGGTGTGAAAATGGGAAACCACGAAAGACCATCTTCTTGTCTGGCAATGGTGGGATTCAAAACAACCATTTCCCAAATGCAAGCTTACGGTTATGCAGCCTGTACCATGCAGCCAACTTGCTGAGTGATAAATGATATAATTTGATACAAGGTATGAAAGAAACGAGACTAAAAACATATATTCGTATCAAATATTGAGAACATCTAGTAATGGTGCATATCTAAGTAGATCTTTTCAACAATTATAGAAAATAACTAGTGGCCTATTGGACGACTGCTTAGAAACATCAATAAATCAATAAGACCAAAGAAAAATTAGGAAATAGTATGTAACAGAATAGTTTTTAGCTGTGCCACTGAAGGCAGCAACAGATTCAAAACACAGAACTGCTTGAGAGACATAACAAAGTTATAATCAAACCTAACACAATTAGCTGCAGAACACTGTTCTCTTTACACTGCGACACCACACTCCCTCTTTCTGTCAATATCATACATAAAATGCAGAACTGCTAGAGTAAATTAATTTTGTAATAATATTTCCCAGTACTGTTTGAAGTATGAACAAAATCAACATTACAACAATGTTTTTCTATACTGTTTGAAGTACAGAACACAATTAGTATCACAGTTAATGCAGCAAGGGACAACACTTTTTCTATATTTTTTCTGGCTATATTATACACAAGTTGCATAACCACCAGAGTTAAGTAATTTTTCTGTAATACTTATTTATCTGTTCACAATGCCCTTTGTATTTTCTCTATCACATTCTTGGCTTTGTTAACTTGTAACATGAATAGCATCTTGTAAATCTTCTGGATTCTTGACATGATTGAAAACAACATACAATTATCTGTGAGTAAACATTGGCTTAGGAAGACAGATGCCAAGTTTATGAACAGTCTGCCCTTGCTTGCTTAGTAGATGACTTAAAAAGGAGTACATTAATTAGATCAAAGAAAACTGAAGAAATAGTTTGCAACAGAATACCTATCTACGTCATTGACTCAGACCTAATGTAATTAGTCTCAGAACACTGTTCTCTCTAAACTAAGGCACATCTCACACACCCTCACTCCTTCAGTCAATATCATACTGTCCCCTTCAAAAGTGGTAAAAATCATTTATTGGAGAATATTTTATTTCTACTGTGTGTTGGAGCATTATTTTGTGAACCAGGAAGGGAGTTTTAACACATCGAGTCGGCTGAGCTAAACGCCAGGTGTACGGGAATTCCAACCAAGGGCGAACGAGGGGAGAGCGCAGATACTGCTAGCCAAATAACCTTCAAATCAGCCGTGAATGCCACGTGACCAGGCAGAATGTGTGTCAAGTGCTCGATCGATATTAGTGAAGGTGCATGACGTCTGACTATGGCAGCCAATCAAGCGATTAATTTGGTGCGAAGTTAATAAATTAACCAATCGCTTATAAGGAAAAGACGCACCCCTGTCTTAAGACGGTGAATTATGGATTTTCCTAAGGAAACTTTACTTGGAAATTTCTACCTCTGAACACGACGTGTGGAGAATTACTCTAACTTCAACTACGGACGAGAGAAGACGCACTTCGCTTACTGAGGGACTTCGTCTTATTCAGAGCCTACAACTTGTTGCAACAGCAGTTCAGATATTTGCGGATTCCACTTACAATTCACCAGATATTAAAAGATAAGTTACTTTTCCATCTTATCAAACAGCGGTGTGTGTTTTGGACTTGTCTCAGACGTACTTTTCAGTTTCAGCTTTCACAAGAACTTCCACAGAAGAGATCACTGGTTCGAGTTCAAGTCAGGATGCCTGTCTTCTCACGAGGTGAATGGTGTGATTTCCAGCGCGCCAGCATGTCCAGAATGTACGAGTAAAATGTAAGGCAGTCCAGACGGGCATGACCAGGATCGATGGTGCGTAATGTGGTAATGCACTAGGTCATCAGCCCGAATTCTACAACCGACAGTCACCACCAAGTAATATTTAAACTTTGTTATTCTTTCTTTCTATCTGTAAATGTAATTGTAATGACATAGCCTCTACTTATTTGTTCAGAAAATTTTCTATTAGTTAGAATTTTTCCACCTCTTCTTTCTTGGTGAAGGTAGTTTGAGGATGTGTGAGTATTTTGAACCTATTAGTTTGTTTGAGTGAATGTCATCGAGAAGTGTTTCAACTGTCCCGAGTTCATTGTGGCAGGAGAAATAAATGTAAAATGACCTCAACGTTAAACTAGGACTATTTGAATATTTTTAGACTTGAATTGAGATCAAATGGGACAGTAATTTCGTGGATTCTATTATGTCAGAGTTCATTTCTTAATTATACGACGTATGGTTGAATTTTGAGTGCAATAGAGTCATCTGAAATATTGTTGTGCAGTAGCTTCCGCATGTATGATCTTGCGCGGCCAGGGATGATAATAATAATAATGATAAAAATAAATTAACTTAACTATCGCGTAAAAGAACACTTAAGGTCATGAGCATAATATTATTTATTATTGAATAAGGTTGATGTGCACTCATTTATGTTAATTTAGGCCTGGGAAATGGCAGTATCTGACCGATACAAATTTTTATATACTTGCTGTGCTGTGATAATTAGTTGACTGGTAGATGGATATTATTGAATTCAGCAGGTGAGCTGTGCATCCATTATTGAGTCAATTTAAGGAGAAAATATGTTACTTGACGTAATTTCTTCGTTGTGGGTGCAGATTAATCGAGAGCCACAATTATGGTGGAGAAGTAAAAATAAATATCGCAGCTCATGAACCGCGTGCGCGGAATGTTAATTCTGGCCTGTGTATAAGCAATTTTGTCGATGATTTTTGGATGATTTTTGTTCGCAAATTTTCTCTGAACATCGTCGTATAACTGAGTTCTTTAATAAAGTGATAATCATTGCTCTATCACATTTCAAGTTGATGAGAGGAGGTCGCCACGATAGTGTCATCATGAGAATGTTTTTCCTAACTTTGACTAAATATAAAAATTAATAATCAAGGGCTAGCGTTTGTGTAAATATGTATATAATATTTCCGTGTATCTTTGTGTGAGTGTAGTGTGTGTGATTTGTCTGTATTTTGCTTAATGTAATTTTTCAATCCATATTTGTGATGATGCTCTTCGTTGTTTCGTGAATTATTGGCCTATTTTACGCCAACTTTAGTGGTTCACCATTTGATTGAATTTAAACCTTTAGTGAATTTTATTCGTTTTTAAGGAAGAATAGGATCTTGACTAACGAATACACATAAATAAGTATAGGCCATGTCAGTGGATTGAACTCACAAAATCAAAATTGTAAGAGTTACTTAATTAATTATTTCAATTAATGGATAAATGTAGATTGACATGATGTCACGTTCCAAGCTATTATGTGAAAATCAACTACTAAATAATTATAAAATAGAGTTGATTAATTAATTTAAAGGTCAAGGAAGACGATTTAACCATAATTTAATGGGAGAAAATTTTTTATTTAATTTTCAAAGAGGAAGTGAAAATGATCATTTTCAAACTTGGTTAAAGTTAAATCCTTGGAGGAAGGAAATTTATTTTCAAGTTATTTAATTATCAATGGGAGAGATCATCTCAAATTAATTATTATTAATTATTTAATTAATTTTCAACTAAAAATATAAATATTATATTTACAGATTCAGGCATTCGCTGTTCCGTTTATTGATGAAGTGTCTATGTGATTACGACATAAAAGAAGACAAATCATATAAAACCAAATCCCTAGATTTTGTAAATTATTGTAAAGTTTAAGAAGAGCAGTAGTTGTAATAAATGTGTAAAACCTATTTAGCTTTCTCTCATTTGCCACTAGTTCATCATCTATCCCTGCACTTTAAAATTTTCGCACAGCCGATAAGCGAACGATCTACACCCTGGAGATCTTCGCTCACCGGCCGAGCTGAGCCCGGCATGACGGGTGCAATACATAACATGCAGAATCACCAGAGTGAAATAATATTACAATAATATTTCCCAATATAGTTTGAAGTACAAAGAAAACAATTACAATCAGTGTTACAATAATATTTAATGTTAACGGTTTTACATCTCACTAACTACTTTTATGGTTTTCGGAGATGCAAAGTGCTGGAATTTGTCCTGCAAGATTTTTTACATGCCAGTAACTCTACTGACACGAGGCTGATGTATTTGAGCACCTTCAAACCCCACCGGACTGAACCAGGATCGAACCTTCCAAGTTGGGCTCAGAAGGCCAGCGCTCTACCATCTGAGCTACTCAGCCTGGCTCACATCAATCATATTTCTCTGAACTGTTTGAAGTACAGAACACAATTAGAATCAGAGTTAAGAGAGCAAGGGTCACATAACGCTGTTTCTATATTCTTTCTGCCTAAATTACACAACCAGAGTTAAATAATTTTTCGATAATATTTATCTGCAAACAATGCCTTTTGTATTTGCTCTATTGCCTTCTTGGCCTTGTGTAACCTATACCTTAAATGACAACTCGCAATATTCTGGACGCTTGACACTACTGAAAGAAACATACCATAGGCTTAGGAAGGTAGAAACCAAGTTTATAAAGTGTCTGCCCCTGCTTGTCTATTGGATGATACTTTGAAAATTGTAATACATTTAAGCAGACAAAAAGAAAAAGAGGAAGAAATATGCCCAGTATGGAATTGAACACCTTTCAGCGATGTCAATGAAGGCAACACTTGATTCTAAGAAAACCAAATAATAAAAATGCTTGAGAGACATAACAAAATTAGAATAAGTTGTAACACAATTAGCCACAAAACACTGTCTATACTGAACCACACATCACAATTTCATTCTTTTTGTCAATATCACACACAACATGAACAACCACCAGAGTGAAATAATGTTACGATATTTTCAAACATTGTCTGAAGTACAAAGAAAACAATTAGAATAAATTTGTCTGAACTTTAAATTGGTCATTTGACTTTTATAGTTATTTTCCATGTATCTATTCTCAAAATGTTGTCAGTCTCGTACATTTTATAACACACGGACTTGTCTTCACCTAACCCCATTCACTATGTACTTGCACTACTTTTATTGTGGAGAAATCACTGCCAGCAGGGAGAAATGCATAAACAAACAACTCCTGTTATCACAACTAATTCACATTGTAAACTGGGCAATAGATTCACCGTCTGAATACTCCCAGATTTGAACAAACCACAGCTATTGCTTGTCTTCTGCTAAACTCACTTGTTGTGTACTGGAGTACTTTATTACAGAGAAATCTACTGCTGTCAGCAGTGAGAATTACATAAATAACAGTGAAGTAATTCATATTGCAAAGTGTGAGAATAACTTAAATAACAGTAAACTAATTCATATTGCAAAGTGAGTTGTTAGATTCACTGTCTGAATTCAATCAGCCTTGAACAACAAACTTTGGCCATTACAAATGGACGAACAAAACATTTCACATCTGCAGAGTCACTAATGCCGACACAATGTTTTTCAAAACATTAAATATTAATATTTTTAACATTTATAAACAAACAATTCAAGTTGTGAACACTTTTACAAACTTTTGCACCATGAAAGGCACTGCAGTGTTTCCATAATTTTCTGTAAGGAATTGAATTAGATGTTGTTGTTTGAGTCATCAGTCCATAGACTGGTTTGATGCAGCTCTCCATGCCACCCTATCCTGTGCTAACCTTTTCATTTCTACGTAACTATTGCATCCTACATCTGCTCTAATCTGCTTGTCATATTCATATCTTGGTCTACCCCTACCCTTCTTACCCCCTACACTTCCTTCAAAAACCAACTGAACAAGTCCTGGGTGTCTTAAGATGTGTCCTATCATTCTATCTCTTCTTCTCGTCAAATTTAGCCAAATCGATCTCCTCTCACCAATTCGATTCAGTATCTCTTCATTCGTGATTCGATCAATCCATCTCACATTCAGCATTCTTCTGTAACACCACAGTTCAAAAGCTTCTATTCTCTTTCTTTCTGAGCCAGTTATCGTCCATGCTTCACTTCCATACAATGCCACGCTCCACACGAAAGTCTTCAAAAACATCCTTCTAATTCCGATATCAATGTTTGAAGTGAGCAAGTTTCTTTTCTTAAGAAAGCTCTTCCTTGCTTGTGCTAGTCTGCATTTTATGTCCTCCTTACTTCTGCCATCGTTAGTTATTTTACTACCCAAGTAACAATATTCATCTACTTCCTTTAAGATTTCATTTCCTAATCTAATATTTCCTGCATCACCTGCCTTCGTTCGACTGCACTCCATTACTTTTGTTTTGGACTTATTTATTTTCATCTTGTACTCCTTACCCAAGACTTCATCCATTCAGCAACTTCGAGATCTTCTGCAGTCTCAGATAAAATAACAATATCATCGGCAAATCTCAAGGTTTTGATTTCCTCTCCTTGGACTGTGATTCCCTTTCCAAATTTCTCTTTGATTTCCTTTACTGCCTGTTCTATGTAAACATTGAAAAGGAGAGGGGACAAACTGCAGCCTTGCCTCACTTCTTTCTGGATTGCTGCTTCTTTTTCAAAGCCCTCGATTTTTATCACTGCAGACTGATTTTTATACAGATTGTAGATAATTCTTCGTTCTCGGTATCTGATCCCTATCATCTTCAGAATCATAAATAGCTTGGTCCAATCAACATTATCGAATGCCTTTTCTAGATCTACGAATGCCATGTATGTGGGCTTGTCCTTCTTGATTCGATCCTCTAAGATCAGACGTAAAGTCAGGATAGCTTCACGTGTTCCTACATTTCTTCTGAAGCCAAACTGATCTTCTCCCAACTCAGCTTCAACTTGTTTTTCCATTCTTCTGTAAATAATACATGTGAAAATTTTGCAGGCATGAGATACTAAACTAATGGTGCGGTAGTTTTCACACCTGTCAGCACCGGCTTTCTTGGGAATAGGTATAACAACATTCTGCTGAAAATCGGATGGGACTTCTCCTGTCTCATACATCTTGCACACTAAATGGAATAACCTTGCAATGCTGGTTTCTCCTAAGGCAGTCAGTAATTCAGAGGGAATGTCATCAATTCCAGGTGCCTTGTTCCTATTGAGGTCACTCACAGCTCTGTCAAAATCTGACCTCAAAATTGGGTCTCCCTTTTCATCAGCATCAACAGCCTCTTCATGTTCCAGAACCAAATTATCTACATCTTTACCTTGATACAACTGTTGGATATGCTCCTGCCATCTTTCTGCTTTGTCTTCTTTCCCTAGAAGTGGTTTTCCATCTGAGCTCTTAATATTCATACACCTAGATTTCCTTTCTCCAAAGGTTTCCTTGATTTTCCTGTATGCAGCATCTACCTTTCCCAGGACCATACAGCCTTCGACATCCTTGCATTTCTCCTTCAGCCATTCTTCCTTAGCTGCCTTGCACTTTCTATCCACTTCATTCTTTAATTGCCTGTATTCTTTTCTGCCCTCTTCATTTCTAGCATTCTTGTATTTTCGTCGTTCATCAACCAGGTCTAGTATCTCCTGAGTTATCCACTGATTCTTAGTTGATCTTTTCTTCCTTCCTAACATTTCTTCAGCAGCCCTACTGACTTCATTTTTCATGACTCTCCACTCTTCCTCTATAGTGTTTCCTTCAGCCTTTTAGTCCTTGTGCAACATGTTCCTTGAAACAATCCCTCACATTCTTTTCTTTCAACTTGTCTAGATCCCATCTTTTTGCATTCTTTCCTTTCTTCAATTTCTTCAACTTCAGATGGCATTTCATGACCAACAAGTTGTGGTCAGAGTCCACGTCTGCTCCTGGGAAAGTTTTGCAATCCAACACCTGGTTTCTGAATCTCTGCCTAATCATAATGAAGTCTATTTGATACCTTCCAGTGTCTCCAGGTCTCGTCCACGAATACAGCTGTCGTTTGTGGTGTTTGAACCAAGTATTGGCAAGGACTAAATTATGATCAGTGCAGAATTCAACCAGACTACTTCCTCTTTCGTTCCTTCGTCCCAATCCAAATTCTCCTACTGTACTACCTTCTCTTCCTTGGCCTACCACTGCGTTCCAGTCTCCCATCACAATTAGATTCTCGTCACCTTTTACATATTGTATTAAATCTTCTATCTCCTCATATATTCTTTCGATTTCTTCATCATCCGCTGAACTAGTAGGCATATAGACCTGCACTATTGTGGTGGGCATTGGTTTGGTGTCTATCTTGACGACAATAATTCTTTCACTATGCTGGTCGTAGTAGCTTACCCGCTGCCCTATTTTCTTATTCATTATTAAACCAACTCCTGCAGTTCCTCTGTTTGATTTTGTGTTGATAATTCGGTAGTCGCCTGACCAAAAATCTTGTTCTTCTTGCCAACATACTTCACTTATGCCAACTACATCTAACTTTAGCCTATCCATCTCCCTTTTCAGATTCTCTAACTTACCACAATGATTCAAACTTCTAACATTCCACGCTCCGACTCGCAGAATGTCAGTATCCATCTTCCTGATGATCGCCCCCTCCCGTGTAGTCCCCACCCGGAGATCCGAATGGGGGACTAGTTTACCTCCGGAATATTTTACCCGGGAGGAAGCCATCATCAGTACATCATTCATACAGAGAGAGCTGCATGTCCTCGGGAGTTAGTCACGGCTGTAGTTTCCCGTTGCTTTCAGCCGTGTAGCAGTATCAACACAGCTAAGCCATGTTGAGTATTATTACAAGGCCATATCAGTCAATCATCCAGACTGCTGCCCTTGCAACTGCCGAAAGGCTGCTACCGCCCTTTCGATGAACCATTCGTTAGTCTGGTCTCTCAACAGATACCCATCCGATATGGTTGCACCTGCGGCTCGGCTATCTGCATCATTGGGACACGCAAGCCTCCCCACCGCGGCAAGGTCACATGGTTCGCAGAGGAGGTTGAATTAGATATATAATTGAAATTATATGATGGATTTCTAACACTTGTTTCCAATATGATGGCATATTTATTTTCATCATTAAAGATACTAAATCTGCAGATACAGTATTATTTCCTCCATAAGATACATCCACAATTCTGTCAGGTAACATATCTGTAAATTAAAGAAGCAAATCAAGAAGTATTTAATACACACACTTGTCTTACAGCTGGCACATTCCTACCATCACACTCACCAAGTACTTGGCTAGAATTAGGTGATATAGATTTATTAAATTTCAACTTCATGGTTTAACCCCGTTGTTCCCAAAGGGTTCCAGAGAAGCTGTATTGGATGTGGTGGAAGTAATGGAGCAGGAAAAGTTGAAGTGTTAACCACACCCAGGCAACTGCAGTGGGACATTGATGATGATAATAGGGTCAAATGGAATGCAGAAGCAAATCTGTCTATCAACTGATATTCCAAACAATGTAACACCGGGCAAGTTGGCCGTGCGTTTGGGGACGCACAGCTGTGAGCTTGCATCCAGGAGACAGTGGGTTTGAACCCCAGTCAGCAGCCCTGAAGATGGTTTTCCGTGGCTTCCGTTTTACACACCAGGCAAATGCTGGGGCTATACCTTAATTAAGGCTACGGCCACTTCCTTCCCACTCCTAAGCCTTCCCTATCCCATCGTCGCCGTAAGATCTGTGTCAGTGCAATGTAAATCACAATGTAAAAAAAACCAACATAACACAAAATAACATATATTGCTGTAAGTACACTTCCCTTTTCATTTCAACAAGCCATTTTATTATAATGCAATATGTTCAGTCTCATATCTCTCCTCCTCCTGCTCCAATGATCTTAGCAGAGATTAAAGAGAGTTGGAAAATTGTGAAAGTATATACGGCAAATGCTCATTTGCTCTCTGGACCACCACCAGTATATGGTTAGACTTTCTTGCAACAAATTATTAGTACTGTTTTCTTAAGCCTTTGATACTTAAATACTTGGAAACCTGACCAAGAATAATTGATCATCTATTTTGAGACAAAATTTATGCAACATGTAACTGAGTAAACAGTTTTGCAGGCAGAAACTTCAAACGAAGTCATTCTGCAAAACTTCTGTCATGGAAGTCTCAGAGCTGACTCTAAGCCACAGTTGTTCCCATAACGTGTATTTCGACACGCCAAACATAAGTGAAAGCTATTCCACATCCTCTATATCCCTGATATGCCACCAAGCAATTTTTCCTCCTTTCCTGACTGAAGAGAATTCTGAAAGGAATTGGAATAAGAACACTGCAGCCATCCAGAAGTATATAAGCTGAAAAGCACGCAAGAAGCAGTTTTCTCACGTTGCTTCCAAAATGTCAATACCAATGTATCCATGTTGCAGACTACTTTGAAAGAGACAATGCCCATACATACATACTTACATAATCATTATAGACTGTTATGCCTTTCAGCGTTCAATCTGCAAGCCTCTGAGAATTTACTAAACGTCGCCACAATCCTCGATTTGCAACTAGTGTTGTGGCTTCATTTAGTTCTATACCTCTTATCTTTAAATCGTTAGAAACCGAGTCTAGCCATCGTCGTCTTGGTCTCCCTCTACTTCTCTTACCCTCCATAACTAGTCCATTATTCTCCTAGGTAACCTATCTTCCTCCATTCGCCTCACATGACCCCACCACCGAAGCCGGTTTATGCGTACAGCTTCATCCATCGAGTTCATTCCTAAATTAGCCTTTATCTCCTCATTCCGAGTACCCTCCTGCCATTGTTCCCACCTGTTTGTACCAGCAATCATTCCTGCTACTTTCATGTCTGTTACTTCTAACTTATGAATAAGATATCTTGAGTCCACCCAGCTTTCGCTCCCGTAAAGCAAAGTTGGTCTGAAAACAGACCGATGTAAAGATAGTTTCGTCTGGGAGCTGACTTCCTTCTTACAGAATACTGCTGATCGCAACTGCGAGCTCACTGCATTAGCTTTACTACACCTTGATTCAATCTCACTTACTATATTACCATCCTGGGAGAACACACAACCTAAATACTTGAAATTATCGACCTGTTCTAGCTTTGTATCACCAATCTGACATTCAATTCTGTTGAATTTCTTACCTACTGACATCAATTTAGTCTTTGAGAGGCTAATTTTCATACCATACTCATTGCACCTATTTTCAAGTTCCAAGATATTAGATTGCAGGCTTTCGGCACAGTCTGCCATTAAGACCAAGTCGTCAGCATAGGCCAAACTGCTTACTACATTTCCACCTAACTGAATCCCTCTCTGCCATTTTATACCTTTCAGCAGATGATACATGTAAACTACGAACAGCAAAGGTGACAGATTACAGCCTTGTCTAACTCCTGTAAGTACCCTGAACCAAGAACTCATTCTACCATCAATTCTCACTAAAGCCCAATTGTCAACATAAATGCCTTTGATTGATTTTAATAATCTACCTTTAATTCCATAGTCCCCCAGTATGGCGAACATCTTTTCCCTCGGTACCCTGTCATATGCTTTCTCTAGATCTACGAAACATAAACACAACTTCCTATTCCTCTCGTAGCATTTTTTAATTACCTGGCGCATACTGAAAGTCTGATCCTGACAGCCTCTCTGTGGTCTGAAACCACACTGGTTTTCATCCAACTTCCTCTCAACGACTGATTGCACCCTCCCTTCCAAGATGCCAGTGAATACTTTGCCTGGTATACTAATCAATGAGATACCTCGATAGTTGTTGCAATCCTTCCTGTTCCCTTGCTTATAGACAGGTGCAATTACTGCTTTTGTCCAATCTGAAGGTACCTTACCAACACTCCACGCTAATTTTACTACTCTATGAAGCCATTTCATCCCTGCCCTCCCACTATACTTAACCATTTCAGGTCTAATTTCATCTATTCCTGCTGCCTTATTACAATGGAGTTTACTTACTATCCTTTCCACTTCCTCAAGCATAATTTCACCAACATCATTTTCCTCCTCACCATGAGCTTGGCTGTTCGCAACACCACCAGGATGATTTCCTTTTACATTGAGAAGATGTTCAAAATATTCCCTCCACCTCTCCAGTGATTCCCTGGGATCTATTATGAGTTCACCTGAATTACTCAAAACACTGTTCATTTCCTTTTTCCCTCCCATCCTAAGATTCTTTATTACTGTCCAGAAAGGTTTTCCTGCTGCTTGACCTAGCCTTTCCAGGTTATTACCAAAATCTTCCCATGACTTCTTTTTGGATGCAACAACTATTTGTTTCGCTCTGTTTCTTTCATTTACGTACAAATCCCTGTCTGCCTCGGCCCTTGTTTGGAGCCATTTCTGATAAGCCTTCTTTTTACGTTTACAGGCTGCTCTCACTTCATCATTCCACCAAGATGTTCGCCTTTTCCCATCCTTACACACAGTTGTTCCTAGGCATTCCCTTGCTGTTTCTACTACAGCATCCCTGTATGCCACCCATTCACTTTCTATATCCTGAACATGCTTACTGTCTACTGTTCGAAACTTCTCACTAATCATATCCATGTACTTCTGTCTAATTTCCTCGTCCTGGAGATTTTCTACTCTTATTCGTTTGCAGACAGATTTCACTTTCTCTACCCTAGGCCTAGAGATACTTAGTTTACTACAGATCAGATAGTGGTCTGTATCATCGAAAAATCCGCAAAAAACTCGTACATTCCTAACTTTCGTATCCTTCAGTTCTATTCCCAACTCTCGCATTGAAATCGCCCATTAGCACTATTCTATCCTTGCTGTTCACCCTGACCACGATGTCACTCAATGCTTCATAAAACTTGTCAACTTCATCCTCATCTTCACCCTCACATGGTGAATACACGGACACAATTCTTGTCCTAATTCCTCCCACTGAAAAATCTACCCACATCATTCGCTCATTTACGTGCCTAACAGAAACTATCCGCAATGGTATTCCTGATAAAGAGCCTTACCCCGGACTCTGCCCTTCCCTTTCTAACACCCGTCAAGTATACTTTATAATCTCCTATCTCTTCCTCATTATCTCCCCTTACCCGAATATCACTTACTCCTAGCACATCCAGATGCATCCTCTGTGCTGACTCAGCCAGTTCTACCTTCTTTCTTCCATAAGCCCCATTAATATTGATAGCTCCCCATCGAATTCCATTTCGTTCGCCAAGTTGTTTCCAAGGAGACCCTCGCCTGTCAAATGGGAGTGGGACTCCATTACTCCCATAGGTCCAAGGCTTGCTTAAAGTGTTCTGAGCTCGGTAATTCATGAAGCAGGATGCTGCCCTACTTGCACATAGTCCAAGTGAGGATGTCTCCTCTAATGGGTTATGGACCACCGGTGAATTGCATAGTCCTAGCCGCCTGAGCACAAGGAGGGCCACGACTCAGAATATGTCCGAGATGGCCACTCCCATTCCATAGCAACTGGTATCCCGACTCTCAGGACCACTTACTAGGCCACTCAGCCGTTGCCCACGGTTCACGAACTAGGACGTGACTACAGTAACCCACAAACATGAACCGACAATGGCCATTAGTAAGTTAAATATTTCTTACAGTAACTCCACCAATCTGGGCCCAATGTTTGGAGAGCCAGTCTGTCTGTCTGTCTGTCACAAGCCAGGACAAATGGTGATTGACCGGGCGAGTTGGCCGTGCGTGTAGAGGCGCGCAGCTGTGAGCTTGCATCCGGGAGATAGTAGGTTCGAATCCCACTATCGGCAGCCCTGAAAATGGTTTTCCGTGGTTTCCCATTTTCACACCAGGCAAATGCTGGGGCTGTACCTTAATTAAGGCCACGGCCGCTTCCTTCCAACTCCTAGGCCTTTCCTATCCCATCGTCGCCATAAGACCTATCTGTGTCGGTGCGACGTAAAGCCCCTAGCAAAAAAAAAAAAAAAAAAAAAATGGTGAGTGATGGGGGAGTAACACCTCTCTAAAAAACTTTGGTCAGCCAGCCCAGCTGGTAATAACTTCTAAGGGCCCCTTTCCAGATTTACAGGAAAAGATGGTCAATGGTTTGGATGGAAGAGTACTTACAGTCCCAACAGCACACAAAGCAGAAAAATTATCTTTACCTGGTAGCATCTGTACTTCCATGAAGTGGCTGCAAAAGGTGTCTGTACTCCAGAGGAGCAACCTTATTCAACACCTTGGAGTAGGTACAAAATTCACCTTCTACCTTGTAAATGAAGTGGAAGTAAAAAACGTGGACTGTGATACGCCCAGCGAGTCAGCGATAAAGTCAAAATACGAAGGGTATTTTTATTTTCAACTTCCGATGGGCTATAAAGAGAGGCACACTGACATAACAAAATGATTTTATTACTAAAAGTTTAAAAACCTCCGTGACCCAAGCGGCAGCATGCCGGCCTCTCACTGCTGGGTTCCATGGTATGTAAAGATTGCTGGTTACAAGGATAATGTCCAGATGGGGGAGGTGAGTAATACTAAAGAAATATTAAAATTTACCTATGATAACAATGACATTTAGAGTAAGATACAAAAGTTGAAAACTAGAAAAGCAGCTGGAATGGATAAGATTTCTGGGGATATACTAAAGGCAATGGGTTAGGATATAGTACCATATCTGAAATACTTATTTGATTATTGTTTGGTTGAAGGAGCCATACCAAATTAATGGCGAGTTGCTATAGTAGCTCCTGTGCATAAAGGAAAGGGTGATAGACATAGAGCTGAAAATTACAGGCCAGTCAGTTTGACATGCATTGCATGTAAGCTTTGGGAAAGCATTCTTTCTGATTATATTAGACACGTTTGCAAAATTAATAACTGGTTTGACAGAAGGCACTTTGGGTTTACGAAAGGTTATTCCACTGAAGCTCAGCTTGTAAGATTTCAGTAAGATATAAGAGATATCGTGGATTCAGGAGGCCAAATGAACTGCATTGCGATTGACCTATCTAAGGCATTTGATAGGGTAGATCATGGAAGACTACTGGCAAAAATGAGTGCTATTGGACTAGAAAAAAGAGTGACTGAATGGGTGGCTATATTTCTAGAAAATAGAACTCAGAGAATTAGCGTAGGCAAAGCTTTATCTGACCCTGTAATAATTAAAAGGGGAATTCCTCAAGGCAGTGTTATTGGACCTTTATGTTTTCTGATATATATCAATGTTATGCGTAAAGAAGTGGAATCAGAGATACGGCTGTTTGCAGATGACATTATTCTGTACAGAGTAATAAATAAGTTACAAGATTGTGAGCGGCTGCAGGGTGACCTCGATAGTGTTGTGACCGGGCGAGTTGGCCGTGCGCGTAGAGGCGTGCGGCTGTGAGCTTGCATCCGGGAGATAGTAGGTTCGAATCCCACTATCGGCAGCCCTGAAGATGGTTTTCCGTGGTTTCCCATTTTCACACCAGGCAAATGCTGGGGCTGTACCTTAATTAAGGCCACGGCCGCTTCCTTCCAACTTCTAGGCCTTTCCTATCCCATCGTCTCCATAAGACCTATCTGTGTCGGTGCGACGTAAAGCCCCTAGCAAAAAAAAGAATAGTGTTGTGAGATGGACGGTGGGCAATTGTATGATGATAAACGGGGTTAAAAGTCAGGTTGTGAGTTTCACAAATACAAAAAGTCCTCTCAGTTTTAATTACTGTGTTGATGGGGAGAAAGTTCCTTTTGGGGATCGTTGTAAGTACCTAGGTGTTAATATAAGAAATGACCTTCATTGGGGTAATCACATAAATATGATCGTTAATAAAGGATACAAATCTCTGCACATGGTTATGAGGAAATTTAGGGGTTGTAGTAAGGATGTAAAGGAGAGGGCATATAAGTCTCTGGTAAGACCCCAACTAGAGTACGGTTCCAGTGTACGAGTATGGGAACCTCACGAGGATTACTTGATTCAAGAACTGAAAAAAATCCAAAGAAAAGCGGCTAGATTTGTTCTGGGTGATTTCAGACAAAAGAGTAGCGTTACAAAAATGTTGCAAAGTTTGGGCTGGGAAGACTTGGGAGAAAGGAGACGAGCTGCTCGAATAAGTGGTATGTTACATGTTATAAATCTCCTTTTTGGTCCGTACTGAAAATTTATAGTTAAAAGACAATAAAGGCGATCTTTAATCCACCTATTCAATACATTAATTTCCTTTTTTTTTTTTTCAAAAACAATAAAGGCGATCTTTAATCCACCTATTCAATACATTAATTACCACTTATAGTGGTTACATAAACATACTATTAGTTAAATGGGACATGTACAAATATGAAGATTTGAAGCTTCCACCTAATCAATACATATATTTATATATTATTGTTCTACAGTGCCGGTTTCGACCTCTTTGGCTTTGGTTTCTGGAGTGTCATACATGACCCAAGTTTCATCGCCAGTAACGATAGACTTTAAAAAAAACCTTCCCCCTCACTATGGTAACGTATGAGAAAAATTACAGCTGATGCTGGTCGTTGAGTTTCGTGATTGTCATTCAACATTCTTGGGACCCGATGTGAACAACGTTTCCGGTATCCTAAGTGTTGGGACACAATTGTGTACAGAGAAGACGTTAAATCTCTTCGATTGCTGTAGAAAGTTCACCGATCATAAACCTCCATCTGTCGCAGACAAACTCATCAACACGCACAACCATGGGTACGGTAGTGACAGACTTGCGCCAGTGCCCACCTTCGTCATGGATGTCTTTTCGCCCTTCTTTAAATTTCTGACACCATTCCTGTACACTACTAATCACTCATATAGTTTTCCCATACACAACACTCATTCTGCGATGGATTTCAGCAGCGTTACATCCTTCCGTTTGCAGGAAACGCATCACACTTCGCAACTCACACTTGGCGGAAGTATTGATCTTAGCGGCTATTTTCAATTGCCAGTAGCTTGGCTACGACTGGCACAGCCTTAATACCAATATAAATGGTCCGTTATTGGACCTTGTAAAGAATAGAAACACACATACTATGACCAATTCTTCTCATACCCTTGGAACAAATGACTGGTGTTTGGAGTCCAAAACTAATCTTTGGAACGATAGAAGAAATAACACCCGGATTAGATAAAATGAAACAAGTGTTCCAATAATGCAGATTGGAACACTACATATACAAACACTGACTAGGAAGATGGAAGATATAATAGATGTGATGGAAAGAAGGAAATAGGATTTGTTTGGTTTGGCAGAAGCATGATGGAAAGAGGGACGAAGGCAGGAGAGAAGTGATAAGATGTTTAAATTATACTGGACTGGAAATGAGGTAGGAAGGAGGAATGGAGTGTGAATAGTGGTAAGATGTGGATTAAAGGAAAAACCAGCGCGAGTGAAGAATTAAGTGGTGGAACTCATGTAGTTCAACATTCACGCCACAAGGCGGAGCTAATGTTAGTTGGTCTTATGCAACTACAATACTGCATACTGTAACATGAAACAGATGGAGCTTCTGTACATAATATAAATACATATTAATGTGATTATTACTGAGTGCTCTATATAACACAGTGAAATACTGTTTACAGCTATCAGTTGCATGCTTGCTCAGAAAAATTACAATAGGTTGCACCCAGTTCTGCATAAGAGGGACAAAGAAAAATGTGAGTGCGTTGTCAACAAGAAAACTTAT
Organism: Anabrus simplex; assembly: GCF_040414725.1. Taxonomy (NCBI): domain Eukaryota; kingdom Metazoa; phylum Arthropoda; class Insecta; order Orthoptera; family Tettigoniidae; genus Anabrus; species Anabrus simplex. The sequence continues at coordinate 803,500,146 of NC_090266.1, forward strand.
CTTCAGGTTTAGTGAATTCTCCCATGTTTACAAATCCATCAAAACCATACAGGGTCTCTCATACAAACTAAGACCGAACGCACGGTATATGTACTGTGTTCTGCGCTGCGGCAGCTGCCTCAGTCAAAATGATGTTGCACGTGGCCGCCCTGCTTTAAGCATGTATATAATTTTATATGAAATCTTACCTTTTGCGTATCAGTGTCGTCCTTTCTGGGCTATACAGTCATTGTATCTGGTAACCACATTCTGGCTGATGCAAGCGAGTTCTGCCATTAACGTTCTGATTTCATTAGTAATGTTTTCTTTCAGTTCCTCCAATGTGTGAGGAGTTGTTCGATGCACTTTTTCTTTCAGTTTACCCCACAAGTAAAAATCACACACTGTTAGATCTGGAGAATGAGGGGGGGGGAAATAGACCAGCCCTGATCACTCTGTCTGCAACACTTCTGAGACTGTAAGAAGGGAATCTTTTGCTGTATGAGCAGGGGCAGAATCTTGTTGAAACCACTCGAGCAATTTTTCTCCTTCCATTAACTGATGTAAGAATGGCGTCAAAATGTCATCTTAGTACTTCTCCGCACTTACTGTTGTCTCAAAAAGAATAGGCCCATTTATTTGTCTTGCACTACCAGCACACCAATTTTTCTATCATAATGAGGGACCTGATAAACACCATTACAATTTTCTACACACCAATAGAGAGTGGACTGTTCACACAACCATTAAGATGAAACCAGAACTTTTACATACAAAAATATGGTGTTGGAATGATAACTGTCTCACAACTTTAACAGATGAGATTTTTTTTTTTTTTTTTTTTTGCTATTTTGCTTTACGTTGCACCGACACAGATAGGTCTTATGGCGACGATGGGAGAGGAAAGGCCTAGGAAGTGGAAGGAAGCGGCCGTGGCTTTAATTAAGGTACAGCCCCGGCATTTGCCTGGTGTGAAAATGGGAAACCACGCAAAACCATCTTCAGGGCTCCCGATTATTGGATACTGGCCGCACTTAAGCGACTGCAGCTATCGAGCTCGGTCAGATGAGATTTAGACTGCCGACTGAGGCGTACGTGGTCCAACGTGTGCAGGCTGCTTGCAAGGTCAGGAAATATGCACGCGCCTCCCATACTGCAACTTGCGTATCAGAGAGTTAAAACACTGCTTCGACGATCTTAGTTTATATATGAAAGACCCTGTACGTGGCAGAGTTATATCTGATGTCCTCCCTAACCTTACTTCATCATATATAAGTACACAGTTACAGTGATTTTCATCCCTTCCATCCATATCACTAGAGACAGCCGTCATAGCATGGGGATTTACACTATAGTTGGACCTCAGTCCACAAGATAATTTTCTTAAAATATAAGTCATGGCAATTGAAGAAGCTGATGCTTTTTGTAATGTTTGTATCCTTTCCTGGATTTTATGAAGAAGAGCAAACTTTCCAAAATAAATTCTGTCTCATAACACACTCCGCGTGATTTTTTGAAAAGCCTTTCGGTCATGGTGCGAATTACAAGATTTTACTTGTCTCGTAAATTGTCTGAGTTCTATTTGAGTACAATAGAGCCTGCCTGGCAGCTGTGATCATTAAGGCACTAAGTCTGTTTGGTCTGGCACCGTGGTTAGCTGGTTCGAGTCCCGTTCATGGAAAAATTCACACCACCAGAATGTTGGCCGGCAGGGTAGGGAATGTGGTGGTAAACAATCTCTAATCACTAGATTGTGTGCCAAAAGCCTGGATTAAATTCCATACCTCTCCACAGTACTCATGATGATAGAGGGCATATTACGTTGCTGATGGTGATCCGTCTGTCGGAAGAAGACATAAATCTTTCAGCAGACCCCTTGGTGCTATTCAATAGAAGTAGAGGAGTAGGCCATGTCCCAGCACCGGGCTTCACCCTCTCCCTTCCTATTATCATGTATCATGGAATTTATTTCATCACTTTAACTCTTTTTATGAGGTTGATGTAAGGAAGGGCATTCGGTCACAAAAAATCACTAAGAAAATTCATCTCGTTTCATACCTGACCCCACAGAGAAACAGGACAAGGGTTGGAGATATGTATTTATTTATTTATTTATTTGGAAAACCTAAACAGCGAGAAGCCGAATTACAGCTGAATTTGAGTACACTAGACCTTAATTTTGCTATTTATTTGGCCTGATCTTGTTTCCTTCTGTCTTCAATGCTGAAGCATTTTAAGCTTTTCACTTCCCTGCGCAGTCATATCACTTCATTTCCTAAGTTGTTAGGTTACAGAGAATGATCACAATTAAATACGATGTTAGTGTCATTTGATTTTGTCCAACTCCCCTGAGTTCTTTTGGCATCTTTTATTTTTTTGGTTAGTAGAGAGCGAATTAGTTAGGCCTTCCTTGACGCAAGTGTGGTAAAAAGTTATAACTTGAAAACAATATTCTCTCAACCATGGGTAACTAATGCAAATTTCAAGCTCGAATTACTATTATTATTATTTTACAATCATGATTATTATTATCATTATTTGTATGTATGGCTGTAAAGTGTTACATCCAGTTAGTATTTGTATTATTATTACAATACGATCGTGTTGTGTGTGAGGTTATGTCATGAAAGTTATTTTTTCTTGCTAGTTGCTTTATGTTGCACCGACACAGATAGGTCTTACGGCGACGATGGGGCAGGAAAGGGCTAGGAGTAGGAAGGAAGCAGCCGTGGCCTTAATTAAGGTACAGCCCCAGCATTTGCCTGGTGTGAAAATGGGAAACCACCGAAAACCATCTTCAGGGCTGCCGACAGTGGGGCTCGAACCTACTATGTCCCGAATACTGGATACTGGCCACACTTAAGCAACTGCAGCTATCGAGCTCGGTATTATTATTATTATTATTATTATTATTATTTACGTAGTCCAACGATCGTATTGTGTGTGAGGTTATGTCACAAAACATGTGTTGTACATAGACATTTATATCAGTTCCGATAATGTAAATACCTGTAAATTAGTATTATAATTTATTCTTACCTGTATATAATTTGTAATCCATAATTGTGAAACACACTAACTTCCAAAATGGTATAGGCACGAGAACGATGGAGAATATTCCGTACATTATAATCTACGTATTAGTCACTCTAGAATTTTCACTAAGGTAGTTATTTTGTAATGTAGCCTTCTAGAAGCCTGGCCAGGCACACATATAAGGAGACGATCTTGATGGTGACAAGTGAGTTATTGGGAAGAGTTTATTAGTTATTGAGAGTTACTGTTAAGTGAGTTGTTGGAAGAGAGTTATTGTTTAGTAGGAGTTTCATTGGTGAACACGTGTTGTGGTTAGGCTGACATGCCGATGTAGGCAGTCGATAGTCATCTTTCCCAACTGTGGTTCAAGGTTGTAACCTCTGTGTGCTGTATTTGTTTTTAAAATGGTGGTTTGTGACGAGAGTGTTTTGTTTGTGCTGACAGCGATTAAGGTTATGTGTGTGTTTAATTTGTAAATACATGTAAATAAAAATAATTTTACAAACTAACAGCATCTTGTGTGTCTTTGTGGATACATTAACTGGCAGCCGTGGGACGAGGACTTAAAATATTTACAAGTGAATACGAGTATAGTAGACAAAAATGCAAGTCATACTAGAGAATATGTCACTCAAACAGCTCAAAGACGAACTTGCCAAGAGGAATCTTCCGACGAATGGGAAGAAGAAACCGCTACAGGCGTGACTACGGGAAGATCTCGTGGAAAGAGGAGAAGATTCTGAAAAGTTTTTCATCGAGGTCAGCGAAGATGCCGATGAAACATCAGAAGATGAGGTAAATATTCCCAAAATGTGTTCTAACATAATGACTATGATCCAGGCACTCAATGAACAGAATAACAAACGTGCTGATCAAATTTCAGACGTAAATAATGAACGTTCAGGCAAAATTTCAGACAAAATTTCTCAAGCAAACTCAGTTTTAACCAGACAGAAAGCACAAGTGTACACACAGGTCTACAATGTAGAACAGGGCCTAGAATCGAAAATTTCAACCATAAATGACAAATTTTCATCGCAAATTAGAGACTTCACCGATCGATTAATGCAGCAGATATCGGACATCAGATCAAAACTGGGACAGGTTGACCAGGTCGATAGTAGAGTAAGCCAGCTAGAAGGGGATATCTTGGACCTCAAGGACGGGGTGGAAATCCAGGTTTCCGACATAAAACTACAGGTTGAGGGCAGGATTTCTAACATCGAGCGAAATTTTGAAAGCTGCATCTCTACCATCGAGGGAAATCTTGGGAGCCGTATTTCTGCTGTTGAAGGAAGGTTAGAAAACTGGTTCTCGACCATCAAGGGAGATATGCAAAATATAAGGATAAACATCCTTAACGCTGTAGAAGATGGACTAATGCAAACAGGACATATCGCCACACCTCTAACCCCCTCAAACCTAACCGGCAATACAGCACGCCTAGACCCAAAGGTGATTATAGAGAGCCTTCCAGACCACAGGTGACTGGAGGGGAACCCTACTAGCTTCGTCAAGGGATCGGTCAACCTATTGGGAAGGACTAATTTACCAGAAGACATCTTCATGCAACTCATCACAGCGTGATTAAAGGGGCATGCCGCTACTTGGTGGAACAACTTGAAGGGATTGAATCTAAACTGGATGGACTTCAAGAGGGAATTCCTTGCTAGGTTTAAATCTGAAGGGGTGAAGAGCTCCATGAAAAAGAAGCTACTGACTGAGGCACAACCCACTGGCATGAGAGCTAGCACCTTCATCCTGCAAAAGTACTAACTCTTCAAGTGTCTGCACCCGGAAGGAAGCGAAAATGAGAATCTTACCAGATATCACAGAGCTACTCCACGATACAATTCGGCCCCTAGTGAAAGTATCACAACCCAGATCCTTTGATGATCTACGCAGAATCATCGCCCAGCTGGAGGAGGAACATAAGAGCAACAAAGCTGCGGAAGAGCCCAGCGCAGTTAGAAAGTGCTACCAGTTTGGAAGAGCGGGACACCTAAAGAACAAGTGCCCAGCCTTGACGTCGGAAAACTAGTTCCAGCCCATTCTGGATTAAGGGGGAGTTGGACCGGGAACAGGAATGCGCCTCAAGAACTGACAATAAGAAACCCTGTTACAGTTCCACCCTATCAGGTTACAACACAGCTACGCATAATAAGAAAACACTTCGGCCTCTGGCACCAAGTTTTAGAAGATGGCACATTTTATTGAATATATCATAAATGAATGTCAACACAACAAGTTTTTATTGGTGTAATATGTTTTATAATGTAAAAACAGTAACATTAATTTCAATAGCAACAAAATTGAATATAGACCTGTACCTTTCAGCTTAGTGATTATTTCTGATCTTGAAGATCAGAGACATTGAAATGACACACAAGGTGTAAAAATAGTAATTTAGCAACACCAATTGTAAAAAGTGATCAAACTCAGTACCCTAAGATGGAAATTTTTTTAATGTTGTTTTTTAACTGCTTTTTGACCTATACATTTTTAAACTGGTAGTAATACAAGTCAATTTTATCTATTTATAGTTTAATGTCTAACGGAGCAAGTTGTGTAAATAATGTTGGGATGTATTTTATATTAATTGTCGGTTTCTCTTTACTTCAACGCAGCTGATGATGGTATTGTAAAAACATCGAAACTAGTACTGCTAATAATATGATTATGTTGTAATACAATCAGACAACATTGTTTTTTGTATTGAATAGGTGGAACCTTTCAGATTTTATAAGTATCTGCCTTCACACTACTGTCATACAGCAGCTCACTCATCTGCTACTGGAAATACCTACTATTTCTCTGTAGAAATAGCAGCAGCAGTAGTAGTAGTAGTAGTAGTGATGTTATGTAGAGAGTTGATGTAATACAGTTGTATATTTACCGCTTGCCAGATCAATAGTGATTTACTGTGTATTATGTAGGAGTTATGTAGAGAAGCGACGTTATTGTGAATGTAACGGAGTTGAGGTGTGCGAGTTTATACTGATACCGCTCGAGGGATCAATTGTCAATTGAGAATTACTGTCTACATGTTTCCACGAGTTATTGTACTGAATGTGTGTATAGTGAAAATATATGAGTAGTCATTGACAGTCATCATCATCATCATCATCATCATCATCATCATGTCCCACTCCAGTCGCCCGAGTGTGGTTAGTCATTGACAGTAATGGTCTTTATTAGTACACTGTTGCACCTGCATCAATCAATAGAGGCCTTGGACAGAAACCATCAACTGCTGGTAATGAACCTGAGAGGGACTAAGGACAAGATGGGACAGAAAATTAATGGAGATCAGTAAAGTATGGAAACTGAAAGAAGAGAAAACTAGAGAAAAGTAACTGAATATAGTAAAGGAAAATATGCCAATGGATGAACTAAAAACGAGACAAGAAAGGAGAATATAGAAAACACACTAAGAGAGGCAGCAGAAGTACTATGTGTTATGACTAGTATGAACAAATGACGGAGGGAAACCCCACGGTGGAATAAAAGAGCGAAAGGTACAATATAGTGCAGAAGTAGAAGAAAAACGCATTTAAAGCGTAGTTCCAAAATAGGATTGTGGAAGCAAGAGCAAGAAAGAAAGAAAGAAAGAAAGAAAGAAAGAAAGAAAGAAGAAGTGGTCGCAGGGGAGGGGAAGAGATCTATGGAAACGTGAACCACGATGATGGAAGAAGATAGTGAAGGTACATAGTAACAAAGTACCCACAGAATGGCTAAAAGTATGAGAATGACACATATGATGGAGTATGGCAAAACAATGAAGATGATTATGATTACTATTATTATTATTATTATTATCATTGTAAAACAAGCCTAACATTTAGGTCTTCAGCAACTAATGGCATATCAGATTATTTAAAATTTACCCGCTGATTCATATACATGAAATTAAATAATCTGTAGGTCAAATCCATAAAGCCTCAACAAACATAAGATTTTACAAAAATTAGAAACATACATAAATAAAGACATACATACATCATTATAGACTCTTACGTCTTTAAGCGTTCAGTCTGCAAGGCTCTGAGAATTTACAAAACACTGCCACAATCCTCTATTTGTAACTAATTATGTGGCCTCCTATAGTTCTATACCTCTCATCCTTAAATCGTTAGAAACTGAGTCTAACCATTGTCATCTTGATCTCCCTCTACTTCTCTTACCCTCTATGACAGTCCATTATTCTTAAAGTAAATACAAAAATCATTTGATGTTTTTACAAAAACATTACAATGATATTAAAAGGTACTAGTTTTGGTCCACTGTGGACCATCATCAGCCTAGCCAAATTACAACAGTAAAAGACATAGTGATAAAAATAGTGTGGAGAAATGAGAGAGGATCTAGAAGGTGTATTGAATGCAACTTACGGAGTGAGCGTAGAGCAAGTTTGTTCCACGCAGCGCAAGGTTCATTGGGGTCCCGATTGAACTGAGACTACTTCTGTTTAACACAGAAAGCCTTTCATTCCACCATAGAACAGGTTCAACTTTGTCAATTTTTAATCTTGTGCTGGTCTCATCGGACAATTCTTCCCTCTACGCAAAAGTGGAACTTACATCTATAACTTTCTAGAAGCATATACGTAGTTATATATGTCAATCGTGCAACACAGGAGTAACTGCTAACCAAAGACTATTTCATCAAGAGTTTTTACGTGACTTCACAAGATTTTACTTGTCATTGTGAACACTTCTGTTACTTTTATCATTATTCGCAAATATGGTTTTTCACTTTTATCTGTTATTCCACAACCATCCCATCCTTCTAGATCCTCTCTCATTTCTCCACACTATTTTTATCACTATGTCTTTTACTGTTGTAATTTGGCTAGGCTGATGATGGTCTACAGTGGACCGAAACTAGTACCTTATAATATCATTGTAATGTTTTTGTAAAAACATCAAATGATTTTTTAGTATTGAGAAGGTGGAATATTAAAATTTTGTATTTACTTTAAGCATAGTCTCAACTCAATATGGAACCTAACAATGAAGTTTATTACTTTTAATGAAGTCCATTATTCTCCTAGGTGACCTATCTTCCTCCATTCACCTCACATGACCAAACCACCGAGGCCGGTTTATGCGTACAGCTTCATCCATTGAGTTCATTCCTAACATCTTTTATCTCATTCCGAGAATCCCCAGTCATTGTTCCCACCTGTTTGTACCAGCAATTATTCTAGTTACTTCCAACTTATGAATAAGGTATCACGAGTCCACTCAGCTTTCACTCCCATAAAGCCAAGTTCATCTGAAAACACATACATAAAAAGATAGTTTCGCCTGGGTGCTGACTTCCTTCTTCAAGAATACTGTCGATTTCAACTGCGAGCTCACTGCATTAGCTTTACTGCATCTTGATTCAATCTCACTTACTATGTTACCACCCTGGGAGAAAACACACCCTAAATACATGAAATATTATACCTGTTCCAGCTTTGTATCCACGATCTGACATTCAATTCTCTTGATTTCTTACTTACTGACATCACTTTAGTCTTGGAAAGGCTAATTTTCGTACCATACTCATTACACCTATTTTCTAGTGACAAGATATTAGACTCCAGCTTTTGGCACCATCTGCCATTCAAACTGCCAATAAGACCAAGTCGTCAGCATAGGCCAGACTGCTTACTACATTTTCACCTAACTGAATCCCTCCCTGCCATTTAATACCTTTAAACACACGATCCAAATAAACTATGTACAAAAAAGGTGAAAGATTACAACCTTGTCTAAACCCTTGAACCAAGGAATCATTCTACCATAAATTCTCACTGCAGTCTAACAGACAACATAAATGCCTTTGATTGATTTTAGTAACCTACCCTTAATAAAATAATAACCCAGTACGGTGAACATCTTTTCAATTGGTACTCCGTCACGTGCCTTTAGATCTACGAAACATAAGCATAACTGTCTATTCCAATTCCAGCATTTTGCATTTACCTGATGCATACTGAAAATCTGATCGTCACAGCCCTCTATGGTCTGAAAATACACTGGTTTTCATCCAACTTACTCTCAACCACTGATCGCACCCTCCCTTCCAAGATGCCACTGAATACCTTGGCTAGTAAACTAATCTATGAGATGCCTCGTTAGTTGTTGCAATCCTTCCCTTTCCCTTGTTTATAGACAGGTGCAATTACTGCGTTCATACAATCAGAAGCTACCTTACTAACACTCCATTCTAATCTTATTACTCTATGAAGTCATTTCATCCCTGCCTTCCCACTATATTCACCATTTCTGATCTAATTTTATCTATTCTTGCTGCTTTATGACGAAGTTTATTTACCATTCTTACCACTTCATTTGATGGCTCCAATTAGGACCCCAAGAGCATACTATATAAGAAATGATGTTGGTAAGAGGCCCAGAGGGAGGCCTAGAGACAGCTGGGAAAGGCAAATTTTCAAAGACCTTGCCGAACGTGATGTAAATTAGCAGCAAAAGGTAGAACACCAGCTGTGGATGGACAGGACGAATTGGAAGAGGCTCGTAAACACCCGCACCCGGCTTGCTGGAGCAGAAAAATCGATGATGATGACCACGTGTAATTTTACCAATATCACTGTCCCCCTCCCGATGAGCTTGGTTGTTCACAATGTAACCTGGAAGAGTTCCTTATACGTTGAGAAGATATTCAAAATATTCCTTCACCTGTCCAGTGATTCCCTGGTATCTATTACCCCTGATTTACCCAAAACACTATTCATTTCCTTTTTCACTCCCTTCCTAAGATTTGTTATTACTGTTCAGAGAGGTTTCTCTGCTAAATGACCTAGCCTTTCAAGGTTATTACCGAAACCTTCCCACAACTTCTTCAGCAATTTGTTTTGGTTTGCTTTTTTTATCTACATACAATTCCATGTCTGCATCAGTCTTTGCTTGGAGCCATTTCTGATGCACCTTTTTACATTCACAAGCTGCTCCCACTTCATCATTCCACCAAGATATTCGCTTTTTCTCATCTTTACACACAGTTGTTCAGAGGCATTCCCTCGCTGTTTCTGCTATAGCATCCCTGTATGCACCCCATTCTCTTTCACTACCCTGAAACTGCTTACTGTCCACTGCTTGGAAGTTTTCACTAATCAGATCCATGTACTTCTAATTCCTCGTCCTGGAGATTTTCTACCCTTATTCGCCCGCAGACAGATTTCACTTTCTCTATCCTAGGCCTCGAGAAACTTAGCTCACTACAGATTAGATAGTTGCCCGTATCATAAAATAATCCCCAGAAAACCTCCACATTCCTAATATATTTCCTGCATTCAAAGTAGGTTATAATATAGTCCATTATTGATCTAATGCCCTTGCCATCCCATGTGTAGTGGTGAACAGCCTTATGCTTGAAGAATTTCTTTGTAACAACTAATCCCATACTAACACAGACATCTAGGAAACGCTTCTCATTGCTATTAGCTTCCATATCTTTCCCACAATCTTTCCCCACATTTCACCTTTTCATATCCTTCAACTCCAACTCTCACATTGAAATTGCCCATTAGGACTGTACTGGAGGTACACCTACTCCGTACAAACTGAGCGCTTATAAGGCGGCCAACGGTTATATGAACAGTGAACCCTATATCAGAAAAGATTCAAATTTTATCTTCAGATGTCTCTACTGTCGACTTATGTGCCCTTTCTGGTGAGAGGATGGATAATTAATTTTCAAGAGAATTTTGTATTTATCAGCTTGCTAAACTGAAGCATTTATAGATTGTTTTTTTGTTTTCTTAGGTTACTAGCACTACTACCCCTTTCCTTCTTCAAGTACATTTTCCACCAATCACTAATTTTGGATATTTATTAAATTAACCAATGGAAAATGAGGGCATGTACAGGGCTTTGGCCCAGAGAGTTCTGGAATCTTCCTCTCTGCTATAAAAGCTGGGACCTATTGGGCCATGTTGTCTTTTCCATCGCTCCAGTCAAAAGGTTTACAGTGCATACGTAACAGAGGCAGGGGGCAAGTCTCGCCCATCATCAAAAGGCCCACCAGCTCAAGGTAATGGCAGACATCTTTTAATTATGTGATAGTCTCAGAAAGCTGACTTGAGGGGAAGGTTTCAAAATTCTTTCGTACCGTAAATCTATCAACTTTTCAGTGTAAAACTTAACCCTCTTGTAATTCCCATTCAACCTGGTATTGGGGTGACTATGATTTTGTAAACTTTAAAATTTATCTCTTCTTTTTCGGTGTTTAATTCTTTCTCTCCATTTAGTCACATCTGTAGTATAGGCTTAGCCCCTGTAACTTTGGGCCATAAGCCCATATAGGGTTTTTAAGAACTGTCAAGTGTATTTCAAACGAGTGCAAATGTTCGCCTCCTAACATTTTTGGTTTTCAGCCAATATATTAAATCTTTTCTCAGAGGCACTTGTTGCCTCTGTTAAAGTTTAACTTGCCTATTTAAATGTAACTTAGGCTGTCAAGCAAGTAAGACAGTGTAAACTGTTTTTGATCTAATGTAAAATTTAGACTGCGCCTTAGAGAGGCTTGATTGTAATAAGTTTGGAGAGTTGTCTCCTCGAGGATTAATTGAATGGAGCAGTGGTGCTCTTTTGAACTCTGTAACTTTGGAGCTTCAAGCTCACTCTATAAATTATTGTGTACCTTATCGTTTTAGGGTTCTCAAATAGTTATTGTAACTAGAGCTGACCAGCTCAAATTTGTCTATCCAATTGTTATTGTTATTTGGTGTTGTTCAACAAGCCTTAAATTCAGAAAGAAAAAAAAACAAGTAAGGTATAAAATTTCAAATGGATGACAAGGTCTACTGACTATTAGCCATGTCACAGAACAATGGGCAGGGTGCCTGGAAATTTTAAACTATGGCAGAGACCGGACAGTTTCCAACACTCCTTAGGGATGTGTGCAACTGTCAGGTGGGCATTGCAAGTTCACACTGGGCGGGCTTCTCCCTTCAGTAAGTAGGAGTGTGTTGCCAAGACATGACCAATTTGAAGACTGCACAATACCACCGATCCTCTCTAGGAGACTCAAAGGAAAGCCTTCCATACCTCTGTTGTTCATTTAATATGGCAGTTGGGCAATGAAAGAGCCCCCACTCCTTGAGCTAACAGCATGAGCGCGGAAGAGCCGAGAGCAGCTGACCTCTAATAGTATGTGCTGTAAAGACTAAATGGCAATATGCGGAGTCAAGGCACAAGCAAATCCGGAGCAATGTACCTGGCTTAGTGTATTATGCTTATGCAATCATCCAGCTCATTTGACGCTCATTGTTAATGCCGTATTCCTAATCAAGCTCTTGCGTTGGCCTACAGTATTTCTATGAGTACATGTAGTAGTCAAAGGAGTATTTAGTTATCACATGTCAAAATAATTTTGAATAATAATAATAATGCATACCTGCCAACTTTCCTGATTTAGGCGGGAGACTCCCGATTTTCGACAGTTTTTCTCGCCTCCCGATTATTCTATTATTTCTCCCGATTTTAGCTTATTTTTCGGTGAACTTCAAACATTTGTTTTCAAATCCCTCCATTACAGCTTTTTTACGCCAGTGGCCGGAAGTCCTTTGCTCATTGACCGCTTTCAAACGAAATATTGACGTTTATTAATGTGAGAAATGTGCGCAAATGTGCAATGTTTTTTGAAAACTGTATATCAATTGTCAATCTCTCGTACTCGCGTGCTATGTTCGTGTTCGTTCACATCAGTCTAGTCGATTCCATTCTCTTTGGTCGATTCTAGAGACTAGACTAGATATTGAGTCTTTCTTAGTAATTTAGTGACAGAATTTCAATGATAACAACTAGTGACTTTTCTAGAGAGTTTAGGAGCCATTTGGAGACAATTCTGACTAATTTTAATTTAACTCAACACAAATAAAATAAGAGTTTTGTCTGTACATTGCTCACAAATTAAAAGGAATGATATTTCCGTATCGGTCAGGACCATAGTAACAAGGGGAAATGCACCTTTTAATTTTCCATTATTTTTGCCTGTACGTATGTACGTATGTACGCACGATCATCACGAGAAAACAGCTGAAGAGAATTTAGTGAAAATCGGTATATAACGTCGGGGAATAAGTTGCTGCAATCTAGGCCATAAATAATTTTATTTAGTTTACGGGAAGGCCTAAAATTTAATTCTCAGATTTTTTTCTATATGCTTTACGTCGCAACGACACAGATAGGCCTTATGGCGACGATGGGATAGGGAAGGCCTAGGAGTGGGAAGGAAGCGGCCGTGGCCTTGAATAAGGTACAGCCCAAGCATTTGCCTGGTGTGAAAATGGGAAACCACGGAAAACCATCTTCAGGGCTGCTGACAGTGGGGATCGAGCCCACTATCTCCCGGATGCAAGCTCACAGCTGCGCACTCCTAACCGCACGGCTCTCAGGTATTTATGTTATTATTGGCCCTATTGATAAATACTACATAACTAAAGTTATATATTATTAAATTTCCTACCATTTATGTCTTATACATTTTTACCGTACCGGCTATGATAACAGAGATATTCATGAATTTGTATATTTTTTGCAAGTTCATATCAGCGCCGAGGTACGAGAAAATGGGTGAACAGAATTTTATGTAGTCGGCAAATAAGGAACTACAGTCTACGCTATAAATAATTTTATTCACTCTTTTTGAAATGGTAGTTTAGGGGAAGGTGCCTAAAAATTAATCTTTAATTACCTATCTTACTGGTCGTACTGAAAAGTACTACATAACAAAAGTTATAGAGAATACAATTTCCGATTATTTATGTCTTATTCAGTTTTGGAAGAAACAATTCTCATGATTGATACGTACAGTAACTGACTTAAGCAAATTATCACAAAAATAATTTATTCTATTATCACCACCTATTCAATACAAGCCACGTGCTACGTGGATGAAATCTACATAACACGATATACACTTCTCAGGGACATGATTCACCCCTTGTTAAGGGGCATCATCAGCCTGTAGATAACCTTAAGGTCAAATGTCTGAAACATTATCTATTCATATATGGATTACAATTTAAAATGTTACTGACATATGCTTGATGGTATGGAAAGAAGAGGATAGCCACGAAGATGCACGAGATGGAAGTGGAAGGCAGGAGACCAAGAGGAAGACCAACGGACAGATGGCTGAAAGGAGTGAAGGAGCAGGTGAAGAAAATGGGGGTGGACTTGAGTGATGATAGAGAAATGGGTGAAGACAGAAGACGATGGAGACATCCACTCTAAACAGACCCAGCCAGTGGCTAGAAGCTGTGGAAAATGATTTCCTACAGTACCAGTTCTGAAATATCTGAAAAAGCTTACAGCTTAGATATTACATATAGTAGATATCAAAATATAACAATATAATAAAAATTAAATATATTCCTTGAAAAAATACCAAGAATGAAAAAACTCATTTGTGGAAATATCTTTCAGAGAAAATTTTACTTGTGGCTCTGATTGCCTGTTTACCAGTAAACTTTCAAGAAAGAAACAGTACATGTCATTATAAGTTTAAACAAAGACTCAATAATTATGTTCAACAGATGAAAATGAAAATCCACAGGCTGTTTCCAGTCATTTGACCAGCTCAGGAATGGAATAAATGAAGCCCCCGTCTAGCAGCGAGGACATGAATTGTGCTGGCTGCCGAAGCCTGTCACACTCCTCTGGGGCAATGATTAATGACTGACTAATGAAATGATAATGGAGAGTGTTGCTGGAATGAAAGATGACAGGGAAAACCAGAGTAACCAGAGAAAAACCTGCCTCGCCTCCACTTTGTCCAGCACAAATCTCACATGGAGTGACCGGGATATGAACCACGGAATCCAGCGGTGAGAAGCCAGCATACTGCCGCCCGAGCCAAGGAGGCTATTGAACAGATATTTAAGGCAAATAAAATAATGATGAACAAATTACAACTTGCCAATGCAGTAAACAAGCCTCCACACAGATTTTCTTTTGCCAAAAGGAATATTCATAATCTACCACATACTCAGACTGAAAATTACAACATAATGTGTGTTAGCTATACCAACTGCTCTTAAATCATATACTAGGGCAAAGTGTTGTTTCACTGCCTCCCATATGTTTTATAACACATCCAAGTGTTCACTGATACAAGGAAAGTTATTACAAATGTAGTGAATGATTTACAGATTTGAGCTGAACTTTAATATGCCATTTACTCAGAACTAAGTTATTGTGGCTTATGACTATATTCCACCTACCCCTTCAATTTATAGGGGCACAAAGGGTCTTCATAGACCTGCGTGTGGAGCTCTGCGAAAACAGGGCTCACCCATTTCTTATCTATCTATCCTTCAATTTATAGCTCTTTATAGCCTAGAAGTCATGTGTTCACTGCACAAAATTTAAGGTTACCACATATCGGCCCCCCTTTACTTCTTTGGCTGTAAATGTGAGGAAAAAAGGGGTCTAATACGTGAGTAAATATGGTAATTGTAGAGGCATTAGGTACCAACGTAACATTTGTTGAAAGTTTAAGTGGAGGGGGGTGGGAGGCTACTATAGGACATCCTTTGTAGGATGATGAAAAGCAAGATTTATATCTATTCTCTTCTCAGTTATTATCACAAGGCTAAGCGCATTCCACTCCAAGCCTTATCTCCGAAATTTTCATGAAACACACCATTTCTAGATATCACAATAGACAAAGAAGGGAAATATGGTTGGGAAAAATATTCTGGCATGAAAAACTCATTTTTTCAGAAAATCCAAGTTCTAACATTTATAACATCACATAAAATGTGAATCCTTAACACATCTACAGAAGTACCAAAATTTATACTACTTGAAATGAACAGATGGACGAAACTACTGAACATTAAAAACTGTCATTCATATTCTGAGATCTTGGAAAGAGGAAGGGATTATATTGTACCCGTAACGGCGGTACAAAACTAAGTCCCCGTAATGGGAAATTTAAAACTTACGCGTTACGCTCCAGACCGGCAGCGAAAGACTGACTGAACAGCGAGCAACAGCTGTGTGCGTGTGACGTCACAGCCTACCTCACCGCAACACAGAGGGCCTAGACTAGTGTGGAATGTTCCTCGAGTTTCTATGGACAATAACTTTCCCCACAATAATAATTAGATAAAATTAACCACATCATCGTGTAGCCCAATCCTTTATCTACGTTCCTGAAAAATTTCACGTAAATCCGACATGAGACGAACGAAGTTATGGAATGAGATGTGAAGGCACGGATCGGATATAAATACAGTACTGCTTCGCTTAGCAGAGAGTGTGTGAACAGTATGTGTATATGCACGCATGGCAGTGGAGTTTGCAGTCGGTTCGCGAGGACCGCAATATAGCGTGAAGCGGCCGTCATACTTCGAGTCCGTGGACTTTAACTCAAACGCGACGAGCATGAACTTGTACGGGTTTCTTTAAACTGAGTGATAAACTTCTGCTCCAACGGGGCATGATATAAATTGTGCTTCATCTGAACATCATCAAGTGACTGTTTATTCTACACGAGTGTCTAAGACTTGTGAATATTTTTCAAGTGCTCATAATTTAAAGTTTAATGTTGTGGACAGGATTTGGAACAGTTTGCTCCTTACAGAGTACTGAATACTTCAAATTAACAAGACTGTGCTTTAATTCAGAATTACTCAAATTCCAAGCATGACTACGTCACTAATTTACCATTTCATGAACTGTGTAAATATTTGTAGGTAATGAACTGTAGGCTGTGTATGTGAACTGTGCATTTCAATTCTATTAAGAACTGTACATTTCAATTTTACGAACATTCAGCTGTGCGTTTCGATTCTATGAACAGTCGAACCGAGGACTGTTAATACATGATTAATTTCGTTTTATTTTTATTTCATGTCATTACCAATGCGTGAACAAGTCTGAATTCACGAGTGAAACATCCTTATTTTTTCCAGTGCAATTGATTACAATGAATGGTGCTTCAAACTAAGAACTAAGTCGTGTGGCATAACTTCACACTATGCCAAGTGCCACAAACTTTAAGTGACTATTTTGAAATTCGACGATAAGTTTCGAGTAGATTTTCATTTTATGAGTGATAAATTTATATGCTCATTTGAAAGCAGTTTTTGCATCAACTCGCCCCAAGGCTTAACGGTGTTCATTCACGTTCATCATTTACAACGCCCTTCATCAGCACCGTATGGATCTTCTAGACATCGAATGGATCTTCTAGAACTTCCATCGAGGGAGAAAGGTGGTCCACTGGTATGGAAAAGAGAGGAGCTGTCGGAATCCAAGGACATCGCCAACCCTAGGGCGAGAAACACTTTCTACTGTGTCTTCTGTACAAAGGTGACATGATTCTGAACTCATTAATAAACTCAGGAAAAAAAATTTTGAAAGATTTTCTCTAAAATAAACTCTCTCCCTCTGTATGCACTTCGACAGATTGGTACACACCCTGCGTTTCTCGTGCTCACCTAAGTACCACATTTACTGTTACAATATTAACCATTCAAGTTGCTAAGAAGAGTCAGGGATACCGTATAAATCTTACAGCTTACTATTCAGTTATCAAATCTGAGGCACTGCTGCAGTTACGAAAATGGCCTCTCTTTCTGTGCCAGATTCAAGAGATGGTTTCTTTCTATGCTACCTCAAAACAAATTACAGTGACACATGAAAAAACCCTCCTATTCTCTCAATTTTGTCAAATGGCACTGCTGTTCACACTGAATCTATCATTAGATACCTCCATTATTTTTCACTTATAGCACGATTAATGGTCACTGCCTTTCAGCTTACCATTTAGAGGTTGTGGATTTGTACATCTCTGAAGCCTACACACTTTACAGGGTCTTTTTTAGCTTGTCATGAGTGACAGAGGAACATGCACGGAATGCGACAGCGCGGCTGGGTGACTCATTTGCTGAGAGATATATTGCTTCATGACCGGCTAAAATGCAGTACGGTAATGCTAACCATTGCTTCACAACAATAGTTTAGTTTAACATCTGTGGTATTGGTAGCATGTTCAATGTGTTTGCTTTAAAATACCACAGTTTCTGTAGGAATACAAAAGATATCATGTATTTAACAAGTGATGTATACAGTAGAACAGCGTGTATTCATTGTGTTGTGCCATGCAAAGCATACTTCTCATACAGTGTGCCACCTTCGATTCATTCGCAAATTTCCTGGCAACCTCCCTCTCCATAGGAGTACGGTACATAAATTAGTAAAGAAGTTCCACACCACTGCATCCATTCTTAACAAGAAATCACGCAGGAGACGAACCATGTTAACAGAGCAAAAAATTGACGAAATAGGAACTCTCAAAGAAATTCAACAAAATCCCTGTCGCGTCCCTGCCTACAAAGCAACAAAACTGTTAAAAGCCAAACCGTACAAACCCACCCCTGTGCAACATATAAGAGGACCTGACAGTTTCGCTATGGTTTGGTATTGTAACTGGTTGCTTCAGTCAGTTCACGATGGGTATGTTGACCCAGAACTTTTATTTTATACTAATGAGGCATGGCTGCATTTAAGTGGCTATGTATACAGTCAAAACAATTGCTATTGGTGTGCATAAAATCTCCACCAGCCGCATGTCTGCCCACTTCATGATGTAAAGATAGGAGTTTGGTGTGCAATAAGTGCTCGCAGAATTACAGGACCTATATTTTTTCGTGAAACAATAAATGCTGATTGATATACAGACCTCATTCTCAGACCATTCTTCCAAGAGCTGACGGAAGAAGAAAAGAGTAATGGTTACTTCATGCTGGATTTTTTTTTTCTATTTGCTTCACATCACTCCGACACAGATAGGTCTTATTGCGACGATGGGATAGGAAAGGCCTAGGAGGAGGAAGGAAGCAGCCGTGGCCTTAATTAAGGTACAGCCTGGTGTGAAAACGGGAAACCACGGAAAATCATCTTCAGGGCTGCCGACAGTGGGGTTCGAACCCACTATCTCCCAGATGCAAGCTCACAGCTGCGCGACCCTAACCGCACGGCCAACTCGCCCGGTACAAGCAAAATAATGCGACGGCACACACTGCTAACTGGTCTACGGAGGTAATATGGGAAGTTTTTGAAGATCGTGTGGTTAATTATTCCCCTAGATCTCCTGATTTAAATCCTTGTAATTATTACCTGTGGGGGATGCTGAAGGGAAAAATGTACGTGAACAACCCTCACACAAGTGAACATTACACAAGTTATTTCGAACATCACACGGGCTGAGCATCGCCGAGTGTCTGCAAACCTGTTTATGAGGTGTCAGGCGTGTTTGAGTGACAGCTGAAGGACAACATTTTGAACATCAAATGTAATGCCAAGTAGGTTTCAGAATAAAAGTTTCATTAGAAATGGCTTTCCATAAGTGTAAATAGCCAGGATGTAGTGGGGTGGAAAAGCGTATACCGGCTGGCAACGGAGTGTCACTGTGCTCTGAGTGGTGCTGCGGATTGATCTATAGAAAATACCCTGTACAATAACAGCCTGACCTGATATGGACCTTCACCATTAGAGTTTATCTCAACCAACTGGTTGACCACCAAATTCCCTGGAACAAATTCCAGTTCCAGAAATTCCAACATATCAAATCCAGTAACTTTTTTTCTCTCTTTAAATGTGCTTTATGTCCCACCAACAAAGGTAGAACTTATGGCAATGATGGAATAGGAAAGGGCTAGGAATGGAATGAAAGCAACCATGGCCTTAATTACGCACAGCCCCAGCGTTTGCCTGGTGTGAAAATGAGATACCACGGAAAACCGTCTTCAGGGCTGCTGATAGTGGGATTCGAACCTACTCTCTCATGAATGCAAGCTAATAGCTACGTGACCCAAAGCCCACAGCCAATTTCTTAGTTCCTAGCACCCTTCATAACCTCCTTCCATCCTGGTCTCTGCAAGATCAATAATGTTCCAAACCAAGCCATCATTTTCACCACCACTCTCTTCCTCAAATGCCTTATTGTCACATTTAAGTGCTCATCAAATCTCAAAAATACTGTAACTTCCAAAATTTGTATTAACCTCTCATTTCCTTCTTGCTCTTTCCTAAGAGAACATGTTCTTTTTTTTTTTTTTCAAATGTATCACTTAGACTTTACCAGCACTACATTAACCAATAACATCAAGTCACACCCAATCTACATAAGCCATGACTGCATCGTAACTAGCTTTATTTATCAATTTAATGTAGGCCATGTCCAGCCATCTACATTGCCTTAACTATTAACATTCTAGCCAAATAGTTATATTATCCCCATAGTATCTACAAAACATCAAACACCAATCTCCCAATCCCCACTCGCATGAAGGTCCATGAAATCACATTAGATAAATGCCTCGCTGCAAAAGGACCACAAAACCACATTAGATCAATATCTCATTGCAAATGTTCTCAAACACGGACTAGTATTCAGGTCCAGGTAAGCACCGGGCTCCAATGTCATATAACCTTACCCCTCGCAGGAGCATCCATGATTCAATAATCTTTTTTTTTTTCTCCTGCATTAATGAAGGCTGTACCAAAAATTTTCACATTATTGCAATGTTTTTCTTTTGTGTGTGCTTTATTAATGTGTTCATATCTGGAAAGTTACTGTTCACCATCTGTTTTTTCAGCATGAATATTTCACCTTACTTTTAGTTTCAACTGAAAAATAACACATGGAATCCAAATTTTTCCAATACATTCAAGAGAGAACTACTGAAACATGTACATGCAAAATGCACTTAAATCAATAAGTAGATTAAGGGAAAAGAATTCATCAAAGAATGATAAAATGGTCAATATTACTCATATCTATTACCTACAGCACAGAACAGTTAAATTAAAGACCAGCAGTCCTGCTTAAACTTAGGCAAGGGAAGCTGAGATATCACCAATAAACTTATTCTTGAATACAGAAAATTAAACACTTCAGTATTAAGCAGCCTCTGAATTCTACTGCAAACAATAATTAATTCATAAATTGCATCCAGTTTAGTTTTTAGAAATCTTTTCATTCAAAAAACAGACAAGCATAAATACAAAGTTTTATTAATAGTCCAGCTAAAGCATCAGAAATATTCAAACAAATAAACAAAATAACACTCAGGAAACTCAATCGTCAAAGATTACAAGTGCATTTGTGCTCATCACAGGATAGCTTGCAGTGGTGTCGCTACCGGTGTGCTAGCCGGCCAGTGCTTTGGGAAGGCACGGTATCCAACTGATGAACCCATGCCGCACTGGGGTGAAACACGGGTAATTTTTTATGATTGAGTTCCTGAATTTTATTTAGCTATCTCAAATGAATAACAAGATCAAATGGTTATGGAAGATAAAGAATATATACAGAATCTTAGTCAGCGTTTAAGTGTTTATGCACTACATTTTCTTAGAATAGATTTGACCCCCTACAGAAACAATATAAGTAAACTTAATTTCCCTCTCATGAGAAAAATATGTCTGAAGTGATTTAAATAATTCTGTCCATACCTGCAATGTTCCCAGGAATGTCATACGTCAGGCAACTGAAAATAAAAGAAAATACACTTGAGAACACCATTAATACCTGTGCTAATGTGCAAAGGTCGAACATAAAACTTCCGTACAGTTCTTATTCACTCGAATCTCTCGTTGAGGTCTCTAGGCAATACAATGAAAACAAGTATTACTGTTGTTTTAAGGGGCTTAATATCTAGATCATCAGCCCTCAATGTCAGCACTTTTGCAACTTCTTAGAATAAAAATATCTATCTATTTAAAACATTTTACAGGACCTATTCGAATAACTTATTCCACAGGATGGTTCAATAGTAAACAAAGAAGATCAGTTCTTAAATAGGGTCATATTTCAAGCAACCAGAAGCATTATGAAGCACTCTGGCTACAGTTCTTCACCTTTAAGAAGATAGCCTGATTATAAAACAAGCCATGTTTCTGCTATATATGAAAGAGTAAACCAACCAAACTGGTATAAGTAACCTATTGTACTGTACTGTAGGTGAAGGATATGTCTTCCTCAAAAATTAAGATCACAGCCTGTTCATAAGATGATTTTCTAAACAAGAAAGATTGTAGTATTATGTATGTATATATGTATGTAGGTTGGTGGGTCGAGTCTTCAGCCTGAAGACTGACTGAATCTTGAACAAATCCACATCAGCTGTCATAGATAGCCCAGGCATCACTGAAGAGTCATACTAAGGAAATGAGATGTCATGTAGATTCCTCATTTCTTTCCTCAACGAGTCAGAAGGTTCAGTTACATATCAGTCTGCCAAGGGCACTGAAAAGTATACACCAAATGGCATCATAAGCAACATTTTCACATCATTCATGACACAACTGATTCCATATGAAGTAGTGTTACTAGCTTTGCTCATGCCTCAGTAACTTAGCCGGGCTGAATGGATCAGATGGTAGAGCGTAGGCTTTCCGAGTCCTCATTGTAGGTTCCATCCTGCCTCAGCCCACTGGTATTACAAGGTGCTCAAGTACGCCTTGTGTCGGTAGAATTACTGGCACGTAAATGAATTCCTGAGAGAGACAATTTCAGCACCACAGCATCTCCGAAAACTGCAAAAGAAGTTAGTGGGATGTCAAACCAATAACATTATTATTTACTTTTTATTACTTTTGCTAGTGGTTTGACATCACACCGACACACAGAAGGATATTTGAGATGCAAGGATGGAAAATGGCTAGGATTAGGATGGAGGCAACCATGGTCTTTATTAGGGTACAGCACCAGGATTTGCCAAGCGTGGAAATAGGAAAAAACACAAAACCATCTTCAGGGCTGCCGACAGTGGGTTCCTAATCCATCATCTCCCAAATGCAAGCTCACAGTTAAGCGACCTAAACAACCACTCAGCCAACTTATTCAGTAGTATTATCACCACCACCACCACCACCACCACCACATCACTTTTATATTGTCAAAGCCAGCCATGAGATTGAGACAGGCAAAAAAAAAAGTTAATAAACTTGATCTAGCCCATACCAGATGACACAATGCATTCTGCACACTGTATCTCACCCGATAGATCTCGGCAGTGCACACTGTATCTCACCAGATAGATCTGGGCAGTATTTTAATTTAAAATTGTCAGTCATGGGATCTAGTTTCTTTTTGGGAATATCAGTCACAGCAAGAGTTGGCAGTCAGCATGCAGTGTTTGGCTGGGTGAGCAAATGTGGCGACTATTCCGACCCATTTGGAAACTGCATCATGCCATTAGGAAGAAGTGTCCAGGTATGTTGCTGTCAGATATCATTATCTGTTAAGACAAAGCACGTCCCTATGTTACAAGAATTATGCAAGAGGCATTAATGAAGATATAGCGGGAGGTTCCAGATTATCCACTCTACAGCCCTGACCTGTCACCGTGGAACTTCCATTTGTTTAGGCCTCTCAAGAAATTTCTGATGAATTAACAAGGTAGCAACCATGATCCTTCTTTTCAGAGGATATCTGACACTTGGTAATGCACGTCTGAGTGCACAGGGTGAGTTTTTCTCCTTAGATAGAACTTTTTTTTTTATATATACAGTAAATATACATACATACATACATAGTCGAACCTCGATATCTCGAACCTCCATTACTCGAATTTTCAGTATCTTGCAGTAACTTAAATTTCCCAGCCGTTTGCCCTAATCTTCACGTGTGTTTGTTTCTCCATTACTTGAATTTCTGTTACACGAATTTCTCGATTTCTCGAAGCAAACATTTCCTCCCTCAAAGCCAAAATACTCTGCAACTCGAATTTTGTGCAATATTAACTGTACAATTCAGCATTTGTGGTTTGTGAGGAACAGTTAACAAGTAAAGAAAGGATTACAGTGATGCTGGGAGCTAACATGATGGGAACCAAAAAACTACAACTTCCAGTGATCGGAAAATAGGTAAAGCCTTGCTGTTTCTTGGGTGTGAATTAATTACCGGTCACGTACGAAAGCAATCCCCGAAGTCGAGGATGACAAGCTCCATTTACGAATTTCTGCCACGTGGTATGGACAAGAAGTTTCAACGTGAAGGGAGGAAAGTTTAACAGTAAAAAATAGAAGAGACTAATGGATATTTTCCCAAAGATGTTAACAGAGGTATCTTTCTTGATTAACTATTGTATGTACTGTAACCTATCTCCAAAAAGTTACTATAATTAGGGTTATAATTAAAGTAACGGCGTAAAATAGAGTTAGTCTACATATTTTCAAAAACTGTTAAAAATAATGTATTCAGTATAAGCCTGTAGATACACATGATTGAACAAGCAAGATTCCCGTGCTTCGCTACGGCTTTAAAATAAGAGTTATTATTCAAAGTTTTACATTTTGGAGAGTCCACTGACAGCTGAGCCTGTAAAATATGAGCTCAGTTTGTACATCAAACGGTTTTGGGGGAATGAATACTTTTTCAAGGGCTGAATGTTTTGAAATATTTATTAACATCTAGGATATAGAAGACAACACTTCATAAACAAAGTTATGTTCGTGCCTGAAATGGTTTCGGAGGAATGGATATTGTGTTTTTGAGAGTCAACTACAATCTAAACCTCTTAGCGAAGAAATGTTTTGAATTATATGGTATTTGACACCAAGGACATAAAAGAAGACCCTTCTCGTAAAATTACAACTTTGTACGCCAAACGGTTTTGAAGGGATCAATAATTTAGTCTACAGAGCTAACCTCATTTGATACCCTAGCGGTGGAACGTTTAAAAATATTTCCTATTTCACACCTAGGATTTAAAATATATACCGCTATTTGGAATTTTGTTTTCGTACGTTAAACCATTTCGGAGGAAGGAATTAATATATTTGTTTTTAGATCTTAACCCCCATTTAACTCTCTGAAGTGTTAAATTTGTTTCAAACTTTCTGTTATTTAACACCTAGGATATAATCTGACATTTAACTTCGTAATTCAAACGATTTCATATAAACGTATATTTTTTTCCCTCATTCCCCCCAGTCAAAACCCCTCAGGGGTGTATTGTTTTAAGTCACTTAAGTTGATTCCCTCCCCTCCCCCAAACAAAAATGTGTGTTGCTTCATTCTCGAAGGAGATTGCAAATACCAATTTTCATGTCCGTAACATCCATTGTAGCGATATAAGTATTCTCATACAAAGAATTAAACTCATTTTTCAATTCATTTACCCACCTTTAATTGGATTTTCTGAAAACAAAATAATGCGTGTTTCTTTATTTTTAAAGAGGATTCCAAATACAAATTTTCATGACTGTAATATCTTGTAGGATGCTAAAAGGTTTGTTTTTTCCACCTATTCAATACATATAAATTTTATAAATTAGGAATTTATTATTGATTCCACTTGAGACATGTTTCGCCCTTCATTGAGGGCATCATCAGTCAAAATATCACCTCAAGGTAAAAAATCAGGTAACTGGTTAGTAATTGACATGTACAAATTAATACATATTATTACTACAATTACAAAAATTAAGTATGGGAAATAGTTGTACAAAAGTGATGGTTGAACATATAGGTTTATAGATGAAAAGTCAGCACCAATGCCTAAAAATTAACATAGTAGAGTTCGGCAGTGGTGCTCTGGAGAAACAGTTGACGCAATCATAGGAAAATAAAAAGTTAAAAAATATTTACATTAAAACAATAAAGGGAGAAAAGGTGTAGTGTTCGGCGTCAATGTTTGTAACCAAAAATTAATGTCAAAGGTTGGTAACTATACAGTATTTACATTGTTCAATTGAACAGTTGAGATAAAGTTTTAAAAAATATTTACATTATAACATTCAGCGTAAATGTTTGTAATAAAAACTAATGTCAATAGTTACGCTGAATGTTATAATGTAAATATTTTTTAAAACTTTATCTCAACTGTTCAATTGAACAATGTAAATACTGTATAGTTACCAACCTTTGACATTAATTTTTGGTTACAAACATTGACGCCGAACACTACACCTTTTCTCCCTTTATTGTTTTAATGTAAATATTTTTTAACTTTTTATTTTCCTATGATTGCGTCAACTGTTTCTCCAGAGCACCACTGCCGAACTCTACTATGTTAATTTTTAGGCATTGGTGCTGACTTTTCATCTATAAACCTATATGTTCAACCATCACTTTTGTACAACTATTTCCCATACTTAATTTTTGTAATTGTAGTAATAATATGTATTAATTTGTACATGTCAATTACTAACCAGTTACCTGATTTTTTACCTTGAGGTGATATTTTGACTGATGATGCCCTCAATGAAGGGCGAAACATGTCTCAAGTGGAATCAATAATAAATTCCTAATTTATAAAATTTATATGTATTGAATAGGTGGAAAAAACAAACCTTTTAGCATCCTACATTCAGTATCTTCAATACGGATAGCAATGATTTTTATCACTTGCAACCGTAATATCTTTACAGAGACCAGCCAAGTTGGCCGTGCCATGAGCTTGCATCCGGGAGATAGCGGTTTATATTTATATATATATCTTCATTTTCAGATTTTGAGATACCAGTATCCTAATAAAAATAATTCAACCCTTCTTTCAGTCCTTTCTACCCCCAGATGATTTTTCCAAAAATAAAAAAAAGTATGTGTTACTTTATATTTAAAACAGTTTAAAAGTACCAATTTTTACGTCTATAACATGTTACGTTTTTGAGATATACTCATTTTAAAATTCACCACCTTTGTCAGTCCCGCTCATTCCCCACCTCAAACTTAAGTAGGTTTTCCAAAAACAAAAAAATATGTGTTTCTTTATTTTTAAAGGAGACTTCAAATAAAACTTTCCATGACTGTAAGATCTTCAGTTTTTGAGATATAAGTATCCTCAGAAAGGTATTCAACCCCTTTCTCACAATTATTCATCCCCATATGGGGACTTTTCTGAAAACAAAAAATATATGTTTCCTTGTTTTTAAAGGAGATTCCAAATACCAATGTTCACGTCTGTAACATCTTCGTATATGATGTATAAGTATCCCCATAAAAAGAATTCAGCTAAGTTCACTTCTCTTCATCCACCTCACCCCCTTAAGTGGATTTTCCAAAAACAAAAAAAATACGTGTTTATTTTTAAATGAGTTCCAAATACCAATGTTCCCATGTGTGTAACATCTTCAGTTTTGAAATATAAGTATCCACATAAAAAGAATTCAACCCCTTTTTCAGTTCTTTTTACGCCCCCCCCCCCCAATGACCTGTATTTTTTCAGAAAACAAATACCTGTTACTTTTATTTTTAAAAGAGATTAAAATACCAATTTTCATTTCTGTAACGTGTAAAGTTTTTGATATGTACTGTATATATGCTCATTTGATAAATTTACCCCTTTAACACTTGACTTTCAGAAAACAAATTATGCATGTTCCTTTACTTTTACAGGAGAGTCCAAATACCAATTTTTATGTGTCTAACATATTACGTATTTGAGATATACTCATTGGGTTATTTTATAGATTGGTTGCATGATCATGAATAACTATAGCTGCATTGATGTTATCATCATTTTCTACAGCGGTGTATACATTATATTTATATGCTTATAGTCAACATGGTATAATAGTATAATATATTCTGGGATCTATTCATGTTCTAGAGGGTATAGTCATGAATTTATTTTATTATTGCTCCATTGATTACCATTAAATATTTTAGTATTAAAGGAGATTTGTGTGTATTGTGATTGTGTTTAAATAGTTTAATATAAAATGTTGGTTTGTGATTCCAAAGATGTAGGAAGCTACTTTAAACCATTTTATGATCATTGTCTATTTGTTTTTTGAGTTTTTTTATTCTTGTTTATTGCAGCAATAATTTTAATAGGATTTTATTTTATTTTATTATACATGAATTAGTAATTTTTATTGAGTGAGAGGTGTTAAATTTGAATAGAAGTTCCATTGTTATGACTTTGTTGTTTGATTGAATATCACTATTATTTATAGGATTTGTATTATTAATTTCATCTTTAGTGATTTTTTTATAGTGATGAATATTTAATGGTGATTTAACTATTAATCAGTTTATTCTTTTGGTTTTAATATTTGTTTTATCAATAATATTTTTAATTATTAGACCAAATTTAATTAGAATTTTATTAGGATGGGATAGATTAGGTCTTGTTTCCTATTGTTTGGTCATTTATTATCAAAATGTTAAATCTTATAATGCAGGTTTATTGACAGCTTTATCAAATCGAATTGGGGATGTAGCGTTGTTAATAGCTACTGCATGAATAATATCATATGGGACTTGAAACTATGTATATTATTTAGATTTTGGTAAGGATTATTTTATTATGATGTTGATTAGAACTATAGTGTATTGGCGACTATAACTACGAGTGCTCAGATTCCTTTTTCTTCATGATTACCAGCGGCAATAGCTGCCCCAACGCCTGTATCGGCCTTAGTTCGCTCATCATCGTTGGTTACAGCAGGGGTATATTTGTTAATTCGATTGAATGGAGCATTTGTTGATACTTGATTATCTAAATTCTTATTGCTTATGGCCGGTCTTACTATATTTATAGCTGGGTTGGGGGCCAACTTTGAATTTGATTTGAAAAAGATTATTGCTCTGTCAACTTTGTGCAATAGGGTTTAATAATAATTGGCTTTTTTTTTTTCACCTTTTAACGCACGAGTTATTTAAAGCTCTTTTATTTATATGTACTGGTTCATTAATTCATAATATAAAGGATTCTCAAGACATTCGGTTTACAGGGAATATTTGCAAATACAATTGACGGCTGCGTGTTTTAATATTTCTAATCTTGCACTATGCGGTATACCTTTTATGGCTGGGTTTTATTCTAAGGATTTAATTTTAGAGATTGTTAGTTTATCTTACATTAATATACTTAGTTTTTTTTGTATTTTTTCTACAGGTTTAATAGTATGTTATTCATTGCGGTTAGTGTGCTATTCAATGGCAGGCGAATTTAATTCTACATCACTTCATCCATTAAATGATGAAGGATGGATTATATTAAAGAGAATAATTAGTGCTGGTTATCATGGCAATTTTAGGGGTGTGTATAATAAGTTGAATTATATTTCTGTCACCCTCTATAATTTGTTTACCTAATACTTTAAAATTGTTAGTTTTAATTGTTAGTGCATTAGGGGGTTGATTAGGGTATGAAATTTCTAAATTTTCTTTGTCTTATAACTTATTATCATTGAGGATATTTATATTATCTAATTTTTTAGGTTCAATATGATTTAAACCTTTCATTACAACATATGGGGTAAGTTATTTACCTTTATTTCTTGGAAAACACATTTTTAAGACCATGGATCAAGGTTGAAGTGAGGATTGGGACGGTCAAATAATTTATTTAGTTTTGTTTTGTGAATGATTATGTTGATCATGTTGGTTTTATGCTTAGATAGCTTATATAGAGCACAACACTGAAGATATTGGGGAAGTTAACTTCTAGGTATTTATACAATGAAAATGTATTGTTTTATTTAAACTATATAAATTGAGAAATGTTAAATGGAATTAAACCATTAAAATAAAAAGTTAGCAGCTTTAATTTGATCAACACATTTCTTTAATTGGAAATAAATGTCAATAATATTAACAGTAATATACCTCTACTTTGGTTTCAATTAATAGGTAAATAAGGAGGTATTCATCTAAGATCAGGTCGAAACTTATTGCAGTTTATCACTTCTTATTTAATGTAGATTGAAAGACCAATACTTTTTGAGTGCAAATCAAATGTTATAATTAACTACAACCCTAGTGTGCTCATTCTAAGGCACCTTGATTTCATTCATGATATAATCCTAAGCAGTAAAATAAATAAGAAGAATGTACTAATAATTGACCATGATATATTTGATCAGTTTATAATAATAATAATAATAATAATAATAATAATAATAATAATAATAATAATAATAATAATAATAATAATAATAATAATAACTGGAAGAAGTAAGGCAATTTCTACATCAAAGATGAGGAAGATTACAGCGATTAAGAAAAATTGTAAAGAGAAAGAAAGTTGTGCTGAACTTCTAGGATCAAACCCACATTCAAAGGGAGATCCTTTTTCTTGATAATTAATTATATTTTTTAGATAGGATTGAAGCTAGAATCATTACAACTGATGTTAAAATAATTGTCAATAGTGAGACAATAAATATAATTCAGATTATTTATTTTGAATTAATCTTTTTGATTGGATGTCAAACGTACTTACATACTAAATAAATAGATTATTTTCCACATCAGTAAGTAGAAATAGATAAGAATAATCATACTACGTCAACAAAATGTCAATATCATGTGGCAGCTTCAAATCCAAAATGATGATTAATAGAAAAATGACATATTTAAATGTCATAATAGACAAGTTAGAAGGAATGTAGTACCAATAATTACATGTAAACCATGAAAACCTATTGCTATGAAGAAAGTTGATCCATATACAGCATCGCTGATGGTAAAAGGGGCTTCAACGTATTCATAAGCTTAGTGAAGTAAATACCCAATAAAATTGTAAAAAGCAATCTTTGAGTAGCTTGACTATAATTTCCCTCTATCAGATTATGGTGTGCTCAAGTGACGGTTGCCCCTGAGGCGAGAAGGATTGTGGTATTAAGAAGGGGGATTTGGAGGGGATTAAAAGGTTGAATATCTAAAGGAGGTCAAAGTCTACCTAATTCAATACTAGGTGAAAGATTTCTATGAAAAAAAAAAAAGCTCAGAAGAAAGAGATGAAGAAGAATACTTCAGAAATAATCAATAAAATTATACCTCATCGAAATCCCTTGATAAGTTCCTTCTCGTGTAGCCTAATATCACGCCATCATTGAATTATAGTTAAAGTAATTACAGCTAAGCCTAAAAATAGGAGGGAATTTTCATATTGGTGAAATCACTTAATTACTCCTATAGTTGTTGCTATAGCTCCAATAGCACCTGTTAAAGGTCAGGGTCTTGGATTAACTAGATGATATGGATGATTTGAATGTGTTTCCATAGTTTACTTCTCTAGAATAAAGCATGGCTAAAATAGCAAAGACGTATGATTGAATAATTGCTACTGCTGATTCTAATGTTATTAAAAGTATTTGTGCAATAAGTAGAATAGAAAGTGTTGAGAGTACCAAAGAAGGTCCAGTGTTTCCTAATAAAGTTAAGAGGAGGTGACCTGCAATTATATTAGCAGCTGAGCGAACAGCTAATGTTCCTGGATGAATAATATTACTAATTGTTTCAATACAAACTATGAAAGGTATAAGGACTGGTGAGCAAATGTGGGTTGTATGATTAATTCATCTGTATAATATATAAGATAATCACAGGGGGAGTGCTTTGAGGTGCCAGAATTTCGTCCTACAGTTCTTTTATGTATAGTTGGGACGGGCAATGAGTCCCCAGCCGGCAGCAAAGAAACTGGCACGCATTCAATCTCCCGGGCTCTCGCTTGGCCAGCAGTGGGTGATTTTTGACAGTAAAAGGGCCTTAAAACAGAAGTTCTTATTCCCCAACAGAAATCCTCATAACTCTGTTGCCTATGCACCTCTTATTACAATAGACGTCAGTCTCTTTTTTTTTCAGTTCCGACAATTCGCTCGTGCTTTGTTCACTATTTGAAAGTCTTGTGACATTTACTTCATTAATTCATATTTGTGAAGTGTATTGCTTTTCACTTAGTTTCATGCAATAATGCGGAGACCGTGGGAATTAAACCTGGAAATTTACACACCAGAAAATCTTGAATTAAATCTACTAGTGCACGCAAACTTTTCTCAACCAAGCAACAGTAGCAGAGATATTTGACCGAGTAGCAGGGGTTCCGTGCCAGCGAGTAATGCTCGACCGAGTAGCAGTGGTTCCGTCCCTGCGAGTGATATTCAAACCAAGTAATAGTAGTAGTTCAGCGAAGAAAAGGAGACTAAATCCTTAAGCAAAGTCAGCGGCTGGTAAGTGACACAAACGTTGCCAAGAACAATGTAGGCAAGGATTATATTTCAAAGACAGCTAAAATTTTGAAACTTGACAGGAAAACTATTAGGAAAATCGTACAAAGGGGTCCTACAACTCTGAAAAAGTGTAGTAATATTAGGGTTATTTTTAACAAAATTGAGAACTTTTGATGAGACTTGGTGAGATGCGAGGTAAATACAGTGTATTGTTTACTAAAGGTAAGTCACCAACAATACAAGAACTGTTAAAACATTTGAAAAGTATGAGCAGCTTTCCTTATGAAGATACTACTGTACGACAGCTGTTAATAGCACTTGGGTTTTGTTTTTGCATTCTGAGGAAAAAACAGACAGAATAATAGCTTGGCAATATAAATTCATAGACCATCTCCGGAAGTTGCATTCCGAGGGGTGCAGTGTTGTCTATCTACATGAAACTTGCTACAACACTCATGACATTGTGAAGAAAGGGTGGGATGATGGAACTTGTAATTGCATAATGAAGGCCACAACATCAGGAGGCAAGTGTATTATGGTATTGCATGCTGGGGGCAGTGAGGGCTGGGTAGAGAACTGTCTATTTGTCGGCTAAAAACACTAGAGACTGCAAAGCTGGTAACCATATATAAGAAATTAAATTGACAAGTAAATAATATTACATCAGTCTTGGGACTAGTTTCAGCCACTTAGTGGCCATCTTCAGCCAAACCAAAATTAAACAGATTATGTGATAACTAAAATATATGTATACCAGACAAAGACATTGTTGCAGGAATAATTCTAACATGAAAATACATATAATATATAATGGATAGGGAACAAGCACTGTAGGAAGCAGGCAATGTAAAACAAAACAAAAAGGCCCTATCTACCCCTTTGTTTACATGGCCTGCCTGCTTTATCCAGCAAGTCAGTGCTTGTTCTACATCAGACATTGAATATACTGTACATTTCACTATAGAGATTTACTTCTTTGCCTGAGGTCTTAAGTCAACTTAAAGACATATTATGACAAGAAGATCTTAACCATAATTATTTGTTATATGTAGGCCCAATTTTAATGTTATAATTATTCCTGCAACATTGTCTTTATCTGGTAGTCTATACATATGTTTTAGCTATCACATAATCTGTTCAATTTTGGTTTGGCTGAAGATGGCCACCAAGTGGCTGAAACTAGACCCGAGACTGATGTAATATTATTTACTTGATATACTGTATTGAAATTTATTTCTTATAATTGCATTTCAATACAGAAAAAATGAAATTTATAGCTTATAAAAAGCTAATAACCATGACAAAATGGCAGTTCTAGTTTTAAAAAACTGGTTTAGGTCCCATCTTCTAGAAAACCTACCAAGTGACCGAAAATATGTAATCGTGATGAACAATGCAAGCTATCATTAATGCAGCTGATTTGGTTTCCTTCCATGAACAGCAATATTAAGGACAATAACATTCCCAAGCAAAGACCTATACCCAACAAGGTAGTTATGTTATAGGAAATCGAATCTACCAGTATCAGTAAATGGTATGGTTAGAGGAGATCGCAGCCTCATGTGTACACGAAGTGTTGCGACTCTCTCCATATCACTATTTTAAAACGTAATGAACTTGGCTCAGCTGAAGTCGTATGTTTTCTTTTTTTTGCTAATGACTTTACGCCGCACTGACACAGATAGATCTTACGACGACGATGGGATAGGAAAAGGCTAGGAGTTGGAAGGAAGAGGTCGTGGCCTTAATTAAGGTACAGCATTTGCCTGGTGTGAAAAATGGGAAAGCACGGAAAACCATCTTCACGGCTGCCGACAGTGGGATTCGAACCCACTATCTCCTGTATGCAAGCTCACAGCCGCGTGCCCCTAACCGCACGGCCAACTTGAAGTCATATGTTAGGAAATATGTTACCCTAACTTTGAGTGTTGGTGTGTGTCAATTTCTGTGTGAAGAAGCTGGAACAATCGATCCCAAGGACTGGTCTGCTTGCGTTCAACACACCATAAGATAGAAAAGAAGTACATGAAACACGATACGGATACCAAGATAGATTTGTGATTCAACTAGCAGACAATGATGAGGACACAAATAGAGGTAAGGTAAATACTGCATTTTATTTTAAAAATAGCAAAGTTTCTGGCTATTTTATGTCTGAACTACACATTCTGATCTTATTATTATTGTTATGGGGTATTCCATGACTCACAGAGGGAAGGAAGTGTGAGAGTTGAATGGGTAGAAAAAGCAAAACATAAGTTTCAGAAAATATAGTTAAAATTTGGAAAATTTATATTTTCTTTCTCTTTTCAGCTGATTAACAATTTACATAGTGATAACAATAAATAAACTATATAACAGTTGAAATAAAAGCTCGTGGCAACAACAATATTTAAAGAAAACTGCATAACCTTACATCTAAGGAAGAGCTCAGAAGCTCTGAAAACGTTACATCAAAGCACCTCGGATCAGAAGAATGAACTGCCTTGCAGTAAATGAGGGCGAAGCCCCAAGCCAGTACAAGTATATAAGCTTAAATGCCTATCCTAATAATAATCAGCACATCTTGACCTTTAAAAGATTATACACAGTTACGATTAGGTCGGCCCGTACAGTTTACCAAACAATTCGTGAAACCATCAAGTAAAGAAGCTGTAGCTCCTCATATCATTACAAAGATTGGGACTCAAATCCATTTGACCAAAGAAAATACAGTGGGCGCCGCTTATTATGATCACTCTGGGATGAAGATGATTTGATAACATTAATCGATTGAAAACAGTAGCCGAAAAATAAAAATTGATAGGTAGCCTATTGTATTTACTCATAACCTACATGTACTACAATACAGTTAACTGTTTTCAGCTATGTAAAATAGTACCTAATTTTTGTTTCCTTCTGGTTGTCTCTCAAAAGTCCATTAATGAATCTTTCATATTCATAATGTTCTTGGAAGTCCACTGACCTACGCTGAACACCTCGTCGCAAGATATCTAACGCCTATCGCATTTCAGCATTCGTTTGTGTTCGGGAAGTTTCAGCAACATCGTCATCATCAGCACGCTATCTTCTGCACCGGGCTCTTTACCTCTCATATATAATTCTGCAGAAGTAACTGCCTCGCGTATGTCGTCTTCTGTCTGTTTCGCATCAGTAATGATGCCCTCATCAATGTTCATCCATTCCTGAAATTCATTTTCCGTTAAGTCTGTTGGACAAAGTTCAACATTATTCTCTCCTGGTAACTCTCTTGTATGCACTCTACTCGCATACTTGAGAACGAAATCCTTGAAAGCAAATGTGATAGCATAAACCAAATTCATGATCACTATAAACGGAAGATTTTTAATGTTTCAGTATTTGTACGTACCGGACTTCATAACAGTGATTATATAATACGGATGATAACATTATGCGTGATTACAAGAAACGGCGTCCACTGTATTACAAAAGACCTAGAAGGTAATATTACAATAAAGGGGTAACAACCCATAGCTTAAAAGTTAAGTACACTCGTTAACTATAGGTGAATACTCAAGAAAAATAGATCAAATGATTCAAATAAGCAGGAGCATAAGGCCCATACTCTATGGCCGTGAAATGGAAAAGAAAACCAATAAGGTAGATTTTCCAAAAGGCCGAGAACAAAATGAATGGAGGCTAAAATCTAATCACTCCAGAAAAGTTTACATTAAGTCCTTAACTGGGCGTAAGGCCCCACGAAGCAAAGGCTAATCCATTCTACCGGATGACTAAGTTACAGAAATGTTTAAAAGCCAAAAGGAAGAAATTAAATTTTAATGTTTACAGAAAACTTAGTTGCCAATTTCAAAGTTGAGAGGAAGTTAACGAGGGCACCTCGCTTGTGCCTCCTTATATTTTACAAAGACCCATAATGGCAAAGTTCAAATACCGAAGATGGAGAAAGGAAGCCTACTCAGATGTTAAAAATACCAGAAAGTTCTTACATATAAAATTTAACCCGATGAGTGCTACGCCCGCCTATAGACAGGCTGACGCGGCCGCTCCATCACTGCTACGCCCATCCATAGACGGTGCACGGGAACTTTTTTTTTTTTAGTTTCCCGGTTCACTTTCGAGTGCTGATTTGATCTATGGCATGTTCTGCCATCTGTTGGGCATTATTTAGAACTGATTGATCATGGCTAATAGCTTCGGGATGTAACTTACAGAGCTTTTTGTAGACGTCTGTGGAGCTCATCTGTGATGTAAACAAGCATGGCCGAACAACTAAAGATGATGGTTTTAATGAATTGTTTAGCAATTTTGAAAGTGAGAGTGATAGTGATACAGAGCGTGCTGAGAATATTGTAAGTGAGAAAGAAACAGACCCTCCTTCTTAACACAATAAGAAAAACACAGTGAGTTCAAAAACTATTTCATCACTATTTTCGTGGCAGATGGATGACTTTTCTGCACCAGACTTTCAAGTAACCCCAAAAATCATTCACTTTTTTTAAACTATTCTGTCAGTGACGTTGGTGCAGCTGGTTGTTGATGGAACAAATCGGTACTATATCACAAACAATTAGTGGAAAACATTGAGCTGTCAGCACATTCAGGGTTAGAAAGTATTTTAAAATATCAACTTACGTACTGTACTTGTAAGGAGTTACATGTATTAGTTGCCTACAGATTTTACAAAATCATTTTATTTTGGGCTCTTTACTTTGTATAAAGATGATGTACGCGTGGACACAAAAAGTTTAATTTTGTTTTCTCTCAAAATAATATTGAACACAAGTGTAGGGTTTTCTATTTCCATTTAGGTTTATAAAGAACCAACAATTGTAAACATTTTAAGCTAATCACCCCATTGTTAAGTTAAAAATAGAGACTTTGTACAATATTTTTACATACGAATGAATGAACTCAGCACTGAGGTACCAAACAGTCAACTGGTAACTAAGCACTTAAAAGGTTAAATTTGAACATAAACAGAAATTTACATTCTAAAAGGGGTCGTAAAAATCTTCCCCACTATGACACAGCCATATTCGCTGCCAAATACCCAGAAAAACATCTTCCAGTAATCCAGGCAGTGATTCCACCAAGGAACGATAGCATTCCCCACCGTTCAGGTGAGGAGCAAGGACATACGGCCCAGGCAAGTAAATAGTCACAAAACAATGCCGGCCCAAATACTGACACTATACTGATGCTGAAATGTGTGCACTACTGTCACAAGACGGACTTCTCCCGCC
Organism: Anabrus simplex; assembly: GCF_040414725.1. Classification (NCBI taxonomy): domain Eukaryota; kingdom Metazoa; phylum Arthropoda; class Insecta; order Orthoptera; family Tettigoniidae; genus Anabrus; species Anabrus simplex. Next base: position 803,537,329 of record NC_090266.1, read on the forward strand.
CTCCTTCGCGAAGTCGCCTGCCAATGGATATGAAGGTTGAGAGATGAGGTTGTGGCGATTAGGGCATCAAACGCCATTTGCTGCGCCATAGACTAGGCGTACATCAGCTATTTCTTTGTTGGTGTTCTGGAACCGATTCATTCCCACCAATTTACACTGCAGACTTAGTAGCCAATACAGACTGAACAAACTGTATACAGCCAAACGGGTCTGAGAAGCGACTGTGCTAAATGAAGGAGAAACTTGTGCATTCGCACCGAGCATTACCCCGCCACCGTCTATCAAACAACACACTTCCCCTCCCTTCCCTGAAGCATAGCGGCAGGCAACAGTTTGCACTCTAGCACAGCCAATACAGCGAGGTTGTCAATTTGAATCTCACACCTGGAAGTAACAACGTAACTTCATTTTCTAAAAAAGAAAAAATTTCTTCTCCACTCTGATTGCACCATTGTTCTTTATATAACTTGAAGAGCATCCCTCATTTTTTGTCAGTATAATTTCGATACACTATGTATACAAAAAATAGTTTCCTACAATCTGTACAAAAATAAATTTGCAATGATATGAATCAAGGATAAGAAAAGTGACTATCTACATAGGAAAAACAGCTGAATCTCCCCTCATTTTTACTGTGTATACGGAGTGTAACAATATACTGTATTATTTTTACTTTTTAATTTTTTATTTCTACAATTGGCTTTACGTCGCACTGACACAGATAGGTCTTATGGCGACGATGGGATGGGAAAAGCCCAGGAGTGGGAAGGAAGCGGCTGTGGCCTTAATTAAGGTACAGCATCAGCATTTGCCTGGTGTGAAAATGAGACACCATGGAAAACCATCTTCAGGGCTGCTGACAGTGGGGTTCGAACCCACTATCTCCCAGATGAAAGCTCACAGCTGCACGCCCCTAATTGCACGGCCAACTCACCCAGTATTAATTTTACTAGTGGTTTCACGTAAAACTAACATATTGAAGATTGTAGGCAAGGCAAGGATTGGAGAGGTATCGACCATGGCCTTAATTAAGGTACAGCCCCAGCATTTGTCTGGTGTGTAAGTGGGAAACCATGGAAAACTATATATATTTTTTTTTTGCTAGTTGCTTTACGTCGTACCGACACAGATAGGTCTTATGGCGACGATGGGACAGGGAAGTGCTAGGAGTGGGAAGGAAGCGGCCGTGGCCTTAATTAAGGTACAGCCCCACCATTCGCCTGGTGTGAAAATGGGAAACCACGGAAAACAATTTTCAGGGCTGCCGATAGTGGGGTTCAAACCTACTATCTCCCGAATACTGGATACTGGCTGCACTTAAGCGACTGCAGCTATCGAGCTCGGTAAAACTATATTCAGGGCTACAGACAGTGAGATTCAAATCCACCATCTCCCGAGTATGATCTATCAAATGTGATTCACAGCTAGGTGGCTCTAACCGCACGACCAACTCGCTCGATGGCGTAACAAAGTACGACCAAACTTTCAAAACACATTCCTCAAACGGAGAAGAAGAAGAAGATATGTTATATGGACATGGATCCGGAAACGGTTTATTTTCATGTTAGAACTCAATTTCTACAACTCTACATAGTACAGTACATTAATCATGGGAAATACCAAATGAATGAATATCACTGGCAGCAACCTTGTAAAGCAACAGGGGCAGTGAGACAGCCACCTTGGCAGCCCTGTTAGCTAACTTGTTTCCCCACTACACTCGTGTGGCTTGGGAGCCACAAAAATATGATTCTGGTGCTAACACTCCAACACCTGGCCAGCAGGTCCCGAATCTGCTGCACCAAAGGATGCTGCGGGAAACATTCATCAAAAGATTGTAAGAAGATAAAGGAGTCGGTACATAGCAGAAAGTGCCGACGTTCACTGGACAGCGCGTACTGCAGAGCTTCAAGGATAGCATAGAGCTCTGCTGTGTACAAGGAAATGGAAACCGTTCATTATCATTAACAAATTCACAGCCTACTTTTGCTTCTGCCCTTGAACCATCCGTGTAAGTAACTAGTGAACCTGGATGCCAGCCAACAATGGACAGGAAGAGCCTCCGATAAATGGAGGGGTCCGTGGTCACCTTGAGCCCGGTATGCAGATCCACGATGATTTCAGGTCATTGAATTGACCACAGAGGTATATTACTGGGTCATCTAACGAGACAAGGAACTGAAGATACATCAAACTATCTGTTTTGTTTTTGCTAGGGGCTTTACGTCGCACCGACACAGTTAGGTCTTATGGCGACGATGGGACAGGAAAGGCCTAGGAGTCGGAAGGAAGCGGCCGTGGCCTTAATTAAGGTACAGCCCCAGCCTTTGCCTGGTGTGAAAATGGAAAACCACGAAAAACCATTTTCAGGGCTGCCGATAGTGGGATTCGAACCTACTATCTCCCGGATGCAAGCTCACAGCCGCGCGCCTCTACGCGCACGGCCAACTCGCCCGGTGGAACTATCTGTAAATGCTATCCAAGTGTATACCAACCAGCTGTGTTGCTCCTGGATAAGCGGCATACAGCCAACAGTTTGCATTGTCGAATACGCAGGGATAGCTTGGGTGAAGTGGCATCTGTCACAAATTTGTTAACATAGGACAATAGAATTTTCTGACGCCTACGGCGTAAAGGCAGTACACCAGATTCAGCGAGTAGGCTAGGAATGTGGCTTGTAATGAATGCTCCCACGGCCAACCTAACTCCACTGTGGTGGATGCTATTCAGTTTCACAAGGACACTTTGCCTTGCTAACCCATATGCTGCACTGCCATAGTCTAAGCTGGATAAAATATGTGCCCTATAAAACTGCAGGAGCACCATGCAGCCTGCCCCCCGCCTCAAATAATGCTGCTAAAAAGCTTCAAAAGATTCAATTTCTTAGCACAATTGACCTTTACCTTATGATGTGTGGCTCCCACAATGAATTACTATTGAAAAGGAGCCCAAGGAATCAGGAAGTGTCAACTACAGGAAGAGCGACCCCGATTTAGAAAAGGCCTATGACACAACATTGCGATATGGCATCATATTCAGTTTTGCATCAATGGAGTTCTGAGGGAATTTCCAGCGCTCATCGTCTATTCCTGCTAGACGCTAGTCTCTGCAGCCGTGCGCCCGCTCCCCCGCCTCTGTGAATCACACGATGGTACTAATTACAGGCAACACCTAGACCCGTCGTGTTCCTCACAGAATGGTACTACTCCCAGGTAATGTAGACCCATGGTATTCATTACATGATTGTACTAATCGCAAGTAATGTCAACCCATGGAGTTCCTCACATAAAGGTATTAATCACAGGTAGTCTTCTGGTTCTAATTTGATCTTCCCTTGATCGCCCCTTTTTGTCGCCTCTTACAACAGGCAGGGGATACCGTAGGTGTATTCTTTGTATCAATCCCCTTCAACTTTTCTATTAACCCTGCGTATAATGCACCAATGTTAGTAATGCCACAGTTCTCCATATCTTCCATCAGCTCATCGTCAGTGTTTAATTCAAGTTTTCAAGTTCGCCGTAGATACCTTCGATGTGTCTGCTGAACAAGATAGAATTCACCAGCCCGAAATCTTGCCCATCGGTTCGTGTAGCAACCAGAAACAAAGGGAAGCTGGATCCCTTCTTTTCATGCTCCGCTTGTTCCCAAGGAATTTTCCCTCTTAGGCAGTCAAAGGTGATGGACAACCCTGGGCAGACTTGAGACGTTTCGAAGCTATGCCCAAAATCATCCTCCCCGAATGCCACCCACTCTGATCGGGGCCTTCTGTAGCCGAACCAAGCAGCCAAGGCACTACCCACCTGGTCGTAGCAGGTATTGTCCGGGGTCCGATGTTGGACTATGCCTAATAGGGGCTGACTGAGGCCATGAGCACTCGGACTCCCTTCCTCAAATTATCCACACTAGCATGTACCCCACAGCGCATACAGATTGAAGTATAAATTTAAAAATATTAATAATATATTCTTCTGGCATTCGGCTGTGCAGGGACCTGTGTTGTCAGGCGGATACTACTGCAGAGTACATGGCGCTCTCACCCAATGGACTGAGGATACCGTCTGGGCTTTCGAGCATAGTCGCACACATTTCCTCAAGCAGCACGCAGAACAAATTTTGATTCAGTCTACAGCAAACCCTCAAGAAAAAAGGAGGGTGGCCGATGGCCACATGACCCTTTTAGTCACCTTCTGCATCAGGCAAGGATTACCTGTGGATGTATTCAGACCCTCCGATCCACAGGGAGTGCAATTCATTGTACCAAAGTCACAATCTATTTCTGCGCCCAGGCCGCCCTTTTTTAGTCGCATCTTACGACAGACAGGGGATACCGTGGGTATATTCATCATCTGTTCAAGTAGCGAAAGTTTACTTATAACCACCTGGTATATTAATGACAAGATTAGAATTGAAGAAAACAATTTATCGATATTAAGGATGAAATGACTGTACCATAACAAGAACTGAGATATTGACTTAATGAATTTAAATTAAGCACTAAATGAAATTGATCATGCGGCTTGCAACAATTTGCTCATAGGCTCAGCAATTGACTGTCATCGGGCCTAATTCCGTGGTTTTCGATTCAATGTGGTTCGCTGCCGAGTAGCTGTTCATCTGGTCATCATGGTACCATTCCTGCCTGCTGAGTGCATCAATAACTAATTGAAAGAAGTTTTATCTAGCCTTAACACTCCCTGTTACACCAATATCCACAATGCAAATATTAGTCCTGACAAAAGATAAACCACCCTGGGCTCATTATAGAGGAGAGAATCCAAGATCGGAATTCTTCCAAGTTATTGAAATCAACTTTCATACATAAAAATAAAGCTATAATCGAAGGAAACAAGTCTTTTTGTCCATTCTGGACTGGAATAATGACTACAAGTAGTCCTAGAATGTAATTCGACATGAGTGAAGATATGATGCAGCCATGAGGCTGTGAACTCTGCCCCTATACTGACGTAAGTGAGCTGTAAGCCGAAAGTGAGGTAAGCGGGGCAAGTTGGTAGATTGTCGCATGTACCAATAATATCAGAGTTCTGTCTCCCTCTTCTTCTGGAATCAATCCCAAATCGAATCATTCCAAGTAGCCGCTTCCTCATAGGTCGAAATATCCTGCCACAAAATAGCTTCTCCAAGCTGATTTAGATTGATGGCCGATGACGTTTTCAAATCTCCCAGCTCAAATACAAGAGAAAATGCTATACCTGGGCATCATCTGACACAGATTTTGTGGAACTACCCTTTGTCAGAGGCTTCTGCCTGTTGTCATTACTGTTTGAGTAAATCATTCAAAACCAATATAGTCTTTTCATCGCAATACTTTACCCTTATGAAAACTTGCTCAGCTCTTGCAAACACTACCGTGATACAAGATAATGAAATGAAGTATGGCTTTTAGTGCCGGGAGTGTCCGCAGACATGTTCCGCTCGCTAGGTGCAGGTCTTTTGATTTGACTCCCGTAGGCGACCTGCGCGTTGTGATGAGGATGAAATGTGAAGACGACACACCCACCCAGCCCCCGTGCCAGCAAAATTAACCAATGGTGGTTAAAATTCCCGACCCTGCTAGGAATCGAACCCGGGACCCCTGTGACCAAAGGCCAGCACTCCAACCATTTAGCCATGGAGCCTAACACAATATAATGAAATGATTATAAGAAAGCGAGATGACAGAATAACCCTATAAATATATATAAATGATACAAAGTTAGGAGCCTCTGTGGCTCAGACGGCAGCGCGTCAGCCTCTCACCGCTGGATACCGTGGTTCAAATCCCGGTCGTTCCATGTGAGATTTGTGCTGGACAATGCGGAGGCGGGACAGGTTTTTCTCCGGGTACTTCGGTTTCCCCTGTCATCTTTCATTCCAGCAACACTCTCCATTCTCATTTCATAGCATCTATCAGTCATTAATAAATCACTTTGGGAGTGGCGACCCCATCGTACTAATAGCCTGTATCTGCTTCATTCATTCCCCCCATCCCTGACCCAGTCAATGACTGGAAACAGTTGTAGGTTTTCATTTTCATTTGATACAAAGTTGTGATTAAATAAACAGATTGCAATTAATTGTATCATATAAAACATTTCTGTGTTCTGTAATGACCTGGACGTTACATACGCCCTCCATTGACAAATGTTCATTTCGTCAAGGACTCACACTTGCATATTCTTCCATTGTCTCTGAAATTACATTAACAACTTTCTCTCTCCTCCACAATCTGGAAACATCTCTTATAGAAACAATATATATACACATTAACTTTCTCGCAGAGATTCTCTTTCGAATGTCCATCACTTCAGTAGGTTTTCCCTATTTACATAACATTACACAATTATCTGAAACATGCAACATTTACAAAATACTTTTCTGCACCATTTCCCTTTCAAGTGTCTATCAGTTCTGTATCTTGCTTATTTACACAATACTCCTCACACGTTACTTGACAAACAAAGTTCACCTAAGGAAAATCATTGCAAGTTTCTATAATTTTCAATTTCTGTTGGACAATTACTTAGAGTTTACTGCATTCATTCCCCTTGTCTGGTAGTTACAGTCATAGATGACTTATACTTCATGACTTCACATAAGTAAATTGTGACATACAATGTGTCAATGACCTAGTTCATCCCCTTTGGAAGTCTCACATATTGTAATACCTCCCCAGTAAATCCACCAAACACGTTCTGTTAGCTCATACACAGACTTCCCTTACATAATTACAAACACAATTCAGACCCAGTGAACTACATATTTCCCATCTGGTTCATCACACCACTCAAAATATACTTTCATAAACTCCTGATATTATAGGTACCTAGCCTAATACTCTCGCCGTCTCCTAGTTTAAACACACATGGTCCTATCAAACGGTGGATTCGATATGGTCCTTGATACAGTACGAAGAACTTCTTCGTGACCTTCTCTTCACTATTCGATAGCATCGGGACTCTTTAACAATACAAGATCACCATCCAGAAACTAGTCTAATAAGTTACGTTTCAGTTGGCTCTTATCAAGTACCAACCTGATGTAAAATTCTGTGTCCCTCTGAGGTTGCTCTGTTAAGCCTAATACTCTCGCTGATTCATTCTAGGGCTTGCTACCACAATGAACTTCTGAAGACATGAATTTAGTGCTCTCGTGTTGGACAACATTAATCCAAGTTTCGATTAGAGGTAAACGTGCCACCCAGGCTGAATGTTTCTCACATACAAGAGACCGAAACATACGGGCTAATTCTTTCATGACCCTCTCACACATACTTTCCTGCAGATTCCTTATAGATGAATAGACGTGCATAATATGTAATTCCCTTATCACCGTCTTCTACTTCCTAGAGGTAAATTGTGGTCCACTGTCTGATAATATTTTCTGTGAAATACCCAATTCTGGAAAATATTTCTCCTGTATCACACGGCTACAACCTTTTTCTGAGTCTTTTCTCATCGGATATAATCTCACTAATTCACCACTACAAAAATATACTGATAAGCAAATTGCCCTTTGATGGCAAGACCGCATATATCTATACAGATTAAATTGCCAGGTTTTTCTGAGATAACTACCTGATGGGGTCCTAAGTACCGGTTAGGAACTTTACTCCGTTAACAAATATCACATGTACCTAGCGTCTTTCTAACTTCCCTCCCCATCTTATCCCCGAAAGTTCTGTTGGATCTCATAATACCTTACTGGCACCAAAATGCCCTAACTCTTTCTGAATGAACCATACCAATTCCTCCCTTAATGACTTAATGTCCTCGCTGCATCACCTAGCTAGGAAACCATCTACCAACTCATACATATGTCTTCCTTGAGTCGCATAAACCTGTTCCCCTCTCTGAAGTACAGACAATAGTTCTTTGCACTCCTCATCCTCAGACTGTTTAACTAGTAGGTTGCATAACTTATTTAGAGCACGTTTGTTGTCTTCATGCAGACATGCACAAATCAAAATACCATCATGTGGCTTCATAATACTACCTTAATTACACAACTTCTGATCTCTCAATAATAAGTGGGCTAGAACATTGTCTTTCCCTTTAATGTGAGATACAGTGAAATCATATTCTTCTATCGCTAATATCCCACTACTTACTCTATTCGGTGATAATTTACAAATAGATATGAAAGAGAGCGTATTGTGATCCGTCCAAATCTCAAATTTCTCTCCTAATATATACATGCTAAATTTAGTTAAGGGGCTGATGACCTCGATGTTAGGCCCCTTTAAACAACAAGCATCATCAAATTTAGTTAATGTGAACATAATGTCTAAGAACTCCAATTCCATTATAGAATAACATTTCTCTGCTGTGCTCAACCCCCTAGATGCTAATGATACAATTCCTAGATTACCATCATCTTTCTGACATAGTACCCTTGCAATCCCAGAGCGAGATGCATCCGAACGTACTACATATTTCCTGTTTGCCATGGGACACTTTAATATGACTGTTTGCTTGAATCCTTCTTTAAGATCTTCAAAAGTCTTATCAGGTTACACAGTTCATTTCCACTTACGGCCTGACTTCCAACAGGTCTCTCACTTTTTTTTTGCTTTACATCGCTCCAATACAGATAGGTCTTATAGCGACGATGGGACAGGGAAGGCCTAGGAGTGGGAAGGAAGCGGTCGTGGCCTTAAGGTACAGCCCCAGCATTTTCCTGGTGTGAAAATGGGAAACCACAGAAAACCATCTTCAGGGCTGCCGACAGTGGGGTTCGAACCCACTATCTGCCGGGTGCAAGCCCACAGCTGCGCGATCCTTTACCGCACGGCCAACTCGCCCAGTCAACAGGTCTTTAAATGGCTCAAGTAAGCTGGCAAACTTCATTACAAAGCGTCTGAAAAAAAATTTTTTTTTTGCTAGTTGTTTTACGTCGCACCGACACAGATATGTCTTATGGCGACGATGGGACAGGAAGGGGTTAGGAGTGGGAAGGAAGCGGCCGTGGCCTTAATTAAGGTACAGCCCCAGCATTTGCCTGGTGTGAAAATGGGAAACCACGGAAAACCATTTTCAGGACTGCCGACAGTGGGATTCGAACCTACTATCTCCCGATTACTGGATACTGGCCGCACTTAAGCGCCTGCAGCTATCGAGCTCGGTACTGAAAAAATTACACACTCCTATATACATTATATATATATATATATATAACTTGAGTTCCTTGATATTCCTAGGTGTTTTCGTATTCGGTATTTTGTCTATCCTCGTACTGCCTGGTCCCCCATAAGTCCAAACCCTCGTCCACGTCGTGGGGGACGGGCAACGGTACGAAGTAGGGAATATACTGTAAGGGTGAAGTACAGCGGGGACCTTGTGTGCCCCATGACCGCTACAGTAGCTGTGAAGGCCTTACAGGAACCCTGGAAAGTAATGGCTAATGGGGCTCTGGTGAAGTCCTCAATGGCAACTGAGGTGGAGAAGGAGACCTTTGGTACGGCAAATTTGGCGGAGGAGACAACCCTTCCTCTTGGGGTAAAATAAAGAGGAAAACCATTGCCTTGTGGTGAAGAGGGATCTTCAAAGGCTAAGGGAGAACACCCCAACAGAAAACAGTAGGTTTGGAGGCACAGCTGGCAGCCCCACTACCAAGCTCGGGTGCTGTGGGCCAATAACTCTGACAACCTTAAATTACCTTATTACAGAAACATCAACAATGAGAAACCGGACTGCTCCAAAGATGATGACCTTTGGCTTGAAAAGGCTAATGAAAATTGGGCTATGGAATGTGAGGACTCTGCGGGAAAGTGGAAGGCTACGACAGGCAGTGTCACATGAGGAGTTACGGCCTGAACATCCTAGGTTTGAGTGAGGTGAGATGGAGTGAGTTTGGGGAATTGGCAGCACATGATAGAACTACATTAGTATACTCTGGAAGACCCGAGGGCGACGGAGCGAATTATGGAGGTGTGGGTATATTAATGGATAAGGAGGCCAAGAGGAGCCTTATGGAGTGGTACCTAGTGACGGAGAGGATAATAGTGACACATTTTAAGACCAATATTAGAAACGTTGTGTTGATAGTATGCTATGCACCTACGGAGTCGGTGGAGGAGGAAGACAAACAGGCGTTCTATGGACATCTTAATAGAACGGATAAGAAACAGAAAAGGAAGGATATCATCCTAGTTGGAGGAGATTTGAATGCAAAAGCGGGACAGGACAACGAAGGACTTGAACATATTATGGGAAGGCATGGTTTAGGAGAACGAAATGAGAATGGACAGCTGTTTGTGGACTTCTGTGCAAGCCATGATTTGGTTATTGGTAGTACTATTTTCCACATAAAGACTGCCAAAAGGTGACATGGGTATCACCAGATCATAGGACAGAAAACCAGATAGATCATGTGTCTACTGGACGAAGGTGGAGGAGTTCAATGTTGGATGTGAGGAACAAGAGAGGTGCGGACATTGGTAGTGATCACCATCATGTTGTGACTACCTTCAGAATGAAGATCCAGGCACAAAAGAGAAGGATAGAGCAGACAAGGAAGCAATATGATGTTGGAAAGCTAAGGGATGACAGAAATGTGAACGAAGCCTTCAGGATAGAACTAAAGAATCGATTCCAAGCACTCACTGAGGTGGAAGTTGAAACTCTACACCATCACCAGAGTTCTGGCAAGGAAGCAGATGCAGAAAAACCGTCCAGTCAGAAACAAAGATGGTGTCCTCCTAACAAACTCTGAGGACCAACTGAAGCGATGGCAGGAACATTTCTCTGCAGTGTTAAACCACTCCTTGGAGGAGCAAGTAGATGCGGGAGAAGGCGATGAAGAAGAAGAAACCCAGCTTGACCCAAGGATTAAAGTCTGCATTCCAACATTGGAGAAAATCAAGCGGGCATTGAGAGATTTGCGTATTGGTAAGGCAGCAGGAGTTGACAATATTCCAGCAGAAGTCATGAAGGTTGATATGGATACCACTGCCAATATGTTGCAGCCGCTATTTGAGAAGATATGGGTTAATGGAGAAATGCCGACAGATTGGAGATGTGGGTTGCTGGTGAAGTTGCCAAAGAAGGGCGATACGTCAAACTGTAACAACTGGATGGGCATTACACTTCTTTCAATCCCTAGCAAAGTCTTCACCAGGGTTCTGCTGAACAGAATTAAGGAGTATATCAACCTGAGGCTCTGACGGGAACAGACAGGCTTTCGATCGAATCGCTCGTGTATAGACCAAATAAACACCTTGAGGATAATTCTGGAGCAGTGTGCTGAGTGGTCATCTCGCCTCTATGCAGTGTTCATTGACTTCGAAAAAGTTTTTGATTCGATCAACAGAGAAGCTATGTGGAAGGAAGAGAAGCGGTATGGAGTGCCATCACAAATTACGAACCTCATTCAAGAAACATACCGTGATTATACATACAGAGTCATTCATGAGGGCCGTGTATCTGAGCCTATATCTGTACATTCAGGAGTACGTCAAGGTTGTATCCTCTCGCCAACCATGTTCCTGGTAGTGATTGATGCGGTAATGCGGAATGTAATGCAAAATGTGAAACGTGGTATCCAGTGGGGATTGGCTGATAGGTAGTAAACTTGTGTCCTCATCCCGAGGTTGTACAGCTCTTTTCAGGTACACCCCCATTGGAGGTGAGCTGCATGTACCATTTTAACCACATACCAGTCGTCGTGCCATTCTTAAATTCCTAGCATTACCGGGAATCGAACCCGGACCCCCCAGGACGGCAGCTAATAGTGCTAACCATTACGCTATGGAGGCGGACGGCTGATAGGTTAGAAGACCTAGACTTCGCTGACGATGTGTGTCTCCTGTCTGAGGCACATGGTGAAATGCAATCAAAGATTGAAGACTTGGTAGAAGAAGGAAAAAAGGTGGGACTAACGATCAACTCAAAGAAGACCAAGGCCCTAAGGATGAACACTAACAAACTAGACCCATGTCTTCAGTGATGAACCAATAGAGGATGTGGATAGTTTCACCTATTTTGGCAGTGTAGTTACCAAAGATGGAGGAGCAGTACAGGATGTCTTTCAATGTATACAAAAAGCAAATGGTGCCTTTGTTTGGCTCTATCCAGTAAGGAAGAACAACAAAATATCTATCAGGACCAAACTTCGCATTTTTCAAAGTAATGTCCAGGATGTTCACTATATGGGTTCGAGACCTGGAAAGTGACTGAAGTGATTACTTGCAAGTTAAAGCCCTTTGTCAACCGCTGTTTAAGGAAGATTCTAAACATCTACTGGCTGGAAGTAATCTCCAATCATGAACTATGGAGAAGGACGGGTGAAACCGAGATGGCCAAACAGATAGAGCGGTGGAAATGGAAATGGATAGGGCATACGTTGAGGAAAGGGAATGAAGCCATTGAGAGAGAGGCACTGGATTGGAACCCACAGGGTATAAGGAGAGGAAGGCCCAAACAAACGTGGTGAAGATCTGTACACATGGAGGCAATGGAAGAAGGCAAGACCTAGAGAGAGGTGAAGAGGTTGGCTGGCAACAGGATCAGATGGAGATGCTTTGTTGATGCCCTATGTTCCATAAAGAACAACAGGAATTAAGTAAGTAAGTCGTACTCTCTGGAGTCACCCCTTCCGCAGATACGTGGTGTTTCAAGAATGTGACCTCATGTCTACAAAATACTCACTGATCAAGTTTCAGAGTAAACGCAGCATGTTCTAACGTTGTAAAAACAGTATCTAAGTGTACCAAATGTTCCTCGAAACTCCTAGAAGCTATTAGAAGATCATCAATATAAACCGTGGCAAAATCATCCGTATCATTTCTCAGCACAATATTTAAAGCATGAATCAAAGCGTCTGAACTGGTTTTTTATCCCATTTGGAACATGAAGAAACTGATACAAACTACTGTTATGGCTGAATGCTGTTAGCAGCCTGTCCTCTACCCTTAACAGAATCTGACAGAAGCTACTCCTTAAATCAACTGTAGAAAACCATTCCTTCCCTTAAATTCTGAATAGGCTCCTTTACAGTTTTGAGATTTCAACTGGTCCGTACCAATTCGTTTATTCATTTCCCTCCTATCAATACAAAGACACACAGTTCTGTCACTCTTAGGAACAACAATTAACGGTTTAACATACCGACTCCTTGATAGTTCTATCACACCATCTTCTAACATAGCCTGGATCTGATCTACCAGTGCATTAGCATATTTGTGTGGAATCAGACATCATGGTCCAGTGAAAGTACTCTTATCCAGCACTAAGAAAGAATGTTCATACACATGTGTCTTACCAGGTTTCGACGCAAGAATATCTCGATGTTCACATAATACCCACAACTGGTCCTTATGCTTACAATATTGTGATTTTTTATATCCCACCTTTTCAATACAATTGGTTTTATGTTGTTAGATCATAATGCTGCAACACTGTTTTATAGGGACATGTTTCACTTGAATTTCAAGCATCGTCAGCCTATATAATCATCTCAAGGTTAAGACCTGTCGTATTTGATTAGTTTTGACAAATTTGTTCTTAATTATAATTCTAACAACAAAGTAATAAAATATATAAACATAGGAATTTATGAACACATTAATAGTTTAATAATATGAATGACTATACTAAAATTGGAATAACCGTTAATTCTAAAGATATTGACATTCAAAACACAGTGTCTTCAAATGTTGAAAATTTGGCTAAAATTGTTTTCTCAAAGTTCTAGTTAAACTTAAGTTTTAACTATAATTACGACTCAAGTTTTAACATAGAAGTCAAATTACAATTGTTTTTAATAAACTAGAACTTTGAGAAAACAATTTTAGCCAAATTTTCAACATTTGAAGACACTGTGTTTTGGATGTCAATATCTTTAGAATTAACGGTTACTCCAATTTTAGTATAGTCATTCATATTGTTAAACTATTAATGTGTTCATAAATTCCTATGTTTATATATTTTATTACTTTATTGTTAGAATTATAATTAAGCACAAATTTGTCAAAACTAATCAAATACGACAGGTCTTAACCTTGAGATGATTACATAGGCTGAGGATGCTTGAAATTCAAGCGAAACATGTCCCTATAAAACAGTGTTGTAGCATTATGATCTAACAACATAAAACCAATCGTATTGAAAAGGTGGGATATAAAAAAATCACAATATTGTAAGCATATTATAGCAAATTCAATACGGCTCTAATCATGAGATTGGTTACATGTAATAAAGTAAGACAACTGGTCCTTCGACTCTCTTCCAACTCGCTTCTACGAGCTTCTCTTATGGAATCTTTCTGATCCTTCTTTAGCCATATTTGAAGCAAAATTAAAACTTGCTCCAGCTTCATTATCAATTGAAACCTCTTTTACACACCACATACCAACATTCATTCTCCTCTGAATTTCGTCCTCAAACTTGCCTTCAACATCCTCCTTATTACACTTCAAATCTAATTGTAAATTACAATGATCAGCCGGAACATTATGACCACCTACATACTATCAATATAAACCCGTCCAGGCAATAGTAGCATAACCTGACGAGGAATGGCTGCTAGTCAGACACACAGACGGTGCATGTAGTATCAGTGAGCGTGTGTAGAATGGGGAAGGCGTGCGATATATCCGAGTTTGATCGAGGGAAGATAGTGATGGCCCAGAGGCTCGGCATGAGCATTTCGAAAACTTCACAACTTGTCGGGTGTTCCGAGGAGTACTGTGGTGAGTGTCTTCAACAAGTGCTGAAACCACGTCCAAACGCCGAGGGGTTGGGCGGCCAACCCACATTACACAACCCTCATTACAGATGTCGGACGTCGTAGGCTGGGCAGACTGGTAAAATAGGCCAGGTGGCGAACTGTGGCAGAACTAACATCAGACTTTAATGCTGAGCAGAGTACATGTGTGTCTGAACACACAGTGCACCAAACACTCCTAAGGATGAACCTCCGCCAAAGGTGGACATACCGGCTATTAGGTAGGTGGTCATAATGTTCTGGCTCATCAGCGTAATTGTGCTGAGTGTGACATCAGCCAATCACATTCCAGGATGAGATCAAATATAAGGCGAGGAATTACCAAGCATACCTGCAAGCTAACTACACCATTAATATATAAAGGCACTGCTACTTGCTTACAAACCTACTTAGATCGCTTACCCATTGCCGTAATAGCACACGTAGACTTAACAGGCATCTCCTTGATAGGTATACCTCGTTTCACTAAATCCTCATGCCACTCTAAACTCATGCATGACCTCTGATTTCCCCTGTCAACACATTCACACACGTCCTCCATACTTCTAATTTTACGACAGAGTTGACTGTCATTAAATGACTACACAATTCCTATCTACTTTATACATTAAATCCTCCTTAATATCCAGGTCGTATGGTATTAGCTCTATTACACAATTCTGAGCTACATACAGATAAGACTGACAGTCTGACCTGTTATTACAGTCTGAGACTAGTTTAAATGCTCCTTGCCTGCCACTTGTACTTGAGCTACTTGTGCTCAACTCATTAGAAGTTTGTTGTTGTCCTTGGTGCGAATTTCCTACTCGCTGTTGCATGTCCCTACCAGTATATCTCGACTGCAAATTGTTACGGTACCCATTATGCTGATATCCCCGGTTATGTCTGGTGTATCTCTGTTGTGTAGCATTATGCGTATTCTCTCTAACACTTCCGATATTACAAAATGCATTGAAACTACTTAGTAATTGCTCTATCCCTTGTATCGTACAAACTTTTTAGCATACACATGGCCTTGTGAACTCCGTCAGGAAAATGTCTCAATAGTATCGTAACTACATCAGTATCAGCACAAATTCCTTCTAAATTTTGATAAATCATGATGTGAGCTAAAAAGTACTGCAATGAAACTCTCTCATGAGGTTTAAATTTCCCAAACACAACGCTTTCTAGCACACGACTCTGGATAGTTTCATCCCAAAACTTTTCTGTGAATTTACTTTGGAATTTTCCTAAATCCTTCATGTTGTTGTTCCGATACACCACAAACCATGACAGAGTTTCTCCCACAAAAGCATTCCCAATAATTTCTAGCACCTCTTCCCATTTCATGCATCCCTCATTAACTCTTTTCTCAAAACGTTTCTTTACTGCATTAAGAAAATCCAGCGGATTAGTTTGCTTGCTGTTAAACTCAGGTAGCTCTGTTTCTCAGACATAACTTCCTCCTTGGCACTGCCCAAACATACCTGCTTGCCTCTCCCTTATCTCGCATCTTATTTAACTTTCAGATTTAGCTATTCGTTTTTGTATGTTCTGATCCCTTTTCTCTATTTCATTGCTCTTCCTTCAATACTCTTATTATTGTTTTTTTTAGAATTTGCTTTACATCGCATGGACACAAATAGGTATTATGGCGCCGATGGGATAGGAAAGGCTTAGGAGTGGGAAGGAAGCGGCCATGGCCTTAATTAAGGTAGAGCCCCAGCATTTGCAAGGTGTGAAAATGGGAACCACGTCTGTAACATCTTCAGTTTTTGAGATATAAGTATCCCCATAAAGAGAATTCAATTTTTTTCACTTCCGTTCACCCTACCCCCGTAAGTGAATTTTCCGAGAACAAAAAATATGTGTTTCTTCATTTATAAAGGAGCTTCCAAGTACCAATTATAATGACTGTAACACCTTCAGTTTTTGAGATATGTGTCCTTATGACAGGAATTCAAGTCCTTTTCACCCCCTCCCCCCCAAATTGATTTTCCCCTACAAAATGTGTGTTTCTTTACTTTTAAAGGAGATTTTAAATAAAAAATTTCAAGTCTGTAACAGTTTGAGTTTTTAAGATAAAGTATCCTCAATAAACGTATTTAAACTCTTTATTTACCGGTAATTATTGTCAACCCCACACCCCTTACGTCCATTTTCCAAAAAAAAAAAAAAAAAAAAAAAATGCATATTTATTAATTTTTAAAGGATATTTCAAACACTAATTTTCACGTCTGAAACATCTTCAGTTTTTGAGATATAATTATACTAATGAAAGAAATTCAACTCCTTTTTCACCCCCCCTTCCTACCCGTTACATTGATTCCCCCACCCAAAAAGTGCGTGTTTCTTTATTTTTAAATGAGATTTAAAATACCAATATTCTCGTCTTTAATATTTTTCGTTGAAATGAAACGGCGTATGGCTTTTAGTACCGGGAGATCCCAGGACGTCAGCGGCTCACCAGGTACAGGTCTTTTGATTTGACTCCTGCAGGCGACCTGCGGGTCGTGATGAGGATGAAATGATGAAGACAACACACACACCCAGCCCCCCGTGCCAGGGAAATTAACCAACAATGATTAAAATTCCCGACCCTGCTGGGAATCGAACCTGGGACCCCCGTGTCCAAGGCCAGCACGCTAACCATTTAGCCATGGAGCCGGACAACATTTTTAATTTTTTGAGATATAAGTATCCTCACACAAAGAATTCAACTTATTTTTCAATTCATTCACCCCCTTAAGTGGAATTTCCATAGACAAAAGAACATGTGCTTCTTTACTTTGAAAGAAGATTCCAAATATAAATGTTCATGACTCTAACATCTTCAGGTTTTGAGATATAAGTATCCTCATAAAAGAATTCAACTCCTTTTTCACCCCAGCCCATTAAGTTGATCTCCCCCCCCCGCCACTCCAAGAAAGCGTGTTACTTTATTTTTTAAGGTGATTCCAAGTAAAAATTTTCATGTGTGCAACCTTAAGTTTTTTAGATATAAGATTCTCCATAAAAAGAATTAAATTTTGTCACTTCCTTTCGCCCTCCACCCAACCACTCAAGTGACTTCCAAAAACCAAAAAAACTAGTTTCTTTGTTTATAAAGGAGCTTCCAAATGCCAATTATCACCACTGTAACATCTTCAGTTTTGAGATATATGTATCCCCATAAAAAGGAATTACTCCTTTTTCACCGCCCACGCCCCAAGTTGATTTCCCCCCCCCCCCCCCCCCCAAATGCGTGTTTCTTTATTTTTAAAGGAGATTCCAAATACTATTTTTCACATCTGTAACATCATTAGTTTTTGAGATGTAAGTATCCTCATACAAAGTATTCAACTACAGTAATTTTTCAATTAATTCACCATCCTTAAGTGGATTTTCCTCACACAAAATATTACGTGTTTCTTTACTTTGAAAGAAAATTCCAAATGCAAATTTTCTTGTCTGTAACATCTTCAGTTTTTGAGATATAAGTATCCTCATGAAAAGAATTCAACTCCTTTATCACTCCACCCCCGCCCGTTAAGTTGGTTTCCCATCACCCAAAAAATGTGCGTTTCTTTATTTTTAAAGAAGTTTCCAAATACCTATTTCCGCGACTGTACACTTCAGTTTTGAGATATAAGTTTCTCCAGAAAAAGTATTCAATTTTTTAACTTCCTTTCACACTCCCCACACAAGTGAATTTTCCAAAAACAAACAGTACTCGTTTCTTTAAAAGAGCTTGCAAATACCAATTATCACTTCTGTAACATCTTCATTTTTTGAGATATATGAATCCTCGTAAAAGGAATGCATCTCCCTTTTCATCCCCCCTCTACCAAGATGATTTTCCCCCTCCCCGTGAATGTACGTTTCCTTATATTTAAAGCAGATTCCAAATACCAGTTTTCACGTTTCTAACATCTTAAGATTTTTTTGGTATGTATATATACATTCTCATACAAATGATTCAACAAATTTTTCAATCCTTCCACCCCCCTTCCCCCCGTTAAGGGTCTTTTCCGAAAACCAAAGAATACGCGTTTCCTTATTTTTAAAGGAGATTCCAAATACCAAGTTCCCCTTAAGTCGATTTTCCGAAAAAAATATTTGTTTCTTTACTTTTATAGGAAATTCCAAATACCAGTTTTCAAATCTGTAAAATATTACGTGTCTGAGATAATTTGCAGATAAAGTCTTTTTAAAAATTCACCCCGTTTGTCACTCCTGTTCACCTCCTATTCATCGGATTATCCCAAAACACAAAAATACGCGTTTCTTCATTTTCAAAGGAGATTCCAAATTTCAATTTTCATATCTGTAATATCTTGTTTTTGAGATATAAGACTCCTGATGAAGGTTGTTTAACCCCTTTTCCCCCATTTTTCACTGCCGTTAATAGGATTTTCCGAAAACAGAAAAATATGTGTTTATTTTTAAAGAAGATTCCAAATACCAATTTTTACATCTGTAAACTTTTAAGTTTTTGAGATGTAGACATCCTCATTTTAAATATTCACTTCCCCCCCTTTTCACTCCCTTAGCGACGGAATATACAAAACTCCTCCCTTAGCGAGCACCTACATTGTATTATAAATGTATCCTCAAAATTTCATTTCATTATGTCCAGTAGTTTTGGCTCAGCGATGATGAATCAGTTAGTCAGTCAGTCAGTCAGTCAGTCAGGACATGTTCTTTTATATATACTAGCAATTACCCGCGGCTTCGCTCACGTGGATTTCGTAATTTGATCAGAGTAATTGTCCTTCGGCATTGCACTAAGAGACTATCTGAAAATTCCTAAAGTATAAAAACTCACCCAAAACTTGAGTTTCATTTACCCCAGAAATTCTTTGTAAACCACGTTTGTGCTATTACATTTTGGGGCTAAGACGACCATGCGACATAGAACTGTACATGTGAGAAACAGTCTTCTCTCAAGTCAAAAAATAAATACAAGTTTCCATATGTTTAAAGGAGATTCCAAATACCTATTCCCACATCTGTAACATATTCAGTTTTTGAGATATACATAAGTATCCCCATAAAAAGAATTCAACCCCTTGATCAGTCCTTCCCCTACCCCCATCTAAGTGTATTTTCCGAAAACAAAAATACACGTTTCCTTATTTTTAAAGGAGATTCCAATCATCAATTTTCACGTCTGCAAAATTTTCCGTTTTTAATATATAAGTATCCTCATAAAAAACAATTCAACTACAGTACTTCTCACCCCTGTTAAGTGCCCTCTCCGAAAACAAAAAGGTACAGGTTCCTGTATTTTTAAAGGACTTTCCAAATACCATGTTTCTTGTCTCTAGCATGTTAAGTTTTTGACATATAATGTAAAATGAAATGGCGTATGGCTTTTAGTGCTGGAAGATTCCTGGAAGGCTTCGGCTCGCCAGGTGCAGGTCTTTTGATTTGGCCCCTGTAGACGACCTGCGCGTCGTAATGAGGATGAAATGATGATGAAGACAACACACAGACCCAGCCCCCCTGCCAGGGAAATTAACAAATGATGGTTTAAAATTCCCGACACTGCCGGGACTCGAACCCGGGACCCCTGTGACCAAAGGCCAGCAGGCTACCAATTTATCCATGGAGCCGGACGACATATAATATAGACATACCGGTACTCATTTTAAAAATTCACCCGTTTTTCCAGTTATTTTCAGCCCCTCAATTGGATTTTCCGAAAGCAAAAAATAAAAAATAAAATACGTGTTACATTATTTTTAAAGGATGTCCGACTCGTTGGCTGAATGGCCAGCATACTGGCCTTCGGTTCAGAGGGTCCCGGGTTCGATTCCCGGCCGGGTCGGGAATTTTAACCTTCATTGGTTAAATCCAATGGCCCGGGGGCTGGGTGTTTGTGCTGTCCCCAACATCCCTGCAACTCGCACACCACACATAACACTATCCTCCACCACATTAACACGCAGTTACCTACACAAGGCAGATGCCGCCCACCATCATCGGAGGGTCTGCCTTACAAGGGCTGCACTCGGCTAGAAATAGCCACACGAAATTTTAAAAAAATTTAAAGGATATACAAATACCAGTTTTCATGCCTGTACGTCTGTAACACCTTCACTTTTTGAGATAAATGTATACTCATACAAATTATTGAACTTCTTCCTCACTTCTTTCTACCCCCTGGATTTTCCGAGAAGAAAAGAAAACTACCCCCTGGATTTTCCGAGAAGAAAAAAAAAAGTTTCTTTATTTTAAAAGGAAATTCAAAATACCAACTTTCACGCCTGTAACAGCTTCAGTTTTTAAGATAAAGTGTCCTCATAAACGTATTTCAACACATTATTTACTTATTTTCAACCCCACACCTCTTACGTCGCATTTTCCGAAAAAAATGCGCGTTTCTTTATTTTTAAAGGATATTCCAGTTACTAATTTTCACGTCTGTAAAATCTTTACTTTTTGAGATTCAAGTATCCTCATACAATGTATTCAACTCATTTTTCAATTAATTCACCCCCATTAAGTGGATTTTCCAAAGACAAAAGGTTACGTGTTTCTTTGTTTTGAAAGAAAATTCCAAATGCAAATTTTCATGTCCGTAACATCTTCAGTTTTTAGATATAAGTATCCTCATGAAAAGTATTCAACTCCTTTATCACTCCACCACTGCCCGTTATGTTGGTTTCCCCCAGCTAAAATATGCGTGTTTCTTTATTTTTAAAGGAGATTCCAAATACCTATTTCCACGTCTGTAACCTTCAGTTTTGAGATATAAGTTCCTCCAGAAAAAGTATTCAATTTTTTTTACTGGCTTTCACACTCCCCACTCAAGTGAATTTTCAAAAAACAAACAGTAGGCCTACCCATTTCTTTAAAAAAAAAGGTTCCAAATACCAATTATCACGGCTGTAACATCTTCAGTTTGAGATATATGTATCCTCGTAAAAGGAATTAATCTCCGTTTTCATCCCCCCCTCTACCAAGTTGATTTCCCCCTCTCCCGCAAATGCGTGTTTGCGGGCTCCCTTATTTTTAAAGCAGATTCAAAATACCAGTTTTCATGTTTTTTAAATCTTTAGATTTTTTTGGTATGTATATATACATTCTCATACAAATAATTCAACTAATTTTTCAATCCTACCCCACCCCCACCCCCCGTTAAGGGTATTTTCCGAAAATTAGAGAATACATGTTTCCTTATTTTTAAAGGAGATTCCAAATACCAATTTTCACGTCTGCAACATGTTCAGTTTTTGAGATATACTGTAGATACGCTAATTTTAAAAATTCACCCTCTTTTTCAGTTCCCCTTAAGTGGATTTACAAAAAAGAATATTTGCTTCTTTACTTTTACAGGAAATTCCAAATACCAGTTTTCAAATCTGCAATATGTTACGTGTCTAATTTAATTTGCAGATATAGTCTTTTTAATAATTCACCCCGTTTACCACTCCCGTTCATCCCCTATTCATCGGATTATCTAAAAACATGTGTTTCTTTATTTTCAAAGGAGATTCCAAATTTCAATTTTCATGTCTGTAACATCTTCAGCTTTTGGGATATAAGTCTCCTCATAAAAGGTGTTCAACCCCTTTTCCCCCATTTTTCGCCCCTTTTAATAGGACTTTCCGAAAGAAAAAAAAAAGTGTTTATTTTTAAAGGAGATTCCAAATACCAATTTTTACATTTGTAAACTTTTAAGTTTTTGAGATACAGATATCCTCATTTTCAAAATTCACTCCCCTTTTCACCCCCTTAACGACGGAATATCCAAAAATCCTCCCTTAGCGAGCACCTACATGTCAATATGAATGTATTCCCAAAATTTCATTTCTTTATGTTCAGTAGTTTTGGCTCGGCGATGATGAATCTGTCAGGGAGTCAGTCGGAACAAGTTATCTATATATATATAAAATAACTTGTCCTGACTGACTGATTCATCATCGCCGGGCCAAAACTGCTGGACGTAAAGGAATGAAATTTTGGGGATATATTCATGTTAAGACGTAGGTGCTCGCTAAGAGAGGATTTTTTGATATTCCGTCGCTAAAGGGGTGACAAGGGGGTTGAAATTTTAAAATGAGTGTATCTATATCTCAAAACTTTGAAAGTTTACAGATGTGAAAATTGGTACTTAGAATCTTCTTTAAAAATAAGGAAACACGTATTTTTTTGTTTTCAGGAAATCCCAATAAGAGGGGTGAAAAAGGGTGAAAAAGGAGTTGAAGGCCTTTAATCAGTATACCGGTACTTATATCTCAGAAACTGAAGACATTACAGACCTGAAAATTGGTGTTTGGGATCTCCTTCAAAAATAAAGAAACACGTATTTTTTGTTTTTGGAAAATCCAATTAATGGGGGGTGAATTTTTAAAATGAGTTTCTACATCTCAAAACTTTTAAGGTTTATAGATGTAAAAATTGGTATTTAGAATCTCCTTTAAAAGAAAAGAAACACGTATTTTTTGTTTTCGGAAAATCCCCATAGAAAGGGTGGAAAAGTGTGACAAAGTGGTTGAATGCCTTTAATGAGGCTACTTATATTTCAGAACCTGAAGATAATACAGACCTGAAAATTGGTATTTGGGATCTACTTTAAAAATAAAGAAACAGGTATTTTTTCGTTTTTGGAAAATCCAAATAATGGGGGGGGGGGGGTGAATTTTTAAAATGAGTGTGTCTGTATCTTAAAACTTTAGAAGTATACACATGTAAAAAATTGGTATTTAGAATCTCCTATAAAAATAAAGGAACACATATTTTTTTGTTTTCTGTAAATCGCAATAGGAGGGGTGAAAAGGGGTGAAAAATGGGTTGAATGCCTTTAATGAGGTTACTTATATCTCAGAAACTGAAGATATTACAGAACTGAAAATTTGTATATGGGATTTCCTTTAAAAATAAAGAAACACGCATTTTTTGTTTTTGGAAAATCCAATTAATGGCGGTTAAACAGGAGTGACAAATTGGGGTGAATTTTTTGAAAGACTATATCTACAGAATATCTGATAATCGTAAAATGTTATACACGTAAAAAGTGGGCATTTGGAATCTCCTGTAAATGTATAGAAACATAGGTGATTTGTTTTTGGAAACTCCACTTAAGGGGAACTAAAAAGGGATGAAATTTTAAAATGAGAATTTCTACAGTGTATCTCAAAAAACTTAACATGTTACAGATGTGAAAAATGGTATTTTTTATCTCTATTAAAAATAAAGAAACGTGTATTTTTAGTTTTCGGAAATACCACTTGGATGGAGGGGGGGGGGTAAAAAGTGACTGAAAATGGTGTTGAATTGATTAATTCGGCTACCGATATCTCAAAAATTAAGATGTTACATACGTGAAATTTGATATTTGGAATCTGCTTTAAAAGTAAAGAAACACGTAATTTCGGAAAATCCAATGAGGGGGGGGGGGGGGTGAAAGAATTGAAAGATTAAATGACTTAATTGTATGAGAATACATACATCTAATAAAAACTAAAGTTGTTACAGACGAGAAAATTGGTATTTGGATCTCCTTTAAAACAACGAATAACGCGTTTTGGGGGTGCGTGAAATCATCTTGGGGGTGGGGGTGAAAAGGATTTGAATTCCTTTCATGAGGACGCATAAATCAAAAACTGAAGAAGTTAGAGTCGTGATAATTGGTATTTAGAAGATCCTGTACTATTAAAGGGAACAAGTATTTTTTGCCGGAAAATTTACTTGGGGGCGGGGGTGGAGTGTGATAGGAAGTGAAAAAGTGAATTATTATTATGGGGATACTTAGGCTATATCTCAAAACTGAAGGTAATGGACGTGAACATTGGTGTTTGGAGCCTCTAAACATAAAGAAACACGACTTCTTTTAATTTTTTGGGGGGAGGGGGTAATAAATTTAACGGCGGTGGGGTGTAAATGGAGGTGGGACCAATTGATTTTACTGTTCATAATGTACTTATAAGGAGCCTCCGTTGCTCAGGCGGCAGCGTGTCGGCCTTTCACAGCTGGGTTCCGTGGTTCAAATCCCGGTAACTCCAAGTGACATTCGTGCTGGACAAAACGGAGGCTGGACAGGTTTTTCTCCGGATACTCCGGTTTTCCCTGTCATCATTCATTCCAGCAACACTGTCCAATATTTCATTTCATTTGTCATTCATCGATCATTTCCCCAGAGGAGTGCTTCGGCAGCAGACATAATTCCTATTGTCGCCGATAGATGGGGGCTTTATTCATTCCATTCCTGACCCTGTCGAATGACTGGAAACAGGCTGTAGATTTTCGATGTACTTATTCTGATCATAAACCGATCATTTTTAATCTTTCCTGGGTTCGTTTTCGACAGCCATCTTTTCCTTCGGAGAACGTTCTTAGATTACAGTAGATTCTCCTGACATATAAATAAAAATGTAAACACATTTGAAATAAACGATAGGAATGAGATTGACCGTCAAATTGTTCACCTCTATAATAAGGTCAATAATGCATGGAAGTACGTCAATCGCATCGCCAGTAATCCCGCACACTTGCGCGCGCCAATGGTGCTGGTCACATTGTCAACAATGACAATGGCAGCAGATGTAATTTACCGCCAAGTAGCGGTCTTGCATCTTGCTGTGGGGTCCAGAACATCTATAATAATAATAATAATAATAATAATAATAATAATAATGTTCTGGACCGTCGTCAAATGTGCGGACCACGCTGAAAACGGGTCCTGGACAGGTAATGACTAAGAATGCAGTCCGGGCGCGGGTTCAGTACCGCCAAGGCATCCAAGACGACACCACGCCGGATCTCCTGAAGGATTTGATCCATATTAAAAATGCTTATAGGAAAATATGGCAAAGATTTAGGGACCCAACTGACCGGCTGGAATACCTGGACCTAGCCCGGGAAGTACGAAATCGATTGCTGGAAAGAAAGATTGAAAAATGGGAGGAAACTTGCCGTAATCTATTAGAAAACGAGTCAGACCGCAAATTTTGGCGGATTCTCGCAGAAAACGAGTCAGATCGCGAATTTCGGCGTATTATATATCTAAAACAACAAGCATTCAATTACAAATTTCAGTATAATACCGTAGCGAAGCACGGGTATCTTGCTAGTATTTATATATAAAACTGAAATTGATAATGAAATGCTTAACGTTTCATATGTAATCCTCCGAAATTCGCGATCTGACTCGTTTTCTGAGAGATTACGGCAATGTTCCTCCCATTTTTCAATCTTTCTTTCCAGCATCCGATTTCGTACTTCCCGGGCTACGTCCAGGTATTCCACTCAGTCAGTTGGATCCCTAAATCGTTGCCATCATTTCCTATAAGCATTTTTAATACGGATCAAATCTTTGAGGAGATCCGGCGTGGTGTCGTCTTGGGTGCCTTGGCGGTACTGAACCAGCGGCCGGACTGCAATTGTAGGCATTATCCGTCCAGGACACATTTCTAGCGCGGTCCGCACATTTTGACAACGGTCCAAGACATTATTATTATTATTATTGTTCTGGACTCCACAGCAAGATGAAGGACGGCCACTTGGCGGTAAATTACATCTGCTGCCATTGCCATTGCTGAAAATGTGACCAGCACCATTGTCGCGCGTAGGCAAGTGCGCGGGATTTCTGGCGATACGAATGACATACTTCCGTGCATTATTGACCTTATTATAGAGGTGAACAATTTGACGGTCTATCTCATTCCTATCTTTTATTTCAAATGTGTTTAAATTTTTATTTACATGCCAGGAGAGTCTACTGTAATCTAAGAACGTTCTCCGAAGGAAAAAAATGGCTGTTGAAACCGAACCCAGAAAAGATTAAAAATGATCGGTTTATGATCAGAATAAGTACATCGAAAATCTACAGCCTGTTTCCAGTCATTCGACAGGGTCAGGAATGGAATGAATAAAGCCCATCTAGCGGCGACAATAGGAATTGTGCCGGCTGCCGAAGCACTCCTCTGGGGCAATGAGCGATGAATGACAAATTAAATAAAATATTGGACAGTGTTGCTGGAATGAATGATGACAGGGAAAACAGGAGTATCCGGAGAAAAACCTGTCCCGCCTCCGTTTTGTCCAGCACGAATGTCACATGGAGTGACCGGGATTTGAACCACGGAACCCAGCTGTGAGAGGCCGGCGCGCTGCCGCCTGAACAACGGAGGCTCCTTATAAGTACATTATAAACAGTAAAATCAAATGCTCTCACCTCCTTTTACACCCCGCCGCCGTTAAGTTTATTTACGCCCCCCCCCCAAAAGAAAAATTAAAAGGCGTGTTTCTTTATGTTTAAGGGAGATTCCAAACAAAAATGTTCACGTCTATTACCTTCAGTTTTGGGATATAAGTATCCCCATAAAAATAATTCACTTTGTTCACTTCCTATCAACCCCCCCCCCCCCCCAAAGTGAATTTTCCGGCAAAAAGTTACTCGTTTCTTTAATAGTAAAGGATCTTGTAAATACCAATTATCACGTCTCTAACTTCTTCAGTTTTTGATTTATGTGTCCTCGTGAAAGGAATTCAACTCCTTTTCACTCCCGCCTGCAAGATGGACCCCCCCCCCAAACGCGTTTTTCTTTGTTTTTCAAGGAAATCCAAATACCAATTTTCACGTCTGTAACAACTTTATACTTATTAGATGTATGTATTCTCATACAATTAAGTCAATTAATTTTTCAATTCTTTCACACACACCCCACCCCCTTTCATTGCATTTTCGGAAAATAAGTGTTTCTTTACTTTTAAAGCAGATTCCAAATATCAAATTTCACTTTTTTAACATCTTGATTTTTGAGATATCAGTAGCCTAATTAAAAGAATTCAACACCATTTTCAGTCACTTTCCCCCCCCCTCCACCCAAGTTGTATTTCCGAAAACTAAAAATACATGTTTATTTTTAGTAGAGATAAAAAAATACCACTTTCACTTCTGTAACATGTTAAGTTTTTAATATATACTGTCGAAATTCTCATTTTAAAATTTCACCCCTTTTTATTTCCCCTTAACGGGAGTTTCCGAAAACAAATCACCTATGTATCTTTACATTTACAGGAAATTCCAAACACCCACTTTTTACGTCTATAACATTTTACGTTTCTCAGATATTCTGTAGGTATAGTCTTTCGAAAAATTCACCCCAATTTGTCACTCCTGTTTAACCGCCATTAATTGGGGTTTCCAAAAACAAAAAATATGCGTTTCTTTATTTTTAAAGGAGATCCCATATACAAATTTTCAGTTCTGTAATATCTTCAGTTTCTAAGATATATGTATCATCATTAAGGGCATTCAACCCATTTACACCCCTCCTATTGGGATTTTGCAAAAACAAAAAAATACGTGTTTATTTTTAATGAAGATTCTAAATACCAATTTTTACACCCGTAAACTTTAAAAGTTTTGAGATATAGATGCACTCATTTTAAAAATTCACCCTCCCATTAATTGGATTTTCCAAAAACAAAAAAATACATGTTTCTTTATTTTTAAAAGAGATCAAAAGTACGAATTTTGAGGTCTGTAATATCTTCAGTTTCTGAGATATAAGTACCGGTATCCTGATTAAAGGCATTCAACCCCTTTTTCACCATTTTTCACCCCTCCTATTGGGATTTTCTGAAAACAAAAAAATACGTGTTTCCTTGTTTTTAAAGAAAATTCTAAATACCAATTTTTACATCTGTAAACTTTTAAAGTTTTGAGATATAGATACTCATTTTAAAATTTCACCTCCCTTTTCAGCCCCTTAGCGATGGAATATCCAAAAATCCTCCTTTAGCAAGCACCTACATCTTAATATGAATGTATCCCCAAAATTTCATTTCTTTATGTCCAGTAGTTTCGGCTCAGTGATGATGAATCAGTCAGTCAGTCAGTCAGGACAAGTTCTTTTATATATATATATATATATATAGAGAGAGAGAGGGAGAGATTATTTTCATCATACATAACAGGGGTTTCCAAATGCCGGCCCGCGGGCCGCATGTGGCCCAGGAAGCCATATCTTGCGGCCCGCGAGGGCTTAAATGTATTTTAAGAAATGTGAAGAAAATTTACGAAAAAAAATTTCATAGCTCGTTTAAAAATGTATTCATTTTTATATCCTGTGTAGACCAAAGTCAGGACTAATTCATTCTTTAATATTACCTCCTGTTTTTAGTATTCACTTGTGCTGAATACATTCTTTCATTTAATAAAATTAAAATCAAAACTTTGCCTGCAAATGAGTCCTCACAAATACCAGTTCTAGATCTTAACCATTATAAAAATGGCTATGGGATCAATACAAATTCTTGAACTCCATGCCAACCTCACTGTGGCCTTTTTATTCAACGTAGCATGCAATGAATACTAAGAAATACTTTGAAAGTCACTGGTGTAAGAAGGAGTTTCATTTCTTCGTTCTTCTCTCATTGGCAGTACCGGCTGGTACATAGTGAAAATTTTCAGGATTGTACTCCTGGAAGTATATTGTTGGGATTTTAGGCTCTTACAAATGTGTAGCATTGTGTTCTTCACACTGCTCCCTCTAGATTTTCCTTCTTTTGTTTTGACTACATTATTAATTTTTGTTTGTCTATTGGTTTACTTTTTTCATTTGTCAAATATTAATTCAAATGAACTGACATTGTAGGGTGCTCTTCTTCCAAATTCAATCGTCCTGGGCATAATAGCGATTATTCTTAATTTCACTCTTTCAAGCAATTTTAAAATAGTGTTTTAAGCAATTAAAATTATTAAACCTTCATTTCAATTGAGCTATGCATATTATTTTGAATACCTCTGTTCTATTTGCGGAATTTTACGAAATTGGCCTATTTTTAAAGTGCGGCCCGCGGTCATGCTTCAGGTTTCCAATGTGGCCCTTGAGTTCTTACTAATTGGAAACCCCTTATATATAATAACTGATTATTAGTCTTTTAGGTGGTATGGCTAACCTCAGCTTCGCCGCCCTTTATCGTTACTACCTTTTGAATCTATAATAACTTCGTCATTATTACTTCTATTCTGTGAGCTATTCTCGCTCCTAATATCTATTTCCTGCCTCATACTCTTATCTAACTCTTCCTCTGAACCAGTTGAAGCATTACCCTTGACCACGTGTCTGCTACTCAATGTCACCTTTTCCTTCTGGTCAGCCGTCATTCCCCCAAAATCACACATACAAATACAATATGGATAGGTATATAATAGTTACCCCAAAAACACCAATTCGTCTTTCTCTACTGCTGTTATCTCCAAATACTTAAGAGTTTTGTGCTCCACGCTTGTGGTGCCAAATGTGACGAACCCGCTCTGCTAGATCCACAATACAGTAACTCGTGTGACGTGCCCAGAAATTGCTGCACACTTGCAAGCTAATTCTGATAGTTTAAGATTTAAAATGTGATACAAAGTGCTCTCCGTGGTTTCCCCACCTGTTTTAGAATCGACTCTTCCTTCTATAGTGATTGGGCGCCAGTCCAGAGCTGAAGGCTTTGAGACAAAATTTTTATTTAAAAGGAGAGACTCTAAACATTCCCAGGACTAGGGTGACAGGACACTAACCATTAAGCACTTTTGAAAGGAACAAGGATAATTAATGTAATCTGAATTAAATTTCAAAGAGCAAAGAAAACAATTTATTTATATTAAGGATGAAAAGACGGTATCACACAAAGAACAGAGATAATAATTGAATTAAAGAATTGATGTTAGGCATTAAATTAAATTAATCACACGGTGACTTGCAACAATTTGCTCATAGGTTCACCAATTGTAGAATCTGTCATCTGGCCTGCTTCCGTGGTTCTCGATTCTCTGTAGTTCTCTAGTACGGTACCGAGGAATGATTACTTTTATCAAATTACAAAATCCACTGCTAGTTATTAATGTTAATAATGTTACTGGTTTTACGTTCCACCAACTACCTTTCTGGTTTTTTGAGACGCTGAGATGCCGCAACTTTGCCCCGCAGCAGTGGAAATAGATATTTGAAATCTCCTTTAAAAATAAACTTTTTTTTTACTTGAGTGAAGACTGTTTCTCACATGTACAATTCTATGCTACATGGTCATCTTAGCCCCAAAAGGCAATACCACAAACATGGTTTACAAGGAGTTTCTGGGGTAAATGAAACTCAATTTTTCGGTGAGTTTTTATACTTTAGGAATTTTCAGATAATGTCTTAGTACAGTACCGAGGAACGATTACTTTTATCAAATTCCGAAATCCACACTGCTAGTGTTAAATAAGTTAGAGGACACTAAATCAGAGATAAAAGAAACAAAGAGTGAAATAACTAGGGAAATGAGGGAACACAAGGTAGAAAATCAGCAAACTGGGGTGAATAGGGACAGATTTTAATATTTTTTTTCCAGTAAATCCAAAAATAATAGTAGGCAGTATACTTTCTGCTCTTGGAAGTGAAAGATTATGTCACATGCTATCTTTTGAATCAAGTATCATCCACGTAGTATTTCAAAGTTTTGAATAATTTGCCATTAAAATGTGTCCCTATTTGCTCTGGAGATGGGGTCATTGGGGACAGTCATGTATAAAAATACAAAATCCTATTCTAACAACACTGAAAACCCTAATCAACAGTCTGAAGAGACTAAAGAAACTGGAGTCCAGGCATTACATTTGGTCAGTGGGTGAAAGTAAAATTTAATAGTGTCAAGGGAGATATGAAATGTTTGATTGGGAAAATTACTTTTGTTGTACATGAAGGAGTTACTTATGAGGCATCATTCTTGAGACACACCTCCAAGGATAAAAACGTTTATGTTTCTCCAAATGTGAAAGATTTGTGTGAATTTGACCAAGAGCAAGTGGTTCAAATAATGAAGGAACCAACTGTTAGGCGAGGTAGACAGTTTTAAGTAGAGATTGTGTACTGCATTGTATATTTTAAAGGGTTTTGTATTTTCTTACATTTATCTGTGTTCCTAATAACCCCAATGGCTGTTCTTGACGTATTATTATTATTGTGTAGTTGTAAGTAGTTATTCTCAAATACTGCATGTGACGAACAAGTGTAAGAAAAGACCCAGACCGGCTCCATGGCTAAATGATTAGCGTGCTGGCCTTTGGTCCAGGGGACCCTGGGTTCAACTCCAGAGGCCACACACCATTACTAGTATTATTATTATTATTATTATTATATT
Organism: Anabrus simplex; assembly: GCF_040414725.1. Lineage (NCBI taxonomy): Eukaryota > Metazoa > Arthropoda > Insecta > Orthoptera > Tettigoniidae > Anabrus > Anabrus simplex. Next base: position 803,569,138 of record NC_090266.1, read on the forward strand.
ACCAGAAATAAAAAACGGTATCCATCTTTCTAGGTATTATTCACCGAGAAACTAGTTCGTCTATGAGTTCGTTTTATATTTGATTTAACTTACATGTAGGAAGGAACCTAACTTTAAAATTATAGATGCATCTGGTTATCTACCTGTTGCAGTATGAATATTGTCAACATTCGTAATGCACACCTCTGTAAATATTTACCATGACTTCCTTTCGCGAAAGTTTACATAGCGCGCAACGCATACAGTCTGAAGAAGTCTGTACCAGCATCCGCAATTACAATTGAGGACACAGGCTATTGCATATATCTGAATAAATTCGAGCTCTCTAACAAATTGGGTAATGCTCTCAACGACCTTAGTTCAGCGTCAGAAAGAGGAACTCTCATTTCTATGCAACAGAATGAGATTTATTCTAATTTACCTTAAGACTTCACTCAACAAAAATAAAAACAATTTTAATAGTATTGTAAGAAAACATTTTAGTGATTGACTGATAGCAATGTAAAATCTAATATGATTTTTATTTACTTTATCAGCTCATATAATTTGATGCATTTCAACCTCCGTCACTATGGATGTAGTGTTTTAGTTCATTATCTTAATTATATGAAATTGTTATAAGCTTACACACTAGTTTTATGGATATTAATCTTCACTAATGTGAAAGTTAGATTTTAGAGAACTACTATACTTTGAGATCACTAGGTTCGGGGCTCTAACCAAACTTCAGGTTAAGTTTAGAGTGGCTGAAGATGTTTACGACAGTTAAGCGAAACATGTCCCAACTTATAACACCAGTTGTAATGATTGTATCATAAATATAAGGATTGATAAGTAATGGAGAGGTGGTTTAACTTATTGTTTTCAATTACAATTTTTATACATACCCCTTAGTCGAGCAGCTTGTCTCCTTCCACCCAAGTCCTCCCAGCCCAAACTTTGCAACATTTTTGTACCGCTACTCTTTTATTGGAAATCACCCAGAACAAATCGAGCAGCTTTTCTTTGTATTTTTTCCAGTTCTTGAATCAAGTAATCCTGGTGAGAGTCCCATACACTGGAACCATATTCTAGTTGGGGTCTTACCAGAGACTTATATGCCCTCTCCTTTACATCCTTACTGCAACCCCTAAACACCCTCATAACCATGTGCAGAGATCTGTACCCTTTATTTACAATCCCATTTATGTGATTACCCCAATGAAGATCTTTCCTTATCTTAACACCTAGTTACTTACAGTGATCCCCATATGGAACTATCATCCCCATCAACTGAGAGGACTATTCCTATTTATGAAACTCACAACTTGACTTTTAACCCCGTTTATCATTGTACTCTTGCCTGCGGTCCATCTCACAACATTATCGAGGTCATTTTGCAGTTGCTCACAATCTTGTAACTTCTTTATTACTCTATACAGAATAACATCATCCGCAAAAAGCCTTATCTCTAATTCCATTTCTTTACTCATATCATACACATATGCCCCACAGACATGTTTGAATGGAGCAACAAAGAATGCTTTCTTGGAGATGCTTGAAGAGAAGACGGACGAAGTACCCACAGAAGACTACCTCATTATCGCCGGTGGTGTAAACAGACATGTCGGCCACAGAAAGGAAGATCCTGCAGCCTACGGTGGACATGGTTTCAGGGAAAAGAACGATGATGGCCAACGAATCCTTGATTACGCAGAACCCCATGACCTGGCCATCACGAACCCCTGGTTCAAAAAGTGTGATTCACATTTAATTACATATTACAGCGGCACAAGGGCAAAGCAGATCGATTACATCCTCGTTAGATGTTGAGACCTTAAAGACGTGTTAGACACAAAGGTAGTACCATATGAAATTGTTGCGGCGCAACATCGACCAGTCATCTGCAAGATGCGTATCAAATCACCGAATCACGAACATGCCTTTCGTACAGGACCAACGAGAATCAAATGGTGGTGCTTCAAGGAAAAACATTAGCACTGATTACTACAGTCGAAGAGAGTTGGATCAAACTGTAGGAAGCTTCTCATCACCCCATGTACTGTTCTTGGATCAACAAAACCAGGACTGCAAAAAATTGACAAAGATACATGGCTCTGGAGTGATGAGGTCAGAAATGCAGTACAAAAGAAGGAACGGCTTTACCATGAGATTCTGGCAGACAAGACACCGTCTCGTTGGAATGCCTATAAGATAGCCCGTAATGATACAAAGATCATAGCTACAACAAAAACAGCACACTTTGCAAATCTTTATGGAAAACTAGACAAAAGTGTGGGAATTACACTGACTCACCAAAGCGAGGCATTGCATAACACAAGTCATCCAGCGCTTCTATGGCATCAACAATGAAACAGGAAACTTATTGGTTGATTGGAAGAAGGCAAGAGAGAGCTGGTGTAGCTGCTTCGAGTAGATCTCAACTGAGGAATTTCCCCATCCACCAATCCCAGTCACTGCTGCTGTGGAAGGACCTGTCAGAGACATTGATATCGAAGAGGTCAAGGCTGCTCTAAAGGAAATGACGCAGAAAGCTACTGGCCCAGATGATCTTCCAGCAGAACTCTGGTACTCTCAACAGTGGGATGCGGCAGAATGGTTAACACGATTCTTCAATCAGATCATTAAAAAAAGGGTCTAACACCGAGCGATTGGCAATGGAGCATCACCATACCCATCTTCAAAAATAAGGGGAGCCCAGCTAAATGTGCTGATTACCGACCGATCCGACTTTTGTGTCACGCAATGAAGGTACCGGTAGTTGAATCGGTTCTTGAAAAAAAAGATAGGCGAGATCGTTGAGCTTTGCAGAAACCAAGCTGTATGTTTGAAGAATTGTGGCACAACCGATGCAATCCATGCTACATGGCTCTTGGTTGAAAAGCATCGTGAGCAGAACAAGCCAATCCATCTAGCTTTCCTGGACCTTGAGAAGGCCTTTGATCGCGTACTGCATGACCTCATATGCGAGAGCGTGGCATACCAGAATACCTTGTCTACTGGGTTCAGCTGCTTTATGTAGACGCACAGAGCTATGTTCAGGCCACCGCAGGAGCATCCAGTGACTTTCCTATCACCGACGGCGTTCACCAAGGTTCAGCGCTGTCACCACTCTTGTTCATTCTAGTGATGGACACTGTAACAGCAGATCTGCACTGTTCTTTGCCATGGACGCTTCTCTATGCAGACGATGTCATGTTGACCTCTGACACCCAGGTTGATCTGCTATGCCAAACCCAAGAATGAAGCGATCGACTGGCGCAATACGGCCTGTGCCACAATAAAAAGAAGACTGAATATATGACATCAAATCCACAAGCAATCAGAACCATTCGGGTAGACGGTGAGAACCTGCCGCGAATGACAAGATTCAAGTATCTTTGCTCCATGATCACTGATAATGGCCGACGTGTCGAAGAGGTCAATACAAGGATACCCACAGCCTGGATGAAATGGAAAACAACAACCGGCGTCACTTGCGATCAGAGTATGAAATATAATCTAAAATCAAAAATCTATCGTACTGCCATCCGACCTGTTGCACTGTACAGTTGCGAATGTTGGCCGACTACAACTGAGACAGTGTCGACTGGGTTTCATGGAGACCAAAGTGCAGAGATGGACAGCTGGCGTCACTAAACTGGATCACATCTGCAATGAATTAATCAGGGAGAGATTTGGCACTGGACCGACTCAAAGAAAAAATGCACGAGAGTCGCCCATGATGGTTTGGACATGTACTAAGGGCATACGCCGACACTATCGCGAACACAGGTTACAGGTTAGAAGTCCCCAGTAGGAGACCAAAACAGCAATGGGCCGATACCCTTCACAAAGATCTGAAGTGCATCAATCTCCACCCTGACATAGCCCAGGACAGAACTAAATGGAGACATGTAGCGGACCCCGCCAGCAGGAGGGACAAACACTGAAGAAAAAGAAGACTCATATCATTCATATGTATAAGAAAACAAAGGTCAAATACTGCCTTGAGGAATTCCCCTCTTAATTATTACAGGGTCAGATAAAGCTTCAGCTACTCTAATTTTCTGAAATAAATTTTTCTAGAAATATAGCAACCCATTCAGTCACTCTTTTGTCTAGTCCAATTTTGCCAGTAGTCTCCCATGATCCACCCTATCAAATGCCTTAGACAGGTCAATCGCAACACAGTCCATTTGACCTCATTAATCCAAGATATCTCAACTTTCCCATCACTGTTATGGATGTTGATTACCATAGGGAATCAGAATTATTTGTCCCAAATGAGTAAATTTATAATACCAATATAATGGTCCGTTATTGAACATTATAAATTTTCCAGCTAACTCATTCCTGGTGCCAGCGTTTCGCCCCCGTGTACTAGGTTGGGCTCATCAGTTGGTACCTAGCACACTTACCAAATTTACTCATTCGGGACAAATAATTCAGATTCCCTATGGGAATGAACATCCATAACAGCTGATGGCCAAGCAGGCATCAATTTTTGGTAATGGGACATAGTCTCTCAGTGCATTGGCACTGCCGGTGGCTTCAAGTAGCCTATGCAGTGGCCTCTACGGAATGCACTAGCCAGCATCTTGGTAGGTGTGCTAGGTATCAACTGATGAGCCCAACCTAGCACACGGTGGTGAAACGCTGGCACCAGGAATGAGTTAGCTGGAAAATTTATTATGTCCAATAACGAACCATTATATTGGTATTTCCCATCACTGTCGATGTTAACCAAGGTTCAGCGCTGTCACCGCTCTTGTTCATTCTAGTGATGGACACTGTAAAAGAAGATCTCTGACACCCAGGTTGATCTGCAATGCCAAACCCAAGAATGGAGCTATCAGCTGGCGCAAATCGGCCTACGTCTAAACAAAAAGAATCCTACAAATTGAGCTTCAGTGAAATAACCTTTCCTAAACCTGAACTGCCTTATATTGAAAAAGTTATTAATTTTGCAAACAGGTCTAACATAATCAGAAAGAATGCTTTCCCAAAAACTTACATGCAATCCATGTCAAACTGTCTGGCCTGTAATTTTCAGCTTTGTCTATCACTCTTTCCTTTATACACAGGGGCTACTATAGCAACTCTCCATTCATTTGGTATAGCTCCTTCATGAAAACAATAATCAAATAAGTACTTCAGATATGGTACTATATCCCAACCCATTGTCTTTAGTATATCCCCAGAAATCTTATCAATTCCAGTTTTCATATTTTCTATCTTATTGTCAATGTCGTTATCATAGGTAAATTTTAATACTTCTTTAATATTAACCACCTCCTCTACCTGGGCATTATCCTTATAACCAACAACCTTTACATACTGCTGACTGAATACTTCTGCCTTTTGAAGATACTCGCGTACACACTCCCCTTGTTCATTAATGATTCCTGGAATGTCCGTCTTGGAACCTGTTTCTGCCTTAAAGTACCTATACATACCCTTCCATTTTTCACTAAAATTTGTATGACTGCCAATCATGCTTGCCATCATGTTATCCTTAGCTGACTTCTTTGCTAGATTCAATTTCCCAGTACATTTCTTCAATTACTCCTTACTTGCACAGCCATTTCTAACTATTTCTTTCTAATCTGCACCTCCTTCTTAGTCTCTATTTCTCTGTTATAATAAAGTGGGTCTTTACCATTCCTTACCACCTTTAAAGGAACAAACCAGTTTTCACATTCCTCAACAATTCCTTTAAACCCATCCCAGAGTCTGTTTACATTTTTATTTACCATTTTCCACCGATCATAGTTACTTTTTAAAAACTCTCTCCTGCCTGCTTTATCAGCCATATGGTACTGCCTAATAGTCCTACTTTTAAAACCTTCCTTTCTATCACATTTATTTTTAACTACGACAAAAACAGCTTCATGATCACCAATACCATCTATTACTTCAGTTTCTCTATAGAGGTCCATCTGGTTTTACCAGCACCACATCCAGAATATTCTTCCCTCTAGTTGGTTCCATCACTTTCTGAATCAGCTGCCCTTTCCATATTAACTTATTTGCCATTTGTTGGTCATGCCTCCTGTTGTTCGCATTCCTTCCCAATTGACATTTGGTAAATTGAGATCTCCCGCTACAATCACATTCCTTTCCATATCATTTCCAACATAGCTGATAAGTAACAAGTAACTATTCTCATTTTGGTTCCGTATTGAAGATGACTTATATCACAATATTATAATAATATTTGTGATATATACCTGATTATCTTACCAAATAATTATGAATCAGTGTCAGCGCTACCCTTTCCTGGTCTGTACACACCAAAAACATCAAGTTGCCTATTATCTTTAGAAATGAGCCTTACACCTAGAATTTCATGTTTGTCATCTTTAACTTTTTCATAGCTTACAAATTTTTCTTTCACTAGAAGGAATACTCCCCCTCCTACCATTCATATCCTATCTTTCTGATACACACTCCAGTTCTGTGAGAAAATTTCTGCATCTATTATATAATTTCTCAGCCTTGATTCAACTCCTATTACAATACCTTCTGTGATGTCGTGTAAGTACTCTCTCCTGTGTCCCACTGCCAGGGTCTTGAACTCCTGGATCTTCTTCTCACCGAGATATACCGGACAGTTCCAATCTCAGGATGAATGAAGAACAGGGCAGTTAGTGCACCTGTTATGGGGTGTGCACTCTGCCGTGCCAGCAGGACACAGGAGAGAGTACTTAGATGATGCCACAGAATATGACTACCGCAGCAGTGGTCGAAACATCTGGTAGGAATGAGAGGAGTGGACCTCGGCAGAATAGCCTAGAAGATTTTGATTACATTGACTCCGGCCATGAAAACCTTCATATTTTATGAAAGTTGAAGACTTTGGTGGTGGACCACCTTGGGCAGACTGTAGGTGTTCCTTTCCAACCATGGCCAGAAACAATCTCCCCAAACGCCACCCACTTATCAGGGGCGTCTGTAGCCGAACCAAGCGGCCAAGGCAATACCCACCTAGTCATAGCAGGTATTGCCTGGGTTCCAATGTTGGATGATGCCTAATATGGGCTGACTAAAGCAATGAGCACTAGGACTCCCTTCCTCAAATCACCTGCAATAGCATGCAGGGAAACCCGGGGTAATTAAAACGTTATCATATAAATACCGTATGTAGGAAAGTAAAATAAAAAATTGATAGGGTAATTAGAAAAGAGAACTCTTGCACAAATTGTGTAACACACTATAATGTGTGGGAATGCAGGAATATCATTAGTTACTTTTTGATATTTATGTGATAACGTTCTAGTTACCCCGGGTTCCCCTACCCTATAGAGTATTCAGAGTAATAAATATATATTTAAACAAATAATAAACGATTAAAAATAATACGTCCTTCTGGCATTCGGCTGTGCGAGGACCTGCGTTGTCAGGCAGTTACTACTGCGCAGGTACATGGCACTCCCACCCAACGAGATTTTTGGGGATACCGTCGGGTTTTGAGCGTAGCTGCACACATAAGAGTCCCTTCCCTATGCAGCATGCACATCAAGAATTTTGAATCAGTCTACAACTAACCCTCAAAAAATAAGAATAAAAATTAAAGAGGGGACTGATGGCCACATGACCCTTTATGTCGCCTTCTAAGACAAGCAAGGATTGCCTGTGGATGTATTCAGCCCCTCCCATCCACAGGGGGTACAACACATGGTATCAAAGCCATAATCTATATCCGCACCTAGGTCTCCCATTTTAGTCGCCTCTAATGACAGGCATGGGATACCGTGGGTGTATTCTTCATCTGCGTCCCCCACCCACAGGGGGTGGCTTTGTCGAAAACAGGTGAAACATTAGTCACTGGGCCAACAGAATTCTAATAATTTCTTAGTCTTGTAACGTGCGATCAAGGAAGTGAACTATCAGTGTTGGACTGTTGTGAAGGTTGTGCAACCATATTCAAAACTTCTACCATTCATATGAGACTTTTGAAATAGAATTAAAATGGGAACAATGGAAAAACTTTGAAAGCAAATGCGAGAAACACTTATATGAGGGGACAATTAAGGATTGCTTGGAAATTCTGCAGAATAAATTGGCATATTTTAAAAAGCACACTTTTATAAAACGAAAGCGAAGTGCAGCTTTCAAAAATGTAAGAACCAACAGTAATCAGGAAACGGCAATTATAGACCCTTTGACAGAAAAGTTCCAGGACAAGTGTTGTATTTCTGACTTTGCAATGCGAACAACGGAACAAATGTTGGTTTTATGTTACCTGTTATGTGTACATACTGAGATGGTCTTGGCCATGTAACCACGCACACGCACTAGGTGGCAGGGCTGTGCTTAGCAACACTGTTTGGTTTAGTGACTGTGACACAATAGACGCTGATTGTGAACAAAGAGTGAACATTAAGTTTTGCGTTAAGTTCGGGAAAACCCCTACTGAAACATGGACAATGATTACAAAAGCATATGAAGGCGATGCACTGTCAAGAAGTCGTGTGCTTGAGTGGCACAAAAGGTTTCAGGAAGGCAGAGATTCAGTGCAAGACGATTCCAGAACTGGCTGTCCGTCTACAGCACATTGCAATACAAAAGTGGAGCACATAAGGCAGTTATTTCAAGAAGACCGTCATGTAACTGTGCATGCGATATCAGAAGAGCTTAATTTGAATCATGACGTGTGTCATAAGATTTTAAGAGACGATTTAGAGAAACGGAAACTGAATGCAAAACTCATCCCGCACACCCTAACAGACGACCAGAAAGAGGAAAGATGAATAATTTCTGCGGAACTACTGGATAGAGCCAGACGTGATCCCACATTTCCAACATAGATTATTGCTGGGGATGAAAGTTGGTGTTACCAGTATGACCCCTACACGTAGCGTCAGAGTACAGAATGGCGGAGTCCTGGATCACCAGCCTCGAAAAAAGCCAAACTTCAACCTTCGAGAACAAAGACAATGTTGATCGCATTTTTTGACAGTAAAGGGTTAGTTCACCACGAATATGTTCCACCAGGAGAAAGAGTGAACCAAACTCTTTACATCAAAGTCTTGAAACGTTTGCGACAAGCAATTTGACATCACCGCCCTGATTTGTGGCAGTCGCAGGACTGGTTCTTACTGCACGCCAATGAAGACTCACACTGCTTTATCTGTTACCAAGTATCTGGCCGGACATTCTGTCACTGTCGTCCCACATCCACCAAATTCACCCGACCTCTCGCCTTGCAATTTTTTCTGTTTCCGCGAGTGAAACTGCGACTGAAAGGAAAGCTTCATCAAGATATCGCAGACATCCAACGGGCTGTGACACATGAGCTTCTAAGCATCACAGTTGACGATTTCCCCGTTTGCTTCCTAGACCACTAGAAACGCTGACAATTGTGTATAGATAGGCAAGGGGACTACTTCGACAGCAGCTAAGATCATTACTTGGTAAGTCCAACTTTTCTATTTTTTATGACCTCAGTCCTGGAACTTTTCTGACATAGGTTGTATAAGTTGATTTTGCTCTGAAAATTTCACCATTGTGGATCAAAATGAAATTCAGTCAGCACATTGGTGTCACCAGCAGGTTGGCAGCCTGTATATGAACTAACGCTACAACTCGCTCATTTGTTATTACATCTGACGAGCTGAACCATGAAAATGACACAGTAGATGGACGTTTGAAACTGCTTCTTCAAGAATGATCTACACTGCATCCTATCATCATCAATGTAAGTTTCTCATCAGGTGGAGCTGCAAGTCAGTTCAAGCAAAGGTACTTGTTTGAAAATACGACCCCATTTATGCGACTTACTTTCTCTGAATATACTTTAATGGAATTTCTTTTCCAGCAGTCATTGAAAACGTGCAGTGGATGGAATTGGGGGGAGAAATTAGAAGATAAGCACGTCTAGCAATCTTATCAGAATCAACTAAAATTTCATCTGCAAAGTTCTTGTTTGAATATTGAAATGGAAAAAAGAGTAAAATTAAAATGCCATTCTTATCAAGCAAAGAAATTCAGGCTAATAGGCAACAAAATGAAGGAAGATCAGAACAAGTGTAAGCCAGTATACCAGGTACAAGGGACATTCACTGTGTTACAGTGGTTGACCAACACACTGTTTCTGCTGAAGGCTTATACAGAGGCTAGAGATTGTAAAAAGTATGGTTTCAGAAATGTATTACTGATGATGCTGGTAAGATAGATGATAGTACAAGTAAGTTGACAGTAGGTTCCTTCATACAAGTAGGCTATGCAGGGAAGAAAACAAAGTTTTATGTAGCACAAATAACCTCTGTATCAAATGAGGATCCAAACAATTATGAAGTGTTAAATCTTGGACAGAATTATGATAATGGAGAGGTGTACGTGTTTCCTGACAGAGAAGACGGATGTTGGATTGACAAAATAGATATAGGGATCCTTGAGCTGCTAGTGCTTCATATGGTTGAAAACCGCTTTCTCTATACATTCAGTAATAGAGTAAATGCACAATGAACTCCATTCATGAGTGTAAAACTTTATGTAATTAATTATAGTACCAATATTACTTTATCAGTCTTAATTAATTTGTAATTAATATTCTTATAAGATGTAAAATTGTAAGTCTGAAATAGTTTCAGTATTTGTTAGGCTCAGGGTCACCTGATAATTCCATCACACAATTATTCATTGTTACTTTTTATTTATTGATATGACTTAAGTCTGGCAACTCATTCTATCTTAAACAGTAGGAACTGAAGTATATAAAACCATATAAATATTTCTCAAAATCATTTTAGATTCACAGAACATTGAGAACATTCACGAGTAACTCAAGGTGCAGTTTTACATGAAAGTAATTCCGTCACACAGTCTTTTTAGAAAATGTATTATTTTAGATTATACAATTATTATAGTGTTTTGTTGTGAAAAAGTGTTGCCCTGTTAAGTATTATCTCTGTAGTTTAAAATGCCTGAAATTCTTAAATACGGTAGTTTTTATATTACGAAGTTCTCATATGCATTATTTTCCTAACGGTAATGCCGTCACACATAGAATCGCCCAAATAATAAACAAAAGTCCAGAGACAATGTGGGAAAAGTAGTATTTTAAGCAATAGATTACATAGCGACAAGAGAAAAGCCGTAATACAAAAGCACACAGTGCATTAATTTAAATATTTACCTTGATATTCTTAACTCTCCAGGGAATTTTTCGTAGAATTTGAGAGCGACTTGCTTTTCTCTATCGGTGACCGGCCCAAAGAAAATTTCTTCTTCGCTGTCTGAATCCATTGGCAAAAACTAATTAGATAATTCTCGACGTACTTTGTAAATTAGTACCTGATGTACTCCTGACACATCTGCTTTTGAACAGTTTTCAAACAGTGCACCACAATACAAAAACAAATACAACTTGCAGCCAACTTACTCAAACGAAAATTTTTAGTCAGGCATTCGCAGAGGCATTCATATACATGTGTACAACATTAAGAAGCACGACGGCGTGTTGTAGTAAGCTACGAAGTGCATAATAATATAATGGCATTTATAGTTCTTATAACGAAACAAATTAAAACAATATTGTAAATTAGCAGCAGGGAAAAATTGATTGACATTTCTACTTCCATAGCTGTCCACCAGAAGGTGCTTCAATAGAGTTCTGCAGCGAGGAACATGTTTGAACTTGTTGGCTTGTGGCATTCTCTTTGATAGCATGGTGTGATATATATATATATATGACATTTGCTGGGAATTATGGTGACTTTAATATGGATTCCCGGTCACTCCAATATTGGAGGGAATTGCCAGGACTATAGTCTTAGCCAATATTGCTGCAAATGGTAATGAGGTCCCACATCATTTGGCTTTACCATTTACTGACTTTTGAAATACCGTAATTGTAGAGCATTGATTTGACAGTTGTGGCAAGACGGTTAGAGCAGACTTACATGTAAAACTGGCAGTCACTTGTTTGGGATACAGCCTGCAATTCCAAAAAGACCTTTGTTTAGTTGTCATTACTATTCGAGACGTCATATCATATCATATCACAAGCGTATGCACGCGGTTAAATCATACGTGTACTCCCGTCCAGTTGTTTCGCATGAAACTAGTAGATTCCAACTTATGTCAAAGTAAAACCCCAGTCGGTACCGTAATATTAGCCTAATCATATGTTTTTCAATGCCCGCTGCTTGAACTGATTAGAATAGAAAGGTTGAATCCTTTCCTTAGTAAACAGTCCTGTCCGAAGCTAAGATTTATATATCTACTGTACCAGCAAGATACCCGTGCTTCGCCAGGGCTTTAAAATGAAAGTTAGGTATTACTCAAGGTTTTACATTTTGGAGAGTCCACTGTCAGCTGAGCCTGTACAATACATCCTCAGTTCGTACGTCCATCGCCCTCTACTATGACTGCGCTAATACGCCTTCCCAATACAGCAATATGAGCGATATGGGCCTAGTTCCTATTTTTACCACCGAGCGCTGTTTCGCTGGCATTGAAACTCGATTGTTCATTACAGCACACGTTAAGTGTTTTGTACGTTTTTGTTCAAATATATATTCAATCACTCAATAAACATATTTCAATCACACCTTACACCTTAAAAAAGAAATTCAGTGAGGAAGGTACCCCTCTGCAGCGGAAAACCCGTACAAAATAATGTTAACGGTAGGTAGTAAATACTGTAGAAAATAAATAATTTCACACACTTTTCTGTTTAAGTGTTTCGCGTTCTCGCGTTCAAATCTTTCAAAGATCTATGTTATTTATGTGGCTATGTTATTTAAGAATACAGGAATAGCACACTCGCAAATAACTACACTCAGTAACTATGAACATCCGATTTCAGGACAACTGAAGTGAGCAAAATCACGCAACGCAGGCACTAAATAGTCACTCATAGACGCAACAGGATTTTAATGCACAAATAGTTGTGCTTTCAATACAAAATCATGAATAACTTTCAAAATCCACAGTGGCAAATCAGATGGGTACTGCAGCCTGCTGTTTTAATCCCTTTTATAAATCAAGTCCATTAGCACTGTTGAAAACCTTGGTCTTGTTAAAAGAATCAATCATCTTGTCCGGCTGCAATGTTGCTACATTTGTGCTACTGACACGTATGTCGAATCAACTTTTTATCGATAACATGCATTTGACAGTGGTACCTGCATTAAATAATCGTGCATATCTGTATACGAATGGTCTTTTAAGTATTCGAGGGCTGTTATTACTTCAGTCGCAAAAATATCTTTCTCGCGCCGCACATTCACTTTCTTAAACTTAAACGCTCGATAATTTTGCATGTAAGATAAATGAACCAGTTTCACAGTTTCATTTGATTGCAGCTGATAAAGTTTCTTGATAAAATCACCATTTATATCCTGGTAACTACCAAACATAGATTTTTTGAGTAAATAATTTCTTACTTTTCAGAATGTGCCATTTGTCGAAAGCAAGAAGAGGCATTTCACTATCAACAGGATGACAGATCTTCGGTTTAATGTGTTTTGAATAAGACATTCTTCTTATCCTGCTAACTTTAGTATTATGATTATCACTCACAATGCGCAACACGAAAAAACCGTAAGCTTCGACTTCCTTTATTGTTTTGAGTGTTAAAGTATGTAGTTCTGTACCTAAAAGCCCCTTAAAGAAGAAAATTGCTGCCGTAACCTTTATTTTGTAGTCGCAGCAGAAATTATAAAACAGAAAAGGTTATTGACTAGGGTCATTCGATTTGTACTTTGGCTTGCATGACAGTCATCTTGAGTAGTTTTTATTCGCTCAACATGGAATGAAGCATTTCTCTGTTGAAAGAAGTTGTCGAGTTTCTTGTCATATAACATTTGCTGTTCGATGGACCACCAACAATCACAACCTCTCTGCTTCATTTAGACACAGACTTTCTGCTAAGAGGCGCTCCTTTACTAAAAGGGTGCTATTCCAGTCTCGCAGTTTATATCTCCTACCACGGCCGACTGGATCCCTCGTTGCGCTCGTTATACCGGCCTTGACAATCGCTTGTGAAGCCCAGCATAAAGCTGTAATTGGAAAGTTTCACCGTAATGCCGCTGGAGCGCTGGCCTACTACCCACTGACAGGAAGCTGTATACCGCAAATTGCCGCATTTCCAGTTTTATTTATATGGTTTTTCTGTCACAAATGTTGGCAATGTGTTCGCAATTTGGTGCTTGTTGGCTTGATATTGAGATCTGATAGTTATACGCTAGTGAGTTTATTTTTTATTGTGTAGTGTGGTGATTATATTTTTTAGATTGTGCTTACAAATCTTGACATTTTTGACACTCTTGTGTACCTTTTCGTACTTCGACCAGAAATTTTACGGAAACAAGAACAAAGTGATTTCTCGCTGTAACTTCGTCCTGAACAAGGATTTTAATTTATGCGCTAATTAGTTTTTTAATGGTGTGGTGATTTGCTTTTCTTTAACTGTGTTAGGAAATATTCGAATATGCAGGGTGATTCACCTAACGTGTTACACGGAAATAACTTCTGAACCATTAAAGATATCGGCATTCTGTTTTCGTAGTCCCAAATGGTACCCAGGGCCTTGTAAAATAACGTGCTACTTAGTCTCATGGGGTGATTAATAACCGAGATATTGATACTAACTCCATATTTTTAAATGGAACGGTACAAATTCATACAGCTGGCCTAAAAGCTTAACTGCGTACAAGTTCAAATATGTAATTATTTTCAAAATCGGACAATTACTATTTGAGATATAATTAAGAACAGCATGAGCGGTTTTGCATGCCCCATCAGACGGCGTGTAGTCGGGCAGGGACATATTGACGCGCAAGCAGTTGCCTGGGAGTGAGTTCAGCCACAGAACAGATACCAGCATGTACTGTAAACATAATGTGATGTATGGTAACATACCCTGGGTGTGCAACGTTATCGTATGACTGGCAAATTCACAACGGGGACGGGAGATTAAAGTTGTTTTGTTTTGTTTTGTTTTGTTTTGTTTTGTTTTGTTTTGTTTTGTTTTGTTTTGTTTTGTTTTGTTTTGTTTTGTTTTGTTTTGTTTTGTTTTGTTTTGTTTTGTTTTGTTTTGTTTTGTTTTGTTTTGTTTTGTTTTGTTTTGTTTTGTTTTGTTTTGTTTTGTTTTGTTTTGTTTTGTTTTGTTTTGTTTTGTTTTTTGTTTTGTTTTGTTTTTTGTTTTGTTTTGTTTTGACATCCATGTGTAACAGGTTGCACTCAGTTTAGCGTCTTTTCCCACGGATGGGAACGGGAAGGATTTGGAAAGGACGTCGGCCGTGGCCTATCCCAAAAGGTACCTATCCGGCATTTGCCTGGTGTTAAACATGGGACACCATGAAAATCACTTTCAGGTTGGGAAAGGCAGGACTCTAACCTGCGCTCTCCCGAATGCACGCTACTACAGTCGCGCTTGAGCTCCGCGCGGAGATTCATGCATGTAAAATAAATAAATAATGTGTTGCTACCATCTCACCGCGATCAGCTCTGAACATCCCACGCAATAAGTCGAGCTGTTTGTCTCCTCATGTCTAACCTAACCCAACCCAAATAATCCAGCATTGGTAACACTGCTCCTTCGCATGAAAAAACGAGGTGCGCTGTGTACTGCACACACACACACACACACACACACACACACACACACACACACACACAAGCACATGAGACTACACGACTACGATGTCCAAGCCCCAGAAATGAAATAACAACTACTATTCTCTGTACCCCCTTCAAGTGTCTTAATCACGTACGTCCGGAGAGGAATCCGAACAATAAGATGCATTACTGGAAGTGCGAACGTATAAGCATTACTCTTCTGGAGTAGACTTAGTGTTTGAAAATGTGGATGTTGAAATGCAATCGCAGTGTGAATGACGCACGTTATTCAAACAAATGGAAATAGTAAGGGAAGCTAGTGTAGCTGCTATTAGAGGGCATAGGAGGGGAAGGTCTTCTCCACCCTGTGTCGCACGGGCCTCATGTTACGTACAGTAGAGTTTTGGAGTACGTCTGGAGTATTTACGCAATGCCCTACACAAACCAAGCGAAACTGGACATGCTTCTTCTGTACGGGGAGTGTGGAAGGAGTTCTAGGAGAGCTTTGCAACTGTATGCTGAGAGGTATCCCGCCCGGGATCATCCGTCACATATGACAATACGACGTCTTTGCCGCAAGTTGTTGCAGAACGGACACTGGAATAATAATGTGAAGAGAAACAGGCGCACACCAGCGACAGGGGAAGAGAAGGCAATACGTGTTCTGGCGGCCGTCGCCCATAATTCACGTACTTCCTCACACGCAATTGCGCGTGATGCCGGGATAAGCCAGGCAAGTGTCATTCGCATTTTGCAGCGACACAAGTTTCATCCCTATCACATATCTTTGCATCAACAACTTGATGAGCGAGATTATAGACAACGTGTGGATTTCTGCCGTGCTGTTCTTTTGCGAGTACGGGACGACAGGAACTTCTTGCAGAGACTTCTCTTCACTAACGAAGCGACCTTCAGTAACCATGGACATATCAATTTATGAAATATGCACTATTGGTCTTGTGAGAACCCACACCGGCTCAGGCAGGTGGATCATCAGCGGCAATGGAGTGTCAATGTGTGGTGCGGGATAATCGGCGACCATATAGTAGGGCCATATTTTCTTGAAGGTACTTTAACGGGGAACAGATATGCTGAATTTCTATCTGAAGTATTACCGGTTCTCCTGGAAAACGTACCCCTTATCATACGACTGTATATGTGGTTCCAGCACGACGGGTCTCCTTCCCACTATTCGCTTGTGGCCCGGCAAGTCTTAAACGAGATATTCCCCAGTCGATGGATCGGACGTGGAGGTGCCATTAGGTGGCCAGCACGGTCACCTGATTTGACACCGCTGGACTTTTTCCTCTGGGGTACATGCAAGGACATAGTCTACGCGCAAGCTCCAACAACACCACAGGATCTCAAGCGACGTATCATCGCAGCATGTGCTGCAATATCAAGGGACTCTTCGGTCTGTGACATCATCCCTCGCGACACGACTTCAAATGTGCATCGCCGTTGATGGTCAACATTTCGAGCACATACTTAAACAGACAACCGAGCTCTATAGCTGCAGTCGCTTAAGTGCGGCCAGTATCCAGTAATCGGGAGATAGTGGGTTCGAGCCCCACTGTCGGCAGCCCTGAAGATGGTTTTCCGTGGTTTCCCATTTTCACACCAGGCAAATGCCGGGGCTGTACCTTAATTAAGGCCACGGCCGCTTCCTTCCACTTCCTAGGCCTTTCCTATCCTATCGTCGCCATAAGACATATGTGTCGGTGCGACGTAAAGCAAATAACAAAAAGAAGTAGACACATTTTTATGCGGATCACTGAGACGTACGTTTTCAGACATCACCTACCTCGTATTTTTATTGTTGTGATAATTCAGTCTCCAATTAATGAACGATTGGCCACGGGTGGCTTTGCCACATAAATTACTGAACTCGTTGCCAACACGGTCCCTACAAACAAAATGTCCGCCTCATAACACTTACACTAAAGAGACGTTGTTATGTTCTCGTGCCTACGCCTTTAGGATCATTTCCAATGAAGTCTACCTCGGACGTTATTCATTTGATTTTCTAGAAGGAGCTCTACCAGTGTTTTGTGTTATGTTTATTTCTCAACTCATACAGTAGTATGTACTGTACACTAAAACCAGTGACAATTATAGCTTTCGTTATGTTCCTTTCAAGGCAAAGTACTTATTTTATTCCTTTTAAACACATCAACCCTCCCTGTCCTGTCATGAGTTTGCCTGTCACACATACTTTGCAATCCCATCACATGTGTACGAAGCGCTTACATGCGTGGAATCCATTCTGTGGCTGAACTCACTCCCAGGCAACTGCTTGCGCGTCAATATGTCCT
This sequence comes from Anabrus simplex, assembly GCF_040414725.1. Lineage (NCBI taxonomy): Eukaryota > Metazoa > Arthropoda > Insecta > Orthoptera > Tettigoniidae > Anabrus > Anabrus simplex. The sequence goes on from NC_090266.1 coordinate 803,587,005, forward strand.
TGCCCGACTTCACGCCGTCTGATGGGGCATGCAAAACCGCGCATGCTGTTCTTAATTATATCTCAAAAAGTAATTGTCCGATTTTGAAAATAATTGCATATTTAAACTTGTACGCAGTTAAGTTTTTAGGCCAGCTGTATGAATTTGTACCGTTCCATTTAAAAATATGGAGTTAGTATCAATATCTCGGTTATTAATCACCCCATGAGACTAAGTAGCACGTTATTTTACAAGGCCCTGGGTACCATTTACGATTATGAAAACAGAATGCCGATATCTTTAATGGTTTAGAAGTTATTGCTGTGTAACACGTTAGGTGAACCCTGTATATTGCTGTGTGTCTTTTTTTTGTATTCCGAACAGGAAAAAAAGAGCAAAGGGACACTATCATTTCACGAATTCTCTGTAGACCAGGACAAAACTACGGAGTGGCTAAAAGCAGGTAGCACTCTCACCTTAGTTTTCCGTTTCTATTTCGGGTATTTGCCTTCTTTCTTTCTTCCTTCCTTTCTCTGTTTACCCCTCCAGGGTTGGCTTTTCTCTCGGACTCAGTGAGGGATCCTACCTCTACCACCTCAAGGGTAGTGTCCTGGAGCGTGAGACTGCGGGTTGGGGGATACAACTGGGAAGGATGACCAGTACCTCGCCCAGGCGGCCGCAACTTCTATGCTGAACAGGGGCCTTGTGTTGGGGATGGGAAGATTGGAAGGCATAGACAAGGAAGAGGGAAGGAAGCAGCCGTAGCCTTAAGTTAGTTACCATCCCGGCATTTGCTTGGAGAAGAAGTGGGAAACTATGGAAAAACCACTTCGAGGATGTCTCCGGCGGGAATCGATAGCCCCCTCTACACAGTTGACCTCCCAAGGCTGAGTGGACCCCGTTCCAGCCTTCGTACCACTTTTGAAATTTCGTGGCAGGGCCAGGAATCGAACCCGGGCCTGCAGGAGTGTCAGCTAATTACGCTAATCAGGTATTTTTACCCATGAATTTTCTTTCATAGAATAATCCTTTAGGCGGTGTCGTATTTGCCGTATGACAGCAACACAACACATTTTTATCCAAGATAATCTGAACTTTAACATTTAAACATTGACAAGTAAGAATCACAACTGCTATGATGGTAAGGCCAACGTATGAAGTGTTGTTTCCTGAGCAATGGGGCCGATGACTTATATATTAGGCCCCTTTAGACAACAAGCATCATCATCATCATCATCGAGTAGAGAACATTTTACAATTTATTTACTCAAAACTTATCTCTCACTGAATTTTTATTTAAAATTCTTCTTCTTCTTTTTCGCTATTTGTTTTACGTCTCCCTGACACAGTGGGAAGGAACCGGCCGTGGCCTTAATTAAGGTACAGCCTGATGTGAAAATGGGAAACCACGGAAAACCATCTCCAGGGCTGCCGACAGTGGGGTTCGAACCCACTATCTCCCGGATGCAAGCTCACAGCTGCACGCCGCGCGGCCAACTTGTTTCACCCTACTGCATTTCAAGTAAAAATAACTGTCTGAATTTAGCACGACCAACTTGCCCGGTATTTAATATTCTAGTGAAAGGTATGAATGAAATGTAATCTGAAACTATATATATTGAAATTAAAATTTAAACATGTTTGAGTCAAAATATTTATGTTGTGCATACAACGAATATGGAAAATGTAAGACTTTTATGTTTTGTCCAGCCCCCTTCCTGAGAGCAGCGCTTGAAGAATTCTAAAACTCTAATTGAACAATGACTCTTAATCTCAATATTAACATCAGAAGACAAAAGTATTGTGGTAAGTTCTGTTATGTATCTAAATGCCATGATAATAAAAACGATTACTATTATTCCTCACAATTAAGCAACGTCAGTTGGACTACTCCATCCTCCGCAGTTTCATTTCACGACGTTATTTTGCCACATATCAATGAAAGTAGCCTTTAGGATTAATCATTTTAACAATATTAGTCAATGTAACATACTATTTTATTCCCTAAATTAAGACACATAGGCAATCAGAGTCAATATCTGAACGTCAGCTGGACTAAGCCACCTCCCCGCAGTTTCATTTCACATCATTTTGGCAAACATCAACGAAAGTAACCTTTAGGATTAATCATTTTAACAGTATTAACCTATGTAACATTCTCCATAACTCTAAATAACGATAAATCGGCAAACTACTCCGATTACAGTGCGTGGACCCGATTGTCAAGGTCGGTAAGGAGCTAGCTAGAGCGACGCATCAAGTCGGCCGTGCTCCTAAGTAGCGTGAAAGTGTGGATTTATTCGGCGTGGCAAACATATCGTTTCGATTATGTCGAATTGAAATTCGGAGAGAAATCCTTTCTTGAAATAACATTTAGCCATTTATGACGTTGTTGCTCGTTGAGAGGAAATTCGTGAAACGAATTCCCACTTCCCGACCTGCTTTTCATCTTAGATTAAGGCACACAGCAGAAAACAATATTATGTACATACACATTAAGACGGTTCACGACCAAAATAAACAACCCAAATAAGGTAAACACAGGTTCAAATTACACCAGCACTCTTAGCAATGATCACCCAGCGTGTCTCGTCAAGCAGACTAATGCCAGCTTCTCAGCGCTGCAAGCGCCTGAACTGGTAACTACGCCGTGTTCGCTCGTTTACATGTGACACTGGGAGAATGAGAAGGCGTATTAGCGCAGTCATAGTAGAGGGCGATGATACGTCAAACGATTTGGGGGGGAATTATTATTTATTTTATAATCTACCACTCACGTGAACCTCGTACGGAATAATTTGAACGTTTAAACCATACGTACCTGATTTAAATCTACGACGTAAAAGGGACCAACCTGTGGAATTTTGATTTTGCACGTCGAACAGAAATGAAGGAATAAATACTTTTTAAGGGGTGAATGTTTTGAAATATTTATTAACATCTAGGATATAGAAGACCACCCTTCATAAAAAAAAAAGTTATACTCGTGCCCGAAACGGTTGCGGAAGAATGGATACCGGTATTGTATTTTTGAGAGTCAACTACAATCTAAACTTTTAGGGGAGAAATGTTTAGAAGTACCGGTATATGGTATTTTACACCTAGGACATAAAAGAAGTCCCTTCTTGTAAAATTACAACTTTGTAAGCCAAGCTGTTTTGGAGGGATGAATACGGTAATTTAGTTTACGGAGCTAGCCTCATTTGTCATTTCAGCGATGGAACATTTAAAAATATCTCCCATTACACACCTATGATTTAAAATAGGCTATATACCGCTATTTGGAATGTCGTCTTCGTACGTTAAACCGCTTCAGAGGAAGGAATTAATATACTTGTTTTCGAATTTGAACGCTCCATTTAACTCTCTGCGGGGCTACGTTTGTTTCAAACCGTTTGTTACTTAACACCTAGTATATCATTTGACATTTTAACTTCGTAATTCAAACGGTTTCATATAAACGTACCGTAGGTATATTTTTGTCATCATTCCTCATCCCCCAGTCAATAACCCCTACGCGGTGTACTGTTTGATGTCCACTTCTTATTTGTATTATCATAAAAAAAATCAACTACTTTTACACCCCTTTAAGTTGATTCCCTCACCCCAACAAAAAAAAATGCGTGTTTCTTTATTTTTAAAGGAGATTCCAAATACCAATTTTCATGTCTGTAACATCTTCAATTTTTAGATATAAGTATTCACATAAAAAGAATTCAACCCCCTCACTGAAGTGTTTTTTTTTTCGAAAACAAACAAATACGTGTTAATTTTATTTTAAACGAGATTAAAAATACCAATCTTCACGTCTCTAACGTGTTAAGTTTTTGATATATACTGTATATATGCTCATTTTTAAATTTATCCCCTTTAACACTTCCTCTTAAGTGGATTTTCAGAATACAAATTATGCGTGTTCCTTTATTTTTACAGGAGATTCTAAATACCAAATTTCACGTCTGTAACATATTACTTTTTTGAGATGTACTTATTTTAAAAATTCACCCCCTAGTCACTCCTGTTCACCACTCCTTAAGTACATTTTCCAAAAACATAAAAGTACGTGTTTCATTATTTTTAAAGTAGATTCCGAATACCAATTTTCATGTCTGTAACATCTTCAGTTGTTGAGATACAACTATCCACATACAAATAATTCAACCCCATTTTTAGTATTTTCTACAACCCCCCCCCAAGTGGTTTTTTTCGAAAACAAATACGTGTTATATTTATTTTTAAAAGAGATTACAATTACCCATTTTCACGTCTGTAACGTATTACGTTTTTATACTGTATAGAGTAACCTTCTAAAGGTACGTGACTGTAATACCGGAAGAGTCAGTGTGTGGCTATGTCTTTGGTCTGCCTGTGAATCGAACCAACAGTCTCCTGACTGTAATAGAAGGCACCTGAAAACGCTGTCTAAATCATTAATTAAGGATCGTAGCCCTTCCTATCACTATAACTTGATCTAATTCGTTACCTGATACTGGCGTAGCCAAGGGGGGAGGGCCCAGGGGGGCCGGGCCCCCCAAAATGTTTCCTGAAACTAGAGCGAGGATCAACCGTTGTTTTACGTACGGTACGAACAACTTTAAAACTTACGCCAAAATGTTAAATTAACGTAGCGGCAAAGAATCTACTAGCAAGGCTCAATAGGGCCATACATAACTCTCCAAATTTGTACTGCTTGAATGAAAGGAAAACACTTAGCATTGTGATGCGCGGGCTTATTTCCCTGTAGAGCCCTCAGTATTGGGAATGTAACCGTGTGTTGATAAATGTCAAGACATGAGGAAAAGGACAATTAGCAAGGGATTACTCAGTAGGGGGCCGGAACCTGACCACCGAGATAACGGGGGTCACGACCAGAAACAGTTGCAAGATTACAACATCGTGTCAGCTTTTGCACACCGGTTTCAGGAAACAACAATGTCCTAGGTATCCTCAGGTTGTACCATGGTTGAGATATGTGCTGTGTTTAAGTTGCAGCATTGGAAAGATTGTGACAGGATTGTGAGCTGCACGTTAGTTCCTCATTTTGTGCTATATAAGTAACTTTTTTGAAGAGGGACCGTTTTGTCACCGAGAAGCCACATCTATGTGCATCCTCGGTAAGTTTTGAAAAAGTATGTATTTTTAATTCTAACAGTAGCAAGACAATCGCGGATGCATGCCTAACTTCGATAGGTGGGCCTATATATTTTGTCAAATGCCCGGGGACTGATTGGAACCTCAAATGGCACCATCAAAAGTGCGAGTAACTATTTTGTCATTGGTGGGCGTGATAACTCAGTTCCAATGGTTCTATCTTCTCATCAGGACGGCCCAGGCTTGAATCGCAGTCGATACGTGAAACATTTTAAAAATGGGAATTCACGTTCTATTGATACGGATTCTTCTTAAAACACTAGATCCCGTCCCTTACCGTTCTTGAGTACTTTTGAGCCATAACCGCATCATTTATGGTGGTGCATTTTGAGCATCAACCATTCTTCGGGCTTACATTTTACCTTAAATGGTGAGTGGATGCAGTGGCGTACCCACAAAATAATTTCAGTCCATGCCAGTAGCATGGATACAAATTTTCCTTAGAAGGGGTTGTGAAAATACTTTTTATTTTGAATTTGCTTTATGTCGCACCGTAGGTCTTATGGCGACGATGGGAAAGGAAAGAGCTAAGAGTGGGAAGGATGCGGCCATGGTCTTAATTATGGTAGAGCCCCAGCATTTGCCTGATGTGAAAATGGGAAACCACGGAAAACCATCTTTAGGGCTGCCGACAGTGGGGTTTGAACCCACTATCTCCCGGATGCAAGCACACAGTTGTGCGCCCCTAACCGCACGGCCAACTCGCCCGGTGGATATGAAAAGAAAGCCGGTCCTACTGAGTGCGGTGACGGATCTTCAGTAGATATTAATGGTTTTGATTGTTACTATGTACAATCAAAGCTTCTATACTCTTAACATAAACCGGCTGCATTATTGAAACTGTTCGTTAAAAAGTTGATAATATCGTTCTTCGTTTGTGAGGAAGTAGAATCTTTGTCTTCTTAATAAAATGAACCACTTTGGTACTACACCCCTTCCAGGTCGTAGATATTTCCATTGCGGGAGACTCAAGGCCATCTCTTCTGCACCCAAAAACAAGGCTGTACTGTATCTTCCCCATACCATGCCTTTCTTAACTTTATCAGTCCACTATCTCCCGGATGCAAGCGTACAGCTGCGTAGCCCTAACCGCGAGGGAAACTAATAGGACAAGGTAAACCCTACCTAGGATATGTTGTGACGTGCATTTTTCTTTCCAGCTAACACTATATCTATGCCCATACGCTTTATATTCTATATTTATTTATTTATTTATTTATTTATTTATTTATTTATTTATTTATTTATTTATTTATTTATTAGTGTCTTCTGTACGGTGGTGAAGTTATGGCTCCAGGCACTCTCGTACACTTAACCACATAATAATCAGAATCTTAAATAAAATACTGAGATACTTAAAATAGTTAAAACTACATAAATCAATAGAATTGAAAATAAACTTAAATGCATTACTAACTAGATTAATATTAAAATGAATTAATATTAAAAACTCTTAAAATGACTAATCCTTAGGCACGCATTCCTACTTCAACTATTCAGTCAGCTGTCCTCAGCAGGTAATCTCGGCAGGTGACCTTAAATCGTGATAAAGAAAGCTAGTTTCTCTGACCTGAGCTGCCAGGGAATTCCATAATCTGGTGAGTCACCACAAATGATCTATTCATTTTATTTTTACGGTGCAGTGGAATAGAAATAATGAACCTAGGACGTGTATTTAAGTTATGAAATGATGACAAAAAGGTGAATTTAGAAGAAATATACAGTGGCTGACTTTCAGCTACCACTCTAAACACCATCGTTAAAGTGTGTAGCTGCCGACGTTTATCAGACATCAGCCATGAGACAGCCTGATAGTATGGGGTGATATGAACTTCGTATCCGATATTGTAAATAAATCGCAGGCTGGAATTCAGTGCTAGTTGAAGTTAAAATGTTTCTTCTCCCGTGATGTCAACTAAAACACTTCACAATAATCAAGAATAGGGGAAATGAGTGTCTGTATTAGTTTGGCCTGTAGCTCAAATGGAAATACCGGTACACCCCTCTTCTATTAAGAGGTTGATGCACTCCAAAAATCTTGTTACGTATTTATTTCGTGTGATCAGAACAATCAAATGTTTCATTCGTCATTGCGCCAAGATTTTTAACCGTTTTACTGTAGGGAATAATGTTACCATTCAGTAGATAGGCGGGATTGCGATATTATTTGAGCAGCTCAGAAAACTTCGTGATCCAATTATGATGTGAGATTTTGTGCAGTTTACTATAAGAGAGTTTCGTTTTGCATATATATTGAGTCGTCGGAGGTCATTTTTAATATCTTGTCTTGCAGTGTCGGTATATTTGAAGATCGTCAGCATAGAGGTGGTGTGTGTTATTTTCTGTCACAGATGGTATGTCATTGATGTAAATAAAGAAAATTAGGAGCTCTGGAATACTGCCCTGTGGGGCAACACTAAGTTTCATTTTCCATTTAGAGGCCTTGTCGTTTACTGTTGCACACTGTTGGCGGTTACTCAAATTAGAACTAAAAACTTTACAAGCAGCCAGGTCGAAATTTAGCAGTTCCATTTTCTTTATCATAGTCGGAGTAACTATAGTGCCAAAGGCGCTACTGAAGTCAAGAAGGATAAGTATATTGAGCAGTCAGGGGCGGCCGTACCTTATGTGCTGAAGTGCTGCAGCACATTGTCTATTTGAAAAGTAAATTACTTTAATAATATTATGTACAATCAAATACAGTGATTCGAAAAAGACGTCAGCAAAAGAATAGGAAATCATTTAACTCCCCTCACAACCAGGTAACTAGTCGTGCGCTCCACGCCGGGTGCTGTGCAGCTCACAGCTCAGCGAGAATTTCTAAGCTTTTTTTTTTTCAGAAAGCAGGAACTCTGCCTTTCGCTCATGCGTGCCAAATTTTTCCGATGTGCTGTTGGAACAACAGCCAAGACATCATTTCACAGCGATTTGATCGACCGTAGAGAGGCAGAACTGGTCACACTTGCACTTCGACCGAAATGAGAACGTGGCAACCTCTTGACTCAGCGGTAGTATTTAAGAGGGGATCGCTCAAAGCAAATGGGAAAACAAAATATTGTAGAGGAAGCCATCGGCTGTTTCCGCCAGGTCCTTTAATATTCCCAACTTGCCTATTCCATAGCCATATATGTAAATCGAAGAACTATACAAATTGTACTTTTTACGTTGTCAAAGTAAGGACATGATATAGTGAACCCTTGACTTATCATTCCATCGTTGGTTGGCCATGGCTGCTGCAGTAGAGCAATATCGAACTCTTAAATCTTGGGGTCGTCGTGGGAATAATTCGGTCACGATCTTAACCAAACGATGGGGTTCAGAATAGAGCCTAACTACTTGAAACGAGGAGCAAATATGTGCTTACTAACTTTTATTGAATTAATTAACTGCACAAAAAATCATTTATATGAAATCCTTGATCAAGAAAGAAAAATGTAATTATTAAATGTTTCAAACGCAGTCACATTGCATGGCGTTAGTTTTATTGATTACAGTATCGAAGAACTTTCTTCGGAGAAAAATAGAATTATCACAGATTAGTGGACGGCGAAACTGAAAAAGTGAAAAGAAAACCTGAAAATCGGGCACCTATTTATCCAAACGATAACTGAAAATTAATCCACTCGATCCGTGGAAAATCTGACCTTCAAAAAGTAGAGTTTCAAATTTACTCTTAATTAAGGTTATCCACCAGTCAAATACCCTGTCGGATATGGCAACACCCGCCGAATGGACCCTTAATCGACCCAAATTGACTATCAGTTGCTTTGGATAGGTTGCGAAATATTATTGGAAAGCATGGTGTTCACTACAAGTTAACAGCAGCATTCACAATTGAAAATAAAATTCCACCATGTATTGTCATCTCGTGACACCCTTAAGTTATAAAATAATCCCGATGCTGAAACGTGCATCACCCAAACAGGTGTTCAGAAGGAGCCAACAACAACACGATCCGAGAGGACCTTACGTTACGTCGTTCTGAAGGAACAAAACTGCGAAATGCAGGAAACACCGTGTTTATTCTAAACCAGAATATTGAATCTTTACTCAAACTGTTTATTATTGCACTCATTTCACTTGTTCTCTAAATATATGAAATGCTGCAGTTATGTTGGGATGTGAGTAACAGAGGTAGCGGGGGGGGGGGGGGGTGTTGTCGTCCAAGGAGTCCAGACACCCCATGAGTTTTAACGAATGTACTTTTATTAAGCATTTTATATACACTGACTGACAGAGCAAATGCAACACGAAGAAGGAGTGGTTCGAAAGGGATGAAAGTTGGGGAAAAAACAGAGACGGCACGGACGAATAATTGATGTTTATTTCAAACCGATATGCAGGTTACACAATGCGCACGGCATCGACTCAGTAGGATGTAGGACCACCGCGAGCGGCGATGCACGCAGAAACACGTCGAGGTACAGAGTCAATAAGAGTGCGGATGGTGTCCTGAGGGATGGTTCTCCATTCTCTGTCAACCATTTGCCACAGTTGGTCGTCCGTACGAGGCTGGGGCAGAGTTTGCAAACGGCGTCCAATGAGATCCCACACGTGTTCGATTGGTGAGAGATCCGGAGAGTACGCTGGGCACGGAAGCATCTGTACACCTCGTAGAGCCTGTTGGGAGATGCGAGCAGTGTGTGGGCGGGCATTATCCTGCTGAAACAGAGCATTGGGCAGCCCCTGAAGGTACGGGAGTGCCACCGGCCGCAGCACATGCTGCACGTAGCGGTGGGCATTTAACGTGCCTTGAATACGCACTAGAGGTGACGTGGAATCATACGCAATAGCGCCCCAAACCATGATGCCGCGTTGTCTAGCAGTAGGGCGCTCCACAGTTACTGCCGGATTTGACCTTTCTCCACGCCGACGCCACACTCGTCTGCGGTGACTATCACTGACAGAACAGAAGCGTGACTCATCGGAGAACACGACGTTCCGCCATTCCCTCATCCAAGTCGCTCTAGCCCGGCACCATGCCAGGCGTGCACGTCTATGCTGTGGAGTCAATGGTAGTCTTCTGAGCGGACGCCGGGAGTGCAGGCCTCCTTCAACCAATCGACGGGAAATTGTTCTGGTCGATATTGGAACAGCCAGGGTGTCTTGCACATGCTGAAGAATGGCGGTTGACGTGGCGTGCGGGGCTGCCACCGCTTGGCGGCGGATGCGCCGATCCTCGCGTGCTGACGTCACTCGGGCTGCGCCTGGACCCCTCGCACGTGCCACATGTCCCTGCGCCAACCATCTTCGCCACAGGCGCTGCACCGTGGACACATCCCTATGGGTATCGGCTGCGATTTGACGAAGCGACCAACCTGCCCTTCTCAGCCCGATCACCATACCCCTCGTAAAGTCGTCTGTCTGCTGGAAATCCTCCGTTGACGGCGGCCTGGCATTCTTAGCTATACACGTGTCCTGTGGCACACGACAACACGTTCTACAATGACTGTCGGCTGAGAAATCACGGTACGAAGTGGGCCATTCGCCAACGCCGTGTCCCATTTATCGTTCGCTACGTGCGCAGCACAGCGGCGCATTTCACATCATGAGCATACCTCAGTGAAGTCAGTCTACCCTGCAATTGGCATAAAGTTCTGACCACTGCTTCTTGGTATTGCATTTGCTTTGTCAGTCAGTGTATAATGTATATTAGTATTAGTTTCCGGAGTCCGACTCATTGGCTGAATGATCAGTGTTGAGGTCTTCGGTTCAGAGGGTCCCGGGTTCGATTTACGGCCGGGTCGGAGATTTTAATCGCGTTTGATTAATTCTTCTGGCTCGGAGACTGGGTGTGTGTCCCAACACTTTCCTCTTCATATTCAGACAACATACTACACTGCCAACCACCAAAGAAAAACACAAAAGTGATTACATCCCTCCATGTAGGGTTGGCGTCAGAAAGGACATCCGGCCGTAAAACAGGGCCAAATCCACATGCGCGACACAGTTCGCACCCGCAATCCCGCAGGTGTGGGAAAATCGGGGAAGAAGAAGAATATCACTATTAGCTTCCGGAATCCGCACGAATCCACCAATCTTACTTGGATCCAACGACAGTCATTTCCTTTTAAGGTATTTTACACCACCTAAACTCTGGAAGTTTGGACATTTATAAACTAGACATATTAATTAAAGAAGATCACAATATCATGTCCTTATTTTGACAACATAAAAAGTACAATTTTTATAGTTCATCGATTTACAAATGTGACTACTGAATAGGCAATTTGGTAGTATTCTATCCTCTTTGGTATTAAAAGACCTGGCGCGAACTGCTCTATAGTATTTCGTTTTCCCGTTTGCTTTGAGCGATCCTCTCTTAAATACTACCGCTGAGTCAAGAGGGTGCCAGCTGCCACGTTCTCATATCGTTCGTAATGCAAGTGTGCCTAGTGCAAGTGCTGCCTGTGGTCGAACGAAGAATCGCTGTGAAGTGATGTCTTGGCTGGTGTTTACACAGCCTGTCGGAACCGATCGGAACACATTCTCTTTGTATCGGAAAAGTTCAGCACGCATGCGCAAAAGGCAGAGTTCCTGGTTTCTGTGAGCTGTGATCGCACAGCACCCGGCGTGGAGCGCACCAGTAGTTACCTGGTTGTGAGGGGAGTTGAATAATGTCCTATTCTTTGGTTGACGTCTTTTTCAATGCACTGTACAGTACAGTATTTGATTGTAGATAATATTTTTAAACTAATTTAATTTTCCCAAAGTGGCGACCCCATCGTACTAACAGCCTATATCTGTTTCATTCATTACATCCCTGACCCGGTCAATGACTGGAAAACAGGTTGTAGGTTTTCATTAATTTTCCCAATAGGCAATATTTGATCGCGGCTACAGCAAGTAGTGGACACTTTTCATGAGATCGGAGGAAGGGTAGCAGAAGAATATTTTTTGCCAAGGATATGGACACTGAGATGCGATTCACCCCTTTGCCGTGTGCATTCGTCAGTCTGGCAGTCTGTTTAATGTCTGTTAGTTTCTTAGTATATAGTCAAATACTAAATGATTGTTAACTGTATAATCACTCCGTACTTCTATTTACATGTAATATATGTGTAAGATTGTTTCTACCGGGCGAGTTGGCCGTGCGGTTAGAGGCGCGCTGCTGTGAGCTTGCATCCGGGAGATAGTGGGTTCGAATTCCACTGTCGGCAGCCCTGAAGATGGTTTTCCGTGGTTTCCCATTTTCACACCAGGCAAATGCTTGGGCTGTACCTTAATTAAGGCCACGGCCGCTTCCTTCCCACTCCTAAGCCTTTTTTTTTTGCTAGTTGCTTTACGTCGCACCGACTCAGATAGGTCTTATGGCGACGATGGGACAGGATAGAGCTAGGAGGGGGAAGGAATCGGCCGTGGCCTTAATTAAGGTACAGCCCCAGCATTTGCCTGGTGTGAAAATGGGAAACCACGGAAAACCATTTTCAGGGCTGCCGATAGTGGGGTTCGAACCTACTATCTCCCGAATACTGGATACTGGCCGCAATTAAGCGACTGCAGCTATCGAGCTCGGTCTCCTAAGCCTTTCCAATCCCATCGTCGCCATAATACCTATCTGTATCGGTGCGACGTAAAACCACTAGCAAAAAGAAATGTTCCTTTGGTGAAAGTTTTATTGTATAGTATTGAATCAAAACCTTAAAAAGTTATTATTACCGCAGTTAAGTTGGTAAAATGTCAACCTTTACCTCTCTGTCGAAATTCGCTCAGAGAGCATCAAAATGTAGCCTACTATTTTATTTCAGTTTTGAAGTATATACCCCGGCTATATCCCAAAAACCCGGTTACTTCCTGTTGTCTGTACATTCGTTTGCCCTCTCACTTCTAATTGCCAATCACCGCTACTGTGACCGGCGGAACACAACATTATTTTCTGCAACAGGTTACTGTGATGGATTAGGAGATATTTCGTGTTATGACATGTAACTCCCATCTCTACAAGGAGTGCTAACGAACGATCAAACTTCTTTAGTTCCACTTCAGACATATTATGGAGTACCTGCGGACAAAAATTGGAAGCCGATGAACTTGAAGATAGGCTGCTTGAAACAACAACGACGACAATCATCATCATCATCATCATCATCATCATCATCATCATCATCATCATCATCATCATCATCACAAATGACCGGCTCTGTGGCTGAATGGTTAGCATAGTGCCCTTTGGTTCAGAGGGCCCCGGGTTCGTTTCCTTGAGGAAGGTGGGCGTTTTAGGAGAGTCTGGTTCATTCATCTAGCTCTGGGGCTGGGTGTTTGTGTTTTTATGTTCGTCTCATTTACATACAACACATCATACTACCATCCACCACAGAATCAACCCATAATAGATGCACCTCTTCATATTTGGTTGGCTTCAGGAAAGGCAGGCAGCCTTAAAACTGGGCTTAATATGCATGACGTGTCGATCCCTAAGTAGTTAGAAAAAAAACTGTGAAGAAAAAGATGATCATGATAATAAAAATTATTTCACAGCCCTCGTTTTTATTGATGACGTTCGGGGCGAAATGGTAGGACGTTGTTAAGATTGAATGAAAGTTTTCACTTCATATTTAGGTTGAATTTATTGTGTTGCCGTGTGGCTAAGTTGATGACAACATGGCCTCTCAAGCCAATGACTTTCTGCCATAGCCCTTAAAGGAAGAGCAATGGAGTAGATAGATTGATAAATGGGTAGATAGTGCCTCTGATTTAGATTATAGACAGCCAATGGCCTTCTCCAAAATATTGAAAATAAAACTGGTTCTGAATTTTACTGACCTATAATGTTACAGAGCCGGCCCCATTGTGTAGGGGTAGCGTGCCTGTCTCTTACCCAGAGGCCCCGGGTTCGATTCCCGGCCAGGTCAGGGATTTTTACCTGGACCTGAGGGCTGGTTCGAGGTCCACTCAGCCTACGTGATTAGAATTGAGGAGCTATCTGACGGTGAGATGGCGGCCCCGGTCTCGAAAGCCAGGAATAACGGCCGAGAGGATTCGTCGTGCTGACCACACGACACCTCGTAATCTGCAGGCCTTCGGGCTGAGCAGCGGTCGCTTGGTAGGCCAAGGCCCTTCAAGGGCTGTAGTGCCATGGGGTTTGGTTTGGTTTGGTATAATGTTACAGAGTTTCTATTATTCGACAAAATGGCGCTTCAAAGAATCCTTCGATATTTATAATATAGTGTGGCCAGGCAAATGCTGGGGATGTACCTTAATTAAGGCCACGATCGCTTCCTTCCCAAACATAGCCCTTTCCTATCCCATCGTCGCCGTAAAACGTATCTGTACCGGTGCGATGTAAACAAATTGTAATATAGTGTGGTGCACAGTATATCGTAGTAAGCAGCGTTGGAGTCGGTCAATGTTATTAAGATGTGTAATAAAGTTGCTGCTGAGTTAAGTCCATGTCACGTTGCATGCTGATCACCCTATGACCCGGACTTAACCGGGAGATTACTATAGGTGGCTGACAAAGGTCAATGATTATCATATCCGCTAGCTTCTGTTGAAATTACTTTCTCAAGAAGACTATAAAAGGAAGAGAAAAATGTAAACCACGCTTTCATTTGCATCACTGTACCAACAAATCTGTGCAATTTGTAGGCTTCTGTGTATGCTTCAACCTCAGTAGAAGGTGATATACAGCTTTGCAACCCAGGGTCGCACAAAAAGTGCTTTGTTAAACAGTGCTCTTCATTAGACACGTCGCGTTTGTGAGGGGTCAAATTCCTTTGGTCCAAAACTCACTCCTCAGGGAACTTACAAGATGTGATTGGCGAACACAGGGTCTCGAGCTGAAGTTGCTGTTTTTCCCTCTTACTTATACGGGCTACTCATTTTCGTCTCCTTGGTCAACCCTTGTTCTTTTCTGACTTCGACCGCATTAGGTGTCGAAGGGCAGAACGTGCTCCATTTCCTTTCACGTCCCTTCTCTTTCAACCCGGCACCCTTACTCTTCTAGTAACTTAATCGAAAGTCTTCATTTTCAGTTTTCGAGTTGACGATCTAGGTGCTAAGCTATTTAATCAACCACCAAACCATCCAACTAATCTATCAGTTTCTCTTCACTATCTAATTTTGTGACGACCAATTTCATTGTTTTTGATTATTATTTGTTAACATTATTTTGCTAGTTGCTCAACGTCGTACTAATGCTGGAATAGGAAAGGGCTGGGATCGAGAAGGAAGCGTCCGCGGTTAATTTAAGTAGGCCCACAGGTCCCGAATTTACCTCGAGTGAAAATGCAAAAGCCGGCCCCGTGGTGTAGGGGTAGCGTGCCTGTCTCTTACCTGGAGGCCCCGGGTTCGATTTCTGGTCAGGTCAGGGATTTTTACCTGGACCTGAGGGCTGGTTCGAGGTTCACTCAGCCTACGTGATTAGAATTGAGGAGCTATCCGACGGTGAGATAGCGGCCCCGGTCTAGAAAGCCAAGAATAACGGCCGAGAGGATTCGTCGTGTTGACCACACGACACCTACTAATCTACAGGCCTTCGGGCTGAGCAGCGGTCGCTTGATAGGTCATGGCCCTTCGAGGGCTCTAGTGCCATGGGGTTTGTTTGGTTTGTTTGTTTGAAAATGCGAAACCACAGAAAACCATATTCAGGGCTGCTGACGGTGGGATTCGAACCCATCTCTCCCAAATGTAAGCTCACTGACACACGACCCTGACTGTCTAGCCAATTAGCTCTGTCATTTTCTTTGTCTAGTGATTGCAGTAAAATGCAACTGACTGTAAGAATCCTGGTTCATTCCTCGCCCTTGTTTAAAAGTCTTGGAATGGTCTGATATGCAGTTATCCAGACTCGTGAGGACATTTGGAAACATTCTTTATGCCACTGGTGATAAGAAATTGGAAAAGAACTTATCCTTCTGTCGAACTTCAATTATAATTTGATTTTACGTCGCACCGACACAGACAGGTCTTATTCCGACCATGGGATATGAAAGAGCTGGGCGTGGAAAGGAAGCCCCCATCGGCTTAAATAAGGTACAGCCCCCAGCAGTTGCATGGTGCGAAAATGGGAAACCATCTTCAGAGCTGCCGACAGTGAGGTTCAAACCCACTATATCTCGAATGCAAGCTCACAGCTGCGGGACCCTAACCGTACGGCCAACTTTCTTGGTTGCCGAACTTCAACTTCGGCTAACAATAGATATCACAGCCCCCAGAGCTAACGCAGATTCTCATGAAAACCCTGTGATTCACAGCAACTTATCAATTATAACACAGTACACGTCTTGGTATAGGTATCTTCAGGGCGTCAGGAAACTAATTTCTTACATTCACAGATAGCCTGTTGTAACATAAACGAGGTCTTGAAATTTTTCTGAACGATTTATACTGTTGCGAATTCATTCCCTTCCGTTTATTATTACACTGCTCACACACAAATTTGGCCATACCCTTTTGTTACGGATATATATATTGAAATGAAAACACACCTAATTTTTTGCAACAATTAAGAATTTAAATGAAAAGCGTTCTTTTCGACACTCAGTACACGACGTCATTGCACAACGTGTCAAAAACAAAGTGGTCCCTGGTCATACACCAAAATGGCTACGTGGTAAAATGAGTAGTGAAACCACTCGCATTTATAACAGCTTCACAACTTCTTCTCATGCTTCTGACAAGGCGCCGAGTGTTCAATTAAGGTAGACGTTCCCACAATTCCAAAAGGGCATCTACTAGGGCTTGTGTTTCGGTTCTCGCTCGGATGCGTTGTTCCTGTTGGTCCCAGACTTATTCGATCGGATTCAAGTCGGGACTTCTGAATGGCAACTCTATTCGTTGTACGTGGTGATCTTGCAGGAATCCCCGAACTTGAACATGCATGATACTGCATTTTTTCCAAGTTGCCTCACGTGAGGAATCGCATGTGGCACTAATATCTCGTCACTGTAAAGCCAAGCAGTTAAGGATCCCATTAAGCAGTTGCCGGATGATCGGGCGAGTTGGCCGTGCGGTTAGAGGCACGTGGCTGTGAGCTTGCATCCGGGAGACATTGGGTTCGTATCCCACTGTCGGAAGCCCTGAAGATGGTTTTCTATGGTTTCCCATTTTCACACAATGAAAATGCTGGGACTGTACCTTAATTAAGGCCACGGCCGCTGCCTTCCAACTCCTAGGCCTTTCCTATCCCATCGTTGCCGTAAGACATATCTGTGTCGGTGCGACTTAAAGCCACTAGGAAAAAAATAGTTGTCGGATGAAATCGCTCCCTACATCCTCTCCAGACTCGCAGACGACTATGTGAACTATATAATGCGAAACGGGGTTCGTCCTTAAAGAGCACTGGACGCCAGTGTGTTACTGTAGTTGCCAGTGCAGATGACCTCTGGCAAACTGCACTCTCCTACCAGCATATCGTCTGACCAGTGCAAGTACTTGAGTGGGTCGGCGGAATCTTGAATTGATCTCTCGTAACCTGTTTCTGACTTGTTGGTCAATAACACTTTCTTCAACACTGCTGTTAAGGAGACTTATCACATAATTTAACAAAATGGTCATCGCATCAAGAATTGTTAACTGTAACAAGTTGTTAATACTTGTGTTAAATTAACATGGCAGCAACCCTGTGTTAAACCTCTTAATATTTGCTAAAATTTCAAAATGGAGGCATGTAGAAGACGTAAGTTTGAGGCTTCACTGTTGTATGAAGACTATTTATAAACTGAAGAAGGCAAAGTACGACCCACACTAAGAAAAAGCGACTTTTGAGTTGTTAGAAGAGATATTTCTGTCGATCTCTGTGGTGTAGTGGTTAGTGTGATTAGCTGCCACCCCCGAAGGCCCGGGTTCAATTCCCGGCTCTGCCACGAAATTTGAAAAGTGGTACGAGGGCTGGAACGGGGTCCACTCAGCCTCGGGAGGTCAACTGAGTAGAGGTGGATTCGATTCCCACCTCAGCAATCCTGGAAGTGGTTTTCCGTGGTTTCCCATTTCTCCAGGCAAATGCCGGGATGGTACCTAACTTAAGGCGACGGCCGCTTCCTTCCCTCTTCCTTGTCTATCCCTTCCAATATTCCCATCCCCACCAAAGCCCCTGTTCTGCATAGCAGGTGAGGCCGACTGGGCAAGGTACTCGTCATCTTCCCCAGTTGTATCCCCGACCCAATGTCTCACGCTCCAGGACACTGCCCTTGAGGCGGTAGAGGTGGGATCCCTCGCTAAGTCTGAGGGAAAAACCAACCCTGGAGGGTAAACACATTAAGAAAGAAAGAAAGAAAGAAAGAAAGAAAGAGAGAAGAGAGATTTCTACAAAGACATCTAATTACCAAAGCCCTAATGAACAAGGTACTAGATGAAATTGAAAATTGAAAATGGATTGAAACTTATCAGTGTCTCTAGTACATCAGTAATAATTTTTTAACGGAGAAGTCAGACCCTGTGTCCAATCGATTTCAACGAGCTAATTAATGTACGTGTTGGGGGACACTCAAAAGTAACTCGTGTTCAGAAATTATTAGATTGTGGACCTGGCATGTTTAAGTAAAATTTGTTCGCCTTTTCGTGTTCTATCACGTCCACTTTGTTCGAAGTGGATCCTGCGTCATGACATTTGACCTCATTTTTTTCAAAAACGAAAGCGTATTGACCTAGACCCTTATACACGAGTTGAGTGCCCCCCCACAGGTACATTGAAGCTCGTTGAAATCGGTTGACCGCAGGGTCTGGCCTCTGCTTGTTAGATATTATGCTTGAAACACTTTTCATGTAATTGTAGGCGGCTATGTTCACGAGTGCAAGACAAGAGTGTGTAGAATTCTGCAAATAATTCCTGATGCCACTGCAGCTTTAACAAGGCATTACATTATTTTCCCCGCAGTAAAAGAATGCCCGAAAATCATTCAAAACATATCAATTATCACATTTAACCGGTGATATAGGAGCCTTAGATTGCACTCATATAGGAATAATATAGAAATGTTGTGATATAACAGTCCACTCTTTCATTTTTCAAGGACACTCGCATACTTTCAAATTAAACTTTACCGGGCGAGTTGGCCGTGCGGTCAGGGGTACGCGGCTGTGAGCTTGCATCCGGGAGATAGTGGGTTCGAACCCCACTGTCGGCAGCCCTGAAGATGGTTTTCCGTGGTTTCCCATTTTCACACGAGGAAATGCTAGGGCTGTACCTTAATTAAGGCAACGGCCGCTTTCTTCCCGTTCCTAGGCCTTTCCTAACTCGTCGTCGCCATAAGACCTATCGGTGTCGGTGCAACGTAAAGCAACTACCGGTACCAAAAAAAAAAAACCTTTATAACAGCATTTGTCCCTCATTCATCAAAATAACGCCTTTGTTGCCTCTGGACGGACAGGTCGCCAACGGGTGTCAAATCAAAAGACCTGCACCTGGCGAGCCGAACATGTCCTAGGACACTCCCGGCACTAAAAGCCATACGTCATTTCATTTTGTTGCCTCTTACTACACATGTTTACGTCTTAACAGTCTCTGCTAACCATAACCTCTAGTAATTTCAACCATGTGTGACAAAATACTCTTCCAACATACCGCTAGGAGCGCTTTATGTAAAAAAACAAAAGACGCTCACTGCGAAACGCGTTCAGAAATCTCACGGAAACGTGTTGATTTGTCTTTAACAATTGTTTCATGGCAAATGTTGGAAATGTGTTCGTGAAACAGGGCACTTTTAACCGAAGTGTTAAATTAATAACATTTGTCAGTTAACATTTGTTAAGTAAAATTTAACACAGAGTTGGAGAAACCGGGCCTTACAGTCATAGAAATAAGTATTCATACACTGCAGCATAGGAAAGTAAATGTTATTTTTGCCGCCGTGTAAACAAAAATACTCATTGGATTTGTAACATATACATTTTTCATTCACAACTGTAGCTCTGCAGATAGAAAACCGAGCATTTTCAAAACATAATACAGAAGCACACTGACAAGTGCTCTTTTACACTACGAAATAAGTATCAATATACTGACTAAAACAGAACTTATAACAAAGCCATAACTGGTTTAATACTTTGTATGCATACCCCTCCTTTATGCCCTACTCTCAACCTCTTTGGCATTGAATGGATCAATTTTCTTGTAGGTTCTGCCGTAATACTTCCGTAACAGACATTCTTTCAAAGCTGTGTTGCTACTGATTTCGTGTTTTCTCACTCGTAGTTCAAGTTCACTCCCCAGATGCTAGATTGGATTCAGGTCCGGACTCTGAGCTGGAGTTTTGGGAGTATGTGGAGTGTGGTACAGCAACCACAGACGTACAGTACAATGCTCGCTGTATGTTTTAGGTTATTGTCTTGTTGAAAGCAATAATTTCTCGCAAGACCCAATGCATCGACACTCTGTTGTAAATTTTCCTTGAGAATATTGAAATACACACATCTGTCCATGTTGTAACCGTCCAGGCTTCTCCAGGCCTACTAATTTAATATAATATCATTTTACGCGATATCATTTGATATCAAGTTTATCCGCCATCGGCAATTATTTGTAATAACATATTTATTCAACGTCAATCATTTGTAATCAAGGCCTTTTGGAATCATATTGTATGTAGGATAACATCGTTTTATTATTTAAATTATTATATTATGTAGGATAAGAATTCATTATGTTGCAAATACGGTCAATATGTTGAGACATAGTTGTTTTCATTTCATCTCATGTTTGTGTATACGGAGGGTTATTATTGAAGCTTGGGATTTTGCGTGAGTCATGGGTTTATTTTATGACCAAGGCTAGTAAACAGCGACCCGTGCGCGAGGCTTGCAAGCTGGTCAGCTATATCATCGCCACGCCTTCTGGACTTGTCGAGGAAGAAGAGAAGGGGAGTTGATGCTTCGATCTATCGAATCAGATACTTCGTTGTATATGACTTTTTGAGATTGAACTGTTACCAAGAGTGGGGGTGAGCCCGGATATATACTGATTCTCAACACGAGAACGGGACCTTACAACCTTACAACCTAACTAAGGATACTCCATCACTAGTACTTCTACTGTGAACATCTACTTTGAACGACGTGATTTGATTTTTGAAACAGTGTGTGGTCGCTCCGCGACAGAGTTATTTTTGTACAATGTGTTATCGCTTCGATACAGTACTTAGTTGCGGTAATGTTATCGGATCTGCGTGAAACGAAACAAGCTTACGGCTTGTGTTATATTCAGTAAATATTGTGGACGAAGAACTATGTTTAAGTTCAAGTCTACGGAATTTGGTACAAGTCTGTACCGTATAAATAGTATAGCTCAGTTGGATTGAGATTTCTACTAATAGGGAAAAATTCATATCTCTGAATTTTCTCCTCTTACGATCAAAGCTGATCAGTTTTTACAAGTATAGGGCAATGTCTAATTTAAAGACTAGGCAAGCAGGGAGTGCTAGTCCAGATAGCCCGTACCATCTCAGAGAAGGAAGGAAGGATGTCCATAGAGCAAATTCTACATCGAGAAGAAGAGAACGAGTAACCACGGAAACCAGATGACTTCAACGAAAGCTGCAATTGGTGAGCTTCAATTAGATAAAGCAAGCAATAAGTAAATTCAGTAAATTCTAAATTCCTCCACGCTTTAAAGAAACTTTTCCGATTCATCTCATTTCTTTTGTATAATAAATTCATTTGTATTTTATATTGCGTTAATTTTCTTTCTTAAGCGATACTTAATGGTTAATTATTTAAAATCCTACCCCTGTGATTTCAGTATAAGTCTCTATGCTAGTAAATATAAATTTTGGTTTACAGTTTCTGTAACCATGGCGCCCAAACATTACATAGAGAAATGGGGAACCATGGAATGTTAATTGTTTCCATTTGCGTGGCAATTTGCGGGCAAGCCACAAATAGTTTATTTAATATTCATGTGTCCCAAGATAATAACTTTCATCTCCCCGAGTGTCTTGATGAGGAGGGAACAGTTACATTTGTCGCACCTACGTGGAGCTCGAAAACCATTAAGTATTCGTGGAAAGAAAGCAGTAAAGTAGAATCTGTGTTTGTGGGGGTTAAGTGAGTGTCCATATAATTTGTATGTGTGATTTTGGGGGAATCATGGCTGCACAAGGTGAAAAGGACATGAAATTACGTAGCGGAAACTTAGTAAAGGGAGGCGAGACGCTGAATTCTGGGAATGTTGTAGATGAAAGCATTGAAGTAGATAAAACGGTAGAGAGTGGTGGGAGCATGGAAAATAGCACAGAATCTGATGTAGCTAGGATGGAGGACGAGAAAGGTAATACGAATAGTGATAAGAATATTGAACAACTGTTTGTGATGATGCAAGGGATATTTGAGCAAACGAATGAAATCAAGAAGGAAGTACAGAGAACGAAAACCAAAATTAGGAAAGAAGTAGAGAAAACACAGACAGAGATTAAAGAAAATAGAAAGGAGATAGAACAGACGAAAACGGAAATTAGCAGAGAAGTGAATGCTAGGATGGATGCTTTAGATCATAGATTAGATGAAGCACTAGAGCAGCAGAAACTTTTTGAGAATCAGTTAGGGGAACAGGAGATGAGACGCAGCCAACATGAGAAAGTGCTAGAAAGAAAGTTAACTGAACATAAAACCGAAGTCATAGAGTTGGTAGAGAAAGAAAATAGTAAAGTTAGAGAAAGAGTACAACAACAATACGATGATCTGTGTGGTAAGGTAGAGATTAATGCCAAAATATGTAATGAAAAGTTTAAGAAAGCAGAGGAATATGCTATTGAAATTAAAGCCACCAAGGAAAGACAGGAACACATTGCTAATGACGTAGAAACTAGAGAGAAAAGAATTAATGAACGTATTGAGAGGTCGGAGGCAGTAATACGTAAAGAAATCAGAGAAAAGCAAGGTAATATAGGAAGTCAGTGCCATGGTACAAATTTCATATATGAAACTGATTTACCTAAATTCAATGGGAGGCAGACAAACTCTTTAGATTTTTTAAACACTGTTAAGAAACGGTTTGAAAAGCGAATAGAAGAAGGAATCATTGAATGGGAAGAAGTGTTAGAAATAATTGGTAAAGCTTTTATTGGGAAAACGAAATCATGGTTTGCGGTGTATAAGAGCTGCACGACCAATATGGTGGAATTCCAGAAATATTTCACGGAAAATTTTTGGAGTGAAGCTATACAAAGCAGGGAAAGAGAACGCATTGTCTTTGGGAAATTTAGGCCACACGAAGGAGTTTCTATGACCGAATATTTTTTAGCCCACGTTATGATTTGTAAAAACGTAGATGGGATGTCAGCGGAGAGAGATATTGTGAAGTTATTACTCAGGCATTTTCCCAACAAAATCCGCGAAGCTAGCTGTATGCAACAGATAGAGTCTATTCAGGGAATGGAAAGATTGCTAGCAAGTTTCGATGCGTTAGGAAGTAGTAGTAGTACACGAGAGCACACAAACTATTAGACACCACCCAGAAGACAAGAACACAATCACCGTGGTCAGTTTCAACCGAGACAACAACCTGTAGGTAATCAGTCACACCAGCAAAATAGGAATGTTCAGAGGGAACGAAATGTAGAGGAAAGTACAAGCCGAAATCAGGATACAAGGAGACACAGTAATTTAAACTGATAGTAGACGGTAATGAGAGATCAGATTATCAGTCTTCAGTACATGTTGCGAGAAATTGTGTAATGACGCACATGGATTATGATCTCGATGTTAGAGATGAGTTATTACGGGAGGTGGAAGTGAATCAAGTCGAAGTTGCTAGTAAATGTGATAACCCCGTTGTTACGATCGTTGTATGGAGGGCGCAGTATCAGGCTTTATTGGATTCAGGCAGTCAAAGATCATGTGTAAGTTCGAAGTGGTATGAGGACAGAAAGAAGGAGATTGAGGAAATGCCTGTGAAATCCACATATATCGTCACTGCTGTAGGTAAACGATCCAAGCAAATATGTAAACAAGTTGCCATACCTATTTGTATTAACGGGAAGTCGAAAATTCAGATCTGTCTTGTTATTCCGAATCTTATATTTGATGTTATCTTGGGATCTGACTGGCTAAGTTTATACTCAGCTCGGCTAGATTACAATGATGCGATAGTATATTTAAGGTGGGATAATGAGGATGTTAAAGTCACGTGGGATGCCGAAGTTCAGACGAAGGTGGAGGTTTGTAACATGTGGTGTGTTAAGGAGGTTTCAAAAGATGAAGAAGAGAGAGCGGATTTTAAGTTGTGTGAAGTGTGGTTAGAGGAGAACCACGATGATGCTTTGAGAGAAGCGGTAGATAGTAGCAATTTGGAAGAAGGTCAGAGGGACAGATTGTTGTATGTGTTCAGAGAACACAAGGAAGTATTTTCATCGAAACCTGGCAAAACACATGTGTATGAACACTCATTTTCAGTGCTGGATAAAAGTATATTCGCTGGACCGAGATATCCGATACCACATAAGTATGCTAAAGCAGTAGACAATCAAATTGAAGCTATGTTAGGGGATGGTATTATTGAAGTTTCGAGTAGTCTGTGTGTCAATCTTTTATTGATCGTGAGTAAAGCGACAGGTCTTAGTTGCAGTAAGATTATTAGTGACAAGTATGTTCAGGAATTAGGTACGCCTAGTAGGTTATTATCTGATAGCGGATCTCAATTTACATCGAAGAAGTGGAAGGCTGTGATGACAGAGTTAGGTATCACACATGTTTTTTCCTCAATTTGGAATCCGCAAGGGAATATGTGTGAACGCACGATGAAGGAATTAGGTAGGATGTTTCGATCTTTAGTTCATGACAAGCACACTGCGTGGGTTGGTTCTTTAGCGTTGATTGAGAAATGGATTAATATGGTTCAGCATGATAGTACGAAATTCACCCCATTAGAGGTTCATTTTGGCAGCAATCCAAGGAATGAGCTGACAAAAGTACTAGGTATTACACAGGAACCTCAGTGGGACTCTCAGATATATGTCAGATTAGCGAGAGAGAATTTGATTAAAGCGGCTGAGAAGCGTAGCAGACAGCAGAAACGTCAGGTGTTAGACGAATTTCAGGTAGGAGATTATGTTCTGTTACGTGTTCCCATGCTCTCGTCCAGTGAAGAGAAAGTGACGAAGAAATTCTTTTTGTTGTATCAGGGTCCATTCCAGATTCATTGTCGGGTTGGTCCTTGTGCATACAGATTGAAAGATGGTAATCGTGTCATGTTGGGCACTTATAATATTCGCTCTCTGAGAAGATATATTTCTGCGAATTAAGTGTAATGTCTCCCAGGTGTTGTTTTGACAACATTATATGTACTTGAGTTAGAAAACTTGAATTCATGTATAGGTTGTGAACCTAGACCTGACACCATTGTAGAAGCCATGAGTAACTTGGGATTTTTGTTTTGAAACTGCAGAAGGAAATTAATGCAATAATTTTCTAAGTATATTTTTTTGCAATGAAAACAAGAAATTGCTTGCGGCCATCTAAGAGAGGTAAGCCACGTGTGATTACGTGTGTGTGTGTGTGTGTGTGTGTGTGTGGTGTATGTATTATTATAACCTGGAACTGCCGAACACTTTGATGGTGAAGTGTAAAGATAGAGTTATTTACCTGTTGTTTTGTTGTATATACGAGTGTTGCTGACAAACTTTCGCAAGAAAATTGGCAGGATTTATTACTAATGTTATCTGGTATCGTTGAAACAGACACTCTACAGTGAGATACAAGATTGGATTATGTATGTTTTTTATTCAGTGTTTGTCAGATGTAATGATGTATATATCAGCCGTTTTGTTGTAGTGTGTTATTTTCATATATGTTATATCTGTAAATAACAGGAGGGCGTATGTAACCGTCCAGGCTTCTCCAGCCCTACTAATTTAATATAATATCATTTTACGCGATATCATTTGATATCAAGTTTATCCGCCATCGGCAATTATTTGTAATAACATATTTATTCAACGTCAATCATTTGTAATCAAGGCCTTTTGGAATCATATTGTATGTAGGATAACATCGTTTTATTATTTAAATTATTATATTATGTAGGATAAGAATTCATTATGTTGTAAATACGGTCAATATGTTGAGACATAGTTGTTTTCATTTCATCTCATGTTTGTGTATACGGAGGGTTATTATTGAAGCTTGGGATTTTGCGTGAGTCATGGGTTTATTTTATGACCAAGGCTAGTAAACAGCGACCCGTGCGCGAGGCTTGCAAGCTGGTCAGCTATATCATCGCCACGCCTTCTGGACTTGTCGAGGAAGAAGAGAAGGGGAGTTGATGCTTCGATCTATCGAATCAGATACTTCGTTGTATATGACTTTTTGAGATTGAACTGTTACCAAGAGTGGGGGTGAGCCCGGATATATACTGATTCTCAACACGAGAACGGGACCTTACAACCTTACAACCTAACTAAGGATACTCCATCACTAGTACTTCTACTGTGAACATCTACTTTGAACGACGTGATTTGATTTTTGAAACAGTGTGTGGTCGCTCCGCGACAGAGTTATTTTTGTACAATGTGTTATCGCTTCGATACAGTACTTAGTTGCGGTAATGTTATCGGATCTGCGTGAAACGAAACAAGCTTACGGCTTGTGTTATATTCAGTAAATATTGTGGACGAAGAACTATGTTTAAGTTCAAGTCTACGGAATTTGGTACAAGTCTGTACCGTATAAATAGTATAGCTCAGTTGGATTGAGATTTCTACTAATAGGGAAAAATTCATATCTCTGAATTTTCTCCTCTTACGATCAAAGCTGATCAGTTTTTACAAGTATAGGGCAATGTCTAATTTAAAGACTAGGCAAGCAGGGAGTGCTAGTCCAGATAGCCCGTACCATCTCAGAGAAGGAAGGAAGGATGTCCATAGAGCAAATTCTACATCGAGAAGAAGAGAACGAGTAACCACGGAAACCAGATGACTTCAACGAAAGCTGCAATTGGTGAGCTTCAATTAGATAAAGCAAGCAATAAGTAAATTCAGTAAATTCTAAATTCCTCCACGCTTTAAAGAAACTTTTCCGATTCATCTCATTTCTTTTGTATAATAAATTCATTTGTATTTTATATTGCGTTAATTTTCTTTCTTAAGCGATACTTAATGGTTAATTATTTAAAATCCTACCCCTGTGATTTCAGTATAAGTCTCTATGCTAGTAAATATAAATTTTGGTTTACAGTTTCTGTAACCATGGCGCCCAAACATTACATAGAGAAATGGGGAACCATGGAATGTTAATTGTTTCCATTTGCGTGGCAATTTGCGGGCAAGCCACAAATAGTTTATTTAATATTCATGTGTCCCAAGATTATAACTTTCATCTCCCCGAGTGTCTTGATGAGGAGGGTACAGTTACAATGTTACCATCAGTAAACACAAGTTTCCCAATACCAGAGGCTGACATACATTCCCAAACAATGACTCCACCACCTCCATGCTTCACCGTTTTTCGAGGATTTTGAGGGTCTAGTTCTGTATTCCGTCGCTTCCTACCATCATTGTGAAGGATACTAATTTTATTCCCGTCCGTAAATAATACCGTATATCAGAAATCTGTTGTCTCGGATACATACCGTTGCGTGAATTCCAATCTCCATTTATTGTTCTTTTTACTAATGTAGGGTTTTCATCTAGATACACTGGCTCAGTAGCCCGAACGGTTGAGAATGGTCCGGATTGCCCTTGGAGTGATGTCCTTTCCGAAATGGTCATGCTCATGTGCAAAAAAGTGCAGACGCTGACAACTTATGGGATTTCTTGGTCATTCTTAGCAGAATTCTAGTCTCTCTTGACGTATGCTGCTGTGGATGACCCCTTTATTCATCGTTTATTAATGTTTTTCTGTTCTTATATCGCTTAACGATGGATTGTACAGTCGTTCGACTTCTTCCGATTATACTTGCAATTTCAGAATATGATTTTCGTTGAAGATATTGGGAGATAACAATGTTTCTTTTCTCCACGGTCGTTTCTTTACCTTATCAGCCCATTTTTGTGTTCCACAGTCCGCACATCTTATCAGTTAATAATTCACAGAACACCACACGACAACACAAGTGTTCCATGCATCACGTGATTAGATGAGCTGTTCTATTGGTTACAAAAGTCTGGTATATGGATACTTTGTTCCCGATTGAATGTCGTACAAATTACATCTTTTATTTTCATAGAAAATGTCCGTGGCATATGAAAAGTTGTATAACCAATTACTTAGTTATATCGTTCAACATCATGGTGCCTATCAGCTTGGACGTAGTTTTTAATTTACTATCACAATCACGCACTTTTGCTTTGCACCGCATACTGTACGAATAGATTTTTATATTATTTTATTTTGGAAACCGCCGAGCTGAGTGGCTCAGACGGTTGAGGCGCTGGCCTTCTGACACCAACTTGGTAGGTTCGATCCTGGCTTAGTCCGGTGGTATTTGAAGGTGCTCAAATACGTCAGCCTTGTGTCGGTAGATTTACTGGCATGTAAAAGAACTCCTGCAGGACTAAACTGCGGCGTCTCCGAAAACCGTAAAAGTAAAGCCAATAACATTATTATTATTATTATTATTATTATTATTATTATTATTATTATTATTATTATTATTATTATTATTATTACTCTAGAAACCTGCTGTTGGTCCAACTGTACTGCTCGTGTTGTAACTTGACGGCATTGGAGAGATTGTAGAAGCACAAAACGATCCTACCCTGGGGTTGTTTCCCTTCGCGGTCCGTGCCAGGGCACCTGGCAACCAATTCTGTAGTCCCAGCGCTGACTGTAAGCAAATACAGTAAAGACAATACGCGACACTCAGCGAGATATCGAGGGACAGCTATTAGAGCTCTCTCTAGCGGATTAACCTGAGAATTACTGATTCTGTCATAAGAGCACGTGTATTTGTGTGTGAAGTTTTCGGTGTTATTTATGCGTTTTCAGGAGTTGACATAATTAAATAGTAGCGTGTGTCATTCCTTGATATCTCCTCTCAACATGAGGGGAAAGGTATGTGGTGTGTTTGGCTGCAGTAACTATGAAGTAGAGTAGAATGCGCAGTCTTTCTTCCGTTTCCCTCGTGACAAGAAAATGTAAGTAATATTGTGTGTGCATATATATTCTTTCAGTGACAAAGAGATTTTTATAGTACTTCATAATCTTCTGACCTGCTCGACCCATATTTTAACTGGCTTAAAATATAATACGCATATTTTGTTGTATAGTGCAGCAGTTAACCTTCAATACCGATATGTTTTTGTAGGTGTGATATGTGGGTTTGATTTAATTCAGGAAAATACATGTGCATATGATTGTGGCTGGTTGTGTTCCAAATAACCCCATTTGGAATGCCGTAATGCGTTATCAAGCACTGAAGAAAATATGGGTGATTTAAGAAATGTACATATTTTGTTGAAACAATATGATGATGCAAATTTGCTTTACCCTAATGTAATGCTATTATGGCAAGTATTGCTTATGGGCAAAGTTTAAATGTTTTCGAGGCTAAATTTATAGACTTTCTTTCTGTTAGTAGGCTTCAAGTTAAAAGGAAAATTGTCCAGCTCTTAAATGTAAATTCATTGAATCATGTGTGTAAGGAATGTGCCGATATTTTTATTGACAAGTGTTTTAATATGATGATACAATGCATTTCAATTAGAAAAAAGAAAAGTCTAGCCGTGAACGTTCAAGCAGGAATTCTAAAGCTAAAAATGTAATGTATAAATGAAAGGTCAAGCCCTTTCACAACAGTCCATTTCACATCTTGATTATATGTCTAATTTCAGTCTTTAAATAATAACCTGTTAAATAATTCTTCTTTCATTTATCCAGAATTGCTTTAGCAACTTTGAAGTTAATATCTTAGTAACACTTTCTTTCTAGACGTAATTTATTTATCCATTTTCGTATATACATTTCCATTGATATTTGAATTTAGCGCGAATTTTCAGGTCAAGCCACTAGGAGCACCACTTGCGACTTGTCTCCCATTTTAACAAGGCTAAATCCGGAAGTGTCGCGTATTGTCTCTACTGTATTTGCTGTAAGTCAGGGCATGACAAATCCCGGATGCCAGACCACCCTGGCTTTTAAAATTAGTGGGTTACATCTAGTTATAACAAACTTCCCTCAATTTGCTATAAATCAGGTACAGTCGAACCTGCCCTAACGACACCTTTATTCAGCGGACACCTCCCTATACGGACAATTTTCCTCGGAATCGATTTTATTTTACATAAGACAAGTGTTAAATTGTCCTCCTTTAAGCGGACACCTCGAACTCCGGACAGCAGACATCGCCATTTGTCCCATCCACTTGACTTAAGCGGACACTTTACACGTTGCATGACAATTTATTACGCCGGACCACATGTCATCCTTTCTTTTAAAACCATTCTTCAGACATAAGGAAATCCCTTTTGAATGTTTGTACTATTTCGAGTGCAAAGGGGAGAAGGTACATCGGTATGCAGTTTTACCTAGTGGTGTATAGGCCTATTCCAAGAATTCTAATTGCCCAGAAATGCTGCCAGAGACTATTGACTCACAAGTTACCTGGGGATTTTCTTCCCTTCTCTCATCATTCTATTCATAACACGGATTGTCGCTGATAAGGTTGAGCTCAGGTAGTCAACTTGAGAAGTAAAAGACAGTACAGGTGCTAATTAGTGAGACAGAAATACCATAGCATTTCAGTTGTCTGTTAAACATGAGTAACAAGGGACGATAGTGTTTAGATCTTGAGGGAAGGAGAAATGTGATTATAGAAAGTGACAAGGGACTTTCAGTGAGAAAGCTTGCCGAAAAATCCAACTGCGGGAAAACTGAAATAAACACTATTGTGACGAATAGAACTTAAATTTTAAAGGAGTGGGAGGAAAATAGGAATCGAGGAGTGAGAAGAAAGCGGGAGTCAGCTTTTTCAGAAGTGAACGTTGCGGTACATGAGTGGTTCAAGTGTTCTCGAGTGAAGAAACTGTGTGTGAGTGGACCAATGTTACAAGACAAAGCTCGAGAAATCGCAAATAATCTGAAAATTGAGAATTTTGTAGCTAGCAATGGTTGGTTAGATTGTTTTAGAAAACGTCATAACGTTAGTTTCAAAACAGTCTGTTGAGAAGGTGGTGATGTGTCTGCGACTGAAGTAGCGGATTGGAAAGGTAGGTTACCAGACATTTTGAATAGTTACGAACTGAAAGACATTTTGAATGTTGATGAAACTGGTTTGTTCTTTAGGGCGATCCCGAAGAAGTCCCTAACTTTGCCGAATGAAAGTTGCAAGGGTGGGAAAATGTCATAGGAATGAATCACCATCATGTTTTGTTGTAACGCACTCGGTGAAAAGGAAAATCCTCTAATAAACGGTAAATCCTTGAGACCCAGGTGCTTTAAAAACGTGGACTTAAATTGTCTTGGTGTCGAATGGCATGCGAATAAAGAAAGGCATGGATGACGTCAGCAATATTCGAGAATTGGCTCCTAGCTTTGGATTCCAAGATGAAATACAGAAACCGTAACGTGATCTTATTACTAGATAATGCTACGTGTCATCCAGAAATACGGCTTTCAAATGTAAAACTCTTGTTCCTTCCACCCAATACCACTTCTCATTTTCAGCCATTGAATCAAGGAATCATTCAAGCATTCCAATTAGACTACCGTAAGAGGGTTTTACGTTCGTTAGTGGCACACATTGATAAAGCAGACTCAGCTTTTGATTTGATGAAGAAGCTCAATGTTGGCGATGCAGTTTCGTGGACAAAGGCAGCCTAGAATACAGCCAGCGAAACCACAATCAGGAAGTGCTTTGCAAAATGCGGCATCGCTAATTCTACATTTGAAGAACAAGCAGAGGTAGAGGTTCGAAAGGAATATGATGAACTTCAGACTTAAGCAACGACAGCTGGTTTGACGTATGATAGTGAAGCCGAAGAAGAGAATATTCCTTCTTGTGACGATGTCGAGGGCGACTGGCAGTCCCGACTCCGGGACGCACTTTACGGTAAGGTTTCTGTGTTATCAAGTTATATAGTAATTGTGTGTTGCACGTATCGTAAGGTCCATGCTTGTTTGCACCTCAACTCCTCATTCATTTTCTTCTTGTGATAGACACCCTTTAATTCTTTTACGGTAAATGTTCAGCTTTAATTCAATTCACTGCACTTCGTAAATATCTCTAGCTATCCATAGCAGCCTTTATTAGTCGTACAAAAGGACCATTTTGAATAAAACTTGTTATCGTTTTACAGAGCCCGAATCAGGAACGAAAAGTGACGATGACGGTGAGGCAAAGAAGAACAAGAAGTTCTATCAATGAAGCAGGGACTAAATATGCTTAAACAGATAAAGAATGTGTGTGTCACACTGGACCGCGAGTACGGCGAGAACACTATGGAACCATTTAACCGACTTTATTCCGTTTTCGAGAATATCACAGTTATGAAAACCTGTACTAAATTTACACAGACGAAGCTTCACGGTTACTTCACGAAGCTGTAATGTTTGTAAATGATGTAAAATCACTTATAAAAACTCTCTCTCAAAAATAGGCTACTAACATAGAAATGACTTATACTAATAAAAATACAAAAATGTATGCTTATATTTAAGGCGGTTTTTTTGCCGTTAAAATGTTCGATTATTTTTACAAACTTGTTTTAGCGGGTACCTCTCGTAACGGACATTTTTCCTCGGAGCCGACGGTGTCCGCAGAAGGGAGGTTCGACTGTTATAGAAGACATTTTATGATGACAAAGAATAAATGTATATTTTAATGCACTAGTTTGACAATCTTAATTTGTTACACATTAGTTTTCAACTATTATATTTATCAATTGTTATACGTCGCACCGACACAGATAGGCCTTATGGTGACGATGGGACAGGAAAGGGCTAGGAGTGGGAAGGAAGCGGCCGAGGCCTTAATTAAGGTACAACCCCAGCATTTGCCTGATGTGAAAATAGGAAACCACGTAAAACATCTTCAGGGCTGCCGGCAGTAGGATTCGAACCCACTATCTCCCGGATGCAAGCTCACTGCCGCGCGTCTCTAACCGCACGGCCAACTCGCCCGGTACTGGGTTATTTGGACCGGTAGTACTGTGTAGCCTAAGTTGTAAATGTGAAAGTAATTTATTGATTGATTGATTTTATGGTTTTACAGAACAAACCAAACCAAACCAAACCAAACCCCATTGCACTACAGCCCTTGAAGGGCCTTGGCTTACCAAGCGACTGCTGCTCAGCCCGAAGGCCTGCAGATTACGAGGTGTCGTGTGGTCAGCACGACGAATCCTCTCGGCCGTTATTCTTGGCTTTCTAGACCGGGGCCGCCATCTCACCGTCAGATAGCTCCTCAATTCTAATCACGTAGGCTGAGTGGACCTCGAACCAGCCCTCAGGTCTAGGTAAAAATCCCTGACCTGGCCGGGAATCGAACCCGGGGCCTCCGGGTAAGAGGCAGGCACGCTACCCCTACACCACGAGGCCGGCTTTACAGGACAAAACCATTTCGATAATCAGCCCCGGTGTGGATGTATGAAAAAGTATGTTAATACGTTATCTGTCAATCACTGTCCTACATGTACATAAAGTAGGCCTACATGTTACATGATCCTACCACGATTTGGACGCATGATTCAATGGAGATTGACTGAGAACGAAAAGAAAACTCTTCACTATACTGCATCCTTTAGTCGGTAGAGCTGCGGTAACTTCTCTTAATTCTTGCCTCGGCTGCTGTAAAAAAAAATACTTACCGCTACTGGAGATCCTATCTCAAGGGTGATCAGTTTTTCGTCGCCTTCAGGATGTTATCAAGGAGTGTCTAACTATGGACTATCTAGACTACCTATTAAAATAAATCATTTGACTCAGACTGATTTTTAAATATAACAAATCTTTATTAATCCAAAGTAAACATAATTATCGTCTTTAACTGAGTGATAAAATGAAATATAAACATAAATTATTAAGTTGTAAACGTGTCGAATACTAGTTTAAATGCAAACTTGCAAGCTTTTACAGGTATTTTAAATGATTCTAAAATATTATGTAATTAATTCATTAAATTATGATGAACTTTAATATCAAATTAATTAATTTACTATCACCTTATTAATTTATCTTATGCTTGAGAATGCTGTAATTAATATTTTGATCATCAATGATCTAAAGTGCATTACACTGCCTTAATAAGCACACGTTAAATTATGTGACTGACACTAAATGTCAACAGTTGTTGTATAATAGCAAATTATAACTTTACATGATGGGTTACTAACTTTTCAACACCTTAGAACATTCCAATTTAAATTGCCGGAGTCATTTCTCCTTAACCTTTGTCTATTATTTAAATATGGCAAATTTCCATTGCAAATAATGAATATAAAATATAAAAATAAAATAAAATCACTGTGTAACTTTCCATCATTTGACAATAGATTTTCGAAACTGTTATTACTGAAAAACTCGGAAATTACTGAACTTTATTGTTAACATAAATATTACTATTTTTACAACAATGTGGGATCTATAAAATCCTATTTGAGTATCCCTAAATGTTTACTTTTACAAACTTAATTATTCGTAATTCATGGATATCACATATAATTAGTAGCAAAATATAATTTATTTACCAAGTTTTTAGTTCAGTAACTCCTATAATTCTGTTGTGCATTGTTGTGTGAGATGAAATAGTAAATCTATTACGTTGTTTATTTAATTGTTACGCGAGCCATGTTTCCCTATCTAACTTAAACGTGTATGATTATTAACTCACTAAAAATGAAAGAAAAATTAATGAAATTACTATGTTACACTATAGTAACAGAGGAATTTTACCTAATTATACTCATAAACACTAAGAAAATAACCATCATGGCTGAAAAACAAATGACCTCCTAAATCCTACTTATGTTCACATTTATTTACATAAATTTTATCCACACACACACTATCAAAAAATATAATTGGTCTCAGATTGCACCGTTACGTATTAAAACATGGTCATCCTGCTCAGAGTCCAATAATTACAAATCTCTGAGTGTAGACGTTTTTCCATGACCATAATAGTCTTTCATGGCTTCATTGATACTTTGCAGTGGTAAATAAATATATGATAATCACGAATAAAGCAAACAAGAATCCGCTTGAAATATAACAAAAATCTGGAAACGTGTCGTATTACTGGCTTAGCAAATATCAAATTAAATATAAAATTGTAAGTAAAATTATTGCAACCCGATCTTCGCACTTCAATTGGGAGTTTAAGACTGCTTCAATGAATATTAATCCTGATAAATTTTTATGGCTTACGTATAATAACGTTAATTAACGATGGTGTGTCATATTGCTTTATATTCTTCAGTCGTAATATTCACATATTACATTATGCACATCAACTTATACTAGGGCACGTGTCCTTACACTCAATTTTATTACTTCCTCGGCACACACTGCCGGCATTTATTTTCTCAGCTCTAATGGCTAGAATGTTACTAAATTACATCAGCTCTTGGCTGGAAGACTATTTCTTCAGCTCCGCGGCTTGTATATCTTATTTTCATCTCATTATCATTGGGAATTTTATCCACAGTGCATATCAACTTATCACTTGTATTACTCTCTCTACACCATAAGCCTTATCACACAACACCGTTTTCCTGTACCCAATTTCCACACTACTTCAATACGTATATCATTTTACACTCCCCATTTGAATGCTTCAAATCGTTACCTTCCAATACTCATTATAACTCCACTGATCTACTCATTAATAAATTATCTGACTATGCTCAATATCAAATATCTCCTGTTTAAATCTTCACCTGTCCATGTTTCTTGTACTCAGGTGCAGCATATTCTGACTGACGAAACTCATCGAAAATTGAACATATAACTTTTTCATGGCAAAATTTTACACTAATTAAAATCTTATTCACTTCATTAGACCTGCAAATATAATTTCATAATGTGCAATCTCGTCAAAACTCATTCTAACGACCTCTAATTTAGATTCAGTGCAGGTCTTAACATCAATCCAAATTAGTAAAACTGATAATAATAATAAGAATATTATTAATAATAATAATAATAATAATAATAATAATAATAATAATAATAATAATAATAATAATAATAAAACCTTTGTGCGTGAATAAAACACCCTACCTAAAGATATCCTCTGTGCTATACGTTAAAATAAACTACAATGACTAAACATCTAACTGACAACTCGCGTAACTAACCTATACAAATAGTAAATTACGTCTTAGATTTATCCTTATAATAGGTCTACTCACATCGTTGCAATCAGGTTTCGCCCGCGCCACGGGCGTCTTTGCTGTTGAATTAGAACACATTGGCATTGATTTCACACATTAGCACAATATTGTCGTATCCATTCATGTCGTTGATAACAAGTTTCACATGTTTACAATCTCTTGCTGCCTTATTTCTAATACACACTTTATGACCTAATTTAACACTTTTACTTTAAAATTATAAAGGTACACATCTTCCTCCTATCGCAGATTATACGTTTTCCACATGGATGAAATTTCCTGCGTGGTGAATATCAGTTAGCTGGACTACTGTTTGTCTTGCGATTGCATTTTCCGGCTACCTGCTCTCGGCAAAGTTCCGTTAATCCTGTTACAAAGTGTTATTCACCCCTCTAGTACTGGCCTCCTTCTTCTACACCCACTTGTAGTACAACTGTTTGTTTACCAGTTTGTTTTCCAGTTACTGGAAAATGAAATTACTTCCTCACTAACTTGCTGGCAGATCGCCATTGACATGAAGTCCCCTCTCTTACGAACTGCCTTCTGTTGTTAAATACATCGAAGTGATGTACAAAGAAAAATAAGATTAATGTCAACTCTTATTATATCAAAAATGAATAAATGTTCCTCGACGTGTGCTTAATACTTGCATCATATCTGTTACAATGTCATTATAGAAGCACATAAACTTATTCAATGCTTACACACTGTGCAAAATCTTGAAGTGTCCCATAAATACAATACTATACACGAGCGTTTTCAGTTCACGTCTTCATCTTGTAACGGTTCAAATCCCGTTACAAGATGATATCTGTATTTTTATTATTTTATTATTATTATCATCATCATTATTATTATTATGTCCGTATTATTATTATTATTATTATTTTATCTGTGATATTATTACTATTATTGTAATTATCATTCTTATTCAATTCAGTTTTGCAATGCTTGTCACTTGCAGGATTGTACTTAGATGTATGCATATATACGTATGTGTAGAATAACACTGAAGATATGTACAGTGAGAATTGTTATATATCAGATGTTGAGTGTGACATCCTTACATTGTGCAATACTGCTGGTGATTCTGTCAAGTCATCGCCACGTCATGGCTACGTCATCGTGAGCATTTAGCAATGCGCTCAGAGACTCAGCCGCCCCAGGGGATTTCACCATTACATGTAATACTTAATTACGAATATATGTTACTTGTTGTTCTCATTCCTTTCTTAAATCCTAACTGGTACACTGAGAGTATAGAATAATCTTCCGCCTATTTCATAATCATTTGGGCAAAATTCCGTTATAAATCCCGGCTCCATGGCTAAATGGTTAGCGTGCTGGCCTTTGGTCACAGGGGTCACGGGTTCGATTCCCGGCAGGGTCGGGAATTTTAACCATGATTGGTTAATTTCGCTGACACGGGGGTGGGTGTATGTGTCGCCTTCATCATCATTTCATCCTCATCACGACTCGCAGGTAGCCTACGGGCGTCAAATCAAAAGAGCTGCACGTGGCGAGCCGAACTTGTCCATGGACACTGCGCGCCCCTAACAGCACTGCCAATTCGCTCTGTACGACAGTTTCATGCTAGCGTTTCTACCTCACATGTACTCCTCACTACAATTTTGCAATTTTATGTGTTTGACAGACTGGAAAGAGCTTCCTAAGTCGACACTGGAAAGTATGGCTTCCATCTTGACAATTTATTCTGCCAGTCAGGCAAATTACGAAGCCAAAAACTCAAGTTACTTAAAATCAAAATCATGAGCAGTGACAGATCAATTACATTTAATAAGATATATTTAGAATTGAAGCTCGTTCCTAAGTGCACACCCATAAAAGTTAAACCTACAACAACTTCGGCTAAAATATAAACATCCAAATCACAATTAATATGGATCAGAAACGAAATTAAATTTGCGTAGATAAAGAAACAATAAATCAACAAACAAATTCTACGCATCCATTTAAATCTAAGTAACTTCTGGCATCACACTCAATGGACACCCTCCTCTAACATTTTACACGATGGCATTAAAAAAGAAGCAATAAGAAGCAGAAGGTCATTCACAATAAAATATATAACCTAATCTTTAAACAGAAAAACCAGAAAACAATAATCACGAAAAACTCGCTGATTTTCACCAAGATCAGGCAGGTCAGACACTACCTTTTCTAAGAATGAAATAAATCTGCTGGAGAAGGGAATCAAATTCAATTGCCAGCAACTTCATAACCTAAACAACACCAAACAGCTAATTACTGACGTAGACATTGCTTGGGACAAAATTATCCTCTCCACAAAGATAAATAATAAAAAACGTAGCCACCAAAGAAGCCCTAAAAATAATCACACACGAAAATTCCACCAAACAGCCGAATTATGCCACTCAGTACTCGGCATTAAACAGTTAAGAACAAAATAAAAACGGCAACCGAATCGTCACTAAAGCGGATAAAGGGAACGCAACTGTCATAATGAAGAAAGTTGAGCGCATAGAAAATCAATAGGATTCATTAACAACAACGGAATCAGAGAACTGCAACACGACCCGACGAGTAAATTTCAAATCGAAATAAAACAAGCTATCAAGGTAACACAAATTATTTTCACAAAACAAGAAAAGAAGGCCTTACCATCAAAAATCCCAAACTGCCCACGCTAAGAGCCCTCCCCAAAATACACAAAAACTCGTGTCCCATTAGACCAATAGTAAATTTTAAAGATGTTCCAAGTTATAATTTAAGCGAACAACTCAACAAAATTCGAAAAGAGAAAATCTCACTTAAATAAGATAGATAAATTAAAAACAGCCTAGAACTAATTAAATAAGTAAATAAACTTTTGACATCACCAACATATACACCAACATTCTAGTAAATGAATCTATTAAAATTATCGAAAATCTTCTTAAAGAAAACACTTCACTACAAGAAACCAAAGAAATTATTAGCCGACGTAGGATCATGTAGAACGAAAATTGCTTTACATTCAACGACAAAATCTGTTGTCAAAAAGGGTTAGCGATGGCTCACCATTGTCAGGTATAATTGCTAATATTTTTCTTAATAACTTCGAAAACTTCTTCTTAACCGGCCAAAATTCAATAATAATAATAATAATAATAATAATAATAATAATAATAATAATAATAATAATAATAATAATAATAATAATAATAATAATAATAATAATAATAATAATAATTGTACCGGGCGGTACACCTCCACGCCACTAGTTCAAATATTGCGCCAGTTGAAACTCCTCTACAGGAGAAAGCCTGAACTTTAACAAACTGTATTAACTCAACGGTTTCTCGGAAGATGTCACTACTGTAAATTTGGTAATTTTGAAGTGTTCTGAACTGTGTCTATTTCGATTTGTGTTTGTTTGCTCCGTATCAAGAAGTTGGGACATTCTCTAACAGATGTCTCTACCAAAAACTATGATAACGCACTCTGGTGTAAAGGAATGTACTTTTTTGAAGATACCTTGTATCCATAAGTTTGTTCCTTGTTAAATTTCTCTCTTTCATTTTTTGGGTTGGCAATATTGATCTCTGTTTCCGCCAGTTTTGAATTCAGCCAATCCCGAATTTTCTAATTTAATTTTCCTCCATTCCTAGGTTTCTTGTTCATGTTGTGTGTAACTTTTGATGTTAGCCAATAAAAGGAAGGGGTGTGGCGCTTTTATTTCATGAAAGGTCTCGAAGCTTCCTTGTGGGTATAAAACTGCTGAGGTTCATGGCTCGTCGCCACTCCATCGACATCTTGCTTAGTGTGTGAATATGTAGCAGGGGGCGGAAAGCGCCTCTTTCTTCGGGCAGCAGTTCATCAACGAGGTAATGGCCGTTTAATAACTTTATTTCTTGCTAGCTCAGCAGTTTAACCCACGGGGCAGGTTCAAAACTTTTCTCATGTAACCTACCTTTAAAATGTAAAAGACATTTGGTAAAAATTCCGTCTCTTTAACTACAAATTGGGATAGAGAATGCCTAAACCTCTCGAGCTCCCACTCATATTGTTTTGAGGTGACTACGTTTTCATAACCGATTTTCTTCTTTTCTGAATGTAATAAAGTTTTCTTATACGAGTCACCTCCTTAGTATGGGATTAGCCCTTGTGTAAACGGCCTAGTGCCAAGTAGGTTTTAAAAGTGTATTAGGAGTGCAAGCTACGCCTCCAGCCAATTTGGTATTTTGGGCCATGTAATTAACCTGTTCCTTTTCTGAGTAGGCCCAGTAGGCTGGGTACATGATACCCCTGTGTAAATTTGTAAGTTGTGCCAGCAGGCAAGTGATTGTAAAAGTCGAGGATGCCTTAAATAGGCGTGAGTAACTGAGAGCCAGTTCGCTCGTTTCGAATTAGGTTTTGAGTGCCTCTTGAAGGCCGGAATGTGTTAGGTGGGAGCAAGGGCTCCTTGCTTTCAGGGGAATTCTGCCCCAGGTATTCTGGTTGCATATTGGTAAAGTGGAGCTTGGAGCTCATTAATTATTCACCCGGGGCTTGGACCCCAGCAAATGTAATTTCTTAACTTGTTTTCCTGCTACTTGGTACCTGTTACTCTGTTGTTGTTGTTATTTGTTGTTTTTGAAAAGAAAATATAACCTTTTTAAAGTTTTAAATTAACTTTAATTTGGTAGTTGAGACCTATTCCAGCCCGCACCTTCTTTCACCTCTGCTGCTCCACAGATTTCTCGGAATAATAATAATAATAATAATAATAATAATAATAATAATAATAATAATAATAATAATAATAATAATAATAATAATAATAATAATAATAATAATAATAATGTTATTGGCTTTACGTCCCACTAACTACTTTTTCGGTTTTCGGAGAACCAAAATTCAAATGGAATCGTACACTGGAGCAGATATGTAGATGACGTAATATGCATATATGATAATGGCGTCACTCATGCACACCAGTTATTAAACACACTAAATTCTTTACACATATCCATCAAGTTCACAATGAAACCAGAAACTAACAAGAAAATAAACTACATAGACATCACAATCAGCAGGAATAATGAAAACCTGTCTTACAATGTATACAGAGATCCCACACAGACGTCACCCACTATTGACAACTAGTTGAACCCCCCCCCCCACACACAAAGTAGCATGACTGAATACAGTGATACACAGAGCTATTTCCATACCAATGAGCACAACGGATTTCATTGAAGAGATACAAATCATTAAACAAATTGCGAAAGAAAACAACCACCCTCCGGGAAGAATAGATAAACTTTTAAATAAATGCCCGGGAAACCACCACACATGACAGAGAAAAATACGTGGTTCTCAACTACGTTAACAACAACACATACAAAGTAGCTAATATTCTCAAAAAAACAAGGTCTAAAAGTAGCCTTTAGAACGAACAACACACTTCAGAGACACGTGAGCAAGTGCAACATAAACAAAAAAGACCTTTTCTCGAAGTCAGGAGTCTATGAACTCAAGTGCCAAGAACGTAACTGCAATGCCATATATATAGGAAAAAAAACGTAATTTCCACACAAGATACAAACAACACAAAAACGCGATAATATATAATCGGCATCCAGCCTTCTGAGAGCACATATACG
This sequence comes from Anabrus simplex, assembly GCF_040414725.1. Classification (NCBI taxonomy): domain Eukaryota; kingdom Metazoa; phylum Arthropoda; class Insecta; order Orthoptera; family Tettigoniidae; genus Anabrus; species Anabrus simplex. The sequence continues at coordinate 803,628,943 of NC_090266.1, forward strand.
ACAGTTCGTACCATTTCACTGATACTAACACAGACCTACAAATTTTACACATCGAAAATAAAAGTAAAACTTTGAATATTAAGGAAGCAATCGAATTTTACATCGTAAAAAATCTAACGAAACCAACCTAAATGACCACACGCATTTAAAGAATTCCCCACTCTTCGCTTTACTTATATAACATCTGGTCAACATTTACTGTAGAAATGAACGCTTAACGGCATTTTTAAGTATGGTCTATAGTAAAATTAACGTCTAATAGATACTCTCCATTTCAATTCCGCACTTTATTCAATCATTAACTTGCACTTATCCATAATACATAAATACATTTTTACATGCTCCCCCTCCCCCGTACCCTGTGGATGAAGGAAGGTTCCTCAACACTCACATCGCCCCATCCCTACTTCCCCATCACCTCACCAACGCACGGTATTATAGATTACAACATGGAGAAAGTACTGGCCTGTTCTCCCTTATCCAATAGGAAGGATCTACAGCGTTCCAGTAGCCCCTCCCCTCTCCACGGAACAACAAACTTTGCTCAAAATCTTCCAGTCTTCCACTAGCTTTTTCTTGACCACAGTCGTGAAATAGTGTTTGTGATGTTTGGGACATCACTGTATATTTTTAATTATTGAACTATATATTTAATTGATAAGATGTATATATGTAATCACTGATAGGTCATTTTAAAATTAATATGTATATATATATAGGGTTTTTATCATCCATTTCAATCATCATTTCATTTCTTTGTATCGCGGCTATAACGTATTCTGAACGGACAAATTATTGGGTAAAGTATTTCAACATCACGCATATTTATAACTTGCAGTAAATTTTCCAATAGCCGTTGTGAGGTGACCAGAGTCAGCAGGCTAATTTCAGCCCAGTTCCAGGAAAAGTACGTCATCGAGGTTACGAGAGATATTACCCTCTCCACCTCATGAAGAGACAGTTGATACATTATTAACACCCACTTTTCAAACTCCGCTTCGAGACGCTTTATTTCAGCGGGAAAGTTCAGCCTATGTGAATGAACGTAATGAAGCAACGTGATGGATCCACAGCAATACATTGGAGAAGGGATTAGACCTCGAATCTTACTGGACCATGTGATATGGCTGATGGAAGGAGACTTTTGAACCGATAAATACCACCGACAAGGGCTGGAGAGGACATTCGGACATTCGGAGATTCGGACTTTCTCATTTATATTATTATTCATACTCTTACTACGATTCGACGTCTACACATCTGAGAAGATTTTAACTTAGTTCACTTCGCATCTGAGTATATTCTACTCAAAAGTTACTCTCATTGGGACTTGTTATCTCAATGACGAGAGGTAGTCAACGGGAGACCGGCTTTGACTAGTATAGGGCAGGAGAGCTCTTATTATGAAATTAGCTACGCTACTGTTCCGTAATACGGAAGAATACGAATGTATTCTCTCTATGAACAAAACTCATGGTGGTTTTGCACTTAAAATTAGGACTCATTACGACTTTATGTAAGGAGTACAGTAGGAAGTGTTAAGGACAGGAAATGTAGAAGTAGGACTGGAATCCAACAACAGAGAAGGCAGCCGGTACGAGATCCACATATCATCAGCTTCAAGACAACAGAGTCTACATATGGTGAGCTTATGGCATAAGTTACTGCAAGTCTTCGCGCAACAGTTCATTTTTAAAATTAATTTCATTCAATTTTTCTTTTGCTTCCGTAAGTTCAGATGTCGTTAAAACGTCGTTACGTCACGTTTTTCATCTTAATAAATAGCTGTTCTAATTTGTATTTTATGAAATGATTATTAATGATCCTTAAATTCCAAGTTAGTGTACTTAATGATTTGTGTTCCGTTCACCTCACCCCTGGGAGTTTTTTGAGTCTCATTACGCATTATTATTATTATTATTATTATTATTATTATTATTATTATTATTATTATTATTATTATTATTATTATCTACTTTTGTTTTCAAGCCATAAGCTTGAAGACTGGCGCCCTTGGATATATTGTTTATGGAGAAACAAAGACATATCATTTATTTATTTTAATATTAAAGTGACCCGCCACGTTATAATTTTGTTATTCATCTGTGGGCCAAGTGGGTACGTCACATGTCTGATGCCAACGGACTAAGCTTCAGCAATCCAGATAAGTACAGTATTTTGTTCTTCATTATGTTAATACGGTGTTGGTTGAGTACTTATGAAATCAATATTTGTTAGGTTAAGGTTGCCAGTATCGCACCGGCTCTTAAATCGCACCATCACTTTTTTAAATATACCGGACGTATGTATGCACTATCTAGTGATAGTAATTCGAACTAAGGAACATTGCCAAGATGCTACAGTGCTTTGATCTCCATGTGCGTGTTAATTTGTGTTTTATTTGTGTGACCATTTGTATGTAAGATTTGTGTACTTTTCGTACGGGTCCTGATATTAAGGTGAGAAGCATTCGTTCGTTTACTTCTATTACATTAGGATAGGTACATTTATGTACCCTTTGAGAGCCTTATATTTGTGATCCGTCCAAATGTTTGGGTTAGGGCATGGAAAACTCACAAATTTGAGTGGTTTCTGAAATCGCACCACCACTGAGTTGCCTAAATAGCACCGGTGTGATATAGGAATCTTTACTGGTGCGATTTGGGAATCGTATTAAATAAAGATGCTTTGACTAGATATTTTCATATGATACATTTATAGGATAAAATCGTTTCAAGAGTGGCCGTGAAAGTCGACGTTCCATAATGAGTATAGGCCTAATGTTGTTGTTTCGTTCTTTCTAGAATTCGGTTAATATTGCAGGGAGGCAGTACGGGAAATAATCTCCGGAAAATATGACGCGTGCATTGGTGGAGTTTAAAGAAGAGAAAATAAAATTACATGAATGTTGCAGAAAGTATGAAATACCAAAGAAAACTTTTCTAAGGCACACCGAGGAGACGTTAACCGTGGCAGCAACGCGGCAGTTAATGGAAGACAAATAGCGTTACCACTCGCAGCTGAAGAAGAACACATTAGTGTCATTTTAGAGTTCGAAGAAAGCTTGTTCAGTCTTACGGTAACTGACGTCAGGAAGTTAGGTTTTCAAATACTTGAGGCTAAACAAGGAGAAAAAAAATGGCTGGAATGAATTGGGTCTACGTTTTTATGAAACGTCACCCCACACTAAGTTTACAACAGCCTGAAAATGTGTCTATTGGTAGGAAGAAGCAGAAATAAGCCGGAAAGCAACGATCTACCACTTGCCTAGCGGTATCATCTCTTCCAAATGTTGCGGTTGAAAGTACTGCAGATGACTGGTTCTGCATCATTTGTGAGGAATCTATGGTAGAGGACATCGCGCAATGCACAGTCTGGACTGGACCTGAACATTGATACACTTATTTTCTTGCTTTCAGTGGACTGATTTATGGACTTTTAATTCCATAGCAATCATACAGCTTCTTAGAAGTGAAGCTTCCACGGTGTGGAGAATTATTTAATTTAATTTCCTGGTTGAACCGTGTTGTAGTTGTCTGCACAAATCATTCATGGTTTAAGACATACAGACCACAACATAAACAAACGGGCCGAAACCCCATTACATAACAGCGCGGGCAATCAATCAATACTGATCTGCATTTAGGCCAGTCGCCCAGGTGGCAGATTCCCTATCTGTTGTTTTCCTAGCCTTCTCCTAAATGATTTCAAAGAAACTGGAAATGTATTGAACATCTCCCTTGGTAAGTTATTTCAATCCCTAACTCCCCTTCCTATAAATGAATATTTGCCCCAGTTTGTCCTCTTTAATTCCAGCTTTAACTTCATATTGTGATCTTTCCTGCTTTTATAAACGCCACTCAAAACTTATTCGTCTACTAATGTCATTCCACGCCATCTCTCCGCTGACAGCTCGGAACATACCACTTAGTCGAGCAGCTCTCCTTCTTTCTCTCAATTCTTCCCAGCCCAAACTTTGCAACATTTTTGCAACGCTACTCTTTTGTCGAAAATCACCCAGAACAAATCGAGCTGCTTTTCTTTGGATTTTTTCCACTTCTTGAATCAGGTAATCCTTGGGAAGGTCCCATACACTGGAACCATACTTTAGTTGGGGTCTTACCAGAGACTTATAAATGGCCTCTCCTTTACATCCTTACTACAACCCCTAAATACCTTCAAAACCATGTACAGAGATCTGTACCCTTTATTAACAATCATATTTATGTGATTACCCTAATGAAGGTCTTTTCTTATATTAACACCTAGGTACTTACAAAGATCCCCAAAAGTAACTTTCACCCCATCAACGCAGTAATTTAAACTGAGAGGACTTTTCCTATTTGAGAAACTCACAACCTGACTTTTAACCCCGTTTATTAACATACCATTGCCTGCTGTCCATCGCACAACATTTTCGAGGTCACGTTGCAGTTGCTCACAATCTTGTAACTTATTTATAACTCTATAGAGAATAGCATCATCCGCAAAAAGCCTTACCTCTGATTCCACTCCTTTACTCATATCATTTATATACCAGGTGGCTCTCGAACGCCGTACTTTCTACTTATAAATGCCCCGCATGCACAAATGATGAATTGGATGTCTACCAACTGATTTTCACAGGGGAACTACTGCCAGCGGGTGGTTACGTCAGAATATGAAGAGATAAGAAACGGAGTGTCGCTCGCAGTATGTTACTCAGCGCTACTGGTCTAATGCTCCCCTTGCATTAGTAAACATCGTTTTCGACCGCATAGTTCCAGGCTGGTGTATCGTAGAGCAGCACTATATTTGCTGTCTTCATATCGGCAATGATTAGTGTGATCAGCAGCAGTGAATACACAGACATTATTTTAAGCTGCACAACCTGGTCGGAGTGCAACAGAAGCTCCAAACAGACGTACGCCTTCTACACACATATTTCACCGAACAGTAATAGTTTCTGTTCCATACAATCAAATCTTTTATCGTGTTGAATGTCTACACGTGTATAAATGAATACGTTAATAGATTTCATTTACTGCATCTTTGGCGTGTATACAAACAGTAGCGGCGGTTATGGGGCGGGGTGAGGAGGGACAGTAGCTCCCACCCCTACTTTGTGGAGTAAATATTACATTTTATTCCACTTTAGCCAGGTGGAACTAGGAATTATTTTAAAAAAAGCTATTTATATGCTAATATGCTTATATGCTAAATCTTTCCTTTATTGTATAGCGCTACTGCAAGTAGTGGAGACTTTGCATGTGCTGTGAGGAAGGGTAGTAGGGGTACATATTTTTTTTGCCGAGGTCGTGGCCACTGAGTTATAATTCACCCGCTTGCCGCGCGCATTCGTCAGTCTGGCAGTCTATTTATTGTCTGTTAGTTTCTTAGTGTGTATTCAAGTACTAAATCATCTTAATTGCAAAATCATGCCGTATATCTATGTAATTGTACCGGGTGAGCTGACCGTGGGGTTACGGGCGCGCAGTTGTGAGCTTGCACTCGGGAAATAGTGGTTTCGAAACCCACTGTCGACAGCCCTGAAGATGATTTTCCGTGGTTACCCATTTTCATACCAGGCAAATGCTAAGACTGTACCTTAATTAAGGCCACGGCCGCTTCCTTCCGATAAGTTCTATCTGTGTCAGTGCGACGTAAATTCAATAAATTGTAACAAAACATATATTTAATTGTAATTGTAATTTCAACGCGAGAGAATACCAACTTTACTTTCACCGGACTAAATTATTTCGTTTGTATTATGTTATTTTATATGTACATGTAATTAATCTTCCCCGTGGATTATTCGTAATAATAGTTTTTGAGATTTTGATTCAATGCTATATAATAAAATTTTCACCAGGTCTCGCAAACATACTACGGGGCATTTACATAATAAATAACATAAAACAAAGAAATAATTTTGGAACGTTGGTATTAGCTCCCGTTGAAATACGATTACAACTGAATATTTTTTTTTTTACAATTGGCTTTACTTCGCACCGCCATAGATAGGATTTATGGCGACGATGAGACAGGAAAGGGCTACGCGTGGAAAGGGAGCGACCGTGGCCTTAAATAAGGTACAGCCCCAGCACTTGCCTAGTGTGAAAATGGGAAACCACGGAAAACCATCTTCAGGGCTGCTGACTGTGGGATTCGAAACTACCATCCCCCGAGTGCAAGCTCAGAGCTGCGCGCCCGTAACCCCACGGCCACCTCGCCGGTATAATTAAATAGAAGTACGGCATGAATATGCAATTAAAACCATTTAGTATTTGAATACTCACTTAGAAACTAACAGACACTAAAGAGACTGCCAGACTGATGAATGCACGCGGCAAGTGGGTGAAGTATAACTCAGTGGTCACAACCTCGGCAAAAAACATGTACCCCTACTACCATTCCTCACAGCATATGCAAAGTCTCCACTACTTGCCGTAGTGCTATACAAATTGGTTAGCCGAGACGAACAGCATTTTGTGCGTATTTCCCTCAATAATTATGTTAATAATAAAATAAATTAAACAAAGGATTAGCAGTTAAGATAACGAGGTTTGTACAAATAGCTTTTTAAAAATAATTCCTAGTTCCAGCTGGCTAAGTGGAATAAAAATGTAATGTTTACTCCTCAAAGTAGGGGGAGGGGGCAACTGTCCCTCCTCGCCCCACCCCTAATCACCGCTACGGTTTGTAGACACGCCAAAGATGCAGAAAAGTAAATCTAATAAATTATTAATGTATAGACGTGTAGACATTCCACTCGATGGAAGTGTTGCTTGTATGGAACAAAAGCTAATACTGTTCGGTGAAGTACGTGTGTAGAAGGCATACGTCTGTTTGGAGCTTATGTTGCATTCCGACCAGATTGTCCAGATTAAAATAATGTCTGTGTATTCGTCACTGCTGATCACACTACCAATTGCTGATATGCAGACAGCAAATATAGTGCGGCTGTACCGTAGACTAGCCCAGAATTATGCGGCCGAAAACGAAGTTTACTAATGCAAGGGGTGCATTAGACCGGTAGCGATGACTAATATGCTGCGAGCGACAGTCCGTTTCTTATCTCATCATATTCTGATGTAACCTGCCCGCTGATAGTAGTTCCCCTGTGAAAATCGGTTGGTAGATATCCCATTCATCATTTGGGCATGCGGGCCATTTATAAGTAGAAAGTGCGGCGTTCGAGAGCCACCTGGTACATAAGAAAACATAAAGGTCCAATAATACTGCTTGAGGAATTCCCCTCTTAATTATTACAGGGTCAGATAAACCTTCACGTACTCTAATTCACTGAGATCTATTTTCTAGAAACATAGCAACCCATTCAGTCACTCTTTTGTCTAACCCAATTGCACTCATTTTTGCCAGTAGTCTCCCATGATCCACCCTATCAAATGCTTTAGACAGGTCAATCGCGATACAGTCTATTTTACCTCATGAATCCAAGATATCTACTATATCTTGCTGGAATCCTACAAGTTGAGCTTCAGTGGAATAAACTTGCCTAAAACCAAACTGCCTTCTATCGAACCAGTTATTAATTTCAAAAACATGTCTAATATAATCAGAAAGAATGCCTTCCCAAAGCTTACGTACAATGCATGTCAAACTTACTGGCCTGTAATTTTCAGCTTTATGTCTATCACCATTTCCTTTATACACAGGGGCTACTATAGCAACTCTCCATTCATCTGGTATAGCTCCTCCGACCAAACAATAATCAAATAAGTACTTCAGATATGGTACTAAAACCCAACATATTGTCTTTAGTATATACCCAGAAATCTGATCAATTCCAGCCGCTTTTCAAGTTTTCAACTTTTGTATCTTATTGTAGATGTCATTGTTATCATATGTAAATTTTAATACTTCTTTAGACTTAGTCTCCTCCTCTATCTGGACATTAACCTTGTAACCAACGATCTTTACATACTGCTGACTGAATACTTCTGCCTTTTGAAGATCCTCACATACACACTCCCCTTATTCATTAATTATTCCTGGAATGTCCTTCTTGGAACCTGTTTCTGCCTTAAAATAGCTATACATACCCTTCCATTTTTCACTAAAATCTGTATGACTACCAATTATGCTTGCCATCATGTTATCCTTAGCTGCCTTCTTTGCTAGATTCAATTTTCTAGTAAGTTCCTTCAATTTCTCCTTACTTCCACAGCCATTTCTAACTCTATTTCTCTCCAGTCTGCACCTCCTTTTTAGTCTCTTTATTTCTCTATTGTAATAAGGTGGGTCTTTATCATTCCTTACCTCCCTTAAAGGTACAAACCTGTTTTCGCATTCCTCAACAATTTCTTTAAACCCATCCCAGAGTATGTTTACATTTTTATTTACCATTTTCCAGCGATCATAGTTACTTTTTAAAAACTGCCTCATGCCTGTTTTATCAGCCATATGGTACTGCCTAATGGCCCTACTTTCAAGACCTTCCTTTCTATTAAATTTATTTTTGACTACGACAAAAACAGCTTCATGATCACTAATACCATCTATTACTTCAGTTTCTCTATAGAGCTCATCTGGTTTTATCAGCACCACATCCAGGGTATTTTTCCCTCTGGTTGGTTCCATCACTTTCTGAATCAGCTGCCCTTTCCATATTAACTTACTTGTCATTTGTTGGTCATGCTTCCTGTCGTTCGCATTTCCTTCCCAATTGACATCTGGTAAATTCAGATCTCCCGCTACAATCACATTTCTTTCTTTGTCGTTTCCTACCTAGCTGATTATCTTATAAAATAATTCTGAATCCGTGCCAGTGCTAACCTTTCCCGGTCTGTACATTCCAAATATATCAAGTTGCGTATTATCTTTAGAAATGAGCCTTACACCTAGAATTTCACGTGTCTCACCTTTAACTTTTTCGTAGCTTACAAATTCTTCTTTCACTAGAATGAATACTCCCCCTCCCACCATTCCTATCCTATCTCTACGATACACACTCCAGTTCCGTGAGAAAATTTCTGCATCCATTATATAATTTCTCAGCCATGATTCAACTCCTACTACAATATCTGGTAAATATATATCTATTAAATTACTCAATTCTATTCCTTTCTTTACAATACTTCTACAGTTCAACACTAACAATTTTATGTCATCCCCACTTGATTTCCAGTTCCCTGTTCCCTTATCACCGCTCCCTAGGCCACCCCGTTTCTCTGAATATACCTCCCTATTACCCTTCCAAACAAATTTCTTAACTTATACGTACCACTGCGGTTTAAGTGAAGGCCATCTGAGCGCAGATCCCTAACTCCCACCCACCCATTAGGATCTAGAAATTTCACTCTCAGTTTCCCACATACCCACTCCATAGTTTCATTTAAATCCCCAATCACCCTCCAGTCAGTGTCCCCCCTACACAGTATTCCACTAATAACATCATCTGCTTTCTTAAACTTCACCCGTGCTGCATTTACCAGATCCCACACATCTCCAACTATGTTGGTACTTATATCAGCTTGCCTTACGTTGTTGGTAGCAACGTGAAACACTACCACCTTCTCCTTCCCTCCTCCCTCCCTTCTACTTTCCTCAACATCTGCCTCAACCTAATTCCTGGATAACACTCTATCCTGGCTCCCTTTCCTCCACACACTTTCCCCACGTGTCTAACGATGGAGTCCCCCATGACCAGAGCCTCAACCCTATCCAACTCATTTGATCCCCTCCCCTCCTGGTCAGTCCTATCTTTCCTGATAGCTGCAGAAGCTACTTTCTCCTCTCTTTTCTCCTTCCCATGACCCTCTTCCACCTGTCTTTTCCTATCCTCTACTCTACATTTCCCTTTCCTACCTTTTCCCTTCCTCCTACTTTCACACATCTCAGCAACAGTCCCCTGTCCCTCATCTTCCCTCTGTTGTTCTTCCTAGTGACTCGTACCGATTCCGCACAGACACCTGTCCTGAATTCTGATCCTGAATAGAGCCCTTAGCCTGCAATCTCCTTCCCCTTAGAATATTAGACCACCTGTCTTCTACAACACCCCCCTTTCTTTCCCCTCCCTCTTGTACACCTACTGTAACCTGTACATTGTTTGAGGGAGTCCTATCGTCCTTCCTGTCTTCTGTGATAATCCTAATTATCTCCCTCAAACTATCCAAATCCTCCCTCATACCCCTCAATGCCTCGCCATACCCACAGTTCGTACACTCGCGCTCCTTAGCCATTCTTTACGGAAAAAATGAAAATAAAAATAAAATAACTTATTTGCAAAAAATAAATGAACGGAGGGATATATTGTCTGGGATAGTACTCAAAGATCACACAACAATAAGGTAATTAATATACGACTACACTACAATACAACTCTATTTTTTATCCTACAACCCCTAACAGGATAAAAACTGCTGTTAATCTATATATATATAATAACTTGTCCTGACTGACTGACTGACTGACTGACTGACTGATTCATCATCGCAGAGCCAAAACTACTGGACGTAAAGAAGTGAAATTTTGGGGATATATTCATATTAAGATGTAGGTGCTCGCTAAGAGAGGATTTTTGGATATTCCTTCGCTAAGGGGGTGAAAAGAGGGGTGAAATTTTAAAATGAGTGTGTCTATATCTCGAAAGTTTAAAAGTTTACAGATGTAAAAATTGGTATTTAGAATCTTCTTTAAAAATAAGGAAACACGTATTTTTTGTTTTCAGAAAATCCCAATAGGAGGGGTGAAAAGGGGTGAAAATGAGGAAAATGGGTTGAATGCCCTTAATCAGGATACCAGTACTTATATCTCAGAAACTGAAGATATTACAGACCTGAAAATTGGTACTTTTGATCTCTTTTAAAAATAAAGAAACACGTATTTTTTGGTTTTTGGAAAATCCAATTAATGGGAGGGTGAAAAGGGGGTGAATTTTTAAAATGAGTGAATCTATATCTCCAAACTTTTAAAGTTTGCAGATGTAAAAATTGGTATTTAGAATCTTCATTAAACATAAAGAAACAATTATTTTTTTGTTTTCGGAAAATCACAATAGGAGGGGTGAAAAGGGGTGAAAAGGGGTTGTATGCCTTTGATGAGGCTACTTATATTTCAGAAACTGAGGATATTACAGACCTGAAAATTGGTGTTTGGGATCTCCTTTCAAAATAAAGAAACACGTATTTTTTGTTTTTGGAAAATCCAGTTAATGGGGGGGGGGTGAAAAGGGGGTGATTTTTTAAAATGAGTGTATCTATATCTCAAAACTGTTACAGTTTATAGATGTAAAAATTGGTATTTAGAATCTCCTTTAAAAATAAAGAAACACGTATTCTTTTGTTTTCGGAAAATCCCAATAGGAAGGGTGTAAAAGGGCGAATAATGGGTTGAATGCCTTTAATGAGGCTACTTATATTTCAGAACCTGAAGATATTACAGACCTGAAAATTGGTATTTGGGATCAACTTTAACTGTAAAGAAACACGTATTTTTTCGTTTTTGGAAAATCCAAATGTTGAGGGGTGAAAAGGGGGGTGAATTTTTTAAAATGAATGTGTCTACATCTTAAAACTTTAAAATTTAGAGATGTAAAAATTGGTAGTTAGAATCTCCTCTAAAAATAAAAGAACACGTATTTTTTTGTTTCCTGTAAATCCCAATAGGAGGGGTATAAAAGGGTGAAAAATGGGTTGAATGCCTTTAATGAGGATACATATATCTCAGAAACGGAAGATATTACAGAACTGAAAATTTGTATATGGGATCTCCTTTAAAAATAAAGAAACACGTATTTTTTTAGTTTTTGGAAAATCCTATTAATGGCGGTTAAACAGAAGTGACAAATTGGGGTAAATTTTTGAAAGATTATCTTGGAAACGTAAAATGTTACAGACGTAATAAGTGGGTGTTTGGAATCTCCTGTAAATGTAAAGAAACATAGGTGATTTGTTTTTGGAAACTCCATTTAAGGGGAAACCAAAAAGGGTGAAATTTTAAAATGATAATTTTTACAGTATATCTAAAAAAACTTAACATGTTACAGAAGTGAAAAATGGTATTTTTATCTCTATTAAACCTAAAGAAACGTGTATTTTTAATTTTCGGAAATACCACTTGGGTGGAGGGGGGGTGAAAGTGACTGAGCATGGTGTTGAATTCTTTTAATTAGGCTACTGATATCTTAAAAATGAAGATGTTACAGACGTGAAATTTGATATTTGCAATCTCCTTTAAAAGTAAAGAAACACGTATTCTCGGAAAATCCAATGAAGCGGGGGGAGGGGGTGAAAGAATTGAAAAATTAATTGACTTTAATTGTATGAGAATATATACATCTAATAAAAACTAAAGTTGTTACAGACGTGAAAATTCGTATTTGGATCTCCTTTAAAAACGAAGAAAAACGCGTTTTGGGGGGGAAACCATCTTGGGGGGCGGGAGTGTAAAGGAGTTGAATTCCTTTCATGAGGACACATAAATCAAAAAGTGAAGAAGTTAGAGTCGTGATAATTGGTATTTAGAAGATCCTTCACTCTTAAAGAAACAAGTATTTTTTGCGGGAAAATTCACTAGGGGGGGGGGGGAGTAGTTTGAAATGAAGTGACAAAAGTAAATTATATTTATGGGGATACTTATATCTCAAAACTGAAGGTAATGGACGTGAACATTGGTGTTTGGAATCTCCCTTAAACATAAAGAAACACGCGTTCTTTTAATTTGGGGGGGGGGGGGGTTGGCAGTAAAAACTAACGGCGGTGGGGTGTAAAAGGAGGTGAGACCAATTGATTTTACTGTTCTTAATGTACTTATAAGGATCCTCCGTTGCTCAGGCGGCAGCGCGCCGGCCTCTCACAGCTGGGGTTCCGTGGTTCAAATCCCGGTCACTCCATGTGACATTCGTGCTGGACAAAACGGAGGCGGGACAGGTTTTTCTCCGGATACTCCGGTTTTCCCTGTCATCATTCATCCCAGCAACACATAATAATAATAATAATAATAATAATAATAATAATAATAATAATAATAATAATAATAATAATAATAATAATAATAATAATAATAAGAACATTAATAATAATAATAATAATAATAATAATAATAATAATAATAATAATAATAATAATAATAATAATAATAATAATAATAATAATGTTCCGGACCGTCGTCAAATGTGCGGACCGCGCTGGAAACGGCTCCTGGACGGGTAATGACTTAGAATGCAGTCCGGCCGCGGGTTCAGTGCCGCCAAGGCACCCAATATGACACCACGCCGGATCTCCTGAAGGATTTTATCCAGATTAAAAATGATTAAAATAAAATACGGTCTGGCAAAGATTTACGGACCCAACTGACCGGGAAGAATACCTGAGCCTAGCCCGGGAAGTACGAAATCGATTGCTGGAAAGGAAGATTGAAAAATGGGAGGAAACGTGGCGTAATATAATAGAAAACGAGTCAGATCGGGAATATTGGTGGATTCTCGCTGAAAACGTGTCAGACCGCGAATTTCGGCGGATTATATATCTAAAACAATAAGCATTAAATTACAAATTTCAGTATAATACCGTAGCGAAGCACGGGTACCTTGCTAGTCTATATATATATAATAACTTGTCCTGACTGACTGACTGACTGACTGACTGACTGATTCATCATCGCAGAGCCAAAACTACTGGACGTAAAGAAGTGAAATTTTGGGGATATATTCATATTAAGATGTAGGTGCTCGCTAAGAGAGGATTTTTGGATATTCCTTCGCTAAGGGGGTGAAAAGAGGGGTGAAATTTTAAAATGAGTGTGTCTATATCTCGAAAGTTTAAAAGTTTACAGATGTAAAAATTGGTATTTAGAATCTTCTTTAAAAATAAGGAAACACGTATTTTTTGTTTTCAGAAAATCCCAATAGGAGGGGTGAAAAGGGGTGAAAATGAGGAAAATGGGTTGAATGCCCTTAATCAGGATACCAGTACTTATATCTCAGAAACTGAAGATATTACAGACCTGAAAATTGGTACTTTTGATCTCTTTTAAAAATAAAGAAACACGTATTTTTTGGTTTTTGGAAAATCCAATTAATGGGAGGGTGAAAAGGGGGTGAATTTTTAAAATGAGTGAATCTATATCTCCAAACTTTTAAAGTTTGCAGATGTAAAAATTGGTATTTAGAATCTTCATTAAACATAAAGAAACAATTATTTTTTTGTTTTCGGAAAATCACAATAGGAGGGGTGAAAAGGGGTGAAAAGGGGTTGTATGCCTTTGATGAGGCTACTTATATTTCAGAAACTGAGGATATTACAGACCTGAAAATTGGTGTTTGGGATCTCCTTTCAAAATAAAGAAACACGTATTTTTTGTTTTTGGAAAATCCAGTTAATGGGGGGGGGGTGAAAAGGGGGTGATTTTTTAAAATGAGTGTATCTATATCTCAAAACTGTTACAGTTTATAGATGTAAAAATTGGTATTTAGAATCTCCTTTAAAAATAAAGAAACACGTATTCTTTTGTTTTCGGAAAATCCCAATAGGAAGGGTGTAAAAGGGCGAATAATGGGTTGAATGCCTTTAATGAGGCTACTTATATTTCAGAACCTGAAGATATTACAGACCTGAAAATTGGTATTTGGGATCAACTTTAACTGTAAAGAAACACGTATTTTTTCGTTTTTGGAAAATCCAAATGTTGAGGGGTGAAAAGGGGGGTGAATTTTTTAAAATGAATGTGTCTACATCTTAAAACTTTAAAATTTAGAGATGTAAAAATTGGTAGTTAGAATCTCCTCTAAAAATAAAAGAACACGTATTTTTTTGTTTCCTGTAAATCCCAATAGGAGGGGTGTAAAAGGGTGAAAAATGGGTTGAATGCCTTTAATGAGGATACATATATCTCAGAAACGGAAGATATTACAGAACTGAAAATTTGTATATGGGATCTCCTTTAAAAATAAAGAAACACGTATTTTTTTAGTTTTTGGAAAATCCTATTAATGGCGGTTAAACAGAAGTGACAAATTGGGGTAAATTTTTGAAAGATTATCTTGGAAACGTAAAATGTTACAGACGTAATAAGTGGGTGTTTGGAATCTCCTGTAAATGTAAAGAAACATAGGTGATTTGTTTTTGGAAACTCCATTTAAGGGGAAACCAAAAAGGGTGAAATTTTAAAATGATAATTTTTACAGTATATCTAAAAAAACTTAACATGTTACAGAAGTGAAAAATGGTATTTTTATCTCTATTAAACCTAAAGAAACGTGTATTTTTAATTTTCGGAAATACCACTTGGGTGGAGGGGGGGTGAAAGTGACTGAGCATGGTGTTGAATTCTTTTAATTAGGCTACTGATATCTTAAAAATGAAGATGTTACAGACGTGAAATTTGATATTTGCAATCTCCTTTAAAAGTAAAGAAACACGTATTCTCGGAAAATCCAATGAAGCGGGGGGAGGGGGTGAAAGAATTGAAAAATTAATTGACTTTAATTGTATGAGAATATATACATCTAATAAAAACTAAAGTTGTTACAGACGTGAAAATTCGTATTTGGATCTCCTTTAAAAACGAAGAAAAACGCGTTTTGGGGGGGAAACCATCTTGGGGGGCGGGAGTGTAAAGGAGTTGAATTCCTTTCATGAGGACACATAAATCAAAAAGTGAAGAAGTTAGAGTCGTGATAATTGGTATTTAGAAGATCCTTCACTCTTAAAGAAACAAGTATTTTTTGCGGGAAAATTCACTAGGGGGGGGGGGAGTAGTTTGAAATGAAGTGACAAAAGTAAATTATATTTATGGGGATACTTATATCTCAAAACTGAAGGTAATGGACGTGAACATTGGTGTTTGGAATCTCCCTTAAACATAAAGAAACACGCGTTCTTTTAATTTGGGGGGGGGGGGGGTTGGCAGTAAAAACTAACGGCGGTGGGGTGTAAAAGGAGGTGAGACCAATTGATTTTACTGTTCTTAATGTACTTATAAGGATCCTCCGTTGCTCAGGCGGCAGCGCGCCGGCCTCTCACAGCTGGGGTTCCGTGGTTCAAATCCCGGTCACTCCATGTGACATTCGTGCTGGACAAAACGGAGGCGGGACAGGTTTTTCTCCGGATACTCCGGTTTTCCCTGTCATCATTCATCCCAGCAACACATAATAATAATAATAATAATAATAATAATAATAATAATAATAATAATAATAATAATAATAATAATAATAATAATAATAAGAACATTAATAATAATAATAATAATAATAATAATAATAATAATAATAATAATAATAATAATAATGTTCCGGACCGTCGTCAAATGTGCGGACCGCGCTGGAAACGGCTCCTGGACGGGTAATGACTTAGAATGCAGTCCGGCCGCGGGTTCAGTGCCGCCAAGGCACCCAATATGACACCACGCCGGATCTCCTGAAGGATTTTATCCAGATTAAAAATGATTAAAATAAAATACGGTCTGGCAAAGATTTACGGACCCAACTGACCGGGAAGAATACCTGAGCCTAGCCCGGGAAGTACGAAATCGATTGCTGGAAAGGAAGATTGAAAAATGGGAGGAAACGTGGCGTAATATAATAGAAAACGAGTCAGATCGGGAATATTGGTGGATTCTCGCTGAAAACGTGTCAGACCGCGAATTTCGGCGGATTATATATCTAAAACAATAAGCATTAAATTACAAATTTCAGTATAATACCGTAGCGAAGCACGGGTACCTTGCTAGTTACTGAATATATAAAGGAATACGCAGGAACTACACAATTCTAGACTGCAATTAAGACTATCCTAATTACAACAACAGAATTTTAGTACGGCAAGAGTTTCTACGGATACCTCTGCTACACCAGTACTACACAAATATTTTACAATAATAAAATAAGCACACTAAATTCTGATAGGATATTAGGCTACTCGTATACTACTGTACAGTACACTACAGTAATTATTAAACTACTTTCAGACGTATCCTAGTTACAATACCGGTACCATATGTCACTACTAAGCACAAACAGAAATAAAATTTGCAAGAACTACTGTACTCAAAGATTACCAACAAAGCTAAATGCTTAGACAAATTATTATTAGAACCAATCAGAACTACGCTCTAATAGATACACACGAAAGATGACACAGGAATATAGCAGGCAAGATACGGCACTATCTAAATATACTGTATCTACACTACAATGTATCTACACTACAATGTATCTACACTACAATTTTCAGCTGAAGTGTGGTTATATGAACTTTTACCGCTGGTGGATTAGTATTATTTTCCCTACTACGCAGGACGGAGAATAAAAGTGTCCTTAAATGCTGAGAATAAGAGGCTGTCTACTATAATTTATGTCAAAACCACGCCGGGGCTTGAAATGCAGTATTATTGGGATATAGGAATTTGATTATTAACTTTTATTCGATGAATAAACGAAGGTGAAAAGTACAAAGTATGCAGGGAACTAAGACTACAAATTATGGGAATAATGAATCAGCTGACTTTGTATTTTATTTAAATAACTATCATGTGCAAGCCCCCACTACCTGGCTGTGACACACACTTTCCAGAATACTCACGTGACAGCCAGGGCTTACGTCAGCCAGAAAGGCTAGGATATAAAAGGCCAAGGTCAGGGCCGCTCTAGTAGTGTAAATTTCTGCCTGGGAGACTGATTACCTCGGATCGAGTAGGAGTATTTCAGTCGCCTTGACAAAGAATACTGCAATGTATTCGAAACGTCGGCAAACTGTACGTGATATGCAGACAACTACAACACGGTTCAACCCGGAAATTAAATTAAATAATCATACAGCTTTTTTGAATATAGTTTTCAGGTTATGTTGTTTTTCATATTTAGTGCAATACATAGTGAGACTACTTTGGAAAATACTCTTAGTTTTCAAAACAAATTCAACTGAAATCTACGTACTGGTAGGCATGAGTGCGATTTTGGCAACCTATGGTGCAATTTAGGAAACCAGTAGCCTAAATGGCACCATTCGTAGAGATTTAGAAAAAGCACCAAAATGCATTAGTATACATTATAGTAAAACTATTTTAAAATCTTTTTGATATCCAAAACACATATGATCATTTCTATATATTTATATTACTGAAATAAATCATCTTAAGACTTCTATTACAATTTTTATGAAAAGTGGTGAGATTTAGGCTACTTCACCCTAATACTTGTTCCTATTATCACCTAACTCTCTACCATTGACAAGTTTACGCAACGTTAACAATACTGTGCATATTTACGCATGATTTAAGTGATTTGATAGATTTTTAGGATGTTCTTGTAGAATGAAACATGTCGTTCTTTGTGTAATAGTGTGTATTTTTTAATTGTATGTTTATAGTGTTATAATTTTTATTGTAATTTTGTGTATTTGACAAACTTGGAAGTTTTTATGTCCTATTTGATTAAGTCGACACTGGGAAGTACGGCTTCCTACTTAACAGACAAAATTTTGTAATGAGCTTGTGCCTCTTAGATGCTGGACTACAGTAACCCTTTGGAGCTCAGTCTCCTGGAAAGTAAATAAGTTGAGCAAATATGCTCTTTTAAATGAGTGTACCTTCAGAGCTATATTGCTCATCCTTTGTAAATTATTGTGTCGATAATTTTCTCTACTGTACCTGATTTCTGGACTTATAGTCCACTGTTGTTATCCGACCTGACGAGAGCTCATTAACTGTTAATTTTTGTTGTTCATTCAGATTATCTATAAAATTTTAAAATAAAAAAGAAGGAAATAAGTAAAATAACAAAATTTAGTGCATTAACTTATGCTCTGTTCATTTCCCTGTTCACCCATTCACCCTAGCATTTTCTTACACATCTGCGTTCCACGGAATCCCCGGAATAATAATAATAATAATAATAATAATAATAATAATAATAATAATAATAATAATAATAATAATAATAATAGCGGGCGAGTTGGCCGAGCGGTTAGGGGCGCGCAGCTGTGAGCTTGCATCCGGGAGATAGTGAGTTCGAACCCCACTGTCGGCAGCTCTGAATATGGTTTTCCGTGGTTTCCAATTTTCACACCAGGCAGGGTTGTATCACGGTCGCTCCCTTCCCATTCCTAGACCATTCCTATCCCATCGTCGCCGTAACACTTATCTGTGTCGGTGCGACGTAAAACTAATAATAATAATAATAATAATAATAATAATAATAATAATAATAATAATAATAATAATAATAATCACCTGCTGTTGTTCCCAGAATTAAACTGACTTGTAGATTTTTTTGCAATGGGATGAAATGTATGAATTCCTCTTTCTCAGGCTTTATTAAAGACATTTCCACCCTGTGGATTTTAGCTTCATTTCATATTTCTTACAATTCTTAATTATTTCTTGGTTAATAATATTGCCGAAATCTCTTGCAATGAAGGTTTATTATATGGAAATTAATTATTTATTACTCGAAGTCGGCCGAAGTATTCCGAGCTGGCTAGAATGGGCGGGCCTCTTGCCACGGTGAGTTCTGATGCCACGGACGTGAGATAAGCTTGCAATAAAGAATTATGGTTGCGCTTGTGGTTGCATCTTGTAGTTGTAATTTTCTAGTTGCAATATTTATCAGGATGGAATTATGGGTTCAACGTGTTTCCTTATTTTTAAAGGAGATTCCAAATACCAATTTTCACGTCTGCAACATGTTCACATTTTGAGATATACTGTAGATAGGCTAATTTTGAAAATTCACCCCCTATTTCAGTTCCCCTTATGTGGATTTTCCGAAAAAAAATTACATTTCTTTACTTTTACAGGAAATTCCAAATACCAGTTTTCAAATCTGTAATATGTTACGTGTCTGAGATAATTTTCAGTTATAGTCGTTTTAAAAATTCACCCCGTTTGTCACTCCTGTTCATCCTCTATTCATCGGATTATCCAAAAACACAATACGTGTATCTTTATTTTTAAAGGAGATTCCAAATACCAATTTTCATATCTGTAACATCTTCAGTTTTTGAGATATAAGTCTCCTCATAAAAGGTGTTCAACCCCTTTTCCACCATTTTTCACCCCCGTTAATGGGATTTTCTGAAAACAAAAAATACGTGTTTCTTTATTTTTAAAGGAGATTCCAAATGTCAATTTTTAGGTCTGTTAACTTTTAAGTTTTTGAGATATAGATATCCTCATTTTAAAAATTCACCCCCTTTTCACCCCTTTAGCACCGGAATATCCAAAAACCCTCTCTTATTAAGCACCTACACCCTAATATAAATGTATCCCCAAAATTGCATTTCATTATGTCCAGTAGTTTTGGCTCGGTGATGATGAATGCAGTCAGTCAGTCAGTCAGTCAGTCAGTCAGTCAGTCAGTCAGTCAGGACATGTTATTTTATACTTATAGATTGTAGGGTGTTCTATGTCTGTAATGCCATTTGTTTCACAATATTTTGATATATTTATCCGTTTTAGGTCAACTCAAGACCACATCAGTAGTTTTCAGCTTTCGTGTCTGTTTGTTTCTTTGTATATTTGTTCCACCATCACGGATAAACGGCTGAATTGATCTCGGCCAAACTTTACATTTAGCGTCTGGTTGCGATATACATACTATTTAAAAATCACTGAATAGACTGTGGTTTTATACGAAGACCAGAAGAGTTATCTTTTTTTTTTTTTTTTACTTTTCTTTTACTCTATTGAATATATCTCGACCAAAATTCTTATATGTAGAGTCTATTCATCCAGGAGTAGGTTTCAATATGCATATTATTTACAAATCACTGAATAAACTGGGGTTTTACAGAAGGACTAGAAGATGTTTTCAATTTTCTTTTACACTATTGATTACATCTCGACAAAACGTCATATTCAGAGTCTTCTCATCCAGGAGCAGATTTCGATATGCATATTATTTTTAAAAGTCACTAATAGACTGTGGGGTTTATAGGAAGACAAGAAGAGTTCTTCTGCTTTCTCTTACATGATTGATTACATGTGAAATCTGTAGACTATATTATGTGAAAGGCCCCTTCATTTTAAATTATTTTTGTTATGTACATAATTTCGCTCACTCTTCAAATGATGGAGAAAATTACTATTGCCTACAGGCTTCATGCGCTGCAGCCAGTGACGGACACACTCGCAGATCTACAGTTATTTGAAATATCTATAACTGAAGAAAATCAGAGGATGCCTCATATTTCTCTCGGCTTCATAATTACCCCCACCTAATGTATCTGAACACAGAGGTAACATGAGGTAGAACTTTTCCTTTTTGTGTCTGTCTGTCTGTCTGTCTGTCTGTCTGTCTGTCTGTCTGTCTGTCTGGTTATCTATCTGTTTTTATATTCTTAAAAGTGGAAAACTGCTGGACTTATTTCAGTCATACTATGTATTTGGAATCTACTCACTCAGGATTGTGTTATCAGGTGCATAGATGTCATGGTAATCACATGGAGTTGATATTTATAGGAAGATTATTCTCAAATATTTTCGTTAACATTAGGTCTATCAAAAGACTGTATATAACAAACGTGTAAGAATATGTTATTTCCGTTCCTTTATGCCGTTTACGTATTTATCGTACGACGGATAATAACGCAGATGATTACGAAAAATTGGATTTTTAGTCCAAGTCCCATGGGACACGTCGTGCATGTCACTTCAAGGTGGGCAACGGGAAAAACTAAAGAGCCATTTTACTTTTTTCGATAGCACAGATATAAAGGGAGGTATCATCAAAGTCAGAGCGCCACGCAAGTAGTCAGGCATACCATACGCAATCTGAGAGCCACGAAGAATTTCGCACAACTTCGGACCAGGAACGGTACCGTACAATAAATTCGGAAATTGTCCTCATTCTCTCTCGGCTTTGTTCAGCTTTATCATATTTTACGTTACTGCCAAGCGCTTTCGAAGTAAAATACCATTTTAACAAGTTGCATCAAACGTGCGAATAGAGCCATGTTACTTAGTAAAAATTCCTGAAGGAAACATGTAATCCACTGCAAATTCCCGTGCGAAGGACGGGTACAAATGCTAGTCCACAAAAAATTTGAACAGCCCCCTCCATTCCCTAGACTTAGGCCCTTTGGTACATTATCATAGGCTAATATAGGCAAAATATCCAATTTGTGGCACAAGGACGAGACAGAGCTCATTTTAACCTCACGACGTGAAGGACAAAGCTCGGTGTGCCCTTACGGAACACCGAAGACCACATTTTAAGGCCCTAAAGCTAACCGTTTTTCAGATATTGGCACCACACTACCCCCGCTGTAGGAAAATGATGAAGAAATGACCGGCTGCAACCATGGCAGTGTCAGCTCAAATATTCTACAGTAGAATACAGGTCTGGTGATCGAAGTAGGCACGCGCGTGAGTGTAGGCAGTGCCAAAGAGATAATTATTCTGTTTAAACATTTCAGACTCATAGCTAGCGTTAATCTACCGAGATACTTATAGTTTCTGGAACCACATCCCCATATTCTTATCAGCATAATTATTGTGAATAGCACCAAAGTGTTTTCACTATTTACAAGGCCGATTTCTAACTAGCGTTAATTTGCCGAGATAATAACAGCTACTGAATCCACATTTCCATACTCAACCGAGCAAGTGGCGATTTAAATAGACCAAGCGAGCGGCTGTGTGGTTTGGATAGCTTTCAGCTTGCATTCGGGAGATAGTGGGTTCGAACTCCACTGTCGGCAGCTCTGAACATGGTTTCCCATGGTTTCACATTTTCACACCAGGCAAATGTACATTACTTAAGACCACGGTCACTTCCTTTCCAATCGTAGCCCTTTCCCATTCCATCGTCACCATAAGACCTATCTGTGTCGGCGCGACGTAAAACAGATCTTATCAGCATAATAAATTCGAACAGCACCACAATTATTTTAAAACCCATAGACTGCGTTAATCTACCGAGATACTCTTAAGGGGCCCATTCACGGTCGAGCGGGTTGGCGAGCCCGTTCGTGACCTTGGTCGCACTGACCGGCTCGAAGGTGTATGGGGGGTTGTTGAGGGTTGGGCTCGAGGTTGGGTCCGTGTTGGCGGTTCGACTGCTAAACCAGCGAACCCGACCGGTTCGCCAACCCGTCAGTGTGTGTATGGCCACTACCTGACCGGCTCACTGTGGTTTCGTCTGTAGCTTAATTTGGTTTCTGTGTGAGTTAATTAGGCCTACCTCAACTAACAATGACTTTTGAGAAGAATAAGCAGTTCCGGGAAGAATTTATTGAAATGTACCGGGCGAGTCCTGGAGCTTTCCCATCCTTGCGTCACGGAATGCCTTCCATGTGTTAGTGCGACATTCGAACGCTAATAATAATAACAATAACAACAACAATAATAATAGTAATAATAGTAATTTGAAGAAGAAGAATCCATGGTCTCCCGATACTCTCGTACAAACATTATTAGCCTATAGACCATTGTGCTATGATATATATGACTCTCGCGCCTCTGCACTTAACTTGTTAATACTGTAAGTAGGCTATGTATCATTACTACAGTAGTGGAATTTTCTGTATGTCATAAGTAGTAGTGAAATAACATTTCCCAAACTAATCACTTTCAAAAGAATATTACGTTTGTTTTACAAAAACTATCTTATAATACATCACAATCAAAATTGTGTAGGCCCACTTACGTGCAAATATTCCGACTGCAACGTATCGAAGATTGCCTAACACGTCTCAGGAATGATTTTTCCAAGTAGCTGAGGAGATATTACACTGCTAAATTTCAGGTCTTCATAACTTTTTCCTGTCGCTAGAAATCGCAATGACGGAGCTCGATAGCTGCAGTCGCTTAAGTGCGGCCAGTATCCAGTATTCGGGAGATAGTAGGTTCGAACCCCACTGTCGGCAGCCCTGAAGATGGTTTTCCGTGGTTTCCCATTTTCACACCAGGCAAATGCTGGGGCTGTACCTTAATTAAGGCCACGGCCGCTTCCTTCCCACTCCCAGCCCTTCCCTGTCCCACCGTCGCCATAAGACCTATCTGTGTCGGTGCGACGTAAAGCAACTAGCATAAAAAAAAGAAAAAAAGAAAAAAGAAATAGCAATGTTACAATTAACCTCTCTTCAGCACAGATGGTATATCTTATGTGTGTCTCCTGTTTCTCTATGTTTGGCCGAATCAACTCCAACAATTTTTCGCAAAAACTGTCGCTATCCATACGCAGAAAGTTCTTATAATCTGCAGGTTCTTGTACGCACAGAGTTCTTAATAGGCTAACGTGTGAAAATCCTAGTTTATCTCTCAACCATTCCTTCATTCACACACGTTCCTTCTTCTTTACATCATTGCACAAATTCTGCAACAGCTACAGCCACTTTGGAATGTTTTCGTTGGGCCATAACAAAAACACTTTTTTGCTAGTGACTTTACGTCGCACCGACACAGATAGGTCTTATGGCGACGATGGGATAGGAAAGGCCTAGGAGTTGGAAGGAAGCGGCCGTGGCTTTAATTAAGGTACAGTCCCAGCATTTGCCTCGTGTGAAAATGGAAAACCAAGGGAAAACCATCTTCAGGGCTGCCGACAGTGAGATTCGAACCCACTTTCTCTATAACAAAAACTAGGCAATGCACATACTATTTGCAATACAGACTGGCGGACTGGTCCGCCAACGGGTTCGCCAGTGTATGGTCACCGTCGAGCCAGTCGAGTTCGGGGTGTGGATTTTATACATGGACGGGCTCGCCAACCGGCTCGACTGTGAATGGGCCCCTTTATGGTTACTCGATTCACATTTCCACATTCTCACCACCATAATGATTCTGATTAGCACCAAAGTGTTTATTTCCCGATTTACGAGGCCAAGAATTAGAAGGAATTCGTTAGTCATACACATTAATGTACGAATAGTAGTTTGAATGTGTTTAATCGCAGGTCGTTGCCTCAGTCTGCTTTGATCTTCTTTTCTCTGTTAGATCATCCCCACTTTAATTATTCCTATATGACCCTGTGACTTATTTTTGAAGTCTGTATAATATAATTTGACAAGATATGTGCTACTCGTAAGTTATAAGGTGAGGGATTTCCAAAAAGATTGGAGCATTTGTAATCGTTAGACCGAGCGAAGCCGGTTAAAATGGCTAGTTAGAGATGAAAGACAAATATTATGTGCATAGTAAATTTTATTGAATAAAACGTGATGCACTTGGAATGTGGGTAATAACTCGGTGGAGTATATATGAGAAATAAGAGACATAATTTAAGAGTTCGGGAGTAATATTACGAGTAAAATTAAGATCAATAAATTAATCACCCAATGTGCTAGGATAGTTGCTTGGCACAACATTCAAATTAAAGTGATGTTTGAGAAAATCAAATGCCTTTACATTTCTTTTATTATTGATTACAATCTGCTTTACATCGCACCGACACAGAAAGGTTTATGGTGACGATGCGATAAGAAAAGTCTAGGAGTGGGAAGAAAGCAGCCGTGGCTCTAATGAAGGTACAGTCCCAGCATTTGCCCGGTGTGGAAATGGGAAACCTCGGAAAACCATCTTGAGGGCTACCGACAGTGTGGTTCGAACCAACTATCTCCCGGATGCAAGTTCACAGCTGCGCTCTCCTAACCGCATCGCCAACTCGCCCGGTCTTTTCCATTTCTTTTGATGTCTAAACTATCGGAAAAAGAAAAATATGCATCATCCCCAAGGGCAGGGTCATTTTATTCACAAGCGATGTGACAGGTAAATCATCATTGCAGGAGTATATGATTACAAATGAAACATACATGTGACAGTAAAGGGTGCCCAAACAGCCGCATCAATACACAGTGAACCCCTCTTTGGCAGCAACACAGGCGTGTATTCGCGCATGCGAACGATCATAAAGGTGCCGAATGGTATCCTGCGATAGACTACACATTTTGATGCAATTCGGCAATGGTTCTTGCAGGCTCTAGAGAACGCCTAAGTTCCGCTTCATCATGTCCCATACGTATTTAATTAATTGTCGAGAGATGCTGTGAACTTGATGGCCAGGGCAGATGTTGTACACCACGTAGAGCATGTTGCGTCGCAGCAGCTGTATGTGAACGTGCATTGTCCTCCTGGAAAAGCACATCACCTTCCTGTCGAAGAAGTGGCATTAGCACGGGGATAACTTGTGCAATGTAGCGGCAACTGGTTACGTTAGCTTGCAGAAACACCAGCTGTGACTGCAAGTTGTAACTGATGGCCACCCACACCATGAAGCTTGAGGTGATACCTGGGTGTCGTGGGCGAATGCACTCTGAAATAAGCCGCTCAGCAGGTCTACGCCGTACATGTGAACGTCCGTCACTTGCATACAGACAGAACCTACTCTCGTCACTGAAGACAACAGAGCGCCATTCCCATCTCACTCACGACACCAGAGTAGCCGTGCTTGGCGGTGTCGTAGTGTCAGTGGTAGTCTGGCCAGAGGCACACGTGATCGTAATCTATTCTATCCTCTTTGATCGTAATCCTGCTACAAGCAGACGGTTCCCAATAGTCGTTGGTGACACAGCAGGTGTAACATGTGACCTAATTTCGTTTCTGGATGATGTTCGGGTGGCCACCGCTGCTCGCACAATGCGTCGATCTTGACGTACGTCTGTACTACGCGGACGTCCGGATCCTGATCTACGGGTGTGGGAATGTTCCACAGACAACTGCTGAAAGCAGCGACACACCACCGATTCATTGTGCCCAACATGTGCAGCAATCCGTCGATACGTCCATCCAGCTTCCCGCAGGTCCAAAATGCGACCCCGTTCAACAGGAGCACGTACTCGTCGGTGGAGCATGATTGTACACTAGAATGAATGTTGCAAACACTGTCCACCACTAACCTCAGCACAGTTACTGCCTGCAGAGTGCGCAGGGACTGGCCTCCTGAGCGCCATCTCATCGCCGATGTAGCGTGACAAATGAATCACTGAACACACTCCTTGAGGCCATCATGATAACTGACAGGTAAAGATCAATATTAAACTCGCCGTTAATCATTAAACTAGATTCAGGATAACGTATGAGTGCCCTAAGGAGGAACATTTTCAAATCGCCAGAATTGATGGATACTTTTGTACTTTTTTGCTGATTCCTAATCAATTTTTTTTTTCATTATTGAATTTGTTATTCTATACAACTGACCGCGATGTATTCTCAACGACAACTAACCTCCAACTGAGCTCGCCAGTCAATCTTTTTTGAAAATGAGAAAAATGTCCGTTTTCAAGTAATAATAATGGCGTATAAGTGCGGCGAGTATCCAGTATTCGGGAGATAGTGGGTTCGAACCCCACTGTCGGCAGCCCTGAAAGTGGTTTTCCGTGGTTTTCCATTTTTACACCAGGCAAATGCTGGGGCTGTACCTTAATGAAGGCCACGGACGCTTGCTTCCCACTCCTAGGCCTTTCCTATCCCATCGTCGCCATAAGACCTATCTGTGTCGGTGGGACGTTAAGTAGCTCGCAAAAAAAAAAAAATGGCGTATGGCCTCCGGTGAGGCCTGGTGCGGTTCTTTTTCTCGTAGACGGCCTATTATGCGACCTGCATGTCTGTGAAGATGAGGGCCCTACCTAGAATGATTTCTAATTCTGAATACGTCACACACACACACCCAGCCCCCGAGTCATTGGAATTAACCAGTTAAGGTTAAAATCCCCGAACCGGCCGTGAATCGAACCCGGGACCCTCTGGACCAAAGGCCAGCATGCTAACCATTTAGCCATGGAGCCGGACGTTTTCAAGTAAATAGTACTTTCAATAGCTCCGCGTGAACTATAACAATAATTCATTAAAATATGATTTTATTATGTCACTGAAATTAGTATTACTAGATTAACTAAAAATTATAAAACATTTGGAATTCTCGACCTACCTTTTCACGACCAGAAATGACGCAAATATTTTAAGATTTCTTTGTTTCTTTCTTTCTTAATCTGTTTACCCTCCAGGGTTGATTTTTCCCTCGGACTCAGCGAGGGATCCTACCTCTACCGCCTCGAGGGCAGTGTCCTGGAGCGTGGGACATTGGATCGGGGGATACAACTGGGGAGAATGACCAGTACCTCGCGCAGGTGGCCTCGCCTGCTATGCTGAACAGGGGCCTTGCGGGGGGATGGGAAGATTGGAAGGGATACACAAGTAAGAGGGAGGGAAGCGGCCGTGGCCTCAAGTTAGGTTCCATCCCGGCATTTGCCTGGAGGAGAAGTGGGAAACCACGGAATAACACTTCCAGGATGGCTGAGGTGGGAGTCGAACCCACCTCTACTGATTTGACCCCCCTAGGCTGAGTGGACCCCGTTCCAGCCCTCGTACCACATTTCAAATGTCGTGGCAGAGCCGGGAATCGAACCTGGGCCTCCGAGGTGGCAGCTAATCACACTAATCACTACACCACCGAGGCGGACTCTTTGTTTCTTCGACAGTGTATTTCAACCGCGTTTCCGGGCGAGATGGCCTTGCGGTTGGGGGCGCGCGTCTGTGAGCTTGCATCCGGGAGATATTGGGTTCGAATCCCACTGTCGGCAGCCCTGAAGATGGTTTTCCGTGGTTTCCCACTTCTCCTCCAGGCAAATGCTGGGGCTGTACCTTAATGAAGGCCACGGCAGCTTCCTTCCAACTCCTACGCCTTTCCTCTATCCCATCGTCGCCATAAGACCTATCTGTGACGGTGCGACGTAAAGCCACTAGCAAATGATATAGGGGCCTATATCGTGTTATTAATGCAGAAAGATGGAAAATAAACGTAATTTTCGCGAAATGATGGTATGACCCTAACGGAATAACGTGGTCAGCAGTGAACGAGGAGTAGATGTTGTTTCTATTAACCCCGCCCCTGTAGCAGTCAGGTGACCCTGTGTTTGTTCACATCTACCTATTTTTGCTGACGATGTCTGTCCATACGTGAGCTTGCAGGTGTTTCATTAGGTTTAGACATTTCCATTGAAGTGATGAACACTCGAGGCTCGTTCTTCTGCGAGATTCAAAAATGAACTAAAACGGCTGTAATTTCAAAAATATACATTTTTTTGCACCTTGTGTCCATTGCCACGTTTGATTTACACACTAAGGACTATTATTTATCAAAGTTTCAAGAATTTCGACCGACAGCCATTTCCCGTAAGGATTCTGCTGGGTCCTTAATTACTTTTCATGTCAACACTATACCGATGCCTTGGAGACACGCTAACGAGACCTTGTTCGTACATGTGCGTGGCGGTTTCCACTGGCCTTCATTCCTTGTCACGTGTCAGTCAATCGGTTACGACCATTCTCTCCTACAGCTATTCAAAACCGTATAGGAAACTAACCATGTAGTTTTTGATTACAACTTATGTAACATATCTCTTATGAACTTCCAGATTTCACAGGAACGATTTTGAAAACATGGAGTTTAATGGCAACAGCAGTCGAATTATGCGGCATTGAGCCTTGAGATTTATAATACGAGTAGAGTAGGCTTCCGCTTAACGGTTTTACTAGCCTTGCAGCTCCACATTCGGGAACGAAGAGGCAGGTCCCCACCACTGGCTGTCCTTAGAGTGGGCTTCCGTGGTTCTCCACTTTCACACGAGGCAAATGCCGGGATTGTACCTTAATTAATTCCACGGCTGCTTCTTTCCCACTCCTAGCCATTTCCTACCCCATCGTCGCCATAAGGCGTGTGTATGTGTGTGGTGCTTGATGATAATGCTTGTTGTTTAAAGGGGCCTAACATCTAGGTCATCGGCCCACCTATGTGTGTCGGTGCGACGTAAAGCAAATTCAAAGAATAAAATAAAATGTGTCTCGAAGTACGAAATTTGAATAAAGTTATTTCGCTCAAGTGGAATTCGAGGCCACCTACCAACCTCAATTATATTACCAGCATTCCCCCTAACCTACGGTAACACGGCGACTCCTGCCGGCAGCTTACCGGAAAGTGTAGCCTACTTGATGGACAACTACTTCCGCTTCACAAATGCACACGTTTTCTATCAGTATGCCATCGCATTTAGCATTCATTTCATACATATTTTTCCCAAATGTCCTGCTGTGATGATGCAGTGAGTGATTAAAGGCAACTGTGACTTGGTGTATGGCAAAGGAGAATCGACCATCACACCACTACTGACGTTCGTTGAGATGCCCAAGAACAGAAAACATCAGATGCAACGGATTCGCCGGCATTGAAAGACTGCAGATCAACTGCATACTTCAATAACCTAGTTTCTAAGGTGTATTAAATATTAAAAAAGTGTGGTAGCACCCAATTATCTCGTAGATTCGCACCTTAGCTCACATGTAACCAAGACGTTTATCGATCGTTCATTTGATTGTAGGCCTATACGTGTAGACACTCAATTCTATAGATTTCTTCTTTAATTTGATCTTAAGTGCTGTCGCAAATATGATAATAGCAATGTTGAGTCTTAAAGTACACGGTGCTGTGGAACAAGGATATTTTATCTCTTTGTGTGATTTCGGAGATTTCGAATAATGTTTCATGTAACATCAAAATACTATTAATAAGCAACAGGGAGGTTTTTTGTGCGATCTGAGACTTATATGTGAAATATCTCGCGGATAATGCTACGCTATCCTCTATTTCCAACTAGCACTGTGACCTCTTCTACTCTTCTACTTTTAGAGCCGTTACTTCGAAATAATTAACGGCTCCATCCAAACTTATCGTTCCTATGTCTTCCTTTACTTTTCTTGCCCTCCGTGGTCGATTATATTACTACCATTTCCTCCTCCATTCACATCACTTGATCCCACTACTGAAGCTGACTTACGTGCACACCTCCATCCACTGACTTCATTCCTATCCTAGACTTTACCTTTCTCATGAGGAGGGACCGCCCACTATTGTCCCCATCTGTTTGTACCAGCAGTCATTCTCTCTGTTTGTATAAGCGGGTAATCATAATATAATATAATATAATATAATATAATATAATATAATATAATATAATATAATATAATATAATATAATATAATATAATATAATATAATATAATATAATATAATATAATATAATATAATATAATATAATATAATATAATATAATATGTTGACGTCACCACTGAAAATAAAAGTGGTTCTGTTATGGAAGATGCTGTGACTGCTTTCGAAACACTATAAGAGATGCGTAATTCAAAATAAGAAGTCAGCATGATGATTTCTTTCTTTCTTTCTTTCTTTCTTTCTTTCTTTCTTTCTTTCTTTCTTTCTTTCTTTCTTTCCTTAGAATTTGCTTTACGTCTCACCGACACAGATAGGTCTTACAGCGACGATGGTGTAGGGAAGGCTAGGAGAGGGAAGAAAGCGACTTTAACCTTAATTAAGGTACAGCCTCAGCATTTTTGTGTGGAAAAAACGGAAAACTATGGAAAACCATCTTCATGACTGCTGACAGTGGGGTTCGCACCTGCTATCTCACAAATGCAAGTTGGCAGCTACGCAACCCAAAGCACACCGCCGCTCGCTTGATCTATTTACATCGGTATCGTAAAACCGTGGTCTATCTAAAATGAAAGAAAACATGCCAGACTCAGTTAAGTGGCAAAATTTACATACTTAAGTGAAACAGACCCCACGTAGTGATATCAAACCCGCTGGGACTCACTCAAATTATTAGCCTATAATCCATGAAGTCAAGAGAAACGGGAAATATTAGTTTTATGGTTTTTCAGGAAAGTTCAACGTTCATTAAAATCCGCAGTAACAGACCGATTTTAATTACGTTCCTCTGACCAGTATGGGTTATTTTCGTATATAATCGTCTTTTTGCCTGTACTTTCTGATTATTAACCTGATACTTGATTTTTATACTGGACAGGACAAATAATGTTGGATTCAGCTTATTTGTATCTGTCCGTTTGTACCTTACAGCGACATGGGAAACGGACAGGTGGATTTTGATGACACTGGGTATTGTAGTTTAGGATAAGGGCGAGTGGGGTTTTAGCCGGAGGGGAGCTTCAGAGTGAGCCTAAAACATAAACTCTATCTCTCTTTTGGCTGGTTTTAGAAAGAGTGCTCATGATAATGATAACATGTATTTAGAATTTTGTTTGCAAGCATTTTTTGCACCTTGCACGGAGATCACTCCGGTAACGTTTGAAAGGGGAGCCGATGACCTAGCTGTTAGGCCCTTTAAACAACAAACATAACCATCAACAACATCATCGTTTTAAAGGTTTTGTATATATGCCTCTACGTTGTTTAAATATTAACCTACTACTTTGTCTTCATACCGCAAGGAAGGGATTAAATCAAGAACAGCAGCAGTGCACGAAAGATGAAGCTGAAAAGGCCAGAGAGAGCCTGGAATCAAGTACGTCACAAGTTGCTGACAGCTACGTCGCTCAGAATCTTAGGAACAACATGAGAGTTAGACAAAACTTAGGACTTTACGAAAAGCTTAATTTCAAAAACGATTAGGCAGAAAGAAGTCATGGAGCGATCTACAGGAGAAGACGTGTTCGACGTGACTTTAAAGTATTTCTGAGAAAATTAAATTAGTTGGGATAAGTGTTGTGGCATATGCATTGCTTACAGAAAGTCAATGTCTGACTGCTACTAAGGCCCACGCGGACATATAAGAGAAATGCCCCCCCCCTCTCCCATGTGGCATGGAGCCATTGCTGTACCCATAAGCAATAAAAATACCGATTAAATTTAATGACGTTCTCTGTGAAGCAGTAAATGTTGTAAACTTTGCCAAAGCCAATACAACAGACATGAGACTGTTTAAAGCGCTGGGTGAGAGTAGTATAATGGGAGAGTTCGGGCGCCTCCTCCTCCTCCCGCCGCCTCCTCCGCCTCCTCCTCCGCCTCCTCCTCCGCCGCCGCCGCCCGCGGGAAATTTGAATTTTGGCGGGAAATTTGAATTTTGGCGCGAGATTTGAATTTGTAAACAAAGCCACGTGCTTTTTGACAGCTGTCATCGACAACAACGCAACGCCAACCTCACTGCTGCCATCTTGACGGACCTAAACCTCACTAGTACCAACCTAACCTAACTAGCGTGAGGTAAACAAACCCACGTGTTTTTTGACAGCCACGTGCTTTTTGACAGACAACAACGCATCGCTAACCTCAGTACTGCCATCTTGACGGGCCTAAACCTTAGTGGTACCAACTTAACCTAACTAGTGCGAGATAAACAAAGCCATGTGCTTTTTGACAGCCACGTGCTTTTTGACAGATTTGTAAACAAAGCCACGTGCTTTTTGACAGACAACAACACATCGCTAACCTCAGTACTGCCATCTTGACGGGCCTAAACCTTAGTGGTACCAACTTAACCTAACTAGCATGAGGTAAACAAAGCCACATGCTTTTTGACAGCCACGTGCTTTTTGACAGCTACCATCCGCCATCTTTAAACTACAGAGCGCTGTGCTGCCCTCTTGCGTCACCTGTCATCGGCAGTGCTGCCATCTTGGCGGGCCTAAACCTTAGTGCTACCAACTTAACCTCACTAGCTCGAGATAAACAAATCCACGTGCTTTTTGACAGCCACGTGCTTTTTTTTTGACAGCTGTCATCAGCCATCTTTGAGCACCGTGCTGCCCTCATGCGGGGCAATTTCGTCAGCTGTCATCCGCCATCTTTAATCCAGAGAGAACAGTGCTGCACTCTATGTGGTGGCGGCAATTTGAAAAATTCTATGTGCTCTTGTTGGGAAACAAAGCCACGTGCAGCTGTCATCAGCCATCTTTGAGCGCTGTGCTGCGGGCAATTTCGTCAGCTGTCATCCGCCATCTTTAATCCAGAGAGAACAGTGCTGCACTCTATGTGGTGGCGGCAATTTGAAAAATTCTATGTGCTCTTGTTGGGAAACAAAGCCACGTGCAGCTGTCATTCGCCATCTTTGAGCGCTGTGCTGCGGGCAATTTCGTCGGCTGTTATCCGCCATCTTTGAGAACAGTGCTGCACTCTATGTGGTGGCGGTAAATTCCACGTGCTTTACAAACCTATGCGCTTTTCTGACAGCTGTCATCCGCCATCTTTGAGAACAGTGCTGCACTCTATGTGGCGGTAGCAAATTCCACGTGCTCTACAAAGCCACATGCTCTTTTGACAGCTGTCACCCGCCATCTTTGAGCACTATGCTGCGGGCAATTTCGTTAGCCGTCATCCACCATCTTTAATGAACAGAGCACCGTGCTGCCCTCATGCGGGGGCAATTTCGTTAGCTGTCATCCGCCATCTTTTAATGAACAGAGCACCATGCTGCTCTCTGTAGTAGCGGGTAATTTGAAAAGTTCTGTTAGCTGTCATCCGCCATCTTTAATCACCGTGCTGCCCCGGTGACGGCAAATTCCACGTGCTCTTGTTTGGAAACAAAGCCATGTGCAGCTGTCATCCACCATCTTTAATCACCGTGCTGCCCGGTGACGGCAAAATCCACGTGCTCTTGTTTGGAAACAAAGCTATGTGCAGCTGTCATCCGCCATCTTTAATCACCGTGCTGCCCTCTATGTGGTGGCGGTTAATTCTATGTGCTTTACAAACCTATATGCTTTTCTGACAGCTGCCATCCGCCATCTTTAAGCTGTAAATCCCCGATTCTCGTGTTAGAAGTTGTAAAACAGATTCTTAATCCGAGTTCTTTGACGTCAGGAAGGGTAACCGGTCGAAACAATAGTGTATGACGTGAGAGGCTAGATACTGCCAGTTTTGCATCAGGAAGGGCGACTAGTCTTAAAACAAATTCTTGTGATTTAAAAATCTTAGTTTTGCGTCAGGAAGGGCATCCGGCCGTAAAACAATAGTTCGTGATTTAAAATCTAAGAAGTGCATCTAGCTGTAAATCCCCGATTCCCCGTGTTAGACGTTGTAAAACAGATTTTTAATCCGAGTTGTCAGGAAGGGCAACCGGTCGTAAAACTATAGTGTATGAGGTTAGATACTGCTAGTTTTGCATCAGGAAGGACAACTCAACAAATTCATGCGATTTAAACACATTTTTATTCCCAAGAGAATCGAACCCGAGACTACCGGGTGAGAGGCATGCATACTGTAGGCTATAGATTTGTTCTACAGTCCTCGAAGTATCGGCACAGTCATTCTGAGCGAGTTGTGTGGAATGCGTGTGTTAGCTGAAATTGTACACGTATCTTCCGGCTCGACCTTGAACGAGGACACTACATGCTGATAAGCGGCTTGTAACTCGCGAAGGTCTTCTTAGCTGAGTACCATTCAAGCTCTTAAAACACAGTACCAATTAAGGTTGTAAAATATTCTGAAATAGTCCTCCTCTGTGGTGTAGTAGTTAGCTGCTACCCTCGGAGGTCCGAGTTCGATTCCTGGCTCTGCTACGGAATGTGTAGCATTTAGCCTATGTAAGTTCCTAACGTAAAATATCATGATTGTACGGAGAGGTTAAAACACACACAGTGCCTACTCCTATCGAAAGAGCCTGCACGGTACCGGCATGTAGGCTTCTCCTGGTGAAGGAGCTTGCACATGGTTTAACGCCTACTATCAACAGCCCTTACTTAATGCTGGCTTTCTTGCACACCCCGCCTCACACCATAGTTTTACGACCGGCTGCCCTTCCTGACTAGGATTTTAAATCGCAGTATACGCGATAAATTTGTTGTAGCGGGTTTTATAACTAGATATCCCGGTACCGACACATAGCCTACTCCCGCTGAAGAAGCCTGCACAAGGCTTATTGCTTCCATCCGACAAATGAATCACCGTCAAGTCTTGTACTCAAAAAATCATTTTCGAAGGAGTCTGCACAAGGTTTAACGTCCCCATCAACAGCCCTTACTTAATGCTGGCTTTCTTGCACACCCCGCCTCACACCATAGTTTTATACGACCGGTTGCCCCTCCTGACTAGGATTTTAAATCGATATCCCGACATAGCCTACTCCTACCGAAGAAGCCAGCTTAACACCTCCATCCGACAAATGAATCACCCTCAAACACTCTTCAATCATTCTCGCTACTTCGGAAGATAGCGGGTTCGAACTGGAAGCCGTAAATGTTAGGCGAGGGACCTGTGCGATCGTCATAACATGATCTAGCTAGATGCCCTTCCCGACGGTATAAGTTGCCAGGATTTGAATCGCGTACCCCGACTAGAAGAAGCCTGCACATAGCTTAACGCCTCCATCCGACGAATGAATCACCCTCAACACTCTTCAATCATTCTAGCTACTTCGGAAGATAGCGGGTTCGAACTAGAAGCCGCAAATGCTAGGCGAGGGACCTGCGCGATCGTCATTGCATGATCTAGCCGGATGCCCTTCCCGACGGTATAAGTTGCTAGGATTTGAATCGCGTACCCCGACTAGAAGAAGCCTGCACATAGCTTAACGCCTCCATCCGACGAATGAATCACCCTCAACACTCTTCAATCATTCTCGCTACTTCGGGGATAGCGGGTTCGAACTAGAAGCCGTAAATGCTAGGCGAGGGGGCCTGCGCGATCGACATTACATGATCTAGCTTTAGCTCAATACCTACAGGTAAGGAATACCACGTATGTACCCTCGAGAAGTCGAGGATCACACGCTAATTTTCCAAGGATCGAACTCTTAAATTCTGACACCTCGGCATCAACAGGAGGTTCGAATACGTCAGCCTGCAGGTGGGAGCTCTTGTTGCATTCGTTCCGACTGTACCGCAGTTGCCAGCTCAGCGATTTTTCCACATCCGCTTGGTAACAAGCAGAATATTTAGCCGCTGCAGTCTGCGCGAAGGGCTCACAGTTCTCTGTATGCGTTTATTACGTACACACACATCTCCCGTCTGCTGTGAATATTATTCTTCAGCCTTTATCTTAAGGTAAGGTAGAACTGTTAGTTACTTTTTTGCAAAGCAACTTCTACGCTGGACATCTACATTCATATATGTTTGTTCTTTTTTTTTTTAGGTACCGTTCGAAAGTACGCAATTTTATTCATCCCAGTAACAGCCTGCAGCACGTGCATATTTTTTTTTAAAGGTATGTTTTCGAACTTTGAGTTGTAAAGACAATTAGGTTAGATGATGCACCCTACACTACATTCATATATGTTTCTTCTTTTTTTTTAGGTACGACCAGAATATTATCATTCGAGTTTCAGGCTTGAACGCACGCATTTGATACATCCGAGTAACAGTTTGCAGCGCGAAGATTTTAAGGTATGTCTGACCTCTATTCGTTGAAACTTGGTTTCTTCTAAAACATCGTAACTTTAGTCTATTGATAAATAGTTGTTCTCTTTAATCCTCACGCGGGGTACGTACATAGCTATGTCTGCCCTCAACAGGTTGAAACTTGGTTTCTTCTAAAACATCATAACTTTAAGCAATTGATAAATAGTTGTTCTCTTCAACCCGCGTACTATAGACGTGGTATAATTTCAAACACGTACACATAGCTATGTCTGACCTCAACGGGTTGAAACTTGGTTTCTTCTAAAACATCATAACTTTAGTCTATTGATAAATAGTTGTTCTCTTTAATCCTCACGCTATAGACGGGGTATAATTTCAAACAGGCACACATGGCTATGTCTGACCTCAACGGGTTGAAACTTGGTTTCTTCTAAAACATTGTAACTTTAAGCTATTCATAAACAGTTGTTCTCTTCAACCTGCATACTATAGACGAGGAATAATTTCAAACACGCGCACATAGCTATGTCTGCCCTCAACAGGTTGAAACTTGGTTTCTTCTAAAACATCATAACTTTAAGCAATTGATAAATAGTTGTTCTCTTCAACCCGCATACTATAGACGTGGTATAATTTCAAACACGCGCACACATAGCTGTGTCTGCCCTCAACAGGCTGAAACTTGGTTTCTTCTAAAACATCGTAACTTTAGAGTATTGATAAATAGTTGTTCTCTTCAACCCGCATACTGTAGACGTGGTATAATTTCAAACACGCGCACATAGCTATGTCTGCCCTCAACAGGCTGAAAATTGGTTTCTTCTAAAACATTGTAACTTTAATCTATTGATAAATAGTTGTTCTTGCATACTATAGACGAGGTATAGCTATGTCTGACCTCAACGGGTTGAAAGCTGGTTTCTTCCGAACATCGTAACTTTAGTCTATTGATAAATAGTTGTTCTCTTCAATCATCATGCTATAGACGTGGTATAATTTCAAACACGTACACATAGCTATGTCTGACCTCAACGGGTTGATACTTGGTTTCTTCTAAAACATCATAACTTTAGTCTATTGATAAATGGTTGTTCTCTTTAATCCTCGTGCTATAGACGTGGTATAATTTCAAACACGCGCACACATAGCTATGTCTGCCCTCAACAGGCTGAAACTTGGTTTCTTCTAAAACATCGTAACTTTAGAGTATTGATAAATAGTTGTTCTCTTTAATCCTCACGCTATAGACGTGGTATAATTTCAAACACGTGTACATAGCTATGTCTACCCTCAACGGGCTGAAACTTGGTTTCTTCCGAACATCGTAACTTTGGTCTATTGATAAATAGTTGTTCTTGCATACTATAGACGAGGTATAGCTATGTCTGCCCTCAACGGGCTGAAACTTGGTTTCTTCCGTAACTTTAGAGTATTGATAAATAGTTGTTCTCTTTAATCCTCACGCTATAGACGTGGTATAATTTCAAACACGTGTACATAGCTATGTCTACCCTCAACGGGCTAAAACTTGGTTTCTTCCGTAACTTTACAGTATTGATAAATAGTTGTTCTCTTCAATCCTCATACTATAGACGTGGTATAATTTCAAACACGTATACATAGCCATGTCTAGTCTCAACGGGCTGAAACTTGGTTTCTTCCGAACATCGTAACTTTAGTTGTTCTCTTCAATCCTCATGCTATAGGCCTAACTCACAGCCATGTCCAACCTCTATACGCTGAAACTTGGTTTCTTCCGTAACTTTCACCTAATCTCTATCGGTCGTTCTCTTTTCAGATGTTCCCCTGCTGCGAGGAATGTAATGTAACGTTTGCAAGGCGTGATAACTTCATGCGCCATATGAAATCAAAACACCCTAGCATAACATCTGCTTTATGTAAAGTTTGTAGTGTGTATTTCGCTAACGTAGAGCGATATGAGGATCACTTAGCAGAGGTACATCAAATATCTACTCGCCCTCAGGTAGTAGTAGGGAAAAAGCGTGCAGCTACTGATGTAGCTGTAGAAAGTACTAGTAGTAAAAAACCTAGAAAAAATCATGAACAGATGTCCCCCTGCTGCGAGGAATGTAATGTAACGTTTTCAAGGCGTGATAACTTCATGCGCCATATGAAATCAAAACACCCTAGCATAACATCTGCTTTATGTAAAGTTTGTAGTGTGTATTTCGCTAACGTAGAGTGATATGAGGACCACTTAGCAGAGGTACATCAAATATCTACTTGCCCTCAGGTAGTAGTAGGGAAAAAGCGTGCAGCTACTGATGTAGCTGTAGAAAGTACTAGTAGTAAAAAACCTAGAAAAAATCATGAACTTCAAACTATTCACTGCGAGCACTGTAACACTGATGTACCATCTTCGCATTTTCAGGGGCACTTACGGAGTAATGCGCATAAAAATAATGAGTGTAGAAGTGGTAGTAACGCAAACATCGAGGAAATTAATACAGCATTTAAAAGTAGGATTGCTAGTTACCGAATTCGCACCAGTCAAAAGTTTCAGAGCACTTCAAACTTTTTAAATTGCGTTCAACCGGATGTACAACAGCTTCTTGCTAAATCTTTGTCCAATCATAGTTTATTTAAAGTTAATTTTGAACTTTTCGCCTTGTACATTAAAAGCACGGATGAATCCGAAATAACGGACATTAAATCATTTAATACGAAGAATTTTATCATAAGTCAGTCGACTAATTTTGGTGATGTACTTAGGGATGTCTCTAACATTATTTCAACTAAGAGCGAGGAATTTCAGGAAAAGGAATCAGGGTGGGCTTTAGTTGAAATAATGTATCTAGAAGTTAACATCAATAAGTACAATCCCATGCGAGGTTCATCGTACATTGAGCTGCCGACATGGATTCAGCGAAAAGAAGCTGTTGTAAACATCCAAAACAATGACGAAGCATGTTTTGCATGGGCGGTGATGTCAGCTTTAAATCCTGTGAAACGGAATATAGCGAATAGAACATCATCGTATCCACACTATTCAACGCAGCTAAATTTCGATAGTATAGAATTTCCTGTACA
The DNA here is from genome assembly GCF_040414725.1 of Anabrus simplex. NCBI lineage: Eukaryota > Metazoa > Arthropoda > Insecta > Orthoptera > Tettigoniidae > Anabrus > Anabrus simplex. Next base: position 803,669,037 of record NC_090266.1, read on the forward strand.
GATAAAGGATATTAAGCACTTTGAGGAACTAAATAACATTAGTATTAATGTATATGGTGTAGAGAAAAAGTCTGTAGTAGGTCCTCTGTATTATACATGTCATAAGAAGAGTACTCACGTTAATTTACTCTATATTGAAAACAGTGAGAATAGCCACTTTTGCTGGATTAAAAATCTGAGTAGACTTGTTGGCAGTCAGTTGTCAAAACGTAATGGTAAAAAGTGGCTATGTGATGGATGCTTGCAGTATTTTAAAACTGAAGATCAGTTAACGAAGCACTCCAAGAATGACTGCAATCATGTACGTACAGAGATACCTACTACAGGTAATAATGTTTTAAAATTTACAAATTTTCACAAGCAGATGTGGGTACCGTTCGTGATTTATGCAGACTTTGAAGCCATCCTCACGCCATGCAACACATGCTCACCTAATCCTGACAACTCTTTCACTAATACTACGCACATGCATGTCCCGTATAGCTTCGCGTATTACATCAAGTGTAGTTACGATAGTACGCTTAACAAGTTAGAGCTGTATCGAGGACATGATGCTGCTAAAGTATTTTTAGAAAGACTTGAAAGTGATGCAGTTCGTCTCGGTCGTATTCTGAATAGTAATATTCCTATGAAGCCACTCACCGAAATTCAGTTAAATGATCATGAACGTGCTACAAAGTGTAGCATTTGTGATGGGGAATTTTCCGAAAATGACCCTAAAGTTTTTGATCATGATCATTTAACTGGTTTCTACAGATGTGCCGCTCATTATAGCTGTAATCTTAAGTATAGAGTTCCTAAATTTATCCCTGTAATTTTTCATAACTTATCTGGTTACGACTCTCATTTCATCATTTCACAATTTGGAGCTTCGGATGAAAAAGTAGATATAATCCCTCAGAATAAAGAGCGGTACATTGCGTTTGCAAAGTCTGTAAAAGTAGATGCTGAGCATTCTATAAAACTGAGATTCCTTGACTCGTTTCGCTTTATGGCGAGTAGCCTCGATAAACTTTCTAGTCATTTACAGCCTGAACAATTTACAGAAATTCGACGCGTTTTCCCTGAAGAAGCGCAGTTTAATTTACTTCGGCGTAAGGGTGTTTTTTGTTATGAATATCTCGACTGCTTAGACCGCCTCGAAGAACGTGCCTTACCATCGAAACAATCCTTTTACAGCTCGCTGAATTCAGCAGATATTAGTGATGATGACTATTTACATGCGCAACATATCTGGGAGCAGTTCCACATTCAAACGCTGGGTGAATACTCTGATTTATATTTAAAGACAGATGTACTTTTGTTAGCTGATGTTTTTGAAAATTTTCGCTGTGTTTGCATGAACACCTACAGCCTTGACCCATGTCAGTATTTTACTGCACCTGGGTTAAGTTGGGACGCGATGTTAAAATACACGCGTGTGAATTTGGAACTGCTGTCCGATATCGATATGGTGCACTTTATAAAAGCATTCATTCGAGGCGGTCTGAGTCAGTGCAGCGGCCGGTATTCGAGTGCTAATAATAAGTACATGCCGAGTTTCGATTCCAGTCAGGAATCTCGGTATATCGTTTACCTCGATGCTAATAATCAGTATGGGTGGGCGATGAGTCAGCATCTACCGGTGAGTGGTTTCCGCTGGCTGACGCAGTGCGAAATTGATGCTTTACAGCTACACGCCCTAGGTGATGAAGCTGATAAAGGTTATTTCCTCGAAGTTGACTTACAGTATCCTAAAGAGTTACACACTTCTCATAATGACCTACCGTTCTGCCCTGAAAATATGAAGTCCCCGTACATTGCATCAACGACAAAAATGCTCATTGCTAATTTATGCGATAAATCTAAGTATATCATTCATTACCGAAATTTAAAACAGTGTTTGCAGCATGGTTTGAAGTTATCCAAAATTCATCGCGTACTAGAATTTAATCAGTCACCGTGGCTAAAGCCATATATCGATCTGAACAATAATTTAAGAACGAATGCGGTTAACGAGTTTGAAAAAGATTTCTACAAGCTCATGAATAACAGTGTGTTTGGTAAGACTATGGAGAATGTTGACAAACGCGTTGATGTAAAATTGATTACAAACTGGGATAATATTAAGAAAAGGTATGGTGCTAACTATTTAATAAGTAAACCAAATTTCCACAGCTGCACCATCATACATGAGAATTTAGTTATTATACAGATGAATCGTGTCAAGGTTAAGTATGACAAACCTACCTACGTCGGCTTCACAGTACTTGAATTGGCTAAAACACTCATGTATGAATTCCATTACGATTATATGATGAAGAAGTACGCGCATAATGCGCAATTGCTCTACACAGATACCGATTCGTTTATTTATCAAATCAAAACTGATGACTATTACAATGATATAAAGCCTGACTTGGGTAGGTTTGATACGAGTAACTATCCTGCAGATAATCAATATCATCTGCCGCTAGTGAACAAAAAGGTTCTAGGTAAAATGAAAGATGAATGTGCTGGGAATATTATCGATTCATTTGTAGGTACTAAATCCAAGTCATATTGCATAAAACTCTTAAATGAATTACAAATAAAGAGATTGAAGGGGGTTAAAAAGAATGTCGTTCAGAATCAGCTAAGTTTTGAAAACTATAACAATTGCATTAAAAGTAATCCACCTGTTTTGCATAAGCAAATGTCTGTCATTAGAAGCAAGAAGCACCAGTTGTACACACATTTAATTAGTAAGGTAGCCCTTAATAGCGATGATTGTAAACGGTTTGTCATCCCAAATTCTACCAACACGCTAGCCTGGGGGCATAGTAGTATTGATAAGTACTACTTTACATAAACATAATGCTAGAGGTGTGTGTGTACTTACGTTACGCTGTCTTACATCACAATTCGAGAGAGGAACGCTGGTACGGCAAGTCTAAACTTGTACATTCAAGAATTGCATCGAGAAGTACGCTAGGGTAAAATGATTCGAGATAAAACTTGTACATACAAGATGTAAATAAATAATGTAGAATTGGCATATTCTTTTATTTTAGGTTAGGTATCACCTTCCTCCCGCTCCTTATTTGCAGGATAGAGTTTTTGTTTATTACTCATGGAAGAAAGAAGGTGATGAGCAGTTTCGTAAGTATAGTTCGGTAAGTATCTCGAGAGCAGAATTTTTTTTTTTTGTCAAAAAAGCACATAGCTTTGTAAAGCACGTAGAATTTGCTACCACCGGGGCAGCACTGTTCTCTCTGGATTAAAAGCTTTGTTTCCAAACAAGAGCACGTGGAATTTGCCGTCACCGGGGCAGCACGGTGATTAAAGATGGCGGATGACAGCTAACAGAACTTTTCAAATTACCCGCTACTACAGAGAGCAGCATGGTGCTCTGTTCATTAGAAGATGGCGGATGACAGCTAACGAAATTGCCCCCGCATGAGGGCAGCACGGTGCTCTGTTCATTAAAGATGGTGGATGACGGCTAACGAAATTGCCCGCAGCATAGTGCTCAAAGATGGCGGGTGACAGCTGTCAAAAGAGCATGTGGCTTTGTAGAGCACGTGGAATTTGCTACCGCCACATAGAGTGCAGCACTGTTCTCAAAGATGGCGGATGACAGCTGTCAGAAAAGCGCATAGGTTTGTAAAGCACGTGGAATTTACCGCCACCACATAGAGTGCAGCACTGTTCTCAAAGATGGCGGATAACAGCCGACGAAATTGCCCGCAGCACAGCGCTCAAAGATGGCGAATGACAGCTGCACGTGGCTTTGTTTCCCAACAAGAGCACATAGAATTTTTCAAATTGCCGCCACCACATAGAGTGCAGCACTGTTCTCTCTGGATTAAAGATGGCGGATGACAGCTGACGAAATTGCCCGCAGCACAGCGCTCAAAGATGGCTGATGACAGCTGCACGTGGCTTTGTTTCCCAACAAGAGCACATAGAATTTTTCAAATTGCCGCCACCACATAGAGTGCAGCACTGTTCTCTCTGGATTAAAGATGGCGGATGACAGCTGACGAAATTGCCCCGCATGAGGGCAGCACGGTGCTCAAAGATGGCTGATGACAGCTGTCAAAAAAAAGCACGTGGCTGTCAAAAAGCACGTGGATTTGTTTATCTCGAGCTAGTGAGGTTAAGTTGGTAGCACTAAGGTTTAGGCCCGCCAAGATGGCAGCACTGCCGATGACAGGTGACGCAAGAGGGCAGCACAGCGCTCTGTAGTTTAAAGATGGCGGATGGTAGCTGTCAAAAAGCACGTGGCTGTCAAAAAGCACGTGGCTTTGTTTACCTCATGCTAGTTAGGTTAAGTTGGTACCACTAAGGTTTAGGCCCGTCAAGATGGCAGTACTGAGGTTAGCGATGTGTTGTTGTCTGTCAAAAAGCACGTGGCTTTGTTTACAAATCTGTCAAAAAGCACGTGGCTGTCAAAAAGCACATGGCTTTGTTTATCTCGCACTAGTTAGGTTAAGTTGGTACCACTAAGGTTTAGGCCCGTCAAGATGGCAGTACTGAGGTTAGCGATGCGTTGTTGTCTGTCAAAAAGCACGTGGCTGTCAAAAAACACGTGGGTTTGTTTACCTCACGCTAGTTAGGTTAGGTTGGTACTAGTGAGGTTTAGGTCCGTCAAGATGGCAGCAGTGAGGTTAGCGTTGCGTTGTTGTCGATGGCAGCTGTCAAAAAGCACGTGGCTTTGTTTACAAATTCAAATCTCGCGCCAAAATTCAAATTTCCCGCCAAAATTCAAATTTCCCGCGGGCGGCGGCGGCGGAGGAGGGGGCGGAGGAGGCGGCGGGAGGAGGAGGAGGCGCCCGAACTCTCCCATTATACTACTGGTGAGGAGATGGGTGGTATTCACTCTGCATTGTTTTCGCACACCGAAGTAAGGTGGTTTCCTGCAGGAAAAGTCCCCACACGATTATTTGAATCAGACATGAACTACAAGTAATTCTTGAAGAACACCTTTTATCCGACTTCAAAATTTCATGACAGTGACTGTCTTCATCAACTTGCTTATTTACCTGTTAACTTTTCAGAGATTCGGGAGATAGTGGGTTCGAACCCCACTGTCGGCAGCGCTGAAGATGGTTTTCCGTGGTTTCCCATTTTCACACCAGGCAAATGGCTGTACCTTAATTAAGGCCACAGCAACTTCCTTCCCAGTCCTAGCCCTTTCCTGTCCCATCGTCGCCGTAAGACCTATCTGTGTCGGTGCGACGTAAAGCCAATAGCAAAAAGAAAATCAGAGAGAAATAAACTCAAATTTAGGGTTACAGAACAATTCAATAACAGTATTGTGACTTTGTTACAAAAAGTCGATTTTTGAAAACTTGTATTTTAAATAATCAAGCTGAAGTTATTGAAATAATAATAATAATAATAATAATAATAATAATAATAATAATAATAATAATAATAATAATAATAATAATAATAATAATAATAATGTTATTTGCTTTACGTCCCACTAACTACTTTTTAAGGTCTTGGGAGACCCCGAGGTGCCGGAATTTAGTCCCGCAGGAGTTCTCTAACGTGCCAGTAAATCTACCGACACGGGGCTGTCGTATTTGAGCAACTTCAAATACCATCGGACTGAGCCAGTATCGAACCTGCCAAGTTGGGGTTAGAAGGCCAGCGCCTTAACCGTCTGAGCCACTCAGCCCGGCAGTTATTGAAATACTGCACGCCTTCTTAAATGACAATGACCTGGACCTATCCCAAGAGATCAGAAATAACGTAGTATTACTGTTGACAGGTCTCATGGTTTATTTTAGGCAGTATTTCCATAAACGTGGCCGCCTCTGTGGTGTAGTGGTTAGCGTGATTAGCTGCCACCCCCGGAGGTCCGGGTTCGATTCCCGGCTCTGCCACGAAATTTGAAAAGTGGTACGAGGGCTGGAACGGGGTCCACTCAGCCTCGGGAGGTCAACTGAGTAGAGGTGGGTTCGATTCCCACCTCAGCCATCCTGGAAGTGGTTTTCCGTGGTTTCCCACTTCTCCTCCAGGCGAATGCCGGCATGGTACCTAACTTAAGGCCACGGCCGCTTCCTTCCCTCTTCCTTGCCTCTCCCTTCCAATCTTCCCATCCCTCCACAAGGCCCCTGTTCAGCATAGCAGGTGAGGCCGCCTGGGCGAGGTACTGGTCATACTCCCCAGTTGTATCCCCCGACCAAGAGTTTGAAGCTCCAGGACACTGCCCTTGAGGCGGTAGAGGTGGGATCCCTCGCTCAGTCCGAGGGAAAAACCGAACCTGGAGGGTAAACAGATGATGATGATGATGATTTCCATAAACGTGAAAGTGGAGACAAGCGGATTGCAGACCCGTTTAATGAAGACAATTTCAAGACCGCCAAGCTATCCATTCATGAAAAGAAAATGTTAATCGAAATTTCAACAGATTCTTTGTTAAATCGAATTTCATAAAGAAAACCCTTGGACATTTCTGGGCAAGCATCTGTGAAGAATATGGATCTGTAAGTAGAAGAGCGCTTGAAGGTTTAGTACCATTTACTAATATTGAAGGAGCAGAGAGAGCTTCTCTTCGTATTCTTACATTAAAAACAAATATCGGAATAAGCTCAATCCAAGCCCCGATTTAAGAGTGTACTTACCAAGGGTCCGCCTCTGTGGTGTAGTGGTTAGCGTGATTAGCTGCCACCCCCGGAGGCCCGGGTTCGATTCCCGGCTCTGCCACGAAATTTGAAAAGTGGTACGAGGGCTGGAACGGGGTCCACTCAGCCTCGGGAGGTCAACTGAGTAGAGGTGCGTTCGATTCCCACCTCAGCCATCCTGGAAGTGGTTTTCCGTGGTTTCCCACTTCTCCTCCAGGCGAATGCCGGGATGGTACCTAACTTAAGGCCACGGCCGCTTCCTTCCCTCTTCCTTGCCTATCCCTTCCAATCTTCCCATCCCTCCACAAGGCCCCTGTTCAGCATAGCAGGTGAGGCCGCCTGGGCGAGGTACTGGTCATACTCCCCAGTTGTATCCCCGACCAATAGTCTGAAGCTCCAGGACACTGCCCTTGAGGCGGTAGAGGTGGGATCCCTCGCTAAGTCCGAGGGAAAAACCGAACCTGGAGGGTAAACAGATGATGATGATGATGACTTACCAAGGTCTAAACCTGATTTCGAAATGCAGAGTGTGTCAAAACATTCTCAAGGATCTTATTACTAATAATGTAAGTTACTCTACATGTGACAGGATATTAAATCTGACATATTTTAAATGACTTATTCTTCTTTGCACATATTATGTAATCATTTATCTGTACTTATATTTGATAAAACAGCACTAGGTACTGTTGTTGTGATGCCCCGTGCCTCGCTGAACCGCGACTGTCGCTCTGTCTGGAAGGCCTTTCAGAGAAAATTCAGGCCTGATGATGTACGACGTCAACTCACTTGGTTTTTATATGATGCGTGCTGCCCCGGACTCTTTAGGGACCAAGAAGACCGGGAAGGGGGATGAGCAGCGTCCCTCCTCGGTGATGCGGCTTTGGAGTAGATCTGCGATGGCCTGGTACCGTGAGAGGGCTAGGCCGTGTTTTTCGGAAGACGGTGGGTGAGAAGCGTAGGCGGTAGAGTTTTACTCCGTCCCTGATGACGTAGGTGGAAAGGTCAGAATCCCAGTATGGCACAGGGTGTGGTAATGGCACTGCGACGGATTCATACTATCTGCTTCTGACGGGAAGTTGTGGCAGCTTGTAGGTACGGCACGAGTAACAGATATTACACTCTTAGCTACAAACATTAGTCGTGACCGACTATGCGAGCTCCTGTTCGTTGTGCAGTACTTATTAATTATAGTTGGTAAGTGTGTAACTAAAACACAATTGCACTAGCATGAAACTTCACGACGCCACCTCAATTAGCAAGAGTCACCGCGGACGGAACCGATGTATATTGCCAGGCCTTGAGACTTGAGATCAGCGCCTGCGCGGCAGCCATGCTTACCCCGCTTCCGTGCGACTTCTCGTCAGACGACGGTAGTAGATGTCTGGTTGTCGTGCAGCAGCTGCGGCGCGCCGCGCGCCGGGTCGGGTGATGAGTGGAACTCCTATAGGTATTACAGTTCTTTAGTTTTCAATATGATAGCGTTCAGTAAAGAACAAAATAGAATGACTCATTGAATATTTTAGTTATGCTGTATTTTCCCAAATCGTCGAAGAGCTACCCATGCTTATAACTTGTGAGATCGATTCAAAGCTCTGAGAAGCATCTGTTAGACTTGTTTTGTACCTGCAATGTAAATAATAGATACCTACAACAAAAATAGCTGTTTCAATATTAGCATCAATAAATAAAAGTTCGATCGCACAGCCACTTCTCAGGACTCTTTACTAATCCCATGGGTTCTTCTTCTTCTCCGCCTTTCCCACACCTGTAGCGTCGCGGGTGTGAACTGTGTCGCACAGATGGATTTCGCCCTGTATTTCAGCCGGCTGCCCTTCCTGACGCAAATCTTATATGTAGGATGTAATCACTATTGTGTGTTTTTTGGTGGTTGGCAGTGTGGCGTCTTCTCTGAATATGAAGAGAAGAGTGTTGGGACAAACATAAACACCCAGTCCTGAGCCAGAAAAATTAATCCGACTGGATTAAAATCCCCGACCCGGCAGGGAATCGAACCCAGGACCCTCTGCACCAAAGGCCTCAACGCTGACCATTTAGCCAAGGAACCGGACTATAGGCCTCTACAGTAATGGCTATTATTTTATTAGCCACTAACTTAAAACCGTACTACAGTTTAGGAACTACTGAAATCGCACATTACTTCGGCATAGTTGAAAATGGAACACGACAAAGACGAAATATAATGCGCTTTTAATAATGTTTGTATAGTCCGACTCGTTGGCTGAACGGTCAGCGTACTGGCCTTCGGTTCAGAGGGTCCCGGGTTCGATTCCCGGCCGGGTCGGGGATTTTAACATTAATTGGTTAATTCCAATGGCACGGGGGCTGGGTGTATGTGTTGTCTTCATCGTCATTTCATCCTCATCATGACGCGCAGGTCGCCTACGGGAGTCAAATTGAAAGACCTGCACCTGGCGAGCCGAACGCGTCCTGGGATATCCCGGCACTAAAAGCCATACGACATTTCAATGTTTGTACTGTATTCTTTTTTAAGATGGTGCCTAATAAAATAATGGACAATAACAGTACATCTTCAAACAAAACTTACACGCCTGTGTTATGTATATAGTGTAGTAGGCTACTGACATTTCATTTTACTACATTCCTTAGATGCAACTTAGGCCTATGTGGGGATGCACCGATGTAGTAAATATGGAGGGTACGGTTAGGGGGTAGTAAGGTGTACGCATGAAGAAAAAAGTTGGGGATCGCTGCATTACATGATCATGGCTACGAATTATTGCAGGAAGAAGAACAAGCGCATAATTTTAATAGTGAGGATACCGGAAAGTCCAAACAAATATTGTTGTGCTTTATTAATGGATTGCATTTTGACGTACCTGTGTTTTCGTAAAGTTTTGCTTTCGTAAGATTGTATGCGTAGGTTATACATATTGCTAATTGTTTGGCTACTCAGCATCGAACCGACGGGAACTGTAGGAGACAAGCTATAATAGTAAACGCAATATCCAAGTCCCGTCAGCTGAACTCCTGGTGATGTCACACGACGGGCAGGTTGCACACCTCAGATACCGTGCGTTTTAACATCATACACTCAAGTTACTCGTTACTTGGCAGAGTCGGAGACCGTAAGTTGCGTCCCTTGTTTATTTTTGGATACGTAAATTGCATTCCCAGGTAAAAATATCCGGTGAGTTGTGTCCGTTGTTTTCTTCTAAGGTTGCTTCCTGTGGTTCTCTAGAATTAAGAGGAGTCCATACGAATTAATACATTTTATTTATTATTTACAACGATATACGGTACCATTTATGAGCATTAGAGCATTATTTCATTGGTATATTGAACATGTATAAACTCAGTGCGTCAAGAAAAGCATTTACTTCCCATTTACAAAAGATGTATTAACATGGTATGGTTAAAAATGGTTGTGAATTCAGCGCCATATTTTAAAACTAGCTGATGTACCCGTGCTTCGCTACGGAATTCTACATTGTATACAGAAATCTAGATTAGGTACTGTACACGTTGTGAGCAAGATTATAGTAAATTGCATAGCTCTTAATGTTACCCTAGAAACGCGACGGGGAAGTCACCAAAAGTCTCTTCTCATATGACGACTGGGTTAGAGAATTTTCATTGTAATGGTAGTCCCGCTTGCCTACCAGCAATCACAATCAGGTTGGGGAGTTTTCATTATAATGGCAGACACTTACTCTCCACCTGCCTTTTCACATCCTCAGAAAGACTTAGTGGTTTTTCCCAACTGAAATGAACATAGGTCATTACAACGACGTCAGTAGGAATGGCGCGATTAAAAGCAATGCTTTCGTATGAAGTACTCGATCAAAAGAAACACCACACATTTTCTCACTTTTAACGAACAGTACTATGCTACCGATCTAATATTCTTAAGAGCTGGAATGACCAGGCCGCAGACAGCCGTGATCCGTGAGCACTCTTCGTCCTTTTTCGGCGTGGATGATAAAGATGATGATAAATAGTCGAATAGTGGAGAGTCCCAGGGCAAAAATTATGCCCTTTTACTAATCTGTTTACCGAGCTCGATAGCTGCAGTCAGGTAAGTGCGGCCAGTATCCGGTATTCGGGAGATAGTAGGTTCGCACCCCACTGTCGGTAGCCCTGAAAATGGTTTTCCGTGGTTTCCCATTCTCACACCAGGAAAATGCTGGGGCTGTACCTTAATTAAGGCCACGGCCGCTTCCTTCCCACTCCTAGCCCTTCCTTGTCCCATCGTTGCCATAAGACCTATCTGTGTCGGTGCGACGTAAAGCAACTAGCAGTACTAATCTGTTTTCTAGGAGTGCCCGATGAGTCAGAAAATCTCAATTCACTACACTGGCGGCGGAAAAATCTATCTGACTTGGAGGCAAATTTTCCCTTCAAGCCAGAGGAACAACCCCCTCTTCACTGCTAATTTAGTATCAAATGAATGTAGAATTTGATAAAGGTGAAGAGGAAGAAGCTTTTCTTAAAAACGGCTCTTTTCAGGGTTGAATTTTGAGTTATTTAGTGAATTGTGGTGCTATAATTTGGAATAGTCCTAAATTGTTCTTCTAGACCAGGACATACTACTACTACTACTACTACTACTACTACTACTACTAAGTGAGCCTCTGTCTTAGGCCTAAGTGTGCACACTACTCATTCAAAACAGCGCGTCAGAGTAGGGATCGAATAGCTGGAATACTATGATGAACCAGTGGGTTACGTACCAGCAGTATCAGAAAATACACTGACTGACAGAGCAAATGCAACACCAAGAAGGAGTGGTCAGAACTTTATGCCAATTGCAGGGTAGACTGACGTAACTGAGGTATGCTCATGATGTGAAATGCGCCGCTGTGCTGCGCACGTAGCGAACGATAAATGGGACACGGCGTTGGCGAATGGCCCACTTCGTACCGTGATTTCTCAGCCGACAGTCATTGTAGAACGTGTTGTCGTGTGCCACAGGACACGTGTATAGCTAAGAATGCCAGGCCGACGTCAACGGAGGCATTTCCAGCAGACAGACGACTTTACGAGGGGTATGGTGGTCGGGCTGAGAAGGGCAGGTTGGTCGCTTCGTCAAATCGCAGTCGATACCCATAGGGATGTGTCCACGGTGCAGCGCCTGTGGCGAAGATGGTTGGCGCAGGGACATGTGGCACGTGCGAGGGGTCCAGGCGCAGCCCGAGTGACGTCAGCACGCGAGGATCGGCGCATCCGCCGCCAAGCGGTGGCAGCCCCGCACGCCACGTCAACCGCCATTCTTCAGCATGTGCAAGACACCCTGGCTGTTCCAATATCGACCAGAACAATTTCCCGTCGATTGGTTGAAGGAGGCCTGCACTCCCGGCGTCCGCTCAGAAGACTACCATTGACTCCACAGCATAGACGTGCACGCCTGGCATGGTGCCGGGCTAGAGCGACTTGGATGAGGGAATGGCGGAACGTCGTGTTCTCCGATGAGTCACGCTTCTGTTCTGTCAGTGATAGTCACCGCAGACGAGTGTGGCGTCGGCGTGGAGAAAGGTCAAATCCGGCAGTAACTGTGGAGCGCCCTACCGCTAGACAGCGCGGCATCATGGTTTGGGGCGCTATTGCGTATGATTCCACGTCACCTCTAGTGCGTATTCAAGGCACGTTAAATGCCCACCGCTACGTGCAGCATGTGCTGCGGCCGGTGGCACTCCCGTACCTTCAGGGGCTGCCCAATGCTCTGTTTCAGCAGGATAATGCCCGCCCACACACTGCTCGCATCTCCCAACAGGCTCTACGAGGTGTACAGATGCTTCCGTGGCCAGCGTACTCTCCGGATCTCTCACCAATCGAACACGTGTGGGATCTCATTGGACGCCGTTTGCAAACTCTGCCCCAGCCTCGTACGGACGACCAACTGTGGCAAATGGTTGACAGAGAATGGAGAATCATCCCTCAGGACACCATCCGCACTCTTATTGACTCTGTACCTCGACGTGTTTCTGCGTGCATCGCCGCTCGCGGTGGTCCTACATCCTACTGAGTCGATGCCGTGCGCATTGTGTAACCTGCATATCGGTTTGAAATAAACATCAATTATTCGTCCGTGCCGTCTCTGCTTTTCCCCCCACTTTCATCTCTTTCGAACCACTCCTTCTTGGTGTTGCATTTGCTCTGTCAGTCAGTGTATATGAACCAGAGGGAAAGAAGAAAGTTTTCTAACTACCCAGCTATTTCCCGCCAATATTCAGTCAGGGTGTTATACTCGGTACGCAGCAGTAATCCCCTATCGGAGTTGAGTGGCAGAATAAGAGACAAAGAACGTCACATCAAACAATGGTCAATGTAATGATATTGTTGATCAATGTTATGCGCTTTCGATATTGTAGACCTTTACATTTAGTTTTCTTCCGATTCTGAAATACCAGGCTTATTATAGTCAGTACGGTAAAACTGAATAACACATAGGCCTAATTGATCGGAAATTGTATTCTCTATTACTTTTGTTATGTAGCACTTTTCGATAGGACCAATAACATAGGTATTTAAAAATTAAATTTTAGGCGCCTTCCCCCAAACTACAATTTCATGCCGCGTGAATAAAATTGTTTATAGCTTAGACTGTAGTTTCTTATTCCCTGACTCTACATACCGATTTTCATTAAATTCTGTTAAACCATTTTCTCGTGGCTCGGCGTTCATATGGACTTAACAACAAAAATACAAATTCATGAATATCTGTTTATCATAGCCGGTACGGTAAAAATATATGACATAAATGATCGGAAATTCAATTCTATATAACTTTAGTTATGCAGTATGTATCGATAGGATCACAAATAATATAAATATTTGGGCATTAAATTTTAGGCCTTCCCCTAAACTACCATTTCACTCAGCGTGAATAAAATGATTTATAGCCTAAATTGTAGTGGCTCATCCTCCGACTATACATACCGATTTTCATTAAATTCTCTTCAGCCGTTTTCTCGTGATGCGTGTACATACATACATACATGCATACATACATACATACAGAAATTACGGAAAAGAAAAAAGTGCAATTCCTTGTTGCTATGGACATGAACGATGCAGAAATACCATTCTTTTCACATTCTGAGCAATGTACAGACAAAACTCTTATTTTATATATGTAGATATATGTGCAACCCATAGGTACTCCCTTTTAAAAATTGTTAGGCTACATTTTTCTTATATTGAAAGGTATTTAAATATAGTAGTCTTTGCAAAATGGAGTATTGAAATCTGTTCTTATTGAAGAGCAAGCATTTGCTTCTGGAGAAACTTCTCCTCATTCATGATACCTCTTCTCCATTTTCCTCAACTTCTTAAAGATATGTATGTATCTGAATGGGTGTCTTGTAGTACTTGAATCAGATTAATACGTTAGGATGACTGGTGATAAGGCCGTTCACTTTTTGTGAAACGAGTCACATTCGTTTTTTTATTCTCGCTGTATGAGAACATTTCAGCCTATGTATGTGGTGGGAAATCGGTATCGTTAACGATTTAAGTTTCCACAATACACTGCCTGACAAAAAATTGAAGCACCCAGAAGAAATGGTGCTTCGTACACGTACACACCAACGGCGGGTATGTACATGATTAGAGTTGCAATTCTCTGTGCCAGGTAGAACGGCCACAAAAGTGCATTATGACTGATTTACACGTAGACAGTGTTTAGTACAGTAGTAAGTGGTAAGTTACTACTTAACTCACGTAGGCTAGTTTAAGCGTAAGACAAGTAGATCAGAGATAAGATGAACGGCCAATAACAAGGTGTAAAACTTATTCGTTATTCGCTGCGTGTTAGATGACATTTTAGAGGAAGTTGAGGATGAGGTGACCAAAGTTAGGAGAAAAAGAGAATGGGAGCGAAAATGGATAACTGGAAGGAATAATTTCGGGGCAAGTACAATTCTCTTTAAAGAATTAGCCGAGGAGTAATGTTTGTTAACCTTGCGAACGTCAGAAGTAACATTTAATGATTTACTGCATAAAGTTGAACCAATGATACAAAAGACAAATACTATCATGCGTAGTGCATTATCTGCAAAGCTGAAACTGCACATCGTGCTGTACATACTCGCGACGGGAAATAATATCCGAAGCCTTCATCATTTCTTCAGAGTTTCCAAAGCCAGTATATCTTTAATGATTCCGGAAGTATGTGAAGCTATATATTGAAACGGGAATGTCACCGCTACATTCTCTATCGAAGTATTTCTAGCGCTACTCGTAACAACACCTGTACGGGAGGTTTGAAGCGAGCGGGTGACGGACGTAGCAGCTATGCGCGCAACCCGATCGCTGCAGGAGAGCTAGCCAAGAACAGATGACGTACCCATCGAACACCCCATTCCTTCCATCTCATTATACCCAAAACCAAATATGATACGAAAATTCTGATCACATCATCGTGTAGCCCATAATAAAGGGTAGTATACCAAATTTCATCAAAATCACCGGTGGGATAGCCGAGAAATTGAAGGTAGAATCTAGTCGAATTTGGAGCCACATTGCCCGGCCTACGGATATAAAAGGAGCTCGTTTGGCTAGCATAATTACGAGGACGAGTTTGGCAGTCACAGCGAGCCCTGCCCCGACCTTAGACTCCCGTCGCTGATGGTGTACAACCGGTGGGGGGAAGCACAACTTCGAGGAGAAGTTTATCATAATCGATTTCCTCACAGCGATTGCGGAGCACTTCGGAGAGGAGCCGATCACCGAGGTCATCCACGAGGTGATCTCCGGCTGGACGGTCATCGTCCGCCCTGAGGACCCAAGTCGCTTCCGCGCCTACGAGAGCCTGGTGTCCGAACACTTCCAGGTTGTCCGGCTACCAGGACTCAGGAAGCAGCTGGACGACACAGGCAGCCAGGAGGCAGCCACCCAGAAGGAGCCGAGGACCGAGGGCGACGGCGGCGATCCCGAGCGCCGCGACAGCGCGACCCCAGTTGGATTGCTGTACTTCACGAAGTACACGCAAACCAACAAGACCGCCAACCAGGAACGTCGGCCACCGGCCCGGGCGAAGTGGACGCAGACGCAGACCAAGGCCTACCAGGAAGGGCCAACCACCTGGGCGCAGACCAGGAAGGCGACCCGAAAGGAGGCACGGAGACGGATGTTACCGGGCGTTCAGAGGCTGCCACGCAGGCTCGGCCTGCTAGCGTCTCGTTCACGATGCAGACATCGATGTTCGACCCTCAGGACAAGGAATGCAACACGATGCCAACAACGACCGACGCCACCGCCGCCAGCCAGGAGCAGGGAGAAGGCGGCACTGCAGCGGGGCCACCCGCTACCCCCAGGGTCCCCAGGCAGGGAGGAGGGCCACCAGGACGAGGCCTCCTCCCCTGCCGAGCAGAGACCGCCGCCAGGAAGCAGACGCCGCCCCCCGGACAAGAAAGAAGAAGAAGAAGAAGAAGAAGAAGGCGGTGGTCCACCATGAGAGGGCCACCCAGCCGCAACCCAGGACTGCTCAGATCAAAATTAAGAACAGAGTACGTAGGCTGTGGGGTGAAACCAGAGACCCTTATTTAAAGCCTAAGTGGAATAGGTGCAAGCGTAACCTCCAAGTAATGATTAGAAACCATACGCAAACTGCCTGGCGGTCTAGGCTAGCGGGTCTGAGCGTGACTGACAACTCCCTCCACAGCCTAGTTCGGAAATTTAATAACAATAGGACTGGCATACTCGCCCTCCACGGCAGGAATAGAATGGCCTATTCAGACAAAGAAAAGGCCGACGCCCTGGCGGATATGTTCGAGAGTGCGTATACGCCAAATGACGAGCCTTGCGACGAAGTAGAATTTGTCGAAAACCAACTGCACGAGACTGATGAAGCTAACCCCCCTGACTTTAAATTCATTACGCCGTCCGAACTGTTCGCCGCTATTAAACGACTCTGTTGTTGTTGTTTGAGTCATCAGTCCATGGACTGGTTTTATACAGCTCTCCATGCCACCCTATCCTGTGTTAACCTTTTCATTTCTACATAATTATTACATCATATATCTGTTCTAATCTGCTTGTCATATTCATACCTTGGTCTACCCCTACCGTTCTTACCTCCTACACTTCCCTCAAAACCCACTCTACATGACCTGGGTGTCTTAAGATGTGCCCTATCATTCTATCTCTTCTTCTGGTCAAATTTAGCCAAATCGATCTCCTCCCACCAATTCGATTCAGTATCTTTTCATTCGTTATTCTACCTACCCATCTCACCTTCAGCATTCTTCTGTAACACCACATTTCAAAAGCTTCTATTCTCTTTCTTTCCGAGCTAGTTATCGTCCATGTTTCACTTCCATACAATGCCATGCTCCAGACGAAAGTCTTCAAAAACATCTTTCTAATTTCTATATCAATGTTCGAGGTGAACAAATTTCTTTTCTTAAGAAAGGCCTTCCTTGCTTGTACTAGTCTGCATGTTTGTCCTCCTTACTTCTGCCATCATTAGTTATTTTACTATCCAAGTAACAATAGTCATCTACTTCCTTTAATACTTTATTTCCCAATCTAATATTTCCTGCATAACCTTTGTTCGACCGCACTCTATTACTTTTGTTTTGGACTTATCTATTTTCATCTTGTATTCCTTCCCCAAGACTTTATCCATACAATTTAGCAATTTTGCAGATCTTTTGACGAGTCAGATAAAATAACAGTATCATCGGCAAATATCAGGGTTTTGATTTCCTCTCCTTGAACTTTGATACGCTTTCCAAATTCCTCTCTGATTTCCTTTATTGCCTGTTCTATGTAAACATTGAAAAGGAGAGGGGACAAATTTAACTGCAGCCTTGCCTCACTCCTTTCTGGATTGCTGCCTCTTTTTCAAAGCCCTCGATTCTTATCACTGCAGACTGATTTTTGTGTAGATTGTAGATAAATCTCCTTTCTCGACATCTATCCCGATCACCTTCAGAATCTCAAACAGCTTCACCCAATCAACATTGTCGAATGCCTTTTCTAGATCTACGAACGCCATGTACGTGGGCTTGTCTTTTTTAATTCTGTCCTCTAAGTTCAGACGTAAAGTCAGGATTGCTTCACGTACTCCCACATTTCTTCTGAAAACAAATTGATCTTCTCCCAACTCAGTTTCAACTTGTCTTTTCATTCTTCTGTAAATAATACGTGTTAAAATGTTGCAGGCGTGAGATACTAAACTAATTGTGCGTTAGTTTTCACACTTGTCAGCACCGGCTTTCTTGGGAATAGGTATAACAACATTCTGCCAAAAATCAGATGGCACTTCTCCTGTTTCATACATCTTACACAATAAACGGAATAACATCTCCATACTAGTTTCTCCTAAGGCAGTTAGTAATTCTGAGGGTATGTCATCAAGTCACGGTGCCTTGTTCCTACTTCGGTCTCTCTAAGTTATGTCGAATTCTGACCTCAAAATTGGGTCTCCCATGTTATCAGCATCAGTTCTTGTTCCAGAACACTATCACCTACTTCTTTACCATGATACAGCTGTTGGATATGTTCCTGCCATCATTCTGACTTGTTTTCCTTCCCTAGAAGTTGTTTTCCATCTGAGCTTTTAATACTCATACACCTACTTTTCCTTTCTACAAAGGTTTCCTTGATTTTCCTGTAGGGGCCGATGACCTTCCATGTTAGTCCACTTTAAACAACAATCATCATCATCATCATCATCATCATCATCAACATCATCGATTTTCCTGTATGCAACATCCACCTTTCCTAGGGCCATACAACTTTCAACATCCTTGCACTTCTCTTTCAGCCATTCTTCCTTAGCTGTCCTGCACTTTCTATCTACTTCATTCTTTATTCGCCTGTATTCTTTTTGCCCTCCTCATTCTTTCATTGTTTTAATTTCATCGTTCGTCAGTTAGGTGTAGTATCTCTTGAGTTATCCATTGTTTCTTAGGCGATCTTTCCTTTCTTCCTAACTTTTCTTCAGCAGCCTTACTGATCTTCTCCATGACCGTCCATTCTTCCTCTACTGTGTTTCCTTCAGCCTTTTCATTTAGTCCCTGTGTTACATGTTCCTTGAAACAATCCCTCACACTATTTTCTTTCAACTTGTCCAGATCCCATCTCCTTGAATTCCTTCCTTCTTCAATTTCTTCAACTTCAGATGGCAGTTCATGACTAACAGGTTCTGGTCAGAGTCCACGTCTGCTCCTGGGGAAGTTTTGCAATCCAACACCTGGTTTTTCAATCTCTGCCTAATCATAATGAAATCTATTTGATACCGTCCAGTGTCTCCAGGTCTCGTCCCCGTATACAACCGTCGTTTGTGGTGATTGAACCAAGAGTTAGCCAGGACAAAATTGTGATCGGTGCAGAATTCAACCAGCCGGCTTCCTCTTTCACTCCCTTGTCCCAATCCGAATCCTCCTACTGTATCACCTTCTCTTCCTTGGCCTACCACTGCATTCCAGTCTCCCATCACAATTAGATTATCATCGGGCCGATGATCTTCGATGTTAGGCTCCTGAAAACAACAAGCATATCATCATTATTATCATCAGATTGTGACGTACCCACTTGGCCCGCAGATGTATGACAAATTTATAACGTGGCGGGTCACTTTAATATTAAAATAAATAAATGATATGTCATTGTTTCTCCACAAACAGTATCCCAAGGGCGCCAGTCTTCAAGCTTATGGCTTGAAAACAAAAGTAGATAATTAATAATAATAATAATAATAATAATAATGCGTAATGAGACTCAAAAAACTCCCAGGGGTGAGGTGAACGGAACACAAATCATTAAGTACACTAACTTGGAATTTAAGGATCATTAATAATCATTTCATAAAATACAAATTAAAACAGCTATTTATTAAGATGAAAAACGTGACGTAACGGCGTTTTAACGACATCTGAACTTACGGAAGCAAAAGAAAAATTGAATGAAATTAATTTTAAAAATGAACTGTTGCGCGAAGACTTGCAGTAACTTATGCCATAAGCTCACCATATGTAGACTCTGTTGTCTTGAAGCTGATGATATGTGGATCTCGTACCGGCTGCCTTCTCTGTTGTTGGATTCCAGTCCTACTTCTACATTTCCTGTCCTTAACACTTCCTACTGTACTCCTTACATAAAGTCGTAATGAGTCCTAATTTTAAGTGCAAAACCACCATGGGTTATGTTCATGGAGAGAATACATTCGTATTCTTCCGTATTACGGAACAGTAGCGTAGCTAAATTCATAATAAAAGATCTCCTCCCCTATACTAGTCAGAACCGGTCTCCCGTTGACCACCTCTCGTCATTGAGATAACAAGTCCCAATGAGAGTAACTTTTGAGTAGAATATACTCAGATGCGAAGTGAACTAAGTTAAAATCTTCTCCGACGTGCAGACGTAGAATCGTAGTAAGAGTGTCTTCCAAGCGTGAGAATCAGAATCAGAATGTCCGAATACAAGTGACAATCTGCTCACGAGTAAGAATACGAGTATGAATGTGAAAACGACTGCTAATGCTAATAAGAATCTGAATGTCCTCTCTAGCTCTTGTCGGTGGTATATATCGGTTCAAAAGTCTCCTTCCATCAGCCATATCACATGGTCCAGTAAGATTCGAGGTCTCATCCCTTCTCCGATGTATAGCTGTGAATCCATCACGTTGCTTCATTACGTTCATTCACATAGGCTGAATTTTCCCGCTGAAATAAAGCGTCCCGAAGCAGAGTTTGAAAAGTGGGTGTTAATAATGTATCAACTGTCTCTTCATGAGGTAGAGAGGGTAAGGTCTCTCGTAACCTAGATGACGTACTTTTCCTGGAATTGGGCTGAAATTAGCCTGCTGACTCTGGTCACCTCACAATGGCTATTGGAAAATTTACTGCAAGTTATAAATATGCATGATGTTGAAATACTTTACCGAATAATTTGTTCGTTCAGAATACGTTATAGTCGCGATACAAAGAAATGAAATGATGATTGAAATTGATGATAAAAACCCTATATATATACATATTAATTTAAAAATGACCTATCAGTGATTAAATATATACATCTTATCAATTAAATATATAGTTCAATAATTAAAAACATTCAGTGATGTCCCAAACATCATAAGATTCTCATCACCTTTTACATACTGTATTAAATCTTCTATCTCTTCAAATATTCTTTCGATTTCTTCATCATTTGCTGAACTAGTAGGCATATAGACTTGCACTATTGTGGTGGGCATTGGCCTCGTGTCTATCTTGACCACAATAATCCTTTCACCATGCTGGTCAAAGTAGCTTACCCGCTGCCCTATTTTCTTACTCATTATTAAACCTACTCCTGCATTTCCCCTGTTTATTTTTGTGTTGAATATTCTGTAGTCGCCTGACCAGAAATCCTGCTCTTCCTGTCAACATACTTCACTTATACCAGCTACATCTAACTTTAGTCTATCCATCTCCCTTTTCAGATTCTCTAACCTACCACAGCGATTCAAACTTCTAACACTCCACGCTCCGACTCGCAGAATGTCAGTATCCATCTTCCTGATGATTGCCACCTCTCGTGTAGTCCCCACCCGGAGATCCGAAGGGGGACTATTTTACCACCGGAATACATTACCCGGGCGGGGGGGGGGGTGTAGCCATCATCAGTATATCATCCATACAGAGAGCGCAGCATGTCCTCGGGATTTAGTTACTGCTGTAGTTTCCCGTTGCTTTCAGCCGTGTAGCAGTATCAACACAGCTAAGCCATGTTAAGTATTATTACAAGACCATATCTGTCAATCTTATGGACTGCCGCCCTTGCAACTTCCGCAAGGCTGCTACCCTCCTTTCGATGAACCATTCGTTAGTCTGGTCTCTCGACATATACCCATCCGATATGGTTGCACCTACACCTCGGCTACCTGCTTCATTGGGACAGGCAAGCCTCCCCATCGCGGCAAGGTCACATGATTCACAGGGGAGGACGACTCTAGAACAGGAAATCGCCTGGAGTTGTCAGCGTGTCAGCGTCCTTTCTTAAGAACTTTCCGAGAAAGGCGCTGACATGTATGACTAAACTTTTTAACGCAATTTTTCAGTTTGGTCATTTCCCGGCCTGCTGGAAAATAGAGAAAGTAATTATGATCCTCAAACCCTTAAAAGACAAGACGTTCCCACAGAGCTACGGCCGACATCCCTTCTCAGCAGTAGGCTATATCCAAGCTTTTTGAGACCCTCTTCCTTACCCTACTAAATATAATTGTAGACGACCTTAAAGTAATGAACGACGAACAGTTCGGGTTCCAGCGTGGCCATTCCACCTGCCACCAATTGATTCGTCTTGTAGTTGTTCCTATCTCGCTATCTTTTGAAACATATAAAACTGCATTTAAATTGAAAATTATGAAAATTAATATTCATTAAATAAAATGCACAATCGTCTGACCTTGTACTCACACTTACTTCTTACCTGCTTACTTACACATACGCTATTTAATGGACGCCAGCTACCACTCAGTGCAGCAATAATAGAATGAGAATCTTGACTATCTCTAGGGTGTGGGGTAATAAGCTTACTTTTGACAACATACCATATCGTTTCTGGGAAAAGGAGATTGGCGTTCGGTTTCCCCATTTAATTAGAGGTTAAGAAATTTTACTGTTAAAATGAAACGAAAGATTAATTTGATAGAACAAAATATAGTAAGTCTTGTTGCGATAAAACAGATGTGAATACGAAATTATGACATTGCAACTGAAAGAAACTAGGCATGAATTTGAATTCTTCTTGACCAGATATTTTACAATTTTATACGAAATATACCCCTCACTGGTTCACTTGACTGAACCTTCAACACTTCGAGTGTAATTACGACGTATTCCTAAGATCTGATGTTTACTGTAGATGTGTCACGCCTAATTTGGTGTTGTATCCATGTGACTGCTTCTTCTCCATATCATACGACTTCTTTGTAAGTCTGTATGGTATGACTTCATTGCAAGTGTATCCTTCTGTGACTCCATCACTGGTCACCATCCACTTTACTTCTTCTCTCTTCACCTTCCGTTTAACTAATGACTCCCGTTGACTGACTGAGGCCACTCCATCTCGTTCACTTAATAGCCAACTGTTGCCTCTCCTTCCAGTAGAATAATGACTGACGCTACAAGATACAGCCACCTTTTATAGACGTTGGTTGACGCACCTAGGTAATCTCCAGAAATAACTATGATCTACTCCCACCTCGCGACAAATATTACATACAATGGTGAAATAGCCTGGGGCGGCCTGGGTTACTCAAACACCGTGAGCGCATCGCTAAATAAGCACGATGACGTAGTCATGACGTAGCGATGACTCTGCATTTACTCCAGCAGTATTGCACAATCTAGCAATGTCACATCCACATCTGATATACAGCAACTCTTTACTGTACATATTTTTAGTGTTAAACTACACACTCGTATATATGCATACATTTAATTACAATCACGCAAGCGACAAGCACTGCAGAATGGAATTGAATAATAATTATAATACAATAATAGTAATCTCACAGATAAAATAATAATAGTACTATAGTTACCGACGAGCTACCTAGACGACAGAAAATTTCAGGTGCAGGTTGGCACGGCTCTGTCGGACCCGCACCCTATAGAGGCTGGTGTCCCACAAGGCAGTGTTATCTTACCCATGATTTTCAATCTCTTTATGGCAGACCTGCCAAAACCAACGCATGCGCAATTGCATTTATACGCGGATGATACGGCGATATCCTGGCAGGCACCAAAGTTGAAAGATTATCTCCACAACGCGCTTTATCTGCGGCACTACAGGCAAGACGCACCTGTTAAAGGTAAATCGCGTGCAGAACCGTGCGCTGCGCCGCTTAAACAGGCGCCCATTGGTACGAAACAAACGACGACCTGCATGAACGGTACAAGCTCCCCACCCTTAATAGCACGATTCGCAACAAAGCTCGGAAATTTTATGACTCGCTCAGGGAGAGCAAAATTCCGCTGATCAGGAACATAGGCAACTGTGACACCGTAATGATATCCTCCACTAACCCCATCCCAATAAGGGGTACAGACCATATCCTGGTCAGCGTGGTTTAAAATTTCAAGGTCCATAACCATACCTACAAAAATGCAGTTTTAACTAGTATTCTGTTAAGAAATAGCACCGAAGGCCCGAACTGGGTCGACGGGCTAAAATTACTGTCTGGTATAGGGATATCCCGGCACCGATAAGAATTGCGGCTGCTGCTGTTAAGTGATCACTGTGAAGGATACGGAGATGCCGCGTACTCGTGTGAGATAACGTTATCAGCACCCGACAGAGTCTGATAAAATAATTGCATGTTATGATTTTTATGTTACAGCTCTCTTCATCTCCAAGGGATGCAAACGAGGAGAGTATTGATAAAGGCACTCCACAACGAAGACAGCATAGGTGAATGACAACGGACGCATCAGTCCATCTCAGCCTCCTGACAGCGACATGGGAGCGGAATCTTAGCCCGCACCCTACCAAGAAGATAACCACCTATCAATATTATTTTTCTCTTGCTTTTTTTTTTAGATAGTACTTCAAGGACACGAGAGCGGACGGGCAGGCCCGCACTCGTATATAATCACCTAGGAAGCTGCAGTAGCTCGTAAACTACAGTACTTGCACTAGATTCCTGAAGGATAACCACCATTGACATTCTAATTGACTCTAGTTTTATTTTGTTAATATCAATAGACATTGTTCCATTTGAAAAATGGAAAGTTCTACAATAATATACATTCTAATAACTAATAAAATCCGTGTATGGGCTATAATTATGAACTCTTGGTTACACTTAATTTCTGTGAAAACGGCATGTTAATAGCACCTCCCATTTCACAAATATTTAGGGTGCAAATTTTAGGTGATTCACATTGTAGCCTATGCTCAGTAGGCCTATATCCAAAATAAACAACATGTTAAAACACAGAACTATTCTTTACTGAAACAATAATCATATGGCCCTCCTTCATCTATCAGCTGATTGAGTACTAGGCTAAAACACGACGGCTGGACAGGACTTGGTCACACTGTCCATACAGAGTCACTATACTCACACGAACGAAATACAGAGAGCATCCTACAGAAGACTATAGCCGGGAGATATTTAAACATATCGCACTTTCTCACTTTCAAAGAAGCACTTTGAAGGCATTTTATGCACCGATAAGGAACGTATGTAAACTTGATACTGCTACTCACAACCATTCTATTGTTATGGATGCCCTGGTAGAAGATTAGTTAAAAACTGTTAATCGTTCTATTTTTCAAATGTTATTAAATATTATGCCGGCCCAGTGGTGTAGGAGTAGTGTGGCTGCTTCTTACCCGGAGGCCCCGACTTCGATTCCCGGCTAGGTCAGGGATTTTTACCTAGAACTGAGGGCTGGTTCGAGGTCTACTCAGCCTACGTGATTAGAATTGAGGAGCTATCTGACGGTGAGATAGCGGCCCCGGTCTAGAAGGCCAAGAATAACGGCCGAGAGAATTCGTCGTGCTGACCCCATGACACCTCGTAATCTGTGCAGGCTTTCGGGCTGAGCAGCGGTCGCTTGGTAGGCAAGGCCCTTCAAGGGCTGTAGTGCCATGGGTTTTTAATTAAATATTATGCACTACCTCTTTTTTACATGTAGATATTAGTATTAAGAATTTTTTCTCTTATTATATTTCATTTTCATCACTCATCATTTTTGTAGTATTATTAATTTAATTTATATTTAATCTAATTATTGTAATGTAATACAATCTATGTATTGTATATAAAATAACTTGTCCTGACTGACTGACTGACTGACTGACTGACTGACTGACTGACTGACTGACTGACTGACTGACTCATCATCGACGAGCCAAAAATACTGGACATAAATGAACGAAATTTTGGGGATACATTCATATTACAGTATAGGTGCTCACTAAGGAGGGATTTTTGGGTTTTCCTTCGCTAAGGGGGTGAAAATGGGGGTGAATTTTAAAACTGAGTACATCTAAATCTCGAAAATGTAATAGTTTACAGGCGTAAACAGGTGTAACAAAGCAGGTGAATTACAAAAATGAGTATTTCCAGTGTACATCTCAAAAACATAACATGACACAGACATGAAAATTGGTATTTAAAATATCCTGTAAAGGTAAAGAAACACGCATAATTTGTTTTCGGAAAATCCACCTAATGGAAGGAGAAAAGGGGGTGAATTTTTAAAATGAGCATATCTGTAGTATATCTCAAAAATCGAACATGTTACAGACGTGAAAATTGGTATTTGGGATCTCATTTAAAAATAAAGAAATACATAGTTTTGTTTAAAAAGACACTTAAAGGGGGGGGGGGTAAAGAGGACTGTAAAGGGAGTTGAGATTTGTTTTTTTAGGATACTTATATCTCAAAAACTGAAGATCTTACACACGTGAAAATTAATATTTACTCATATATCAAATACCTGAAAATGTTACAGACGTGAAAATTGGTATTTGGATCCCCCTTAAAAATAAAGAGACGCGTACTCTTTTGTTTTCAGAAAATGCACTTAAAGGGGAGAGGGGTGAAACAATTGAAAGAAAAGTTGAATTCTTTGTATGAGTATACTTATATCTCAAAAATTAAAGTTGTTACAGACGCGAAAATTGGTGTTTGGAAACTCACTTAAAATAAAGAAACACGTGCTTTTTCGAAAAAAAAAACACTTGGGGGGGGGAGGGCAGCGGTTGAAGGAGTTGAATTATTTTTATGAGGATACTTATATCTCAAAAACTGAAAATGTTACAGAGGTGAAAATTGGTATTTGGAATCTCCTTTATAAATAAAGAAACACCATTCTTTTTTGTTTCCGGAAAGGCAACTTAAGGGGGAGGGGGGAGGAAGGAGTGAAATTATTTTTGTGAGGATACCTATATCTTAAAGACTGAAGATGTTAGAGTTGTGGAAAATTGTATTTAGAATCTCCCTTATAAATAAACACGTATATTTTTGTTTTCGGAAAATCCACTTTGGGGGGGGGGGGTTGAAAGAAAATGGAAAATATTGAATTATTTTTATGAGGATACTAATATCTCAAAAACGAAAGGTTACAGACGTGAACATTGGTATTTTTAATCTCCTTTAAAAATAAAAGCAAAGGAAAGTCATCTCCGTACAGGCCATGAAGGCCCTTGGAAGGATGGAAGGTAAAGGCTTCCACTATTCGTAACCTCGGCACTTGATAGGGTAGAGTGGTTAGCTTTACGCCCAGCCGCCTTTGCCCCCAGGAATTAACAGGTTACTCATTTTTGGTGCAGGCTGAGTGAACCTCAGGGCCATGTGCACCTGCGGAAATCTCGTTTCTTAAATTTTACGACTTCCTGACGGTGATTCGAACCCACGTCCTTCCGGGCGAACCGAACACGCCTTTACCGCTTCGGCCAGGCAGCCCCTCCATTAAAAATAAAGAAACGCGTATTCTGTTGTTTTCGGGAAATCCACCTAAGGGGTGAGTGAAAACAAGTGAAAAAGAGTTGAATTATTTTCATGAAGATGCTTGTATCTCAAAAACTGAAGATCTTACAGACGTGAAAATTGGTATTTGTGATCTCCTTTAAAAGTACAGAAACACAGAACAGTACAACCCTAAGGGGCTTTGACTGGAAACTGGGGGAGGAGGGGGTTAGCTGACGACATTCATTTCTCTCCAGCCGTTTGACATACGAGCTTGAAATTTCACATGATGTTTGTCCTACATGACTTAGATTTTAAATAACAACTGGTCTTAAAATACAGCCCTAGAGTGTTTTTACCAGCATGGTAGGGCCTGAAAACATGAATATTCATCTCTCTGAAACTGTTTCACTTACGAGATTTAAATTCCACATGATGGTTACTCCTATATGTAATAGATTTTAAATAAAACGTGGTATTAAAACATTACACCCAAAGGGGTTTTGACTGGGGGTGGGTGTGAGACCTGATGATAAAAATATCCATTCGTCTGAAACCGCTTGAAACACGAGGTTGAGTTTTCACATGGTGGTTACTCCTCACCGTCTTAGATTTGAAATAAGAAGTGGTCTTCAAACAATTCACCCCTAAGGGGTTTCAGGTGAATTACAAAAATGAGTATTTCCAGTGTACATCTCAAAAACATAACATGACACAGACATGAAAATTGGTATTTAAAATATCCTGTAAAGGTAAAGAAACACGCATAATTTGTTTTCGGAAAATCCACCTAATGGAAGGAGAAAAGGGGGTGAATTTTTAAAATGAGCATATCTGTAGTATATCTCAAAAATCGGACATGTTACAGACGTGAAAATTGGTATTTGGGATCTCATTTAAAAATAAAGAAATACATATTTCTGTTTAAAAAAACACTAAAGGGGGGGGGGGGGTAAAGAGGACTGTAAAGGGAGTTGAGATTTGTTTTTTTAGGATACTTATATCTCAAAAACTGAAGATCTTACACACGTGAAAATTGATATTTACTCATATATCAAATACCTGAAAATGTTACAGACGTGAAAATTGGTATTTGGATCCCCCTTAAAAATAAAGAGACGCGTACTCTTTTGTTTTCAGAAAATGCACTTAAAGGGGAGAGGGGTGAAACAATTGAAAGAAAAGTTGAATTCTTTGTATGAGTATACTTATATCTCAAAAATTAAAGTTGTTACAGACGCGAAAATTGGTGTTTGGAAACTCGTTTAAAAGAAAGACGAACTTTTTCGAAAAAAACACTTGGGGGAGGAGGGCGGCGGTTGAAGGAGTTGAATTATTTTTATGAGGATACTTATATCTCAAAAACTGAAAATGTTACAGAGGTGAAAATTGGTATTTGGAATCTCCTTTATAAATAAAGAAACATTATTCTTTTTTGTTTCCGGAAAGGCAACTTAAGGGGAAGGGAGGAGGAAGGTGTGAAATTATTTTTGTGAGGATACCTATATCTTAAAGACTGAAGATGTTAGAGTTGTGAAAAATTGTATTTATAATCTCCCTTATAAATAAACACGTATATTTTTGTTTTCGGAAAAACCACTTTGGGGGGGGGGGGTTGAAAGAAAATGGAAAATATTGAATTATTTTTATGAGGATACTAATATCTCAAAAACGAAAGGTTACAGACGTGAACATTGGTATTTTTAATCTCCTTTAAAAATAAAAGCAAAGCAAAGTCATCTCCGTACAGGCCATGAAGGCCCTTGGAAGGATGGAAGGTAAAGGCTTCCACTATTCGTAACCTCGGCACTTGATAGGGTAGAGTGGTTAGCTTTACGCCCAGCCGCCTTTGCCCCCAGGAATTAACAGGTTACTCATTTTTGGTGCAGGCTGAGTGAACCTCAGGGCCATGTGTACCTCCGGAAATCTCGTTTCTTAAATTTTACGACTTCCTGACGGTGATTCGAACCCACGTCCTTCCGGGCGAACCAAACACGCCTTTACCGCCTCGGCCAGGCAGCCCCTCCATTAAAAATAAAGAAACGCGTATTCTGTTGTTTTCGGGAAATCCACTTAAGGGGTGAGTGAAAACAAGTGAAAAAGAGTTGAATTATTTTCATGAAGATGCTTATATCTCAAAAACTGAAGATCTTACAGACGTGAAAATTGGTATTTGTGATCTCCTTTAAAAGTACAGAAACACAGAACAGTACAACCCTAAGGGGCTTTGACTGGAAATTGGGGGGGGGGGGGGGTTAGCTGACGACATTCATTTCTCTCCAGCCGTTTGACATACGAGCTTGAAATTTCACATGATGTTTGTCCTACATGACTTAGATTTTAAATAACAACTGGTCTTAAAATACAGCCCTAGAGTGTTTTTACTAGCATGGTAGGGCTTGAAAACATAAATATTCATCTCTCTGAAACTGTTTCACTTACGAGATTTAAATTCCACATGATGGTTACTCCTATATGTAATAGATTTTAAATAAAACGTGGTATTAAAACATTACACCCAAAGGGGTTTTGACTGGGGGTGGGTGTGAGACCTGATGATAAAAATATCCATTCGTCTGAAATCGCTTGAAACACGAGGTTGAGTTTTAACATGGTGGTTACTCCTCACCGTCTTAGATTTGAAATAAGAAGTGGTCTTCAAACAATTCACCCCTAAGGGGTTTCAACCGGGGGCGATGTCCGATGGCAAACATACTTATTTCTATGAAACCGTTTGACATACGAGGTCGAAATTTCACATAATTGTTGCTCCTTTATATCTTAGATTTTAAATAAGAAGTGGTCTTGATACAATATATTCCTAAGGTGTTTTGACCGGGATTTGAGACCTGATGATAAAATACTAATTTATCTGATGATTGCTCCTGTATGGCTTACATTTTGACTTAGAAGTGGCATTAAAACAATACACCCTTAATGGGTTTTAACTGAGGTGGGGGTTGGGGATTCTGCTGCCATAAATATTTATTTCTCTGAAATCGTTTGTCATACGAGGTTAAAAATTTCACATGATGGTTGCTCCTATACGTTTTTAATTTTTAATAATAACAGGTCTTAAAACAATATACCCCTAAAGGATTTTCGGTTGTGGGTGAAGACCTATGACAACAATATTCATCCCTCCAAACCGTTTGACGTACTAGTTGGCAATTTACCGGGCGAGTTGGCCTGCTGTGAGCTCGTATCCGGGAGACAGTGGGTTCAAACCCCACTGTCGGCAGCCCTGAAGATGGTTTCCCGTGGTTCCCATTTTCACACCAGGCAAATGCTGGGGCTGTACCTTAATTAAGGCCACGGCGCTTCCTTCCAATTCCTAGGCCTTTCCCGTCCCATCGTCGCCGTAAGACCTATCTGTGTCGGTGCGACGTAAATCAAAATAGCATAGTTTGTAATTTTACAAGAACTTTGGATGTCGTAGGCGTCGAATATGATACAATTCAAAATATTTCACGTATATAAGGACTGGGACCATGTAGAAGTTGAAGTTATAAATCTAAGCCCTCACAACAGCCAAGGTGCTCAACCGATTTCCGATTTCTCCTCTTTATTGCCAAAAATACGTGTTTGTAAAACTTGGCTGTTTAACTGAAATAATCTTAAACTTAGTGCACGACTGGAGGAACATTTTCGAGACTGTATATCAATAATGGTACTACGTATTCTTGCACACGTTGAATGTCTAAGTTTTAAAGATTTAAACCTCTCAAATTACTAATCAAATCCACAAGCTTAATTCATATACTAGGCCTAAGTAATAATGGAGGTTTCATCTCTATTTTTACTAGCTATTGTTGCTGCCCTCTATAAACATAAAATTCTGTCTTAGATATTAAATAAATATTAACAATATAATACATCCCTACGAGTTTTCTCATCAAATCAAATCAAATCAAATCAAATCAAATCAAATCAAATCAAATCAAATCAAATCAAATCAAATCAAATCAAATCAAATCAAATCAAATCAAATCAAATCAAATCAAATCAAATCAAATCAAATCAAATCAAATCAAATCAAATCAAATCAAATCAAATCAAATCAAATCAAATCAAATCAAATCGAATCGAATCGAATCGAATCGAATCGAATCAAATCAAATCAAATCAAATCAAATCAAATCAAATCAAATCAAATCAAATCAAATCAAATCAAATCAAATCAAATCAAATCAAATCAAATCAAATCAAATCAAATCAAATCAAATCAAATCAAATCAAATCAAATCAAATCAAATCAAATCAAATCAAATCAAATCAAATCAAATCAAATCAAAATCTCTTTATTTGCAAATGAGGTGTCTACCTCGGTGGCAAATGGTACACTAAAATACATTATTGTCAAGCACTACATTTTAAATTAACAAGAGAAGAAGGAAATTTTCCTAGAATACAATATTATACAATTTACGCTAACAAAGTTTTCTATTAAACACACTGCTCATCCTTAATAAATTTATATTGTTTACAAAATTCTACTTGTAATATCTCATGTACTTACAAACATAGTCAACTCATATACAGTATGTGGAATTACAACTGGTATAAGATTAAAATTTACGTTGCTTTTATTTACTTATTTATTTTTACCCATTTTGGAACCTGAGTAACAAATCAACCTGCTGCGTCTTAACCAGAGCCCCTTTTGCCACCACCTTTCAGAGTTCCTGAAGGGCCTTCACAGCTACCGTAATGGTCCCAGGGCCCTCGAAGTCCCCACTGTACTTCACCCCTGCAGGCAGTCCCCTACTTCGGCTGTCCAAACTCCTCAGACCAGGGGATGGAATAAATTTATTCACACACATTTTTTAATTTACAATAACCTGCACTTGTCGAATGCCCTCTAACACTTCATTTATTTTCTCTGTTGCTGTTTATTCTCTTCTTGAATATCTGTACAGATTTTGGAGAAGGATCAAACACTACCCCTGGTAAACTGTTCCACTCCTTCACACCCTTCCCAATGAATGAAAATTTACCCCAATCGCTTGTGCTAAAAATCCTTCTAATTTTATATTTGTGGTCAGTCTTGCCGATATAATTATTTTCCAACTGATATCTCAGGTGTGAGATTTGAAAATAATTTGCACTGGAAGGGTCATGTGTATGGCATTGTTGGGAAAGCATACAGATCGTTACATGTCATATCTCGGATATCTCCCCATGCTTCTTCTCTTGTATAGGCTCTATATAATCCTATAAGTCTAGTTTTCTCCCTTCTCTTACTTAAAGTTTCCCACCCAAGTTGCTTTAACATTTCTGATACACTACTCTTTCTCCTGAAATCCCCTGTTACAAATCTTGCTGCCTACCTCTGCACACTATCTATTTCTTTTATTAGGTATTCTTTGTGAGGATCCCAAACACTGTTTGAATATTCCAATAGTGGACGAACCATACTTAAGTAACTTTTCTCTTTTAATTCTTTGTTGCATCCTTTAAGTAGCCTCATTATGACATGTAACGATCTGTATGCTTTCCCAACAATGCCATACACATGACCCTTCCAGTGCAAATTATTTTCAAATCTCACACCTAAGTATTTGCACTAGCCATCTTTTGGGATAACTACGCCATCCAAAGTATATTCAAATTCAGTTTTAAAACTGCTGTTTGTAAATGTTGTAACAGTTAATTTGCCTCCATTAACCTTCATATTGTTTTCTTCAACCCATTGTTGGATACTCTCAAGGTCCCTTTGTAATTCTGAACAATCCTCAATCTTATTTATATCCCTATACACAATTATGTCATCTGCATACAATCTGATTTTTGATGTTATATTATTCCCTAAATCATTTGTGTGTATTAAGAAAAGTAACGGACCGATTATACTACCCTGTGCAATTCCCTTCCAAACCTTCTCTTCCTGTGATACATTATTTCCTACTTTGACTTTCTGAACCCTTGAATTTAGAAATGTTTTTATCCACCGTATAACCCTTATATCCAATCCTATTCCCTCCAGTTTCGCTAATGATATTCCATGTTCCACTCTATCAAATGCTTTGGAAAGATCAATGGCTATGCAATCTAACTGGCCTCCTTAATCCAACTGATCTTATATGTCCTGCTGAAATCCCACCAGTTGTGCCGCACAAGAAAATTTCTTTCTAAATCCATACTGGCTCCTCATGAACAAATTTTTATCATCACATATCCCTCTGATGTACTTTGATATTAAACTCTCCAGTATTTTACAAACTATACTGGTCAGGCTGATTGGTCTGTAGTTCTCCGGTTTCCTCTTATCACCCTTTCCTTTATAAATTGGTATTATTATAGATTCCTTCCATTCCTTTGGTATTACACAATTATTTATGACATAGTCAAAGAGAAATAAGGCACTGCGTACCACCCCATTGTCTTTAATACCTCCCCAGTAATCTGATCACTTCCTGGTGCTTTTCCTTGCTGAAGCATTCGGATTTCTCTGAAAATATCTTCATTTGTGAATGAGAAGCTTCTTGTTTCCCTATGTGTCTCTCCCTCTCTATCTTCTGTTTCGATTTCCAACTCCTGACAATCTTCTTCTGAATCTCTGAATTCGCTACTAAATAGGTTTGCTTTCTCAGTATCTGTTAAATAGCGTTCACCCCCTTCTCCCACCATTGTAGGAATTTGGATTCCTTTCCTTTTTTGATTCCTAATATATGAATACAGCTTTTTCCATTTCCCTTTGTGGCCATTACCCTCTTGAAGTATGCCATTCATATAATTCTCTTTTGCTTCCTTTTTCACTCTATTCAGTTCCTCGTTGGCTGAACGGTCAGCGTACTGGCCTTCGGTTCAGAGGGTCCCGGGTACTTCGCCAGCTCGGGGATTTTAACCTTGATTGGTTAATTCCTACGGCACGGGGGCTGGGTGTATGTGTTGTCTTCATCATCATTTCATCCTCATCACGACGCGCAGGTCGCCTACGGGAGTCAAATAGAAAGACCTGCACCTGTCGAGTCGAACCCGTCGTGGGATATCCCGGCACTAAAAGCCATACGACATTCCATTACATTACAGTTCCCTCATTAGCTGCTTTTTAGTTTCTCTACTCTCCCTACCTTCTTTGATTTTCCTGTTTACTATTCTACATTTTCTTTTTAATTTTCTTATTTCCCTTGTATAATAAACAGGGTCTGAGGTCACTTTACCCTTCTTAACAGGTAAAAATCTCTTCTCTCCTTCCCAAATGATTCCTTTAAATTTAGCCCAAAGTGTATCCACATTACCGTACTCCCTTCACTTATCCAACAACTGAATTGTGATTTAAGGTAAGTTCCAAATTCATCAACTTTAGTTTTTCTGTACAATTTCTTGTCTTGTGTGACCCTCTTATTAAACCTTTTTGGTACCAGTCCTGCATCCATTATTACAGCCTTATGGTCACCTATTCCTTCAATTACCTCAGTTTAACAACAATTTCCCATGGTTTAACCAAGAATACATCTAGTAAGTTATTGAGACGAGTCGGTTCTTGTACTACTTGTGTATATCCTCCCTCCCAAAATAACTTATTTGCCAGCTTCACTTCCAGCTCCATTCCATTCAACTTCAGACAAGTTTAGATCTCCCCCAATTATTACCATGTCATTATTATTGTTTTTATGAGTATAATCTATTATTTTCTCAAATATTTCCATGTCTCATTCCTCTCTTCCAGGCCTATATGTTCCTATAATTCCCACCTCCTTCATATTATCACAAACTAATTTTATCCCTAATATTTCATCCCTTTCATCGGTAAACCATTCATGTGAACAATAAGTTTCCTTCACCAGGATAAACACCCCCCTCCGATTTTATATCCTCGGTCTCTACGGTAGACTGCATACCCTTCTGGAAATACTTCTCTATTGCCCACCCCTTCTCTCAATCACGATTCCACTCCTATCACCACATCAATCCCATAAGATTCCATCAATGTGCCGAATTTTAATTGTTTATTTACTACACTCTGATAGTTTACCGAGAGCAATCTTAGACCCCCTTCCTCCCTAAAACTTGACTGTTGGAATTGGGTAACTTGAAATTCCTTCCTTTCCTGAGTTTCATTTTCTAGTTGACTGAGCCAGCTTGAAGTACAACTGGCTCATTCTACTAGTTTTCCTGGTGAGTATTATAACTCAAGGGAGTTGCCTTTTTTGCAGTACATATCTTATGATTAATAAAATCTAGAACAATATTTGCAATCTTTTGTTTATCTGAATTGTTTAACTGCTGCATTGAATTACCTGAGTATGACGAAAATGTTCACAAATTTTAACCATTTCTGTATTAACTTTGTCCACTTCAATGTTCACACACGAATCTCTAATCAAATCATGCCTGTGGGGCACGTTCACTACAAAGATGTTAGTGTGAGTCAGCTTACCTACTGTACCTTTAAGTTGAGAAATGACATTCTTAGCGTCGCTGTGAGTTAAGTCGTTCGTCCCGCCGATGATCACTACTGCATCACGACTTCCGAGATTTCTTGCTGCCTGCTCCGTGTTTTCCAATACCTTCTTGATTGGGGCCCCAGGATAGCTGACGGCTAATGCTGCAATATCTTCATTGTTCATTTCCTTCGCAATTCCCCTCGCCTGGCTATCACCAAATATAATAATGTTCGACACTTTCGCCGGTGCACTGTATGGTATTTTAGGCCTAACTTTGTTGCGTCTAGTAACGGAGTTTGCGCTATACGTTTGACTGCTTCCCATACGGATAAGTCCTTGCGTATCGCTTACTTACCTCAGGGCTGAAGATCTATTTTTGGTATCAATTACAAAGTTGTCCTTATTTAACTGTACACTTTTCCTCCTAGAATCGGAAGCAACTTGACACCACGCGCTAGAATTCACGGAGCCACCTGTGTTCTGAATGTTTACCGGTACCGGTTCTTAACCTTGTTTTCCTTTTCTTCTTCCTCTAAGGTTCAATACTTTCAATAGTAGCTAAATCTTCAAACAGTGCACCCTCATCATCATTTGACACATCCTTGTTAATCTTGCCACTACTATGTTAGATTCTGAAAGCTCACCGACAACTTCCTTTTAAGCAGGTGACGGTCGTCGTGGTCTGCTGAAAACTGGTTGTTCGTCCGTCAGTGCAATAGCCAGTTCTGCTTCAGAATCTTTTGTTTTGGTAGGTTCATAGGAGAAGGTCAGTTCAATTTCCTGCCTGTGCTCTTCACTTGTATCTCCACCTACGTCCAATGACAGTTCTTCCACAAAACTGATCTGCATGAGAAACGTATCTGGTGTTGCTGTGGAAATTCGAATGCAATCTTGACTAATCACCATTTCTGCCGGGCGAAGAACATCACTCCCAACGATTGCAGGAATCTTCATGTTGTCTCTTGAAACTACCTACACATCAGTATCAAATACTTCATTCTCATGGAAATAACCGTGAGGGAAAATACAGTTCTTTCCGAACCTCGTTAGGACCAGATCAGTTCTTCTGAGAGAAGAAGCTCCAACATTCTTATAACTGTCTTCCCGAATCAAAGTGACGCTACTGCCTGTGTCTACCAAGGAATAGGTTGTGGTATTGACAATTTTTATTTTAGTGCTCAAAAGTGAAGCGTACTGTCCATAGAGTTAACTGAACTACCATTACCAGCCCTGTTCTCTGTTGATTTACAGTCTTCTGACTTATGACCAAATGTATTACATCTGAAACATTTCAGACCCCTATCCTTGTTCCCACATTTTATCGACTTGTGGCCTGCTTCTCCAGAAATAAAACACAATTTGCGATCTATGTTTTTCTTCAACCGCTGTCGTACGCTCGTCCATTGAATCAGATTTCAAACCACCATCTTTCTTGAAAACATTCGTGTTTATTCTTTCAACAATGCATTCATAGTTTCACAGCTTTTCCTTAAAATCTCTAAAATTCTTAGCCCCATATACAATCATTTTATTATCAGAATCTATGCCATCAATAACAAGTATTCTTGGATCGATTACTCCTTTTCCTTTTTGCACCTATTCAGCAATCTGTGTATTTCTGCACTGTTTATCTTGACATCAAACTCTTCAGTTAATGAGATCTTTCAATTTTCTAGATGTTGATAAGCCAGCTTCACCTTGAATGAACAGCTTTGCCAAACCAGACATTGATCCCTTAGCAAATACCAACTTCTGGATGTGGTCCCTTTACATCAATGCTGAAGCTTCCTCATATTCTCATATCCACTTTCTAACTGCATAAAGTCTCCTACCATCAAAGGTGCGTTTCGAATCCTAAGTGTCCCGAAACGGCAATGTGAATTCACAATCTGAATTTGCGCTTTTTGCCGATGTGAGAATGTTCGTGACCCAGTCATCTTCACTTTCGCTATCTTCTGTGGAGGTTTTTGTTTCGTGAGTTCCTTTCTTCTTCATTATAACATATTCTTTTAATTTACGCCTAGTTCTGAAGTTTGAAGATAGAACTTCAGTGATTGGCTCTAAAAATGACATCGTCTTCGTCATCTTCAAGGTCCCTCTTGTTATCTTCATCATCATTCCCAAGCTCCAGTAACATTTCTAATGTGATGAGGTGCTGCAAAATTCGCTTCGTCAGTTGTTCTTTATCCAATGCATATCCCAAATATAAGACATTACACAAAGCAATTAAATCACCTTCAGAGAAATTGTCAAGGACGAACCTAACCTTATCGTCATATTTATCGAAAACTCCTGAAAAACAGAAATCCTTTAAATTTCCGCAGTCTTTTACGGTTATGCCTTTCACCATCATTGCCAAACACCGGTCTATACAAACATTTAACTAAAATCACAGGTACAGTGGAAATGTTTTCGTTTATCCTTCGAACGTCCCCAAGCATATTCGCCATGACTTAAAACTAGCTACACGAAATTCACGTCGCTTAAATATCAACAACCGTCCTTAATTGTACCAATTTTACGTCGTTGTCGTCTTCTTCGTTAGAAATTTTCACAATCCATCAGTTACTTTCAACAATCAAATCCCAATATTAATTTTAGAATTGCATAGAGTACCTCAGTCAGGTTACATCAGTCGTCCTAACTGCATCTTTCCGCCTTCTTAGTAATTCTTCACCACACCTTAGCTGTATCCCGGACGAGACCCCATAATTTTAGGATTTCGGCTAAGTTTCATTGATAAAAACTAATATAAAGTGATTTATGCCTACAAGAATTAAAAAACAATCAATTACTACTTATATGCATTTAGGGCAACCGCCCAAATGGCAAATTTCCTATCTGCTGTTTTCCTAGCCTTTTCTTAAAAGATTGCAAAGAAGTTGGAAATTTATTGAACATCTCCCTTAGTAATTTATTCCAATCCCTAACTCCCCTTCCTATAAACGAATATTTGCCCCAATTTGTCCTCTTGAATTCCAATTTTATCTTCACATTGTGATCTTTCCTACTTTTAAAGACACCATACAAACGTATTCGTCTACTGATGTCATTCCACGCCAACTTTCCACTGACAGCCGAAACATGCCACTTACTCGAGCAACTCGTCTCTTTTCTCCCAAGTCTTCCCAGCCCAAACTTTGCAACATTTTTATAACGGTACTCTGTTGTCGGAAAACACCCAGAATAAATCGAGCTGCTTTTCTTTGGGTTTTGTCCAGTTCTCGAAACAAGTACTCCTGGTGAGGGTCCCATACACTGGAACCATACTCTAGTTGGGGTCTTACCAGAGACTTATATGTCCTCTCCTTTACATCCACACTACAACCCCTAAATACCCTCATAACCATGTGCAGAGATCTGTACCCTTTAGTAACAATCATATTTATGTGGTTACCCTAGTGAAGATCTTCTATTATATAAATACCCAGATATATACAATGATCCCCAAAGGGAACTTTCACGCCATCAACGCAGTAATTAAAACTGAGAGGACTTTTCCTATTTGTGAAACTCACAACCTGACTTTTAACCCCGTTTATCATCATACCGTTGCCTACTGTCCATCTCACAACATTATCGAGGTCATGTTGCAGTTGCTCTCAATCTTGTAACTTATTTATTACTCTATACAGAATAACATCATCCGCAAAAAGCCTTATCTCTGATTCCACTTCTTTACTCATATAATTCATATATATATGAAAACATAAAGGTCCAATAATACTGTCTTGACGAATTCCCCTCTTAATTATTACAGGGTCAGATAAGACTCCACCTCCTCTAATTCTTTGAGATATATTTTCTAGAAATATATAGCAACCCATTCAGTCACTCTTTAGTCTAGTCCATTTGCATTCATTGTTGCCAGTAGTCTCCCATGATCTACCCTATCAAATGCCTTAGATAGGTCAATCGCGATACAGTACAATTGACCTCTTGAATCCATGATATCTGCTATATCTTGCTGGAATCCCACAAGTTGAGCTTCAGTGGAATAACCTCACCTAAACCCAAACTGCCTTCTAACAAACCAGTTATTAATTTCGTTAACTTGTCTAAGATAATCACCACAAACGCTTACATGCAATGCATATCAAACTGAATGGCCTGTAATTTTCAGCTTTATGTCTATCATCCTTTCCTTTATACACAGGGGGTACTATAGCAACTCTCCATTCATCTGGTATAGCTCCTTCATGCAAACAATAATCAAATAAGCACTGCAGATATGGTACTATATTCCAACCCATCGTCTTTAGTATATTCCCCGAAACCTTGTCAATTCCAACTGCTTTTCTAGTTTTCAACTTCTGTATCTTACTGTGTATGTCATTGTTGTCATAGGTAAATGTTAATTTTTCTTTAGTATTAGTCACCTCCTCTATCTGGACAATACCCTTGTAATCAACAATCTTTACATACTGCTGACTGAATACTTCTGCCTTTTGAAGATCCTCGCATACACACTCCCCGTGTTCATTAATGATTCCTGGAATACACTTCTTGGAAACTGTTTCTGCCTTAAAATACGAATGTGAATCGAGCCAAGGAATAATAAACACGATCCACATATCAAGACGCTTACACAATAAAAAAAAAACCGCTTCACTAAAACTTTTTTCGTGTCCAGTCACTGCGCATATATTACCCACTCCCGCATTATTTTCCCTCATTTGTGATTGCATTGCATTGGATCTGCCCTTTTCCTCTTATCATTTAATTATATTCCATTTGTACTTTAAATTGCTGAGAACTAAATCTAACATTTCTTTTCTTGAATTTACATATTCATAATAGCTTAAATCAAACTTTAAAGAAATTGATTTATTTTGTTTTGATCAATTGCATGGTCAGATTAAATTCAATAAGAATACAACATCGCGCACGCTCGCTAAGTTATTAATTTAATGTTCACCACTCAATAATGGACTGAAGGCAGACTCGGGCTTTCAAAGCAACACTGGTACCAAGCGCTAAATAAGTAGTAAATGCAGAACGTGAGCTGTGTAGCCGACACAAGAAAAAAATCCGCTGACGAAACTTGTTAAATCTACTAAAATCCGTTATTTGGTATAAGATTAAAATTATGTCATGGACAAAAACCAAACTGAAAACAACTCGCGTCCACTAGAATGAGAGGTAGCGCCTTCGTCCTACAGAAGTACCAACATTTCAAGCTCTGCACCCGGAAGGAAGCGAAAACGACACCTTATCAGACGTCACAGAGATATTCCACTATAAGATTCGACCCCCATTGAAAGTATCACAACCGAGATCCTTCGATGATCTACTTAGAATCATCGCCCAGCTGGATGAGGAACACAAGAGCAAAGCTACCGAAGGACCAGCGCAGTCAGAAAGTGCCACCAGTGTGGAAGATCGGGACACCTGAAGAACAAGGCCCAACCTTAACGTCGTAAAACTAGGTCAGGCCCATTCTGGATTGAGGGGGTTGGGAGCGGGAACAGGAACAGGAATCCGCCTCAAGACCTGGCATACGAGCAACCCTGGTTAAGTAGGAGAGGGATTGGTCAAATTTTAAGTAGAACAGGCCAACCTCACCCGGCTATCATCTTAAGGATAGGCAACGAGAATTTTTCAGCCAGAATAGACAACCAAGCAAGCCATTCATTTGTCAACGGAACGGTTGCCAGATTACTACCGCCTATGAAGCCTCACCATCTCGGAAGGGTAGTGGGAGCAGCGGACGGGGTAACCTATTCCATCCAAGGACAGACTATCCTAACCGCCAAATGCATGAGCACGCCTATTGTAATTGACGTTCCAGTGATTCAGAACCTGATACCTGATATAATATAAGGTCATGACTTTCTGGTGGAATACAAGGTTATCCTAGACTCTGCAGCGCATGAAGTCTTTTTGGGAAAAGAGAAGCGTCTGAAGGTCGCCTGGCATGATGGAAATCTCCGGACTCGCAAGGATGCGGAAGTTGACGTAGACCTGGGAGATATCCTGTTAACGCATCTTCGACCGAGTGAAGAAGGGGAGCTGAAACGCGCCTTAAAGGATTTTCCGGAAGTCACTACCAGTAAAATAGTACTGACTACCACCGTAACGCATACCATTGAATGCATCACTTCCTCACCCATCAAGCAACGGCCATATCCAATCAACCCAGATAAGCGTAACTTCGCCATCCAGAAGATTCACGAGATGGAAGGGCAAGGTCTCATTGAACCCTCTACATCCCGTTGGGCTTCACCTATCATCCTACCGAAGAAGAGAAATGGGGAGTATCGGCTGTGTGTGGACTGTCGCAGGTTGAACGAGAAAACCGTTAGTGATGCCCACTCCATGCCTGACCTGAAAGACTCGCTGAAACAAGTGGGTCTAGGGTTTCAGCACGCTGGATCTAAACACCGGATTCTGGTAAGTAGAGGTCGAGAAAAGCTCTAGACCACTGACCGCATTCATGACACCGAGAGGATTGTACCAGTTTGCAGTAATGCCTTTTGGATTGAAGACTGCTCCTGCCACCTTCATGCGACTGATGGATAAGGTACAGGATATGTTGGAGATTTTTGCCAACTGTATCTCGACGACGTCTTAATTCATAGCAAGAATTTTCAAGAACACCTTGTACATCTGAGGAAAGTACTAGAACGACTGAAGATTCATGGAATGACTTGACAACTGGAGAAGTGCCACTTCGCCCAGTCCCGCGTAGAATATCTTGGCCATGTCCTAACATCTGAAGGCTTAGAAAGGCAACCAGAGAAGAATCGAGCTATCGAAGAAGCTGAACGCCCATGGACAAAGCGACACGTACGTGAGCTCCATGGCTTGTGTGGATGGTATAGCAGCTTCGTGCCACATTTTGAAGAGAAGGCAATACCACTCGCCGATCTACTCCATAACAAGCGCCCGTTCCGATGGACCAGCAAGGAAGAGGCAGCATTCCAAGGCATTCAGGCTGCGATATGCAACGCTTCCGGTCTAGTCCATCCCGACCCTCAACGGACGATGTGCCTGCAGACGGACGCCTGTGACTCCGGCTTAGGAGCAGTGTTATTCCAGGAGAGGAGTGACGGTGGAAGGGACATCATCGAGTATGCCAGCAGGAAGCTATCTCCCACCGAACAACGGTACTGCACTGCCGAGAAGGAGGCCTTAGCCGTGGCGTGGGCCATGGGTATGTTGAGAGGCTACTTGGAGCGATGGAAGTTCCAGCTCTACACCGATAATGTCGCTCTCAAATGGTTAAACTCTGTTTTTGTTCAAAATCTAAATTGATGCAATGGGCTCTGGTAATCGCAGAATTTGATTTCATGTGTGACACGTCCCAGGACCGACGAACATAGGAGCAGAGACCTTATCTAGGCACCCAGAGATGGAACCTGAAGCTAGGGACACCATTGTCGAGAGGGAGTTCCCACGAAAATACCAGAGTGAGCCAAAGGAACCTGTCCTTATTGCCATCAAGAAGGAACTTCATCTGGGA
Source organism: Anabrus simplex (assembly GCF_040414725.1). Lineage (NCBI taxonomy): Eukaryota > Metazoa > Arthropoda > Insecta > Orthoptera > Tettigoniidae > Anabrus > Anabrus simplex. The sequence continues at coordinate 803,711,892 of NC_090266.1, forward strand.
GTAATCAAGCAGTGGCAGGAACAAGACAAGCCCTGTAGGACCATGACGCAGTGGCTTAGGAGACAGAACACCGATAGTCGACTCCTCCCTAGAGAATTCAGGATGTGCTACATGAACTTCCGGGTTGACGGAGGACTCTTAATGTACAGGTCGCACCTCTTTGACACGCCTGCAGTAGTGGTGATCCCCAGACAGCACACGACGGACATCCTCGAGAAGTTCCACGACAGCACTGAAGCCGGACATCCAGGAGGTAAAGAGACGTATCAGTCTATCCGACGAAGATTCTTCTGGGTCAACACGCGGAAAACATACTCGACTATGTGAAGGGGTGCTACATATAAGCCTGCACCAAGGTGAGCAACAGGAAGGCAGATTCCAGTCAGCGAGGAAGACAGCCGCAACGCACTTGGGAAGTCATAGGCTTGGACTTGATGGGTCCTTACCCTAGAACTCCACGGTGTAAAACAGGACTCCTAATAATCACCGACTTCTTCACAAGATGGACTTAGGCCTTTTCTATACCTGAAGCCACGACGGGATGCATCACCAGCCTGCTACAAGATGAAGTATTCAGCCGCTACGGTTATCCACGATGTATTCTGTCAGAAAACGGGAGTCAGTTAACGTCAAGGAAGTGGCACCAAATGATGACAAAATGGGGCGTGGAGCACTGGACTACCCCTATCTACAATCCAAGGGCCATTCCAACAGAACGACGGAACCAGGAGCTAAGAAAGATGCTCCGGGTCCACCGAATAGACAAAGACCGTCGACTGTGGGACCGTCAGATACCGCAGTCACTTCTTGCCTTGCGACGACGCACGAACCGTGTCACCGGCTATTACCCAGCCGAGCTGTTCCTTGGTCGACGGGTATAAGGCACCGGGGATTGGTAGATTCGTCCACCACTCACTTCTGGTCAAGATGAAGCAGCTGTTTCCTTGGCAGAGTGGCAGCAGCTGCAGCGGCAGGACATCAAATAGAAGCAAGCTTTGGGCGAGAAGAGATTACTTGCCCAGGTGAAGGCTCAAGATGTCAAAGAGACCAAGATCTTCCTACCAGACCAACAGGTACTGCGACGTAACCACCCAGTCAGTAATAAGATTGGAAGGTTTCACGCAGTTCTCGCACCTAAGTGGGTTGGTCCCGTCGAAGTGGATAAGCAGCTGGGCCATGGGGTCTACTTACTAAAGACCAACTCTCCTGTCAAGTTCCATGCATCGGAGTTGCGGCGAGTTACCCTACCGCTGCGCATACAGAGTAAGCCTGGTACTACCACAGGTCCAACTGGAGGAGAGGCTACTAATGACACAGCTCAGTCTGGTCATGAGAAGAATACATCGACTATCACCGAGGAAGAGGTTGGTGGCGAGGCAACCCCGAGCCCTGACACGGCACGATCCGGTCAAGAGGAGAAGAGCACATCCAGCGATGTCGAGGAAGAGAGAAGATACAATCTACGACCAAGGCCAAGTCGACGAGAGTGACAGACTGTGGGAATTGCTTCAACGTATAGAGGGGATATTGACGCAAGTGTGATAAAATTATATAACTTGAAAACAACATTCTCTCACCCATGGGTAAATAATGCAAGTATCGAGCTCGAATTATTATTATTATTTTACGATTATGGTTATTATTATTATTATTATTATTATTATTATTATTATTATTATTATTATTATTATTATTATTATTATTATTATTATTTGTAATGTATGGCTATGAAGTGTTTACATCCATTTAGTATTAGTATTATTATTGTTAGTTACGTAGTCGGATGATCGCATTGTGTGTGAGGTTATGTCATGAAACATGTACTGTAATATGAGTTCGGTTAATGTAAGAACCCATATAGATATATGATTACCTGTATATATGATTTGTAATCCACTACAGTATTGTGAAACTTACTGTAACATCCAGAATGGCACTGGGTAGATGGGAACTATGGAGAATATTCTGTTCATTATATCTATTATTAAGCACTCTAGAATTTACGAGAATGTATTTTGTAACATATCTTTCTAGAAGTCCGCCTCTGTGGTGTAGTGGTTAGTGTGATTAGCTGCCACCCCCGGAGGCCCGGGTTCGATTCCCGGCTCTGCCAAGAAATTTGAAAAGTGGTACGAGGACCGGAACGGGGTTCACTCAGCCTCGGGAGGTCAATGTGTAGAGGTGGGTTCGATTCCCACCTCAGCCATCCTCGAAGTGGTTTTCCGTGGTTTCCCACTTCTCCAGGCAAATGCCGGAATGGTACCTAACTTAAGGCCACGGCCGCTTCCTCCCCTCTTCCTTGTCTATCCCTTCCAAACTTCCCATCCCCCCGCCCTGCCCCTGTTCAGCATAGCAGGTGAGGCAGCCTGGGCGAGGTACTGGTCATCCTCCCCAATTGTATCCCCCGACCCAGAGTCTGAAGCTCTAGGGCACTGCCCTTGAGGCGGTAGAGGTGGGATCCCTCGCTGAGTCCGAGGGAAAAACCGACCCTGGGGGGTAAGCAGATTAAGGAGAAGAAGAAGATCCTTCTCGAAGCCTGACCAGGCACATACGAATATAAGGAGGAGAACTTGATGGTAGAGGCGAGTTATTGTTTAGTTGAAGTTTGGTTTGACAGGAATTGTACTTGTGACCTTGTGTTGTGTTGAACCGGCATGCTGTCACCAGTCAACTGTTTCAAATGTGTTGGTAGGAATCTCTATGTGGCATGTGTTTAGTGATAGGCAATTGTTAAAATGGTTCCTTCTTGATGTTTTCGGGGTGTAGTGTTTTGTTTGCGACGGCAGTAATTAATGTTACGTGTACTTAATTTGTAAATAATTGTGAATAAATTCGTGTACGCAAGTTGACAGCATTTTGTGTGCGTCTTATGGATACAACAAAATTGTGACCGCGTTAAAAGTATTGTATGAGCTATAATCAGCCACAAGTTGCGTCGCAGTGTACTATAGCATAGTTGCTAAGCGCAGGGGAAGCGGACAGGTCTTTCATGTGAGGCGGGGGGTTCAAATCGGGTCCGAGGTTGCTCTGTTTTTGTAACTTTTACCTCAATATACATGAAATATTCTCTTTTATGCATATTTTCAGTGAATAACTGTGTACGTGGCCATACGAAGGACCGATTTGACATCAGAGTCGGATAAATACGGAATAGGAAGTAGGGCAACAAATGTTCGAAGTGATGACCTGCTTGGTTTATGCACATCTGAACCCACTGCTGAATAGATCATCTAGCACGCCGAAGCATGTCCGATTTTATTGATGTGCAAATTTCGGTGTTGAGATTCCGGAGGTGCACTTGAGTGTAAATTATTTGTTTCAACTGCCCCCACAGGAAAAAGTCCAACGACGTTAAATCCAGTGACTTGGCGGGTCAAGAAACAGATCGTCCTCTTCCTATCAATGTTCCTGGATGTGTCCCATTGAAATGGCGACGGAATAGCGGACGAATGTAGAAGTGCAGCGCACAATATCAAAAACAGCGGCGTTCTACTATTTGCATGTGGGACACGCTGACCTGTGCGTAAGTATTGAAACATTACATCGATGCACAAAAAAAAAAGATGTAGGATTCAAATCATTTATGATTTTCTTTCTTTCTTAATCTGCTTAGCCTCCGGGGTTAGTTTCTCCCTCGGACTCAGCGAGGGATCCCACCTCTACCGCCTCAAGGGCAGTGTTCTGGAGTTTCAGAATTTTGAGTCGCGGATGAAACTGGGGAGAATGACCAGTACCCCGCCCAGGCGGCCTCACCTGCTATGCTGAACACGGACCTTGGTGGGGGATGGGGAGATTGGAAAGGATAGGAAAGGAAGAGGGAAGGAAGCGGCCGTGGCCTTAAGTTAGGTACCATCCCGGCATTTGCCTGGAGGAGAAGTGGGAAACCACCCAAAACCACTTCTAGAGTGGCTGAGGTGGGAATCGAACGCTCCTCTATTCAGTTGACCTCCCGAGGCTGAGTGGACCCAGTTCCAGCCCTCGCAACACTTTTCAAATTTCGTGGCAGAGCCGGGAATCGAACCCGGGCCTCCGGGGGGTGGCAGCTAATCACACTAACCACTACACCACAGAGGCGGACACCATTTATGATATGTTCGTTTAATTATTAGGCTAGCATCTAACCACATGTGTGCGTGTGCTTGTATTAAGAATATACTGTATTAGAGTAAGTACATTACTCCGTCATTTCACTATTTTATACGCTGTTCACGTCACTGTAGCCTTGTTCTAAGCATTAATTTTGCGCTTTACCACATACTTCACTAGACACGATATATGTATGTATGTATGTATGTATGTATGTATGTATGTATGTATGTATGTATGTATGTATGTATGTATGTATGTATGTATGTATGTATGTATGTATGTATGTATGTATGTATGTATGTATGTATGTATGTATGTTGTAACTATTTTTGATGACTACTAAATAAATAATATTAATAATAAAATATATAAATAAAATTACTCAAAAGCTTAATAAAATTAATAAGCATAATTAACCGAAATGTCCGTAGTATAGGCGCCAGAGTTCACCAGAATGGATCCCTCGAATTTAGATAAGAGCATGATAAACTTTATATCCCAGGGCGTGTACATAATGCTGCGTACTGGTACATCTGCTGCAGGCCTTACCTAACCTCCTGAAAACGACTAATTAGGTAGGAACTGCACCTAGGTTCATCAATAACACTGATTCTAAAATAGCTAACTATATTCTGAACAAATTCCGTGCATGAGCACCTCATCAACATACAACATTATACATATAATACACACATAAAATATTGCTGGAAGACTCCATATTTACAACAACAACAATAATAATAATGAAAATCGTAGGAAAACGAAAGCGAGAACTAAGGTACCATTTGTAGATAGTCCGATGAACAATGTACATGTATGAATATAAATACACTTCACTGTCTCTATATCAATTCGACTTACCGATTCTCATAATCGGCAGTTGTCACATCACACAGATACTGTACCTTGTACTACTGTGTTCACATATTTTAACACTTGTTGTAAAGACATATACACACGTCTGTCGATCCTCAACATAAATTATGGAAAGTCTGAGATAGCTTTCACCAACATATAATGCTAGGCCGCCACAAGTGCTACAATACTTAATGCGCAAGCACTCTCCACAATCAGCCACTTTCCACAAACATAACAAGACTACGCTCCACGAACGTTTGAAGTCCAGTCCATTGCAGCCGTGTCACTCCAGTACCGTGTATCAGCACCACTTCCTTCCCGTACAGTGCGTCAGTTGTAGTTGTAGTTGTAGTTATCTTCCTTCTCGTTCCTTTACAAACACCTATTCAATCACCCTTACCATGTTCTTCATAATGTCCAGGTTGCCGCCGTATGATCAACCTTTATAGACATCAACATCCCCCACCTCTCAGATGAGACGTCTGGATTGGTGCTTGCCCACCAATCATGAGTGATCTCTAGTCAAGACCAAGCCCTGAACTACCTCTTCCTCCCAAGACAATAACAAACACTCGGGAGTTTTACATGAATCATCAAATTTTCCTAATACAACAACAAGCTCATCTCATCAGTCTGGGATATATACATGACTCATGAATTTCCCTGGTACAACAACAAGCACTGGGGCAGCCAGATGACTCATTCAAATTACCAGAGTTATTAAAGCAATGTTTTCCCCACTCGTGCAAAACATATTACTCATACCTACATATGTGGATATCTTCCAGCTTACCAATATAAATGGCAAAATATACAAATGAAATAATAATAATAATAATAATAATAATAATAATAATAAATCGAATACTGACAATAATATCTCTAACTTCTACATATAATTCGGGGGTGTGATATATGTACTATCACATAACGCCCCCTTGGTGAATCGATGATATCACATATTATGATTCACCATAAAACAGAACTTCATACATAACCTTATAATGGCATAACTGAACACATAATTTACTGTAATAATGATATATACATTGCGTCTACTGCATTGTATTCGCACACACGAAATACAATTTGTCCAAACAATAATAATAATATGGCTATATACACACAACTCTGATTGTTTCATATACCATTGAATACAATCACTTCTTACTACAGTACACTTAACTCATAATTGATAATATATACATCCAAGGTGCAGATCCTATCTCTTATATCTGCGAAGGCTATAGATATTAAATGTCCCAAGGACCTTATTTTCAGCGGTTAGGAGCCTATAAGCACACTTGCCTATTCTACTGTCCACAGTATATGGACCCTGATACAATGAAAAAACTGTACATAAACTTAACATCAGCATCGATAAGCGAGGAATGCGTACCACAATAAAATCTAACTACGTCTAGAATACATTCTATCTCACACACAAACATTCATACCATCCAGTCACACAAGAATCATACAAACTTCCATTCGGAACATTCATAAAAAGGAAATCCCTCTTTCTGAAATGCGCGGGAATCTCACTACGTTTACTCTTCCACAAACTCATAATTAATGCAAGCAAACATATCACATACTTTTTCACACATTCCACATCGATATCACTCAGCACGTTATTCAAATCCTTCACACAACTCTCAGAATTAAATAAAACATTACACACTCGCTTGAATAGACCTTCTTTCATCTCACGCACACTTCCATTCTCACACACGCTCACTCTATTACTGAAATTCTTACCATAATACACTTTGAAATTGCTGTCATTACTACTTAATGACCCAACAATTAATCCATCTTCACCACATTCCGTATCAGCTCCTACTCGCACCACTTCCATGCCAACAACACTGCTACTTTCGACTCTCTTATCAGAGGTTTCATTAATCTCAAAGTCACCATTTTCACACATAATGGACCTAACTTTACTCTCCTCACGTACACTTAAATCAACAAAAACATCCTCATCATGTATACTCCGTGAACACTCTTCACTTACTAAACAACCTTCATCAACTTCACAAAAAAATTCACTTTCAATTTCAGAAACTTCCACAAGATTATCGATCGCAACACCGCTATTACCATCACCATTAGCACAAAGTAAGACATCCGACACAGCTTCCTTACTTTCATCACGCCCTCTATTCTCAAAATCTCCCTGAACACAAAACACATGGTCATACAATAATTCCTCTTTCACGTCTACCTCGTAACTTACCTGTTTCATCACGTGAATAGGAATTTCGGTATCGGACTGCCTATCTGACCCAACTAAGAAGTCCGATTCCGGTTTAAATTACTTGACGTGGACTGTTCACTGTTATCATGTCTCGGCACTTGATCTGGCGGTCTTTGATCCGTACGCCCCCTACTTTCTGATTCCCCTTGATTAGGTCTTCTGCTATAATATTCCTGGTGATTACCTCCTTGATTAGAGTGTCTGTTTCCCCTTCCGGAATTACCACCCTGATTCCCGTGCCTAGAATGACTGAAATTCTGATTACTCCTATCTCCCGCTACCTGATTACCTTGTCTCCCATTATCCCCGTAATTTCTACCTTCACTTTGCCTAGTCCTCCCCTGCCCTTCCAAAGCATCAAACCTCTCTAACAGCTGCTCTAATTCCTTAATCGTAACAATATTCTGCATACATGCAGCTAATCCGACCTTCTCAGGAAAATGCCTCAACATCTGGCGGACTGTATCTCTCTCCGATGCTAGACCTTCAATATTCTGGCTGATCAGAACATGCGCTAAGAAATACTCCGTCATAGACACACCTTCCTGAGGTCTATATTTGCCAAATAGCACGCGATCTCTTTCCCTTCCTTGAATAGCATCACTCCAAAATTTAGAACTAAATTTCTCCCTAAATTCCTCCAAACTCGAAATACCCTGTCTATAAACTTGAAATCAGGATCTCGCTTCTCCAACAAATGCAATATCCAACATCTCATCAAACCATACTCCACTCGATCAAACCATCGTCAAGATTCTTGGAAAACCGTTTCTCCACCGTTTTCAAGAATTCCATCGGATTAAACTGCCGACCATTAAACTTGGGTAATTCAGAGTCCTTCGTACAAGATACGTACCTATTACATATGCTGCTACCTACTTGGATTTGACTGATCTCCTTCCTTAACTTTACATGACATGCTTTAATTCCTTTTTCCACTACCATTCTGGCATTTCCTTCTACTGACTTGAGGTCATCTTTTACCGACTTAAGGTCTTTCTACAATTTCTCATTCTTCTCATCTATTCGCTTCACTAAAACATTCTGACTGGTTTTCATTCTGTCGATTTCTTCGACTTTATCTTCCACTATTTTTATTCTTTTATCACATTCCTTGCTGTTTTCCACAAATTCCTTCCTAACTACATTAAATCGACATTCGATTTTCTCGGTCAGTTCCAAGCATTGAGCTTCTACCTTATTGTTGACTTCCTGAATTTCCCTGTTTTGATGGTCAAACTTCTGGTTTAATTCATCTATTCTACCATTTACAGCACTACTTAAACTATCAATTTTACTAAACAATTCAACACTCACTAAATTTAACTCCTTACTTTGATTCTCAATCTTACTGGACAATTCCGTACTAACTGAATTTAATTCACTATTAATACTGTATATGTCATTACTTAAAAAACTCAGTTCACTCTTCAACTCTTTACTCTGACTATCAATCTTACTGGACAGTTCACCCTTCAACTCTTCATTCTTACTGTTTAATTCATTACTTAAAGAATTCAATTCACTCTTCAACACTTTACTCTGACTATCAAGTAGTGATTTAAGCATAATAAGCATTGAAGCCTCGCCTTGATCCCCTACATTCTGAGTTTGAGACGGGTTACTCGGTTCCTCACCTATCGTTACCGATTGATCTTTCCTACTATCAGCCATTTCGCTATTCTCACTTAAATTAGATAAACTCGATGTGGTGGAATTCTTTTGACTTCTCTTTTCCTGATTCTTAGTACCAGCAACTTTAACAACCTCTCTACTTCTCAATTTTATAATACTCGACTCACTACAACATTTCTTCATACTCCAACATACATATCACGTACATATAAAACACTTCACTGACATATTTTGCAGAATTCCAACCACACCTGACAAGTGCACCTACGCTTATCAGCCTAACAGATGTACCAATCATTCAGCCACACGTTGGGAAGCCAATTGTAACATTTTTTGATGATAATAATAAATAAAATCATGAATAAAAATATATAAATAAAATTACTCAAAAACTTAATAAAATTAATAAGCATAATTAACCGAAATGTCCGTAGTATAGGCGCCAGAGTTCACCAGAATGGATCCCTCGAATTTAGATAAGAGCATGATAAACTTTATATCCCAGGGCGTGTACATAATGCTGCGTACTGGTACATCTGCTGCAGGCCTTACCTAACCTCCTGAAAACGACTAATTAGGTAGGAACTGCACCTAGGTTCATCAATAACACTGATTCTAAAATAGCTAACTATATTCTGAACAAATTCCGTGCATGAGCACCTCATCAACATACAACATTATACATATAATACACACATAAAATATTGCTGGAAGACTCCATATTTACAACAACAACAATAATAATAATGAAAATCGTGGGAAAACGAAAGCGAGAACTAAGGTACCATTTGTAGATAGTCCGATGAACAATGTACATGTATGAATATAAATACACTTCACTGTCTCTATATCAATTCGACTTACCGATTCTCATAATCGGCAGTTGTCACATCACACAGATACTGTACCTTGTACTACTGTGTTCACATATTTTAACACTTGTTGTAAAGATATATACACACGTCTGTCGATCCTCAACATAAATTATGGAAAGTCTGAGATAGCTTTCACCAACATATAATGCTAGGCCGCCACAAGTGCTACAATACTTAATGCGCAAGCACTCTCCACAATCAGTCACTTTCCACAAACATAACAAGACTAAACCCCACGAACGTTTGAAGTCCAGTCCATTGCAGCCGTGTCACTCCAGTACCGTGTATCAGCACCACTTCCTTCCCGTACAGTGCGTCAGTTGTAGTTGTAGTTGTAGTTATCTTCCTTCTCGTTCCTTTACAAACACCTATTCAATCACCCTTACCATGTTCTTCATAATGTCCAGGTTGCCGCCGTATGATCAACCTTTATAGACATCAACATCCCCCTCCTCTCAGATGAGACGTCTGGATTGGTGCTTGCCCACCAATCATGAGTGATCTCTAGTCAAGACCAAGCCCTGAACTACCTCTTCCTCCCAAGACAATAACAAACACTCGGGAGTTTTACATGAATCATCAGATTTTCCTAATACAACAACAAGCTCATCTCATCAGGCTGGGATATATACGTGACTCATGAATTTCCCTGGTACAACAACAAGCACTGGGGCAGCCAGATGACTCATTCAAATTACCAGAGTTATTAAAGCAATGTTTTCCCCACTCGTGCAAAACATATTACTCATACCTACATATGTGGATATCTTCCAGCTTACCAATATAAATGGCAAAATATACAAATGAAATAATAATAATAATAATAATAATAATAATAATAATAATAATAATAATAATAATAATGATAATAATAATAATAATAATAATAATAATAATAATAATAATAAATCGAATACTGACAATAATATCTCTAACTTCTACATATAATTCGGGGGTGTGATATATGTACTATCACAATGTATGTATGTATGTATGTATAATGTAACGCGTTAGAATGACAGAGATAAATGATTAAATTATGTAATGTTTCTCGAGTGGACTATAGCAACTGTCGGGTGTGGTCATAATCGCTTGCATGATGTGCTTACGGAGCATTAGTATCACAAAGGATGCCAGTACAGAAATATCGACCTTACGACGTTTTTACACGTTTTAATGGGCTGCATAAAACAAAATTAGAGAGCGCAAGAGAATGACTCAGTGGGCCTATATACCGACAGGGTTATCTTCATTTCTTGTATTTATATGCCTTTTAGGAGTGGCGAAGTGAGGACTTACGGTCCTGTCTTACACTTAACCATATCAATATACCGTAAAAATTATGAAGATTAGGGAATACGGTATTTCAGAATCTCATTTGTAATATACATTCAAAATATATCCAACGTCACAACATTTTATACAAATAAGTAGGTATCATTAGTCAAAATATGTAGTGAAATTAATGAAAGTTGATTATTTACTGTAATTTACACCCGACGCCTTGGCTGAATAGATTGAATTGAGGCCTACGGTTTAGAGGTCCCGGGTTCGATTTCCGACGGGGTTGGGGTTTTGATTAATTCTTCTGCTTCGGGAACTGGGTGTTTGTGTTTGTCCCAGTACTCTCCTCTAGACATTAATACAGCACACAACACTACCAACAATCACAAGACCATGCAATAGTGATTACATCCCTCCATATACGGTTGGCGTAATGAAGGGCATCCGGTTGTAAAACAAGGCCAAAAGCACACAGGTTCGGGAAAAAGCGTTAGAAGAAGAACTACCTTACTTACACACACACACACACACACACACACACACACACACACACACACACACACACACACACACACACACACACACACACACACACACACACACACACCATCATTCACTCATCATGATTCACGCCGTGGGTTTATGCATCTAAGAGGTACTCTCTCCATAAAGACTTAAATGACCCTAAAGGGTTAATGCTGCGTATTTTACTTGGAACAGAGTTCCATAATCTACCTCCCGTTGCGATAAATGAGCGAATATAGGCAACTGACCTGCTAAAGGGAATGGCAAGGGTGGTAATAAAACGTGTATTGTGCTGGTGAAAAGAGGAATGGTACGTTAATTTTGACGACAGACACTGGGGATCTCTCTTTGTTACGGATCTGAACAGCAACATGGCAGCATAAATATTGCTGAGTTTTTTAATTTCGGGAGGGAAAGTTGTTTGTAATAAGGTGTGACATCTGAGTCATAACGTAAGAAAAATACACTCATGTTTATAAAAGACAACACCCTGAAAGACTAGAGACAGGAAGTTCATATTCATAGGACAAGCCAAACCCCATGGCACTACAGCCCTTGGAGGACCTTGGCCTTCCAAGCGACCGCTGCTCAGCCCGAAAGCCTGCAGATTACGAGGTGTCGTGTGGTCAGCACGACGAATGCTCTCGCCCGTTATTCTTGGCTTTCGAGACCGGGGCCGCCATCTCACCATCAGATAGCTCCTCAATTGTAATCACGTAGGCTGAGAGACCTCGAACCAGCCCTGAGGTCAAGGTAAAAATCCCTGTCCTCCGGGGGCCTCCGGGTAAGAGACAGGCACGCTACCCCTACACCACGGGGCCGGCTATTCACAGGACATGTTCATTAGTATGTTCGGCAGAAACGATTAGCATTTCAGTCACCTAGGTTCAGCATGTGTCCTGTTGCCTAGTAGGCACTGGGTCCTCCATGGCCACTGATATGTTGTTCCATGCGTGATGGCATTGTCGCGTATAAGGCGCGAATGGCGTCCTGATGTATAGCCATCCATGCTGCATTTACCTGGTTCAACAGTTCATCTTTGGTGGTTGGCATTGTGTCACAGCGCCGCACCCGTCGGTTCACCACATCCCACACACTTTCGATTAGTGACAAGTCCGGTGATCGGGCGGGCCAGGGCAACAGTCTGACATTCTGTGATAACAAGAGGACACGTGTTCATTCAACAACATGTGGTCGCGCGTTGTCCTGATGAAATATGGCGTCTAGGGTGTCGTGCAGAAAGGGTATGGCTACGGGTCGCAGGATGTCATTAACGTAGGTCAAACTGGCCACAGTGCCCTGGACATTCACCAGCTGTGATTTGTGGTTGTACCCAATAGCACCCCACACCATAAGGCCTTGAGTTGGCGCTGTATACCTTGTGCGAATGCAGTCAATGTGATGCCTCTCCCCCTGTCTGGGGCGAACCAAAATGCAGCCATCGTTTTCAAACAAACAGACCTGGATTCGTCCAAAAACACTATCTGCTGCCATTCCTGTCCCCAGTGACGTCGTTCCATACACCATTGCAGTCTAGCATGTTTATGCACATCAGTCAAAGATAGGCGTAGAACTGGACGAAGCGCTGGTAACCCAGAACGTAATGAACGGCGACGGACTGTCACTCCTGATAGTGTACGATGTGTCACACTGTCCCACTGTTGCGCCAGAGCCGAGGAGGACGCAGATCTGTCCTGCAATGCCATTCGGATGAGGTATCGATCTTGTCTGAGGATGGTCTGTGTGGTGCGATCAGACCTATCTCATCGTGTTCTACGGCCTTCTATGAACCATTCTGTACACACCCGTTGCACTGCCGACACACTTCGTCCCACGCGAGCAGCAATTTCCCGGACGGATGCATCACGTTCTCTCATGCTAATAATGCGCCCTCTTTCAAACGCACTCATTTGACTGTACGGTTTTCGCACACGTCTGCCCGGCATTCTGAACGTCCGCTCAAGTCACACTGACCCATTACCTTCTGTCTATAGCGACAACTAGAGCCACAGGTACATTTTACCAGTCGGTGGTGGTGCGCAGATATATCGATGTGGACCTTGAACTTGAGGGTCGACATAGTTTAAATGCTAATCATTTCTTCAGAACATACTAATGCACATGTCCAGCGAATATGAACTTCTTATCTCTAGACTTTCAAGGTGTTATAGTTTTTATGAATATGAGTGTATAAATCCTATGCAGGAATTCATGGTCCTTTGTATCTTCTTAATTTTCATTAGTTGCATCAATGGTTGCAGCAGCACAGTAATAGAATATTGGAAGAACTGATGTTCTTATAAGCCTGACTTTCATAATTAATGATTCTATGTTTTGGTGGCATTTCGGTTGTATATCCTTCTACAAATTGAACGCCAAAAATCCAAAGGACCAATTAGACTCAACAAAATTCACGCCAAGATCTTCAGACAAGTGCGCTGCTCTTGGAGTTAATCAACATTCCGACAATGAGTCGTATTTTGTCCACCCACGTGGAAATGACTTGACTTGCCTGTGCCAGAGGTAGTACACCAGAGTCTTGGAGAACACAGGCACACAGTGTGAGACTGCAGAACTTGTCACTAGTTCCCACAAGATCGAGTAATCGGTTGAAGCCTTGATTAATCGATTACTCGACTCCGTGGGAACCTGCCTTACATACTACTAGGGTGGGATGTCTTCACAGGAACGAAGAATCAAGGTGATGCGAGGTCACGTTTACAGGTTGTAAAAAATATTTACTTCGTGCTTATATTTTCAAAACTGCCTAGTAGTGTATTAAATTGTCATCTGCAACATATTTTCGCATCAAAGAGTTAATATTGTAAAATTATTTTCATATAACTCACCATAATATCACGAACTTTCTATTACCGATGTAGTTTAGTATGCCTGCATTCCACGACTGAATGACGCAAATATGTTGGTCTTGTCCTCCTGTAATCTATGACCAGAGAGCAAGAGGTGAAGCAGTAACTAAATAAACAACATTTGTGTTACATAAAGTAGTTCCGAAAATAACTTATATAGTTTACACACTGTTCTGTATTTCTGCGGTTATATTTAGTTCAGAAATTTCTCTGTCTTAGGAACACTTCTTTAAAGCACCTACAAAAGTAAACAACTATTTGCTCAAGTAGGTCGTAATATGTAGTATCGAAATACATGTAAAATATTATCATTATCTGTCATATTAGATACTGCTATCTTCACCTTATCTCAGTTATTTCTGGGGTCGCTGGAGCCACGCAGAATCATTTTGGTTTTGGCCGGATGCCCTTCCTGATGCCATGTGATTTTTGACATGAAAATCTCTACCCAGAATCGACCGTGACTGACAGTTCTAGAACAATTATTATGCAACAAAAGGTTTGATTGGTGGAATATTGCATCAGAAGGCAGGATCTGATTGGTGGTGCCAATTCCAATATCACAAAAAACTGAAGGCGATCTGGTTGTCGAACCTTAAAACATAAACTCTCTCCATAAAGTTAATTACAGAATATTACACCAGGTAGCACTAGAAAATCTCCACTAGAGACATCTAGTCATAGAACTCCCTGGATATTTAGGGGTTATAGTAAGGATTTAAAGTAGAGGGGATATAGGTCTCTGGTAAGACCCCGAATAGAGTATGGTTCCAATGTATTGGACCCTCACCAGGATTACTTAATTCGAGAACTGGAAAATCCAAAGAAAAGCATCTCGATTTGTTCTGAGTGATTTCCGTCATAAGAGTCGCGTTACGAAAATATTGCAAAGTTTGGGCTGGGAAGACTTGGGAGAAAGGAGACGAGCTGCTAAGTGGTATGTTCCGAGCTGTCAGTGGTGAGATGGCGAGGAATGACATTAGTAGACGAATAAGCTTGAGTGGCGTTTTTAAAAGTAGAAAAGATCACAATATGAAGATAAAGCTGGAATTCAAGAGGACAAATTGGAGAAAGTATTCGTTTATAGGAAGGGGAGAAGGGATTGTAATAATTTACTAAGGGAGATATTCAATAAATTTCCCAAACAGTGACCTTAATAAGAAAAGACTGGGTAAACAACTGATAGGGAATCTGTCACTTGGCCGACTGCCCTCAATGCAGATCAGTGATGATTGATTGAAGAGGAATTTGTATAAAACAGAGAAAAATACATGTGGATTTGAAGTTATTTGTAATTAGGAATCTAGTGTTGGTTTGCCAGGGGTACAGCTAAGGCCTGTTCGCAGGGTTACCAAATTTTCTCTCTCGTGCAAGCAATCCGGCATAAGGCAGAATCCCTATGGTCTATTAATTGTTAGATAATGATGGATTCTGAATTGTAAACTCTGTGGTCCATATAACCTAGCAGTTAGTTTTAATAATAATAATAATAATAATAATAATAATAATAATAATAATAATAATAATAATAATAGCCGAGCGGAGTGGCTCAGACGGTTGAGGCGCTGGCCTTCTGACCCCAACTTGGCAGGTTCGATCCTGGATCAGTCCGGTGGTATTTGAAGATGCTAAGATACGTCATCTTCGTGTCGGTAGGTTTACTGGCGCATAAAAGAACTCCTGCGGGACTAAATCCCAGCACCTCGGCGTCTCCGAAAACGGTAAAAGTAGTTAGTGGGACGTAAAGCAAATAACGTTATTAATAATAATATTTATTATAAATATTAATAATAATAATAATCATAATATTGAAAATCCACAGCCTGTTTCCTGTCATTTGACCGGGTGAGGAATGGAATGAATAAACCCCCAATCTATCGGCGAGGATAGGAATTGTTCCGGCTTGCCGAAGCCTGTCGCACTTCTCTGGGGCAATGATTAATGACTGAGAGATGAAATGAAATGATATTGGAGAGTTTTGCTAGAATGAAAGACGACAGAGAAAACCGGAGTAGCCGGAGAAAAACCTGTCCCGCCTCCCCTTTGTCCAGTACAAATCTCACATGGAGTGACGCGGATTTGAACCACGGAACCCAGCGGTGAGAGGCCGGTGCACTGCCTCGCTTTTTTCGTGTGGCTATTTCTAGCCGAGTGCAGCCCTTGTAAGGCAGATCCTCCGATGAGGGTGGGCGGCATCTGCCAGGTGTAGGTAACTGCGTGTTATTGTGGTGGAGGATAGTGTTATGTGTGGTGTGGGAGTTGCAGGGATGTTGGGGACAGCACAAACAACCAGCCCCCGGGCCATTGGAATTAACCAATGAAGGTTAAAATCCCCACCCGGCCGGGAATCGAACCCGGGACCCTCTGAACCGAAGGCCAGTACGCTGACTATTCAGTCAACGAGTCGGACATAATAATAATAATAATAATAATAATAATAATAATAATAATAATAATAATAATAATAGGTTCTGGGAATCCACCTGGAAGGAGCTCCTGTAACTCAAGCAAATGGGAATGAAACGCGAAAATTATTGGGTTCATCGATAGAATCCAACTAGCCTCTTTCATTCCAACTCCAACACGTAACGAAGAAGACGTGCCCCTGTTAAGCCGAGCAACTCAGTGGAAGGTTGGTTAACCAATCCCTACGGTAAGCTGGGTCGGCGAACAGATCAGTATTGGGGTGGTCAACAGATTCAACGGCGGATGAGGAATGAGAATCTCAACGGCTCAGAAGGTAGAAAAACTATCTTCGAAATATGAACCCAAACATGTCTGATACCACAACGGATGATGTACTGGTCATCGCCCGTACCCAGATCAGGGTACATGCTCCATATCTTACCAATCTGATTCTAACTATGGTCGAGCATTCGGGCTCCGCCCCTGTGAGATTAGATTCAAGCAAACTACCATAGTGGGAAAACACGCATCGGAAACTACCCCATCCGGTAAATTCAGGGGCCAGTGATAACCTGGTCTAAGTAGGGCATTGGATTCGGTGGGCCCTTCACCATCACGTTGGGATCAGTCGGAGGATCCCTCACCCTGCAAGATCAGAACAATGCATGTGAATACCCTCCTCAAAGATGGTAAACTGATAGAGAACGAGCGACTTGGCCGTGCGGTTAGGGTCGCGCAGCTGTAAGCTTGCATTCGGGAGATAGTGGGTTCGAACCCCACTGCCGTCAGCCCTGAAGATGGTTTTCCGTGGTTTCCAATTTTCATACCACGCAATTGATGGGACTGTGCCTTAAATAAGGCCACGGCCGCTTCCTTCAAACTGCTAGCCCTTTCCTATTCCATCGTCGCCATAAGGCCTATGTGTGTCGGTGTGACGTAAAGCAAATTGTAAACATATAGACCTCGTCAAGGAACTAGAGAAATGTCAGATCAACCTACACGCGGAACAGGAAACAAGATTCCCCTCAAATGAAATGTCTACGATAGGCAATCAGGTATATAAAACACGCAATAAAAGAAGATCACCATCAATACCGGGTACAGCTTTCTTTGTCCACAAATCAATTACAGACGTAATTGATGATTTTAGATCACCATCCCTAAGGCTACCAGTCTTAACACTGAAGAGTGGAAAGAAATCATACGCGAACTTCAATGGACATGCCCAATTAACAAGGAAAACAAGAAAAATCCTGACAAGGTCGAGGAATTCTGGTCTCTGCTGGACAAAGGGTTGTTGCAAACGACTGATTGTTTGGTTAAAATACTAACGGGTGATTTCAGTGCACAGGTCGGGAAGAAAAGAAAATACAGGAAAATAGTTGCCAGCTACCCTGGGCATATGAGAACCAACAGAAATGGAGAAAAGCTTGTTGAATTATATGAAGCATTCAATTCAAAGTTGATGCCTACTCGATTCAAGAGAGAAAGAAACTGTTAATGATGTGGCGTTCACCAAATCCCATGTTGGGAGAATTTCAAATAGATCACGTAGGCACATCAAGTCCTTTGGAAATCTTGAATGATAAAGTGCATAGACGGTCTAATGCAGATTCCGACCACTACCTGATTAGAGTCAAGATAAAGTTTATTCAGAAGTCCATCAAGAAATCTCCATCTAAAGTTAAGAGATACCGAACTGACGAACTGAAAATAAACCGGGAGATTGCTGAGAAGTACCGACGAGAGCTTGAGATCTCGAAGTCTTCGAATTGGGACGAAGTGGCCAGGGTACATTATGAAGCAGCCCAGAAGACTATAACAATTTCCAAAAAAAGAAGAAACACCAATGGCGGAACGACGATTGTGAAGTAGCCCTGCATAAACAGTCCGAGGCATGGTTAAAATATAAATGGTGTTCCTGTCAGAAAATTTCTATGACTTAAGGAACAAAGAAAACTCGTAGTAAAAACTCATCCTCGGTGACAGGAAAAACTGCGAAAAGTTGACTATTTCCAGAAACTTGTGAACTATGACTCTTATGAGGTGAGTTTGTTCTTTGGAGAATCCCTGTTTAAATTAAGGGCCTCACCTCCACCGAATATAGAAGAAATAAGAGATGTCATTAAGGAAGTTAAAAAATAACGAAGTTCCGTGGAAGGAGTCGATTACTGCAGAGCTGATTATATATGGTAGTGAAAATGTGGTGAATAAACTAGAGGAACTATTTGGCCATATTTGGGAGACAAAAGAAATTCCAAGTGATTTGAAGAATGTACTCATTCACCCTTTGCACAAAAAAGGAGACCAAGCCAACGTCAGCAACTACAGAGGTACCTCCCTACAGCATACAAAATCCTATCAAAAGCCTTGCTACGTTGTTTTGAAACTCACCTAGACAAACAGATGGGTGAATATCAGGCAGGGTCCAGGAAAGGGCGTTCCTGTACAGAGCAAATATATATATTGCGCCGTTCCCGCGTCCAGGCATGGACACAAGAGATCCTGACTAGCTCTAAATTCAATTGGTCCGATGACTAAGTTTTGTGGGTGTGAGTTCCGTAATAGAAAAACGTCCAGGTCGGTTAATGGTAGATTCTAACTAACGTTGAAAGACGTCTCTTACCCGTAACTAGTTAGATACCATACTCTTACTAGCTTTTAGAGAAGTTGTCGTCGACTGAAACTGCTATAGTCTTACAACTAATACTTATTCTAGGAACACATAGAAAGAATGTTGAGGTTTCACTATCCCATATTTATTTAAATATTAAATCAGACATTTAAGAAAAATTATCTCAAATTTTACCAATGAATACTTCTTGAAGTGAGTGACTCATTGTCATTCCTACAGTCTATATCCGTCATCAACATTTCAGAAAAATGGCATTTTCCGAATTCATCATAAATAAATGCCTTCTCGGATTATATTATTTCATTTCATAAGTCCATTGATCTCTCAAAATCATATAATATTATAATAAATATTATGTAACATTTGGGAACTTATTGAGAAACGTATGTTTTCATTCGTATGCAACTCACTTACGAAATTGGGCGATAATGAATTAAATTAATGTGAATGAAATTAATTATATTTACATGTGCCGTACTGACAAGAAAATAAACATGAAAATCAAGAATACTAAGAGTATAGGATGCATCCTTTAAGAAGAAAATAAAAATTGTATCAATTACTATTTACAATATCTCTGACTATACTCTCTTGAGAAATAAAGAACGCTTGTTGAATCGTCGAGTTAATGTTCAGATAAGAATTGGAGTTCAAGTTGTCTGAATATCAGTTATTCTTGAAATAAATATGAAATTCTGTTCGTTACTACCTATTCCTTACTCTTTAAACTGCCGCATTATTTAATTTTCACTAACTGTCTGTCTCGATGCAGGTTTAAAATTCTCAATAAAACTATCACAAAGTTCTCCTGACTTTGAACTGACAAGTAATCTCTTGTATGTTTCACGGTTTAAATATTCACATTCGCATGCTTAGTTGCCTCTAGTTACTCATATTTCCCTGTGTCACACACCATAAGCTAAGCTACGTCCATTGTAAGTCGTAATCACCCCTCAAGTAACGTTATCGTAAGATTTAACTTATGAACTTAAGGTAATGTGACCTTAATTCTAGTGATAAGTATTGGACTACGTGCGTATTTGGTTGCAAGAAACGTCACCACACATATCATATGTAGTTATCATCACACATACTACTAACGGAAAATCTACTTTGTCAGAAGACACTATTTCCGACTAAAAATAATTCTCTTTTGGATATCTATGTCACCAGTGATTCGTCTAGTAGGTTGAATTTTGTCCAGAATAATGTTATACACAGTGAGAGTTTTCAAGATCATCCTGAATAAATCAGTGAAGGCTTAAATCTTATCATGACTACATATATGACTCTCTAGGCAATTCTAACATGGATAAAAACATTGCTCTACCAGTCTCGAGGTCGTATCCTAAGCTATGTGAAAATGCATAGGATCAAGAATTATTACATGGAATTGGCAAGAATTCACTGACACTCTCAGAAACATCATTTGAAAATCACGTCATCTCACTTCGAACAACTATGACTATCTCTCTCGAAGAAAATAATAAATATGACCATCGTAAATCACTATCATCCTTATACCATATCTATAACGCGTTAATTATTACTCACATTTCACGTATAACAAATCTCTCACTTCATCATATGCAAATCATTTCATTAAACCGCACATCAACGTGCCGTGACATTCATAAAATGCCTACTTTACTTCCTATTGTCATACTGCTAAATTTAACATGATAACTCTGAGTAGTCTACTGCCTTATTCCTTCATAAACACTTCCTATATACGATCTCGCACCGAGTGACTTTGATTAAAGTAGTGTACACTGGTATTAATGCCAACTTCACTCTTTACTCTTCACTGATAATAATAACTCTAACCATTTATCCTCACATATCACTGGAAACATTACGATCGGAATATCACTTGGTGACCACGCCTACTAATGGAATTGACATTTCATATAGATGAATACCTACTTCCAATCATCTCAGCTAGACGTTTATCTACGCACTGTCTTCGCACAAAACACACATATCAACATACAATAATAAAAGAAAATATTCTCTTACTTACGAAAACGACTTAGATAATGGACTTAGCTTTGCTCAAGGTGGTCTCGATGTCTTCTCATCTCCGGTCATGTGAGATTAGGATCTCGTCATCTGGTTCCTCCACAAGTGATCGGGTACATCGTAGCTCCTCAACACTGATTACTGGTCATCCGGGATAGCCAACATCGTATCGCCTCATCAGGATCCAAATAGCGTTGCCTTGCTCTTTTACAGGCTCATAGTGGAATCTCGTACGTATGTAACAGAATAATAACAAAATATGTGATTCATTGCTGTCATTCTTCAACTAATATATCTCTTGTGAAGTTCTGATTGTATGGATTTCGTTATGGTACAGTTAATCCAATAAACTAGCTCCAAATCGACTAATACAGATGTTAAATATTTATTCCAATTTGAAAATGAATTTCTTTCCTCTATATTTTTGTTGGTGTGAATGCACTCAACAGCTGATCAGTAAGTATCCTTCACTATTAAGCAGTATCGGGCAAATTTATTGAAGCTCTGCGCCACTTCGTGACGTAGTTCTATTGTAATCTGTTTATCTCCTTTTTAACGTATTTAATCTTCCGCGCAGCGATTAAATCTAGATAACAGCTGTTTGGCGTGTAGTCGCGAATTATATTTCGTTTCCAAATTACGATATTTAGTTCAGCTGGATAATCCTTTTCAATCTAGTCTTGCGTCTTCTTACTGCTTCGAGGTCAGATTATATATTAAGTGATGAGCAAATTTTTCTCTTGAATAATAGGTTTAAATAATGTCCATTTGTCATTCTTTTCCTGTGCCTTCTATACATGGTTATTTCCGTAACCGACTGATGAAAATACTTACATTTCGGCCCGTACTGACGTTAAACGCATTTTATTTAACATTTTGATCGCAGAGACTCCATCTTTGTTCCTACAGCTCTTATAAAGAACTGTGAAACGTCACAATATATATATCCTAAAATCAGTAATCAAAGTACGATTAATGAGAAACCAGAAGAGGACAATGTTAGCCTTGGTATATTTGAAGAAGGCGTATGATTCCGTAGATTGTGGAGTGCTCATGAACGTTCTCAAAGAGTTTGGAGTTGATGAAAAATCCTTGGCTATAATTAGGCAAACCATCAACGACACTTTTCCCAAGCTAAATTTATGGGTGAAGTTTCTAATCCTTTCGATTATAAAAACAAACCCGATAGCCTTTCTCCATTCCTATTTAATTGCAACCTAGAAAAGTTCATCAAGGAATGGAGTTCGAGAATGACAAAATGAAACTCAAAATGGGGAAAGGTAGGTTTTAGAAATAATTCCCTCATGTTGGACCGTCTGGCCTTCACAGATGACGTTCTGATAACAGGTAATCCTCAAACAGCCAAGAAGCAAGTGGAAGAACTATAAAATGTTGCGGCCAAAACAGGATTGAGAATTTCCTTTGAAAAAGAAAACGGATTTCATAGACTCAGATAACAGATAACACAAACAGAATTGTAACTCAATTTGGGTACATCCTACCCGTTCATAAATTTAAACACATGGAAGAAATTCTCATTCTCAACTGGAATGAAAAGGAGGCATTAAAAGAGAGGGCACGGAGGATGGAGGTGGCCTACAGACTATATCATGTTACCTACAAGTCCAAGTCCACCTAAATTCAAGCAAAATTAAAACACTGCTGCACAGTAGTCAGAAGGGAGTGGCTTCATAGTGTGGAAACACTGACGAGGGTGTCAGATTAAGAACTTGAAAAAAGAGACAGAAGATTCCTTCAAAAAATCTTGGGTTCAAAGAAATATCAAAATGACCAACATACTTTCCGGTTGAAAACGAATCAGCAACTCTATAAAATCATCGCAAAAATTACGTCGACGATGAGGGAAAGGGGACTGGCCTTTTATGGGCACATTAAAATGATGAATCACGAGAGTTTGGTCAACAGAATACTTCTTCTACAAGAAAAGCGGAAAACACACCATGGGGTGGCTTATACAGGTGTAAAAGGACCTATCAGAAGTGGGTGTCAAGGAGGAAGAGATATAGGATAAAACAAAATTTATAAAAGGTTTGTGGGAGTGAGGGATGCGCCCGAAGAACCACTGGCCAAGCCGTAAACATCTCAGTAGTAGAGCGAGAAAGGAGAATTCAAAGTGCAAAGAGAAGGGCATTAGTCTGCGTGACAGATGATAATAATAATAATAATAATAATAATAATAATAATAATAATAATAATAATAATAATAATAATAATAACGTGATCATGGCCACGGGGCCTCCAGTTTTACGTGAAATGAGAACCACACGGACATGAATTCCGCTTAAAAATTCCCACCGCATTTCGAATCGCGGCCACGTTGGCTACGCCACTTGGCTATAACGGTGCCATGCAGGCAGGTGAAGATCTCCTTCAAGAAATAGCAGTTCAAGAAGAGAGAGGTGGTGCAACGTTGCCTCAGAATTAAGCCATAAAACAGAATAGCCGCCAGGGGAGCAAGATGCTTGAGAACTTTAATAGGGACCCCACAGTTTTTCACTTGGAACCGACCCAAGGAACTTCCAACCTGTGTTACTCCTATGACACCTTTTCAAAACCTAGGAGATAATGATCCTAAATCAAATATCAGAATAGCAGACCAAATGGCACATCAACTGTTGCAGAATGGGAGATTTTTTGAAGATCGGGAACCACGAAACTCCAAATATATGAAGAGGAGGAGGACCACATTGGCACATCTTTCATTTACAAAAATCTTGAAGCTGCTACCCATCATATGAAGAAAAACGAAGCAGCAAACTGTGATGACTAATAGACTGAACAAATTAAACATGTTAAGCCTATAATAAATCAACTGAGTCTTAAGGTTGATGAATACTACGTGGCCAGAATGCAAATCCCAAGTATCTGGCGTAAGCCCAAAGTCGTAACATTACCTAAACCATGGAAAGATCCAACTGACCCAAGGAACTTCCAACCTGTATTACTCCTGTGACACCTTTCCAAATGCTAGGAGATAATGATCCTAAATCAAATATCAGAGTATCTTGATAAAATCATTATCAAAGAACAGGCTGGATTCGGATCAGGAAAGTCATATTGCGGGCAAATTATGAATTTAACCTAACATACAGAGAACAGATTCGAAAGAAAACAGATCACAGGAATTGCCTTCATTGATCTCCGAGCACCATACGGTACAGTTAACCATTAGGAACTGATAAGGAAGATCTGCAAATGACTATCGATTAACACATAAGCAGGAAGACGGGGAAAAACTTAACATCACCTGTAGAGGTCACAAATTACAGCACTATGACACCCCAAAATATCTTGGAGTGAAACTGAACAGTGCGCTTACATTCAAATATCACTGCCAGGACACAAATCAGAAGGTGTGCACCAGGAATAACATCATTTGGAAACTAATGAATACCACTAGGGTAGCACAACCTAATGCCACACGTATATCAGCCCCTCCTCTGTCTTCCTCTGCTGGAGAGTATGCTGTACCAGTTTGGAGAAACTCAGCCCATGCTAAATGATTGACACTGCATTTCATGAGGCAGGTCGAATAATAGAGGATACCTAAGACCAACTCCTGTCAGTAAGACCTCCCCTCCCATGGGTAAAGCACCTCCCGATATAAGGGGAACGGTTGTAGGTGAAATCGGGAGAAAATAACGGGTAACTGACCCTCAACATCCGTTCTTTGAACGCGATCCCTAGACTTCTAAATTGAAAACCGGAAAGAACATTTTCCGCACAGCAGTGTCAATTACATCTTCGCCATAAACACGCAGATCCGAACTGTGGCAGCAAACAACGCCCAAGCAACACTGGAAGGCCAAGATAAATCAGCTGCAGGATATCATCTTGCATTTCGGACATGGAAAGCGCTCGACAGACTGAGAACTGGAGTCCCAAGGTGCAAAGATAACATGAAAAAATGGTGCTACATTGAATTGGATCAAACATGCGCTTGTAATGAAGTTCAGAACAGAAGATTATTTACGACTCTCCAGAAATGTTCCCCTGCCAGCCGACCTAGCCTTTTCCACGCCACTTCCAAGGTTCTCTCACGATTTCCTTTCGGACTTGTAATAATACATGTTGTTACGAATAAAACAGTCTGAATTATCGATCAAATTTAATTCTAGGATACACATATAAAAAAGCAATTACATTCAACCGTGAATGGCCACACGCCATTAATCTATATATATATATATATATATATATATATATATATAAAAGAACATGTCCTGACTGACTGACTGACTGACTGACTGACTGACTGACTGACTGACTGACTGACTGATTCATCATCGCCGAGCCAAAACTACTTGACATAATGCACAGTCTAGCTCGAGCAGTCGAGGAGAGAGGTTGCGTAGCGAAGTGCGTGCTGTAATCATGGTTGGCATTGAACAGTACCGGGCCGCTATTGGGAAATGGCAGGCAAGG
Source organism: Anabrus simplex (assembly GCF_040414725.1). NCBI lineage: Eukaryota > Metazoa > Arthropoda > Insecta > Orthoptera > Tettigoniidae > Anabrus > Anabrus simplex. The sequence continues at coordinate 803,737,800 of NC_090266.1, forward strand.
CAGAAGAAGGAGGTCAGGAATGGATTGGTGACGGACGGATTGAAAATGAGTGAAGCGGTGCTGGTGGTGACAGTGATAGCAGTGTTACTGGTTATTGGGGGGGTGGAAGTGAACCCAGGCCCAAATACCAGTGGAAAATTTAGCGCAGAGGATTTGGCCGCACTCAGGGTGGTTGTAAGTGAAGTGATGCAGGAAAAGTGTCAATGGGATAAGGTGCAGGAAATAAAGGACATGATGGAGGAGCAGAGAAGGGAGATAGGGAACATGAAGAAATGGCTTGAAACGAAGACAGAGGAATCGAGCAGGAGAGTGGTCAATAACGAGAAAGAAATCGAGTTATTGAGAGGGGAAGTGAAGCATCTGAAAGACGAGGTGATGAAGATGAAGAAAGAAGCGGAGGGGTACAGGCAGGAGAGATTGAAAAAAGCCATATTTTTATATGGAATTGAGGAAGGGGCGAGAGAGAGCAAGATTGAGCTGATATTTAAGGTGGTGGAAGCTATACGTGATGTTATGAAGGTAAACTTTAGTGAGGTAGACATTGATGATGTAGAGAGAGTTGGTAGAATCAAAGGTCGGAGGCCAATTAGGGTTACATTGTTCTCAACCCTAATGGCAGATTCTGTGTTAAGAAACAGCAAGAATTTACAAGGGCGGAAAATAGGGGTGAAAGGAGACATGGGAAGAGAAGGAAGTGAAAACGCGAAGATCTTGAATAGGCACCTTTGGAGAGCGAGGAACCAGGGGCTAAAGGCCCGAATAAGAGGTCTGAGGTTGGAGGTGACGAACGGGCGATGGGTCAGAGTTCATTCAGTTTCTAAGCTAAAGGAAATGGACGAAAACGAGAGGGTTGAGAGTGGTGAGAGGTCAAGGCAAGATGGGAAGAAGAAAGAAGAAAAGAAGAGGAGGAGGGACGTGGCAGGAGAGCAGGGCATCTCGGAAGAGAATGGGCAGTGCAGCCGGGAGACAGAAGACCAAGATAGTGAAGTGGACGGTGAGAGTGGACCGCAAGAAACTGGGAGAGGAGAGTGTAGTGGTGCAGTGAGTAAGAAAGGACAAAGGGAGATGGATTCAGAAGTCCAAAATAGTGAAGGGGAGAGTGGGGGTGAGCAGCAAGAAGAGGTGAGTGCAGGGTGCAGTGGTGTAGCGAAAAAGAAAGGTCAAGAGGAGACAGATCGACAAGAAGGTAAAAAACTTATGAGTAAAGTCAGGAGTAAGAGCTTAAAAGACATATGGGGAAAAGTACGTAAAGGGATGGAGGATACAGAGGGAGAGAGGTCGATAAATACTAGAAGTAAGAATAGAGTGGGAGACCTAGAAGGGAGGGAGGGAAAGTTATAACAATTTTGGAAGATAGGATGTGTGAATATTGAAGGAGTAAGGAGCAAATTAGGAAACAAGAAAGTTAGGGAAGTAATTGAAAGTTTCGATGTTGTGGCACTCTTAGAGACGTGGTTGGAAACAGGGAGGGAGATTACATGGAAGGGGTTTGAGATAAAATATAAATATAGAAGAAAAGAGAGGAATAAGGGACGAGCACCAGGAGGGATGATAGTTCTAATTAGGGAAGAAATTAGTGAAAGAGTAGAGGATATAGAGACCGATATGATGGAAACCATATGGCTGAGATTGAATTTGGGAGAGAGAGAGGGACGGAGGAAGAAAATAAATCTAGCTTTTGTTTACTGTCATCCTAGTAATTCAGAATATGCAAATAAATATTTTTTTGAAGAGTTATTGGTGGATATTGGTAGGATAAGGGGAATGTATCCAGGGGAGGAGGATATGTTGTTATTTGGGGATTGGAACGCGAGAATAGGAGAACAGAGCCCAATTTATAGTAGGGAGGATGGAATGTGTTTGTTAGAAAGCAGAAGGAGTGAGGACAAAATTACAAATAGTTATGGAGAGAAGCTCCTAGAGATGTGTGCTGTGGGAAACTTGTATATTCTGAATGGGTGGATAGAGGGTGACAGGACGGGGAAATTGACATATGTTACGGAGAAAGGGGGTAGTGTGATAGATATGGTTCTGAGCTCGGAAGGGATGATGGAGGAAGTTGTAAGTATGGAAATAGGAGATTGGATTGAGTCACACCATTTCCCGGTGAGGGTTATGCTGAAAAGAGAGGTAGAGAAGCGTACAATGAAGGAAAATGAGACAAAGGATAAACGAGGGAGGGGTTATAATAAGTACAAATGGACAGAGAAGGTAGGCCGGGATTGGAATAGGGTAGTAAAGGAGGAGTTACATCTTCTGAAATGTGGGTGGGAAGGGGCGTTAGAAGAGAATGATACTGATAAAGCCTTGGAATTGTTGCTACATCCAATAAAGATGATAGCGCAGAAGGTGAAAGCTAGAAAAGGAAATAAGAAAGAGGGAGAAGAATGGTTTAATAGGGAGTGTGAAGGATTGCGGAGGAGGGTGATGGACGCTTTAGGAGAATATAGAAGGAAAGGTGGAAGCCAAGAAAGGGAGTTTTTCTGTAGATTGAGGAAGGAGTATAAAAAGAAAATTTCTGAGACAAAAAAGACGTGGTTAGAGGAACAAATGGAAGCCATAAATAATGACTGCAAGACTAACAATTTTGAGAGAGTCTGGGATAAGATTAATAGAATTATTAAGGGTGGAAGGAATATGGAGAGAACGAGTATTGAGGAAGTGCAATGGGTCAGGCACTTCGAGGAATTACTAGGAAAAAAGGGGGGTGATAGATGGAGAGGTTCGGGAGAAGAAGTAATTTGGAGTAATAGGGGAGTGGCAATTTATGACTTGGATAAAGAAATCACAAGAGAGGAAATCCGGGGAGTGATAAGTAGAGCCAGAGCAAAGTCGGCCGGGGGGTGTAATGGTATAAATAATAAGTTTTGGAAGGAAATTAGTAAAAATGAGATAATGATAGAGGGCATGGTGAAACTATTCAATAGGATATTCGAGGGAGGAAATTACCCTAGGGAATGGGAAACAGGAATTATATGCCCTATATACAAGGGAAAGGGTAGTAGGAACGATGTGAACAGTTATAGGGGTATATCTCTGTTGGATTCTCTGAGTAAAATATATACGGGGGTGCTAGCGAACAGAATAAGTGGGTGGGCGGAAGAAAATGGAATTTTGACAGATTACCAAGGGGGATTTAGGAAAAAGAAAAGAACAGTGGATAATATAATGATAGTAAAGACTATTTTAGAAAAGTATAAGAATATGAATAGAAGTACGGTTTATGTAGCAGCAATAGATTTTGAGAAAGCTTTTGATAAGGTAAATAGAGAGGCCCTACGAGAGAAATTAGGTAGGCTAGGGATTTCGGAGAAGATGTTGAGGGCAGTGGAAGGAATATACAGGGACGTCAGGTTTTGTGTAAAATTGGGAGAAGAGAGAATGAGTGGACCATTGGAGTCCAAGGTGGGTTTAAAACAAGGTTGCAAGTTATCGCCCATACTGTTTATTTTATTTATAAACGATATTTTAGAGGGGTTTGGGGCAGGAAATTGGGCTGTACCGGTAATTAATGGTTTGGAAGTGCCAGGACTGATATTTGCGGATGATGTGTTATTGATGACGTTAACTTCAGGGGCGATGAATAGGGCCTTAGAGTCAGTGATGCTATTTGCGAGGAAATGGGGATTGAAAATTAATGGAAATAAGTCTAAAATATTGATAGTACAGGTGAACAAAAGAAGAAAGATGGAAGGGAATTGGGTAATACAGGGAGAAAGATTGGAACAGGTAAGGAAGCTGGAATATCTAGGAGTTATTTTTAATGATAAAGGAACTTGGAGTGACCAGATCAAAAGAATGAAATATAGAGGCTTGGCAGCCTTAGCCTCAGTCAGAAATTTGCTACTCAAGTTCCCGGGGATCAGTTATAAAACACTGAGACTCGTGTTCAGGTCGGTAATAGTGGGGAGGGTATTATACGGAGCAGAAGTTTGGGGGCTGGATGAAAAAAGAGAGGAACTAAGAAAGATTGTTAGTAGTTTTGCTAAGTTAGTGATGGGCTTACCGAGGTGTACAGCAAACGTAGGGGCGGAATTAATGTGTGGGGAGGATTTGGAATCAGAGGGCGTGAAAAGAATAGTTAGATATTGGATGAATTTAAAAAGACAGGAAGGTGGGAGAGTTTTACAGGCTGCATATGTACAGCAATTTAAGAGCATGTATAAGGGGGGATGGTTAGAAAAAATAAAAGGATATTTAGAGAGGATAGGATTAGGGCACCTGTGGGGAGAGGTTTGGTCAAAGACAGAAGTGAGAGGGATGAAAATACTAGAAAGGAGAATTAGGGATATCCATAGGCAGAAATTATTGGGGGAAAGCAGACTAAGAAATTCGCTGATTGTTTTGACGAAAATAGAGGAGATAGCAGGGTTGAATATTAGATACGTTGATAGGTCAAATCGATATGGGATGATGTGGTGGCTTTTAGGTCTGCCAAGGAATAAGGGCTGGTTACAGGGCAGGGATAAGACAAGGTGTGTACTTTGTGGAGATGTGAATGATGAGTTTCACTTGCTAAGAGACTGTGAGGGAACGAGGGGGTTAAGACATAGATTATTGAGTGCCGAGAATCGGGAAGTACTGGGGAGAGGGGATGAGAACGCAATACTGAGATGGATTCTTAAACAATGGGAAAAAGGGGGTGAATTGAACAGGTATTTTTGTGCGACAAAAAAGGCCTGCGAGAGTAAAATGAAGGAGAGTGAGTTAGAGGGTGGGCAGGGGAATAGGGGGGTAGAATAGTTATCTGTATAAGGGAAGGAGATAGTAGGTTAAAATTTTAATGGTTTAGTGTATATAGGGACTGAGTATTTAGTTAGGGGAGTTGGGTAAGAGGACAGGATGGCATGGTCTGTTTGTTTTATGATATGTCAGTAATTGTTATTCATTGTAATTTTATTAGGCTAGGATGGTAACTATTTGTGAAGACTGAAATATGGTAAATAATTTGTGAAGGCTGAGACGTGGTAAGGGTGAAGTGATATATTTATTGTGATATTTGGAGTTGACGCTGATTGGTAAGTCTTACGATATGTCAGTAATTGTTATTCACTATAAATTTATTAGGTTATGATGGTAATTATTTGTGAAGGCCGAAATGTGGCAATGGTGAAGTGGTATATTTATTGTTGATGTATATAAGAGAGAGGATAGCATGATAGTGTGGTATGAGATTGAGAGGTGGTATATGAAGCGATGTGTTGGTATTGAAGGGTAGCTGTATTAGCTTTTGGTTGGGTAGGAGGTTTATTTAATGCTAACTAAGTGAGTGTTAAGAGGGACAAGAGTTTTGGATGGTAGAGATTGGAATGTGGTGTTGGTGAAGAGATGGTATATGAGTGTTTGGTATTTTAAGGTGAAGATGGCCTGGTATCTAGATACGATTAAGGTAAGATGTGTCATATTGCTGAAATGAGGTGTTGGAGAAGTGGTGGTATAAAATGGTCGCAGTTATTGAGGACTATGGTTGAAATATGGTGAGAAGCGGTGTTAAGCGGTGTTATTTTGTAAATCTGAGATGTTGTAAATTTAGATTTAGTGGTGTATTGTGGAAGGTATATGAGGTGGATCTGGTATGGAAATTGTGGATAAGAGGTGGTATCTGAATCCGGGAGTTGGTATGTAGATGGTTTATTTATTGCTGAATTAGTTTAGATTTATCGAGAAGAAAAAAAAATGTGGTGTGGGAGAAGTGTTGGTATAGGCGAAGATGGTTTGGTAATGAGATGGTTTAATTTATTGCTGAAACTTTTGGAGTTGGAGAGATGATTGTATTAAGTGCGGGTTGGTAAATGTAGTGTATGATGGATTGAAGGGCAATTGCGGAATGTTGGTTGTTATGGTTTGGACAGAGAGTAAGTTAGAGGACAATGAAGATGACGTATGTGCTGAATCCACAAGGACACGGAATGAGTGGTGGTTGCGATAGCAAATGTAATGCTGAGCATGGCTTGGGTTTTAAAATGAGATCAAGCATGGCTAAATAATGGTCAAGTTGCAACATGAGAGGTAGTAATGCATTGAAATAAAAGTGGTATTTAAGGTAAGTGTGGAGGGAGACCAGTGTTGAAATTTGATTGTAAGTTATTATGATTTTCTGCTGGGTTAGGATTGTGTTATTTATTGTTGTGAACGTGGAGGACTTTTGTTTGTGTTATGGCTGGTTAGAATGTAAGTGCTGATTGTCGATGTTTTGGTATTGATCGGGAGTAGGTCAGGGAAAAGGAATGTGACGAAAGTTGCTGTAGGCATAAGGACAAGTGATGAGTTTGCTGGATCCTCGAGCCGAGGACTGCTACAGAATTGTTATCATTTTTGTTATTATTTATTCCTATTATCTCTATTATCATTATTTTATTTTTATGTATTATATTATTATTATCATTATTTTATTATTATTTTTATTATTATTATTTTTTTTTAATTATAATTATTAATATTGTGTCTTATTGCTTTGTGAACATGTAATGGGGCGGAAAGCCTGTTTGTTCATAAATAAATACTACTACTACTACTACTTGACATAATGAAATGAAATTTTGAGCATACATTCATATTGATATGTAGGTGCTCGCTCAGGGAGGATTTTTAGATATTCCGTCGCTAACGGCGTTAAAAGGGGGGTTAATTTTTAAAATGAGTGTATATATATCTCAAAACTTTAAAAGTTTACAGATGTAAAAATTGGCATTTATAAATCTCCTTTAAAAATAAAGAAACACGTATTTTGTTGTTTTCGGAAATTCCCAATAGGAGGGGTCAAAAGGGGTGAAAAAAGGGTTGAATGCCTTTAATGAGGCTACTTATATTTCAGAAACTGAAGATTTTACAGACCTGAAAATTGGTATTTGGGATCTCCTTTAAAATAAAGAAACACGTATTTTTTGATTTTGGAAAATCCAAATAATGGGGCGTGAAAAGAGAGATGAATTTTAAAAATGAGTGTATCTATACCTCAAAACTTTAAAAATTTACAGATGTAAAAATTAGTTTTAAGAATCTCCTTTAAAAATAAAGAAACATATATATTTTTGTTTTTTTGTTTTTCGGAAAATCCCAATAGGACGGGTGAAAGGGGGTGAAGAGGTGAAAAAGTGGTTGAATGCCTTTAATGAGGATACTTATATATCAGCAAATGAAAATATTACAGACCTGAACATTGGCATTTGGGATCTCCTTTAAAAATAAAGAAACATGTACTTTTTGTTTTTGGAAAATCCATATAGTGGGGGGTGAAAAGCGGGGTGAATTATTAATACGAGTGTGCCTGTATCACAAAACTTTAAAAGTTTACAGATGTAAAAATTGATATTTAGAACCTCCTTCAATAATAAAAAAACCTGTATTTTTGGTTTTCTGAAAATCCAAATAGGAGGGGTGAAAAAGGGTGAATAAGGGTATTGGCATTTGGAATCTCCTGTTAAAGTAAAGAAACATAGATCATTCGTTTTTGGAAACTCCACTTAAGGGGAACAGAAAAGGGGTGAAATTTCAAATGAAAATTTCTACAGTATATCCCAAACACTTAAAATGTTACAGAAGTGAAAAATGGTATTTTTAATCTCTATTAAAAATAAATAAACGTGTATTTTTAGTTTTCGGAAAAACCACTCGGATGAGGGGTGGGCGTAAAAGTGACTGAAAATGGGTTTGAATTATTTTAATTAGGATACTGATATCTCAAGAACTGAAGATGTTACAGACGTGAAATTTGGTATTTGGAATCTGCTTTAAAAGTAAAGAAACACTTATTCTCGGAAAATCCAATGAAAGGGGGGGATTTGAAAGAATTGAAAAATTAATAGAATTAATTGTATGAGGATACTTACATCTAATAAAAACTATACCGGGCGAGTTGGCCGTGCGCGTAGAGGCGCGCGGCTGTGAGCTTGCATCCGGGAGATAGTAGGTTCGAATCCCACTACCGGCAGCCCTGAAGATGGTTTTCCGTGGTTTCCCATTTTCACACCAGGCAAATGCTGGGGCTGTACCTTAATTAAGGCCACGGCCGCTTCCTTCCAACTCCTAGGCCTTTCCTATCCCATCGTCGCCATAAGACCTATCTGTGTCGGTGCGACGTAAAGCCCCTAGCAAAAAAAAAACTATAGTTGTTACAGACGTGAAAACTGGTATTTGGATCTCCTATAAAAACAAAGAAAAACGCGTTTTGGTGGCGGGGGGGATCATCTTGGTGGACGGGAGTGAAAAGGAGTTGAATTCCTTTCATGAAGATGTTAAGAGACGTGATAACTGGTATTTAGAAGATTTTTTACTATTAAAAAAACAAGTATTTTTTGCCGGAAAAAAATATTATGTTTATGGGCATACTTATATCTCAAGACTGAAGGTAACAGACGTGAACATTGGTATTTGGAATGTCCTTTAAACATAAAGAAATACGCCTTCTTCTTTTTGCGGGGGGGGGGGTTAAATCAACTTAACGGTGGTGGGGTGAAAAAGAAGGTGAGGCCAATTGATTTTACTGTTCATAATATACTTGTAAGAGGCCTCCGTGGCTCAGGCGGCAGTGCGTCGGCCTCTCACCGCTGGGTTCCGTGGTTCAAATCCCGGTCACTCCATGAGAGATTTGTGCTGCACAAAGCGGAGGCGGGACAGGTTTTTCTCCGGGTACTCCGGTTTTCCCTGTCATCATTCATTCCAGCAATACTCTCCAATATCATTTAATTTCATTTCATTTGTCATTCATTAATCATTGTCCCAGAGGAGTGCGACAGGCTTCGGCAGCCGGCACAATTCCTATCCTCGCCGCTAGATGACCGTCGTTAAAATGTGCGGACCGTGCTGGAAACGTGTCCCGGACGGGTAATGACTACGAATGCAGTGCGGCCGCGGGTTCAGTACCGCAAATGAACCCAAGAAGACACCACGCCGGATCTCCTCAAGGATTTGGTCCGTATTAAAAATTCTTATAGGAAAAGATGGCAAAGATTTAAGGACCCAACTGACCGCGTCGAATACCTGGACCAATCCCGGTTAGTACGAAATCGATTCTTGGAAAAAAAAAGATTGAAAAATGGGAGGAACTTTTCCGCAATCTCTCAAAAAACGAGTCAGATAGCGAATTTTGGCGGATTCTCTCAGAAAACGAGTCAGATCGCGATTTTCGGCGGATTATTATAAAACGTTAAGCATTCAATTATAAATTTCAGTATAATACTGTAGCAAAGCACGGGTATCTTGCTAGTCATTATCTATTTACAAGTCTCTCATAGCAGGACTCCAACTGGACAGTATCTACCTGCTGTCAGGAAGAGCAACTAGCCATAAAACTAAGAAATTATTAATATTATTATTATTATTATTTTATTATCATTATTTTTATTTGAGCCTCCGTGGCTCAGACGGCAGCGCGTCGGCCTCTCACCGCTGGATACCGTGGTTCAAATCCCGGTCGTTCCATGTGAGAGTTGTGCTGGACAAAGCGGAGGCTGGACGGTTTTTCTCCGAGTACTCCGGTTTTCCCTGTCATCTTTCATTCCAACAACACTCTCCGTTCTCATTTCATAGCATCTATCAGTCACCAATAAATCACTTTGGGAGTGGCGACCCCATCGTACTAATAGCCTATATCTGCTTCATTCATTCCATCCCTGACCCGGTCAATGACTGGAAAACAGGTTGTAGGTTTTTCATTCTTCTTCTTCTTCTTCTTATTATTATTATTATTATTATTATTATTATTATTATTATTATTATTGCACCGGTTGGTACACCTATACGCCACACATTTGAATTTTCCGCCTTAAAGTACTCCTCTACAGCTGAAACTCTGAACTATAAAACTGAATAAATTCAACCGTTTATCAGAAGATGTCACTGTGTTAATTTCGAATTGTTTTTGTTTACTAATTATCAAGAAGTGTGGACATTCTCTCACAGATGTCTCTACCAAAAACTATGATCATGCACCCTGGTGCGAAGTGAAGGAACTTTTCTTGAAGATATTTTGTATTTATACGTTTGTTCTTTACTATATGTTTTTTTTTATTTGTTTGTTGGCAATATTAATCTCTTTTCCGCCAGTTTTGAAATTAGCCAATCGTAAATTTCTGTCATTAAGTTTCAGCCAATGGCGTCTTTCTTCCCCAATGTTGATGTTGTAACCCTTTATGGGGGTATATGCATATATATATATATTTATTTATAAATACTGCCGAGGGAAATCCAAAGTATCGGTGACACCGAGTACTTTCAAACGGTAGGTAGTAATATTACGCAGCGAGTAACGCCAATTTGAGAATGGAGGCCGTGGTAAAAAAAAAGATCTCCAATAAGCATTCCAGAATAACCACAGATAGCGCAGTGGAAAGCATGCTAGATAATATTAGAAAATTAAAAGAGAATGGGAGGAGAAATAAGGGACATGACGGGTGAAAATAGATGAGAAACCAAGATAAAATTTGGAAATAGATATATTAGAAGAATTAAATCAAGCTCTTACAATATTACATGAATAGAAGTCTGTACAAATACGGAATTTTCCCAACCACGTATAATACAAATTTGTTACACCAAGAATAAAATATCCAAGAGAATGAAAACAAATAAGAGAATAGGCCAGGAGAGGAAAGGGATAGACAAGAAAAGGATGAATACGGTACAAAGAGAAATGTTGAACAACGAGAATAAGAAAAGGATGTACACAGTTACAAGATTGGAGAATACCAGCATGAAGTCTTCTAAGCAAAAGTCCAAATGTAATATGAAAAGTCGCCACCTCTTCAATTATCACCCGAATAGGCACAAATTAACATTGTCATGCAGGCGTAAGTCACTGTATACTACAATGAAACAGTTTCGAAGTATGCAAAAACATAAATGGCGAAACACTGATTAAGCACAAGTGTGCATAGGAGTCGCAGAGTTGCCGATATGCCACACGCACATTTGGAAAGGAAATTGTCACTAGTTAGTCAATAGAGGCTTAGATATTGAAAATACAAGTGAAATCTCGGCCTGGAAATGCACTGCTCCCAGTTAGAATATGCAAAGAAAATAGCTCCAAATGCAACATGGAAGTATTTACAATAAGGACATTATCAGTTTGTCATACCTCATCTTGAACCAAGTAATTCTGCCCGAAAATGGAGAGTCCAGGGCACATGTCGCTAAGGACGGAGATGACGTTAAAGGTTCCTCCCTCCACACAGGCCAAAGTCCATCTCAACACATTCAGAGGAAGGCCGGGCATTTATAGTGTGGAATAACGAGAAATATGTCTGGAAGATTCCAGAGGTTAGTGGAGCATGCGTGACAAAGCAGGCGATGTCACATGACGTCAGGCGGCGAAAAGGAAATTAGTTTATCGTAGATCGTAAAGGTGGATAGAGCAGAGTTCGTGCAGGGTATGATGTGTGCAAATTCACATAAGTATGTAAGTTCCAGTTGAAGAGAAAATGCGGTTTATATCATGATGAGGGTAAGTCCATATTAATAGTAGAAAAAGGTTATGTGCGTGGCGAGGTTCATAACAGTAGTTGCCGGTGAAGTGAGGAGTCCGTTACAATGTGTAACTGTAAGCTACCCAATAAACGACTGTGAGTGTGTCTTAATCATTCATGAAAGGTCTCGAATCTTCCCCGAGAGTATAAAAACTGCTGATTTTCCTGACTCTCCGCCACTCGTACAACATCTAGCTTAGTGTATGGAAGTATAGCAGGAGGCGGGAAGCGCCTCTTTCATCTGCCAGCAGCTCTTCTACAAGGTAATGGCCTTTTAACATATTTATTTCTTGCTAGCTCAGCAGTTTAGCCCTCGGGGAAGGTCCGAAACTTTTTCAATGTAACCTACCTTTCGGAAAATGTAACTTAGTGCCGGCTTATGTAAAAGTTTATTATTATTTAACTGTAAATCGGGGATAGAGAGTGCTTTACCCTCTCGACCTCCCCTTCATTTTGAGTTGAGGTGACTACGTTTTCATAACCGATTTTCTACTCTTAATGTATTAAACTTTTCTTATACGAGTCACCTTCCCAGTTTGGGAATAGCCCCTGTATCATCGGCCTAGTGCCCCTTAGGTTTTATAAAGTTTCATGTAGGAGTGCAAGCAACGCCTCCATTCATCTTGGTATTTTTGGCCATTTAATTAACCTATTATTTTTCTTTTAAGGCCTTGTAGGCTGGGTACGAGATACCCCTGTTAAATTCTTGTAAGTTGTGCCTCGATGGCAAGTTTTGTGAAGTCTGGTATTGCCTTTAATAGGCTTGAAAAATTGAGAGGGGGGCAGCTCTTTCTTGTGTTTGAAAAGTGCCTCTGGGAGGCTTGAGGTTAAAAGTTGGGAGCAAGTGCTCCTTGAATGAAGGGGTTTTCTGCCCTTTGAATAAATGAGTGTACCTTGGTAATGTTGGGCTAGTAGCTCAAGGGTTGTGTAACTGAGGCTCGAAGCCAGAACTTGTAAAGACCCCGAAACTTGTGCTTTCGTTTGTAAAGTTATCAGTGTACCTGTGTTTTTTTATTGTTATTTCACCTAGTGAAAATTTGTTAAATCTTGTTGTCTATTGAAAATTTAACCTTTATTGAAATTTTAATTCATCTTTCGGACTTGTAGTTAGACCCATTCCAGTCCGCACCTTCTTTCACCTCAGCATTCCACGGATAACTCCGTAAAAATTATTATTATTATTATTATTATTATTATTATTATTATTATTATTATTATTATCACCATCATTATCTGCCCCTTTAAATAATGAGTACGCTGAGACAACTGTAATCCCCACCGAGCGAGCTGACTATGTGATTCGGTTCACGTAGCTTTGAGCTTGATTTCGAGAGAAGGTGGGTTCGAATCCCAGCGTCGGCAGCCCTGAAGATGATTTCCGTTGTTTTCCCATTTTCACTTCAGGCAAATTCGGCACCTTAATTAAAGGTGCGGCAGTTGCCTTCCCAGTTCTAGCCCTTTCCCATCCGTGCGTCACCGAAATCCTTCGATGTGTTAGTTCAACGTTAAACCACTTGCAAGGGAAAAGAAGCGTCTGGTCCTAATTCCTGCAACCACTAAATCTACCCATCACTTGTACATTAACATGTCGTATTAGCGGGCGAGTTAGCCGTGCGGTTAGGGGCGCGCAGCAGTGAGCTTTCATCGGGGAGATAGCGGGTTCGAACTCCACTATCCGCAGCCCTGAAGATGGTTTTCCTTGGTTTCCCATTTTCACACCAGGAAAATGCTAGGGCTCTACCTTAAGTAAGGCAACGGCCGCTTCCTTCCCACTCCTCGCCTTTTCCTATCCCATCGTCGCCACAAGACCTATCTGTGTCGGTGCGACGTAAAACAAATTCTAAAAACAAGAAGAGACATAAATCATACTTAAATATTTTAACGTGCGTTGCTTCTTCTCATGTACAATGGCTGTTTACACTAGTTAAACACCTTATAACCTCATACCACTTCCTCCTACTTTCCTTTTGATATAAGCCTAATGTTGATGTCGGACCACGCAAGACCAAGTGAGACTTTTTTCTGCTTTAGAATCAGTGGATGTCCAGGAGGACCACGACTCAGACTAATGTATGTCCGATGTGACCACTCTTATTGCATAGAAACTTATACTCAGGCCCTCAAGGCCATTTACTAGGCCTAGTCGTTGGCTATGCTTCAAGAACTAGGACGTGACTGCAGGAACAATCGCTACTCTTTTTGGTCTTCTTCTCAGCTATTTCAGTTGGCACTGCATGTAATTTTGTTTCGTGGTTGTTGTTTAACGTCGCACGTTAAACACGTTTTCGGCGACGGAGAGATGGGAAAGGGCTAGGATTGGGAAGGTAGCGGCCGTGGCCTTAATGAAGGTACAGCCCCAGCATTTGCCTGATGTGAAAATGGGAAACCACAGAAAACCATCTTCAAGGCTGCCGACAGTGTATACGTGGATTAAGTCCAGTTTTACTGCCGGATATCTTTCCTGATTTCAACTTTGTGTGTAGGGATATATTTATCGTTGCGTGTGTCTTTGGTGATTTGTAATGTTGTATGAAAATGTGTATCAAGAAAACCACAAGCTAGAGGGATTAACTAGGCGCTGTTAAAATATCTGGCCCAGCCGGAAATCGAACCCTGTACCCTCTGAATCGGTCACTGCACTGACCATTCAACCAAGAAATCGGACGAACCCTTGCCACTAACAAACGAAGCAAACCTACCCTTGATCCAGCCAAGGCGACTCTTACTTTGCCAGGTGGCCTGCAATTATCCGAGTGCCACATGGTCAGGGTGACAACATCATCAGCTGCATTGCTTGACCTTCATGGCTGTATCCGCTGCCTCTCATATCAACAACACCTCAGTTGGTCTCATGAAGCTGATTGAAGCCAGTTCCAGCCCACAGCCCAGAATAAGAAAACCTAGTACTGGCCAGGAAATGAACGCGGGGCCTCCCGGTGAGAGGCACGCACGCTACCCCTTCAACACGGAGCTGGCTCCGCCACCAACAGCTTTCAAAATGTAAAATAAATAATATTATGGCGGTGCACGCAACAGGGCACTATCTTTAGACATGGAATTCAAAATATGGTGTATTACAGAATTTCCGGAATACTGAATACCAGTTCGCACCGTAGAGGATTGCAGACGTACAGTACGTAGAGAGTAGAGGAAGTATGATAGAAATCATTCGAGGGATGTTCCACTATTCAACCCTTTATATAATGTGTATCAATTATACCTTTATTAAATGAAGACTAGTTTCGATACTCTTGGAATCATCACCAGTTCAAACAAATACATAAATCAGAAAGGTATCAGGAATAATACACATTTCACATATAATTTGCCTTTAAAATACACTTAAAATGACTAACTTAATTTTTATGTCACAAAAACACGTTGAATTTTAAATGACTAGCTTAAGAGTCTGTCACAAATAATGGAGCACGCATGCACAATTTTAAGCAGAGTTTTTTTTAATATTATGACCGAGCTCGATAGCTGCAGTCGCTTAAGAGCGGCCAGTATCCAGTATTCGGGAGATCGTGGGTTCGAACCCCACTGTCGGCAGCCCTGAAGATGGTTTTCCGTGGTTTCCCATTTTCACACCAGGCAAATTCTGGGGTTGTACCTTAATTAAGGCCACGGCCGCTTCCTTCCCACTCCTAGCCCCTTCCTCCCTCATCGTCGCCATAAGACCTATCCGTGTCGGTGCGACGTAAAGCACATAACAAAAAAAAAATTAAAATATTATGTAAAAACTCATGGTTGAGGATCTTATGCAGTTCCTAAGATGCTGTGGATGTAACCATAGATATAAAAATATATGTTAACAATGTGAACACTTGATTTCCTTCATTTATTCGTAGTCGAACCGTCAAATAGGTTAAAAAACGTATATCAGAATTGACATTTCATATATATACGTATTCATCTTTCTCTGCTACGTTTCCCACATGGAGATGGGGTCACGGGTGGGATGTGTGCCGTACATATAGATCTGGCCAAGTTTTACGGCCGGATGCCCACCCTGACGCTAACTCTATATGGAGAGCCATATCCAACTATTGTGCGTGGTTTGCAGTGTGGTGCTTTATGTATAAATGAAGAGGTGGTCATAAAGACAAACACCTAATCCTCGAGCGGGAGAAATCAACCACATAGGCTAAAATTCCCGTCCGGGCGTGAATCGAACCGGGGAAGAAAGTTTATTAATTGCATAATCTTGATAATATTCCTCGTCGCTGTGATTTTATCTTTCAACTAGTAGTTACCCGCGGCTTCGCTCGCGTAATTTCGTAATTTGATAAAAGTAATCGTTCCTCGGTACTGTACTAAGACATTATCTAAAAATCCCTAAAGTATAAAAACTCACCGAAAAATTGAGTTTCATTTACCACAGAAAGTCTTTGTAAACCACATTTGTGGTATTGTCTTTTGGGACTTAGATGCGACAAAGAACTGTACATGTGATAAACAGTCTTCTCTCAAGTCGAGAAAAACGTGTTTCTTTTTTAAAAAGGAGAGTACAAATACTTTTTTCCGCGTCTGTAACATCTTCAGTTTTTTACATATAGGTAACCCCATAAAAATAATTCAAACCCTTTATCAGTCCTTCCTTCACCCCACCCCCACCCAAGTGGATTTTCCGAAAACAAAAAAATATATGTTTCTTTATTTTTAAAGCAGATCCCAAATACTAATTTTTACGTCTGTAATATCTTCGGTGTTTGAGATGTACTTCGTAAGTATCCTCGCAAAAAATATTTCAACTCTTTTTTCACATCTTTTCATCCCTGTTAGATTCCTTTTCCGAAAACAAAAAAATTACATTTTTCTGTATTTTTAAAGGATTTTCTAAATACTAAATTTCACGTCTGTAACATGTTATGTTTGTTTTAAATATACTGTAGATATATAGGTACTTATTTTAAAAATTCACCCGCTTTTTCAATTCTATTCACCACCTTATGTGGATTTTCTGAAAACAAAGGAATACGGTACGTGTTTCTTTACTTTGAAAGAAGATTCCAAATACAAATTTTCTTGTCTAAAACATCTTCAGTTTTTCAGATATAATTATTATATATTAAAAATAATTCAACTCCTTTTTCACCCCACCCCTACACCAAAAGTACGCGTTTCTTTATTTTTAAACGTGATTCCAAATATCAATTTTCACAACTGTAACCTTCAGTTTTGAGATAAAAGTATCCCCATAAAAAATTCAAACTTTTTCACTTCCTTTCATCCACCCCCTTAAATGAATTTCCCAGAAACAAAACAATACGTTTCTTTATTTTTAAAGAAGATTCCAAACACCAATTTCACGTCTGTAACATGTTAGATTTCTAAGATATACTGTAGATAAAGTTTTTAAAATTCATCCCCTTTGTCACTCCTGTTCACCCCAATTAATTGGATTTTCCAAAAAAAATTGTTTATTTGTTTTTCAAGGAGATTACAAATACCGATTTTCATGTCTGTAACATCTTCAGTTTTTGAGATACAAGTATCCTCATAAAAGGTATTCAACCACTTTTGAACCTTTCTGCACCCCCTTGAACCCATAATTCTACGGTGAGAAAAATATTTTTTTTCTCCAATATTTATTTGGTATTAAGAAAGTACTTTTATGTTTGAAGGCAGCCATGTTGCGCTCCTAAGAGCCCCGATGCCGCGTGGGAAGGAACTCACGGCAAGCTCGTGAATTGCCGGGACACCTCGGTGGAACTCGAGTGCCCGACAATTCTTTAAATTCATGGAATTCTATACAACGAGGGATTTTGGCAATACAGTAAATAAAGAAATAAATAAGCAAAATTATTCGTACACCCTACGTGAAGACAGAGCCCCCAGGGAAAAACTTAAATGCAGTTAAGCCTAAGTACATGTTAGCGTCAGATCAGCGAACCTGATACACGTGCCAAGGTCAGGGGAGGAAGAAAACGCGCGAAACGCACGGGCAGAAATAATTTATTTCCCCTGTTGTGAGTGTAGAAAAATTATAAAATTAACATCTAACATAAGTGCAAGCCTGTCCGGAGTTCTGGGACAAGCCTCATCAAAATCGGTCTATTAGACGCAAAATTGGCAGATTACACAATCAAGCCTCATAGAGGGGATAGCGTCCCTCCTGAGATTATAAAAGAAACCCCCCACCGTAGATTTTTCAGTGTCGATCTGGAACTTGAAGCCGCGGGAGCTTGTGCCCGTCGTCATTAGAAATTCGCGCCAGATTGACCGGCAAATAATTAAATACATGTCCGTGGCTAAGGTCCATATACTTGGTTAAGAAGAGAAAGTGATTGGAAAAGTTCTGAACGTTTGCCGACGAACTAGGAAGGTGTAGGCTGGTTGAAATATACACCGCAAGTTTTATTTATATCATCTCATGTACGCTTGAAAGTGAAGAGGGTTTGTGGGAAGCTATTCAGAGTAGTTCTGCTCCCTTTATCTGCTGAACACCTGTTTTTATTGAAGTAACGGAAAGAAACCGCTCTGGGAACGCGTCAGACAGTTGTAGTCGACTGCAGAACGAGGGAAGTTCGTGGTGCAAGTTACAGAGAAAGTGCCTGATTTATGTGGTAATTTTAATATCGTGTGTGTGAAGGGTAGTGTTTGTATGAGTGAGATTTTGGAAATGAAAATGTTATCTGTGAAAATGAGCGGCTAAGCCCGAGGTCAGCTGGTGATGATGTAACCAGAATGCTGGGAATGTCACCATTGTGCAGGTCTGTCTATTTTATATTATGTTGTAGTTAGTTAGTTATTGTTCTGTCCCAACAAATTTTCAAGATGATTGTCGGGTTGATATTCGTAATTATCAGGCGAAAGGTGTTGTAATTTTTGGTCAGCGTGTGAAAATTTCAGTGTGTAAAGTTCATGTCAAGAACGGTAAAATGCGACGCTTAAAAATTTTGTGTTGAATGTTCGATGAGATATCATCCAAAGCGTGGATTTTTGGAACGTTATAAGTGTAAATTAGTCGTGGCGAATATCTTAATCTCAGATGTCAGTTGAATTCAGAAATGTTGGTCGATAATAATAATAATAATAATAATAATAATAATAATAATAATAATAATAATAATAATAATAATAATAATGTCTACCGCGGGATAAGGAAATTTTCCTATGTTAAAGTGCATTTAACCGGTATATTTTTACAAGGATCGCAGGCATATTTAGATGGTTTCGGTGAAATTTGTTAGAGTCACAGTCATTAATGGGAAGGAAATTTTGAGACATCGTGTATATCAATGATACGAAAAGTCGCTGGGTGCTCTTGGACTCTCGAGGTTCGAAAGTCGTAATAATAGTAAAGTAAGAGATGTGTTTAATAATGGTTGTCGTTTTCACCAGGGGATCGAAGTATGAAAAAGGGTCTTGAAGGAAAAGGGATTGAGAGCGACGAATTTATATGTATGTGGAGATGAGAGAGAAGTGATACCGCTGGAATAAAGCGAGGAGAAGGAGTTTGAGACAAGCTATATTTTTGAAGAGGAAGTATTTAGGAAACAGGCTGTGTTGAGGCAGGCTGTATTGTTTTCCGCAATCAATCCGAATTTGAGACAACTATGGTGTGAAGCACCGTAAATTTATAGAAAGATCCCAAGTGAAAACGACTCTAGTAAAATGTTAAAGTCTTGGTAGTAAACATCCAGTAATTTTTGTTACGTAAAGCCCGTATGGATAGTAAGATAATGAGCGACCTCAAGGATGAAAGAGCACTTTGGACACACGGTTGGTGTTGTATTGAATTGGTTCACTGGATAGGTCATAGATAAAAATAGTTGGAATTGATGATATGCGATCTGAGAATTTCGAATGCGGTAGTGATGATTATTATTTTGAAGGCATCCACAAAATGGTAAACGTGTGTTGGGAATTTTCATTTGCTTCCCTAACACTTCAGTGCACAGGCTGAGATTGTGTTCGAGGTGGAGAATCGTTCGTCACGTATATTTATTTTTGAGCTCACGTATTGTAATGGTAGAGACTTACTGTGTTTTTCGACTTGCATTCATTTGATAGTAGAGACGTGGTTCCGTCGTGCGTATTTTGTCTGACCAGATTTAGTATTAAATGTCGGAGGTGTTTGAAATTGCTAGTTCGCCTGATATGTTAAGGGAGGCGTAGTACGACCCACTTTGACGCCCGACGATAGGATTAGGACGTCAGATGTTATTCTTGGAGTCACTGATGATGAGACGTCCTAGGTCACGCCCGACGATAGAATTTGGAAGGCATCATGTACATAATGATTAGTGTTAGGGTGTACAGATTTCAAGTGAGCCCGACGATAGGTCTGGGATGGTAGCTGTACACACTCAAGTCTCAGTTTAGATGTTTCGTTTGTTTTTTGTTAAAGTGGCCTGGATGAAGGTAGCATCTACAGTACGATATGATTTATGAAGAGGGTCAATGCGTAGCTCTCCATTGAGATAACGGGACAGCTGTTGACGAGTGAGGGTTGTCCAAGTGTTGGATATCGGCTCGATATAGATTTAATATTTTTACTTGATTCTTCGTGCGTGTTAAGCTTTAATGACTTCGAGATGTTAATTTAATTTTTACGGACTTCATTGTTTTCTCGTTTTAACGTCCGTTTTTCGTTTGATAGTGTGCATATTGACACTCAGTGTATTAGTGTGAGACTTGAGTTGCGAATGCGGTTTCGATTCGTCAGCGAGTATTTTATTTTATTTTCAATCTTGTCGTACTTCCGTTTTATTCATAGTTAAAGTAAGTAAGTAATCACTTTACAAGTAGCGTGTTGGGACAGACAGTAAATAGAGAGATCTGTACTGGTAGCATTGTTCTTCAAGGGAAAGAATTCCTTAAAGTTGTAGTAAATTTTAGCGTGGACTGGTAATTTTATTAAGCATAACAAACCCATTTCTAACCTGAAAATCGGTTCGATAATAATATTTTTCAAGTCACTTTCCACTTTTTAATTATCTTCAGTGTTTGGCATTTCTTCTAAATGCATGATTAGTAATTGTTTCCTGCATTTCGCAGTTTTGTTCCTTTAGAACGACATAACGTAAGATCCTCTCGGATCCTGTTGTTGTTGGTTCCTTCCGAACAGCTGTTTGGGGTGATGCACATTTAGCATCGGGATTACCTTATCACTTAAGGGTGTCATGAATGACAAATACATGGTGGGATTTTATTTCAATTGTGAATGATGCTGTTAACTTGTAGTGAACACCATGCTTTCCCATAATATTTCGCAACCTATCCAAAGCAACTGATAGTCAGTTTGGTTCGATTAAGGGTCCATTCGGCGGGTGTTCCGTATCCGTGAAGGGTATTTGACTGGTGGATAACCTTAATTGAGAGAAAATCAGGCGTTCTACTTGTTGAAAGTCAGATTTTCCACAGATCGTGTGGATTAACTCTCAGTTCTCGTTTGGAATAATAGGTGCCCGGTTTTCAGGTCTTCCCTTTTTCAGTTTTTCAGTTTCGCTGTCCACTAACATATTAGCTTCTCCGAAGCAACTCTTCGATATTATAAGAAACAAATTGACGTTATGTAATGTGACTGTGTTTGGAACATTCAAAAATCAATAATTTATATTTTTTTATTTTGCAAGAATGCGTATTAAATTAATGATGTTATCGTGCTCTTTCAATTTAATAAAAGTTAGTAAGCACATTTTTGCTCCTCATTTCAAGTAGTTAGGCTCTCTTCTGAACCCCATCGTTTGGTTAAGATCGTGACCGAATTTATCCCCGCAACGACCCAGGATTTAAGAGTTCTAAATTGTTCTACTGTAGCAGCCGTGGCCGACCAACGATGGAATGGTAAGTTCAAGGGTTCACCCTTAAGAGGAATTTCTGGAAACCAAAAAAATATGTGTTTTCTTATTCTAAAGGAGATTCCAAATACCAGTTTTCACGGCTTTGAACTGTTAAGTTTTTGAGATATAGATACGCTCATTTTAAAAATTAACCCCCGCCCCTTTTAACCCCTTTATCGATAGAATATCCAAAAATCCTTCCTTAGCGAGCACCTACATTCTAATATAAATGCATCCTCAAAATTTTATTACCTTATGTCCAGTAGTTTCGCGTCGGCGATGATGAATCCGTCAGTCAGGACATGTTATTTTATGTATGTTGAACCCATGACCTTTTGTGCCCTCAGGATTTTAAATCTTAAAGTTACCACATGAGGCCCCATGTCAATTGTGATGAGGAGCTCGAATATATGATTATGTCGCAGAGGCGACACGAGGCAGGAAGATGGCTGCTTTCTTTCCCACGCTATGAGATGTGACGTCATCCGCACGTGTCAAAGGTGGATGGATACAGCAGAAAGTTTAGGCTGAATAAGTATATTTAAATAAAAGAAATAGCAGTGAACGCAGTATAATGAGGGTCCTGTATTTATCTATAAGACAATTGGTCTTTAGTAAGACAGATTTGAGACTGCTAAGCCATTTCAGTGAATATGTCAATGAGAGACGCGCGTGTCATTTAACCCACGCCAAGTCGTCAGAAAATAGTGACTATCAAATGAGGTCATTTAATCAGTTAATTTGGTAAGGAATAATTTTAAATGGTCGTGAACACTGTCGATAGCAAGCGAGCAAATACCTGGTTACAGCAAAAACTCTTTTTAATACAGTTCCACTAAGTCCGAAAAATTACGCAAATTTTCTTGCCGGCAAAGGAAAAATGCGAGAGAGAGAGAGAGAGAGAGAGAGAGAGAGAGAGAGCGGGAATAGAATCTACAAAATAAGAGGGGACGCCATCTTGAAACCCTCTGCATTTGTATCATTGAGGCTCGAGAGAGAGGGTTGAACTCTTCAGTAAATCGATCCTCAAGAAGTAGACTAATGCCCGGTTTCTGGAACGTGAGATATCGAACCTATAGCGGTATCGAATGGTTAACTTGTGTTTTGGCGTTGCACGAACGTAAGATACATCTATCGCTTCGACAAATCGCTTGCTAACTTAGAGGGCCCTGAGCAGGAGATATCTATTTGTTAACTTCCTGGGCGCGTGCGCAGTACTTCAATATCATCAGCTAACATTGCGTTTGTTAAAATTTTCTATGGCTTTTTCATCTTCTTCCGTCGGCCTAATGTTCTAATGAACTATACAGTAGTGAAAATGAATTCAAAGACAGACTGAGGCTAAGCAAATATACTGTCGTAGGTATGGTAGAGGTTACAGGCGACAATATGCGTCCTGTGACAAATAATTTTCCATTGTCCCCTGTTGATCAATTATTAATTACGATAACCTTTAAGATTCAGTACTACTGCGTCTTGTCATATTTGTATCTGTGACTGCATTCGTGTCCATAAAAGCACTGGTACCAGTAACTGAGTATAACAGATAATTACACATTTATCGTAGTAGACCTATTGCAGGCCTTCTTGAATTGGCAGTGAGCATATACTTTTATCGTGGGATTGTTTTTAATTAACGATATTACATTACAAGGAACTAACAGGTTATATAATTATGTTAATTACGCGATGTATGTCGTTATACTGTAATCAAACAATGTTCATATTTTGTAATAACAGGGAAGAGATACGGTATACTTATAAGGCTCAGTGCAAACTGGATTGCGCGTGACATGTGCCATTCGTGTGCATATTTCATTCGAAATCCTCAAACAATATAAAATTCTTCTGACAGTCCTTAAACACCACGAAACTGACACCCACTTCTGCAAGAACTAGTCGAATAGCCTATCCATTTCTTCTTGCATGGCAAAGAGGGGATAATAGGAGCTGCACAGAAAGCCCAAATGAGATGCATTACTTGTGCGCATGCGCCTGACAATCTAGGGAACACACCTAATGCAAAAAAACAAAGCAGTACTAGGGGTGGCATCTAGTGTGTATTTATGAAACTTGATCAACGAGCTAATAGTTGACAGTTCGATAAGTTAGCTGCTGTTCCGCTGTGCAACGCAGCGAAGATTTATCGAGTCGACAGCTGTAACAAAGCAATAGTTATCGGAAAGATATCTCATCATTTCAGAAACCGGGCATAAGTCCAACTAACAGATTTTTGGCCGATGTGGCCGGGGTCTTGACTCCATGTGGAGATAGTTGTTCATTGCAGAAGTAATCTGATAAAATACGGTCAAGATACCGAAGTAGTATTTGTGAAGTCGTAATGTTGTGTTGTAAAGAAAGTAATTCGTGTGCGGGTAACAAATACAATCAGTCGAGTGCGATCAACGAAGACACCGAGTGAAGGGCATTTCTTTTTTATGCTTTGTCTTTCAGGAAAGAAACATGAATAAAAATCAATGTGAAGCCAGAAATGTAAAAATGGCTAAATAAAAATGACAGAGGTCATTGATGGGCCTAAAATGGAAGCTGACGTGCAGTTAAGGTAGGTGAAATACCATATTACCGCCTATTATATCTTGTTTCATGATGTCAGACTTATATTAATTTTTAATGGGTAGTTACGACGCTGTTGGTCACCCATATATTTTCGTGAATGTCAGAAATATGACGAAAGGTCATTTGTTTTATTTTCTGCTTGGATAAAATTTAAAAGTATCATGAGCGCCGTGTAACATGTAAAAAGTTATTAGTGAGGGTTACGAAGTGATATCACGTCCAAAGTAGATCGTCATTTCCGTGAATTTAATTGCCTATATTTTTGTGATGTCGAGATGTTTTATTTGACGTAAAATTTTCTGTATGAATCTTTATAGAATTGGCGCAAGATATCCGTGGTTACCCATTTTCAATCGGGTGTAAGCGCGCTGTCGTTTTGAGTAATGCAGATCGGTGAATATCTGTCACGAAGTGTAACGCTATTCTATGTCCGTTTAAACTGTGTCTGATTGACAATAAATAACTGTAAAGTTTGTCAGTCATTTTTGTGAAAATCCAGTTTAAAAAAAATACGAGATCATTTTATGCGATGTTGTTCATTATTAAAGTATTGCGCGTAATTTATGAATCGTGGATTCTCTTGATTTGTATTCCGTTTCTTTTTGTAAGTGAGAGTCGTCGTTTTTGAGGCCGTTTTTGCCGCGTGAGTTGAGATAGGATTTGCAAATCAGGTGATTGGAAGCCTGTAATGATGCCGGGATTTATGTGAGCCCGAGGAATGTATTTTTATAACGTTTGGGATGGGAAAGTGTGAGAGAATCCATGCAAGTGTTAATTTGCGACGTGTACAATTATTGAAGGATATTTAAAAGTAAAATCTATGTGCATATCTGTTTGGTCTGGAATATCGTATTTTAATTCTATTTGCGAAGTCGAAGATTTCATTCTTGTAGGACCAGTTAAGCGTGAAGGACAGATGTTTTATATCAAGCTGACAGCAAGGAGGGTCGCTTGTTTCCAATGCCGCCAGCTGACCGAGGGTGGCAGTTCGAATATAACGGGAGTTGTGCTGCGTGTTACGTGTTGAAAATGAGATTGCATTATTTGGAACGGAGATAATGTGCGCGAACTAGTTGAATTTTCATCCGGGAGTAACGTGTAGGTTATTAGATATTGCGAATTTGCTTAACCGAGATCTGAATGTATATCTGAAACCACAAAGTTAGATTATAATGAGCGAAGTTAGCCAATTTCAGGGTTGTCCAAAATATAGAGTGATGGTAGTGATGACTGATTTATTTTTGAGGGGTGCACAAAGCTTCATGAAAATGTCATGATGAGATATGATATCGTAATTGGCTTACATTATACGGCGAGTTACTTATGCAGATTTTGTTGTGTAATTAATTATTAGGGTTATCCAAGTATTAATAATTGTTAGTATTAGATTAAACTTAAAGTGTGATGACATGAAACGAGATATGATACTGGAAATAAATGATGTAAAATTTCTTCCAGCTGCACGATTCTAACGACGATAAACTATTGTAACAATGATA
The DNA here is from genome assembly GCF_040414725.1 of Anabrus simplex. NCBI lineage: Eukaryota > Metazoa > Arthropoda > Insecta > Orthoptera > Tettigoniidae > Anabrus > Anabrus simplex. The sequence goes on from NC_090266.1 coordinate 803,763,129, forward strand.
AAATATAACTACGTCAGAATTTGAGTAGGGACTTGTTAAAGAAACCATTCGTCCGCGGAGATAGAATTTGTTGTTCATTAAGATTCATTAAATCATTTAAATTTATTAAATTATTAAATTCAATGGAAATCGTATATGTGAAATAACTTAAAACCAAGTGAATAACTTGAAGGTGCATTCTGGAAATCTTAGTTTATTTTTCTGGGAAAGTTCAAATATTAACGTAACGCTTAGAGGGAAATATCCAAAGGTAATAGATTTTACTGCCACAAGGTATTATGAGCGTTGTTGTTGTTGTTGTTGTTTGACTTTGATTGATTGAGCATTAAATGTGCTGGGATTAGTAAAGTGGAAACTTTGATCATCAACCGATGTAATTTAATTGTGTTTAGCCTTCAGCTTAGAAACCTGATTGGCAATGGGGTCATCAACCTCAGTGATTTAGATTAGGGCCATATGCCACTATAGCATCATTTTCCTTGCGGTCATCATCCACAATTACTTTAAAGTAACTTAGAAGTTTAGAGGTCGGTCCATGACATAGTCGCAGATCACATCGATTCAATTAAGGGTCCATGCCGTACAACCACTGTGTGGCACACACCGATTGGACTGCCTTAATTATACCCGGAGTCCAGAGTTCGTGTTACGAGGGCTGGGCCATCAAGAATCATTATGATGGTACATGCAGTCTCACATGGAAGCCGAATTTAAGGATTTCCAGACTTTTTCTTCATTTAATATTTGAGACAATGGTTTCTATACTGCGAGTCAACTCAAGACCTTAGCGGTCCCTTTGATGTTAGTCAGACTTCTGGTCGGTGAATAGGCTTCCGTAGCGCTAAATAGTTCCCTAGGTTTGTTACTTGTTCCTGAAGTCAGGAGCTTCCTTCAGTTCGGTTAGATATTCTGGTGAACTGACTTGACGAATTAAATTTTTTTGCCCTGTATAAATACGGAAAATATATCGCAGGTTGTATGTTATTCGGGTTCGTTACCAACTCTTATATTTCATACGTAGATGGCTATGAATAGTTATGGTTCTCAGGGGTGCATGTAGCAAAATAATAATAATTTAATATGATATTGACATCCTATTGCACTGTGTACTTAGTAAGCTTTGTTCGAGTTCATTCCATTGCAGATAAATTCGCATAATATGTGCAACGTTGAAGATGGATCCAAGAAAACTGTTGGCAATACTGGCTGCAATGCAACAGCATGTTCAGTATTCATAATGGCTGCCAGCTGAGAGGAACAGGTGTGTGATGCTGTGGCGCTTGAGTCCCCTGTGAAATACTTTAAAGCTAACAAAAGTGGAGAAAAATTAAGTAGGAAATCTAAACAAATTGTTTTAAACGTTTACAGTAGCCTACGAGATTAGAATCCGCTATGGACTGTGGAATACGTGGTGAATAACACCGCGCAGCGGACCGGCGTTTTTGTGTGCAGTGTTTACGCCGCTCGCGTGGAATTTAAACTCCACGGAAAATCCAAGTCCCCAGCAAAAGGTCGATGTGTCAGCTCAGCACTTGCCATAAATAAAACAGGAAGGGCCTTAACACGGTATGGGAATAGGATCCTTGGCGTATTCAATAATAATAATAACAATAATAATAATAATAATAATAATAATAATAATAATAATAATAATAATAATAATAATTTGTACTTTGCTTTATATTCGTAACCGCCCCCTACGTGCAGAAATGTTGTCATGAAGAGATCATGAGTTTGTTTTTACCTTCCGAATGACAAGACTACAATATTTACAACATTCCTGGAAACATTGTATTTTGCAATCCCACTCACAGGTGTTTTTTTCAGCTTTTTGAACTGTGAGAAACTGCCACTGACAGTCGTTGCACGAGAGCGGAATCGTATACTTATGTTGCAAGTTCCCATGTGCATCACACAAATTGCATTATGAAATAAAAATAAACCTTGCTTCTCTTGCCTCGGTATTCATCAGTAACCTGTAGGTTTTACATGGTCAATGAAGGAATACATAGGTATAGTACGTAATCAAAGTACAGCTATGTGAAAGGATGTGATTTTGGTTGATGCTTCACTATTTCAGAATGTAGTACTTGTCAGACAGACGCACGGCGTTAATAATAAGCTGGTTGTGGCGGAGATGGAGAACGGAAACGGAAGGGGGAACAGGGGACGTGCTCACGTGCGAAAGGATACTTTTCCTAAGCTCTTGAGTTGAATTTCAGTATAGTAAGGATGCCCATCAGGCAGTTAAGTGAAAGGCTCAAACCAGTATTCTGTTCCTCTGTGTTAAATTGTAGTGGCGTTGAGTGGACAAGATTGAGTCCAAATTATATTGGAATTTAATAATTTTTTATCGTGATTTCATTAATAAATACAAATATTTTGTGAACAGACCTTTCATTTAAGTAGATAGATTAGGATTACTGAACCCTACCTTTTACCTCAGCAAGTGACGAAGAACCCGTAACGACCCAAGAGACAGATCTCATGAAAATTACTGATAGGTACGGAAGGTAGTGGCCCAAAGGGTTCAATATATATACACATATAATAACCTTTCAACTGAATCTGAGCCAAGCATAAAGGAATCATTGAAGTTCATGATAACATTGAAGTCAGTTGAAATGATGAGAAAAGCATATATGCAGTCAATTTATGTTTAGATATATCGATAATTCGAAGTAACTCGCTCAATTTTGAAGTAACGTGATCTACTGTTGAATGAAGGGGACCACAGTTTACGGGAGAGTAAATTGATTGCTAATGCGCAATATTTCATCTCAATGACAGCTTCTGTAACGCAGTCCATTGACTGGATTCAATATTATGAATTACACATGTCAGATTTACCTTCACTTGCATTATTTATGCATTATCTGCTTACTATGAACATCTACAACTGATTGAGAGTTCTTTTAGGAAACTATCGATCCGAACAGAATTGAAGAGACAGCGGGATATGAATCATTAAGCGCATTCCATTGTTAATCGTGCATTCCCGCTCGTTAGAGCATTCATATCAAAGTGAATGTTACCCGATTCTCAGAAGTACTATAAAAAGAGGTTAAGTTGCAAGGATTTACTATCAATCAAAAACGCCCACAGCCACATTATTGTTATTAATGAAATGGGATTTGTTAAAAGAGAACAATAAAGAAAGAGAATGAGCATCGTTTTCCAATGAATGAAAAAATCTAGTTGCAGTGCGGTTGAATCTATCTTATGATTGTATGCCATTAAGTAAAGAAAATATTAAGCGTAAAAAACTTAGTTCATTAAAGAAAGAAAACAAGGCGGGTGTCGTAACAGAACATTGTTTTACCTACTTATTTAAGTGTATAAAATTGTACTAATTGGACTGTATAAGTTGCAGGTTACTCTATGACGGATCGGAGGAAGAATTGTTATATTAAAAGACTCGCCGATATCAATATGCAGGCTTAAGCTGGGATGGAGTACCGCCGGGCCTGGAAAATGGGGTAATAATATAGTAATACCTGGATGAGGGAATGTTAAAATATCCCTAGGACCAGGACGTATGGATCACATCTTCAAGAACTCACCAGTTAAGATGAGTACACAAAACCTTGTCCTTTACCTATTATATTACACAGTAAAACAAAAAAAAACGACGCACCAGGAAGGAATTGACCGATGGCGATAAAAATCGGTGGATGTGAGGAACAGACATAGAAAAACAAACGATCAAAAGTGCAGAACAATCGAATGATTCATTGCAGAGTTAGAGCGTTACAAAGTGAGGACGTCAATAAGTTGTTGGTCCACCTCTGTCCTGGATGCAAGCTGTCACTCGACGTAGAATAGACTGATGCAGTTCCCGGATGGTGTCCTGCGGAATTTCGTGCCAAATGGTCTCCAACTGTTTGGCTAAATCGGCAACATTCCGGGATGTTCGCAATCGCCTTCTCATGACGTCCCAAGTGTGCTCTATGGGAGAGAGATCCGGCGACCGAGCTGGCCAAGGAAGGACAGGGCAAGCTTGAGGACAGTTCATAGCAACATGTGGCGTGTGCGACCGGGCATTATCCTATTGGAAAGTAAGGCCTGGATGTCGCTGAAGGAACGGTAACACAACCGGTCGTACAATGTCATCAACATACCGCTGTGCTGTCAGTGTGCCAGGAATGACTACCAGAGGGGTACAGCTATCAAAGGAGATGGCACCCCAGAACATCAACCCCTGTTGTGGGGCTGTGTGGAGTGGGATAGTCAAGGCAGGGTCCCCACGCTGGCCTGGACATCTCCAAACACGTCTGCGATTGTCGTCAGGGCACCGTTGGAAACGGGACTCGTCACTAAAGACTATACGTCCCCAGTAAGGGCAGTTCCACGTTGCTCGAGCGCGGCACCACTGTAATCTGATATGACGGCGAACAGGCGTGAGTGGTAAGCGGCGTAACGGGAGGCGCGAGCGCAAATTCCTCTCGCTCAGGCGTCTGTTGATGGTCATGGTGGACACATGTGTGCGGATCACACGCTGGATCGTTGATAACGACGACTCCGTTCTGTGACAGCTGTTCTGACAATTGTTCTGTCTGCCCGTGCTTTGTGGCCCTCGGTCGACCACTGCTGTCCTGACGCTGACGCCTGCCGTTGCTGACCCACGCTTGCCAGCATCGTCTGATCGCTGCATCACTTCCACCCAAATCTCCAGCGACAGCTCGATTCGACCACCTAGCTTCTTTCGATCCGATCGCACGACGTCTTTCAAACTCTGACATCTGCTCGTAATGAGCACGAATCCTTGTGCGTGGCATTCTTACAGCCGACGTTAAGATAGCGCAGTCGAATGCAACAGCTACTTTGAGAATACGCTTCAGAATCGCGCCTTATATACACCTGATGCATGCCCAGTTCAGATGCGCGGGAGCTCCCACTATTCATTCATTGGACACGAAACTTTAATCATTTGCATGTTCGGCCCGAATGTATTTGCATACGTAATTTCCGTACAATCAGACAACGCCTTCCCGGTGCGTCGTTTTTTTTTGTTATAGAGTGTACATTGTACATTGTGTAGCTATAACTTCCTCTTGCGTTTATGAGCATAATATGTTATACGTATATGCAACTTGAGCGATAATGCAGAATCATCGATATACATTTTATAATGTCGTCATGCGCATAAATTGGAATTTAAATTAATGATGTGGCGATTTCATCTAAATTTCGAATGCACACTTATAGGTTGTAGTACGGGAATTTCATTATAATGTAGCCTATCGTCTCAATGATACGGTTTTCCCGATGAATTTAATTTGCTAATTTCTTCATGAATAAGTCTTATTAGTATTACATAGAACGTATTTATTATGTTGTGAAGGTTAGAAAGTTTTCCTTTATGAATCAGATATTTCATATGGCCTGGCCGAGTCTTCATGAGAAAAATATTTCGTTAAACAGCATGGATGCGGATAATAGAATTCACGTTTGTTTGGAAATGGGAATATTTTATTCGGTTGTTATGAGCCTGGGTATTTGAATGAAAGGTTTAATATGCGTGATGCGCATATGACGTTATACAGTTTTGTTGAATGTTAGGATTGTTGATATAATTGATGATGATGTCGTGCACGATTGTAATGTGAGATTGTTCTTGGGAATTAGGTATTACGTATGATATAATATTATATTCGAGAAATCCCAAAAATGTTGATAGGGTAAAGGGGGCTAAGAGTTCGCAGCGTCTAAGAGTACGCATAGTTGTTTTCGTTTAGTTGGGAACACTGCAGTTCTGTTTTGGCGGTCGTGCAGTGAAGTTATTAGCGATCGTGACTGTATCCCAAATGTTTGTGGTTTTACCTCGAGTGGTTTGATTTCTACAGGTAAATATCATATTAGTACATTCTAATAAACTTTTTTCTTGGTTCCTTACTTAACTAGCATTAATTTTTAACACATACCAGGGGTAATTTCAGTCCATCATGAAGTAGTGCACTCTATAGCCTCGCTGATGGTATGCATGCTGTCTGCTTGTTTGACAAGTGGTGCGATCTAGCGATGATTATTTAAAACTGTTGCAAAGTGGCCAAGAGTGCGCACTGGTTGGAAGCCCAAGAGTACGCGCGAACTCTTACACGCTTGTCGTGCGTACTCTTTGACGCTCGCCTTGTTTAGGGAAGGAAACGATTGAAGCACTACCTTTTTCACTCACCCTAATGTCAGATACAGGCTATATGGATGCTAATCTCTTTGCTAATAATTGGCTTCCACATTTCCAACATGTTAAGGCGTCAAATGACGACCCGATGCTTTTGATCCTCGACAACCACAGTTTTCATTGCTCACTACAAGCAGTGGAATTCTGTAGAAAGAACAATGTAACACAGCTTTCGATTTCTCCACACACCACTCATAAGCTTCAACCTTTGGACAGGTGTTTCTTTGGGCCCTTATAATCTGCTTATGCAGATGAAGTAGACAAACACATGGTAGCCAATCCTGGGACACCTATACGCAAGACTGTCATAACCAGTCTCTTCAGAAGAGCCTACAGTAAAGTTGCAACAGTTCCTCTGGCTGAGAAATCTTTTGCTTGCACTGGAATTTTCCCCTACAACCCAGATATTTTTACAGACATTGATTACCATCCAGCCACAGTGACAGAGATTCCAGCACAGTGTGTGACCTCGGGAGAAAGTGAGGCTTCGTCACAAAATGTTACGCCAAAACAGCCCGGGACTGCACCTCATCAGTCGAATTCTCCACCACGTAGCTCACTAAATAGGATTTCTGTTCAAACTCAGACAACACCACCTACAGTTCCTGCTCGTCAAAACTCAGAATTCACAGAGCGGGTCAGTATGCGGCCTTTATACCCCCTGCCCAAACGAGCGGACGAGTCGGCAAAGAAAAGAAGAGATTTAGGTCTAAGGTCTGAAATTCTTTCTGATTCCCCCTACAAGAAACAGCTCGAGACAAAATTAACAGCAGCAACGGAAAAGAACCGGATAAAAACAAAAAGAACTCTGAAATATTCAAAGCTAAGTAGCACCAATAAACCAGCAAGTTCTCAACAGTCAACATCAGGAACAGCAGAGGGTAATGAAAAGCGAATTACATCGAGAGAGGAAGAAGAAACTCATTGCGCTGGCTGTGGTGAAAATTTCGCCGAGGAATGGATGAAGTGTTGTATATGTGATCAGGGTGGCATGAGGAATGCTCTGGTTATGAAGGGATCGATGCCTTCGTGTGTGATCGTTGCGCTTAGATGATTTCTTAAGTGCGAACTCTTAGACGGATTCATCGCGTACTCTTACCCGACAGTTCTGCCAAGAGTACGCAAATACATATTTCATTATTTTTGTGATTTTACGAGTTTTGTGCCATGTTAATAACACTTTGATACTGCATATATGTAGGCCGATAGACAATGTATATTAAGTCAAATGTACATGATTATTATTCCAAATATTAAAAATTTGTAAGTAATTTTGTGTATAGTGCGTACTCTTAGCCCCCTTTACCCTACTTGAATAAGGTGGAAGAGATGATCATCAAGCTAACCTCAATGAGATATTGCGAAATGGACAGGCACTTACGGCTTACAGTTGTACCGTGAGGCACTGGTTTGTGAATAATGTCTTCAAAAATGAATATGTTAATATTCACCCGTGATATTAATGTGATACATGAATATGAGACAGGTATTATATATGTTGATAGATACAAATGGTAAGAAGTTCTTCGAACATCATGTTACCCCAATGAGACATTCAAGTTGCACTATGAGTAAGGGTGGCAGTGGTGTTAGTGCATGTGTCTTGTAGATGTTGGCAGAATTTTCAGCAAACTGGAGGAGAGACCGTGGACGAATTTAGATGTTATTCTGTCTTGATGATTTCAATCCATGATTTTCATTATGGTAGTGTGTATATTTGAATATCTACCTTTTTTGTTTAGGTGCAGCAGCTTGATGATACCATGATAATTTTGTTCTTCTGCTTTAAAACCTCTTTCGATTTATTATCCGTGGTTAGTTGCAGAGTCTGGTTTTGAGTGTGCTGTGACCCTCGTTTCTTTTCAGGCTCCACGGCGTTGCATGTATTTATTTTGGTGACCACTCAGGTTATTAATTGGAAGCCGTTGTTTTATAGGACGGTTGCAAACGTTATGTTAATGGAATAGTAAAGAACAAGGTTTTGCCCAGAATGGACATGAACGAACGACTATTTTTTTATTGCAACGGATAAAACAAATGATTTGAGATAATTGCACCGTTAATTTCATAAGTAAGCTTTCAGAAACTTTTATGTTAACAATGATAGTGCATTGACCTACCTTCATTCAATTATTGCTGGATTTGTAAGCATTTCTTTTTAATATTAGCCCTACACTGCATAGTGTAGCGTTTTCGCTACATAATATTCTTCTTCTTGTAGTTCAGTAATATGCTAAAAGATGGCAAACCTAGCTATGTACATAATATCTTTGAAATCTGTACTTCCAGAAATTATGCTACAGGGGGCTAGGGGCAATTATTTTCACCATATGTGCTCTGTTATCTTAGCCTGAGGCAGTTGGACATGTGTCATGGCGGCTGTACATGCATGAGTAGCATTGAAATATAATTCTCGGTGATTCGCTGACGATTGAAGTAAACAAAAATACTGCACTATGCACAATATACTTATCTTTTAGCATAAATGTCTAATAATGTTCAATTTACAATATTTGTTACTAAAAAGTCATGAAATATGTGTGTAGCGTTTTTGCTACATCATGCAGCTAAGGCATTTATTTTCAGATGCATGATTGAAGGTTATGGGCAGCAATGACTTGAAGTACTTATTGATAGTGTTCTATTTAATGATTATTTCATTAATGCTGCAAGAATTAAGTCCAAATAATAATAATAATAATAATAATAATAATAATAATAATAATAATAATAATAATAATAATAATAATAATAATAATAATAATGTGTATTGTAATTTATATTGCGTTTTCTCAACATGGAGTTGTTTACATTTATCAGATACGGTATATTTGTAATTCCTTTTGACATAAATGTCTTATATCTGGGGATCATCTGAAAATATGCGTTACGGAAGTTAGCTTGACAAAAGTGTAAACCTAGCAAATCTGCAGGCTGTGATGTAAGGTATGGATGGATGGCCAGACAATGTCACCTAGTAACCGTGCAGGCTGTGATGTAAGGTGTGGATGGATGGCCAGACAATGTTACCTAGGAACCGTGCAGGCTGTAATGTGAAGTATGGATGGATGGCCAAGCAATGTTACCCTGCAACCATGCAATCTATGTTTTATGACTGGTGGTAAATGAAATTAGCAGCCGTTGATGGATGGCCATGACCGAGCAGCACTGGGTTTGAAAAAGAATGCAGACTGTTTCAAAGGCTATCACATCAGTTGAACTGCAGACATGACCTACCCATTTGAGCAAGCTATTATTTTCGAATTCCTTCAATGTAATAAATCTCTTTTAATTGTTTAAAAATAATTTAATTCGTTTTCTGTGTTCTTATAAGTAATAAAGAATAATTCTGCTCATATACTGTACTGGGTAAAATTTTGCACATAAGTAGCCTTTTGCACATTCCTGAATTTTTCCCTTTTTCCTCACCAATATGATGAAATACATTAAAGATATGTTGTCAATGTGATGTTACATATCTAATCTCCCTCTAATAATATGTTCACGTCAGAGTTGTGGGTGTAAATAAATTCACGCATTGTAGGGTTAGATCGGCCTACAACCATTGTTTACGGCAGAGTCACATGAGCGGAAATAAATAATGACCAACGAGAGAATTTTAATGTATAGTAAAAACTACGCCGTTTATCGTATTCAATACTTACTATTTGTCCACCCATGTTGTAAAATTTTATTTTATTATTGTTAATTATATTTCTTTCGACAACTTTATATTATTGAATCGGAACATTCTTCCAATTGAAATAGATTTTAAGTGTTTTCATTTATAAATTAGGATTTCTGTTAGCTTCAGACAGTTATAAGTCATGAAATTCCATAATTATAATATTAACATGCTGATAGCTATTATGGACTGTAACCGGTGCCTAATAGAACCTTCACACCTACGTGTGGATTCTCATGTATCTCCGTTGAGTAATGCCAAGGCGTATATACAACATTTCTTCGAACCCCGTTGTTGTAAATTTGAGTAGAAACGGTTACAGTTTAAGTTTTTGGCTCCCAATCTTCGAGCATGAAAGGTTATAATGTATATAGGTTAGATATTTCAGCCGCCTACGAGCTGCCATCTTGGAAGGCTATTATCTTTGATCTCCCATTTTACTGGCCAAACAATTTCCGGCAAAATTTCTAAAACCGAGATAATACCCGTTATCCGAGATAATGTTGTTAGTGAATACAAACTTAACTGTTAAATCGGTTTACGTACCTTTAAACCAAGATAAATGCGTTTACTCGCGTTGGTGAAAACAGGCCTAAGAACTGAATTAAACCTTACATTTCTTCATGATGGTTGTAAATTATAAGTATTCATCTTTCTCTGCTACGTTTCCCACATGGAGATGGGGTCAATGGTGGGACGTGTGCCGTACATATAGATTTGTATTTAAAGCTATTTTTGAGAGAATTTCCATTTTGTACATGAATTTCTTCCTCGAATTGTACAAGAGTCCTTGTACGTCACAGCTCTTTGTTTGTATTGACGTCAGAAGCATATAACCCTTCGTTAAAATTGACTACCTCAGCAGTGAGCACGCATTGAGTGAGAATAGACGACCATATTATGGCTCACGCCAACAAGCGAACGTTTATTATTGTAATAGAAAGAATGAAAGAACAGGCAATCGTTGATAAACAGAAGCTTGACGTAAAGCATCTTATCACACTGAACATGCGGAGCAGGACGGCACAGAAATACTTTCACGTGGTTGACGTCTGAAACTGCACTCTTCCTTATCTGCTGACCTCTAGTTCAGATGACAGTGATTGTTGTCACTATGACTGTCCTTATGTTTAACAACATGACCACGATTTCACGTAAAACTACACTTTGCTTTTATCAGAGAAAAACTGGACATCATATGGCAAGATGTAACTTCGCGCATGGTGAGAATTAAATTCAAAAATGTCCACATAGTCCGCTCCTGCGGTGTAGTGGTTAGTGTGATTAGCTGCCACCCTCGGAGGCCCGGGTTCGATTCCCGGCTCTGCCACAAAATTTGAAAAGTGGTACCAGGGCTGGAACTGAGTCCACTCAGCCTCGAGAGGTGAACTGAGAAGAGGGGGGTTCGATTCCCTCCTCAGCCATCCTGGAAGTGGTTTTCCGTAGTTTCCGCACTTCTCCTCCAGGCAAATGGTACCTAACTTAAGGCCACGGCCGCTTCCTTCCCTCTTCCATGTGTATCATTTCCAATCTTCCCATCCCCCGACAAGGCCCTGTTCAGCATAGAAGGTGAGGCCGCCTGGGCGAGGTACTGGTCATCCCCAGTTGTATCCCCCGACCCAGAGACTGAAGCTCCAGGACACTGCCCTTGAGGCGGTAGAGGTGGGATCATTCGCTGAGTCCGAGTAGAAGAAGAATAAATGTCCACATGAGTTTTTCATTGTCGAAGCTGGTAGCGTTGAAATGGAGTGCTCAGCAAGCTACTAGTTCGAGTCAGGTCATACGCATAGTCACAACACGGCAATACGACACAGCAAAGTTTTACCTTCTGATTCCTCATCTCCTGATCGAATTGCCATCTGAAGACGATCTGGAATCCTAATTTACGCAGGGGAAGTTTTAGGGATTGCAGTGGCAAGTTACCTCCAAGCTTATCCGTGTAAACATGGGAGGACAGTCAATTTGTTAAATTTCCCTCAAGCGATTAGAAAGTTGACGAGCCGTCACATGACTAACTCGACTTCGCTGCTGACCGGTGTAAACCTCTATTTGCCCTTCACCTCACTTGACCACAGCACATGGTTCTCAGGCATAACGTTACAAAAATGAGCAAGTGGAATTCGAACGAAATTATTAAACTCCCAGGAGTGTACGAGAAGTAGGAATTTTTGTTAAATGCTCGACACAGGGACTATGTGAATAAGTTCAAGGGAAGGTAGGCTTGAGCGGCTTGTCCTAGGACTGAACGACCCAGGGTTCGTTGACGCAGACGTTAAAAGTTACTCTGCATAAATACTGCAAGGATTTGACGCGAAAAAATTATTACTTTCAAGTTCGTTCCCATCAATCAATCAATCAATCAATCAATCAATCAATCAATCAATCAATCAATCAATCAATCAATCAATCAATCAATCAATCAATCAATCAATCAATCAATCAATCAATCAATCAATCAATCAATCAATCAATCAATCAATCAATCAATCAATCAATCAATCAATCAATCAATCAATCAATCAATCAATCAATCAATCAATCAATCGCCCAGGTGGCAGATTCCCTACTACTTCTTTACCTAGCTTTTTCTTACATATTTATCGAACATTTCCCTTGATAATTTATTCCAATTCCTTATTCCTCGCCCCATGAATGAAAATTTGCCTCAATCTGTCTTGAAAGAATCTTCTTGGAAGATATTTTCATTATGGTTCGTGTAGGTAAGCGGATCCTCTGGTACCCATTCCTTCAGTAGGGTATTCACCAACGAATCCAAGCTTTCATCTTCATTGCCTTTCTTTCGATTTCAATGTGAAACTTATACTTTATTCACTACCTATGTACGGTGTTAGTAATTTGGTGTCCGGTTCTATGATTAAATGGTTGGCGTGCTGGCCTTTGGTCCATGAGATCCCGGGTTCGACTCCCGGCCGGGAACCTTAATTGGTTAATTCAGATGGCTCGGGGGCTGGGTTTGTGTACCGTCCACATAATCAGAATCCATCATAAGTAGGGCCACCTCTTCACAAAAGTGTAGGTCGCCTATAAGGCGTCACATCAAAAGACTTACACCAGGCCTCTCCGGGGACCACACGCCATTTGGTGTATAGTCTGAGTCTAAAGAAGAAACAATGGAACGCTACAAAACTTTCTGCTCATAATTTCTTTGTGTAATCGTAAACACCAGCTTTAAGTTTAGAGGCATCCATTACTTGACTGCTCTAAACTTTTCCTGTGTAAATTAGCCTTAAAGCATAACTGATTTTTCAGAAGCAGCGTGCAGTAGAGTATGTAACGTAGAACGTTTTTACAATGAAAACAGGCTCAGATTTCCCATTAAACATGGGCGCCCATGCCCGGGGTAAGGACCCCTCTAACTCTCAGGGAAAGGAAAAATCTAACACAGCCAGGTGGTTTTCTTCCAAGAAAACGATTTAAAAGTCTGCATTACGTAGAAGTGGTAGGGGACACCGTGGGTGGTATTCTACCATGGAATACAAGTCGCCACTCATCTTCCAAAATATTAAAAATACTACATACCCCCAGGTCTACCCCCCCCCCCCCCTCCCACCCTACAAGCTATCCTATGGGCGCTCTTGCCATTAAATCAACTTTTTATAACAACCCTTACATTTATGCTTTAAAAACAGGCAAGCCTATAAACTTACTTTTCTGTAGTTTTAAGTTATAAAAATAAATAAATAAATAAATAAATAAATAAATAAATAAATAAATAAATAAATAAATAAATAAATAAATAAATAAATAAATAAATAAATAAATAAATAAATAAATCAGTTATTATTGATCTGGATTTAGGATTGTCATCCAGGTGGTATTCCCTGTCCAGTGTTTACCTACTCTTTTCTTCAATTATTTCAGACTAGCGAATGTACCCGTGCTTCGCTACGGTATTCTACATTGTATTCGAATATCGAAGTAAATAGTGTGCATGCAGTAAATAAGATTGTTTTAAAATTGCACGTCTCTTAGCGTTATCCGAGGAAGATCATGGGGAGGTCCCCGTACGTTGTTTCCAATGTAAAGTGTTTGTTATGGATTTGTGATATAACGGCAGGCTCACTTGCCTACTGCCATTCACAATCGAGTTGGGAAGTTTACATTATAATTGCAAGCCCCATTGCCTACTATGCGGACAGAATCGATTTGGGGAGTTTTCGTTAAAATGGCAGCCCCCCTTTCCTACTTCCAGACAGATTACAGTTTTTATTATAATGGCAGGCAATTACCCTACTATCACTCGAAATTGAGTTGTGCAGTTATCATTATAATGCCAGGCCCATTTTCCTACTTCCAGCCAGCTTGCTGCCAGTCACACCAAGTTGGTGAGTTTCCATCAAAATAGCAGGCCACTATGCCTAATGCCAGTCACATTTTAGATGAGGACATTTCTTTATAATGGCGGGCACCTTTACCTACTGCCAAACACAATCGGGTAGGGGAGTTTTAAACAAAACTGCATGCTCACTTGCCTTCTGCAAGTCAAATCGAGAAGTGAACTATTCATTACAATTGTAGACCTTCCTTACTAATGACAGTTACACAGGAGTTGGAGAAGGAACCCTTTCATACTGCCAGTCAAAGTCGGTGTGGGGAGTTCTGATTACAATAGCAGACCCACCCTTTCTCGATCGCTACAAATCGACATCAGTGAATATATATAGATCGACATACGAAAGTATATGCGTGTTTACAATATTGAAGACCTTCATTTACAGATTAACTGCTACTAAACGTACGTCATATCGACAAAGGATTATACCATAAGACACGCCGGATTTAGTGGCCTAAATGGCTGGTCATATGCTATGTCATCTATTCTTGGGTCAGATTGAGTTAGAAACGTGGAACAGGGTAACGTTCTTGTAAGATTATCTCACATTACATTAATTTTCGGATAATTATGTGACAGCTACATACATAGCATTGGCTCATATATGGCTACTGGGTGGGCCAATTTTCGTGAAGAGTTTTTTATGATTCTGTATTTCATATAAGTAATCGAAGGTATGAATTATGCATGTGAAAATTCCAAATTGACTTAACATCCATTAATAGAGAAAAATCAAACGTAAAAGGGATACAGATACGGCAAAAAGTCATAAGACCAAGGTTGTAGATCATTCCAAATTGAACGGAGATTGTGCAATCTGTTATGTGATAGGAATTTCCGAAGGTCTGCACCATAATTAAAATTGCCTGCATATTTCGATATTCTTCGGGGATAAAAAGTGAAAAAATTAATGATCTTGGATGTTTTCCGTTCGTTACAGGCTAAAACGTATAATTTTGTCAAATTTCAATTATCTTCTTTTTCTTCTGGCAGATTATGCCGCAATCTGGATTTTGGGCGAGGCGGGTAAAAATTAGGACTTTCAGGAAACTAAATCAAAAATTATGCAGATGGTCATTATTACCCCTTAAACGGAAAGCTGTACGAAAATTTCGCCAAAATAGTCAGTGTAGAGGCACACAGTCGTTACGATTTGATTTATATAGATAAGGAATCTGCTCCATGTAAAACACCTTTTTGGCTATGTCCGCTGGACTTAACCTGCAAAACTGACCATTCATGATATCTCCCTTATTAATCCTCCTGACGAAAAAATGCACATGAAAAAAAAGGTTTAGAGGTGGAATTCCATCACGTTTGGTCGATTTCCAGTCAGGTTGGTCTTGTCCTGTATATATTGTGGAAGAGTAAAATCACCATTTCGGTTCCCTATAAACCGCCAGTCCATTCCGGAACATGAAATGTTATTTACGTTTAAAACCTACCTTTGGACAGGTGGATGCTAAATATGAATTTTGATTCGAATGTCTTCAGTAGTTTTCAAGTTGTAAGGAATACGCTTTACACGCATCCGCTCGTGAGTTAAGTCCGATGGGACTTGTACAAAAAAAACTGTCCGTTAATGATATCTCCCTTATTAATCCTCGTATCGAAATGATGCACATGAGAAAAAAGGTTGTTTTTTTTTTTTTTTGCTAGGGGCTTTACGTCGCACCGACACAGATAGGTCTTATGGCGACGATGGGATAGGAATGGCCTAGGATTTGGAAGGAAGCGGCCGTGGCCTTAATTAAGGTACAGCCCCAGCATTTGCCTGGTGTGAAAATGGGAAACCACGGAAAACCATTTTCAGGGCTGCCGACAGTGGGATTCGAACCTACTATCTCCCGGATGCAAGCTCACAGCCGCGCGCCTCTACGCTCACGGCCAACTCGCCCGGTAGAAAAAAGGTTTAGAAATTAATTTCTACCAAGGCAGGTAGATTTAAATTAACGTTGGTTGTGTATATTTTGTGGAAGTGCAAAATCACTGTTTCGGTTTCGTATAAACCCCCAGTCAGTTCAGGGATTTAGAAACAATATTTGCCCTAAAACCTATCAAGGACAGGTGTATTCTAAATATGAGTATTGGTGGAATTACATCCAGTAGTTTGTAGCACTCGCGTACATACAGCGTAATTAAGGAAGAAAATAATACAGTTAAGAAAGTTGAAAGTAATAGA
This sequence comes from Anabrus simplex, assembly GCF_040414725.1. Classification (NCBI taxonomy): domain Eukaryota; kingdom Metazoa; phylum Arthropoda; class Insecta; order Orthoptera; family Tettigoniidae; genus Anabrus; species Anabrus simplex. The sequence continues at coordinate 803,779,531 of NC_090266.1, forward strand.
AAATGGATTATAACTGAGGACATCCGGATAACGACAAATATGTAAATGCCAAGTGAATGTATTGGAAAATCAAATGCCCCTCAATAAATTATGCTAGTGTGAGTTATGGATATAATAAAGCGGTAACAGAGGAGAAATTTAGGTCCATTAATTCCTAGGCAAACAAATAATAAGAAGGTGACTAATGGTGTTATTACGTAATCTATTCGAAGGCGGTTATAACATCCAACGATATTCCGCCAATATCCCGCAGATAGGCCAATTGACGCCTCTCTTGCCTTCTACCTAAGGAACAACCACGAATTTAAAAGCATGATGAGGAAAATGGCAATACGTTACTTCCCTGCTGGCATGCAGTCAGAGACGTTGCCATGGTAACCTGTAGGTTCGTTGTCGGTCTGTCGGTCACTCAAGGCAGAGCATGGTACCAGCAGAAAATTGTAAATTTCTCCGTCATGTAAAGAGTAAGGTAAATTATGAACATAACGAAAGTTGTTTATAATGAAGAGACGTTTCACGTACGGTAAACGAAGCTTACAGAAAATCAATAGTATAAGAGAAAATGGAGGAAAACCATTCTGGTTTTCTTATAAAACCCCCGTCTATTCAAAGATTTTAAAATGATATGCATATTGAAACCTTCCCCGGGATGAGTATACTCTAAATATGAAGTTTAGTTGAGATCTATCGAGCCGTTTCGACGTGATGGTGGAAAAACCATTCTGGTTTTCCTATAAACCCCCGTCTATTCAAAGATTTTAAAATGATACGCATATCGAAACCTTCCCCGGGAGGAGTATACTCTAAATATGAAGTTTGGTTGAGATCTATCCAGCCGTTTCGACGTGATGGTGGAAAAACCATTCTGGTTTTCCTATAAACAACCCGTGTATTCAAAGATTTTAAAATGATATGCTTATCGAAACCTTCCCCGGGATGAGTATACTCTAAATATGAAATTTGGTTGAGATCTATTCAGCCGTTTCGACGTGATGGTGGAAAAACCATTCTGGTTTTCCTATTAACCCCCCGTGTATTCAAAGATTTTAAAATGATATACATATCGAAACCTTCCCCGGGAGGAGTATACTCTAAATATGAAGTTTGTTGAGATCTATCCAGCCGTTTCGATGTGATGGTGGAAAAACCATTCTGGTTTTCCTATAAACCCCCGTGTATTCAAAGATTTTAAAATGATATGCATATCGAAACCTTCCCCGGGATGATTATACTCTAAATATGAAATTTGGTTGAGATCTATCCAGCCGTTTCGACGTGATGCTGGAAAAACCATTCTGGTTTTCCTATAAACCCCCCGTGTATTCAAAGATTTTAAAATGATATGCACATCGAAACCTTCCCCGGGAGGAGTATACTCTAAATATGAAGTTTGGTTGAGATCTATCCAGCCGTTTCGACGTGATGGTGGAAAAACCATTCTGGTTTTCCTATAAACCCCCCGTGTATTCAAAGATTTTAAAATGATATGCATATCGAAACCTTCCCCGGGATGAGTATACTCTAAATATGAAATTTGGTTGAGATCTATCCAGCCGTTTCGACGTGATGGTGGAAAAATCATTCTGGTTTTCCTATAAACCCCCGTGTATTCAAAGATTTTAAAATGATATGCATATCGAAACCTTCCCCGGGAGGAGTATACTCTCAATATGAAGTTTGGTTGAGATCTATCCAGCCGTTTCGACGTGATGGTGGAAAAACCATTCTGGTTTTCCTATAAACCCCCGGTGTATTCAAAGATTTTAAAATGATATGCATATCAAAACCTTCCCCGGGATGAGTATACTCTAAATATGAAGTTTGGTTGAGATCTATCCCGCCGTTTCGACGTGATGGTGGAACAAACAGACAAACAAACAGACACGAACAATTTTATTTATATAGATATCTTCGAAATTTATCGAACATTTCCCGTGGTAAATTATTTCAGACCCTAAATCCTCTTCATTTATTTGTCCCAATTTGTCCTCTTGAATTCCAACTTTATCTTCATGTTATGATTTCCTACCTTTAAAAGCTCCGCTCAAGCTTATTCGTCTACTATTAACGTCATTCCATGCCATTTCTCCACTGACGGCTCGGAACATACCGCTTAGTCGAGTAGCTCGTCCCCTTACTCCGAAGTCTTTCCAACCCAATGTGTGCAACATCTTCCGTAAAGTAACTTACACTCTTTTTGTCGGAAATCACCCATAACAAATCGTGATACTCTCCTTTGGATCATCTCAGGTTCTCGTATCTAGTATGGGTCCCATAAACTGGAAGCCTACTCTAATTGGGTCTTACCAGAGACTTACACGCCCCCGCCTTTATATCCTTTTGTATAACCCCTAGAAGAGGTCCGTGGCCTTTATTTACAACCTCGTTAATGGGATTACACTAATTAACACCTTTCCTTATATTTTAGCTAGGCACTCACAGTGATTCCCGTCAGAATTTCACCCCCATCAAGGCAGTGATTAAAACTGAAAGGACTTTACTTCTTGGTGAAACTTACAACCTGACTTTACATCCCGTTTACCATCATACCATAGTCCAATGTCCATCTCACAACACTGTCGAGGTCTTCTTATACTCCCTCACAATCTTAATTAATGTATTACTTTTCTATATTTTTGTATTAATAAAATAATTTTGCCATTTCACATTGTATGTGTTAGTATTCACTGCATTTTGACAATCTTTAGAAAGTTGTATATCACTGTGCTACTGTCCATTGTGATGCGTTCTAGTTTATAGTAGTTTAAATATCTTAATTACTATTAGCAAATAACTGCGCCTGCAGTTGCTGCTGGTTGAAATGAGTAGCTCAGTAGTTGCTCTTGCCGGTCTAAGGAGAAGGGTTCAACGTCAGACTTACAGCAACAAGCCGGTTGGTAAAACATCTGTTGCATCTAAATGCACTGTCTAGAAGAAATATTGAGATACAAACTGCTAGGGCGTTCCCCGCTTTACGCGACGCGCATCATTATCGCCTGAATGGTGTCAGAAATGGGCAAGAGCTACCCACTCAAGGCCGGTGTGGGCTAAAGAAGCAAGTCCACAAAATCAGGATGGCATCCATCAACATTGGTACTCTAAAGATTCGAAGTCGAGAACTTGCTAATGTACTGAATAACCGGCACATATACATTGCCTGCATCCAAGAAACACAGTGGACTGGTTCCAAGGCTAAAGATATTGGTGAAAGATACAAGTTGTTCTAACAGGGGAAAACACCTAATCGTAATGGCGTAGCTATTGCTGTAAGCCCTAACATCCGAAATCATTTCATCGACGTTAGCCGTTTATTCGACCGAGTGATGTCCATCAAGCTTAGTACCTAGTGGAACGAAATTGTTGCGCGTAATGTCCTTCTATGCCCCACAAACTGGATGTGCTGACGATGGAAAGGATGAATTCTGGACAAGCCTTGAAACTCACCTACAATATCTTGAGGAAAACGAGGTTCTCATTGGTGGTGACCTAAATAGACACGTCAGGAAAAATAGGGATGGATATGGTGCAATACATGGAGGTCAGGGCTTTGGAGAGAGAAATGAGGATGTGAACAGGATCTTGGATTGTGCTGCAGCATTTGACTTGGCGGTAGCTAATGCCTTTTTCATAAAATGTCCATCGCACCTCATTACTTTTAGCAGTGGTGGAAGAAGTACACAGATTGATTACTGGTTAATACGAAGGAGTGACCTGATGACAGTCACTGACACTAAGATTATTCCATCTGATAATATTGCACACCAACATCATCTCCTCCTCCTCAGTTTTAGAATGCGCCTCGATTTCTGTAGAAAAACCCTGGAGTCTACGTCTGAGAAGATTAAGTGGTGGAATATAAATCATCATTGCACCCAGCTGAAAACTTCTCTCGGTCCTTTAGTTGTACAACATGGACAACATGTCAAAAAGGCCTGGACAAAAATAACCGAACACATAAAGACCTGTGCCACGACCATCGTGGGTACAACAAAACTTGGATGTCATTTCATCAACAAGGAGGTTTGGTGGTGGGGAGAATAAGTACAAGAGGCCATTAAAGCAAAGAAATTAACCTATAAGACCTGGCTTAATTCGGAAGTTGATGCTGATCGTCAACAATACAGACGACTAAAGTCACTAGAAACAGGAAGTGGCAAAAACTAAAGAAGAACATTATAGAGACATGTATTATAAACTCAACACCCCAGAGGGAGAAAAATATATTTACCAAGTAGCGAAATATCGTCACCGTTTCACAGAGGATATTGGACATGTCACGACCAGAAACGATGAACACCAGAAACTATTACAAAGACCAAGTGAGATCCTTGACCGATGGAAGAAACATTTTGAAAAATCTCCAATGAAGAATTCCTACACCCGCCAATACCAACAGTAGATTATGTGCATGGTCCAGCTCCACCCATCACGGTTGCTGAAGTAGAGGTCGCCATTAAGAAAATGAAAAACGGAGAGGCAAGTGGACCGGATGACCTTCCATCAGAGGCGTGGAAGGTGCTTGGATCACAAGCAGCTAACGTTCCTGGCAGACCTTTTCAAGAAGATCACTGATGAAGACTGTGCCCCTTTTAGTTGGCTTACAAGTGTTACGATTCCCATGTGGAAAGAGAAAGGAGATGTCAGAGACTGCAGCAACTATCGACCAGTTCGTCTGCTTTGACGTACAATAAAGATCTTAGAGCGTGTACTAGGCGCACGCCTTCGTGACAATTCACATTGCTCCAAACCAATGTGGCTTTGTGAAAGGAACGAAAACGATCGACGCTATACATGCAACACTTCTTTTCATAGAACATCACAATGAAAAGAAGAAACCACTCCACATCGCTTTCTTGGATCTCGAGAAAGCATTTGACAGAGTGGCTCGTGATCTTATTTGGCATGCACTCAGGTTGTATGGTGTATTGCAAGCATATATTCTATCGATTCAGCTTCTGTATCGGAATGCCACCAGCTCTATCCGATGTGCAGCTGGAATTACTGCACCATTTCACATTCAAGTTGGCGTTCATCAGGGATCGGCTCTATCTCCACTTCTGTTCATCCTCGGTCTCGACATCATTAGCACAGAAGTGTTAACACCACACCCTTAGACTCTACTCTATGCTGATGACGTTATGGTCACCAGTGAATCCCGCCAAGATTTGCAACAACTAGTACAACGTTGGAAAATCTCCTTGGACAGATATGGCCCGCGATTTAACGTCGGGAAGACTGAGTACCTAGAGTGTGGGGTTCAGTGATGAGTCAATTAATATCGACGGCGTTGCTATTCTGAAAATATCTCAATTTAAATATCTGGGATCACTTATCCAATCGGATGGTGATACGCTCCCAGATGTTCGAAGCAGCATCAACGCTGCCTGGATGAAGTGGCGCCAAGTCACAGGAGTCCTTTTTGATCGGAGGGTGCCAATGTATCTGAAGTCCAAAATCTATAGAACCATCACTGGACCATTGGTACTGTATGGAACCGAGTGTTGGCCAGTTACAAGGAGACATGAATAACATCTGTATGTCATGCAGATGAAGATGCTCCGCTGGCCTATGGGACTCACTAGACTGGATCACATCAGAAATGAGGATGTTCGGATGGCATTTGGTGTAGCCCCAATCCCTGAGAAAATGTGAGAGAATCGTTTGCGATAGTATGACCACGTGCTACGCAGAGACGGTTCTTCAGTTGCGAGAAGGACATTATTCTTAAGTCATGAGGGCCGCAGACCACAAGGGCGACCAAGGAAGCGCTGGCTCAACACTCTGCGGCAGGACATGCATGTGGCGAAAGTCTCTCCTAAAGATGCACACGACCGCATCAAGTGGAAAAGAAAGGGCACAACAGCAGACCCTGCAATTAAGCGGGATAAATGCTAAGAAGAATAAGAAGAATAAGAATTACCATAAGCAAATATGCTCTAAAAATACGGAAGGAAACCATATTAATAAAAAAACATAAGAAATATTGTTCTTTGTGTATCAGTTTTATTCATTCGTATTTCCCACGAATGTTTTTCCAAGCAACATATAATCAATTTACGACTTCTTGCGTAAATATATTTGCAAACGATTTCCTAAAGATTAATTTACTCTAAGATCTAATAATGCCGGGCTGAGTGGCTCAGACGGTTGAGTCGCTGACCCCAACTTGGCACGTTCGATTCTGGCTCAGTCCGGTGGTATTTGAAGGTGCTCAAATACATCAGCCTCGTGTCGGCAGATTTACTGACCCGTAAAAGAGCTCCTGCGGGACGAAATTCCGGCACCCCGGGATTAGAGATCTAATAATCGTAAATTCGGAAGTATTTGACTATTTTTCTTTATGTACATTTGTTAAATGTGCAAGGTAATTAGCTACAAAATATGTTTTCACTGTATTGAGAAATAGATTGTAGTACACACATGTTTGGTTCCAGTGTAGAGTACCTACACCGGGATTACTTGATGCGAGAACTGGAAAAGATCCACAGGAAAGCAGCACGATTTGTTCTGGGTGATTTCCAGAGTTGGAAAGTAATTGTACTCGTGTCCTCATCCTGAGGTGGTGAAACTCTTTTCAGACACAACCCCAATGGAGGTGAGCTGCATATACCATTTCAACCACATGCCAGTCCTCCTGCCATTCTTAAATTTCTGGCAGTACCGGTAATCGAACCCGGACCCCTTGGGTGGTAGCTAATAACACTAACCGTCACGGCGGACGGGAAGTAATTCCAGGATACGACGCGCACTCGTTCTTGTCATGGTTACTGGTTGAGATTTAGATAATCGTGTACTGCGTACTCGAGATGGTGCCGCTTACAATGTAAAATACTGAGCTACCACTCTCTATTAACACTAATCAGAAAGTCTCGAACTTCGAAAAGTGAAGGTATCCCCAAAAGAATGGGAAGGGCCTCAAAGGGCGCGAATGTGAAAGGCTCCCTAGGCCTCGAAAACCGACTACCGTCGAGGTCGGTAAAGAATAGTATTTCGCTAAGAGAGGTCACATAGGAAAGATGAAACCGAGGATACTGACAGAAGGAAGTGGAAGCAATGCCAGAACCGTGGTCGCCAACCCACGCTGTCGAGTTGAGAGTACTTGTCTACCTTTTAATCGCCTCTTGTTGTTCTACAGCTCCCACCCACAGGAGTTACATGGTCTAGAAAGGAGCCGCAATAATGGAAACACGAAAGTGACACGCAAATTTTGCTTGGGAGCAATCATTTTGAAAGTCTGACTAGTCTCACCTAGTGATGATAGTCACTTAATGCCACTGTGCTAAAGAATACAAAATGGAGTAATGTATTTTTCGTCGCAAATTTCTGTATCATTCCATCCCCGTGTGAAACAATTGTCAGTAATTCCCTCAGACTCGCGTTCTGTGAACTAAATATAATTGTACTTGCACTTTATTTACTACATTTTGAAAAGTAATTAGTAATTGTAATTGAGTATTTTTTTCTCAGGTAACTGTAATTGAGCCCAAATACTTTTAGTTCCACTGGTGATTTCCGACAAAGAAGAAGTGTTACGAAAATGTTGCAAACGTTTGGCTGGTAAGACTTGGGAGTAAGGAGAAGAGATGCTCGACTAAGTGCACGTTCCGATCTGTCAGTGGAGAGATGACGTGGAATGACATTAGTAGACGAATAAGCTTGAGTGGAGCTTTTCAAAGTAAGAAGGATCATTAAATGAAGATAAAGTTGAAATTCAAGAGGACAAAGTTTGGACGAATATAAATTTATAGGGCGAGGAGTAAGGGATTGGCATAATTTATCAAGGGAAATGCTCGATAAATTTCCAAGTTATTTGAAAACGTTTAAGAAAATGTTACATAAACAGTTATTAATAGGAATTGATAGGGAATCTGCCACCTGAGCAACAGCTATGATTGACTGATTGATTGATCGTTTGACATAATTGCTCATTGGATTAATTGAACTTCTTCCTAAATGATTTTTGATTTAATATTGTCATTGATGCTTTCACGGCCCATACTTATAGAGATGATACAGGCTTTTGGGCTTATGCCGTGTCAAGAAAATAAGGTGAAATACTTTACGTTTCGCAGAGAACATTGCTCTGCGTCTTCAAAAGAAAATCTTGACTGTGCGCGAGAAAGGCTTCTAAAAAATGAGGTTTGAATTTAGACGTTATAATAGAAGTGGAAGTGGTACGTTCATTCGTCACCAGATGGCTCCCTGGACGCGGTACAGCGCAAGCGTTTGAAGCGGAAGCTGACGGAACCATCAGAATCAATCTGAGAGGGTCACATAACATAACATAACATAACATAACATAACATAACATAACATAACATAACATAACATAACATAACATAACATAACATAACATAACATAACATAACATAACATAACATAACATAACATAACATAACATAACATAACATAACATAACATAACATAACATAACATAACATAACATAACATAACATAACATAACATAACATAACATAACATAACATAACATAACATAACATAACATAACATAACATAACATAACATAACATAACATAACATAACAGGCGTACGCACATATGAAATTATGACATTGACACAGAGCTGGAATGAAACATCTGGCGATGTGGAACGTACGAATGTGGAAAACACCAAAACGAAATTACAATAGTGAAGGGACAGGGAAGGGGACTACCTACGTAAATCCTTAATGGTTGGCAACCAGGTATTACTTAATTGATAGCCAGTGTCCCTGTTGAAATTGTTAGGATTTCTACGTATTTCCACAGCTTCCCGTATAATCCTGGACCTGTAGTGTCTAGTGTGGGTAAGAGCTTGAGCATCTTGGAACACTACATCATGACCCGACGATAGAGCGTGCTCAGCTATTGCTGATTTGTCGGCTGGTTGTGACGAATATATCGTTCGTGTTCCTTGATACGAGTACCATTAGACCGACATGTTTGGCCAATCTACACCTTACCGCAAGTACAGGGAATTTCGTATACCCCAGGATGCAAAAGTGGGGAAAATTTGTCCTTGGTTTTACCCAGACTTTAGTTTTGTAAATGCTGATTTTTATATAATTCTTGATGCATTTCTTATTAAGTTTCAAAATATTGGCTGGAAGTTCTCTGTATAGTCAGCCATTAAGATCAAGTCATCGGCCAAAATCAAGAGCTTATAATATTTCTATCTAGCTGAATATCAACCTGCCTTTTTACGCTTTCCAGTAAATAAATCATGTGTAATCTATGAACAATAAACATGGAATATTACACCATTGCCTAATCCCAGTAACTATTTTGAACCTACAACTAATTCTATTATAACTTGCACAGCAGCCTGTTTTCCTTTGGTACTCCTTCATGCAATTTCTGCAGTTCTACAATAGTCTACATAAACTTAACTGTTTATTCTTCGTATCGTTTCTGAATTATTTGGTGTGTGCTATAGATATATCACAGTATATTTTGTAAACATTTCAGGTGTCTGAAAAAGGTCAAGAACAGTCAGAACTTCGTGAGATGCCACTTGCGATTAACAGCAACAACATTATTGAAAGACGCAGAAACTTGTAAGTTCGAATATATTTTATTCATTATACAAAGTTTATTCGAATTTCGAATTATGTCCCTCATGTGAGTTATTTCTTATTTGTACCAAATGATATACGTTCTTTTTATTCTGTTTACGTTTAATGTTTTCCTGACGCCTTATCATGTTCAGGCTTTTACCCCCATCCCTACACAACGTTCTTCTAAGATATTCCTTTGCTGATTCTGGTACATCATCCCTATATGATACCTCTTCCCTTTCGTTATCTGAGACGAGATCACTCTTTATTTTTTTGAACATTTCATGGACATTTTTCTCGTACGCGTAGTTATTTCCCCTTCTGAAGCTTTTGCACACTTATCTGTCTGAAGAGCCTTTCTTCAGAAAGGGAATCATTATTTTCTCAAAGGGAAATTTTCTTAAGACAATCTGACAACATGGGAAGCTTCAACGATACGATTTCTTTGACGAATGTCTTCGGCGTCAATCAGTGAATCACTTGCATTTTCTTTGCGGGATAACTGATGCTTTGTTATTCGTGCTAGTAAATAAGCATTAAACAGCTTTAATAGAAGGTAATTTTTATCATAATTTGTCTACCATTGTCAGTGTTAAAATATAACGAGCAAAGCAACAGAGTTCACTTCCAGGTTTTTACGAAAAAACTTGTGTTAGTGTTAATGATAAATGCAGTGTAAAGTTGCCTACAATATCTCATGTTAATGTTGGAAATTAATGTGCCATCCACATCGAGTATAAACGGCATTCAAAACCCTTCAGCTTCATAAACATGGTCTAGGAGTGTCCAGTTCCAATACAGTAACTGTGACTCGAGGGAAGATTCATGTACTGTAATAAAACGGTTGAGAACCTGAGTTATATACTGTAGGTTATTATGCTAGTAATGACATCAACCAATGTTAATATCAAGTAATGTTGCTCAAATACACACACGCAATAATTATTCACATTACACAACCATTAATTCCATCTATATGTAAGCTCCAAAGATCAAAAAGTAATCTCTGTACAGGCCATGAAGGTCTCTGGAGGGGTGAAAGATAAAGGCTTCCACTATCCGTAACCTCGGCACGTGATGGGGTAGAGTGGTTAGGCTCTACGTCCGGGCTGTCTTTGCCCCTAGGAATTAACCTGGTGCTCATTTTTGGTGTAGGCTGAGTGAACCTCAGGACCAAATGCACTTCCGCAAGTGGAAACTCCGTTTCTTAAATTTTTCGATTTCCTGGCTGTGAACCGAGCATGCCTTTACGACGCCGGCCAGGCGGCCCCGTAACTTACAAGGAAATATCCCACAATCCTTCGTCATTCACACGCTCAGTTGTAACGTGTACACGCCAGTTGATTGCTTTCATCAGGTAATCTCGGCAAGATCTTGTGAATTTAGCTAGTGAATCACTTCCCCTGGCGCCAATTGATAATGAATTCCAAAGTCTGGAACCGGTCACAGTAAACGAATTGTTGTACGTAGAAAAGTGGTGAAGAGGAATAGCGAGCGTAATGCCAGCGTGAGTGTTACAGTTATGAAAGAAGAAGAGAAAATTATATTTAGAGGAAATGTACTTGGGCGAGTAGCTATGCAGAAGTTTGAGTATTAATACAAGTGTGTGATATTTACGCCTTTTCATTTTTCAGGTTTTAGCCAGTTAAGTTCTTGATAACGGGAGATACACACATCATAGCTCAAGTTAAAAGTAAATCTGAGGCAGTAGTTTAGTTCGCTGCAGTTTCATCGTTTTTTCCTTAGTTGTATCACTACCTTCACGATGCACAGGCCGTACTGTAGCTCCGATGATATCACGCACAGAGGTAAACTGTTCATCCGTCCAACCCGCGGAATGCATACCGAGCGAGTGGGCTGTAAGCTTGCAATCGGGAGATAGTTGGTTCGAACCCCGCTGTCGGCAGTCCTAAATATGGTTTCCCGTGGTTTCCCATTTGCATACCAGTCAAATGCCACCACGGACGCTTCCTTCCGACTCCTAGCCCTTTCCTATCCAATCATCGTCTTAAGATCTATCTGTATCGGTGCGACGTAAATAATTTTTTAAAAAACTCTGTGCATTGTAGTAGAGGGGGTTCGATTTCCACCTCAACCATTCTAGAAGTGGTTTCCGACTTCCCTTCCAAGCAAATGCCAAGATGGTACGTAACTTAAGGCCATGGCCGCTTCTTTACCTCTTCCTTGTCTATCCCTTCCAATATTACCATCCTCTCACAAGAATCCTATGATCTACCCTCATGAACGTACCTACCAAATAATTATAATGCATTAATAAAACTATGGAGACAACGAACGTACAATATAGTAATAATAATAATAATAATAATAATAATAATAATAATAATAATAATAATAATAATAATAATAATAATAATAATAATAATAATAATAATAATTAGGGCTCGGATGTTTAGGAAAAGTCATATTTTTTCTTTGTCTCTATTTTCTTGTCTGATTGAATTTCGGTGCAAATCAGGTGATTATCGTCACAATTAAGTGATTTTCATTTGTCATATAAATGCATATTTTGGCTATTTTTGCCATAAGGTCATATTTTGACCTATTTTAGTAGAAACGTCACATTTCGGTCATATTTCGGCGGTTTGACGACAGCTCTAGGTGTGCGAAATCATCTTCAACTTACCGAATGCCACTAGTGTTTACAAAACTGCATCTCGTTATCACGCTGTTGATACAAGTCGAATAGTCGAATAAGCAACCCGCTGTACTCGGCAACCCGGTCTCCCAGGTAGACAGAAATAATCCGGAAAATCCCGTCCCAGCAGTGAGCTAATTACTTCTGGTAATCGCTCACTTTTCTTTGTTCAGATATTAGAACCTCAACTCCTTTCACTTACACACGCGTTAGTTTACAGTAAATCGTATTCCAGCACATATTCCAGTATGCATAAGGAAAAGTCTTCTACTAGTGTTAAGTTACGAAGTTTTCTTAAGGAATTTGGAGAAGAATATTTCTGTACAGACGTTTTAGTTCTATTTTGCAAGTTGTGCGAAGTGAAAGTCGTGGCTGAAAAACGTTTTAATGTGCAACAACATTGTAACACGGCGAAACACAGCAACAATGTCAAACGACAACATATCGATAAGAAGAGGCAGCAATTGATATTCGACAAGGCTGTTACATTTTCAGCGATGGACAGATGTTCGGATTTTTCAAAAGAACTTTGTGAGATGATGGTGTCTGCAAACATTCCTCTAAACAAGGTGAACAATACCCATTTCAAGAATTTTCTGGAGAAATACACTAAAAAATCTGTTCCTACAGAATCAACACTGCGAGAAAAACTTTTATCGCATTGCTATGAAGATACTCTAAATAAATCGAATACGACACAGTGTAGCAGGCAATAAGATTTGGATATCTACTGATGAGACGACGGACACTGCAGGTAGATATATAGAAAATATAATTATTGGAACACTCCGTGCTGATCGCCCTGGGGATATTTGTCTACTAAGCTCAGAAGTTTTAGAGAGAGCAAATCATTCAACGATTGCAATTCTTTTTGATAATGAACTAAAAATGTTGTGGAAGGATGAAATTAAGCGGGAAAACGTTCTTTTCTTTGTTACTGATGCTGCTCCGTACATGGTGAAAGCTGCTGAAGGCCTCAAGCTGTTTTATCCAAGAATGATTCACGTCACTTGCCTTGCGCATGCTCTGCATAGGGTGGCAGAAGAGATTCGTGGACATTTTCCTGAAGTCCATAAATGAATATCTAACGTCATTTTTTTTAAAAGCACCACTGCGGGTTGCAACTCTTAAGGAGTTAGCTCCTTCGACGCCATTCCCTCCACAGCCAGTCCTTACTAAGTGGGGGACGTGGGTCGATGCTTCAGCGTATTATTGCGTAAACTACTCCACTATCAAAAACATTGTTAACGGCTTCAACAAAGATGGTGCCTCTTCTATCAAGATTGCCCAGGAATTGTTTTTCAACAGTTTGTCAGATAGTTTGGCATATATTAAGTCGAACTTCGGAATTATATCGAGTGCAATTACTCGTTTAGAATCTGCTGGCTTAGAAATTCATGCAAGTATTGACATTGTGAGAAGTGTTGAACTTTCAGTACAACAATCACATGGAATAGTTGGTGACAGTGTAAAACGGAAACTTCAAAATGTGCTTAATAGAAATTATGGTTTTCACCGTGTGTGCAAGATAAATGATGTTCTTAGAGGAGAAGGTACCAGTACACTTCAAGATGAGTGCATACTCGACAGCAGTGATTTAACATTATTTAAATATGCACCAATAACGTCTTGTGATGTAGAAAGGAGCTTCTTTTCTTACAAGAATGTGTTAAGTGATAATCGGAGGTCTTTCGCGCCTGATGCTTTGAAGATGAATCGTCAGTTCCATCCGCGGAGAAGAATGAAAAAGGTATGTGAGTTTGCACTACAGGCTCTTGGAATCAGGTCGCAGATAACTACAGACACATATGACAAAAAAACATTACTATTTACAGGAACTTAAGATATACTAGAGATAGGAAGTTCATATTCACAGAACATGTGCATTAGTATGTTCTGAAGAAATGATTAGCATTTAAATCATGTCGGCCCTCAGGTTTACGGTTCACATCGATATCTTGGCGAACCACCACCGGCTAGTAAAATGTGCCTGCGGCTCTCGTTGTCGCTATAAACCGAGTGTGACTTGAGCAGACGTGCAGGACGCCTCGCAGATGTATGCGAGAACCGTACAGTCAAATGAGTGAGTTTGAAAGAGGGCGCATTATTGGCATGAGAGAACGTGATGCATCCATCCGGAAAATTGCTGCTCGCGTGGGACGAAGTGTGTCGGCAGTGCAACGGGTGTGTACAGGATGGTTCACAGAAGGTCGTAGTACACGACGAGATGGGTCAGGTCGCACCACCCAGACCACCCCCGGAGAAGATCGACACCTCATCCCAATGGCATTGCAGGACAGATCCTCGTCCTCCTCGGCTCTGGCGCAACAGTGGAACAGTGTAACACATCGTACACTATTAGGAGTGACAGTCCGTCGCAGTTTATTACGGTCTGGGTTACCAGAGCGTCGTCCACTTCTCCGCCTATCTTTGAATAATGTGCATAAACATGTTAGATTGCAATGGTGTATGGAACGACATCACTGGGGACAGGAATGGCAGCAGATAGTGTTTTCGGACGAATCCAGGTTCTGTTTGTTTGCAAATGATGGCCGCATTTTGGTTCACGGCAGACAGCAGGAAAGGCATCACATTGACTGCATTCGCACTAGACATACAGGGCCAACACAAGACCTTATGGTGTGGGGTGCTGTTGAATATAACCACAAATCACAGTTGGTGCATGTCCAGGGCACTGTGACCAGTTTGACCTAAGTGGATGACATCCTGCGACCGGTAGCCATACCATTTCTGCACGACAGCCCAGACGCCATATTTCAGCAGAACAATGCGCGACCAGATGTTGCTGCATGAACACGTGTCCTCTTGTTGTCTCAGGAAGTCAGACTGTTGCCTTGGCCCGCCCGATCACCGGACTTGTCGCCAATCGGAAATGTGTGGGATATGGTGAAACGAAGTGTGCGGCGCTGTGACCCAATGCCAACCACCGAAGATGAACTGTGGAACAAGGTGAATGCAACATGCATGGCTGTACCCCCAGGACGCCATTCGTACCTTATACGCGTCGATGCCATCACGTACAGAACAAGTTATCAGTGCCCATGGAAGACCCAGTGCCTACTAGGCAACAGGACACATGCTACACCTAGGTGACTGAAATGCTAATCGTTTCTGCAGAACATATTAATGAACATGTCTTGTGAATATGAATTTCCTATCTCTAGGCTTTCAAGGTGTTCTGTTTTTTATGAACATAAGTGTATTTCCACAAAAACATACTACACGGTAACAATTCAATGAATAGACTGCATTCCGCAAGAGGTGTTATGTTCCTTGAATTTACATTACTCATCACGTGAAGATAACATACTTAACATAGACTAAGAGGTCTCTAATAACAGCCGTATACGTAAAACCTGATGTGGTAACTTTAGTGAACAAGCATGCAATATTCTTGAAAATAAAGATATGTATTTCAATAGCCATAATATCCAAAGAATGCTCCTAATCCTTATGTATTACATTCAAAAGTTCAAGTCGTATCACCGGGCGAGTTGGCCGTACGGTTAGAGGTGCGCATTTGTGAGCTTTTCCACACCAGACGGCAAATGCTGGGGCTGTACCTCAGTTAAGACGAGGGCCGCATCCTCCCCACTCCTAGGCCTTTCCTATCCCATTGTCGCCATAAGACCTGTGACGTAAAGCTAATTGTAAGAAAAAGAAAGTCGTAACACGGTTAGATTGCCTCATTCGATCAGCTGATGGGCTCATCGCGCCTCCTACAGTACGACCTGGACATTAGTGTTGCATCAACAAGGATTACATCACAGGAGTCCAGGATAGAAAGGGTTAAAGTGTGAACTACTCTTTGTCACATGTACTATGGTAAGACGTCATTGTTTTCTTTCCAATCGATGAAGCGAAAGAAACACCTTCGGATAAATATTTCTGGTATATTCTGTCCAATTTAGATTTTCAGTCATAGACACGCCAGTGTTTTTCACTGCTGTGCTATAAGGGGTAATTTTATCATTTATAACAGGGCCTCTCAAACGCCCAAAATCTCACGCGTGCAAATTGAGGCGCAGAGTTCCTGTGCACAGTGCATCGGTCCCATTCGGCTCGGCTCGGACCATCGCTTCGTCTCTGGGCTACTCGGCTAAGCTCGGATCAACTCGGCTCAACTCGGCTCAGATTTGGAGAGCTGCGGAGCAAGTGAGGAAGAGGGAGACGGGCGGAGCGAGCGAGACAGGCGTGGGGAAAGAGAGAGACAGCGCTATTGCTCCAAATCGAGGAGTGGGGGTCTGCACTCTGGTCAACCAAGCGAAGTCGTCTTTTGCGCCGTGCACAGTGCGGTGCATGCCTTCTGAGAGGCCCTGGTTTATAAGCAGAGGAGGAAAAAGTGTACTGTAGATCACGCAGAAGAGCTTCCGAGAGCCGACCATGGTTGGTTGCGTTTTTTGATGGGTTTCATTTTTATCTAAGGATTATGTTGGTAAAGGTCAACATGTAGCATTAGGTTCATTGGCGAACAAGCCCCTTACAAACTAAAACAAGGCGTAGAGAATTGTTAAAAGAACATGGGAATCCAATATATAAAAAAAATGTTAGCTGTGTATAATGCTAAGACTATTGTAAAGAAGAAACATGGAATACAAAAGCGCAACTTGATACCAAATAAAAGAGAGATATTCTTGAACACAGAAAAAATGCTTATACCGTCCATTGATGAATGTGTGGTGTTGTTAAGTAATTTAATAAATTAATTTATATTAATTCAATATAGGTTACGAATAAAACACTATCTGTTTTATCGATCTAATGTAAATCTAGGATGACCCAATAAGTACACACGCACATACATTTCTACCATGAATGACCAGACACCACTAACTGCTGTCTATTTACAAAGTCTCTCACAGCAGGACTCCAGGTGTGAGTTCTTTACCTGAACGGGCGATAATCCCTATTGACAGGCTCTACCTTTCACTTTCGCACGCACGCTCATTCCCTTCCAGCTGTACGTAGTCAGGTATGATCACAAGGCTACTGATTACCATAACATAGATGACTGTTCCTTAGTTCGACTCCAGAGAAAGTTCAGTCATTCTCACAGTCAACATAGCAGTTCACGTGGCCACTCTACACAGTGAACAACTTAACACCGACAACTAAACAGCGGTCACACAACAGCAACAACTCAACAGTGCTAACAAGCAATACAACATTCTTCACAAGAAGGACAGTTAGCATTACTCCAATTCTGCTCACAGCAGTTCTTACAAACACTGACTCCACGATGGTCTACAATCATCGGTAGTACACACACAGTACTCCATACTCCAACTCGATTATACTCCGGTGGGACACTGACTACAGCTAGCACAGCCGTTCCTATTCCAACTACCGAACTCCAACACTGACTGACTGTTCCTTTCTTTCTCGGTGGGGGGAGGGAGCAATTCTGCATGCCTACCCCCACCCCGCGTGGCGATCAGCAAAAATCTACATCGCCTCTGACGTGCAGTTATTTCTCAGAAGAAGAGCGAGACAGTAGGGAGGATTGGGAATTTTGATACTAAGGAACTATCTGCCTGTCCTTATGCACAGCATGTTACCAGGCAGATGTGGTGATAAGGTATAATACCGATGTAATCGGGTAATAAGGGTCAGGACAAACCACATAGGCAGAAATAGAAAGATGCCTACATGTAAAACCTGACATTTCGCATAAAGCACATGTAAGGAAGAGGTTCTGGAAAGGTCCAGGTAATTGTGTTATTTGGAAAGAGTTGTCATGCACAAGTCAGTCGCCTATTCCTCGCCAATCCAGTTATTTAGGGGACTGATCCTCCTGAGCACTGCGGTGACTAGTGTGGGCTTTGCCGGTTGCCGAGCTATGCGGCTATAAGCCCTAGGTCCTGCCCCTTTGGATTCTCTCGTACCCAGTCTCCAATTCCGAAGAATGAGTCCAAGTCTGCCGAGGTGGGGACCTGCTGGATGGTTGTGGGACTTGACGCCGGGCCTCTTTCCTCTCCGTCCAGGCCATGGCCCTGTACAAAGGGCAACTGGGATGAGGGGTTGGATGGCCCCCCGCGCAGTTGGCACACACCGGCGCCTCCCTAAGTGTAGCGTAGGCCATGTAGTGATGATCACCCCCACAGCGGTTGTACCTCACTTGGAGTTCACACCTACCCTAACGGTGGCCCCACCTGAAACAGCGGAAACACTGCAAGAGCTGCTGAGAGGGATGTTTCAATCCCACCTGACTGCCACTATCCGCTGAGGTCCTCTCCTGATTGGCTCCTCGGTTGACATCTTTCTTGGGAGCAGTCCTGGGCTGCGGCTGGGTAGCCTTCTCCTGGTGGGCATGCGTCTTCTTCCTGACTTTGAAGCGGCGTCTGCTTACTGGCGTTGGTAGTCTCTTCTCGGAAGGGGAAGAGGCCTCGCTCTAGTGGCCCAACTCCCGGCGTGGTGAGCGCGTGGTGAAAGAGGGTGGCCCCGCTGCAGTTCCGGGTTTCTCCCTCCTGACTGGCGTCGATGACGTAAGAGGTCCCGCGCTTCGCCGTGCTTTATTGCGCCCAGGTAGTGAGTCTTCCCTTGGTGGCCCGCGCAGGTGATGTATGTTCCTGGTTGGCGTTGGCATTGTCTCCGGGTGGCCCCGCTGCTGCACCGGCGTCTCACTCCTCCTGGCTCACGGTGGCGGCGTCGGTCGTTGCGGCATCTTAGTGCATTCCCTCTCCTGTAGGGCGCACATCGATGTCTGCATCGCAAAGGAGGTTCAGGTAGGCTGTGAGGCCTAGGTAGCAGCCTCTGAACGCCCGGAGGCGTTCGTCTCCATGCCGCCTTCCTCCATCCGAGGTGCATTCATGGTCTGCACCCGGGTGTTGGGCCCTCTCTGGGTGGCCCATTGAGGTGGGTGGCGTTTTTCGTCGGAGGCCCGGCTTGAACAGTCGCGGCGCCAGGGTGTGGCCGTCTCCACCTTCTGCGCAGGCGTCCTGGGCTACGGAGGCTGGGTCGTTACCAACCGCCTTATTACTCAGCCCCTTATCCTTCCTGGATATCTGTAATGGCAGCCCTCGTTGTTGCCTTCTTGATGCTACCGGCGTACGTCCCTGATGCAGTGCTCCTCCCTGGCAGGCGAACAACCTGAAACAGACTGGAAAACTCGACCTCGGCGTCGCGCATCCACTCTTGGTCGTGATGCCTTATGATCAGGCCTCCCGGTAGATAGCTCTCGACAGACAAGGTCTTCGATATCTTCTTTCCTCCAAGATGGGGATGGCGCATCCTGTCCAGGACCAAGTCCCTTTCAGTATCTGCGCGGTGTCCCGGCCGGTAGTAGACGAGGAGTGTCGGGTTCTCCGGGTCGGAGTAGACCAAGGCGAAGTAAAAGTCGTTAGGGGTGTCACACCCTACCCTGTAAGCGACCGGCTCCACCACGATCTCCGGCCCCGGCGTCTCTGGTTCCCTGTTGTCTGCCATCTGTTCTGTAGTCTTCCTGAGGTAAATAGCCTGAAAGAGAGTTACCAATGAAAAGTGCTACCTGACAATGCTCTTTAGTGTGTACGTAAAAGTTAGTGCTAGTCAGGCAACTTGAACTTCTTAGTACAAACAGGAAAGAGCTTTGTCTACAGCTGCGAGTGACTCAGCGGGAAGCACGTACGTCCACTCGCTGTGACTGCCAACCTACTCCTCTCGACTGATTGTTCGTGGCTAGCTTCCTTTTTATAGCCTGATGATGGAGTAGTAGAATATTAGGGGCTTGACTAGAGACGGAACACTCCCGTCTCGTGTTCCAGAAGGTGCATGGGTAAAATAGACGAAGAGAACAATAGCGGGGGGACGCTGTCATTTGACCACAGGCTGGTAGCTCCCAGTTGACTCACTAGTTCCTTCCAGGAAATGCCGAAGGGAGGTGCGACAGGGCTGATAGGTAATAATACAGACAAACAGACTTTCTGGCAAACAACAGATTTCATACAGTGAAGAACATGATTCTGGAAGCATTAGCCTTGAGGAACCTACATTTAATGACAGGCGTTTTTGAACGCTAGTTCGATTTAGGATTAATAGTGGTGATTTACAGTACTTATGAATGAACACTTGGAACAGAATGGTGGAAAAAGTATATATGCAAGTTTCATATCTCAGAATGACTTGATTCTACTATTTGTCGATTTGATTCTACACAAGGTAGTTTCAAACGCTAAAAAAATCAGTATTGTATTGAGTTTAACGTATGAATTAACTTATATCAGTCAAATTTAATAGTTTTCATTGTGTGTTCGATATATTGAAGAGGAATTAATGATATCATGGGAAGATTTCCTTGTTCTTGTGCCACTGTATGACATGACAGGTTCCATGTTTGAACTTTTAACAAAACTTGGACTGAATTTAAATTAAATGAAAGGGAAAGGTTTCGATAAAGCAGCGTGAGATGCATGGAGTGGTTAGTAGGATACAGGCCAGTATGAGAGGAAGTGTCCCTGCATCGTTATAAACCCACTGTGCTGTACACTCATTACATTTGAGTTTATCTGATGCTCAAAATCTCAATAATTAGAAACTGCATTGGTGTAATCTCCGAAGTATGTTCCTTTTTCCATCTGTCTCCCAAACGAAGTCGCATCTTGATCGATGAAATTCATAAATTGCATCCTGAGTCAAAGAAGACAAATTACTTAATCACGCTATGCGAAATACGTTGAGTGAAGCGGAATGTTGATGTTCAAAGAAATGCTTCAGCCTATTATCTTGCATTAGTGATTATAGATCAGCAACGTACTGAAAATTCAGTTAAGGCTATACTCTGATCAATTCCGTGTGTTAGTTTCGCTTTAATGTAGCCACTTTTATACTATATAAAATTTTGGCTATAAATGACATCCAATCCGAGGCTTTCCTAAGTAAAGATGTCAATTTATCTACAGCTCTGCAGAAGATACCTGAAATTACTAAACGTTTAACTGTCAAATTAAATTAGGTAGAAAACACTTCAGAGACATGCACTGCATCCTTGCAAACCGATATTCAACATCTGCCTCCGCTCTTGATAATGTAAACTCTTCTAATCTCAGGGGTTCCGGGCTCCAGACATAAATCTGCGGGTAGCATAAGGAAATCTAATTACTACTTGAAATAAAATTTAAGAATTGGGCTAAAATGGATTTATTATAAAAGAAAATATTTACGTTTTATAGTTGTGAAGCATTGAATAATAAAATAAAGTTTGTTAAATTGACAAAACAGCTGGGATAACTTTGACACAAATGAAAAAAGATGAAGACCTCAGGAATTATTTCATTGATATTTAGGTAAGTTAAACGTTAATTGTCATTCCAGAATAGAATTCAATATTAAAACAATGAAAAGAGAAAAACCAGAACATTACAGTCGGATTTCAAGTAACACCGTTGGTCGATTCACTTGATCCGTGAAGATTCAGTTCCCGTAAACGGAATCCGAATTTTTCTTTAATTAAGTTTATCCACCGATCACAAAATACCACGCAGGATATCATCAGCTACCGAATGGACCCGTAATCGAACCGAAAAAACCTCAGGTTATATTTGAACCGATTAATTACACTCAAGAAAAAACATTTAATTCACATGTTAACTTGCTACTTGGCAAAGCATGGTGCTCCAAAATTCACAGTTATCAAATCCCTAATATGTCTAAAAAATACATGATCGCACCATGTTCTGTCACAACCAGACACCCAAATATAAATTACTTTATTAATAAATTAATTAGTTGAAATTATATAGAATATTGTTCCATTGAAGTACAATATTTATAAAGTGTAATGAAAAGCATGAGTTTCCATTTAAGTTAACACAAAAATAACTTTCAGGTTATGTGAGGTTATAATAAACTATACCGAATAAACCAATAAGCACGGATTTCTGAAAATTAATCTTATTGCTTCACTGAATAATAATTAAATTAATTTAATCCGACCGTCTATGAATGGTACCAAAAACTAAACCCAAAAAACGTTATTGGATGATGTTGTAATAATCATCACCATCCTACCAATAGAAACTAACATGAACTTATTAAACAAATGGTCTTGTAGAAATCATACTTATTTTATTACAATAATCATGACCACTAGGAACACGGATAAACGTCTCACTCATCTAGAGAACGGTTTGTTATTTATTTCAGTAATTGCAACCATTGAAGAAATGTGCTACTCAAAAAAGCTATGGCCAATGCTATCATAAACCAAAATAAATTTTATCACAAACATTTAACTTTAATGATCAACGCCACTACAATTTAGCTGACGCCCTATCATCGCAGACTGAACTGACATATTGTTATTATACCTTCGAATCTCTCAAAATCTCCCAGACAGTCGTCTGATAACGGCTCGCAGTATTCTAAAAAATATCTCGCCCTTCCGCCTAGTGTATTGTCTAACACCTGTCGTTTTACCTGTGGCGAGACTGCGTGGAGATAGGCTCTCTTTGAAACAAGCCACATTATAACATACTCCTTTCAATTTAATTTATCTCTCATAACGTCCAGGCTTCTGAGATCACATGCTTCCCAAAACGAACAGTTCTCGAACCGTGGACATTGCACATGCCTCCCACGGCATTCTAACACACATTATTTCCTCGGGGCATTACATCTTCCTGGCACCAGCACATCCTGAGTTCGATTCTCCCTCGGGGAATTTCCATCCCAGAATCCAATTAAACTCATTTAATTTGCCATTATCTCTGCTGGTTAGTCCTTTCTCATCATGGCTCTGGGATGTCTATATGATCTCAGAGTAGTTTCTTAAACAATTCATATGGCCTATCGTAATCTCATTTTAATATTTCATTTAATATCGTGGCTTGTTTCATGGACTAATCCTTGGACTAAAATTACGTAAATCTTGAAACAACTTCTAGCAAATATTACACTTAAAATGATAAAAAAAATCACGTCGATCTTGACTTAATTTAGACATTACAATATCTTTACCCGTTACCCACAAAATTAATTTTTCAACGCGCAACTATATTTTACGTTCTACTTTGGCACGTAATCTTGACACACGAATTCTTTAGCGATAGCCTGGCATATAACTTATATTTACCCGATATCTTCTTTAATTCGATTTAATATAATCGCCTGAAATTTCTGGGATTTCAACATAAAATGTACGTAAGCTTCTCGTAACATCTCTGTGCAACACAGCACTTAATATTTGCACAAACGCAAAGAAAAGCATCAAACTATCGGCCTGAAACTTTAACCCTTATTTACACCGAACATAACGATGCAGAAATACACTTTAAATAATACAAATCATGTACCCCGCCTGAATTTCTGCTGGATTCTGGCATGTTTTCAGATATTACCATTCACCGACTGTCCAATTAACGCTTAACACACCATGTTGATACAAACTGTACACACTTCACACATTTCTTCTCGTATATTCTTAAATAATAACATTATTTAATCTTTATTTGTTTACCTCCTGCACGTTTAATAAATATATGTGAATCGTCAAGTTTATCACACACGTTTCTTCTAGGATACCGGTACCCTTACTATTAAATTATATTTTCATGAAACACTGTACATTTACCACACATAACATTTATCATCAATTCATTTCTTATTCATAATTCAATACTCATACCATCTGACACATTTTCCAGGTAAAAGACGGCATTAATAACAGCGTTCCGAGATATGCCGTTAATTACGTTTCATCACCATACGCGGAAAAATTTGATATTCACACGAATATGAGTATTTATTTATTTTACTTAAAACCAGTTCTTGCCATAGACTGGTATTTCACTCTTACCATTGACCAAAATTGAGTGTTCTTGTTATCAACCGCACCTTAATAATTTGTCCAGAGCGACACAGACCTTTCTTCACGCACCACCAGAAAAGGAAGAAAATATTGCCACACTCGTCATTGTAAGTATACCCAGGCTTTTGGAGCGCGAAAAATGTAGGAATATTGCATCACATCACGCAATTTCATTATTCCCGGGTCTCATCTCTGGTGTTGGTGTCCATAATGTTCAGAAAAATTCGAGGAATACGAATCTCATAATTTTATAATTTTAATTTTCCTCTAAGTGGTCTGAAACACTGAAGCGTGGGTTGAATAAATACTTTTCCCTCTCCATGGCCCACACACGCGTAGCTTCAAAATCTTCCCACGGTCTAGTAAAATCCTTCCATCTTTGGCCACAAAAGTTGGATTACATGGGAATTCCTTTCAATTTACTGGGCGTTTTACTGTACCAATCCAAGTTTTAATTTACCTCTGGATAATTATGGTATTTTCATGAATTGGCTACGAGGCTGCTCGAATCCATTCGGAACTCTCCTCTAGGATCTTATAAATCTGGATTCCTTTCCTTCCCAAAGAGACTGCAATTAAACTTCAGCGCTCTTGCCTCGTGGGTACGAAACATAAAGAAGACACAGGGTGTGCATCGAGTATTGATGCCAAAACGGATGTTAGTTTCACAACAACGTATCTTGCGACTAAGCTGGCTAGTAAATTTTGGTATCCCTTTTGATGACTGTGAATGATGGGTTCATTGTCCTCTTGCAACATAAAGGATTTTCATGGCAGTGATCATACTTAATCAAAGTTCTCCATTTCAAAACATGAAACCATCATTTCCCATTCTTCTCTCCGACTCTCGGTTTCCGTTCCACAGTTGTCTGCGCTCTTCTCTTAGCATTCCATTCTCTTTATGGATACTTTCATTTTCCTCCATTATGGCTTTAATCCACTGGCGCACTTCTTCAACATTACAACCAACCTCGTTAAGCTGGACAAATTCCTCTCCTCCATCTTTCCTAAACTTTATGTGACTTCGTCCCAGATCTATTACGGCGTCATTTTCTCTGACGAAATCAGATCCTATGATTACGTTATAGTGGATTTTCGAAATTACTACGAATGGGTGCGAAAACGTGGAGTTCCCAATACGTAGTTCGAGATAAATCTGCTACCTACAAACAACTGTTTTGTCAGGTATGACTCCTCGTATCTTAATGTTCGAAACTGGTATGACTGGCAATTTTAACCTTAGCTTTATGTCATCGAATATAGCTTACGAAATAATGCTAATGCTAGCTCCAGTATCTATCAAATTTTTGACAAGGATGTGACCGATGCGAACAGTAATAATAGGCAACTCCTTGGCCTTCTTGATCTCCTGTTTGAGGTGGTCTTCAATTAAATCATCTGATTGGATGACCCACGAATCAATCTGCGCGACAACCCAATAATCACGAACTTTACCCTCCGGAAACATACATGTGGCTTCAGTTACTAATGGGAAATTGACGTTTTTTTGTTTACTAGTCGGTGAATTTCTGCTACCTTCAAAACTATTTGCTGACGGGTTCGGATGCATACCTGAATCATGGCTCTGTCCGTTGGCTGGCTGATATGCCAAACTTTCAGCTCCAACACAATCTGTACTTGTGTTTTGGTGTTGTATGGCGTCCTTCAATTTCTCCTTATCCTCCCTCTGTTTTCTTAACTCGTTTGCATATTGAGCTCCGTCCCGATATCTATTCTCTGGTGTATATCGAGACTAGGGCTGCCTATTGTACCTCTGGTCCTGCCTATTATCATAGCTGTTTCCTCTATACAATCTATGATTTCCACCATGGCATTCATAACCTCGCCAGTGTTGATTTCTTCCTTGTCTTCGATGCCATTTATTCCTACGATGTTCCCATTCATCATCTCTATGACGTGGTGGTTACAAATTAGTTCGGAAATCTGATTGATGTCCCTGATGCTGTGGCTTAGACTGATTTTGATAACCTCGACCCTCTTCATTATTCCATGGAACGCTGTCAATCACGTTCACGTGATATTCGTGAGACCTCCTGGCTCTCGTAACGGTCTGATTGTGAGCATGTTCTAGTTGTCTCAGAATCATTTCTGCTTAGATTGGGGTATCTGCTTTCGACGCAATTACTATTCTTTGAACTTCAGCAGGCAGTTGTTTCAGAATTGCCTGAACAAGCTCCTGTTGTGACGGTGGGGGTTCGAGTTCGCGGATCTTTACCAATTGAGCGATAAAATATTTTGCGTACCTTGTAGACCAATGACAGTGTACTTAAGAGAGTACAATTCTTATCGCAAACTCTGTTGTACTTCCATATTATAACAATTTGTCCAAAATGCTCTCCGGAACTCGTCAAATGTGTCGTAGTGATATCTGAACCCAATAAACCATTGCAATGGTGCACCTTCCAAATATCGTTCCACCACTCTCAACTGTCTATCCTCTGGAAACTTTGCCTCCTTGATGTACTACCTTAAGTCTTTAAAACTCCCTTAGGTGTTAAACTAGGAATATCATTGAACTTTTTGAGATGGTCTTCGTGCAACCCGATCATATTAATTACGTTAGTAACTCCCGAACCTTCGGATCTAATAGCATTTTCGTTATTCCCATGGCCATTAATGTAGACTTCATGATTAGTCGGCATCTGATCGCTAATATTGAAATCAAGGACTGTTGCTAACGAACTAGTAACCTTTTTCATCTGGGCTTTCATCTCTACAAAACTGGATACTGTACCCGTAAAAATGTGTTCATATCTTTAAGGCGCTTGATATTAAATGAACGAGCATGATTCTTAACCTAGGGAGTGGCTTTATCATTGGAGCTGGTACAGAGAGAGGTATAGTTATCAATTTGAGAGATTATTTTGATAAATTGAGTTTATTGATCATCAAAAGCAAGTTCATATCACCTTCGTACAGCAGCGTGGAAGTGTCGTGGCTGGTTGGTACCTCCAAGTCCTGGGATGGTGCTGAACATCGACTGGGCAGGGACCACACCTGCTCGGATGAGGAGTTCTGGAATGTCTGGAGGTTCTGGAAATGTCTCAACGTTCTGGAAGTCTCGACGTTCTGGAATGTCCCGACGTTCTGGAATGTCTCGAAGATTGTCACGCGTTCCTGGGTTCGATTCGAGACGTAATTCACACTTGAATTTCCTGCACGGCACTCCACACATTCAGGGCACTGTCTGAACAGATATGACCCTTTAATTATGGTTACTGCACTCTAAATATTAAATCAAAACGTTCTGGAATAATCACTCGAAGAACAAGTACTGGTAGAAATGCAAGTTCATAATGCAAGCTCACTGTAAGTCAGAATGTTCTAGAGGATTACTGTCACTGCAGTCCTAAATGCATAGTTCTGAAGATTTAAAACATATTGGCAATGAACTGAATAAGTAGCACTCGGAAACTGTCCTGTTGCATTAATAGGCGAAGTGAATAGCCATTAAAGAAAATAATATTTGAAAGAAAAAGTCTGACTTCATAAATTATGGATCACTCAAAATACTGGAAAGCTCTAGGCTTTCTGGAAATGCGATATGCGTATTCTGAATTGTCACAGTCTTTAAGAATCAAAACATAAGTCCCTGTGCAGCACTTGGAAAGTATTGCATATTTCAAAATTAAACGTAATGTTTAATGTCCCCTAAGTTTCATAGTCTTTACAAAGCGTAAATTCAATGAGGCACTTGAGAAAACAAGTCACATCGTTCACACGAAGGTTTATGTTGGTGGGGCACAAGTTCATCCTACACGCTCGGAAAGTTTCAATGTTCCAGAAATTGATTCAAAATACAAGTTCGAATAAGTTCGAAACGTAAGTTCAATGTGGTACACAACACTCGTGAAAATTCAAAGTCCTTTCAATCGTCGTCGAATAAGTAAGTCCCTATGTGGCACTTCAAAAAAAAACAAAGTTACAATGTGTAGAAATAACAAAGTTCCAATGTGTCACAATGTTAAAGTCCCAACACGACACTCGAAGAAAATAAAGTTCCGTGGTGTCAAAATGTTAAAGTCCCAACACGACACTCGAAGAAAATAAAGTTCCGATGACAATGTTCCAGTACGTCACCTTAAGAAAATAATAAAGTCTTATCGCGACACTTGGCGAAAATAACTAAGTTCCAGTGAGACGCTTCAGAAAAAAAACAAAGTTCTTATGCGGCACTTTAAGAAAATATCAAAGTCCAATCACGACACACGAAAAAAAACAAAGTTCCAAAGTGTCAATATGACAAAGTTCCAATACGATGCTCGCAGAAAATAAAGTCCCATTCAGGCACTTCAAGAATATGATAAAGTCCTGATACAACACTTAGAGAAAATACCGAACTTGGATTTCGCAGACTGTCGACTAGAAGTTCGACACGCACAATACTTCTCTTGTCACCCGTGTCACAGAGACAGCGGAGTGACAGACACTGAATTCGTAGGTCGGGTGGGCCTCCTTGTATACACGTTCGCATGGAAGTGTCTAGAACTGGGGTACTATCTACCCTTATAACTTCTATAATACTCGGTGGATTTTCTTGAAATTTTAAGAGATGATGTCCATTGTAAAGGCTTTTAAGTTGGCAGTGTCAAAATAGCGATAAAGTAGCTCAAAATGTACTTTTGAGGATGAGCTGGAACATTACCATATATGGTAGCGGATAGCTGGCTTACGGCGGCCACGTCACTCGCTGGGTACGTCACTGCGTTCGGCGGGCTGCCTACCTTCCATCTCGCGCGAAGTTCAACAAACATACTTCGGACTTCTGTCGTAGCGGTGTTCCCGGTACAATACCCAACTGCTGAATTCCCGTTTATTATCTTCAACCTCACTCTTGATGAAACCGACCTTTTTGTCTATACTATCGTGCATGTCATTTATCTCATCCAGCTTGTCTTCTATAGAAACAATCCTATTTCGTGTCTCCTGAACTTGTCCTAACACTTCCTGTCCAGTATCTCCCAGATCATTCCTCAATTCCATCATCTCTTCCTGCATCTCCTTAACATTCTTGCCTATGTCATCCTGAGATATTTTCAGATTATTCAAGGTATCCCCATTACCCTGAAGTATCCTTTTCTGAATAGTTTCAATTTTTGGACTACTGAACTTTCAAGATAATCGAACATACCCTCCATCTTAGAACCTATCGCTTTAATGTCAACTGACAGACATTCCCTTTGCTTCTCAATTATTGTCATGGTCTTTCCCTGCATGTTAGACATCAACGTACGTACCTCCTCTAGCTGTTTACTTAAATTGGTTTTAATCTCTACTTGGTTCTCACGCAACAGACTATGTGCTTCTTGACTAGCTATCAAATTATGGTCTAACACCTTTTTCAATTCATCGTGATTGGTATACAAGTGTTCGTACATTTTTCGGTTCTCACCTAATCGTTGATCAATGTCTACTTGTAACTTAGAGTGAACCTCAGCAAACTGTTTATCAAAGTCCTTTCTTAACTCTTTATTTGATTTGCATATCTCGGCCCTAACATCTGTCTGATTTTCCTGCAATCGTTTATTTAACTCATGCTTCAGATTCTCACTAGATCTGCTCATGTCGACCCTAACACTCTCCAATGATTTATTAAAATCGTCAATAAGATTTGCCTGGCTTTCCATTAATTTTACATTTACCTCCCTGCACTCATTCTTGTCCTTGCTGAAATTCAGCTTTTAAGTCTTTAGTCATAACATCCACGGCCTCATTAGACCTATTTATCTCAGCACTTTAAATTAACATTCAAGTGATTCAATACTTTACTCTTCCTAACATCTGACTGAATCATCTGCTCATGAATAACATTATTACTAACATTCAACTGAATTATTCATTTATTCCTCCTAGCATCTGTCTGAATCATCTGCTCCTGCATTTCCTTATTACTAACATTCAACTGAATTGTTTCTTCACCCCTCTTAACGTCTGACCGAGTCATCTTCTCGGTCATCTCAGCCATCGCTTCCTTATTACTAACACTCAATTGTGCCACCGCTTGGAACAACTGTTCCAGCGTCATCTCCTCCTTCTTACTTTCCATTTCTTATGATGTGAACACGAGCGTGTCGGCGAACTGCTTATCCGGAAAACATCCCACTTTAGAGAGATCACCAGTTCATATAGACTTCTAAGCCCTAAACAAAAATGTTGATCCTAATTTACTACACGACGTTACTGAAAAGTGCTTATTGGCAATATAATAAATTTTCATAAAAGTCTGAAGTCCTCATACTAAATTTTAATTATTAATTTCATCTATCAGTTTTATGAATTCATTAATCTACTACAATAATAAATTCTAGATGTAATTCGCAAAATACCATTTTCAAAATATATCACTTAATCCTGCCTTTCATATCAGCTCTCAAAAATCTTAACGTAAGTAACATTTGTAAAATAATTCCAATTAGATTTCCATTTATTTGATCATGTACTATTTTCTTTTCTTTCTTTTGCTGTGACTTAACCTTTCAAATCTACATAGATTCCTTGACTAACATCAGCCAATTCCTTTCGGCTTTCTTAATTTGACTTAAGTCCGCACATTGCTCATCTTTCTCTATAACCTCTTAACGTGTATTTATTTTCGCTTAATGTGACTTACGCCGCAACATAACGTTGACGCTCCACTTTCATTATGTCGTACAACGTGTTTTACATCCCAACTTCGTCCCTATCGTGGTTTACACCTCAACGATAGAATTGTCGTGAAACATTTCATTGAGTGACTTAAGTCCAAGATTTGGAGCGCCACTTTCTTTATGCACCCTTCCTAACCGAAAGTCAACATCTGTCCGTGGCTCTTGATAATGTAGACTCTTCTGATCTCAGGGGTTCCGGGCTCTTCAGTCATTTGTTGAAATAAATCGGCGGGTGGCATAAGGAAATGTAATTACTACTTGAAAAAATATTTAAGAATTGGGCTAAAATGGACTTATTATAAAAGAAATATTTACGTTTTATAGATGTGAAGCATCGAATAATAAAATAAAGTTTGTTAAATTGACAAAACAGCTGGGATAACTTTGACACAAATGAAAAAAGATGAAGACCTCAGGAATTATATCATTGGTATTTGGGTAAGTTAAACGTTAATTGTCATTCCAGAATAGAATTCAATATTAAAACAATGAAAAGAGAAAAACCAGAACATTACAGTCGGATTTCAAGTAACACCGTTGGTCGATTCACTTGATCCGTGAAGATTCAGTTCCCGTAAACGGAATCCGAATTTTTCTTTAATTAAGTTTATCCACCGATCACAAAATACCACGCAGGATATCATCAGCTACCGAATGGACCCGTAATCGAACCGAAAAAACCTCAGGTTATATTTGAACCGATTAATTACACACAAGGTAAAACATTTAATTCACATGTTAACTTGCTGCTTGGCAAGGCATGGTGCTCCAAAATTCACTGTAATCAAATCCCTAATATGTCTACAAAAATACATGATCGCACCATGTTCTGTCACAACCAGACACCCAAAAATAAATTACTTTATTAAAAATCAATTAGTTGAAATTATATAGAATATTGTTCCATTGAACTACAATATTTATAAAGTGTAATGAAAAACGTGAGTTTAAATTAAAGTTAACACACAAATAACCTTCAGGTTTTTGAGTTTATAATAAACAAATATAAATTGAATAAACCAATAAGCACGGATTTCTGAAAATTAATCTTATTGCTTCACTGAATAATAATTAAATTAATTTAATCCGACCGTCTATGAACGGTAACAAAAAACTAAACTAAAAAGAATAACGATATTGGATGGTGTTGTAATAATCATCACCATGCTATCAATAGAAACTAACATGAACTTATTAAACAATGGACTTGTGTCTCACTCGCCTGGAGAACGGTTTGTTGTTTATTTCTGTAATCACAACGAATGAAGAAATGTTCAACTCAAAAAATATGACAGTGCTACCAAAAACCTAAATAAATTTTATTACAAACACTTAACTTTAGTGATCAACACCACTACAATTTAGCTAAAGTACTATCACCGCAGACTGAACTGTCTAATTAATTTCATGAATGTTGAAAACAAACTGGATACTGAGCATTGCAGACTGAACTTAATATCTAATTTATTTCATGAATATCGAAAATAAACTGGACACTGATCATTGCAGACTGAACTGACTATCCAATTAATTTCAAGAATATTGAAAATAAACTGGACACTGATCGTTGCAGACTGAACTGACTATCTAATTAATTTAATGAGTGTTGAAAATAAAATAGACACTGATCATTGCAGACTGAAGTGACTATCTAATTAATTTCATGAATGTTGAAAATAAAATGGACATTGATCATTGCAGACTGAACTATCTAATTAATTTCATGAATGTTGGAAATTACGTAGACACCGATCATTGCAGATTGAACTGACTATCTAAATAATTTCATGAATGTTGCAAATAACCTGGACACTGATCATTGCAGACTGAACTGTTTATCTAATTCAGTTAATGAATGTTGAAAATAAACTGGACACTGATCATTGCAGACTGAACTGACTATCTAATTAATTTCATTAATGTTGAAAATTAACTGGACACTGATCATTGCAGACTGAATTGACTATCCAATTAATTTCACGAATGTTGAAAATAAACTGGACACTGATCATTGCAGACTGAACTGACTGTCTAATTAATTTCATGAATGTTGAAAATAAACTGGACACTGATCACTGCAGACTGAACTGACTATGTAATTAATTTCATGAATGTTGAAAATAAACTGGACACGGATCATTGCAGACTGAACTGACTAATTAATTTCATGAATGTTGAAAATAAACTGGACACTGATCATTGCAGACTCAACTATCTAATTAGTTTCATGAATGTTGAAGGGAAAATTGACACTGATCATTGCAGACTGAACTGATTACCTAATTAATTTCATGAATGTTGAAAAAAATGGGCACTGATCATTGCAGATTGAACTGACTATCTCATTAATTTCATGAATGTTGAAAGTCTACTGGACACTGATCATTGCAGATTGAACTGACTATCTAATTCATTTCACTAATGTTGAAAACAAACTGATCACTGCAGATTTTATAACTAGTGATCTCTCTCTCAATGGATGTCTTCATACGCTGTTACAAGAAAAACATGGGATATATTGACATGACAATCATTCTGCATCGTTACGTCATTTAACCCTAAAAGTATTTATATTACTTACAACTATCCGTGTGGCATACTAACCAAATTAACAAAATCACATATGAGACTTGCCGCAATCATTTCGTCTTTAACAGATCACTATTGTTAAACCAATCCCTAATGGTCCTTCAGACCCCCAGAACTGAGGCCATCTAAAAATTCAACCAAAATCCCAATTGTGGGTGCGTGACAGACGAGTACCGCCATTTATCCGACCATTCGATAAATTTCCCACAACACACATTAACAATTTACTGCCACACCAACTAACTTGCGTCAAGATTGCGCCGTAAAGAACTTTTCCATTTCTCAATAACCATTAATCCAGTACGCACAATCATCAATCAATCAATACTGATCTGCATTTAGGGCAGTCGCCCAGGTGGCAGATTCCCTATCTGTTGTTTTCCTAGCCTTTTCTTAAATCATTTCAATGAAATTGGAAATTTATTGAACATCTCCCTTGGTTATTCCAATCCCTCACTCCCCTTCCTATAAACGAATATTAGCCAAAATTTGTCCTCTTGAAATCCAACTTTACCTTCATATTGTGATCTTTCCTACTTTTAAAGACGCCACTCAAACTTATTCGCCTACTAATGTCATTCCACGCCATCCCTCCGCTGACAGCTCGGAACATCCCACTTAGTAGAGCAGCTCGTCTTCTTTCTCCCAGTTCTACACACAGCCCAAACTTTGCAACACTTTTGTAGCGCTACTCTTTTGTCGGAAATCACCCAGAACAAATCGAGCTGCTTTTCTTTGGATTTTTTCCAGTTCTTGAATCAAGTAATCCTGGTGAGGGTCCCATACAATGGAACCATACTCTAGTTGGGGTCTTACCAGAGACTGATATGCCCTCTCCTTTACATCCTTACACAATCCCTAAATACCCTCATAACCCTGTGCAGAGATCTGTATCCTTTATTTACAATCCCATTTATGTGATTACTCCAATGAAGATCCTCCCTTCTATTAAACCCAGGTACTTACAATGATCCCCAAAAGGAACGTTCACTATATCAACGCAAAAAATGAAAAGAAAAGAAAAAATTAAAATAACTTGTTTTGTGCAAAAAATTGAATGGTTAGAAATATTGTTCAGGATAGTACTCAAAGATGACACGACAATAAGATAATTAATATACTACTACACTACAATACTACTTAGTCGTATTCTAATTTTATCCTGCAACACCCTAACAGATAAAAACTGCTGTTAATTACTGAATACCGAAAGGAATACACAAGAATTACACAATTCTATATTGCAGTTAAGCCTATCATAATTACAACAACAGAATTGTAGTAAGAGACTTTCTACAGATACCTCTACTATAGTACACAACAAAATATTTTACAATAATAAAATAAGCACGCAAATTTCTAATAAAGTATTACTCGTATACTGCTGTACAGTACAGTGCAATAATTTTAAACTACGTTCGGTCGTATCCTAATTACAATGCCGGTACCGTATGTCACTACTAAGCACAGACAGAAATGAGACTTGCAAGTTTGAAATTTGCAAGAAATACTGTACTCAAAGATTACCAACAAAGCTAAATGATTAGACGGATGATTATTAGTACTATGCTCTAATAGATACATATGAAAGATACACACGAATATAGCAGGCAAGATACGGTACTATCTAAATATACCGTATCCATACTAGAATATTCTCATCTGAAATGTGGTTATATGAATTTTTACCGCTGGTTGATTACTATTCTTTCCCCTACTACGTGGGACGGCGAATAAAAGTGTCCTTAAATACTGAAAAAGAATAGGTTGTCTACAAGAATATCTGTCAAAACTACACCGGGGGGTTGAACTGCAATATTATAGGGATATAGGAATTTTATTATTAACTTTTACTCGATGAATAAACGAAGGTGGAAAGTACAAATTATGCAGGGAACTAAGCCTACAAATTATCGGAATAAAGTAATCAGATGATTTTGTGTTTATTTACACAACTACTATGTGCATGTTGCAAAAATGGCCAACAATCCAAAAACTGTTAAGTACCATAATTATCCAGTGAAATTACCGTGTATTCCATTTAACTTCTTTTTAAATCGAAGTTTACAGGCATATCGTGTTATTTATCTTAATAAATTATTAGGCTACCTTCGTGATAGTTTGAACGGATATCTATACGAAATATCGGAAAAGTTGCACCGGAAGTCACAATGAGTTACAACTCCTTATGATAATCTGCCTTTCTAAGTATTATAACAACGAACCTACAGATATTTAAAAATATTATTTGAAAAGGTAATATTCATATTCATGTCCCAATACAATATCTAATGCCCTGATAAGTGCGGCCTATGATGTTTTTGTGCCAAAGGTGACGCGTGTGCACTGAATAAACTTATTCTTATAAAGAAACGCTGTGAATTTTCTATCTTCCTTCTTTAGGGGAACTTGCCAGAAACTAGAGATTAAATCTACCGTCGTGAGCCATTTCCTACCATCGAAACGTTGGATCAGGTCTTCGGTAGTCTCAGGTCGTTGTTGATCGGGTGCACTGCATTTGTTCCACTGTCTCGCATCTAAGCACACACGAACACTCCATCCTTCTTGGCTACAACCGTTAAAGGGTTCACTTGAAGGTTCAGTGATACCATCCTCCAACATTCTCGATATAACCTAGTCTACTTTCTGGCGTGAACATGTGGGATAGGGTACCGCGCTCCCACAAAACCTGAGCGATCAGTGATGTCAAACTTGTGTTCGTAAAGGTGAGTTTTACCAGGCTTACCACTAAAACGTCGCTATCCTGTACTAACAAATAAAATAAGCAATCCTTCTGCTCCTGTACTAAATTCATTCTGTCCACAGCCTCGAGGAACTGGTCTCCCTGACTAGTCTCCACAGACGTGTGGCACAGATTTACCTGTGATTCGCTATCACAAACTTCATTTACTTCAACATCGTAAGCCACCACGATACAACTCATGAACAAAAATTCCCTCATCGATCTTGTACACCAATTTCATCAAATCACGATAACTACCACTAAAGAATCGAACTGTCGCACTATCATAATCTAACTTGATCCCTTGACTATCCAAACAATCGGCCCCAAAAATCACCGGATATACTAAATTAGGCACTAACAAACATACCTGAAAAACAGTCTCACTGCCTATCTTAACTGGAATAGCTACTTGACTCTTAATTCTATGTGATTTACTGCCTACTGCAGACGAGATGAACGTGTTACTAACAGGGATTTCCCCTGTGATATGTCCTTTCCTCTTAGTTTCATCATACAGCTTAAGATTAATAGAAGACTTCTCACAACCTGAATCTAATAAAGCCTTGAACATGTTCTCCCAAATCTCAACTTCAATCAAATGTGTGATCATAATAGCTTCAGATTCCTCCTGATCACAAAACACTTGGTCATTCAATAATTCCTCTTTCACGTCTAGATCATTACATACCTGATTCATCGCGTGAATAGGAATTTCGGTATCGGACTGCTTATCAGATCCAAATAAGAAGTCCGATTCCAGTATAAACTACTTGACGTGGAATGTTCAATATTATCATATTGCACCCGTCCACCTCCCGAGTCCCAGACTAGCATTTATCTCAGGGGTGTCGGTTCATTATTTAAGTCATCAAGTACAAATATAGAGGCATAAGAGAACACGGGAATGAACGGAGCAATTAAAATTAAATGGGGACAGCTCGATTGTAAACTTGAATTTAAGGACTCCATGATAGGACTAGGAAGTGACAGTTAACTTTAAAAGGGTATCATCTAACTACAATAAAAAGACTGAGAATGGTTTCCTTTGAAATAATGGCTAGAAGAGCAGTTTATTACGCCATCCGACGTACGAAACTTTGATACATTTGGCAATGATATTTAAATTTTCACACACGTTACATAAACAAATCACTTGCTATACCGCAAGTGGTATCAATATGTTGCTGGGTTACTCCTGAAAGAAATTACAAATGGGGTATAACTTGTGGATCGATTACATTTGAATCGAACCGTTGTTCAAGGAAATAGCTTCCTTCTATCGGGAGCCCGAGCATAACCCATGTTACGGTCGGCTTCCCGATTTAACCAAGATGACGTACCCCGGCTATATACATTTTTCCGAGACCGGTACTCGAACTGGGTAATGTTCTCGTGAATTATGAAAATGTATTTACACGGACAGTTTCTATCTTACGATGTCCAGCTGATGCCATACCACTGAATTAGCATTTATATTTTATTTACACATGATCTGAAATGTTACAAAGTAGCCTCAGTAGACTACTGCTACATATGAGATAACGAGAAGCGGTGGGAAATACCGTGCCGAAGACCTCCCCTCGCATCGCAAGCGAAGTAAACAAACACACTAAGTATTACTGTAACTTGTCTCGTGCGGAAACCATACGATAACGAGGTAACAAATGACTATAATATTTATTATTCTTATTATTCAAACTACACGAATAGAGGGATGTTGTCACCAATTATTTAATCCACTATCGTCAGAATATTTATTTTACCACGAAATTATCATCCTTGAAATTATTATTATTATTATTATTATTATTATTATTATTATTATTATTATTATTATTATTACTCAACGGTTCCTGGCACTGTCACGTTTGATTAATATCGTCATTATTATGCGGGACGCAAACACAAATGCTTATTACTGTTATTATTATTATTATTATTATTATATCCCCCTTGTGATTATTATTATTATTATTATTATTATTATTAGTATTATTATTATTATTATTATTATTATTATTAATGAATAGGTGACTCAAGATATTATCATTATTATTGAACCGGTCACTTCCGCCAAAATATATTAAGATATCGGTCGTGATTACGATTATTTTACTGATCAACCAACGACATCATTACTATTATCATTATGACAATTATTATTAATCTGACCGCGATGATTTATCATCGTCCTAACGTTGTTATTATTATTACCGGTTGCATATTATCATTTAAATTCCCGTTTAACATTTTATCAACAGTCATTTAATTAAAGCGGTCCAATCCTTTATCAGCAATATTTATTATTATCATCACGCCATCATGATTGTCATCACTCGTCATTACAATGATTACAATATACGATCATTTATGTGGAATCGGAACTCTCATTATCCTTAGATCCGTAGTATCTCGACGAATAGCGGTGCAGTCTATTTATTTCGTACATGCTGTCACGGGTTCGAATTCTACCCGCTACGTAACTCAGTATTTCTCTATGACACTGCCCGTACATTTTACACTCATTTCAATACCCTAAGTGTCTCTCGTACGGAATTTATATCCCTTTCTATCTCAATATTCCTTGATTCATTTATTTCTCACAGAATTATCAACTGACTTATTTATTCCACTTCTGACATCGTACGACCTTTTATTATCTGACTGCAGATTCTTTAACATTTTTCTATCTCATTTTGATCTACGCCTTAGTTCGTTCTCCACAAATAATCGTAACATTTTGAAATTATATTTACCAAAATTTGACAATCATGGTTTCGCAATATTAGTCCTACGTGTTCCGGCTAATGAATTGCAAATTTAAGACACGACATTTATTCGTAAAAAAAATACTGGACCGTAATTTAAACCACACGTTCATTAACATGTACGGATTATTAGCACCGATATTATTATTCAATATTTTTAATTAATCAAGTTAAATTATCACACACTTTAATTCCGGATTAAAAACGACATCCCGTCATTAAATGATTCCCGATAAACTCAACATCTTATCACTTGAATTTTATTATTACGCACTGCTCACTAAACTTCCAATATCTCTTGAATTATTATTAATATTGCTTCTCACAAATTTAACAACTTCACTTTGAAATTCTGAACACACTGATCAACAACAAAACACAGCTGGCATGACAAGGCTGGACTTTCCTTCAACGTCATTACATAACTCCTCAAATGACTAACAGAAAAGCACAGATCGGGTCTATCTGACTACGATAACAAATCAAATGTAAAAATATTCATGACTACAAAGAAAATATGAATGCATGCATGACTTAACGTACTACCCTATATCTACAAAATTTACGTCTACAACAAACTGAATACATAAAAAAAGACCCGATTATTTACGTTGTTATTACTTAATCCTGTCCGTGCTACAAATTTAGGATGGGATCGTTAAGCGACCCATCTTGTTACAGAAGGTAACCAATTCTAACCAAATTATTCCCATTTTCCCAATCACGCTAACATTTCCCAAATATTATTTACATTTTTGGTACTCATCTTAGTTATTGGTAATCCATTGCAGCTTAGCAGATGAGAGGCTCCTTTCGGCCCTATCCGCCGTACTACTCGCCCATTCTTGATGGCGGAATTCCACAAGTGACTTCCTGGCACATTACCATTTTTACACAAATACTTTAACTAACACACTACTTGACCATTGACAATGTTAACACTGAAAAGTTGACTTTTACAAAACAAATTAATACCCTAGATCCAAGATCTATTATATTACACTGTTTTAAGCTTCGTCCAATTACCGCACAAAGGACTTGGACACGTACGACGAGGTGTCGAATTATTCGCCCGGCACGAGTTATGTTGTCCGACGCGATACGCCCGACGCAGGTTTCCCTCTTGAAGTGTTCATGATAGCGGTTCGATCCTCCTAAGTACAGGCTATTATTTCCCAGGTACTGTTCGTCACGCAGTATTCTATTCTTGCACTTAATGCTGTGCAGTTGAATTTTATATTAGTCACTCTTGCAATGCAATTAATTAACTTTACTACGATATTTGTAACTGGCACACACTGTCCTAAGTTAACTATTTTCAGTTCACGGTTTTCGAGCGCGGTCACATTTTATAAGTACCGGTGGATGCTCGCACCAATACATGTTGAATTACTGTAAGCACGACAAGTTTGAATTCAGCTGCGGACGGTCGTTCAGCTTCGAAGTACAATTTCAAGTCAAGCGCGGACGGTATTTCCGCTCCGAAGTTTAGTTTCAAGACAAGTAAGACTAGCACAACTGCTAAGACTGCTACGACTTGTAAGACTGGGTGTAATGAGTGTTCTATGCACTCGTATATATTGACGCAGCTTTCCCTAGCGCATTAACTGACGTCATATCCACGATGGAGGGGGTGGATTTTTAATATCGGCACTTGCACTCCGAATTGGACGTTATAATTTATATCAAAATAATCCACTCCGCTAGCATGTTTGCTGGATTAAATATGAACTCCTGACGATCATAGATTTAGGAGATACGGGTTGATTTAGCTCCTCACATTTCGCGCCTTTGGAAGCGTCCCTTACAACGTGGTTTTCGTCCAGCCAATGACATTCAAGCTGTCTGGTTTCCAAGAAATCCAGCCTTCAATTTATTTAATTTGCCCATAATTATCGATTATTTTTCCATGCGTGACATCTAATAAGTTCATTACATTGATCCGTATACTCACAATAATTTATTACTGATTACTTTCGAAGTTACATTGGTGTCTCATCCCCCATCTCTTAAGATTGTATCCCTGAGTCTCCATCTAAATTTTCGTGATTGGCCTACAAGTGGTCACGTGCTTTAAGTTTCCACCTCCACGAACCTAGGCTAGCGAATGTCGTCGAAACCGCTGTACTTTTCCATTCAACCTTTCCTGGAATTCATGACGTCGCGGAAGTTTCCGTTCGCCCAAAATATCCCAGCGCACTGCACGTGTGGCAAGCTTTCATTGTCTCAAACTACCCGCTTCTCTTTCTGACCATGACTTATTTGTGGACTTGTATTTTTCCTGGTCGCCAAACTAATGGGCTC
The DNA here is from genome assembly GCF_040414725.1 of Anabrus simplex. Classification (NCBI taxonomy): domain Eukaryota; kingdom Metazoa; phylum Arthropoda; class Insecta; order Orthoptera; family Tettigoniidae; genus Anabrus; species Anabrus simplex. The sequence goes on from NC_090266.1 coordinate 803,820,624, forward strand.
CCCTGCTGTGAAGCAGCTAAATTCTGTTGTGACAGACTAAGCTCCACGGCTCCAGTCTGTCGTGTCCCCAAATTATATTTCAACACAGCTTGTACGGAATAAGTTTTCTGTATTTCAATAAATGTACCATATATTATTTTATCAATTAAATCATGACTGACTATGGACCTATGTCACTCGGGTTCAATAACTCTGCACTTGATCTGGAGGTGTTTGTTCCGTACGCCTCCTACTTTCTGATTCCCCTTCATTAGGTCTTCTGCCATAAGATTCCTGGTGATTAACTCCCTGATTTGACTGTTTTCCCCCTTCCGGAATTGCCACCCTGATTCCCTTGCCTAGAATGACTGAAATTCTGATTATTCCTATCTCCTCCTAGCTAATTACCATGTCTCCCATTATCCCCATAATTCCTACCTTCACTTTGTCTAGTCCTCCCCTGCCTTTCCAAAGCATTACACGTCTCTAAAAGCTTCTCTAATTCCTTAATCGTAATGATAATCTGCATACATGCAGCTAATCCGACCTTCTCAGGAAAATGCCTCAACATCTGGTGGACTGTATCTGTCTCCGATGCTAGACCTTCAATATTCTGGCTGATCAGAGCATGCGTCAAGAAATACTCCGTCATAGACACACCTTCCTGAGGTCTATATTTGCCAAATAGCACGCGATCTCTTTCCCTTCCTTGAATAGCTTCACTCCAAAATTGAAAACTAAATTTCTCCCTAAATTCCTCCAAACTCGAAATACCCTGTCTATAAACTTGAAAGCAAGATCTCGCTTCTCCAACAAATGCAACATCCAACAGCTCATCAACCATACTCCACTCAATCACACCATCGTCAAGATTCTTGGAAAACCGTTTCTCCACCGTTTTCAAGAATTCCATCGGATTAAACTGCCGACCATTAAACTTGGGTAATTCAGAGTCCTTCGTACAAGATACGTACCTACCACATATACTACTACCTACTTGGATTTGATTAATCTCCTCTCTCAACTTCACATGATATGCTTTAATTCCTTCTTTCACTAATATTCTGGCACTTCCTTCTACTGACTTGAGGTCTTCTTTTACCAACTTATGGTCTTTCTTCAATTTTCCATTCTTTTCATCTATTCGCTTTGCATAAACATCCTGCTTGGTTTTAATTCTATCTATTTCTTCGACTTTCTCTTCCACTTTTTATTCCCTTATCACATTCCTTGCTGTTTTCAACAAATTCCTTCCTAACTACATTAAATCGGCATTCAATTTTCTCAGTTAATTCCAAGCATTGGGCTTCTGCCTTATTATTTACTTCCTGAATTTCCCTGCTTTGATGGTCAAACTTCTGGTTTTATTCATCTATTCTACCATTCACAGCACCGCTTAAACTATCAATTTCACTAGACAATTCAACAGTTACTGAATTTACCTCCTTACTCTGGCTATCGATCATACTGGAAAGTTCCGAACTAACTGAATTTAAGTCATTATTAATGCTGTATATTTCATTACTTAAAAGACTGAATTCACTCTTCAACTCTTTACTCTGTCTATCAATCTTATAGGACCATTCAGCACTCACTGAATTTAATTCAACACACTGATTATCGATTTTACTAGACAGTTCAGTATTATTATTATTATCGATTTTACTGGACAATTCACCCTTCAACTCATTAAGTGGCGATTTATGCATACTTAGCACTGAAGCCTCGCCTTAATCCCCTACATTCTGAGTTTCAGACGGGTTACTCGGTTCCTCACCTATCGTTGCGAATTGATCTTCCCTACTATCAGCCATTTCGTTACTCTCACTTCAATGAGATAAACTCAATGTGGTGGAATACTTCTGGCCTCTCTTATCCTGATTCATAGTACCAGCAACTTTAACAACCTCTCTATTTCTTAATTTTATAACATTCGACACGCTAAAAGATTTCTTCATACTCCAAAATACATATGAAACACTTCACTGACATTGTTTGTAGAATTCCAACCGCACCTGACAAGTGCACCTACGCTTATACGCCTAACAGGTGTACCAATCATTCAGCTCCACGTTGGGCAGCCATTTGTAACTCTCTTAAAATATAATAAATAATAATGTTGAACTATAATCATTGCCCCATGTTGGGCGCCAGTTGTAACTGGTTGAATACAATAATAAATAATAATTAACAATAATCATTGCCCTACGCTGGGCGCTATTTGCAACTTTATACTGTAGTTAATATGAATAAAATAATAATAAATGATCATAAAGAAAAATAGTCTTAAACTTAATAAAATTATTGAAATAAAATGAGTTAATAAAATTCATAACAATATTTAATCGAAATATACGTAGTATGGGCGCCAGAGTTCACCAGAATGGATCCCTCGAAAATAGATAGAGCATGATATTTCTTTATCTCCCAGGGCGTGTATATAATGCTGCGTACTGGTACATCTGCTTCAGGCGTTACCTAACCTTCTGAAAACGCTTAAATGAGTAGGAACTGCATCTAGGTTCATCAATAACTCCACTGATTCTAAAATAACTAACTATATTCTCAATAAAATCCGTGCATGATCACATCATCAACACACCAAAATATCCATATAATACACACACAAAATATTGCTGGAAGACTCCATATTTACAACAACAACAATAACAACGAAAACAGTGTGAAAACGAAAACGAGAACTAAGCCACCATTTGTAGTTAGTCCGTTGAACAATGTACATATATGCAGATAAGTACCCTTCACTGTCTCTGTATCAACACGACTTGCCGATTCTCATAATCGGCACTTATTATATCACACAGATACTGTACCTCATAATAATGTGTTTACTGACTAACACTTGTTTTAAAGACATATTCACTTGAGCACGTCGTTCCTGCATAAATTATGGAAAGTCTGAGATAGCTTTCACCAACATATAATGTCAGGCCGCCACAAGTGCTACAATACTCAGTGCCTAAGCACTCCACAATTGCAGGCCAGCCACGTTCCACGAACATAAAAAGAAAACGTTCCACGAACGTTTGAAGTTCAGTCCAGTATAGTGCAACCGTGTCACTCCAGTACCGTATATCCAGTTTTAAGTATACCAGCACTACTTCATTCCCGTACAGTGTGTCAGCACTCTCGATGTATGATCAACCATTACAGACCTCAGCCTGCCCCTTACCTCACATGATACCTCAAGATTGATCCTGGCCATCAAATCATGAATCTCTTCCAGTGTCGCAAGGCGATTACAAGATCAACGACTCTAGGATGTTTCACATGAGTCATCGGAACTTTCCGACTACATCAACAAGTCCAACTCATCAGACTGGGATATACACATGACTCATCCAAATTTCCTGAGTTATTATAGCAATGACTTTCCCAGCCGTCATAAAAAACAAATTACTCATCTCACATATGGAGACCTCCCAGCTTACAATTATTAACGACCACAATGTACAACTTAAATACTGATAATAATAATAATAATAATAATAATAATAATAATAATAATAATAATAATGAAAAATTGAATACTGACAATAATATCTCTCACTTCTACATATAGTGCGAGGGTGTGATGTATGTACTATCAAAGTACCAAACTTAAGGCCAAGGCCGCTTCCTTCCGTATTTCTTGTCTATCCCTTCCGATCTTCCCATTCCCCCTACAAGGCCCCTCTTCAGCAAAGCCTGTTCGCCGCCTAGGCGAGGTACTGGTCCTCCTTCTCGGTTGTATCCCCGAACCAAAGTCTCACGCTCCAGGACACTGCCCTTGAAGTGGTAGAGGTGGGATCCCTCGTTGAGTCCGAGGGAAAACCAACCTTGGAGAAAAAACGGAATAAGAAAGGAAAAAGAAAGAAAGAAAGAAAGAAAGAAAGAAAGAAATTTTGTAAATACGGTAATCAAGGTCGTAAATATATGAAAATATATATGAATCTAACATACAGTATATGCATCTAAAAATGGGACTAGACCTAACTTTGCGCAAGTTCATGGCGTCCGTGCGTCTACCTACACCCTGTCGTATATGTTTGTGCAAGGCTATACAGCAGGTCCACCTCAAGATTGACGTACCATTTTTAGAAGAGGGCATGCAGTCCGTTTGATGCTAACAATGAATCTTTTCGTACCTTTTCGTATTACTTTGTGTCTATTATAATAATATTGTGTCCTCCTCTGTGGTGTAGTGGTTAGTGTGATTAGCTGCCAACCCCGGAGGCCCGGGTTCGATTCCCGGCTCTGCCACGAAATTTCCTCCATCCTGGAAGTGGTTTTGCGTGGATTCCCACTTCTCCTCCAGGCAAATGTCGGGATGGTACCTAACTTAAGGCCACGGCCACTTCCTTCCCTCTTCCTTGTGTATACCTTCCAATCTTCCCATCCACCAGCATAGCAAGTGAGGCCGCCTGGGCGAGGTCCTGGTCATCCTCCCCAGTTGTATCCCCGAGCCAGAGTCTGAAGCTCCAGCACACTGCCCTTGGGGCGGTAGAGGTGGGATCCCTCACTGAGTCCGAGGGAAAAAACGACCCTGGAGGGTAAACAGATAAAAAGAAGAAGAAGATAATAATGTTGTATACATGCAGGGTGTTTTAAAACGGCACCACCATTGGAAATGCGGGTATTTTGAGACTCATCGTCCAGGCAGCGAACTGGCTCATTAAACCTTTCTCTGGAATTCGGATATTTTGACACTCGGGTATTATGATATATACACACAACACATTATGCTACCGGTCGCCACAGGAACAACTTGGCTAAATGGTTAGCGAGCTGGCGAGGGGACCTCGGTTCGATTCCTAGTCCGGTCGGGAATATTAACCGTTATTAGTTCATTCCTCTGGCTCGTATGGATATGTATGCCGTCCTCAGTATTAGAATTCATCATAGATAGCCCCCATCGTCACAGATGCGCAAGTCGCCTATAAGAGTCAGTTTCAAAGACCTGTACCAGCCCCCTCCGGGCGCAATACGCTATTAAAACTATTCATTTATTACTATAGAAACAAGCAATAGTAAATAAATCTCTCCACATATGGTTAGCGTCAGGAAGGGCATCCGGCCTCAAACATACTAATGTCATTGGTTTTAGGTGCTACTAACTACTTTTACGGTTTTCGGAGACGCTGAGGTGCCGGAATTTTTCCCGCAGAAGTTCTTTTTACGTGCCAGTAGGTCTACTGACACACAGCTGACGTATCTGAGCACCTTCAAATAGCACCGGACAGAGCCAGAATCGAACCTGCCAAGTTGGGGTCAGAGGGCCAGTCTCACTTCATAAGAAATCGTTTGAGCAACAGCCCGTAATCCTCCTAACAATGCACAGTTAGGATTAGAAGAGCACCTCGCAATTATAACCGTATACACCCCTAAACTCGTACATACTAAGAAAAACAAAATTCGCAAATTAAAAGTTTTTTTTACTACGGGCTTTACGTCGCACCGACACAGATATGTCTTATGGCGACGATGGGATAGGAAAGGCCTAGGAGTTGGAAGGAAGCGGCCGTGGCCTTAATTAAGGTACAGCCCCAGCATTTGCCTGGTGTGAAAATGGGAAACCACGGAAAACCATCTTCAAGGCTGCCGACAGTGGGATTCGAACCCACGATCTCCCGGATGCAAGTTAACATTTAAAAGTAAATAAAGTCGTCATCTATATATATATAAAATAGGTTGTCCTGACTGACTGACTGACTGACTGACTGACTGACTGACTGACTGACTGACTGACTGACTGACTGACTCAACATCGCCGAGCCAAAACTACTGGACATAAAGAAATAAAATTTTGAGGATATATTCATATTAAGATGTAGGTGCTCGCTAAGAGAGGGTTTTTGGATATTCCGTCGCTAAGGGGGTGAAAAGGGGGGTGAAATTTTAAAATGATTGTATCTATATCTCAAAACTTTAAAAGTTTACAGATGTAAAAATTGGTATTTAGAATCTTCATTAAAAATAAGGATACACGTATTTTTTTGTATTCAGAAAATCCCAATAGGAGGGGTGAAAAAGGGTGAAAAATTGGTCGAATGCATTTAATCAGGATTCCGGTTCTTATATCTCAGAAAATGAAGATATTACAGAGCTGAAAATTGGTACTTTTGATCTCTTTTAAAAATAAAGAAACACGTATTTTTTTGTTTTTGGAAAAAAACAATTAATGGGAGGGTAAAAAGGGGGGTGGAATTTTTAAAATGAGTGCATCTATATCTCAAAACTTTTAAAGTTTACAGATGTAAAAATTGGTATTTAGAATCTTCATTAAAAATTAAGAAGCACGTATTTTTTGTTTTCGGAAAATCCCAATAGGAGGGGTGATAAGGCGTGAAAAATGCGTTGAATGCCTTTAATGAGGATACTTACATCTCAGAAACTGAAAATATTACAGACCTGAAAATTGGTGTTTGGGATCTCCTTTAAAAATAAAGAAACACGCATTTTTTTGTTTTTGGAAAATCCAATTAATGGGGGGTGAAAAGGGGGTAAATTTTTAAAATGAGTGTATCTGTATCTCAAAACTTTTAAAGATTATAGATGTAAAAATTGGTATTTAGAATCTCCTTTAAAAATAAAGGAACAAGTATTTTTTGTTTTTGGAAAATCCAATTAATGGCGGTTAAACAGGAGTTACAAATTGGGGTGAATTTTTTGAAAGACTATATCTACAGAATATCTGAGAAACGTAAAATGTTACAGACGTAAAAAGTGTGTATTTGGAATCTCCTGTAAATGTAAAGAAACATAGGTGATTTGTTTTTGGAAACTCCATTTAAGGGGAACTAAAAAGTGGTGAAATTTTAAAATGAGAATTTCTACAGTATCTCAAAAAACTCAACACGTTACAGAAGTAAAAAATGGTATTTTTATCTCTATTAAAAATAAAGAAACGTGTATTTTTAGTTTTCGGAAATACCACTTGGGTGGAGGAGGGGGGTAAAAGTGACTGAAAATGGTGTTGAATTCTTTTCATTAGGCTACTGATATCTCAAAAATGAAGATGTTACAGACGTGAAATTTGATATTTGGAATCTGTTTTAAAAGTAAAGAAACACGTATTCTCGGAAAATCCAATGAAGAGATGGGGGGTGAAAGAATTGAAAAATTAATTGACTTAATTGTATGAGAATACATACATCTAATAAAAACTAAAGTTGTTACAGACGTGACCATTAGTATTTGGATCTCCTTTAAAAACAAATACAAACGCGTCTTGGGGGAACCCATCTTGGAGGGCGGGAGTAAAAAATGTTGAATTCCTTTCATGAGGGCACATAAATCAAAAACTGAAGAAGTTAGAGTCGTGATAATTGGCATTTAGAATCTCCTTTACTATTAAAAAACAGTATTTTTTGCCGGATAATTCACTTTGGGGGGGGGGGAGGAGTGTGAAAGGAAGTGAAAAAAGGTGAATTATTTTTATGGGGATACTTATATCTCAAAACTGAAGGTAATAGACGTGAACATTGGTGTTTGGAATCTCCTTTAAACATAAAGAAACACGCCTTCTTTTAATTTTTTTTTTGGGGGGGGGGGGGTTGTTAATAAACTTAACGGCGGTGGGGAATAAAAGGAGGTGAAACCAATTGATTTTACTGTTCATAATGTACTTATGAGGAGCCTCCGTTGCTCAGGCGGCAGCGCCCCGGCCTTTCACAGCTGGGTTCCGTGGTTCAAACCCCGGTCACTCCATGTGACATTCGTGCTGGACAAAGCGGAGTCGGGACAGGTTTTTCTCCGTTTACTCTGATTTTTCCTGTCATCATTCATTCCAGCAACACTGTCCAATATTTCATTTCATTTGTCATTCATCGATCATTGCCCCAGAGAAGTGCTTCGGCAGCCGGCACAATTCCTATTGTCACCGCTAGATGGGGCTTTATTCATTCCATTCCTGACCCTGTCGAATGACTGGAAACAGGCTGTAGATTTTCGATGTACTTCTTCTGATCATAAATCGATCATTTTTAATCTTTCCTGGGTTCGTTTTCAACAGCCATCTTTTCCTTCGGAGAACGTTCTTAGATTACAGTAGATTCTCCTGGCATATAAATAAAAATTTAAACACATTTGAAATAAACGATAGGAATGCGATTGACCGTCAAATTGTTCACCTCTATAATAAGGTCAACAATGCACGGAAGTCAGTCATTCGTATCGTCAGAAAAACCGCACACTTGCCTACCAGCGACAATGGTGCTGTTGACATTGTCAACAATGACAATGGCAGCAGATGTAATTTACCGCCAAGTAGTGGTCTTGCATCTTGCTGTGGGGTCCAGAACATTTAATAATAATAATAATAATAATAATAATAATAATAATAATAATAATAATAATAATAATGTTCTGGGCCGTCGTCAAATGTGCGGACCGCGCTGGAAACGGGTCTTGGACGGGTAATGACTAAGAATGCAGTCCGGCGGCGGGTTCAGTACCGCCAAGGCACCCAAGACGACACCACGCCGGATCTCCTGAAGGATTTGATCCATATTAAAATGCTTATGCTTGCCGTAATCTATTAGAAAACGAGTCAGATCGCGAATTTTGGCGGATTCTCGCAGAAAACGAGTCGAATCGCGAATTTCGGCGGATTATATATCTAAAACTATAAGCATTCAATTGTAAATTTCAGTAGAATACCGTAGCGAAGCACGGGTATCTTGCTAATAAAGGGATAAATCATTCAAGTCATTAAGCTAAAAATAATCTAAAAATAGGGGGAAAATAGTACATCAAATAGTTTGATGCTATTGGATATGTTCCTTCCTTCGAGAATAATTTAATGGTATCAGCGAAGGGTTGAGGTAACCCAATAAATCCTCAACCGTCTGAGCCACTCAGCACGGCCGGCCAAAAAAACTTGGCCAGATAACAGCAGGCGTTGACCCCAGTAAACTGGGGCAAAGGCCAGGAAGAGGAAGATGAAGAAGGAGATGATAATGATGATGATGATGATGATGATGTAAACATTCGCTAGGTTTCTCATTATTGCCGGTAGTATAAAGATGCGAACGGATTTTTTCTCATCGCCATATTATCAAGATGCAGATATTGCAGAAGAATATTTCTCTACGCAATCAATCTCTGAGAGATAGGAAGTTCATGGTCGCGATAACTCTAGACATTTGTTTTGTAATGAAGTAAAGGGTAACATGGTAAATGTTTCCATTTTAGAAACATAAAGAATATTGTTCATTTAAATGAATGGAGCCCTGCGCGTGAACATCTATTTCTTCCAATGCAGCTACGAATACCACTTAGGCCGAAAGTCTTTCGCCGAAACTGACACGAGAGGGTCTAGAGCTATCCATTTCAAATAATGAAAATGAAAACCTGCAACCTGTTTTCCAGTCATTGACCGGGTCAGGGGAGTAATGAATGAATCAAATATAGGCTATTACTACGATGGGGTCGCCACTCCCACCATTTCGAATTATAACCTGCCAAAATATTACTTGGATTGTAATTTCCTTTTATGCCGTTTTGTCGGTTTCTTACCAGAACAAGGACCTTCAGAGTTAAATCTTCATGTTCAGAGCCGGCGACAGATTGCTTATTCCTACCAATGCCTTTCCTGAAAAGTTATATTAAGCTCGAGTAACATGTTACAACAGACACTCACAAGGAAACAAAATTGCCTGGCTTTATGACTTTACAAGTTGAGTTATTTTTACGTCGCACTAACACAGATAGGTCTTATGGTGACGATGGAACAGAAAAGGGCTAGGAGTGGGAAGGAAGTGGCGTGGCGTTAATTAAGGTACAGCCCCAGCATTTCCCTGGTGTGTAAATGGGATACCACGGAAGACCATCTTCAGGGCTGCCAACAGTGGGGTGGGGTTCGAGCCCACTGACTCCCGAATACTAGACCACTGACCGCACTTAAGCGACGTCCCTGAAAACCGTAAGAGTAGTTAGTAGGACGTGAACTAGTAACACCAGTCGAGTGTCGAGTGGCATTATCAATTGTTGCTCACTGTGGAGGCTTTAATGAACATCCGAATGTATTACGTATAATTAATTAATTAGGTCCCGGAATTTTGTCCTATTGGAGTTCGTTTACCTGCCGGGAAATCTATCGACACAAGGCTGGAGTATTTCAGCACTTTACATACCACCGGACTGAGCCGGAATCGCAACCGCCATCTTGGGCTCAGAAGACCACCGCTCTACCGTATGAGCCACTCAACCCGGTACTCGACAATTATAATACCCCTCCCGCACAATTTTATAAATTGTATTAATGGCCTTATTTGACAGTGATGCACTACTTTGCGCTTGTTTCACAGTCTTTCGACCAACGAGAATTTCATGGCACCATCTACACATTTTTTTGGACGGCCATCATTTCCTTTCGATACAGTTACTCTTCGTCCCTGGATGCCTTGAGGCAGAGAATGGGAATCTCCATGTATCACCCTTGCTGCAACTTCCGTATGTTGAATCCGATGGCTGGTTAGATCCTCAACAGTTTCACCGTTAGCTGTTATAAATGGCCCAGATGTCACTGAAGAGACGTAGTAGGGAAATGAAGAGTGAGGCAGTTTCCCGTTGCATTCCTCATTTAATCAGGTTGTTCTACTATATATCAGTCTGCCAAGCCTACTGAAATGCATACACACCGAGTGATATGGCTGTGCGGTTAGGGGCGCGCAGCTGTGAGCTTGCATTCGGGAGATAGTAGGTTCGAACCCCACTGCCGGCAGCCCTGAAAATTGTTTCCCGTGGTTTCCCATTTTCACACCAGGAAAATTCTGGGGCTGTACCTTAACGAAGGCCACGGGCGCTTCCTTCCCACTCCTAGCCCTTTCCTATCCCACCGTCGCCATACCAGGTGTATGCATAAGTCTTTTCCGGTTTCACTAGAAGTCGCCAGCGAACAGCACGCAGCGTATGAATTTGATACATACGTCAGTTTGTTCGTCTGACTTTAATCTACCAACACACACAGGTTGAGTCCGCCGACACTAGCGTCTGTGTTGTATCGTTCAGTGATCATGTCAACGTTTGTGCCTGAAAAAACGTATTTGCGGCGCGCATTGCATTTCTTATTTAATCAAAAGGAGAAAGCTGTGGAAAGACATCGTTTGCTGGTAGAAACATATGGTGAACACGCTCCATCGATTAGAACATGTGAGACATGGTTTCTACAATTTAAACGTGGTGAAAGACAGTGCGCGCTCTGGTAGACCATAAAAGTGAGAAGACGAGCAATTGCAGGCGTTACTGGATGATGGATGACCCAACTCAAACTCGACAGCAATTGGCACAAGCATTAAATGTGTCACAAGAAACAATCAGTAGACGTTTACTAGCAATGCGGAAGATCAATAAACTCGGAAAATGGGTTCCACACGATTTGAATGGTCGGCAAATTGAAAATCGCAAAGTCACTTGTGAAATGCTGCTTCAACGACACGAAAGAAAATCATTTCTGTACTAAATTGTGACGGGTGCTGTAAAATGGATTTATTTTGAAAACCCGACGCGGAGAAAATAGCGGCTGTCAGCTGGCGAAGACGGTCCTTCAACACCAAGGCCAAATCGCTGGTGGGACCAGAGCGGTATTGTGTATTATGAACTATTGAAGCCCCTCGAAACTGGTAACACACAACGCTATCGCCAACAAATGATTAATTTAAGTCACGCATTGCTCGAAAGACGACCGGAATGAGCCAGATGACATGGCAGAGTTATTTTGTTACACGACAATGCGCCGTCTCAGACAACAAAACCAGTGAAAGACACCTTGAAATTGCTTGGATGGGACATCCTTCCGCACCCGCCGTACTGCCCCGACCTGGCGCTATCTATCACCTCTGCGCATCAATGGGGCACGCGCTCGCAGAGCAGCACTTGAGCAATTTCGAGAAGTTGGAAAATGGCTCGACGAATGGTTTGCCGCAAAAGACAAGCAGTTTTTCTGGCATGGTATTCATAACTTACTGAAGTTTTGGCGAAGTGTGTAGAAGCCGATGGCCAAAATTTTGAATAAACAAAAAATGAATTTCCCTTTAAAATTACGTGTTTTCTTTACCATAAAAACCGAAAAAACTTATGTATACACCTGGTAAGACCTACCTGTGTCCGTGCGACGTAAAACCAATTGTCATAAAAAATGAAAGGAAAGAAATGCATACACCAGCCGACCCTATGAGCAACACTTCCACACTATTTACCTCAGGGACTGGCTGCATAAAGAATGGCAATACTAGCATCGCTCATACCTCAGTCACTTTCATATTGCCAAAGCCAAGGGTAAAAATTAGACAGGTCAATGAAAGTAACACGTTTGATCTAGCCTGTAGGCTTCAAGAAGGCATAGCGCGGTGTACATTGAGTCTCACCAGAAGTGAATCTGGTCTTCTGCAATTTCAGAGACTTCTTGTCCTTGTACGGAATCGTCAGGTTCACATACTGCGGGTGATGTCTGTGTATTTCCTTAGCCCAGGCCATTCCAACTCAGCGTTTGAGGGCTAGGGAGCCCTGACGCTGCCCCGTGTCTGCCCAGGGCTAATCCCCCACTACTCTCGATCGCTTCAATTGTGGTGACGTAAGAGCGCATGGCTTTCTAGCAGATACTACAAAATATTTGAGTGATTGGAGTATTTCCCTGCAAGGAAAACTTGTGTTGAAAGGTGCTATGCAGGACAGAATTCGTGCTTTTAAGATGGAACATTCATTGCTAGAAAAGCAATTTACAAGAGAAAGATTTTGAAGAGTGAAAATCTTTAAAAACATGTCATTTGTCCGATTGTAACACTGATTTTTATTGTAAAGCTCTCAAACAATTCGACATTGACTTAAAACTATCGAAGGAATGTCATCTGAATGAGGACGAAGAGAAATGACTAGTGTGACAACTCCCTCTGTAAACATGCACGGCGTGAATGTTCCCCGCCACCTTCAGCATTTCTGTCCATATAAAGGCGGTTTGTCGGCATACAGTGGAAGTGTGCAAACATTTTCCGATCTATATTGGTAGTCATACACGAGCGAAACCTGAATAAGAGTAAAACTAGGTCATGTGAGCCCGATGTTACGTTTGAAGTAAGGTTACGCATTCATTCTGTTCAAACAATTTTCACTAACATCACTAAGTTAGTGAAATTAAATAAATCTCGGGAGCTGTCCTAAATGTAGAATGAAAGACAGTTTTATTGTTTTAAAGGCTGATTTTAGTAATTGTTAAATTCTTTCTATGTTTCATAAAATTTGCCGTCCATACATCTCACTAACCCCATCTCTTAACCACTCACCCCTTATTCTTTATATTTGTGTTATCACTGGAAATTTCATAATTAACATATTTCTATATATAAAAGAACGTGTCCTGACTGACTGACTGACTGACTGACTGACTGACTGACTGACTGACTGACTGACTGACTGACTGACTGACTGACTGACTGACTGACTGACTGACTGACTGACTGACTGACTGACTTGACTGATTCATCATCGGCGAGTCAAAACTACTGGACATAAAGAAATGAAAATTTGGGCATACATTTATATTAGAGTGAAGGTGCTGACAAAGGGAGGATTTTTGGATATTCCGTCCCTAAGGGGATGACAAGGGGGGTGAATTTTTTAAATGAGCATATCTATATCTCAAACACTTAAAAGTGTATAGACCTAAAAATTGGTATTTGAATCTGCTTTAAGTATATTATTTTGTTTAATTTTAGGAAAATTCCCTTAAGGGCGGTGAAAAAAGGTGAAAAAGTGGTTCGATACCTTTTATGAGGATACTTATATCTCAAAAACTGAAGATGTTACAGGCATAAAAATTGATATAAGGCATCTCCTTTAAAAACAAAGAAACACATATTTTTTGTCTTTGGAAAATCCAATTAAATGGGGGTAGAACAGGAGTGACAAATGGGATGAATTTAAAAAAAGACTACATCTACAGAATAGCTAATAAATGCAAATTGTTGCAGACGTAAAAATGGGTATTTGGAATCTCCTGTAAAAGTAAAGAAACACAGATAATTTATATTCGGAAAAACCACTTAAGGGGAACTGGAAAAGTGTGTGAACTTTAAAATGAGAATATTCACAGAACATCTCATAAACTTAACATGTTACAGACGTGATCATTGGCATTTTAATCATTTAAAAAATAAAGAAACATGCATTTCTTCTTTTAGGAAACTAATTAGTGTGGGGTGGGGGAAAAAGGACTGAAAAGGGAGTTGATTCTTTTTATTAAGATGGTGATATATCAAAAACTGAAGACGTTACAGGGGTGAAAATTGGTATTTGGAGTCACCTTTAAAAATTAAAAATTAATGTATTTCATTGTTTTCGAAAAATCGTCTTAAGGGGGCCGGTGAAAGAATTGAAAAATTAGTTGAATTTTTTGCTTATATCTCAAAAACTGAACGTGTTACAGAGATGAAAATTGGTATTTGGAATCACCTTTAAAAATAAAGGAACATGTATTTTTTTGTTTTTGGAAAATCTAATTAATAGGGGTGAACAGGAGTGACAAAGGGGGTGAATTTATAAAAAGACTACACATCTATCTATCTATCTATCTATCTATCTATCTATCTATCTATCTATCTATCTATATATATATATAAAGTAACTTGTCCTGACTGATTCATCATCGCCGAGCCAAAACTACTGGACATACAGAAATGAAATTTTGGGGATACATTCATATTAACATGTAGGTGCTCGCTAAGAGAGAATTTTTGGATATTCCGTCGCTAAGGGGGTGAAAAGGGGGGGGTGAAATTTCAAAATGAGTGTATCTATATCTAAAAACTTTAAAAGTTTACAGATGTAAAAATTGCATTTAGAATCTTCTTTAAAAATAAGGAAATACGTATTTTGTTTTTGTTTTCAGAAAATCCCAACAGGAGGGGTGAAAAAGGGTGAAAAAGGGGTTGAATGCTTTTAATCAGGATACCGGTACTCACATCTCAGAAACTGAACATATTACAGACCTGAAAATTTCTACTTTTGATCTCTTTTAAAAATAAAGAAACAGGTATTTTTTTGTTTTCGGAAAATCCAATTAATGGGAAGGTGAAAAGAGGGTGAATTTTTAAAATGAGTGTATCTATATCTCAAAATTTTGAAAGATTACAGATATAAAATATGGTATTTAGTATCTTCATTAAAAATAAAGAAACACGTATTTTTTGTTTTCGGAAAATCCCAATAGGAGGGATAAAAAGGGGTGAAAAACGGGTTGAATGCCTTTAATGAGGATACATATATCTCAGAAACTGAAGTTATTACAGATCTGAAAATTGGTGTTTGGGATCTCCTTTAAAAATAAAGAAATACGTATTTTTTGTTTTTGGAAAATCCAATTAATGGGGGTGAAAAGGGGGTGAATTTTTAAAATGTCTGTATCTATATCTCAAAACTTTAAAAGTCTGCACATGTAAAAATTGATATTTAGAATCTCCTTTAAAAATAAAGGAACACGTATTTTTTGTGTTCTGTAAATCCCAATAGGAGGGGTGTAAAAGGGTGAATAATGGGTTGAATGCCTTTAATGAGGATACATATATCTCAGAAACTGAAGATATTGCAGAACTGAAAGTTTGTATATGGGATCTTCTTTAAAAATAAAGAAACACGTATTTTTTTTTTTTGTTTTTGGAAAATCCAATTAATGGCGGTTAAACAGGAGTGACAAATTGGGGTGAATTTTTTGAAAGATTATATCTGCAGAATACCTGAGAAACGTAAAATGTTACAGACGTAAAAAGTGGTATTTGGAATCTCCTTTAAATGTAAAGAAACATAGTTGATTTCTTTTGGTAACTCCACTTAAGGGGAACTAAAAAGGGGGTGAAATTTTAAAATGAGAATTTGTACAGTATATCTCAAAAAACTTAACATGTTACAGAAGTGAAAAATGGTATTTTTTATCTCTATTAAAAATCAAGAAACGTGTATTTTTAGTTTTCCGAAATACCACTTGGGTGGAAGGGGGGGGGGAGTAAAAGTGTCTGAAAATGGTGTTGAATTATTTTAATTAGGCTACTGATATCTCAAGAATGAAGATGTTACAGGCGTGAAATTTAGTATTTGGAATCTGCTTTAAAAGTAAAGAAACACGTATTCTTGGAAAATCCAATGAATCAAAAACTGAAGAAGTTAGAGTCGTGATAATTGGTATTTAGAAGATCCTTTACTATTAAAGAAACAAGTTTTTTGCCGGAAAATTCACTTGGGGGGGGGGGGGGAGGAGTGTGAAAAGGAGTGAAATGTAGTTAATTATTTTTATGGGGATACTTATATCCCAAAGCTGAAGGTAATAGACGTGAACATTGGTGTTTAGAATCTCCTTTAAACATAAAGAAACATGCCTTCTTTTAATTTTTGTGGGGGGGGGGGGG
Source organism: Anabrus simplex (assembly GCF_040414725.1). Taxonomy (NCBI): domain Eukaryota; kingdom Metazoa; phylum Arthropoda; class Insecta; order Orthoptera; family Tettigoniidae; genus Anabrus; species Anabrus simplex. Next base: position 803,836,997 of record NC_090266.1, read on the forward strand.
TAAATAAACTTGACGGCGGTGGGGTGTAAAAGGAGGTGAGTCCAGTTGATTTTACTGTTCATAATGTACTTCTAAGGAGCCTCCGTTGCACAGGTGGCAGCGCGCCGGCCTCTCACAGCTCGGTTCCGTGGTTCAAATCCCGGTCACTCCACGTGACATTCGTGCTGGACAAAACGGAGGCGAGACAGATTTTCTCCGGATACTCCGGTTTTTCCTGTCATCATTCATTCCAGCACACTGTCCAATATCATTTCATTTCATTTGTCATTCATTATCCATTGCCCCAGAGGAGTGCGACAGGCTTCGGCAGCCGGCACAATTCCAACTGTCGCGGCTAGATGGGGGCTTTATTCATTCCATTCCTGACCCTGTCGAATGACTGGAAACAGGCTGTAGATTTTCGATGTACTTATTCTGATCATAAACTGATCATTTTTAATCTTTCCTGGGTTCGTTTTCAAGAGCCATCTTTTTCTTCGGAGAACGTTTTTAGATTACAGTAGATTCTCCTGGCATATAAATAAAAGTTTAAACACCTTTGAAATAAACGATAGGAATGAGATTGACCGTCCAATTGTTCATCTCTATAATAAGGTCAATAATACACGGAAGTTATATCATTCGTATCGCCAGAAATCCCGCACACTTGCCTACGCGTGACAATGGTGCTGGTCACAATGTCAACAATGACAATGGCAGCAGATGTAATTTACCGCCAAGTAGCGGTCTTGCATCTTGCTATGGGGTCCAGAACATCTATAATAATAATAATAATAATAATAATAATAATAATAATAATAATAATAATAATAATAATAATAATAATAATAATAATAATAATAATAATAATAATAATAATAATAATAATAATAATAATGTTCTGGACCGTCGCCAAATGTGCGGACCGCGCTGGAAACGGGTCCTGGACGGGTAATGACTAAGAATGCAGTCCGGCCGCGGGTTCAGTACCGCCAAGGCACCCAAGACGAAACCACGCCGGATCTCCTCAAGGATTTGATCCATATGAAAAATGCTTATAGGAAAAGATGGCAAAGATTTAGGGACCCAACTGACCGGGTGGAATACCTGGACCTAGCCCGGAAAGTACGAAATCGATTCCTGGAAAGAAAGATTGAAAAATGGGAGGAAACTTGCCGTAATCTATTAGAAAACGAGTCAGATCGCGAAATTTGGCGGATTCTCTCAGAAAACCAGTCAGATCGCGAATTTCGGCTGATTATATATAAAACAATAAGCATTCAATTATAAATTTCAGTATAATACCATAGCGCAGCACGGGTATCTTGCTAGTAGAGTATATCTCAGAGACGTAAATTGTTACAGATGTGAAAATTGATATTTGGAATCTGCTATAAAAGTAAAGAAACCTAGATAATTTATTTTCGGAAAATCCACATAAGGCGAACTGGAAAAGGTGGAGAATTTTTAAAATTAGAATATCTGGGATGAATCTTTAAAATGAGAATATTTACAAAACATCTTATAAACTTAACATGTTACAGACGTGAAAGTTGGTATTTTTAATCTTTAAAAAATAAACATGTACTTTATTGTTTTCGGAAAAACTGTCCGGCTCCATGGCTAAATGGTTAGCGTGCTGGCCTTTGGCCACAGGGTTCTCGGGTTCGATTCCCGGCAGGGTCGGGAATTTTAACCATGATTGGTTAATTTCTCCGGCACGGGGGCTGGGTGTCTGTGTTGTCTTCATCATCATTTCATCTTCATCACGATGCGCAGGTCGCCTATAGGAGTCAAATCGAAAGACCTGCACCTGGCGAGCCGAACATGTCCTTGGACCCTCCCGGCACTAAAAGCCATACGCCATTTCATTTCCTTTTCGGAAAAACTACTTAACAGTGGGTTAAAAGGACTGAAAAAGGGGGTTAAATAATTTTTATTACAACAGTGATATCTCAAAAACTGTAGATGTTACGGAGGTGAAAATTGGTATTTGGAGTTTCCTTTAAAAATAAAGAAATGCGTATTTCTTTGTTTACGGAAAATCCACTTAAGACGGGTGGTGGAAAAATTGAAAAATCAGTTTTTCTTTTTTCGATAGTGGCTTTATGTCGCACCGACACAGATAGGTTTTGTGGCGACGATGGGAAAGGAAAGGCCTAGTAGTTGGAAGAAAGCGGCCGTGGCCTTAATTAAGGTACAGCCCCAGCATTTACCTGGAGTGAAAATGGGAAACCACGGAAAACCATCTTCAGGACGGCCGACAGTGGGATTCGAACCCACTATCTCCCGGATGCAAGCTCACAGCCGCGCGCCTAACCGCACGGCCAACTCGCCCGGTGAGAAAAAAGAATTAGTTGAATTCTTTGTATGAGGATACCTTTATCTCAAAAACTAAAGATGTTGCAGGCGTGAAAATTGGTATTTGGAATCTCCTTTAAAAATAAAGGAGCACGTATTTTTTGTTTTCGGAAAATCAACTTAAAAGGGGTTGAAAATAAGTAAAGGTGTTGAATTCTATGTATGAGGATATTTATATCTCAGAAACTGAAGATGTTACAGACAAGAAAGTTGGTATTTTGAATCTCTTTTAAACATAAAGGAACACGTACTTATTGTTTTCGGATCGCCCACTTAATGGTTAAGAGGGGTGGAAAGAAGTGAAGAAAAAGTTGAATTCTTTTTATGAGGATACTTATATCTCAAAACTGAAGATGTTACAGACGTGAAAACTGGCATTTGGAATCTCCTTTAAAAATAAAGAAACACGTATGTTTTTGTTTTCGTAAAATCCGCCCAAGGGGGTGAAAGGCATTGAAAAAGCGGATGAATTTTTAAAATGTTTACGGTATATCTACAATATATGTCAAAAACTTTCCATTTGCAAAGTCCTTTAGAAATAAAGGAATATGTATTTTTTTGTTTTCGGGAAAGGCACTTAATGGGAGTGAAAAGAAGTGAAAAGAAAGTTGAATTATTTGAATTATTTTTATGGGGATACTTATATCTCAAAACTGAAAATGTTACAGACGTGATAAATGACATTTGGAAGCTCCTTTATAAATAAAGAAACCTGTACTTTTGTTTCCAGAAAATTTACTTAAGGGGGGAGGGAGGGTGATAGGAAGTGACATAAATTTAATTATTTTCAAGGGGATATTGATATCTTAAAAACTGAAGGTTGCAGACGTGAAAATTGGTATTTGGAATCAACATTAAAAATGAAGAAACACACCTTGGGTGTGGGGGAATCAACGGGGTGTGGGATGGGGGTGGTGGAAAAGGAGTTGAATTCTTTTCTGATTGTATGTATATCTCAAAAACCTGAAGATGTTGCAGACATGAACAATTGCATTTGGAATCTTCTTCCAAAATAAAGAATGAATTGGAACATTAGTTGAATTCTTTGTATGAGGGTACTTATATCTCAAAAACTAAAGATGTTACAGACGTGAAAATTGGTATTTGGAATCATCTTTAAAGATGAAGAATCATGTAAAATTTTAGTTTCGGAAAATCGACTTAATGGGGTTGGGGTGAAAATAAGTGAAGGGATTGAATTCTGTTTATGAGGACACTTATATCTCGGAAACTGAAGTTGTTACAGACGTGAAATCTGGTATTTGGAATCTCCTTTAAAAATAAAGGAACACGTATTACTTTCGGAAAATACATTTAAGCGGGTAAAAATATTGAAAAAGCGGTTTTTTTAAATGAATACTGATATACCTACAGTATATTTCAAAAACTTCGCATGTTACAAACGTGAAACTTGGTATTTGGAAAGTCCTTTAAAAATACAGGATCGTGTATTTTTTGTTTTCGGCAAGGGCATTTTATGGAGGTGAAAATAAGTAAGAAAAAGAGTTTAATTGTGTTTTATGAGCATACTTACATCTCAAAACTGAAGAGCTTACAGACGTGATAATTGGCATTTGGAATCTCCTTTCAAAATACAGAAACACGTATTGTTTTGTTTTCGTAAAATTAAGTTTTCTTGGGTTGGGGATGGGTGAGGACTGATAAGAAGGGTTTGGATTACTTTTATAGGGATACTTATATCTCAAAAACTGAAGATGTTACAGACCTGGAAATAGGTATTTGGAATCTTTTTTTTTTAAATAGAGTAACTTTCGACTTGAGAGTAGACTGTTTCTCACGTGTACATTTCTATGTCGCATGGTCATCTTCGCCCAAAAGGTCAATACCTAAAACGTGGTTTACAACGAGTTTCTTGGGTAAATGAAACTCAATTTTTCGGTGAGATTTTATACTTTAGGGATTTTCAGATAAGTGCAGTACACCGAGGAACGATTACTTTTTACAAATTACGAAATCCATGCGTGCGAAGCCTGGGGTAACTGCTAGTTACAATATATATTGCTATTCACAAAATGAGTAAGCAAAATTAAATCGACGATTTTTTACCGTTTTGGCAATATTTTCATCTGAAATTTCTCCACATATTAGACTGTCAAAGATGTACGCTCATTAAAAATTGTAACCTATATCTTACAGTTAGATTTTATATTAAAGACGAGTGTTTTCATTTCGTCTGGTCTGACGGTCTGGAACGGGGTCTACTCAGCCTCAAGCAATATATCTGAGTAGAGAATGAATTAACATTTACCGTCAGCCATTCTAGAAGTGTGAGGAGACCAACCTCTTCAGTGACGCCTAGGCCATCTATGATGATGGAAGAGCTATTGAGGATCCAACTAGCCTTATGGCTGAGTACCTACTTAACAAACAAAAAGCAAACATACATTCATAAATACATACATATATATATATATACCGAACGAGTGGCTGCGCGGTTTTGTCAAGTAGCTGACATCTTGCGTTCGGGAGATAGCGGGTTCGAACCCCACAGTCGGCGGTCCTGAAGACGATTTTCCGTGGTTTCCCATTTTCAAACTTAGCAAATGCTGGGTTTGAATGTTAATCAAGGCCACGGACGCTTAATTCCTACTCCCAGCCCTTTTATCCCCCACCGTCGCCGTAAGACGTACTTCAGTTGACTGCTAGATCGCTCATCGCACTGTCAGAGTTTCTGTTGGTCATGGCGACACTCCGGAGATAAAAGTCGATATTTTGGTCATTTTGGTGACATTATTTTATAAGTGAAATTGAAAGGATTGAGCTTCTTTTTCCTTGTCACAAAGTTATTCTGCTGAAATCAAACAACTGATCACTGTAATAATCCTTTGTTTTGCCAATTGTAATGTTACATTTTTCTCCCATAATATTCTGCCAAATGTAACAAAATTTGTATGGTATATGTGCCACAGCTATATTAAGAAACTGCGTATGGAATTTTTGATTGCAGAATTTTTTCAGGTAGTAGGGATTTTTAAGTCCAAAATTCTAGAACGTAAAAATACACAAACTTCAGTACGATATATCTCCTTATATAAATTGTGTACAGAAAAATCGATACGTAGTGCTTTTAAATGAAGTATTATCTACCTAATTACGAATTTACATAAAATGTTAATTAAATTTCATGAAACAATAGAATAAAAAATTTCAAAAAAATATTTTGGAAAAACTATTAATTGTATATGAGAGAAATGTTCGTAATATATCTACTTTTATGTAGGTGACATTCCCACAAAGTTTCGTGAAAACCCATGCATTAGGTAAAAAATATCTTTTTATCTCCGAAGTGTCGCCTTAATATTACATTTATGTTAAAAAGAAGCATTTGAGAATCCTTAAAATTGTAAACCTATAATCAAAGGCATAATAAGAATTGTACCAATACTCAGCTAGTTGGTTGCCCGGATAGGGGTTAAGAGCTGCAAGCTTAAAGTACATTCGGGAGATAGTGGGTTCGAACCCCACTATCGACAGCCCTGGTTTCCCATTTTCATACCAGGCAAATGCTGGGACTGTTTCTTTGTTATTGAGGCCATGCCTGCTTCCTCCTCAGTCCTAGCCCTTTCAGATCTCATCGTCCCCGAGAATTTATCTGAATTTTTTTTTTTTTTTTTTTTGCTAGTTGCTTTACGTCGCACCGACTCAGATAGGTCTTATGGCGACGATATCTGAATTGGTGCGACGTTAAAATGCTAGAAAAAAAGAACTATCTGGGGTCTGAAGAGGAGATGATGATGATGATGATGATGATGATGATGATGATGATAAAATATAATAATGTTATTGGTGTTACGTCCCGCTAAGTACTGTCTCACATGAATCCTTAACGTAGCGGTAAATATATATACCGATACCTTGAGCGGCTCCAAATATCGCTAGATTGAGGCAGAATCGAACACACCAACTTGCGCTCGGAAAACTAGCGCTTTACCATCTAAGCTTTTCAGCAGGCGCGCCGACTTGCGGGAGGGGGGGGGGCACGATTACCATGAACACAGGCATGTGAAATGAGGAACAACTATTAATGCAAACATTCCTATATAATAACGAGTCTTATGTACGGAGATTTCCATAATAATAATAATTTCGTGTGGCTATTTCTAGCCGAGTGCAGCCCTTGTAAGGCATACCCTCCGATGAGGGTGGGCGGCATCTGCCATGTGTAGGTAACTGCGTGTTATTGTGGTGGAGGATAGTGTTATGTGTGGTGTGTGAGTTGCAGGGATGTTGAGGACAGCACACACAAACACCCAGCCCCCGGGACATTGGAATTAACCAATTAAGGTTAAACTCCCCGACCCGGCCGGGAATCGAACCCGGGACCCTCTGAACCGAAGGCCAGTACACTGACCATTCAGCTAACGAGTCGGACAAATTCGTGTCCTCATTCTGAGGTGGTGCAGCTCTTTTCAGGCACACCCCCAATGGAGGTGAGCTGCATGTACCATTTTAACCACATACCGCCCTCCTGCCATTCTTAAATTTTTGGCGGTACCGGGAATCGAACCCGGGCCCCCGAGGACGGCAGCTAATAACACTAACCGTTACGCTACGGGGTCAGAGTTTTCCATAATATTCACAAATAAACAGAAAACATTTTGAAGGAAAGTTTTATTACGAAGCTATCAACAATAATCACAAGTAAAAAAAAATAGAACTTGCTTCATATATACATTTTCTTAATAAATGATCTATTACTGTATATCATGCATTTTATGATACGAAATGTGAAAGGCTCTACCACCAGATGTACCTCCTGAACAGTCTCCATTGAGAAGTGTAGTTCTCTGAAGGAATTACCGCTTTTAAATCTAATTTCTTGATATAAAACCATCTACCACCTTCTCTAGATTTAACACTTTAGCAGCCTCCAAAGACTACCAAACTCCGCGTTTTAAGGGACTTAGCACCTAAGAGGAGAATGTTTCTTGGGGGGGGGGGGTGGCACTCTGCCCCCTAAGATCATTTTGGGGGTTCAGAAAACGCCTTGTCGCCTCCCCGCCCCGTCGGTGCCGCTGCCTCTCAGACCAGATTATAGGCTAAGAGATTCAGACGGGCCAACCAAACCAGGTGGGAAGCTATGGTAACTCCGATGAATGGTTCTTTAACTCTATTATCCACCTTCTTCTAATAATGAAATAGGCCTATATCTCCTGAATGTTGGAAAATGACGAGGGCGGGGGCAGTGGATCACCCTGTGGACCTGAAATGTACAGATATGCAGCACTCTCGTGTGTAGATTTCTGAACACAGTTCCGGAACACATGGAAAATCATTTGGATGTTACACAAGACCTGAGAAAGCAATATTCACTTCCACAAATCACATAACGCGGGGCTATTAGAGCTCACGATAAGCATCTATTTCCAAACAATATTGATGATAAGATGTAGTGTTCTCGACTTGCCTCACAGCTACACATTTATCACGTGATTCTCTTTTGGGAAAATAACTCGAAGACACGACCTCCTGAGCATGAGGCTAACTCGTTATCAGACGCTTGTACATGCAGCCAGCACGTGGTGCACCAAGCCAAGGGGGCGTTACCAGAGGCCGCGAGATGAAAGTTACACCGCACAAACGAGCAAGGCAACAGATACAATAGTGAAGAAACTATCCGGAAAACCAAACAACGTACTACCAAAAGTAATTGTAAAGTATGTTTTATCTAATAATAATAATAATAATAATAATAATAATAATAATAATAATAATAATAATAATAATAATACCGGGCGAGTTGGCCGTGCGCGTAGAGGCGCGCGGCTGTGAGCTTGCATCCGGGAGATCGTGGGTTCGAGCCCCACTGTCGGCAGCCCTGAAGATGGTTTTCCGTGGTTTCCCATTTTCACACCAGGCAAATGCTGGGGCTGTACCTTAATTAAGGCCACGGCCGCTTCCTTCAAACTCCTAGGCCTATCCCATCCCATCGTCGCCATAAGACCTATCTGTGTCGGTGCGACGTAAAGCAACTAGCAAAATAATAATAATAATAATAATAATAATAATAATAATAATAATAATAATAATAATAATAATTTGAGGCCTCATGATAGATAAGTCACATCGTCACTGGCTTCCCACCAAAGCGGACGTTGTTCGAAACCCGACCAATTCTGGTTCGGATTCCACGTACATAAAAATCAAGGTCCCGTGCCAATGCTCATGATATCAACAGTCGTAAAACTACTTCGCTTTAATGATGCGAATATCATATTACTATGTGTTTAATGACTCATTAACTAGTGGGGATGATAAAAAAATTCTAGTTTTCACTGAAATACATGTTTAACGTGACAGTTATTTTGCTGACACGGTATCTTGCATTTAAACACTATACAGTTCAGTGAGGTAAATCGCGTCGGATTTTCTTAGCTATCAGTTTACCGTCGAATTAACTCAGACACGTTTCCGGCGACTGAATAATGGGAATGAACTAAGAATAGGAAGGTAGCGGCTGTGGCCTTAATTAACATACAGCTTGGTGCAAAAATAGGAAACTGTGGACAATGGCGGCGTTCGAACCCAATACCTCCAGAATACAAGCTTACAACTACATCATACTGCGAAGCCAATTCGTTCAGTTGGGATTTTTTCTTGTTTTTGACGATGATGATGATGGTGAGGAGGAGGAGGAGGAGGAGGATAACGACGACACTTGTGTTTTAAAGGGTCTTCCACCCACGAAAAAGTTACCTTGCAATCATATGCACATGAACCCAGAATCCACCCAACTAGCCAGGCTTAGTGGGGGTCAGGTGGTAGAGCGCTGGTCTTCCAGCCCAAGGTATTAATAATAATAATAATAATAATAATAATAATAATAATAATAATAATAATAATGATAATCGTGACGGTAATTTCGTAGAACGCAGAGGCGTAAGAAGTTGCCGGGGTGAATGGGCGGACAAGGAAATGACCAGAGCATAAGTTAAAGCACTAAATTTTGAAATTTTATTTCTTTCCTTCCTTTTTTTATTTTAAAATTTGATAGAAGATTTGCAACCAATAACAGTTAAATAGAATAACAATGAGCTCGTCAGCTCCGATAACAACAGCAGACTATAAGTCCAGGTACAAGAACAAGAGAGAATTATCAACACGATAATATACAAAACAAGGGATTAGCATTATAGCTCTGAACAGGTACACTATTTTATAAGAGCATGGTTGCTCCACTGACTTGCTATCGTCTAGGAGTTTGAGCTCCAAAAGTTAATATAGTCCAGCCTCTCAGAGGCACAAATTTCTTACAAAGTTATGCCTGAGAAACTTCAAATTATGTATTGACAGTCACTTCTGATCAACAGCTTTTTACACACTGGTCTATAAACAACTGCAATTGAAACAGGAACAATGAGAGCCCATTCTAAATTGACTTAATGTAAGAGGAATGGGTTTAACATGATCGGCCATGAACAAAAGGCTAGGAGGCGAAACACTTGCACTCCTTTTAGGAAAACTCTTAAAACCCTAAGTGGGCTTATGGCCCCAAGTTGCAGTGGCTAAGCTTATTCGACAGAGGGGTGACTAAACGAGAAATATTAAATATTAAATGCAAAAAAATGTGTTAAGAATTTAGTGGTTTCGAAAATTTTAGGCACCCCATAACAAGTCGAATGGGAATCAACATAGGGTAATAACACTTTGTTCCCATAGTTTACATGTTTCCCAGCCGCGATTTGAACAGAGTCCTCGGATTTGCCGAAAATCTTCATTTAAACCATTAAATTAGAACTTTACTTAAAATGAAAGAGGTTTGAAAACTTCCCCTCAAGTTATCTGCGGGAGCTATCATGTGTTAAGAAAATTCGGCCATTACCTTGTTTTGCTGAGCCTTCCGAACGCCGACCTGCGGCCCCTGCCTCTGAATAACACGCCGCTCTCACTAAACCGGAGCGATGAAGATGACAATACGGCCTTAAAGCGCCCAGCTTTTATATCATTTCGAAGATAAGTTTCCAGAACTCTTTATAGACGGGCTGGATTCCTTTACACAACCCCAATTATAATTGGATAGAGAAAATATTCACAAAATTCCTGATTGGTGGGTAACCAAGGAAGAAGGAAGCAGTAGGAGTGTTGACAACTTTGATACATGAACAAAACAATATTCAAAAACTAAGGTTAACCAACTTTGAAAATTGAAATTCCCTTAAAAATTAATTGACCTTAATATCGCCAGAGGGGGCACATGGGCCGATAATAGAGTCATCTAACATTTACAAACCCAAGTACCTTGCATTATATTAGTTCAAGTTCAATAACATAGATGACCTTATAGAAGGCGCGCAATTTAACAGGACGGAGAAGGTGTACTCCGGTACAGACCTCCACCTCCTAAGGTTTAACCACGGTATGGACAGTTTTGAAGTGTTGAATCTTGGAACACATAAATTTTAAGATAAAAATATACAAGTTGGAAAATATCTTGATAGAGAATCTGTTCTAATTTGTTTTCTGAAGTAAAGTAATCTTGATGGTGTTTGTGAAGTAGGCGAAGTCCAGTCAGTTGCGCAGAGAGTTGGCGGCCTCTCTTGCCGATGTCAAGATGGGGTCGCCGGACCCCAACGTACCCTGAGATACCATCCTCCCGTATATTGAGAGGTGCAGTCAAGGCAATGGCCACCAAGGTCCATGTAGCATTGTTCGGCCGAAGGATAGAGTGGACGGTTGGAGTCCAGCTTCCAAGCTACTCCCAATAATGACAGTCCCAAAGGAAGCAGTTTAGAAGTAGTCTTGGGCGGAACGAGGTGGGCCCATACCCCGCGCCGACATCCCTCGCAAGTTGACACGACGTGGCCTCAGGTGAAAGTAGGGCACTACTGTAATATCGAATTTTGGGACGACAGTAACTGATTCATAGACAGTGTTACATGTGGCGCAGGTAAGGTGGGCGACTATGGAGGACGAGTGTACGGAGTTTCAGACTTAGGTTTGGAGGCAGGGTCGGTAATGAGAGAATAGTAATGAAATTATTGAAGGGAAGGTTTTCACAATAGGATTTGAACATAAAAGAAAGTTAATGCACGATATAACTTAATTACCTACAATTTTCTACGACCCACAGGGGCAGAAGGCCTCCTTATTTTAACTTGCTTGCATAAAACGTAAACTAATAAGATGCTAAGGAATGAAATATATTTGAATCAGCAAATTCGTCACTTGGTGGCATACACCGTAAAGAAAAAGCAAGGGCCTTCACAGAGGTTTTACTTGAGACAGGTGAACACGAAAAATCCGTTCTGTTTCACGGTTACTCCCCAAAAGGGTGACAGGAGTTAGAAAATCTAATATGACGTAAGGTCCATGAAATCTGGGGGCAAGCTTGAATTTTAACCATGACCTGATCCCCAACTTTTAAATTGGTGGGTCTTCGCCACGATCATACCTCATTTTTACTCTCTGATGAGAGGCTTTAAGATTACTTTTAGCTTTTGTCCATACATCCTGCATGTTCTCTAGGTCTATTGTCTCTGGTAAAAGCTCATTGACTGACCACAAATTGGACAAGGGAGTGTTGGGAACAAACTGAAACATAAGAGATATGGGAGAAAACTTGTGAGACTCGTGAACGGCCGAGTTAGAGGCTAATGATAACCAGTATAACGAAGTGTCCGAACGAAAATGATCTTCGTGGTGGAAGGCAATGAGGGCAGATCGATGACCACCAAGGACCAAGTAGCATTGTTCGACCGAAGGACAGAGTGGCCGGTTGGAGTCCAGCTTCCAAGCTACTCCCAATAACTCCGAATAACTCGCTCAGCTAGAGATGGCTATGGGTAGTACGCAGACGTCGTGGCATGTAAGATAGAGAGATCGAAAGAGAACTTACGAAATAAATTAGAGGTGAACGCTTTAGCGTTATCAGAAACAATGTATTGACAGGGTCCAAATGACATTGAGACAAGAAACAGCGGACTGAACAGTGGCAAGCCTAGTCGAAAATAGCCATGATGACCGTGTGAATCCATCCACACACACAAGAATGAATTGATTCCCATTCCCTTTAGACTGAGGAAAGGGTCCGACGTAATCTATGTATAATCTCTCCATAGGGTGAGATGCTTGGTGTGATGACAATAGCCCTACGTTAGTAGACAACGTGGGCTTGCTAATCAAACAGGACTTACATGATTTAACCAGTTCTCTAACCTCGTCGTCCATACTCTTCCAGATAAACGTCTCCCTTATCTTCTCTCTAGTTTTGAAGATACCCAGATATCCCTCTAATGAGGTCTCATGGTAATACTTGAAAATCATAGGCACTAGAACAGCTGGAACCACAGTTTTCATCTTCTGATCGTGCCTCGAAAAGCAACACAGAACTCATTCCTCAAAACATAAGGGAGAGCATGTTCCCCAGAAGAAAGGGCTTCCATAATCGGAGCCAACACCGGATCTTCACGTTAGCATTTCGTTATATCATGAAATAGCCTAGGGGCATCATTCAAAATGGAACTTATACAAGGAGGTGTGGAAATAGAACGTGAAGGACTTTCCTCCGCGTAAACAGAATCAGAATCGCCAGAAAACATTCGGCTTAATACATCGGCGACCATATTCTCAGATCCCTGAATGTGTCGCACGTCAAACTGAAACGCTGAAATCCCCATCGCCCAACGGACGATTCGGCCAGTACAACCGGGCCTAGCCAAAACCCAGCTCAGATCCGGATTGTCGGTCTCTAATTCAAATTTAACATGCTCAAGGTAAAGACGGAATTTTTCTAAGGCAAATAGGACGGCCAGTCCTTCTAACTCGTATATAGAGTATTTGGCCTCTTGAGGTGACAAGGTTCTAGACGCATAGGCAACTGGCCTCTTTCCGAGTTCAGACCCCTGAAGAAGAACCGCAGCGACCGCAGATGACGAGGCGTCTGTCTGTACAACTTCTTGAAGAAATCTGGCATAGCCAAGAACGGGGCGTTACAGAGAGCTAATTTCAGATCCTCGAACGCAGCTTGCTGTGACAGCCCGCATTCAAACTTGACACCTTTCCTGCGGAGAATGTTTAGGGGTGCTGCCATATTAGCGAAGTTGTGGATGAATTTCCTAAAGAAAGGTGACACAATCTACCACAAGAAGGACATAGATGGTTTAGCAAAAAATACCTTTGACAACTTGAGCGTCGATCCAGCTTTACGAAAGCGTTTTAGAGCTTCCTCAAGATGAGCTAAGTGTTCTTCAAAGGTCTCAGAGAAAATAACAACTTCATCTAGATAATGGTACAGATATTCAAATTTAATATAGGAGAAGACCATATCTAGCAGCCTAGTAAAAACCGCCGCGCCCGTCGGGAGCTCGAGAGGCACGCGGTTATATTCATACAGATTCCAGTCGGTAACGAAAGCAGTTAGATATTTCGATTCTTCCACCAGAGGTATCTGATTATAGGCTGGTTAAAATCTAAGATAGTGAAGAACTTAGCCTTACGAAACCAAGTAAAACATGAATACAAGTCCGGAAGGGGTACTGAATATAGTATGATCTTACGATTTAACGCCCTATAATCAATTATTGGCCTGAAGCCGCCTTGAGGTTTCAGCATCATTAAAATGGGGGAAGAATACCCTGACTTTGAGGGTACAATGACACTATCCTTCAGCATTTGGTATATGATTTTCTTGAGGGCCTTTATTTTAGGTGGAGATAGCCTGAATGGAGCAAATCTTAGGGTAATCAAATCCGTAACCTCGATCTGTATTCACTTAAGTCAGTCACACCAAGATTTTCCGAAAACACGTCGGAGAATGACTGACAAAATTTTCGAATACAACTAGCCCGATCCCCAGCTACATGCCTAAGGTCTAACGACATCTCACTCTGGGTAGGCGAAATCATACAAGAGGATACAGAATTACATTTTAAAAGAAGTATATGGAAATTACTCCTAAATTTGAATGTGCAGGATTTAAGATCGAGCATGATACCGGAATATTACATGAAATAAAACCCAAATATCACAGGGCATGACAAATTTTAGCAACAAATAACTTAAACTTCCATGTAAATTCAGAAATACGAATTTTGGCCTGAATGAATCCTAAAATTTCTAGTGGAGAAGAATCAGCCGAAACACATTTTACAGAAGAAGAAACATATTCAGGAAATTTACAACAAAACTTAAATATGGAATTTTGTATGCTATTGGTTCGGGGCGTCGACCTATAGCGATCATTTGCATCTACTTGCACCATGTGATATGAACCTGCGTGTAATTGGAATGGAGGAAGTGTAGAGTGTTGAATGTGAGGAAAGGAACGTTAAGGACGACACAAACACCCAGTTCCCAGGCCAGGGATATTAATCATTTACAATTAAAAACCCCTGACCCAGCTGGGAATCGAACCCGGGGCCGCCGGGTGACAGGCGGACGCGTTGCCCCCTACAACGCGGGGCCGGACTAAATTTGGATTTCCATTCTTCTGAAATAATAGAGCCAATACTTCCTGAATCTAAAAGGGCAGTAACGGGTTCATTGCTTATTTCAATTTTAAGTTATGGGACAAAACTTGGAGTTTCAGACGCAATCTTGAGGCACACATTAGGACCTTCAAAGATGGTCTTAGTCTTTCTTCCTGATTATGTGACAGGATACCCTCAGGCCTAAACTGGGCTGAGCTGAGGGGAGAGGACTCAGCCGGGTACTTTAGTTATTTTCTATTGCTGTGGTCAGCAAAGGTAGAACCAGAAGTAGAAAAAGAAGGTGCACTATTTGAGGAGTTACATTTCTTAGCCAGGTGTGTGAATGGCCGGTATTTGAAGCAACCTTGAGAAGATGACGCTCCATTTTAGGTCCGTTGGTTTTTAATAGAGGACACATATTTCTTAGATGGTCCCCCGACGCACATGCGTAATATTTGCGGGGAGAGAAGATTCGGTGAGGGTGTGGCCGAGAAATATTAGAAGAAGGGGTGGTTCTCGAGCGACTCGCAGAGTATCTGCATATCTTACTCCCTCCGCGGACAAGGACATGGCCTTCAGTTTCGCAAAAGTTTGTGGACGGGAAGCAAAACATAAATATGATCTGTAAGATGGTGAAATCCCTTCAGTAATAGTCTGTACAATTTGACCTTCGGAATAATGCAAGGCAAAAACTCTGGTGTAAAAATGTCTTGTATGAATTCAGCGAGATTTTCATCTAGCCTTTGGACTCGGAAGTAATAGTTTTGAATTAGAGATGACAACGCTCTCACAGGGATAAAGTTTGCCAACAAGTGGGCTTAGAAAGTTTCGATGGAACATCTTTTCGATATCGTCTTAACAATTTTATCTGATAGAACCCCAACAGTGTAAGGGTAAATGATCTGTAAGATCTGTGAATGTGACAGAGCAAACACCAAAGCATGGTCCTGGAATTCTACAAGCAATCTTAGGAAGGTTATGACGTTGTTTGTTAAATTCACGAAAAATTTCGAAATCTCCTTACGCAACATGTCTAAAGGATGTGGTAGTTGCTAAAGCCCGGTGATGTGACCGGAGAGTGCGCTGGAGGTTGAGGAGTTTCGAAAGTGGCATAACTAACTAAGAAAGGAGGAGGATGTTTTGGATTACCAATGGGGTTTACAACTTGTTCAGATGGGGCAGAAGCTTGTTGTTGCACTACAGATTCCCCACTATCAGGAGACTTACTAGGGTCCTCCTCTTATAGACATTTAATGGCGCAGCATAGTCAATCTTCCCACTCGCAGACCCGGACAACAACTGATAAACTTTATTAGATAGAGCAGAGATATGTTCAGCCAGTGAGTTAGCCGTACTTGAATTTTTATCACTGATTTTCAGAGACAATAGATACCCTACTCACTTATAGAAATGAAAGTGTCTAGCCTGAACACGTGTAAGCTCGTTACCAGAGGGCTCACTTCCATCAAAGAAACTCATAACAGAAGCAAGGTCTGTATTCTTAGTGGTGATTGTGGATAAAGCGTCACCAACACAGGATACTAACAGGCAAATACAAAAAATATTTGAGTGTAGATGCATCTGTTGCAACCTTGCCACCAGACTGGACCTTTCTAATAGCAAGTTCATAAATGAGTTCTTCCTTGCGCAAATACCAATGGGAAAGAACCTCTCTAGGACCAGACATAATGAACGAAATTTTTCACAAAATTTTGAAAAATCCGATATCAGAAAAATATCTAGCTTTCAATTTCAAATTTTAAGGAAAGGCGTCAATAGGGGCTTTGTCCAGGCCCAGTCAACCATGCTCTGCTACCACTTGTTAAGGCAATTTCGTGGAACGCAGAGGTGTAAGTAGTTGCCGGGGTGAATGGGCGGACAAGGAAATGACCAGGGCATAAATTAAAGCACTAAATTTTGAAATTTTATTTCTTTCCTTCCTTTTTTATTTTAAAATTTGATAGAAGATTTGGAACCAATAACAGTTAAATAGAATAACAATGAGCTCGTCAGCTCCGATAACAACAGCAGACTATAAGTCCAGGTACAAGAACAAGAGAGAATTATCAACACGATAACATACAAAACAAGGGATTAGCATTATAGCTCTGAACAGGTACACTATTTTATAAGAGCATGGTTGCTCCACTCACTTGCTATCGTCTAGGAGTTTGAGCTCCAAAAGTTAATATAGTCCAGCCTCTCAGAGGCACAAATTTCTTACAAAGTTATGCCTGAGAAACTTCAAATTATGTATTGACAGTCACTTCTGATCAACAGCTTTTTACACACTGGTCTATAAACAACTGCAATTGAAACAGGAACAATGAGAGCCCATTCTAAATTGACTTAATGTAAGAGGAATGGGTTTAACATGATCGGCCATGAACAAAAGGCTAGGAGGCGAAACACTTGCACTCCTTTTAGGAAAACTCTTAAAACCCTAAGTGGGCTTATGGCCCCAAGTTGCAGTGGCTAAGCTTATTCGACAGAGGGGTGACTAAACGAGAAATATTAAATATTAAATGAAAAAAAATGTGTTAAGAATTTAGTGGTTTAGAAAATTTTAGGCACCCCATACCAAGTTGAATGGGAGTCAACAAAGTGTAATCACATTTTGTTCCCATAGTTTACATATTTCCCAGTCTGGATTTGAACAGAAAATCTTCATTTAAACCATTAAATTACAACTTTACATGAAATGAAAGAGGTGTGAATCTTTCCCCTCAAGTTATCTGCCGGAGCTATCACATGTTAAAAAAAATTCTGCCATTACCTTGTTTTGTTTTGTTGAGCTTTACGTACGCCGAACTGCGGCCCCTGCCACCGAATAACACGCCGCGCTCACTAAACCGGAGCGATGAAAATGGCAATACGGCGCTGAAGCGTTATAGCATTTCGAGGAGAAGTTTCCAGAACTATTTACAGATAGGCTGGATGCCTGTACACACCCCCAATTCTAACTGAAACGGATGCCTCGGTGATGAGCTGTCTAAAGTGACAAGGACTGGCCGGCTCCTGTGGATACAGCAGTGGTTTTACATGACCGCACGGAAAAAGTCCAGCGGCGTTAGCTCGGGCGATCTGGCGGGCCAGGGGACAGGTCCTCCCCTCCTATCCATGTAACAGGATACGTCACATGGAGATGGTTCCGGACGACCATTGCCGCGTGCGGTGTAGCTCCGTCATGTTGAAGCCGCGTCCTGCAGCGGTCAAGGAGTGGCACATGTTCCAAAAACGGTGGTAGTTCAATTTGGAGAAACCGCAGATAGCGTTGGCTGGTCAGATGGCCCTCAAAGAAATGGGGACGGATGAGGTGATCACCCTTGATTCCACACCATATATTCACGCGCCGCTGTACCTGAAAAGCTGTCTGTCGCACCCAATGGGGATTATCCACACTCCAGTAATGCATATTATGGCGATTAACGGTTCCATTGTTGTGGAATCGTGCTTCGTCCGCAATTAAGAGAGTCGCTAGACAAGCAGGATCAGTGTCCACATGCTGTAGGATCAATTGACAGAACGCCACCCGGGCGTCGAAATCATGACCATAGAGCTCCTGGTGTAAGCGCAAATAGTACGGGTTAAACCGGTGGGTATGCAATATCCGCCTAACAGACGCTCGGCTGATGTTCGTCTCCTGTGCAATGGCCCGTGTGCTAGTATGAGGGTTTCGCCGGATAGCGCCAAACACGACCTCTTCATTGTCAGCAGACGTCACGGGATGATCTCGAATAGGCCGTGTCCTTCCCAAGGATGCAGTATCCCGCAGGCGTCTTTCCACACTCCGAAATGTCATGCCCGTTGGTTGTCGTATATCCATATAGCGTTCTTTGTAGAGGCGTTGTGCCTGGTGTTCATTCTGTCTAGCTTCTCCATAGAGAAGTAACATATCTACGTATCCACATACTCGTCGCTGGAATACATCTCGAGGCAGTGATTTCACTTTTTGTTGTGAATTGCTTCGAAGGAGGGAGTTCGTGCAGCTACATACTTACCTGCCATCGCATGTTGTTATCGTTCCAATGGGGCATACATAGCCCTACCTGTCGTCTGCGAGGCTTGGAACATGTACGACATAGCTAACTGGCCACAGACTATAATCTTCTCATCCTCGTCCAACCCAGCACCATACCCACTGCAACGATACATACGGTCTTTTTACATGGTCAAATAAATAAATAAATCAGTCCTTGGGAGCTATCAAGTATGCAACCTTACCACATCCCAGGCAACTGACTGTTATAAAAAGTATAATGTGTGTTTCGAACCTCCTATCTCGAGCACTGTCCACTATCGCATATCACCCCGCCCGCTTGCCATATGAGCTACTACGACGCTTGACATAAGGCGCCCACTTCCCACCCCATACAGTACCGTACTCCCGGTCTGTGCGTCCACCTCCTGTTTTAAAGTACGGATCCTGCGTATCTGTACTCGTTTTACGGGTTCTTTCGAGGTACCTATAATAAATTAATAGTGGCGCTCACGAGTCCTGCTGTCTTCTAGCTCGTAAACACACATCTCGTTATATTACCACGGTTTAGCTTGATGATGATGCTTGGTGTTTAAAGGGGCCTAACATCGAAGGTCATCGGCCCCTTACCACGGTTTATGGAGAGGGACCGATGTCTTTCAGATTTGTAGTAAACGTGACGGAATGCATAAAACTGGATCGCAAGGGGCTGGTCGACCACCCGGTATATAGATGATCAGATCCCAGGCCATATAAATCCATATCCAGTGTACCAATTTAAAATTCAGAGTGATGGAGTTTATTTATATTATTGCCAAGCACTGCCTTTATCCTGGTAGGGATATGGTATGCACAATATAAATTAAATTACTTTAAAATAATAATAAAGTTACTTACTATCTTCTCAGAAACGGTTACATCCAAATTCATATCTCCATAGTAACACACATTGTACCTGCACTTATCTTTCATTTGCAACTTTTTTAAATAATTCTTCGCGTTTAACAGAAAACCAGTCGATGTCCCCATATGGTGATCGATATAAATCAATCACAATAGTACTTATGTCATGAAGGAGTACTGCTGTTATCTCGAAGTTTTTCTTTTCACATAAATAAGAAACATCCATAACCTCACAATTTAAAGACTCCGTTGTGAATATAGCTGTACCTCCATGTGTTTGTATTCCTACAATATACTGACTGCAATTTATAGCCATTTAGTTTCACATAATCCCCTGCATCTTTTTGAAGCCATTGTTCAGTTATACAGATAACTTGTACAGAATTTTGAGCCAAGAAATTTCAGTTGAATCAAATGTATTTCTTAAGCACTGGCTGTTCCATACTACTATATCAAACTTAATAATATTAAAAGGTTCTACACCGCTAATATTTACCAGATCATCACAACTATTTTCATGAATTTCAGAATGTGGATATCATTATTAACCCTAATTATTTCTTTATTTACACTTGAATTTGGAATAAGATCATGCCTGTACGAAATATTAGCTATTACCACATTGTTGTGAGGAAGCTTACCTAATTTATTTTTTCAGTTAAAGTATGACATTTTTCACCAGCGCTTCGTGCAGCGTTGCTCGTCCCTATGATTATCACAGCAACATCACTGTCTGTCAAGTCTGATGTCCTGCTTTTAATATCCTTCACAACAGTGCAAATCGGAATAGTATTTTTGACTTCTTCACTTGCTTTGGACTTGATTTACGAGTCGTGATTGTTTTAATTGCCCGTGAACTCTGTCCACATTGCCCCCAGGTGGATCCGATCTCGCTGTCTTCTACACAACTAATACCTCATAGTAAATATATTACTAGTGGAAATTAGGAAGTCCGAATGGATCGAACTATCCACAGATTCACGACAATTCACTCATTTTTCTATCCGCGTCCATTCCTGCTCACCTGGAATTAACCCATCCTGCTCATTAGATCCTTGCAACCTCTTGTAAAGAACCAATCAATATTCTTCTCTTCAATTTCTCATTCTCTAGCTTGAGTACTTGCAAGCCATGTTGTAAAATAGCTATAAAAAAAAGCCGAAGTGGGTTTACTGTTCATGTCTTGTGTGCTTTCACTCACTAAACTCTCAACTGAAATGAAAAGCTACATAGGCCTAATTTAAGGAGCGCCAGCATCCGCGTGCTCTCGCTCCCAACTTTGACACGAATAATCATGATTTTTCACCTTTGTCTACGTTACGGCACTTTAAATCAGAATGTTTTCTGAAAATAACGCATTCCACGCCATTTTTGCATTTAAAACACTTGTTTTCCGCATTTAGATTAGTAGTATAATAGGCGGATTCGGGCGCCACCTCCTCCGGCTCTCGGGAGAGGCCTCCACCTCCCGCGGGAAATTTGAATTTTGGCGGGAAATTTGAATTTTGGCGCGAGATTTGAATTTGTAAACAAAGCCACGTTTTTTTGACAGCTGTCATCGACAACAACGCATCGCTAAACTCACTGCTGCCATCTTGACGGGCCTAAACCTCAGTGGTACCAACTTAACCTAACTAGCGCGAGATTTGAATAGGTAAACAAATCCAAGTGTTTTTTGACAGCCACGTGCTTTTTGACAGACAACAACGCATCGCTAACCTCACTGCTGCCATCTTGACGGGCCTAAACCTCAGTAGTACCAACTTAACCTCACAAGCGCGAGATTTGAATTTGTAAACAAATCCACGTGTTTTTTGACAGCCACGTGCTTTTTGACAGACAACAACGTATCGCAAACCTCAGTGCAGCTATCTTGACGGACCTAAACCTTAGTGGTACCAACTTAACCTCACTAGCGTGAGATTTGAATTTGTAAACAAATCCACGTGCTTTTTTGACAGCTGTCATCCGCCATCTTTAAACTACAGAGCACCGCGCTGCCCTCTTTATCGCAGTAGCTGCAAATTCGTCACCTGTCATCCGCAGTGCTGTCATTTTAACGGGCCTAAACCTTAGTGCTACCAACTTAACCTCACTAGCGCGAGATTTGAATCGGTAAACAAATCAACGTGCTTTTTTGACAGCTGTCACCAGCCATCTTTAATCTGCAGAGCACAGTGCTGCCCTCTTTAGCTACTTACCTTTGAAATGTAGTGGCGGATAATTTGAAAAATGCTTTTTGACAGCAGCCATCTTTGAGCACCGTGCTGGCCTCTTTAGCTAGATACCTTTGAAATGTGGTGGCAGGCAATTCCACGTGACAGCAGCCATCTTTAATCAAGAGAGCACCGTGCTGCCCTCTTTGTGCCGGTGGCAAATTCCACGTGCTCTTCTTTGGAAACAGACTCACGTGCTTTTTTCTGACAGCTGTCATCCGCCATCTTGCATCACAAATCTCAGTGCTGCACTCTTTAGCTAGATACCTTTGAAATGTGGTGGTGGCAATTTGAAAAATTCTATGTGCTCTTGTTTGGAAACAAAGCCACGTGCTTTTTTGACAGCTGTCATCCGCCATCTTTAATCAATAGAGCACTGTGCTGCTTTCATGCGGGTAATTTCGTCAGCTGTCATCCGCCATCCTTAATCCGCAGAGCACCGTGCTGCTCTCTGTAGTAGCGGGCAATTTGAAAAGTTCTGTTAGCTGTCATCCGCCATCTTAAATCAAGAGAGCACCGTGCTGCCATCTTTAGCTAGATACCTTTGAAATGTGGTGGCGGCAAATTGAAAAATCCCACGTGCTCTTGTTTAGTAAACAAACTCACGCGCTTTTTGTCAGCTGTCATCCGCCATCTTACATCGCAAACCTCAGTGCTACACTCTTTAGGTACATACCTTTGAAATATGGTGGCGGATAATTAAAAAAAAATTCTACAGCAGCCATCTCTCGACGCTAATTGCACAAGATGGTGGCTATACATGACTCCTTAAAGGTACTTATGCAAGATGGCCGCTATACATAGGTTCTTATGAGACGCCCTTCGGATGCTTGCGCAAGATGGCGGTTATACAAGGCTCCTTATGAGACACCCTAGGGATGCTTGCGCAAGATGGCGGTTGCTCTTATGAGGCGGCTTAAGGGTCCTTGCACAAGATGGCTAGAGCCGCCCTAAGGATGCTTGCGCAAGATGGCGGCTATACACGACTCCTTATGAGACGCTTTAAGGGTGATTGCGCAAGATGGCTGCCGCTCCTAGCTTAGAGGCTAACGTGTCGTGCTAGTTCGATTTATTAAATTTAGGGCTTAAATGCAAAATGTTAAATATCTCGAAAACGGTGCACCGTAGAGCAAAACGGACAAAATTGTTCTGCCTAATACGTAGGTTCGCAGTAAGAGGAACAAGAAAAACATAGTCTAATGATGGGATCAACGGTTCGGTTCCTACTTAGGCCCTTTGGCATTTGCTCTGTTTTAGCTTGTATTGAAGCGAGTCTTCGTAACATGATCAGGTCTAGCTATGGTAGAAAGTATAACGTACCATGCTGGTTCAATTCATTAAATTTAGGGCTTAAATGCAAAATGTTAAATATCTCGAAAACGGTGCACCGTAGAGCAAAACGGACAAAATTTTTCCGCCTAACACGTAGGTTCGCAGTATCAGGAACAAGAAAAACATAGTCTAATGATGAGATCAACGGTTCGATTCCTACTTAAGCCCTTTGGCATTGGCAGCTATCTAATTCTACAAGATGGTGGCTGCTCTTATGAGACACAAGATGGCTTGAGACGTCCTAGGGATGCTTACGCAAGATGGCGGACACAAAATGGTGACTATACATAGCTCCTTATGAGACAGCCTAGGGGTGCTCGCACAAGATGGCGGCTACTCTTATGAAGAAAGCTAGCTTAGAGGCTACTGCGCAAGATAACGGTTGCTGTTATGCATGCGGTAGAGAGCAATTTGAAATTCTATGTGCTTAATCAACAGAGCACCCTGCTGCCCTCTTTGGCTGAAATGTGGTGGCGGATAATTTGTAAAATTCTTTTGACAGGTGTCATCTTTAAACAATGGCGACTATACATAGGCTTTTAAGACCTTATCATTCTCCTCCTCCTCCTCCTCCGCCACTTATGTCAAGGCATAGCTTTATATCGAACAAGTTTAAACCTGCATCGCGAAGGCAAGCGTGTGCAGCGATAACATTATTGTACATGTTTAGACTTGCGAAACAAAAGAAGAGTAGAATCTAACGCTGTACTCGATACAACATGTGACCAGAACATTGATTGATGTGTTCAGAACACAAAATAAGTGATCAAGACTAGAATGGAACACTTTACTCAATACATCATGTGTTTAGAACATGTCAGGGGATACCCTTGTTCTAAGAAGATCAGATTGAAACATAACAAGACTAGAATCGAACACTGTACTCGATGTCGTTAACTTCAACATGTGATTAAAACATTGTTTGGTGTGTTCAGAACACTACATAAGTGATCAAGACTAGAATCGAACGCTGTACTTAATACAACATGTTAGGGGATACCTTTGTTCTAAGAAGATCAGGTTAAAACATAAAAAGACTAGAATTGAACACTTTACTCAATACAACACGTCAGGGGATAACATTGTTCTAAGAAGATCAAATTGAAACATAACAAGACTAGAATCGAACACTGCACTCGATGTCGTTAACCTTAACATGTGATCAGAACACTACATAAGTGATTCAGAACATTGATTGATGTGTTCAGATCACTAAACAACTAGAATCGAACACTGTTCTCGACGTTGTTAACTTCACCATGTGATTAGAACATTGTCTGACGTGTTCAGATCACTAAATAAGTGATCAAGACTAGAATTGAACACTGTACTCAATACAACACGTCAGGGGATAACTTTGTTCTAAGAAGATCAAATTGAAACATAACGAGACTAGAATCGAACACTGCACTCGATGTCGTTAACCTTAACATGTGATCAGAACATTGATTGATGTGTTCAGATCACTAAACAAGTAGAACCGAACACTGTACTCAATACAACATGTCAGGGGATACCTTTGTTCTAAGAAAATTAGATTGAAACATAACAAGACTAGAATCGAACACTACACTCGATGTTGTTAACCTTAACATGTGATCAGAACACTACATAAGTGATTAAGGCTAGAATCGAACACTGTACTCGATACAACATGTTAGGGGATACCTTTGTTCTGAGAACATTAGATTGAAACATAGCAAGACTAGAATCGAACACTGTACTCGATACAACATGTGATTAGAACATTGTTTGATGTGTTCAGAGCAAAAGTACAACTTCAATGATTTACCTAGTGTAAAAATAAAAAAGACACTGTGCACATATCGCGTAGCTATCTCGCTTAGTAAACGATACAACTTTAATGATTTGCCTAGTACGAAAATCAAAAACACACTGTGCGCATATCGCATACCTAACTCGGCAACACTTCAAATGATTTGCTTAGTGCGAAAATAAAAAAAATACATACCGCGTAGCTAACTCGTTCACTGCACTGCTAAGACGCTTAGTAATTGCAAATACACTGATATATGTCATGCTAAAATCAAGAAAGCACACTACGTAGCCAACTCGCTCGGTCACACTGCAAATACATTACGATACGTTACTCTTTTTTTCTCGAAACACACACACACACAAACGGATAAGAATGTTGCGAGATACTACATACTTACATGTTTAAAAAAAAATAGGGGGGTGAAAAATCATAAATTATATGTACAGATGTTGTCTCCTCCAAGTTGTAAGACGAAATAGACGCAGTACTGCGAGTTTCCGCTATAGCTGGCGAAAAGAAGTAGCATGATATCTCAGCAAAAAAATACGCGTGAGCTTGCATACACGCAAGTCAGACACAATGATGGATAC
The DNA here is from genome assembly GCF_040414725.1 of Anabrus simplex. NCBI lineage: Eukaryota > Metazoa > Arthropoda > Insecta > Orthoptera > Tettigoniidae > Anabrus > Anabrus simplex. The sequence continues at coordinate 803,862,565 of NC_090266.1, forward strand.
CGCGATTCAAATCCTGGCAACTTATGCCGTCAGGAAGGGCATCCGGCTAGATCATGTAATTACACGTTATGACGATCGCGCAGGTCCCTCGCCTAGCATTTGCTATTTTTACGGCTTCCGACAGTAGGAGTTCGAACCCGCTATCTCCCGAAGTAGCGAGAATGATTGCGGGTACAAGATGTTGATGGTGATTCATCTGTCGGATGGTGGTGATAAGCCTTGTGCAGGCTTCTTCGGTAGGAGTAGGCTATGTACCGGCACCGGGTTTTACCCTCTCCCTACTGTTGTATATTACATTTTAGGCAGTTTTGAATAACCAGAGGGTGTGCAAAAAGCCAGCATTAAGTAAGGACATATAACGCTGTTGATGAGGACGTTAAACCTTACGCAAGCTTCTCCGAAACTGATTGCGGGTACAAGATCTTGATGGTGATTCATCTGTCGGAAGGAGGCGATAAGCCTTGTGCAGGCTCTTTCAGCAGGAGTAGGCTATGTACCGGCACCGGGTTTTACCCTCTCCCTACTGTAGTATATTACATTCTTAGGCAGTTTCGAATAACCAGAGGGTGTGCAAAAAGCCAGCATTAAGGAAGGACATATAACGCAGTTGATGGGGACGTTAAACCTTGGGCAGGCTTCTCCGAAACTGATTGCGGGTACAAGATGTTGATGGTGATTCATCTGTCGGATGGAGGCGATAAGCCTTGTGCAGGCTCTTTCGGCAGGAGTAGGCTATGTACCGGCACCGGGTTTTACCCTCTCCCTACTGTAGTATATTACATTCCTAGGCAGTTTCGAATAACCAGAGGGTGTGCAAAAAGCCAGCATTAAGTAAGGACATATAACGCAGTTGATGGGGGCGTTAAACCTTGTGCAGGCTTCTCCGAAACTGATTGCGGGTACAAGATGTTGATGGTGAGGGCTTTCGACAGTAGGGGTTCGAACCCGCTATCTCCCGAAGTAGTGAGAATGATTGCGGGTACAAGACGTTGATGGTGATTCATCTGTCGGATGGTGGTGATAAGCCTTGTGCAGGCTTCATCAGCAGGAGTAGGCTATGTACCGGCACCGGTTTTACCCTCTCCCTACTGTTGTATATTACATTCTTAGGCAGTTTCGAATAACCAGAGGGTGTGCAAAAAGCCAGCATTAAGTAAGGACATATAACGCTGTTGATGGGGGGCGTTAAACCTTGTACAGGCTTCTCCGAAACTGATTGCGGGTACAAGATGTTGATGGTGATTCATCTGTCGGATGGAGGCGTTAAGCCTTGTGCAGGCTCTTTCGGCAGGAGTAGGCTATGTGCCGGCACCGGGTTTTACCCTCTCCCTACTGTAGTATATTACATTCTTAGGCAGTTTCGAATAACCAGAGGGTGTGCAAAAAGCCAGCATTAAGTAAGGGTATATAACGCTGTTGATGGGGGCGTTAAACCTTGTACAGACTCCTTCAACAGGAGTAGCCTATGTGCCGGCGCCGTGCAAGCTCTTTCGATAGGAGTAGGCTATGTGCTGGCACTGTGTTTTAACCTCTCCGTACAATCATAATATTTTATGTTAGGAACTTACACTAGAAGGAATTACCTACACGATTAAGAAAATGTTCCGTGAGTTACAAGTAGCTTATCAGCACGCAGTGTCCTCGCTGTTCGTTCAAGGTTACTACAGCCGGAAGACGAGTGTTCAATTTCAGTCAACGCATGCATTCCTCACCTCGCTCTGACTGACTGCGCGGATACAACTTCAAAGACAGTGTTCTAAGCGGCGGAACAAAAAATCGAACAACGAATGATGTAACCCGGTGTGAGCACATAGCCTGTTCCTAAAGCTTAACACTTTTTACAGCTAGATGCGGTTCCTAACGTAACAGGACCGGGATTAAAAATATATTTTACAGCCGAGTGCCCCTTCCTAACATGAGATATTAAATCGCAAGAATCTGTTTTACGGCCGAGTGCCCTTCCTGACGCCACATTTAAAATCACAAGAATCTGTTTTACAACTGGATGCCCTTCCAGGATTTTAAATAGCAGTATCTAGCCTCTTACATCATACACTATTGTTTTACGGTCGGTTGCCCTTCCTGACGTCAAAGAACTGGGATTAAGAAACTGTTTTACAACTAGATGCTCTTTTTAACACGAGAATCGGGGTTTTACAGCTAGATGCTCTTCATAGATTTTAAATCACAGTATCTAGTGTTACACTTCACGAACTATTATTCTACGACTGGTCGCGCTTCCTGACACAAAACTAGCAGTATCTAGCCTCTTACATCATACACTATTGTTTTACGGTCGGTTGCCCTTCCTGACGTCAAAGAACTGGGATTAAGAATCTGTTTTACAACTAGATGCTCTTTTTAACACGAGAATCGGGGTTTTACAGCTAGATGCACTTCTTAGATTTTAAATCGCAGTATCTAGTGTTACACTTCACGAACTATTGTTTTACGACTGGTTGCCCTTCCTGACACAAAACTAGCTGTATCTAGCCTCTTACATCATACACTACTGTTTTCGACCGGTTGCCCTTCCTGACGTCAAATAACTGGGATTAAGAATCTGTTTTACAACTAGTTGCCCTTTCTAACACGAGAATCGGGGTTTTACAGCTAGATGCTCTTCTTGGTGCAGGAACTAAGATTTTAAATTGCTGTATCTAGTGTCTCACATCACCAACTATTGTTTAACGGCCGGATGCCCTTCCTGACGCAAAACTAAGATTTTAAATCGCAAGAATTTGTTTTAAGACTAGTTACACTTCGTGATGAAAGAAATAAGATTTTAAATTACAGTATCTAGCCTCTTACATCATACACCATAGTTTTACGGCTATTTACCCTCCTTGACGCGAGGACTAAGATTATAACTCGCCAGAATCTGTTTTACTGCTAGATACCCTTCTTAACGCGAGAACTAAGATTTTAAATCGCAAGAATTAATTTTACAGCCGGGTGTTATTTTTTATGAGAGAAACAAGATTTTAAATTGCAGTATCATGTGTCCCACACCACAAACTATTGTTCAATAGCTAGATGCCCTTCGTGACGCATAAACTATTAGTATCTAGCCTCTTACATCATACACCATAGTTTTACGACCGGTTACCCTTCCTGACGTTAAAGGACTAGGATTTTAAATCGCAGTATACGCGACAAATCTGTTGTAGCGGGTTTTATAACTAGATGTCCCGGTACCGGCACATAGCCTACTCCTACCGAAGAAGCCTGCACAAGGCTTATCACCTCCATCCCACAGATGAATCACCATCAACGTCTTGTACCCGCAATCATTCTCGCTACTTCGGGAGATAGCGGGTTCGAACTCCTACTGTCGGAAGCCGTAAAAATAGCAAATGCTAGGCGAGGGACCTGCGGGATCGTCATAACGTGTAATTACATGATCTAGCCGGATGCCCTTCCTGACGGCATAAGTTGCCAGGATTTGAATCGCGGTATCCATCATTGTGTCTGACTTGCGTGTATGCAAGCTCACGCGTATTTTTTTGCTGAGATATCATGCTACTTCTTTTCGCCAGCTATAGCGGAAACTCGCAGTACTGCGTCTATTTCGTCTTACAACTTGGAGGAGACAACATCTGTACATATAATTTATGATTTTTCACCCCCCTATTTTTTTAAACATGTAAGTATGTAGTATCTCGCAACATTCTTATCCGTTTGTGTGTGTGTGTTTCGAGAAAAAAAGAGTAACGTATCGTAATGTATTTGCAGTGTGACCGAGCGAGTTGGCTACGTAGTGTGCTTTCTTGATTTTAGCATGATATATATCAGTGTATTTGCAATTACTAAGCGTCTTAGCAGTGCGGTGAACGAGTTAGTTACGCGGTATATATTTTTTTATTTTCGCACTAAGCAAATCATTTGAAGTGTTGCCGAGTTAGGTATGCGATATGTGCACAGTGTGTTTTTGATTTTCGTACTAGGCAAATCATTAAAGTTGTATCGTTTACTAAGCGAGATAGCTACGCGATATGTGCACAGTGTGTTTTTGATTTTTACACTAGGTAAATCATTGAAGTTGTACTTTTGCTCTGAACACATCAAACAATGTTCTAATCACATGTTGTATTGAGTACAGTGTTCGATTCTAGTCTTGCTATGTTTCAATCTAATGTTCTCAGAACAAACTTACCCCCTAACATGTTGTATCGGATCACATGTTAAGGTTAACGACATCGAGTGTAGTGTTCGATTCTAGTCTTGTTATGTTTCAATCTAATTTTCTTAGAACAAAGGTATCCCCTGACATGTTGTATCGAGTACAGTGTTCGAATCTAGTTGTTTAGTGATCTGAACACATCAATCAATGTTCTGATCACATGTTAAGGTTATCGACATCGAGTGCAGTGTTCGATTCTGGTCTTGTTATGTTTCAATTTGATCTACTTAGAACAAAGTTATCCCATGACGTGTTGTATTGAGTACAGTGTTCAATTCTAGTCTTGATCACTTATTTAGTGATCTGAACACATCAGACAATGTTCTAATCACATGTTGAAGTTAACAACATCGAGAACAGTGTTCGATTCAAGTCTTGTTAGGTTTCAATCTGATCTTCTTAGTACAAAGGTATCCCCTGACATGTTGTATCGAGTAGAGTGTTCGGTTCTACTTGTTTAGTGATCTGAACACATCAATTAATGTTCTGATCACATGTTGAGGTTAACAACATCGAGTGCAGTGTTCGATTCTAGTCTTGTTATGTTTCAATCTGATTTAATGTTCTAATCGCATGTTGAAGTTAACGGCATCAATTTTAGTCTTGCTAGGTTTCAATCCGATCTTCTTAGAACAAAGGTGTCCCCTGACATGTTGCATCGAGTACCGTGTTCAATTCTAGTCTTGATCACTTGTTTAGCGATCTGAACACATCAATCAATGTTCTAGTTACATATTGAAGCTAACGGCATCGATTCTAGTCATGTTTCAATCTTATTTTCTTAGAACAAAGGTATCCCCTGACATGTTGTATCGAGTACCGTGTTCTATTCTAGCCTTGATCACTTGTTTGGTGATCTGAACGCATCAATCAATGTTCTAGTCACATGTTGATATTAACGGCATCGATTCTAGTCTTGTTATGTTTCAATCTGATTTCTTAGAACAAAGGTATCCCCTGGCATGTTCTAAACACATGTTGTATCGAGTACCGTGTTCGATTCTAGTCTTGATCACTTGTTTAGTGATCTGAACACATCAATCAATGTTCTAATCACAGGTTGAAGATAACAACATCGATTTTAGTCTTGTTATGTTTCTTTCGTAATCCGCAAGTCTAAACATGCATAATAATGTTGTCGCTGCACACTCTTGCCTTCGCGATGCGTGTTCGATAAAGCTATGCCTTAACAGAGGAGGAGGAGGCGGAGGTGGTATGGGAGGAGGAGGAGGAGGAAGAGCAGGAGGTAGAGGAGGTCTCGTATAGTCTCCTTCAAGATAGTAGATGAGAGGTTAGGTTAGCGAATGCACTAATGTTTAATGATAATAGCTAACGGAATTTCAAATTATCCGTCACCACAATTCAAAGGGATAGCAGCACGGTGCTCTGTTGATTAAAGATGGCATCTAGATATAATTTCAAATTGCCGCCACCACATGTTAAATGTATGTAGCTAGAGATAGCAGCACGATGCTCTGTTGAATAAAGATGGCGGATGATAGCTAACGGAAGTTTTTTAAATTATCCGCCACCACATGTTAAATGTATGTAGCTAAAGATAGCAGTACGATGCTTTGTTGATTAAAGATGGCAGATGACCGTAGACGGAATTACCCGCAAGATACCAGCACGGTTCTCTCATGATTAAAGATGGCGGATGTCAGCTGTCAAAAAAGCATGTAGATTTTAAATTACCCACCACCGCCACCACGATAAGGTTTAGTACCGTAAAGATAGCAGCACTGAGGTAAGCGATGCAAGATGGCAGATAATATATGACGGATTTTTTCAAAATTATCCACTACCACATGTTAAATGTATGTACCTAAAGAGTGCAGCACGATGCTCTGTTGATTAAAGGTGACAACTTGTCAAATATAATTTTTAAAATTGCCGCCACCACATTTCAAAGGTAAGTAGGTAAAGAGGGCAGCACGATGCTCTGTAGATTAAAGATGGCAGCTTGTCAAATAGAATTGTTCGAATTGCCCTCCTCAAAGGTATGTAGCTAAAGAGGGCAGCACGGTGCTCTCTAGATTAAAGATGGCTGCTGTTTTTCCGCTACTACGATAAAGATAGCAGCACGGTGATCTGTTGATTAAAGATGGCTGCTGGATACAATTTTAAATTGCCGCCACCACATTTCAAAGGTATCTAGCTAAAGGGTGCAGCACTGTGCTCTCTTGATTGAAGAGGGCAGCACGGTGCTCTCTAGATTAAAGATGGCGGATGACAGCTGTCAAAAAAGCACGTAGCTTTCTTCCCAAACAAGAGAACGTGGAATTTGCCACCACCACATTTCAAAGGTATCTAGCTAAATATAGCAGCACGGCGCTCTCTTGATTAAAGATGGCGGATGACAGCTGTCAGAAAAAAAGCACGTGAGTTTGTTTCCAAACAAGAGCACGTGGAATTTGCCACCGCCACAAAGAGGGCAGCACGGTCCTCTCTGGATTAAAGATGGCGGATGACAAAAGCACGTGAGTTCGTAAAGCACTTCGAATTTGCCGCCACCACATAGAGTGCAGCACGGCGCTCTCTCGATTAAAGATGGCGGATGACAGCTGTCAAAAAATTCACGTGGCTTTGTTTACCGATTCAAATCTTACGCTAGTGAGGTTAAGTTGGTAGCACTAAGGTTTACGCCCGTTAAGATGGCAGCACTGCGGATGACAGGTGAAGAATTTGCAGCTACTGCGATAAAGAGGGCAGCACGGTGCTCTGTAGTATAAAGATGGCGGATGACAGCTGTCAAAAAAGCACGTGGATTTGTTTACCAATTTAAATCTCTCGCTAGTGAGGTTAAGTTGGTACCACTAAGGTTTAGGTCCGTCAAGATGGCTGCACTGAGGTTTGCGATACGTTGTTGTCTGGCAAAAAGCACGTGGCTGTCAAAAAATACGTGGATTTGTTTACAAATTCAAATCTCGCGCTAGTGAGGTTAAGTTGGTAGCACTAACGTTTAGCCCGTTAAGGTGGCAGCAGTGAGGTTAGCGATGCGTTGTTGTCGATGACAGCTGTCAAAAAGCACGTGGCTTTGTTTACAAATTCAAATCTCGCGCCAAAATTCAAATCTCCCGCCAAAATTCAAATTTCCTGCGGGAGGTGGAGGCCTCTCCCGAGAGCCGGAGGAGGAGGTGGCGCCCGAATCCGCCTATTATACTACTTAGATTAAACATTTGTAGAGAGAAAGCACACAAACTACTACCACACGGCGCCATCTTGGTAGCCATCATAGGTATAGCAAGCGAGGAGTTGAATCAGGTGTAATGTTAATGAGTGGAGGAGAGGTAGCTTCATTGAAAAGTTGGAAAATAAGTGTAACAGTGTGTAAATATCTCATTTCTGTGGCTGAGAACGGAAGGGTTACAACTTAAAAAAGGCAGTTTTGTTATTTTACCATCAATGTACAGCTTATTTCGATCTCTACAACCTTCGAAAGTGTTACAATAAAAACTCGAATGTGTTCATGCCAGGAAGCACTTCTAACGGTTTTCAATGTTAGTCGCTTTGTTTAATTCGTAAGGATCATTTTGAGTTGTAACATGTAAAAAGCTATGCACACACCAATTTTCATTTTAAAAATATGTAAAAAATGTATTTTTAGAGACAAGCATGTCAACTGCTGAAATTTTTAAACTCTTCTCCTGAAAAATCATGGATTTTGAGTTGTAACCCTTTCGTTCTCAACCATCGATGTGCTTAATATTTAACCAGCCGAGTGTTTCGTAATAGCGAATGAAGTGAGTTGTATACTTTAATGAAAAATAAATAAAACGGATACAAAAGTTTATTTCGGTCTGCAGTATTTTTTGTTCCTCACCGGGTGAGTTGGCCGTGCTGTTAGGGGCAAACAGGATAGAATATTTATTGGACTACCAAGCAAGTTGGCCATGAGGTTAGGGGCGCGCAGCTGTGAGCTTGCATCCGGGAGATAGTGGGTTAGAACCCCACTGTCAGCAGCCTTGAAGATGGTTTTCCGTGGTTTCCCATTTTCACACCAGGCAAATGCTGGGGTTGTACCTTAATTAAGGCCACGGCCGCTTCCTTCCCATTCCTAGGTCTTTCCTATTCCATCGTCGCCATAAAACAAACAGCAAATAAAAAAAATATGTTGAGTATGGGTAACACAAGTGTCTGAATTAACCTTATTTTGATATTGTGTGGAAGAAGCAACTAGAGAATTTTGAGAGGGAGGAACTCTCCTGCAAGTATGGTATTTGTTCATTGCAGAAACAAAATGGTGAAGATAAGTCCGGCTCTTCTTCACTCTAGCCAACAAAAAGTGAGTGCTTCTAGCAATAAGCGCTACATTATTATTATTATTATTATTATTATTATTATTATTATTATTATTATTATTATTATTATTATTATTAAATGAACACAATATTAACACTGAATTGTTTTATTTAAATTATATGTAGGATACAGGACACTCATCAGTTTAATTTATACACGGCTTTTACATCGTTTTTCCTAAAAGCTTTTATCCTTTTTTTTTCATGTCCTTGATTTTGAATATTTTAGTAAGTATAGAATTCCTGTGTATAGGGGGACACACTGAGCAGCTTAAATTAAGAACCACGAAAAGCTGACTTAGGAGGTTTTGGTCTCCACGTTTTCAATTAAGTGAATAATTGCAAAATGCAATTGATGACTCAACAAGTTAAGTTTGCCAGATCAATGAGTAATTATCGGAAGCATAAAAGTCAGTGTAATTGCAAATTATTACGTAGTATCCAATATTTCTTTAGTTCTTATATATTTTCCTTTAATAAAAGTATATATGTTAATTACAATACAGTAAACTCGACAGTAATTTAAGTACAAGGTTATACATAGAGTAATTAACTCACTATTATTAATATTTGTGTGATGGTTTTGTCTTCTTTATTAAACCCAAACCATCCTTTATGACTAGTCGAAGTTGACATTGAATTTCACTTTCATTTGTTGTTTGCTTGTCGACACTAACTTTCGACATTTTTCTTCACATCAGTAATACAATATTTTAAAACATATTGTGCGTATTTATTTATTTAATTAATTAATTAATTTATTTATTTTTATCTATTTATTTATTTATTTTTATTTATTTATTTATTTATTTATGTATTTATTTATTTATTTATTTATTTATTTATTTATTTATTTATTTATTTATTTATTTATTTATTTATTTATTTATTTACAATCACAGGATAAAGCTACATTGAGTACTTCTCCTTTGCACTGTCAACAGACGAATATAAATTTTGATAATAAAAACCACTCTATCGCGTCAACGTCGCAGGGCTTTCCCAGTACCGGCTAGCTAATGATCCATGCCATTCTAGCCAATGCAACTACAAAGTGATATAAAAATGAATTCATTTGCGAAATTCACAGTCATACAGCACAATCACTGGATATATCACAACGCGACGAAGAATGCAACTTTCCAACCACCCCGAGCCGAGGAAAAATTACCTTACAGAATTGATAACTTTTTCTTCGAAACATAAAATTCTAAAATTTGTAAACAATGTATGAAACATCCCGGTTTTTACTAACATTTGTTTTTAAATCAGATAATATGTTTTGAGAAACAGTGTCTTAAATTTGATGCATGGTTGAAACGCGTTTAAAAACAGGCACTTTCTGCGTACAACCCGCGATAAAAATTTAAAATGCCAAATCTACATGAACTAGTGTGAAATGAAATGAGTAAAATTATGGTGTTGTTTTATTTTCTTTAGACCAAATAGTTATTTCATAAACAACTTCCAAACTCGAGTACACATTACACTATGGCCGGCTAGTAGTTAGATTTTCCTGATTAGGCCTATCTCGAACTTAAAGTTCATTAAACGCATAGAAAACACCTTGTATTCTACCCCTCATTCCCCTCATTGTGTTTTAACCAATATTCTCTACCAATGTAACTGTTTGAAAGTCAGTGTACCAAACGCTGTGCAACAAACCAGAACATAACTGCTTCTGAGAAAATAATTTACATTCCTGGGGGTTCGATATCTGAAAAGATAAACAGTCCATTGCTCCACTTCTTCTTTTCTTATTCTTCATGGACTTTTCCCATTTATCTGGAGTCAGCAATGTATGTGGAGTTGGTACAGTTTTGCGGGAGATGCCCTTCCTGACGCACACCCTATATAAAAAATCACTCATTACTGCGTGTCTCGGTGGTGGTTTTAGCTAATTGCTCTCACTGACAGAATGCAATCCAGATTCTCGTCAGCATATAGGTAAATTGAGCAATGTGACTTATAAAGCGAGAAATGATTTCCTTCTGGCTTATTTCACGCGAGGGTACCTTGAAACAGTGGAATATCTCAGAGGTTTCAGGATATATTTTCACTCAGCAAGGCTAACTTAACCTGCCATTTCTAGCAGACAGGGCACTTTCATAAAGATCGTTTAGACAGGTTTGAAATGAGTAAACTGATTGTAATATTCAAACGTAATTTTTTATAATAATGTAAATAAGAAGTTCAAGGTGAATGATGCGTAGGCCTAGTTCGAATTAGGCAAGTTTTACAATTCTATAAGTTAGAATAAGTCAAATCCTACCGAAGACGCTATTCTTCCTCTTACATCAGGAAACACTTGCGCCTCTCGTTCCAAAAATGGACTTCAGTTCAGAATTTTTGAATTGAACAAGTCATAATTCATGACATGTCCTTGGTACAGATATATATATTACGTCTCTGAGATGTATGAGTTCCCTTACATTTCATGTGCGGCAAATACTTGCCTTCACAAATACGGTCCTTTAAAGCGGTGGAATATACAAAGTAAGCAACATGATGTCATCTGCTCAAAGGTATACGTATAAGTGATGAAAATTTGGATGCAGTAAACAATTGTGAAGATGGTATTAAAACAAACTGCTGAAATTAATTGTCATCGAGGAGTTACACTAATAGCTTCCAGCCCAGCACCACTAATTGTAAGATGGATTATGGGCTGGGCACTCAGCCTCGTAAGGACAATGATGTGGGCACCTTAAAAGTGACTTCTCTTGGTTTTACCACTTCAGCTAAAAATTAATACTAGAATGCTACCTGGCATGTAGGCCATAACCACTTTCTTCATACCGAGCTCGATAGCTGCAGTCGCTTAAGTGCGGCCAGTGTCCAGTATTCGGGAGATAGTAGGTTCGAACCCCACTGTCGGCAGCCCTGAAAATGGAAAATGGTTTTCTGTGTTTTCCCATTTTCACACCAGGCAAATGCTGGTGCTGTACCTTAATTAAGGCCACAGCCGCTTCATTCCCACTCCTAGCCCCTTCCTATCCCATCGTCGCCATAAGACCTATCTGTGTCGGTGCGGCGTAAAGCAACTTGCAAAAAAAAAAAAAAAACAACCTTTCTCCATAATCGTACTCCAGTTAATTACAATACACGTATCAGCAAGGATATGACAGCTATAGTAAGTAGGCTACACGAGGCTGATGATCACAGTGCATCAAGATCCGAAAATTAAGTAACTATAAGGAAACTGTTAAAATTACCAGACCTAGAGAGTTGGCCGTGAAGATTGGGGCGTGCAGCTGTGAGCTTGCATTCGAGTGATAGCGGGTTCGAACCCCACTGTCGGCAGACCTCGAGATGGTTTTCCGTGGTTTCTCATTTTCATACCAGGCAGGTGCTGGGGCTGTACCTTAATTAAGGCCACGGCCACTTCCTTCCCACTCCTAGCTCTTTCCTATCCCATCGTCGCTGTAAGACGTATGTGTCGTAGCGACGTAAAGAACTTGTAAAAGGAAAAAAAAAAAAATACAACGTTGGTGAAGTGAGTCTTAACTATATGTACGAAATGCATTATACATTGGCGTAGTAGCACAATATGTTTCTAATCAATTCAGACACGTCAAGTCCAAGACGCTCATAAAAGGAATGCCGCTCTGAGCCTGCATCCGGCAGATAGTGGGTCCGAATCCCACTGTCGGCAGCCCTGAAGATGGTTTTCCGCGGTTTCCCATTTTCACACCAGGCCAATGCTGCGGCTGTACCTTAATTAAGGCCAAGGCCGCTTCCTTCCAACTCCTAGGCCTTTCCTATCCCATCGTCGCCACAAGACCCATCTGTGTCGGTGCGACGTAAAGCTACTAGCAAAAAAAAAGGAATGCCCTAAATACCAAAGTCACGTCTCCAATGAGAGCCAGCTCTCTCATCCTGTCTTGATAACTGACGAGTAACACAGTAAATATTTATACACCAATTCCAAGAAGGAAGCTACATAATTATTAAGTAGTTGAGTTGTTTGTCAGACAGTTGACTTTCACGGCTACTATTTTTCCTCTTATATCATGAGCCAACTGCTTTTATCGTTCCAAAGTGGACATCTCTTTATAATCTCTGAATTGAATCAGTCAGAGTTAATTAGAGTATATCTCTTTGGTATAGTTGTACAGTATTATGATCTCTAAGGTATATGGGAATTTCCTTACATTTCATAATTTCTGCTCTAAGCTAGGACTTCAAAACAGAAGTAAACACTGAGATATTCCAAGGTACTTCACCCCAGGCCAGCACTCTACACAAAATACCTTCCCTAAAACATAATATGTTAACGTTACTTCCCGCTATTCCTGACTGTTTGTTATGATATGCGTGCTATGTTGTGTTACGAAACATTGTTAAATCTTCCTTTGCTGAGATCCAGCGTGCTGAAAATCTTCCATTCGGACAATCGCCACTAATCTGCATTTAGGGCGGTCACTTGGTTAGCTTGGCAGCTTGGTTAGGATAACTATGTTTTCTTTCCTCAAGAGGAGAGAATTCTCTCAATAAATGTGAGGACTTTTCATACAAAAGGACACAAGAAGTAGGTATTAAGTAAATACATACATACATTATCATTAAAGACTGTTGTGCTTTTCAGTGTTCAGTCTGCAAGCCTCTGGAATTTACTAAACGTGGCCCCCGCCCTCTATTTGCAACTAGTGCTGTGGCCACATTTAGTTCTATACTTCTTATCCTTAAATAGTTAGAAACTGAGTCTAACCATCGCCGTCTTGGTCTACCTCTACTTCTCTTACCCTCCATAACAGAGTCCGTTATTCTCCCAGGTAACCTATCCTCCTCCATTCGCCTCACATGGTCCCACCAACGAAGCCGGTTAATGCGTACAGCTTCATCCATCGAGTTCATTCCTAAATTAGCCTTTATCTCCTCATTCCGAGTACCCTCCTGCCACTGTTCCCACCTGTTTGTACCAGCAATCATTCTCGCTACTTTCATGTCTGTTACTTTTAACTTATGAATAAGATATCCTGAGTCCACACCGTTTTCGCTCCCGTAAAGCAAAGTTGGCCTGAAAACAGACCGATCTAAAGATAGTTTCGTCTGGGAGCTGACTTCCTTCTTACAGAATACTGTTGATCGCAACTGCGAGCTCACTGCATTAGCTATACTACAACTTGATTCAATCTCACTTACCATATTACCATCCAGGGAGAACACACAACCTAAATACTTGAAATTATCGACCTGTTCTAGCTTTGTATCACCGATCTGACATTCAATTCTGTTGAATTTCTTATCCACTGACATCAATTTAGTATTGAAAGGCTAATTTTCATACCATACTCATTGCACCTATTTTCAAGTTCCAAGATATTAGACTGCAGGCTTTCGGTACAATCTGCCACTACGACCAAGTCGTCAGCATAGGCCAGACTGCTTACTATATTTCCACCTAACTGAATCCCTCCCTGCCATTTTATATCTTTCAGCAGATGATCCATGTAAACTACGAACAGCAAAGGTGAAATATTACAGCCTTGCTTAACCCCTGTAAGTACCCTGAACCAAGAACTAATTCTACCATCAATTCTCACTGAAGCCCAATTGTCAACATAAATGCCTTTGATTGATTTTAATAATCTACCTTTAATTCGATAGTCCCCCAGTATGGCAAAAATCTTCTCCCTCGGTACCCTGTCATATGCTTTCTCTAGATCTACGAAACATAAAGACAATTGCCTATTCCTCCCGTAGCATTTTTCAGTTACCTGGTGCATACTGAAAATCTGATCCTGACAGCCCCTCTGTGGTCTGAAACCACACGAGTTTTCATCCAACTTCCTCTCAACTACTGATCGCACCCTCCCTTCCAAGATGCCAGTGAATACTTTGGGGTATACTAATCAATGAGATACCTTGATAGTTGTTGCAATCCTTCATGTTCCCTTGCTTATAGATAGGTGCAATTACTGCTTTTGTCCAATCTGAATGTACCTTACCAACACTCCATGCTAATCTTACTACTCTATGAAGCCATTTCATCCCTGCCTTCCCCCTATACTTCACCATTTCAGGTATAATTTCATCTATTCCTACTGCTTTATGACAATAGAGATTATTTACTATCCTTTCCACTTCCTCAAGCGTAATTGCACCAAAATAATTTTCCTCCTCCTCATGAGCTTGGCTGTTCGCAGCACTACCAGTAAGATTTCCTTTTACGTTGATAAGATGTTCAAAATATTCCCTCCACCTCTCCAGTGATTCCCTGGGATCTATTAGGAGTTCACCTGAATTACTCAAAACACTGTTCATTTCCTTTTTCCCTCCCTTCCTAAGATTCTTTGTTACTGTCCAGAAAGGTTTCCCTGCTGCTTGACTTACCCTTTCCAGGTTATTACCAAAATCTTCCCACGACTTCTTTTTGGATTCAACAACTATTTGTTTCGCTCTGTTTCTTTCATCTACGTACAAATCCCTGTCTGCCTCGGCCCTTGTTTGGAGCCATTTCTGATAAGCCTTCGTTTTACGTTTACAAGCTGCTCTCACTTCATCATTCCACCAAGATGTTCGCCTTTTCCCATCTTTACACACAGTTGTTCCTAGGCATTCCCTTGCTGTTTCTACTACAACATCCCTGTATGCCACCTATTCTCTTTCTATATCCTGAGCATGCTTACTGTCTACTGTTCGAAACTTCTCACTAATCATATCGATGTACTTCTATCTAATTTCCCCGCCCTGGAGATTTTCTACCCTCATTCGTTTGCAGACAGATTTCACTTTCTCTACCCTGGGCCTAGAGATATTTAGTTCACTAAAGATCAGATAGTGGTTTGTATCATCCAAAAATCCCCGGAAAACTCGTACATTCCTAACAGACTTCTTGAATTCGAAGTCGGTTAAGATATAGTCTATTATGGATCTGGTACACCTAGCCTCCCTTGTGTAGCGGTGAATAGTTTTATGCTTGAAGAATGTATTCGTAACTGCTAAACCCATACTAGCACAGAAGTCCAGAAAACGCTTCCCATTCCCATTAGCTTCCATACCTTCCCCACATTTACCAATCACCCTTTCGTATCCTTCAGTTCTATTTCCAACTTTCGCATTGAAATCGCCCATTAGCACTATTCTATCCTTGTTGTTGACCCTGACCACGATGTCACTCAATGCTTCATAAAACTTGTCAACTTCATCATCATCATCGCCCTCACATGGTGAATATACTGAGACAATTCTCGTCCTAATTCTCCCATGTGCCAAATCTACCCACATCATTTGCTCATTTACGTGCCTAACAGAAACTATGTTGCGCGCAATGGTATTCCTGATAAACAGCCCTACCCCTTTCTACCCCTTTCTAACACCCGTCAAGTACACTTTATCACCTCCTATATTTTCCTCGTTATCTCGCCTTACCCGAATATCACTTACTCCTAGCACATCCAGATGCATCATTTTTGCTGACTCAGCCAGTTCTACTTTCTTTCTTCCGTACGCCCCACTAATATTGATAGCTCCCCATCGAAATCCATTTCGTTCGCCAAGTTGTTACCAAGGAGTCCCTTGCCCGCCAAGTATGAGTGGGACTCCGTTACTCCCATAGGTCCGAGGCTTGCTTAAAATGTTCTGAGCTCGGTAAATTCATGAAGCAGGATGCTACCCTACTTACACATAGTCCAAGTGAGGATCTCTCCTCTAACGGGTTATGGACCACCGGTGGATTGTATAGTCCTAGCCGCCTGAACACATGGAGAGCCATGACTCAGAATATGTCCGAGATGCCCACTCCCATTCCATAGCAGCTGGTATCCCGACACTTAGGACAACTTACCAGGCCACTCAGCCGTTCACGAACTAGGACGTGACTACAGTAACCCACATCGGTATTAATCTTATGCGGATGAGGATGATAAAACCATGGAAGCTGCTTTATACTGATACTTTACAATGTCACTTAGTTTTTAGAAAAGCAATGCCAGGACTCAGCTAAGGGTCCCGCGCTCACCAACCCACACTCTCCAAGTTAAGAGCTCCCGCAGTTTTTGTATACATGGGCGGGTATTATATTTTCGTAATAATTTAAAAATGTAATATACTCGTCCGACTCTGTGGTGTAGTGGTAAGTGTGATTAGCTGCCACCCCCGAAGGCCCGGGTTCGATTCCCGGCTCTGCCATGAAATTTGAAAAGCGGTGTGAGGGCTGGAAAGGGGTCCATTCATCCTCGAGAGGTCAACTGAGTAGAGGTGGGTTCGATTCCCACCTCAGCCATCCTGGAAGTGGTTTTCCGTGGTTTCCAATTCTCCTCCTGGCAAATGCCGGGATGGTACCTAACTTAAGGCCACGGCCGCTTCCTTCCCTCTTCCTCGTCTATCCCTTCCGATCTTCCCATCCCCCGCAAGGCCCCTGTTCAGCATAGCAGGTGAGGCCGCCTGGGCGAGGTAATGGTCATCCTCCCCAGTTGTATCCCCGACCCAGAGTCTGAAGCTCCAGGACACTGCCTTTGAGGCGGTAGAGGTGGGATCCCTCGCTGAGTCCGAGGGAAAAACTGACCCTGGAGGGTAAACAGATAAAGGAGAAGAAGAGAATATAATAATAATAATAATAATAATAATAATAATAATAATAATAATAACTTTATGCCCCATAATCTACTTTTATGGTTTTCGGAGACAGCGAGGTGCCGGAGTTTAGTCCCGCAGGAGTTCTTTTACGTGCCAGGATATCTACGGTCACGAGGCAGACGTATTTGAGCACCAAATACCACCGGACTGAGCCAGGACCGAACATGTCAAGTTGGGGGTCAGATAGGAAAACGCCTCAACCATCTGAGCCACTCAGCCCGGCTTTATGTATCTTTTGCCATATTTTAAGTACATTTAAGCTTCAAAACCCCAGTATCAGCCCCTCTTTATTATTTTTTTATTTTTACATCTTGCTTTACGTCGCACCGACACAGATAGGTTTTATGGCGACGATGGGATAGTAAAGGCCTGGGAGAAGGGATGAATCGGCCGTGGCCTTAATTAAGGTACAGCCCCAGCATTTTCCTGATGTAAAAAAGGGAAACGACGGAAAACCATCTTCAGGCCTGCCAACAGTAGGGCTCGAACCCACTATCTCCCGGATGCAAGCTCACAGCTGCGCGTCCCTTTCCGCACGGCCAACTTGCCCGGTTGTCTACTTTCTTACAGAAACTATAGTACCATACAGCTCAGTGTTATCTTCCGCAGTAATCCAAAGATATTGCTCTCATATTTTGCTGTATATAGTGAGACCAATGTCAGATTGAAACAAGCTACTGGTTTTTTTTCTTTTTCCTTTTTTTGTAGTAATACTATCGTTATTCCTGTCGTCAGTTTTCACTATCAAAATTATCGAAAGTTTGATAGTGGGTGATAGCCAAGGTCGTGGAATTGCGTTGGACACAAATGCCAACGGTGTCGTAGCTTCTGCCGTAGTTCATCCGGTAGCACCCGGGTTCAATTCCCGGCTCTGCCACGAAATTTGAAAGTGGTATGAGGGCTGGAACGGTGCCCACTCAGCCTCGGGAGGTCAAGTGAGTAGAGGTTGGTTCGATTTCCACCTCAGCCATCCTGGAAGTGGTTTCCGGTGGTTTCCCGTTTCTCCTCCAGGCAAATGTCGGGATGGTACCTAACTTAAGGCCACGGCCGCTTCCTTCCCTCTCCCTCGTCTATCCCTTCCAATCTCCCCATCCCCACTACAAGGCCACTGTTCAGCATAGCAGGTGAGGCAGCCTGGGCGAGGTACTGGTCCTCCTACCCAACTGTATCCCCGACCGAAAGTCTCACGCTCCAGTACACTGCCCTTGAGGCGGTAGAGGTGGGATCCCTCGCTGAGTCCGAGGGAAAAGCCAACCCTGGAGAGTAAACAGATCAAGAAGAAGATGAAGAGTTAGGGACTGGAATAACTTACCAAGGGAAATGTTCAAAACATTTCCAATTTCTTTGCAATCATTTAAAAAAAAGCTAGGAAAAAACAGAGAGGAATCGGCCACCTGGGTGAATGCCCTAAATGCAGATGATTGATTGATTGATTGATTGATTGATTGATTGATTGATTGATTGATTGATTGATTGATTGATTGATTGATTGATTGATTGATTGATTGATTGATTGATTGATTGATTGATTGATTGATTGATTGATTGATTGATTGATTGATAATGGAATTTTGAAGTGGTAGGCCAATGGCCTCTAGTTTCGTAATGCTCTCCGCAGTCCAAGTAAAATTGCTCCGAATATATGCAATATTGCTGACTACACGCTGTTCACTGAATGCGCTCTAAGAATCACGTACGATACTGAGTTGCTGACACGGGAGGAAATGAATGTACAAGTGACTTAACAGCTTCAAAATCAGAGGCTTATGCTGGTATCAAGACGTCGGCTACCACTAGACTCAAGTTACCCCTTTTCGATAGTTGGTTCAGTGAACGTCAAGCCTTTTATGCGTTTTGAGCTGCAGCCAATAGCCAACGGAGAAGCCTGCTGTGTTGTCAAGGCTGCTTCACAAGCTACTGCCCTGGCCTCTGCCACTGTCAATACTGGACACCTGATCAGTGGAGATGGTAGCCTAAGGTTTAGCAAATTGAAGTCCGGCTTTGTGGCTAAATGGATAGAATGCTTGTTTTTGGTCCGATGGCCCCGGTTCAATTTTCAGAATCAACCCCCTCATACTGTTAATTCTTCTGGCTTGGTGACTGTGGTATATGACGTATTCGCCATTCATTTTATCCTCATTAGGTCACCACCAAGCCTATACAGATGTCATGCACCATTATTATTATTATTATTATTATTATTATTATTATTATTATTATTATTATTATTATTATTAAATAAAATGTTGAATTTTACAGCGGTCGTACCCATCGGTCATTGGATAATTGGCTTCCTCAGGAGATCAGTGGTGGTGTCCGACCCATGATCATGGATTCGATTCCAACCAACAAAAGAGAACACTAAGCTTGAAAGATTCCATTTCATTTTAGCAGATATACGTATTGTGCCCTTTTCAAGGCAACAACTGCGGTGAACTTCTTCCTTCTTCTGTGCGCCGGCTGCTCCTGTAATAAATGACATTTAAATGATACTCACCGCTGCATGTAGACTCTTCTTCCTCAGTCGTGGACCGTCCACTGCTATCCCCGAAGATAGGCCACCCGTCGATCAGGGAGTGAGGAAATGAAAAGATGGGGTAAACTAACTATAAATGACTGTACCCAAAGACTGAATTAAAATTTAAATAACAAACTGATTTATTGAATAAAGTGCAAAGTGCCAAAAAAAATGAAAGTAAACTAAACTGGTGAAAATGTAAACAAAGTGTAATGAAACAGAAATTTAAAAAAAATGAAGATCTGCCTTACAATAACACAAATGTCTGCCTAATAAAATTGACTGAAAGTCGATCAAAATAATTATGTTCCGGATTATGTTGACACTGTCCTCAAGACGATGACGTGAATAAATTCAAAACACTGGTCAGAAAATACCATCACATTTGAAGTACAGAATTGTATTACGTAGCAAATGTCTCTCAAAATAAATTAATGTAGTTGAATAATTAATTAATTAATTACGTCATCAAATCAACACTGACTCAGAGGTGTTTATCAAATCTTTAAAACATGTGGCTAGTTGGGAAACACCCAGCTTTTAAATAATCGTGGACTGCACTAACCATGTAACAACTAAAGAAATAAATCAAAGAAAACAGCCATGAACATCGTACATCATTTACCACATAACCACTGTCTTATTCAAACACCTCGTGATTAAAAGGAAATTACTGAAACATGAACCTGAGTGTTACACCACTCATCTAATTATTTAAACTTCACTTGCATGACTGTGATAGCCTGGACTTCTTAAAATAATCCAAATGATTAGGCCAAGTGCCTCATGTTTACACTTCAAATGACAGCGATCCTTGTACATTAAAATTTACTTAATTTGCCGCTGACTGCATTTCATGATGAACTCATATTGGTGGTATCACCACTAGATGGAGGCAGATGCCATCTTATTTACTTCATTCACTGCGGCAGTTATTTTTTTTATATACAACTGGTTTATTAAAGATCGCTTCATTTCCTTAATAAAATGTAGTGGATTTTCAAAAGGTTTGGTAATTACTGAATGCCTGGTATGAGCATACCACTACTATGGTTTTGACTGTGACCTAATCGATGATCCTTTATCCTAACACATGAATTCATATTTACATAATTAAATCTGTTAATGGAGAAACACTGCTCCAACAAAAGAAATACAGAAATCAAAACTAGCCTAACTACACCTATCTATTTACATCAAATCAAATATAAATAATTCACATACGATCACATCCTACCAATAAACGGTCATAAAAGGTACACTCAGAAAGAATAATAAATAAACAAAATCTAGATCCCAACCACGCTGTCTACTGAAATAAAGATGAGATGCGCAAAATGTCGGAGCTTACAGGAAAAATTTTACCCCGCTGCGAGTAACAAAAATACTGTGAATTTGACGGCAATCTCTAACCTCAGACGACAAATGTCTGGCCATGATACTATTTAACCTTTATGGGCAATAATTACTGTTATTCCATGTCATCCATGACACTACATGACTATTCAAAAATGCACATTGATTCGTCGCTCTGCTCACATTTACTACGGCTAGCATAAACTGGCCTATTTGCCGAACATCTACTTCCCTGGAATTATTTGACACAAATACAGGCTTCTGCCTACAATCACAACCCATGTCGTAACATATTTAACACTCTTGGTTAAATTATTCATCTCTCAATTCTATTTACTCATCATTAATCTCGACGTAGTACTTCATAATACGGCCTCGCTCGTATCCAGCGGGCGAAATAACTGTCGTGCACATCTCTATTTCTTACGACAGTTCATGACATGGTCCAAAATATCACATTTCCATTATCAACGTAGATCATCAGGGATATTGTTCATTTAGCTCGATCTCTCGATCATTCTCTGCTTCACATATCACAAAATATCAGAGCTGACTCATCAATGGCATCCTGTCACTAACTGTTTACTAAAATGACGAGATTGCTCCTCAAAACACAACTATTGAAGAATATGTAACCGCAACTACACAGAAATAAATACTCGTGTCCACCCAAAATCGTTGCAAAATACACGGGATAAGAGCTACCAGAAACGGTCATCTGAAGGATGATTCCAAAACATAAACAAGCTGAATGCGCAAAATAGCAAAATAAGCATTAAAAACAACAAGGCGGCGTCTACAAGATCACAACTCCAACAGAAATATCACTCAAAACCAACGATATAATAACATGATGATTATTATTATAATTTTAAATCGGCATTACACTCATTGAAATCAAATGATATAACATCCTAAACTGTCAAAGTGACATAGTACAGAATAATCCATAACAATACGCAAACACATCTACATAAAGGAAGTGCGCTAATAACCCTAGCTGAAAGCGCAAAAATATTATTATTATTATTATTACAATTATTATTATTATTATTATTATTATTATTATTATTATTATTATTATTATTATTATTATTATTATTATTATTATTATTATTATTATTATTATTATTATTATGGTTATTAAAATGTGAATTATTTACAATCCTACCTAACAGTCTAAACTACATTGATCATCGATTAGGCACGGTCCTACATATTAATTTACATTATTTATTGATGCTCATACCTGGGTGACGGAGGCATGTTGGTTCACCCTCCGGGCTCGGTCATGGTGAATTAGAATTCCATCTTGAAACTGATGTGGTATTCCAAATTTTCACACACGCAAATTTGACACATTTTTATCATGGCGTTACACACGCTTACATTAACATAAACACTCGCATTTCTCGCACTCCAGTGAAGATTAGACGATAGCAGTGCACGGACTCCTGACGTGAAGACGGAAGTTCCTCTCCGCTACCTGGCTGAAAAATCACCTGCTGGTCTGCACACCGCTCTCTCAGCCTTTGTTTACGTACAGCTTACCGATCGTTCACCCCTTCGGACCATAACAGTTTGCTCAAGGTCTTTACCACTGCGGCCCTTCATTAAAGAAAAGTCATTCTCTTCCCTGTCTGTTTTAACTAGTTTCTCCCGAAAAACATCTCGCTTGCCAAAACAGTTTATTATAAGTGGTACAAGCAAGTTAAAGTACAGTTTCCAATGATGTGGAGAAATTTATGCTGATCGTCCTCCCAAAATGAAGAATAAAATAGCTTTCCAACAAATGTCAAACTACACGTGGGTTAGAGAGGTTTTATGCAGCTAGGCTGAAAAACATGGCCTTGTCCCTCTCGATTCGTAATGTGAGTTCATTTAAGCCAAGTGTTGAAAGTGTAGCTATTGCCTGTTATCTCTGCATAAATTCAAAGTAAAGTAAAGTTTCTTAAAGTGTTCATTTCTAAAATGTTACTCTCCCAAGTAAAATACATGGCTCACTCAGAATGCCAACAAGTGTCTCTGATCGCTTTCTTACCAGCCAAAAGTAAAGCTCAAAGCTGTCTAACTGAATTAGCTGACATACTCTAAACACACTGAAGATTCAACTAACCCACGAATACAGGATACACAGTGAAACACAGATTCACACCGTCACACACTGTCACTGCCTCTGTCACTGAGACTGAAGATTCAACTACCCTACTCGCTGGTTATGTAATGAGTTCTCCCCCCCACCTTGAAAATAGTTCTGTGGAAGGGATGTGGCGTAGTGATCTAGCCCTTGGGAGCGCTTTATCGTACATCCGTAGGTTAAAGTTTCAAAATTTATGTACACAATCTTCCTAATTTCGGTCTGACTTATTTGTTATATTGCGCCGTGGGAAACGATCACAGGATAATTCACACGACGACGCGTGTCACCGGCGTTATTTCCTTCCAGCGAATGGCTCCTTCCCGCCATGACAGTTCATTTTCCTGGGCGATACTACACTTCCGTGTGAAGTTAAAATTTTGTTAATCAGGCACTAATTAACCACAGATTTGCACCGATAAATTTCCAAATATTATTAAGAAGTCAGGACACTGTTTTTCACCACTACACCGGGCTTCAGATAGCGAAATACTGACTGTAGATTCCCGCTATGACAGGACATTCAAATTTAGAATTTTGTGATTGGCTGAGACTTTCGCGCTCTTCGCAGAGTGGATGCTTCCATTTCCTCCCAAGGGTTGGTGGGTGCTGTCGTTGTCTTCTTTGTCCTGCAAAGTAGGTCAGGCCTCAACGCGTGATTTTCTCGTGGGAAACAAGTAGAAAGTCGCCACTCCTAGGCGGTATCATAAAATTTATTGGATGCAGTACTCAGGGCGGTTTACAAGTTGCTCGTGCTCTAAGAAGAGTTTCGTGGATTTTCCTTGGCGACAGCCTGGCGCCAGAAAGTTCCTTTGTGACTGCTAGATTCACAGCCTACTGTAGTATCCCAATATGCGAAATATTCAACTTCTAATTTGTGAATTAATTACGTAAATTCGCTTATGGGTGCAATGCTCCCCTACGACGTTAGAAATCTTACGCGATAGTGGAAGATTTCTACATTCAACCAATGATTTACACATACTTGCAGCCATAAGCGAATGTATACTTCTGACTATGAAGTATACCTCTGCTTATGTCTGAGCTTTTCTCTGATTTCTCTCTCTAAACCTCTGTTCTCTTTCTCGAGGTCATCTGCAATCTGTCTCATGACTGCCAGTATCTCGGCTGAGTTCTGTTCGCATTCCGGACAATTTTCTTCTGTTTGTTGACCTGTCTTAATCTCGAAATGACTGTCGTCTCTGGGTTCGTTGATAGGGTTTCCTGGTCATTTTCTTCTTCTGCTTCAGTACACGGGTCATCATCATCATCTTCTTCTTTCGTGCCGGAACTTGTCTCTTCTCCTGCGTTTGAGCTCCTTGGTTTTTCCACGAGATTCACTTGAGCTGCGACTGGTGCTGATTTATATATTTTGAGGTTTGAGGCATTCATAACCATCTCATTTTCTCCATCTAAACTTCTAATTTTATATGCATTGTTTTGCATATCTTGAATAATGCGGTAAGGACCGATGTACAATGGTGCGAATTTTGCGTAATATCTCCTTTCAGGATCGGAGATGGCTGGTCTACGGATCAATACCATTTCACCTACTCTTAATGGCCTGTGAAATCTTCTTCCCCGAACCCTTCTTAGCCTGCGGTCAGCTTGCTCTCTTAAACGTTCTTGTACCTGCTGTGTACACACTTCCGGAGATAATAGGGGTTCAGGCGGACAATTGACGACTGGATACCAAGGTCTAGCCGGTTGTAAGCCATTGTGTACTACGGCCGGAATTTTTGCTGTTGCTTCATGGACAGTATTATTTATGCAGTCAGTGATCAATGGAAGAATATCTACCCATCGCCAATGCTGTTCTGGGATATAAATTCTGCTGAATTTTGCGATGACTTTCATTACTCTTTCTGCCGCGTTCGACTCTGGGTGACGTGTTGAACTCAGAACATGCTGTATTCCTAGTTGCTGTAAACCTGTTTTGAACTCTGCGGAGGTGAATTGTGTTCCGTGATCTGTTAATAATTTCTCCGGTTTTCCCATAGCCGGAATTATTTCCCTATTAATGCATCTTAAAACTGACCTAGTATTGGCCTTTTGCATTGGAGAAAGGTTTGTAAATTTCGAAAATACATCCATGGTGACTAATATAAACTGATTGCCTCTCCGTGATTTCGGGATTTTTCCAATGTGGCTAAGCTGTCCGATGGAGTCCTTAATTCCAATTCGGAGGATATTCTTTCTCCCTTGCACCAGTTTCCTTATGTACGGGTGCCTCTGGGTTTAGTGGCCTTCTATTCTGGGTTTCTCTCCTGGCTGGCTGCTGGAGTTCGAGGCTTTCGGCTCCCGTGATATCCGGGTTCATATCCTGGGATTCGATTGCCTGTTTCCATGGATCGCGCTGGTGTTTATTATTCAGATCATTAATATATCGGCGCCCCTCTTGGTATCTTGGGTCCGAGTTCCTATCTCGCTGGTAATTTCTTCTCTCGTCCCATCTTCTTTCACGGTCACGATAATAAGGTCTGTCTCTTCCTCTATCTTCCCATCGCCTTCTATCTCGTGAGAGATACCTCCTTTGGTATGGCTGCCTGTCCTGATATTTCGGTCGCCTGTCTGGATAGTTAGGTCTTCGGTACCACGGACGTTGGATCTCTTCCTCCTGGCGTCTCGTGTTCATATCTCGCCGCGGTGCAGCACCTGAATTCGGGCCGTTTACTTGCGCGTTACCTCGTGTATTCTCACTTGTGGCTTTAGCTAGGTAAGCCCTATGCTCTTGCGTCTGCCTGGTCACTTTCTGCGGTACATTACTGGTTGATGTGGCGTCTAGCTCCCTTAAAATTGCCTCAACCTGAGCTGGATCATCTACCCTCGCCGTAATTAGCATTCGCTGCACGTCCGGCGGAAATTGCTTGATTATTGTCTGAACGATTTCTGCGTCAGACACAGGGGAGTCTAATTGTCTAAGTTTCACCAGTTGAGTTAAGAAAAAGTCTAGATAACGTGTGGGCTGTGTTGACATGTACTTGCGAGTGTACAAGTCCATTCTGAGTGCTTGTTGAGTTGACAAGGACCAGTACCTTTCGAGGAACGCTTTTTCGAAATCTTCGAATGTCTTAAACGTGTCCACGAAACCATAGTACCATGTCTTTGCCTGTCCCTCAAGGTATTTTTCTACAACACGTAGTTTCTTGTCTTCTGGGACTTTTATATCTTGGAAATATTGTTTTAATTCCCTAAGATATACTTTCGGGGTGATTTGTGACGTCCCACTAAATTTATTTGGTTGATCGTCACTTGTACGCACAATGTTTATTATCTGGGTGGAAGCTTCATTTCTTTGTGTACTTTCCGGCATTGCCCTTTCCACGTTGAATACCTGTGTCATCGGCTCGCTCGCTGTTTGTTCACACTGCGGCTGTACCCTTATTTCCTTTACTACCTGCGATCCTGCAGGCTGTTTGTCTACCAGCAGCTTCACCAAGGTCGACAGGTTCTCGCCCTGGGTCTTAATTGCCTGGATTTTTCCCTCAATGACCTCGTTAAACTCCTGTCTTATTGATTGCTCATTAAGTGCAATCTCACCCTCAGTCTCTGCTATTTTCTCCGACAGTTCTGTTAACTTCTTTGTAATGTCCTGGGTTTCTGACTTTAGGGTCATGATTTCACTACTCATTTTCTCCTGAGTCTCTCCAACCTGCACGCATACTTTACTCATTTCTTTCCTGGTTTCGTCCTCAATTTCATCTATTCGTTCTTCTAAGAATATGATACTTTGAGCTAAGTCCTTGCCCTGGTCTTGTATCATAGCTCTGGTTTCCCTCATACTTTCCTTAAAGGTTGCGCTATGGCTGTCTAACTGTTCTTGTATTTGCGCCTGTACATCCGCTAATTTCTTTATTTCTTCCATTGTATCCTGCCTGTTCGCATTACACGCCTGCATGAGTTTGTCCTGATTTGCCTGTAATTCTTTCTTCAATTCGACCTGGCTCTTTATAAATTTTTGCTCGAGCTTTTCCTCGCACTGTTTGAATTCTGCTAATACCTGTTCTTGTATTGCCTCTACCTTATTTGCAAGTTCGGCTTGGCTACTTTCAATCTTAGCCGCTAATTCTACCTGGCTGGATTTTAATTCGCCTTGTGTGGTTTTTAACTCGTTAGCTAATTCTGCCTGGCTGGATTTTAATTCGCCTTGTGTGGTTTTTAACTCGTTAGCTAAGCCTGCCTGGCTACTTTCTACCTTGTTTGCAAGTTCAGCCTGACTGGATTTTAATTCGTCGGCTAATTCTGCCTGGCTACTTTCTATCTTATTCGATAGTTCGGCCTGACTAGATTTCAACTCACTAGTGGTTACGCTTAAATCGTTAATTGTTTTTATTAACATGTCCCACTGCTCCTGACTAATCGACATTTTGTATACTGAGAGAAGCGACTGAGACCTTCAGGTTCCCCAACAATACTTCCAACACACGCAAGACACAGTAATCACCAATACAAAACAATTTTATCCAAAATTTGGATACAATTATACAAAACATGTCAGTTATAGTTAATACCACTACTTGTCAAACAGTACTATCACAGCATTCATATTTATCAATACTCAGTAAACCTATGTTCATGGCTGTCAGTCTGGGTACAAAAATAAATTAAATATAAGGTGCAAAGTCCCGGGGATAAGCAAATCTAGCCCCAAAGGTGGGCGACACGCTTTTCACTCCTCACTCCGGCCCCTGTGCCCTTTTCAAGGCAACAACTGCGGTGAACTTCTTCCTTCTTCTGTGCGCCGGCTGCTCCTGTAATAAATGACATTTAAATGATACTCACCGCTGCATGTAGACTCTTCTTCCTCAGTCGTGGACCGTCCACTGCTATCCCCGAAGATAGGCCACCCGTCGATCAGGGAGTGAGGAAATGAAAAGATGGGGTAAGCTAACTATAAATGACTGTACCCAAAGACTGAATTAAAATTTAAATAACAAACTGATTTATTGAATAAAGTGCAAAGTGCCAAAAAAATTAAAGTAAACTAAACTGGTGAAAATGTAAACAAAGTGTAATGAAATAGAAATTAAAAAAATGAAGATCTGCCTTACAATAACACAAATGTCTGCCTAATAAAATTGACTGAAAGTCGATCAAAATAATTATGTTCCGGATTATGTTGACACTGTCCTCAAGACGATGACGTGAATAAATTCAAAACACTGGTCAGAAAATACCATCACATTTGAAGTACAGAATTGTATTACGTAGAAAATGTCTCTCAAAATAAATTAATGTAGTTGAATAATTAATTAATTAATTACGTCATCAAATCAACACTGACTCAGAGGTGTTTATCAAATCTTTAAAACATGTGGCTAGTTGGGAAACACCCAGCTTTTAAATAATCGTGGACTGCACTAACCATGTAACAACTAAAGAAATAAATCAAAGAAAACAGCCATGAACATCGTACATCATTTACCACATAACCACTGTCTTATTCAAACACCTCGTGATTAAAAGGAAATTACTGAAACATGAACCTGAGTGTTACACCACTCATCTAATTATTTAAACTTCACTTGCATGACTGTGATAGCCTGGACTTCTTAAAATAATCCAAATGATTAGGCCAAGTGCCTCATGTTTACACTTCAAATGACAGCGATCCTTGTACATTAAAATTTACTTAATTTGCCGCTGACTGCATTTCATGATGAACTCATATTGGTGGTATCACCACTAGATGGAGGCAGATGCCATCTTATTTACTTCATTCACTGCGGCAGTTATTTTTTATATACAACTGGTTTATTAAAGATCGCTTCATTTCCTTAATAAAATGTAGTGGATTTTCAAAAGGTTTGGTAATTACTGAATGCCTGGTATGAGCATACCACTACTATGGTTTTGACTGTGACCTAATCGATGATCCTTTATCCTAACACATGAATTCATATTTACATAATTAAATCTGTTAATGGAGAAACACTGCTCCAACAAGAGAAATACAGAAATCAAAACTAGCCTAACTACACCTATCTATTTACATCAAATCAAATATAAATAATTCACATACGATCACATCCTACCAATAAACGGTCATAAAAGGTACACTCAGAAAGAATAATAAATAAACAAAATCTAGATCCCAACCACGCTGTCTACTGAAATAAAGATGAGATGCGCAAAATGTCGGAGCTTACAGGAAAAATTTTACCCCGCTGCGAGTAACAAAAATACTGTGAATTTGACGGCAATCTCTAACCTCAGACGACAAATGTCTGGCCATGATACTATTTAACCTTTATGGGCAATAATTACTGTTATTCCATGTCATCCATGACACTACATGACTATTCAAAAATGCACATTGATTCGTCGCTCTGCTCACATTTACTACGGCTAGCATAAACTGGCCTATTTGCCGAACATCTACTTCCCTGGAATTATTTGACACAAATACAGGCTTCTGCCTACAATCACAACCCATGTCGTAACATATTTAACACTCTTGGTTAAATTATTCATCTCTCAATTCTATTTACTCATCATTAATCTCGACGTAGTACTTCATAATACGGCCTCGCTCGTATCCAGCGGGCGAAATAACTGTCGTGCACATCTCTATTTCTTACGACAGTTCATGACATGGTCCAAAATATCACATTTCCATTATCAACGTAGATCATCAGGGATATTGTTCATTTAGCTCGATCTCTCGATCATTCTCTGCTTCACATATCACAAAATATCAGAGCTGACTCATCAATGGCATCCTGTCACTAACTGTTTACTAAAATGACGAGATTGCTCCTCAAAACACAACTATTGAAGAATATGTAACCGCAACTACACAGAAATAAATACTCGTGTCCACCCAAAATCGTTGCAAAATACACGGGATAAGAGCTACCAGAAACGGTCATCTGAAGGATGATTCCAAAACATAAACAAGCTGAATGCGCAAAATAGCAAAATAAGCATTAAAAACAACAAGGCGGCGTCTACAAGATCACAACTCCAACAGAAATATCACTCAAAACCAACGATATAATAACATGATGATTATTATTATAATTTTAAATCGGCATTACACTCATTGAAATCAAATGATATAACATCCTAAACTGTCAAAGTGACATAGTACAGAATAATCCATAACAACACGCAAACACATCTACATAAAGGAAGTGCGCTAATAACCCTAGCTGAAAGCGCAAAAATACTATTATTATTATTATTACAATTATTATTATTATTATTATTATTATTATTATTATTATAATGGTTATTAAAATGTGAATTATTTACAATCCTACCTAACAGTCTAAACTACATTGATCATCGATTAGGCACGGTCCTACATATTAATTTACATTATTTATTGATGCTCATACCTGGGTGATGGAGGCATGTTGGTTCACCCTCCGGGCTCGGTCATGGTGAATTAGAATTCCATCTTGAAACTGATGTGGTATTCCAAATTTTCACACACGCAAATTTGACACATTTTTATCATGGCGTTACACACGCTTACATTAACATAAACACTCGCATTTCTCGCACTCCAGTGAAGATTAGACGATAGCAGTGCACGGACTCCTGACGTGAAGACGGAAGTTCCTCTCCGCTACCTGGCTGAAAAATCACCTGCTGGTCTGCACACCGCTCTCTCAGCCTTTGTTTACGTACAGCTTACCGATCGTTCACCCCTTCGGACCATAACAGTTTGCTCAAGGTCTTTACCACTGCGGCCCTTCATTAAAGAAAAGTCATTCTCCTCCCTGTCTGTTTTAACTAGTTTCTCCCGAAAAACATCTCGCTTGCCAAAACAGTTTATTATAAGTGGTACAAGCAAGTTAAAGTACAGTTTCCAATGATGTGGAGAAATTTATGCTGATCGTCCTCCCAAAATGAAGAATAAAATAGCTTTCCAACAAATGTCAAACTACACGTGGGTTAGAGAGGTTTTATGCAGCTAGGCTGAAAAACATGGCCTTGTCCCTCTCGATTCGTAATGTGAGTTCATTTAAGCCAAGTGTTGAAAGTGTAGCTATTGCCTGTTATCTCTGCATAAATTCAAAGTAAAGTAAAGTTTCTTAAAGTGTTCATTTCTAAAATGTTACTCTCCCAAGTAAAATACATGGCTCACTCAGAATGCCAACAAGTGTCTCTGATCGCTTTCTTACCAGCCAAAAGTAAAGCTCAAAGCTGTCTAACTGAATTAGCTGACATACTCTAAACACACTGAAGATTCAACTAACCCACGAATACAGGATACACAGTGAAACACAGATTCACACCGTCACACACTGTCACTGCCTCTGTCACTGAGACTGAAGATTCAACTACCCTACTCGCTGGTTATGTAATGAGTTCTCCCCCCCACCTTGAAAATAGTTCTGTGGAAGGGATGTGGCGTAGTGATCTAGCCCTTGGGAGCGCTTTATCGTACATCCGTAGGTTAAAGTTTCAAAATTTATGTACACAATCTTCCTAATTTCGGTCTGACTTATTTGTTATATTGCGCCGTGGGAAACGATCACAGGATAATTCACACGACGACGCGCGTCACCGGCGTTATTTCCTTCCAGCGAATGGCTCCTTCCCGCCATGACAATTCATTTTCCTGGGCGATACTACACTTCCGTGTGAAGTTAAAATTTTGTTAATCAGGCACTAATTAACCACAGGTTTGCACTGATAAATTTCCAAATATTATTAAGAAGTCAGGACACTGTTTTTCACCACTACATCGGGCTTCAGATAGCGAAATACTGACTGTAGATTCCCGCTATGACAGGACATTCAAATTTAGAATTTTGTGATTGGCTGAGACTTTCGCGCTCTTCGCAGAGTGGATGCTTCCATTTCCTCCCAAGGGTTGGTGGGTGCTGTCGTTGTCTTCTTTGTCCTGCAAAGTAGGTCAGGCCTCAACGCGTGATTTTCTCGTGGGAAACAAGTAGAAAGTCGCCACTCCTAGGCGGTATCATAAAATTTATTGGATGCAGTACTCAGGGCGGTTTACAAGTTGCTCGTGCTCTAAGAAGAGTTTCGTGGATTTTCCTTGGCGACAGCCTGGCGCCAGAAAGTTCCTTTGTGACTGCTAGATTCACAGCCTACTGTAGTATCTTAATATGCGAAATATTCAACTTTTAATTTGTGAATTAATTACGTAAATTCGCTTATGGGTGCAGTATAAAAATAAGACTATATTACTCCTATAATAGCAGCCTTGCAGTGTCTTCCTGCAAGGATGTAGAAGTAAACGGGAGTGAAATATCAGCACTCTGTTATCTATAAAATTAAGTCAGAAGGATGAAGTGAGGAAGTATACACGATGAGTAACGTAGCTAGCAGCGGTGATCTGACGGACCGAAGCCTAACACACCTACCTTCCTCGGTCCCCGCGCTTATCATACAGCAGCAAACCGCGTGCGGTGAGTCGAGGGGAAATGACAAGAGTCTGGGCTGCAATATCAGTCTCCGAAGCCTTGTTCTCAGAAATACGTGCGGCGTTTTTTCTCATTGATTTCAAGGTTTGTAAATGGAACAATGTGTCAAAGATGCTTACATTATAATGTGCTTTAGTTTTCCATCCTTCGCATTTGAGGTTTGGGCTTCACCGATAGCCTTTGTAGCCATACGCCACTGTTCAAACAGCTAGAAGGCAAGTGCTCCATCGTGTTATGATAGGCTCAGATGGCAAGGCAACGAGCTGTAGATGTCCTGTATATTACTGAACTCTCACTGGGGCTTTCATAAATACGTTTATGCTCGACGATGCCTAAATATACATATTACATGCCAGAAAACTGAATCTTAATGAGGCTCATAGTTCAAGTTTCATTATGATACAGGTTCTCCACTAATCAGAGTTCAGATTTTCATTATGATACAGGTTCTCCACCAATCGGAGTTCAGATTTTCATTATAATACAACTGTTTGACCAATTAGGTAAGGATAGCATAGCACATGCGCTCAACGCACTAGCTTCGCACTTGTTTCCAAAATCAAACCTGTCAGACACACATATTAACATCTATACACCTTCTACTTTCAATATTCCACTACCACACGGCACATTCCCGAAAATTCACTTCACCAACTGTACAATAAACAATGTGGATTTGAAATAAAGCTAGATTATGATAACCTTCCATCAAAGCTTTGAAAGATATGCCATTGTCAAGGTCTCTGATCCACTCACGGAAAAATCAATAACCCAGCGCATGCGCTCTGTTCAGTAAACTCAACTGTCAAGCGACATCTCGACAGAAACTTATGAATATTTATAAAATGGAGGTATAATTGTCGTCAAGCATAACAGTCGCATGCAACTCGCCCATAATGATAATTACCGAGCTCGATAGCTGCAGTCGCTTAAGTGCGGCCAGTATCCAGTATTCGGGAGATAGTAGGTTCGAACCCCACTGTCGGCAGCCCTGAAAATGGTTTCCCGTGGTTTCCCATTTTCACACTAGGCAAATGCTGGGGCTGTACCTTAATTAAGGCCACGGCCGTTTCCTTCCCACTCCTAGCCCTTCCCTGTCCCATCGTCGCTATAAGACCTATCTGTGTCGGTGCGACGTAAAGCAACTAGCAAAAAAAAATATATATATATAATTATAATTAAGACACTCGTATGGAAATTATAAAACTCTGCTTCAATCGTTTTATAAACATACTCGTGTCATAATAATTGCCATTATAGGCTTGTTGCATAATGTACTATTTTGGTTCGGGAGATAGTGGGTTCGAACCCCATTGTCGGCAGCCCTGAGGATGGTTTTCCGTGGTTTCCGATTTTCATACCAGGCAAATACTGGGGCTGTAGCTTAATTAAGGCCACGGCCACTTCCTTCCCACTCCTAGCCCTTTCCCATCTCATCGTCACCATAAGACATATCTGTGTCGGTGCGATATTAAGTGACTTGTAAAAAAATTGGTTGACGCTGTTAAATTGATGATGACGACGACGACGACGATGATGATGATGATGATGATTGTTGTTTAAATGGGGCCTAACATCGAAGGTCATTGGCCCCTGGGCTATAAAATTATTTACGTTCGTAGAATTACTTCTCGCTTCTGCAGCGAAACGTTGTAATGCGTGTGCTAAACCTATGAAATGAACAGTGTTAGGGTAAAAATCCTGCAATGTTTTAGCGGCTGTCAAAACATAGGACGCAGCATCTGAATACAAAAGAAGTAGTTTATCTACGTGTGCGCCTTCGCGCTACAAAACATTCAACCCTTCGTTTACAAATCATGCAATTGTTACATGGTTTGTTTGCTGCAGATTATCGACCAGATTAGGCGTAAAACTTGGATAGGGCTTCTGGATTCAGTTTCCCAACAATAAAGTTGGCAATATAGCGTCCCAAGGCGTCTGTCGTTTCATCTACCGCGATCCAGCTATCGGAGTTCTGAATACTAGCACTTTACCGAGCTCAATAGCTGAAGTCGCTTAAGTGCGGCCAGTAACCAGTCTTCGGAAGATAGTGGGTTCGAGCCCCACAATCGGCAGCCCTGAAGATGGTTTTCCGTGCTTTCCCATTTCCACACCAGGAAAATGCTGGGGCTGTACCTTAAATAAGGCCACGGTCGCTTCCTTCCCACTTCCAGCCCTTTCCTGTCCCATCGTCGCCATAAGACCTATCTGTGTCGGTGCGACTGTAAAGCAACTTGCAAAAAAAAAAAAAAAAAAATTTAAAAATCAATCAATCAATCAATCAATCAATCAATACTGATCTGCATTTAGGGCAGTCGCCCAGGTGGCAGATTCCCTATCTGTTGCTTTCCTAGCATTTTCCTAAATGATTTCAAAGAAATTGGAAGTTTATTGAACGTCTCCCTTGGTAAGTTATTCCAATCCCTAACTCCCCGTCCTATTAATGAATATTTGCCCCAGTTTGTCCTCTTGAATTCCAACTTTATCTTCATATTGTGATCTTTCCTACTTTTATAAACGCCATTCAAACTTATTCGTCTACTAATGTCATTCCACGCCAACTCTCCGCTGACAGCTCGGAACATACCACTTAGTCGAGCAGCTCTTCTTCTTTCTCTCAATTCTTCCCAACCCAAACATTGCAACATTTTTGTAACGCTACTCTTTTGTTGGAAATCACCCAGAACAAATCGAGCTGCTTTAATTTGGATTTTTTCCAGTTCTTGAATCAGGTAATCCTGGTGAGGGTCCCATACACTGGAACCATACTCTAGTTGGGGTCTTACCAGAGACTTATATGCCCTCTCCTTTACATCCTTACTACAATCCCAAAACACCCTCATAACCATGTGCAGAGATCTGTACCCTTTATTTACAATCCCATTTATGTGATTACCCCAATGAAGATCTTTCCTTATATTAACACCTAGATACTTACAATGATCCCCAAAAGGAACTTTCACCCCATCAACGCAGTAATTAAAACTGAGAGGACTTTTCCTATTTGTGAAACTCACAATCTGACTTTTAACCCCGTTTATCATCATACCATTGCCTGCTGTCCATCTCACAACATTTTCGAGGTCACTTTGCAGTTGCTCACAATCTTGTAACTTATTTATCACTCTATAGAGAATAACATCATCCGCAAAAAGCCTTACCTCCGATTCCACTCCTTTACTCATATCATTTATGGTAGTTAAAAATAATTGTGATAGAAAGGAAGGTCTTAAAAGTAGGACTGTTAGGCAGTACCATATGGCTGATAAAGCAGGTATGAGGCAGTTTCTAAAATGTAATTATGATCGGTGGAAAACGGTAAATAAAAATGTAAACAGACTCTGGGATGGGTTTAAAGAAATTGTTGAGGAATGCGAAAACAGGTTTGTACCATTAAGGGTGGTAAGGAATGGTAAAGACCCACCTTATTATAATAGAGAAATAAAGAGACTAAGAAGGAGGTGCAGACTGGAAAGAAATAGAGTTAAAAATGGCTGTGGAAGTAAGGAGAAATTGAAGGAACTTACTAGAAAATTGAATCTAGCAAAGAAGGCAGCTAAGGATAACATGATGGCAAGCATAATTGGCAGTCATACGAATTTTAGTGAAAAATGGAAGGGTATGTATAGGTATTTTAAGGCAGAAACAGGTTCCAAGAAGGACATTCCAGGAATAATTAATGAACAAGGGGAGTGTGTATGTGAGGATCTTCAAAAGGCAGAAGTATTCAGTCAGCAGTATGTAAAGATTGTTGGTTACAAGGAAAATGTCGAGATAGAGAAGGAGACTAAGGCCAAAGAAGTAATAAAATTTACGTATGATAACAATGACATTTACAATAAGATACAAAAGTTGAAAACTAGAAAAGCGGCTGGAATTGATCAGATTTCTGGGGATATACTAAAGACAATGGGTTGGGATATAGTACCATATCTGAAGTACTTATTTGATTATTGTTTGGTCGGAGGAGCTATACCAGATGAATGGAGAGTTGCTATTGTAGCCCCTGTGTATAAAGGAAAGGGCGATAGGCAAAAAGCTGAAAATTACAGGCCAGTAAGTTTGACATGCATTGTATGTAAGCTTTGGGAAGGCATTCTTTCTGATTATATTAGACATGTTTGCGAAATTAATAACTGGTTCGATAGAAGGCAATTCGGTTTTAGGAAAGGTTATTCCACTGAAGCTCAACTTGTAGGATTCCAGCAAGATATAGCAGATATCTTGGATTCTGGAGGTCAAATGGACTGTATCGCGATTGACCTGTCTAAAGCATTTGATAGGGTGGATCATGGGAGACTACTGGCAAAAATGAGTGCAATTGGACTAGACAAAAGAGTGACTGAATGGGTTGCTATATTTCTAGAAAATAGATCTCAGAGAATTAGGGTAGGTGAAGCTTTATCTGACCCTGTAATAATTAAGAGGGGAATTCCTCAAGGCAGTATTATCGGACATTTATGTTTTCTTATATATATAAATGATATGAGTAAAGGAGTGGAATCGGAGGTAAGGCTTTTTGCGGATGATGTTATTCTCTATAGAGTGATAAATAAGTTACAAGATTGTGAGCAACTGCAGCGTGACCTCGAAAATGTTGTGAGATGGACAGCAGGCAATGGTATGATGATAAACGGGGTTAAAAGTCAGGTTGTGAGTTTCACAAATAGGAAAAGTCCTCTCAGTTTTAATTACTGCGTTGATGGGGTGAATGTTCCTTTTGGGCATCATTGTATGTATCTAGGTGTTAATATAAGGAAAGATCTTCATTGGGGTAATCACATAAATGGGATTGTAAATAAA
This sequence comes from Anabrus simplex, assembly GCF_040414725.1. Lineage (NCBI taxonomy): Eukaryota > Metazoa > Arthropoda > Insecta > Orthoptera > Tettigoniidae > Anabrus > Anabrus simplex. The sequence goes on from NC_090266.1 coordinate 803,899,844, forward strand.
GGGTACAGATCTCTGCACATGGTTATGAGGGTGTTTAGGGGTTGTAGTAAGGATGTAAAGGAGAGGGCATATAAGTCTCTGGTAAGACCCCAACTAGAGTATGGTTCCAGTGTATGGGACCCTCACCAGGATTACCTGATTCAAGAACTGGAAAAAATCCAAATTAAAGCAGCTCGATTTGTTCTGGGTGATTTCCGACAAAAGAGTAGCGTTACAAAAATGTTGCAATGTTTGGGTTGGGAAGAATTGAGAGAAAGAAGAAGAGCTGCTCGACTAAGTGGTATGTTCCGAGCTGTCAGCGGAGAGTTGGCGTGGAATGACATTAGTAGACGAATAAGTTTGAATGGCGTTTATAAAAGTAGGAAAGATCACAATATGAAGATAAAGTTGGAATTCAAGAGGACAAACTGGGGCAAATATTCATTAATAGGAAGGGGAGTTAGGGATTGGAATAACTTACCAAGGGAGACGTTCAATAAATTTCCAATTTCTTTGAAATCATTTAGGAAAAGGCTAGGAAAGCAACAGATAGGGAATCTGCCACCTGGGCGACTGCCCTAAATGCAGATCAGTATTGATTGATTGATATATAAGAAAACATAAAGGTCCGATAATTCTGCCTTGAGGAATTCCCCTCTTAATTATTACAGGGTCAGATAAAGCTTCACCTACCCTAATTCTCTGAGATCTATTATCTAGAAATATAGCAACCCATTCAGTCACTCTTTTGTCTAGTCCAATTGCACTCATTTTTGCCAGTAGTCTCCCATGATCCACCCTATCAAATGCTTTAGACAGGTCAATCGCGATACAGTCCATTTGACCTCCAGAATCCAAGATATCTGCTATATCTTGCTGGAAACCTACAAGTTGAGCTTCAGTGGAATAACCTTTCCTAAAACCGAATTGCCTTCTATCGAACCAGTTATTAATTTCGCAAACATGTCTAATATAATCAGAAAGAATGCCTTCCCAAAGCTTACATACAATGCATGTCAAACTTACTGGCCTGTAATTTTCAGCTTTATGCCTATCGCCCTTTCCTTTATACACAGGGGCTACAATAGCAACTATCCATTCATCTGGTATAGCTCCTCCGACCAAACAATAATCAAATAAGTGCTTCAGATATGGTACTATATCCCAACCCATTGTCTTTAGTATATCCCCAGAAATCTGATCAATTCCAGCCGCTTTTCTAGTTTTCAACTTTTGTATCTTATTGTAAATGTCATTGTTATCATATGTAAATTTTATTACTTCTTTGGCCTTAGTCTCCCCCTCTATCTCGACATTTTCCTTGTAACCAACAATCTTTACATACTGCTGACTGAATACTTCTGCCTTTTGAAGATCCTCACATACACACTCCCCTTGTTCATTAATTATTCCTGGAATGTCCTTCTTGGAACCTGTTTCTGCCTTAAAATACCTATACATACCCTTCCATTTTTCACTAAAATTCGTATGACTGCCAATTATGCTTGCCATCATGTTATCCTTAGCTGCCTTCTTTGCTAGATTCAATTTTCTAGTAAGTTCCTTCAATTTCTCCTTACTTCCACGGCCATTTTAACTCTATTTCTTTCCAGTCTGCACCTCCTTCTTAGTCTCTTTATTTCTCTATTATAATAAGGTGGGTCTTTACCATTCCTTACCACCCTTAATGGTACAAACCTGTTTTCGCATTCCTCAACAATTTCTTTAAACCCATCCCAGAGTCTGTTTACATTTTTATTTACCGTTTTCCACCGATCATAATTACATTTTAGAAACTGCCTCATACCTGCTTTATCAGCCATATGGTACTGCCTAACAGTCCTACTTTTAAGACCTTCCTTTCTATCACAATTATTTTTAACTACCACAAAAACAGCTTCATGATCACTAATACCATCTATTACTTCAGTTTCCCTATAGAGCTCATCTGGTTTTATCAGCACGACATCCAGGATATTTTTCCCTCTGGTTGGTTCCATAATTTTCTGAATCAGCTGTCCTTCCCATATTAACTTATTTGCCATTTGTTGGTCATGCTTCCTGTCGTTCGCATGTCCTTCCCAATTGACATCTGGCAAATTCAGATCTCCCGCTACAATCACATTTCTTTGCATGTCGTTTCCCACATAGCTGACTATCCTATCAAATAATTCCGAATCCGCGTAAGTGATACCCTTTCCCGATCTGTACACTCCAAATATATCAAGTTGCCTATTATCTTTAGAAATGAGTCTTACACCTAGAATTTTATGTGTCTCATCTTTAACTTTTTCGTAGCTTACAAATTCTTCTTTCACCAGAATGAACACTCCCCCTCCCACCCTTCCTATCCTATCTCTACGATACACACTCCAGTGCCGTGAGAAAGTTTCTGCATCCATTATATCATTTCTCAGCCATGATTCAACTCCTATTACAATATCTGGTAAATATATATCTATTAAATTACTTAATTCCATTCCTTTCCTTACAATACTTCTACAGTTCAACACTAACAATTTTATGTCATCCCTACTTGATTTCCAGTTCTCTGTTCCCTTATCACCGCTCCCTAGGCCATCCCGTTTCCCTGAATGTACCTCCGTATTACCCTTCCAAACAAATTTCCTAACTTATATGTACCAATGCGGTTTAAATGAAGGCCATCTGAGCGCAGATCCCTATCTCCTACCCACCCATTAGGATCTAGAAATTTCACTCCCAGTTTCCCACATACCCACTCCATAGTCTCATTTAAATCCCCAATCACCCTCCAGTCAGTATCCCTTCTACACAGTATTCCACTAATAACAATCTCCGCTTTCTTAAACTTCACCCGTGCTGCATTTACCAGATCCCACACATCTCCAACTATGTTGGTACTTATATCAGCTTGCCTTACGTTGTTGGTACCAACGTGAAACACTACCACCTTCTCCTTCCCCTCCTCCCTCTCTTCTACTTTCCTCAACATCTGCCTCAACCTAATTCCTGGATAACTCTCTACCCTGGTACCCTTTCCTCCACACACTTTCCCCACGTGTCTAACGATGGAATCCCCCATGACCAGAGCCTCAACCCTACCCACCTCATTTGATCCCCTCCCCTCCTGGTCACCCCTATCATTCCTGATAGCTGCAGAAGTTACTTCCTCCTCCCTTTTCTCCTTCCCATGACCCTGTTCCACCTGTCTTTTCCTATCCTCTACTCTACGTTTTCCTGTCCTACCTTTTCCCTTCCTCCTACTTCCACACATCTCACCAACAGTTCCCTGTCCCTCATCTTCCCTCTGTTGTTCTACCTGGAGTGACTCGTACCGATTTCGCACAGACACCTGTCCTGAATTCTGATCCTGAATAGAGCCCTTAGCCTGCAATCTCCTTCCCCTTAGAACATTAGACTATCTGTCTTCTACAACTCCTCCCTTTCCTTCCCCTCCCTCTTGTACACCTACTGTAACCTGTACATTGTTTGAGGGAGTCCTATCTTCCTTCCTGTCTTCTGTGAGAATCCTAATTATCTCCCTCAAACTTTCCAACTCCTCCCTCATACCCCTCAATGCCTCGCTACACCCACAGTAAGTACACTCGCGCTCCTTAGCCATTCTTTACGGGGAAAAAATGAAATAAAAAATAAAATAACTTATTTGCAAAAAATAAGTGAACGGAGGGATATATTGTCTGGGATAGTACACAACAATAAGGTAATTAATATACGACTACACTACAATATTACTTAGTCGTGCTCTATTTTTTTATCCTACAACCCCTGACAGGATAAAAACTGCTGTTAATTACTGAATATCGAAAGTAATAGCCTACACAAGAACTACACAATTCCAAACTGCAATTAAGCCTATTCTAATAACAACAACAGTATTTTAGTAAGAGTTTCTACGGATACCTCTACTACACCAGTACTACACAAATATTTTACAATAATAAAATAGTCACACTAAATTCTAATAGGATATTACTCGTATACTGCTGTACAGTACACTACAGTAATTTTAAACTACTTTCAGACGTATCCTAATTACGATACCGGTACCGAACCGTATGTCACTAAACTAAGCACAACAGAAATGAAATTTGCAAGAACTACTGTACTCAAAGATTACCAACGAAGCTAAATGCTTAGACAAATTATTATTAGTAATACGGTCTAATAGATACACACGAAAAATAACACACGAATATAGCAGGCAGGATACGGCACTATCTAAATGTACTGTATCTATACTACAATGTATCTACACTACACTACACTGCGTTTGGTTAAATGCTTAAGTATCGAAAGGATTGCCGTGCACGAAGAAAAACACGAATATAACTGGCAAGATACTATCTAATATATTATACCTTATCTTCACTACAATTCTACTGAAATGTGGTTATGTGATTATTACAGCTGGTGGATTACTATTATTTTCCCTACTCCACGGGACGGAGAATAAAAGTGTCCTTAATTAGGCGTACTGAAAAATACGAGGTTGTCTACAGTAATTTCTCAAATATTTTTATCAAAACTACTACTACTCAAGGGACTTGAACTGCAATTTACTGGGATATATGAACTTTATTTATTTTTAGCTAACCGCTCATAAATACTGAAAGATCGAGGGAGCGAAATATAAATTACGGATACTTTAACTACCTACTCAGAAGTACAAATGAATGGAATACAAGGTCAGCTGATTTTTATTTATATTTACTTGACTACACTACACCCTTTGTTCACAACTGTAGCCAATCTATATAAATAAAATTGTAGGGGGTCCGCTGTCTGTAATTTCTTTTGTTTTGCCAATTTTTCAGATATTTATCCGTTTTAGGTCAACTCAAGACCGAATCGGTGGTTTTTACGTTTCGTGTCTGTTTGTTTGTCTGTTTGTCTGTTTGTCTGTTTGTCTGTCTGTCTGTTTGTCTGTTCCACCATCACGTCGAAACGGCTGGATAGATCTCAACCAAACTTCATATTTAGAGTAAACTCATCCCGGGGATGGTTTCGATATGCATATCATTTTAAAATCTTTCAATACTCGGGGGGTTTATAGGAAAACCAGAATGGTTTTTCCACCATCACATTGAAACGGCTGGATAGATCTCAACTAAACTTCATATCTAGAGTATACTCATCTCGGGGAAGGTTTCGATATGCATATTATTTTAAAATCTTTGAATAGACCGGGGGTTTATAGGAAAACCAGAATGGTTTTTCCACCATCACTTCGAAACGGCTGGATAGATCTCAACCAAACTTCATATTTAGAGTATACTCATCCCGGGGAAGGTTCCGATATGCATATAATTTTAAAATCTTTCAATAGACGGGGGTTTATAGGAAAACCTGAATGGTTTTTCCACCATCACTTCGAAACGGCTGGATAGATCTCAACCAAACTTCATATTTAGAGAATACTCATCTCGGGGAAGGTTTCTATATGCATATTATTTTACAATCGTCGAATAGACGGGTGGTTTATAGGAAAACCAGAATGGGTTTCCTCCATTTTCTCTTATACTATTGATTTTCTGTAAACTTCGTTTACCGTACGTGAAACGTCTCTTCATTATAAACAACTTTCGTTATGTTCATAATTTACCTTACTCTTCACATGACGGAGAAATTTACAATTTTCCGCTGGTATCATGCTCTGCATTGAGTGACCGACAGACCGACAACGAAACTACAGGTTACCATGGCAACGTCTCTGACTGCATGCCAGCAGGGAAGTAACGTATTGCCATTTTCCTCATCATGCTTTTAAATTCGTGGTTGTTCCTTGGGTAGAAGGCAAGAGAGGCGTCAATCGGCCTATCTGCGGGATATTGGCGGAATATCGTTGGGTATTATAACCGCCCTCGAATAGATTAAGTAATAACACCATTAGTCATCTTCTTATTATTTGTTTACCTAAGAATCACTGACCTAAATTTCTCCTCTGTTACCGCTTTATTATATCCATTACTCACACTAGCATAATTTATTGAGGGGCATTTGATTTTCCAATACATTCACTTGGCATTTACATATTTGTCGTTATCCGGCTGTCCGCAGTTATAATCCATTTTCTATTACTTTCAACTTTCTTAACTGTATTATTTCTTCCTTAATTACGCCGTATGTACGCGAGTGCTACAAACTACTGGATGTATTTCCACCAAGACTCATATTTAGAATACACCTGTCCTTGATAGGTTTTGGGCAAATATTGTTTCTAAATCCCTGAACTGACTGGGGGTTTATACGAAACCGAAACAGTGATTTTGCACTTCCATAAAATATACACAACAAAACTTAATGGAAATCTACCTACCTTGGTAGATAATAATTTCTAAACCTTTTTTCTCATGTGCATCATTTCGATACGAGGATTAATAAGGGAGATATCATTAACGGACCGTTTTTCTGTACAAGTCCCATCGGACTTAACTCCCGAGCGGGTGCCTGTAAAGCGTACTCCTTACAATTTGAAAACTACTGAAGTCATTCAAACCAAAATTTATATTTAGCATCCACCTGTCCAAAGGTAGGTTTTAAACGTAAATAACATTTCATGTTCCGGAATGGACTGGCGGTTTATAGGGAACCGAAATGGTGATTTTACTCTTCCACAACATATACAGAACAAGACCAACCTGACTGGAAATCGACCAAACGTGATGGAATTCCACCTCTAAACCTTTTTTTCATGTGCATTCTTTCGTCAGGAGGATTACTAAGGGAGATATCATGAATGGTCACTTTTGCAGGTTAAGTCCAGCGGACATAGCCCAAAAGGTGTTTTACATGGAGCAGATTCCTTATCTATATAAATCAAATCGTAACGACTGTGTGCCTCTACACTGACTATTTTGGCGAAATTTTCGTACAGCTTTCCGTTTAAGGGGTAATAATGACCATCTCCATAATTTTTGGTTTAGTTTCCTGAAAGTACTAATTTTTACCCGCCTCGCCCAAAATCCAAATTGCGCCATAATCTGCCAGAAGAAAAAGAAGATAATTGAAATTTGACAAAATTATACGTTTATGCCTGTAACGAACGGAAAACTTCCTAGATCATTAAATTTTTCACTTTGAATCCCCGAAGAATATCGAAATACGCAGGCAATTTTAATGATGGTGCAGACCTTCGGAAATTCCTATCCTATAACGGATTGCACAATCTCCGTTCAATTTGGAATGATCTACAACCGTGGTCTTATGACTTTTTGCCGTATCTGTATCCCTTTTACGTTTGATTTTTCTCTTTAATCGATGTTAAGTCAATTTGGAATTTTCACATGCATAATTCATACTTTCAATTACTTATATGAAATACAGAATCATTAAACTCTTCACGAAAATTGGCCCACCCAGTAGCCATATGTGAGCCAAATGCTATGTATGTATCCGAAAAGTAATGTAATGTGAGATAATCTTACAAAACCTTTACCCTGTTCCACGTTTCTAATTCAATCTGACCCAAGAATAGATGACATATCATAGGACCAGCCATTTAGGCCACTAAATCCGGCGTGTCTTATGGTATAATCCTTTGTCGATATGACGTACGTTTAGTAGCAGTTAATCTGTAAATGAAGGTCTTCAATATTGTAAATACGCATATACTTTCGTATGTCGATCTATATATATTCACTGATGTCGATTTTTAGCGATCGAGAAAGGGTGGGTCTGCTATTGTAATAAGTACTCCCCACACCGACTTTGACTGGCAGTAGGAAAGGGTTCCTTCTCCAACTCCTGTGTAACTGTCATTAGTAAGGAAAGCTTACAATTATAATGAATAGTTCCCTTCTCGATTTGACTTGCAGAAGGCAAGTGAGCATGCAGTTTTGTTTAAAACTCCCCTACCCGATTGTGTTTGGCAGTAGGCAAGGGTGCCTATCATTATAAAGAAATGTCCTCATCTAAAATGTGACTGGCATTAGGCATAGTGGCCTGCTATTTTGATGGAAACTCACCAACTTGGTGTGACTGGCAGTAAGCTGGCTGGCAGTAGGAAAATGGGCCTGGCATTATAATGATAACTGCACAACTCAATTTCGAGTGATAGTAAGGTAATTGCCTGCCATTATAATAAAAACTCCTCAACTGAAATCTGTCTGGAAGTAGGAAGGGGGCTGCCATATTAACGAAAACTCCCCAAATCGATTTTGTCCGCGTAGTAGGCAATGGGGCCTGCTATTATTACGTAATCATCCCAACCCGATTGCGAATGGCAGTAGGCAAGTGAGTCTGCCGCTATATCACAAATCCGTAACAAACACTTTACATTGGAAACAACGTACGGGGAACTCCCCATGCTCTTTCTCGGATAACGCTAAGAGACATGCAATTTTAAAACAATCTTATTTACTGCATGTACACTATTTACTTCGATAACCGAATACAATGTAGAATACCGTAGCGAAGCACGGGTACATTCGCTAGTAATACAATATTTCAATATGAGGAGCGACAATAATCAATAACAATACAGCGACTGTTAACTATACCGTGTAATCACTTTAACTTCTTTTTAAATGGAAGTTTACAGGCGTATCGTGTTTTTTAATGTAGTGAATTATTACCTTCGCGATAGTTTGAACGGATATCTATACGAAATACCGGAGAAGTTGCTGCAGAAGTTACGGTACTATTCCTTATGATAATCTGCCTTTGTAAGTATAACCAACGAACCTACAGATATTTACAAATATTTTTAAAGTTAATATTATTACCTAAACCTAAATTCGAAGCAAGGTACACCTAGCTAGCCTACTTAACCTAGAAAACGTAATTTACTGAAGACCAACTGAATTACTTGTTACAAAATATAAATAAATATCACTACTCCCAATTTCTACCAACAAGCACTAAACACCACTATATAATCAGCACTAAATGAATCAGATATACACAAAATTTAGCTATTTCAATAGGTTTTCACTACTTTATCACTACAATAATGCAATAGCTCTCTCAACAGCCAACCGTTCTCAAGCGCATCCAACAATGCAACCCAAACAACAGTGCAAACTAGCACTTCAAATAGATGCCAGTATATCCTGGTAACACTCGTCCAGATAATTCGTTCGAAGAGCAGACTCATCTGGAATTGGCCGTTTGCAATACTTTCCAAGAAATGAACAGTACTCCGCACCTAAAGTTTGTTTCACAGAGTCTTTTCAGCTCTCATTGCCCGGCACGTACCTTTAAAGACCATACTTGCCCCCTAATGACTTTTCCTTATGAGGTAATTTACAAAAGCAAAGTATACAGCCATGAGGATGCTTTAATCAGAGAATGCAGTATGATATTGCATTATACTGTAAATTGGCGAGTGTCAGAAATTAATGTTATAGCCGTTTAGGAAAGTGTATGGCATCTGGAGGAGGCTTGTTTGAAAACAACATTTAAAGAAACCTTGCTAACAATGTTGTTCAAGTATTATCAACTTTTAGTGTGATGCTGAGCTTAGGTTAAACGTATATAGAAAGTTATTAAAGTTGTAATATTGTCATGACTCATTACAGATATAAAAATGAATACAAGTTGTGACATTTCTATTTTTTCTCTTATAGTAAATAAGTAAATGTTTATTATAGTAGTCCAATTGTGTTTTTACTCTTAAAATAATGAAGTTGTAATTGTTTCTTTGAAACAAACTGACAGAGAGAGAGTATTTGAGAGAAAAACTATTTTCCCGTGTTAAAATCCTTTGTCCATTATTTTGATTTCCACATTGTATATATTACTTCCCATTCGAGACCAATGCGGGGGGAAATTCATGTCATTGGTTTACGTCCCACTGACTACTTTTGCGGTATTCGAAGACTTCGAGGTGCCGGTATTTTGTCCCGCAGGCAGTCTTTCAGGTGCCGGTAAATCTACCAACACAGAGCTGGTGTGTTTGAGCGCCTTCAAATATCACCGAACTGAGTTGGGATCGAAAACACAAACTTGGCTCAGAAAGCCAGGCAGGTTTCTACCGTTCGAGCCTTTTAGCCCGGCTACGATGGGGAAAAGTGAGCTGTCTTGATTCAGGAAATCTCAGGGTGCGTTAAGTCAGTTAGAACTATCAAAGATGAATATTATCTGTGTTTTCCGTAGCATTGTACTGTATTTCTTAATGCCATTCTGTTGTTTGACTAGTAGGCCTACCTCATACCAGTATTACGTTCTAAATAGACTTTATTGAAAGTATGGCTGCTTTGTTTTGAGTGAGGTACATTTCTGAATCATCTGGAATAAAGTGCCACTTCCGCTTACTGCTGTAGGGAGGGATCTAGTGGCAGGACTAATCAAATGATTAAGTGTAATGCTCCCAGTTGTGCACAGGCTACACAGTAGCAAGCTCTGATGTATGACACTTGCTTTAAGACTGAGCGAATCGCTGGAATTGCAGTGTAAGTTCCACTTTTTCTTTAGATTATTTCGTTTTTATTGTGCTCTACAGTTATGTATCAGTAGCGTAGCCAGGATTTCAGTTTGGGGGGGGGGCATTCATCCAGAATTTTATTTTGATAGGTGTCCAAACTTCCATAGTTTAGGTGGTGTAGAATACCCAAAAAGGAAATGAGTGTCCTTGGATCCAAGTAAGAGTGGTGGATTCGTGCGGATTCCGGAAGCTAATAGTAATTTCCTTCTTCTTCTTCCCCACTTTTCCCACATCTGTGGGGTCGCGGGTGCGAAATGTGTCGCACATGTGGATTTGGCCCTGTTTTACGGCCGGATGTCCTTCCCGACGCCAACCCTATATAGAGGGATGTAATCAGTGTTGTGTGTTTATTTGGTGGTTGGTAATGTAATGTTGTCTGAATATGAATATGTTGGGACAAACACCCAGTCCCAAGCCAGAAGAATTATTCAGACGCGATTAAAATCCCCGACCCAGCCGGGAATCGAACCCGGAACCGTCTGAACCGAAGGCCTCAACACTGATCATTCAGCCAATGAGTCGGACTCCGGAAGCTAATATTAATGCACATTATATATAAAATGCTCAATAAAAGAACTTTCGTTAAAACTCCTGGGGTGTCTGGACTCCTTGGACGACAACCCCCGGTCTCGGCTACCTCTGTTACTCCCATCCCAACATAACTGCAGCATTCCATATATTCCGCGTAGAAGTGAAATGAATGCAAGAATAAACACTTTGAGTAAAGATGCAATATTCTGGTTTAGAACAAATACGGTAATGTTATAATAATAATGGTCATGTGATAAGCAATAAAGAAGTGACATTTTATACAAATAATGCGGCAAAGATACACACACAAGCGCGCGCGTCGAATACAGGTTTCTTGTCCATGGCTAGATAATGAAGGCAAGAGAATGATGGCCCACCGTGACTCGTTATTTCGACATTATAAACAAACCCTAGATGACACAGACTTCGAATCCAACCGCATCTTAAGAAATCGCACAAAGCAGTTAATCAGAAATTTAAAAAATGCATATATTTTCGGATTTCAGCTAACAACTTAAATTCTAATCGCGCATGGGACCAACTTAGAGCTCTGGGAATAGGAAAACATCAACAGAGACAGACAACTCCTGACATTCCACTTGACAAACTTGAACGATTACTTTAGTAGAATGAATATTCAACCTACCCAAATTAACTGCACCGACTCGCCGCCCTCCCCTCCAGCCAATCTGCCATTCACATTTCACAGTGTCACAGAAAATCAGGTTAAAAGGCTTTGTACTCGATAAAATCAAAGACTACAGGTGTATATGATATTCCTATTACTTTTATACATAACATTATGAGTAACCGTCAACAGCGTGTAACGACAAGGCCTCTAAATGGAAAATGAAACTTAGTGTTGCCCCACAGGGCAGTATTTTACGGCCCCTAAGTTTCTGTATTTATATCAATGACACACCATCTGTGACAGGAAATAACACACATGACCTCTGTGCTGACGATCTTTAAATAGGCTATATCGACACTGCAAGACAAGATATTAACAGGGACCTCCGACGACTCAGTGTATATGCACAACGAAGCTCTCTTATACTAAACTGCAAAAAAACTCAGACAATTATAATTGGATCACGAAAATTACTGAGCTTCTCAAACAATGTCGCAATCCCGCCTATCCTACTGAATGGTAACATTATTCCCTACAGTAAAACGGTTAAAAATCCCGGCGTAATGATGAATGTAACAGTTGATTGGTCTGATCAAACGAAAGAAATACGTAAAAAGATTTTTGGAGTACTTCACCCTCTTAAACGACAGAGGAATGTATTTCCATTTGAGCTACAGGCCAAACTAATACAGACACTCATTCTCTCTATTCTTGATTATTGTGACGTTGTTTTAGTTGACATGACGAGAGAAGAAACACTTAAACTTCAACGAGCACTGAATTCCTGCCTGCGATTTATTTACAATATCGAGTACCGTACGATTTTCATATCACCCCATACTATCAGGCTGTCTCATGGCTGATGTCTGATAAACGTCGGCACCTGCACACTTTAACGATGGTGATTAGAGTGGTAGCTGAAAGTCAGCCAATGTATATTTCTTTTAAATTCGTCTTTTTATCATCATTTCACAACATTAATACACGTTCTAGATCCATTCTTTCTATTCCACTGCACCGCACAAATAAAATTATTAGATCATTTGTGGTGACTGTCGCCAGATTATGGAATTCCCTGCCAGTTCAGGTCAGAGAAACTAGCTTTTTAAAATCACGATTTAAGGTCACCTGCCGAGACTACCTGCTTGAGGACAGCTGACTGAATGGTTGAAATATGAATGTGTGCGTTCCTGAGGAATAGCCATGTTTAAGAGTTTTTAATATTAATTAGTTCTAATATTAATTTACATACATACATACATTATCATTATAGACTGTTATGCCTTTCATCGTTCAGTCTGCAAGCCTCTGTGAATTTACTAAACGTCGCCACAATCCTCGATTTGCAACTAATGTTTTGGCCTCATTTTGTTCTATACCTCATATCTTTAAATCGTTAGAAACCGAGTCTAACCATCGTCGTCTTGGTCTACCTCTACTTCTTTTACCCTCCATAGCAGAGTCCATTATTCTCCTAGGTAACCTATCCTCCTCCATTCGGCTCACATGACCCCACCACCGAATATTTAGTAAGTAATTTATTTAAATTTATTTTAAATTCTATTAATTTATGTAGTTTTAACTATTTTAAGAATCTATTTTATTTAAGATGTTGATTAGTATGTGGTTAAGTGTACAAGAGGGCCTGGAGCCCTAACTTCGCCACTGTACTGAAGGCACTAATAAATAAATAAATAAATAAATAAATAAATAAATAAATAAATAAATAAATAAATAAATAAATAAATAATGTAAAGCGTATGGGTATAGATATTTTGTTAGTTGGTAAAGAAAAATACACGTTACAACAAATGCTATGTAGGGTTTACCTTGTCCTGTTAGTTTCCAACGCGGTTAGGGCCACGCAGCTGTGAGCTTGCACCCGGGAGATAGTGGATTTGAACCCCACTGTCGGCAGCCCAGAAAATGTTTTCCCGTGGTTTCCCATTTTCACACCAAGCAAATGCTGGGGCTGTACCTTAATTAAGGCCACGGCCGCTTCCTTCCCACTCCTAGGCATTTCCTATCCCGACGTCGCCATAAGACCTATCTGTGTCGGTGTGACGTAAAGTAAATTGTTAATTACTTTTCCACGCAAGTCTGGGATACAGAATATAGTAGTATAAAGTTAGAGTTTCGTGACGCTAATATTCGTATATATAATTTTTATTAAAGTGCCAGAAATCAACGACACTGAGCTGTTGCCATTTCAACACCGTTTTAAGGGTTACCGATCCAATCCGGGATTTGAACCTGCGAACTCAGACTCAGAAGGAGAGCGACTCAACCAACTGAGCCACATGAAAAGGAGGCGTTTGTGATTATTGTTATAAATAGATGCAGCTAGTATTTTTACAAAGGTTTTATGAGGAGCATTTATTAAGGCGTACGTTTTCTTACTGTCCTAAACGCACGAGGCCGGACAGAAGAACTAGCTGGAAGCTAAGGAACCTTGCAGGGGTGTCGCTTCCTTCTCTGTTCACTTTTCCAAATCAAACTCCATGACGTAACAGCCCCGAAGCGCCATCGCCTACCAAGCGACGGCTGTTCAGCCCGGAGGCCTGCAGATGACGAGGTGTTGTGTAGTCAGCACGACGAATCCTCTCCGCTGTTATTCCTGGCTTTCTAGACCGGGGCCGCCATCTCACCGTTAGACAGCTCCTCAATTATAAACACGTGGGCTGAGTGTACCTCGAACCAGCCCTCAGATCCAGGTAAAAGTCCCTGACCTAGCTGGGAATATTTTTTTTTTTTGCTAGGGGCTTTACGTCGCACCGACACAGATAGGTCTTATGGCGACGATAAGCTGGGAATAGAACCCGGGGCCTCCGGTAAGAGGCAGGCACGCTACCCGTACACTGTGGGGCCGGCTGGTACTTTTAGGTCTCCTTATTTTCGAATTTGACTTAAGACATCCTGCATTCGATTCCCGGCACTGACAGAGTTAAGAAAGGCATGGGATGGGGAGGATACAGCCTTGTTTTTGGGTGCAGTAGAGTTTTCCTTGAGTCTCTCGTAATCGAAATATATACGGCCTGGAAGGTAGTCACCTTCACGGGGTGTAGTACCAAAGTGGTTCCTTTTTTTTTTTTTTTTTTTTAAGAAGACAAATTAAATGAAGATTCTACTTCCTCACAAACGAAGAACGATATTATCAATTTTACGAACAGTTTCAATAATGCAGCCGGTTTATGTTAAAAGTACAAAAGCTATGATTGTACATGGTAACAAGCAAAACCAACAATATCTACTGAAGATCCGTCACCGCACTCGGTAGGACCGGCTTTCTTTTCATATTCACCGGGCGAGTTGGCCGTGCAGTTAGGGGCGTACAGCTGTGTGCTTGCATCCGGGAGATAGTGGGTTCAAACACCTCTGTCGGAAGCCCTAAATATGGTTTTCTGTGGTTTCCCATTTTCACACCAGGCAAATGCTGGGGCTGTGCCTTAATTAAGGCCACGGCCGCTTCCTTCCCACTCTCAGCCCTTTCCTTTCCCATCGTCGCCATTGAAGATCTACGGTGTGACGTAAAGCAAATTCTAAATAAAAAATAAAAAATCTTTTCACAACCCCTTCCCAGGGAAAGTTGTATCCACACTACTGGCCTGGACTTACACCTCACCCACTGAAATTATTTTGTGGGTACGCCACTGCATCCACGCACCATTTACGGTACAAGGTAAGTCCGAAGAATGGTTGGATACTCAAAATACACCACCATAAATGATGCGGTACTGGCTCAAAAGTATAAAGAAAGGTAAGGGACGGGATCTAGTGTTTTAAGTAGAATCCGTATCAATAGAACGTAACTACCCATTTTAAAAATGTTTCATGTATCGACTGCGATTCAAACCTGGGCCGTCCTGATGAGAAGATAGAAGCATTGGAACGGAGTTATCATGCCCGCCAATTATAAAGTACTTACCCGCACTTTTGATGGTGCCATTTGAGGTTCCAATCAGTCCCCGGGCATTTGACAAAATATATAGGCCTACCTATCAAACTTAGGCAAGCATCCGCGATTGTCTTGGCACTGTAAGAATTTATAAAAAAAACTTTTTCATAACTTACCGAGGATGCACATAGTGTTGGCTTTTCAGTGACAAAACGGTCCCTCTTCAAAAAATGTTACTTATATGGCACAAAATGAGGAACTAACGTGCAGATCACAATCCTGTCACAGTCTTCCCAACGCTGCAACTCAAACACAGCACATCTCTCAACCACGGTGCAACCCGAGGATCCCTAGGACATTGTTGTTTCCTGGAACCGATCTGCAAAAGCTGACACGATGTTGTAAGCTTGCAGCTGTTTCTGGACGTGGCCCCCGTTATCTCGGTGGTCACGTTCCGGCCCCCTACTGAGTAATCCCTTGCTAATTGGCCTTTTCTTCATGTCTTGACATTTGTCAATACACGGTTTCATTCCTAATACTGAGGCCTCTACAGGAAAATATCCTCGCGCATCACAATCCTAAGTGTCTTCCTTTCATTCAAGCAGTACAAATATGGAGAATTATGTATGTCCCTATTGAGTCCTACTAATAGATTCTTGTCGCTACGTTAATTTAACATTTCGGCGTACGTTTTAAAGTTGTTCGTACCGTACGTAAAACAACGGCTAATCCTCGCTCTAGTTTCAGGAAATATTTCGGGGGGGGGGCCCGGCCCCCCCTGGGCCCCCCCCTGGCTACGCCAGTGTTATGTATACATATCCTTTGCCATTCCTTACTCAAAATTCAAACTAAACTTAAACTTTTCTACCAGAAGGAATGTTGTCTTCATGGTGCTCCGTACACATCATTAAAATCAGAATTCAGTATATCCAGAATAAGTGATGCCGTCTTTCTTCGTATATTATTTGAATGAATGCCATTCTGTACGATTGAAACATGCTGCACAACAGCGTTTTTGAGTTGTGCTTTACGAAGTTCTTATTTATTATACTACTGCAGACGGCCTTAAGAAATCAATACTCGCCTATAGCATAATGCACGGTAGCTAAATATATGTCCGCCTCTGTGGTGTAGTGGTTCGTGTGATTAGCTGCCACCCCCGGAGGCCCGGGTTCGATTCCCGGCTCTGCCACGAAATTTGAAAAGTGGTACGAGGGCTGGAACGGAGTCCACTCAGCCTCAGGAGGTCAACTGAGTAGAGGTGGGTTCGATTCCCACCTCAGCCACCCTGGAAGTGGTTTTCCGTGGTTTTCCATATATATATATATATATATATATATAGAGAGAGAGAGAGAGAGAGAGAGAGAGAGAGATTGTTACTGGATGGAATTGCGAAGAGAACTATCGAAATATACATTCCACTTCTCATCAGAGAAATACCAACTGCACACGCTAAATATTTCAGACCTATACTTAGATACCAGTTGTTGTCGCTGTTGTTTCTGTTGTTGTTCATGATGGTGCTGCTGTTACTGATTCATGTTAGGAGCTTGGTACATCTTTGATCAACTGCCTTGTGCTCAGGTCTGTAGTATTTCTGAAGGAATCGCAGTACATTGGATAGCCTACAGGCATGGCTATACAATTGAGTAGTATATTTCAGAAAGCAGCCATGCGCCAAATTTGCCAAATTACGGAAAACAAAACAAACTGTCTAGCATCAGATTTTATGTTTTGATAGTGGTTTTATATTCTTTGCAGTATATAATTTAATACATTTTATGGAAGGTAAATGATTTTGTGCATTTTAACTTTGTTGTAAAAACGAACATGTTTTTCACTTAACTGGTTTCTGCAATAAAAGAATGGTGCAAACGTACTTTCATAGCATAATTTTAGAATGTTTTAGGATTTTTCCATAAAATCCACATTTGTGAAAAAAAGAAATATCCCTATATACGAATATTTGCCCCATTTTTTCTTTTTATTCGAACTTAATCTTCATTTTCTAAACTTTCAATCAATCAATCAATCAATCAATCAATCAATCAATCAATCAATCAATCAATCAATCAATCAATCAATCACCATTACAGCCCAGGTGACAGATTCTCTATCAGTTCCTTACCTAGTCTGTTCTTAAACGATTTCAAAAATGGTAGACATTTATCAAACATCCTCGCTGAAAAATTATTTCAATCCCCAATTCCTCTTCCTATATACTAATATTTGTCCCAATTTTTCCTTTAGAATTCCAACTTAATCTTCATTGTTTGATCTTTCATATTCTTAAAAATCCCCTCAAGCTTATTAATCTACTAATGTCATTCCAAGCAATCTGTTCACTGACAGCTCGAAATATTCCTCTTAGTCGAGCAGCTCGTCTCCTTGCTCCCACGTCTTCCCAGCCCAAAGTCCGCAACATTTTCCTAACTCCTTTGTTGCATATCGCTCAGAATAAATCGTGTTGCTTTCCTTCCGATCGTTTCCATTTCTCGTATCAAGTAATCCTGGTGAGGGTCCCATACAGTATAACCTTACTGTAATTGGGGTCTTACCAGTGACTTACGCGCCCTCTCCTTTCCATCCTTACTACAACCCGTAAATACCCCCATAACCATATGAAGAAATCTGAAACCCTTATTTTACAGTCCAGTTTATGTGATTACCCCAATGAATACCTATCTTTCCTTATATTAACACCTATCGCCGAGCTCGATAGCTTCAGTCGCTTAAGTGCAGCCAGTATCCAGTATTCGGGAGATAGTGGGTTTTAACCCCACTGTCGGCAACTCTGAAGATGGTTTTCCGTGGTTTCCCATTTTCACACCAGGCAAATGCTGGGGCTATACCTTAATTAAAGCCACGGTCGCTTCCTTCCCAGTCCTAGCCCTTTCCTGTCCCATCGTCGCCATAAGACCTATCTGTGTCGGTGCGACGTAAAGCTAATAGCAAAAACAAAAATAAAAATTAACACCTATGCACATACATAGATCACAATAACTTACTGTCATTCAATCAACAAGGTAATTAAAAATCTGAGGACTTCTGAGGACTTCTCTTGGTGAAACTTACAACCTGACTTTTCACCCCGTTGTCTAGCGTACCATTGCCTGGTGTCCATCTCATAACTTTACCAAGATATCTTTGCAGTCGCTCACAATCCTGCAAATTATTTATTACTCCATGCAGTATAACACCATCCGCAAAGAGCCTTATCTGTGATCTAGTTCCTTACCCACATCATTTACATACACAGTTCAAAAAATTAGGGGAACATGTTTCGTGACGTCTGGTATGTGAACGTTATTTTGGTAGATGGGGTTCCAAATGTCGTAAAGCATACCTTGAGACCTTAGCTACTCAGGGTGTGTCAAATCGAAGTTATACTACATCTGTAGGCGTAGCCATGCATTCAACTGTCAGGTGACCCCTCAAAAGAAAGTGAACAGCGGTGCGTCCGTGTGTCATTGTGAAGCACACAGAATACTGCGGTCATTTGAGCACGTTGTAAGTGAAACAGCACATCCCATGAGACATTTTAACGAGGTTTAAGTCTCAAGGGCCGTCACTTTGATCCAGGAAGGATGGACGTTTCGTCGTGTTGCTGTGGATCTCAGTGTCACTCCATCAGTTAGTCGCCGCTTGTGGAATCGCTACAGTGAACAGGCCAGTTCACAAGGAGGGTTGGACAAGGTCGTGGACGCATGACAACTCACAGGATGACAGATATCTGACATCTGTGCGCTGCGGCGTCGTTCAGCAACTGCCAGAGAACTGCAACAAGACCGCAGGAGGGTCACTGGAGTCCCGGTGTCTGACCAGACTGTAAGGCAGGGCCTCTCAAACGCCCAAAATCTCACGCGTGCAGATAGAGGCGCAAGAGATCCGTGCACTGTGCATCGCTGCCGCTCGACATGGCTCGGATCAACGCTTCGTCTCTGGGCTACTCGGCTAAGCTCGGCTCAACTCGCCTATACTCGGCTCAAGTCAGCCCGAATTTGGAGCGCTACGGCGCAAGTGGGGCAGAGGGAGACAGGCGGAGCGAGCGAGACAGGCGTGAGGAAAGAGAGAGTAAGCGCTATTGCTCCAAATCGAGGAGTGGGGGGTCTGCACTCTGGTCAACTAAGCCAAGTCGTCTTTTGCACCGTGCACAGTGCATGCACCACGCGCATGCACCCTGAGAGGCCCTGCTGTAAGGAATAGGTTAAGAGAAGTGTCCTTACGACACAGACGTCCTGTTCGAATGCCCCGTTTAATGCAGCAACATCGCGCAGCTCGCCTTCTGTTTGCCCGTACCCACGTCAACTGGCAACTTCGCCAATGGAGACCTGTGCTGTTCACAGACGAGTCCATATTTCCCCTGACACAGTGTGATGGACGTCAACGTGTATGGAGATGCCCTGGTGAGCAGTACACGCCAAGTGTTTTCCAGGAAGGCGACCGATTCGGACAAGGTTCTCTGATGGTGGGGGGTGGCATCAGTATTGATGGCCGTATGGATCTTTTCGTCGTCCGTGGTAATCTTACCACTGCGGGGTACATCGAGCAGATACTGCTACAGCATGTGTTGGTTGCTGCATACGGTGTTGGTCCTGAATTCGTTCTCGTGCACGACAATGCCAGGGCTCATGTAGCGCGCATCACCAGAGCTGTCTTGCGAGAACTGGACGTTAAAGAGATGGAATGGCCAACAGTGAGTCCTGACCTTAATCCCATCGAGAATGTGTGGGATAGGCTTGATAGAAGTGTTCGTGGGCGTCCTGTTCCACCACAGACTCTCCAAGACCTCGAACAGGCTCTCACTGAAGAATGGGACCTGATACCGCAACGTGACCTTCGTCGACTTATACGGAACATGCCACGTAGGTACGAAGCTGTGATAAATGTTCGTGGAGGACATAAACAATACTGAAGTTCTCCAATTGTGATCAAAAATCCACCCTGGAGGACTGTTATGGATTTGTTTTCGGCCCTATTTGGACTTTTCCGTTTGTGTTCTGAAAATGTACTCGAATCCATCGACATTCTTTTGTTTGTTTCAGCGGTAAAGAATAAAGGTTTAGTTGGTAATATACCTGGGTGTGAGGTATTGTTTTGTGGAGCATGACATACGTTCAAAAGCATGTTCCCATAATTTTTTAGAACTGTGTATATAAGAAAACGCAAAGGTCTAATAACACGGCCTTGAGGGAACCCCCTCTTAACCATTACAGGATCAGATAACGCTTCGCCTACTCTATTTCTCTGAGTTTTGTTTTCGAGAAATTTAGCGACCCATTCAGTTATCTATTCCAAAGGCTATAATAATCTTCTATGATCTACCCCGTCAAAGGCTTTGGAGAGGTCAATAGCGGCACAGTCCATTTGACCTCCTGAATCTAAATTATAGGCTGAAATCCTACACGTTGAGCCTCACAGGAATAACCTTTCCTAAACCCAAACTGCCTTCTCTCAAACCAATTAGTAATTTTGCAAACGTGTCTAATATAATCAGAAAGAATGCGCTTTACCAAAGCTTACATGTAACACACGTCAAGCTGACTGCTATATAATTATCCGCTTTATGTCTATCACCTCTTCCTTTGTACACTGGGGCTAATATTTCAACTCTCCATTCATTTGGTATAGCTCCTTCATGCAAACATTAATCAACAGTAGACTACATTGCTAATACAACGATAATTAAAAGAATGAAATCAGCTATTCATGGTGACAGAAGCTAATCAATGCTCATACAAAAAATCTCTATAGCACATTCTCTCTCTGTAGTTGGCCGTTCTAAAATGCTATCATAGAAGTGCTCGTATCCCACTAGGTACAGTTTTAGGGCATTTAGGTCTTGTATTTTCTTGATATTGATGGAACCTAAAATAATTACGAAGAAATTTAGGGCTTAGACCAAAATACAAGTGAAGAGTGTCAAAATATATTTAGGCCACAAGAGAGTATTTTAGATTTTTGGTGAGCGTTTGAATCAAGGAATAGTGTTACACGTAAGCCTAAGTAATATTTGGTACGTATGCCTAATAAATTATATGTATAAACTTATCTGGGCGGGTAGGTCAGGAGCAAGGTCTGTTTTCAGCGGAATGCCAGATTTACTCTCACTTCTCCGGGAGTGTTCTTATTGTAACAAAACTGTTTGTATGTCGATATATTGAAACTCTCCTCTCGGTCCTTGCGAACACCTCTACCAGAGGTTTCGTCGGAGTGAGTAAGCTTCTTGTATGAATGAGGCCACCGTATTTTGAAACTTCTAATATTTTTTTCGAGGTAATTTCGTGGTGAACAATAGAACTATTTCTTTTACTGGCTTTCAGTATAAGCTCCACACGGGTACATAGTGGTGGGGACGGAGCGAGTAGCACTGTAGAGTAGCTCTATTCTTGAGGTTACGTGACGTCACAGGATATCACCGCTTCAACTGTAATACTCCGTTTAGCACAGCGTGTGTTTCAGTTAACTTCCAGGTATGCTACACTCGCAACATAATTGTGCTGTTGTTTCGACTGCAGACTGAGACGACTGTTCTATTTTTTTTTCTATTTGCTTCACGTCGCACCGACACAGATAGGTCTTACGGCGACGATGGGACAGGAAAAGCCTAGGAATGGGAAGGAAGCTCTTTTTTGCTATTGGCTTTACGTCGCACCGACACAGATATGTCTTATGGCGACGATGGGACAGCAAAGGGCTAGGACTAGGAAGGAAGCGGCCGTGGTCTTAATTAAGGTACAGCCCCAGCATTTGCCTGGT
Organism: Anabrus simplex; assembly: GCF_040414725.1. Lineage (NCBI taxonomy): Eukaryota > Metazoa > Arthropoda > Insecta > Orthoptera > Tettigoniidae > Anabrus > Anabrus simplex. The sequence goes on from NC_090266.1 coordinate 803,922,065, forward strand.
GTTAAAATGGGAAACCACGGAAAACCATCTTCAGGGCTGCCGACAGTGGGGTTCGAACCTACTATCTCCCTAATACTGGATACTGGCCGCACTTAAGCGACTGCAGCTATCGAGCTCGGTGGGAAGGAAGCGGCCGTGGCCATAATTAAGGTACAGCCTCAGCATTTGCCTGGTGTTAAAATGGGAAACCACGGAAAACCATCTTCAGGTGTTAATTCCTCACTGTGAGAAGAGGTTGTGACCAATTTGAAGGCTGAACTCAGCACACCAAAACGCGTTGCTCTCACTACTGACTGCTGGACGACCGAGCGTCCGCATGCCTATATTACAGTTACAGGACACTTTATGTCATGTGGAAAATTGAAACATGCTTGTCTAGAATCAGCCCAATTGAAACGACATCACACAACAGATAATATTGGCGATCGTCTACCTGAAATCATAATGTCGATGGGGGTTCACAGGGTAAGTGCCGGGCGTAACCACCGACAATGCTGCGATGAAAAAGCTAAATCTACGACATGTGCACTGTGTGGCTCATACATTATATTTGGTGGCTAACGCCGGGATCAGAAGTACTCCTCCTCTTGAAAATCTCTCGAAACTTCGTTCCCACCGGGCGAGATGGCCGTGAAGAACTCACTGTAAGAGTTAAAAGTATAAACTTAACCTAAAACCCACTGTTCAATACAGCTTCACTACTACCACAAATGAACGTAGGTTAGTTTCTTGCTAAACTTCTCATAATGACTTGTATTTTAATTACCACTGTATTACTTGTTACGGAGTTTTCCGTGGTAGTTAGAGGTGAAAGAAGGTGCGGGGGGTGAACAGGTCTTAGGCTACGATATTAAAGTGAATTTAAAATTTAATAAGGTTATATTTTCTTTTCAAAATTAAGAAATAACAAGCATGGCAGGTACAGAGTAGCAAAGCCACTATTCGAGAATGTACAATTACAGTGTTACAGGATGGGCTCCGAGAGCCAAACCCACAATACATAAACAATTAACTCACTCTTACGATAAACAGAAATTCAACAAAGGGGCAGAAGACCCCAATCATGCCCCGGAGCACTTGCTCCGAATTACACAGTAAAGCCTCCTCGAGGCGTACAACACTCAATTTTCGAGAAAGAGCCACTCGCTCTCAACATTAAGCCTATTAAAGGCCACACCAAACTCCACCTTCAAGTTGTCCTCTAAGGACATAGATACAGGGGTAAAATACCCAACCTACTGAGGCCTATTAAGTAAGAAAAAGGTTAATTACATGACCTCAAAAATAACCGCTTGAGAGGAGGCGATCTGCGCTCCTAATACATTTTGTTTAAAACCTAATCTGGCTCTAGGCCGCTAATGCAAAGGCTAATCCCATACTACAGAGGTGACTTTAGAAAAGAACAATTTACCTTACATTAAGGAAGAATCGGTTGTGAAAAATAAGTTCACCTCAAAGCAATATGAGTGGGAGCTCGAGAGGGTTAAGCACTCTCTATCCCAATATTGCACCCGTCCAGGTGGACGGGTGCAATATGTAGCTTTAAAAGAGAATAGGTGCTAAGAGTAGTTACATTTTAGGAAAAGGTTACATGGTGGAAACGCTTCGGACCCGCCCCGAGAGTTAAACTGCTGAGCTAGCAAGAAAAGAAGTTATTAAAAGGCCATTACCTGGTTATTGAGCTGCTGCTCGAAGAAAGAGGCGCTTCCCGCCCCCTGCTACGTACTTTACACACTGAAGGGTGGTACAGAAGTGGCGCAGAGACCCTAAAATCAGAAGTTTATATACTCTCGCAGAAAGTTCGAGGCGTTTCAGGAAGAAAAACACCCGCCCACAATCATTTATTGGCTAGGGTACAGCAACATATCCCCTTTGGAGAAGATACACCTGATTGGTTAGAAATTAATTTTAAAAATTCGGGATTGGCTAAATACAAAACAAGGGGAAAGAAAGGGGTATACAGCCAACTTAAACAATAACAGAAAGAAATTTAACAAGAAACAAACTTTTGAGATAAAAATTTCTCCAAAAAACAGTTCTTTCACTTCGCACTAGGGTGCACTATTGTTGATCTTCAGTAGTGTCCTCTAGAAGAGAATGTTCACACTTCTTACTACAAGCGAAACAAAAATACGTCGAAAACAACACAGTTCAGAAACGTCAAAATTTCCAAGTAGTGACATCTTCAGGGTAACTTGAAAATTAACACATAAGACAAAGTTCAGACTTATTCCAGTAGGGGAGTTTCAACTGGCGCAAGGTTTGAATTAGCGGCGTGGAGGTGTACCGCCCGGTACAGACCTCCCCCCCCCCAAAAGTCCCATCCAGGGGTGACACATGAAATTCGTTAAAAACAAGGTCCAAGATATGATGTTGATATGGAGATTAATTGCAGAAGTATTTATAAAAATTTTCTAAATTTGGTCTGATCCCGTTTCAAAATTCTTGTAGTAACTGCTGAAGTAATGTCTTTATGTTTGTAGAAGTTGAATTCAGAAGGAAATCTTTAGTTTTTAAAGTTGAGGAAAAATTTTCTAAGTCCACCAAATATTGCAGTAGAATTCCCAAGTGTAGTAATTGCTGATAGTAAATGTCCATGTAGTTGATTAAATAGGATGGCCAGACCAGCCGCTGCAGCTTGTGTCCAGAGGAGGCCGCTCGGACCCCTCAAGTACCCTGAGATACCGCTCGCCCGCACTATGGGAGGAGTAGTGGTGTTGAAGCACGCCGCGCCCGCGGTAAACATATCCAGGCTGCGGGCAAGTAGCAGGTAGTGCGCCGCACATCAGCCTTGGCCGGGAGGAGGGCTCCGGCTCGCCGTACACTGGTCGACCTCGCTGGAGGAGAGGGGGCCCTTCCTCTATTCCAGTAGCGGTACGGCGCCGCGCGGCTGCGGGGGCACTGAAACATTAAAGCTCGGCGGCAGAATTTCTGTTGGACCAAAATGATTTTAGGGTATATTCATTGTGGTGAGGTTGAGGGGCCAGCGGCGTGGAGATATTTATTTAATTCCCATAAGCCACTGTGTGTAGTGGAGCAGGAGACGGGAGCGTGGTAATGGCCGTGGTAAGGACAGAATGGCAGTTTAATGGTTCGGGGCAGGTTTTACAAAAATGCTTACATATAACACAAAATATTATACAAGGGGCAGAAAGCCTTAAAAGTGAAAACCTTCAAAAAAAATATATAACCTTCGTATTCCTTTCAAATTACATGAAGCAAGTTAACACAAAATTTACACCGGTTTCACCTGGGACAGGTGAACCCTAAATATCCTCTCGGTGGCTGGATTACTTAATAACAACGTAACCGGCGTAAGGAAATCGAGAATTATGCACGGCCCATGAAATCTGGGGGCAAGCTTGCCCGCGGGAACAAAATTCTTGACCATCACTTGGTCGCCTACCTTCAAATTGGTGGGTCTCGTCCACGATCATATCTTTCCCTAACCTTTTCATGAGACACTTTAAGATTGGCTTTAGCTTTCTTCCAAAGATCTTTGATATTATCCGGATCTATTGTCTCGGGTAGAATGTCACTCAGAGACCGGAGGTTAGAGAGCGGTGTGTTGGGAACAAACTTGAACATCAAAGAGGCTGGAGTAAATTTATGTGATTCATGAACCGCCGAATTCAAAGCAAAAGCTAACCAATGCAGGGACGTGTCCCACCTGGAATGATCTTCATGATGATAGGCAATAAGCGCGGACCTGAGATTACGGTTAACCCGTTCAGCCAGAGATGGTTGAGGGTAATAAGCAGAAGTAGTCACATGAGAGATGGACAGGTCAAAGCAGAATTTACGAAATAGATTAGATGTAAACGCCTTAGCATTATCAGACACAATATATTGACACGGACCAAAAGAAGCAAAGATAGAATTTAGACAAGTAATGGTGGACTGAGCGGTAGCCAGCTTAGTCGGAAATAACCAGGAAAATCTTGTAAAACCATCTACGCATACAAAGATGAACTTGTTGGCATTTCCCTTCGACTGGGGGAAGGGTCCTACATAATCAATATACAGGCGTTCCATGGGGCGCGACGCTTGATGCGAAGACAGAAGGCCTACCTTGGTGGACATGGTTGGTTTACTAAGCAAACAAGATTTACAAGCTTTTACTAGTTCACGGATTTCACCGTCCATACCCTTCCAGATGAACATTTCACGAATCTTTTCACGGGTTTTAAAGATTCCAAGATGCCCCCCTAATGGGGCTCATGATAATACTTCAAGATCATAGGTATAAGAACAGCTGGAACGACAACTTTCATCATCTTATCATGCCTCGATGGGCAACATAAAACACCATTCCTCAGAACATAAGGGACGACATGTTCCCCAGAAGAAAGGGTTTCCATTATCGGAGCCAGCGTCGGATCTTCACGTTGGTATTTCTCGATATCCCTAAAGAGCATGGGAGCATCTGTTAAGATGGCATTAACATCAGATAGCATGGACTCGGGAGGTGAAGAACTATCGACCGGATCATGGGTCTCGACTTCGTTGGAAAACATACGGCTGAGTCCATCAGCAACAACATTTTCGGTACCTCGGATATGCCTAACATCAAATTGGAAGGCAGAAATACGGATGGCCCAACGGGCTATACGACCAGTACGACGCGGCCTACCTAAGACCCAGCTTAAGGCTTGATTATCTGTCTCCAGGTCAAATTTGACATGTTCCAGATAGAGACGGAACTTTTCTAAGGCAAATAAGACTGCAAAACCTTCGAGCTCATAGATGGAATACTTGGCTTCTTGAGCCGATAGAGTCCTAGATGCATAGGCGATGGGTCGCCTCCCTAGTTCAGTCTCTTGAAGAAGGACTGCAGCTACTGCTGACGACGACGCGTCAGTTTGGACGATGAATTTCTTTGAGAAATCAGGCATAGCAAGGACAGGGGTATTACAGAGAGCTAATTTAAGATCTTCAAAAGCGGCTTGTTGAGAAGGTCCCCACTCGAATTTGATGCCTTTCCTACGAAGAAGGTTCAAGGGCGCCGCTCTATTAGCGAAGTTAGGAATAAACTTCCTGAAGAAATTCACCATACCAATGAACCTGGCGATACCGTTAACGTCCTTGGGAGGTTTAAGATCACGGATGGCCTGTGTTCTGGAATGATCGACGGCAACACCATCAGGTGACACAATATGCCCTAGGAATGACATAGAGGGCTTAGCAAAGGCAACCTTGGACAACTTGACAGTTAACCCAGCCTTACGAAGGCGATTGAGAACTTCTCGCAGATGATCTAGATGTTCCTCAAAGGTCTCCGAAAATACGACGACATCATCCAAGTAGTGATATAAGTACTCAAATTTGATGTCGGAGAAGACCCTATCTAGTAGCCTAGTGAGTACAGCTGCTCCCGTGGGGAGCCCGAAAGGCACGCGGTTGTATTCATACAAATTCCAATCCGTGGCAAACGCTGTAAGATGTTTAGACTCTTCCGCAAGGGGAATTTGATTGTAGGCCTGATTCAGGCCCAAGATAGTAAAGAACTTGGCCTTACGAAACCATGAAAAACAAGAATGAAGGTCAGGAAGGGGCACAGATTGTAACACCACCTTCCGATTGAGAGCTCTATAATCAATGACAGGCCTGAAGCCCCCTTGGGGTTTCGGGACTAGAAAAATAGGCGAAGAATACGCCGACATAGAGGGCCTAATAATACCATCCTTCAACATCTGATCGATGATTTCTTTCAGAGCCTTCATCTTAGGTGGAGATAGCCTATAAGGTGGAAAACGGACAGGAATCGAATCCGTGACCTCAATTTTGTATTCAATAAGGTCAGTAACACCAAGAGTATCAGAGAACACCTCTGGAAACGACTGACACAACTTACGAATACTATCAGCCTGCTCCTCAGGTAGATGTCTAAGGTCTAACAACATCTCATCCTGGGTAGGCGAAATAGATGAACATGATGCAGAATTACATTTTAACAAGGGGATTTTACAATTGGAAGCAAATTTGAAAGTGCACGACCTACTCTGAAGATCGAGCACAAGACCAGTGTAAGAAATGAAGTCAGGTCCCAATATAATGGGGCAAGACAAGTGCTTAGCCACAAACAATTTGATTTTCCATGTAAATTTAAAAATACGAATTTTGACATTTACAGAACCGAGAATTTCTAATGGAGATGAATTATCCGAAACGTATTGAACAGGAGATGAGCCATAGTCAGGTAGTTTACAAACAGATTTCAATTTTGAATACCATTCAGCCGAAATAATAGAACAAACACTGCCCGAATCTAATAGAGCTGTTATAGGCTCATTATTTAACTCAATTTTGAGAAAAGGGACCGGTGCGGGGGTATCCGCCGCAATCCTAAGACACTCTTTGGGGCATTCAAAAGACGGATTTGCAGATTGAACGGTCCCTGAATTTTCGATCTGTTTACCAGGGGCTGAGCCTCGGAAAGATGGATTAGTCGACTCAGCCGAAGCCACTAGTCACTTTTTATTATTGGCATTGGTGGAATTTGCACCAGAGGTTGAGCAGGAGGGGGTGCTATTTAAATTTGGGCAATTCTTGGCGATATGTGAGAAAGCCCCACATTTAAAACAGCCTTGTGATGAACCAGCTCCATTCCTCGTCCCACTAGACTTGATTGATGGACACTTATTGCGAAGGTGGTCAGGCGACCCGCAAGCATAACATTTACGAGGTATGACTGATCGGCGAGGTGGAGGCCGAGTATTACTAAAAGAAGGCGGGGGTTCTTTCGCGACACGCAAGGAATCGGCGTATCTAACTCCTTCCGCTGAGACGGCCAATGCTTCAAGTTCAGAGAAAGTTTGCGGGCGTGCCGCGAAACACAAATATGACCTATAGGATGGTGAAATGCCTTCCACAATAGCTTGTACAATTTGATCCTCAGGGAAGTGAAGAGCAAACACCCTAGTATAGAATTTAATATCTTGGATGAAATCTGCCAAGTTTTCATCCAAGCGCTGTACCCGATAATAGTACTTCTGAATAAGGGAGGACCTTGCCCTAGCCGGGATGAAGTTAGCTAGCAAGTGGGCGTGGAAATCTTCGATCGATGATTGCTCGGCAATGGCTCTAACTATTTTGTCTGAGAGAATACCTATTGCATAGGGATAGATGATTTGCAAAATCTGACATGGGGAAAGAGAAAAAACAAGGGCATGATCCTGAAATTCAACTAAAAACCTTGAGAAAGAAATAACTTCACTGGTAGTGTTAACCGAAAACTTCGAGATACCTCTGAGCAACATTGCCAATGGATGAGGCAAGCTGCTGAACCCAGGTGACATAATAGGTAAAGGTTTCAGTGGCAAGGACGATAATTCAGAACGTACATTATTCAATGAGTTACGGCGTTCAGACTCGTTGTCCAATGGGGCAGAGGTTGTTTGAGCCGCAACGGTTTTCCTATTAACGTCTCCCTTAGGAGGCTCTTCCTCACTACCTCCATCCACCGTAGTGGGTTGATCAGTTTTGGGAGGAATTTCCCCAGTTAACAATTGGGTAACCTTACTGGATAATTCAGAAATACTTTCAAGCAACGAACTAGCTTCCTTCCTCTGAACGTCATTCAACTTCAGAGACAACAGATCGTTAACTCTATTTGAAAAATGAAACAGCCTGGCTTGCACACGCTTAATTTGATTAGGAGAAGGATCATTTTCGTCAAAAAAAACTAACTACAGATGCTAGCCCAGTAATATTCTCGAGGATCGTGGAAAGAGAGTCGTCAATTTCTTTCTCTCCCAAAGTGGGGATAGAAATGGGCAAATCAAGGGACTCTCTAAGCCTGTTTGTGTCTACTGCAACCGTGCCTCCAGATTGCACATTTCTGATAGTTAACTCATAGATCAACTCCTCCTTGCGCAAATAGTTAAGATGGAGAACATCGCGAGGGCCGGGCATGATGACAGAACAATTTTGAAAAAGGAAAATTTAAAAAAATTCCAGCAACTGAGACAATTGCTAGAGTTCGAATCAAGGCAATGTTTAGCCGTCAAAAAGGGCTAAATTGAGACCCATTCAACCACGCTCTGCTACCACTTGTTACGGAGTTTTCCGTGGTAGAGGTGAAAGAAGGTGCGGGGGGTGAACAGGTCTTAGGCTACGAAATTAAAGTGAATTTAAAATTTAACAAGGTTATATTTTCTTTTCAAAATTAAGAAATAACAAGCATGGCAGGTACAGAGTAGCAAAGCCACTATTCGAGAATGTACAATTACAGAGTTACAGGATGGGCTCCGAGAGCCAAACCCACAATACATAAACAATTAGCTCACTCTTACGATATACAGAAATTCAACAAAGGGGCAGAAGACCCCAATCATGCCCCGGAGCACTTGCTCCGAATTACACAGTAAAGCCTCCTCGAGGCGTACAACACTCAATTTTCGAGAAAGAGCCACTCGCTCTCAACATTAAGCCTATTAAAGGCCACACCAAACTCCACCTTCAAGTTGTCCTCTAAGGACATAGATACAGGGGTAAAATACTCAACCTACTGAGGCCTATTAAGTAAGAAAAAGGTTAATTACATGACCTCAAAAATAACCGCTTGAGAGGAGGCGATCTGCGCTCCTAATACATTTTGTTTAAAACCTAATCTGGCTCTAGGCCGCTAATGCAAAGGCTAATCCCATACTACAGAGGTGACTTTAGAAAAGAACAATTTACCTTACATTAAGGAAGAATCGGTTGTGAAAAATAAGTTCACCTCAAAGCAATATGAGTGGGAGCTCGAGAGGGTTAAGCACTCTCTATCCCAATATTGCACCCGTCCAGGTGGACGGGTGCAATATGTAGCTTTAAAAGAGAATAGGTGCTAAGAGTAGTTACATTTTAGGAAAAGGTTACATGGTGGAAACGCTTCGGACCCGCCCCGAGAGTTAAACTGCTGAGCTAGCAAGAAAAGAAGTTATTAAAAGGCCATTACCTGGTTATTGAGCTGCTGCTCGAAGAAAGAGGCGCTTCCCGCCCCCTGCTACGTACTTTACACACTGAAGGGTGGTACAGAAGTGGCGCAGAGACCCTAAAATCAGAAGTTTATATACTCTCGCAGAAAGTTCGAGGCGTTTCAGGAAGAAAAACACCCGCCCACAATCATTTATTGGCTAGGGTACAGCAACATATCCCCTTTGGAGAAGATACACCTGATTGGTTAGAAATTAATTTTAAAAATTCGGGATTGGCTAAATACAAAACAAGGGGAAAGAAAGGGGTATACAGCCAACTTAAACAATAACAGAAAGAAATTTAACAAGAAACAAACTTTTGAAATAAAAATTTCTCCAAAAAACAGTTCTTTCACTTCGCACTAGGGTGCACTATTGTTGATCTTCAGTAGTGTCCTCTAGAAGAGAATGTTCACACTTCTTACTACAAGCGAAACAAAAATACGTCGAAAACAACACAGTTCAGAAACGTCAAAATTTCCAAGTAGTGACATCTTCAGGGTAACTTGAAAATTAACACATAAGACAAAGTTCAGACTTATTCCAGTAGGGGAGTTTCAACTGGCGCAAGGTTTGAATTAGCGGCGTGGAGGTGTACCGCCCGGTACATTACTCAAAACACTGATTAAAACAGCTGCACTCTGACAGCAGCGTAGCCAGGATCGACCGATGGGGGATTATTGTAACAAAATGTTGATAGAACATAATGAAGGTGCATGCGTGAGTGTCATTTTTGATATTCAGATTTTAGTACCGGTACACTACAAAACCATACATTACAATACAGAACTCAGTAAATTACATATATTTACCACTTGAGTCTGACGCGTTAATATGGGTACAGACAATTAAAGACTAAATAGGATTCAAATGTACCTTTTATTTAGAGTTACCAGGAGGTTGTGGGTGTAAAGGCGGTCAAATGAGTTTTAGAATGCTGGGCAAAAAAGACCGTATTTAGGGGGTTTGGAACGAACGAAAATTTTAAAATTATGCTTTTTATCCTTTTGGCTATTCGTCAAGTACGGAATCTAACCTTTCAAATGATGTATTAATACCTAACATTCCGCACAGTATAAGGTATTTAATGTTCACGTTATTAGATATGCTGCCTATTCAGTTACGTTTGGGAAGTGTAGTGGACCCCTTTCAAATTCTTTCCAGTAGGATTTTTTATCCTGAAGGGAGTTTACATTTTGTTAAGTATTAACCCAGCCTATTGAATTTCTATAATAATAATAATAATAATAATAATAATAATAATAATAATAATAATAATAATAATAATAATAATAATAATAATAATAATAATAATAATAATAATAATAATGCCGGGCTGAGTGGCTCAGACGGTTAAGGCGCTGGCCTTCTGACCCCAACTTGGCAGGTTCGATCCTGGCTCAGTCCGGTGGTATTTGAAGGTGCTCAAATACGACAGCCCCGTGTCGGTAGATTTACTGGCACGTAAAAGAACTCCTGCGGGACTAAATTCCGGCACCTCGGCGTCTCCGAAGACCTTAAAAAGTAGTTAGTGGGACGTAAAGCAAATAACATTATTATTATTAATAATAATAATAATATTTCCTTTACGTCCCATTAACTACTTTGTTAAGGTTTTGGACGTTGACATCCTCTACAAACATTGTACATGCCCTGACAAAACGAATGATCATCATATTGCGGAATGTAGTGCAAATTATCACGGACCTCGTGGTAGAATGGAGGTCTGTGGTGCAAAACATATATTTAACCGGTCCGTTTCAAAATACAATGTGCGTTATTTAGAATATCTTGGTGATGGTGATTCTAAAGCTTATAAAGGCCACAGCACACAGAAAGCTAGGCTAAGCTAAACTAAGCTACGCGGTGCTGTGATAAATATCGCTCCCAGTGCATTTAAGCACGATGACACACACAGGCCGCTATGCTAAGCTATACAATGCCAAACTAAGCTCAGCTAAGCTATAGCTCATTCCACGTAGAGAAAACAGTATTGCTCTTAAGGACCTAAAAGGAGTGAACACACCCCGTCTGAGGCACCCATAATCCCTCGTGATTAAGGGATATTATACTGTACTTTGTAATGTATTATGAAAGACAGATAAAAAGGATGAGGCATTTTTGCCCTGAGTTGTTAAGATAACTACATAACATTTTAGTTTTTATAAATACATTTGTAGGGAGAAAGCTCAGTGGCGAGAACAGCCATCGCTTTGTTGCCTTCCTTCATTTTCCTTCTTCTGTGTTGCGCCGGTACAAGCTTCGTGCAGCTCACTTCTGTAGTGGAGTCATCTACAGTATTTATTTGTTGCATGTGTGTTTTTAGGCTTTAAATCAAAACGTAATTATCTTGTGTTGAGTGAGAGTTATGCGATAAGCCTACGTGTGTGATTTCTTTCTATAAAAGTAATACTGTGATGTTTTGTACAGTTATCTACAGTATTTATTTGTTGCGTGTGAGAAGTTTCTGACTCCTTTGGCAAATTTTAAAGACATACTAATCTGAATTTAAATAGAAAAATATGAAAACTAATTTTCATTAAATAAAATACACAATCGTCGGACCTTGTACTCACACTTAGTTCTTACGTGCTTACTTACACATACGGTATTTGAAGGGCGCCAGCTACAACTCAGTGCAGCAATAAGAGAATGAAATTATTGAATATCTCTAGGGTGTGGGGTAATAAGCTTACTTTTGACAACATACCATGTAAGTTCTGGGAAAAGGAGATTGGCGTTCGGTTTCCCCATTAATTTGAGGTTAAGACATTTTACTGTTTAAATAAAACGATGAATTAATTTGATAGAACAAAATATATTCTTGAAATAATTTCAATAAAAATAGTGAGAACTGCTACGATTAAAACACATGAGAATATACAATTATGACGTTGCAACTGAAAGAAACTAGGCATGAATTCGAATTCTTCTTGACCGGACATTTAACAATTATACACGAAAATTAATCCCTCACTGGTTCACTTGACTGTACCTTCAACAATTTGAGTGTAATTACGACGTATTCCTTTGATCTGGTGTTTACTGTAGATGTATCAAGCCTAATTTGGTGATGTATCCTTTTTGTTTCACTGACAACTAGGTATCCATGTGACTGTTTCTTCTCCATCGAGAGGACTTCTTTGTAAGTCTGTCCTGTATGCCTTCATGGTAAGTGTATCCCTCTAACTGAACTGACCGACTGAGGTCTCACCTTCCACTTGACTCCATCACTGTTCACCTTCCACTTTACTTCTTCTCTCTTCACCTTCCGTTTGATTAATGACTAATGAACGACTGAGACCTCTCTATCTCGTTCACTCAATGCCCAACTGTGGCCTCTCCTTCCAATAGAATAATGACTGAAGCTACAACAGGCAGCCACTTGTTATAGACGTTGGTTGACACACCTACGCAATCTCCAGGAATAACTATGATCTACTCCCACCTCGCAACAAATGTTACATACAATGGTGAAACCACCGACGGCACCCTAGGTAACTTCCAGAAAGTGAGCTCACCGCTGAATGCTCACGATGACGTAGCAATGACTCGGCAATAACTCCAGCAGTATTTCGCAATATTACAATGTCACAAGTTATTACACACACTACAACCACATCTGGTATACAGCAACTCTTACTGTACATGTTTTTAGTGTTAATCTACACACACATATATACGTAACAATTTGACTACAATAACGCAAGCGACAAGCATTGCAGAATTGAATTGAACAATAATAACAGTAATACAATAATAGTAATCTCACAGGTAAAATGATAATTCGGACATAATAATAACAACAATAATAATAATAATAATAATAATAATAATAATAATAATAATGTGTTCTGTTTGAGTCATCAGTCCATAGACTGGTTTGATGCAGCCCTCCATGCCACCCTATCCTGTGCTAACCTTTTCATTTCTACGTAACTATTGCATCCTACATCTGCTCTAATCTGTTTGTCATATTCATACCTTGGTCTACCCCTACCGTTCTTGCCACCTACACTTCCTTCAAAAACCAACTGAACAAGTCCTGGGTGTCTTAAGATGTGTCCTATCATTCTATCTCTTCTTCTCGTCAAATTTATCCAAATCGATCTCCTCTCACCAATTTGATTCAGTATCTCTTAATTCGTGATTCGATCTATCCATCTCACCATCAGCATTTTTCAGTAACACCACATTTCAAAAGCTTCTATTCTCTTTCTTTCTGAGCTAGTTATCGTCCATGTTTCACTTCCATACAATGCCACGCTCCACACAAAAGTCTTCAAAAACATCTTTCTAATTCCGATATCAATGTTTGAAGTGAGCAAATTTCTTTTCTTAAGAAAGCTCTTCCTTGCTTGTGCTAGTCTGCATTTTATCTCCTCCTTACTTCTGCCATCGTTAGTTATTTTACTACCCAAGTAACAATATTCATCTACTTCCTTTAAGACTTCGTTTCCTAATCTAATATTTCCTACTTCACCTGCCTTCGTTCGACTGCACTCCATTACTTTTGTTTTGGACTTATTTATTTTCATCTTGTACTCCTTACCTAAGACTTCATCCATACCATTCAGCAACTTCTCGAGATCTTCTGCAGTCTCAGATAAAATAACAATATCATCGGCAAATCTCAAGGTTTTGATTTCCTCTCCTTGGACTGTGATTCCCTTTCCAAATTTCTCTTTGATTTCCTTTACTGCCTGTTCTATGTAAACATTGAAAAGGAGAGGGGACAAACTGCAGCCTTGCCTCACTCCTTTCTGGATTGCTGCTTCTTTTTCAAAGCCCTCGATTCTTATCACTGCAGACTGATTTTTATACAGGTTGTAGATAATTCTTCGTTCTCGGTATCTGATCCCTATCATCTTCAGAATCATAAATAGCCTGGTCCAATCAACATTATCGAATGCCTTTTCTAGATCTACGAATGCCATGTATGTGGGCTTGTCCTTCTTGATTCGATCCTCTAAGATCAGACGTAAAGTCAGGATTGCTTCACGTGTTCCTACATTTCTTCTGAAGCCAAATTGATCTTCCCCCAACTCAGCTTCAACTTGTTTTTCCATTCTTCTGTAAATAATACGTGTTAAAATTTTGCAGGCATGAGATATTAAACTAATGGTGCGGTAGTTCTCACACCTGTCAGCACCGGCTTTCTTGGGAATAGGTATAACAACATTCTGCTGAAAATCGGATGGGAGTTCTCCTGTCTCATACATCTTGCAGACTAAATGAAATAACCTTACCATGCTGGTTTCTCCTAAGGCAGTCAGTAATGCAGAGGGAATATCATCAATTCCAGGTGCCTTGTTCCTATTTAGGTCACTCACAGCTCTGTCAAACTCTGACCTCAAAACTGCGTCTCCCATTTCATCAGCATCAACAGCCTCTTCATGTTCCAGAACGAAATTATCTACATCGTTACCTTGATACAACTGTTGGATATGTTCTTGCCATCTTTCTGCTTTGTCTTCTTTCCCTAGAAGTGGCTTTCCATCTGAGCTCTTAATGTTCATACACCTAGATTTCCTTTCTCCAAAGGTTTCCTTGATTTTCCTGTATGCAGCATCTACCTTTCCCAGGACCATACAATCTTCGACATCCTTGCACTTCTCCTTCAGCCATTCTTCCTTAGCTACCTTGCACTTTCTATCCACTTCATTCTTTAATCGCCTGTATTCTTTTCTGCCCTCTTCATTTCTAGCATTCTTGTATTTTCGTCGTTCATCAATCAGGTCTAGTATCTCCTGAGTTATCCACTGGTTCTTAGTTGATCTTTTCTTCCTTCCTAACATTTCTTCAGCAGCCCTACTGACTTCATTTTTCATGACTATCCACTCTTCCTCTACTGTGTTTCCTTCGGCCTTTTCATTTAGTCCTTGTGCAACATGTTCCTTGAAACAATCCCTCACACTCTTTTCTTTCAACTTGTCTAGATCCCATCTTTTTGCATTCTTTCCTTTCTTCAATTTCTTCCACTTCAGATGGCATTTCATGACCAACAAGTTGTGGTCAGAGTCCACGTCTGCTCCTGGGAAAGTTTTGCAATCCAACACCTGGTTTCTGAATCTCTGCCTAATCATAATGAAGTCTATTTGATACCTTCCAGTGTCTCCAGGTCTCGTCCACGTATACAGCCGTCGTTTGTGGTGTTTGAACCAAGTATTGGCGAGGACTAAATTATGATCAGTGCAGAATTCAACCAGCCGACTTCCTCTTTCGTTCCTTTGTCCCAATCCAAATTCTCCTACTGTACTACCTTCTCTTCCTTGGCCTACCACTGCATTCCAGTCTCCCATCACAATTAGATTCTCGTCACCTTTAACATATTGTATTAAATCTTCTATCTCCTCATATATTCTTTCAATTTCCTCATCATCCGCTGAACTAGTAGGCATATAAACCTGCACTATTGTGGTGGGCATTGGTTTGGTGTCTATCTTGGCGACAATAATTCTTTCACTATGCTGGTCGTAGTAACTTATCCGCTGTCCTATTTTCTTATTCATTATTAAACCAACTCCTGCATTTCCCCTGTTTGATTTCGTGTTGATAATTCGGTAGTCGCCTGACCAAAAATCCTGTTCTTCCTGCCAACGTACTTCACTTATACCAACTACATCTAACTTTAGCCTATCCATCTCCCTTTTCAGATTCTCTAACCTACCACAACGATTCAAACTTCTAACATTCCACGCTCCGACTCGCAGAATGTCAGTATCCATATTCCTGATGATCGCCCCCTCTCGTGTAGTCCCCACCCGGAGATCCGAATGGGGGACTAGTTTACCTCCGGAATATTTTACCCGGGAGGAAGCCATCATCAGTACATCCTTCATACAGAGAGAGCTGCATGTCCTCGGGAGGTAGTTACGGCTGTAGTTTCCCGTTGCTTTCAGCCGTGTAGCAGTATCAACACAGCTAAGCCATGTTGAGTATTATTACAAGGCCGTATCAGTCAATCATCTAGACTGTCGCCCTTGCAACTACCGAAAGGCTGCTACCCCCCTTTCGATGAACCATTCGTTAGTCTGGTCTCTCAGCAGATACCCATCCGATATGGTTGCACCTGCGGCTCGGCTATCTGCATCATTGGGACACGCAAGCCTCCCCACCGCGGCAAGGTCACATGGTTCGCAGAGGAGGATAATAATAATAATAATAATAATAATAATAATAATAATAATAATAATAATAATAATAATAATAATAATAATAATAATAATATCACAGATGAAATAATAATAATAATAATAATAATAATAATAATAATAATAATAATAATAATAATAATAATAATAATAATAATAATAAAAAATACAGATGTCAACGTGTAACGGGATTTGAACCATTACACTTTATTGCCTGGAAAAATTTATGAAATGCGATTAATGCATCCCTCACCCCCCCCCCCAAGCCCACAAAAAATATTTGTCTATTTTCTCCCCAATTTGCCTTACACTTCAATGCTGAGGTTTTTTATGCGCCGTATTTTACCTCTGTTCTACTTCAATGCTGAGGTTTTTTATGCGCCGTATTTTACCTCTGTTCTGTAAACCCACCCACCCTCCCCTTTAGTTCATAAAAACAATTTGTAACTTAGTTTCTTCCGCTTTTTGTCTTGAACTTAAATACTGAATTCCACAAATTTATATGCCGCCGTTTTCCCGTGATGCTGTTTAGCAGAGCCGTTCGATATGGCAACCCTGTTGTCAGAAGAGCTATACTGTTTTCTTAACATGGAATGGGCTATAGACAGATCGCTAGGCAGGCGATTTTCTTGGCTGTAGCTGGCCTGGCGCACGCGCTTTTCATTTCTGGGCCCTGTTTCATAAAACTAACTAATAATATTACCTAATAATATTAGAACTCATAAAAATAATTATTAGTTAACCAAATTCTGTTTCGCCGGGCTGAGTGGCTCAGGCGGTTGAGGCGCTGGCCTTCAGACCCCAACTTGGCAGGTTCGATCCTGGCTCAGTTCTGTGGTATTTGAAGGTGCTCAAATACGTCAGCCTCGTGTCGGTAGATTTACTGGCACGTAAAAGAACTCCTTCGGGACTAAATTCCGGCACCTCGGTGTCTCTGAAAACCGTAAAAGAGTAGTTAGTGGAACGTAAAGGCAATAACATTATTATTATTATTATTATTATTATTATTATTATTATTATTATTATTATTATTATTATTATTATTATTATTATTATTATTTATTACAGATTCTGTTTCATAAAGATGTATAAATGACTAATAAAATATCTTCACTCATAATATTAGTTCATGAGTCAGCTGATACAAATGGGGCTTAGAATCGGTCTGTTGCATATGGTCTTGGTTTGTGTTTATTCCTAGCCGTAGGCTAGTGCTTGACTACAACCGACTATTAATCCACATGTTCGAGAGGCTCACTTGATATTTTCGTTGTTGCGAGTTTGATACATATGAGAATGGATAAAAGAAGTGAAAATAATGTGAGAGAAGAAAGTTACTTTGCAGAAAGTGATTGTGATAAAGCGTCAACTATTCGCAGCCTTTTGCACACTATAACCCTCCTTGTTCTTTTTGCTTTCCCTGTTGAGGTGGACTAGCATAATCTTGCTGGGGGTGGTAGAATAACACCCACGGTATCCCCTCTCTGTCGTAAGAGGCGAATAAAAGGGGTTCAAGTGCTCTCAACTTGGGAGCGTGGGTTGGCGACTACGCGGCACTGAGATGAGTCCTGCCTTTGCTTCCACTTCCGCCAGGCTCCTACCCTCGTCTACCCTTCCGACCTCCCTTGTTCACCTCTTTTTCTTTTCCGACTCCAACGGTATTAGGTTGCGAGGCCGAGAGGGGTTTTCATTTTCACGCTCTTCGTGGGTCTTCTCTTTCTTTGGCCGATACCTTCATTTTTCAAAATTTTTGATCCTTTCCATTTTTCTAACTGATAAGTGTTATTAAAGATGATGGTTGCCTAGTAGTAGCTTACTTCCTCTTAAAACAATAATCATCACCACCATCATCTTGGTTTACTGGTGGTATAAGCCAAGATTGTAAAGGATAGCTGGAGTCTCCGAGCGGAACTGCACTAGAGAAACACAGTGATACTGTGTATCACTACCAACCCGTGAAGTGCAATGTGAAGCTGCTGTTTTGCGGTTATGGTTCATTCCTTGCAGTGGAACGTTCTATTACCAATCCTATCAAGCAAATACTCCAAAGTTTTGTAATCTAACCTAAATCTCCCATTGTATTCATATGTTCCTATCAAGCAAATACTAACAAGTGCTGTGATCTAACCTAAATCTCCCATTGTATACATATGTTTGTCACATGCCAGTACAGGCTGTTTTTGACGTAACCTTTATTGAACGGTGAATAGGCCTACACTCGTTCTTCATCACCATTTGAATCAGAGTCGACCATTTCAGCGATCTTCACGATTTTATGCCAAAATAAAAAATACCACTCACTTTGGTTTCACTAATAATATGAATTACGAGTCAAAATACACTCCTGGAAATAATCCCAATAATATGAGTAACTTATATTAGTCAAGTTGTCTATGAAAAAATTTACTAATGTAACGGTTCAAATCCAGTTACAAGATTATATATATATACTAGCAAGATACCCGTGCTTCGCTACGGTATTATACTGAAATTTATAATTGAATGCTTATTGTTTTAGATATATAATCCGCCGAAATTCGCGATCTGACTCGTTTTCTATTATTTTACGGCACGTTTCCTCCCATTCTTCAATCTTCCTTTCCAGCAATAGATTTCGTACTTCCCGGGCTAGGCACTGGTATTCCTCCCGGTCAGTTGGGTCCGTAAATCTTTGCCATCTTTGCCTATAATCATTTTTAATATGGATAAAATCCTTCAGGAGATCCGGCGTGATGTCATACTGGGTGCCTTGCCGGCACTGAACCCGCGGCCGGACTGCATTCTTAGTCATGACCCGTCCAGGAGCCGTTTCCAGCGCGGTCCGCACATTTGACGACGGTCCGGAACATTATTATTATTATTATTATTATTATTATTATTATTATTATTATTATTATTATTATTATTATTATGTGTTGCTGGAATGGCTGATGACAGGAAAAACCGGAGTATCCGGAGAAAAACCTGTCCCGCCTCCGTTTTGTCCAGCACGACTGTCACATGGAGTGACCAGGATTGGAACCACGGAACCCAGCTGTGAGAGGCCGGCGTGCTGCCGCCTGAGCAACGGAGGATCCTTATAAGTACATTAATAATAGTAAAATCAATTGGTCTCACCTCCTTCTACACCCCACCTCCGTTAAGTTTATTTACCGCAACCCCCCCCCCAAAACAAAAATTAAAAGAAGGCTTGTTTCTTTATGTTTAAGGGAGATTCCAAACACCAATGTTTACGTCTATTACCTTCAGTTTTGAGATATAAGTATCCCCATAAAAATAATTTACTTTTTTCACTTCATTTCACACTACTATCCCCCCCCCCCCCCAAGTGAAGTGTCCCGCAAAAAATACTTGTTTCTTTAATAGTACAGGATCTTCTAAATACCAATTATCACGACTCTAACTTCTTCAGTTTTTGATTTATGTGTCCTCATGAAAGGAATTCAACTCCTTTACACTCCCGCCCTCCAACATGGTTTCCCCCCCCAAAACGCGTTTTTCTTTGTTTTTAAAGGAGATCCAAATACGAATTTTCACGTCTGTAACAACTTTAGTTTTTATTAGATGTATGTATTCTCATACAATTAAGTCAATTAATTTTTCAATTCTTTCACCCCCTCCCCCCCACTTTATTGTATTTTCCGAGAATACGTGTTTCTTTACTTTTAAAGCAGATTGCAAATATCAAATTTCACGTCTGTAACATCTCCATTTTTGAGATATCAGTAGCCTAATTAAAATAATTCAACACCATTTTCAGTCACTTTTACCCCCCTCCACCCAAGTGGTATTTCCGAAAACTAAAACTACACGTTTCTTTATGTTTAATAGAGATAAAAAATACCATTTTTCACTTCTGTAACATGTTAAGTTTTTTTTAGATATACTGTAAAAATTCTCATTTTAAAATTTCACCCCTTTTGAGTTCCCCTTATGTGGAGTTTCCAAAAACAAATCACCTATGTTTCTTTACATTTACAGGAGATTCCAAACACCCACTTTTTACGTCTGTAACATTTTACGTTTCCAAGATATTCTGTAGATATAGTCTTTCAAAAAATTCACCCCAATTTGTCACTCCTGTTTAACCGCCATTAATTGGATTTTACAAAAACTAAAAAATACGTGTTTCTTTATTTTTAAAGGAGATCCCATATACAAATTTTCAGTTCTGTAATATCTTTCGTTTCTGAGATATATGTGTCCTCATTAAAGGCATTCAACCCATTTTCACCATTTACCCCTCCTATTGGGATTTACAGAAACACCAAAATACGTGTTCCTTTATTTTTAGAGGAGATTCTAACTACCAATTTTTACATCAGTAAATTTTAAAGTTTTAAGATGTAGACACACTCATTTTAAAAATTTCACCCCCTTTTCACCCCCCAATATTTGGATTTTCCAAAAACGAAAAAATACGTGTTTCTTTACCTTTAAAGTAGATGCCACATACCAATTTTCAGGTCTGTAATATCTTCAGGTTCTGAAATATAAGTAGACTCATGAAAGGCATTCGACCCCCTTTTCAACCTTTTCCACCCTTCCTATTAGGATTTTCCGAAAACAAAATATACGTGTTTCTTTAGTTTTAAAGGAGATTCTAAATACCAATTTTCACATCTATAACCTTTAACAGTTTTGAGATATAGATACACACATTTTAAAATATTACCCCCTTTTCACCCCCCTTAATTGGATTTTCCAGAAACAAAAAAATAGGTGTTTCTTTATTTTTAAAGGAGATCCCAAACACCAATTTTCAGGTCTGTAATATCTTCAGTTTCTGAGATATAAGTAGCCTCATTAAAGGCATTCAACCCCTTTTTCACCCCTTTTCACTCCCCCTATTGCGATTTTCCGAAAACAAAAAATACGTATTTCTTTATTTTTAATGAAGATTCTAAATACCAATTTTTACATGTGCACACTTTAAAAGTTTGGAGATATAGATTCACTCATTTTAAAAATTCACCCCCTTTTCGCCCTCCGATTAATTGGATTTTCCAAAAACAAAAATATACGTGTTTCTTTACCTTTAAAGTAGATGCCACATACCAATTTTCAGGTCTGTAATATCTTCAGGTTCTGAAATATAAGTAGACTCATGAAAGGCATTCGACCCCCTTTTCAACCTTTTCCACCCTTCCTATTAGGATTTTCCGAAAACAAAATATACGTGTTTCTTTAGTTTTAAAGGAGATTCTAAATACCAATTTTCACATCTATAACCTTTAACAGTTTTGAGATATAGATACACACATTTTAAAATATTACCTCCTTTTCACCCCCCTTAATTGGATTTTCCAGAAACAAAAAAATAGGTGTTTCTTTATTTTTAAAGGAGATCCCAAACACCAATTTTCAGGTCTGTAATATCTTCAGTTTCTGAGATATAAGTAGCCTCATTAAAGGCATTCAACCCCTTTTTCACCCCTTTTCACTCCCCCTATTGCGATTTTCCGAAAACAAAAAATACGTATTTCTTTATTTTTAATGAAGATTCTAAATACCAATTTTTACATGTGCACACTTTAAAAGTTTGGAGATATAGATTCACTCATTTTAAAAATTCACCCCCTTTTCGCCCTCCGATTAATTGGATTTTCCAAAAACAAAAATATACGTGTTTCTTTATTTTTTAAGGAGATCAAATGTACCAATTTTCAGGTCTGTAATATCTTCAGTTTCTGAGATATAAGAACCGGTATCCTGATTAAAGGCATTCAACCCATTTTTCCCCATTTTCACCCTTTTTCACCCCTCCTGTTGGGATTTTCTGAAAACAAAAAAATACGTGTTTCCTTATTTTAAAGAAGATTCTAAATACCAATTTTTACATCTGTACACTTTTAAAGTTTTGAGATATAGGTACACTCATTTTAAAATTTCACCCCCCTTTTCACCCCCTTAACGACGGAATATCCAAAAATCCTCTCTTAGTGAGCACCTACATCTTAATATGAATGTATCTACAAAATTTCATTCCTTTATGTCCAGTAGTTTTGGCTCGGCGATGATGAATCAGTCAGTCAGTCAGTCAGTCAGTCAGGACAAGTTATTTTATATATATAGATATATATATATATATATATATAATAATTATTATTATTATTTCATCTGTGATATTAGTATTATTATTATTATTATTATTATTATTATTATTATTATTAGGTCAGTATTATTACTATTTTATCTGTAAGATTACCATTATTGTATTATTATTATTGTTGTTCAGTTCAATTCTGCAATGCTTGTCGCTTGCGTGATTGTAGTCAAATTGTTATGCATATATACGTGTGTGTAGATTAACAATAAAACGTGTACAGTAAGAGTTGCTGTATATCAGATGTGGATGTAGTGTGTGCAATAACTTGTGACATTGTAATATTGCGAAATACTGCTGGAGTTATTGCCGAGTCATTGCTACGTCATCGTGCGTATTTAGCGGTGAGCTCACTTTCTTGAAGATATCTGGGGTGCCGCCGGCGGTTTCACCATAGGGTGTAACATTTGTCGTGAGGTGGGAGTAGATCATAGTTATTCCTGGAGATTGCGTAGGTGTGTCAACTAACGTCTATAAAAGGTGGTTGTATATTGTAGCGTCAGTCATTATTCAATTGGAAGGAGAGGCCGCAGTTGGTCATTGAGTGAACGAGATGGAGAGGCCTCAGTCAGTCATTAGTCATTAGTTAAACGGAAGGTGAACAGTGAAGAGTCAAATGGATAAGTGAACAGTCATTGAGTGAACGAGATGGAGAGGCCTCAGTCGGTCATTAAGTCAACGGGAGTCTACGGGAAGGAGAGGACTCAGTGAGTCATTAGTAATTGTTCATCGAGAGAGTGAGGCTACAGTTGGTCGGTCTCCTAGTTGAAGATACTGGCGGGAAGGCTCACCACGAAGTCATAGAAGGATAGACTTTCCATGAAGTCATATAGGACAGACTTATCAAGAAGTCATCACATGGATACCTAGTCGTCAGTGAAACAAAAAGGATACATCACCAAATTAGGCTTGATACATCTACAATAAACACCAGATCAAAGGAATACGTCGTAATTACACTCAAAGTGTTGATGGTACAGTCAAGTGAACCAGTGAGGGATTAATTTTCGTGTGTAATTGTTAAATGTCCGGTTAAGAATAATTGAAATTCATGCCTAGTTTCTTTCAGTTGCAATGTC
Organism: Anabrus simplex; assembly: GCF_040414725.1. Classification (NCBI taxonomy): domain Eukaryota; kingdom Metazoa; phylum Arthropoda; class Insecta; order Orthoptera; family Tettigoniidae; genus Anabrus; species Anabrus simplex. The sequence continues at coordinate 803,945,364 of NC_090266.1, forward strand.
ATAATTTTATATTCTCATCTGTTTTAATCGCAGTAGTTCTCACTTTTATTGAAATTATTTCAAGAATACATTTTGTCCTATGAAACCAATTCATCGTTTTATTTAAACAGTAAAATGTCTTAACCTCAAATTTAATGGGGAAACCGAACGCCAATCTCCTTTTACCAGAACTTATATGGTATGTTGTCACAAGTAAGCTTATTACCCCACACCCTAGAGATATTCAATAATCTAATTCTCTTATTGCTGCACTGAGTTGTAGCTGGCGCCCTTCAAATAACGTATGTGTAATTAAGCAGGTAAGAACTAAGTGTGAGTACAAGGTCAGACGATTGTGTATTTTATTTAATGAATATTAATTTTCATAATTTTCAATTTAAATTCAGATTAGTATGTCTTTAAAATTTAGTAAAGGAGTTAGGAACTTCTCACTAATATTATTAGGAATATCTACTAATAATTTTGACTCATAAACTAATTACTAATTGTGATAGTACATATGTAGAAGTGAGAGATATTATTGTCAGTATTCGATTTATTATTATTATTATTATTATTATTATTATTATTATTATTATTATTATTATTATTATTGTTATTATTATTATTATTATTACTAATAATCTGTATTTCAGTTGTATATTTTGTCATTAATATTTGAAAGCTGGGAGGTCTCCATATGTGGTATGAGTGATTTATTTTGTACAACGGCTGGGAAAACATTGCTGTATTGAACTTGGAAACTTTGCATGAGTCATGTGTATATCCCAGTGTTTGATGAGATGGAATTCTTGTTGTAGTCGGGAAGTTCTATGAATCATGTGAATAGCCCACAATCACATGACCTTGTTGATGCTGTAGTCGGAAATCTCCGATGAGTCATGTGAAACACCCTAGAGTTTGTTGATCTTGTGATTGCCTTGTGACACTGGAAGACCTTCAGGGAGTGGCCTTGACTAGAGGATCTACTCATGATTGAATGGCCAGGATCAATCTTGATGCATTATGTGTGGGAAGGGGCCGGCTGAGGTCTATAAAGGTTGATCATACGGCGGGAAACGACACACTGTACGGGAAGGAGGAAGTGCAAACACACACGGGAGGGAAGTTCTATAAGTCATGTGAATAGCCCAGAATCACATGAGCTTGTTGATGTTGTAGTCGGAAATCTCCGATGAGTCATGTGAAACACCCTAGAGTTTGTTGATCTTGTGATTGCCTTGTGACACTGGAAGAAGTTCAGGGAGTGGCTTTGACTAGAGGATCTACTCATGATTGGATGGCCAGGATCAATCTTGACGTATTATGTGTGGGAAGGGGCCGGCTGAGGTCTATAAAGGTTGATCATACGGCGGGAAACGACACACTGTACGGGAAGGAGGTAGTGCTAACACACACGGGAGTGAAACTGGATATACTGTACTGGAGTGACAGGGCTGTACTATACTGAACTGGTCTTCAAACGTTCGTGGAACGTAGTCTTTTTATGTTCGTGGAAAGTGGCTAACCGACAAACCGTGGAGTGCTTACGCATTGAGTATTGTAGCACTTTGTGGCGGCCTGGTATTACATATTGCTGAAAGCTGGGAGGTGCTAAATCTCAGAATTTCCATAATTTATGTGTAGGAACGACAAGCGTGTGTTGCTCAAATGTATATATCTTTACAACAAGTGTTAAAGTCAGTCAACACAGTATTACGAGGTACAGTATCTGTGTGATATAAGTGCCGATTATGAGAATCGGCAAGTCGTGTTGATACAGAGACAGTGAAGGGTTCTTATCTACATAAATGTACATTCTTCAACGGACTAATCACAAATGGTGGCTTAGTTCTCGCCTTCGTTTTCCCACTGTTTTATTTGTTGTCGTTGTTGTTGTTGTAAATATGGTGTCTCCCAGTAATATTTTGTTTGTGTATTATAAGTGCATTTTGGTATGTTGATGAGGTGCTCATGCACGGATTTTATTGAGAATATAGTTAGTTATTTTAGAATCATTGGAGTTATTGATGAACCTAGGTGCAGTTCCTACCTATTTAGTCGTTTTCAGAAGGTTAGGTAAGGCCTGAAGCAGATGTACCAGTACGTAGCTTTTATGTACACGCCCTGGGAGACAAAGAATTATCATGCTCTATCTAAATTAGAGGGATCCATTCTGGTGAACTCTGGCGCCCATATTACGGACATTTCGATGAATTATGTTTATTAATTTAAGTTTTTTGAGTAATGTTATTTATTCAGTCATTTATTTTATTGTTATTATTATTAACAGTAAATTTACAAATTGCACCCAAGCGTGCAGCAATGATTATAGTTAATAATAATTATTCTTTATTGGTATTACATATATATATCAAAATGTTACAAGTGTCACCCAAGCGTGGGACAATGATTATAGTTAATAATTATGATTATTTATTGGGTATTAACAAATTGTTATAATAGGCGTAAAGCGTGGGTCAATGATTATATTTTATTTATGATTATGATATTAATATTCACAAATTACTACATAATATTATTAGCTAATAACTCTATGAATCATAATACTAATATTATTCATTAATATTATTGGTTTCTTAGTAATAATATTAGTGAAAGATGTTTTATGAAACAGGGCCCTGAGCAGTTGGTCTGGCAGGCTGTCGTGTGTGTCTCTTCTGGTAGTACTTCGATATTTTAATACAATGGATAACGAGCCAAAAGAAGAACGACTAATTGAGGAGGTAAAAATATATGTCTGTCTGTTAGGTCATCAGCCCAGAGGCTGGCTGGATCTTCATATAGCACCACCAAAGGTTATGCGATTATAAGGATACCCCCAAAACCAATGGCAGCACCAAAATGAGGCGTACTAGGCAAGATGAGGAGTGAAGTAGTTTGCCATTGCTTTCCTCACTGGGTCAGAAAGTACTATTGCAGCACGACTGACCCTATCAGCAGCACCCTTCATACATCAGATGCACTAGTCATGCTCTGAATGTCATTACTCAGCACTAACCATACCCCAGCAACTTCCATATTGTCACAGCCATGGATGTTGACTGGGACTTCGGTGGAAGCTACACTTTACTCTGGCCTGTGCCAAGAGATGGATGCAAAAGTACTGTATCCATCAAGAAATGACAGCAGGCAGGGTAAAAAGATATCCCTGCCTTTATGATACGTCATCAAATTACTACAGAGACTTGATAAGAAAGGAAAACTGTTGGCAGGAAATAAGTTCAGTACTTCAGATTGATTGTAAGTCGGCTACCATTTATAAAATAGCTATATAATCACAATTTTGACAGTTTTAATTGTTTGAGAAGAATACATTTTTCACATGGCTTTACGCACATTATTTACAATTTAGCAGATACAGTTGAAGCGCCTGTTCTGCAACTCTATGCCATATTCTTAAATATATCAACAGTTACTAAGAACGCGAAAGGTAAAATAATAGCATATATTGTTTTAGGTAAAGAATGTAAAAAACTTATGAAGAAGTTATAAGCTGTTTTAGGGAGGCACTAACGAGACAAAAAGGGAGTAAAAGTGGACAGGAAGGGAGAAAATGGAGGAGTGGAGATTCAACAAACAAATGGAATTCCTTCTGCCTTATATTTCTACAAGAAGGTGAGCTGTCATTTTAACGCACGCAGTTTGACTAATATTTAAAATATTTTTAAAAGATTAATAATTGATGAAATTATAAGTGAAAATATATGTTGAGTATATTATAACTTAAAACGCATGTAATTCATTCGAGGTTTTAAGAAAATAAGAATATCTCAATTTGTTACGTTTTTCAGCTAAGACAGTATAAACACTTCACTAATAAAATGCACAACATGAATAATTGCGTTTGAAACACAAGGACTAGGACAGTTCAATATGCTCATTCTCCATAAACAGATCTCCATGTGTCATTTCTTAATACCGTATACGTTTGGATGTGTATTAAGAGCTTAATTTCCTTGCAGCATACATTCAAACATTGACAGGCAGGAAACATATCGACGTCAAGAGGTAACTGACGTAGCCACCCAGATGACTGTGAGAGTCCGGATTTCCATGTAAATTCATGTTTTAAATAAACTGGTTACACTTCTCAAACTTTGCAAATATTACTTTTATGGCTTAACGATTCCAAATAACCTTTCTTTTTCCCTGCATGTTTGCATGTTTTGGCGTTTTTAGGAGAAAATTCATGCATAATGCATATTTTGAATAATTTGGATTTAATAGCAAATATTTGGACCTTTAATATTACATAATGACTTTTATTGTGACTTTGGTGCATATATATTGTTAACTAGCATGATAGTGCCTTTTATATAGGTTGATTTGGAGAATTTGGGACCATTTTTCCACGTTATACAGTATGTCTATTACTGAGAGACGGCGAGAATGTATTCCTTGCAACCTATTCGACAATCAAAGTTAGTACACAAGGTAGAGCTCCTATAATCCAATTAACCAAGCACTTTCTGTTGCTTGAGTAAACGTTGACGTAAGCTGGAAGTCCCCACGTCGATCTCTGTCATTCTTAGGAATAAGGTGTCCCAGTTATACATTCCTCCAAATCGAACCGTAAATTCTGCATTACTCGTTGTCGGCTCATTTTTTCGTCTATGTTAGACGAACAAAGCAAAGCTTGTATCGCACTTCTGTGAAGCTGCGTTACTGAGCTAGCAGCTTACAAACCTTGGTTTAGCACTGAACCCTCTTCCGTTGTTATACTGGATTTTCCTACCCGGAACTCTCACTCGTTACACGTCTTTTTTATCGCAGCTGCAATCGTTAGCAGTTATTGAGGACTTCCAAATGTGCCTGCCATCATCGCACGGAAAAGTAGCTGCGGCAGCTAGACATAGGTTGAACAAAGTGATCCGTTCAAATCCTGATTTTGAATTCGTCAAGCTTATATAAGACGTATTGTGGTGAAAATGCAAAAGACGTACAATTTGACCTTACTTTGTCCCAAATGTCTTCATTTAAGTATGCACCTGTCAGTCCTTGTGAAGCAGAAAGAATCATTTTTCGTGCTTAAGAATGCGGTGGCAGATAAACGGATGAGCATGAATCAAGACAATTTAGAGAAATTAGTTCTTGTACAAGGTTTCAAAAGGAACTGAATTTTGATAATGCATAGTTTTTCAGTTTATTGTGCATGTTACCGAGCTCGATAGCTGCAGTCGCTTAAGTGCGGCCAGTATCCAGTAATCGGGAGATAGTGGGTTCGAGCCCCACTGTCGGGAGCCCTGAAGATGGTTTTCCGTGGTTTCCCATTTTCACACCAGGCAAATGCCGGGGCTGTACCTTAATTAAGGCCACGGCCGCTTCCTTCCAATTCCTAGACCTTTCCTATCCCATCGTCGCCGTAAGACATATCTGTGTCGGTGTGACGTAAAGCAAATAGAAAAAACTGTGCATGTTTTGTCATATGATAGTGCATGAATGCATGCATATTTTGAGATTTGATAGTGCATGGAAATCCGGGCTCTAGTGATGACCTACACTCCCTATCACATATATCTGATTCACCATCTGTTCCGTCCGCCCCCACACCTACACAATCCCAGCCAGTCGAACCCCTTCGAAAAAAAAAAATGCCGAGCAGCAGTGCAGAGAGATTAATTGATTATGTACAACAGCGAGACAATAAAAGTGCTGCCTACCGTAGTTTAGCTTAGCTTTTCATTCGTGTCATAGCACACCACAGCTTGGCATCGCTTAGCGTAGCATAGTGTGGAGTAGCTTAGCTTAGCTTTCTGTGTGTGGTGGCCTTATAGCTGTAACTGAATCTCAGCCCTATGGACCAGATATAAATATAGAGAAATTAGAGTGCATAGGGCACGTTCAGAAACGGATGGGCGCAAGACTTAGAACTCTCAAGTCCAAACTCGTTGGAAATAAACTTACAGACGGTAAATCAATTGGAGGGCATGGACGACTGACAGATTCCAGTATAGGTGACATCCAAAATTACTACGGTTTAGCCATAAGAAGAAATACTAGCGACTACAAAGAAATACAAAAGGCTATTAGGGCAGAATATTTCCACATTAGGTCATTACCTCTGTCCAGATGGTGAAAATACGTGGTGCAAATACAAGAAAGCTACAGCAAAAGGTGAAAAATACGTACACAAAAAACATTTCCAAATTCCTCCAGCAATAGCGGAGGAAATCAAAGCGATATTCATGGATTTGTCTCAACCAGAGTTGTCAAAGTAATGTGTGCATGGCAAAAGTCAAAACCCCAATGAATCAATGAATCAATGTTATTTGGCATTGTCTGCCAAAACAACGTTCGTGGGAATAAAATCATTACTTTTTTTGTATCTGAAGCAGTAGCAGCTTTCAATGAGGGTTCTATTCCGCATTTTATATGTTAAAACGGTTAGGTTTTGCACCCGGATCTATCTGTATTGCTGCAATGAAAAACATTGACAAAATCCGGATTGCAAAGGCTGAGCGAATGGCAGAAAAGTGGAACAAAACAGCAAGACAAAATGGGAGGCCAAAAGTAAGTTGGAAGAGATATACGAGCAACAGGAAGACCAGATGAGCCCATATGCAGGTGGTATGTATTAGAACACTGGTAAATGACTGACTATATCCGTAACTTAAGGCTGTTTTTCTCGAAGCATTGTTTTTTCCATAGGTATGTACCTTTTTCTCAGCTTGTAGTCGAGTGAGAGCTTTTGAAACTTGGACAACAGAAAGACCATGTACTCAATGACCGTACAAAACTCTTTTTTTTGGCGGAAATGTAAGTTATAGGGGTGTTAGAGAATATATTTCATTCGATTTTTGCAGGAAGCATAGCAAGAAAAGTATAAGTCTGCAACTTTTTAAAATAGATGAAGATTCTTCTTTTGCACACATACAAGAGGCACTGATAAATATATGTGCAAAAGTTGATATTCGTGTGTTTCTTAGTTTCTTCAAAAAGGGGACATGATTTTGAAAAATTTAACATGGGCGAGATAAGGGATTTCGAACCCCCTTAAAACCGTATTAAAATTTTTCAAATTAAAAACACAGATATTTGCTGTAACGCTCTGATTTTCGAAGCAATTGCAGCTCATCTCCAACTTAGCGGTAAACTTACACCTCTTTTCCCCATTATACAACAGGGGATACTGTAAAATTAACGCTTAAATAATGCACAAACAGTTCAAATATTCAAACTGACACGTTAAGGAAACAACTGCTCAAAACATAATTATTAATTAGCCTACTGTCATCTACCTGTCTACCCCTTAGTCCTGTTTCTTGATACGGGATCGGGGATGAGATGAATTTATACGGCATATTTCTACGACCGGATGCCCTTCCTGATACCAACCTCAGTTGAGGAACCAATGAAGATGAAATGTATTATGGTGAGTGAAATTTGCTCCTATGAATAGGAGCTGTCCCAGCATTTGCCTGGAAGTGAAAATATTAACCGCAGAAAACCATTCTCAGGACAGCCGACGGCGGGGTTCGAACCCATGCGTCTCCCGAATGCAGAACTAGGTTCCATAGCCGTAGTGCTTTAACACGCGCGGCCACTCAGCATACCTTCATCTTTATGAAAATCCACAGCCTGTTTCCAGTCATTCGACCAGGTCAGGAATGGAATGAATGAAGCCTCATTTAGCGGCGAGGATAGAAATTGTGCCGGCTGCCGAAGCCTGTCGTACTCCTCTGGGACAATGATGAATGAATGACATATGAAATGAAATGATATTGGAGAGTGTTGCTGGAATGAAATATGACAGGAAAACCCGGAGTACCCGGAGAAAAACCTGTCTGCCTCCGCTTTGTCCAGCACAAATCTCACATGGAGTGACCGGGATTTGAACCACGGAACCCAGTGATGAGAGGCCGGCGCGCTGCTGCCTGGGCCACGGAGGCTCTATACTTTCATCTTTATAAATAAAATTATAATTTTGTCTGTACGCTCGGATGAGATGTGCAAAATTTCCAAAACTTGATATTAAGAAAATATTTAGATTAAATTAAGTTTAAGAAATAATAATTCTATAATGATAGTGCGAAAAGGTCCATTGTTAGTGCCAACCAGAACTGCGTGCCTTCTTCGTAAATAGGCACCACAACTGTTTTGAGGTGAGTCTGTCTTTTCGCCTCGCAACAACTTCAAGATTGGGGGTCAAGTGACTCACGGACGCCATGGACCCGCACGGATAACCATACTCGGTTTTCAGTTGAAGACCTTGTGGCCCTTTTGGCCAGAACGTGAGACATCGTCGTAGGAAATTTTCCAACATCATCCTTTTCAGTCCTTCTAAATTCAAGTCCGTCCTCAGAATCTCACGATTAGATTTCTCAGCTTCAGATTTTAAGTACCGATACTTGGTGCGGTCGTTCGCTTTGGGGTGCGGTCTTCCGATCCGTCTGTTCAGTTAATGATTCCATCATTCTACAGAATTATTCGTCCCATGACGTCGCCGGTAGCAGTTCCATAATTCAGGTGGCACTTCCGGATTTTATAGCTGTTGGTCCACTAAGTAGTCGAGGAATTCGACGAGCTTTCCTTCTTCCGGTGCTTGCCCGTCGATATATAGCCAGCCTTCCTCAGCAATTTTCAGGCTTCGGAAGAACAAGGCCAGCACACATTCGTCCACAGTCTGACATCTTGATTTTCCTTGTATAATGCAGCCATGTCAATATGCTGAACCCTCCTCCAGAGACATTGCGTAAAATGAAAAACACCCGCGGATATTAACTGAGGGAAATGCCTCCTTTAAGGCTAAGAAGTCGACGTTTCAAAATCAGTATATACCGTCCCAGGCTGCCAATCACGTTATTCTCGTAGAAGCAATCGTAGCATTCTCAAATAAGTTTCTTTCTTTCTGTCAGGAAGAAGAGCAAAGACGACTGGTGCAACGTTGTTTCATCCTCTGTGCTTCCGAGGTCGACATGTATTTGATTAAACTGACTACTGTAGATTTTGAATGTCCCGTCCATGAAGAAAGACTTTTCTCAAGATCTCCTTTCCTTTGCTTCCACCGAACACCACCAACCTATCCTTTACACCATCATAGGCCATAAGAAAATCCTCCCCGTCAGACATTTTTAGGATTTCCTCACGAAGAACAACCTCCTCGGAACTTTTTGGCTCTTTGTGCACCCCTTGAGCATGGCTCCTGTTTCGATACAGCGTACTCGTTACATTATAGAACTGCGGCATCCTTGTACCGAATTCGTAACCCCTGTTTAGTAAAGGCTGGATTTCTTCGTCAAATACCTGAGGAACTGCCGCACTCTTGTCCTCGGGCGATCATTTCTTCGCTTGAAATATAAGTTTATTTACGTCCAAGTTCGCCTCGTCAGTAACACACTGATGATCGATCATTCTCACCATTATATCGTTTTGACACACTAGTCTTCCTTTACACTGTGATTTCTTCTGTTTTAAACATATATATGTCACCAAACATCCTTGATTTTCCCGAAAATTTCTGTAAGATTATCCATTATATAAAGCACAAGGCTTACCTCTCTTCGTTTCAATGAACGCCACGTACCGGGCGAGTTGGCCGTGCGGGTAGAAGCGCGCGGCTGTGAACTTGCATCCGGGAGATAGTGGGTTCGAATCCCACTGTCGGCAGCCCTGAAGATGGTTTTCCGTGGTTTCCCATTTCCACACCAGGCAAATGCTGGGGCTGTACCTTAATTAAGGCCACGGCCACTTCCAACTCCTAGGCCTTTCCTATCCCATCGTCGCCATAAGACCTATCTGTGTCGGTGCGACGTAAAGCCCCTAGCAAAAAACAAAAAACAAAAAACAGCTGGAATAAGAAGGTACGTTGAAAACTATAGTCTACGTCACCTCAAAAGTTCAAGAGCAAGGGGACGGGTTGGAAGAATCCCTGAGCCTAGCCTTATCACACGGTTATCTGAAGTAGGCCCTAATTAGCAGTCCCTCTCCTGCATGGACGCTGGGAAACCCGGATAGGCTGCTGATAAGTTTACAGTGATCACAAATGGGGCAAGACCCTTCCTTCGCATTTCTTTTTTCCTCTGTAATGGGAGTGATCGCAAATGGGACTGATCGCAAATTGGTCACAACCCTGTCGACAGTTCTGAAGATGGTTTTCCGTTGTTTCCCATTTTCACACCAGGCAAATGCTGGCGCTGTACCTTAAGTAAGGCCACGACCGCTTCCTTCCCACTCCTAGCCCTTTCCTGTCCCATCGTCGCTGTAAGACGTATCTGTGTTGTTGCGGCGTAAAACGAATTGTAAAAAAAAAAAACATGTGATTTTAGCAAATATGGAAGTATAGACATATTCTTTCTCAGCTCAGTAAATGTACCTACCTAAATTTAAGAAACAAAATGTCTATTTCAGTTTATTATACAGAAAAAAATCGAGATATTCCCTTTCTCCACTCAGTGGTTGAATTGTCTTTCTTCTCAACCTTGAGGCGTCATTCTTCGCTTGTCAAGAGTTGTAGTCTGAAACGGAAACAAGCCATCTTTCCAACCGTGTCTACTACTTACAAGTCCATGTCACTGTCTCGAGTGATCAGCACGAATGAGAGGCATTGAACTGTGTTTAGTGACGGCAGAAACATCTGTAATCGAAGTGAAGTTTTGGAAATTACTTGAATGTTGACCTTGTCTTGTGAGTAGTATGTAAATATGCCTGTAAATACGGTAACTGTATATAAGCACACTACGTAGAATGTAATTTTATATTTGAACTAGCAATATACCCGTGCTTCGCTACGGTGTTATACCGAAATTTGTAATTGAATGCTTATTGTTGAATGCCGAAATTCGCGATCTGACTCGTTTTCTGCGAGAATCCACCAAAATTCGAGATCTGACTCGTTTTCTAATAGATTACGGCAAGTTTCCTCCCATTTTTCAATCTTTCTTTCCAGCAATCGGTTTCGTACTTCCCGGGCTAGGTCCAGATATTCTACCCGGTCAGTTGGGTCCCTAAATCTTTGCCATCTTTTCCTATAAGCATTTTAAATATGGATCAAATCGTTCAGGAGATCCGGCGTGGTGTCGTCCTGGATGCCTTGGCGGTACTGAACCCGCGGCCGGACTGCATTCTTAGTCATTAGCAGTCCAGGACCCGTTTCCAGCGCGGTCCGCACATTTGACGACGGTCCACAACATTATTATTATTATTATTATTATTATTATTATTATTATTATTATTATTATTATTATTATTATTATTATTATTATTATTATTATTATAGATGTTCTGGACCCCACAGCAAGATGCAAGACCGCTACTTGGCGGTAACTTACATCCCCTGCCATTGTCATTGTTGACAATGTGACCAGCACCATCGTCGCGCGTAGGCAAATGTGCGGGATTTCTGGCGATACGAATGACATACTTCCGTGCATTATTGACCTTATTATAGAGGTGAACGGACGGTCAATCTCTTTCCTATCGTTTATTTCAAATTAGTTTAAATTTTTATTTATATGCCAGCAGAATCTACTGTAATCTAAGAACGTTCTCCGAAGGAAAAGATGGTTCTTGAAAATGAACCCAGGAAAGGTTAGAAATGATCGGTTTATGATCAGAATAAGTTCATCGAAAATCTATAGCCTGTTTCCAGTCATTCGACAGGGTCAGGAATGGAATGAATAAAGCCCCCGTCTAGCGGCGACAATAGGAATTGTTCCGGCTGCCAAAGCCTGTCGCACTTCTGTGGGGCAATGATTAATAAATGACAAATGAAATGAACTGATATTGGACAGTGTTGCTGGAGTGAATGATGACAGGGAAAACCGGAGTATTCGGAGAAAAACCTGTCCCGCCTCCTTTTTGTCCAGCACGAATGTCACATGGAGTGACCGGGATTTAAACCACGGAACCCAGCTGTGAGAGGCCGGCGCGCTGCTGCCTGAGCAACGGAGGCTCCTTGTAAGTACATTGCGAACAGTAAAATCAATTGGTCTCCCCTCCTTTTACACCCCACCGCCGTTAAGTGTATTTACCCCCCCCCCAAAAAAGAATGAAAAGATGGCGTGCTTCTTTATGTTTAAAGGAGATTCCAAACACCAATGTGGTCACGTCTATTACCTTCAGTTTTGAGATATAAGTATACCCATACAAATAATTCACTTTTTTCACTTCCTTTCAAACTCCTCCCCCTCCCCCCTAAGTGAATTTTCCGGCAAAAAATACTTGTTTCTTTAATAGTAAAGGGTTTTCTAAATACCAAATATCACGACTCTAACTTCTTCAGTTTTAGATTTATGTGTCCTCACGAAAGGAATTCAATTCCTCTTCACTCCCCCCCCCCCCCCACACACCCCAAGATGGTTTCCCCCCAAAAACGCGTTTTCCTTTGTTTTAAAAGGAGATCCAAATACCAATTTTCACGTCTGTAACAATTTTAGTTTTTATTAGCTTATGTATTCTCATAAAAATAAGTCAATTAATTTTTCTATTCTTTAACCCCCCCCCCCCTCATTGGATTTTCCGAGAATACGTGTTTCTTTACTTTTAAAGCAGATTCCAAATATCACATTTCACGTCTGTAACATCTTCATTTTTGAGATATCAGTAGCCTAATTAAAAGAATTCAACACCATTTTCAGTCATTATTAACTACCCCCTCCACCCAAGTGGCATTTCCGAAAACAAAAAGTACATGTTTCTTTATTTTTAAAGGAGATTCTAAGTACAAATTATTACATCTATAAACTTTAGAAGTTTTGATATATAGATATACTCATTTAAAAAATTCACCCCCTTTTCACCCCCTATTAATTGGATATTCCAAAAACCAAAAAATACGTGTTTCTTTATTTTTAAAGGAGATCTCAAACGCCAATTTTCAGGTCTGTAATATCTTCATGTTCTGAAATATAAGTAGCCTCATTTAAGGCATTCAACCCCTTTTTCACCCTTTTCCACCCTTCCTGTTGGGATTTTCCGAAAACAAAATAATACGTGTTTCCTTATTTTTAAAGGATATGCTAAAGACCAATTTTTACATCTATAAACTTTAAAAGTTTTGAGATATAGATACACTCATTTTAAAAATTCACCCCCCTTTTCACCCCCATTAATTGGATTTTCCGAAAACAAAAATATACACGTTTCTTTATTTTTAAAGGAGCTCCAAGACACCAATTTTTAGGTCTGTAATATCTTCATTTTCTGAGATATAAGTATCCTCATTAAATTCACTCAAACAATTTTGCAGCCCTTTTCACCCTGCCTATTGCGATTTTCGGAAAACAAAAAAAATACGTGTTTCTTTATTTTCAATGAAGATTCTAAATACCAATTTTTACATCTGTAAACTTTCAAAGTTTTGAGATATAGATACACTAATTTTAAAATTCACCCCCCATTTCACCCTCCCATTAATTGGATTTTCCAAAAATAAAAAATACGTGTTTCTTTATTTTTAAAAGAGATCAAAAGTACCAATTTTCAGGTCTGTAATATGTTCAGTTTCTGAGATATAAGTACCGGTATCCTCATTAAAGGCATTCAACCAATATTTCACCCTTTTACACCCCTCCCATTGGAATTTTCCGAAAACAAAAAAATACGTGTTTCCTTATTTTTAAAGAAGATTCTAAATACCAATTCTTACATCTGTAAACCTTTAAAGTGTTGAGATATAGATACACTCATTTTAAAATTTCACCCCCTTTTTCACCCCCTTAGAGACGGAATATCCAAAAATCCTCTCTTAGCGAGCACCTACATCTTATTATGAATGTATCCTCAAAATTTCATTTCTTTATGTCAAGTAGTTTTGGCTCGGCGATGATGAATCAGTCAGTCAGTCAGGACAAGTTACTTTATATATATATAGATAGATATTGTAATTTTAAATGGTGATGGGGCATTTTCGTGTATGTGGGGCTATGCCCTTTCTCCATTCACCATCCATAAATTGTACCTACAATTGGTGGAAAATAAATAAATAAATAAATAAATAAATAAATAAATAAATAAATAAATAAATAAATAAATAAATAAATAAATAAATAAATAAATAATAATAATAATAATAATAATAATGGTCCTACCTTTCTTCTTCATTTTTTTTGCTATTGGCTTTACGTCGCACCGACACAGATAGGTCTTACGGCGACGATGTGTCAGGAAAGGGCTAGGAGTTGGAAGGAAGCGGCCGTGGCCTTAATTAAGGTACAACCCCAGCATTTGCCTGGTGTGAAAATGGGAAACCACGGAAAACCATCTTCAGGGCTGCCGACAGTGGGGTTCGAACCCACTATCTCCCGAATACTGGATACTGGCCGCACTTAAGCGACTGCAGCTATCGAGCTCGGTTTTCTTCGTTTTAGAAACCTTGATAACAAATTGCAAAAATGGGCTCATAATTACAGAAACAGACTTTTCAAAGCAGGAAACACAATTAATTTTAAGGTGGGCACGAAGTGGGATATAGGAGATTTTCGTCATAGTTACATGTGAAATATGTATATGGTAACATTATGATAGGGTTTTTTTTTAAATCTCTTAGTATTAATCACTAATGTGGCAAGAGTCAACTGAAATGCCTGAGGTTGAATTCTTATCATATTTAACGTAGCTGCAGATCAGTGGCAGAGTGTCCGACTCGTTGGCTGAACGGTCAGCGTACTGGCCTTCGGTTCAGAGGGTCCCGGGTTCGATTCCAACGGCACGGGGGCTGGGTGTATGTTATGATAGTACATATTATTATTATTATTATTATTATTGTTTGGACAAATTGTATTTCGTGTGTGCGAATACAATGCAGTAGACGCAATGTATATATCATGATTACAGTAAATTATGTGTTCAGTTATGCCATTATAAGATTATGGATGAAGTTCTGTTTTATGGTGAATCATAATATGTGATATCATCGATTCACCAAGGGGGCGTTATGTGATAGTACATATATCACACCCCCGAATTATATGTAGAAGTTATAGATATTATTGTCAGTATTCGATTTATTATTATTATTATTATTATTATTATTATTATTATTATTATTATTATTATTATTATTATTATTAGTATTTCATTTGTATATTTTGTCATTTATATTGGTAAGCTGGAAAATATCCACATATGTAGGTATGAGTAATTTGTTTTGCATGAGTGGGAAAACATTGCTTTAATAACTCTGGTAAATTGAATGAGTCATATGGCTGCCCCAGTGCTTGTTGTGATGTACTTGTGTCGGGAAATTCATGAGTCATGTATATATCCCAGCCTGATGAGATGAGCTTGTTGTTGTACCAGGGAAATTTGATGATTCATGTAAAACTCCCCAGAGTTTGTTATTGTCTTGGGAGGAAGAAGTAGTTCAGGGCTTGGTCTTGACAAGAGGTTCATTCATGATTGGTGGGCAAGCACCAATCAAGACGTCTCATCTGAGAGGAGGGGGATGTTGATGTCTATAAAGGTTGATCATACGGCGGCAACCAGGACATTGTAAGGAACATTGTAAGGGTGATTGTAGAGGTGATTGTAAAGGAACGAGAAGGAAGATAACTACAACTACAACTACAACTGAGGCACTGTACTGGAAGGAAGTGGTGCTGATACACGGTACTGGAGTGACACGGCTGCAATGGACTGGACTTAAAACGTTCGTGGAGCGTAGTCTTGTTATGTTTGTGGAAAGTGGCTGATTGTGGAGAGTGCTTGCGCATTAAGTATTGTAGCACTTGTGGCGGCCTAGCATTATATGTTGGTGAAAGCTATCTCAGACTTTCCATAAATTTATATGTTGAGGATCGACAGACGTGTGTATATATCTTTACAACAAGTGTTAAAATATGTGAACACAGTAGTACAAGGTACGGTATCTGTGTGATGTGATAACTGCCGATTATGAGAATCGGTAAATCGAATTGATATAGAGACAGTGAAGGGTGTTTATCTTCATACATGTACATTGTTCATCGGACCATCTACAAATGGTAGCTTAGTTCTCGCTTTCGTTTTCCCACGGTTTTCATTATTGTTGTTGTTGTAAATATGGAGTCTTCCAGCAATATTTTATGTGTGTATTATATGTATAATGTTGTATGTTGATGAGGTGCTCATGCACGGAATTTGTTCAGAATATAGTTAGCTATTTTAGAATCAGTGTTATTGATGAACCTAGGTGCAGTTCCTACCTAATTAGTCGTTTTCAGGAGGTTAGGTAAGGCCTGCAGCAGATGTACCAGTACGCAGCATTATGTACACGCCCTGGGATATAAAGTTTATCATGCTCTTATCTAAATTCGAGGGATCCATTCTGGTGAACTCTGGCGCCCATACTACGGACATTTCGGTTAATTATGCTTATTAATTTTATTAAGTTTTTGAGTAATTTTATTTATATATTTTTATTCATGATATTAATTATCAGTAGTCATCAACTTGTTACAATTGGCTTCCCAACGTGTGGCTGAATGATTGGTACATCTGTTAGGCTTATAAGCGTAGGTGCACTTGTCAGGTGTGGTTGGAATTCTGCAAACTATGTCAGTGAAGTGTTTTATATGTACGTGATATGTATGTTGGAGTATGAAGAAATGTTGTAGCGAGTCGAGTATTATAAAATTGAGAAGTAGAGAGGTTGTTAAAGTTGCTGGTACTAAGAATCAGGAAAAGAGAAGTCAAAAGAATTCCACCACATTGAGTTTATCTAATTTAAGTGAGAATAGCGAAATGGCTGATAGTAGGAAAGATCAATTTGCAACGATCGGTGAGGAATCTAGTAACCCGTCTCAAACTCAGAATGTAGGGGTTGTTAAGGAAACGGTTCAAGGGGAGGTTTTAACTTTTAGTATGATTAAATCACTATTTAATGAAATGTCCAGTAAGATTGATAGTAAGAATGAAGAGCTGAAGGTTGAACTGTCTAGTAAAATCGATAATCAGAGTGTTGAATTAAATTCAGTGAGTGTTGAGCTGTCCAGTAAAATCGATAATCAGAGTGTTGAATTAAATTCAGTGAGTGTTGAGCTGTCCAGTAAAATAGACAATAATAATGTTGAATTGTCCAATAAGATTGATAGTCAGAGTAAAGAGTTGAAGAGTGAATTGAGTTTTTTAAGCAATGAAATATACAGTATTAATAGTGAATTAAATTCAGTTAGTACGGAACTGTCTAGTAAGATTGAGAATCAGAGTAAGGAATTAAATTCAGTGAGTGTTGATTTGTCTAGTAAAATTGATAGTTTAAGCAGTGCTGTGAATGGCAGAATAGATGAATTGAACCAGAAGTTTGACCATCAAAGCAGGGAAATTCAGGAAGTCAATAATAAGGTTGAATATCAACGCTTGGAATTGACTGAGAAAATCGAATGCCGATTTAATGTTGTTAGGAAGGAATTTGTTGAAAACAGCAAGGAATGTGATAAGAGAATAAAAATAGTGGAAGATAAAGTCGAAGAAATAGATAGAATTAAAACCAGCCAGAGTGTTTTAGCGAAGCGAATAGATGAAAAGACTGAGAAGTTGGAGAAAGACCTCAAGTCAGTAGAAGGAAATGCCAGAATGGTAGTTGAAGAAGGAATTAAAGCATGTCATGTAAAGTTAAGGCAGGAGATCAGTCAAATCCAAGTAGGTAGCAGCATATGTAATAGGTACGTATCTTGTACGAAGGACTCTGAATTACCCAAGTTTAATGGTCGGCAGTTTAATCCGATGGAATTCTTGAAAACGGTGGAGAAACGGTTTTCCAAGAATCTTGACGATGGTTTGATTGAGTGGAGTATGGTTGATGAGCTGTTGGATGTTGCATTTGTTGGAGAAGCGAGATCTTGGTTTCAAGTTTATAGACAAGGTATTTCGAGTTTGGAGGAATTTAGGGAGAAATTTAGTTCTAAATTTTGGAGTGATGCTATTCAGGGAAGGGAAAGAGATCGCGAGCTATTTGGCAAGTATAAACCTCAGGAAGGTGTATCTATGACGGAGTATTTCTTGGCGCATGTTCTGATCAGCCAGAATATTGAAGGTCTAGCATCGGAGAGAGATACAGTCCGCCAGATGTTGAGGCATTTTCCTGAGAAGGTCGGATTAGCTGCATGTATGCTGAATATTGTTACGATTAAAGAATTAGAGCAGCTGTTAGAGAGGTTTGATGCTTTGGAAGGGCAGGGGAGGACTAGGCAAAGTGAAGGTAGAAATTACGGGGATAATGAGAGACAAGGTAATCAGCTAGGGGGAGATAGGAATAATCAGAATTTCAGTCATTCTAGGCACGGAAATCAGGGTGGTAATTCCGGAAGGGGAAACAGACACTCTAATCAAGGAGGTAATCACCAGGAATATTATGGCAGAAGACCTAATCAAGGAGAATCAGAAAGTAGGGGGCGTACGGATCAAAGACCGCCAGATCAAGTGCCGAGACATGATGATAGTGAACAGTCCACGTCAAGTAATTTAAACCGGAATCGGACTTTCTAGTTGGGTCAGATAGGCAGTCCGATACCGAAATTCCTATTCACGCGATGAAACAGGTAAGTTACGAGGTAGACGTGAAAGAGGAATTATTGTATGACCACGTGTTTTGTGTTCAGGGAGATTTTGAGAATAGGGGGCGTGATAAAAGTAAGAAAGATGTGTCGGATGTCTTACTTTGTGCTAGTGGTGATGGTAATAGCGGTGTTGCGATCGATAATCTTGTAGAAGTTTCTGAAATTGAAAGTGAAGTTTTTTGTGAAGTTGATGAAGGTTGTTTAGTAAGTGAAGAGTGTTCACGGAGTATACATCATGAGGATGTTTTTGTTGATTTAAGTGTACGTGAGGAGAGTAAAGTTAGGTCCATTATGTGTGAAAATGGTGACTTTGAGATTAATGAAACTTCTGATAAGAGAATTGAAAGTAGCAGAGTTGTTGGCATGAAAGTGGTGCGAGTGGGAGCTGATATGGAATGTGGTGAAGATGGTTTAATTGTTGGGTCATTAAGTGGTAATGATAGCAACATTATAGTGAAGTATGGTAAGAATTCCAGTAATGGAGTGAGCGTGAGTGAGAATGAAGTGAGTATGTTTGACAAGCGAGTGCGTAATGTTTTATTTAAGTCTGAGAGTTGTGTGAATGATTTGAATGACGTGCTGAGTGATATCGATGTGGAATGTATGAAAAAGTATGTGATCTATTTGCTTGCATTAATTATGGTTTTGTGGAAGAGTAAACGTAGTGAGATTCCCCCGCATTTCAGAAAGAGGGATTTCCTTTTTATGAATGTTCCGAATGAAAGTTTGTATGTTTCTTGTGTGACTGGATGGTATGAATGTTTGTGTGTGAGATAGATTCTATTCTAGATTTAGTTCGGATTTTATTACGGTACGATGCCAATGTTAAGTTTATGTATAGTTTTTTCATTTATATCAGGGTCCGTATACTGTGGACAGTAGAATAGGCAAGTGTGCTTATAGGCTCCTAACTTCTAACAAAAAGGTCCTTGAGACATTTAATATCTATAGCCTTAGCAGATATAAGAGATAGGATCTGCACCTTGGATGTATATATTATCAATTTTAATGTACGTGTACAGTAGCAAGAAGGGATTGTGTTCAATGGTATATGAAACAATCAGAGTTGTGTGTATATAGCCATATTATTATTATTATTATTGTTTGGACAAATTGTATTTCGTGTGTGCGAATACAATGCAGTAGACGCAATGTATATATCATTATTACAGTAAATTATGTGTTCAGTTATGCCATTATAAGATTATGGATGAAGTTCTGTTTTATGGTGAATCATAATATGTGATATCATCGATTCACCAAGGGGGCGTTATGTGATAGTACATATATCACACCCCCGAATTATATGTAGAAGTTATAGATATTATTGTCAGTATTCGATTTATTATTATTATTATTATTATTATTATTATTATTATTATTATTATTATTATTATTATTAGTATTTCATTTGTATATTTTGTCATTTATATTGGTAAGCTGGAAAATATCCACATATGTAGGTATGAGTAATTTGTTTTGCATGAGTGGGAAAACATTGCTTTAATAACTCTGGTAAATTGAATGAGTCATATGGCTGCCCCAGTGCTTGTTGTGATGTACTTGTGTCGGGAAATTCATGAGTCATGTATATATCCCAGCCTGATGAGATGAGCTTGTTGTTGTACCAGGGAAATTTGATGATTCGTGTAAAACTCCCCAGAGTTTGTTATTGTCTTGGGAGGAAGAAGTAGTTCGGGGCTTGGTCTTGACAAGAGGTTCATTCATGATTGGTGGGCAAGCACCAATCAAGACGTCTCATCTGAGAGGAGGGGGATGTTGATGTCTATAAAGGTTGATCATACGGCGGCAACCAGGACATTGTAAGGAACATTGTAAGGGTGATTGTAGAGGTGATTGTAAAGGAACGAGAAGGAAGATAACTACAACTACAACTACAACTGAGGCACTGTACTGGAAGGAAGTGGTGCTGATACACGGTACTGGAGTGACACGGCTGCAATGGACTGGACTTAAAACGTTCGTGGAGCGTAGTCTTGTTATGTTTGTGGAAAGTGGCTGATTGTGGAGAGTGCTTGCGCATTAAGTATTGTAGCACTTGTGGCGGCCTAGCATTATATGTTGGTGAAAGCTATCTCAGACTTTCCATAAATTTATATGTTGAGGATCGACAGACGTGTGTATATATCTTTACAACAAGTGTTAAAATATGTGAACACAGTAGTACAAGGTACGGTATCTGTGTGATGTGATAACTGCCGATTATGAGAATCGGTAAATCGAATTGATATAGAGACAGTGAAGGGTGTTTATCTTCATACATGTACATTGTTCATCGGACCATCTACAAATGGTAGCTTAGTTCTCGCTTTCGTTTTCCCACGGTTTTCATTATTGTTGTTGTTGTAAATATGGAGTCTTCCAGCAATATTTTATGTGTGTATTATATGTATAATGTTGTATGTTGATGAGGTGCTCATGCACGGAATTTGTTCAGAATATAGTTAGCTATTTTAGAATCAGTGTTATTGATGAACCTAGGTGCAGTTCCTACCTAATTAGTCGTTTTCAGGAGGTTAGGTAAGGCCTGCAGCAGATGTACCAGTACGCAGCATTATGTACACGCCCTGGGATATAAAGTTTATCATGCTCTTATCTAAATTCGAGGGATCCATTCTGGTGAACTCTGGCGCCCATACTACGGACATTTCGGTTAATTATGCTTATTAATTTTATTAAGTTTTTGAGTAATTTTATTTATATATTTTTATTCATGATATTAATTATCAGTAGTCATCAACTTGTTACAATGTGTTGTCTTCATCATCATTTCATCCTGATTACGACGCGCAGGTCGCGTACGGGAGTCAAATAGAAAGACCTGCATCTGGCGAGCCGAACCCGTCCTGGGATATCCCGGCACTAAAAGCCATACGGCATTTCATTTCAATGGCAGAGTGGTGCCTTCCAGATTCTAAGATCGTGTTTTCAAACATGACAGAGGTAGTCGGATATTTGAAGGGCTGAAATAGTCCATTCGACTCTGCATGACGTACAATGTCGGCATGTAACAGATGGTTATTGGTTAGTGAAACATTTCGTGCGAACCCGACAAAATTAATTTAAAAAGAAAAACTCACTTAAGAGAGATCCGATTTACTCTGCCATCTACAGCAGTAGGCCTGGAGAAAACAGAACGTGGAAATCGATGAGCAGGCAGCTAGATGGCATCAAATTAAAGAGTACCTGCACAAACTAGCTGAGACCATATTATTATTATTATTATTATTATTATTATTATTATTATGATTATTATTATTATTATTATTATTACATACATTGTATTTTAGAGATTTCCCTGTGGGAATACTTCCTTGCAATACCACAGCAACGAAATAAAAAGAAACATTATTACAAGAAATCAGATCAAAACATGAAGTTGGGTGATAAACGTTTCAAAGCGACTAAAAGACAAACATGAAAACAAGGAAAAAGAAATAGGAAAATTAAATATTACTCAGTGGTTCGTGGTGTGGGTTACTGTAGTCACGTCTGAGTTTGTGACAGTGACCTGAAACAGCAAGCACAGCATACCGCACTCTCTCCACGAACGCACTATGAAGGCGGATCGTGATTATCGCGAGAGTTGTCGAATGTTTCCGATGAATAACGAAATAGTGTACATATCTAGAGCCCGGATTATATGTAATATAAAAATGAATAATATGTACGTACATGAGCCTCCGTGGCTCAGACGGCAGCGTGTCGGCCTCTTACCGCTGGATACCGTGGTTCAAATCCCGGTCACTCCATGTGAGATTTGTGCTGGACAAAGCGGAGGCGGGACAGGTTTTTCTCCGGGTACTCCGGCTTTCCCTGTCATCTTTCATTCCAGCAACACTCTCCATTCTCATTTCATAGCATTTATCAGTCATTCATAAATCACTTTGGGAGCGGCGACCCCATCGTACTAACAGCCTATATCTGATTACATTCCTAACCCGGTCAATGACTGGACAACAGGTTGTAGGATTTTCATGTACATAAATATGTAGTTAAATATGTAATAAATAAAAATATATAACTAAATATTTAACCTTTATTTGATGTACGAAACCGAATAAAGTTAAAACTGCAGACGATATTCAACCTCTAATTTTTATCTGGAGACACAATTAATAACTAAATATTTTTCCAAATTTCCTTCGGTCATCGAATGCTTTCTGTCTGTTAGGATGTTTTTATATATAGGAAAAGACCTTTCAACTTCACATGAAGTCACTGGCGCGTATTTCAAATTGCCCGGCAAAGGAACATGTAATTGTAGACTTGCTCAAGCAAGGAAAGTCCTTATTACGAGAGAAGAAATTTGATCTCATCAAACACAAGTATGCATATTAGAAAAATATTTTTGAAGACTTTTGTATGGAGTGTAGCCCTTTACGGAAGTGAAGCATGGGCAATATCCGAAGAAGAAAGAAAGAAAGAAAAAAAGAAAGAAACAGAAAGGGCGCTTTTGACATATGACATTAAAACGGGGACGGGCGAAGGGATCGCAAAAGAAATCTGAGAGGAGAACCACGTGAAAAAGTTTGTGTAAGGGAAGATTGATAGACACAGCTCAGACTTGCACCGTCAACATACATAGCTAAGGGATGCGATTCTTTGACAGAAATGTTTAAAATGGCAGCTGCTACTACTGATTTATGGGCAGACAACTATCATATACACCATTATTTTTTTTACTCTATTCGTTCATTATATTAATATCTTAATAGAAGTAATTTTTCCTGCTGTATCAATGAGATGGCATCAATAAAAGTAGGTACAAGGAAAGCGCTAGTGGTTGAATAAAGGAAAACTGCGGTTAATCAGATGGGAAGCGACGCGATGCTTCGCAGATGATAACGTTAAACAATACTGATATTACAAATTCCATATTGACTTTATAATACGTAATAGTGCCAAATTATAATAAAGATAACTGAATAAATGAATAAATAAATAAATAAATAAATAAATAAATAAATAAATAAATAAATAAATAAATAAATAAATAAATAATCACAATGATATACTTAACGCTCAACTGCTTCTGTTAACTTATACTGCATGTACATACACGTCACATCACTATTTCAGAAGAGACTGTATTTGTGGTACAGCTTACACGTATCATAGGACCGGTTTCATCAAACTTTAAGAATTTAACGTCACCGTTAAGCTGCTTTAACGGGATAGTTAACAAAATGGTTGTTTCATCAACCTTCGTTACCCTTAATGCACCGTTAAACTCTCTGTTAATTTAACGTAGCACTCCCGCCCCGTTAAGCTTCTTAACGTCCTGTTAAGAAAAAATGGCTGGAAGAGATTTTGTGTTTGGTGCTCAGGCGCTCTACAGATTACCTTCAAAATGCTGAGAGACAGGAAGTTTCACTGTGAAGAAATGACATATTTGAACTGAAAGAGAAATCCAGTTTTTGGAGCGATATAGGTTACCTAAACCTGCCGCGAGGAAAGTATGCAAAGAGATGGAAGAGAGGTTAGAATACCATAGACCTACAGGACGACATGCACCCCTATTTCCAATGCAGCAATTGCTGATTATACTGAGATATTATGCAATGGGTTCGTTCAGATAGTTACGGGAGATATCAGTATTGTACATTGTAGAAGAGAGATAGGTAGGCCTACTTAAACCAGTATTCCATTAACTTACTCATGTGTAAGAAACATTTAGTTGAAATATTAATTCAAATGAAGGGGGATCGTAATCAAATGTCAAGGATCATGTAAGAGAAATCACACTTAGCCTACATCATGTATAACGTGGTAGGCCTAATTTCTAATATGATTGTGCTATTGTAGTTACCGTATTAATGATATGTTCGGTTAATAAAATTCTGATATTGTGATATTCTGTATCACAAATCGTCATTACGAAAGGGCTCAACTTCGTCACCGATTAATGCAATAATCATCGAAGTCATCTATTTAAATGCTGAAATAAATATACCACATCCGGTCTTGGACCGCTCTAACTCGTTCCTCGACTATTCATCTTTTATTTTTTCCCCTTCTTTCTTAGGTTGTCGTACAGGTATTTCAAATGGAACCCCTTATTTCGCGCAAAAAGTGTACAGGAGAAAGGTGACAAATGAATACCATTATGCCCGGCACCGTTCAGAAGAGCGAAATTATTTTAATGCTACACACTGCTCACTTGATCGTTAACGTTAACACCACGTTAGTTAACGAGCTTCTTATAGTGTTCTGTGAAACGCGATTTCTTTAACGCCACGTTAAAATCCTAACAAAGTGTTAACTAACGCTCCGTTATCGGATTTTTAACAGCGGTTGATGAAACTGGCCCTATATGCTTTTTTTCGTTTGTTGGAAATATATACTAGAGTCAAACAGTTAGTTCAAGTCATTTATGTTAGCCTTATTTGCATGCTCCTACCATTTTCTATCGTTCGCAGGCACAGTCAACAGAGTACCACTCTTTCTCATTTTTTATGAACTCTACCTGAGGGAACTATTTTATGCTCTGTCATTAATTATTATTACCGTTATTCTTCTCTCTTTCCTTCTCTCTTTCTTTCTCTCTTTCTTTCTTAATCCATTTACCCTTCAGGGTTGGTTTCTCCCCCGGACTCAGCGGAGGATCCCACCTCTACAGCCTTAAGGGCAGTGTCCTGGACCGTGAGACGTTGGGTCGGGGTATACAGCTGGGAAGGAGAACCAGTACCTCGCCCAGGCTGCCTCACCTGCTATACTGGACAGGGGCCTTGTGGGGGGATGAGAAGATTGGAAGGGATAGACAAGAAAGAGGGAAGGAAGCGGCCGTGGCCTTAAGTGAGGTACCATCCCGGCATTTACCTGAGGAGTAGTGGGAAACCACAGAAAACCACTTCGAGGATGGCTGAGGTGGGAATCGATCCCCCTCTACTCAACTGACCTTCCAAGGTTGAGTGGATCCCGTTCCAGCCCTCGTACCTCTTTAAAAATTTCGTGACAGAGCCGGAAATTGAACCCGGGCCTCCTGGGGTGGCATCCCTCACTGAGTCCCAGGGAAAAACCGACCCTGGAGGGTAAACAGATAAAAAGCAGAAGAAGAAGAATTTGACTTTTGGTAGTTTGTCCTTTAAGAATACCTTCGTCCGCCACTGTGGTGTAGTGGTTAGTGTGATTAGCTGCCACTCACGTAGGCCCGGGTTCGATTCTCGGCTCTGCCACGAAATTTGAAAAGTGGTACGAGGGCTGGAACCGGGTCCACTCAGCCTCGGGAGGTCAACTGAGTAGAGGGGGTTTCGATTCCCACCTCAACCATCCTGGAAGTGGTTTTCCGTGGTTTCCCACTTCTCCTCCAGGCAAATGCCGGGATGGTACCTAACTTAAAGCCACAGCCGCTTCCTTCCCTCTTCCTTGTCAGTCCCTCCCAATCGTCCCATTCCCCCGCAAGGCCCCTGTTCAGCATAGCAGGTGAGGCCGTCTGGGCGAGGTATTGGTCATCCTCCCCACTTGTATCTCCCCGACCCAGAGTCTGAAACTCCAGGACACTGCCCTTGAGGCGGTAGAGGTGGGATCCCTCGCTGAGTCCGAGGGAAGAACTGACCCTGGAGGGTAAACAGATAAAGAAGAAGAAGAAGAAGAATGCCTTCAAAATAATGACCCACACTTCACTTTGAACCTCTAGTGAGGTGTGGTACTAGTTCTACCTAACCCAAACGATGGGAGTGGGAAATATCGTGGTGGTTTCTCGAACTGTTGTTGTTTCACATGCGTCACACTTTCCGAGTTACTGAAGTAAATACATCCACATACTGTAATGCAATCGATGAGTAAACGTCTTTTCTAGAGTAGAAATGTGTTCTTTCTAATATTACTACTATTTTTATCGTGCATACAATATATTACCATTTTTTTCTCGATCAAAATAGAAACCTCATGTCAGGCCGCAAACGGCCGGAGCCGTGTTGAAACACCGGATCCCGTGAGATCTCCGAAGTTAAGCAACATTGCGCGTGGTCAGCCATGCGCTGTTGGTGGAGGTAACAGAATGGAGGAGCGGAAGGGAACTGGCCACCCTACCGTACGCAAACTCTGGCTCAGGCATACCTCTGCGGAGGTTCGGCTCTGCCTTCGGATACAATGCGCCGTTACCTTTACCTTATCAGGCCCTTACAATTTTCAAGGAAAATGGATCTGCATTTTTTCTGGTATTTTTCTGCGAGCTGCTTTCTTCTTCTTCTCCTTAATCCGTTTACCCTCCAGTGTTGGCTTTTCCTTCGGACTCAGCGAGGGATTCCACCTCTACCGCCTCAAGGGCAGTGCCCTGGAGCGTGAGACATTGGGTCGGGGGATACAACTGGGGAGGATGACCAGTACCTAGCTCAGGCGGCCTCACCTGCTATGCTGAACAGGGCCTTGCGGGGGATGGGAATATAGGAAGGGATAGAGAAGGAAGAGGGAAGGAAGCGGCCGTGGCCTTAAGTTAGGTACCATCCCGGCATTTGTCTGGAGGAAAAGTGGGAAACCACGGAAAACCACTTCCAGGATGGCTGAGGTGGGAATCGAACCCACCTCTACTTAGTTGACTTCCCGAGGCTGAGTGGACCCCGTTCCAGCCCTCGTACCACTTTTCAAATTTCGTGGCAGAGCCGGGAATCGAACCCGGTCCTCCGGGGGTGGCAGCTAATCACACTAACCATGACACCGCAGAGGCGGGCCTGTGAGCTTTCAATGAACAAAAATTTTTTTTTTTGATTTCAAATGAAAATACGTGCACGAGAGGGATAGTGAGGATAACATCACATTCTCCTATTCTATCCTCAGATTAGACGGGAAGGGTAATCTGATATGATACACGTAAGTAAATTGTGACGTTCACGTTGCAACATACATCACACAGTGTTTCAGTGACTATTGCTTTGAACTCAGGGAAGAGTCGTGTACGTTAGCTGGCGCATTTTGACGGTATCAGCCGTTTCATACGCGTAATATACGATATTTTGGTCATCACCATCGATGACTTGTGTGTATGGATACTATATTTGATAGCATACGTTATTGCGAAATTCGTGATTCATTAACCTCAGCGGCATGTCAAATCCTGGAACTTAGCAACCTGAAGTGAGTTCCTATACTATAGGGACCCCGACAGTTGGAGTTTGACATTTACTACTAACAGCGAGAAAATGTTGACTGAAGTCTGTTGTACACGATCAAATTTTTGTCAAATTCAAGACTTCACAAGAACTTTCAATACTTCACAAGTTTTCTTGTCAAATCGCCTGCAGTACTTGACAAGTCTTCAAAAGTCTTGAAAGTGAATTAGAACAAGTTCTAATCTATCAAAGGATTGCCAAGTCTTCGACAGAATTGAGCAATGGAATTTGAGTATTAACGGTGCGTGATAAGCCGCTAGGCATGCTGGGATTGCCGGGAATCAAAACAACAAAAGTGGCTTCGTCTTCAGATGTTGTGTGTGTGAAGCACATCCCTGCCTACATTCAGCGGACTCCGTAGAGTACCACAATAAAATGAACGTACGAGGAGAATGCAATAGAAATATGGACAGTGGATAGCTTTCATAAAAGCCAAGAATAACGGCCGAGAGATTCGTCGTGCTGACCACACGGCACCTCATAATCTGCAGGCCTTCGGGCTGAGCAGCGGTCACTTGGTAGGCCATGGCCCTTCGGGGCTGTTGCGCCATGTTTTCTATTTATAGCTTTTATGTTTATTACCGTACGGTAACCTATAAGTAAACACTATCAGCAATGTTCGATTTATGACCATCTTCGCATATTATTATTATTATTATTATTATTATTATTATTATTATTATTATTATTATTATTATTATTATTGAAAACCAACAGCCTGTTTTCCAATCAGTGATCGGGTGAGGGTTGGAATGAATGAAGCCCCCATCTTGCGGCGAGGAGAGGAATTGTGCCGGCTGCCGAAGCCCTTCGCACTCCGCTACGGCAATGATTAATGACTGACATATGGTATGAAATGATAGTGGAGAGTGTTGCTGGAATGAAAGATGACAGGGAAAACCGGAGTACCCGGAGGAAAACTTGTCCTGCCTCCGATTTGTCCAGCACAAATCTCACATGGAGTTACCGGGATTTGAACCACAGAACCCAGCGGTGAGACGCCGACGCGCTGCCGCCTGAGGCACGGAGGCTATTATTATTATTATTATTATTATTATTATTATTATTATTATTATTATTATTATTATTATTATTGAAATGCTCTCTTAACTTAAATGTTGCCTTACAGACAAAGTATGTCAAACAACAATATTTTCAAATTTTACATAAATTCATATGCAAATTATTTCGATCATTTAGATATAACAGATAATTATAGGCTAATGGATATTCGAACTACGGGTTTTTTAAATAATAAATGTCAGAGTTTCGCGTACATCCTCAAGGAAAAAATGATACTGTTAATTCGCTTAATATTTCAATAAACGTACGAGATACGATGTAATATATTAGTGTCCTTCATAATTTTCTAAATTGCATACGGTATTTAGGGCTGTCGCCCACGTGGCATATTACCTGTCAGTTGCTTACGTAGTCTTTTCTTCAATGATTTCAAAGAATTTGGAAAATTTTCGAACATTTCCTTGGTAAATTATTCTAATCCCTGACTCCTCTTCCTATAAAAAAAATTTGCCCCACTTTGTCCTCTTGAATTACAACTTTATCTTCATATTATATTTCCTACTTGTAAAAGCTACACTCAAGCTTATTCGTCTACTAATGTCATTCCACGCCATCTACCACTGTTTGCTTGAAACATACCGCTTAGTCGATCAGCTCGTTTCCTTACTCTCAAGTCTTTCCAACACAAAGTTTGCAACATTTTCGTAACACTTCTCCTTTGCTGGAAATCACCCAGAGCCAATCGTGCTGCTTTCCTTTGGATCTCTTCCATTACTCATTTTAAATATTTTGATGAGGGTCCCACACACTGGAAACACACTCTAACTGTTATATTGCCAGAGACGTATATACTCTCTCCTTTACACTATTACTACAATCCCTAAATACCCCCATAACCATATTAAGTGATTGGTAACCTTTATTTAAAACCTCATTAATACAATTCTTGCAATGAAGATCTTTCCTTATGTTAACACCTTTGTCTGTGCATTTGGAATTTTTGCTTCATACTGCGTCTTTTTTTGCTAGGGGCTTTACGTCGCACCGACACTGATAGGTCTTATGGCGACGATGGGATAGGAAAGGCCTAGGAGTTGGAAGGAAGCGGCCGTGGCCTTAATTAAGGTACAGCCCCAGCATTTGCCTGGTGTGAAAATGGGAAACCACGGAAAACCATCTTCAGGGCTGCCGATAGTGGGATTCGAACCTACTATCTCCCGGATGCAAGCTCACAGCCGCGCGCCTCTACGCGCACGGCCAACTCGCCCGGTATACTGCGTCTTTATCTCGTGATAGGTATACATAAATTGAAAATAGGTACAGATCAATTTTTGTCTATTTATCTATTTGTTTGTTTGTTTCGTCATCACGGGAGCGACTCAAAGGAATTTTTCGAAATTCGGTATTTATGTTCACGGATAGCCGGGTCATACCGTAGGCTGTACTGTACATTTTTCATTAGTATAGCGTAGACACAGTAAAGGAGCCTAAACAGGAAATGTAAATTTTCCCTGTTAATATTTTCTGCAACGAAAAACTGTGAGTTGTAAAATTTGTAAAAGATATAATTTCAGATGCTTTATGTTTCATGCTTTTTTGCCGTACGGGGAATAATAACGGAGATATTTCCAGTTATTATATTTTTCACAAATTTCAAGTAATAGTTCTATCTAAAAAGTGCAAATAACAAAAATGGTAGAAAATTGAATGTCCAGCCTTTTTATATCTGATAATTATTTTAGCGGAAATATTCACAAATGTAGACATTTGTGAAAGTCTATCAACACTGACACAGAAATATTGTTCAGTTGTCATGACAACGAGTTAAATGGCAAAGGATGTGATTGTTGCCATGATTGTTTTCATAATGTGCAAAACCTTGCGATCATCAGCCACATTTTTTCAATGAGATGACTGTCGAAGTATGATAATAATAATAATAATAATAATAATAATAATAATAATAATAATAATAATAATAATAATA
Source organism: Anabrus simplex (assembly GCF_040414725.1). Taxonomy (NCBI): domain Eukaryota; kingdom Metazoa; phylum Arthropoda; class Insecta; order Orthoptera; family Tettigoniidae; genus Anabrus; species Anabrus simplex. The sequence goes on from NC_090266.1 coordinate 803,975,981, forward strand.
ATGCCAGGCTGGGTGGCTCAGAGGGTTGAGGCGCTGGCCTTCTGACCCCAACATGGCAGGTTCGATCCTGGCTCAGCTCAGTGGTATTTTCAGGTGGTCAAATAAGTCAGTCTCGTGTCGGTAGATTTACTGGCACGTAAAAGATCTCCTGCGAGACTAAATTCCGGCAGCTTGGCTTCTCCGAAAACCGTTAAAATACAATGAAAACAAGTAACATTAATACAATAATAATATTCTTGGCCTAAAATATCTTAAGCCCTTAACTGATGAACAATTCATTCACAGAATGAAGTATGTTGTATCTCTTCTGTTGCCACTCATTTCCGCCAGGCGACAGCACTGCTGCAATTTTACTCATTCTAACCAGTCAAACGACTAATACAGCAGCAAGTTAGTAAATAAAAATGACTGGAATATTTGGAATCACGAACAGTCGGGAAGTGACATACCTTAACATTCCATTCGTGGCATAAAATAAATGACTTTGTAATATTCCGAGACCTGTTCAGTCAAGAACATTTCTGGGGATAACAGAAAGTAATGTACCTTTCCCGCGTGCCCGTACTAATTCCATAAAAATTTCGCAATGCTCAAATTCATTAATGACTAAATGAACTCCGAGACGCTATTATCAATCCCTGAGCTACCACAATAGCAAAAGCTAATGGTAATAATAATAATGATTTCGTGTGGCTATTTCTAGCCGAGTGCAGCCCTTGTAAGGCAGACTCTCCGATGAGGGTGGGGGGCATCTGCCATGCGTAGGTAACTGCGTATCATTGTGGTGGAGGATAGTGTTGTGTGTGGTGTGTGAGTTGCAGGAATGTTGGGGACAGCACAAACACCCAGCCCCCGGGCCATTGGAATTAACCGACCCGGCCGGGAATCGAACCCGGGACCCTCTGAACCGAAGGCCAGTACGCTGACCATTCAGCCAACGAGTCAGACAGTTAATGGTCCATAGGCCTATATAGTTGTGAAATACTTTTCGTGACCTTTATAATAATAATAATAATAATAATAATAATAATAATAATAATAATAATAATAATAATAATAATAATAATAATAATAATAATAATAGTTCCGGGGTATCTGTGGAACGCAGAGAGGTGAAAGAAGGTGAGGGCTTGAATGGGTCTAACTACAATATCAAGAATTGAATTAAAACTCTAAGAGGTTATATTTCTTTTAGAATACCCAACTTAACAAATTTCTTCACTTAGTGAACACAACAACATGACAGGTACAATTAGCAATCTTGAAACCAGACTTAGAAAATCCCAAATTAGTGAATTTTACAGCTTTGGGGCTTCAAGCCCTTAGTTTACAACTTCTGAGATACCGGATCCAGTTTACAAAACTTACGGAATTTCAATGGTTAGACAGGGACGGAATATATCCCGATTTAAGAGCACGTGCTCCAAAGTTACAATATTTAGCCTTCTAGAGGCACCCTTCACTGTTACAAAACTTTGAAAAGAGATTACATGCTCTCGATTTCTTACAGCCCACTCAAGGCAACATTAAATCGCAATCTTACATTCTCTGGCCTCACAAGGCACGAATTACAAATGGAAATAGTTTTACACAGGGGTATCTAGTACCCAACCTAATGGGCCTTTGCGGAAAAAGAACAGGTTAAATAAATGGCCCGAGCACAAACTGAATGGAGGCGTACACTTGCGCTCCTAGATAATGAAATTATTAAAACCTAGCAGGCTCTGGGCCCGACGAAACAGGGGCTAGTCCCAAGCTACTGAGGTGACTCGCATGGAAATAAATTTAATACATTACAGGAAGAAAGCAGTTACGAAATCGTAGTCACCTCAAACCAAGATGAACGGGAAGTCGAGAGGGTAACTCACTCTCTATCCCCGGTTTACAGTTAAAGACTTAATGACATTTTACATTAGCCGAAAGAAAATTTACATTAAAAAAAAGTTTGTTACATAGTTTAAAAAATTGGGACCTTTCCCTCGGATAAGTCTGCGGAGGTAGCTACAGAAAAGAGAATTTAGGGGGCCATTACCTGCCGTAACACACACACTCGGACAGACGACGATCAAGTGAGACAGGGAAACTTGAAAAGCCGCAACTTATATACCCTCAGGGAAGGTTCGAGATGATTCTGGGCTAATCCGGATACACCCTCTCATTTTTATTGGCTGAACCCAAAAGTTACACTCAAAACCGAACAAGAAGCCTGTGATAGGCTGAAAATTAATTACAAAAAATTTTCATTGGCCAGATTCAAAACTGGCGGAATGAGACAGAAGTGTTGCAAAGCTAGAATTACATAAAAAAATAAATGAAAGTTGAGAAAACCTACAAACACAAAATTTCTTTCAATAACAACTTCCATTACCTTGCACCAGAGTGCATGACCATAGTTTTTTGGTAGTGACATCTGTGGAATAAAGTCCAAACTTGATATACAGCAAAATCAAAACCAAGAGAAATCCAATCAGCTTAGGAAACTTCACAATAACACAATTACTTAATATTTCAATAGTGACATCTTCTGATTAAAGTCTCAACTTTATGTAGTAGCAATTTCACATTTTGGTCGATAGAGGAGTTCATTAAGGCCCTTATTTTGAATGTGCGGAGTTGAGGTGTACCTCCCGGTACAATAATAATAATAATAATAATAATAATAATAATAATAATATGTTCTTGATTTTGTTCTACTAATACATTTTACGGTTTTCGGAAACGCTGAGATGCCGGTAGAGACGGTCTGATGGAAGCAGATGCAGTTCTAAATTTATACCGAAAATACCGAAAATCTCTCTGAAATATATCCTTTTATCTTTCAGTAAAATCAACTGGTTGGTTTATGAAAGCCGGCTTTCCTGAGCTAGAGTTACTTGCAGTGGAGTGTGTTTCTCCATCAGCCAACAGCACGTGGGCATCAACCCAATCATGTCTGCTCAATGTTTCCAAACGTAGGAGCGCTCATTGGATATGGAGGTTCTATAAGACTAAACCGCAGATCTTCGCTAAAATACTGGGTGGCGCAGAAGCCACGCATGAATTTAAATAACGTATACCTTCTTGTTCTGAAAGGAATGCCAATGTTTCTGCTACAAACATGAAATATATGCTTTGGTCTGGCTCCTTGGTCAGCGTAGTCACCTTCTGTTTACAGGGCCCCAGTTTCGATTCCCGGCCTGGCCGGGAATTTTCACCGCGTTTGAATAATAACTCTTCTAACTCGGAGACTGGGAATGTGTGATCGTCTTAATACACATATTTATGTATATACAACACATAACGCTACCAACCACTACAGAAACACACAATTCCGATTACATCGTAAAATAGGGCTTAATCTACATTCTCGCCGACCTCATATAAATGGGTAAAAATGCCAGACAGGAAGATTAAATACATGCTTTGGAAATATTTACACACTATTTGTGAAACGTTATGTCCTTGAATGTGACCACTATTTTCTTCCTCACGACGACGGATTATTTTCGAAGCATTGTCAAGGGGTTCTGTGTATTATGCATCATTTTCCTCTCGCATATTGTTTTTGAGCTCTTAAACGGTTGCTAGCTTGATGACACAGACGCGTTGTTAGAAATATCCCTCAAGAAAAAAAGAAAAATTTCTGCCTGGGAGACTGATTACCTCGGATCGAGTAGGGGTATTTCAGTCGCCTTGACAAAGAATACTGCAATGTATTCGAAACGTCGGCAAACTGTACGTGATGTGCAGACAAGTACAACACGGTTCAACTCGGAAATTAAATAAAATACTTCTTCACACCGTGGAAGCTTCACTTCTAAGATAGTAGTATTTCTTATAATATTTTCTTCCATGGAATTGCTTGTTGAACTCTTGTTGTTGTAGTTGGTGTTGTTGGGTAGTTAGGTTTTAACTTTACTTTATTATCACTTCTAATGTTAATCACTGTTTGCCTATACATACTTGTGATTTGTGCAGAAGGGGCCTAGGTCCAGTTGATTTTACAGCCCCTAATGGAAATTATATAGTTGAACATCTGCATGATCTTACACAATCCATAATTGAGCTGTAACCTACCTAACTCGCGTGTTTTAAATTTGATTTGGGTGATCTATTGGTTCAAAATATTATTTTTATGTTTCCCCGAAAAATAACTGTTTTGGACTAAGGCCCTTTCTGCGTGAAGCGATTCAAGTATTCAAGAATTAATTACAAGTTTTCTAGAGATTATACTTGGTCAGCAGAAAAGCGTTTAGAGTCTTTACTTTTAAATGAACTTTTAACTTCTGTTTACTTAGGAGAACAGCCTTTCTACATATGCATTTGTATCTGATAGGGAAAGGATGTACTGAATGATGGTCTTTAAGGTGAACGAAGATTTCTGTCCACCACTTACCTACACCTACAGGATCATCCAAGCTATTCTACAGATTGATTTTTCTGGTATTATGTAACATATAAAGCACGGACATTCATCAGTAATTAAATATCTTTATCTATATCGAAGGACCTTTGACTGGCCAAGAATTCAACACTTCTTTCAATCTCAGATCACATAGGAACATGCTTCAGCGAAGCCCAATGGAAAAATTTTAAATCCTTGAGGTGGTTAAACCACAGATCTAAATATTCAACACAGTTTTCATATTATGTCACGACAGTTTCCTCTATGCTTCGCTTTCTTTGCTATTTGCTTTACGTCGCACCGACACAGATAGGTCTTATGGCGACGATGGGATAGGAAAGGGCTAGGACTGGGAAGGAAGCGGCCGTGGCCTTAATTAAGGCACATCCCCAGCATTTGCCTGGTGTGAAAATGGGAAACAAAGGAAAACCATCTTCAGGGCTGCCGACAGTGGGGTTCGAACCCACTATCTCCCGGATGCAAGCTCACAGCTGCGCGCCCCTAGCCGCACTGCCAACTCGCCCGATGCTTCGCTTTCTAACCAAGCCGTCTCCTTACAGTGAAGTTAAGAGCACACCCATTTTACTAAGAATAAACCGATATGATTTTCTTTGAAGAAAATTTTTTCTCAAATTACTCATTGCATCCATCAATTGTTGCTGATGTTCTGTCACCCTCCACCTTCGACACATTATGAAATGTGGAAGCTTGTGTATACAGTAAATGAAGTGTAGCCACACTTCAGAGACAGCGTCCTTGAAAATATTGTTGGAAATTAAGGGCATTTTTTACTGAGAAGGTAGGATTTTACGCCTGGATATACACCAAGGTTCTGTTTACTGCAGGTGTGAGAAACAAACACCTTGTTCTACTGTACCCTAGAAGTTTCTTATATTCAACATCCGCAAATGCGAAGAATTATTTTAGTTCTTCCACCCTCACCTCATTGATGTATATGAAAGAAAAGGGCAAGTACATATCCACTATCAGTTTCCAAATCAATGGGTAAGAAATCGCTGGATGACTATATTGCATTAAATGCATTGTAAGATGGGCACCCCATCCTATTTCTAGCATTTCTCTATCCAAAAATGTGTATAATTTTCTGAATATATTGTTTTTTCCTTTTCTCAGAAATTGCTGTTTGTGTTATCACCACAGAAAGCAGTATCCTTACTATCCTTACTTGTGAGATCATTTTCAACCAGCACTTCATTTAAGCATGTAATCATAATGTCTGACTTCCTCCTGGCTGCGATTGTAGATCCTACAGTTTCATTTTCGAGAATATCGAATAAGAATGGGAAATAATTTCACATGTCCGTGATTTGAAGCTTCTGTTAGCACAGAAAAGCAATAAGCCTCTCCTAATTGCTGCTTTACTTTTTTTTGCTGTTTTGCTTTACGTCTTAAGTAAGGTACAGCCCCAGCATTTGCCTGGTGTGAAAATGGGAAACCACGAAAAACCATCTTCAGGGCTGCCGACAGTGGGGTTCGAACCCGCTATCTCTCGGATGCGAGATCACAGCTGCGCGCTCCTAACCGTATGGCCAACTCGCTCGGTGCTTTACTTCCTGTATAGAAAAAGGTGCAAACAGTTCCGTAACAATGGCTTCATATTTACTACGGGCGCATGAACATTTTGGTTCAAAAAACACGCTTGAATTAGTTTCGAGGAACAGATTATGGAGTGGGTATGTGGGAAACTGGGAGTGAAATTTCTAGATCCTAATGGGTGGGTAAGAGATAGGGATCTGCGCTCAGATGACCTTCACTTAAACCGCAGTGGTACGTATAAGTTAGGAAATTTGTTTGGAAGGGCAATAAGGAGGAACATTCAGGGAAACGGCGTGGTCTAGGAAGCGGTGATAAGGGTACAGAGATCTGGATGTCAAGTAGGGATGACATAAAAATGTTAGTGTTGAACTGTAGAAGTACTGTAAAGAAGGGAATAGAATTAATTGTATAGATATATACTTACCAGATATCGTAATAGGAGTTGAATCATGGCAGAGAAATTATATAACGGATGCAGAAATTTTCTATGGAACTGGAATGTGTATCGTAGAGATAGGATAAGAATGGTGGGAGGGGAGTATTCATTCTGGTGAAAGAAGAATTTGTAAGCTGCGAAAAAGTTAAAGATGACAAACGTGAAATTCTAGGTGTAAGGCTCATTTCTAAGGATAATACGCAACTTGATATCTTTGGAGTGTACAGACCGGGAAAGGGTAGCGCTGTCACGGATTCAGAATTATTTGATAAGCTATGTGGGAAACGACATGGAAAGGAATGTGATTGTAGCGGGAGATCTGAATTTACCAATTGTCAATTGGAAAGGAAATGCGAACGACAGGAAGCATGGCCAACAAATGGCCAATAAACTAATATGAGAAGGACAGCTGATTCAGAAAGTGATGGGACCAACTGGAGGGAAAAATATACTGCATGTGGTCCTGGTAAAACCAGATGAGCTCTATAGAGAAACCGAAGATAGATGGTATTAATGATCATGAAGCTGTTTTTGTCCTAGTTAAAACTAAATGTGATAGAAAGGAAGGTCTTAAAAGAAGGACTATTGGGCAGTACCATATGGCTGATAAAGTAGGCATGAGGCAGTTTTCAAAAGATTAACTATGATTGGTGGAAAACGGTAAATAAAAATGTAAACGGGCTCTGGGATGGGTTTAAAGCAATTGTTAAGGAATGTGAAAATAGGTTTGTACCTTTAAAGGTGGTAAGGAATGGTAAAGACCCACCTTAAGAGAAATAAAGAGACTAAAAAGGAGGTGCAGATTGGAAAGAAATAGAGTTAGAAATGGCTGTAGGTAAGGAGAAATTGAAGGAACTTACTAGGAAATTGAATTTAGCAAAGAAGGCAGCTAAGGATAACATGATGGCAAGCATAATTGGCAGTCATACAAATGTTAGTGAAAAATGGAAGGGTATGTATAGGTACTTTAAGACAGAAACAGGTTCCAAGAAAGACATTCCAGGATTAAATTAATGAATAAGGGGAGTGTGTGTGCGAGGATCTAAAAAAGGCAAAAGTATTCAGTCAGCAGTATGTAAAGATTGTTGGTTACAAGGATAATGTTCAGATAGAGGAGGAGACAAGTATTACAATTTACATGTGACAACAATGACATTTACAATAAGATACAAAATAAGAAAACTAGAAAAGCGGCTGGAATTGATAAGATTTCTGGGGATATACTAAAGACAATGGGTTGGGATATAGTACCATATCTGAAGTACTTATGTGATTATTGTTTGGTTGAAGGAGCTATACCAAATGAATGGAGAGTTGCTATAGTAGCCCCTGTGTATAAAGGAAAGGGTGATATACATAAAGTGAAAAATACAGGCTAGTAAGTTTGACATGCGTTGCATGTAAGCTTTGGGAAGGCATTCTTTCTGATTATATTAGACATGTTTGCAAAATTAATAACTGGTTCGATAGAAGGTAGTTCGGTTTTAGGAAAGGTTATTCCACTGAAGCTCAACTTGTAGGATTCCAGCAAGGTAGAGCAGATATCTTGGATTCAGGAGGTCAAATGGACTGTATCGCGATTGACCTGTCTAAAGCATTTGACAGGGTGGATCATAGGAGACTACCGTCAAAAATGAGTGCAATTGGACTAGACAAAAGAGTGACTGAATAGGTTGCTATATATTTCTAGAAAATAGATCTCAGCGAATTAGAGTAGGCGAAGCTTTATCTGACTCTGTTATAATTAAGAGGGGAATTCCTCAAGGCAGTATAATTGGACCTTTATGTTTTCTTACATATGAATGATATGAGTAAAGAAGTGGAATCAGGAGTAAGGCTTTTTGCGGGTGATCTTATTCTGTATAGAGTAATAAATAAGTTACAAGATTTTGAGAAACTGCGACATGACCTCGACAACGTTGTGAGATGGACAGCAGGCAATGGTATGATGATAAACGGGGATACAAGTCAGGTTGTGAGTTTCACAAGTAGGAAAAGTCCTCTCAGTTTTAATCACTGTGTTGATGGGGTGAATGTTCCTTTTGGACATCATTGTATGTATCTAGGTGTTAATATAAGGAAAGATCTTCATTGGGGTAATCACTTAAGTGGGATTGTAAACAAAGTGTACAGATCTCAGCACATGGTTATGAGGGTGTTTAGGGGTTGTAGTAAGGATGTAAAGGAGAGGGTATATAAGTCTCTGGTAAGACCCCAACTAGAGTATGGTTCCAGTGTATGGGACCCTCGCCAGGATTACTTGATTCAAGAAGTGGGAAAAAATCCAAGGAAAAGCAGCTCGATTTGTTCTGGGTTATTTCCGACAAAAGAGTAGCGTACAAAAATGTTGCAAAGTTTGGGCTGGGAAGAACTGGGAGAAAGAAGACGAGCTGCTCGACTACTAATGGTATGTTCCGAGCTGTCAGCGGAGAGATGGTGTGGAATGACATTAGTAGACGAATAAGTTTGAGTGGCGTCTTTAAACGTCGGAAAGATCACATATGAAATTGGGGAAAACATTCATTTATAGGAAGGGGAGTTAGGGATTGGAATATCTTACCTAAGGAGATGTTCAATAAACTTCCAATTTCTTTGAAATCATTTAAGAAAAGGCTAGGAAAACAGCAGATATGGAATCTGCCACCTGGGCGACTGCCCTAAATGCAGATCAGTATTGATTGATTGATTGATTGATTGATTGATTGATTGATTGATTGATTGATTGATTGATTGATTGATTGATTGATTGAAACCAAAGAATTAGAGATGTGCGGAAGTGTACCAACCCAAGTGTCTGAAAAACCTTAGTCTCTGTGAGCAAAAACCAGTTACATAACATGATTAGTTAGCAGTGTTTGTACAGATTAGCGACGAATGTACGAAACAGGTCTCACTTTTTTTTTTTTTTTTTTTTTTTTTTGCCAAAGCGGGATGTTTGGTGTTTTCAGTCTGCAAAGGAGGACATTTGGGCGTCCTGCCGTACTCACAACGATAGCCATCGCGAAAGGAGAACATCTGGTCAGCCTAGAATATTGCACTGCTGTTTTGCAAAGTAAAGTTCAATAAATACAGTGTTCAACTTCTCTATGGTTACTTTCCTGAGTGCCCTTTAGAGTACTGGAAAAAGAACAGAGAATGTCGCTTTAAAGACGAAAGTTGAAGTAGGCCTGTCTCAACACGTACGTGACTTTTGCGCCACCCGATATAATGTGTGAATGTTGAAGGTATGAGGTATATTGTTCCCTTTTTTAACAGCATCCCACCGAGCTCGATAGCTGCAGTCGCTTAAATGCGGCCAGTATCCAGTATTCGGGAGATAGTAGGTTCGAATCCCACTGTCGGCAGCCCTGAAAATGGTTTTCCGTGGTTTCCCATTTTCACACCAGGCAAATGCTGGGGCTGTACCTTAATTAAGGCCACGGCCGCTTCCTTCCCACTCCTAGCCCTTTCCTGTCCCATCGTCGCCGTAAGACCTATCTGTGTTGGTGCGACGTAAAGCAACTAGCAAAGAAAAAAAAAACAAACAGCATCTTTGAGACCCCATGTTGTCTATATTTTAATGCAGGGCTCGGGACACCATAATCATCACCCTTATGGTACTAACAACGTACGTACTATCTGCCGTATTGAATCAGCAAGAGAATTTGACGTATCTTACAAAAGGAAAGCTAATAAACGAGGAAGCTCGTAGTTTTTACGTCACTGTTGTTATCGTGAACGTAGCCACGGGATGAATTAGGGATAGGGACGGTGAGAAAGTAACCCTGGGCCGTACGAAAAAGAAACTATTCTAAAAATGCAAAATTGAAAATACGTAGAAAAACCAATTCCATTATGGCCACTAGTAGAGTGAGATGCATGTCAAAAGATTGTATTTTTAAATTTTTCTCTATAGAATATACTTTACTCATTAGTATAGAAATTCTGTAACGTTCATTTTATGTTTTCATTATAATTCAAAAACTTTTGGTGATATTTACATGAAATTTTCCAGGGTAGTGAATATTATTTATACGAACTACATATTGTAAGAGGGGCTGCCTAGCCGAGGCGGTAAAGGCGTGCTCGGTTCGCCCGGAAGGACGTGAAATCGAATCCCCGTCAGGAAGTCGTAAAATTTAAGAAACGAGATTTCCACTTCCGGAGGTGCGTATGGCCCTGAGGTTCACTCAGCCTACACCAAAAATGAGTACCAGGTTAATTCCTGGGGGTAAAGGCGGCCGGGCGTAGAGCTAACCACTCTACGCCATCTCATGCCGAGGTTAACAATGGTGGAAGCCTTTACCTTCCACTCCTCCAAGGGACTTCATGGCCTGCACGGAGGTGACTTTGCTTTGTTTTACATATTGTAGGATTATTTCTTTGAAATTAGTACTTTAACTTTTAAGAACATAATCCATTTAGTAAATTTTTTTTTTTTAAATATACCAGAAGTCAGAAACAAAACCAAAGAATTCTAATGTACGGGAAGTGTTCCAACACAAGTGTTTGAAGAACAGCAATATCTTAGAGATTCTAGAATATGTTGTTGATGTAAGTCTTTAAATCATTTCAAAAAAGAATTATGAAAAATTATTCAGTAAATTTTAGTATGCATAATGTAAGCCCTATTTAGCTACAAAAATATACAAATAATTTACCGGCTTTTTAAACATCTGAATGCTTTTTTCTGAAAGGTAACACCTTTGCTGGAGAAACCTAGTGTTTACAGTTTTCTGACATGAAGTAGAGAAATAAAGAGTTACTTTCACTGACCTGTCTTGTTCTTATCCTTTGCTTTGACAATGTGAAAATGACTGAGGTATGAGCGATGCTATTAATGCCATTCCTTATGCAGTCAGACCCTATTAGGAATAGTGTGAAAATGTCGCTCATAGGGTCAGTTGGTACGTTCATTTTTGTGGGATTGGCAGAGTGATATGTAATAACAACTTCTGGCTCGATAAGGAAAGCAACGGGAAACTACTTAAGTGCTCATTTCCCTTTTTCCCTTGTACGCCTCTTCAGTAACGTATAGACTATATATGACAGCTGATGATCCAACCAGTCTTCGGACTGGGTACTCAACATACAACGGAGGAATGTTAAGCAAACAAAATATTGCTTAAGTAGCATTTAGCAATAACAAAATAATTTTACTTCATTTAAGCTTGAGAAAAGAGTACCTCCCTCCTCCCCCACACACACATCTTAAGCTGTCTCCATCGATTTTTCGGACAGTGACCACCTACAGTTGATCTGCAGTTTTCTGTTTAATTTTGCTAACTGTAACACACTATCACAGTTATGGTCGGTTTTCGGTTTTGTTGGAACAAGAAAGGGCTAGGAGTGGGAAAGTACCGGTCGTGGTCTTAATTAGGGCACAATCCGAACATTTGTAGCCAACAAGTTGGTTACGCGATTCAGGTTATATAGTTGTCAGCTCTCATTCTGGAGATAGTGGGTACGATGCCCACCGTTAGTAGTCCTAAAAGTGGCCCCTATCGCGTGTAATGCCTCTTGTTACACCATCAGGTGCAATGTATCTGAAGGGTACCGTATTCTTTTATAGATCAGTGTTGTCCGAATTCTTCCTACGTATGATATTTTTATATTTCAATGCTTTATTTATATTTTGGTATTCCATATTTTATTTCTCAAAGCAATATAGCACAATATGCTTATATGTATAAAAGTGATAAGTGCATATATTGCAGGAAATAAATTATTATTACTTTCTTGTAACAACAGGAGAGAGGAAAGTAACGTTGCGTTGCACAATATATGGGTAAACAATTAAAATCAACAGATATTTTGACTTATCTGGAACATCATTACAATTAACAGCATATTTTTATGAGGTAGGTGACTGGGTGCAATGCATCTCACAGACAGGTTTCAAACACAAATGAAATGGCGTATACTTTTAATGTGCCGGGAGTGTCCGAGGACAAGTTCGGCTCGCCAGATGCAGGTCTTTTGATTTGACACCCATAGGTGACCTGCGCGTCTTGATGAGGATGAAATAGTGATGAAGACAACACATACACCTAGCCCCCGTGCCAGCGAAATGAACCAATTAAGGTTAAAATTCCCGACCCTGCCGGGAATCGAACCCGGGACCCTTGCGACCAAAGGCCAGCACGCTGACCATTTAGCCATGGAGCCGGACTTTCAAACAGAAGTAAGGCAGGACGAACCCGAAGTGTTATAATGGGTTTTAAGAAGCTACTGTAGACTGTAATTACTTATTTCGCATGAACGGTTACGTCAGTACGCTGAAAACTGTGGGAAAGGTGTCTCTCAAATATACTGCATATGGTGGGGAAAGGAGGGGGGGGGGTTGTAATTTAAGGCCATGGTCGCTTCTTTCCCAGTCCTAGCCCTTTCCCATCACATCGCCGCCATAAGACCTGTCTGTGTCGGTGCGATGTGAAACAGCCAAACCCCAGCACTTGCCTAGTGTGGGAATAGGGAACTACAGAAAATCATCTTAAAGTCTGCGGACAGTGAGGTTTGAACACACCATCTACCGAATGCAAACGTTCAGCTACACAACCATCAGTTACTGAATACGTTCATATCGTATACAACTATTCTGGTCAGTTTTGTTGACCCCCAATTGGTACTATACGTCTGCGAGACGGCTGCTAATCTCTCCAACAGCCTTCCTCTTTCCTTCCGGGGTCCTACTGCATTTCTAGTTATTTACATGAATAAAAAGAAAAAAAGAGTAACCTACCCTGTGGTCGTAAAAATAGTGCGCTCTAACCAACATGAATTTTGGACATGAAAGTGTAAGTTTGTGTTTGGAATTTCCCATTAATTTTATTTCTTTTAGCAATACTAGGTTATTTATAAGGGGCAAAGATCCACATGGGTCGACGCCCCGAACAAATAACATTTTAAAAAAATAGAAAGTTTCGTTATAAAGGACTAGCATAGTAGACAAATGACCAAACAATTTTTCTAAATTTTTGAGAAAAATAGGTAGGTCTGCTTTTTTCTGAGCTTCATTTGAGTTTTCTGTATCTTCTTCCAGATTTGCTATTTATTACTTAAAGTTTTCCCTGTCGTGATAGAAAACATATTTGAAAGGAACCGAGTTCAACAAAAAACTAAAAAACCTGAAATATGTTTAATTCAATAGTAAATATCTGGGCGTCGGGCAGATGTCCGACTCGTTGGCTGCATGGTCAGCGTACTGGCCTTCGTTTCAGAGGGTCCCGGGTTCGATCCCGGCCGGGTCGGGGATTTTAATCGCTTCTGATTAGTTTTTCTGACTCGGGGACTGGGTATATGTGTCCGTCCCAATACTCTCTTCTTCATATTGACATAACATACCACACTACCAGCCACCACAGAAACACGCAATAGTGCTTACATCCCTCCATATAGGGTTGGCGTCAGAAAGGGCATCCGGCCGTAAAACAGGGCCAAATCCACATGTGCGACGCTGTTCGCACCCGGAAAAGCGGTAGCAAAAGAAGAAAGAAGACGACTTGGGCGTCTGGCAGATAACAGACACCATGATACCAGTTACGGTTTTAGGAGACGTCGAGGTGCCGGAATGTAGTTCCGCAGTTCTTTTACGTGCCAGTGAATCTACCGACACGAGGCTGACGTATTTGAGCACCTTGAAATACCACCAGGCTCACTGAGCCAGTATCGAACCTGCCAAGTTGGGGTCAGAAGGCCAGTGCCTCAACCGCCTGAGCCACTCAGCCCGGCAATAATAATAATAATAATAATAATAATAATAATAATAATAATAATAATAATAATAATAATAATAATAATAATAATAATAATCATCATCATCATCATCATCATCATTAAAATGTTATTGGTTTTACGTCCCACTAACTACTTTTACTGTTTTCGGGGACTACAAGATTCCATTTGAGGGTTAAAACTACTAGATCATTTTCCAATATGTCTTTATTGTTCATTGGCGTCTAATGCAAAACACCTGACACATTATTTGGGGCAGGAATCGAAGAGGGATTCCTTGTCTAAACGCCCAAGAGAAAGAGACATGAATTCAGCCCAGCGATGAAAATCAGAATATGACTGATAACAACAACAACAATAATAATAATAATAATAATAATAATAATAATAATGGCGTGTGGCCTCCGGAGAGGCCTGGTGCAGGTCTTTCAAGTTGACTCCCTATAGGCGACTTGCGCGTCTGTACGTATGGCGACCTACTTAATATGAAGTCTAATGATGCGGAATGATGTCCCCGAATCAGGAGAATTAATCAGTGAAAGTAAAAATCCCTGACTCGGCCGGGAATCGAACCTGGAACCCCTTAGACGCTGGGCCAGTATACTAACAATTTAACCATGCAGCCGGACAATGCGACTGATAACAGATAAGCTGTAGCTCTCTGTCATCGTGTAACATCACCGTGCCTTGCAGCGAGAGGGCAAACAGTGAAGGTTACTGCGAACGGACCACAGTGGAGGGGATGAGTAGACGCTCCCTTAAGTCTTATGTCGTGTTGCGAAGCTGTCAGTTCGCTTTGTTGACTTCGTTTGGTGGTTATCCATGGCCGTGCTTGAGCTGGAATCGTTTTCGCCGCACTCGCTGAGTTGCAGTACACCCTGTCAGCTGGGTTGAAGCTACAATACATTCTCCGTACTCTAGTACACACTGCTGGCTGGGTTTAAGAAGACTGATTCATATTTATTATTCTAAGGTAAGTTGAAATACGTCTAGCGTAAGTTGAATGTGATCAATGGGGGGCACTGACAGTTGTTTCCTTGTTTACCAAGGCATGTTTCACGTTCTTAAATTATTTCATTTTGGGGCTTTTGTCGTAGAGCTGATACTTTTCACGAAGATCGCGGAATGAGAATACTGTATGCATTTTTCATAAATGTTATATTATGTATGCACGTTTAACAGATAGACAGCATGAAGTTCATGGTAATGCAAGATTTTAAATTTTAAAGCAGGGGACCATTCATGGTATTTGTGCATACTGTATATATTTCCTATAAACCAAATATCTTTATTATTATTATTATTATTATTATTATTATTATTATTATTATTATTATTATTATTATTATTATTATTATTCACATTTTGTGCTGTAAGGAGAGAGGCCTACAAATCGCTGCCCTTCCATTCCTCGTCTACTATAAAGTATGCAAATGTAGAGAAAGAGTAAAGGGACTTGGTATCAAAGAAGGAAGGATTTTCGTAGTGTCGGAATTTCATGAGTTCATGTTTAAAATACTTGCATACTTACTTTAGTCAAGTTCCACGAATGCCTCATTTCTACTGACTACCTTGGGCTTTTGTATTTTTATATGAATAAGCAATTTAATTTCCAGGCCACTGAGCGAGTTGGCCGTGCGGTTTGAGTCGCGTAGCCGTGAGCTTGTTTTGGGGAGATGGTGGGTTTAAGCCCCACTGTCGGCAGCAATGAAGATGGTTTTCCGTGGTTTCACATGTGTTTACGGTACACAAGCCCGCTATCTCCAGTTCACTCGTAGGCGCCGTCATATGCTATTGAATATGTTCATCAGGCCCTTCGACCTTGTCAATGTCATTTACAGTGAAGTAGAATACGGTCGCAGAATGTGTGGCCGGACAGAGAGGCTCAGATGTTATTTAGAGCATATTTTGTAGGTAAAATCCCGACTCCGTCCGGTGGAATTTGGAAGATCGTCAAATGCACCAGCCTCGTGTCGGTAGATTTACTGGCATGTAAAACAACTCTTACGGGACAAATTCTGGTACCTCGGTATCTCCGAAGACCATAAAGGAAATTAGTGCGACGTAAAACCAATAACTTTCTTCTTCTTATTATTATTATTCATATTATTATTATTAATGCCTAGTTATTTTCCTGGAAAATTAGACTTCAGTCATTTTTTTTTTTTTTTTGCTAGGGGCTTTACGTCGCACCGACACAGATAGGTCTTACGGCGACGATGGGATAGGAAAGGCCTAGGAGTTGGAAGGAAGCGGCCGTGGCCTTAATTAAGGTACAGCCCCAGCATTTGCCTGGTGTGAAAATGGGAAACCACGGAAAACCATTTTCAGGGCTGCCGATAGTGGGATTCGAACCTACTATCTCCCGGATGCAAGCTCACAGCCGCGCGCCTCTACGCGCACGGCCAACTCGCCCGGTCTTCAGTCATTTTGAAAAACCTATTCTTTGTAATTCGTTTACTAGGGCTCGATGACCTATCTGTTAGGTCCCTTTAAACAACAAGCATCATCATCATCATCATCATTGTAATTCGTTTCCGACATTTCTGAGATAGAGTAGTGCAGGCTTCGGATTAACAGCGGCTAGTTTTGGCTAGCCTTGCAGCTCTAGATCCGAAGGCGGATGAGCTAGTCCCCACCGCCGGCTGTCCTGAGACTGGTTTTCCGTGGTTTTCCATTCTCCTCCACTAAGGAACATGCCGGGACAGCTTTTACAGGCTACGGCTGCACCCACCTCCTCTTCTCCGCCTATCACATCACCGTTACAAATCTCCCGGGCGGGAGACTGCTTTACCATCTAAGAGGCCTCTCCCACCCTGTCCAGGTGCGAATGAAGGTTTTTAACCCCCACCCCCACTGTTCTGAGACTTCCTTAATCGACCATAAGAAATATCTGCTCACCTGGCAGTCGTGCAAGCGTTCATATTTGGTCAAATGCAACTGGTGATTTTTTTTCTTTTCTTAATTTTAAGGCTCGGAATATCGTGGTAATGAGCCTTATGATCTTTCCCTGTGTGAGAAAACCTGACTTAATCTACAGTAGATTGTTGTGGACAGGTTACGCATGTGCAAGTGATAACCAGTTTAATTTACACCATAGATTTGGAGGCATCATGAGCACAAGCGAGTGCTTGTCACACTACATCGAATTTTGGTGGAGGGGCACGCACCCTCTCTGCCAACGGAGTCGACCATCCATTTAAAAGCTGATCACGGTGGCTCTCTCTGATAGTCGTTAGGCACCTTTTTCCCAAGATAATGGGTTCGGTCCCAACTGAGATCGGTGACTCTGAGGGTACTTCAATGCTAGAACTCTGTAGTTATTGGCTACCAGTACATTTAAGAAAAAAATTCAACACTGACCTCTAACCATTAGAACGGAGTATTGTTGTTATTATTATTATTATTATTATTATTATTATTATTATTATTATTATTATTATTATTACTAAAATGTAAAGCGAGCAAGATAAATTTTCCCAGGTGCTTGCCAGGAAAAATATCCCTTAATAAATTTAACTCAACACCCATGAAATGTTTTTCGTTAACTTTGTTGATGGCGTATTAATGCGTCCGTTTTAGGGTCTCTCTCATAATTAGTGCTTGGTCACGCGCCGGGCCTGGTGAGGAAGCCTGTAGGCCCACTGATGTAGTCTTGAGCCCATTAAAGCAAAGTTGGAATAAGATTTTGTCGCTGGAAACCGGGAGTATGATCATTTGGTAGTAGATCCATCGATACCATTCTGTTCACAGGTATTCGTGGAGAACAGAATCCAGATCCGCAGGAAGAAATGAGTCTAAAGGGGAACAGATACGCAAGTATAGAAAGTTCTGAGTGTCAGTGTAGTAGCAATCGTGGAGGCTCGGGAGATATTGGTCACAAGGCACCTCCAGCATTCTCCTGTGTGTCCATTTCATTTTCAGTATCCTCCCGCCATCGTACTTTTTCTTCATTTTTCAATAATGTTATTGTTTTTTAAGTCCAACTAACTACTTTTCTGACTGTTTTCTGAGGCTATGAGGTGCAGAATTTTGTTCCGCAGGAGTTCTTTTTCGTGTCAGTAAATTTGCCGACACGATGCTGACGTATTTCAGCACCTTCAAATACCACCGGACTGAGCCAGGATCGAACCTGCCAAGTTAGGATGCTAAGGCCAGCACCTCAACGTCCGAGCCACTCGGTCCGGATTTGTTCATTCATTAACAGCACTGTCCTTGGAGTTTCTCATTGTATTTTATAACCAGTGCCAAAGGAGTACAGCCCAGTCTTCGGAACAGAAGCATCTACTGCATGTTCGTTAGTGTAGAGAGATAATTGGGATACCTCAGGAATTTCCCCAATCCCAGCTCGAATGTCTGTTATTATACAGTAATTGACGTCCTCAAGGTCTCTACCGGTTATTCTCCCCCTCGATCTGTTGTCACGCTACAGATGAAGTTAAATTTATCTCGCATTATACACTCAACCGCATAAACATTGACCGGCAAAGAAATACTTACCGGGCGAGATGGCCGTGCGGTTAGGAGCGCGTAGCTGTGAGCTCGCATCCGGGAGATTGTGGACTCGAATCCCACTGTCGGCAGCCCTGAAGGTGGTTTTCCGTGGTTTCCCATTTTCACACCAGGAAAATGCTGGTGCTGTACCTTCATTAAGGCCACGGCCACTTCCTTCCCGTTCCTAGGCCTTCCTGTCTCATCGTCGCCATAAGACCTATCTGTGTCGGTGCAACGTAAAGCAAATAGCAAAAAGAGAATACTTACAAGGTTATACATTATCGGAAACGCGAGGATATTATTAATTTGTGGATATCCGCCGGTGGCCGAAGAAATGACAATTAGAATCCTACCACTTGCACAATATGTTCATTCTATTTCTAACAAGAGGATTTTGAAAGAAAGTTATCTTCTGCGACTGCCAATTTTTGAGCGGTTGAGCATACATTTGTATAGTGTTAAGTGTCTTTAAAGAGTAGTTTTCGGGAGATAGTAGGTTCGAACCCCACTGTCGACAGCCCTGAAAATGGTTTTCCGTGGTTTCCCATTTTCACACCAGGCAAATGCTGGGGCTGTACCTTAAGGCCACGGCCGCTTCCTTCCCACTCCTAGCCCTTTCCTGTCCCATCGTCGCCGTGAGACCTATCTGTGTCAGTGCGACGTAAAAAAAAAAAAAAAGAGTAGTTTGAACTTGACGTTCTGTAGTCCTTATTCGCTATGTTGGCATTAGAACAGGAGGTTAAAACCATACATCGTTACAGATTGTACATGCGCGATTGCGCGTGATTATACTTAATAAAGTCCTAAAAATGCTGTCAGCATAACTGGAGGTAGAGAATATCGCTGAGGATGTTTCCATATTGTCTGATCGCTGAAATGTACTAATGTATATAGATAGATATTCATTAACTCATTGCATTGTTCACATATTTATAGGACTCGCTTATATACATACTTTTTTACAATTGGCTTTACGTCGCACCGACACAGATAGGTCTTACGGTGAAGAAGGGATAGGAAAGGCCTAGGAGTGGGAAGGAATCGTCCGTGGCTTTAAGGTACAGCCCCAGCATTTGCGTGGTGTGAAAATGGGAAACCACGGATAAACCATCTTTCGGGCTGCCGACAGTGGGGTTCGAACCCACTATCTCCCGGAAACAAGCTCACAGCCGCGCGCCTCTAACCGCACTTATACATATCTACTCTAATATCATTAATAATTAATATTTTAAATAAATTAAACTCTAACTACCTCTTTCATATATTTCATTATTACTGTATATTTATACTTAAAAGAAATTAAGGACCGATGACATAGATGTTAGGCCCCTTAACACAATCAACAAAGCAATAAACTCGTAACTCGCTCTTACACCTATTTTATTATCAGTAGCGTAGCCAGGATCGACCGATAGAACTCAATAAAGCTGCTTGTACGATTGTGATCCGCGCATGCAAGACTGATAAAAGTGAATTGTGTTGATATTCAGATTCCAGTGCACTACAAAATCTTATAAAATACAGAACAAGAACAATACGATGAAGGTCAACAGCAAATGGTATGTTCAGTTTACAATTTAAAATCAAACTTTCGAGGCTTCTTAGAAAATATAATCAAGAGATCTGTTGGTTCTACAGTTATATCTCTGAATGTTTATTTAGTTTGTCAATTTCTGTTTTTCTTTTTTAAATTTCCATGGGGAAGGGGGGGGGGGGGCGTGTAAAATCCAGTAACCTCCCCTTGGGTACGCCCCTGATTATCATACCTAATAGAATCATGCAAACCTCAACAGAATCGAATCTGGTTATGTCACTCCTCGTAAGCTGAAACCTTATGTGTGGTAATTCAGAGTTTTAATTATTTAAAAAAACCTGTAAATTTAATGATACAATGACGCCTGAAGTGCGAGCGTTGATACGATGGATATGATAAACAGTAGCCTACATGGTGGGGCACCGAATACAAACTCAATATGATGACTTGATAGTTTCATTTAATTATATCTTCAGTAAGTTTTACTATCCATGACGAACTATTGAAGACTTTTCAGAATGAAGTTGTTTGTGAAGTATCAAGTAAGGACATTAAATAATTTTGTAATGAAGTAAAAGAAATTGTTTATTTCGTAATCTGTTTACCCTCCAGGGTTGGTTTTTCCTCGCACTCGGTGAGTGACCCCACTTCTACCACCTGAAGGGCAGTGTCCCAGGGTGTGCGACTTTGGGTTGGGGATACAACTGGGGAGGAGGATCACTACCTCGCCGTGGCGTCCTCACTTGCTATGCTGAATAGGGGCCTTGTGGGGGATGAGAAGATCGGAAGGGGTAGATAAGAGAGAGGGAAGGAAGCGGCCGTGGCCTTAAGTTAGGTACCATCCCGGCATTTGCTTTGAGGAGAAGTGGTAAACCATTTCGAGGATGGCTGAGGTGGGAATCGAAACCCCCTCTACTTAGCTGACCTCCCGAGGCTGAGTAGACCCCGTTCCAGCCTTCGTACAACTTTTCAAAACTTCGTGGCAGAGCCGGGAATCGAACCCGAGCCTCCGGGGTTGACAGCTAACCACTACACCACAGAGGCAGCCAGTGCAAGAAATTAAGTTTAATTATATTACGTTTCGGTTTGTATAATATAAAACAGTCGTGCATCTTGCTGAGTGTTGAATATATATGGTAAAGTTCTCGCTTATATTTTTGTTTTTAAATAGGCCTATATATACTTATAGGGCGTACACCTGCTTTACGTTACATATATTTGTTTCAGCATATAATTGACCACTTGGGTATAATCTTTATTTCTGGTAAATCATCCGTAGTAGAAGATTTTGAACAAGTTGTATTTTATTGATTACGTTTTTGTAATCGCTCCCCATGCCAATATTCCGCAGCTAAGAACAGACTGAACCTTTTTGCTATTTGCTTTACGTCGCACCGACACACATGTCTTACGGCGACGATGGGATAGGAAAGGCCTAGGAATTGGAAGGAAGCGGCTTTAATTAAGGTCAGCCCCGGCATTTGCCTGGTGTGAAAATGGGAAACCACGGAAAACCATCTTCAGGGCTGCCGACAGTGGGGCTTGAACCCACTAACTCCCGATTACTGGATACTGGCCGCACTTAAGCGACTGCAGCTATCGAGCTCGGTACAGACTGAACCAGAGCGTAATAAATCTCTCGTAACAGTTTTATATAGGCAATGCATTTTACATTGTGAGATATATAAACAGCTATCCTGAGTTTCTTTATTCAATTGATAGTGATTTTCTTCCATTTCATGTTCACGTCAATAAATAATCCCGAGTAGTTAACATTACTTAAGTTAGGCCTATACATTTTGTATCAGTTACGAATACATTTACGCTTAGTGATGTGTACAGTAAATTCTTTTAAATTATTCCTTGTATCTGTTATTGATAAATTAATACATTTTTCTTGTTAATATTTAAAACAAATCATTTTTTTTTTCGAACAGTGCTTAAATTCAATTGATTGCTTCAATTGACACTGAGCTACAGTATATAATACCGGGCGAGTTGGCCGTGCGCGTAGAGGCGCGCGGCTGTGAGCTTGCATCCGGGAGATAGTAGGTTCGAATCCAACTATCGACAGCCCTGAAGATGGTTTTCCGTGGTTTCCCATTTTCACACCAGGCAAATGCTGGGGCTGTACCTTAATTAAGGCCACGGCCGCTTCCTTCCAACTCCTAGGCCTTTCCCATCCCATCGTCGCCATAAGACCTATCTGTGTCGGTGCGACGTAAAGCCTCTAGCAAAAAAAAAAAAAAAAAAAACAGTATATAATACACTTTAAGTAAGTTTTCAAACCTGGAAGTCCGACAATCGTCGGCTTATACTGTATATAAAAAATATCCTTGACCAATTAGGCTTTAACGAGTGCGGACAAAATAACAGCAATAGACTGAGTTATTAGTGTGTGTGTGTGTGTGTGTGTGTGTGTGTGTGTGTGTGTGTGTGTGTGTGTGTCATTTTCGCTTGGTTGTTCCATTTGGGCCCAAGTGAAAATGTTATTCAGATACAACCTTGGGCATGGAGTATTTTGTGAATCTTTATTGAGGATGTGATTGGACTCGTCCATTACACACAGGCGGAAGTTAAAACGGGAATATTGAAAATGTAGAAAGAAACTGATTAATATTTTAAAAATGGGTATTGATGGCAAAATCCTGTCGGAGCAAGTATGAAATCAGTAGAAATAAAAGAAAAACTAAGTTATAGCATTAGTAAGGATTACCGGACAAAACTTCACTGAAATGTCTCCAAAATTTAAAAAATGAGAAAATGCGAAATACAATGACTATCTAACGAACACGTCTTGAAATACTCCGTTTATCATAAAACATATAACTACTAAAGCAGCTATGTATCTGTGTTACCCGAAAAAGAATCTCAATCCTAGCCTTAGTTATCGTTATCCTATTGACTTAGGGCCTGTACTACGACAGTCAAATACATAGGCTACAGTTTTGCCAAGTAGAAGTTAAATATTTCCTTGTGTACAACCAACGAATTTTAACTACGGTATTGTTATGCGGAACATGTAGTAACAATTTTATTGCATTGGCAATGAGGTTACTGATAATGTAGTGAAATTTTGCGCTGTTGTATACCTGTTCCCGGGTGTTTTCGTTTGTTCAGCGCAATTTATTCTGAAATTGTATTACTAGAGTCCACTATTAGACTCTTATTACATTATAATGTAGGAGTTCCCGCCAAGAAAATAATTAGTACAAGTCTAGACGTATCAAGAAATTTAAAAATTAATTAAATTTGTAACGAAACGCAGACGTTGTTGTAGAAAATAAAAGGATTAAAAATGATAGATGGACGAAAAAGGTAAGATTCAAGTCATGTATCTTCATCAAATTACTCCTACCAAAAGATATAATTTTGTTTATTTCTCTAATATCTGTACTAATTACGAGGATGCGCGTTACGGAGAAAGTAAAGTTTGTATTCTTAAGCAAAGCCACCAATTTTGTTAAAATATAAAGTAAAATGGGAAACCAGTATATCACTAGCAGGCGGCATTTATGCGGCGGAAGATCAGTAATTTTATTGTTAATTACTCAATTTATTGTAGTTACATTAGAGCAGTACTGGCAAGCATTTGTCTCGCTTTAGAGTAAATTCTCGGTAGTAAGTTGTTATGAAGTGAAAGCAATATGACCTCCTTAACGTCCTCGGTCGACAGACGAATCGCAATGAACGCCATTTACCCCCTAGTCCACACGAGCGCCGGGAGAGGTTTGGAATAGAACCCAAGCTTTTAGAACTCGCTCTAGTGATCAGAAAATGCATACCCACCACCTTGAGTACCCTGCCGACTAACTTTCAGAAGGTAAGAGTATTCTATTAATGGGACTCGAACCGACAAATAACGGCATCAAGCTGTAATGCCGTAACGACTTTAGCTACCAACCAATCTTACTTTTTAAAATTTTCAATTTGGTTTACGTCTCACCGACACAGATAGGTTTTATGGCGACGATGGGATAGGAAAGGCCTAGTAGTGGGAAGGAAGTGGCCGGGGCCTAAATTAAGGTACAGCCCGAGCATTGGCCTGGTGTGAAAATGGAAATCCACGGCTGCCGACAGTGGGGTTCGAACCCACTATCTTCCGCATGCAAGCTCACAGCCGCGCGCCCCTAACCGCTCGGCCAACTCGCCCGGTCTTAAGTAGGTTGCGTGCAACCCATATTGTCAGTGGCAACAGCCTGCTTGTTCGAGAAGGTTTAAAAAACCCTGTGATAGCTGGTCAAGAAGTGTGATATACATATTATAAAAATATACATAGATTACATTATAACTGATTTTTCGTATAGCAACATGCAGATGTAGATGCATCGCGATGTGCAGCCATCTTGATTCCTACAGCAGCGTCCCCGACAGGAACAAAGTCCGAGACAAGAACTGTAACTGCCTCTCCAACTTCGGCATAGCTAAACTAAAGAATATTCTCCCAGACTAAACAGACGAAAGTCGTAGTACGCGTTTTCAACTGAAATTCGTGATAAATGTGCAAACTGCCGCATAAATTTAAACCGCACTTTTATCTGGCTGTCGCAGTACAGACCCTTAGTAAACCCTGAAGTAGCCATTCGCTTAATTCTTTTTGACTCATTTCTACTATAGGTAGTATTTGTTAGAACACTGGATAAAGACACGCATAGGTACCGTTGTTGAGGACGAGGGGTTGCCTGGGGTGTCAGTCTCGTCTGTAGGGCTAACGTACATTCCCTTAACCTTAGATTCCCCAGGTTCGATTCCTGGTCCACTCAAGTATTTTAATTGTGAACTGAGGGCTGGAACAGGATTCACTTGGCCTCGTGAGGCAAATGAGCTGTCAGAAATGAAAGGCAGCGGATCCGGTCACGAAACCCAATCAATATGGCGGAGGATATAATCACACTGCCCACGTAGCTCTACAACGCCTGCAAGCCATCTGGCTGGGTAGCAGTCTACAAGCAAAGGCCCCTAATGCGTGGCATGTGCCACAGATCGTGAGGAAGGGATTATTCGGAGTAATATTGCGGAAGGAAAACTTTCTTTCTTCCCATTTAGGTGGGATATTACAGTACTATCTCTGGAGTTAGTTCTTTATACTATAATATTGCTGAATAGTGTTTGGTTTGACCCATTTTGAGCTAATAAGCCTTTGTACAGTGGACATCATATCATATCACCATCAGTCAGTAATTCAATATAATACGAGTAGGTCAGAATTTAGACAGTTGGGAAAAATATTAAAATTGACTTATTTGAAAAATAATACCTTGCCTTAGAGACTAGAACAGAAGCAATAAACATTGATATGTTCGTATGCTTGTTGCTAGATCTTGAGCGATATTACGAACAGTTCTATATCGTTAGATTGTTCGGCTTCTTAAAGAGCTTATGAACATTGCGTTTATCAGCTCTTTATAGAGTGTGTGAGGGTGGCTAGTGGGAAAATCTCCTAGACTGTTACTGCCTACAGTAAACACAGTAATCATAAAAAGTATATTTCCGGGACCCTGTCCGGACCAATCTATTCAGTTTTCTAGCCCTATTGATTAATAAAGTGCTGGACTTTTCTCCAATGATTTCAAGAACGGTTCGCTAGTAGGAAGGAAGTAAATGAAACTCCTATCTAACCTGCCACTAATCATAAATAGTCTTGGTACTATTTACATATACAAAATCATATAGTAGTACTGAAGTAGCCGTGTACTATGTTTGGAAACGACCATTTTATATCGTGTGCTTTCTGATAACATCCAGACATTGTTATGAGGCTGAATTTTTACAAGAAAAATGGTTTAGAAAATATGAAATAATAGCGAACCAGATACCAGAAATTGCTCAGGGAACGGTATAAATACATTTTTACTTTAAAAAGTATGTATTCAGGGTCCCCTGACATCGTTGTTTTGCACTTTAAAATAATCATCATTGTATTCTTTAATGTTTTCATGACGAATGACATTACACCGGATGATTGAGATTTACAAGAATATGTATAAAGTACTGAATGTTACTTAGTCTCAAAATATTGGCATTCCATTTTCATTGCACGCATTCACATGTTCTAGTTTTTATGTACAACAAAAACCCCCATCATTCAGCTGGAGATTAACTGGTTTGTGTTGAAGGATGATTCTTAAAAGGTTCTTTTCAGGACCACAGTTATCTGTTATGTCCATAAACATCGAAGGAATATCGCTTGTAAAAGAACTGTTGCAGAATTTATGTAAGAAACATGGCTGGGATGTCCTTTGTGTACAAGAAACCCATCAAGACAGAGTAGGCCAAGAATGTCTGGCATGCGCTTAGTGGTAGAGAGGCAAAGTCAACAGCATGGAAGTGCAATATTTGTCAAACGTGGTATAGCGGTCCTGTCCATTGATATATCTGACTGTGCTGATGTAGAACTCCTTATAGTTGAATTAAATCATTGCACTCTTTCTTCTATATAAAAACCACCAAATTCTGCATTCCATGTCCAGAAACCAAGGAATTTAGACGATCAAGCAGTTCATATTGCAATAATTTGTGACTTTAACAGTCAAAGCAACGTTTCGGGATATGAACATGAGACTGAAGCTGGAGAGGCTGTGCTGGAATGGGCTGAGACTCACCAGATACTACTGCTACACGATACTAAACTACCTCCTTCTTTTAACAGCGAACGTTGGCAACGAGGTTACAACCCTGATCTAGTCTTTGTTAGCGAAAGAATTGCTCAGCAGTAAGTAAAGAACATCGGCCTCCCTATACCATACACACAGCACAGACCCATCATATGTCGGGTGTTTGCTGCGGTACGTCCCATGAACGTACCTTTCCGCAGGCGATATAATTTTAAGAAAGCGGACTGAAACAAGTTTATTGAATGTCTGGAAGATGATGTATCTGTATTGGCATTTCTATGACTACGACCTGTTTGTAGATGCGGTGAACAAAAACTCCAGTCAATTCCCAGAGATTGTCCAATGAATTATGTTCCTGGTCACAATCAACATTCCTCAGCTCTCCTGGCTGGATACATTGGTCTGTTCGAGATGAATTCTTTTGGCGAACAGACTGTGCAGAAAGGCCTAGAGCTGACAACAATGTTAGCGGAAGATAAACGACATCGTTAAAATCTACCCTTGAAGAGCTGAACATGTCCAAAAGTAGTCGGAAAGCCTGGTGACTCTTAAAGAGGCTTAATAGTGACTTAAGAAAAGCACCTGTACACTTCAATTTGTCCCCAGATGCCATTGCTCATCAACTTTTTCCCAGTGGAAAAATAGGGGGTTATATGAATAGTTAAATTAGAACGCCAGATAGACAGTGAGTCTATCGACCTCACTAAAAATATCACCCTAGAGGAACTAGAGAAATCCATAAAGAAATCCAAAAATGGCAAAGCTCTATATCTGGATGATATGACAGTGGAACAAATCAAACATTTTGGTTCCAGAGCAAGGAAGTGGGTTGTTGATTTCCTAAACAATTGCCTGCAGAGTAAACAGACACCTAGAGTGTGGAGGAAGTCTCGAGTGATAGCTCTTTTGAAACCAGGTAAGGATCCATTAGATCCTAAGATCTACAGGCAAATATCATTACTCTGTCACCTATTTAAGATATTTGATAGGATCCTACTTGAACGCCTCACAGCTAAAGTAAATCAACATCTTATTCCAGAACAGGCGGTCTTTAGATCCGGAAGGAACTGCACATCAGAGGTGCTCAATTTAACTCAGCACATAGAGGATGGGTTTGAAAGATGTAAAATCACAGGAGTGGTATTCGCGGACCTTGCAGCAGTGTGCGACACAGTGCATCATAGAACTTTGCTCAACAAGCTCTATAACTTCACCAGAGACTACGGTTTCACGAAGATTGTTGAAATTCTCCTGCAGAACCGCCGGTTCTTTGAGTTTCAATGAAAGTACAGTAGGGGGAGGGATCGACGGAATGGACTTCGCCAGGGCAGTGTCCTCTCGCCAATCCCCTTTAATATCTACACGAATAACCAGCCAAGGCCTTCCTCTACAAGAAGCTTCATTTATGCCGCTGACCTAGCTTTAGCAGTCCAGTGCGACGACTCAAGGTAACTAGGCGACGACTTTCAAACCACTGAAGTGCAGCTCTCAAATGCATTTAAGGAACTTTCAGTGTATTATCAGAAAAAACCGGCTACTGTAAAACCCTGCTAAGACCCAGGTGTGTGCATTTCATCTTCGAAATTGAGAAGCTACTAGGAAACTTGGCGTGACAAGGGAGGGTAAGCAAGTGGAGCATTGTTTTACACCAAGGTACCTAGGTATCACCTTAGATCGGACCTTAATATACAAGAAACAGTGTTAACTCTGGACAGAAAGTCTCAGCCCGAAATAACATCCTCCGGAAACTTGGCATGTCTTGGCTGGTTCAGCTGAACCCATACGAATCGGGTGGATACAGCCCTTAATGAAATATGCAGAATAGTTACTGGGTGTCTAAAACCAACTCCCATTGACAAACTTTACTGCTTGGCTGGTATTGCTCCTCCAGGCATTCGGCGGAAAGTGTTTGTAAGGCAAGATATGTCGAAGGTGGATCTCACAAACACCCACCCGTTATTTGGGCATCGACCTCCACCCAGAAGAATGAAGTCGAGGAAAAGATTCCTCAATGTCTCCAAGGCTCTGGATAGACCACCAAGAATAGCACGTTGTGATACGTGGCGAGCAAGAATGGAGAATCTTTCTGACTGGATGGTGCCTATTGAATCTCCACCCTCTGGTCATCATTTGGAATGAACAACCTGGAAGGCACTGAATCGATTAAGGAGTAGAGTAGGTAAATCCAAGGATAACCTAAAAATGGGGTTATTTGAAAGATCAGTCAGATTTCTGCGATTGAGGGAGCAACAAACTACCCAACACCTTTATGACTGTCAGTCCTGTCCTGTAGGTTGTACACTTCAAGACTTGACTCAAGCTGCTGAAGAGGGAATTGCTGTTGCTCATTTCTGGGCAGACTTTGTGTGAAATGTGTTTGACGCAAGATGTACTTTGTTTTGTTTGTATACAGGTGTCCCACCCAACTCTGCGACCCCAAATATCTCCGAAATGAAACAAAATATGAAACTTCCAATTGGCCAGGAACGTACCCATGTCAAGGGCTCGCACAATGAGAAGGCACGCACAATCCTCAAAGGCAAACAAATAACACCTCCAACACCAAGTTGCGCTTTTTAAAATGAAATATGTATGTTTATTCTAGAAAATGACTACTAAAGCTACAACTAGTGATAACACACTTGGTTCCGCTATTCTAAACACATTTTCTAGTGGCCTATAGCCCTCAGAAACTTCATTGTTATGCAGTACATCTGGCATGGAAAATGCACCCACAAATCACCAGTAGCGTCTTGTCCGATGAAACCGTGTCACTTCAACAGATATTCGAAGTGCCCTCCGTTTGCATAAATACACTTTTGGAATCTGGTAACAAGATAGTGTTGCACGGATTGCAATGTTTCTACAGATATTGCCGCACACGCCGCAGTAATACGATGTTGCATATCCTCTAATGTCGTTGGCGGTTCTTTATACACTCTATCTTTCACTGTGCCCCAGAGAAAGAAGTCTAATGGCGTCAAGTCTGGGGACCGAGGTGGCCATTGCACAGGACCTCCCCGTCCTATCCACCTGTTTGAAAACGTCGCATCCACAACGTCTCTGGAAACTCATGCAGAATCTGCAGGACATCCATCATGCTGGAACCACATTGATAGACGCGTTTCCAATCCCACATCCTCCATGAGGAGGGGTAGAGTGTGTTGCAGAAATGTTCCCTGATAAAAATTGGGACCTAAAATACGGTTACCAATGATATCGCACCAAACATTGACACTCCACTGTCGTTGATGAGCAACTTGGCGAATCCAGTGGGGATTTTGCTCGGACCAGTAGTGCATGTTCCACAGATTCACATGACCATGATTTGTAAATGAAGCTTCGTCCGTAAACAACGTATTACGTAGGAATGCTGGATTACCTTGCAACTGCTCAAGTGCAAAACGACAGACTACAATGCGGGATTCAAATTCCGTCCCGTACAGTTCCTAGTGCAGTGAGATATGGAACGGATGAAATAGATGCCTTTGCAAAATTCTGCTCACACTACTGCGGCTTATTCTAGAACCTCGTACAATCTGTCGGGACACTCACCTGAGGATTGTGCGCTACAGCAGCCAGGACAGCAATTTTGTTTCCAGTGCCAGTCGCTGTCTTTGTACGTTGGCGCTTTGTGGGAGCCCAGGTTCCTGTTTCCCTGAGTTTCGTGCTAATGTTGGCAATGGTACGAGGCGAAGGACACCGTCGATCTGGGTAGCGTTCAGCGTACAATGCCACAGCTGCGGTTGCATTTCTGCGACATTCGCCGTAAATTAAAATAATATCCATGTATTCTTCGTTACTGAAGTCCGGCATATCGACTAACTGACGGCAATTGTTACACGCCACACGACAACACGGTTTAATGTGTCAATATGGAAAGCAATATCCGAAACGTACGTGAACTGTGGTACAGTATGACAGCAGACCAGATCAGGAGACACTAGTACAATGAAGCTAGAACGTGCCGAGCTGATATCGGTTTGTTTACATCAGGCTACAGGCCAGTGCAAGCAACTACTGCTCTGAACACAGAAGTACATGTGTTGCATTACGTCAGAAACGGTGGTGCCATTGCCATCCTCTAACAGCCACGTATTTCAGAACGTATGAGGTTTAGAAACGTGAAACAAAGTGTGTTATCACCAATTGCAGCTCTAGTTTTTATTTTGCTAGAACAAGCATACATGTCGCATTTAAAAAACGCAACTTGGCGTTGGAAGTGCTACTTGTTTACCTTTATGGATTGTGCACACCTCACTGTGTGAGCCCCTGACATGGGTACGTTCCTGGCCAATTGGAATTTTCATATTTTGTTTCATTCGGAGATATTTGGGGTCGCAGAATTGGGTGGGACACCTGTATATTACCTTATTTATATTTAAGTTTTTTCAACACTCTGACA
Organism: Anabrus simplex; assembly: GCF_040414725.1. NCBI lineage: Eukaryota > Metazoa > Arthropoda > Insecta > Orthoptera > Tettigoniidae > Anabrus > Anabrus simplex. The sequence continues at coordinate 804,007,118 of NC_090266.1, forward strand.
CGAAATAAATAAAATCTGGTTTGTGGGTTACTCGTGCAATTTAAATTAATATAATGTAAAATAACACAAGATTATGTTTGAGCATATATTAAGGATGGATAAAAACAAATTAACAAAAAAAATCAAATACTTGGGGAGTAAAATCATCAACCTAGATTGAAGAGGTCAAGAAAAGTTTGATGCGAAATAATACAATAGAAAAAAGAAAACAAGGAAAGAGAGAGCTTTTTAGAAATATGGCGTAAAATATGGAATGATTCAAAGGGAAAAGAAAATTGGTACAAAGTGGTCTGCGTAGAGAAAGAATAGTCATCACTGATCTGCATTTAGGGCTGTCGCCTAGGTAGCAGTGTTGCCAACTTATATTTTCAAGATCCGCTAAATACTACTAAAAATTCGCTAAAATTCCGCCAAGAAATCCGATCTCAAGTAATGAGCAACAAAAAGAGCAATAATAATAATAATAATAATAATAATATAATAATAATAATAATAATAATAATAATAATAATAATAATAATAATAACAGTAAACGTCTGCACTCACCTTATCAGGGTTGCCACCGGGCAAAAAATGTTCGTACTACCTTTTCCCGTCAAAAGGTACTAGATTATGGAAAAAGGTACTAAATCATTTTTATACGATGGAGTAGGATTATTTATGAAAGCAGTATAGAAAAAAGTATACTTATCAAAAATATAAGTTTATTAAATGAGAAAATCGTAATTTTCAGAAGTTATCGGTTTTGATATCTAGGATGGGAAGCAGCAATGTTGCAGTTTCAATACCCACTATCCTAACACTTCCAGTTCCAAGCTGACTACCAGATGAGTCATTTATTTATGTTTAGAACATGAACACTATAAATAGCACACACACACACACACACACACACACACACACACACACATTCATTTTGTCTTCATACACTGCCCAAAATGTGGCTGTCTTTTAGAATATATTAACATGCATTTCACATTTTGCACTTCTCTTAATGCTTGGAAAATATTGCCAAAGCAATAAACTGTTTTGAAATGTAAACATTTTGGGCAGACTAGTGCTTTAGGAGCCCATTCACATACGCTACGGAATAGTAGTTTGTTTCTCAATCTGGTCTTATTAACAGAAAGAGCAGGAAAAGAAACTGTTCTGTTTCAGCAGGAGAATGTGGTAAACAGAGCAATGCCTTTAAAAAAATTTTCAAATTTGAAAAGATGTAGTCGTCTAAAGGATTTTTCAGTTCGATTAAAGAGTTCCAAAACTCCATAAATTCTTAGTACGGTACCCTTTCTGCGATTCCGTGGACTTGTTTGTTAAGGAGGAAACCACACTTTCCAGTGTCGACCCGGTTAAATGTAACTTAAAAGCCGTTCCAGTCTGTCGAACATACAAGTTCAATATAAATAGTGCCTATTGTTTAATAGTGTGTTGTTTTGCAGGTATGTATAGTGTAATTGTTATATTGAGCCTGTATGTTCGAGAGACTGACAAGCTTTTTAAGACCGGGCGAGTTGGCCGTGCGCGTAGAGGCGCGGGGCTGTGAGCTTGCATCCGGGAGATAGTAGGTTCGAATCCCACTATCGGCAGCCCTGAAGATGGTTTTCCGTGGTTTCCCATTTTCACACCAGGCAAATGCTGGGGCTGTACCTTAATTAAGGCCACGGCCGCTTCCTTCCAACTCCTAGGCCTTTCCTATCCCATCGTCGCCATAAGACCTATCTGTGTCGGTGCGACGTAAAGCCCCTAGCAAAAAAAAAAAAAAAAAAAAAAAGCTTTTTAAGTTTCTGTGGACTTCTCTACCCACCATTTCCTATCTAACTTCATAAGCACTTTCTGTTCGACATGAAGACATTTCTTAAAATAGGATCACTAAAAACTACCCTCTAAAAAAACTTGTTCACGGAATTCAACATGAAAAGATAGACACTTGGCTCTGAAACTTCTTATCAATTTATTTCTTGTTATTCTGCTGCAGTGGAAGAACGTCTACTCTACCTCCGTAAAAAGTACTAGATTTCCATAAAAAGATCTAGCGTACTAAAAATGTCCACGAAGTACTAGATATAATACTAAAGTACTAACGGTGGCAACCCTGTACCTGATCTGTGAGTTTCACTGGGATTAACCCCTGCCTGCGAGCCGGCGAGCTAAAACTTGTAGGCGTTTTAGTGCCGGGTGCAAACTAGGTGAATCCCCTACCTCAAGGGCCACACACAGAACATGCCAGTTCATAAAACGGTCTTCCTTCATAGCATAAATATAAATGCTACTCTCTCACAGTTTCATTATCTGTCGTATTTTGTGAACTAAGAGGTAAGTGCCCTTTCCTCTCTCATTACAAATTTATGGTACCATGATCTCATAACATCAAATCCAAATAAAGTTTTCCTCATGTGACTGTAGCTCCTGTTAAGAAATACGGAGTAGCTCGGAAACAGACTGGAGTACAAATTTAAAAAACGTAAAATTGATAAAACACTAAATTCCGCTATAATAAATCTAGAATTCCGCCAAAAAAATCCGCTGTCCGCTAAATGATACTTTTCTCCGCCGACAGTCTTCTAATTCCGCCAAATTTAGCGGAAAATCCGCTAAGTTGGCAACACTGCTAGGTAGCAGATTCCCTATTTGTTTACCTAGTCTTTTGCTTAAATGATTTCAATGAACTTCGATTTGTTTTCGAACATTTTCCTTGATATAATTATTATTCCATTCCCTAATTCCTCTTCCTGTAAATGAATATTTTCCCCAGTTTGTCCTCTTCATTTCCAGCTTTACCTTCATATTATGATTCTTTATACCTTCAAAAGCTCCACTCCAGCTTATTTGTCTACTAACGCCATTCCACGCCATCTCTCCGCTGACAGCTCGTAACATACAGCTTAGTCGAGCAGCTCGTCTCCTCACTCCCAAGTCTTCCCAGGCCAAAGTTTGCGACAGTTTTATAACACTTCTCCTTTGTCGGAATTTAGTGGGTGTGGTTAGCAAAGCTGGAAGGAAATTAATTCCACTAGTAGCGGATTTGCTTGGATGTTACGAGGCGGGCGTGACATGGAGGGAGGACCACGATCTTATGCGAGGGTAAGCTGACAGAACTACACTTATAAATTAGTTAAAGAAATATTCGTCTATATTAGTTTCAGTATAATTACGACAGGCGTGAACTTCGACTCATGGCAGACTTCCTAGCTCAGTCCTTAGGTTATACTATGAGACTTGTCAAGTCTTTACGGTGAAGGAAAAACTTGAAATATAGTAGCTTTAAACAGGTCATAAAATAAAGCAGGGTGTGGATAAGAATATACATAGGCATAAAACCCCACAACGTTAAGAATTTGCAGTCGTGGTTTAGGGGTTAGCATAGTGGCTTCCTCACCAGATCGACTGTGGTTCGAGTTCTGACCAATGCATGAGAGATTTCTGAAATTACGATTCGCGTCACTGTTTCGAATTCCACGTAAAATGGTGGTCCCTTGTCTATGATAATATGTCCAGTAAAATTCCTTCCTTCCTATTGTGGCTTCTGGTCTAGTTGGTTCTGATTTTGATTCGCTGTTCCGTCAGGGACTCTGTCTTGGTAATACAAGAAGATAAGTTATTCAAAATCCCTCTTGGCCATTCTGGAAAGTGTTCTGTTTTTCGTGATCTCCTAAGTCCTGGTCAGTGGCGTATAGGCCCTGGTAGCTTCATTCTCAAACCTAGCCCCAGTTAATTACAAATATACATCTGTACAGGATGCTGTTGCCGTTTCCGTGAAGTTTTCGAGGTCCGAAATGAGCTTTGAGCTTGAGGCGAGCAATAAAATGAACAGGTTAAGGGAAAGGAATAAGTTGACAATTATCGCAGTTTCCGTCGGGAGTTCATGTGTAGGGCTAAAAGCATAACGCGTCTCTTGGATGCTGGAAGGAGAATTGTTGTGCGAGTTACGCAAATAAGAATATTCAATCCCACGATGACAGGTTTAAAACTACAACTACAACTGGTTTTAGCGTTTTGGTACGGAATGGGTCCTTCCTCTCCACTAGTGGCAAACAGTGGTGGTGGTGGTGGTGGTGGTGGTAAACATTGCACATCTCACTTCCTCGCATACCAGTCCAGGGGAAAGCTTGAGTGCTGCCACCACCTTGCACTGTAAGGTAATATACTTTAAATAGGAATATGCCCGGAAAGTTACTTGAGAATTTGAGGTGTTTTTTTTGTTTGCCATGGACTTCATGCTTGTTACTAACCAAATATCGGTTCAGCAATATAATAGCATAATCGTTAACCTTCTATCGGAACTAACAACCCATGCCAACCAAGCCTAACTGTAACATACCTGAGCTAATAAACGTACATACAATCCTTCTAGAAATGCCTTCTTTAAGTGCAATCATCCTAATTTTACTGGCGATTGATAGAAATGTCTTATGAGACTCAAGTTTCTTTCCTTGCAGCCGAATGGCACACCTGCTTTAGACACTAACTTCATTTTGTTAATAGGACTATAATTTAATGAGTCGTCTTGATTAATCCTAGAAATGGTTGCTGAAAGTGAGAGACTTCGTATAATGCTGAACAAGAGTAAGGCGACTCAAATGAGGTGGGCAGGCAAGGAGAAATAACAAGGTGGAGTCCCTGCTGCCTGAGTTCTCTACTCCCTGGATTAAACGTTTTGCCCGGGGAGGTTATTCTGTTGGTAAATGATTGAAGAAATCTAGGTCTGTAAAATCTGCGACAATTTAGCTCTTATCTTTCATGGCTTGACACGACTAGGAGAAAGTTGTCCTACCACTGATCTTGAGTTCATTAACAGAAACTCACTTTGTGGTAATGTTGAGATAGAACTGCCATTAAATTACATTATTTTCTATTTGGTTAGGAATACGTGCAGTTTATTTGCACTAAATACGCCGCTGTTGGATGTTATACATTGAAACTAAATGCTGCTTATGCACGATTTATTTGGCGTAAAGACACTTGAGACAAAATGTGATCGGCTGAAAAATTGTAAGCTCCGAGTTCAAGGACAAGCGAAAGGAAGGAACACATTATCATAGAGATTTTTTGACTATTGCACTTCATACACGGAGGTTAGGACTATCTACATTTTTATCAAAGAAAGGGGCGGCTTCTGTACTTTTAAGACTAGTTTAGATGACAACATTCGCTCGAAATTTTTGCTTGTCACTTCCCTAACATAATAGCGTCCAGCTCCATGGCTAAATGGTTAGCGTGCTGGCCTTTGGTCACAGGGGTCCCGTGTTCGATTCCCGGCAGGGTTGGGAATTTTTACGATGATTGGTTAATTTCGCTAGCATGGAGGCCAGAATCAGAATTTGTGCCTTTATGAGCTGAAGACTACAGTAAGTTCTTGTAGAAACAATCGACGTCAGTTTGATTTGATAATATTCCAGTCGGGAAAATTCAAAATGAAAAGTGTGTACGCATTCAACATAGCAGTATCAGTCAAAGAACATGGATTATGGCCATCTTTGTGTACCACTTTTGGTGGTGGTGGTGGCCCGTACCGCAGCGCGCCGGCCTCTCACCGCTGGGTTCTTTGGTTCAAATCCCGGTCACTCCATGCGTGATTTGTGTCGGACAAAGCGGAGGTGGGTTTTCTCCGGGTACTCCGGTTTCCGCTGTCATCTTTCATTCCAGCAACTCTCTCCAATATCATTTAATTTCATCTGTCAGTTATTACTCATTGATCCAAAGAAGTGCGATAGGTTTCGGCAGCCGGCACAATTCCTATCTTCGCCGCTAAATGGGGGCTTCATTCATTCCATTCCTTAAATGGTTAAAACTGGAAACAGGCTGTGGATTTTCAGTAGCCCGTACTATTTAATCTGCTGCATCGACACCCTCCTTTTGGTTCCATTGTAATACCTATTTACCCCGCTCTTCTTCGTATCTGTTACAGCACCATCATTGTGGCGAACTGATAAAAACAGCACTAAACGTACAGGACTGCCACGTGCTATGTAAGAAACCAGACTTATCGGTGCTTTCTCTGGTTCAGGTTGAGGAAATGCACAATTTACTTGAAAATCTTTCCTAACAAATGTTATTTTTTTTCAATTCCTTTGGCATGTATTTCTGTTACCTAGTATTGTTCCGACGAATGTCCATAGATTATCTGCATATCTACAGATGTGTAGAAGCGATCTGTTTTTTTTATTTCTACCGGTATTTGAGAGAAGACATGCAAATCCTAGGACAAATGCAGTATGAACTCTTTCACTCGCATGAATGGTATCTGATTTACCTGCATATACCGCCATTATTCGGACATAGCGCTTTTCTGAATCTGTGATCATTCGCATTAGCTTCCCGTACTTCCCAATCTTGTTCTTTAGGCCGGCCATACAAGTTACGGCGTACTGGGGAGGTTTACTTATGCAGGCAAACTGAAAAATGGTGTAAAGAATGGTTGTTGAAAAGAAATCGGTACACTTATATTATTGATTACAAGAATTGAAGGTAGAAGACACAGATCACTGTAATTACTTACGGATCAATGAAAGTGTACCGGAAGGTGCTTCAGTGGTGTCTCCTTTAATTCAAAAGAAAGATACGGTTATGAGAACTGATTAACAGAAATTTCGGAATGGTATTAGTCTTCAAACACATTGGCATAATCATCATCATTTAGTCGAATTGGCGTCTCTTCAGTCTCTTCAGCGAATAACCGTCCCGCCCAGTTGACCCGTTTTCTATTGTGTTCAAGGGGCGTGATAGCTGAATAATTTCACTGGCTTCTCACCAAGGCGGTCGCAATTCGAATTCCAGCCAATACTTGTGAGATTTAAAATGAAAGATCACGTCACTGATTTGGATTCCGCGTGAAACATGGTCCCGTAGCTATGATCACGCTAAAATAGTCGGGTAAAACTGCCAGTTTGCTTTGACATCTCGCCCTATAATATTCAGACTTGTTTGAGGAGCTGGAATGGGTGCCCGTATCCTCATGAAACAAACGAGTATGGAAGCGTATTAAAAGCCTACTCTCGTCAATCATAGAAGTGATTTTCCGTTACAAAAAGGGAAACCCATAGTTCCAAAATTTGGCAAGCGTGAACAGGGCTCGAATGCTGCTAGTTTGCGTAGGCACGACAGGCATTTGTTAAATTTCCTGTAACTGCAAAATGTCTTGGAAGATCAATTACCGTCAACCCCCACCACTCAACTGCCTTGAACATGTGGTCCGGCTCCATGGATAAATGGTTAGCATGCTGGCCTTCGGTCACAGGGGACTCTGGTTCTATTCCCGGCAGGGTAGGGAATTTTAACCATCATTGGTTAATTTCGCTGGCACGGGGGCTGAGTGTGTGCGTCATCATATTCATCCTAATCAGGATGCGCAGGTCGCCTACGGGATGCAAATCAAAAGACCTTCAAGTGGCGAGCCGAACATGTCCTCGGACACTCCCGGCACTAAAAGCCATACGCCATTTCATTTCATTTCAATATGAGATGGAAAGTCTCTCTCTATTCGCCATCTTGGTAGGGGGTGATTCAATTTCTCAAACCCCCTTACATTAAGCTATAAAAACTCGAATAAAACCACCAGTACATTATCACATTTACCATAATGCTAGGTCATGCACTTATTGCACACACAGAGTTTAAGGTACTGAAACCATGACTGGTTCCCCTGCATCGAAAATTTCTGAAATTGTACATAGCAAAATATTGATTTTTAAAAAACTCTGCTCATAAATAAAAGGAAGAGAATGTGCTTAATCCATATTTGAGGTAGGGTTTTAATTTACAAACAGGGGAAGGAACAATCACACAAAGAAAATGTACACTCTGCACCAAACGAGGTGTCACGGCTGAAGTGAGTGCTCTGGGATGCTTGCGTAGCACATAGTTAGTGATACATTGACAATATTCTATTCTCAATATGTGCCAGTGAAGCTAAGCGTGGAGGCCTTGCTGTGGAAGCCATTTCAGTCTCCCCAGTTCAGCACATTCGGTTTATGATCTCGTTAGCCAAGCAGATTGAAACGGAAGTTATAAGTCATCAAGAAAGCGAATGTACCTTTGTGGTGGACGGGCTGATGTAGACGTTGACGCCTGCATTTGTGTTTCCCTGTTATTGAAAGTAGCATTCGTTCCTGCATTATATTCAAAATAAAAGGCGTTCATGTATTTCTTTTTTCCTTTAAAGAAGTAGCTTTTCTAATTATGAAATACTCCTTCCTGATATTCACTACGCCGGGCTGAGTGACTCAGACGGTTGAGGCGCAGGCCTTCTGACACCAACGCAGGTCCGGATCCTGGCTTAGTTCGGTGGTATTTGAAGGTGCTCAAAGACGTCAGTCTCGTGCCGGTAGATTTACTGGCAAGTAAAATTAAATCCTGCGGGACAATATTCCGGCACCTCGGCGTCTCCGAAAATCGTCAAGGGGTAGTTAGTGAGATGTAAAAACAATAACGTTATTTATATTCACTGCCTTCATATCTTTATTAGAAATATATATATAGGACATCTCCATGGTGCGGCTGTTGGGTAGGAACCAGAATGTTCAGATCTGTGCTGGTGACGATCAAATGGGGATGGGGGTACTAATGATTGCACTATGCTTTTCACTTTCAGTCACTCCTTAGCAGCACTAGACAAGATAACTAACACTTTCCTGGCTGTTCTATATATCACTTTTACCTAGTACTGGCCACGAAATCGGAGGACATAGTCCTCTCTGGGGTTAGAAAACTACTAAATGAGAGCAACAAACTGGTATTTTGTGTTTAAAAAACTGATATTCCGAGTGCTTAAGATTATTTCAATGCTGCAGAGCATATCTGCTTAATATCTTCCTTTTAAGGACTGCTATGTCCTGTCCAAATTTCTACTAATATCAAGCTCCATCCTTGTACCCATTGATAGTGTAGGTTTGTGTAGGGCGCTGTGGAATGTTCATATGGCATTCTCATTTAGGACTGTGGATTCTCACATCGGTCAGTTCTAGACTTAATTTAGACTTAATTTAGACTTAATTTTCGTCGATAGTAAATTGAACGGTCCGCATCTGTGGTGTAGTGGTTAGTGTAATTAGCTGCCACCCCCGGAGGTCCGGCTCTGTCACGAAATTTGAAAAGTGGTACGAGGGCTGGAACGGGGTCCACTCAGCCTCGGGAGGTCAATTGAGTAGAGGGGGGTTCGATTCCCTCCTCAGCCATCCTCGAAGTGGTTTTCCGTGGTTTGCCACTTCTCCTCCAAGCAAATGCCGGGATGGTACCTAACCTAAGGCCACGACCGCTTCCTTCCCTCTTCCTTGCCTGTCCCTTCCAAATTTCCTATTCCCCAACAAGGCCCCTGCTTAGTATAGAAGGTGAGGTCGCCTGAGCGAGGTATTGGTTCTCCTCCCCAGCTGTATCCCCTGACTCAGTCTCACGCTCCAGGACACTGCCCTTGAGGCGGTAGAGGTGGGATCCTTCGCTGAGTTCGAGAGAAAACCAACCCTGGAGGGTAAACGGATTAAGAAAGAAAGAAAGAAACTGAACGACGTTCTGACGAAAAATAGTTCCGATATCCGTGCCGCAGGGAATTATTTTTGATCTTCGTCTGCAGCTAAGCGTAGATCACGCAGGGCAAATGTTGCACTAGTTGCTTGCCATAATGCGGTTCTAACACTGTTATAGCTGTACCAGGGCAGTCAGTCGGAGTTTCTAGTTACGAGAGCAAGAATAACTTTGGCTCGCAGGCATTTAATATTAATATTTAGGGGTTGTAATAAGAATGTAAAGGAGAGGGCATATAAGTCTCTGGTAAGACCCCAACTAGAGTATGGTTCCAGTGTATGGGACGCTCACCAGGATTACTTGATTCAAGAACTGGACAACATCCAAAGAAAAGCAGCTCGATTTGTTCTGGATGATTTCCGACAAAAGAGTAGCGTTACAAAAATGTTGCTAAGTTTGGGCTGGGAAGACTTGGGAGAAAGGAGACGAGCTGCTCGATTAAGTAATGTGTTCCGAGCTGTCAGTGGAGAGATGCCGTGGAATGACATCAGTAGACGAATAAGTTTGAGTGGTGCCTTCAAAAATAGGAAAGCTCACAATATGAAGATAAAGTTCGAATTCAAGAGGACAAACTGGGGCAAATATTCGTTTATAGCAAGGGGAGTTAGGGATTGGAATAGCTTACCAAGGGAGATGTTCAGTAAATTTCCAGTTTCTTTGAAATCATTCAAGAAAAGGCTAGGGAAACAACAGACAGGGAATCTGCCACCTGGGCAACTGCCCTAAATGCAAATCTTGATTGATTGGATGGATTGATTGGATTGATTGATTGATTGATTGATTGATTGATTGGATGGATGGATTGATTGGATGGATGAATGGATTGATTGATTGATTGGTTGGTTGGTTGGTTGAAACTTAATATCATACGGATGAGTTACACAAACTGAAATAAGCGACTATAGTTTCTTGTTCATTTTTTGTTTTACGTCGCACCGACACAGATAGGTCTTTTGGCGACGATGGGATAGGAAAGGCCTAGGAAGTGGAAGGAAGCGGCCGTGGCCTTAATTAAGGTACAGCCCCGGCATTTGCCTGGTGTGAAAATGGGAAACCACGGAAAACCATCTTCAGGGCTGCCGACAGTGGGGCTCGAACCCACTATCTTCCGATTACTGGATACTGGCCGCACTTAAGCGACTGCAGCTATCGAGCTCGGTGGTTTCTTGTTCAATAAATCATATTAGTGCCTTAAGAAGTCTGTGTTAGTGTTCATTGTGTGTCACAAAGTATGAGCGGACTCTTGTACGAAATAATCGGCGTCAACATTTGGTATACCTCGTCCAGTGCTATGGTCTTGCTTTACTCTTTAATATGTAATACAAACTTTGCCAATAAACCTGCATAATTCTAGTCACAAAGAGCGTTTAGGGCAGATTGTAGAGATTATCATTTAAGCACGGTGCCTTAGGTCCCTTTCAAATAAGCTTCATAATAATCATTTAAGCACTTTCTAGAAGTATAGAAATGTACCCTTTCATTGGCAAAGTCTATATAAATATGTGTATCAAATATGTAGCTGTTGATTTGCACTTGGAATTTGGTGGGTTCGAAACTCACCGTCGATATCCATGAAGATGGTTTCCCGCGATTTCCCCTTCACTAGCACCATTCAAACGATGGATTTTACCTTGATTAAGGCTTCCTTGCCGGACTAGCCCTTTCATATCCCATTGTCACCAAAAACGTATCGGAGTTCGTGCGACGTTATAATAGGTAGCACTAAAAAGTATAAAATACATCTCTGATAACGTGCTCCTTCCTTTATCGGGGAGTTGAAAATTTTCTACCGAGCAATTTTTCTGTCAGGTAGTGTATCCAAACCTATGTTTGTAGTGTCAGTTCTAGAGTGCCTATGATTAGGCTAAGTATTCCGAAACTGAAAATTTGGTGTTCTCTCTCTTCCCCATCTTTAAGAGCTTGGGTGTCTGAACGATGAACTAGATAACTAGGCCTTGAAAGTTAAGAGGAAAAAGACCTTTGTGACTGATCACTTCTGAAGCAATAACGAGCATCCCCGTGAGCTACGTGAGTGACGAAACTAACCTTTTCCCTCGTATTCTCTTTTCAGTCTGTGGCAGTCCACTCTTCAAATGTCCTTGACCACATGCTACAAATATTGTCCCGTTTCAAGCAATGCGCCTACCAGGTTGAAAGCATTTAATACCGTATTATCTCCAGAAACTTAACTCTAGTTATATCTGCTGTTCTCAGCATTTGTTCCATCCTCTCTATTATACAGTTAAGAACACCTTCCCTTCTTGTGGAAGCGTTGGCATTAAGCAAATAAATTCTCGAGGATCAAGGAAGTAGTTAACACCGTTAATAGTTACCTGTTTGTTGTAGGATTTCACTAGTGAGGTTGAACTCTTTAGACAATGTTTCCAGAATTTGGTATACAGGTCCCATACAAAGAGACTGCTAAAAATATACGAAAATCGATTAAAACTTCGTCCAGTGGAATCTGTTATTGTATTAATGTATATATGTCATTTTACAATGTCATAAGAGCCTAACAGTAAACATAAAAATAAATAAAAGAAATTAGGTAAAGAAACACTTATCTGTCTGTATCTGTCTCCGTCGCTATGGCAGTGCGGAAGTGACTCGGGTATTAAAAATATATGAGCAATGCTATTGCTATAAAGACCACCACACACAGAAAGCTAGGCTAAGCTAAGCTACGCGGTGTTGTGAAAATTATCGCTCCCAATGCATTTAAGTACCATGACACACACAGGCCGCTATGCCAAGCTACACTACACCAAGCTAACCTAAGCTAGATAGATCGCTAGGCAGGCGATTTTCTTGGCTGTAGCTGGCCTGGCGCATGCGCTTTTCATTTCTGAGCGGTTGGTCTGGCGGGCTGTCGTGTGTGTTTAGTCGTGTCCTGTGAGCCTCTTCTGGTATAGTACTTCGATATTTTAATACAATGGATAACGGGCCAAAAGAAGAACGACTGAGGAGGTGAAAAGATATCCCTTTATGATATGTCATCAAATTACTACAGAGATTTGATAAGAAAAACTGTTGGCAGGAAATAAGTTCAGTACTTCAAATTACCCAGCTCGATAGCTGCAGTCGCTTAAGTGGGGCCAGTATCCAGTATTCGGGAGATAGTAGGTTCGAACCCCACTGTCGGCAGCCCTGAAAATGGTTTTCCGTGGTTTCCCATTTTCACACCAGGCAAATGCTGGGGCTGTACCTTAATTAAGGCCACGGCCGCTTCCTTCCCACTCCTAGCCCTTTCCTGTCCCATCGTCGCCGTAAGACCTGTCTGTGTCGGTGCGACGTAAAACAACTAGCAAAAAAAAGTGCTTCAAATTGATTGTAAGTAGGCTACCATTTATAAATTAGCTATATAATCACAATTTTGACAGTTCTAATTGTTTGAGAATACATTTTCACATGGCTTTACGCACATTATTTACAATTTAGCAGATACAGTTGACGCGCCCGTTCTGCAGCTGTATGCCATATTCTTAAATATACCAACAGTTACTAGGAACGTGAAAGGTAAAATAATAGCATACATTGTTTTAGGTAAATATTTTTTTTAAAAATATGAAGACAGAGACTGTTTTGGGGAGGCACTAACGAGACAAAAAGAGAGCAAATGTGGACAGGAAGGGAAAAATAGAGTGGAGATTCCACAAACAAATAGAATTCCTTCCGCCTTATATTTCTACAAGAAGGTGAGCTGTCATTTTAAGGCACGCAGTACGACTAATATTTAAAATATTTTTAAAATATTAATAATTGATGAAATTATACGTGAATTTAAATGTTGAGTATATTATAGTTTAAAACGCATGTAATTCATTCGAGCTTATAGGAAAATAAGAACGTCCCGATTTGTGTTTTGCAACTAAGACATTATAAACATTTCACTAATAAAATTAACAACATGAATAATTGCATTTGAAACGCAAAGACTAGGACAGTTCAATATGCTCATTCTCCATAAACAGATCTCCATGTGTCATTTCTTAATATACGTTTGGATGTCTATTATTAGCTTAATTTCCTTCAAACATAGACGGGCAGGAAACATATCGACGTCAAGAGATAACTGAGGTAGCCACCCAGATGACTGTGTCCGGAATGTGATGAGCTACACTCCCTATCACAATATCTGATTCATCATCTGTTCCGTCCGCCCCCACACCTACACAATCTCAGCCAGTCGAAACCCTTCGTAAAAAAATAAAAAATTATGCCACCGAGCAGTAGTGTAGAGAGAGTAATTGATTATTTACAACAGCGAGACGATAAAAGTGCTGCCTAGCATAGTTTAGCTTAGTTTTTTATTCGTTTCATAGCACACCACAGCTTGGCATCGCTTAGCGTAGCATAGTGTCGCGTAGCTTAGCTTAGCTTTCTGTGTGTGGTGGCCTTAAATGTCAGTCTCCTTAGGCCTATGGAGTCCATGTTAAGAGCGGTGTGAAAGTGTCGTTAACAGTCGGTTGGTGCTTGCATTTGAATACACTTGTCTGTCTGTCTGTCTGTCTGTCTGTCTGTCTGTCTGTCTGTTAGGTCATCAGCCCAGAGGCTGGTTGGATCCTCAAATAGCACCACCAAAGGTTATGCGGTTATAAGGAAACCGAAAAAACCAATGGCAGCACCAAAATGAGGCGTACTAGGCAAGACGAGGAGTGAGGTAGTTTGCCATTGCTTTCCTCACTGGGTCAGAAAGTGCTATTGCAGCACGACTGACCCTATGAGCAACACCTTTCATAACACTCAGATGCACTAGCCGTGCTCTGAATTGAATACATTTAGCAAACTGATATGTAATAGCATATTCTGGCCCAGAGAAGAAAGCAACGGAAAAATACATCGTTCCTTATTTCCCTAGCCGGTGACGCATAGGCTATCCATGGCAGCTGATAGTAGAGCTGTTTGGTATCCAACCAGCCTTTGGCTGAGGACTAGACAAGACAGACAGACATAATACAGGCCAGGAAAATACATTATTAACTTATTCTACATGGAATAATGAACGGAGTTCGGTATGACTTCTACCATCGTAGAAAGTAATTCCTTATTCTATGCAATGCACTGCTCCTGAAATAACGATGGACACAGTTTTGTATTTTTATGGACAGGACTCGAATGATGTAAGCCGTACGAAGGAACATTTGAACCGTCCATATATAAACCAATCTATAGCTATAAGCACCGTGTATTTTCGTTAATGACAGCACGAAGGTCTGAATCTAGGGTTGTTTTATCTAATGGTTAGGCCTAAGTATCGGACGCATGTTAAGTCTTCCTTTTCCTGCTACTCTGGTATTTATAGAAAATCAGACTAAGTACGGGTTATTCATTTTCAGAAAAAGAGGAGAAATGGTCATTACGCAGGCAAATGATTAAGGTCTCGCAGGCCGCGGTTCGCAACCCGACCAATTCTTTTATGATATTCTTGAAGTCAAGTCCCTAAGATTCAGATTACATGTAAAATAGAAGGTACGGTGGCCTCTATTACGATGTCAAGTCACGTAAAACTCTAAGCTCCTTTGCTTCTAAGGTATTCAGAGAACGACACTAAAACAAGGCAGCCGGCTGTACTGACGTGGCCTTTCTGTTTGTCTTCTAATGCTCTCTCAACTTACCATAATTTAGTGCTGTAATGTACGCCTCCATTGTTAAATGGTTAGTATGCTGGCATTTGGTCCAAGAAGTCCCGGGTTCTATTCCCGGCCATGTCGGACATTTTAACCTTCATTGGTTTATTCCGATGGCTTGGGGGCTGGTGTGTGTGCATTAGAATACATCAAAGGTAGGGGCCTGTCCTCACAGAGGCGCAGGTCGCTTATAAGGTGTCAACTCGAAAGACCTGCACCAGCCCTCTCCGGAAGCCACACACCATTTATTATTGTTAGTGGTATAATTGTGTGTCTTACTTATCTGTACCAAAAATATGTATCAATTGCGTAAGCATTACATTTTTGGGCTAGATTTCTATCGGTAAAACATTCTCAAGAGTCGAGGTTCTCCCAATTAGAAATACTGTGTGTGTGTTTTTCTAGCAATCTGAGTTTGTCTGTACTGACATACTGTATACGTTCTTCATTTATGTGGAGCTGGGTCGTTGGGAGAGGGAAAAGGAATCGGGGTGGTGGGGAGCAGTTGGACCTACAGGTGGTTTCTTAATTCAGACTTGGAAGGGAATAAAACTCCCCTTTAACTTTCTTTATACGTATCTTACAACAAACAGCCATGCAGGCAGTGTTCTGGAGACATGGAAGTACCTGCCAGTAATTCTCTATAACAGAGGTTTCTGAATTCAAAATTCACACCGAGCGAGTTGGCCGTGTTGTCGCGTAGCTGTGAGCTTGCATTCAGGAGATGGTTAGTTCGAATCCTACCGTCGGCAGCCATGAAGATTTTTCCGTTGTTTCCCATTGTCGCGCCTTAAGGGCACGGCCGCTACCTTCCAAATTCTAGCCCTTTCCCTATCGTTGCGTCGTCGAAAACCTTCGACGTGTCAGTGCACGTTAAACCATTAGAATCATTTTTAAGAAAAGGCCAGAGGGCAACAACTGTAGCCACGAATTGAGTGGCGGGCCGTGAAAGTAATCTGAATAATTTCAAATGAGAAAATGTGGTAAATGATAAGAATATAAGTTTAAACCTTATAGATACATTTCACAAGTTAAGACCTTTAAACATTAAGTTAATTACTATCATAATTTGCATAAATCACGTACTGTTTTTCCGAGACTGTACCAGTACCGTATTTCGAGAGAGAGAGAGAGAGAGAGAGAGAGAGAGAGAGAGACACACACACACAGACCATTTTAGCCTGACCTAAATCCCTAAAATTAATACTTGGGTAGTAGATCAGAAAAACATTTCCATTTCTAATGAAAACTGCAAACAAAAATGTATTTCACTAAAATAGCATATTATGTATTGACGAATAATATTAAAAGAACGTCTAGCGTAAAATCTAAACTTCACAGCAAGTTGCCAGTTTGCAGTGTGAAAATTGAAACCGATTTGCTGCATTTACCAGAGAAGGAATACCTCAGAAGATGAAACAGGTGAATCTCTCATTCGACGTCTGTATAGTATCTTTATGAACTTCAGTTAGGGAAAAAGTCTTTCGCATGTGTATGTGCTGACAAACATAGATCTCGCTTGAAAGGCGTTCGGAAAACTCTGGGCACTTTACTTCTCTGATTTGAAGGCACAAGTCACCTTACACATCGCATAGTTAAATTTGAAGTGAAGGATTGATGCTGGCTCCAAGAGGAATGCTAATTCGCTGGATGCTGCATTTTAATCCCTGAAATTCTTTAAATCTGGTTTAGCGCTGGAAACTGCTTCCTAGGTTGTGTGCAGTAGTCACGGAACTGTTATTTCGGTAGGGGAGAATCACAGAAAGTGAATTCCACAGCAGGGGTGGACGACTTTATTCCACCTAGCGAAGAGCTGTACGATACAGGGAGAGAACCATTACGGTATACAAAGTATTCCAGAAACATGGCACCCTTGATTTTATTACGGGCTGAAAAATCGAATCGATCTGTGATATTTCTTCCTACAAAACGTCAAACCAGAATTGGCCATACCTTCGGCAACGATATTAATTTTAATAAAAAGTGATGGATTCAATTAGGCTTTAATGTATTTTCTAAATGACTTCTCGGGTCATAAGGAAATGCAAGTTCTTGCTATATACCTTTTCTCCTCCTCCTTAAAGTCCCTTGTGACTGGGAAATTCACTGCTCACAAAAAAGGTATCACAATTTTCGTATGAACTATTGTACACACATGCCGTTTCTCATCCATGGTGCTCTGCAGGGTTGTTTGGTTTATCCCTTGGTGACATTAATGTGGTGGAATATTGACGTCAAGATAGCAGTTTATCTTTGTGACCGAACCCCAGACAGGAGTGGTCTGTCAGTGCTAGAGGTGTGACGGTCCAGAAATAATGTGTCACTGCTCCAACTGCTCCAGTGACAAACCGGTCCAACCACAGATGGAGCTGAGGAGCATGACATAGTATGCAGAGCGCGGTGACACGCTGCCGGTCCAGCCACAGATGGAGCTGAGGAGCATGGCTCAGCGGTGACACGCTACCGGTCCAGTGACAACCGGTACAAGCACAAATGGAGCTGAGGAATATAGCATTGTAGGCTTACGTAGTCAGCTGATGCACGATTTGCTCTGTTCTTCGAATATGTCATGATCACGTCTGTCTTATCTGATTCGATAATGGCACACTGGTGGTAGGTTGGAAGTAGAGAAAATATTTTTTATCTTCAATTAATAAATTCATACATAATAATGTTATTTGTTTTACGTCCCAATAAGTACATTTACGGTTTTCGGAGACGCCGAGGTGTCGGAATTTTGTTCTACAGGAGTTCTTTAACTTGCCAGCAAATCTACTAATAATGTTATTTGCTTTACGTCCCACTAACTACTATTACGATTTTCGGAGACACCGAGATACCGAAATTTAGTCCCACATGAGTTCCTTTACGTGTCTCTAAATCTACCGATACGAGACTGACATAAATTGAGCACCTTCAAATACCACCCTACTGAGCCAGGATCGAACCTGCCAAGTTGGGGTCAGAAGGCCAGCGCTGTACCGACCAAGCTACTCCGCCCGGCACAATTTTATTTCAAGAAGTAAATTACAAGTAGGCTTTCTGGAAAAAAGTAACGATTACAAGTATTTTTTAAATGTAATCGTTACAAGTAATCCGATTACTTTTACCCAGTTACTTCCCAACTAGGAAAATGATAATGTTTTGTGTGCAATTCTTCCCTAAGATTCTGACATGTGAATGACCTATAATGTTGTTTAGAAATCGCCGATGATCATTTTGAAATATCTGACGTTTTAAAAAGTATTCAGTGTTGTGAATTTAAAATGTTCATTGATCATATTCGCCAGATTAAATGATTAGTTATAGTATTAAAAGTGACGTTTAACTATATTTTAACTATGTTAAGAAAAGTCATTAATAATAATCACAATAATATATTATTATTATTATTATTATTATTATTATTATTATTATTATTATTATTATTATTATTATTTGTAGAAACGTTTTAATGCTGAAGTATATTACTGTGGATTTCTTTCGTTCACATGAAATATGTCTCCGTCCTGTTCTTGTCACAACCTCCCTAACGGTACGGGACGACGACGGCTGTGTCACTGGACCGTTTGCGAATAGCAGTAACAACACTTCCCGGTACTGCAAACTGCGAGTCGCAGCGCAAGACTGTCACAGTAGCAGTGGACCGGTAGCAGCAAACTGCGAGTCGCAGCGCAAGACTGTCACAGTAGCAGTGGACCGGTAGAGAAGAGGATCCTGGAGCAGGTTGTCACTGCTCCATTCGGAGAATAGGTGACGCGTACCGGTACGCCAGTACCGACACACCTCTAGTCAGTGCTGTGTGACCTGTCGTATTGGTAAGCAGCACAGGCAGGATACAGCACAAGGCAAGGGAAGGCATTTACAATCGGAAAGTTGTGTGTGCGGTATCCTCTTTCAGGAAGGACGCACGCAGAGTTACGTGGCAGAGCGGCTCGAACTGTCTCAACCAGTCATCTGCAGGTTATGGCAGCGATATCAAGAGCTACATAATGTCAAAAGGTGACCTGATTCAGGGAGAAAACGGAAAACAACGCCGGTTGGACCGATTTCTTCGTTTACAGGTCCTCCGAAATCGCCGCAGTACAGCCAGGAACTTAAGAGGTGAGCCAATTAATGCACATGGGACTCTGTAATCAGCACACACAGTCCGTATTAGACTAAAGGAAGGTCAGCTCAATTCCCGGAGGCCGCTTAAAGTGGCCCGATTGACCTCTCATCACCGAAGATGCCGTCTGCAGTTTCCACAACAGCATGTCAACTGGCATCTCCAACACTGTACTCCAGTATTCTTTGCATATGAATCCAGATTCCAGATTTTTGGGTCAGATGGTCGTATTCGAGGCTGGTGACATCAAGGAGAACGAAATTCGCCTTGTAACGTGCAGGAAACAGTCGCATGCCATCACTGATCCGCCACTGTTTGGGGAGGAATTTATTTGAACCATAAAAGTGACCTCGTAGTCATTCAGGGGCGATGACAGGTGTGCGCTACATTGAGAGAGGTTCTGGAGAACCATGTACTACCGATAGTAGACAATGTTGGGCAACATTTCACATTAGTGCATGCTGGAGCCACTGCACATTCTGCTAGGGCCACCAGGGACTTCCTTGCAGCTGCTGGAATTAAAGTAAAGGACTGGCCCGCATGTAACCCCGACCTAAATTGTATCGAGTATTTGTGGGATCAAATTGGTACGCGTATCCAGAATCGCCCACAGCAGCCCCGCACACTCCAGGAACTGACAGCATGATTGGAAGACTAGCAGCTACCCGCGGCTTCGCTCGCGTGGATTTCGTAAGTTGATCAAAGTAATCGTCCCTCGGCATTGCACTAAGATATTATCTGAAAATTCATAAAGTATAAAAACTCACCCAAAAATTAAGTTTTTCCCCAGAAATTCTTTGTGGTATTACCTTTTGGGGCTAAGACGACCATGCGACATGGGATTGTACATGTGAGAAACAGTCTTCTCAAGTCGAAAACATTAATACACGTTTCTTTATTTTTAAAGTAGATTCCAAATACCTATTCCAACATCTGTAACATCTTCCGTTTTTGAGATATACATAAGTATCCCCATAAAAAGAATTCAACCCCTTGATCAGTCCTTCTCCACCCCCATCTAAGTGTATTTTCCGAAAACCAAAATACACGTTTCTTTATTTTTAAAAGAGATTCCAAATACCAATTTTGCGTGTGTAACATCTTTAGTTTTTGAGATGTACAGTATGTCGCTTATTCATACAGTTTCATATTGTGAAAATAGCAGTATATTTTGGACATTCAAGTGGAGGTTACAGTAATTGTCTTTTAAGAAATTTATTTCTGGTATATTTCTTTACAATACCATACAAAAATAATATTTATAACAACATATAGTAAAAAATACTGCAGAATATAACAAAACAGGACCTTTTCCTACGTCACATTGTTATTCATACGGATGCCAGTTCAACTAATCATGTGAATGAAATCATAGAACCAATCCTAGTACTGTTTGGAGTAACCATTGGCTTTAATGACAGTTTGATACCTACGCTGCATGGAATTTACTAGCCTCGCACATGTTTCATGGCTGATACTGTGCCATTCTTCACCGACCCTTCGTACTTGAACTTATTGAACAGTGGCACGAATTTTCTTCGCCATGACTGCTTTATTTCGTATGGTGTAAGCTATAAGTGCTAGATTGACAACTGTCTGTTTCAGCTCATAGCCAAGATCTTTACCCTTGCCCATTTCTACCAGAACCCGCACAGGTCTAAGACGAATACAACCAGCAACAACTCTCCTCGCACCACACCTACTTACAGTACATATGTTGTCTGATGACGGCATTGATACTAGTGTATGAATAGCAAAGTAACTTGAAGTTTTGGAGTGTATGCAGTTTTTATTTGTGTAAACACAAATTTTGTACATTGAGTGTTTACGTCTTATTGCATTCACGACACACAACTATAAATCAGTAATTCCCGTAAATATATAGGCACATAGAACTCTTTATAACGAAATTGTGTATGAATAGGAAAGTGACATACTGTAAGTGTCCTCATAAAAGGTGTTCAACCCATTTTCCCCCTTTTTTCACCCCCCTTAATGGGATTTTCCAAAAATAAATACGTGTTTCTTTATTTTTAAAGGAGATTCCAAATACCAATTTTTACGTCTGTAAACTTTCAAGTTTTTCAGATATAGATATCCTCATTTTAAAAATGCAACCCCCTTTTCACCCCCTTAGCGACGGAATATCCAAAAATCCTCCCTTAGCGAGCACCTACATGTTTTTATAAATGTATTCCCAAAATTTCATTTGTCAATAGTTTTGGCTCGGCGATGATGAATCAGTCGGTCAGTCAGGACAAGTTATTTTATATATATATGAGAGAGAGAGAGAGAGAGAGAGAGAGAGAGAGAGAGAGAGAGAGAGAGATGGGGAGCTATCCCCCAGGATGCAATCCAGAGGCTTATCAGAAGAATACCACGCCGGTGTGCTGCTGAGCTACGAGCCAGAGGAAGGAACACGTAGTACTGAAAAGTGTTAAGTGTAAGTTTGTTTGTTTTTAGTTGCATTCAAGTGCAGTGATTTTCGGTTTTGGACCACTGTGTCTGTTTGGGACAATCAAGCGTAAACGTTTATTTTTGATTGATTTTTGGTTTCTGTACAAATAAATGAACATGTTTTGGTTCTGTATAATTAACGTCTGCAAAATAAAGGCACACAAACTATTACAGCCGATCAAAAGTTTGATACTTTTTTGTGAGCAGTAAATATGTGTCCTTGATATCCAGCATTATGACAAATGTTGTAACATATTTGTCTGTTCCAGATTACAAGAATGGTAGTCACCACCACCACAACCACAGAGGTCCTCACACAGAATATTAAACGTGAAGCAGCCATGATAATTACTTGGAGGTGCCCTCCTTCTGGTAAATACTTCAAGTTGGAATTTTTTTCTCTCTGTTTCAATGATAGTGGAAAATACATTTGAACTATTTCTGTACGAAGGGCTGATTGGGATGTGGAAACTGGAATTTAAAAAAAATGGTATAAAACTAAACCCGGTTGTTGAACTCGGATGGTTGGCGCTCTTTTCAGGGGCCTCTGTCTGTTGGCTTTTAGGGCTGCTAAACTGCAGGAGATCGCTATCTAGAATTGCTGGCTCAATTGTCAGACATATTTCTCATCAATAAGTTACGGTTTACAAATAATTTATCAGTTCGCAACTTTATACTGATAAATAACCCAGGATGAAACAGTTTACCTCGGATTATGCGGAAAGGGAGGCAAAATTTAAAAAACTCGCATAGTAATGAATTACATTTGCATAAAATGCTTAAAACCTGTGTACATTTAAACACTACCTCTACTAAACCTTACAAATAGAAATGAAAAACTGTCTTAAAATTAGAACACGACTAAACCTCCCAGGAGCGGTTTGAACGAGTGAAGAGTGCTTCAAACTAAACTGCCCATTGTTCTTTATTTCTCACACTTAAAACTCATTATTGACTATAAAGGGCTTATAAGGATAAATCAGTCGCACGCTGGGAATTAATTGCTGTTTTTCGGCTATGGTTCATTTGTGTGCCCCCCCCCCCCCCACTGTATGCCTCGTATTATGCGAAATATCATATTATCGAGACTAGACTCTAGTTGGAATTTTCCATTAAATCTCACGATAGCTATTTTCTTCTTCCTTGGTGCTATTTTCAGGTAATAATAAAAATGTTGTGAAACGAAAAAATAAAATCTGAAAAATAACTTGCTTGTCACTTAATCCAATGATTCACTGTCTCAGTAGTGAAGAATTGTCAATTATATAAGAAACTTTTGTGGGCCTGATACTGTATGGACTATTATTTGCATAATTATACTCGGGTAATATTTAGGATCCTTGACCCCTGTAGTTGGGGGACGCAGACGGATACATTCACGGTATCCCCTGCCTGTTACGAGGCGACTGAAAGGGGCGACATTAGAACACGAGACTGCTTGTAAGTGGTACCATTACGTGCAGGACACCATTGGTCGACGTTACTTGCGACTAGTAGGGTAAACCTACCTTATTTCGTGACATACTTCATTTCGTGATACGCGACATATTATTGATCCTGAAGTAAGGTAGGCGTTCTACATTGAGTTCTACCAGTCCTCAATACATAGCAGAGTGCCTTTACATGGGGAAAATATTCTGAGCGGGAATTGCCGCTGGGTGAAGGACAGGCAGTTGACTGTATGTTGTGTGGATGGAAACACGCTACTTGTTGGTCTGTTCCTGTAGTAAAACGTTATTAAGGTAAGTTGGTCAAGTAATTATTCAGACAAGTATATGCAGTTATATTCTCTAAGGAACACACTTATAATATCAGTAGTCAGAGTTGGATTTAAGTGCGTTATTAATGAAATCATTGCTTAGGAAAATGACTACGACTCTTACGTTTTGTGTCCATTTCAGACATAATAGCTCCAGCGTTAAGCAAATGTGTGAAGAAGGAAAACAGCAACAAGCTCAAAAACACGGGTCTTATGAACGAAAGAAGACGAGCCTATTCATCAGTTGACCTTCGGAGAGCGCACAGAAGATTTTGGAAGAAAAATGGTCTATATAAAAAGCTGCTAAACATTTCAGCGTTCAGTGGAGTACTCTAAAAGACTATTGGAAAAATGGGTAGATCGTTTGCCCTTACGGGTGAACTGGAGATTATGTTAGTTAATTTCATAGTAAAAATGCAGGAAACAGGGATCGGTCTGAACGTAAACCGAATAAGACATGTTGCGTATGCTATGGCCAAGGAACAGTATGCAAACAGACAAAGTTCCCATTCAGTGAAGTGAAAAATTGTGCAAGCTGGAAATGTTGCAGGTGAATTCGGTCCACTTCTAATCATTCTTAAACGAGTGAGAATGTCAGATTCATTGACGAATGGTGCCACCCTATTGCCTCAGTAGCCCTGTCACAGAGTGGATGAATTAACAGTGAAGTTTTCTTAAAGTGGTTCAAGGCATTTGTTCGAGGCCTTGGTGCAGAAAGACCTGTGATTCTGATAATGAATTCCCATGTCAGTCACGTGACACCAGAGGTATTGGAAATTTCATCCAAGAACGAAATTATCGTTGACTATTCCACCGCATACCAGCCACACATTCCTAATCGGGCCAGAGCTGCCAACACACATCGAACTACACCTGTTTCTGATCAAGCCAGAAAATCCACTACACATATCACTACAGTGAAAACGGTATCTACGGAAAAACAGAAGTCAAACAAGAAAAATGATGACATTTGCGCCACCTGTAACGACAGATTGAGTAATGGAAGAATAAGTCCTTGGATTCAATGTTGCTTCTGTTTGCGATGGTTCCATGAAAGTTGTCAGTCCATTGATTCATCTGATGCTATTGTATTTATGTGTAGTGTTTGTGAATATGTCGGTAACAACGATACCGATACTGAAAATGAGTGAAAAGTGCGTGAAGTGAACTGTAACAATGCTCAGAAAAGTTATCACGGAGTTAAGTACATTATCACGAAGTTAATTATACTGTCACGGAATTAGGTATGCTATCACGAAATTAGGGAGCATGCCCACTTCGCTCATTACGTGTTATAACTCAAAATGTTTCGCATTTTTTGAACGTTCTTTATCATGTGTTTGTAGAATAATGTATAGGTACTCAGCATGTAAAATATAAAATTCCTAGATCGAGTATTTGTCCTGATATATTATTTATAATCCTTAATATCACGAAGTTAGGTAGGTTTACCCTACCATCTTGCTAGGAAAACTATGGGTCTACATTACATAGGAACAGTACCATTATGTGAGAAACACTGCAGGTCTGGGCGTTGCTTGTGATCAGCGTCATCTTGTACATTCCACCGGTCGGTTCCAATCTGTTCAGAATGGGCTATCTTGGGTACATTTATTTTTACGGACTGACTGTTGTGAAGATCGTGCCGCCGACTCGTAGGACATGTGAGCCATACGGTTTTAATCTGTAGTTATCGTGTTATTGTGAACTCGGCGTTTTGGCCTTGACTCATGTGCGGAGATATCGCGGGAGAGGACACAGTAGGAACGATTGACGTAAACATCTAAACAATCAGTCGGTAAAGATCTTTGGCGCCTGTCCTGAGTGGAGAAAGTCATGCATTGCAAATTGACCCACACAGAATGAAGGAAACGATGATTTTAAAGCATTAGAGTTACATCTCCAGTCTTCACACCTAGATGTTGTCGCGTATAAAGTTAAGTCAAAATCTTGAACTGGCTCACCTTTCAGGCTCGCTGGATTTCCCGGTGCATCTTCACACAATTTCTGTACTAACATAAGATTTTCCACGTTTCTGTTACATGCATTCTTAGTCTCTTCTACAGATCCCCAAACCGGACTGTCGTGTAAAACTCCTCCAATTTCTTCGATTACCGAATTATAGCATTTGTCCAGGTATCCTTTCCCAAGCTCAGATTCTTGAGGAATAGCTCGGTTGCAGTATTTTTCCTGAAAGACACGAAGATGAGGATTGTTCAGTTTATTGTACGAAATGTTTGCCGCAATCATGGTGTGGCCATAAATCCGTAAACACGTTACGTCCTGAAGAAGAATGCCATTCTTTCTGTTAGTCAAGTTTTTCTTGTAACTGGTACCCATTCACATTCCCTGTACGTGAGCTCTGGTATTAGTGATGTGTGAACTAAACACTTTATTCCGCATGAAAACAGTTTCGCGCAGAGTTGACAAACATTACTAAACCGTCTATAGTGTGATCTGCATCACATTCACTCCAGGATCTTAGGTGTCTTCTATTGCTCTTTTATTTCGGCATTGTCTGTACTTAAAAATCAGATTACCGGGCGAGTTGGCCGTGCGATTAGGAGCGCGCGGCTGTGAGCTTGCATCCGGGAGATAGTGGGTTCGAATCCCACTGTCGGCAGCCCTGAAGATGGTTTTCCGTGGTTTCCCATTTTCACACCAGGCAAATGCTGGGGCCGTACCTTAATTAAGGCCACGGCCGCTTCCTTCCAACTC
Organism: Anabrus simplex; assembly: GCF_040414725.1. NCBI lineage: Eukaryota > Metazoa > Arthropoda > Insecta > Orthoptera > Tettigoniidae > Anabrus > Anabrus simplex. The sequence continues at coordinate 804,033,300 of NC_090266.1, forward strand.
CTAGGTCTTTCCTATTCCATCGTCGCCATAAGACCTATCTGTGTCGGTGCGACGTAAAACAAAATAACAAAAAAATCAGATTTGCGAAATCACTAAGCTGGTCCATCGTCTTAACAATCCTGTGAATATCAACGCCGTAAGCATAAAACCTATTGACACTTTCAGAACCGTTGCCACTCGTATCGCTTGAATGCATTGCTTACTGAACGAAGAGCAACTGAGCACTAGAATATGTTTGCTAAGCAGAAAACCAATAGATCATTTAAGGCCGCTTCCTTAGAACCATTAGACTCCTCCACCTAAACGAAATAGTAAATATTCCCCTCTGGGGTGTTTGTACTTCAAAACTATTAACAGTAGCATTATTGTCAAAAGGTATTTCATTGTGTAATGCCCTTGATGCTTGAGAAGAGGGTGCCGAGAGCCAACAGTATATTTCTAGTCTCATAGCTTCCATTCTTCAGGGACATTAGCGGTAATTGAAGCTGAAGACCTTACACGAGTTCATGGGTGTCCATATAACAGTTTGTAAGGGGGGGGGGGGACCTGAGGGTACGTAGTATTTAATATTTTGGAAGATAAATGGCGACTTGTATTCTGCGGTAGAATAACCCACGGCATGCCTATTGGTGGGGGACGGTACTGCCGCTTTTACGTATTACTGACTTTTAAATCATTTTCTTGAAAGGAAAACACCTGACTACACTCTATTTTTGCCTTTCTCTGACAGCTAGGGGGGGGGGGGGGAGACTCCACCTTGCCCCCGGGTATGGGCGCCCTTGTACGAGTTACTAGAAGAGTTCGTGGGAGGATTTGGTTCAGATTCCACATAAAAATATATGCTCCGACTCCGATTCCGACTGCTGTAAAAATAGTCAGCAGTCGTTAACTCACTAGGTGAAAGATTATAATAATAATAATAATAATAATAATAATAATAATAATAATAATAATAATAATAAACGCACAAGAAACGTAGACGCATGGATTCGAACTTAAGTGTCAGCTACGGTATCTGACACTATCCAGTCGTTTTTACAGGCTGAGCTGTTAATTCACTAGACAGCCCACAAATAAATTAAGATAAATCTGTTGACATACAGCAATCGTCAATTGTGCCTGTTGTCTTCAATCATAGGAATCAAAGACCAGTAGCGGCGATTGGGAATTAGGAGTGGGGGGGGGGGGTACTTTAGACAAGAAAAAGTACCTGGGTTTGTTAATAATTAAAGAAAATAAAGGAACGAATTTGCAAATAAGGCAACAGGTCTCGTACAAATGTGTTTTTAAAGATAATTCTTGTAATTCCTAGTTCAAGGCCAGCTAAAATGGAATAAAAATGTAGTTTTCTCCACACAGTTGGGGGAAGGGCAACCTCCCACCCCAATCGCCGCCACTGTCAAAGACGTTATGCTTAATGTAACGATGAAATAAAATGATTTTGCATTAAGCAATAAAATAATGTGCCTAATTAAAAAGGAAAGTAAGTAATGAAAAGAAATAAAAGGAAATAATACGCCTTATCTCTACGCTTACCATCTAACCTAAACTATTAATGGACCAAATACTATCGTACGTACGTATTCCAGAAAGCGGCTGTACTTTTAAAGTTGTTGGTGACAGTTGGTAGCGAGTACCGGTTTGATTCGAACCAATGCAATTTATATTCTATCACTCATACACAGCGCTTCTACCAATTATATGATCACATCCCATTATCGGAACAGGTCACAGGACATCAGCTTAGCGATGAGGTATATTGTTAACGGGTTTATCGGAAAGATAGCTGCTCCTTTACTCTCTAGAAACACTTTCCTGCGCTGTTTGTTACAGTACGTGCCGATCTAGAAATCGGATTTCGGCGATGTCTAAAAGTCGGGATACTACAGTGTGTATGTATGTATGTATGTATGTATGTATGTATGTATGTATGTATGTATGTATGTATGTATGCATGCATGCATCAGTTTCAAGGCCAGTACTGTACGGGTTTACCCTGGTTGGTGGATCTCTTATGCTAAGATTCTTCGATTTTAGCTGGAGGCCAAATTTTGTGCGGTTGAGTGTACATGGGAGGTGAATTACATTTTGATAATCATTCAAATCAAACCTGATAAAATACTAAATGCGAGGAACAAAATACCATGCAGCCAGGGGCGGCTCGTGAGGCAGTGCCGGTGTGCCATGACACCACCAATGTAACGAAGAAAGAATGAAACTTTTGTCTCTCGAACCGTTCATATTACATTTAAATTTCGAGAAACTGTATGGATTATCGTATTGCCTGAATTCGAACGTGCGCGCAAACCGACGTGCGCAACGCTTCAATTTTACTCACTAAAGTACTGCATGTACACCAGTCCCGCGGTGTAGAGGTAACGTGCCTGCCTCTTACCCAGAGGCCCCGGGTTCGATTCCTGGCCAGATCAGAGGTTTTTAACCAGGATCTGAGGGCTGGTTGCGAGGTTTACTCGGTCTACGTGATTACAATTGAGGAGCTATCTGATGGTGTGAGATGGTCCAGAAAGCCAAGAATAATGGCAAAGATGATTCGTCGTGCTGACCACATGACACCTCGTAACCTGCAGGCCTTTAGGCTGAGCAGCAGTTGCTTGGTAGGCCATGGCCCTTCGGGGCTGTTGCGCCATAGGGTTTGATTTGGTTAGAGTGCAGCATGTGATAAACACACACACACACATATGGCAAGCACAATGGAGACAACACCCGACGTTACCAGTTTAGACATTCTTAGTTATTTCGTGTTAAAGCAGATAAATAATGGTCTTTTTTCATCCCACTAACTAGTTTTGTGGTTTTCGGAGAAGCCGAGGTGCCGAAATTTAGTCCTGCAGGAGTTCTTCTAGTTTCCAGTAAATTAACCGACACGAGGTTGACGTGTTCGAGCACCTTCAAATACCACCGGACTGAGCCAAGATCGAATTTGCAAGTTGGGATCAGAAGGCCAGCCCCTCAACGGCCTAAGCCACTCAACCCGGCTGTTAAAATATACATTTAGCGACCTTTTTAAAAACTCGTATTAGCCACAGAAATAAATCTTTCTCTATCAGCAATGTAACATTCGTGTTTTTGCGGTAAATGTTATGTTTCGTTGATGGAAGATGGCGACACGGTTACCTACAAGAATGCAGGCACAATTCATATTTGCTAACTTTTCTGCTGTTTATTTAATGTGTTTTTGAATAGCGTCGTTAAATTATTTTTGGGTTTAATATATAAATATAATTATATTCGGTACAGAAGATATACCTTCCAAATGTAATGTATGTGTGTATGGTAGCCTTGAAGCCTACAGGTTGAAGGTAAGACATTTTGTTAATTTAATTTTCGCGGCAACTAAAATTGTCACCAAATGCTTTTCTTGGCAATAGCCAGGCTTATTTATTCCTGTGTGAGGCTAACGTGTTACTTTCAGTTCCGTTCTTATTACGGGTAGTTCATTTGAAGGTTTCATTAGAGGTTATGTTTACAAGCCAGATACTAGTATGCTTCTGTTTTTTTAATTTTTTTATTTAGACATATGTCACCAACAGAGACCTTCTCCACTTATAGGTGGATTTTATAAAACATAATACATATTATCAAGAACATAAATTGTAAAAAAGTAAAAAAAATACTATCCAAATATGAAAATAATAAGAGGGAAGAGAAAAAACTAACATGAGAATGCAATAAATTCAGTAAATTTAGCATAAATAGTATTATACACAAGTACAATTTTTCTAATATATTATTTCAATACAAACCTGTTGTTGGCCTACCTGATTTTTATTTACACTAACTACTAGATGATACAATATTTTATTTTCTATCAGAAGATGTTATCTGTGAAACTGCAACTCTGAGGCAAACGTGTTACTTTCATTTCCGTTCTTATTACGAGTATTTCATTTGAAGGTTTCATTAGAGGTTTTGGAACAAATAGCCCTACTTTCGGCAAGCAGACCCTACGTAGGCTATATATTCAGAACTTTTTTCTGAGAGGTTGTAAATTTGATCAACAATTTTATTAAAACAGGACTTGTGAGAAAAATGCATGTGGGTTAGCGTAAATATTTATATTACTTCTTCAGTTTCTAAATACGTTTCAATTGATACTTCATTAAAAGAAAGGTCATTTATAATAGCACAGTTAAATAATGTAACTTCATGTAACTTATAGCATTGGTAAATATTCATAGTCTGTACTTGCAACTTTGGAAGATTTGCTTACAAGTGTTGGAAGTTTCTAGCACGACCAGTAGAATGAAAACAGGCCGCCAGTGCAATGAACTCATTCATATTTTGTGCGACAATGCATAAAAATGCTGCATGATGCAGGCGGGCCTGGTGGTTAAGGGGGCCCGCAGACTTCGTAATTAAATGAATGAATGAATTAAATAAGTACATTAATTTTGAACGAAAAAGAAGACAACTGTGTGCAAAATGGACTCGAAAATATTACTTTTACATTTCGTAAGTAGATATCAGGTGAATGAATCTAGCTATTATTATTATTATTATTATTATTATTATTATTATTATTATTATTACAATAATAATAATATTACAGTATAGTATTACAATAATAATAACACTAATAATAATAATAATAATACAGTAATATTGTGTTGAGTCTAGCGTGGTCTCCTCGTCACACGAGCGACACGTTTTCTCACAAAACGCTCTTTAAAATATATCACCATGACAACCTCTGTAACTGATTTACTCGTACAAATCTTCTAGTAGTAGGGAGCTGCAAGTGTCAGAGACTTATGGGGTCATTTTTCAAGTTTCTAACTCTTCCACTTACGATTTCTTCCGCCGAATGATCATTTTCGAAACTAGAACTTACGAAGTGATATGACTCAAGACAGACTCACTGATGTCCGTTAAGTAATCAATACGGTACCTTTACATTCCAGAAATCATTTAAAAGTATAAAAACAAAATATAGCCCCCACAAAATATAAATTTTAAAATACAAGTATATGAATTATTTTTTAAATCTTGCCGCAAGTCTTCTGCACATGCTGTATCAAGGTTTTGCTTGTATTTGCTGCAGTTTAATTTTTGTGTTATTAATAGGCACTAAACTATTTCTTGGAAAGGACCCAATTTTAATCTTTGCAGGCGAGCCCGTATCATATACGTATACGGCTATAGAAGAAACAGAACGCCGAATATGTAAAAAATCAAATCGAAATTCGCCGTCAGACTTCGTACCGTTCCCGCATAACTTGTCCAAACTATTAAACTGTTTCGATCTAACCTCTTCATCACTTCCATTATAGGCTATGTGCAGGTTTCCTGCGAGTCTCACTATGAATAACTTTAGCACGCTTCGTTTTACTTTACCGTGACATCGTAGTTGACTCATCTACTGACAAAAGGTGTCTCATTTCCTGGTACACACTGTAGGGATTTAAACACTTGACGTCCGGGAGAGGCCCAGGAACAAGGGCTGAACACGGAAAGTTCGTTCATTTTAGACCCGAACAGTCTCGCAATAAACATAAAATCAGGGCAGCATGCGGTCGTTGGTTGGTGAAAAAGAGTACCGTACCGGTACAGTATTTATTACCAAACCGAGCAAGAGGCCGTGCGGTTAGAGTCGCGCAGCTGTGAGCTTGCATTCGGGAGATACTGGGTTCGAACCCCACTGTCGGCAAACCTGAAGATGGTTTTCCGTGGTTTCCCATTCCCGCACCAAGAAAATGCTGGGGCTGTACCTCAAGGCTACGGCCGCTTCCTTCCCACTCTTAGCCCTAAGACCTATCTGTGTCGGTACGACGTAAAGTAGATCGTAAAAAAAATTGCCAATACTTAATTACTAAAAGCGGTCGACGTTGAGGTGTCACGTTAGTTACATGGACATTAATGAAAAATATATCATAAACCAATATACATCTATATTGTTATAATAATAATAATAATAATAATAATAATAATAATAATAATAATAATAATAATAATAATAATAATAATAATATGTTAGGCTGCGAGGTATTACTTTCATATTATACCGGTACATTTTTGCTGTAAAAATTTTGGGGTAGGGGTTTTCATCCCGAAAACACTCCTCATATCTACGCCGGGTTTCACGAGCAGTAAATTTTCAAAATAGAAACGAAAAGACCGAATGCGGTCAGTTGGACAAATGTTGGACCATATTTAAGATATTCTGTCACATTCTCAAGTTTTTGTCATAATTTATTTTGTTAACTTTAGAGCATAAGTGCATGCATGTTTCTAGGGTGTTTAGTCCTAATGACTGCCAAGCTGTTCGTCTTTGCATTAAAAGTTTTCCCGAACATTAAGGGTAGAGTTGTAAAAGAGAAATTGTCCGTGGTGTTAACGTTTTAAGTTTCATCCGCACCGGACACAAATGCATTGCACCACTTCACCGTTGCAGTTGTATCGAAAGCTTGTGAAACTATTTAATACATAGAAGGGAGGGGAAGGGTGACCTTGGGAAGCAATAAACCCTGTAACAACTAAGTAATCATTCCAATGAGTGGAAGGGCAGGGTGCAGGAGCAACGCACGCAGAGAGTAATGTTGATCAGAGATTCACGGAACCATTCACCCAATTTTTTATAGCAGGAAATTGGTGTCTTTAAACGGTAACCAAGATGGTATATAGCTGACTTAAGGAATTATATCTAAGCCAGGCGTTGGCACCAGCCGTTCTGCTAATCAGTTCTCCTATGAAAAGTCCAAAAATACTGTTCGATAATATACTAAATGATAAATTCTGGTAGGTCTTACACAGTCATTCCAAAACATTTACTTCCTGACAAACAGCGAACATTCACTCACAGTAAACTACACGAAACTGACTAGTATCAAATAGTTGTTCTTTCGTTCCACAATTTCTACAGGACCAATCTCCCATACACACATCAGCGACAGTCCAGAGGTGGTTCGCCGAAGAGAACGAAATCCGGTCTTATAGACTGGCCTCTTTGCATCCCGGATCTCAGCCCAATCGAAAACGTGACAAAGCGTCTCATGATGGTAAACTGTCCTGACACCCCTCGCCCCCTCCCAAGGTCCCAACGTGACCTTTGGGATATAGCCCTTGATGCTTAGGAGGAGGTTGCCGAGAGACAGAGCGATATATTGCTCGTCACCTAGCTTCCATTCCTCAGACTTAAATTGGTAATCGAAGCCGAAATCCTCTTTAGGAGTTACTAGACGAGCTTGCGGTGTGGTTCGGATTTCACGTACAAGCATATGTTCCGTCTACTGTAAAAGTATCGTCAGCAGTCGTTAACTCACTACGATGAGATTATCGTACTAAGGGTTCAGTTAGACACATCCCCCACGGCATCGTGCGATGGACGACGCCGATGACTACGTTGAACACACCAAAAAATTGTAGGGATTTGGTTTCGAACTTCAGCTGTCAAATGCGATATCCGTTATTATCAAACCGTTTTACAGACAGAGCTATTAATTCACTGACCAGCGCACAGATAAATTGAGATAGTTTTATTAAAGTACAGCAGTCCTAGTTATGTCTATTGCCTTCAATCATAGGAATCAAAGAAAAGGCCATTTGTTATACTTACTGTAGCGATGAACGAACATGTTCTTTTAGCGTTAAACAATGCAATAATGTGTACTTAAACGCAAGCAAGTAATAACAAAAATGGAAATAATACGCCTTCACACAATGCTTACTAACTTACCTTAGATATTACTTGACGAAATACCATCGTAAGTACTGCTATTCAGAGGTGAATCTAAATAAGGGAATTAACGATAACTGCCACCTCTGCGGACCATGTGACCTTGCCGCGGTGGGGAGGCTTGCGTGTCCCAATAACGCAGATAGCCGAGCCGCAGGTGCAACCATATCGGATGGGTATCTGTTGAGAGACCAGACTAACGAATGGTTCATCGAAAGGGGGGTAGCAGCCTTTCGGTAGTTGCAAGGGCGGCAGTCTAGATGATTGACTGATACGGCCTTGTAATAATACTCAACATGGCTTAGCTGTGTTGATACTGCTACACGGCTGAAAGCAACGGGAAACTACAGCCGTAACTACTTCCCGAGGACATGCAGCTCTCTCTGTATGAAGGATGTACTGATGATGGCTTCCTCCCGGGTAAAATATTCCGGAGGTAAACTAGTCCCCCATTCGGATCTTCGGGTGGGGACTACACGAGAGGGGACGATCATCAGGAGGAAGGATACTGACCTTCTGCGAGTCGGAGCGTGGAATGTTAGAGTTTGAATCGTTGTGGTAGGTTAGAGAATCTGAAAAGGGAGATGGATAGGCTAAAGTTAGATGTAGTTGGTATAAGTGAAGTACGTTGGCAGGAAGAACAGGAATTTTGGTCAGGCGACTACCGAATTATCAACACTAAATCAAACAGGGGAAATGCAGGAGTTGGTTTAATAATGAATAAGAAAATAGGGCAGCGGATAAGCTACTACGACCAGCAAAGTGAAAGAATTATTGTTGTCAAGATAGACACCAAACCAATGCCCACCACAATAGTGCAGGTCTATATGCCTACTAGTTCAGCGGATGATGAAGAAATTGAAAGAATATATGAGGAGATCGAAGATTTAATTCAATATGTAAAAGGTGACGAGAATCTAATTGTGATGGGAGACTGGAATGCAGTGGTAGGCCAAGGAAGGGAAGGTAGTACAGTAGGAGAATTTGGATTGGGACAAAGGAACGAAAGAGGAACTCGGCTGGTTGAATTCTGCACTGATCATAATTTAGTCCTTGCCAATACTTGGTTCAAACACCACAAACGACGGCTGTATACGTGGACGAGACCTGGAGACACTGGAAGGTATCAAATAGACTTCATTATGATTAGGCAGAGATTCAGAAACCAGGTGTTGGATTGCAAAACTTTCCCAGGAGCAGACGTTGACTCTGACCACAACTCGTTGATCATGAAATGCCCTCTGAAGTTGAAGAAATTGAAGAAAGGAAAGAATGCAAAAAGATGGGATCTAGACAAGTTGAAAGAAAAGAGTGTGAGAGATTGTTTCAAGGAACATGTTGCACAAGGACTAAATGAAAAGGCTGATGGAAACACAATAGAGGAAGAGTGGAGAGTCATGAAAAATGAAGTCAGTAGGACGGCTGAAGAAATGTTAGGAAGGAAGAAAAGATCAACTAAGGACCAATGGATAACTCAGGAGATACTAGACCTGATTGATGAACGACGAAAATACAAGAATGCTAGAAATGAAGAGGGCAGAAAAGAATACAGGCGATTAAAGAATGAAGTGGATAGAAAGTGCAAGGTAGCAAAGGAAGAATGGCTGAAGGAGAAGTGCAAGGATGTCGAAGACTGTATGGTCTTGGGAAAGGTAGATGCTGCATACAGGAAAATCAAGGAAACTTTTGGAGAAAGGAAATTTAGGTGCATGAATATTAAGAGCTCACATGGAAAGCCACTTCTAGGGAAAGAAGACAAAGCAGAAAGATGGCAGGAGCATATCCAACAGTTGTATCAAGGTAACGATGTAGATAATTTGGTTCTGGAACATGAAGAGGCTGTTGATACTGATGAAATGGGAGACCCAATTTTGATGTCAGAGTTTGACAGAGCTGAGAGTGACCTAAATAGGAACAAGGCACCTGGAATTGATGATATTCCCTCTGGACTACTGACTACCTTAGGAGAAACCAGCATGGTAAGGTTATTTCATTTAGTGTGCAGGATGTATGAGACAGGAGAAGTCCCATCCGATTTTCGGCAGAATGTTGTTATACCTGTTACGGAGATTTCCGTGGTAGTTAGAGGTGAAAGAAGGTGCGGGGTGGTGAACAGGTCTCAAGCTACGAAAGTAAAATTAATTTATAAATTTAACAAGGTTATATTTTCTTTTCAAAATAAAGAAATAAGTACGGCAGGTACAGAGTAGCAAGTCAACAAAATGTAGTTACAATATTTACTGGATTTGGGCTTCGCGCCCCGACTTCACACTTCTAGGGCAATTAGCCCAACTTTACTCCAAAATAAGTTTTACCAGAGGGGCCGAAAACCCCCATTCATGTTCAAGAGCACTTGCCCCAAATTACACAGCAAGGCCTCCTCGAGGCATACAACACTTAATTTTCAAGAAAGAGCCACACGCTCTCAAACTTTAAGCCTCTCAAAGGCCACACCAAACTCCACCTTCAAGTTGTCCTCTCAGGACATAGACACAGGGGTAACATATCCAACCTACTGAGGTCTATTAAATGAAAAGGGGTAATTACATGACCTCTAAAATAACAATTAGAGAGGAGGCGATCTGCTCTCCTAATGCATTTGTTTTTTTTAAAACCTAATCTGGCTCTAGGCCGCTAATACAAGGGCTAATCCCATACTACAGAGGTGACTTAAGAAGGAAACAATTTACATTACGTTAAAGAAGAATAGGTAGAGAAAACAAAATAAGTTCACCTCAAAGCAATATGAGTGGGAGCTCGAGAGGGTTAAGCACTCTCTATCCCAATATGTAGTTTAAAAGATAGAATAGATACAAGTTTTTTTACATTTTAAGGAAGGTTACATAATGGAACAACTTCGGACCCGCCCCGAGAGTTAAACTGCTGAGCTAGCAAAGAAGGAAGTTATTAATCGGCCATTACCTTGTTGTTGACCGCTGCCGACGAAAGAGGCGCTTCCCGCCCCCTGCTATGTACTTTACACACTGAAAGATGGAACAGAAGTGGCCCGGAGACCCTAAAATCAGCAGTTTATATACTCTCGCGGAAAGTTCGAGGCGTTTGGGGAATGAGAACACCCTCCCACAAAAACTTTATTGGCTAACCAAGAAAACCCCTACACAATATGAAGAAGAAACACCTAATTGGTGGAAAATTAATTCAAGAAATTCGGGATTGGGTAGATACAAAACAAGGGGAAAGAAAGGGATAATATTGCCAACTTAAATAATGACTGAAAGAAATTTAGCAAAGAACAAACTTTTGAATTCAAAATTTCTCCAAAAAAACAGTTCTTTCACTCCGCACTAGGGTGCACGATTGTTGATCTTCAGTAGTGTCCTCTAGAAGAGAAAGTTCACACTTCTTACTACAAGTAAAACAAAAATACGTCGAAAATGACACAGTTCAAAAACTCCAAAATTTCCAGGTAGTGACATCTTCTGAGAAAGTAGAAAATTAATACCGTAGATAAAGTTCAGACTTCCTCCAGCAGGGGAGTTTCAATTGGCGCACATTTTAAATTAGCGGCGTGGAGGTGTACCGCCCGGTACAGACCTCCCCCCCCCCAAAAGTTCCTCCCGGGGGTGACACTGGCAATTTGTTTGGAAACAAGTTTCAAGTTTTGATTTTGATATGGGGATTAATTGCAGAAGTATTTATAGGATTTTCTTAATGTGGTTTGATTCAGTTTCAAATTTTGTGTTGTGACAGGCGAAGTAAAGTCTTTATGTTTGTAGAAATTCAGTAGGAAAACTTTAGTTTTTAAAGTTGAGGAAAATTTTCTAAGTCCACCAAATATTGCAGTAGAATACCCAAGAAAAGGTAGTAAAGTTGATCTGGAATGTCCATATAGTTGATGTCGATTAAGTTGGATGGCCAGACCGGCCGTTGCAGCTTGCATCCAAAGGCGGCCGCTCGGACCCCTCAAGTACCCTGAGATACCGCTCGCCCGCACTATGAGGGGAGCAGTGGTGTTGAAGCACGCCGCGCCCGCGGTGAACATGTACAGGCTGCGGGCAAGTAGCAGGTCGTGCGCCGCACATCAGCCTTGGCCGGGAGGAGGGCTCCGGCTCGCCGTGCACATGTCGTCCTCGCTGGGGCCGAGGGGGCCCTTCCTCTAACCCAGTCGCAGCACGGCGCCGCGCGGCTGCGGGGGCACTGAAACATTAAAGCTAGGCGGCAGAATTGTTGGACCATCATCATTTTTTGAGGGCACAGGCTTTGTGGAGAGGTTGAGGGGCCAGCGGCGTGCAGAAATTCATTTCAGATGCGAGCCACTGTGTGTAGTGGAGCAGGAGTCGGGAGCGTGGTAATGGCCGTGGCAAGGACAGGATGGCAGTTTAATGGTTCGGGGCAGGTTTCACAAAAATGCTTACATATAAAACAAAATACTAGAGAAGGGGCAGAAAGCCTTAAAAGTGAAAACCTTCAAAAAAAAATATAACCTTCGTATTCCTTTCAAATTACATGAAGCAAGTTAACACAAAATTTACACCGGTTTCACCTGTGACAGATGAACCCTAAATATCCTCTCGGTGGCTGGATTGCTTAATAACAACTTAACCGGCGTAAGGAAATCGAGAATGACACACGGCCCATGGAATCTGGGGGCAAGCTTGCCCGCGGGAACAAAATTCTTGACCATTACTTGGTCACCTACCTTCAAAGGGGTGGGTCTCCGTCCACGATCATACCTTTCCCTAACCTTTTCATGAGACACAGTGAGATTGGCTTTAGCCTTCTTCCAAAGATCTTTAATGTTGTCCGGATCTATTGTCTCAGGTAGAATGTCACTCAGGGACCAGCGTGTTGGGAACAAACTTGAACATCAAAGAGGCTGGAGTAAATTTATGTGATTCATGAACCGTCGAATTCAAAGCAAAAGCTAACCAATGCAGGGACGTGTCCCACCTGGAATGATCTTCATGATGATAGGCAATAAGCGCGGACCTGAGATTACGGTTAACCCGTTCAGCCAGAGATGGTTGACGGTAATAAGCAGAAGTAGTTACATGAGAGATGGACAAGTCAAAACAGAATTTACGAAAAAGATTTGATGTGAACGCCTTAGCATTATCAGACACAATATATTGGCACGGACCAAAAGGAGCAAAAATAGAATTTAGGCAAGTAATGGTGGACTGAGCGGTAGCCAGCTTAGTCGGAAATAACCAGGAAAATCTTGTAAAACCATCTACACATACAAAGATGAACTTGTTCGCATTTCCCTTTGACTGGGGGAAGGGTCCTACATAATCAATATACAGGCGTTCCATGGGGCGCGACGCTTGATGCGAAGACAAAAGGCCTACCTTGGTGGACATGGTTGGTTTACTAAGCAAACAAGATTTACAAGCTTTTACTAGTTCACGGATTTCACCGTCCATACCCTTCCAGATGAACCTTTCACGAATCTTTTCACGAGTTTTAAAGATTCCAAGATGCCCCCCTAATGGGGTCTCATGATAGTATTTGAAGATCATAGGCACAAGAACAGGTGGAACGACAACCTTCATCATCTTATCATGCCTCGAAGGGCAACATAGAACACCATTCCTCAGAACATAAGGGACAACATGTTCCCCAGAAGAAAGGGTTTCCATTATCGGAGCCAGCGTCGGATCTTCACGTTGGTATTTCTCGATATCCCTAAAGAGCATGGGAGCATCTGTTAAAATGGCATTAACATCAGATAGCATGGACTCGGTAGGAGATGAGCTATCGACCGGTTCACGGTTCTCAACGTCGTTGAAAAACATTCGGCTGAGTCCATCAGCAACAACATTTTCGGTACCTCTGATATGCCGGACATCGAATTGGAAGGCAGAAATACGGATGGCCCAACGGGCTATACGACCAGTACGACGCGGCCTACCTAAGACCCAGCTTAAGGCTTGATTATCTGTCTCCAGGTCGAATTTGACATGTTCCAGATAGAGACGGAACTTCTCTAAGGCAAATAAGACTGCCAACCCTTCGAGCTCATAGATAGAATACTTGGCTTCTTGAGCCGATAGAGTCCTAGATGCATAGGCGATGGGTCGCCTCCCTAGTTCAGTCTCTTGAAGAAGGACTGCAGCTACTGCTGACGACGACGCGTCGGTTTGGACGATGAATTTCTTCGAGAAATCAGGCATAGCAAGTACAGGGGCATTACAGAGCGCTAATTTAAGATCTTCAAAAGCGGCTTGTTGAGAAGGTCCCCACTCGAATTTGATGCCTTTCCTACGAAGAAGGTTCAAGGGCGCCGCTCTATTAGCGAAGTTAGGAATAAACTTCCTGAAGAAATTGACCATACCAATGAATCTGGCAATACTTTTAACGTCCTTGGGAGGTTTAAAATCACGGATGGCCTGTGTTCTAGAATGATCGACTGCAACACCATCAGGTGACACAATATGCCCTAGGAATGACATAGAGGGCTTAGCGAAGGCAACCTTGGACAACTTGACAGTTAACCCAGCCTTACGAAGGCGATTGAGAACTTCTTGCAGATGATCTAGATGTTCTTCAAATGTCTCCGAAAATACGACATCATCCAAGTAGTGATACAAGTACTCAAATTTGATGTCGGAGAAGACCCTATCTAGCAGCCTAGTGAGTACAGCTGCTCCCGTGGGGAGCCCGAAAGGCACGCGGTTGTATTCGTATAAATTCCAGTCCGTGGCAAACGCTGCAAGATGTTTAGACTCTTCGGCAAGGGGAATTTGATTATAGGCCTGATTCAAGTCCAAGATAGTAAAGAACTTGGCCTTACGAAACCATGAAAAACAAGACTGAAGGTCAGGAAGGGGCACGGATTGCAACACCACCTTCCGATTGAGAGCCCTATAATCAATGACAGGCCTGAAGCCTCCTTGGGGTTTCGGGACTAGAAAAATAGGCGAAGAATACGCCGAATTAGAGGGCCTAATAATACCATCCTTCAGCATCTGATCGATGATTTCTTTCAGAGCCTTCATTTTAGGTGGAGATAGTCTATAAGGTGGAAAACGGACAGGAATCGAATCCGTGACCTCAATTTTGTATTCAATAAGGTCAGTAACACCAAGAGTATCAGAGAACACATCTGGAAATGACTGACATAATTTACGAATACTATCAGCCTGCTCCTCAGGTAGATGTCTAAGGTCTAACAACATCTCATCCTGGGTAGGCGAAATAGATGAACATGATACAGAATTACACTTTAACAAGGGAATTTTACAATTGGAAGCAAATTTGAATGTGCACGACTTACTCTGAAGATCGAGCACAAGGCCAGTGTGAGAAATGAAGTCAGCTCCCAATATGATGGGGCAAGACAGGTGCTTAGCCACAAACAATTTGGTTTTCCATGTAAATTTAAAAATACGAATTTTGACCTGTACAGAACCTAGAATTTCTAATGGAGATGAATTAGCCGAAACATATTGAACAGTAGATGAACCATAGACAGGTAGTTTACAAACAGACTTCAATTTAGAATACCATTGGTCCGAAATAATTGAACAAACACTGCCTGAATCTAATAGAGCGGTTATAGGCTCGTTATTCAACTCAATCTTAAGAAAAGGAACAGGTGCGGGGGTATCCGCCGCAATCCTAAGACACTCTTTGGGGCCTTCAAAAGATAGATTTGCAGATTGGACATTCCCTGAATTTACGACGAGTTTGCCAGGGGCTGAGCCTCGGGAAGATGGATTAGTCGACTCAGCCGAAGCCACTAGTCACTTTTGATTGTTGTTGGAAGTTGCACCTGAAGTAGAGCAGGAGGGGGTGCTATTTGAATTTGGGCAATTTTTGGCGATATGTGAGAAAGCCCCACATTTAAAACAGCCCTGTGATGAACCGGCCCCATTCCTTGTCCCACTCGGCTTGATCAGTGGACACTTATTGCGCAGATGGTCGGGCGACCCGCAAGCATAACATTTACGGGGTGTGACTGGTCGGCGAGGTGGAGGCCGAAGATTACTAAAAGAGGGAGGGGGTTCTTTCGCGACACGCAAGGAGTCGGCGTATCTAACTCCTTCCGCTGAGACGGCCAATGCTTCAAGTTCAGAGAAGGTTTGCGGGCACGCCGCGAAACACAAATATGACCTATAGGATGGTGAAATTCCTTCCACAATAGCTTGTACAATCTGATCCTCAGGGAAGTGAAGAGCAAACACCCTAGTATAGAATTTAATATCTTGGATGAAGTCTGCCAAGTTTTCATCCAAACGCTGTACACGATAATAGTACTTCTGAATAAGGGAGGACCTGGCCCTAGCCGGGATGAAGTTAGCTAGCAAGTGGGCGTGGAAGTCTTCAATCGATGATTGCTCGGCAATGGCTCTAACTATTTTGTCTACCGGGCGAGTTGGCCGTGCGTGTAGAGGCGCGCGGCTGTGAGCTTGCATCCGGGAGATAGTAGGTTCGAATCCCACTATCGGCAGCCCTGAAGATGGTTTTCCGTGGTTTCCCATTTTCACACCAGGCAAATGCTGGGGCTGTACCTTAATTAAGGCCACGGCCGCTTCCTTCCAACTCCTAGGCCTTTCCTATCCCATCGTCGCCATAAGACCTATCTGTGTCGGTGCGACGTAAAGCCCCTAGCAAAAAAAAAAACTATTTTGTCTGAGAGAATACCTATTGCATAGGGATAGATAATTTGCAAAATTTGACATGGAGAAAGAGAAAACACAAGAGCATGATCATGAAATTCAACTAAAAATCTTAAAAATGAAATTACGTCACTGGTGGTATTAATGGAAAACTTAGAGATACCTCTGAGCAACATTGCCAACGGATGAGGCAAGCTGCTAAACCCGGGTGACATAGTAGGTAAAGGTTTCAATGGCAAGGAAGTTAATTCAGAACGAATATTACTCAACGATGCACGGCGTTCAGACTCGTTGTCCAATGGGGCAGAGATAGTTTGAGCGGCAACGGTTATCCTATTGGCTTCTCTCTTAGGAGGCTCTTCCTCGCTACCTACATTCATCGTGGTGGGTTGATCAATTTTGGGAGGAACTTCCCCAGTTAACAATTGAGTGACCTTGCTAGATAATTCAGAAATACTTTCAAGCAACGTACTAGCTTCCTTCCTCTGAACGTCATTCAACTTCAGAGACAACAGATCGTTAACTCTATTTGAAAAATGATATAGCCTGGCTTGCACACGCTTAATTTGATTAGGAGAAGGATCATTTTCGTCAAAAAAACTAACTACCGATGCTAGCCCAGTAGTATTCTCCGTGATCGTGGAAAGAGAGTCGTCAGTTTCTTTCTCTCCCAAATTGGGGATGGAAATGGGCAAATCAAGGGACTCTCTAAGCTTATTGGTGTCTATCGCAACCGTGCCTCCAGATTGCACATTTCTGATAGTTAACTCATAGATCAACTCCTCTTTGCGCAAATAGTTAAGATGGAGAACATCGCGAGGGCCGGGCATGATGACAGAACAATTTTGAAAAACTCAAAAAATTCCAGCAACTGAGAAAATGGTTAGAGTTCGGAACCAAAACAATGTTTAGCCGTCAAAAGGGGCTAAAATGAGACCCATTCAACCACACTCTGCTACCACTTGTTACGGAGATTTCCGTGGTAGTTAGAGGTGAAAGAAGGTGCGGGGTGGTGAACAGGTCTCAAGCTACGAAAGTAAAATTAATTTAAAAATTTAACAAGGTTATATTTTCTTTTCAAAATAAAGAAATAACAAGTACGGCAGGTACAGAGTAGCAAGTCAACAAAATGTAGTTACAATATTTACTGGATTTGGGCTTCGCGCCCCGACTTCACACTTCTAGGGCAATTAGCCCAACTTTACTCCAAAATAAGCTTTACCAGAGGGGCCGAAAATCCCCATTCATGTTCAAGAGCACTTGCCCCAAATTACACAGAAAGGCCTCCTCGAGGCATACAACACTTAATTTTCAAGAAAGAGCCACACGCTCTCAAACTTTAAGCCTCTCAAAGGCCACACCAAACTCCACCTTCAAGTTGTCCTCTCAGGACATAGACACAGGGGTAACATACCCAACCTACTGAGGTCTATTAAATGAAAAGGGGTAATTACATGACCTCTAAAATAACAATTAGAGAGGAGGCTATCTGCTCTCCTAACGCATTTGTTTTTTTTAAAACCTAATCTGGCTCTAGGCCGCTAATACAAGGGCTAATCCCATACTACAGAGGTGACTTAAGAAGGAAACAATTTACATTACGTTAAAGAAGAATAGGTAGAGAAAACAAAATAAGTTCACCTCAAAGCAATATGAGTGGGAGCTCGAGAGGGTTAAGCACTCTCTATCCCAATATGTAGTTTAAAAGATAGAATAGATACAAGTTTTTTTTTACATTTTAAGGAAGGTTACATAATGGAACAACTTCGGACCCGCCCCGAGAGTTAAACTGCTGAGCTAGCAAAGAAGGAAGTTATTAATCGGCCATTACCTTGTTGTTGACCGCTGCCAACGAAAGAGGCGCTTCCCGCCCCCTGCTATGTACTTTACACACTGAAAGATGGAACAGAAGTGGCCCGGAGGCCCTAAAATCAGCAGTTTATATACTCTCGCGGAAAGTTCGAGGCGTTTGGGGAATGAGAACACCCTCCCACAAAAACTTTATTGGCTAACAAAGAAAACCCCTACACAATATGAAGAAGAAACACCTAATTGGTGGAAAATTAATTCAAGAAATTCGGGATTGGGTAGATACAAAACAAGGGGAAAGAAAGGGATAATATTGCCAACTTAAATAATGACTGAAAGAAATTTAGCAAAGAACAAACTTTTGAATTCAAAATTTCTCCAAAAAAACAGTTCTTTCACTCCGCACTAGGGTGCACTATTGTTGATCTTCAGTAGTGTCCTCTAGAAGAGGAAGTTCACACTTCTTACTACAAGTAAAACAAAAATACGTCGAAAATGACACAGTTCAAAAACTCCAAAATTTCCAGGTAGTGACATCTTCTGAGAAAGTAGAAAATTAATACCGTAGATAAAGTTCAGACTTCCTCCAGCAGGGGAGTTTCAATTGGCGCACATTTTAAATTAGCGGCGTGGAGGTGTACCGCCCGGTACAATACCTATTCCCAAGAAAGCCGGTGCTGACAGGTGTGAAAACTAGCGCACCATTAGTTTCGTATCTCATGCCTGAAAAATTTTAACACGTATTATTTACAGACGAATGGAAAAACAAGTTGAAGCTGAGTTGGGATAAGATCAATTTGGCTTCAGAAGAAATGTAGGAACACGTGAAGCAATCCTGACTTTACGTCTGATCTTAGAGGATCGAATCAAGGACAAGCCCACGTACATGGCATTCGTAGATCTAGAAAAGGCATTCGATAATGTTGATTGGAACAAGCTATTTATGATTCTGAGTATGATAGGGATCAGATACCGAGAACGAAGAATTATCTACAACCTGTATAAAAATCAGTCTGCAGTGATAAGAATCGAGGGCTTTGAAAAAGAAGCAGCAATCCAGAAAGGAGTGAGGCAAGGCTGCAGTTTGTCCCCTCTCCTTTTCAATGTTTACATAGAACAGGCAGTAAAGGAAATCAAAGAGGAATTTGGAAAGGGAATCACAGTCCAAGGAGAGGAAATCAAAACCTTGAGATTTGCCGATGATATTGTTATTTTATCTGAGACTGCAGAAGATCTCGAGAAGTTGCTGAATGGTATGGATGAAGTCTTGGGTAAGGAGTACAAGATGAAAATAAATAAGTCCAAAACGAAAGTAATGGAGTGCAGTCGAACGAAGGCAGGTGATGTAGGAAATATTAGATTAGGAAATGAAGTCTTAAAGGAAGTAGATGAATATTGTTACTTGGGTAGTAAAGTAACTAACGATGGCAGAAGTAAGGAGGACATAAAATGCAGACTAGCACAAGCAAGGAAGAGCTTTCTTAAGAAAATAAATTTGCTCACTTCAAACATTGATATCGGAATTAGAAAGATGTTTTTGAAGACTTTCGTGTGGAGCGTGGCATTGTATGCAAGTGAAACATGGACGATAACTAGCTCAGAAAGAAAGAGAATAGAAGCTTTTGAAATGTGGTGTTACAGAAGAATGCTGAAGGTGAGATGGATAGATCGAATCACGAATGAAGAGATACTGAATCAAATTGGTGAGAGGAGATCGATTTGGATAAATTTGACGAGAAGAAGAGATAGAATGATGGGACACATCTTAAGACACCCAGGACTTGTTCAGTTGGTTTTTGAAGGAAGTGTAGGTGGTAAGAACGGTAGGGGTAGACCAAGGTATGAATATGACAAACAGATTAGAGCAGATGTAGGATGCAATAGTTACGTAGAAATGAAAAGGTTAGCACAGGATAGGGTGGCATGGAAAGCTGCATAAACCAGTCTATGGTCTGATGACTCAAACACAACGATAACTGTTCCCCGTTAATATTGTTAGTGTTTCATAAAGCGGCGGTGCTTAAAAGTTGTTCTAGTTTTTCTTCCTTAATCAGTTTACCCTCCAGGGTTGGCTTTTCCCTCGGAGTCAGCGAGGGATCCCACCTCTGCTATCAAGAGGGCAGTGTTCTGGAGCGTGTCTTCGGGTGGGAGAGCTAAAACTTGGAGGAGGACCAGTACCTTGCCCAGGCGGCCTCACCTGCTGTGCTGAACAGGGGCCTTGTAGGGGGATGGGAAATTTGGAAGGGATAGACAAAGAAAAGGGGAGGAAGCTGCAGCGACCTTAAGGCATTTGCCTGGAGGAGAAGTGGGAAACCACGGAAAACCACTTCTCGTATGGCTTGAGGTGGGAATCTAACCCCCTCTACTCAGTTGACCTCCCGAGGGTGCACCCCGTTCCAGCCCTCATACCTCTTTTCAAATTTTGTGGGAGAGCCGGGAATCGAACCCGGGCATCCGGGGGTGGCAGCTGATCGCACTAACCACTACACCACAGAGGCGGACGTTGTTCCAGTTAGCGATTAAAAAGTGGGCACTGCGCGGATTCGAACCACAGCAATTTATACCATATCGCCCATATACAACGCCTCTATCAACTATGATACTACATCCCAATGTCGAAACAGGTCGCACGCCTAACCTCCGCTTAGCGATGAGGAATGCTATTAACCAGGTTTATTGGAAAGATGACTGCTTCTAGAAGAAAAAAGAACTCGCGATATTTGTTGTGTGTTATGCGTCGATCTAGAAAACGGATCTCGGTTATGTTTACAAGCCAGACACTAGTATGCTTCGGTTTTATTTATTTATACATATGCCACCAACAGAGACCTTCTCCACTTATAGGTGGATTTTATAAAACATAATACACATTATCAAGAACATAAATTGTAAAAAAGTAAGAAAATACTATCCAAATATGAAAAAATAAGAGGAAAGAGAAAAAACGAACATGAGAATTCAGTAAATTTAGCATAAATAGTATTATACACAAGTACAATTTTTCTAATATAATATTTCAATCAAACCTGTTATTGGCCTATCTGATTTTTATTTACACTAACTACTAGATGATACAATATTTGATTTTTTAATCAGAAGATATTATCTGTGAAACTGCAGTTTCCACATGATGCATGAATTCTCGAAGAGTCATTGCGAAATCCATTCCCGGATTACACACAGCAATTTTGTTAAAAACATTGCACATTCTAATTATTGGAGAATTTTTATGGCTCACCGTTTTAGTGTGTGCACAATAAAACGTAGGTCTTGGCTGTAAATTTTCACATTAAAATTCACTCCAGCAAGCAACTCACCGGTATTCACATTATTTACAATTTTGAACAAAAATATTTGTGGTAGAGTATTCCTTCTATTACATAATGAAGAAAGTTTAAATTCATTTAGCAAGTTATTGTATGAAACTTTCCTTTCCGTGCTTCAGTATGATGCGTTCTGTAGTACAGAATGCGAAGAAACTTTTTCTGAACTTCTTCGATTTTATTTATATGGGACTGATAATGAGGTGTCCAAACAACACATGCATATTCAAGTTTACTACGCACAAATGCATTATAGAGAGTAATTAATGTACCAACATTTTTTAGTTCCCTCGAATTCCGAACCACAAAACCTAAGGATCTTTAAGCTTCATTTGTAATTTTTTCAGTGTGTCTTTTGAAGGACAATGTAGTGACTATTAAAAGTCCCAATTCTTTTACTAAATTAAACCTTCCTAAAACAGTGTTGTCCACTTTATATTCAAGTAGTACTGTCGACTTATTCCTTGAAAAGGTTACTATGAGACTCTTATTGATATTAAAATGCATTTTGTTGTTCCTACTCCACATATACATATTACTGATACCAGTCTGTAATTTTAAAGCATCCTCATGAGTAGCGACAGTTCTGAACAAATTAACATCATGGGCATACGTTCATTTAGCAGAGTATCCCTGAGTACCCGATGACCTTTGGTAAGTCATTAATAAATATTGTGAAAAAAGAGGCCATAAATTAGAGCCTTGAGGCCCACCAGATCTAACACCAAATACAAATGATTTTGTCTGGAGGTACATCACAAATTGTTTTCTACCAGAGAAATAAGATGATATTAATTTCAAAAACTCACGGAGCAAGTCATAATTAGGTTTTTACAATAGTATGTCATAATCCCTATACTCACACTCACTGATACTATATATTGGAAAGATGTGAGATCAGTAAAACCTCGATTATCCGTTCTAATGCTCGGTAAGGGGTGATCGGTTAATAAAAAAAGGATAATCCATATTACTAATTTTAATGGACTTATGTACATAAAGTACATGCCTTATAACATGGCCAGACTACACTAAAGGCCGTGACATTGAAACTTGGCAACACTGTACTGTTACTCTTTGGAGTCTTACTTGTAACATATGGGAAATTAACCCTCAATGATGTTTTCTCAAATAAAACGTTTATGGAAGAGCAGTTTTCATTGGATACATATAAAACAAGGTGAAAATTGAAATAAATACGTCAATGTAAAGATGAGAATAAACAAACATATGGCTACAACTAGAAAAAAGCCATACAATCCTATGTCCATCAACAACTAGAAAAAAACCATACAATCCTATGTCCATCAAAATACATTTCTAACATAGGAAATCAAGTCACTCCAGGGTCATCAGTTTTCTTTTCTTGCCAGAACTCTTAACCATGGCATCAGCATCATTAACATGTTTCGTGTAGTTGTTGATCAAGATATTTGCAAAATAGGGCAAAGATAGGCAGAGAAGTTAATATAGAGGTTTTTCACAATATGAGCAGCACTTCCTTGTATCACTTACACTTTGCCTAGCAAGCTGAATCAATACACATTTCTGATTCTTACTCTGAAAGAATGCTACTTCGTATTCCTCAGGGATTAAAATCTGCATGATCTTATACACTGACTGACAGAGCAAATGCAACACCAAGAAGGAGTGGTCAGAACTTTATGCCAATTGCAGGGTAGACTGACGTCACTGAGGTATGCTCATGATGTGAAATGCGCCGCTGTGCTGCGCACGTAGCGAACGATAAATGGGACACGGCGTTGGCGAATGGCCCACTTCGTACCGTGATTTCTCAGCCGACAGTCATTGTAGAACGTGTTGTCGTGTGCCACAGGACACGTGTATAGCTAAGAATGCCAGGCCGCCGTCAACGGAGGCATTTCCAGCAGACAGACGACTTTACGAGGGGTACGGTGATCGGGCTGAGAGGGGCAGGTTGGTCGCTTCGTCAAATCGCAGCCGATACCCATAGGGATGTGTCCACGGGGCAGCGCCTGTGGCGAAGATGATTGGCGCAGGGACATGTGGCACGTGCGAGGGGTCCAGGCGCAGCCCGAGTGACGTCAGCACGCGAGGATCGGCGCATCCGCCGCCAAGCGGTGGCAGCCCCGCACGCCACGTCAACCGCCATTCTTCAGCATGTGCAAGACACCCTGGCTGTTCCAATATCGACCAGAACAATTTCCCGTCGATTGGTTGAAGGAGGCCTGCACTCCCGGCGTCCGCTCAGAAGACTACCATTGACTCCACAGCATAGACGTGCACGCCTGGCATGGTGCCGGGCTAGAGCGACTTGGATGAGGGAATGGCGGAACGTCGTGTTCTCCGATGAGTCACGCTTCTGTTCTGTCAATGATAGTCACCGCATACGAGTGTGGCGTCGGCGTGGAGAAAGGTCAAATCCGGCAGTAACTGTGGAGCGCCCTACCGCTAGACAACGCGTCATCATGGTTTGGGGCGTTATTGCGTATGATTCCACGTCACCTCTAGTGCGTATTCAAGGCACGTTAAATGCCCACCGCTACGTGCTGCATGTGCTGCATGTGCTGCGGCCGGTGGCACTCCCGTACCTTCAGGGGCTGCCCAATGCTCTGTTTCAGCATGATAATGCCCGCCCACACACTGCTCGCATCTCCCAACAGGCTCTACGAGGTGTACAGATGCTTCCGTGGCCAGCGTACTCTCCGGATCTCTCACCAATCGAACACGTGTGGGATCTCATTGGACGCCGTTTGCAAACTCTGCCCCAGCCTCGTACGGACGACCAACTGTGGCAAATGGTTGACAGAGAATGGAGAACCATCCCTCAGGACACCATCCGCACTCTTATTGACTCTGTACCTCGACGTGTTTCTGCGTGCATCGCCGCTCGCGGTGGTCCTACATCCTACTGAGTCGATGCCGTGCGCACTGTGTAACCTGCATATCGGTTTGAAATAAACATCAATTATTCGTCCGTGCCGTCTCTGTTTTTTCCCCAACTTTTATCCCTTTCGAACCACTCCTTCTTGGTGTTGCAATTGCTCTGTCAGTCAGTGTATATACCTGTACACACATTTAAGAGCAATTCTGTTTAAGCTATTAAACATGCCATCTTCCACTGTTTCATTTGATATGTTCGAGATACAGTACCTGCAATTAAGTTTGCTGGCTAGCTTAAAAGCTACATAACCTGAAATGTAAATGACAGGAAACATGTTATCAAAGTCTACTTCTATTTCATTTACTTTCTCCAGCACACTGGAAAATTCACTGCATATATCTGTTTCGTCAGTTATGTTCAATGATTCGGAATCTAATTCGAACAAGTCCTTCCTTAAATATATTTCTTTATATTTTGCAGACCTTAATCCTAGCAAACACTGCACTCTTATCTTCTCAGCTTCAAAACCTGGCACCACACAACTGTCTAAACATAGTTGCTGGAGCACGAAGGAACACAGCAATGCCTTGGCATCTGAAATTAAGCCTAGCTTTAGTTGTTATTGTCATACTTGTGGAACGTAAAATAAAATAACACAATCATTCTGCTCTTTCAGACTACTCTATTTTAAAACTACAAACACAGAATGGCTTAAAAAAACGGTGTGGATTGTCACTCTTATACATACTGCAACATGAGAAAGCTCACCTTTGCCGTAAATTAATGCCGTTCCAGGAAGCCAAATAGCGTGCAGATTAATTTTTTAAACTATAACACAACATATCTTCAGTATACTTTGAATTTTAAACAATGCCATCAAGTTAATTCACGCTCAACACAAAATATAATGATACACCACGTTAGACTTGTTTACAAATTACGAACACAGAAGTCACATGCTTGACTCCAAGCGACGTTGTCGGATCTCCAATATCACGGCCTTAGTAAAGTCCGGCCATGCTTATAACCTTAAAATGCAATGCATTAAACCCTCTTTAAAATAAAAATGTACTCAAAGCTACAACGATACATACTAAATATACACCTAGATTACCAGCAGACCATAATTAATTTACCTGGTGTCATTTAAGCTGCTTTTAAAAAATCCGTTACTTTTTGGCACTTTCCCCCAACTTTTCTTCTTTATATCCATTCTGAGCTTTCTAATTACAAGAATGTCTGAAAAATCCGTATCGTCCTCTTGCTCCAAGAATTCCATTAATGTTTCAGCCTACTCCAGTGCGGTCTGAAGCGGTACGCGATTGTTTGTGACGCACTCTTCTTCCCATCCCCCTCACTTTCACTCATCACTTCGCAGCGGACTGCTGAGTTCCCATTCGCGCTTTTATTTACTATTTCGTCATCAGTTAAAATGTGATGCCCAGGCAATACATTGTCAGTATGAAGCCATTCCTCAATGTTACTTTTGTGACGTACCCACTTGGCCCACAGATGTATGACAAAATTATAACGTGGCGGGTCACTTTAATATTAAAATAAATAAATGATATGTCATTGTTTCTCCATAAACAGTATCCCAAGGGCGCCAGTCTTCAAGCTTATGGCTTGAAAACAAAAGTAGATAATTAATAATAATACGTAATGAGACTCAAGAAAACTCCCAGGGGTGGGGTGATCTGTTCAGATCATTTCCAGGCCAGCGACTTTAAAATTCCTCGACTATACAGCCAAGGATATGTTACATTTTTACTCTAATTGTACGTAAATATTCCTCAAAGCATCACTATCGACAACATTTTCATACTTTTCTTTCTTTTATCCCTCTTCTCAGATTAAAGCCGGGATTTTATAGATTTTCTTTCTGTTAGTAGGCTTCATGTGAAGAGGAAAATTGTCCAGCTATTAAATGTTAATTCATTGCAGCATATTATGTGTAAGGAATGTGCCGATATTTTTGACAAGTGTCTTAATGTGATGATACAATGTTTTTAAATGAGAAAAAAAAGACAAATCCAACCGTAAGAGTTCAGGCAGGAATGCTAAAGCCAAAAAAGTAATGCATAAATGAAAGATCAAACCTTTTCACAGCAGTCCATTTCACATCTAGTTTATGTCTAATTTCAGTCTTTGAATATTAACCTTTGAAATAATTCTTCATTCATTTATCCAGAATTGCTTTAGCAACTTCGAAGTTAATATCTCAATAACACTTTCTTTCTAAACGTAATTTATTTATCCATTTCCGTATATACATTTCCATTGATATTTGAATTTACCGCGATTTTTTTTCAGGTCAAGTCACTAGGAGCGCCACCGTCGAATTGTCTCCCATTTTAGCAAGGCTAAATTCGTAAGTGTCGCGTATTGTCTCTACTGTATTTGACTACAGTACAGATTGTAGCCTACATGTCTACTAAGAGCGGAGGTTGACTATTATGGACCGCTAGGCTGGTTTCCGATTCCTGTGCGTTGTGAAATATTTACGATGCAGTAGCGTGTGGTGAAAATATTAAACCTTGAGTATGAAAGATCTACGTACGGTACTCGGAGATGTTACACGCTACCAAATAAGTTGTAGGTATCATTCTGAAGTAGAAATGACCAGCATACCGTACTCCACGCTCCGTGGGCTGGGAGAGGGCACGTTACTCTACATTATTCGTCAAGTGTAATGGATAATAAAGTTTGTGACTGTTGAATTTGAATAGCATCCTTCTTCTTTCGTAACAATTAAAAGTTAAATATACCGGGCGACTTGGCCGTGTGGTTAGGGGCGCGTGGCTGTGAGCTGGCATCAGGGAGATAGTGGGTTCGAACTCCTGTCCGCAGCCTCGAAGATGGTTTTCCGTGGTTTCCCCATTTTCACACCAGGCAAGTGCTGGGGCTGTACCTTAAGGCCACGGCCGCTTCCTCCCCATTCCTAGACCTTTCCTATCCCATAGTCGCCATAAGACCTATCTGTGTCGGTGCGACATAAAGCAAATAGCAAGGAAAAAACACGTTAAATAATTTTGCACAACATAAAATTACGTAGTAAATAAATGTATGAACTCATGTCTCCAGTGCCGATTGCCGGTCTATTCGCGTGTACATGCAGTAGTTACTGTACGTTATGATCGTGGACTCAGGAGTCGGAGGTCAGAGAGTCAATGTACAGTCACTCAAAAACAGAATACTGTATCAAGAAACGTTGACGTCAAGAGCCGGGCTGAGTGGTTCAGACGGTTGAGGCAATGGCCTTATGACTCCAACTTGGCGGGTTCGATCCTTGCTGAATCCGGTGGTATTTGAAGGTGCTCAAATACGTCAGCCTCGTGTCGGTAGATTTACTGGCACGTAAAAAAACTCCTGCGAGACTAAATTTCGACACCTCGGCGTCTCCGAAAACCGTCAAAGTGGTTAGTGGGACGTAAAACCAATAACATTATTATTATTATTATTATTATTATTATTATTGACATCAAGAGTACGCTCATTGTTTTGGAGCGACTGTACATTGCTTTTAAAAACAGATATATTTTTGGCGACGGATAATCCGCAGAACGGTTAATCGAGGGACGGATAATCGAGGTTTTACTGTACTTGCAATTCATCTGTCTCAGTGATATCGTAAGAAGGTGCTTGGTCTGAATAAACACTGTACGTCTGGTATCTCCTTACTATAATTTAGTAATTTTCCATTAAATGTCATTGAATCTGGAAGCATATTGGTCTTCCTTCTGCATTTAATGAAATTTAAAAAAAACTTCAGAACTAGTTCTGATGTTTTTCTCAGATTCGGCAATATATGCTCTATATGCATATTGGATCAGAGATTTAGACTCTTTTCTGATGTCCTTGTATTTGTTAAAATGATGCTCCGAAAATTTAGATCGCTTTCTGTGATATTCTTTCAACTTTAATAAAGAAATATCATTAGTATACCAACTCCAACATGGATAAGTTCTTCTCTCATAAAACCTTTTCTTTGGTACAGCATCCTCCATCACCGAATTAATTATTCTATAATTACAAGTAAGTGCCTCATTTGAATCCCTGAGGTCCAATTCCCTCCACGATTCCTCCACGATGGCTTTTGAAGCCACGCGCTCACTGATCACTCCTGCTCGACTGGCGGAATGCATACTGCCAGTATATTGTACTTCTTTTGTACTAATGTAATTTCTATGCAGTGCTTCTACGTGCCTTTTTGGTCCTGCCGAAAAACATTGCATCACAAATTACTTCATGCCAGTATTCTATAGGTTTACCCTGATTGGTGGAGAAGAGACATAGGTATATAATTCATTTCTATTTTTTCGTGCGTAGGACGCGTTCATGTTATTTATTTTTTGTTTAAAAATGCACTCATTTATTTAAGGCAGTTTATTATGAGATTAGCTTATTTTTATTTATTACAACTCGCTTAACATTATTATTCATTGTTACCATTGATGCTTACACGGCCCATATTTATAGATATGACTAGCATTTACCCCTTACCGAGCTCGATAGCTGCAGTCGCTTAAGTGCAGCCAGTATCCAGTATTCGGGAGATAGTGGGTTCGAATCCCACTGTCGGAAGCCCTGAAGATGGTTTTCCGTGGTTTCCCATTTTCACTCCAGGCAAATGCTGGGGCTGTACCTTAATTAAGGCCACGGCCGCTTCCTTCCCACTCCCAGCCCTTTCCTGTCCCATCGTCGCCATAAGACCTATCTGTGTCGATGCGACGTAAAGCCAATAGCAAAAAAAAAAAAAGCATTTACCCGCGGCTTCACTCGCGAGGATTTCGTAATTTGTTGAAAGTAATCGTTCTTCGGTACTGATCTAAAACATTATCTGAAAATCCCTAAAGTATAAACCTCACCAAAAAAATGTTTCATTTACACCAGAAACTCTTTGTAAACCACGTTTGTGGTATTGCCTTTTGGGGCTAAGATGACCATCCGTCATAGAACTGTACAGTACACGTGAGTCTTATCTCAAGTCAAAAAAACAAAACAAAAACTGTTTCTTTATTTTTAAAGGAGATTCCAAATCCCTATTTCCACGCCTGTGACATCTTTAGCTTAGGTAGTATCCTCACAAGATTTTATTAAACTCTTTCTTCACTTCTTTTCACCCCCGTTGAGTGCTTTTTCCGAAAACAAAGTCCGACTCCATTGCTGAATGGTTAGCGCGCTGGCCTTTGTCCATAGGGGTCCTGGGTTGGATTCCCGGCAGGGTCGGGAATTTTAACCATCATTGGTTAATTTTGCTGGCACGGGGGCTGGGTGTATGTGTCGTCTTCATCATTATTTAATCCTCATCACGACGCGCAGATCATCTACGGGCGTCAAATCAAAAGACCTGCACCTGGCGAGCCGAACGTGTACTCGGACACTCCCGGCACTAAAAGCCATAGGCCATTTCATTTCTGAAAACAAAAAAATACATGTTCCTGTATTTTTAAAGGACTTTCCAAATACCAAGCTTCATGTCTGTGACATGTTAAGTTTTTGACATGTACAGTACTGGTACTCATTTTAAAAGTTCACTCGCTTTTTCAATTCTTTTGAGCCCCTTAAATGGATTTTCCGAAAAAAGATTCCAAATACCAGTTTTCACATCTGTAACATCCTCAGTTCTTGAGATATAAGTATCGTCATAAAAATAATTAAATTGTGTTGCGTTATTTTTAAAGTAGATTGCAAATACTAATTTTAACATATGTAACCTTCAGTTTTTGAAATATAAGTATCCCCATAAAAGGAATTCAATTTTCTTCACTTCCTTTCAATCTCCCGCTTAACTGAATTTTCCGAAAACAAAAAAATACGTGTTTTCTTATTTATAAAGGAACTTCCAAATACAAACTATCACGACTGTAACATCTTCTGAAGACTCAGAGCAAAGTTCTCTGTGAAACTTGAAGAATTTCACCTTATTTTCTTGACATGGCATAACCCCAAAAAGCCTATCTCATGTCTATTTTTTTATTAGTTTGAATTTGAAAATATTTTCCACTTTATACTTGATACACCATTTTATGTCATTAAATTTCTCTCCTCCTCCTTTGTTCCCCTTATCAAGCTCCTGCTGGGTCTGGATATTTAAGGGACTTCTCCACCTTCCTCTCTGCTTCATCACTCCTCTTCCATCATTTTGTCCCAGTCCAGGTTTCTTCTTACTCACCTTTATTGAATCGATTCACCTTGATCCAGGTCTTCCTCCCTCTCTCTCTCTCCCTCCCTCCCCCTCGAACTTAGTCATCATCATCAGTTTTGGTATTCCTTTCTCCTCCATCCTCTTTATATACCCAAACTACCTTAGATTACTCCTATGAATTCTCTCATTTAGGTTTTCCATTCCGACCTACTTTCTCGCATCTTCATTTCTCAATCTGCCCTTACTTGTCTTTCCTATCGTACTTCTTAGGTATTTCAATACACTGGCTTGAAGTCTACTCTCCTCCCTACTTGTCACTCTCCCTAGGTCTCACAAGGACGCGCGTCCAACAGATTTCAACGAGATTCAGTGTATAGTGTAAAAGAAAATTTTAAAAATCTCTTCTGGTCTAACTATAAATCCCCAGTCTATTCAGTGATTTTTAAACGATACACACATTGAAATCTGCTCTTGGATGAGTTGACTCTAAATACAAAGTTTGGTCGAGATCTATCCACATGTTTCCCTGTGATGGTGAAACACACACACACACAAAAGCTAAAAACCACTGACACGGTCTTCAGTTGACCTAAAATGGATAAAATATCAAAAGGCAAAATAAATTAAATTGCAGACAGCAGACTCCCTAGAATCTTATTTAGAAGATGAAATCTTGGAAAGAAAGTTAAGCTTTAAATTATCTTTTGTCCATTCATTGTGACCAGTAATTTGGGTAAAATTTTGAATTGATTAATTCAATTTACATGAGTGCAAAGTTGAAAACATGCCAGTCTTTTCTTTTAATCTATTTGTGATCCATTGTAGGGAGTGGCTACAAAGCCTGCTCTCCATCCCACTTGGTAGCATTCCTGTGCCTCAAAATGTTCTAGATGTAAAGGAAAAGTATTTTATATATACACCAAGGGGATTTGGTGTAAATTATATTTTTTAAAATTATTCTTACAATTAATAATCTGATTTATGACAATTACACTGATTTCAAAACTCTGTTGCAGCTCCTCCCAAGGAGAAGACCCTGGCAGGGAGGGATCGTCGAGAGTACTTCATGCGTAGTGCTTCCCTCGATCGTCTGAGGCGGTTCCCTGCCTATGTCTGCACTCGTGGTTCGCAGACATTCCCCAATGTTCTTCTCTTTCTCAGCGCTGCTCTCACTGCTGTACAGTCCAGTCTTAAGAATGTTGTACAACTGTCCAAGAAATATTCCCTTGCTGGCACTGTGTTGGCGTCTTTGACAGTTCTATTGCTGAAACTTGTATTCTGCATTAGTGTTTTGATGGTAGACGCTAAACCTTTGGGACTGATCTTCATGGTGGCAAGTCTATTGCTCATGGCACTAATTGCTTACAGAACTGTGGTTAATGAAGATTCTGTAATTAGGAAGTGCAAAAAATGTTGAAAACTCTGGGAAAGCTGAGCTTATCGGTCCTCAATTTTAGAAGTGTAAATTTAGGGAAAGACACATGTGAGACTGATTTAAAGTGTGAAAAGGAATTTGATTATGTAGTATTTTGTGTGTGCCAAATAGATTAATATATGAAATCAAATGCTAACATATATTAATAAAATAAGCTTTATTCCTATACATGTGTTAACAGCCCAATGTAACATTTTAAACTATAGGCTTCACAATTATCAGTGTTAATTAACAAAATCAGTTGCGATATAATGCCCTTCATATATTCCTCTTTGTTCATAATGCGAGACTTCAATATTCCCTCCCCACGATTATGGCATTAAGTTGATTCATGAGTTAATTTCTTATTTGTGTTGTCTGTTATTTTATAGGGTGTCTTTTACATTGGATTTTAGTAGCAGTGGTGCTTTCAATTTTTAATATAGTAGTACATTCAAGAAAAGTAACTCAATAAAGTAATAGTAATACCAAATTTAGATATATTAATATTGTTGTATAACATTGTCAGTAAGGATTCAGAATGAACTTTCCTGACAAAGTACAATTGTTCACATGCTCTGATTATTGAAAGTGATATTAATTTTGTAATTCTATAAATGTTTGATTGTAGTATTTTATAAGAGTTAAGAACAATAAATATAAGACATGGCAGAATGACTTAGTCAAACTTTAGACCCTCCCAGCAGGCATGGAAATTATTTTAAATTAATTAAAGTATATATTTATACATGGATAAATAATAAGGAATGGTGCATAAGTGTAGTACTTAATTAGTGAGGTGCACTTCTCATTGCTGTATAGGCATGAAAAGCCAATAAAATTGAATCTTATGACGTCAATAAGGTTGATTACTCATTATTCAGTATTTCATCAAATCCATGGTGCTACAAGGATTTCATCTAGTCTATACAAATTGTTTCCCCATTTCCTTCCAATATTTTTCCTTACTGGTCAATAACACATTTCACCAATACTTCATCTGCAGTATTGTGGATGGAATTTGAAAATATTTTGTAGTTAATCATTAGATTCAACAGAAAATTCTGTGTGACCTTGAAGAGAGTTATTGTACAATTTTTCTATTTGTGTCCTTTGTTTGATAAAATCTTTTCACTATGGGTTCATGATTTAAAATCTAGCTTAATACACTTGCAACAAAGTCATTAACGGCTTCAAAATGTATTGGAAGTGTAGAAGACTTCAGATCAATGTATCTATTTTCTAGTTTTGCGGTATTTGTGTGAAGTACACAGCAAAAAGGAAAATCATGCTTTCTTCTTACCTTACATTTCCCACAAAGACCGAAGTTCTGATGATGATGATGATGATGATGATGATGATTGTTGTTTAAAGGGGCTTAACAGCTACATCATCAGCCCACACTGAAGTTCTGTCAGGATGGTCCCTCAAGGATTGTTGATGCTCACCCTCTTGATTAATATGAGAAGCAGACACAAGCTTGTCATGAGCTGAGAAGAAATGGACATATACCTAAACACTGTGCTAGATGAGAGTCCATCTATTTGAAGATGGCAATGTCGGAAGATGATTTTATCCTTGTTCATTAGTGTTTTCATGCTTTTTCCTGTCTCTTTCCCTTGCTCCCTTGTCATTATGTTTTCTCATATGTTCCTTTTCATGCTGGTATCTTTCTGTACCTACAAGACTAATTTTTGTTTATATATATGGTATATAAAGTGTCGTTGATGTAATATCGTGCATACTACTTATGCAGTGGTAGCTGTGTTTATAATTAGACTTTAAACATGGACAGCAACGCTATTGAAGGAGAAAAAAGAGCACAAACGGGGAGAAAATTATGCCAGGAATAACGTTAAGCCGTCAAAAATAAAAGGTAGGCACAGCATGTAAAAGCTATGCAAGGAAAGCAGTTCCTCAGAAAACTTTTGACTCTCCCAACAGGTATGGAAATTATTTTAAATTAAACTAATTATTTTACTTAAATATAACATAAACCAATGACCTATTGCATTGTGATGACTCCAACCCCGGAACATTTAGCATGCCTGGGGTGGGGAGAGCAACATGCGACATGCTGGTAGCATGGAGTATGTAGGGCAGGTCTACAGGCTTGCGGTTAGTAGTGTGTCTGGCATCAGAATGGGAAAAGCGGCAGATTTCTCAGTATTCAATAAGAAGGCGAAATTCAGTGGGACAGTTCCTTGGTACCAAGCATCTCTGAAAGGGCGTGGCTTGTAGGCTGCCATCTTGTCAATGTTATGAGCATATATCGAAAGAGGTGCAACAATGGACACAGAACATTCCTTCCAGCAAAGTTTTGAGAGTGGCTCTTTGATGCCGAAGGCCAATAGAGGCTGTCTTGCGTTGTTCCAAGTGATCGCGCGGCTACAGTTCGAGAAACCACGATCTGGAACAACGATGATGACCAGGCCAATGTGTTGGCTTTTTTTCGTCGCACTGACACAGGTAAGTCTTATGATGACGATGTCCAGGCCAGTGTTTCCCAACAGACGGTTCACTGAACACTGCTGGACATGAGACTGCGGAGTCGACGACCCAGTCGTACCCCAGTGCTGACTGCACTCCACCGAAAACAGCACATGAGGTGGGCGCAAAATCACCACTAGACTGTGGATTGTTGGAAAAAGGTCGCCTGGTCCAATGAGCTCAGATTCCTGTTGCATCACATCGACGGCTGAGCACGTGTACGCAGATTTCCAGTGGAGGCTATGTCACGAGGCTGCATGGTCGGGCGGGTACGGGCTGTTGAAGGTGTGATGATCTGGGCGATGTTTTCATGGGACACACTGGGGCCCATTATTCCCGAACACCAGTCCCTAACAGCTATTCGGTATCTGGAACAAAGTCAATCTGTTCATGACAACAGTGTTCCCTGATGGTGATGATCACTTCCAACAGGACAATGCGCCATGCTAAACTGCTAGGATTGTGAAGAACTTGTTCAAAGAACATGACAGTGAATTTGCTTCAATGCTATGGCCCCCAAAGAGCCCAGATATGAACCCCGTTGGACATCTGTGGTTGAACTTGGAGAAGCGGGTTCGCGCTACATCAAAGAACAGCCTGCCTGAATATTGGTTGGAAATATCCGCGGAGTTAAGATAACTCTTTTTTTTTGTAGCATACTCTTATTCTAGTTAATAATAATAATAATAATAATAATAATAATAATAATAATAATATAATTTCGTGTGGCTATTTCTAGCCCAGTGCAGCCCTTGTTAGGCAGACCCTCCGATGAAGGTGGGCGGCATCTGCTATGTGTGGGTAACTTCGTGTTTTTGTGGTGGAGGATAGTGTTGTGTAACTTGCAAGGATATTGTGGACAGCAAAAACACCCAGTCCCCGAGCCTTCGGAATTGACCAATGAAGGTTAAAATCCCCGACCCGGCCGGGAATCGAACCCGGTAACCTCTGGACCAAAGGCCAGCACGCTAACCATTTAGCCATAGAGCCGGACCATTCCTCTAGTTCATACAAGTTCTGATACCCACTGGTACGTGACTCAGTGGTTCATCATAGTATTCCAGCTGTTTGATTCCTATTATCAGTAGCGATGGGAATTTATCTCGCTCGAGAGTCTCAAGACAAATAGCCAAAATCTCCAGAATCTCATAAAACATCTCGAGAGAAAGTGAAAAGTGTAGAACTCTCTTGAGCGCGTTTGTGAATTACAACGAAATGTTAATGTTACAACTTCTTGTTCGAAGCGCGGCATTCGAGTTATTTTAAACGACCGCACTTTTGGTTTATGTACCATGTAACATGCGGGGCATTTGCTTTGACCTTATATTAGTGATGGGCAGTCTGAGACTAGGTCTCGAGATTTCTCGAGACTAGCGCAGGCACAATTTCTCGCGAGAAATTTCGAGAGACCTCGAGATCGTTGTCCCCGCATTGTGCGGCGAGCAGCGTGTCGTTAGGCCTATAGGTGTCGGAGTTGAACGTTGTTTGTGCTGAGTATGCGAATAGCCAACCACGGACCTTCTCCATTTCTTAAATACGTATTAACAAGCGACTAAGGCGTTCATTTCTACAGAGGTCTATTTTAACGCAGTATAACATAATTATGAAGGATACGCATTTTGGCATTGTATGCACTGGTAGGTACACGAATGAGTGGTTTAAGTACAGAACCTGACAGCTACTGTAGGTACACGTACCTGGATACTAGAGGCGTGCAGTATTCGAACTCGAAACGAGACAAGATGCACCTTGCTGCATATGCAACCACCATTACGCATGAGTGGAATGTGTAATCTAAAATGCTTGAGTTTGCTCCAATTCTTTTGACAGGTAGGTGTACATTATCAGACCCCACATTCAATATCATATTATGACCACTGCTTGTGTTTACCGATATTTTGGTGACTAAGGAAATAATTCCTTACAATGTTATAGAGTATTCGCGTCATATGTAAAGTTAGCATAATTACCCAACAACAACAACAATAGTACAACAAGCAATTCCATGGAAAGGAAATATTACAAGAAGTACTACTAGTTTAACATTCTAAATCCAGCATCGTTGTACACAAATTCAGTATTTCCAGTGCTTAACATTACCGCTTACAATACTACAGGTTGAGCTTTCTACTAGCTTAACACTACAAGTGATATTAAAGTTAAAACAAAACTACCCAACAACTACAACAACAAGAGAACAAGCAATTCCATGAAGAGAAAATATTAGAAGAAATACTACTGGTTTAACATTCTAAATCCAGAAGAAAATTACAAATTCAGTGTCCGTCATTTACAGCTTTTAATTTTTTTACTTTACACTAGCATTAATCATCATCTTGAAGGATTTGATACCGGAAGAGAATCTATCAAAGACTGCTGCAGGTAAGTTATTCCAATCCCTTATGGTCCCGTTTACGAAGAAAAACTTGCCCACATCAGTATGCTGGTTATTATTACACTACTGTTAGTGACAATTGCCACCGGGATATGTCCCATTTGCGATGCATTTGTTATTATTAATAATAATAATAATTGTACCGGGTGGTACACCTCCACGTCGCTAATTCAAACTTTGCGCCAGTTGAAACTCCCCTACTGGAGGAAGTCTGAACTTTATCTAATGTGTTAATTTTCAAGTTTCTCAGAAGATGTCACTACTTGGAAATTTTGAAGTTTCTGAACTGGGTCGTTTTCGATGCATTTTTGTTTTGCCTGTAGTAAGAAGTGTGAACATTCTCTTCTAGAGGACACTACTGAAGAACTACAATGGTGCACCCTAGTGCGAAGTGAAAGAACTGTTTTTTGGAGAAATTTTTATTTCAAAAGTTTGTTCCTTGTTAAATTTCTTTCTGTTATTGTTTAAGTTGCCTGTATAACCCTTTCTTTCCCCTTGTTTTGAATTTAGCCAATCCCGAATTTCTTTAATTAATTTATGACCAATCAGGTGTATCTTCTCCAAACTCGGATATGTTGCTTAACCCTAACCAATAAAATTTTTGTGGGAGGGCGTTCTCATTCCTGAAACGCCTCGAACTTTCCGCGAGAGTATATAAACTGCTGATTTTCGGGTCTCCGCGCCACTTCAGTAACATCTTTCAGTGTGTAAAGTACGTAGCAGGGGGCGGGAAGCGCCTCTTTCTTCGGGCAGCAGTTCAACAACAAGGTAATGGCCGTTTAATAACTTCTTTTCTTGTTAGCTCAGCAGTTTAACTCTCGGGGCAGGTCCGAAGCTTTTCCACCATGTAACTTTTCCCTAAAATGTAAAGACACTTAGTATCTATTCTCTTTTAAGCTACATATTGGGATAGAGAGTGCTTAACCCTCTCGAGATCCCACTCATATTGCATTGAGGTGAACTTATTTTTCACAACCGTTTCTTCCTTAACGTAATGTAAATTGTTTCTTTCTAAAGTCACCTCTTTAGTATGGGATTAGCCCTTGCATTAACGGCCTAGTGCCAAATAGGTTTTAAACAAATGTATTAGGAGTGCAGATCGCCTCCTCTCAAATTCGTATTTTAGAGGCCATGTAATTAACCTTTCCTCACTTAATAGGCCTCAGTAGGTTGGGTATTTTTGCCCCTGTGTTTATGTCCTTAGAGGACAACTTGAAAGTTGAGTTTGGTGTGGCCTTTTATAGGCTTGAACGTTGAGAGCGGTTTGCTCTTTTTGAAATTTGGTTCTGCGTGCCTCGAGGAGGCTTTACTGTGTAATTTGGAGCAAGTGCTCCTGGGCATGAATGGGGTTTTCTGCCCCTCTGTTGAAACTTGTTTTGGGGTAAAGCTGGGCTAATTGCTCAAAAATTGTGAGTTCGGGGCTCGAAGCCCAAATCCTGTAAATACTGTAATTGTACTTTTGTTGCCTTGCTACTCTGTACCTGCCATGCTTGTTATTTCTTGATTTTGAAAAGAAAATATAACCTTGTTAAATTTTATCTTAAACTTTAATTTCGTATTTTGAGGCCCGTTCACCCCCGCACCTTCTTTCACCTCTGCTGTTCCACAGATACCTCGGAACAATAATAATAATAATAATAATAATAATAATAATAATAATAATTAGGTACTTCGGTATATGACAGTGCAATGTGTAATTGTCTAGTTGTACGCGACAACTTGAAGACGGTGTCCCAAATGCAACGTAAGTCGTGGATGTCGGT
This sequence comes from Anabrus simplex, assembly GCF_040414725.1. Classification (NCBI taxonomy): domain Eukaryota; kingdom Metazoa; phylum Arthropoda; class Insecta; order Orthoptera; family Tettigoniidae; genus Anabrus; species Anabrus simplex. The sequence continues at coordinate 804,071,786 of NC_090266.1, forward strand.
TATTTTGAAGAGATGCAACATAGCACAGCCCGCTGTATTTTTTATTCAAAAGAAGTAAAATACGTCTGCAGAAAAACTTCTGGGATGGTCCGACACTTAAAAACAGATGAGGAGGAAATCACAGAACACCTCTGGCCCGGTCTGGATCACAAGAAGGTACCCTGCCGACGATTGTGAGGCATCCACGTAGGTTTACATCCTAATAAGTTTTTATTTATTTATTTATTCATTCACGAAGCACAAGATACAGCTACACTGAGCAAATTTCACTTGCACTGTCAACAGACTATTTAACAAACGTAAACTTTCATAATAAAATATAACAAAATATAACAAGATCAGGTACACATCCTACTAATAACTGTCCAAATCGAAAACCATGAGAATGTCCATGTTCATAGCCATAATCCCTTCACATCAACTTATCTTTAAGATACTATTTACACACCTCTCGAATACACTTTTATTTCATGCTATATCAAGCTCTTGTCTCCTATTAATATTGTTAAAGAGTGTTGGGAGGCGAATTAGGAAAGATCGTTGAAGTATTGAGTGCTGAGTGTGGGGAATGTGGAGAAGGTCTTTGGTTCTGGTGGAGCGGGAAGGAACGCGGAGAGAGAAGAGAGAAACAAGATGTTCCGAGCGGTAATGTCCATTTAAGATCTCGTGGAGGAAATTCAGGTCAGCTACCTGTCGCCTGATGTGCAGCGGTGACACATTAATTGCCATTAATACCTGCTGCGTAGACAGATTTCTGAGCTTGGGGTTTCTGTTCCTTACAATTGCAGCAAAGAAGGACACTGCTCTGTGCAACTGGTTAGTACTGGAGGGGGCGGCTGTTGTCCAAATCGGAGAGCAGTAGTTTAAGAGAGGTTGAACGATCGTGAGGAAGAAGTGACGTAGAGCAATGGGGTCAGAAATTTCTGTGAAGCGATAGAGAATGCCTAGTAATTTCATAGCCTTGGTTGTATATGTTTCTATATGGGTCTTAAATTGTAGTTTTGTATCGAATATTACACCTAGGTCACGCTGTTGCGTAACCACGGTGATGGGCTTGTCGAGTAGGTAATATGATGTCGGTAGAGGAGATTTACGCACTGTTATGGTCATGTGGCTGCATTTTTGTGGATTGGGGATAAGTTTCCAAGTACGGCACCAGTTCGAGAGGGCAGTAAGTGAGGACTGTAGCAGAGCTGCATCTGCTGGATTCCTGATCTCCCTAAATATCTTGCAGTCATCAGCAAAGAGTAGGGTATTCGCTGTTTCGTTGAGTTCGGACGGCAGATCGTCCATAAACAAAGAAAACAGTAAGGGGCCACGAGTACTGCCTTGTGGGACACCGGAGGTGACTGGTAACCACGAGGATGAAGTGCCTGATATTACCACTCTCTGCCAACGGTTATGTAGGAAGCCAGCAAGAAGGGTCAGAAGACTGCCATGTATATTAAATCGTTCGGAGAGTTTATGGAGCAACAGAGTATGGTCAACAGAATCGAAAGCTTTCGAAATGTCTACGTAGCAGATATCCAGCTGTGATTTAGCTGCAATGGCGTGTGATGCAAAGCTATGCAGAGTGGCCAGGTTTGTTAGACAAGAGCCACCTGGTAGAAAACCATGCTGCTTGGTTGAGATATACGGCAAAGTGAATGCGAGGAGACGCTGGTGTATAATTTTTTCAAAGATAAAGGATAGTGTGGGGAGAATAGAGATTGGTCGGTAAGGTGAAACATTAAGTTTGTTGCCTGATTTGAGAAGTGGAACAATATTTGCCTGTTTCCAGGTAATAGGAAAATAGCCCGCGGCAAAACATCTGTTAATAATTTAGAGAGAGGGACGCAAAGAGTGCTGGCAGTATTTTTTAGGAAAAGAGGACCTATAGTGTCGGCACCGGTAGCTTTGTTGGTACGAAGAGTTTGAAGGAGGTTATGAACTTCACTTGGTGTGGTAGTTATGCTTGATAGGGTTCTGTTTGAAGCTGTACCAACGGGAGGGAGCGGTTGGTTTTGTAAGGGAAGGAAGAAGTTGGAGAAGAAATACCTGTTGAACAGTTCATTGCGATCGGCGCCATCTGCTGTTGCATCGTTGTGGTTCACGCTGACAGGAATCCGCTCCGTCCTTCTCCGTGTGTTGATGAGACTCCAGTAGCGCTTGGGATTGCTGCGGACGTTTTCAGTGACAGTGTCTACGTGTGTTTTGTAGTCTCTTCTGACCATAAACCTCGCGTGGCGGCGGATTTTAACGAAAGTATTGTGAGTGTGTGTGTTAGGGAAGTCTTTCCACAGGCGCCAAGCTCTCTTCTTATTAAATAGTATCAGTCTGGTCTCTTGTGATATCCAGTGTAGATGTTTGCTAGTAGTATCCCGTTGTGCAGGTACGAAGTCTTTAATTGCAGCTTGCAGCCAGTCGTACAGCAGGTCAAGAGCCGATTCGATATCAGCTATTTCGAGCAGACTCTAGGGAAGGCATTCCAGGGCTCGACACATTGCAGGCCAGTCGGCACGGCGCCGGATGACTTGAGTCTAGGGAATGTCGAGGAGCAGCCAATAATCGGCTATGTCCGGGCCTGCTCGAGCCATCTCGGCGTTTAGTACCGCCTACCTAGCTAATGCGCGCCACGTGTGGGGCAAGGAGGAGAAGAAGAAGAAGCTCTGTTTTGTTTGTTGTTGAAGTGCAGCCATAAAGCATTTCCGCGAGGTGCAGCCGTTGCAGCTTTTCGCGAAGCCAGTATTGCTTGGTTTGTAATAGTTTACTGTACGAGTCATTACGCCGAGTTATTTTAAATCGTGCTGCTGTGAAGTACAGACTGTAAAAGACAAAAAAGCCCCATAAGAAAACTTCTTCGTCCTTGTCAAGGCCTACCGAGAGTGAACAGCAGGCAATTGCTGCAAATTTGTTACTCCAGTAAGAAAAATGTGTTATAGGCCTTCCGTCAGTAGAATAAACTCTTTCTTCCGCTTTCCTCGAGACAAATCAGTGTAAGTAAATTCCAATATTGTGAAATATTAGTGGCGGTGCAGAGATTGCACTCATAGGTTTGACTTTAATTTGGCTTTTTTTATGTTTTAGGTGTGATCAATGGGTTGTCAAATTGAGGAGAAATGATCTTGAGGACATCAAGAAAAGGGACCTACCTACATACATACAAGATATGTTGAGATCACTTCCAATCCACAGATTTTAGGAATCCTCGGCACTTTAGTCAGGGGTAAGTCATGAATCAATCACTCAGTCTCTTAATCTGCATTTAGGGCAGTCGGCCAGGTGGAACATTCCCTATTGGTTTTTTTTCTAGCCTTTTCTTAAATGATTGCAAAGAAATTGGAAATTTCTTGAACATCTCCCTTGGTAAGTTATTCCAATCACTAACTCCCCTTCCTATAAATGAATATTTGCCCCAATTTGTCCTCTTGAATTCCAGCTTTATCTTCATATCGTGATCTTTCCTACTTTTAAAGACACCAGTCAAACTTATTCGTCTACTAATGTCATGCCATGCCATCTCTCCACTGACAGCTCGGAACATAACTGAGATTCAGTATGGACCCAACATGATTTTTATCACTTGTAACATACCACTTAGTCGAGCAGCTCGTCTCCTTTCTCCGAAATTTTCCCAGCCCAAACTTTGCATTATTTTGGTAACGCTACTCTTTTGTTGGAAATCACCCAGAACAAATCGAGGTGCTTTTCTTTGGATTTTTTCCGGTTCTTGAGAATCAAGTTATCCTGGTGAGGGTCCCATACGCTGGATCCATACTCTAGTTTAGGTCTTACCAGAGACTTATATGCCCTCTCCTTTACATCCTTACTACAACCCCTAAATACCCTCATAACCATGTGCAGAGATCTGTACCCTTTAGTTACAATCATATTTATGTGTTTATCTCAATGAAGATCTTTCCTTATATTAACACCTAGATACTTACAGTGATCCCCAAAAGGATCTTTCACCCTATCAACGCAGTAATTAAAGCTGAGAGGACTTTTCCTATTTGTGAAACTGACAGCCTGACTTTTAACCCCGTTTATCATCGTACCATTGCCTACTGTCCATCTTACAACATTATCGAGGTCATTTTGCAGTTGCTCACAATCTTGTAACTTATTGATTACTCTGTACAGAATAACATCATCAGCAAACAGCCTTATCTTTGATTCCACTTCTTTACACATATCATTTATATATATAAGAAAATATAAAGGTCCAATAATACTGCCCTGAGGAATTCCCCTCTTGATTTTTACAGGGTCAGAGAAAGCTTTGCCTACTCTAATTCTCTGAGTTCTATTTTCTAGAAATATAGCCACCCATTCTTGTTTTCTTCATGGGGCCTCTAAATATTAGTTCCTAATTAGTGTCGACCTCTAAGATCTTTTGCTACCATGTTTTTCCTTCATTCCCACCTAGATATACCTGCTCCCTTCACAAAGCAGCAGGTTGTTCTTATTGGGTCTTCTTGGATTTGTCCTCTCACTTCACCTGGTAGTCCTAGAGTAGAGAGTCTGATTCTACCCAACGCCTCACATTCGAAAAGTATGTGTTCAGCTGATTCCTCTGCTTCATTGCATTTCCTACATATGTTGTCTCTTATTACTCCAATTCTATGTAGGTTTTTTTTTTCAGATGGCAGTATCCTGTCAACAGTCCTACTACCCATCTTATATTTCCTCTGTTGAGTTTCAACAACTCTTTAGTATGCTTCTTGTTTAGTCCTTTTTCAGTTCCTTTGCAAGCCTGCATCCTGGAGTAGTTTTCCAGTTTTCCATCTGTTTCTTTTGTATGCATTTTCCTATGAAGTGTCGGGCTTGTCCATAGGAAATCCCGCATACAGGTTCCGGGCCTACAAAATGTGTTTCTGCCACTTTCCTGGCCAGTTTATCTGCCTTTTCATTTCCTTCTATACATTTATGCCTGGTACTCATGTTATTTTGACAATGTTGTACTTTGAGAGCTTCAGAAGAAATGAGTGGCAATACCAGACAATTCTGGATATTATCCGGACTGCCTCTAGTGCCTTAATGGCCGCTTGGCTGTCCGTTAAAATGAAAATGTTCTTATTCCTATAGTTCATTTTCAGATGTTCTTCAAGACATGTGATTTATATGGGTTGATTTCAGAATCTTCTGGAGCCTTGCTGTTTCATTGTGTGCTTCCACTTTCTCACAGAACGGTCTCCAAGATTTTCTTTTTGCTTTCCATATCTCTAGGTTATACTCAGTGAGTTTCCTATGATATACGTCCCACATACCATTTCTAGATGATATTCTATACAACATCCTAACCTCTTTTTTCATTTTGGCTAGTTTGTTGTTCCACCACCTTACTTTTTGGTGTGTTTCTTTTCTTTGAGAGGACAGTTGTCATGGAATGAGTCTATTATGGCCTCTTCTAATACTTCCAGTGCCCATCCAATTCTTTCTGTCCTCTCACATTAGTTTGAATTTCTTGTACAGCCTTCCCTAGAACTTCTCTGTATCTATCCCAGTTAGTTCTTTTTTTACTCTGTACATGTCAATCCCACATAGTCTCGCATCTATTGCAAATTGGATGTGCTGGTGGTCTGCCAATCATGGTTTCTCCAGTACCTTCCAGTCTTTAATAAAGTTTGCAATATGCGTAGTGCTGAGTGTAATGTCTATTACCTCCCGACGATTTTTATTTATAAACGTAGCCTTGTTTCTTGGTTTTAGTGTCGTCAAGAGTTCCAATAATAAACTCTAGTAAAGACTCACCTCTTGCATTGCTGCCCCATGCCGTGTGATGTGAATTTGCATCTGCTCGAAGGACTAAGTGTTCGCCTTTCCTCTTTGCGTTGCAAATTAGGTTCTCAACTTCTTCTGGTGGGGACAGATTAGTTGAGTCATATGGGAGGTATGCAGAGCCTATGGTTATATCTCTGGGAGCTTCCCAATTTCCAAGTTTTATCTTTTATCTTGGCTGCCAATAAGTCCTTGGAACAATGTTCCTGCATCAGAAGGCATTGTAGTCTTCTGCTCACAAGTAAACATGTTCTAGGCATATTCGATGTAGTATCGTACATTAACTTACCTCCAGATTCCGTGAGTCCTGCTATTCTGCCCTTAACTACCCGTTGCTTGTGTATAAAAGCCACATCGATAGCCTCGGACTTGAACTTCCTGACGAAATTGGCAACAGCTGACTTTTTATGTTGTAGGTTGGCCTGTAGAACTTTCAGTACCATCCTTGCCAACGCTAGGTTTTGTTTTTCCCTTGATTACTTGAAAGTTGATCTGCCCAAGTCCAAGCTTGGCCTTAAGGCCTCTCTTCTTGAGCTCTTCAAAAGCTCTTTCATTAAGGGCCAAAACAGTTATCCTTCCTGTGTCATCAGTAGTTGTTGCATTCAGCACTCTCCACTCTTTCGTCGGAAATTTGGTGTCATGCTCATGTATCCTGAAAGGCACATCATCAACCTTCATCTTGTCATATGGAGGAGGAAACTTGGCGATGACCTTCGTAGTATTCAGCACCTTCTTGACTTCTGCCACCTCCAAATTCTCCCCTTTCCAAGGGTAGCAATTGGCCACTGTCTGTTCCAGCCAGCTTTTAGTTTCTGGATTTACACAGATCAGTACCACTGCTCCACTTTCCAGCCTCGGAGATTCGAGGAAGCCTGAAAGGCATCCATCTGACAGCGGTTTCATTTGCGCTATCAGAGCAAATGTAAGTTCCTTCACGTCATCCTCCTTCAGTTTCCCATCTGGAAAGGTTTTAGGTATTATTGCTACCTTGATTGAAGTTAGTCCTTCCGAAAAGGACATGACCGTCTCTTCTTTCTGGTTTTTGGCGGGCGGTTTTGTAGCCGAACTTGATGGCATACTATCCCCTGGCCTCAGCCTTTTGGGCATTGTCGGAGGGATAGCCTCTCGCCGATCCCTGTTCCTTGGCTTCTTCTCCGTCCAAGTTCCAGTCGCTATTTTGGCCTCCTTCCTCGCTCCCTTCCTTTCCTTGTAATATGCACTGTTGCGAGGTGGTCTGTCGATATGAAATCTGTTGATTTTCGAGGCAGAAATCTTCAGTTCTGTTTCTATGGACGTTCTGCTTTGCTTGTAGTAGCAGTCTGCTCTACTGGAGCTTCTGTTGCCATTTCTTGTTTTGAGTCAGCGACAGCCTGTCCAATTGGGACTTCTGTCTCCATTTCTTCATCTTGGGCTTGCTCCTGGATATGCTCTATTGGAGCTTCCATGGCTTCCCTTGATATCGAAATTTTTGAAATTGGCTCTTTTTAAGCAAACATATTTCAATCAATCATAGGTGTTTTGGCCCTTCTAGGGTCCTGAGCGTCGTTCTTACCATCCGTGGTGAGCCATACAGCCATACATTGTCCTCCCACAACTTAGGCTCTCCATAGCAGAGACCACGCCCCTCAGTCGTCCATCCAGCGGTCCGCCCCTGGCCCGAACCTAGCCAGGTTTGTTCCCCCTTCAGCAGGCCTACTCACGTGGTCTCCACTTGGCATTATCATGACTGAGTTCGGGCCAGGCTACGTAGAGCAAAGTGATGTGTTGGTTCCAGCGCCCCGCAGTGAGCCTTCACCTCAGTCACCAGCCCCACTTCACCTGAACCACCGTATCACCCAGGTGGAGGAACCAAGGATGCCTCTCTAGCATGTGTGGGCGAGGCCTCCACTCCAAGCCTAGACTTGGGCTTGTAAGAAAAGCCACCCATTCAGTCACTCTTTTTTTCTAGTCCAATTGCACTCATTTTTTCCAGTAGTCTCCCATGATCTACCCTATCAAATGCTTTACATAGGTCAATCGCAATAAAGTCCATTTGACCTGAATCCAGGATATCTGCTATATCTTGTTGGAATCCTACAAGTTGAGCTTCAGTAGAATAACATTTCCTAAACTCAAACTGCCTTCTATGAAACCAGTTATTAATTTTGCAAACATGTCTAATATAATCAGAAAGAATGCTTTCCCAAAGCGTACATGCAATGCATGTCAAACTGACTGGCCTGTAATTTTATGCTTTATGAAGTTAAATAGTTCTTGTGTATAAAACTTAACTTCCCTTTATTGCTTGAAATAGAGAAAATGAATATTACATACATACATAGCTACAGGCAGTTATGCCCTTCAGCGTTCAGTCTGCAAGCCTCTGTGAGTTAAATAATAATAATAACTTAGTATTTTATTGCAGTCAATGGTCATAAGATTAAATTACAGTTCATAAATCCTTTAAGTTACACTAGAAAAACATGAGCATAATTTGAACATGAATATTTTGCACATTACAGCATAGTATCTTGCAATTTATTATTATTATTATTATTATATAATAAAGGCACCAAACAACATTTCACTACTCACAACGGGGAGTAAATATTAGTTGCAGCAGAAACATGTCAGCAATTATTTTCTCTGAGGACAGATAAGTGTGCGATACCTATCACAAGCTCCACCGCATGGAGCACAGATACACTAAGGACTTGGCCCGTGGTAACTGAACGCTGAAAACTGCCTTCACTCTGTCATTCCGACAATATTTTGCTTTTCACTACCTTTAGAGAGGGTTGTTCCTAGGCATTTCCTTCCTGCTTTTACTGCCGCGTCACTGTATGCCACCCATTCTTTCTCTATTGTATGCCCGTTACTTCCATAGGTCCGAGGCTTACTTGGAATGTCCCAAGGTAGGTCGATTCTGTGAAGCAGGATGCTACCTTACTTATAGTCCTAGTGACGACCTCTCCCCTGACGGGTCCTAGCCACCTGAGCACAAAGCAGGCCATGACTTGGAATATGTTAGGGTATCTCGAGTCTGAGGACCATGTTATAGGCAACTCAGCCGTTGCCTGTGGTTCTCGAACTAGGCGGTGACTGCAGTAACCCACACCATGGACCACAAAAAATAATAATATAATAATAATACATCTTGGGCTGTTACACAACTACTATGAAATTGATTGGTATTTCATAACAGTTCATCATATTCTTGTAATTTATATGCTGTATTATTATAGCCTACCAGTTTTGCATTTCATAGTACTATAGCATGGGCTTATTCAAAAAGCAATGTGTATAATTAATATGAATATTAACTTTGTTTCAATAAACTTTTTTTAGGCTAAAACCCAATTCTGTGCCAACACAGAATCTTCCCAGCAGCAGCATGAAGGGCGCTTTGGGATCAAGAAAAAGAGGGAGTCCACACAAGAGGGAGAGAGAAGTAGAAGAAGAAGAAAAAATGGAACATCTCCACCAGTACTGCTCAGGTGCAGCCAACAATTGTACTGAAGTAGGGCCTATAACACATTTTTCTTAGTGGAGTAACAAATTTGCAGCAATTGCCTGTAGGCCAGTAGGCCTTGACAAGGAAGAAGAAGTTTTCTTATGGGACTTTTTTTGTGGAAAATAATCGTCACTGTGTTTCACACTTTATCTCCCTTGAAGTAGAAGGTGGTGTGCTGATCATCGCTTTTGTGCCATGGGCATGTATAGTTGGGATTATTGGTTGGAGCTGTTTCTCAATTATATCTACATGTTTTTGTGATTCTATTGTTGCGAGAATGCTTTCAAATTTTTCTCGGAGCTTGGCCTTCTTTTCATGGGATTATGCAATTCCTTCAGAATGTCCTTTTCTTCGTTTGAAGGTGCTTCCTGAATGACTAAATTTGTATCTGATTCTAAATAGTGTTCATTAGCACCACCAATATATTTAGCCGCTAGGTGTATATGTTTGCACATATTAAATTTAATGGAAGAGTCGTGGCATGTACAAACGTATGAATGAATGCAGGTATTGCACTCTGTACACTTCAGGTCACAGCCGCAATTCATTTCACCCGTTCTTCTGACCTCGTACAGTTCACTTTTCTTCGTGGATGGAACAGTCCATACATCCTCACTGCAAATAATTTCTCCTGGTTGTAACGATAATGAATTGGCATACCTTAGTCTTATTTGTGAGAGTTTATTTGTAAGTTTGCCTTTATTCATGTAAATAAGACGGTCATAAAGTTTATCTCTCACAAATCGCATGAAGATATGGATTGCGATGTCCAGTCTCTTAGGCTTCTTACCCTCCATGTATATGTGTTTAATTACTCCATGCATGCGCTCTAGATGCATGTTAGTGTTGAGGCCGGCATTGAGACGTTTACAATAAGCCCAGCTACTTGCAAAGTGTTCATAATTGGCCTCGAAATAAATACCAAAATCTCTTGTGTCAGGGTCACTTTTTAATTTATTTATTTCTTGATAGAGCATTCTCGAAAAAAGCAGCCTCGTCTCTTTCCTCCAAAAATACTCTGAGCTCCTTGTACACCTCCACCTGTTTCTCTCGGCCTTTAACTTTAGAAAGGTTTTTCCTCCAAGCACGGTCAACATGCCACGAACAGAACAGGCGGAATTTGGCAGGCATCATTACGTATAGCCAGGCACTGTAAAATGTTTCTGCCATGTCTGACATGAACCATGTAGTGTCACTTGCAGAGCCTCTTTAATAACTCTGTAAAACACTTCCATCACAAATGCATCCGTCCTATTTGATAGCATGAACGCGCATGGAAATCCTTGGAACTTGCCATCTACGACTAGGAGGGTAGTTAGTTCAAATTCGTACTTATTTAAACCATGTGTGCTGTCAATACAAGTGAACTTGTCACCGTATCGTAGTAACGTTTCTTGCTGCGCCTCATTCATTATAATTAGAACGAAGTCCTCTGGTTTTAATTGAGGGTACAGCATAGAAGACATGTCTTGACCCTTGTAAAAGCGTACTATTCCTCCACGTTCGTCCATTTCACGAATCCATGCTTCGACACTCGTACAATCATTCTCATGCCGCACAGCTTCAGATTTTAAATTGTACTCTTGCTCAATGTTAAATAGATCTTTTCTGGTCAGAAAATGAATGCGTTCAATGTCAGTTTCACCAACAGAATCTCTAACCTCATCTAGGATTCTATCGAAAGGAATTTTCATCGCAATCTTCCTCGCTAAGTCATTTCTTTCCGACAGCGATAATCTCATGCGACCTAACTCTTCTTGGTGGCCTACATGTGTTGCACAAAATGGAACATGCACTTCTCCAGGCTGAAAAGTAACATCAATATTTGCTGGACAATGACCACTTATCTTGTTGCTTCCAAGTACTTTCTGGTGACGCTCATGATTACCCCTTGAGTTAAAGGTCCCATCCCTGTGACACCTGTATTTCATTTTAGAGGAACCATCTTTACATTCGTACTTGGAGCGACATACAACAAATTCACACACTTGCTAATTTTCTTTTTCACGTTTCCACTTAAGGAAATCCTCTTCATTCGCAAATTTTAAACTTTCGTTTGCGATACGAATCTCATGAAAATTAATAAAATGTGCCACCATATCGGATTTTGTAGCACATTCTTCTACACAAAGCGGACATTTTACTTGAGGTTGTTCACACTTCGCAGTCTTATGTTGTGAATTTTATGTCGTTCTAAATTGTATTTTGTGTGAGAGGTAAAACTACACAAATCGCACGAAAATTTAGGATTTTTGTTAGTGTGCTTTGTTCTTACGTGATGATTTAAAGTTTTCCTATAATTGAAAAATTTATTACACTCACTACATACGAAATTGTCCATTGTGCAAGCATAAAAAGTTCACTGCAATGTGCAATAAAGCAGTTAATTCACATAACTAATTCACTATTTCATGAAGTGGACCCCCAAAACACTGCAGAAGTCTATTAAAGCCGATTATGGCTGCTCCTACACACAAGTCCGGTATGTTTATTTTGATGATGAGGATGATGCTTGTTGTTTAAAGAGGCGTCACATCGAAAGTCATCGGCCCTGTTTATATTGTGTATTTTAAGGAGTGCTCTTGCAGTTGGTATTTTGGGGTTCATGTTAATCAATTGCAGTGTCTGCTGTTCATTTAACAAGAACTGTGGATTTTTGAGTATTTATTTGAGATTCTTTTGGATGGTATTAGTGCGGTCTTTCTTGACAATATTGAATTTATCATCTCTGAAAAAATGCTGTCTTCAGTTTTACCCACAATTACTGTACAGTAGTATTGCCTTTATGTAAGTTGTCCTTGATTTTTTGTTTTAGGTGGTTAAATTGTTTGTTAGCTACTGATTAGTTATTAATTTCCTGTTTTTTGTGAAAATGAAGAAATTTATGTTTATATATTATTTGATGAAAAATTTAAAATAAAATATATAAAACAAAAAATATTCTTCTTCTTCTACTCTTACTGCTTTTCCCATATATGTGGATTCGGGGGTGTGACATGTCTCGCTTAATGGCGCCAACTCTGTGGAGGGATGTAATCACCAGCCCTCAGATTTTAGGGAAAGACGTATTTTGTTCTTGAAGAAATTACTAAAAATGAAGTTGTATATACACGTTTCATGTATTTATTAAGTTAGAAACTGTAGTCCTATTGTGCTTAAAAATGTCTGAATTGACGTTAAAACCTATATAATTCTTATTTTTATCCCTAAATCGGTTAAAAATGCCTTTCAGTATATTTCGAGAAAATAAATATTTGCTGGCTTATGTTTAGTCTTTACGAAAATTTTAAAATCGGGAAGCTATAAACCACTCTCTCCGAAATGCCTTAAGAACCTCCTGCAGCGAACACTCCCGTAGTTTGTCACAAGGCAGAAGATGACACAGTATCCGTTGACTTCTGGGGAAAAGAACTGCATTTCATTCTGTGAGAATATTTTGGTGTTCCCGTTTGTTCAGTGTATGAATTGTGCTGAAAGTGTCAGGTTACAACTCGTCTTTAATTAAAAAGTAGTTACAGGAGTTGCTCCTGTGACGTTTGCAGCAAAGAGGTGAATAAAGTTGTTTATTTCCCCGTAACGAGTTATTAACTGCAGTTAAGAATTGTTTAATTCTTGTGCGTTATTCTGTTTGCAGTAATAACCAGCAATTTTCATCCTGTTAGGGTGTTGTAGGAATTTAAAAAATCACACAAATAAGTAGTATAGTAGTAGCCTATATTAATTAACTTATTAACGGGCGAGTTGGCCATGCGGTTAGGAGCGCGCAGCTGTGAGCTCGCATCCGGGAGATAGTGGGTTTGAACCCCACTGTCAGCAGCCGTGAAGATGGTTTTCCGTAGTTTCCCATTTTCACATCAGTCAATCGGCAGCTCCGCCAACTCGGCACTTTGAACGAACCAGCTCAAAGGTGGTGTTAATGCAGACATAATGAAGCTGAGGAGAGTCTGATGTCCTTATATACCTACGCGGGGTATTAATACTCTTTAAATTATGCAAGAAAGCTTTCTAGAAGCGACCTTTCAACTCTGCCCAATTTCCCCTACCTTATAGTACAACTGAAATCCGTCTGCGAGCAAGGCTAACGTTAGCACAGCCCGTCGCCAGCCAGGCCAACGTCAGCGGTGCCCGCAGTAGCGAGCCCGGCCCCCGTCGCCAACGGTGCCAATTTAATATATATAAAACAATTGTTGAGGAATGTAAAAATAGGTTTGTACCTTTAAAGGTAGTAAGGAATGGTAAAGATCCACTATATTATCCGCTGGCTGGCTCGACTGCTGGTACGGATCTCCCAAACATACGCTCTCCAGATAGTCGCATGCAGTGTTGTGTTTTGTTATAGTTGGAGACCTTTGTCTATCCTGATTGTTTTTAAATCTTTGATTCTCAACAAACAAGTTCATCTATTTCTTCGGTTGAGTGGTTTATTTTGTGTGTGCTTCCATATACAGTATACTCATTTCAAGACTCATGCCGCCTATAAGACGCGGGCGGAGCAACTTTGGTCGAAGAACTCCACATGCTACAAGCCAAGCTAATTTTCAGTTTAATCGAACTGCACAACAACGTGAAGAGTGAAATGAAACTGAAAGGATTGGGATATTACAAACCCGTGCAGCGCGTCGTTCAGCTAATAATCTTGCAAGTTTGAATCGAGCGGCTTTCAGTTACGATGTTTCGATTGACTACAGTGCCTACCAGTGCGTTGCTATTGTATCCATGAACTCAGTGTGCCAATATTGTAAGGCAATGAAATGCAAAAATGAAGCCGCTGGATTGTGTTGCGCAAATGGCAAAATGAAATTAGTGCCATTGATTCCACCACCAGATCCATTGTACTCATTAGTTTCAGGAACAAGAACAGATTCCATATATTTCCTTACAAATATCCAAAAAATATAGACCTGCTGAACAGTTCACATCTATGTTAGTCTATCAGGGTAATTTCTAGGTAGTGATATGCTGTGACCTATTTCAGCATTTCCTTAATCACAATCAAGATATTCATATTGCAGGTAATGAAAATACATTTTTCCAGTAGTTTGTTATTAACTTTTGGTAGCAGTAGAAAATTAACTCATTCGATGTTGATAACGTAATCATTTGCATTATTCTGATTTTTGCGTGCAGTACAGACTGAATTCGAGTTCGTTCCATTGTAATTTATTTTTGACAGAACAACATTTGTCGGGTCAGCTAGTTAAAAATAAATGTGTAAGAAAGGAAGATATAAAAATTAGGACTATTAAGCAGTACCATATGGCTGATAAAACAGGCATGAGGGAGTTTTTAATAAGTAACTATGATTGGTGGGAAACGGTAAATAAAAATGTAAACAGACTCTGGGATGGGTTTAAAGCAATTGTTGAGGAATGTGAAAATAGGTTTGTACCTTTAAAAGTGGTAAGGAATGGTAAAGATCCACCATATTACGGTATAACAAAGAAGTAAAGAGACTAGGAAGGAGATGCAAGTTGGAAAGAGATTGAGTTAGAAATGGCTCTGGAAGTAAGGAGAAATTGAAGGAACTTACTAGGAAATTGAATCTAGCAAAGAAGTCAGCATAATTGACAGCCATACAATTTTAGTGAAAAATGGAAGAGTATGTATAGGTACTTTAAGGCAGAAACAGGTTCCAGGAATCATTAATGAACAAGGAGAGTGTGTATGCGAGGATCTTCAAAAGGCAGAAGTATTCTGTCAGCAGTATGTAAAGATTGTTGGTTCCAAGGATAATGTGCAGACAGAGGAGGTAAGTGATACTAAAGAAGTGTTAAAATTTACCTAGGACAAGAATGACATTTACAGTAAGATACAAAAGTTGAAAACTAGAAAAGCAGCTAGAATTCATAAGGTTTCAGGGGATATGCTAAAGACAATGGGTTGGATATAGTACCATGTCTGAAGTACTTATTTGATTATTGTTTGCATTTAGGAGCTATACGAAATGAATGGAGAGTCGCTATAGTAGCCCCTGTGTATAAAGGAAAGGGTGATAGACATAAAGCTAAAAATTACAGTCCATTCAGTTTGACATGCATTGCATGTAAACGTTGGGAAAGCAATGTTTCTAATTATAAAAGACATGTTTGAAAAATTAATAACTGGTTTGATAGAAGGCAGTTTGGGTTTAGGAAAGGTTGTTCCACTGAAGCTCAGCTTGTAGGATTCCAGCAAAATATAGCAGATATCCTGGATTCAGGAGGCCAGTTGGACTGTATCACGATTGACCTATGGTGGGCATTTGATAGGGTGGATCATGGGAGACTACTGGCAAAAATGAGTGCAATTGGACTTGAGAAAAGAGTGACTGAATGGGTGGCTCTGTTTCTAGAAAATAGGACTCAGAGAATTACAGTAGGCGGAGCTTTATCTGTCTCTGTAATAATTAAGAGGGGAATTCCTCAAGGCAGTATTATTAGACTTTTACGGTTTCTTATATGATATGTGTAAAGAAGTGGAATCAAAGATGAGGCTTTTTGCAGGTGATGTTATTCTGTACAGAGTAATAAATAAGTTACAAGATTGTGGGCAACTGCAAAATGACCTCGATAATGTTGTGAGATGGACAGTAGGCAATGGTATGATGATAAACGGGGTTAAAAGCCAGGTTGTGACTTTCAAAAATAGGAAAAGTCCTCATTTTCAATTACTGGGTTGTTGGGATGAAAGTTCCCATTGGGGATCATTGTAAATACCTAGGTCTTAAATTAAGGAAAGATCTTCATTGGGGTAATCACATAAATATGATTGTAACTAAAGGGTACCCATCTCTCCACTTGGTTATGAAGGTATTTAGGGGTTGTAGTAAGGATGTAAAAGGAGAGGGCATATAAGTCTCTGTTTTTTTAAATTTCGTGTTTGCTATTTCTAGCCGAGTGCAGCCCATGAAAGGCAGACCCTCCGATGTGCGTGGGCGGCATCTGCCATGTGTAGGTGACTGCGTGTTGTTATGGCGGAGGATAGTGTTATGTGTGATTTGCAGGGATGTTGGGGACAGCACAAACACCCAGTCCCTGGGCCATTGAAATTAACCAGTGAATGTTAAAATCCCCAGCCCGGCCGGGAATCGAACCCAGGGCCCTCTGAACCGAAGGCCATTACGCTGACCATTCAGCCCACGAAGTCTCTGGTAAGGCTGCAACTAGAGTATGGTTCCAGTGTATGGGACTCTCGACAGGATTACTTGATTCAAGAACTGGCAAGAATCCAAAGAAAAGCAGCTCGATCTGTTCTGGGCAATTTCCAACAAAAGAGTAGCGTTGCAAGAATGTTGCAAAATTTGAGCTGGGAAGACTTGGGAGAAAGGAGACGGACGAGCTGCTCGACTAAATGGTATGTCCCGAGCTGACAGGGGAGAGATGGCGTGGGAGGACATCAGTAGACGAATAAGTTCGAGTAGTGTGTTTAAAAGTAGGAAGGATCACAGTATGAAGATAAAGTTGGAATTCAAAAGGACAAATTGGGGCAAATATTCGTTTATAGGAAGGGGAGTTAGGGATTGGAATAACTTACCAAGGGAGATGTTCAATAAATTTCCAATTTCTTTGCAATCCTTTAAGAAAAGGCTAGGAAATCAACAGGTAGGGAATCTGCCACCTGGAAGACTGCTCTAAATGCAGATCAGTAGTGATTGATTATCAATTTAGCAAAATAAGTATGGTATTTTAATTAACTTAATGCCTATCAAAATACGTACAATTGAAGCTGCCTAAAAGTATTTTAGAAACTACTTGACAGTCTTTTAGGCAGCTAAAATGACCTTTTAACACCTAAATATCCGAAGTCTAGTAATCACTATTGCATGTTTCTGTGGTGGTTGGGAGTGCAGTGTGTGTTGTCTGAATTTAAAAAGCTACCTTCTGTTTTCCTTGACCGGATCAAGGATGAAATGAATTAAGCATATTTAGGCTATTAGTACGATGGGATCGCCACTCCCAAGGTGATTTATTAATGACTTATAGATACTATGAAATGAGAATGGAGAGTGTTGCTGGAATGAAAGATGACAGGAAAAAAGCGTAAGTACCCGGAGAAAAACCTGTCCTGCCTCTGCTTTGTCCAGCACAAATCCCTCATGGGGTGACCGGGATTTGAACCACGTTTTCCAGCGGTGAGAGGCCGACGCGCTGCCGTCTGTGACAGGGAGGCTCAGTGTGTTGTCGGAATATTAAGAGAAAAGTGGTGGAACAAACACTAACACCCAGTCTATGAGCCAGAAGTAATTAGGCGTGATTAAAATCTTCGATCCGGATGGAAAACAAATCCGGGACCTTCTGAAATGACGGTCACAGCCAAGGATTCGAACAAAGTGAAATCCTTATTGAGTTTTATTAGTATTACTATCAGTATTAACATTCAACTATTGTAATAGAAAGAAGCAAAAATCATTATTTAGTTTATCAATTTTAAACACGTACCGGTAAAGTTCGTTGTTCAATCTTGCCGCCTGATTATTTTTTAGGGACTTGAAAACGCTTTAAAAATATAGTTAAGTACCATAGTTAAAACTCTAGGCTTTAAAGTTATACAAACATGTACGGCGTCTGGAGGGACAGATTTTATTTGTACTATTGCTCAAGAATGAAAGAAATTCATACTTTAAAACGTGGGAGCGGCTCCACGCGCTGCGCTCACGAGACACAGTGCTGGCTTCACGAAAAGCTGCATCGGCTGTACCTCCACAATGCCTGACAGCAAAACAAAGCTTCTTCTTCTCCCTCTTCTCCTGCTCCACACGTGGCGCGAAATCGCCATGATAGGTAGGAGGTGCTAAACGCCGAGGTTTCTCGAGCAGTCACGAGCAAAGCCGATGATGGCTGCTCCTCGACATTCCCTAGACTCAAGTCGCCAGATGTAGGTAGGGCGGTAGGATGTCCTACTGTGAGGCTTTGAAGAGGGGTGGGGAAGGAGGAATGTAGCATCGAGGGACTGGTGGTCGCACAGGAACAGGTTTCTGCCTGGGGTTATTGTTTTAAGTTCTAATGAGGAGAGTACGAAGTCCAGGGTGTTGGGTACATATTAAACATATTATACCAGTTATTCAGATAAGAAGTTCACTTGAAATAACGCGTGAACAGTTTAAGATACTGGCATTCTGTCTTCACTTTCGTTACTGGTATTAAGGAGCTGATAGTTCAACATGCAGTGCTTTCCTAGGCTTTTGACAAAATTTATCGTCACACGTTTCCATATGAGAACTGCTAATGATAACTATCAAGCTTACACTCGTTACTGGGACGTCGCACAGCTCGCAGCACTCAAGAGCGTTGCCCATCACCCCTGCTGAAAGAATTGGAGCAAAATCGGGCATTTTAGATTACACGTTCCACTCATGTGTAATCGGGGTTGCATATGTAGCAAAGCACATCTTCCCCATCTCAAGTTCGAACATTGCACGCCTCTAGTATCCTATCTACAGTTATTCACAAATTATGCAGGGTTCTTCAGCTAAGATGGCCACTCCAAATATGTCGTGAACAGTTTAAGATACTGACATTCGTTTTTCACTTTCGTTAATGGTATTATGAGGTTCTGAGTTAAACATGCAGTACTTTTCCAAGTTTTTGACAAAATGTATTGACTCACACGTTTTCATATGAGAATGTTATTTCACGCAATAACTGCCAATGATATACTATCAAGTTTACAGCCGTAGTTACTGGTACGTCGCACAGCTTGCACTACAGGAGGATCGGTCTCGAGATCTGTGACGTCATTCTCGAGAGTCTCGAGCGAGAGCGTTGCCCGTCAATAATTCTCTCATTACATGCAGCGCAAGTATGCGAATGAATAGGCTAAGAACAGAAACTGACGGGTACTGTAGGTACACTTACCTGGATACTAGAGGCGTGCATATTCGAACTCGAGACGAGGCAAGATGTGCTTTGCTGCACATGCAACCACCATTACACACGAGTGTAATCTAAAATGCTTGAGTATGCTCAGATTCTTTCGACAGGTAGGTGTGCATCGTTATCAGACCCTACATTCAATATATGACCACTGCTTGTGTTTACCGATATTTTGGTGACAAAAGAAATAATTCCTTACAATGTTATATAGTATTCGCGGCATAATTAGGTATTTCGGTATATGGTGGTACAATGTGTAATTGTGTCCAGTTGTACGCGACAACTTGAAGCCTATGTCCGAAACGCAACGTAAGTCGTGGATGTCGGTTATTTTGAAGAGATGTCACATAACACAGCCCGCATACTATCGCTGAAGAGGAATCGTCACAAAACACCTCCGGGCCGATCTGCATCACAAGAAGCTACCCAGTCGACGACAACAACTGCGAGGTATCCAGGTAGGTGTACATCCTATATACAGCTATTAACAAATTACACGGGTTATTCAGCTAAGAAGTCCACATGAAATCGGTCATGAACAGTTTAAGATACTGACATTCCGTTTTCACTTTCGTTAATGGTATTAAGGAGCTCATGCAGTGCTTTCCTAGGCTTTTGACAAAATGTATTGGCACACACGTTTCCATATGCGAACTGCTGATATACTATCAAGCTTACACTCGTTACTGGGACGTCACAAAGCTTGCAGCATAGGAGAATCTGTCTCGAGAGCGATGCCCATCACCCCTCTCGAAAGAATTGGAGCATACTCAGGCATTTTAGATTACATGTTCCACTCATGTGTAATGGTGGTTGCATATGTAGCAAAGCATATCTTTCCTCGTCTCCAGTTCGAATAATGCACGCCTTTAGTATCCAAGTAGGTGTACATCCTATCTACAGTTATTCACAAATGATACAGGGTTATTCAGCTAAGATGTCCACCTGAAATAAGTTGTGAACAATTTAAGATACAGTACTTACATTTAATTTTCACTTTCGTTAATGGTATTAAGGGGCTCACAGTTCAAAACGCAGTACTCTCCCAGGCTTTTAGTAACATTTATTGGCACACATATGAGAACTTCTGATGATATACTATCAAGCTTACACTCGTAGTTACTGCGACGACGCACAGCTCGCAATACAGGAGAATCGGTCTCGAGATCATCGCGAGAGTCTCGAGATCTGTGACGTCAGTCTCGAGAGAGAGCGTTGCCCATCACTACCTTATATTTCGAGTTCATATGAGCATAACTCCTAATTTACAGACAGGAATGACTTACATGTTCTTCAAAAGCAAACCCAGTAAAAATCGAATCAAACAGTTATATCATCCTAAACCTCGTGGAGGATTGGACAGGCCATCGGCTAAACAAAGTAGTTCTTCGGCCGTGGAATAGTGAAACGTTATTTTTAAGGACGTAATATTTATTATGAAGTACAGTACGTCTAGTACATGCGTAATGGGAAATGCGTAGTATGCGTGTTCTGGCGCGGAGGTCACCGAATCAAATGTCCACCCTGCACTCGCTCGAATAACTCCCACAATCCACTTCTTAGTGAGAATAATACATTTTATAGATTTATTATACACACCGGTACCTATTGAGTGGGTAACATTAACACTGAATCGTACAATTATGTTGGCTAGAATAATTAGGCGACCTGATCTTGCTGCCATTGAATTGTGAGGTGTTATGTGAGTTCTGGAGTCAAATTTGTACCTAATTCTAAATACATGATGTAATAAAAGTACCGGTAACATAAAATTACACTATTTAAACACTTTGTCTTGAAAATATGAGATTTCTTGATTTGCATAAACAAATTAAACACTTCAAATGTTGGCTGTTCTTTAAAATAGCATGACTTCGATACTGGGCATTAACACGATACTAAAACATACAATGCCAGACTGTTTATTGCATTTATTTATTAACTACTGGCACAACAACAAACAAGTGTATTGTTTTTAAGTGAGTAAAGTTGTCTGTTGCTCTTCACTTTAAGCAGCCTATGATTTATCTCGTCTTTCTTACAAACTGTGTACCGGTATATAAGATTATAACTACGGTACCGTGCTTAGCTGAAATAGAAAAATAGGCTACATTTTTAACTTTACGTTTAACTTATAACAGCGTATTCGCGAAGAAAGGAACTAAGTAGAACACAACACTACTACAGTAGCTACTACAAGTTATTGCCTTTAATATAATTTCTGTATGTTTTGTTTAGAAATAATATTGAGTTCACTAATTTCCCCTGCAGTCTGCTTATTTATGTAGTATACGATGCGACGTAGAAAACATTCTTTCGCTAGGAACAGACGTGGCTGGAATAGCGAGATTTTCGTTGGCTACAATAGCCAGCGTTGGATAACCGTTTTCATTTGTCTTCCACTATAAGACTGAGTGGGTTCTCGGTCCGTTGAATGTAACGTTCTGTCAGGCATCGCTGTATTTCTAGATGAGCGCTGTTGATGATATTGCGCATCGTATTCTTTATTTTTTTATTTCAGTGACGAATGAGTCCAAGTATATATTATTGTTACTACTCAACTCTGATAATAATCACACTCTTTGACGTTAGTTCCTGTAGGTGTGGTCTGTAATACTGAAGCTTGGATTATCATCGCACATGCCTCTGTCACGTACTCAGAGGCAGCAGTTGCGCTAGACGAGTTCTTAAAATTAAGGGCCATAAATCGGGGATCGACTACTGTGATAATAGCTAATACTAGTTAGTGATGGGTTGCGATTGGAATCGCGAAGAGTAGATTCCATATGCCTGGGGAATCCGGTACCCGATTCCGAAGAACTAGTAGCACCATCTATGATGCAGATACGTAAACACGTGCAGCACGAATATGTTCTGTAATGGGAGTTCGTTTTGGTTTATCAAGTCACTTTACAAACAATGCCTGCTCTCATTGTAGTGTCCTGGAGTTATATACTCTAATGCGACTGTAATTTGATCAGAAAATGTGATTGTCTGTTCGAAACTAATCAAATTATATGGACTGTAAACAAATCAAAACTTGTACGGGGATTATGACATAACACTACTATTTCTTCAAAATACACTTGTACTAAAGAGACAACCCTAACTGATGTTAAGCAGTGTCTTGGCCAGAGAGTAGGTGTTCCCTACTAGGTGACCCGCCTCCCCCCTCAGGGGAGGAATGAAAGCTTACTTAGTTAAGCAGTGATGAAAAGAAAAATAGTAATTCTGACAGTTTCTCGTAATAATATTTAGCAGTAGTATGAAACGTTCGTTTTTTTAAAACCAATTTTCTCACCTAAGGGGTCGCGGGTGCGAACGGTATCTCACATGTTGATTTGGCCCTGTTTTACAACCGGATGCCCTTCCTGACGCTATCCCTATGTGGAGGGATGTAATCACTATTGCGTGTTCTTTAAGTGGTTGGTAGTATGGTCTGAATATGAAGAGGAAAAGGTTGGGACAAACACAACCAGTCTCCGGACCAAAAGAATTAATGAGAGGCGATTAAAACCCCCACCCGGGCGGGGATAGAATCCGAGGCCCTCTGAACCGAAGGCCTTAATGCTGACCAGTCAGCCAATGAGTCGGACAGTAGTACGAAATGCTCATTGCAAATTAAATGTAACGGAAGACAGGTATGCTACGAAACAAGTTGTGTAATTATTAAAAATGTGACTTAATTCCACAGACTGTATACGTTTATACTAACAATATTTGAAAACCACATGAGAAAAATGCAGTATAAGCATAAATAACATTGTCGATTGCTACGCCCAGTGTCGACATGTGTAATGTGATTTCCAGACTACGAGGACAAATTGTAATTTCAATATTATGTGGCATAATTCGTTCATGAAAACCAATAAGACATTTCACTGTTCACACAAGAAATAGTAAATACGGTACGTTCGAATTTGCCCCACTTATATACATAAGACTCGCTCTCGTGATTGCGCCCAGCATACACTGGTGACGTCATCGGGAACCGATTCCTCGCATGCGACATTTGAGTGAGACTTCGGAGTCGTAGGAACCGATTCTCCCGATTCCAAGGGTCATTCGCGCACATCACTAGCTAATACCTTGGTAGTATGCACTTAATCAAGCCTTGCACTTAACTGATGGTACAGATCTCGCTGAAGTTTCTGCCTGGGCGACTTCTGTTCTCCATTTCTTTCCTGACGACATTGTTTTCAGCTGACCATGAATTGGTACCACTTTTGAACTGGAAGGAAAATTCTCGCTGGATATCTGGATATCTCGAGTTACGCATTCAAACGGCTCCAGAATCTGTAGCACTTCATCCACGCCTGTCCACTCATCATCTTAGTTTCCAAGCCGCAAGATAAACTCGATAAAGACGCAGTGACGTCCCAACATGTAGTGCGTACTGTTCCATCGAGTTTGTTTCTTGAATTGATTTGTGTTTAGGCTTCTGCAGAAGATCTTGGATTTCCTCAAGCTTTTCCATGTTGTTTGTTTAGTCCTCAGCCCCAAGGCTGGTTGGATCCTCAACAGCTCTGCCATCAGCTGTCATAGATGGCCTAGGCATCACCGAAGAGGCGTACTAGGGAAATGAGGAGTGAGGTAGTTTCCCGTTGCTTTCCTCACCGAGCCAGAAGTTGCTATTACATAATCAGTCTGCCAAGCCCACTGAAATGCAAGCACCAACCAACCCTTTGAGCAATATTTTCACGCCATTCATAGCAGGGACTGGCTGCAGAAGGAATGGCATTACTAGCATCACTCATACCTCAGTCACTTTCATTTTGTCAAAGCCAAGGTTAAGACTGAGACAGATCAATGAAGGTAACAAAATTGCTCTAGCCCATACCAGAAGACGTAGTGCACTGTAAACACTAGGTCCGCCAGCGAAGGCATAAGAAGCTTTTCCATTGCAATTCGTTATTTAGTATAAGACGCGACGTAGAAAAGTTTCTTTCGCTAGGAACAGAAGTGGCTGGAATAGGGAGAATTTCGTTGGCTGCAATAGCCAGAGTTGGATAACTGTTTTCATTTGTCTTCCAGTAAGACAGTGAGTAGGTTCTCGGTCCGTTGAATTATCCTCCACTATGGAAATCGGCTATAAATCCGTGTTCACCATACGGACAATTCATCGGGCTTTCTCTCGCACATTGGATAGTACAGTGTTATTCTGTAATGACTCTTTCCGGATCAAGTTGAAAGTATGCGCAAATCGCTAAACATGTTGTCAGCCTCCGTAGCGTAACGATTAGTGCTGTTAGCTGCCGTCCTTGGAGGCCCTGGTTTGATTCCCGGTAGGTAGTCAGAAATTTAAGAATGGCTGGTATGTGGTTAAAATAGTACATGCAGCTCGCCTCCATTGGGGGTGAGCCTAAAGAGTGCTGCACTACCTCTGGATGAGGACAAGTTTTTAAAAAAAATTTTTTTTTTTTTTGCTATTTGCTTTACGTCGCACCGACACAGATAGGTCTTATGGCGACGATGGGAGAGGAAAGGCCTAGGAATTGGAAGGAATCGGCCGTGGCCTTAAAGTACAGCCCCGGCATTTGCCTGGTTTGAAAATGGGAAACCACGGAAAACCATCTTCAGGGCTGCCGACAGTGGGGCTCGAACCCACTATCTCCCGATTACTGGCACAAGTTTATTTAACACGCTGTGGATGAGTTGTATTGCTACTGTCATATTTACAGCGAATTTACTGTGTAGTGTACTGTAGTTGCTGTGTACACTATCTAAAGTTTCACCGATGTTTAAACCGTTTCAGGAAAACAGCAAGTTTCAAGAGACGACTGCATATTCGAACTGCAGTCAATGTAATGAATGACACGTCACCGTCATATAAGTCTCGCAAATTAATGAGGTCCACATATATGTTGCCAGCGCTACGTAAATGTGTAACAATTCCAAAATAATTCGCTGTTTTTCTTTTTTACAGTTACCCTCGACAAGTTGGCGTAGCTTCTTCCTGTTGGGGATTTGATATGTACGAATCTAGCAATGAAAAGGAGTATCAAAAACTGGTATCCTCCGCTATGGAAATCGGCTATAAATCCGTGTTCACCATGCGGACTAGTGCGGCGTCTAGCTTTTGTTGCTGACTGCTTCCTAAAGGAATACGAGAGATTTAACGAACTGGTTTAATACGAGGGCTGTAAACAAAGTAGTGGCAACATTGATAGAACGCAATATTTAATGAACTAACAAGTACAATTACATTACTATCCGCGAAACTACGCGATATTTCGTCTCGCTGGTGCTGAATCGGTAGACCTCTTATCTTCGAGATTCGTATTGGCAACCTCTGACACAAATAATATGAATCGATTACGCATCGCCACGAGACAACTGGTGGTTGGTATAATTGCAATAACTTAAATACTGTTGTTATTTATACAGCAAAGTCAAAATATAGGTTAAGCTTGAACATGAGTGAGGAAAATCAATGTACATCACAGGAATAACCTTCAACTCCTACACGTAAATGACGGTTTAGAAAATTCATATCGATCGATCATACTATCGATTCAATTCAGATTTAATTTCCATTCAGTTGGCAATATTACCGGAACCGTTGTAGCTCCCTCCTTACTCCTCACCCCCATTTCCCATCCATATATTGTAAGCTTTCTCTTTTATTCTTCTCCCTGAACCACGTATTGCCCACACTTTTCACACAAAAATCCACCAAGTTCTCTCCCTCTTCATTCCTATTTCCATATGCAAAAGGTCCAGTTACTTATTACATTCCTTTTCTGTCACATACCACCACTGCACTGAAGTCCCCCATGACAGTACTTCTACATCCTTAATTTCTCTCTCCAGTGTCTCCAGGAATTTGTCCACATCATTGTCATTGCATCTGGTCTGGGATCCATAGTTTGATAAAATCCTTCACTCTATTCTCTGTCCTAACAAACTTATTTGATCGCTAGCCCACTTTATCTACATAAACATCTAAGATCTTGGTTATTATCCCTACTCCAGTAGTGTGTGTATCCCTTCCTCAACTACTTTCCTTTTCCTCTCCACTTAACCTCACTCAATCCCATCATAGCTATATTCTCCTTCTCCATAAAATTAATGATGATTTTCCAGTCAGTGACAGGAGGTTGATTGTTGCCACTTTCACGTTTTCTACTGGGCATCGCTTCCAGGGAACGCCCTAGCCTTTTCTGTATTATATGTATTATAATAATTAAAAAAACTTTATAGCATTCAGAATTTGTTAAAAATTTGCTTCATTACTTATCTGTTATCCCTAAATACAATGCTGTCAGAGCCTAGTGTGATGACCGATTCGTATGGGATGCGTAAATTGTAATTCTTACTGCGTTTGTATTATCTATACTCATCAAATGTGTGGGAATAATCTTTTGTACATTCTGAATCATAATTAAGAATGTAAGTGACTGGAACGTTCCATATATTTTCAATGTTCGACATCAAAACTACATGTGAATGATGGCTGACGTGCGAACAATACATGTATTTATTCTAATCTTTTACAACCTGCTTTATGTCACACCAATACATAGGTCTTATGGTGATGATGGGATTGGAAAGGCCTACGAGTAGGAAGGAAGCGGAGGTGGCCTTAATTAAGGTACAGTCCTAGTATTTGCCTGGTGTGAAAAATGGGAAACCACGGAGAACAATCTTCAGGGCTGCTGACAGTGGGGTTCGAACCCACCATCTTCTGGATGCAAGCTCACAGCTGCGTGCCTCTTAACTGCACAGCCAATTCACCTGGTATTTTTATTGTAATCTAGGAAGAACGAATAACAATAGACAACCAATATTCATAAATAAAACATAATAATAATCTACGATTCCAATCAGCCTAAGCTGCTGCCTTCACAATAATGTCATTCCCACACAGAGGCTTGCAGACAATGCTGAAAAGTCTACAACAAAGATTTAAAAATAGGAGAGAAAGAGTTTTTTTTGATCTGCCAAAATCAGCAAAACTGAAACGTGTGCTCTGGTGTATTTACTGCTCACCAGTAATGTGCACGTTTTTCAAGGAATAAGGAGGTAAACAAAAAAATTACCCCAAATTCTTCATATACACTGGAACCTCTGATTATCAATTCCCAGAAACTACCTCTTCCTAGATTATTCGTTCGAATTATACGGTCGCGCGAATATACTAATAAAACCATGTAAAAATCCAGCATTATCTGTTCCTTGAGAAAATTATTTTCCGGATCAACCGGCCAGATATTTAAGTCCCATCAACGCTAAATCCTCGATCAAGCGTTTTTCAAGAAAAAGTATCCCGCAAAAGGACTGGTACGAAATACCTATGGATCTTGATGCTAACGTCCAGTCCCTGCGATAATTAGAGCGAGTACTTTTCTGGAAAAGCGATCGGCAGTGAGCTTGCGCAAGGGATCATCTTAGCATCGCATTCAGTTGGTATTATTTACGGATTCCTCTGAAATCGTAAAGCAGGGAGTGGCCGCTACAACTGGAAGGAGAAAAAGCGCATTTTGACAGCTCTACTTCAAGATAGAACTAGTTTTGTCAAATGTTCGTACTTTTAAAACATCTACATTATGTCCAGGGTTAGAAGTTTATTTCTGACCCTTTTGGATTTTATTGCCAAACAGATTTTCAGCACTTCCTACAGGGCACTATATTTAGGCCTAGTCACTGGGCTTTCAGACAGGAATTGAAATGCTCCTTCCTAACCCAAATCTAGTATTTTTATAATTGGATACGATCATGTTCTCGAGCCCAGAAGAGAAGTTGCACCTTACATATAGGAAGCCATTACTGTTTTAGGCCTAATATTGGAATTTTTACGTTTTCGTTTTTATGTTAAAATGTCCTTATAACAACAGCAGTAGTTTTATTTGCACAGCATACCATTTTAAAAGTTTGTATCATTTCCCACTGGTTTGTGCAACAAGCACGTTTTCCAGCTCAGCTCTAGGTCATGAATAAACTGAAATTTCTGGAGTTGTGATGATTTTTCTCTTTCCAATCTGCTTGCGATTAGTGATGGGCAGAAAAGCCAAAGAATGGGCAGGTAATTAAGGTACGGCCCCAGCATTTGCCTGGTGTGAAAATGGGAAACCACGGAAAACCATCTTCAGGGCTGCCGATAGTGGGATTCGAACCTACTACCTCCCGGATGCAAGCTCACAGCCACTTTTGAGAATTGACACTTACATCTGACATTTTTGAGTTCAATATAACCTCAAAAAGTTGATGAAGGCCTAATTTATGCGATACAAGATTTCCAGATACTTGCTACGAACCTTATACCGGCGACCAAATTACAATGAGATTAAAAAATAGAAGGGATTTCATCATCATGTTGGGTGCTTTTATATCTGATGTGCTGTATTTATGAGATTAGAGAATTAAAAACTACCCGCCGTCTA
Source organism: Anabrus simplex (assembly GCF_040414725.1). Classification (NCBI taxonomy): domain Eukaryota; kingdom Metazoa; phylum Arthropoda; class Insecta; order Orthoptera; family Tettigoniidae; genus Anabrus; species Anabrus simplex. Next base: position 804,100,273 of record NC_090266.1, read on the forward strand.
TTTTTGTTTGGCTTGGCATTATTTTTCAGTGAGCTTGGCTGATCAAAGTTACTGACACAAAGAAAGTTTTCACGGGAAACAGACAAAGTTTCCCCGGTAAAACTAAATGTTAAGTATCGAGATTTAAACCCGTGTGATTAATGTTTGAACCCAGCCGTGTGTTCTAGCTTGCCTGCCTCTCACCCAGAGGCCTTGCGTTTGATTCCCAGCCACATCAGGCATTTTTTCCTGGACATGAGGGCTGGTTTTAGGTCCACTCCGTTAACTGAGAAGCTATATCAAGGTCTAGAGAACCAGGAATAACAGCCGAGAGGATTCGTCACACTGACCATGCATCACTTCATAATCTGCAGATCTTTGGACTGAGCAGCAGTTGCTTGGTAGGCCAAGGCCCATTAGGGCTCTAGTTCTTTTTTGTTTTAGGAGCGTTTGTAAGATTATATAATATAATTATTGTGATGTTTAGCCAAATTGTTGATGGTTTTAATTCATTCCTGGGTATTCAGTTTTCCCGAATTGTATGTTTATTCCCTGTGGTACCCCAAAAAAAAAAAAAAAAAGAATTGAGGGTCTGCTGTACCTCCCTTATTTTGCAAACTTACTATTAACTACATTATTAATAAAATACTTTTGTGATTTGAAGTAATTCCAAAATATAAACAAATCATTTACAAAATCCTCTTCCATTGTTCTTCTTGGATTTGACAATTGAATATATATAAAGAAAAAAAGAATTTGATGTCCAGCCCTAGTGACAAGACTTTCACACCCGCGGAATGACTGTCGTTTGCACGCTCGCGGCCTTCTTGGGAAGGATGTTGTCAAGCGGTGCTCAGTGCTGCCAACCTCTGTAATTAGGAACTAATGAGTGAGTGGTGCTTCGATAGCTGGGGGTGGTAATTATAATTACACGATTGGTCTGGAGTGGTTCTTACCGTGTGGACGTTAGGACAGGAGCTGGACAAGACCATTGGTCTGGAGTGGTTCTTGCCGTGAAGATGGTTAGGACAGGATCTGGACAAGACCTTTTATATTGGGAGAAGCAAAGGGGGTCTGGGGGTGTAAGTTTTCAAGTTAGAAGCCGCGAAGCGGCCATAGGATGCTAGTTTAGTGTGGAAATAAGATTGGTCTGGACTGGTTCTTGTCGTGCGGACGGTTAGGATAGGACCTGGACATGACCACTGGTCTGGAGTGGTTCTCAGTTTGGGATTCGGCATTGTTTCCTTAATATGTTTTTCATTTCCTTGTACTTTTATTGTGCTGGGGTTGGTAACTGATTATGATTAACATTATTGACTTTATGTTGGCTAATACAAATGCAAGTACCTACTTCAGGAATGAAAATGGTAATACTCGTCATTAGGTTATAAAATTAAATGTACTTCATGGGGCGGGATGATGGGTTCCTAGACATCGCAATGAATACATCTCTCCTCTGAGATGCTTTCCAAGTACAGTAGAGTCTCGCTCATCCGACCTTCGCTTATCCGACATTCCGTGTTATCCGACACTGGTAGACTTAATTTGAACTTTTGGTGGAGACTAAATTCAGGCACACCCGCTGTGGAGGGTGCGACCATGGGACAAGCACTGGCCTGACCGCTGGCGGTAGGACAGGTTTTTTTTTCTCAAGGACAGGTGCAGTGAGTCTTCAGTCATTGTTCATTGTAGTATTGGTTGGGTGCGGATGTTGTAGTTTTCATATCCTCTGTGAGTATAGCGAGTAAATGGAAGAAAGTGATTATTTCTATGGAAGACAAGTTGAGTGCATTAAAGAGACTGGACAAAGGGGAAATGTGCCTTCAGATTATGGATGTTGGATGTGTTACAGTGGGAGACTGGAAAAAACAGAGGGAAGAAATTTAAAAGGGGTGCTCTACCAGAGCAGAGAAAAAATGAAAAATGTGAGTACGAAAAAGTAAGTGAAGCACTGTTTCTTTGGTTATCTCAACACCGGGAGAAGGACCTGCCATTATCTGGCCCCATTCTCCAGGAAAAGGCTGTGTATTTCCAGAAGGAGTTTAATGAAGGGGACCCTAATTTTCCTGCCAGTGCTGGGTGGCTTGATCGGTGGAAGAAACGGTACTGCATTAGGCAGTTTAATATCTGTGGAGAAAAGTTTATTTTCGTAAGACATCTGGAATGTTTTCGTTCAATACTGCATGTACTGTACAATGATAATTCAATAAACAAAGTACCGTAAAACACGTCATTGTTTTAGTACTAGAGTATAGCCTTCCTGTTTGTTTCCGTTCAATTTCAAAGTTATTCTGTATTATCCGACATTTTCGGTGATCCGACGTACTCCAGGTCCCGTTTAGGTCGGATAATCGAGACTCTACTGTAAGTTTTCATTAATTTCCACTTATAACATTAAAAAGTCATTAGGGCTGGAATTTTACCAAAAAAGAACAAATTAAAGTGAAGGAAGAGTTATCTGGGTAAGGAAGACAAAAAAAAGCGAGAGAGAGAGAGAAGAGGGAAGATAAGGCAGGTAAATAACAAAAAGGCGGCCAAGCTGGAGCTTTTCAACTTACATATGTGTGCACTGGAATTTTAAATAATGTGTATATATATCAGAAAAATGAAGGATTCAGTACTGCATTTTTATTAGATTAAATATTTGAAACTTAATACAACCATATCACTGGTATCTTCCACATTCACGTCGCTACAGACATCCAGATAGAACACTAGACACCTTCAAAAGTAAACATTAAACAATGTTGTCCTTATAATCTATACACTTACACAATACTGGCAGTATAATCTGGGAGAGGTGGGGGAGATGCAACATTTATGTTACCCATACCTAAAGAGGGCACGAATCCCATGGACTTTGCCATATGTTTATAGCCATAAAATAAAACTTCTTGTGACTAGTGGGCATTATGTAATCATCCCATCATATGATCAACATTATATGTGATCAATATTTTACATCCTCAGAAGAATAACGTACAATCACTAATTTACCCAAAGTAATAAAAATTACTTATCTTCTTTAAATTTTTCAAGACTCCGTTGAATTACTGGAAATTTTAACATTGGCTCCAATATTGTACATACTTGAGCCAATAAAGACACCGAACTTCACGCGAGTTCAAAACTGATTTTACACAAACATTTCACATTCTTACAAAACAGCAGTACTATTTTTAATGCCTGTTAATCCCCTCCCTCATGATGTTACACAACTGATAGAAGTTTGAGCTCAGTAGAAAGTCCTCAGAACACAACGTTCTATTAAATAGTCATGTTAATCATTAGTGTCAATGCAGCAAACTGAATGGTTACCACTTTGCACTGCTGACAAACAGGCTTCTTAGGAAAAAAATAAAATTAGGGTCTCAAATTGTATTCAACTTTCTTCTGAGTTCAGAGAACTTTGAATTCAAGGAACAGGAACTTTTCAAGCTTACAATGATAGTAGTACTATGTTTATGGCACCAATGTTTATGGAGCCAGTAAAATAACTTCCGTTTCAATTCTAATTATTGTACCACTTTGTAATGTTCATTAGAAGGCAAGTACTCTAATCAAACTGACTAGACGGGATTGCGGAAGTCCTTCCCGGCATATGCTGCATCAGCGCCGAGTTCCTCTTCAATGCGCAAAATTTGGTTGTATTTTGCCAAACGCTCAGAGCGGCACGGTGCACCAGTCTTTATCTGTTAAAAAGAAAAGGCTACAGTAAAATATCTCAAAAACAAAAGCATGGTGAAAACTCATCCCTGTAGGTCTAAAAAGGTTTATTAATAACCAAGCAAATAGAGAAATTTAATGAAGCATACAGTATATAAAAACAGATTCTAAGTAAAGGCCTTCAATAGGTCTAAAAAGAGTTCTAAGAATTCAGTCAGTCCACCATCAATGAAGATTTCTCTAGAATGTAACTGTTCTCTCCTCTATGGGGATGGCAGAGTGGGAAGACGAGCTAACACTGGCCTGCGTTTATCCTTAAGGCCCTGTCTCTGATGCCTTAATGCAAATGTATGAAATATATACATATCCAAAGTTACATTTATCCATCAAGAACAATTCTCTTGGGTTTTAAATGTGCGAAATAACTGCTTACATTACGGTGGGAAGATAATGTCAATTTGTTTGTAATCGTACATCTGAACTCACTCAATTATCGTATCCGCAGCCGTACCATCCATGGCTTCTTTTAAAGAATTCCTTCAAAAAATGAGGGGAATGTCATATACGAAGACTTTAAACCCTTAGCCTTCCATTTCTATCCAAACACGCTTCTCCAGCTCCTTTTAAAAATATGCTTGCATAGGGATAGGCGACTGCACAAACATATGGGCAGCGTATTTATAAAATTCAAATACAAACTGAATAGAAGTATATAATACTCAGCATTTTTAACCCGGAAATTATCTCTGCCACATTTTCATAGGTAATTATGTGCAACTTCTTAAAACATTTGCCAGGATGTAATCCAGGCCTTCTTGTACATGCATTATAGAAAAACACAGTCTCACGTTGTCATCCTTCCACTTCTCAGACACTGAAATCTGCACTCTTTGCTTCTCCTCCGTGGATGACAATATATGAAGTGTGAACGACCGTTTACTTGCGTAACTTTCTGAATGTTTACATTGGCATATCGGTTAGTTTTGCACACAAATTCCATCAAAAACCTGCCAGTCACGAATAACTAAAATGGATCAAGTTCACTTGTAGGTTTAGTCCTGCAGTGTGGTTTATAAGAACACACGTCTCTGAACCGGATTCGTTGAAGTCGAAGTCCGAGTCATGGTAATCCTTGCAGCTGTCAGTAGAGGTACCAGCACTGTCATTTCGTACACTATCACAAGCCTTTTCTAAATCAAGGAATGTCGATACCATCTCTCTTCCATATTGCCAATGTTTGTTTCATTAACTACCTCATACTAAAGATGGGGTTTAGTGTATCTTCCATTTTGAAACCAATATTGCTCTTTTTCTATCTGTCCTTCCACTTTTCTTCTCATTCTCTTTTCTAGTACTCTTTCAAATATTTTTGCTACCTGAGATACGAGTGTGATTCCTCGATAACTACCACTATCTTCTTGTCCCCCTTCTTAAATATAGGAATCATTCCATGAAAATGTCATACTGCAGCATAAATTGCCAAATTGATGTTACACAATTTTTTTCTTCCAGAATTGCCGGGGCGAGTGGCTCAGACTGTTGAGGCGCTGGCCTTCTGAGCCCAACTTGGCAGGTTCGATCCTGGCTCAGACCAGTGGTATTTGAAGGTGCACAAATACGTCAGCCTTGTGTCTATAGACTTACTGACATGTAAAAGAACTCCTGCGAGACTAAATTTCCGCACCTCGGAGTCTCCAAAAACTGTAAAAGTAGTTAATGGGACACAAAGAAAATAACATTCTTATGTTCCACAATTATGCTTATATATAGTTTAAAATCCCTTATTACAGAAGGATGCATTGGAAAACCATTTTGCATTAGCCCATATCTTACTTCAAATCTTGTGAGATTGAGCATAATGAGAAATACATGAAATAATGTCCATTTTCAACACCTTGATATTGACAAGTAATTTAGTTTTAAGCTCTCCTTTTTATAAGTCAATATATGATCTTTCCTGTATGTACATTGTTATAAAGTACAATTTTCCTAATTCTCTAAGTAGTTTGAAAGGATGCTTTATTTGTTTACGGCAGATTGTGGTCATTCATTAACATAGGGAAAGTCATGTACACAGCACAATCGATGGAATAAGATTTCCTTCGGGATCCTACATTACCTGAACATCAACAAAAACATATTAAAACATTTTCTTCTACAGTGAATCAGTTTCCCGCTACGTCACCGTAAGTGACTGACAGAGCGCGTGCAATGCCACGCACATCTCCTCACAGTCCAGTCAGTTGTTTTGGAGACCCTGGTAACGTTAGAAGTGAACTATGATAGTTGAATAATAGTTTGGAGACATCACTAACAGAAAGACAAGGATACAAATAGAGTCTGAAGGGGAAAGGTTGATATAAAGAATGCCAAGAAAGATAGCAAAACAGAAAAGAATGGTTTAAAGGAAGAATGACTAAACCAGGAATAAAGGGACGAAAATTACAAAATAGAATATATAAAGAAGCCCAACAGGAAAGGGACAAATTGGCAAGAGTGCAGGAAGCTGATAATTGTGCTGATATTGCGATGCCTGACACAGCACTCAGAAGTAGGCAGCATTGTGGTAATTGCAGAAAATGTGTAGAGGAAGGATTGTCCTCTTCACCGTGAAAAAGAAAAAGAGTATTTAGCAGAAAAAGAGGGTTTAAGGATTTGCAAGACAAGAAAATGTGTGAAAGCAGCTATCAGATAATGTTAAAGCAGCAGTCATTTTTATGGTGATCGCCTTCTCATATCAGGCTCCAGGACGAGACAATTTTATGAAGATCCATGTCAGTGGCGAGATCAAAGAAGTACCGATCAGATATTTATTGGTAACATTAAAGGAAGCCCACGCTTTATTTACAAGACTATGAAAATATGCCAGTAAGTTTCCCAAAGTTTCCTGAATTGCATCCTCATGTGTATCATCAGCATGACATCCTGCATAATGCATGGAAGTGCATTTACCATGAAAATGTGAAATTTCTTTTGGCATAGGAAACAAGTACCTATAGAGACAGAACTTAAGAGTTTATATCTAAGGTGGTTTGTGATCAGAACTCAGGTGAATGCATGGAGCCAAGGCGTGAAAAATGTCCACTGCTCTGTGCAATTGATATCGCAGATGAACTTCGTAATACAGTGTGAGTGGAGTCAATGGTCAATACAGACGAGCTGAAATTGAAGGAAAAGAAGGGTCACTAATTGATTGCATGGATGCACCGAGTACCTGCGTGCCACATTTCCTAAACCATATTTATATCAAATGACAGCAATCAGAGGCCTTTAAGTGTGCTCAAGACAAAAGGTGAATTAAACGAAGCAGTCATCCAAATTGACTTCTCTGAAAATTACACATGCAAGGAGCAAATGACATTCAGGCACCTCACATATGCCAATAGAAAATCTGGAAGAAATGTGCAGAGTGCTGAAGATTTGTTAAAGTTTTGAACTATAAGAAAAAGCAAATTACTTTTCAGAAGATACATTATAGTGGAAAAAGATTTCAACGTATTTCAGCTATTCAGGCAACACAAAGTTTATTATCCTGATGGGTGAATTGTTATAGAATGTGTCTGAGTCATCAGTCCATAGACTGGTTTGATGCAGCCCTCCATGCCACCCTATCATGTGCTAACTTTTTCATTTATACGTTAACTACTGCATCCTACATCTGCTCTAATATGTTTGTCATATTCAAACCTTGGTCTACCTCTACTGTTCTTACCGCCTACACTTCCTTCAAAAACCAACTGCACAAGTCCTGGGTGTCTTAAGATGTGTCCTATCATTCTATCTCTTCTTATTGTCAAATGTAGCCAAATCGATCTCCTCTCACCAATTCGATTCAGCATCTCTTCATTCGTGATTCGATCTATCCATCTCACCTTCAACATTCTTCTGTAACACCACATTTCAAAAGCTTCCATACTCTTTCTTTCTGAGCTAGTTATCGCCCATGTTTCACATCCATACAATGCCACGCTCCACACGAAAGTCTTCAAAAACATTTTTCTAATTCCTACATCAATGTTTGAAGTGAGCAAATTTCTTTTAAGAAAGCTCTTCCTTGCTTGTGCTAGTCTGCATTTTATGTCCTCCTTACTTCTGCCATCGTTTGTTACTTTACTACCCAAGTAACAATATTCATCTACTTCCTTTAAGACATCATTTCCTAATCTAATATTTCCTGCATCACCTGCGTTTGTTCGATTGCATTCCATTACTTTTGTTTTCGACTTATTTATTTTCATCTTGTACTCCTTACCCAAGACTTCGTCCATACCATTCAGCAGCTTCGAGATGATCTGCAGTCTCAGATAAAATAATATCATCGGCAAATCTCAAGGTTTTGATTTCCTCTCCTTGGATTGTGATTCCCTTTCCAAATTCCTCTTTGATTTCCTTTACTGCCTGTTCTATGTAAACATTGAAGAGGAGGGGGACAAACTGCAGCATTGCCGCTTCTTTTTCGAAGCCCTCGATTCTTATCACTGCAGACCGATTTTTATACAGATTGTAGATAATTCTTCGTTCTCGGTATCTGATCACAATCACCTTCAGAATCGTAAATAGCTTGGTCCAATCAACATTATTGAATGCCTTTTCTAGATCTACGAATGCCATGTACGTGGACTTGCCCTTCTTGATTTGATCCTCTAAGATCAGACGTAAAGTCAGGATTGCTTCATGTGTTCCTACATTTCTTCTAAAGCCAAATTGATCTTCTCCCAACTCAGCTTCAACTTGTTTTTCCATTCTTCTGTAAATAATACGTGTTAAAATTTTGCAGGCATGAGATACTAAACTAATGGTGCGGTAGTTTTTACACCTGTCAGCACCGGCTTTCTTGGGAACAGGTATAACAACATTCTGCCGAAAATCGGATGGGACGTCTCCTGTCTCATACATCTTACACACTAAAAGGAATAACCTTGCCATGCTGCATTCTCCTAAGGCAGTCAGTAATTCAGAAGGAATGTCATCAATTCCAGGTGCCTTGTTCCTAGTTAGGTCTCTCACAGCTCTGTCAAACTCTGACCTCAAAATTGGGTCTCCCATTTCATCAGCATCAACAGCCTCTTCTTGTTCCAGAACCAAATTATCTACATCTTTAGCTTGATACAACTGTTGGATATGTTCTTGCCATCTTTCTGCTTTGTCTTCTTTCCCTAGAAGTGGCTTTCCATCTGAGCTCTTAATATTCATACACCTAGATTTCCTTTCTCCAAAGGTTTCCTCTCTTTTCCTGTATGCAGCATCTACCTTTCCCAGGACCATACAATCTTCGCCATCCTTGCACTTCTCCTTCAGCCATTCTTCTTTAGCTACCTTGCACTTTCTATCCACTTGATTCTTTAATCGACTGTATTCCTTTCTGCCCTCTTCATTTCTAGCATTCTTGTATTTTCGTCGTTCATCAATCAGTTCTAGTATCTCCTGAGTTATCCACTGATTCTTAGTTGATCTTTTCTTCCTTCCTAACATCTCTTCAGCAGCCCTTACTGACTTCATTTTTCATGACTATGCACTCTTCCTCTATTGTGTTTCCTTCAGCCTTTTCATTTAGCCCTTGTGCAACATGTTCCTTGAAACAATCCCTCACACTCTTTTCTTTCAACTTGTCTTAAGATCCCATCTTTTTGCATTCTTTCCTCTCCAATTTCTTCCACTTCAGATGGCATTTCATGACCAACAAGTTGTGGTCAGAGTCCACGTCTGCTCCTGGGAAAGTTTAGCAATCCAACACCTGGTTTCTGAATCTCTGCCTAATCATAATGAAGTCTATTTGATATCTTCCAGTGTCTCCAGGTCTCGTCTACGTATACAACCGCCGTTTGTGGTGTTTGAACCAAGTATTGGCAAGGACTAAATTATGATCAGTGCAGAATTCAACCAGCCGAGTTCCTCTTTCGTTCCTTTGTCCCAATCCGAATTCTCCTACTGCATTACCTTCTCCTCCTTGGCCTACCACTGCATTCCAGTCTCCCATCACAATAAGATTCTCGTCACCTTTTACATACTGCATTAAATCTTCTATCTCTTCATATATTCTTTCGATTTCCTCGTCATCCGCTGAACTAGTAGGCATATAGACCTGCACTATTGCGGTGGACACTCGTTTGGTGTCTATCTTGACAACAATAATTCTTTCACTATGCTGGTCGCAGTAGCTTACCCGCTGCCCTATTTTCTTATTATTAAACCAACTCCTGCATTTCCCTTGTTTGATTTTGTGTTGATAATTCGGTAATCACCTGACCAAAAATCCTGTTCTTCCTGCCAACGTACTTCACTTATACCAACTACATCTAACTTTAGTCTATCCATCTCCCTTTTCAGATTCTCCAACCTACTACAACGATTCAAACTTCTAACATTCCACACTCCAACTCGCAGAATGTCAGTATCCATCTTCCTGATGATCGCCCCCTCTCGTGTAGTCCCTACCCGCAGATCCGAACGGGGGACTAGTTTACCTCCGGAATATTTTACCTGGGAGGAAACCATCATCAGTACATCATTCATACAGAGAGAGCTGCATGTCCTCGGGAGTTAGTTATGGCTGTAGTTTCCCGTTGCTTTCAGCCGTGTAGCAGTATCAACACAGCTAAGCCATGTTGAGTATTATTACAAGGCCATATCAGTCAATCATCTAGACTGCCGCCCTTACAACTACCGAAAGGCTGCTACCCCCCCTTTCAATGAACCATTCGTTAGTCTGGTCTCTCAACAGATTCGCATCCGATATGGTTGCACCTGCGGCTCGGCTATCTGCATCATTGGGACACGCAAGCCTCCCCACCATGGCAAGGTCACATGGTTCATGGAGGTGGTCTTTTCACAATTTTTGCAATTAAAATCTGTCTGACAATGAAGTGATGTTTAAATATTGTACTAGGCAGCATTTCTCGCAGCAGTGTCAGTCACATGTGCTCGAATGTTGCATTGTGTGTTCCACCTACATGCACAGATAGTTATGACATAAATTACAAACTACAAGTAAAACACAGCATTATGCTTGTCTGACTGTCAATGTCAGCCTACCACTAGTCAGCTACATTATATGTTGACATTAAAAATATTTTGTGGTAGTCATTCATGATGTTTTAGGTTTTACTATTTAAAGTGAGAAAATTCCATTTACATTATATGTTTTGTTAAATTTTTTTTGCAATAAACAGATGCCTGCAAAACAGTATCAGAGTAAAATAATGTGATTACAGAGTTATCAGTAAAGTAACTCTGTATGAAATGTATGCTTTCAGAGATGTTGGTCAGTCACATAATGTCCTTATAAATTGCGATTCAGATAAGTTACTTTTATGAAGGAGCACCTTAAACCTTCCTCTCCAAACAATAGTCTGGAAAACAGTGTTCAAAATAAACTTTCAGAGAAATTCTGCATAATCCTGAGTACCAACCGCAAATTTCCCCCAAAATATTGGTTCTAAATCTTGGGTGTGGGTCGTATTCAAGCCGCTCATTCTCGTAAATATTTACTACTTTTACATCTAGTATTGAAAGAGATTTGAATATGGTTACCGTATTCAATATACCACATGTAAACAGGCATTCAGGTCTTACTGTGTTTTAGTTGCGTTCTAGAAAACAGGATCGAGTTTTCCTCAATACGGTTACAGTGGAATATAAACACAAAATGTAAGGTAATGAAATAAGGTAAATCAAAGAATATGGGTAAATATGCAGTAAATATGCAAGCCGCTGCTGCAGATGCTCGATCGTCATTTGTTTCACAAGTGTTGCTGGCATGCTGGGTACGCGAATAGCTGATCTCGCGGGATATTGTACTTTGTGAGAGTCAAGACTGTTGGTTATGGAAGTCTACCTCGCTCACATTCGAGTTCCGTATTTGTCCCATGAAAGTGCCGTTTCAATAGTAAGCTAAGGATTCAAAACGGCGTCTGCAGTCATTTACTGTGCGTGAGAAACTAAGTTGTAAGTGAAGCTGAAATATACGGAAATCGTGCCATTGGCAGAAAGTACGATATTGATGAATTGTGTATTCATGATTGGTGGAAGAAGGAATAAAAAGTAACTGTGATCCCAGCGCGTTTCGCGGGCGGAGTGCAGTGTTTCCGGAAATTGAAGAATGACTCCACAAATTTGTGACAGAAAAACGTGAGTTAGGATATGTTTCTAGTGAAATGTGTCAATTGAAAGCACTAGAGATCTCAAAAGCACTCAAAACACAGGGTTCTACTGCAAGCCGCGGATGGATCCGAATCTTATCAGAGAAAGGGATTGTGCATTCGGAGACGTAGTCTATTTCACAATGTCTCCCTGGGGAATATGAAAAAATTAACGGCCTTTCAGAGTCACATTCATTTGAGGAAGCAAAATTCTTATTTGCTGTCGTAAATTGGGAATGCTGGTCAGACACCTGTCTATTTTGAAATGCCATTGGAAAATACAGTGGATATGAAAGGTTCTAAAAGTGTAACCATCAGAACAGGTGGTAACGAAAAGCAACGATGCATGGTAATGTTGTGCGTATTAGCGGATGGAACCAAACTCCCTCCATATGTGGTTCTGAAAACAAAAAAAAAAACTTCTGGAAGGAAACTTGCTGTCTGGTGTTACTGTTAGAACACAAGACTGCGGCTGGATGGACAGTGCGTTAGTTGAGGACTGGGTGAAGTGCGTTTGGCAACGTAGCCCGGGAGCTTTGTTACAAAAACTAAACATGCTTGTGTTGGACAGTTATCGAGGACATACAACTGACGCTATAAAAGATATGATGAGGAAAGGAAAAACCAATCTTGCGATAATTCCCAGAGGACTCATTTCTATTCTACAGCCGTTGGATGTGTGCGTGAACCAGCCTTTCAAAACTGCAATGAAACAGTTGTACACTGAATGGATGTCTGATGGTGATCACGCATTAACACCATCTGGACGAGTGAAGAGGCCTGAAGTGGGACTAATGTGCAGCTGGATCAAGACCGCATGGGCGCACATTCCCAACAATCTAGCGTCCAAAAACTTTAAGAAATGTGGAATTTCAAATTCAGTGGACGGTAGTGAGGACAAATATTTGTGGAAAGATGACAGCGACGAAAGTTCCTATGGTGATACTTCATATGACAACTGTAAATTGTGAATGATCCGAGTATTGGACCGATATTTATTTAGGATTTTTGGGATTATTTTATTAATTGTAAGCCGTTTGAATTTATATTTGTGGTATATTTGAAAAAAATTAAATAGGTATGCAAGTTACTTTATTTTTTATTTTCTTCCATATTTTGCGGTCAAAAATTTATGGTGCGAGTCTTATTCCATGGCGGGTGGTATTCAGGATTATACTGTATATAAGGAAACATGTTCACGCGAATAGAGAGTTGAGATTTATGTCAGTCACGGAAACTTTGGAACCAAGTACTTAGTATAATTTTTAAGCCATATTTTATATATCATTGTAATTGCCTAGTGTTCCTTTATACTATCATGTTATTAGCATATTCAATTTACACCCACCACAATATTTATAAACATTTTTTTTGCTGAAGAGTATTGTAACTGGCACTCACTGAATTGCTCATTGGTATTATCAAGTTTAAGCACATAATTGAGAGGTACAATGTTGTTCCAAGTCAAGTGCATAATGCCAATGAAACCAGACTATTGGAAATGCTTACCCAGTAAAGCAATGGCAGTTGCTGAGGAGAAGTCTGCTCCTTGTCACAAATCTAATAAGAGCACATCACTGTGCAAATGCTACTAGTGACCATGAATTAAAACTAGCAGTCATTGGTAAAGCAAAATATCCAAGTTCCTTCAAAGGAGCAGTGATGAAATGTATTTTAGTGAATTATTACAACAAATCTGCGTGGATGGCATGTGATATTTCCAGAGTTTGGTTCTATAATAAGTTTGTTCCAAGGGTTCAAGATTTCAAGTCTCTCGAACTGCATAGCCACCGACTGTGGCTCCCAGCAACCTCCACAATATGCACTAGCCATGCGTCTTTAGGTGTGCTAGTTACTAACAGATGAACCCAAATTGGCACACTGGGGCGAAACTCTGGCAACGAAGGGGGAGTTATCTGGAAAATTTCTAATTTCCAATAACGGACCATTTATACTGGAATTATCAATTTACTCATTCAGGACAAATATTGCAGGTTCCCTATGGGAATCAGTATATATATTATTTCACCGCATAATAGTCACATTTTTTAATACCGAAATCTTCAAAATATTAGTTGGGTGCAACCATTACGCGAAAAATATTTTAATACCAGTATTTGTATTACTGAAAAAATGATTTTATAACTAAATTTGATTTTATACAAGTTTAAGGTGCACGTTATACTCACGTATATTTAAAGTCAAGAATTTCATGTTTGGTCCGTATTGAATAAAGATTACAAAACGGTAAGTTAAATTGTACAAGATCCACCTTCTCAATACAAGATATTATGTTGTTGATTATAATTACAACCTCATTTATTTATTTATGGTACCGGTTTCAACATCCATGGATGTCATCATCAGCCAAATAGGGTCATTATACAAAGATACACATTAAAGTTAAAACACATAAAACTGACCCTCATAATTAAAACTGTCTATAACCAGTTAAAATACAAAGCATGTCCAGGTTTGAATATATATATGTATACACACATTAAAATAATCCAAATCAAAATTCATAATTTATTCGCTACAGTTCCCTCAATCTGAATAAAATGAATTTATAAAGTTGTCATTGAAGTAAAACAATAAAAGTTTGATTTCCACCTATTCAGTACTTTAAAAGCAATTATAAAATTATGATCTCATCCTTAGGCCTATTTTATTGCTAAATTATTAAAAACATAGGACATGTTTCGTTCAATTATTGAAGATCATCAGCTACATATATTTTTAACAAGGTTAAAATCGGTAACATTATTCTAATAACTTGCAACTTATTGTTTACTGCTAACAGACTTAATCATAATAACTATTAAAATTCTTTTGAATATAAAACATTATATATTGCGTCGTCTTATTAAAACAATATTACTATTTGTAGTGTTTGAAACTTTAAAATCTTGTTCTAAATTTGAATACAATGTCACAAGTTAGTCAGATATAAATACATTTATTATCTGTTGAAGTTGTTGAATATCTTAAAATTATTTGTTGGATACATAGTAAAATCTTTTTGCTACTATTGGCGTGAGCTTTACCACACTTTGTACTTTATGAATATAAAATCTTAGTGCACTCTCAAAACAGTTGAGTTTGGGCGTGACCAACAATCTTTTCGTCCATAAATTAACAAAATGAAGTACACTATTTATATCTGACTAACTTGTGACATTGTATTCAAATTTAGAACAAGATTTTAAAGTTTCAAACACTACAAATAGTAATGTTGTTTTAATAAGACAACGCAATATATAAGGTTTTATATTGTACAAGGAAAAGTTTGTGGGTATGGGGCATGAGAAGGACCTCAGGTAGTCGAAGGTGATTTTGGAGCCGATACAGAGCAGGATAGAACCGCAGGGCGAATAATAGATGGTTATACTTTTGTTAACAATTTATTTATAATGTTCAAAGATTCATCGCCTTGCAATATTAATATAGGACTCAAATCTTTCATCAAAATCAAAGGTTTAAACAGAGATTTTCTTGAAGTCAGTTTGAGAAAAAAATAAGTGAATATCACTGATCCTATAGTCTTTTTAACTTTTATGAAAACACTAAATATTTGTCTTGAACCTAGAGTCTAAGTATTAAATCCAAAAAAATGAACACACACTTATTGAAAAATTGAAATAAAAATTTAACTTCTTGATGAATGTTTCTCAGTTCGTTAGCACTGAAATTAAGGATCATAAAACACTTGAAAACTCTAAAGTTCTTCTACGTAATGTGAACATGAATTAGTTATTAAATTTGAAAAATAAATCTATCATTAAGTATGAACTTCTTGATAAGGATGAAAAGCTATGAAATATTGTTCACACGTAGCACTGAGAATATCACTGCTCAGGATTAATGAAAAGAAAGTCAGTCAGTTTATGACTACTCACTTAGAAGAGAAGATTTTGCTTACAAATGTTGAATGGGAGTCTGGAACATTCCGCGGAGTGCGGACGGAGACTCGAACTCGGCGATATTCCACGAAGAGACCATGTTGACGTCCCTCGATGGGTACCATAGATGAAATGATGTCTGATGTAACTGGATCTTGAAGTATTTCACCAAGACTTCCGCTGCTCTGGGAGGTGATATTTGAACACGGAAAGTTCAATTGGCGCGATTAGTAATCACAGATATTATCATTCACTGTCGTAAAACACAGTTTAGCTCGTATTCTAATTTTATGATAAGTGAATAATTACAGTCCTTGCTGCATAAGACACTATTTAAAATCGTCACTGATAACGTCTATAAATACACAGTTCAAGCACTTGAAAATGTAACGTGTAATAATTTTTATCACTGTCTCTGAACCAATATCGTAAACAGATAAAGCTGATTTTCTGATCGTGATTATATTATATTAGCATGAATTGCCTAATAAAAAGTTCTTAATATTCACCAAGTTTATTACTGGAGAAAGTCGTGTCCTGATATGGCACGAACACTGAGTAAATAAAGAGAGACAGTTCAAGGATGTACTGTTTTAAAAGAAATGAGTCCTAGAATAATTACGGTTATCGTAACTGATGGTTTCTGTTTATCACACACGACAGTTTGAGATATCGTAGTAGTTCACTATTATGCGAAATTAAAGTTCACATGTCATGCGCTAGTCTGAATATCAAATACTTGAGTTCTCACTTCAATAAGTTCACAAGTGTGATCTTCCGAAATGTCCTGAATTTTATCGTAGTTGCGGCACGATAGAATAAGTACGGTGCAACGTCTTTCACAAGTTCACCGGCAATCGATTATGGCCATAATTACCGACTCACGAAACGCGACAGAGTGTACTTCCTCCGCGAACAAGACTGCACTGACAGACTGTACGAGGGTCAGACTGCTCTCTCTCCCTCTGTCTCACACACACACACACACACACATACACACTGCTTGCCGGCCTTGACATAGTGGCATACATATCTCCGCCAGGACGGGTGGCGCTATGAATCATGTGACAGAGTGCACATTCTTCTTCTACTTGACAGATTAACTTGAAATTTGCTGGGTTTTACTTTTATAACGTCAGCTACAATTTAGCGTTGGTCCTGTTGCAATCGGTTAAGGCGTTAAAAAGTTCATGAAAGAAAAAAAAACTTCGAGAAACGTCTCTAGGGGAGGCAAGTTACAAGCGGCAGGTGACGTCACTTAACCTTGCCTGGCTTGCTCGTGGAGTCTGGTAGTTACCGGAATGTTCCTTCGCTCAGCTGTTCACATATCGGAAGGGAATTGTATGCTGAAATAAGGTTTTTAATCCATATGTGCCAGGGCCTAGGCTTTCCTGGTACAATATTCAAAAGAATTTTAATAGTTATTGTGATTTTGTTAGCAGTAAACAATAAGTTGCAAGTTATTAGAATAATGTTACCGATTTTAACCTTGTTAAAAATATATGTAGCTGAAGATGTTCAATAACTGAACAAAACATGGCCTACGTTTTTAATAATTTAGCAATAAAATAGGCCTAAGGATGAGATCCTAATTTTATAATTGCTTTTAAAGTATTGAATAGGTGGAAATCAAACTTTTATTGTTTTACTTTAACTGACTTTCAGTACGGAAAAATGAGGATAGTATCCTGCAAAGTTGTCATTAATCGGAGCATTACAGTTAAAATATTACACTAGCAAAAAAGTTATTACATTATTGTGAAATATGGTCTTCCCAGTAAACAATTTATTCAAAATCTTGTGTCGCTATTACTGGTTTCGGTATATGATGCACCGACCTCACCACTCTCATACCAGCATCAGATACTTCCGTCACTCTGCCACACAGTCGTCCTCGGATCCGTCCAGTTCGTTCAAAATCAAAGTCTTTTCGAAGCTCTTGGAGACTTACTTCGGGTGGTATAAGGTCCCAACTCTTCAAAGTCCACAAGCATAGTAAATCGAAGGATGGATGCCTAATATTCCTAGCGGGCATCAATTGCTGATCGCCACTCATCATCCTCTTGTAAAATCAACGTGTAAGTGGTCTTTAAATGTTTTTTAAAATACATATGTCCAGTGGTTGCAAAGTAGATGTTAGGCCACCTGGAATGACTACCCGTTGTGCTTTATTTTCATTAGGAAGTTGCTTCACTTCATGAGGTTACCTCAGAATTTATCTAAAGCAAGCAGAGCCAGCTGTTGCAGTAGTGCACTGGGTCTTATCCCACAGTTTTAAACCAGTCTAGCACGAGTTCTATGACCATCCAAACTGTCTGTTGCACTCGTACATGAATTCCGTGGGAAAACTGAATTTGCTTAGGCTTTGTTTTCCACTTGAAAATTAAGTAAAGCAGCAACTTTCTTCCGTCAGCTGTAATGGCAAGCATTGCCATGCATCATAATTTTTCACTACTTGTGATTTTCACAAAATATTTAATCCACAATCCTTTTAGTGCAATAGTGCTGTTGCAAGGCACATCAAAAGAGACTGGAACCTGATCAGCATTACAGATTTGAGAAGGGAAATAAAGGTTCCTGGCGCAAACGTGAGACAAATCAGTGAAAATTTACAACATTGTCTGTGTCATCAGCAGGCAACCTTTGACACAGTGTTCTCTTCCGCACCAGCAGATTGTGTCATTGCTATTTGCTTTACGTCGCACCGACACAGATAGGTCTTATGGCGACAATGGGACAAGGAAGGCTAGGAGTGGGAAGGAAGCGGCCGTGGCCTTAATTAAGGTACAGCCTGGTGTGATGTGTCATTGCATGAACCTCATAACTTGCTCAAAATTCACCTTAAACTGAGTAATGGGAATGTTGTGTTCGCATACTACCTCAAGTGCTTTCATTTTTAACATTTCATATGATACCCTGCAATCACTGTTCGTATTTCACTGATGTACACAAACATTTCTTCATCAATTTTCGGACACTTCCCTGTTTCCGGACATCTAAACGCGTGCCTAGAATAGTATTCTTTTAGTTTGTCTTAATTTCTACCAATCAAGCAAAAAGTTTACATTCACTGAAAATTTTCTTTCCACTGCTCTATTACCATGCTGTTCAGCGAAGCTTGAAGGCTGCAGAATAGTTTCTATAATCACCCATAAGTACAAATGTATGCTACATATGTTTGTGTGTTGCTATGTAAATTCTGCCCATAACTGTTAAGTATTATTGTATTCGAAAACAATATTTCTACAAACATTCCCAAAACAAATTTAAATTCACACACACACACACACACACACACACACACACATCACATCACAAACAAATGCATCTGTACATTCCAGAGCAGTCAATACTTCTGCGAGAGTACCAAATAAACATGAAATGGGAGAAACCCTAGAGGCCCTCTTGAGGTAAGTACAAGGGTTACAAGCAAGGGTGTACTAACTCATACATTTTCCAGTACCAGAACATTCAATTGTATATTACAGCAGACCACAAGAACCTGACCATGTTGTGAAAAAAGAATGCTTTCATTCTGATGTTCACTGTTGATAAGAGCAAATATTAACTTTCATTTTCGTGAATTGGATTCTCAGACTCATTTTGTCGCCATTTGTGAGCATGTTTCAATACCAGTGCATCCTGGTTGCAAGGCTTTGAAAGCATACTATAAAACAAGTGTATACAGTGCCGGTATCTCCCCGTACTGCAGCCGATAAAAGATTACTTACAGCCTTATGTATTTCAAAAGAGAACTCATTTACCGTATTTAATCGCGTATTAGACCTCTGTTTTCCCCACATTTACAGGGAGGGGGGTCCAATATGTGATATCCTTAAATTTTTTGCAATGAACACATGACTTCTGGGCTATAGAGCTACAAATTGTACATGTAAAACATTAGACATTATCCTTTAACAAATGTATGAATGTATTCTGAGTTTTACTGGCTATTTTTGTTGGAAGGCAGTATTTCTAAACTTGAAAAGAATATATGGTGAACACATGACTTTCAGGCCTACGTATCAAGTAAATATAATCAGTTTTTGTTACTCTTATATCACGTCATTCGTTTCATCTCATTAACTCCTCTGATGAGGTTAACATCAGCAAGGGCATCGGGTCGTAAAAACTTGCTACGAAGATTTATCTCACTCCATACTCTACCCCGTAGAGAAATAAGGGTATCGTATTATGCAATATTAATGCAAAAGAATATAATGGCAGTTATTTGTGTCTGTCAGTTAAACAGTAGGCCTACCACACAGTAAACCTGATCACTGCTTTATTTTGAATTATTGTCGTCTTGTGCCCAATGAACCAGCACATATAAATAAAAGGGCCTTAAATAATGCGTGTTAAAAGATGAAAGAAAGCTAATTTAGGAAAACCTATAGCTAAAATTCTTATTATTAAACCTAACTGTCTTAAAGTTGATAAGGCAATCTTTTTTAAATCAAATTCAAAGTTAGCTCCCTTCCCTGCTACCGGCGTGTCGTCATTCCAAATGACGTCATCTTTACGGCAATCGTGAGTATTTGAGATAGTCTTTTTGAAACTTAAAAATTCCTGACTATAGAGTACAGACAGTGAGAATCTATTCGTAAATGGTTTCTGGAGATGATCTCTGTTATTTAGTTGGTGTATGCAGCAGCAGCCACCCCTTCTGAATAAAGCCGTGCCGTAAAAAGCATGCCAACCCACCAGCTGATAAGTAGCGTATGTTACGAGTTGTACTTCCGAATGAAATACATAGTGGCTGGAAGCATTCTATGGATAACTGCGGCTAGTGAAAGCTAGACCTCCATTTTCAAGTATATTTCAATGCTTGTTCTCTTCATTTATCACATTAGGATTTAAATAAACAGCCATAAATGAGATAAGACCTCATTTAGAACAGGTATGTTATTAAGTGTCCGGATAGTGTTGAAGTTCCACGACTGAAAGAATAAAAATAAATAACAGGAAAGCTTGTCGCATATATGGATATCTACAGGTGTGGCGGTAATACGTTCTATAACAACAACAATAATAATGTTAATGTTTAATTTCGCACATTTATTGCCTCCGTATTTTTTATTGACGCATAGTTTGTTCTGTTTGGAGTCTCCAAAAATCGTAAAAGTAGTTAGTGGGGACATAAAATCAATATTATTATTTAGGTACGTTTGCAAGTAAAAGAATCGTTATGACTGGATTATTTTTATAGTGTTTTAATCCTACTTCTCTCCAAAGATTACGTAGGATATATTACACCAAGTTATGAGATATTAAACGATTACTTTGTTAATGATCTCGCCTGCTATATTAATAGCAACAACCGTGAATATTTCTTAACCAAAGTGAACTCGTTTCCTCATCCCGAGGCAGTGCAGCCTCAATGGAGGGAAGCTGAATGTACCATTTTTACTGCATACCAACTTTCCTGCCATTCTTAGACAGTATGGTACCAGGAATCGAACTCAGGTGCCCGAGAACGGCAGCTAATTGTGCCAACCATTATGGTGGCGAACATTCTTAACTACAAAAAACAGACGTATGGCATGACTAATGCGTGCTTTAATTGCGCAGGTCAGACACAAAACTATTCACCTATTTGTACGAAGTCATCAGAGCTGCAGTAGGCCGACGCTACGGAGGCGACATTTCGCAACTAAGGAACACAGATGTACCACATGACCTTGACACATTTCCATTGCGCGGGTCGTACGGACGAAATTAATCACAAATTTGTGTGGTGTTACCGGAGCTGCAGTAAGGCTTGTACCTGCTTCGAAGCAGAATCATTGTTCTTCCCCGACGAATTACGTTCAGGGGTCATGCATGCAAGACTAATACACGAGTAAATATGGTACACTGTACACTGTCTCGCGACCACGTTGTCAAACTGCCAGTAAGTCATGCATCTAACATATACAGGTATTATGTATTTATACGTTGTCAGACATCTCACAAACTTGACTGTGTTGTAAAATTGCCCGTAAGCCATTCACGCATTTAAACTGACATTCATATGCGACTTACATAGCAATGAAATATTAAAATCAGGTTTTTAAAATTGAAAATTAAGGATGCGACGATTACGCGGTGGTGACAATGCGGTGAGATACGGTATTTCATTAAACATTTGCGTGTCCTAGGTACTGTACAAAGTTTATTACTTTTGCCATTTGTGTTGATAACATATCTGGGTTTTGAAAGTTCTTGTTTGTTTTGTTACACCATGTGTTTCCAATTGAATGTCGTCGGCTCCCCTGTGCAAGTGCTTTATTGCTTTTCAGTCAAAGAAGGTGAGACTGCTAGTGTATATTTTTATTCCTTGTTTTAAAGTGTTATTTTACAGCTATATTATAGTGTAATATTTATATTGAAATTTTGTGTTCAACAGACTTAAATTATATGTATTTATGTACATAGTTTGAAATCCATTGAAATTGGTAATATGGATTATCTGATTTTCTGTTTTTTTGATTAAGCATTCACCCCTTCCTGGGCATTAGAATGGGTAATCAAGGTTTTACTGTAGGTATGTTATAATGAAACTGCAAACATCCAACAGTATGATATTCCATCTAGTTCATTAGGCCAAGGAATACACCAACATCATGCACCATTAACACCATAAGTAAGTTTCTGCTTATCAGCCAAACAAGGGGAGACCACTAGACTTAGAAATTCACATGAGAATGCATGCCACCGGTGATATTCTTGTCACACATATTGACACCTGAAAACAAATCTATGCAAGATATAGGGCAATGTGGGGATTATTCTTCTCACGTAATTCCATAACAAAAATTAGTATATGTAACACATGTGATGGCAAAATAGGAGCGAGTAAATATATTTATGATACAAAATGAAAAATGTGGGAGGAGAATGCTGTACAGCATAGAAATCCACATTTAATGCCACAAAACTGAGCTCGGTTCATAATCATGAGTTGCAGCTTGACCACCTGCCACCACATAAGGTGACAATTCTTCAAGAAATTAGATACGCTTCAGTTATCACTTACCTGACCTGTAGCAAGTCCCACCACCAAATCTGCAATGAATGTATCCTCAGTTTCACCAGATCGATGAGACACCATAGTACCCCAACCACTTTTCTTTGCAAGCTTATGAGCCTCAATTGCCTCAGTCACAGAACCAATTTGGTTCACTTTCAACAACAAGCAGTTGCAAGCTTTTTTTTCCACAGCGGTCTGAATCCTCTTAGGATTAGTAACAGTGAGGTCATCACCAACAATCTGGGAGAGAAAAAACACATTTATGCGTATTATAATAATACCCAAAACAACAAAAAATCCGTCTATTACCTATATATTTTGAAATGAGACTTTTGCTGTTGGATACACATGATACACAAAACCAATTTGACATTCAAATGAAAAACCTCAGCCTGTTTCCAGTCATTTAACCGCATCAAGAATGGAATGAATGAAGCCCCAATCTAGCGGTGAGGATAGGAAGTGCACCAGCTGCCGAAGCCTGTCGCAGTCCTCCGAGGCAACGATTAATGACTGACACACGAAATGAAATTATATTGACTAGTGTTCTTAGAAGGAAAGATGACCGGAAAAACTAGAGTACCCAGAAAAATCCCTGTCCGCCTCCGTTTTGTCCAGCACAAATGTTACAGATTGACCGGGATTTGAACCACGGAACCCAACAGTGAGAGGCCGGTGTGCTGCCATCTGAGCCACGGAAGCTTTTGACAAACAAATATCCTTGTTTGTTAAATATGCTATATAGCCTAACTTAAGGATTAATTTCAGCCGATATCAAACAGTCCTGCCCCCACGCCAGTAGATACGACAGTTAGAATACATGTCAAAATACAACCATTATACAAGGAATATCTAATCCAAAGTCTGTTACTGTGCAGCTATGAAATTCTTGCCTGACATGTAATTCCATAACAAAAATTACTTCAATTCTTGTCCAACTATCTACTGTTGATTGATACCAGTTCATTTTATGTATGCCAGTCTCATGTTCGTCTTCAAACAATAACTACCACCAATTTCCTTCCTTGGGGAGAAACTACCAAAATGGTTCTCGCCAATTAATTGTACAGAACATAGAACAAAAATGTACTTTACCTGAATACTAGTCTGTTTAGTGAGATTTGTCCAAGCATCCCAATCATCCTGGTCAAATGGATCTTCAATTGAGACCACTGGAAAATCTTTAATATACTCCAAGTAGAGTCCTGTCAGCTGTTCAACAGTAATCCACTTGCTAGGGTCAGACTTGGGGTTCTTGAAGTCCAGATCATATTTGCCTTCCCTACAAAATTACTCAACAAATTACACGCTGAACAGACTGCATGCACAATAACTAAAAATAAAATTATAAAAATAAAAAGTAGAATGAAAAATGTTAAAAAAAGTAAATGTATAATACCGGGTAGTTTTGATTAAAGCGACTGCATTCTGAGTAGTACAGTGCGGGCTACGGTGATCATAGACCCTAAAACTTCACAAATATGCTAATTAAGCAATGCACTTGCTAATTATGTAGAACAAATAATTGGGTCCAATTTTAGCCACTAGATGAGAATATGGCCCTATAAGCAGCCAGAACAAGCAATTTTCTGTAAATCTGATGTCAATATGTTCTTCCAATGTCATAGAATAACCTTTGTGTTAATTCCCTGGTTGTTGCTTAGTGATAGAGGCAGGATCAATCACTATCAAAGGCTATCAATCACCGCTGATCTGCATTTAGGGCAGTCGCCCAGGTGGCAGATTCCCTATCTATTGTTTTCCTAGGCCTTTCTTAAATGATCGCAAAGAAATACGAAAATTATTGAACATTTCCCTTGGTAATGTTATTCCAATCTCTAACTCCCCTTCCTATAAACTAATATATGCCCCAATTTGTCCTCTTGAATTCCAACTTTATCTTCATATTGTGATCTTTCCTAATTTTAAAGACACTACTCAAACTTATTTGTCTACTGATGTCCTCCCAGGCCATTTCTCCACCGACAACTCGGAACATACCACTTACATGTAATAACTTACTGTTATTATTTAAATCACATACCACTTAATCGAATAGCTCGTCTCTTTTCTCCCAAGTCTTCCCAGCCCAAACTTAGCAACATTTTTGTAACGCTACTCTTTTGTCGGAAATCACCCAGAACAAATCGAGCTGCTTTTCTTTGGATTTTTTCCAGTTCTTGAATCAAGTAATCCTGGTGAGGGTCCCATACACTGGAACCATGCTCTAGTTGGGGTCTTACCAGAGACTTATATGCACTCTCCTTTACATCCTTGCTACAACCCCTAAATACCCTCATAAGCATGTGCAAAGATCTGTACCCTTTATTAACAATCATATTTATGTGATTACCCCAATGAAGGTCTTTTCTTATATTAACAACTAGGTACTTACAATGATCCCTAAAAGGAACTTTCACCCCATCAACACAGTAATTAAAATTGAGAGGACTTTTCCTATTTGTGAAACTCATAACCTGACTTTTAACCCCATTTATCATCATACCATTGCCCACCGTCCATCTCAGAACACTATCAAGGTCACTATGCAGCCGCTCACAATCTTGTAAATTATTTATTACTCTGTACAATATAACATCATCTGCAAACAGCCTTATCTCTGATTCCATTTCTTTAGACATATCATTGACATAAGAAAACAAAGGTCCAATAATACTGCCTTGAGGAATTCCCCTCTTATTACAGGGTCAGACAAAGCTTTGCCTACTCTAATTTTCTGAGTTCTGTTTTCTAGAAATATAGGCACCCATTCAGTCACTCTTTTTTTCTAGTCCAATAGCACTCATTTTTGCCAGTAGTCTTCCATGATCTACCTTATGAAATGCCTTAGATAGGTCAATCGCAATACAGTCCATTTGGCCTCCTGAATCCAGGATATCTGCTATACCTTGCTGAAATCCTACAAGCTGAGCTTCAGTGAAATAACCTTTCCTACACCAAAAACTGTCTTCTGTCAAACCAGTTATTAATTTTGCAAACATGTCTAATATAATCAGAAAGAATGCTTTCCCAAAGCTTACATGCAATGCATGTCAAAGTGACTGGCTTGTAATTTTCAGCTTTATGTCTATCCCCCTTTATACACAGGACCTACTATATGAACTCTCCATTCATTTGGTATAGCTCCTTCAACCAAACAATAAACAAATAAGTATTTGAGATATGGTACTATATCCTAACCCATTGCCTTTAGTATATTCCCAGAAATCTTATCAATTCCAGCTGCTTTTCTAGTTTTCAACTTTTGTATCTTACTGTAAATGTCATTGTTATAGGTAAATTTTAATACTTCTTTAGTATTACATCCCCTATCTGGACATTATCCTTGTAACCAACAATCTTTACATACTGCTGACTGAATACTTCTGCCTTTTGAAGATCCTCGCACACACACTCCCCTCGTTCATTAATGATTCCTGGAATGTCCTCCTCTGAACCTTTTTCTGCCTTAAAGTACCTATACATACCCTAATTTGCACTAAAATTTGTATGACCACCAATTATGCTTGCCTTCATGTTATCCTTAGCTAGATTCAATTTCCTAGTAAGTCCCTTCAATTTCTCCTTACTTCCATAACCATTTCTAACTATTTCATTCCAACCTGCACCGCCTTCTTAGTCTCTTTACTTCTGTTATATTTTTTTCGCATTAACGATAAACGCGACAAAAATAGTTTTAGGCGATTTTGAGATATATTTACGAATCATATGTTTCTGGTTAAGAAAATATGGATATTATGTTTGCGAATTAAAGCGATAAGGCTATTTTAAAGCGAAATTCAATTATTTCGCGATAAGCGCGATATTACAGCGAAATCTGTGGTGAATAACGAACTTGACATTCTGTTTCAAGATTATGTATGAAAAGAAAAGGAAGAGCGAACAAAAATTCATCAATAGGAAAGAAATACGTTATCATTAATATTCTAGAAAATCTCTAAGACATGGCATCAAAGAAAAGGGGTTGGCTCCAGGCTTCTTGCCAAAAAAATGTTTGGAATGTTGTACTTGTGGTGGCTGGTAATCCCACCCCAGCCAGTCTCCTCACGACATTGTGCAATCCTGGAATCCCTAATGACGTCTACAAGCAGCACAATTGACTGGTGTATTTCGGCTTCGTGGTCAGGTAAAATTAAGAAAGTGATCACAGACAGTAGCGAAGATGAGTTGCTCGACAAGTGTTACGGTGCACAGCAGAGCTAAACAATTTGCGAGTGAAGGTTTAAACGTTTCGGAAAACAATATTTTAATGTGTAAATTTTGTAATGTTCATAACGAGCGGGAGAAAAAAGATACTGTCTCAAAACATTGTTTTAAAAATAAGGAACATTCAGAACGTAAATTTAGCACTCCAACAGTGACACGGCAGGCAACAAAAAACTCATTAGATATGCAAAAGAAAGCTAAGAGTGAAAAAATAGAATTTATTCATGAAACAACAGCGATGCTACTCAAAGCCAACATCCCACTGGAGAAGGTAGACAACCCTGCAGTCGGGAAATGGCTTCAAAAGTATGTACCAGGTATGTACAGTCTATCAATTAAACCTCCACAATCAACGATCAGTGATAGTAAGACTAAGACCTCTTTCTGATAAAGATTTTTCTTTTTTCTATAGGTTAGTATCTGGAGCACAGCCAACCAACTACGGAAACAATACATCCCCCGTTGCTCAAACTAAGTACTAGCAAGCATCAAACAAACTTTGGAAGGGAAAACTGACGGTTATCTGTGACGAAACTATCAACTCTTCAGGCCGCTGCGTGTTCGCAATTTTGATTAAAACTCAAGATCCAGTATCTGAACAGGAAATATTTTTGTTAGAGTGTGCGTTTCTAGATGCTACGAACAGCAGAACGTGTTCTCAAGCAATCCTCCATGTTTTGCATAATTTTGAAATTAACCATGAGAATGTAAAGTATGTGATAACTGATTCTGCCCCGTATATGTTAAAATGTTGTGAACTGCTTAAGGGAATTATGGGAGAACATTTGATTCACATCACTTGCTGGGCTCATAAATTCAGTTTGTTCGGTGATGTCCTGCAAAAGAATTTGAAAGAACTTAATGCCATTGTGTCAAAAACAAAGAACTGTTTTCATATGTCAAGGAAAATCAAACACGTTTCGTTCATACCTAGACAAAAACTTCTCACATGTCAATTTCATTGTATTCCGAGCCTGTGTTGAGTAAATGGGGAAGTTTGTTTAAAGCTGCCTCTTACATACATGCAAATGTAGATATCCTCCACTCATTTTTCAAACAGTTGTCACTGATACCTGTACCAGTGGTAAACTGGTTGGCAGAAATGGAAGATGCCAGATTTTGCAACCTGGTAAAATCCCAAGCAGCATTTGTTTTTGAAAATTGCAAGTTTATTGCAGACGTTTTGGAATTAGAAGGGTCTAATTATCCATATTCTCACTTGCTTGTTTCGAAAAGAACAGAAAGATAGAACGAATAAAATTGCTTCTGGCCATGTTGGTGAACTAGTAAGATTATTGAAGGGTTTAGTGAATTGTTAAAAAGTGAAGCGACTCTTCTCTTCCAAAATGTTAGTGTCTTAGTTGTAAAGAAAATTGAAAAGCACATGTGCCCAAGTGATCTTAACATTTTATTTGGACTTTTGAATGATTTGTTTCATCCAACTAATGTAATTCAATCAAACTATACAAATGTTTTGTCACTATGTGAAAAAGTAAAAAAATTGTCTGGCTTTAAAATGATGAAGCAGTCTGATATTATTGTTGGGTACCTTGCTTTTGAAGATATTCTGCGAAAACAAATTGAAGAAAATCCCGGTCAACAAGTTGAAATAATTCAGTCACTGCTAGCATTAAAATTAATGCACCTGAAGTTTGCAAATTCTGTTTTAAAGTCGTTTTGAGTTCCCTGTTCATCCATTGATGCAGAGCAATTTCTTGATTGTCAATGACCGGAAACGACTAATGAAAGAGAGCTTCATTGTAACGTGCTATGTTCGTCATAAAAGGAAAGAAAAATTCCACCTAATCAATACATTTATTTTCTTGTAAAGTATTACAATCTAGGACCGGTTTCGACCCTTCACAGGTCATCCTCAGCTATATCAGAATCACATTTGCATTTCTATCTTATACCTCTGAAAGACCTTCATGATATATTTGTTTCATAATTTTCAGTGAAAACTTATCTTAAAAACTTACAAATTTAAAAGCGTTGTGTTAAAATTAAAAATTAAAATTACAACACTTTGTCTATTATATACATGCACTTTGGCTGACAGAATGCGTCCTTGGGTTGATTAAGCATATATCTTAGGTATTGTTGCTTATTCTGTTGAATAGACTCCCTTTTTATACTTATGTACAATCGTGAATAGACTATCAGTAAAATTTGATAAATAAAACTTGCGTGATAATTACAATAAAATATGATGTTACATCTTTACACCATATTGCTGGAGTGATATTATTTTAGGTAGAATATAAATGCGTGTTAACCTCTATAAAATATTTTTACATAAACACACTAATATATTTTAAAGTCTAATCATTGGACTTTAAAGTCTAAAATACTTATTGCTTTGGATCTTGCGTTGTTATGTGGTAAAATATTGTAACAATTTGTCTTTATATACCATCAGGTATTGATAATATTTAAATATGCCGTGTATGGTTGGCTTTTAAGTCTAATGATTAAATGTCAGTTCCTTCTTGCATAAAATTACAAGTTTCATATTGTGTTGATTATGTATTGTATAAAAAAAACATAAATGTCTATTAAATAGAATGCTTATCATTTACTACAGAAGTTTTTTAAAAACACTTGAACATCTCTAGTAATATAGTCAATGTATTAGTGACATTGAAACGTGTTGGCCTTGATTCTTGTGTTATATTTCCATAATTTGCCTTTTTTTTTTTTTTAATGTCGAATGTTGGTCTTTATAGGTTCCATTTGTAAATAACAGCACTTTCCTATAATTGTGAAATGGATCAATATAAGCTTGATACGTGTTAAATTATGCACTATATGTGTGATTCAGTTCTGGAGTTTTCTCCCATCAAATGCCGTAAGAATGTGGTGGTTCCTTTCCCTTTTGAGGCTGGTAAAGTCTGTAAGCCGAAATGAAGTGAGTTAGATTTCAATAGAAGTGTAATATTGTGTGAATTTGTAAAGCCTGAATTAATTTACTTACTGCTGGATGTTTGAAATGAGAGTTTCTTGGCCGTTTGATGAGTAATGTACCTCGTACTGATGGTTCTAGCGTTGTCTGTAGTGAGAGGGGCGGAGGGATAAGTAGGGGAGGTTGTTACGTGTGTATGGGCGGAGTCGCTGAGGTTCGCTGTCTGCGCCGTAGCTTGTGTATGACGTCGTCTGTTGACTATTTTGATGTAGTCGTTATTTAAGACAGGAACAATTTTCTTTTACAAAATAGTTTTTTCAGATAACTCATTTATGTTATAATTAGGATTTGCATATTGATCTAGTGTTATATATAATTCTTCGCTTATATTTAATATTTTCTTTAGTGGAATATATACTGAAATACCCCACAGGGCTTGTAGTTTTTTTTTTTTCTACTTTACATCGCACAGACATACAGGTCTTATGGCAACGATGGAGAATGGGATATAAACTTCATGGTTCTGATCCGTATTGAAATCACAATAATAATTATTATTAAAGTAATATCGTAATATGCAATATTTTGAATTACATTAACTAGGGACTAGTTTCGGCTTGGGCTGGGCATCTTCAGCCTTAATGTAAAACATCTAGTAATTAAATTAATGTACAAACATACAATTGACATAAAACAAATGAAAAAATATACAATAGACATTAAAAAACTGGGATGAAATTATGAAAAATAAATTTGGCTCTAAATTCTTAGCATCTTGAGTATGCTCGTCATCCAGACTCTTTCACGTACTAATATTCATAGAAATATTAGTTCCGTCACTGCTAATTATTACAATTGTAAACGAGAAATGGTACATGTTGAATCTGTAGTCAATCACCAAATCTACTTGAGTGGTGTTAGCCGTATGCAAGTCACTGGACGCCGCTGTAAATAATCACCAGCTGATGCAGAACTGCTAGATGTTTCAACATCAATCAACGTAATAAAATGAATACGGTAATAATGTTGTTTGCTTTACGTCCCACTAACTAGTTTTTAAACTCTGAGACGCCGAGGTACCGGAATTTAGTCCCGCAGTAGTTCTTTAACGTGCCAGTAAATCTACCGACATGGGGCTGTCTTATTTGAGCACATTCAAATACCACCGGACTGAGCCAGGATCGAACCTGCCAAGTTGGGGTTAGAAGGCCAGCGCCTTAACCATCTGAGCCACTCAGCCCGGCGTAATAAAATGAAATGCTCTTGTAGTGCTTGTTAAAATCATGCTAAAATGATGTTGGACACTGTCAGGGCAGCTCATGAAGATATAGTTAACACTATGAGCCCGGACGTTTCAAGATGGCGTCCCCACCCTGTGCCAGCGTAATTTAGACTCTCAGAAAAAAAATCACAGTTCTGTCAGTTTTCGCATTATAAATTAACAAATTTAGATACATATTGTACAAAGAGTGGGCTATTCCACGAAATCAAATAAAAAATGCTTACCTTCAGCATTGAAAAGAAACCTAGGCTGCAATATTGGTCCATTCTGATATCCTTGTTCACGCACTTGAATTTCTAATTCACTAGAAAAGTGCGATAGTTTTTAGTCACTGGATAACAGAATTACACATTGTTATTGCCAATACTTAGCTTTGGTATGGTAACACTCAAAACATTCTCCTATGCAAAGACCTACGTCACATTTACGACAATATACGGTTGACATTTTCTTCACAGCACGACCGGTGTTATGTTTGGACTTGCCGTAGCAAACCTTGCACATACGCTGCACGTGTCCTTCCTTCTTCGTGCCTACTGCAGGTATTCTGTGTGGAAAATGATCTCTACCTACTAGCCTTCCTGCAGTTGATGCTCGTGATTCTTCAGTAATTTCGGCCCCAACACTACTCACCAAATCATCCGCTAAACGTTCACAAAATTTCGAAAGGGGAAGTTTTTGTGACGAAGCCTTACGGTACAGTATGCAGGCATTCACTATGGCAAGATCAAACACATGGAGGATAAATTTTTTCCACCACTTGATCGACTTCCTTGTGAATCCATAAAATGCCAACAATTGGTCGGACTTAACACCAATTTTGAATTAGTTATAGTCTACTACTGCTGATGGATTGGATTTCTAGTGGCTCCCTCTTGCTGTGGGTACTTCAATCATGTCATCATCACGTGCAAAGTGCTCAGCATAAACACTTCTCAAACATCTCGCCACTTTATTGCTAGAAGATGTTCTTTCTGCAATGACATTTTTTTACCCTTTTTCAGTTTTTTCGCAAACTCTGATTTTGGCATTCCTTTCCGATTTGGCATCACGGTGCCAGCTGCTTTAGTCTGACAGTCCCACAGATGGTCATAAATGGTGGGGCTTTAAAACCATCTGTCCATATACACTGTGTGGCCCCCTATTTTTTACTGGTTCGCACAGTCTGTCAACAACATTGAAGGAAGAATTGTAATCCTCCACTGTAACATGGGCCCCAGAATACGCTTCCATGTTGCACATGTAACCACTCCTCACTTCACGAGTTGAAAGATCTTGATTCCATACTTCTGTGGCTTTCCTCTCATGAACACACGAAAAAATATACGTTCCCAAAATGGACATATTGCTTCAACGATTGTCAATGCTTAATCAGGAGAGTAACAATTCTGAAAACATGTTTTCAGGCAGTCTAGCTTGGTCGGATTTTGAACAGAGGATTGTAGCCTGGATTGCCCCTTTGTTTTTGCTTATCATTGTCGTTCAGATGCAACATTGTCAGAATAGCACGAAATCTGTTTCTCGACATTCCAATGGACTTTGCGTAGTCAGTTTTTAGAATTGGTATTGTGCTCCAGTAGTCCCAGAGAAAAAGTTTACGAATCAAACATGTGAATCACTACTGCAAGAAATAACGTGTAGTTCATTCAGAGTCACTGGTTTCCACTGCGCATGCACCGATTTAGGTTTCAAGGGCCTTCTTGCATCTTTAGATGTATTTGCTGTAGGGCATATCTGTTACTTTCCACTCGGATAACATTCAGTACATTACTGTCAAAAAATAAACTAAATAAATCTAGAGGTGAAGATTCTGCAGAAATACCAAGGTTATTAGCATTCAGTCCTGGTGAGCCAGAAAAAACGAGCCTGTTCACAGGAGTAATATCTTGTTTCCATTGTGTTCCCGTGCTTCTCACCTCCCTTTGTCTTTTTGCGACTAGTTCTTCTGGTGATGAATCTGGTGATTCAGCATTCTGAGGGACTTGTATATTTTCATGATCTTCTTCACGATCACTTTCATACAGATCAGAATCTGAATCGTTCAAAGTTCCGTAATAATCCGTTCACTTATCCGTGGGCTGTATGCACGCATAGGATTTCCTTTACTTGCACAATGTCCGGGATCCATATCTCAATAATTATACAGTATAAATCGACTACTTGAGAGATGATTGCAGACTGTTGCCTCACTACACTTTCATTCTAAATCTGTTAAGTCATATAATCTATCATTTGAACACACGCACATAAATTTGAGCCTATCTAACCGGAGCGCGCGAGGAGTGCGTATGTCAGCAATTACGTAAGATCTGAGCGCACATGGCTACAAAATATCGTCCCTAAGTTGCACCACCAATCACTATCGACCAACACCATCACCTAACGATAGTAAAGGAAATCGACAACATGTCAAAGCAAAAACTAATTCGATAACGTGAATAGATTTAGAGTGGCTGAATTTCAAAGATCGTGGTGGTAGTAGTATTACTAACAGCAGCACTCAGGCGCACGCCGCATGGTAGTAACATTACTACCGGCGGTCATATAGTGTTAAAACAGATACATTGTGGCTGGTATAAATTTGCAATTCATTGCGGTGTCTATGAAGTTAACCTGAATAAATGATAGATAAAATTAAATTAATGAACTGAAGGAGAGTTAGATGGCATAGGTTATACGAGACTTACCACTTATTCTGGCATGTGGCCTATTGTGTGTGCCTCATACTAACGGTCGTGAGAATCAAAGGAAAAGGAAGGGGCGGGCAAGGAGGGAAGGCAGGGCAGGGGAGATGGCTGGGACAAGCAGAGACGTCGTGAAGGGAGAGCGGGGGGAGAGGGGGGGGTGGAGGGGAAGGGGGAGGGAAAATGAAGGCGTGGCTGGAGGATGTAGGGAAAAGGGATGGCCGCAGAGGAAAGGTGCTGTGAATATTATGAAAAACTGAATTATGACTAAGTTTGTTGGTTCTGTATCAGCTGGTGGTTATTTACAGCGGCGTCCAGCGACTTGCATACTCAAGTATATTTGGTGATTGACTACAGAATCAACATTTACCAGTTCCCGTTTACAATTTTAATTGTAATGATTAGCAGTGATGGAACTAACAGTTCTATGAATATGAGTACATGAAAGAGTCTGAATGGCGAGCATACTCGAGATGCTAAGAATTTAGAGCTAAACTTATTTTTCATTATTTCATCCCAGTTTTTAAATGTCTATTGTATATTTGTTCATTTGTTTTATGTCAATTGCGTGTTTGTAAATTTGTTTAGTTATTAGATGTTTTACATTAAGGCTGAGGATGCCCAGCGCAGGCCGAAACTAGTCCCTAGTTAATGTAATTCAAAATATTGCATATTATAGTATTGAAAAGTGGACCATTACAACATTATTTTAATAATTATTATGCTGTGAAATTGGGAAACCACAAAGTAATCTTCAGGGCTGCTGACAGTGGGATTCGAACCCACTATCTCCCGGATGCAAGCTCACAGCTGCGCGCCCCTAACTGCATGGCCAACTTGTCCGGTGTGGTTTAAATTTTACTTCCTTTGAAATTGAGTATTTCACCATCGTATCTCTTGTATTTAAGCACCATTAAATGTTAACTAGCCGTGCTGTGATTTCAACCTACCAGCCTGCTTACAACAGCTGGTCATTTAACTACACCACTCAGCTGGATACTGTATTTACTTGCATATTAGACCCCTTTCCCCCCACATTTACAGCCAAAAAAGTAGGGGGGGTGGTCCAATATGCGATAAATTTTGTGCAGTGAACACACAACTTCTAGGCTATAAAGAGCTATAAATTGCACATGTAAACATTTGATACTATTCCTTAACAAACTTATGAAATGTAGTCTGTGTTTTACCGACTATTTTTGCTGGAAGCAGTTTTCTAAATTTAAAAAGAATAAATGGTAAACACATGACTTAGGCCTACATATAAAGTAAATATAGTCAGTTTTAGTTAGGTACTTTTATATCACGTCATTCGTTTCATCTCATAACTCCTCTGATGAGGTTGACATTAGGAAGGGCATCCGGTCGTAAAACTCGCTACGAAGGTGTCTCACTTCATAACTGACCTCTTAGAGAAAAGGAATAATGGTATCATGTTATGCAATATTAATACAAAAGAATGTAATGGCAGTTATTTGTGTCTGTAAGTTAAGCAGTATGCCTACTACACAGTAAATCTGAACACGGCTTTCATTTGAATTATTGTAGTCTTGTGCCACCAACTTCCCTGTACCGGGGTGTCGTCATTCCAAATGACGTCATCTTCAAGCAATCAAGAGTATTCGAGATCCCATCTTTTTGAAACTTAAGGAATAGTTTTGTTCTCGACTGTAGAGCCTAAACAGTGAGAATCAATTCACAAATGGTTTCTGGAGATGGTCTCTTATTTCCAGTTGGTGTATGTGTATCAGAAGCTACCCCTTCTGAATAAAGCCGTACTGTAAAAAGCGTGCCAACCCACCACCTGATAACTAGCGTTTACGAGTTGTACTTCTGAATGTAATATATAGTGATTGAAAGCATTCTTTGTAAAACTGCGGCTATTGAAAGCCAGACCTTTATTTTTAAGCATATTTCATGCTTGTTCTCTACATTTATCACTTCAGGTTTTACCTAAACAGCTGTAATTGAGATAAGAGACTGCATTGTTTAGGTTAGGTATGCTACTAAAAGTCTGGATAAAGTCGAAGTTCTACGACGGAAAGAATAAAAATAAACAGGAAAGCTTGTTACATTTATGCATATCTACAAGTGTGGGGGTTATGCATTTTATTTTCATAATATTTAATTTCGCACGTTTGTTGGCTCCATATTGTTTTTATTAACACATAGTATGTTCTGTCTGGAGTCTCCGAAAATTGTAAAAGTAGTTAAGTGGGGACGTAAAATCAATATTATTATTATTTAGGTACGTTGGTGAGTAAAACAATCATTATGATTTGATTGTTTTTATTGCGTTTTAAACCTACTTCTCTCCAAAAATACATAGGCTGTATTGGCCTGAGTTACGAGATATTAAACGACCACTTTGTTAATGATCTCACCTGCTATATTAATAGCAACAAAGGTGAATATTTCTTGAATAAAGTACTGGTAAACTTGCTTCCTCATCATGAGGCAGTGCAGCCTCTAGGAGGGGAGCTGCATGTACCATTTTTACCGCATATGAGGGGTTCCGAGCACAAGCGGCGTAACTCCTATTTTCGTTGAAAACGAGTTATATATTTGTTAACAGAGAGACATGTACAGTTCAGAGCTATAAGTAGTATCTACGAAGTTCCATCATCTATGCATAGAGTGATGCAATGTGTTAGTGCTTCAAATGTTTTATGCTTTTGTTGAGAGCACAAGTACGTATGTCCACGCGCATTAGGAGAAGATGGAATGCGAGGGTTCTTGTCGTGATATTATCGAGTGTTGTTCGGAATATCCACAAGATAGTGAAGAAAATGTTCCCATTAATAACACTACCATGATCGACAATACCTCAGCCAAAACCTCACAGTGAGATAAATGTTTGAACTGTATAATGAATGGTGTTATAAGACTGGCAAAGTACCAGTGAAAGAAAAATATTACTATCATGTTTTCAATTCAAAATTTAATTTACACTTCAAGCCTCTATTCAAAGATACTTGTAAAACGTGCGATGAACTACAGTTGAAGATTGCAACAGAGCACGATGTACAAAAGGGAAGTGGGCTCCAAAAAGAAAAGGACGAACACTTAGCACAGGCTGAAGGATCAAGAGTCTATGCAACAAGACACCCTCAGTATCTAGTGACCATTACAGGTTTACCTTTGATTTATAAAAGTCTACATTTTGTCCAGGGTTACATGTTTATTTTCTTTTTACTTTTTCGAGTGTATCGCCGAACAGGTTCTTGGCACTAATGTATTGAATAGGTGGAAATCAAAGTTTTATTGTTCTCATTTAACAGACATTCAATACGGAAAAATGAGGATAGTCTCTTGCAATACGATTATGTTATCGAGACCAGAACAGAGGTTGCACCTTACATACATAAAGTGATGGGAGGTTTTGGAATTGCTTTTTACTGTTTTGGGCCTAATATAAGAATGGGAATTTCAAGTTTTTGTGTTAAAAATGATATAAAAAATGGAGTCGTTTTATTTGCCCCGGTTACATTTAGAAACTTTGTATCATTTCGAAGTCGTACCGACTTCTACAGCGAGCATACTTTCCAGGCGAGCTCAAGGTCGCGGACAACCGTAATTTCGGAAGTGTTAATGATATTCTTTTCTCTTTCCAATATGATTGTGATTAGTGAAGGGCAGAATAGAGTATAATGCATTTGAGAACTTGAGGATCAATACTTACATTCAAAATCATATTCTCGAGTCAAGACCATCTATAACATCTGTTTCACTTAAGATAATAGGAGAATAGATTTGAAGTTCTCTGGTGCCATATGCATTTTTGTATAAAACATTTTAACACGCTAATTGTTAACAAAGTAAATACGTACTGTAAGTGACAGTATATCAGTTGACACCCTGTCCTCTAATTTAGCAAAGAGAATATAATCTTCATTCACAGATAAAACAAATAGCTTTATCACTATTCACAACCTCACTTAACACTGACTACCAGAAACTACCCACGGCATTTAAACCTCCAGCCCAGCCATTTTAAAAAGTCCTTGCCTGCCAGTCCCGCCTTCTGCACCGTGGAACAAAAATATTTACCCTATATTACGCTTCTATGTTGTTCCAAAACGAAAAACAATGCCGAAAGTAAAATTTCCGCGAGGGATCCACGTTCGTATCCAAGAAGAATGGTGGGTGGACACGTCACTCGTGCAAGATAGGATAAGAACTGTTTGGGGAAATCTAGCAGGATCCCTCCTTCGATGCCCGGCCGGACAGTTTTCCTCTTTTGCCGGTGTGTCATTGTTATGAAATTACATGAATTGTACTTTTATTAGTTCATGTTTACTTCACTTCAAGTTGTGTTGTCAGTACTTCAAACCCAGGTCTCCA
This sequence comes from Anabrus simplex, assembly GCF_040414725.1. NCBI lineage: Eukaryota > Metazoa > Arthropoda > Insecta > Orthoptera > Tettigoniidae > Anabrus > Anabrus simplex. The sequence continues at coordinate 804,138,409 of NC_090266.1, forward strand.
ACCTATCTGATGTACCCTATTTGACTTTTCAGAAAAATCTCAAGCCGGAATTTTATGCAAAATGACGATTACCGCAAATAAGTTAAACCAATTGTATTTATATTCGATGAATCTTTTACATGTAAATAAATTTTAAATAATTTTTAAATACAGTAGAACCTTGATTATACGTTCCAGGACACTACGTTTTCCTGTATCATTCGTTCAAATTACTTGGGCCCACGAGCATCCTAATTAAATCATGTTGTAAAAATCCTGCATTATCCGTTCCTCGAAGAAACTATTTTCCGGATCAACCGTCCAGAAATTTCAGTCCCATCAACGCTAAATCCCCGATCACATGTTTTTCAAGAAACTGTATCTTACGAAAGGGCAGCTACAGCATACTTACGGATCTTGGTGTTGAATTCCAGTCATAGTGATTTGAAAAAGTACTATACTGGAAAAGCGATCGGCGGTGAACTTGCATAAGGGATCATCTTAGCATCGCATTCGGGTAGTAATGTTTACAGAATCCTCGGAAATCATAAAGCAGAGAGTGCCCACGACAATTGGAAGGAGACAGAGCGAATTTCGACAGCTCTATTTGTAGACAGAATGAGTTTTGTCAGATGTACGTAGGCCTACTTGCAAAACGTCTACATTATGTCCAGGGTTAATGTTTGAGGATTGATACTTTTGAAACCATATTAGAGTTCAAAATAACCTTTGTCGATGTAGTCTAATTTACGCGGTACAAGATTTCCATGAACTGACTAGGAACAGTATACCGGTGACCAAATTACAATGAAAAAAAGATTTTGCCATCATGTTGGACGCTTTTGTATCTAATGTGCTTTAGTTTATTAGATTAGAGAATGAAAAAGTACTTGTGGTCGATTGTTGTTTGGCTTGGCATTGTGGGTATTAGATTTTTCAAAGAGTTTGGCTGATCAAAGCTGCTGAACTGAAAGAAGTTTTCAAAGGAATATGACGAAGTTTTCAGAGGAAACTGACGAAGTTTCCCCAGTAAAACTGAAGGTAAAGTTTCGAGATTTTTAAGTCGCGTACCGGTAATTAACGTTTGAAGCCAGCCCTGCAGTCTAAATTGCCTGCCTCTCACCCGGAAGGCCAGGGTTCGATTACTGGCCAGGCAGGCATTTTTACCTGGATATGAGGGCTGGTTCTAGGTCCAGTTGTTCTAAGATTACCTTTCATTGAGGAGCTATTTAATGGGGATACAGCGACCCCGGTCTAGAGAGCCAGGAATAACGGCCGAGAGGATTCGTCACAGTGACCATGCGTCACCTCGTAATGTGCAGGCCTTCGGACCGATGGCAGTCGCTTGGTTAGGCGGAAGGCCCATTGGGGCTGTAGTTTGATTTGGTTTAGGGGCATTTGTATGATTATAAGTACACATCTAATTTTTGTGATGTTTAGCCAAATTGTTGATGGTTCATTAGTTCCTGGATTTACCGTTTTCCCGAGTTTTGAGTTTTTTCCCCAGGGTCCCTCCAAAAATGGAGAATCGAGGTTGCACTGTATCTAAATTCGTTGAATAATTTACGTATCTGCAAGTTTTCACCTTTATTTTTCTCAAAAAAGTGTGTTAAATATGTGAGAAAATACGGTACTCTTTGCCTCCATGTGATCTGAAAGATTCTATTTGAACAATCAGTTATTAGTTTAGGCCTAGGCAGTTAAGCGTGGAAGTGGGACGAACCCATGCCGTTTGTAAGAGGCCTATCTATCTATCTAGGTATTCTGCCTTATGGCAGGTCTTGTCATGGGATGAACCTCTTCCACTGTTGCCTGTCCTGCGCCAAGTTTTTCATGTCCGAATATTTATTTCCTTGGATATTGTCCAACATTTGATATTTTTTCCTTCCTCTTCCTTGTTTGCCTTTCACCATTCCTTCTACTCCTTCTTTCAGTAAACAGTCCCTCCTCAAACAATGTCCAATCCAGTTCGTTTTTCTCCTTCTAATGGTTTGTAACATACTTCGTTCTTCTCCAACTCTTCATAATACCTCCTCATTCCTTACCCGGTCTTCCCATTTCACTCGTTCTATTCTCTTCCATACCCACATCTCTAGTGCCTCCAATCTTCTCTCATCTTTCTTTCTCAATGTCCAAGTCTCTGCGCCATACAGCGCTATGCTCCAAATGTAACACTTAGCAAGTCTTTTCCTCAAATCCTTGTTTAGTGGTCCACAAAATAATTTTGATTTTTTCCTAAAGCCTTCTCTTGCTATGGCAATTCTTTTCTTAATTTCTGTTGTGCAATACATATCATCTCTGATCATACTTCCCAAATACTTGAAGTTACTGACTTGCTCTATTTCTTCTCCTCCTATACTAATATGACAACTTCTACCTTTTCCTCCAATTATCATACTTTTGGTCTTCTACTTATTAATTCTCATTCCATATTCTTCTAGTTTCATGTTGAGAATAAGACTGGCTTGGGACTGATGATCCCCTCCAGCTGTTTGGCCAACATGCAACTGCGCTCTGGGCCCTTGAAATTAAGTTTTCTACTAAATCCATACCGACGTGGCTGGGAATGCTAATTTAAATTTCCTATGGTGGGAGTTACGAATGTACTAAGGAGTGATGTAAATGTGCTATCCAGGTTTCTTTAGCATGTATTTAATAGGACACATCCTGGGACTTCGGAATAATGAAATAATAACCATGGAAACACATTAGAGAGGGAAGTCTTAACCTGTTTCGACTGTATCTGGGTTTTGAAATTGTTCTTGTTTGTTTTGTTACATCATGTGTTTCCAATAGAACAGTGTTGCTGGTTCCCCTGTGCAAATGCTTTATTCATTGGATTATTGTTCTTGTACTGCATAGTGTATAGATTTCTTTTGAATTTTTTTTTCCGGCATGAGGTTATGTTTGCCAATGAATCCAAGTGCATTATTAGAATACATGCACGTTGTTAGATACATGTTGGAAATAGTTTTTCCATGGCATTTGAAAGGTTTAAATTATGAATCAAGGTGACTGCATGCATTAATGGCTCTTAGAATATTTTGTAACGTGGCAAGGGTTGGTACTCCTGAATGATGAGTAGGTGGGGGTTAATTCAAAATCACCTAATTCAAGTCCGATTTTTGCATCCTAACAACTTCAAATTAACAATGTTCTACTGTACGTTGGATAACAAATTCCATACAGCCAACTTACCGAAAGAACTCGGACGCAGCACAATCCATGCCAATTTCAACTTTCCCAGTGTATCCAGCAGTCTCAATAGCTTCAGAAATGAGCTTCAGGGCATCTTTACCATCCGGAACATTAGGGGCAAAACCACCTTCATCACCAACAGAAGTCGCATCCAAGCCAAACCTATCCTTGATTCCCTTTTTCAAATGATGGTACACTTCAGTTCCAATCTTCATCGCTTCAGTGAAGTTTTTGGCTCCTACAATTTAAAAACAAATGTCAATGAACACAAAACCAAGTGTAAAAACAGTCTAGATGTCTTACTTCAGACCTTACAACTTCTTTTGGAATTATAAATTTATTTTAGTAAGTGGCAAGTTTTTTTTCACATTCTCACACTGGTCTAGGAGATGGTTGTGAAAACATTAAGGCTATGGCTAGAGGGGTGTAGTATTTAAATGAAACATTTGTCCATTGCACTATGCACAGTTGTGTACAATATGACGAGGCTAGATGCTACAGAAGTCATTGCGTAATATCAACGTAGAAAACCGTCCTGAAGGTCAAAACACACAAGAGTTGATCGGAGTCAAACTTCTGGCAAAAGACAAAACTTTTAGCGGCTACACACACATTAAGTAACATACTGGAGGAGCAACCGGTTTGACCACCAATTATACGATGTATTCACCATTTTCTCATATCTGTTCACATCGTTGTCCGACAAGCAATAATGATCTTGATTTATCAATTTCATTTTCCGTATTGACAGTTATCGTATGTAATAGACAAAGTTTCCACCTTTTCAATACAAATTTATTTATATAAAAATTCAATCTACAGTACCGGCTTCGACCTTTTTACATAGGGTCATCTTCAGCTGTACACTATTACCTTCACATAAGTCAAGTTTTATTGATTTGCCTTGTCCATTATAAATTGGGCATACTTAAAGTTAAAATTGACTATATATACAATCTAAAATAACTGTGGGTGAATCTTTTTAGGCCTAAAAATCATGTAGGTGAATTATTATTAAATATACAGGTACATTATCATTTTAAAATATGTGGTACATGTTGAAAGGCATGTTAAAATATACAGATCATGTTAAAATCTGTTACAGTAAATAGGAACACTTTATTAAATTGAGTTTGGCGTCTTGCATTCGTCGAATGTTCTTGTTTTTCCAGTATGAATGGAGAATGTCCATATTTCATTCGTGAGCGGTGTTCTTATTGAAACGCCCAACTCCACCCCTACTCCTACAACAACAACAACTCTCCCCACCCACCCCTCCATTCCCCTTGTAGCAGCGGACACTAGCACCAAAAGAACAAGATACAGTGCACGCCAGGCAGCCAAAGCTAGCACATCCCACCACAGCAGCAATAGTAAGTATTCTACTGGAAACATGCACAAACAAGCATTCTTCAGATCATAAATTCTTAATTCTACCTTTCGTTTCTTACACACACATCAGCAACTATAGACCAGAAAAGACCCACCATCTGCATTTGACACTTACCGAAAAATATACTAGATCCAATACTTCTGGCAATATTTGACCACAGCTGCACCAAACTACCTCTGGCCATACATCAAACTTGTTATTAACAATTGAAGAAGTCCACCAATCAAACTAATGAATAAGCATAATTTATAGTAGGACTAAAATAAGAACACCGCTCAAGAATGAAATATGGACATTATACATTCATACTGGAAAAACAAGAACATTCGATGAATGCAAGACGCCAAACTCAATTTAACAAAGTGTTCCTATTTATTGTAACAGATTTTAACATGAACTGTATATTTTAACATGCCTTTCAACATGTACCACATATTTTAAAATAATGTACCTGTATATTTAATAATAATTCACCTACATGATTTTTAGGCCTAAAGAGATTCACCCACAGTTATTTTAGATTGTATATATAGTCAATTTTAACTTTAGGTATGCCCAATTAGAACATAAGACATACTCTATATCATGACTTATAATGGACAAGGCAAATCAATAAAACTTGACTTATGTGAAGGTAATAGTGTACAGCTGAGGATGACCGTATGTAAAAAGGTTGAAACCGGTACTGTAGATTGAATTTTTATATAAATAAATTTGTATTGAAAAGGTGGAAACTTTTTGTCCATAACATAAAGCAATAATGAAACAGTCACTGTTAATACGCCTAATTCTGTCTTGAATCTTCAAAACACTAAATTTCTTTGAAAATGTACAGCAGTTTAGACAGAGGTCACTCAACAAAGGTAACAGCATTAAAAATTTATTGTGCAGCAAGTGCATTCCACATCATCTCATTTAACGTACAGATAACCGTTTGTTATTTAACATCTGGTCTAACCGGCGAAAATTAAAATTTTTTTTGCTAGTTGCTTTACGCTGCACCAACACAGATAGGTCTTTTGGCGGCGATGGGACGGGAAAGGCCTAGGAGTGGGAAGGAAGCAGCCGTGGCCTTAAGGTGTGAAAATGGGAAACCACGGAAAACCATTTCAGGGCTGCCGACAGTGGGGTTCGAACCTACTATCTCCCGAATACTGGATACTGGCCGCAATTAAGCGACTGCAGCTACCAAGCTCTGTGAGAATTTAATAAAACATAGTGTTAATTTATCTAAAAATTATGTTAACAATGCATGTCTAGCTGCACAGCAGCCCCAATTAACAACTGCAGCAACGAGCCCGCTTGGCAGCAAGCTGCCCAGAGTTTTTCCCTACACAAGCATCGCCAGTACACTTGTAATCACGTGGGAGACAAGCAATTGGTCTGTAACATATACCGGCCCGTGTGCTAATAATTTTTCCATACATAATAGTGGTTAGTGATGGGTGAGAAAATGGGAGTTACAAAGCACAGTTAAAATTAACAGTGATCACATTTGCAGAAAATAATGCAATCGTGCTTCAGCATACGAGTTTCCTGTAAAACCATCACGTCGTAGGCTACTGGCGTAAACAAAAAAGAGCAGCTGCAGTGTGCCAAGAAGACAGCTTAATCGTTCTAGGGACCAAAATCAGGCCAGTATTCAGAAACTGCAAACGAAATGTTGAAATATGTATCTGGACTATAGAATTATGGCTATTCGGTTTCACACGAAAGGTTAAAGGTGCTGGAGATCACAGGGAAAACAATATAGGAATCTCACAGTTTAAAGCAAGTAGAGGGTGGCTGTGTAGATTCTTTAACAGGAACAACCTTTTTTCTTCAGAGGAAGATGTGTGTGTGCCAGAGACTGCCAAAGGATCATATTAGCATAATTTTCCCTCCCCCCTTTTTTTAGGTTAAAAATTGCTAATAAAGGGGGAAAATTATATGAGTAAATACAGTATAACAACTCAAATATATAGGCTTTACAGAGAAAGCTGTACTCTGTAGCCAGGAATAACGTAAAGTTTAGATACAGCAGAGGAAGCGCAAACCCAGAAAATTTTCAGAAACTGAAAAACCAAAGTAAAAATTGGTATAATTTTATGACATAATAATAAACTGCCTAGTTTTAAGCAATGATATTATGAAACGTAGCCAATGAAGCGACAGATTTTAAAATGTGCACGTTTGAAAATGGGAAACCATGGAAAACGATCTTCAGGGCTGCCGGTGGTTCGATTCAAACCTAACACGGGTTAACAAGAGAGAAACAAGTTCCTGTAAGAAAGAGAGCAATGAGAAGTTACACTGCACTGCCATGTTGTGCACAACTGACAAGAGAAATAAATGCAAGAAAGTGTAATCTTAACAGATAACAGTCAAGACTCAAGAAAAGTGCTAGGTGGATATAATCCTTGTCCTTGACTGAGTAAAACGTGTATGGAAAAAATAGACTGCGTGCACCGTTAAACTTCAACAGCATGATTGTGATTGACAGTTCTCATGGGCACACGAAAGATGAAGTGAAAGCTTCCCTGCAATGAGAGAACAAAGACCAAGACAGCATACCTGGAGGACTCTCTGTACTTCCAACACCTTGATGAATGCATTAAAAATGTATTTCAAAGCAAACTTGAAACTGATAAACACCAAATGGATGGCAGGTAGCAACCACACGAACACACATGTCAATCGGAAAAGTCAGGAAATCCAATTTGGATCTGATATGTAAGTGAATATAGACCATGCAGGAGATGACTCCAGAACTTGTAATTAAGAATTTAAAGAAGTGCAATATATCAAGTGTATTCTATGGTACCAAGGACAGCATCCCATGGAACGAGAAGAATGGGGGATGACTACGGCAGTTATGACAATGACATAAAAGGAAATGAATGATAAGGTACATAATTATCAATGACATTAACATATTTTGCCATTCAAATGAAAAAAATTATTTCGGTGTTTAAGTGAAAAAATCAACTTATTAATTAGTACACCGGTAACTCACGCCGCACAAGGCGGCCCAGTTCTAATGTACATTTCAATTCTACAGAGTGTCCCACAAGTACGGAAGAATTTTAGTACACGCAATAACAACTTATATTTACCTAATAAAATAATGTGTGCAAAATATCTGAGATTTTAATTCTTTTCTTTTGTTCAGTCTGCAAAATCGGGGTGTGCATATTAGTAGAATATATAAGGCAAGTGGGAGCTTCAAACAGGATAAGACTCAAAGCCTTAAAATTTGCCATCACTCTCCCCGTATAAGGTACAAGTACTAGGAGACTATATCAAGAATGTAAGTTTCTGATAGAGAGCATAAAGTCTGTTTCAACTTCCTTGATCCTAAATAACTCGAAACCAATACAGTGTTTTAAAATATTATTGATTTACTTTTTACTTCACATCTCCATCTGAAACTTCAATCCTTCTCTAATAAAAATTTTCTGGAATGTATCTGTGTTCAGTAAATTTATACTTTTACAAAATTATTTTACCTGTTGGCAAAATCATGAATTCTTGCATAGCTAAATTATTGCCAGCATGGGAACCACCATTAATTACATTGAATGCAGGAACAGGTAAAATGACTTTTGGGCTTCCTGCTAAATCAGCAATATGCCTGTAAACAGAAAGAAAATAAGACAAAAGAACTGCAAATAAGCATGCACCTTGGTAAGACGAGAGCCACAAGTGCAAAATTTATACTTTTGAGACAATTACAATGTATGAATGCAAAACATATTTAAAATATATAAAAAATATAATATATATTAAAAATGGAATTTACTAGGCCTTTTTTTGTCTCAGAAGTATCATTTTACACTTGCGGCCCTCTTCTTCCCAAAGTGCAATATGTTAACCACAAGACAATTTCAGACATTTCTTTAAAAGAGAAAGTGTAATCCACCAATATTATATTATAACAAATGTTTAAAACTTACAAAGAAATAGGAATAACAATGTTGTACAAGGTGAACATTAGTAAACTTCTCAAGTCCAAGGAAAATAAGACTGAAGAAAAAGAGTGAAATTACTGCCAAATTAGAGAAGAGTGCAAGCTACATAGTAAAGTTAAGAAAGGAAAAATAGGAAGCGTGATTTAAATAGGCATGGACACATTCCGCACATATCACAGAGCAGAATACCACTTATTGTCACCTTTCTTTAAAAACCCTGATATAAATTCTAACGTTCTCCGAAGGAAAAGATGGCTCTTGAAAACGAACCCATGAAAAATTAAAAATGATCGGTTTATGATCAGAATAAGTACATCGAAAATCTACAGCCTGTTTCCAGTCATTCGACAGGATCAGGAACGGAATGAATAAAGCCCCACCTAGCGGCGACAATAGGAATTGTGCCGGCTGCTAAAGCCTGTCGCACTCCCCTGGGGCAATGATTAATGAATGACAAATGAAATGAAGTTGGACAGTGTTGCTGGAATGAATGATGACAGGGAAAACCGGAGTATCCGGAGAAAAACCTGTCCCGCCTCTGTTCTGTCCAGCACAAATTTCACATGGAGTGACCGGGATTTGAACCACGGAACCCAGCTGTGAGGAGCCGGCGTGCTGCCGCCTGAGCAAGCAAGGTTCTTTATAAGTACATTATGACCAGTAAAATCAATTGGTCTCACCTCCTTTTACATCCCACCGCCATTAAGTTTATTTACCCCCACCCCAAAAAAATTAAAAGAAAGTGTTTCTTCATGTTTAAAGGAGATTCCAAACACCAATGCTCACGTCTATTACCTTCAGTTTGGAGATATAAATATCCCCATAAAAATAATTCACTCTTTTTCACTTCCTTTCACACTCCTCCCCCCCCGCCACTAAGTGAATTTTCCTGTAAAAAATACTTGTTTCTTTAATAGTAAAGGATCTTCTAAATACCAATTATCACGACTCTAACTTCTTCAGTTTTTGATTTGTGTGTCATGAAAGGAATTCAACTCCTTTTCACTCCCGCCCCCCAAGATGGTTTCCCCCCCAAAATGAGTTTTTCTTAGTTTTAAAGCAAATCCAAATACCAACTTTCATGCCTGTAACAACTTTAGATTTATTAGATGTATGTATTCTCATACAATTAAGTCAATTTTTCAATTCTTTCACCTTCATTGGATTTTCCGAGAATACGTGTTTCTTTACTTTTAAAGCAGATTCCAAATATCAAATTTCACGTCTGTAATATCTTCATTTTTGAGATATCAGTAGCCTAATTAAAAGAATTCAACTCCTTTTTCAGTCACTTTTACCCCCCCCCCCCACCCAAATGGTATTTCCGAAAATTAAAAATACACGTTTCTTTATTTTTAATAGAGATAAAAAATTCCATTTTTCACTTCTGTAACATGTTAAGTTTTTTGAGATATAGTGTAGAAATTCTCATTTTAAAATTTCACCCCTTTTTAGTTCCCCTTAAGTGGAGTTTCCAAAAACAAATCACCTATGTTTCTTTACACTTACAGGGGATTCCAAATACCCACATTTTTACGCCTGTAACATTTTACGTTTCTCAGATATTCTGTAGATATAGTCTCAAAAAATTCACCCCGATTTGTCACTCCTGTGTAACCGCCATTAATATTTTCAAAAAAAAAAAAAAGTTTATTTTTAAAGTAGATCCCATATACAAATTTTCAGTTCTGTAATATCTTCAGTTTCTGAGATATATGTATCATCATTAAAGGCATTCAACCAATTATTGACCCTTCTACAACCCTCCTATTGGGATTTACAAGAAAAAAAAGTGTTCCTTTATTTTTAAAGGAGATTCTAATTACCACTTTTTACATCTGTAAACTTCGAAAGTTTTGAGATATAGATACACTCATTTTAAAATTCCACCCCCCTTTTCACCCCCTTAGGGACGGAATATCCAAAAACCCTCTCTTAGCGAGCACTTACATTTAATATAAATATATCCCCAATATTTCATTTCATTATGCCCAGTAGTTTTGGCTCGGCGATTATGAATCAGTCAGTCAGGACAAGTTATTTTATATATACTAGAAAGATACCCATGATTCACTACGGTATTATACTGAAATTTATAATTGAATGCTTAACGTTTTACATATAATCCGCCGATATTCGCGATCTAACTCGTTTTCCGAGAGATTCCGCCAAAATTCACGATCTGACTTCTTCTGAGAGATTATGGCAAAGTTCCTTCCATTTTTCAATCCTTTTCCAGCAATCGATTTCGTACTTCCCGGGCTAGGTCCAGGTGTTCCACTCGGTCAGTTGGGTCCCTAAACCTTTGCCATCATTTCCTATAAGCATTTTTAATGTGGATCAAATCATTGAGAAGATCCGGGGTGGTGTCGTCTTGGGTGCCTTGGCGGTAGTGAACCCGCGGCCGGACTGCATTCGTATTCATTACCCGTCCAGGACCACTTTCGAGCGCAGTCCGCACATTTTGACGACGGTCCAGAATATTATTATTTTTATAAGGGTGGGTGAAATTAGTTGAATTTAGGTTATTATTTTTATTATTATTACTGATTTTCTGGACCCCACAGCAAGATGCAAGACCGCTACTTGGCGGTAAATTATACCTGCTGCCATTGTCAATGATGACAATATGACCAGCACCATTGTCGCCCATAGGCAAGGGCACAGGATTTCTGGTGATGCGAATGACATACTTCCGTGCATTATTGACCTTATTATAGAGGTGAACAATTGAACGGTCAATCTCATTCCTATCGTTTATTTCATATGTGTTTAAATTTTTATTTACATGCCAGGAGAATCTACTGTAATCTAAGAAGGTTCTCCAAAGGAAAAGATGGCTCTTGAAAACTATCCCAGGAAAGATCAAAGATGATCGTTTATGATCAGAATAAGTACACTGAAAATCCACAGCCTGTTTCCTGTCATTCAACCGGGTCAGGAATGGAATGAATAAGCCCCAGCTAGCGGTGAGGATAGGAATTGTGCCGGCTGCTGAAGCCTGTTGCACTCCTCTGGGGCAGTGATTAATGAATGACAAATGAAATGAAAGTGGAGAGTGTTGCTGGAATGAACGATGACGGGGAAAACCGGAGTACCCGGAGAAAAACCTGTCCCGCCTCCGCTTTGTCCAGCACGAATCTCACATGGAGTGACTGGGATTTGAACCACGGAACCCGGCTGTGAGAGGCCGGTGCACTGCCGCCTGAGCCACGGAGGCTCCTTATAAGTACATTATGAACATTAAAATCAATTGGTCTCGCCTCTTTTTCACCCCACCGCAGTTAAGTTGATTTACCCACCCTCCCCCCCAAAACAGGAGGAAGGCTATTCCAAATACCAATGTTCACATGTGTTACCTTCAGTTTTGAGATATAAGTATTCCCATAAAAATTAATCATTTTTTCACTTCCTTTCACACTCTCACCCCCCCCCCCCACTAACTGAATTTTCCGGCAAAACATATTCGTTTCTTTAAGAGTAAAGGATCTTCTAAATACAGATTATCTTCAGTTTTTGAGATGTGTGTCCTCATGAAACTAATTCAACTCCTTTTCACACCCGCCCCAAAGAAGATTACTCCCCCCAAAAAGCGTTTTATTTTTAAAGAAGATCTAAATACCAATTTTCACGTCTGTAACAACTTTAGTTTTTATTAAATATAAATATCCTCATACAATTAATTCAATTAATTTTTCAATTTTTTCACCTCCCCCCTCCCTTCATTGGATTTTCCGAGAATACCTGTTTCTATACTTTAACAGGAAATTCCAAATACCAGTTACACGCCTGTAACATTTTACGTTTCTAAGATATAATGTAGATATTGTCTTTCTAAAAATTCACCCCAATTTGTCACTCCTGTTTAAGCCCCTATAATTAGATTTTCTGAAAACACAAAAATAAAATGTGTCTTTTTAAAGGAGATCCCAAATAGCGATTTTCAGGTCTGTAACATCTTCAGTTTCTGATATATAAATATCCTTACTAAAGGCATTCAACCCTTTTCACCCCTCCTATTGGGATTTTCCAAAAACAAAAAATACATGTTCCTTTATTTTTAAGGAAGATTCTAAGTACCAATTTTTACATCTATAAACTTTTAAGGTTTTGAGATATAGATACACTCATTTTAAAAATTCACCCCCCTTAATTTGGATTTTCCAAAAAGAAGTATTTCTTTATTTTTAAAAGAGGTTCCAAATTTAAATTTTTATGACTAACATCTGCAGTTTTTGAGATATAAGTCTCCTCATAAAAGGTGTTCAACCCCTTTTCCCCCCACCTTCGTGGGATTATCCGGAAAAAAAGTGTTTATTTTTGAAAGAGATTCTAAATACCAATTCTTATGACTAAACCTTTCCGTTTTTGAGATATAAATATCCTCGTTTTAAAAATTCACCCCCCCTGTTCACCCACTTAGTGACTGAATATCAAAAAATCCTCCCAAAATTTCATTTCTCTATGTCCAGTAGTTTCGGCTCAGCGATGATGAATCGGTCAGTCAGGACAAGTTATTTTATATATATATATATATATAATGATAAAAAACACCGACTTAAAGAGCTTCTTAATCAAAATTTCCAGACATTTTGTAGAACTTAAGAGGCTTTCTGAAGTAGAAACGTTTCGTGAGGGATTAAAAATTATTTTTTTTAAACAATTGGAAACGATGGGATAAGGGTGGAAATGGCCGTGGTCTTAAGGTACAGCCCCAGCTTTTGCCTTGCGTGAAAAAGGGAAACCACGATAAACCATCTTCCAAGCTGCCAACAGTGGGATTCCAACCCACTATCTCCTGAACGCAAGCTCAAAGATGCGCCACTAACCACATGGCCGACTCAATCTGTAATCAAATTCTTTTCTGTTTGTCATATAAATTTAGTTGTAAATTTTTACATTTCATGGAAACGAAAGTTTTTAGTTCTCCAGTTAATTGCAGTTAAAGAAAGGCAACAATATATCATTACCATATTGTCCTTGGCAAGGTAATTTGCTCTTTCTTTGGCTCTTCTTCTACCTTCATTACAGAAGCTCATGTAGGAAATGGATTTTTTTTTTTTAAATCTGCTTTACATCGCACCGACAGAGAGAGGTCTTACGGTGACGAAGGGATAGGAAAGGGCTAGGTGTGGGAAGGAAGCGGCCATGGCTTTAATTAAGGTACAGCCCCAGCATTTGCCTGGTGTAAAAATAGGAAACCATGGAAAACCATCTTCAGGGCTGCCGATAGTGGGGTTTGAACCCACTATCTCCCGGATGCAAGCTCACAGCAGCGCGCCACTAACCCCATGGCCAACTCACCTGGTATGTTGGAAATGAAACACATAAGTCTATCAAAAAATAACTAGGTAACATACATCACTGCTATGCTACAGATACTCTTGAAGTAACAAGAAACACAACAGCAATAAAATTATCAAACACTCATATTAACTAGCCATAATTTTTCTTGCTAGTGGTTTAACACTGCATGAACACATTGAAGTTTTTCAGCAATGCAAGGATGGGAAAGGCCCAGGATTGGGAAGGTAGTGGCCATGGCCTTAAGGCACAGCCCTTTTATTTGCCTGGTGTGAAAGTGGGAAACCACTAAAAACCCTCTTCAGGCTTGCCGACAGCGGGATTCGAACCCACCATCTCCCAAGTGCAAGCTTATAGCTACATCACCCTAACCACATGGTCAACTCATTCGGTACTAGCCAAATTAACGATACCTGTAGAGAGGAACGCCTTTCTTAGCTGCACCAGCTTTGCAGACAGCCAAAGAGACACCAAGAATAGCATTTGCTCCAAGTTTGGACTTGTTTGGTGTTCCATCCAACTTGAGCATGAAGTTATCAATTTCCACCTGCTGCGTTGCCTCAAAGTTCTGTAAAATAGTTTAAAGTGAAGAAACACACCATTTGTTTCACAGAAAAAAAAAAAAAAAAAAATAAATGCTAAAAGCAAAGTTTAGAGTAAACCCATGGAGAGCTATCAAAATACTAATAACTACACACCACACAACTCATTTTACCTGTTTTAGCAGTTCAGGAACGATGATATTATTAATGTTATCAATGGCTTTCTGAACACCCTTTCCATGGTAGTTCTTTTTATCATTGTCACGAAGTTCCAATGCTTCATATATTCCAGTGCTAGCACCAGATGGCACAGCAGCTCGAAAAAGGCCTAAGTCAGTCACCAAGTCAACCTGTAAAGGAATTTAAAAATAGTTTTATAGCAAGTATTCAGTTTTAAATCACTTAAAATCTTGTGAGCAGGAGAATCAGTACCTACAGTAAAAGTGAAATAAAGTTGTGACTTTTTGTCTAAAAAATAATAAACATGTAAAACACTTGTAATTTAAATTATGCTTGAGAAAGTGGAAAGGATGGTACCTTGCTAACATTCCCTGCTATCTTTTATTCTACGAAGCCATTTCATCTCTGCCTTCCCACTATATTTCACCAGTTCAGTTATAATTTCATCTGTTATTGCTACTTTATGATAATGAAAAAAATTCGAAGGAAAGCAGCACAATTTGTTATGGGTAATTTCTGACAAAGAGGTAATGTTACAAAAATGTGCAAACTTTAGGCTGGGAAGAGTTGGGAGTTAAAAAACGACATGCTCGACTATGTGGTATGTTGCAAGTGATTATTATCATTGTAGATCCGTACTGAAAGTTATTATACTTAACTGTTTATTGTTCATTTACCTATTCAATATATTAAATGGCGTGGGACGACATTAGTAGACAAATAAGCTTGAGTGGAGCATTTAAAAGTAGGAAAGATATGACGGTAAAATTGGATTTCAAGGACAAATTGGGCCAAATATTTGCTTAAAGGATGAGGAGTAAGATACCGGAATATATTATCAAGGGAAATGTTTGATAGGCCTAAATTTCCAAGTTCTTTGAAAATGTTCAAGACAAAGCTCGGTAAACAACTGATAGGGAATCTGCTACCTGAGCAATAGCCCTAAATGCATTATTGATGACTGATTGATATTTACATACAATAATGCAAATTTACTATTTAACTCAGCATCTCAACAGAGCATGTTCATTGTATCAAACAATTGATTACAATATCATCATACTTAAGAGAAAAGCCTTTTGAATCTTGTGTAATCCATCATCCAAATTGGTATACTGAATCTGAGTGAATAAAGTCAGAAATCCACTGGTTTGTTGTATGCCATGTAATGCATCTGACTGTATTTAAAAGTTTCTGTAAACAAATGGCGATTTGAGGAATACTGTCAGATGGAGTGGATACTTACGTTTAAATCTCAAATAAGCAGGGCAATTTCAAATTATACTTGCTGAAGGGGAAAAGAAATTAATACTCATTCACTGCAAAGTTTCAGACTACCTCAGAACATCAGCGCAAAAGGATTGGAGCATTGAATAGATGGAAATCCATTGGTCAGGTGCCAGAAAGACAGGAGTGAAACATAGATCATAAATGTAACTTCACTCCTGGATTTATCAGCAAAAGCACTTTTTCTCTGAATAGGATATTTTCTACCCATGAAAATCTACACAGAAAACTGAATGAAAAAATATCAATTTTGCAGATTAGTCCAAACCCATGCCTAATAAAAAAAATAACGATGATGATGCTTGTTGTTTAAAGGTGCCTAACATCCAAGGTCATTGGCCCCTAATGGTATAAGATGGATGACATGAGATGATAATTAAAATTTTAAAATGTATCCACTGACTAGAGTTTAAAATAATTGGTGATGAAAAATGATTATGCGATTAAAACAATCAGTGGATCTAATTTGCAATGCCTTATTTTCTAATTAAATTATAGAAAAATACAGGTGACAATGGAATATGGCATTGCCTGGAAGTACAGATATATATCGAATCTTGTGTAATCCATCATCCAAATTGGTATACTGAATCTGAGTGAATAGTCAGAAATCCACTGGTTTGTTGTATGCTACGTAATGTGTGTATATATATATATATATATATATATATATATATATATATATATTCAAGATAGAAATTAAAATAACACATTAAAATATGCAAATACGAACTAAAATAGAGTCAATGGGATAAAAGTGCAGTTTAACAGAAAGAAAGGACAGTATTACAGACAAAAAATACCACTATCCCACGGAAAACAGATGACGAGGTCTGCTGACTACTCGCCATCTTGCAGGATGAGGAAGATGGTATTTGGGAGCTTCAGACTACGGCGCAGATCGACCAGGTCCATGCATTCCGTAAGGATGTGTACCACGGTAAGATGATCGCCGCAAGTACACACCGGAAGGGGTTCTCCTCTCAGCAAATAGGAGTTTGTTATTATACAGTGGCTGATCCGAAGACTACACAATACCACTGGTTCTCTCCGAGAAGCCCAAAGGGAAGTCCTAAATACCTTCGTTGTACATTTTATCGCTCTCAGCTTATTTGGAAGTGGAGTGGCTAGAATATTACTTGCTGGAACCTTGTAAGGCAACGAGGGCAACGTAACTGCCTCCTTGGAAGCCTTATCTGCTAACTTGTTTCCCTCTATACCCACGTGGCTTCGGAGCCACATAAACATGATTCTGGTGCCAGCATCCAAACACCCGGCCAGCAGGTCATGGATCCGCTGCACCAGAGGGTGCCGAGGAAAACAGGTATCAATAGACTGTAGCGAGCTCAAGGAGTTAGTACACACCAGAAAGTATCAGCGCTCATCGGACATTGCGTACCGCAGAGCCTCACAGACAGCAGAGAGCTCTGCTGTATACACACTACAGGTTTCCAGGAGAACAAAAGGAAACCTATCATTATCGATAACGAACGCATAGCCCACTTTCGCTTCTGCCCTTGAACCATCCGTGTAAATGATGACTGAACCTGGATACTGGCGAACAACAGACAGGAAGAGCCCCTGATAAAACGAACGGTCCGCGTTTTCCTTCGGGCCAGTGTGCAGATCCAGGACTATTTCAGGTCGTCGTAGTATCCACGGAGGTACCCAACTTGGTTGTCTGACAAGGCAGGGAACAGGAGGTACGCCAAACAATCTGTGACTGCTATCCAAGTGTATTCCAAGAGGCTGCGTTGCTTGAGTTTAAGCAGCGTACAGCCGACAGTTTCCATTGTGGAATACGCAAGGATAGCTTGGGTGAAGTTGCACCTGTCATAAATTTGCAGCATAGGACAGAAGCATTTGCTGGTGCCTCAGGTGTAAATGCGGCACACCAGATTCAGTGACAGGCTAGCAATGGGGCTTGTACGAAAAGCTCCCGCTGCCAACCTAACACCACTGTGGTGGATGCTATTCAGTTTTGCAAGGACGCTTTGCCTTGCTGATCCATATGCTTCACTGCCGTAGTCTAACCTGGATAAGATATGTGCCCTGTAAAATTGTAGGAGCACCGTGCGGTCACTCCCCCAATTAGTACTGGTAAGGAACTTCAACTTCTTAGTGCATTGCACTTTTAACTGCCGCACATGTGGCTCCCACGATAATTTGCTATAAAAAAGGAGCCCAAGGAATCGGTAGGTGTTAACTACGGGAAGAGCGTCATTTCCTAAATAAAGCTCAGGATGCGAGTAAAGAGTGCTCTTTCGGCAAAAGTGCATAACAGAGGTCTTTGAGGTTGAGAACCAAAAGCCATGTTCTAAAGTCCACTGTTCCACTCTCCTAATAGCTTGCTGTAACTATCTCTTTGCGACTGCCATGTTATTCGATCTATAATGCAGAGCAAAATCATCCACACATAGCGACGGTATTAGTGCTGAACCAGCAGCAGCGACAATACCGCTTATGGCAATCACAGAGTAACACTAACAACCGACCCCTGTGGGATTCACATTTTCTTGAACTTCGTATTCCGAATATGTCCTTCCTACTCAGACATGGAATAGACGGAGGGACAAAAAGTTTGCAATAAATACTGGCAAGTTTCCTCGGAATCTCCACTGATGCAGGACAAACTATACCATATCACCATGTGGTATCATAGGCCTTTTCTAAGTCAAAGAAAACAGCCACCAAATGCTGTTTGCAGAGAAATGCATCCTGGATAGAACTCTCGAGGCGTACCAAGTGGTCACTGGTTGAGCGAGCAGCTCGAAAAACCACACTGGTACTCTGGCAAAAGTCCTGTTTCTCCAGACACCACACAAGTCGGCGATTTACCATCCTCTCAAATAGCTTACACATGCAGTTTGCAAGACAAATAGGTCTGTAACTACCTGCATACTTACGATATTTGTCAGGCTTGAGGACAGGAATGACTACACCCTCTCGCCACAGACGGAAACTCACTCGCTATCCATATTCGGTTGAACGCTCGAAGGAGATATAATAGACTATCCTCACTAAGGTATTCCAGCATCTGGTTATGGACATTGTCTGGCTCAGGAGACGTGTCCTGGCAAAGCGCCAAGGCGCTGCGGATTCCCCACTCCGTAAAGGGCACGTAATAGTCCTCTGAAGCTTGAGTGGCAAAACTAACGTGATGACGTTCTGTCTCCTGCTTCAGAGCGAGGAAATCATGATGGTAATTCCCAGAGTCGGACACATCCGCAAAATGATTGGGTAAATGGTTAGCAATCAAGAGTGGTTCGGTGACTATACTGCCTGCAATGGAAATTCTCAGTACAGATGATGATCCTTGGATACCCAAAACACGCCGGAGTTTAGTCCACACTTGAGATGACTGAATATTGTGTCAGCCATGACCATACTCCCTCCCACGAAGCTTTCTTACTCTGTCGAATAAGAACTCGTGCCTTAGCACGGAGTTTCTTAAATATTACCAATTCGGCCACAGTAGGCTGTCTACAATAGCGTTTATGCGCGGGGCGGCATTCTTTGATAACTGCTGCAATTTCTTTGTTCCACCAAGGAACGAGTTTTCGGTGAGGAGTTCCTGAAAAGGATGGAATGGACTCCTCAGCAGCAGCAAGAATAACTTGTGTTATGCAATTGATTTTGCCGTCTATGCTCCGCCTGGTCACGTCAAAGACAGCTAGTGATGTGAACTTTGGCCAATCAGCATGTTTAAGAATCCATCGAGGAGGAGCCTTGACAGATTTCTGTTTCAACCAAGTAAGTATAATGGGAAAATGGTCACTGTCACAGATCATCGCGTGCATTCCACCGAAACAGGAGAACCAGCGTTCGGCTGGATAGACTAACGTCTATGCGAGAGTATGTGCCGTAACGTACACTGAAATGAGTGGGTTCACCTGTATTCAAAATACATAAAATCAGCTCTCTTACTAATGTTTCTAACTCCCTTCCCCTGGGGCAAGGCGTTTCAGAGCCCCATACGGGGTGATGGGCATTAAAATTTCCCAATAGGAGGAACGGAGGTTGAAGCTGATCTATAATGTCAGTTACATCATTTATATTAAGAGGTGGGAAATACACATTACACACTGTTGCTATGACAGTCAGCGGAACGCAAACTGCTACAGCCTCTAGCAGGGTTCTTAGTGGAACCTCTTTGCGATAGGTATCAGAAAGGACAAAAATGCCTATGCCACCAGAACACCGGTGAGCATAATTTGTTCTGTCGAGTATAGTCTGAAGTTTTTCAAGGCCGTCTGGTCTGAGATTAGTTTCCTGAATGCAGTCTGTACTCGACTACTCACTAATTAGCTGCTGCAGCTCAGCAAGATGTCTGCCATAACCGTTACAATTCCACTGTAACAGTGTCATAGTGTGGATTAAAAGAGTGTGTTAGGTTATGAGCAACAAGATGCTCATAAATCTAAACACTATAAATATCCACATCCGTAGATGTAGATGACAGTTCGACATCCATCCCATTATCAACAGACGGTGGGACAGACGCCCAGAACTTTGACGTATTTTGGGGGCGGGATTTCATCCTACGAGGGGAGCATGCAAGTTTAGGAGCAGGAGTACCTGCTGGCGCTGATTCGTACCCTCCATTGGAGGGTATGATTTCCCCTTCATGGGAGAAATGTGGGAGGGCCTCGCAAGGGCGCTCCACTTCTCCACCTTCGTTCTTGTTTCGACAAGCTTGGAGATATTTTCCCAGCCTTGGTCGAAGATGCCGCCTCCACCGGCATGGGAACGCCTTTCGCCGACATCTGACGGGGGGGGGGTAGGCTTGGACTTCACCCCCCTTCGAGCTTTAACTCTTTGCGGCTTTGCTCGCAGGAGCAACAGCGGCCCTGGGTGCAGCGATCGCAACAGGTTTAGACAGTATTAACTATGAACCTGGAAGACTCTGTGCTATCTTCATGTAGTCTAACGTCTTAGCGGGGGCATTCATAGCATTGAACTTACAGCGTGCTTTCAAAACACTGTAGTAGATGAATTTTTCTTTCTTTTCCCGGACCATATAGATAAGTTGTGATATGTTATTACCTTGACTTTTTCTGGTAATACTGACAATTTGAAGGAGACAATGAACGCACCGGGGGCAACGTCCTTGTCGTAGTGTTATTTATAAGCACACACTTCTCCCTATTCTTTCACACATAAAATTGCTTACTCATCACAGAAACTTGTGCGCACAGGACAAAAATTTAAAAGACGTCAAGATGTGCACTTTTTTTTTTGCAAGTTGGTTTACGTCGCACCGACACAGATAGGTCTTATGGCAACGATGGGACAGAAAGGGGCTAGGAGTGGGAAGGAAGCGGCCGTGGCCTTAAGGTACAGCCCCAGCATTTGCCTGGTGTGAAAATGGGAAACCACAGAAAACCATCTTCAGGGCTGCCAACAGTGGGGTTCGAACCCACTATCTCCCGAATACTGGACACTGGCCGCACTTAAGCAACTGCAGCTATCGAGCTCTGTGTCAGGATGTGCTACTGTCAAGCTCTATATCCTCAAATTGCTTTGTCCAGCCTTCCAAAGCTTTTCTCGGAAACAGTCCATTGTGGTAAGCCTTAAGGGAATTCCCATCTATGGCACAACTATTCAATCCCCGAGCAAGTAAATCCCCAGCACCATGGCACTAGAGATGAGGGTCAGTAGTATACACAACCTGTTCACGTTTCTAAAGGATCAGTTAAGACCCATGTTTCCATTCAAAGAAAAAGTTTCCAGGTTCCTGCTAATAATTTTAAACCAAGTTGGCAATATATTGAGCACATTTATAAAATTGTGATGCTGAACCTGTTTGGTTATCAGCTACTCATTGCAAGCCAAATAAAATACAGTTCATTTGGGTTTAAGTAAATGGAAAAGGTATGTCATGTCAGGTACATCTTGCTACTGTATGCAACAATACACAGTACTACCTGCGACTGTCTGGGCAAAGGTTGGGCGGTCGTTACCAAATCTGACAAACTAAGGGAGAACGAATGGCTATGGGCAGAGGATTTTAACCTTAGGGGGCTAGTTGAAGCCTTTGTGTACAAAATAACAAATTCAACAGGAAGCTGCTGCCTTGCAGATGTGGCAGGGGACTGCTAAAGCCTAAGGAAGATAACCCTGACAGAAAACTTTCAATTTTAGGCCTAGCAAGTCAGTTGGAGAGTAACTGCAATTGCTTTCAAGATAAATACGAGCCTCGGATCGAAGAACTCAAGATAACAACAGCTAGGTGTGAATGACTGCTTACAGCCTGGAGCTTCACCAGCTATGAAGCCTAAATCAAGGACCCAGTTGCCAGATTGGAATCTTGAATATTGTAACACTGACAAACAAAACTGAAGAAATAGTTGATATGATGGAAAGGAGGAAAATTCTTATAATGGGGATGAGTGAAACCAAATGGAAGGCAACAAGAATAAGACACCTCCGTCTATACTATATACTGGTCTGGAAATAACTGAGTCAAGAAATGGAGTGGACTTTATACTTCATAAATATATTGTCAGTGGTAGAATAATGAAAGGATCAGTAAAGTGGAATGGAGACAAATATAGTATACGGGTAAACCAGGTGTATGCTCCACAATCAGGATGTTCAAATGAAGAAAAAGAAGCCTTGCTGTCCAACTTGGAAGAACGTATGGTTTGTGAAAATTTGGTAGTAATAGGAGATTTTAATGCTCAGACTGGATCAGACTGGGCTATGAATCCTCCCTGGGTCCTAATGGAATGGGGAATACGACAACAGAGGGTGAACATATGCTAGATCTTTGTAGGAGGAACGATATGGTTGTAACACTTGCTTCAAGAAAAGGGACGCGCATAGATCACAATATATAGTTGGGACATTAATATGGAATTGTGATTGATTATATACTCGCCGACCAAGCAGTTTGAAAGATTGTAAATGATGTCAAAAGTAATTCCTAGTGAAAATTTGGATGGAGACCACAGGCTGATGGTTGCAGATACAACAAGTCTACAACAAAAGGACACCAAAAATAAAAAATTGGAGACTTTCTGAACCAGGATGAAGGAAATGTTTTGAGAAAATGTTTGGAAGATGTTACCAAAAGAAGATCCAAGATCTGCAAATGAGGAATGGGATAACCTGAGGAGAGAACTGGTGAAGACAGCTGAGAGTATGTGGAAGGCAAGAGCCAAATAAGAAAATCAAAAGAAACAGCATCGTGGAATGAGGATGTAAAAGCTGCTGTCAAAACTAGAAATGGTGCAAGAAGAGTTTTGTACCATGCCAGAGTGTGAGGAAATCCAAGTGAAATCGAGGATAAACTATCATTTTACAGAGAAAAAAGATTACAGGTCAAGAGAATAGTTGACATTGAGAAACAAATGCAAAGAAGATCTTGCCAACAGAATAGGGCAAGACAAACACAAGAAGCTCCTGTATAGCATTGTTAAAAGCAAAAGAAATGATAACAGTACTATCAACATAGTAGAGATTCCAAACAGAGAGGTAACTAGAACTGAAAATGAAATATTACAGGAGTTCAGTAGATATTTCAAGCACTTACTGAACTGTAATACAACTGACGACACACAAGATGACCCTCTAAACCCTATAAATTATAACTGCACAAAGTTTGACATGGCTGAAAGTGGAAACAGCAATATGTAAAATGAAAAACAACAAGTCTGCAGGACTGTAGTTCAGTGTGGACGTGATCAAAGCACTTTGAGAACCTGGAATAGAATGGTTGTACAAAGTACTAAAAAAAATTTTGGAAGAAAATGAAATCTCCAGTGACTGGAGGCAAGGAGCGATTATTCCACTAGTTAAGAAAGGTGACCGAAGGAAGTGTTAACAACTATAGAGGCATAACCCTTCTATCTCATGGGCTAAAAATATGATACCCTCCTGGAGAGAAAAATCTGAAAATCTGTGGAACTGAAACTTGAGGAAGAACATGGATTTAGACCAAAGAGGTCAGCGCTAGACCTCATTTTTTCGACAAGAATGCTCTTCAAAAAATACTGGGATAAGAACAAAACGGTTATAGTTGTATTCTTGGATACTGAGAAGGCTTATGATCATGTACCACGTAAGCACAACATACAGGAATGTCTGAGATGTAAAGAAGTGCCAGATGAGATTATAGCTTGAGTAAAACAACTATATCAAGAAAATAGCAAAGGTATTTTATTGGTCCAACCTATTCAATACTATCCACTGTTAAGTGGTTACATCTACATTCAGCTATAGAGTTTTACGGTACATGTTTTGCCCCTTCTAAAGGGCATCTTCAGCCTTTAGCCAATCTTAAAATGTTAAATAAAAATGTTAAACAAGAAGCTAGACACTTTGCATTGTATAACACTGAGAACTTAAAAGTAGTGTACAAAGTCATTTAAAAAATATAGACAACATTAATTTAAAAATGTGATAACAGTAGATTAAGAACAATCTCAACGTCAGTCTGAAACCATGCATCCAAAACTAAAACTAGATTTTCATCTTTCCAGAATGTGTGGAAACATGTATAATCTCGAATATACAACATCAAGATTGTCACAAAAAAATCTTGCCCAGAGTTAAACTTTGTGTAATCCATTTGAATGAGGATTGTTACATTTGTGCAAGAATAATTTGCATGAGTTATGAAGTACGCAGTTGATACTGATGTAAAAATATAATGGGTAAGAATGTAAAGTATGCAATGGAGACCATTAAGAAAAAAGTATTTAGCTGGAACTGCTGAAGATATCAAAGGTGAACTGGGGAGCAACGTAGTCACATTGGATGTAATGCTCTCTGTAGAGAATACTTGATAGTCGAATGGACCGTCAGTTCTCTGGAATGAAATGGAAAGGAAAAACTTAAAACCCCTTTGAGAGCTAAAGGATTCTCTTTGGACCGAAATAGAAATGGTTATTTTATATTTTTACAACAGTATCAACTGCATACTGCATAACTCATGCAAATTATTCTTGTACAAACATAACCATCTTCATTCAAATGGATTACATGAACTTTAACTCTGGGCAAGATCTTTTTATGACAATCTTGATGTTATATATTCAAGATTATACATGTTTCCACACATTCTAGAAAGATTAAGATCTAGTTTTAGTTTCAGATGCATTGTTTTAGACTGACGTTGAGATTGTTTTTAATCTACTATGTTATCACATTTTTAAATTAATGTTGTCCATATTTTTTAAATGACTTTGTACACTAGTTTTAAGTTCTCAATGTTTTACAATGCTAAGTTTCTAGCTTCTTGTTTCATATTTTTATTTAACATTTAAGTTAAACATTTTAAGACTGACTAAAGGCTGAAGATGCCCTTTAGATGGGGTGAAACATGTACCGTAAAACTCTATAGCTGAATGTAGATGTAACCACATAACAGTGGATAGTACTGAGTAGGTGGACCAATAAAATACCTTTGTTATTTTCTTGATACACTTAAGAAAATGAAAATTGCAACACCATGAAGGCATTGGTCGTTTGTGTTGATTTTCAAGATATGGAACGATGCCATGTAGGTATGTAAACGATCAAATTTTCAGACCCATTGGATTGTTGCTACAGGTCTCCCCACGTGATTGGTCGCAGAAGAATCAACCCTAGTATATGGACTCTGGTGTAGCGTAGTAGACTTGCAGTTTGCAGTAAAATGTTCTCCGTCAAACATGCCTCGACGACAGAAGAGCACGCTATCAACAACTGTTGCTGTTTGAGAGAGCTCGGATAACTGGGCTGTGCGAGGCTGGATTATCACTAAGGACTGTCGCTGCATGTGTTGGCCGACAGGCATCTACGGTACAACGTGTACGGCAGCAGTGGTCAAATGAAGGTACCTACACTCGTAGACCTGGCAAAGGCCCAGTGCGAACCCACTATCTGCCGGATGCAAGCTCGCAGCTGTGCGCCCCTAACCGCACGGCCAACTCGCCCAGTATCAAAGCTTTGGATAGTAAGAGCTTCAGCAGTCAAGTATTCCCCAAGCTATCTGAAGCAAAAGCTGGAATTTTTACCAGGCCTCAGAATTGCACGAAGCAAAAGAAGTTCTACATGTAATGTTTCTTGATGAGCATAATGGAAGTGAAAAAGTGAGAATTGAATGGAAGTGATTGAAAATTTGATTCAAATTTACCATGAGCTTGAGTGTAGGTCAGTCAAAATACACTACCATATAATCCTGAATACCACCAGTCACCGAATAAGACCCGCACCCAAAATTTGAGACGGCAAAATACGGGGAAAAAAATTAAAATAACTTACATACCGGTACCTATTTAATTTTCTTCAAATATACCACAAATATAAATTCAAACAAAATCGGTCCAATACT
Source organism: Anabrus simplex (assembly GCF_040414725.1). Taxonomy (NCBI): domain Eukaryota; kingdom Metazoa; phylum Arthropoda; class Insecta; order Orthoptera; family Tettigoniidae; genus Anabrus; species Anabrus simplex. Next base: position 804,164,563 of record NC_090266.1, read on the forward strand.
AAGATCATTTCACGCCCATGCGGTCTTGATCCAGTTGCATATTAGTCCCACTTCAGGCCTCTTCACTCGTCCGGTTGGTGTTAATGCGTGATCAGACATCCATTCGGTGTACAACTGTTTCATTGCAGTTTTGAAAGGCCGGTTCATGCACACATCCAACGGCTGTAGAATAGAAGTGAGTCCTCGCGGGAATTATCGCATGATCGGTTTTTCCTTTCTTCACCATATCTTTTACGGCGTCAGCTGTATGTCCTCAGTAACTGTCCAACAAGTTTCGTTTTTGTAACAAAGCTCCCGGGTGACGTTGCCAAATGCACTTCACCCAGTCCTCAACTAACGCACTGTCCATCCAGCCGGACTCGTATGTTCTAACAATAACACGGGACGGCAAGTTTACTTTCGGAAGAATTTCCTTTTCAGAAACACATATAGAGGGAGTTTGGTTCCATCCGCTAATACGCACAACATTACCGTGCATCGTTGCTTTTCGTTACCACTTGTTCTGATGGCTACACTTTTAGAACCCTTTGTATCCACTGTATTTTCCAACGGCATTTCAATATAGACAGGTGTCTGGTCAGCATTCCCAATCTGCGACAGCAAATAAGAATCTCACTTCCCCAAATGAATGTGACTCTGAAAGGCCGTTAATTTTTCTTCATATGCCCCATAGATACGTTGTGAAATATATGTACGTTTCCGAATAAACAATCCCTTTCTCCGATAAAAGTTTCTTATCCATCCGCGGCTTGCAGTAAAACACTGTTTTGAGAACTCTAGTGCTTTCAATGGACACATTTCAGTAGAAACACCATATCCTAACTCATGTTTTTCTATCATAAATTTGTGTAGTCGTTCTTCAATTTCCGGAAACACTGCTCAACGCCTGCAAAACGCCCTGCGATCGCCGTTACTTTTTAGAAGATTTTCCTTCTTTCGCCAATCACGAATACACGACTGATCAATATCGTGCTTTCCGTATATTTCAGCTTCGCTTACAACTAAGTTTCTCACGCACAGTAAACGACCGCAGATGCCGTTTTGAAACCATCACAGGACAGATACGGAACTGCAATGTGAGCGAGGTAGACTTCCGTAACCAACTGTCACGACTCACAAAGTACGATATCCCGCGAGATTAGCTATTCACGCACCCAGCAACACTTGTGAAACAAATGACGATCGAGCATCCGCAGCAGCGGCTTTCATATTTACCCATATTCTTTGATTTACCGTATTTCATTACCTTACATTTCGCGTTTACACGCCACTGTAACCGTATTGAGAAAAAAATTGATCTTGTTTTCTAGAACACAACTCAAACACAATAAAACCTGAATGCCCGTTTACATGTGGTATATTGAGTACGGTAACCGTATTGAAATCTATTTCAACACACTATGTAAACGTAAATATTTACGAGAATGAACGGCTTGAATACGACCCACACCCAAGATTTAGAACCAATATTTTGGGGAAAGAAGTGCGGGTGGTATTCGGGTTTATACGGTATTTAGTGTCACGGAATTAGTTATGCTATCACGAAATTAGGCAGTATGCCCACTTCGCACATTACATTTTATAACTCCAACAGTTTCACATTTCTTGCATGTACTTTATCTTTTTTTTTTGTAGAACAAGTATAGGTTCTCTAGAGTATTTATTTTCATATCTTATTTATGATCCTTAATATCGCAAAGTTAGGTAAGTTTACCGTATTTCTTTTCTATTTAAGGGTCGAAACTGTTTTCTACACTTTCCTGGTACATCAGTTTTCCCATCATCCTCTAGAAAGTGTCATTACCATCATCAGTGAAAACTCTCTACATCTGTAAGTTTCAATGAAAGTAAGTTGCCTTTGTTCTATTATAACTTCACCTCGCTCAATGCTCATATACTTGCATCTAATTCAGGTCTCTGATATATTAAAATCATCCAGTGACTTCATACTTTTCACCAAGTAAAGTGGCTGTGCATGTTAACGTCCTATGGAGCCATGCTCTGCATTCGGGAGATGAATGGGTTCAAACCCCACAGTTGGCTGTCCCGAGAATGGTTTTCTGTGGTTTCCCAATTTCACTTCCAGGCAAACACTGGGGCTGTTCCTATTCATAGGACACAGCACATTCCTTCCATGTCCCTATCCAATTTCATTCACCATCTTTTATTTCACATTCATTAGCTCCCCAAATGAGGTTGGCAGCAGAAAGGGCATCCAGCTGTCAAACATGCCATTTAATTTAATCTTGCTTCGTCCCAGACATACATACATACTTGCTGTATTAAACTTTCTAAAGGATCACTTGGTTTTCAATGCTGACAATTCACCTGCCTTCACCACAGCATTACCACAGGCCGAGGCATATGCAAGGTCAGGAAATCATCAACAAACTGCCATGCAGCATGCCACCCCTAGCTATGTAGCTTAATTAGAACATTACTGCTGATTCTGTTGCAAAATTATTGGTAGAAATTCAGTATGTACTAGAATTCTAATAGAGTTGAAATTATGCAAATCTTACATAGAATATCTCCTAGGAGATATGAGAGCCAAGGACCCACCCACCAGCCCCCAGAAGTACATTTACTTTGAAATATAGCATGCGCCATTCTCCACTGCTCAGGCACACACTATCATCTCCACTGGCTGAGGTATAATCTGATATGATGTAATTCCCAGCAATAACGACAAATACATTTGGTTACCAACTCGCGCACAATAAAAACACAAATACAACCTGTACTAACAGGAGCTTTGTGGCCTATCTTCATACGTGGAGGCCAATCTCAAGTCATGAGAACAGTGGCCCCTTCGAAAGGCTTCTTTCTATGGTTGCTGCGCATACTGCCCGTACAGCAAGAAAAAAGGTGATTTTAGCGGTAACATATCTTTCCACATCCAGGCCAATCTGTCATGAGAACACTCCTTTCAAAAGGCTTTTTTCTATGGCTGCGGCACATACCGCCCACACAGCATGAAGAAAAGTAATTTATTACCTGTAACCTATCTTTTCACACACTCAATTTGGCCTTCGGCCTTATTGCTGCTGCACTTAAGAATATACCACTAGTTCATAAATTCAAAAGTTGACAGCCTTGTGCACCGCACGATCATGTCATTCACGGGAGAAATCAACGACAGGTAAATCACGTCTAGATGTCGGCGCTGCAAACTGTGACTCATTGTTCTAAGCAGCCACAGTAAATACCGAAGCTCTGCCAGCCACAGCCAATTCCTTATACCTCCTTATCCAATTTCATTTAACTTCATCAACTGAGGTTGGCATCAGGAAGGGTATCCGGCCACAAAAACATGCCATATAATATCTAACTTCATCCCTGACGTACATACAGTACATACTAACTAACCTTATGGCACTTCAGCCCTTGAAGGGCCTGGCCTACCAAGCGATCGCTGCTCAGCCCGAAGGCCTACAGATTATGGGACGTCTTGTGGTCAGCGCGACGAATCCCCTCGGTCGTTATTCTTGGCTTTCTAGACCGGGGCCACTATCCCACCGTCAGATAGCTCCTCAATTCTAAGCACGTAGGTTGAGTGGACCTCGAACAAGCCCTCAGGCCCAGGTAGAAATGCATGACCTGTTCGGGAATCGAACCCAGCGCCTCCAGGTAAGAGGCTGGCACGATACCCCTACACCACGGGGCCGGCATACAGTACTGCACACACTGAATTGATAATCCTCATTTTTCTTTCCTAGATGATCACCTATGGTTTTCAATGCTGTTCATTCACCTGACTTCAACACAGCATTACCATAGACCAAGGCAAACAAGGTTAGTATGTCATCTTAAACGACTGCCACGCACCATGCCTCTCCGAGCCATGCAACTATGTTTCAGCAATTAATTATAACACTAGTGTTGATTTTGTTGCAAAATTATTATTGCCATTAAATTTAGGATATGTTATTTGACCATCCTACCAAGTTTAATTGAAATCTGCCTCTTACAACCCAGTTTCCTCGAGAGTTGGGCAAATGTTACTCATCCCAGACAGCAGAAGAATGGCCGCAATTCATCACACTGCCCTCCTAACACTAATTTAAGAGGGATAAGTAAATACTGGCACCACCAGTCTTATCACAGCTATGGAACTTCAGGAGTAATGCTACTGCATAGTAATTGAAACACTGGGCAAGTTGGCCATGTGGTTAGGGGTGCACAGATGTGAGGTTGCATCCAGGAGATTGTGGGTTTGAACCCCACTGTCGGCAGCCTTGAAGATGGGTTTTCCGTGTTTCCCATTTTCTCACCAGGGAAATGCTGGAGCTGTACCTTAATTAAGGCCACAGCCACTTACTTTCCACTCCTGGCCCTTTCGTATTCCATCGTCGGTATAAGACTGATCTGTCGCTGCGACTTACAGAAAATCTTAAATAAGAACTATGATTAGTATTTTAACCCTGCATTTAATACAATTACTTTTTTTACAATCTGCTTTATGTCGCACTGACACATACAGGTCTTATGGTGACGATGGAATAGGACAGGGCTAAGCGTGGGAAGACACGAGGCCTTAATTACGGTACAACCTGGTGTGAAAATGGGAATCCATGGAAAACCATCTTCAGGGCTGCAGACAGTGGGGTTAGAACCCAATTACTTATGTTTCCTGAAGTTATTCATACAGAGGTAAAAGGCAAACCTGTAGCTGAGCTGAAAATCTACAATCCGCTACTACTTTGCCAACATATTCGTGCGCATCCTCAGTATGCTATTTACACGCACTTTTGGTATAGTAAGCTATCGTAGTACTAATAACTATTCAAAAGAAAGATCTCTTGTATGTTGGTTTTACGCAGCACCGACAGAGATAGGTCTTAGGGATCGGAAAATGGCTAGGATTGGGAAGGAAGCGACCGTGGCCTTAATTAGGGCACAGACCCAGGTTTTCCCTGGTGTGAAGACATGGAATCGCAGAAAACGATCGTCAGGGCTGCCAACAGTGGGGTTTGAACCCACTATCTCCTGAATGCAAGCTTACCGCTGCGCGTCCCTAACCGCACAGCCATTTCACTCTGTGGAAAGACCTCAATGAGGGTGTATGTAATGTTATTACAAGCTCATGTAAAAAAAAAAAAAAAAAAATTGGGAGCAAATGTAACAGATTTTCAATAACTAACATCAGCATACATTTTCTTTCCTTCTTTTTCTGTCTCACTCTTGATGAAACCATCCTCCAGCCTAAGCAGAATATAAAAATGACGGTATTCTTAAAATCATTTCCATCCAACTGTTAACAATTGGGGACCACATCCCAGCTGCTGTCACAAAATCCTCCGGATACCACAAGGCGCATGAGAGCTTCCATACCAACACCACAAAATGCACTTCAAAAGAGTGTAAGTAATGCATAGGAATTAGACACAAGAGCAGAACAAACAAGATTTTCAATTGGTGAACTGACCAGCATAACCTAGAGTATTGTCATAATCTTACCTCAACAGTGGGATTCCCACGGGAATCAAAGATTTGACGAGCTACAATCTTCTGAATTGGCATGATGCTGGTAGACGAATAATAATTCCCTTGAATGCGATTCCAAATGGACCTGGAATGATATCATATCCTACCTTGAATTTGACAACAAAGAAAGTGAATTATGACATAAAGCTCTGACCAGTATATATTACCATTAATACGCTGAATATTATCCCAAGGACGTCCTTTCACTATACAAAACAGTACAAATACTTCATGGAAGAATTACTCTGAAGGACATTAAAGGTTAAATGCTACTAACACCTTCATGAAAGATCTTACTTGAATTGCCTGTTTATGACAGGAGCACAATATTTTCCAGGTGTCAAGTAACGATAAGACAATGAATAAATCACTTTAAATGCCATAGCATTACAAATTGTACTATATAGAACCCGGAATAGTGACACAAGCACACACCTACCTTCGACCACCAAGCCGGAGATTGAGCGGTGAAATGACCTTCACGTAAACCAAAGAGAATGAGTGACGTCAACTGCTTCGGTCAATTAATAAAACATTTGACACTCGAACTTCCTGACAGAGCGTGTTTAGAAATGCGGGAAATACTTATCGATCCGATTCTATCGATAGAATAAAGATAAGAGCTTTAATTTTATTTTTTGTCAATTTAAACCGCAATAATACTACGATTATGCCAACCTATTTGTTTATACCAAATAGGTTACAAGGATAATAGCGGAAAGTAGGCCTGAAAACTTGCGACAGCGACTGTGACTCACTCTGGTTGCTGGAGCTGCACACTAATAACCCGGCATCGACAGCTGTGAAGTAATACAATGCCAAATGTGAATACAATTTCAGTTATTTTAAGAAAAGGCAGTATTTGCGCTATCTATTATTGAAATAACTACAGAAAAACAAAGTGCGTCAAAATAATTCTACAGATTTCCGAAAAAAAAAAGAAATAAAGTATGACTGTAAAATTGTTTCGGTGTGAAGTTAGTGAAGTCCTTAATGAGGGAATATGTTAGTGTATAGTGCTATTAAAACAACGTGCATGTTATGACAGTTCCCAGCGGGGTAGTAAGAGGTGGCATTTACTATGGCAACCAGTACACTTCTCCCGTTTAAGCCAATTCCAGCTAGACACGCGCTCTCCCTTTTCCTACCCCCGGTCTGTCATAAAGCTCCTTGAGGCGGTCGGTTCGAGTTCCACGTTGCCAATTAGTATACCGTAGTGATGGGAATATCCATGGCTGGACTAGACTATAAGGCCGTGACAATGGAGATCCGACAACGTCGCTTGGAGTCAAGCATGTGACGTCTGTGTTCGTAATTTGTAAAGAAATCTAACGTGCTGTATCATTATATTTTGTGTTGTGCGTGAATTAACTTGTTGCCATTGTTTTAAATTCAGAGTATACTGAAGATATGTTATGTTTGATAGTTTTAAAAATTAACTAACGCGCTATTTGGTATCCTGGAAGACATTAATTTACGGCAAAGGCGAGCTTTCCCCTGTTGCAGTATGTATAATAGTGACAATCCACATAGTTTTTAAAGCCATTATGTGCTTGTATTTTTCAAATTGCATTCGTTTAAAACTGTAGCATAATTATTTTATTTCATTTTACGTTGCACAAGTATGACACTCACAATTAAAGTTAGGCTTAATTTCAGATGCCAACGCATTGCTGTTTTACAAGTTTTTGAAGCTGAGAAAAAGATAAGAGTGCAGTATTTGCTAGGATTAAGGTCTGAAAAATATAAAGAAATATCTTTAAGCAAGGACATGTTTGAATTAGATTCCGATTCATTGAACATAACTGACGAACCCGATATATGCAGTGAATTTTCCTGCGTCTTAAAGTAAATGAAATAGAAGTAGACTTCGATAACATGTTTCCTGTCATTTACATTTCAGGTTATGTAGCTATTAAGCTAGCCAGTAAACTTAAGTGCAGATACTGTATCTCAAACATATCAAAATGAAACATTTGAAAATGACATGTTTAATAGTTTAAACAGAGGTGGGTTTTCGGCCCCATCAGAATTGCTCTTAAATGTGTCTACAAGTGTATATATAGTAAGATCATGCAGATTTTAATCTCTGAGGAATATAAAGTAGCATTCGTTCGGAGTAAGAATCAAAGTGTGTATTGATTCAGCTTACAAGGTAAAATGTAATTGATACAAGGGAGTGCTGCTCATATTCTGGAAAACCTCTATATGAACTTCTCTGCCAATCTTTACCCTATTTTGCAAATACTTTAATCAACAACTACTCAAAACATGTTCATGATGCTGATGCTAAGGTTAAAAGTTCTGGCAAGAAAAGAAAACTGATGACCCTGGAGTGATTATGTTGTAAGTTGATTCCCAATGCTAAAATTGTATTTTGATGGACATAGGATTGCATGTTTTTCTAGTTGTAGCCATATGCTTGTTTGTTCTCATATTTGCACTGACGTATTTAATTTTTGCCTTGGTGTATATCTATCCAATGAAAACTGCTCTTCCATCAACGTTTTATTTGAGAAAACATAATCGGACCTTTATGTTTTCTTATATATATAAATGATATGAGTAAAGGAGTGGAATCGGAGGTAAGGCTTTTTGCGGATGATGTTATTCTCTATAGAGTGATAAATAAGTTACAAGATTGTGGGCAACTGCAACGTGACCTCGAAAATGTTGTGAGATGGACAGCAGGCAATGGTATGTTGATAAACGGGGCTAAAAGTCAGGTTGTGAGTTTCACAAATAGGAAAAGTCCTCTCAGTTTTAATTACTGCGTTGATGGGGTGAAAGTTCCTTTTGGGGATCATTGTAAGTATCTAGGTGTTAATATAAGGAAAGATCTTCACAGGGGTAATCACATAAATGGGATTGTAAATAAAGGGTACCGATCTCTACACATGGTTATGAGGGTGTTTAGGGGTTGTAGTGAGGATGTAAAGGAGAGTGCATATAAGTCTCTGGTAAGACCCCAACTAGAGTATGGTTCCAGTGTATGGGACCCTCACCAGGATTACCTGATTCAAGAACTGGAAAAAATCCAAAGAAAAGCAGCTCGATTTGTTCTGGGTGATTTCCGACAAAAGAGTAGCGTTACAAAAATGTTGCAATGTTTGGGTTGGGAAGAACTGAGAGAAAGAAGGAGAGCTGCTCGACTAAGTGGTATGTTCCGAGCTGTCAGCGGAGAGATGGCGTGGAATGACATTAGTAGACGAATAGGTTTGAATGGCGTTTATAAAAGTAGGAAAGGTCACGATATGAAGATAAAGTTGGAATTCAAGAGGACAAACTGGGGCAAATATTCATTTATAAGAAGGGGAGTTAGGGATTGGAATAACTTACCAAGGGAGATGTTCAATAAATTTCCAATTTCTTTGAAATCATTTCGGAAAAGGCTAGGAAAGCAACAGATAGGGAATCTGCCACCTGGGCGACTGCCCTAAATGCAGATCAGTATTGATTGATTGATAATTGAAGGTTAACTTTCCATATGTTACAAGAAAGACTCCAAGAAGTAGCCGTACAGTGTTCCCAAGTTTCAGTGTCACAGCCTTAGTGTAGTCTGGCCATGGAATATCGAATGTTTTATACTATCGTTAGAATACCGATTGTGAAGCGTGACTGTCGAATAATTTTAATTAATGGCGTGTGGCATCCGAAGAGGCCGAGTGCAGGTTTTTCGAGTTGACGTCGTATAGGCGACCTGCGCGTCTATGAGAATGGGGCCCTACATTTGATGAATTCTAATGCTGAAGACGGCACACATGCCCAGCCCCCGAGCCATTGGAATTAACCAATGAAGGTTAAAATCCCCGACCCGGCCGAGAATCGAACCCGGGACCCTCTGGAACAAAGGCCAGCAGCCATGGAGCCAGACTTGACTATCGAATGAAAACATTCGATAGTTTTCATTCGGTTTGCAATTGGTTAGAAAATAGTACCTAGTAATAGTAACATATGTTTTATACTGCGGTGCCCGACTGCTAGTTACTAGTAAGAAGTCATTTACTAGTAACTACAAAGATCGAATGTTGAAATGTGGATTGTTGTATTATGCTACCGATTTTTAAGGCATGTTTGTTTTGTTGGTCGTGATATAAGCGGAAATATAGAGATACAAACGTTACACAATGTTCAAGTGAAGTGATTGGAAAGTGAAATAAGTTGGTCTACACAAAAGGATGAAAACTTCCGATTAAAGTAATTGTGGTCGTTATATTTAATTTTAAATAAAAGGTATCTTTTTGTCCCCAACCTCCAGCTAATTAATGTAAGACCGTCTGTTCATAAAATAAAAAATGTTAGGTAATTTCAGAGGAAGGTTAGGATTACACCTTGTTGTAATGACATCCCATATTAAAGTAATGAGAATACAAGAAACTAAACTAAATGAAAATAAATTTTCCTAGGACCAAATAATACTGGATGTATTCATTTAATTCCATTCAGTTGAGGTTAATATTCAACAATTCGAGGTAGGCCTACACAGAAAGCATTTAACAAACTATAACTTGAATATTCATAAAGTGCACAATAATACAATTTCTTTGATCATTATACAAATTTGATTCAGATATCTACTCATTTATAATAAATAATAAATGAGCCAACTTAACTAACAATTTATTGATGGGAAAAATATGCCTACTATTTTCAAGCAAATTTATTTTTTCTAAGACATTCATTTTAATCCTTAACTGGAACACATATTCTTTGTCACATATATGAAACTTCTAACCTCCTCTACTGATAATATCACATTTAAACTATACCATTCTATACAGAACAGTCTACAGCCTTATATTGTGATAATTTCAGTCATAAGAGGTTAACAGCACAGTGAAAGAAAAAAATATGAAAAGCCTATTTAAATAATGATTCAAAAATAAATATCTGCATATTTCGACCGTGTTCTTTAGGCAAATTATCTCCCCAATACCGAGACATGACTTAATCTCCTTATAACAGTTATAATTTTAAAGTTAAACATTAATTTCTGCAAGAGTTCATGTGGTGGAAAATTCATATATCGGGTTTAAGTATACATAATTGCAGCCAAACAAATAATTATAGCGAACCGTCAATGGTTGCATCTGACCCACCACTGAGTCGTAGTTCGTAAGAGAGTGGTAGGGATTACATAACAGAGTGGTCAACTGCTGCAGAGTAAATAGCAAATAAATTCATCAGTGGGTCCTGAGGAACCAAGTGTTTCAGCTACATGTTACTTATGTGCAGTAATAAAATGGAGTAATATTTCAAAAGTACAGAAATTTAAACCTATTCCATACAGGATATAACTAACAGAAATTATTCCTTATTACAACGCATTTTGTACATTAGAAACAATAACAGCAGAAATAATTCCTTATTACAACACATTTACATTAGAAACAAGTAATGCAATGAAAAAATGGATGGCTAGATGATACATAAAAATACTACATAAAAATAATGCACACTAATAATCTTTCACTTTGAAATCTGTTATAAACTGCATCCAAAATAATCGATTGGTAAAGTGTACAAAAATACAAGTCCATTGTGCATTATACACCTTCCAGTCTGATAGCTGTCTAACAATTTAAAATAATGAAGTACAGTAATCAGGTTAAGTCGGGCTAAGTTAATTGGTTAGCTTTAAGCAGTTCAGTAATCAGGATAAGTGAATAAATGCCATCCAATAAACAGAAAAAACGAGAAATATGTAGGCCTATATTAAAACTGACATATATACATCCACTCAGCACAATCAATCAATCAATCAATCAATCAATCAATCAATCAATCAATCAATCAATCAATCAATCAATCAATCAATCAATCAATCAATCAATCAATCAATCAATCAGTCAATCACCACTGATCTGCATTTAGGGCAGTCATCCAGGTGGCAGGTTCACTATCTCTTGTTAACCTAGTTTTTCTTAAATAATTGCAAAGAATTTGGAAATTTATTGAACATCTCCCTTGGTAAATTATTCCAATCCCTAACTCCCCTTCTTATTAACTAATATTATCACCTATTTGTCATCTTGAATTCTAACTTTATGAACTTTCCTACTTTTAAAAACACCACTTAAATTTATTAGTCTACTAATGCCATTCCACACCATCTCTCCACTGACAGATCGGAATGCGAAACACTGGCAGCCAGGAATGAGTTAGCTGGAAAATTTATAATGTCCAATAACGGACCAATTATATTCGTATTACATACCACTTAGTCGAGTAGCAAGTCTTCCCAACCCAAACTTTGCAACATTTTTGTAACACTACTCTTCTGTCGGGAATCACTCGGAGCAAATCGAGCTGCTTTTCTTTGGATGTTTTTCAGTTCCTGAATCAAGTAATCCTGGTGAGGCTCCCATACCTCTAAATCATACTCTGGTTGGGGTCTTACCAGAGACTTATATGCCAACTCTTTTACATCATTACTATAACCCCTAAACACCCTCATAACCTTGTGCAGAGATCTGTACCCTTTATTTACAATCATGTTTATGTGAATACTCCAATGGAGGTATTTCCTTATATTAACACCTAGGTACTTACAGTGAACCCCATAAACAACTTTCACCCATCAATGCAGCAATGAAAACTGAGAGAACTTTTGTTATTAGTGAAACTTTATAACTGTTAGATTCTACAGTCTGCCGAAACTAACTTTGAGAAATTAAATTTATAAACTACCTGAAAGAGGAAACATATGTTAACTGTTACACCAGCAAAAGAAACAAAGGCCTTAACGGTTATAAATTAGCTGAGACGAAACTGAAAATAGATGGCTTCAAATGTCACAAATTGGTGAAATTCACAACCTGACTTTTAACCCTGTTTATCATACTATTGCCGACAAGTGTTCCAGTTACACGTTACTTATGCACGACAATAAAATGGAGTAATATTTCAAAAGTATAGCAATGTAAACCAATTCAATAGAGGATATAACTAGCTTCAATTATTCCTTATTACAACATATTTACATTAGAAATGTACAAACAATTGGAAAATTATACTAGCACATTTTTCATACATTAAACAAATTTTGTAAATGGCATTGTGGTAACATAGGCCTGCTGAGGTACTATTTTACATCCTGTTAATATCAGGTTAAGTTAGCTAAGTTTATTGGTAAGTTTTAAGTAATTTGATAATCAGGATAAGTGAATCGCCATACCATAAACAGAAGAAATACAAGAAATGTGTTGGCCTATTTTAAAACTTAGACATATATACACCCACTCAGCACTGTGTCACAAACAATTGGAAAACAATAGGCTATTAGCACATTTTCATAACGTACGTCAAACAATTTTGATAAATGGTATTGTGGTACATAGGCCTGGTGTAGTACAATTCTACACTCTGTTAATATTTGTGTTCAAGAAAATTAACATAATATCAACATTTTATTGGTTTGAATCCATTCCTTCTGTCATTCATGATTAGTCCCGCTTTAGAAAATATTCTCTCCGCAGGATATGATGTTGCAGGAACACAAAGATATTTTTGTGAAAGACTGTACAACAGCTCTATACTAGATTTATGCTTCATCCAAAAGTTGGCTAGGTTCTCTTTCAATTTTATGAAAGGCTGGTCAAGATATTGCCTTAAAACAATATTTGCATTACAGTAATTGTATGGTTTTCTGCACACTTGTAACGAGCCGCCTTCTCCTCTAAAACCCCCCAAATATTGTCACTAGTGGATGTAGGTGATCTGGTACTGGTAGAGGGAAGAAGAACTTCCTTTTCAGCAGTCTGCTTTTGGTACAGTTCTGCAAGCTCAACAGTAAGGAGTTTTTGAGCATTTTATGCATTTTCAGCTCTCCCAAAGCCTGCTCTTTTGAACCATGGGTCCAGAATTGTGGCTGATACAGGAATGTCCATTTTTTCCACATGTCAAAATCTTTTGTCTATTTCTTGGATAATGTTTTCTCATAGACTGTTTCCCAGCACAGTCTTTAAAACCTTGTTCTGGAGTGTTATCTGAACTCCTCTAATGAGAAGAATTGCCATGGAGATTGTTGGATACAACTCAGCAGATAATTCAGTTGTCAGAAGCTCTATTGGTTTCAACACTGCCACACAGTCTTCGATGGTTGTCCACTGATCGGCAGTAAGTGGTGACGGATTGTTCGGTAGTGATGTCAAGGCTGCTGACAGAGCTTCATTTACTTGTAGTAACCTCTTCAACATGTAGTAAGTGGAATTCCACCGAGTCACCACATCCTTCTTCAATTTATATTGAACGGTATTTAGCTGTGCCTGGATACTGTGCAACTTGTCAGTTGCAACAACGCTGGACTTGAAGTATGTTACCTGAGTTCTGCAGATAAGAAGAATTTCATCAATATTATTGGTATTACTTAACCCACTCTGCACAACTAAGTTCAACTTGTGGGCCAAGCAAGGTAGGTGACTGATAGAAAGGGCCCGCACAGCAGCTTTTATGTTGACTCCACCATCAGTTATAACAGACACAACCTTTTCCTTGATGTGCCATTCTTCTAGGGTTCTTCTTAGGTCATCTGACAGGTAAGCTGCAGTGTGGTTTGAATGTAACTCAAGGGTATTAAGTACATTGGATTTTAGGTCAAATTCACAGTTGAAAAAGTGTGCAGTTACCGTAATAAATGAGGTTGTGTTCGAATTAGACCATATATTTGTTGTAATAGCTACATGAGATATTGAATGTACGTTCATTTGTAGTGTTGCCTTCGTTGTCTGGTAAAGTCCAGGTAATATAGTGTCGGTGAGTAGGCGACGGCTAGGCAGTGTATACCTTGGTTCTAGCTCCTTTATGATGTTCATAAATCCTCTATTCTCGACGAGCGATAGAGGCTGTAGGACTTCTGCCACCATTTCAGCTACTAAGAGTATCAAGTTTCCTTCTTTTTTATTGAGGTAGCTGACCAAATTTTTAGCTGTTTCATAGGGTGAGATGATAAAATCGTTTACCTGAGTTTGAAGTTGAGGCCACAGATGGAGAAGATGACGGAGAGGGAGACGTGATGGTTAGAGACATGGAACTAGATGCAGCTGGAAGAATGGATACAGGTGTCGATGGCTGTTGATTGTCAGAAGGATCATCATTATCTTGTGTCACTCCAGTATTGACACTTCAACAAACAGTTTGTTGTAAAATGCTTCCGTTTCAAATTATCCCTTTATTTGGAAGTGTTGTTTTTGCACTTGAACTCATTTTTACACATTAAACACTTAGCTGAAAATTCTTATATCTTATATCTTATTCACATACAATATTTACTGAAGGTCGTCTAGTTTATAATAATTGGCAAAACGTTAAAACCGCTTCTTACACATATTTTTATTCATATCATTTCGCAAAATTTGCGCAAGCTTGCAAGTTTGTTCACTTCTGCGAGGGTGGGGGTGGGGGATAAAACCGAACATATTATTAGCTTTATTAGTTTGTTTACATCACAATTAGCGCCAGTCAAGGGGTTCATGCCAACGAGTATAGAATCTAGTATCAACTCTGACTTTACTCCATGGGGAAAGAGGAGACAGATTTCAGTGCCCACAAGTGGAAACAATTGGAATTTACGATCCGAATGAAAAACCGACTGCAAACGGAAACAATCGGTTGTAACGGTAGTTGGCGACTACCGAATAATTCGGTAGTTATCATTCGATATTCCCGTCACTAGTATACCGTAGCATATGTGGCTGGGCTATTTAACTGTGCCTGCTTTGGTTGATATCATCACAAGTTTGTTGAAGTCCGGCTAAATGGTTAGCGAGCTGGCCTTTGGTCACAGGAATCTCGGGTTCGATTCTCGGCAGGGTCTGGAATTTTAACCATCATTGGTTAATTTCGCGGGCACTGGGGCTGGGTGTATGTGTTGTCTTCATCATCATTTCATCCTCATCACAACGCGCAGGTCGCCTACGGACGTCAAATCAATAGACCTGCACCTGGCGAGCCGAACCCGTCCTGGGATCTCCCGGCACTAAAAGCCATACGCTATTTCATTTCATTACAATTTGTTGAAGATGACGTACTGAACTTGCATATGCCTCGGCCTGTGGTAATGCTATGGTGAAGGCAGGTGAATGGTTAGCATTGACAACCAAATGACCCTTTTGAAAAATGAGAAGTTTAATACAGCAAGTATGTATGTATGTCCGGAATGAAGCGAGATGAAATTATATGGCATGTTTTACAGCTGGATTCCCCTTCTGCGGCCAACCTCAGTTGGGAGCTAATGAACGTGAAATGAAATCAATCAATCAATCAATCAATCAATCAATCAATCAATCAATCAATCAATCAATCAATCAATCAATCAATCAATCAATCAATCAATCAATCAATCAATCAATCAATCAATCAATCAATCAATCAATCAATCAATCAATCAATCAATCAATCAATCAATCAATCAATCAATCAATCAATCAATCAATCAATCAATCAATCAATCAATCAATCAATCAATCAATCCTGATCTGCATTTAGGGCGTCGCCCAGGTGGCAGATTCCCTATCTTTTGTTTTCCTAGCATTTTCTTAAACGATTGCAAAGAAATTGCAAAATTATTGAACATCTCCCTTGGTAAGTTATTCCAATCCATAACTCCCCTTCCTATAAACGAATATTTACCCCGATTTGTCCTCTTGAGTTCCAACGTTATATTCAAATTGTGATCATTCCTACTTTTAAAGACACCACTCAAACTTAATCGATATATTGTAAATACAACTTCAATGATTTGCCTAGTGCGAAAATCAAAAACTACAGAAAAAGCCATACTCCGTAGCTAACTCGCTCAGTAAACGATATATCGAACATACAACTTAAAATGATTTGCCTTGTCTTGTGCGAAAATTAGAAACCATACTGCGTAGGTAACTCGCTCCGTTACACATACCGCACTGCTAAGACGTTCAGTGATTGCAAATACACGGGTTATCGACTAGAACACTTACATACGTCATGCGAAAATCATAAAAGCACACTGCCTAGCCAACTCGCTCGGTCACTCGCTTAGTAATTGCAAATACGGGTTATCGACCAGAACACTGATATACGCATACACGTTACTCTTTTTTCGAAACACACGGACAAGAATGTTGCGAGATACTGGACCTGACATACTTACATGTTAAAGAAAGGGAGGATGAAAAATAATAAATCATAAATTTTTTGTATGCATGTTGTCTCCTCCAAGTTGTACGACCAAATGGGTGTAGTACTGTGAGTTTCTGCTACGGCTTGCTTAAACGCGAACGGAAGTGACATGTTATCTCAGCAAAAATACGCATGACCTTGTTCCTGCATACACGCAAGTCAGACACTTACAGAAATAAAGTGATGGATACCGCGATTCATATCCTGGCAACTTATTACCTTTTACCGTCAGGAAGGGCATCCGGCCATATCCTTATGTTTCTTGTAATTACACGTTGTCAGGAAGAATTACGATCGCGCTGGAAAGGGCTAGGAGCGGCTAGCCACCCCCTAGCGTTAGCTATTTTAGGGTTGCTAACAGTAGGGGTTCGAACCCGCTATCTGTATATCTTATTCACAGACATGATAGAAGTAGCGAGAGTGATTGCTGGTACAAGATGTTGATGGTGATTTATCTGTTGGATGTTGACGTTAAGCCTTGTGCAGGCTCCTTCGACAGGAGTAGCCTATGTGCCGGCACCGGTTTTACCCTCTCCCTCCTGTCGTATATCTCATCCTCGGGGAGGTGGTAGTATACAATTTCTAATAACTAAAGTGTATGCTAAAAGCCTGCATTAAATTCTATAAGAGTAAGGGCATATAACGCTGTTGATGGTGATTTATTTGTCGGATAGGGACGTTAAGCCTTGTGCAGGATCCTTCGACAGGAGTAGCCTATGTGCCGGCCCCGTGCAGGCTTCTTAGTGCTATTCGATAGGAGTAGGCTATGTGCTGGCACTGGGTTTTACCCTCTCTGTACAATCATAATATTTTATCTCAGGAACTTACACCAGCTAGGCCCTAAATGCTAGAAGGTTATACTAAGGGAATTGCCTACACGGTCAAGAATATGCTATATAACGCTCTTTGATTTACATGTGTATGCCTTATCATACACACAGTGTCCTCGCTGCTTGCCGAAGGTTACTACAGCCGGAAGAGCAGTGTACAGTTTCTGTCGATGCATGCATTCTTTACTTTGCTCTAACTGACTCTGTAACACACACAGATACTACCTCAAAGACAGTGTTCTAAAGCGTTATACTTTCGGTTGGAAAATCAAACTAGTACCTCGCCTAAGCGGCTTTATCTGTTATGCGGAACAAGGGCTTTTACAAACTAACGCTGTATATCTTCGACCATACACCCGGTTGCCCTTCCTGAACAAACCCTACAATGTAATTACTATTGAACAAACCCAAGTTCCTGAGCCAGAATCATTATCCTTATGTCCTACTTACGCGGTTTTCGGAGATGCTAAAGTAAATCTACCGAGCGCTACCGGACTGAACTGGGAACGAACTTGTTATGTTAACAATACGAGACGTAACCCGGTGCTGGAACTCTAGGATCTGCTTATTCGAAACCTAATGGTAGCACATAGCCAACTCCTAAAGCTTAACATCCGAACTACACTGTAAATGCTAGGAGGCGGCTAGCAGCTTCCTTTTCCTAGCACTAAGAATACGTTTTACAGCCGGATGCCCTTCCTGACGTAACAGGACCCGTATTTTAGGTCGCAAAAGTCTGTTTTAAAGCCGGATGCCCTTGCTGATGTAACAGGACCGGGGTTTTAAATCGCACGAATCTGTTTTACAGCAGGAAGCCCTTCTTGACGCAAGATTTTATATCGTAATAATCTATTTTACGGGCGGATGCCCTTCTTAACGAAAAAACCAGGATTTTAAATTGCAGTATATTGTGTCTCACATCGTGAACAATTGTTTTACGGCTGGATGCCCTTCTTGAAGCAAGGACTAAGATTTTAAATCGCAAGAGTCTGTTTTACAGTCAGATGCCCTTGATAACACAAAACTAAGATTTTAAATCGCAAACGTCTGTTTTACAGCCAGATGCCCTTCTTGACTCGAGAACTAGGATTTTAAATTGCAGTATCTAGCGTCTTACATCATGAACAATTGTTTTACGGACGGTTGCCCTTCCTAACGTCAAAGGACTGGGCTTTTAAGTCGCAAGAATCTGTTTTACAACCGACTGCCCTTCTTAACGCGAGAATAGGAGTTTTACAGCTGGTTGCTCTTCTTAACGCAAAAACTAAGATTTTAAATTGCATTATCCTGTGTCTCACATAACGCACAATTGTTTTACGGCTGCATGCCCTTCTTGACGCAAAGACTAAGATTTTAAACCGCAAGAATCTGTTTTACAGCCGGATGCCCTTCTTAACGCGAGAACTAAGATTTTGAATCGCATAAATCTGTTTTACAGCCGGGTGCATTTTTGACGCAAAAATAAAGTTTTAAATTGGAGTATCTAGTGTCTCACATCACGAACAATTGTTTTACGGCTAGATGCCCTTCTTGACGCAATGACTGCCGGGCTGAGTGGCTCAGACGGATGAGGCGCTGGCCTTCTGACCCCAACTTGGCAGGTTCGATCCTGGCTCAGTCCGGTGGTATTTGACGGTGCTCAAATACGTCAGCCTCGTGTCGGTAGATTTACTGGCACGTAAAAGAACTCCTGCGGGATTAAATTCCGGCACCTCGGCGTCTCCGAATACCGTAAAAGTGTAGTTAGTGGGACGTAAAACAAATAACATTATTATTGACGCAATGACTAAGATTTTAAATGGCAAGAATCTGTTTTACAGTCTGATGTTTTCCTTAAAGCAAGAATTAGGATTTTAAATCGCAGTATCTAGTATCTTACATCACGAACAATTGCTTTACGGCTAGACGCCCTTCCTGATGCAAAAACCGGGATTTTAAATAGCGAGAATCTTCTTTACAAACGGATGCCCTTCTTAACGCAAAAACTAGGATCTTAAATCGCTGTATTTAGTGTCTTAAGTTACTTCCGTTTACAAGCACTAGCAAAGTACTTACAGTTCAGGTCTAAGAAAATATGTTACCGCACAAGAATAGTTAAAACATGTTATTTTAAAGCCGGATAACCTCCCTAACACAAAAGGAAAGGGATTTTAAACCGCAAGAATCTGTTTTACACCCGGACGCCCTTCCTAACACCAAAGGATCGGGATCTTAAATCTTAGTATACGCCATATGAAGTAAGATAAATCAGTCGTAGCGGGTTTTATAACCGGATGTCCTAGTAAAACCCGGTGCAAGGCACATAGGCTACTCCTGTCGAAGGAGCCTGCACAAGGCTTAACGTCACTGTCCGACAGATAAATCACCATCAACATCTTGTACGAGCAATCATTCTCGCTACTTCTATCATGTCTGTGAATAAGATATACAGATAGCGGGTTCGAACCCCTACTGTTAGCAGCCCTAAAATAGCAAACGCTAGGGGGTGGCTAGCCGCTCCTAGCCCTTTCCAGCGCGATCGTAATTCTTCCTGACAACGTGTAATTACAAGAAACATAAGGATCTGGCCGGATGCCCTTCCTGACGGCAAAAGGTAATAAGTTGCCAGGATTTGAATTGCGGTATTCATCATTTTATTTCTGTAAGTGTCTGACTTGCTTGTATGCAGGAACAAGGTCATGCGTATTTTTTGCTGAGATAACAATACACTTCCGTTCAAGTTTAAGCAAGCCGTAGCAGAAACTCACAGTTCTGCTCCCATTTGGTCTTACAACTTGGAGGAGACAACATGCATACAAAAATGTATGATTTATTATTTTTCATCCTCCCTTTTTTTGACATGTAAGTATGTCAGGTCTAGTATCTCGCAACATTCTTGTCCGTGTGTTTCGAAAAAAGTAACGTGTATGCGTATATCAGTGTTCTGGTCGATAACCCGTATTTGCAATTACTAAGCGAGTGACCGAGCGAGTTGGCTACGCAGTGTGCTTTTATGATTTTCGCATGACGTATATCAGTGTTCTAGTCGATGACCCGTGTATTTGCAATCACTGAGCGTCTTAGCAGTGCGGTATGTGTGACGGAGCGTGTTAGCTACGCAGTATATTTTTTAAAGTTTCGTACAAAACAAGGCAAATCATTTGAAGTTGTATTTTTGATATATCGTTTACTGAGCGAGTTAGCTACGCAGTATGGTTTCTTCTGTAGTTTTTTATTTTCGCACAAGGCAAATCATTGAAATTGTACTTTCGCTATATCGTTTACTGAGCGAATTATCTTCGCGATATGTTCACAATGTGTTTCTATAGTTTTTGATTTTCGTACTAGGCAAATCATTGAAATTGTACTTTGCTGTATCGTTTACTGAGCGAGATAGCTACGCGATATGTGTACAGTGTGTTTCCGTAGTTTTTACTTTTACACTAGATAAATCATTGAAGTTGTACTTTTGCTCTGAACACATCAAACAATGTTCTAATTACATGTTGAAGTTAACGACATCGAGTACAATGTTCGATTCTAGTCCTGTTATGTTTCAATCTGATCTTCTTAGAACAAAGGTATCCCCTAAGATGTTCTAACCAATGTTGTATCGATTAAAGTTTTCGATTCTAGTCTTAATCACTTATGTAGTGTTCTGAACACATCAATCGATGTTCTGATCACATGTTGTGGTTAACGACATCGAGTGCAATTTTCGATTCTCATCTTGTTATGTTCCAATCTAATCTTCTTACAGCAAAGGTATCCCCTGGCATGTTTTAACACATGTTGTATCGAGTACGGTGTTCGATTCTAGTCTTGATTACTTATTTAGTGATCTGAGCACATCAAGCAATGTTATAACCTCATGTTGAAGTTAACGACAACGAGTACAATGTTCGATTCTAGTTTTGTTTTCAATCTGATCTTCTAACGACATCGAGTGCAGTGTTCGATTCTATTCTTGTTATCTTTCAATCTAATCTTCTTAGAACAAAGGTATCCCCTGACATGTTCTAAACACATGTTGTATCGAGTACGGTGTTCGATTCTATTCTTGATCACGCATTTACTGTTCTCAACACATCAAACAATGTTCTAATCACATGTTGAAGTTAACGACATCGAGTACAGTGTTCGATTTTAGTCTTGTTATGTTTCTTTTGTAATCCGCAAGTCTAAACATGCACAATGATGTTATCGTTGCACACTCACGCCTTAGCAATGCATAATCGATAAAGCTATGCCTTGACAGAAGATGGGGAGGAGGTAGAGGAGGCTATAACATCCGCCGCCATCTTGTGTAGTAACCTCTAAGTGCTAATTAGAGTCGGGAGGGGCATCTTGTTGTACACTAAGGATAGTCTCCTTCAAGATGGTAGATGAGAGGTTAGGATCGCGAATGCATTAATGTTTTACTGTTTAATGATGATAGCTAACGGAATGTTTCAAATTATCCGCCACCACATTTCAAAAGTGGTAGCTAAAGATAGCAGCACGGTGCTCTGTTGAATAAAGATAGCAGCTGGATAGAATTTCAAATTGCCGCCACCACATGTTTAATGTATGCGGCTTAAGATAGCAGCACGATGCTTTGTTCATTAAAAACGGTTGCAGCTGCACGTAAAATTGCCCGCTACTACGATAAAGATAGCAGCACGATGCTCTGTTAATTAAGGATGGCGGATGACAGCTGACGGTATTTTTCAAGTTGCCTGCAGTGCCGTAAAGATAGCAGCAGTGTGCTCTCTTAATTAAAGATGGCGGATGACAGCTGTAAAAAGCATGTAGATTTTCAATTTCCCATCACCACCACGATAAGTTTTAGTGCCGTAAAGAAAGCAGCACTGAGGTAAGCGATGCAAGATGGCGGATGACAGCTGCCAAAAGCACGTGGATTTTAAATTTCCCACCAACACCACGATAAGGTTCAGTAACGTGAAAATAGCAGCACTGAGGTATGCGACGCAAGATGGCGGATGACAGCTGTCAAAAAACACGTGGATTTTAAATTACCCACCACCACCACGATGAGGTTTAACCATAAAGAGGGCAGCACTGAGATTTGCGATGCAAAATGAAGGATGACAGCTGTCAAAAACACGTGGAAATTGCCCGCCATCACATTTCAAAGGTATGTACCGTAAAGAGAGCAGCACTAAGGTAAGCGATGCAAGATGGCTGATGACAGCTGTCAAGAAGGCACGTGGCTGTCAAAAAAGCATGTGGATTTTAAATTGCCCGCAGTGTCGTAAAGAGGGCAGCACTGAGGTTATCGATGCGTTGTTGTTGAGGTTTTGTGCCGTTAAGATGGCAGCACTGAGGTTAGCGATACAAGATGGTGGATGGCAGCTGTCAAAAAACACGTGGCTTTGTTTACAAATTCGACTCTCGCGCTAGTAATGTTTAGTGGCATAAAGATGGCAGCACTGAGGTTCAGGCCTGTCAAGATGGCAGCACTGTGGTTAGCGATGTGTTGTTGTTTAAAGATGGCGAATGACAGCTGACAAAAAGCACGTGGCTTTGTTTACGTATTCAAATCTCCCGCCAACATTCAAATTTCCCGCGGGTGGTGGAGCCCTCTGCGGACGGCCGGTGGCGGTGGTGGCGGCCGAAGTGTCCACTTACACTACTGTCGCCATAAGACCTACCTGTGTCGGTGCGACGTAAAGCAATTTCTAAAATAATAATAATAATAATAATAATAATAATAATAATAATAATAATAATAATAATAATAATAATAATAATAATAATAATAACACATACATTATCATTATAGACTGTTATGCCTTTCAGCGTTCAGTGTGCAAGCCTCTGAGTATTTACTAAACGTCGCCACAATCCTCGATTTGCAACTAGTGTTGTGGCCTCATTTAGTTCTATACCTCTTATCGTTAAATCGTTAGAAACCGAGTCTAACCATCGTCGTCTTGGTCTCCCTCTACTTCTCTTACCCTCCATAACAGAGTCCATTACTCTCCTAGGTAACCTATCCTCCTCCATTCGCCTCACATGACCCCACCACCAAAGCCGGTTTATGCGTACAGCTTCATCCATCGAGTTCATTCCTAAATTAGACTTTATCTCCTCATTCCGAGTACCCTCCTGCCATTGTTCCCACCTGTTTGTACCAGCAATCATTCTCGCTACTTTCATGTCTGTTACTTCTAACTTACGAATAAGATATCCTGAGTCCACCCAGCTTTCGCTCCCGTAAATCAAAGTTGGTCTGAAAACAGACCGATGTAAAGATAGTTTCGTCTGGGAGCTCGCTTCCTTCTTACAGAATACTGCTGATCGCAACTGCGAGCTCACTGCATTAGCTTTACTACACCTTGATTCAATCTCACTTACTATATTACCATCCTGGGAGAATACACAACCTAAATACTTGAAATTATCGACCTGTTCTAGCTTTGTATCACCAATCTGACATTCAATTCTGTTGAATTTCTTACCTACTGACATCAATTTAGTCTTCGAGAGGCTAATTTTCATACCATACTCATTGCACCTCTTTTCAAGTTATAAGATATTAGACTGCAGGCTTTCGGCACAGTCTGCCATTAAGACCAAGTCGTCAGCATAGGCCAAACTGCTTACTACATTTCCACCTAACTGAATTCCTCCCTGCCATTTTATACCTTTCAGCAGATGATCCATGTAAACTACGAACAGCAAAGGTGAAAGATTACAGCCTTGTCTAACTCCTGTAAGTACCCTGAACCAAGAACTCATTCTACCATCAATTCTCACTGAAGCCCAATTGTCAACATAAATGCCTTTGATTGATTTTAATAATCTACTTTTAATTCCATAGTCCCCCAGTATGGCGAACATCTTTTTCCTCGGTACCCTGTCATATGCTTTATCTAGATCTACGAAACATAAACACAACTGCCTATTCCTCTCGTAGCATTTTTCAATTACCTGGCGCATACTGAAAATCTGATCCTGACAGCCTCTCTGTAGTCTGAAACCACACTGGTTTTCATCCAACTTCCTCTCAACGACTGATCGCACCCTCCCTTCCAGGAATCCAGTGAATACTTTGCCTGGTATACTAATCAATGAGATAGCTCGATAGTTGTTGCAATCCTTCCTGTTCCCTTGCTTATAGATAGGTGCAATTACTGCTTTTGTCCAATCTGAAGGTACCTTACCAACACTCCACGCTAATTTTACTACTCTATGAAGCCATTTCATCCCTGCCTTTCCACTATACTTCACCATTTCAGGTCTAATTTCATCTATTCCTGCTGCCTTATGACAATGGAGTTTATTTACTATCGTTTCCACTTCCTCAAGCATAATTTCACCAACATCCTTTTCCTCCTCCCCATGATCTTGGCTGTTTGCAACACCACCATGATGATTTCCTTTTACATTGAGAAGATGTTCAAAATATTCCCTCCACCGCTCCAGTGATTCCCTGGGATCTGTTATGAGTTCACCTGAATTACTCAAAACACTGTTCATTTCCTTTTTTCATCCCTTCCTAAGATTCTTTATTACTGTCCAGAAAGGTTTCCCTGCTGCTTGAACTAGCCTTTCCAGTTTATTACCAAAATCTTCCCATGACTTCTTTTTGGATTCAACAACTATTTGTTTCGCTCTGTTTCTTTCATCTACTTAACAATCCCTGTCTGCCTTGGCCCTTGTTTGGAGCCATTTCTGATAAGCCTTCTTTTTACGTTTACAGGCTGCTCTCACTTCATCATTCCACCAAGATGTTCGCCTTTTCCCATCCTTACACACAGTTGTTCCTAGGCATTCCCTTGCTGTTTCTATTACAGCATTTCTGTATGCCACCCATTCACTTTCTATATCCTGAACCTGCTTACTGTCTACTGTTCGAAACTTCTCACTAATCATATCCATATACTTCTGTCTAATTTACTCGTCCTGGAGATTTTCTACCCTTATTCGTTTGCAGACGGTTTTCACTTTCTCTACCCTAGGCCTAGAGATACTTAGTTCACTACAGATCAGATAGTGGTTTGTATCATCGAAAAATCCCCGAAGAACTCGTACATTCCTAAAAGATTTCCTGAATTCAAAGTCTGTTAAGATATAGTCTATTATGGATCTGGTACCCCTAGCCTCCTATGTGTAGCGGTGAATAGCTTTATGCTTGAAGAATGTATTCGTAACAGCTAAACCCATACTAGCACAGAAGTCCAGCAAACGCTTCCCATTCCCATTAGCTTCCATATCTTCCCCACATTTACCAATCACCCTTTCGTATCCTTCAGTTCTATTCCCAACTCTCGCATTGAAATCGCCCATTAGCACTATTCTATCCTTGCTGTTGACCCTGACCACGATGTCACTCAATGATTCATAAAACTTGTCCACTTCATCCTCATCTGCACCCTCACATGGTGAATACACAGACACAATTCTAGTCCTAATTCCTCCCACTGACAAATCTACCCACATCATTCGCTCATTTACGTGCCTAACAGAAACTATGTTGCGTGCAATGGTATTCCTGATAAAGAGTCCTACCCCAGACTCTGCCCTTCCCTTTCTAACACCCGTCAAGTACACTTTATAATCTCCTCTCTCTTCCTCATTATCTCCCCTTACCCGAATATCACTTACTCCTAGCATATCCAGATGCATCCTCTTTGCTGACTCAGCCAGTTCTACCTTCTTTCTTCCATAAGCCCCATTAATATTGATAGCTCCCCATCGAATTCCATTTCGTTCGCCAAGTTGTTTCCAAGGAGTCCCTCGCCTGTCAGATGGGTGTGGGACTCCATTACTCCCATAGGTCCGAGGCTTGCTTAAAGTGTTCTGAGCTCGGTAAATTCATGAAGCAGGATGCTGCCCTACTTGCACATAGTCCAAGTGAGGATCTCTCCTCTAACGGGTTATGGACCACCGGTGAATTTTATAGTCCTAGCCCCCTGAGCACAAGGAGGGCCACGACTCAGAATATGTCCGAGATGCCCACTCCCATTCCATAGCAAATGGTATCCCGACTCTCAGGACCACTTACTAGGCCACTCAGCCGTTGCCCATGGTTCACGAACTAGGACGTGACTACAGTAACCCACAAACATGAACCATATAATAATAATAAATATTCATACCATCTGCCTTGCAGCAGTCATCTTGGCATGCTGGGAACCTCAATAAAGCATTTGTGGCATGCGCTGTTTTCTTTCTTCATTCAAATCAAGCACATAGTGAAATCGAAAACTTCCACATAGGTCTAGCATGTGCACTAACAGTCAATAATGCTGCAAAAGAGGTACAAGTGATGCATTGAATGTGTATTTATTACCTTTAAGTTAAGGCTACTTTATTTTCGTGCGGGGCAGCCCGGCTGATGCTGTAGACGTGAGCTCGATTCATCTAGAACAACGTGGGAGAGATTACTCGCCAAGAAGTCAAGCCTACAACAGAAATATTTATCAGATGGGGGCAAGGGCGGCCAGACGTGGAGTTAACTGCTTATCCTACTGAGTGCCGAGGGGGGGGGGGACTTCTTTTTCTCTTCAGAGATCGTTTTGCTTTTGTTTTCGTTTGCGTATGTGTGAATTGGTGTGTGAGAAAAATACTGTCAGGGCATAAAGTATAAACGCTTAAATGAAAAGTGACTGTGCGGGGTTTCGATCCCGTAATCTCGCGCACAGGACGTGAGCACTTCAGTGACTTAGCTCCACTACTAGTCATAGCTATTTTAATCGGAGGCAATGGACCAGGTGATAGTATTAACCTATCAGTCTCGTTTATCATAGAGTTAGTATTGGTCTAAGTTAATGATAAACGAGACTGATTGCCACGTTCAATTTCAGAGTGACGCTGTATTCTCGTCTAGATAGGGAAATCCCAGGTTTGGGAGTTATATGCGCTGGAAATGATGTGGAGAATGAAACAGGAAATTGAGCCTGAAAAAGGTATAATATGTTGTTGGGGTTATCATTTCGTACAATGGTTTGATGCAATTCTCCATGCCATTCTATCCATTGCTAACTGTTCTTATCTGTTACACCTTTACACTCTAGATCTACTCTAAACCGTTTGTTATAGTTACACCTTGATCTTTCCTTACTGTTCTTACTCTCACGCCTCTCCCTTTTTTTTTACAATTTGATTTACGTTGCATCGACACAGATAGGTCTTATCGCGACGATGGGATAGGAAAGAGCTAGAAGTGGGAAGGAAGCGGCCGTGGCCTTAATTAAGGTACAGACCTAGCATTTGCCTGGTGTCAAAATATTGGAAACCACGGAAAACCATTTTCAGGTCTGCCGACAGTGGGGTTCGAACCCACTACCTCCCGAATACAGGATACACTTAAGCGAATGAAGCTATCGAGCTCGGACCACGCCACTCCAAAACTAAGTTAGTAAGCCATCGATAACGCACGGTGTGTTCTTCCAAATTTTCCCAATTTTCTCAAATTTTCCTAAATCATTCACTTCTCACCGATTTGATACAGTATCCCTTCATTCGAGGTCCAATCAGTCCATCACAACTTCGATATTCCTCTGCAGTTTTCTACACACAACTCATGTTATTATTATTATTATTATTATTATTATTATTATTATTATTATTATTATCACCGTGAGAGTTGGCTACGTGGTACGGGTCGTGCAGCTGTAAGCTTATATTCAAGAGATGGTGAGTAAGTTCGAGCCTACCCTCGATGGCCCTGTGATGGATTTCTTTGGTTCCTCATTTTTCCACCAGACGAAATAATGTCGAGCTTAAACTTTAATTACTAACCGAACGACGTCTCATTTCAAAATTTCCACATGTATTGTGCAGGGATTAGAACCACGGCCACCTTGGTGGGAAGCCAGTGAAGATGCCACTCATTTATCATGCCCCCAATTGTAATAAAGGGAGATATAATAAGTTTTTTGAACACAATGGAAGATGCCTTTTAAATTAATCGGCTTCAGTGGAGGGGTTATGTGAGGCGAATGGAGGAGAGTAAGTTACCTACAGTAAGAGAATAATGGACTAAGCCGTGGACAGAAAGAGAAGCAGAAGGAGATCTAAAAAGCAGTTGTCAGAATCTGCATTTAAAATTTCAGAGAAATTACTCCGAGAACGCTGAAAAGTAAACGCGTCCGCAATGAAAATGTATGCATGTGCTGACTGACAAGGAAGCTAGAATTAGTAGAAGTGATTTTCAAATACGAATGAGTTTAGGCACCTACGTCAGCAGATCTAAGGTGCAACTGCTCCCCCAGTCTTCTTCATCGAATAAAATATTTAAAAGTGAATTTTAAGAGATCAGTTAAGATGCAATTGACCGTATGACATTTCAATGAAGCAACTCAACAATAACTATTAATGGATAACAGAACAATTAGCGAATGTCTCAAGAACAGGCGTTGATGTTCAGTTTAATTTACAAGTACTCCAACCTCAGTATCGTTAATACCCGGCAACTCGTCCCCTCGTAGAGGTACGTGCTTTATATGAGATAACTAATCTTATTTATCCGAAACTCGTCCAAGAAATCGTCAAAATACGGTAATAAGAGGGCTGTAAACAAAGTAGCAGCAGTACCTGAACGCAGTATATATTGAACATTATATTCCTTCAGTGTAATCGCCCCAAAATCTACAGTATTACCTTTTGCCAATGTCGGGAAGCCGTTGAACACCGTTGGCAAGACGTTTTCTGTTGATGACAGCGATGGAGCGCCTTACTGCGCGGAGTACAGATGCACCATGAGGAAATCGGTGTTCTCGGAGGGGTTCCTTCAACTTCGGAAACAGGTCGAAGTCACAAGGACTGATGTCTGATCAGTACGGAGGGTGTTGCGAGACCTCCCAATGCCACCGTTGCATTAAGAGCTTAACAATGTTAGTGACATGACAACGTGCGCTGTCTTACAACGCGACAGGGCGAACATTTCGTAATAAACGTGGACGTTTGCGCCACATAGCTGGATGCAGGTGTCGCTCCATATATCGTCAATTGTAGTCACTGGTGACGGTTTGTCCCTCAGGCATAGCATGCGTATGAATAACACCCTCCTAGTCGTATGTCACAATCAATATAAGCTTCACCGACTGGGTTCTTGTTGACATTTCTGTGGACGTGGTGAACCTGGATGACGCCATTCATTCGATTTACGCTTTAATTCATGCGCGTAGGCTCGTGCCCACGTCTCATCAATGGCGACAATACTCTGCAGAAATGCGTCTCCTTCGTAGCGGTGTCTGTCCAGGTGGATGCCAGCCAGTGTATACCGGTGCCACGCAGTGGCGAAGCGTGAACCAAGTAAGGGGGTAGACAGAGATTTATATTTTTTTAACTGTTTTAATCATATTATTATATAGAATTTTGTTTTCGATGCATACATCTGTATTCAGTAGTATATTAATGACTCTGAAAATAAGAAAAACCCTATAACAACCTATAACCCTACGTGCACTTACTTTATTTTTAATATAGACGAAATAGGCCGCGGGAGTTGTCAAATAACAACGTACTTTTAGAATAAAAATAGCAATATATTTTATTGTTATGTAGGTTTAATAAGAGAAATAAGAAATAAATAGTTGTTCGTACAAGTCACCTTAAACAATATTCTTGTAAATGAGTTTAATCCGCCTGTCCTTCATTTCGGTAAATATATCTATTACTTTCGTCTTGAAGTCGGGCGTCTTGCTAAGATTCCACAGAAATTTCTTCTCTATAGCTAGAGTTCCCAAGTTAGACAGTCTCTGGTTGGTCATCCAATTCCTTAAATACGTTTTAATTCATTTGAATGCACCCATAGCGCGTTCACTAGAAACTGACTTTAACGGAATATTCAGCATCAAGTTAAGCAATTTTTTCCGTATGTGTACTCTGGAGTACATTATTAAGACTGGAAGCCAATAGTTATTGGGGTTATAATACCGCAACTAATATTGGCGGGCAAAAAAGTGCACGTACTTGAAGGGTTTTGATGCTGTCATTCATTGATTAGGTGTAAGTTTACTATACTTCGTATTTAAATATTATTAATTTATTTTTAGACGTGTCTTATAATAAAGTAAATTCAAATTAATAACATTAAAAGCATGCCTAAGATGGTAGCCAATACGAGCCCCTTTTATAAGAGAGATCCAAATACTAGCCAATGAGAGCAAGAAGAGATGCTGGCAAGTCTGTCTACTGGGCGGAGACATCTCGCTATAGGAAAGTCATAGTTCCACAGTCAGCACCTACAGATAGGGTTAGTGTTGCTCTACCTGAAAGCTTTGAAAATCAAAGGGAAAATACACAGAATGGACAGCGTCTACTTTCGCCTACGTGCTTCGTGTAACTAACGCGAGCCGAAGTGAGAAGAAAATAAGTAAAGCGGGGAATACAATAACGTCACGAATCTGGAAATATCTAATGTTCTAAAAAGTAATTGAATTAACTAGACAATATTTCTTTCATAAAATGTTAAGGGTACACGCTGTCTACCCTGTCTCCCCTGACGCTTCGCCCCTGGTACCACGTCTGTACGTCGGTGCGTTGATGTGGAACCCACCAAGACGCTTTTTTCCTCGTGTTAAGACATTTCGTCACTATGTGCCACACCATCTGATGACTTAGACCAATTTCTACGGATAATTTCCGGACAGTCCCTCGATAGTTTACGGAAACGAGACCATTCACGATGTCAATCTGATGTTGAGGAATGGACAGCCGACCTGTGCGGTGTAAATCCGCAGTCTCATTCCGACCGGCACGAAACGCCTTGATCCATCGTGCAACAGTTCTATACGGTAATGAATTCTCGCCGCAGGCTTCACGTAATCATCGATAACATTCTGATGCATTTTTGTCACGGGCAACCTCAGTTTTAATCAACGAACACTGATCACCTTTTGAAAACATGCTTTGGAGCGGTGAAATCGACACTGTTCAATTCAACGCCACACAGCAACAACACTCCCTGTTGGATGCCAGTCAAATGCACATTACACATTGACAACAGTGCCACCTGACCACTCCCATGTCCTATTTGCGCATGCCCGATCTCCTGCGAGTGTTTGGACTACGTTGCCACTACTTTATTGACAGCCCTTGTATATACTCAGCTGATAAAGAGAACTGAAAGAATATAGCAGTTTAGATCATTCTTATCCCTCAATGATGTCTTCGAGTTCCTTCTCCGGGAAACATTAAGAATAAATTTTAAAATATATGTTCCTTACAAGGGAAGTAACAGTTAAGACAGGCCAAAACCCATCATGAAACCTTGTTGACACAATCGTTGCATTATAGGAGGATATCGTACAGAAAATCAACATCCAGATGTAACTGAAAGTCTCCGAAATCATGTGGAGAATCTCTCATATAGATCAATGGTGTTATAGATAGGGTAGGTATGGAAAAAAAGACCATTCTGTTTACTCTAGGTATAATTTCGTTGCCTTTTTCTTTTAGCTGAGATTGCCTGTTATATTGTTGTTCTGTTTAAGTAAATAAATGGCTGTGTGATTTGTTCGCTCTATAATTTATGGAATCTCCTTCACATGGGATGTGGCTCGAGTATTGAACATGTACATGTTGGTTGGAGCGGATAGCCGTGACGGCCCAGGTACGCAAGGCCAGTATGAAATGGAAATGGCGTATGGCTTTTAGTGCCGGGACTGCTCGCAAGATGCAGGTCTCTTGATTTGATGTCAGTAGGCGACCTGCGCGTCGTGATCAGGATTAAATGATGATGAAGACAACACATACACCCAGTCCCCGTGCTAGGGAAATTAACCAATGATGGTTAAAATTCCCAACCCTGCCGGGAATCGAACCCGGGACCCCTGTGACCAAAGGCCAGCACGCTGACCATTTAGCCATGGAGCCGGACAGTGATAAGCAGAGACACATGCGCTAGTCAGCTGTGGGGTGTTTCACTGAAACCAGCATAACGTAACGGTTTTGATGGTTGTTTTAAAGAAAGCAAGACAGCGAAAATGAGTTGCTCGGAGGGTGACGTTTTGAATCCTATTAACGTAGCGGAGTTTGTAATGGGTTATTTCCGTGGAAAGGGGTTTTAGTTTTCCGGAAATATTAGCTCGAAAGAAAAGTAAATGGGACAACATCTGATTCATTTGATGGAAAATAATCATTGAGGAGTACCACGTTTGACAGTGAACGTGACTCAAGTGATTCCGTTTGTCAAAACCTTTTGCCGATCGCAAGTGAAGCTCCGGGTCCGAGTTCAAATCTAGAATATGACTTCTCGGAATCTATTGATGCTACGAGTCCGTCACCATGCAAATCGCCCAGTTCTAGTTATGCTCCTAGCTCCGTAACAAGTGTGGGAGGAACCATCAGTATGGAGTACAAGAGGAGGGCTGTAAATTTCTGGCTTAACGATGGTGATAGACAGCGACGTTTTCAATTTTTTTTGCAGCTGGGGTAACGAATGTGTTCACCGCACGCCACTGAAGCTGAGAGAAGAGAAAAACCATTAAACCAATCCTTCATAAAGTTAATCACGTTTGAGATATATTTTCCGTCGAAGCTTATTTGTAAAGTCAGTGAAACAAGAATATCAATTCCCCAATTCCAGAAGTAAGTCCTAATCTTTGAGTGTGCGCAAAACAAATACTAGGCTGACCATAGGTACTTTCATGTTGGTCCATGGAAAATATAGAGTATTATCCATTGCTCTGCTGTGAGTAACATTACCGCGTTGATCTTTGTTAGCAGTTGGCTTCGTACATGCTGGCAGTCTAAATTTCATATTTTTAACGGTATTTTAAGACTGTCTAATTCCTTCTTTGCAATCTAAAGGCGAAAGTGCAATTTTAACGGCGATCTCCCAGAAATAATTTGTTTAATAAACTGGAAAAGCAGTGTGGAATAAAAGTGGTGTGTGAGCATTAACAACGTCCAGTTTTCCTTGTTCATGGAGGCAGACGTTATATCAAACCACAACCTTCATAGCCAGAAACATGAGGATGCTGAGAAGTCTCTGGCTTCAGCTAGAAACATCAGCTTGTTTATGGTGAAGCGTGATGGTGAATTTGATAAAATCGAACGATTGAAGCTCTATTTGCTTATCATCCTGTGCGACACTGCCGAAGTTCCCGTGCAAATGACTGCCTGTCCATATTAGTAGATAACCAACCATTCATCATTGGTGAGGATGAAGGATTTAAGGAGCTGATTAAGTATCTTGAACCTAGATATGCTATGCCTTCTCGTAAGCAAATATCTAATAAGAAGTGGAAAGAAGAGTAAAAAAAGAGCTCCAAAATACGAACAGTGTAGCTGTTACGACGGATGTGTGGACATCAACAACCTGCGACTATTAATTAAGTGTTATCGTTCATTTTGTGGACCTGGACTATAATCTTAAACATATATCCATTGAAATGATTCCATATGAAGAAGTAAGCCACACTGGTGAAAATATAGCCAATTTTTAAAAGAAAACTTTGGAAACTTGGGGTTTAATTGATAAATTAACGATCGTGATTCATGATGACGGTCGCAATGTTGTAAATGCTATGAAGTTAGGAAACTTTACCCACCTGTCGTGTTTTGCTCAAACATTCCAACTTGTTTCGAAGCATGGACTTTTCATTTCAAAAAATAAATATTGAAAGTCTTATTTCGTCATGCAGGAAACTAGGTGGGAGTTTCAAACAGTCCTCAAAATCCACTAAGATTCTCAAAGCGGCACAGAAGCAGTTTTCTTTACCACAACACTGCTTGATTCAGGATGAACCTACGCGATGGAATTCAACTCTACATATGCTAAGAAGACTTCAGCAGCTAAAGAAGGCCATCGTTTTTGCATCCTCTGATCTCTCCTTGGCAGTGAATCTTACAGTATCGCAGTGGGATGTTGTTAATATATTGATTGACACATTAAATCTTTTCGATCAAGCAATACTCACCGTAAGTGTCAGTGTCAGTGTCCGAAGTGATATCTATTGTGAACAGTGTTATTTGTGTACTGGAAAACCCGTCAGACAGTAGATCAGGAATTGCGACTGTTCGACAGTTATTGCTGGGTGAAATGAACGTGAGGTTTAAATATATTGAAGAAAATGGAATATGTTCCATTGCAACGCTGTTGAATCCTCGCTTAAGAGGACGAGTGTTTCGCAGCCCCAGTGCTCTCAGTTGTGCTAATGACCGATTGGTGGACTTTGCTAACCAAGAGGAATGTCCTGCATCCAAAAATGACCAGGCATTCCCCCCCCCCCTCAGATTTTCGGATACCTATGTAGGAATAGTCGTGTAATACTGACATATTCGTAAAAATCGACCAGTTCACAAACTTTTCCTTATTTTATTTTAGATGTCACCTACTGCAAAGCCCGAGAAATTGCTAGGAATGTGATACCTGTACAGTAACATTATACAAGAAAACAATCGTGTGTCAGATTCACTGCCAGTTAACAGTTCCAAGAAAGAAATCACTGCATATCTCAAAGATGTTTCGACACATCCTCTTTCTAGTGCGTTGGATTAATGGAAAAGAAATTCAAAATTTCCAAAACTAAAAAAAATTAGCCGCTAAATATTTGTGTATTCCACCTGCAACAGTTTTCTCTGAAAGGCCATTTACCACAACAGGGCTCATATGTGGCAGAAAAAAGTAGACTTGACCCCGAAAGAGTGAGAATGCTAGGATTTTGAACAAAAACTTATAAAAGTGGACTGTTCGAAAAACGCATTTTGCTTTTAAATGTATAATGTAGAGTTTAAAAATAAGTACACTGATGGTTTAAATTTTGTATCATTAAATATGTGCAGCTAATTAATTTCCTTGGCATTACACAGTTTTCCCAACATTGTATTTTGTATTGAAACTAGAAGTAGAAATGACGGTATCGAGTATCGAAGTATCGGGTATCGTGGAAAATGTAGTGTGTCGGTATCGAGTATCAAGTATCGAAAAAAACTGGTATCGACCCATCCCTACATAATTATAAGCTTTTCCCAACCGTTGTGCGATACTTTTTGCCTAATTACAGTGCTCAGGACAGAATAATTGACTTCATAGCGATGCCTGGTGAAATATTTGACCTACAGTGTGCTATGCTTAAGGAAGTAATAGACAATTGTCGCCTTGTGCGTGGATAATACCAACACCAATTTTGCTGGATGAAGAAGACTGGGCAAAAATAATATGTCGTGTAAATTGGAAACTGAACACAGTACACAGATTAATAGTTTTGGTTGTGGGGCACATATTAGGCTGTAGATAATCCTCTACAATGATCTGTTGCATATTTACCAATAAACATTGAATGTTTTGCAGTAAAGGCATACAAATACATACTTTCATATACTGTTCATACGGAGTTGAAGAACTGAAAAACTTTTGTGACTTGGCAAGAAGCAATTATACTCAATTTTTAGAGCATGGAAATACAGGATTTTTGTCCCTAGATCTATCCGTTAAGAGAATTTGAAGCACCTTTTATAATCTTCGATCTTACCTTCTTTCGCAAGAAAAATGCCTTGTAATGTTATGAAAATTGTTTGAAGTTCCCTGTTTGAAATTGTGGTTGTCATTTGCTGGAGATCATACATTAAAACATACGTTATCCTGATTGAGAACGATAATATTTCGGCTACAGAAGTAGTAATGAATATTGGAGAAAATGTCAACAATTTAGAGTCAAGAAAAAAGTTTGTTGTAACTACTGATGTCAAATACAACTGAAAGTGTTAATAAATCCAGAAGAAATGAATGAGGACATATTCCTTGAGGTATTTGAGAATTTCTATGAGACCAGCATAGAATATATTATTAAGTGGGGGCCGATGGCATAGATGTTAAGCCCTTTACAAACAAGGATCATTATCATCATCATCAGCAGCAGCATCATCAGCTTGGACGGTAGAGCGCTGGAATTCTGAGGCCAACTTGGCAGGTTCGATCCTGGCTCAGTCCGGTGGTACATTATGTGAAGGGGCTCAAATACGTCAGTCTCGTGTCGCGAGATTTACTTGCATGTTAAAGAACGCCTGCGGGACAAAATTCCGGTATCTTGGCGTCTCCGAAAACCGTAAGAGTAGTAGTGCGATGTAAAATTAATAACATTATTATTAAAAAGTTGAAGAGTAGTTTAGGACACACTGAGAAGTTCAAGTGGGTGCTATTAAACAAAACAACTGAATGGAATGAAATACAGGACAGTTTGAATGAAGAACTCATCACACACACAAAAACAGAAGAAACGCATATCAGTGACTCCTCATAAAACATATAATAGTGAGCCAGTTGAATACATGGAATAAAGGAAACGTTCCTATATCAGATATATTACTACAGCTTTTTTCAAAAGAATGAAGTCACCGAGGGACCCAAGTTCCCTGTCACACAGCGACTCAATTCCCGGAGCCTAGACTGAGTGAACCTGACGTCTCTATGCCCTTCCAGAAGTGAAAATATCGTTTCTAAATTTTCCGATTTCCTGGCTGTGAATCGAACCGACGCCTTTACCACTCGGTTGCCCTGCCCTGATAAGAGAGTAGTGAGGCCTTTATTTCTTATTGCTTTATCTTGATTAGGCAGGCGTAGAGAATAACCAGACACCTGATTTTCTCCTGTTTCGCCTTCCATCTGTCATTTCTGTAACAATGAAAGGAGTGATGAGAGTACAGAAAACCAAGCGTGGATATTCTGGAGTCGTTAGGGTGAATACGGAGGCATTTCCGTTCAGGAAATCTTTGTTCTCTTGGAACTCACTCTGATCTACCGTATTTTTTGTTCGCTCCTCCTCCTCTTCCTCTGTTGGTAATGATGAAATGTGCCATTTACGAACAGGCCGCGCTGTTCTGAGAAATCCTCTCTACAACTTTTCTTCGTTGTGATGTCAGAACTCTTGAGAATCTTTTCTCTACTCCGCTTACCTGAAATGCGCTAGGTGCATAATTTTTTAAAGTTTAAATAATAATAATAATAATAATAATAATAATAATAATAATAATAATAATAATAATAATAATAATAATAATAATAATAATAATAACAATAACAGTAATAATAACAGTAATAATAATAATAATAATAATAATAATAATAATAATAATAATAATAATAATAATTTCGTGTGGCTATTCCTAGCCTGGTACCGTCCTTGTAAGGCAAACCCTCCATAGAAGGTGGCCGTGTATAAAAGCTGCGTGTTTTTGTAGTGGAGGGTGTGTTGTGTGTAAGTTGCAGGGATATTGGGGACAGTATAAATACCCAGTTCCCGAGCTAGGAGAAATAGCCATTTAAGGTCAAGATCTCCGGCCCGGCCGCGAATCTAACCCGGGGCCCTCCGAACCGAAGGCGACTGCGCTGACCATTCAGACAAGGAACCGGACTTCTTTTATAACAGAGTAATCGTTGAGCACATATTGATCACAGGTTAGGGGCACGCAGCTGTTTGCTCGCATCCGGGAGATAGTGGGTTCGAACTCCACTGTCGGCAGCCCTGAAGAGGGTTTTCCGTGGTTTCCCATTTTCACACCAGGCAAATGCTGGGGCTGTACCTTAATTAAGGCCACGGCCGCTTCCTTCCCATTCCTAGGCCTTTCCTGTCCCATCGTCGCCATGAGACCTATCTGTGTCGGTGCTATGTAAAGTAAATAGAAAAAAACACACACACAAAACATTAATTGCCGTTCCGTCATATTTGGACAACGTGCTCATACAATACGCGTTCTTCAAAAATAGTTCGCATCTGATCGTCCCGTATGGCTTACCAAACCGAAGTGATTCGCTCTTGATTTAGGAGTGAACTTCCTTACTACTATTACTAACCTTTTGGTTTTACGTCCCACTAATTACTTTTACGGTTTTCGGAGACATCGAGTTGCGATAATCTTGCCCCTTAGCAGTTCTTTCACGTATCGATAAATGTACTGAGACGAGACTGACTTATTAGAACATCATCTAGTACCACTACACTGAGCCGGGATCGAAACCGCTGACTTGGGCTCGCTTTCGTGAAATTGCATTTGAGACATTGTACCTACATATATATTTGACTGTTTGTATGGCAACAGAGAATTGTTAAGGAAAATGAAATCTCGTGATAACTATGCAGGAGCTATAAAGTGACATAAATGACGACGCTGGTACACGGAGTTCGTTGACGGAAGTAATGTGTCAGCATTCAGATTTCAGAACTTTGTAATCCCAACTAGATGTTGTCGGGCACCTTTAACGATATAAACATTGTACTATTCCGACCGCGAAGTACGATGGGCTCCGGGGTAGGAAATCTCAGTGTGTGAAATATATAAGTTATCTAACGATTTACTTCCTGTGACCTTCCAGACTGAAGGCTATTGTAGTTGCGCTTAGCGCTTTTTTTTGAGGGCGAGTATCTGAGAGTCCCAAGGGAACTCTGCGAATACTTCCGCTAGGTATCACTACTGCCTGTTGGCACCATACTACATTGCTCTTGGAGTAAGGAGTACGTGAGGTGTACGAGAGATGTCGCGAGGCACACAGAACCGCAACAAGGTCTGTCTAGGGAGGTCAAGTCACGAATGCTACTTATGGAGCCACCATATTGGGTCTTTAAGCGAGCGTAACCAAAGGCAAGTGTATTCGAATTTAGAGGATTTCGGTACCGTACATTGAAATAAAAACAAAATACCAACTGTTTTTCATAAAAAAATTAATTGGGCATCTACTGGTCATGTATATATAACTGTATAACACTTAAATGATATGAATACATTCACAGCTATTTGAATAGGAAGATAATTAACAGAGCTTCGAATTCTTTTTTGAGAAACAAGAATCAACAGAAAAGCTCATGTTCTTCTCTTTTACTTCCTTACCATTTGGTCTTACTGTGTTTCTTATTAATATCATCTGTCAAATTATTGACAGAAACATAGAAATCTGTACAGTACCTGTGTCATATTATGATTACCGGTACATGAAATACTGAACTTGAAGTACTGTATTTAAAGTACTAAACGACGGTTGTAATAAATTACCTTGAACCGCAAAAGGCTCTGCAGCTGTGCCTCTCTGGTGGCGCCAACGTACATTCAAAAATTTATGGTTATGATGTTATTTATTCATATTAGAAGCTTTATTAGAGGTTTATTTTCCATTAATCTCCCATACTTGTGTGTATTTGATAACCAGTGCTATTGTGGGATCAGTGATAATAACAACTAATAACATAACTTACATACCGTACCGAATATCTTATGCCTTTTTTTTTTTTACAAGACCTAGTGTTTGCAGTGCACTATATCTTCTGGTATGGGCTAGATCAAATTGTTACTTCAAATGACATGTTTCTGTCTTATCCTTGGCTTTGACAACATGAAAATGACCGAGGTATGAGCGATGCTTGTAACGCAATATTCAGCCAGTCCCTGTTATGGATGGTGTGAAAATGTTGCTCATAGGATTCGTTGGTTCGTGCATTTCAGTGGACTTGGCAGACTGATATACAAGAGCAACTTCTGGCTCACTGATGAAAGCAACGGGAAACTACCCCACTCCTCATTTCCAAGTAACCATCTGCCATCATTTCCTTCTGATTGCACCAGCAATCATTGTCGTTTCTTACATGTCCGTTACTTCCAAATAATAATAATAATAATAATAATAATAATAATAATAATAATAATAATAATAATAATAATAATAATAATAATAATAATAATAATACCAAACCAAAACCCATGTGCCAAAAGCCCCGAAATGCCATAGCCTGCCAAGCGACCGCTGCTCAGGCCGAAGGCCTACAGATTACGAGGTGTCGTGTGGTCAGCACGACGGATCCTCTCGGCCGTTATTCTTGGCTTTCTTGACCGGGGCAGCTATCTCACCGTCAGATAGCACCTCAATTGTAATCATGTAGGCTGAGTGGACCTCGAATCAGCCCTCAGATGCAGGTAAAAATCATCGACCTAGCCATGAATCGAACCCGGAGCGTCCGGGTAAGAGCCAGGCACGCTACCCCTACACCGCGGGACCGGCAATAATAATAATAATTGTTACGGGTTTACCGTGGACCAGCAGAGGTGAAAGAAGGTGCTGGGATGAATGGGTCTAACTACAAAGTCAAAGTTAATTTAAAATTTTAACAAAAGGTTATATTTTTCGAAAAATAACAAAACTTTAACAACTTTTCAATTAGTGAAATAAAAATGACATAGCAAATTAAAAACAACACTTCGAAAGATTCTAGATTTCCAAACTTGAACATTCTTGGGCTACAAGCCCCTAGTTTTACAATTTTTTGGTTCTCAGCTCGATTTTACAAAGAATATACATTTAACGAAAGGGCAGAAATCCCCTAATACCTGGAGCACTTGCTCCCAAAACTGCAATATCAGGCCTCCCAGAGGCAATTTTACAACACTTGAAAAAGAGCTCACGCGCTCTTAGTTCTCAAGCCTATTCCAGGCAACACAATATGAAAATGTAATAATCACTGGCCTTACAAGGCACTATTTACAAATAGCCATCTTATTACACAGAGGTATCTAGTACCCAACCTACGGGGCCTTAGTGAAAAACAATAAGTTCGATAAACGGCCCGAGTACAACTGGAATGGAGTCAAAGATTGAGCTCCCCACCAAAAAATTTAAAAACCTATAGGGCACTTGGCCGACGAAACAGTGGCTAATCCCAAACTACTGAGGTAGCGCGAATGGAGATAACTTCAATACATTGCAGAAGCAAATGCGGTACCTCAAACCAAGATGAAGGGGAACTGGAGAGGGTATATCACTCTCTATCCCCGGTTTACAGTTAAAGATTTATGAAATTTTACGTGAGCCGACAGGAGATTACATTTTAGAGAAGTTAGTTACATATTTAAGGTTTCGGACCTTTCCCTCAGGTTAAATTGCGGGGCAGAGAAATAAAGATGTTAATTGGCCATTACCTTCCTGAAGAATTGCTGCCTGATGAAAGAGGCGCCTCCCGCCCCCTGCTTGACACACACACTTAGTTAGATGACGATGAAAAATGGCCAAGAGACGGGAAAATCTGCAGTTTATAAACCCTCGAGGAAAGTTCGAGACCTTTCACGAATAAAACAGCCACACCCTCACAATTTTATTGGTGGATGAAAAGTTTACACTCAATATCGAAGAAGAAATACGGGATTGGTTGAAAATAAATTACAGAAATTCTTGATTGGCCAAATTCAAAACTGGCGGAAATAAAATAAAAATATTGCCAACCCAAAGATGAATGAACAAAATTTAGTAAAAAAACTTGTGAATACAAAATTCCTTCAAAAATGTTCTTTCACTTCGCACCACGGTGCATGATCATAGTTTTCTAACAGTGACATCTATGAGAGAATGTCCCAACTTCTTGATAAATGGAAAACAAAAACGAGTTGAAATTCACACAGTACTGGAAACTTCACCATAACAAAATTTTAGTGGTGCCATCTTCAGAGATTTACATGTGCGGCGTAGAGGTGTACCTCCCGGTACAGACCTCCCCCCCCAAATGTCCTTCCAAGGGTGACCCAGAAGAATTTCGAAAACATATTATTTAACCTGAAGAAAGGAAAACATTTCTAAGTTTTTTGTGAAGTAGACAGGTGGAAGGTAGATTAACTCCAGCTTTAGAGAGTCTTTGTTACCTTAGAATGTCGAATACATGTCGATACTTTTGACGGCAAGTACTGCCGCCGCTGCCGATAACCAGTTGAGGTCGCCCAGACCCCTCAAGTACCCTCAGGTACATCTCTCCCGCTACTATGAGAGGGGTAGTCGTGGTGATGGACGCCGCAGATCAAAGGAGTATGTATAGTCCCCAGATGGGTTGGCGGTAGGGGCGCCGCACTTCAGCCTTTGCCGGGAGAAAGAATCCGGCGCCCCGTACACAGGTAGACATCACGGGAGTGGAGTGGGCCCCTACCCCACCTCGGTGGTGGTACGGTGACGAACGGCTGCGGGGACACTGAAACAATAAGATCTCGGCGACAGAAAAGTGTTGTTGGTGACTTGAGATTTAGAGGGTACGATCTTAATTGGTGTTGCTGAGGACCGGGCGGCGTGGAAGACTTTTCATGCCATAGGTGTGGATATGCAGGAGGCGGGGGCTTGGTAATGGCCGCTAGGGAATTGACAGCAGGAAAACCAGAGGGGAAGATCGTACATCCAGTATACATATAGATCACAAAAATACAACCAAAGGGCAGAAGGCCTTAGATTTAAAGAAAAATATAACCTTCAAGCTCCTGCTAAAATGCTGATAGCTAATTTAACAATGACGTTACACAGGTTTTATTTGCGAGATGTGGACTCTAAAGATCCTCTCTGTGGCTGGATTGCTCACCAAAAATGTAACAGGAGGCAGGAAATCTAAAATTATGCACGGCCCATAAAAAATCTGGGGGCAAGCTTGCCCGCGGGAACAAAGTTTTTAACCATGACTTGATCTCCTACTTTTAAATTGGTGGGCCTCCGTCCACGATCTTATCTTTCCCTAACCTTGTCATGAGAAGCTTTAAGATTGGCCTTAACCTTCTTCCATAGATCTCTAATGTTATCGGGATCTATTGTCTCTGCTAGAATGTCATTGAGTGACCAAAGGTTAGAGAGCGGCGTGTTGGGCACAAATGTAAACATCAAAGAAGCTGGAGTGAACTTATGAGATTCATGAACCGCCGAATTCAAAGCGAAGGCCAACCGATGCAGGGATGTATCCCACCTGGAATGATCATCATGATGAAATGCAATGAGCGCCGATCTCAGATTACGATTGACCCGCTCAGCCAGAGATGGTTGAGGATAATACGCCGATGTAGTTACATGCGATATAGACAGGTCAAAACAGATTTCACGAAAGAGATTGGAGGTAAATGCCCTAGCATTATCAGAAACTAAATATTGACAATGACCAAAAGAAGCAAGGATGGTATTTAAACAAGCAATGGTGGACTGAGCGGTAGCCAGCTTAATCGGAAATAACCAGGAAAATCTAGTGAAACCATCTACATATACGAGAATGAATTTGTTGGCATTCCCCTTTGATTGGGGGAAGGGTCCTACGTAGTCGATATAGAGGCGTTCCATGGGTCGCGACGCTTGATGATAAGATAGAAGACCTACCTTAGTGGACAATGCGGAGTTACTGAGCAAACATGATTTACAAGCTTTTACTAATTCTCGAATTTCACCGTCCATACCTTTCCAGATGAACATCTCGCGGATCTTTTCTCGAGTTTTGAAGATGCCTAAATGCCCCCTCAATGGGGTCTCATCGTAGTACTTGAAGATCATAGGTACAAGAACAGCTGGAACCACAACTTTCATTTTTTGATCATGCATCGACGGGTTACACTAAACCCCATTCCTCAACACATAAGGGACGACATGTTCCCCAGAAGAAAGGGTTTCCATATTAGGAGCCAGCACTGAATCTTCACGTTGATATTTTTCGATGTCCCTAAACAACATGGGGGAATCACTTAGAATGGCATTAATGCCCGAAGGAATGGGCGTGGGAAGAGACGAACTATCTTCCAATTCGGAGGTCTCCACATCTTGAGAAAACATGCGGCTTAGTCCATCCGCAACAACATTTTCAGATCCTCTAATATGCCTAACATCAAATTGGAAGGCCGAAATCCTGATGGCCCAACGGGCTATACGACCAGTACGACGCGGCCTAGCTAAGACCCAACTTAAGGCTTGGTAATCTGTTTCCAAGTCGAACTTGACATGTTCCAGATAGAGGCGGAACTTCTCTAGTGCAAATAAGACTGCCAAACCCTCAAGTTCATAGATGGAATACTTGGCTTCTTGAGCCGATAGTGTTCTAGAAGCATAGGCGATGGGTCGCCTTCCGAGT
Source organism: Anabrus simplex (assembly GCF_040414725.1). Lineage (NCBI taxonomy): Eukaryota > Metazoa > Arthropoda > Insecta > Orthoptera > Tettigoniidae > Anabrus > Anabrus simplex. The sequence continues at coordinate 804,208,805 of NC_090266.1, forward strand.
TCAGTTTTTGAAGAAGCAAAGCAGCCACCGCCGACGACGACGCGTCGGTTTGAACGATGCATTTCTTCGAGAAATCAGGTATAGCAAGAATAGGGGCATTACAAAGAGCTAATTTAAGGTCTTCGGAAGCGGCTTGTTGAGAAGGCCCCCACTCAAATTTGACGCCTTTCCTACGAAGAATGTTTAAGGGCACCGCTCTGTTAGCTAAGTTAGGAATACATTTCCTGAAGAAATTCACCATGCCTATGAATCTGGCAATACCTTTGATGTCCTTAGGAGGTTTGAAATCATGGATGGCCTGTGTTCTGGAATGATCAATGGAAACACCATTGGGCGTCACTATATGCCCTAGAAATGACATGGAAGGTGTAGCAAAAGCTACCTTAGATGACTTAACTGTTAACCCTGCCTTACGAAGGCGATTAAGGACCTCTTTCAGATGATCAAGATGTTCTTCAATGGTCTCAGAAAATACCACGACATCATCAAGATAATGGTATAAGTATTCAAACTTGATGTCGGAGAAGACCCTATCTAGCAGTCTCGTTAGCACAGCTGCTCCCGTGCAGAGCCCGAAAGGCACGCGTTTGTACTCAAACAAGTTCCAATCCGTGGCAAATGCTGTTAGATATTTTGATTCCTACTGGATTGGTTGAAAATAAATTACAGAAATTCTTGATTGGCCAAATTCAAAACTATCGGAAAGAAAAGATAAATATTGCCAATTAAAGATGAATGAACAAAATTTAGTAAGAAATAGCTTATGAATACAAAATTTCTTCTAAAAGATTCTTTCACTTCGCACCAGGGTGCATGATCATAGTTTTCTAACAGTGACATCTATGAGAGAATGTCCCAACTTCTTGATAAATGGAAAACAAAAACGAGTTGAAGTCCACACAGTACTGGAAACTTCACCATAACAAAATTTTAGTGGTGCCATCTTCAGAGAAAATTTATAAGTTGGTCCAGTTTCAAGTTCACTGTTTCTCCTGTAGAGGTGTTCCTTAAGGCGCAAGATTTAAACGTGCGGCGTAGAGGTGTACCTCATGGTACAATAATAATAATAATAATAATAATAATAATAATAATAATAATAATAATAATAATAGTCCAGCTCCATGTCTGAATGGTCAGCGTTCTGGTCTTCGGTTCAGAGGCCCCCGAGTTCGATTCCCAGGTGAGCCAGTGATTTTAAATTGGATTGTTTCCAGTAGCTCGGAGACTGTGTATTCATGTTTGCCTTAATACACTTATTCATTTACATACAATATATCACACTACAAACTACCACGGAAACGCGCGATAATGAGTACACCCCTTCACGCAGGTTTGACGTCAGGAAAGGCAACCTGCCGTAAAACTGGGCTAAATCCATACAAAATGCCGATGGGAAGAAATTGGGAAAAGAGCAATAGCTTATTAATAATAATAATAATAATAATAATAATAATAATAATAATAATAATAATAATAATAATAATAATAATAACTCAGGCCGGATTGAGTGGCTCGGACCGTAGCCTAAGTTGGTGGGTATGATTCTGGCTCAGTCCGGTGGTATTTGAAGGTGCTCAAACACGCCAGCCCGTGACGGTAGGTTTATCATCACATAAAATAACTCCTATGGGACAAAGTTTCGGTGTTTTCGAAAACTGTAAAAGTAGTTAGTGCTACGTAAAACCAATAAGAATAATATTAATAATGTTCAGGTACGATATTGGAATGGCTGCCCGACGTCGGGACTAGTGCTTACTACTGTACTCGTGTTTGGAGGACCGAGCTCGATAGCTGTTGTCGCTTAAGTGCGGCCAGTATCCAGTATTGGGGAGATAGTAGGTTCGGAACCCCACTGTCCGCAGCCCTGAAAATGGTTTTCCGTGGTTTCCCATTTTCACACCAGGCAAATGCTGGGGCTGTACCTTAATTAAGGCCAAGGCCGCTTCCTTCCCACTCCTAGCCCTTCCCTGTCCCATCGTCGCCATAAGACCTATCTGCGTCGGTGCGACGTAAAGCAACTAGCGTGTTTGGAGGTTGCTTATGAAATAACCAACAAGTCTACAGAAAATCCAATTACACCATCATTTACCATTTACCTCATATCATGTTAGCCATGTAAGGTTGGAATTTTAAATTTATGTTTTAATACTTTTCATCGCAGGTGGAACGCAAAAAGTACCCTATTTTAAACGTGTTCCAACCATGCGTCAAATTTACGACATTGTTTCTCAAAAGACCGCCATCCGATCGAATGCATTTTTTAACACAATATACATCGGGATATTTGATACCCTGTTAATAAATTTCAGAACTTTATATTTCCAAGAACAAAAGTTATCACTTGTGTAAGGTAACTGTTTCTCGTCTCGGGGTGGTTGAAAGTTGCGTTCTTGGTCACGTTGTGATTTTTATATACCTGATGGTTATGTGTATGACCTGACATACGTAAATCGATACACGTTTTTACATCAGTTTGTAGCCCTATTTGTATTAGGTAGAATGGTATGGGGAAGCCTCCGTGGCTCAAACGGCAGCGCGTCGGCCTCTCACCGCTGGATACCGTGGTTCAAATCCCGGTCACTCCATGTGAGATTTGTGCTGGACAAAGCGGAGGCGGGACAGGTTTTTCTCCGGGTACTCCGGTTTTCCCTGTCATCTTTCATTCCAGCAAGCCCACTGTAATAACAGCCTACATATGTCTCATTCATTACATCCTTGACCCGTCAATGACTGGAAAACAGGTTGTAGGTTTTCATTTTCAGAATGGTATGGATCAGTAGCTGGCCGAAACAGGGAAAATGGTGCGAGGCGTATTGTATGCTGGAGTGTAAACAAAGCAGGACTTCATTAAGATAAGTTCGAAATTTTAAATTCCTAGGTGTTTATCAGTGGCGTAGCCAGGATCGGCCGATGTGGAGTGGTTATAGTCACAAAATGATGTTAGAACACAATGAAGGCTCTTGTGCGTGTGTGGTGACGGATGCAAGACTTATCATTAAAAGGCCACTGATACACGTAAATTATGTTGATACTCAGATTGCAGTACACTGCAAAATCTTACATTAACATACAGAACAAGAGCAGTACGACCAGGGTCAACAGTTTACAGCGAATAGTATGATCAGTTTACAATCTAAAATCCTACTTTCGTGGATTCTTAGAAAATCTATTCGACAGTTCTATTGGTTCTACCATTATGTCTCTCAGTATTTATTGAGTTTATTGTATATTGTCAGTTTCTGTTTATTTAATTTTTGTAAAATTTCCATGGGACGGGGTGTCTAACCGCCCAGTAAAGCCCACCCCCGATCCCCTTGGCTTCGCCTTTGGTGTTTATACGGAAATAAACATAAATATTTCCACATATTGACCGTGACTTGATAAAATCTGATGATGTTCTTTTAAGGACGAAACATTTCATTCTTTGTTTAATAGTGTGCTTTTTTACGGGTATGCTAGTGTAATAGGCCTATTTAGGCCTATATTGAACTTGTGTGTTCGACAGACTGAAAAGCTTTTAAGTTCCATGAAGTACATCACAAGCGTGAGCTCTCAGCAATCTGCTGTATTCTGCAAGAAAGAAGTTTATTCGCGTAATAAACTCCTTTTTATAGTTTGTTAGTCAGACCAACTAATTTTGAATAGGAAAGAGAATTGGCGTGAGGCTATGAATTCTTCGTAGGATTAGGTTACATCTAGGCACCGATATATATTCAAGCCAGTTGGGCCAACGCCGTTATAGGCTTCACGAGGGCCAAAAGGTGATGGTTGTTAAAGCCACAAATCACGAAGTGGTTTGTTTAGCCTCTTCTTAGGATATATGTCTGGATTAATAATAACGGATTATTCCACGACGGTGATGAAAGGTAAAAAATATGCAGAGAGAAAACAAGACCGTGAGATTAAAGAAATGGTTAAGTATTAATGAATATAATTGTAAAATATTAACGAGGAACTACAGGCAACTATGTAAAGCAACGAGCTCACCAAAGGAAGTTTTCAAAGAAGTTAATATTATCTTTAATTACTTCTGAAGATTGCCACTACTCAGTCAGTCAGTCAGTCAGTCAGTCAGTCAGTCAGTCAGTCAGTCAGTATCTTTGTAACGATTTCACGGACTAAGTCAAGGATAGAGTGCATTCACATAAATACGTTGTTGTTTAAAGGATGCTAACATGGAGCATTCTGTGGATGTACTTTTTACAAAAATCAAATCAAATCAAATCAAATCAAATCAAATCAAATCAAATCAAATCAAATCAAATCAAATCAAATCAAATCAAATCAAATCAAATCAAATCAAATCAAATCAAATCAAATCAAATCAAATCAAATCAAATCAAATCAAATCAAATCAAATCAAATCAAATAAAATAAAATCAAATCAAATCAAATCAAATCAAATCAAATCAAATCAAATCAAATCAAATCAAATCAAATCAAATCAAATCAAATCAAATCAAATCAAATCAAATCAAATCAGTTACTCGAGACAAAATTTACTCCATTAAGTGAACCAGACTAAAAGTAACAAGTACGAGGTCGCAAACGCAATGTCTAGTTAGGTCCATTCGCAAGCGCTGGTACTAATGATGATAACAACAAAACAATTAGCTGCAAATGACTCACCATGTGCGCAGGAGAACGACAGAACATGAATGTGCGGGAAGTGCAGAGAACAATCTTCTATGGAATGTATATGGTCCACTTCACAAAATGGACGTCACAGACGCTCACAACATTTTCAGAGGGAACCTTGAGTAGTGAATGAAAAATGACGCGTCACAGTAATCGCAAAGTAATTGCAACTCCTTGGGAATTGTAAAGCGTTCAGGACAATCAACTAGATATCCCTTCTTACATAATTCGTAGATAATCATAAACGTGGCGCGTGTTAAACCACTAGCAAAATAATAATAATAATAATAATAATAATAATAATAATAATAATAATAATAATAATAATAATAATAATAATAATAATAATAATAATAATAACCCATTGGAGTGGCCGCGCGTGTTAACGTGTTACAGCTATGGAGCCAAGCTCGTTATTTAGGAGACAAGTGGGTTCGAACCCCACGGTCGGCAGTCCTGACAATTGTTTTCTGTAGCTTACCATTTTCACTCCCAGGAAATGCTGGGAGAGTACCTATCCTTCCACCACTTTACCAATTTTCATTCACCATCATTCGTATCATCTTCATTAGATCCTCAACTGAGGCTGGCGTCAGGAAGGGCATCTGGCCGAATCTCGTATCAGGAAACGGGACTAAGGGGGTAGGAATTTAATAATAATAATAATAATAATAATAATAATAATAATAATAATAATAATAATAATAATAATAATAATAATAATTATTATTATTATTATTATTATTATTATTACGGATTATTCCATGGTTCGCAGAGGGAAGGAGGCGTGAGGGGCGAATAGCTGGACAAGGTACAAATCAGGGTATATATTACTTTAACAAGACAACAAGACATGGATTAACAGATTTAACACAAGAACGGCAAGTTAACAAGTTTTTAGGGAGAGCAGGAAGCTCAGACAATAACTAGAAGAACATTAATGTTCAGCAATCTTTGCAATCTAGAAATTTGGTTAACTTACTTTACAACATTTACCGCAAGGGAGCTCGTCAGCTCCGAATAAGTTACAAAAAAGCTCAGAAGCCCTGAAGTACATTAATATATGATACAATCAGTGGGGGAGGTAACTCCCATTCAAAACAACATAGTTTTTACAGAGTTTGAAGTCTTTTACCAAGGAGAGGCTAACCTCAGTATTTTCGGAAGTTTCATATTAGTTAAAGAAGCCTCGTCTCATAGAAGGCTTTACAAAACACGGACCACAACCCCATAGTCCACATTATATAATTGTACAAAATTGCCCTATTATGGGATATGATAATTACATCGCGGTCACCTTAGTAACACAAAATACCAAAACAGTGATTACACTGCCGTATAAAATTGTTTGGTTAATAGCTATGATACCCTCAAAAGAATATAATTTTCAGAGGTAAAAGGCCCATGTTACTCGACCATGAAAGGGGAAAAATAAAGAAAAGGTCACACTTACAAAAAGCCGCCATCTAAAATCGAATGAAGGCGGAAAATAAGGCACTCCCAAAATTTAAGGTACGGAAAACACCTAAGTGGGCTTACTGCCCGATGACACAGAGGCTAATTCCATATCCCATGCTACCTGGTGACTAAGTAGGAGAACATTTGAAGCCTAAAAACGAGAGGTAAATTTAGGATAAGAAAACTCAGTCACTCAATTTCGGTTTTTTTATTTGGAGGGGGATTTTTACGAGTGTAACCACTCGAGCTCCCTTACATTTAAACTAGTTCCCATTTGGGAATATTATTTAAGTCGGAAGACTGCCCGGATGAACCTACATTACATAAAATTACTTAACTTTTACGTGCTAACGAAAGCTGCTGAAATCTTCCCTGAAGTTCACATGCAGAAAGGTTCCCTTAGTAAATATTCTGCCATACCTTGTTTTGTTGAGTCTTCCTAAGGCCGGACTCCGCCTCCCATCTCCTGAGGGAGTTCTTCTCTATCCTCCTTCAAGACGCAAACACAATCGCCGCGGCAACATCAAACTACCAGGCCAAACCTTTCATCTCTTATATAGCAAGATGGCAGAATAATCTAGATTTTTTGTATCCAACGTTTTGATTGAGCCAAACGAAGTAAATACCAAAGGCTATGGTAGGTCAATTATATTACTGTATATCCTGCCTTGTGACAGGCGGATAGAAAAAGTGGCAGTCTAGGTAACTACGGAGAAATATAATTCGTTAGAAACTGAGTCTAATCACCGCCGTTTTGGTCTCCCTGTACTTCTCTTAACCTCTATGACTGAGTCCATTATTTTCCTAGGTAACCTATCCTTTCTACATTCGCCTTATATGACCCACCACCGAAGCCAGTTTATGCGTAGAGCTTCATCACTCGAGTGCATTCCAAACTTAGTCTTTAGCTTCTCATTTCGAGCACCCTCCTGCCATGGTTCCCACCTGTTTGTACAAGTGATCATTCTCGCTACTTTCATGTCTACATTACAAATCCCTGTCTGCATCAGGGTTTGTTTGGGACCATTTCTGACACGCCTTCATTGAAGTTTACAAGGTGTTTCCACTTCATCATTCTACCAAAATTTTCGTTTTGACCCATCTTTACCAACGCATTCCCTTGCTCTTTCTACTACAGCGTCCCTGTATGTCACCCATTCTTTCTCAATATTCTGAACCTGATTACTGACTATTGTTTGGATCTTTTCACTAATCATATCAACGTACTTCTGTCTAATTTCGTCGTCCTGGGGTATTTTTTAACCCTTATTCGTCTGCAGGCAGATATCTAGTTCACCAGAGATTAGATAGTACTCCGTATTATAAAAGAATCCCCGGAATACCCACATATTCCTGACAGATTTCCTGTATTAAAACTTGGTTATGGTAATATGTTCTATTATAGATCTGCTGCCCCTAATCTCCCATGTGTAGCGGTGAGTAGCCTTATGCTTGAAGAATGCATTCTTAACTGCTAATGCCATGCTAACACAGAAGTCCAGTAAATGCTTCCTAATTCTATTAGCTTCCATATGCTTTATAAATCATTTATAATCATTTATAAATCACCTTCTCGTGCCCTTCAGTTATATTTCCCACACTCGCATTGAGATCGTCCATTAGCGCTCTCCTACCCTTGCTGTCGACTCTGACTACGATGCCACTCAGTGCTCCATAAAACTTGCCAACTTCATGCTCATCTGCACCCTCACATGGTGAGAGGGCGGCATCTGCCATGCGTAGGTAACTGCGTGTTATTATGGTGGAGGATAGTGTTATGTGTGGTGTGTGAGTTGCAGGGATGTTGGGGACAGCCGAGCCACTGGAATTAAGCAGCGAAGGTTAAGATCCCCAACCCGGCCGGGAATCGAACCCGGGACCCTCTGAACTGAAGGCCAGTACGCTGACCATGCAACCGACGAGTCGGACTCTCTCACATGGTAAGTAGACTGGGACAATTCTCGTTCTAATTTATCCAACAGCTAACTCTGTCCATATCATTTCCTCGTTTCCCTGGATAATAAGAAATATGAGGCGGACCTGGATAATAGAAAATATGTTGCATGCATGCCTTTGCTGGTCCGACTCGTTGGCTGAATGGTCAGCGTACTGGCCTTCGGTTCAGAGAGTCCCGGGTTCGATTTCCGGCCGGGTCGGGGATTTTAACCTTCATTGGTTAATTCCAATGGCCCGGGGGCTGGGTATTTGTGCTGTCCCCAAAATCCCTGCAACTCACACACCACCCATAACACTATCCTCCACCACAATAAGACGCAGTTACCTACACATGGCAGATGCCTCCCACTCTCATCGGAGGGACTGCCTTACAAGGGCTGCACTCGGCTAGAAATAGCCACACGAAATTATTATTATGCCTTTGCTGGCCGAATGCAGTGTTTACAGTAGACAATGTCTTCTGGTATGGGCTAGAATAAATTTGTTACTTTTATTGACCTGTCTCAGTCTCATCCTCGGCTTTGACAATATGAAAGTGACCGAGGTATGAGCGATTTTAGTAATACCGTTCCTTATGCAGCCAGTCCCTGTTATGAATGGTGTGAAAATATCGCTCGTAGGGTCGGTTGGTGCATGCATTTCAGTGGCCTTGGCAGACTGATATGTAATAGCAATTTCTGGATCAGTGAGGAAAGCAACTGGAAACTACCTCACTCATTTCCCTAGTATGGCTCTTCAGTGACACCTAGGCTATCCATGGCATCTGTTGGTTGAGCTATAGAGAATCAAACCAGCATTCGGGCTGAATACCCAACATATATACACACGTTGCGTGCAATAGTATTCCTGATGTACAGACGTATCGCATACTCTGTTCTTCAATTTTTAACTCCTGATAGGAATAATCTCGTATCTCTTCCTCGTTATCTCCCCTTACCCGAATATCATTAACTCCTAACACATCCAGACGCATTCTTTTTGCTGACACAGCCAGTTCTATTTTCTTTCTTCCGATAATCCCCATTAATATTTATAGATCCCCATCGAATTCCATTTCGTTCGCCAAGTTGTTTCCAAGGAACCCCTCCCCTGTCAAATGGAAGTGGGACTCCGTTACTGTCATATGTCCGAGTTTTGATGAAACTGTTCTGAGCTGGCTGAATTCTGTGAAGCAGAGATGCCACGCTATTTACACATAGTCCCATAGTCCCAGTCACTATTTTGTCTAGTCCGATTAGCCTCATTGTTGTCAGTAGTCTCCCATGATCTAACCGTATCAAAAGACGTAGACAGGTCAATAGCAATGCACTCCATTTGACCACCTGAAACTAAAATATCTGCTATATGTTGTTCGAATCCTTCAAGATGAGCCTCAGTGGTATAACGTTTCCTGAACCCGAACTGCCTTCTATCAAACTAGTTAGTAATTTTGTAAACATGTCTAATATAATCGGAAAGAATGCTTTCCCAATCTACATGAACACAGGGGTTACTATAGCAACTCTCCAGTCATTTATTATGTCCTTCATGCAATCAGTAATCAAATAATTATTTCAGATGTGGTACTACATCCCAGCCTTTCGTATATCCCGAGAAATCTTATCAATTCCATTTGCTTTTCTAATTCAACTTTTGTATCTTATTATAAATATCTTTATCGTCACAGGGAAATTCCAATACTTCATTAGTATTAGTCACCTCCTTGGCTGAATGGTCAGAGTTGAAGCCTTCGGTTCAGAGGCTCTCGATTTCGACTCCAAGCCGGGTCGTGGATTTCAACTGCGTCTGATTAATTGTTATGAAAACTGCTTCGTGATTATTTATAGTATCTATCACTTCAGTTTTTCTATAACCGAGGGAGCTGGCCGAGTGGTTCGGAGCATGCAGCCGTGAGCTTGCATTCTGGATGTAGTGGTTGCGAACTTCACTGTCGTAGCCCTGAAAATGGTTTTCCGTGGTTTCCCATGTTCACACTAGGCAAACGCTGGAGCTGTACCTTGATTAAGACCAGGGACACTTCCTGCCTACACCTAGTCCTTACCTATCTTATAGTTGCCATAAGACTTTTCTGCATTGGTGCGACATAAAGCAACTTGTAAAAAAAAAAAAAAAAATGTTTCTCTATAGAGCGAATTTAGTTTTACCAACACCACGTTCGGAATATTCTTCCCTCTATTTGGTTCCATGGCTTTCTGATCCAGCTGTCCTTCCCAGAATTATTTTTTTTTGCTATATTGTTTTACTTCGCACCGACACAGATAGGTCTTATGGTGACGATGGGATAGGAAAGGCCTAGGAATGGGAAGGAAGCGGCCGTGGCCCTAATTAAGGTACATCCCCAGCATTTGTCTGGTGTGAAAATGGGAAACCACGGACAACCATCTTCAGAGAATAATTTATTTGCCATGCTTCCTGTTATTCGATTACCTTCACAGCTGACAGTTTATAATACGGATTTGTGCCTGCAATACTTTCTACATTTACATTCGTATAGGTACTAGGCACGACACTTCGCATAGCACTTCCGTTGCACCTATTTCGAAAGAAACAATTTCTTTAAACAATTGATACAGTACCGGTAACATTGTAAATTTAGCGAAGGAAAATACAAAGACTTCAAGAGTATATACGTTAAAGTATTTCTTTGACAGGGTAGTAAACGTTCTTTCATTGTTAGTGATTATCGGTGCTGGTCGAATTCAAATATTCCTCTGTTGACATGCGGTTCAGTAAATGAGCTGATTCGTACAATTTATTTATTTGTAGGTCAAGTCTCGAGCACTGTTTTGAGAAAAATTGTTGGGTCACAGTTTTATTTATCCGTGTGTAATCTTTACGATATTCCAGCATTAACCGAACGGCAGTTTTCTTCTCTATTAGAGCAAGTAGGATAAACTAATGATAATCTGTCTACGTATTTAGTTTTGTTATGTAATCCTAGTGCAGCCCGTTCGATAATTCAACATTTAACGGCAATTTTCATTTCTGTTTGCGCTTAGTAATATAATTTGTCAATGTATTTCAGTATTCGATGTAACTACATTTTCTTAGTTTCACTTAAACTGGTATTCAAGTTATTTAAAAATTACTTCACACCAAAGTAGAATAATTGTAGTTGTAACAATCTGTATTTAGTTTTAAACACATTTCTATTATTTCCGTGGACTTGTTGAAATTAAGATCCTCTTAAGTGGAGTTTTGGATTGTAGCGTAGATACGAATTATATATGGTAGTATCTTGCTTGCATTCATTACTGTTGTGTAATTTTTATGTATTCCTTTCAATATTCAGTAATTAACGGCAATTTACTTTTTGTTAGCGCGTCATAGGAAATAATAATAATAATAATAATAATAATAATAATAATAATAATAATAATAATAATAATAATAATAATAATAATAATAATAATAATAATAATAATAATAATAATAATACGTCTACGTAGCATTGTAGTGTAGCAATTTTATAAGTTAGTATATTGCTTCCTTCATGTCGTTTATCCCTTATGTAATATCCTAGAAAATATTTATTTCTAATGATTTCTCTTAATTCACAGAATACGTACCGTATTTTACTTTTGTTGATTTTTCCGTAAATAATGGTTATGGAATACTATGTGTACCGGGAGGTACACCTCAACGCCGCGCATTCAAAACTAGCGCCTAAATAAACTCCTCTAGTGGTAAACCAGTGAAACTGAAACTACACCAACTTAAAACTTTACTCAGAAGATGTCACCACAGAAATATGATGTAATTTTGCTATTGTGCAGTTGCCTAAACTGAGTGATTTTATCCTTGTTTTGTTTGCCATTCATCAAGAAGTTTGGACATTCTTCTACAGATGGCACTGCTAAAAACTATGGTCATGCACCCTGGTGCAAGGTGGAAGAAATTATCATTTAAAGAAGTTTTGTATTTCTAGGTTTTTTTACTGATTGATGTTCATTTATTTTTGGGTTGGCAATATTTCCTTTTGATTTCCGCCAGTTTTGAATCTAGCCAATCCCTAATTTCTGTAACTAATTTTCCACCTATCACAGGTTTCTTGTTCGATTTTGAGTGTTACCTTTTGAATTGATCAATTAAATTGAGAGGGTGTGGCTGGTGTAGTCTTGAATGATCTCGAACCTTCCCTGAGAGTTTATAAACTGCGGCTTTTCACGTTTCTTGGCCAATTGATGAACGTCCATCTGAGTGTGTGTGTATTTAGCAGGAGGCGGGAGGCCTCTTTCGTCGGCAGATAGTACATCTACAAGGTAATGGCCATATAACATCTTTCTTTCTTGCTAACTCCGCAGTTTAACCCGAGGGAAAGGTCCGACTCCTTAGTTATGTAACCAGCTTTTCTAAAATGTAACTTCTTCCAGCTAATATAAAAACTTCATAAAATCTTTAACTGTAAATCGGGGATAGAGAGTGAATTACCCTCTCGAGCTCCCCTTCATCTTGATTTGAGGTGACTACGTTTTGTAACTGTTTTTCTTCCTTTTCGTAATGAATTAATTTAACCTTATACGAGTCACCTCAGTAGTTTGGGAATAGCCCCTGTTTCATCGGCCTAGAGCCCTTGAGGGTTTTTTGGATGTTCATTATCTCGGAGCGCAGTTCGCCTCCATTCTGTTTGTGTTTCGGGCCGTTTACTTAACCTGTTCTTTTCTGCAAAGGCCCTATAGGCTGGGTACGAGATACCCCTGTTTCAAATTGTAAGTTGGGCCACGGAAGGCCAGAGAGTGTAAGATTTTTGAGATTGCCTCGAGGAGGCTGAAAGAAACGGAGAGCCTTTTAGCTCTTTCGCAAGTTTTGTAACTGTAAAGTGTGCCTCTAAGAGGCTAGATATTGTGATATAGGGAGCAAGTGCTCTTGAATTAGGGGACTTCTGCCCCTCATTAAATAATACCTCTTCCTCTTGTAAAATTGAAAAAAAGCCCAAAGTGTTAAGCATCTGAATCGTGGAATTTTCCCAATTTCGTTTAATGATTGCTATTTGTACCTGTAATATTGTTATGAAAAATGGTTAAGTTTGAAGTTCTAAAATAAATATAACCTTTCTTAAAGTTTTAAATCTATTATTGACATCGTAGTTTAGACCCATTCACCCCAGCACCTTCTTTCACCTCTGCTTTCCACGGACACCCCGGAACACTATGGGTGTGAGCGGGCATTGAGGAGTATGAGGGAGGAGTTGGAGAGCTTGAGGGAGATAATTAGGATCATCATGGAGGACAGGAAGGAAGGTAGGTCACCCTCGAAAATTGTACAGGATACGGTAGGTGTACAAGAGGGATGGGAAGTGAAGGGGGAAATTGTAGAAGACACAGGGCTAATGCTTTAAGGGAAAGAAAAAGGCAAAGGATCTATTGAATGTCAGAATTCAGGACAGGTATTGGCGAAAAGTCGATAGGTCACTGCAGGTAGAAGAGCAGAGGGAAAATGAGGAGCAGCACATTTCTGCAGAGGAGGAGAGACGTAGGAGGGAAGGAAAACGTAGGAAAGGAAAATGTAGAGTAGAGGATAGGAAAAGGGTGATGGAACAGGGTAATAGAGGGGGGGAGGAAAGGGAGGAGGAAGTTGGTTCTGCATCTGTCGGCAAATATAGCGGACACCAGAACGGGAGGAGAATCGAATGAGGTGGGTGGGGTTGATGCTCAGGTCATAGGGGAAACATTGTTAGGCATGTGAGGAAAGTGTGTGGTGGAAAGGGAACCAAGGTAGAGTGTTATCAGGATTTTTTATGCTATTTGCTTTACGTCGCACCGACAGAGATAGGTCTTATGGCGACGATGGGACAGGAAAAGCCTAGGAATGGGAAGGAAGCTGCCGTGGCCTTTCTTAAGGTACAGTCCCAGCATTTGCCTCGTGTGAAAATGGGAAACCACGGAAAACCATCTTCAAGACTGCCGACAGTGGGTCCAGGAATTAGGTTAAGGCAGATGTTGAGGAAAGTAGAAGGAGGTTTTTCATGTTAGTACCAACAATGTAAGGCAAACAGGTATAGGTAACAACATAGTTGGTGGTATGTGGGATCTAGTTAATGCAGCTTGGGAGAAGTTTAAGGTAGAGGAGATCGTTATCAGTGGAATAGAGTGTAGGAGGGATATTGACCTGAAGGTAACCAGGGATTTAAATGAGTCTGTGCGGTTGTTATGGGGAAAAATGGAAGTGATATTTATACATACTAATGGGTGGGTAGAAGATAAGGATCTGCGCTCAGATGGCCTTCACTTAAAACGCAGCAGCCGTATAATTTAGGAGGTTTCCTTTAGAAGGGTCATAGGTAGATGCATTCAGAGAAAGGGGATGGACAAGCGAGTGGTGATAAAAGTAAAGGATTTGGAAGTCAAGTAAGGGTGACATAAAAATATTAGAATTAATCTGTAGAAATATTGTAAAGAATGGAGTAGAATTAAGTAATTTTATAGATATTTATTTTTCCAGATATTGTAATAGTAGTTGAATCGTGGCTGAGAAGTGATATTATGGATGCGGAAATTTCCTCACGGAACTGGAGTGTTTATCGTAGAGACAGGATAGGAAGGCTAGGAGGGGGAGTATTCATACTGGAAGAACAAGAATTTGTATGCTACAAAAAGTTAGGGATAGGGAACATTAAATTCTAGGTGTAAGGCTTATCTCTAAAGAAAATAGGCAAGTTGATGTTTTTGGGGTGTACAGACCTGGAAATGATGGCGTTGCACAGTGGGCTAGAGTGTAATTCTAGAGGGGCAGAATTCTTTAGCACAAAATACAGTTTAATAGGTACTATTGAGCCGTATCCTGCCGGCCCATAAGAGATACTCGGATTATTATTTGACATAATATATAAATTTTATTGATATTGAATGGCAGTCATATATGGTAAAGTAATGAATCGCAGGATAGCTGAGACCGGAAGTTTATGGAGCCATCAAGTCGCTGGATATTGCCCAATACTTCCTCGGGACCGTGAAAATGGCTTAGCGTCACCAAGCGTTGGCACATCTCGGCACGTGTACAAAGTGCTGACCAAGTGAAATATTCAGCCAATGAGGTCGTGAGGATATGGCAAATATGGAGTCTACATCGCGCGAAGTCATAATCCCAGGTTGACCAACGTGTACAGTTGCTTGAGATAAATTCTGTTATTTGGCGGATTTCCAAAGGTCTATAAGTGTAATATAATCAGGAATATGGTATAAAATTATAGGAAGAGATTTGATATAATGTGAACTGTGTTTCATTGATATGTTTTAATTGATATTGTGTCATTATAAATGGCAAGCATTCTGATTGGTGGTTTGTCTAGACAAGCGGGAATCCCACAGTTGCAACGGCGCTACCTACGCTTCCTTAGCACCCCAAGCTCTGGAGAGCGTCACTCCGATCGGGTAGTTTGGAGAGTGTAGAAGTGCAACTCTGATCGGGCAGTTTGGACAGTGTAGAAGTGTAACTCTGATCGTGGATACTGGCGTGAGGTGGACGTTGTTCGACGTGCTCCGAGAATTGCACTTAAAAGTTGCCACGTGAATATATCATTAACAGAGTATGGTTAATAAGACCAATAAACAGTGTTTCAGTCGTGCAGTGGAATAAAGTAACTGATGCAGAGTTAATTGCAGATTATATTATCGCAAAGTTCACTACCAATATATAGACGGTGATAATTAGCCGCAGTGTAGAATGTGCAGGAGAGACGTTCCATTGTCTCATATTTTCGTGTCAGTCGCGTTTCGCGAGGAACTCTCGATTCGTACCGCGTGCCGCTCTCAAAAACTGTCTACATATACCCTCAAGTGTAAAATTTACAGTGTATTTATGTGTCAGTGTGTTGGCTGAGTTTTGTAGCCACAAAAGGGTTGTTCGGCACGTGCAGAATTAAGCGGTGAAGAGATATTCATCCAAAGCCTTCTGTGTTGCAGTGTTCAATAACTTTCAGCAAGAAGATGGCTTCGCCGATGGAAGAAGGAAGTGTATTTCTACGTGTTGAAGCAGTGATCAACATGGAGTAGACACCCAGCAAGGCAGAGATGAGAGCTGCTGCCATGTATCCAGAGAGTCGTCCAAGATAAGGCGCATGTGTTAATTATGGAATGTTATATGGGTTATGTTAAAATACTAGTGCAGTTTAGAATAGGGATTTTATTTAACGTAAAGTAAGCCTGACGGCATGTGTTTTTTTCACTTTTATATTGTTGTATATACGGATAAAAGAGAAATGCATGTTCTCTTTATTTTTATTTTGATTTATGACTAGACAGTTGGGATAATGAGGAATTTGTTAGGATTATTTTGTTGTTCATTCATGCATGATAATTTAGTTTAGTATTATTCCGCTTTTTCCTTGTATATTAGTGCTAGGAGGATTAGACCGACAAGTTCATCCAATTTTCAAAGTTAAACACTTGCTACATTATTTTATTTTGGTCATTGAGAGAGACAGTAACAGTTAATTGCATGACGCATGGTATTTCAGAAGCTGTACGTAAGGAGCTGCGTAACAACGTTGAAAGAATAGGATCTTCGAATTTAGGATGGAATCTGTTTTTGCCCAATGATTTGCACAGGAAACGAACCGGGTCTCATAATGTAAAATGCTGATGTGATTTGTGAGATATATGAGAAGTTATAATGCATGCGGAGTTATAAAATGATTATGCAGGCCGATTGCATGCCTGATAAGTGAAAGAATAATGTGCAGTGGATATGTACCTGCTATTGTCTTCTGAGAGAATATTACTTATCAGAATTGACGGAATTGATTCCAGACTAATGAGTCTGATGTGTGTTAAATTGTCGAAGCATGCTAGGAAGGTATACGACTGTACGTGAGTTTCAGTGTAGCCGACGAAAGATGATATCTCATTGCAAGCTGATATATTGGCCGTGTTTTCTTAGACGGCGTGAATGAGATGGTATTTCCGTGTCACAATCTTGGCGGACAGAATCCAAGCCTTAGTACAGTGTTGAGTTCCAACATTTCCTTTTAGCTCACAGCACACCAGGAAATACGTGACGGATGATCGCGCTGTTGAGTGCGCAAATGCAGCAGAAGAAGGCAAAGTTGCCCATTGCTTTCCACATGAATATTGATGGATAATTATATGCTTTTCCCTTACAGGATGGTGTTTTATGATGTTTCATGTTGTTTGAATATGTTGTCTTGTTTTTTAATGGGGAACAGCCCGAGTGCTGAGTTATATTGATGGTCAGTCTAGTTCTCACTAGATCCTTTGTGGTGAACCGCAATTCACGTAGAATCTGTGTAGTATGCATGACTTTTCTCTTTATCCGATGTAAATAGGTATGTTATTTTGCTTATTTTGTTTATTGTAAATATAACGTAGGAAATGCCAGTAGTATTTTCCATAATTCATATCATGTCCCATTGCGTCTTAGTTTTTCTTTTCATCGTAACTTTCTTTATATTGTAATTTTTCTTTAACGTTTAATCTTGCGACGACCCTAAATTAAATTACAAACCCGTATCGATGTGATACTTTCAAGTTTGACTCCATCTGAAATAAATACTTATCTGTATATGCGTACATATTGTCCCCTTCAAAAGTGGTAAAAATCATTTACTGGAGAATATTTTATTTCTACTGTAAATTGGAACATTATTTCGTGAACCAGGAAGGGAGTTTTAGCACGTCGAGTCGGCTAGAACCAGTCACCAGGTGTACGGAAATCCCAGCCAAGGGCGAGCAAGAGGGAGAGAGCAGATACCGCTAGCCATGTAACCTTCAAATCAGCCGTGAATACCACGTGATCAGGCGAAATGTGTGTCAAGTGTTCGATCGATATTAGTAAAGGTATATGACGTCTGACTATGGCAGCCAATCAAGTGATCAATTTGGTGTGAAGTTAATGAAGTTACCAATCGTGTATAATGAAAAGACGCACCCCTGTCTTAAGACGGTGAATTATGGATTTTCCTAAGGACACTCTACTCTGAATTTCTACCTCTGAACGCGACGAGTGGGAATTTACTCTGACTTCAACTACGGACGTGAAAAGACGCACTTTGCTTACTGGGGAACTTCGTCTTATTTAGAGCTTCCAACTTGTTGCAGACAGCAGTTCAGACATTCACGGATTCTACTTACAATTTACTGAAGATATTAAAAGATAAGTTGCTTTTCCATCTCGTCAAACAGCGGTGTGTGTTTTGGACTTGTCTAGAGACTTAATTTTCAGTTTCAGCTTTCGCAAGAACTTCAACAGAGGAGATCATTGGTTCGAGTGCAAGTCAGGATGCCTGTCTTCCTACGAGATGAATGGTATGGTTTCCAGCGCGCCAGCATGTCCTCAATGAACGAGTAGAATGTAAAGCAGCTCAGACGGGCGAGACCAGGATCGATGGTGCGTAACGTGGTAATGCACTAGGTCATCAGCCCGAGTTCTACGATCGACAGTCACCACCAAGTAATATTTAAACATTGTTATTCTTTTTTCCTATTTGTAAATGTAAAATGTAATGATATAGCCTCTACTTATTTGCTTAGAAGAATTTCTATTAGTTAGATTTTTCCGCCTCTTCTTTCTTGGTGAAGGTAGTTTGGGAATGAGTGTGTGTATTTTGAACCTATTAGCTTGTTTTGAGTGAATGTCATCGAGAAATGTTTCAACTGTCCCGAGTTCATTGTGGCAGGAGAGATAAAAGTAATACGACCTCAACGTTAAACTAGGACTATTTGAATAATTTTTATACTTGAATTGAGATCAGATGGGACAGTAATTTCGTGGATTCCATTATATCAGAGTTCATTCCTCGATTATACGACGTATGGTTGGATTCCGAGCGCAATAGAGTCATCTGAGATATTGTTGTGCAGTAGCTTCCGCATGTATGATCTTGCGCGGCCAGGGGTAATAATAATAATAAAAATAAAAATAAATTAACCTAATTATCGCGTAAAAGAACACCTAAGGTCATGAGCATAATATTAATTATTATTGAATAAGGTTGATGTGCGCTCATTTATATTAATTTAGGCCTGGGAAATGGCAGTATCTGACCGATACATTTATATATATTTTTGCTGTGCTATTATAATTAGTTGACTGGTAGATGGATATTATTGAATTTAGCAGATAAGTTGTGCATCCATTGTTGAGTCAATTTAAGAAGAAAATATGTTACCTGACGTAATTTCTTCGTTGTGAGCGCAGATTGATTGAGAGCCACAATTATGGTGGAAAGGTAAAAATAAATATCGCAGCTCATGAACCGCGTGCGCGGAATGTTAATTCTAACCTGTGTTTAGGCAATTTTGTCGATGATTTTCGGATGATTTTTGCTCGTAAATTTTCCCTGAACATCGTCGTATGACTGAGTTCTTCAATAAAGTGATAATCATTGCTCTATCACATCTCAAGTTGATGAGAGGAAGTCCCCACGATATTGTCATCATGAGAATATTTTCCCTGACTTTGACTAAACATGAAAATAATAATCAAGGGTTAGCATTCGTGTAAATATGTATATAATATTTCCGTGTATCTTTGTGTGAGTGTAGTGAGTGTGATTTGTCTGTATTTTGCTTATTGTAATTTTACAGTCCATATTTGTGATGATGCTCTTCGCTGTTTCGTGGATTTTTTGGCCAATTTTATGCCAACTTTAGTGGTTCACTATTTGACAGAATTTAAACCTTTAGTGAATTTTATTCATTTTTAAGGAAGAATAGGGTCTTAACTAGCGAATACATATAAATAAGTATAGGCCATGTCAGTGGATTGAACTCACAAAAGAAAAGTTTGTATGAGTGACATAACTAATTATTTTCAATCAATGGGTAATGTAGGTTGACATGATGTCAAATTCCAAATTATTGTGTGAAGATCAACTACTGAATAATTATAAAAGGGAATTTATTAACTAGTTTAAAGGTCAAGGAAGACGATTCAACCATAATTTCATGGGAGAATTTTTTTAATTTAATTTTCAGAAAGGAATGAAAATGATCATTTTCAAACTCGATTTAAGTTAAGTCCATTGAGGAAGAAAATTTTATTTCAAGTCATTTAATTATTAATGGAAGAGATAATCTCAAATTAATTATTATTAATCATTTAATTAATTTTCGACTAAAAATCTAAATATTATATTTACAGACTCAGGCATTCGCTGTTCCATTTATCGATGGAGTGCCCATGTTGGTAACGACATAAAAGAAGACAAGTCATATGAAAATCCCTAGATTTTGTAAATTATTTGTAGAATTTGAGAAGAGCAGTAGTTGTAATAAATGTCTGAAACCTATTTAGCTTTCTCTCATTTGCCACTAGTTCATTATCTATCCCTGCACTTGGGTGCAGGTATATTTTCCATAATTCATATCATGTCCCATTGCGTCTTAGTTTTTCTTTTCATCGTAACTTTCTTTATATTGTAATTTTTCTTTAACGTTTAATCTTGCGACGACCCTAAATTAAATTACAAACCCGTATCGATGTGATACTTTCAAGTTTGACTCCATCTGAAATAAATACTTATCTGTATATGCGTACATATGTTGTCATATAACATGAAAAATGGACATTAAGAAGAAGATTATTTCTGAACCTATGCAAGTATTCAATGTTGTGCTTGATACTTCATCTCACTTTTGTTTATTTGTTTTGTTTATCACACGAAATGTCTTAGAATACTGTCACAGTCGATGATAAAGTTCAGAAATACGTGAAAATGACAAAGTCCACAATATCGTTTACTGATAAATGAAATACTTGAATCTCCAATTACACTTCAATTCACAATTTCTATTGTAACTTCACTCGGTTAACACACTCGTAAATGTTATAGAATGACGATTTGGTCGGACAAAATTTTTATAACACTTCTTTCGTCACGACGCGGTAGTAACTTTAGTTGCGACGTCTTCGCACAATTTCAAAGTGTTCGAGTGTGACTTCTACGTCTTCGCGGATCGCGATGGAACATACTGTCCTTCTGTCATAATCGCAGAACACACTGGCTATAACATCGGTTCATTGACCCATTTACACCCGTCTGCGGGCAGCACTCTGAATCAGGTGATGAAGGGATGACAATACTTTCCAAATTTTAACTTGTTATATTTTGGAAACCACTGGACGGATTAATCTCAAATTTGCAGGGTTGTGTTTTTAGAATATGGGCTACAATTTAATGTTGGTCTTGTGTCAAGTGATCCAGGCGTTAAAAAGTTCAAAAATGGTTTCGAGAGAATTCTGAGGCGAGGGAAGCTACATGCAGTGCTGACGACACTTGACCTTGCTCCACTCATGCGGTCTCCCTCACGCAGTCCAGTGAGAACGAGAACATTCTCTCGCACAGTTGTTCGTGCATCGTAGCTTAACCGCTCGCTCATGAATAAAGATTTATAACTCATATGTGCCAGGGCCTATGCCTTCCTGGTACGATATCTAAATGTAATTTTACGGTTTCCAGAGGTACTTGTTGAAGGTTACTAAGTTTGCTTGGTAGCCACTTGATCTGGTCCGTAATGTTGTGAAAGAACGTTTGATAAGTTCTTCACTGATACCTGTAATTTCGTCCTAAAACGAAAATTCCTCAAAAAAGAAAAGGTGAGCTCTGTTCTCGTCGTTTGAAGTGCTACTGAATCCTGCTCTTGGTTCATCAGTTATTAGTCCCGTTTCGGATCGAATTCCTGTTGAATTATGCGATTTTTCTCCAACTATTCCTTTTACTACAGTTTAATACTAACAGTTATATGACATTCTTACTTGATTACTAATATAATCCTTCTAAACATACCTCTTAACTTATACGTACCCATACCCTTCATGTGAAGCATGTACATGAAAGAATGATATGGGTAGGTTTGTTGTTGCATGATTAAAGGTTCACCACGTGAAGGAGCAGATGATGAAGTAGGTCTGCGTGATGTACTGTCGTAGTTAGGGTGAATGGCGAGGTTAATATAGTGTTAATTGATGTTTTCAATGCGAGTACTGGAAATAGAATTACAGGGTGTGGGAAGGAAATGGGTATTTGCACAGAAGATGTGGAAGTTTATTGGAACAGGGTGTGTGTGCTGGTCTTATGTAATGGTATGGGATTAGCAATTGCGAATTAATTCTTCAAGCTTAACTAACAAGGTATAAGTGGTAGGGTAGTGGACTAAGTTTCTTGATACAGCAAAATATATTACAACTAAGCATGAATTCAGGAAATCGGTTAGGGATGCATTATTGTTTCAGGAACGTTTTGATTATACAAACCGCTATCTGATTCGCAGTGAAATAAGTATCACTAGGCCCAGGATATGGAGAGAGTGAAGCCCGTCTCCAGACGGGTAAGGGCGAAGAATCTCCATGACAAGGAAGTTAGACTGCTGTGCGTGGATAGGATTAATGAAATGTTCCCAAGAACAGACAACAAGCAGGTTCAGGATAAGAAAATGAATGGATGGTATACAGGGATGCGGCAATAGAAACAGCAAGGGCGTGTCCAAGAGCAACTGTATGTAAAGATGGGACATTATGACATCAGGTCAGATTGTAAACGTAAAATGAAGGCGTATCAAAATGTCTCCAAACAATGACTGGTGCAGATGGGGAACTATGCGTAGAGGAAAGAAATAGAGCCAAATAAATATTTGTAGTGAACCCTTGAACTTACCATTCCATCGTTGGTCGGCCACAGGTGCTGTAGTAGAGCAATATCGAACTCTTAAATCTTGGGGTCGTAGCGGGAATATTTCGGTCACGATCTTAACCAAACGATGGGGTTCAGAAGAGAGCCTAACTACTTGAAATGAGGAGCAAATATGTGCTTACTAACTTTTATTGAATTATCAAAATGCAAAAAAAAAAAAAAAAAAAAAAAAAAGTTATAAACTCAAACGCGCGTTGTAAACAGCAGTAATACTCAATCACCATTAGCTAAGTATCCAATATTGGACAACCCTCGCGTTCAGGCCACTAGTGGTTCCATAATCTTATGTAAACACCTTCCAGCTGGTAAGGGCTGTGCCGAAACATGGCCTCAATATTACTTTGTCTAACATTCTTCGCATTGCATACATTACTGCAGACACTACCATCGTTCAAGTCACTTCGCAAAAACACCTAACCTAAGACTTGAATACATACAGACGACACCTTAAACCTATCGTCCCACGAACCTACTACGCTGGCTTAGCAGGGGGAGAGTTGATACTCCCACGTGGCGCGTCCCAGGTGGCGGATAGCGGGGTCCTAACCGGCTTGCCGGCGGACTTGAGGGAAATAAAATACCTCTCGCGGACCAAACACACAGCCCTCTGTGGGTGGGGGACGCAGACGAAGAATATATCCACGGTATCCCCTGCCTGTCATAAGAGGCGACAAAAAGGGGCGACCAAGGGATGATTTTCTTGGAACCATGAAACTACTTGTGATTAGTACCACCACGACGAGAACATCATGGATCACTTTTACTTGCGCGTAGTACCACTATATTTGGAACCAAATAGGTTTGTGATTAGTAGCATACAGGAGCAGCGTGCGGTCGGCTTTTGCAGTACCTGTGATTAGTACCACCATATGAGCAGGACCATGGGATGATAGCTACCATGGTTCTGCCTAGCCTATGATTAGTACCCACCATATGAGGAACACCACGGGATAGTGCAGGTCCCTGTGGTTAGTACTCTTATGTGCTGAACACCATAGGTTTGCGTTGACTGTAAATGACGCTGCAAAATGAGAAAAACCATAGGTCTGTAACCTGTGAGTTGTACCATAATGTGTGGAATACCGCGAGTCTCTGCCCCTTTTGATTAGAACCGCAACATGACAAATACCATGGTTCTACTTTCCTAGCGATAAGTACCGTTATGAGCGGCCGATAACTTGGATTTTGAACCTCCTTTAGACTGCAAACATCATCGATTCAGTGTTATGCTAAAACAGCAGTCCCTTCGCCAGTAATCCTATTGTTTTACGCCAGTTTCTGTGAATGTAAGGCATTGCGGGTCGCATCCAATGATTGCTTTAAATTGATGTCCATCCATTCATTCTTCGTCCTCACGTTGTGAATTTTGGTCAGTGGAGAATTTTGGACATTTCATTTGTCATTCCATTTCGTCCCATTTCGTACCATTAGGGGCCGATGAAATCGATGTTAGGCCCCTTTAAACATAAATCAATCAATCAATCAATCAATCAATCAATCAATCAATCAATCAATCAATCAATCAATCAATCAATCAATCAATCAATCAATCAATCAATCAATCAATCAATCAATCAATCAATCAATCAATCAATCAATCAATCAATCAATCAATCAATCAATCAATCAATCAATCAATCAATCAATCAATCAATCAATCAATCAATCAATCAATCAATCAATCAATCAATCAATCAATCAATCAATCCATCAATCAATCAAACCTATCGTTGGGCCTACATAATGTCTCCACACCCTAACAACAAACATCTATGTACACACACACACATTCCTAAACCTATCGTTGTGCGTAAATGGGGATGTCTACTCTTCCATATACTCCTATGATATGCGTAACGTCCTAAATCTATCGTCGAGCGGAAACTGGGATGTCTATGCATCCTCTAGAATGACAGTCGAAATCGTAACTTCAAACACACTCTTTGATATTTGGTGGAAACCTTGTCGAAACTATAGCACACAATGAATATTTCCACAGAACGAACGCAAGTCGGGAAATGCAACTAAGTCCCTATCTTGTCAATAAAAAGTGAAAATGAAAATAAATAACGAGTGGCAAACAATCCATAACTCAAACACGATCTCGACATACGCAATGAAGTTTGGAAAAATAATAATGAATTTCAACACACGTCTGAGATTCCGTGAATATCGCCAAATCAGTAATCATCACCACCGCAAAATTCCACACTGTAATTCTTGTGTGAGGCTCAAAATCGCCTACCATCTCACTCTTCCAAACTTTCATATCCATAAACTATCCAGTGAAGCGAAATTCAATTAATCTACACGGCCAAACTGTCGCTTTAATAACGTCCAATATCTCATCCCACAATGTTTTCGATTTAATGATAATTTATCGTCTCGTAATATATGAAATTTACTGAATGGAAATTTGTTATAACAGTCAAATAACACCAACCGTGTACTCAGAATGCTCTTCTATCCTTGAGATCGCATACTATAATATTCATTATGCTGACTTTGCATAAATCGTCCCTTGGACTTAACTGCCAAGAGCTACAAACTTCTACAGAAATTGTTTTTCACTGGGAGATCTTAACTTGAAATCATAATGTGCGTCACAAAGCACTCACTTCGAACCAACCTTCACCCGGTCAGCTGTTTCGGATTGCTAACGGAATCTCAATACAGCCTGCCTCAGAAATATCACTTTTAATATACAGCTTGTCTCAAAAATTCTTTGCCATCGACAAATATAGCCTGTCTCATAAATTCATCACCATCGCCTATCATCGGCGGCATTACACATGAAATACATGCTTCCTATGCCTTCAACATCTACACAACTATTATCTTAACGTATCATTCCGGCACAATCCATTTCTTCCTGTTTCAAAGCCTTTCAAACCTCAATACTCCCGTGACGAACAATTTTATAAGGACTCCTTTCATTCAATTATTACAACTTTCGGATCTCAAGAACACAATAACACACCGTGATTTTCTATATCACCGACAAACACGATGTCACAAAAATTACCTTCCCACGAATGAATATGACTTTATCAGACTTCACTGGATTTCGAGTCGAGTCGAACGCAAATCTTACTCAACATATCTGTTAACATTGAAAACTTTTATCCTGTAATAATAATTATTATTATTATTATTATTATTATTATTATTATTATTATTATTATTATTATTATTATTATTATTTCGACAAAAGCTTTCTGAACTCATAGGATATTCGAAATTAAGGCATTCACCACGACTACATTATCGTTATCACCTTCCTACCTTTAATCAGTTTGAACAATATCTCAAATAATTTTAACACATTATTTAAACTTCGCATTTCACATTTTCTTGACGTGAATTTTACTGCCCTGAAGAGTTTCACACGACGACCAGAAATAAAACACATTCGCCTGATCACTATTAATTATTAATTCGATACACGCACTGAAAAATTTGATTGGGACAAACAAATTCTATTCTACAACATTAATACAAAATTTAGACACAGACCTGTAACAGTAGTCATCCTGGAGATTCTGGCCACATTTAGCCAGCTGCCCTCTTATTTAGCCGTTCATGGCTACATTAGACATCATCTTCTTATATATATAACTTAAAATACGCAGATTTTACACTCACTATCGATTAACACCGCAAATGACGTACTTTCTTCGCGTTTCACATGCGACGAACTCAGTGGCGGCTCGTGACAACATTTTTAGGGGTTTCACAACAACATTTTTGTTCGTGTCTCAAATCAGCAAAAAAGTAACGTAGGTATATAAATCACTTCACTAAAAGTTCCTTGTACGGTTCCTTTTTTACAAATAATATGGTAGAACCCCTGTAACTGAGGATACATTTTATACTAGACTAATCTGTTAGTGTAGAACAAAGGAAAAATTCATAATACCTTTACTACACTGCGAATATTAAAGGATGCGAGTACTATTCCTGGTTTTGAAATAGCACGAAGTTCGCCTGGGTGTTAGTGTAGAACAAAACCAAACCCCATGATCTACCAAGCGACCGCTGGTCAGCCCGGTGGCCTGCCGATTATGACGTGTCGTGTGGTCAGCACGACGAATCCTCTCGACCATTATTCTTGGCTTTCTAGACCGGCCATCTCACCGTCAGATAGCTCCTCAATTGTAATCACGTAGGCTGCGTGGACCTCGAACCAGCCCTCAAATCCAAATAAAAATCACTTACCTGGCCAGGAATCGAACCTGGGGCATCCGGGTAAGAAGCAGGCGCGCTACTCCTACATCACGGGACCGTTTGTGTTAGTGTAGAACAAAAGTAAAATTCATAAAACTTCACTGCACTGCGAACATTGAAAGATGCGAGCACTATTCTTGGTTCTTGAATATCTCGAAGTTCACCTGGTCATGACGAGAAGCATGGAAATAATGTGTACTGCATTTACCGGTAGATTTTTAAAATAAATGTTTTCTAATTGACCCCAATAGTCCCCATTTTATCTCGGTTAATCGGGGTTCTACTGTATCACATGTTAATTGTTCTCGTCTTGGAAATTATAGACAACACTAGCATAGGGAATTCAATACTCGCGTTTTTGTGTGCATGAGAATTTTCATGTTTATTTATTTTTGCACTCAAACGAGCAAGGTCTGTGCAGCCAGCTCAATTCCAAACCCTTCTTTCTTTGTTGAACAACAGGCCTAAACAGGGCAAACAAAAAAGCGTATTCCTTGATCTACAGTATATCCACAGAGCCACTTGGGTGTTTCATACACTTCTCTCTTAAACTTACGCCTATACTCGTGTTTGTCAGTTTTTGTAACTTTTTCGATAATCAAATCTGGTCTGTCCGGTCCAAACCGTTTAATTTCTAACTTATCCTCCGATTAATATTTCGCTGGTTAAAATGAACTGAATTCATTTCCTCTTACACTAAGAATAACTTACCATGGTTACAAACCATACAAACAGAGAAGCAAAACACAACACTCAAATGAATGTTACTTGAAAAGATTTTACAATCACAAGGTAAAGCAAACTTCTTCCCGCGATTACGAACAGCTGTTCGCAACGAGCTAGAAAATACCCGTTCAAAATTACTAGCGAAATCTGCCGGTAATGTAATGAAATAGTAGCTCCTGGTAGGCTGGGGCTAACTGTAATGGGGGAGGTGGCGGACCTTTGTGGTCAACTGTAATACTGCCACTGGTTTGAGGGTAGCTCTAGACGACAAGGCACGTACCTTACCGTGCTCCTCGCTAACGAGAATATCAGTGCATAATCCATGGTGTCATCTGCTTTGCGCATGCGTATAGTGTTCAGCACAATGGCGCATTACCCAGTGTGCTCGCTGTACTGTCAGTCAAAACGAACAACTGCCGGTGTAACGGAGCTTCGATATAAGTCGAATGCTTTCGATCGATTGTCGAAATCAGGTCGAAAGAAAGGAAAGTTTTAAATTATCCATAAATGCGTAAATAAGTATTACAACTGGGTGTTCATATGCTCATGTGCTCCTGAGAGCCCACCGCCACTGGACGAACTTCCTTCTCTACTGGCGACTGCCACTGTTTTCCCAGGACCATGCTTTAGTTCACCCTAAAACTGGCCAGGTGTTTCAATAGATAACAAAAGTCAGACTTCATTGGCTAGCCTCCAGACTTCCCTTTGACAATATCAAACACACACAATTGTAATACGGAGAGAAATTAGCTACGTTTTCAAAGAGATATCTCTGCCTTCACAGTTTTCGTCGGCGGAAGCACAGGATTATTTCTATCACCTTCCATTTAATACTCTACTTGAACCATTGACGTGAATATAAAACAAGCTATTTTGAGAACTAAACACCGCACTTTCTTGCAGACGAGCGACGCGGGTTTCACCATCCAGACCTTCAGATAGAAAAAAGTAGATGGAGGGGATTTCTTTTATACCCCCTGAGAGGACGCCACCCACACCATGAAGCTTGGTGGTGCAATTTGCTAATTCCACATCCACTGGACCAATTTTCTTGATACTTATTCCACAAATTCATTATGGTGTTAATTTTATATTTTTACCATACTTGCAACGGGCGTAATAAATTTATTTCTGACATGTAATTTCGCGGTCTTTCTTCAGAAATGATCTCGACACGTGTAGCAAATCCGCAAGTATGACAACAACCTTCCTCCAGGCTTAATTTCATTTAAATTCACCCTTGGGATTCTACTTTCATGTAATGTTTATTAATAATTTAGATTCTTTATTCCTGGATTAACCATGTCGCCAAAACCTCTCGTTATGAAGGATTTTCCGAAATTGATAAATTAGTCAGTACTCGATGTCAACCGGAGTATCCCGGCATTTCACGAGACGGAGGCTCGCTTGGCACGGTAAGTTCTGTTCCCGCGAGATAGCGAGACACTTGAAATAAAAACATGGCTACTGTCAAAAAAGTTATTAGTAGCTGAAGTAAATATCTGGAATTATTTTTAATCGTAGAATTATGGGTTCAGTAATATCTCCAAAAAGAAATCATTGGAGTTTTTGAAAATAATTTGGAAAGGTTAGGTTAGTTAGCAGGGAAAACTTTGTGGACTCTAATGAAGAATCTTGGAGAGGGAAGTGAAACAGTGTTGTGGGTAAATTAGTTAAACTGTTCGTAGATCCTAGGTAAATACTGGGCAGATTAAAGGTATATTTTGAAACTCTTCTAAATCTGCTGAGTGAATAGCAACAGAGTTTACTGGGGTATATTTAAAAGGCAGGGATGAAATGGCTTCGTAGAGTCACAGAATTAGCATAAAATTTTATGAATGTACTGTCTGTTACTCGAGCAGAGTGGCTCTTCTTAGTTGTTTAGGCCGCACAGACATTTAGAATTCTAAGCAAGGGCATCTTTCTAACGGCACGACTGGATAACTTATGATCAGCGAGACGGCTCTCCCCTCATAGCGGATCGCCGTTACTGCCTTCGTGAGACCAGATAGCTTCTCAAGGCTGAATTTATCCTATTCCAGACACTCAGCTCAGCTATAAAATAATGGTGGATTTAGAGGCCTACAAGCCTGGAGCTTGCTACAGTTACCGGTAAACCAGAGAAAAAGTACAAATTTAATTAAAAAGGCATTCATAGGAAAAAAAAGTGTACCGTAAAACACCCGTTAATTGGATACATTTTTCTTCAACACCAAATTAAATTAGATTTATATTCTGCTAGCCACTGAATCCGTCGTTAACGGATTAGGATTTATACAATTACAGCCGTAATTGCCATCTAGCGGAAATCAGTGGGATTCGAAGAGAGAGCACCATTGAAGAGCTTACAGTGAGATCTGATGACTACAAGCGCACAATTCTCGCCTCTACTGTTGAACGCTACAGCGAACATACGCAAGGAGTAAACGTTTCATTTCATAACTGAACCTCTCTGTCAGTCTCCCATGTATTCTCATGCTGCAACAGTCTTCTTCTTCTCCTCCTCCTCCTTCTTACTCTTCTTCTTCTCTCACCGCTCTTTCCCAAATCCTGATGATGTCGCGGGTGCGAATTATGTCGCACATATTGAGTTTGCCCTGTTTAGGGTCGAATGCACTTCTTGACGCTAAATATTCCTTATTGTGAATCCCCTTGCCTGCATGTCCGTGCTATACAGTGTGATTCAGCAGCCCCTTCCAGTACCGTTTGCTGAAGCCCAACAAACGTGCGCATGGTTATAGTGGTGCTATTCCCCTGCAGGCGTACTGTATGGTACCAATGTTCAGTGAGCACATTTTGCACACGATTCTGAACCCTAGCGAAATGTTATATCATCCGTTCGCAAAACATGACGCCTTGAAATCATGTAGCAACGTCCTCTTACCATGTAACTGTATTAATGTGTCGTGCGACGTGACCGGGTGTAACGAAGAGGGGAATCAATGTGTATAACTAGCCAAAGTGCAGTAATTAGTGTCTTAAATACCGAACCGGATGGCGTATGAACTCTGCTCTCGTCGTACTTACGAGCATGTTTGCAGCAGTGTAGCGTAGCGGATGTGGTTAGACGTTCGCCTAACAATCGACGGAATGTGCCAGTGGCGGTTCGAATGCTGCATTATTCAAGTATTTTTGCATGAGTATGATGTTTGAATACGTAAACAAGGCCCAAATTTGCCACATTCAAACGGTAGAATGACGCTCTTATTAATCTTGTATCCTGAGCATACTGCACTGGTTAGGGCCTTGAATGTATTGTAATCTCTGCTGTCATTCGCTATATTTTCCACAGAGGAATACGTTAAAATGATCCTCATTTATGGAGAAGCAAGAGAAAACGCGTCCGAGACACTACGTCTGTACCAGGAACGGTATCCCGACAGGTGACACCCGGCTGCTGCGATATTCCGCCGTGTTGAAAGACGCCTAAAGACAACAGACGTGATTTTCAACCAGCCACCTGTCCGCGATAGGCCCGTTACATCGGGTGAAACGAAAGAGGCCGTTCTGGAGGCAGCTCGTATAATATTACACACATCAGTTACAAGGGCGATTGCACGACGGGTGAAAACCAGCCAGGCGTCCGCCTGGCGAATACTGCATGAAAACAAATTTCACCCATACCATCTTGAGCTACACCAAGAGCTCCATGGGCGGGATTTCGAAGCTCGAATTGAGTTCTGTCGGTGGCTATTAGGCAGGCTGGACAATGATGCAGCATTCGTATCGCATATCTTGTTCTCGGACGAATCGCGTTTCCACAATAATGGGGACGTCAATCGTCACAACATGCACTGTTGGAGTCCGGACAATCCTCAATGGGTGCGACCGGCGGCCCATCAAGTACTATGGGGAGTGAATGTCTGGTGTGGAATCTTGGGGGATAACCTGACTGGACCTTATTTCTTTGAGGGACATTGGACGGGCCTACACTACCTACACTTTCTCCGACAGGAACTCCCACTGCTGCTGGAGGATGTGCCCTTTCACGATCGTTTGACGATGTGTTTGCAACAGGATGGAGCTCCACCACATTCGACTTTGCCCTTCGTAACCATCTGAACGAGGAACTGCCAGGGAAATGGAGAGGACGAGGAGGCCCTGTTTCTAGGCCCGCCAGATCACCGGATTTAACGCCGTTAGACTTATTCTTGTGGGGATATTTGAAGAAAGTCGTTTACACTCAAGCGCCGGAAAACCCCGACTGACCACGGCAACTCATCACGGACGCCTGCCGAGCAATTACACCTGGAATGCTTCAGCGCGTAAGACGATCTATTGGACACCGGGCCCGATTGTGCATAAACCAAAACGGTCATCACATCGAGCATTTGCTGCGATAAAACATTGTCAGGGCAGTTGAGTTCATATTATTTTCAGTCTGTATATGTCCGGCCTACTAACTAATCGGACCATCTTAGGGCCAAAAACACATTCATTCGCACACAATTTGCATGAAAGCGGCTATTGAACTAACATTACGTGCGGTACGTATTTAATATTTCAAAAGTATGTAGCTTTCGCCCCGGACTCGAACCTCTCAACTCACACGGGATCCCTCTCTACCGCGCCTTTACCTACTACACTACAGTTCCGTACAGCGCACAAGAAAGCTTATAGCAAGTATTAGTTTCATTGCGGTCACAATATCAATTTAGTGTTTTGCCGGCGTGTCAGGTTCATACGACCTAGAAGGCACATGCATGTCTCCCAGTGTTAAATACGAGTATAACATTACAGCGTCCTATCATGGTGAGGCGGTAAGTACCAAAATATCCGGCTGTGCTGTCTGAGCATAACGGCAGGACAACCGAGCTCGATAGCTGCACTCGTTTAAGTGCGGCCAGTATCCAGTATTCGGGAGATAGTAGGTTCGAACCCCACTGTCGGCAGCCCTGAAAATGCTTTTCCGTGGTTTCCCCATTTTCACACCAGGCAAATGCTGGGGCTGTACCTTAATTAAGGCCACGGCCGCTTCCTTCCCACTCCTAGCCCTTTCCTGTCCCATCGTCGCCATAAGACCTATCTGTGTCGGTGCGACGTAAAGCAACTAGCAAAAAAAAAAAAAAAAGGCAGGACAGACGTTTTCATGACGGAATGAATATTGTGGGTTGCATAAAAATACATTGGAAGAGGCGGTTGAATCACGCTGTATACCCACACCAGGATTGCGCTACGTTGCATGTCCGCTGCAGCAACGCCCTCAAACAGAAACTTTTGATCACGCCTTATATTTATGAATTTTATCTGCACATGAAATCTCAGAGAATTCTTAAAAGCCCTTATTGGAAAAAATAAGTAATAATATTGTTTTTACGTCCCACTAACTACGGATTTCTTCACGCAGCAGGACATGGCGCTCGTGGCAAGGTGACGGTGGCCGGTGATATTTGCTCATTTTATGCCACCCCAGGACGCTGCACCTACAAGGGCCGAAACGAAGGATCTACGAATGTCATCGTTGTATTATTGCAGCATGAGGGCCTGGCTCCTTTGCTGAATAGTCAGGATTCCGGCTTTAGTTCCCGACTGAGTTGAGGACGTTAACTGCGTCCCATTAATTCCTCGACTCGGCGACTGGATGATTGTATTTCTACTATAATACACTCCACTTCATACACCACAACACGCCACACTATCAACCGCCACGGAAACACACAATTGTGAATAGTTAGCGTCAAGATGAGCATTCTGCCCTAAAACAGGGCAAAATCAACATGTGCGACATAATTCGCACCCGCGATATCATCAGTGTTTTGGAAAAAATGGAATAAGAATAAGAGAATGCCCTAAAACAGGGCAAAATCAACATGTGCGACATAATTCGCACCCGCGATATCATCAGTGTTTGTGAAAAAATGGTGGAAGAAGAATAAGGGTAAAGAGAAGGCTGTTGAAGCATGAGAATGCATGGGAGACTGACAGAGGTTCAGTTATGAAATGAAACCTTTACTCCTTGCGTATGTTCGCTGTAGCGTTCAACAGCAGATTCGAGAATCGTGCACTTGTAGAGTCAAGAGATCTCACTGTAAGCTCTTCAATGGTGCTCTCTCTTCGACTGCCACTGATCGCCGCTAGATGACAAATACGGCTGCGATTGTATAAAGCCTAATCTGTTAACGACGGATTCAGTGGTCAGTAAAATATAAATCTAATTTCATACATTCAAACTTCTTAGGTGTTTAAGCCTCACAGACATTTAGAATTCCAAGCAGGGGTATTTTTCTTACGACACGACTAGATAACTTATTAACAGCGAGACGGCCCTCCCCTCGTAACGGATCGGCGTAACTGCCTTCTTGGGATCAGATAGCTTCTCAAGGCTGAATTTATCCTATTCCAGACACTCAGCTCAGCTATAAAATAATGGCGGATTTAGAGGTTAACAAGCCTGGAGCTTGCTACAGTTACCAATAGGCCAGAGAAAAAATACACATTTAATTAAAAAGACATGCATAGAAAATTAAATGTGTACAGTACAACACCCGTTCATTGGATGCATTATTCTTCAACACCAATGAATTGTTAGCAAAAAACGAACGATTTTTTTTACTTCGGAGATAATCTAATGGAAACAAATGCTTCTTCATAATTCCATATTTATTCTTTTTTTTTTTTTTTTTTGCTAGTTGCTTTACGTCGCACCGACACAGGCAGATCTTATGGCGACGATGGGACAAGAAGGAGCTAAGAGTGGGAAGGAAGCGGCCGTGGCCTTAATTAAATTACAGCCTCAGCATTTGCCTGGTATGAAAATGGGAAGCCACGGAAAACCATCTTCAGGGCTGTCGACAGTGAGGTTCGAACCCACTATCTCCCGAATACTGGATACTGGCCGCAATTAAGCGACTGCAGCTATCGAGCTGGGTGATATTTATTCTTATAACCTACAGTATGTCCACAATACGTCACATGTTAGTTGCCGTTCATCTAATATCCGTTATACCTACATTCATTTTACTATACAGGGCGATCAAAAAGTTTCCGTTCGACGGCCGTACAGTCCTAAATCGGGATGCCAATCAGACAAAATCGCGGTGAGCACTGAGGCACTCATCACACCGACGCACCAGGTTGAAGAACCCCGTATGGCAAAACGCCGTGTCCTGCTGCGTGAAGAAATCCGTAACCGCCTGCTGCACATCCCATATTCTCGTCCGACAGGAAGCGTCGATTCTTCAAGGCCTTTATGAGGGGACCAAAGGCTTGATAGATGCATGGGGAGAGATCAGGTCTATAGGGCGGGTGCTCGAGTGTCTCCCACTTGAGTTGGCGTACCTTTTGCGTGGCCTCCCAGATCGACAGGTGTCTTGCGTCGAAATGCGACCCGCACGGTACTTGGTGCACCATTCCACAACGGTGGTTTTCGACAGACATGCTGCCCCATACACAGTCTTCATTCTCTGATGGATGTCCACCGGTGTTTGTCCTTCGGCAATCAAGAAGAGAATAACACCACATTGTTCCTGTTTGGACGCATTTAGTAATAACGTCGCCATAGTTCACGTGGCCGCATTTAACGCACGCACGACACGACTGCCACATTAATCCCTTTGCCTACATGTATGTGCTTATATAACTGCACCGGATTCGCACTACGTTTCATGTCCGCTGCAGCAACGCCCTCAAACGGAAACTTTTGATCACGCTTTATATTTATGAATTATATCTGAAAATAAAATCTCTGACAATTCTTACAGAATACTATTCTTGGAAAAATAAATAATAATCTTATTGTTTTTACGTCCCACTAACTACCTTGACGGTTTTCGGAGACGCCGAGGATCCGGAATTGTGTCCCGCAGGAGTCTTTTTACGTGCTAATAAATCTTCTTGGAAAAATATTTCAACATTTCAACCGAAACGGAGCTTTAATTTCATGGATACATTAAAAATTACTTCCGCTTTTCAAGAAAGAATGAGACTAATTACAGTGTATTTAAAGCAAAGACATGTTTTCTAATCAGTACCGTGGTTGATCAGACGTACAAAACAAGGAGCACAAAGTGGTAACTTCTTCCTCGTCTCCTTTACTTCTTTGCTGTAAAGAGTTCAAGACAACAGTTATCACTCTTCATGATGTCACAGGAGGAAAATGCTTTGCTGCTGAAAAAAGTGCGTTTTGCATTTCGTGCAGACAACCACTCCCATTGGTCAATGTACTATACATGAGCTTTCATATGTAATCTATTTCGTAAAGGGTTTACTTATTTGAATAACCAAGTGTGAGGCGACCGCAGTGAACGTCTTGGCTCCTTTCGCTTTACCTCAAGCGAAATTATCAGTGAGTTACTAAAAGTGGAATTTGGTAACAGTTATGGTAGAAACTTCAAACCACAATAAATTACGGTAGTTTCATTCTGTGCAAAGTATGCAATGTATTTCATGTCATATACATTTCTGATAAAGTTGCACTGTTGGAGATACAAAATCTCTTAGGATAAACCACGCCCTACGCGTCATAGAGATTAAAAAGAATAGCAAGTGAAGTGGTTGCCTTCTGTAATGATAATATTGTACCGTAGGTACACCCGCCCCGTGCATTTAAAACTAGCGCCTTGTAGAAGGCCCTCTAGATCAGGATATCTGAAACTCATTTCGGAAATAGTGTGAACATTTCTCAACAGATGTCGCTACTATCAACTTATGTTGTGCCCTCTGGAGGAACATGAACTATTAAAATTCAAGATAAATTTTGTGTGTTAAGGTTTCCTAAACTGGAATGTTTAGTATTTGTTTTTGATGTTCAGAAGTTGTCAACACTTCTATATCTTCCCTCCAACTTAAGGCGTTGGCCAATAAGAAATGTTGTACATTTATTTCTCTACCAATCAAAATTTTCTGATATTTATTAAATTAACCAATAAGAATTGGGGGTGTGTCAGGGCCTTGGCCCAGAGTTTTCTGGAACTTTCCTTTTCACTATAAAAGCCGAGGGTTGGTGAGCCATGTTGTCTTTGTGATCGCTCCAGTCTAGTGTGTGCACGTAACGGAGGCAGGGGGAAAGGCTCCCACGTCCATCTTCGGGAGGTCCGCCAGCTCAAGGTAATGGCAGTTTTGGCTTAACTATGTGATAGTCTTTGAAAGCTAGTTCAAGGGGAAGGTTTCAAACCTTTAGTAATGTAACTTCTATTCTCTCAAATGTAAATTTCAAACTTTAAATGTAAATTTCAAACAAGGCGAAGGAATTTACCGAAATCAGGGAATAGAGAGTGAGGTACCATCTTGTATTCCCTCTCAACTTGATTTTGAGGTGACTATGATTTTATAACCTTTAAAATATATCTTATAATTTCTGTAACTTAAATATTTTTCTCCATCTAGTCACCTCCGTAGTATAGGCTTAGCCTCTGTAACGTAGGGCCATAAGCCCAATTAGGGTTTTTAAATATTTAATGCAAATTTCAAGGAGTGTAAGTGTTCGCCTCCTTAACATTTTGATTTTCGGCCAGTAACTTTAACCTTTTGTTTTTACCAAAGACCATGTAGATTATGTACTTGTTACCTCTGTTAAACTCTATTTCATTCGCTTCATGTTCAAGATATCAGATGGTTGAGCAGTTAAGACAGTGAATAATGTTCAGTTTTGTTAAATGTAGGTTGTGCCTTTGATAGGCCTGGAAAGTGAGAATTTTCGAAAATAGACTCCTAAAGTGTAAATCTGTGGAGCAAAGAAACTCTTCCACTGCTGTAAAAAATTGGGAGATCCGTCTCCTTGATTGTTGATTGAATGGAGCAGTAGTGCTCAAGTAACATTGGTAATTAGGGAGCTTCACGCTCATATCGTTAAATTATTATCTGATTATTCTAGACCTCTATAAAAGTGTTTTTCAAACTTATGAGCTAAATTCGGTAATTGTTAGCTATTTGCTCGGCGAAGTATAAAGTAAAAAAAGGAAATGTTAAGAACGGAAATAAAACTGCCAATTTAAAGTTTTCAATCAATCTCTCCCATTCATGCCCGCACCTTCTTTCACCTTTGTGATCCAGAATATTTCCGTAACAAATATAACGGCAACTTTGGTGGGTTTGGGAGAAAGACACCAACAGTTTGAATATTATTGAAATAGGTTGTGCTGCCCATATCGTAGGCTACATATTGCTATGCAAATAATTGCAGTCATATTAACAATTTTAATTGTTTCCTGAAAATTACTTAATATTTTACCAATAATTCCATTTTCATGTAGTTTCAATAAGAAGAATTTATGTAGGTTATTAATTGTTGAATATAAACGGATATAAGAAAATGTGAAAACATGTGATAGCACAGATATGAAAACCTTGAGAAATGTGTATTATTTTGTTTCAGAATTAATTTATTTCATAATATGAAATATGCTATTGTAGAAACTGAAAGGTTTTCCGTACAACATACAGGGTGGTCGGAAACAACATGAACAGAATATACGAGCGCTAGAGAGTTGCTCATACTGTAATTTGTAAAAAATAATGCGATATCTCGCGCCATTGTCATTTTATTAGCTGCTGAAATTAGCTAACCAAATCGCTTCGCGGGACATTTCAAATGCGATTTCCGGGGTGTTGTTGCTAAATTTGTATGTGGATTGACAGAACCAATGGAATAAGAAACTTCTCCAGGAGGGATTTGATAAACGGACCTCCGAGCTGACAGAATCGCGCTATAGCAAGTATACGCTATGAAGAAATGCACGGGTGTTTGTTTTGACGCTGGTTTTTCGGCATGGTCTTAAGCCACTTGCAGATTTAGCAACACCGCCTCTAAGCCCACTTAAATTCGCCCACGAAGCGATCTGATGGCTGAATTCAGCAGCTGATAAAATTACAATGGTGCGATATATCGAATTATTTCTTTCATCTTTTTTTTGTAATTGCTTTACGTCGCTCCGACACAGGTAGGTCTTATGGCGACGAGGGGATAGGAAATGCCTGGGAGTTGGAAGTAAACGGCCGTGGCCTTAATTAAGGTACAGCCCCAACATTTGCCTGGAGTGAAAATGGGGAACCACGGAAAACCATCTTCAGGGCTGCCGACAGTGGGATTCGAACCCACTATCTCCCGGATGCAAGCTCACAGCCCCGCGCCTCTAACCACACGGCTAATTCGCCCGGTTCAATTTATTTTTAGCATGACCCATTCTCTAACGCTCATGTATCCGGTTGAAGTTGTTTCCGAACATCATGAATATGTGAGGTCATGGCAGTCACATCTAATTTAATTACGGATTCAGTAACTACAGGGCAGGCAAGGTCAATTAATGACCAGTGTTCGCGCGCCCCGGGGAGATGGATACCTATATTAGGGTGTGTTTGATGTGAGAAACTATCAATCGTTTATCATCTGTTATCGTGTGTATATTGATTATTGTCCAATGTATATTGTGTATTGTCGATTGGAAGTGAATGCCAGTTTTACTTATTGTATATTAACTGTTACATATTGCCGATTACCTGATATAATAAATGTTTTGTTGATTACTGTACTTGTTTTTACTATATTTGCTTTTACGACTTAGATGAGTTCTGAGATGAAGAATACTTCTGATTTTGAAAAGTGCACACTATTTTTAAAACAGTGTGTGTGGCAGTATTCGTGCGTCGATGGTACGATCTCTGAGACTTGTGTATCGTTACACAAATTTACCGAAGTGTGGCACGTTCGTATTTGTTCCTCGTCTGTCGATTACTGCAATGTGTAGTAAATTGCAATAATCTTGAGACATGTTTCCCATGTATTTTCATTTTAGACTTAGCTTCTTATACCTGTCTATTTTGAACGCTCCTAACCATATCGTCATGACCAATCTTTCCTCCTCTAGAATTGAATTTGTGTAGTAGATGTATTTGAAAGTAGGCTATCAATTTTGGATTCGACCTAGCTGTATATATACCGGAACGTCTCAAGTGACGTTCTCGTGTATGAATGAAATCTGTCCGGATGGTGTTTCAGTTCTTCAAATGAGGTGTGGTATTCTCCCAAATCCTACCTTCTTTGATTTATGGGATGAACACTCCACTAACGGCTTGAATGATTTGAATGTAGCCACTATCTTGTGCTTAAGCACAACGAATCACTGTTTCCACTATCACTTGAACACATGATTCAATAACTGTAATAGCACAACACTAGAGGAGAAAATATATTTCCTTAAATGTGAAGATCTAAAACATACGTCAGCCCACTGACAGACATCTCAGAACACTGAAAAGATAAATCTCTCTGGCATGTCAATCCGTCATCGACCTAGACCGCAACGTAAACCTCGACCGCGAGCATGTTCTTACCCTTATTCACCACAAGAGTTCTATGGTATCTTGAATAATTTTTCTTTCACCAGTACAATAAAGAAACAGGTAGTATATGGGCCGCAGACATTTGAATCACGTAGTGAGTTTGGGATACAAGAAACGACTTAATTTTTTTCTACAGCCAATGCAATAATGTTCAATACATTTTACCGGCATATGGAATTAATTTTTGATAAACTGTAAGAGCTGTCTTTATTTTTCCGCGTTTGACAGGTTCCGCTTTACACAAAGTAAACTCACTCTGCATTCAGTGAGTTTTACTGTATTTGCTTAATTCTTGTAATGTCCGACTCGTTGGCTGAATGGTCAGGGTACTGGCCTTAGGTTCAGAGGGTCCCGGGTTCGATTCCCGGCGGGGTCGGGGATTTTAACCTTCATTGGTTAATTCCAGTGAGTGTTTGTGCTGTCCCCAACATCCCTGCAACTCACACACCACACATAACACTATCCTCCACCACAATAACACGCAGTTCCCTACACATGGCAGATGCCGCCCACCCTCATCGGAGGGTCTGCCTTACAAGGACTGCACTCGGCTAGAAATAGCCACACGAAATTATTATTATTATTATTCTTGTAATAGGCCTAATAATAATAATAATAATAATAATAATAATAATAATAATAATAATAATAATAATAATAATAATAATAATAATAATAATAATAATAATAATAATAATAATAATAATTGTTACGGAGTGCCTGTGGAACAGAGAGAGGTGAAAGAAAGTGCGGGCTGAATGGGTCTATCTACGAAAGTCAAAGATTCATTTAAAACTTTGAAATAAAGGTTATATTTATTTTCAGAAAATTAAATTGCTAACAAACAAAATTCTTTACTTTGTGAAAGAACAAGGTATCAGGTACAATGACAATTTTGACACTAGAATAGAAAACCCAAGGCTAGGTAATTTACAAGTTTAGAACGCCGCAAATGTTGCGTTTAGTTGAATAAGGAGAGATATCTCCCCAGACACAATTCCAGAGCACTTTACTCCAACCGTTACAGTTTACAGCCTTCCAAAGGCACTACTCAATATTACAATAAATACCAGAAAAGAGCTTACATGCTCTCCGAATTCAACAAAGGAGACCAGCTCCTAATTTCTTACAGCCTACTCAAGGCAACTTTACACAAAACTTTGCAATCTCTGGCCTTTCGAGGCACAACCTACAATTTACAATTTAGTTGATACAGTGGTATCCAGTACCCATACTACTGGGCCTTCGTGAAAAGAAGAACAGTTTAAAATATTGGCCCAAACTCAAAAATGTATGGAGACGAACACTTGCTCTCCTTGAAAACCAAGTTTTAAAACCCTACTTGGGCATGTGGCCCGATGATGCAGAGGCTAATCCCACACTACTGAGGTGACTGGGAAGAAAGTTAATTAATGCATTACAGGAAGATAAAAGTTACAAAGTCGTAGTCACCTCAAGATAAATTGAAGATGTATTCAAAAGGGTAACACACTGACTATCCCCAATTTACAGTTTAAGTCTTAATAAAATTTTACATTAGCAAAAGAAAGTTTTACATTTTGGAAACAGACAGTTACATACTGTAGATCAAGATCAGAACCATCCCCTCGGGTCAGTATGCGGAGATAGATACAGAAATAGAAAACTGGTGGCCATTACCTGGGCTGATGTTCTGCCTGCCGAAGAATGAGGCACCTCGCCTCCTGTCTTAACGCACACACTCAGAAATTCGACGATCAATAAGACAAGGTAATTGGAAAAAGCCACAGCTTTTATACCCGAGAGAAGAGTTCGAGAAGGCTCTGAACTAAATGCGGACACACCCTCTTATTTTTATTGGCAGATAAAATAGGTACAAGAAACGTGTCATATGGACGGAAAATAAATACAGAAAATTTCTGATTGGCCAGACTCCAAAGCTGGCGAGATGAGCAGGAAGTGTTGCAAACCTTAAAGTATCAAAATAAATGAAAGAAAATTCAGTTTAGAAAACCCATAAACACAAAACTTCTTTAAATCACTAATTATTCCACCTTGCACCAGAGTGCATGACCTCAGTTTTTAGTAGAGACATCTATGGAGAAAAGTTCAAACTTCTTGATGTAACTCGAAACAAAACAAAGAAATACAATCAGTTTAGGAAACATTAAAATAACGTATTACTCAGTTATTCAGTAGTGACATCTTCTGGTCAATGTCCCAACTTTATGCATAAGCGGTTTCAAGTTTTTTCGATAGATAGTGATCCTTAAGGCGCTTCTTTTACATGTGCGGGGTTAAGATGTACCTCCCGGTACAACAACAATACAACGACAATAATAATAATAATAATAATAATAATAATAATAATAATAATAATAATAATAATAATAATAATAATAATAATAATAATAATAATAATAATAATAATAATAATAATAATATATTTTTACGAAAACAGGCCACTACTACAAAGAGTCTTAAGGGAATCTGGGGTGCCTGAATTTTACCGTGGAAACGAGTGCCTTGATGTGTACGTAGTCCGCCTAATTGGCTGAATCGAAACGCGCTAGCCTTCGGTTCGGGGAGTCCAGTGTTCAATCCCCGGCAGCGCTGGAACATTTCAGGTGTGAGTGGTTAATCCTAACCGTCATAAGGGACGCCGGAGTACTTAAATTTTTCTCTGGCTGTACATTTACTGACATTGGTCTTTTGCATTTGAACACTCGTAAGTACCAACCAAATGCACCGGGATTCGTTCCTCGGCCTTCCGGGTGGGAGCCAGCAGCTAAGCCACGGAGCTAATCGCGCCCCCTGTCTGGCTGTAATTCTACTCACATTAGTCTTTAGCTTTTAAGTACTTCTAAATACCAAGCCATTGCACCGGGATTCGATACTGCTACCTTTAGGAGAGCGCCTGAACAACTACGCTACGCAGCCAAACACAACACCGTTTGGATCATTGGATGAAAACTTCGTTCAGTCATTAGCATTTAGAAACATGAAGAGAGGTTCAAGGATCGCACGTATGTCTCACGTGCTGGCTGCACCACTTAGAATCACGTGTTTCACGAGCACTAAGTTTGTGACGTACAAGTCGCACGATTCGTTTCAGTTACGTCAAGTTCCATTCACGTGAGGTCAGACAATTATGTTGTCTCTGTACTAGCGCAGTCAGAGAAACAGTGCGTGAATGACCTTGAGTTCAGGCAAGGCAATAATGTGATGTGGAAAAACGTAAACAATGAACGAAAATACGTGTGACTACCTTTGTGTGATGACAACATATGATAGCATTGTAAAATATGTGACTACCTTTGTGTGATGACATATTTTTTTTTTTGCAAGTTGCTTTACGTCGCACCGAC
Source organism: Anabrus simplex (assembly GCF_040414725.1). Classification (NCBI taxonomy): domain Eukaryota; kingdom Metazoa; phylum Arthropoda; class Insecta; order Orthoptera; family Tettigoniidae; genus Anabrus; species Anabrus simplex. Next base: position 804,252,080 of record NC_090266.1, read on the forward strand.
ACGGATAGGTTTTATGCGACGATGGGACAAGAAAGGACTAGGAGTGAGAGAAGGAATTGTCCGTGGCCTTAATTAAGGTACAGCCCCAGCATTTGATTGGTGTGAAAATGGGAAACCACGGAAAACCATCTTCAGGGCTGCCGATAGTGGGGTTCGAACCCACTATCTCCCGAATACTGGATACTGGCCGCACTTAAGCGACTGTAGCTATCGAGCTCGGTATAACAACATATAATAGCATTGTAAAATATATGTGACTACCTTTGTGTGATGACAACATATGATAGCACTGTAAAATTTTGTAATTGTGTCGCGGTATTTCTTCCCGATCTACAAAGACAAGAATAACGGCCGAGAGAAGATGTTGCGCTGACCACGCGTCACCTCGTAATCTGCAGGCCTTCGGGCTGAGCAGCGATCGCTTTGTAGGTCATGACCCTTCGGAATTGTTGCGCCCAGGGATTTGGTTGGTTAACGAAAAATATATGGGAGAGGATAATATAATAACATAAAAAAAGCACTAATCGAGCGGAGGGGCTGCGCGTGTTGACATGCTGTGACTATGGGGCCACGGCCTGCATTTGGGAGACGAGTGGGTTCAAATCCCACCGTTGGCATTTTTGAGAATGGTTTTCTGTGGTTTCCCGTTTTCACTTCCAGGCAAACGCCGCGACAGTTTCTATTCATAGGCCACAGAGACGATTGTGTCCACCTTCCCACCCACTTTCTTTCACCATCATTCATTTCATCTTCATTAGCTCCCAATTACGGTTGGCGTCAGAAAGTGCATCAGGCCGTAAAATGATCCCATGTACTTTCATCTCACCCCATCCCCGACCCCATATCAGGGAATGGGATTAAGGGGGTGACACGCATACAAGTACTAATGTAAATAATGAAGGGTAGCCTATGTTTATTCTAGAAGATATATTACTACTGTATATAACATCTGGAACTTAGCGATTATGATAACATGTAAAATGGGTAAAACCGCACTGATGAAATCTAATTATAATTCATAATGTAGTAATAGATACAAATAATAGTACTTTTTCCATCGCTATTTCCAAACCATGGTGGGTTTGCGGGTGCGAGCTGTGCCTCACATATGTCCTGTTTTATGGCCGAATATCCTTCCTTACTCCAATCTTATATGGAGGGTGTATTCACTGTTATGTGTTTCTGGGGTGGTTGGTAGTGTGATGTGTTGAACGTGTACGAAGATGAGTGTCGTCCTCTGTATCACAAGCAAGAGGGTTCAAACCCAGCAGGAGTAGTTTGATTTTTGAAGGATGGGAAAGTCCATTCGTCATTGCATGTCGTACGATGCCAGTATGTAAGATACATTTTGTGAAACATTCGGTGTTTATCCGAAAACATTAACTAAAGCTCAACCATATCTTCTTCTTCTACCCCTTTTACCACACCTGTGTGGTCGCGCGTGCGAAGAGTGTCGCAAATGTGGATTTGGCCCTGTTTCATGGCCAGACGCCCTTCCATTTTTTTAGAATTTGCTTTACATCGCACCGACACAGATAGGTCTTATAGCGACGATTGAATAGGAATGACCTAGGAGTGGGAAGGAAGCGGCCGTACAGCCCCAGCATTTCCCTGGTGTGAAAATGGGAAACCACGGAAAACCATATTCAGTGCTCCCGGCAGTTAGGTTTGAACTCACTATCTCCCGGATGCAAGCTCACAGCTGTGCCCCCCTAACCGCACGGTCAACTCGCTCGGTAGGATGCTCTTCCTGACGCCAACCCTAAGTGGAAGGATGTAATCACCATTGCGTGTTTCTGTGGTGGTTGGTAGTGTGGTATGTTGTCTGAATATGAAGAGGAGAGTCGCCGAGTCAGAGGAATTAATCACACGCGATTAAAATCCCCGACCATCGGGCAAGTTGGCCGTGCGGTTAGGTGCGCGCGACTGTGAGCTTGTATCCGGGAGATAGTGGGTTCGAATCCCACTGTCGGCAGCCCTGAAGTTGGTTTCCCGTGGTTTCCCATTTTCAAATCAAGCAAATGGTGGGGCTGTACCTTAATTAAGGCCACGGCCGCTTCCTTCCCACCCCTAGCCCTTTCCTATTCCATCGTCGCCATAAGACCTATCTGAGTCGGTGCGACGTAAAGCCACCAGAAAATAATCCCCGACTGTGCCGGGAATCGAATCCGGAACCCTCCGAGCTGAAGGCCTCAACGCTGACCATTCAGCCATGGAGTCGGACTAGAGGTCAACCACACGTCACCTAATCATTTTTTACGGTTTCTATGCCATCTGGTAAAGTAAAAGTGGAACGTCGAAGTTGACGCGCACAGTCTCTGTGGCGTCAAATAAAAACCGCTGTATTATTCCAGCATTTCTGAATTTGACGGGGGATGGCCGAGAGAATGATTTCAACCCACATCTTATCTCACCTGTGCTCTGAGCACCCCGTTTCAGTCTCTTAAGCCCCCATTGAAGTCGAGATTCGAATCCAGGCCATCTCATTGAAAAGCTATTGTTCCAACTGGTATAAAAATAGGCCTATATGAATATATGAAAGTAATAGATCTATTATTATTTCCCAACAGAGATTAATATTTTTCCGTATCATGCACATTTAATGTGTTTACTCCGATTTCTTTGATTCTCGTTAAGACCTCAGTAAATAGGTGACGTGTCCGGTCCCTTGGCTGAATGGTTGGCATTGAGGCCTTCGATTCAGAGGGCCAAGGGTTCGATTTCTGACCAGGACGAGGAATCGTAAGCTATTCATTCATCTGGCCTGGGGACTGGGTAATTGTGCTTTGCCCAGCATTTCAGTAACTCATCGACAACAAACAACACTAACAGGCAGTTTCCCATACACGCCCGACCCCGCCCATAATAATAATAATAATAATAATAATAATAATAATAATAATAATAATAATAATAATAATAATAATAATAATAATAATAATAATAATGTGGGTTACTGTAGTCACGTCCTAGTTCGTGAACCATGAGCTACTGCTATTCGGTCTGGTAAGTGGACCTGAGAGTCGGGATACCAGTTGCTATGAAGTAGAAGTGGACATCTCGGACATATCCTGAGTCATGGCGTTTCTTATGGTCAGGCGGCTAAGACTATAAATCCACCGTGGTCCCTAACCCGTCAGAGGAGAGATTCTCATTGGGACTATGCGTAAGTAGGTTCACATCCTGCTTCACAGAATTTTTACCGTAAACGCTCAGAACGGTTTAACCAAACCTCGGACCTATGGGAGTAACGGAGTTCCACTTCCATTTGTCAGACGAGGGTAGGGTGACCAGATATCCAGAGACAAAAAGCAGGACCTGATCGTAAATATGATCTAGCAGCGAACTTGATCGCCAATTTTTCTCGTTCCTGTTAAACGATACCAAGCGTAAAAAGCATAGAACGAATCACACATTATTACTCACTACAGCATGATAAAACTTTTTTTAAAATGTGATTTTTAGATGCTATAAAAAGGAAGTAATATGTTCCAATAACAAAAATTACCAAATTTTATTAACCTACTAACCTATTATGCTATTACATTTGTTTAACATTACAAAACACAGTGTTCAGTGTTACATTAACACGTTGAAGTGTGAAGTCACTGTGACAGGCTCTCGTACTTTTCACTTGAATGAATTGTCTTCAACAACTTTAAGTTTCCACGCAGTATGTCATAAAACTCTACGCAGTTATAATCCAAGTTGCACCTAGTGATTACCATGTGTTTTAAATTTTCAGGCTTTAGCCTGGATTTTTCATCTGTCCAAAGATTGTTCATTAATGAAAATACCCGTTCTGTAGGAGCATTTGTTGCAGGCAAGCATTACACAAATTCTACAATATCACCTATATTCCTGAAGCCAATATTCCTATCTTCAAAATTAGTGAATGTTTCCACCCACCTCAAATGAGTTGGTGTACGAGACGAATTCCATTCCTTAGTAACTGTGACATATTCCTTGACATTAACAATCTCATCAAAAAGCATTGTATCACATATGTCTTCCCAGTGTACTTAAGTATAAAATCTAATGACCTATGTACATCACTCCATTCGAACACAGAATTAAGATCTGCCCAAATTAACACACTGAGTTCAGAAAAATGAAAAGTCCACTGGTCTAAGTATTCCAAGCAAGTGGAGTAAAATATTTCAACATTTTTCTTGAAATGTGAAACATTAACTAAGCCATCATTTTCAAGGTTCTTTAGATTGAACAACTGAGGGTACACACACACAGTCTAGCCTATTTAAGAGCTTTTTCCTGAGATCCTCAAGTACTTTACAAGCATCCAACATAACAACATGTTGCCCCTCTAATAACTGAATAACACTGTGAAAAATTTCTGCTTGAGTATGCACAAAATTCAACCACACCTCAGACAAGGGATCATCAAAGAACTGTTTGATTACAGTTGGAGACCTACTTTGTGATTCAAAATATGATTTTAGGGCCGGATACAATTTCAGTACTCGTTCAATGGAACGTAACAAGGAAAGCCACCTTGTTCTACTGAAACCAAGAACTTTGGAATACTCAATTTCGACAAAATCACAAAACTCAATCAAGGAGGCCTCACGTACAGTGTAAATGTGAAAATATGAGTAGATTTTTTGCACTACACTTTGAACACAAACTGGAAGACAGTCACAGCAGTTTGTATTGCATTGTTGACTATGTGAGCACTGCAACCAACACCAACAATCGATTTCTCAAGAGACTTCTGCACGATGGAATAAACATTTTTAGAACCTTTCCGAGATGAGACACCGAAGTTAGTATTAGTGTTGTCTGCACAAAGTCCAACCACTTTCCTTTCAAGATGAAAATCATTTAGCGTTTTCAGGACGAATGACGAAATAATGTCAGCAGTTTCCCCTACCTGTTCTTCAAAATCTAACAATTTTACCTGTACCCCCTTGTTGTAAATAAAATAGCGAACAAGAATGGGGAAAAGTTTGGTGGATTTATGATTTGAAGAGTCTGTGTAGACCGAGACATAGTTCACATTTTCCAAGTCCTTTTTCACTTCGGATATCGCAAATGGACTAATCACATTAGTGACAATAGCTTCACACTTTGTCTTAGCACACGAATATTTTGATTCGAAACACTTCTGAAGCAGTTTTGACGTGCAGTCTGCCGAGCGAAATGTCTGGTTATGTTTAACAGTATGGAATGAAAAACTGCCTTCAGAAGCTGCCAATTTCTGTTCAGCTGACCCCGGTTCAGCTCCACGAAAGAAAGTAGTGAGAAATGAGCTGGATGCAGCAGCATTGTCGGCGAGTTTGTGCTTCTTAGTATCCAAATGTCGTACAATCTCGCTTTTCCCGCCGTTTGCTATTGAAAACAAAGCTGAACATTTGGTGCAGCGAACATCGCTTTTCGATTTATCTGGTACTATAAACGGGTAGAGAAACTGCAATTCGGCATTTAGTACACATTTACCTTTAACTTTCGGCATGATTACCACGGCTAGCTTAAACCACACTACCTGATCATCTGGATAATCACCAGTACCGTTGCCTACGTTATACTCAAAGCCGTGAAAGAGCTGTTGTCACAACGCCAGTACCAACTAGCAGCTCCTCAGTACACAACTACACTGCTCCAAACTGCTCTTTCCATCGTGAAAGTAACGACCGCAACGACAATCGGAAACAGGAGTGTTTATATTTGAAGCTGTAGCCATCTTAAATTAAATATTCGTTATTTTTCGTTCCCTTTCATTTGTTTAAAACATTAATAATTACATATACCATATTATGCAAAACAAATAAAACCATTTATAATGCAAAAATATTTTGCAGTATTTTCGCAGGATATTTTATAAAAAGCAGGATATTTATACAATTTTCGAGCCTCTTCGCGGACCGCAGGATAGGGTGTTAAAGAAAAAGGAGTATCTTGCGAAAAGCAGGACATCTGGTAACCCTAGACGAGGGATTCCTTGCAATTTGGGGAAGAAAATGAAATTCGAAGGGGAGCTATCAATATTAATGGGGCTTATGGAAGAAAGAAAGTACAACTGGCTGTATTAGCAAAGAGGATGACCGAGCTCGATAGCTGCAGTCGCTTAAGTGCGGCCAGTATCCAGTAATCGGGAGATAGTGGGTTCGAGCCCCGCTGTCGGCAGCCCTGAAGATGGTTTTCCGTGGTTTCCCATTTTCACACCAGGCAAATGCCGGGGCTGTACCTTAATTAAGGCCACGGCCGCTTCCTTCCACTTCCTAGGCCTTTCCTATCCCATCGTCGCCATAAGACCTATCTGTGTCGGTGCGACGTAAAGCAAATAGCAAAAAATAGCAAAGAGGATGCATCTGGATGTGCTAGGAGTAAATAGTATTCAGGTAAAGGGAGATAACGATGAAGAGATAGGAGATTATAAAGTGCACTCAGGGTGTTAAAAAGGGAAGGACAGAGTGTGGGGGCAGGACTATTCATCAGGAATACTTTGCATGCAATATAATTGGTGTTTGGCACGTAAACGAGTGAATGGAGCGGGTAGATTTGGCAGTTGGAGGACTTAGAACGAGCATTTCCTCAGTCTACTCATCATGTGAAGGTACAGATGAGGATGAAGTAGACACGTTTTATGAACCACTGAGTAATAGCAAGGATAGGATAGTGCTAAAGGGCGATTTCAACGCGAGAGTTGGAAGTAGAACTGAAGAATATGAGAAGGTGATTGGTAAATATGGTGAAGATATGGCAGCTATAGGAATGAGCAGCGTTTACTGGACTTCTGTGCTAGTGTGGGATTAGCAGTTACGAATACATTCTTCAAACATTAAGGCAATTCACCGCTACACATGAGTGGTCAGGGGCACATATACATAATGTATCATAACTGACACTGAATTCAAAACATCTGCTGGAAATGTGCGGGTAAACCGGGGATTTTTCGATGATACGGACTACATACTGGTCTGTAGTGAATTAAGTATCTCTAGGTCTAGGATAGAGAAATTGAAATAAGTCTGCAGAAAATCTCCAGTACGAGTAAATTAGGCAGAAGTATGTGAATATGATTAGTGAAAAGTTCCAAACAATAGGCTATAATAAGCGGGTTCAGGATATAGACAGGGAATATTTGGCATACAGGGATTCTATAGTAGAAACAGCGAGGGGATATCTAGGAACTTTTTTCTCAATCCGATTACCCTTCAAGGTGGTTTTTCCCTCGAACTCAGCGAGGGATTCCACCTCTACCGCCTCAAGGGCAGTGTCCTGGAGTATGAGACTTTGGGTCGGGGGGAGGGGGGATATAACTGGAGAAGGGGATCAGTACCTCGCCCAGGTGGCCTTCCCTGCTATGCTGAACAGGGGCCTTGTGCGGGGATGGGAAGATCGGAAGGGATAGACAAGGAAGCGGCCACGACCTTAAGTTAGGTACCATTCCGGCATTTGCCTGGAGAAGAAGTGGGAAACCACGGAAAACCACTTCGAGGATAGCTGAGGTGGAAATCGAACCTCCCTCTACTCAGTTGACCTGGTGTTAACGGAAATATTCCATGATCACATGAGATTAACCATAGTGTATGTACAAAATTACCTGTACTTAGCGGAACATGCTCAGCGTACAAACGGAAACAGTTTATCAGTATACAGTAGAATATACTATACCATTTTTTTCTGTGTAATTTTTATTTCATGATGAGATTTGGATTATATACCAGTTTTAAAAGTTTTTGAATTTATTTGAATCTGTAAGAAAACGAGGATGTTGGCGATCCTAGAAATGACAATAAGTCCAGAAATCAATTATACTATGTTTGACAAATTGTAAATTTTGTGAGTAATTTAACTTCCTCGAGAAAATGAAAAACAGTGAAAAGGAAATTTATTGTAGTGTCTCTCCTGTATAACGAATAATAAAGCAGAGAGTGTTATAGCAAACAGTAGTCTGTTTTACATCGAATGCAAGCTTACATCTACACAGCAGTACCACGCAGCTGAGTAACTCGGGAGAACATGGAATAGTAACACCCATTAAATTCTTGTCTCGGCGATACTGTACTGGCCCTGCGGTTTAAGGGTTGGTGTACCTGGCTGTTACCCGGAGGTTCCAAGTTCAACTTTTCGGCTAGGTCAGGGATTTTTATCTATATCTGAGGGCTGGTTCTAGGTCCACTCAGCCTAGGTGAGAAGAATTGAGGAGCTATCTGACGGTCGGGTAGTGACCTCGGTCTAGAGTTTTCGTAACATTGAGAACGCATCATATAGTAATCTGCGGACCTTTTGACAGAATAGCGGTCTTTTGGGAGGCCAAGGTCGACTAGGGCTATAGCACCATGACATATTTTTTGTTTTGTTCTGTTTTGTTTGTTGGCAGTACCGTGAGATATACTATGCCTCCATTCATATCAGCCGACTGTTCCGTGTCGAGTATGATTTTATTTACTTTCAACGCTTCCTTGATCCCAAGGTTGTCTTCTGCGATAACGCGGAGCAAACAAGTGTGTGTAGAGGTGCATAGATTGATTCACGAGGTAATACAGAAAATAACACTGTAAAATGTAAACAATTTTCTAAGGAATATACAGGTGGCTGCGAAAAATGGCGTAGCTTTGAAATGTTCTTTATCACGCTGCTAGACATTATAAAATCATGGTAGATATTAGTGAATATTGATATTATAGTGCAGCGAGCATTGATCACCTGTCCGATTACCTACATTTCTTCCAGTTCAGACTCCACCTTATAATAGAATGTTGTGGATTTGGTCCTTGTAAACCACTGCTTTGAAGTTTTAAAATGGTGTGCTCGTGGGTGCGAACTACGTAGCACATGTGGATTTGGGTCTGTTATACGACAGATGTCCTTCCTGACGCCATCCCTATGTGGAAGGATGAGCGTTTGGCAGTGTGTTGATTGGAGGTGTGGTGTGTTATGTGTTGTGTGTTTATGAAGAGAATTTGAGGCGAAGACTAACACGAACACCCAGTCCTCGCCACAGATGTATTAACCAGACGCGACTGAAATCCCCAACCTGGTCGGCTATCGAACACGGGACCTTTTGAACGGCTGACAATTCAGCTAAGAAATCGGACAGATAGAAAATGTAATGACATCTCTTTAAAGCCCTTACAATTACAATTCGGTAGTACTGGTACTCAGTCTAGCGACAGGGAAGAATTGTATACCGTGGACTGTTTGCAGTTCTCATCCCGGTCATCACATCGACTCTTCGGGATCTCAAATTTTCTGCAATGATAAACATAAAGGATCCACTTGAAAGTCATCTTATTTGATGTGTCACAAAAATTGACCGGATGTATAGGACTATATTTTGCTATCTGTTTTACGTCACACCGACAGAGAGAGGTCTTATGGCGACGATGGGATTAGTCAGGGGTGGGAATGGGAAGGAAGTTAGCATGTCCTTAATTAAGGTATTTGCCTGGCATGACAATGGTGAACCACGAAAAGCCATCTTCAGAGTTGTCGACAGTGGGGTTCGAATCCACTATATCCCTAATGCAAGCTCAAAACTACGCAACTCAAATCGTGTAGCCATCTCGCTCAGTTGAACCGGATATTCCAAGAAAACTCTGCTAAGTATCACACTAATTGTAATGAGAGAAATGTTAACTTTTTCTATTTTTAAATTACCAGTTCTTTCAGAATTGCATTTAGTTATACGTCATTATGGTTAATTAGTATGTTAACGGTACACAATGTAATTCAAAATGTTACGCAGAAACTGAAGAGGCCATAGATGGATCGATATAGACCCTACTACAACTTTCGTATAAGAACGTCTAGTATAAGGCGACGCCTGGGAATGTCGGGAACAACATCATGGACAATTTATTTTATGTACTTTTCCAGAATGCTCTGAATTCCTAAACAATGCATAACTGACGATCTATGAAGTGACAGTCGTTTGCGCCCACAGTGAACTTAGACTTGGACATCAAAAGCTGTTCGAACTGTCACCCACCACATTCAATGCAGGCATTACATCGGCGTAAGGTTTTGTTCTAGACTAGACGTTCCTATTCGAATGTTATGGGTTACTTTAGTTTCTGCGCTACCTTTTTTAATCATCTGGTATACCCAACGTTCAAATTAAATTACAATCTTCACAAAACGGTCTGTCATAATAATCCCTCGGGGACTCCTCGATACGCTAGACTTTAGAATCATTGATCGTTCAGGTAAATATTATTCGCCATACATTAAATATTACAACACATATCTCTTCTCAAGCTGTTACCTGAATACCAAGATACTAAACGAATAAATATTGTAGATAAGTGAACATACTCAGTGTAGTTGGTAGTGCATTACCTCTTATACTTTTAATTCAAAGTAATATAAGAAGTCAAGAGACGTAAGGTAGGCAAGGGTTATTCTGCCCGAAGGCAGGTCCGAACCTCCGGAGAGGTGTTCCTGAGCTGGAGTGTACGTACGGTAGGGTGGCCAGTTTCTTTTCGCTTCTCCATTCCCTTACCCCCTACCAACAGCGCGTGGCAAACCATCCAACTCCTGACCACGCCCAATGTTGCTTAACTCACGAGATCCGGTGCTTCAACACGGCTACAGCCGTTGGCAGAAGTCAAGAGACTACAGAATATTTTCCATGTCAATAGTCGAGCGCATGAACAGACGAGGAGCTATTCCCTATGGTATTATGGGATTCACAAACGCATAGGAAGCGTTCACTATGCGCCATCATGTTGTGGTGATTCATAGCAAATTAATTCCACTTACGGATCTCATTTCTGAATATATTTTGAGTAAAATATGTTAGATGAAACAGGTTCCTTTTCTCCATATTATACAGTCATATCAATTTGAGATCTATTTGTGGGGGACGTTTCACTTTAGTTTACTGAGCAAGAATGGTATAATAATAATAATAATAATAATGAATATTTCGGGAAAAATAGATTATTTAATTAGCCAGAAGTATAAAATTCAAAATTTGATGTGTTTCCTTTATTACTACCTATATACATTGTAAATCAATGTATAATTATAAAATCATATTATTTTTACTCATCAGAACATTCTGTAGGTCTATAAGGTGAAAGTGTTGAAGACATTGAATAACTGGGCATCCTCAGTAGTAAGTATAACTTGTTTATCAGCTAACAAATGGTTCTCCACATCGAAACAGTTACGATAATGTCGTAAAATAATTGACAAGTTCATTTCTAAACTTACCAAATCTATAAAATGTAATTTTTATCAGAAAGAAGAATATACTGTAGCAAATGAAATATCTTTTGGAGTTCCATTTCACGACTATCGTACCAAATACAGTCCAGTAACTCTTTCATTACACAAGAAATTTGTACAGAAAACATTAGAGAAATAAAAAAAAAACAGACTTGCTTGATACATATCAGCCAAAAACGTGAATAATTTGAAATTCAGGAATTCAATTTTATTAATATGAATCATTTTTCTTTTTAATTTGTTTTAGGTGTCACCAACACAGATAGGTCTTATGGTGACGATGGGATAGGAAAGGATTAGGAGTGGGAAGGAATCGGACGTGCCTTAATTAAGGTATGCCTGGTGTGAAAATGGGAAATCTGAATGTCAGTTCATCTAGGAGACGAAGCATTTCCGATGTTAAGAATTTGGTCGCTGGTTTAGCGAAGGGCTCAATTCATCAATGTTACATTATCCTACACATTAAGTTCCCTTTCACCTAACTGCATCCCGAAATTGTTCCGTAATGTTAGGATCAGTGCCATATCAGATATGTTTCCCACAAAATATATCAGAATCACCTAACTGCATCTGCCATTCCTAACAACTATATTGGTACCAAACTTAGCGTTTAAGATTAAATTCAACAAAGACTTACAGTGGGTTATCTTGGCTAATTTTACTCTCTCTATACCGGATTAATTTGATACGAAGAAATTTATTTTGACATTTTTCTTGATTTCATACCTTTCGGGAATCATCTTTCTACTGGAATGCATGGGATGGCTTACACATTAAAGGAGATATATCAACATTGCTATCTAGGTGATCATGGTTCTACACAGAGTATTTTTCTTATCAATAACTGGCTGAATGCTAGTAATACTTTGGATGTTTAGTTTACCTCCAACTACAATAGATACAGTGCATTGAATACACATTTCAGTAGAGTAAAAAGCTCCTAATTTGGAAGTTAACGTACTTCAGTTCCATTTCTGCCCATCCTGGTGTTTCTTGAAAAGAGCTATGGAATCAATTTAACTTTGTAATCGGGTGTTACTTTGCATGTCGTTTACTAGTGTTAGTAATGCTATTAAATTACTTAGAGGACACAGCCAAAATGATTCAAGAACTTCTTGGAACACCTGGTGTTTCTGAGCAATGAGCATTCTCCATCTATCACCCATTTAGGAGAACATGATTTCGAACTCACGATACAGAAGCTCGTGAAGACAAATTGGAGGTTGCGCAAGCCAAGCAATGCTCACTGCGCGAGTGACGTTGTCGGTGATGGAATAGAAATTAGGATGAGCCAATGTGTCACTACTACTAGGAAGTGCTAAGATGACGTACATGGTGCTAAACACGAAACTACGCACTCTCAATATTACGCAACGACGTTGGTCGAACGTTTGTGTTTACGTCAGTTCATTCCGAGTCGCTTCCTTTGATCGCCCACTCCTTGGGCACCAGTTTAACCCTTGCCTCTGCGACAACATCAAAACCACCGGATTATTGGCATGATAACGTGGAATCTGCAACGGCCTACGTTATCCATCCTCAGCCTTTCAGAAGATAAAGGACTGGAGTAACTCAGACCGTCATAAGGTTCAGGATTCGTGCCTTCTTACTTTCTATCCATCAGTCCCCAAGTTCTGCTGAATACACTGTAATATATCCATTCACCTGTAGTGGCTTTGCGGTTTAACAGTCGCCAGAGAGACACAACTCTCCAACAATTACTTTTCCAACCAATGTGGACGAAGCTTTCCAGGCAGATTTCCTGAAATAGTTTGTCTTTAAAAAAATTGAATGAAACATAGTTCTACATGTTAAAAATTATCCTAGGGGACCCACTCCTTGCTCTTTCCTATCCTATCGTCTCCTTAAGACCTATCTGCGTCGGTGCGATGTAAAACACATGGTAAAGGTTAAGTTGCACGAAACGGGTCGTAACCTTGTGTTCTGAAAACTCTGGATGCGAACCCTCAACGCTGGCAGAAATATTTTTATCTTAGAACTTTGTCCGGTAATGTTCTGTCATTTAAGGTTCGTTATTATGCGAATATTGTCCGCCTCTGTGGTGTAGTGGTTAGCGTGATTAGCTGCCACCCCCGGAGGCCCGGGTTCGATTCCCGGCTCTGCCACGAAATTTGAAAAGTGGTACGAGGGCTGGAACGGGGTCCACTCAGCCTCGGGAGGTCAACTGAGTAGAGGTGGGTTCGATTCCCACCTCAGCCATCCTGGAAGTGGTTTTCCGTGGTTTCCCACTTCTCCTCCAGGCGAATGCCGGGATGGTACCTAACTTAAGGCCACGGCCGCTTCCTTCCCTCTTCCTTGCCTATCCCTTCCAATCTTCCCATCCCTCCACAAGGCCCCTGTTCAGCATAGCAGGTGAGGCCGCCTGGGCGAGGTACTGGTCATTCTCCCCAGTTGTATCCCCCGACCAAGAGTCTGAAGCTCCAGGACACTGCCCGCGAGGCGGTAGAGGTGGGATCCCTCGCTCAGTCCGAGGGAAAAGCCGAACCTGGAGGGTAAACAGATGATGATGATGATGATGATGATATTATGCGAATATTTCAAAGAATACTCGCTCTTGATGAAATGTGTGCTGCGGGTCAGTATTTCTCCCAAATATTTATCACATAGCGGTTTTTGCAGGCACAACGACGATATGTGATTTCTTATGTTCACACCAGGCCTTACCTCGATTATAGTCATGGCCGATATCTTAGAAATTCTAGCCCTTTCCTAGCCTAGTGCCACCGAAAACCTACCTCTGTTATAGCAACGTTATACAACTGTCAAATACCGTAGTTTGAACTGGAATATTTGTTGGTTCTCATAGGAATGAAGATCATTCCTTCAATTCAATTGGTATAAATGTCCGGCTTCATCGCTAAATGTTAGAGTTTTGGCCTTTGGTAACAGGATCCCGGGTTCGATTACCGGCAAGGTCGTAAATTTTAACCATCGTTGGTTAATTCCGCTGGCACGGTGGCTGAGTGTACGTGTCGTCTTCATTATCATTTCATCCTCATCACGACGCGCAGGTCGCCTACGGAAGTCAAATCAAAATACCTGCACCTGGCGAACCGAGCATGTCCTTGGACACTACCGGCAATAAAAGACATATGCCATTTCTTTGTTTTTTTCATTGGTATATCTTTGAGAGGATACCATTTGAACAGACGGTTGAATCAACCAGAAAGCTTCTGAAAAGTGGAGGATAGTTCAAAATTCGCTGCTACATCTAGGAATCGAACCTCGATTTTTCCAGTTAGAGAGCGGGTGCATGAATGTGTTATTACTTGAAGCACTGTAGTTGTACCAGAATATTTCTTTTTACTGAAAGTGTTTGGATAAGAGCAGAAATGGGAAGTACAGATCAGAAAATTGACAAGAGGAAATTGTTCACATATGTATCGATATACTGAAGATTAATCCGTGATTATTGAATACTTGAGATGAGGCCAACGTTTATGAATCTGATTTGCCCTCGAGTTAATGCAGCTTTAGTTTGTGAGAGTCGATCGTTGAACTTAAAGAACAAGCTGAAGAAACGTCATTAGTTTGTCTCCTCATGTTTTAAGACAGCCGGGCTGAGTGGCTCAGACGGTTGAGGCGCTGGCCTTCTGACCCCAACTTGGCAGATTCGATCCTGGCTCAGCCCGGTGGTAATTGAATGTGCTAAAATAAGCCGGTCTCGGGCCGGTAGTCTTACTGGCACGTAAAAGAACTCCAGCGGGGCTAAATTCCGGCAACTCGGCGTTTCCGATAACCGTAAAAGTAGTTAGTGGGATGTAAAGGAGATATAATAATAATAATAATAATAATAATAATAATAATAATAATAATAATAATAATAATAATAATAATAATAATAATAATAATAATAATAATAATAATAATTGTTTTAAGACCTAATTGATTCTTTTTTATACTATTATGCTTACATAGATAGGTCTTACAGCGATGATGGGATAGGGAAGTGTTAGGAGTTGGAAGGAAGCGACCATGGCCTTAATTAAGGTACAGACCCACCATTTGCCTGGTGTGAAAATGGGGAACCACAGAAAATCATCTTCAGGGCTGCAGACAGTGGGGTTGGAACCCACTATCTCCCGGATGTAAGCTCACACATAGTTGATTCTCTTTCAGATTTTGAATAGCATACAAGTCAATTACATAAGGCTGAGATAATACCTCCTCAATACATCCAGCTCCGTTCCTACGTCTAATTGGTTTTATTTAATTCTTATTTCATTATTCACTAGGTGGACGTACCCGTCAATCTCACCCGACAATGCCGGGCTCTAAAAGATCAAGAAGCAGTTACGTTTCCTGTACTACTGGACAACGCACTTACAAACAGCGTACTGAAATGACCCCAACACTTCCTGGTAGACAACGTCGTTTTTAGTATTCCTGGTGCGCAAATAAAAAGTGCAGATCTGCTGTTGACCCAGGAGCAAGCGACATAAATCAGTGCATAGGAGAAGATGCTCCAGCGCACGTCAACGTCTGAAACCTACGGCGTCTGCCCTTGAGATTTGCTGAGAGTCGTCGCGAAGCAGACTATTGCTGGGAAATGCAGGCGTTTAAACTGGAAAGAATAGTTAGTGGTCATTAGGGGAATTCTTCAGATAAAAAGGGACCTATTCTCACCACATTATGTCAGTATCGTAGCCTCAATAACAAACTTGGAGAGGGCTTTAATATTTTTACAAGTTGCTTTACGTCCCACCGGCATGGCGACGATAGAATAGGACAGGGCTAGGATTTCGAAGGAAGCAGCCGCGGCCCTAATTAAGGTGCATCCATAGCATTTGCCTGGTGTGAAAATGGGAAACCACGGAAAACTATCTTCACGGCTGCCGATTGTGGGTTCCGAACCCACTATCTCCCGAATGCAAGTTCACAGCTGCGCACCCCTACTGCACGAACAATTCGCTCGGTGGCTTTAATTTTAAGGCGAAGCCAGTCTCTGGGCTGATGACCTAACAGACAGGCCATTACAAAGTTTGGGGTCATTCCGGTTCTGAAGTTGCAGGCATAGCTTATGCGAGGACGTCCAAGAGTTAAGGAACTCCACATGGTGTTGTACTGTCCCTTCCTGATCTACTACTGCGTCCAGAGAGGTGTACACGGCTTTATACCCATTATAGCTGCTAAGAATCGTATTGTTAAAAGCCTCCGCTAGATCGGTCCTGGAAGTGAGAATCACAGGTTCACATAACCAGGAGTTTATTTTCGACAGCAGGATTTGAATTCCGGGACAGAAGGTTACTATGAGGGCCTCAATATCCGGGACAATTGATCATAGTCCATTTGGAAGTGTGGTTTCTCATCACCGTGTTCCAATGTCCCTTCGGAATCTTCAAATTTTCTGACTACTTCAATTAAACATGGTGGTAAGTTATGTGATAAAAAAGGAAATGACCTTTTCTTTAAATAATTAACTGTGAGCTTAGCTGTTGTGCGAACAATAATGTGACCTACAGCGTAGACTGTCGGGAGCTGTTGGGTGCGTTCCAACGAGGTAGAATACCACAGAGAGGCGGAAGCACTGCCTGGATGAAGATATTTGAACTAACGTCCACCATGTTTTCAGTTGTCAAGTGAGCAAGGGAGCGTGGCTTTTGAATGACGAAAAATATAGAATACACATTACAGAATCACTGGCGCAGAATAAAAGACTTTACCGTTAGTCGGAAGAGTGTACTAACGTAGTATTATGTCGTTAATAAAGTATCGAACCGGTATCATTAGCATCACTAACTGAAGTTTATTTCCTACAAATGGCAATTTAGCCAGGAGGGAGAGTGGCAAGAAAATAATATTAAATATGAGCATTTTATTGCCTTGTATACAGGATTCTAATCAACGAAAGTAGAAGTATACTATACGATGCCTTTTATAGAGCTACTCACTTTTTCAGTACAAGTCTGTCTCCTAAAACCCGAGATTATGGTTAAAGAGTGAGTTTAGGTGGGATAGGAATGTAGACAAGTTTGAATTGAGTGAGTTAGGATATGTACAAGGTTTAGGTAGGATAGCATGAGGAATGTTGTGGACTGTAGGTATAGGACACGAGGTAGGTAGCCGGTTCATATAACTGGATTTCTGTGGAATTATTAACAAGATATATTTACACACTTAAATACTCACGTGATACACAATGCAAGAACACTCGGTACACATATTTACATTCACATAAAACTCTGAATGTGCTAGTTGCATTGACTACTATGTCATCGTCCTCACTACGCGATAGACTGTCCGTATCTGTTACATCTCACTGACCCCCCCCCCCCCCTACTCCCGAGTCTCGTCGCCGGAAGTAGCAGGTAGTCTCCCGCATCCTAGTGGCAATACAAAGAGCACTGTCCAAATTTGACCTCTGGCGAGGGCTTGCAAAATTAGGGCTACATTAGAGTGGAGGCAAAGGGGCAAAAAAGGGTTAAACACTTTTTTCACACACAAAGCAAAAAAGGAACTATTATGAAGAAAACTACAACACAAACACACAACGTTCAGATGTGTTCATGCGACGTTAAACCACTAGACAAAAGTTATTGCACTGTGTGCGTAATTACGGCTCCTTAATAAACATACTGTGGATATTGCCTGTAAGAGACAAAGACAATTCTTCGCAAGTCGAACAAAGGAACTTGTACATTCGTGCGGAGCATTATCTCTATTTCCGTCTATCATACACCCCTTTTCCCCTCCTTTCTCTGAAGCACAGCAGCGGGCAGCGGTTTGTGCTCTGACACCCTGTATGACAAAATATACTCCGATTTAATTTCTGGGCCGATGACTTTGGATGTTAGGTCCCTTTAAATAACAAGCATCAACAGCAAGCAAGATTTAATTTCTAAAGCGTTTCTTTCCTCGAATGTAGGCCTATCTTTCTAAACCCGCTACTAAGGGAGTAATTTTGAAGTTCGCACTTCACGCTTCCTTATAGGCTTACTTATAAGGTAATGTTCAAATTAGAATTTCGAAACAAAAGTATCCTCAATTTTAACTGATACCTACCTTCGTCTTAATACCAACAAACAGAACATGCTGACACCGAGCTCGGTAGTTGCATTCGCTTAATTGCGGCCAGTATCCAGTATTCGGGAGATAGTGGGTTCAAACCCCACTGTCGGCAGCCCTGAAGATGGTTTTCCGTGGTTTCCCATTTTCAAACCAGGAAAATGCTGGGGCTGTACCTTAATTAAGGCCACGGCCGCTTCCTTCCCAGTCCTAGCCCTTTTCTGTCCCATCGTCGCCATAAGACCTATCGGTGTCGGTGCGACGTAAAGCCAATAGCAATAAAAAGAACATGTTGACACGAAACCATTTTTTAGCCATTCTTTTCAAAAGGTCCTGAAACATGTAAAAAAAAAATGAAATTGCCAACAATATTTTAAATTTCGTATTGCAGTTATATCATTTTAATACTGAGATCTTGTAAGAGGGCTGCCTAGTCGTGGAACTGAAGATATACTCGGAAAGGATGGTAAATGAACTCCATTGTCATAAAGGAGCAAGAATAGATGAAATTAGACCTGAAATGGTGAAACATAGTGAGAAGGCGGAGATAAAGTGGCTTCATAGAGGAATAACATAAGCATGGAATGTTAGTAAGTTACATTCTGATCGGACAAAAGTAGTAATTTCACCTATCCACAAGCAAAGGTACAGGATGGATTGCAACAGTTATCGATGTATTTCATTGATCAGTTAATCAGACACGGTGTTCACTAGCATTCTGAAAGGGAGGGTGCGATCAGTGGTTGAGAGTAAGCTGGATGAAAGTCAGTGTGTTTTCAGACCGCAGAGAGGCTGCCAGGATCAGATTTTCAGTATTCGCCAGGTAATTGAAAAATGCTACGAGAAGAATAGACAGATATTTTTTATATTTTGTAGATTTAAAAATGAAATGGCATATGGCTTTTAGTGCCGGGAGTGTCCGAGGACAAGTTCGGCTCGCCAGATGAAGGTCTTCTGATTTGACACCCATAGCGACCTGCACGTCATGATGAGGATGAAATGATGATGAAGTCGACACATACACCCAGCCCCAGTGCCAGCGAGATTAACCAATTATGGTTAAAATTCTCGCTGCCTGGAATCGAATCCGGGACGCCTGTGGCCAGCACGCTAACCATTTAGCCATGGAGCCGGACGTTGATCTAGAGAAAGCATATGACGGAGTACCGAGGGAAAAAAATGTTAGCCGTACTGAGGGACTATAGATTCTTCTACTACTGCCGCTTTTTCGCACACCTGTGAGGTCGCTGGTGCGAACTGTGTCGAACATGTGGATTTGACCCTGTTTTACGGCCGGATGCCCTTCCTGACGTAACAGTATATGGATGGATGATACACTATTTCGTGTTTCTTTGGTGGCTGGTACTGTGGTGTCTGAATATGAAGAGGAGAGTGTTAGGACAAACACAAACACCCAGCCCCGAGCTAGAAGAATTAATCACACACCATTCAAATTGCCGACCTGGCTGGGCATCGAACTCTGCACCCTCTGAACTGGAGGCCTCAACGCTGACCATTCAGCCAAGGCGTCGTACAAAGGGAATGTGGGATTGGGATTAAGGGTAGATTATTAACGGCAATCAAAGTTATTTATGTTGACAATTGGGTTGCCATGTGAATTGATGGTGGAATGAGTACTTGGTTCAAAATATTGCAGGGGTTAGGCACGGCTGTAATCTTTCGTCTTGGTTGTTTATAGTTTACATGGATTAAGTACTGAAAGGTATAAAGTGGGTGAGAAATGGAAATATAGTGAGCAATTTGGCCTATGCGGACGGCTTGGTCTTAATGGCAGATTGTGTTGAAAGTCCGCAGTCTTATATCTTGGAACTTGAAAATAGGTGCAATGAGTATGATATGAATTCTTTTTGCTAGTGGCTTTACGTCGCACCGACAGAGAGAGGTCTTATGGCGACGATGCGATAGGAAAGGGCTAGGAGTTGCAAGGAAGCGGCCGTGGCCTTAATTAAGGTACAGCCCCAGCATTTGCCTGGTGTGAAAATGGAAAACCATGGAAAACCATCTTCAGGGCTGCCGACAGTGGGATTCGAACCCA
This sequence comes from Anabrus simplex, assembly GCF_040414725.1. Classification (NCBI taxonomy): domain Eukaryota; kingdom Metazoa; phylum Arthropoda; class Insecta; order Orthoptera; family Tettigoniidae; genus Anabrus; species Anabrus simplex. The sequence continues at coordinate 804,272,361 of NC_090266.1, forward strand.
CTATCTCCCGGATGCAAGCTCACAGCTGCGCGTCCCTAACCGCACGGCCAGCTCGTCCGATGATATGAAAATTAGCCTTTCCAAAACTCAAGTGATGTCAGTAGGTAAGAAACCTAAGAGAGTCAGGTTGGGAATACAGAGCTGGAACAGGTGGATCATACCAAGTATTTGGGATGTGAGTTCTCGCAGGATGGTAGCATAGTGAGATTGAATCAAAGTGCAGCCAAGGTAATGCAGCTAGTTCGCAGTTGCGATCAACAGTATTCTGTAAGAAAGAAGTCATTTCCCTCACGAAACTATTTTTACACCGGCTTGTTATCAGACCAACTTTTCTGTATGGAAGTGAAAGCTTGGTTGACTAGGGATACCTTATTAATTAGTTACAAGTAAAAGACATGGATATAGCGAGAATGATCGCTGGTACAAACATGTGGGAACAATGGTAGGAGGGTACACGGAATGAGGAGATGAAGGCTAAGTTATGAATGCACTCTATTGATGATGCTGTACGCATAAAACCTTTTCGGTGGTGGGGTCAAGTGAGGCGATGTGACGAGGATCGGATACCTGGGAAAATAATGGACTCGTTCATAGCCGGTGAGATAAGTAGAGGGAGACCAAGATGACGATGGTTAGACCCAGTTTCTGATTGAAGATAAGAGGTATACGACTAAACGAGGCCACGGTGCTAGTTACAAATAGAGGCTTGTGGCGGTGTTTAGTAAAATCACAGAGGCTTGCAGACTGAACCTTGAAATGTATAACAGTCTATTATTATTATTATTATTATTATTATTATTATTATTATTATTATTATTATTATTATTATTATTATTATTACTATTATTATTATTATTTCGTGTAGCTATTTCTAGCCTGGTGCAGCCCTTGTAAGGCAAACCCTCTGAAGAATAAGGGTGGCATCTGCCGTGTGTGAGTTGCGGTGGTGTTGGGTAGATTACAGATACCCAGTCCCCGATCCAGGGGAATGAACTATTTCACGTTAAAATCTCCGACCCGGCCCGAATCGATCCCGAGACCCTCCGGAGCGAAGGCGACTACGCTGACCGTTCAGATCTCTAGCCGAACACAGTCTATAATGAAGATGTATGTTATAAATTACTTCAAACACAGTATCAGACAGGATCTCAGTTTACCTTTTGATTGTGTGATCAAGTTGGCCGTGCGGGTTAGATGGCGTAGCTGTGAGCTTGCATTCGGGAGATGGTGGGTTCGAATCCTACCGTTAGCATCCTTGAAGAAGTTTTCCGTGATTTCCCATTTTGACACCAGGCGAACGCCGGCGCTGTACCTTTTTTTTGCTAGTTGTTTTACATTGCACCGACACAGATAGGTCTTATGGCGACGATGGGACAGGAAAGGGCTAGGAGTGGGAAGGAAGCAGCCGTGGCCTTAATTAAGGTAGAGCCCCAGCATTTGCCTGGTGTGAAAATGGGAAACCGCGGAAAACCATTTTCAGGGCTGCCGACAATTGGGTTCGAATCTACTATCTTCCGAATACTGGATACTGGCCGCACTTAAGCGACTGCAGCTATCGAGCTCGGTCACGTTGTACCTTAATAATTAAGGACTCTAGAATCTAGATCCTATCAGTTCCCCATCCTTTTGTGGCCGAAAACATTCTGTGTGTTAGTATTACGTTACTCTGTGGTGTAGTTGTTAGTGTGATTAGCTGCCATCCCCGGATTTCCGGGTTCGATTCCCGGATCTGACACGAAATTTGAAAAGTTGTACGAGGGCTGGAACGGGGTAAACTCAGGGAGATCAACTGAGTAGAGGGAGGTCCTCCTCTCCAGTTGTATCTCCCCGACCGACAGTCTCACGCTCCAGGACACTGCCCTTGAGGTAACAGAAGCGGGATTCCTCACAGGGTCCGAGGGAAAAACGAACCCTGGGTTGTAAACGGATTAAGAAAGAAAGTGCGACGTTAAGAACAAATATTTTTTTGCTAGTGGCTTGACGTCGCACCGACACAGATAGTTGGAGTTGGATGGAAGCGGCCGTGGTCTTAATTAAGGTACAGCCCCAGCATTTGCCTGTTGTGAAAATTGGAAACCACGGAAAACGTTCTTCAGGTCTGCCTGCAGTGGGATTCGAATCCACTATCTTCCGGATGCAAGCTCACAGCCGATCGCCCCTAACCGCACGGCCAACTCGCCCGGTCTTAAGAAAACTAGCCAGAACTTTCGAGGCTGAGAAATATCTTACAATTCGATGTCATACTAATCATATTTTTGGTTTCGTAGCAACCACACCACACCACACCACACCAGAGCTTTTAAGTTCTTGGCGGATTCGAGAATTATACCCGACATCTCTCAATCATCAGTCTTATAAACGAGTAGAAAGCCTGCCTTAGGTAACCGTTTTTAATTTATTTCCTGAAGTAAGTTTTCTCAATTTCTATTAAACTGCCATGTTACACTATCGTGATATCGGCCTGTTGAAAAAATGTACACTTGGGGGTTACGAATGTATATCAGTTATTGATCATCCTTTCAATAGCTATAGAGATTTTTCGCTGTCCGAATTTCGTCCTACAAGGATTCTTAAACGTGTCGGAGCTCGAGGACACGGAGTAGTCGCGTTTGAACATCCTCTAGCTACTTGCTACTTGCTGTACGTTGCACCGACCCAGAGAGGTCTTTTGGCGACGATGGGATAGGAAAGGCTTAGGAATGGGAAGAAAGCGGCCGTGGCCTTAATTAAGGTACAGCCCAAGCATTTGCCTGATATCAAAATGGGAAACCACGGAAAACATCCTCAGGGCTGCGGACAGTGGGGTTCGAACCCACTATCTCCCGGATGCTATCTCACAGGTGCGCGACCCTAACCGCACGGCCAACCAGCCCGGTTTGAACATCCTCATTTGCCATCGACGCTACTGGCGATCTTGGGAACAGAAGGACAACAAGTAACGAAGTGCGCCACTGAAGTCAGTATGGGAGTTGAGATTCAGTCCTCTTGAAGACTAGGTATCCATTTCATTGTGTAATTGGAAAATGGATATTCAGCACCCACTGTCCGGCAGTCATTAGAAGCATAGTCTGTTCATCACATTGTTATTCGTAACTCAGATGCGGACTGTGTCAGAACAGGGAACTACAGTAATTGCAGGGAAATTCAAGTTTGAATCTCACCAGTGATGGCAGGTATCCTGAGTGTTGTTATCCCTTACTAACTCTTGGGGTATTCTGGCACTTGAAATAAGTTAGTAAATTTATTTGAAGTCCTGAAAGACACCTTCCCAACTTAACCCTCCCGCAGCACATTTGTTTTAATGTAATATATTACGGGTCACACTCTCTCACTGGCTGATTAGTGGTGCTGATAGTGATTATTGATTTAAGGGGAGCTACAAGTAGAAAACTATCTTCAAGCTAATCAGTGGTGAAAAAAGAGGATTTTTACGCTTCGATGAATGAAGATGTGATCAAGATAAAGGAAAGGCTTACGAAGGGCCTTGAAGTTAAAGAATTTTGGCTTCCTTAACCTAACACGAATCGCGCTCGGAGAAGAACGAGTGTTGTCCAAGGGAGGTTGGACAAGAAAGATCAACGTAAGGAACTTGGTACAAGAAAGTGGAAGCATTGCTATCAATTCAAGCGGCCTTATGGTCGCTAGTTCACACTTCTAAGATAATAATAATAATAATAATAATAATAATAATAATAATAATAATAATAATATCTTTCCCTTTAAGTCCCACTAACTACGTTTAAGATTTTTGGAGACGCCGAAGTGCCTGAATTTAATCCCATGGGAGTTCCTTTACTTGCCAGTAAATCTTCCGACACGACGCTGACGTACTTGAGCACATTCAAATACCACCGGACTGAGCCAGGATAGAACCTGCCAAATTGGGGTCAGCAGTCCAGCGCCTCAACCGTCTGAGCCACTCAGCCCGGCACTTCCAAGGGAGAGTTCTAGTCTTGGAGGAGTGTCGCTTCCTAATTCCCCCCTAACTCGCATTCATCTTTATTCCCGATGACGTCCATTAAGTCGTCTATTACGTAACGCATATATCTTGCGGTCGCCTCTTACGACAGGTGGGGTTTATCATAGCCTCCAAGAGATCAACAAGGAACTATTTGAATAATGCACAGTAGCTACTTTGACGGGAACTCGATAAGCGTTTTCCAAGAATGCCAACTGACTTTAGAGAGGAGAGAAGGAATAAACAGATAATCTAGACACAGATAAAGATACAACAAATATTTAAAATTTGTACATGTTCTAAGAAGCTCCAGTGTGCAGTGTGGGGATTAAACCTAAAATGACTTCCCATACTCATTGAAAGTAGCTTCAAAATAAAGCCACTTGTTTCTAGTGCATAACTGAAAAAAAATTAACTGCTTGCATTATTTTCCGTGTCCGTCTGTTATATTTCTCTCTCTCTCACACACACAATAATAATAATAATAATAATAATAATAATAATAATAATAATAATAATAATAATAATAATAATAATGTCCGCCTCTGTGGTGTAGTGGTTAGTGTGATTAGCTGCCACCACCAGAGGCCCGGGTTTGATTCCCGGCTCTGGCACGAAATTTGAAAAGTGGTACGAGGGCTGGAACGGGGTCCACTCAGCCTCGGGAGGTCAATTGAGTAGAGGTGGGTTCGATTCGCACCTCAGCCATCCTCGAAGTGGTTTTCCGTGGTTTCCCACTTCTCCTCAAGGCAAATGCCGGGATGGTACCGAACTTAAGGCCACGGCCGCTTCCTTCCCCCTTCCTTGTCTATCCCTTCCAATCTTCCCATCCCCCCGCAAGGCCCTTGTTCAGCATAGCAGGTGAGGCCGCCTGGGCGAGATACTGGTCATCCTCCCCAGTTGTGTCCCCCGACCCAGAGTCTGAAGCTCCAGGACACTGCCCTTGAGGTGGTAGAGGTGGGATCCCTCGCTGAGTCCTCAGCTACCTTGTGCTGGCATTTTAATTTTACACCATTTAGGCTGTTTACGTGTCAATTTTGACGTTCTGTTTTACATTACCAGATGAGTTTTTAATAACATTTTTCGATAAACACCAAATGTGTTGCCAGATATCTTCTGCATGCCGACATCGTACTACGTGCTGTGTTGAATGGACATTTTTCTGCCTTTCAAAAATTGGACTACCTCTACCAGGTTTGAACTCGCGATTTTGGAATCCGGAGAGCGATACTCCACCTCATGGTTAAAGTTAACTCAAGATGATAGTAGAGGACGGAAGAAAAGTATTAAACAATCTGCAGGCTCAATACTAAGTTTTGATGTGTACGTGTACCAGTCGCGATATGCATAGTGAAACTATCGGTCTCGTACAAATATGTTAAGGTTCATTCAAGCCGGAAATGAATCATGGTGTTTAATTTCATTTCTGTAGGTCATTGGTGTTGGTGCCAGATGTCACTGAATTCAAGAGAAACGATCCATGTTTGATATTAGGTGTTATGAGTCATTATGCAGCACTTCTTTCTTTCTTTCTTTCTTTCTTTCTTTTTTTCTTTCTTTCTTTACTAACCTGTTTACTGTCCAGGGTTGGTTTTCCCTCGGACTCAGCGAGGGATCCCACCTCTACCACCTCAAGGGCAGTGTACTGTAGCGTGAGACTTTGGGTAGGAGATACAACTGGAGAGTAGGACCAGTAACTCGCCCAGGCGGCCTCACCTGCTATGCTGTGGGAGATGTAAAGATTGGAAGGAGTAGACAAGGAAGAGGGAAGGAAGCAGCCGATGCTTTAAGTTAGGTACCTTCCTAGCATTTGCCTGGCGGAGAAGTGGGGAACTACGGAAAATCACTTCTAGGATGACTGAGGCGAGAATCGAAACGCCATCTACTCAGTTGACATCCCGAGGCTGCTGAACCACGTTCCAGTCCTCGTACAACTTTTCAAATTTCGTGGCAGAGCCGGGAATCGAACCCGGGCCTCCGGGAGTGGCAGCTAATCACACTTACCACACCACAGAGGCGAACCGCATCACTTCTAATGTTTCAATTTACACAAGCCAGCCATCTTGAAAACGTGCAGCTGATCTGTTTGACAAATATTTTTAAGAATTTATTTTTTAACCTTCAACTAAGTGCGCTTTTCACTTGTAGCTAGGTTGGCTCTTGAGATATACAAGGTGTTTGGGAGTTAAGTACAAATATCTTTCTCTGCTAGTTATTAGTAGTGCCCTGAATGCATATAACTTTAAAATAATGTCCTATTTTAAAAGTTGAAAAAGAAATGAAGTTGGAAATTTGATGTTTATAGCTCAGGTGGTATTTATTGATGAACTACTTAGAGTTTTGCCGACATACTGTACCGTACCCAGGGGTAAATACCCTCTAGGACGATGCCTCCATTCCTGTATGAACATCCGACTAACTCAGGGTTGGGCAGAGTGTGGGTTGGTTGTCGATTGGGTCAGGATAAAGTCGAAGTTCAACACTAAAATAGCAATCAATGACAGGAAATGGAGGTATAACACGAATGAGAAACAATCATAGGGGGTAAGATGGATTTATTAACAAATATCCCCGATCAAATCACACGAAAATAATTGAATAAAAAAAATAATAACTTGTAAAAAAATGAACTCAAAGTGTAAAAATAATTCGAAATCAGAAACGTTAATAGAGTAATGTACACATCTGACATTAAAAAGAACAAGTTCAACAAAGAACATTAATATAAATCAAGATTGAGTATCTTCTCATAGTCCAATGTTTATGTTGTATGGCAACAAGTGTACGCAAACACTGCCATTGGTATTTCCGTATGGAGTTTCACACTATCGCATCCCAACGATACGGTATCAAAATTAAGTTACTCCCGAGAGTCATCAAACTATTTCCGTAAAATCAAAGTTACATTAAAAGAAAATTTACGACGGAAAGAAAAATAATTAAGACGCACCGGACGCTATGTAAGTAATGCAAAATACTAGGGGCAAATCCTACACTATAATTACAATAATTCAAATAATCAAACTAAACATATATATACATCGGATATCGAGTAAAGTCTTAAATGCTACACTGCTTCTAATGTGAATCCCGGTTCACTACAAAAGATCTAGACAGAACTAGATGAACCAACGATACATCAGCACTCGGGCTGTTCCCTTTAACAACAACGAGACAAGGTATGCAATCACAAAATAATAAGGTAAACCCATCCTGTAAGAGAAAAACATATAAATACTCCTTGATGTCATGAAGAAAGCAATGGGCAACATTGCCTCCTTCTGCTGCGTTTGAGCGCTCAATAGCGCGGTCATCCGTCATGTACATCCGGGTAGATCACGAGCTGTAAAGAAATATAGAACTCCACTACGCTAAAGATTGGATTTTGTCTCCCGTGGCCGCCGCAAGGAAATACTGTCTCTTTCACACATGCCGATAACACAGGCCAGGAATTAGCTTGCCATGAGATAACGCCCATCATCAACTACACGGAAACTCCCGTATATTAATCGCTTCTTAGCATGCTTGGGCCATTTAACAACATCAGACTCAATAGTCTGGAATTAACACTGTCCATTCTGATCACAATATACTCAGAAGACGCTAAGCAGACACATACATCTGCATAATTTCTCTCTATCTTGTCAAGCATACAACCGGCCTGCACCAATACATTATAATTAAGCATGCAATTATTATCTCATCATTCCTCATGAATCCTACTGGCCTTTCCACATAACGAGACGCTGTTCGAGTCCTTGGCAGACCATCAGGCAAACAGAATCCAACTTAACTTCAAAGATCTTACTTTAACAACGACGTTCTGCAGCTCCTTCTGGCAGCTTCTGTAAAACCATGCATCATGCAAAATAGCTATACCTGTCTCTCTGAATAACCGAAATAAAATAAATTGATACGTGTTTGACGTAATATAGAAATGAACCTGTCGATCTAGCCCTTCTAGCCTATATTTAAGGAAAACTCGGAATATCCTACTCTAAATACTATATTTACAACAATAACTGATCCTATTAATCCCTCATTTTCCCAAACATCTAATCATAAAGCAAAATGAAAATAAAATAAACATGCATTAATCTCGTATCCGAATCTACCATAGTGACAAAATTAAACAAATACATGCCGTCAGGCTTACTTTAAATGAAAATAAAAATTCTATCTACACTGCCCTAGTACCTTAACATAACTTACATATCATGCCATATATAATACGTGCATCTTACTTTAGATAACTCTCGGGGAACCAGGATAGCAGCTTACATCCCCACTAATTTTTGGGATCTACACCATGTTAATCACATCCTTAACATGTGGGAATGCACTTCCTTCCTCTGCAGGTGTATCCATCATCTTGCTGGAAAACAATTCACTGGAACACAGAAGACTATTATTGATAACCTCTTCACTGCTTAATGCTGCGAGCCGAGATACCCTTTCTTTTACCAGATCAGCTAACACACTGATTCACATATATATAACACACTTCACTTAAAGGGTAAAATTACAGTTTTAAAGCAGCCCACGGTTCGGTACGGAAGTTCCACGCGAATACGCGCCCGTCGCGAAATAGTGAAACACTAGCACGTTTCCACAACACTTGTTATTCAGCGGTCACTACACCGTCTTTATCGATTAAAAGTAAACTTTGTCAAAATTGTACTACTTCATTTACACAAGTACAGTAAATATTACGACTGCACAATTAGAAGTATCAATGAGAACCAGTTACTATTTCTGGAATAACGCCACGTTAATTACAATCACCAGTCACAGAGTTGGTACATCCGCACTGTTCAAACTTTTCCTACAGAGTGCCGAGTTAGTACATCCGTACTGCTCAAATTTCAACTACAGAGTCCAGAGTTAGTACAACCGTACTGCTCAAATCTTTGCTACTGAATCGATGCATCCGCACTGTTCAAACTTTTACTGCCGAATCACGAGTTAGTACAACCGTTCTGCTCAAATCTTTGCTACAGAGTGACGCTCACCAGAGCTTGGGTTACTGAGGAGGCTTCGGTGACGCTAATAATGTTGGGGTTCCCAGGTATCTGAACCAACCACCAATCAGAGAATTCGTCATGTATGATGATACAATACTTATTGTGATATATTTATAAAACACAGCTCAAACATTAGCAAATCTCTTCCACCAATTTCTATGATACATTTCCAAATATATCTAACTTCAGAAACTGTGGAAAACCGATTGTCTACAGAAACTGACTTTATCCACAGAGCGTGTTGGTCATCCTGGAATTAATATATATGACGCGGTGTAGCCTCCATGTTTGCCAAATCCTTAAGTTCCCATTGGCTGAAATATCTTGCTTGGTCAGCATGTAATACACGTGTCGATCCTTGCCAGCGCGTGGGTACGCTTACTTTCTCACGGTCATACGGAAATATGAAGCAATATCCAGCAACTTACAGTCTTGCTCAACATCCGGTATTAACTATCTTGGGATACGATACTTTAACATATTAGACTGTAACTTTTATAAATGAATTTCACATATTTGGTCAAATAATGTTCCAATTATTATTATGGGCCGGTCGGATACGGCTCAATACATTACAATATTTTCCGGTGTGAAAACGTTTGCTTCTTGTACCTAGAACGTTACGTGATGAAGCCGCAGTGAAGTGATGTCCGACTCGTTGGCTGAATGGTCAGCGTACTGGCCTTCGGTTCAGAGGGTCCCGGGTTCGATTCCCGGCCGGTTCGGGGATTTTAATCTTCATTGGTTAATTCCAATGGCCCGGGGTCTGGGTGTTTGTGCTGTCCCCAACATCCCTGCAACTCACACACCACACATAACACTATCCTCAACCACAATAACACGCAGTTACCTACTCACGGCAGATGCCGCCCACCCTCATCGGAGGGTTTGCCTTACAATGGCTGCACTCGGCTAGAAATAGCCACACGAAATTAAAATTAAAAAGTGAAGTGATGTGTACAGCTACAGTGGCATGAACGACCTAGAATTGCTTCTTAGACTTTTTTTTTTTTTTTTGCTAGTTGCTTTACGTCGCACCGAGACAGATAGGTCTTATGGCGATGATGGGATAGGAAAGGGCTAGGAGTGGGAAGGAAGCGGCCGTGGCCTTAATTAAGGTACAGCCCCAGCATTTGCCTGGTGTGAAAATGGGAAACCACGGAAAACCATTTTCAGGGCTGCCGACAGTGGGGTTCGAACCTACTATCTCCCGAATACTGGATACTTCTTACACTTTACTCATTCGGAAGGCCGCAGTGGAATGATGGCCTTAGAATTGCTTCTAACCAGTAGTATAGTCAGGATCGACCGACGGGGTGGGGTTATAGATACAAAATATGATAGAACACAATGAAGGTGCTTGTGCGTGTGTGGTGCGCACATGCATGAGTGTTATTATAAGGACACTGATACAAGTGAATTATGTTGATATTCAACACTACAAAATCTTACATTAAAATACAGAACAAGAACAATGTGATCAAGGTTAACAGTTTTACAGCAAATTGTATGTTAGGATTACAATCTCAAATCCAACTTTCGAGACTTCTTAGAAAATAGATTCGTATTCGGGAGATAGTAGGTTCGAACCCCACTATCGGCAGCCCTGAAGATGGTTTTCCGTGGTTTCCCATTTTCACACCAGGCAAATGCTGGGGCTGTACCTTAATTAAGGCCACGGCCGCTTCCTCCCCACTCCTAGTCCTTTCCTGTCCCATCGTCACCATAAGACCTATCTGTGTCAGTGCGACGTAAAGAAACTAGAAAAAAAAGAAAATAGATTCAAGACATCTGTTTGTTTTACAGTTATGTATCACCGAGCTCGATAGCTGCAGTCGCGTATGTGCTGCCAGTATCGAGTCTTCGGGAGATAGTGGGTTCGAACCTCACTGTCGCCAGGCCAGAAGCTGGTTTCCCATTTTCACACCAGACTGTACCTTAATTAAGGCCAAGGCCGCTTCCTTCCCACTCCTAGTTCGTTCCTGTCCCGTCGTCGCCATAAGGCCTATCTGTGTCGGTGCGACGCAAAACAACTTGTAAAAAAAAAAATGTATCTCTGAATGTTCAATACAGCCAATCCATGAGTCGACTTTCACATTTTATTGTCAGTTTCTTTTTATTTTCTTTTGTAAAAATTCCATTGACTGCGCCCCGACTTCTAACACATTACGCATGCAGAATATATCCTGAAGCCGTAGTGAAGTGATGCGTACAGCTGCAGTGCAATGATATGTTTAGAATGGCTTCTTACACACGGTACTGCGGGTGGTATAAGCCGAGGGGCAAACGTAGCTACTACCTAGCTCACAACCATCAGATTCTACTTCAAGCTCCTTCCCCGGACAAGCCCATCACTATATTTAAAGCAATATACGGCCGATATATTATATTTTACGAATTGCGGACATTCATCCCTACCTTCGATAAGATTATTTTTACTTATCTCTTCATTCCACCCTGACCCGGCCACTGACTGGAAAACAGGTTGTAGGTTTTCGAAACAGCCTGTATATAAGGCGATCAGAATAAAAGTGGTGCGAGTCCACAGCAACCGTCAATGAAATACTCATTGTTTTAGAAACTATCAAATAAAAAGTCAGACACTGTTTAAATCTCAAGTGCATTTATTTATAAACAAAAATACTTTTTTACCTATAGTATAGGAATATAAATACCTGAAATAAAATATCATCATCATCATCATCATCATCTGTTTACCCTCCAGGTTCGGTTTTTCCCTCGGACTCAGCGAGGGATCCCACCTCTACCGCCTCAAGGGCAGTGTCCTGGAGCTTCAGACTCTTGGTCGTGGGATACAACTGGGGAGAATGACCAGTACCTCGCCCAGGCTGCCTCACCTGCTATGATGAACAGGGGCCTTGTGGAGGGAGGGGAAGATCGGATGGGATAGGCAAGGAAGAGGGAAGGAAGCGGCCGTGGCCTTAAGTTAGGTACCATCCCGGAATTCGCCTGGAGGAGAAGTGGGAAACCACGGAAAACCACTTCCAGGATGGCTGAGGTGGGAATCGAACCCACCTCTACTCAGTTGACCTCCCGAGACTGAGTGGACCCCGTTCCAGCCCTCGTACCACTTTTCAAATTTCGTGGCAGAGCCGGGAATCGAACCCGGACCTCCAGGGGTGGCAGCTAATCACGCTAACCACTACACCACAGAGGCGGACAATAAAATATATAACTGAAAGTAAATATTGACAATAAACCATTGACTTACTTCACTTGTGCGCTGGAAATGATGAAGTATTTCACAGTGAACATTTAATTTATCACTTGCATGTGACTTTCAATTGTTATGAATATTTTACATTCCTCTGTAAGCAATAGTTATAAATAATTGCAATAATTTCCTGAAAAAAACAGTCTAAGTTAATTGTATAAGGGGCAGTCAAATGAAAACCGAACACCCGCCATAACACACATTCAGCGCGAAAGGTGGCAACACTGTAGTTGCGTATCGATACTGCCATCGCTGTGGTAGAAATGCATAGTGACAACTCACATGTGCATGCAGTTGTTGGGTTATGTCTTTGTTGGCGGGAGGACTGGTCTAGTGTGTTCGTCCAGCTGTAGAAATGGTGGCAAGCAAGAACAACAGAGAAGTGTGATTCGTTTTCTGGCGGCGCGGCGTTATGAAGACACTTTGACTGCGACGCGCCGTAAAGTAAAAACACCCTGGAATGCTGTCGGACGGAGTCAATCCTGTTGAATGATAGTGTTCACCCCCATACTTCAATTTGGCGAAGGGTACGATTCAGCGATTTGATTGGGAAACACTTCAGCATCCTCCGTACATCCCGGATCTTTCACCTTGTGATTTTCACATTTTTGGCAACCTGAAGAAAGTTATTCGTGGCGGTTTCATTCAGACTAGGAAGTGCAAGAGTGGGTGTGGTTGTGGATCTGTCAATGACCTGCCTCTTTGTACAAAACTGGAATTGAACGTCTCGTCTCCCAGTGGGCTAAATGTATTAACGCTTTTGGTAATTACTTTTGTTGTAGCGGCTGCTCGGTTTTCATTTGTCTGCCCCTTGTACATCATTTCATCTTAGATGATGAGCATCAACTCTAACAAGCTGTGACTAGCGGTTATTTGGCACTACAGTATACAATAGTTCCCTCTGTGGATCAGTGGTAGTGTGTCGCTTTCCGAATTCCAATATCGTGGATTCAAACCCGGCAGAGGTAATTGTATTTTCAAAGAGCAGAAAAATGGCCATTCGACAATCCATGACGTACGATGTTGGCATGTAATATGTGTCTGGTTACACACTTGGTGCCTACCGAAAAAATTAATTAAAACAGTCATAGATCTGCTTTACTCTGCCATCTAGTAGATTAAAACGGGAAGTATAAATTGACGAGCAGGCAGTCTAGATAGCGTCAAATTAAAATACCTGTTTACGGTAACTGAGGACATACTATTATAATGGCGTGTGGCCTCTGGAGCGGCCTGGTGCAATTCTTTCGATTTAAGGCCGTATAGGCGAATTGCGTGCCTGTAAGGATGTGACCCTATCTAATATGAATTCTAATGCTGAAGACAGCTGAATCACCCAGCCCCCGAGCCGTACGAATTAACTTATGAAAGTTAAAATTTTCGACCCGGCCGGGAATCGAACCCGTGATTTCTTCGATAATATGCCAGCTTGTTAACCATTCAGCCATGGGGCCGGACGTTATCTTTATTATTATTATTATTATTATCATTATTATTATTGTTGTTGTTGTTGTCGTCTGACACTATTGGAAGGTTCTTGAGGAGAGGGTAGTAAATTGGTGGAATAAATGGTAGTAAACCCAATATGGGTCCGCCTCTGTGGTGTAGTGGTTAGCGTGATTAGCTGCCACCCCCGGAGGTCCGGGTTCGATTCCCGGCTCTGCCACGAAAATTTGAAAAGTGGTACGAGGGCTGGAACGGGGTCCACTCAGCCTCGGGAGGTCAACTGAGTAGAGGTGGGTTCGATTCCCACCTCAGCCATCCTGGAAGTGGTTTTCCGTGGTTTCCCACTTCTCCTCCAGGCGAATGCCGGGATGGTACCTAACTTAAGGCCACGGCCGCTTCCTTCCCTGTTCCTTGCCTATCCCTTCCAATCTTCCCATCCCTCCGCAAGGCCCCTGTTCAGCATAGCAGGTGAGGCCGCCTGGGCGAGGTACTGGTCATACTCCCCAGTTGTATCCCCGACCAAGAGTCTGAAGCTCCAGGACACTGCCCTAGGCGGTAGAGGTGGGATCCCTCGCTCAGTCCGAGGGAAAAACCGAACCTGGAGGGTAAACAGATGATGACGATGATGAAACCCAATATGGTCTGCCACTGTGGTGTAGTGGTTAGTGTGGTTAGCTGCCACCCCCGTAGGCCCGGGTTCGATTCCCGGTTCTGCCACGAAATTTGAAAAGTGGTACGAAGGCTGGAACGGGGTTCACTCAGCCTCGAGAGGTCAACTGAGTAGAAGTGGGTTCTATTCCCACCTCAGCCCTCCTGGAAGTGGTTTTCCATGGTTTCCCATTTCTGCTCCAGGCAAATGCCGGGATGGTACCTAATTTAAGGCCACTGCCGCTTCCTTCCCTCTTCCTTGTCTATCCCTTCCAATCTTCCCATCCCCCGCAAGGCCCCTGTTCAGCATAGCAGGTGAGGCCGCAAGGGCGAGGCACTGGTCATCCTCCCCAGTTGTATCCCCCGACCCAAATCCTGAAGCTCCAGGACATTGCCATTGAGGTGGTAGAGGTAGGATCCTTAGCTGAGTCCGAGGGAAAAACCGACCCTGGAGGGTAAACAGATAAAGGAGAAGAAGAAGAAGAAGAAACCCAACATATCCTTTTCGTTGACGTCAGTAACTCGACGTTGCTGACAGTAAACAAACTCCTGATCTGGCAGCGAAAGTGCACGTCTTCTTTTAGAAGACTTCTGAATTATTTCGAAGTAAACTGCTTCAAAATTGTGGCTGTATTTTTTTTTACTTCGTAAACAATATGCTTACTTCTTCGTGGTCTATCGAAACCAGCAGCATCAGGCACAGGTAGTTCTTCACTGTCCAGTTGATTTGGTTCATATTATTGTTCAATTCATCATACAAATGAAACCAACAGTCTTCTTTTTCTACCACTTTTCCCACACCTGTGGGGTCGCGGGTGCGACCTGTGTCACACAAGTGGATTTGGCCCTGTTTTACGGCTGGATGCCCTTCCTGACGCCAACCCTATGTGGAGGGATGTAATCACTATTGCGTGTTTCTGTGATGGTAGGTAGTGTAGTGTGCTGTCTGAATACGAAGAGGGTCAGAAGAATAAATCAGAGGAGATTAAAATCCCCGACCCGGCCGGGAATCGAACCCGGGACCCTCTGAACCGAAGGCCTCAACGCTGACCATTCAGCCAATAAGTCGAACAAATGAAAACAGCAGTAAGAACCAAATAAAATAACAGACTGCAAAGTCAACAGCACAGCACAGGTTGTTATGTGAAGTGGAGTTGCTTCTTTGTGGATATCTGTTTCATTTTTCTTGCTAGCGGCTTTACTTCGCACCGACACAGATAGGTCTTATGGCGACGATGGGATAGTAAAGGTCTAGGAGTTGGAAGGAAGCGGCCGTGGCCTTAATTAATGTACAGCCTCAGTATTTGACTGGTGTGAAAATAGGTAACCACCGGGCGAGTTGGTCGTGCCGTTAGGGGCGCGATGCTGTGAGCTCGCACCCGGGAGATAGTGGGTTCGAACCCCAGTGTCGGCAGCCCTGAAGGTGGTTTTCCGTGGTTTCCCATTTTTACACCAGGCAAATACTGTGGCTGTTCCTTAATTAAGGCCACGGCCGCTTCCTTCCCATTCCTAGGCCTTTCCTGTCCCATCGTCGCCTTAAGACCTATCTGTGTCGGTGCGACGTAAAGCAATTAGCAAAGAATGGGAACCCACGGTAAACCATCTTCAGGGCTGCCAACATTGGGATTCGAACTCACTATCTCCCGGATGCAAGCTCACGGCCACGCGCCGCTATCCGCACGGCCAACTCGCCGGGTGATATCTGTTTCAGTGTTCTGATAACGTATAACAAAAACCGTTAAGTAATATATTCATTTTATTGTTCGTGTAGAAAGATTTCACACTGTTGCATCTACGAGGGCTGAAAATAAATTAGTGGTGATATTTACATATATTGTACACGAGAGCGATCCTTCAAGTAGTGAGGCACTGCACCGTGTACCCAGAGCAAGGCGGCATTGCCACTGGTGTCCTGCGCCTTCCTCGCATCTGGAAACGGGTGTGGCATGTTCCAGGGGGTTACGTTGAAGGCTTCTGGAGTTATGGTGGTCCAGCGATAGATGGTTTTGAATTTGTGTACGCATGTTGCCACTACCCTTTTCCAGACATCATATCAAACCTCAAGATATAAATTTGTTAGTACATAGACTTAGAGCACTTGTATTCTGTGAGCCTCATGTTTTAATTCTTAAACCATTTGCATCCGGAATATTGAACTCATGCAATACATTCTTTTTTTTTTTTTTTTTTGCTATTTGTTTTACTTCGCACTGCCTCAGACAGGTCTTATGGCGGCAATAGAATAGAACACGGCCAGGACGGACACAACCTGCCTGAAGTGAAATCTTTTTTTTTTTTTTTTGCTAGGGGCTTTACGTCGCACCGACACAGATAGTCTTATGGCGACGATGGGATAGGAAAGGCCTAGGAGTTGGAAGGAAGCGGCCGTGGCCTTACTAAGGTACAGCCCCAGCATTTGCCTGGTGTGAAAATGGAAAACCACGGAAAACCATCTTCAGGGCTGCCGATAGTGGGATTCGAACCTACTATCTCCCGGATGCAAGCTCACAGCCGCGCGCCTCTACGCGCACGGCCAACTCGCCCGGTGAAGTGAAATCTAGTCATGGCTGCCCACAGTGGGGTTCGAACCCACCATCTCCTGAATACAAGTTCAAAGATAATAATAATTTCGTGTGGCTATTTCTAGCCGAGTGCAGTCCTTGTAAGACAGACCCTCCGACGAGGGTGGGCGGCATCTGCCATGTGTAGGTAAATGCGTGTTATTGTGGTGGAGGATAGTGTTGTGTGTGGTGTGTGAGTTGCAGGAATATTGGGGACAGCACAAACCCCCAGCCCCCGAGCCATCGGAATTAACCAATGAAGGTTAAAATCCCCGACACGGCCCGGAATCGAACCCGGGACCCCCTGAACCGAAGGCCGGTACGCTGACCATTCAGCCAACGAGTCGGACAGTTCAAGGATAAATGACGGCGACTGTGCTGTCAACTTGCTCGGAACAGATGGTTTTCTGGCTGAAGACGGGAAAAGCTTGAGTTCCAATTAGAATAGGCCTATATCAATTATTGTACCAACTAACATTATATTCTCTGTAATGAACCATGAGATGTCAATGTTATTTAAATCATTCGCACTACCGCTATAATGCATTCATCTAAATGGATATTTGTGACATTAATAACTGAAGTCGACCTCATTGGCGCAGCCGGTAAATCGTTCTCGTTCAGCTTTTCTTGGATAGTAGGTTCGTTTTTCTTTCTCTGAAAATGTGTAGCAATTGACTTATTATTATTATTACTAATACCACAATATTCCTGCGCCATGTTAGTACCATATTACGTCCCTAGTATGCCTCTTTAGTGATGCCTAGGCCATCTATGGCAACCAATGGCGGAACTGTTGAGAATCAAACCAGTCTTCGGGTTGAACACACAACGACAAAAATGACATTACCACGATATACCTTATACAGTCCCGAGCGAGATGGCTACGCAATTCGTGTCGTGTAACTTTCAGAGGTTTTTGTGGTCGTTATTTTTATCATGTCACGTTCATGTTATTAATCTCTTCAGAACGAAACTTACAAATATGGAAATCTTATGAAGAACAGCTATTTCATCAGAGGCGTATTAACTATTACTCAGCCCCTTAGTGCAGGTGTAGCGCAGGCCCCGGCTTGTCCAGTGATCTTAAATCCAGGACTGAGGGCTCATGAGCAATGCTAGGTAGTAGAGCTGAGGATATCCACAGCTGAACGTACGAACCATTTGGCAAGCTCCCCTGTGGGTGGAAGTGTAGTCGTAAGAGGAGATTCTTCCAACAGCTCGCAACTGTGGTAGCACGGTTTATGGACCACGGGGCCATTCTGCCATTCTTCTGACATTCATGTCAGCCTCCTCGCTTTCATTTTCCCTACTCGACTTCCGTTCGACTGCTTTTCTTACCTACCGACTCCGACGGTGTTCAGTTTGTGAGCCCCAGTATGCCATTCATTTTCACGCCCTTCGTAGTGCTTTCTTTTCTTTATCCGATGCCATAATTCTTCAAAAGTGTATGATTAAGGTTAAGTGCTGATAGTCACCTAGTATTAATTTTTAAAATAGTGATTACCATCAGTCTTCTTGGTAGACCAAGGTCCTTAACGAGCTTGTTTGTTTCCTTTTTTTTTGGCATTCACTATTCGTTCGTGAGGGGCTGCCTGGCCGAGGCGGTAAAGGCGTACTCGGTTCGCCCGGAAGGACGTGGGTTAGAATCCCCGTCAGGATTTCCACTTCCGGAGGTGCATATGGCTCTGAGGTTCACTCAGCCTATACCAAACATGAGTACCAGGTTAATTCCTGGGGGCAAAGGCGGCCGGGCGTAGAGCTAACCACTCTACCCCATCAAGTGCCGAGGTTGCGAATAGTGGAAGCCTTTACCTTCCACCACTCCCAGGGCTTTCATGGCCTGTACGGAGATGACTTTGCTTTGCTTTTTTATTCGTTCATGATCATGTACGACAGGGTTTTCAGGATTCATCTCTAAAAGGATGGATATAGCTTTCTGTATGTATAATATAACGTGAACTACTTCGTGACCTCATGTCTTTACAAGGTTCTCCTCTAAAGGGATGGTTCTAGCATTTTGTATGCCCAATATAACGTGGGCTACTTCACGACACGTGTTTACAAGATTCTTCTCAAAAGGGATGGTTCTAGCATTCTGTATGCCCAATATAACATGAACTACTTCATGACAAGTGTTTACAAGATTCTCCTCAAAAGGGATGGTTCTAGCGTTCTATATATGTCCAATATAACATGAACTACTTCATGACAAGTGTTTACAAGATTCTTCTCAAAAGGGATGGTTCTAGCATTCTGTATGTTCAATATAACATGAACTACTTCATGACAGGTGTTTACAAGATTCTTCTCAAAAGGGATGGTTCTAGCATTCTGTATGCCCAATAAAACATGAACTACTTCATGACAAGTGTTTACAAGATTCTCCTCAAAAGGGATGGTTCTAGCGTTCTATATATGTTCAATATAACATGAACTACTTCATGACAAGTGTTTACAAGATTCTCCTCAAAAGGGATGGTTCTAGCGTTCTATATATGTTCAATATAACATGAACTACTTCATGACAAGTGTTTACAAGATTCTCCTCAAAAGGGATGGTTCTAGCGTTCTATATATGTTCAATATAACATGAACTACTTCATGACAAGTGTTTACAAGATTCTCCTCAAAAGGGATGGTTCTAGCGTTCTATATATGTTCAATATAACATGAACTACTTCATGACAAGTGTTTACAAGATTCTCCTCAAAAGGGATGGTTCTAGCATTCTGTATGCCCAATATAACATGAACTGCTTCATTGCCACGTGCGTTTGCAAGATTATCCTCTAAAGGGATGGTTCCAGCAATTTGTATGTCCAATATAACGTGGAGTACTACTTCATGACCACGGAGCAATGTGCTTACAAGGTTCTCTTCTAACAGGATCGATCTAACCAATACGATATAAAAAATCATCAAGAGATCATTTCGAAGTAAAAATTGAGAATTACGATCCTAGGTCAAGGTAGAAATAATTTTTGGTGGCCTTCTCCAGGTACTCTCCCACAGTCTCTCAAGATGACTCATGGGATTATTCCCACTCACGGAGAACACATGAGGCCGATGATCATGACGAACGTTAGTAAACAGTGTAAATGGAAATTGTGGAGTATTAGGTAGAAGTAAATCTACAATAGAAAATATGTTCCACCAAAAGTTAGCAGTACGACGAATTATCATATTTTACCAATAAATTGCAAACTCATGAATGTCTGGTGTGAAGACGGAAGTGAATAGAACGTGACATGCTGACACAACCACTATTCGTCCTTTGTGATTGACTTGTGATCCTGACAAGCATTTTCTGTGGGATGTTCGCACGAGTTGATTAGTGTAGTTTTTAAATTTAATCAATCAAATTTTAGCACACGCAATCTTTAGGCGGAAGTTTGGGAAACATGAGTTGCTTACACATCAGATGCTTGCCGCGTTCAAATCATAACAAACATTCACGAATAGATTCCTCCACACAGTTACTTTCAAAGGTACTGTTGAATTCTCAATAGTTAGGTAAGGTTAGGTTCTGTGATTAGCCTGAGGCCTAAAAAATGAAGGAAAAATAAATAAAAACGTTTTGTGCTGATGGTATATTACTAAAATATTATATTTCGATATCATTACACTATCAAGTATTTTATCCTATTTTGGTTCTACTGGAGCGTGGCAGCCGAGTGGCATCATCACTGCTTCTCACCAAGGTGGCCACGATTCGAATCCCGGCCAATGCATATGGGGGCTTTTAAATGAAGGGACACATTCCTCTTATTCGGATTCCACGTAAAATTGGAAGTCCCATAGTTATGATCGTGATATCTAGTCACGTAAAATTACAAGATCACATGTTTTCTTGGTACTAACTTTTTTAAATATTTCGTTATAAACAATAAATTATCTGCAATCTTTTGCAAACGAACCTTACTGCAAGATTTTGTAACGTACAAAAATCCCATGGATATTTTTACTTTCTTTCTTTCTTTCTTTCTTTCTTAATCTTTTTACCCTCCAGGGTGCGTTTTTCCCTCGGATTTAGCGAGAGATCCCGCCTATACCGCCTCAAGGGCAGTATCCTGGAGAGTGAGACTTTGGGTCGGGGATACAGCTGGGGAGAAGGACCAGAACCTCGCCCACACGGCCTCACCTGCTATGCTGAACAGGGGCCTTGTGGGAGGATGGGAAGTTTGGAAGGGACAGACAAGGAAGAGGGAAGGAAGCGGCCGTGGCCTTAATTTACTGTAGGTACCATCCCGGCATTCGCATGGAGGAGAAGTGGGAAACCACGGAAAACCACTTCGAGGATGGCTGAGGTGGAAACCGAACCCGCCTCTACTCAGTTGACCTCCCGAAGCTGAGGACCCCGTTCCAGCCCTCGTGCCACTTTCTAAATTTCGTGGCAGAGCCGGGAATCGAACCCGGGACTCCGGGGGGGGGTGGCAGTTAACCACGCTAACCACTACACCAAAGACGCGGACGATATTTTTACTAATGCGTCTATTTAAGATATTTTAACATGATTCTTCTTCTTCTTCTTCTTGGCGTTTTTCTCCGTTTATCGAGGTCGGCACTTAATGTCGGATTGGCTCAGTTCTACAGCCGGATGACTTTCCTGACGCCAACTATATGTGGGGAGTGTTATTGAATTCTCAATGGTTAGGTTAGGTTCTGTGATTAGATTGATGCCTACAAAACATTAGTCTTCTTCACTATCAATCACTTTGTGACCTGAAAATCTTTGTATTCATTATTGCGTGTTTCTGGGGTGCTTGGTATTGTGGTGTGTTGTGTGTAGATGAGGAGGACATGTGTATTAAGACGAACACAAACACCCAGTCCGAGCCAGAGAAATTAAACACACGCAGTAAAATCCTCAATCTGGCTGGGAATAGAACTCGGTGCCCTGCGACCGGAAGTTCAATAGGCTGAACATGTACCCAAAGAGCAACAGATATTTTAACGTGATTGTCAAGATATTATATTGCTTCAGACAAGACTTTTGTAGATTTTAGGGTCTAACAAGTCACTTTTCAAAATGTTATAAATGAGCCTTCTCTTCAGTTATTGCTTTGTCATATTGGGAGTAATATAATAACATAACATCGGTCCGACTCGTTGGCTGAATGGTCAGCGTACTGGTCTTCGGTTCAGAGGGTCCCGTGTTCGATTCCTGGCCGAGTTGGGTACTTTAATCGCTTCTGATTAATTCTTCTGGCTCGGGGACTGGGTGTATGAGTCCGTCCCAACACTCACCTCATCATATTCAGAGAACATACCACACTACCAACCACCACAGAAACACGCAGTAGTGATTACAGCCCTCCATATAGGGTTGGCGTCAGGAAGGCATCAGGCCGTAAAACAGGGCCAAATCCACACGTGCGACGCAGTTCGCACCCGCGACCCCACTGGTGTGGGAAAAGCGGTAGGAGAAGAAGAAAAAGAAGAACTTTTGACCGCGCTTCCTTATCCACCTGTGCCTCTTATCTTCTAATAATAATGCTATAGGTTACACGTTCCACTAACTACTTTCACGATTTTCGGAGACGCCGAGATGTAGGCAATTTATCTCACAGGATTTCTTTTACGTGTCAGTAAATCTCCTCACACGAGGCGGACGTATTTAAGCACTTTCAAATGCTACCGCAGTGAGCCGGGATCGATCCCACAAACTTGAGCTCAGAAGGCCAGCTCTCTACGGCCTGAGCTACCCAGCCCGGCCCTTCAGATCTTCTGAATGGTAGCGTGTGCTCATAAATATTTTAACAAATGCGTTGACCGAAGTTATATGGACTTATAGAGTGATTGTGATGCCACTATCTTCGAAGAGACACATAGCTGTTGATGTACTCTACTGTAAATGTGGAAGGTAGGAGGTGTGGCTAACCGAAGATATCGAACGGCAGCGTCTCGAAAATATCACGGCTGGCGTACGTAATACAAACTGAGAATACAAATCTCTCTTCTTGAGCACAAATAAGTCCATATGTGTCTTGGCAAGCAATAGGTACTTTCTTTCTTAATCCCTTCAGCCAACAGGATTGGTTGTCCCCTCGGACTCAGTGAGGGATCCCACCACTATCGCCTCAAGGGCAGTGTCCTGGAGCGTGAGACTTTGGGTAGAGGGATACAACTGGGATGGAGGATCAGTACCTCGCCTCGGCGGACTCACTTGCTATGCTGAACAGGGGCCTTGTGGGGGGATGGGAAGATAGGAAGGGATAGAGAACGAAGAGGGAAGGAAGATGCCGTAGCCTTAAGTTAGGTACCACCCGGCATTTGCCTGGAGGAGAAGTGGAAAACCACGGAAAACCACTTCGAGGATAACTGAGGTGGGAATCGATCTCCCTCTACTCAGTTGACCTTCCGAGGCTGAGTGGACTTCGTTTCAGCCTTCGTATCACGTTTCAAATTTCGTGGCAAAGCCGGGAATCGAACGCGGGCCTCTGGGGGTGGCAGCTAATCACACTAACCAATACACCACAGGAGCGGACGGAATAGGTACTGCGGACGAATATTGATATATTTTACGTCCAGTTTTGTGATAAATATTATGAACTGTGAAGTGAATGGGTGGTAGGAACAAACTACTTTTGTTTCGTGCATGCTTCGCTTATTCCTGTGACTAAAGTGCCGGCTTCACGGTATAGGGGTAGCGTGTCTACCTCTCGCCCGGAGGCCCCGGGTTCGATTCCCGGCTAAGTCAGGTATTTTTACCTCTACCTGAGGGCTGGTTCGAGGTCCACTCAGTCTGCGTGATTAGAATTGAGGAGCTATCTGACGGTGAGATAGCGGTCCCGGTCTAGAAAGCCAAGAATAACGGCCGAGAGGATTCGTCGTGCCGACCACACGGCACCTCGTAATCTGCAGATCTTCGGGTTGAGCAGCGGTCGCTTGATAGGCCAAGGCCCTTTGGGGCTGTTGAGCCATGGGGTTTG
The DNA here is from genome assembly GCF_040414725.1 of Anabrus simplex. NCBI lineage: Eukaryota > Metazoa > Arthropoda > Insecta > Orthoptera > Tettigoniidae > Anabrus > Anabrus simplex. The sequence continues at coordinate 804,296,167 of NC_090266.1, forward strand.
GTTTGGATTTATGACTGAAGTAAGGACAGACTTTGAGCATCTTTAAACAACAGTTTCGATAAGGCAACCAGTCTAGATTTTCTGTATATATGACCCGTTGCGCGGAAAGGGTCTCAAAGTCGGTAATGGAAACTTTACAGCAGAGCTGAACAACGCGCGCAGGTCGCCTACGGTAGTTAAATCCAAAGACCTGCACCTTCTTAACAAACCAAGTTACGCAGCAGTTCGAGTCTTTACCACTCGATGTCATGAAAACTTTGTATACTTGTTACGAAAAGTAGTGAAAATTGTAATTTCGTTTTTCTCAAATTAAAATGGTCTTAATAGCAGCAGTCGATAATCAATACCTTCTAAAGTATTGCACCTAGAAACTTGAACTCCTTTTTAAAAATGTTCAGTACCTTATACCAATTTCAGAACTACAAAAACTCAAAAATAAAAGAAAATTGACTTTAGGTTCCTATCGGTGCTACGGGTCATATATAGGTCTTTTTGGGACAAAAATGATGATGGTGTTTTTGCTTTCGGGGTAGCTTTCTTAAACAGGAGTGGTGATCTGCAAGTGCTGTTTGACTCGAAGTTCGTGTTTACGGTCGTGCTATGGAGTCCAATAATATCGTTGGCCTACTCATTGCTACTATATTGAGCAGCTTGGAGGGTTCCAGTCAGCACTTGGCCACTGTGTACAATGTTCGTGTGTTTACACGACTTGACTATTGCCTAACGTTAGGGTCTCAAACTGAGGAATTTTCCCCTCAATCGTACTTCAGGCCCACTTCACTATACCCAATATATTCACTGACATGTCAGCCGAATGATGTTAACCGTTTACGTCCAAATTTAACATTCAACTAAATTTGTCTCTTAGTCGGATGACTCGAGTTCGATTCTTGTTTAGCTCCAAGAGTCTTATTCCAGTCTGAATGTTGGAACGATGTTCACTCAGGCTCACGAGGACAACTGAGAAGCTGTTTAATACGTGAGAAAGTGAACTCAGTCATATGACGAGAAGACGAGTCATAGACCACGTGACTTTCCAATAGATGTGCAGTAGTCGTCTTGGCCCTCGTCTCAGGTTTATTATTATTATTATTATTATTATTATTATTATTATTATTATTATTATTTGTATATTATTTATTGTGCAATAGACAGTACAACAACTAGCAGATGCATACGTCGTAGACGGAATTATCACTTATCATGTGCATGATTACAGTTCTGCCGACCCGTCAAGCGTTTCCTCAGATTCTGAGGCAAGTGGTGTAGCCTACTCATTTCCTGGCTCTCTCTTGCCCTGTGCTTTTTCATCTTTCTTACACTTGCACTCTTTATTCCGGTAGAAATCCAAGAATGAGTTTTAATATTAAAAAGCACAGAGAGATGAACAAAGGATTTTGGAAATGTTGCCGGTATGATATCTTAGCCACTCTCCATACAGTTAGTTACAGGCTCTTGGATTTAAACTTTTAAACGGCCACCACTGATAATTCCATATTTTTTACTGTATCGGAAATAAAAGAGTAACAAAGTTTAAAAGTTATATTCTAAATATAATTGGTCATGAGTAATTTTCTGAAAATCAACCGTAAAAGAGTTACATCTAGTTGTACGTGTAGGCCCCCTCTGAAGCTCCACTCCTGCTGAATTCTTGTGAACTGCGTATAGCTAAATCCCACTCGCACTTATCCTGAACTTAAATACAAAGTTTCATGAAAATCCCTCGATACGTTTTCCCGTGTTGCTGTAATGTACAAACAGACAAGAATTAAATTGAATCCGACGTAGGCTGTCCGGTATAAAACTATGTATTAGGTCGATATTAAAATTAGAGACAGAAAGACGATTTTATGTATTCAGATATTAATTGAAACATCTAGAATAAAAGAAGCCTCAGTGGCTCAGGCGGCAGCGCACCGGCCTCTCACCGCTGGGTTCCATGGTTCAAATCCCGGTCACTCCATGTGAGATTTGTGCTGAAAAAAAATGAAATGGCGTATGGCTTTTAGTGCCGGGAGTGTCCGAGGACATGTTCGGCTCGCCAGGTGCAGGTCTTTCGATTTGACTCCCTTAGGCGACCTGCGCGTCATGATGAGGATGAAATGATGATGAAGACGACACATACACCCAGTCCCCGTGCCAGAGAAATTAATTAATGATGGTTAAAATTCCCGATCCTGCCACGAATCGAACCCGGGACCCCTGTGACCAAAGGCCAGCATGCTAACCATTTAGCCATGGAGCTGGACAAGGAGGAGATGGAACAGGTTCTTCTCCGGGTACTCCGGTTTTCCCTGTCATCTTTCATTCCAGCAACACCCTCCAATATCATTTCATCCGTCAGTCATTAATCATTGCCCCAGAGAAGTGCGACAGGCTTCGGCTGCCGGCACAATTCCTATCCTCGTCGCTAGATGGAGACTTCATTCATTACATTCCTGACCCGGTCAAATGACTGGAAACAGGTTGTGGATTTTCATTTTCAACTAGAATCAAAACTTAAAAAAAGAAATGCTTTACGTCACACCGACACAGATAGGTCTTATGGCTACGATGCGATAGGAAAGGGCTAGGAGTGGGAAGGAATTGACCGCAGTCTTAATTAAGGTACAGCCCCAGCATTCGCCTGGTGAGAAAATGGTAAACCGCGGAAAACTATCTTCAGGCTGCCGACAGCCGAGTCCAAACACAATATCTACCGAATGCAAGCTGATAGAATCAAAATTTAAAGGCTCCTGTTAGAAGACATCCAGTGAACACCAGTATCTCTGTTTACATCATTTGCCTTAAAGTCGCTTTTATGGACCTTACTAGATTTTTCTGAACCCTGACAAATATAACAGCCTATGACCTAAATGTATGTAATAATAATAATAATAATAATAATAATAATAATAATAATAACAATAATAATAATAATAATAATGTCCGACTCCATGTCTAAATGGTTAGCGTGCTGGCCTTTGGTCACAGGGGTCCCGGGTTCGATTCTCCAGATTCTCCGCAGGGTCGGGAATTTTGACCATAATTGGTTAATTCCCCTGCCACGGGGACTGGGTGTATGTGTCGTCTTCTTCATCACTTCATCCTCATAACGACGCGCAGGTCGCCTACGGTAGTTAAATCAAAAGACCTGCACCTGGCGAGCCGAAGTCCTTGGACACCTCCCGGCACTAAACCATACGCCATTTCAATAATAATAATAATAATAATAATAATAATAATAATAATAATAATAATAATAATAATAATAATAATAATAATAATAATAATAATAATAATAATAAATAATAATTGTTACGGGGTTACCCGTGGAATGCAGAGGTGAAAGAAGGTGCGGGCTGGAATGGGTCTATCCACAAAGCTGAGATATGAATTAATATTGCATTAAAGGTTATATTTTCGAAAATATCAAAACTTAACAATTTTCACATAAAATTTCAACAAATAACAACAAGTCAAATCAGGTACAAGACCAGGAAAGCCAAGACAATTTAACAATCTGGGCCTCAGCCCTAATTTTTACAATTTCTGAGCTCTCAGCTCAACTTTACCATGGTACATCCTTGTCCAAAGGGCAGAAAACCCCTTCATTCAAGGAGCCTTTGCTCCAAAAACCATATCAGGCCTCCTAGAGGCACTTTTGCCACATATAAAAGAGCAGACCCGCTCTCAATTTTCTGAGCCTATCAAAGGCCACAACAAACTGTACCATTAACTGCTCTCAAGGCACACTTGCAAAGAAACAGGGATATCTTGTACCCAACCTACTGGGCCTTAGTAGAAAAATAACAGGTTAAGTTAATGGCCCAAAATGCAAAATGAATGGAGGCGTGAACTTGCACTCCTACATGAAACTTCTTAAAACCTACGAGGCACTAGGCCGATGAAACAGGGGCTATTCAAAAACAATGGAGGTGACTCGTATACAGAATAAATTTAACACATTAAGGAAGAGTAGAAAAACGGTTACGAAAACGTAGTCACCTCAAATCCAAAATGAAGGTGAGCTCGAGAGGGTAAAGCACTCTCTATCCCCGATTTACAGTTACAGATATATGAAGTTTTTACAGAATTCTACTTATTTAAGGGATAGGTTACACGGTAAAGGTTTCGGACCTTCCCCGCGGGTTAAACTGCTGAGCTAGCAAGAAATAAAGATGTTAAGCGGCCATTACCTTACTGAATAACTGCTGCCTGAAGAATGAGGCGCTTCCCGCGTCCTGCTACACGTCCAGACACTAAGTTAACTGTTGATGATGTGGCCGAGAGAAAAGAAAATCAGCAGTTTTTATACCCTCGAGGAAAATTTGAGACCTTTCATGAATAAAACAGCCACACCCACAGGCTTTTATTGGCTGGCTAAAAGTTACACATCAAAATTGAAGAAGAAGAAAGGCACGATTGGTCAAAAATTAATTACAGAAATAATTGATTGGCTAACTTTAAAACTGGCGGACAAAAATTAATAATGCCAACCCACAAATGAAAGAACGAAATTTAGTTATAGGAAAACTTATGGGTACAAAATATCTTCCAGAAAAGTTCCTTCACTTCGCACCAGGGTGCATGATCATAGTTTTTTAGTAGAGACATCTATAAGAGAATGTCCACATTTCTTGATCAATGGAAAACAAAACAAGTGGAACTCCACATAGTATTAACAACTTCGTAATCACAAAATTTACTGTAGTGACATCTTCTGAGACACTAATGATTTGATCCAGTTTTTACAGTTCAGAGTTTCCCTGTAGAGGAGTACCTTAAGGCGGAAAATTCAAATGTGCGGCGTAGAGGTGTACCAGCCGGTACAACAACAACAACAACAACAACAACAACAACAACAACAACAACAACAACAACAACAACAACAATATTAATAATAATAATAATAATAATAATAATAATAATAATAATAATAATAATAATAATAATAATATCGACGTTAAGTCTCACCAACAAACGTTTATGGCTGTTGGGGATGGCAAGGAGCCGGAATTTTGTCCCGCAGGAGTTATTTTACGCGTCGGTAAATCTACTACCACGAGGCTGGCGTATTTGAGTACCTTCAAATACCACTGAGCTGATTCGGGATCAAACCCGCCAGCTTGTGTTCCGAAAGTGAGCGCTCTACCGTGAGAATCATGCAGCCCGGCGCGCATGTACAGGGTATTTCACTCAAATTGGGGCCGGCTAAAGGTCAGACCACATGGCAACTCGCTGAGCTTGGGGCGGGAGGGCGCCCGTATGAATCGCATGTAAATAACAAGCACACATAATAACGCATACTCAAACTAAAATAATTTCTCACCTTTTCACAGAAGATGTTGCAAATATCCTCCATCTGCATCTACATATTTCCGGCTTCATCTAAGGAAATTTTCATTCATACGCATTAGTTCATCTACCGAGATAGCCTCAATTTCTCTCCTGATATTTTATTTCAGTTCATCTACACCAGGGCCTCTCAAACGCCCAAAATCTCACGCGTGCAAATCGAGGCGCAGAGACTCCGTGCACTGTGCATCGGTCCCACTCGGCTCAACTCGGCTTGACTCGGATGGTGTAGTGTGCTGTGAGCGACGAAGCGTTCGATGATAGACGGCTTGTTTATCAGTGAAATAGACAAGCGCAAGAAGGTACAGCGAGCAAGCTGTTTCGAAGAAAGCAAAGACTTCTGAAAGTCCGTTTCAATCGAACTGAGAACTTTCGTATTTTTTGTTTTGCCGTCGTGACGATAAAGTCAAATGCTTAATCCGTGGGACTATAATTATGTGACAAGTTAATCGAAATGATCTATTTTCCAATACAAAGACTTTGCTCAAAATCTACGAGAATTTGTCGAAGGAAGGTATTCTTAAGCTGCATTGAGAAGCAGTTAAGATTATTTCTATGTTTGGTTCCACATGCATCTGTGAAACGTATTTTTTCCTGTTTTGACTTGTACGGAAACTACATTGCGTGCGAGTAGGCCCATTTCTGATCTAATTTAATGAAGGCTGTCAGAATTGCTGTCAGCCGGTCCCTTGTTCCAGGCATAATTTTTATCATTGCAAAGATAAAGGAAAAAAAGAGCTAGAGAAGATAAATTGTATGTTCAAACCAAATTGAAAGAAGAGTGTTTTAACACCGGTAACGTTGTCCCACACAACAGTGTCACCGTTCACCGCACAAAAACATTTCGCAGTGAGGGGAGAATCAGCAGGGAAGGTGGAGAAGGCGAAGACAGGTCGAACGGGTGAGTTAGGTGTGGGGGAAGTGGGGTGGGGGTTTGCACTCTGGTCAACCTAGTGCAGTCGTCTCCTGTACCTTGCGCCGTGCAGTGCACGGGCGCATGCACCCTGAGAGGCCCTGATCTACACTGTGAGGGTTTGTTGCATAAACATTATTTTTCAACTTTTCCCATAAATAAAAATCACAAACCGTAAGATCCGGCACCTCGGCGTCTCCGAAGACCGTAAAAGTAGTTAGTGGGACGTAAAGCTAATAACATTATTATTATTACCTTTCAAGCAATCGATTTCGTACTTCCCGGGCTAGGTCCAAGTATTCCGCCCGGTCAGTTGGATTCCTAAATCTTTGCCATCTCCTCCTATAAGCATTTTTGATATGGATCAAATCCTTGAGGAGATCCGACGCGGTGTCGTCTTGGGTGCGATGATGATACTGAACCCGGGGCCGGACTGCATTCGTAGTCATTACCCGGCCAGGATCCGTTTCCAGCGCGGTCCGCACATTTTGACCACGGTTCAGATTATTATTATTATTTTTATTATTACTATTATTATTATTATTATTATTATTATTATTATTATTATTATTATTATTATTATTATTATTATTGTTACGGAGTTACCCGTGGAAGGCAGAGGTGAAAGAAGGTGCGGGATGGAATGGGTCTAACTACAAGGCTGAAAGATGAATTACAATTTCAATAAAAGGTTATATTTTCACAAGTAGAAAAACTTAACAAATTTCACATAGAATTTAAACAAATAACAACAACTCGACCACTATCCACTAATCAGGTACAAGGTATAATTTTACAAACGAAAGCCCGAGTTTCGAGGTCTTTACAACTTCTGGACTTCGAGCCCCGAATTACACAACCCTTGAGCTACTAGCCCAACCTTACCAAGGTACACACTTGATCAAAGGGCAGAAAACCCCTTCATTCAAAGAGCATTAATTCAAAAAATCAAAACGGGCCTCCTAGAGGAACTTTTACCACATCAGAAAGAGCTGACCCGCTCTCAATTTTTCAAGCCTACTAAAGGCAATACCATTAATCGCAATCACTTCCAATCCAGGCACAACTTACAAGAATTAAACAGAGGTATCTCGTACCCAGCCTAGAGGGCCTTAGCCGAACAATAATAGGTTAAATAAATGGCCCGACGACAAAATGAAAGGAGGCGAGACTTTGCACTCCTAAATACGCACATTAAAACCTAAGAGGCACTAGGCCGATGACACAGGGGCTATTCCCAAACTAGGGAGGTGACTCGTATAAGAAATTTTTTAACACATTAAGAAGAGAAGAAAATCGGTTACGAAAACGTAGTCACCTCAAATCAAAAATGAAGGGGAGCTCGAGAGGGTAAAGCACTCTCTATCTCCGATTTACAGTTAAAGTAATAAGAAAATTTAAATAAGCCGGCCCTAAGTTACATTTTTAGACAGGTAGGTTACATTGAAAAGGTTTCGGACCTTCCCCGAGGGTTAAACTGCTGAGCTAGCAAGAAATAAAGATGTTAAACGGCTATTACCTTGTTGAAGAGCTGCTGCCCGAAGGAAGAGTCGCTACCCGCCCCCTGCTACAAGTCCATACACTAGGCTAGAGGTTGAAGAAGTGGCGAGGAGCCGTGAAAATCAGCAGTTTTTAAACAGTCAGGGAAGATTCGAGACCTTTCATGAATAATTATAACACACCCACTACATTTTATTGGTCGCTTAAAGTTACACATCAAAATCGAAGAAGAAACCTATGATTGGTTGGAAATTAATTGCAGAAATTACTGATTGGCTAAATTCAAAACTGGAGGAAAGAAAGATTAATATTGCCAACCCACAAATGAAAGAACAAAATTTAGTAAAGACAAAAACTTCTGAATACAAAATTTCTTCAAGGAAGTTCATTCACTTCGCACCAGGGTGCATGATCCCAGTTTTACAGTAGAGACATCTATGAGAGAATGTCCACACTTCTTGATCAATAGAAAACAAAATACGTTGAAATCCACACAGTAATCACAAAATTTCCGGTAGTGACATCTTCTGAGAAAACTTATAAATTGATACAGTTGTTAAAGTTCAGACTTTCTCCTGTAGAGGAGTACTTTCCGGCGGAAAATTCAAATGTGCGGCGTAGAGGTGTACGAGCCGGTACAATTATTATTATTATTATTATTATTATTATTATTATTATTATTATTATTATTATTATTATTATTATTATTATTATTATTATTCAGGATCCCACAGCAAGATGCAAGACCGCTACTTGGCGGTAAATTACATCTGCTGCCATTGTCATTGTTGACTATGTGACCAGCACCGTTGTCGCGCGTAGGCAAGTGCGCGGGACTTGTGGCGATACGAATGATGTACTTCCGTGCATTATTGACCTTATTAAAGAGGTGAACAATTGCACCGTCAATGTCATTAATATCGTTTAATTAAAATGTGTTTAAATTTTCATTTATATGCGAAGAGAATCTAATGTAGACTAATCTAAGAACGTTCTCCAAAGGAAAAGATGTCTCTTGAAAACGAACCCAGGAAAGATTAAAAATGATCGGTTTATGATCAGAATAAGTACATTGAAAATCCACAGCCTGTTTCCAGTCATTCGACCGGGTCAAGACTGGAATGAATTAAGCCCCCATCTAGCGGCGAGGATGGGAATTATGCCGGCTGCCGAAGCCTGTCGCACTCTTCTGGGGCAATGATTAATGAATGACAAATGAAATGAAATTATATTGGAGAGTGTTGCTGGAATGAATGATGACGGGGAAAACCGGAGTAGCAGGAGAAAAACTTTTCCCACCTCCGTCTTGTCCAGCACAAACCTCTCATGGAGAGACCGGGATTTGAACCACGAAACCCAACGGTGAGAGGCCGGCGAGCTGCCACCTGAACCACGGAGGCTCCTAATAAGTGCATTATGAGCAGTAAAATCAATTGGTCTCAACTCCTTTTTCACCCACCGCAGTTAAGTCGATTTACCCCCATCCCCAGAAAAATAAGGCGTGTTTCTTTATGTTTAAAGGAGATTCCAAATATCAATGTTCACGTCTGTTACCTTCAGGTTTGAGATGTAAGTATTCTCCCCCAAAATTCATTTTTTCACATCTTTTCACAGTCTCCCCCACCCCCTAAGTGAATTTTCTGGCAAAAAGTACTTGTTTCTTTAATAGTAAAGGATTTTCTAAATACCAATTATCACGACTCTAGCATCTTCAGTTTTTGAGATGTGTGTCCTCATAAAAGGAATTCAACTCCTTTTTCACTCCCGCCCCCAAGGTGTTCCCCCCCCCCCTCAAACGCGTTTTTCTTTGTTTTAAAAGGAGATCCAAATACCAGTTTTCACCTCTGTAACAACTTTATTCTTTATTAGATGTAAGTATCCTCATACAATTAATTCAATCAATTATTCAAATATTTCACCCCCCCCCCTCATTGGATTTTTCGAGAATACGTGTTTCTTAACTTTATATCAGATTGCCAATACCAAATTTCACGTCTGTAACATCTTCAGTTTTTGAGATATCAGTATCCTAAATAAAAGAATTCAACCCCATTTTTTTTCAGTCACTTTTACTCCCCCACCCAAGCGTTTTTAACGAAAACAAATAAGTGGATTATCCAGAAACAAATCACCTATATTTCTTTATATTTACAAGATATTCCAAATACCAGTTTGTACGTCTGTAACATTTTACGTTTCTGAGATATACTGTACATATAGTCTTTCTAAAATTCACCCCAATTTGTCCCTCAAGTTAAACCCCATTAATCGGATTTTCCACAAAACAAAAAATATGTGTTTCTTTATTTTTAAAGGAGATTCCATATACCAATTTTCAGGTCTGTAATATCTTCAGTCTCTGAGATATAAGTATCCTCATTAATGGCATTCAACCCATTTTTCACCCTTTTTCACCCCTCCTATTGGAATTTTCAAAAAAAGAAAAAATACGTGTTTCTTTATTTTTAGAGAAAATTCTAAATATCAATTTTTTCATCTGTACATTTTAAAGTTTTGAGATATAGATACACTCATTTTAAAAATCACCCCTTTCCCTCCACTATTTGGATTTTCCAAAAAATTTCCTTTTCTATATTTTTAAAGGAGATCCCAAATACCAATTTTCACGTCTATAATATCTTCAGTTTCTGAGATATAAGTATCGTCATTAAAGGCATTCAAAAAATTTTTCACTCCTTTTCACCCCTCCTATTGGGATTTTCCGAAAACGGAAAAATACTTATTCTTTTATTTTTAAAGAAGATTCCAAATGCCAATTTTTACATCTCTACACTTTTAAAGTTTTGAAATATAAATACACTCATTTAAAAAATTCACCCCCGTTTTCACTCCCCATTATTTTGATTCTCCAAAAACAAAAAATACGCGTTTCTTTATTTTTAAAGGAGATCCCAAACACCAATTTTCAGGTCTGTAATATCTTCTGTTTCTGAAATATAAGTAGCCTCATTAAAGACATTCAACCCCTTTTTCACCCCTTTTCACCCCTCCTATTGGGATTTTCCAAAAACAAAAAAAACGTGTTTCTTTATTTTAAAAGGAGATTCTAAATACCAATTTTTATATCTGTAAACTTTTGAAGTTTTGAGATATAGATACACTCATTTTAAAAATTCACTCCACTTTTCACCCCCTTAGCGACGGAATATCTTCAAAATTTCGTTTCTTTATGTCCAGTAGTTTTGGCTCGGCGATGATGAATCAGTCAGTCAGTCAGTCAGTCAGTCAGTCAGGACATGTTCTTTTATATATATATAGATTACTAGCAAGATACCCGTGCTTCGCTACGGTATTATACTGAAATTTATAATTGAATGGATATCGATTTATATATAATCCGTCAAAATTCGAGATCTGACTCGTTTTCTGAGAGATTACGGCAAGTTTCTTCCCATTTTTCAATCTTTCTTTCCAGCAATCGATTTCGTACTTTTCGGGCTAGGACCACGTATTCTACCCGGTCAGTTCGGTCCCTAAATGTTTGCCATCTTTTCCTATAAGCATTTTTAATATGGATCAAATTCTTGAGGAGATTCGGCGTGGTGTCTTCTTGGGTGCCTTGGCAGTACTGAACCCGCGGCCGGACTGCATTTGTAGTCATTACCCGTCCAGACCCGTTTCCAGCGCGGTCCGCACATTCGACGGCGGTCCAGAACATTATTATTATTATTATTATTATTATTATTATTATTATTATTATTATTATTATTATTATTATTATTATTATTATTATTATTATTATAGATGTTCTGGACCCCACAGCAAGGTGAAAGACCGCTAATTGGCGGTAAATTACATCTGCTGCCATTGTCATTTTTGACATTGTGACCAGCACCATTGTCGCGCGTAGGCAAGTACGCGGAATTTCTGGCGATACGAATGACATACTTCGGTGCATTATTGACCTTATTATAGAGGTGAACAATTGGACAGTCAATCTCATTCCTATCGTTTATTTCAAATGTTTTTAATTTTTATTTATATGCCAGGAGAATCTACTGTAATTTAAGAACGTTCTCCCAAGGAAAAGATGGCTCTTGAAAACGAACCCAGAAAAGATTAAAAATGATCGGTTTATGATCAGAATAAGTACATCGAAAATCCACAGCCTGTTTCCAGTCATTCGACAAGGTCAGGAATGGAATGAATAAACAGTAAAATCAATTGATCTAACCTCCTTTTACACTCCACCGTCGTTTGTTTCATTCCCCCCGCAAAAAGAAAAGAAGGCGTGTTTCTTTATGTTTAAAAGAGATTCCGAACTCCAATGTTCACGTCTATAACCTTCAGTTTTGAGATATAAGTATCCCCATAAATATAATTAACTTTTTTTCACATCTTTCACACTCCCCCCCCCCACCAAGTGAATTTTCCTGCAACAAACTCGTTTCTTTAATAGTAAAGGATCTTCTAAATACCAATTATCACGACTCTAACTTCTTCAGTTTTTGATTTATGTGTCCTCATGAAAGGAATTCAACTCCTTTTCACTCCCGCCCCCCCCCAAGATTATTCCCCCAAAAAACGCGTTTTTCTTTGATTTTATAGGAGATCCAAATACCAATTTTCACGCCTGTAACAAATATAGTTTTTATTAGATGTAAGTATTCTCATAAAATTAAGTCAATTAATTTTTCAATAATTTCACACCCCCCTCATTGGATTTTCCGAGTATACGCGTTTCTTTACTTTTTGAAGCAGATTCCAAGTATCAAATTTAATGTCTGTAACATCTTCGTTTTTAAGATATCAGTAGCCTAATTAAAATAAATCAACACTATCTTCACTCAATTTTACCCCCCCCCTCCACCTCAGTGGTATTTCCGAAAACTAAAAATACACGTTTCTTTATTTTTAATAAGATAAAAAATACAATTTTTCACCTCCGTAACATGTTAACTTTTTTGAGATATACTGTAGAAACTCTCATTTTAAAATTTCACCACATTTAGTTCCCCTTAAGTGGAGTTTCCAAAAACAAATCACTAATGTTTCTTTACATTTACAGGAGATTCCAAATACACACTTTTTAAGTCTGCAACATTTTACGTTTCTCAGATATTCTGTAGATATAGTCTTTCAAAAAATTCACCCCAATTTGTCACTCCTGTTTAACCGCTATCAATTGGATTTTTCAAAAGCAAAAAAATACGTGTTTCTTTGTTTTTAAAGGAGATCCCATATACAAATTTTCAGTTCTGTAATATCTTCAGTTACTGAGATATACCAATTTTTACATCTCTAAACCTTTAAAGTTTTAAGATGTAGACACACTTATTTTAAAAATTCACCCCCCCCCCTTTCACCTCCATTATTTGGATTTTCCAAAAACGAAAAAATACCTACCTCTTTAGTTGTAAGGTAGATCCCAAATACCAATTTTCAGGTCTGTAATATCTCCAGGTTCTGAAATATAAGTAGCCTCATTAACGGCATTCAACCTTTTTTACACCCTTTTCCACCCTTCCAATTGTGATTTTCCGAAAACAAAAAAATATATGTTTCTTTATTTTTAAAGGAGATTCTAAATACCAATTTTTACACCTATAAGCTTTAAAAGTTTTGAGATATAGATACACTCATTTTAAAATTTCACCCCCTTTTCAGCCCCACCATGAATTGTATTTTCCAAAAACAAAAAATACGTGTTTCTTTATTTTTAAAGGAGATCCCAAACACCAATTTCCAGGTCTGTAATATCTTCAGTTTCTGAGATATAAGTATTCTCTTTAAAGGCATTCAACCCCTTTTTCACCTCTTTTCACCCCTCCTATTGGGATTTTCTGAAAACAAAGAAATACGTGCTTCTTTTTCATGAACATTCTAAATACCAATTTTTACATCTGTAAACTTTAAAAGTTTTGAGATGTAGATGCACTCATTTCAAAAATTCACCCCCCTTTTCACCCTCCCATTCATTGGATTTTCCAAAAACAAAAAATACGTGCTTCTTTATTTTTAAAAGCGAACAAAAGTTCCAATTTTCAGGTCTGTAATGTCTGCGGTTTCTGAGATATAAGTACCGGTATCCTGATTACAAGGCGTTCAACCCCTTTTTCACCCTCTTTCACCCATCCTACTGGGATTTTCTGAAAATAAGAAAATACGGATTTCCTTATTTTTAAAGGATTCCAAATACCAATTTTCACATAAGTAAACTTTTAAAGTTTTGATATATGGATACACTCATTTTAAAATTTCACACCCACTTTTCACCCCCTTAGCGACGGAATATCCAAAAATCCTCTCTTAGCGAGTACCTACATCTTAATATGAATATATCCTCAAAATTTCATTCCTATATGTCCAGTAGTTTTGGCTCGGCGATGATGAATCAGTCAGTCAGTCAGTCAGTCAGGACAAGTTGCTTTATATATACAGACTAGCAAGATACCCGTGCTTCGCTACGGTATTATACTGAAATTTATAATTGACTGTTGTTTTAGATATATAATCAGCCGAAATTCGCGATCTGAATCGTTTTCTGCGAGAATCCGCCAAAATTCGCGATCTGACTCGTTTTCTAATAGATTATGGCAAGTTTCCTCCCATTTTTCAATCTTTATTTCCAGCAATCGATTTCGTACTTCCCAGGCTAGGTCCAGGTATTCCACCCTGTCAGTTGGGTCCCTAAATCTTTGCCATCTTTTCTTATAAGCATTTTAATATGGAACAAATCCTTCAGGAGATCCGGCGTGGTGTCGTCTTGGGTGCCTTGGCGGTACTGAACCCGCGGCCAGACTGCATTCTTAGTCATTACACGTCCAGGACCCGTTTCCACCGCGGTCCGCACATTTGACGACGGTCCAGAACATTATTATTATTATTATTATTATTATTATTATTATTATTATTATTATTATTATTATTATTATTATTATTATAGATGTTCTGGACCCCACAGCAAGATGCAAGACCGCTACTTGGCGGTAAATTACATCTGCTGCCATTGTTATTGTTGAGAATGTGACCAGCACCAATGTCGCGCGTAGGCAAGTGTGCGGGATTTCTGGCGATACGAATGACATACTTCCGTGCATTATTGACCTTATTATAGAGGTGAACAATTGGACGGTCAATCTCATTCGTATCGTTTATTTCAAATGTGTTTAAATTTTTATTCATATGCCAGGAGAATCTACTGTAATATAAGAACGTTCTCCGAAGGAAAAGTTGGCTGTTGAAAACGAACCCAGGAAAGATTAAAAAGATCGGTTTATGATCAGAATAAGTACATCGAAAATATCCAGCCTGTTTCCAGTCATTCGACAGGGTCAGGAATGGAATGAATAAAGCCCTATCTAGCGGCGACATTAGGAATTGTGCCGGCTGCCGAAGCACTCCTCTGGGGCAATGATCGATGAATGACAAATGAAATGAAATATTGGACAGTGTTGCTGGAATGAATGATGACAGGGAAAAGCGAAGTATCCGGAGAAAAACCTGTCCCGCCTCCGTTTTGTCCAGCACGAATGTCACATGGAGTGACCGGGATTTGAACCACGGAACCCAGCTGTGAGAGGCCGGCGCGCTGCCGCTGAGAACCGGAGGCTCCTTATAAGTACATTATGAACAGCAAAATCAATTGGTCTCACCTCCTTTTACACCCCACCGCCGTTAAGTTTATTTACCCCCCCCCCCCCAAAAAAAAAATTAAAAGAAGGAGTGTTTCTTTATGTTTAAAGGAGATTCCAAACACCAATGTTCACGTCTATTACCTTGAGTTTTGAGATATAAGTATCCCCATAAAAATAATTCGCTCTTTTTACTTCCTTTCACACTTCTCCCCCCCCCCTTAAGTGAATTTTCCGGCAAAAAATACTTGTTTCTTTAATAGTAAAGGATCTTCTAAATAGCAATTATCACGACTCTAACTTCTTCAGTTTTTGATTTATGTGTCCTCATGAAAGGAATTCAACTCCCTTCCACTCCCGCTCCCCAAGATGGTTTCCCCCACAAAACGCGTATTTCTTTGTTTTTAAAGGAGATCAAAATACCAATTTTCACGTCCGTAACAACTTTAGTTTTTATTAGATGTATGTATTCTCATACAGTTAAGTCAATTAATTTTAGAATTCTTCCCCCCCCCCCCTTTCATTGGATTTTCCGAGAATACGCATTTATCTTTAAAGGAGATCCCATATACAAATTTTTAGTTCTGTAATATATTCAGTTTCTGAGATATATGTATCCTCATTAAGGGCATTCAACCCACTATTCACCCTTTTACACCCCTCCTATTGGGATTTACAGAAAACGAAAAAATATTTATTCCCTTGCTTTTAAAGGAGATTCTAAATACCAATTTTACATCTGTCAACTTTTAAAGTTTTAAGATATAGACACAATCATTTTAAAAATTCACCCCCCTTTTCACCCCCCATTATCCGGATTTTTGAAAAACGAAAATATACGTGTTTCCTTATTTTTAAAGTGGATCCCCAATACCAATTTTCAGGTCTGTAATATCTTCAGGTTCTGAAATATAAGTAGCCTCGTTAAAGGCATTCAACCTCTTTTTCACCCTTTTCCACCCTTCCTATCGGGATTTTCCGAAAACAAAAAAAAGTGTTTCTTTATTTTTAAAGGAGATTCTAAATACCATATTTGACATCTATAAACTTTAAAAGTTTTGAGATATAGATACACTCATTTTAAAAATTCATCCCCCTTTTCACCCCCATTATTTGGATTTTCCAAAAACAAAAAATACGTGTTTCTTTATTTTTAAAAGAGATCAAAGGTACCAATTTTCAGGTCTGTAATAGCTTCAGTTTCTGAGATATAAGTATCCTCATTAAAGGCATTCAATTCATTTTCACCCCTTTTCACCCCTCCTATTGGGATTTTCTGAAAACAAAAAAGTACGTGTTTCTTTATTTTTAATGAAGATTCTAAATACCTATTTTTACATCTGTAAACTTTAAAAGTTTTGATATATAGATGCACTGTTTTTAAAAATTCACCCCCCTTTTCACCCTCCCATTAATTGGATTTTTCAAAAACAAAAAAATACGTGTTTCTTTATTTTTACAGGTGATCAAAAGTACCAATTTTCAGGTCTGTAATATCTTCAGTTTCTGAGATATAAGTACCGGTTTTCTGATTAAAGGCATTCAACCCCCTTTTTTACCGTTTTCACCCCTCCTATTGGGATTTTCTGAAAACAAAAAAAAAATACGTATTTCCTTATTTTTAAAGGAGATTCTAAATACCAATTTTTACATCTGTAAACTTTCAAAGTTTTGAGATATAGATACACTCATTTTAAAATTCCAACCCCCTTTTCACCCCCTTAGCGAAGGAATATCCAAAAATCCTTTCTTAGCGAGCACCTACATTTTAATATGAATCTATGCCCAAAATTTCATTTCTTTATGTCCAGTAGTTTTGGCTCGGCGATGATGAATCAGTCAGTCAGTCAGGACAAGCTATTTTATATATATAGATGTGTGCTTGTTATTTACATGCGATTCATACGGGCTCCAAGCTCAGCGAGTTGCCGTGTGCTCATCTGACCAGCTCGCCCACCTACCCTCTGCACTGCGCCGGCCGCTTGAGGGAAAGACCCTGTATTATGTGTTCAAAATATAACTACAATCGGCCACGTTAGGAACTACTGCTTGTCTACGTCCAGTGCTCTGTTATCCGTATAGTAGCGCACCAAATCTGTGATTTCTCAGTTTGTCAGTCGGTCAGTTCTTGGTGATACAGGCCCCAGTGGTTCCTTTAGCTCTAAAGTCGCTAGCCCCTGATCGATCAACGCACATTCTGTTCTGAATTTTCCCTATTACTTTTGCTTTGTTGTAACAAATTCTTCTCTAAAGTCCATCGTGTCTTGTCACATGAATCCCATATTAGCTTTGTTACTGTTGCTTTCCTACACTCGTTGTTGAACGTTATTTGTGTAAAACAGAATGCCTATTCCAGCAGGATAACGCCACTACCCATATACCTCACCAGTCAATGCATTAAACAGAACAGATGTTTAATAAACATACATATATATATTTACAATTTTTTTACGTCGCACCGATACAGATAGGTCTTATGGCGACGATGGGATGGGAAAGGCCTAGGAGTGGGAACGAAGCTGCCGTGGCCTTATTTAAGGTACAGCCCCAGCATTCGCCTGGTGTGAAAATGAGAAACCACGGAAAACCATCTTCAGGGCTGCCGACAGTCGGTTTTGAACTCATTATCTCCCGGATGCAAACTCACAGCTGAGCACTCCTAACCGCACGGCCAACTCGCCCGGTAAACAAATAGATATTCGTGGACTTGGGCCCCCTTCGTTCCCTTGCTCTAAGTGTTACTAATTTTTATTTGCGGGCAACTTTAAAACAGAAAGTGTACAAGAACAATCCAAGTACACTTGAAGCCCTGGAGAATGAAATTATACGACTGATACTGGACACATAATTTTACCGTGCTGAAATGTCAACTACAAGATGGAGCGCATCCTTATTTTTATTGCAAGCTCACCTCCTGTTCGGTGGCGTGCCAACTCACAGCGGGACGCGACCCACCAAAACATCGAACGTGGTCGGAAAACTTCGGAAAACGTCGGGTAATTAATAATAAAATTCTGGCTAATAACCCTTATTGTGAGAGATTTCGGCACTGTCATTAACAAGGAAATAAGTAATTAAGAATTTTGGGAAATACTTGGTGAAGCTAAGTCCACAGGGTGGACATGTATTTAATTAGGCTCGGAGAGAAGGTAGCATTTATCTTGATCGAGTGGAACACATGTGTAAAGGACATGCGGTCAAAATGCGCAGGAACCATCGTGCACGAAATTAATTAATTACGCCCGATAAAAGAACAGGAAAAATCAGCGAACTCCACCATTTTGACTAAAAAAAAAAACAGGTGGAATCTCTGGGCCGAGTCTCAAATAAATCGGTCCAGCGGTCATGAAATGAAATGATTGCACAACAGTAGATAACGCCACGCAGAGCGTCTCTAGAGAATACATGAATACACCCTCCTTGAGCAAGAGTGTCAGCCATCATTTAATTGTCCGAGAGGGTGAACCTACGTCGCGTGACATTAATAGAGGACTTAGAGTGTGCAGAATAGACTTGGAGAATCTCTAAAGCCAGTTGGTTTGAGGGATGAATATTTTACCAAGTGGTAATGGTGAGCAGAGACAGCTTACATATTGAAACATTGTATTCATGACTTCCATCCCGGTCGGGGTAAAGATATAATTAATAATTGTAGGATTCCTGAATTTCTGCGTAGGGACACAATAGATTAATAGACAGCTCTTGGGAATTATTGTGGACAGGGTTATTTTGATAATCGGTAAGGGAGAACTGTTGTAGTCTGGCAGAGATAAGCTTTTGTCTCACGATCATTCACATCTGTGGACACCTGGAGGAAAAGGAGTTGGAAATTTCCACGAACTGCATCAGTTGAATTCTCGACACGGGGCTGGGTGGTTTAATTGTTGTATATGTGTACAGAATGAAATTTGTTGTTAAGTTTCACAAAGGAAATCAATGTGTGTTGCTTCAAGACGAGTGCAGAATCAATGAATTTAGAAGGTAGTATTTAAGCGAAGAATGTATCTTGCAATTATGAGGGGCTAAGTCAGAGGTGGCTGACGCAAGATGAAGCCGAGATAATGCCACGCCAAGCGGTACAATTACAGGTCTGTCTAATTTAAATATTATCTTCTGTAGTTAGTGATGTAAATGCTTGTCCCTTTAAATTAATTCATAAAAAATCATAACATAGCGTTGTATATGTGGCGTGTGTAGAATTAAGTATGTTGCGATGACGAAGATGTGTCTTGTCGTTATTCCATTGTAGAGGCGAATTGTCTGTTATTTATGTCAGCGTGTGGGACGTTAAACTGTGTTTAAATTTCTTAAAAAGTGAAAGTAAAGTAAAATATTGCAATGAAAATCAATGACATAATGTTCGAGCCGGTATAAGTTATAATAATGATCACGATAAAATAACCGTTATGAGTGTGATAAAGTCGAATATCAACGTACCCAATAATAATAATAATAATAATAATAATAATAATAATAATAATAATAATAATAATAATTTCACATTAGGATAAAATTGAGATGATGATAATAATGCGTTTAGCAGTTAGGTAAGCGAGATTTTTGGTTTATATCGAAATCCAGTGAAGTATGATAAAGTTGGCATTCTGGGAAATTTAAATTTTGTGACACCGTATATTTGTGACATAGAAAATCACAGCATGTTATTTTGCTCCTGAGGTCCGGAAAAATTTCGAGAAGTTGATTGTGAGATCATTACAAAGTTGTTTGGTCATAGGATAACTTGCATTTAACAATTTCAAGCAAGGAGAAATTGGATTTTAACCGACCTCACTAACAAAATACATCCTGACACACGGTCAAGATAATAATTATTGAAAATTGAATTCTATTCTGTATCTTTACGAGACGAAAATATCGCTGACTGGAACATTGCGGGTGCAGAAATGAATTTTATTAGACTGAGAGTTTAGCCTACGCAGTTTGATGAGAAGTTACTTCACTGGACAGTTCACGATGATTCATGTTTGGAGTGCTGACATGGCAGGTCAGTTGGAGCCTCACACTTGAGTTATGTCGTGAATATCGTGATGGTAGTGATTATTGTTTTCAGTGATATTACACAGTAATACAGTATTTACAGAGTCGAGTTCATTTCTATAGCGAATTTCACTTCATGTGTTAGAGTTTCAACGAGGATCAGATTTAAATATCCTGATACTGTGTTAAAGTTTCGATTTCACTTGGTAGTATGAATGATGTGTAGATGGATGAGTAGACATTGTAAAGTTGACTCAACGACAGGATCAGGGCGCCGTCTGTACATATCCAAGTCATAGGTTAGGCATTTTTTGCGAATCGACTTGAACGATATTAGTGTTTGCAGTAGTGGATATGAGTGTGGAACATATTAGCAGGTATTAGTTAGGCCACGTTTCGGCATATTCCTTACTATCCGGGAGGTGCTCCCATAACAGCGTTGCAACAGTAGTGGCATGAATTGAAGGGTTGTCCCACGTGGAAACCTGGCTAATGGAGACTGATACCTACTGCTTAGCCGCGTGTGTTCAAGTTCGATGAACTTTCGTTTATATTTGTTTCTTTTCTTTACTTTAAGATTTATTGTTCGGTTGTATGGTACATTATGATGGTGCCGTGAATTGATACTTAGTTGATTTATGTAGGATTTACACTGCGAATGCGGTTTCTATTCGTCAGCTGTTAACATAATTTATTTTCATTTTTCGTTATTCGCATTATTTATGTGAGACGTTGATCTACCGACCACTTGTAGTTTGGTTTAATGGGACAAGTACAGGTAGACAGATTTGTAATTATAGTTATGGAGAATTGGAAAGAATTCCTGTTGTTTGTTTTATATTGTGGACTTGTATTTTAATGAATTTAACGACATAACTGTTTCATAAGCTGAAAGTTGGTTTAGTAAGAACATATTCAAGTGGTTTATAACTTTTCTTTAAGTCCAGTGTTGGGCGTTTCTTCTAAACACGTAACTGCATTTCGCAGTTTTGTTCCTTCAGAACGATGTAAAGTAAGATCACATCGAATCAAGTGTTGTTAGTTCCTTCTGAACATCTGTTTGGTGTGATGCATATTTCAGCATCGGGATTCCTCTGTAACTTAAGGAGCTTGCATCCGGGAGATAATGGGTTCCAACCCCACTGTCAGCAGCCCTGAAGATGGTTTTCGGTGGTTTCCCATTTTCACACCAGGCAAATGCTTGGACTGTACCTTAATTAAGGCCACGGCCGCTTCCTTCCCACTCCTCGGCCTTTCCTATACCATCGTCGCCATAACACCTATCTATGTCGGTGCTACGTAAAACAAATAGCAAAAAAATGTAACTTAAGGGTGTCTTGAGATGACAATACACGGTGGAATTTTATTTTCGATTGTGACAATTGCTGTTAACTTGTATTGAACACTATGCTTTCAAGTAATACTTCGCAACCTATCCAAAGCAACTGATAGTCGATTTGGTTCCATTAAGGATCTGTTCGGGAGATGTTCCAATATCTGATAGGATAGTCGACTGGTGGATAACCTTAATTAAATATAAATCTGGAATTCTACTTGTTGAAGGTCAGATTTTCCACGGATCGTGTGGATTAACTCTCAGTTATCGTTTGTACCAACAGTGCCCCATTTTCAGGTTTTGCTATTCTTTATTCTGGTTTTTGCTGTCCGCGAATTTTACATTGCGTTTTCATTCTTTGGAAGATAATAATAAACAATTTCGAAATATATTTACCACTCACGTTATGCATTGTCATGCGTTATGACATGTGAAAATTTAACTAACTTTCTTGCCCATTTAATAAAAAAATTATCGTGATTTACATTGAATAAATATTTTTGTAAGCAAATTTTTCTCCTCACTTGGAGTAGTTATGCTCTCCTCTGAATCCTATCGTTTGGTTGATGAAGTGACAGAAAAAAACTCGTAACGACCTCAAGATCCGAGAGTACGACATTGTTCTACCGAAGCTGCCGAGGCAGAAGACCAACGATGGAACGGTAAGTTCAAGTGTTCAGTGAGTGGAATTTCAGAGGCGGGATACTACGTGTGTTTCGGAATTCTTTTACGTCGGTGCAATGTTTGTATCGGGAATGATGGACATCATTTTCAACAGCTGATTTGATAAAAGGTAAGATTTAGTTTTCACTTCATTCATTATTAACTCTTGACTAATTAATAATTAGGCCTACTCTCATAATAATAATAATAATAATAATAATAATAATAATAATAATAATAATAATCGGTACGAATCACTGCAGGTAGAACAACCGAGGGAAGAAGAGGAACAGGGAACTGTTGTTGAGATGTGTGGAAGTAGGAGGAAGGGAAAAGGTAGGAAAGGGAAATGTAGTGTAGTGGAAAGGAAAAGACAGGTGAAACAGAGTCATGGGAGGGAGAAAAGGGAGGAGGAAGTAGCTTCTGCAGCAATGAGAGAAGAAAGGGCTGACCAGGAGAGGAGTGGATCAAATGAGGTGGGTAGGTTTGAGGCTCTGGTCATGGGGGATTCCATCGTTAGACATGTGGGGAAACTATGTGAAGGAAAGGGAACCAGGGTAGAGTGTTATCCAGGAATTAGGTTGAGGCAGATGTTGAGGAAAGTAGAAGAGAGGGAAGACGGCAAGGAGAAGGTGGTAGTGTTTCACGTTGGTACTAAGAACGTAAGGCAAGCAGGTATAAGTACCAACATAGTTGGGGATGTGTGGGACCTGGTAAATGCAGCACGGATGAAGTTTAAGGAAGCGGAGATTGTTATCATCGGAATACCGTGATACTGACTGGAAGGTGATTGATGATTTAAATGAGACTATGGAGTGGGTATGTGGGAGACTGGGAGTGAGATTTCTGGATCCTAATGGGTGAGTGGGAGACAGGGATCTGCGCTCGGATGGCCTTCACTTGAACCGCAGTGGTACATGTAAGTTGGGAAACTTGTTTAGAGGGGTCATAGGCAGGTACATTCAGGGAAACGGGGTGGCTTAGGGAGCGGTGATAAGCGAACAGGGAACTGGAAATCAAGTAGGGATGACATAAAAATGTTAGTGCTCAACTGTAGAGGCATTGTAAACAAAGGAATCGAATTAAGTAATTTAATAGATACATACTTACCAGATATTGTAATAGGAGTTGAATCATGGCTGAGAAATGATATAATGGATGCAGAAATATTCTCACGGAACTGGAGTGTATCGTAGAGATAGGATGGGAATGGTAGGAGGGGGAGTATTCATTCTGGTAAAAGAAGAATTTGTAAGCTACGAAAAAGTTAAGGACGAAAAACATAAATTTCTGGGTGTAAGGCTCATCTCTAAAGATAATAGGCAACTTGATGTCTTTGGAGTGTACAGACCGGGAAAGGGTAGCACGGACGCTGATTCAGAATTATTTGATAAGATAATCAGCTATGTTGGAAGTGATATGGAAAGGAATGTGATAGTGGCAGGTGATCTCAATTTACCAAATGTAAATGGGAAGGTAATGCGAAAGACAGGAAGCATGACCAACATATGGCAAATAAGTTGATATGGGAAGGGCAGCGGATTCAGAATGTGACGGAACCAACTAGAGGGAAGAATATCTTGGATTTGGTGCTGATAAAACCAGATGAGCTCTATAGAGAAACCGAAGTAATAGATGGTATTAGTGATCACGAAGCTGTTCTTATCGTAGTTAAAAATAAATGTGAAAGAAAGGAATGTATTAAAATTAGGACTATTACGCAGTACCATATGGCTGATAAAACAGGCATGAGGGAGTTTAAAAAAAGTAACTATGATCGCTGGAAAATGGTAAATAAAAATGTAAACAGACTCTGGGATGGGTTTAAAGCAATTGTTGAGGAATGTGAAAATAGGTCTGTACCTTTAAAGAAGGTAAGGAATGGTAAAGGTCCACTATATTATAACAGAGAAGTAAAGAGACTAAGAAGGAGGAGTAGGTTGGAACGAAATAGAGTTAGAAATGGTTATGGAAGTAAGGAGAAATTGAAGGAACTTACTAGGAAATCGAATCTAGCAAATAATTCAGCTAAGGATAACATGATGGCAAGCATAATTGGTGGTCGTACAAATTTTAGTGAGAAATGGAAGGGTACGTATATGTACTTTAAGGCAGAAACAGGTTCGAAAGAGGACAATCCAGGAATCATTAATGAACAAGGGGAGTGTGTATACGAGGATCTTCAAAAGGCAGAAGTATTCAGTCAGCAGTATGTAAAGATTGCTGGTTACAAGGATAATGTCCGGATAGGGGAGGTGAGTAATACTAAAGAAGTATTAAAATTTACCTATGATAACAATGGCATTTACAGTGAGATAAAAGAGTTGAAAACTAGAAAAGCACCTGGAATTGATAAGATTTCTGGGGATATACTAAAGGCATGGGATATAGTACCATATCTGAAATACTTATTTGATTATTCTTTGGTTGAAGGAGCTATACCAAATGAATGGAGAGTTGCTGTGTATAAAGGAAAGGGTGATAGACATAAAACTGAAAATTACAGGCCAGTCAGTTTGACATGCATTGCATGTAAGCTGTGGGAAAGCATTCTTTCTGATTATACTAGACATGTTTGCGAAATTAATTACTGGTTTGACAGATGGCAGTTTGGGTTTAGGAAAGGTTATTCCACTGAAGCTCAGCTTGTAGGATTTCAGCAAGATATAGCAGATATCATGGATTCAGGAGGCCAAATGGATTGCATTGCGATTGACCTATCTAAGGCATTTGATAGGGTAGATCATGGAAGACTACTGGTAGAAATGAGTGCAATTGGACTAGAAGAAAGAGTGACTGAATGGGTGGCTATATTTACAGAAAACAGAACTCAGAGAATTAGAGTAGGCGAAGCTTTATCTGAACCTGTAATAATTAAAGAGGGGAATTCCTCAAGGCAGTATTATTGGACCTTTATGTTTTCTTATATATATATTAATGATATGTGTAAAGAAGTGGAATCAGAGATAAGGCTGTTTGCAAATGATGTTATCCTGTACAGAGTAATAAATAAGTTAAAGATTGTGAGCGGCTGCAGGGTGACCTCGATAGTGATGTGAGACGGACGGTGGGCAATGGTATGATGATAAACGGAGTTAAAAGTCAGGTTGTGAGTTCCACAAATAGGAAAAGTCCTCTCAGTTTTAATTACTGCGTTGATGGGGTGGAAGTTCCTTTTGGGGATCATTGTAAGTACCTAGGTGTTAATATAAGAAAAGACCTTCACTGGGGTAATCATATAAATATGATTGTTAATAAAGGGTACAGATCTCTGCACATGGTTATGAGGGTATTTATGGGTTGTAGTAAGGATGTAAAGGAGGGGCCATTTATAAGTCTCTGGTAAGACCCCAACTAGAGTATGGTTCCAGTGTATAGGACCCTCACCTGGATTACTTGATTCAAGAACTGGAAAAAGTCCAGAGAAAAGTAGCTCGATTTGTTCTGCGTGATTTCCGACAAAAGAGTAGCTTTACAAAAATTTTGCCAAGTTTGGGCTGGGAAGACTTGGGAGAAAGGAAACGAGCTGCTCGATTAAGTGGTATGTTCCGAGCTGTCAGTGGAGAGATGGCGTGGGAGGACATCAGTAGACGAATAATTTTGAGTGGTGTCTTTGAAAGTAGGAAAGATCACAATATGAAGATAAAGTTGGAATTCAAGAGGACAAATTGTGGAAAATATTCGTTTATAGGAAGGGGAGTTAGGGATTGGAATAACTTACCAAGGGAGATCTTCAATAATTTTCCAATTTCTTTGCGATCATTTAAGAAAAGGCTAGGAATACAACAGATAAGGAATCTGTTACCTGGGTGACTGCCCTAAATGCAGATCAATAGTGATTGATTGAATAATAATAATAATAATAATAATAATAATAATAATAATAATAATAATAATAATAATAATAATAAATAATAATAATAATAATAATAATAATAATAATAATAATAATAATAATAATAATAATAATAATAATAATAATAATAATAATAATAATAATAATGTTATTGGCTTTACGTCCCACTAACTACTTTTTCGGCTTTTCGGAGACGCTGAGGTGCCGGAATTTAGTCCCTCGTGAGTTCTTTTACGTGCCAATAAATGTACCGACACGAGGCTGACGTATTTGAGCACCTTCAAATACCACAGGACTGAGCCAGGCTCGAACCTACAAGGTTGGGGTCAGAAGGCCAGCGCCTCAACCGCCTGAGCCACACAGCCCGGCGGTAATGAAACTGAACTCCGGTCCACTCTGCTAAAACTCACCAGTGAGTCTAGCAATGGATTGCGTGCAGTCCCTTCCTCCGACTTCCACTGCATAGAGAAGCAAATTTTCCTACAGGAAATCAGATATGAGTATACGGGTTTGGTGACCAAATATGGCTCAGGTCACTAACAATAGCCGGAAATAATTTCCCTTTCCAATGTATTTCGTCGGATGTCGCAATACATGTACGGTTTCAGAACGAATAGCTTTATGACGTGTGAAATAATATCTGAATTGCAGAAGCGCTGACGTGGAGACGCAACTGTACGGTACGGTATTTTGACGAAGAATCATTTTCATAATCGCCATACTGTCTCCTATGCACAAACAGTACAACACACTCTGGAATTTAGCGAAGTGGGGATTTTGGCCTTGAAGACGATAAGAAGTCAGACGACAAATTCGAAGGCGTTTAATCTCTACGTCTTCTTCTTCTTTTACCGAGCTCGATAGCTGCAGTCGCTTAAGTGCGGCCAGTATCCAGTATTCGGGAGATAGTAGGTTCGAACCACACTACCGGCAGCCCCGAAAATGGTTTTCCGTGGTTTCCCATTTTCACACCAGGCAAATGCTGGGCTGTAACTTAATTAAAGCCAAGGCCGCTTCCTTCCCGCTCCTAGCCCTTTCCTGTCCCATCATCGTCATAAGACCTATCTGTGTCGGTGAGTCGTAAAGCAACTAGTAAAAGAAAAACTCTTCTTCTTAATCTGTTTACCCTCCAGGGTTGGTTTTCCGTCGGACTCAGCGAGGGATCCCACCCCTACCGAATCAAGGGCAGTGTCCAGGAGTGTGAGACATTGGGTCGGGTGGTACATCTGGGGAGAATGACCAGTACCTCGCCCAGGCGGCCTTACCTGCTATGCTGAACAGGGGCCTTATAGGGGGATGGGAAGATTGAAAGGGATAGACAGGGAAGAGGGAAGGAAGCCGCCGTGGCCTTAAGTTAGGTGCCATCCCGGCAATTGCCTGGAGGAGAAGTGGAAAACCACGGAAAACCACTTCTAGGATGGCTGAGGTGGGACTCGAACCCTTCTCTACCCAGTTGACCTCCCGAGGCTGAGTGGAACCCGTTCCAGCCCATGTACCAATTTTCAAATTCGTAGCAGAGCCGGGAATCGAACCCGGGCCTCCGGGGGTGGCAGATAATCACACTAACCACTGCACCACAGAGGCGTCATCTTTAAGTCTCGAACTAGAAAGCTAGGCATTGCGGCAGAGGATGTCGCGTTGACTTCGTGCCATTCCAGTATCTGAAGTTGCCCGGACCGAGCTCGATATCTGCAGTCGCCTAAGTGCGGCCGCTATTTAGTATTCGGAAGGTAGTGGGTTCGAACCCCACTGTCGGCAGCCCTGAAGATGGTTTTCCGTGGTTCACTGTTTTTACACCAGGCAAATGGTGGGGCTGTACCTTAATTAAGGCCATGGCCAGTACTTTTCCACTCCTAGCCCTTTCATGTCCCATCGTCATCATAAGTCCTATCTGTGTCGGTGCTATGTAAAGCAAATTGTAAAAAAATCCGGTTTAGTAATATCCTTTTTTCTGTTTTTGTTCGTACTACGCAGACAAGTGTTATAGCGAGGAATAGCAACCGTGGCTTTAATTAAGATACACCTCGAGCATTTGCATGAAACCACGGAAAACAATATTTCGGGTTGCCGAAAACGAGGTTCGAATCCTCCATCTCCCGAATGCAAGTTCTAAGCTACGTAATCCGAACCGCATGGTCAATTTGTTCGGTTTTCGTAGTAAAGTGATATTAAATAATTTTAGATCAAACTGGTCGATAAAAGGATACTCTATCGTTGGAGAGCCTCCTCTGCGAACCATGTGACCTTGCCGCAGTGGGGAGGCTTGCGTGTTCCAATGATGCAGACAGCCGAGCCGTAGGTGCAACCATATCGGATGGGTATCTTTTGAGAGACCAGACTAACGAATGGTTCATCGAAAGGGGGCTAGCAGCCTTTCGGTAGTTGCAAGGGCGGCAGTCTAGATGATTGACAGATACGGCCTTGTAATAATACTCAACATGGCGTAGCTGTGTTGATACTGCTACACGGCTGAAAGCAACGGGAAACTACAGCCGTAACTAACTCCCGAGGACATGCAGCTCTCTCTGTATGAATGATGTACTGATGATGGCTTCCTCCCGGGTAAAATATTCCGGAGGTAAACTAGTCCCCCATTCGGATCTCCGGGTGGGGACTACACGAGAGGGGGCGATCATCAGGAAGATGGATACTGACATTCTGCGAGTCGGAGCGTGGAATGTTAGAAGTTTGAATCGTTGTGGTAGGTTAGAGAATCGGAAAAGGGAGTTGGATAGGCTAAAGTTAGATGTAGTTGGTAAAAGTGAAGTACGTTGGCAGGAAGAACAAGATTTTTGGTCAGGCGACTACCGAATTATCAACACAAAATCAAACTGGGGAATTGCAGGAGATGGTTTAATAATAAATAAGAAAATAGTGCAGCGGGTAAGGTACTACGACCAGCATAGTGAAAGAATTATTGTCGTCAAGATACACACCAAACCAATGCCCACCACAATAGTGCAGGTATATATGCCTACTAGTTCAGCGGATGATGAAGAAATCGAAAGAATATACGAGGAGATAGAAGATTTAATACAATATATAAAAGGTGACGAGAATCTAATTGTGATGGGAGACTGGAATGCAGTGGTAGGCCAAGGAAGAGAAGGTAGTACAGTAGGAGAATTTGGATTGGGACAAAGGAACGAAAGAGGAAGTCGGCTGGTTGAATTCTGCACTGATCATAATTTAGTCCTTGCCAATACTTGGTTCAAACACCACAAACGACGGCTGTATACGTGGACGAGACCTGGAGACACTGGAAAGTATCAAGTAGACTTTATTATGATTAGGCAGAGATTCAGAAGCCAGGTGTTGGATTGCAAAACTTTCCCAGGATCAGACGTGGACTCTGACCACAACTTGTTGGTCATGAAATGCCATCTGAAGTTGAAGAAATTGAAGAAAGGAAAGAATGCAAAAAGATGGGATCTAGACAAGTTGAAAGAAAAAAGTGTGAGGGTGTTTCAAGGAACATGTTGCACAAGGATTAGATGAAAAGGCTGAAGGAAACACTATTGAGGAAGAGTGGAGAGTTATGAAAAATGAAGTCAGTAGGGCTGCTGAAGAAATGTTAGGAAGGAAGAAAAGATCAACTAAGGATCAGTGGATAACTCAGGAGATACTAGACCTGATTGATGAACGACGAAAATAAAAGAATGCTAGAAATTAAGAGGGCGGAAATAAATACAGGCGATTAAAGAATGAAGTGGATAGAAAGTGCAAGGTAGCTAAGGAAGAATGGCTGAAGGAGAAGTGCAAGGATGTCGAAGGCTGTATGGTCCTGGGAAAGGTAGATATTGGATACAGGAAAATCAAGGAAACCTTTGGAGAAAGGAAATCTAGGTGTATGAATATTAAGAACTCAGATGGAAAGACACTTCTAGGGAAAGAAGACAAAGCAGAAAGATTGCAGGAGCATATCCAGCAGTTGTATCAAGGTAAATATATAGATAATTTGGTTCTCGAACATGAAGAGGCTGTTGATGCTGATGAAATGGGAGACCCAATTTTGAGGTCAGAGTTTGACAGAGCTGTGAGTGACCTCAATAGGAACAAGGCACCTTGAATTGATGACATTCCCTCTTAATTACTGACTGCCTTAGGAGAAACCAGCATGGCAAGGTTATTTCATTTATTGTGCAAGATGTATGAGACAGGAGAAGTACCATCCGATTTTCGGAAGAATGTTGTTATGCCTATTCCCAAGAAAGCCGGTGCTGACAGGTGTGAAAACTAACGCACCATTAGTTTAGTATCTCATGCCTGCAAAATTTTAACACGTATTATTTACAGAAGAATGGAAAAACAAGTTGAAGCTGAGTTGGGAGAAGATCAATTTGGCTTCAGAAGAAATGTAGGAACACGTGAAGCAATCCTGACATTACGTCTTATCTTATAGGATCGAATCAAGAAGGACAAGACCACGTACACGGCATTCGTAGATCTAGAAAAGGCATTCGATAATGTTGATTGGACCAAGCTATTTATGATTCTGAAGATGATAGGGATCAGATACCGAGAACGAAGAATTTTCTACAATCTGTATAAAAATCAGTATGCAGTGATAAGAATCGAGGGCTTTGAAAAAGAAGCAGCAATCCAGAAAGTAGTGAGGCAAGGCTGCAGTTTGTCCCCTCTCCTTTTCAATGTTTACATAGAACAGGCAGTAAAGGAAATCAAAGAGAAATTTGGAAAGGGAATCACAGTCCAAGGAGAGGAAATCAAAACCTTGAGATTTGCCGATGATATTGTTATTTTATCTGAGACTGCAGAAGATCTCGAGAAGTTGCTGAATGGTATGGATGAAGTCTTGGGTAAGGAGTACAAGATGAAAATAAATAAGTCCAAAACAAAAGTAATGGAGTGCAGTCGAACGAAGGCAGGTGATGTAGGAAATATTAGGTTAGGAAATGAAGTCTTAAAGGAAGTAGATGAATATTGTTACTTGGGTAGTAAAATAACTAACGATGGCAGAAGTAAGGAGGATATAAAATGCAGACTAGCAAAAGCAAGGAAGAGCTTTTTTAAGAAAATAAATTTGCTCACTTCAAACATTGATATAGGAATTAGAAGTTTTTGAAGACTTTTGTGTGGAGCGTGGCATTGTATGGAAGTGAAACATGGAAGATAACTAGCTCAGAAAGAAAGAGGATAGAAGCTTTTGAAATGTGGTGTTTCAGAAGAATGCTGAAGGTGAGATGGATAGATCGAATCACGAATGAAGAGATACTGAATCGAATTGGTGAGAGGAGATCGATTTGGCTAAATTTGACGAGAAGAAGAGATAGAATGATAGGACACATCTTAAGATACCCAGGACTTGTTCAGTTGGTTTTTGAAGGAAGTGTAGGTGGTAAGAACGGTAGGGGTAGACCAAGGTATGAGTATGACAAGCAGATTAGAGCAGATGTAGGATGCAATAGTTACGTAGAAATGAAAAGTTTAGCACAGGATAGGGTGGCATGGATAGCTGCATGAAACCAGTCTATGGACTGATGACTCAAACAACAACATCGTTGGAGAGACTGGTCGGATAAACCTGTACAGGCATCACCAGCGATTGTAAGTCAACGTACATAAAGCAAGAGTTCGATTCTTCCTACCCAATGCGTGAGTTGGAAGGGTAAACAGATCGCTCAGGTGTCTTACGTTGATGCTTGCTGGACACGTTATTGAGAGGTTTAGATATTTGGTGATTAGTTTATCAGGCACGGAATGTACATTTCATTTCAAGCAATGGAGAATAATTTGCAGATCTATGACCTTTAATATTTTTTGTACGCTTTATAATGCGTAAGTTGTATTAAAGTAAAACGTTTTAGGAAGTTAACCATGTAACATATTTACAATGCATTTTGAATTTGATTTTACATAAGAAGTATCCCTATTGAAATATATTCAAGCAGGGAAAACATAATTTAAAATGTTTATTTTAGTACGTATACTTCCAAATTAGCAGATTATCAACAATATTAATATTCAGCCCAAAGGATGGTTTGGTCCTCTAGAGCTCCTCTGTCAGCTGTCAAAGATGGTCCAGGAGTCATGGAGGAGGCATATTGGGGAAATGAAAAGTGTGGTGGTTTTCCGTTGCTTTCCTCATAGACTCAGGCGTTGCTATAACATGTCAGTCTACCAAAACCATTGAACTGCACGCACCAACTAACCCTATGAGCGGCATTTTCCCACTATTCGTAACAGGGACTGGCTAAATAAGGAATGGCAAAACCAACATCGTCCGCCTCTGTGGTGTAGTGGTTACTGTGATTAGCTACCACCTCCGGTAATGTACTTAGCAAGGAGCTACACCCTGCGCAGACTATTGCCTGTGAACATTCGCCGCACCCTGGTAAATGAAACTTTCTAAATTTTCCACGCATCTTTGTTAGACAGAGACACCTGGGATCTGGGAAAGTGACAGAAGATAGCCGAAATTCTTTGAATTAGATGAGTAGGCCCCGTAGAAAAATGGCTCAGCCAATCAGATTGCTCCATTTTTAAGTGCCAAAATTTCCCGCCGAGGATATTTGAGTCTGTCTCGGGAGTATGTATAAGATTTCACATAAATTGGGTTTCTAAGGACTGTATCGGAGTGAATATAGTTTTTGGTGGATTCAGTTAAATTAATTACAACGTAAGTGAAATACAATCATTGTGTGCGACTGATCACGTGTTGATGGCGTGAAGACTGGCGGGAGTGAAAAAAGTTGCACCATCAAACAATAATGGCCGACGCCAGCTTAATCGGACCCATGCAAGTGAATTATACAAACGGTACGATCGTGCACCCACTTTCAGATCCGTACCATGATACCAGGAAAATAAGGAACAGCGGACACATTTTAATGACTTGTCGAAGCCACTGGATTAATTTGTGACGCTCCGTGATATCACCGGAAGTTGAATTAGAATCACGTAATCGGACTGAAGGTTTGTAACAGAGACGTGAACCGAACAGTCGGTCAGTCAGTGAGCAGTTAGTCGGAGAGTGAGCAGTCAGTGAGTGAGCAGACAGTAATCCATCAGTCAATCAGTCAGTCTTATTCAGTCTCAGAATGATCAACCGAGTGCGTGTCGAACCGACTTCGAGTGAACGCCAGGTAACCGACTATTCAGGGCTTACATAAATATAATTCCGAAATGTAAGTGAATATCCATAAACTGTATTGATTCACTTTCAGCGGAGGAAATAGGCTCTAAGAAGGTGACTTTCTTAGCAAAATAATGTGCCATTGCCTAGGACAATGTACGATTTCATGAGACAAGGTGCAAATACAACGTCGAGATAAAAGTAGACGGTTTGTTTAAAAACAGTGGAGCTGGACAGGCTAAATTTAGCGGAGATAAATGGAACATTCTTAGCAGGTAGAGAAGGGAACATTTTGGTAAATGACAACCTCTTTTGTATTCACCAGTCTCCAAGTTCGCTAGCCTGCCATTGAGCTCATTCAGAACATTACTTTGTTCGAACAAGCAGAAGAAAATGAACGGAGTTGGTAAGCAATTGCTAGCCACACTGCAGGGACAGGTATTCTGTTGACCGAGACTTTGAAAGGCCACTTTATTCCCCGCAGAAGTGACCAGCTGTTAGGAAATTATGTAACCGCAGGACAGCGTCACACCACCATGATAGAGTGAGATTATCACCGGGAGTGTGTTAGGATAACAATTAGTATTAGAGCATAGAATTAAGTTGAAGAAGAGTGTTATGAGTGCGCATAAAATAAGGCGGGTGTTATCAGTGTATACATAACGCAACAATAGTGATATACACCAATCTTCACCATGATAACGCTAATATTTTACACAGCTTAAAACCTAAGGAAGGGCCGAGGGCACGGCATGGGTCAGCCCAACGACGCAGCTTGGATGATGTGAGTACCAGATCATTGAAATGTTTTAATTAATATTAAATAATTAACTATATCTGTGACACGCTGTCATCCGATATATATATATATAACTATGCTAATTTTCTTTAAACTTATATTTTTGGAACGGCAGCTAAAACTACCTTAAATGTAAATGTTGCCACGTACCATAAATCACGGGCATGTCGTGAATTACTGTTGAGGGGCCGACATTAAGTCATTATCTCTTTAACGTGTATGATTTCATTTCGTTCCAGATTTTGGGATGTCTACAGTGTCGCCTAATAATTTGAAATTAATTCTACCGTGTCCCTAAGTCCTAAGTCATATGAGACTAATAATAAGAAGAATTAAAAATAATGTTTTGTTGTGAATGAAAATTTCGTAGTGATGGGTTGCAACGATAATAATTGTCATGATATTTTCGATGACGTAGTTAGCAATAACTAGTTATGAAATTTCTTGAAGTCAGATAATAGGAATAATAATAATAATAATAATAATAATAATAATAATAATAATAATAATAATAATAATAATAATAATAATTGTACCGGTTGGTACACCTATACGCCGCATATTTGAATGTTCCGCCTTAAATTACTTCTACCGGAAAAACTCTGAACTTTAACCACTGAATTAATTCAACAGCTCCTTAGAAGATGCCACTGTGTGTATTTCGATTTGTTTTTGTTTTTTGGTTGACCAAGAAGTGTGGACCTTTTCTGACAGATGTCTCTACAAAAACTATGATCATGCACGCTGGTGCGAAGGGAAGGAACTTTTTGAAGAAATTTTGTATTGGAAAGTTTGGCTTTACTAAATTTTGTTCTTTCATTTTTGGGTTGGCAATATTAATCTTTCTTTCCGCCAGTTTTGAACTCAGCCAATCCGAATTTCTTTAATTAATTTTTGACCAATAGTGTCTTTCTTCTTCGATGTTAATGTATAACTTATAGCTACCCAATAAAGTTGAGTGCGTGTGTCTTAATTATTCATGAAAGGTCTCGAAGCTTCCACGAGGGTTTAAAAACTGCTGATTTTCTCGGCTCGTCGCCACTTCAATAACACCTAGCTTAGCGTGTGGATTTGTAGCAGGAGGCGGGAAGCGCCTCTTTCTTCGGGCAACAGATCTTCAACAAGGTAATGGCCATTTAAAATATTTTCTTGCTAGCTCAGCAGTTTAACTCGCGGGGAATGTTCGAAACCTTTATATGTAACCCATCTCTTTAAAATGTAAATCCCTTTTCAGTCTATGTTAAAACTACAAATATCTTTAACTGTAAAGCGGGGATAGAGAGTGCTTTACCCTCTCGAGCTCCTCTTCATTTTGAATTTGAGCTGACTATGTTTTCGTAACCGTTTTTCTCTTCCTTCTTAATGTGTTAAATTTATCTTGTATACTAGTCACCTCCATAGATTGGGATTAGCCCCTGTGTAATCGGCCTAGCCCCACTTAGGTTTTAAAATGTGTATTTAGGAGTGCAAGTTCACTACTCCAGTCCTCTCTGTACTTTGGGCCAGTAACTTAACCTATTGTTTTTCCTTCATGCGAAGGCCCTGTAGGTTGGGTACAAGATACCCCTGTTTCTTTGTAAGTGTGCCTTGAGGGCAGTTAGAAGTAAAGTTTGTTGTGGCCTTTGATAGGCTTGTAAAATTGAGAGCAGGTCAGCTCTTTCTGGTATTTTGGAATGTGCCTCTAGGAGGCTTGACATTACGAGGTGGGAGCAAAGGCTCCATGTAATTAGGGGTTTTCTGCCTTGTGGTAATTTGTGGTTGTGAGCTGAGAGCTCAGAAATTGTTAAATTTTGGGGCTCGTAGCCCAGAATTGTAAAAACCCCTTAACTTGTGCTTTCGTTTGTAAAGTCACATTGTACCTGATTTTTCTTTGTTATTTCACCTAGTGAAAATTGTTAAATGTTGTTATCTGTTGAAAATATAACCTTTATTTAAATTTTAAATTCATCTTTAAGACTTGTAGTTAGACCCATTCCAGCCCACACCTTCTTTCACCTGTGCCTTCCACCGATAACTCCGTAATAATAATAATAATAATAATAATAATAATAATAATAATAATAATAATAATAATAATAATAATAATAATAATAATAATAATACTTTTGCGATGTGCATGAGATACTTAGCCAACCCTAACTTATGGATTTTACGAAGTTTTCAGCATAATGTCAGAATAGGTGGATACTGATATCCATGGAAGGATCTGTCATTGATAGGCAAGCAGTAATAAAATAATTGAGAACTTCTAAGAAATAATTGATAAATATTTTGTGTTGTTTACGTAACAGTCAGTTAATTACTAAAGTGCCGATCGGATGCGTAGGAGTTATTTAAGGTCTGGTAGAAATGAAAATATCGAGCAAGAAGCAAAATGATGCTTGTTTTAAGGGGCCTAACATCGAAGGTCATCGGCCCAAAGAAGCAAAATGAGAAAGAAAGAAATCCCCGAAAGGGGAGGAAAATGTTACGTTGAGATACCAATGAAGATAAGCCTGGTTTAACAAGTGACGAGCTACGCACAGTTATGAGAGCCAACGTCTAGGAGTAAGGATGGAAATAATATAAATAAAGCTCAGAGGAAATAATAAGAGTGAAATAGAAATAAGAATCTACGTTGAAAATAAGAAACGAAATAAAGAAGGACTATCCATTTCGTAATAGAGAAAGGCAGGTGTCTGCTTATAAATGTTCGAACACAGGATATAAAGACGGCCATAATCACAACATCCAGACGCAATGGGATCATTTTGTTGATAGTGATATGAATCCAGATTGTTTCCTCTGATGTGAAGCAGAGTTAAATTGATACCGAATTGCTTTATACTTTAGAATTACACCTGTGAATAATAATAATAATAATAATAATAATAATAATAATAATAATAATAATAATAATAATAATAATAATAATCAAATGATAAATACCTGATACGGTAACATTTTGCCACGGAGGTTTAATAATAATAATTATGTCCATGATTTTTTCTTGACTTTTGATTCGTAATTTTATCATGGAAGGTTAATTAACGGATAGTTTATGAGCATCTTACAGCCGGATGTATTTTGAAGACTATTTATTTATGATCCTAGTCTTCGATGTTAAAGGTAAGGGATATTCTTGACTTGTTTAAATTATTATAGCGACCATGATATGAGATAATTACACTTTTTCACACACACCGTCCACAGTGAGATATTACCATAGCCACTGTGACGAGTGAAATCAGCAGAACATTTAGTAATATTTATTCAGTTAATGACAGGAGCGGTTAGCATCCTTAAATTAAATAACAATCGGATTGGTACGTTATTTTATTGCTCTGTGTAAGTAGTATAGGTTAGATATGATAGGATGTCTTCACTTTCAGCAGCGTATATAGATGGTAGAATTAGGATAACAGAGGCTTAGCTGATACTTTCTCGTGTCATTTAGTTTGTTTTATGGTCAACGTGGGAGGGTTCACCCACACTGTAATCTAAATATGAGGTCAGTAACCTTAGGGAAGGAAGGCAGCTTGGTTACGTCTTTTACAACAACATTACGCTTACAGTATACACGCTAATTGCAAAATTTCATTTCTTTATGTCCAGTAGTTTTGGCTCGGCGATGATGAATCAGTCAGTCAGTCAGTCAGTCAGTCAGTCAGTCAGTCAGTCAGTCAGTCAGGACAAGTTCTTTTATATATATAGATACTAGCAAGATACCCGTGCTTCGCTACGGTATTATAATGAAATTTATAATTGAATGCTTTACGTTTTATGTATAATCCGCCGAAATTCACGATCTAACTCGTTTTCTGAGAGAATCCACCAAAATTCGTGATCTGACTCCTTTTCTGAGAGATTGCGGCAAAGTTCCTCCCATTTTTAATCTTTCTTTCCAGCAATCGATTTCGTACTTCCCGGGCTAGGTCCAGGTATGCCACCCGGCCAGTTGGGTCCCTAAATCTTTGCCACCTTTTCCTATAAGCATTTTAATACGGATCAAATCCTTGAGGAGACCCGGCGTGGTGTCGTCTTGGATGCCTCGGCGGTACTGAACCCGCGGCCGGACTACAATCGTAGTCATTATCCCGCCAGGACCCGTTACCAGCGCGATCCGCAGGAACCCATAGCAAGATGCAAGGCCGCTACTTGGTGGTAAATTATATCCTCTGCCATTGTCGTTGCTGACAATGTGACCAGCACCATCGTCGCGCGTAGGCAAGTGCGCGAGATTTCTGGCGACACGAATGATATATTTCCATGAATTATTGACCTTATTATAGAGGTGAACAATTGCGCGTTCAATATCATTCATATCGTTTATTTCAAATGTGTTTAAATTTTTATTTATATGCCGGGAGAATGTATTGTAATCTAACTTTATGTACTCCAAAGGAAAAGATGGTTCTTGAGAACGAACCCAGGAAAGATTAAAAATGATCAGTTTATGATCAGAATAAGTACATTATGAACAGTAAAATCAATTGGTCTCAACTCCTTTTTCACCCCACTGTTGTTAAGTTGATTTACCGCCCCCCCCCCCAAAGAAGGCAAGTTTCCTTATGTTTAAAGGAGATTCCAAATACCAATGTTCACGTCTGTTACCTTCAGTTCTGAGATATAAGTATCCCATTAAAATAAATTCACTTTTTTCACTTCCTTTCACACTCCCCCTCCCTTAAGTGAATTTCCCGTTAAAATACTTGTCCCTTTAATAGTGAAGGATCTTCTAAATACCAATTATCACGACTCTAAAATCTTCAGTTTTTGAGATATGTGTCCACATAAAAGGAATTCAACTCCTTTTCACCCCCGCCCCCAAAAGTTATTTCGCCCAAAAGACGGTTTTTTCTTTGTTTATAAAGGAGATCCAAACATCAATTTTTATACCTGTAACAACTTTAGTTTTTATTATATGTAAGTATCCTCATACAATTAATTCAATTAATTTTTCAATATTTCACCTCCCCCGCTTTCATTGGACTTTCCGAGAATACATGTTTGTTTAATTTTAAAGCAGATTCCAAATACCAATTTTAACGTCTGCAAAATCTTTCGTTTTAGAGATAATAGTATCCTCATACAAATAATTCAACTAAATTTTCAATTTCTCTCCTCCCTTTAGGTGGATTTCCGAAAACAAAAAATACGTATTCCTTTATTTTTAAAGGAAATTCCAAATACCAAATTTCACGTCTGTAACAACTTCAGCTTTTGAGATATCAGTATTCTAATTAAAAGAACTCAACCCCACTTTCAGTCACTTTTACCCCTCCACCCAAGTGGTTTTTCAGAAAACAAAAAATTACATGTTCCTTTATTTTCAATAGAGATAAAAATACTATTTTTCACTTCGGTAACATGTTAAGGTTTTGAGATATACAGTACTGTAGAAATGCTCACTTTAAAATTTCACCCCCTTTTTAGTTCCAATCAAGTGGAGTTTCCAAAAACAAACCACCTATGTTTCTTTACTTTTACACGGGATTCCAAATACCAATGTTTACGTCTGTAACATTTTACGCTTCTGAGATATACTGTAGATATAGTCTTTCTAAAAATTCACCCTAATTTGCCACTCCTGTTTAACCCCCATTAGTTAGATTTTCCAAAAAAAAAGTGTTTCTTTATTTTCAAAGGTGATCCCAAATACCAATTTTCAGGTATGTAATATCTTCTGTCTCTGAGATATAAGTATCCTCATTTAAGGCATTCAACCCCTTTTTTCACCCTTTTTCAGCCCTCCTATTGGGATTTTCCGAAAACAAAAAATATGTGTTGCTTTATTTTTGAAGGGGATTCTAAATACCAATTTTTACATCTGTACACTTTAAAAGTTTTGAGATATATATACACTCATTGTAAAAATTCACCCACCTTTTCAACCCCCGCCCATTAATTTGAGTTTCCAAGAACAAAAATTTGTGATTCTGTATTTTTAAAGGAGATGCCAAATACCAATTTTTAGGTCCGTAATATCTTCAGTTTCTGAGATATATGTATCCTAATAAAAGGCGTTCAACCCGTTTTCACGCTTTTCCACCCTTCCTATTGGGATTTTTCGAAAACAAAAAGTATGTGTTTCTTTATTTTTAAAGGAGATTCTAAATACCAATTTTTACATCTATAAACTTTAAAAGTTTTGAGATATAGATACACTCATTTTAAAAATTCACCCCCTTTTCAACCCCCCCATTAATTGGATTTTTCACAAACAAAAAGTACATGTTTCTTATTGTTAAAGGAGATCCCAAACACCAATATTCAGGTCTGTAATATCTTCAGTTTCAGAGATATAAGTATCCTCATTAAATACATTCAACCCCTTTTTCACCCATTTTCACCCCTTCTATTAGGATTTGCCGAAAACAAGAAAATACGTGTTTTTAATTTTTAATGAAGATTCTAAATACCAGTTTTTACATCTGTAAACATTCAAAGTTTTGAGATATAGATACATTCATTTTAAAATTTCACCCCCCTTTCCACCCCGTTAGCGACGGAATATCCAAAAATCCTGTCTTAGCGAGCACCTACATCATAATATGAATGTATCCCCAAAATTTCATTTCTTTACGTCCAGTAGTTTCGGCTCGGCTATGATGAATCAGTCAGTCAGTCAGTCAGTCAGTCAGTCAGTCAGTCAGTCAGTCAGTCAGTCAGTCAGTCAGTCAGTCAGTCAGTCAGTCAGTCAGTCAGTCAGTCAGTCAGTCAGGACAAGTTCTTTTATATATATATATATATATATATATATATAGATGAGTATACTAGCAATTACCTGCGGCTTCGCTCGCGTGGATTTCGTAATTTGATCAAAGTAATCGTTCCTCGGCATTGTACTACATTATCTGGATATTCCTGAAGTATAAAAACTGACCCAAAAATTCAGTTTCATTTACCCCAGAAATTCGTTTTAAACCATGTTTGCGGTATTACCTTTTGGGGCTAAGGCGACCATGTGACATAGAACAACACATGTGAGAAACAATCTTCTCTCAAGTCGAAAAAGTAAATAAGTTACATGTTTCTTTATTTGAAAAGAAGATTCCTTATACGTATTCCCACATCTGTAACATCTTCAGTTTTTGAGATATACATAAGTATCGCCATAGAAATAATTCAACCCCTTGATCCGTCTTTCCCCCACCCTCACCCCTATCTAAGTGTATTTTCCGAAAAAAATCTTTCTTCATTTTTAAAGGAGTTTCCAAATACCCATTTTCACGTCTGTAACGTATTCAGTTTTAAAGATATAAGTACCCTCATAAAAAATAATTCAACTATTTTTCACTTCTTTTCACCCCCTGTTAAGTGCCTTCTCCGAAAACAAAAGGGTCCAGTTTCCTGTATTTTAAAGGACTTTCCAAATACCAAGTTTCTTGGCTCTAACATGTTAAGTTTTTGACATATACTCTAGATATACCGGTACTCATTTTAACAATTCAGCCGCTTTTGCAATTCCTTTCAGCCCTTTAAATGGATTTTCCGAAAACAAAATTACGCCTTTCATTATTTTTAAAGGAGATTCCAAATACCAATTTTCATGCCTGTGCGTCTGTAACACCTTCAGTTTTTGAGATAAATGTATACTCATAAGAATAATTCAACTTCTTCTTCTTCTTCTTCTTCTTCTTCTCCTTCTTCACTTCTTTTCACCCCTCTCCCGCCATAAGTGGACTTTCCAGAAGCAAAAAATACGTGTTTTTATTTTGAAAGGAAATTCAAAATACCAACTTTCACGTCTGTAACAGCTTCAGTTTTTAAGATAACGTATCCTCATAAACATTATTCAACTACTTACTTACTTACTTACTTATTTTCAACCCCACACCCCTTACATCGATTTTCCAAAAAAAAAAAAACCATAAAAAAAACAAATGCGTGTTTCTTCATTTTTAAAGGAGATTCCATATACTAATTTTCACGTCTGTAACATCTTCAGTTTTTGAGATATAAGTATTCTCATAAAAGTAATTCAACTACTTTCTCACCCTCCCCCCCAATTTCCTACCCGCTTAGTTGACTCCCCGTCACCAAAAATGCGTGTTTCTTTATTTTTAAAAAAGATTGCAAATACCAATTTTCACGTGTTTAACACCTTTCGCTTTTGAGATATAAGTATCCTCATACAAAGAATTCAACTAATTTTTCAATTCATTCACCACCCTTAAGTGGATTTTCCGAAGACAAATGAACATGTGTTTCTTTATTTTGAAAGAGCAAATACAAATGTTCATTCCTCTAACATCTTCAGTTTTTGAGATATAAGTATCCTCATAAATATAATTCAGCTCTTCACCCCATCCCGTTAGGTTGATTCTCCCCTTCAAAAATGCTTGTTCCTTCATTTTTAAAGGAGATTCCAAATACAAATTTTCACGTGTGTAACCTTACGTTTTTGAGATCAAAGTTTCTCCATAAAAAGAATTAATATTTTTCACTTCGTTTTATCCTTCCCTCTTAAGTGAACTTTTCTAAAACAAAAAAATGTTTCTTTATTTAAAAAGGAGCTTCCAAATGCCAATTATCGAGACTCTGACACTTTCAGTTTTGAGATATATGTATCCTCATAAAAAGGTATTAAACTCCTTTTCCACCGCCACCGCCACCAAGTGATACCCCCCCCCCCAAATGCGTGTTACTTTATTTTTAAAGGAGATTCCAAATACTAATTTTCACGTCTGTAACATCTTTAGTTTCTGAGATGTAAGTATCCTCATACAAAGTATTCATATAATTTTTCAATTAATTCACCCCTTTAAGTGGATTTTCCAAAAACAAAAGATTACGTGTTTCTCTGCTTTGAAAGAAAATTCCAAATACAAGTTTTCATTTCTGTAAGAACTTCAGTTTTCGATATATAAGTATCCTCATGAAAAGAATTCAACTCCTTTTTCACTCCACCACAGCCCGGTTAAGT
This sequence comes from Anabrus simplex, assembly GCF_040414725.1. Classification (NCBI taxonomy): domain Eukaryota; kingdom Metazoa; phylum Arthropoda; class Insecta; order Orthoptera; family Tettigoniidae; genus Anabrus; species Anabrus simplex. The sequence goes on from NC_090266.1 coordinate 804,339,165, forward strand.
TGGTTTCCGGGAACCCAAAAAATTGCGCGTTTCTTTATTTTTAAAGGAGATTTCAAATACCAATTTCCACCTCTGTAACCTTCAGTTTTGTCAAATAAGTTTCTCCAGAAAAAGAATTCAATTTTTTACTTCCTTTCACACTCCCCACTCAAGTTAATTTCCCAAAAACAAACAGTACCCGTTTCTTTAAAAGAGCTTCCAAATACCAATGAGCACGACTGTAACATCTTCAGTTTTCGAGATATATGTATCCCCGTAAAAGTAATTATTCTCCGTTTTCATCCCCCCTACCAAGTTGATCACCCCAAATGCGCGTTTCTTTATTTTTAAAGAAGTTTCCAAATACCAGTTTTCATGTTTGTAACTTCTTTAAGTTTTTGGTATATATGCATAAATTATCATACAACAATTCATCTAATTTTTTAATTCCTTCACCCCCTCACCACGTTAAGGGTTTTTCCGAAAACCAAAGAATACGTATTGCCTTATTGTTAAATGAGAATCCAAATACGAATTTTCACGTCTGTAACATATTAAGTCTTTGAGATATACTGTCGATATGCTAATTTTAAAAATTCACACGATTTTTCAGTTCCCCTTAATTGGATTTTTCGTAAAACAATTATGGTTCTTTACTTTTACAGGAAATTCCAAATACCAGTTTTTAAATCTGTAATATGTTACGTCCCTGAGATAATTTGCAGATACCGTATTTTTTAAAATTCACCCCCTATTCATCGGATTATCCAAAAACACAAAAACACGTGTTTCTTTACTTTCAGAGGAGATTCCTAATTTCATTTTTCATGTATGTAACCTCTTCGGTTTTTGGTATATAGGTCTCCTCATAAAACTGGTTGAACACCTTTTTTCTCCCCCCTAAATGGGATTTTCCGAAAGCAAAAATAATACGTGTTTCTTTATTTTTAAAGGAGATTCCAAATACCAATTTTTACATCTGTAAACTTGTAAGTTTTTGAGATATAGATATCCTCATTTTAAAAATTAACCCCCCTTTTTACCCCCTTAGCGACCGAATATCCAAAAATCCTCCCTTAGCGAGCACCTACATGTTAATATAAATGTATTCCCAAAATTCCATTTCTTTATGTCTAGTAGTTTTGGCTCGGCGATGATGAGTCAGTCAGTCAGTCAGTCAGTCAGTCAGTCAGTCAGTCAGTCAGGACAAGTTATTTTATATATATATATATATATATATATATATATATATATGCTGTGCATGGGCATCTCATCAGCACACCGAAATATACACAAAATACACTCACAAATTACCGCTGGAAGACTCCATATTTACACAATTTTCCAACAATATCAAAAACAGTGTAAAACCAACTGGGAGGACCAGCTACCATTTGTAGTTAGCCCGATGAGCACTAATTACAGAGAATGTATACGAATAAATACACTTCATCGTCTCTATGTATCAACGCAGCTTGCATATACTCATTATTGGCACTCGCTATATCACATTGATGCTGTACCTTTATGTCTTCACTGATTCTAACACTTGGTTTAAATATACTTTCATTTGAGCAACACACGCTGTGACTTTCCTAACTCGCTGACTGAATTTACAAATATTATATATTGTAAAACTGCATTTAACTTGCAAAATCTGAATATCTGCATTTAAAATGGAAATTATGAAAATTAACATTCATCAAATAAAATACACACTCGTCGGAACCTGTACTCACACTTACTTGTTACCTGCTTACTTACACATACGTTATTTGAAGGGCGCCAGCTGCCACTCAGTGCAGCAATAATAGAATGAGACTCTTGACTATCTCTAGGGTGTGGGGTCATAAGCTTACTTTTGACAACATACCATATAAGTTCTGGGAAAAGGAGATTGGCGTTCGGTTTCCTCATTAATTTTGAGGTTAAGATATTTTACTTTCATTGAAATAAAACTATGAATTCGTTTGATAGAACAATATATATATTCTTTAAATAATATATCAAAAAATAGTGAGTCTTGTTGCGATAAAACAGATGAGAATATGAAATTATGACATTGCAACTGAAAGAAACTAGGCATGAATTTGAATTCTTCTTGACCGGACATTTAACACTTTATACGAAATATTTCCCTCACTGATTCACTTGACTGTACCTTCAACACTTTTAGTGTAATTACGACGTATTCCTTTGATCTGGTGTTTACTGTAGATGTGTCACGCCTAACTTGGTGATACATCCTTGTGACTGCTTCTTCTCCATCTCATCTGACTTCTTTGTAAGTCAATATGGTATTGCCTCTTGGTAGGTCCTGGGTTGCCCTCTCTGACTTCATGGTAAGCCCTTGCGTCCGTGTCTTCCACTAAGTGACGGACCAACCATTTGGTCTCACTCTCTCAATGACCAATAATTACTGGCTCACTGAGTCTTCACCATCTCTCGTTCACACTGGTTGACTGACCAACTAAGGCCTCTTGATCTAGTAGACTTCTTCACTGTACTGCATCCGTATAACTAATGACTGACGCTACAATATGCACCCACCTTTTATAGACGTTAGTTGACACAGCTACGTAATATCCAGAAATAACAATGACATACTCCCACAACGCGGCAAATATTACATATAGTTGTGAAACCGCCGCCGGCTCGGCTGAGTCCGTGAGCGCATTGCTAAATAAATACGATGACGTAGCCATGGCGCGGCGATGACTTGGCAGAATCGCCACTAATCTTGCACAATGTCCCAACGTCACATCCAATCTCTGATATATACAACAATTCTCACTGTACAGGTATTGAGTGTTATTCTACACATACGTATATATGCATACATCTAAGTACAATCTTGCAAGCAACAGGCATTGCAAAATTGAATTAAATAAGACTGATAATTACAATAATAGTAACAATATCACAGATAACATAATAATACTGACATAATAATAATAATAATAATAATAATAATAATAATAATAATAATAATAATAATAAAATACAGATAAAATCATACAATAATAAAAATACAGATATCATCTTGTAACGGGATTTGAACCGTTACAACGCTTGTTGTTCCAAACCATAAATTATGGAAAGTCTGAAATACAGTACATCATAGATTTCACCAACACATACGACACGATGCATCCACAAGTGATATAATATCAAGTGCCTAAGCACTCCACAGTTTGTAGATCAGTACCATACTTCATATTTCACAAAACTTTCAAGTCAACCACGTTCCACAAAAGTTCTAAGACAAGTACGATCCACCAAAGTTTTAAGGCAAGTCCTGTAAACTTTTCTCACATGCCTATATGGACCTCAGCTTCCCCCTACTCTCTCATGGCATTTCTAGATTGGTCCTAATATCCAGCCAATCACTAGTGCAAGATCCTCTTGCCATTCCACGACCACACCCCGAACCTCTTCCGGGTCCCAAGACAATAACAACATGGCCATGTCATCGGACACTCCGCTGTTCCACATGACTCATGGAAACATTTCGAGTTGTAAAAGGCACTTTTTTCCATCCGCTTTTACAAAACAAATTACTTATATCACATATGAAGACGTTCCATGTTAAAATGTAAAGAATAAATAGACAAATGAAATAATAATAATAATAATAATAATAATAATAATAATAATAATAATAATAATAGTACGAGCGATGACAATAACTCTTACTTGCGAATACAGTGTGAAGGTGCGATATATGTACTATCACAGAACCGAATACCAGCTCTTCAGATAATGTTTATGCTAGGACGCCTGAGTTTTTTAGTTAAGAATCCGAAATAACGTTGGGTTTTTAATTCATTATTACACATAACTTTTCAATCACGTATATATGTAAAAAATTGTAATGTTCATGGTGAACAACAAGTGCATATAGTGAAGCTACGCCATGATTACTGTTCACCATGCTGCTCGTTCTGGGAGACGGGTTGCTCCTATTAGATGGAGTTGGCGTACAGCAAAGTAAGTACTTTGCATTGTTAGATATATGGGTAGAAGAGTGGAATTATTACGCTAATTCAGGTTTCATGAATATAGTTTGTCACAATGGTATAAGACTAAGATATCATTGAATGGTAGGGTATGAGTATCTATATGTTGGATTTTCGTCTCAATACCAATGAATTACACTGTAACTTGTTGCGTACTATTTGGGGAATTTACCCTTTGGTGTTTTTCTAAGGTAATAAGTGATGTGCTATAAAGTTGTGGAATACTGGGCCAGATGAGAAGTCTTGAATGATCAATGAAATGACTAGTACGGGTGTTATTTATGTTTGAATTAAGTTGCAAATTAATGATTGTGTTGGATGAATACACAAATAGACAAATGGAAATAAGTACTGCATATGGTCCATGTTACCAACCAGGGTTAATGTGTTCGTTTGCTGGAGAAAAGTGAAGGAAAAAATAGTTCAGTCACAGAAGACCCCATTCTGAACAGCAAAATTCATGAGGCACAACAGCAGTAATAATGTCTGGCTTCTTGGCTGAATGTTCAACGCATTGTCTTCGGTTCAGAAGGCCTCGGTTTCGATTCCCGGCCGAGTCGGAGATTTTAACCTTAAATGGTTAATTCCGTTGGCTCGGTGACTGGGTATTTGTGCTGTCCCCAGCATCTCTGCAACTCCCCCACCACAATAACACGGAGTTGCCTATACACGGCAGATGCCGAACATTCTCGTCGGAGGGTCTGTCTTACAGGGGCTGCAACCGGCTATAAATAACCACACAAATTAATAATAATAATAATGATGCGGACAATGACTTTGATGTTAAACCCCTTTAAACAACAACAACAACAACAATAAAAATTAACTGAAACCCGTCAAGACGTGACGGTCAGTGGGCTAAATATTTATTCAAGGATTTCCTTATATACGACATACCTTGTAATTTATATTTTAACAATTTTCGTTACGTAGCACCGGCAGAAGTAGATCTTACGGCGACGATGGTATAGGAAATGGCTACAGGTGAGAAGGAAGCGACTGTTGCCTCAATAGAGGTACCACGGAAAGCCGTCCTCAGGGCTTCCGACAGTGGGGTTCTAACCCACTATCTCCCGAATGCAACCTGATAGCTACGTGACCCAAAGCCACTTGCTCGGTGCATTCCTTGTACAATCACCTTTGGCACTGTTGCAACTTGACATTGAAACATTTAACCGGCCATGGCTGAAAATTAGCAGAGGTAAATAGAGACCTTCACGTCCCTTGAGATTTACTGATCGGGACACAAAACGCCAAGCGAATTGCAAATTGATGCCTCATGAAAGAAAATGGAAGTGTTTAGTCGGATGTTTTTAAGTACATTCAAAGGATTAGAGCTCCCTATCCAGCCTTGAAAATCCACAGCCTGTTTCCAGCCATTCGACCTGTTCAGGAATGGAATGAATGAAGCCCCCATTTAGCGGCGAGGATAGGAAGTGTGCCGGCTGCCGAAGCCTGTCGCACTCCTCTGGGGCAATGATAAATGTCTGATAGATAAAATGAAATGTTAATGGAGAGTGTTGCTGGAATGAAGTATGACAGGGAAAACCGGAGTACCCGGAGAAAATCCTGTCCCGCCTCCGCTTTGCCCAGCAGAAATCTCACATGGAGTGACCGGGATTTGAACCACGGTATCCAGCGGTGAGAGGCCGGCGCGCTGCCGCCTGAGCCACGGAGGCTTCTCAGCCCAGCTTTCTCTACTTATTATTTTCAAATCTAAACAATTTTCGTACATACTTCTTAGAATTAGGCCCCAATCTGGTTCCATTTAGGAGCCGCTGGGAAACGTTCCGATTTCTAAGGAGCGTAACTATGGCTTCAATTTTGGTTCGACGTGCGCCAAATTCGTGCCCGGCTATGTTCGTTTTGCCGCGCGGAGAAACATGGCAAAGCAACGAATTTTGCCTAGCGCGGCAGCCGCGCACAGTCCATACCAGGCTTTACTTGAACAATTGGACGCGGACAGTCACGTGACGAGTTGGGAGCCACTCGCTTATGACCGGGTAATGGATTTTGGAACATTGGTAAGAGTTTCGTATGGCTATTGCAGTCGAATTTAGTCCTTATAAGGCAGGCACTTCAAAGAGGGTGGGCAGCGTCTGCTATCCGCGGTAAACTGCATGTTAGTCTGCTGAATTATAATTTTGTATGTGGTGTGCGAGTTTCAGTAATATTGGGGACTGAAGAAGCATCCAGTCCCTTAACCGCGTACGATTAAAATTCCATAATCCAGCTGGAAATTGAACTCGGGGCGGGGCCCCGAGGCACGAAGGTCAAGGCACTGCCACTTAGCCATGGAGCCGGACGATATCTCGCAATAAACATTGCTAAATGCCAATCGACTGCCCTGGAATCCGATTCCCCAACCTTGAGCTTACGCAGTTCTCTTCACGTACCACAGACGACGAGGTTACGGAGGATGGCCAGTAAGTGATAGCTGTGTGAATGGCAGGCTCCTACTTGCTGTGACACAGAAGGTTATCAATCTCACGTCCCAAACAGCAGCGGAAGTTTTCGTTAATAAAGTCGCGCTGATAATTTCAAAAACAGCCAGTGACAAGAGGCCCTATTCGAGGTTAATTAGTCACAGATATGATAATGACCGATCATTAAAGTTAACGGAGCGAAAAATTACTTGGAACACTTGTGTGAGGCCTAATATGTCACAAGCATCTTGTTTCACATAGAAATGACTTTGTAGATACGAGAACAAACTCATGGTTGACGTATCGGTGGATTAGTTAAGAAATCAAACAGAAATGACCACGGACGAATGGAATAAGATGAAGTAGTGATGTACCACCTTGTAGGTAGAGAAAAGGTTGATGCGACTGTACACGGACGAATGGAATAAGATGAAGTAGTGATGTACCACCTTGTAGGTAGAGGAAAGGTTCATGCGACTGTACGTAATTAGCTAGAGTTTCGGAGAAGAACTCTACTAGCTGGGCAAAGCTAATAGACAGGACGTAATATCAACCATTATTCATTACTAGTCTCCACCTGTTCATAATGGAGCTTGAATTCTTAAATTTGGATGAAGGTAATAGGTACGTGAACGAACTAATACTAGAAGATTCGGGAGATTAGTTAGGAAATCAAACCGCCATAAGTGAGCACGGACAAAGGAATAATGTTTCAAATAACTGTACTGTACTACTGAAACGTCCGACTCGTTGGCTGAGTGGTCAACGTACAGGCCTTCGGTTCAGAGGGTCCCGGGTTCGATTCCCGGCCGGGTCGAGGATTTTAACCGTCATTGGTTAATTCCAATGGCCCGGGGGCTGGGTGTTTGTGCTGTCCCCAACATCCCTGCAACTCACACACCACACTTAAAACTATCCTCCACCACAATAACACGCAGTTACCTACACATGGCAGATGCCGGCCACCCTCATCGGAGGGTCTGCCTTACAAGGGCTGCACTCGGCTAGAAATAGCCACACGAAATTATTATTACTACTGAAACGGTATATACACGCAACTAATTAAACTTGCTTGTGAAATTCTTATTCTTTAAAAACTGGGAATGTAACATTTTACAATATAGTTTGTGGGGGGTGCTGTAAATTGCCTCAAAGGAGGCCGTTTTCCTCGTAATAAGTACCGGTATGTAAATAGTCTCCAGTTTATTCGAAACTTTGTACGGTAATTGCTTCCCATTACCTAGGACGTGAGCATTTCAAATTTGCCACTGCGTCATCACACATAGTAATTACTTGTTAATCCGCCGACCGAGCAAGTTGGCCGTGCTGTTAGGGTCGCGCAGCTGTGAGCTGGCATTCGGGAGATAGTGGGTTTGAATCCCACCTTTGGCAGCCCTGAAGCCCTGAAGATGGTTTTCCGTGGTTTTCCATTTTCGCATGGCCTCTACCTTCCAAATCCTAGCCCTTTCCTATCCTTCCGTCGCTGAAAAGCTTCGATGTGTTAGTGCGATGTTAAAAGAAGTGGCAAATCATCCGCCGAAATTACGTCATAACGGACGTCGTTTCAGTATTCACACGAAGTTATACAGGCACAGTCGAGCAAATAAGAATCCGGGGTGGTGAGGACTATGCAGGCTACACAGTTCATGCATATCCAGCTCATGGCTAAATGGTTAGCTTGCTGGTCCCAGTTGGATTTCCGGCTGGGTCGAGGCTTTTAACCTTGACTGGTTAATTCCTCTGCCTCGGGGACTGAGTGTGCGTGGCATCTTCAGCATTAGAATTCATCATAGGTAGGGTCGTATTTTCACTGACGCGCAGGTCGTTCATAGGCGTCAACTCGAAAGACTTGCACCAGGCTACGTGTCATCAGCGACCACGGACTTTTCCATGGTTCTAGTGACCAGTGAAACTTGAAGCGTGGCCTAAGTCGTCCTCACTACTACTACTACTACTAAGAACGTTTTCATCGATGGTCCAGGGTCACTAGAAAAGCTTTTAGGATATACCAAAGTCCCTCAATGTAGGGCTTCATGTTATATCAGAGACGTGACGTTTTGCTGCCCACCGGTTGAACAGTGCACATTATATTCAAAATGCATCTCAATTTAAATGATAGTTCAGTGTCTGGATTAAAATTAAATTCCAAAACAGCTGACGATATTCCATATGGGATAAAGCCCCAATGGCAAATAGTCATGTATTAATGTGTGTGAATCGTCTTCTAAAATATATCATAGATAACGACATTCTATTTCTTCTTGTGGAACATTTATTGTTCTTGGGGAAGTTTTTCTGAAGGTTTTGCCTGTTTTTCCACACGATTACCACGAAACATTTATTTATGATTGTATTATATAGCCCCCTCTTTGACCCTTCTTCAAAATATTCCGCTTGCATAAAAATGTGGGCAAATCCATAGAATGGAAATTCATTTTTTGCAGGAAATCGGTAACGGTGACTACTCCTCTGTATATGGTGACGGATCAAATGTTATTGAACTACCAGCCATAATTTTAGCACATGTAGATATCATGATTGAAATTTATAGCAAAATGTTCACTTCTGCAAAAGGTATAATTTTCACGAAAGTTGTCATTCTTAAATAATTTGAAAGTCAGTGGGATTGTACCCGGTAGTTCAAAACCAATACACTAGTGTCCATAGATTAATACTGAAGACGAAAGCTAGCTACTTCAATTCCTACACAATTCTTGAAGTCCTTGGAATTAATGGTTTTCCTTCCACATAATCTTTTCCTAAAATATGGAGCCATAGTTATGTTCCTTAGTAATTGGAACGTTTCCCAACGGCTCCTAAACGGAACCAGATTAGGACCTAATTCTATGAGGCATGTTCTAAAACTGTTCAAATTTAGAAATAATAATAAGTGAAGATAAAGCTGGACAAAGAGTTCTAATCCCCCGAATTGACTTAAATAATTCCGATAAAACACTTCCATTTGCTTTCAAGAGGCATCACTTTCCAGTTCGCTTGGCATTTTTACCACGATCAATAAACCTCAAGGGACATGAAGGTCTCTGTTTACCTCATCCAGTTTTCAGCCATGGCCGGTTATTTTTCGTTTCCTCCCATTCTCACACCAGGCTGTACCTTAAATAAGGCCACTGTCGCTTCCTTCACACTTCTAGCCATTTCCTATCTCATCGTCGCCGTAAGACCTACCTGTGTCGATGTGACGTAAAGGAAATTGTGCCGAGCGGTTAGGAGCGCGCAGCTGTGGCCGCCTGAACAGTGAGAGCACTGAGCAGGTGGCACGATAGGGGAGGTGGATGTGGAAAGGCACAAGGTCTGTCTAGGGAGGTCAAGTCACGAATGCTACTTATGGAGCCGCCATATTGGGTCTTTAAGCGAGCGTAACCAAAGGCAAGTGTATTCGAATTTGGAGGATTTCGCTACCGTACATTGAAATAAAAAAAATACCAACTATTTTTCATGAAGAATTTAATTGGGCATCTACTGTTCATGCATATATATATAACTGTATAACGCTTAAATGATATGAATACATTCACAGTTGTTTGAATAGGAAGATAATTAACAGAGCCTGAAATTTTTTTTTTTTGAGAAACAAGAATCAACAAAAAAGCCCATGCCCTACTCTTTTACTTCCTTACAACTTGGTCCTTCTGTGTTTCTTATTAATATCATCTGTTAAATACGTAATCTTATTGACAGAAACATAGAAATCTGGACAATACCTGTGTCATATTATGATTACCGGTACATGAAATACTGAAATTGAAGTACTGTACTTAAAGTACTAAAAAGACAGTTGTAATAAATTACCTTCAGCGTTTTTTTATTAAGAAAGTAATTACCGATACTGCGTTTTTAAAAGATTACCCCAATATGTTAACAAACACTGAATGCCTCTTGAGTTGAGTGCATTAAATTGTGTATGGTAACGGTTGTTATCCATTCATGTGGTATTTCTTTGGGTTCTAAGGCAAAAATACTCTGCACATATGCAACAAGAGTGATGTTCTTAGCTACTCTTAACTAGTTTATTGATAAGCCATGCAGCTATATAGTACAAAGTGGTGGTGGTGATTATTGTTTTAAGAGGAAGTACAACTGGGCAACCATCCTGTATAAACACTAATCAGAAGAAAACAAATGCAAGGGGCCCAGCACTTCGTAAAATGAAGGTATCGGCCAAAGAAAGATGGAGGCCGCAAAGTGCGTGGAAATGAAAAAATTCCTAGGCCTCGAATGCTCTAATGCCGTCGCGATCGGAAAAGAACAAGTGTTGACCAAGGGAGGTCGAATGGGCTAGAATATGTGAGAGCCTGACACAAGTAAGTGAAAGCAATGTCAAGACTCAGCTAAGGGCCTCGTAGTCACAACCAGAAATAGATTTCCCCCTATGGGTGGGGGCAATAGAATAACACCCACGGTATCCCCTGCCTGTCATAAGAGGCGACTGAAAGGGGCGTCAGAAGCTCCTAACTAGGGAGCGTGGGATGGCGACCACGGGGCTCTAGCTGAGTCCTAACATTCATGCATATAATAATAATAATAATAATAATAATAATAATAATAATAATAATAATAATAATAATAATAATAATAATAATAATAATAATAATGGTTAAGAAAATTAAAGCCATTGATAGACACGATTCCATAAGAAATATATATTCAGTCACTATTAAGTTGAGTTAACCTAGGTTAGGCTATTATATTGATTACATTAGGATATTATGTTAGGCTACGGTACATTAAATTACAGTAGTTGGTTAGTGCGAGTGAAGCGAGTGTTGTGATCTTTAAGTATTTGTCCAGCCATATAATGTACTCTAGCATTTAAAATGAATGAAATATAGATGTAAATAATAACTACAGTATCGTATGAGACTGCTATTAACAAATGTTGTAATGATGGCAAGCTGGACACAAATTGTTGGTTTGAAGTGATAGGCCTATTGTTTGTTGTGATTGTAATTGATAAATGAACAGGAATAAGCATTTCAAATACATGTGAAACATTTCTACATTGAATGTAGGGTTAGAAAGGTACTGTCTGTAGTTTACATGAAAAGGAATGGAATGAAATGGCGTATGGCTTTTAGTGCCGGGAGCGTCCGAGGACAAGTTCTCCCGTAGGCGACCTGCGCATCGTGATGAGGATGAACTGATGATGAACACGACACATACACCTAGCCCTCGTGCCAGCGAAATTAACCAATTATGGGTAAAATTCCCGACTCTGCCGGGAATCGAACCCGGGAACCCAGTGACCAAAGGCCAGCACGCTAACCATTTAGCCATGGAACCGGACACATGAAAAGGAAATTTTCATAAACATCAATACTACTTTTACACATTTCCTGTTACTTTTCTTGATTGTTTTGAAAGACAATTATTCTCTTTCTTTGGGAGGTTTCCTATTATATGTCAAAGCACGGCCGATTTGATGCGTCGCTCCTTACCGGCCTTGACAATCGGGCCTACGCACTGTAATCGGAGTAGTTACACAGCTCGACACGTGGCGCTGGCGGCCTACCTATTTGCGGTAGAAATACATACTTCTTTATGGAAAAGATACTGATTTTGATTGCCGATTTATCGTAATTTAGAGTTATGGAGAATGTTACATAAGTTAATACTGTTAAAATGATTAATCCTAAAGGTTACTTTCGTTGATATGTGCCAAAACAACGTCGTGAAATGAAACTGCGGAGAGATGGAGGAGTCCAACTGACGTTCTTTAATAATAATAATGTTATTTGCTTTACGTCTCACTGACTACTTTTTAAGGTCTACGGAGACGCCGAGGTACCGGAATTTAGTGCCGCAGGAGTTCTTTTACGTGCCAGTAAATCTACCGACACGGGGCTGTCGTATATGAGCACCTTCAAATACCACCGGACTGAGCCAGGATCGAACTTGCCACGTTGGGGTTAGAAGGCCAGCGCCTTAACCGTCTGAGCCACTCAGCCCGGCACTGACGTTCTTTAACTGTGAGGAGTAATAGTAATCGTTTTTGTTATCAATGCATTTAGATACACAGCAGAAGTTACCACAATACTTTTGTCTTCTGATGTCAATTTTGAGATTAAGAGTCATTGTTCAATTAGAGTTTTAAAATTCTTCAAGCACTGCTCTCAGGAGGGGGGCTGGACAAAACATTAAAGTCTTACTTTTTTCCATATTCGTTGTTTCCATAACATAAATATTTTGTCTCAAACATGTTTAAATTTTAATTTCAGTATATATAGTTTCAGATTACATTTCATTCATACCTTTCACTAGAATATTTAATACCGGGCAAGTTGGTCGTGCTAAATTCAGACAATAAATTTTACTTGAAATGTAGTAGGATGAAGAATGTTGGCCGCGCAGCTAGAGGCGTGCAGCTGTGAGCTTGCATCCGGGAGATAGTGGGTTCGAACCCACCTGTCGGCAGCCCTGAAGATTTTGTCCATGGTTCCCCATTTTCACACCAGGCAAATGCTGGGGGTTAAGGCCACGACTGCTTACTTCCCACTTTAGCCCTTTGGTATCCTATCGTCACTATAAGACGTATCTGTGTCGGTGCGATGTAAAGCAAACTGTAAAAAACATCATCACAGTCTGCCACCCCCAGTACCTTCCTACCTCTCCCTCCAATATTGCACGTTCGGCTTCATGCAAATACCGTAACCGGCTTCTATGGAGTGTACAACGTTTATCACCAGTAACCATTCTGTGCGGCCCCAGATATTTGTTTCACTGTGCATCATTCAGTGTGTGTGATACGTTCGATCGCGATAGACATAGAATCTATGCTAAGTGAAAAGGGCAAATTGTTATACATCATCTGTTAGGCTCCTTCGCAGAATGTTCAATGTACTGGCGTTCAGTTCAGAGGGCCCTGGATTCGATTCCCGACCTGACCTATGATTTTTAAATGCGTACGTATACTTTCTGTGGCACGAGACTGGGAGTGTGTGTTCGTCTTAATACACTTCACTTCATTTACATACAACGCGTTACACTACGAACCACCACAGAAACGTCAGTACTGAATACATCCCATCCGGCCGTAAAACTAGACACAAGTTTACAAATACAGACAGATATTTGTCGCCTAGAAGCCTGGGCAAAATTAATAAATATGTTTTGCGCAAATAATTATTTTTATAAAATCAAATACTTGAACTTCGACAAGAAAATATTATTCGATGTGATTTTTGGAGGACTGTTTGTTTTAAATTCCTGCCTTTTTAACGAACTCAGCATTTAATATTTCAAATACATTCTAAGTTTTACGACGAAGTTTCTCTAATTGAAGCTGATCAATATTTTAACCACATTTAATCACATTTTTAACCGTACAAGTAATTTATGCGAATTGTACTCGCAAGCCCACATTACTGACAGTCCTATGTCTGCAAATGGAACTGAAAATTTTGTTACAATGGCGTATAATTAAACAAGAAACACGTTCGCTCTCTGAGGTACAGGAAATTTACGTACCATAGCTTATGTAAACAAGAGGCAATTACCGTCATGTTTGGACCTGGGGAGGCAATATACTGTCTCCGAGTTTATAAATACTTTTGAAAGTTGAATTTCCTTGTCATCCCGACGAGCAGCTTAACAGGTTCAATCTAGTAATTAATGGTTCATTAAAACTTTCCACCGTGTCAGTCATATTTATAACTTGTCTTTAGTCAATAATATCACTAGGGTGCGATCTTATTATAGCATATTATAGCCAGTAATTTTTTTATTATATGAATACTAATATTGAAACCAAGTAAGGTAATAAGTAAACATTTGACACTACTGTGATAACAAGATCTGCTTTATGATGTCCGGTTCCTTGGCTGAATGTTCATCGAAGTGGCTTCTGGTTCAGAGAGCCCAGAGTTCGATTCACGGCGGGGGCTAGGATTATAACTGTGTATAGTTAATTCTCTAGCTTGAGGATGGTGATTTTGGGTTCGTGATAATACACAACTCTTCATCTACACACACAACACGCACGCTCCCAACTACCGCAGAAACACGTAGTAATGAATACATCTCTCGGCATTGGGTTGGCGTCAGGAAGGGCATTCGTCTGTACAACTAGTGTGAGCATGAGCAAATTTAATAAACAAAACTTATGAGATCAATTTTAGCACAACTGGTCTCAAACACTATTCATACACTAGTTATTATATGTGTCACAGTATCTAAAGCTCTTAAGTAAATCTTCATTCAACCAGGTTTTTTGAGATAATAATAATAATAATAATAATAATAATAATAATAATAATAATAATAATAATAATAATAATAATAATAATAATAATAATACCGGGGGTACACCTTCTCCGGCCAGTAAAAGTGCGCGCCGTCTATAAGGCTATCTATGTAATCTAACTTGAACTGATGTATTACAAGATATTTTGGTTTTCAGCTGTTAGATGTCTCTACCATAGGTTTAATTGATCAATCTTGCGGGGTAACCTATAATTATTCCATAAAGAAATGTGTAATGTTGAGGTTTTTCAACCGAATTCTTAGAATTGTTTTTTATACATCAAAGTTGTCTACACTTCTGCTGGTTCCTTCTTTAATAGTAATCAACCTACGAGAAATGTATAAATATTTTCTCTAGCTCATTAAAATTGGGGGTGTGTACAGGAAACCAGCCAATCAGGAAAGTGTTCTGGAAGCTTCTCCCCAAAACTACTATAAAAGCTGGGCGCTTTAGGGCCGTATTGTCTTCATTGCTCCAATTAATTTAGTGCGACGTGTCCTAAGGTAGGCAGGGGCCGCGGGCGGCGTTCGGAAGGCCCAGCAACTGAAGGTAGTGGCAGAATTTTCTTAAACAGCTGATAGCTCCTGCGGATAACTCGAGGGGAAGGTTTCAATCTCTTTATTTCATATAAATTTCTAAAGTTGGTGATGAAACTGTAGAATTTTCGACAAGTCTGAGAACTCTATTCTATTCCTTACTGGGAAATATGTAATGCAAGGGAACAAAGAGTGATTACCTTCTGTTGATTCGCATTCAACTTGGCATGGGGTGACTAGAGTTTCTAAACCTTTAAAATTATTAACACTTATTAGATATTTAATGTTTCTCATTTAGTCACCCCGGCGTGGAATCGGTTTGGCCTCTGTATCATTGGGCCATAAGCCCAATTAGGATTTTATATATTTCCTTAAGGAGTGCAAGTGTTAGCCTCCTTGTATTTTGTTTATGGCCGGTTCAAACCAACATTTTCTTTTTATGTTAAGGGCATTTATTATGGGCATTCATGCCCCTGTTTTTTTGGTAATTTTTTCTGGTGTTAGTTCTCCTGAGGAACAGCCTGAATAACCTTGTGTAAATACTGTAATTAAGGACAGCCGATAGGTTGTAAGTGCGCAATTACAAACTGATGCCTCTGCGAGGCTAGACTACGATATAGTTGGAGCACAGACTCCCCTGTAGTGTAAAGGATAGGAGCAAATCGTGCTCTTGTAAATCTTGTACCTATCAAGAGCAATAACGCTCTTTTATATGTAAATCAACCGAACCGTTAACTCTTGTAAATTTTGTACCTGATTTTCGGATTTTAAGTCCTTGTGATTTTTGGAGTTGACGAGCTCATCATATGGTTGTTATTTATTCAGATTTTCTATTTTTTAATTTTAAATTAGAAAAAAGAAATGAAAGTTTAAAATTTGTTGTGTAAAGTTATGCTCTAGTTAATTCTTTGTCCACCCATTCACCGCTCACACCTCTTGCTCCTCTGTGACTCACGAAATTTCCTTAACAACTGGTAGCAGAGAGTCGTTGAATGGTCCTGGATAAAGCCCCTTTTTGACGACTATCGCTAAAATTGGGATTTGAACACTAGAAAATTTTCGGTTTTCCTATTTCTCAAAATGTCAAAAAAAATTTCATTATATCTGCCCTTAGAGAGGTTCTTGCTCTTTGGTATTTGCGCAAGGAAGAAACCATTTGTGAATGAGCTATTTGAAAGGTTCAATCTGGTGGCACGGTTGTGACATATGCGTCTAGACTCGAAGATTCTTTAGATTTACGTATTTGCATTCCTATTTGTGGAGAGAAGGAAGTTGGTGAGGCTTTATCCTCGATCACCACCAATATTGACTATCTTCAATATGTTGTTTTTTCGGAGGAGGTGAGCCCTCCGGTAACCAGCTTAAACACGTTCATGCTAGACTCTTTCATTTTTATAATAGAGAAGATCTGTTGTCTCTCAAGCTTAGCGAAGAACATCCTAGTATGGCTAGCTCCTTGTGTCAACATATTTCAGAGCTGTCCAGCAAAGTGAGCCAATTGCTGTCTGGGTTTGTTAGTGGGAAGAGTGACTGTGTTCCCCATTAACTGTGAATACGGCAGAGGACCCGAATAAGTCTTCTGGTAGTGGGGAATCGGTCGAGCAACAACAAGCTCCTGCCCCATCCGAACAAATTGCTAACCCCGTTGGCAATCCACAGCATCTTCCTCCATTTTTCATTAGTAATGCCGCTTTCGAACCTCTGGTGTCCTCACCGGTAATATCACTTGACTTTAGCAGCTTGCCCCATCCCTTATCCATGTTACTTAAAGGGATTTCTAGAGTTTCTGTTAACTCCACTAATGGCGTAATAGCTTTCTTAAGATTTCTAGTAGAATTCGAGGAACATGCTTTAGTGTTTGCCCTGTCGCACTCACAAATTTTACAAATTATCTATCCTTACACAGCTGGTTGTTTTATCAGATAAGACTGCTATGGGTATATCGGAGAGGAGTTCCACTGAAACCTTCCAAGCTCACTTGTTGGCAAATTTTATCCCTGCGAGAGCCCTGTCATCTCTAACTCAAAAATACTTCCGAGTCCAAAGGCTAGATGAAAATCCAGCTGACTTTATACGGGACGTTAAGTTTTACACTAGAGTTTTTGCTTTGCAATATTCTGAAAGTCAAATTTTACAGACTATCGTTTAAGGGATTTCGCCCTGTTATAGATCATATTAGTGTTTTGCTTCCCGTCCGCAAACGTTTAGGGAACTTGAGGCCATGACCGTGGCGGCGGAAGGAGTAAAACATGCTGACAGTCTGCGTGTTGCTCGGGACCCACCACCTTGTTCTAATGTTTCTTGGCCACCCCCCTTCCCCCGATATTTCACTCACCGCAAATGTTATGCGTGTGGGTCTGCGGACCATTTAAGAAACAAGTGTCCTCCATTGAAAACAAGTGGATCTAAGAATGGACCTCCGTCTTCTTGAGGCTGTTTCAAATGTGGAGCATTTACACACCTGGCTAAGAGTTGTAAATTACAAAATAGTAGTCCTTCTTGTTCTACCTCTAGTGGAAACAACAACTCAATGTGACTAGAGTGCCTGGCTGAGTCCTCTCCCCTGTCCGTGTCTCCAGGCTCAGCCCAGTTAAAATCGGATGGTACTATGTCACGTACTGCGGAAGGAAGGCCGTCTGAAACTTCCCATGAAGGTCCTAAAGAATGCATGAAAATCGTCTCTAATACTCCTGGATTTGTGTAATACATCAGAATTGAAATAAGCAATGAACCGGTTACTGTGCTCTTAGATGCAGGAAGTACTGTGTCCATAGTTTCTGAATAATAGTATTCCAAGTTGAAGCACTGTTGTATATTTCCTGAATATGTTTCTTCTTCTGTAAAAAGTGTTTCGGCTAACTCTTCCCCGTTAGAAATCTTAGGATTTATCCATGCTAAAATTTGTATTTCAAAATTTACCTGGAAATTTATGTTATTCGTTGCTAAAATGTGTCATGCCCTGTAATATTATGTGCCGATTTCATGTCTGTTTGGTGCTTGATCTTCAAAAGAGGTCATGCACATTCAAGTTTTATAATAATGTCTATATACCCATTTTGGAGTGTAATTCTGCTCCATGTTCGCTTATTTCGCCTCCTCACAGTGAGATGGCGTAAGACCTTTTGCATCTACCTGAGAATCAGGCTAACTGCATTCGTAAATTATGTCAGTCATTTTCCGACTGGTTTTAGGAAAAGCTTGTTGTGACTGACTTAATTGAATACAACATAGAGGTTACGGATTCGATTCCCGTAAGATTTCTTCCGTATAGGCTATCTCCGCCTAAAATTAAGGCCCTCAAGGACATTATAGATAAGATGTTGAATGACGGTATCATTCGACCATCCAAGTCAGCGTATTTTTCCCCCAGTCTTCTGGTGCCAAAACCACAAGGCGGCTTTAGGCCAGTAATTGATTACAGGGCGTTGAATCGTAAGATTGTTCTACAATCAGTACTCCTTCCCGACTTGCATTCATGTTTTTCTTAGTTTCGTAAGGCTAAGTTATTCACCATCTTAGGTCTAAACTCAGTCTATAATCATATACCTCTGGCAGAAGAATCGAAACATCTGACTGATTTCGCTACTGACTGGAACCTGTGTGAATAAAAACGCGTGCCTTTCGGGCTCCCCACTGGTGCAGTGGTTCTTACTAGACTGCTAGATATGGTCTTCTCTGATAATAAATTTGAATATCTTTACAATTCTCTAGATGATGTTAGTATTTTCTCTGAGACCTTCGAAGAACATTTAGCTCATCTAGAGGAAGGTCTAAAAGGCCTTCGTAAAGCAGGTATGACGGTCAAGCTGTCAAAAGTATTTGCTAAACCATCTACGTCCTTCTTGTGGCATATTGTGTCACCTGATGGAGTTTCAGTCGATCATTCCAGAACGCAAGCCATCCGTAATTTCGAGTCACCCAAAGATGTTAAAGGGGTTGCTAGATTAATCGGCGTGGTAAATTTCTTTAGACAATTCATCCCCAATTTCGCTAATCGGATGGCACCCATGAACCTTCTTCGCAGGAAAGCTGTCAAATTCGAAAGGGGCCCTTCCCAACAGGCCAATTTTGAGGAACTCAAATAACCCCCCTGCAACGCCCCTGTCTTGGCTATGCCGGATTTTTCTAGCAAATTTATTGTACAGACCGACACGTCTTCACCGGCGGTCACTGCGGTTATTCTTCAGGAATCTGAACTCGGAAGTCGGCCCATCGCCTATGCGTCTCGGATCTTGTTACCTCAAGAAGTCAGATACTCTATACACGAGTTAGAGGGTCTCTCAGTACTCCTTGTCTTAGAAAAAAATCCTCCTTTACCTTCAGCATGTTAAATTTGAATTAGAAACTGACAATCATTCCTTAAGCTGGGTATTGGCTAGGCCTCGTTGTACCGGGCGTATCACACGCAGAGAGATTAGGATTTCAACTCTTCAGTTTGACGTGCAACATATTCGGGTATCTGAGAATGTGGTCGCAGATGGGTTAAGCAGGATTTTTTCAAGTGATGCTAATACTGCTGCCTCGGAGGAGTGCCCTTCGCCTTCTGTTTCCATTCCTTATGTCATAAGTGCCATTCTGACTGATGCCCCTATGCTATATCATAACATAGCGAAAGACCAACGGGAAGATCCACTGCTGTCTCCCATTATGGAAACCCTTTCTTCTGGGGAACATGTCGCCCCTTATGCTTTGAGGAATAGGGTCCTGTGTTGCCCCTCAAGTCACGATCAAATGATGAAAGTTGTTGTTCCAGCAGTTCAAGTACCCACGGTTTTGAAATATTACCATGAGACCCCATTAGGGGGACATCTGGGAATCTTTAAAATCAGAGGATATAAGGGAATTAACGACTGGTTAAAGCATGTAAAGCTTATTTGATTAGCAAATCCACGTTGTCTACCAAAGCAGAGCAATTGTCATCACACCAAGCCTCTCGCCCTATGAAGCGACTGTACATCGATTATGTGGGACCTTTCCCGCAATCAAACGGGAACGGGAATGAATTCATTCTTGTGTGTGTGGATGGTTTTGCACGATTCTCATGGCTGTTTCCGACCAGGCTTGGCACTGCACAAACTACTATTTCTTGTCTCAATTCTACTGTATATTTGCATCTTTTGGACCGTGTCAGTATGTTGTTTCAGATAACGCTAAGGCGTTCACTTTAATTTCGTTTCTTAAGTTCTGTTTTGAGCACTCTATATCACATGTCACTGCGTCAGCATATTACCCACAGCCATCTCTAGCTGAGCGGGTTAATCGAAACCTTCGATCAGCTCTTATTGTTTTCCACCACGAAGATCATTCTCGTTGGTACACGTCCTTATATTGGTTATTATTAACCTTTAACTCGGCTGTTCACGAGTCCCACAATATCTCTTATGTTGAATTTTGTCCCAACCACTCTCTTGTCAAATTTGTGGTCAATTAATGAGCTATTACCAAAGACAATAGATCCAGAGAATATCCGGGATCTATGGAGAAAGGCTGGAAACTATCTGAAAATAAAAAATGAGGTATGACCGTGGACGAAAACCCACCAATTTAAAAGTTGGAGATCAGGTTATGTTTAAAAATTTAGTTCCCTCGGGCAAGCTTGCCCCCAGATTTCATGGACCTTGTGTCATTTTAGATTTTCTAACTCCTGTCACCCTTTTAGTGAGTAATGCGGAGACCGAAAGGATTTTTCGTGTTCACTTGTCTCAAGTCAGGCCTGTTTGAAGGCCTTTAGTTTTTTCATTATATGGCACCAAGTAATTAAGTTGGCGAATTAATTGTATTTCTTTCCTTAGGATATCTATAAGTTTAAGATTTACTAGAATTAAAACATAGAGAGGCCATCTGCCCCTTTTGGTTATCATAAATTATGTATGTAAACGTATTCCTGCTTAAATGATTAAGTTGTATCCTGAAGGGTAAATTTGGTAATGTTGTTAAAATTATGTTTTAAAAACCTTCCGTTCTATAACTATGCCATTCTGCTTCCAAACCTTAGTCAGAAACTCCGTGTGCTCCTCCTCCAAAGTCGACAAACTTATCTACAACATATGTCCCACCGTGTGAGAAACAGTTACTCTTTCCCCAAAATTGAATGTTACAGTGCCCAACTTTCACCTGAGACCACGTTATATCAACCTGGGAGAGATGCCGGCGCGGGGTATGGGCCCGCCTCGTTCCGGCCTAGGCTCCATATTAACTGCCTCCTTTGGGACTGTATTATTGGGAGACGATGGGAGGCTGGTCTCAACCTCCCACTCTATCCTTGGACTGGACCGTGCTACATGGTCCTGGGTTGTCATCACCTTGGCTTCAGCCGCCCTCAGTATATCGGGAGGACGGTATCTGAGTGTACCTAGGGGGTCAGAGCGCCTCCATCCAAACATCGGCAGCGGCGGCCTCTCTTGCCGTCAACCCTGGGCATTATAGCCCGGACTTGGACTACTTCGGCAACACTATCAAGACTACTTTAGTTCAACAAACAAACAAACAAACAAACAAACAAACAAACAAACAAACAAACAAACAAACAAACAAACAAACAAACAAACAAACAAACAAACAAACAAACAAACAAACAAACAAACAAACAAACAAACAAACAAACAAACAAACAAACAATAATAGACTCTCTCAAGATATACTCCAACTGGTATATGTTTTCTCAAAAATTATGTATCTCAAGATTCAAGATTTCAAATCTATTCATACCGTTGTAAAACCTTAATTAAGGGTTGGAGGTCTGTACGCGGGGGTACAACTCCTCCGGCCAGTTAAACTGCGCGTCCTTCTATAAGACGATCTACGTAATCTACCTTGAACTCATATATTACAAGACTAGCAAGATACTCGTGCTTCGCTACGGCTTAATACTGAAAATAGAAAATTATTATT
This sequence comes from Anabrus simplex, assembly GCF_040414725.1. NCBI lineage: Eukaryota > Metazoa > Arthropoda > Insecta > Orthoptera > Tettigoniidae > Anabrus > Anabrus simplex. Next base: position 804,361,276 of record NC_090266.1, read on the forward strand.
CAAGATTTTACTTTTTGGAGAGTCCACTGTCAGCTGAGCCTGTAAAACGCTTTTGGGGGAATGATTATTTATTTTCTGATCTAACACTCATTTGAAGCCGGTACGGAAGAATTCGAATGTTTAAAACCCTATCGTATTTAAAATCTGGGATGTAAAAGGGACCAACCTGTGAAATTTTGATTTTGTACGTCGAACAGTAATGGAGGATTGAATACTTTTTAAGGGGGTGAATGTTTTTAAATATTTTTAACATCTAGGGTATTGTGACCGTAAGGCCACAGCTGAAGAACAGGTGTTGATGTGACTTGTGTTCGCTTGTCGGCGAGATGGGGTGTGCGCGACCTTGGGCGAGGACGAGACCTAGTTTTTTTTACGTGAAGAGGGCGGCCGGCTGGCTAACAGAATAAAAAACAAAAATAATGAAGGTTGGCGAGAGAAAGAAGGAGGCCAGCGCGTGTCACTTGTAATTGCGAGGAACGATATGAATGAAATACTTATAATATCTTTGGTGGCGTGACGTGCATAATGACGGAAGGCTCAAGGATTAAATTAAAATAAACTGGATAAAAGAATAGCACATTTAGAGGACATAAATTAAAACTAAAATTTTGAAATAATTTACACGACCTTGTGGCTAAAATGGTAATAAAGTAGTATATTCGTACAGCAGAAGAATTTAGTATCTAAATTGACTCTACTTCCGTGCATGTGCACCAGACACGATATTTAAGCTATGTGATACGAGTACTCGCTCTCACACACATTGACGTGTCTCTGGACTATCATCGTCAGTTGCCCAGAGCCTTGACAGCAAGACTTTCAACGTGGAACCTCGTGCGTACTGTCGTCGGAACAGTGGCTTCACTCCTGTGCTCTACACTCCTGATAATTGTGTATAACTTAGAACAGTGCTGTGATCAGACGTCGAATGTGGAGATATTAATCCCTTAAGTACGTGTCATTTCCAAAATACAGTTACGTGTGTGTTTGGAGCTTATTCTAAAGCACTTTGTGTAAGTTTCAGCTTTCTCACGAGTGGACGCGGAAGACGTGGACGTGATCATTTCCAGAAGAGGACGGAACTTCACATTATGGATTACCAGTGCTTCACCATGAAGTTCTAAACCTTCGACCATCGCCAGCGGCGTCGGGATGCAGATTCTTTCATCCTAGCATGGCTGATTGAGAACCCAGACTTCCAGACGTGAATATTTCTCCTTAAGTTAAGTCGATTACGTCTCATTTATATCTGTTCTATGTAGTTTTGTTCTATTCTTTCTTTCTTCTTAGTAAGCTATTTTGACACACTTTATGGTTGTTTATTTGCTCGAATATGTCGTAAAACTGACACATGTGATTGCTAAATGACCATGTGGCCATGAATTTGACAGTGAGGGTTCTGATAGAGTTATCCATGTGTTATCGACACCATCTTTGCTTATTGAGTGAATTTCGTCACGAATATGAATTAATTTATGTCCGATGGATTTAATGGTAGGATATTTCGTCCATATTTTCAATATTTTCCTTGTAATGGAACTTCTACTTGTACCTCGTGTTTGAGATAACGTGTCATCGGGATATTGAGTCTGAATTCTATATACGAATTTAATGTGAATATGTGCATTGGGGGCATGTGATAATTAGTTAGAGTAATTAATCATCGAGACACATTTAAGTGGATATTATGTATTTGTAGGACGATGGTAGGTCCTGATATTTCGTGGCTACACATATTTGAGATTAGGATGCGACAAGTTAGAGTCGTCATTGTGGTACACTGTACGTGTAGAGTATATGGAATAATTGCGCATGACATGAATCTTCGTGAAACTGAGCTTTTCACATGTTAATGGATTATTCGAGATGAATGCAGTGTAGTCTAATATTAGTGTCTTCAGATGAAGAAAATGAAAGTCCATGTTAATCGATGTACTTCTTAATTCGTGGGAGTATCCCAACTTTTCTCAAGTGATTCAATAATTTCAAGTAGAAGGTACAGGTGAATGTTCGAGAAGGCCTTAGGTCTCCAGAACAGGTCCTCGACGAAATACCTAAATAATATTTGATTCGTGACTATGCCAGCTCATTTGTTGATGCAAATTTTCGTTCTCATGAGGTAACTCAATCTTGCGGTAACTCAATAAATTTGTTAACAGGAGAGTAATATGATTGATCGACACTCGTCGACATGTACATAGTGTAGATATTTTCTTCTTGGTAATCACAGTCTTCTTGACAATTTCCGTAGTTAGCTGTAGAAGTAGTAATTTGTTAGTAGTTAGAAAATTATTTTCTATATGTTCTGTTCTGAAAATATGTGACACTTTGATATTATCGATTGATAGTGGACGGGATTTCCACATGGAGGATATTCTCCCCATTTACTTACGTTTGCAAGCCCGGAAGGCGTTTTATTTTGTTTAATTGTTGATCAGATGCTTAAAGTTCAGTATTAATGTTCACGAAAAGAGATGTGAGACGACGTGAACAGGTATATCCGACGTCTCGGATTAACTTAGAGAAAACCAAGGCAAATTCAACTTTTCATTTTATAATTACAAAATTGTTAAGATAACGACTGTAAATTTTATTTTTGCTATAATTGTTAACTTTTTGAATCTTGGATATTTCTTTATTATACTCGTTCTTACAATTACTGCATTTTTTCCAGATTGTCGATGAAGGCTTGGCCCAGACCTCATTTTTCCGAATGAAAATTTTTGATTCAACTTTAAATAAATAATTTAATAACTTTAAAGACGATAAAATTGAACTATGTAAAAGACTCTGTTAGAATATTAGGGAAACAACTGCCGTGTACCATCCCATTTGTTTGCGCCTAGGTTTGTTACATCAAGAGCCAGAGTAAATTCCATAACGTAGTGATCATAGTCATAATCACAGACTTCAGGATGGCCAATATTGCATTTAATTAAATAAAAGTGTCATATTTGTTCTACACCTGGAATGTGCTTATTCGATGAACCCTATGAAAATCCTGCCACATTCATTTATTTATAAGCCTACAGCCACCGAACTGAGCACCCCTGGGGTGTCTCGTGTTCGCAGACTGACTATGTCGGGTACAGTATAGAAGGCCAAACTTCATAAAAAAGCTAAGTTAGTGCTTGAAAGGGTTTCGGAAGAATGGATATTGTGCTTTTGAGGGTCAACTACCATCTAATCGCCTTAGGGGAGAAATATTTTGAAGTATACGATATTTTACATCTAGGACATAAAAGAACACCCTTCTCGTAAAATTACAAATTTGTACGTCAAACAGTTTTGGTGGAATAAATATTTTCGGTCACCGAGCTAACCTCATTTAACACGTTTTGGTTGAATCGTTATAAAATATTTCCTATTTCACACCTAGGATTTGGAATTAGAATTTTGTCTTCGTTCGTTAAACCGTTCCGGAGGAAGGAATGAATATTTTTGTTTTCGGATTTTAACCCCTATTTAACTCTCTGATCAGTTAAATTTGCTTCAAACCTGCTGTTATTTAACACCTAGGACATCATATGAAATTTTAACTTCTTAATTCAAACGGTTAAATATAAATGCATATTTTTGTCATCATTCCTCACCCCCGAGTCAAAACCCTTTTAGGGCTGCATTGTTTTTAAGTCCACATAAAAATAATTCCACTCATTTTACACCCCCTTAAGTAGAATCCACCCCCCTTCCCCAGCACAAAATACGTATGTCTTTATTTTTAAAGGAGATTCCAAATATCAATTTCCTCGTCCGTAACATCCTTCATTTTCGAGATATAAGTATCCTCAAACAAATAATTCAACTCATTTTTCAATTCATTTATCCTCCCGTTTAACACTTCCCCTTAAGTGGATTTTCAAAAAACAAATTATGCGTGTTCCTTTACTTTCACAGGAGATCCAAATAACAATTTTCGCGTCTGTAACATCTTCAGTATTTGATATATAAGTATCCTCATAACAATAATTCAGCCCTTTCTTTAGTTCTCTTCACCCATCCCATCCCCTTAAGAGGATTTTCCAAAAACAAAAGAATACGTGTTTCTTTATTTTTAAAGAAGATTACAAAGATTACAAATACAAATTTTCATGTCTGTAACATCTTCCGATTTTGAGATATAAGTATCCTCATAAAAATAGTTCAACTCACCTTTCAGTCCTTTTTTACAACCCCCTTAAGTGAATTTTCCGAAAACAAAAATACGTGATTTTTTTCTTTAAAAGAGATTCGAAATACCAATTTTTTCGTCTGTAATATCTTCAGTTTTGGAATACCAGTATCCCAAAAAAAAATAATTCAACCTCTTTTTCAGTTATTTTATCCCCAGTAAGTGTTTTTCCGAAAACAAAAAAAGTGTTTATTTATTTTTAAAGAAGATTCCAAATACCAGTTTTCACGTCTGTAGTATCTTCACTTTTAGAGATACCAGCATCCTCCAAAAAGTAATTCAACCCTCTTTCAGTCATTTTACCCCTCCCCGCCACTAAATGTTCTTTTCCGAAAACAAAAAAAGGGTGTTACTTTATTTTAAAAGAGATTAAAAAAGCCATTTTTCACGTCAGTAATATGTAAAGTTTTTGTGATATACTAAAGATTGTTCATTTTAAAAATTCACTCCTTTAACACTTCCCCTTCAGTGGATTTTCAGAAAACAAATTATACGTGTTCCTTTATTTTTACAGGAAATTCCAAATACCAGTTTCCATGTCTGTAGCATGTTACGGTTTTGAGATATATCGTAGATATAATAATCATTTTAAAAATTCACCCCCTCTTAAGAAGATTATCAAAAAAATACGTATTTCTTCATTTTTAAAGAAGATTTCAAATAATCATTTTCAAGACTGTAACATCTTCAGTTTTTGAGATATAAGTATCCTCATAAAAGGTACTCAACCCCATTTTGACCTTTTTGCACACCCCTTAAGAGGATTTTCCGAAAACCAAAAATAAGCGTTTCCTTATTTTTGAAGAAGATTCCAAATACCAAATACATACATACATACATACTAAACCCGACAGGGGCATGATCTAAGGACCTTTGGTTGATATTGATCTTCGTAATTACGCACGCAATGCTATTTAAGGAAAACAATGCTGAAATCTATATATATAAAATAACTTGTCCTGACTGACTGACTGACTGACTGATTCATCATCGCCGAGCCAAAACTACTGGACATAAAGAAATGAAATTTTGGGGCTATATTCATATTAATATGTAGGTGCTCGCTAAGAGAGGATTTTTGGATATTCCGTCGCTAAGGGGGTGAAAAGGGGGGTGAAATTTTAAAAAGAGTGTATCTATATCTCAAAACTTTAAAAGTTTACAGATGTGAAAATTGGTATTTAGAATCTTCTTTAAAATAAGGATACACGTATTTTTTGTTTTCTGAAAACCCGAATAGGAGGGGTGAAAAAGGGTGAAAATTGGGAAAAATGGGTTGAATGCCTTCAATCGGGATACCGGTACTTATATCTCAGAAACTGAAGATATTTCAGACTGAAAATTGGTACATTTGATCTCTTTTAAAAATAAAGAAACACGTATTTTTTTCTTTTTGGAAAATCCAATTAATGGGAGGGTGAAAAGGGGGTGAATTTTTAAAATGAGTGAATCTATATCTCCAAACTTTTAAAGTTTGCAGATGTAAAAACTGGTATTTAGAATCTTCATTAAAAATAAAGAAACACGTATTTTTTTGTTTTCAGAAAATCGCAATAGAAGGAGTGAAAAGGGGTGGAAGAAGGGTTGAATGCCTTTAATGAGGCTACTTATATCTCGGAAACTGAAGAAATTACAGACCTGAAAATCGGTGTTTGGGATCTCCTTTAAAAGTAAAGAAACACGTATTTTTTTGTTTCTGGAAAATCCAATTAAGGGAGGGGGTGAAAAGGGGGTAATATTTTAAAATGAGTGTATCTATATCTCAAAACTTTTAAAGGTTATAGATGTGAAAATAGGTATTTAGAATCTCCTCTAAAAATAAAGAAACACGTATATTTTGTTTTCGGAAAATCCTAATAGGAAGGGTGGAAAAGGTTGAAGAAGGGGTCGAATGCCTTTCATGAGTCTACTTATATTTCAGAACCTGAAGATATTACAGACCTGAAAATTGGTGTTTGGGATCTCCTTTAAAAAAGAAACACGTATTTTTTGTTTTTGGAAAATCCAATTAATGGGGGGTGAAAAGGGGGTGATTTTTAAAAATTTGTGTATCTATATCTCAAAACTTTTAAAGTTTATAGATGTAAAAATTGGTATTTAGAATCTCCTTTAAAAATAAAGAAAAACGTATTCGTTTGTTTTCGGAAAATCCCTATAGGAAGGGTCTAAAAGGGTGAATAATGGGTTGAATGCCTTTAACGAGGCTACTTATATTTCAGAACCTGAAGATATTACAGACCTGAAAATTGGTATTTGGGATCTACTTTAAAAGTAATGAAACACGTATTTTTTCGTTTTTGGAAAATCCAAATATTGAGGGGTGAAAAGGGGGGGGGGAGAATTTTTAAAATGAGTGTGTCTACATCTTAAAACTTTAAAATTTACAGATGTAAAAATTGGTAGTTAGAATCTCCTCTAAAAATAAAGGAACACGTATTTTTTTGTTTCCTGTAAATCCCAATAGGAGGGGTGTAAAAGAGTGAAAAATGGGTTGAATGCCTTTAATGACGGTACATATATATCAGAAACGAAAGATATTACAGAACTGAAAATTTGTATATGTAATCTCCTTTAAAAATAAAGAAACACGTATTTTTTAGTTTTGGGAAAATCCAATTAATGGCGTTTAAACAGGAGTGAAAATTTGGGGTGAATTTTTTGAAAGACTATTTCTACAGAATATCTTGGAAACATAAAATGTTACAGACGTAAAAAGTGGGTGTTTGGAATCTCCTGTAAATGTAAAGAAACAAAGGTGATTTGTTTTTGGAAACTCCACTTAAGGGGAACTCAAAAGGGGTGAAATTTTAAAATGAGAATTTTTACAGTATATCTAAAAAAAACTTAACATGTTACAGAAGTGAAAAATGGTATTTTTTATCTCTATTAAACATAAAGAAACGTGTATTTTTAGTTTTCGGAAATATCACTTGGGTGGAGGGGGGGGGGGTAAAAGTGACTGAAAATGGCGTTGAATTCTTTTAATTAGGCTACTTATATATCAAAAATGAAGATGTTACAGACGTGAAATTTGATATTTTCAATCTGCTTTAAAAGTAAAGAAACACGTATTCTCTTAAAATCCAATGAAGCGGAGGGGGGGGGGGTGAAAGAATTGAAAAATTAATTGGCTCAATTGTATGAGAATACATACATGTAATAAAAAATAAAGTTGTTACAGACGTGAAAATTCGTATTTGAATCTCCTTTACAAACAAAGAAAAACGCGTTTTGGGCGGGAAACCATCTTGGAGGGCGGGAGTGTAAAGGAGGTGAATTCCTTTCATGAGGACACTTAAATCAAAAACTGAATAAGTTAGAGTCGTGATATTTGGTATTTAGAAGATCCTTTACTATTAAAGAAACAAGTATTTTTTGCGGGAAAGTTCACTTGGGGGGGGGGGGAGTAGTGTGAAATTAAGTGAAAAAAAGTAAATTACTTTCATGGGGATACTCATATCTCAAAACTGAAGGTAATAGACGTGAACATTGGTGTTTGGAATCTCCCGTAAACATAAAGAAACAAACCTTCATTTAATTTTCTTTTTTGGGGGGGTTTGGCGTTAAATAAACTTAACGACGGTGGGGTGTAGAAGGAGGTGAGACCAATTGATTTTACTGTTATTAATGTACTTATAAGGATCCTCCGTTGCTCAGGCGGCAGCGCGCCGGCCTCTCAGAGCTGGGTTCCGTGGTTCAAATCCCGGTCACTCCATGTGACATTCGTGCTGGACAAAACGGAGGCGGGACAGGTTTTTCTCCGGATACTACGGTTTTCCCTGTCATCAGCCATTCCAGCAACACATAATAATAATAATAATAATAATAATAATAATAATGTTCGGGACCGTCGTCAAATGTGCGGACCGCGCTGGTAACGGCTCCTGGACGGGTAATGACTAAGAATGCAGTCCGGCCGCGGGTTCAGTGCCGCCAAGGCACCCAATATGACACCACGCCGGATCTCCTGAAGGATTTTATCCATATTAAAAATGATTAAAGGAAAAGATGGCAAAGATTTACGGACCCAACTGACCAGGAGGAATACCTGAGCCTAGCCCGGGAAGTACGAAATCGATTGCTGGAAAGGAAGATTGAAAAATGGGAGGAAACGTGATGTAAAATAATAGAAAACGAGTCAGATCGGGAATTTTGGTGGATTCTCGCAGAAAACGAGTCAGATCGCGAATTTCGGCAGATTATATATCTAAAACAATAAATTTCAGTATAATACCGTAGCGAAGCACGGGTATCTTGCTAGTCTATATATATAAAGTAACTTGTCCTGACTGACTGACTGACTGATTCATCATCGCCGAGCCAAAACTACTGGACATATAGGAATGAAATTTTGAGGATATATTCATATTAAGATGTAGGTGCTCGCTAAGAGAGGATTTTTGGATATTCCGTCGCTAAGGGGGTGAAAAGTGGGTGTGAAATTTTAAAATGAGTGTATCCATATATCAAAACTTTAAAAGTTTACATATGTGAAAATTGGTATTTAGAATCTTCTTTAAAAATAAGGAAACCCGTATTTTTTTATTTTCATAAAATCCCAGTAGGATGGGTGAAAGAGGGTGAAAAAGGGGTTGAACGCCTTTTAATCAGGATACCGGTACTTATATCTCAGAAACCGCAGACATTACAGACCTGAAAAATGGCACTTTTGTTCGCTTTTAAAAATAAAGAAGCACGTATTTTTTGTTTTTGGAAAATCCAATGAATGGGAGGGTGAAAAGGGGGGTGAATTTTTGAAATGAGTGCATCTATATCTCAAAACTTTTAAAATTTACAGATTTAAAAATTGGTATTTAGAATGTTCATAAAAAAGAAGCACGTATTTCTTTGTTTTCGGAAAATCCCAATAGGAGGGGTGAAAAGGGTGAAAAAGGGGTTGAATGCCTTTAAAGAGAATACTTATATCTCAGAAACTGAAGATATTACAGACCTGCAAATTGGTGTTTGGGATCTCCTTTAAAAATAAAGAAACACGTATTTTTTGTTTTTGGAAAATACAATTCATGGTGGGGCTGAAAAGGGGGTGAAATTTTAAAATGAGTGTATCTATATCTCAAAACTTTTAAAGCTTATAGATGGAAAAATTGGTATTTAGAATCTCCTTTAAAAATAAAGAAACACATATTTTTGTTTTCGGAAAATCACAATTGGAAGGATGGAAAAGGGTGAAAAAAAGGTTGAATGCCGTTAATGAGGCTACTTATATTTCAGAACCTGGAGATATTACAGAGCTGAAAATTGGTATTTGGGATCTACATTAGAACTAAAGAGGCAGATATTTTTTCGTTTTTGGAAAATCCAAATAATGGGGGTGAAAAGGGGGGGGTGAATTTTTAAAATAAGTGTGTCTACATCTTAAAACTTTAAAGGTTTACAGATGTAAAAATTGGTTTATCTCAGAAACTGAAGATATTACAGAACTGAAAATTTGTATATGGGATCTCCTTTAAAAACAAAGAAACACGTATTTTTTTGCTTTTGAAAAATCCAATTGATAGCGGTTAAACAGGAGTGACAAATTGGGGTGAATTTTTTGAAAGACTATATCTACAGAATATCTGAGAAACGTAAAATGTTGCAGACGTAAAAAGTGTGTATTTGGAATCTCCTGTAAATGTAAAGAAATATTAGTGATTTGTTTTTGGAAACTCCACTTAAGGGGAACTAAATGTGGTGAAATTTTAAAATGAGAGTTTCTACAGTATATCTAAAAAAAGTTAACATGTTACGGAAGTGAAAAATTGTATTTTTTATCTTATTAAAAATAAAGAAACGTGTATTTTTAGTTTTCGGAAATACCACTGAGGTGGAGGGGGGGGGGGTAAAATTGAGTGTTGATAGTGTTGATTTATTTTAATTAGGCTACTGATATCTCAAAAACGAAGATGTTACAGACATGAAATTTGATATTTGGAATCTGCTTTAAAAAGCAAAGAAACGCGTATACTCGGAAAATCCAATGAGGGGGGGTGTGAAATTATTGAAAAATTAATTGACCTAATTGAATGAGAATACTTACATCTAATAAAAACTATATTTGTTACAGGCGTGAAAATTGGTATTTGGATCTCCTATAAAATCAAAGAAAAACGCGTTTTGGGGGCAATAATCTTGGGGGGGGGGCGGGAGTGAAAAGGAGTTGAATTCCTTTCATGAGGACACATAAATCAAAAACTGAAGAAGTTAGAGTCGTGATAATTGGTATTTAGAAGATCCTTTACTATTAAAGAAACGAGTTTGTTGCAGGAAAATTCACTTAGTGGGGGGGGGGGGGGAGTGTGAAAGATGTGAAAAATAGTTAATTATATTTATGGGGATACTTATATCTCAAAACTGAAGGTTATAGACGTGAACATTGGAGTTCGGAATCTCTTTTAAACATAAAGAAACCCGCCTTCTTTTCTTTTTGCGGGGGGGGAATGAAACAAACGACTGTGGGGTGTAAAAGGAGGTTAGACCAATTGATTTTACTGTTTACTCATTCCATTCCTGACCCTGTCGAATGACTGGAAACAGGCTGTGGATTTTCGATGTACTTATTCTGATCATAAACCGATCATTTTTAATCTTTCCTGGGTTCGTTTTCAAGAGCCATCTTTTCCTTGGGAGAACGTTCTTAGATTACAGTAGATTCTCCTGGCATATAAATAAAAATTAAAAACATTTGAAATAAACGATAGGAATGAGATTGACTGTCCAATTGTTCACCTCTATAATAAGGTCAATAATGCACGGAAGTATGTCATTCGTATCGCCAGAAATTCCGCGTACTTGCCTACGCGCGACAATGGTGCTGGTCACAATGTCAAAAATGACAATGGCAGCAGATGTAATTTACCGCCAATTAGCGGTCTTGCACCTTGCTGTGGGGTCCAGAACATCTATAATAATAATAATAATAATAATAATAATAATAATAATAATAATAATAATAATAATAATAATAATAATAATAATAATAATATTCTGGACCGTCGTCAAATGTGCGGACCGCGCTGGAAACGGGTCTGGACGGGTAATGACTACAAATGCAGTCCGGCCGCGGGTTCAGTACTGCCAAGGCACCCAAGAAGACACCACGCCGAATCTCCTCAAGAATTTGATCCATATTAAAAATGCTTATAGGAAAAGATGGCAAACATTTAGGGACCGAACTGACCGGGTGGAATACGTGGTCCTAGCCCGGGAAGTACGAAATCGATTGCTGGAAAGAAAGATTGAAAAATGGGAAGAAACCTGCCGTAATCTCTCAGAAAACGAGTCAGATCTCGAATTTTGACGGATTATATTTAAATCGATATCCATTCAATTATAAATTTCAGTATAATACCGTAGCGAAGCACGGGTATCTTGCTAGTTGATTAATATTCATATCATTAATACAGGTAATACCGATACTAATTAATATTCATACCATTAAGATAGATAAATTGAGTCTTTTAAAGTTATTTTACGAGATTTCTTTGTTTGCGACCTATTGCGCCATATTGTCCTTTGTGTAGCGGGTGTCCGCAGCGGAACGCAAGCCCATCTGGACCCGGGACGGGTTATGAATGGGGATTCCCCATGACATCACTCGAGAGAAGACATCCCTCCTCAAGACTCAGAGAATGAGGGGAAACCAACTTTTTCGAAACGAAATATAGGAGCCATCTTGAATTCGGACTAGCCAACTTAATTATCTACGATCTAGAAATTAATGAAACTCGAATTCTGGAGTCGTCTCCCGATTTAAAAGGGATGAATGTCACTGGGACATTTATTTAGAGTGTCTAATGTCCCCTTTCTTGATAACTTTCAGAAGAAGAAAGAATATTGTGTTGTTTCTGCGCGGAAAAGTACCGGGGCCATCTGTTTATTCTCATGACACGGCCTTGACGGAGGGAGTTCACCCCGCGTGGTAGGGGAAGCCGGACAGATTTTAATTAATTAAAGGAGATCCACCGAATGATAATTGAATGGATATGTCTCAATCACATCAACTAAATATTGGTCACCTGATTAGCCGTACTATTACACCACAAGTGTGCCGTGGATAGGCAACACGCAAATTAGTGGAAGGGGTATCGCTCCCTTGTAAAAACCACTGCAGTAAGGGACGAGCGTCACTAGGGACTCGCGGCTTATCGACGGCGAAGCTATGCTTGGTTAAGCCCTCGTTAGTTCTTTGTTCAAGTGAATTTAACTTCAATTTCAAGTGAAATAATACAATTCGCATAAACAGTGTATAGATTTGTTCTCCGTGACACCAGTGTTAACTTTTTATAAAACCGTGATGTGTCGCGAACAGTCAGTGCTGAAAGTAATATTATTATCATTACTCTAGCACGATAATATTACGTACCGGCAGACTGAATAGTGGCTGAGAGATAGAAGGGATTCGGTACTGAACCGCGGACTACGTAGTCGTATCCGAGATCGCGACCAGACGTTCACGCTGAACGCTGTTAACCAGAGTGTGGAATTAAACAGTGACGTGTCTGTGCACAGGATTTACTGCCAGCGGCTCCACCAGCAAGAAACCATGGACTCTCATCTTGAAGGTGGTATGGAAATGCAAGTAATCACCGCGGTGCCCATGCACCAAGAGTAAGCCCAGGATGGACCTCCTGAATTGACGAAGGTGTCGTTATGTGATAGAGATGAGTATTAATTTTAATATCTGGCATGCCTAGTGGGGATGGGAAATGTTTATCGTAAGCTGACGCTATAAAAGGTTAAAGATGTAGTCCAGTTGAAATAAAGCGCCGAAATGGGCGCGTAGTCGTTAATTCTTAGTTTAGGAAGCCGACGACGGGTCTGAGTCATTGATTGTAAATAATTTAGGGAATATAATACTTTAGTTTTGCATGTGGTAGAGATTTATTCAATTATTTTATCTTGGGAGATTTTGTTTGATTATTTGCGTCAGAAGACCGGTAGTAATGAGTTTAGGGGATTGCAGTTAGAGTAGTTATTAATTAGAGTAATTATTCTAATTTGATAAGTGCATGGGAAGTAAAAATGGTAAGTACTATATGGTGTGAAGGCACGGAACTACGAAGCGCCGGCAGAACTGATAACCAAAGCCCCCCTGAAATACTTAGATAGGGAGCGTTATGATTTAAATTGATTATGTGATGAAATTTACCAGGATGTGATCATAATGCGAGTGTCAAATATCAATCCGTGTGAATATTAATTGATTAATTAATGTATTGCCGTGTGACGATAAAGTAACCAGGTGCTAACCATCGATTAACTAGAAGTTAGTAGTTAGATGTTAATTGCTGTGCGAGTACGTAATTATATTGTAATTGCTAAATAGATTCCGCACGATGACCAGGTATGATCAAAGCAGCTGGTAAGTCATGTAGAATGGCAGTAATAATAATAATAATAATAATAATAATAATAATAATAATAATAATAATAATAATAATAATAATAATAATAATAATAATAATAATTATCGCGCAAATATTAGCATTGTAATACCGGAGTCGCGTTGTGAAAGTGACGTGATACTGTTGGGAAAATATGTGTTGAATTCAAGGTGATTTGCGCGAGTTATGAGACCTCAGTTTATTGTAGACGTACTTCCGAGTGAAGCGGTCTTGTGTCCTTATGAAAGGAAATGTTACGCCTGTTAATGGTGGGGCTGTTGACCGCATGTAGAAAGGGGAGGAGATCGTCTGACCCTGCCACCAGTCGTGTTTTTGTATGTGTCCCAGCTTTGTGAAAAAGAAAGGGGCTTTTAAAGTAAAGAGAATTAGGCCTTTCTGGACGGCTAAATATGTGATTTATTCAACACGCCAGAGTAGTGTATTTATTAACAAGTGGCCCGGCCGACAATGAAAATGTTTGCTAGTGAATAATTGTTAATTGTTTGAGTATAATATAGATAAGGATTACAGGACCCTGTCTTCATCACAAGGGGTTGTCAGTTCGATGCTCAACGTAGGCACTGGAAGCCTACAGCGTCAGAAGGAAGATTAAAGTGCCTCGCGTATTTTGCTGCATATCATGTATGATTTTTATGTGTCCTTTGTGTCATGTTTGATTGTAAATAAGGTCAGCGGTGGTTCTGTCCATCAGCCTGGCAATGTCTATACCAGCGAGGGTCGGTTCGATCCCAGGTGTTGTTTCATATGAGTGCATTTTTCTTTTACGTCATTTCATTGGGAAATCTAGGTCTTCATTAGAGTAGGGATTGCTCAGACATGTTGTCGGTGCATGTTAGTTTATGTGTTAGTGATATAATATAGCCTGTTAAAATTTCCCATTCGCTTCATGTCACGATACATCGCTTCGCGATAAGCGTACTCATTTCTATCAAGCATAACGGACAGACGTCCACATGATAATTCACAACAATTATGAATATTGATGTAGTTCATCAGTGTATCTTAATGCGCCATTTCCCATCATCATTAAGGTTGAATGAACCGGTTTGTGAGTTAAATTTTTAATTCGAATGTGTTCTCATTTTAGTTAAGTATGACCCACTTCTCCTCCCCTGTACGCCTTTAAGCTTACTTTAGTTCAGCGCCTATTTATTTATAATTTTTCTTGACCCAAGTGCGACCCTGTAGATTCAATGCCGGTGCCTTTTAGGGTGGGGGCGGGTGCAATACATACATACATACATACATACATACATACATACATACATACATACATACATACATACATACATACATACATACATACATTATCATTATAGACTGTTATGCCTTTCAGCGTTCAGTCTGCAAGCCTCTGTGAATTTACTAAACGTCGCCACAATCCTCGATTTCCAACTAGTGTTGTGGGCTCATTTAGTTCTATACCTCTTATCTTTAAATCATTAGAAACTGAGTCTAACCATCGTCGTCTTGGTCTACATCTACTTCTCTTACCCTCCATAAAAGAGTCCATCATTCTCCTAGGTAACCTATTCTCCTCCATTCGTTTCACATGACCCCACCACCGAAGCCGGTTTATGCGTACAGCTTCATCCATCGAGTTCATTCCTAAATTAGCCTTTATCTCCTCATTCCGAGTACCCTCCTGCCATTGTTCCCACCTATTTGAACCAGCAATCATTCTTGCTACTTTCATGTCTGTTACTTCTAACTTATGAATAAGATGTCCTGAGTCCACCCAGCTTTCGCTCCCGTAAATCAAAGTTGGTCTGAAAACAGACCGATGTAAAGATAGTTTCGTCTGGGAGCTGACTTCCTTCTTACAGAATACTGTTGATCGCAAATGCGAGCTCACTGCATTAGCTTTACGACACCTTGATTCAATCTCACTTACTATATTACCATCCTGGGAGAACACACAACCTAAATACTTCAAATTATCGATCTGTTTTAGCTTCGTATCACCAATCTGACATTCAATTCTGTTGAATATCTTACCTATGACATCAATTTAGTCTTCGAGACGCTAATTTTCATACCATACTCATTGCATCTCATTTCAAGTTCCAAGATATTAGACTGCAGGCTTTCGGCACAATCTGCCATTAAGACTAAGTCGTCAGCATAGGCCAGACTGCTTACTATATTTCCACCTAACTGAATCCCTCCCTGCCATTTTGAACCTTTCAGCAGATGATCCATGTAAACTACGAACAGCAAAGGTGAACGATTACAGCCTTGTATAACCCCAGTAAGTACCCTGAACCAAGAACTAATCCTACCATCAATTCTCACTGCAGCCCAATTGTCAACATAAATGCCTTTGATTGATTTTAATAATCTACCTTTAATTCCATAGTCCCCCAGTATAGCAAACATCTTTTCCCTCGGTACCCTGTCATATGCTTTCTCTAGATCTACGAAACATAAACACAACTGCCTATTCCTCTCGTAGCATTTTTCAATTACCTGGCGCATACTGAAAATCTGATCCTGACAGCCCCTCTGTGGTCTGAAAACACACTGGTTTTCATCCAACTTCCTCTCAACGATTGATCGCACCCTCCCTTCCAAGATGCCAGTGAATACTTTGCCTGGTATAGTAATCAATGCGATACCTCGATAGTTGTTGCAATCCTTCCTGTTCCCTTGCTTATAGATAGGTGCAATTACTGCTTTTGTCCAATCTGAAGGTACCTCACCAACACTCCATGCTAATCTTACTACTCAATGAAGCCATTTCATCCCTGCCTTCCCAGTATACTTCACCATTTCATGTCTAATTTCATCTATCCCTGCTGCTTTATGACAATGGAGTTTATTTACCATCCTTTACACTTCCTCAAGCGTAATTTCACCAACATCATTTTCCACCTCCCCATGAGCTTGGCTGTTCGCAACACCACCAGGATGATTTCCTTTTACATTGAGAAGATGTTCAAAATATTCTCTTCACCTCTCCAGTGATTCCCTGGGATCTATTATAAGTTCATCTTATTTTAAAAATTCACTCCCCTGTTCACCCCATTAGCGACGGAATATCCAAAAATCCTCCCTCATTGAGCACCTACAGTGTAAGATAAACGTATCTTTAAAATTTCATTTCTTTATGTCCAGTAGTTTTGGCTCGGGGATGATGAGTCAGTCAGTCAGTCAGTCAGTCAGTCAGTCAGTCAGTCAGTCAGTCAGTCAGTCAGTCAGTCAGTCAGTCAGTCAGTCAGGACATGTTATTTTATATATATAGATATTTTGGTTTTCAACTGTTATATGTCTCTACCATAGGTTTAATTGCTCCATCTTGTGCTGCTTCTTAGAATTGTTATTCACCGGGAGAGTTGGCCGTGTGGATAGAGGCGCGCAGCTGTAAGCTCGCATCCGGGAGATAATGGATTCGAATCCCACTGTCGACAGCCCTGAAGATGGTATTCTGTCGTTTCCCATTTTCACACTAGGCAAATGCTGGAGCTGTACCTTAATTAAGGCCACGGCCGCTTCCTTCCAACTCCTACACCTTTCCTCTCCCATCGCCGCCATAAGACCTATCTGTGTCGGTGCGACGTAAAGCCACTAGCAAAAAAGAATTGTTATTCTATACATCGAAGTTGTCTACACTTGTGCTGGTTCCTTATTTAGTAATAATCAACCTATGAGAAATTTATAAATATTTTATCTAGACAATTAAAATGGGGGTGTGTACATGAATCCAGACTATCAGTAAAGATTTCTGGAAGCTTCTCCTCAAACATACTGTAAAAGCTGGGCACTTTAGGGCCGTATTGTCTTCATTGTCCCAGTTAATTGAGTGTGGCATGTCCTAAGGGAGGCAGGGGCCGCGGGCGGCGTTCGGAAGGCCCAGTAACTCAAGGTAATGGCAGAATTTTCATAAACATGTGAGATCTCCTGCGGGTAGCTTGAGGGAAAGGTTTCAATCTTTTTATTTCATGTAAATTTCTAACGTTGGTGGTGTAAATGTAGAATTTCCGACAAGTCTGAGGACTCTATTCTATTCCCTACTGAAAAATATGAAATGTAAGGGAACAAAGAGTGACGACCCTCTGTTGATTCCCATTCAACTTAGTATGGCGTGACTAAAGTTTCTAAACCTTTAAAATTCTTAACACTTGTCCGGCTCCATGGCTAAGTGGTTAGCGTACTGGCCTTTGGTCACAGGGGTTCCGGGTTCGATTCCGGGCAGGGTCGGGAATTTTAACCGTAGTTGGTTAATTCCGCTAGCACGTGGCTGGGTGTATGTGTCATCTTCATCATCATTTCATCCTCATCACGACGCGCAGGTAGCCTACGGGAGTCAATTCAAAAGACCTGCACCTGGCGAGCCGAACTTGTCCTCGGACACTCCTGGCACTAAAAGCCATACGCCATTTCATTCCTGACACTTATTTGGTATTTAATGTTTCACATTTAGTCATCCCGGTGTGGAATAGGTTTGGCCTCTGTATCATTGGACCATAAGCCCACTTAGGGTTTTAATATTTCTAGGAGGAGTGCAAATGTTTCTCCTCTTTGTATTTGGTTTATGGCCGGTTATAACCAACATTTTCTTTCTACATTAAGAGCATTTAGTAAGGGCAACCATGCCCCTGTTTATTTGGTAATTGTTTCTGGTGTTAGTTCTTCTGAGGAACAGAAAGTTATAAACTGTTGAGCAATAGATAAGCCCACCTCGCACTACCTTGTGTAAATACTGTAATTAAGGACAGCCGATAGTTTGTATGTGCGCAGTTACAAACTGATGCCTCTGCGAGGCTAGACTACGATATAGTTGGAGCACAGACTCCCCTGTAGTGTAAAGGATAGGAGCAAATCGTGCTCTTGTAAATCTTGTACCTATCAAGAGCAATAACGCTCTTTTATAATATAAAATATAACATATTATGTAAATTAACAAAACCGTTTACTATTGTAAATTTTGTATCTGATTTTCGGACTTTAAGTCCTTGTGATTGTAGGAGCTGACGAGCTCGTCACATGGTTGTTATTTATTCATATTTTCTATTTATGAATTTTAGATTAGAATAAAAAGGAAAGAAATAATTTTTCAAATTTTATTGTGTTAAGTTTTGCTCTATAGTAGGGCCCACGAGAGTTGAAGTCTGACAGGTGAGCGGCGAAAGCTGTAACTACGAAGTACGCTGCGTTGTCATAGTTACCTCCATTTGCAGCCTACCACCCTTTCAGACAGGCTGAGTGTTTAATAAAACATGTAGGCCTAGGCCTAATACAATTCATTTACCTTAACCGGTTCCTAAGCTCGTGTTAATAATTCCAGCATTTAAGACAGAACACGACATTATCGATATATATAAAGGATTTCATAATCACTAACAAAATCAACAGTTTCTGACAATAACCTCAACAAATGCACATGTTAATCACAGAATAGAACAGCACTACCCACACTGATAGTTTTTTATTATTTAACTCCGATTGTTAACGGTAGCTGTACAATTCAAAAATAATCTACGGTATAATAAACACAATAGGAAGACGATACTTCATCGAGAAAAGAAATCAGTCAGAATATGAATGACAAAAGTGACTGAGAGCAAGCCAACCCACGTGGTGATAGCGTCCTAAAATGTTGCAACTCTGTTATCGTTGCCATAGCAACAGGCCATTTTCGAGCAGCGTTAGTCAACTTTTTCTCGCCGGTGGCGCTAAACGTCAGACTTCAACTCTCGTGGGCCCTACTTTAGTCCACCCATTCACCCTTCACGCTTGTTACTCCTCTGCGCGCCGCGAGATTTCCTTAATAATAATAATAATAATAATAATAATAATAATAATAATAATAATAATAATAATAATAATAATCCATTTTCACACCAAACAAAGGCTGTTTCTTAATAATAATAATAATATTAATAATAATAATAATAATAATAATACTCCATTTTCACACCAAACAAAGGCTGTTTCTTAATTAATAATAATAATAATAATAATAATAATAATGTTATTTGTTTTACGTCCCACTAACTACCTTTTACGGTTTTCGGAGACGCCGAGGTGCCGGAATTTAGTCCCGCAGGAGTTCTTTTACGTGCCAGTAAATCTGCCGACACGAGGCTGACGTATTTGAGCACCTTCAAATACCACCGGTCTGAGCCAGGATTGAACCTGCCAAGTTGGGGTCTGAAGGCCAAGTCCTCAATCGTCTTAGCTACTCAGTCCGGCTGTTTCTTAATTAAGGCCAGTGCCACTTTGTTACCACTCCTAGCTCTTTCCTACCCATTGTCACCTTAAGACCTATCTCTGTCGGTGCGACGTAAAAATAATTGCAAAATAATAATAATATAAAATAATAATAATAATAGTAATAATAATAATAATAATAATAATAATAATAATAATAATAATAATAATAATAATAATAATAATAGTTTTATATCCCACTAACTACTTTTACAGTTTTCATAGATGTTGGGGTGCCAGAATTTCGTCCCGCAGGAGTTCTTTTACTTACAGATAAATCTACTGACACGAAACGGATGTATATGAACACCTTCAAATACCACCGGACCCAGCCGGGGTCGAACCCGCCATACAGAGCTCTACTCTGCTCGGCCCAGGTTTTAGAACAAGATATTCTGTTTTGTTGAATGTGTTGCTTGCTACGTATGGTAGTAATGAGTGAGCACAGGCGGTGACCAACGTTTAAAGTACCAATTCAATAATCGCTCTAGGTTATTAGTAAATAGAACACGAAAAAAAAGGAAAGAAAGAAAAAGTACACAATAATGAGGCCGTGTTGTAAGTTGCCGGCTTCCTCCGTCCTGTGACCCATAAAGCACAACTGTTCTAGCGTGTGGCAACAGATGATTGATGGTGTCTGTTGCCTTCAGAGAAGAAACGTCAGATAAGCGGGAATAATTTATGGAATAAAATCAAAACAACATTACAATGCACTTTTTCGCCAAGCCTCTGTAGTAGAATGGTTGTGAAACGCTACGATATTCTAGATACATATCCCAGAGAGTAAGAGATCTCTATAATTTATACGTTTAATTAAACAATCCTCACTACCATTCTCAAAGTTGTCCAGATTACCTCGTTATTTTTTGCTAGGGGCTTTACGTCGCACCGACACAGAGAGGTCTTATGGCGACGATGGGATTGGAAAGGCCTAGGAGTTGGAAGGAAGCGGCCGTGGCCTTAATTAAGATACAGCCCCAGCATTTGCCTGGTGTGAAAATGGGAAACCACGGAAAACCATTTTCAGGGCTGCCGATAGTGGGATTCGAACCTACTATCTCCCGGATGCAAGCTCACAGCCGCACGCCTCTACACCTCGTTATTAATACAAAGATCGTTTTGATATAAATGTAGGAGTTACATCCTGATGAACCTTGCCCTCCAAAGCGACTGCTGTTTAGCCTGAAAAAGCCTGTAGATTACAAGATGTCCCGTGGTCAGCGTGTTGAAATCCCTCGACCGTTATTCTTGGCTTTCTAGACCGGGGCCGCTACCTTTTCTTGTGTAGGCTGGGTGGTAGCTCTACGACATAATTTCAAAGTAGTGAACCCAAGCTGGTTATTACTGGCTTAGAGTCTCGAAGGTGTTTTTCTTTATAAATCTTTTAAGCTTCACGGCTCTAAGGGATTACACGTCACGTTCCCATTTACGAGTATTAAAGCTCTGTTATTCAGGGCACCTCTACTCTCGTGGTTCCTAGTGTCCACGGTTCTTAGAAATGCCACATGGTATCGCACTCTGCCGACCCGTAGTTCATAGCCTGCATGTAATTCTCAAGCAGAAATTTCTCCGTGGATTATTTTAAGCTTATAAGATGGTATATTTTAAGGTATTTACCACTTAAAAGTACAGTGCTCAAAAATGTTTCATAAATTGCGATTTCACGCATTATGTCACGGTACCTGAAATATAATAACAGTATACAATGTAGGCCAATGTCTAAGATAGAGACTGGCGCTAAACCCAGGTCAGATTCGATATGTGCCCGATAAGTGGCATTTGTTGCATCGGTCAGTTTAACATCGTTTGTAAGGTCGGTGGTTTATAGACAGCACGTATAGGACTGAGGTAAACGTGGCAACAGTACCCGTTTCTGCTAACGACTGCATTCGTATTGTGACACCGCTGCAAGAAAAATGGCAACAAGTGGATCTCACCGCTTGTGCTGGAGTGAGTCAGAGGGATGTCTCCAGAGTTTGGACAAAGTTCAGGGAGACATAATCGGTTGATGGTCGACAACGGGCAGGACTCCCATGCAAAGCAACTCGCAGGGAGGATCAGTATTTGTTGCTCTCAGCACGCCGTAGGCCCACTGCTACTGCCTCATCGTTCCGCCAGGATATTCAGAGGCCACCGGAGTGAAATCTGTCCGATCAGAGAGTACGATGGAGTACTGATATCAAGGAGGCCTGTGCTAAAAGTTCGTCTTAAACCTTACGAGCCCTTCGTCCTGGAGCGCCATCAGGAGCAAAGGGATCTCTCAAGTTTAGCGGTGGGGTCATGTTTGGTCGACGTACGCCTCTAATTTCTATCCAGGGTAACATGCCTGGTCTAGTATACAGAGAGAATATACTCCAACCTGAAGTTACAGGATTTGCTGCCACTGTGGTCCAGGGCTTTACACTAGAGGGCACTAATTCTTGTGCCTCAAGCTGGACTGGTCAATCAGTTCCTAGAGACGCCTGGCATTCAGCGAATGTCGTGGGCGGTATAATTTTCGGAAATGAACTGTGCTGAACTGCATAATGCGTGGATTGAAGAGAGCAATCTGCCTGCTAACATTCAGCAGCTGACTGAAGCTGCTATCCAAGAGTGGGATAATCTCTTCCAAAACAAATTGAATTATTTGGTGCTGAGTATGCCTCGTCTTGTTCATGATCACATTGAGTTGTTAACTTGTACAGTAACTTTTACTTAGGATTCACTAATTTCAAGAGTTCAGTCCTTCATCTTAATGTCTTTCTCTTCAGTTTATTTAAAGTGAATTGCTAACCGTTAACCGATATGACATGATAATAAGCTTTTAGGCTCTTGTCGTGTCAGAAAACTTGTTATCATGTCTGGAATTACGGGCCGTCAAAAGCGGCAATCTAAGTATTTAAACGATAAGTTTATGTTGAAAAAGTGATAACTTATCAGCTCAAGTTCTAAACATAATGCAAATTTAGTGAGGCTGGAAAGTAGTGCAAGAAAGTAGTTCTCGGTCAGACAGATTGTATTCCTCAATAATGACTTACATTGTGTTTGGCTAAAATTAAATTCAACGCAATGTTTATTATTTTGTAGTCCAGCATACTATAATATGTCAATATAGAGGAGTCTTCATCAGTAACTTGGAGTTTACAGTCCAGTTTACTTGGCGTCTACATCGATATTATTATTATTAAAAAATACATCGCAATTGGGAAATATCCCGGTGGCAATCATCACTTACAGTTGTGTGATAATAAAGTAAATCATCATCATCATCATCACTGGCGCGACAGCCCTTTGTGGGCCTTGGCCTTCTGAAGAAGGATTCACCATTCTTTCCTGTTAAGTGCAGAGCTACTCCAATTTTTTATTCCAATTATCTTTACATCCTCTCTCACCCCTTCTTCCCACCTTAACTTTGGTCTGCCAACTTTCCTGATTCCTTCTAGCACTGCACTAAATATCTTCTTTGTCATTCTGTCATTAACACGCAGCACATGTTCTGCCCACTACAACCTTCTGATCTTTATACAGTTAACTTTACAGTTAGCCTTACTAAAACTTTATACATCAGGACTTTAGTTTTCCTGAACAGCAGCTTAGATTTCAGATGGAACCCCACTGTCGGCAGCCCTGAAAATGGTTTTCCGTGGTTTCCCATTTTCACACCAGGCAAATGCTGTACCTTAATAAAGGCCACGGCCGCTTCCTTCCCACTCCCAGCCCCTTCCTGTCCCATCGTCGCCATAAGACCTATCTGTGTCGGTGCGACGTAAAGCAACTAGCAAAAAAAAAAAAAAAAAAAAAAAAAAAAAGATTTCAGATGTTTTCTGAGGCCATGATAGCACTTGTTAGCAGACAGTATACGTTTTTGGAGTTCAGAACTAACATTGTTCTTGGAATTAACTTCTGATCCAAGGTAGGTAAAGCTACGCACAACATCAAACTTATACGAGCCAATTTCTCTGAATGTAGACCCACTAGGGTAGGTTTTCTTGGTTACGGGCATGTAATTAGTTTTTCCTTCATTAATCTGTAAATTCATCTTTCATGCTGCTTTTTCGAGGCTAGTGAAAGCTTCTTTCATTGCTCTTGGTGTTTTTGCGATTAAATCAATATCATCTGCATATGCCAAAATTTGAACTGATTTATATAAGGTGGTTCCCCTTGTGTTGATACTTGCATCTCTAACAACTTTCTCCAAAGCTATATTGAATAAAAGGCATGAAAATGAATCTCCTTGCCTAACTCCGTTCTTGGTCATTACAGCACTTGATAACATATTCTGGATCTTAATTTTATTCCGAGTATTTTCCATGGTAGCTTTCACAAGGGTGATCAATTTCTTAGGGATCTCAAACTATTCCATTGCTACATAGGGATTACTTCTATCAATGCTGTCATAGGCTAATCTGAAGTCAATGAAGAGATGGTATGTATCAATTCCAAATTCTTTACATTTTTCAAGTATCTGGCGAATTCTGAAGATCTGATCAATAGTAGATCTTCCTTGGCGAAATCCGCATTGAGAGTCACCAAACTCATTTTCCACGTAAGGCACCAATCTGCTAAAGAGAATATAGGAAAATATTTTATAAGCAATGGATAATAAGCAAATACCTCTATAGTTAGAACACATCATGATATCACCTTTCTTATGTAACGGGCAGATGATACCTACGTTCCATTCATCAGGGATTGTTTCAGCTACCCATATTTTGGCCACTAGTTTGTGAAAGTGTTTAACAAATTCTTTTCCAGCATTTTTCACAAGCTCTGATTGTATTAAATCCATTCCCGGGGCTTTGTTATTGTTTAACTTCTTAATGCCAAGCTCAACTTCTTCAATAGTAGGTATCGGTACTTCTATGTCTGATTTTCTTGTATGTACAAGAAGTAAGGTTACTTGGTTATCACCTGGACTTTCATTCAACAGTTCATAAAAATATTGGGCCCATCTTTCTAGTATTGCTTCCTCACTGCCCAGTATTATACCATCTTTATCTCTGCACAAATTTGTTCTAGGCTGGAAATTCTTACGATTTTTTTTTCACTTCTGATAGAAAGCTCTCACATCATTCATCCCTTTCAACCGTTCCATTTCTTCTAATTCTTTCCTCTCATACTGTCTCTTTTTCTTCTTGTGTAATCTCTATACTTCTCTTCTGGAAGTTCTATGCTCTTCCACTGCTTTTCGGGAGTGGTTCCTCTGTTGCATTCTCTTGTATGCTTCATTTTTTAAGGTTGTTGCTTGTGCACATTCTTCATCAAACCAATTGTTGTGCAAGACTTTCTCTTCCCTTCCTAAAACTTCATTTGCCGTTTTTAATAGTGCGTCTTTAAGATTCTTCCAGATTTCATCAATACTCTCACTATTAGTTAAATCAGTCAGGGCCTCATTAAGCAAGCTAGCATATCTGAGAGCAGTTTCGGGCTCCTTCAGCCGAGCACTGTTGAACTTTCTTGCATTGGATCCATGTACCTTTCTTGCATTAGATATTCGGCTTCTAATAGTTGCTACCACAAGGTAGTGGTCAGAGTCAATACTGGCCCCCCTGTAACTTCTAACATCCATCAAGTTAGAGAAGTGTCTTGCATCTATTAGGAGGTGATCAATTTGGTTAAAAGTACTTCCATCTGGAAACTTCCATGTCATTTAATGTATGTCCTTGTGATTGAAAGTTGTACTTCCCACTACCATATTTCTAGAGGATGCAAAATGTATAAGCCTGATTCCATTATCATTAGAAATATCATGCAAGCTATATTTTCCAATACAAGGTCTGTATTCGTCTTCCTTTCCTATCTTCGCATTCAAATACCCGGAGATTATTTTACAGTCTGCTCTTGGGCACTCATTATAAATTTCATCCAACTCATCGTAAAATGAATCTTTATCTTCGTCGCTCTTCTCTTCAGTTGGAGCATGTGCATAGATAAGACTGTAATTGAAGAACGTCCCTCTAATTCTAAGTCTGCACAACCTATGCGATTTTGCCCGAAAATCCATGATAAGATGTTTTATCTCCTTACTGACAATAAAACCAGTACCAAACATGTGATCATTCATGTGGCAGCTATAGAATACCAAGTGATTTCTCCTCTGTATCACTCCTTCACCAATCCATCTCACTTCTTGAATAGTAGTGATATCTAGTCGATACTCATCAAGCTGATCGTGCAACTTTCTTATGTTTCCAGCTTGGTAAATAGTTAAAACATTCCACAAACAAATTCTCGAGTCCTTTAAACGTTTGTGAGGTCGTCGTAAAAATTTCGGGCCGGCTATTTCTTCTTCAGATTTCGTAACGGGAGTTTTTACAGATTGGGTTGTCAGCCCAACGCCAACCCCCAGCAATCTTGGAGGGCCGATGTTTTCTTCCGGGGTCGTCTCCCTTAGCTGGTGGGTCCCCATTTTAAAGCGTCGGGAACTCGCTTTTTCGCCCTTACATGACTTAGCCGTGCACACGCAGTGTACCCGTTGCCCAGGGGCCACGGCGTGGACATGCATATATCCGACTTGGTAGGAATAAATGGCATCTCCTGTGATCTATTAGGACACTTCCACCAGCAAGAAGTGAACCCACAGGACCACATACAACCCCTTCGGCCCCCATAATAAAGTAAAGTTAAAAATACTTACCCAACAACAACAACAACAACAACAAGAGTACAACAAGCAATTCCATGGAAAGAAAATATTACAAGATATATATCATCACCCATGCGAAAATTTTTAAGTTGCTATGAACTGATGAACTGAGAAACAATGGAGAAATTTTCAGCATTGTTTAAGGACAATCATTTTCGCACCCGAAGTAAGGACTTGCCCTCGACAGGGAGAGAATTTCGCTACCGTGTGCTTTGTGTATGAAAATATCCATTAGGAACTCAATTAAATCGACTATCTTATGATCATTGTTTGAAGCATCAGACAAAATTTTGAATTAAATAGAGCTACCTCGTTTAAAGGTTTCAAACAATTGATTTGTGAATATTAACATCCATTACATATAGTAGCTCTCATGTAAGTTACAAAAAATCTTATTTCGCAACTGTTTATAACGATTAATACGGTACGATGTAGTAGCGCCTTCAATCCTATAGTGTTGTTATGGTTTCCTATGTTTGAGTTCTCTCGTGTTCATGTGCACCATGATTTGAGATTTTGACCGCCTTGTACCTTGTAGAATTTGCGACATTAGCTGGATTTGAGTTTGAAAACACCACATAAGACATACGATTTTGTCTATGCGTTGAGTTCAGTTAAAGGTAAAGAACGAAGAACAGAATCCGTAACAAAATGATATTATGTTAAAGCGCTCCATTGACTTCATTTATTTAAAGTGAAAATAGTACTGAATTCTTTGTCTAATTCTTTGTAGTATTTATTGCAGAGGGATAAGAAGACCGCACATACGGTTTACAAGAGTCAAGTGTTAGTGTTTGTATGGTATAGCCTAAATGTTATGGACAAAGCACGTTAAGGGGATACGGAGCCGCCTATCTTACCAATGTTAAATTTGTTTAATTGATGTTCGTTTTTCTCATGATATATTAAAGTTATGAAAATGAAATTTATGTCACATTTTATTCAAACCTTATTTGACATACTGACGGGGCATTTTTGTAATTGGACTTAAGGGGACTCAGATACATATTTTTTAAAACAGTCAATAAATAGAATAATTTTTTCCTAAAAAACAGCCAAATTTCAAACAGTTTTACACAAATCAGAAAATCCCTCCGTCAAAATGTTAACCAATATGAGACACATTAATGATGAAAATTACACAGCTCTGTGATAAGTAGTCACCTAGAAAAGGAACATACATTTGAAAAAATTGGAAACTGAGAAAACTGCAGTTAAACTTTCCACACATATGATTTCCTAATTGTTAACCCAAGTTAAAATTAAAATTGTGGAAGTTTTAAATTGTTAAACTATAATGTATTATACATCATTTTTAAGAGCAGACTTCAGGGATTCATAAAAAAAAATATAAAAGGATATTTTTGACCATTTTAACCGTTCCGTATCCCCTTAAATGTATTGACCACAACTTATCCGGGTAAACACAGCACTACCCAAACCCTATGGGTAGAAAGCAGGAGATTTATCCGGACTAGGAACAGTCCCTGTGACCCTCTTTGGATCAAGGGAACCAAGTATTCTACGCAAAAAGGCTACCTTTTTCTTTAAACGTAAACATTCTGAAGCAGATTGAGGTCGCAGAGTTCCCAAAACAACTTTCAAAGTTTTTTGGGCTACATTTCCTGTGCTATTTTCTTCACTTCCTTCAGTATCCTATTTTTGCCGCCAGATGTGCGTGCAGTATAGAGGATCGAACAAACCTAACATAGTACCTTACATTACTATCACCTGACGAAACGGGAGCAATGAGTTTCTCGACACCACCAGTAGAAAGTACATCAAATCTCATTAGGAGCCTGTAGTTCACCAGAACCTTGTTGCATTTCACATTACTCATAAAGAGAATATTACAGTCCTTTGGTAATGCTAATGTACTAAAACTCTCGGTACAACGATCTTTAAAAGCAGCATATATTTCCACTCCGGCAGGGTCCAGGGTTTGTACAATAATGATTATCACTCTGGTGAACATTGGATTTTGATGGCTGAAGCAGCAAGAATTTAGCTGGGATGTCACTCACACATTATCATTTGCTACAAAATTATGAGTTTAGCTATTAGCTACAATTTTAGCTACAAATTTCGGTTGCGTGAGCTATTTTGACTTTCTCCCATTTTAATGCTTCTTACCATGGATATATGTATATTTTTGGACTGGTGGTCTATCTAGAAGCCGGCCCTGCGGTGTAGGGGTAGCGTGCCTGTCTCTTACCCGGAGGCCCCGGGTTCGATTCCCGGCCAGGTCAGGGATTTTTACCTGGATCTGATGCCTGGTTCGAGGTCCACTCAGCCTACGTGATTAAAATTGAGGAGCCATCTAGAAAACCAAGAATAACGGCCGAGAGGATTCGTCGTGCTGACCACACGACACCTCGTAATCTGCAGACCTTCGGGCTGAGCAGCGGTCGTTTGGTTGGCGAAGGCCATTCGTGGCTGTTGCGCTATGGGGTTTGGTTTGGTTTGGTCTATCTAGAATGAGAGTCGATACTTTTCCGACACCACGGTAACCCTGCAACCAGTGTAAACCATCTATGTATATTAGGACAGAAGAAAACATATCCATGCTTACCATGCTTCTCCGTGTATCGGAACAGCGATTAACACTCGAGTCGTACTGTATGTTTAACATAGAGACAGCCATTGAAAAAGTGGTAGGTACAACGATTATTAATTATATCATTCATACAATTGGGTTTCAATCTTTCATTGACAGCTCGCATTGCTATCATTGCAAGCCATGAACCAGTCCGTCACTCGGGAAATATTTGAATTCCATCAGTAAGCTTCCCGGCTGTCTGAGTCTCAGCTTGAGACAACGGTTTTTTTTTACAAGTTGCTATACGTCGCATAGACACAGATGGGTCATATGGCGACGATGAGACAGGAAAGGGCTAGGAGTGCAAAGGAAGCGGCCGCAGCATTTGCGCCTGGTGTGAAAATGGTAAACCACGGGAAACCATATACAGGGCTGCCGACAGCGGGGTTCGAACTCACTATCTCCCGAATACTGGATACTAGCCGCGCTTAAGTGACTGCAGCTATTGAGCTCTGTGAGACAACGATTAAACCAGTTCATTTGCTTGCTTTTTTTAAATAGAGCAGTTGTGTAAAATATGTTGAGCTCAAATCAAATTAGCGAAATATACGACTTAAAGTGATAATGAAACATAAATAGTACACCATTGCGGTTGACATTACTGAATAGTGTACATAGTTTAATAAATAGAGAAAATGCCACCTGTATACGCAACAGTATACATAATAGAGTGGGAATCGTTGGTGGAATTTGAAGGGTGGCTTCAACCTGTTTCTAATGATAAAACGTAAAACTATGGCATATTGCAAATTTTCTTAGTGTGAAATAAAATCTAAGTTGTTTGATCACAGGCACAATGCGATAAACATAAAAGAGCGGCCGATCCTTCCACCTGTCAGCGTCAGGGAACAATAGACTTTCACACTACAAGCTCATTAGGCATACGGGAGGCAGAGGGTAAAATAGCAATGCTTGTGTCAGAACATTGTGCTCTCCTCACCAGTCGTCACTTGTCAGAGCTCAGTAAATGTACTTTTTCAGACAGTACATTTTTTGACATTCGTTTGCACCGCACTAAGTGCACAGGACAGATGAGTCAAATATTACCTGTTGAAAAACGTTTGTCCGTTATTGTGCGTTATTTCAGTCGCATAAGCAGTTTGAGGAGACCATATTTTTCAATAAATAGATGAGTTCATGATGATGATGATGCTGGTTGTTTTAAGGGGCCTAACATCGAAGGTCATCGGCCCTTAGATGAGTTCACCTGGCCTTTATAAGTTATTTTAGTCTCTAAATTTAGCCAGTTCTAGCTATGTTTTTTATGCAGTTTAAATACTTTTGTGTTCGTACGTTGACAGCACTGGTGAGAGCGCTTAATTAATTTACAGAGACATGCAGACTGAGGGCTGAAATATATGTTAGTATGTAATGCAAATGTATGTAATGTGGATATTGAACAGTCAAGGTGGACTGCGCTAGTTGCCATATACACGTGACCAGTGGATATTCTTAGCTCATTACGTAATAAAATTGACGATAAGGAGCGATATGCACAAGTCATAGTTAATTTTTAATATCAAACCACGAAGGATGTAACACATTTGTCCTTCATAGATGAGGGTCAGTGCTCCCAAGAAAGTTGAAGGAAGTTCAAATAGGTTCTTAGTATCATATTGCAGCAGATGTCAGTTTATTTGGCAACAGTTTGTTTTGCAGTCGGAAGAATGTTTAACGTATGCGGTGAGAAATGCTTGAGGGCATCTTAAAATTATTAGCTTCGAGGTACATCGCAGCGAACGAAGGAATTTAGAGAATTTTAATTAACGATTATCCCTAACGAGGAAACTATCTCACTCGAGTAAAAAGACGCACAGTGTTGTTGATATCACTGACAGCTCCACACAACAGGCGATATTAGCTGCTGATGGAAAACCTTGCCCACAAGAAAATGGTGGAAACTTTACTTTTTGGTGGTGTGAAAAGCAGCAGACAGAGGTCACCAGAAGCTATGACGTGAAGCGACCATCATGAAGGCGCGGAGTAACTGTTGACATTAGAACACACAAAGAAATAGTGAATTGCATCCGGGAGATAGTGGGTTCGAATCCCACTGTCGGCAGCCCTGAAGATGGTTTTCCGTGGTTTCCCATTTTCACACCAGACAAATGCTGGGGCTGTACCTTAATGAAGGCCACGGCCGCTTCCTTCCCATTCCTAGGCCTTTCCCGTTCCATCGTCGCCATAAACCTTTCTGTGTCGGTGTGACGTAAAAGCAAATTGTATAATATAAGTTATAATGTTTTATTGATACTGATTTGCATACCGACTGATGTTAAAGAGAAAGCAGGGGGATGTCATCTGCGAAACTGAGGTGCGACAACAAGTAAACCGCACGGAAAGATGTCTTGAAGAAAGCTGAGTCAATTATCTACTGCACATAAATAATTGGCATAACGCCAGAAATAACTTACAGTGGAAAGTCGCGCATTACTGAATAGAAGTATTTTGAATTTATATATATATATACTAGCAAGATACCCGTGCTTCGCTACGGTATTATACTGAAATTTATAATTGAATGCTTATTGTCTTAGATATATAATCCGCTGAAATTCGCGATCTGACTCGTTTTCTGCGAAAATCCACCAAAATTCCCGATCTGACCCGTTTTCTATTAGATTACGGCAAGTTTCCTCCCATTTTTCAATCTTCCTTTCCAGCAATCGATTTCGTACTTCCCGGGCTAGGCTCAGGTAGGCCTATTCCTCCCGGTCAGTTGGGTCCGTAAATCTCTGCCATCTTTTCCTATAACTTTTTTAATATGGATAAAATCCTTCAGGAGATCCGGCGTGGTGTCATATTGGGTGCCTTGGCGGCACTGAACCCGCGGCCGGACTGCATTCTTAGTCATTACCCGTCCAGGAGCCGTTTCCAGCGCGGTGCGCACATTTGACGACGGTCCGGAACATTATTATTATTATTATTATTATTATTATTATTATTATTATGTGTTGCTGGAATGGCTGATAGCAGGGAAAACCGGAGTATCCGGAGAAAAACCTGTCCCGCCTCCGTTTTGTCCAGCACGAATGTCACATGGAGTTACCGGGATTTGAACCACGGAACCCAGCTGTGAGAGGCCGGCGCGCTGCCGCCTGAGCAACGGAGGATCCTTATAAAAACATTAAGAACAGTAAAATCAATTGGTCTCATCTCCTTCTACACCCCACCGCCGTTAAGTTTATTTACCGCCACCCTCCCCCCCAAAAAAATATTAAAAGAAGGCTTGTTTCTTTATGTTTAAGGGAGATTCTAAACACCAATGTTCACGTCTATTACCTTCAGTTTTGAGATATAAGTATCCCCATAAAAATAATTTACTTTTTTCCCTTCATTTCACACTACCCTTCCCCCTAAGTGAACTTTCCCGCAAAAAATAGATGTTTCTTTAATAGTAAAGGATCTTCTATTTACCAATTATCACGACTCTAACTTCTTCAGTTTTTGATTTATGTGTCCTCATGAAAGGAATTCAACTCCTTTACACTCCCGCCCTCCAAGATGGTTTCCCTCCAAAACGCGTTTTTTTTGTTTTTAAAGGAGATCCAAATACGAATTTTCACGTCTGTAACAACTTTAGTTTTTATTAGATGTATGTATTCTCATAAAATTAAGTCAATTTTTTAATTCTTTCACCCCCCTCCCCCCCCCCTTTGTTGGATTTTCCGTGAATGAGTGTTTCTTTACTTTTAAAGCAGATTGCAAATATCAAATTTCACGTCTGTAACACCTTCATTTTTGAGATATCAGTAGCCTAATTAAAAGAATTCAACACCATTTTCAGTCACTTTTACCCCCCCCCCCCCCCGCTCCACCCAAGTGGTATTTCAGAAAACTAAAAATACACGTTTCTTTATGTTTAATACAGAAAAAATACCATTTTCCACTTCTGTAACATGTTAAGTTTTTTAAATATACTGTAAAAATTCTCATTTTAAAATTTCACCCCTTTCGAGTTCCCCTTAAGTGGAGTTTCCAAAAACAAATCACCTATGTTTCTTTACATTTACAGGAGATTTCAAACACCCACTTTTTATGTCTGTAACATTTTACGTTTCAAGATATTCTGTAGATATAGTCTTTCAAAAAATTCACCCCAATTTGTCACTCCTGTTTAACCACCATTAATTGGATTTTCCAAAAACAAAAAATACTTGTTTCTTTATTTTTAAAGTACATCCCAAACACAAATTTTCAGGTCTGTAATATCTTCAGGTTCTGAAATATAAGTAGACTCATGAAAGGCATTCGACCCCTTTTTCAACCTTTTCCACCCTTCCTATTAGGATTTTCCGAAAACAAAATACACGTGTTTCTTTATTTTTAAAGGAGATTCTAAATAACAATTTTCACATCTATAACCTTTAAAAGTTTTGAGATATAGATACACTCATTTTAAAATATTACCCCCTTTTCACCCCCCCTTAATTGGATTTTCCAGAAAAAGAAAACACGTGTTTCTTTATTTTTAAAGGAGACCCCAAACACCAACTTTCAGGTCTGTAATATCTTCAGTTTCTGAGATATAAGTAGCCTCATTAAAGGCATTCAACCCCTTTTTCACCCCTTTTCACTCCTCCTATTGCGATTTTCCGGAAACAAAAAAAGACGTGTTTCTTTATTTTTAATGAAGATTCTAAATACCAATTTTCACATCTGCAAACTTTAAAAGTTTGGAAATACAGATTCACTCATTTAAAAATTTCACCCCCTTTTCACCCTCCCATTAATTGGATTTTCCAAAAACAAAAAGATACATGTTTCCTTATTTTTAAAAGAGATCAAAAGTACAAATTTTCAGGTCTGTAATATCTTCAGTTTCTGAGATATAAGTACCGGTATCCTGAAAAACGCATTCAACCCATTTTTCCCCATTTTCACCCTTTTTCACCCCTCCTATTGGGATTTTCTGAAAACAACAAAATACGTATTTCCTTATTTTTAAGGAAGATTCTAAATACCAATTTTTACATCTGTAAACTTTTAAAGTTTTGAGATATAGATACACTCATTTTAAAATTTCACCCCCCCTTTTCACCCCCTTAGCGACGGAATATCCAAAAATCCTCTCTTAGCGAGCACCTACATCTTAATATGAATATATCCCCAAAACTTCTTTTCTTTATGTCCAGTAGTTTTGGCTCGGCGATGATGAATCAGTCAGTCAGTCAGGACAAGTTATTTTATATATATATAGATATATATATATGGTTAGATAATTACTTAGTTAGTTAGTTAGTTAGTTTATTCATGCAATGGGGACATACTTCCTACTGTTATATGTATGAGCAGAATGGTGCCATGTAAACAAATCTAAGATCAAAGAATATGTTTCGAAATAATGTGTTCTAGAGTTAATAATGATAATATTATTGGCTTTACGTCCTAGTAACTACTTTTACGGTTTTC
Organism: Anabrus simplex; assembly: GCF_040414725.1. Classification (NCBI taxonomy): domain Eukaryota; kingdom Metazoa; phylum Arthropoda; class Insecta; order Orthoptera; family Tettigoniidae; genus Anabrus; species Anabrus simplex. The sequence goes on from NC_090266.1 coordinate 804,395,703, forward strand.
GGAGTCGCCGAAGTGCCGAAATATAGTCCCGCAGGAGTTCTTTTACGTGCCAATAAATCTACCGACACGAGGCTGACCTATTTGAGCACCTTCAAAAACTGCCGGACTGAGTGGCCGGCCTTCTGATCCCAACTTGGCAGGTTCGATCCTGGCTCATGTAGTAAGCGTACACATTAATCATTTCAAGTAAGAAAAATAAATGCCTGGGAGACTGGAGTTAGTGGTACACGGATGAATTAGATATTGATACACACGGCATTTAACAGAAATATTCAGCTGTTGTAGATAGGATAAACCATCCATAATGCTGCAGGGAAGTATATTCATGAACTACAGGTTCAGAAGTTTGCGTACAGGTAGAAAATCTCACCTAGTGTCATAAAAGCTTGAAAAAAAGGATGGAAGAGGAGGAAGTTGTCCCACCCACTGCGTACTTGTGATACGTAAATTGAAGTAGTCTGTCCGGCTCCATGGCTAAATGGTTAGCGTGTTGGCCTCTGGCCGCAGGGGTCCCGGGTTCGATTCCCGGTAGGGTCGGGAATTTTAACCATCATTGGTTAATTTCGCTGGTACCGGGCGAGTTGGCCGTGCGCGTAGAGGCGCGCGGCTGTGAGCTTGCATCCGGGAGATAGTAGGTTCGAATCCCACTATCGGCAGCCCTGAAAATGGTTTTCCGTGGTTTCCCATTTTCACACCAGGCAAATGCTGGGGCTGTACCTTAATTAAGGCCACGGCCGCTTCCTTCCAACTCCTAAGCCTTTCCTATCCCATCGTCGCCATAAGGCCTATCTGTGTCGGCGCGACGTAAAGCCCCTAGCAACAAAAAAAAAAAATTTCGCTGGCACAAGGGCTGGGTGTATGTGTCGCCTTCATCATCATTTCATCTTCATCACGACGCGCAGGTCGCTTACGGGAGTCAAATCAAAAGACCTGCACCTGGCGAGCCGAACATGTCCTCGGACACTCCCGGCACTAAAAGCCATACGCCATTTCATTTTTTTGAAGTAGTCTATTTACACAAGAGCTCCTTACAGCAGAAATTTATAATAGAGAATTTAAATTTAAATTAGAAAGACAGTAGGACCTTCTGCCGTAACATTCTACTTCCGAAATAAACAACATTTCATAGGAAGAACTTGGTGCTAATTTATGTGAAGGTAGTGTGGCATTTTTAAGTGACGAACAAATGCATAACGTTCTGTGGAAACGAAAATATCCTTTAAGGGTAGTGGCTTACAAAAATATGAAGCCTTCCAGTACCTCAAATATTGGGCCGGGATGAGTGGCTCAGAAGGTTGAGGCGCTGGCCTTCTGACCCCAATTTGGCAGGTTCGATCCTGGCTCAGACCTGTGGAATTTGAAGGTGCTTAAATACGTCACCCTAGTTTCCGTAGATTTACTGGCACGTAAAGGAACTCCTGCGGGACTAAATTCCGGCACTTGGGTGTCTGGCTAACTATTTCTACGGTATCCATTGCTTTTCGACTTTGCTTAATGTATTGTAATGATATAAACATTTTACAGTCCTAAACGTAAATAATTCGCAATCCACCCAACCAGAGGCACTGTTATTAAACAATATCGGGCTGATGACCTATACAGGAGGCAACGATGATGAATTTGAGAAACTTATAGGTACGATACAACTGGTGTTTTAGAGTATTATATTTCTAATGCCTGGTGTACATATACTGTATATAGGTTAAGCGACAAGGAGTTAACTATACTTTATTACCGCTCAAAAGATCGTGAACAGTTTGCATCATTTGTCTCTAACATGGATGAGGTGGTTACGGAAATACAATATTATAATTTAACATTGAATTGCAAAGGTTTACCTTCTTGAACAGAAGGTACCGGTACGGTTTACTCTGGCGTCTTAGAGCTTCTTTTCTTACAGGTTGCTCTACTTCGCTCCGACACAGACAGGTCTAATGGCGACGATGGGATAGGAAAGGGATAGGAGTGGGAAGGAATCGGCCCGGGCCTTAATTAAGGTACAGCCTCTTCTTCAGACCATGTCACAACTATAGAAATATAGGTGAGTGGAATATATTTTGGTGAAGAGCATCTCATTTTGGTCATCTATATATTTAAATATAGACGGGCATACCTCTGGGAATTTGTCTGTAGTGTATGTGGTAATTTCGAAAGGAAATCACACGTGGTATGGCTACTGTCTTTGCCAGGACCAGAAGCTCGAGTTTTCACAAATCAGGGGCTGTTCCCATCTGTGTAGCCCCACATTCAATTACTAGCTCCAAGAACGTTTCTCTTCCGATGATTTCCATTTCTGCATGGAAATTCACTCAAACTTGTGAAATTCTTTCATGACCTACTGATAAGAAAGGTAATGAATTTGGTTATGAAAACATCGGTGGTGGTCTCCCCTACGTTTCCCATGGGTAACCCTCTGCTGAACTAGGGAAAGAAAACAATAATTGGACAGAGTGCCAGGGTATTACTGAAGTAGCTTGGGTCCCAATCTTGTTTTTGCTGAAATGTGTTAGTAAACCAATTCCATTGAAACAAATTCGCTTTAAATTGTTACTGCTGTTCAAAGGTCTGTAAGGGTCGTGAAGACATGCTCAGGTTTGGAAGGAAGGAAGGAAGGAAGGAAGGAAGGAAGGAAGGAAGGAAGGAAGGAAGGAAGGAAGGTGTCTACGGAGATGAACCTCCCTCCTCGTTGTTGTAAACTAAGGGATAAAAGAGATCTCGTGATATCTACGTTGACTTAGGGTCTGCATAACCTCGCCTGTGCTGGGGTATCGCCTAATGACGCACTGGAACACGATAAGTTCCAACACCAAGAAACGACACAGTTCTTTCACACCGTGACATCTGACATTCATCACCCCACTCCAGCTGAGAGAACCACCAATCCCCTACTTGTTTTGATAAGCTGAAAGATGGACAGTCTACGTTACGAGCTTACTATATACCAATGAAATGTTGACACCGATTTTACGAATGACGTTCATTGACGTTTAATTGGTGCAATGTGCTTCTATTGTGGAGAGTCACTGACTCGTGCTGATAGTCGTTTAATTCCCAGTAATATGAAACATATACTACATGTTTTGATCCAGTATGTATATTTCACTCTGAGAGTTTAAAAGATTTATGTCTACCTCTTTTGTAATCGAGAACTGTCAAACTATCAAACAGCGGTGTGTAATAATTCAGGGATATTTCCAAATTCAAAAGAAAACGGTGCTGTATTTGTATTCCATACTTCTGGAATGAACCAGAAGTTGAAAAGTAATCCTCTTTTATGTATGGAACCAAAATGTACAATTTTCAGAAGATGAAGACACCTACATTTCATGAATGTGAGCCAGTGTTATACAGAATATTTTCACAAAAGTTTCAGAACTGACATTAAGTTTTATGATTGGTTAATGTAATGAGTAAGCTGGGAAGTTGAAGAATAGCCCCTTTCTTCTCGAGTGTCCGAAGACGAGGCCCACCATAATGTATATTCATTCTGGGTCATTATAAGCCAGAAAATGGTGAGTTTTATTTGTCTATTTGCCTTTTTCTGCGTTTCTTGGCTTACAGGCCCTTGTTTTTGCCCTTTTTTTATAGGTCTTAACGGCTTTTTTGCATCATCGCCTTCTTTCGACTACATGCATAGGTACTGGCCATTCTCAACTCGAATCAGCATTAGTTCATCCATCATCTCTTCAGCACCTTTTCTGTAGTAAGAGGGAAAATTATATGAAATGAAACATATAACTAATGCTTGAAGAAAATAAGGGTATCAATTTATGTGAAAGATAAGTGAAATATTGAAAGCAGAACATTTTTATGTGAATGTTCCTGAAGAGGAAGATCTCACTTGCTTCAAGTATGAACCCATAACGTCCGTTGATGTTGAAAAATATTTCTTAATGTTTTGCAATGCTCTGCCTGAAAACCGTAGACCCTTTACACGTAAGAGCCTGGAGATGACCATTCTGACATACTGCAAAGCCAACTGAGGCAAGGTTTCTCAATTCCAATCTCTGTAAACCTAGTGTGGTTGAGTCAAATAGGATTCCAGTTATACTAATTTCAATTTCTTTCTCCAGGATGTCCATTGCGGATTCGCGGAATACATACGAGGTGGAAAAATATTTAATTATAATTTCTGCGAGTACTTGTTTAACAAACACGGAATTGCTTTTTTAATTAAGTTAATGGCAATCAGTCACTACTGATTTAGGGCAGTCGCCTAGGTGGCAGATTCCACATCTTTTGTTTTCTAACCTTATCTTAAATGATTGCATAGGAATTCGAAATTTATTGAACGTCTTCCTTGGTAAGTTATTCCAATCCCTAATTCTCCTTCGTATAAACGAATATTTACCCCAATTTGTCCTTTTGAATTCCAGCTTAATCTTCGTATTGTGATCTTTGCTACTTTTAAAGACACCACTCAAACTTATTCGTCTACTAATGTCATGACACGCCATCTCTCCACTGACAGCTCGGAAAATACCACTTAGTCGAGCAGCTCGTCTCCTTTCTCCGAAGTCTTCCCAGCCCAAACTTTGCAACAATTTTGTAACGCTACTCTTTTGTCGGAAATCACCCAGAACAAATCAAACTGCTTTTCATTGGATTTTTTCCAGGTCTTGAATCAAGTAATCCTGGTGAGGGTCCCGTAAGCTGGAACCATACTCTATATGGTGTCTTACCGGTGACTTATATACCATCTCCTTTGCATCCTTACTACAACCCCTAAACACCCTCATAACCATGTGCAGAGATCTGCGCCCTTTATTTACAATCATATTTATGTGATTACCCCAATGAAGAACTTTTCTTATGTTAACACGTAGGTACGTACAATGGTTCCCAAACGGAACTTTAGCCCCATCAATGCAGTAATTAAAACTGAGAGGACTTTTCCTGTTTGTGAAATTCACAACCTGACTTTTAACCCGTTTATCGTCATACCATTGCCTACTGTCCATCTCACATTGTCGAGGTCATTTTGAAGTTGCTCACAGTCTTGTAACTTATTTATTACTCTGTTCAGAATAACCTTGTCTGCATAAAGCCTTATCTCTTATTCCACTTCTTTACACATATCATTGATATATATATGAAAACATAAAGGTCCAATAGTACTGCCTTGAGGAATTCCCATCTTAATAAGTACAGGGACAGAGAAAGCTTCGCCTAATCTAATTCTTTAATTTCTATTTTCAAGAAATATAGCCACCCATTCAGTTACCCCTTTGTCTAGTCCAGTCGCACTCATTTTTGCCAGTAGTCTCCCATTTTCTACCCATCAAATGCATGAGATCGGTCAATCGCGATACAGTCCATTTGACCTCCTGAATCCAGGATATCTGCTATACCTTGCTGGAATCCTACAAGTTGAGCTTCAGTGGAATAAACTTTTCTAAACCCATACTGCCTTCTATCTAACCAGTTATTAATTTTGCAAACATGTCTAATATAATCAGGAAGAATGCTTTCCCAAAGCTTATATGCAATACATGTCAAACTGACTGGCCTGTAATTTTCAACTTTATGTCTATCACCCTTTCCTTTGTACACAGGGGTACTATAGCAACTCTCCATTCATTTGGTATAGCTCCTTCATGCAAACAATAACCAAATAAATACTTCAGACATGGTACTATATCCCAACCCATTGTCTTTAGTATATCCCCAGAAATCTTATCAATTCCACCCGCTTTTCTAATTTTCAACTTTTGTATCTTAATGTAAATGTCATTTTTATTATTTGTAAATGTTAATACTTCTTTAGTATTAGTCATCTCCTCTATCTGGGCATTATCCTTATAACCAACAACCTTTACATACTGCTGACTGAATACTCCTGCCTTTTGAAGATCCTCGCATACGCACTCCGCTTGGTCATTAATGATTCGTGGAATGTCCTTCTTGGAACCTGTTTCTGCCTTAAAGTACCTATACAATGTCTTCTATTTTTCACTAAAATTGGCATGACAGACCATAATGCTTGCCATCATGTTCTCCTTAGCTGACTTCTTTACTAGATTCAATTTCCTAGTAAGTTAATCTAGAAATAAATATACTGTCTGAAAGGTGTAGTATTTCACTCGTATATTTTCCACTGTAAGTTGCATACCACCAGGATTTAAATTTTAAAACATTGAAACTAAAATTATTGCGAATGAACTTGGATCGCATTTTAACGTCCTTTTTTCCAGATTTTAAGTCCTTTATTGGATATTTTTTGTCTTTTTACATGTCCTTTTTAGGCAATTTATAGATCTTCAATTTCCGAGTCCTATTAATGACTAAATAACACAAGGAGAACATCATGAAAGTAACTCTGAGGAAACCCACTATGGATCAACTTTGCTTCCCCTGAAATCACGACCAACTTCTCAGTGAATTTACACTCCGAACATACCCATTTCTTACATTCGTAACACTGGTAACTTGTTTTTCTTCTCTTCATGGTAGGTAATATGCGGCAATAGTTCCTGTTATGTATTTCTAATACGACCTCAGGGGAATCCTCCTGGGTCAAATCTAATTTGATGATTGTTGCTATGCATTGTCGTATCAGCAGTAGGTTCTGCGAGGTATGTCAGTAAAGGGTTAACACTCATTCCGATCGTAGACCATAACAGTTCTTTGTGTATACTCTAGGTTCAAGTAATAACAGTTACACACCCTGCGAGGTGTTTCATTCTCTCGATTTCTTTTTTTTTTTTACAACTTTGCTTTACGTTGCACCGACACAGACAAGTCTTATGGCGACGATGAGATAGGACAGGCTTAGGAACATGAAGGAAGCGGCCGTGCCTTAATTAAGGTACAGCCCCAGCATTTGTCTGGTGTGAAAATGGGAAACCACGGAAAACTATCTTCAGGGCTGCCAACAGTGGGGTTCGAACCCACTATCTCCCGGATACAAGCTCACAACCGGGTGCCCCTAATCGCACGGCCAACTCTCCCGTTCTGTCGAAACTAACTCAGTATAACATAAGTTTAAAAATACCTGGAAAAGAAAACAATTATTAACAATTTACTCCTGAAAAAGACACCATTATTTTTAATGGGTTATTATAATTCATGGTTAATTAATTCAATGTTAATTACTGGCATGCTTTTCAGGCATTATCTACTAATAACTGTTTTCTTTCCAGGTATTTTCTAAATTCATGTTATACTGTATTAGTTCCGACAGACTGAAGCAACTCACGGTCATAAATTAACTAAGTCGAAACTGAAGAAATATAGCTTCCATTATAAGAAATATACACGCACTTCAACAGACCGAACATAAATACTTGTTATTAGACAGTTTCATTATTAGAACCTCTTGATTCCAGGATCAGGGTTCCTACCCGACGGAAATACTGAGGATTCTGAAGGGTATAAAGAAGTCCATTGGCGCTCCATGTCGCACGATATCGGCATGCAAGAGATCTCTGATGATGCATTTGGTGTTTAGCCAGCAACTGTTTTCAAAACTCAATAGTAGGTTGCCCAATGAAGTTCTGTTTACTCAGCCATTTAGCAGATAATACACGTTTTTGATGTTTTGTCGTAATTCTACAATAAAACACATAACAACCACCACCACCACCACCACCATAAAAAAATGCAACGGTGAATACATCCCTCTACATAAGGTTGGTGTCAGTAAAGGAAACTGGACCTAAAAGTAGGCTTTATGCACCTTAGAGCTGACCCCAAGTAAATGGATAGAGGGTCAGGGATGAAAGAAAGAGAAAGAAAGAAGGAAAGAAAAATGAGTTCCTTGAAGGTCTTCCAGAACTGTTCACGTCCTCTAATATGAAATCCCCGAGTCTGACTTCACATGTTACCTCCAGTTCTTTGACTCACCATAAAACACTATTTCAACATAATAAGCTCTTGTTGTGAATCAAATGTAGAGCGTTGGCCTCTGGCTCTAGAGGTAGCGGATTGAAACCAGACAGTGGAAGTCAGCTTTTTCCAATTACATGGGGACGGCACTAATGTGCATATATCCTAGTTTTACTGTCAGATTCCATTCAGTACTCCATATCGTACGATGCTACCATGTAAAATATCTCTGGTGATACGTTTGTTGTTTGTATATTTCTTCAGGGATCCCTATACCGATGTTTAGGATTTTTTATATTCCTTGATTCCAGAGGTTCAGGATTGCTTCTTTCTGTTGCTACCACCAGGGTATTGTGTTGCGATATATTATTCGTCGTGTTTCTGTGCGAAGTCCGACTATTCGTAGCATAATCCAACTGCCTCAGTATCACCTCTGCTTGTACTATAGATTGAAAATTTGATACGATTAATATTCTCTGAATATATACGGGTGGTTGCTTTTCTATTGCGTGGATCATTTCCATTTTTGAAGGTGGTGAATCCAATTCTCGAAATTTTTGTACCTGTCTTGTAATATAATCAGCGTATCGAGTCGACATGTTAGAAACGTGTCTTCTAGAAACCAATCTCAGTATTTGCTGTATCTCCTTGCTCCAGTATTTCTACAAAAATGACTGTTTTAAATCTCTTTCTCTCTAAGTCATCAATGAAGTAACCTCGAAGAAGCTGTTTTAAATCTCTCTCTATGTCATCAAATAAGTCGCCTTGAAGAAGCCGGAAAACTTCGGAACTTAAATCAGAACTTATCGCGTCTGCTTCAAGAGCTGTACAGTTACCTAATACAGGTGGAGATGGTGGACTCCCGCAAAAGAGGAAACGTGTTTCTATAAGGAAAAGGCAAAATTTTAAGTGGAGGACATCAGATCCTCATACTGTGTTGAATACTCAGTGCCAACCGATACCTGTGTCTGAGACTGCAGAAACATGTTAAGCATCATTGCAATTTCTTCAGTTGTTCTATTCAGAGAACTTGGTACAGAAACTTGTAAAAGAAAGCAATAGATATGAAGCTCAGAAAAATATTATTCTCAGCATAACAGAGTCGGAATTTTGGGTGCCTATAGGAGGCCTGCTTTTATCAGGGTTCGCTAAATATCCCAAAAGAAAGGGTGTACTGGTCAGCTGATGCAGATATTCCCAAGATTTTAGCCAACAATATCTGCAGTGACAGATTTGAAAATATTTTGCACTACCTGCATTTAATGGCAACGACAATATTGATCCAAACGATCGTCTGTACAAGCTGAGACCTATCTTCGATGTACTTATCGAAAATTTCAGGAGCATTGGTGGACTTGACGAGCACTTGTCCATGGACGAAAGTATGATTCCACATTTTAGGAAACATTGCGCTAAGCAGTATATAATAGGTAAGCCAATGGGATTAGGATTCATGAACTGGGCACTTTGTTCTTCACCTGGTTATATGATGTTCATCCAAATTTAAACAGAGAAGGAATAAAATGATGAGGAACAGTTTGGCATAGATGGTGATAAAATTATCTGACTAATAATATCTGCTGATTTACCCCCACAGGAAGGGTTCAAGCTTTATTTTGGAGACTATTTCACATCAGTAAAATTGCTCAAACACCCGTCCGATGAAGGTTTCTGTGCTACGGTAACTATCCTAGAAGGCCGTACTGAGAAATGTCCTCTTATAAGCACAGCAGGAATGAAGAAATTGCCACGTGGAACCAGCGATTTTCGTTCTTCGGGTGAAATACTTATTGTCAGATAGAAGGATGATAATGTTGTTACCATAGTAACAAACCACGGTGAAAATAGAGAGGAAATCTTCGACTTGCAGGCTCTATGGTAGTAGCCATGCACTGCCAAAGAATTATTACAGTTCCTGGTTCTCAAATGTCCACGCCATATTCATCACGGATTCTGTCGTGAGCATCTTCAGCAGATTGTTCCCGAGGGCGGTCCCTCTCTACGAGTTCGGGTTCTGCAGATTGCCTTTTCCTTTGTGTAGTATGTTGATTGTGGATGATTTCCTTGTGGTTGGAATGTCACCTATTCGCAGGCACAGGTTCCTGATGTTTGAAAAGGCTGGTAGCAGTATGCCAGCTGATGTATTTAGCTGTTCGCTAAAAATACCATCTGGTACGGATGTTTTACTGCCTTGCAAACTTGATATTGATCTGTATACCTCTTCGGTTGTTAACAGAGTGATACTTCTGTCGTCAGCAATCTTAATTGAGTATGATGATGTGGATCTTTGCTGGTTCAGGATGTTTGTGAAGTGTTTTTCCAAAATTGTCCCGTTAATTTTCCCAAATGTCAATGTTTAACGTGCCCTTAATGTTATATAAGTGCCCTGCCGTGCCTCTAAAACCATTCTGTTTGCTTCAAGCTCTAGGGGCTCCTTTCGGGTCTTCCTTAATAGATCTTTATATTTTCTCCTAAGGAGACTCTAATTGATTAGATCGTCCACGGCGCGGGTTGTTCTTGCTACATGAAGAGATTGTAGATCCCGTTTTTCTCTCTAGATAACAAGCACTATTGAACTACTTTTGCGATAGTTTTGTTACAGTGACAGTTGCGGTTTTGATTATGCTATCCAGTATATTTTCCGCAGAGTCCAGTTAATTTTCTTGTACCTTACTGTTTAGATCAAGTATTTTGTGCGCGCTTTGCTTTAGGAGGTTATCATTGAGCTTCCGAAGTATGGGATTCATCTAGGTCTGTGCGTGTACATGGTCTGTTAAATATAAACTAGCCAAAACTGGGCAGTGCTTCTTTAGTGGTGATTCAGCTGCCTAGTAACATACACTACTGTGCAAAACTTCAGGACGAGATAGATAAAGAAACCAGTAGCGTAGCCAGGATTTCAGTTTGGGGGGCGGGGGGCATTCATCCAGAATTTTATTTTGATAGGTGTCCAAACTTCCAGAGTTTAGGTGGTGTAGAATACCTAAAAAAGGAAATTAGTGTCCTTCGATCCAAGTAAAAGTGGTGGATTCCTGCGGATTCCGGAAGCTGATAGTAATAATCTTCTTCTTCTCTTCCCCGCTTTTCCCACATAGGTGGGTTCGCGGGTGCGAACTGTACCACACATATGTGGATTTGGCCCTGTTTTACGGCCGGATGTCCTTCCCGACGCCAACCCTATGTGGAGGGATGTAATCACTGTTGTGTGATTCTTTGGTAGTTGGTAGTGTAGTGTGTTGTTTGAATATAAAGCGGAAAGTGTTGGAAAAATCGCCTAGTCCCCGAGCCAGAAGAATTAATCAGATGCGATTAAAATCACCGACCCGGCCGGGAATCGAACCCGGGACCCTCTGAACAGAAGTCCTCAACATTGAACATTCAGCCAATGAGTCGGACTCCGGAAACTAATATTAATATACGTTATATATAAAATGCTAAATAAACGTAGATTTATTAAAACTCCTGGGGTGTCTGGACTCCTTGGACGACACCCACCCTCTCCGGCTACCACTGTTACTCCCATCCCAACGTAACTGCAGCATTTCATATATTCTGTATACAAGTGAAAGGAATGTAAGAATAACTAGTGTAAGTAAAGATGCAATATTCTGGTTTAGAATAAATACGGTAATGTTATTATATTAATGGTCATATGATAAGCAATAAAGAAGTGACATTTTATACAAATAATGCGGCAAGGAAATACACACAAATACACACACACGTCGAATACAGGTTTCTCGCCCTTCTTGTCCATGGCTAGATGATGAAGCCATGAGAATGATGGCCCACCGCGACTCAGACTTCGAATCTTACCGCATCTTAAAGCATCGCACAAAGAAGTTAATCAGAAATAAAAGAAGTATATATTTCAGAAATTTAGCTAACAACTTAAATTCTAATCGCGCATGGGACCAACTTAGAGCTCTGGGAATAGGAAAAGATCAACAGAGACAGACGACTTCTGACATTCGACTTGACGAACTGAACGATTACATTAGTAGAATTAATATTCAACCTACCCCAATTAACTGAACCGACTCACCGCCCTCGCCACCAGCCAATCCACCATTCACATTTCACAGTGTCACAGAAAATCAGGTTGAAAAGGCTTTGCATTCTATTAAATCAAAGGCTACAGGTGTAGATGATGTTCCTATTACTTTTTATACATAACATTATGGGTGCTGTCCTGCCTATGCTACTGACGCACATACTGAACTACTGTTTACTAAACAGAACTTTCCCTGCTGTCTGGAAAACTGCTAATATTATACCGGTACCTAAGAGTTTAGACCACCGGGCGAGTTGGCCGTGCGGTTAGGAGCGCGCAGCTGTGAGCTCGCATCCGGGAGATAGTGGGTTCGAACCCCACTGTCGGCAGCCCTGAAGATGGTTTTCTGTGGTTTCCCATTTTCACACCAGGTAAATGCTGGGACTGTACCTTAATTAAGTCCACGGAAGCTTCCTTCCAATTCTTAGGCCTTTCCTATTCCATCGTAGCCATAAGACCTATCTGTGTCGGTGCGACGTAAAGCCCGTAGCAAAAAAATACCTATCTGTGTCGGTGCGACGTAAAGCAACTAGCAAAAAAAAATAGTTTAGACCCACAATCACCCTCTGACTATCGTCCTATGACTATAAAACGTGCGCTTTCTAAAGCCTTTGAACGTTTAGTATACGAGCAAGTTCTGGAATACCTAAATCAAAATGCTCTTTTGGACCCTTTGCAATATGGATTTAAGAAGGGTCACAGTACCGCGACAGCACTTTTGAAGGTTACTGAAGACATTAGAAACGCTATGGACAAACGACTGTTCACTATATTTATCCTTCTTCACTCCAGTAGCGCCTTTGATACTATAGTAATTCCGACTATGATAAAGGAAATTAAACTGCTAAATTTCGACCTGGCTGTGCTTAAGGTTTTTAGTTCTTGTTTCAGGAACCGTCAACAGCGTGTAACAGTAAACTGCGAGGCCTCTAAATGAAAAATGAAACTTAGTGTTGCCCCACAGGGCAGTATTCCAGGACCTCTATTTTTCTGTATTTATATTGCACCCGTCTTGCCGGGCTCAGCTCGGCCGGTGAGCGAAGATCTGCAGGGTGTAGACCGTTCGCTTATCGGCTGTGCGAAAATTTTAAAGTGCAGGGATAGATAATGAACTAGTGGCAAATGAGAGAAAGCTAAATAGGTTTTAGACATTTATTACAACTACTGCTCTTCATAAATTATACAATAATTAACAAAATCTAGGTATTTTGTTTATATGATTGTCTTCTTTTATGTTGTAGTCACATAGATACTTCATCGGTAAACGAAACAGGAAATGCCTGTATCTGCAAATATAATATTCATATTTTTAGTGAAAAATTAATTAAATAATTAATAATAATTAATTTGAGATGATCTCTCTCTTTGATAACTTAATAATTTGAAAATAAACTTCCTTCCTTCATGGATCTGATTTTAAACAAATTTGAAAATGATCATTTTCATTTCTCTTTGAAAATTAAATAAAAAATTTTCTCTTATAAAATTATAGTTAAGTCGTCTTCCTTGACCTTTAAATTAATTAATAAACTCAACTTTATAATTATTTAGTAGTTACTTCTTACATAATAGCTCGGAACTTGACCTCATGTCAATTTACATTTATCCGTTACTCGAAACAATTGATTAAATTATTCTTACAATTTTCGACTTTGTGAGTTCAATCCACTGACATGGCCTATACTATTCATGTGTATTCGTTAAATAAGATCCTATTCCTCCTTAAAAACTAATAAAATTCACTAAAGGTTTGAATTCATTCAAATGGTGAACCACTAAAGTTGGCGTAAATTAGGCCGAAAATTCCACAAAATAATGAAGAGCATCATCACAAATATGGATTATAAACTTACATTAAGCAAGACACAGTCAAATCACACATACTACACTCACACAAGGATACACGGAAATATTATATACATATTTACACGAACGCTAGCCCTTGATTATTAAATCTTATGTTTAGACAAAGTTAGGAAATTTATTCTCACGATGACACTATCGTGGTGACCTCCTTTCATCAACTGGGAAATGTGACAGAGCAAGGATTATCACTTAATTATAGAACACAGTTATACGACAACGTTTAGAGAAAATTTACGAACACAAAACCATCCAAAAAATCATCGATAAATCGCTTGAACTTAGGCCAGAATATACATTCCGCGCACGCGGTTCATGAGCTACGACATTTATTTTTACTTCTCCACTATAATTGTGATTCTCGATTAATCTGCACTCATAACGAAGACATTACATCAAGTAACATATTTATTCCATCATTGACTCATTAATGGATGCACAGCTCGACTGCTGAATTCAATAATATCCATCAATCAATCAACTAATCATCACAGCACAGCAAATATATAACAAATTGTATCGGTCAGATACTGCCATTTCCCAGGCCTAAATTACAATAATGAGCGCACATCAACCATTTTCAATAATAACTAATATTATGCTCATGACCTTAGGTGTTCTTTTACGCGATAATTTAGTTAAATTATTTTTAATATAATTATTATTATTATTACTGGCCGCGCAAGATCATACGTGCGGAAGCTACTACACAATAATATTTCAGATGACTCTATTGCACACAAAACTCAACCATATGTCGCATAATTGAAGAATGAACTCTGACATGATAGAATCCACGGAATTTCTGTCCCATTTGATCTTATTAAAAGTCAAAAATATTCAAATAGTCCAAGTTTAACGTTGGGGTCAATTTACACTTATTTCTCCTGCCACAATGAACTCGGGACAGTTGAAACACTTCTCGAAGACATCCACTCAAAACTAACTAATAGGTTCAAATACTCACTCATCCTCAATCTACCATCACCAAGAAAGAAGAGATGGAAAAATTCTAACTAATAGAAAGGTCTAAACAAATAAGTAGAGGCTATGTCATTACAATTACTTTACAAAAGGAAAGAAAGAATAACAAAGTTTAAATATTACTTGGTGGTGACTGTCGGTTGTAGAACTCGGGCTGATGACCTAGTGCATTATCACCTTACGCACCATCGATCCTCGTCACGCCCGTCTGGACTGCCTTACATTTTACTCGTGCATTGGAGACATGCTGGCGCGCTGGAAATCACACCGTTCTCGAAGAAAGAAGACTGACATGATGACTCGGACTCGAACCGGTGACCTCTTCATTGGAAATCTTGTGAAGCAGAAACTAAAAATCACGTCTAAGACAAAGTCCAAAACTCACACCGATGTCTGATAAGATGACAAGAAAACTTAACTTTTAAAGTCTGCTGAATTATAGGTGGAATCCGCAAACATCTGAACTGCAGTTGTAACCAGTTGTAGACTCTGAATGACGAAGTTCCCTGGCAAGCGAAGTGCGTCTTCTTCTGCCCGTAGTAATTCTTCTCAGTAAGCGAAATACGTCTTCTTCCGTCCGCTGTTGAAGCTAGAGTAATTCTCCTCAGTAAGCGAAGTACGTCTTCTTCCGTCTGTAGTTGAAGCTAGAGTAATCCTCCACAAGACGTGTTCAGAGGTAGAAATTTCTGTGAAAATTTTCCCTAGGAAAATCCATTATTCACTGTCTTAAGACAGGGGTGCGTCTTTTCCTCATAAGCGATTGGTTAATTTATTAACTTAGCACCAAATTAATCGCTTGATTGGCTGCCATAGTCAGACGTCACGCACCTTCACAATTATCGATCGAGCACTTGACACACATTCAGCCTGGTCACGTGTCATTCACGGCTGATTCCAAGGTTATTTGGCTAGCTGTCTCTGCGTTCTCCCCTCGCCTGGCCTTGAGTGGAATTCCCAGCCACCTGGCATATCTCGCTCAGTCAACTCGACGTGATAAACTCCCTTCCTGGTTCATAAAATAATATTTTAACACACAGTAGAAATAAATGCTTTCCAATAAATGATTTTGCCAATTTTGAAGGGGACATCATCTCCCTTGGTTGGTTAATGATTTAGTCGGAAGATGAAATCATTAATGCTGGAAATAGACCCTTAACATGTTCCCTGAAAAATTTGAGTGGCAAACATGTGTCACACTTCTAAGCCATATTTTCAGCTCTTGTTCCGGCACGTAGCCTCCTGTTGTCCGCTTCTAGTGCTGCGCCCAGTAGTCGAAGTTGATTCATTATAGTGTTCTGCATTGTTTGACATTCCTCACAGGTTTCTTCTTGCAGGTTGACTTGGGTCGATGCATGGTGGTACACTGCATCCTCACTTGTATCCCATGACGTTTCTTCTTCCATTATAGTGTTGACTTGGGCATCATTTACTGGTCTAGAGCAGTTGTAACTTCGTAAATTTGACGCATTATGAATTCCCTCATAGCTCTTATCAAGACTTTGAATTTTATAGGCATTATTCCCATATACTCGGATAATTTTATAGGGACCCACGAAAAGAGGTGCGAATTTCGCGTAGAATTTACTGGTAGGTTCCGAAATGGCTGGTTTCTTTAAAAGAACATATTCATTCAATCTCAGAGGTCGACGAAATTTTTTTTCTCTTACTCTCCGTTGCCTGCGATCAGCTTGCTCCCGTAATGAGATAGCAGCCTTTTGAATGTTTTCCTCCAGTGTTGGCCTTAAGTTACCGGGGCATTGAACGATGCTATCCCAAGGTCGAGTTGGTGGTCGATTGAAATGGAGACTGACAGGGATTTGTGCCGTGGCCTCATGTACAGTATTGTTTAAACACTCCATCATTATAGGTAGAACGTCGACCCATAACCAATGTGTATTTCCACAATAAATCCTACAAAATTTAGCTAGCTCTTGCATTACCCTTTCTGCCGGGTTGCTTGAAGGATGGCGGATAGAATTCAGAATATGCTTAATTCCAAGCTGTTCCATGGCTTCACGGAATTCTGTGGATGTAAATTGGGACCCATGGTCAGTGAGTAATGTCTCTGGTTTGCCCATATCTGGAATCAGATTGCGAGTGATGCGCCGAATTATTGATTTCGAGTTCGCTTTCTGGATCGGGTACAAAGTTACGTATTTTGAAAATACGTCGATGGTGACGATGATATGCCGGTTACCTCGCTTCGATGTCGGAGCAGGTCCAAATAGGTCCATTGCGTATAGTTGTTTTGGCCTAGAAGGAATGATCGGAATCGGACTATGTTGGAGCAGATGGGAACTCGGTTTCACTCTTTGACAAACGTCACAAGTTCGGACTATGTTTCTTACAGTTGACCGGAGTTTGTCCCATGTAAACTTTTCTTGTATCGTGGCTAGTGTCTTGTCAATGCCACCATGGCCGGTGATTCTGTGAGCATGCCATATCAATGGCTCGCGTAATTTAGAAGGTACTAGTACTCTCAGCTTCGATTTCGCTGTGTCCACAAATTTAAATAAAGTACCATCCAAGTATTGATACCGGGACGCTTTCCTTCTTATCTTTCTGTACCCAGGGTCCTTAGGTTTAGTTTTATTTTCTAGAAAGTCAATAATAGGCCTCAAGTTACCATCTCGCTTTTGAGCTTGTTTTATGTATCTCAATTTCCTCAAAAACTCGTGATCTTCGGGAATTAATTCCAGTTGGTTGACTTGTAAAGTTTCCTCGTTGGGATTACGGCTCAAGCAGTCAGCTAGCATGTTACTCTTCCCTGAACAGTGCTCTAATTTGATGTTAAATTGTTGTACGAACATGGTCCATCTAAAAATGCGCTCAGACGCCATCGTGGCCTTTAGCATGAATATCAGTGCTTTGTGGTCTGTCCTAATAATTATCTCGAACCCATAGATAATTTTCTGCCAGTATTTTAAGGCATAGACGATAGATAGCATCTCTAACTCTGTTACTGAGTAGTGTTTCTCGTGGCTGCGCAGTTTTCTACTGACGAAGGCTAGGTAGATCTTGTCCTCGGGATTCCTTTCGTCTTCTTGAAACAGTACGGCCCCAATTCCGACTCCTGATGCATCTGTTTGTAGGATAAAAGGTTTCTGGAAATTGGGATATCCTAGTTTGACATGATTTGACAGCATCTCTTTGGTCTTTGCGAAGGCTAAATCACATTCTCTGTTCCACTTCCACCTGTTGCCTTTCTTCAATAAATCTTGCAATGGAGCGACGGTTTCTGTGAAGTTCGGACAGTGATTCGCGAAGAAGTTGGCCATGCCTAAGAACTGCCGTACTTGCTTCACGCGGATCGGCCTTGGGAACTTGCTGATGGCCTCTATTTTTACAGGATTGGGTCGTATTCCTTCCCCATCAATTATATGGCCTAAAAACAATATTTCAGCTTGGCAAAAATGGGATTTCTTTAAGTTGATGTGGAATCCAGACTTAGAAAGGTTATCTAACAATTTCTCCAATTTAATTAGGTGTTCTTCAAAAGTTTCACTGGCCACAAGCAGATCATCAATATACCTGGTGGTAAAGCTCTTAACTTCTTCTGTAAGGCATCTATCTAAGGCTCTGACGAGAACGGCTCCGGCGTTACAAATGCCGAATGGAAGCTTCCTAAAAACATAGGTTTGCTGATCGAACATAAACCCAGTTAACAGCCTAGACTTCTCTTCTAACAGTATGTGATAATAGGAGGCTGTAAAATCAACTGATGAGAACAATCTCATGCCATGGAATTTCCTCAGGACGTCTTTGATTGCCGGTGCCTGGTCTCTTTCTGGTACTAACTTCTTATTTATATTACGCGCGTCGATGCAAATGCGCAGAGACCCGTCTGGTTTATTTACTACTACAAGAGCACTAAGAAATGGTGTGCAAGCTTTCATAATAATTCCATCCCGTTCCATCTCCTTGATAATCTTCGCCACACGAGAGTGAAATTTCTCTGGGATCGGATAGGGTTTCTTCTTAAATGGGGTCCAATCTGTAGCTACCAGTGAGTATCTAAAATCAGGAATTTGGCCTGGTTTGTCATCGAACAGCGATTTATATTTCATCAGAAGATCTCGGAGCTGGCCTCTCTCTTTCTCTGTTCCTAATGCTTGTTCAGCCTTGGAGTTTATAAGATCGTACGGGTGTGTTGTACTATCGCCCTCTTCTATTACGTTGTCCAGGGCCTGGTGAACTTCTTCTGTGGCCTCCTGGTCTTCAGATTCCCACGGTGCATAGGCGTTACTAATTTGGAACACACTCTGATCAGCTATTTCTGATGGGTTAACCATGACTGTTTCAATTGTTTCATCTGACCGGAATAGTATCTGATTTAAATTAAGATCGATGTTGGCCTGATAAGTAGTTAAGAAATCCACCCCAAGGATGATATTGAATTTTATATTTGACATGGCCAGGAAAATATTTTGAAATTTTGAATTCCCAATTTCAACATCCAGTAAAGTTTGTTGTCTACATGCTACAGTTTTATCCGGGATAATTCCCTTTATTTTTACATGAGACACCGGAATAATCGGAATGTTATATCTTTCGTTCAAGTCATTTAGAAACGAATTGGAGATGACACTGATGGTGGACCCTGTGTCGACCAAACATTTTACTCTGACACCACATACTCGGGCTAAAATTATTGGCAATGTCCTCGTACAAATTCTACTTGAATCCATATTTTCTTCTAGTAAATCCTCCGACTTTGTCATCCAAGAATCAATCTGCACTATTATCCATTCTCGTGTCGTATTGTCAATACAAGGGCTAGAATTCCGGCTATCTCCCGTTAGTTCAGGGATTGTTTTTTTTTTAATAGCGCCCTGACTCTGTTCTTCTCTTTCAGGACGTTCCCATTCCTCCTTTTCTTTAGCTCTCTGATATTCTAGGCTCTCGGCACCGACCATGTCAGGATTGACGTCTTGGTCGTGGATAGCACGGTGCCATTTGCGTCGTTCTTGGTTGGATTGTTGTAACTCGCGGAGATATTTTTCCCGCTCTTCTTGCCTCCAGTTCCTCTTCCGGGTTTCGAGTCTGCGGTCGTTGGGTTCTCTTCTCCAGCGATCTCTATTATTTTCATACGGCCATCTCCGATTGTTCCGCCGGTAGTAATTCCATTCTCTTTCATTCCTATAGCCTGGTCTTGGAGAACGATCCCTGGGCGGTCTTTCTTCACTTTCGCGACTCCGGTTTCTCCCTTGGCTGGTAAGGTTCCTGTCGTCTGATCGATTGACAGTTGCATGGAACACCTGTTGCTCTGGGTTTGTACTCCGCCGAGACGGTTCCCTAGATGTCATATCTAACTGTCTGAGAATAGCCTCTGCCTGAATTGCCGTCTGGACGTTCGAGGCTATCATAATTCTTTGGATATCCGCAGGCAGTTGTCTTACGATGACCTTTATTAGTTCAGTTTCTGTAGGTGGTGCGTCAAGCTCACGCAATTTGCGTAATTGACTTGAAAAAAATTCTGAGAAGCGCGTGGGTGTAGACTGAGCATATTTCTTAGCGTACAGTTCTGTCTTAAGTTGGTCCTGAATATCTGAGTTCCAGTACTTCTCTAAAAATGCCCTTTTAAAGCCTTCAAAATCGTCAAACGAGTATCGGAAGGCTGTGAACCACGTCAACACTGAGTTTTCCAGGTATCTCTCGGTTACTCGTAGCTGACGTTCCACAGGGATTTTATTGTCTCGGAAGAACTCCTGCAATTCGTTAATAAAACTCTTGGGGGTTATTCCTTTTACATTATTGAATTTCTTTGGGTGGTCCTCATGCAATCGTATTATATTTACGATTTGGGTTTGACCAGAAGTGTTCAGTTGACTTGTTTCCCCTCTAACAGGCTCTAAAAATGGGTTGGTGGTGTTTACGGGAACGTTTAGAATTACCCTTTCATCGGTCTTGGGAGTTGAGAATTGAACTTCCCCAGATAAACGTTTCTCCAGTTGTCCCTGCCGTTCTAATAAAGAATTAGCTACAATATTATTACTCTCTCCTTGTAACTTGAGTAGTTTCAGCTCCTTGGTAAGCTCCTGTATTTCTCCCTGTAATTCCTGTTTGTAGACTTCCGAGCTGGCTCTAACTTCACTTATCTCCTTGTCCACGGATGTTTTTATTGTTTCAAGACTCCGCTGGGTTTCCTCGATTGTTTCATAGAAGTATTCGAGTCGTTCCGAATTAGTGACTTGGGCTACCTTAATCTCGGCTATTACGCCCTTCTCCACCTGTTTTACCGTTTCATAAATTTCGGTGAACTTCCTGCCCCATGCGGTTTTAGTTGCAGACAAGTCCTCGGCATTGTCACTAATTTTCTCTTCAATGGTCCTAAAATTTTCTTTTACTTCGTCCTTGTATTGATCTAGTCCATGCAGTATTCCCGTCTGTACTTTGGCTAGCCTTTCGCTGAACTCATTTGACATAGCTGACATGGAGCTATCGATTCCGGCCTGGATTTCCCCTTTCAGGTTAGAAAATTTTTGCTTAACGGACACCAACTCACTCTGGACTGACGCTAGTTTTCCGTTAAATAATCTAACGTCCATGTGCAGTTTCCCTAAGTTTTCATCCGTCCTAGCTTGAATTTCCTCTAGGGCACCCTTAAGATCTTGTTTGAGTTTGTCCTGTCCTGCATTCAGTTTTCCTGTTAGTGTAAGTTCCAACTGAGTGTTATTTTCGGTTAATTTGCGTTCTAGTTGAGCATTCACATTCTCACTAATTTCACGTTTTAACAATTCATTGTTCTCACCTAACTCACGTTTTAACTCCTGTTTCAGTAAGTTATTGTTTTCAGCTAACTCCTGTTTCAGTAAGTTATTGTTTTCATTTAATTCCTGTTTCAATAAGTTATTGTTTTCGTTTAAACTGTCCTTCAAGTCCGTAGTCACTACCTCTAAGAGCCTACGAAGGTCCTCCATAGTCACAGTACCCATTCTAATTTGAGACAACTAGCAGTTCAGACATTGGACGGACCAGGTTCGATGGTCTAATACCCGAGTTCAGATCGACAGTCACGTGTGGATTGAATTCACAGTCATAAAAGAAGATTATTATCGCATAAAATAATATCTTATAATTTACGTCCAAACTATGCGGAAATCTGCCGCAAAAGATAAATTTTGAAAATATCATCCAGATTTTGTTTATAATATAGCACCAAGGCCCTTCCTAACCTTTAACATGAGCGTAGTTCGCCACAAAAATTTGGGCTAATAAATGTCACAAAATAAACCTGAAATTTTTAATTTGCCACTGCATCTTGTTTGCATCCAAATTCTGGACTACAAGATCGAGTTCTTTATTGGTACAGCCAATAAATCGGGCCTTAACACGTTGGCCGCCAAATCTATACCTGCACCCGTCTTGCCGGGTTCAGCTCGGCCGGTGAGCGAAGATCTGCAGGGTGTAGACCGTTCGCTTATCGGCTGTGCGAAAATTTTAAAGTGCAGGGATAGATAATGAACTAGTGGCAAATGAGAGAAAGCTAAATAGGTTTTAGACATTTATTACAACTACTGCTCTTCATAAATTATACAATAATTAACAAAATCTAGGTATTTTGTTTATATGATTGTCTTCTTTTATGTTGTAGTCACATAGATACTTCATCGGTAAACGAAACAGGAAATGCCTGTATCTGCAAATATAATATTCATATTTTTAGTGAAAAATTAATTAAATAATTAATAATAATTAATTTGAGATGATCTCTCTCTTTGATAACTTAATAATTTGAAAATAAACTTCCTTCCTTCATGGATCTGATTTTAAACAAATTTGAAAATGATCATTTTCATTTCTCTTTGAAAATTAAATAAAAATTTTTCTCTTATAAAATTATAGTTAAGTCGTCTTCCTTGACCTTTAAATTAATTAATAAACTCAACTTTATAATTATTTAGTAGTTACTTCTTACATAATAGCTCGGAACTTGACCTCATGTCAATTTACATTTATCCGTTACTCGAAACAATTGATTAAATTATTCTTACAATTTTCGACTTTGTGAGTTCAATCCACTGACATGGCCTATACTTATTCATGTGTATTCGTTAAATAAGATCCTATTCCTCCTTAAAAACTAATAAAATTCACTAAAGGTTTGAATTCATTCAAATGGTGAACCACTAAAGTTGGCGTAAATTAGGCCGAAAATTCCACAAAATAATGAAGAGCATCATCACAAATATGGATTATAAACTTACATTAAGCAAGACACAGTCAAATCACACATACTACACTCACACAAGGATACACGGAAATATTATATACATATTTACACGAACGCTAGCCCTTGATTATTAAATCTTATGTTTAGACAAAGTTAGGAAATTTATTCTCACGATGACACTATCGTGGTGACCTCCTTTCATCAACTGGGAAATGTGACAGAGCAAGGATTATCACTTAATTATAGAACACAGTTATACGACAACGTTTAGAGAAAATTTACGAACACAAAACCATCCAAAAAATCATCGATAAATCGCTTGAACATAGGCCAGAATATACATTCCGCGCACGCGGTTCATGAGCTACGACATTTATTTTTACTTCTCCACTATAATTGTGATTCTCGATTAATCTGCACTCATAACGAAGACATTACATCAAGTAACATATTTATTCCATCATTGACTCATTAATGGATGCACAGCTCGACTGCTGAATTCAATAATATCCATCAATCAATCAACTAATCATCACAGCACAGCAAATATATAACAAATTGTATCGGTCAGATACTGCCATTTCCCAGGCCTAAATTACAATAATGAGCGCACATCAACCATTTTCAATAATAACTAATATTATGCTCATGACCTTAGGTGTTCTTTTACGCGATAATTTAGTTAAATTATTTTTAATATAATTATTATTATTATTACTGGCCGCGCAAGATCATACGTGCGGAAGCTACTACACAATAATATTTCAGATGACTCTATTGCACACAAAACTCAACCATATGTCGCATAATTGAAGAATGAACTCTGACATGATAGAATCCACGGAATTTCTGTCCCATTTGATCTTATTAAAAGTCAAAAATATTCAAATAGTCCAAGTTTAACGTTGGGGTCAATTTACACTTATTTCTCCTGCCACAATGAACTCGGGACAGTTGAAACACTTCTCGAAGACATCCACTCAAAACTAACTAATAGGTTCAAATACTCACTCATCCTCAATCTACCATCACCAAGAAAGAAGAGATGGAAAAATTCTAACTAATAGAAAGGTCTAAACAAATAAGTAGAGGCTATGTCATTACAATTACTTTACAAAAGGAAAGAAAGAATAACAAAGTTTAAATATTACTTGGTGGTGACTGTCGGTTGTAGAACTCGGGCTGATGACCTAGTGCATTATCACCTTACGCACCATCGATCCTCGTCACGCCCGTCTGGACTGCCTTACATTTTACTCGTGCATTGGAGACATGCTGGCGCGCTGGAAATCACACCGTTCTCGAAGAAAGAAGACTGACATGATGACTCGGACTCGAACCGGTGACCTCTTCATTGGAAATCTTGTGAAGCAGAAACTAAAAATCACGTCTAAGACAAAGTCCAAAACTCACACCGATGTCTGATAAGATGACAAGAAAACTTAACTTTTAAAGTCTGCTGAATTATAGGTGGAATCCGCAAACATCTGAACTGCAGTTGTAACCAGTTGTAGACTCTGAATGACGAAGTTCCCTGGCAAGCGAAGTGCGTCTTCTTCTGCCCGTAGTAATTCTTCTCAGTAAGCGAAATACGTCTTCTTCCGTCCGCTGTTGAAGCTAGAGTAATTCTCCTCAGTAAGCGAAGTACGTCTTCTTCCGTCTGTAGTTGAAGCTAGAGTAATCCTCCACAAGACGTGTTCAGAGGTAGAAATTTCTGTGAAAATTTTCCCTAGGAAAATCCATTATTCACTGTCTTAAGACAGGGGTGCGTCTTTTCCTCATAAGCGATTGGTTAATTTATTAACTTAGCACCAAATTAATCGCTTGATTGGCTGCCATAGTCAGACGTCACGCACCTTCACAATTATCGATCGAGCACTTGACACACATTCAGCCTGGTCACGTGTCATTCACGGCTGATTCCAAGGTTATTTGGCTAGCTGTCTCTGCGTTCTCCCCTCGCCTGGCCTTGAGTGGAATTCCCAGCCACCTGGCATATCTCGCTCAGTCAACTCGACGTGATAAACTCCCTTCCTGGTTCATAAAATAATATTTTAACACACAGTAGAAATAAATGCTTTCCAATAAATGATTTTGCCAATTTTGAAGGGGACAATATCAATGGCATACCATCTGTGACAGGAAATAACACACACCACCTCTATGCTGACGATCTTCAAATATACCGTCACTGCAAGACAAGATATTAACAATGACCTCCGACGACTCAATATATATGCACAACGAAAATCTCGTATACTAAACTGCACAAAATCTCAGGCAATCATAATTGGATCACCAAAATTACTGAGCTGCTCCAACAATGTCGCAATCCCGCCTATCCTACTGAATGGTAACATTATTCCCTACAGTAAAACGGTTATAAATCTCGGCGTAATGATGAATGAAACAGTTGATTGGTCTGATTACACGAAAGAAATACGTAAAACGATTTTTGGTGTGCTTCACCGTCTAAAGGGCAGAGGGGTCTATTTCCATTTGAGCTATAGGCCAAACTCATACAGACACTCATTCTCCCTATTCTTGACCACTGTGACGTTGTTTTAGTTGACATGACGAGAGAAGAAACACTTAAACTTCAACGAGCACTGAATTCCTGTCTGCGATTTATTTACAATATCGGGTACGATGTTCATATCACCCCATACTATCAGGCTGTCTCATGGCTGATGTCTGATAAACGTCGGCAGCTACACACTTTAACGGTGGTGCTTAGAATGGTTGATGAAAGTCAGCCACTGTACATTTCTTCTAAATGAATCTTTTTATCATCATTTCACAACTTAAATACACGTTCTAGATTCATTCTTTCTACTCCACTGCACCCCACAAACAAAATTAATAGATCATTTGTGGCGACTGTCGCCAGATTATGGAATTCCCTGTCAGCTCAGGTCAGAGAAACTAGCTTTCTCTAAATCACGATTTAAGGTCACCTGCAGAGACTACCTGCTTAGGACAGCTGACTTAATGGTTGATGTATGAATGTGTGCGTGCCTGAGCATTAGTCATTTTTAAGAGTTTTTAATATTAATTAGTTTTAATATTAATTTAGTTAGTAATATATTTACATATATTTTCAATTATATTTATTTTCAATTCTATTAATTTATGTAGTTTTAACTATTTTAAGTATCTCAGTATTTTATTTAATATTCCGATTAGTATGTGGTTAAGTGTACGAGAGGGCCTTGAGCCCTAACTTCGCCACTGTACAGGAGGCACTAATAAATAAATAAATAAATAAATAAATAAATAAATAAATAAATAAATAAATAAATAAATAAATAAATAAATAAATAAATAAATAAATAAATAAATAAATAAATAAATAAATAAATAAATAAATAAATCAATCAATAAATAAATATAGAATGCAAAGCGTATGGGTATAGATATTTTGTTAGTTGGTAAAGAAAAATACATGTCACAACATATGCTAGGTAGGGTTTACCTTGTTCTATTAGTTTCCCTCGCGGTTATGGCCGCGCAGCTGTGAGCTCGCATACGGGAGATAGTGGATTCTAAAGCCACTGTCGGCAACCCTGAAAATGGCTCTCCGTGGTTTCCCATTTTCACACCAAGCAAATGCTGGGGCTGTCCCTTAATTAAGGCCACGGCCGCTTCCTTCTCACTCCTAGCCCTTTCCTATCCCACCGTCGCCATAAGACCTATCTGTGTCGCTGCGACGTAAAGCAAATTGTTAATTAGTTTCCCTCAGAAGCCTGGGATGCAGAATATAGTACGGTAGTATAAAGTTACGTTTTGTGACGCTAATATTCGTATGTATAATTTTTATTAACGCGTCAGAGACCAACGACACGGAGCTGTTGCCATTTCAACACCGTTTTAAGGGCCACCGACCCAAGCCGGGATTTGAACCTAAGAACTCGGACTCAGAAGAACAGCGACTCAACCAACTGAGCCACATGAAAAGGAGGCGTTTGTGATAATTGTTATAAATAGATGCAGTTAGTATTTTTACAAAGGTTTTGTGAGGAGCATTTATTACGGCGTACGTTTTCCAATTGTCCTAAATGCACGAGGCCGGACAGAAGAACTAGCTGGAAGCTAAAGAGCCTTGCAGGGGTGTCGCTTCCTTCTCTGTTCACTTTTCCAAACCAAACTCCATGGCGTAACAGCCCCGAAGGGCCATCGCCTACCACGCCACCGCTGTTCAACCCGGAGGCCTGCAGATTACGAGTTGTCATGAGGTCAGCACGACGAATCCTCTCCTCCGTTATTCTTGGCTTTCTAGACCGGGACCGCTATCTCACCGTCAGATAGTTCCTCAATTATAAACACGTGGGCTGAGTTACCTCGAACCAGCCCTCAGATCCAGGTAAAAATCCATCGCCTGGCACGCTACCCCTACACCGCGGAGCCGGCTGGATACTTTTAGGTCGCCTTATTTTAGAATTTGACTTAAGGCATCCTGCATTCTATTCCCGGCACTGACAGAGTTAAGAAAGGCATGGATTGGGAAAGACACAGCCTTGTTTGTGGGTGCAGTAGAGTTGGCCTTGAGTCTGCCGTAATCGAAATATCTACGACCTGGAAGGTAGTCATCTTCAAGGGGTGTAGTACAAAAGTGGTTCCTTTTTTAAGAAGACAAATTAAATGAAAAGTCTACTTCCTCACAAACGAAGGACGATATTGTCAGTTTTACGAAGAGTTTCAATAATGCAGCCGGTTTATGTTAAGAGTACAGAACCTAGGATTATACAGTACATGGTAACGATCAAAACCATCAATATCTACTGAAGATCCGTCACCGCACTCGGTAGGACCGGCTTTTTGTTTACATCAACCGGCGAGTTGGCTTTGGGGTTAGGGGTGCACAGCTGTGTGCTTGCATCCCGGAGATAGTGGGCTCAAATTCCACTGTCAGCAGCCCTAAAGATGGTTTTCCGTGGTTTAACATTTTCACACCAGGCAAATGTTGGGGCTGTACCTTAATTAGGGCCACGGCCTCTGAAATTATTTTGTGGGTGCGCCGCTGCATCCACTCACCATTTACGGTACAAGGTAAGCCCGAAGAATGGTTGGATATTCAAAGTACATCACCATAAATGACGCGGTTATGGCTCTAAAGTATAAAGAAAGGTAACGGACGGGATCTTGTGTTTTAAGTAGAATCCGTATCAATAGAATGTGACTTCCCATTTTAAAAATGTTTCGTGCATCGACTGTGATTCAAGCCCGGGCCGTCCTGGTGAGAATATAGCTCCATTGGAACTGAGTTATCACGCCCGCCAATTACAAAATATTTACCTGCACTTTTGATGGTGCAATTTGAGGTTCCAATCAGTCGCCGGGCATTTAGGCCTACCTATCGAACTTAGGCAAGCATCCGCGGTTGTCTTGCTACTGTTAGAATTAAAAAAAACTTTTTCATAATTTCCCGTGGATGTACATTGTTTTGGCTTCTCAGAGACGAAATGGCTCTCTTCAGAAAAAGTTACTTATATGGCACAAAATGCGGAACTAACGTGAAGCTCAGAATCTTGTCACAGTCTTCCCAACACTGCAACTTAAACACAGCACATCTCTCAACCAAGGTACAACCGGAGGATTCCTAGGACATTGTTGTTTCCTAGAACCGATGTGCAAAAGCTGACACTTATGTTGTAAGCTTGCAACTGTTTCTGGCCGTGGCCCCAGTTATCTCGGTGATCACGTTCCGGCCCCCAGCTGAGTAATCCCTTGGCAATTGCCCTTTTCCTGTCCGGCTCCATGGCTAAATGGTTAGCGTGCTGGCCTTTGGCCACAGGGGTCCCGGATTCGATTTCCGGCAGGGTCGGGTATTTTAACAATCATTGGTTAATTTCGCTGGCACGAGGGCTGGGTGTATGTGTCGTCTTCACCATCATTTCGACCTCATTACGACGCGCAGGTTGCCTACGTGTGTCAAATCAAAAGACCTGCATCTGGCAAGCCGAACTTCTCCTCGGACCCTCCGGCACTAAAAGCCATACGCCATTTCATTTTTCTTTTGCCCTTTTCCTCATGTCTTTACCATGACGAATATAAGAACCAAGTGTGATGACTCAACTGTTATAGCGTGATAGTTTGTGGACCCGCCACTGGGAGCACTGCAAACGTCGGTGTCCAACACGTGCTTCAGTGGACCGGTAAACCACGTGTTGAAAAGTGCGGGAGATGTTGTTGTGCGAGATATTTCAAGTCAACAAGTTGAATTTCCTCTGCTTTCGGTTCCTAAACTTAGTTCATTGTGTGTTGTGAACTTAAAGCACGTGTGTTATGTGGCCTGATTAAATTAATGGTTCAACATGCCGTACTGTTTTGTGCCTAGCTGTAAGTCAGGCTATGGTAGAGTAGTTAATGGTATAAGATTATTTTCACCACCGAAGGATAGAAATAAATTTGAAAAATGGGCCAGAGCTATTCCACGAAAGGATACTGTGTTAACGCGTGATAGTAGAATTTGTCAACTTCATTTCTCTAACGATTTGATAGTAAAATCAGACAACTTTATAGTGAATGGTGAAAAAGTGGTTATGCCTCGTGAGAGATGGAAATTACGTCCAGGAGCAGTGCCTCACATTTTCCCTGGCAGTGGTAAAGAAGTAGGGGACTGGAAATAATAATATTGCATTGAAAATTACTCACATGTGTTTAGAACTCCATTTTGAATATTATTGGGTCCCGAAATGTTGCATTATTAGTGATTTTGTGCGTAATATTGGTAATAATTGCCCAGGTCTTCGTAGAGGTTCACCTTCTCATACAGCTCTTGTTAATTTTCTTCAAACTGTGAGATCTGCTAATACCACCTTTGCCTCCAACAGAACCTTGGAATCACTTATGGTAACCCTACAGAGTACTTTGGAAATGTGTGAATGGCTTTGGGAAAGAGGTTATAAGTATGTGTTAACAGGAAAGCTCACCCAGGATCCCTTGGAACTACACTTTGGAATTATGCATTCTTTCAGTTCAGATGATCATCCATCGACAATAAATTTCCTTCATTTACATCTACTTCAGTGTGTCTACGTCCCTATAAAGCAGGCTTGAAATGTAGGAGGAAATTGCGAACCTAAACGAAAGACGATCTTGACCTCGTATGTTAATCAGATGCGTATGTTAGCCCGGAATGTGGAAATGCATAATGAGACAGTGAAACAATCAATGGAAACTTCCATTAAGCAAAAAATCTTGGTTCAAGATGCAGTAAATAACGAAGACTGGGAAAGCTCTGTACCTGAATTTGATAGCGCTGTTCGAAACTCTTCGATCGAGAAGTGTTTAGTGTACCATTTGGCTGGGTACGTTGTTAATCACTCTTCTAAATTCATTAAGTGTTCGCCCTGTGCACATTGCCTACGTGATAATAATCAAAGTACATTTTCAGTTCTCTCCGAAATAAAAGACTACTGTTCAAGCAATAATAAAGTGTTTTTAACACGTCCTTCCAAAAGTATATGTGACATTCTTTTCCAGGCCGAGAAAGTAATTAGTGAAAAACTGAACTCAAAATCGATGTGGAGCGAAATATTTTTTAATTGTAACGATTCTATAGACAAAATTTCAGTTGATCCTTCAGGTGCTGTCTATTGTCTTCAACATGTTATGGATATAAACCCCAGAATTGTTTATCATTATCTGAAGTGCCGATTTTTCTTCAGAATGAAAGAAATCCGGCGAGATTTACAATCTCGAACATCCGCCAAAGCTTCACGCAAGCTTTCGAAAGTCCAGTAACCGACAAACTGAGTTGGTAAGTAGATTATTACCTTTAAATAGTTCATGGGTGTTTGTTTTAATATGCTGGGAGCTATGTGTTATTTATGTACATGTACACTCCAGTAACTTATGCTTTTCACAACATGTGATGAAGGTCGTTGCTCTTATTTCCGTGTATGATATTTTTCCATTGTTCTCTGCCGTGGTATTTTAATTGTAATCTCTCATTTTTAAAAAATAAAAGACAGTGTATATACTTATCAGTTACGGAGTAATACGTTTCCTGTGTCTCCATTCCTAAGACCAGCTGATCGGTATTGTGGAGCTACCACACTCTAGCGCTGCCTGGCGGGGCGCGCTTGAACTCGATGAGTCATCACACTTGGTTCTTATATTCGTCATGTCTTTACATTTATCAACACACGGTTACATTCCCAATACTGTGGCCTCTACAGGGAAATATCCCAGCGCATCACAATCCTAAGTGTTTCCATTTCATTCAAGCAGTACAAATATGGATAATTACGATTAGCCCTATTGAGCCTTGCTAGTAGATTATTTGTCGCTACGTTAATTTAAAATTTTGGCGTAAGTTTTTAAGTTGTTCGTACCGTACGTAAAACAACGGTTGATCCTCACTCTAGTTTCAGGAAATATTTTGGCGGGGGCCCGGCCCCACTGCCCCCCCCTCCCTGGCTACGCCAGTGAAAGAAACATAACATATCAACTATTCGGTAGAAATGAAAGAAAGTGGGGTATTATGTTGCCAGAGGTCTCCCATAATGTGCATAGAAAACAGGAGTGAGATCAGCGCAACTATAGCGCCAAATGGGTCCGGCCACACAAAACGAGGCAGTTATAATAATAATAACGGCGTGTGGCCTCTGGAGAGGCCTGGTGCAGGTCTTTCGAATTGACGCCATATAGGCACCTGCGTGTCCGTGAGGGTGGGGCCCTACCTAGGATGATTTCTAATGCTTAAGACAACACACACACCCAGTTCCTGAGCCATCGGAATTAACCAATTAAGGTTAAAATTCCTGACCCCACCGGGAATCGAACCCGGGACCCCTAGGCCAAAGGCCTGAACGCTAACAATTTTGCCATGGAGCTGGACAACGAGGCAGTTGAAGGAACGGAACAAGACAGTATGAATCAATCAGCGAGCTGTTACGGCGCACTACATTCATTATAATATGGCCTGAAGACAACACTTCACATTGGGAAGAATCATCGGGAAACTGGAAGAAGGACAAAGTGTTACGAATGTAGCCCAGGAGTTTGGTATTGCTCGCAGCATTGTTTCACGTGCATGGAGAGCATAACGAACCGCAGGCACTGCTGCTCGAAGGAGATGACGGGAGCTACCACGGTGAACTACAGCAACAGTTGACCGCTATACTGTGCAGCAGGCAAGAAGAGACTCACGTCAAACAGCGGGTGCAATTGCAACCTCATTTAACAGAACTACAGGACACCCAATCTCACGCTCTACAGTGGCACTGTGACTGCATAAGGGCGGTCTGTTTGCCCGACGACCATTAAGTTGTGTTCCGCTGACACTCGCACATCGGCGGCACCGTTTACCATGGTGCCAAGAGCATCAGGTCTGGACCGACTAGGAGTGGGTTCGCGTGCTTTTCTCAGATGAGAGCAGATTCAGTCTGAGTAGTGATTCTAGACGTGCCCTCATTAGGCGAGAGGTGGGAACACGTAATGCACCCAGGAACATTGTCCTACATGATCATTTTGGTGGTCCAAGTGTTGTGGTGTGGGGAGGCAGAATGTTACATGGGCGTACCGACCTCCAAATCTTTGAACGTGGTACACTCAGCTGTCAACGTTATTTTGACAGTGTAAACCTTCCCAATATGCGTATGTTAAGGGGTGCTTTCGGCCCTGGCTACGGATGACAATGCGCGGCCGCATCGAACAGCGCAGGGGTAGGAGATCTTGGAACGAGAGGATATTCGGCGAATGGACTGGCCTACCCGTTCCTCCGACTTAAATCCCACCGAGCATGTGTGGGACATGTTGGACGGGTATTGCAGCACGTCCGCATGCACCAACGACCATCCAGCAGTTGGGAACGCGTTGCAGAGCATTCATCGCAGTCCGTGGTGATCATACGCCCTTTTAAGTACTATGTCCCTTCTTTTGTGATATCCAGGGGACCATCATAGTCTCAGTGACTTACTAAGTATTAAGAAATCTCCCGGTATTTAACTTTACTACCTGTAACAAACGAGTACAGCTCATCTTTACACTAATAAAGAAGCATTTTATTTACACCGGGACATACATACATACATACATACATACATACATACTGTAACCGTAATCAGGTCTCCGCTGACTGAATATGGGTTAGTGTGCTACTGGGATTCGCTTTGTCGGCTAGGCGCGTGTGTCCTTGGCCAGGTGGTAGAGAACCAGTTTCTGATTTCAAGGAGTAGGTGGCTGACTGACAAAACATTAATAAAAATAAAAGCGGGCGAGAGATAAAAAGTAACCAGTGTGTGTTCATCTGCAATTACATCGATTAGTAATAAATGAAATATTTCTAATATCTTTGGTGGCGTGATATGCATAATTATGAAAGTACTCATGAATTATATTTTACTGAACTGTGCTAATAATATCACGTGTAAATTATAAAAATCTAAAACTGACATTTTATTTTAGTTTCAACGGTATTTCGGCTAGAATGATGGTAAAATTATGTAATCATACCCCAGAAGAATTCAGTACTTGAGTTGACTTCACTTCCGACCACGAGTGCCACGCACGATATTTAAGGCAAGTCATATGAGTACAAGCTCTCACATGCTGACATGTTTCTGGTCTACGATCTGCAGTTACTTCGGATACTTCGCTAGCGGACTTCAACGCAGAACATCAGTGGAACACTATCATCAAGGATAGTGGACTCATTACTGTGTTCGACGCTTCCTATAAATATGTTAATCTATGACTTGAGTTAGTGCAGTAAACAGACGTCGAAAGAGCAGATAACATTTTTTAAAGTACGTGTTATTCTCATCCTAAATTACGTGTGTGTTCAGAATTTGTTTTAACACATTTGTATAAGTTTCAGCAACCTCACGAGTGAACGTGGAAGAGGACCTCTACGTTATCATCGCCAGAAGAAGATGGAATTTCGTGCCATGGACTCCACGTATTTCATCAGGAAGTTCTAAGCCATCGACCATCGTCGGCAGCGCCGACATGCAGAGACTTTCACCTTAGAATGGCTGATTGAGAACCCAGACTTCCAGATGTGAAGACATCTAAATAAGTTAAGTCGACTACGTCTTATTTATATCTGTTCTATGTAGCTCTTTATTTCTACTCTTCATCTTTCCTTAGATTTGTTCTATAATATCTAGTTGATTTATTTTCACTTTTCACTGGTATTTCTTATATGTGAGATAGGACATGTGGCTTAATTTCCATACTTGCTTGATTCATGACCACGTGTTGACGAGTTTGACGATGATGGTTCAGTTGAATTATCCATGTGTTATCGAAACCATCCTTTCTTATTGTACGAATTTCATAACGATAGTGAGCTGATCTGTGTTTGACGAATTTATTGAGGGGATTTTTTCGAATATTTTTAACATTTTCATGGAAATAGGACTTTTACTTGTACCTTACATTTACGATAGCGTGTCATCAGGATATTAATTCCGGATCGAGCGTACGAATTTATTTAGAGTACATGCATGGTGGTATGTGATAATTAATGGATTAGTTAATCATCGAGACAAATTTAAGGAGGATATTACGTCTTTTTAGGACGATGATAGGTCCTTATAATTTTTATGTCTACACTTGAGTGATAATGGGTGACGATGAGTTAGGGTCGTCGTTATGTTTTACTGTACGTGTAATTTATGAGGAATTTGTACGTACGATATGAGTCTTCGTGAAACTGAGTTTTTTACATGCTAATGTAGTAATATTGTTATACATGGTGTTGATCATGATATAATGGAAGTATGGAATCTTCAAGTCATGGTAGTAAAAAATTAATCTTGGATATTTCTTTATTATACACTTTATTAAAATTAATGCATTTTTCCAGATTGTTCGAGGAACGATACGCAAGACCTCATTTTCTTGAAAAGAATTAATTCTACTTTAAATTATTAAATGCATATTTTTAAACGAAGAAAGTTATGTTATGTTCAAACACTCTGTTAGAATGATAGGAAAAATAAGTTACGTGTACCATCCCATTTGTTTTTATTTTCTTGTCACATGAAGAGCTATAATAATTAACGTAAAGTAGCGATCATTTTCATTATCATAGATGTCAGGATGGCTAATATTTTATTTTTATTGAATAAATGTGTAATATGCTTTCTACATTTAGAACATTCTTATTTTCTAAACCTTATGTCAATCCTGCCACTTTCATATTTTTTTCTAAGTCTGCGGCCGTCGAGCTGAGCACCCCTGGGGTGTCTCTTGTTCTCTGGCGGACCTAGACGGGGACAATACATACATACATACATACATACATACATACATACATATATACATACATACATAATCATTATAGGCCGTTATGCCTTTCAGCGTTCATTCTGGAAATACAAATAAAATGTCGACAAACCTTACATTACAGCCAATACAGCGTTCCTCTCAGCTATCCTGTAAGTTTAGTACGCCATTGCACTAAACATAATTTCTGTAGATTGATCCATTCTTCTTTATGGTTTAATAACACTTTTAGCACATTGAATTACACCACACTCTTCTCTGCGCATGTAGATTTTTTTATATAAATGTTACAAACAAGTGTGTTCTTCTTATTACTATCGTGAAATAACTAATGTGTTGAGTCAGCACTCTCATATCCCTACCTTTATCGGCCAAGACTTAGGTCTTCCATTTATCGACAGACAAAAAACAAATAACCCTACACAGCCGATGTAACTTTTCTGTGGACGATTAGGCTCCCCCTGTCAAACAGCTGATATCCAGGGTCGCGTTAAAAAAATAATCTTCCCAACTCGGAATGCGATTATGAACAGTTTATACGAAACAGTAGAATATCCTCGGGAGTTCCTTATTGTTACTAAACCAATTTTATGAAATGTTAGTGGAGAAACACTTACTTGAAATACAAGTTATGCGTTTAGTATTGAAAGCTATGAAAATTTACTAAGTCCTTTTTGCCTCTCTCTTGAAGTAAGACTAAGTTTCGTCAAACTCCATAAACCAAAAGTTCCAAATTTCACTTCACGAAACTCAATACCGTCAACGGTCACCAAAAACTGACTGTCCACTGACAAATGACAAATAAGAGGGACTCGTCCCACGACAGCTTTCAATCAATCACTACTGATCTGCATCTAGGGCAGTCGCCCAGGTCGCAGATTCCCTATCTGTTGTTTTCCTAGCCTTTTCTTAAATGATTGCAAAGAAATTGGAAATTTATTGAACATCTCCCTTGGTAAGTTATTCCAATCCCTAACTACCCTTCCTATAAACGAATATTTACCCCAATTTGTCCTCTTGAATTCCAACTTTATCTTCATATTATGATCTTTCCTACTTTTAAAGACACCATCCAAACTTATTCGTCTACTGATGTCCTCCCACGCCATCTCTCCACTGACAGCTCGGAACATACCACTTAGTCGAGCAGCTCGTCTCCTTTCTACCAAGTCTTCCCAGCCCAAACTTTGCAACATTTTTGTAACGCTACTCTTTTGTCGGAAATCGCCCAGAACAAATCGACCTGCTTTTCTTTGGATTTTTTCCAGTTCCTGAATCAAGTAATCCTGGTAAGGGTCCCATACACTGGAACCATACTCAAGTTGAGGTATCACCAGAGACAAATATGCTCTCTCCTTTACATCCTTACTACAACCCCTAAATACTCTCATAACCTTGTGCAGAGATCTGTACCCTTTATTTACAATCATATTTATGTGATTACCCCAATGAAGATTTTTCCTTATATTTATACCTAAGTATTTACAATGATACCCAAAGGGAACTTTCACCCCATAAACGCAGTAATTAAAACTGAGAGGACTTTTCCTATTTGTGAAACTCACAACCTGACTTTTATCCCCATTTATCATCATACCATTGCCTACTGTCCATCGCACAACATTATCGAGGTCATTTTGCAGTTGCTCACAATCTTGTAACTTATTTATTACTCTGTACAGAATAACATCATCTGCGAAAAGCCTTATCTCTGATTCCACTTCTTTACACATATCATTGATATATATATATATATAAGAAAACATAAAGGTCCAATAATACTGCCTTGAGGAATTCCTCTCTTAATTTTTACAGGGACAGATAAAGCTTCACCTACTCTAATTTTCTGAGTTATATTTTCGAGAAACAGAGCCACCCATTCAGTCACTCTTTTGTCAAGTCCAATTGCACTCATTTTGGCCAGTAGTTTCCCATGATATACACTATCAAATGCCTTAGATAAGTCAATCGCAATACAGCCCAACTGACCTCCTGAATCCAGGATATCTGCTATATCTTGCTGGAATCCTACAAGTTGGGCTTCAGTGGAATAACCTTTCCTAAACCCAAAATGCCTTCTGTCAAACCAATTATTAATTTTGCAAACATGTCTTATATAATCAGAAAGAATGTTTTCCCAAAGCTTACATACAATGCATGTCAAACAGACTGGCCTGTAATTTTCAGCTTTATGCTTATCACTCTTTCCGTTATATACAGGGGCTACTATAGCAACTCTCCATTCATTTCGTAAAGTTCCTTCATGCAAACAATAATCAAACAAGTACTTCAGATATGGTACTATATCCCAACCCATTGCCTTTATTATATCCCCCGAAACCTTATCAATTCCAGCCGCTTTTCTAGTTTTCAACTTTTGTATCTCAATGTAAGTGTCATTGTTATCATTTGTAAATTTTAATACTTCTTTAGTATTAGTCATCTCCTCTATCTGGGCATTATCCTTATAACCAACAACCTTTACATACTGCTGACTGAATACTTCTGCCTTTTGAAGATCCTCGCATATGCACTCCCCTTGTTCATTAATGATTCCTGGAATGTCCTTCTTGGAACCTGTTTCTGCCTTAAAGTACCTATAAAAATCTTCTATTTTTCACTAAAATTGGCACGACCGACCATAATGCTTGCCATCATGTTCTCCTTAGCTGACTTCTTTACTAGATTCGATTTCCTACTAAGTTCCTTCAATTTCTCCTTACTTCCACAGCCATTTCTAACTCTATTTCTTTCCAACCTGCACCTCCTTCTTAGTCTCTTTACTTCCCTGTTATAATATAGTGGATCTTTACCATTCCTTACCACCTTTAAAGGTACAAACCTATTTTCACATTCCTCAACAATTGCTTTAAACCCATCCCAGAGTCTGTTTACATTTTTATTTACCGTTCTCCACCGATCATAGTTGCTTATTAAAAACTCCCTCATGCCTGTTTTATCAGCCATATGGTACTGCCCAACAGTCCTAATTTTAATCTTTTCCTTTCACATTTATTTTTAATTACCACAAAACAGCTTCGTGATCACAAATACCATCTATTACTTTGGTTTCTCTATAGAGCTCATCTGGTTTTACCAGCACCACATCCAGAATATTCTTCCTTCTAGTTGGTTCCATCACTTTCTGAATCAGGTGCCCTTCCCATATTAACTTGTTTGCCATTTGTTGGTCATGCTTCCTGTCGTTCGCATTACCTTCCCAATTGACATTTGGTAAATTGAGATCACCCGCTACGATCACGTTCCTTTCCTTATCGTTTCCCACATAGCTGATTATCTTATCAAATAATGCTGAAAGAGCATCTGCGCTACCCTTTCCTGGTCTGTACACTCCGAAGACATCTAGTTGCCTATTATCTTTAGAAATGAGCCTTACCCCTAGAATTTCGTGCTTGTCATCTTTAACTTTTTCGTAGCTTACAAATTCTTCTTTCACGAGAATGAATACTCCCCTTCCTACCTTTCCTGTACCTTTTCTGTAGTCACCCGAAGTGGCGCCCTGAATTGGCTTGCAAACACTGGAAAAATCACCAATTTGCCGCCAAAATCTACTCCGCATAGCTCGTAATTCGTGAAATACCGGGTCTCATAGCTTCTCTTCAGTATTAAATTTTAGACAAAATTAGATCTAGTACATGGCACTGAAACTCATGATGACAACACCAGTCGGAGCAATAAATTTGACAAAACATCTGTAAGACTACATCTCGTTCCCCTTACATGGGATCCATCGAGGATTTTCATATACGGTGTCTCATTGGGCCAAGTAACACAGGAAGGAATTTTATAGTTCAAAGCATTGCCAAACACTTTGCGACTGGTTATGCGTCTAGCGTAGATTCCCTCTCAGAGTTTGCTTTTGCATATGTTCTCAATAAATCGCTTATTGTAATCGAATAACCTTTTTTGGTAGAATCTATCCTCGCCGCAAGATAGGAGCTTCATTCATTCCATCCCTGACCCGGTCAATAACTAGAAAACAGGCTGTAGATTTTCATTTTCAAGAAAAATGTATGTTATGTTCATGCAAGTTATAGCAGTTATTTTAGATTCAGGAGGTCAAATGGTCAGTATCGCTATTGAACTATCCAAAGCTTTTGAAAGAGTAGACCATGAGAGACTACTGCCGAAAATGTGGAACATTGGACTAGGCAAGAAGGTGATTGAATGGACGGCTAAATTTCTTGAAAATAGAACCAAGGGAATTATAATTAGTGATAAGTAATAATAATAATAATAATAAAAGTAATAATAGTAATAATAATAATAATAATCTGATCCTGGAATGATAAGAGGTGGGTTCCGCAAGGCAATATTATTGGACCTTTAAGTTTTCTCATACGTATAAATGCTGTTAGTAAAGAACTAGGAACAGAGATAAACTTTTTGTGGATGATATTATATTGTAAAAAGTAACAAATAAATTACAGGTTCTTGAGCGACTGCAAAAATAATCTCGACAATATTTTGAAATGGAAGGCAGTCTATGGTATGATGGTATACGAGGTGAAATGTTAGGTTGTAAGTTTCACAAAGAGGAAACGTCATCTAAGTTTCAATTAGGCCTACTATCTTGGGGGAGTGGAACTACCCCACGAGGATCACTGTATGTACCTAGGTGTTAATACAAAGAAAGATCTTCATTGAGGTTATCACATAAACGGAACTGTAAAATAAGGCTACAGGTTTCTTCATATGGTTATGAAGGTGTTTAGAGATTGGAGTAAGTTTGTAAATAAGAGGGCGTATAAGTCACTTTTACGACACGAATTAGAGCATAGTTTACGGGAACCTTACCAGGATTACCTGACTCGAGAACTGGAGAAGATCCAAAAGAAAGGAGCACGATTTGTCCTGGCTGCTTTCCAACAAAGGAGTAGTGTTACGAAAATGTTGCAAACTTTAGGTTGGGAAGACTTGGAAGTAAGGGGAGTTGCTCGACTATGCGGTATGTTTCGAGTTGTCGGTGAAGAGATGGCGTGGGATTACATTAAGACACGAATAAGCTTGAATGGCATTTTTAAAAGTAGGAAAGTTCATAATATGAAGATAACGTTGAAATTCAAGTGGACAAATTGGGACAAACATTCGTTTATATGAAGATGAATTAGGGAATGGAATAATTTACCAAGGGGAATGCTCGATAAATTTCCAAATTTTAAAGAAATTATTTTTAAAAAGTTTAGGTAAACAGCGATAGGGAATCTGCCACCCGGGTGACAGCACTAAATTCGAATCAGTGATGATTGATACAGCATTTGCATGGTGTGGAAATGGATACCAGAGAAAACTATTTGCAGATCTACCGACAGTGGCACTCAAGCTCACCATCTCCGAAATGAAAGCTTGCATTTATACGG
This sequence comes from Anabrus simplex, assembly GCF_040414725.1. NCBI lineage: Eukaryota > Metazoa > Arthropoda > Insecta > Orthoptera > Tettigoniidae > Anabrus > Anabrus simplex. Next base: position 804,436,225 of record NC_090266.1, read on the forward strand.
CCATTACCACATGGCCCACTCGCTTGGTGATAGAGTTAAGTATTATGTATCCATAGTGATAATGGGAAGAGGAACTGATACATTACAACCAATACACATAGTAGCATGTTTTTTAGCCAGGTTAGTTTTGTTTCCTAGCAGCAGCGTTTTCAAATTATTTATTTAAAGTTTCCTTACAAAGAAGTGAAAAAATGAAAACCTACAACCTTTTTTCCAGTCATTGACCGGGTCAGGGATAGAATGAATGAAGCCCGCATCTTGCCGTGAGGACAGGAATTGTGCCGGCTGCCGAAGCCTGTCGCACTCCTCTGCGGCAGTGATAAATGACTGGTAGATGAACTGAAATGATATTGGAGAGTGTTTCTGGAATGAAAGATGACAGGAAAAATCGCAGTATCCGGAGAAAAACCTGTCCGGCCACCGCTTTGTCCAGCACAAATCTCACATGGAATGACAGGGATTTGAACCACGGAACCCAGCGGTGAGAGGCCGACACGTTGCCGCCTGAGCCACGGAGGCTTTTCCTTACACAGAAGTGACATAATAAAATATAGATTCGGCTAATTTGACTATAATTGATTACTACATGAGATTCAACCGGTAAATGATTATCTAGTTTATTAACTAATTAAGCCAATTAATGTAAAACTAGTTTTGAATTAATATCTTGTTTTGAAATCGAAGTATGTAAAAAAAAGAGGAAAGGTGAACTCGATAATTTGCTGTCAGGAATAAAATCATTACCGTAATATGAGTTCCTTTGTCATGCATATGCTTGAAGATGGCAATAAAGCTCAGACTATTGAATTTGATACGCATTTCTTTGGGCTGCTTTCGGATTACGCATTTTCAGTTTTTTTTCATTGCTGGACAAAATTTGTAAATTTGTTTTAGAGTGCAGTATCCTCACAGAGTGATTTGAAGGAGTAAAAATTCGTATCGGTCCGCCTCTGTGGTGTAGTAGTTAGTGTGATTAGCTGCCACCCCCGGATGTCCGGGTTCGATTCCCGGCTCTGCCACGAAATTTGAAAAGTGGTACGAGGGCTGGAACGGGGTCCACTTAGCCTCGGGAGGTCAACTGAGTAGAGGTGGGTTCGATTCCCACCTCAGCCATCCTGGAAGTGGTTTTCCGTGGTTTCCCACTTCTCCTCCGGGCAAATGCCGGGATGGTACCTAACTTAAGGCCACGGCCGCTTCCTCCCTCTTCCTTGTCTATCCCTTCCAATCTTTCCATCCCCCCGCAAGGCCCCTGTTCAGCATAGCAGGTGAGGCCGTCTGCGCGAGGTACTGGCCATCCTCCCCAGTTGTATCCTCTGACCGAGAGTCTGAAGCTCCAGGACACTGCCCTTGAGGCGGTAGAGGTGGGATCCCTTGCTGCGTCCGAAGAAAGAGCCATCCCTGGAGGGTAAACTGATTGAGACAAGAAGAAGAAATTCGTATCGTCCGCCTCTGTGGTGTAGTGGTTAGCGTGATTAGCTGCCACCCCCGGAGTCCCGGATTCGATTTCCGGCTCTGCCACGAAATTCGTAAAATGGTACGAAGGCTGGAACGGGGTCCACTCAGCCTTGGGTGTTCAACTGAGTAGAGGTAGATTCGATTGCCACCTCAGCCATCCCGGAAGTGGTTTTCCGTGGTTTCCCACTTCTCCTCCAGGCACATGCCGGGATGGTACCTATCTTAAGCCCACAGTCGCTTCCTTCCCTCTTCCTTGTCTATCCCTTCCTATCTTTCCATCCCCCCCATAAGGCCCCTGTTCAGCATAGCATGTGAGGCCTCCTGGGCGAGGTACTGGTCCTCATCCCCAGTTGTATCCCCGACCCGATATCTGACGCTCTAGGACACTGCCCTTTAGGCGGTAGAGGTGGGATCCCTCGCTGAGTCCGAGGGAAAACCAACCCTGGAGGGTAAACAGATTAAGAAAGAAAGAAAGAAAGAAAGAAAGAAAGAGAAAGAAAAAAGAAAGAAAGAAAGAAAGAAAGAAATTCGTAATATAGATTTTTGGTGGTTTCAGAATTTTACGATTAAGAATTTCCATGAATACAAGTAGATATAGGAAACTTGAGGAGTAACAAAGTACAATGCAAATCAGCTGACCCTAACAAATAATGTACCTGTTATCCTTCCTCGTCTGAATATGACTCTATACTGTATTTCGTCAAGAAATTTGCATTTTATTATTTAAATAACAATCAAAATTTGAAGATTATCAATTGATAATATTCATCTTTAGCGAGTTTCGTTTTTGGGAACAGAAACTGGCAATAACACTGATCTGGAGTGGTTTCATAAGTTACTTAGAAAAAAATAAGACATAATTCACTTCCCTGCCGTTTGTAACTAGCAGAATACGAGATGCGTCAGTCATTTAGCACGGTACTGATCAGGGGTCGCAGGTCAAACGCTCGTGATTCCTAGTACAGTGCTCCAGTAACATGTTGTTTACTAGAGAGCACTGGGTTTAATTTTTGGCTGCATTAAAAATCTCAGTATGGTTTTGTGCGGGGTTACGTAGCTTCGTGTCTGATGCTATAGGAAGTGGCAATTGACCACAGTACATCTCGAAATCTCCGAATTAACTTGCCGTTTTAGTGATCTCCTGGCTGTAACTAGGGATTATTGATCAGCTCGTCGTTTAAGGTGGTGGGTACAGCATTGGTTCAACCAACAGACATAGCTATAACGGTAATAATCAAACGGTGATATAACATTAATAAAGTTTATCATACTATCATATTCTGCTTTATTTAAAATATATCTTGTCATTTTTTTACAACTTGCTTTACGTCGCACCGACACAGGAAGGTCTTTTGGCGACGATGGGATAGGAAAGGCCTAGGAGTGGGAAGGAAGCGGTCGTGGCCTTAATTAAGGTACAGCCCCAGCCTTTGCCTGGTGTGAAAATGGGAAACCACGGAAAACCATTTTCAGGGGTGCCGACAGTGGGGCTCGAACCCAGTATCTCCCGGAAGGAAGCACACATTCTTACGTAGAAAAATGTATGTATCTATTTAAAAGAGACATTTCTTCCACATTCACGTGATAGAAGCAGTTCCTTTCCTGTTGTGTCCACAGCGACACAGAAAATGTCAAACAGAATCTTGAGGATGCACAACATGGCCGTTAAAAGTGACCATGAAGATAATACCACCTAACAATGATATTCATCTCCTAAATCGATATCCTGTCCGTTTGTACAAATAAATTATAAGTGAGCTTTCGCTTAAGGTAATTTTGAACAGTCAGCCGGTACTCTGCAACAGCAAAATAACATCCTCAAACAACAGTCTCTGTTAAACCAACAGTTCCTCTCACCGCGATTTCAGCACCAAGATGAGTACGCATGGATGTCAGCTGAATTATCACAAAAAACTAAAATCATGTTCAAAACATAACGGACTACTGATTCAAGGATTTGAAAGGCCGTTACATTAAATGTGAAAAGACGCCTGTTATTAAAATGTAACCGCAGATGGTGTTCAGAGAAGGCATGCTTTACACAAAAATTTTGTGGACACTCAGTGCTGCATTGTCTATGTTTCTGATTAATCGCAGTTGGAGACATCTTATGAAAACAACGGAATATAAACTGAAGTACGGTAGTAACTTCTATAAGTTATTATTAACAAAAAGCTCTCACTCTTCACACCGTTCCTTAAGTCTATTTGTCTCCCAACATAGTGGCCAAAATTTCTACCAATGCACATTTTGATAATTTAAACAAGATGAACTAAAAACAATTAAAATGTTTATCTGCCCCCACGAGAATGTTTGTTTGTAATATTAAAGAGGGAAAAAAGAAGGGAAATACTGAATTTAGCTTACCGACATCAGGTGGAACATTTACACAAAATCTGCTAGGCAAACTATGTGAAAATTATGCTGGGTAGAATAGGAATGTGATACTAATAGGAAGAAAGTGATTTATAATGAAGAACTATGTCGAGTAAGAAAGTAATTACTGGAATGAAAGATATTGAGAGAAAGACGACCATGCTAGAATTTAAGAGTAAAAGAAGCTTACAAAAGTTATGCGAAATTAGCGAAAACATAAAAATAAAGGAAGAAAGACTTGCAGATTGAGAAATAAGTGGTAAGGTGTGGGGGTTAATGGGTATCTACCATATTAATGTCGAGGACAGAAAGACGACGAGAATCGTTGTTTGTGTGTTGAGAAACAGTGGAAGAGGCACATCTGCTGAGAGTCTTTATGGAGACAGATTCACTTAGAGTGAATCTAAGATTGAAAGAGTTACATACAATTATCAAATTTTTAAACAAAGAGAACATCTCACCTGGAAACACAGTGAAATTATTTTGTATTTTAAAATATATGTGGCAACGGAAAATAAAAGGACATAAAATATAGTACACTAACGTACATAATGAAGGGTAGAATACATGTCTGCCCGAAAATTTGAAACACAGCTTAACGTCAAGGAGAAAAGGAAACTGGGTACAAAGCGTTTCTTAAAAAAATATCCAATGTTTAATGTAGTAAAAGCCAAATTAACTGTAATAAGAATGATTTAAATACAAAGAAATTTTGATTACAATAAATGAATACTCTTTCCTCAGTTTCTGGTGATTCGGAACTAGGGGATGGAGTGTCCTATTGTATATTTTACATCAATGATTCCCACCCTATGGTCTTGGATCCCTTCCGTGGTGGTGGGTTTCCTGGGGACAACGGAAGTGGAGCGCGAAGAATGATAATTTCACATCATGTTCCGTTTCTTTTTAGATTTCCATAAATGTAATATCACGAGTTAGCTGGCCACAAGTAGAGAACAGCGTGCTCAACCTCCACTTTCTCCTTTAGTAATAAAAGGAAATAATTTGGGTTGCCAGATTTTATGTTCCTTGCATCGTGGTAAATTGTTTTGTCGTGTGCGTGATTTAATTTTCGAGTCTTTCGGTGTTGGTGTACAGTATATATGGATCGATGGTTAAAATCGGGGTCGCTAAAGAGACAGAACAGTGACGGGTTTAAAAACCTCAACAAGCAGTGGAGAAAAACACATGAAGTTCGAAGATGCCATGATACTTATTTAGATTAGGAATTCACGGTGTTCGAGAAAAATGAAAACAATCACCACAGAAGCAGAGTCAGATTTACGGCGTAGAGCATTTACCAACGAGCCGCATCTCGAGAAACTGAGAGGTTCAAAACATCACGTTGACTGATTCAAGTGAGTTGAACATGATCATTTAGTTTGGCTTTATTATAGTAAGGCTTTATGACAATAAAATATATTGTTTTCAGGTGCAAGCCCTACATAAACGCACTATTGCAATCATGTTTTGTCAGACCAAATTGAATAGCCTAAATTACGCAAATATTTTATGGGAGACTGCCAAAAAGAAATATTACAAAGCTGTCGTGACACTTAAAACAATGCGAATCGCTGATTTACACCCTTGTTTAGCTCAAATTCAGTTAAATTCTAATTTTTATAACTCCGTGACTACAATCACTACTTGCCGGGCTGAGTGGCTCAGACGCTCAGTGGCTGAGAGACCTTCTGATCCAAATTCGGCAGGTTCGATCCTGGCTCAATCCGGTGAAATATGAAGGTGCTCAAATATGTCAGCCTCATGTCGATAGATTTACTGGCACGTAAAAGAACTCCTCCGAAACAAAATTCCGGCACCTCAGCGTCTCTGAAAACCGTAAAAGTCGTTAGATATTAAAATTATTGTTAAAAGCCCAGTTTTCTCTTTTATCTTCTTCCTGGCCTTTCACCAACTTTCTGAGGTCGTCACATGACGTGAATTTGGTTCTGTTTTAAGGTCGGATGTCTTTCCCGCCCTATGCGGTTGAATGTAGATAAAGATAAATGCATTAAGAAAATACACAAGGACCTATTTCCCGATCCAGAGGAATTAACGATACACAGTTAAAATCTCCAGCCCAGATGGTAATCAAAACCGTGACCCACTGAACCAAATGCCAGTAAGCTGACCAATCAACCGAAAAGCCAGAGTTTTTTATGGCCTAGTAATTACTCCTATTTAAAAAATCAAATTTGAATGTGTTTTACAAATATTTGGGGTTAGCTCACTAAATACTAATTCATTGAATATTCTATGATTCTTATGCTCAGATTATTTGAAGACTGATATTGTACCAAACAGGGACATACAACAAGGACTGGTAATCAAGGGGACGCGCATTTCCTTGTTTGGTAGCGAGCTCGCGTTAACTCGAAGCTTGAAACGCCGCGGGTGTGGCCGAGCTAGGGAATCCCTTGCTGAAAATAAGGGAGAACCACATGTTGTTGCCCAGTGGAAGAGGTACGCCTTTTAGCATCGTAATCGGGGAGCCATCTTTAAAACAGCATGACCAACTTCGTCTTCCACAATAAAGGAATTAACGAATTTTATAATACTGCACTGCACAATGATTCAAAAGAGCTGTTCATGATGTGAGAATGTTATTTGAGTGTGCGACGTCCTTTTTGGTGATAATCTTCTGACAAAAGAAGGAATAGATGATTACGTAACAGCGAAAAGTTACTGAGGCCATGTGTTAAATGCCATCACACTCTCTTGACAAGGGGATTCCTACGTGCAAGGGAAAAGTTGAAGACAGATATTTATTTATTACAGGAGATTCTACGATCGAATTTCGCACGGGTGTGTCTTATCTATATTGGAAGATTACTGATCATCTGGTTATCGCACTATTGCGCCTCAAACACACCGAGAACAGGGAGTATAGGAAATTTGTGTGGGGGAGAGACAGGTGTGTGTCCAGATCGAGCTCCAAGTTCTTTTGTCTTGAGTACAGTTAAAACAGAGAATAGGTAAAACGGCTTAATTCGAGTGGAATATGAAGTGGACTAAGAAGCGGGATACAATTAAGTGCGCAGTTAAAATTTTGACGTGTTTCGAACAATAAATTAAATTCGTAGACTTATTATTATTATGTCCGTCGCCCGAACAAAGAAGGGAGAGGTTTAATAGTACAAGCATAACTATGAGGAATGATACAGGGGTTAATTCAGAGTCGTGCAATCAATAAGCTGTAGGGTACGTGTCGAAATACCTTTTATTAATTTATTTGACTTCGGGACACTGAATCAAGTGTCGGACCGATTAGTGCGCGATGTTGCAGACGAACTGAACGGGTATTAACTGTGTGTGTACCTGTGCCTTAGGTACTGAAGATTTCCAGTGCCCAAGGATGATGGAGACTGGAAGTTGCAGCCAGCAGATGGAATCAACAGTCATCAACGTGGACATGAGTCACCACTAAACCCCCAGGATTGAAGCCCCGTAGCTGACCGAGGTATTATCGAGGGACAATGAGGCTGAGTGATACTATTCTATTATGCATGACGTGAACGGGGTACGGAGAATTTATTCATAATGCTGTAGCTATTATTGATAGGGATTTTAGTTTATTAAATTGTAAATGTGCAAAGGCATGGCACAGAGTTTATTTTAGTAACAAGTCTGAGTGATTTAACTTGTAGATAAGGGAACATTTGTTTGTGGAGAGATTTTCCTTTATTTTAATTTTATTTGGGCACATAAGCCGACAGTAGAGACATCTGAATATTATAGCTCCAAACTTCTTCTAATACACAGTTCAGGGTTTACATAACATATGGCCTTCTAAAAGGCGCTCCGTTTAAATGCACGGAGAAGGTGTACCCCTGGTACAACAATAATAATAATAATAATAATGATAATAATAATAATAATAATAATAATAATAATAATAATAATAATAATAATAATAACCTATGACCTCAGTTACCGTGTGCAGAGATTTTAATTTGACTCTCGTTTTACGTGGAATCCGAACCATAGAGACTAGGCTGCCTTCGAGTCAATTTCGACGTTTCTGTTTACTCTACGACCGCATAGAGTGAACCGGATCTCATGGGCGATCTATATTGGGATGTAGCAAGTGACGTATACAAACAACATCTTTTGAAATACTGGAGATAATTCCTTTTCGCCAGATTAAAGAGGAAAGTACATTTGTAGAGAAAAATGAATTGAAAATGCAATGTTTTGACCCATAAATGTCATACTGACTGGATATATAATACGGGGAAATATTAGTTCGGATCATCATGCCAACAGAACTCATCTTCTCAAGTGAAATGCTGATATCGTGTTGATACTGGCCTGTGCTGTAGTGACCGTGAGACCATCGCCGTATTACAGGGGTTGGCATAACAGCTTCCCATCTGACTGGCTTTGTTTCAGTTAAAAAACGAAAATCTGGCAAGCTTGCATTTCACATGACTGGCTGATATCGTAATTAGAGGCACAGAACGTCCAGTTTTACGTGGAATCCAAACTAAAGAGACATTACTTTCATTCTAAAATCCCCACATGTATTGCCTGGATTTCAACAAGGATTGTCTTGATGAGCAGCCAGTGATTTGGCCACCCGGCTACCATACCCTTTAGTTCAATTCCCATCTCTCCTGAGACTTTAAGGCTAGATCTGGCACACGTTACACTGAGCATTGGGAACTGAATTTAGATGAGAAGATGTCACCCCAGACGTGTTTTCCGCACCTTGCCACCTCAACCGCAGGCCAATATCGGAGTGGTGCGGAACATCGGGCTATGATCATCTCCTACCTAGTCTTAGTATATTTGCATTTTTCCATTTTATTGTAGTTGGCATTTGAATTGCATCTGACAAGGTGTTACGGCGGGAAGCCCTTCCTGACTCTAATCCTATGTAGAATAAAATATTCACGATTGCGTATTTCTGTAGTGGTTGGTAGTGTGGTGATTTTGTGTAGGCGACGAGAAGTGTATTAAGACGAATACAAACACTCAATCCCCGAGCCAAACGAACTAACCATACGCAGTTCAAATCCTCGGCCCGTCTGGCAATCGAACTCGAAGCTCTCTGAACCAATAGCCGGTTCGTGGACTATTCATACAAAGAGCAGGCTCTAGTCTTAGTACATATTAATTAAAAACGTAGTACTTTCACGACTATAGAAACAGAAGTACAGAAGGCATGAGACAGATTTCATTCGTACTGGACAGGCCATCATAAGGCTATCGGCTCCGATGTCTCCTGGCATAAAGCAACAACAGATATAGTGTAATTGAGAGGGAGTGCTCAGCAAGTTGGCCGTGAGGTTAGGGTGACGTTGCTGTGAGCTTGTATTCGGGTGATGGTGCGTTCGAATCCCACCATCCGTAGCCCTGAGTATGGTTTTCCATTGTTTCCCATTTGCACACCAGGATGTATTTTAATTATTTTGCTAATTGCTTTACGTCGCACCGACACATATAGGTCTTATGGCGACGATGGGAGAGGGAAGGGCTGGGAGTGTTAAGAAAGCGGCCGTGGCCTTAATTAAGGTACAGTCCCAGCATTTGCCTGGTGTGAAAATGGGAAACCACGGAAAACCATCTTCAGGGCTGCCGACAGTGGGGTTCGAACCTACTATCTCCCGAATACTGGATACTGGCCACACTTAAGCGACTGCAGCTATCGAGCTCGGTGTATTTTAATTAAAGCCAGTGACGTGGATAAGGCAAAAATAAGGGAGATTTACCCCCCCCCCCTTGAGGCGGTTGTACTCATTATTATAAAGAGATATATTTATTATTACATTATTTTTACAAAAGTAAAGTAATAAGAATATTCATTAGCAAATACATCAATTTAAAATTTATTATTATTATTATTATTATTATTATTATTATTATTATTATTATTATTATTATTATTATTATTATTATTATTATTATTATTATTATTCTCTTCCAAGTTAAAGTCATATCTACGCCACTGATTAAGGCCACCACCGCTCCCTTCCCAATCCTAGCCCTTACCCACCCTTACGTCACAGAAAACCTTCAACGTATTAGTGCGACATTAAACCACTAGCAGACAAGAAAAAGAAATGAAGTGTAAGCTGTACTAGTGACCACTCGACCACTAGTGCGGCGTTAAACAAGTAACATTAAATTATTATCACTACTACAGTGTCCCGTCTGTTGCTATTTCTCGATTAATGCAGCATTTTTTGCATCCGTCTCTTGGCACAATTCAAAGAAGAATGTAGCTTCCACTGAAGTCTCTATCTCATTTACGGCTGTGACAGTGTGGAAGCTCCTCAGGTAGCTGTGGCGCCGAGTAATGACATTCAGAGAGCAACGAGTGTATCTGGATGTTACGAAAGGTTCTACTCATAGGACCAGTCGTGCTGCAATACCACTTTCTGGCCCAGTGAGGAAAGGAGCGACAAATTACCTCATCCCTGAACACCTCATTATAGCGTTGCCATCGAATGTTGAGGTTTTCCTACAACAGCCTCTGCACTGAAGATTTAGCGGACACTCCAGTATCCCGGAAACGGGGGACTGATTGTGAAGTACTCTTACGACCAAGAATTGCCGTGCTTATAACTAGAGCTGGGATTTTTATGTAGTATCAAGTGGCATAATATGTACATAAATATGTAACAAAAAGCACCAAAATATGTAGTAAAATATGTAGAATGGGCAAAATATGTAATATCATATAATTAATGTAAACTTACCATTTTGTCAGTTACAACACACTAAACACGCTTTATATTACATTTTGCAGCACAGTGAACAATTAACTACTTTTCAATGTTCTTTAGAATCATATTATATGAATATATCACACACACATTCAATAGAAACTTATTATTTTTAACACTCAAAGCACGTTTATTCCTTAAATTTTGTAGCACAGTGAACTATTAAGTATTTTTCGATATTCTCTGGGGTCATGGAAAGGCGTTTGTCACTTATAATATGTTCTTATATGCAGAGAAAGATCTTTCAACATCACATGATATAACTGGGGCAAATTTTAGGAGAGGAATTTTCGCTGGAGAAATGTCCTCGGGAGAATCAACGTCATCTCCATTTAGAATTCGGCACACACTGTGAAATGTTGAATAACTAGGATTTCTCTTCAACACTTTTTGCAATTTACTCAAAACACTTGCACCAGTTTCCCCATGCACAGCACTTAGTTTTTCAATAGCATCCTCTGTGATGGCAATAGAATCTTGCAGTGGCAGTCCTGATGTTTCTAGACGTTTGATGGTTTCTGGAAGCCAGCAGAAGTTGCCCCTGATGTAGGTGATTGAGGAGACCACTTTGGAGTCACTAAAGGCAGTTTGTGATTCACTAATAGATACAGCATTTTCAGGATCAAAAGAATCTACCACAGTCTTTATAGCATCTAGATGCTCACTATAGAATTTAACTGCTTCTATCCATGTCCCCCACCTCGTTAACACTGGTTCCGGCGGCAGTGGTATCTCTGGCAATTGCTGTGTGTAAGATAGCAACCGTTGTGGAGCTTTTAGAAAAACCTTTTTTGTTGCTGAAATTAATCTATTCTCTTGTGGAAACTTAGCTCTAATATATTCGGCAACACGTTGCAGTCCATGAGCCAAGCATGTAAAATGGAGCATATTGGGATAAAACACCTTCAAAGCAGTTGCAGCCTTAAGCATATATGCTGCAGCATCAGAATACATCACTAATACCTTTTCCTCTTTTATCTCAGTCAGCCACAGAGCTCTTAATCCATCATTCACAAATCTCTCAATAGTTGAGTGATTTGTATAGTCTAGCTCTTTACAGTAGATCAAACATGGTTTTGAGGCGCTGTCAGGTTGTAGCTTCCCCACCACAAGATTTGCAATAAATCTACCCTTAGCATCTGTTGTTTCATCAACAGCAACCCATATGAAAGAATTCCTATATGCTGTCTTAAGTTATGCATTACCTCGTCGTAGCAGACTTGAAGATAATTCTTGCGTAGTGTTGATTGGTTAGGAACATGTTGCTTGCAGTATTTTTCCAGAAAAGATGTGAATTCAGGCACTTCAAGTTTATACCATGGAATCTTGGCTGCAATCATTGCACTGCATAAGTCTTTATAAAAAGGGTTCCTTGAAGGTGAATGCTGCATCTGTGTTAAAAGGATTTGTTTCTTTTGTAGACCTAACTGTTAGTTTTTTCTATGCAGAGCACTTCGTGCATGTTGCTCAAGCTGGGATTTCATGGAACATGCGATATGTTTGTTGCATGCTTGGCAAATCACTACTTTGCCATCAGATGCAAAGGACTCGTCAACTGCAATCCATGATTTTAACTTTGAAGCCAGCGAGGACGCTACTGGTGACATATTGATTCTAGAGGAAACTGATCTTCATGAACTATGTTCTTCAGCTGTTCAAGAGAATCTAAAACCTAATTGAGACATTTCAGAGGAAGACAGCTCTAACAACAGATTTGGAAATTCCTAAGTACGTAACAAAGAGGTCACAGAAATGCGCATAGAAAAATACACTGACTGACAGAGCAAATGCAACACCAAGAAGGAGTGGTCAGAACTTTATGCCAATTGCAGGGTAGACTGACGTCACTGAGGTATGCTCATGATGTGAAATGCGCCGCTGTGCTGCGCACGTAGCGAACGATAAATGGGACACGGCGTTGGCGAATGGCCCACTTCGTACCGTGATTTCTCAGCCGACAGTCATTGTAGAACGTGTTGTCGTGTGCCACAGGACACGTGTATAGCTAAGAATGCCAGGCCGCCGTCAACGGAGGCATTTCCAGCAGACAGACGACTTTACGAGGGGTATGGTGATCGGGCTGAGAAGGGCAGGTTGGTCGCTTCGTCAAATCGCAGCCGATACCCATGGGGATGTGTCCACGGTGCAGCGCCTGTGGCGAAGATGGCTGGCGCAGGGACATGTGGCACGTGCGAGGGGTCTAGGCGCAGCCCGAATGACGTCAGCACGCGAGGATCGGCGCATCCGCCGCCAAGCGGTGGCAGCCCCGCACGCCACGTCAACCGCCATTCTTCAGCATGTGCAAGACACCCTGGCTGTTCCAATATCGACCAGAACAATTTCCCGTCGATTGGTTGAAGGAGGCCTGCACTCCCGGCGCCCGCTCAGAAGACTACCATTGACTCCACAGCATAGACATGTACGCCTGGCATGGTGCCGGGCTAGAGCGACTTGGATGAGGGAATGGCGGAACGTCGTGTTCTCCGATGAGTCACGCTTCTGTTCTGTCAGTGATAGTCACCGCAGACGAGTGTGGCGTCGGCGTGGAGAAAGGTCAAATCCGGCAGTAACTGTGGAGCGCCCTACCGCTAGACAACGCGGCATCATGGTTTGGGGCGCTATTGCGTATGATTCCACGTCACCTCTAGTGCGTATTGAAGGCACGTTAAATGCCCACCGCTACGTGCAGCATGTGCTGCGGCCGGTGGCACTCCCGTACCTTCAGGGGCTGCCCAATGCTCTGTTTCAGCAGGATAATGCCCGCCTACACACTGCTCGCATCTCCCAACAGGCTCTACGAGGTGTACAGATGCTTCCGTGGCCAGCGTACTCTCCGGATCTCTCACCAATCGAACACGTGTGGGATCTCATTGGACGCCGTTTGAAAACTCTGCCCCAGCCTCGTACGGACGACCAACTGTGGCAAATGGTTGACAGAGAATGGAGAACCATCCCTCAGGACACCATCCGCACTCTTATTGACTCTGTACCTCGACGTGTTTCTGCGTGCATCGCCGCTCGCGGTGGTCCTACATCCTACTGAGTCGATGCCGTGCGCATTGTGTAACCTGCATATCGGTTTGAAATAAACATCAATTATTCGCCCGTGCCGTCTCTGTTTTTTCCCCAACTTTCATCCCTTTCGAACCACTCCTTCTTGGTGTTGCATTTGCTGTGTCAGTCAGTGTATTCCTGGAAACTCCAACATGAAAGTGGCTAGTTGTAAAGCAATTAACTCTAAAAGGGATGAAAGATTTAAGACTGGCACATGTAAAGTAACAGTTTTCCTGCAGCTAATTGGAACCTTTAGTATAACCTATTTCGCAAGGGTCTCTACCTGCACCTATCATCCTCTCAAATACCTGTCACTCATAATTACCTTGATCCCCCTGTTAAGAGAACACACAACAGCCCCACATTAAGTGTGAAAATTCAATTCAGCAATTTATTATATATGAAAACAGGAAAACTCTAAAATATGTAATTTTATGTAATATCACTAAGAATATGTAGAATACCCACAAATATAAAAAAGTATGTAAAATGAAATTTGGTAACAATCACTAATAAAGTGTTTTGTGAACATATGACTTTTCCCAGCACCTAAATAGTAAGGAACAAAATACGAAATTACATAGAAATCCCAGCTCTACTTATAACAGTACCTTTTCCTTTTTGATATTTTTAACGTCGTCGGTAGGTCTTACGGCGACGATGTGATGGAAAAGGACTAGGAAGGAAGCGACCATGACCTTAATTACGTACAGCCCCAGTATTTTCCTGATGCGATAATGCGAAACCAAAGAAAACCATCTTCTGGGCTGCTGGTTGGGATCCACTATCTCCCGAATGAAAGCTGTATATAACTAATGCAGGGCCTGATAGATGACTGGCTTTGTCACTGGCTTCGAATCCTGGTCATGGCGTGTGTAATTTTTGAATTAGAAGTCATATTCCTGTGGTTAGCATAAATTTTGATAAACTTTAATTAACGAATAGTAGTTGTGTACTGGACCATATTTTCTGGCTTACTATCCTCCTCATCGCCGCCCCGTCACCTGCCTGAGTTTTGCCGTAGTGGAATGACTCACTCTGTATGTGTAAAAATTGTGACAATAATCACGATAGCAACAGTCACGTAATTTTAAAAGCTTGCTTGACAATAGTATTTATTTCATTTGTGCTTTAACAGTTCAGATATAGATAGACAGACTTTATGTCGCACCGACACAGATAGGTCTTATGGCGACGATGGGATAGGAAAGGGCTAGGAGTGGGAAGAAAGTTGCCGTGGCCTTAATTAAGGTACAGCCCCAGCATTTGCCTGGTGTGAAAATGGGAAACCACGGAAAACCATCTTCAGGGCTGCCGACAGTGCGATTCGAGCCCACTATCTCCCGGATGCAATCTCACAGCTGCGCGCTCCTAACCTCACGGCCAACTCGCCCGGTCACTTATTTGTATGCGTCTGCAAGATGAGTATCTCCTTTTGGGCAAAAAGCGGGAAGTGTTAAGAAAAATAACAAAGCCTAGGTGTACAGTTCAATTCACTACCGTATTGACAGCAATTGCACATCCAGGCCTACATCTGATGATGCCGGAGCAACTGTCAGTCCTTTTTTTAACGCTCATAGCATACGTAATTTAAGTGAAAGTGTGACTGGTGAAACTGTATGAGACCTTCCTGTACTACAATCTACAGGCACACTATTGGTGAATGCGCCACGTAAAACGAGGTCTACGCTGAGCCTGGCGAGAAACGTTGTCGCAGCAATTGCTCGAAATGACTTCCGTCAGCACGTTAGAGGCAACGCCAAACGATACGCTATTTCCTCAAACACTGATAAACTGATTTAACGACCAGTAGCAGTGTATTGGATCATATTTTCTGGCTTTTTATCATCGCCTCAGTCACCTCCCTCCGTTTTGCCATAGACGAGATAGTCTACTCTGTATATTTAAAAAAAATGTTTACTTTGTGTAAACGTGTCGTTGATTAAAAGTGGGTGATATTGTGAACAAGTGAAAAATACCTCTGAATAGTAAACTTATTAGTCCACCGCCTTTAACATTTTGCGTTCAGGTGACTTTTTCACTTATTCATTATATCACCAACTCATAATCAGTGAAAAGTTTACACAAGGTAAACCGATTCGTACATACAGTACAGTATACCGGGTGGTCCACCAGCCCCTTATAATTCAAGAAGATCCGAAACCCATCTAACCCTGATAGACCGATAGTTTCCCTTCATGCTACCAGTATATCAGCAACGAAGAGCGAGGCAGACTTGCACAGAAAAAAGGAATGTATTGTTACGTGCCAGGCCTGTCGTAGTCCCTTCGGTGAGTCAAATGAGAGCTATCAGCCTGAGAACGTGGCCGGTCTTTCCATGCATTGTTTTCTTCGTCTGGTTTATCCACACGCTTTCTGGCAGGTGCAACGAGAATTTTCCTATTCTAGGCGCATCGCGAATATTCCGGTACTCATCACTCGAGTTGTAAAAAGGAGGCTAGCCGCGTACAATCAGTCAGAATTGTAGTCAGTGTGTTGGGGTGAGTGTTGGAGTTCGGTAGCTGGGGTGTCGCCAGTGTCCCACCGGCATCTGAACGAGTTGTTGTTACGTCGGACTGTCGAATGAGGAGTAAGTAGCTGTAATGAGGATGGCTGTGGTAGTATTGGCTGTTGTCAATGTTCCACCGGAGTCGGAGTATCGTCGCGTTCAGAACGGAATACAGTACTGCCTACGTGCACTCTCTCTCTCTCTCTGTCTGTGTGTGTGTGTGTGTGTGTGTGTAATACCATTGACTGTTGACTACCTTGGAGTTTGTGTGCGGAACAGTGATAATGTGAATAGAATTGGTGCAGTGTTAACTGTCGTTGTTGTGAGGAGTATTGTTCTGCTGTTTAGCACTGTTGAGCTGTTGCTGCCTAGTTGTCGGTGTTAAATAGTTTACTCTGTTTGGAACAGTCATCGTGTGTTGTGTGGCCGGTAGCCCTGTGTTTAAAACTACCTGGCTGCATGCAGCTGCTGTGTGGGGTGACTGGACTTGTGAGCGAAAGCGAAAGTAAGACGAGCCTGTCGATAAGGATTATCAACCGTCCACATAGAACACCTAACTGGCCTCCCGCTGTGAAGAGAAGACAGACTTGTAAATAGGTAGCAATTTGTGGAGTGTGGTCATTCATGGTTAAACAGAATATTGTGAGCGGGTATATGTGTTTGTGTGAGTGCGTTTAGTGGGACATCCTGAAATATATTAGAGCGCTGAAACAGATGGAGTCTTATTCGTAACAATATACTATTTTCGCGCCAAAGTAAAAGAACCTTTTAATAAACACGCTGTTTATTACGTGCCTTTATAATACATTATACCACTAATACGAACTAGTTAACATTTTGTGCGAAGTTATCTCTCGTTGCAAAATGCAAAGTGAAGGTTGGAAAATATGAATCAAGGATATGAAAGCGATATTATATTACGAGGTGAATGGCCATTCACTTCAAGTCGTCTTCTAAGGGCCAAACCACGCTGCATTATTTAAAGCCGTCTCAGGCTGGTTGAAGCAACCACAGACTGTTTGTGTCGGTCAGCTAGTCCCTGAGCTGCCGGTAGAGTGCGATACTGGAACACACTGCCCCAACGACTTGAAAAATATAGACTGCTACCTGCCGACCATCTTTGAATCTACTTGAACTACTGGCAGCCATGACACTTGAAGGCAAAACAAACGGCATGTGTCATGACAGAGGTGCCTGCACTTGTACAGACGTACACATTAAATTCGTTATTCTTTACGTTTCGTGAAATAAAACCGGCCTTAATCATGACAAAACTTTTTTTAATACGTGTATTAAGTAAGTAGAAGTTGTGTGATGGCAATGTTTAACCAATGTGAATAATTCGTTCGTGGTTATGTGGCAATAGACTGTGTTGGTTGAAAGGTGACTCCTGATTTCAGTTAAACAATAATATTTAATGAAATAATGTTAAATGATCAAAGTAAGTAGGGTACCTAAATAACAATTAAATTAGAAGTGCATTTATAAGGTGTAATGATGCAATATTAAATCTTTCTCTCTCCGTTGTAGTCCCAGTAAAGGGAAGTGTTGGTGATTATTGTTTTAAGAGGAAGAATAACTTGGCAAACCATCCTCTATATAACACCAATCAGAGAGAAAAATGTAAGGAATCCGACACTTCGAAAAGTGAAGGTATCTGTCAAAGGAAGACAAACAGCTGCAGTCGCTTAAGTGCGGCCAGTATCCAGTATTCGGGAGATAGTGGGTTCGAACCCCACTGTCGGCAACCCTGAGAATGTTTTTTCGTGCTTTCCCATTTTCTGACCTAAATTAAGGCCACGGGCGCTTCCTTCCCAACCTTAGCCCGTTCCTGTTCCTTCGTCGCCATAAGACCGATCTGTATCGGTGCGACGTAAAGCAACTTGTAGAGAAAAAAGACAACGGCCACGAAAGACGTGAAATTGAAAAATGCCCTAGGCCTCGCAACCTAATACCGTCGGGGTAAAAATATAACAAGAGTTGACCTAGGGAGGTCGGATACGATAGGCGAAAGTGAGGAGCCTGGTGCAAGTAAGCGGAAGCAATACCAGAACTCAGATAAGGGTCGCGTGGTCGCCAATCTACGCTCCCAATTAAGAGCCCTTGGGGCTTTCAGTCCCCTCTTACGACAGTGAGGGTATACCGTGCGTGTTATACTACCACCACCACCCACCGGGGTAGTTCAGAGGAAACCTTGAAGAAAAATAATGTCATAATTAGAACGGCATACGGTATGCGATATGAAATTGGATATAGGCCTATACTAAAATAACTCGCAAATAATTGGCGTATTTGTGAAATGTAACGTTAATCCCTTTCTGATGGCGATTGGTTCAGTTAAACGATGCGTATGAGACGGGCATCTTGATAAAGAAAAATTCGTTTTTCTACAAATTAATACTGTTCATCTCCTTTCCAACCAAACTTCCGCCAGATTTGGTGGGCTTATTTCATTAAAAATCCTATGATTATTAATGTTAACAGGGTTTTCAAAACGTCTAAACTTTGTACTTTTAAATAAGACTTTATTTTTGCGACAAAAATGATCACATCTCTTCATGAAATGATAATACGGCTCAACTAAAGTGACATGCGGCTAGGCCAATATTGAAGTGTCAAGTTCTCTTGCCTGCAACTGTCATGGCAGCCTTAGTTCACTGAGCTTCAGTTAGGGGCGTTGTAACAAGTATGTTTAGCAGTCTATATCTTTCACGTCGTTGCACTGCCCAGGCAAAACGTTTTGTTTGCTTTAAGCGGTTTCAGTCACGCGTAAGTTCTACTCGGATTACTTGTTTCCTTCGACATTGGGAATTCTAGATGAGGCAGTTAATGGTAGACGTGCCGTTTATTAAAGGAACATTTAAATTACACGAAACATTGACCGTGTAGCTGTAAAGAAAAATCAAGTACCATTATTTACAAATTGTTTATGTATGTCTAAATATAATCAGATATATATTTAGATGGAGTGTGATGCTGAGAAACTTGTGTTTGGACAAGTAGAAACAGTTTCTTCTATCCTGGCCTTGCAAGTACCCTTCCTCTTCCATTGATCGTGGTAAACTCCTCTACCATAGCATTCCCAGTACCCCTGGTACAACTTCTTCGGAGGACAGTGCGCTGTACAGTCTTGTACATGATGCAGATACATATTAGAATAAGAAGTAAATTCCCGATTTTCCCTATAACAAGTGATTTTATTTGATTTTGTTTCAGTTACCTTAAAGCCACAAGTAGCTTTCATTCGGGAGGATGCTTTCTCGAAAATTGGTGTCGTCTTTCTTTAATTTCACTCTTGATCAAAATAAAAAATGAAAACTTGTGGAACTCATTCTTGTGTAATTAATAAACGTGTCTTCGTAATTACGAAGATCATATTAAAAGGACGCTGTGTTACTATCTTCCATTATTTTACAATTTAAGGGATGAACCCACAGCTTTCTTGATTGTTTTTAATTGAAAAACAACCACTGCCAAAGCACTGGTCAATGTCTTCTTTTTCAGAAGACATCTTGACTACTAACTCACTATGTCTACCTTATGTGCGTTACAGTTGTACGAATCCGCGGCAAACATTTTGTCTCAGGCAGTTCCCGGCAGTTTGTTTGCTGCAGTGTGGTTCAAACGCAATATCACAAGCGTGACTGAAATGGCAAGACGCTGGTTACACGGCAAGGCTGACAGCGGATGGACGGTTAGGATTCAGGAATACACAAATATTTTTGTAAGTATTCACAGCTTTATAGTACGAAGGAAGACAGCAGTAATGGTTAGTACCAGTGTTAATTCAATATTTGAAACTCGAATGAACACTTAAAATGATTTATTAGGTAGCTTTGGATAGGGCCGTATGTATCGTACTTTATTTAGCTGGGTTGGACTAGGTACATAAAAATACAACACGGTTCAACCCGGAAGAAGAAGAAAATAAGTCAACAGATCGAAGAAGCTTTGTATCTAAGACTTCGTACACACTATTGCAGATTTCGTATTAAAGGTAAATATATTAAAAAGGCAAGCAGGTTCGTGGAAGGAACAATCCACTTTCCTGTGCAGGTATCTGTCGGTTTACATTGTTGACTTACTGAACCCTTGAACTTACCATTCCATCGTTGGTCGTCGGCCTCGGCCGCTTCAATAGAGCAATATCGAACTCTTAGATCTTGGCGTCGTAGCTGGTTTTTTCTTTTACTACATTGACCAAACGATGGGGTTCAAAAGAGAGCCTAACTGCTTTAAATGAGGAGCAAAATTGTGCTTACTGAAATGTTTATTCAAATTAAATCACGACAATTTTTAAATTTAATTAGCCATAAAATTCACTTAATAATTGTTCAACATTTTGACGCAGTCGCAATACATAACGTGTAATCTTTTTATTATTGTTTAAATTTTATTTCAAAGAATGAAAAAGTATTATAAAATACGTGGACATCTCATGACACCCTTACGTTACAGAATAATCCCGATGCTGAAACATGCATCACCCCAAACATATGTTCAGAAGGAACCAACAACTCTTGATCCGAGGGGATCTTACGTTACCTCGTCCTGAAGGAACAAAACTGCGATATGCAGGGAAACATTAATTCATTATGCATTTAGAAGAAACATCAAACACTGAAGTTAAAGAAAAGTGATAAGTCACTTGAAAATGTTCTTACTAAACCAACTTTCAGCTCATGAAACAGTTAGGTCGTTAAATTCGTTAAAATACAAGTCCGCATCCAAACAAATAAAAGGAAATCTTTCCAATTTTCTATAACTACGACTGCCATTACAAATCTGTCTACCTACACTTGTCCCATTAAATTAAACTACAAGTGATCGGTAGATCAACGTCTCACCTAAAATAAAGTGAATAACGAAAAATGAAAATAAAATATATATATATTAACAGCTGACGAATCGAAACCGCATTCGTAGGGTAAATCCTGCATAAATCAACTAAGTGGTAACACATGGCATTATCGTAAGACACAGGACATCCGAACAATGAATCTAAAAGTAAAGTAAAGACAAATATAAAAACGAAAGTTCATCGAACTTGAACACGAGCGGGTAAGCAGTAATGATCAATCTCCATTAGCTAGGTTTCCATGTGGGACAACCCTCACATTCATGCCACTACTGATTAAACGCTATAATGGGAGCACCTTCTGGCTAGTGAGAATTATGCCGAAACATGGCCTGAATAGTACCTGCTAATACTTTTCACATTGGCATTCACTACTGCAAACACTAGCATCGTTCAAGTCGATTCGCAAAACTGACTAACCTATGACCTACTATATTACAGACGACGCATTAATCCTGTCGTTGAGCCTACGTTACAGTGTCTACTCATCTTTAAATTATATATACACGCATCTTCCTAAATCTATCGTTGAGCCAACATTATGGTGTCTACACATCATTTATACTGTCAGGTAAAATCGAAACTTTAATCATAATCCCGGATATTTAAATCTAATCCTCGTTGAAACTCTAACACAATGAAATGAAACTCGCAACAGAATGAACTCGAACCTGGAAATATAACTGTGTCCATTTCTTACAATAAAGCATGAAATCGAAATTAAGCAACATGTACGAATATTTTAATCCATTCCTCATTACAATATCAACGCATGCAGTGAAATTCGATAAATAAAAACAAACTCAACTATAGTTTGATTTTACGTAATATCACTGAAAACAGTAAGCACTACCATCATGATATCCACGGCATAACTCAAGTGTGAGGCTCCAAATGGCCTTTCATCTCAACGTTCCAAACATATATTACCATGAACTGTCCAGTGAAGCAACTTTTCATCAATCTTCTCAAGCTAAACTATCATTCTAATAACTTCATTTTTCACACCAGCAATGTTACTAGTCAGCAGTAATTTCGTCTCGTAAAAATACAGAATATAATACAATTTACAATAATCAAATATTACCTCGACCATGTGTCAGAATGTACTTTGTTCGTGAGGTCGGCAATCACAAAAATGCATTTTAATGGTAGCACATAGAATCGTCACTTGGATCTAATTGTCAGACATACGGTCTCATATAAAATAGTAATCATGGGAGAACATCAAGTTGTAATTAAAATAGCCGTTACAACTCGCTCACTTATTTTTGACCACCTTTAAATATGTCCACTATTCTGGACTGCTTACAGGACATCATCATCTTACACAGCCTGTCTCAGAAATATTACATCCTAACATACACCCTGCCACAAAATTTCCTCTCCGTCGAAAAACAGGGCCTCTTATTCTCAGCCTCCTGCTCATTATACATCACTCATTAAATACAGGCTTACTCTGCCTTTAACATTTTCCTAACTATTCTCATAACATTTCTTTCCCATTACAATCCATTTCTTCCTGTTTGAGATTTTTTCAAATACAAGGAATCCCATGACCAGCAACTTTATAAGGATCTCACAATTAACTTCTTTAGATTTTCCTGACCTCAAGAGCAAAATAGCATACCGTGTTTTTCTGTGTCACAAAATTTAAGTTTCCCAAAAATAAATGCCAACTTTATCTGACTTCACTGGATTTCGGTATAAATCGGAAATCTCGCTTGACGTTACTTCTGAGTACATAAATTATCATCTCAATTTTTAGCCTGACGTGATTATTATTATTATTATTATTATTATTAGATAATTTTATATTTGACGTTATCACTCTCACAACAGCTATTTATCATTATCATCATTGTAACTTTTATCAGCCCGAACAGTATTTCATTGATTTTCATTACAGTATTTAAGACCTCACCGTTTACATTTTCCAAAATAAATTTTAAACGCATTTTAAATTTCGCGCACTGACATGAATAATATACAATTCTCCCCAGCATTGCAATACACTTACTTTTTACACACGCCACATATTAATTTAACGTGACAAGAATTACATTTCTAACTTAAAAAACCAAACCCCATGGCACTACAGCCCTTGAAGGGCCTTGGCCTACCAAGCGACCGCTGCTCAGCCTGAAGGCCTGCAGATTACGAGGTGTCGTGTGGTCAGCGCGACGAATCCTCTCGGCAGTTATTCTTGGCTTTCTAGACAGGACATTTCTAACTACAACATGATATTTAAATTAGACAGACCTTGTAACTGCGTCGTGGACATGGAGCTATCTTGGCTCCATTCTAGGCCAGCTCGTCTCAACGTAACCACTCATGGTTGAAGAACACATTCTTCTCGTATTGTATAAATTATGATCACACAGATACTACACTTTAATTGATCCAACATACGTAAATAATAACTTATTCTAGACTCACAAAATATGTGCAACTGCTTCTCTCCTCGCCGAGGACCCAACTCTCGTCTGTGAGGGTCTTCAATTCACCTTTACGCCACGTGTTTAAAAGTTATCACCTTGAAACCCGATACTTATCTGCCAGTCTACGGTTCCCTTACCGTTTACAAAAATACACAGTAATTCACGAACGCCTACTATGAATTCGCTGTTTCCATTTGAGAAGTTCAGGAATCCTATACTAATTCAATAAATATATTTTTGCCATTTACCATTTGGTAAAATATTCTATCTCGAGCCAACTCTGTATAAATCTCACAAGTTTATTGAAGGAACAGTTCAAGACCTCTACTTGATATTAAATCGACGCAGGTCCTCCCTCGCGAACAATGACAAAGAGCGTGAGTCGCTGTCTGAGGTGGGGGTATTTATAGCTTTTCTAAGGACGCTTTGCTTGTCGTTGTATTGTGGTGTAATCATACAATTTGATGACCACTGAACCGATTTCTTCGAGACTCATCCCAAAAATTCCACCTAATGTTCAAGTCATGATGGTGTTGTTTGCTGATTTTCCCGTTCCTTTAATGGGCGTAATTAATTAATTTGGTGCAGGTGATTTCGCGCACATTTTTCTTGCGTGACCTTGACACGTGCTACCCTCACGGCCAACATAGATGCCAATTTCTCTCCAGGCCTAATTCAATACATTTCCACCCTGTGGACGTTAGCTTCATCAAATATTCTTCAAAATTCGTAATTACTTATTTCTTGGTTAATGATATTACCGAAATCTCCCGTAATGAAAAGTTATTATCTAGAAGCTTAGTATTAATTACCCGAGGTCAGCCGAAGTGTTCCGACACCTTTCGAATGGATGGGCCACTTGCTTCCCACGGTGAGTTCTCATGCCACGGAACGTGAGATAAGCTTGCAATAAAGAATTACGGTTGCACTCGTAGTTGCATCTTGTAGTTGCAATTTTCTAGTTGCAATATTTAGCAAGGCAGAATTATGGGTTAAATACTTGTACTAACCTGGACTATCGGTGTCAGATGGGTTGCGTATGCGTATCTCCATAAGGGGCTCGTAGACCGCCCGGCACACACACGCAAATCAGCGATTTGAAAGAATCTGAGGATGACCTTATAGAACGAAGTATGCCGTTCTGTTATTGATAAAGTTTATTTTCAGGCATCTCGTAGTTGTGTTTTATAAATTTGCATCTTATATGTTCGACAGACTGAAAATCTTAAAGGACCGTGTGAGTTGGCCTCGAGGTTAGGATCACGTAGCTGTGAACTTGCATTCGGGAGATAGTGATTTTGAACCTCACTGTCGGCAGCCCTAAAGATGGTATTCCACGATTTCCCATTTTCACATAAGGCAAATGCTGGGGCTGTACCTTCCCGTCCTTGCGTCACCGAAAACCTTCAATGTGTTAGTGCGACGTTAATCCTCAGGAAAAACAATATTAAATGATATATTAACTAAGTCAGTCCTGAAGAGCATGTCTTCTACCTTAACTTAAAAAAGGAAACTTCATAATAATAACAACGAAAGGTTGTATTACATTTTGCCACTGATAATATCTCTTCCTGGAAATGAGCTGGGAAACGTAGAGTTCGTCCAGCATTGATGATGATGATGATGCTTGTTGTTTAAAGGGGCCTAACATCGAGGTCATCGGCATCCGTCTTATAGCATGTATTAATAACTAGAGACCAGGAGTTACGCAAAATTCCTATGCTTTACCTCAACAAAATAATACAAACTAGTTCATATTAGTTTATTCTGGGGTCTCAGAGTTGTGTTTAACAGAGGCAATACCGTACTATTTTTGAAGGGATTTAAACTAAACTTTAGAATTAAGTATTGTACTTATTTTTAATGGCCATTCTGAATGCCTTAAGTGCCTATGTTCCTATTTTCAAGTGCATTTTTCCTGCCTATTTTTGCACTTTTTAGTGCCTAACGTCCAGTCTCTGTTAATAAGCCTTGTAGGTAAACAACACCAATTCCATTTTTGTTGATATTGGTAGTTTCGTTCAAACATTATCATCGTCAGGGTTCGAACGAACACCCTCTCCCAATGAAAAGAGGTAGTTTATGTTTTCATCCACTATGTTGATACATAATTCGTTCGAATTAGTGTCGATATCTTAACAAATACTATATTGCCTAGCGGGAAGGCAAGAAGCGACCCCTTCACACGCCACAACTAAGACGCAGTAAGGCCCAAGGCCGCTCCGCCTGTCCTGTTAACCTGCCGCGACCCTGACACTTCAAGAAAAAAACACGTACCGTATTATACTACGAGAATAGACATCATAACAAAATAACACGCCAAGAGGAGTCTCCGGAACGATTAACAGAAACACAACAATATCCTTCAGAAGTAAGTCTTGGAATATTTACGATCGTATTTGAAAGCAATCAGGCTCGTTTCCTCATCGTTTAACTTCTTCAAGTGGTTAACAATGTTCCAAAATACAGAACTTGATAATGCGCAGGATGATATGTCTTATACTAAGAAAAACATAAATATAACTTAGAACGTCGTAAGTTCACCTGGCACATTTATTCTCTTATGCCAGCGGTTTAACATCCCACTAATTCAGATAGGTTTTCGACGGCGAGGGGATAGGAACAGGCAATATTGGGAAGGAAGCGGCCGTTGTCTTAATTAAGGTGGCGCGCCTGGTGTGAAGATGGGAAACCATGTAAACCATCTTCAAGGCTGCGAATGATGGGGTCCGAACCCACCATCTTCTGAATGCAAGCTTACAACTACGTGGTCCATACCACACAGCCAACTTGCTCGGTATTATTATTGTTATTATTATCTTTTAAATAATTTTTCAGTTGGCTTTTAGGCCGCACCGACACTGATAGGTCTTATGGCGTCGATGGGATGGGAAAGTGCTAGGAGTTGGAAGGAAGTGGCCATGGCCCTAATTAAGGTATATCCCCAGCATTTGCCTGGTGAGAAAATGGGAAACCACGGAAAACCATCTTCAAGGCTGCCGACGGTTTGGTTCGAACCCACTATCCCCCGAATACAACCTCACAGCTGCGCGTCCCTAAATCGCACGACCAGCTCACTCACTCACTCACTCACTCATTATTATTATTATTATTATTATTATTATTATTATTATTATTATTATTATTATTATTATTATTATTATTGAGAGGATACTATAGCATTTTCATAGGTAAATGACTGACAGCTTTTTAAAACATCCTGCGGAAAAATTATGACTGGGTACTCTGTGTAATGCGCCTAATTTATACCCTGAGTGGAGTTTATTAGATTATTCACTGTAAACTATCCACCCCAAAATAAGTTTTGCACCAGTTGCATTTCGGGTGCACCTGAAGGATGTACGGTGAGATGGGCGTCTCGGAAAAATACTGTTCATCGAAGTGCAACGTATCACCACCTGTCGGGTCTACGTGGATGTGCGACATGCATTCTCTGGTCAATCCATAATACTCTCACATTCACAAAAACCAGAACATCTTGAAGTTCATATACACATGACATGTGCATTAGTATGTTCTGAACCCCCAGCGGGTGGGGGACGCACATGTAGAGTACACCCGCGGTATCCCCTGCTTGTCGTAAGAGGCGACTAAAAGGGTCCCAAGGGGCTCTCAACTTGGAGTGTGAATTGGCGACCACGGGGCCCTTTGCTGAGTCTTGGCATTGCATTCCCCTTACTTGTACCAGGCTCCTCACTTTCGTCTATCCTGTCCGGCCTCCCTTGGTCAATTCTTGTTCTTTTCCGACCCCGACGGTATTAGAGCATTCGAGGCCTAGGGAGTCTTTCACTTTCACGCCCTTTGTGGCCCTTGCCTTTCTTTGTCCGTTACTAAATTTTTCGAAGTGACGGATGCCTTCTTTCTTCTTTTTTTCTCTCTCTCTACCCCCTGTGGGTGGGGGACGCAGACGAAAAATACACCCACGGTATCCCCTGCCTGTCGTGAGAGGCGACTAAAAGGGGCGACCAAGGGATGATTTTCTTAGAACTATGAAACTACTTTTGATTATTACCATCAGTATGGGTTTTCCAGTATCCGTGAGTCGTACCCATGTGAGAAACACCGCGGGTCTGGGCGTTGCCTGTGAGTTGTACCACTATATGAGCGACACCGTTGGTTTGCGTTGCCTGTGATTAGTACCCACTATGTGAGAAACACCACGGGATAGTACGAGTCCCTGTGGTTAGTACACCTAGGTGAGGAACCTCATCGGTTTGCGTTGGCCATGAGTGGTGCCATTGTGTGAGAAACACCATAGGTCTGCGTTACCTGTACGGAGTGCAATACTTGTGATTAGTACCATCTTGTGTGGAACACCGTGAGTCTTCGCTACTTTTGATTAGTACCCCAACATGACAAATACTTTGGTTCTACGTTACTCGCGACATGTACCATTCTGAGGGGCCCTAGACCTGGATTTTGGACCCTTTAGACATCAAGCATCCTCGATTCAGGGTTGTGCTTTATAAGTGGTCCCTTGGTCAGTAATACAATTATCTATGATTTTTTTGAGTCCAATCCACTGTTTTCTGTTTGCTTGTTTCTTGGTTTTTTTTTGTTTTTTTGGGTTCATGTCCATCCATTCATTCTTCATGACATTTTTTATTTTGGTCAGTGGATGATTTTGAACTTTTTGTTGTTATTTCATTTCGTACCATTATGGGCCGATGACCTCGATGTTAGGCCCCTTTAAACAACAAGCATCATCATCATCATCATCAGTATGTTCTGAAGTAATGATTATCATTTGAACCATGTCGGCCCCCAGGTTCAACGTCCACATCGACATGTCGACGCACCACCACCGACTGGTAAACCGAATGTAATGGATCAGTGTGACTTAAGCAGACGTGAAGAATGCCTCGCAGACGTATTCGAGAATCGTACCGTCAAATGAGTGAGTTTGAAAGAGGGCGCATTATTGGCATGAGAGAACGTGATGCATCCTTTCGGGAAATTGGTGCTCGTGTGCGACGAAGTGTGTCGAAAGTGCAACAGGTGTGTACAGAATGGTTCACAGAAGGCCGTAGAACAAGGCGAGATGGGTCTGGTTGCACCACTCAGACCAACCCTCCCCCTCCCCCCTAGAAGGTCGACACCTCATCCGAATAGCATTGCAGGACAGATCTACGTCCTCCTCGGCTCTGGCCCAACACTGGAACAGTGTAACACATCGTACACTATCAGGAGTGGCAGTCCGTCGCTGTTTACTACGGTCTGGATTACCGGCGCGTCGTCCAATTCTCGCCTACCTTTGACTGAAATGAAATGAAATGGCGTATGGCTTTTAGTGCCGGGAGTGTCTGAGGACAAGTTCTGCTCGCCAGATGCAGTTCTTGTGATTTGACACCCGTGGGTAACCTGCGCGTCGTAATGATGAAATGGTGACGAAGACGACACATACACCCAGCCCCCGTGCCAGTGGAATTAACCAATAATGGTTAAAATTCCCAACTTTGCCGGGAATCGAACAGGAGACCCCTGTGACCAAAGGCCAGCACGCTATCCATTTAGTAAAGTAAACTCGCGTCCTCAGCCCGAGGTGGCGCAGCTCTTTTCAGGCACACCCCCATTGGAGGTGAGCTGCATGTGCCATTTCAACCATATACCAGCCCTCCTACCATTCTTAAATTACTGGCAGTACCGGGAATCGAACCTGGGCCTCCGAGGAGGCAGCTAATAGTGCTAAACGTTACGCTACGGAATCAACTTAGTCATGGAGCCGGACACCTTTGACTAATGTGTATGAACATGCTAGAGTGCAATGATGTATGGGACGACGTCACTGGAAACAGGAATGGCAGCAGATAATGTTTTCGGACGAATCCAGGTTTTGTTTGTTTGTTTGAAAATGATGGCCGCATTTTGGTTCGCTGCAGACAGGGGGAGAGTCATCACATCGACTGCATTCGCACAAGACATACAGCGCCAACTCAAGGCCTTATGGAATAGGATGCTATTGACTACAACCACAAATCACAGTTGGTGCGTGTCCGGAGCACTGTCACCAGATTAACCTACGTGAATGACATCCTGCGATCCGTAGCCATATCCTTTATGCACGACACCCCAGACGCCACATTTCAGCAGGACAATGCGGGACCACATGTTGCTGCATGAACACGTGTCCTCTTGTTATCACAGGAAGTCAGACTGTTGCCCTGGCCCGCCCGTTCACCGGACCTTTCGCCAATCGAAAATGTGTGGGATATGGTGAAACGACGTGTGCAGCGCTGTGACCCAATGCCAACCACCAAAGATGAAGTGTGGAACCAGGTGAATGCAGTATGCATGGCTGTACCCCAGGATGCCATTCGCGCCTTACACGCGTCGATGCCATCACGCATGGAACAATTTATCAGTGTCCATGGAGGACCCAGTGCCTACTAGGCAACAGGACACATGCTGAACCTAGGTGACTGAAATGCTAATCGTTTCTGTAGAACATACTAATGAACATGTCCTGTGAATATGAACTTCCTACCTCTAATATTTCAAGGTGTTCTGTTTTTTATGGAGATGAGTGTATTTACTAGAACCGTCGGACACAACACGCACTGAACAACGCCAAATGTTTTTGTTTTGGTTGACGAAACGAAAGATATTTCGAAGCAGGAGCAATTAAGTACTGTAGGGAGATATCTTCGTGAACATAAGCTAAGTGGAGGTGTTCTACAGTTTGTGCCCAGTGTGATTTGAGCGGACAAAATCTTCCATCCGACCTTACCTATATCCTTGCTAATTTTGGAATACAACTAGAATATATCAGATGTGATATTTTTGGTAGGGCTTCAACCACGAGTGAGAGATTCAATGGCTGTCCAAGTCATGCTAGAGAAGCGTATCCTCTTGCCACTTGTGTTCACTGTATCTCTCATAGTTTGAACTTAGCCACATGTGAACGCTGTTCACTCGGTTAAGTGCAGAATCTCATAGGAACAGCAAAGAAATTGTGTTCTTCAAAACTCCAAAATCCGAGCGTGTTGGCCGTGCGGTTATAGGCGCGCAGCTGTGAGCTTGCATTCGGAAGATGGCGGGTTCAAACCACACTGTCGGCAGCCCTGAAAATGGTATTAAGTGGTTTCCTATTTTCGCTTCCGTCCCATTCCTATCCCTTTCCTTTATCATCATGCCATAAGACCTAACTGTGTCGGTACGACGTAAAGCCAATTGAAAAATAAAACACTCGTAAAAGGATGAAGGTTGCACAAAAATGTATTTAACTCAAGTTTACTGAGACGAAGGTGACTAGGTTTAAGAAGCACTGCGAGACTGAAAGGAGTGAGAAGTATGGCTGTATGTATTCCTGAGAAAATGCTTCCACTAGTGCATATGGCCTTAGTGAAATCGGCCTGTGGAAAGATAATTATATATCCACAGCTGCACAACTACATCAGTCGCCCTTTCTACAAGTAGATGGTCTTAATATCTTTATACCTCTACTTTCAGTAGCCCTTCCCCTTTGTCTTTTCGTAGAACAAGTGACTGTAGACCTGTCAGCTGTCATGAATGTGGTAAAAATTGTAGAGCATCACGAAGGGCTTGTAAGACAATGTGCAGAGGCGTTATTTATTTATTTCAGAAGTCGTCACAGTCAGCTGAATGTTTAGGTATTGTCCTGGTAACTTATCGAATAACTCGGCATCAAACACACCATTCCAATTTTGCGCCAGGAGTGCCAATACCAGACGAGTATTATAGAGTACCACTGTTTATTCCTCTTTTAGATCACTTTCTTGGTGAGATAAACAATATATCTTTTTAGCCATGGGTAAATATTCGGAAGTTTTGTTAGTTTAATGAAGAAAACAGGAAATAATGCCCAAGTAACCCAACGATAGGGGAAGGAATTAAAGACCTAGTAAGGCTGTATAAAGTAGATGTCCAGGACACTGAACAGGTTGCCATTGGTGAACTTCAAATGTGGAATAGGCAATCAATAATCTTCCTATGAAGTCACGATCTGCGACGTAGTTTTATTTTAGATTTTACAGAAATACGTTTCCCTACAATAAAACCACTGTTCATGGTACTTTTGTCTATGCAAGTAACTACTGAACAAGTGAGAAATCATTCTCTATACTAAATAGTTTCAATACATATCTGAGTAACAGTTCAGGGCAAGAACGACTGAACGGATTGGTGCTTGCACACACATATATAGAAATACACCCCACAAGTGATGAAATGTTGAAGAAACTGGCGTTGAAACCTAGGATAAGGCATATTTAGCTCAGATTAACTGTTTGAACGTCAGAAAAATCTTTCATTTCATTGCACGTTATATGTTAATAAAATATGCTGAGGTTGCAATAGCGTCTGCAAGGCATGCTATTTACATAATATATAGATTTTTCAACTAGGGTCATTCCAGTTCGAGGATGAGGGTGGACCTGATCATAACCCTACCTCTACCTCCACTTAGGACATTTCTAGTTACGCCACTGTCTACATCCAACAAGGTTACTTGTTGGATATTTTCACAGTCACAAGTAAGGAAATTACATTTATATCATTGTTCGTTTGACTTCTAGTTATTTTCTTTTAAAGGTTGGTATTTATGCTGCTGTGCCTATTGGGATTTAAAGGACTCTGTCAGAAAACACGGTAATACGGCCGGCCATCTGCCTTCAAATGGGGAACGGCAAAGGGTCAATGTCTACTTCAAAAAGAGTTCCTCCTGAAATATTACAAAGCTGACTCAGGGGCGTACGCAGAAATTATTTTTGTGGGGGATATTCTTGCTTCGTTATTTTTGATATCAAACGGCTTACCCCTAAAATTTAAAAACGAAACATTAGGAAAATGTTAGCATTTGAGGACTTCTATAAACTAATGCTGTGTGCATATTGTGAAATTAGAAAACTAAATTAAAACTTTCAAAATAAAGCAGTTATTTAATTAACACATGTTTGTTTTCATATTGATGATTGCCAAATCAGACGTCTCCTGGGTTTTTTGTCATATCATGGATTATATTTTCTACAGTCGCATGTTCTTCTTTGTATATATACAAAAGACCTAACCCGTTCAATCTTTCCTGTGCAGTCATATTTCACGAATAACTTTTTAAATACTTCCGGGATGAATAGGAGCGTTCTGGTGTGGTACTGGTTACTGGAAAGTCAGCAGTTGCAGTACTCGATGTATTGTATTCATCACTTCATGTTTAATTTTCATAATATTATGTTCCATTTTAAAGGTAAGGGAAATTAATATTTCATTATATGTCTTGCAGCGAACAAAAATCTCTGATGAATACTTCATCACGTCATGTATTAGAATTAAATGTTATTTTAAGTGTTAGCTCACCTTTGCTGTGATGGACTGGTCCGAATGCAGACATTTCCAACAGTGCTGTGCGACTCGCATGTGTCCGCGCGGTGACGTCACGTACTGCTAGACCAATGGCCACCGTTAATCCTGCAACGCTCAGAACGATACCCCCTGCATAACCACGACAGAGCGCCATTCCATTCTCCGAATGATTCTTGCTAGACACCCCAGGAGCCGCGCACAACAATGTTGTGTCAGAAGAGGAAGCCGGATTAAAGCCAACGTGGTCGTAGTCTTCCTGCAAGTAGTCATTTCCCAATGACACGTGTGCTATATTCGCTCGGATCTCTGCTGCAGATGACATAATAGTATGTCTATTTTGAAGTACGCCTACACTATGTGACCGTCCCGAATCAGGTCTGCGGTTCAACTGATCACCCTTGGTAATATCTCCATACTTTGGATACATCATGACTAAAGTATGCAGCAATCCGTCGATATGTCCCTATTCAACAGGTTGATCCCCGGTATGATGAAATTCATAAGGTGGCGGAAGAATATAGATATCTCAATAACCAGTTATTGAAATACGCAGACAAGGACCATACTAAATTAAAAGTCGTAATTCCTAAGGAATTGCAGGATGAAGTGATGTGGCATGTACACCGTATTATTGGTCACGGAGGTATCGATAAGACAGTCGCTACGATACAGGAAACATTCATTTCGAAAGACTTGAGGAAGACCGTCAGAGACGCAATCATCACGAGCGACACTTGCCACCGTGTGAAGTCGAACTCGTACCTCATCAAACAAAAGCCAATACCAATTCTACCAACAAAACCCCGTGAATTATTCACGATGGATATTTATGGAAAAATCCCGAAATCACGGAGAGCCAGTCAATTCATACTAGTTACTATAGACGTATTCTCGAAATTCACTAACCTCTGTCCAATGCAGAAAGCCAACACCAAGGCAGTTTTAAGATGCCTCAATAGAGAGATAATTCCGGCTATGGGGAAACCAGAGAAATTATTAACAGACCATGGAACACAGTTTACATCGGCACAGTTCAAAACAGGTCTCCAGCAGTTAGGAATTAAACATATCTTAAGCTCAACACGTCACCCTGAATCGAACCCGGTAGAGAGAGTAATGAGGGTCATTTCAAAATTTAACCGCATCTATATTCCAGAACAACATTGGCGATGGGTAGACATTCTCCCTATAATTACTGATTGTATTAATAACACAATCCACGAATCCACTGCAAAAATTCCAGCAGTGATTCACAATACTTTACAACCTGCGAGACCTTGGCATCCAGTTGTTAGCTGTCCGCCCGAACCTAGGCTGTCCCCTGAAGTATGCACACAGCAGGTGGCGGAACACTTGAGACTGCAAGCCGACCGCAGATTAAGACGGGTTCGAAGAAAGAAATTCCACAGGCCATTAAGGGTAGGTGAGTCCGTATTACTCCGACACCCGGCGATATCTGATCCTGATAGGAAGTATCATGCAAAATTTTCACCACTATACATCTGTACCTATTGTATCGTTCAAGATATGCAAAATAATGCCTATAAAATAAGAAGTCTTGACGGAGACAACGAGATGGTATTGAACGCAGCGAATTGTAAGGTGTATAGGTCAGAACCAGGCGTGGCTCAAGTAAATCTATCTGAAAAACAAGATGGCTCAACCGCAGAAGAAGACCCAGGTACAAAAGAAGAAGACGAAGAAGACGACCCATGTACGGAAGCGGAAGAAGAAGATGACCACGAAACACCGTCTACGCAGGCAGAAGAAGACGTACGTCTGAAGAACGAAGAAAATCGTCAGGTAGAAAAAGGATGTCCAGAATGCGAGCAGGAGGCAGCCGAGATAATGGAAATTATGCAACAAATTGCAAATGACTTAGTAGCAGAAAACGGTAAATTAGAGGAAGAGGTGAGATAGAAATTGAAACAGCAACAAAAGTATGCCTAATATTCAAAGACAAATTTATTGCGTATATTCGCTTATGGATGCAAATATTGAGCCATAAGTTGAATTGAGAGAAATCTTCCACTATTGCGCAAGATTTCCACCGTTGTAAGGGGGCCTTGCACCCATAAGGCGAATAGCCTGATGGATGCATTAATTAAATTATTAAACTCATATATGTGAATGCTGCAAATAGCAAGTCAGAGCCAGTAATTTTACAAAGTTCCACCCAGAGACCACACAGGCTGGAAATACATCCCCAGAAATCAAGTAAAAACACGTCCGAGATAGGTTTTGCTAAAAGCATTCTGTAATAAATTTTTATGATGCCGATGGTGCGAAACTTTCTACCAAGCTTTCCCACGAGAAAGGAGACATCGGAATGTGCCGCACCTTACTGAGTGAGAGAGACAGAAGTCATACCTGTCACCCCTCTGCAAGAAATGGTTGAATCCAAGGCCAAACACGGCAGCAATTTTCAGCCAATCAGAAAATTCCAAAATTAAACCGCCCTGTTCCAGCGGGAATATTTATCTAGTTTTTCGTGATTTGGTGAGGTGAGAAGTAGAAATATACTGTGTTCCAATCTGGGAATAAAATTTGAGGAATCGTTTGTGCGAGTATGTGATTCATTGTCTCATAAATAATAAGTTATCATCATTAAAGTCTGATGTTTGGAAAAATGGTTTCACCCAGAGGACTGAGTCATGGCGGGAAGACGCCGTATCGCGATAATAAAATAATCCCAGTGACGCGGTGGAGCGTGTATAAAAATGAACGATCATTTTTGATATTTGAGTGCAACGTGAAAATCACACCAATTTTTGGAATCATCAGGGTGTATTCACTGCACATTTAATCTATGGACAGTTGGAAAATTAATCCAAGGTGTCATATCACTACGCCACACCCCTCCATTTGGACTACTTGGGAGGCGGAGTCTCCTCAATTTACAAAACTAGCGGTGGCATCTTGCCGAACATCCAGTTTTGGTTGCAATTTTAGAGCCTACGGTCAAGTCTTCAGACGTGCAGCGCAGAGCTATGGTAACTAAACCCGCTATTGTGTCAGTCATCGCTTAGTGTATGATCGGTGATTTGAATAAGGTGATGGACATTGGAGAACTCTTATAATTTCACGAGATCAGGTTATATAAAATGTTGGGACACTTATTTCAGTCAAAATGTCGCTGATATTTTTTCTACTATGATGTTTGATAAATGAACATTTAACGTGTTAAGCTCACGGCATACACAGATGAACTATGGTATTTTTCAGAACATTTAGGTTCGCAGCACTTTCCTAACTCACACGTAACCTATGCAGTAGTAATTGAGTGGAGAAGTCATTACATTTCTGAAGGACAACATTTTTATACAGTTTTCCTCTGTGCATGATCAGTAGAATATCGCAATTAGATTTTGCATTGTATTAATATACTGTTCATTTTGGGACATTGGAGCCGGTACTAGTCGTGCTAATTAGAGGGTGAGACTTGGTTACTACGGAATGTAACGGGACAAGGACTGGACATACACATTTTATTCCCGAGCCAGGTGAACGACATTTAATCCCTAGAACAAACAACGCAGGGAGCGAGCTACTAGCAGACCAGGTGAAGGAACACAGGCAGTGAAGTATTTCCGTTTCTGGCAATGCAAACCAAAATCTATGTGTGCTAATTCCATTTATGTTGTGTAAATTATATTTTAATGTAAGCTTCAAGAGTGCGTGTGTTTCAACCGATTTGCGAGTGCTACATAATCAAAATGGATCCAAGCCGTGTGCGCGCAATGTCATATAATCTCAGCAAGATGTGCAAGATGGATTAAATCAATATGTAACGGGGGCTAAAGAGGATGCAGCCTACCTGCCAGCACAAAGGTAAAGAGCATGTTGTATTTATATAGCATGTAATTAATAATGACGTGAATAATTCGTGGTCCGGGTAGGTTAGTGATTTTCATATATTTTTGTATATAGGTAAAATTCACGTACCGGAGGCGGAGCTTAGTTGCGTTTCACTATTAATTTGTAGCGAGATCCACGAGCGAGACCAGGGCAATTACATCTAACTATTCGGGATGTAAATGTCAGGGGATCGATAATAATAATATAATAATAATCATAAACATATTTGATGTATTTGTCAATCTTATTAGAATCATTCAATGACGTGAATTTTATGTTGATGATTTATGGTTCATTTTACTTTTACATTAGGTATTTCGTATATCAGATTTTACGAGGCCTTAATTTAATAATATAAATAATATATAATAATAATAACAACAATATTTTTGTGTGGAATGTTTGTCAAGTCATTTTAATGTCAGCCGAAGTGATTTCATTCGGAGAGCCGTCAGGTATCCTTGATGTGTAATTGTAGCGTATCCGATTTATTTTTGCCTTCTGTGATCACAGTCAGACGACGAGTTTTGGATTTATTTTTTTCTTGCTATGATGGTGCATGATTTCAGAAGCACGAATTTTCTTTTTGGGTGCATAGTTTGAAGTTTGGTAGTAGAATGTTTGGCAGGCAATATTTTTTTGTTATATTCAGTTCAATAATGAGGAATCGTTGCTGACCAGCTCCGAAATACATGGCGACTTATGGAATAGAAATGAAAGATCGAAGTATGATAATAGAGATGCAGTAATATCCCTGATGGTAAAAATTGAAATGGCGTATGGCTTTTAGTGCCGGGAGAGTCCGAGGACAAGTTCGGCTCGCCAGATGCAGGTCTTTTGATTTGACACCCGTAGGTGACCTGCGCGTCGTGATGAGGATGAAATGATGATGAAGACGACACATATACCCAGCCCCCGTGCCAGCGAAATTAACCAATTAAGATTAAAATTCCCGACCCTGCCGGGAATCGAACCCGGGACCCCTGTGACCAAAGGCCAGCACGCTAACCATTTAGCCATGGAGCCGGACTACCCCTGATGGTAATCCTGATGGTAATAGTTATGAGATGGAGAATAGAGTCTTGATGACCATGTCGTACATATGTCGTATTTATGATTATGAGAACGACAGATTGAATTTGTGCAGTTGTTGAGCCCGTGTGGAAAAGAACGAGGCTATGTTGATATAAAATGCTACGGGGAGAAATGAAAATAATGAGTTAAAAATAGGAAGTGAATATAATCAGTTCAAGAAATACTGAGTTTTAAGTCTACGACAGAATACGTATGACAATTATAGGCGGAAGTGTTAAGTACGCAAATATTACCAGGGATGATGTTATGCTCGGAGATATTCCAAATATGGGGCCGAGTTGAAGCATGAAAACAGAGCGGGCTAGCAATGAATATTTTGAAAGTTATATTGTGATCATTGTGATGTGTATTTTCTATTCATTATTTATTTTTTTTAAGTTTTGAATATCAGTTTTAGACATTATGTCTTGTGTTATGGGATTGCCACCAAAATACACCTCAGCGTTTAGGAAGTTTGTTGTTGACAGCGAAGTTTTGCATTTTGTGATTTGCGTATTTTTGTTATTTTTCGATGTAGGCGTTGATCACGTTATTTTTGGGTTTTGTTCATCTTTTCTTTTATTATTTTTTCATTTTGATGTTTTGGTATTTTGATTTAATCGTGTTTTAAAGCGTAGACGCCGAAGGTACGTGGATATTTGTTGTATTTCGTGAATTAAGTGTAGGTGTAGTTAGGTTATTTTGTATTTTGATTTCTTCTTTTGTTTTGAGCACTATTTTCAACAGTGCCGTGTATATTTTGTCAATTAGAATTTCAAGGGTTAGTTTAAAGGACCACCTGGTATTCACAGTCAAAATCAATTACAGCAGGTTTTTTACGCATACATGAAGCACCGTAAATAAATAAAGTTGGATGCCACTACAAATTTGATTTATGCAAATGAACCGACCTTTGGTAAGAGGTTATGTGAACAAAGCCGCAAATTGATTTAATAAGATGGAATCTGCCTCCATCAACTATAAGTTAACACAATTTGGTTATTCTTAGTAAAGTGTAGACAGCGGCAAGTAAGATAAAATAAGGTAAAAAGGCGAGTTCATTTGGTTAATGTAAAGACTGAGGCACTTAGCCAAACATTTATTTTTGTTTTGAGTGTCCGGAACTACCACAGTAAGTTAATGTAAGGTGTATGATGGCAGAATAATAAATTGGTAATAGTTAATTTCATTTTAACTGAAGCACAGTTTTGTGATTTATTTTCGTTCAGCCACCAGTTATTTTACGTGGCAAAGTTTATATAATTTAAAGGTGATATATTTTACGTAACGGAAAGGGTGTTCATGGTTTTCTCTCTCCTTCTTTCTTATTTTGTTTTTACATAATTATGGTTGTTAACAGTTGGGTAACTTGTAGATTGATAAGTCTGGAATTGTGAATTGAAGATACCCATTAGTGATCTCAGATTATTTGATTAATTAATTAAGTGATAATTTATATAATTCCATTAGTTGCAATTTCAGTTTGATAGTAAATCTGAGACATTTTCATTGAGTGGTGAGACTTGGTAGACCACTGGTTTCTTCCATAGTAGCGTCTATCGACGTAGAGGTTATTAGTTCATGGTGATGTTTATTATTTTAATTTGTGACCTACATTCAAGTTTATGTGTGGTAGGTTGTTTGGGAAGATTTTTAGTTTTGTTACTTCCAGTTATTTTTCTTAAAATCCATTTTATTTCATTTCGTTTAAATTTTGTTTTTTTCTCTTTTGCAATTTTTGTTAATAAATTACGTTCAGTTAAATTCGATTCAGTCTTGGGTAACGTTATTTGTAGTTAGCTGACCCACCGTTATTTTTATTTCCTCACCCCCATTTTGTTGTGGCCCGACAACCTCGAGGAAAGCTGAGGGACGTTCCACACCCAAGGAGAGAGAGAGTCTACGTGAACGGTAAGCATTTTTGATGTTTTCATTTTTAGGAGCAGCCGGGGCAACATTCAGTCAAGAGGAGCACCGCCACACATGCCTTAAAAAGGGCACAATATCTACATGTGTGGCTAAAATGTATGATTTCAGCATACCAAGACTAGTTTTCCGATAAAGATATTTTACTTCAAAAGGATATAGGGCATCAACAAGATGCTGCCTCAGCGCACTTAGGACGATATTTGACAGGAAACATGATTGAAAACTGGTATATTTGGAGGATTGGAAGAAGAGAACAGAATGAGTTACGAAAGAGATCGCCAGACGTCAGTCCTATCTACGGAAATATTTGAAATCCAGAGTAGCAAAACCAACAGTTTATTGAACCCACAGCAAAGAATAAGGAACCAGGAGTGCTTGATCAGTCCAAGAGCTATGCGAAACACACATGCCAATTTTAGCGACATAATAATAAAACAAACAAACCGTTACACACAACAGTCTAAGACAGCTGCTGCCTAGTTAGGTGCTTTGGCGATACTGCAGTGCAGCATGATAAAAGTGATGACATCCCAAGCTGTATTACTTGGCTTTCTTGGCCGCATTCCACTGCCGTTCCAGCCCTCAGTCCAGACTTAAAACCCTTGGACTGGCCAGGAATGGCCGAGAATGGAACCCAGGCCTTTCACATTACAGGCTGGCACGTTACCTACTACACTACGGATTTGGCTGAAATAATAATAATAATAATAATAATAATAATAATAATAATAATAATAATAATAATAATAATAATAATAATAATAATAATAATAATAATAATAGTCATAATAATAATAACAGTAATAATAATATTTGCCCCACGTCCATCTAACTACTTTTTTACGGTTTGCGGAGACACTGAGGTGCCAGAATTTAGTCCCGGAGGAGTTCTTTAACATGCCAGTAAATCTACCGACATGAGGCTAACGTATTTGAGCACCTTCAAATATCATCGGACTGAGCCAGGATCGAACCTGCCAAGTTGGGGTCAGACGGCCAGCACCTCATCCATCTGAGCCACTCAGCCCGGCTATCCGAGGGAGTTGTAAGGACCAGCGGCGCATGCCCCTACCGCTATTTTCTGTTCGCTTATCGTTAGTTCTCCTGCGATATTTTTATTTATCCGATTGAAAAAGGGTTCCAGAGTGATGTTGAAGAGGATCAAGGATAGTGGGCAAGCCTTCCGTACTGATTTATATATTGGAATTTTGGGTGCAAGGTACCCATTAATCAGGACTTTCGATGTCGTTATACTGAATTGCGCTCTTATGCATTCAGTGAATTGTGTAGAAAACCGGAAGGTATTTATTGTTGACCACGTGTAATTATGTTTAATTCGACCAAAGGCTTTCTGGTATATCGAGGCTCACAAGTGTAGTAGGAGGAAGGAAGGAGGGTTTATTTTTTGTCGTGTACAAAGATGACTTCCCGTAACACTAGCAAGTTGTAGATGTAGTTTTGCCCTGTTTTTGCACAAGATTGCAAGTGTCCTATTATTTGGTGTAGATAGGGTTTAATTCTTGCTGCTACTATTTTGCAGAATATTTTACAGTCTACATTTTAATGAATGATTGTATTAAATCACATATTATTATTTTGCGGAAAAACACCTTCGAAATCAAGATTAAATTCCCAGACGAGAAATCTTGGAGTATAAGTTGTGGAGAGTGAAGACTCTCTTGAAATACCTAGAGAAGTTCTTCCTTTACTATCCTACATCTATAGGCCTATATATAAAATAAGAGTTTTGTATGTACATTGATTAGAATTTAAAAAGGATGGTATTCCAGTATCGGTCGTGTCCACAGTAACAAGGAAATGCACTTTTTGATTTTCCGTAATTTCTATCTGTCTGTCTGTATATATGTACTCGCATCACTAGAAAATGGCAAAAGAGAATTTAATGAAAATCGTGTAAAGTCTGGGAATAAGTCGCTACAATCTAGATGATAAATAATTTTATTAACGCTGAGAGAAGTGATAGTTTAGAGAAAGGCCTAAAAGTTAATT
Organism: Anabrus simplex; assembly: GCF_040414725.1. Taxonomy (NCBI): domain Eukaryota; kingdom Metazoa; phylum Arthropoda; class Insecta; order Orthoptera; family Tettigoniidae; genus Anabrus; species Anabrus simplex. The sequence goes on from NC_090266.1 coordinate 804,477,859, forward strand.
TTGAAAAATTTATGTTATTAGTGGTCCTATCTTAATGAAAATCGGTGTGCAAAGTCGGGAAATAAGTCGCTGCAATATAGGCTATTTATAATGTTATTCACTCTGAGTGAATGGTAGTTTAGGGGCAGGCCTATAATGTGATTCTTAAATATTTGTTATTAGTGATCCTGTCGATAAATAATAAAGTTATATATTATTACATTTCTGATCATTTATGTCTTGTACATTTTTACTGTACCGGCTATGCTAACAGAGATATTCATAAATTTGGATTTTTGTTATTTAAGTCCATATCAGCGCCGAGTCACGAGAAAATGGGCGAACAGAATTTAATGAAAATCGATATGTAAAGTCGGGGAATAGGGAACTACAGTCTAAGCTATAAATAATTTTATAAGACGCCCTAATATCACAGAGTCGAAAGAAAACTAAATATCGCCATAAGACCTATCTGTGTCGGTGAGACGTAAAACAAAAAGAAAAAAAAAAACTTAATGTGAAGGCCTACAATATAGAAAGCTCAAAAAACTGACCAACATTACATTGACCACTGTTTGTTGTGATGTGCTTCGTGTCTTCTGTTGCCACACATCGCTTTACGTCGCACCGACACAGATAGGTCTTATGGCGACGATGGGATAGGAAAGGTCTAGGCGTGGGAATGAAGCGACCGCGGCCTTAATTCAGGTACAGCCCCTGCATTTGCCTGGTGTGAAAATGGGAAACCACGGAAATCCATCTTCAGGACTGCCATCAGTGGGGTTCGAACCCATAATCTCCCGGATGCAAGCTCACAGCTGTGCGCCCCTAACCGCACGGCCAGCTCGCTCGGTCGTACCGAGTATACTGTAACAATCTGCCTGAATATTGGCGGGAAGTAGCTGGGGAGTTACATAACTTTCTTCTTTAGCATGCCATACCTCTGGTTCATAAATTTTCTGATACTACGGGTACGTAACACACTGGTTCATCATAGCATTTGAGATATCCAGTCCCTCCTCCGTGGCACTGATTGGAATAATAATAATAATATTAATAATAATAATAATAATAATAATAATAATAATAATAATAATAATAATAATAATAATAATAATAATAATAATAATAATAATAATAATTGTACCGGGCGGTACACCTCCACGCCGCTAATTTAAAATGTGCGCCAGTTGAAACTCCTCTGCTGGAGGAAGTCTGAACTTTATTGACGGTATTAATTTTCAAGTTTCTGAGAAGATGTCACTACCTGGAAATTTTAGAGTTTTTGAACTGTGTCATTTTCGACGTATTTTTGTTTTGCTTGTAGTAAGAAGTGTGAACTTTCTCTTCTAGAGGACACTACTGAAGATCAACAATAGTGCACCCTAGTGCGGAGTGAAAGAACTATTTTTTGGAGAAATTTTTATTTCAAAAGTTTGTTTCTTGTTAAATTTCTTTCTGTTATTGTTTAAGTTGGCTGTATACCCCTCTCTTTCCCCTTGTTTTGTATTTAGCCAATCCCGAATTTCTTTTATTAATTTCTGACCAATCGGATCTATCTTCCCCCAACTTGAAGATGTTGCTGTATCCTACCCAATAAAGAGTTTGTGGGAGGGTGTTTTCATTCCCCTAACGCCTCGAACCTTCCGCGAGAGAATATAAACTGCTGATTTTAGGGTCTCCGGGCCACTTCTGTTCCATCTTTCAGTGTGTAAAGTACATAGCAGGGGGCGGGAAGCGCCTCTTTCTTCGGCAGCGGTCAACAACAAGGTAATGGCCAATTAATAACTTCTTTCTTTGCTAGCTCAGCAGTTTAACTCTCGGGGCGGGTCCGAAGTTTTTCCATTATGTAACCTTCCTTAAAAATGTAAAGAAACTTGTATCTATTCTATCTGTTAAACTACATATTGGGATAGAGAGTGCTTAACCCTCTCGAGCTCCCACTCATATTGTTTTGAGGTGAACTTATTTTCTCAACCTATTCTTCCTTAACATTATGTAAATTTGTTTCTTTTCTAAAGTCACCTCCGTAGTATGGGATTAGCCCTTGCATCAGTGGCCTAGAGCCAAATTAGGTTTTGAAACAAATACATTAGGAGTGCAGATCGCCTCCTCTCAAATTGTTTCTTTAGAGGTCATTGTAATTACCCTTCTTCATTTAATTGACCTCTGTAGGTTGGGTATGTTACCCCTGTGTCTATGTCCTGAGAGGACAACTTGAAGGTGGAGTTTGGTGTGGCCTTTGAGAGACTTAAAGTTGAGAGCGAGTGGCTCTTTTTCGAAAATTGAGTGTTGTATGCCTCGTGGAGGCTTTTCAGTGTAATTTGGAGCAAGTGCTCCTGAACATGAATGGGGTTTTCTGCCCCTCTGGTAAAACTTATTTTGAAGTAAGGTTGGGCTGATTGCCCACGAATTGTGAAGTAAGGGCGCTGAGCCCAAATCCAGTAAATATTGTACCTACATTTTGTTGACTTGCTACTCTGTACCTGCAATGCTTGTTATTTCTTCATTTTAAAAAGAAAATATAACCTTGTTAAATTTTACATTAACTCTGATTCCGTAGTTTGAGACCCGTTCACGCCCGCACCTTCTTTCACCTCTACCTACCGCTAAAACACGGTAACAATAATAATAATAAGAAGAATAATAATCCTTGTGGCTATTTCTAGCCGAATGCATCCCTTGTAAGGTAGACCCTCCGATGAGGGTGGGCGGCATCTGCCGTGTGTAGGTAACTGCGTGTTATTGTGGTGGAGAATAGTGTTATGTTGTCCCCGTTTCTACCATCAAGGTAATTTGCCCCAGACTAGTCAGCCGATCTCAGGCGTGCTCAGTCCAAACTATGATAAAATAATGCCCTAAAATACATACACCCTGGATCTTGATGGGGAACATATAACTAAATACGGACACGGTGAGGTCAATTAAAACTACAAATAAAGCAAGGCGAAACATGACGTCAGTTTTGGAGGAAAATCTGTTTATTAAAATAAACAAGATAATATTTAAAAATATAGCAAAATTGTCAAATAATCCCGATTTTACATGACTTACATTGTTGTTTCTTCAGCTTGATAAAGTCCATCTTGAGAATCATAATATATTACAAATTTACAATGTATGCCGACACACATACTTAACATATCATATAAAATCTTGAGGTTTCATTAATTTTAACACATGGACTTGCATGTTCGCACACGCTCCTGGCTTTACTTTTTGTTAACACTTTTAACTGTAGATGAGTACGTTCCCCATTTCTGCACACTTGATATTGCCGTGGGGTCGCTAACCTTAAGAAAAGACGTGATTTAATGCGCAAAAAGGGGGTACAAAACTAACCTAACTGTACAATATATAACTCGCTGAGTGGTAAAACATCCTATGCACAAAATATATACATCTCGAGTCGTGAGCAATCTCCTGAGCATAGCAAACAATGTGGATCGGAACCACACAAAATCAAGATCACAGAAATGGCAAAATATATATACATTCAACGAAACAAAACGTGATGTCATATTTTCCAGGGCTCACTAAGAAAAGCATGCGGTATTCATGCAACTCGCACCCATTCGAAGTTTCAACGGAAATAAAAGGAAACATAATTAGACTTTAAGCAACACCTCCTATTCAACGCAGGTTCCTGTAAAATAATTAAATGACACAAAATCAATAAACTGGCGGACTTTACAATATCACGCACAAATCAACGTGGATTCCTGAAATGGAATTACGTGACACAAATTCATTTAAAAAAATGACAGAGTAGGCTTTACCTTTCAACGCCTAATTCAACGTTGTATCCTGGAAAAGATTACATGACAGAAAATATTCCTCAGCGCGGTTATATCATAAAAGAAAATCCGAAACAAACTCCGCGATATAAAACTCTCGTCAACTGCAAAACCCGTAGAGACATGGACAGAAACAATAAAATCACGAAGTATAGGCCGCTCAAATTCTCCCCGGTAGACAAAAATATCACCCTCGCCAACACACGGCGGAATGACTCAAAGTGGAGATCCACGTCTCCCTAAATAAAGCAGCAATACCAAAACCACAGGGTCCAAACCTTTACACACGCTGCTCAACAGTCTACCCGAGACAAGTCACACAAACAAGAAAATGCAGGCCTTTCAGACGAGGAACGCATCCTCTTACTCAAAATTACTCTAAATAAAAAGTCTCATGTCCTAAAGTTGCATAAAACCCGAAGAAATATGTAGGACGTCGTCTAACATTCTCTCGCATGAAAGAAACACGACCGCGCTGGTCACGAATCAAAGCACTCGCCAACTCTATAATAAATATGATAAACTGAAACTAAGAAAATGGCCACATTGACAATAGATCATGTCCGAATATCGAAAAGTTACTGAGATATCTCAATCCCACATCGCGAGGAACTCGTATGGATAATAATAATATTAAATTAATAGTAATAATAAATTTTACAGAAATTTTATTCTAATATTCGGAACTCGAAATACGAAACAGCGTTCGTTGAATTCGGGAATCAATTACTAATTTACACCCTAGATATACAAAATAGTCGTGAAGATGACCCTAACAAATTCATGGATCCACACTCCACCGTCTTACACACTCTCATTTACACATCATGCAATAAATCCCAGAAAACGTGACGGCATGTTTCCGTACACTTTGAGCTCCCATTAATAATACTTTAATCTAGTCCTTCCTGACTTTAATTTGAGTCCTTATTTACATTTTCAATTAAGCCCCGAGACGTACACTGCGTCTCAAACATCAAAGCAAACAAATCAAAAATATATATGAGGCAAAAATAAGAAACTGACTCGTAAAAGAAATGATGCTAACCACTCAGCTAAATCAATCAGAATAAAATGTAAGAAAACAAGCTGCAACCTCATGCAAACGGCCCACATTTACGTTACAATTATATTTACATTAACAAGCTTCCTATCATTTACTTTAAATAGGACGTAGTCCTTCCAAACAAAGCTACATCTACTGAAATTAAATATCAAACTAACCTATCCCCTTTTGTAACATTAAACACGTTCACACTCACATAATTACATTGAACACTCTGTACTCACCTGTTTTGTTGACTTATCGCCGCCCGTCTTCAGGAAACAGCCGACCCCAACTTGTTTCTAGCCAGCTATATCTATGATGACACTCTGTACTCAACTGTTTTGTTGACTTATCGCAGCCCGTCTTCAGGAAACAGCCGAACCCAACTTGTTTCTAGCCAGCTATATATATGATGATGCTGCCTTCAGAAAAGACTTGGATCAGTCCTTTTGTCTCCATCGAGGGGTAGAAAAGTGATGTCGTATTTTTCGTTGCTGCTTCTGCTTCCGGATGTCGTCTAAAACCTCCCCACGTTCACGATGTAGAAACTAGGTCAAGATCAACTTGTTACTAGAATACTACTGTCGGGGGGTAATTTCCAGTGACCGTGAAGCCAGTTCCCATTCGGTCGCGGAACCGCTTCTCTTATCTACTCCCGTAACTAGGTCAAATATTTCCCATTTACAAAAGGCTGGACTGGAAATTGTAAAGTTTATGCCCTCAGAAAACTATTTACACAGACAGGCTTCTATGCATTTTGAAATGATTAAATGGAACTGTTCTCTCCCTTTGGTAATCGTAAGTCAAATGCCATTCTCCCAGTATTAGAAAACTTGAATAGATTAAAAGCAGGCTGAGCGTCTTCCAACAAACTTTTACAAGTCCCCACACGATCACTCACGTAAACAAAAACTTCTTCTTTCTATGTTACCTGCACAGAATCTCGCCGAATAATAGGGGTAACTAACTAACGTGGTCATCGTTTTTATTAACTCGTTCTCGAAGATGCCGTCGTATCCTCGATTGGGGCCATCTCTTCCCTAGACCAATGCCTACCCATATCGACGATGACTCTATCGTTTCATTGGCTCAACACATCGCGTACCTGACGCTTACTTCATACATCTCTCGTGGGCGACCCTAGCCTCTCGCCGTTCATCCGAAATATTGTCCATTGGAGTTCTATTGTTTCCCTGTTCTGCTTTGTGTGCGTCATGTCAAAATTCCACCTTCCAAACTTAGCTGGCGAGCAAACAAACCCGAGCTCCAAGCTCCCTGCAGAAATTGCAACATGTGCTGCTGAATATAATGTTTCCTGCCAGTTACTAGTACTTAGTAAAATGAAATATTCTCTGTATATTTGAATAAATAACTGATTAATTAAATGAGCACTTCCATAAGGGCTCAATTTGTAGTGTGTGAGTTTCAGGGATGTTGGGGACAGCACAAGCACCCAGCTCCCAGGCCATTGGAATTAACCAATGAAGGTTAAAATCCTCGAGTCGGCCGGGAATCGAACCGGGGACCCTCTGAACGGAAGGCCAGTACGCTGACCATTCAGCCAACGAGTCGGCCACTGATTGGAATGAGCAGTGTGCACACTTACATGAATAATGGCACGGGTGTGTTCACGGCAATCTGCGGCCTGGTCATTCCAGCACTGGGACTTTGGACTGTTAGATCGGCACCGTAGTACTGATCGTTAAAGTGAGAAAACGTGCGGTTTTTCACTTGATCGAGTATTTTGTCGCTACATATCTACTGTCGTTTTTGTAATGACCTGTGTTGACTTCAGTTAAAAAACCACAAAGCAGTCCTGAGAATACTGTAGCGAAGCACTACAAGAGCGGTGAGGCTGGGTGGTAGTGAGTATTTCGAATATCTCTCCAGTTGTTTCAAGTGAGTAGTCCTTGATGAGGTAGTATTCGGAGAACCGAAGAAGAGTTATGTGAAATATTGAGCACCCAGTTGAAGGAGGCCCTTTGGACTCGACTGTAATTCATCCTGATCATTTCTAAGATTGGTAATGAGCCTTCACTGCATTTTACATTGTTCCATCAATATAAGAAACCGAGATGCGCATTCTTCATCGACTGTATGTTCATTCATCATTGCACTGAAATACGTTATAATGTGTTTAAAATGGAGTTTTCATCTTCCATGTTGCAGCTGATAAAGAACTTCATAATGAAAGTTCAAGGTGCATCTTAGTTCGGTTACTCGCTATTTAGCTATTTTCTGAAAATATTTATTTATTGCAGGTTTCACCAAGACTAAAACAAGTTATATTATCGAATACTTCGTGTTTTCAGTACGCAATTTTACCAAAAAAAAGCTCGGAAATAATTTCTAATATCTTGATCATGCACCAGAGAAGTATTTAGTTTCCAATAGCCGTGGCCATGAATTAGAAGCCGTGATGTTGCCGTATATTGAAGGTGAAGGGCACAATGGTCACTAAAGAGTAATACCAGAACCGTTACACTGTAAAGCATCTGCTTCATACCTCTAGACATCTAAGTTCTAGCGATCTTGACCCTGTGCCTTCGCGGACGTAGGTAAATTGTACATTAGTGCCATGCTTGGTATCGCACACGCCGTGAAGGTGAAGTCCTTCCACTAACGCCTTTAAACTACCACTACAGTTAAAAGTTCCAGTTTGATCGCTTGTAATGAAGACGCAATTGAAATCGCCTGCTAAGATCAAATTATTCTGTGTTCTTTGCACGAAATATCTGATGTAGGCCTACTCATCAAATATACATTCTCGCTCATGCCGGTCTTGAGAATTTGACGGGGCTAATATTAAAGTTGAATGTATCTTCACATTTTATCGTAGCAGTTCTGCCACTGGGACGGCATTCAACTTCAGATATAGGCAATCTTGATCTATAAACTATCGCTGTATCTCAATCAACGATTCAACGTTCGCTACATATTCATACCCGACTAGCCAATCTAGATCAGGGTCATTCTGGAGCGATAGTGGATCTACTTTCAAGAAATATTAGAGAAGAAAACCTGTTTTAACACTTCCATCCATACAGTAGTCAAGGTAGCCCCGTAACATAGGTCCCCCAAGCACTTACAGCAGCAATCTAAGTGCAATTTTTGTCAAGGCAGCACTGTCTTACTTGGAAGTGAACACATATTTCGCATCGTGAGTTATCTATTTATGAACCTCCGGAGATATACGACGGCCTACAAATTACTTCGCGTCTGTGTAAAATATGATTTAGCTCCCTCACGTGCAGTATTTTTTTGCTAGTTGCTTTACGTCGCACCGACACAGATAGGTCGTGGCCTTAATTAAGGTAATGCCCCAGCATTTGCCTGGTGTGAAAATGGGAAACCACGGAAAACCATATTCAGGGCTGCCGACAGTGGGATTCGAGCCCACTATCTTCCGGATGCGAGCTCACAGCTGCGCGCTCCTAACCGCATCGCCAACTCGCCCGGTGCAGTAGTTTTACTAGTAGACTTTTCTGGTGAGTAGATTTAGGCACAGGTGTTTTTTAAATATTGTCTGTCCCCTTATCCAGGTATCCGAACGGCTTTTCTGCGACTTCCATGTCTGTCCTCAGTGTAGATGTTAGTGTAGATCCAAAGTGATGTAACATTTCAGTGCTGATAGGTCCAGCTTCATTCATTTACAGGCGATACATGGGGTAGGTGTAACGGCGGCGTGTTACTGGCAGACTTGAGATGAACGTTTATGTACTAGTTGTATTTAATTGGGACCCATTTTCTTATTCAGTGCTCATGTCCTCCGTCCATACTTCACTAGATTGCCTCATTAAAGGACAGTTGTCAAACCTCGTGTCCGTGTTCAACGTTCTGGCATGCGAGTGTGTTATATTCGCGTCCCGCGGTGTGAGGTTCTAAAACTACTTTGTCTATAATTTGTGCATGTGAGGGTGGTTCAGCTGTGCTGATGGGCTGTACACTGTACACCTGGTTCCGTAATGTTTTGTTTACCCGTGATATGAGAATATGAAGTATTAATTTCTTCTAGGGCCGTCTCTGTGGTGTAGTTAGTGTGATTAGCTGGAGGCCCGGGTTTGATTCCCGACTCTGCCACGAAATTTAAAAAGTGGTACGAGGGCTGGAACGGGGTCCATTCAGCCTCGGGAGGTCAGATGGTTAGAGGTGGGTTCTAGGCGAGGTACTGGTCATTCTTCCCAGTTGTATCCCCCAACCCAATGTCTCACGCTCCAGAACACTACCCTTGAGGCGGTAGAGGTGGGATCCCTCGCCGAGTCCGAGAGAAAAACCAACCCTGGAGGGTAAACAGATTAAGGAAAAAAAGAAAGAAAAATTTCTTCTAGGCTAGGAAATGTTGGTGAAGTTACGTCACAAATAGTCTCAGTAAAGTTACTTATGGTACTGCTTCCGTCAGAATCAGTTAGCACAGTCTGCTGCCAGATTCTGCGATTCGGACAGTCAACTTGTAAATGCCTTGTTTCCTTACAGTACACGCGTGCTGTCCGTCTCCATGGCTGACTGGTCAGCGCGCTGGCCGTTGGTTCAGAGAGACCGGTGTTCGTTTCACGGCCAGATCGGGCATTTTTAACCTTAATTAGTTGATTGCAGTGGCTCGGGAGTTGAATGTGTGTGTTTTCCTTAACATTAATGATTGTGTCTATTTCAGTATAAGTTTCATTTCATCACGTGTTATATATATAGTAAAAATCAAATAATGATTCATTACACATGTAGGCTGGATAAAACAGTGAAAACCAAAAGCCAAAATTTCGAAGAAAAGTAATAAAAGCACGATTTCATTTGGCCCCCATATGGTAGAAGAATTCTACAGTCATTAACAAATACTTGCGTGGGAATGGGGTGCCGGTACTGATGTTCAATACTACCAAGGCGAATGCCGTTACTCACGTCAGAAAATTCATAACAGTCGGCCCACTTCTCATCTCGAATGTCCTTATCATTACTCGGGCATGCCGCCCGCTGCATAGCCTACTTTAGGTGATAAATTGAATACATGCACTCGCTTGGTAGAGGTCCGCGGCAGTAATTGTTACGCTTGGTTGAATGAACATTACAAGGGCGGAAAGCTTTCACTTCTTCGTACCGGGTGAGCTGGCCGTGCGGTTAGGAGCGCGCGGCTCTGAACTTGCATCCGGGAGAATCCCACTGTCGGCAGCCCTGAAGATGGTTTTCCGTGGTTTCCCATTTTCACACCAGGCAAATCCTGGGGCTGTACCTTAATTAAGGCCACGGCCGCTTCCTTCCAACTCGTTGGCCTTTCCTATCCAATCGTCGCGATAAAACCTATTTTTGACGGTGCGACGTAAAGCCACTAGCACATCTTCGTGCCGGGCTAATGACTTTTCATGTACAGTTAATGTAAAAAGTATTCGGGCAACCGCAGCTATCGCGAGGAGGCGCCCTAAGATGCGTGTAGACGGAGATATAGCGGTTTAGGAATTGCTTTTCCTGTCCACTGACATCTGCATTTATTCATATATAGCAAAAAATACAAACATAGCAGTAACAATGCCTGGTAAATCACACTAAGAAAGAAAAAGTCTCTTTTGCGGCGACAGGAAGTATTCGGACTCTCCAGTATAACAATAATTTAATGGAGGGCAGCGTCCTGATATTGTCCAAATATAACAAACTTAATACTTTGTTGCGTGGCCCTTGGCCTTTATTACAGCCTCAAGAGGGTTCGGCATTGATCTGACGAGGGATCTGGTTAACTATGTTGGTATTTTATCCAATTCTTCCTTTAGTGCTGTTATTAGTCTTGTTTTATTCGAAATGTCTCTCTTCCGGATTGCCTTCTCGAGAAAACTCCACAGGTTGTCGATGGGGTTTAAGTCTGCCGAATGAGATGGCGAATGTAGTCGTTTGGGCGTGTTATATAGCACCCCCCGCCGCGTGTTTAGCGCCGTATGCTGTCGTGTTGAAATACAAAATTGTCACGAATTCCTAACTGTTCTGCACTAGCCACCAGATTGTTTTAAAGCGTCTATGTATTTCATATGGTCCATGATGCAATCGATGGCACGAAGTTTTCCAACCCCCGATGTGCTCATACAGCCCCACACCATTACCGAGCCTCCTCGGTGTTTCACCGTAGCTTCTAGATTCGCCGGTTGTAGTTCCTTATTTGTCTTCCACCATACCGTTTGGCGTCCATCTGAACCAAAAATATTAAATTTTCTTTCGTCACTGAAAATAACCCTGTCCCAAATCTCAGGGGGGTCATTGCGATACTCCTTCGCAAACTGCAGACGCTTCTTGCGATTTGCTTCACTTATCCATGCCTTTCTACGGGCTATTCTACCATGAAAGCCTTCTGCGCGACACACATTACGCACTGTACTCACAGATAAATTCACTCCTCTCTTGCATATGTCGGCTGCTATTCAAGGGGTACTGGTCTTGGGGTTCTTCTGATGAGCCGCCTGTCCACGTCCGTGAGGGAGCAAAGGCTCCCACTTCGTGGCTTGTTTTCCACCCTCGTCCGGTGATCAAAACGTTCAATGACATCATACACCGTCGATTTTGGCTTTTCAGTGAGCGTTGCAATTTCTCAGAGTGTTTTACATTGATTGTGCAGCCGTACAATAAACTTGCGCTCCGATTCCGTTGTCTCCCATACTTCGTGACCCATGTGGACGCATTACAGTTCGTCCACTCACCTGTTTGTTTGATACTGTAATTCGGGCAGGTCGGTGGGAATCATATGACCACGTTATCGCACTCGTTATCTCCGCGTAAACCCCCCCAATATCCAGGTGTCCGAATACATTTTGTCGCCGCAAAAAGAGGCTTTTCTTTCTTATTGTGATTTACCAGGCATTGTTACTGCTACATTTGTATTTGTTTGCTACGTATGAATAAATTCAGATGTCAGTGGACAGAAAATGCAATACTTAAACCGCTATATCCCTGTCTTCACGCAACTTAAGGCGCCTCCTCGCGACAGCCGAGGTTGTCCGAATAATTTTTACACTAACTGTAGATAGTAAAACAGAGACGAATTTTACATACAGTACGTTTTCCCCGTTGCTCAATTGAATTGCCATAATTTGATCCTTGTTATGTTCAAGTTCTGCTCCTAGCTAACGATGGATTTCTAGTGGAGTAACCTATAGTTCCTACCCTCAAAAACGCACCGGCACTTAATATTATTTTTACGTACTGTTGTCATAATATTACTGATATTAGTTTCTGGTACCACTTCTGTGGAGTAGTGGTTAGAGCGGCCCGGGTACGATTCGCGGCTCTGCCACGAAATTTGAAAAGTGGTACGAGGGCTGGAACAGGGTCCATTCAGCCTCTTGAGATCAATTGAGTAGACTGAGTTTCGATTCCCATCTTAGCCATCCTCGGAGAGGTTATCCGTGGTTTCTTACCTCTCCTCCAGGCACATACCGGGATGGTGCCTTACTTAAGTCAACAGCCGCTTCCTTCCCTCTTCCTTGTCTATCCCTTCCAACCTTCCCATCCCCCCAGAAGGCCCCTGTTCAGCATAGCGGGTGAGGCTGCCAGGGCGAGGCACTGGTCCTCCTCCTCAGTTGTATATCCCCGACCCAAAGTCTCACGCTCCACACCACCGCTCTTGAGGTGATCTAGGTGGGATCCCTCGCTGAGTCCAAGGGAAAAACCAACACTGGACGGTAAACCGATTGAGAAAGAAAGAAAGAAAGAAGGAAAGAAAGAAATAAGTTACAGGTAGACTACTTAAATATGAAAACTAAAGTCACACTGACTTTCGCACTAGTTCTCTGCCACCCCATGGCCGCTTGCTGTGTTACGCATGAACTGTCTGAGGTCGGTGCCCTTTAAAAGTTGTTTACATGCGACAGTTCCTTGGCTTCCGGCACGTTAAAGTAAATTTCCCGGGTGAGTCAGCCGCGCCTGACGTTTTATGCTTTTAGGCATCCCACAGAGCATCCCTGGTGCCGTTATGGTCTATTCTCAATTGCCGTATACACCTCTGTTTGGAAGGTGGGTTCAAATCGCATTTGAGCCTGTACATTCACATTTTGTACTTCGAGAATCATCCACGGAGCCAATGTATCCGAATGCCCTCACGTCGTGGGTTATTTAATTAATAAATTATTTCCTTCTTAATCTGTTTACCTCCAGGGTTTGCTTTTCCCTCGGACTCAGCGAGGGATCCCACCTCTACCGCCTCAAGTGCAGTGTCGTAGAGCATGAGACTTCGGGTAGGGAGATACAACTGGGGAGAAGGACCAGTGCTTCGCCCAGGCGACCTCACCAGCTATGCATGAACAGGGGACTTGTGGGGGGGGGGGAAGTTTGGAAGGGATAGACAAGGAAGAGGAAAGGAAGCGTCCGTGGCTTTGTTATGTATCGTCCCGCCATTTGGCTTGAGGAGAAGTGGGAAACCATGGAAAACCACCTCGAGGATGGCTGAGTAGGGATTCGAACCCCCTCTACTCAGTTGACCTGCCGGGGCTAGATGGACCCCGTTGCAGCCCTCGCACCACTTTTCAAAATTTCTTGGCAGAGCCCGGAATCGAACCCGGACCTCCGGGGATGCAGGTAATCACGCTAATCTTTACACCACAGAGGCGGATATATTAAGTAATTTATTTGTTTACTTATTTATTTACTTATTAATTAATTTATTTTTAATCTGCTTACCTTCCAGGGTTGGTTTTTCCCTCGGACTCAGCGAGGTTTCCCACTTCTACCGCCTCAGGGGCAGTGTCCTGGAGCGTGAAACATTGGGTCCGGGGATACAGCTGTGTAGAGGACCAGTAGCTTGCCCAGGCGGCCTCACCTGCTATGCTGAACAGGGGCCTTCGTGGGGGATAGGAAGATTGGACGGGATAGACAAGGAATAGGGAAGGAAGTGGCCGTGGCCTTAAGTTAGGTACCATCCCGGCATTTGCCTGGAGGGGAATTGGGAAACCACGGAAAACCACTTCCAGGATATCTGAGGTAGAAATCGAACCCACTTCTACTCAGTTGACCTCCCGAGGTTGCGTGGAGCCCGTTCCAGCCCTAGTACCAGTTTTCAATTTTCGTGGCAGAGCCGAGAATCGAACCGGGGCCTTCGGGGGTGGCAGCTAATCACACTAACCACTACACCACAGAGGCTGACTATTTATTTATTATTTTATTTATTTATTTATTTATTTATTTATTTTGCCACTGTTCTAGGCCATTAGGGCTGCTTATGTGGATGTTTTATAAACATGGCTGGACGAGTATAGAATAGTTGGGGCTTTGAATCCGCTTGACTGAGCAACAGCCTGTTAGCGCAACAAGTATTCGAAAAGACGGCCTTCTGCAGAAATGTACGTTGCAGCACGCCGTTAACTGCCACCCGGGCTCATTGTAGCATTGTAGGTGTTACGGATTCACATGCTTCTGTAATGATGTTTCGAAGACTTTCAGAATTTTCCGGCTGCTGAGCCTACACTTCTTCTTCTTCTTCTTCTTCTTTATCTGTTTACCCTCCAGTGTCGGTTTTTTCCCTCGGAGTCAGCGAATGATCCTACTTCTACCGCCTCAAGGGCAGTGTGCTGGAGCTTCAGACTCTGGATCCGGGGATACAACTGGGGAGGATGATCAGTACCTCGCCCAGGTGGCCTCACCTGCTATGCTGAACAGGCGCCTTTTGAGGGATGGGAAGATTGGAAGGGATAGACAAGGAAGAGGGAAGGAAGCGGCCGTGGCTTTAAGTTAGGTACCATCCCGTCTTTTGCCTGGAGGAGAATTGGGAAGCCACGGGAAACCACTTCCAGGATAGCTGAGATGGGAATCGAACCACCTCTACTCAGTTGACCTCCCGAGGCTGAGGTGACCCCGTTCCAGCCGTCGTATCACTTTTCAAATTTCGTGACACAGCCGGAAATCGAACCCGGGCCTCCGGGGGTGGCAGCTAATCACACTAAATACTACACCACAGAGACGGGGAGCGTATACTACGTCCTTCAAATATCTCCACAGGAAGAAGTCCAGTGGCGTCAAATCCGGCGATCTAGCAGGCCAGGTGGCAGGTCCTCCCCTTCCTATCCATCGACCGGAATGTGCATCATTTAGGTAGATGCGAACATCTGCTGACATGTTGTCTTGTTGATACCACATGGTTACACGCTCAACCAGTGGCACATCCTCTAGCAGCAATGGTAGTTGGTCTTGAAGAAACGGTAGGTACCGGTCTCCTGTCAAATGATCCTTAAGGAATTATGGTCCAATTAGGCGATCACCCAGTATACCACACAATACATTTACTCCCCTTCGTGCCTGAAATCCTGCCTGCCTTACCCAATGGGGATTTTCAGCTCTCCAGTAGTGCATATTATGACGATTCACAGAGCCATTATTATGAAAGCTTGCCTCGTCCGAAAATCAAATGTGAGATACAAACGCTGGATCATTTGCCACTTGCGTCAGTATCCATGCACAGAAATCAACACAAGCTTCGAAATCTCGTCCGTGGAGTTCTTGATGTACAGTGGCCACAAAAAGTATTCGTACACCTATGGAATGTGATGGAATATCATTACGGCATACGAGCTGAACTCAGATTTATAAATGGCATAACGACAGACATCAGATATACACGCTGAACATACAGATAGTTTAAAAATGTAATTTGATCGGCATGATACTGTATACATACTGCAGATCGTACCGCCAAGAAAGTATTCGTACAGTGCGGATGTACTGTCTTTGTAATTGGTTAAATCAGTTGTCGCACAGATTTTCGCCGCTGTGTCTGCAATAGGGGTTGTTATCTCTTCAGTCATCACTGTTCTATCGTTGCCGTAAGATTATTTAGTATGGGGCGAAAGGAAACGGAACTTTCATTGAGTCAACGAGAGAATATGGTGTTAACTGTATAAACAAGGTAAAATTTATCCTCAGACTGGAAAACAGCTGGACATTAGCTTTACTACGGTGAGTTCAATAGTTAATAAATACAAGCACAGCGGACAAACAGAAAACAAACCCAGATCTGGTCGTCCAAAAGTGCTGACAGTACGGGAGCGACGCATTATTGTGCATTCGACATGAAAGGAACCATTTCGAAGTGCTGCATCCATCGTCGAGACCTCGCTTCAAGGTCCAACAAAATGGTGAGTGTGCAAACTATAAGGAATGTATTGCACAGTGCGAACCTGCGTAGTAGATGTCCACGAAAGAAGCCATTTATAAGTGAAAGAATAGGCAGAAGCACCTACAGTTCGCGAAAGAGTATTGTGAAAAGACAATGGACTTTTGGAACACCGTTATTTTTTCTGGTGAAGCGAAATGTACACAGTTTGAAACTGGTAGGAGCAGCAAGGTTTTGGCGGAAACCAAACACCGAACTTGAACCTCAACACATAGGTAAAACACGGAGGAACGAGTGTGATGGTTTGGGGCTGCATGGCTGCGAATGGGGTAGGAAACCTGGCATTTATTGATGGTATTATGGATGCCCGGAAGTACATAGATGTGTTGCGCCATAATTTAAGCAGCAGTGCACACAAGCCTCATCTGGAAGGAGTTTTCCACTTCCAACAATACAATGATCCTAAGCATTGTGCCATGATAATCCGTGAATGGTTGTTGTACAATGCCCCAAGAAGACTTCTCATTCCACCACAGAGTCCAGATTTCAATCCCACAGAGAACCTGTGTGATCATCTAGGCAAAGAAGTGCAAGTACGCCATCCTACTGGTAAAAAACATCTTAAAGAGATACTCTCGGATGCAAAGTCCAACATATCTGTAGAGTACATCAGACGTTTAGTTAGCTCAATACCAAGACGTCTGAAACAAGTCATCAAAGCTAAAGGCATGCATACAAAATGTTAAGACCGTGTTTGAACAAAAACATCGGCAAGTTTTGAATCATCTAATAGTGTACGAATACTTTTTGTGTTAAAAGAGGAGTTTATTTGTTTATTATGTTGAGCGCAGTAAATCTCACAGCAATTGTACAGCAAGGTGTTGTCTTTTCTTTATATATATATGTCTCCCTGGGTGTGTTCATATTAGTTCATGGTGCTTAATACACAAGATAGACGTCAACATGTTGGTGTACGAATACTTTCTGTGGCCACTGTAGTTGCAGGTGATACGGACGAAAAAACAACAACTGAAATGCAATACCCTCACAACTGACGACTGGCTGATGTTGGCCTGTTGTGCTACTGCCCGGGTACTCGTGTAAGGATTCTCCCAGAAAGTGTCCAAAACCATCTCAGCAGTTTCACCGGACGTAACTGGTGCCTCTCTAAGAGGACCTGTTTGGGAAAGTGATGAAATTATACGCAAACGTCGCTGCACCCTTCTAAACGTATTTGCGTTTGGTTGTTGTCTGTGTGGAAATCATTCCTGGTAGAGGCGCTGTGCTTCCTGTGCGTTCTGTCTTGCTTCGCCTTAGACGAGGTGCATGTCAACATACTCATCTGTTGAATACATTGCTTATAAACGACCAGGACTGCTAGGCTACACCAAGTGTCAGGCCACTACACGTTCAACATGCATGCTGCCGGTCGAATGTGGCACGAATGGCCTCTTGATCCTCAAAGTTTAAAATGTAAATAAAAATACTTATCGCTCGTGGGATTCGAATCCACCTACCAACGCGAAATGCGTCAACACGTCTGTGGTTGGTCCACTACACCACAGTGACTGTTACCTCTTGCTTATCAGAAAGCATACTTGGTTTAAAACTACGTCGCGCTTCATAAAAACGCACGTTTTCTATCAGTATGCCATCGCTTATAGCGATAACTTCATAACCAATCGAAAGCTTGTAATTGGCACGTACATTTTACATAACCGTATGACAGTTTGATGTATTGTATAAATACCTGTCGCATACATGTTTTTGCAAACGTGTGCAGTGATGATGCAGTAAGTGCTTTAAAGGCGACTGTAGCTTCGTGCACGGCAAAGGAAATTCGACCATTACCCTACTGACGTTCGTTGAGATGCCTAAAAGCAGAAACGTCAGGCTTGGCTGACTCACCCGGTATTTAAAGTTTTCAAATAGGAGCGAGTTCGCCTCTGTGGTGTAGTGGTTAGTGTGACTGGCTGTCACCCCTGGAGGCCCGGGTTCGATTCCCGGCTCTGTCACAAAATTTGAAACGTGCTGCGAGTGCTGGAACTGGGTCCACTCAGCCCCGGTAGGTCAAATGAGTAGAGGTGGGTTCGATTCCCACCTCAGCCATTCTCGAAGTGGTTTTCCGTGGATTCCCACTTCTCCTCCAGGCAAACGCCGGGATGGTACGGATCTTCAGGCCACGGCCGCTTCCTTCCCTCTTCCTTGTCTATCCCTTCCATTATTCCCACAACCCGCAAGGCCCGTATTCAGCATAGCAGGTGAGGCCGCCTGGGCGAGGTACTTGACATTCTCCCCAGTTGTATCCCCCGACCCAGTGTATCCGTGTCCTCCCATTAGTTCCGATTCCCATGAGTTCCGATTCCCACCAGTTCCGAATTCTTCCGCGAATTGACTATCTGCCAATTACACTACTTGAGCGAGTCCCGTCAGTTTCGAACACTACTTGAGCGAGTTTCAGCTTAGTTTTCTACAGCAAAATTGTATTAATTTGTTTATTACTGAAACAAATAAAGTCCATTGTTAGCGCCAGCCGGGAGTGCGTGCCCTCTTTAATGAATTGGCTCTTCTAATAGAGGGGGGCGAACGCTATGCACCGGTAGCTCCCATAAGCAGCTTTCGCTTTCTCAGTATCTGTGTCATCATGTAGCTTCGTCAAAATAATCAGTTTTGAGTTATATTTACGAAGTTCTTAAAATAGTATCAGCATGTCGCTTCGTCTTTGAACTGTTTTTTTTAAAACCTTATTTACAAGTCACTTAGTATTCAGCATGTAGCTTCGTCAAATTCGTCTGTTAACTGAATTTTTATCTTATTTACAAGTCACTTAGTAATCAGCACGTAGCTTCGTCAAATTGATCTTTTACGTGAATTATTCTTCTCTTTCTACTCTAATCAATATATACAGCAAAAGAAACATTCCTTAAAAATACTGTTAAATCAACGATCTCTTCAAACTGTTAAGTTGCTCTTTGGATTCTGATGATGATGATGCTTGTTGTTTAAAGGGGCCTAACATCGAGGTCATCGGCCCCTAATGGTACGAAATGAAACGACAAAGTAAAAGTTCAAAATTATCCACTGACCAAAATAAAAAATGTCATGAAGAATGAATGAACGCATGAATGAATGAATGAATGAATGAATGAATGAACATGAATTTAAAACAATCAGTGGAACCGACTCAAAAAACTATCATAGTTAATAGTATTACTGACCAAGGGACCACGTCCAAAAGCAAATCGAGGATGCTTGGTGTCTAAATGGGTCCAAAATACAAGTCAAAGGCCCCTCAGAATGATACTTATCGCTAGTGAAGTAGAACCATGGTATCTGTCCTGTTGCGGCACTAAGCAATGGTAGCAGAGACTTGCGGTATTCCACACATTATTGTACTACTCAAAGCTTATGAAATTAGACATTAATACAGACCTATGTTTTTCTCACTCTGCGGCGCCATTCACAGGCAACGCAAACCTATGATGTTCATCACATAAGAGTACTAACCACAGGGACCTCTCCCTATCCCGTGGTGTTCCTCAGATAGTGGGTACTAATCACAGGTAAGGCAGGTCCATGGTAGCTATCATCCCATGGTCCCGCTCATATGGTGGTACTAATCACAGGTACTGCAAAAGCCGACCGCGCGGTGCTCCTGTGTGCTACTAATCACAAACCTATTTCGTACCTAATATAGTGGTACTACGCACAAGTAAAAGCGACCCTTGGTGTTCTCCGCGTGGTGGTACTAATCACATGTAGTTGCATGGTTCGAATACAATCATCCCTTGGTCGCCCCTTTTAGTCGCCTCTCACGACAGGCAGGGGATACCGTGGGTGTATTATTCGTCTGCCTCCCCCACCCACAGGGGGTGTGTGTTTGGTCCGCGAGAGGTATTTTATTTCCCTCAAGTCCGCCGGCAAGCCGGTTAGGACCCCCCTATCCGCCACCTGGGACGCGCCACGTGGGAGTATCACCTCTCCCCCTGCTACGCCTGCGTAGCAGGTTCGTGGTCTTTGGATTCTGTCATCCATTGCAACATATTTTCTTTTCCATTTTGTGGCTTGCAAATTCAACTCTGCCCGCATAATTTCGTCTGAAATTTGAGACTCCTTCAAACACAACACCAAGTCTCTTACACGGGGATGTGGTTTTCCACATTTCAAATTCAGCTTATGGTTCCAACCCTGTACAGAG
The DNA here is from genome assembly GCF_040414725.1 of Anabrus simplex. NCBI lineage: Eukaryota > Metazoa > Arthropoda > Insecta > Orthoptera > Tettigoniidae > Anabrus > Anabrus simplex. The sequence goes on from NC_090266.1 coordinate 804,497,949, forward strand.
TTATTCGTTCTATGCCTCTTCCCATGGCAATTCCACATTTCAATCGGAATATGCACATTTTTGAGCCATTGCTCGACAAAGTAATCAAAAAACACGATTAACTTTTCATTGGCCGGGAGCGTGCTATGAATGAGTAGCCAACCGTCTTCTACTTTTTCTGGTTTGAGGAATATAAGTGCAGCACACTCCTTGATGGTGTTTCTGATTTCCTGGCTGGTTTTATACATACCCGAAAGCCCAATTTCTTGCACTTTTCTCCAAATACTTTGGCTGAAGTGGAAAAACAACCTTGCACTTGGACTCTTGGAAATACTTCTTCTATCGCTTTGATAGCTCCAACCTCAAAATCCATGTTTGCTATTTCAGGTGACCATTCAGGTATTACATTAAGGATTTTTTTGAAGAGGCGAACATAAGTGGCTTTGCTCTTGTTTGGAAGCAGTGCAAAAACAACAGACGTTACATTTATCTCCTCTTTGTTGCTTCCCAAGTCTACATGAATGGTGCACACTTTGCTACTGACACTCTTAAATGTCCCGTCCGTTAAGAAGTGTTTTTGTTTTGTTTTAATATTTCTTTACCTCTAGGGCTCGCAAAATTTCAATAATCTGTCGCCTTCACAGACGTCAACCAATAATAAGTTTGTGCCATCGGGCATAGAATACATAGAGTTTCTTCAGCTAAATTTACTTCATCTCGATGCATTGGTTCTTTCTGCACTCCTTGTGCTTTACTCCGCTGTCTGTACAATGAACTCTCTAAACTTTGGAACTGAGGCAATCGAGTCACTAACTCGTATCCTGTCTGATGCAAGTGTCCGATTTCTTCGTCGTATATCTGAAAAAAATACATGGCGTTAGAATGGTTCACTTTACCGCTTGTAATTATGTAATTCTTTATTACAATATTGTTAAATTACAATAATTGTTAAATAAGTAAGAATATCACATGAATCATATTAGATCTCTAAGCATGATGATATTATTCCTAAGCATATTATATGAAGATAAATTTTATATTACTTAATCATTCATGTTTTAATCTTAGCCTTATTCTTATAAATAAAGTTGTTAGCGTCTGTTTGTCTGTTTGTTTGTTTGTTCCACCATCACGTCGAAACGGCTGGATAGATCTCAACCAAACTTCATATTTAGAGTATACTCACCCCGGGAAAGGTTTCGATATGCGTATCATTTTAAAATCTTTGAAAAGACGGGGTTTTATAGGAAAACCATAACGGTTTTCCTGAACGGTTTTCCTCCATTTTCTCTTATACTATTGATTTTCTGTAAACTCTGTGGACCGTATGTGAAAGGTCTCTTCATTATAAACAACTTTCGTTATGTTCATAATTTACCTTACTCTTCAAATGACGGAGAAATTTACTATTTTCTGCCGATACCATGCTCTACATTGAGTGACCGACAGACCGATAACGAATATATGGGTTACCATGGCAACGTCTCTGACTGCTTGCCAGCAGGGAAGTAACGTATTGCCATTTTCCTCATCATTCCTTTAAATTCGTGGTTGTTCCTTGGGTAGAAAGCAAGAGAGTCGTCAATCGGCCATTCTGCGGGATATTGGCGGAATATCATTGGATGTTATAACCGTCGTCGAATAGCTTAAGTAATAACACAAATATTCATCTTCTTATCTGATTACCTAAGAATCCCTGCGCCTAAATTTCTCTCCGATTACCGCTTTCTTATATCCATAACTCACACCGGCATAATTTATTGAGGAGCATTTGATTTTCCAATACATTCACTTGGTATTTACATATTTGTCGTCATCCGGATGTCCTCAGTTATAATCCATTTTCTATTAATTTCAACTTACTAAACTGTATTGTTTTCTTCCTTAATTACCACGTATGTATGCGAGTGCTAATCCCGAATGCTGGACACTTTCCTTTGAGGAAATATTCTAAGCTATGCAAATGTATAACTTTTGGCCCAGGAAAATTCCGAAATATGGATGCAATTTTAACGGCGGTGCAGACCTTCGTTTCGGGGTAATTGGTGGCTAATCAGTAAGTTGTATCACAAGTCACAAAGCAAATGGCGTTTCATTTTGGAGAGATCTACAACTTTTGTCCTATGGCTTTTCGTCGTATTACTACCCCTAATACATTAAATACAGCTGTATTTCTCGATTTCAAGTTGATTTTGTACTTTTACACGTATATGTTATCATTTGGCACACTTATAGGAAAGGTAGAATCATGACATTCGGCATGCACATTGACATGACCATTGGCAATGTTATAGCCAAATTTTATGATTCTAGCTGTCACATGAGAATCAAAAATATAAAGTAGCATCCAAAAACTGTACAAAATTTCACCCCATTCAATGACTCTAACTCAGTCTAACCCTTGAATATAGGAGATACGGGAAGATGTCATAGGACCAACCATGTAGAGCACTGAAAGGGGCGTCTGATGGTGAAGTCCGTTTGTAGATACGTCGTAAAGTTACAAAGCAGTAACTATCGAAATAAAGGTCTGCACTTGTAGAGTGTGTCTGTACATTGACAATTTTGGCGAAATTTACGTACAGTTATCCGTTTTAGGTGTAATAATGATCATCTGCATACATTCAGTTCTGGTGTCTGTCTGTTTGTTAGTTTGTCTGTTTGTCTGTAACTTGGAAACTACTGGATATATTTCCACACAATTTGATATTTAGAATCCACCTGTCCTTTGGTAGGTTTTAAGGCAAATATTGTTTCTAAATCCCTGAATTGACTGGGGGATTATACGAAACCGAAACCGTCATTTTGCATTCTCACAAAAAATATTGTGCCCTTTTCAAGACACCCAATGCGGTGGTCTTCTTTCTTGATATGTGCGCCGGCTGCTCCTGCAAATAATGACAAAAAATACCTACCGCCTCATGTAGACTCTTCTACTCAGGGGTGGTGCGTTCTTGGATCCCTCGGGTTGAAGGGCCACACGTCGATCGGGGGGTGAGGAAATGAAAGATGGGGTAAACTAAACTATTAAATGACGGTGCCCAAAGACTGAATTAAAATGTAAATAAAATGGTTTATTTAACAAAATTTTCAAAGTAAAAAATGAAAGTAAAATGGTGTAAAATAAAATAATATGAAATGAAATTAAAATTTAAAACCATTAAAAGATCAGCGTTACAATAAATTAATTATCTGCCTTAATAAATTTCGACTGAAGGTCGATTAAATTTAAATATTCTGGGTTACATCGAACCACTGTCTCCATGACAATGACGTGACCACATTTAAAACACTGGTCAAAAATACAGCCTTATTTGAATAAATGATTTACAATACCTTGGAAAATGTCAGGTCACCCTCCAGCCTCCGTCATGATGAATTTAGTACTCCATCTTCAAGCTGATGTGGTTATCCGAGATGTCACACGTACAAACTTGATGCATTTTTACGATAGCGTTGCACACGTCCACATTTATATTAGCACTCGCAATTTTTTTTAACACTCCTATGAAGATTATTCAATGACACTGCATTGAGCACCTGACGTGAAGTTGAAAGTCTGGACTCCGCTACCTGCCTAGCCTCCTACTGTCGTCCCTCTCCCCCCTCTCAGTTTCTTTGTGTAAAGGATTATTGGTTATTCACCTTCTCTGACCATAACACTGGACTCAAGGTCTTAATGCCGCAGCATTCCACTAGCGAAAACAAAGTTCTTCTCCCTGTAACTGGCTTGACTAATTCTGCTCCCAAATATCTCACTTGCAATAGTAGTTCTATGAGAGTGTGGAAAAAGTTAAATGTAATGTTCCCGATGATATGTGGAGAATTTTATAATAATCGTCCTCCAAAATATGACCTTTCCACAAAATATACAAGCTACACGTGAACTAGGGAAAATGTCATGCAGCTACGTGTTACGACGAGATTCATTGTTCATTACGGTCCTAGCACGTTATAAGTTCATTCAAGGCAAGTGTTGAGAATATAACTACCATTGTCATTTGTTAATTTAATTGCCTGATTACCTCTGCATAAACTAAAGTTGAATAAAAGTTTGTCAAAGTGTTCATTTCGGCTGAGATATTACTCACACAAGTAAATACGTTACTCACTCGGATGCCAACAACTGTACAAGACTGAAAATTCTTACAAGACTGAAAATTCTTACGAGATGGAAGATTCTTACAAGACTGCGACTTCTCACAAGACTGCGAATTCTCACAAGACTGAGATTCACCACACTGGTGTCGCTGGTTTTGTAAACTGTCCTCCCCCACTTCTAAAATAGTTCTGTGGAAGGGATGTGGCGTAATAATCCTGCATTTGGGACCGATTTATCATACGTCCGTAGGTTAGAATTTTAGGAAATGTGTTCTAAACATTCCTAATTTTGGTCCGATTTAGGTGTTACATTGCGTTATGAGAAATGATCACAGGAAAATTTATACGACGGCGCGCGTCACTGGCTCTATTTTCTGCAAGAGTATGGCGCCTTCCCGCCATGACTGTTCATTTCCTGGGCGATACCACTCTTCCATGTAAAATTGAAAATTTCTTATTTAACCACTGATTAATCACACTTTTGCACTGATAAATCCTCAAATATTGTTTGGAAGTCAGGACACAATCTTTCACAGCTACTTCGGGCACCAAATCGCGAAATACTAGCTGTAGATTCCCGCTATGAAAAGACATTAAAATTTGCAATTTTGTGATTGGCTGAGACGTTCGCGCTCTTAGTAGCTTGGATTCTTCCATTTTCTGCCAAGGGATGACGGGCATTATTCGTTTCTCTCTCGCACTTCTAGGCAGGGCAAATTCCGATGTGCGGATTCACGTGGGAACTGGATAGAAAGTTTCCACTTCTCGTCGGCATCATAAACATAATTGGACGTACCAATCAGGCTAGCTACTTCCTGTTCGTGCCTTAAGACGTATTCTGTGGATATATTTTCAGTCTGTGCGGCGCCTGAATGTTGCTTTGTGAGACTGCAAGCTTTTCCCAGCCTACTGCAGTATTCCCATATGCGAATTATTAAACATTTAATTTATGCATCTATTATGCACATTCGCTTATGGGTGCAATATAGACAACCAAACTTAATGTAAATTTACCTGCCTTAATGGAAATTCATTTCTAAGCCTTTTTCCTCATGTGCATCATTTCAATACGAGGATTAATAAGGGAGATATCATTAACGGTCCGTTTTCCGGTACAAGTCCCACCGGACTTAACTCAAGAACGGGTGCGTGTAAAGCGGTTTTTTTTACAACTTGAAAATTACTGAAGATATTTGAGTCAAACTTTACATTAACATCCACCTGTCAAACGCTAGGTGTTAATCGTCAATAACATTTCATGTTCCCGGAATGGACTGGCGGTTTATAGGGAACCGAAATGGTGATTTTACTCTTACACAATATATACAGTACAAGACCAACCTGACTGGAAATCGACCAAACGTGATGGAATTCCATCTCTAAAACTTTTTTCATGTGCATTTTTTCGACAGCAGGATTAATAAGGGAGATATCATAAACGGTCCGTTTTTTCGGTTAAGTCCAGCGGATATAGCCCAAAAGGTGTTGTACGTGGAGCAGGTTCCTTATCTATCTATGTAAATGAAATCGTAACGACTGTGTGCCTGTACATTGACTATTTTGGCGAAATTTTCGTACAGCTACACGTTTAAGGGGTAATAATGAGCATCTGCATATTTTTTTGGTTTAGTTTCTTGAAAGTCCTAATTTTTACACTCCTCGCCGAAAACCCAGATTGCGGCATAATCTGCCAGTCGAAGAAGGATATTGAAATTTGACAAAATTATACGTTTTAGCCTGTAACGGACTGAAAACTTCGAAGATCTTTAAATTTTTTCCTTTCTATCCCGAAGAATATCGAAATATGGAGGCAATTTTAATGATGGTGCAGACCTTCGGGAAGTATTATCACATAACGGATGGCACAATCCCCGTTCAATTTCGAGTGATCTACAACCCTGGTCTTACGACTTTTTGTCGTATTTATATCCATTTTACGTTTGATTTCTCTCTATTTCTCGATGTCAAGTAAATTTATACTTTTCACATACATAATTCATACCTTTCATCACTTAGAGGAAAGATAGAATCATCATACTCTACACGAAAATTGGTCCACCCAGTAGCCATATGTGAGCCAAATTCTATGTATGTAGCTGTCACTTAATTATCCGGAAAGCAATGCAATGTGTGATAATCTTACACAAATTTTACCCTATTCCAAGTTTCTAACTCAATCTGACTCATGAATAGATGAGATATCATAAGACCAGCAATTTAGGCCGCTAAATCCGGCGTCTTATGGTACAATCCTTTCTCGATGTGATGTACCGTTTAGCAGCAATTAATCTGTAAATGAAGGTCTGCAAGATTGTAAACAAGCACATACTTTCGTATGTCGAACTATATATATTCACTGATGTCGATTTTGTAGCGATCGAGAAAGGGTGTGTCTGCTATTGTAATCAGTACTCCGCACACCGATTTTGACTGGCAGTAGGAATGGAGTCGTCCTCCAATTCCTGTGTAACTGGCATTAATAAGGCAGGCTTACGATTGTAATGAATAATTCACTTCTCGATTTGACTTTCAGAAGGCAAGGGAGCATGCAGCATACAGTCTTTGGCTGTAGGCAAGCGTTCCCGCAGTTATAAACAGATGTACCCATCTAAAATGTGACTGGCATTAGGCATACTGGCCTGCTATTTTGATGGAAAATCACCAACTTGGTGTGACTGGCAGTAAGCTGGCTGGCAGTTGGAAAAGGGGCCCATCATTATAATGATAACTGCACAACTCAGTTTTGACTGGTTGTAGGGAAGTTCCCTGTCATTATAATAAAAACTCCTCAATTTGTAATATGTCTGGAAGTAGGAAAGGGGGCTGCCATTGTAACGGAAACTCCCCAAATCGATTGTGACCGCGCAGTAGGCAATGAAGCCTGCAATTATAATGTAAACTTCCCAACTCGATTGTGAATGGCAATAGGCAAGTGAGTCTGTCGTTATCATCACAAATCCGTAACAAGCACTTTACACTGGAAACAACGTTTCTCGGATAACGCTAAGAGACATGCTATTTTAAAACAATCTTGTTTACTGCATGTACAGTATTTACTTCAATATTCGTATACAATGCAAAATACCGTGGCGAAGCACAGGTACATTTGCTAGTATTTAATATAATAATTTAAAGTGGCTCAAAAGTCCAACAACCCTGTGTTCATTTTCTGTATTTGATTAATAAAATAGCTTGTAAAAAATAAATAAAGAGAAGCAATAAGAAAGTAATATGAATCATCCTTACCTGCGAGATTGAAGTGTTATTCTCCTCGCGAGCTCTTTTCCTGGCCATGGAAGCTGCTTTGAACACTTCAACGCTGGCCATAACAGGAACAACATCATGATCCATTTCTTTAATCATTTCCCGATTTTTTAAAATCACTTTTCCGGCACATGGTTTTGCAGCACAAATCCACACTTCGCTTGATTTGTTATCGCGTTTCTTATAAAAACGGTAACCATTAAATATCAAAATTTGGTTTCCTTTAATGCTAGTTTTGAACTCCATGTTCATCTGCTCCACTCAAAGACACAAACACAAATTACTTGAAAATAGCCCTTAGGTGCCTGGTGGTAAGGCCATTAACTCTTGAGGTCGCGTCGTACTATTATTAGTCGATCAAATCTCAGAAATGACAGCTGGGTTTTCCAGAGACATTCGGAACTAGTGGGACTCATTTCCTTATTTACTCAGGCGTGAATACGCGATAGGAACTCATGGGACGTTTTTCCTAACCAATTTGTTTTCGGAACTCACGGGAATGGAACTCGTGGGACGGAACCAATGTATCACGCTCCAGGACACTGCCCTTGAGGTGGTAGAAGTGGGATCCCTCGCTGAGTCCGGGTGAAAAACCAACCCTGGAGGGTAAGCAGATTAAGAAGGAGAAATAGGAGCGATCTTCTGTTTTCACGCAACATTGACTTGCAACGGGAAGAAGGCCGATCAGCTTCGCAGGATGTTATCGGGCGATATTTGAAACACGCAGATCGTTAGAGTTTAATATAGGCTTACTATTCTGTCGCTTTTTACGCATTTGTCTCTTTCTATCCAGCTTACTCTCCTAATTCACATAAATATATATTTCTGAGAAAGATAAGTGTAAGAAATTATGGACAAAAATTAGGAGATGTGAAAAATCCGTCTTAGAGATGACTGAAAGTAGCTTTGCGAAATTGGAATAAAAATATAAAAATATGACAAAAACACGAAAATTCGGGGGGAAATATGACCATCATATGAAAAATTGCCGGAAAATGACAAAAAACGTTAAGGAGCCAAAATATGACTTTACATGACCCGTGAAAATTGCATAATTTCAGTCACCATAGATAAAAACCTACTTAACTTGTATTTTCCATGGAAATAATATAAAGAAATGACATGTCATAAACATCGGGGCCCAACTCATGGCACTCGATAGTATTCAAATACTGTAATGCATTCGGACGGAATACTGGGTTCTTTTCTTGACGTGAAAAATAGCACCTTTTGAACAGACACTCGCCAGTTTTACGGTGTCAGACAGATGGAAGCAGATTTTCACTCACTTTAAGAAACAACTCATCCCTTACTGTGGTAAAGAGTTGTTTGTAAGCTTCTGTCTTACACTGCCGGGGTCTAATGCTTGTGTAGATGGCGTTTTCCCAAATATTTTAATTATGGGCCAACGAAAGGTCTAAGGCCAACCCATAAATAAAAGAACGAAATTTAGTAAAGAGAAAACTTATGAATCCAAAATTTCTTCAAAGAAGTTCCTTCACTTCGCACCAGGGTGCATGTTCATAGTTTTTAGTAGAGACATCTATGAGACAAAGTCCAAAATTCTTGATAAATAGTAAACAAAAACACGACGAAATTAACACAGTCACATCTTCAGAGCAAAAGTTTAAGTAGATCCAGTTTTAAGTTCACAGTTTCTTCTGTAGAGGAGTACATTAAGGCGGAAAATTCAAATGTGCGGCGTAGAGGTGAACCAGCCGGTACAGTCTGATACTGTAATTCGGGCAGGTCGGTGGGAATCATATGACCACGTTATCGCACTTGTGATCTCCGCGTAAACCCCCCAATATAAAAGTGTACGAATACATTTTCTCGGCGCATAAAGACACTTTTCTTTCTTATTGTGATTTACCAGGCATTGTTACTGCTACATTTGTATTTGTTTGCTTCGTATGAATAAATGCAGATGTCAGTGGACAGAAAATGCAATACTTAACCCGCTATATCCCTGTCTTCACGCAACTTAAGGCGCCTCCTCGCGATAGCCGAGGTTGTCCGAATACTTTTTACACTAAACGTAGATAGTAAAACAGAGTCGAATTTTACATATCTACAGTACGTTTTCCCCGTTGTTCAATTGAATTGCCATAATTTAATCCTTGTTATGTTCTAGTTCTGCTCCTATCTAACGATGGATTTCTAGTGGAGTAACCTATAGTTCGTACCCTCAAAAACACACCGGCACATAATATTATTTTTACGTACGCTTGTAATAATGTTACTGATATTAGTTTCTGGTACCACTTCGGTGGAGTAGTGGTTAGTGTGTTTAGCTGCACCCTCGGAGGCCCGGATACGATTCGCGGCTCTGCCACGAAATTTCAAAAGTGGTACGAGGGCTGGAACAGGGTGCACTCAGCCTCCTGAGATCAACTGAGTAGACTGAGTTTCGATTCCCATCTTAGCCATCCTCCGAGAGGTTATCCGTGGTTTCCTACCTCTCCTCCAGGCAAATACCGGGATGGTGCCTTACTTAAGTCAACAGCCGCTTCCTTCCATCTTCCTTGTCTATTCCTCCCAATCTTCCCATCCCCCCACAAGGCCCCTGTTCAGCATAGCAGGTGAGGCTGCCTGGGCGAGGGACTGGTCCTCCTCCTCAGTTGTATATCCCCGACCCAAAGTCTCACGCTCCAGACCACCGCTCTAGGTGATCTAGGTGGGATCCCTCGCTGAGTCCAAGGGAAAAACCAACACTGGACGGTAAACCGATTGAGAAAGAAAGAAAGAAAGAAAGAAAGAAAGAAAGAAAGAAATAAGTTTCAGGTAGACTACTTAAATATGAAAACTAAAGTCACACTGACTTTCGCACTAGTTCTCTGCCACCGCTTGGCCGCTTGCTGTGTTACGCACGAACTGTCTGAGGTCGGTGCCCTTTAAAAGTTGTTTACATGCGACAGTTCCTTGGCTTTCGGCACGTTAAAGTAAATTTCCCGGGTGAGTCAGCCGCGCCTGACGTTTTATGCTTTTAGGCATCCCACAGAGCATCCCTGGCGTCGTTATGGTCTATGCGAAATTGCCGTATATCAAGCAACAATCGCCTTTAATCACTCATTGCAACATTACCTTTCCAAAAACATGTACCGGATGCAGCAGGCATTTACACAACGCTTCAAACTGTCATACGGTTATGTAAAAAGTACGTGCCAATTATGAGCTTTCGGTAGGGTATGAAATGAAACGAACGCTAAAAGCGACGGCATACTGATAGAAAACGTGTGTGCATTTGACAAGTGGAAGTAGTAATCCATCGAGTAGGCTTTCTGGAAATGTACTCGCTGCAGTCGGTGTGTTGTCATAGGTTAAGTGCGGTGCTGTAAATGCACCTGGTTTGGAAGGTGGGTTCGAATCTCCCTTGAGCCTGTACATTTTATTCATATTTTGTACTTCGAGAATCATCCACAGAGCCAATGTATCCGAATGCCCTCACGTCGTGGGTTATTTAATCAATAAATTATTTACTTCTTAATCTGTTTAGTTTAGAGTAATGAAGCATGCTGCGGACTAAATGACTTAAAAATTACAGCAATTTGTAAGGCAATTGTCTCGATATTGATAAAGCAAAGCAAAGTCATCTCCGTACAGGCCATAATGGTCTTTGGAGGGATGGAAGGTAAAGACTTCCACAATACGTATCCTCGGCTCTTGCTGGGGTAGAGTGGTCAGCGCTACGCCCGGCCGCCTTTGTCCCCAGGAATGAACATGGTACTCATTTTGGTGTAGGCTGAGTGAACCTCAGGACCATGTGCACCTCCGAAAGTGGAACTCTCGTTTCTTAAATGTTTCGACTTCCTGACAGGGAATCGAACTCACGCCCTTCCGGGTGAACTAAGCACGCATTTACCGCCTCGGCCAGGAAGCCCCTTGATATCGTTATGCAGTTTGAATTTTGTAGTGTGTTAATACATTCCGTTCTTTCTTTCTTAATCTGTTTACCCTCCAGGGTCGGTTTTTCCCTCGGACTCACCTTGGGATTCCACCTCTACCGCCTTAAGGGCAGTGTCCTGGAGTGCGATGCATTGGGTCGGGGGATACACTGTGGAGGAGGACCAGTACCTAGCCCAGGTGGCCTCACCTGCTATGCTGAACAGTGGCCTTGTGGAGGGATGGGAAGTTTGGAAGGGACAGGCAAGGAAGAGGGAAAGAAACGGCCGTGGCCTTAAGTTTTGTACCATCCCGGCATTTGCCTGGAGGAGAAGTGGGAATCCACGGAAAACCACTTCCAGGATGGCTGAGCTGGGAATCGAACCCACCTCTACGCAGTTGACCTCCCGAGGTTGAGTGAACCCCGTTCCAGCCTTCGTATCACTTTTTATATTTCGTGGCAGACCCGGGAATCGAACCCGGGCCTCTGGGGTGGCTGCTAATCACGCTAACTACTACACCACTGAGGCGAACCATTCCATGTTCTTGACCACTTTATTTCATTTTATATAGGCCTATGTCCAGTGCGGAGTCCCGGTTTCATATTGGCCAGCTTCAAAACGGAACATACAGAGAACAGACTGGATTACATATAGCAATGTAATAGAGGCTAACCTACTCACTACGTCAGACATCCCAGATCCAGTGTACGAGACATCTGTATAATTAACATTGCAAAATCCATAAAGTTCCACAATGAACACCAATTGATCCATCTAAGCCACATCGGTCCTTGGTGAAACCTGGAATGCTCCCAAATGACTGCTAAGTTAATAAGAAAATTCACAACAATCAAACGCTTTCCTGCATGAAAGAACTGCTTGACACATCGTAAAATGAATCCCGAAGTAAGAGGATAAATTATAGTTGAAGGAACTTCCGCCAGAAATGAAATAAAGACACACCTCTAACCAAAGTTTGGTCTATGATGAACAAAGCCAAAAAGAAGTCAAGCTCATCTAGAACAATTGATGCTGGATTGAGACTTCGTGGACTCCATTGCTTTACCCAGAGTATCTTATGATACTCCATATTTCTTCCCTTCATATGACCGAGGACTACGAAATCACATTATTATTTAATCCTTTACACTCCAGGAACTTACACAAGTCCTCAATAGGAGATGAATACATCGCCAAGATACGACCGTATTCAGTAGACATGATTTCACAACATCCATAAGGCAGTAAATTAGTAATCTTGCAACATTTTATGGATTTCTGAACTCAAAAGTATCCTTCCGTACGCTGGACAACACAGATAATTATTCCTATCTTGAAGTCACGAAAGGTCTCTCAGGAAACAGACCCATATCGACCAATAGCCTTATCATCATGTGTTTGTAAAATATTTGAAAGACTGTTGAATATACGATTGGAATGGTGGTTAGAACACTTTAACATACTGCCTGGTTCTCAGTGTGGCTTCCGGAAAGATAGAAGCAGACTCGACAACCTACTTCTACTTTCCCTAAACATGTATACCTAACAGCCACACATTTTCACACCTTGGGAGCTTACGACAATGTGAATGTTCCCAAATTTGCACGCAAACTGTACGCACTGGGTTTGCCTGAGCGCTACCTCAGTGGTATATGTGCCCTTTTCCAACGACACACCATATACAGAATGGAAGGTAACTGAATCACCAAATTAACACAAATAATAGATATTGAGGAGAGGATCAGAATGGTGCAAGTTTCAGGTGTGTAGCTTGCACCTTTCTTGAGAAAAGTCATGTTCTGGTATTACAAGAATTGCAACGCACCGCCTGGCGATAGCTACTAACGAGGCGGCCGGGGTATGTGTGAAAGGGTTCAACCCGGCTGCGGCGTGCTGTTGTAACTTCAAGGTCGAGCATACGCTGTCAACTAAAACAATAAAAACATGCACATCTTCTTCACAGAGGAACGACTAGCACTACTGCATTGACCGAGTTTTTGGACAGTACAGGGTGTAACTTCACGCTTTGAACTTAACAAAAATAATGAATGTTCAGTAACTATTCAACGATATGATATAAGGCGTAACTTGGCATATTCCAATGATGATGATTCGTACCCCTTATTTCTACCCTGAAGGTGTAAATGGGAAACCACCGGACACTATATTCATGACGGCAGTCAGTGGGATTCAAACCATTCACCATACGATTGCAGCAAACTAGCCCGAATAGCATGCCGCTGACAACTGCGCATGCTGCTCGGGTTGACAATCCCCTTAAAAAATACCATAACGAGAACTCATCCGTCCGGCTACATAGCGGAATAGCTTGCATGCTAAACTTCCATCCTTGAGGACCCTGGTTCATTTCCCGTCCAGGTGAGGGATTATTACATTAACAAGTGCATTCCAATGACCCGAGGACTGGGCGTTTCTGTCATCTGCAACACTTGTACGCAGCACACAAGAAGACACGAAACTCACAACCACCATATTTTCACGCAGCATCTCTCCTCTAATGGTTTGGCGTCAAGTATGCCCCCCGGCCATAAAACTCTGCCAAATCTCCTAAAACCCTAAAACCCCTGGACCCTGCTCGTTCTCATCAAAAAAGTCCGAGTTCGATTCCTGGCTAACGAATGTGGGGTTTGCGAAAGGAAATGTCATGTCCTATGTGTCAGATTCGACATAAAATTGGAGATCGCGTGGCTCATGATTGCAAAAGTAAAGGTCACGTAAAACTTTAAGCGTCATTTACCCTTTTAACCGAAACAGTAAGAACACAACGGCAAAACGTTTGTGTACTTTTAAGAGAATGACACACTCGACCAGACTGGTCGTGGAAGATGGTTTACAGGAGGTGTTCGAAATGTTCCCCATTGGCGGTAGTACATGTTCGGTATCTCTGAGAAAATTCTCTTAAACCCGCCTGAGTACCCCGTGGTTCTGACTGATGTTCTGATCAGCTTCCAAGACACGTTCCTGAAGCTCTTGCAGGGTGTCCACTTCTCTGCGATACATGTTAGATTTCATGTGCCCCCAAAATAAGTAACCTAAGGGCTTTAGATCGGGGCTTTGTGCCGGTATGCCGATAGGCCCCAAACGCCCAATTCATCGTTGCGGATAAGTGGCGCCCAGGTGGCGGCGCGTGCACTGGTAATGTGCGGGGTGCTCCATCATGTTGGAACCACATCTACCATCGTTCATGGAGAGGAAGATCCTCTAGTAGTAGTAGTGGTGTGCCTTCCAGAAACTGTAGATAGCATACGCCTGTCAGTTTGCGAGGTAATACCACAGGTCCTATGATAATGACTCCTAACATCCCTGTCCAAGCACCCAATGGAACTCCGAACGTAGTGGCAGGAACATCTAACAGAATGCGTATTGTTCCCCGAACACACGTGCGTGTTGTGAATATTGAAGATGCTACACTTCGTAAACGAGGCCACGTCTCTGAACAAAATATGATTCAGGAAATCTTTGGGTTGACTATGGGCCCATTCACGGAAGGTCATGGGAGGTGTGTAATATCCCTCCGATAGGTGAAGAACACGCTGCAGATGGTGCGGATGTTGCCGATCTTCGCGATATGTTCGTAGGACGGTCCAATGTGACACTCCAACCACTGCCGCGATTTAGTGGGTACTCCTGCATGGATTCTTTGCAGTAAATTCTAATATCCGATCTTCTACACGAAGGTCACGTCTAGGTCCACCAGCTTCACGCCTGGGCATGATATCCCCAGTTTCAGCTATTCTCTGCATGCCATGAATTTCACCCCCTCACCGTTCGCCTTTTCTATTTCGCATTTTATGAGCTCCTGCAGGTCGCTCTGAATTATTTTTTCTATTATTTGTGTGTGTTATCTTTCTATGGCCCCTTAATAAATTGTATTTGTTGTCCCTTTCCCCTCTTTATGGCTGCGGGTTAAAGGGAGTTTTCTTCCGCCTCACAGCGCCCCTGTCCATTTATGTTGGCTGGCCTGCTTCTTCCCTCCATGCGTACGCTGACACGCCCCGGTTCTCTTGGCTCGCCCAATCAGAGTCGGCGCGTGTTACGTATATACTGGGGTGTCTGCCTTGCTGAAGCTGGTTCCTTACATCGCAGAGTGCGAGTCCCTTGACTTGATTGACTTGGCCGTTAGTGCGGGCTGGACGCGCTCGACCCCCGGACTGCTACAGGCGTGAAGGGTAGGAAGCTGACTTGTCAAAATACTTTAAAGACAAAGGGAGGGACTTTTCAGATATTTGCAAATTGTACCGTTACGTTGAAATGATATTTTGGGTTGTCTACGGGCAAAAATTCCTTCAAATTAAGCACTTGGTTGAAAATTATTGTTTAACTGGGTCATTTCTAGATTGTTCTAGTAAATTTTGTAATGTTTGGTGGGTGGCCGAGCCCACGTTTGGTACGTTTGTATTTAAGTTTTCACGGATATTGGGCACAGTATGTGATTTCGCCCTCTGTGAAGTGAAGTCATGTATCTGAATATTTTAAGTGCTTGGAATGCACGAAGCTTATAAAGGACTGAGAATTCTTAGAAGGTCGTGGTTGAAGTCTGTTAACTTCCCTTAACAGGAATCCTTCTGCTTCCTCGATTCGACCGTCAGTGCTATGCGTTTAGCGAACTTTGTATCAGAGGGAAAATGTTTATGTAATACTTACCGTATGTAACTCATGTTCTTACTTAATCTTTCTAATGGGTTAAGCGAATGTTTGGAGGCTCTCCTCCTTAAAATTTTGGAATACTTGTTGGTTGGTTATGGGGCTGGTCCCCTTTTGAGAGTCTATGTACCTAAATAGAGTCAGTATCTCTGGCTATTGTGACTGAGTGTATTTTACTTATAACTATAATATGTTTGGCTTGTTCGAAATAATAAATTGTTGGCATAGCAATTAGCCCTGGTCCACGCTAATTCATCTATTATGTTCGTTGCCCTACTGGTAAAATGCTCTGATCCTTTGGCCCGCACCTTCTTTGCTTACCACCGATAATTACCGGTGCACTCTGTATAACTGCTACAAGACAAACTCTCACTAGAGGATACGAGAACGAAGTGAAGCTGTTGACGTAGAGAATTCAGACTATGGACTAGTATAGACAACCTCTCATAAGAAACGACGAGAATGAAGTGAAGCTGTTGACCTAGATAGGTCAGATTGTGTATAGGATAGACAATCTCTCACTAGAGGAGAGGTGAATGTAATGAAGCTATTGACCTAGAGATGTCAGATTGTGTATTAGCATAGACAACCTCTCACTGAAAGAGACGAGAATGAAGTGAAGTTATTGACGTACGGAGGTCAGAATTTGGATTTGGATAGACAACCTCTCACTGGAAGAAATGGGAATGTAGTTAAACTATTAACTTAGAAATGTCGGACTCTGTGCTAGGATAGATAGCTTCTCACTAAAGGGACGAGAATGCAGTGAAGTGTTTTTGCTGGGAGAGGTCTGACTTTCGACTAGGATAGACAACCTCTCATAGGAAGAGGTGAGAATGAAGTGAAGGTAGTGAGGTCAGTATAGACTGGGATGGACAACCTCCCACTGGAAGGGGCGAAACGAAATGCTGATAAAACCCAGGCCGGCGCGGTTTTCCACAACAAGAGTTTATTTCCTCTTTCAGTTATCCTTAGAACTTAACTAAATGTGAGAGGTGAAAACTTCCAACCTGAGCGATCGTCGGCTAACGTTAACGTCATTCACAACCAGTCGTCTGTCCTTTCAGTCCTACGTAAACTTTCAGTATCCTTCTAGAAGGATTTTAAGATTGGCAGGAGCGCTGGTATCTACTGTACATGTAACTCACCTCCAGAGATCGGCGTGAGGGCTGCCTGAAGGGGACTGCGCCACTTCGGGACGAAGATGAAAATGTACTTTTATGACAATGTTGAAAATTTTGTACTGGGAAGAATTGAGAGTGAGGAGACAAACTGCTCGACTAAGCGGTATGTTCAGTACTGTTAGCAGTGAGATGGTGTGGAATGACATTAGTAGAGGAATATGCTTGGGAGGAGTTTTTAGAAGTAAGGCAATTCATAATATGTAATTCAAGGTGAGTAATAATCCTTCCTGCTATAGTCCGTCTGATTTACATGATGCAAGTCGGCGTGCCAGTTGAGTTTACCAGCCACTGGACACTAGCGACTAGCACCGTGTAAACGCTTCATGCCAGTTCCTACTACTTCCAAACATTTTTATTTATTTATTTTTGTACTTTTTGATAAGAAGGAAGCCATACTTTTCAGTGTCGACTTAGGTAATGTAACTTAAAGGCTTTTTCAATTTGTCGAAAAAACTATGACACATGTAAAGAATACACACCGTTAAAAAATAATTACATGTTTCGTTCTACAAGAGCATCCTCAGATTCTCTCAAATCACTTTAAATCATGCGCATGTATGTATAACATTGTTTACGTTGCCTAAACCGGTCAATGATTATGAATTGGTGATATTATGTACAAATACGATCAAAAAAGGAATGTAGTAGCCCTCAACTGTCACTTTAGTAGCTTATGGAATATTTTCTGTACTTATCCTTCCTGCTATAGTCCGCCTGATGTACATGATGCCAGTCGGCGTGCCAATTGAGTTTGCCAGTCATTGACCACCGTGTAAACGCTTCATGCCAGTTACTGGAGAGGCCAGTATGCCACAGATGCGCCAGTAGGTGGCAGCTCCGGCAGAACAAATGTTTTTTTAATTTAACTGGCGCGCCAGCTGCCCCCTCCAGTACACTACCGCAATGGCGCCAGATGAGTGGCACTCTGTATAACGACAACTGCCGCCCGCCAGTCGCTGGAAAGTTCAACCCGAGAAAACACGTGCGTGACACATAGCTATACCGGACGGTGTATTGTATATCAAAGTGATAAATCGTTGGAGTGAGGGGAAAACTTTCAAATTTGTCCAGATAGTGGACGTCTTTGGAACACGTTAAGCTCAAGATACCGCATTCGTGAAGCGAAGAGTGCGTCGATGCAAGTTCTGGTAGATGAAATGAATGATCGAACTTTGACAGTAAAGGACGCACCAAAAAATTTGCGGTCAAGGTATTATTTGGAACTGGCGGAAATTGAATAAAGTAAACACAGTAGCGGGGGAACTGATTTTGTTTATAAGCCTTCTCTGCCGTGGTTGAATGTTATGGGATTCATAATGAAAACAGCACATGCCAAGGAGAAAGGAACATCCGGTAATTTGGTAAGTTATAAAAATAATTTATTGTGGGAATTACCTTCTTACATTTCTAATTTTTTAAAGATTTTATATAAAGTAAAAAAGAGGAAAGTTTCTTGCGATCTCTGGTGGGCTGTGTCCCAGCTAACCGCCAGGGAAAATTAATTTGTTGTAGTTGGCAAACCTTTTCTTCCTTTATTTATGTGCCGAAGATGTCTGTACTTCACCTGGTTCCTCCTCTAATATAATCTGCCTATCACATGCCTGTAACCAAAATGGAAATTTAGCCCATCAGTGCTCTGGATTTTAATTTGAACTTCTTGGAATTTTTCTATGGAACAGAAGCTAATAGCTACCTGTTAGACAAATTTCTTCTAGCTCATTCGGAAGTGGATAAACATTAATGTCTGTGAGTGAATGAGTGAGTGACTGAGTTAGCCTTCTGGCTCTGTAATATAGATAAGCTAGCGGGAGAATATACACGCATGGTAGTACATTCAAGCATTTGGCAATTTACTGTGGTGAAACGGTACGTCGTATCGACAAACGGACGCACCATCAGACGGCCCATTTAGTGGCCTATATTCTTGGCCTTAGGACATTCT
The DNA here is from genome assembly GCF_040414725.1 of Anabrus simplex. Classification (NCBI taxonomy): domain Eukaryota; kingdom Metazoa; phylum Arthropoda; class Insecta; order Orthoptera; family Tettigoniidae; genus Anabrus; species Anabrus simplex. The sequence continues at coordinate 804,516,968 of NC_090266.1, forward strand.
CTCGTATCTTGCCTATTAATACCATAGATAGAAGTAAATATCTCAATCTAGGCCAAATTTCCTACATTTTTCACAAGTTGAGAAATTATTATACCAACCTAGCATACAGGTACAGTCTTGCAACATAGCAGGCGTATTGACCAAGAAACGATCTGTAATTTCGTTCCTGACGTTTCGTCATATCACCATCGGCTACACCTTAGATCGCATTAGTAACTTACGTTAGGTAGATTTTTCAGTAGTGCTTCAACGTATTCGTTAGGTTTTCCCGTACGTTCGTGGGAGATAGTATAACGAAAGTCGATTTACGTATGGCCAATGGTCGTCGCAAGGGGCCTGCTGAAGTTAGTTATTCTACCTGTCTTATAAGTGTTTCAAGCAGTGAAATAATACACTGAAGGAAATGGAAATTGCAACACCCAGAAAAAGTAGTGCTACATTGCTGCAATTAAATATACAGGACGATTGTTTGGTTGTGATTCGATGATTACACTTTCAGGTCCTTCTGACTGCAGGTATGGACAAAAATCAATACAGGATGTGCCCACCACGAGCTGCAATATATTGATGAATTCGTCGAGGCATGGAGTCAATAAGGCCCTGGATCGCTTCCTGAGGAATTGTGACCCATAATTGCTGCACTGCACGGGTCAGTTGTTCCAGAGTTTTGGATGGCTGAGGACGGTTGGCCAGTTGTCGACCCATCATGCCCCACACAAGCTCAATAGGACTGAGGTCCGGGCATCTGGCGGGCCATTCTAAGGTTGTGATGTCGTGGAGAGCTTCTGTGGAGATGCGTGCAGTGTGAACGCGGGCATTGTCCTGCTGAAACATCCCATTAGCAATGTTCGCCATCATAGGGACAACCACTGGATTGAGTACCCTATCAACGTACTGTCGAGCAGTCATAGTGTCCTCAACAAGCACTAATTGTGATTTCACATTAAAGCCAATAGCTCCCCAGACTATGATGCTTGGATTTGGCCCTGTGTGCCTCTCGACAATAAGATCTTGGCGGCCCCTCTCCCCGGTACGTCGGCGCACACGATTCCGGCGATCACTGCGGGCAAGACAGAAGCGCGATTCATCACTAAAGACGACACTATGCCATTCGTCGACCCACGTCGATCATTCTCGACACCAGGCCAGCCTTACACGTCGCTGTTGTGGGGTCAATGGAACACCTTCTGCAGGGACACGGGCTCGTAAGCCAGCTGCACGCAGGCGATTACCAACAGTTTGTTGTGTAACGTGGGGTGCCACAGCTGCTAGAATTTGCGCTGCTGTTGCATGGGGTTCCATCCGGGTCATCCGAATGATGCGGCGATCCTCTCTACAGTTGTCTGTCGCGCTGCTCCTGTGCCAGGTCTACGAGTGTGGGTACCTTCATTTGACCATTGCTGCCATACACGTTGTACCGTACCTGTCGGCCAACACGTGCAGCGACAGTCCTTAGCGATAATCCAGCCTCACGCAGCCCAATTATTCGAGCCCTCTCAAACGGCGACAGTTGTTGATAGCGTGCTCTTCTCTGTCGTCGAGGCATGTTTGACGGGGAACACTTCACTGCACAGACTGCAAGTCAACTACGCTACATCAGAGTCCGTATACTGGAGTTGATTCCTCCGCGACCAATCACGTGGGGAGACCTGTACCAACAATCCAATGGGTCTGAATCGTTGATCGTTTACATACCTACATGGCGTCGTTCCATATCTTGAAAATCAACACAAACGACCAATGCCTTCATGGTCTTGCAATTTCCATTTTCTTAAGTGTATATGGAAAAGAAACAAAATTGAACAAAAATTTAAAATGATTCTCAATCTAAGGTTGCAGGAGTCGAGACACGACAAAAAGTCGTAGGACCAAATTTGTAGATCTCTTCATTTTAGGAACGGAAAGTGCAATCCGTTTGCTCATAGCAACTATCGTTTAGCCAAAAAATACCTCTAAACGAAGATCTGCACCGTCATTAAATTTGGCTCAATATTTCGATATTTTTCGGGCATAAAGTATTAAATATTTGAACATCCTGTAATTTCTCCATCTGTTATAGGATAAGGGGTAGAACTATCCCAAATTTGAATTTTCTAGGGCATTGCAATATAGCGTCCTCCACTTTTTGGAGGGGAGGGATACAAAATTTAAAATTTGAACTTTTTGGAATTTTTTCGCAGATTACAGGATAGCAGCTATCACTTTGCCAAATTTCATGTTTTAGTTCATGCGGAAGTGGGTAAACATTTATGTCAGTGAGTCAGTCAGTTAGCCTTGTGGCTTTATATAATAGAAGTTGTGTACAGTTTAGTATTACTACTACTACTACTACAACTACTACTACTACTACTACTACTACTACTACTACTACTATTAGACATGAAACAGAGCATAAAATGACAATGTATGCACTTACATAGTGAGAGTCAATTTGTCTATCCAGTTAGCAGCATCTGGAGTCAGCAACAGAAAGTCCTTCAGATCTCCCGAGTATGACGTAATACTACTCTGCTGCACAATGTGTTGGATGGTCTGGGGAGTCGCTCCAAAACACAAGATGGATCAGAAATTTTGTTCAATTTGTAGAGGAAGTCATTACATACTCCATGATTTGTACGAATCCTGTTGGCAGTTTTACACGTACGTCGAGGCAGATCAAAATCAGCTGGTTTAATTTCTTTATTTAAAACAGTTATAATGTCTGGCGGCGCATGTTGGATCCATTTTTCTTCCCAACGGTCATGTATATTGAAGCCCGTATTAAAAATTTCAACAGCAGATTTTATTGCTGGATGTCTGGATTTTAACCTGCCAGATATTGCACTTGGAATGTAGTCATGAATTGGAAGGTCCGGGTGATCCAGTATTTTCTTATATTCACGTAACAAAGCATCCTGTCTTCTCAGTGCAGGTGGATGAATGTGACTTAAAGTTGGAAGCTAAAATGTTGGTCTAGTTTTTAGACAACCTGTGATTGTACGCATTGCAGTATTGAGCTGGATGTCGAGTTTGCTGGCATGGGTGCTGTTGAGGCAAACTGGAGCACAATATTCTGCTGTATTGTAGACTAGCCCCAGTGCAGAGCAACGAAGTGTTGCAGCTGTTGATCCCCATGTAGTACCACACAGCGTTTGAAGGATGTTGTTCCTGGAACGAACTTTGGCTGTTGTATTATTCAGGTGTTGTCGATAAGTTAGTGATCTGTCAAGTGTCACACCCAAATACTTTGAAGTAGGATTATATTGAACTAGATTTTCATTTAAATATATTTTCAGTTGTCGGTTTGCCTGTTTGTTATGAAGATGAATACATGAAGATTCTGTTTTACTTGGGCTTGGTGTGAGTCGCCACTTGTGGTAATACTGCCATAGGACTGAAAGATCATCTGACAATATCCTTTCAGTTTCCTCTATGCATTTTCTACTGATGCCAATGGCTACATCATCTGCAGAATCAAATTTCCTGCTTACACTATGAGGGATGTCTGCAATATATAGATTGAAAAGGATTGGTGCGATGGTGCGAGTACAGAGCCCTGTGGAAGACCGTTTTTCAAAGTTATTTGCTTACTGATTTCCTTGCCCAGGATAACTTGGAAATATCTTTTACATAGCATGTTATTTATTAATTGGACTATAGTTCTGCAGGGGATCACTCTTAAGAAATTTAAAAGGAGGCCCTCTCTCCATACTGTGACATAGGCTGCTGTCAAATCAATAAATATTACAGACGTCTTCATAACACCTTGAAAGCCTGCCTCGATATAAACTGTAAGACTAAGGTCTTGATCTGTACAGCTCCTCCCTGTTCGGAAACCAGCTTGTTCATGTGGGATATAAACCATAATTTTGCTGTTGATTCGGTTTAGAATCATTCTTCCCAGTAGTTTATAGCAAGCACTGAGGAGACCTATAGGGTGATAGTTTTCTGCCTTATTTGTTTCCTTTCCTGGTTTGGGAATTGCTGTTATTTTTGTTTCCTTTAGCTCTTTAGGAATGCGACCAGTCTTCAGAACATCACTAAAGAACCTTGCTAAACATAGTATCGCATATGGACCAGTATTCAGTAGGAATTCATTATGTATACCATCAAACCCACAAGCTTTCCTAGATTATATGCTTTTAAGTGCTGTACTAACTTCTTGCGTAAATGGTTGTGAATATTCTGTATGAGTTTGGCAATTAGTTTTGTCTTTTCTAACTTCCTGTTTTACCATTCACGTATGTATTTTATCTCTAGGAGATCTTGATAAAGAGACGATTCGATCAGCAACTTGGTTAGACGATACCAGGGTTTCCGTCCTCTGAACAGGTGGGCTAGCTCAAAGCTTCTTCAAATTCAAAGCTTTTCTATTGGAATGTTTGAAGTCAAGATTTTTTGTAGTTTGCTTCCATTTCTCCCGACGAGCTACAGCAAGTGTTCTGAGTAGTTCCTCTCCAATTTCATTGTCACCACTTCTGATATATTCTTTATAAAGATCGCTAGTTGCTTTACGTCGCACCGACAAAGATAGGTTTTACTGCGACGATGGGATAGGAAAGGGCTAGGAGTGGGAAGGAAGCGGCCGTGGCCTTAAATAAGGTACAGCCCCAGCATTTGCCTGGTGTGAAAATAGAAAACCACGGAAAACTATCTTCAGGGATGCCGACAGTGTGGTTCGAACCCACTATCTCCCGGATGCAAGCTCACAGCTGCCCGCTCCTAACCGCTCGGCCAACTCGCCAGGTATTTTATAAAGATCCTGACTTTCTTTATTCCAACCAGGTATAACCTCCTGGGATATGTTTTTTAACTCTTGATATTACAGCGCCTTAGATAACTTCTGAAGTATTACCCATGTGCATTATGTCCATGAGATCAACAACTGTTGAAGGTTTGGCCGCCAGTGAATTATTGTTGCTCGCTTAGCACCACCCAGAAGACACGTGTAGGGTATCGCGGAGGTAATAGCGCCCTAGTTATTTTAGTATATCATTGATATATTGTTGTATATTCCAATGTCTTGCCATACGCTAAATAAATAAATAAAATAAATAGTTTAGTATTATAGTGTGTGTGTGCGTGCGCGCGCGCGTGTGTGTGTGTGTGTATGCAGTTTATGTGTAATATATGTTAAACTGTATGTACATTATAAGACATGGTTTGACAGAATAGCAAGATTTATAACCTGAGTCAAGCCATGTAAATAAAGGAATAATAATAATAATAATAATAATAATAATAATAATAATAATAATAATAATAATAATAATAATAATAATCGCAACGAGGGTCTGGAAGATAATTTACACATCTGTTGTTCTTAAATCCTTATTACATTATTTATGTTTAACATGCCATTGAATTTGAATGGTAATGCCTAAGAACACGATGGAATAAACCTGTCTCTTTTAAGAGAAATTTCTAGACGTTATTCTTCCTGCAATAATGCACATTATTAACACCTCTATTATGACGGGAAACTTTCCCGAGAACTGGAAAAATGCCATCATCCGACCCTTGCCAAAAATAGTACCCCCACTACCCCTGACATTTACCGCCCTGTCAGTATCCTCCCTGTATTAGGAAGAGTACTGGAGAAACTAGTACACAAACAAATTACAGACTATATTTTACATCATAACTTACTCGACAGATATCAATCAGGGTTTAGATCGAATTACAGTACCAACACAGCATTAGTAAAAGTAACTAACAATATTCAGCTAGCAATGGATAACGGACAAATGACAATTCTAATTCTTCTCGACCTTATAAAGGCATTTGACTGCGTAGATAAAGACATCTTTTATCGGTCGAGTTGGCCATGCGGTTAGGGGCGCGCAGCTGTGAGCTCGCATCCGGGAGATAGTGGGTTCGAATCCCACTGTCGGCAGCCCTGAAGATGGTTTTCCATGGTTTCCCATTTTCACACCAGGCAAATGCTGGGACTGTACCTCAATTAAGGCCGCGGCCATTTCCTTCCCACTCCTAGGCCTTTCCCATCCCATCGTCGCCATACGACCTATCTGTGTCGGTGCGACGTAAAGTAAATAGAAAAAAATGACATTTCATTAGCCAGATTAGAAAGGATTCAATTTTCTAATAATGTATTATCTCAGTGGACGTAAACAATGTGTGTCAGTCGGAGATAATACGTCTAGATGGCAAAATACTGAGATGGAAGTAGCACAGGGAGGGCTTTTATCACCCCCTTCTGTTCTCCCTATACAGGAATGACCTATCAGAACAACTGACGAACTGCAAATATCACTTATACGAGACGACATCCAATTCAGTATATTCATACCAAGCCGAATGCCATACAAGAAGCAACCATGAAATTAAACGAAGACCTATTTAACATTAACGAATGGACTAGTAGTCACTGCCTGAAGGTAAACCCATTAAAATCAGAAGCCATCATAATAGGATCTAACAAAGCACATGCCAAATTAGAAACCATCATTATACCGGTTATCAAGATCAATGAAACACCTATAACACTGACAGGCCGGAGGGACAGGCGTGGTCCACGTGTTTTTTGGTATATATTTCTGATGGCTTTCGTACATCAATTTAAGAATATATTACTCTTTGTTTGTTCCATTTATTAAGACATGCGAGTAAACGTGAGGTAAGTTGTCATCCGTGAGAGGTCGGCGAGTTATAGACGGTGCAAACATTTCAGTAATAAAACCACACACGAAAACCACCAATGTTAAACTCCTTAAAACTGGATTTCATGTTAATACCACGGAGTTAATTATTATTAGGAAACAAAGCCATTCACTCACTCCCACCTACCTACCCTCCTTTCCTTCATTCACCAACATGAAGTTCATATTTTCAGTATAATTAGAAGAGTTATGTCTTTTGAAAATCTGTTCCTTTCTCAGAGTAGGAATTTTAATTACGTAATCTGATATTATTTTGCGAGAAAGTAGTTCATGAGATGATTTGAACTTGAATGAACTTAATCTCATTATTGTGGTGTGGAGTGAAGTGGTTTTTCATTATTTACCTAACGCTATCGTTATTTACTTTTTCTTATATTTGCAGTGCACAAACAAGAAATAGTTCTTTAATAAGGGTTCTCTTTGTCAAATCAAATATATTGTCTCTTACATTTTAGTTAATAAAACTGATGACTTACATTATATGTACCCCTTTGGATTTTCTTCCAAGTCAATTCTTCTTCATCCTGGATTTTTTCAATTTATTGAGGTTGAAACTAGATATAGATCGGACTAGTTTTACGTCCGGACACCCTTCCTGACGCTAACCCTATGTGGAGTGATGTATTCACTATTGCATGTTTCTATGGTGGCTAGTAGTATGATGACCTGCATGCAGATAAAGAAAAGTGCATTAAAACGAACACAAACTTCCAGTCCCCAGCCAGAGGAAGTAACCAGAAGCTGTTAAAATCCCCGGCCTAGCCAGGAATCGAACCCAGGGTACTCTGAACGGAAGATCAGTACGCCGATCATTCAGGCACGGAGCCAGACTTTCTTCCTACTCAAATGAAGAATGAAAATACATATTGGTGCACAATTCTACGCTAAAGAAGTCAATAATTTTTTCCCCTAGTGTTTTAACGTCGCACCGACTCAGTTATGTATTTTGGCAACGTTGGGAGAGGAAAGGGCTAAGACAGGAAATAAGGCGGCCATGACCTTAAAGTACAGCCCCAGTATTTCTCTGGCCTGGAATTGGAAAACCATGGAAAACCATCTTCAGGGCAGCCCATAGTGAGATTCGAACTCATCCTCTTCCGAAAGCAAGTTCACAGCTAAGTGACTCGAATCGCGTAGCCAACTCACTCGTTAGAATTTAATTCTTTCGAAGGTAATCCATTGGAGGAGAGAAGAGGCGGTCATATGGACAGCTCTCTCTTCATCAAGTGGCATGTCTGGGCCAGTACACAGCCTACTGTAGAACGCCTGTGCTGGTTGCACTCCAGGCTCGTATCTTCTTGTAACTGATTGGAATCTGATCAGATTTGGGGTAGCAATTTCCCTTTATTCACTAGCGCTTTAATTCCCAAGTCCCATCTCCTGATATGAGATAATTCTTACTGAACTCATTATCCGTTCACAGCTATTAGCACAATTACTTACCGACAGTGAGTTCTTTTTATGTTCCTGATGTAGTTCCTTGTTCGTAAGAGGAAAATAGCACTGCTTCTTCATGGAGGCAATCAGTACATTATCAAATCTTGGATAGAACTGTTCATGTAGGTTTTAGACAATGGAAGAAATAACCCCCAGCCAAGGTTCCACCATCGTACGTTCACAAGAGTATTACTGTGCACAAAACTTATCAGATTATCATTAACGGGGTTTTAATGAGTCGGCTAAACGCTGCGAAATTTGGTTAACAGGGTGAGGGTGGTACAATCCTGGTTTGAGTGCAGTATTCCAGATAATATATGGTAAAGTCACCAGTTACTTTCCGTTACTCTATCTCCTTCCCTTCAAACAGCTCATGGTTATGAAATGGTCATTGTTATCTTGCATTGCTACACTACTGGCAAGTCTTCCATTGACGTATCTCTTCTCGCAATACAACGGGACATCAACCTTCCGGTGCTCACTTGTCCAATTCAATGCTCACAAACATGTCTTCAGGTATAACGAATTAGACCACTCATCGATCAACTTTCTATACTGTAGAACTGCACCTCGCTCACCTACAACCAAACATGTCCTCGGGTATAATGAGCCGGCCCATACATCGACCACATATTTGTAGAATGGAACTGTACCTATCATCCAACTAGAAACAAATATGTTTCTAGATATAACGAGCTAACCTACACATCGATCACAGACCTGGAGCACAGAACTGTATCTATCGCCCACCTGCAAAGAAACATGTCCTCAGAATGAATTAGCACCCAAATAGATCATCTAACTGAACCTAGCATCCACCTAGAAACAATAACTAGCTAGCTCATTCGTCGATCACCGATCTGTAGTGTAGATATGGACCTACCATCCATCTAGAATCAATCAATCAATCAATCAATCAATCAATCAATCAATCAATCAATCAATCAATCAATCAATCAATCAATCAATCAATCAACACTGACCTGAATTTACGGCAGTTGCACAGGTGGCAGATTCCCTATCTCTTGTTTACCTAGTCTTTCCTTAAATAATTGCAAAGAATTTGGAAATTTATTGAACATCTCCCTTGGTAAATTATTCCAATCCCTAACTCCTCTTCCTATAAACGAATATTTGCCCCAATTTGTCGTCTTGAATTCCAACTTTAACTTCATATTGATTTTCCCCACATTTAAAAACACCACACAAACGTATTCGTCTATTAATGCCATTCCACGCTATATCTACGCTGACAGCTCGGAACATAGCACTTAGGACCGGTTCTACCACCTCCAGGTAGAGCTGGGAGCGGAGCGAGTAATACCGATGAGTAATCCGGCTGTAGCGGTAGAGCGCTCACCGATCCCCTCCGCTTACAACTGCAAGTACTCGCCGAGGACCAGAGTACAGTGTAGCGCACGACATATGTTTAACAAGGGAGACCACGACGTTCGGATCACGGATTATCTTCAAACTTTGTACACTTTTAGTAGTCCATTAGGAAAAGGTAATGTTCAAATAATAAGGCGTAATACTCACGCGTTTTTGAGAAAATCGCAAGAGAATTTTCGCGTCGGATATATACCAGTGCGTTGCGGTCACGAGCACGAGATGGCGACGGTCGAGTGATAGCGTTCAAGCTCCGTAATCGGTGGATCACAGAATCGAGTCCCGCCCATCGCTTTTTTGTTTTTCAACACTGGTCATGACCGCCTCTGTGGTGTAGTGATTAGTGTGATTAGCTGCCACCCCCGGTGGAACGGGTTCGATTCCCGGCTCTGCCATGAAATTTGAAAAGTGGTACGAGGGCTGAAACGGGGTCCACTCAGCCTCGGGGGGTCAATTGAGTAGAGGGGGTTCGATTCCCTCCTCAGCCTTCCTCGAACTGGTTTTCCGTGGTTTCCCATTTCTCCTCCGGGCAAATGCCGGGATGTAGGTCCCTACCTAACGTAAGGCCACGGCCGCTCCCTTCCCTCTTCCTTGTCTATCCCTTCCAACCTTACTATCCCTCCACAAGGCCCCTGTTCAGCATAGCAGGTGAGGACGCCTGGGCGAGGTACTGGTCATCCTTCCCAGTTGTATCCCCAACAAAATGTCTCGCGCTCCAGGACACTGCGCTTAAGGCGGTAGAGGTGGGATCCCTCGCCGAGTCCGAGGGATAAACCGACCTTGGAGGGTAAACAGATTAAGAAGAAAGAAAGATATTTTTTGTACTGATAAACATTAGTAAGTCCGCCTCTGTGGTGTAGTGGTTAGTGTGATTAGCTACCATCCCCGGACGCCCGGGTTCGATTCCCCGCTCTGCCACGAAATTTGCAAAGTGGCACGAGGGCTGGAACGGGGTCCACTCAGCCTCGGGAGGTCAAGTGAGAAGAGATGAGTTCGATTCCCACATCAGCCATCCTGGAAGTGATTTTCCGTGGTTTCCCGCTTCTCCTCCAGGCAAATGCCGGGATGGTACCTAACTTAAGGCCACGGCCACTTCCTTCCCCCGCCAGGCCCCTGTTCAGCATAGCAGATGAGGCCACCTGGGCGAGGTACTGGTCATCCTCCCCAGTTGTATCCCAGACCGAGAGTCTGAAGCTCCAGGACACTGCCCTTGAGGCGATAGAGGGGGATCCCTCGCTGAGTCCGGGGGAAAAACCGACCCTGGAGGGTAAACCGATAAAGAAGAAGAAGAAACATTAGTAAAGAACCAAATAAAAGTTCATGCAAATACACCTTTTTTCTTATATTACCATTGAATTGTAATATGTATGAAAGAATATGACCAGTGTTGAAAAACAAAATGACAAGCGCGACTCGACCCAGCGAAGCAGCGATTACACAGCTTGAATGCTAATCACTCGCCCACCCCCGTTCTGTGCTCATGATCGCAACGCACCGGTACGATCTGTATTCGATGCGAAAACTTCTCTGCGGTTTTCTCAAGAACGCCTTAGTAGTACACCTTACTGCTTCCACGCTATCTTGTCCTAATGTACTATTAAATGTGTACAAAGTTCGAAGATACTCCGTGATCCGAACGTCGTGGACTCCCGTTGTAAGAGTATTGTACCTGTATTCAGTCTGTGCTTCTTAATTTGCGTCTATATTTCCTCCGCTTGTTGTGTTTTGTAGATAATGAAAAATATATTAGTCCGCCTCTGTGGTGTAGTGGTTAGTGTGATTAGCTGCCACCCCCGGAGGTCCGGGTTCGATTCCCGGCTCTGCGACGAAATTTGAAAAGTGGCAGGAGGGCTGGAACGAAGTTCACTCAGCCTCGGGATGTCAAGTGAGCAGAGGTGGGTTCGATTCCCACATCAGCCACCCTGGAAGTGATTTTACGTGGTTTCCCACTTCTCCTCCAGGCAAATGCCGGGATGGTACCTAACTTAAGGCCACGGCCACTTCCTTCCGTGTCTATCCCTTCCAATCTCCCCATCCCCACGCAAGGCCCCTTTTCAGCATAGCAGGTGAGGCAGCCCAAGTTGTTTCCCCCAACTCAGAGTCTGAAGCTCCAGGACACTGCCCTTGAGGCGGTAGAGGTGGGATCCCTCGCTGAGTCTGAGGGAAAAACCGACCCTGAACGGTAAACAGATTAAGAAGAAGAAGAATAAGTATATTGATAAAAGCATGATACCATAACAGTGATCGATATTATACTGCAGGATTTTGAATATTAATGCTTCCCTTGAGTTGTAACGGTCACTCCAGCCTCTCGCACCGACAGCGTCGGGGACACATTTTATATGTCAAGCTTTCGCAAAGAAACTCCACAAGGAAATAAAATCAAAACCTATTTGGAAATCATCTAAAATGGGCTTTAATTTTCTAATTTTAATTGTTCAATTGTCAGACAACGGTGATAAGTTAGTATAGAATATGTATCTGAGCTACCCCCGAGCGTTCTCGTAGCGTAATGGCTAACCTGCTTGCTTCGTAATATGAGGTACGCAGGTTAGAGTTTTCTTTAAGCGAAATATGTTTATTTTAATAATTAGCTCTTGTAACCTTCTGTATGCCTTTTCTCATACGTTCTTTTGTTAATAATATATTTCAATGAAATATTACATCACAATATTACGTCTGCTAAGAAAATGCTTTATATGTATGCTACGTATAGAAAGTAATGTTCTGATTAATTCTAGTGAATCGTCGCCATAAGACCTATCTGTGCCAGTATACCAGCTGATTTACATCCCCGGGTAGTTTACCTCCCACGTAGCTGCCATCCAGTTTACCAGCAGACGGTAGAACCGGCCCTATAGTCGAACAGCTCGTCTCCTTTCTCCTAAGTCCTCCTTTGTAACATTCTCGTAACACTGCTCTTTTGTCGGAAATCACCCAGAACAAATCGGTCTGCTATTCTTTGGATTTTTTCCACTTATCAAATCAAGTAATCCTGGTGAGGGTCCCATACACTGGAACCATACACTAGTGTCCTACCAGAGACCTCCATGCCCTCTCATTAACATTCGTTTTTTTGCTAGGGGCTTTACGTCGCACCGACACAGATAGGTCTTATGGCGACGATGGGAGAGGAAAGGCCTAGGAGTTGAAAGGAAGCGGCCGTGGCCTTAATTAAGGTACAGCCCCAGCATTTGCCTGGTGTGAAAATGGGAAACCACGGAAAACCATCTTCAGGGCTGCCGATAGTGGGATTCGAACCTACTATCTCCCGGATGCAAGCTCACAGCCGCGCGCCTCTACGCGCACGGCCAACTCGCCCGGTCATTAACATTCGTACTACAATCCCTAAATACCCTCATAACCATGTGCAGAGATCTGTACACTTTATTTATAATCCGGTTTATGTGATTACCCCAATGGGGATTTTTCTTTACATTAACACCTAGATACTTACAGTGATCCCCATAGGGAACTTTCACCCCATCAACGCAGTAATTAAAAATTAGAGGACTTGTCCTATTAATGAGTTAGATCATACATCGATCACCGATTTGTAGTGTAGATTTGTATCTATTATCTACCCAGAAGTATAGGCCTACATGCTCTCAGGTATAACGTGCTAGCCCACACATTGATCACTGATCTGTAACGTTGATGAGTACCTATCATTTACACAGAAACAAACGTGTATTGATAGCACCACCAAGATTTTTGTCATATTTTCATGCCAGGCCGAACTCGCCTTACTGTCGGAAGGAGTGAGAAAAACCGGCATGAATTTCCGCCTCGAGTAGTGGAAATATCTTAACATTTCTATCCATTTTCCCAGGGATCCTCGAAAAGTATTGCTGTTAAGAAGTGGTGCTGACTACATACTATGCCATGCTTTACGATAAACGCACTAAATTCCAACAAAAGTTAGTACTGGAAGACGGTAAATCTCATAAAAATAGAACGCATTTTATGTCTGCCACCGTGATCCTACAGTTTGCAATAACACATCCTGTTCGGTTCGCTGGACTCCGTCACAAATACGAGACCGATTTAAGGGACTAGAACGAGATGCACTCAGATTCAGGTAACGTAATTTGGTGTACTTTCTTCAGTTGTAAAAGACATGGCACCTAATCTACAAACTGCGGCCGTTTCTTTTCCAGTCCTAGCTAGCCCCATAACTACAGAAACATACACTGCAGTACAGACACCACATCAGTACAGCTCTTCAGATCGACCTGTAACACGTGGTTGCTGACATGACCAGCAATAACATTTTAGAATTGAATTTTTCTTCTGAGAGATTCGCAACATTGTAGCTCGGGAGACATGTTAAACCCTTCTAGCAGAATAAATTGTAAGGATATCTATGCGCGTCTAGGTGCCTCGAATGGTGTATTCTAACTGCCGATCGGAAGGCTGGCCTACGTGACTCCCACTCAGAACGCTAGACACTTCGAGGACAAAACAATCAGATAGCATTCGACGGGGAGCAAAGTATTTTTTATAAGATTACAGTAAGTATTACAACATCATGTGAAACGAATCCAGGAGTACACCTGGTTCAGTATGTATAAGAGTTGTTACCTGAGGACTAATAATCCAGAAACACTAACATTGTGGATTTGCTACGTCACAACTAATTGAGGAGTGTCTGTTTGAAAGGTGCTATTTGCATTTCCAAAATATAAATCACTATTTCGTCCACATGCCTTACAGTAATTGAATATTGTCGATTGTCGCGTGCAATCCAGACCAGGAAGATATAATCCCGTAAAAGTTGTACCAAAGCCGATAATGGGTACGTTCAATGTACCTATTATTTTACGTTTCCTGTTTTTTCCCTACAACTTTATTATGGTAGAAATAGCACATTTTGAACAGACACTCCCCAATTCTTCTGAATTTACGGAAATAAGATATGGAGACGTTGTAGGCCAAATAAAATACATATGGAGAAACAACACACTCTTCAGAAGTAATGCGAACCAGTGCACTTGCTGAATGTTACCGAAAGGAATGTTTTAATATTTCTCACTTTTGAAATCAAACTAAACCACTTAACGTACGGATACTTCACGTAATAATTGACCGTTCAGATAGCTCCTGAAATGTCTCCATGAGGCTAAGCAAATCCCGTTCTAGATCCTCAAACAAGTTTTAAATCCCTGAAGAGCCTAGAATAGGACCTAAGGCCTCTTAAGTTAACAACGTCATTTGCTTAATGCCCCTTCATTTGATATGGATTTTAAGAGACGCCGGGGTGCCGGGATCTTGTTCCTAAGGAGTCTTCAACGCGTTGGAAGTCAACGAATCGTATTTATCGCCTTCAAACACTCTTAAAGTCCACCTCTGTGGTGTAGTGGTTAGTGTGACTAGCTGCCACCCCCGGAGGTCCGGGTTCTATTCCTGGCTCTACCACGAAATTTGAAAAGTGATACGAAGGCTGGAAAGGGGTCCACTCAGCCTCGGGAGGTCAAATGAATAGAGGTGGGTTCGATTCGTACCTCAGCCATCCTAGAAGTGGTTTTCCGTGGTTTCCCACGGCCGATTCATTCCCTCTTCCTTGTCTATCCCTTCCAATCTTCCCATCCCTCCGCAAGGCCCCTGTTCAGCATAGCAGGTGAGGCCGCCTGGGCGAGGTACTGGTCATCCTCCACAGTTGTATCCCCCGACCCAGAGTCTGAAGCTCCAGGATACTGCTCTTGAGGCGGTAGAGGTGGGATCCCTCGCTGAGTCCGAGGGAAAAACCGACCCTGGAGCGTAAACAGTTAAAGAAGAAGAAGAAGAAGAAGAAGAAGAAGAAGAAGAAGAAGAAGAAGAACCACTGTTAAATATCAGAAAAGTTCCGGTATTGGATCCCGCCAATTTGAGTACAGAGATGAGTTTCTAACCAGCTACCCTACTCAGCCGGCCTCTTTGATCATTCCAGGTTAAAGCAAATATCTACTTTACATATTAATATAGGGGATAGGGATACATTGGTCATTAAAATCCGTATGCTTGTGTATACAGATACAGTCTCATAACCTTTATTTTTGTGGACCAGTATTCGGGAGATAGTGGGTTCGAACCCCACCGTCTGCAGCCCTGAAGATGGTTTTCCGTGGTTTCCCATTTTCACACCGGGCAAATGCTAGGGCTGTGCCTTTATTAAGGCCATGACCGTTTCCTTTCCACTCCTGTCCCTTTCCTGTCCCATCGTCACCATAAGACCTAACTTACCTGTGTCGGTGCGACGTAAAACATCTTGTATGTATAGCCTATATATTTTTGGAGTATTTGTGGGAAATATTCCCCCACATCTATTGTCTATCTCAACATAATCACAACCGAAGCACATGCGTGTAGTGCTATTTACGTTTTAAAAACTCGCTCATTTAACCTGCGCTGCACTACGTAATACTAACATAAACTTTACAACATTGCTGTTGAGAATACACCTTTTTACACTAGTTTTAGCTTCACTATGACTGCAATAACACTCATGCATACAAACTGATCAGACACAGCAGAGCCACTCGCGAGCCCTTGACTGTTTTAGTTCTTTAACAGCCCCTCGTCTTCTGCTATTTCGCAGTTACTGTAATGAATTTCTTCGTGAGCACGAATTTGCTTAAATAAATATATAGTGATCAATACTAACAAAAGGAAAAATACTTCTATATTCTTCGTCCACACCATTTGCACCCTGTGCCAACTACATTCAAATGAAACTAATATGTACGTTTTCTGACTTGAGGGGGTAAGTATTACACTACCAATCAACCCTTTGTACTTGGGTTACCACCTGAGAATTTATAATAACAATAACAATAGCCGGCCACGTTCATTTTTGGAAAAAATATATTGCGTCCACACTTTTCATAGACTAATTAATATGCGGATAGAACAGTTTAATGATTTCTTTGTTTCAAATGGTTTCGTGTTACAGAAGCAGAAAGGCGTTGAGAGATGTATCCTATGCAATCCTTGGTGGAGCGAGGTGACCAAATTGATGACTGTAAATGATTTGATCAATTTTCCAATTTGAAGGTATTTGTCATTTCTTATAATTGGTAAGCAGACTCCAGCCAAGAAAAATGGTGTGACTAGATTAAGCTTAGCAAAAGTAAAGAACAAAATGCAGAGGTAGTGAAGATGGCTCAATTCCTTTTTGTAGCACCAGGCCACAATGCCAGAGTTGAAAGGCTCTTTTCTTTAACACAAGCACAGTGGACCAAAGAAAGGGTGAGAAAAATATATTTTTTAAACTAGTTGCTTTACGTCGCACCGACACAGATAGGTCTTACGGTGACGATAGGACAGGAAAGTGCTAGAAGTGGGAAGGAAGCGCCCGTGGCCTTATTTAAGGTACAGCCTGGTGTGAAAATGGGAAACAACGGAAAACCATCTTCAGGGCTGGCGACAGCGCGGTTCGAACTTACTATCTCCCGAATACTGGTTACTGGCCACTTAAGCGACTGCAGGTATCGAGCTCGGTAAAATTAGTTCTCGGTTAGGGGTGCACAGCTGTGAGCTTGCATCCGGGAGATAGTGGGTTCGAACCCCACTGTCGGCAGCCCTGAAGATGGTTTTCCGTTGCTTCCCTTTTTCACACCGGGCAAATGCTTGGGCTGTACTTTAATTAAGGCCACGGCCACTTCCTTCCCATTCCTAGGCCTTTCCTATCCCATCGTCGCCATAAGACCTATCTGTGTCGGTGCAACGTAAAAGAAATAGCAAAAAGAAAGTTCTAGTGTGAAATATGGAAGAGCAGGAAAGTGACATAAATGACGAAGTTGGTACATCTAGTTCGTTGGTGAGAGGAATGGGCCAGCATTTTCAGTCTCTCTTTCTCACTACACTATTACTCAAACTCTCTGGGATACGGAGAATTGAAATGAGATGATAAGAGAACTGCGAACAATCCACCTCATTGGGACTTTGGAAGTGACAAGTTACTACTGCCCAGCTAGGAAGGGCTGCGTATAATGGTGTGACACATGGCCAGCGTGACATATTATCAGCAGCAAAACTTGGCACTCATGTCTCGGTACGACGCCTTCATGGCAGTTACTTTGTAGCGGAATGAACTGCGTTTCAAACTTCAGACAGACACTAACCGAGCTCGATAGCTGCAGTCGCTTAAGTGCGGCCAGTATCCAGTATTCGGGGGATAGTAGGTTTTATTTTATTTATTTATTTTTTAATATCTTTCTGTACATGGCGGGGCTCAGGCTATGAAGCCTGCTATTATGCCAAACCATATAATTGTACACCTGTGTAAACAGAACATTATAACTACTTAAAATTAATAATAAGTTTAATATAATTTAAAATTAACATGAAATGTAATTTAACTGAAAATGTAAAGTATCATAATTTGTTTTTAACATTTTAAAATGAATTTATAGATATTTACTATTATTAAAACCATACCTCGAAAATTGTCAATGTTACTAATCTTACATTTACATTTTATTCATTTGACTTAATCTAACATTTGAGGGTACTTCTTGGAGTAAATTATTCTGATTGTAGATAAAAGTTCCAGCACATTCTTTTGAATACCTTTAAGTTGCTTATGTATCTAATTTCAGCTGGGAGGGAATTCCAGGAACGTATGGTCCCCGGTACAAATGAGTTGTTATACATCCTACTGTGGTGAATGGGGATGGACAACAGGGATCGTGTTGATGACCTTGCGGGTGTTCTGCCTGAGGGAGAGTGGTAGCTGAAATCTATTCTCAGGTAGTCTGGTTTACCTGTTCGCAGTATTTTGTGCAGAAGAGAAACAGCATGGTGCTTGCGTCTATCGCATAATCTTAACCAGGACAAGCTGATGGAGGAATGGGCTGATGTGGGAATGGAGCGGAACATTTAGAATGAATCGAATGCAGGCATTATTCGCCCGTTGAAGTTTGGAACCAAGTGAATAACTTATGTTATTGTAGACTACGTCACCATAATCAAATATTGGTAGAATTAGTCCTTGAACGAGCAGTTTCCTGGTTTTGACAGGAAGAAAGTCCCTCAGTTTGTGCAATGAGAGTAATGAGCAGAATACACGTTGACAAATTTTTGTTACGTGCTCTGACCAACTTAAATACTTATGAAAAATTATTCCAAGGTTCTTAACGGAGTCTTTCAGTGTTATAGGTGTTTCATTGATCTTGATAACCGGTATATTGATACTTTCTAAGTTGGCATGCGCTTTTTTAGATCCTATTATGATGGATTGCGATTTTAATGGGTTTACCTTCAGGCAGTGGCTACTAGTCCATTCGTTAATGTTAAATAGGTCTTCGTTTAGTTTCATGGTTGTTTCTTGTATGTCATTCGGCTTGGTATGAATATACACTGACTGACAGTGACAATGCAACACCAAGGAGGAGTGGTTCGAAAGGGATGAAAGTTGGGGAAAAAACAGAGACGGCATGGATGAATAATTGATGTTTATTTCAAACCGATATGCAGGTTACACAATGCGCACGGCATCGACTCAGTAGGATGTAGGACCACCGCGAGCGGCGATGCACGCAGAAACACGTCGAGGTACAGAGTCAATAAGAGTGCGGATGGTGTCCTGAGGGATGGTTCTCCATTCTCTGTCAACCATTTGCCACAGTTGGTCGTCCGTACGAGGCTGGGGCAGAGTTTGCAAACGGCGTCCAATGAGATCCCACACGTGTTCGATTGGTGAGAGATCCGGAGAGTACGCTGGCCACGGAAGCATCTGTACACTTCGTAGAGCCTGTTGGGAGATGCGAGCAGTGTGTGGGCGGGCATTATCCTGCTGAAACAGAGCATTGGGCAGCCCCTGAAGGTACGGGAGTGCCACCGGCCGCAGCACATGCTGCACGTAGCGGTGGGCATTTAACGTGCCTTGAATACGCACTAGAGATGACGTGGAATCATACGCAATAGCGCCCCAAACCATGATGCCGCGTTGTCTAGCGGTAGGGCGCTCCACAGTTACTGCCGGATTTGACCTTTCTCCACGCCGACGCCACACTCGTCTGCGGTGACTATCACTGACAGAACAGAAGCGTGACTCATCGGAGAACACGACGTTCCGCCATTCCCTCATCCAAGTCGCTCTAGCCCGGCACCATGCCAGGCGTGCACGTCTATGCTGTGGAGTCAATGGTAGTCTTCTGAGCGGACGCCGGGAGTGCAGGCCTCCTTCAACCAATCGACGGGAAATTGTTCTGCTCGATATTGGAACCGCCAGGGTGTCTTGCACATGCTGAAGAATGGCGGTTGACGTGGCGTGCGGGGCTGCCACCGCTTGGCGGCGGATTCGCCGATCCTCGCGTGCTGACGTCACTCGGGCTGCGCCTGGACCCCTCGCACGTGCCACATGTCCCTGCGCCAACCATCTTCGCCACAGGCGCTGCACCGTGGACACATCCCTATGGGTATCGGCTGCGATTTGACGAAGCGACCAACCTGCCCTTCTCAGCCCGATCACCATACCCCTCGTAAAGTCGTCTGTCTGCTGGAAATGCCTCCGTTGACGGCGGCCTGGCATTCTTAGCTATACACGTGTCCTGTGGCACACGACAACACGTTCTACAATGACTGTCGGCTGAGAAATCACGGTACGAATTGGGCCATTCGCCAACGCCGTGTCCCATTTATCGTTCGCTACGTGCGCAGCACAGCGGCGCATTTCACATCATGAGCATACCTCAGTGACGTCAGTCTACCCTGCAATTGGCATAAAGTTCTGACCACTCCTTCTTGGTGTTGCATTTGCTCTGTCAGTCAGTGTACAATTGGATATCGTCAGCATATAAGTGATATTTACAGTTCGTCAGTTGTTCTGATAGGTTATTCATGTATAGGGAGAACAGAAGCGGTGATAACACCCCACCCTGTGCTACCCCCATCTCAGTATTTAGCCATCTAGACATATTGTCTCCCACTGAGACACATTGTTTACGTCCACTGAGATAGGAACCTACCCAGCATAATACATTATTAGAAAATTTCATCGCTTCTAATTTGGCTAGTAAAATGTCTTTGTCTATGTTACCGTGTTTTAGCGGTAGGTAGAGGTGAAAGAAGGTGCGGGTGTGAACGGGTCTCAAGCTACGAAAGTAAAATTAAAATTTAACAAGGTTATATTTTCTTTTCAAAATAAGGAAATAACAAGCATGGCAGGTACAAAGTAGCAAGTCAAAAGGGTAGTTACAATATTTAGAGGATTTGGGCTTCGCGCCCTGACTTCACAATTCTTGGGCAATCAGCTCAGTTTTACCCCAAACACAAGTTTCAACAGAGGGGCAGAAAACCCCATTCATGCCTAGGAGCCCTTGCTCCAAATTACACTGAAAAGCCTCCACGAGGCATACAACACTCAATTTTCAAAAAGAGCCACTCGCTCTCAACTTTAAGCCTCTCAAAGGCCACACCAAACTCCACCTTCGAGTTGTCCTCACTGGACATAGACACAGGGGTAAAATACCCAACCTACTGAGGTCTATTAAATGAAAAGGAGGTTGATTACATGACCTCCAAAATAACAATTTGAGAGGAGGCGATCTGCACTCCTAATACACTTTGTTTTTAAAACCTAATTTGGCTCTTAGGCCACTGATGCAAGGGCTAATCCCATACTACGGAGGTGACTTTAGAAAAGAAACAAATTTACACAATGTTAAGGAAGAATAGGTTGAGAAAAAAAGTTCACCTCAAAACAATATGAGTGGGAGATCGAGAGGGTTAAGCACTCTCTATCCCAATACGTAGTTTAAACGATAAAATAGATACCAGATTCTTTACATTTTTAAGGAAGGTTACATAACGGAAAAACTTCGGACCCGCCCCGAGAGTTAAACTGCTGAGCTAGCAAAGAAAGAAGTTATTAATTGGCCATTACCTGGTTGTTGACCGCAGCCGGAGAAAGAGGCGCTTCCCGCCCCCTGCTATGTACTATACACACTGAAAGATGGAACAGAAGTGGCCCGGAGACCCTAAAATCAGCAGTTTATATCCTCTCGCGGAAGGTTCGAGGCGTTAGGGGAATGAAAACACCCTCCCACAAAGTCTTTATTGGGTAGGATACAGCAACATATTCAAGTTGGGGGAAGATACCTCGGATTGGTCAGCAATTAATAAAAGAAATTCGGGATTGGGTAAATACAAAACAAGGGGAAAGAGAGGGGTATACAGCCAACTTAAACAATAACAGAAAGAAATTTAACAAGAAACAAACTTTTGAAATAAAAATTTCTCCAAAAAACAGTTCTTTCACTCCGCACTAGGGTGCACTATTGTTGATCTTCAGTAGTGTCCTCTAGAAGAGAAAGTTCACACTTCTTACTACAAGCAAAACAAAAATACGTCGAAAATGACACAGTTCAAAAACTCCAAAATTTCCAGGTAGTGACATCTTCTGAGAAACTTGAAAATTAATACCGTCAATAAAGTTCAGACTTCCTCCAGCAGAGGAGTTTCAACAGGTGCAACTTTTAAATTAGCGGCGTGGAGGTGTACCGCCCGGTACAGACCTCCCCCCCCCCCAAAAAGTTCCTCCAGGGGTGACACATGAAATTTGTTTGAAAACAAGGTCCAAGTTTTGATGTAGATATGGAGATTAATTGCCGAAAAATTTATAAGATTTTCTTAATGTGGTTTGATTCAGTTTCAAAATTTTTGTTGTAACTGGAGAAGTAAAGTTTTTATGGTTGTAGAAGTTGAATTGAGAAGGAAAACTTTAGTTTTAACATCGAGGAAAAATTTTCTAAGTCCACCAGATTTTGTTGTTGAATTCCCAAGTGTAGTCATCTCTTATAGTAACTGTCCATGTAGTTGATGTTGATTAAGTTGGATGGCCAGACCGGCCGTTGCAGCTTGCGTCCCGAGGAGGCCGCTCGGACCCCTCAAGTACCCTGAGATACCGCTCGCCCGCACTATGAGGGGAGCAGTGGTGTTGAAACACGCCGCGCCCGCGGTGAACATATACAGGCTGCGGGCAAGTAGCAGGTCGTGCGCCGCACATCAGCCTTGGCCGGGAGGAGAGCTCCGGCTCGCCGTGCACATGTCGTCCTCGCTGGGGTCGAGGGGGCCCATCCTCAAACCCAGTCGCGGCACAGCGCCGCGCGGCTGCGGGGGCACTGAAACATTAAAACTAGGCGGCAGAATATTGTTTGACCATCATCTTTTGAGGGCACAGACTTGGTGGAGAGGTTGAGGGGCCAGCGGCGTGCAGATACCCATGGCATTTAATATAAGCAAGCCACAGTGTGTATAGCAGGAGACGGGAGCGTGGTAATGGCCGTGGTAAGGACAGAATGGCAGTTTAACGGTGCGGGGAGGGTTTACAAAAATACTTACATATGAAACTAAATTTTATAGAAGGGGCAGAAAGCCTTAAAAGAGAAACTCAAAAAATATAACCTTCATATTCCTTTCAAAATATATGAAGCAAGTTGACACAAAATTTACACTGGTTTCACCTGTGACAGGTGAACCCTAAATATCCTCTCGGTGGCTGGATTACTTAATAACAACGTAACCGGCGTAAGAAAATCGAGAATGATACAAGGCCCATGAAATCTGGGGGCAAGCTTGCCCGCGGGAACAAAGTTCTTGACCATAACTTGGTCACCTACCTTCAAAGGGGTGGGTCTCCGTCCACGATCATACCTTTCCCTAACCTTATCATGAGACAATTTAAGATTGGCTTTAGCCTTCTTCCAAAGATCTTTAATGTTGTCCGGATCTATTGTCTCGGGCAGAATGTCACTCAGAGACCAGAGGTTAGAGAGCGGCGTGTTGGGAACAAACTTGAACATCAAAGAGGCTGGAGTAAATTTATGTGATTCATGAACCGCCGAATTCAAAGCAAAAGCTAACCAATGCAGGGACGTATCCCACCTGGAATGATCTTCATGATGATAGGCAATAAGCGCGGACCTGAGATTACGGTTAACCCGTTCAGCCAGAGATGGTTGAGGGTAATAAGCAGAAGTAGTTACATGAGAGATGGACAAGTCGAAACAGAATTTACGAAAAAGATTAGATGTGAACGCCTTAGCATTATCAGACACAATATATTGGCACGGACCAAAAGAGGCAAAAATAGAATTTAAGCAAGTAATGGTAGACTGAGCGGTAGCCAGCTTAGTCGGAAATAACCAGGAAAATCTAGTAAAGCCATCTACGCATACAAAGATAAACTTGTTAGCATTTCCCTTAGACTGGGGGAAGGGTCCTACATAATCAATATACAAGCGTTCCATGGGACGCGACGCTTGATGCGAAGACAAAAGGCCTACCTTGGTGGACATGGTGGGTTTACTGAGCAAACAAGATTTACAAGCTTTTACTAGTTCACGGATTTCACCGTCCATACCTTTCCAGATGAACATTTCACGAATCTTCTCACGAGTTTTAAAGATTCCAAGATGCCCTCCTAATGGGGTCTCATGATAATACTTGAAGATCATAGGTACAAGAACAGCTGGAACGACAACTTTCATCATCTTATCATGCCTCGAGGGGCAACATAGAACACCATTCCTCAGAACATAAGGGACGACATGTTCCCCAGAAGAAAGGGTTTCCATTATCGGAGCCAGCGTCGGATCTTCACGTTGGTATTTCTCGATATCCCTAAAGAGCATGGGAACATCTGTTAAGATGGCATTAACATCAGATAGTATGGACTCGGAAGGTGATGAACTATCGACCGGTTCATGGGTCTCGACGTCGTTGGAAAACATACGGCTGAGTCCATCAGCAACAATATTTTCGGTACCTCTGATATGCCTGACATAGAATTGGAAGGCAGAAATACGGATGGCCCAACGGGCTATACGACCAGTACGACGCGGCCTACCTAAGACCCAGCTTAAGGCTTGATTATCTGTCTCCAGGTCAAATTTGACGTGTTCCAGATAGAGACGGAACTTCTCTAAGGCGAATAAAACTGCCAAACCTTCGAGCTCATAGATGGAATACTTGGCTTCTTGAGCCGATAGAGTCCTAGATGCATAGGCGATGGGTCGCCTCCCTAGTTCAGTCTCTTGAAGAAGGACTGCAGCTACTGCTGACGACGACGCGTCGGTTTGGACGATGAATTTCTTCGAGAAATCAGGCATAGCATGTACAGGGGCATTACAGAGAGCTAATTTAAGATCTTCAAAAGCGGCTTGTTGAGAAGGTCCCCACTCGAATTTGATGCCTTTCCTACGAAGAAGGTTTAAGGGCGCCGCTCTATTAGCGAAGTTAGGAATAAACTTCCTGAAGAAATTCACCATACCAATGAACCTGGCGATACCTTTAATGTCCTTGGGAGGTTTAAAATCACGGATGGCCTGTGTTCTAGAATGATCGACTGCTACACCATCAGGTGATACAATATGGCCTAGGAATGACATAGAGGGCTTAGCAAAGGCAACCTTGGACAACTTAACAGTTAACCCAGCCTTACGAAGGCGATTGAGAACTTCTCGCAGATGATCTAGATGTTCTTCAAAAGTCTCTGAAAATACGACGACATCATCCAAGTAGTGATATAAGTACTCAAATTTGATGTCGGAGAAGACCCTATCTATTAGCCTAGTGAGTACAGCTGCTCCCGTGGGGAGCCCGAAAGGCACGCGGTTGTATTCGTATAAGTTCCAGTCCGTGGCAAACGCTGTGAGGTGTTTAGACTCTTCGGCAAGGGGAATTTGATTATAGGCCTGATTCAGGTCCAAGATAGTAAAGAACTTGGCCTTACGGAACCATGAAAAACAAGAATGAAGGTCGGGAAGGGGCACAGATTGTAACACCACCTTCCGATTGAGAGCCCTATAATCAATGACAGGCCTGAAGCCTCCTTGGGGTTTCGGGACTAGAAAAATAGGCGAAGAATACGCCGACTTAGAGGGCCTAATAATACCATCCTTCAACATTTGATCGATGATTTCTTTCAATGCCTTCATTTTAGGTGGAGATAGCCTATATGGTGGAAAACGGACAGGAATCGAATCCGTGACCTCAATTTTGTATTCAATAAGGTCAGTAACACCAAGAGTATCAGAGAACACCTCTGGAAATGACTGACATAATTTACGAATGCTATCAGCCTGCTCCTCAGGTAGATGTCTAAGGTCTAACAACATCTCATCCTGGGTAGGCGAAATAGATGAACATGACACAGAATTACACTTTAACAAGGGAATTTTACATTTGGACGCAAATTTGAATGTGCACGACTTACTCTGAAGATCGAGCACAAGACCAGTGTGAGAAATGAAGTCCGCTCCCAGTATGATGGGGCAAGACAAGTGCTTAGCCACAAACAGTTTGGTTTTCCATGTAAATTTAAAAATACGAATTTTGACCAGTAAGGAACCTAGAATTTCTAATGGGGATGAATTAGCCGAAACATATTGAACAGGAGAGGAGACATAGTCAGGTAGTTTACAAACAGACTTAAATTTTGAATACCATTGGTCCGAAATAATTGAACAAACACTACCTGAATCTAATAGAGCGGTTATAGGCTCGTTATTTAACTCAATCTTAAGAAAAGGAATAGGTGCGGGGGTATCCGCCGCAATCCTAAGACATTCTTTAGGGCATTCAAAAGATGAATTTGAAGACTGCTCGTTCCCTGAATTTACAACCTGTTTACCAGGGGCTGAGTCTCGGGAAGATGGATTAGTCGACTCAGCCGAAGCCACTAGTCACTTTTTATTATTGGCATAGGTGGAATTTGCACCAGAAGTTGAGCAGGAGGGGGTGCTATTTGAGTTTGGGCAATTCTTGGCGATATGTGAGAAAGCCCCACATTTAAAACAGCCTTGTGATGAACCAGCCCCATTCCTTGTCCCACTCGACTTGATCAGTGGACACTTATTGCGCAGGTGGTCAGGCGACCCACAAGCATAACATTTACGAGGGGTGACTGATCGGCGAGGTGGAGGCCGAGTATTACTAAAGGAAGGCGGGGGTTCTTTCGCTACACGCAAAGAATCGGCGTATCTAACTCCTTCTGCTGAGACGGCCAATGCTTCAAGTTCAGAGAAAGTTTGCGGGCACGCCGCGAAACACAAATATGACCTATAGGGAGGTGAAATTCCCTCTACAATAGCCTGTACAATCTGATCTTCAGGAAAATGAAGGGCAAACACCCTAGTATAAAACTTAATGTCCTGTATGAAATCAGCCAAGTTTTCATCCAAGCGTTGTACACGATAATAGTACTTCTGAATCAGAGATGACCTCGCGCGGGCGGGAATAAAATTTGCAAGCAAGTGTGCATGAAAATCTTCAATAGATGACTGTTCAGCTATGGCTCTTACTATTTTGTCAGAGAGAATACCAATTGCATAAGGATAGATAATTTGCAAAATTTGACATGGAGAAAGAGAAAACACAAGGGCATGATCCTGAAATTCAACTAGAAATCTTAAAAATGAAATTACGTCACTGGTGGTATTAACGGAAAACTTAGAGATACCTCTGAGCAACATTGCCAATGGATGAGGCAAGCTGCTAAACCCTGGTGACATAGTAGGTAAAGGTTTCAATGGCAAGGAAGTTAATTCAGAACGTACATTATTTAATGAGTTACGGCGTTCAGACTCGTCCAATGGGGCAGAGGTTGTTTGTGCAGCAATGGTTTTCCTATTTGCTTCTCCCTTAGGAGGCTCTTCCTCACTACCTACATTCACTGTGGTGGGTAGATCGCTTTTGGGAGGAACCTCCCCCGTTAACAATTGAGTGACCTTGCTAGACAATTCCGAAATATTTTCAAGCAGCGTACTAGCTTCCTTCTTCTGAACGTCATTCAGCTTTAGAGACAACAGATCGTTAACTCTATTTGAGAAATGATATAGCCTGGCTTGCACACGCTTAATTTGATTAGGAGAAGGATCATTTTCATCAAAAAAACTAACTACAGAAGCTAGCCCGGTAATATTCTCGACGATCGTGGAAAGAGAGTCGTCAATTTCTTTCTCTCCCAAGGTGGGGATGGACATAGGCAACTCAAGGGACTCTCTAAGCTTGTTTGTGTCTATCGCAACAGTGCCTCCAGATTGCACATTTCTAATAGTCAATTCGTAGATTAACTCTTCCTTGCGCAAATAGTTAAGATGGAGAACATCGCGAGGGCCGGGCATGATGACAGAACAATAAAAAAAAATCAAAAAATTCCAGCAACTGAGAAAATTGTTAGAGTTCGGAACAAAACAATGTTTAGCCGTCAAAAGGGGCTAAATTGAGACCCATTCAACCACGCTCTGCTACCACTTGTTACCGTGTTTTAGCGGTAGGTAGAGGTGAAAGAAGGTGCGGGTGTGAACGGGCTTCAAGCTACGAAAGTAGAATTAATTTAAAATTTAACAAGGTTATATTTTCTTTTCAAAATAAGGAAATAACAAGCATGGCAGGTACAAAGTAGCAAGTCAAAAGGGTAGTTACAATATTTACAGGATTTGGGCTTCGCGCCCTGATTTCACAATGCTTGGGCAATCAGCTCAGTTTTACCCCAAACACAAGTTTCAACAGAGGGGCAGAAAACCCCATTCATGCCTAGGAGCCCTTGCTCCAAATTACACTGAAAAGCCTCCACGAGGCATACAACACTCAATTTTCAAAAAGAGCCACTCGCTCTCAACTTTAAGCCTCTCAAAGGCCACACCAAACTCCACCTTCGAGTTGTCCTCACTGGACATAGACACAGGGGTAAAATACCCAACCTACTGAGGTCTATTAAATGAAAAGAAGGTTGATTACATGACCTCCAAAATAACAATTTGAGAGGAGGCGATCTGCACTCCTAATACACTTTGTTTTTAAAACCTAATTTGGCTCTTAGGCCACTGATGCAAGGGCTAATCCCATACTACGGAGGTGACTTTAGAAAAGAAACAAATTTACACAATGTTAAGGAAGAATAGGTTGAGAAAAAAAGTTCACCTCAAAACAATATGAGTGGGAGATCGAGAGGGTTAAGCACTCTCTATCCCAATACGTAGTTTAAACGATAAAATAGATACCAGATTCTTTACATTTTTAAGGAAGGTTACATAACGGAAAAACTTCGGACCCGCCCCGAGAGTTAAACTGCTGAGCTAGCAAAGAAAGAAGTTATTAATTGGCCATTACCTGGTTGTTGACCGCAGCCGGAGAAAGAGGCGCTTCCCGCCCCCTGCTATGTACTATACACACTGAAAGATGGAACAGAAGTGGCCCGGAGACCCTAAAATCAGCAGTTTATATCCTCTCGCGGAAGGTTCGAGGCGTTAGGGGAATGAAAACACCCTCCCACAAAGTCTTTATTGGGTAGGATACAGCAACATATTCAAGTTGGGGGAAGATACCTCGGATTGGTCAGCAATTAATAAAAGAAATTCGGGATTGGGTAAATACAAAACAAGGGGAAAGAGAGGGGTATACAGCCAACTTAAACAATAACAGAAAGAAATTTAACAAGAAACAAACTTTTGAAATAAAAATTTCTCCAAAAAACAGTTCTTTCACTCCGCACTAGGGTGCACTATTGTTGATCTTCAGTAGTGTCCTCTAGAAGAGAAAGTTCACACTTCTTACTACAAGCAAAACAAAAATACGTCGAAAATGACACAGTTCAAAAACTCCAAAATTTCCAGGTAGTGACATCTTCTGAGAAACTTGAAAATTAATACCGTCAATAAAGTTCAGACTTCCTCCAGCAGAGGAGTTTCAACAGGTGCAACTTTTAAATTAGCGGCGTGGAGGTGTACCGCCCGGTACAGTCTACGCAGTCAAATGCTTTTGTAAGGTCTAGAAGAATTAGAATTGTCATTTGTCTGTTATCCATTGCTAGCTGAATGTCGTTAGTTACTTTTACCAACGCTGTGTTGGTACTGTAATTCGATCTGAACTCTGATTGATATTTGTCGAGTAAGTTATGATGTAAAAGATAGTCTGTCATTTGTTTGTGTACTAGTTTTTCCAGTACTTTTCCTAGTACAGGGAGGATACTAACAGGCCGGTAATCGTCAAAGGTTATAGGGGTACTATTTTTCGGCAAGGGTCTGATGATGGCATTTTTCCAGTTCTCAGGAAAGATTCCCGTCATAAGAGAGGTGTTAGTAATGTGCGTTGTTGTAGGAAGAATGATGTCTAGAATTTTTCTTAAAAGGGACAGGTTTATTCCGTCGTGTCCGGTAGACCCTGCTTTTATGTCATTGAGGGCACTCTTTACATCACCTGGAGTCACATGAGAGAAGTAAAATGTTTCTCCACCATGCTTTCTCTTTGAAGATATTTTGTCAATAGTGGCTCTTTTGGTATTTCCGTTCGTCTGGACGTTTCTTGAGCTAAAATAATTATTCAGATCGTCCAAAGGTACATTACAGTTACTACCCTTTGTCTTTGTTTTATTTAGACCCATATCGCGGAGAGTTTTCCATACAGCTGCAGAGTTATGTGTATTTAAAACTTCGTACGAGTAGCGTATTTTAGCGTTTGTTATCATCTGCGTTGTTTTATTTCGAAGTTTTTTATATTTCTCAAAATTGTCCTGTGTTGGATATTTCACATAGTAGGTATAGGCTACGCCTCTGTCTTTCATTTGATCACGAATTTCTTGATTGAGCCAAGGGTTAGATGGTCGCTTTACTCGAGCAGTACGTAATGGGGCATGTCTGTCGTATGAAGTTAAGAGAAGTTCGTTAAAATGAGATACTTTGTCGTCAATGTCCTTTATGTACTGAACTGTGTGCCATGGTGTGCTCAGAGCGTCCTCAATGAGGGCTTCTTCGTTCAAATTTTTGAAATCTCTGTATGTGATTATCTTAGGCTTGTATTTTGGACACTTCAAAGAGTATGCTGCGTAAATCATATCATGACGGGAAAGGCCTGGCACAGGCATCTGTCCATGTGACAATATACGGTCTTTATTGTTTACAACGATTAGGTCAAGGAGTGTGTGCGATGTTGCAACATGGTGTGTGGGTTGTAAGGGCAGAATTGTCATATTAATGGATTCAAACATGCATGTTAGTCGCCTAGTTTCAGTAGTTGCATTTGTCAGATCAGTGTTAAAATCTCCCATTAAGACCATGTGTTCATACCTGGATATTAAATCCTGTAGGGCTTCCTCTAGATCCGTTGTGTTTCCGGTCTTCGGTGGGCGATACACTACACCGAGTAAACACTTCGTACCACGTCGGACCCCACTGTCGGCAGCCCTGAAAATGGTTTTCCGTGGTTTCCCATTTTCACACCAGGCAAATGCTGGGGCTGTATCTTAATTAAGACCACGGCCGCTTCCTTTCCACTCCTAGCCATTTCCTGTCCCATCGTCGCCATAAGACCTATCTGTGTCGGTGCGACGTAAAGCAACTAGCAAAAAAAAAAAAAAAAAAAAAAAAAAAA
Source organism: Anabrus simplex (assembly GCF_040414725.1). Lineage (NCBI taxonomy): Eukaryota > Metazoa > Arthropoda > Insecta > Orthoptera > Tettigoniidae > Anabrus > Anabrus simplex. Next base: position 804,547,804 of record NC_090266.1, read on the forward strand.
CTTCAGACAAGGATTGAACTTCATGATGTGTCAGGAATCGAGTCACGGTCCTTTGGTAACCGACGTAAACACTAGTCTTACACTTAATGAGCTGTCCCACCATAACATTCAGAATTTCCACCGCTACCATGGGGATTATGAACTTCAGACCATAGAAAGGCTGGATAGGGAATATGTAAAACTCTAGGACACCATATATTCAGATCCGCAAAAATAAAAGGTTTATTGTTGCAAAAGATAAATTTTCGTTTCCACAGATTCCGCTGATAATGCACAGTTTGGCAACTCTGTATTACTTTCTTCTATCCTGACTGCTCAACTATCGGTAGATGGCGAGGAGGTCAAAGGTTGTGTAGTATACCTAACCCTAACAATTGCACACTGGTTCCAGCCTGTCCCACTCCAAGCGACTCATCGGGACAAGCACTGGAGGACAGTGTGCTACTGTACGTTTTCAGTTTTAAAGGTATGCTGAAGTGCAGTCGGGCCTCGCGGTGATGGGGGCAACGCGTCCGCCGGGTTCGATTCCCTGCCGGGTCAGGGGTTCTTAATCGTAAATGGCTAATATTCCTCTCCTGGGGACTGGGTGCGTTTGTGTCGTCCTTAACGTTCCTTTCTTCACATTCAACACTCTACACTTCCTCAACTCCACTTACACGCAGGTTCATTTCATATGGTGAAAGTATTGGCAAAAGATCTACAGAGATCGACGTCACGAACAAATACCTTTTAAAAAAGCTGCAGTACATATTTTATTGGCGGTACTGAGTTGTGATATTTTTTGGAAAAGTGCTATACTGTGCCCTTTTCCAGGCACCCAATGCGGTGGTCTTCTTTCTTGATATGTGCGCCGGCTGCTCCTGTAAATAATGACATTTAAAAAAATACCTACCGCATCATGTAGACTCTTCTTCTCAGGTGTAGTGCGTCCCTAATATCCCACGGGTTGATGGGCCACACGTCGATTGGGGGGTGAGGAAATGAAAGATGCGGTAAACTAAACTATAAATGACGGTACCCAAAGACTGAATTAAAATTTAAATAAAATAAATGATTTATTGAACAAAGTGCAAAGTGTAAAAATTGAAAGTAAAATGGTGTAAAATAAAATAAAGTGAAATGAAATTAAAATTTAAAACAATTAAAAGATCTACATTACAATAACTCAATTATCTGCCTTAATGAACTTCGACTGAAGGTCGATCAAATTTAAATATTCTAGATTACATCGAACCACCGTCTCCATGACGATGACGTGACCAAATTCAGAAACACTGGTCAGAAATACAACTTCATTTGAATAACTGATTTGTAATACATTGGAAAATGTCCTTTCAAAACAAACTTGCGTAGTTAATTAATTAATTGGTTAAGTCATCAAATCGACACTGACTCAGAGGTGTTTATCAAAATTTTAACCCATATTCAAATTCAGTTGGGAAACACCCAACTCTAAAATAGTCATGGAATGCACTAACCATGTGACAATAAAAGAAAAGGAGAGAAAAACAAAACAACTATGAACATTGTACTTCATCTGCCACATAACCATTGCCACATTTTTAAACTACTCGTGGCTGAAAACAAGAAAATTTATTGAAACATGAACCTGAGTGCTACAATCACTCATTTAATTAGTTAAACCTTACTTGCATGACTGTGATAGTCTGGACTTAAAATACTTAAATTAATTAGGCCAAGTGCCTCATGTGTACATCTCAAATGAAGGCGATCTCTTTACATTATTAATTTTACTTAATTTGCCGCTGCCGGCATTTTCATTGCGAATTCATATTTGTGGTACCACCACTAGATGGAGGCAGATCTCATCTCATTTATATAATTCATTTGCGGCACTTATGATACAACTGCTTATTAAAGATCGCTTCATTTTCCTAACTGAAATGTAGTGGATTTCTAAGGCTTGGTGGTTACTGACTGTCTTCTGGTATGAGCATACCACTACTATAGTTTTAACTATGAACTAATCGATGATCTTTTACCCTAACACCTGAAATCTTATTTACATAAATGAACATGTGAATGGAGAAACACAGCTCCAAAAATACTGAAATAAAAAATAACCTGACTACACCTATTTATTTACATAAATCAAATACGAACAATTCACGTATGATCAGATTCTAAAATAATACGGTGATAAAATATACACAAAGAAAGGATATAATAACAAAAATCTAGATCCCAAAAAATCGCTGCCTGCTGAAAGTTTAAAACTAAAATGCGCAAATATCGGAGTATAAAGAAAAATTACCCTGCTTTAAGTAACAAAAATATGTGAATTTGATGGCAATCTTCTAACCTCAGACGAAAAATGTCTGGCCATGACACTATTCAACCTTTACGGACAATAATTACTGGTATTACATGTCATCCATGATTCTACATGCAAAACACATTTATTTAAAGAAAGTACGCAAATAACACTTGCTCACTTATATTATTATTATTATTATTATTATTATTATTATTATTATTATTATTATTATTATTATTATTATTATTATTATTATTATTATCATTACGTGGATTATTTACAGTCCTATCTAACAGTCTAAACTACATTTTGATCATCGATTGGTTCATAGTCCTACATATTCAATTTTACATTTTGCTCGTTTACCTTATTTGTGCTGGAGGCAGCTTGGATCACCCTCCGGGCTCTGTCATGATGAATTAGTATTCCATCTTGAAGCTTATGTGGTTATCCGAAATATCACACGTACATACTTGATGCATTTTCATGCTGGCGTTGCACATGTCCACATTTACATGAACACTCGCATTTTTCTAACACTCCAATGAAGGTTATTCAATAACACTGCATTGATCACCTGACGTGAAGTCGAAAGTCTGGTCTCCGCTACCTGCCTAGTCTCCTGCTGTGTCTCTCACACCCCTCTCAGTTTGTTTGTGTAAAGGCTTATTGGCTATTCACCTCCTCTGAACATAACACTGGACTCAAGGTCTTAGCACCGCAGCATTCCACTAGTGAAAACAAAGTAATTCTCCTCCCTGTAACTGCTTTAACTAATTCTGCTCCCGTAATATCTCACTTGCCATAATAGTTCTTTGAGAATGATGAAAAAGAAGTTAAATGTAATGTTCCCGATGATATGTTGAGAATTTCTATAATAATCGTCCTCCAAAATATGACCTTTCCATAAAATATCCAAGCTACACGTGGACTAGGGAAATTTTATGCAGTTACGTGTTACGACGTGATCCATTGTCCCTCTCGGTTTGTTTGTGTAAGTTCATTCAAGGCAAGTGTTGAAAATATAACTATCATTGTCGTTTGATAATTCAATTGCCTGATTATCTCTGCATACATTCAAATTAAATAAAAGTTTGTCAAAGTGTTCATTTCTCCTAAAATATTACTCACACAAGTAAATACGTTACTCACTCGGATGCCAACAACTGTCTCTGATCGCGTTCGTACAAGACTGGATGTTCATACACGAACTGAAAATTCACACCGGACTGGGAATATTCACCCAAAGAACACACTCGAACTAACTGAAGATTCACCACACTGCTCGTTGGTTTTGTAAACAGTCCTCCCCCCACTTCGAAAATAGTTCTGTGGAAGGGATGTGGCGTAATAATATTGCACTTGGGACCGATTTATCATACGTCCGTAGGTTAAAGGTTTAGGAAATATGTTCAAAACATTCCTAATTTTGGTCCGAGTTACGTGTTACATTGCGCTATGAGAAACGATCACAGATTAATCCATACGGCGGCGCGCGTCACTGGCTCTATTTTCTGCCAGAGGATGGCGTCTTCCCGCCATGACTGTTCATTTCCGGGGCGATACCACTTTTCCATGTAAAGTTGAAAATTTCTTATTTAACCACTAATTAATCACGCATTTGCACTGATAAATCCTCAAATATTGTTTGAAAGTCAGGACACCATTTTACACAACTACTTCGGGCACCAAATCGCGAAATACTGGCTCTAGATTCCCGCTATGACAAAACATTTAAATTAGCAATTTTATGATTGGCTGAGACGTTCGCGCTCTTCGCAGCATGGATTCTTCCATTTTCTGCCAAGGGATGACGGGTATTATTTGTTTCTCTCTCGCACATCTAAGTAGGTCAAGTTCCAATGCGCGGATTCCCGTGGGAACCGGATAGAAAGTTTCCACTTCTCGTCGGCATCATAAAACATTATTGGATGTACCACTGAGGCCAGCTATATCCTGTCCGTGCCTTAAGACGTGTTCTGTGGATCTATTTGCAGTCTGAACGGCGCCTGAATGTTGCTTTGTGAGACTGCCAGCTTTTCCCAGCCTACTGCTGTATTCCAATATGTGAATTATTAAACATAGTTGAGAGGGGAGTTCCTCAGGGCAGTGTTATAGGACCTTTATGTTTTCTTATATATATAAATGATATGAGTAAAGGAGTGGAATCGGAGGTAAGGCTTTTTGCGGATGATGTTATTCTCTATAGAGTGATAAATAAGTTACAAGATTGTGAGCAACTGCAACGTGACCTCGAAAATATTGTGAGATGGACAGAAGGCAATGGTATGTTGATAAACGGGGCTAAAAGTCAGGTTGTGAGTTTCACAAATAGGAAAAGTCCTCTCAGTTTTAATTACTGCGTTGATGGGGTGAAAGTTCCTTTTGGGGATCATTGTAAGTATCTAGGTGTTAATATAAGGAAAGATCTTCACTGGGGTAATCACATAAATGGGATTGTAAATAAAGGGTACCGATCTCTGCACATGGTTATGAGGGTGTTTAGGGGTTGTAGTAAGGATGTAAAGGAGAGTGCATATAAGTCTCTGGTAAGACCCCAACTAGAGTATGGTTCCAGTGTATGGGACCCTCACCAGGATTACCTGATTCAAGAACTGGAAAAAAATCCAAAGAAAAGCAGCTCGATTTGTTCTGGGTGATTTCCGACAAAAGAGTAGCGTTACAAAAATGTTGCAATGTTTGGGTTGGGGAGAATTGAGAGAAAGGAGAAGAGCTGCTCGACTAAGTGGTATGTTCCGAGCTGTCAGCGGAGAGATGGCGTGGAATGACATTAGTAGACGAATAGGTTTGAATGGCGTCTATAAAAGTAGGAAAGATCACAATATGAAGATAAAGTTGGAATTCAAGAGGACAAACAGGGGCAAATATTCATTTATAGGAAGGGGAGTTAGGGATTGGAATAACTTACCAAGGGAGATGTTCAATAAATTTCCAATTTCTTTGAAATCATTTCGGAAGAGGCTAGGAAAGCAACAGATAGGGAATCTGCCACCTGGGCGACTGCCCTAAATGCAGATCAGTATTGATTGATTGATTGATTGATTGATTGATTGATTGATTGATTGATTGATTGATTTAATGCATGCATTTATTACGCACATTCGCTTATGGGTGCAATACTAATTTGGGGTTATGAAAACAGGAGGATTTGCGGAAACCATGCAATTTTGCTCAAAATCAATCTATCGCACTGAACGATACAGTTTCTCAGTCATATCGTGTTCAGATACAAAGGTGTTTTGGATACAAACTTTTACATGAAGCTATTATTACGATGGTTAATACAATTAGTCTCCGGCGTTCGAAAGGGCTCCTACATTGCACGCCGGGCTATGATCGCAGTCAGTGCACATGAATATAGTGCGGGAACTCTGCCCGTCCTTTCGCTCAAGTATTGCTCCGCATTAGATTATCATCCATGGCAGTCGACAGTGTACGTACCTTGGACATTCACCTCTGTGATCCAGCAAGCCACTACAGACAGAATCAGCTACATGCTGCACATAGGAAAAAGCTGAGAAGGCCAGCTGTTGCACTGCTTAGGTTACCGACCTTCAGTGCACCTGCACCTCGAAAGTTAGGTCACGGCAATCCACATTCACGCGTCCGTAGGAAAATATTTGGTAATTCTTTCTTTATTATTATGTTGCTTGTTGTTTAAAGGGGCATAACATGTAGGCTATTGGTCCGCTTTATTATTATTATTATTATTATTATTATTATTATTATTATTATTATTATTATTATTATTATTATTATTATTATTATTATTCGACTGGTAGTCCGTCAGTTAACGGGTGCATACTGATACGTTACACTACATTACTTCAGCAAAACAAGTTGATAAAATGATCAGAGCATGGAGTACGCCGCAGTTTGCAGGCTGTCACGCACGCCAACAAACCAGCTGTTATAATTTATTGCTGTATCCAGCAGATGAAATGAAATGGCGTAGGGCTTTTAGTGCCAGGAGTGTCCGAGGACAAGTTCGGCTCGCCAGGTGCAGGTCTTTTGAATTGACACCAGTAGGCGACCTGCGCGTCGTGATGAGGATCAAATGATGATGAAGGCGATATATACATCCAGCCCCCATGCCAGCGGAATAACCAATTATGGTTAAAATTCCCGACCCTGCCGGGAATCGAACCCGGGACCCCTGTGACCAAAGGCCAGCACGCTAATCATTTAGCCATGGAACAGGACATCCAGCAGATAATGAAGGTTAATGCGCACGGAAAGGAATACAAACAGAACAGTTTAGTAAAACAGATCTCATGATCCCTGTCTACCTTAGGCCAGGTCTGGGTGTTTTCAGCACGATTTCACTGCCATTCATGTCAGAGTCATAAACCTGGTCACCACTTTCTCGGACAGTTGCGAACTCTTTGTCCTCACGAAGCTCGGTACTCCCTGCTCCAGATTTTGAAATCCCGAGGATTTTCCCTCCTAAATGAGGAGCATCATTCCAAAGGGCATTATGTGCACTGAACGAAATTGTACATGAAAAAGAACTAATTATATCCAAACCAGGCAAAGTAAATGTGTAGTAGTTCTACGTTATGCATGCACCCGGGAGCCACGGGAAATGAAATCATTTCAGAATTTAATAAAACGAATTTTTACAATGATATCGAAATACTTTTAAAATATTTTTTACGATCTGCTTTATGTCGCACCGACACAGATAGGTCTTATGGCAACGATCGGAGAGGAAAAGGCTGGGAGTGGGAAGGAAGTGGCCGTGGCCTTAATGAAGGTACAGCCCCAGCATGTGCCAAGAGTGAAAGTGGAAAAGCATGGAAAACCATCTTCAAGGTTGCCGACAGTGAGGTTCGAACCCACTATCTCCCGAATGCAAACTGATACATACGTGACCCAAACCGCACAGCCACGATATAGAAATACTTAAATTATGAGACTTCATTCTGACTGAAAGAAAGAAATACTTTTACAAGAAATATTGTATATTATAGATAAAACACGTGTAAAATGACAGTTTTTCATGATTACTGCTCTCCTACACTGAGATTTTGCTCCATCATATACTGCAACAGAGTTCAGTCTGTCCAGTGTTATCGTAGGGGAATGACGCTAAGTTTTCTGAATATATGACAAAAATGCGACGTACTTCCATTTTATCCCACGTAATAAAAATATGTCCGAGGATATTATGCGGTTGCGCGGCTCATTGCGGTGGACAAAACACGATTTGAAACGACTGTCACTTTTCAAGACTCATTTACACTAGGAAAACACAAGGTTTGACACAGTTTGATTTCATAGCCTGAAAGAACACATACAAAGCCACACGAAATTGTGTCGAGCTCAATTTTGTCCAATGGTAGACATAATATGGTTCGCAACAATACTCCTCAAATGTTCATGTAACCAGCATCAACTCAAGGACAAACATAACGTAACTATGAAAATTGAGAAAGAACACCATTACGGAAATTTTTCTACTTAACAGACAGTAAGGTACCTATGATATTTTACTTAGTCAAACCGATCGCAGTTCGGATTCTAATCAATGTATGAAGGATTTTTGAAATTGACAAGTGATTTTGATCACTGGATTACCTGTCTCGTTTAATGCCCGGCTCCTTAGCTCAATGGTCAGCGTCGAGGACTTCTATTCGAAGAGTCCCAGCTTCGATTCTCGGCCGCGCCGGGTATTTTATTCGCGTCTGATTAATTCCTCTGTCTCGGGGACTGGATGCTTTACACAGCAAACTGCACTACCAACAACCACAGAAACACGCAACAGTGAATAAATCCCTCCGCATAGGTTTGGCGTCAGGAAGGGCATCCGAACATAAAACATGACCAAGTCCACATGTGCGACACAGTTCGTTCCCCCGACCTCATCAAGATGAAGAAGAAGAATTAACAGTCACGTAAAACAACACGCTTCCTTTTTACCATATATAAGAGTGCTGCTCGGATTCCCGGAAGCCTTAATTAAGACTAACTCTGTCAGGAAATGTAAACCCAGCTCGTTCGCTACACGTAGCTGTAACGGGTCGCTTCGTATCCCACTCTCAGCAGGTTTCAACATAGTTTTCCGTGGCTTCTTATTTTCACACCAGACAAATGCTGGGGCTGTATTTTAATTAAGGCCACGATTGCTTGCTTCCGTACCAGTTTAGCCCTGTTCTATCCCGTCGTCGTCATCAGGACCTGTCTTAAGTCTGTGCGACGTAAAACAAGTAGTGTTCGAGCGAGTTGGTCGTGCGGTTAGGGGCGCGGAGCTGTGAGCGTGCATTCGGGAGATGATGGGTTCGAACCCCAATGTCGGCAGCCCTGAAGATGGCTTTCCGTGGTTTCCCATTTTTACACCAGGCAAATGCAGGGGCACTACCTTAATTTTTTTTGCTAGTTGTTTTACGTCGCACCGACACAGATAGGTCGTATGGCGACGATGGGCCAGGGAAGGGCTAGGAGTGGGAAGGAAGCGGCCGTGGCCTTAATTAAGGTACAGCCCCAGCATTTGCCTGGTGTGAAAATGGGAAACCACGGAAAACCATTTTCAGGGCTGCCGACAGTGGGGTTCGAACCTACTATCTCCCGAATACTGGACACTGGCCGTACTTAAGCGACTGCAGCTATCGAGCTCGGTACTCTACCTTAATTAAGGTCACGGCCGGTTCCTTCCCACTCGTATCCCATCGTCTACCTGTGTCGGTGCAACGTCAAGCTAATAGTAAAAGAAAAAACAAATAGTGAAAGTTGAAAAATGACTCACTCATCATGTAGTTAGATTGAAAGCAAAGAAAATCAAGCAACCTTGTAGTTTTACGTGCAGCTCCAGCCTGCATATAATTTGCGAGCTCTATCAAACGGCGACAACTGCAGATACACTGACTGACAGAGCAAATGCAACACCAAGAAGGAGTGGTCAGAACTTTATGACAATTGCAGGGTAGACTGACGTCACTGAGGTATGCTCATGATGTGACATGCGCCGCTGTGCTGCGCACGTAGCGAACGATAAATGGGACACGGCGTTGGCGAATGGCCCACTTCGTACCGTGATTTCTCAGCCGACAGTCATTGTAGAACGTGTTGTCGTGTGCCACAGGACACGTGTATAGCTAAGAATGCCAGGCCGCCGTCAACGGAGGCATTTCCAGCAGACAGACGACTTTACGAGGGGTATGGTGATCGGGCTGAGAAGGGCAGGTTGGTCGCTTCGTCAAATCGCAGCCGATACCCATAGAGATGTGTCCACGGTGCAGCGCCTGTGGCGAAGATGGTTGGCGCAGGGACATGTGGCACGTGCGAGGGGTCCAGGCGCAGCCCGAGTGACGTCAGCACGCGAGGATCGGCGCATCCGCCGCCAAGCGGTGGCAGCCCCGCACGCCACGTCAACCGCCATTCTTCAGCATGTGCAAGACACCCTGGCTGTTCCAATATCGACCAGAATAATTTCCCGTCGATTGGTTGAAGGAGGCCTGCACTCCCGGCGTCCGCTCAGAAGACTACCATTGACTCCACAGCATAGACGTGCACGCCTGGCATGGTGCCGGGCTAGAGCGACTTGGATGAGGGAATGGCGGAACGTCGTGTTCTCCGATGAGTCACGCTTCTGTTCTGTCAGTGATAGTCACCGCAGACAAGTGTGGCGTCGGCGTGGAGAAAGGTCAAATCCGGCAGTAACTGTGGAGCGCCCTACCGCTAGACAACGCGGCATCATGGTTTGGGGCGCTATTGCGTATGATTCCACGTCACCTCTAGTGCGTATTCAAGGCACGTTAAATGCCCACCGCTACGTGCAGCATGTGCTGCGGCCGGTGGCACTCCCGTACCTTCAGGGGCTGCCCAATGCTCTGTTTCAGCAGGATAATGCCCGCCACACACTGCTCGCATCTCCCAACAGGCTCTACGAGGTGTACAGATGCTTCCGTGGCCAGCGTACTCTCCGGATCTCTCACCAATCGAACACGTGTGGGATCTCATTGGACGCCGTTTGCAAACTCTGCCCCAGCCTCGTACGGACGACCAACTGTGGCAAATGGTTGACAGAGAATGGAGAACCATCCCTCAGGACATCATCCGCACTCTTATTGACTCTGTACCTCGACGTGTTTCTGCGTGCATCGCCGCTCGCGGTGGTCCTACATCCTACTGAGTCGATGCCGTGCGCATTGTGTAACCTGCATATCGGTTTGAAATAAACATCAATTATTCTTCCGTGCCGACTCTGTTTTTTCCCCAACTTTCATCCCTTTCGAACCACTCCTCCTTGGTGTTGCATTGTCACTGTCAGTCAGTGTACATTACTCTTACCCGTCAGCGTTGGACGTTTCACGAACGAAAACTTCACGTCACTATACCTCACGGACTGCACGTCAACTAGGTTCTGCTGGGTTGATTCCGTGATCAATCAGATGCGAAGCGCCGTATGAATTAACTGATTGGCCTGAAAGCGGTTTCGTTTACTTACCTATCCATATCTCTAATTCCAACAAGAATGGCCCATTCCTTCGTTGTGGTGCCATTTCCTTTTCCGCTGATATATTTTAAAGCACGTAATATCCATTTCTGGTCTTCATAAACGATATTTTTTATTGTTTAACAGCGTGCTGATACATAGAGTGTTCTTGTGATGCAGTAATAGGAAAGGGCTAAGACTGGGAAGGTAGCGGCCGTATCGTTAATTAAGGTACAGTCCTGAATGGAAAAGCTTCTTCAGAGCTGCGGATGGTGAGGTTTCAGGGCACACAGTCTCTGGAATGCAAGCTCACAGCTACATGACTCGAAACACGTCAACTCCTCGTTCGGTGAGATAATTAAGTGCAGCTGCCTGACTACTAGAAACCGCACTGATCTCTATTTGTTTCCCCTCTACTTATAACAAAGTTGCACGCGTTAAAGGCCGTGAAGGCTTCTGGAGGAGTGGAAGGTGAAGACATCCATAATTGGCTTGGATCTAAGTGACGTAGAGTGGTAAGATATATACCCTGGCACCTTCGTCCCGATGAATTTTTACAAGATGGTTTACGTCGCACCGACACAAAGAGGTCTTATGGCGACGATGGGACAAGGAAGGGCTAGGAGTGGGAAGGAAGCAGCCGTGGCCTTAATTAAGGTACAGCCCCAGCATTTAACTGGTGTGAAAATGGGAAACCACTGAAAACCATCTTCAGGGCTGCCGACAGTGGGGTACGAACCCACTATCTCCCGAATACTGGATACTGGCCGCACTTAAGCGACTGCAGCTATCGAGCTCGGTGTCCCGATGAATTAACTTGGTCCTTTTTTATGTTAGACTTAGTGGACCCCAGGTTCCTATGTGTACCTAAAGTCTCATTTGTAAATTTGTCAACTTCCTCACCCATACACGAATTTCCGAGTGACCCGAGAGCGCCTTAACTTCCCTGTCTATATAACACACAGGTTATACTGCAGCTTTCGCCTACCAAAGCTGTTCCACATGAGCACTTTTGAGCCAGAATGTAGTAGATAACGAACTCATTGGCAGTTGCCGGAGATGCAATATTTTGCGAGAGAGTTCAGTGACATGGCAACAAAGTTCTCACAAAGGAGGTCGCACTTTGCATCCCAGTCAATTCGTCTGCTTCTTCCTCTTCTCCCCCCACATCCTGGTGGGGTCCTGGGTGACAACTGTGTTGGACCAATGGAATTCGTCAGGTTTTACTACTGGATGTCCTTTCTAACACCAACCCTTTTTGGAGAGATATATTCACTACTGTGTGTTCGTTACTGGCTGCTAGTGTGTTGTGTTGTATGTACTGTATATGAAGACGTACATTGAGACAAACACAAACACCCAGCCTCCGAGCCATAGGAATTAACCGGAAGAGGCAAAAATTCACGACTCGGCCGGGAATCGAATCTGGGACCCACTGAAACTAAGGGAATGATAATGATCATTCAGCCAAAGATCCAGACTTGTGTTCCAGACAAATAATATGAGATTTTCGAAACGAAATGCCACGCCCTTGTGGCTAGGAGTTCAAATAAAACAAAGTCGCACGGCTTAAGATTACGATATCCACAATAACGTGAAACTCCAAGGTTACTCGATAAGTCTGCGGGATCCGATCTCTATTTTTACGTCCTTTTTTTCTCTCCTTAAAATTATGACTTAGAAGAATCTTGGACGGATGACCTGTTATCTAACAGAGGACCTTCCTGGTACTCTTGAACGATGCGGTTAAAGTCTCCTGATGACGCAAGAGGCAGCGTTCTCACGGCCAGTCAACCACAGTGGGATCATTTTCCACTTTCCAGCAAGTGTCCTCTTCGGAGTCCTACCTCTATATTGTTTTTATCTCACCTGTCTCGAACCTATACTACAAGATTCCTGAAAGGAGATCTATTCCAATCGAACTGACCTCCCAGCTCGATCTCATAGGTCATAACTGTTTGGAAGATGGGCTGGTGGGGGGGGACATGTGAAGGAAGGAAGGAAGGAAGGAAGGAAGGAAGGAAGGAAGGAAGGAAGGAAGGAAGGAGGGTTATCTTGAATGGACGCAGCGATGGAGGACAAAATAATTCCGGGAGGGTCGTATAGACGTTGGTTAGACTCTATATCATTTCAAAGTACGTAGCAGAGAGGGGGAGAGGTAGCTTTGAAAGTTGCGAATAAAGAATTATTGCACCTCTTAGTTTATTAAGGGCCTGTACTACGATAGCCAGATAGAAGTGCGGTTTAAATTTGTGCGGCAGTTTGCACAGTTATCTGGAAGTTCGGTTGAAAACGCGTACGACCACTTCCATTTATGTAAAATCTGGAAGAATATTCTCTAGTTTAGCTATGCTGAAGTTGGAGAGGCTGTTAACGCTCTTGTCTGGGACCGCTCCTAACAGGGACGCTGCTGTAAGAATCGATATGGCTGCAAATCGTGATGAATCTACATCTGCATGATGGTATCCAAAAATAAGTTGTAATGTAATATATGCATATATTTATGAAATATACCACACTTTCTGTCCAGCTATCACAGAATTTTTAAAGATTTCCCCAGGTAGCAAGTTGATGCCACTGATTATATGACTTGCACGAAATCATTAGAACTTCAAACTTCTTACGTAACTGAGGTCATTGCGGCGTCACTGCTGCCGCTATGCCGTTATTTATAGGTTGGAATCCCAATAGTTCAAAAAAATTACATTCTAAATCAGAGGTGCTCAAGTGGGCGCCCGTTGAGGCGAGCCCAGTGCGGCCGGGCTGGCGTGACATAAATACGGGCAGCTTACGTAGTAGCGAGAACCAAGAGAGCGAACGCACTTGACAGGGAAGGGAACATTGTCATCACGAAGCTCTCCCCCACTACTCAGCGAAATGCTGAATGGGGTACAGTATTTAGGAAACAAACCGCTATATCGCAAGAAAACCGACCTTTTCAAGATATTCCCGTCTGATTTATACTTTGCTCGATATAATCAATCAGTTTTATTTTCTTATATTTGTACGTTCAAAGAAAACTAACGCGTTATAATTTTTGTGTTACAGTTTACAAAGGTGTAGGGTTTATGCGTACAAGCTACGATTTACAATTCCTTGGATGGGAATGACAGTATTTCCTTTCCTTAAAAAGTGAAATAACTGTAATTCATTCAGCAAAATGTAATATAATTACATAATTCAAAAAGTTTACTGCTCTATTTTGCACAGTGTTGTTTGAATTTCCTGTTCACTAAATTTGAAAATATTGTTTAAAACTTATCAGGCGTCCGATGATAATATATCGCCTGTAAATGGCGAGGGAGATATTTACTATCCAAGATTTATGTACAGCAACAATGTAAATGTACCTATCAAATAAATGTACGGTATGCCTTGAAATAAATAACCTAACTGATTGATGGGATTGTTGGTGAGTTTATCAGATAATTTAAACTCAAACAACACAAGTCACAGCTTATGCACCTTATTAAATATGCTTCTAAAGCGCCTCTTAAAATTTAATAGTAAAAAAACCTGTAATTCATTACGTACATAACAAATAATATTTGTGGTTGTAGGCCTAACTCTTTATTGTATCCGGTCAATATACATAAACTGCAATGAACATAAATAACTTCTTGCTTACAACGTAAATTGAAAATGACGTGCATTTCTGCTCTCTTTCCTTAATTATTTTCCGCCTCCATTTCAAACTCGTTTATCGCCGTAGTGATTGAGAGTGACTGGGAGAACTTCGCCCAACCTTCACATTAAGGAGGTTATATTTGTTGCTTCTAAGTATTTACACTAAAGTGAGATAAATATTTGTCATTTACTATTCTAACGTTGTCTTGGAAAAAAATTAACTAACTACTTATTAAATTAGCTACAATAAATGTAATAATTAATAATAATAGAAATAATAATAATAAAATTAATGATCTTCCGACGTGTATGGTGGCATTGATTACGAATATAAACTTTAATTTCACCGTAACTCGTATCCTCGAAATGAGTATTAGACAAAAATCAAAATTATTTCGTTTGGTAGGAATTTTTGATAAGATTTATAAGATACAAAACACGAAATTTACCTTTTGCGTCCAGGTAAGATTTTTAGCCTTTTTTCTTTTCTACAACGATTTCTGAGTTTCGTTACATGTTTAATGAATGTTAAAATTTCTTCGTATGTGTAGATTTCAGTCATAATTCCTTTTTTAACTCGAACTTCCACATTATAGCCTTATAAGAGTCTAATATTCGACTCTAGTAATACAATTTCAGAAGGAATAGAGCTAAACAAATGAAAACACCAAGGAACAGGTATACCACCACACTAAACTTCACTATATTTCCAGTAATATTACATCTTCCGCACAATAATACTATAGTTAAAATTCGATGGCAGTACGCAAGAAGATATTTAACTTCTAGTTTGCAAAACTACAGCCTACGTATCTAGCAGTTTATCTGACAGTCGCAGTACAGGCCCTAAGAGAACTCGCAACCTGAACACTGGAAAAAAATTTATGACAAAATTGTAATAATAATAATAATAATAATAATAATAATAATAATAATAATAATGGTCCACCTGTGTGGTGTACTAGTTGGGATTAATAGTTGCCACCCCCGGAGGCCCAGGTTCGATTCCCGACTCTGCCACGAAATTTGAAAATTAGTACGAGGGCTGGAACGGGATCCACTCAGCCTCGAGAGGTCAACTGAGTAGAGGGAGGTTCGATTCCCACCTCAGCCATCCTTGAAGTGGTTTTCCATGGTTTCCCATTCCTCCTCTAGGCAAATGCTGGGATTGTACCTAACTTAAGGCCACGGCAGCTTCCTTCCCTCTTCCTCGCCTCTTTCTTCCAATCTTCCTATTCCCCCAACAAGACCCCTGTTCAGCATAGCAGGTAAGGCCACCTGGGTGAGGTACTGACCCTGCTTCCCAGTTGTATCGCCTCGACCCAAAGCCCACGCTACAGGACATTGCCCTCGAGGCGGTAGAGGAGGGATCCTTCGCTGAGTACGAGGAAAAACAACCCCGGATTGTTAACCGATTAAGAAAGATAGAAACAATATTAATAATGATTTTACGTCCCACTAACAACTTTTGACGGTTTTCGGAGACGCCAAGGTGCCGGACTTTTGTCCCGCAGGAGTTTTTCTTACATGTTAGTAAATCTACTGACACAAAGTTGACGTAGTTGAGCGCCTTCAAATACCACCGGACTGAGCCAGGATCGAACATTCCAAGTTGGGGTCGGAAGGCCAGCGAGGGACCTACATTCATCTACAAGTACGATGAGTCTGAACAAAAATTGGAGTTCTGGAATCGTATCTCGAGAAAGGGCTCATTAACGTGACAGTAAATCTATAATAATAATAATAATAATAATAATAATAATAATAATAATAATAATAATAATAATAATAATAATAATAATAATAATAATAATAATAATACACTGACTGTCAGAGCAAATGCAACACCAAGAAGAAGTGGTCAGAACTTTATGCCAATTGCAGGGTAGACTGACGTCACTGAGGTATGCTCATGATGTGAAATGCGCCGCTGTGCTGCGCACGTAGCGAACGATAAATGGGACACGGCGTTGGCGAATGGCCCACTTCGTACCGTGATTTCTCAGCCGACAGTCATTGTAGAACGTGTTGTCGTGTGCCACAGGACACGTGTATAGCTAAGAATGCCAGGCCGCCGTCAACGGAGGCATTTCCAGCAGACAGACGACTTTACGAGGGGTATGGTGATCGGGCTGAGAAGGGCAGGTTGGTCGCTTCGTCAAATCGCAGCCGATACCCATAGGGATGTGTCCACGGTGCAGCGCCTGTGGCGAAGATGGTTGGCGCAGGGACATGTGGCACGTGCGAGGGGTCCAGGCGCAGCCCGAGTGACGTCAGCACGCGAGGATCGGCGCATCCGCCGCCAAGCGGTGGCAGCCCCGCACGCCACGTCAACCGCCATTCTTCAGCATGTGCAAGACACCCTGGCTGTTCCAATATCGACCAGAACAATTTCCCGTCGATTGGTTGAAGGAGGCCTGCACTCCCGGCGTCCGCTCAGAAGACTACCATTGACTCCACAGCATAGACGTGCACGCCTGGCATGGTGCCGGGCTAGAGCGACTTGGATGAGGGAATGGCGGAACGTCGTGTTCTCCGATGAGTCACGCTTCTGTTCTGTCAGTGATAGTCACCGCAGACGAGTGTGGCGTCGGCGTGGAGAAAGGTCAAATCCGGCAGTAACTGTGGAGCGCCCTACCGCTAGACAACGCGGCATCATGGTTTGGGGCGCTATTGCGTATGATTCCACGTCACCTCTAGTGCGTATTCAAGGCACGTTAAATGCCCACCGCTACGTGCAGCATGTGCTGCGGCCGGTGGCACTCCCGTACCTTCAGGGGCTGCCCAATGTTCTGTTTCAGCAGGATAATGCCCGCCCACACACTGCTCGCATCTCCCAACAGGCTCTACGAGGTGTACAGATGCTTCCGTGGCCAGCGTACTCTCCGGATCTCTCACCAATCGAACACGTGTGGGATCTCATTGGATGCCGTTTGCAAACTCTGCCCCAGCCTCGTACGGACGACGAACTGTGGCAAATGGTTGACAGAGAATGGAGAACCATCCCTCAGGACACCATCCGCACTCTTATTGACTCTGTACCTCGACGTGTTTCTGCGTGCATCGCCGCTCGCGGTGGTCGTACATCCTACTGAGTCGATGCCGTGCGCATTGTGTAACCTGCATATCGGTTTGAAATAAACATCAATTATTCTTCCGTGCCGTCTCTGTTTTTTCCCCAACTTTCATCCCTTTCGAACCACTCCTCCTTGGTGTTGCATTGTCACTGTCAGTCAGTGTAATTTCGTATGGCTATTCCTAGCCTGGTGTAGCCCTTATAAGGCAGACCCTCCGACGAGGGTGGGCGTCATCTTCAATGTATGGGAACTGCGGGTGTTTGTAGTGTAGTTGCAGGAATGTTGGGGAAGGTACAAACACCCAGTCCCCAAGCCAGGGGAAATAACCATTCAAGGTTAAAATTTCCAACCCGGCCAGGAATCGAAAGATTGTTAATGCTCTCTGGGAGAATTTCGATAGAGACTTAAAGGTTGAGTCTACCAACTTTAGTACCGTAATAACAGTACTACGTCCGCCTCTGTGGCGTAGTGGTTAGCGTGATTAGCTGCCACCCCCGGAAGCAGGGGTTCGATTCCCGGCTCTGTCACAAAATTTGAAAAGTGGTACGAGTGCTGGAACGGGGTCCACTCAGCATCGGGAGTTCAACTGAGTAGGGGTGGGATCGATTCCCACCTCAGTCATCCTTGAAGTGGTTTTCCGTCGTTTCCCACTTCTCCTCCAGGCAAATGCCGGGATGGTACCTACCTTAAGGCCACGGCCGCTTCCTTCCCTCTTCCTTACCTGTCCCTTCCAATCTTCCCATCCCTCCACAAGGCCCCTGTTCAGCATAGCCGGTGAGGCCGCCTGGGCGAGGTACTGGTTATTCTCCTCAGTTGTGTCCCCCGACCCAGGACACTGCCCTTGAGGCGGTAGAGGTGGGATCCCTCGCTGAGTCCGAGGGATAAACCGACCCTGGAGGGTAAACAGATTAAGAAGAAGAAGACTAGTACTATACGATATAACATTAACGAAAGGGACAATAATTAGGCCTACACATGCATTAGAATTAAATAGAAGTTCGACATGATTATACAATTACAATAACATTTACACATTAGCAAACAGACACTAGATAGAACTACACAGACACATTTACTGAGCGCGACTGCCCGAATGACGAATGTGCGCGGCAAGAGGGTGAATCTGTTAGCCGCAACGAACGATATTTTCTGAGTATTCCCGCTAAGTTTGTCTTAATAATTAAAGAAATTAAAGGAAGGAATTAGTTGAGAAACAATATGGATTGTACAAAGTGCTTTTCTATAATTTCTAGTTTTAGGCAATTTTTTGATAACTCTTAGGTTCTTCAGACTATCGAAACTCAAAAACAGTCGGGTGGCTGAAATGTAATAAAAATGTATTTTTCTCCACAAAGTGGGGGGAGGGAAATTGCCCCCCCCCCACTGGCCCCACCTAATCGTCGCTACTGGATTCAATGAAGGGGAATTTCGTTGACAAAGCGATTTTTAAAAGTATTCTGAGTGATGTACACTTTTAAATAGAGGAGAAGATCACGATGTAGCAAGTTTCAGGTGTGCAGCTTGCAGCGTTCTCGAGGATAGTCATGTTTTGGGAATTGCAACCCAGCGGCTGGCGGTAGCTATTGATAAGGCTGCCGCGGTACGTGCGCAAGGTTTTAAACCGGTCGAAGCATACTGTTGTATATTTAAGGACGACCGTCCGATGTCAACAAAAACAATAACATGCATATTCTCTTTCCACAGGAAGAACTAGCACTGGTGTTTTGGCCAAGTTTTGTGAAGTCTAGAACGTAAATTCACGCTTTAAACTTAACAAAAGCAATAACCGATCGGTAATATTCAACAACATGACATTAAGCGTAACTTGGCCTATTCCAATGCTGATGATTCTTGTGCCTTTTTTTTTCTCTGAAGGTTAAAATGAGAAACTACGGACGCAGTCGGGTGCAGATCACTCATCGTCCGATTACAGCAAACTCGTCAGAATAGCGTGCCGCTGGCAACTGCGCCATGCTGCTCGGTTTGGCCAGCCCGTCAATAAATAATACCATAATGAAATCGCAACTTTCCGGCTGCATAGCTGAATGCCTAGCGTACCAGCCTTCCGTCCTTGAGGCCAAGGGTTTGATTCCCGCCCCGGGCAGGTATTATTATATTAACAAGTGCATTCCTGTTACTTGGAAACAGGCAGTTTCTGTAGTCTTCAACACTTGCACTTGTACACAAGAAGACACGACATCCACAGCCACCGCATTAAGATACAGGATTTCTCCTTTTACGGTTCTCGTTAAGAAGGGGATCCGGCCATAAAATTATGCCAAATCTCCTATAATCCCCGACCCCGAAGAAAAAACGGGATAAAAATGGGTTTAATAGAAATTGGCACCGTTGTTGGCTTCTCACCAAGGTAGTTCGTGTTTGAATCTTGGCCAATGGCTGTGGGGTTTCCGAAAGGAAATTCCACGTCCTATGGTCGCATTCGACATAAAATGCAGGTTACGTGGCTTATGACCGCAAAAGTAAATGTCACGTGAAACGCTAAGCGTACTTTACCTTTTCAATACAAAAGTTAAGAACACAACGGAAAAAGTTTGTGTACCTTTTAGAGAGTGACACTCTCGACCACACTGGTCTTGGGAAATGGTGCACATGTTTACAGCAGGTGTTCGTAATGTTCACCATTGCCTGTAATACATGCTCGGCACCTTCGGAGAAAATTCTCTTGAACTCACCTCAGTATTCTGTGGTTCTGACTGATGTCCTGAGCAGCTGCCAAGACACGTTCCCGAAGTTCTTGCAGGGTTTCCACTTCTCTGCGATACATGTTAGATTTCATGTGCCCCAAAAGAAGTAATCTAAGGGGTTTAGATCGGGGTTTCGTGCCGACCAGCCGATAGGCCCCAAACACCCAATCCATCGCTGCGGATAAGTGGCGACCAGGTGGCGGCTCACCGGGTTGGCAATGTGCGGGGTTGCTCCATTATGCTGGAAGCATATGTACCGTCCTGTATGGAGTGGAACATCCTCTAGTAGTAGTGATGGTGTGCCTTCCAGAAACTGTAGATAGCATACGCCTGTCAGTTTATGAGGTAATACCTATGATAATGCCTCCCAACATCCCTGTCTAGGCATTCATAGAAATCCGAACGTAGTGGCGGGAACGTCTAACAGAATGGGGATTTTCTCCGACCACACGTATGTGTTGTGAATATTGAAGATCCTACACTTCGTAAACGAGGTCTCGTCTGTGAACAAAATATGATTCACGAAGTCTTCAGGCTGATTGTGGACCCATTCACAGAAGGCTATGGGCGGTGTGTAATCTCTCTCCGATAGGTCCTGGGCACGCTGCAGATGGTAAGGGTGATGCCGGTCATCCCGTCATGTTTGTAGGACGGTCCAATGGGACACTCCAACCACTGCCGCGATTTAGCGAGTACTCTTGCCGGGGTTCTTTGCAATATTAGGTCTTCTACACGAATATCATATCTAAGCCCATCAGTTTCACGCCTGTGCATGTTATTTCCAGTGTCAGCTATTGTATGCCCAGCTGCTACAAGACAATCTCTCACTAGAGGAGAAAAGAATGAAGTGAAGCTGTTGACCTAGGGAAGTCAGACTATGGACTAGGGAAGACAACCTCTCACTAGTAGAGTCGTGAATTTAGTGAAGCTATTGACCTAGGGGGGTCAGACTATGGACTAGGGAAGACAACCTCTCACTAGAGGAGACAAGAAAGAAGTGAAGGTGTTGACCTAGAGAAATCAGATTGAGGACTATGACAGACAACCTCTCATAGGAAGTGACGGGAATGAAGTGAAGCTGTTGATCTAGAGAGGTCAGACTATGGACAAAGATAGACAACCACCGGGCGAGTTGGCCGTGCGGTTAGGAGCGCGCGGCTGTGAGCTTGCATCCGGGAGATAGTGGGTTCGAATCCCACTGTCGGCAGCCCTGAAGATGATTTTACGTGGTTTCCCATTTTCACACCTGGCAAATGCTGGGGCTGTACCTGAATTAAGCCACGGCCGCTTCCTTCTAACTCCTAGGCCTTTCCTATCCCATCGTCGCCATAAGACCTATCTGTGTCGATGCGACGTAAAGCCCCTGGCAACAAAGGATAGACAACCTCTCATAAGAAGAGACGAGAATGAAGTGAAGCTTTTGAACTAGAGAGGTCAGACTGTGTACTAGGATAGACTGCCTCTCACTAGATAGACATGAATGGAATGAAGCTGTTGACCTAGAGAGGTCATACAATTGATTACGATGTACAAATTCTCGATGGAAAAAACGGGAATGTAATGAAGCTATTGACCTAGGGAGATCATAATATGTACTGGGATAGACAATCCCTCACTGGAAGAGACAAGAATGAAGCGAAGCTATTGACCTACAAATGTCAGTCTGTGGACTAGGATAGACAACCTGTCATAGGAGGGGACTAGAATGAAGTAAATTCATTGACCTTGAGTGGTCAGATTTTGAACTAGGATAGAAAATCTCTCAATGGAAGATACGAGAATGAAGTGAAGCTATTGACCTAGAGAAATCATAATGTGAACTGGAATAGACAACCTTTCACTGGAAGAGTTGTCCGGCTCCAAGGCTAAATGGCTAGCGTGCTGGCCTTTGGTCACAGGGGACTCGGGTTCTATTCCCGGCAGGGTCGAGAATTTTAACCCTAATTGGTTAATTTCGCTGGCACGGGGACTGGGTATTTGTGTCGTCTTCATCATCATTTCATCATCATCATCACCACCACGCCGCGCAGGTTGCCTACGGGAGTAAAATCAAAAGACCTGCACCTGGCGAGCCGAAGACCTCGGACACATCCTGGCACTAAAAGCCATACACCATTTCATTTACTGGAAAAGATGAGAACAAAGTGAAGCTGAAAAAAGCTGTGCCACCTCGGGGCAAGGATACGGATTTTCTTTTCTGAAAATGTTGCAAACTTCAGGCTGGGAAGACTTTGAAGTAAGGAGACGAGCTGCTCTTATAATACGAATATGTTTGAATATAATTTTTTGAAGGAGGAAAATTCATAATATATGAAGATAATGTTAGACTTCAAGGGGACAGATTAAGGTAAATATTCGTTTATAGAAAGAGTAATTAGGGATTGGAAGATTTTATCGCGGAAGATATTCGATAAATTTCCAACTTCTTTGAAATAAAGAAAAGTGTAGGTAGAAAACTGATAGGCAATCTGCCACATGGGTGGCAGTCCTAAATGGAGATTGTGGAAATTTGGTTGAATGATTGATATTAATATATGGAAGATCACAAAATGAAGATGAAATTGGAGTTCAAAGGGTCAAATTGTGGCAAAGACTCGTTTATAGGGAGAGCTATTAGTGACTGAAATAATTTATCAAGGGAGATATTTGATTTAAAAGAAAAATTGGTTTACGTCGCACCGACACTGCCAGGTCTTACGGCGATGATGGGAGAGGAAATGTCTAGGACTGGGAAGGTAGTGACCATGGCCTTAATTAGGTCCAAGCTGGCATTCAGGAGATACATTATTTGGTTCGTACCCCATTGTAGACAGCCCTGATAATGACTTTGCCTTGGTTTCCCATTTTCAGACCTTAATTAATGCCCCGGTCGCTTCTTTCCAGTCCTTCTCCTGGCGTATCCCATCGTCGATATACCCAAGACCTGTCTGAGTAGGCGTGAGTTAAAAAAAGTTATAAATAATTGCTAAAAATAAGCTGCACACATAGGGGTGTCCATTCACTGATGAAATAATGGATGAGCCTATTATTCAGCCTACTTGCTTGGTTTCACTTATTGTCAGTGTTTCTATCACTTGAGGAGCACTGTGCCAAGATGGCCAAAAATACCAGAGTGGTCACTCCAGGCCACTGGTTGAAAACCTGCGTAACACTTCGTTGTTGAAACACAGGAACACTTTACGTTTTGCACAGGAAAAGTAGCTTTTGTAACAAATTACTATTATTTTGTGATTATTATTATTATTATTATTATTGTTATTATTATTATTATTATTATTATTATTACCGTATTTATCAATATACTGGACAAATACGGTATATATATACAAACCTTATATACAAAGATATATACACCGAACCCACTAAATCCAGAAAACTTGCATCGACTTCGTTTTGTATTCCACTTGGCCAGTGATCTATTGAGCCTTGCGTTTTTCAAAAGATGGCTCTTAGTGAGCCAAAACGAATTCCAAAATTCAACTTCCAAAGTGCTGCATGATGTAACTTCTTCGCGCTCATCACTCATCAGTAAATACCAATGTACTGTAGTACTTGGTGGGACGTAAAATCAAATACTAATGTAAGTCTACAGTGCCGTCAACCTCTGAGCAATCAGTGACAAAGATATTCTCTTAACTTCATGGAGCACATGGGAGTCAAGCAATGGGTCACGAATTCCCTCGAGAGGCGCTCACATCATTCTAAACGGGAAGTTAATATGCTAACTCATCGTGTTGGCTACTGAATATCAAAGTATTTATGAACCGGTTTTTTTAAGATTTCTGTTAAGTCATGCTCACGTCACAGCCTGGAATATTGCATGGTGTTTTTATCTTCCCCAGAAAAAACCAATTATCTCTATCCAGTACCACATAAACGCATGACATGGACCTTTACCTCGGAAACGAGTTTGGCTCGGAGTTCTCGGAATAGTAGTTTTACAAACCTGTTCGAGAGAGTTAGTAGACGCGTCACTCAGTGAAATACCAGAGTAATGTAATTCCATTCCATTTTCTTTTCGCAGCTGGTTCCACGTAATTGGAGCTAGGTTATTAGACCCAATAGCATGTGAAGTCTTATTAATCATGTGTAGTTCACTAGCAGGTCACATGGAACGAGTTATACAATCGAACTATTGTAGATCGCAAATACATTTCTATCTTATGTTTAGTATTATTTTTTAATAATTAACTTTACGTCGCACCGACACAGATAGGTCTTATGACGACGATGGGATAGGAAAGGGCTAGGAGTGGGAAGGAAGCGGCCGTGGCTCTAATTAAGGTACAGCCCAAGCATTTGCATGATGTGAAAATGGGAAAACAACGGAAAACCAACTTCAGGGCTGCCGACAGTGCGGTTCGAACCCACTATCTCCTGGATGCAAGCTCACAATTGCGCGTCCCTAATTGCACGGCCAACTCGCCCGGTATTATTATTATTATTATTATTATTATTATTATTATTATTATTATTATTATTGTACCGGAGGTACACTCTTTGCGTCCACTTAAACTGCGCGCTTTCTATAAGGCCATTTCCGTTAATTGAACTTGAACTAATGTGAGGCAAGGTATTCGGGGTTGCAACTGTTAGATGTCTCTGCCATCGGCAAAGTATCCCTTCTTGCGGGATGAAGGACAATTAATTCTTCAGGAAATTTCAATTTCAAAGTTGGTTAACCTTAGTTTTTGAAGATAGTTTTGTTCATGTATCCAAGTTGTCGACACTCCTGCTGCCTCCTTCTTCCTTAGTTACTAACCAATCAGGAATTTTTGGAACATTTTCTCTAGCCAATTAGAATTGGGGGGTGTGTACAGACATCCAGCCTATCTGCAAAGAGTTCTGGAAACTTCCTCTCGAAATGCTATAAAAGCTGGGCAATTTAAGGCCGTACTGTCATCTTCATCGTTCCAGTTTAGTGAGTGCTGCGTGGTATTTGGAGGCGGGGGCCGCAGGTCGGCGTTCGGAAGGCTCAACCACACTAGGTAATGGCAGAAATTCATAATATGTGATAGCTCCAGGCAGATAGCTTAAGGGGAAGGGTTCAAAACCTCTTTTATTTTATGTAAAATTATAATTTCTTGGTTTAGATGTAGATTTTTGGCAAGTCTGAGGACTCTGTTCAAATCCCTGCTGGGAAACATGTAAACTAAGGGAACAAAGAGTGATTACCCTCTGTTGATTCCCATTCAACTTGATATGGGGTGACTATAATTCTCTACACCTCTAAATTCTTAACACACTTTTGACATTTAATATTTCTCGTTCAGTCACCGCTCTGTCGAATAAGCTTAGCCACTGCAACTTCGGGCCATAAGCCCACTTAGGGTTTTAAGAGTTTTCCTAAAAGGAGTGCAAGTGTTTCGCCTCCTAGCCTTTTGTTCGTGGCCGATCATGTTCCTACCGAGCTCGCGTCACATACTGCAGCTGTGAACTTAGATTTGTAATGATAGCTAAACTTCAAAGCACTTTCCTCTAATAACCACTTACAGTCACGCACGATAAGTAAACACAAGCAATTTCATTTCCTTGATGTTAAAAAGAAAGTATTTGCACTTTCAACGAGTTTTTCCCCTTTATTTGACTTTTGGCCCCATCAGTCATACAGCCAGCAAACCATTACAACTTCACAAGTCTCACAACAATGTATATATACTCGTACATATGACACACACAGGAAAGAAATGACAGACAAAAAGTATCACCTGAGACAGTCTTTTTCACACCACGCATTTCCTGGATGTTCTGACATACACAATTCATGATTTGCACTTTTCTTAACGTGACTAAAATCAGTATAAATTTTTGATTAAATAAGAGAGGTAGAAAAACACAAATTATATATTTAAATTACTATTTTTGAGAAATTCGACTAAATTCACATTTACTCTCTGGTTGACAGGAAAATGTCCGCCTCTGTGGTGTAGAGGTTAGCGTGATTAGCTGCCACCCCTACACACGTAGGGTCATACTCACACTTGGGAGAGTCCAACACTTTTATACGGTACAGATGGTTGGCATAGCATCCGTGTCCGAATCTCATGCGTATGAGTGATGTGATATGACGTCTGGCGAGTTTGATGCTGTCGAAGCATGGTTTGTTAGGAATATCAGCTTGAAGTGCGGTAAAATATCGTATTTTGTGCAGATCCTGTGTAATCCATTCAGTTGACAATTTTGTTTGAGCCTTCATACGGATAATGGGGAGTAAGTCTGTGTAAGGGAGTTGGTTGCAGTTGTACTTTTTTGTTTAGCGAGGAGGTCTACTGTTTCATTGTGTTCGATTCCGGCTTGTCCCTTGATCCCTAGAAAGTGAACTGTTATTCCTCGGAGTTCTACGTTTCTCACTAATGGCAGAACGTCAAGGATGTACATATTTGTTTTTGTGGTCCAGTCAGGGTGTTTTAAACGCTGAAGCAGTCTGTTAGGATGAGAATTTTCTGTAAGTGTTGTAAGGTACCATAAAGTATAGCTGCTTGAATTGCTAGTATTTCCGCCGTGTAGACGGAAGTTGGCTATGGTAGGGACCCTTGTTCAGTAGCTGCTGTTAACGGGCAGTAGTAAGCAAGCAGTGCTATTCTATTGAGGACGTGGTAAAGTTGCTACTAGGGCTGCAAACTGAAATAAGGGAGCTCAAATCTGAGCAAATGAAGAGAGAGTGTGAGCTAGGGAAGTCTATAGGTCTCTGCCATGAAAAGACAGACAGCAACACTAAGTCTATTGCTGAGCAAGACGACCTTATAAGGAAAATTAGTGAACAGGTGGAAGCAATCCGGGTCGAGAACTCCAATCTCAGAGCTCAGTTGAAAAGTCTCGTCATTCGATTAACAGAATCTGAACAATATTCTCGCAGGAACACACTTGAAATATTTGGTGTTCCAGAGAAAGGCAACGAAGACGTGCTGAAAACTGTAAAGGGCATAGGGAGAGCTCTGAACCATCAAGTAGAAGAACATATGATATATGCCTGTCACTGGTTACCTAGACTACCCGGCCAGTCTCACAGTGGGACCATCGCGAGGTTCGTTCGACGTTCCGACAAGGAGAACTACATGCAGAGAAGGCGAGTTAAACGCAACATTTCTACACGGCACCTAGGACTTTCGGACGGCAGCGTCATTTACTGTATGTGAACGAAAGCCTGGCGCCGGAGAAGAGGAAGCTGTTAGAACTCGCTCGTAGATTCAAGACGAAGCACAATTACAGGTATCTATGGGTAAGAAATGGAATCATACGACTAAGAAAGAGTGAAGGTTCAAAGATCTGTGTAATTAATGAAACTGAAGACTTGAATAAGTTGAATTAGAAATGCCAGCTATGACTTCTGTTAAGTTTCATGTCCTTTGTCTGTAGTAGGCCTATAAGGAAAGTGGGTGTACTCCGAGTCACGTATGTTCAGAGAGCAGCAGGCCTATTATTTCTTACTTTTACTTTGCATGGGTCCGACTCGTTGACTGAATGGTCAGCGTACTGGCCTTCGCTTCAGAGGGTCCCGGGTTCGATTCCCGGACGGGTCGGGGATTTTAACCTTCATTGGTTAAATTCCAATGGCCTGTGGGCTTGGCGTTTGTGCTGTCCCCAACATCCCTGAAACTCACACACCACACAGAACACTATCCTCCACCACAATAACACGCAGTTACCTACACATGGCAGATGCCGCCCACCCTCATCGGTAGGTCTGCCTTACAAGGGCTGCACCCAGCTAGAAATAGCCACACGAATTATATTATACTTTTCAAGGGCTTCTATTCATAGTTACCGGCATTCCTTCCTGCATTAAGTCATTAAACGTGTATTGCCAGAACTGTAGAGGTCTAAGGACCAAGCTTGAGTTATTTTATACAAACTTATTAGGTGAGAACTTCGATCTGTTGGCTTTGACGGAGAGCTGGCTAAATTCTTCTATTAACAATTATGAGCTCTTTGATCAGAGATATAACGTATTTCGATGCGATCGTAATAAAGTATCAACCGGTAAAGAACTTGGCGGAGGTGTTGTACTGGCTGTCAACAACAAATATAACGCCACGCAGGTTGACATAGATATTTCAGCTGAGCGTGTATGTGTTAAACTTCTGAGGGAAAATCGTGATAGTATCTTTATTTGTGTGGTATACTTTCCGCCTAGTACTAAACTGGCTGCATATAATGAATTTTACGAAGGTATTGAAGCCAGTCCTATTTCAAAAAGTAAACAGTTAGTAATATTAGGAGACCTTAATTTTCCACAAATAATTGCAGAAAATGATATGATGTGTACATCCGTACGCTTAAATAATTTCTTACAATTCATTGGATGAAGGAATGTTAACGGCGTTGTTAATAACAATGACAGAATTCTTGACCTAGTATTGTCAAATATCAATCCCATTACTGTCACACACTGATATTAACCAGGCATTAGATATATTTTATTCTAAATTTTATTCTGTTATAAATTCCTGTGTTCCGGCAACCGCCAGGAAAAAGAAACGCAAGATATAATAAGAAATATTAGGCGGAAAGCATACCATCACAGGAAAATGCACGAAGGGCAGAGAAATCAGGCTTCCCATT
Organism: Anabrus simplex; assembly: GCF_040414725.1. Lineage (NCBI taxonomy): Eukaryota > Metazoa > Arthropoda > Insecta > Orthoptera > Tettigoniidae > Anabrus > Anabrus simplex. Next base: position 804,576,508 of record NC_090266.1, read on the forward strand.
TCTTGAAATTCAAAGAATTGAGAAGTGTTAAGGAAGATATAAGAATCGCGTATAAAGCCTATATCGGGCAGGTAGAGCATGAATTAGGCGTAGATACGAAGAATTTTTGGCCATTCGTTAAAAGTGAGTGTCACAGGAGGACTGTAAATATTTTCAGAAAAACCTCAAAGCATATCACATTGGAGCGTTATTAACAAGTTAGATTCTAACATTTACAAGTGTCATGTAATGGTATCTTCCTGGAATAAAAATAAAATTAGTCACTCGTAAAATATTTTGAATACTAATCTGTCATCAGTGAATACTATCAAGGATCGCGGCGTGCATTTTGACGCTAAATTGACGTTCTCTCTACACATAAACGAAGGTGTTGCAGATACTTACAGAATTTTAGGATTTATTAAGAGATGCACTCGTGACTTCACAAATCCCGAGGCAATAAAGCTATTATACAACTCCTTTGTAAGAAATCGGCTAGAATATGCATAGACCATTTGGAATCCCAGCTTTAAACTGTATGAAAACAAAGTTGAAATGGTGCAAAACAAATTTCTTAGATCCCTTACGTACAAAATAACTAATAATTACCCTAAATTTGTTTTGTATGATGACTTAATGAAACAACTTACTATAAGTCCTTAGCAGAAAGACGAGTGATTGCAGTTCTTCTATTTGTCTACAAATTATTTAACAATCTTATTGGTAGTCCTAACTTGCTCTCTCTGTTTAACCAGTGTTAAACTTTTAGTGCCGGGAGTCTCCGAGGACAAGTTCGGCTGGCCAGATGCAGATCTTTTGATTTGACGCCCATAGGGGACCTGCGCGCCATGATGAGGATGAAATGATGACGATGACGACACATACCTCAAGCCCCCGTGCCAGCGAAATTAACCAATTATGGTTAAAATTCCCGAACCCGCCGGGAATCGAACCCGGGACGCCAGTGGCCAAAGGCCAGTACGCTAACCATTTAGCCATAGAGCCGGACGTTAAACTCAATGGAAATATTTAATAAATATAGCAATGACTACAGACTAGATATATTCGCAACTGCATACACTTCCATAGTAAAACAATGTAAACAAATAACTTAATTGTTTTCTGTTCTAAATTAAAATTCCACTTTGCTGACTCTTATTGTTAAGCTCATAACTTTAGGTCTCTTTCTATAGTCTACTTATACCATCAACCTCATCATCATTATTATTTTCGATAACATCACTACCATCATGTATAATTGCAGTACTAATGCAGATTTTTTTTGCTAGGGGCTTTACGTCGCACCGACACAGATAGGTCTTATGGCGACGATGGGATAGGAAAGGCCTAGGAGTTGGAAGGTAGCGGCCGTGGCCTTAATTAAGGTACAGCCCCAGCATTTGCCTGGTGTGAAAATGGGAAACCACGGAAAACCATTTTCAGGGCTACCGATAGTGGGATTCGAACCTACTATCTCCCGGATGCAAGCTCACAGCCGCGCGCCTCTACGCGCTTCGGCCAACTCGCCCATTAATGCAGATTTAAAGCCGTTAGCGAATCATTTTAATTGTAATATTTTAAAGACCTTGTTATACTATGTGCATATGTAACTTAATATTTGTAATATTTTGTTACCGAAGAAAAGTGTATTTTTATTTCATTTACGGCTTTATTTTACAAGGACTTTCATAAGAGATAATACAATTTAAATTTGATATTTGTTTTTATCTAATGTAATAGTATATGAGTATGCGTTTCACATCATTACATTTATACCTGCCTGAAGCACAATAAATAAATAAATAAATAAATAAATAAATAAATAAATAAATAAATAAATATCCTACTTCTTCTGAAGTTCTGGAGCCGTCTGCGTAGATGCATGGGAAATCTGGCCAAGCTGTTTGTAAGTGTGCCTTGACTGTAATGTTCATGTTCGTTCCTGAAATCACTGCATTAAATGTAGAGAAAGTGTTCGGTGCTGAGGACGTGAGCTCATAGTCCTAGCAGAAACCAGGTACTGAGGCGCCCTTCAGTACAAGGGGGGAAATATACCGTAGTTAGTGATAACTCATCACCAGCAGTGGGGTTCTACTATTTCGTAAGTGCTGATAGAAATCTATTAATCTACTGAGGGTAAGTACTTGTTTTTAAAAAGAGGATGGTTGATCTGGGCAGCTTGGCGTAGGAAAAAGGTATCTGATAGCATCTATCGTCTGATTGAAAGTGGTATTTTGATGACTTCGACTAAGAGAGCGTTCGTAGGTGAAGAGTTCATAGGTCCTAAACAGCGCCTGATAGCTCGATAATGAAGGACGTCATGTTTTTGAAGAACGTATATTGGTGCGTTGCCGAAGAAAATGCTTCCGTAATTCAGCACCAGTCGAAGAAGTGCACGATAGAATGTTAACATAGTGGATGGGTCTGCTCCTCACCAGGTGCTAGTAACAGCTCGAAAGACATTGAGCACAAGTCCGAAGTTGTTGTTAGGTGGTTCACATATCGACTCCATGTCAGACGTCTAAATTGCTGATTGCTGAATTTCTTTGGTCTGTGACCGGTGCTAAGTTTGGCAATCCGTCGTCGAGGATAAATAAACTGCTATATTCAATTAGATCTAAAAGAGTGTTCCCATAGACGTCATTTATTTCGCATCCCCAGATAGTATTATGAGCGCTGAAGTCTTCGAAAATTGGATAGGGAGCTGATAGGTGACTAATTAAGTAGTTACATTCTTCTACGTTAATTATTGTCTTTGAGGGGCAGCAGATTGAAACCACTTTGAGATGTCTCTGAAAGACTTCCACTCGGGCTGTAACTACTTGAAAACTTTCTATGTTTGCATGGTCGATTGGGATATTATTAAATGATATTGCAGATTGAATAAGTATTGCTACGCCTCCTTTCCCATCGTATCTATCGTTGCGAAAAATGTGGTTCCCTCTGTATGTCACTACTATTCCGGGCCGAAACCTGGTCTCACTGATGAGAGCAATTTGGATGTTTCGGCTGTTTAACTCTCATTGTAAGGACTCTCGATTTGCATTAGCAGATCTCGCATTCCATTTTAAAATTTACAGACCATCTTCACTGTCAAAAACATTAGTGATCATTTGACGTATTGCATCTGTATTTAAAGTAGTCGATGGTGATGACTGTATCTGGGATAATATCGTTATGATTATTGCCAACATTTGTTCAATTAGTTGGAAGTGCTAATGGTTGGGCGGAGTATGCTTGAGGTGCGGTGCTAGAGGGTAAGAATTACGAGAGATAGACGTTACTGGTAGGTGTTGGGGTGTATTAGTGCTTTCAGAGATCGAAGGAAATGTTGAATGGCGTACGGGAGCAGGTGGAGCACGAAGAGGTCGCCATGGTTGTTCGATGGTGTTATACTAGGTAAGTTGACGTGTTGTAGCCTGTACTGCGGTAGGCACGTGGGCTGGTATATGTCCCGTGCTATGAAAGTGCTGTTCTTGGATGGGGCAAACATAGCGTGCCGTACACAGGAAGGCATCACGGGAGAGGAGTGGGCCCAAACCCCACCTCGGTGGCTGTACGGCGACGAACGGCTGCGGGGCACTGAAACAGTCAGATCTCGGCGGCAGAATTTGTTGGTGACTAATGACTTTAGGGTACAATCTTTGTTGGTGAGGCTGAGGGGCCAGCGGCGTGGAAAATATTTGGCACAGGAGTTGTTTTGCAGGAGGCGGGGGCTTCGTAATGGCCGCAAGAGAAAGGACAGCAGAATAACCGGAGGGGAATATCGTACAGACGTATACAGAGCAGAAAAGAGAACAAAGAGCAGAAGGCCTGAAACATAAAAAAATATAACCTTCGAGTTCCAGCAAAGTTTAGTGGCTAAGTTAACAAGGATATTAATCTGTGAAATATGGACCCTAAAGATCCTCTCGTTGGCTGGATTGCTCACCAACAATGTAACCGGAGTTAGGAAATCTAAAATGACGCACGGCCCATGAAATCTGGGGGCAAGCTTGCCCGCGGGAACAAAGTTCTAGAACCATGACTTGATTTCCTACCTTTAGATTGGTGGGCCTCCGTCCACGATCATATCTTTCCCTAACCTTTTCATGAGAAACTTTAAGATTGGCCTTAGCCTTCTTCCACAGATCTCTAATATTATTGGGATCTATTGTCTCAGGTAGAATATCACTAAGAGACCAAAGGTTAGAGAGCGGCGTGTTGAGTACAAACTTAAACATCGACGAAGCTGGAGTGAACTTACGAAATTCATGAACCGCCGAATTAAAAAGCGAAGGCTAACCAATGCAGGGACGTATCCCACCTAGAATGTTCATCATGATGATAGGCAATTAGAGCCGACCACAGATTACGATTAACCCGTTCAGCCAGAGATGGTTGAGGATAGTACGCAGAAGTAGTTACATGAGAGATGGACAGATCAAAACAGAATTTTCGGAAGAGATTGGAGGTAAAGGCTTTAGCATTATCAGAAACAATGTATTGACATGGACCAAAAGAAGCAAAGATGGTATTTAAACAAGCAATTGTGGACTGAGCGGTAGCCAGCTTAGTCGGAAATAACCAGGAAAATCGAGTGAAACCATCCACACACACGAGAATGAATTTATTAACTTTCCCCTTTGATTGGGGGAAGGGTCCTACGTAGTCGATGTAGAGGCGTTCCATGGGGCGCGACGCTTGGTGAGAAGATAGTAGCCCTAGCTTAGTAGACAAGGTGGGCTTACTAAGCAAACATGATTTACAACCCTTTACCAATTCACGAATTTCGCCGTCCATACCTTTCCAAATGAACATCTCCCGGATCTTTTCCGGGGTTTGAAGATGCCTAAATGCCCCCCTAATGGGGTCTCATGGTAGTGCTTGAAGATCATAGGTACAAGAACAGCTGGAACCACAACTTTAATCTTCTGATCATGCCTCGACGGGCAACATAAAACCTCATTCCTCAAAACATAAGGGACGACATGTTCCCCAGAATAATGGGTTTCCATTATAGGGGCCAGCGTCGGATCTTCACGTTGATATTTTTCGGTATCCCTAAACAACATGGGAGCATCAGTTAGATATGGAGATATGGACTCGGGAAGTGAAGAACTATCTTTCTGTTCAGAGGTCTCTACGTCATTAGAAAACATACGGCTTAGTCCGTCCGCCACAACATTTTCGGACCCTCTTATATGCCTAACATCAAACTGGAAGGCAGAAATTCTGATGGCCCAGCGGGCTATACGACCCGTACGACGTGGCCTAGCCAAGACCCAACTTAAGGCTTTGTTATCTGTTTCCAAGTCGAACTTGACGTGTTCCAGATTGAGGCGGAACTTCTCTAGCGCAAATAAGACTGCCAAACCTTCAAGTTCATAGATGGGATACTTGGCTTCTTGAGCCGATAGAGTCGTAGATGCATAGGCGATGGGTCGCCTCCCTAGTTCACTCTCTTGAAGAAGGACTGCAGCCACCGCCGAAGACGACGCGTCGGTCTGGGCGATGAATTTCTTCGAGAAATCAGGCATAGCAAGGACAGGGGCGTTAAAAAGCGCTAATTTCAGGTCTTCGAATGCGGCTTGTTGAGAAGGCCCCCACTCGAATTTGACGCCTTTCCTACGAAGTAAGTTCAAGGGCGCCGCTCTGTTAGCGAAGTTAGGAATGAATTTCCTGAAGAAATTCACCGTGCCAATGAATCTGCAATACCTTTTATGTCCTTGGGAGGTTTGAAATCACGGATGGCCTGTGTTCTAGAATGATCCACTGCGACACCATCGGGCGACACAATATGCCCTACAAATGACATGGAAGGCTTAGCGAAAGCAAACTTAGATAACTTCACACTTAACCCTGCCTTACGAAGGCGATTAAGGACCTCTTTCAGATGATCTAGGTGTTTTTCAAAGGTCTTAGAAAATACGACGATATCATCGAGATAATGGTATAAGTATTCAAACTTTATGTCGGAGAAGACCCTATCTAGCAGTCTGGTAAGTACAGCTGCTCCCGTGGGGAGCCCGAAAGGCACGCGGTTGTACTCATACACGTTCCAATCCGTGGCAAAAGCTGTAAGGTGTTTGGATTCCTCTGCTAGAGGGATCTGGTTATACGCCTGATTAAGGTCTAAGATGGTGAAGATCTTAGCTTTCAGAAACCGTGAGAAACAAGTGTGAAGGTCGGGAAGGGGCACAGATTGTAACGCCACCTTCCGATTTAATGCCCTATAATCAATCACAGGCCTGAAGCCACCTTGAGGTTTCGGAACTAGGAAGATTGGCGATGAATACGCCGACTTAGAGGGTCGAATTATACCATCTTTTAGCATTTGATCTATGATCTCCTTCAGAGCCTTCATTTTAGGTGGAGATAACCTATAAGGTGGAAATCGGACTGGAATCGAATCCGTAACCTCGATCGTGTATTCGATAAGGTCAGTAACACCAAGAGTATCGGAGAAAACATCTGGAAACGACTGACACAGCTTACGAATACTCTCAGCCTGCTCCTCAGGTAGATGTCTAAGGTCTAACAACATCTCATCCTGGGTAGGCGAAACCGATGAACATGACACAGAATTACACTTTAACAAGGGGATTTTACAATTATTGGCAAACTTGAAGGAGCACGACTTGCTCTGAATGTCGAGCACTAAACCGGTGTGAGACATGAAATCCGCTCCTAATATAATGGGGCCAGGCAAGTGCTTAGCCACAAGCAGTTTTACTTACCAATTGAATTTCGAAATGCGAATTTTGGCATATAGGAAACCTAAAATTTCTAATGGAGAAAGGTTGGCCGAAATGCATTGAACCGAAGACGAACAATAATCAGAAAATTTACAGATAGACTTTAATTTGGAATACCATTCAGCCGAAATAATGGAACACACACTCCCAGAGTCTAATATAGCAGTAATCGGTTCATTATTAACTCAATTTTCAGGAAAGGTACCGGTGCGGGTGTCTCCGCCGCAATCTTAAGACATTCTTTAGGGCATTCAAATGTGGGGTTGGAAGACTTTGTACCATGTTCCGAGCCTGAGATTTCGGATGGTTTACTTGGGGCTGAGCCTTGAAAAGATGAATTTGCCGACTCAGCCGAAGCCACTAGTCACTTTTGATTATTTGCACTGGTGGAAGTTGCACCAGAAGTTGAGCAGTAGGGGGTGATATTAGTATTAGGGCAATTCTTTGGCTATATGGGAAAGCGAGCCGCATTTAAAACAACCTTGGGATGACCCTGCTCCATTCTTTGTCCCGCTAGATTTAACGAAAGGACACTTGTTCCGGAGATGATCTGCCGACCCACAAGCATAACATTTGCGGGATGGGAAAGCTCGGTGAGGTGGAGACCGAAAATTACTCGAGGACGGACGGGGCTCCTTCGCGACACGTAAGGTGTCGGCATATCCAACTCCTTTGGCTGAGACAGCCATAGCCTATAATTCAGCAAAGGTTTGAGGACGCGACGCAAAACACAGTTATGACCTGTAGAGTGGGGAAATGCCTTCCACAATGGCCTGCACAATTTGCTCTTCAGGGAAATGAAGGGCAAATACCCTCGTGTAGAATTTAATGTCTTGGATGAAGTCGGCAATATTTTCATTCAGTCGCTGTACTCTATAATAATACTTTTGTATTAATGAAGACCGTGCCCTAGCCGGAATGAAATTCGCTAGCAAATGGGCATGGAACTCTTCTGTAGATGACTGTTCAGCAATTGCTCTTACTATTTTGTCTGAGAGGACACCAATGGAATACGGGTAAATAATCTGAAGGATATGACACGGGGAAAGCGAAAACACAAGAGCGTGATCCTGAAACTCGACTAAAAATCGTAGAAATGAAATAACATCACTAGTAGAGTTAACGGAGAACTTAGAAATACCCCTAAGCAACATCGCTAAAGGGTGAGGCAAACTACTGAACCCGGGTGACATAATAGGTAAAGGCCTAAGGGGCGTAGAAGCTGTTTCAGAGACTGCATTATTCAACACAAATGGTGGGATTGAGGTACGACGCTCAGATTCATTTTGTAATGGGGCAGAAGTTTGTTGAGTTGCCACGGATTTTCTACCTTCTTCACACTTGGAAGAATCCTCCTCGCTAGCTATGTTTACCACGGTGGGCTGGTCGGTTTTGGGAGTAGCAGATCCAGATAACAATTGACTAACCTTACTGGACATTTTAGAAAGGTGTTCAACAAGACCACAAGCCTCCTTACCCTGAACGTCGTTTAACTTAAGATTCAATAGATCACTAACTCTATGGTAAAAATGAAACAGTCCAGCTTGTACTCTTTTAAGTTGATTTGGGGATGGATCACCTACTTAAAAAAACTAACTACGGTTGCTAGCTCAGTAGTGTTGTCCGTGATAGTGGAGAGAGCCTCATCGATATCTGTCTCTCCCGAGTTTGGGATACTAATTGGCAATCCAAGGGATTCTTTAAGCTTGGTGGTATCGAACGCAACCGTGCTTCCAGATTGAACATTTCTAATAGCTAATTCATAAATTAATTCTTCCTTGCGCAAATAGCCGGGATGGAGCACTTCGCGAGGGCCGGACATGATGACAGATGATTGACAAATTTAGAAATTTGGAAAAGAAAATTCCAGCGACTGAGAAAATTGTCAGAGTGCAAATCAAAGATTATGTTTAGCCGTCAAAAGGAGCTAAATTGAGACCCATTCAACCACGCTCTGCTACCACTTGTTTCGAGGTATCTGTGGAACAGCAGAAGTGAAAGAAGGTGCAGGGGTGAATGGGTCTAACTACAAATGCCAAGAAAATAAAATAAATTTAAAACTTAAACTGAAGGTTATATTTCCTTTTAAAAAATCCAACTTGAACAAATTTTATAACAATGAAGCGTTAGGTAAAATGACAAGGCTTTAACCAAAACAAGAAAATCCAAAATTTAGAGGCAATTTAACAATATGGGCTTCAAGCCCACTGTTTTACAATTTCTGAGCTCTCAGCTCACAAACATATTTACCAAAGGCAGAAATCCCCTAATAACATGGAGCACTTGCTCCCACCTAGCAATGCCAAGCCTCCTAGAGGCATATATCCAATACTTAAAAGAGCTGACTCGCTCTCAGTTTTCCAAGCCTATTAAAGGCAATACCAGGCTTTGCACTAAATTGCCATCAAGGCACAATTTACACAAAATGAAACGGGGGTATCTTGTACCCAACCTACTGGGCCTTAGTAGAAAAAGAATAGGTTAAGTAAATGGCCCAAAATGCAAAACTGAATGGAGGCGTGAATTTGCACTCCTACATGCAACTTCTTAAAACCTAAGAGGCACTAGGCCGATGAAACAGGGGCTATTCCCAAACTATGGAGGTGACTCGTATAATGAATAAATTTAACACATTAAGGAAGAGTAGAAAATTAGTTAGCAAAACGTAGTAACTTCAAGTCAAAATGAAGGGGAGCTCGAGAGGGTAAAGCACTCTCTATCCCCGATTTACAGTCACAGATATATGCAGTTTTTATATAAGCCGGCACAAGTTTACTTATGTAGAAAGGTAGGTTACATTGTAAAAGTTTCGAACCTTTCCCGCGGGTTAAACTGCTGAGCTAGCAAGAAATAAAGATGTTAAGCGGCCATTACCTTACTGAAGAACTGCTGCCAGATGGAAGAGGCGCTTCCCGCCTCCTGCTACACGTCCATACACTAAGTTGGATGTTGATGAAGTGGCCGAGAGGCAAGAAAATCAGCAGATTTTATACCCTCAGGGAAGGTTCGATACCTTTCATGAATAATTAAGACACACCCACAGGCTTTTATTGGCTACGGTACACAGTTACACACAAAATCGAAGAAGAAACCTGTGATTGGTGGGAAATTCATTACAGAAATTCTGGATTGGCTAAGTTCAAAACTGGCGGAAGGAAAGATTAATATTGCCAACCCACAAATGAAAGAACGAAATTTAGTAAGGACAAAACTTATGAGTAAAACATTTCTTCAAATAAAGTTCCTTCACTTCGCACCAGGGTGCATGATCATAGTTTTTTAGTAGAGACATCTGTGAGAGAATGTCCACTCTTCTTGATAAATACTAAACAAAAACAAGTCGAAATTCACACAGTGACATCTTCAGAGGAAAAATTTAAATTGTTCTAGTTCCAAGTTTAGTGTTTCTCCAGTAGAGGAGTTCTAATTGGCGCAAGATTTAAACGTGCGGCGTAGAGGTGTACCTCCCGGTACAATTAATATTATTATTATTATTATTATTATTATTATTATTATTATTATTATTATTTGCATTATAATTCACTTTTCACGAACTGTTTGAGTGCTTTGTTCATATTGTGCATTACTCTTCTTGTCCTACATGTATAATTATTCTCAACAGTTGTATTATTCCGGTTTTTATAACAAGCATTTTACTCAATGGGTATAACACTTCTTAATAACTATGTGTTCGTTTATGTTTTATTTCTCAATCTGTTTTTGTTTATTGTTTGAAGAGTTCTAACAACTAGGTCATTGGCGCATCTCACAATATCATCCGAAGTGCATTATTATTCGCGATAACTATTATTTCGGATTTTATAACATTAATTTTATTCTGTACATGAGGTAGTGCTGTTCTGTTCTAGTATTGTGTTGTATATCACCTGATTGTTGTCGTTAAACTGTCAAGTTGAATCAGAGGGTGCTCCGACTGTATATGCGGGCAGCTTACGTGTCAAGCGTACGTCAGGGTTAAGCGAGAGACCAAACACATTTGGTACGACAAAGGAGAGTACCATTCGATTGTGACTAAAGAGCATTCATCGCACAATTTTTAACGAACTACAGCATAAAGAAAGACATTATAATCGCAAGAAAAAGCTTTTTTTTTTTAAATATTCGTGTGTAATTTATACTGCGTTCGATATTAATAGACATGATTAAATTTTCCTGTATTTACACATTCAAAGAAAACTGACACGGTATAATTTTTATTGCAATGTACAGTCACTCAAAAACAAAATTACCGTGTTTTATTGTACGTTCCTCGCACTTAATACTGCAACGCGGACGGCCTCCACGTTCGCCATTTCAATCTTTGACTTCGGGCGGGACCAGCGATTGAAGCAGTGAGGTCACCATCAGGCCCGTCCGTCCGCTCATAGCGGCACATCTCGTGGTCGAGCCTACATGGGTGCAAAGCCGACCCCCTCTCTATTTGCCCGTCGCGGCATGGGGGCCAAATGGAAATTACGAGAACGATTAGCCTGGGGTCTTCCACCTCGCGAGGTTTCTGGATGTGTCCAGCCTCCGAACTGTTCTGGGACGACTGACCCAGGTATATTCAGTAAGTCAAGTGAGATCTGCGAGTTCAGTTCTGTTGGTGTTGTACGGTCACTGTGATTTACTTAAGCTTCGTCAATGAGTTAAGTGCCGACAATATGAGAATGAATCGACAGTCTGTAGAGTATTCGTTCTGCTTGTCTGTCGCCGCGGACCTCTTGGGCTAGTCGCTGTGTAGCGAATGTTGAGTGCTGCAGAGGCGTAGTGGAGAACACTGAACATCGGCAGGGGATAGAGAACGGAGGTTGCACGGGAACGAATGGGCAGCGTACGTCATCCTGAACTGCGGGGCTGACGTGTGCAGGTTGTGAACTGAGGACTGTGACTGCGGCAACGAGAGCAACTGTGTATCTGAGTGAGACTGTGAGTGCTAGTGGACGAAGACCGAGTGTGGATTAATGTGAATGAACAGAGAGAATTGAGAACGAGCGCGAACTGTGAAATTAGCTGTATGTCCTGGAATGTGAGTGTAAGGTGTGGTCCTGATATGCCTGTGTGTATTCATGTATAGGTTAAGTAATTAGGTAATAAATCTTAGAAGTTTAACACTATCAGTTTCTGTATTCATTTATCTACACCGCGTACCGGGCGAGTTGGCCGCGCAGTTAGGGTCGCGCAGCAGTCAGCTTGCATCCGCGAGATAGTGAGTTCGAACCCCACTGTCGGCAGTTCTGAGGATGGTTTTCCGTGGTTTCCCATTTTCACACCAGGCACATGCTGGCGCTGTACCTTCATTAAGACCAGGGCCGCTTCCTTCCCACTCCTAAGCCTTTCCTACACCATCGTCGCCATAAGACCTATGTGTGTCGGTGCGACGTAAAACAAATAGCAAAAAACAAAAATATCTACACCGCCAACACGTAACAATACTTTATCAGACTTGAATTTCATTATTATCAAAGTAATTCACCTCCCTTGTAGATAAAGGAAACCCTATGGGTATCCACAACAAACATTATATCTATAGGTTCAATTTTTTCTGAAAATAAAATGTATCTGTGAGGAACTTTTGCAACACGATACACTTTTTTTATTTCAGCGACTGTACAAAGATACAACACTGAAGCGTACAAGCTATGATTTACAATATATTGGATGGGAATGACAGAATCTCCACCAAGAAGAGTAAAATCCCATAATCCATTCAGTAAAATGTAATACATAATTCAAACGTTTTATGCTTGATTTTGAGGAGTGTTCTAATGTTTTGTGAATTTCTCTGTTCGTTGAGTTTCTGAAAATAGCATATGAGACATATCTCAACCATTTTGATTGGAACATCCCCTACAGCAGTGTCATGCAAATGAGCATGTTCCGCTTAGTACTAGCGTTCTACCTTTTACCTTTTCAATAAAACTGACTGCCCTCATCGTAGGCACTTGCACGATCCACAGCTAGCACAAAATAAAATACTGTTCTTCCCACTGGCTTTCTGCTGTGAGCTTCGTCAAGGCCCTTTCTTTTTCATTACTTTCTCTCACCATTTCGAACTCGGGTATCGCCGTAATGATCGAGTCTGATTAGCAGGCCTTCGCCTGGCAATGACCATCACGGCCTTTGAGGTGACCACAAGGTTACTTGCATAACATACGCTCATCGCCTGCCTGCCCGCTTAGAAAGCTGTGTGCCCGCGGGACGAAATGCCTAGCGTTAGCACCTCTGGCCTAGAGGACCATACGTTCGAACATTTTGTTCTTCCTAGACACTGTGTTCATCAAATTGTTCAATCGTACAGTGCACTTAAGCATCTTGAATGCAGTGAGATATAAACACCCACTTGGGGCTGACCCTGGAACAGCATCTTCCTTATTATACACTTAAGAAAATGGAAATTGCAACACCATGAAGGCATTCGTCATTTGTGTTGATTTTCAAGATATGGAACGATGCCATGTAGGTATGTAAACGATCAAAGTTTCAGACCCATTGGATTGTTGCTACAGGTCCCCCCACATGATTGGTCGCGGAGGAATCAACTCCAGTATAACGACTCTGGTGTAGCGTAGTTGACTTGCAGTCTGTGCAGTGAAGTGTTCCCCGTCAAACATGCCTCGACGACAGAGAAGAACACGCTATCAACAACTGTCGCCGTTTGAGAGGGCTCGGATAATTGGACTGTGTGACGCTGGATTATCGCTAAGGACTGTCGCTGCACGTGTTGGCCGACAGGCATCTACGATACAACGTGTATGGCAGCAGTGGTCAAATGAAGGTACCAACACTTGTAGACCTGGCACAGGCCCAGCGCGACAAACAACTGTGAAAGAGGATCACCGCATCATTCGGATGGCCCGTATGGAACCCCATGCAACAGCAGCGCAAATTCGAGCAGCCGTGGCACCCCACGTTACACAACAAACAGTTGGTAATCGCCTGCGTGCAGCTGGCTTACGAGCCCGTGTCCCTGCAGAAGGTGTTCCATTGACCCCACAACGGCGACGTGTAAGGCTGGCCTGGTGTCGAGAAAGATCGACGTGGGTCGACGAATGGCATAGGGTCGTCTTTAGTGATGAATCGCGCTTCTGTCTTGCCCGCAGTGATCGCTGGAATCGTGTGCGCCGACGTATCGGGGAGAGGGGCCGCCCAGATCTTATTGTCGAGAGGCATACAGGGCCTACACCAAGCGTTATGGCCAGGGGAGCTATTGGCTTTAATGTGAAATCACAATTAGTGCTTGTTGAGGGCGCTATGACTGCTCGACAGTACGTTGATAGGGTACTCAAGCCAGTGGTTGGCTCTATGATGGCGAACATTGCTAATGGGATGTTTCAGCAGGACAATGCCCGGGTTCACGCTGCGCGCATCTCCAGAGAAGCTCTCCACGACATCACAACCTTAGAATGGCCCGCCAGATCCCCGGAGCTCAGTCCTTTTGAGCATGTGTGGGACATGATGGATCGACAACTGGCCAACCGTCCTCATCCACCCACAACTCTGGAACAACGGACCCGTGCAGTGCAGCAAGCATGGACCACAATTCCTCAGGAAGCGATCCAGGGCCTTATTGACTCCATGCCTCGACGAATAATCAATGTATTGCAGCTCGTGGTGGTCACATCCTGTATTGATTGTTGTCCAAACTTGCGGTCAGAGGGACCTGAAAGCGTAACAATCGAATCACAACCGAACACTCGTTCGGCATGTTCAATTGCAGCAATGTAGCACCACTCCTTCTGGGTGTTGCAATTTCCATTTTCTTCAGTGTAGTTACGATATGGGAGTTTCAAAACAGAACTGACGAATGAGGTAGATACAAACTGAGGTATCCCGGTTACTTGCCTTTGTATAAGTGGGGTACAACTCCAGCTCATGTTTCATTGTAACCAACGATGGGTGTCTTATATTTCTAACATGGGTACCTTCAGAATTTGGCTGATTCATTTGAGGTATTTAAGATATTTGATCATTTGTCGTGTGCGCTTACTGTATGAGTGGAGAAATTCCCTGATATTCTGTGGTATTGTGTGGTTCATGATAAGTGAGGTGTTAAAATAAGAGCAGAGTGTTGGATACATCCCGGAATAACCAAATATAGAATAATTGCTTTCAGTGTCGTGGATCGAACTTAAGTTCTCTAAACGATGCCTCTTCGCAGTACTAATGTGGTTCGCGAGTTAACCTGGTCGGATACAGAAGAAGGTGGCACATTTTTATTTGAAGATACAGAACTTCATTGAGGTACATCATCACTAATCATTGTCAGCATTTTAATTATAATGTTACTTTCTTTACATCCCACTAACTACTTTTACGTTTTCGGAGACGCCGAAGTGCCAGAATTTAGTCCCGCAGAATTTCTTTCCGTGCCAGTAACTCTACCGACACGAAGCTGACGTACTTGAGCACCTTCAAATACCACCAGACTGAACCAGGATCGAACCTGCCGAATTGGGGTCAGGAGGCCTGCGCCTCAACCGTCTCAGTCACTCAGCCCAGCTTTTCAACATTCTGTTCACATGATTCTACAAATAACGCCGATCACCTTGTCGTCCAAGGCAGTTTGTTAGGCAACTGGAAACCTTACATCCGGCGAGGACACACCTCCAGCATCAAGGATAACGGCGACTTCACGGCATGTACCGAGCGATAAGAACTTGAGACCTTGCCCCTCAAGAAACAAAATAACGTATCTCTGTATTGTCTACTGATAAATTCCACTCCGTTACCATCACTGTTCGCTTAGCTGATGCACTAGTCGAAGACCACAGCGACGTTTGTAAACCGTTCTAGACAGCGGTTTTCACTTAATTCGCTTAAGAGAGTACCTTGCACGGCGTTTTGCCGATAGCTCTCATACACACTCTTAGCAAAAATGCCCTAATGCGTATACATACCTTCCTAGACAAAACGAGGACCAAGAATTCCTTCGCTATAATTATAAAACAAAGACAAATTATTATTATTATTATTATTATTATTATTATTATTATTATTATTATTATTATTATTATTATTATTATTAACGTCCTTTAAACTACGGTGTCATATGACACTAGAATGCCAAACTTTTTTCCTTGAAGAGGGATTTTGCAACGTGCCAACAAATCTGACACAGATAATGTTGTTTTCAACCTTCTTAAATACCAGTACACTGTGCCGGGATTCAATCGCAAATCCTGGATTATACTCGGCGAGAGCCTAACCGGCTATGCTATGTCGTTCACTGTAAGAGTGAGCCTAGAGCCCTAACTTCGCCACGAATAAATACTCAGTTTATCTATCTCTCTATCTGAATGAAAAATGAAAATCCACAGCCTGTTTTCAGTCATTCGACCGAGTCAGGAATGGAATGAATAAAGCCCCCATCTGGCAGCGAGGATAGGAATTGTGCCGGCTGCCGAAGCCTGTCGCACTCCCCTGGGGCTATGATTAATGAATGACAGATGAAATATGATATTGGAGAGTGTTGCTGGAATGAAAGATGACAGGGAAAACCGGAGTACCCGGAGAAAAATCTGTCCCGCCTCCGCTTTGTCCAGCACAAATCTCACATGGAGTGACTGGGATTTGAACCACGGAACCCAGCGGTGAGAGGCCGGTGCGCTGCCGTCTGAGCCACGGAGGTTCTATCGCTATCTATTTAGGTATATTATTATTATTATTATTATTATTATTATTATTATTATTATTATTATTATTATTATTATTATTACCTATTGGAAAATCCAGGGACCACCTCTGTGGTGTAGTGGTTAACGCGATTAGCTGCCACCCCTTGAGGCCAGGGTTCGATTCCCGGCTCTGTCACGAAATTTGAAAAGTGGTACGAGGGCTGGAACGGGGTCCACTCAGCCTCGGGAGGTCAACTGAGTAGAGGTGGGTTCTATTCCTACCTCAGCCATCCTCGAAGTCGTTTTCCGTGGTTTCCCACTTCTCCTACAGGCAAATGCCGGGATGGTACCTAACTTAAGGCCATGGCCGCTTCCTTCACTCTTCCGTGCTCATCCCTGTCAATCTTCCCATCCCTCCACAAGGCCCCTGTTCAGCACAGCAGGTGAGGCCGCCTGGGCGAGGCACTGGTCCTCATCCCTAGTTTTATACTCCGACCCAATTTCTCGTGCTCCAGGACACTGCCCTTGAGGCGGTAGAGGTGGATCACTCGCTGAGTCCGAGGGAAAAACAGTCCCTGGAGGCTAAACAGATTAAGAAAGAAAGAAAGAAAGAAAGAAAGAAAGAAAGAAAGAAAGAAAGAAAGAAAGAAAGAAAAAAAGAAAACCCAAGGGCATAATCTGTAGGTTCTCAAAAATACGGCTATAATTCTTTCTTTTTCTCTCTGCAATTTGCTTTACGTCGCACCGACACAGGTAGGTCTTATGGTAACGATGGAGGGGAGGGGTCTAGGAATAGGAAGGAAGTGGCTTTGGCCTTAATTAAGGTACATCCCCAGCATTTGCCTAATGTGAAAATGGGAAACCACGTAAAACCATCTTCAGGTCTGCCGACTGTGGGGTTCGGACCTACCATCTCACGAAGGCAAGCTCACAGCTGCGCTTCTCTAACCGCACAGCCAACTCGCTCGATGGCCGTGATTCAAATCTCAGCTAATGCATAAGGTATTTTCGGAATGAAGAAGCTACATTCCACTGGTCCGTATTTTCCTTAAAACTGTTATCACTATAGCTCGCACATTTAGGTGCTAAAAATGTTACTTTAGATGCCTAAAATAGGTTCTCAAATATGAAAAATTAGGCTCTAAAATATATTTTAGGTGGTTTCAATTTTACGTATTTTATTAAGCATTTATCCATTGAATTACCGATACCATTTTTAATTTGATAAATTGATAATAACTTGTGTCACTCATCTCTTTGCTGCAAACATCGCAGAATATAATTTTACCATCCGATAGTAAGTAAACTCGTGTTATCGTCCTGAGGGGTTGCAGCTCTTTTCAGGGACATCCCCAATGGAAGTGAGCAGCATTTACCACGGGAATCGAACCCAAGCCCCCGCGGACGGCAGCTAATGGTGCTAACCGCTACGCTACGGAGGCGGGCTACCATCCGATGTGAAACAGGGAAACTCCTGTAACCACTGTTAAATTAAAGATGACTTGGAAGCTGACATTTTCAGTATAACACACAGTGAACAAATGGACAATTGAAATGATCACACAGAACGAAACGAAGACTTTTGTTTTCAGCAGGACAATATACAGTACTTGGTCCCCCACCTCGTGACATGCAGACTACAGCGGGAGGTTCTTAAAGACTTCCAGAGAGTGTGGGTTACAACTTCTCTTTTTAAGATTTGGTTTGAAAAGTATTTCAAGAATATACTGTTCAGGATACAGACAACTAGTCGGCAAATATTTTAGTTCCTCATAATAAATGAAAATAATTTTAAATCGATTTAGGGGTGAAGATAGGAATTACAGGCAAATATACGTTCTAACGTCAATTTAGGCATTTTATGCACTATAGGACCATTGTATGTAACATTATAAACACATATCTTTAGGTCGAAAGTCATATCAGGCTCCAAGTTTGTGTGTTAGGAACTATGCTATGTGTAGTTGAAGTTGAACGTATTGTGTACCCTTATACTTCTGACGTGCATGAGTTAGTGACAACTCACCCTCATCTGAGGTTATGCCTTACAAGGGCTGCGCCCAGTTAGAAATAGCCACTATATTATTATTATTATTATTATTATTATTATTATTATTATTATTATTATTATTATTATTATTATTTGTTTCTTTCTTAATCAGTTTACCATCCAGGGTTGGTTTTTCCCTCGGACTCGGCGATGGATCCCACCCCTACCGCCTTGATGGTAGTGTCCTGCAGCGTGAGACTTTAGGTCGGAGGGATACAGCTGGAGAGGAGGACCAGTGCCTCGCCCAGGCAGCCTCACTTACTATGCTGGACAGGGTCCTTGTGAGGGATAGAAAGATCTGAAAGGATAGACAAGGAAGAGGGGATGAAGCGGCCGTGGCCTTAAGTTAGGTACCATCCTGGCATTTGCCTATAGGAGAAGTGGGAAACCACGGAAAACCACTTCGAGGCTGGCTGAGGTAGGAATCGAACCCCACTCTATTCAGTTGACCTCCCGAGGCTGAGTGGACCCCGTTTCAGCCCTCCCACCACTTTTCAAATTTCGTGGCAGAACCGGGAATCGAACCCGGGCCTCTGGGGTGGCAGCTAATCAAACTAACCAAACCCCACAGAGGCGGGCTGATTAATATTATTATTACTGGTGAGCTTGTGTTGAAACGAAACGTTAATAATAATTTAATGTTATTGGCTTTACGTCCCACCAACTACTCTTTTACGGTTTTCAGAGACGCCGAGGTGCCGGAATTTTGTCCCGCAGGAGTTCTTTTACGTGCCAGTAAATCTACCGACACGAGGCTGACGTATTTGAGCACCTTCAGATACTATCGGACTGAGCCAGGATCGAACCTATCAAGTTGGGGTCAGAAGGCCAGCGCCTCAACCGTCTGAGCCACTCAGCCCGGCGAAACGAATCGTTAGAATCAGTTAGAATTGTTTAAAAAGTTGTATGAACTAGTATGAAGAGTCGGCTATTGCCTTCCCCACCCCTGCTCTCCGCCCCTATGACTCATGCCATCCGTCAGGTGTCTTGGGCTAGCCAAGAGAACTCCAACCAAACTTTGAAATGGCGTGTGGACAGCGTAACGCCTACTTATCCAATTTCTTTCTTGCTTGACTCGCATCACCAGATTCAGTACCTCTGATATCACCTAGCGCCTCAAGTTCACCTCATGAGGCTTATTGAAGCTTGATAGAGTGATGTAATTACAAATAATTTACAACATATCATTCGCATCGCATACAACTAAAGTCTATCAAATCCTCCGACTTCAGATCAAGGATTAAAATACTTTCACCAGACGGGAATCGAAACCAAGGCTTCTAAGTAAGAGGTAACGACGCTATCCCGAAGCCATTTACTTGGCTGGCCATTTTCTTGTGCATTCATGCCCTCTTATATACATATCAAGTGAAGTGGTTTGCAGTTGAATACCTCAGGTTGAGAACGATGTCCTCGTGCCTCTCGATGCTGGGCACAACTTTATGAATGGAGCGACTCGCTACGGCGTAAGATAATTATTGTGGTTACGCAAGAAGAGAGCGCGTTCGTTGACCGGAAGGGTCAAGCGCTCAAGGTAACATAACAGAGTTATTGAGTGGCTGAGTCAGCGGGTCAGCGGACCTTAGGCAGGTCAAGAACGCAAGCTGCGCACAACACTAGTTCGAAATCACTCCTTGTTCCTGTGTTTTCGTAATGTGTCAACAGTGACCGACAAATTCTCATCGAGTTGGAGATTGTCAGTCTTCATGTTAAGTTCCTAAATGCGTAAGTTACCAGTGCTAGGAATCCAGTCACACTCGTGAATGAAATCTGTTCCAAGTGACACACCTTTATATAGTTGTCGCACCCACTAAAAAGGCTTACCCAGAATCACGCCCATTTACCGGAGTGGTTCCATGTGTCACCCTCATTTAAACTGACCATTTTTTCCATGGCTCAAAGCGAGAGACACTAATTCCGACAGCCTACACATAAACGAGAGGTCAAATTTTTTTATTTTTTTTTTTTTGCTATTTGCTTTACGTCGCACCGACACAGATAGGTCTTATGGCGACGATGGGATAAGAAAGGCCTAGGAATTGGAAGGAAGCGGCCGTGGTCTTGATTAAGGTACAGCCCCAGCATTTGCCTGGTGTGAAAATGGTAAACCACGGAAAACCATCTTCAGGGCTGCCGACAGTGGGAGGTCAAATTTTGTCACAGCTATTTTTTACACGTTGAAGTTGGTATTGCAATATTTCTCCACTACACATCTTTCGTATCACCAAACTTTACTCGAATTTGGTTTCCAAAAGTGTCTAAGGCCATTTATTGCGTCTAAAATTTCACTTGGGTTATCATGCTCTTCGGAAACAGTTTTAAAGCAAATAGGCACAAGTGATCACAGATGTATTCGTCAAAAGTTTGTGTTCTTTCTGCATTAAAGAAGAAGTGATCGGATTTGAGATAATCAACTAATTCTTTGGGTATATTGCCACCGTCGGAATTGAATACAAATTTTTCATCACCTTTCTTGATATAGTAAATCCAGTGCGTACCAACATGTCCAGAAGTATCTAGATTTACCTGATTCAATATTTTTATCCGGTTCAGTCGGCAGCTCATCGGTCGTAAACACACATCTAAAATTATAATCTTTAATTTCTTAACTAATTTTTCAATGTCAAAATTACTTAGCGGATGTGGTTATTGTTTGATCAATGAATTTAGGATATCCGTGTCCATTTCTCTAAAATATCCCTTGACCAGATTTCTTTTTTCAGCGCCTCAATAATTTTCTCTCAACCGTACTTGACTAAAAGTGATCCAAGAATTGTTGGCAGACCAGATTTTTTCTTCTCCATACCTAAATTTTGCCTCTCTAGCTCTTCTAGTTCTGCATCGATCTTTTATTTATTTATTTATTTATTTATTTATTTATTTATTTATTTATTTATTTATTTATTAGTGGGTACATGGCCATCGTCGGAATTGAATACCTTTTTAGCTCATGAATGTAAATAAAATGTACATAATAAATAAATATTGCTGCAGCTCCTCCAGCTAGTGCACCAAGAGCGCCTAATGCTTCAGTGATAATGGGCAAAATTCCTCCTTCATGTTTTGTTAGACCCGATCCCTCTTTTTTTTTTAGGAAGTGTTCGTATATTTTCCTAACAACAGGTATAGCAAATGTTAGAATAAACTTCCTCCTTTCTTTATCTGAGCAGTTGTTTTCCCTTTCTGTGCCTCAGTTATGTAATCAGGGAGGACATAGAATTTCGTCAGCTCATCAAAAATGACTCGAATCTCCAATATACCTCTCTTTTCCTACTGGCCTAAATTCAAATATAACATCGTTAGCATTGTTGAGGGCTTCTAGTAATTCAGGCTCTACGTTGATGAGATTTGGGTTATCTTTCAACATACCTTTTTTGACCATTCTATTTTTTTCTTGCTCTTCAGCTTGTGCTAAGAGTGGTTCTAAACTTTTTCCTGTTGGAGTAAGGATTGATTCATCATCTCCAAATAAACTTTTCTTAAATGATTTTTCTTCAGGAGTTGGAGGCATCAGAAACAAATTATTAAAGTCGTGTTTGTAGGGTACTATTTTTTCTCAACTTCTCTGTTTTCTTCTATAGCTTTAATGACATTCACTTCGATTCCTCCAAATTTACTTTGAACTTTATCGATAGCATATATGACGGGCTGATCTTCCTTTTTGTATTTTTCGCATTCTGTTATTGGCTCTGAAACTTTCTTTTAGTTCTTGAAGTTTTCTAAGATTCTTATTTGCTTGCTTAACTGCTGTTTCAGAATCTTCTGGTGTCTGTTTAAATTGCTTCTTCTTTTTATTCTTTGGCTATGTCTCATAATGTGCTAGCATTTATTTAACAGAAACACAGGCTTCCGTCTATATGTTTAAGAACGTTGCAATTTTATTTCTATACTTTCCATCGTGTGCTTTGCGAGTCAAGTCTATAGTTACAAATCTAAAATCATCCTGATTCCAACCGTCGTTGCACATTTCTTTAAATGTATCTAGTTTCGTGTTTCCGCCGACTTTTTTACGGTACACGTGATTTAAGCTGGTATCGTCTAGTCTGAATATATTTAAAAAGTTAAAGTTAGCTCTCACAACTGTTTAGGCATTCTAGAGTAAGTTTGAACTAAATAAAAGCAGTCAATGCCCTTGTGTCTCCCCTAATAAAATATTCCCCAATGATGTCTTGATTTCTGAGAATAAAGTCGTCAAATTAAACTATGCAACAGTTTTCGCACTCATCTAAAGGTATAGCATCTTCATTATTGTCGATAAATCTAGATATTGAAGATTCTCTTTTATTTTCAATTTTCTTACATTTCTTATTGAGGTTTTGATACTTTAGTTTGTCTAACCCTTTTGAATAAACGTACAAGTGTTTAATATTTCCAACTGAGACATCCTGGAGCTAGGAGGTAGTTATCTATTATAAGCGTAGTTTTCCCGCAACCACTAGGCCCAATGGTGGTGCAATGAATAGAAGTCGGCAAAAGTTCTCCATGTCTATGTTTGACGTTTTTCTCCGGAAGTCTTATTTTTGGTTCCCAGTCAGTCTTCATTTATTTGTCTATAAATGAGTAGATTACTTAAGTTGAGTGGGGAAACATCTGTCTTAGGAAAAAGACTTGACAGTGCCTATAAGCAACAAATTTACTCAAGTTAGACTTACGGGATTTTATTCTCGATTTCTGACGCCAAATGTTACTTCAAAAACCAATTAACTCCATTATGAAAAATACAAAGAACCTGTACAAATAATAACTATTACTCTAGGTCAATTTACACTAGCAGATTTAGAAAGGAGTCTTCAGAGTCAAAGACCTTTCAACACTACAAA
Organism: Anabrus simplex; assembly: GCF_040414725.1. NCBI lineage: Eukaryota > Metazoa > Arthropoda > Insecta > Orthoptera > Tettigoniidae > Anabrus > Anabrus simplex. The sequence goes on from NC_090266.1 coordinate 804,599,711, forward strand.
CACCCTACACCGCATGGTGGGACGATTTCGGTACATAATACATATTTCACCGTAACTATAGTTACGCAAGATAAAGTGAACCTTTATGGCTGATGGGATGAAGGATTGTGACATCTGTGTATGTAAGCAAGCATTTTTTATATTTCATAAGGTTGGAAGCACAAGCGGGAGCAAATATTTGAAAGTCCTCCAGAGCAGTGGGGAGTTCATTATTCGCGCTAAAAATCACAAGCAATAATAGCACGTATTTGTATTCTTGTGCAAATAAGAAAAATCATGCTGTTACTAGTAAGTCTTCTGCTCATACTCAAATACACTAAAAAGCATTTTGATATTTGGTATAGATTTATTTTAGAATAATAAATATGTGACTAATTCGTCCCATTATGCAGTCTGATCATGTGGTGGTATGATAACCTCGAACATGGAATGACATATGCTGCTTACCTACTTTATTGCATTTTATGTGTGTATATGTCAACGAATATATTAATTCCATTTTGAATAATATTTTAGGTGAGAAACATGATAGAAAATGTCATTCTTGAGAGAGGAGATACTGCAGGCACGTGCATTGTCGGATGAAATTCCGGGAAGTTTTAGCCCGTTCACTCTGCCAAGTGGGGTTGTCAATCACCCCAAAGCGAGGACGGCCAAGTTTTGAAGTAGAAGGAGACCTCGTAAAGAAGAGGAAGAAGTCCTCATCAGCAGATTACCCTCCGCAACCAGTCCCTCAAGATCGTTTGGAATACTAGCCAATTCACAAAGACACTCGACAACGGTACAAATTTCCCTCATGCAAGGGGAAAACCCTTATATTTTGCGAAAAGTGTTATATAGCATTGTGCATTGTGAACAAAAAGAACTGTTTCAAGGATTTTCACCTCAAGTGAGCAACCTGAAACTTCAAAACAAATGTGTCGACAGTGCATGGTGGGACTAATTAGGCACATGATAGTTTTCATGCAATAAATCTCTCAACATCATTTTAAGAATTTTTTAACTATTTTTACCTTAATGTGGAATATATTATACATGTCTAGAATTAAAATAAAGAGAAAATAAAAAAAATCATGCAGTGTAGGGTTAAATATTGAAATAAATAAACAGCTAAATAGATTTGAAATTAAAAGCGACTTCTAATTGTACTTTGATAAAGAAGAGAGCATCGGGTCAGTGTTGCGATTCAATAAAGAAATTGTAGAGCCGAAAACAAAAAATTTGCGCGTGACATTCCAAAAATAATTCCCTTCGAAATGATCAAAGTTCACTTTAATTTAGCTGGTGGAATGTTTGAAAAAGATGGGCACCACTACCACCGAGAAACAAACGTCATTGCTTCTTTCATTCTAGATGCTGAATACGGTGGTCTCATCATCTACGAACCGCAATGCCCACTGTTTGTACCTCTTCATGACAACATTCAAAATATACGTCTCGAGATCACAGATGAGGAAAATAACTTGATCGACTTTAATAGTGCTACGACGACTGTAGGCTTGGAGATGCAATAGTTTGCATTGGGGGTCTTAATGACTTAGTAGGGAGTGAATTCAATTTTCCTCACTATAAATGGAACATATCTAGTGCTTGAAGTGTAAGAAAGAAACAAACACAGCTGATGCTCACCGAGTAACAAAAAGAAATGGGCGACAGAGAATTGCTGGGAAATGCTCAGTTTGTGGAACAAAGAAAAGTCAGTGCGTTTAAAAGTAATAATTTGTGAGGGCGATCGAGAACTACATAGACCAGCTAGAAGAAAGTATCCTACTAGGAAAACTATCGTGTACAGTATTAATGATATAGAAATGGACTCTGGTAACTTGAAAGGAATTTCAAAAATCAACAAAGGATACAAATATTTATTGACTACAATCGATGTATTTTCCAAGTTTGCATGGGCTATTCCGCTTAAAGATAAATCAGGTAAATGTGTTAGAGACGCGCTAGAGCACATAACTTATTTAAAACAGCAAATACATCACCATTAAATATGCAAACGGACAAGAGTAAGGAGTTTTACAACAAGGACGTACAAGATCTCATACTACTCTACGTACACTGACTGACAGAGCAAATGCAACACCAAGAATGAGTGGTCAGAACTTTATGCCAATTGCAGGGTAGACTGACGTCACTGAGGTATGCTCATGATGTGAAATGCGCCGCTGTGCTGCGCACGTAGCGAACGATAAATGGGACACGGCGTTGGCGAATGGCCCACTTCGTACCGTGATTTCTCAGCCGACAGTCATTGTAGAACGTGTTGTCGTGTGCCACAGGACACGTGTATAGCTAAGAATGCCAGGCCGCCGTCAACGGAGGCATTTCCAGCAGACAGACGACTTTACGAGGGGTATGGTGATCGGGCTTAGAAGGGCAGGTTGGTCGCTTCGTCAAATCGCAGCCGATACCCATAGGGATGTGTCCACGGTGCAGCGCCTGTGGCGAAGATGGTTGGCGCAGGGACATGTGGCACGTGCGAGGGGTCCAGGCGCAGCCCGAGTGACGTCAGCACGCGAGGATCAGCGCATCCGCCGCCAAGCGGTGGCAGCCCCGCACGCCACGTCAACCGCCATTCTTCAGCATGTGCAAGACACCCTGGCTGTTCCAATATCGACCAGAACAATTTCCCGTCGATTGGTTGAAGGGGGCCTGCACTCTCGGCGTCCGCTCAGAAGACTACCATTGACTCCACAGCATAGACGTGCACGCCTGGCATGGTGCCGGGCTAGAGCGACTTGGATGAGGGAATGGCGGAACGTCGTGTTCTCCGATGAGTCACGCTTCTGTTCTGTCAGTGATAGTCACCGCAGACGAGTGTGGCGTCGGCGTGGAGAAAGGTCAAATCCGGCAGTAACTGTGGAGCGCCCTACCGCTAGACAACGCGGCATCATGGTTTGGGGCGCTATTGCGTATGATTTCACGTCACCTCTAGTGCGTATTCAAGGCACGTTAAATGCCCACCGCTACGTGCAGCATGTGCTGCGGCCGGTGGCACTCCCGTACCTTCAGGGGCTGCCCAATGCTCTGTTTCAGCAGGATAATGCCCGCCCACACACTGCTCGCATCTCCCAACAGGCTCTACGAGGTGTACAGATGCTTCCGTGGCCAGCGTACTCTCCGGATCTCTCACCAATCGAACACGTGTGGGATCTCATTGGACGCCGTTTGCAAACTCTGCCCCAGCCTCGTACGGACGACCAACTGTGGCAAATGGTTGACAGAGAATGGAGAACCATCCCTCAGGACACCATCCGCACTCTTATTGACTCTGTACCTCGACGTGTTTCTGCGTGCATCGCCGCTCGCGGTGGTCCTACATCCTACTGAGTCGATGCCGTGCGCATTGTGTAACCTGCATATCGGTTTGAAATAAACATCAATTATTCGTCCGTGCCGTCTCTGTTTTTTCCCCAACTTTCATCCCTTTCGAACCACTCCTTCTTGGTGTTGCATTTGCTCTGTCAGTCAGTGTATATAAACATCAAAGCAGCTGTTGTCGAGCGATTTAATAGAACACTGAAGGAAAAATCTGGAAGCAGTTTACTATGCAAGGAAATTATAAGTGGGTCGATGTGCTTCCGAAATTAGTACACGACTACAATCACACAATACACCGCACTATCAAAATGAAACCAGTAGATATAAGTCTAAAGAATCAAGAAGTTGTATATGATCATCCTGAAACTACTGTACACGGAAAACCGAAATTTAAAATAGGTGAATCTGTTCACATAAGCAAAATAAAAGGACTTTCTGAAAAGGGATACACAGGTAACTGGTCGACAGAAATATTTACTATTTACTAAGTTTTTGAAACTAGTCCACCCTACTACTTTCTCGAAGACTATAGAGGCGAAGAAATTAAAGGTACATTTTACGAACAAGAACTACCGAAAACAAAACATCCTAAAGACTACTTGGTTTAAAAAGTGTTTCGTAAGAAAGAAACCTAATCTATGTCAAGTGGCTTCGTTTCTATAATTCTCACAACAGCTGGTTTCCGAAAAACAGTGTTGGAAAGTGATTGGGGCTATCTATAAATTATGACGTTGCGAAACATTTTTCTGTGTAATAAATAGAGTAAAAATATACTGTAACTGATACAGTCAAAAGTGACTCTTAACGACGTATGTTCCGAGCAAATCCAAGATAACTACTGGTATGTTCTTCTTGGAGATTTAAGCTAGTGATAGATAAGTCTACTGGCTACTTCAACGCTACCAAGTTGTGTCAAATGTGTGGTAAAAATTTCTTTCGTTGCAAACGTTTAGAGAGCGCAAAACAACTTATTGACTACTACAAAAGCCGGTCTACAGAAGTGGACGGTGGTTTTATGTATGAATTTAAAGGCGGTAAACGAGATGAAAAAACAAAAACAAAATTAATTACTGATCATTACGTCAAGTCAGAACTTATAATAGCTATAGCGTCCTGGTTATCTCTAGACTTTTATGACAAAGCAAATAAAATTGTACTAGCACACTATGCCAACGAGTTTGGAAGCAAATGAAAGCACAACATAGAAACCAAGGTTGCAGAGATTGAAAATTTAAATCAAGATTTGCAGAAAAAATGGACTGTTGAACGCTGCTAAATATGGTGTGACAACTAAACCTAGAAATAATCGAAAAGAAAATGTATTATTTACTGTTCAGAAAAGCAAAGAAAATAGTTATTATCCTTTCTGTTGTGCTAGGGTTCAGAGATGCAATAATAAAACGCTCCTAGAACTGCGTAAGGTATATCCTGATATGAAATGAAATGTCGTATGGCTTTTAGTGCCGGGATATCCCAGGACGGGTTCGGCTCGCCAGGTGCAGGTCTTTCCATTCGACGCCCGTAGGCGACCTGCGTGTCGTGATTGGGATGAAATGATGATGAAGACAAAACATACACCCAGCCCCGTGCCGTAGAAATTAACCAATTAAGGTTAAAATCCTCGACCCGGCCAGGAATCGAACCCGGGACCCTCTGAACCGAAGGCCAGTACGCTGACCGTTCAGTCAACGAGTCGGACATATCCTGATATGATAGTAGTCGACACACTCGAGTACAATCCCAATGCCATCAATTTCTATGTAAGAGTGAAAGAGAATATAGACTATATAGAGACAAACTACAACGGATTAAGATTTAAAGACACCGAACATAATCTAAATGATCTCATCACAGATGTTCACAAGTTGACATCAAACCCATTTGATAATTACCAGTAGCGCTACTAAACTTATAGCCCTCCACATCCGAAGATCGGCTTTATTCCTTGGAAAAATATAACATGCATCATAATTTAGCCCTCCACATCTGGAGGCCTAAAATAGCAAAATAATTAAGAAATGTTTTAGATCAGCTAGTAAACAGTGTTGTATAAATGGCGTTGTACACTATCTTAAGAGATCTAGAAAATTTCTATATACACTACAAGTTGAATGAACAAGCAAAAGTGTTTTTCAGTAATGATACCGTATTTATGGCATACACCTTTCATATCGAAAATGTTGATAGAATTAAATTTTCAAAATTTGAAGACACAGTAACTCAATGATGGTTGGGAAATCACTGTCGGGACGAGTGAGCACATTATTGATTTATATTTCAGTACTGGTCACGAACATATTAAATTTGAATTCTTTGAAGCTTAGCTTATTTTCATCTAGATAAATAGCATTGCTCCGTGTCTTGGATGAATCAGAAAATTTCAACATCGACTACAAGTTAGATGAACTTCCAAACTTGGTCTTCGCCAAAGAGAGTAAACTAGTATACACAAGATACACTATACACATTGATAACTATATTGATGGTGATTTTTCTATGTTCAAAGATATATATGAAATGTCGTATGGCCGGGATATCCCAGGACGGGTTCGACTCGTCAGGTGCAGGTCTTTCTATTTGACGCCCATAGGTGACCTGCGCGTCGTGATGAGGATAAAATGATGATGAAGACAACACATACACCCCGTGCCATTGGAATTAACCAATTAAGGTTAAAATCCCCGACCTGGCCGGGAATCGAACCCGGGATCCTCTGAACCGAAGGCCAGTACGCTGACTGTTTAGCCAACGAGTCGGACTGTTCAAAGGTGCTATTGCCGAATACTACGACTATAATGGGTATAGTGATGTCTGCAGAAACAGTCAGCGCGTTGTCAGTTTTTATTTCGCTAGTGATCATGAATACACAAGAACTGAGTTGTATTTCTAAATTTGAAATTTTTACTTTATTGTACTTCCAAGTGCTTCTTTAGGCAAATTAAACAACTTTATCTTATTCTTTCTTACAGCATACCACCCCACAATTCTGAAGATGTTGCTCAAATTCATTCCTATTTACTTGCTCCTTTTCTGGGCATGATTGATAACAGTTTTGAATAATTTCAGTAATTTCTTCTGTGTTTAGGTTATTTAAGATACTTTTGTCCACAACTTTATTGTTTATTTTAGTAACGAGTTCTTGAGAAATTTCCATGTACTCAATTTTCGGTGCTGGAGATAAAAGATTATCAAATAGCTTTTCTGATACTTCATCACTGTTCAAGTGTAGTTCGCTAAAAGTCGAGTTAGATGACAAGTCAACAAAATAATCTAAATAATATATTATATCTTCGAAAGTCATGCTGTACAATTCTTTATCGTATTCTACTCTATGTGACTTGAAACTAGATTTATAAAGGCTTTGGATTACCGATCCACACTCGAATATAGGCGTATTTAAATATTATATCAGGATGTTCTCCAGTGTTGTACGTCGCTAACCTTTGCTTAATTATTGTTTTTGGTACCTCGAATTTTAAAGAAATGATCTTTCTGAAGTATGTCTATAGTCACGGTGTAAATAACAACTTGTAGTTCGATTTTTGATCTTTTTCACAAGTTGTCTTGGCTTTATCACTTTGTCTCATCCTTATTTTAATTTTTATTCAACTTTTAGTGCTAATTGTTCTTTTTCTTGTTTAGTTTGGATAGCTAATTGTCTCATTTCTAATTCTTTAAAATTTATACTATGCTGTTTCACATAACTAGAATAATCACAGAATATTTCTTCAAGTGTAATGTAATAATCTTTAATCTCACTTGCAACTTTAGTTCTTAAAGTCATAACCAGTTTTTTTGAAATTACGAACAATAAGTAAGATCCAAGTTTTATTGTGTAAATTATTAGGAGTTATTTGTTTAGCTTCTTTTTGTATATATTCATATTATAGAGCTAGAGGATTATCATACTTAATTTCCGTGCATTCTAGGTTGTAAGTTTTTAGTGAATCTAGTAAATATCCTTTTAGTTTTGTGAATTTCCCAGTATCCGGCGTCACGGACACTGAATTACCGTAATGAATAAAGCATAAAGTATAATTGGTTATCAGCACATGCTTTTGTTTCGAACAAAGGAAACCAAATATCTCTAAACCAAGTACCTAAATTAAGGTGATAATTATTTTCGTTGATAAACTTAAAGTTGTTCAATAACTGTGTTGGTGCAACTTCAGAGTTCCAAGCAAGTTCAACATTTGATATGTTTGGAATAGGCTCCATTTATATAGGAAAAAATTATTAAGAGAAAAATAAACCAGGTTCATTATAAGTGAGTAGAGACCGTGCTCATTTATAAAAATCTTATGCGGTTGCTGATTTTTAACGGCGAGACTGGGGATCCACCCTGTATATTGGCATAGTTTGTTCTATATTTCTCACTAACATTACCTTCTACAGCCTTTCTTCTCTCCTTATTTCTAAAATATCACATATCTTCTTTGCTTTAAACCGTGGATTGTTTTCATTATCCATAATTACAGTTAATTCCTTGTTTTTTAAAAGTAGCAGGGTCTAAACTTTTAGACCCTTATTTATTGTATAGAAACTAAGAACATCATTTGTAATCAGCACATGCTTTTGTTCAAACAAATGGAACCAAATATATCTAAACCATGCGCCTAAATTAAGCTGATAATTATGTGTTATTTCAATAAATGGGATATCGTTCTCTCTAAGAAATTTAACATGGTGTGCTTTGTTGTTCTTTAAAATTACAGGGCTCATTGACTCTGGATCATTGTATAGAAAAGTTAGAACATCATTTGTAATTGAAACACATGCTTTTGTTCAAAGGAAACCAAATATCTCCAAACCTAGTACCTAAATTAAGCTGATAATTATTTTGGTGCAACTTCAGAGCTGCAAGCAACTTCATCATCTGATGTACTTGGGATAGGCTCCATTTATACAGGAAAAATTATTAAGTGACTTTTAAATTTAATATTTATATTTCAGGTCTTTCATGTAAAGGAGTCCCTCGCCTGTCAAATGGGAGTGGGACTCCATTACTCCCATAGGTCCGAGGCTTGCTTAAAGTGTTCTGAGCTCGGTAAATTCATGAAGCAGGATGCTGCCCTACTTGCACATAGTCCAAGTGAGGATCTCTCCTCTAACGGGTTATGGACCACCGGTGAATTGTGTAGTCCTAGCCGCCTGAGCACAAGGAGGGCCACGACTCAGAATATGTCCGAGATGCCCACTCCCATTCCATAGCAACTGGTATCCTGACTCTCAGGACCACTTACTAGCCCACTCAGCCGTTGCCCATGGTTCACGAACTAGGACGTGACTACAGTAAACCACAAACATGAACATGAACCATGAAGGCAGCAGGAATAGATGAAATTAGACCTGAAATGGTGAAGTATAGTGGGAAGGCAGGGATGAAATGGCTTCATAGAGTAGTCAAATTAGCGTGGAGTGTTGGTAAGGTACCTTCAGATTGGACAAAAGCAGTAATTGCACCTATCTATAAGCAAGGGAACAGGAAGGATTGCAACAACTATCGAGGTATCTCATTGATTAGTATACCAGGCAAAGTATTCACAGGCATCTTGGAAGGGAGGGTGCGATCAGTCGTTGAGAGGAAGTTGGATGAAAACCAGTGTGGTTTCAGACCACAGAGAGGTTGTCAGGATCAGATTTTCAGTATGCGCCAGGTAATTGAAAAATGCTACGAGAGGAATAGGCAGTTGTGTTTATGTTTCGTAGATCTAGAGAAAGCATATGACAGGGTACCGAGGGAAAAGATGTTCGCTATACTGGGGGACTATGGAATTAAAGGTAGATTATTAAAATCAATCAAAGGCATTTATGTTGACAATTGGGCTTCAGTGAGAATTGATGTTAGAATGAGTTCTTGGTTCAGGGTACTTACAGGAGTTAGACAAGGCTGTAATCTTTCACCTTTGCTGTTTGTAGTTTACATGGATCATATGCTGAAAGGTATAAAATGGCAGGGAGGGATTCAGTTAGGTGGAAATGTAGTAAGCAGCCTGGCCTATGCTGACGACTTGGTCTTAATGGCAGACTGTGCCGAAAGCCTGCAGTCTAACATCTTGGAACTTGAAAATAGGTGCAATGAGTATGGTATGAAAATTAGCCTCTCGAAGACTAAATTGATGTCAGTAGGTAAGAAATCCAACAGAATTGAATGTCAGATTGGTGATACAAAGCTAGAACAGGTCGATAATTTCAAGTATTTAGGTTGTGTGTTTTCCCAGGATGGTAATATAGTAAGTGAGATTGAATCAAGGTGTAGTAAAGCTAATGCAGTGAGCTCGCAGTTGCGATCAGCAGTATTCTGTAAGAAGGAAGTCAGCTCCCAGACGAAACTATCTTTACATCGGTCTGTTTTCAGACCAACTTTGCTTTATGGGAGCGAAAGCTGGGTGGACTCAGGATATCTTATTCATAAGTTAGAAGTAACAGACATGAAAGTAGCAAGAATGATTGCCGGTACTAACATGTGGGAACAATGGCAGGAGGGAACTCGGAATGAGGAGATAAAGGCTAATTTAGGAATGAACTCGATGGATGAAGCTGTACGCATAAACCGGCTTCGGTGGTGGGGTCATGTGAGGCGAATGGAGGAGGATAGGTTACCTAGGAGAATAATGGACTCTGTTATGGAGGGTAAGAGAAGTAGAGGGAGACCAAGACGACGATGGTTAGACTCTGTTTCTAACGATTTAAAGATAAGAGGTATAGAACTAAATGAGGCCACAACACTAGTTGCAAATCGAGGATTGTGGCGACGTTTAGTAAATTCTCAGAGGCTTGCAGACTGAACGCTGAAAGGCATAACAGTCTATAATGATAATGTATGTATGTATGTATGTATGTATGTATGTTTCATGTAAATTATTTATGTCTCGAAGTAATTGTTGCTGTGAATAATTACCTCTTAGATTGAAATAATTTCTAAAATGATTTCAATATGATTACTCAGGTTTTCTCTCATTCTATGATATAAATTCACAGTGTTTGGATCAGCATCTAGTGTCAAAAGTGGTTTGAATTCTGGATGCCTATCTTCAAGAAAACACACCTGTCTTTGGAGGGGTTTGGCTTGAGTTCGAATGACATAATAATTATATTCACAGTCGTCATCATATAATGTTAAAAGTACGAACCTTGGTCTTAATTGAGGGTCTATCGTTGGCGGTACAACAATTGGATGCATTGCATTAATTAGGTTATTTCTTTCGTTCAAAGTATCAATTGAAAGATGAACGCTATCACTTAAAAATTCTACATGATTTTCTCGAATTATATTTAAATCTTACAAGCGGGTTATTTTACCTTGATACAATTCCTTCAAATTGCACCCGCTCGCCCTCTGAGTCCCAGAGTAGCATTTATCTCAGGGGTGATCGGTTCTTTCGCAAATGTCTAACAAACATATGTATACAAAATAGGGCGCTCATGTAAACACAGGGATGAACGGGGCATGCAAATTTAAGTAGGGGAAAGGCTCATCCGTAGACGCAAAAATAAGAGATTCCACAATAGGACAAGGAAGTGGTAGAATTGATTTCCATGGGCATAACTATTATCTACAATAAAAAGGTAATGTAACTGTTTCCTTTTTAAATTGCAACAAGGAGCAAGTTATTAATGTAATTTGGCTAAATTTATGCCCTGAGAATATTTTTCAAATGCGACAATAACGAACCTGGAAAAGAAATACACCGGGCGAGTTGGCCGTGCGCGTAGAGGCGCGCGGCTGTGAGCTTGCATCCGGGAGATAGTAGGTTCGAATCCCACTATCGGCAGCCCTGAAGATGGTTTTCCGTGGTTTCCCATTTTCACACCAGGCAAATGCTGGGGTTGTACCTTAATTAAGGCCACGGCCGCTTCCTTCCAACTCCTAGGCCTTTCCTATCCCATCGTCGCCATAAGATCAATCTGTGTCGGTGCGACGTAAAGCCCCTAGCAAAAAAAAAAGAAATACAATTTGTTTTGTACCATTTTACCACACTGATGGTGGGGACGAAATTATATGAGGTCGAACAGCGACCCGTATGCTCGTATAGGCATGCTTTAATTTGCCGAACAACTGATCCATATGGAACGAACCAATAACCCTTGTGCTTAGACACGTAAACATGAAACCATGTGAGGAGACGTAGAAACGAACACAACCTGTATTGCGATCGCCTCTACGTTCCATTTGATGAGTCACCTTGGGGTATTTAATATCAGATAATCCGGATTCCCATCATGGAAATGTTATCGTAACAAAAATGGAGCAAACTAGACGGACGGACCCTTGTCTAAATATCCAGAGTCACGAGCATGCCAGTAATAGCTCGTCTAATTAAAGCTCAACTTAATATTTACCATTACTTATTTATTTAGCGTATGATGAGTACAATGTTATACACAATATGTACAACTACCATCTCAAGTTCATAATTAAAGTTCCACATCAAAAGTTGAGAACCAGAAAAGAGCTTCGCATGAGACATAGTGTAAGTCCTCTATAGAGCCTCTATAAGCCCGCAAAGGACACTCAAATGCAATGTGATCCACTGTCTGCTCCTCTTCTCCGCAGTCACATTGCGGTGATGTCTTCCATCCCCATTTGAAGAGAGTGGCTCCACATCTACCTTGGTCGGTCCTAATTTGGTTTAGCGTCCTCCACTGCCGTCTGGGAAGGGAAAATCCACCTGGGCACTTGCAGGGGTTCTCAATTATGTGATGACGTGCTAACGAGGATTGCTGTTGCCATTATTCTTTCCAGGCGTCCGATACATTGAAGGGGGTGTCCTGTAGATTCAATGCAGTACGCCAAGAAGGGTGTCTGGATTTCAGTCGTTTAGCTGGAGAAGCTGCTATGTCAGAATGAATAGGGAGGTGCGGATTGTTTCTGTTTTCTTCCATAAGTTAAGCAGTGACTCTGATCTTCTTAGGGATGGAGGTGATATGTGGCTTAGGGTGGGAAGCCAGTGTGTGTTAATTGGTTGGATGCATCCTGTAATGATACGCATTGCTTAGTTCGGCTGGGTGTCTACTAGTCCAGTGTGAGCACTGTTAAGCCACGTTGAGCAGCAATATTCAGCGACGAAATAAGAAAGTGCAAGAGCAGTGGATATCAGGATTTGAGCATTAGCACCCCAGGATGTACCCGTCAGCTTTTGAAGGATGTTATTCCTTGTTTTGATCTTGGCTGACACATTGCAGAGGTGATTCTTGTAGGTCAAGGACCTGTCCAGTGTGACTCCCAGGTATTTGGGTTACTACAATACTGTAGATTATCTCTTCTGAATGGTATGATTGGTTTGTACCCAGCACTTCTCTTCCTCGAGTGGAAGGTAGACACAACAGTTTTCCGTGGGTTTGGTCTAATGTTGTTCTGACGAAAGTAACTGTCTAGAATCTTTAATTCTGATGTAAGCATCGACTCAGACTCATAGAAGAGTTGGTGTTGGGCGAACAATGCGATGTCATCTGCGTAGATTAATTTTCTGGATTTGGTTACTAGGAGGTCATATGTGTACAAGTTGAATAGTAGAGGGGCCAATACAGAGCCCTGAGGGAGTCCACCATTTACCTTATGTAATTTACTGCTGGAGTTTTCTGAAAAAATCTGAAAATACCTATTACTCAGCATGTTACTGAGTGATGTGGAGTGTTTCAGGCAAGGGATGATGCTGATAAATTTGAGAAGGAGCTTATCTTGCCAAACGGTGCCATAAGCAGCTGTCAGGTCTAAGAAGACACCCGTGCTTATCATTTTGTTCTCAAATCCATTTTCAATATAGGTAACTAGTGCTAAAACCACTTCTTTACATACTCGTCCAGGTCTAAATCCAGCTTCTTCTACTGGAACATGCTGATTTAGTGTCGCAGAAATGCTGTTATTTATAAGCCTTTCCAGAAGCTTCATTCTAACACTGAGGAGTGCTATTGGCCGGTAACCCTCAACTTTTCTTGGATCCTTAGATGTTTTCAATACAGCTATTTTTATTTTTTTTCCTGAAGAGTGAAGGTAGGTTACCTGTCTCTAGTATGTTTGTGAAGAAGTTAATAAGCCATTTAGCAGCAGCTCGTCCAAGATGAAGAAGGAACTATGGATATATACCATCAGCACCTGACGCTTTCCCAGGTTTTAGACTTTCTATGGCCTGCTTAGTTTCATGTGGTTGAAATGGGACAGAGAATTCAGAGGATCGTTGAGCCGAACGCTTCTTTTCCATTGTCAATGCGACAATTAAAGTATTGGAAGGCGATTCAAAAACAATCTCATGTAATCCTGACATTTACAGTCCATGGTCTCATTCGTGCAATTATGAACCAAGGCCTCCAAGGAAAACCCAAGTTGTTGGTCAGAATCAACCCGACTCATGGCGATCACATTTGTTATTGTATGTATGTATGTTGGGTATTCTGCCCGAAGGCTGGTTTGATTCTCCACAGTTCCGCCAGCAGTTGTCATAGATAGCCTAGGCGTCACTGAAGAGGCATACTGGGGAAATGAGGAGTGAGGTAGTTTCCCGTTGCTTTCCTCACCGAACTAGCCGTTGCTATGACATATCAGTCTGCCAAGCCCACTAAAATGCATGCTCCAACTGACCCTATGAGCGACATTTTTGCACCATTCATAACAGGGACTGGCTGCATAAGGAACGGTATTACTAGCATCGCTCATACCTCGGTCACCTTCATTTTGTCAAAGCCAAGGATGAGACTGAGACAGGTCACTGAAAGTAACAAAGCTATTCTAGCCCGTACCAGCAAAGGTATACATTTATTATTATTATTATTATTATTATTATTATTATTATTATTATTATTATTATTATTATTATCATCAATATTATTATTATTATTATTATTATTATTATTATTATTATTATTATTATTATTATTATTGTTTGAGGCGTCAGTCAATAGACTGGTTTGATGCAGCTCTCCATTCCACCTTATCCTGTGCTAACCATTTCATTTCTACGTAACTATTGCATCCTTCATCTGATCTAATTTGCTTGTCATATTCATACCTTGGTCTACCCTTACCGTTCTTACCACTTACACTTCCTTCAAAAACCAACTGAACAAGTCCTGGGTGTCTTAAGATGTGTCCTATCATTCTCTCTCTTCTTCTGGTCAAGTTTAGCCAAATCGATCTCCTCTCACCAATTCGATTCAGTATCTCTTCATTCGTGATTCGATCTATCCATCTCACCTTCAGCGTTCTTCTATAACACCACATTTCAAACGCTTCTGTTCTCTTTCCTTCTGAGCTAGTTATCGTCCACGTTTCCCTTCCATACAATGCCACGCTCCACACGAAAATCTTCAAAAACATCTTTCTAATCCTATATCAATGTTTGAAGTGAGCAAATTTCTTTTCTAAAGAAAGCTCTTCCTTGCTTGTGCTAGTCTGCATTTTATGTCCTCCTTATTTCTGCCATCGTTAGTTATTTTAGTACCCAAGTAACAATATTCATCTACTTCCATTAAGACTTCATTTCCTAATTTAATATTTCCTGCATCACCTGCCTTCCTTGGATTGCACTCCATTACTTTTGTTTTGGACTTATTTATTTTCATCTTGTACTCCTTACTCAAGACTTCGCCAATACCATTCAGCAGCTTGTCGAGATCTTCCGCAGTCTCAGATAAAATAACAAATTCATCGGCAAACCTCAAGGTTTTGATTTCCTCTCCTTGGATTGTGATTCTCTTTCCAAACTCCTCTTTGATTTCCTTTACGACCTGTTCTATGTAAACATTGAAAAGGAGGGGGGACAAACTGCAGCCTTGCCTCACTCCTTTCTGGCTTGCTGTTCCTTTTTCAAAGCCCTCGATTATTATCACTGCAGACTGATTTTTATTCAGATTGTAGATAATTCTTCGTTCTCGGTATCTGATCCCTATCATCTTCAGAATCTTAAATAGCTTGGTCCAATCAACATTATCGAATGCCTTTTCTAGATCCACGAATGCAATGCTTGTCCTTCTTGATTCGGTCCTCTAAGATCAGACGTGAAGTTAGAATTGCTTCACGTGTTCCCACATTTCTTCTGAAGCCAAATTGATCTTCTCCCAACTCAGCTTCTATTTTTTTTTCCATTCTTCTGTAAATAATACGTGTTAAAATTTTGCAGGCATGAGATACTAAACTAATGGTGCGGTAGTTTTCATACCTGTCAGCCCCGGCTTTCTTGGGAATAGGTATAACAAGATTCTGCCGAAAATCGGATGGGACTTCTCCTGTCTCATACATCTTAACATTAAATGGAATAACATTGCCATGCTGGTTTCTCCTAAGGCAGTCAGTAATTCAGAGGGAAGTCATCAATTCCAGGTGCATTGTTACTCACTGTTCTGTCAAACTCTGACCTCAAAATTGCGTCTCTCATTTCATCAGCATCAACAGACTCTTCTTGTTCCAGAACCAAATCATCAACATCTTTACCTTGATACAACTGTTGAATATGTTTCTGCCATCTTTCTGCTTTATCTTCTCTCCCTAGAAGTGGCTTTCCATCTGAGCTCTTAATATTCATACACCTAGATTTCCTTTCTCCAAAGGTTTCCTTGATTTTCCTCTATGCAGTCCCTACCTTTCCCAGGACCATACAACCTTCGACATCCTTGCACTTCTTCTTCAGCCATTCTTCCTTAGCTGCCTTGAACTTTATATCCACTTGATTCTTTAATCGCCTGTATTATTTTTTGCCCTCCCCATTCCTAGCATTCTTGTTTTTCGTCGTTCATCCATCAGGTCTAGTATCGCCTGAGTTACCCACTGATTCTTAGTTGATGTTTTCGTCCTTCCTAACTTTTCTTCAGCAGCCCTGGTGACTTCATTTTTCATGGCTATCCACTCTTCCTCTATTGTGTTTCCTTCAGCCTTTTTATTTAGTCCTTTTGCAACATGTTCCTTGAAAAAATCCCCCGCACTCTTTTCTTTCAATTTGTCTAGATCCCATCTTTTTGCATTCTTTCCTTTCTTCAATTTCTTCAACTTCAGATGGCATTTAATGACCAACAAGTTGTGGTCAGAGTCCATGTCTGGTCCTGGGAAAGTTTTTCATTCCAACACCTGGTTTCTGAATCTCTCCCTAATCATAATGAAGTCTATTTGATACCTTCCAGTGTATCCAGGTCACGTCCACGTATACAGCTGTCGTTTGTGGTGTTTGAGCCAAGTATTGGCAAGGACTAAATTATGATCAGTGCAGAATTCAACCAGCCGACTTCCTCTTTCGTTCCTTTGTCCCAATCCGAACTTTCCTACTGTATTACCTTCTATTCCTCGGCCTACCACTGCACCACAATTAGATTCTCGTCACCTTTTACATATCGTATTAAATCTTCTCTCTCTTCATATATTCTTTCGATTTCCTCATCATCCGCTGAACTAGTAGGCATATAGACCTGCACTATTATAGTGGGCATTGGTTTGGTGTCTATCTTGACGATGATAATTCTTTCACTATGCTGGTCGTAGTAGCTTACCCGCTGCCCTATTTACTTATTCATTACTAAACCAAATCCTGCATTTCCCGTGATCAAAAATCCTGTTCCTCCTTCCAACATACTTCACTTATACCAACTACATCTAACTTTAGTCTATCCATCTCCCTTTTCAGATTCTCTCACCTACCACAACGATTCAAACTTCTAACATTCTAACAACCCCCGCTCCGACTCGCAGAATGTCAGTATCCATCTTCCTGATGATCGACCTCTCTCGTGTAGTCCCCACCCGGAGATTCGAATAGGGGACTAGTTTACCTCCGGAATATTTTACTCGGGAGGAAACCATCATCAGTACATCATTCATACAGAGAGAGCTGCATGTCCTTGGGAGTTAGTTACGGCTGTAGTTTCCCGTTGCTTTCAGCTGTGTAGCGGTATCAACACAGCTAAGCCATGTTGAGTATTATTACAAGGCCATATCAGTCAATCATCCAGACTGCCGCCCTTGCAGCTTCCGAAAGGCTGCTACCCCCCTTTCGATGAACCTTTCCTTAGTCTGGTCTCTCAACAGATACCCATCCGATATGGTTGCACCTGCGGCTCGGCTATCTGCTTCATTGGGACACGCAAGCCTCCCCACCGCGGCAAAGTCACATGGTTCGCAGGGGAGGATTATTATTATTACTATTATTATTTTTATTACGATCGTCAAACAACTACATTACGATTACTATTACCGGTGCTAATATTATTACTATGTATATCATTAACATGTTTATAATCGTCGAACTTCAGCATAATGATCGTTATTTCTGGTATAATATTATTATTACTATTATTCTGGGTCCCAGTTACATTCGTATAATCTGTCATGACTTATCATTCCCCCATACGTTTATTCGTGCGGGCTATCACCTGTTTGATCTCTGGGACCGTAATACTTTAAAAATAACTAATGTGCAGCATATCCTTCTCGTACGTACTATAACGGGGTGCGATCCCTGCACTCTCCGTAACTCAGTCTTAATCTGCATACGTTCAACTGGCCAATAGTTCCATTTTCCTGTATCCGGACATTAAGATCTCGGTATTTCTTGTAGATTCATTTTATATTTCATCGTAGCTCCATTACATATACAGTATTTCCTTGTAGAATCCTCATTAATATCCCTGATATAGACATCTCTCTCTCCTCATACACCAGGGTAATATTACCTAATATTACTCAGTTATCATTCACAAAGTTCACGATTGACGACGTAGCACGGACTGTTTACACCAGGGAGAGGAGAAGAGTAATGGAGTGGCCCTTCACCACAGCTGGCCTGTGGAGAAAGTGGGCCCATTTTGCAGGATGGGGAAGCCATTCGGGCCACGCCCATTCGGCACAACTGTGCGCTTCTGAATGGGGGAGAGTGCGGTTTAAACTAACAGTGTTTTCCTCCTATTTAAGAACAAGGCACCTGTGCACATAATTGTAACATATAAAACTGTATTTTTGATCAAACTAACGCCGCTCACAGACCACAAATTGTCAAGAACAAGTATTGCAATCACAGTCCAACTTTGAGCATCACCCTGTCCTTTGAACTGTGTAACTTTGGTAAAATGTTGTCAATTCTTTCCTTGGATCTTTTCATTTTACTCTCAGAATAATTGTCTTAGTCGAACGCCTGAAATATCAGTACCGGTAAGCTGAATAGCGCTCTCATTTGCAATTAAACTTTTTGACTTCAAGTCTTGAAATAAAGTTTTCATAGTTGTCGCTTTCTTTTTACATCCTAGCATTTCATCTTCGTACAATTTTAATGATCATTCTCGTACGTCTCAATGAAGCCCACATTTTCCTAATTATCAATTTCAATTTATCTTCTTTCTTTTGACACTGCGCACGTTCAAAGCTAGCCGGTCCCTTGGTGTAGGGGTGGCGTGTCTGCCTCTTACCCGGAGGCCCCGGGTTCGATTTCCGGCCAGGTCAGTGATTTTAACCTGGATATGAGGGCTGGTTCGAGGCCCACTCAGCCTACGTGATTAGAATTGACGAGCTATCTGACGGTGAGATAGCGGCCCGCTCTAGAAAGCCAAGAATAACGGCCGAGGGGATTCGTTGTGCTGACCACACAACACCTCGTAATCTGCAGGCATCCAGGCTGAGCAGCGGTCACTTGGCCAAGGCCCTTCAGGGCTGTAGTGCCATGGCGAGGGGGGTATGTTCAAAATTGTCTCCATTTTCCTCGTTCGGGGATTTAACACCCTGAATAAACAAAGGAAACTATTATTAGTTAAAATGGGGACTACCGAACTTTAATAGGAGTGTATTATGTTCAAAGCTCTTCCTGTAATAAAATGGTAAATGTTCTCACCTTTTGCACATGAACAGTATTAATGGCACTGGTAGCAGCCTTCAATACGATATTACTTTGCTCGAGTGTGTCAACATCCCTGGAGTGCGGTTCCTTCCTTTTCTGCAAACCATTATTATTTAGAATGCCATGCAAACGGAGCAATAGTGCATATTAGCCACTATCTTAATTCAAGTCCTCAAGTGATAATTATACCTTAGGCGCTGATGGCTGTAATTAGCTTGGATAGGCAGTGAATACGTTCGGGAATGCATTCTCTCTCATTGTCCACCCGGAAAAGTACTGTATGTATTATTCACTTGGCCAGGGCTAAAGTGCTCCGTACAAATAACACTATGAACATGAGGTGTCCAGTTCTTCCTCTTAACTGCCTTCGTCTAAAGGGCCCGACGGTCTGGTTTTTAGCGAACTTACACCAATCCATGTTTTAAAACAATGGCGTTCTTTCCATGAAAAAAATTAACATGCGTGTCAACGTTCGATATGCACTAGCCTACGAGAATAAAAACTTATCGATAGAGGATAAAAGAATCATCGTAAAGTTAAATTGAACTGATCACCGTTTATACCACCAATATGACTGGTCGTATTTGAGTTACATACTACAACCAGCTTAAGTTCGGCGCGGATAAATTTGCACGGAGCGGCGGAGGCTCCTCCTTCAAATCTGTCCACCTGTTGTGTATCTAGACGCTCAAGCCAGTCTCATTTATATTTGCTTGCTCTCTTCTTCTGGTTCATCAGAAGTCAATCCCGAGAGAGGGTGGGGTGGTTTTCTTAAATCGGTATTTGGAAGCCGATCTGGATGTTCAAAATTTTACCACAGAACGCTCTCATAATATACTCTCACACGTCGTAATCTTAACCAAATTCGATCATAGATTAATAAGATATCAATGGATTTCCGTCCCCCGCGTTTGGCGCGTTTATTAGCGTCGCTACTGGCGTGGTGTAGGTCTGCCCGATAGCAGTCCAACTGTGGTCAGTTCCTAGAAATTGATACCTTAATTTATCAAATTTATTGTCAATCATCATGGGGACGATCTTCTAAAATTCCCACATTTGGGATTCTGTGGTTTGAATATTTTTTGTATTATTAATGGGAAGGATAGCCGGATTTCATATTTACTGACTCAAAGCTGGCACCCGTGGGGAAGATCCAGAATTTGTCATTGGCCATAAACTAAAGCGGGTCTTGAAAATGTTCCCGTCGCCAACCTGACGACTATATGCCCCTAGCCTATGTACAATTTGTTTCAACATTTCCCAGAATCATGTCGTTGCTCGAACTCGCTTTGTGCAGAAATAACAGTCTTCCTTTCCTGGTGACAATTAGCGTCTCTGTTGATGCTCTCCCCTTTCCACTATTGTATGTAAGGGAGCGGACACTTCGTGTACTTTCTACCGAGATAACCATCTTAACTAGCCAGGCTTGCGCCATGAAAATGTCCACTGCTATTGTACGTTTAATCTACTTAGCTCCAGGTCTGTCTGAATATTCTTTCAGATGTGGCAATCTTTCACAACTACGCATCAGCTTCCGCATATGAATTTCAGTATTCCAATATCCTATCAATTAATTCCCCTTTTCTACTCTATTATTTGGAAAAGAAAGGCGGAGAAGAACTTGTAAAGGTTACGAAAATGAAATAGCTGTAAGGGGACAATTAAATAAAAGTTTGCCGTTCAGTGATGTCGATGCTAATGAAATTTTATATACTCCAGAACCAACACTCTTAAAATGTGCTTTTCCTTACTCTACTGGGGTATTTGGAAGACAAAGAAACAGAAGAACTCACAGAAATTATGAAATTGAAAGAGCGTTTCAGAGTAGGTTACAGACATTCAACTTTGAAAATAATTTAAATATTCTAGATTCTAATCACTTTATGACTTCAGTAAAGCCGTCTGTGGTTCAAAACAGTAAAAGAGAGTCTTCGAACACATCTCGGCGTAATAGTTAACATGTTGCTATTTTGTGAGTATAAAAGACAATCTACCGAGCAGCGTCGAGAATTTCAGTTCCAGTCCTACAACTATACTGTAACAATTAGCACCTATCTTAGAAAATTCTATCCAGTTGGAAAGAACAATTACTGCGAAGATTTTGCAGCTAACCCTTGTGATGGATCTGACTGGGTCCTACATAGAGTGATTGGATGGCAGATGGCTGTCAATAGATACAATCCATTTCACACGGCATCCTATATAGAGGTGCCAGATGTAATTAAAATAAGAAGGCTGTAATTGATGTTTTAAATGAAGATCAGACATGTTTTGCATGGTCTTTGGAATCAGCACTAAAGCCTGTTGATCTTAACAAATGCAAAAATCCAAACAGACCTAGCTACTATAGAGATAAAATGGAAGAATATGATGGAAAAATTCAAAAACTTGGTATCGACTATCCAATTACAATTGACGGCGTCCCCAAAATTTAACGCAAACTTGAAGTATCTATTAATGCTTACGCTTACGATAACGATAGAAAGTGTAAAATATACCCCTTAAAGATTACGAAGAAAAATTGAAGACTCGCGTTACTTTGCTGTACTTCCGAAAGCAAGCCAACTCGCATTATTATTGGATTAAATATTTAACTTGATAAGTTTCCAATCAGAAAATAATAATCAACACAAAATATTTACATGCGATATGTGCTTACAGCATTCCAATTCTCACGAAAAACTGAGTGCCCATGAAAAAGACTGCTCAAAGAGAGGTAAACAAATACAATTTGAAAATTACCAGCACACCATGAAAGTTCCATTTACCACCTATTCAGATGTTGAATGGTTGCTCAAAATGATATTGGGCTGTAGACCAGACCAAAAATTTATAAACAAATATGAATTGATAAAAAATATGGAGTATTAACAGAACAAGACATAGAATCAGGCATGTACAAAGAAATACTTCGAGAAACACATCACCTAACAGATAAAGAACTCAACAACATTGAACTAAAATTAAAATGCATGTCTTACACATGAAGTACCATAAACATGAGGCTTTCGGCTTTTGCTACTATATCAAGTATACGTATGGTGATTACAAAGCGCCCGTAGTTTACAGAGGTCCAAACACGCCTCAAAAGTTTGTTGAATTATTTAAGAAAGAAGCTGAAGGAATTGGTTTTCTGTATTCACAGATAGAGCCAATAAAGCCTTTAACACCGCAAGAACAATTCTTGTATGCGAAATCCAAAAAAATGCACCTTATGTGAATCTCTGTACACAGACAAGAATAAGAAAGTCCATCACCACGATCACTTTACCGGTCAATTTATAGTTCCTCTATGCAATGAAATTCATAATCTAACTAGAAAATTATTAGATAGCGATAAGAAGGTGTTTGACAAGATAGAAATCAACGCTGAACTAAAGACTGATACTGCCTTTATCATTCAGACTTTCTGATACGAATGCTGGATAAGAAAAATAGTTATTGCTTCGGAAAGCCATCCTGGAGTTCTTGGAGTATACTCGGAATCTCAAATATAAGAACTATTCGGTATCTACATCAACGATAAAGAAAATAAAATAGGTGTAAGTGCGCTTCCCATCAATGTTAAAGCAACACATGTGCTGCATTTTGTTCCAAAAGGTAACAAACTAAAGCCGATTTCACTTGGAGGAGTAGTCATGCCTATTCGTATTCAAATCATCATTTTTGGGGAACTTACCGTTGACCATCTAATAAATTCTCAAACTGTAGATCCCGACGAAGGAGTCATGTAGATGACGCCACATTTTTCTTCTCTATAAATTGATAAAATCGAAGGCTATCAGTGGCATAAATTTCCAGTGAATGAAAAAAATAACCTTATGGAGAAAAATAAAGACACCGAAATATAAATCAAAGTTGGTGATGGATGGGAAAAATAAATTCCAACTAGTGATGAATTTTGATGTTACTCACGCTATAGGTACCGACTATACGCATTACGAAGGGAAATCAGACGTAAAGCTTATAGATAATTTCCCTGCTTTTCTGTGGTCTTCAGTAGCTATCAAAAAGAGTAACCATCTTGTTTCTAGAATAGACCATCCCGGTATCGTCGCATCAGTACTGCATCAACTCACTTCCTCTTTAAGTGACGAAAATTGGCTAATATCTAACGTTGTTAACAACAGTAAGCTGCAATCAAAATCAAACGAAGTGCTGTATCCTTTGTAAAATCTGAGCGGATTCTTTAAACATTACCAAGAGATTGAGTGGGAAGGTAATTACACTATAAGTTTCAATTGGAGCCCATACGCAGAAGATGCCCTTTATAGATGGAAGTCAATAAAAGACAATGGTACATTGGACGATTCTTCTTTTCCAGAAGAAGGAAAAGTAATCATTACACAAGTGGAAATTCGGACACCTGTTATCAAGTACGAGCCAAATTATGAAGCTGAGCCTAGGGAACAAATATATAGAAAAATCCTAAAAGTCTCATCTCATTTTACGATCTACAAGCGCACGAATTTCCTGATATTAATGGTAAAAGGAACTTTGAAATAGACGTCACCAACTGCTTTGGCCAGCCTTCATTTATGTTTGTAGTGTTTCAAACCAACAGAAAGGAAAATCAATTGCTCGATTCATCTTACTTTGATCATGCCCATCTTGAAAACATATATGTGAAAAACGGTCAAGATGAAATATTTCCAGAAGAATTTCTGAATCTTGACCCTCCGAGGAAATTATGTTTACATATTTCAAGAGAATAACTCAACTAAACATAGACGTAGGCATCAGTCCGCGACAGTTTATTCAATCGCGTCCTTTATGTTATCAACATGAGTAAGCGTAGTAATATTGTAACAGCTGCAAAGACAGGTGTGAAGTTGTGTGCTACATTTAATGCTCCTATACCCGCTAACACACGGGTGTATATAATGATGTACGTAAAGGAATACCTCATCTTTGTTGCTCAGCAGAGACTAGTTACAGAGAAATGTTGAGCAAGATAAATTAATAAAAAGCTACAAAGTTTTCTTGAGTTGATTACTGTATGTTTAGTTGAGTTCTTCAAAAGACGCAAGCAAGAAAATAATTAGAAGTAAGAATTAAGATATAATTTTCAACAAATATTCGTCAATTTACTTTTTTCGTCCCACAAGTTGGGACATTTACGAGAGTACCTAAGTTGGTTTTCAATGTACACTTCAAATTCTTCTTTTTTGTAGTTGTTCGAAGGAATTCATAGCTAAAAACTCTGCCCACAATTTGTTATTTCTCTTTAACTTGTCATTAATGTTAATTTTGTGCACATTGTTCAAAAGATCGTCTATTTTTGCAATACAAAATATATAGGGAAGAGCCTTGTCTTTGTAATAGTTATTAAAGACCTCAAACACCTCTTCGAATTTATTTATACTGTCGAGGATTTGAAGTTGCTCTGCATGAAACAAGGTAACTAAAATCGTATGCATTCTCTTTCTTCTATATGTAAAGTTATTATCAGGATTTTTCGCAGCTGGCGAGCAAAAATAGCAACGGTGGCCAAGTTTACTCCTAGTCGTACAAGTCTCACAAAATTCAGCTTCTACTTTTGGTTCACCAAATATTTCGTTTGCGAAATAGAAAAGGAAGACTATAATAGATGAGAATTATTAATTTACCCTGACTCAACTTTGCATATCTTTTCAATTGCACCATGTGATATGGACCTGCGTGTAATTGGAATGGAGGAAGTGTAGAGTGTTGAATGTGAGGAAAGGAACGAGCTTATTCGTATTCTAATATCATTCCACGCCATCTCTCAACTGACGTGCAATTGCCGCTATTTGGCTCTTTCATGCAGAGAGTAATCAGATAAATATTTCAGATTCGGAACAATATATCCAAACTTATTGCCTTCAGTATATCCTCAGAACTCTTATAAATCCCTTTCAATTTTTTATTTCTTTGTAAATAATTGTATTACCTTAGGCAAATTTCCTTTCTTAGCCAATATTTGTAACCTCATCTACGTGGACATTTCCGTTATATCCAACTATCTTTATATACTACTGACTGAATATTTCTGCCTTCAGTAAGTCCTTCTTCATGAATGGTCCCTGGAATGTCCTTCCTGGAATATCTTTCTGCCTTAAAGTATTTATACATACCCATTCCCTGTAAATTATGTCTCTCCTTCTGCTATCGCTTTTCCCACATCTGCGGGATCTTGGGCGCAAACTGCGTCGCACATGTAGACTTAGCCCTGTTTTTGATCGGATGCCCTTCCTGACGCCAATCCTATATGGAGGGATGTAATCACTACTGCTTGTTTCTGTGGTGGTTGATAGCTTAGTGTGTTGTCTGAATATCATGAGGAACGTATTGGCACAAACTCCAGTCTTCGAGCCAGAAGGAGTAATCAGACGTCAATAAAATTACCGACCCGACCGGGAATCGAATCCGAGACCCTCTGAACCGAATCCCTTAACGCTGACCACTCAGCCAAACAGGCGGACACTGAAAATTATATCTGCCATCATGTTACTCTTAGCTGATACTTTTTGTTTAAGTTTTGCTAGTAAATTCCTTCAATCTCTCCTTACTTCCACACCGATTCCTAACTCTATTTTTTTCTAACCTGCACCTCTTTCTTAATCTCTTCATTTCTCTGTTATAATATAGTGGGCCTTTCCCATTTCTTACCGCTCTTACAGGCACATTCCTGTTTTCACACTTTTCAGCAATTGCTTCAAAGCCATTCCATAGGCTGTTTACTTTTGAAGGTCAAAACTCTTATTTTATATGTATATAGATAGGCTATGTAACATTTATTTACAACCTCGCAAATAAGATTTTCCCAGTTAATATATTTCCTTATTTTAACCCTCATGTACTTATTGTGATGCCCGTGACGTACAATCACCCCCACAACTTAAACCTGAGAGGGCTGTTCCTATTGGTGCAACTTACAACCTGGCTTTCCATCCCGTTTACAATCATGTCATTGTCTGCTGCCCATCTCAAAACATTGTCGAGGTACTTTTGCAATCGTTCACAATCATGTAATATTTATTACTCTATACGGTATAACATCATCTCCAATACGCCTTATCTGAGATATATTTATTTCTACATATCATTTATGTACATAAGAAAACGTAAAAGTCCAATAATATTACCCTGATGGACCTCCCTCTTCATCGTCAGGTCACACTTCAATTCTCTGAGTTCTATTTGTTTAAATTTAGCCATCCATTCTACCGCCTCTTTGTCTGGTCCAGTCGCCCTCATTTCGTCAGCAGTCTTCCATGATCAACCCTATAAAAAGCCTCGGATAGGTCTAAGGCGATAGGTCTAAGCGATAAGGCGAATCTACAATATCTTGCTGGAATCCTACAAGTTGAGCCTCACTGGAATAACATTTCCGAAACACGTACTTAGAGTAATTTCGCAAACGTGTTTAATACAATCAGAAAGAATGCTCTCCCAGAACTTACATGCAACACATGCTAAGCTGACTGGCCAGTAATTATCCGCCTTATGTTTATCACCCTTAGAGAATATTTGAATGTGAATCAATCCGAGAAAACTAATTGGCTAGCTGGAAGTTGTCATTTTAATAAATTATTTTGCTGGCCATTCTTATTATTTCGTAATGAACAAACTGTTTGGAACAAGGAGGGTTATGGTAATTTAAATCATCTCAGTAATGCCATTGTCAAACACAAACGATCGCAAAGTCATTTACGTTCATTTGTTCAGCTTACGTGCTTCGGAAGTGTTCGCATCGATACCCAACTGGATCAGCAAATGAAAGCTGATGTGGTGGGTCACAATGAAATTTTCAAGAACAACAGAGAAATATTAAAGCGTCCAATGGACGCAACATGCTTCTCAACCATGCAAGAATTGCCGTTCAGAGGACACGACGAAAGTGAAGTTCATTCAACAAAGGTTATTATTTAGAACTTTGAAGTTTGTGCACCATGTATGACACTACTCTCAGAGAACATCTAGTCTCGCCTTCAACTTTTAAGGGCACATCGAAGAGGATTCGAAACGACTTGATTGCTGCTATAAGAAGCGTGTTGATGGAAACCATAAGGAATGAGATTTCCATGGCCCAACATGAAGCAATTATTTTAGATGAAACTTCCAATATTAGCGACAAATCACAACTGTCCACACCCTCAGATATGTTCATCACCAGACAGCGCAGGTTCAAGTTCCTTTCCTTCATTGACGTGAGTGCAGATAGATCCGCTGATAACTTACTTAATCATGTAATGGACATAGTGACTTCCTATGACATCAGAGAAAAATTGGCTGCCCAGACAGGCGACGGTGCTGCAGTGATGGTTGGTGAAATAAATGGACAAAAAAGCAAAGTTCAAGAAACGTACCCTACAGCTCACTTTTTTCACTGTTTCAGTCAAGTTCTAAATCTAGTATTATCTCAGTCAGCTATGAGTATTAAGGAGTGCCGTATCTTTGTCCAAACTCTCAGTGGACTAAGTAGCTTCTTCTCTAAGTCTACAATACGTACTCATGCTCTTACCGATTATTCCAACAATAAAATTCCACGAAATACACCAATAAAATGGAATTTCTCTTCCAGAGTTGTAAATGTTGTCAAGGAGAACCGTGAATTGCTGGTGGACTTCTTTCAAAGTATACTAGACAACTCATCAGACTGGGAAATGAAACTGTAGCCCTTGCACGTGGATATTCGTCTCTCCTTTCATAGATTGAGACCAAATTCCTTCTGTATGCTTTATCAAAGATCTATTCATATACTGACATTCTATATAACATTCTTCAGACAAAGCATTTGTACATACTGCGTTTTGCAGAAACTATGAACGAAACAAAGTGCATTATTCAGAATGAAAGAGAGAATTTTGAAGCGGTATGGAATGTTATTTGTAATGGTGTCGAATACGAAGAACTGCTACGAAAGAGAAAAGACCTGGACAGTGATATCGTGAAATACAGGAGAATATATTTTGAAATAATAGACAGTGTAACAAATCACATTTCAGACAGATTTGGAAACATGCCTCAACTGCAATTTCTTTCATTACTTGATCCAACCAAATCTGAAGTGTACGAATTAAATTTTCCTATTTGCTCTCTAGATGCGGTGAAAATGAAACACAATTCAATGTTTGATATTGTTCTACCCAAACATGAACTGACAGTCTTATATTCCATGGGAGAGTTTTGTGACAAATACCCTCACGAACTGGCAACACATTTGAAATCGAAATAACTCCACGTGGTATTCGCTGAACTATATAAATTGACATTACTTGCTTTTACCATACCAAGCACATCTGCATCGGCCGAAAGGTCATTTTGCGCACTTAAACGAATCAAGTCATTTCAAAGGTCAACACAAGGGAAACAAAGATTGAGAATCCTTGCACTGATTCCCATTAAGAAGAAGAAGAAGTTGAAAGAAATAAAAAAAAGCCAATATTCCACAACGATGTCACTGAGGCCTGTTCCAAACAACAACGGAGAATGGAGTTCTTCTTCAAGTAGAGAATTTGTTATCAAAATCGACATGGCCCTGGTTTGATGTCAGAAGCCATTAATTATATTAAATTACCAATGTGTTCAAGATATTGTAAGGTACCGATGAAGTATTACGTAAATTTTTACGGTTAAGCAAAGAATGGAAAATTTGTTCAGCAATTTCATATAATTTTCGTTGTTTTTATTTATTTTTCAATGGTGTTTACAAATATTATTTTCATACCTATACACTTATAGTTAAGAGTGGGCTATACATTTATAAATATTGAAACCAGTAGTTTGGCAAGTGATGTAACGTAAAGAAATTAGATAAATCTTACGTAAGCACAAAAGGTTCAGGGGACCAAAGTTTTATTCTTGGTTATGGTGCGAGGAGGGGTGGGGTGGTTATAAAATACTACAAATGTGCTTAGGTAATACTTGAGTGGTCGCTAAGTAGCATCGAAATATGAAGAGCCTACTGTAACCTTTCGTGGTATCAGTACATCAATAGACCATAATATTCCCGCAACATGACGTAAAAAATGGAACACCTTGGATGAGGCCTTCGACCGGGCGCGGCGCCGAAGACCCCTTCTCCCCTACTAGCGTTACAAGGCACTAGCTGAGCCGGTAGAGACATACGGGTCGCAGTCTGTCCTTACTGGGCAGTAATCTAATAATTTACAGTAGGGGAATCATAATAATGAGAGGAATACTATTTACCTATGAAATGAGAAGAATGAATTACGTTTCTTCTTTAAAAAAAAATTTAATGCCTGAGAAAACACGTAGATAATTTATACATGGATATGCCACCATATTAAACATATAAATTAGACGCCGTAAATTTCCTTGAGTGTGTAACTGTCCTCTCTAGTCCTTTCCCTAGAATTGCAATTCACTCTAAAGATATTCAAACACATTATGCACTAGTACCGTTGTACACAGAAATAATTGGATGATGGCGTATCTTGTATTACTCGCCTTATTTACATTATTACACTATATATTCAAATACCAAGTCGTAGTCCTATTGGCGAGAATTGACCTTAGCTATCGAATGAACCAGGTGAGGCGTATTTGATATATGAGCTTGTCTAAAATACCTGAAAGTCGTCTCACTTATTAGAAAGAAAAACACCTATCTCGCTATCTCATGAAATAAACAAATAATACACATCGTATGTTCCAATGGGATGTCACTTAAATATATACACGAATTCGACACTTATACAACGATGGTTCCTAAACGAATCATATTTAGCGAAACAGAAACAATACAGTATTCAAATACATATCACACCTGTGGAGAGAAGACAATAAATACACTCGACATTCACAATATAAATCACGGACCGGAGCATCCGCCCGTAGCTGGTGGCAGCAGCATAACTGCCTCTGGTGCTGATGAGACATGAACTCATGTCCCATGACAATTGTGAAGTGTGACTTCCACTCTGAAAATCCCTGGTCGTTTAAATTACATAAAGAAATGGGGGAATTCTCTCATTTATTGGAATTGTAGGTCTAACCAACGGTGTTTATTTCTGACTGGTTGCGTGTAATATCGATGCCGGAGAGAAAGAGAACGAGCCCTCTAACACTAAGTTCCTCTCACAGCGGTGATAGTATTTCACATCCCTCCTTACCTGGCCGGACTTTAAATCTCACCGGCCAGCTGTTTACACTGTCCTCACCCTGCGCTTTCACTTTCAACACAAAGGAACTCGGTCCCGTTATCTAGCCACCTCGGCATTTCGCTTCAAAATATCATTATTCATTGGATGCCACACGCATCAATTAAACACATCGGCTTGCATCTAGCCTACTTTATACCATTAGCACGGGATAAACAACCTTGCGCATACTTTGCTTATATTTCATCAACACCGCATTCGATCTATTCCTTATCAGCTGGAGTAGCTCGATCTCACTTCTCGGTATAACCAATACACGCATATTATGGAAGAAAGAAAAGCCCTAGCATTCGGGACAAAGTATGCTAACACTCGCGTTCTAAATAAATTCACACATTATCACACTTCACTTGTCATATCGAGGTTTCTTCTTCACCATACTTAATTTATACAGGGGATGACCTAACACATTACGTGAAGCATCTACTACAGAAAACCTTGAAATTTCCAGATGACTCTTATTACTCGTATCTTTTCATCGATGGTACAGGGAATGATTTTCAAGAATATTAAATAATCCCTTTTAATTCCCATAGTGCTCCACGGTAAATCAAATCTAGGGTCTTAAATTATCATGCATGAATTCCCATATTAAATAAAGAAATACGGTCCCCGACCGTGAAGAAACATAAACACTAGCCCTATCAATAACTACTGCCATCCCTTTGAGAACAACGAAATCCTACCCTACATTTCTAAAGAATCTGCATGCATTAAATATTTACATTTTTACAGGAAATAGACTTTCAAATATTTTCACAATACTCATCTGCCTGGATCACCCCACAGCTCACCCAAGAAGGCACATCTAGTCGTTTAGTCGTCCATTACGACTGTATCAGCAACCTGGAGTCCGGTGTTCGGCTGCTGCTGGGTGGATGGCATGATGTCTTGACTCCCCGTACACTGTAGGCAGTCCTTGAGGTTCCACGGCGTCTTGATTAAGTACGGGTCTCCCGTCGATTCTCTTCTTCCTCGGAGACTGACGTCACTGGCACACAACACAATGAGGGAATCTGACTTAATTATAATCGTGATAACTGGCAACACATTATAATTTCTATGATCAGAGAGACTCATAGGCTCGAGTCCTCTAACCAAGCACCGGTAATGTTTGTAGCCCGTTGCTTTCCCTATTGGCTGTCTATCCCACTGTCGGCAGTTTAGGCCCTAATTATCACGTTCGCACTTTCACTGTTATTAGAAGTCCCAAAGCTACCCTTACGAACGTGGTTTGACCTTGCCTAATTCAGCACTAGTTTATATGGGAGTACAGATTAGCTACTACGTCTGGGATTTTTTTCTTTACCGATATCGTCCTGAGTTTACGCGTCACCACTGAGCCGCACTTTCTCCTACACCTGATCATTCATCATTATATGGTTACTGGATCTCCCATGTTATTTCTTCGGCAGTTAATACACTCGTGAATTTACTTACACGATTTCACAGCCTACTAGCGTTTGATTTACGTTCTCTTTACTCATATATTCGTACACGTAAGCACTCTGCATATCATATGACCGTCTTGGTTAGGGTTAAATACCGCACTCTGTTAGTATCAACAAATCTTCACTCCACTGTTACATAATCATATCACTGATAGAATTTCAGCTACATAAACACTATTCAAATGATTATTGACTGGTCACACTTTGTAGCACTGAAGCAAAGAATACTGAAGAATCACTCACATTAGGTACCACCTCACTATGCCACTGGCAGAATAGAACAAGATGCTTGCCTCAGTTCGCACCCCCTTTTATCATGAAACGTGTCAGACTTGAGAGAGAGGGTAAGACTCCTCCTACCTGCAGAAATCGGTCCGGTGGCACGTGGTTTCCAGGATCGATCAATGCATCAAATTAAAGCTCAATTGCGCGAGTTTCTACTGATCACTTATCATTTTGATCACTTCACGTGTTTTGCTTTAATCTCGAAAGCGTCCTTTGATATCCCAGTGAGGGAGGGGCTTGCAATTTGGCGGTTCCGTGGCTTCGGTCACCCTAACAGCTTTCTCCAGATGGTGAACACCTGTGGGATGTCCACAAACAGCGTAGATTATTCCATTAGAATCATGTAAAGGACTTCTTGGTGTCAGAATTTTCTATAAAATTCGCCGCTTTTAATGAACCTTGAGTCATGAAAATCTGCCTTGTAGTATGCGAGTTATGATAATTACTCTCCTGAAAACAATTGAAGACAGGTCTCTGGCAGCGGTGTTTTCGCGGGAAAAGGAGCGAAAAAGTGATATTTGCCAACGCTGGGCACGACCTCCGTGACCTACTTGCTGTGGGAGTGTTTCTTTCTCTGTCGCGCCTGAGTGAGAGCGCTTCTGGCCGGAGGCGAAAATATGTCTCGGTACAGTACTTACGCGCAAAGAGAGTTTGGTGCGTGGGGCTGACAGCTCGCCACTCGCACCCCGTGGAGGGTGGACGTGCGCTGACTTGGGCGCTAATTAACGTATGAAAGCGCGGAAAACGGCATATTTGAGCGGCGGAATGCCACAATATAGTCTTGATGATGTGATGAACGGTCACACTACCCTGTTGCAGAAGGCACTGCATGCCACTGCTTGTATGCTCCTCCTCAAGAACTTCCCTAACAATGGTTCAGTAGCTCAGTTGGAAGAAATTCTCGTTGCTCGTTTCAATTTTATTTTGTTACATGGTAGTGCAATGTAATAATATGAGAAGATGAAAATACTAACACCAATATTATACTCTTGTATTGTTCCAAATTTTATGAATATATTACTTATATCGCTAAAGAACGATAACACAATAAAAATGGTAACTTGGACAGGGCTCAAATTGGGCTCAAATTCGCAACCTTAGAATCATTAAGCCTTACCGCTGTTCCTCGAGAAGCAGATATCAAATTACCCCTTCCTAAACACCATAATTCAGTATAGTTCACAATGCTTCTACTGCACATCTACAAGATCGTGTAACAGCACCGGGATCTGAAGTGGAACTTCGAATGTATTCAGTGTTCAAGTCCGGCCACTAATTTTTGGCAGGTGTAAAAGCAGTCAATATTAAGTTTTAATTTCGGACCGCATATTAAAGTAGCACTTGGTTGATTTTGATTTCAGACTGCA
This sequence comes from Anabrus simplex, assembly GCF_040414725.1. Taxonomy (NCBI): domain Eukaryota; kingdom Metazoa; phylum Arthropoda; class Insecta; order Orthoptera; family Tettigoniidae; genus Anabrus; species Anabrus simplex. Next base: position 804,633,094 of record NC_090266.1, read on the forward strand.
ATACACCACAGGTAAGGTAAGGGTTATTCTGCCCGAAGGCAGGTCCGAACCTCCGCAGAGGTGTTCCTGAACCGGAGTTTACGTGCGGTAGGGTGGCCAGTTCCTTTCCGCTCCTCCATTCCCTTACCCCCCACCAACAGCGCGTGGCAACCCATCCATCTCCTGTCCACGCCCAATGTTGCTTAACTTCGGAGATATCACGGGATCCGGTGTTTTAACACGGCTACGGGCGTTGGCTATACACCACAGGAATGTAGAAATTGTTTGTATACATATGGATTGTGTACAACTGAGTGAAGAAGGACGGCGGATAGGAAAAACATTTCAAATGCAAGGTCAACGTTACTAACACAAAGTTGCCTCAAGTTGGCAACGTCTCAGATTGAAATCCTCGTCGTTACTTCCATTTTATTTTCTTACATGATATTTCTTACATGTAAACAGAATCATTCTTTTTAGAACATTAATAAAACAACACCTGTCACCTCTGTATAGATCATTAACCTGGTCAGTATATAGTTGATTGAAGGTCTCGTCAAAATTACGTAGTACGATAGGAAAACGGTGTTTTCGAACGACGTATTTAGACGTTTTCCGCAAATGAATGCCTCCATGCCAAATATCTCCCGCAATTCCATTTTCTTCGATTGTTTTTAATTTTTTCGGAATGCAAATTGATACCAAAATATCACATTTTATTTAGAAAATGATGCTTTCTTGATGTACAGTGCACCTGAGATCGTATTTTATGCATAATTTTTGCTGAACATTTCAGTTTTGTCACATGTTTATTCGACACCAATGTATAATACCGATAAGAAGTTGGTGTAGTAACAATCAATCAACTCAGCTTCGAACGAGCTCTCTCTGCGCGAAGTTAATAATAGACTAGGCTTATCAGCTGTGCAGTTGGATATTTTTCAAACTTTTAAAAATACATTTTGATTTAATTTTGTTCGCAAATATTTTAGTGTTGTAATCCTATCTACATATTTAAAACACTAGGCTGATTTTTGTGACCACAAGTTTGAGAGAACGGCTGAACCAATAAACTGACGTTGTAAAGCTTACTGACGAAAGCTCTTCGCCTGTAGATTTGCAGAGTGTCTTTAAATGCATGAAAGTTTCTTGCCGTATATTAAAGAAAATTTCGTATTCTGACTGGTCAAAGCGCTCGCCAGTACTTCAAGGCATGAGAGCGCTGGGGCATGTGGTACGATAGAGGAGGTGGAAGTTGGTAAGCACGCATGCGGAATCAGGCGTCATCTTGGTCAGCTGTACTTCGGCTCCTTCAGCCTGTGTTGTAGCGACTCACTTGGTCTAGAAGAAGCTATTCAGCGCAATTTTACAGTCTCTTCTGTAGTTCTCCCTATATTTTCTAGCTTCAAGTGATTTCGGATAAATTAAGACGTTTCCTTCTCCATGTCGTCTGTCCCTATATTTGTTAGCTTGAGTGATTTTGGAGGAATTTTAACTATTCTTTATATTAACACTGAGGTTGTGAACTTCTTCTATTCCGGTAGTTGACGAAGTAAGTCGATCCTCCGTGTCATACTAATGTGCTCATTTTCAATTTTGGTTTGGCCGACATGGTATTCATAACAAACCAGGAATAAGTTTCGTTTATTAATGAAATCATTGACGTGCTCCAAAAAAAATGTCAAGAATGCATTTCCATTGATGACCCCGGGAACACTAGAAAAACATTTAGGATAGTCTATAAAATACAAAAGTGCTTCAATTTATGTTTTTTTTTTTATATGAGTAACGTGGACAGGAATAACCTCTATTTTGCTGCCCACCAGTTGAACAGTGCACATTACATTAACAATTCCTCTAAATTTAAATGAGAGTACGGTGTCTGGATTAAAATTAAATTCCGAAGCAGCTGACGATATTCGATTAGCACGGCTCTATATGGGATAAAGCCTCAATGGCAAATAGTAATTCATTAATGTCTTCTAAAATATATCATAGGTAACGACATTCCATTCCTTCTGGTGAAAAAATCATTGTTCTTGGGGGAGATTTCTTCGCCTGTTTCGCCACATGCTTATCGCCAAACAATTATTTATAATTGTTTTAAATACTCTGCTCTTTGATCCTTCTTTAAAATACGCCAATTACATAAATCTATGCGGAAAAACTACAAAAATGGAATTTGCTGATTTTTTTTGCAAGAAATCGGTAATGGCGACTAGCCCTGTGTAGTTGGTGACGGATCAAATGTTATTGAACTTCTTTTTCTTCTCCGACCGCTTTTCCAACATCTGTGGGGTCGCAGGTGCGAAGTGTGTCACACATATGTAGATTTAGTCCTGTTTTACGGCCGGATGCCCTTCCTAACCCCATATAGAGGGATGTAATCACTATTACGTGTTTCTGTGGTGGTTGGTAGTGTAGTGTGTTGTCTGAATATGAAGATGAAAGTGTTGGGACAAACACAAACACCCACTCCCCGAGCCAGAAGTATTAATCGCACGTGATTAAAATCCCCGGGAATCGAACCCCGGACCCTATGAACCGATGGCCTCAATGATGCTTATTCATCCATGAGTCGTATCTCAAATTTTATTGAACTACCAGCCATAATTTTAGCACATGGTATCGTGATTGAAATTTGTAGCAAAACGTTCACTTCTGAGAAATGTCACCATTTCCTTGAAAGTTGCCGTTCTTAATTCAATAATTTGAAAGTCATTGGACTTCTACCCAGTAGTTCAAAACCATACACTAGCGTCAACAGTTTAAAACTGAAGATGAAAGCTAGCTACTTCAATTTCCTGCATAATTCTTGAATTCCTTGGACTTATTGGTTTGCCGTCACATATTCTTATTCTAAAGATAGGAGCCGTAGTTGTGCTTCTTGGAAATCTGAACGTTTCCCAACGGCTCCTAAGCGGAATCAGGTTAAGACCTAATTGTAAGAACTATGTACGAAAATTGTTTAGATTTAGAAATAATAAGTGGAGATAAAGCTGGACAGAGACTTCGCAACACCCGATAAAACATTTCCATTTTCTTCCAAGTTGAATCAATTTCCAATTCGTTCAGTATTTTGTTTCGGGAATAATAAACCTTAAGGGACGTGAAGGTCTCTATTTAGCTCAGCCTGTTTTCAGCTATGACCAGTTACATTTTGCAATGTCAAAAGAGCGATATTTTAAAGTTGCAATAGTGCCAAAAAAGCAATTGTACAAGGAATGCATCGAGCAAGTGGTTACGTGGTTTGGGTCACGTAACTATCAGCTTGCATTCGTGAGATACTGGGTTTGAACCCCACTGTCGGCTGCCCCAAACATGGTATTCTGTCATTTCCCATTTTTTTGCAATTGGCTTTACGTCGCACCGACTCAGATAGGTCTTATGGCGACGATGGAGTAGGGAAGGGCTAGGAGTGGGAAGGAAGCGGCCGTGGCTTTAATTGGGGGTACAGTCCCAGCATTTTCCTGGTGTGAAAATGGGAAACTACGGAAAACCATCTTCAGGACTGCCGACAGTGGGGTTCAAACCCACTATCTCCCGGATGCAAGCTCACAGCCGCGTGCCCCTTGACCGCACGGCCAACAATTGAGTAGGGACATGTAAGTGTTGCATGGTTGGCAGTTCAACAGCTTAGCCGTTAAACCATGGAGGCAGTCAAATAAAACCTATTAAATATTTCATAATCTTACAATAATGAATAATCGCTTGACAATATATTGCATTACTTCTACTGGTGTAATCAAATGTAATATACTAGTTATTTATAGGTTTTACATTTTATTTGTGGAGGTCCAAATGTTTATTTTGGTAGGCGGGCCCCATATGATATTCGTTACGCCTCTAGTATAGATACAAGTACAGAGTGGAGAATACTCAGGGAGGAAATCAAAATTGGGACGGCCGACGTAAGAGACAGGATTGGGACCCTTGAACTGTGAGCGATGGTGTTTGGGACTGGGTGGCATTACCTTAGTAGCTGAGCTCATTAATCGCTCTGTACGATAATACTGGAGAGCAGTTTCGAGGTTGGAATCCCATAGGCTGTTCTGAGTTTGTTGTTTTCCCGGTTATTAACACTTGCTCCAAGATAGGGCGGTGATAATACTGCAGCTTATTTGAAGTTCTGCAGTTTGTATCCCAATCGGACAAGTAAATCAATAATAACACAACTTATCACTCAAGTTCTACACATGGACCTGACAATCAAATGTGCTTCATCAACAAATACGTCATGACTGACAGCAAGTCCTGTATGATGTAAAATAAAACTTCTGTGCCACGAACGTCACCGAGTTAGAAGCGGCTAGTCTTGCAGCTCCCAGTTCGGGAAGCGGAGGAGCTGGTACCCACCGTCGGCTGTCCTGAGAATGGTTTTCTGGGATTTCTCGTTTTCCTCCACTGAGGCGAATGCCGGTACAGTTTCTTTTATGGGACATGGCTGCACCCTTCTCACCTTCTCCGCAAATCACACCAGCGACAAAAGTCCCCCTGACCTGAGAGACGGCGTTACCGTCTAGGAGGTCCACCATATGAAACGAAAACTTTAACACCCCCCCCCCCCCCCGCCTCCTCATAAACATACGCTAGCTGCGGGTTCATCCAACTTGATTATGTATCAATATTCTGTTTACTATAACCACACAACCATGAGGCAATTTGGTGTTTATCTGATTACGCCATGCATACTATCAGCTGACCTTAGACCTCCCCCTTCAATGGAAGTGATGCAGTTTTTGTTAAAATTCCCGTGAATATTTGTCATGTGATTTTATACTGTAGCTAATATTTACATTAAGCATCACTGATAAAAGCAGTTAAAAGAGGCACGAAACTCATTTTAGAATCTTGCTATACTATCATGCGTGATCTGCCACGAGATAATCAAGGGAGATAGGGGCGGCGCAGGAAATCTGAACGAGGCTCTATAACCTTTTATTCGCATTAACATTAAGTCTGGACCAGTAGCGAAAACTCGTTTGAACCAGTTTCGATTACTTTTTCAAATAAGCAGTACGTTTGTACCAGTAATGGCTCGCTTTGGTAACTATTCCTTTTGATTATTTGTTTTCATACTTTTCTTCCTGCCGAGCGAGTTGGCTGTCTTGTTAGGGTCGCACAGCTAAGAGCTGAAAATAGGGAGATAGTGGCTTTGAACCGCACTGTTGGCAGCCCTGAAGATAGTTTTCTGTGGTATCCTATTTTCACATCAGTCAAATGCTGGGGCTGTACGTTAATTAAGGCGACGGCCGTTTCGTTCCCACTCCTAGCCCTTTCTTATCGCATCATCGCCATAAAACCTATCTGTGTCGGTGCGACGTAAAACAAACTGAAAAACAGTTCCTCGGTAGGAATTATTACTCTTTTACAATAATGAAATATCTTAATTTACATCTTGCTTGTACTTGAACTAACTGGAAATCATGTGCACTTCTACTCACACTTCCCTAAGTTACAAAGTGTGAAGGAAGTTCAACAACATTTATTTTCATTTTGTACCTTTCTTTATACGATGTCACAGACAATAAATTGTAAATAACACCACAATAATTCATGTTATTATTTATTTTCATTGTATACGACTATGTACATTTTTTGTTGTGTTTTACTAGATAATGATTGTTATTAAACTTCCTCGGTTGGCGAACCCGAGGAGATGACTCTCTCTGTACTGCACTGTAGGTATTTGCTCACGTCTCTTTACACAAAGGTTAAGAGAAATGTTGCAGAAAAAACCGCGTACTTAAATGATCTACTAATTCACATAAAATAATGTGATTTATATAACTGCCTGCCAGATTTAAAGAGAGATGAAATATAAAAATAATTTTCCTTTAACGTTATCTTCTATAGCCAGCTTGGAGGAAATAACATTTAAATGACGCTCTGTAATATATCTGTCTAAGCTATCGGTTCATGACACCTTAACTGTGTTACGTAACCGAAAAAATTAGCACTGTTGCATTTTTATTAGTAGAATTTTGAAAATACAATTTTTGCAGCAAACGGAGAGAAGAAAACGTATTTCTCCGAATCTTACATGCTCAACTTTCATAGTGGCTGCTGATTGTTCTGGCAATTGCGTCGCGGAAATGCCAGTGCACTGTACGTCTTCTCTTGAAGGACTTGGAAGGTCATCCGGACTAAAACTGGTTCAGACTAATCTAGCCAGCAGCCTCCCAATAGCCCACAATTACTCAAATGTTAGGTGAGATGACCTTCATTCGCACGAAAAATATTGTTTTATTATTGCAATTTGCTTTACGTCGCACCGATGCAGATAAGTCCTATGGCGACGATGGACAGGGAAGGGCTAGGTGTGTGAGTGAAGCGGCCGTGGTCTTTATCAAGGTACAGTCCCAGCATTTGCGTGGTGTGAAAATGGGAAACCACGGAAAACTATCTTCAGGGCTGCCAACAATGGGGTTCGAACTCACTCTCTCCCGGATGCAAGCTCACAGCTGTGCGTCCCTAACCACAAGACCAACTCGCCCGTTTCTCCATGAAATAGATTAATATACAACTTATACACTGACTGACAGAGCAAATGTAACACCAAGAAGGAGTGGTTCGAAAGGGATGAAAGTTGGGGAAAAAACAGAGACGACACGGACGAATAATTGATGTTTATTTCAAACCGATATGCAGGTTACACAATGCGCACGGCATCGACTCAGTAGGATGTAGGACCACCGCGAGCGGCGATGCACGCAGAAACACGTCGAGGTACAGAGTCAATAAGAGTGCGGATGGTGTCCTGAGGGATGGTTCTCCATTCTCTGTCAACCATTTGCCACAGTTGGTCGTTCGTACGAGGCTGGGGCAGAGTTTGCAAACGGCGTCCAATGAGATCCCACACGTGTTCGATTGGTGAGAGATCCGGAGAGTACGCTGGCCACGGAAGCATCTGTACACCTCGTAGAGCCTGTTGGGAGATGCGAGCAGTGTGGGGGCGGGCATTATCCTGCTGAAACAGAGCATTGGGCAGCCCCTGAAGGTACGGGAGTGCCACCGGCCGCAGCACATGCTGCACGTAGCGGTGGGCATTTAACGTGCCTTGAATACGCACTAGAGGTGACGTGGAATCATACGCAATAGCGCCCCAAACCATGATGCCGCGTTGTCTAGCGGTAGGGCGCTCCACAGTTACTGCCGGATTTGACCTTTCTCCACGCCGACGCCACACTCGTCTGCGGTGACTATCACTGACAGAACAGAAGCGTGACTCATCGGAGATCACGACGTTCCGCCATTCTCTCATCCAAGTCGCTCTAGCCCGGCACCATGCCAGGCGTGCACGTCTATGCTGTGGAGTCAATGGAAGTCTTCTGAGCGGACGCCGGGAGTGCAGGCCTCCTTCAACCAATCGACGGGAAATTGTTCTGGTCGATATTGGAACAGCCAGGGTGTCTTGCACATGCTGAAGAATGGCGGTTGACGTGGCGTGCGGGGCTGCCACCGCTTGGCGGCGGATGCGCCGATCCTCACGTGCTGACGTCACTCGGGCTGCGCCTGGACCCCTCGCACGTGCCACATGTCCCTGCGCCAACCATCTTCGCCACAGGTGCTGCACCGTGGACACATCCCTATGGGTATCGGCTGCGATTTGACGAAGCGACCAACCTGCCCTTCTCAGCCCGATCACCATACCCCTCGTAAAGTCGTCTGTCTGCTGGAAATGCCTCCGTTGACGGCGGCCTGGTATTCTTAGCTATACACGTGTCCTGTGGCACACGACAACACGTTCTACAATGACTGTCGGCTGAGAAATCACGGTACGAATTGGGCCATTCGCCAACGCCGTGTCCCATTTATCGTTCGCTACGTGCGCAGCACAGCGGTGCATTTCACATCATGAGCATACCTCAGTGACGTCAGTCAACCCTGCAATTGGCATAAAGTTCTGACCACTCCTTCTTGGTGTTGCATTTGCTCTGTCAGTCAGTGTATATCCATCTCAAAAGTAATGAAAATGCAAATGAAATGAAATGAAATGGCGTATGGCTTTTAGTGCCGGGAGTGTCCGAGGACAAGTTCGGCTCGCCAGATGCAGGTCTTTTGATTCGATACCCGAAGGCGACCTGCGCATCGTGATGAGGGTGAAATGATGATGAAGACGACACATACGCCCAGCCCCCGTGCCAGCGAAATTAACCAATGATGGTTAAAATTTCCGACCCTGCTGGGAATCGATTAGCCATGGAGCCGGACAAAATGCAAAAGTGATACACTAATAAGCAAGATTATACGAATGCAACTTTCACTGCACGTGACTGGCTGTTTGCCAATTCATTTGCAAATGGTGCAAAACACTGATGTTAGGCAAATTTCTGTCAGTTGTGTTCAGTGGAAGACATTTCTTGTTTTTCACAATTCTAGTGACTAATTCGCTCAAAATGAAATGTTATTCAGGGTGGACCACGTAAGTTGAGACTGTACAATATCTCAAAAACTAAGCGTTGTATAAAGAACTGTCTGGAACAAAATTTGCTTGATATAAAGGGAGAAATAGCACGCTAATTGCCGTGTTTTATTTGAAGAACGTTTGGATGGCCATTTGAGGGTCACGTGACTTTTTAAAATGGGCACCAACATTTTTTATTTTGTTTTCGCATTCCTCATGCAAAACTAAACAGTTTTCCATACCACTATTTTTATAAGTACATGGTTCTGTCCCTGGTGTAGACAATGCAACACTGATGACAGGTAGATACACAGAGTCATACCAGTTATTGCGTACGCATCGGACCTTAGCGTAATAAATGTTCAAAATGATGCCCTTCTACCTCAATGCATTTTCCAACTCTGTGAATAAACGACTGGTGTGTCCGTAAAATCATGTCTCTGTCAAACTGGCACAAGCATTTCGTACGCGCGCCTGAATGTAATTATATAGAATCTGACATGTCATGGCATTATGTTCAGAATGCAGACGCCCCCGACGAAATTGAGCGAAGTGCTCCGATCTTAGAGAAAGACGTTAATATATAAATGTTCTACAGTTTTATAAACAGGAAAAGAGGAGAAGTCTCATAATCCATCTCCAGAAAGCTGAGAAGAGGACTGCCGAAACTATCGGTAGAAGTGAAAGGACTGTATAATATTGCTAGGCAGTGTGAAGAAGCCGCAGAAGACGGAACCGTGATTCATACCCCAGGTAAAAGTCGTCTTTGTTGCAAGAAAATAGAGCTTGGCGAATTCGATACGAGTGTTGTGCGCCGAATATTTCTGGAAATTTATTAAGTTCGGAAAGAAATACCCACTTCACGTAAATTTCTTAATGTTGTCAAAAGAAAATATCGTTTACAGGAGAGAAACACACGTTCTGAAAACTGAAAAAAGTACGGGGATTGAATTTAAAAGGTGTGAAAATGTGAGAGATAATATTGACGGAGCGTAGCGATATTGTTGCACGACGTTCAGCATTTCCCCGTGGAATGAGACAGAATGAAAGTGGACTTGTAAAGCCTGACGTGAACACAAATGAGACATCGGTTCATGCCCACTACACGGTAAAGAACTGCTGGCAGCAGAAACACGTTCTAGGAGTTATGGTAAGCCCAAGTGCAAAAGAAAGAGCTATTGTGGTCCACGCGGGTGGTGAAATGGGTTCATTCAAGGAACAGTGTTGATTTACGATTCGAAGTCCCATTCACAGGATTACCATGACGAAATGAACAGCACAAATTATACTAAATGGCTGCAGGAGCGACTCATCTCAAACAATCCACCGGGCTGCATTGTAGTCCTTGACAATGCACCTTATCATACCGGTCAAGAAAACAAACCTCTCACACACAGCCCATCCATTCTGTTAAATGAAATTGAGCGGCACGCCAGGGGACTACTAGTGGTAAGAGAGGTACACTCCGTATCGCAGCGTTATTGAGACATTTCATCAATGAACACATCTGTATAATAAGAAGCTTTTTTATTTTAAAATAGCAAGATACCCGTTCTTCTCTACGGTATTATAATGAAATTGATAACTGAATGCTTAAAGTTTTATATATAATCCGCCGAAATTCGCGATCTAACTCGTTTTCTAGAGAATCCTCCAAAATTCGTGATCTGACTGGTTTTCTGAGAGATTACGGCAAAGTTCCTCCCATTTTTCAATCTTTCTTTCCAGCAATCGATTTTGTACTTCCCGGGCTAGGTCCAGGTATTCCACCCATTATTCAATCTTTCTTTCCAAATTCCAAGAGTTCTGAGATATAAGTATCCCCATAAAAGAATTCACTTTTTTTACTTCCTTTCACACTCCCCCCACCCTTTAGTGAATTTCCCGTTAAGAATACTTGTCTCTTTAATAGTAAAGGATCATCTAAATACCAATTACCACGACTCTAATATCTTCAGTTTTTGAGATATGTATCCACATAATAGGAATTCAACTCATTTTCACCCCCGCCCCCAAAATGATTTCGCCCAAAACGCTTTTTTTAAAGGAGAACCAAATATCAATTTTTACGTCTGTAACAACTTTAGTTTTTATTAGATGTAAGTATCCTCATACAATTAATTCAATTAATTTTTCAATTTTTACCTCCCCCCCCCCTTCATTGGATTTTCCGAGAATACGCGTTTGTTTAATTTTAAAGCAGATTCCAAATACCAATTTTCACGTCTGCAATATCTTTCGTTTTTGAGATAATAGTATCCTCACACAAACAATTCAACTAATTTTTCAATTTCTCTCCTCCCTTTAGGTGGATTTCCGAAAACAAAAAATACTTATTCCTTTATTCTTAACGGAAACAAAAAAATGCGTATTCCTTTATTTTTAAAGGAAATTCCAAACACCAAATTTCACGTCTGTAACATCTTCAGCTTTTGAGATATCAGTATCCTAATTAAAAGAATTCCACCCCATTTTCAGTCACTTTTGCCCCTACACCCAAGTGGTTTTTCAGAAAACAAAAGAGTCATGTTTCTTTATTTTCAATAGAGATAAAAATACTATTTTTCACTTCGGTAACATGTTAAGTTTTTGTGATATACTGTAGATATGCTCATTTTAAAATTTCACCCCCTTTTTAGTTCCCCTTAAGTGGAGTTCCCATAAACAAATCACCTATGTTTCTTTACTTTTACAGGAGATTACAAATGCCAAATTTTACGTCTGTAACATTTTACGTTTCTGAGATATACTGTAGATATAGTCTTTCTAAAAATTCACCCCAATTTGTTGCTCCTGTTTAACCCTCATTAATTAGAATCTCCAAAAACAACTATACGTGTTTCCTTATTTTCAAAGGAGATCCCAAATACCAATTTTTAGGTCTTCAATATCTTCTGGTTCTGAGATATAAGTATCCTCATTTAGGGCATTCAACCCTTTTTTTCACCCTTTTTCACCCCTCCTATTGGGATTTTCCGAAAACAAGAATTATGTGTTTCTTTATTTTTAAAGGGGATTGTAAATGCCAGTTTTTACATCTGTACACTTTAAAAGTTTTGAGATATATATACACTCATTTTAAAAATTAACCCCCCTTTTCAACCCCCCATTAGTTGGATTTTCCGAAAACAAAAAATACGTGTTTCTTTATTTTTAAAGGAGTTCCAAAATACGAATTTTCAGGTCCGTAGTATCTTCATTTTCTGAGATATAAGTATCCTCACTGAAGGCATTCAACCCTTTTTCACCCTTTTAAACCCTTGCTATTGGGATTTTCCGAAAACAAAAAAATTACGTGTTTATTTTTAAAATAGATTTTAATACCAATTTTTACACCTATAAACTTTAAAAGTTTTGAGATATAGATACACTCATTTTAAAAATTAACCCCTTTTCACCCCCATTAATTGGATTTTCCCAAAACAAAAAATACATGTTCCTTTTAAAGGATCCCAAACACAAATTTTCAGGTCTGTAATATCTTCTGTTTCTGAGATATAAGTATCCTCATTAAAGGCATTCAACTCCTTTTTGACCCCTCTTCACCCCTTTTCACCCCTTCTATGGGATTTTCCGAAAACAAAAATACGTGTTTCTTTATTTTTAATGAAGATTCTAAATACCAATTTTTACATCTGTAAACTTTCAAAATTTTGAGATATAGATACATTCATTTTAAAAATTCGTCGCCATAAGACCTATCTGTGTTGGTGCGACGTAAAGCCCCTAGCAAAAAAATCACCCCTTTTCGCCCCCCTTTAATTGGATTTTCTAAAAAACAAAAAATACGTGTTTCTTTTTTTTAAAAAAAGAACAAAAGTACCAATTTTCAGGTCTGTAATATCTTCAGTTTCTGAGATATAAGTACCGGTACCCTGATTAAATGCATTCAACCCTTTTTTCACTCTTTTCACCCCTCCTATTGTGATTTACCTAAAACAAAAACAAAATACGTGTTTCCTTATTTGTAAAGAAGATTCTAAATACCAATTTTTACATCTGTAAACTTTTAAAGTTTTGAGATATAGGTACACTCATTTTTTATTTCACCCCCTCATTAACCCCTTAACGATGGAATATCAAAACATCCTCCCTTATCAAGCACCTACATCTTAATATGAATGTATTCCCAAAATTTCATTCCTTTATGTCCAGCGGTTTAGGCTCGACGATGATGAATCCGTCAGTCAGGGCAAGTTATTTTATAGACTAGCAATTACCCGCGGCTTCTCTCGCGTGGATTTCGTAATTTGATCAGAGTAATCGTTCCTCGGCATTGTACTAAGAGACTATCTGAAAATTCCTAAAGTATAAAAACTCACCCAAATATTGAGTTTCATTTACCCCAGACATTCTTTGTAAACCATGTTTGTGGTATTACCTTTTGGGGCTAAGATGACCATGCGACATAGAACTATACATTCGAGAAACAGTCTTCTCTCAAGTCAAAAAATAAATACATGTTTCCATATTTTTAAAGGAGATTCCAAATACCTATTTCCACATCTGTAACATATTTTATGAGATATACATAAGTATATCCATAAAAAGAATTCAACCCCTTCCCCTCCCCCCATCTAAGTGTATTTTCAGAAAACAAGAATACATGTTTCCTAATTTTTAAAGGAGATCCCAAATATCAATTTTCACGTCTGTAGCATTTCAGTTTTTAAGATATAAGTATCCTCATAAAAAAAATCAACCACTTCTCACTACTTTTCACCCCCTGTTAAGTGCCCTCTCCGAAAAGAAAGGTACAGGTTCCTGTATTTTTGAAGGACTTTCCAAATTCCAAGTTTCTTGTCTCTAGCATGTTAAGTTTTGACATATAATGTAAATTGAAATGGCGTATGGCTTTTAGTGCCGGGAGATTCCAGGTCGGGTTCAGCTCGCCAGTTGCAGGTCTTTTCATTTGGCTCCCGTAGGCGACCTGCGCGTCGTGATGAGGATGAAATGATGATGAAGACAACGCATACACCCATCCCCCGTGCCAGGGAAATTAACCAATGATGGTTAAAATTCCCGACCCTGCCGGGAATCGAAGCCTGGACACCTGTGACCAAGGCCAGCACGCTAGCCATGTAGCCACGGAGCTTGACAACAATTTCAATTTTTTGAGATATAAGAATCCTCACACAAAGATTTCAACAAATTTTTCAATTCATTCACTCCCTTAAGTGGATTTTCCATAGACAAAAGAACACGTGCTTCTTTACATTGAAAGAAGATTCCAAATATAAATGTTCATGCCTCTAAGATCTTCAGTTTTTTGAGATATAAGTATCCTCATAAAAGAATTCAACTCCTTTTTCACCCCAGCCCATTAAGTTGACCCCCCCCCCCCCAATTCCAAAAATGCATGTTACATTATTCTTTTAAGGTGATTCCAAGTAAACATTTTGACGTGTGCAACCTTCAGTTTGTGAGATATAAGTTTCCCCATAAAAAGAATTAATTTTTTCACTTCATTTAACCCTCGCCCCTTAAGTGGCTTTTCCGAAAACAAAAAAAAATGTTTCTTTGTTTATAAAGGAGCTCCCAAATGCCAATTATCACGACTGTAACATCTTCAGTTTTGAGATATATGTGTCCTCATAAAAAGGAATTTAACTCCTTTTTCACCGCCCCCGCCGCAAGTTGATTCCCCCCAAATGCGTGTTTCTTTACTTTGAAAGAAAATTCCAAATGCAAACTTTCTTTTCTGTAACGTCTTCAGTTTTTGAGATATAAGTATCCTCATGAAAATAATTCAACTCTTTTATCACTCCACCCCCGCCCGTCAAGTTGGTTTCCCCCCCACCAAAAAATTGCGTGTTTATTTTTAAAGGAGATTCCAAATACCTATTTCCGCGTCTGTAACCTTCAGTTTTGAGATATAAGTTTCTCCAGGAAAAGAATTCAATTTTTTTACTTCCTTTCACACTCCCCACTCAAGTGAATTTTCCAAAAGGAATGCATCTCCGTTTTCATCCCCCTCTACCAAGTTGATTCCCCCCCCCCCCCCTTGTATATGCCTGTTTCCTTATTTTTAAAGCAGATTCCAAATACCAGTTTTCACATTTCTAACTTCTTTAGATTATTTGGTATGTATATATACATTCACATACAAATAATTCAACTAATTTTTCATCCCTTTCACCCTCCACCCCCCGCTAAATGCCTTTTCCGAAAACCAAAGAATACGTGTTTCCTTATTTTTAAAGGAGATTCCAAATACCAATCTTCATGTCTGCAACATGTTAAGCTTTTGAGATATATTCTAGATACGCTAATTTTAAAAATTCACCCTCTTTTTCAGTTCCCCTTATGTGGATTTTCAGAGAAAATATTTGTGTTTCTTTACTTTTACAGGAAATTCCAAATACCAATTCTCAAATCTGTGAAATATTGAGTGTCAGAGATAATTTACAGATAAAGTCTTTTTTAAATTCACCACGTTTGTCACTCCTGTTCACCCCTATTCATCGGATTATCCAAAATACACAAAAATACGCGTTTCCTTATTTTCGAAGGAGATTCCAAATTTCAATTTTCATGTCTGTAACATCTTCAGTTTTTGAGATATAAGTCTCCTCATAAGAGGTGTTTAACCTCTTCTCCCCCATTTTCACCCCCTTAATGGGATTTTCCGAAAACAAAAATTACATGTTTCTTTATTTTTAAAGGAGATTCTAAATACCAATTTTTACATCTGTAAACTTTTAAGTTTTTGAGATATAGACATCCTCATTTTAAATATTCACCCCCCCTTTTTACCCTCTTAGCGAACGAATATCCAAAAATCCTCCCTCAGCGAGCACCTACATATTAAAATGAATGTATCCCCAAAATTTATTTTCTTTATATCCAGTAGTTTTGGCTCGGCGATGATGAATCAGTCAGTCAGTCAGTCAGTCAGTCAGTCAGTCAGTCAGTCAGTCAGTCAGTCAGTCAGTCAGTCAGTCAGTCAGTCAGTCAGTCAGTCAGTCAGTCAGTCAGTCAGTCAGGACAAGTTATTTTATATATATAGATTAAATGAAACTAACTTAAACACAAAGGCTTGTACATACAATATAGTTTTACGATAATTAATTACTGAGTGGCATTTGAAGTTGCACTTGTAAGTTCATCAGCCATATCGGTCAAGCTACCATCCGGTTCCCTAGTTGTGGTGGTATTGGGTTCCTGTTCATTGTCATCAGTACTTTTCAAAACAATATTTATCACTGTACTCTCAATCTCCTGTTCCATTTGTGCGTCACGGCGCCGGTATTCTTTCTCGATATCTTTAACTTCCGCACACTCTTTCATCCAATCTTCTTTGGTCACTTCTCGCATGCAGCAGCGTGTTAGTTCTCTCAAACCGACAATGAGAGATTGGAGGAATAGTTTTCAGCTGTTTATTGTTTCCAAATGAGTTCGATTGGATATCGGTCACAGTGATACGAAGGTAACTAATTGTTTTTGGAGAGTTCAGCGACCGCCTCCGCCTCACACGCCTGGGAGAGGGCTGCTCCTCACGAAATGTGATGACTAACAGTGCATGCTTAACTTCACGTGACGTCATAATCTAACGCTGGCTAAGAGTGTATGCTTAACCTCACAGGACCTAACGCTGGCTTACGCCCGGGTTCGACCCCAAGCTAAGGGGCGTTAACCTAACAGACGTGATTTCGATGCCTAAGAGTGCAAGTTTAACCTAACAGGATTAACCTAACTAGGCAAAATGGTGGCTAAACACTGGCCTTAACTTTAGAGAGGTACCTCAGGGACTCGGCGCTGAGCATGGTGAAAACAACCCTTACCTTACAAATTCATTATCTCCGCAATCGATCGTCGAAGAAATCTTAAACTTATTTTTTAGCTTAAAATTTACCAAAATTATCCTCTAACAGGTGATAGACTATATATCAACGCCCCCGTCTGGTTTTTTTTTCACAGTATGGGGGTTAAATTACTTCTTACCATAAACAGTCTTGGATGAAATTTAATTGACTTTTCAGAGAAAGAAATAGGTCGGGGATGGAAACATCCCTTAATTTAAAAATTCAATATTTCCTCAACCGATAGTCTTAGAAAACTGATTTTTCGCATAAAACTTACCAAAAATCATCCTCTAATAGGTGATGTATAACAATTAACCCCCGACTGTTTCTTTTCAAACTCTTGAGGTAAAAATCACCTGTAACATTTAAAGAAGTCTCGGATGATACTTCAAATGACTTTTATCGGGGCTGAGTGGCTCAGACGATTGAGGCGCTGACCTTCTGATGCCAGCTTGGCAGGTTCGATTCTGGCTCCGTCCAGTGGTATTTGAAGGTGCTCAAATACGTGAGCCTCGTGTCGGTAGATTTACTGACACGTAAAACAACTCCTGCGGGACAAACTTCTGACATCTCGGCGTCTCCGAAAACCGCCAAAGAGTAGTTTGTGGGACTTAGAACAATAACATTGTTATTTAAATGACTTATAGTGTAAAACGTAGGTTGGGGTGAAAAGAACCCTTAACCTAAAAATGTATTATCTCCTCAGCTGGTAGTCTTAAAAACTGATGTTTAGCTTAAAATATTTCGTTCTACATACATGACATCTTCAAATAACGTTTCTACTCTTTATCCGTATATTTGCATTAGCTGCATCCATCGATGATGAGTTATGTGAAACATCCTACAAATACTAATCAAAATGAATAACATCAATCCTGTAGAGTAAGGTTCGGTTATGTTCAATTGTCGCGTATTGTGACACAGCCATCTGGATGCGATTCAGTGGGTGATGGTTCATGTGAAAAGGTACATTAACTGACGGAGGAGTAAAGTATTTATGAGTTTCTAACTAGTATTGATGCAATCCATGAATAAAGTTCCATCTGCCGTATTTATATACTGCAGTAAGTTTCCTTTTACCACACAATAATTTTTCGTCCAGAATTTGCTTCACAACAAACATCATTCCGCGAACAAAGAAATGAAATCGCAGCTATAAAGCGTATGAAAAAAATTAAAATGGTACAAAACAAATGTTTAGATACCTCACGTACAAAATAACTAATAATTAATAATAATAATGTTATTTGTTTTACGTCCCACTAACTACTTTTTAAGGTCTTCGGAGACGCCGAGGTGCCGGAATTTAGTCCCGCAGGAGTTCTTTTACGTGCCAGTAAATCTACCGACACGGGGCTGTCGTATTTGAGCACGTTCAAATACCACCGGACTGAGCCAGGATCGAACCTGCCAAGTTGGGGTTAGAAGGCCAGCGCCTTAACCGTCTGAGCCCCTCAGCCCGGCAAATAACTAATAATTACCCTAAATTTGATTTTTGTGTTGATTTAATGAAACAGCTTGTCTATAAGACCAGTAATCGCAGTAATCGCAGTTCTTCTCTTTATCTATTTTTGAACCCTTAAGCTTACCATTCCATCGTTGTTTGGCCACAGCTGCTGCAGTAGAGCAATATCGAACTTTTAAATCTTGGGGTCGTAGCGGGAATATTTCGGTCACGATCTTAACCAAACGATGGGCTTCAGAAGAGAGCCTAACTACTTGAAATGAGGAGCAAATATGTGCATACTAACTTTTATTGAATTAATTAAATGCAAAATTTTTTCATCATTCATCAAAACAATTAATTATTTAATGTGGACAGCAAAAAGTATAAAAATGAAAAGAAAACCTGAAAATCGGGTCCATATTGATCCAGACGATAACTGAGTATTAATCCACACAATCCGTGGAAAATCTGACCTTCAACAAGTAGAATTCCAGATTTACTTTTAATTAAGGTTATCCACCAGTCAAATACCCTGTCGGATATGGGAACACCCGCCGAATGGAACCTTAATCGAACCAAATTGACTATCAGTTGCTTTGGATAGGTTGCGAAATACTACTGGAAAGCATGGTGTTCACTACAAGTTAACAGCAATAGTCATCATAAAAAAATAAAATTCCACCATGTATTGTCATCTCGTGACACCCTTAAGTTATAGAATACTCCCGATGCTCAAACGTGCATCACACACACAGCTGTTCAAAAGGAACCAACAAGAACTCGATCCGAGAGGATCTTACTTTACGTCCTTCTGAAGGAGAAAACTGCGAAATGCAGGAAACACTTATTCATCGTGCATTTAGAAGAAATGCCAAACACATATCAAAAATCATCCTCTAACAGGTGATGTATAACAATTAACCCCCGACTGTTTCTTTTCAAACTCTTGAAAAGGTGGTAAATCACATGAAAAATATTATTATAAAACCAACTTTCAGGTTATAAACGGTTACGTTAAGTTTAATAAAATTACAAGTCCACATGGTTAAATAAATCAAAAATACCAAAACAATCTTGGGAATTCTTTCCTTTACAACAGCGACTACCATTACAGATCCATTTACTTATTGTTTGTCCCAACAAACTAACTACAAAGTTATTGATCGACTACAATCAACTATTATAAAAATGAAAGAACGAAAAATTGAAAATAAAATATATTCCCAGCTGACGTATCGAATCCGCATTCGTAACTCAAGACTCACATAAATAAGCTAAGTGCCAACATGCACACTAACAAAACAATAGGCCGTCTGAAGGACAAAACAATTAAGTCCGTAAATAAATAAAAATACTAAAGTTCACTGAACTCAAACGCGCATGGCAAACAGCAGTAAATACTCAATCACCATTAGCTCAGTATCCAATGTTGGACAACCCTCAGTTCATGCCACTAGTGGTTCCATAATCTTATGTAAACATCTTCCAGCTGGTAAGGGCTGTGCCGAAACATGACCTCAATATTACTTCGCTAACACCCTTCGCATTGCGTACACTACTGCAGACACTACCATCGTTCAAGTGACTTCGCAAAAACACCCAATCTAAGACTTGAATATATACAGACGACACCCTAAACCTCTCGCCGGGCCTACCTAGTGTCTACACACCCTAACACTAACATCTATGTACACACACATCTTCCTAAACCTATCGTCGAGCGTAAACTGGGACGTCTCATCATCAATATACTCCTATGATAACATGTGAAGTCCTGAATCTATCGTCGATCGGAAACTGGAACGTCTATGCATCCTCTAGAATGTCAGGCGAAATCGTAACTTCAAACACACTCTTTGATATTTAGCTGGAAAACTTGTCGAAACTGTAGCACACAATGAATCTTTCCACAGAATGAACGCAAGTCGGGAAATGCAACTAAGTCCCTATCTTGTCAATAAAACGTGAAATTGAAAATAAATAACGCGTGGCAAACAATCAAACACGATCCCGACATACGCAATGAAGTTTGGAAAAATAATAAGGAATTTCAACACACGTCTAATATTGCATGAATATCGCCAAAACAGGAATCATCGCCACCGCAAAAATCCACATTGTAATTCTAGTGTGAGGCCCAAAATCGTCTACCATCTCACTATTCCAAACATTCATATCCATAAATTATCCAGTGAAGCGAAATTCAATGAATCTACACAGCCAAACTATCGCTTTAATAACGTCCAATATTTCATCCCACAATGTTTCCGATTTAATGGTAAATTATCGTCTCGTAATTTATGAAATTTACTGAATGGAAATTTGTTATAACAGACAAATAACACCAACCGTGTATTCAGAATGCTCTTCTATCCTTGAGGTCGCATACTATAATATTCATTATGCTGATTTTACATCAATCGTCATTTGGACTTAACTGCCAAGAGCTACAATCTTCTACAGAAATTGTTTTTCACTGGGAGATCTTAACTTGAAATCATAATGTGCGTCTCAAAGCACTCACTTCGAACCAACCTTCACCCGGTCAGCTGTTTCGGATTGCCAACGGAATCTCACTACAGCCTGCCTCAGAAATATCACATTTAATATACAGCCTGACTCAATAATTCTTCGCCATCAACAAATATAGCCTGTCTCAAAAATTCATCTCCATCGCATATCATCACGGCGGCACTACTCATTAAATATAGGCTTCCTATGCATTCAACAGCTACACAACTATTCCCTCAACATATCAATCCGGCACAATCCATTTCTTCCTGTTTCAAAACTTTTCACCTCAATACTCCCGTGACGAACAATTTTATAATGATCTATTCATTTATTATTTTACTACAACTTTCGGACCTCAAGAATACAATAACACACCGTGATTTCCAATATTACCGACAGCACGGTGTCACAAAAATTACCTTCCCACGAATAAATAGAACTTTATCAGACTCCACTGGATTTGTAGACGAATGCAAATTTTCCCCCTCATAATACACGCTTAACATAGAAAATTGTTTCCTGTTGTAATTATATTATTATTATTATTATTATTATTATTATTATTATTATTATTATTATTATTTTACAAGTTGTTTTACGTCGCACCGACACAGATAGGTGTTATGGCTGCCTACAGTGTGGTTCGAACCCACCATCTCTCGAATGCAAGCTTACAACAGCACTCCCCTAACCGCATGGCCAACTTGCCCGGTATTATTATTATTATTTTTATTATTATTATTGTTTTGTTTCGGCAAACTAAGGACCACGTCATTTCAACTGTCTCCCTTGAGCTTTAATGTCGGTCCAGTATTCCTTCATTCGTATACGGTGTTGCTCCCTTCGCTCTTTCGTCCATGCCTTTCCAGTTTTCATCTTCGGCTTTGGTAGGAAACTGATGTTCTTCGAGTTTTTTCTTAAGTGGGACACGCTCCTGGATATCTTCAAATGAGATCCCAATCTCCTACAGATCTTTCTGTACCTCACTGAACCATGCCCCCTTTGCCTTTTTCTCTTGGAGGAAAGTGAAAATGCGGTTGGTTAACCGTGTTGAATTCATTCGGGCCATGTGTCCATAAAACGTAATCCTGCTTTTTCGCATCACATCGGTTATTTTCTCCACATGCGAGTACAACTTCTGGTTGTGCCGTCTCCTAAACTCGCCGTTGTCTTTGACTGGACCTAAGATTTTCTCAAAATTTTTCTTTCCTTGGCCTCCAATTTCTCCATCATGCCTTTTTTGTTCATGGCGGACATTCCGCTGCATATAGAGCCTCTGACCGGATTACAGTGCAATAGTGTTTGATTTTTGCAATCAGAGATATAGATATTTGGTTATAGTCATTTTTAGTCAGATGGTAAGCCATTTCTATTGTATTCATGCGTGAAGAAAAGGCTTATTTTTCGGACAAGTTAGGTTCTATCCATTCACCGAGATACTTAAATTTTTCAACTCGCTTGACATTTCCATGAGTCCCTTCTAGCTCACTCGGCACCAGTTTGATGTTTGTAATGAATTTAGTTTTCTCAAAGGAGATTTGGAGGTCCGCCTTTGCAGCTTGTGTTTGAAGCTGGTTGATCTGCTTCGTGGCCACATCCAAGGAATCAGCGAAAACCGCGGGATCGTCTGCAAATGCTAGACAGTCAATTGAAAGGTTCTTGTTCTTGTGGCCTAGTCTGACTCCGCTTTCGACTCCTTCATAACTCATTTCTCTGCGCCATTCACGGATCACTTTCTCAAGAACGCAATTGAACACCAGAGGTGAGAGACCATCTCCGTGCCTAACTCCTGTCCGTATTTCAAATGCATCTGAAGTCTCTCCTCTAAACTTCACTTTTGAGATGGTGTTGGTGAGAGTCTGTTGGATGATCACTCTTGTTTTACCGTCCAAGCCAAATTACTTTAAGATATGAAGTAGGGTAGTTCTATCAATTGAATCATAGGTCTTCTTTAAAGTCGATGAAAGTTACTACAAAAGGCTTGCTCCTAAGTTTAAGATATGAAAGGACAAATTTCGGATTCATAATCTGCTCCACACATGACCGTCCTTTCCTGAAACCTCCTTGGTAATCACCCAGCTCTTGATCTAGCTGTTCTTTTGCCCTGATTTGAAGAGCTTTCGAGATAATTTTGTAGGTTATAAGTAGGAGGTTGTTAACATCCGACTTGTCGCCTTTATTTTGAAGTGGGTGGATTAGGGCAGATGTCCAGTCACTTGGAAGTCTTTCAGTATTCCAGATTTCATATATGATGTCCGTTAATTTCTCCACTGCATTGTCACTAGCAAACTTCCACAATTCAGCTATTATCGAATCTTCACCCGGCGCTTTATTATTCTTCAAGGATTGGATAATCTGTCCGACTTCCTCTCTCGTAGGTGGAGCTGAATCTCGGTGGACTGCTGTTTTATCTTCAAATGTGAATCTGGACATTGGGGCCTCGCAGTTAAGAAGGGATTCGAAGTATTTTGCAAGGATCCGGCAGTTTTCCTTGTCGTTATGGGCTAGGTTTCCATTGGAATCTTTGAACTGTAGGCTCGGTGGGTCGTATTTCCTCAAATTGCCTTTAAATGTTTTATAAAAGTCGCGTGTATTATTATTCTTGAAATTCTGCTCAATTTGAGCCAGCTGGTGTTTATCAAATGCACGTTTAACGCTGCGGATGGTTTTTGCTGCACACTTTCTCTCATTAAAGAAGTTTGTCTAGTTGACTTGGTTCTTTAGCGAGTTCCATTTCTGCCAGGCGAACTGTCTTTGCCTTATCGCTGCATCGCATTCACTGTTCCACCAAGCGTGCTTCCTAGGCTTAGTAAGCTGAACCGTCTCTTTAGCTGTTTTGACCAGGACCTCGCGCAGTTGTTCCCAGTTCTCTGCATCCACCGATTGTATTTTTCTGAGTGAACTCATGGTTAGATCCTAGTTTTTCTCTATCAAATATTTCAATCCTTTTGGCTCGAACTCTCCTTATGTTTCTCGGGAGCAGTTTGATTTTTATCTTGGATAGATAGTGATCTGAGTCCAGTTTTGCTTGTCTTAGAACTTTAACATTCTGAATTTCTCTTTGAGCCTTCCGTGCGATCGCGACATGATCAATCTGGAATTCACCAAGGTGGTGATTTTGGGGATTTCCAGGTCTTCTGTTTCTTGGGCAGGTGTTTAAAAGCAGTAGACTTCATTACGAGTTTAAATGCCTTACACAGCTCTATTAACCTCTCTCCATTACGATTTGTTCTCTGGTGAGCAGGATAGTTTCCAACGATGTTTCGGAACTTTCTCTCTTTGCCTACCTGGGCATTGAAATCTCCACGCACGATTATGATATGTTTGTCTGGAATCTTGGATAAAATCTCCTCAAGTTTTTCCCAGAATCTATCAGTTCCTTCTGGATCTCTCTTGTTCGCTTGGTTGATCGGCTCATGCTCGTTCACAATAGTATACATTTTTATTGTTTGTTTGGGCCTGCCTTAGAAGGACTGCACCAAGCTAACTATAGATTTAGGAAGTTATTATTATTATTATTATTATTATTATTATTATTATTATTATTATTATTATTATTATTATTATTATTATTATTATGTCATGAGTTAGGCCCCACCGTCTGTTTAAACTGCCGCCATATCTACGCCTGTATCTCAGAGACTGCTATTCACAGAGGTGAAATTTGTTATTGAGTCCAGAATCAGTTTGTTGACTACAAATCCTGTACCAAGGTGGGGGACAGTTTGTACACGTCTACCAGGTTTACCCTTGAAGATCCTGTAACCTTCAGATTCAAAGGCCTGCTCATCTGTAAATCTCGTTTCCTGAATTGTTGCAATCAACATTTGCTGTTCCGATAGGATATCTGTGAGCTGTTTCAGTTTTCCTACCTTCTGGAGAGAATTGGTATTAAAGGTAGCAAAGAAATTCTTGGCTCAATGTTTGATCTTTCGTGGAGTTTCCGATACCTCCGAGCATGTCGGTGCAGGCTCCCCAGAATCCGAAGGCCCACTAACGTCGTACAAGACGACGGTGGATGGGTTACCACCTGGGGTATTAGCTTTAGCTGAAATTTCCTCCATGCTTTTTTCACAGTTGAAACACTGTAGACTGGGGTCGGTGATATTTCGCACCGACCAAGGTACTACCAAGGTTGTGAGCCTTGGAGCCCCCAGCACTGACCGGTTCACCGACCCAGTTTCCCGCTGGGATTGGTTACCCAACCTTCCACTGGGTTGCTCGGCTTAACAGGTGCACCTCTTGTAGGTTACGTGTTGGAGTTGGAGTGTAAGAGGCTAGTTGGATTCTCTTGCTGAATCCAATAGTTTATTGTTGCAGATGGTCGCAAGGACGCATTTCACTCCCATTTGCCAGGGCCGTGGTGACCCCTCCTAGGTTGACTCCTAGGACCCTATTATTATTATTATTATTATTATTATTATTATTATTATTATTATTATTATTATTATTATTATTATTATTATTATTATTATTATTAATAATAATAATAATAACTTATAAAATACACAGTTTTACATTTACATACCTGAATCTGGTAGAGAAGACATCGTCAATAATGTAATGAATATTGCACACAATACGCGAATTATATACAAAGTGGAAATCTAGCGGAGGCATTAATATTTATAGGCAGGAAATCAGATCTCTATATTATGGAGCCTTTAGCAGGCCCTTAGCACTAAAGGTGTCCACCTGCATAGTGCAAATGTGAGCACTAATAGCTGCCATCTTAGGAGGCCAGTGTTTGATTCCTGGAACAGCCATAAATTCAAGATTGTCGGGAGGGCTGGTGTTTGGTTAAAAATGTGCATGAAGGTCCCCTGCATTAGGGGTGTGCCTGAGAATAACTGCACCACCACCGGACAAGGGAACGGCTCCTTGGCTGATTTGCCAGTCCAGTGGCCTTAGGTTCCGAGGGCCCCGGGTTCGATTAATGGACGAGCTGGTGATTTTTCTTAAATGGTTCATCCCTATGGCTCAGATACTGGGTGTTTGAGCTATTCCCAACACCCCTGCAACTAATAAACAACACTCAATACTATTCTCCACCAAAATAACAGTTTCCCATGCACGGCAGATGACGACCACCCTCGTCGGAGGGTCTGCCTTAGAAGGACTGCACCAAGCTAACTATAGCTGTAGGAAGTTGTTATTATTATTATTATTATTATTATTATTATTATTATTATTATTATTATTATTATTATTATTATTATTATTATTATTATTATTATTATTATTCCATGAGTTAGGCCCCACCGTCTGTTTAAACTGCCGCCATATGTACGCCTGTATCTCAGAACTGACGGAACTGTTTTATATTGTAGAAATTTTACCTTTTTGAACCAGATGTCCCTAGCATCAATTTTCAAGTGTCCTTGTGTTGAGAGACTATAACTACAGTATTATCGAGAATGTTTGTATTTGGATGTTGGGTAACCTAATCGCCACTCAAGAGTTTATTTAGCATTTTGGAGTTATCATCACTGTTATTGAATTCGTCCCCCAATCAAAAGACTTGATATCCAAATCCTATCTACCAATCAATATTTATACCACATAATTGTTCTGGAACTATCTGCCAGTCTTCTATACAATCTGTGAGTTGTTTGAACCTAGGTTCTTGCTGCATTGTATCTCTGAGTGTTCTACGTGACTGAGGAGATCTCCCTCAGGAGATGCTGGGGCGGGGGCCGGTGCGAAAATGTGGCATAACAAAGACATGGCATAATTTCTAATATGCAAACTTTCTTCGTGTGAAAGAAAGGGAAGATTTCAGCCTTTTCCCTTGCATTGTAAGGGTTAGTTCGCCCGGCGATTTCTTTAATTTTCATGTAGACCTTTCTCTTTCGACTTTAATTTAATGTAGGTTTCTCTAGGCAGTCTTCGGACTTTAATAAAATATTTCCCCAATGTGAATTTTGTAAAATGTAAAGCCGGACGAGTGTATAACCTCGTTTTTCTTCTTCTATTTTCATTTTTTATATCACTAAGTTTTCTAATTTTTTATTAACTTCCTCTTTTCGCCCTTTTAAATGAATTTCCCTTAGTCACTCAACTGCTGCGTCGTTGAGCCGTATGCCCTGTTAAGGGTTTCTTGAACTTTAATTTTGGAATGCTTAAGTGTTTCAGCCTCCAATATTCACTTTTGTTCTCGGCCTTTCTAATGTACCGTGATTTTGTTTCTCTTTTCATGGCCGTGTAGTGTGGGCTTCGATCTACGTTTATTTTTGGATCTCTCGATCCTGTTTAGAGTGTGGCTCCCACTTAAGAGCCCCCTATTGTAAATTTTCTAAGCTGCCGTACTCTCCTAGTGTATATTTCTGAGCTTCTAACCTCCTTCTTTCTCGTTAAACGCTGGTTGTGGTTGTTCGAAAAATCAAGTAATAAGAATAGCAAGAAAATAGGGTTTTCAATGATTGTGATAGTAATATTTAAACTTTGGTTCATGCTATTGTTACGTTTAGGATTTTTTATCTCATTTACTATGCATGTTCATCTACGATCCCTTCTTCAATATGACATCTTTCGACATCTGTCTTTCTGTTTTGAATTATCCCCCAACTTGATATTATTCAGTGCAGACTGAACAATGTTTTAGTATCTCTATGACTGTGTCTCTGACTGATGTCATGCATCGTATTTTGTAGACAATGATGGTGGGATAAAGTCCCTCGCTTAATGAAGAAGAAATACTACGAGTTATTATAATTGCAGTGTCAGATGTCAATGAAAATCACAGGAGTATATTAGAGACTGACTCTTTGTCAGCAAGCAGCAGTGAAATTTCGGACAGTGACACTACAAATCGAATTATGTGTCTCCTGCAGAATAGACTACATATATTCTGATCAAATATATTGCAAGACGTTTGGGTATACAGAAATGAGATTCGTAAACCATGAAAAATATCTCAGGAGAGGGTCCAACGCCAGACGTTTGAAGAATAGTCCTTAAATAGGCTCAAACTGTGTTTATTAGATGAGAGACCTATATGCCCCATTCTCACTTGTATGCCTTAACCAGTAGATGAAATAAGATCTACCAATTGGATTCCTGAATATTCATTTTAACAAATGTGGTCAACAGTTGTAATTTAATTTTCGACTCTCTACCTGACTACCAATGTACATTTTAACCTTCTCTAGGGCCCAGTTACCAAATAACAATCCCTTCAAGCAGCCTGATGCCTCAGTTCCTGGTCTTTTTGGTGTCCAGCACTGGTGATCACTTCTTATGTGTTAATGTGCTGTAGTACACGGATAATTATACAGAAAGATATATTCGTTCAATTCGCCGATTCGTAAAAGAAACTGACGGAAATTTCTGAAGAGCTGGCTTGGCTTCTGCTCATAAGTAAGCAGCCGCGTCACCAGGTGCCGACATTCTGGATAGAAGCAATGACATCACGCAGGTGTATAAAAACCGTGTATAAACATTATATGTGCACATGCTTGCTGGTAAATCACACCAGACTTGCTGCCAAGACGTTGCGGGTTGCTTATTCCCTCTGCTCAGTAACAATATTGCACCGTATCCTGTCATAATTTCGGCCAAGTTCAGGGTAAAAGTGCGTGGTACATCCGGAAGTGGGCAATAAAATCCCTACTTACTAAATTATACTAAAAGTATATGGACAGGTAATACGTACATATAACACTAGTGAATGAGAACGCAGGTATTCGGGTAAGATAGATTTATTAATCTAATAACATGAATTGAGCTCATACTAATCATATAACAAGTCAAATAAACATAAAATCTACCATAAAAGTGGCCCGAAAAAGTGATACACACATATACATAATTGACATTTTAGCAATTGTTTATACATAAGAAATACGGGTAATGACCCGAAAATTACAATTACAAATTGAAATTACAAATGCAAATGGAAAATGGAATGTGTTACATTGTTTGGATTGTTTGACTGTTTCGTTAAGTCCCCAAATCCATTCCCCGTAGCCTCGATCCGAAAAACGTCCATTAGACGCAAAATATATAATCGATACACTAGTAATTGTTCTAACTGACATATGTACATTCCGAATACTCGGACACAAATATATAAAAACACTTGTTCAGGACTTCGCCTAAATTACCCCTCCAAAATAACACAGACTCTAATCATATGGGTCCGTACCCATGAGAAAAGAATCAGGGCAGAACCTGCTTCCCTCAAATTAGCCGACGGGCTAATGTATCCCCCGTTACATAACAAAGGATGACATCACAAGCCAAAAACGATAAATACACAGGACAATAATAAACAACACAAGGCACACACACAAAATCACACCTGCAAAATGAAACACTCACAAATATGCACTGAAGTTGATAGAGGGGTCGCGATTCGATTCCGACATATTCAGGCTGGGAAGATTTATGTCTAGAGAAGACACAGCACTGTCGTCTTTCTCCACACGGTATATGAAATCAGCTGGAGAGCAACAAACATTTAAATGACTGGGGCAGGTAGACAGTAGTTCGTGGAACTAATGGGATCTGTCGTAAATATACCTTCACTCATACTAGGCCCACAGGGTACAACTGACTTGGGGATTTCTACCTGGGAGCTAATAATTAGTCTGGACTACGCCGTTCCCTTATCTCTGCACGATGACAAAAATTCTCTCTGGCGAAATTAACGCAAAGCGAACACGTGCACGTGCAAAATCACAGGCTGGCGTATTAACACGTACAAATCAGTGCTCCCAGTAAACACTATGGCTTGATCGCCTTTCTCTCATTATTTCAGCCCCGTCAGCATCTCATGGCAATTTTAGCCTCTTACATAATATATCCTTGGTTCGACACCCTTTACATTCCTGAACTTACCTGCCTACGAAGTTTAAGACCCTGCTCTGTATTCAACGGTGAATATAACTCGACCGTACAACTCCTCGCAGCTGAAACATTTACGCTTCATGCATAGAAAACATCCTGAACTAATGCTGTCTCTAATCTACTCTCTAAAATCTCGCGCCGCCAACGGGCCTGCAGTCCATTTGGTACTGTGAAGAGTCTGCCCAACATCTCTATCAAAATCAACTCACACGGGAATAAAACACTATTAAAACAAAAGAAGCACACGCCTATAACTAACTTATTTTACCTTTTGTTCCCATCTGATTTAAATATAAAACTTACCTCGGGGCTTAAACATGCATTGCAACCCTGAACGTATTCAATTTTACTAAAACTGATCAATACAAGTGCCTTACTGGCTTACATTTAACCAATAATTAACTGACTTGAGAAACACTATACTACTGCACGAATATCACTTTGCATTATTATATAGCTTAAGGACTTAACTTAGCAGCCATCTCCCCATCGACGACAAATCACATGAACACTATGTCATGCGTGCCTAGGCCATAGCAACTGCAGTCATTACGGGATAGATGGTCCTCGCCTCGATTCCTGGATACACCATGGTTGGCATCTGCTTGATCCTGGAATCGTCTGGAATGGTGATATATTACAGAACATCCGCTTTACCGCTTGGCGTGATGGTACACAAGATCTCTACCTTAGTGATAGACTACCATTGAATATAGCCTACGTGCAAATTTTAGTCCTGATTTGTGCGTCACTAATTTACGGGAACTAGCCCCTGTTGAAATCAGTCTTTCACAGGGGTTATATCTGCACGGTTCACACACGTTACCATCGCGATCAGCGAACTCGTTATAAATGTTTTATGCTACTTGATAGCGTTATTAGATCTTGTAAGCTAACACACAGCGATCGAATAATAGTCTTACAAAGCTCACAAATAAGTGTATCTAATGTGATGTGTTGTTTGAGTCATCAGTCCATAGACTGGTTTGATGCAGCTTTCCATACCACCCTATCCTGTGCTAACCTTTTCATTTCTACGTAACTACTGCATCCTACATCTGCTCTAATCTGCCTGTCATATTCATACCTTGGTCTACCTCTACCGTTCTTATCACCTACACTTCCTTCAGAAACCAAAGGAATAAGTCCTGGGTATCTTAAGATGTGTCCTATCATTCTATCTCTTCTTCTCGTCAAATTTAGCCAAATCGATCTCCTCTCGCCAGTTCGATTCAGTATCTCTTCATTCGTGATCCGATCTATCCATCTCACCTTCAGCATTCTTCTGTAACACCACATTTCAAAAGCTTCTATTTTCTTTCTTTCTGAGCTAGTTATCGTCCATGTTTCACTTCCATACAATGCCACGCTCCACGCGAAAGTCTTCAAAAATATATTTCTAATTCCTATATTAATGTTTGAAGTGAGCAAATTTCATTTCTGAAGAAAGCTCTTCCTTGCTTGTGCTAATCTGCATTTTATGTCCTCCTTACTTCTGCCATCGTTAGTTATTTTACTACCGCTAAATGTTTTTTCTATCTTTCTTTATCTGATTATTGGCATGGAATTCTACCAAACTTACACGTCTGTATATTGTTATTTCATAACACTGATATGCATTTCAAAAATATTCTACTACAAGGGAAAATATTACTGTTTCTTGCGTCCGACTCCTTAGCTGAATGGTCAGCGTACTGGCCTTCGGTTCAGAATGTCCGGGTTCGATTCCCGGCTGGGTCGGGGATTTTAACCTTCATTAGTTAATTCCAGTGGCCCGGGGCTGGGTGTTTTGCTGTCCCCAACATCACTGCAACTCACACACTAAACATAACACTATCGCAAACCACAATAACAAGCAGTTACATGACAGATGCCGCCCACCTTCATCGAAGGGTCTGTCTTATAAGGGCTGCACTCGGTTAGAAATAACCACACGAAATTGTTATTATTATTATTATTATTATTATTATTATTATTATTATTATTATTATTATTATTATTATTATTATTATTATTATTATTATTATACTGTTTCTTGCAAAGCAAAAGGCCCTGCATCGATAACTGTGTTCAGATATTCTGTATCACGTCAGGTGTTTTTCCTAATTTTTAAAAGAAAATCGAAAAAACATCAACATTCGCAATGTTCACCATTAAATAAATTACATATAATTTACTAAGATAAGACAGTAAACCTGAAATGACTGCTTGGGTATTGAGGGATGCAGAATCCAAGTCTTTATTCAAAATAATCCTCGGCAATTTACTTGTAATTTTTAGATATCCTGTTACCTAGAAAGTTTTCAGTCAAGCTCTTAAATGAACACCATGCAGATTTTTCTGTTTCATTCACTGACGACTGAAAATTTGGATTCTCAATAGGTCGCGTATACCTCGCAATTTAATATTTGCTTCACTTTTCTTTAAAAAATTGCAGTTTTAAATAAACAAAGGAAGAGCATATTTTCTGAGCACTATCTATTTACTGCGCTGGGTATATTACACACTGAATGAATACATAAGGCCTATCCCTACCTGTTTCAAGGAATGGCGTTCATACAAATGTATAAATGAACTGAGTTTTTTAGTGTCCTTGCAATATTAACAAAGAAAAATAATTATAGAATACTTTGTTCATAATTCTTAATTTCAGTTGTTTCATAAGATTTTAGTGACTTCATTATATATAAATTACCAGCTTGTAATGAAATTTATAATTGAATGCTTAACGTTTTATATATAACCCGCCGAAATTCGCGATCTAACTCGTTTTCTGAGAGAATCCGGCAAAATTCGTGATCTGTCTCGTTTTCTGAGAGATTACGGCAACGTTCCTTCCATTTTTCAACCTTTCTTTGCAGCAATCGATTTCGTACTTCCCGGGCTAGGTTCAGGTATTGCACCCGACCAATTGGGTCCCTAAATCTTAGCCATCTTTTCCTATAAGCATTTTTAATATGGATCAAATCCTTGAGGATATCCGACGTGGTGACGTCATGAGTGCCTTGGCGGTACTGAACCCGCGGTCGGACTGCAATCGTAGTCATTACCCGGCCAGGACCCGTTTCCAGCGCGGTCCGCCCATTTTGACGACGGTCCAGAACATTACTATTATTATTATTATTATTATTATTATTATTATTATTATTATTATTATTATTATTATCATTGATGGTCTAGAAGCCACAGCAAGATGCAAGACCGCTACCTGGCGGTAAATTACATCCTCTGCCATAGTCATTGCTGACAATGTGACTGGCACCATACTCGCGCGTATTAAAGTGCGCGAGATTTCTAGCGACACGAATGATATACTTCCGTGAATTATTGACCTTATTATAGAGGTGAAAAATTGCACGGTCAATATCATTCATATCGTTTATTTCAGACGCGTTAAAATTTTTATTTCTATGCCAGGAGAATCTACTTTAAACTAACTTTATGTACTCCAAAGGAAAATATGGTTCTTGAAAA
Organism: Anabrus simplex; assembly: GCF_040414725.1. Classification (NCBI taxonomy): domain Eukaryota; kingdom Metazoa; phylum Arthropoda; class Insecta; order Orthoptera; family Tettigoniidae; genus Anabrus; species Anabrus simplex. Next base: position 804,665,570 of record NC_090266.1, read on the forward strand.
CGAACCCAGGAAAGATTACAAATGATCAGTTTATGATCAGTATAAGTACATTATGAATAGTAAAATCAATTGGTCTCAACTCCTTTTTCACCCCACTGCCGTTAATTTGATTTACCCCCCCCCCCCGCAATAAAAAGAAGGCGTGTTTCCTTATGTTTAAAGGAGATTCCAAATACCAATGTTCACGTCTGTTACCTTCAGTTCTGAGATATAAGTATCCCCATAAAAAGAATTCACTTTTTTCACTTGCTTCCACACTCCCCCCACCCCTAAGTGAATTTCCCATTAAAATACTTGTCTCTTTAATAGTAAAGGATCTTCTAAATACCAATTATCACGACTCAAACATCTTCAGTTTTTGAAATTTGTGTCCACATAAAAGGAATTCAACTCCTTTTCACCCCGCCCCCAAAATGATTTCGCCCCAAAACGCTTTTTTCTTTGTTTTTAAAGCAGATCCGAATATAAATATTTACGTCTGTAACAACTTTAGTTTTTATTAGATGTAAGTATCCTCATAAGATTAATTCAATTAATTTTTTTAATTTTTAACCTCCTCTCCCCACCCCCCTTTCATTGGATTTTCCGAGAATACTTGTTTGTTTAATTTTAAAGCAGATTCCAAATACCAACTTTAACGTCTGCAAAATCTTTCGTTTTTGAGATAATAGTATCCTCATACAAATACTTAAATGAATTATTCAATTTCCCTTCTCCCTTTTGGTGATTTCCGAAAACAAAAAATACGTACTCTTTTATTTTTAAAGGAAATTCCAAATACCAAATTTCACGTCTGTAACATCTTCAGCTTTTGAGATATCAGTATCCTAATTAAAAGAATTCAACCCCATTTTCAGTCACTTTTACCCCCTCCACCCAAGTGGTTTTTCAGAGAACAAAAAATTTGTGCTTCTTTATTTTCAATAGAGATAAAAATACTATTTTTCTCTTCGGTAACATGTTAAGTTTTGAGATATTCTGTAGAAATGCGCATTTTAAAATTTCACCCCTTTTTAGTTCCCCCTAAGTGGAGTTTACAAATACAAATCACCTACGTTTCTTTACTTTTACAGGAGATTATAAATACCAATTATTACGCCTGTAACAAATTACGTTTCTGAGATATACTGTAGATATTGTCCTTCTAAAAATTCACCCCAATTTGTCATTCCTGTTTAACCCCCATTAATTAGAATTTCCAAAAAGAACAATACGTGTTTCTTTCTTTTCAAAGGAGATCCCAAATGCCAATTTTCAGGTCCGTAATATCTTCTGTTTCTGAGATATAAGTATCCTCATTTAAGGCATTCAACCTTTTTTCACCCTTTTTCACCCCTCCTGTTGGGATTTTCCGAAAACAAAGAAATATGTGTTTCTTTATTTTTAACCCTAGACCGGGCGCGCTGGTTGTTTTTGTCAACCAGCGCGCTATTTTACGCTGTAATTCCTAGAACTGTCAGTCTTTCACCACCTCGCAACTAATACCTTTGCTCTCACCCTTGACCTTACATTTCTAGGAAGCGGGAGGAAGTAAATTAGAGTCGTGAGCGCGATGCTAAATTTGCGCACCACAGTGTAATTATGGCATTGCTCTGGGGATAAGGTGTGAAAGATTTCTTGGACATGGCCACAAAGTTTATTTTTCACCCAGTAAATTTTTGCTATTATATCTGATCATTTCATGTATAACTGTGCAAATAACAAAATATGACCATTATTTTAATTAAATTATGTATCTGTTGCGTAACTCATTTTAAATAGGCCCAGTATTCATGTCCCTATCAGAATTAGGTCACGTGCTCACGATTGTCCATTTGAAGTATATTCTTATTAATCACTAATACAAGTTTTTAATTTTATTTGGAGAATAACATTGCAACAAAAGATAAAACGCCGTTAAATGAAATGTTTATGCGATTGGAAGCCTGTAAACGACTGAAAACCTAACTGGTTGACAAAGTCAAGCGCGCGCCCGGTAGTGTGACAGAAATTGGCGCGCCCGGTCTAGGGTTAAAGAGGATTGTAAATACCAGTTTTTACATCTGACACTTTAAAAGTTTTGAGATATATATACATTCATTTTAAAAATTCACCCCCTCTTCAACCCCCCATTAATTGGATTTTCCAAAAACAAAAAATACATGTTTCTTTATTTTTATAGGAGATCCCAAACATCAATTTTTAGGTCTGTAATATCTTCAGTTTCTGAGATATAAGTATCCTCATTAAAGGCATTCAAACCAACTTTCCATCCTTCCCATTAGGATTTTACGAAAAAAAAAATGTTTCTTCATTTTTAATGAAGATTCTAAATACCAATATTTACAACTGTATACTTTCAAAGTTTTGAAATATATATTAACTCATTTTAAAAATTCAGCCCCGTTTTCACCCTCCCATTAATTGGATTTTCCAAAACCAAAAAAATACGTGTTTCTTTATTTTTAAAAGTGATCAAAAGTAACAATTTTCAGGTCTGTAATATATTCAGTTTCTGAGATATAAGTACCGGTATCCTGATTAAAGGCATTCAACCCCTTTTTCACCCTTTTCACCCCTCCTATTGGGATTTTCCGAAAAAATACGTGTTTCCTTATTTTTAAAGAAGATTCTAAATACCGATTTTTACATCTGTAAACTTTCAAAGTTTTGAGATATAGATGCACTCATTTTAAAATTTCACCCCCTTAGCGACGGTAAATCCAAGAATCCTCTCTTAACGAGCACTTACATCTTAGTATGAATGTATCCCCAAAATTTAATTTCTTTATGTCCAGTAGTTTTGGCTCGGCGATGATGAATCTGTCAGTCAGTCAATCAGTCAGTCAGTCAGTCAGTCAGTCAGTCGGGACAAGTTATATATATATATATATATATATATATATATATATATATATATATATATAAAGTAATCTATATATATTGAACCATTCTGTTCATTGGTGCAATTATATCAATTTGAGTATTGGATATTGGAATAATACTAGGCCACCCACGAAGCCGATGTCTTACAGTATATGTCATAAAGGGGTCCAGAAGAAGCGTTCTTATGTGAAGTGAGCGCGAGCGTCATTATGAGAAATCTCCAGAACCCATTAGAAGGAGTTATGTCCAAAGCGAAGCCTCTTGATGAAGCTTGGGGACGCTCTTCCAGTTCCCGGCTAAACTTATTCTAGGAGGGAAGAATGAAATAAATTAATATCTTTGGTTACAGAAGAGTTGCATTGGATTTGAGACAAGAATTGCAACCTGTATTATATCTGCTTTATTTTGATAGGCATTAGGGCTGCATTAATTAATGCATTCGCTAAGTTGCACTCATGATAATTAATGCGGGAAAATTTTCCCGGGCACGCTAAGATTGCACGCAGCCAAGTGGCTTGATGACGCCACCCGGAATTATAAATTAAGGCCGCCAGGGCATATCAGAGTCATTCGTAGACCGAGAGGCTGCAGGAACGAATCGTCATACGGCGTGTTGGTACTGAGAACAACGCTTTGTCTTCAAGCTACAACGACGACCTGTACTGCTATTTCTGCAAAGATGTAAGTAATCAACTTGAATATCCAGATGAATTGAAGATTTTACCTGTGAGATTATGCTATGGGGAGATGAGGTACTGCTTATAAGAGACTAATGAACTAGGAGCTTCATATTTCTGTGAGGTCAAAGCATGACGGACGAAAGGCTAGTATTAATATTGGCTCAGGTTAGGAATTCTAAAACTATATGTTGTCCGTGTGATAGGGTGAGAGAACAGTGACGGAGAGTAGTAAAGAAACTCTTGTGTACCAGGTTAAAACTCTGAACGAGACTTGGTCAGTGTAACGTGTGAGACACGCTAGTAGTGAGGACAGGCATCAAGTTTGGACAGTCTGTAATATATGAATTTATTTTCAGTTACCCCAGCATCAAGTCAGAACGAGTGTTTGACAGCATCATTCCAGAGAAGCCACAACCAGGAGCTGAAGCCAACACAACAACGGGCATCGAGCCAGGAACATTGGGAGCACCTGGCCAGCACAACATCGAAGAGGACACCTTCCGACTACAGAGGGAACTGTACGAAGACGCTACACCAGCCAGAATGTCTCCAAGTGGTCAACAGTATCTGATGCAAGCCCGGCAGTCTATCAGAATGTGGTAGATCCAGTGGTCCACAGGGATGGCCGCTCCGCTATGTCTTCTATTTTTTTTTTTTTTTTTTTTTTTTTTGCTAGGGGCTTTACGTCGCACCGACACAGATAGGTCTTATGGCGACGAAATGTCTTCTATTTTAAGGTCAGAGCTTTCCAATTCTGTTTCAAGCATGTCATTTAAATTTAGATAGGAATATGGGGACCGTCAGTCAGCATCTTTGTGTTAATAGGAGAGTTTCCCTTGTAATATAGAGCTAGGCCTCAAACTCGAACCCCGTACTTTAAGGTAGATGTTATTTGTAGAGTCCTTGTTAACGAATTTATAGTTCATTTTGATTGCGTTATTTTGAAGTACATGTTTGTGTAAGGGTCTGATCGAACTCAGTTGGGCATAGGAGGTTAGTCTACAGATAGGTACTTTTATTAGATCACATTCAGGCATTTGTTTCTGCAGACGTAGAAGTGTATAATTATGACCAAGTCGTGACCAGTAATTCACCCAGATTCACTGGTAGAGCGAGCGAGTCCAAATATTGAAGAGATTTGAGCCCATAAGAGGCCGAAGTAAAATTTGCAGTTGGTATGAGAGAGCCCAACCATTGATAGTTTATTGAATATATTTTGGAAATGCCTAGTATGGCAATGTGATGATCGCTTAATGATTAGTGTTTTGTAGAACCAGGATTTAGCCCATGAGAGGCATAGGTAAGATGAGCGAGATTGCTGAAGTATGAAGACAAGGGCAGATAGCCCAGGTATATTTAAATGAGGGCTTTAACAGCTGACTACGTGAATTGTTCTTTGAAAGGCAAGACTTTAGCCTGTCTTCCCGTTTGAGCTCGTAAATTAGGGAACTGCCGCAAATGGAGGGGTGAGAATGGAGGTCATTGAGCTTGACGTCACAGGCGGATGTGTTGGTCGTCTGCAGTATTTCAAGTATGCCAGAAGGGGAAGAAACGACCTTCATGGTTTGAGAGCAGAGAGAGATTTGTTTTATGTCCGATTTGTTTTACGTAAGATTTTAACACTGGCCCATTTTATACTGACACCCTTGTATGTGTTGATTGGATCTTTGATATTGTTTGCATAGGTATCTTGGACACCTTACCTGTCATAGGACTAGGGTTCGTGACCGTGTCAGGTCATTGTAAAATTTGTGGTGATTTTGTTTGCACCGGGGTTCGACGGCGCGAGGCATTGTAAATTTTTAAGGGAATCATTGTTTTTGTGTCATTAAGCAGATATCCATCTTTCTAAACTTCGTGACTTACACTATGGTTACATGCTTGTTGCAGATTCACGTGTTTTTGTGAAGGCAGTGAAATGATAGTCATCGGCTCAGCGTCATTTTTCCATCTCATATTGAAATGATCTTTTATTTGTCAATAATTCAATTTTATGTAATAAATCCCTATTTGTTAAACTTGGAATGCAGCGGTGTTTTCTGTTAGATATTTTATTTTAAATTTTTTATTTAGTCGAATTCTTACCTGAGGAGGCACATGTCCTAGTGTTTTATCTTTATGTTGCCCCATTATACCCATGTTATCCTGAGAAGAGCGCTCTACCGGCTGATTGAAGAGGACAGTGTTCAGGTAAGACTATGTGCACCAGCTCACGTCTGTGAGAGTTCGTTCACTACTGTACTCTGGGTTCGAGACCGGCCTTCGCCTGGACGGAACTTAATAGTGCAGTAGGGCACAATATATATATATAAAGTAACTTGTCCTGACTGACTGACTGACTGACTGATTCATCATCGCCGAGCCAAAACTACTGTACATGAAGAAATGAAATTTTGAGGATACATTCATAATAAGATGTAGGTGCTCGCTAAGAAAGGATTTTTGGATATTCCGTCTCTAAGGGGGTGAAAAGGGGGGTGAAAGTTTAAAATGAGTGTATCTATATCTCAAAACGTTAAAGGTTTACAGATATAAAAATTGGTATTTAGAATCTTCCTGAAAAATAAGGAAATACGTATTTTTTTGTTTTCGGAAAATCCCATTGGGAGGGGTGAAAAAGAGTGAAATAGTGGTTGAATGCCTTTAATGAGGATACCGGTACTTATATCTCAGAAACTGAACATATTACAGACCTGAAAATTGGTACTTTAGATCTCTTTTAAAAATAAAGAAACACGTATTTTTTTGTTTTTGGAAACTCCAATTAATGGGAGGATGAAAAGGGGGGTGAATTTTTAAAATTGGTGTATCTGTATCTCAAAACTTTGAAAGTTTACAGATGTAAAAATTGGTATTTAGATTCTTCATTAAAAATAAAGAAACACGTATTTTTTGTTTTCGGAAAATCCCAATAGGAAGGGTGAAAAGGGGTGCAAAATTGTTTGAATGCCTTTAATGAGGATATTTATATCTCAGAAGCTGAAGATATTACAGATCTAAAAATTGGTGTTGGGGAGCTCCTTTAAAAATAAATAAACACGTATCTTTTTGTTTCCGGAAAATCCAATTATTGGGGGGTGAAAAGGGGGTGAATTTTTAAAATGAGTGTATCTATATCTCAAAACTTTTAAAGTTTATAGATGTAAAAATTGGTATTTAGAATCTCCTTTAAAAGTAAAGAAACATGTATTATTTTGTTTTCGGAAAATCCTAATGGGAAGGGTGGAAAAGGGTGAAAAAGGGGTTGAATGCCTTAAATGAGGCTACTTATATTTCAGAACATGAAGATATTACAGACCTGAAAATATGTGTTTGAGATCTCCTTTAAAAATAAAGAAACACGTATTTTTTGTTTTTGTAAAATCCAATTAATGGGGGGTGAAAAGGGGGTGAATTTTTAAAATGAGTGTATCTATATCTCAAAACTTCTAAAGTTTATAGATGTAATAATTTGTATTTAGAATCTCCTTTAAAAATAAAGAAACAAGTATTTTTTGTTTTCGGAAAATCCCAATAGGAAGGGTGGAAAAGGGTGAAAAAGGGGTTGAATGCCTTTAATAAGGCTACTTATATTTCCGAACCCGAAGATATTACTGACCTGAAATTGGTATTTGGGATCTACTTTACAAATAAAGAAACAGGTATTTTTTTGTTTTTGGAAAATCCAAATAATGGGGGGTGAAAAGGGGGGTGAATTTTAAAATGAGTGTGTCTACATCTTAAAACTTTAAATGTTTTTAAAGATGTAAAATTTGGTATTTAGAATCTCCTTTAAAAATAAAGGAACAAGTTTTTTTGTTTCCTGTAAATCCCAATAGGAGGGGTTAAAAGGGTGAACAATAGGTTGAATGCCTTTAATGAGGATACACATATCTCAGAAACTGAAGATATTACAGAACTCAAAATTTTTATATGGAATCTCCTTTAAAAATAAAGAAACACGTATTTTTTGTTTTTGGAAAATCCAATTAATGGCGGTTAAACAGGAGCGACAAATAGGGGTGAATTTTTTGAAAGACTATATCTACAGAATATCTGAGAAACGTAAAATGTTACAGAGGTAAAAAGTAGGTATTTGGAATCTCCTGTAAATGTAAAGAAACATAGGTGATTTGTCTTTGGAAACTCCACTGAAGGGAACTAAAAAGGGGTGAAATTTTAAAATGAGAATTTCTACAGTATATCTCAAAAAACTTAACATGTTACAGAAGTGAAAAATGGTATTTTTATCTCTATTATAAATAAAGAAACGTGTACTTTTAGTTTTTGGAAATACCACTTGTGTGGAGGGGGTAGTTAATAATGACTGAAAATGGTGTTGAATTATTTTAATTAGGCTACTGATATCTTAAAAATGAAGATGTTACAGACGTGAAATTTGATATTTGGAATCTGCTCTAAAAGTAAAGAAACACGTATTCTCGGAAAATCCAATGAAGGGGTGGTTAAAGAATTGAAAATTTAATTGACTTAATTGTATGAGAATACATAAGCTAATAAAAACTAAAGTTGTTACAGACCTGAAAATTGGTATTTGGATCTCCTTTAAAAACAAAGAAAAACGCGTTTTGGGGGAAACCATCTTGGGGGTGGGTGGGGGGGGGGGGGCTGGAGTGAAAAGGAGTTGAATTCCTTTCGTGAGAATAAACTGAAAAAGTTAGAGTCGTGATATTTGGTATTTAGAAGATCCTTTACTATTAAAGAAACAAGTATTTTTTGCTGGAAAATTCACTTGGTTGTGTGGGGAGGGGGAGGAGTGTGAAAGGAAGTGAAAAAAGTGAATTATTTTTATGGGTATACTTATATCTCAAAACTGAGGTAATAGACGTGACCACATTGGTGTTTGGAATCTCCTTTAAACATAAAGAAGCACGCCATCTTTTCATTCCTTTTTGGGGAGTAAATAGACTTAACGGCGGTGGAGTGTCAAGGAGGGGAGACCAATTGATTTTACTGTTCGCAATGTACTTACAAGGAGCCTCCGTTGCTCAGGCGGCCTCTCACAGCTGGGTTGCGTGGTTCAAATCCCGGTCATTCCATGTGACATTCGTGCTGGACAAAACGGAGGCGGGACAGGTTTTTCTCCGGATACTCCGGTTTTCCCTGTCATCATTCATTCCAGCAACACTGTCCAGTATCAATTCATTTCATTTGTCATTTACAGTAATAATCATTGCCTCAGAGAAGTGCGACAGGCTTCGGCAGCCGGAACAATTCCTATTGTCGCCGCTAGACGGGGGCTTTATTCATTCCATTCCTGACCCTGTCGAATGACTGGAAACAGGCTGTAGATTTTCGATGTACTTATTCTGATCATAAACCGATCATTTCTAATCTTTACTAGGTTCGTTTTCAAGAACCATCTTTTCCTTCGGAGAACGTTCTTAGATTACAGTAGATTCTCCTGGCATATAAATAAAAATTTAAACACATTTGAAATAAACGATAGGAAAGAGATTGACCGTCCAATTGTTCACCTCTATAATAAGGTCAATAATGCACGGGAGTATGTCATTCGTATCGCCAGAAATCCCGCACACTTGCCTTGGATCGTCGTCAAATGTGCGGATCCCGCTGGAAACGGGTCCTGGACGGGTAATGACTAAGAATGCAGTCCGGCCGCGGGTTCAGTACCGCCAAGGCACCCAAGAAGACACACGCCGTATCTCCTGAAGGATTTGATCCATATTAAAAAGGCTTATAGGAAAAGATGGCAAAGATTTAGGGACCCAACTGACCGGGTGGAATACCTGGAGCTAGCCGGGAAGTACGAAATCGATTGCTGGAAAGAAAGATTGAAAAATGGGAGGAAACTTGCCGTAATCTATTAGAAAACGAGTCAGATCGCGAATTCTGGCGGATTCTCGCAGTAAACGAGTCAGATCGCGAATTTCGGCGGATTATATATCTACAACAATAAGCATTCAATTATAAATTTCAGTATAATACCGTAGCGAAGCACGGGTATCTTGCTAGTTTTATATATATGGACTAGCAATTACCCGCGGCTTCGCTCACGTGGATTTCTTAATTTGATCAAAGTATTCGTTCCTCAGCATTGTACTGAAAATTCCTAAAGTATAAAAACTCACCCAAAAATTTAATTTCATTTACCCCAGAAATTCTTGGTAAACCATGTTTGTGGTATTACCTGTTGGAGTTAAGACGACCATGCAACGTAGAACTGTTCATGTGAAAAACCATCCTGTCAAGTCGAAAAGATAAATACATATTTCTTTATTTTTAAAGGATATTCCAAATACCTATTCCCACATCTGTAACATCTTCGATTTTTGAGATATACATAAGTATCCCCATAAGAAGAATTCAACCCCTTGGTCAGTCCTTCACCCACCCCCCACCCCCACCCCCACCCCCATCGAAGGGTATTTTTCGAAAGCAAAAATAGATGTTTATTTATTTTAAAGGAGATTCTAAATACCAATTTTCACGTGTGTAACATCTTCAGTTTTTAAGATATAAGTATCCTCATAAAAAATAATCAACTATTTTTCACTTCTTTTCACCCCCCGTTAAGTGCGTTCTCCGGAAACTTAAAGGTGCATGTTCCTGTATTTTTAAAGAACTTTCCCAATACCAAGTATATTGTGTCGAACATGTTAAGTTTTTGACATATAATGTAGATATTACGATACTCATTTTAAAAATTCACCCGCTTTTCAAATTCTTTTCCGCTCCTTAACTGGATTTTCCGAAAAAAATGCGTGTTTAATTATTTTTAAAGGAGATTCCAAATGCCAGTTTTCATGTCTGTACGTCTGTAACACCTTCAGTTTTTGAGATAAATGTAAACTCATAAGAATAACTCAACTTGTTCTTCTTGACTTCTTTCCACCCCACTCCCGCCTTAAGTGGACTTCCGAAATCAAAACAAAGATACGTGTTTCTTTATTTTGAAAGGAAATTCAAAGAACCAACTCTCACGTCTGTAACAGCTTCAGTTTTTAAGCTATCAGTTTATAAGATAAAGTATCCTCATAAACATATCTCAACTCCTTATTTAATTATTTTCAACCCCACACCCCTTACGTCGATTTTGCGAAAAAATACCAAATGAGTGTTTCTTTATATTTAAAGAAGATTCCAATTAATAATTTTCACGTCTGTAACATCTCCAGTTTTTGAGATATAAGTACACTCATAAAAGTAATTCAACTCTTTCTTCACCCACCTCCCCTTTCCCTGTTAAGTTGATTCCTCTCTCCCACAAAGTGGGTGTTTCGTTATTTTTAAAGGAGATTCCAAATACCAATTTCCACGTCTTTAACGTCTTTAGCTTTTGAGATATAAGTGTCGTCATACAAAGAATTCAACTAATTTTTCAATTCATTCAACCCCCTTAAGTGTATTTTCCGAAAACAAAAGAACGCGTACTTCTTTACTTTGAAAGAAGATCCAAATACCCATGTTCATGCCTCTTAACATCTTCAGTTTTTGAGATATAAGTATCCTCATAAAAAGAATTCAACTCCTTTTTCACCCCAGCCCTTCAAGTTGGTTCTCCCCCCCACCCACTCCAAAAATGCGTGTTTCTTTGTCTTTAAAGGAGATTCCAAATACAAATATTCACGTGTGTAACCTTAAGTTTTTTAGATATAAATTTCTCCATAAATTGAATTAATTTTTTTCACTTCCTTTCACCCTTCCCCATTAAGTTAATTGTCTGAAAAGCAAAAATCTTGTTTCTTTTTTTTTTATAAAGGAGCTTCCAAATGCCAATTACCACTACTGTAACATGTTCAGTTTTGAGATACATGTATCCTCATAAAGAGGAATTTAACTCCTTTTTCACCACCCGCGCCCCCAAGTTGATTTCCACCCCAAAATGGGTGTTTCTTCATTTTTAAAGGAGATTCCAAATACTAATTTTCACGTCTGTAACATCTTTAGTTTTTGAGATATAAGTATCCTCATACAAAGTATTCAAATAAGTTTTCAATTAATTCACCCCCCCTGCCCTTAAGTGGATTTTCCAAAGACAAATTATTACGTGTTTCTTTACTTTGAAAGCAAATTCCAAATAAAAATTTTCATGTCTGTAACGGAATCGTCTTCAGTTTTTGAGATATAAGTATCCTCATGAAAATAATGCAATTCCTTTTTCACTTCACCCCCGCCCGTTAAGTTGCCCCCCCCCCACCAAAAAATGCGTGTTCCTTTATTTCTAATGGAGATTCCAAATACCAATTCCCACGTCTGTAACCTTCAGTTTTGAGATATACGTTTCTCGAGAAAAAGAACTCAACTTTCTTACTTCCTTTCACACTCCCTACTCAAGTGAATTTTCCAAAATAATAATAGTACCCGTTTCTTTAACAGAGCTTCCGAATACCAATTATCACGACTGTAACATCTTCAGTTTTTGAGACAGATATATATATATATATGCTCGTAAGAGGAATTCATCTCCGTTTCATCCCTCCCTTACCAAGTTGATTCCCACACCAAACGCGTGTTTCTTTATTTTTAAAGGAGTTTTCAAATACTAGTTTTCACGTTATAACATCTTTAGATTTTTTTGGTATATACGTACATTCTCATACAAATAATTCAAATAATTTTTCAAATCTTTCAACCCCCTTCCCCCCCCCGTTAAGGATTTTTCCTAAAGCCAAAGAATACGTGTTTCCTTACTTTTAAAGGAGATGCCAAATACCAATTTTCACGTCCGCAACATGTTAAGTTTTGAGATATACTGTAGATACGCTAATTTTAAAAATTCACCCCCTTTTTCAGTTCCCCTCAACTGGATTTTCCGAAAAAAATATGTTTCCTTACTTCTACAGGAAATTCCAAACACCAGTTTTCAAATCTGTAATATGTTACGTATCTGAGATAATATGCAGATATATTGTTTTTAGAAATTCACTCCATTTATCACTCATGTTCACCCCCTATTCTTCGGATTATCCAAAAACACAAATATACGTGTTTCTTTGTTTTGAAAGGAGATACCAAATTTCAATTTTAATGTCTGTAACATCTTCAGTTTTTGAGATATAAGTCTCCACATAAAAGGTGTTCAACCGCCTTTCCCCTTCTCTCACCCCGCTTAATATGATTTTCCAAAAACAAAAATATACGTGCTTCTTTCTTTTTAAAGGAGATTCCAAATACCAATTTTTACGCCTGTAAACTTTTAAGTTTTTGAGATATAGATCTCCTCATTTTAAAAATTCACCCCCCACTTTCACCCCCTTAGTGATGCAATATCCAAAAATCCTCCCTTAGCGAGCACCTACATGTTAATATGAATGTATCACCAAAATTTCGTTTCTTTCTGTCCAGTAGTTTTGGCTCGGCGATGATGAATGTCAGTCAGTCAGTCAGTCAGTCAGTCAGTCAGTCAGTCAGTCAGTCAGTCAGTCAGTCAGTCAGTCAGTCAGTCAGTCAGTCAGTCAGTCAGGACAAGTTATTTTATATATATAGATTAATGCCAGCATTTAGACATTTTCATGAATTTAAAAAGTTGTTTTTAAAAAATTGGACGTGATGAAACGAAACTACATATAGGCTTTGTAACTATCCATAGCGGTGAACTGATAAATATAAACAGTTTCTCTGTAACAAAATGGTTGCATATCAGTGTAATAGGCCTACCGCTCTTCACAGGTGTCGAGGCTGATGCAACCTGATGCGGGACAGACAGGTATCTCAGCCGCAGTGAGTCATGCGCTAGCAGCGGGGTTCGCTTCTGGTAATTGATATCCGGTGAGCAACTTCCTCTCCCTTTCCCCTCATCATCATCGGCCAGCGCACCAGCTAACATTGAAACGCTTTAGGATGACCTGGTTCTTGGGAGTAGAATCTAGTCAATGAAAGTTGAAACAGGTGGGCAGGAAGGATTGACAGAGTGCCTCTCAAAGTACGTAGGGAATGGCGGGAAGAGGAAGGGGTGTTGCGGGAGTAGGATAGAGCTTATGACAAAAGAGAGAGAAACTGAGAACTCGCATTCAAGTGCCAACCAGACACTGAAAATTGATCGACTCGGGCTTGGACGCAAACAATCCCTGTCCCAATTCATGCACTGTAGGTTAGAGCTGTGCTAAAGTACTCTCTGCATGTCGGGTGCTCACCTCGGAGGCTGCTTGGATTCTCAACAGTTCCGCCATCAGCTGTCATCGATGGCCTATGCGTCATTGCAGAGTTGTATGGGAGGAAACGGGGAGTGAGGTAGTTTCCCGTTGCTTTTATCACCCAGCGAGGTATTGCTATTAACAAATACCTTACTATCTTAGATGTGAAGCTTCCACGGTGTGTAGAATTATTTACTTTATATTCCGGGTTGAACCGTGTTGTTGTTTTCGCTACAATACGTGCAGTTTGCCGACGTTTCGAATATACTGCAGTATACTTTGACAAGGCGACAGAAATACCCCTACTCGATCCGAGGTAATCAGTCTCCCAGGCAGCAATCACCCTACACGGGTGGTTCCCGACATTGGTCTTTTATATCCTAGCCTTTCTGGCTGACGTAAAAGCACTACAGACAGGATCGGCAAGTTACTGGACAAATACGACATGAAAACCATGTAGAAACCACACCGAAAGCTATCCCGTTATCTACCATCAGTAAAACACACAATAGAACTACAGGCTCCTGGAGTATACCACATTGAATGTACCTGCGGAACGTGTTATGTTGGTGAAAGAAAACGTCTGATCTCCACCCGCCTTAAAGAACATATCCGTCACACCAAGAAACAAAACACAGATATTTCAGCGGTGGCCAAGCATTCCTACGAAACAAGGCACGGAATATAATTTGAAAAACCAAGATCCTAGCAGCTACCCCTTGGGATCTGGAAAGGAAAATCCGTGAGGCTATCAAAACCAAGAAACATCCGAACAATATGAATTTAGAATAAGGATATAAAATCAGTAATTCTTAGATGCCAATCATTCATGGTTTAAGACATAGAGACCAGAACAATAACACGCAGGTCGAACCTCCAACTACACAACAGTGTGGGCAAGCCCCACTACCTGGCTGTGAAACATATCTTCCAGAATTCTTACGGGACAGCCAGGGGGCTTACGTCAGCCAGAAAGGGTAGGATATATAAGACCAATGTCAGGAACTACACTTGTAATGTGATTGCTGCCTGGGAGACTGATTACCTGGGATCGAGTAGGGGTATTTCAGTCGCCTTGACAAACAATACTGCAATGTATTCGAAACGTCGACAAACTGTACGTAATGCACAGAAAACAACAACACGGTTCAACCCGGAAAATAAACTAAATAAATGCTTTACTATGACAATAACGGACAGCTTAGAGTTTTCAGCGATACAAAAGAGCTATCTACACGGCACGGTGTGGCGAACTCTGCGATAGAAAAATGATGAGCTGTTAATGAGGCATAAAAACAATAACATTAACTAATATTGACATCTAAATTCACTCAAATTTGAGTAATCACAGTGGTAATACAATTAACGTCACATTCTAGGGCTTGTGGGCTTGTAGTGTAATGATTATCACGTTCGAAATGAAGATGAAGGACGGGAGGTTCTAAAGCGGTCGGTGTCGATTCTTTTTACGGATGGATGGATGGATGGATGGATGGATGGATGGATGGATGGATGGATGGATGGATGGATGGATGGATGGATGGATGGATGGATGGATGGATGGATGGATGGATGGATGGTTACACGACATGTGCATTAGTATGTTCTGAAGAAAAGGTTAGCTTTTGAACCATGCCGGCCCTCAGGATCAACGTCCACATTGATATCTCTGCGCACCACCACCGACTGGTAAAATGTGCCTGTGGCTCTCGTTGTCTCTATAAACCGAAGATAATGGATTGGTGTGACATGAGGAGACGTGCTGGATACCTCGCAGGCGCATGCGGGAACCGTAGCGTCAAATGTGTGAGTTTGAAGAAGGGCGCATTATTGGCATGTGCGAACGTCATGCATCCATCCGCGAAATTGCTGCTCATGTGGGACGAATTGTGTCGGCAATGAAACGGGTGTGTGTACAGAATGGTTCACCGAAGGCATTAGGATACGACGAGATGGGTCCTGTCGCACCCAGACCACCTCCCGAGAAGATCTTCACCTCACCCGAATGGCATTGCAGGACAGATCTGCGTCCTCCTCGGCTCTGGCGCAACAGTGGAACAGTGTGACACACCGTACACTATCAGGAGTGTCAGTCCGTCGCCGATAATTACGGTCTGGTTTACCGGCGCGTCGTCCACTTCTCGGCTACCTTTGACTAATGTGCATAAACAGGCTAGACTGCAATGATGTACAGAACGACGTTACTGGGGACAGGAATGGGAGCAGGTAGTGTTTTCGGACGAACGCAGGTTTTGTTTGTTTGAAAATGATGGCCGCATTTTGGTTCGCCGCAGACGGAGGGAGAGACATCGCATTGACTGCATTCGCACAAGACATGCAATGCTAACACAACACTTTATGGTGTGTGGTGCTTTTGGGTTTAACCACAAATCACAGTTGGTGCATGTCCAGGGCACTGTGACCAGTTTGACCTACGTGAATGACATCCTGTGACCCGTAGCAATACCCTTTCTGAACGACACCGCAGGCGCCATATTTCAACAGGACAAAGCGCGACCACATGTTGCTGCACGGGCACGTGCCTTCTTGTTGTCACAGGATGTCAGAATGTTGCCCTGATCCACCCGATCACCGAGCTTGTCGCCAATCGAAAATGAGTGGGATATGGTGAACCGACAGGTGCGGTGCTGTAACCCAATGCCAACCACCAAAGATGAACTGTGGAACCAGGTGAATGCAGCATGGACTGCTATACCCCAGTACGCCATTCGCGCTTTCTACGCGTCGATGTCATCACGCATAGAACAAGTTATCAGTGCCCATGGAGGACCCAGTGCCTGCTAGGCAACAGGGCACATGCTGAACCTAGGTGACTTAAATGCTAATCGTTTCTGCAGAACATACTAATAAACATGTCCTGTGAATATCAACTTCCTATCTCCAGTCTTTTAACTTGTTCTGTTTTTTAAGAACTTGAGTGTATTTCGATTGTTAAGCAATCATCTTCCAGCCCAGTGATATTAATTCAAACGTTAGCTTTAAAACAACTTCAATTATTATTTAAAACTATCTATAATAATTATGTTCAAGAACGAAGATAATATTCAGTGTTTTTTCTTAGTTGTCTATTGTAACTTCAAAGCTTTTCAGTGTGTTAGAAACGCCTAATTATAACACATGTAACACTACGATAAACCTGTAAAATGCACACTATTAAACAAGGAATGAAAGGTTTCGTTCTACAAGAACATTCTCACATTCTATGAAATCATTTTAAATCATGCGTAGGCTATATATGTGCAATATCGTTTACGTTGAGTAAACTTGTGAATGATGAATTGATGATGTTATGAACAAGTAAGAAAAATTAATGATTGTAGAAGTCCTCAACTGCCACTTTAGTAAATTTTATAAATTTTTCTGTACCTTCAGTTTGGACTGAAGCCCGTTTCCTTGCTCTGACATTGGTAGCTAAGTGTAGAAGAAACACTTCCTCTCCCCTCTCCATGGACAATGCCACTGCTCACAACATTCTCCTCACTCCACTACATCCCCTATCCTCTCCATGGAATAGATTTATTGCCTACAGAGTTTCCTCTCACCCGCCCTCTTCGTGGCCCTGTTATGATTTGAAAACTAATTTGAGTGTCTGCACTGGAATGCACCTAGCCTGGTAACATATAGGTACTGTTTGTAATTTAGAGTAAAATTTACCGGGCGAGTTGGCCGTGCGGTTAGGGCCGCGCAGTTGTGAGCCTGCATCCGGGAGATAGTGGGTTCGAACCCCACTGTTGACAGCCCTGAAGATGGTTTTCGGTTGTTTCCCCTTCCCACACTATGCAAATGCTGGGGCTGTACCTTAATTTAGGCCACGGCCGCTTCCTTCCCAAGTCCTAGTTCTTCCTATTCCATCGTCGTTATAAGACCTATCTGTGTCGGTGCGACGTAAAGCAAATTGTAAAAATAATAAATAAATGAAAAAAGAATTAATATGGACCGCCTGTATAGTGACTGACGTTCCCTTCGCTTCAAACTTGAGGATGAAATACTAGTGCAGCCCATTGGCAGTCGCCGAGTTGAGTGGCTCAAACTGTAGAGCACTTGGTTTCTGATCGCAAGTTGCTGGTCTCGATTTCGGTTCAGTCCAGTGTTATTTAGAGGAGCTCAAAAATGTTACCCACGTCTTAGCAAATTTACTGGCACGTAAAAGAAATCTTGTGGTCCAAAATTTCAGTTCATTGGCGTCTCCGAAAGCCATAAAATTATCGAAGTTAGCAAGACGTAACACCATTATTATTATTATTATTATTATTATTATTATTATTATTATTATTATTATTATTATTATTATTATTATTATTATAACCACGAATCCATGGCTCTCAGAGGAATAGGGAGCGCCTGGGTTGAATGGCTGGACAGGGGATCAATTAGAGCAAATATTTACTTTAACAGAAATTTGAAATTTTGTTTCTCTCCTTTCTTAAAATTCACAAATTCATTCTCAAAATTCATAACAAGGAATAGTTGAAATATAACTTGGGGATTAGTATATTACCGACGATCTCATCAGTTCCAACAATGTATTGGACTTTGAAATCCTTAATCAGGTACAAAATTAATTGGAAGAACTCCCAGTAGTTAACTCATATAGGGAAGAGCATAGTTGTTCCGCACAGGTGCAATATTATAGGAGTCTCAGCTCGGAGATACAATAGAGGCTAGCCTCAATCAAGCACTCAGTTGTATTTACAATCTCATTTACACTCGGTAACCCCTAGGGTGATCTCACGTCAAAACTTTCATACACTGATTGCCCAATGGTGGGCTTATCTATTACAAAGTTCCACAATTACACTCCGATAAAATAAAGAGAATGTCATGAATTTGTCGACCCAACAGAGGGAACTTTTAATGACACACTCTTGAGGACGTATACAATACACGATCACACCGATAGAGCCATACTGAACGGCCCAGTAATCATTATAGTATTACATTTCATAGTAATTCATCATAATTTATTCAGCCTGCGTATTTTAAATATGGCACTAACTGGAGCTCGAACCCCGTGTCTTAGGAGTTGTCATCCTCCTAGAGCTAGTATATGACCGTGGGATTACTCATTAAAACCCCGGACTAAAACGAACGTTTAGTTTAAATTTATTTGAAACCAGTCAGCGAGAGAGAGAAAGAAGTTGTGGAAGCGCGACAGGAAACTTTGAACTTATCACGTGGAGTTAAGTGTGCCAACTCCACGCAAACAAATATGAGCACTCTATACTGGGCACATAGTCACTGTAATAGTTATTTAGGCACGAGCGCAGATTGTAGTTTTCTTGTCATTACGGTGGGATCCATCCAGATCTGTTATTTAGGGACTAAAAGTCAAATGACCGTTGAAGACTAACCGCCGCCTCACAAAGAAGGGCTGGAGATAGCGTGGGGATTCACCGACCGTAACGGTCAATGTCTACCCCCTATAATATGAAGGTAGCCGCCGAGCTCGCTCTCATTCTTATTATTCTCT
The DNA here is from genome assembly GCF_040414725.1 of Anabrus simplex. Taxonomy (NCBI): domain Eukaryota; kingdom Metazoa; phylum Arthropoda; class Insecta; order Orthoptera; family Tettigoniidae; genus Anabrus; species Anabrus simplex. Next base: position 804,684,703 of record NC_090266.1, read on the forward strand.
TCAGTGCCGTTGTTTGCTTGTGATTGACAGTGCGCCGTGCGTACCGCTTGCTATCAACTTTGAGACCACGTGCTTTATCTAACTGTTAGAACAATGCGAATTTCAACTTGCTACAGAAAGTAACTAGCTCATCCGAGTTTTGAATGTGAATCTAAACAAACTATTAAGACATAAATAGCTCATCCGAGCTGAGTCTGTGAATTTGAGTAGTATAAGATAAATCGAGTGCGCGGATATTTTGAGTGCGTTTCGCGTAGATATTAGGCTATGCCTTATGAACTTGTCCGTGAATGGTCTTTTAACCGTAATAGGCTCTGCTTTTAACGAACTATTTAAAAGTAGTGACATTTGTCAGTTGGTCTCGCCTAGGTCACAGCACCGCGCGTGATTACGTACAAGGCAATGGCAGGAACAGTATTCCTTTTGCAGCATCCAGTTCCAGAACGAGATAAGGTCAAGCAAGAACAAGACGGCAACGCAGATGGCAGTCCAGGGATTCGTGTGCCGAGGTTCTAGACTTGAGTCTAATGCCGGAGGCATTGATGGAGACTATCACATGAGTTAATCTACACTATTTAAGCATGATATGAAATATAAGCTCGTCACATGCCCTGTTAATTTTATTTTTAATTAAACTTGTACATATTTTCATTAATTCTATGCCTTAAGCTTAGTGATGTTTTCATTTCATTTAAAGTAATTCAACTTGGGGCTGACGATTCGCGTGTGTTTTTATTAGCTTTGATTACAAGATTTGCGGGAATAGTAGTTTAATGATGTGTTTGTTTTATGTAGTTTCGGGAGCACCTTTTGTTTAGTGCAAGTTAACGATGTCATGGTAATTATTTAATCACGAAGTAAGATTACTTCTAATGTTTGTGCGGAAATATGGAACAGAATAGCAAATAGTTAAGGCTAGGTTGTGCATGACGCATGATATTTTCAGCTTGGAGCCAGACCGGTTATATGTTTTTTTGTTTGTTTTTTTTGCTAGTTGCTTTACGTCGCACCGACACAGATAGCGGCTATATGTTAAGGGGGGATATAATGAATTTTGTGTCAAAAATCAATTTTTAGAAAACGTGTTATTTGTAATCTACATAGTGTAATTTATATTGTGTATAAATTTTATAGTTATCGGAGGCATGGAAGTTCATTAAAGAACATATTTTATACATGCATTTTTCATATTTGAATATGGTAACCAAATGTTTACATGCATTTTTCTCTAATATACATTTTTTGTAGAATCTGAGCCTTTTCTCATAAACTATACATCGTAGAGCTATGATTCTTTCAGAAATTGTTCATTACACATTGTGGAATATAAGGAACTATAATTGTAATCATTGCTTAGTTAATTTTTTTATTTATAGGGTTTTGTGTGTTGAAAAAAGATATTATTTCTGCAACAATAAGTTCAAGATGTTTAAAAAAAACTAATATGCATATGTAATTTATTTTAGTTCAGTATTCATATTGTAGTGATAGATTCATACAGTAACATTTCAAAGTGATTGTATCATTAGAATTCCTGTTATGGCTTTCATGCAAAAAGGGCATAACTGTTAAATGTCCTATAACATTTATGTACCGTATATGCCATTCATCTAGGTCTCTAATTATATTTTTTTTATTTATTATAGTTAGTTATCTATCTACACACAACATTTCATGCCTTTAACTAAAAAAATCTATGGTTGTAATGATTTTTTAAGTAAAAGCTTGCATTTCCGATTACATCCCCCCTTAAATTTTTCCACCGTTGTGAGTAAAGTTCTTTTATGTTAATAACGCAGCAGACCGATCCGTAGTCGATATGAGATGAGAATCTATATGGGATAGATAATAATTTCGTGTGGCTATTTCTAGCCGAGTGCAGCCCTTGTAAGGCAGACCCTCCGATGAGGGTGGGCGGCATCTACCATGTGTGGGTAACTGCGTGTTATTGTTGTGGAGGATAGTGTTATGTGTGGTGTGTGAGTTGCAGGGATGTTGGGGACAGCACAAACACCCAGCCCCCGGGCCGTTGGAATTAACCAATGAAGGTTAAAATCCCCGACCCGACCGGGAATCGAACCCGGGACCCTCTGAACCGAAGGCCAGTACGCTGACCATTCAGCCAACGAGTCGGACATGGGATAGATTATCAGGCCGGAATGCGCCTAGAGATTTGAGTGCGACCGCTGATATTGCTGTGAATTAGTCGCGAGGCGACTGTGCTGAGAGGCTGAGTATAAGCCGAGTTATGAACCTGCGTATTCTAGATATGATAAGCCATTAGCGCTGATGAGTAGATTTGTGTGAAATATGGCTTGTTATATGCCCTTAGAAGGTGGTATTATTGACGCAAGTATTGAATTGCGAGGAAGGCTAATTTGCGTTTGTTTCCCTGTCTGTGTGCAGTTGAAGCTTATTTGTTTGTAAGCCACGAGGGCAAATATTTTGTTCGGAGAGCAGGTACTCGAAGCGGTCAGTGACCCGCGGCTTGGCCCGGTGTGCGCAAGATAACGTTTCGTCCGGTCCCAAACATGCTCAATGGGGGACAGATCTGGGGATAGTGCAGGCCGGTATAGTTGACGTACACATTGTAGAATACCCTGGGTGGCACGGGATACATGTGGATGTGCATTGACCTGTTGGAAAGGCACATCGCCTTCTTCGTGCATGAACGATAGAACGACGAGTTTGATAATGGTTAGGATGCACCGTGCACTGTTCAATGTTCCCTCGACGATCACCAGAGAAGAAAGACCTGTGTAGCATATGGGTCCCCACACCATGATGCCGGTCGTTGGACCTGTGCGCCTCTGCCGTACACACCCCATTTGTTGGCGCTCACCTGCATGAAGCCACATACGCGTACGACCATCATTGTCGCCAAGGCAGAAGCCACTCTCATCGCTGAAAACGACACGCCTCCTTTCGTCCTTCCATTTGAAATTTGAAATTTTATACGATAACGCTGGATTTAGAATGTTAAACTAGTAGTATTTCTTGTAACACTTTCTTTCCATGGAATTCTTTGTTGTTCTCTTGTTGTTGTAGTTGTTGTTGTGTAGTTAGATTTTAAGTTTAATTTATTATCACTTGTAATGTTAAAATTGTAGTATTGTCCACATATGCCACCAAAATCTGGTTTTGCTCCGAATTTTGCTCAGTATCTCAGGTATCTCCCTACAGTATCTCACTACATGTGTTTAACTAACTTTACTGGGCTGAGATTTTTGGGAACATGTACTTCCACTGACAGACATGAAATAGGTTGGAGCTATGCAAAAAATAATGACAATATTTGGTAAATTTAGTCTAATGTATTCAAAAGAATATCAAGGAAAGAAAATGTAACCAACACATCATACAACAATTTCGACAGAAATCATGACGTAAACACGAACAGAAATATATATATAATATATATGTCTGAAATTCGAGGTATGTGCACTCGAGACTACCAACATCGTTAGCTGTCGAATATTTGATCACTATGCCGAAGGATTGAATTTTTTTCATCATGATCTGCTTATCATCGATGGGTCCCTACCACCTCGCGCAGATGTTTTAGGGGAAAGCTACAATTTGACCTAATCTACTGTACTGTACATGCTTAATGAATCGTTATCTTAATAATCACACACAGTAGTAGGGCAAAGGGGCCCCCACAGCCATGGAGGATCTGCCTTTCTCTGCTGCGTCTGCACCGAGGTTATTGACCCCTAGTAGTGTACCTAGGCCAGTTCCGACTCCGAGGTCATTAACCCGAGGTCATTGACCCCTAGTATAGTAGGTGAGCAATGTCGATTTGCGGATTTTGCATAAGAGAGCGAGCCTAATTTCACAGTCGCTATCTTCAGGGGCCTAACTACACTTTAACGGCTAGTTGCCCTTCCCGACGCCTAAGAGAGCAAGCCTAACCTCATGGAGGCTCCAAACCTTAGTTTTACGGCTAGATGACCTTTTCGACGTGGACAGTCGTTATTTTGGAGGTGTTCAACCTTACAGGACGTATTTTTATGGTGAGATGCCCTTCCCGACCCTATCTTGAGTAGTAGGACTATGATGATTCTCCCAACGTTGTTTTAAGTAGTAGGGCAATGGGGATTCACATAAGCAAGCACACATGGAGGAGTTTAACTATACAGGGTCGTAGTTTTACGGCAGATGCCCTTCCCGACGCCAATTGCACAAGATGGCGGCTATACACAGCTCCTTATGATTCGGCTTAGGGGCGCTTAAGCATGATGGCGGCTATACATAGGCTCATATGAAACGGCCTAGGGGCGCTTGCGCAAGATGGCGGCTATACATAGCCTCTTATGAGACGGCCTATAGGCACTTGCGCAAGATGGCGGCTATACATAGGCTCTTATAAGACGGCCTAGGGGCTCTTGCGCAAGATGGCGGCTATACACAGGCTCTTATGGCACGGCCTAGCGGCGATTGCGCAAGATGGCGGCTATACAAAGGCTCTTATGGAGAAATATGCCGGCAATGGGCGATTGTACAAGATGGAGGCGATACATAGGCTTGACTATACATGGGCTCTTATCAGAACGCCTAGTGCTATAAGAAATACATTGGTTATATTTAAGTCCGTAGCAGTCGAACAAATGATCTGATAAACATATAACTTGAAATTTCGGCTCGGAAATATACTATTTGAATCTATTGACATGGATTATAATAATGTTGCTCATGCGGAAAGTGAAATTAAAGCGAACGCCTAGTGCCATAAGAAACACATTAGTTACATTTAAGCCCATAGCAGTCGAACAAATGATTGGATAAACATTTAACATGACATTTCGGTTGGGAAATATACTATTTAAATCGGTTGGCATGGGTTATAAGAATGTAGCTCATGCGGAAAGTGAAATTAAACAGAACGCCTAGTGCCATAAGAAATAAATTGGTTACATTTAAGCCCCTAGCAGTGGAACACATTATCGGATAAACATGTAACTTGAAATTTCGGTTCGGAAATATACTATATGAATCTGTTGGCATGGGTTACAAGCATGTAGCTCATGCGGAAAGTGAAATAAACAGTTCGCATAGCTCTGTAACAAATACATAGCTTATATTTAAGCCCCTAGCACTCGAACAAAATTATCGCATAAACATGTAACATGAAATATCCGTTCGGAAACATATTATTTATATCTGTGGGCATAGGTTATAAGCTTGTAGCTCATGCAGGAGCAAACTTAAACATAACGCCTAGTGCGATAAGAAATGCATTGGTTACATTTAAGCCCTTAGCATTCGAAGAAGTTATCCGATAAACATGTAACTTGAAAATTCGGTTCGGAAATATAATATTTGAGTCCGTTGGCATGGGTTATAAGCATGTAGCTCATGCGGAAAGTGAAATAAAACAGAAGGCCTAGAGCTACAAGAAATACATTTTTTACATTTAAGCCCCTAGCAATGGAACACATTATCGGATAAACATGTAACTTGAAAATTCGGTTCGGAAATATAATATTTGAGTCCGTTGGCATGGGTTATGAGCATGTAGCTCAAGCGGAAAGTGAAATAAACAGTTCGCATAGCTCTGTAAGAAATACATTGCTTATATGTAAGCCCCTAGCAGTCGAACAGAATTATCGCATAAACATGTAACATGAAATATCTGTTCGGAAACATATTATTTCAGTCTGTGGGCATAGGTTATAAGCTTGTTGATCATGCAGGAGCGAAATTAAACAGGACGCCCAGTGCCATAAGAAATACGTTGGTTACATTTAAACCCCTAGCAGTCGAACAAATTATCGGATAAACATGTGCAATAATTACAACAATTTGAATTCAATGATTTATTTGTTGTATTATGATTTACAAAATTAAAACAATCTACTACAATAGTCTTGGTTTTGCTGTCGACAAGGTTGCTATGCTCCTTAACAGCTTTCTGCGAAGAGGTAGCATGCTTTTGAAATTGTAATTCCTCCTGGAACATTCAAATTAAACAGAACATTTAGTGTTTATGAAATATATTCTACTATGTATATTATGTTCTAAAAAGAAGATAATGCAGTTATTACCTTGTTGTTATTTATGTAGTTTGTTCCTTTCCTGAATCATCTTGATCATGTACTAAAATGAATGGAAAAAGTCCATCCATACACTGTGTACACTGTTCAGTCCTCGGATTTGGTCCATCCCAACCATCATCACCATTTTTACTTCGATGCTTGTATCGACGTTGACAGGTTTAGCATAAAGCTACATCGATTGACATCTTACTGTGGAGAGGAAGGATGTCCCGAAAATTATTCACGAAAGGAGCAGCGTACGTAGATAAAAATCCTGCTGGTAAACAGTGAATCAGTTCGGCATCTGAGATAAGGTTCCATGTTTATAGAACATATTAATAGCCTTACTTACTTGTGTGAGATAAATAAGATGTTGCGTATTAGCATGCGAACAGCATGCATATTGGCAGTTTTGTTTGTTATTAAGACGATTGTCTGTAACCTTGTAGACTTTTCTTCTTTCTCGAAGCACACACTAATGCTGATGATAAAGGACTATTTCGTAGGAGGAGGGATTTAGCTAACCTCAGTAACTGTGAGGAGGAAGAAGAGGAACGTAGCTGACCTGTGAGGCGGAGGATAAAGAACACGGCTATGTCTGGTCGGAGGAGGAGGAGGAAGCTGCTATCATAACAGCTGTTACATTTACAAGAATAGTGTCGGGAATGGATCATGTCGAGAAGGGCCGCTTGCTTAATCCTCTCTCCTAAATGATGTTGGGAAGGAACTATGTCGTTGACATTTCTGTATCTAACAGCGTGACGATACGGAGGACAACACAATCCCTTCTCCTTCTCTTCCTTGTCTTTCTTACAGGTATACAGGTCAGCTCAATCCCCTCTTCCTCCTACAGTTCTGTATCCGACAGCGTAACATGATAGAGAACAGCACAATCCCTCCTCCGCAGCGATGACGTCAACATAGTTATGCTTGTTTAGTTGTGTTCGTTAACAAGGTTACTCTCTTGTTATCTCAAGCCTTTACGATAGGTGTAAAGGGAATGAAATAAGTAGAACGTTTCTTTACTGGTTTTTATCCTATTTCTACATGTAATGTCACAATAACTTTATTATTGTAACTTATGTTCTTCTTTACACAATAATACGCTTACGACGTAATTCGTCTTCTATGTCTTGAATCTCTCGTACATACACTGTGTATCCAGCATCTTGACAAGCTCTTATGAGTTGTAATCGTTAAACGAGTAAGTTAACGTCTTTACAGTATCTTACATCTGCATAGGATAAGAGAGTTTGCTAATACGTGTAGACAGTTGATGTGTAGAAAACGGAAGAACCTGTTTTGATTCGGTATGTGCTTCGGCAATGTTATCAGCAGATAAAAACTTAACACGATTTGATTGAAAAGAAGCGGTGAAATCTTGTTCTTCTACCCTTGCACCTTGCTTCTCTTCTTGAGATGTTTGCACAGCTACAGAACATGTTGCTGGCTTAGGAAATAAAGAAGAATGAAAAAGCTTTGATGGTAAAGAATCGTTGTGTTCTTCTTTTTCTTCCTTATGCATCACCTCTTTATCTGGGGGTGTGAGGTTAGTAACAGAGTCGGTTTAAGCTGAGACGATGTTATATAGTTTCGATTACGCTTCTTTATATCTCGCGTTCGACATTTAGTTAATGTTTCTATACGTTGTACTGTAAATTACTTAAACAAATGTGTCTAGAATTTACATGTCTGTGAGATTATCACGTCTGTTGAATATAACAGTACATTGTTTGCATGCATATATTTCCAAGTTATGATTTACAGCTTTATGGCTTTGAAGATTGTCAAGTCTTGAAGAACTCATACTACAAAGATCACACACAGACATAATAGATGTTTTACACTGCAACTGGCAAACAACAACATCGGCAAATAACAACTGCCTATCTATGTGTTAAACTGGGTGTAATATGGAGGAGGAGGAACTATGCCCTGTCGGAGGAGGAGGTGGAGGAAGCTGCTATCTTTACAGCTGTTCAAGGTACACCCTCTTACACTCGGTTTTCCAAGCAAACGCTGGGATGTACCTTAACTATGGCTACGACCCTACTACCTTCATGGTAACGGAACCTTGTTAAAAAGCACGTGGATTTTAAATTGCCCGCCACCACATGCATAAGATGGCAAGAGTGAGGTTTAGCCTCGTCAAGATGGCAGCAGTGAGGTTAGTGATGTTCTGCTGTTTAAAATTCCGCGCCCACGTGGTTAAAGACGGCAGCTGTTATCTTGACAAGGGTAAAAAAGCGCATGGATATTTAATTCCGCGCCACTACGTGCATGGCTTGGCAGCAATGAGGTTTAGCACCGTTAAGATGGCAGCAGTGAGGTTAACCATGCTCTGTTGTCCTTAAAAGTGAGGTTAGGAACCGTCAAGATGACAGCTGTCACTTTGACAGCTGTCAAAAGCACGTGGCCAAGCACGTGGCTTTATTACAAACAAAAACATAGTATCGGGAATGGATCATGTCGAGAAGGGCCGCTTGCTTAATCCTCTCTACAAAATGATATTGAAAAGGAACTATGTCGTTGACATTCCTGTATCTAACAGCGTGACGATACGGAGGACAGCGCAATCGCTTCTCCTTCTCTTCCTTGTCTTTCTTACAGGTATAGAGGTCAGCTCAATCCCCTGCTCCTCCTACAGTTCTGTATCCGACAGCGTAACATGATAGAGAACAGCACTATCCCTCCTCCGCAGCGATGACGTCAAAATAGTTATGGTTGTTCAGTTGTGTTCGTTAACAAGGTTATTCTCTAGTAATCTCAAGCCTTTACGATAGGTGTAAAGGGAATGTAATAAGTAGAACATTTATTTAATGGTGTTTATCCTATTTCTACATGTAATGTCACAATAACATTATTGTTGTAACTTATGTTTACAAACAAGATCACGTGGTCGTGACGTCACGGTCACGTCGTGATAACGATATAGGGTTAATCGCCTCGGCTGGGGTTAATGACTTCCGCTGCTAACGCAGAGTACCATTGACACGCACGAATTAACACTGCAACTATCAAGAAATGAGATTGACGATCAGAATTCTACTTTCAGAATGCCCGTACGAATATGAACGGAATGCCCCCGAATACCAAGATTCTGTCTTTTAAATCTCTCTCAGCTTTTTTTCCATAACTTTCCCCTCTATCTGGCTTTTGCAGGTCCTCAAATCGCATCAACTCTCGTTCCTTTGATCCCATCTCATTGGTTGCTTGCTGTGGCGATGGCATCCCTATTCTTCTCAATCTCAACTATTAATATTCGCTTCGCTGTACCATATATTTCCAATCCCGTCGTATTTTCATCGCCTCCGCTCCGTCAAGGCGTGTATCGAAGGGCTTAATTTTTATCATAGTGCAGTTTTACGACCCTTCTTCCGGACTATCTTAATTTTCTTAAAGAAACCCTTCCTGACACTACACTCCTTTCAATACATCCCTTTTTTTTCCTCGGCTGCAAATGTTTTCTACCAGATTTCTAAAACATTGTCTCCATGCGTCGAGCCAACCCTCGGTTGTTTCCATTGTTTCCAAAGAAGTGCTGTCCGGACCGTAAAGTCTTATAGCCACACTGTCAATGCCTGACGAAGCTTCAACCTTCTATCGTTGCCCCTCCTACTCTGGCCTTTCTAAGTCCTTGGGTCTCGGTACTTCAATTGAATCAAATGTAGTTTAAATTATTCCATTCTAATTACTCAATATCTTTTTTATGAGCGTGCCAGCACGGGCTCAGTATTTCTTGTACTATTTTCTTTTCATTGAATTGCTTGTTGTACTCTTCTTGTTGTTGTGTAGTTATGTTTGAACTTTGTTATCAATTGCAATGCTAAGCTAGTAGTAAGCTCAACCTATAGTATTGTAAGCCGTATAGTTTATTATGAGTTTCGACTTGACGTTTGAGCGCTGCCTTTTGGCGGAGGGTAAGTGAATTAATCAACAGCCAATCATAGACAGCCGATCGCTCCGATACACCGCGTTAGACTCCAGTTGCGGTTAGCAGTGTTGTCGATTTGTTGTTTACTGTAACCACGTGCTATCAGCTGTGTGTTGTATTGTGCTCAGCTCTTTCCGCGGTCTTTGTGTGTCTTTGTGTTAGGTTGTTGTTCGTTTATATTTCGCAGTGTAAAGTTTATAAATGTATTGTTTAGTATTTGTAATAGTATAGCGCGTTATATTGTAGTAAATAGTGTGTAACAGGTGATCTATTTTATATAGTAGCTTAGTTTAACATTTCGTTCGGTAGTTATAGAGTAGGTTAATTTTAGGCCCGTGTGTGAATTTGATGTTCTGTCATGTCCACGCCTACGTTTAAGGATGAAGCTCCCAAAAGAAGAAAGCCCTTCAGACGAGGTACTCCAATAAGGAGCCGGGCCCGGGAAATTGTTTGTAATGTTAGGGAGTCATTCTTGACAAAGCACCAACAATAGCGGCTAGAAATAATGAGTTGGTTAAGTGGTTGAAGGAGCACAATATTTCGGTTCGCGATGACATGGGGAAGGGGGATCTTATGCATCTCTTGAAACAAAACAAGCCCCAGTATCCAGTTCATGTGGTGGATAGCCAGGAGGAACGGGCATAAAATAGTTCAGACGATTATGTTGAAGACTTTATTATCTCTTTAAGGTCAAGCGAGAGTGAAACCTCAACAGACGATGACAATGCCGATAGTGACTGAGAAATGAGAGGTATATTCGCTTTGTAGTATTATTTCCTTCGTTACGGGAAACTGAATCCAACAGCAACGCGAGATCTTCTACATGGTGAGTAGAAATTTAATTTAATTTTCTCACGGTTTATCTGTTCGAGCATTGACATATTTTTATCTTGTAGCCTTATCCTAAATGTGTTGTGCATTATTGATCTTACGTGAATCATGTATGTTGCTACAAAGAATAACCGATTATGGACTTATATTCCAGTATTTACATTTCAGGTCGTGTTGTGTATCGTAAATCAGCTGTTTGTATTCGTGGCAATTTGGCACCACCGGCTGACTCCCGGCTAACTGTCAAGTCGAAACTCATGAAAACGGAACTATAGTGTTAAGCACTGGGAATACTTAAGTTGTGTGTGACATTGTATATGATAATGCTGGATTTAGAATGTTAAACTAGTAGTATTTCTTGTCCTATTTTCTTTCCATGGAATTGTAGTAGTGTGGTTGGGGAGTTAGTTTCAATTTTACTTTATTATCACTTGTAATGTTAAGATAATGGTAATCTCAACCTGTAGAATTGTAAGCCGTAATGTTAAGCAATGGATATACTTAAGAATGATAAACTAGTAATATTTCTTGCAATATTTTCTCTAAATGGAATTGCTTGTTGTACTTTTGGTGTTGTTGTTGTTGTTGGGTAATTTTGTTTTAACCTTACCTTATTATCACACTACTGTAAGTAACCATTGCCACCGGGATATTTCTCAACTGCAATGTATTTGTTAATAATAATAATAATAATAATAATAATAATAATAATAATAATAATAATAATAATAATAATAATAATAATAATAATAAGTGCCTGTCATGAAACCACTGGCGGTGGGCCGCACGATGGTGGGGCATGAGCGGAAGACGCCCTACCGCCACGCAGGATCATAGCCCTTCTTCACGGAGACGGTTGCGAATGGTCCTCGCTGATACCCCCGGAGCAACAATGTCCCTAATTTATTGTGAAGTCATGGTGCGGTCCAGTACGGCACTTGGTAAGATGCGATATTCTTGGCGTGCATCTGTGCGACGCCACTACCAGACCCAGACCGACGGTCATGAGCACCTTCTGCTAACCACTGGTGACAATATCGATGCACACTGGATACCTCTCGACACACGTGTTGCGCAATTCTATGGTACGACGGTCCGACCTCCCGTAGGCCCACTATACGCCCTCGTTCAAACTTCGTCAGTTGCAAAAACGGTTTACGTACACGCTGTCATGGCATGCTAATGATGCTCCGTATGCCACGGCAAAATGGCTGCCAGTAGCTCAGGCAGTGACCAAATGTTGAGATGCTTGCAAAATTCCACGGCTGGTAACACGGTTCCTGGTGTGTTCGCAACGCAGCGTGTTTGATCATCGCATGATCTGCCCTCTCATAGAGTCCCCTGCAATTATGGCAGGCCTTATTCACTTGCGTCAAAGTGCTTTTTTATATTTTTCTGGCGTGTAGTGTAAGTACTGTTCCAAAGGGGGTACCCACAACGTAGACACTGTTACCCTAAGAACTATAAAGAATATACGGGGGCATTATAACCCATACTACAAGGCCTTGAGAATAAAAAGAGAAGGTTACACACAACAGGCCATTAACAAGAGGCAAGGAGGCGAAACCACAGCACTCATTAACGAACATTCGAGAAAAGACAAGAGCATAAATGAGCTTAAAGACCAATTATACAGAGACTAATCTAACATTGAAAAGGGTGTCTAGAGTGGGACATTTAGAAGCTGAGACAAGATTTCCAAAATTTGAGGATGGAAACTTTAGTCACCCAGCACAAAAGTTGAAGGGGAGAGATCCGAGGGTCACCACTCGTGCTCCATTACATTAAAGGTTTTCCGAGTACAGAATATAAATAGAGTACGAAGACTGCGCAGAAAATTCTACATTTCATACCAAAAATAAACATTACATGTTAGATTTTAAGAAAACTGCTAAAACCTTCCCCTCCAATACCCGCCGGCACAATCGCATGTTCAGGTAAATTATGCCATTACCTTTTAGCGCTGGAACATCTTTAAGCCGGTCGCACCCTGCCTCATGACCTCTCTATCCTCTGTCAAGTTGCACACTCACTTGTCAGTAACTGGAGCAAATCCGACAAGACGGGCCTAAAGTTATGTCCTTAAATAGTGCCATAGGGGAAAGTTCCAGATTAAATTAAAATACAAAGTGCTAATAGGCTAAATTTCCATAGACACCCCGGGATTGATTGGTTAGAGAATATAGTTACAGGCATGTCATAGGGAGATTACATTAGAGGAACCAGGCGAAGTGTTGATAACTTCGGTACTTAAACAAACAATGATCAGGAAAAGGTTTACCACCTACAACCACAAAAATATCTTCAGCCGTTAGTTTGTATTTAGCCGTTAGATGTCGCTAGAAAATAGATGGCAGGGCCATCTAACAGCAAAAGGAAAAGTTTTTGAAATGTTTTAAAAGTTCGTGTTCACTCACATAGATTGACATAGGGAAGGCGCGCAGTTTAAGTGAGTATACCCATGGTACAATTATTATTATTATTATTATTATTATTATTATTATTATTATTATTATTATTATTATTATTATTATTATTATTATTATTATTATTATTATTATTATTACGGAGTTATCCGTGGAAGGCAGAGGTGAAAGAAGGTGCGGGCTGGAATGGGTCTAAGTACAAAGCTGAAAGATGAATTAAAATTTCAATAAAGGTTATATTTTCAATAGTAGAAAAACTTAACAAATTTCACATAGAATTTAAACAAATAACAACAACTCGACCACTATCCACTAATCAGGTACAAGGAATAATTTTACAAACGAACGCCCGAGTTTCGGGGTCTTTACAAGTTCTGGGCTTCGAGCCCCAATTACACAATCCTTGAGCTACTATCCCAACTTTACAAAGGGACACTCATTTGATCAAAGGGCAGAAAACCCCTTCATTCAAGGAGCACTTGCTCCCACCTAGTAATGTCAAGCCTCCTAGAGGCACCTTTCAAAACACCAGAAAGAGCTGAACCGCTCTCAATCGTTCAAGCCTATTCAAGGCAATACCATACCTTACAATCACTTGCCATCAAGACACAACTTACAAGAATTAAACAGGGGTATCTCGTACCCAGCCTACAGGGCCTTCGTAGAAAAAGAATAGGATAAGTAAATGGCCCAAAATACAAAACTGAATGGAGGCGTGTACTTGCACTCCTACATGAACACTTGTTAAAACAGGGGCTATTCCCACACTAGGGAGGTGACTCGTATAAGAAAATTTTAATACATTAAGGGTAGAAAATCGGTTATGAAAACGTAGTCACCTCAAATCAAAAATGAAGGGGAGCTCGAGAGGGTAAAGCACTCTCTATCCCCGATTTACAGTTAAAGTAATAAGAAAAGTCTACATAAGCCGGCACTAAGTTACATTTTTAGACAGGTAGGTTACATTGAAAAGGTTTCGGACCTTCCCCGAGGGTTAAACTGCTGAGCTAGCAAGAAATAAAGATGTTAAACGGCCATTACCTTTGTTGAAGAGCTGCTGCCCGAAAGAAGAGGCGCTACCCGCCCCCTGCTATATTTCTATACACTAAGCTAAATGTTGTTGAAGTGGCCAAGAGCCGTGCAAATCATGCAGTTTTATACCCTCGTGGAAGATTCGAGACCTTTCATGAATAATTAAGACACACCCACAGGCGTTTATTGGCTGACTAAAATTTACACATCAAAATTGGAGAAGAAAGACACGATTGGCTGAAAATTAATGACAGAAATTATTGATTGGCTAACTTCAAAACTGGCGGAAAGAAAGATTTATATTGCCGACCCACAAATGAAAGAACGAAATTTAGTAAAGAACAAACTTATGAATACAAAATTTCTTCAAATAAAGTTCTACCACTTCGCACCAGGGTGCATGGTTATAGCTTTTGTAGAGACATCTATCAGAGAATGTCCATTCTTCTTGATAATTAGTAAACCAAAGCAGTTCGAAATTAACGCAGTGACATCTTCTGAGAAACTGTTGAGATAATTCAGTTTTTAAAGTTCAGAGTTTCTGCTGTAGGGGAGTACTTTAAGGCGGAAAATTCAAAAGTGCGGCGTAGAGGTGTACCAACCGGTACAATTATTATTATTATTATTATTATTATTATTATTATTATTATTATTATTATTATTATTATTATTATTATTATTATTATTATTATTATTATTATTATTATTATTATTATTATTCAGTTAGCATTTAAGAGTGCTCAAATATGAGAGGTTATCAGCCTGATGGTGAAAGGGCAGGATATCTTCCTGTTACCCACAGGCAGACCACCTGAGGAGCTGTGCGATGCGAGAAAGAGAGAGAAATAGCACTCAGTCACGAAAGCCAAGCATCCCACAATACAGAAATAGGAAAGTGTAGGGTAACACCTTTTGGTCAAGGCAATAAATAATGATTTACTACTGCAGCTCAGTATAAAAGACCTTCAAGGGTCGACACTGGAATGATTCTCCACTGTTGGTCTTCCAAGGCAGAGTGGAAGATTTTGGGGCAATGAGTGTTTCATCAAGTATGAGCGAGACCTTGCTAATTACATGCCCGCCGACCTTTCTCTGCATTAGCCTGTCATGTAGGTCACGGACAGCTCAATTAGTGCCTTCCTTCCTGCCTCAGCATCCGCCCGTCATGCTGTTGTATCCGGATGTCACAGTGGACGCTGGGATAAGGTTACTGGGTTCGATGCTTTGTTAGAAACACATTGTCGTAGTGTGTTAATGTATTATTTGTTTATCGTACTTTTAAATAATGCAGGTTTTAGGAGCCCCCGGTCTGGAGATTTTGCCCTGAAGAGGGGTGTCTTTCACATAAGTATTTGTAAATCTATTGGCATCGGTCTCTCGTATTAAAGCTCCCTCAAATACTAATTGACCGAGCTCGATAGCTGCAGTCGCTTAAGTGCGGCCAGTATCCAGTATTCGGGAGATAGTAGGTTCGAACCCCACTGTCGGCAGCCCTGAAAATGGTTTTCCGTGGTTTCCCATTTTCACACCAGGCAAATGCTGGGGCTGTACCTTAATTAAGGCCACGACCGCTTCCTTCCCACTCCTAGCCCTTTCCTGTCCCATCGTCGCCGTAAGACCTATCTGTGTCGGTGCGACGTAAAACAACTAGCAAAAAATACGAATTGACTGTACCAGGATTCGATTCTGTGGCCTATAGTGTTGGAAGATAGTGTCTCACGAACTACCCCACGCAACTGGTCCAACTGTAACAGCTCTGAACATTAAGGCTCTCGGTGTGGTAAACTCATATGTTGGGTCTGTGGTTCGATTTTTGACACAGTTACCATATTGAGAGCGTGTTTTATTCAACGTGTTCTAGGATCACTTCCCGTAAATTATGTTACTGAAAGCCCAGAGTCTTTCTTATTAATTCTAATCCTAGTGTATCATTTACACTCCAATTTACACGAGCTCAGAGCAACATATACCCTCAAGCGCACAAAAATTGGCTCTCACAGAAGACGACTTTCTTTCAAAATCCTCTTGTTAGAAATAAGATGAACACATTGTGCAGGTGGTAAGATTCTTCAACCACGGCTATCCACAGTTAACGAATATCCTCGCATTTCGAGAATGTATAGAATTAACTACTTTTCTGCCGCCCAATTTTTGTGCGGTTGAGTGTACATGTGACCTACGGGTTTGAAACACTAGGCTACCTCAGCGCAGTGCGTTGCAGGACTATGCTGTGAAAACCCATAGACCATGGATAAGGGTGGGTTCAAAGCCCACTCTTGCACACTGTTTAGTTGGGTTTTTTTTCTATTTGCTTTACGTCGCACCGACGCAGATAGGTTTTATGGCGACGATGGGATAGGAAAGGCCTAGGAGTTGGAAGGAAGCGGCCGTGGCCTTAATTAAGGTACAGCCCCAGCATTTGCCTGGTGTGAAAATGGGAAACCACGGAAAACCTTCTTCAGGGCTGCTGACAGTGCGGTTAGAACCCAGTATCTCCCGGATGCAAGCTCACAGCTGCGCGACCCTAACCGCACGCCCAACTCGCCCGGTGTGTGTGAAATGTTTCAGAACATTCCAGACTGGTCACGAGTAATCTGAAATGTCAGTGTAACTATCAATTAACATTTCGAGAATGATCTAGAACTTTCGAATTCGGAAGGCTTTATGAAAATCAAGAATATTCCAGAAGGTTCCTGTCCTGTTTTAAGGTATGTATAAAGAATCTTGTCCTCCGTTTGTGTTGTATTATCAGTGAGAAGTAGAGTTCTCAAAGTTGTGTAATGTTCGGCTGTGCACGTTAAGTTGCTTAACTTTGAGTGTGGTCATGTTAACATGATTTTTACTGCGGCTTTGTGAATATTCTGGGCAGTAAAAATGTGTGCAATGGACTAAAATAAGGTGCTTGAGATGGATATTATAAGTATTTCTGCAACTGATTGCAGCAATCTATTACCCATTATTAAGGGTGGTTTCATTAGTAGTTTTGTGTACGATTTCCCTGGTGTTCTTTCTCCTTTATACTGCAGTGGATTAGTTTTTGTTTAAAAGTAAAATCGTACTCAACCAAATCAATCTTACTTTCATTTCTGGAATATTCTTTAACCGAGATACACATCCAGTACGTAACCTAGTTCCTTCATATTAATGATTTTGTTCAAATCTACAAGCAGTGAAGAAGGAGAAAACGAATAATGTCGTTCAAGTACCATCTCCAATAATTCGGAGGCTGGCAATTTACAATGAACTAATACATTATTAGAATGTACTAGTTACTGATTTATTAACGTCTTCTTGTTAACCATAAATTGTTGGTTAATTACCAATTACCATTAGAGTTATAATAGTTGGCTAGTACATACCGTTACAATTGTGTTGTAATTGTCACTACCAGTTCACCATTACAATGTAGTGATACCGGGCAAGTTGACCGTACGGTTAGGGGCGCGCAGATGTGAGTTTGGATCCGGGGGATAGTGGGTTCGACTCCACTTTCAGCAGGCCAGAAGATTGTTTTCCGTGTTTTCCCATTTTCACACCAGGCAAATGCTGGGGCTGTACATTAATGAAGCCCACGGCCACTTCTATCCCACTCTAATAATAATAATAATAATAATAATAATGATAATAATGTTATTTGCTTTACGTCCCACTAACTACTTTTATCTCTCCCACTCTTAAAGATCTTCTATTCCATCGTCGCCATAAGGGCTATCTGTGTCGGTACGACGTAAAGGTTTTTGAGGCATGATTCATATTTCCAGATCATTTGGCGTAACAGCGTAGGCTTTCACGGCTAGCTTCACGATGAACACAGACGAAATTTTCTGGGCTGGCAACAACTGACCTTCGGAGAAAACGAATTCTTGAAAATTCCGGGCATAGTTTATGGGGAAACGTTGGGAACTAAGAATTCAATTGGACCATGGCCTAAAAGTCTGGATAAGTTCTTCCATATTTATCAAGAGCAATGAGGCATTCCCTTTAATACGTGAACTATTATTAAATTTATCTGATGATGATGGTCATGAGGAGGAGGAGGAGGAGGAGGACGATGATTGCTCTTCCAACAAAGTAAGTGCACAGGGTCGATATTTTGGACCGTTCTTATGGCTCCTTAGTGTCAGTGTTGAAAATCTCGACGTCTAGTTAGACAGCGCTTTTACAATTACCGCTGTCATAGGCTGTTCTACTTCACTACGTTCTGAAGTTGAAGTCTGGAAATGAATATGCGTTTCTTTCGTTCTTTTCTAGCCTCTCTGAGTTCTCATTACGGCTGCTGAAGTACGTATTGTTCTCCTTTGAGACGGATAACCTTTGGAACATCGAGGCTAAATATTTGTTTGCGGCAGTGAATAAATAATGTAATATGAACCATGTATTGAAACATCTTTATTTTCAACACATTTTTATCTTCTTTATTTAATTACACGTATTGAGAAACATAATCTATCAACAGACTCCATCAGTTTTCAGACATTTAGTGCACATACGATTCTTTAAATTGATGCATACAACGTAAATATAAATTGCTATTAATGACAAACGGTAATGAAACTTGGAACTCTTGTCTACCATTACAGAATATAACATGCGGCACTTACAGGGTAAGATGCTTAAGAGGCCTAACATTGATATCATCGGCCATTTAATTTATCTACTGTGGATGCCCGTGAGAATTTCTGTAGTTTGCAATTCATATTGGGGCCCATAAGGTTTATGTGTGACAACAGAGAATTTGAGGTAGAATGTGTAGTTCTGACTTCTGGGGCTTTGTAGTCAGGTACATTTCCTTGGAATTTAAATAAGGTATAATTGCAGCATTTTTCTGGAGTAAGTATGAATAAACTGGCATTACCCCTCTCGTGATAATCGCTGTCATCAGTCGTACTCCATCGAATCATTCAGTTTCCCAGTCCTACCGTGAAACACGAGTGAGTTCATGACATCGATAATATATGACAATCACTCTGTTCATTCATAAGATTTTTCTTAATATGCTTGGAAACGAATATGCGTACGCAAGATTCCGGAGTAGTATAATGGGTGTTGAATTTTGAATTACATAAATGTTTTCGTAGCTTGAGTTTCAAATACAACGATTTTGCAAGGAATGCACTGACCTGTTGGACAGTCTGCTTGTCTACTTAGGGAGCAATCATGATAGGAAAACTGGAGGAACTCAGATAGTTTTTGACAAATAGATTATTATTTTTCTGTCACAGCAGAATTACCAAATAATGCGGTCTTAGGACAGCTTTAATCGATGCCAATGGCGCCCTTAATTCTACGTTCCATCAATTTGAAATCGCCAGTTATCTCGGGGAAGAGAGAAAGGCTCGACATAGTGACCTATGTAAAGTATTTAAAACAACAATATTGACTGTTTCGAAGCTGAAGAAGGGAATTACGATAAATAGGTGATGGTGGTTGGCGAGGGACGTCCGTGCCAGTGGTCACTGACTTCAACACTCAAGGACCTAGGCCACATTGTGCAATAGACTGAAGGAAATGCGGCCAGATTTAGCTAATGAAGGTGAACCTCACCAGCGTCAAGCAGTCTGAGTCGAGTTCTTTCTTTCGAGACTGGGTCTGCCTTGGAGTCCTATTGGTGACTGACACCACGGCCTGAAGCTGTTGGTCACATTGCGCATAGAGCACACACGCAAGCACGCACGACAGTGACATGCAAGCTGCTGTAGAATTTAATAAATACGAGTTTATGTTGTGTGAAATGTGCAAAACATTTTATGCGAAGTATGTGAACAAATCTAGTTACTTAAATAATAATAATAATAATAATAATAATAATAATAATAATAACCGGCTGAGTAGCATAGACGGAAGAGCGCTGGTTTACTGAACGCAAGATGGCGGGTTCGATCCAGCCTGGTGGCATTTGAAGGTGCTCAAACGCGCCAGATTCTTATCGGTAGATTTACCGGCTCGCAAAGAATTTTTGTGAGAAAAATTCGGCGTCTCCGAAAAGAGCAACAGTAGTTCGTGCAATAAGAAACCTGTAAGATTATTTTTATTCGATAATAATAATAATAATAATAATAATAATAATAATAATAATAATAATAATAATAATAATAATAATAATAATAATAATAATAATAATAATCTACTAACCTAGCTCTCCCCATCCTCGAGCTGAAGGACAGTAGCTTAGTTATGATCAGCCGATGAAGAGAGGAAGGGTTGTTATAGTTACAAAATCATGATAGAACATCATGAAGGTGCTTGTGCCATGTGTGGTGCGCGCATGCAAGACTTGTCATTCATGGTAAGAACACTGATACAAGCGAATTATGCTGATAGTCAGACATCAGTATATTACAACATCCTACATGAAAATACGGAACAGATGATGAACAAGACAATCAAGATCAACATTTTACAGCGAATGTTCTGCTTACAATCTAAAATCCAACTTTCGAGGCTTCTTAAAAGATAGATTCAACAGATCTGTTAGTTCTACAATTATGTCTCTGAATGTGTATTTAGTTTATTGCTTATTGTTATTTCATGTTTAATTCCTTTTTGTAAAGTTTCCATGAGGGGTGGAGTTCTAACCCCCTGTGACACCCCCCCCCCCACCAATCCTCCCTTGGCTACGCTCTTGCTGAAGGAACCAGGAATGATTGAATAAACGTCTTCATTTTCCGTCACCCGATGTGGGTACACTTATGGATAACATGTCGTTTACAATCGCAATCGGATTACGTCCTGGTTGCAAAATATGCCAGTCACATAAGTGCATATGTGGAGCGGAAGTCAACGTTTATGGCCGCCATGCTTTAAGTTGCCCTAAGAGTGTTGGTCGATTTTCAAGACACTGTTCAATTAATCACATTATCAGAAGAGCTTTTACATCTATCGATGTCCCTTCTGTCCTAGAACCTAGTGGAATTAGTCGCACAGACGGAAAACGCCCTGATGCTCTGACTTTAGTCCCATGGAACAAAGGCATATCTCTCCTGTGGGATGCCACGTGTGTGTTGATACTTTAGCACCATCTCATTTGCCTCACATTTGCAAGGCTGCTGGTTCTACTGCGGAATTGGCCGTGCGCTATAAAAGGACGAAATACAGAGCAGTATCGGACAATTACATCTTCGTGGTATTCGCAGTCGAAACGATGGGGACATGGTGTCAAGAGGCTAAAAGTCTGATTTCAGATATTGGCAAACAACTATCAGCAATCACTGGAAACTCCTCTTCAACATAATTCCTAATGCAGCGGATAGGAATTGCTATCCAGCGAGGAAATGCTGCCAGCGTTATGGGCATGTTTCCGACTGACGCTCCACTGGACGAAGTCTTTTATCTTACACCTTAGACTTTCGAGCTGGAACGAAGCATAAAAATATTGTAGTTGAAATATTATTTTGTAATTATATAAATGTATGCAGTTATTGTCAGTTCATATTTTAATTTGCTAAAGAACATCAGAAGGTAACTTTCAAAGGCAGTAATAAACTTTTTAACAATGTATAAGTTATCTGAGTTTCACTGCATTTGATATCTAAACTTGATGGTACGGTATGGATAATTTTCATGAAGTGCTACGCAGGCGAAGAATTTAGGATGATAATTTTAGAAAGAGATCGCAAGATTTAGTGTACATTTTTAATTATTGTATTGACGTGTTATGTAACTTAAATGCTGAATATTATTTATTTATTTATTTATTTATTTATTTATTTATTTATTTATTTATTTATTTATTTATTTATTTATTTATTTATTTATTTATTTATTTATTTATTTATTTACCTTGTAGACTACAAAACATGTTAATAGTAATGTTCCTGATTTGAAGTCTTGAGAGTTGTTCCATTTAAGTTATTTGTAACATTATCTGTATTCTATAGGATTTCTTGTTTTTATGTTTCATATTTTGTACCTCTGACACGGAAAACTTTACACCATCATACTGAAATAAAGACATATAATTCCGAGTTGGACTTAGAGGTTATAGTTTCACGTCATGTGATAAACCAGGTCAACGAACGTCTCTTTCAAAGAATAATGTACGTCAGGCAAATAAGTTGAATAAGAAGGACATATGTGTTCATAGTATTCCCGAATATGTTGGGGTATATGAAGAAAAGTATTTCACAAGGAAATTTATTTGTGATTTGCACACCTTACTGTCACCAGAAACTTAACTCTCATATGCCCGTTCTGGTTAGAATCCCTTCTTCATTTCCTTACACTGAAACCTTAAGGAATCAATAGTCTATTTACTTGTGCTAGACTGGCTGGCTCAGAGTACAGAGCGCTGGTTTTTGGAGCCCAAGCTGATAGGTTCGGTGGTATATGATGTTGTTCCAGTCAGCATATTTACAGACACGAGTAAGAACTCACTTGGGAAAGAATTCTGGTACCTTGGTGTCTCTAGAAGCTGTAAGAGTAGGTAGTTAGGTAGTTACTCTGGTCCCTTTTACAAGAAGGAGAAAATTAGCGGGAAAGAGATCACTGAAGCTCTTTGGGCAAGATATATATATATATATGGAAGAACAGGCACTGCACCTAGGTGTAGCGTTAGATAAAAATCTAACCTGGAATCCACATATAGAAAGGAATATAACTCGGGCAAAGAACTTGTTGTATGCATGTAAAAGTGCCGTTGGGAAGACATGGGGCCTAAGACCATCCATGAAAATGTGGATATACACAATGATCATTAGACCGTTGATGGCCTATGCTGCAATCATCTGGTGGCAGAATGTAAGTCAAGGAAAAGTTGGCAGTAGATTGTATAGCCTACAGAGGCTATGAGAACTACGCCGACAGAAGCCTTGAATACTTTTTTTTTTTTGTTAGGGGCTTTACGTCGCACCGACACAGATAGGTCCCTTGAATACTTTACTAGACCTCCCATCACTATGCAATTTCATAAAAGGACTGGCTAGAATGAGTTAATATAGATTGGTACAATCAGAGTGCTGGAATGCACAAAGTCCAAATCTAGGACATTGTAAAATTAACAGAGTAATAACAGAGGAAGTTTTCACATGCCTTCTGGTCATATGATACCAAAGTACTACTTTGAAAACCGTTTGAGACCCAGATAATAAAAATGAAGACAGGGACATCAACAAATGAAATACTGAAAAAGAAGGTACAGTGTGGTGGACTGATGGCTCAAAGACTGTGGAAGGCATAGAAGGAGGGATCAACGGGGGAAGACCTGAGAGATCAATCCAGATGAGCCTGGGCCGACACACTACAGTCTTTCCAGTTGAAATGATAGCTATCAAAACATGTCTTGAAGAAAATCTGAAAATGAACTATAGGAATAAGAACATTTCATTTTTACGGACAGCCAAGCGACCATTAAGGCACTAGAGGCAGTCTGGATAATATCCAGAATTGTCTGGTATTGCCCCTCACTTCTCCTGAAGCTCTCAAAGTACAACAATGTCAAAATAATATGGGTACCAGGCCATGCAGGTATAGAAGGAAATGAAAAGGCAGATAAACTGGCCAGGAAAGGGGCAGAAACAAATTTTGTAGCCCCAGAACCTGTTTGCGGGATTTCCTATGGACAAGCCCGATACTACATAGGAAAATGGGTACAACAAATGGAAAACTGGAAAATACTCCAGGTTGCAGGCCTGCAAAGGAACTGATAAAAGGACCAAACACGAAGCATACTAAAGAACTGTTGAAACTCAGCAGAGAAAATATAAGATGGGCAGTTGACAGGACACTGCCATCTGAAAAAATACCTACATAGAATTGGAGTAATAAGAGACAACATATGTAGGAAATGCAATGAAGCAAAGGAATCAGCTAAACACATACTTTTCGAGTGTGAGGCGATGGTTAGAATCAGATTCTCCACTCTAGGACTACCAGGTGAAGAGAGAGAAAAAAATCCATGAAGACCAATAAACAACCTGCAGCATTGTGAAGGAAGCAGGTATATCTAGGTGGGAATGAAGGAAAAACATGGTAGCAAAAGATCTTAGAGGTCGACGCTAATTAGGAACTAATATTTAGAGGCTCCATGATGAAAAGAAGAAGAAGAAGAAGAAGAATGGTATTTAGATGGACTTAAAACCAGTAAACCAGTAAAACACTGCCTCCCAACATTTGCGTAACACTTGATATTTTAAATATAATCCCAGTTTAAGGTAGCAAAATGTATTCGTGTTTTCAAAACATAATTACAGAATAAACGAAGGAATCTTTCCATATCTAATCCAAATACATTTTTCTTTATGAAGATACAGATTTTAATGAAACGAAGGAGAGTCTTACAGATTTTCTCATTACCGAAATTATTGATTTAAGTGGTATATGTTTTAGGAAATATGGTGGACACGTATTGGATCTTGATTAGTCTACGTGATAATAGGAATTATTGAAACTCCTGGCTGAAATTGCCGCTGAAAATCTTCCGGGAATGCTCCTGATGAAGTCCCGGATGTCCACTTGTAATACGCTTTCTCATTCTTCTTGCACCGTCACCTTCAGTTCAACCAGATTGTTGAAAGCTCGGTTCCGAAGGCGACGACCAGTCATGTCCCACACGTGCTCAATATGGTTGAAGTGTGGACTCCTGGCTGGCCAGTCCTGAGTGGGAATGTTGACCACCAGAAGAAACTCCGTGACACACTGAGCAGCATGGGGCCTTGCATTATCGTGTATAAGCACGATGTTTTCGTCGAAAGCGAATGCAAATGGAACTGTACCGTATCACGAGATCACGGTCCAAATCGCATCAGTTTATATAATCAGTACATTCAAATATAGCACAGTGCAGAGCCCGAACTCCGTGATTTAGGAGGAGGCGACCCCATAGCGCAAGCTCCAATCTTTGCGATTGCCTGTGGAGACCACGAACGGAAAGCAAATGTTATTTCAAACTTACTCGTGAAGACCTGGTAGATAGCGTCACCAAGCCAAGGAGAATATGAGAAAGGAGATAGTGAGAGGGTGACAGAGAGGTTTGAATTTGTCACGTGAGGCGAGTAATGCCAACTACACGTGGCAAAATGTGAGCACTTCAGGCCTGGCAGCAATCTATTAGATCAAGTTATTTCAATACGAGTGCCAGTTCTATCACTTGTTGAACTCTAAATCATATGGATTTAATTTATGGAGAGCTACTTGCACCACTGAGGTGACAAGCAAGCAATTTAAGGGTTTCCTCACTGAAATTCAAACGGCCGTTGACGGCACGCGGCCGGTACACAAAGACAGCCTGTAGAGAGAACGGGGATGCACCGACCCTAACGGACAAGGACTTTTACTATAAATAGGAGCCAGTCGATGAGCAGGGGCCTTGCGACTGAAAGACCGGCGCGGAGTGCGTGTCGCTTGTATCGAATCTCGAGACAATGTGCCTATAATATAGTTTCTTAAACAAAGCAATTGTCAAGTTTTAAATAGGAAATAAGCTAGCTCGCCCGAGCATGTTCTGTGAGTAGATGATATCTGAACTAGATCAAGTTCGTCATTTTAGTCCAGTTCGCGGAAAGTTAGCTGCCTAATGAACTTGTTGTGACCGATTTTTCATACCATAATAGGCTCTACTCGTGATCGAACTTATATGTAGGAGATTTACCTAAACAATCTCGCCTAGGTCGCAACACCATGCGCGTATACGTACGAGGCAGTGAAGAGTAATACTTGATTGCAGCATCCAGTTTCCAGGACTTGCAATGGAGCAAGAGAGGAAAAGAAGGCAACAGTGATGGTGTTCCCAGGAGTCGAATGCCAGGCTTCCAGATTCAACGTCCGCAGCTCCAGGATGGGCTAACTCTGCCACGTAGCCGCGGATGGTGTGCTGAGGCAATGGCTGAGGATATTAGATGAGTTACTGCAATTTTAAGCATGACTTATAGTTGTAGACACGACTCAGGGCCTTTTCTTTCTCAATTATGTAAGTATTTCATTACGTAAGTTAAATGCTTTAAGCATGTTCATTTCTTGTGTAGATTAAAAAATAATTTAACTTGGGGCTGACGATAGGCGCCAGCCATGAGTTTTATTAGCTTTGTTTAAGATAGTATGAAGGTAATAATAGTTTATTGGTTTTACGTGTTTTTATACGAACCACGAACGGTGACCTAACCTCATACAGGCTCTTCGTCGTCTCTTCCTTGGAGTAGTGACGTGTGTAGTTTCTTAGGCGCCATTTTAGTGTCATTGTCTTCAGATAGATTTTGAGGTCAGCTCACCTCTAGAGTTTCGAACTGGAAACCCGGTATCGAATAGGCATACCATATAGTTAATACTGTCAGGACGTGCATGATTTGCATAAAGCATGTTTTTCAGCTTGGAGCGAGACCAATGAGTTATTTCCACCGTTGTAAATGAGCAACGATCTTTTAGAATCATATGCAGAAGACTGACCCATAGCCGAGTGTGAGATTTGAACCCAGAGATGGTAGATACGAGGCCAGAATGAGCCTAGACGTGTGTGTGTACTACCGCTATGAGATATTGATGATAATAGACCGAGAGCGAGCCAAGATATTAATGGAATTAGCCATGAGAAGGCTTAGATAATGGGCCGAGAGGAGCCAAGATTCGAACCTGTATAATCGTGATGCGAGAAGCGGTAATGAGTGCAGTCTATCCTCCATAGAGAGGTGAGGTATATGTGAAGTACGGGTTACTGTGAGCTCTGACGTGGCGGATATTATGGCTCAAGTTTATGGAATGCAATGAGGGCTTATTAATGTCGCTTTTTGTGTCAATGTGATGTAGTTAAATCTCGTTCCGTAAGCCATGTGGATAAAGGTCTGTAAGGGACGCAGGTAGTTTCCATGACGGCTGCCCGAGTCGTTGTAAAAAATGGGCGTGTACGCACAGTCCCTTTGTGTTCTGACCGAGTCAAAGGGGGCCTGTTCGAATTTAAAGTTACATCCGCTGGTCACTTTATCCCACAGCTCAGATGATATTGCTAAGCCTAGACGGCGAACATCTTCCATGTGGGAAGAATACAGCTGATGATACCCAAAGCCATACAGGGCCCGTGTTAGAGGTCAGGATATCAGGCGACCACATCAATTGTATTTATGTGTTTCTTTCTCAGGAAGTGTCTTATTGCACCTTGTATTATTTGTTTGTATGTTTATTGTCCTTAGTTATTGTGTGCTGGGTTGTATAATGGGGTTACAGCGCGAGCTGGATTTTTGGTTTCTGCTTATCCGGGCGGATCCCGTGATATTAAATTCAGTGTTCTTTTGGGGACATACGTGTCAGTCCCAAGTCATTGTTTTGATATTTGTTTACTGACTACATCGGATTTGTTTAACTAGGCCGAGATGTGCGAGTCTATAATATATTGTATGTCACGCGCAGTGACGATTTAATTCGAGGCTTCGTGCCACCCATAGATTTAACTCATCTGTACACTCCGCAAAATACAATGATACCACCGTAATTCCACACGTGATGTTTATAATTTGGTTCGAGACCCGAGTTTTGACTTACATTTGTGACGACGAATTTCTTTGTAATTGTTTGTAAATTTAACATTGATATTTTTTGTAATTTATCATCCTTTCTCATGCGATTTTGTTAGTAAATTTGTTCCACCCATTATTTCCACGAATTCTCATTTACGAAATGTGTATTCTTGAACCTGATTTAAGTTAATAGATAGACTTATCGATTCATTTTCACCCGAACGTTCCACGGAGCTTCTCCGCTGAGCTAGGCCACAATTTTGGGGACAGGGAAAGGTACATATAAATGGCACCCAACGTGGGGCTCGAGTCATTAAAATGGAGTCCAGACGTGGAACGGATCCGTTGAAGTGGCGACCATACCAGTTAGGCCGAGTTTTGAATGTTTAATAGTCCTGAGTTCGATGCCACATATCTCTGCTAGTCGAATGTAAAGGGCGAGATTTCATTGAAATCGGGTGATTTAGGAAAACTCAGTAAGCCTAAATTCACAGATACGAACCTAGTAATGCAGAGTGACTAGGTAAAATATAAATTATAATATAGAGTAGAGGTAAATGAGAACTCTAGCAATGGACCTGTGTTACGGTATAAATCCATTGAGTCACTTATGAAGGCATGCTAAATAGTATGAGACTCTAGTCGGAGTTTAAGGATAACAAAATGATTCCTTATTAGGTAAGGTGAATGGTAATATCCTTCAGATAAATATCATCAAGGACGTAGCCAGGAAACGGGATTTCTCGTTTATTTATATTAGCTATCGCTATAATAGAGGACCTCAAACTCATTTTGAAACAGACGACGATACCACATTGTTATTCATTATTCGAGACGTGTGAACCACTGAGCGGAACATACCAGCCTTCAGTCGAAGATAGAGATGTGCATATGGTCACGTACTGATATCTACTACCTTATTTCGAGCCGAGATATAGGAGGCTTAGCCACTTGTATAAATTCAATCGTGGGGTTAATTGATATTCACAAGTTTCGAAATTTACAGGATTTTATCACCATAAGTATTTGTATCCATGAGAACTTGAGAAGGATGATGATATTTTTGATTGCCTCTGAACGGCTATTTGGAAGGCCGAATTTGATTTTTATTTCACTAACGTAAATAATCAGAAGCAATAAGTTAAGAATAAAATAACGTGTAATTGGAATACGGATTTATTGTGTTACTTTCTGCCGAAGCGCTTACCAGAAGGGGCAATTTCTCGTAATAACGAATTGTCATGGCAGTGACACTGGAGGTTTTATTAACTAAGATGGAGGAGAATAATGAACGGTTCGCTTGAATGGAAGAGGCGGCGGAAAACACTAGAGAACAATTAGCAGAGGCGGCGCAAAACAACAGAGAACAGTTAACCGAGATGAAGGAAAACACTAGAGTGCAGTTAGAGAAAATGGAGGAGAATAAGGAACAGTTAAGTAAAATGGTTGAAAACGCTAACCAGCGACTCGACCAGATAATTACAGATAACCTACTTACTAAGGAAGATAGTTCGTTTAGACGGAAAGATAGAGGAGGTGCGAAAGTGTTGTATAGAGGGCACTGAGAAAATAAAAATGCAATTGATGGAGGTGCGAGACACGCCACAAAAACAAATTGAGGCATTGGAAGCGTCAGTTAAATCAATTGAAGGGGACGTAATAGAGAAGGCGATAGCCACAGAAAAGAAGTTAGAAATCCTTGCTACAGGTATTGAGAATTCGATGTTAGGAGTGGGAGAAAACCGGAGTTCGATCGAGGTACTTAGGAGGCACACCGAGACGAAGTTCGCAGAGATGTCCAATGAAGTGAGTGACAAAAGTAAGCAAGCGCAGGAGAAGACAGAATAGAGGTTGAGAGAAGAAATAAAGACGGCACAGGGCCAAACAGCAGAAAAAAACAGAAATGAAAGGGCAGTTAGAGAAAGAAATAGGCGAGGAGATAGTAATGAAAGGGAGAGAGATCGTAAATATGGTTATAGCTGACCGAGCGATAAATAAAACTCACAACCAGGAACAAGACTCTGCTATTAAAGCATGGGCTGACTTCACAGAAGAAACGAACACCAAAGTCTTAGGGTTGTATAAAGAAATCGAGCACTTAAGGGAAAAAGTAGAACTTCTGGAATTACGCGGCAGCAAAGATTGTAAAAGGATCCAAAAGTACACTACAAGGCAGTATGGGAGAGGCACCGAGCCAGATGGCAGACGAGCGCAGCCAGGCTAGTGATCACCGTTGAGTGAAGTACTAAGCTTGCCGAGACAGGAGATAGGACTTCGACGCCTGACGTTCAAGGGACCGTTCCGCTACATAATCTCATGCGAACAGCTGACGATAAGCCAAAGGAATTCACGGGAGAAAACAGAGTTACGACAAAATCTTTTCTCAGGGAGATGGAGGAGTACATTCACGACTACCGTATACCTCCAGAGCGGCGGCTGCGAACTGTGGAAATATTTTTAGGCAATTCAATTTTAAATTGGATGGCGGCATTTCGATACACGTGCACGACACACGAGGAGTTCAAACAGGCAGTCTTGAAAAATTCTGGAATGTTGTGGTCCAGGAAAATTTGAGGATGGTGATGTATTCTCGAAAGTACGCAGTGACAATACCCACATGGAGCGCTGATTTTGTCACCCAGCACCTCATTAAATTAAGCCAGTCAGACTGTCGCCTAGCGAGCCAGAAGTTTTTGCGGCAATATCGGGACAGCTGCGGGTAGAGATGCAACGCACGTTAATCACAGCGAAAGTTAAAACAACCGTGGAAGCCGAGTCAACACTAAGGCAATTTGTCTGTGCATAGTCTCCAGCGAGTACGGAAAAGTGAACAGGTCCATACGGTTGACTTGGCGAGGGACGAAAGCCCATCACTACGTAGAAGGGAATACCAGAGGCAGAACTCATGTACTCAAACAATCTGTGGGGAATACAGGAGGACTATACTGTTAATCATAGTAATAATATCCAAAGGCCATATCGATGGAACGATGATAGGAGAGGTAAGGACGCCGGATGCGAGGGAAGAGTGAGAAGAGATCACTTCCAGAATTGACCAGCAGACAGAGGTTATCGCTACAGATACGGAAATTTCGGAGGACAGAAAGGACCGTATTCATGTGGAAATGACAGGGACAACAGGAACGAAAGGACAAGAAAAAGGAATTGCAACGCCATACCCGAAGAGTGAAGTCCAGAGTCACAGCGATACGTGCAGGAACTGAATCGAAAGCGTCAGGGCGAGGAGAGATGGAGAGAGGCTTATTCAGGACCAACGGGATGTCTGTTACGTAGGAGCAGCCAGTAGGGAATATCAGGCACAGATGAATGAAGTCAGAAGAAGAGGCTTGAACCAGAGCGACATAAATTATCCAAACCCGGTCGGTAATACACTTTCAAATAACCTGAGAGACACCAATTTGACCAGGAAGCCGAACATAAACAAGTATGATCCAGGCGGACGGCAACAACAACTATAGCGCCGAACGCCCAACAAGAGAGTGAACTGTAAACCATGTAAATATATAAATATAATGCAACCAGGGCAAATCAGGATTGAAGAGATGCAAGAAGGTGAAGAAATGGAAGGAGAGAAATAAGATGAGGGCAACAAATGATGACGAAGACCCGGAAGACGAGGTTTTCATTTCAGAAAATAAAGAGATTGAAGAAAAAGTGAACATGGTACAACCTGAGACTACGCCCGAGCCTAAGGACAAGGAGTGCAGTGGCAACCAGAGAAAATTCCTGGCATTGTTCGACATCTGCTATCCAGGAAGGAAGGAGCAAGAAGAACTCCTGGAAATGAACGAGGGACTTATTCGAAAGAAAGAGCGCTCGAAGGAAGAAACTGGCCGTAACATCGAATAACAAAATTTTGGCTACTCACAACTTTTCAAAAGAACAGAATACAGCTGGTGATATCCAAAACCATAGAGAGCCCCTGTTCGAGACCAGGATATCAGACGACGATATCAATTGTGTTTATATGTTTTCATTTTCAGGAAGTGTCTTATTGCTCCTTTTATTGTTTGTGTGTATGTGTATTGTCCTTTATTATTGTGTGCTGCGTTGTATAATGGGGTTACAGCGCGAGCTGGATTTTTGGTTGTGAGGTTCCACCCTCTTCTGCTTATCCGGGCGGATCCCGTGATATTAAATTCAGTGTTCTTTTGGGGGCATATGTGTCAGTAACAAGTCATTGTTTTGATGTGTGTTTACTGACTAGATCGGATTTGTTTAATTAGGCCGAGATGTGGGAATCTATAATTGTATGTCACGTGCAGTGACGATTTAATGCGAGGCTTAGTGTCACCCGTAGATTTAACTCATCTGTACACTCCGCAAAATATAAGATACCACCGTATGTCCACACACGATGTTTATAATTTGGGTCCGAGACCCGAGTTTTGACTTACATTTGTGACGACGAATTTCTCTGTTTTTTTTTTGTAAATTTAACATTGTTATTTTATTTTTGGTAATTGATCATGATTTCTCGTGCGTTTTTATTAATAAATTTGTTCCACTCATTATTTCTACGACTTCCCATTTACGAAATATGTATTCTTGAACCTGTCCTATTGATTTAATTTTAGATAGATATTGCGACCCATTTTTACCCGAACGCTCCACGCAGCTTCTCCTCTGAGATAGGTCACAATTTTGTGGACAGGGAATGGTACAGTACTAAGTGATTACCGAAAATCTCCTCAACGTACTTGTGTTGTGTGAGCTAGCCTGTCTCAATGAGTACAATATCAGTACATTTATCTGAAGTTACGCCACCCGACACCATCATGGAACCTCCTCTAAACGGTGTCATCTCGGCAAAAGTACAGGAGGGAAAACATTCTCCTGCCCTTCTCGACATTCAGTCTCTTACATCAAGTGACATCAGATTGAATCTGGACTCGTCAATAGAGAGTACGTGTCTCCATTGATCCTCAGTCCAATATTCATGCACCTGTGCGAAATGAAGGCAGTCTCTCCGGTGTTGTGCAGAGGTGCTGGTCCTCTGGCTGGTTTTCTAGACGCTAAATTTACCTCATGGAGCCTACTTATGACTGCGTTCTCACTCACAGATAGGTCATGAATCTTCATCAGTCTACTCCGAGCCTCATCCACAGTAAGATGTCGGTTCCTCGACACTTGTAGCTTCAAAAAAGCGGTCTCTCAAAGTAGAAGTGCACCTAGGACGGCCTGAATCAGGTTTAGTGTGGTAGGTATGATGATTCTGAAATCGTTTCATAGTCCTATGAATGTTTGTTGGAGACGTATTGAAAACCTCCGCTACACAGCATTTGCTACGGCTATTATTCACCAATGCTACCGCTTTCGCGGAGTTCACAGGACTTAGAGGCATGTTGATGAGTTGTTTATCGCTCATAAACCCCCTTAGGTATTCCTTAGATACTGGACAATCAACGCTAATGGTACAAGAGCGAGTATAATGCTGAAATAATGGTTTTTATAACTGGTGCGGAATTAATAAGAAAGGTGCGGGAGCACTCACCATTGTTTGAATGGGTTATAATATTGCATTGAGAAGCCTTCTGTTTATATTCGTCGTTGGTTCTCCTTCAATAATGTTCACAGAACACTAGCTAATCAATAAATATCATAAAAAGTATGGTAATCGTTATTCGATGCCGAATTTAACCGCGTTTTCCCAAAATATCCAGCGTTACGCTTTTCTGGAAGGCAGTCTAATAATAATAACAACAATAATACCAAGCAAGTTGGCTACGCAATTCGTGCCATCTAGCTGCTATATTGCATTCGGGAGATGGTGGGTTCGAATCCTACTGTCGGCAGCCCTGAAAGTGATTTTGCATGGTTTCCTATTTTCACACCAGGCAAATTGTGGGACTGAAGCTTAATGAAGGCCATGGTCGCTTCCTTACCAATCCTAGCCCTACCCTATCCCATCGTTGCCGTAGGACCTGTCTGAGTAGGAGTGGCATGAAAACAAATTTCTAAATAATAAAGCAGGTTGGTCTATAGAAGTATAGATAACTGTACCAATATTAAAAGAACTGAATATGATTTTCTCCTATGTCGACGTATCTGGCGGATTTGGCTAACGCTATCCCGTGGAGAAAGTTGTTCGTATTTGAGTCTCGAGGATGATCACTAGGGAACGGAGTTTAATGCATTTTTGTACGTAAATACATGTTTTCAATAATTCTGCTAGAAATAAAGATCTTGAACAATTTTGCTAAAATATAAAAATTGTAAATTTTTCTTCATTCTGATTTTGAAATTCAATGCAAAAGTCATTTCATATACTGCACATATTAATGAAAATACAAATATATATATACATGCACGATTGTATTTGAGAATGGATAACAAAAGTTTACTAATTAGTAGCTATTTACAAAGTCTTTGTCCTCCTCACTGCAGTTAGTCCGGCTCGCTGGTACTACATGGGACGGATGATAATACTGATCGACAAGTCTCGCATTCACTTGTCTCGGTACCCTCAGTCACTTCATGCAACAAGTTCGCACAGACAGATTCGAACACATTCTGTTAGCAATCACGACGCACGACGACCTTTCCTTGACTCGACTGCAGATGAGTCCGGCAACTCATACAATCAACACCGTCTAATCAAATTAACACGCAATCATTGTGACTGCTCCTCACAGTGAACTACTCAACACTGACAACTAGACAGTAGTCACATAACAGCAACAACTCAACTGTGCTAACGAGCATTGTAATACTCCACACAACGACGACAATTAACACTGCTCCAGTTTTACTCAAAACAACTGTTCCATACACTGACCCCACATCAGTACACAGTACACGGAAGTGCACACGCAGTACTCAGTACTCCTCGGCATACTCCACTCCGTACTTCGGTGGGATACCCACTCGACGACAGACAGTACTATTGCTATCCAGCTCCAACTACTCTAACTGTCTATTAGAGGTGAGCCTGTTTATTTTCCCCGGTGAAGAAGTTCCAGACTTTTCGGGGTGTGGCCGGAATGAGAACATTGTGGTTACACTTTCCAGAAGATCTACGAGAAACAAGACAAAGAGAATAATAGAGCGAAAAGGCCATAACTATGCCCTCTGACTGAGAGCTTCCAGCTGACTAACTAGCTCAATCCAGGAAATACCGAAGAGACTCACGTCTTGCACCACTTAGCGGGTAGTGAAGAGCTTCACGTGCAACCTCTGAACAAGTTATTTCGAGTGAAGAAATTTCCACTTCACATTCACATTATCCTCCACATTTTCTAATACTTCTTAATATTATGGAAATTTATGCAAAGCTCCTTACATCTGATATTGTTTTATATAAATTGTTAAGTCCAGAGCTTAGGGTTTCTTACAACATACACACATTTTGAAACACTTGAAGAATCAACAGTAAGAAAGATGTATGCCCCTTCGTGTTACGAAGAAACACAAGAAGTTCAGACTGGAATGTGAAGATTTTAATATAAGTTACGCGGGTTGGGGCAGAAGTCATGGCAACTATTTTTTTCTTGAAGATTCCAATCCGGTTGGAAAATGTGACATATACAGACGAAAGGACAAGGTGTTAACTACATGTGTGGACAATGAATAGCACTGAAATATCGTAACACACTAATTTATTACGGTAATATACAGGACAATATGGCCTTCCCGGTGCAAAAGAATGACAACACAGTACACATAAAGTTGACATGACAAACCTGGGCCTAAAGACCCTCAAAGTAGTCCCCTGCTATTGACACCACACGCTGCCAACGATATGGGAGGCGCTGAATACCGCCTGCCTCAGAATTTGCCACACCATGTGTGAATCGGGTCACCTGTCGGCGCACAGCATTAGCAATGTCATCCCGTGTTGCAAACTGCCTACCACGTAGTGGTTCCTTAATCTTTCGAATGAGATCAAAGTTACAGGGCGAAATGTCGGTAGAGTACGGTGGGTGCTCCAAATCTTCCCATCCCCAACGTCGCTGTAGCTGCCCTACAAACTCTGCTTTAAGTGGTTTTGCATTGTCGTGCAGGATTATTGCACTGTCCACAATATCTGGAGGTTTCTCCCGAACACCACGTTGTACCTGTCGCACCAGGAAGTCTCTGTAGTACTGTGCGGTCACTGTTCTGCCATGTGGAACAAAGAGGCAAACAATGACACCCCTGACGTCATACGTGACTATCACCATCAATTTGACTGAGGAAGGATTCTGACGGACTTTCTGCCCCCTTGGTGATCCAGCATGTCGCCACTCCGCGGACTGATGTTTCAGTTCTGGTTCATATGCCCTGGCCCAAAATTCATCGATGGCGATTATTCGTGACAAGAATTGATCGCCGTCCTGTTGCCAGCGTGCAAGGTGGTCGGAGCATATTGCATAGCGCACCCACCTTTGAACTTCCATCAGTGCATGTGGTACCCACCGCGATGCGATTTTGCGCAGTTGCAGCTCTTTACGCAATATCCTGTGGACGGTGAGTTTCTCGATGCCGCTTGCCCTCTCTAACTTCAGTAGCGTCCATCGTCTGTCTTCATCCAGGAGCTGCTCGATGACGACACGTGCCACGTCGGTCCGCAAACTGACAGGTCGTCCCGAGCGTTGCTCATCACTGCTTGACACACGTCCTTGCTGAAAATTTCCTACCCACCGTGCTACTGTACGGTATGGTAGGGCATTATTCCCAAGGGCTTCCAATAATTCACTGTGACATTCCATCGCATTTCTCCCACGGAGAACGGCTATTTTGATGTAAGCGCGCTGCTCAACACGGGTTACTTCCATCTCGCACGACACTCACTAACTGACTGATTTCACATCCCTCGCTGCGTTACTACCAGCTATCACAGAACCATCTGTTGTTCTGCATACACACTATGCCTGCAGAACTTCCACATGACACATATACGTTTGTGATCCGTTCACATATCTACAAGAAAAAAATAGTTGCCATGACTTTCGCCCCAAACCTCGTATATGGGTGAGCATGGACGAATCCCCGGTCTCCAGCGGTAGAAATGTGCGAGACGTTCTGGTTGGTGTGGTTCACTTATTCGACGAAACCTTCAGATTGTTATGGCTGAATGGGTTCAGACTTGATATTTTGTTCTCACTTACGGATGCTGCTCCGCAAATTATGAAGGCAGCAGAAGGATTTCCTGTAAGTTTTCCAAACGTGATACACGTAACTTGTATAGTAGAGCTATATGGTTTCACAGAGTATGTGAGTAAGTGCATACCATATATCCTGAAGTGAACAAATTAATTTCAAACGGCAAAATAGTGTTCTTGAAATCCCCAACAAGAAACTGGCTTGTTCAAAGACATAAAAACAGATCTTGTACTTCCACCTGTACTCATAATTACTCGTTGGGGTACATAATGAAATAAATAAGGATGACATTTCAACTGAAATTATTCAGATCTTACTTAATGACAGTATACAATATAGAGGAATGAATTATCTTACACCGAGCTCGATAGCTGCAGTCGCTTAAGTGCGGCCAGTATCCAGTATTCGGGAGATAGTAGGTTCGAACCCCACTGTCGGCAGCCCTGAAAATGGTTTTCCGTGGTTTCCCATTTTCACACCAGGCAAATGCTGGGGCTGTACCTTAATTAAGGCCACGGCCGCTTCCTTCCCACTCCTAGCCCTTTCCTGTCCAATCGTCGCCGTAAGACCTATCTGTGTCGGTGCGACGTAAAACAACTAGCAAATAAAATTATCTTACATATTTGCAAACTTAAGTTTATACTCCCTCTATAAAGATATTAAAAACGCCAACTTATTATTTGACTGAAACTGTTGTAAGGTGTATGGATTTGATAAAATAATGTATTCACTGAAATCCCCCCCAAGTAGAAGTTAGTAAACAAAAAAAGTAAAAGGTTGTTTCAAACGAATTATGGATTTCATGTTATATGCAAAGTTTTAGAAGGGGAAGGAGACGATGTTGAAATTGAAAGTTTATATATCAGTGTCATTCGTTTGATAAAGTTTAGCAGACTATCGTCTTGTGACGTTGAACAGTCATTCTCGCGGTATCGCGCATTCCTCAGAGATAACCGACATCGGCCTACGGTGGAAAACTTGGAGAAAGTTTTCTTTGTTCACTGCAGCAGCATGATGTCTCAATATGACTCTTGAGTGTCTTTTGTTATACTTACTTAAAACTGTTTAATATTGAAACAAAATATGTTCATGATAAACTTTACGGTATATAATATACAGTACATTAAATTTTTTACTACATAACAAAATAAATATTTTCAAGTTATTGGCACATAAAAATCCATTCCTAGTGAACATTAGATGGACTTCCAATTCGTTTTCAAAATACTGAATGATCCTGAAAAATAACATGATTACAGATTCAATGTCGATGAACAGAGTTCAAAGCCGCTTTTCTCGTAGCACCTGAAAAGACCCTATGTGACGATGTTGTCACGGAAATACTGGTCCTCATCACATACAGGCCTGTAAGAATTATTCTCGAAGTTCAGCTTGACCATCGACTTACCGTCTTCAGTATGCAGTGTCACGAACATTTCCAATGTAGAGATTAAATGCGAAAGATCTACACGAATAGAGTTCAGACAAGGTAATAAGCCCTTTTCAGGGCGAAATTCTGGCACTCTGGATTCTCTTAAAATCTAAAACCGTTCAACGGACACTTATCACTACTGCACCAGGAAAATATTATGGGGCCAGAGCATGGGAAGGATCTCAGGTAGTGTGTGGTTACTTATTGGAGCAGGTACAGAGAAGGATAGTTTCGCAGGGCGAATAATAGATTGTAACTAACGTTTTTTGACAATACTTATTGATATTTTCACGTAAATCACCCTGCGGTTGATTCACCAAGATTAAATTTTCAATCAATCTCTCCAGAATGCAAAAAATGAAATATAGGCGCTGTTATATTCTGAGACATCCACTTGATATTAAAAATGTATACCAAACTGAATACCAATTTTCCGAGATCTCTTATATGGATTTAAATTCCAAAATAACACTTCGCACATAGAACTTCATTTAGCCAAATTTCTAGATTGCGTAGAAATTAAGTCCATCACGTGTGATGCAAACCTACAGTTTTTCTAAGATTTTAAACATAATATTAACACACACTTCCATTAATAATCTGATAGTTTAAATAAATGTTTTCAATCACTTGCTGTAAACTCCTACAGTTCATATAAACCAATTTTATAAAAAAACAAAATAGTGCACTTGTTTTATGGCAAGCCCTATAGTTCATCTAAGTTAAATGACTTCAATTTACACAAATTTTAAAGAAAATCTATAGTTCAAAATAAGACCTGAAGTCTTGAATGACCTCCTACAATTATTAGGAACAGTAGGATTAGAATCCAACACGAAGCACTTTTCTTTTGACGAATGTAGCACTATGAATGATTGAGTGCTTTGTTAAAAGTCATTTAATGTCTAAGTGGAATTACTCACTCAAAAAGTATATGAAAAACACTTATATCACCTGTAATCTGCTTATAAGGATTGATGAAGTACTGTCCTGCGGCTTGGTGACTGAAACTTTCTGCAGCATGCAGCCAAGACTCGAACTCGACACCAGCGGCGTGACAAGTTCCATCCAATGAAGACACAACATTACCATCCCTCGCCGAAACCACAATCAATCCCTCGTCGGATACCACGTTCGAAGAGACCACCATTAATCCCACGCTGGAGATGACGTTTTACGTAGAGTAACATCACGACTCTTCGCCAAGATTTCCGATGTTCTTTTAAAGAGAAATGTTGAAACACGGAAAGTTCAATTGGCACAATATAATGGGCTGTGGAACTCTTAATTATCGTTAAAGAGTTGTGTTATACACTGGCATAAGTCTTAACGCACAGTTTGTATTCTCACTTTTGTTTTACGATGTTAAATACGTGACTCAGAATATCACAGTCTATGCTACAGTGTGATCCATAAGTCAAGTTAATGAAGTAATGACCTGCAGTCGTTTTCAACATAGAAAGCACAGTCTTTCACTCACAGTTTATAAAACATTAATTGAACACTGTCACAGTTCATAACGGTCACTGATTATGTCATAAATTCACCCGTAGAGTAACCATCACAATCAATGAAACAGTCGAGAAAATGCAATTAATATCGCTCCTAGAACAGTCTCTTGAATACTAGCGTTCATAGATTAAGAGGTTTTATGACTGAATTTGCATCACAAAAGCTCGTATGACCTAATATTGCCATAAAACATCCTTAACATTCAGTTAGTTTTTCGTGGTACTAATCGAAAGTTCGATAACATACGTGAAAAATAGTCACATTTAGTCCTGTCAATTATTGAATATTCTAGTGGAATGGTATTTCAAACAGTTCACAATCGTAATACTATATGGGAAATGCGTCTCAAAATTAATTAAATTGTCATAAATTGAATGTTCAGTTTATCACGCACAATGTCCTAGTATGCTGTCACTGTCAATGCCAAAGTTCAAAACTATGAGAGATTGACAAAGTCCACAATACCGTCAACTGGTAAATTAAACACTTGAATTCTTAATTATACTTCAATGCACAGTCTCTATCGTAAATTCACTTGGTTAAGACACTCGTAAATCTTATACGATGAAGATTCAATCTAAGAAAATTTTATAACATTTCACACGTCTCGACGCGGTTGAAACTTCACTTGCGACGTCCTCGCACAATGCAAAGTTCTAGAGTGTAACTTTCATATCTCTCGCGAAGCGCGACGGAGCATAGTGACGTCTTGTCACGAGTCGTAGAGTTTAAGATACACTGACTATACCCTCGGGTTGTCGACCTATTTATATCCGGCTGGAAGCAGCTCTCTGAGCCGGGCGACGGAGGGGTGATAATACTTCCCAAACTTCAACTCATTATATCTTTGAAACCACTAGGCGGATTAATCTCAAATTTGCAACGTTGTACTTTTAAAATGTAAGATACAACTTGGTGTTAGTCTCATATTTATTGGTCACGTCATTGAGAAGTATAAAAATTGTTTCGA
This sequence comes from Anabrus simplex, assembly GCF_040414725.1. NCBI lineage: Eukaryota > Metazoa > Arthropoda > Insecta > Orthoptera > Tettigoniidae > Anabrus > Anabrus simplex. Next base: position 804,725,419 of record NC_090266.1, read on the forward strand.
GACGTTTCTGCGGGGAGGTGAGCTGCATGCGGTGCTGACGTCACTCGACCTTCCCCTCTCGTGCTGTCTTCCACACGCAGAGCAGTATAGACGAGAACATTCTCTGGTACAGCTGTTCGGACATCGTTACTTAGCCGTTCTCTCATGAATAAAGATTTTACAACAAATATGTGCCAGGGCCTATGCCTTCCTGGTACACTACCAACGAGGTACTACCGTTTATAAATTCGGTTTCCTGTGCATAAATGGAATAACTCACTCGGCTGATGACATACTTGATTCCCGTCGTTGATATCGAGCATGATGTCCCAGTCTGAATTTTGGAATAGAATGCATTGAGACTGTTCAATGTAATTGAGAATCATAGTTGGTTCGATCGCACCCTTGGCCATTAGCAGTGATTTTTCCGCGATGTTCTTCTTTAAATGAGAAATATGGACGGGTATTTAATATTGGAACCAAGACTGCGTCCACCAAAATCCACATACACACACCTGTAGAAACACCACGGATAAACAAGTCATTATTCTACATACGAACAAGTATTCAAGGATGTTAGAGGCTCATAAAATGCAGCACGACCGACAACGATTGTAGCCGTTTTAACTATACATTCTTTGTATCTCACAGTCTTTCCATTTCATTCGTCTTCACAACTGAACGCCTTAAGCCCTTTTCCAGAGTAGGACTGAAAAACTTCACTACTTGGAAATCCAGATCCGGAGTCTGGAGCAATAGCTACTGTCGTTAGTATAGTTTACCCGGGTTCTCACTTATTCACTCCAAGAAAATCATCAGTGAAGAACGAGACTGCCCGACAAGCATTGCTGCTTAACCAGTAAGGTTTCGCGAAATGAGCTGCAAGTGGGTCGAGTGAGGGAGCAGGACACGTTGGGATTTAGATGTGAGTGGTATAATTGACTGGCATACTCTCAAGTTTCCTTTGATTTCATAACATTCATTTCTCTCTCGTTGTATCAAGTAGAAATATTACTCGGAATAACGTGATTGGTTTTGATGAACTAATGAAGGATATAATTATCTCTTGAGTTATACTGATACATTCATAGGTAGAAATTTAATTCAATATTTAGAATCATACTTAAAACGTACTTACAACCTTACTTAAAAGAAGTCATCACCGCACAGGCCAAGAACGGCTCTGAAAAAGTGAACGGAGGAGGTTTTCCCAATATAATCTCGGTAGTGACTGTGGTAGAGTGGTTCGCCCTGTGTTTGACCAATTGTGCCCTCATGAATTAACCTGATTCTCATTTCTAAAGTAGGCTGAGTGACCCTCCCTCCCCAGTGACACATGCATCTCAAGAAGTGGCACTCCCGTTCCTACATTCCTCAACATCCTGATGGGGAATCGACCTAGGCCCTTTCGAGCAAACCAGCACAACTTCGGCATTTGGACCAGGCAGCCTTACGTTCTTACTAATAATACTGCATTATTATTATTATTATTATTATTATTATTATTATTATTATTATTATTATTATTATTATTATTATTACGTACGAATGGACCCAATGGATCACGTAAAGCTATAACGGCATCCGGGAGATAGTGGATTCGAATCCCACTATCGGCAGCCCTGAAGATGGTTTTCCGTGGTTTCCCATTTTCACACCAGGCAAATGCTGGGGCTGTACCTTAATTAAGGCCACGGCCGCTTCCATCCAACTCCTAGGCCTTTCCTATCCCATCGTCGCCATAAGATCTATCTGTGTCGGTGCGACGTAAAGCAACTAGCAAAAAAAAAAGCTATATTGCTCCAGTCTTCTTTTTCACTTCACTTTCTGGTTACACTTTCCATCCGTTAATTGTTTTCGTATAGAGGTTTCTGTCCGCGGTGTCAGTTGAGTTCGTCTGGGCTTTTTTCAGATCCATCTTCACTTCCAGTACCCACAGAATATTTTTTAGATGTTCTGTATAGGTGAGAATCTTGTGTGTCAGTCTACTTGCCGGCAGTCTGCGAACGTGCTCATAAAATTGTACACGTCTTTTGCGGATGTCTGCTGCAATGTTGGAAAGCTCTTCTGTCAGTTTGCGTGATCTCAGTCTATAACCATCTTCTGTTTTTCGGGGGCCGAGAATTTTCCTCAGGATTCTTCTTTCTTTAAAACGTTTTCTAGGTCACCTTTCCCGTTTAGTGTAAGGGTCTCGCTGGAATATAAGACTTCGAGCTTGATTACTGTATTATAGTGTCTGGTCTCTACATGGCGGGACAAGCATTTTTATTCTATATGTTGTGAACCCTACCGTAGGCTTTCCGAAGATTTTGTAGGCGAATTTTCTGAGGTGAAAGAAGGTGCGGGCTTGAATGGGTGGATATACGAAAATCGAAAGATTAAAACTTTAAAATTGGCAGTTCTATTTCTTTTCTAAATCTTTCCCCTCTTTTCCTTCCTTTTCAAATTTTCTACTTTGCCAATAAAATGAAAAATCAGGTACAATTTTAGCTAGTGTGCTAGAAATACAATCTAGAATAATCAGATAACAATTTTACAGGCTGAGCTTGAAGCTCCCAATTACAAATGTTCCTTGAGCACTACTGCTCTTTAACATCAACAGTTAAGGAGACGGGTCTCCTAATTTTTACATCACAAGGAAGAGCATCCTTGTTCTACACATTTACACTTAGGAATCTATTTTTAAAATTCACACTCTCCAGGACTATCATAGGCACAACTTACATTTAACAAAATTAAACAGTATTCACTGTCTTAACTGCTCAACAGTCTGATATCTTTAACGTGAAAAGAATGAAATAGTGTTTAACAGGGGGTAATCAGTACCCATTCGACAAGGCCTTTGGTGAAAACAAAAGGTACTGGCCCAAAAACGAAAATGGTGAGGAGGCGAACACTTGCGCTCCTTAACATTTACGTAATCGAATAAAACCCTATGCGGGCTTATGGCCAGGCGTTACAGAGGCTAAGCCTATACTTTCTGTTTTTTGCTAGTTGCTTTACGTCGAACCGACACAGATAGGTCTTATGGCGACGATGGGCCAGGAAAGGCTAGGAATGGGAAGGAAGCAGCCGTGGCCTTAATTAAGGTACAGGCAAAGCATTTGCCTGGGGAGAATGGGAAACCACGGAAAACCATCTTCAGGGCTGCCGGCAATGGGATTCGAATCCACTATCTCCCGGATGCGAGCTTACAGCTGTGCGCTCCTAACCGCACGGCCAACTCGCCCGGTACAAGCCTATACTACGGAGGTAATTAGATGGAGAAGATATTTAAATTACAGAAATTAAAAGATAGAAAATGTTACGAAATCGTAGTCACCTCAAAATCAAGTTGATAGGGAATACGGGAGGATACCTCACTCTCTATTCCCTTACTTCGGTTAAGTTCTTTCGACTTGTTTGAAATTTGCATTTTGAGTTTGAAATTTACATTTTAGAAAGTAAAGTTACATTATGAAGATTTGAAACCTTCCCCTCCAACTAGCTTTGAAAGACTATCATATTTTAAACTGGATCTGCCATTACCTTGAGCTGGTGGACCTCCCGAAGATGGATGAGGCGGCTCCCGCCTCTGTTACGAACACGCACTAGACTATAGACTGGAACGATCACAAAGACAACCTCGTCCGAAAAGTGCCAGTTTTTATAGCAGAGCGGAAGGCTCCAGAAAACTCTGGGAAAAGGGCCCGACACACTCCCAATTCTCATTGGATAATCAAATACATACCAGAAGGTTTTGATTGGCGAAAAATAAATGTACAGAATTGTTCATTGGCCAACATCTTAAGTTGGCGGGAAGTGATACAGTAGAAGTGTTATAAACTTTAGCACACCGAAAACAAAGTATAAACAATTCAGTTTAGGGAACCTTAACATACAAAATTACTCTTGAAATTTAATAGTTCATCTTCACACCAGAGGTCACAACATAAATTTATACTAGCGACATCTGTTGAGAAATGTTCAAATTTCTTGTACTAGTTGTTGCAAGCCTTATATTTCAGATGGCATTCTCCAAGGCGCTTAATTTAAATGCACAGGGCGGGTTTACCTCCGGTACACTGCCAAAAGGTAATTTTACAAAAAAAAAAAATAATAATAATAATCGTATGGCCTCAGCTACCGTGTGCAAACATTTCGATTTGACGCCATCTGGCTGTCTGCTCGTCAATTTCGACGTTCCGTTTTACTCTAGGTCCGTTAGATGACAGACAGAGTAAACCGGATCTCTCTTGGGCGTCTATGGGTGAGATTTAACTAATTTTGTCGGGTAAATACCAAATGTACCACCAGAGATCTTTTACATGCCGACATCGTACGACATGGAGTGTCGAATGGATTTTTTTCCGCCCTTCAAAAATCCGACTACCTCTGCCGGGTTTGAACCCGCTATCTTGGGATCCGGAGGCCGACACTCTACCACGAACCCACAGAGGCAGAATGTCTTATATATGGAAATCCTGTACTAAATATTGACATTCATGTTTTGACATATATCTTCTAATTATTATTATTATTATTATTATTATTATTATTATTATTATTATTATTATTATTATTATTATTATTATTATTATTATTATTCCGAGGTATCTGTGGAACAGCAGAGGTGAAAGAAGATGCGGGGGTGAACGGGCCTCAAAATACGAAATTAAAGTTAATTTAAAATTTAACAAGGTTATATTTTCTTTTCAAAATCAAGAAATAACAAGCATGGCAGGTACAGAGTAGCTAGGCAACAAAAGTACAATTACAGTATTTACAGGATTTGGGCTTCGAGCCCCGAACTCACAATTCTTGAGCAATTAGCCAAACTTTACCCCAAAACAAGTTTTAACAGAGGGGCAGAAAACCCCATTCATGCCCAGGAGCACTTGCTCCAAATTACACAGTAAAGCCTCCTTGAGGCGCGCAGAAAACAAAATTTTCAAGAAAGAGCAACTCGCTCTCAAAATTTAAGCCTGTCAAAGGCCACACCAAATTCCACCTTCAAGCTGTCCTCTAAGGACATAAACACAGGGGTAAAATACCCAACCTATTGAGGCCTATTAAGTGGGAAAAGGTTAATTACATGGCCTCTAAAATACCAATTTGAGAGGAGGCGATCTGCACTCCTAATACATTTGTTTAAAACCTAATCTGGCTCTAGGCCGCCCATACTAAAGAGGTGACTTATAGAAGGAAACAATTTACATTACGTTAAGGAAGAAAGGTTGTGAAAATAAGTTCACCTCAATGCAATATGATTGGGAGCTCGAGAGGGTTAAGCACTCCCTATCCCAATATGTAGTTAAACAGAAATAATCGACACCGAGTGTCTTTACATTATTAAAGGAAGGTTACATGGAAAAGGCTTCGGACCTGCCCCGAGAGTTAAACTGCTGAGCTAGCAAGAAAAGAAGTTATTAAAAGGCCATTACCTTGTGGATGAACTGCTGCCCGAAGAAGGAGGCGCTTCCCGCCCCCTGCTACGTACTTTACACACTGAAAGATGTTACAGAAGAGGCCCGGAGACCCGAAAATCAGCAGTTTATATACTCTCGCGGAAAGTTCGAGGCGTTTCAGGAATGAGAACACCCTCCCACAAAAACTTTATTGGCTAGGGTTAAGCAACCTATCCCCTTTGGAGAAGATACACCTGATTTGTCAGAAATTAATTAAAGAAATTCGGGATTGGCTAAATTCAAAACAAGGGGAAAGAAAGGGTTATACAGCCAACTTAAACAATAACAGAAAGAAATTTAACAAGGAACAAACTTTTGAAATAAAAATTTCTCCAAAAAACAGTTCTTTCACTTCGCACTAGGGTGCACCATTGTAGTTCTTCAGTAGTGTCCTCTAGAAGAGAAAGTTCACACTTCTTACTACAGGTAAAACAAAAATACATCGAAAACGACCCAGTTCAGAAACTTCAAAATTTCCAAGTAGTGACATCTTCTGAGAAACTTGAAAATTAACACATTAGATAAAGTTCAGACTTCCTCCAGTAGGGGAGTTTCAACTGGCGCAAGGTTTGAATTAGCGGCGTGGAGGTGTACCGCCCGGTACAATTATTATTATTATACCAAAAGAGTGTCCGCCTTCATCGCTAAATGATTAGCATGCTAGCCTTCAGTTCAAGGAGTACCGGATTTGATACCCGGCTGGGTCGGTGATTTGAATTTTCATTGGTTAATTTCTCTGGTTCGGAGGCTGGTTATTTGTGCCGTCCTCAATAGTCTAATTCATCTTAGGTAGAGTCCCCTCCCCACAGACGCGTAGGTCACTTATAGGTTGTCAACACTGAAGACCTGCACTAGGCCTCTACGAATGCCAAGCGAGTTGACTGTACAATCCGTGCCATGTAACTGTTAGTGTGTATTCGGGAGATGATGGATTTGAATTCCATTGTCGACAAGTCTGAGGATGGTTTTCCGTGGTTTCCCATTTTCAAACCGGGCAAATACGGGTCTGTATCACTTTAAGCCCACGGCCACTACCTTCCCAATAATAGCCCTTTTCTATGCTTACGAAGTTGAAAAATTTGCGTGAGTTTTTTCAATTATTACTATTATTACTTTATTGTTATTCACCCAACGAGTTATCTCTACGCTTTTATGAATCCTGCAGCGGTAAACTTGTATTCTGGTGAAATCCCACCATCTATATCCCTGAAGATGTTTCTTCGAAGTTTCCCATTTTTATACCGTACAATTGCCAGGAATGTATCTTCATTGCAGACAATGGTCACTGCTTTCCCAGTCTTGGCCTTTTTCCCATCCATGTTCACTGAAAATCCTTTACGTGTTAGCGTAACATTAAACAAATGGGGAAAAAATGGAAGTGGTTAACAATGGCTTGTGGCCTCCAGAGGGGCCAAGTGCACGTCTGTGAGAATGTGACCATATCTGTGATGACTTCTAATGCTGAGGACGGCATACCCTCTCCCCGACCCTTCGGAATTAACCTATGAAAGCTAAAATCCCCGAAGCGGCCTGGACCCCTTGGACCAAAGGCCAGCACGCTAGCCATTAAGTCATGGAGGCGAACTAATGGAAATTGTGATCCAATCTCGATATTAATAGTGTTTAAAATAGACCATATGTGGCAAGAAAATGTGATACGCCATATAACACTCTAAGGTAGAATTATTTTACAGGGATACCCCCCACCCCCCACCCCCGCCTCCCCACACCAGCTGTAGAGGTGAGTGTAATAATTTTCTTCCCACCTTTGGGCCTGCGCCGATTCCCGGTTTTCCTAGGACTACTTTCACAGGATGAACAATGATTAAAAACTACACAGTTGCTCATTTAATGTATTAATTTTATTAATTAAAATATACTCACCGGGCGAGTCGGCCGTGCGGTTAGGGTTTCGCAGCTGTGAGCTTGCATCCGGGAGACAGTGGGTTCGAAGCCCACCGTCGGCAGCCCTGAAGACGGTTTTCCGTGGTTTCCCATTTTCACACCAGGCAGATGCTGGGCCTGTACGTTAATTAAGGCCATGGCCTCTTCCTTCCCACTCATAGGCCTTTCCTATCCCATCGTCGCCATAAGACCTTTCTGTGTCGGCGCAACGTAAAACAGCTTGCAAAAAATATTATAATAATGTGTATAAGCACTCAGTTCAAGCACCACTCTGGTGTCGCGTTTGTAGGCGCACTGGAAAACGACACTGTCAAGCCCCCCTTTCATAACCAGCAGTGAATAATTTCTTTGGGGCTCCAGGAGAAGTTGCCATCGTTATGAAGAACAATGCTATGGGATAGTTTAGGTAAAATTAGAAATATCAATATTACCATTCTTGGCTACCCGTGGAATATATGAATACACAACTAAACGAAATGCACTGTTCGAGATATCGAATACCTACTTCACCGATGGCATAATAATAATAATAATAATAATAATAATACCGAGCTCGAGAGCTGCAGTCGCTTAAGTGCGGCCAGTATCCAGTATTCGGGAGACAGTAGGTTCGAACCCCATTGTCGGCAGCCCTGAAAATGTTTTTGCGTGGTTTCCCATTTTCACACCAGGCAAATGCTGGGGCTGTACCTTAATTAAGGGCACGGCCGCTTCCTTCCCACTCCTAGCCCTTCCCTGTCCCATCGTCGCCATAAGACCTATATGTGTCGGTGCGACGTAAAGCAATTAGCCTTTCTTTCCAATAATAATAATAATAATAATAATAATAATAATAATAATAATAATAATAATAATAAGTGCGTATGGACTCCGGAGAGGCTTGGTGCGAGTCATTCGAACTAACGCCTATAGGCGGCGCGTCTGGGATGATGGGGCCCTACATGTGATGAATTACAGTGGAATATCGATATCTCGAATCACCTTGGGAGCTAAATTTTATTTCGAGTTATCGAAATTTCGAGATATAGGTGAATACCGTTTTTGAGCATGTCTAGCAGATAATTGAATCATATGTATCTACGTGCTTATACTGAATACATTATTTTCAACAGTATTTAAAAATATACATACATACATACATACATACATACATTATCATTATAGACTGTTATGCCTTTCAGCGTTCAGTCTGCAAGCCTCTGAGAATTTACTAAAAGTCGCCACAATCCTCGATTTGCAACTAGTGTTGTGACCTCATTTAGTTCTATACATCTTATCTTTAAATCGTTAGAAACCGAGTCTAACCATCGACGTCTTGGTCTCCCTCTACTTCTTTTACCCTCCATAGCAGAGTCCATTATTCTCGTAGGTAACCTATCCTCCTCCATTCGCCTCACATGATCCCACCACTGAAGCCGGTTTATGCGCACAGCTTCATCCATCGAGTTCATTCATAAATTAAGCCTTTATCTCCTCATTCATACATACAAACTCTATTTTACGCCATCACTTTAATAATAACCCCTTATTATAATAACTTTTTGAAGACAGAGTACAGTACATGCAATAGTGAAACAAGAAACATACCTCGGTTAACACCATTGGAAAAAATCCGATAGTCTCTTCTGTTTGTTACGGTTACCCTTTCCTTTCACGTTGAAACTTCTCGTCAATACTACGCAGATGAGATTCGTAAATGGAGCTTGTCATCCGCGTCTTCGAGGGTTGCTTTCGTACGTGGCCGTTAATTAATTCACACCCGAGAAACAGCGAGGTTTTGCTGATTTTCCGATCACTAGAAGTTTTAGTTTTACGATTCCCGTCATATTAGCTCCCAGCATCACTGCAAACCTTTCTTTACTTGTTAACCGTTCCTCAAAACCATAAATGTCGTATTGCACAGTAAATGTTGCATAAACTTCGAGTAGAGTATATTTTGCTTCAAGGGAGGAAATGTTTGCTTCGAGAAATCGAGAAATTCGTGTGACCGATTTCGAGTAATAGAGAAATAAATACATGTAAAGAATAGGAAAAACGGCCGGGAAATTTAAGTTACTTCGAGATACTGAAAATTCGTGTAATGGGGGTTCGAGATATTTAGGTTCGACTGTATAAAGTTGAAGACGCACAGTTCCCGAGCCAGAGGGATTAACTACTGAAGGATAAAAGGCACGACCGGTCTGGGATTCTAACCTAGAACCCCTTGGACTAAAGGCCAGCACGCTAACCATTTAGCCATGGAGCTGGACTGATGGTGTAATGAGTGGATAAACATTCTAGAAAAATGACGAATTACTATACCGATGGACATCGTAGTAAAGAAATGTACCGAAACTGGTCTACTTGTTGTTCAATATGTTTACTGTCTGGCATCGAAAACCTAGAAACAAAGGCGCAGTCAAGCAGGACATTCGTCCTCCTTAGCCAACTGGCAATGAGATTGGGCACCAGTCACACTAACCGCGAAATTATGGTCACAAACAGGGGTGAAAGTCCCCTATCAAATACAATTACGGAGTAAACCATAGGATTATTATTAAGAATCTGTGAATATTTACTCGAAATACATGTAATTGCCGGTAGACGTGACTGCTTGCCTCAGCGACATTTATTTACCTACCGAATGAAAATATGAAAAAAATAAAATAAATAACGCTTATGTCACAGAGAAATTGGCTTGCGATAAGCAATCACTTGATCACTTATCTGTGTTCTTGGACACACATGAACCGGGCGAGTTGGCCGTGCGCGTAGGGGCGCGCGGCTGTGAGCTTGCATCCGGGAGATCGCGGGTTCGAGCCCCACTGTCGGCAGCCCTGAAAATGGTTTTCCGTGGTTTCCCATTTTCACACCAGGAAAATGCTGGGGCTGTACCTTAATTAAGGCCACGGGCGCTTCCTTCCAACTCCTAGGCCTTTCCTGTCCCATCGTCGCCATAAGACCTATCTGTGTCGGTGCGACGTAAAGCAAGTAGCAAAAAAAAAAAAAAATGGACACACATGATAACGATGAGGCAACGAGATGGTTAGAAAATAGGGAAGACTTGTTACTACAAATTCGTCAGCTTCATAAGAGACATTAGAAGCAAGCAACTAGGCTGGATAAATAGAAAACACGCGATGTGATTCTCAAGCCTCCCCCCCCCCCCCCACCTCCTCTACTCAATGGGCATCGGCGTAATTAAATTATATTTTCTGTCTAAGTTGAACGAATCGAATACTTGTTCTAGTTGTAATTTTATTTCAGTTAATGGCATATCGAAATTAGCAACAATATGTGCATATTGCGTCACGATTTAACTGTCCAGACCGACTCCATTTTCGTATCTTAACAAATGAACAAAAAAGAGAGCATTTATTCCTGTCTCTGCGATGTCTACTCTAGTATTTTCTTTCTTTCTCAATCCGTTTACCCTCCAAGATTGATCTTTCCCTCTGTCTTTCCCACCTCTACCGCTTCAAGGGCAGTGTCCTGGAACGTGAGACTTTGGATCAAGGATACAGCTGGTGAGGAGGACCTCGCTCGGGCGACTTCACCTGCTATGCCGAACAGGGGTTTCGTGGCGGGAATGGGAAGATTGGAAGAAAGAGGCAAGCGCAAGGCCTAGAGGAGAAGTGGGAAAGAACGGAAAACCACTTAGAGGATGGCTGAGACGGGAATCGAACCCACCTCTACTCAGTTGACCTCCCGAGGTTGAGTGGACTCCGTTCCAGCCCTCGAATCACTTTTCAAATTTCGTGGAAATGGTTTTCCGTGGTTTCCCACTTCTCCTCCAGGAAAATGCCGGGATGGTACCTAACTTAAGGCCACGGCCGCTTCCTTCCCGCTTCCTTGTCTATCCCTTCCAGTCTTCCCATCCCCTCACAAGGCCCCTGTTCAGCATAGCCGGTGAGGCCGCCTGGACAAGGTACTGGTCATTCTCCCCAGTTGTATCCCCCGACCCAAAGTCTGAAGCTCCAGGACACTGCCCTTGAAGCGGTAGAGGTGGGATCTCTCGCTGAGTCCGAGGGAAAACCGACTCTGGAGGGTAAACAGATTAAGAAGAAGAAGAAGAAGAAGAAGAAGAAGAAGAAGAAGAAGAAGAAGAAGAAGAACTCCCGCCGAAATAAGTAAGGGATAAAATGAAATTAATATTAGATAATTAACTCCTTGTCCGAGTCACGCGTCCTTAAAGGCCAAATGCTACCTGCAACGTGGGATGATCAACGCGGTGTCGTGTTCCCCACTTCCGCTCATTTCGTCAGCTTTATTTTTTCCACATATGTCTAGGATATTACTCATCTCGTCCTTCCAGTCGCATCCGGTGTGTTCGATCAGTTTACATAATTTATTTCTGTACTAAGTAAAAAGAGAAAATGAAGTTCTCCTTTTTCAGCTAGTTCCCACTGATGCGGGTGTTTGAATGTCATTATCGAACCTAAACCAAATCCTAGAATAGATCCAAATTCTGTATAATTTTATTCGAAATGAGATCAGCGTGACCTGTGGCTGATTCTGAATTACGATTTTCGCACTTGATATCAGAAATATCCACTGCTCTTTCTGTAATTGCCAGAATAACTCAAATTCCGGTTATGTTGGAGGTCATTTTTTCTAGTTGGTTAAGGTCACACTAACACATCGAAGGTTTTCGGTGATGCAAAGATGGGAGCGGGATAGTATTGGGAAGGTAAAGGCCGTGGATCCCAGCATTTGCCTGGTGTGAAAATGGGAAACCACGGAAAACCATCTTCAGGGCTGCCGACAGTGGGATTTGAACGCAACATCTCCCGAATGCAGGCTCACAGCTACATGACCAAGATCTCTTGGTTGTTCGATTACTTCTGAAAATTATGCTTGTTGACGATGCTTGTTGTTTAAAGGGGCCTAACATCTAGGCCATCGGCCCTACTGAAAATTAGTCATTCGTGGATTTCAGGAACAAACTCTACTGAAGTTTGAACTAAAACTGGCGTACGATATACATTGTACCTCGGAGAATACATACAGTTAGTAAATACTATACTAGAGGTAGCACTGGCGCTGCGGTTGCGTGCGAAGTTGAGTGAGCGCGCCGTTGGGCAAAAGCTAAATTTTTTTTTTTGCTAGTTGTTTTACGTCGCACCGACACAGATAGGTCTTACGGCGACGATGGAACAGGAAGGAGCTAGGAGTGGGAAGGAAGTGGCCGTGGCCTTAATTAAGGTACAGCCCCAGCATTTGCCTGGTGTGAAAATGGGAAACCACGGAAAACCATTTTCAGGGCTGCCGATAGTGGGGTTCGAACCTACTATCTCCCGAATACTGGATACTAACCGCACTTAAGCGACTGCAGCTATCGAGCTCGGTAAAAGCTGGATTATATGGCACCGTCACTACTGGAGTTTCTCTTAAGGAAAATATCAGTCTCCTGGGCAGGTTATGGCCGCACAGGGAGGTTCATAAAAGGCAATATCGTATCAGTTCACAGGCATGTGTATTTGAAATTGATTTTCGTGCGAATAAAATAATAATTTGTGTGTGGTTTGGCCTACTTGCGCTGACTTCGCGGTTTCTTTCCTTGTCGGCGTAAATTAGATTCTTTGGAATTTACCATGAAGACTGAAATTAATGTTTTAGGAAATATAAGGGAAGACATTTTTCTTTCACTGAATGGCCATGTCCTTGAAAGCGAATATCCAGAAAATCCAGTGAAAGAGTATCCTATAGGCCCATTTATACGTACATCGGTTTGGCAGATCATACAGGCATGATCCCAATGTTAGAAGTAGGTTAACAAAGGCAATTTTATTTCGTAACCAGTAGGTTGATGCACTGTTACTCTTCATTATAATCAGAAAGTAATGTTGATTTCTCGACATATTTCTTTCAGCGCTGATGATATTGACGGGTATAATTGGCTCCTCATGGCCATGATTACTCAGTGTTTAGAGGTTAACCTGGTGTATTTCTTTTCCTTTCTTGTAATGCCACTGATGTGCATTATACCGAGCGAGTGGATGAGGGTTTTGGGTCGCGTAGCTGTGAACTTGAATTCGGCGAGGATAGGAATTGTGCCGGCTGAACCTGTCCAGCCCCCGCTTTTTCCAGCACAAATTTCTCATAAAGTGACCGGGATTTGAACCACGGAACCCAGCGGTGAGAGGCTGGCGCGCTGCCGCCTGAGCCACGGAGGCCCTAGATATTTTAATAATAATAATAATAATAATAATAATAATAATAATAATAATAATAATAATAATAATAATAATAATAACAATACCGGGCGAGTTGGTCGCGTGGTTAGTGGTGCGTGGCTGTGAGCTTGCATCTGGGAGATAGTGGGCTCGAACTCCACTGTCAGTAGCCCTGAGGATGCTTTCCCATGGTTTCCCATTCTTACACCAGGCAAATGCTGGGGATGTACCTTACTTAAGGCCACGGCCGCTCCCTTCCCACTCCAAGCCCTTTCCTATCACATCGTGTCTATAAAATCCGTCTATGTCGGTGCGACGTAAAACAAATTGTAAACAAACAAAATATTATTTTAAATATCTCTTCAATCATATAATTTACCACTCTCACTTTTCATTAAAGGAAGTAATTTTACAACTTAAAATCTTAAAGCAAATCACACATTTCACGAAAAGCTAAATAAAAATCATCATAATAGACTGAAACCACAACCGAGTGTCATATTTCCATTTGTAATCATGTTTAGGAAATAGTGATAACAATGATGATGAATGATGGTAGTAATAATAATAACGTTATTGGCTTTACGTCCCACTAGTTACTTTTAAGGTTTTCGGAGACGCCGAGGTGCCGAAATTTTGCCCCACGGGAGTTCCTTTGGGTACCGGCAAATTTTCGACACGAGACTGACATGTTTAAGCACCAAATGTCACAGGACTGTGCTAGGATCGAACCTGCCAACTTGGGCTCAGGATGCCAGCGCCTTAACAGGCCAGGACAACATTTTGTCCACTTTGCTCCAAAATCTCGCCAACGCTTTTAGGCCGAAAAACTTGCTTATTCGCTTCGTACGAGGCAGAATGTTTTCGGTTGTTGAGCAGAATTATGCCGAATTCCTGTCCATTTATTACATTTACACAAAATATTCTAAAAGTATATTGTTAGAAGACTTAACACGAACAGTAAATTGATTTTGTTTACTTAACTGCAGTTGAACACCGTCCTCTCTTATCAAGCATTTGTCCTGTATTTCTTCCTTTTGGTCTTTCTTTCTAGTGCAAAGAAATATCGCAAGTATACTGTAGTCTCTGAGAATGTTTACATGTAAGAATTTAAAACTATTACAATATCCCCACAGTCTTAAAAGTCCCCTATTTACAGTACAATGATAAGCACAGAGGAGCGAGCTTTTTACCAAACAGTTGAGATTTCAACATGCTCCGCTGGCTACAATAATTCTCTCGCAGACGGTGGCGCCGCTGCTACCACTAGTGTAGTATTTACTAACTCTATGGGACAACATAATCACTACTTTTGAGGTGGACTGTGGCTGCGGAAATTTGAATTTAACAGTCTTCATTGTGACTCAAGATGTGTTTTATGACTAAAAGTATATTTATGGTTTCAGAATTTCACCAGTTTTCTTTCTGTCTTTCTTTCTTTCTTTCTTTCTTTCCTAATCTGTTTGCTGTCCAAGCCCGGCTGAGTGGCTCAGACGATCCCAACTCGGTAGGTTCGATCCTGACTCAGTTCAGTGGTATTTGAAGGTGTTCAAATACGTCAGCCTCGTGTTGCAAGATTTACTCGCAGGTAAAAGAAATCCTACGGGACTAAATTCCGGCACCTCGGCGTCTCCGAAAGCCGTAAAAGTAGTTAGTGGGACGTAAAGCAAATAGCATTATTATTATTATTATTATTATTATTATTATTATTATTATTATTATTATTATTATTATTTGCTTTACATCGCACCGACACAGATAGGTTTTATGGCGACGATGGGATAGTAAAGGCCTAGGGATGGGAAGGAAGCGGCCTTGGGCTTAATTAAAGTGCAGCCCCAGAATTTGCCTGGTGTGAAAATGGGAAACCACGGAAAATCATCTTCAGGGCTGCCGACAGTGAGGTTCGAGGCCACTATCTCCCAGATGCAAGCTCACAGCCGCGCACCACTAACCGCGCGACCAACTCGCCAAGTATTATTATTATTATTATTATTATTATTATTATTATTATTATTATTATTATTATTATTATTATTATTATTATTATTATTATTGCGCCAATTGAAACTCCTCTACAGGAGAAAGCCTGAACTTTAAAAATCTGTATTAACTCAACGGTTTCTCCGAAGATGACTCTGTGTGAATTTTGATGTGTTTTTGTTGGTCATTGATCAAGAAGTGTGGACGTTCTCTACCAGATGTCTCTACAAAAAATTATGATCATGCACTCTGGTGTAAAGGAATGTACCTTCTTGAAGAAATTTTGTATTCCTAAGTTTTGTTTTTATTAAATTTTGTTCTGTGTTTTGTGGGTTGGCAACATTGATCCTTCTTTCCGCCTGTTATGAATTTAACCAATCACCAATTTCTGTAATTAATTTTCCTCCAATCATTGTTTTCTTCTTCGATATGGATATGTTGCTCTAAGCTATCCAATAAAAGCGAGAGGGTGTGTCTACTCATTCCTGAAAGGTCTCGAATTTTCCACGAGGGTATAAAACTGCTGTTTTCCTTGTCTCGGGGCCACTAGTATAACATCTAACTCAGTGTGTGGATATGTAGTAGGGGGCGGGAAGCGCCTCTTTCTTCAAGCAGCAGCTCTTCAACAAGGTAATGACCTTTTAATATCTTCATTTCTTGCTAGCTCAGCAGTTTAACTCTCGGGGAGGGTTCGAAACCTTTAATATGTAACCCATCTCTTTAAAATGTAAATTCCTTTCAGTCTATGTAAAAACTACAAATATCTTTTACTGTAAAGCGGGGATAGATAGTGCTTTACCCTCTCGAGCTCCCCTTCATTTTGAAATTAAGGTGACCACGTTTTCATAACCGTTTCTTCTCTTCCTTAATGTGTTAAAATTTTTTCATACGGGTCACCTCCCTAGCTTGGGTTTAGCCCCTGTATTATCGGCCTAGCGCCACATAGGTTTTAAAACAAAAACTTTAGTGTAGGAGTGCAAGTAATCGCCTCCATCCGTTTGTTTTCGGCCATTTAAATTAACTTAGTTTTGCAGTCGAAGGCCCAGTAGATTGGGTACAAGTTGCCCCTGTTGATTTATAAGTTTGCCTTAAGGGCAGTTGAGTGTAAGGTCTGCTTATGGCCTCCTGATAGGCTTGAACTATTGAGAGCAGGTCCGCTCTTTCCTAAATTTGATTCCTGTGCGCCTCTAGGAGGCTTAACATTGTAATTAGGAGCAAGTGCTCCTTGGTATGATGGGGTTCTCTGCCCCTTTGTTTAATTCTGTACCTTGGTAAAGTTGGGCTAATAGCTCAAGGATTGTCATTGTGGGGCTCGAAGCCCAGATCTTGTAATCATCCCCTAACACTTGTAATTTCTTTGTACCTGATTTTGGCTTGTTGTTGACTTCTTAGGTTTTCAAATTCTGTGTCACCACTGTTAAGTTTTGAAAATATAACCTTGGTTGAAATTTTAATTCATTTTTCGAACTTGTAGTTAGACCCATTCCAGCCCGCACCTTCTTTCACCTCTGCTGATCCATCAAAACTCCGTAACAATTATTGTTATTATTATTATTATTATTACTATTATTAAAATATCCAGAGCCTCCGTGGTTCAGGCGGCAGCGCGCCAGCCTCTCGCCGCTGGGTTCCGTGGTTCAAATGCCGGTCACTCTATGAGAGATTTGTGCTGGACAAAGCGGAGGCGGGACAGGTTCAGCCGGCACAATTCCTATCCTCGCCGCTAGATGGGGGCTTCATTCATTCTATTCCTGACCCATTCGAGTGACTGGAAACAGGCTGCGGATTTTCATTTTCATTAAAATATCCAAACACCAAGAAGGCGTTGTGCTAGATCAACGAACGTTGGCGGGCGTGTTTATACATCCGAAAAATGACGTTGATTCTAATTTCCCTCGATTCCCATTAGCGTGGCGCTAGTAGCGGCCGCTTGACGTTGCACATCAGGTTTGCTTTAAATACGGGCTGTACTGTGCGAGAGCGTTAATTACATGTGAGATTGGACGGAGTGACTGAGAGTGGTTCAAGAATGCCTTTACAACGACGAAGAAAAACATGAAATTGCGTATGGCTTTTAGTGCGGGGAGTGTCCGAGGACAAGTTGGGCTCGCCAGATGCAGGTCTTTTTATTTGACTGCCGTAGGCGACCTGCGCGTCGTGATAATGATGAAATTATTATGAAGACGACACTTTCACCCAGCCCCCGTCCCAGCGAAATTAACCAATTAAGGTTAAAATTCCCGACCCTGCCGGGAATCGAACCCGGGACCCCTGTGACCAAAGGCCAGCACGCTAACCATTTATCCATGGAGCCGGACAAACAACCAGTCTCATCAGCTCACTGCCGTATAATAGGGCTACGTGAAGGTGGATTTTCCTTCCGCGCTATTGCAGAACGACTTGGCAGGAATGTCTCCATTGTGCTTGCGTGCTGTCAGCGGTGGTTACGAGAAGGTACGCTCACAAGAAGACCGGGCTCCGGACGTCCCCGTGGCACTACCGAGAGGGAGGACCGTCGTACTCGGCGTATGGCTGTGACGCAGCGGACTGCGTCTGCAGCAGCAATTCGAGCAGCAGTTGGAACCACAGTGACGAAACGAACTGTTCGAAATCGGTTACCTGAAGGACAGCTCCGATTCAGACGCCCTGCGGCGTGCATTCCACTTACCTCAAACCACCGCGGTCTGCGACTTCAGTGGTGTCAAGCAAGAGCTCATTGGAGGATGGAGTGGAAGTCCATTGTATGTTCCGATCAAAGCCGGTTCTGGCTTGGTGCCAGTGAAGGCCGTGTGTTGGTTAGAAGGGGATCAAGTAAGCGCCTGCATTCCACCTTTCTGCAGCGTCGACAGACTGGACCTACACCGGGAGTTCTGGTCTGGGAAACAATTTCCTATAACAGCAGGAACACTCTCGTGGTTATCCCTCGCACCCTGACTGCAGATGTCTGGTGATTCGACTTGTTATGCTGCCATTCATGAACAGCATTCCCGGGGCTGTTTT
Organism: Anabrus simplex; assembly: GCF_040414725.1. Classification (NCBI taxonomy): domain Eukaryota; kingdom Metazoa; phylum Arthropoda; class Insecta; order Orthoptera; family Tettigoniidae; genus Anabrus; species Anabrus simplex. The sequence continues at coordinate 804,743,888 of NC_090266.1, forward strand.
CCAACAGGATAATGCACGCCCCCATGCCGCTGTTCTAACCCAACGTGCTCTACAGAGTGTAGACATGCTGCCTTCGCCTGCTCGATCCCCGATCTGTCCCCAATCGAGCACGTATGGGACATCATTGGACGACAAATCCAGCGTCATCCACAACCGGCATTAACCGTCCCTGTATTGACCGACCAAGTGCAGGAGGCATGGATCTCCATCCCACAAGCTGACATCCGGCACATGTACGATACAATGCACGCACGTTTGCATGCCTGGAGTCAACAGTCAGACGTTACACCGGTTATGAATGGACCAGCCTGGGACACTTGTGATGTCTTTCCTCGCGCGGATATTAACCTGTAGTCTTGTACGTTTAATCAATTAAATATGTTACCTCTAAAAATACATTGCCAACATTTCCTTATTCTACATTCCTTATTTCATTGTGTTTGGATACTTTTTACCGCCAGTGAATTTTTATTTATTTCTAAAAAGTAATTTCCTTTCCCCGTTTCTCAAGAGGTATTTCCTTGCATTTTGGTCGGTGCATATTTTTAAATTCGAGAGCTCAATTGGACTATATTGCTATTGACCTTTCCAAGGCATTACATAGGGTAGTCCATGAGAGACTATAATGAGGGCTACAGATACGTCCTAATCCAACCCACCTAAATATAAATGGCTCTTTTCAAGTCCAAGTAAACAAATCATTCATTTGAAGCGAGTAGGTAGGACACCTTGCCACATCCAACGTATCAAAGTATGTAAAGAGTGACGGATCAGAATTCGAGTTTTTTCTTTGTATCCAGGCTTCTCACCCACCACAGAACGTGCTTTTTCCAACTGAGCTATTAAAAGACTTGGCGTCCGAATGCAGTTCATAGCCCATTCGGTATCTTTTCGTCAGTGGCGTGTACTGAGGGCTACCAAGGCTATCAGTGAAGCCCAAACCTCAATTGAGAATGATGGAAGTCTAAAGTACATTATAATGTAAGCATCTGACACATTGTTCCATTTACAAAACTTGAAAGGAGCGAGAAAAACGTCACACGTCTTTCTGAGAGCAAGGCATTGGAGACTGATATTGCAGCCCAGACTCTCGCCCCTCTCCCCTCGACTGGCCACACGCGGCGTGCTGCAGTATAACGGTTAGGAGCGTTGAACGAGGGGGATAGGTGTGCTAGGCTTCGGTCCGTCAGATCGCCACTGCTAACAATCAACCATGCGTTACTCATCGTATATACTTCGTCACCTCATACTTCTGACTTAATGATATAGATAAGAGAGTGCTGGTATTTCTGTAACCATTTCGGTGTCCGGACATTTCTTACCACGGACATTCCGTACCACTTGATTTTTGAGGACATTTCGTACCACCTAGGTCGTTATCTACCTGCGAAAGGTTTTTCCGTAATCCCCAAATATTTACGCCCGGACAATCCGTACCACTGGATGTCAAATTGGAATTCCAATTTCACGCCAGCGGGTGTAATGAGCCTGAGAGACACACTTTAGAAATCAGAAACAAAAATAATTTACATTTGCTGAAGAGAACTACTGAATATTAGTTTAATAACTGCCGTGTTAACCATACTCATCACTTATGTTGTCCGACTCGTTGGTTGAACGGTCAGCGTACTGGCCTTCGGTTTCGAGGGTCCCGGGTTCGATTCCCGGCAGGGCCGAGGATTTTAACCTTAATTGGTTAATTCCTACGGCACGGGGGCTGGGTGTATGTGTCGTCTTCATCATCATTTCATCCTCATCAAGACGCGCATGTCGCCTACGGGAGTCAAATAGAAAGACCTGCACCTTGGCGAGCCGAACCCGTCCTGGGATGTCCCGGCACTAAAAGCCATACGACATTTCATTTCATCACTTATGTTTACATAGATATCATAAGAAAGTCGATTTCTTGAAGTATAAAGCCTGAAACAAAACAATACAATAGAAATATACATTATGTTCGGGTGCAATGTGCCTGACGAGCTCAAGGATGGGTAATTATTTATAAATTACTGCATTATTTCATTATCAAGTAAGTAAAATAAAAGATTCTGATGAACTGGCCGATATGGGCTTGAAGGTCGCGCGGAAACAGTAAACTACTGAAAGGTGGAAGTAGCTAGGTCCCTGCGTATGGCGAATACGAGATACGAATTAACACGTGTACCAATCAGGTCAGTTGCGCCCGACGGAAGGTTAATATCAGCAGTGGTCACACCGTGAGGAGGCTTCTGCGCCGTTCATGGACACTGGATATACAAATGAATGAAAATGAAAGGTATTTCACTCCCGTTTACCGAGGCGGTAAAGGCGTGCTTGGTTCGCCCGGAAGGACGTGGGTTCGAATCCCCGTCAGGAAGTCGTAAAATTTAAATGTCCGCCTCTGTGGTGTAGTGGTTAGTGTGATTAGCTGCCACCCCCGGAGGTCCGGGTTCGATTCCCGGCTCTGCCACGAAATTTGAAAAGTGGTACGAGGGCTGGAACGGGGTCCACTCAGCCTCGGGAGGTCAAATGAGTAGAGGTGTTTTCGATTCCCACCTCAGCCGTCCTGGAAGTGGTTTTCCGTGGTTTCCCACTTCTCCTCCAGGCGAATGCCGGGATGGTACCTAACTTAAGGCCACGGCCGCTTCCTTCCCTCTTCCTTGCCTATCCCTTCCAATCTTCCCATCCCTCCACAAGGCCCCTGTTCAGCATAGCAGGTGAGGCCGCCTGGGCGAGGTACTGGTCATTCTCCCCAGTTGTATCCCCGACCAAGAGTCTGAAGCTCTAGGACACTGCCCTTGAGGTGGTAGAGGTGGGATCCCTCGCTGAGTCCGAAGGAAAAGCCGAACCTAGAGGGTAAACAGATGATGATGATGAAAATGAAAACCTACAACCTGTTTTCCAGTCAGTGACCGGGTCAGGGATGTAATGAATGAATCATATATAGGCTGTTATTACGATGGGGTCGCCACTCCCAAAGTGATATATTAATGAATGATAGATGCTACGAAATGAGAATGGAGAGTGTTGCTGGAATGAAAGATGACAGGGAAAACCGGAGTACGCGGAGAAAAACCTGTCCCGCCTCCGCTTTATCCAGCACAAATCTCACATGGAATGACCGGTATTTGAACCACGGTATCCAGCAGTGAGAGGCCGACGCGCTGCCGTCTGAGCCACGGAGGCTCCATACAAATGAATACAGTACATTAATTAGGAAATCGTGTTAACTTCGCAATACTTCCATTCTCTTTCAAGTGGTACGGAATGTCCTCTCCTAAATATTTAACTGACACTTCGCAGGTAATCAGCCGGTGAAGTAGTACGAATTGTCCGGTGGTACGAAATGTCCGTGGTACGAAATATCCTAGAACCGGTATTTCACTCCCGTTTACCGAGGCGGTAAAGGCGTACTCGGTTCGCCCGGAAGGACGTGGGTTCGAATCCCCGTCAGGAAGTCGTAAAATTTAAGAAACGAGATTTCCACTTCCGGAAGTGCATATGGCCCTGAGGTTCACTCAGCCTACACCAAAAATGAGTACCAGGTTAATTCCTAGGGGTAAAGGCGGCCGGGCGTAGAGCTAACCACTCTACACCATCACGTGCCGAGGTTAACACTGGTGGAAGCCTTTACCTTCCACTCCTCCAAGGGCCTTCATGGCCTTTACAGGGGTGACTTTGCTTTGCTTTGCTTACTTCTGAAGACATTGCAGGGCTGCTGTTATAGGAGCAATATAGTATTCTCTTTTTGGAAAATCTGCTCAAATGAAATGCAATCTTTCAGCAATCTCTTTTGTTGGTTGGAATCGAACGTGTGATCATGGGTCGGACACCACCACTGATCTCCCAAGGAAGCTAATTAACCAGTGAAGGATGGGTACGACCGGTGAAAAAAACTATTTTTATTTAATAATAATAATAATAATAATAATAATAATAATAATAATGGGGCATGGCATCTGTATAGGCTTGGTGGTGACCTAATGAGGATAAAATGAGTGGCGAAGATGTCATAAAGACCCAGTCCCCAAGCCAGGTGAATTGACAGTATGAGGGGGTTGATTCTGAAAACTGAACCGCGGACATCGGACTAACGGCAAGCATTCTATCCATTTAGCCACAAAGCCGGACTTTCATTTGCTAAACCTTAGGCTACCATCTCCACTGATCAGGGGTTGAGCATTGGCAGTAGGAGAGGCCAGGACAGTAACTCGTGAAGCAGCCTTGACAACACAACACGGTTCTCCATTGGCTATTGGCTGCAGCTCAAAACGCTGAAGGCTTGTCGTTCACTAAACCAACCATCGAAGAGGGGTAACCTAAGTTTAGTGGTAGCCCATGTCTTAATCCCAGCATACGCCACTACTTTTCATAGTCTTCATATACAATAATAATGTTATTTGCTTTACGTCATACTACCTACCTTTACGGTTTTCGGAGACGCCGAGGTGCCGGGATTTAGTCCCGGAGGAGTTATTTTACGTGCCAATAAATCTACGGACAAGAGGCTGACGTATTTGAGCACCTTCAAATACCACCGGACTGATCCAGGATAGAACCTGCCAAGTTGAGGTCAGAAGGCCAGCGCCTCAACCCTCTGAGCCACTCAGTCCGACAGTCTTGTAACGTAAATGGTGTTCGTATCTGTGATTGATTTAAGAGTTCATTTTATTTTTGATTAATCCATTTACCCTCCAGGATTGATTTTTCCCCCAGATTCAGTGCGGGATACCACCTCTAGCGCCTCAAGGGCAGTGTCTGAAGCGTGAGATATTTGGTTGGGTATATAAGTAGGGAGCAGAACCATTACCTCGCGCAGGCGGCCTCACCTGCTATGCTGAACGGTGGCCTTGGGAAGATTGGAAGGGATAGACAAGGAAGAGGAAAGGAAGTGGCTGTGGCCTTAAGTTAGGTAACATACCATTCCGGCATTTGCTTAGAGGAGAAGTGGGAAACCACGGAAAACCACTTCGAGGATGGCTAAGGGGGGAATCGAACCCCCCTCTACTCAGTTGACCTTCCGAGGCTGAGTGGACCCCCTTCCACCCCCACGCACCACTTTCCAATTTCGTGGCAGAGCCGGGTGTCGAACCCGGGCCTCCGTGGGTTGCACTAACTACTACACCACACGGGTGGTCTCCTAGAAGATACACGCCCTGAATACAAGTCTCTGAGAGCTCCTCCGGAATGGAAGAACGCCGAGAGAACATCAATTAACGGTCTTCAGTTTTAATGTTTTGCTGTCGTTTGCAAAGAGCCAAGAGAAGCATTTTCTCTCATGTCATCACTTATTAGGGTGAAGGCTGCGCGAGGACGAATTCGACTCCTTCCGCTTACAAACTTCTTTTAGCAAGCACCGGATATCCTTTGCAACTCCACCTGTGGTATCAGCTGTTCTCAGACCATGCACGTGCCATTACAGCTGTACGCTCACTTGCCACAAGAAGTGAGTACTGTGGCTCAAACTAAGGCGCTTCAAACAAGGGCTAGCACGAAGAAACTTTATTTTACAGACAGAAATAAGGATATACAGTAGCAGAGCACTTTTGTCCCATTCCTTAGCTGAAAGGCCAGCGTTGAGGCCTTCAGGTCGGACGGTCCCGAGTTCGATTCCCGGCGGAGGCGGGGTTTTAATACTTCCGGCTCGGGGATTGTATGTTTTTGTTTGTCCCAACACTCTCCTCATCATATTCATTCAAGGTACCATACTACCAACGACCACAGAGACACACAATAGTGATTAAATCTTTCTACATAAGATTGGCGTCAGGAAGGGCATCCGGCCGTAACACCGTGCAAAGTCCACATGTGTGGCTCAGTTCGTACCCGTGACCCCACCAGGATTGTGAGAAAAGCGTAATACGAATAAGAAGGTCCTTTCGACAAGATTGTATCCGTACCATTCAGCAGTTCCTCCAGATCTTCCTGCTCTATGTAAACATTACAGAGGAGGATGGATGAGACACATCGCAACATTGTCTTGCTCCTTTTAACATATCTAAGGCATATAAAAGAAGATTGCGCAGATCCGAGATACAGTTTTCACGAAAACACTGTGTCTTCTGGTATAAGCAACGTCAGTTTGGTACTTTCATTTATTTGTCTCATTATAATCCTGGGCTTTGACAATGTGAACGTAGAAGTTTGAGTTGCGATGATAATACCGTTCGTTCTGCAGCAAGTCCCCGCGATGAATGGTGTAAGAGAAAAGCTTTCTGGTCGGTTGGTATGTGCATTTCGGCTTACTTGGCAGACTGGTATGTAACAATATCTTGTGGCTCGGTGGTTGAAATAACAGGGAACTACCTCATTCACGCCTCTGCAGTGATGCCTAAGCTATTTATACCTGCTGACGTTGGAGCTGTCAGAAATCCAACTCACCTTCGGGATGCAAACTCAACGTACACACAACGAAAATGAATATGGATGTGTGTGTGTGCACTGATCATCATCGTCATCATCATCTTGCCTGTATCAATTTATGGGACCGTGAAGTGTCTCCTAGGCTACATAAAAACAACCAAATTAGGGGTTGGGCCTGACTTTAACCCTATGATGTCTCTGGCCAAGAGAAGAGGAGATGTTTAAATGATTTATAAAGTAAGTGAGATGGGAAAGAAAGGCGTTTACTGTTAGGAAGTAGGGAGTTATTGCCCTCTTGGATAAGGGGAAGTGTATGGATATTCCGTTTTATTAGATTACTGAATAAAGCATGGATAAGTTGTGGTAGCGAATATGGTGCGAGGGGAACGGTATTCGGGGAGGGGTTCATAAGAAGAAACAAGTGATTGCCAGATGGGGAAGGCTGAAGTGACCTGAGGTTATTGAGGGGGCGTTTGGTTCCCGACATTTAGAAGTGTTCATAGATGGAGGAGACGGCGTGTAAAGGGAGGGGAAGGGCGGTATTTCGGCCTCCATAGCGGGGGACGTAGGTTGTGGTGCAGCAGTTGATGGTTGGGGCGGTGTGGGGTCAACCTGAAACCGTCGGGCACCTTGGGTTTCTTCTTCTTGAGGTGTGTCTGGGGGAGGCTGTCCTCTCGTATTGAATTCGGGTGTCTTCCTATTGAGAGTGGGAGGGGTTGCCACGGGGAAATACCGTGCTTGGTAATTAGGGTCGCGGAATGTCAAAAAAAGTGAACAAACGCGATGATTAATTTGACCAGTTTGTAAATGAATAAAACCATTATTTCAAAAGTCATGTTTGTTCCTTCGGTTTTTTCAGAAATTCGATCACATGCGCCTCATATGGTGGCAACAACACGATGATGACGCAAATCTCACACTTTTAAATATACGTTTTAGATTTTCTGTATTGGTATATTTTTGGGAGATAAGAAAATAGCTGCCATAACTTATGAATTAACCTAATAATAATATCAATAATAACAAATTTTTAAATTATAAATCGATGTTGTTTGATTAACGTTCCTTCACTTGCTGTAGATTTTAACACTCTGGAATGTCTGCATTTTTCTGTAGTGTGCCGGAAGGCAATGACATGGAGACTTTGGTTTTAGCATCCACAAATGGCACTGATCTCAGCCAGGGTCGAATCCGCTGTCTTGGGAACAGAAAGACAAACGACTGAAAGGCAACGCCAACGTACACATATCGTATAGTCTCGGCTAGACACCCCTGCTTACACGTATAAAGAACTTGCAACGCTTTTCAGAACCTGACAATAATCTTCCGATATTTTGATGATAACAGGCACTTTTACAGCATATACCAAATATAATACTCAAACTTTCAGGGATGATGGAAAAGATAAAAACATATAGTTCTTTATTAAATAACCATTGGTTGGAAATCAATAGTTGAAGTACATTTTAAAGTGGCTGAAAATAAAATTATTACACGTCAATTTAATTGTAGAGTAATATGTTACAAGAAAACTGTTCGAAAGTGAGTTTCCCTACTTTAACGGACGCTCTGCAGCGACGTGCAATCTTATCGTACACGTTCAAGTATATGCTGTAATGAGCACGTAGTTGCAAGCAACGAGCTCTTCTTCAGATTCAATTGGCGTCTCATACACTCTCTCGCTCTGTTCTAAACATGCTGCGTGTTGTCACAGGCTTTAACAGCATATGTCATATTAAGGGTTTTGAAGAATGAAAGTCATAATTAATTTAGACCTTTACAGTATAGTTTCAGATTTTGTCAGTCAATAATTCTTATAATACAATTTAGATACAAGTTGTTCAGTCTGTCTAAACACGAAATGTAACGGTTAGAACACTACGATATACTTGTAAAATATGGACAATGATATATATATATATATGCTTTTTCCGACCGACTTGAGAAGGTTAAAAGTTCTATTAACTGTGTCGACACTGACACTGAGAAAATGGCTTCCTTCTTAACAAACAAGCAAGCAAGCAAACAAACAAACAAACAAACAAACAAACAAACAAACAAACAAACAAACAAACAAACAAACAAACAAACAAACAAACAAACAAACAAACAAATAAACAAACAAACAAAAATCAATAATTTATTTCAAATCCATGGTTATTTATTTTTTTAAAATGTTTCTGACTCATCTATTATGCCTGTAGAATTTTGATACATTCAGTATAAGATTTTACTGTAGTACGTAACGATACCTTAGAACTTCTGTCGTCTTTATTTTTAGATTGAAGTTAGTAGGCTACATTATTAAACGTGTGAGGACACATCTTTCCTTTGACATTCAGTGTATAGTTGAGAGCAAATATGAATGAATGAATGAATACTATTGTCTCCCAGTCACGAATGACCAGCAGCTGGGGGAGAATGTATTCGTTTATTGTAATCAAAAGCATCACATGGAGTGAGATTTGAACGTACTGCGAAAAGAAAATAATAATAAATAAATCCGAAGATATTCAAATTCGTTAAATGTTACAATGATGTTAGTACATGATGCATAACCAATACGTATTATACAACCTTATTTATACTACATATGAATGCACGAAGACAGCGAACAGAACCCCCCCCCCCTCTCTCTCTCTCTCATGGATGAGGGGAGAGAACATCCGCCCATAGCAATCATTGCAATCATATGCAACAGTATTGTAATTTTTCTAGCATACCAAACTTATTCTTACTACATATGAGCGAACATAAACCGCGAGCAGACACCCCCCAACGCCCCCCCTCCCCAATCACGGAAAAGCACCAACCGAGGGAGAGAATATCCGCGTCTTTCAGCCATATCCTAGAGTGACACATTGTGTGTTAAAATAACGGATCCTGTCACGCTCCCCTGGCTAAATACTGTAGACATGCATAACATTACAACCGGGGAGTTGGCCGTGCGGTTAGGGGCGCATCCGGGAGATAGTGGGTTCGAATCCCACTGTCGGCAGCCCTGAAGATGGTTTTCCGTGGTTTCCCGTTTTCACACCACCGCTACGGCCGATTCCTTCCAACTCCTACGCCTTTCCTATCCCATCGTCGCCATAAGACCTATCTGTGTCGGCGCGACGTAAAGCCGTAAAGTAGTAAAGTAGCATAACACTACACTACACTAGATAATGCCCGACCCATCTGAAGGATTAATTTCTCTCTGCGGGTTTATACAGTAAACAACGATAACTCGAGGGTGCAAAGAACAACTACAAGCGTAAACTGTGCTCTATCAAGATTTAAACCTAATTAAATCAGTACAGATTACCGTCCGGCTCCTAGGCTGAATGGTCAGCATATTGGCCTTCAGTTCAGAGGGCCTCGGTTTTAATTCCCGAGCAGGTCGAAGACTTCAGTCTAATATATTTAATTCCATTGGCTACGAGACTGGGTAGTTTTACTGTCCCCAACAACCTTGAAACTCACACATGACCCAACACCCACTAATCTTAGTCACAATAACACGCAGTTTCCTATACATGGCAATGCCGTCCACCCTCGTGGTAAGATCTGCCTCACAAGCATTGCACCAGGCTTATAATAATCACACGAAATTTTTATTAGTGCAGAATGTCGATTTACATCAGACCTTGTTAATGATCTAGCTACTCGTCCGCAGATATGCCAAAGAAAGTGTTATTTCACATCATCAAAGGGGGAGGTTAATAAGACTTTCCTGGCAAAACGGACCCGCAGAAAAATAGTTTCCGTAATAGTGTCTTCGAATATTGTGCTAAGGAAGAATTCACGTTTCCTACAGAGTCGATACATACTTAAATCCCAACCGTAACAATAGTTATCATGAATGTAGATTTTTTACCACTTATGTTTTCACTGTGAAAGAATCAGGTTGTCAGAGAATTCATGGCTTAATCCAGGTGGACCCAAGCCACTAAAGTTAACAGGAACAAGGATAGAACTCTTCACCAAGTAACAGTCGTTAAGATCCACATTCCACACTCCTTTCTCTGTACCCCAATTCTTCCATCACTAGAGACGTGTCAATCCCAGTCAGCAAAAGTATAGCGAGATAGAATGTTGAGTTCATTATCGATGTGCCACTTGGCTTTAAAGAAAACAAGCACCCTTACTCCTTGATTACGAACGGGCGTAATGGTTGAGTGTCATTGTCTCTATGGTTTGGAATCTCCGTAAAACTGGAGGTCTCATACCTGTGGACAAGATATCATAATATTAATAATGTTATTGGCTTCAAGTCCCACTAACTACTTTTACGGTTTTTGGAGACGCTAAGGTGCCGGGCTTTAGTCCCACAGGAGTTCTTTTACGTGCCAGTAAGTCTACCGACACGAGACTGACATATTCGAGCACCTTCAAATACCGCCCGTCTGAGCCAGGATCGAACCTACAAAGTTGAGGTCAGAAGGCCAGCGCCTCAACCGTCTGAACCACTCAGCCCGGCGATCAAGATATCAACAGTCTCATAAAATTACAAGCTTTCTCACTTCTTGATTACGGCGATGGAAGGGGGAATATTCGTCACTCATGTCGTAAACCACGGATTATTCTCTTAGTATCCCAAGGCCGTCAAAAACATCCCTAATCTGGTTGATGAGTCCAAGCAAGAATAGTGATCCATTGTTTTTGTTTTTTTGTTTTGCTAGTTGCTTTACGTCGCACCGACACAGATAGGTCTTATGGCGACGATGGGATGGGAAAGACCTAGGAATTGGAAGGAATTGGCCGTGGCCTTAATTAAGGTACAGCCCCAGCATTTGCCACTGATCCATTTTAACAATAAGCAGACTGTCGTCTGCATATTCCCATTACACCTACGTGTTATATTTTTGTCTGATTCAGTCAGCAGATCTAAGACAGGAATAGAAGTTATATTTATATTAATTGTGTTTGCTACTTGCGTGTAAACAACGAATGTGCGTTGATCGATTCTTTTTTCCGCCAGTCGTTGTTTTGGGTACGTAAACGCTTACTAGCAGTTCCGCTCTGCAACCTGTTCAGCTTCCTTGTCATGCTAGTTGCATGTGCGACAGGGGCCTCGATCAAAAATGCTGTGGTAGCAGATGCGAAGAGATGGCACCCAAATCACTGATACTGCTATTCGCTTCTGAAGACATTTCTCGTGCGATAGGGGCTCGATTTTATTTAAAGTATTGATTTAAGTACCGCGGAAAATTCCGTTCATCCTCCCAATGGACTGAGAGGTAGAACCGAAGACCTAAGTTTCCTACAAAAATGCCAGCTGCGTAGCACAGTAGGTTGACGTTCCTCTCTTGTGTTCAAGGTTGAGGGATCAAATCCCGGCACAGTCGGTTAGAATTTAAAAGTGCTTAAATGTGAGAGACCAGTGTCGGTAATTTTACAAGCACTTTAAAGATCTCTTATCATGACAAAATTTCGGCATCACGATGTCTTAGAGCAGGCGAGAAAAGAAAACTGCTGTGTGACGTCACCTCATTCCGCTTGATCATCGCAATAGACTTGTCTGGAGAGTTTGTGAAAAGTACGCAGGGGTTGATAGGGGAGGAAGAGAGTGTATTAGGCATGCGGACAGTAGAGATTTAAGAAGTAACACGACGCCTTAGCGTTGATGATACGATTTATTTTCTGGACATTTTGTCTTAACTACTTGAATGTAAAAATGTTGACTGATTACAATTAATTCGTGTTTTGCCATATATTATGAGAAAATTAATTTAAATAATGTATTACATTACCCTTAGACACAAAAATGAAAGTCGAATTTGTGTATGAAATTATTTCATTTAATTTACGTGGGAAAATTATCAATAACGTAAATAATTATTATGAACATTCATCTACAGACTGAATGATACCAGCATGATTACGTTGATGCTATTCCAAATTTTCTGTCCCTCTTTTGCTTAATAAATGTGGGGATGTCTCCTATGCAGCCATCTCAATAATCTACTTAACGACGTCTCCTTCAATAAACGGTGGTAGTTTTGTTGTAAAGCTATTCTGTAGTTGACAAATGAGACGAACAGAAGACATACTTCGATATACTTCAGATAAGCAAGTTCCTTTAATTTTATTAACGATTCTTCACGTTCCTTTCCCGGATATTTGTCATATTCATTTGCGAAGTTCAGGGAAAAGTCTTGTTGTGATTTAAAGTTCTTAATACATTCTTGTTGTTTTTTGCCAAAAAGTGAACACTTTATGCCTCCTAGCACTGCATTAGAAAAATATTTTCCCATACCGACAGGAAAGCAGGCACCTCCATTTTACTTGAAGTAGCCATCCTAATATATTGGATATATATGCTACGATACTGTCGTCATTGCCGTCTAGAACACTACACTCAACCTACAGACGTCCTTGACACTCACCACCTTACCGTTGGCTGTTGCCTGACGTCATACGAATGTCGCAAATGTTGCAACTCATTGAACTGTCCTCTCTTTTAGTGATTCCTCAATACCGTACATTTCCTTAGTCACAGCATGTAATTTTAATGTGCTGTGTAAATGTTGTTGTCTCAAAGCAGCCATTCTTAAAATATCCTAGTATTGATGTAGGATGGCGACAAATATTGTTATTATTATTATTATTATTATTATTATTATTATTATTATTATTATTATTATTATTATTATTATTATTATTATTCATAACATTTTAATGTTTTTCAGCTTATCCCAGTTATTTCTTGGGTCGCTGAGCCACCCAGGCTCATTATGGTTTTGACCGGGGATTTAAGGCCGGATGCCCTCCCTGACGCCATGTGATTTTTGAGATGAAAGTCTCAACCCAGGTTCGACCGGGATTCGAAACTCAGCCTTCTGGTTAGGAAGCCAGCAGGTAAGCCGCTCGTTATTCTCCTAGGTAACGTGTTTTTCTCTATTCGCCTCACATTATCTATCACCGAAGGAGGTTTATACATACAGTTTCATCCATCAGGTTTATTCCTAAAGCGGTATGTTCCGATCTGTCAGTGGCGAGGAATAACATTAGTAGACGAATAAGTTTGAGTGGTGTTTTTAAAAATAGGAAAGATCACAATATGATGATAAAGTTGGAATTCAAGAGGACAAATTGGGGCAAATATTCGTTTATAAGAAAAGGAATTAGTGATTGGAATAATTTACCAAGAGAAATTTTCGATAATTTTCCAAATTCTTTGAAACATTTTGAGAAAAGACTACGTAAACCATTGATAGAGAGTCTGCCACCTGGGCAACTGCCCTAAATGCAAATCAGTTGTGACTGATTGATTGATTGATTGATTGATTGATTGATTGATTGATTGATTGATTGATTGATTGATTGATTGATTGATTGATTGATTGATTGATTGATTGTAGAATATTTCTCCTTGTTTAACAGCTCACTCAGGGCGTTGTGATGGAATGAAAGAATCAACAGTAATGGTATTTAGCACGGTATTGAGCTAATTCCATGGAGAGTGTTGTGACCTCTATCGGAAATGCTGCAACAAGGTCTGTTAACATATTTCTTTTTGAACATATTGTATTTGTAATAAGTAGCTGGTAATATCATGTCAGTCGTGAATATATTTTCAAGGGTCTGAAGGAACACAAAGAAGTACAGGGATAGCTTCACTCCAAGCCTACTTGTACATAGTTTGGAGTACAGTCCGACTCAGAAGCTTATATGTCTATCCTTTGGCTCAGCCGTCCTCATATGATAGAGTCGATGATGGTCATTGTCCTCGTCTGCTCCGTATGTTATGGGTACTCCATCGGCTTCACCGACATATTAAATTTCCTTATCCTTTCAAAATACACTGGCGGAAAATGAAATCTCAAACCAAGGAGTTGTGTTAGATGATCGAAATTTGGGAGATGTTTTTGCATATCTGAAAAATCAGACCTATTCAATTTTGCGCACTAGTCGACGAAGAGAGGTTCTAATTTGCTATAAATAAGCGCTGTACACTTCGTGACCGTTAGTTATCGTCCCGTGTTTACGGTGTGAGGGAGGTGTGAATCAAACTTGACTTTGAGGAGACGAAGAAGGAAGTATCAACTTCTTACTGAGTTTGATGTAGGTCGTGTCATACGGCTACGGGAAAGTGGATGTTCTTTCCGCGATATTGCAGAAAGGGTTGCCAGGGATGTGTCCACAGTGTATCTGTGTTGGCAAAAATGGTCAGGGGAAAGCACTATCAAAAAAAAAAAAGGTACGGCCGAACAGGGACCACTACTCGTCGCTTGGCTGTGGTGGATCGTACTTCATCTGCAGCAGCCATTAAAGCTTCAGTTTTCACCGGAGTGAAGCAGCGAACTGTAACAAATCGATTACTTGAGGGACAGCTCTGAGTCAGATGTCCTGTAGCGTTCATGCCACTAACACCGAATCATTGCCATCTGCAATTGCAGTGCTGTCACACTAGAGCTCATTCGAGGGTGGAGTGGAGATCTATTGTTTTCTCAGATGGGAGCTGTTTCTGTCTTGATGCAAGTGAAGGCCGCAGTTTGGTAAGGAGGAGGGCAGTTGAACGCTTCGAACCAAGCTTCTGCGGCGTCGACACACTAGACCTACACCAGAAGTTATGGTGTGGGGAGCGATTTCCTTTGACAGCAGGAGCACTTTCTTCATTTATTATCCCAAAAACCTTGACAGTGTATTTGTACGTCAGCCTATTGATTTAACCGGTTCGTGTTGCCATTCATTCGCAGTATTGGAGGGGGTGCTCTTTCAACGGGATAACGCTCGTCTTCATATCGCTGCTGTCACACAACGTGCTCTATAGTACACCCTTTTAATACAGCATGAGTAGTGTCTTGTAGATGTTGCCCGGTGCTCTTCCACACTTACAAAATGGATACTTACTCTTCTTCGCATGGGCGCAGTATTTTTCGTCAGTTCATGGGTGCAAGAAGGCTCCTAACTTCGGCTAAGCTAGAGACATGAAAAAGGCTCGTCTATCTCAACTGCTTTTTAATTGTAAAGCAAAAAAGTAAAATAATCAAACTCGATAAATTAAAATAAGGATTGAAGAAAAAATTCACATTAATATTTTTGACAGTTTAAGCACGAAACATCCAAAAATCTCTGAAATTTGAATATATCAAACTAATTCACAATGAAGTAATAACATGGTTTGAAATTAAACATATTTGTTTCGATAATAATAAAGAGAATTGCTTTTTAACGTGATATTTGCCACAATTATTTGAATTCCTTCTTATTCAGTTAATTCGTATCTGAGTACAGATTGAATATTGTTATTATACTGAGACAAATTTCCTTATAAAATTAAAAAGTTCAAAATTGAATAATAACCCAATTATTAATTAATGATTTTTAATCATAGATAAAGTCAATTTACACACTTGATTATTATAATTTAATTTTGAATTTTCACCATCTGATGGTTTCCTTTGTGAATTCATAACTCACGGCCATTGTGGTCCACTTTTACTCATCTGATTAATTAATTAATTGAAAGAAAAGGGGGATTGATTTGACATAATTATTTTGCTAAGTACAATGAAATTTAAATCAACAGACTTGTTGCATGGCAAAAACGAAAATTGGATTGAATTTAAATTAAATAAAAATTCGGGGTCCCAGGAATCGACTTGGGAAGTCATTGTGACTTTGGGCAATGGTAGTGAATGTCATCGTTGCCAAACTTCTGCAACAATAGTATATTGGGTTCAGCAAGAGAACCCAACTAGCCTCTTTCACTACAACTCCAGCACGTAATCTACAACAGGTAACACACGAAATGCAGTCAGTTGGTACAGTTACTTTCATTCACATATAAACACAAATTACATACATGTAACCTTAATCACAGTATCACAACAAACACTTCACTTCGGGGATATCAAAAAAGCCGCCATAATTGAAAGCAACTCAATAATACAGCACATAGAGGTTACAACCTAGGAACACAAATAAAACAGTTGACTTCGTACAAGCATGTCACTTCAATATGGAGACTGCGTTTACAGCATGTCAAATCAACGAGTCTCTTCCAACAACTACCAATGACTAACTTCAGTGTCCAGATCGCCTCCTTATATATGTGCCTGTCCAGGCGTCTAGAAAGTTACCTACCGGGCGAGTTGGCCGTGCGCGTAGAGGCGCGCGGTTGTGAGCTTGCGTCCGGGAGATAGTAGGCTCGAATCCCACTATCGGCAGCCCTGAAGATGGGTTTCCGTTATTTCCCATTTTCACACCAGGCAAATGCTGGGGCTGTACCTTAATTAAGGCCACGGCTGCTTCCTTCCAACTCCTAGGCCTTTCCTATCCCATCGTCGCCATAAGACCTGTCTGTGTCGGTGCGACGTAAAGCCCCTAGCATAAAAAAGTTACCTTAGAGAGAATATCTTCGTGAAACTTCTAGAGTGTCCAATACATAGATTACAATGTATAGAATATTCTCAATTGTTCTAGTGCCCATACCATTCTGGAAGTTACAGCGTGTTTCACAATTACGGATTATAATTTATATATACAGGGAAGAATAAATTACATAATATTAATTGACAGGTATTTACATTAACGGAACTGATATCAATGTCTATGTACAGCATACGTTCCATGACATAACCTCACACATAATACGATCATTCGACTACGTAAATAATAGTAATACTAATAGTAAATGGATGTAACACTTCACAGCTATACATACAAGAAAAAATTATAATAATCACGTCCGTAAAATAATAATAATAATAATAATAATAATAATAATAATAATAATAATAATAATAATCGAGCTCGATATCTACATTAGTTACCCATGGGTGAAAAAATATTGTTTTCAAGTTATACCTGTTATCGCACTTGCGTCAGAGGTTCCCCCTGTTAAGCTGAAAACCCCATTGGAAGGTTGGGTAACCAATCCCAGCGTGAAGCTGGGTCAGTGAAACGATCAGTGCTGGGGCTTCAAGGCTTGATAGTTAAAAACCACGTTACCTTACGGTAACCCAACTAAACTTTTTTCGTAACTCTGGAAACATGGAGCAAACGACTAATTGGAAATCTACCCCAGGTGGTAGCAAATGAACCCCCACTCACAGTGGTGCAAGCAGGTCATCGGATTCTGGGGAGCCTGCATCTTCATGCAAGAGGAAGGAACACATCAACCATCTAGCAACGATAAACATTAATTCCCTCCTACAAACGGGGAAATTGAAACATGCATTGGACTCCCTAACAAAGTACAACATCCTCATTGTACCGTACCCAGGGGTAGTAACCCTCTAGGACGATGCCTCCATTCCTGTATAAACATCCCAGTAACTCAGGTTTGGGCAGAGAAGTGGGTTGGTTGTCGATGGGCAAGTCTAAAAGTCGAAATTTCTCACTTAATTATACGTAAATGACAGGAAAATGGAGGTATAACTCAAATGAGAAATAATAATGTGGGGGTAGGATGAGTTTATTCACAAAATAACCCCGAATCATACTAACATAATAAGAAAATCAAATAATAAAATGATAATAACATTATCTCAAAAATTGAAAAGAAATGGATATTAAAACGTTAATTGCTCAAATAAATAAATGCTAAACGAAAGTTCAAGCACAACATTGAATACTTGTGAACCTCAAAAATATTCTTCACATGATTGTCCAAAGTTCATGTTCATAATAGTATACGTATGCCTATACAAATACGTATTCGATTCTCATGGAGTAACACGATGTTAAGTATCACATTGATACGGATTTTAATTCCGGAGAATCGTCACAAAGTTAACATAAAAAGAAAATTGAGACGCAATGGGACATGATATGAATTATGAAAAATACTAGTTGCATTTCCTCACGCTATATTTACAATGCACATAAATAAGCAAAGTATCTTAAATATATACATCGAATAAAGAAAGGGAAATCTTAGATACTACACTGACTCGACGTGAAACGCGGTTCACCAAAAGATCTAGTGAAAACTAGATTGACCACCAACATTCAATCAGCACTCGGGCTGTTCCCCATTAAACAACAAGACGACATATCAAAACAACATGAAATAGCACAAACACCATCCTGTAAGAGAAAACATATTATTATCCGTTATTAAACATGTAGAAAACAATGGGCAACATTGCATTATTCTGCTGCATTTGCGCACCCGAAAGCGCGTTCTTCCGTCACCTATTTCCTGCTGTGCTGTGGGCTGAAAAGAAATGTTAGAACTCAATACTGCACTGAGGCTTTGTTACTGTTCGACAAGATTGTATCACGGAAATAACATCTCATTCACACTATCTATGTAAACACGGCTGATAAGTAAACCTGTAAGTCGATCTCATATTTCCTCAACTGCACGGAAACTCACATACAATCGTGCTTCTTAAGGCGCGTACACACTTGCGAGCATCTTGCGAGCCGAGCGGCTCATGTGCCGCTCATGGAAAACATTAAATGTCCGAGCGGCTCGCGAACACTTCTTGAGCCATTTGCTCGCCATTTCCTCGCAGCATCAGTCTGTGAATTCCATGCAAAGATGTCTGCCATTACCAGAAGAACTTCCGGGTCGTTAAATGAAGTTGCCATCCTTTTTCGTAGGTGACAGTGCATTTGCACTCAGCGAAAATGTTATGAAGCCATACCCGGGAGATCATGCCTCTGGAACTTACAAAAGAATCTTCAACTATCGATTGAGCAGAGCTCGACGAGTAGTGGAAAATAGCTTTGGTATATCAAGTTCAGTGTTACGAGTTTTAAGAAAACGAATGCTTTTGGAGCCCCTAAAGCCGAAATCATTGTTATGTCTGTAGTAGTTCCGCATAATTACCTGAGGATTCATTCCCCTAACTTATACACAACACCCGGTTCACTAGAACATGAAGCGAATGGAGAGATTATTGACGGAACATTGTAACTGTTTGCTCTCCTCATCAAGACACTTGGAGAGATGAAAGTTATTACCTTGGGACACATGAATATCAAATAAACTATTTGTGGCTTGCCCGCAAATTGCCACGCAAATAGAAACAATTAACATTCCATGGTTTCCTATTTCTCTATGTGATGTTTGGGCGCCAGGGTTACAGTTTTAAACAAAACTGTAAACCAAAATTTATATTTACTAACATAGAGACTTATACTTAAATCACAGGGGTAGGATTTTAAATAATTAACCATTAAGTATCGCTTAAGAAAGAAAATTAACGCAATATAAAATACAAATGAATTTATTATACAAAAAAATGAGATGAATCGGAAAAGTTTCCTTAAAGCGTGGAGGAATTTAGAATTTACTTTACTAAATTTACTAATTGCTTGCTTTATCTAATTGAAGCTCACCAATTGCAGCTTTCGTTGAAGTCATCTGGTTTCCGTGGTTACTCGTTCTCTTCTTCTCGATGTAGAATTTGCTCCATGGGCATCCTTCCTTCCTTCCCTGATGTAGTATGGGCTATCTGGACTAACACTCCCTAATTGCCTAGTCTTTAAATTAGACATTGGCCCTATACTTGTAAAAACTGATCAGCGTTAATCGTATGAGGAGAAAATTCAGAGATATGAATTCTTCAATATTAGTAGAAATCTCAAACCAACTGAGGTATACTATTTATACGGTACAGACTTGTACCAAATTCCGTAGACTTGAACTAAACATAGTTCTTCGTCCAGAGGATTTACTGAATATAACACAAGCCGTAAGCTTGTTTCGTTTCACGCAGATCCGATAACATAACCGCATCTAAGTACTGTATCGAAGCGATAACACATTGTACAAAAATAACTATGTCGCGGAGCGACCACACGCTGTTTCAAAAATCAATAACGTCGTTCACAGTAGATGTTCTAATAGTAGATCGGATGACAGCAGAAGTAGTAGTTAGGATCCCAGCAGAAGTTGTAGTGAGGATGTCAGTTCTCGTAGTGAGAATCTCTATATATCCGGGCTCACCCCCCACTCTTCGTAACAGTTCAATCTCAAAACTCATATACAACGAAGTATCTGATTCGTAGATCGAATTATCAACCCCTCTTCTCTTCTTTCTTGACAAGTCCAGTAGGCGTGGCGATGATGTAGCTGACCAGCTTGCAATCCTCGCGCGCGGGTCGCTGTTTACTAGCCTTGGCTCATGAGTTAAACCCAGTGAGTCATGCAAATTTCCACGCTCAAGAATAACCTTTCCGTATACACAAATATGAGATGAAATGACAACAACTATATTTCAACATATTAACCAAATCCAATACATAATAAATTCCTATCTTTCATAATATAATAATAAATAATAAATGATGTTATAATATATACAATATGATTGCAAAAACCTTATTTACAAATGCTTGACGTAGAATAAATATGTTATTACGAATAATTGCCGATGGCGGATAAACTTGATATCAAATGATATCGCGTAAAATGATATGATATTAAATTAGTAGGGCTGGAGAAGCCTTGACGGTTACAACATGGAGACGCAATCAAAAGATGACTTCCATGAGACAGCTACGAAATGTTCCTAGGAGATGATCTGCTTACGTAAACAAGAGTAGACATGAAATAGCTGATTATTGCACGAAAGATGGAGCTCTACCATGGCAAAATACGTACGCTTGAAAAAGATAAAGAAAAGGAAAAATACTCCCTGTGCTTCGCGTCTGTCTTGGTTTATATCTTTCATTCCCCTAACTTATACACAACACCCGGTTCATTAGACCATGAAGCGAACGGAGAGATTATTGACGGAACATGGAGACACTTCATACGCAAACCATCGGCTTTTGTAAATTTCCGTAGCTCCTTTACAAAATCGTGCGAAAGATGTATGATTGAGTACTGTATTATATAAGTACTACCTATTGAATTGCAAAATGTGTTCACTTTTGATATTTATTGGTTATTATATCATCACTTGTTTACAACAATTGTTGCTTTAAAAAGATAATAAATGAATACATCAAGTACAAAAAGGAAGTTGAAGCTTTATTTTATATAACACGAGAACTTACCTTTTCAAGTAGTGCGACTGCTTTTCTCTTTGCTCCTTTCCTTCCGGTGTGATCCCAACAAAGAAATGATTTTCTTCTTCATTCATCCGCGGGTCGTCCAATTGTTGTACCAATATCCCGCCATGCAACCTCTCACATTCTTTGTCAAGCCATTTCTCGGGTCCCATAAAACAGAATGTGTCCGATAAGTGTCTATTAGCGTAAGCACATCTTCATCCGACCAAGCCGCCATGCTCGCGGGATGCTCACTTTGCCGTACACACTTGCGAGCACATTCCTTGGCCGTCCACACTGAGCGCGAGCATCCCTTTGTGCTCACCTCGAAAACCGACTCCAGTCGGCTCGCAGTGAGCGGCTCGCAACATGCTCGCTTTACGCTCAGTACCACGTACACACTTGCGAGCATGGTAGTGTGAACGGCTCACGAGCCGCTCGGCTCGCAAGATGCTCGCAAGTATGTACGCGCCTTTACTAGCATGCTACATCAATTTATCACACACATCAGACTCACTGGCCTGGCATCAATTTCCCGTCAATTTTGATTCTCAATACTCTCTCAGAATACAATTGCAGGGCCAAATTCACTGCACATCATTCTTATTACTTCATCAGGTATGCAACCGGCCTGCATAATCAACTTCATAAATCAGCATGCATTAAAACCTCTTATATTTCTTACAATCTCATCAGCCTTTCCCATTATAAATCCAGGTTCAATTCCCATACTAATCATTGTGCGAAACAGTTTCCAAATACATTTGAAGACTCCATTCTCATTCAACGTTGCGATACAGCTCCTGAAATAACATGCATCATGCAATCTAACTGTTATTAACTTTCTAAAAGACCAAAATTAAATTGAATTTACTCTCAACGTAGCAAGTGTTTAACTCGGAAAGTGGATGATCTTGTCAATCTAATCCTCCCATCTCTAATGTACAATAATATCGGAATAATACTAAGCTAATTATCATGCATAATGACACAACAAATAAATCCTAACAACTCCCTCATTATCCCATTTAACTAATCGTAAATTAAAATACAAATATAGAAATCATGCATTCCTCTTTTATCCGTATTTACAGCATTACAAATGTAAAATAAACACATGCCGTCAGGCAAAATTTACGTTAAAGAAAAATCCCTACACTAAACTCCACTAGTGTTTAAACATAATTCATATAACATGCCATCTAATTTTAAAACATGCGTCTTATCTTGAACGACTCTCTGGACATTGGCAACGGCTCACATCCTTGCCATGGTGGTGTCTTACTCCATGTTGATCACTGCTTTAACACATGGAAACAATCTTCTTTCTTCTATGGGCGATGCCATCTTCTTGATGATAGTTCCTGAAATAACACTGCAACACAGAAGACTTTAGGTGAATGTCTCTTCACCGCTCGATTTGCACGTGCCGAATAAATCCTTGTTAGCTGTGAACTAAGCCAATATCACTGACAAACAAACACACTTGAAATTAATCAATTAGGGTTTTTTAATACAGTTAGTTAGAGCAGCTCGCGGTTCGGTTCGAAATCTCTTCGCGAAACGCGACCGACACGAAAATGCAATACAACTGAGCGTTTCTTCTTCACTTTCCAGTCTGCGGATATTATTACCGTCTATTTACCTGGAGTAAAACTTTGCGCCATAATGAAATCGGCAATTTAGCTCTGCACCAGATAATTCAGTAAACTTCACGACTAAAAGCACTGTTTCTCGGTCGTAAAACCACACACTGTTATATATCCATTCACGTGGCAACATTCACGCACAAGTATCAGAGCAATACTGAACAACGTTTACACCAGGTAGGCTCCCACAATCAGAGTGATGCTCTCAAAGCTTGGGACTTTGGAGAAGCTTGGCTAAAGCCGTTGTAGCTATGGGATTCCAGCATGTTTAAAGGAGCAACCAATCAGCGTGCTTCCCATTCACATTGACTTATATATTAATTAAAACACACTCCAGACGATATAAAAGTGACTCAGATTATTTTTATAGCGTATTCCTTATTATATTACACTTTCCGACGTGTGGAAAACCGTCAACTAACAGAACTGATTCCTTTATAGCGATATCTTCTTCATGCAATTGTCCATGTTCGTCAACCTGGGATATTAATTCCGCGCCATCCAGACTCCATATTTGCCACACCCACACGTTCTAATTGGCTGAATGTTCCTCTTGGCCAACGTCTTCTACACGTGCCGAGATGTGCTAACTTCTGGTGACGCTGAGCCTTTCTCAGGTCCCGAGGAAGCATCGCGCAATATCCAGCGTCTTTGTGTCTCCATGGAATTCCGGTCTCAGCTATCCTGCGATCCACCATTTTTACCATGCCTGACTGAAATTTATTTCAATAAAACTATATAATATAGCAAATAATAATCTGAGTGTATCTTATGGGCCGTCAGGATACGGCTCATTATAATGGCTCTGCAGAAGACAAGATTTACTGACGAAGAATCTTTTGAGTCACAAGGCTTCAGGATCTACAAGGGACAGCCGGGTCAGAGAGTGATGAAGAATATGCCTCATCTGGGTACAGGCTTCATAGTCAACAACAAAATGATCAACTTCATTCTCTCCTTCTCGTCACCAAATGGGAGAACGTCCACTATAGCCTTTAGAAGTCAACAAAGCCTAAACGATTGTTAACTTTCATGCACCTACCAATCATACTAATAAGAGTGATATTGAATGTGTGAATAGTTTTGGGAAGAACTGGAAGAGACAATCGATAAGATTCCAGACCATCACGTGATCATCTTGATGGGAGACTTCAATGCCAAGATTGTTAAGGAGCATAGGTTCAAGAACATAGTCAGGGAATAGCCGGCCCACAAGAGAACCAATGTATTGTAATGGTGAGAAGCTGATCAATCTGTGTAAGAATCACAACCTTGTTCTTTTCTTTTTGCTACGGGCTTTACGTCGCACCGACACAGATAGGTCTTACGGCGACGATGGGATAGGAAGGGCCTAAGAGTTGGAAGGAAGCGGCCGTGGCCTTAATTAAGGTACAGCCCCAGCATTTGCCTGGTGTGAAAATGGGAAACCACGGAAAACCATCTTCAGGGCTGCCGACAGTGGGATTCCAACCCACGGTCTCCCGGATGCAAGCTCACAGCCGCACGCCTCTACGCGCACGGCCAACTCGCCCGGTAACCTTGTTCTTAAATCTACGGTATTCAGACGCCTCTTCCGAAAAAACCAAGACCTGGAGGTGTCCCAATACCTTGCTAGGTGACTACCTGCTAGAGCACGTTGTCATCAATAGAAGGAATAACACGGCAATAATAAACATCGAGGTATTGAGAGGTGCCAATATCGATTCAGACCACTAACTATCTTTGGTCAAAGAAAATTTCCTTCCACCCACGAAGTGCACAGGTAACAACTACACCAGATCCAGAATCCCAAAATTTAATCCAGCCCAGTTGAAAGACAACAACAACTTTACTAAGGTCCTAAGCAATAATCAGAATTAAAAGGATTGGCCTAATCTACAGAAGGCACTGATAGATGCAGCAACAGAGACTATCCTTGCAACCAGAATGAGGAAACACTCATGGTGGACGCCAACATGTGATAAGGCAATAGAGGACAGAAGACAGGCATGGGTGAAATGGAACTGCAACAAATGCACGGAAAATCATACAGCCTTCCTAACAATCAGAAAGAACACGGCCGAAACCATCAGAAATGTTAAGATGCAATATAACAACGACATCATAGATCAGACAGAGAAAGACTTTCAAAGGAACAACACCAGTAACTTATACAACACTCTAAAATCTCAGGCAAACGCTTACTCAGCCCCAACACTTCACCTTCGAGGACCAGACGGAGAACTGAAAATGAACAATGAAGACTGTACTACAGACCTTGAAAAATATTTTGATGACCTCCTCAATGCAGAAGAACCCGAGGAAAAACTACAATTTCAACCCAAGAATGTTATTAACCCTGATTCCCTCCCTCCTGCCAAAGAATAAACCAAACAGATCATCTCTGAACTGAAATCTAACAGGGCAGCAGGTGAAGACGGCATCATTGCATAATTATGGAAACATGCAGATGAAGAGTCAATTGACTGTATCCACAGGATCATAACTGACATCTGGACGACGGAAACACTACCAAGGTATTGGACTTCAGCTATCATCCACCCGCTGCACAAGAAAGGAGACAAGTTAAACCCTAACAATTACAGAGGGATCTCTCTCCTATCAGTGACGTACAAAATCTTCTCCAAAACACTGCTTTAAAAAATGGAGGCACACTTAGACTCATGCATAGGAGAGTACCAAGCTGTATTTAGGAAGTCAAGGTCATGCACAGAGCAGATTCAAAACTTCAAAAAATGTTCCTACCAAAACCTCAGCGCCTCACACTATGTAACAATTTTCGTTGACTTCCAGAAGGCCCACGACTCGGTAGACAGACAGTCCCTCTTTCAGGCGTTAACTGAAATGGGACTGGATAAGAAGACTTTGAGTCTTGTGAAGTCTACTCTAACGAACACCATGTCCAAAGTCAAATTCAGAGGGGTATTATCAAGAAGCTTCGAGATCAAAACAAGTGTTAGACAAGGAAATGGTTTGTCCCCCATCCTCTAACTGTCTGCTGGAGAAGGTCATTCGTGAATGGACGAATACACTAGCTGACAACTATGGATTTAAATCGGCTACAAAAAGACAAGTTAACAGTCACTTGCTTAGCCTTCGCAGATGACCTCGCACTCTTAGCTTCAAGTATGGAAGAAGCTACGTACCAGCTATCCTCCCTCGAAGGCATAGCAGCTAAAGTAGGGCTGAAAATCGCAGTAAACTAAACAGAATTTCTGACCAACATCGGAGAAGTACCCAACTTCATTTCTTTGGTGGACAAAATAATACGATATGCCAACTCATTCAAATATCTTGGAGAATGGATAACCCCAAAAATTAATGAGGGCCTTGCAATGAAGAGTAGATGCACTAAATTGGAAAGAGTTTATCATATTTGTAAGAACATAAATACAAGTCTAAATCCCTCTCCTTGAATCTTAAACTTAGACACTACAACACCGTAGTAAGACCATCTATACTGTACGCCTCAGAATGCCTACACATGACCCGGAAAAGACAACTCAGAAACTGGAACTGAAAGAGCGAAACATCCTCAGAAGGATTATGGGTCCTATTAAAGAAGGAGATGGGGACAGAATCAGGCACAACAAGTAACTCTATAGTAAAATAGAGAGCATTACAACAGCTATGAGGAAGAGAAGACTAATGTTCAATGGTCACATAGTCAGGATGGACAGCCAGAGACTCACTTCAAGGATCTTCAACACTGTATCTAGAGGGAAAGCAACAAATGCCAAATGGACGAATTTACTTCGGAAAGACCTACAATACATGAACATTGATCACATTGACATTTACAACCGAGATAAGTTCAGAAAGTTAATCAAGACAACTGACTCTCTCCAGACACTAACAGTTAAATCACTGTGTCCAAGGGTAGGAGTGAAATGGACTCAAGAAATAAAAGACATCCATAGCGCTAGAATGAAGAAATACTGGGCTAAGAAGAAGAAAAAGCTCACCAGAATTAAGAACCACGTGGTCAATTGTAGGCCTAAACGAAGAAGAAAGAGAAGCAGAAGAAGAAGAAAATAAAAAATCGACCTTAATTTACATAACTAATTGTTTGAAAATGTTACTTCAAAGAACACAATATTTACTTAATCACCTAATAATACCAAAATTGTGACGAAAATTACTAAGAATTAAAATGAATTAATTAGTCCAATCTTACTCAATCATTTCAATCCTGAATACGTGTGTCCGTCTACATCAAAGTTTAAACTCTGAAATGCGTACACTCTATTGGTTTCATTCTTACCAACTATAGAAATCACATGACTATCTTTGACTATTTCTCTGCTAATTATGCATAGAAATCACCATTCAAACACAACCAACTTTGGATCCATAAGTGTAACCTGGTTGTGAACTAATGTCCCTAGATTTCATGTTACACATCCAACTGACCTAAGCTGTTCATACACTATGCACAAAATAGTGAATAACAAACAAAAGTAATTCACCACCTGAGGGTGGATTGGATCCTCAAAATTTGAATTAAATTACAACTCGGTGGCAATTGTTCGTTGGAAGCTAAATATGCCGCATATTTAAATTTTTAATTACACTGTAAACTGGCTATCTGGATAGATTTTCCCTCACCTAAATTTTATACAAATACTTAAAAACAACTGGATAATCTGCCATCGTCATCAATACCTTGACACCACCAATGTCAGTTTACATCTTAACTAAAAATGACGTACATGTTTCAGTGACCTCTCTTTTACTACGTATTTACTAGTTACTCCATCCGGTCACCATTTTCTCTTTCTCTCTGTTGTCGCAGCCATGTGTTCAAACAGAGTGTTGCTGGAATTGAGGGAAAACTGGAGTACCCGGAGAAAAACCTGTCCCGCCTCCGCTTCGTCGAGCACAAATCTCACCTGGAGTGACCGGGATTTAAACCACGAAACCCAGCGGTGAGAGGCCGGCGCGCTGCTGCCTGAGCCATGGAGGCTAATAAGAAAGAAACATTAAAGCCAAATGTGATTAAAGGAATTTAGAGGTTTTTGAAACTGTAGTCAACCTGTGCCAAGTTCAGTGGGAACCAACAGAGGGTAATCACTCTTTGTTCCCTTACATTACATATTTCCCAGAAGAGAAAATAATAGAGTCCTCAGACTTGCCGAAAACTCAACATTTAAACCACCAAATTTAGAACTTTATGTAAATAAAAAGAGGATGAAACCTTCCTCTTAAGCTATCAACATTAGCTATTACATGTTTATGAAAATTCTGCCATTACCTTGAGTTGCTGAGCCTCCTGAACGCCGACCGCGCCCCTGCCTCATTGTGGACAGGCCACACTCACAATAACTGGAGCAATTCAGATAATACGGGCCTAAAGCGCCCAGATTTCATAGTATTTTTGAGGGGAAGCTTCCAGAACTCTTTACTGATAGGCTGGATTCCTGTACACACCCCCATTTTAATTGGCTATAGAAAATAGTTACAGGTTTCTGATAGGTTGATTACTATATAAGAAGTGTTGACAACTTTGATACATAAAACAATTTTCAAAACCTAGGGTTACCAACTGTAAAAAGAAACTTTCCTTTAAGAATAATTCATAGTTGATCCTGCCAGAGGGGGCAGTTAAACCGATGATAGAGACATCGAACAGTTGAAAACCAAAATATATTGTAATAGGCTACATCAGTTCAAGTTCGTTTAGATAGATGGCCTTATAGAAGGCGCGCAGTTTAACTGGCGGGAGAAGGTGTAGCTCCGGTATTATTATTATTATTATTATTATTATTATTATTATTATTATTATTATTATTATTATTATTATTATTATTACCGTGTTTTAGTGGTAGGTAGAGGTGAAAGAAGGTGCGGGCGTGAACGGGTCTCAAACTACGGAATCAAAGTTAATGTAAAATTTAACAAGGTTATATTTTCTTTTCAAAAACAAAGAAATAACAAGCATGGCAGGTACAAAGTAGCAAGTCCAAAGGGTAGTTACAATATTTACAGGATTTGGGCTTCGCGCCCTGACTTCACAATGCTTGGGCAATCAGCTCAGTTTTACCCCAAACACAAGTTTCAACAGAGGGGCAGAAAACCCCATTCATGCCTAGGAGTCCTTGCTCCAAATTACACTGAAAAGCCTCCACGAGGCATACAACACTCAATTTTCAAAAGAGCCACACGCTCTCAACTTTAAGCCTCTCAAAGGCCACACCAAACTCCACCTTCGAGTTGTCCTCACTGGACATAGACACAGGGGTAAAATACCCAACCTACTGAGGTCTATTAAATGAAAAGGGGCAATTACATGACCTCTAAAATAACAATTTGAGAGGAGGCGATCTGCACTCCTAATACACTTGTTTTTAAAACCTAATCTGGCTCTAGGCCACTAATGCAAGGGCTAATCCCATACTACAGAGGTGACTTTAGAAAAGAGCAATTTGTTTTACGTTAACGAAGAATAGGTTGAGAAAATAAGTTCACCTCAAAACAATGTGAGTGGGAGCTCGAGAGGGTTAGCACTCTCTATCCCAATATGCAGCTTTAAAAGAGAATAGATGAAAAGATTGGTTACATTTTAGGAAAAGGTTACATGGTGGAAACGCTTCGAACCCGCTCCGAGAGTTAAACTGCCAACCTAGCAAGAAAAGAAGTTATTAAGAGGCCATTACCTGGTGTTGAACAGCTGGAGAAGAAAGAGGCGCTTCCCGCCCCCTGCTATGTACTTTACACACTGAAAGATGGAACAGAAGTGGCCCGGAGACCCAAAAATCAGCAGTTTAAATACTCTCGCGGAAGGTTCTAGGCGTTTTAGGGAAGAGAACACCCGCCCACAATCACTTTATTGGCTAGGGTACAGAAACATATCCAAGTTGGGGGAAGATACATCGGATTGGTCGGAAATTACTAAAAGAAATTCGGGATTGGATAAATCTAAAACAAGGGGAAAAGGAGGGGTATACAGCCAACTTAAACAATAACAGAAAGAAATTTAACAAGAAACAAACTTTTGAAATAAGAACTTCTCCAAAACAAAATAGTTCTTTCACTCCGCACTAGGGTGCACTATTGTTGATCTTCAGTAGTGTCCTCTAGAAGAGAAAGTTCACACTTCTTACTACAAGCAAAACAAAAATACGTCGAAAATGACACAGTTC
Source organism: Anabrus simplex (assembly GCF_040414725.1). Lineage (NCBI taxonomy): Eukaryota > Metazoa > Arthropoda > Insecta > Orthoptera > Tettigoniidae > Anabrus > Anabrus simplex. The sequence continues at coordinate 804,773,964 of NC_090266.1, forward strand.
AAAAACTCCAAAATTTCCCGGTAGAGACATCTTCTGAGAAACTTGAAAATTAATACTGTCCATAAAGTTCAGACTTCCTCCAGCAGAGGAGTTTCAACAGGTGCAACTTTTAAATTAGCGGTGTGGAGGTGTACCGCCCGGTACAGACCTCCCCCCCCAAAAGTTCCTCCCGGGGTGACACATGAAATTGTTTGAAAACAAGGTCCAAGTTTTGATGTAGATATGGAGATTAATTGCCAAAAAAATTTATAAGATTTTCTTAATTTGGTTTGATTCAGTTTCAAAATTTTGTTGTTGCAGGTGAAGTACAGTCTTTATGTTTGTAGAAGTTGAATTCTGAAGATAAACTTTTAATACTTAAAAGTGATGAAAAATTTTGCAATGTCCACCAAATATTGCTGTTGAATTCCCAAGTGTAGTCATTGCTTATAGTAACTGTTCATGTAGTTGATGTTGATGAAGTTGGATGGCCAGACCGGCCGTTGCAGCTTGCGTCCAAAGGAGGCCGCTCGGACCCCTCAAGTACCCTGAGATACCACTCGCCCGCACTATGAGGGGAGCAGAGGTGTTGAAGCACGCCGCGCCCGCGGTGAACATATACAGGCTGCGGGCAAGTAGCAGATCGTGCGCCGCACATCAGCCTAGGCCGGGAGGAGAGCTCCGGCTCGCCGTGCACATGTCGTCCTCGCTGGGGCCGAGGGGGCCCTTCCTCAAACCCAGTCGCGGCACGGCGCCGCGCGGCTGCGGGGGCACTGAAACATTAAAACTAGGCGGCAGAATTTTGTTGGACCATCATCAGTTTTTTTGAGGGCACAGGCTTGTTGGAGAGGTAGAGGGGCCAGCGGCGTGCAAATATCCATGGCATTTAATCTAAGCAAGCCACAGTGTGTATAGCAGGAGACGGGAGCGTGGTAATGGCCATGGTAAGGACAGAATGGCAGTTTAACGGATCGGGGAAGGTTTTACAAAAAATGCTTACATATAAAACAAAATAGAAGGAGCAGAATGCCTTAAGAGTGGAAACTCAAAAAAAATATATAACCTTCATATTCTTATCAAATTATATGAAGCAAGTTGACACAAAATTTACACCGGTTTCACCTGTGACAGGTGAACCCTAAATATCCTCTCGGTGGCTGGATTGCTTACTAACAATATAACCGGCGTAAGAAAATCGAGAATGATACAAGGCCCATGAAATCTGGGGGCAAGCTTGCCCGCGGGAACAAAGTTCTTGACCATAACTTGGTCACCTACCTTCAAAGGGGTGGGTCTCCGTCCACGATCATACCTTTCCCTAACCTTTTCATGAGACACTTTAAGATTGGCTTTAGCCTTCTTCCAAAGATCTTTAATGTTGTCCGGATCTATTGTCTCGGGTAGAATGTCACTCAGAGACCAGAGGTTAGAGAGCGGCGTGTTGGGAACAAACTTGAACATCAACGAGGCTGGAGTAAATTTATGTGATTCATGAACCGCCGAATTCAAAGCAAAAGCTAACCAATGCAGGGACGTGTCCCACCTGGAATGATCTTCATGATGATAGGCAATAAGTGCGGACCTGAGATTACGGTTAACTCGTTCAGCCAGAGATGGTTGAGGGTAATAAGCAGAAGTAGTTACATGAGAGATGGACAAGTCAAAACAGAATTTACGAAATAAATTAGATGTAAAAGCCTTAGCATTATCAGATACAATATATTGGCACGGACCAAAAGAAGCAAAAATAGAATTTAAGCAAGTAATGGTAGACTGAGCGGTAGCCAGCTTAGTCGGAAATAACCAGGAAAATCTAGTAAAGCCATCTACGCATACAAAGATGAACTTGTTAGCATTTCCCTTTGACTGGGGGAAGGGTCCTACATAATCAATATACAGGCGTTCCATGGGGCGCGACGCTTGATGCGAAGACAAAAGGCCTACCTTGGTGGACATGGTGGGTTTACTGAGCAAGCAAGATTTACAAGCTTTTACAAGTTCACGGATTTCACCGTCCATACCTTTCCAGATGAACATTTCACGAATCTTTTCACGAGTTTTAAAGATACCCAGATGCCCTCCTAATGGGGTCTCATGATAATACTTGAAGATCATAGGTACAAGAACAGCTGGAACGACAACTTTCATCATCTTATCATGCCCCGATGGGCAACATAGAACACCATTCCTCAGAACATAAGGGACAACATGTTCCCCAGAAGAAAGGGTTTCCATTATCGGAGCCAGCGTCGGATCTTCACGTTGGTATTTCTCAATATCCCTAAAAAGCATGGGAGCATCTGTTAAGATGGCATTAACACCAGATAGTATGGACTCGGGAGGTGATGAACTGTCGACCGGTTCATGGGTCTCGACGTCGTTAGAAAACATACGACTGAGTCCATCAGCAACAACATTGTCGGTACCTCTGATATGCCTGACATCGAATTGGAAGGCAGAAATACGGATGGCCCAACGGGCTATACGACCAGTAAGACGCGGCCTACCTAAGACCCAGCTTAAGGCTTGATTATCTGTCTCCAGGTCGAATTTGACGTGTTCCAGATAGAGACGGAACTTTTCTAAGGCGAATAAGACTGCCAAACCTTCGAGCTCATAGATGGAATACTTGGTTTCTTGAGCCGACAAGGTCCTAGATGCATAGGCGATGGGTCGCCTCCCTAGTTCAGTCTCTTGAAGAAGGACTGCAGCTACTGCTGACGACGACGCGTCAGTTTGGACGATGAATTTCTTCGAGAAATCAGGCATAGCAAGTACAGGGGCATTACAGAGAGCCAATTTAAGATCTTCAAAAGCGGCTTGTTGAGAAGGTCCCCACTCGAATTTGATGCCTTTCCTACGAAGAAGGTTTAAGGGCGCCGCTCTATTAGCAAAGTTAGGAATGAACGTTCTGAAGAAATTCACCATACCAATAAACCTGGCGATGCCTTTAATGTCCTTGGGAGGTTTAAAATCACGGATGGCCTGTGTTCTCGAATGATCGACTGCAACACCATCAGGTGACACAATATGCCCTAGGAATGACATAGAGGGCTTAGCAAAGGCAACCTTGGACAACTTGACAGTTAGCCCAGCCTTACGAAGGCGATTGAGAACTTCTCGCAGATGATCTAGATGTTCTTCGAAGGTTTCCGAAAATACGACGACATCATCCAAGTAGTGGTACAAGTATTCAAATTTGATGTCGGAGAAGACCCTATCTAGCAGCCTAGTGAGTACAGCTGCTCCCGTGGGGAGCCCGAAAGGCACGCGGTTGTATTCATATACATTCCAGTCCGTTGCAAACGCTGTAAGGTGTTTAGACTCTTCGGCAAGGGGAATTTGATTATAGGCCTGATTCAAGTCCAAGATAGTAAAGAACTTGGCCTTACGAAACCATGAAAAACAAGAATGAAGGTCGGGAAGGGGCAGAGATTGTAACACCACCTTCCGATTGAGAGCCCTGTAATCAATGACAGGCCTGAAGCCCCCTTGGGGTTTCGGGACTAGAAAAATAGGCGAAGAATACGCTGACTTAGAGGGCCTAATAATACCATCCTTCAACATCTGATCGATAATTTCTTTCAGAGCCTTCATTTTAGGTGGAGATAGCCTATAAGGTGGAAAACGGACAGGAATCGAATCCGTGACCTCAATTTTGTATTCAATAAGGTCAGTAACACCAAGAGTATCAGAGAACACCTCCGGAGAGGACTGACACAATTTGCGAATACTATCAGCCCGCTCCTCAGGTAGATGTCTAAGGTCTAACAACATCTCATCCTGGGTAGGCGAAATAGATGAACATGATACAGAATTACACTTTAACAAGGGAATGTTACAATTGGACGCAAATTTGAATGTGCACGACTTACTCTGAAGATCGAGCACAAGACCAGTGTGAGAAATGAAGTCCGCTCCCAGTATGATGGGGCAAGACAAGTGCTTAGCCACAAACAGTTTGGTTTTCCATGTAAATTTAAAAATACGAATTTTGACCAGTAAGGAACCTAGAATTTCTAATGGAGATGAATTAGCCGAAACATATAGAACAGGAGATGAGACATAGTCAGGTAGTTTACAAACAGATTTCAATTTAGAATACCATTCAGCCGAAATAATCGAACAGACACTGCCTGAATCTAATAAAGCGGTTATAGGCTCATTGTTTAACTCAATCTTAAGAAAAGGAATAGGTGCGGGGGAATCCGCCGCAATCCTAAGACACTCTTTGGGACATTCAAAAGATGCATTTGAAAATTGCTCGTTCCCTGAATTTACAACCTGTTTACTAGGGGCTGAGTCTCGGGAAGATGGATTAGTCGACTCAGCCGAAGCCACTAGTCACTTTTTATTATTGGCATAGGTGGAATTTGCACCAGAAGTTGAGCAGGAGGGGGTGCTATTCGAATTTGGGCAATTCTTGGCGATATGTGAGAAAGCCCCACATTTAAAACAGCCTTGTGATGAACCAGCCCCATTACTTGTCCCACTCGACTTGATCAGTGGACACTTATTGCGCAGGTGGTCAGGCGACCCACAAGCATAACATTTACGAGGGGTGACTGATCGGCGAGGTGGAGGCCGAGTATTACTAAAGGAAGGCGGGGGTTCTTTCGCTACACGCAAAGAATCGGCGTATCTAACTCCTTCCGCTGAGACGGCCAATGCTTCAAGTTCCGAGAAAGTTTGCGGGCACGCCGCGAAACAGAAATATGACCTGTAGGGTGGTGAAATCCCTTCCACAATAGCTTGTACAATCTGATCCTCAGGGAAATGAAGAGCAAACACCCTAGTATAAAACTTAATATCTTGGATGAAGTCTGCCAAGTTTTCATCCAAGCGCTGTACCCGATAATAGTACTTCTGAATAAGGGAGGACCTGGCCCTAGCAGGGATGAAGTTAGCTAGCAAGTGGGCATGGAAATCCTCAATAGATGATTGCTCGGCAATGGCTCTTACGATTTTATCAGAGAGAATACCAATAGCATACGGATAGATAATTTGCAAAATTTGACATGGAGAAAGAGAAAAAACAAGGGCATGATCCTGAAATTCAACTAGAAATCTTAAAAATGAAATGACGTCACTGGTGGTATTAACGGAAAACTTAGAGATACCTCTGAGCAACATTGCCAATGGATGAGGCAAGCTACTAAACCCGGGTGACATAGTAGGCAAAGGTTTCAATGGCAAGGTAGTTAATTCAGAACGTACATTATTTAATGAGTTACGGCGTTCAGACTCGTCCAATGGGGCAGAGGTTGTTTGAGCAGCAATGGTTTTCCTATTGACTTCTCCCTTATGAGGCTCTTCCTCGCTACCTACATTCACCGTGACGGGTTGATCAGTTTTGGGAGGAACCTCCCCAGTTAACAATTGAGTGACCTTGCTAGATAATTCAGAAATGTTTTCAAGCAGCGTACTAGCTTCCTTCCTCTGAACGTCATTCAACTTCAGAGACAACAGATCATTAACTCTATTTGAAAAGTGATATAGCCTGGCTTGCACACGCTTAATTTGATTAGGAGAAGGATCATTTTCATCAAAAAAACTAACTACAGATGCTAGCCCAGTAATATTCTCGATGATCGTGGAAAGAGAGTCGTCAACTTCTTTCTCTCCCAAGGTGGGGATTTGAAATAGGCAATTCAAGGGACTCTCTAAGCTTGTTTGTGTCTACTGCAACCGTGCCTCCAGATTGCACATTTCTAATAGTTAACTCATATATCAACTCCTCTTTGCGCAAATAGTTAAGATGGAGAACATCGCGAGGTCCGGGCATGATGACAGAACAATTTTGAAAAACTCAAAAAAAAATTCCAGCAACTGAGAAAATTGTTAGAGTTCGGAATAAAACAATGTTTAACCGTCAAAAAGGGCTAAATTGAGACCCATTCAACCACGCTCTGCTACCACTTGTTACCGTGTTTTAGTGGTAGGTAGAGGTGAAAGAAGGTGCGGGCGTGAACGGGTCTCAAACTACGGAATCAAAGTTAATGTAAAATTTAACAAGGTTATATTTTCTTTTCAAAAACAAAGAAATAACAAGCATGGCAGGTACAAAGTAGCAAGTCCAAAGGGTAGTTACAATATTTACAGGATTTGGGCTTCGCGCCCTGACTTCACAATGCTTGGGCAATCAGCTCAGTTTTACCCCAAACACAAGTTTCAACAGAGGGGCAGAAAACCCCATTCATGCCTAGGAGTCCTTGCTCCAAATTACACTGAAAAGCCTCCACGAGGCATACAACACTCAATTTTCAAAAGAGCCACACGCTCTCAACTTTAAGCCTCTCAAAGGCCACACCAAACTCCACCTTCGAGTTGTCCTCACTGGACATAGACACAGGGGTAAAATACCCAACCTACTGAGGTCTATTAAATGAAAAGGGGCAATTACATGACCTCTAAAATAACAATTTGAGAGGAGGCGATCTGCACTCCTAATACACTTGTTTTTAAAACCTAATCTGGCTCTAGGCCACTAATGCAAGGGCTAATCCCATACTACAGAGGTGACTTTAGAAAAGAGCAATTTGTTTTACGTTAACGAAGAATAGGTTGAGAAAATAAGTTCACCTCAAAACAATGTGAGTGGGAGCTCGAGAGGGTTAGCACTCTCTATCCCAATATGCAGCTTTAAAAGAGAATAGATGAAAAGATTGGTTACATTTTAGGAAAAGGTTACATGGTGGAAACGCTTCGAACCCGCTCCGAGAGTTAAACTGCCAACCTAGCAAGAAAAGAAGTTATTAAGAGGCCATTACCTGGTGTTGAACAGCTGGAGAAGAAAGAGGCGCTTCCCGCCCCCTGCTATGTACTTTACACACTGAAAGATAGAACAGAAGTGGCCCGGAGACCCAAAAATCAGCAGTTTAAATACTCTCGCAGAAGGTTCTAGGCGTTTTAGGGAAGAGAACACCCGCCCACAATCACTTTATTGGCTAGGGTACAGAAACATATCCAAGTTGGGGGAAGATACATCGGATTGGTCGGAAATTACTAAAAGAAATTCGGGATTGGATAAATCTAAAACAAGGGGAAAAGGAGGGGTATACAGCCAACTTAAACAATAACAGAAAGAAATTTAACAAGAAACAAACTTTTGAAATAAGAACTTCTCCAAAACAAAATAGTTCTTTCACTCCGCACTAGGGTGCACTATTGTTGATCTTCAGTAGTGTCCTCTAGAAGAGAAAGTTCACACTTCTTACTACAAGCAAAACAAAAATACGTCGAAAATGACACAGTTCAAAAACTCCAAAATTTCCCGGTAGAGACATCTTCTGAGAAACTTGAAAATTAATACTGTACATAAAGTTCAGACTTCCTCCAGCAGAGGAGTTTCAACAGGCGCACATTTTAAAATAGCGGTGTGGAGGTGTACCGCCCGGTACAATTATATTGGCTAACCTTAGTTTTTGAACATTGTTTTGTTCATGTACCAAAGTTGTGTACACTTCTGCTGCTTCTTTTTTCAATAGCTGTCAATCAATCAGAAATTTTTTAAATATTTTCGCTAGCCAATTAAAATGGGGGGGGGGGGTACTGAAATCCAGCCTATCTGTAACGAGTTCTGGAAACCTCCCCTAGAAATTCCATAAAAGCTTTAGGACCATTTTGGCATCTTCATCGCTCCATATTGGTGAGTACGGCACTTTCTTCCGGAACAGGGGCCGCGGTCGGTGTTCGCAAGGCCCAGCTACTCAATGTAATGGCAGAAATTTCATAACATGTAATAGCTCCGGTAGATGGCTTGAGGGGAATGTTTCAAACTTCTTTTATTTTATGTATGAGTAAATTTCTAAACCTTGTGGTTTAAATGTAGACTTTTCGGCCGGTTTGAGTACTCATTTCTATTCCCTATCTGTAAATATGTAATGTAGGGGAACAAAGAGTGATTACCCTCTTTCGGTTCCCGTTCAACTTGGTATGGGGTGACGAAAGTTTCTAATCATCTAAAATTCTTAACACTTTTTCGGAATTTAATGTTTCTTATTTAGTCCCCGGGCGTAGAATAGGCTTAGACTCTGTATCATTGGGCTATAAGCAAAATTCGTGTTTTGAAATATTCTAGAAGGAGTGCCTACTAGCCTTTTGTTCATGGCCAACCTTTATCTTTTTACATTAAGGCCACTTAGTACGGGCACTCGTTGCCGCTGTTTATGTTTATGGAACAGAAAGTGAAAAAATGCTGAGCAGAAGGTATGCCAAAACCAGGGCTCCATGACTGTATATACCTTATTTGAAGATTATCAGGTATAATCTTGAGCGCTGTACGAAACTTATGCCTCTGAGGGGTTGGACTATATTAAATTTTGCAGCTCAGATTCCTTGGCTATGTAAATTAGTGGAGCAAAAATGCTTTTATAGAATACTGTACCTGTCAGAGCTACAATGCTCATTCCCTTGTATATTATCATGTTGATAATTCTCTCAAGTTTTGTACCTGATGTTTTGGGCCTCAAGTCATTTTTGCTGGGGCTGACGAGTTTATTATTAGTTGTTATTGTTCATTCATATCTTCCATTATTGAAATTTTAAATTTAAAAAAGGAAAGAAAGAAAATTTCGAATTTCGTTGTGTTAACTTATGCTCTAGTTAACTCCTTGTTCGCCCCGGCAGCTTTTAACTCCTCTGTGATCCATGAAATTTCCTTAACAATTATTACTGTTGACTTCACTATGAGGACGTCGGGACTTGCTCTTCTTATTATTAAACATCATAATAACTTAAATCCTGGAGGCTCACATAGGGTTGTTCTTGATAACAAATTTCCTTAGTTAATTTGTACGACTCGTTGGCTGAATGGTCAGCGTACTGGCCTTCGATTCAGAGGGTCCCGGGTTCGATTCTCGGCAGGGTTGGGGATTTAAATCGCTTCTGATTAATTCTTCTGGCTCGGGGACTAGGTGTATATGTCCATCCCAACACTCTGCTCATCATATTCAGACAACATACCACACTGCCAACCACCACAGAAACACTTAATAGTGAGTACATCCCTTCGTAGAGGGTTGGCGTCAGGAAGGGCATCCGTATGTGAAACAGGGCCAAATCCACATGTGCGACGCAGTTCGCACCCGCGACCCGACAGGTATAGGAAAAAGCGCCAAGAAGAGAAGAAGAATTTGTCCCCTTTTATCACCGTACTGGATATTTTTCTCAAATAAATTCCTCTCCACGATCTTGAGGTACTCAATATTTTTCACACGAGATATCCATTCTTCCAACTTCACATCCATTTCCCTATAAGAGAAATTAATTCGTTGTCACATTATACATGTACTCTCATCTGGAGCCAACATCGAAAATCAGTAATGTCCATTTAATTCATGACAGTAAGACACAAACATAATTCACCGGGTGAGTTGGCCGTGCGGTTAGAGGCGCACGGCTGTGAGCTTGCATCTGGGAGATAGTGGGGTTCGAATCCCACAGTCCGCAGCCCTGAAGATGGTTTTCTGTGGTTTCCCATTTTCACACCAATCAAATTCTGGGGCTGTACCTTAATTAAAGCCATGACCGCTTCCTTCCAACTCCTAGGCCTTTCCTATCCCATCGTCGCCGTAAGACCTATCTGTGTCGGGGCGACGTAAAGCCACTAGCAAACATAATTCATTTATCAAGACTCTTATTTCTACTCAAGTTATTTCTCGCTCTATATTTTCCCAAGAACCACTCTTGAATTCATACTGCCCTTCGTTTGTACAGGAAAGTCACTCCTTCAGTTGCATCTAAAATTTTCAAAATACGTATTTATCATTCGCATATCTTCCGATAATTACTATTACTCCTAATACCGTATCCCGCCGAAACGCATCAAATCCACAGGGCACTTCTTGAATTTAAACAGGCGATCATTATGATTACATTCGTCATGTTTGCGCTCACGAGTACTACCTTGGCTGGTGGCCATGATCGTTAAGATGTTGAAGTCTAAACGGTTTCATGCCGTGGTCAGCCGGTTCGAGTCCCGTTGGTTGAAAATTTTTCGCCATCAAAATATTGGCCGGCTGGGTAGGAGAGGTGGTGGTATACAATTTCTAGTCACTAGATCGCGTGCCTAAAGCCTGGATTCAATTCCCAGCCTCTCCGCAGCGCTCATATAGAGTGAGGGCACATGACGATGTTGATGGTGATTCGTCCGTCGGATAGGGACGTTAAGTTTTGAGCAGACCAAAACAAAACATATTTCCGACAAGATTTTCCGTCACGTATTCGACAGGAGTAGGCTATGTGCCGGCACCTGGTTTCACCCTCTCCTTTCCTACCATCATATATCACGTCATTCATTTCATCTCATTAACTCCTCTAATGAGGTTGACGTCAAGAAGGGCATCCGATCATAAAAACATGCCACGACAGATTCATCTCACCTCATACCCGACCCCATCGAGAAACGGGACAAGGGTTGGACAAACAAACAATTTATTATTCGCCGGACTGAGTGGCTCAGACGGTTGTCGCCTTGGCCTTCTGACCCCATCGTGGCAGGTTCGAAACTGGCTCAGTCCGGTGGTATTTCAAAGTGCTCAAACACGACAGCCTCGTGTCGGTGGATTTAGTGGCACGTAAAAGAACTCCTGCGGGACATAATTCCGGCACCACGGCGTCTACGAAAACCGTGGAAGTGGTTAGTGGGACGTAAAGCAAATAACATTTTTATTATTGTTCCGGGGTATCTGTGGAACGCAGAGATGATGAAAGAAGGTGCAGGCTTGAATGGGTCTAACTACAATATCAAAATTAATTTAAAACTTAAACTGAAGGTTATATTTTCAGAACTTCAAACTTAACAATTTTTCATAACAATGAAACATCAGGTACATTGATAACCATAAAACAAGCCTAGGAAAAGACAAGATAAGTGGTCTTAACAGATCCTGGGCTTCGAGCCCCTCGCTTCACAATTTCTGAGCTCCCAGCTCAAATTTACAATTCAAAAAAGAACAACTTTCGTAAAGGGCACAAATCCCCTAATTCAAAGAGCACTTGCTATTAAATTTACAATATATAGCCTTTCAGAGTCAAACTTTACAATTACAAAACTAGAAAGAGAGCTAACCGGCTCTTCGTTTCTTTCAGCCTCCTCGAGGCACCCTCAAAAATCTTACACTCTCTGCCCTTCCATGGCCCAACTTACAATTTGAAACAGGGGTATCTCGTACCCAACCTATAGGGCCTTTGCGGAAAAGAACAGGTTAAGTAAGTGGTCCGAAACACAAACTGAATGGAGGCGTATACTTGCACTCCTAGATATGAACACTAAAACAACCTAAGGGGCTCTAGGCCGATGAAACAGGGACTATTCCCAAACTACTGAGGCGACTCGTATAGACATTACTTTAACATATTAAAGGCAGAAACCGTTACAAAACGAAGCCACATCAAACCAAGATGAAGGGGAGCTCGAGAGGGTACATCACTCTCTATCCCCGATTTACAGTTAAAGATTTAATGAAGTTAAAGGAAAAGTTACATTTTAGAAAAGGAGGTTACATAGTAAACGATTCGGACCTTTCCCTCGGATTAAACTTCGGAGTAGCAAGAAAGAATAAAGTTATGTGGGCATTACCTTGTAGATGTTCTAGCTGCCGACGAAAGAGGCCGCCCGCCTCCCGCTTAACACAAGTACTCAGAAAGATGACGATCAATTGGCCAAGAAACGTGAAAATCCGCAGTTTATAAACCCTCAGGGAAGGTTCGAGATCATTCAAGACTAAACTAGCCACACCCTCTCAATTTTATTGGTAGATTTCAAAAGTAACACTCAGAATCGAACAAGAAGCCTGTGATAGGTGGAAAATTAATTACAGAAATTAATGATTGGCTGGATTCAAAACTGGCGGAAATAAAAAGGAAATATTGCCAACCCAAAATAAATGAACATCAATCAGTTACAAGAACCTAGAAATACAAAACTTCTTTAAATTATAAGTTCTTTCACTTTGCACCAGTGGGCATGATCATACATTTTTTGTGGTGTCATCTGTAGAAAAATGTCCAAACTTCTTGACGTAGAGCAAACAAAACAAGGATAAATTCACTCAGTTTAGGCAACTGCACAATAACAAAATTACATCATATTTCTGTGGTGACATCTTCTGAGTATAGTTCTAAGATAGTGCAGTTTCAGTTTCACTGTTTTACCAATAGAGGAGTTCATTTAGGCGCTGAATTTGAATGCGCGGCTTTGGGGTGTAACCTACCGGTACAATTAATTTTATTATTATTATTATTATTATTATTATTATTATTATCACTCACTCTGCGTAATTTAGAATGATTTTTATCAATGTTATAACGACATCACTCATTTACAAGCTTCAATCACCGACACTTTACTATTTAATCATTTTAATAGCGCGTCAATTTATCTTCTTCTTCTTCTTCTTCTTCTTTGTCTGTTTACCCCCCAGGGTCGGTTTTTTCCCTCGGACTCAGCGAGGGATCCCACCTCTACCGCACCAAGGTAAGTGTCCTGGAGCTTCAGACTCTGGGTCGGGGGATACAACTGGGGAGGATGACCAGTATCTCGCACAGGCGGCCTCACCTGCTATGCTGAACAGGGGCCTGCGGGGGATTGGAAGATGGGATGCGATAGACAAGGAGGGAGGAAGGAAGGAAGCGGCCGTGGCCTTAACTTAGGTACCATCCCGGCATTTTCCTGGAGAAGTGGGAAACCACGGAAAACCACTTCGAGGATGGCTGAGGTGGGAATCGAACCCACCTCTACTCAGTTGATCTCCCGAGGCTGAGTGAACTCCGTTCCAGCCCTCGTACAACTTTTCAAATTTCGTGGCAGAGCCGGGAATCGAACCCGGGCTTCTGTGGGTGGCAGCTAATTACACTAACCACTTCACCACAGAGGCGGACGTCAATTTATCTACCAAAACAAAACATATTTCCGACAAGTTTTTGCGTCCGAACGGCTATATGCTGCTGACCTGCAAGTGTACTGCCGGAGCATGTGTTATGCTGGTGGAAAAAGGATACGAAACTGAGTTGTGAAGATAAGTAGTATGGGGTATTTTTCGTTTAATACTCGAAAGATTAGTACTGCCACGTGGAAGTTTCTATATTGTTTAAATTTTAGAAGGGAAAGTTGAAGATAATAAGGAGTAACATGAACTTCATCGCGTAAGGAGGAGACAAATCTGAGGTGAAGGTCGTGTTGTCCGAATATAGACCCCCACTGTGCCAGCAATCTGTCAATAGCGGCATTGGTCGGAAGGAGGAAAGAAATCATTAAAGTTGAGTTCTTCTGTGATGGCTGGAGCGTACAAACACCCCCCCTCACTCCCACACAGGCTTCACAGCTGAAAAGGTAGTTGTGTGGGGGTGGGGGTGGAGTCTTCTTTATAATTTGCTTTACGTCGCGCCGACACAGATAGGTCTTATGGCGACGTTGTGATAGGAAAAGCCTAGGAAGGGGAAGGAAGCGGCCGTGGCCTTAATTAAGGTACAGCCCCAGTATTTGCCTGGTGTGAAAAAGGGAAACCACGGAAAACCATGTTCAGGACAGCCGACAGTAGGGTTAGAACCCACTTTCTTCCGATGCAAGCTCACAGCTGCGCGCCCCTAACCACACGGCCACCTCGCCCGGTGGGGTGGAGTCTTGACGGCATTCTTTTTGAGGGACTCAAATTTAGCCGAGGCAATTGTGTGGTTGATCGTATTGGCAGCTTGTTTGCCGTTGACCTTGTTTATAATTCCATTTCCTGTCGGGTGTATATAGGCACATGTTGAAATGGAGGAGGTTAGAGAGGATATTCTGGGCGAAGCAAAGTTCGGGGGAAGGATTAATGAGGAGATATGAGTGGGTGCCCTGGGATCGGGGCAGAACGAACGTATGGAGGTGATGCGACAACGAACTGGAGGAAGGGGTGTTGGGGCTGGTAGGTTCCGAGTCTATTGCAGGATCTTCTTGCTGAGAAGCTGGAATAGCGTGATTGTGTTGTTGGTATATCCAACACAACATGGTGAGTATACACGGAACCACGTATGGTTAGTCACTAAAAGGCAAATATAGCCACCATATTCTCCTTTTGTCTTTATGGCTCATCAGTACTGTCATCTTGACTCCCCCTTTTTCCGCCGATTTTCTCACACCTTCTACCTTGTACGAACTGCGTCACATGTGGATTTGGCCCTGTTTTACGGCCGCGTGTTTTTCTGACGCCAACCCTATATAGAGGGATGTAATCACTATTGCGTGTTCCTGTGGTGGTTGGTGGTGTGTTGTGCTGTCTTAATTTGAAGACGAGAGTGTTGGGACAAACACAAATAACCATTCCCCGAGCCAGAAGAACTGTTCGCAAGCGAATAAAATCCCCGACCCGGCCAGGAATCGAACCTGAGCTGAAGACCTCAACGCTGACCATTGAGCCAATGAGTCGGACCAGTACTGCCAACATGACTAGTTACATATTATTGGTTGAACGTCCCAATATCTACTTCTATGACCAAGCGAGTTGGCCGTGCGGTTAGGGGCGCGCAAATGTGAGCTTGCATTCGGGAGATAGTGGGTTCGAACCCCACCGTCGGCAGCCCTGAAGATGGTTTTCCGTGGTTTCCCATTTTGACACCAGGCAAATGCTTGGGCTGTACCTTAATAAAGGCATCGACCGCTTCCTTCCCAATCCTAGCCCTTTCCTAGCCCATCGTCGACATAAGACCTGTCTGTCGGTGCAAGGTAAAGTAACTAGTAAAGAGGAACTACTTCTATGATTTGCGTACACGTTGAGGCGCCGGAAGTTTGTCCTGCAGAAGTTCGTTTACATGTTGGCAAATTTATGGACACGAGGCTGGGGTATTTGAGCATATTCTAATACTGCACGACTGAATCGGGATCGCACCCGCGAACCTGAGCTCAGGAGGTCTGCACTCCAGTACCTGAGCGCAGTTGGCAAGAGGAACTAAGAAAGAAAGAAAGAAAGAAAGAAAGAAAGAAAGAAAGAAAGAAAGAAAGAAAATAATAATAATAATAATAATGCTGTTTGCTTTACGTCCCACTAACTACTTTTTACGGTCTTCGGAGACGCCGAGGTGCCGGAATTTAGTCCCGCAGGAGTTCTTTTACGTGCCAGCAAATCTACCGACACGAGGTTGTCGTATTTGAGCACCTTCAAATACCACCGGACTGAGCCAGGATCGAACCTGCCAAGTTGGGGTTAGAAAAAGGCTAGGGCCTTAACCGTCTGAGCCAATCAGCCCGGCAAGAAAGAAAGAAAGAAAGAAAGAAAGAAAGTCCGCCTCTGTGGTGTAGTGGTTCGTGTGATTAGCTGCCATCCCCACAGGCCCGGGTTCGATTCCCGGCTCTGCCACGAAATTTGAAAAGTGGTATGAGGGCTGGAACGGGCTCAACTCAGCCACGGGAGGTCAACTGAGTAGAGGTGGGTTCGATTACCACCTTAGCCATCCTGGAAGTGGTTTTCCGTGGTTTCCCACATCTCCTCCAGGCAAATGCCGGGATGGTACCTAACTTAAGGCCACGGCCGCTTCCTTCCCTCTTCCTTGTCTCTCCCTTCCAAACATCCCATCTCCCACCAAGGCCCCTGTTCAGCATAGCAGGTGAGGCCGCTTGGGCGAGGTACTGGTCATCCTCCCCTGATGTATCACCCGACCTAGAGTCTGAAGCTCCAGGACACTGCCCTTGAGGCGGTAGAGGTGGGATCCCTCGCTGAGTCCGAGGGAAAAGCCAAACCTGGAGGGTAAGCATATTAAGAAGAAGAAGAAAAAGAAAGAAAGAAAGAAAGAAGGAAAGAAAGAAAGAAAGAAAGAAAGAAAGAACGAAGGAAAAAGATGCATACTCATTTTAATGTAATTTACGAAGTATATATATCCTGCCCTTATTTTGATGTATGCATTCTGTAACCATATACTTAAAAGAAGAGAAAGATCTGAATTGCATGATTTATTGTGATTTTCAAACCTTCAAGTTGTTCAAGAACTTATCTTCCTTCCTTTTTCCTTTTGCTTGAGCGTTGTTTTCTTCTTCCTTCCTTTCTTTCTTTCTTTCTTTCTTTCTTTCTTTCTTTCTTTCTTTCGCCTGTCTGAGTGGCTCAGACGGTTGTGGAGCTGGCCTTCGGACCCCGAAATCGCGTGCTCGATTCTGGCTCAGTCCAGTCGTACTTGAAGGTGCTCAAATACGTCAGCCTCGTGTCAGTAGATTTACTTGCACGTAAAAGAACTTTTGCGGGACAAAATTCCGGCACCTTTGCCTTTTCGAAAACCATAACAAAGGTAGTCACCGGGCTGTAAAACTCAATAACATTATGTATTATTTCTTTCTTTCTGTTTTTCTTTCTTTCATTCTTTCTTTCTTCCTTGAATAACCACTAAGAGACAGAATTTTAAACATATTTTCAGCTTGCAGGTTGGCTGTATTGTATTGTATTGTATTGTACACTAGGGAAACCCGGGACACGCGGAAACGTACAGGGACAATAATGAATCAATCTTCATCAACAGAAATAGAGACGACTATTTTATGTCACTTAGTTATTTACAATTCTCATTAGCGGGTAATTTCAATAACCAGCCTGAGTTGCACTGGTGTATAATTGAACAGACTTTTTTTCTGCTATTGGCTTTAACTCTCTCCGACTGAAAACAGGTCTTACGGTGCTAATTGGATAAGAGAGGGCTAGGACTGGAAAGGAAGGAAGCGACCGTCGCCTTAAATGCGGTGCAGCCACAGTCATTGCCTGCAGTCAAAATGGAGAAACCACGAAAAACCATTTTCAGATCTGACGACAGTGGGGTTCGAATAGGCCATCTCCCGAATGCAAGCTCACAGCGCCGCGACCGGAACTGCGCAACGAAGTCACACATTTTCTAGTGATTCGAAATACGCCATGGGTCTTACTGTCCCAAATTAGACAAAGTTTTGACTACAACCAGAGGGCAGCCCAGTTTCAGTTCTTCCGTTATACACATAAGCAAGAACACTATCTACCATAATAAAATATACCACTCCGGTCTGACTGATGCAGATATTTATTAAACTACATTTTGGGTTAAATATTTACATTTTGAAGAAGGCATGTTGTCGTGGCAATAAATAATCTATATATCTAAAATAACAGGTCATGACTGACTGACTGACTGACTGACTGACTGACTGACTGACTGACTGACTGATTCATCATCACCGAGCCAAAACTACTGGACATAAAGAAACGAAATTTTGGGGATACATTTTTATTATAGTGTAGGCGCTCGCTAAGGGAGGCTTTTTGGATATTCCGTCGCTGAGGGGATGAAAAAGGTGGGGGGGGGGGGTGATAGTTTAAATGAGTGTATCTGTATCTCAAGAACTTAAAAGTTTACGGACGTAAAAATTGATACTTTGAATCCCCTTTAAAAATGAAGATACTTATATCTCAAAAACTGAAGATGGTAAAGACATGAAATCTGGTATTTGTGATCGTTAAATATAAAGTGTACCGGGAGGTACACCTCAACGCTGCGCATTTAAAATTAGCGCCTAAATAAACTCCTCTATTGATAAAACAGTGAAACTGAAACTACACCAACTTGGAACTTCAAATTAAATCAAAATCAAAATCTCTTTATTTGCAACTGAGGTGTCTACCTCGGTGGCAAATGGTACATTAAAATACATTATTGTCAAGCACTAAATTTTAAATTAACAAGAGAAGGAGAAAATATTTCTAGAATACAATAATACACAATTTACGCTAACTTTTTTTTCTATTAAACAAACAGATCATCCTTAATAAATTTATATTGTTTACAAAATTCTACTTATAATATTTCCTATACTTACAATCATAGTCAACTCATGTACAGTGTGTGGAATACTTCAAATAATACTATGCAACTGATATAAGATTTAAATTAACATTGCATTTATTTACTTTTTTACCTATTTCGGAACCTAAGTATCATAACGACCTGCTGCGTCTTAACCAGCGCCTCTTTTGCCACCACTTTTCAGAGTTCCTGAAGGGCCTTCACAGCTACCGTAACGGTCCCAGGGTCCTCGAAGTCCCCACTGTACTTCACCCCTACAGTCAGTCCCCTACTTTGGCTGTCCAAACTCCATGGACCAGGGGATGGAATTAATTTTTTCACACACATTTTTTATTTACAATAGCCTGCACTAGTCGAATGCCCTCTAACATTTCATTTATTTTCCCTCTTGCTGTTTATTCTCTTCTTGAATATCTGTACAGATTTTGGAAAAGGATCAAACACTACCCCTGGTAAACTGTTCCCCTCCTTCACGCCCTTCCCAATGAATGAAAATTTACCCCAATCACTTCTGCTAAAATTTCTTCTAATTTTATACTTGTGGTCAGTTCTGCCGATATAATTATTTTCCAACTGAAGCCTCTCACGGGTTTCTCCCCATGCTTCTTTTCCTGTATAGGCTCTATATAATTCTATAAGTCTAGTTTTCTTCCTTCTCTTACTTAAAGTTTCCCACCCAAGTTCCTCTAACATTTCTGATACAGTACCTTTTCTCCTGAAATCCCCTGTTACTAATCTTGCTGCTTTCCTCTGCACACTATCTATTTCTTTTATTAGGTATTCTTGGTGAGGATCCCAAACACTGTTCGCATATTCCAATAAGGACGAACCATACTTAAGTAAGTTTTTCTTTTAATTCTTTGTTGCATCCTTTAAGTAGCCTCATTATGACATGTAACGATCTGTATGTTTTCCCAACAATGTCATCAACATGACCCTTCCAGTGCAAATTTCTTTCAAATCTCACACCTAATCAGAAGATGTCACCACTAAAATATTGAGTAATTTTGTTATTGTGAAGTTCCCTAAACTGACTGAATTTCTCCTAGTTTTGTTTGCTATACATCAAGAAATTTGGACATTTCTCCACAGATGACACTACCAAAAAACTATTTAACTATGATCATGCACCCTGGTGCAAAGTGAAAGAACTTAATCCTACGATTGATTGCGTTTCCCCCAGCATTTGCCTGGTGTGAAAATGGGAAACCACGGAAAACCATCTTCACTATCGGCAGCCCTGAAGATGGTTTTCCGTGGTTTCCCATTTTCACACCAGGCAAATGCTGGGGCTGTACCTTAATTAAGGCCACGGCCGATTCCTTCCAACTCCTCGGCCTTTCCTATCCCATCGTCGCCATAAGACCTATCTGTGTCGGTGCGACGTAAAGCCCCTAGCAAAAAAAAATTGCGTTTTCACCAACGTCTGAAATTTGTGACTATTCATAGCACAATGATATTGCTGATTTCTCTTTAAATTTGTTGCAGCAGGAAAGGAAGTTGTTGAGATAGGGTTGAACGGAGCAGCTGATGGCTTGGACTGAGTGTACGGGTGCTAGGAAGACGGTATCATTAGCAAACTGTAGGAGTTGGACAAGGGGAGGTGGTTGGGGAATGTCGGGGACGATGAGGTTAAATAGTAGGGGGATAGAGGCGATCCCTGAGGTACACTGATTGTGAGGGGAAAAGGGGGAGGAGCCTTGTTGTTGATGTAAATCTGGGTTGAGCGATTCAAAAGATAGGAAGACATGAAGCGGACGTAGGAGATGGGGATGGAGATGGCGAAGAACCTAAGTCTGAATATTAGGGCGGGGTGCCAGACGGAGTCGAATGTGAGCTGGAAGTCGAAAGTGATCAGGAGGGTGGGGCGGGCGCGGTTGAAATTGTTGGAGGTGATTTTAATGAGTCGGAGGAGTTGTTTTATGAGGATAGATTTGGGCGGGAGCCGAACTGGGATGGAGGTACCATATGATGGGTGTGTAGGTGGGGATGAATGCGGTGGACTAGGATTTTGTCTAGGATTCTTGCCAGGACTGTAATGAGGAGTATGGGTCGGTAGGAGCTTAGTTCGTAACGACGTTTGCCTGATGTGGGGAATAGGAGCATTATGGTGTGTTTCCAGGCATAGAAATAGAATCCTGTGCGGAGGAGGAAGGTGTAGACGTCAGCCGGTGAGGTTAGGAGGGTGGGAAGGGCATAACGAATATGGAGGTATCGAGTTTTGTCTGGGCCAGGGGCTATATTGCGGGATTTGGAGAGTACTGACTGGATTTCGGTTGGAGTGACTGGGACGTCGATGGGATGGTTCAAGAGGGTGTGGTGTTAGATGGGTTGAGTGGAGTGGAGAAGGTGCGGTTAAGGTATAGTTGGGTATCGGAGTTATCAAAGTAGGGATCTCCGTGGGTATTAAAACGGTGACGGAAGTAATGGGCGAAGGCTGTCAATTTTCCTCTGTATATGCTGGAGCTATGCCCTTGTGGATGATGGGGGTAACGGGGTGTGGATTTGGTGCCGAGGAGGGTGTTGTGTTTGGCCCAGAACTTGTTTGGGTGGGTTTGTAGGTCATTGAGTTTGGAGCAGGTTTGGGACCAGGAACGACCGGAGTGGGTTGCTAGTTAGTTTCGGATGGTTCGGAGGATTTGGCGGTGCAGGCGCCGGAAGTAGGGAACTCGAGAGTGCATGAATTCGCGGTGGTAGGAGTTGGAGAGTTTTTGGAGGTGGACGAAGCGCGGGGGTAGGCGCGGTTGGGACGGAGAGTGGAGCGTGGTGGGGATACTGGCGTATGAGGCTGAGGATATGCCGGAAAGTATAAATGTGATTAGGTTGTCTACGGACGCTTGGTCGGAGGGTGGGGGAAGGGGTGTTTTCCAGGGATTAAATGAGTTCGGTTTGGTAGGAGGGCCAGACGGCTTTGGTGAAGTTACGCATTCGCATAGGGGGAGGATGAAGTGGGCGTGGGTTTGTGGATGGGGTTTGGAGTAGGACTGGGAGGTGGTTACTTCTAATACCGTTATAGGTGGGTTAGGGATTTGTGAGCTATTGGGGCATCTGATGTGGTGTTGGACGTGGGGCGGGTGGAGCCGAGGAAGTGTATCAGGAAGCGGTTTCGATCGCTCAGGAGGTTTTAAAGGTCGATCATTGCACGGCGGGTCCTGTGGGTGAGGTTGAGGTCGGCTATGAGTATGAAGTGGGGGAAGGTGTCACTGAGGTAGAGGATGAAGTCCAGGGGTAGGAAGATGTTGGACCGGTGCTATATGGTTGCTAGATGGAGGATCCGGGAGTGGAAGTGTATGCCTACTGTAATGATCACGGCTTCTGGGAAGGTGAGGGGGGGCGGTTGAGGTGTTGGGGTGGGTGGGGAGAGATGAACGGATAGCTATAGACGTGCCTCCGCGGCCTATGTCGTCGGGGTTGTCGGCTCGGTCGATGGTGAAGCCGGGAATGTGTGCGGGCTGGTTGGGACGGAACATTACTTCGTTAAGGAGGATAGCGTTGGTGGAGTGTTGTGTGGTGAGGTCTTTAAGGTATAGTCGTTTGGAATGAAATGATTGGATGATGAGAATGAGGATGGAGATGGGATCAGGAGGCCGGAAACGACGTGTTGGGTTATGTTTCATGGTTATACTAAAGTGTCTAGTGGGGTGAAGTGGAAGTGGGTGTTTGGGCCGGAGTGGGAGTTTTGGAAGTGGGCGTTGAGTGTCTGGTTGGCCGCGGCCAGGAATTGGGCTAGGACGAGTGGTCGGTGGTATGGGTGGATGTTCATGAGGGAGATTGTTTCAAATCGGATTATCTCTTCAAGAGATGGGGGAGGGAAGATGGATTGGGTGGGTTGGGTGGGGGAGTCTATGGTTCGGATTGCATTTCGGTAGAAGCTGGGCGTTGTGGCATCGGGAGGTGGGGTCGGATTAGGAGCAATGGCTGCACACCGGATGTTCTGCGGTGCAGTGTGCTGTGTCATGTTGGTTATAAGCTGGGCACCGCTCGCATCTCATGGGTTGGGGGGCTGGGTCGCGGGAGGGTCCCACCTAATGGTGCTGCCTAAAATGGGTACCCAATTGGCGAGTACCCCATATACTTCCTAGGGGAGCGGGCGAGTTAGCCATGCAGTCAGGGGCACGCAGCTGTGAGCTTGCATACGGGAGATAGTAGGTTCGAATCCCACTGTCGGCAGCCCTGAAGATGGATTTCTGTATTCTCCCATTTTCACACCAGGCAAATGCTGGGACTGTACCTTAATTAAGGCCACGGCTGCTTCCTTCCAAATCCTAGGCCGTTCCTCTCCCATCGTCACCATACGACCTATCTGTGTCGGTGCGACGTAAAGCAACTAGCAAGAAAAACTTCCTGTGGGTGGGTAGGAGTATCCGCACAATGAATGTAGGCCCCGAGTTATTCCTAATGCGAAAGGCGTCCGTATTGGAATGCCTTCCGCATTTAACTGTTGGACTATAATGTCCTCTGGAATGTTGGTGTCTATCCTACGGACCACGCTGTAACGAGGGTGGAGTGGGGGAGAGGTTTTGATATTTTGTGGTGGCTTTACGTCGCACCGACGCAGATAGGTCTTATGGCGACGATAGGATAGGAAAGGCTTAGGAGTTGGAAGGAAGCAGCCGTGGCCTTAATTAAGGTACAGTCCCGGCATTTGCCTGTTGTGAAAATGGGAAACCACGGGAAACCATCTTCAGGGTTGCCGACAGTGGAATTCGAACCGACTATCTCCCGGATGCAAACTCATAGCCGCGCGACCCTAACCGCACGGCCAACTCGCCCGGTGGGTTTTGATTGTGGGGGAGGAAAGGGCTTTCAAGTGGGCGGCTGAGCCGTAATGGGCTGATCCTACCGAACCCGGGAGCCATCATGCGGCGTCCTTCCCATTGATTTTTATGATCGCCCCACTGTTGGTGGCTCGTATTGAACCCATGACCTTCGTGCCCTAAGAATATTATGTATTAAATTGTCAATTGGAATAAGGAGTTTGATTTCGTGATAGCACGGAGTTGACACGTGGCGAGGGGATGGCTACCTTCTGTCCCACGCTCTGGGATACGTGACATCATTCGTACGTGTCGACGGCGGAAGAATCTAAGTCATTTTTGTGGGCTATTTCACAAGAGCGCGTGTGTATGGCGTACCCAAGCGAAGTCGACAAAAATAGTGCCTATCAAATGAGGTCATTTATCCAGCTAATTTAATATGTATAAATTTTAAATGTCCATGTACACTACCGCCGGAAATGTAGCAAGTATGCGGTTACCTTCAAAACTGTTGTAATTACAGTTCAGTTAAGTCAGAAAAGTTACGGAAATTTTCTTGGCGGCAAAGGGAGATGCCCGGAGAGAGAGGGTAATTTCTATAAATAAGATGTGACGCCATGATGAAGCCCCTGCATTTTGTATTACGAGGCTGAAGTCAGAGGGCTGAACTGCTCTGTAAAATCGAACGACAAAAGTAGACTAAGTCCAACCAACAGATTTTAGCCGTTGTGACTGGGGTCTTGTCTCCATGTGGAGATAGTTTTTCTTGAGTGGAATTAATTGTACCAAAAAGGACGGTCAAGGTACCGAATACATTTGTATTTGATAAAGAAAGTAATTAGTGTGTGGAAATAACTACAGTCCATCGTGTGCGCTCAACAAGAACAAGTGAAGGGCATTTTCTTTTTTCTACGCTTTATTTCCAGGAAACAGGAAGAATAAAATTATCTGTACAGCCAGAAATGTCAAAATGGCTAAATAAAAATGCCAGGGTCACAGGTGAGCCCTAAGATGAACGCTGGCGTGACTTAAGGTATGTGACTTACCATTTTACCACATACTGTATCTTGTTTCATGATGTCTAAATTATATGTATTTGAAGGGCGTATATACGACGCAGTTGGTCGTCCCTATGTGGTTTTTGTAAATGTCAGAATACGACGAAAAAGGGTCATTTGTTCTATTTTCCACTTGGATAAATTTTCGAAGTCTTGCGAGTGCCATACGATGTCGCAAAAGTTATTAAATAGGGTTTCGAAGTGATATCACGTCCAATGTAGATCATTTCCGTGTTTTTATTGCCTATATTTTGTGTTGTCAAATTAAGATGTTCATTCGACGTAAAATTTTTCTGTCGGAATTTTTGACGTAAATAATATAAGAAATCCATGGTTACCCATTTTTCAATCGAGTGGAAGCGCGCTGTCGGGTGAGAGTATAGAGTGATGAATTTGGTCACGGAGTGAAACGTTTTTCTAGGCCCATTTAAACTGTGTCTGACTGACAATAAAATAGATTTAGTAGAATTTTACAGTCATTTTCGTGAAAATCCGGTTATTAAAATACGATATCATTTTATGAGAAGTTATTCATTATTAAAGCACTATGCGTTATTAGACGTCGTGGATTCTAGTAAGGATTTTATTCCAGTTCTTTTGTCAGTGATAATCGTGAGTTTGGGAAACAGAGGTTAGTTTTGTCGTGTGAGTCGAGGTGAGATTTGTGAATCAGGTGTTGGAGACCTGTCAATGAAGCCTGGACTTGTGGAAGCCCGAGGAAGATTTTGTATAATGTTTGGGGATGGAAAGTAGAAGTAGAGAATCCGCGCCGGTATTATTTTGCGACGTGTACAATTAGTGTGGGCATTCTGAAGTATGATCTATGTGCATTATGTTGGTTAGAATATCGTACTTGTGTAATTATGTCGGCAGAGTTTAAAGGTTGCATTCTTTGAGGCCAGTCAGGTAGAACGAACAGATGTCTCATATCACTGCCAAGCGAGGGTTGGGGCGAAATGCCGTCAGCTGATAGGGGTTCACCGCTCGAATAACAGAACATGCAGAGTGTGTTACGCGTTGAATTGAGATTGCATTTCTCGGCAGAGGATAACGTTAAATGTTGGATTTAGTTGAATTTTTCATCCGGGAATAACGTGTGTGTTATTAGATACTGTAAATTTGTTTAATTGAGAACTTAATGTGCATATGAGACCACGAACTTAGAGTATAATGAGCAAGATTAGCTAAATTCAGGGTTGTCCAAAATATAGAGCGATGGTAATGATGATTGTTTGTCTGTTATGTTATGACGAGATATGACATCGTAATTGGCTTACATTATACGGTGAATTACTTTGGTTTGTACGTAATTATTAGGGTTATCCAAGTGTTAATAATGGCTAGGGTTAGATTAGATTTAAAGTGTGAGGTCATGAAACAAGATATAAAACTGGACATGAATGATGTAATAGTTCTTTTCCAGCTACTGGAATCAACGATAGACATCCGACATGATTATATGAAATTATGTCAAGATTTGTGTAGGGACATGTGAAAGAAACCATTAGTCCGCGGAGATAGAATTTCTTTTCCATTAAGATTTCAATAAATAATTTAATTCTATTTAATTATTAAATTCAGTGAAAACCGTATTTGAAATAACTTTACAATCAAGCGAATAACTTGAAGATGCATTCTGGAAATCGTAGTTTATTTTCTGGGGTATATGTAAATGTTAACGTAACGATTAAGGGGTCATATCCGAAGGTAATGGATTTTACTGTCACGAAGTATTGTGAGCATTGCTGTTGTTGCATGATTTGACTTTGTTTGATTGAGCAGTGAATGTGCTGTTGTTAGTAAAGTGGAAACTTTGGTCATCAACCGATGTAACTTAATTGTGTATAGCTTTCAACTTAGAAACTTGGATGGTCATGGGGTCATCAACCTCAGGGACTTAGATTAGGTCCATATGCCACTGAAGCATCATTTTCCTTGCGGTCATCATCCACAATGACTTTAAAGTAACTTAGAAGTTTAGATGTCGGTCCATGACATAGTCGCAGGTCACATCGATTCAATTAAGGGTCCATGCCGTATAACCACTGTGTGGCACACACCGATTGCACTGTCTTAATTATACCCAGAGTCCAGAGTTCGTGTTACGAGGTCTGGACCATAAAGAATCACTATGATGGTACATGTTGTCTCACATGGAAGCCGAATTTAAGGATTTCCAGACTTTCCTTTCTTTAATTAATAATTGAGACAATGGTTTCCACTAAGAATGCCCATCAGGCAGTTACGTCAAAGGCTTACACCAGTGTTCTGACCTTCTATGTAAAAAATGATTATCCAGTGGACACGATTGAGTTAAATGATACCGTTGATAACTCAGGAATACTTCAGGAATTACTTGAATAAATAGAAACATTTTTTTTAAACGAACCTTTCATTTGAGTAGATAGATTACAATTACTGAACCCTACCTTTACCTCAGCAAGTGACGAAGAACCCGATACGACCCAAGAGACAGATCTCATGAACTTTTGCTGATAGGTAAGAAAGGTAGGTATCCTTCAGTATGGACCAAAGGGTTCAGTAAGTCGGCTACTTCCTCCCTGTTGAAGTTAAATTGGAGGAGTTTATGGATTATTTTCTGAGGGTTTCTGTATTTGGGTGACGGTTGTAGAAGGAGGAAGGCATGTGTTCCTGGGGGTTTATTGAAGGGACCGTGGGTTTGAGATGGGTCGTCGGGCTTCTGTGGGACGGGGGACTCGGTATTGGATGAGGTGTTGGGAGAGGGGAGGGTTTTTTGTTTTGTTTTCGGCGTTGATATTTTATGGCTTCTCCCTCGTTGGATTCTTCGTTCGAGGTTCTTGGTCAGTATTTTCTGTGGGGCTGGAGATTGGGCATTTGGAGACGGGGTAGGAAGAATCACGGGTAGGGACTTGGTTTATTGGAAGCTGATGGTAGCTTGTCATTAGGTAGGGCTCGCTTCTTGAGCACATCAGAGAGTTAGAGTGCGCCTGGCTATAAACCATGTAGTCCATGGTGGCCTGGGAGGTGGTGGTGGTGGTGGTGGTGGTGGTGGTAAATGTGGTACAATTGGTGGCTGCGCTGGAGATAAAAGACATGGTGGAGTGTTCCAGAACACAGTTCACTGCACGAACATATCCGCCACTGTTCGTCACTAGCACTTGCACTGGCATTACGGCGGTACTTATATTTCCACTTGATTGTCTGCAGTTAGGTGGTGCTAATGAGTTTGGCACCTGAGGGTCCTTGGGTGTGCCCATTTGGTCCGGGGTACTACGGTAGCCCCACAACTCTACAAAGAGAAGAAAAAGCTGAACAAGATAGCAATAAACTCATCAATGAGAGCACTTGCACATTAAGTGTCAGATAAGTGTTATGAGACTGATGTGCCCCCACGAGGAAATGACCAGGTGCAGGTACTGGCAATGGGTACAAAATACAAATCTCCTCATGCTAGGCCTCAGGCAGAGAGCACCAGATGTTGCGTGGCAGTGGCATGACTCATTCTCAAGCTTGATTTACTACTGCCTCCGGGGCAGTCTACCTGCTGCAACACACCTTGATTTACAGGGTGAGGTAGACCAAGACACCTGAGATAATTTGTTAACTGATTCTATCTCCTCTGTGGAAGTGTACCTGCTTCTAATTGTCTGTCTCGCGATCAGAGTCTGTAATGGTCCAGATATGAAAAACGTGATTTAATCGCAATATTGCGGAAGGGCTTCGGTTCTTCATACATAAATCGTAATAGCCGAAGGAGCATGTGTTTTATTACCGTTATTTTGTAGATAAGTAAGGCTTTAAGGATTTTTTCAGAACTGGTGTCCTGAAGTTCTCTTTGCGAAATACCTACACAGGTTTCATGCAATAATTTGTCTGAAACTACCACCATGCTTGGAACTATAAACTTATTGTCCTTGAATTCTGTGTTCTTCTCTTTCAGGCGAACTTCAAATAAGTGGCCTAGCTCACAGCATCGACGAGCAAAATTTACGTGCTAATTTAAGGAAGAAACAATTAATTTATATCTGAAACATGTGCCCTTTAGTGAAAACAATAGGAGACAAAACAGCTAAGAACGCACAATAATATTTGGAAATGAAATGAGCAAATGACACTTCAAGTATCGGACGACCGATGGTGTTGGCTAAACGGTGCGGCCAAGTTTCCATTTCAAAGATGGTGGGTTCGATCCCCATCGTTGGCCGCCCTAACGTGGTATTCCGTAGCCAAGGCCGCTACTTTACCTGTCCTGACCCCTTCTTTTCCAACCGTCGCCTGACTGTAAACCACGCTCCTCAATGCGAACTTACTAACGGTGAGAATATTAAACTTACCCGCCAGTTGAACGCGACGCCTAAAATATACAGTAAAGTATAGCTGAGAATGGTATTTGCAAGGCATACGTGAAAACCATGATTATTTTTCGAACGCACCACGTTTTACAAGTTGTTTTGCGTCGCACCGACACAGATAGGCCTTATGGCGACGATGGGACAGGAAATGACTAGGAATGGGAAGGCAGCGGCCGTGGCCTTCATTAAGGTACAGTCCCAGGATTTGCCTGGTGTGAAAATGGGAAACCACAGAAAACCATCTTCAGGGCTGCCGACAGAAGGGTTCGAACCCGCTATCTCCCGAATACTGGATACTGGCCGCACGTATGCGACTGTAGCTATCGAGCTTGGTCGAACATGCCATGACATGACGTACTGGCACGGCGTTGAAAATGCACAGCCTGTTTCCAGTCATTCGACAGGGTCAGGAATGGAATGAATGAAGCCCCATGTAACGGCGAGGATAGGAATTGTGCCGGCTGCCGAAGCCTGTCGCACTCCTCTGGGGCAGTGATTCATAAATGACAGATGAAGTGAAATGATGTCGGAGAGTGTTGATGGAATGTAATATGACACGGAAAACCGCAGTACCCGGAGGAAGACCTGTCCCACCTCCGCTTTCTCCAGCACAAATCCCACATGGAGTGACCGGGATTTGAACCACGGAACCCAGCGGTGAGAGGCCAGAGCGCTGCCACCTGAGCCACGGAGGCTACAGACAGGACGTTGTAATTCTTTTTCTATTTACGTACATGGATCAAGTATACATGTAAGTATGAAGTAAATATTGCTCAGATTGACCTCGACCACACACTTTGGTTGATAAAACTGCGAAATGAACGCCGAAGTAGCACTTCTCCTCCCCTGTCCCCTTTAACCCGTTACTGCACAGCATTGCCATGAGGCAACATGTCACTTTTCACCTACTGTGTGTACGTGAGAAACAGATTGTGGACAGAGATAGTTCTACGGCCCGCCTTCAACCGTAGTCAGTCAAACTATAGTATCAGTGAAGCTTTTTTGGTTACGTAACACATGGCAAAACAGCCGTACGTCCGAAATACTCCATCCACCCGGACAACATCGACGCGTGCCAACCACAATCTATTTTCCGTCGGTCTTCCCTACCCAGTTTACCACAGGCATTTTCGGCGTCAAACTCGAAGACATTACAGACCTACGATCTAGCAAGTATACTTCCCTTTGCAATTCGTAGACTACACCTGGCCATTAGACAGTAATGATTGATCTTTGAATGTTGAAATCTGTAATAGTATTCTCTTAAAATATATATTCCATTTACAGGATACCCGTGCTTTGCTAAGGTCTTTAAACTGAAAGTTATGTATCAAAATTTTAAATTTTGGGGAGTCCGCTGTCGGTAGAGCCTGGTAAATACACCCTCAGTTCGTACGTCAAGCGGTTTTGGAGGAATGATGATTTATTTTAGGATCTAACATTCATATGAACCCCATTGAATTGGAATGTTTTAAACCCCTATCGTAGTTAACACCAGGACTGCAAGTGTGTGTAAATTCCCAACTAGACCCACCTTCGCATCAAGTAGAGGTATCGGGTGTAAAATGAGTGGGTTCTCTGTATCCCACATCCTAGCGTTTTGTGAACTGTCACATCCAATCAAATGGAAGCACGATTCGTCGCTCATAAAAAAAATTCGTATCCACTATACCGTCGTGAGTATTATTCAACCGCTTATTGAAAAGTCGTATTCTTGAATATAAACCTACAGGCTGCATGTCATGCACTGAATGAGACTGATAATATCGAAAATGTAACATTTTTGTTACATTGCGAGTTATTAAACATGAAACACCACTTTCCTGAGCTTATGTCCAGAACGAGACCGCAAGGACTACTATAACCTTAGCCCTCTACTGCATACTGTTACCGTTAGGCAACAAATAACTTTTCACCTGTATAAATGGATAAATATTGTAGACAGAGGTAGTTTTACGGCACACCTTCAACTGTACAGTCAAATTAAACACATATCCCAGTGATGCCTTGTTTTTTTACATAACATAAGACAAAACAGCCCTACAACCAAAGATACTCCTTCCACCCCGTCAACATCCACGCGTACCAACCACCGTTTATTTTACGTGGGCCCTCCCCATCACATTACCACAGGCTTCAGGAGTACTTCTGGCTCTACTTCAAAGACATTACCGACCTACGATCGTGCAAGTTGTACTTGCGTCTTGCAGTACGTACCCATGGCCAGAAGGTTGTGTATTATACATACATTTGCCATTTTTGGTAGATATCTTCACTGAAATAATTTACTAGTCTAATGTAGTCTAATGTTATAGATACAATGTCTCGATTAGAGTGGTAGGTACTAATATAATTTTCATAAAATTTCGTATATTTCATAACACAACCAACCTTCTTTTAGCTCAAGTGTATTGCAGATTTCAAATACTAGTACTTGTCAGTTTCTTTCAATAAATTAGTGAAATTCCCTATTTCTTATGAAAAATATCTGCAAAGTCAATACCTGTTACAACTTTATTATATCCTTGCATGTTATTCGCTACAATATGTTCATCCGTAAAAGGCGAGATATTTATGATCGATCTTTCCTCTGACATGGCATCACCTGTTATGATTCGTATATTTTTATTTCTTAGTAATGTTGTTTTCTGGTAAAAAAATAGCGTATGGATTTTAGTGCCAGGAGTGTCTGAGGGCAAGTCCTACTTGCCAGGTGCAGGTCTTTTCAACTGACTCCCCTAGGCGACCTGCGCGTCCTGATGAGGATGATATGATGATGAAGACGACACATACATCCAGCCCCAGTGCCAGCGGAATTAACCAATTATGGTTCAAATTCCCGACCTTGCCGGTAATCGAATCCGGGACCCCTGTGACCGAAGGCCAGCTACGCTAACCATTTAGCCATGGAGCCGGACTGGATTTTAGTGCTCATATATTTCACACTACTCTCAGGAAATTTCCTCTAGAATGGGGCTGTGATTTCTCGTCCAGTTTCATTCTGGCTTTACACGCAAATGAAATTGCACATGGCTTTTAGTGCCGGGATTGTCCGAGGACATGTTCGACTCGCCAGATGCAGATCTTTTGGGTTGACGCCCGTTGGCCACCTGGGCGTCGCGATGAGTATGAAATGATGATAAAGACATATAAACCCAGCCTCCGTAGCAGTGGAATTAACCAATGATCGTTACATTTCCCTACCCTGTCGGGAATCGAACCCGAGACGCTAAGCATTTAGCCATGGAGCCAGAATCTTTACACTCATTATAAGTGACTTCAGTTACAAAATATTCACCTTAGTAATGAACAGTTGTGTGCATAGAGTTGTTGCATTAGGTATTCATTTCATTAAAAAGCACGGATTTCCTCCTTTTTCAGCCAGAAGAGGTACATACACTGTGACCAAGCTGACGGAAACTGCACCTGCGTTTTGAACAACATTGTGAACATCACATCGTATGGCTTTTAGTGCCGGGATATCCCAGGACGGGTTCGGCTCGCCAGGTGCAGGTCTTTCTATTTGACTCCCGTAGGCGACCTGCGCGTCGTGGTGAGGATGAAATGATGACGAAGACAACACATACACCCAGCCCCCGTGCCATTGGAATTAACCAATTAAGGTTAAAATCCCCGACCCGGCTGGAAATCGAACCCGGGACCCTCTGAACCGAAGGCCAGTACGCTAACCGTTCAGCCAACGAGTCGGACTCCAATAAGAGGTCAATTATTGCGATGAACGTCCATCATTCCTGGAGAACAAGAGAAGTCGCATTGTTAGCGTGAATAGGATGTCATCACTAACAAGCTCTATCTGTCAACCGAGACAACAGGCGCCCTGGGATGTACAGTTCATAAGAACGTAACCTGCCACAGTCATGACAGGGAAGGGCCATTCAGCTGTTACTTTCGGTGATGGTTCCTAGCGTGTTCCTGCCCCACTTTTCATAATTCATCTCGACAAATTCTAGGATTGTACTGGAGGCTCTTTGGCAGTTTTTGACAACAGCAGCAACTAGAATACAAAAAAGAAAGCCACTTTCACACAACCCATAACAAGCCCTGGAGGAGTGGAAAATGCAGCTTCCACTATTCATAACCTTGGTACTAGCACATAAACCTCCACAATTGTCACTCGCTGATTTGAATGAAACTCTGCATTTAGGCAGAACTGAAATACTTCATTCCACACGTACTTTGTTAGTTCTTTAATGGCGCACTATTAAACATGGAAACTACGCCGTGTGTGTACGAACAGTTTATCCAGTATAGCAGGCATTAATTTGATAATTACAATCATAAAGCGGCCCTTGATATCACTGACGCCAAATTGGGGATCAAAAGGGCAACACTCCGAATGCCTGATCAAATATGGCGACTTCTTCGGTACGATTCTCTCACTAAACGAATAAATATTTTCTTGAGACCCTTCCTTCACGTTTATCTGTATAACCTTAACATACAGAGTGTCCCCAGAAACACCGACAAGGCGTAGTATATTGTGCGGGATGGCGGACTGGTCGGTTTTCAAGAAGAAGCCCCTGTCCGGAAATGCACGGTTTGGGCTCTGCAGAGCTTCGAAGTCTGAGAACGGTTGTGAGAATTTGTCCCGATTTGATTTCTTAATACCGAAATTATGCAAACCTTTAGCTATCTGTGCACTGTACTTGGACAACTTTAGCCTAATAACATTCCTACGCATGCGCTATATTCCTCCACACAGAACTTGATGTCCATCCTACTGCGTTACTTGTGTACTGTAGTCTGCCAATGCAGTAACGTTGTTAACAACAGTGCGATATGTACCAGTACACACCTACGGAAATGGCCGACATGGTGACTGCATACGGCAAAGCGGATTGCAATGGTAGAACTGCTGCAAGATTGTATGCGGAACGTTTTCCAAACAGACGTACCCCGTATCATTCACAATTCGCGGCCATTGAGAGATGACTAAGGGAAACCGGACAGTTCCACGTAGGTAGTGTGAAGAGTATAGTGTATGACACTCTTGTAACGTCAGTGGAGGACCTTATTGCTCGAGTCCACGGAGCGATTGAAATTCTTCAAAGACATCCGCACGTAATGGGTCATGTTCGTAAGGCTCAGCACCGCCAATTTTAGCCCTGCAATGCCGTAGGAGGTACTCATGCTGGGTTTATTGACGACATGCGGAACGCATACCTATCTCACAATTCGATGCGCTACAACGTTCAA
Source organism: Anabrus simplex (assembly GCF_040414725.1). Lineage (NCBI taxonomy): Eukaryota > Metazoa > Arthropoda > Insecta > Orthoptera > Tettigoniidae > Anabrus > Anabrus simplex. The sequence goes on from NC_090266.1 coordinate 804,807,096, forward strand.
GCCGTGCGTTTCTGGATATGCGTTCCTTCTTGAAAACGAATCAGTTTGCCTTCCCGCACAACATACTAAGCTTTGTCTGTATTTTTGGGACATCCGGTATATTAATAAACTGAATAAGGAGAGACAGTACATGCAACTAGTTAATTTGTTTTACTATCTGTTTTACGTCGTACCGACGCGGACACATCTTATGGTGATGATGGGATAGAACAGGGCTAGGATTAGAAAGAAAGCAACCGAGGTCTTAATTAAGACACAGCCCCAGTATTTGGCCGGTGTGAAAATTTATAACCATGGAAATTTACTTTCAGGGCTGCCGACAGGGCTGATCATCATCTCTCGAATGCAACCTAAGACCGACGTGACGCAGAGTAGCCAACTCGCTTGCTAGTTAGAATTATTATGTACATCTATATATATAAAATTACTTGTCCTGACTGATTGACTGAAAGATTCATCATCGCCGAGCCAAAACTACTAGACATAAAGAAATGAAATTTTGGGGATATATTCATATTAAGATGTAGGTGCTCGCTAAGAGAGAATTTTTGGATATTCCCTCGCTAAGGGGGTGAAAAGGGGGGGTGAAATTTTAAAATGAGTGTATCTATATCTCAAAACTTTAAAAGTTTACAGATGTAAAAAATTGGTATTTAGAATCTTCTTTAAAAATAAGGAAACACGTATTTTTTTTTTGTTTCAGAAAATCCCAATAGGAGGGGTGAAAAAGGGTGAAAAAGGGTGAAAATGGGGGAAAATGGGTTGAATGCCTTTAATCAGGATACCGGTACTTATATCTCAGAAAATGAAGATATTACAGACCTGAAAATTGGTACTTTTGATCCCTTTTAAAAATAAAGAAACACGTATTTTTTTGTTTTTGGAAAATTCAATTAATGCTAGGGTGAAAAGGGGGTGAATTTTTAAAATGAGTGAATCTATATCTCCAAACTTTTAAAGTTTACAGATGTAAAAATTGGTATTTAGAATCTTTATTAAAAATAAAGAAACGTGCATTTTTTGTTTTCGGAAAATCGCAATAGGAGGAGTGAAAAGGGGTGAAAAAGAGGTTGAATGCCTTTAATGAGGCTACTTATATCTCAGAAACTGAAGATATTACAGACCTGAAAATGGGTGTTTGGGATTTCCTTTAAAAATAAAGAAACACGTATTTTTTTTGTTTTTGGAAAACCCAATTAGGGGGTGGGGGGTGAGAAGAGGGTAATTTTTGAAAATGAGTGTATCTACAGTATATCTCAAAACTTTTAAAGTTTATAGATGTAAAAATAGGTATTTACAGTCTCCTTTAAAAATAAAGAAACATCTATTCTTTTGTTTTCGGAAAATCCCAATGGGAAGTGTGTAAAAGGGTGAAAAATGGGCTGAATGCCTTTAATGAGGCTACTTATATTTCAGAACCTAAAGATATTACAGACCTGAAAATTGGCATTTTGGATCTACTTTAAAAGTAAAGAAACACGTATTTTTCGTTTTTTGGAAAATCCAAATATTGGAGGGTGAAAAGGGGGGGTTAATTTTTTAAAATGAGTGTGTGTAAATCTTAAAACTTTAAAATTTACAGTTTTAAAACTTGGTTGTTAGAATCTCCTTTAAAAATAAAGGAACACGTATTTTTTGTTTCCTTTAAATCCTAATAGGAAGGGTGTAAAAGGGTGAAAAATGGGTTGAATGATTTTAATGAGGATATGCATATCTCAGAAACGAAAGATATTACAGAACTGAAAATGTGTATATGGGATCTCCTTCAAAAATAAAGAAACACGTATTTTTTTAGTTTTTGGAAAATCCAATTAATGGCGGTTAAACAGGAGTGACAATTTGGGGTGCATTTTTTGAAAGACTATATCTACAGAATATCTTGGAAACGTAAAATGTTACAGACGTAAAAAGTGGGTGTTTGGTATCTCCTGTAAATGTAAAGAAACATAGGTGATTTGTTTTTGGAAACTCCACATAAAGGGAACTCAAAAGGGGTGAAATTTTAAAATGAGAATTTTTACAGTATATCTAAAAACTTAACATGTTACAGAAGTGAAAAATGGTATTTTTTATCTCTATTAAACATAAAGAAACGTGTATTTTTAGTTTTCGCAAATACCACTTGGGTGGTGGTGGTGGTGGTGGTGGGGGGGGGGGAACGTGACTGGAAATGGTGTTGAATTCTTTTAATTAGGCTACTGATATCTCAAAAATGAAGATGTTACAGACGTGAAATTTGATATTTGCAATCTGCTTTAAAAGTAAAGAAACACGTATTCTCAGAAAATCCAATGAAGGGGGGTGGGGGTGAAAGAATTGAAAAATTAATTGACTTAATTGTATGAGAATACATACATCTAATAAAAACTAAAGTTGTTACAGACGTGAAAATTCGTATTTGGACCTCCTATAAAAAAAAGGTGGGGAAACCATCTTGGAGGGCGAGAGTGTAAAGGAGTTGAATTCCTTTCATGAGGACGCATAAATCAAAAACTGAAGAAGTTCGAGTCGTGATAATTGGTATTTAGAAGATCCTTTACCATTAAAGAAACAAGTATTTTTTGCGGGAAAATTCACTTAAATGGGGGGGGGGGGAGTATTGTGAAATGAAGTGAAAAAAGTAAATTATTTTTATGAGTATATCTAAAAAACTTAACATGTTACAGAAGTGAAAAATGGTATTTTTTATCTCTATTAAACATAAAGAAACGCGTATTTTTAGTTTTCGCAAATACCACTTGGGTGGTGGTGGTGGTGGTGGGGGTAAAAGTGACTGGAAATGGTGTTGAATTCTTTTAATTAGGCTACTGATATCTCAAAAAATGAAGATGTTACAGACGTGAAATTTGATATTTGCAATCTGCTTTAAAAGTAAAGAAACACGTATTCTCAGAAAATCCAATGAAGGGGGGTGGGGGGTGAAAGAATTGAAAAATTAATTGACTTAATTGTATGAGAATACATACATCTAATAAAAACTAAAGTTGTTACAGACGTGAAAATTCGTATTTGGACCTCCTTTAAAAAAAGGTGGGGAAACCATCTTGGAGGGCGAGAGTGTAAAGGAGTTGAATTTCTTTCATGAGGACGCATAAATCAAAAACTGAAGAAGTTCGAGTCGTGATAATTGGTATTTAGAAGATCCTTTACCATTAAAGAAACAAGTATTTTTTGCGGGAAAATTCACTTAAGTGGGGGGGGGGGGTAGTATTGTGAAATGAAGTGAAAAAAGTAAATTATTTTTATGAGGATACTTATATCTCAAAACTGAAGGTAATAGACGTGAACATTGGTGATTGGAATCTCCCTTAAACATAAAGAAACAAGCATTCTTTTAATTTCTTTTTTGGTGGGGGGGGGGGGGGGGGGCTGGCGGTAAATAAACTTAACGGCGGTGGGGTGTAGAAGGAGGTGAGACCAATTGCTTTTACTGTTATTAATGTACTTATAAGGATCCTCCGTTGCTCAGGCGGCAGCGCACCGGCCTCTCACAGCTGGGTTCCGTGGATCAAATCCCGGTCACTCCATGTGACATTCGTGCTGGACAAAACGGAGGCGGGACAGGTTTTTCTCCGGATACTCCGGTTTTCCCTGTCATCAGCAATTCCAACAAGACATAATAGTAATAATAATAATAACAATATTCCGGACCGTCGTCAAATGTGCGGACCGCGCTGGAAACGGCTCCTGGACGGGTAATGACTAAGATTGCAGTCCGGCCGCGGGTTCAGTGCCGCCAAGGCACCCAATATGACACCACGCCGGATCTCCTGAAGGATTTTATCCATATTAAAATGATTATAGGAAAAGATGGCAAAGATTTACGGACCCAACTGACCGGGAGGAATACCTGAGCCTAGACAGGGAAGTACGAAATAGATTGCTGGAAAGGAAGATTGAAAAATGTGAGGAAACGTGCCGTAAAATAATAGAAAACAAGTCAGATCGGGAATTTTGGTGGATTCTCGCAGAAAACGAGCCAGATCGCGAATTTCGGCGGATTATATATCTAAACCAATAAGCATTCAATTATAAATTTCAGTATAATACCGTAGCGAAGCACGGGTATCTTGCTAGTCTATATATATAACATAACTTGTCCTGACTGACTGACTGACTGACTGATTCATCATCGCCGAGCCAAAACCACTGGACATAAAGAAATGAAATTTTGGGCATAGATTCATATTAAGATGTAGGTGCTCGCTAAGAAAGGATTTTTGGATATTCCTTCGCTAAGGGGGTGAAAAGGGGGTTGGAATTTTAAAATGAGTGTATCTATATCTCAAAAGTTCGAAAGTTTACAGATGTAAAAACAGGTATTTAGAATCTTCATTAAAAATAAAGAAACACGTATTTTTTTTTGTTTTCGGAAAATACCAATAGGAGAGGTGAAAAGGGGTGAAAATCGATTGAATGCTTTTAATGAGGATACTTATATCTCAGAAACTGAAGACATTACGGACCTGAAAATTGGTACCTTTGATCTCTTTTAAAAATAAAGAAACACGTATTTTTTTGTTTTTGGAAAATCCAAATAATGGGGGTGAAAAGGGGGGTGAATTTTTAAAATGAGTGTATCTATATCTCAAAACTTTTAAAGTTTATAGATGTAAAATATGGTATTTAGAATCTCCTTTAAAAATAAAGAAACACGTTTTTTTTTTGTTTTCGGAAAATCCCGATAGGAAGGGTAAAAAAGGGTGAAAAAGAGGTTGAATGCCTTTAATGAGTTTACTTATATTTCAGAACCTGAAGATATTACAGACCTGAAAATTGTTATTGGGGATCCACTTTAAAAATAAGGAAACACGTATATTTTCGTTTTTGAAAAATCCGGATAATGGGGGTGAAAAGGGGGGTGAATTTTTAAAATGATTGTGTCTATATCTTAAAACTTTAAAAGTTTACAGATGTAAAAATTGGTATTTAGAATCTCCTTTAAAAGTAAAGGAATAAGTATTTTTTCGTTTTCTGTAAATCCCAATAGGAGGGGTGTAAAAGGGTGAATAGTGGGTTGAATGCCTTTAATGAGGATACATATATCTCAGAAACTGAATATATTACAGAACTAAAAATTTGTATATGGGATCTCCTTTAAAGGTAAAGGAACGCGTATTCTCAGAAAATCCAATGAAAGGGGGGGGGGAAGAATTCTAAAATTAATTGACTTAATTGTATGAGAATACATACATCTAATAAAAACTAAAGTTGTTACGGACGTGTAAATTGGTATTTTGATCTCCTTTAAAAACAAAGAAATACGCGTTTTGTGGGGGAAACCATCTTGGGGGGCGGGAGTGGAAAGGAGTTGAATTCCTTTCATGAGGACACATAAATCAAAAACTGAAGAAGTTAGAGTCGTGATAATTGCTATTTAGAAGATCCTTTACTATTATTAAAGAAATAAGTATTTTTTGCCGGAAAATTCACTTAAGGGGGGGGGAGAAGTGTGAAAGGAAGTAAAAAACGCGAATTTTTTTATGGGGATACTTATATCTCAAAACTCAAGGTAATAGGCGTGAACATTGGGGTTTGGAATCTCCTTTAAACATAAAGAAACACTCCTTAATTTTTTTGGGGGGGGGGGTAAATAAACTTAACGGCGGTGGGGTGTAAAAGGAGGTGAGACCAATTGATTTTGCTGTTCATAATGTACTTATAAGGAGCCTCCGTTGCTCAGGCGGCAGCGCGCCGGCCTCTCACAGCTGGTTCCGTGGTTCAAATCCCGGTCACCACTCCATGTGACATTCGTGCTGGACAAAACGGAGGCGGGGCTTTTTTTTCTCCGGATACTTCGCTTTTCCCTGTCATCATTCATTCCAGCAACACTGTCCAATATTTCATTTCATTTGTCATTCATCGATCATTGCCCCAGAGGAGTGCTTCGGCAGCCGGCACAATTCCTACTGTCGCCGCTAGATGGGGCTTTATTCTTTCCATTCCTGACCCTGTAGAATGACTGGAAACAGGCTGTATATTTTCGATGTACTTATTCTGATCATAAACCGATCTTTTTAATCTTTCCTGGGTTCGTTTTCAACAGCCAACTTTTCCTTCGGAGAACGTTCTTATATTACAGTAGATTCTCCTGGCATATGAATAAAAATTTAAACACATTTGAAATAAACGATAGGAATGAGATTGACCGTCCAATTGTTCACCTCTATAATAAGGTCAATAATGCACGGAAGTATGTCATTCGTATCGCCAGAAAGCCCGCACACTTGCCTACGCGCGACATTGGTGCTGGTCACATTCTCAACAATAACAATGATAGCAGATGTAATTTACCGCCAAGTAGCGGTCTTGCATCTTGCTGTAGGGTCCAGAACATCTATAATAATAATAATAATAATAATAATAATAATAATAATAATAATAATAATAATAATAATAATAATAATAATAATAATAATAATAATGTTCTGGACCGTCGTCAAATGCGCGGACCGCGGTGGAAACGGTTCCTGGACGGGTAATGACTAAGAATGCAGTCTGGCCGCGAGTTCAGTACCACCAAGGCACCCAAGACGACACCACGGCGGATCTCCTGAAGGATTTGTTCCATATTAAAAATGCTTATAAGAAAAGATGGCAAAGATTTAGGGACCCAGCTGACAGGGTGGAATACCTGGACGTAGCCTGGGAAGTACGAAATCGATTGCTGGAAATAAAGATTGAAAATGGGAGGAAACTTGCCATAATCTATTAGAAAACGAGTCAGATCGCGAATTTTTGCGGATTCTCGCAGAAAACGATTCAGATCGCGAATTTCGGCTGATTGTATATCTAAAACAACAGTCAATTATAAATTTCAGTATAATACCGTAGCGAAGCACGGGTATCTTGCTAGTATAAAATAACTTGTCCTGACTGACTGACTGACTGACTGACTGACTGACTGACTGACTGACTGATTCATCATCGCCGAGCCAAAATTACTGGACATAAAGAAATGAAATTTTGGGGATATATTCATATTAAGATGTAGGTGCTCGCTAAGAGAGGATTTTTGGATATTCCGTCGCTAAGGGGGTGAAAAGGGGCGTGAAATTTTAAAATGAGTGTATCTATATCTCCAAACTTTAAAAGTTTACAGATGTAAAAATTGGTATTTAGAATCTTCTTTAAAAATAAGGAAATACGTATTTTTTGTTTTCAGAAAATCCCAAAAGGAGGGGTGAAAAAGGGTGAAAATGGGGAAAAATGGGTTGAATGCCTTTTTCAGGATACCGGTACTTATATCTCAGAAACTGAAGATATTACAGACCTGAAAATTTGTACTTTTGATCTATTTTAAAAATAAAGAAACACGTATTTTTTGTTTTTGGAAAATCCAATTAATGGGAGGGTGAAAAGGGGGTGAATTTTTTAAATGAGTGAATCTGTATTTCCAAACTTTTAAAGTTTGCAGATGTGAAAATTGGTATTTAGAATCTTCATTAAAAATAAAGAAACACGTCTTCTTTTGTTTCCGGAAAATCGCAATAGGAGGAGTGAAAAGGGGTGAAAAAGGGGTTGAATGCCTTTAATGAGGCTACTTATATCTCAGAAACTGAAGATATTACAGACCTGAAAATTGGTGTTTGGGATCTCCTTTAAAAATAAAGAAGCACGTGTTTTCTTTTTCTGGAAAATCCAATTAAGGGGGGTGAAAAGGGGGTAATATTTTAAAATGAGTGTATCTATATCTCAAAACTTTTAAAGGTTATAGATGTGAAAATTGTTATTTAGAATCTCCTTTAAAAATAAAGAAACACGTGTATTTTGTTTTCGGAAAATCCTAATAGGAAGGGTGGAAAAGGTTGAAAAAGGGGTCGAATGTCTTTCATGAGTCTACTTATATTTCAGAACCTGAAGATACTACAGACCTGAAAATTTGTGTTTGGGATGTCCTTTAAAAATAAAGAAACAAGTATTTTTTTTTGGAAAATCCAATTAATGGGGGGGGGGGTGAAAAGGGGGTGATTTTTTTACATGAGTGTATCTATGTCTCAAACCTTTTACAGTTTATAGACGTAAAAATTGGTATTTAGAATCTTCTTTAAAAATAAAGAAACACGTATTCTTTTGTTTTCGGAAAATCCCAATAGGAAGGGTGTAAAAGGGTGAATAATGGGTTGAATGCCTTTAATGAGGCTAGTTATATTTCAGAACCTGAAGATATTACAGACCTGTAAATTGGTATTTGGGATCTACTTTAAAAGTAAAGAAACACATATTTTTTCGTTTTTGGAAAATGCAAATATTGGGGGGTGAAAAGGAGGGGGGCTGAATTTTTTAAAATGAGTGTGTCTACATCTTAAAACTTTAAAATTTACAGATGTCATAATTGGTAGTTAGAATCTCCTCTAAAAATAAAGGAACACGTATTTTTTTGTTTCCTCTGAATCCCAATGGGAGGGGTGTAAAAGGGTGAAAAATTTGTTGAATGCCTTTAATGAGGATACATATATCTCAGAAACGAAAGATATTAAAGAACTGAAAATTTGTATATGGGATCTCCTTTAAAAATGAAGAAACACGTATTTTTTAGTTTTTGGAAAATCCAATTAATGGTGGTTAAACAGGAGTGACAATTTGGGGTGAATTTTTTGAAAGGCTATATCTACAGAATTTCTTGAAACGTAAAATGTTGCAGGCATAAAAAGTGGGTGTTTGAAATCTCCTGTAAATGTAAAGAAACATAGGTGATTTGTTTTTGGAAACTCCACTTAAGGGGAACTCCAAAGGGGTGAAATTTTAAAATTAGAATTTTACAGTATATCTAAAAAACTTAACATGTTACAGAAGTGGAAAATGGTATTTTTAGCTGTATTAAACATTAAGAAACGTGTATTTTTAGTTTTCTGAAATACCACTTGGGTGGAGTGGGGGGGGTTAAAAGTGACTGAAAATGGTGTTGAATTCTTTTAATTAGGCTACTGATATCTCAAAAATGAAGACGTTACAGACGTGAAATTTGATATTTGCAATCTGCTTTAAAAGTAAAGAAACACTCCTTCACGGAAAATCCAACGAAGGGGGGGGGGGAAGGGGGGTGAAAGAATTGAAAAATTGACTTAATTGTATGAGAATACATACATCTAATAAAAACTAAAGTTGTTACAGACGTGAAAATTCGTATTTGGATCTCCTTTAAAAACAAACAAAAAAATGGGCCGATGACCTTCGATGTTAGGCCCCTTAAAACAACAAGCATCATCAAGCAGCAGCAAGCAAGCAAAAACAAAAAAACGCGTTTTGGGGGCGAAACCATCTTGGAGGGCAGGAGTGTAAAGGAGTTGAATTCCTTTCATGAGGACACATAAATCAAAAACTGAAGAAGTTAGAGTCGTGATAATTGGTATTTAGAAGATCCTTTACTATTAAAGAAACAACTATTTTTTTGCGGGAAAATTTACTTAGGGGGGAAGGGTAGTGTGAAATGTAGTGAAAAAGTAAATTATATTTATGGGGATACTTATATCTCAAAACTGAAGATAATAGATGTGAACATTGGTGTTTAGAATCTCCCTCAAACATAAAGAAACAAGCCTTCTTTTAATATTTTTTTTGGGGGGGGAGGGTGGCGGTAAATAAACTTAACGGCGGTGGGGTGTAGAAGGAGGTGAGACCAATTGATTTTACTGTTCTTAATGTACTTATAAGGATCCTCCGTTGCTCAGGCGGCAGCGCGCCGGCCTCTCACAGCTGGGTTCCGTGGTTCAAATCCCGGTCACTCCATGTGACATTCGTGCTGGACAAAACGGAGGCGAGACAGGTTTTTCTCCGGATACTCCGGTTTTCCCTGTCATCAGCCATTCCAGCAACACATAATAGTAATAATCATAATAATAATAATAATAATTGTACCGGGCGGTACACCTCCACGCCGCTAAGTTAAAATTTGCGCCAGTTGAAACTCCTCTGCTGGAGTAAGTATGAACTTTATCGACGGTATTAATTTTCAAGTTTCTCAGAAGATGTCACTACTTGGAAATTTTGGAGTTTTTGAACTGTGTCACTTTTGATGTATTTTTCTTTTACCGGTAGTAAGAAGTGTGAACTTTCTCTTCTAGAGGACACTACTGAAAAACTACTATGGTGCACCCTAGTGCCATGTGAAAGAACTGCTTTTTGGAGAAATTTTTATTTCAAAAGTTTGTTTCTTGTTAAATTTCTGTCTGTTATTGTTTAAGTTGGCTGTATACCCCTCTCTTTCCCCTTGTTTTGTATTTAGCCAATCCCGAATTTCTTTAGTTAATTTCTGACCAATCTGATGTATCTTCCCCCAACTTGAATATGCTGCTTATCCCTAACCAATAAAGTGATTGTGGGCGGGTGTTTTCTTCCCTGAAACGCCTCGAACTTTCCGCGAGAGTATATAAACTGCTGATTTTAGGGTCTCGGTGCCACTTCTGTTCCAACTTTTAGTGTGTAAAGTACATAGCAGGGGGCGGGAAACGCCTCTTTCTTCGGGCAGCAGCTCAATAACTAGGTAATGGCCTTTTAATATCTTCTTTTCTTGCTAGCTCAGCAGTTTAAATCTCGGGGCGGGTCCGAAGAGTTTCCACCATGTAACCTTTCCTAAAATGTAACTACTCTTAGCGTTTATTCTCTTTTAAAGCTACATATTGGGATAGAGAGTGCTTAACCCTCTCGAGCTCCCACTCATATTGCTTTGAGGTGAACTTATTTCTCACAACCAATTCTTCCTTAATGTAATGTAAATTGTTCTTTTCTAAAGTCACCTCCGTAGTATGGGATTAGCCCTTGCATCAGTGGCCTAGAGCCAAATTAGGTTTTGAAACAAATACATTAGGAGTGCAGATCGCCTCCTCTCAAATTGTTATTTTAGAGGTCATGTAATTACACTTTTTCATTTAATAGACCTCAGTAGGTTGGGTATGTTACCCCTGTGTCTATGTCCTGAGAGGACAACTTGAAGGTGGAGTTTGGTGTGGCCTTTGAGAGGCTTAAAGTTTGAGAGCGTGTGGCTCTTTCTTGAAAATTAAGTGTTGTATGCCTCGAGGAGGCTTTTCTGTGTAATTTGGAGCAAGTGCTCTTGAACATGAATGGGGTTTTCTGCCCCTCTGGTAAAACTTATTTTGGAGTAAAGTTGGGCTAATTGCCCTAGAAGTGTGAATTCGGGGCTCGAAGCCCAAATACTGTAAATACTGTAATTGCACCTTTTGTTGCCTTGCTACTCTGTACCTGCCGTACTTGCTATTTCTTAATTTTGAAAAGAAAATATAACCTTGTTAAATTTTACATTAACTTTGATTCCGTAGTTTGAGACCCGTTCAAGCCCGCACCTTCTTTCACCTCTACCTACCGCAAAAACACGGTAACAATAATAATAATAATAATAATAATAATAATAATAATAATAATAATAATAATAATAATAATAATAATAATAATAATAATAATAAACATTACGACACACAGCAACTAAAGAAACTAGAAGAAGATTTCGTGAAAAACAATACACGTAATTTCTACCAGACATTCAGGAGGAACTTAACAAGATACAAACCGCCAACCCTATGCTTCAAAGATGACGAAGGAAATCTAATCACTGGAAATGAACAGAATTGCCAACACCTTGCAAATTATTTCCAGAAACTACTGAACTGTAAAAAACCTGAGGAAACTCTAATGTTTGAGAAACCCAAGAACCAGACACCGGACTCAGAACCACCTAATAAAGAAGAAATCAGGGGAATAATAACAGGACTGAAGAACAATAAGACGTCAGGTGAAGATTCAATAGTTGCAGAGTTATTGAAATATGCCGGAGAACACTTAGTGACTCAGCTAGAAGCACTGTTTGAGGAGATTTGGCAAACGGAGAGCATCCCAAAGGAATGGAAGACATCATTAATACACCCGCTGCACAGAAAAGGAGACAGAACAAACGTTAACAATTACAGAGGAATATCATTGCCACCAGTTGCCTCTAAAATTCTATCCAAGGCACTACAAAACAGGACTGAAGGGATAATAGAAAAAGAACTTGGTGAATACCAGGCAGGATTCCGGAAAGGGAGATCATGCAGCGAGCAAATTTTCAACCTAATCTCCATAATACAACTACGTGCACTCACAGCCAAAAATCTAGTGATTATATTTGTGGATTTTAAGAAAGCCTATGATTCAGTAGACAGAGCAACCTTGATAAGCACGTTAGAAGAGTTTGGGATAGATAAAAAAACTAGAAATTTAATCAAAGAAACCATCACTGACACTACATCACAGGTTAAGTTTATGGGTATGTTGTCAAAACCATTGAAGATCGAAACAGGTGTCCGACAAGGGGACGGGATGTCACCACTTCTGTTTAATGTTATACTTGAAAAAGTGGTCAGAGAGTGGAGGAAGAGACTGATGGAATTAGGGGTGAAAAATGGAATATCACTGGGAAGATCTGGAGTCAAAATTGACTGTCTAGCATTCGCAGATGATATGGCAATACTGGCAGAAGACACCGAAACAGCCAAGGTACAAATTGAAACACTTCAAGAGACTGCTGTAAAGACGGGACTTCAGATATCCTTCGAAAAGACGGAACTAATGATTCAGGACAAAAAGGATCCGACACAAAATATTGTCACCAAATATGGAACAATTAAAAGAGTACAGAAGTTTAAATATCTAGGGGAATGGATAACCCCAACAGGACTACCAGGAATAGCATTACAGGAAAGGGCAAGAAAGATGGAAGCAGCATACCAGTTATGTCGAAATGTCTACAATAAAAAATCAGTTTCATTCACTGCAAAAATCAGACATTACAACACTGTCATCAAACCAGAAAGTCTATATGCGATCGAATGTATTCCACTGAACAGGAAGGGCTTACTAGAAAACATTGAAAAGACAGAAAGGAAGATCTTGAGGAAAATACTAGGGCCCAGGAAAGTGGGTCAAGAATTTAGACTGCGACCAAATGAGGAACTATACAAAAGGACCGAAAAAATCACAACATCCTTCAAGAAGAGAAGACTCTGCTTCTACGGACACATTAAAAGAATGCCACCAGAGAGAACAGCCAAGCGAATTATGGAATACATGGAGAACAGGAAGACACAAACTAGCTGGCTTAAAGGGATCAAGGAGGATATGGAGGAAAATAATATATCACAGCAGGCAGTATACAACAGACAGGAATACAGAAAAATCATCAACAAAATTAAGGGATTCAAAGATCAAAGTAGCAAAAAACGGACCGGCAACAACTGGTCACGAGAACGTAAAGAAGCCCACTCCGAAAGGATGAAGAAGTACTGGGCCGATCGAAAGAGGAAGAACCGTAAATGAATGATGCTTAACGTGGTCCATAGTAGACCTATTCGAAAACAAGAAGAATAATAATAATGTTCCGGGCCGTCGTCAAATGTGCGGACCGTGCTGGAAACGGCTCCTGGACGGGTAATGACTAAGAATGCAGTCCGGCCGCGGGTTCGGAGTCGCCAAGGCACCCAATATGACACCACGCCGGATCTCCTGAAGGATTTTATCCATATTAAAAATGATTGTAGGAAAAGATGGCAAAGATATACGGACTCAACCGACCGGGAGGAATACCTGAGCTTAGCCCGGGAAGTACGAAATCGATTTCTGGAAAGTACGATTGAAAAATGGGAGGAAACGTGCCGTAATCAAATAGAAAACGGGTCAGATCGGGAATTTTGGTGGATTCTCGCAGAAAACGAGCCAGATTGCGAATTTCGGCGGATTATATATCTAAAACAATAAGCATTCAATTATAAATTTCAGTATAATACCGTAGCGAAGCACGGGTATCTTGCTAGTCTATATATATAACATAACTTGTCCTGACTGACTGACTGACTGACTGATTCATCATCGCCGAGCCAAAACTACTGGACATAAAGAAATGAAATTTTGGGGATACATTCACATTAAGATGTAGGTGCTCGCTAAGAGAGGAGTTTTAGATATTCCGTCGCTAAGGGGGTGAAAAGGGGGGTGACATTTTAAAATGAGTGTACCTATATCTCATAACTTTAAAAGTTTACAGATGTAAAAATTGGTATTTAGAATCTTCTTTAAAAATAAAGAAACACGCATTTTTTGTTTTCAGAAAATCTCAATAGGAGGGGTGTAAAAGGGTGAATAATGGGTTGAATGCCTTTAATGAGGCTACTTATATTTCAGAAACTGAAGATATTACAGAACTGAAAATGTGTATATGGGATCTCCTTCAAAAATAAAGAAACACGTATTTTTTTAGTTTTTGGAAAATCCAATTAATGGCGGTTAAACAGGAGTGACAATTTGGGGTGCATTTTTTGAAAGACTATCTACAGAATATCTGAGATACGTAAAATGTTACAAACGTAAAAAGTGGGTATTTGGAACTTGTTGTAAATGTAAAGAAACATAGGTGATTGGTTTTCGGAAACTCCACTTAAGGGAAACTTAAAAGAGTGAAATTTAAAAATGAGAATTTCTACAGTATATCTCAAAAAGCTTAACTTGTTACAGAAGTGAAAAATGGTATTTTTATCTCTATTAAAAAGAAAGAAACGTATATTTTTAGTTTTCGGAAATACCACTTGGTTGGAAGGGGGGGGGGTAAACATAACTGAAAATGGTGTTGAATTCTTTTAATTAGGCTACTGATATCTAAAAAATGAAGATGTTACAGACGTGAAATTTGATATTTGGAATCTGCTTTAAAAGTAAAGAAACACGTATTCTCGGAAAATCCAATGAAGGGGGGAGGGGTGAAAGAATTGAATAATTAATTTACTTAATTGTATGAGAATACATCCATCTAATTAAAACTAAAGTTGTTACAAACGTGAAAATTGGTATTTGTATCTGCTTTAAAAACAAAGAAAAACGCGTTCTGGGGGGGAACAATCTTGGGGGGCGCGAGTGAAAAGGAGTTGCATTCCTTTCTTGAGGATACATAAATCGAAAACTGAAGAAGTTAGAGTCGTGATAATTGGTATTTAGAAGATTCTTTACTATTAAAGGAACAAGTATTTTTTGCCGGAAAATTCACTTGGGGGGGGGGGAGGGAGAAGTGTGAAAGGAAGTTAAAAAGTTAATTATTTTTATGGGGATACTTATATCTCAAAACTGAAGGTAATAGACGTGAACATTGGTGTTTGGAATCTCCTTTAAACATAAAGAAACACGCCTACTTTAATTTTTTGGGGGGGGGGATTAAATAAACTTAACGGCGGTGGGGTGTAAAAGGAGGTGAGACCAAATGATTTTACTGTTCATAATGTACATATAAGGTGCCTCCGTTGCTCAGGTGGCAGCGCTCCGGCCTCTCACAGCTGGGTTCCGTGGTTCAAATCCCGGTCACTCCATGTGATATTCGTGCTGGACAAAACGGAGGCGAGACAGGTTTTCTCCGGATACTCCGGTTTTTCCTGTCATCATTCATTACAGCAACACTGTCTAATATTTCATTTCATTTGTCATTCATCGATCATTGCCCCAGAGGACTGCGACAGGCTTCGGCAGCCGGCACAATTCCTATTGTCGCCGCTAGATAGGGCTTTATTCATTCCATTACTGACCCTGTCGAATGACTGGAAACAGGCTGTATATTTTCGATGTACTTATTCTGATCATAAACAGATCGTTTTTAATCTTTCCTGGGTTCGATTTCAACAGCCATCTTTTCCTTCGGAGAACGTTCTTAGATTAGAGTAGACTCTCCTGGTATATAGATAGAAAATTAAACACATTTGAAATAAACAATAGGGATGAGATTGACCGTCATATTGTTCACCTCTATAATAAGGTCAATAATGCACGGATGTATGTCATTCGTATCGCCAGAAATTCCGCACACTTGCCTAGGCGCGACTATGGTGCTGGTCACATTGTCAACAATGACAATAGCAGCAGATGTAATTTACCACCAAGTAGCGGTCTTGCATCTTGCTGTGGGGTTCAAAGCATATAATAATAATAATAATAATAAAATAATAATAATAATAATAATAATAATAATAATAATAATAATAATAATAATAATAATAATAATAATAATAATAATAATAATAATGTTCTGGACCGTCGTCAAATTGTGCGTACCGCGCTGAAAACGGGTCCTGGCCTGGTAATGACTACGAATACAGTCCGCCCGTTGGTTCAGTACCGCCAAGGCACCCAAGAACACACCACGCCGGATCTCCTTCAGGATTTGATCCATACTAAAAATGCTTATAGGAAAAGATGGCAAAGATTTAGGGAACCAACTGACCGCGTGGAATACGTGGACCTAGCCCGGGAAGTACGAAATCGATTGCTAGAAAGAAAGATTGAAAAATGTGAGGAACTTTGCCGTAATCTCTCAGAAAACAAGTCAGCTCGCGAATTTTAGCGGATTCTCTCAGAAAACGAGTCAGATCACGAATTTCGGAGGATTATATATAAAACGTTAAGCATTCAATTATAAATTTCAGTATAATACCGTAGCGAAGCACGGGTATCTTGCTAGTCTATATATATAAAATAACTTGTCTTGACTGACTGACTGACTGACTGACTGACTGACTGACTGACTGACTGACTGATTCATCATCGCCGAGCCAAAACTACTGGACATAAAGAAATGAAATTTTGGAGATACATTCATATTAACGTGCAGGTGCTCGCTAAGGGAGGATTTTGGGATATACCGTCGCTAAAGGGGTGTAAAGGGGGTGAATTTATGAAATGAGGATATCCATATCTCAAAAACTTCAAACTTTACAGACGTAAAAATTGGTATTTAGAATGTCCTTTAAAAATAAAGAAACACGTATTTTTCCGTTTCCGGAAAATCCCATTGAGGGGGGGCAAAAAGGGGGAAAAGGGGTTGAACACCTGTTATGCGGAGACCTATATCTCAAATACTGAAGATGTTACAGGTATGAAAATTGAAACTTGGAATCTCCTTTGAAAGTAAAGAAACGCGTATTTTTGTTTTTTTGGATAATCCTATGTATAGGGGGTGAACAGGAGTGAATTTATGAGGATACTTATATCACAAAAACTAAAGATGTTACAGACGTGGAAATTAGTATTTGGAATCTCCTTTGAAAATAAAGTAACATGCATTTGGGGGGTGGGAATCACTTGGCGGTATAAAAGGAGTTTAATTCCTTTTTCTGAGGATAGATATATCTCAAAACTGAAGGTGTTACAGTCGCGATAATTACATTTGGAAGCTCCTTTATAAATAAAGAAACAAGCTTTTTTTGGTTTTCGGAAAATTCACTTAAGGGGGAGGGTGAAAGAAGTGAAAAATTTTAATTCTTTTTATGGAGAAACTTAGATTCAAAAACTTAAGTTTACACACGAGAAGTTTTGTACTTGGAATCTCCTTTAAAAATTAAGAAACACGCATTTTTGGGAGGGCGGATTCAACTTAAAGGGCTGGGGTGAAAACGAAGTTGAATTCATTTCATAAGGATACTCATATCTCAAAAACTGAAGATGTTAGAGGCATGAACATTTGTATTTGTAATCTTCTTTCAAAGTAAAGAAACACGTGTTCTTTTGAGTTCGGAAAATCCACTTAAGGGGTGGAATGAATTGAAAAATTAGTTGAATTCTTTGTATGACGATACTTATATCTCAAAAGCTAAAGACGTTAAAGACGTGAAAATTGGTATTTGGAATCTCCTTTAAAAATAAAGAAACACGCACTTTTGGGGAGGCAGGAATCAACTAAGCGGGTAGGAAATTGGGGGGGGGGTGGTGTTGAAACGGAGTTGAATTACTTTTATGAGTATACTTATTTCTCAAAAACTGAAGATGTTACAGACGTGAAAATTAGTATTTGGAATCTCCTTTAAAAATGAAGAAACACGCTTTTGTTTTTTTCGGAAAATCGATTTAAGGGGTGTGGGGTTGAAAATAAATAAATAAGGAGTTAAAATATGTTTCTGAGGATACTTTATCTTAAAAACTGAAGCTGTTACAGACGTGAATGTTGGTATTTTTAATTTCCTTTCAAAATAAAGAAACACGTATATTTTGCTTTTTGTTTTCGCAAAGCCCACTTAAGGCGGGAGAGGGGTGGAAAGAAGTGAAGAAGAGGAAGTTGAATTATTCTTATAAGTACAGATTTCTATCAGAAACTGAAGGTTTTACATACGTACAGACATGAAAACTGGTGTTTGGAATTTCCTTCAAAAATAATTAAACACGTATTTTTTGTTTTCGGAAAATCCAGTTAAGGGGCTGAAAAGAATTAGAAAAGCGGGCGAATTTTTAAAATGAGTACCGGTATACCTAGATTATATATAAAAACTTAGCGTGTTAGAGACAAAGAACTTGGTAGCCTGAAAGTCTTTTAAAAATACAGGAAACTGTCCTTTTTTGTTTTCGGGTAAGGCACTTAACAAGGTGTGAAAGGAAGTGAAAAGTAGTTGAATTTTTTTTAGGATACTCATATCTTAAAACTGAAGATGTTACAGACGTAAAAATTGGTATTTGGAATCTCCTTTAATAAAGAAACATGTATTGGTTTTTCGGAAAATACACTTAGATGGGAGTGAGGGTGGGGGAAGGACTGATCAAGGGATTGAATTCTTTTTGTGGGGTTACTTATGTATATCTCAAAAACTGAAGATGTGGGAATAGGTATTTGTAACCTCCTTTAAAATAAAGAAAAATGTATTTACTTTTACGACTTGAGAGAAGACTGTTTCTCACATGGGCAGTTCTATGTCGCATGGTCGCCTTAGCCCCAAAACGTATTACCGCAAACATGGTTTACAAAGAATTTCTGGGGTAAATGAAACTCAATTTTTGAGTGAGTTTTTATACTTCAAGAATTTTCAGATAATGTCTTAGTACAATGCCAAGGAACGATTACTTTGATCAAATTAGGAAAACCACGCGAGCGAAGTCGCAGGTAGTTGCTAGTATATACACTGACTGACAGAGCAAATGCAACACCAAGAAGGAGTGGTCAGAACTTTATGCCAATTGCAGGGTAGATTGACGTCACTGGGTATGCTCATGATGTGAAATGCGCCGCTGTGCTGCGCACGTAGCGAACGATAAATGGGACACGGCGTTGGCGAATGGCCCACTTCGTACCGTGATTTCTCAGCCGACAGTCATTGTAGAACGTGTTGTCGTGTGCCACAGGACACGTGTATAGCTAAGAATGCCAGGCCGCCGTCAACGGAGGCATTTCCAGCAGACAGACGACTTTACGAGGGGTATGGTGATCGGGCTGAGAAGGGCAGGTTGGTCGCTTCGTCAAATCGCAGCCGATACCCATAGGGATGTGTCCACGGTGCAGCGCCTGTGGCGAAGATGGTTGGCGCAGGGACATGTGGCACGTGCGAGGGGTCCAGGCGCAGCCCGAGTGACGTCAGCACCCGAGGATCGGCGCATCCGCCGCCAAGCGGTGGCAGCCCCGCACGCCACGTCAACCGCCATTCTTCAGCATGTGCAAGACACCCTGGCTGTTCCAATATCGACCAGAACAATTTCCCGTCGATTGGTTGAAGGAGGCCTGCACACCCGTCGTCCGCTCAGAAGACTACCATTGACTCCACAGCATAGACGTGCACGCCTGGCATGGTGCCGGGCTAGAGCAACTTGGATGAGGGAATGGCGGAACGTCGTGTTCTCCGATGAGTCACGCTTCTGTTCTGTCAGTGATAGTCACCGCAGACGAGTGTGGCGTCGGCGTGGAGAAAGGTCAAATCCGGCAGTAACTGTGGAGCGCCCTACCGCTAGACAACGCGGCATCATGGTTTGGGGCGCTATTGCGTATGATTCCACGTCACCTCTAGTGCGTATTCAAGGCACGTTAAATGCCCACCGCTACGTGCAGCATGTGCTGCGGCCGGTGGCACTCCCGTACCTTCAGGGGCTGCCCAATGCTCTGTTTCAGCAGGATAATGCCCGCCCACACACTGCTCGCATCTCCCAACAGGCTCTACGAGGAGTACAGATGCTTCCGTGGCCAGCGTACTCTCCGGATCTCTCACCAATCGAACACGTGTGGGATCTCATTGGACGCCGTTTGCAAACTCTGCCCCAGCCTCGTACGGACGACCAACTGTGGCAAATGGTTCACAGAGAATGGAGAACCATCCCTCAGGACACCATCTGCACTCTTACTGACTCTGTACCTCGACGTGTTTCTGCGTGCATCGCCGCTCGCGGTGGTCCTACATCCTACTGAGTCGATGCCGTGCGCATTGTGTAACCTGCATATCGGTTTGAAATAAACATCAATTATTCGTCCGTGCCGTCTGTTTTCTCCCCAACTTTCATCCCTTTCGAACCACTCCTTCTTGGTGTTGCATTTGCTCTGTCAGTCAGTGTAATATAGCGTGTCCTGACTGACTGACTGACAGACAGATTCATCACCGTCGAGTCAAAACTACTGGACATAAAGAAATGAAATTTTAGAGATACGTTTATATTAGTGTGTAGGTTTCACTAAGGGAGGATTTTTGGATATCCCGTCGCTAAGGGGATGAAAAGGCTTGAAATTTTTAAAATGGGTGTATCTATATGTCAAAACTTAACAGTTTAAACTATTTTGAATCTTCCTTAGAAATAAGGAAAAATTTATTTTTTTGTCTTCGGTGAAAAAAGTTGGAAAAGGGGTTGAATATATTTTATGAGGATACTTAAATCTCAAAAACTGAAGATGGTTCAGTCATGAAAATTGGCATTTGGAATCACCTTTATAAATAAACAAGTATTTGTTTGCTTTTGGAAAATCCACTCAAGAGGGGGTAAACAGGAGTGACAAATCGGGTGAGTTTTTAAAATGACTATATTTAAAATTTATCTCAAAAACGCAACATATTACACATGTGAAAATTGGTATTTGGAATCTCCTGTAAAAATAAAGGAGCACGCATAACTTTTTTTCGGAAAATCCACTTAAGGTGGTGAATTCCTAAAATGAGCATATTTATAGTATATCTCAAAAATGTAGCATATTACAGACGGGAAAATTGGTATTTTTAATCTCTTTTAAAATTAAAGTAACACATATTTTTTGTTTTCGAAAAATAAAAATGTAGGGGGGGGATAAATTGGCTGAGAAGGGGGTTGAATTACTTTTATTAGGATACTGGTATCTCCAAAACTGAAGATATTACAGTCGTGAAAGTTGGTGTGTGCTATCTCCCTTATATATAAAGAAACACGTAACTTTTTGTTTTCCGAAAATTCATTTAAGGGGTTTGTAAAAAGGCTTTAATAAGGGGTTGAATTCTTTTTATGAGGATACTTATATCTAAAAATCTGAAGACGTTACAGACATGAACATTTGAATTTGGAATCTTCTTTAAAAATAAAGAAAAATGAATTTTTTGTTTTCAGAAAATTCAATTAAGGAGGTTGTAAAAAGGACTGACAAAAGGGGTTGAAGTATTTTTGTGAGGATAGTTATATCTCAAAAACTGAATATGTTACAGACATGGAAAATTGTTTTTGGAATCTTCTTTTAAAATAAAGAAACATATATTTTTCTGTTTTCGGAAAATCCACTTAAGTAGGAAGGCTGGGTGAAAAGAAATGAAAATATTGAATTCTTTTTATGAGTATATATATCAAATACAGAAGATGTTACAGACGTGAGCATTAGTATTTGGAATCTCCTGTAAAAAAAAATAAAGGAACACGCATAATTTGTTTTCTGAAAATCTACGTAAGGGGAAGTGTTATAGAGGGTAAATTTTTAAAATGAGCATATCTACAGTATATCTTCAAAACGTGACAGACCGGACAATTGGTATTTTTAATCTCTTTTTAAAAATAAAGTAACACATTTTTGTTTCGGAGAAAACACTTAAGGGGTGGAGGTTGTAAAAAGGACTGAAAAAGGGGTTGGATTCTTTTTGTGAGGATACTTATATCTCAAAAACTGAAGATACTAAAGATATGAAAATTTGTATTTGGAATCTCCTTTAAAAATACGCACGCATTCTTTTGTTTTCGGAAAATCCAGTTAAAGGGAGGGGGATTAATGAATTGAAAAATGAGTTTAATTCTTTGTTTGAGGATACTTATATCTCGAAAACGAAGGACGTTACGGACGAGAAAATTGGTATTTGGAATCTCATTTAATATAATAAAGACACGCGTATATTTTTTAAAAAAATTTTAAAGTTGCTTTACGTCGCACCGATACAGACAGGTCTTATTGTGACAATGAGACAGGAAGGAGCTAGGAGTGGGAAGGAAGCGGCCCAGCATTTGCCTGGTGTGAATATGGGAAACCAACGAAAACCATCTTCAGGGCTGCCGACAGTGGAATTCGAACCCACTATCTCCCGAATAGTGGATACTGGCCGCAATTAAGCGACTATAGCTATCGAGCTTGGTGCGTATTTTGTGGCAGGGGAGGGAGGGTGTTTGGAATGAACTTAAGGGGGTGTAAAAGGAGTTGAATTCTTTTTACAATGATACAAATAGAAGTGGACTTTAAGCAATGCACCCCTAAGGGGGGTATTGACTGGAGGGCGGGTTGAGGAATGATGACAAACATACGCATTTATATGAAACCGTTTGAATTATGAAGTTAATAGTTCAAATGATATCCTAGGTGTTAAATAGCTGAAGGTTTGAAACAAATTTAACAGCTCGGAGGCTTAAATGGGGGTTAAGATCCAAAAACAAATGTAACCATTCCTTCCTCCGAAACGGTTTAACATATGAAGACAACATTCCAAATAGCGGCATATATTTTCAATTCTAGGTGTGGAATAACGTTCTACTCCTAAAGTGTTGAATTAGGTTAGCTCCGTAAACAAAATCGTTCATCAATCCAAAGCCGTTTGACGTACAAATTTGTAATTTTACTAGAAGGGTCATCTTTTATGTCCTATGTTTAAAATATCGTATACGTAACAATATTTCTCCCCTAAGGGGGTGGTTGACTCTCATACACACAATATCGATTCTTTCGAAACCATTTCAGGCACGACTTTTTTGTGAAGTTGTATTCTTCTATACCCTAGATGTTAATAAATATTCAAAAACATTCACCCCTTAATAAAATATTCATTCCTCCATTACTGTTCGGCGTACAAAATCAAAATTTCACAGGGTGGTCGCTTTTACATCCTAGAAGTTAAATAAGATAGGTTTTAAAATATTCAAATTCTTCCGTGTGGGGTTCAAATGAGTGTTAGATTAGAAAATAAATAATCATTCCCCCGAAACCGTTTGATGTACGAACTGAGGGCGTATTTTACAGGCTCGAGAGACAGTGAACTCTCCAAAATGTAAAACTTTGAATAATAACTTTCAGTTTAAAACCGTAGCGAAGCACGGGTATCCTGCTAGTCTATATAATATATATAATAACATGTCCTGACTGGCTGACAGATTCACTATCGCCGAGCGTGAACTACTGGACATAAAGAAATGAAATGTTGGGGATACACTTATATTATTGTGATTATTGTGTAGGTGCTCAGCAAGGAAGGATTTTGGGATATTCCATAGCCAAGGGGGTGAAAAGGGGAAGGGGGTGAATTTTTAAAATGAGTAAATCTATATCTTAAAACTCAACAGTTTAAAGACGTGGAAATTGGTATCTGGAATCCACGTTAAATGTAAAGAAACAGGCATTTTTCTGTTTTCGGAAATTTCACTTGAGGGGGTAAAAACAAGAAAAAAAGGATTGAATCCTTTTTGTGAGGATGCTTATATCTCAAAAGGATGAAGATGTTACAGACGTGAAAATTGGTATATGGAATCTCCTTTAAAAACAAAGAAATATGCATTTTATCTTGTCGGAAAATCCACTTAAGGGGGAAAATAGGGTGAATTTTAAAAATTAGTATATCTCATAAACATAACATGTTAAAGACGTAAAAATTGGTATTTGGAATCTCCTTGAAAATTTTAAAATTTAAAATTTTTATTGGTTTTCGGGAAATTCACTTAAGGGTGGGGGAAGATGAAAGGGACTGAAAATCTGAAAATGGATTTGAATCCTTCAATTGGGAATCTTACATCTCACAAACTAAATATGTTACAGAAGTGAATATCGGTATTTGGAATATCCTTTAGAAATAAAGCAACACGTATTTTTAGTTCTCGGAAAATCCATTTAAGGGAGTGAAAAGGACCGAAAATGGGGGTTTAAATATTTTTATGAGGATACATGTATCTCAAAAGCTGTAGATGTTACAGACGTGAAAATTGGTATCTAAAATCTCCTTTAAAAGTAAAGGATACTAGCAGAGCTAACACTGGAACATGCGTCACGAAACTGTGAGAAACAGTCCTCCATCAAGTCGAAAACAAAAAAACATATGTTTCTTTATTTTTAAAGGAGATTCCAAGTACACTACCAATTTCATGTTTGTAACATCTTCAGTTTTGAGATACATGTATCCTCATAAAACGAATTCAACACCTTCACTCCCTTTCACCCCCTTTCCCATTAAGTGGACTTTCCTAAAACAAAAATAGTGTTTCTTTACTTTCCGACAAGAAAAGACACATATTTGTTTGTTTTTAAAGGAGAGTCCATGTACCAATTTTCACGTCTGTAACATCTTCTTCCTTTTGAGATATAAGCATCCTCATAAAAGGGCTCAACCCTCTTTTCTCTTGTTTTACCCCCTTTAGTGAATTTTCTGAAAACCGAAAAATGCGTGTTCCTTTACTTTTAATGTGGATTCCAAATACAAATTTTCGCGTCTTTAAACTGTTCAGTCTTCCAGATATAGATTTACTCATTTTAAAAATTCACCCCCCCCCTTTAACCCCCTTTGTTATGGAATATCCAAAAATCCTTCCTTACTGAACACCTACACAATAATATAAATGTATTCCCAACATCTCATTTCTTTATGTCCAGCGATGACATTGTACCACTGCAAATGTAATAAAGAAAATATTGATTATTTTCCATAACTCTACTAATTTGCAAAGTTCCATTAAAATTTGAGGGTTATGGTTCATATGTTTAGTTGTAAGTGGGATAGAGTAGTTACACCTAACTGATGTCAGGCCGTCTTTGTTCCCTGGAACTGACCTGGTACTCGTTTCTGCCTGCCCAGATCCATGTCTGATGACATTTAGATAGAGACATGAAATGTTTCGCATTATTGTACGATTTTGTGGGACAGAAAATACTCATCCGTTATTTTGTGAAATAAGTATTCTTCTTTTGTTTTAATTTCGCTTTCTAAATTTGTTCATACGATAGGCCCTACTTCTTTGACCTGACTTGTGAATGATTTATGTGGCAAGTAGATGTATCAATACTGGGTACAATATTATTTCTTTTTGTACCGGGAGGTAAACCCCAACGCCGCGCATTTAAATCTAGCGCCTAAAAGAACTCCTCTAGTGGAGAAACAGTGAAATTGAAACTAGTCCAACTTATAAATTTACTCAGAAGATGTCACCACAGAAATATAATGTAATTTTGTTATTATGAAGTTTACTGAACTGACTGTATTTCTACTTGTTTTGTTTGCCATTCATCTAGAAGTTTGGATTTTCTTCCAGAGATGTCACTACAAAAAACTATGATCATGCACCCTGGTGTGAAGTGAAAGATCTTTTGATTTAAAGAATTTTTGTATTCATAAGTTTCTTTTTACTAATTGATGTTCATTTATTTTTGGGTTGGCAATATTTAACTTTCTTTCCTCCAGTTTTGAATCCAGCCAATCCCTAATTTCTGTAATTACAATTTTCTACCAATCATAGTCTTCTTCTTCGGTTTTCAGTGTAACTTTTTAAATTGACTAATAAATTGAGAGGGTGTGGCTGGTTAATTAGTGAAAGGTCTCGAACTTTCCCCGAGGGTTTATAAACTGCGGATTTTCTCGTCTCTTGGCCACTTGATCGTCATCTTATTGAGTGTGTGTGTCAAAGCAGGAGGCGGGAGGCCTCTTTCATCAGGCAGCAGTTCTTCGACAAGGTAATGGCCACATAACATCTTTATTTCTTGCTAGCTCCGCAGTTTAACCTGAGGGAAAGGTCCGAAATATTAACTATGTAACCTAGGTTTCCAAAGAATGTAACTTTCTGCCGGCTAATGTAAAACTTCATAAAATCTTAAACTGTACGTCGGGGATAGAGAGTGATATACCCTCTCGAGCTACCCTCCATCTTGGTTTGAGGTGCCACATTTGTTTCTGCAATGTATTAAAGTTATTTCCATGCGAGCAACCTCAGTAGTTTGGGATAAACCCCTGTTTCGTCGGCCAAGTGCCCTATAGGTCTTTAAATTTTTTGGAGCTCAATCTTCGACTCCATTCATGTTGTACTCGGGCCGTTTATTTAACCTGTTCTTTTCCACTACGGCCCTGTAGGTTGGGTACTAGATACCTCTGCGTAATAAGATTTCTAATTGTAAATAGTGCCTTGTAAGGCCAGTGATTATTAGGTTTTCATGTTATGTTGCCTTGAGTAGGCTTGGAAAACTGAGAGCACTTTAGCTCTGTTTCAAGTGTTGTAAAAGTGCCTCTGTGAGGCCTGATATTATAGTTTAAGGAGCAAGTGCTCCATGTATCAGGGGATTTCTGCCCTTGTGTAAATTCATGAGCTTTGTAAATTTGAGCGGGTAGCTCAGGAAATGTAAAGCTACGGGCTTAAACCCCAAGGTTTTAAGATTCTGGATCGTGGACTTTTACCCATCTTATTTAACGTTTGCTACTTGTAAAAATTGTTAATTTTGGTGTCTGAAAATATAACCTTCACATTAAATTTTAAATTCTGTTCTTGACATTGTAGTTAGACTCATTCATCCCGGCACCTTTTTTCACCTCTGCGTTCGACGGGTAACCCCGTAACACTTTTATTGAATCCCTATTCGATTAAATAATATGTTGCATAATGCATTTCCGAGCAAGTGGGCACGCGGTTTGGTTCACGTAGCTATCAGCTTGCATTCGGGAGATAGTGGGTTCGAATCCCACTGTCGGTAAACCTGAAGATGGTTTTCCGTGGTTTCCTATTTTCACATCAGGCAAATGCAACGGTGGATTGCTTCCCACTTCTAGCCCTTCCCTCCCCCATCGTCGCCATAAGACATATCTGTATCTGGTTGACGTAAAGCAAACTGTAAAAAATGAAATTAAAAGAGTTGTCTCAGTATATTCACCATGTGGGCGTGCGGATGAAGATGAAGTCTATGAACCACGGAGTAACATCGTAATCAGGGACAACAGTAAGGATAGGGCCAACGGGTGATTTCAACGCGAAAATTGGGAATAAAACAGAAGGATATGAGAAGGAGATGGGTAAATATGGGGAAGATACGGAAACTAATAGTCAAAGGAAGCGTTTACGAACCTAGCAGTTACGAATACATTCTTTAAGCATAAGGCTATCCATCGCTATACGTGGGAGAATAAGGGGATTAGATCCATAATAGGGTATATCATAACGGATTTGTAATTCAGGAAATCTGCCAAGAATATTGCGGGTATTCCGGGGAATTCTCGATGGTGTAGACTACTATCTTATCTGTAGCGAACTATTTCTAAGCCTAGGATAGAGAAAGTGAAATATTCTGCGTGCGAATAATGGTGGAGTATTTCCAGGACAGGCAAATTAGACGGAAGTACAAGAATATGATTAGTGATGAGATCCAAACAATAGGCAGTCGTAAGTTTCAGGACATAGGAAGACAATGGGTGGTATAAAGGGATGCTGTAATAGAAATAGCAAGGGCATGTCTAGGAACAACCGTGTATAAACATAGGAAAAAGCGAACATACGGGTACAATGAAGAAGGCAGAGTAGCTTGCACACGTAAACAGTAGGAGTATAAGAAATGGATACAAAGAACGTATATGAAAGAATGATTGCGAAATAAATCATTGTAGAATCTTAGGAGAAGTCACGGAAATATTTCGGCAATAACTTAAACTGGAAAGGCTTGGTCAAGCGGCAGGGATCCTTTCTGGACAATAATAAAGAATTTTGGAGGGGAAAAAGAAAATGAATAGTGTTTTGGGTAAATCAGTAGTAGATCCCAGGTAATGACTGGACAGATGGAAGGAATATTGTGAAAATCGTCTTTACGTAAAAGGGAATCTTTCTATGGAAGTCGAGAACACCGATTTCATTGGGAGGAGAACAAATACGGCAGTGAAATTACACTCGAGGAAGTGGAAAGGATGATAAATAAACCACATTTCATAAAGCAGCGGGAATAGACCAAATTAGACCAGAAGTGGTCAAATATAGTAGGAAGGCACGAATTAAATTGCTACATAGAGTAATAAGATTAGCGTGGAATGCTAGTAAAGTACCTTCTGATTGGACGAAATCAGTAATTGTATCTATCCATCAGCAAGGCAACAGTAGTTTCAGACCACAGAGGGGCTGTCATGACCAGATTTTAGTATGCGCCAAGTCGCTGAAAAATGTTTCCAGAGGAATGGAGAGTCATATTTATGTTTCGTAGATCCCGAGAATGCATATGACAAA
Organism: Anabrus simplex; assembly: GCF_040414725.1. Classification (NCBI taxonomy): domain Eukaryota; kingdom Metazoa; phylum Arthropoda; class Insecta; order Orthoptera; family Tettigoniidae; genus Anabrus; species Anabrus simplex. The sequence continues at coordinate 804,835,521 of NC_090266.1, forward strand.
TTACCGACGGAATATATATTAGCCGCACTGGAGGATTGTGGGATTAAGGGTAGATTATTACAAGCAATCTAAGACATATTCGTTGACAATTGGGTTGCAGTGAGAATTCATGGTATACAAGAGGCAACGAAAAGTTACCAGCACTTAAGCCGCTGCGGCCGAGCAAGTGGACTGTGGAAATGCCTGCTATGTTCCCAAGTGGTAGGGATAGAGTGCGCGGTCAGGCAGCGGCAACGCGTACAGAATGAGTATTTAGCTTACGAGTGGAGTTCTTGTTGCGTTAGTGTTACATCCCTACACTTGTTGAACGTTATTTGTGTTAGCTATAAGTATGGTGATGTATAGTATTGGAGAGCGGATATTTCCTCTTGAGACATTTCTCCCACAGAATAAATCAAATGACAGAACCGTTCTAAAATGTCTAGACCTTTCCTGTGGTGCTGCAATGCCTTTAAGACAGCATATACGAAGTTACGCAGGAAATAGTGCGGAACAGGGTCTATTTTAACCGTGAAATTTCAGAGTCGGAGATACAACATATGTTTCGGATTCTTTTTATGCCGTTGCAAATTTTTTGTCGAGGACGATGAACATAATTTTCAATACCTGCCTTGATGAAGATAAATATCTACATTAGTTTTCAACTTCATTCATTGTTAAATCTTAACTGATAATTTAGACCTACCGTAATGACACTGAACTCCCGCCCGCCCTGATACAACTTTTTTTTCTAGTTGCTTTACGTCGCACCGACACAGATATGTCTTATGGCGACGATGGGACAGGAAGGGGCTAGGAGTGGGAAGGAAGCGGCCGTGGCCTTAATTAAGGCACAGACCCAGCATTTGCCTGGTGTGAAAATGGGAAACCACGGAAAACCATTTTCAGGGCTGCCGACACTGGAGTTCGAACCTACAATCTCCCGAATACTGGATACTGGCCGCACTTGAGCGACTGCAGCTATCGAGCTCGGTCTGATACAACTTACCGGTGAGTCTAGCAATCTCCTGCGACCAATATGTTCCCCCAACGTCCCATCACACAGTGCGGCAACTTTTCGCTTCCTCTCCCTGTAGAATGTGTTCTTGGTTCAAGGTAGCTACAGGGGTTACACAAGGCTGTAATTTTCCACCTTCGTTGTTCATAGTTTACACGGATCCTTTATTGAAGGGTATAAAGTGGCAGGGAGGGTTTCATTTAAGCTGAAATGTAGTTAAGAGTTTGGCATAACAGACGACTTGGTCTTAGCGGCAGATTGTGCAGAAACCTTGCTATCTAATATCTTGGAACTTGAAAAATGTTGCAGTGAGTATGACACAAAAATTAACATTTCTAAATTGATGTTAATAGGTAATAATCCAAAGATAACTGACTGTCAGGTTGGGAATACAAAACTGAAACGGGCAGATTACTTGAATTTTAAAGGATGTGCATTTTCCCAGGATCTCAGTATAGCAGTAGGTGAAACTGAATCAAGGTGCAGCGAAGTCAACGCAGTGAGCTCGCAGTTGCAATCATCGGTACTCTAAGAAAAAAAGCACCTCCCGAACGAAACTTTCTCTTCACGTGTCTGTTTTTAAACCAACTTTGTTGTACGGGAGTGAAAGCTGGGCGGACTCAGGGCATCTTATTCATAAGTTGGAAGTAACAGACTTGAAAGTAGCGAGAGTAATTGCTGGTACAAACAAACGGAAACAAAGGCTGAAGGGTACTTGAAATGAGGTGATTAAGACTAAGTTACTGTAGAAATTATCTCAATGGATGAAGCTGTACGTATGAACCGGCTTCGGCAGTGGGGTCATGTGAGAGGAATGGAAGAAGGTAGGTTACCTAGAAGAATACTAGACTCGAGCATAGGGGTTAAGAGAAGAAGAGGCAGACCAAGTCAGTTTCTAAAGAGTTTGAGGTATGGAACTAAACAAGGCCACAGAGCTAGCTAGAGGATTGCTGAGGCGTTTAGTAAATTCGCAGATACAGACTGAACTCTGCGAGGCATAACAGTCTATAATTAAGGTGTATCTATGAAATAATAGACTATAATGTACGAAGAGTATACACTGGTGTAGGAGCTGTCAAGTCGACGTGGATCATTCGGAAGAAGGAGCCTTCCACTTTTGGAGAGGTACTGGCCCTTAGGTTCACTCAGCCCACTCCAAGAATGAGTAGTAGATTAATTCGTGAGGCTATTGGCAGCCGGGCAAGGAGATAACACCCTATCCCGCTTTGTGCTGGACAGCCTTTACCTTCCACTCTACCACGGGCCTTTGTGCCTGTACGACGGTAGCTCTTCTGGCCCACTGGTATGTCAATGGATCGTTCATACTTAATAATACCAATATAAATGGTCCGTTATTAGACAGGAATAGACGAAATTAGACCAGAAGTGGTCAAACATAGTAGGAAGGCACGAATTAAATTGCTTCATAGAGTAATAAGATTCATACTTATCGAAATATACAGAATGATGCATTACGTTTTCGAATAACACAACCCGCAGATTACAACTTGAGTATATTGCCCACATCATCAGAGGATAACTTGCTCCTTTACTTATGTATTTATTCATTAATGTCAAACCAGCAATAATTAAATGGTAATGAATGAACAAAAAGGACTGTACTAAGTCTGTAAAAGGAACTGTCAGAGTTTATTTAATACTGGGATGAAACTGAAGTATTACCTCTGTCTTTAGGAGCAGTGAAGCGCTTAAAGGACATTAAGTGACGAATGTTGTTGGATGTCGAAACCTTAAGCCAGTACATGCATTTAATTGACTTTCATATGACCCACTGTGATCATGACTAGTAGTAATTATTATGAACACATACAACATCTGCCATACTCTGCAGTGTTTGCGAATTCGCTAATCCTAACAAGGGCTGCTTATAGAGGAGTAAGCTTATACAGCTGAAGGCACAATGGGATTGTTGACGACAACAGATTCTTAGACCCACCAAGTGTTCATTAATGAAGCAGATGTTGAAAACGACCACATTCGTAGATGACTACGTTGCTGGAAAGGTATTTTTGCACGTTACAAAATTCAGCGATGAACATCCGTAGATGGAAAATGTCAGTGGGGTGAAGTCAGATGTTCTTGTTGGCCATGTGACAGAACATCTTCACCCAACCCACTGTCCATTCTGTTGAAATCATATCCTCGTTCATGTCATTAGGGAAAAAATGAAATGGCGTATGGTTTTTAGTGCCGGGAGTGTCCGAGGACAAGTTCGGCACGCCAGATGCAGGTCTTTTGTTTTGACTCCCGTAGGCGACCTGCGCGTCGTGATGAGGATGAAATAATGATGAAGACGGCTCATACAGCGAAATTAACCAAATTATGGAGCTGGACTCATTAGGGAGATATTCACTAACAAGAGAAGCAGGGAATGTACTGAGGGATATATTCACTAACAAGAGAAGCAGGGAATGCACTGAGGTCCCGTCAAGTTATCTTCGAAGACGTGCGGTGGAACTAGTCCCTAATACCCCTCACCAAACCTTGAACCATTACTGTATCTGATACGCAACATCCCTTATCTAGTCACGAGTATCAAAAGGCCAACAGTGCATCTTATGACAATTCGTAGTCACTGTTTTCTGTTTGGGAAATCTCGAGTCCTCCATCGATAAGAAGTATTGTTGGTTCCCAGTCGTTACATAGCGTGTTAGAAAATTCCATTCATGCTTGGAAAGGTTGTCCGTAGAGTTCTTAATTTAGTTGTTGATAGTAGTGGTGAAATTATGCGTAATACAGGTACCTGGTTATTGGAAGGTCGTGCTTGTTGCCTTAATTAAGGTACAGCCCCAGCATTTGCCTTGTGTGAAAGTGGGAAATCACGGAAAACCATCGTCAGAGCTGTCGACGGTAGGATTCAAACCCACCATCTCCCGAATGCAAGCTCACAACTACGCGACCCTAACCGCACGGCCAACTCACTCGATAACAGCATGTCCATGAGGTCATGAGCTGAATACATTATACTTCACTGTGCAACAATCGAGACTCGCGTAGGAAGGGTCGCTTGCTGTAGAGTGTTGACTCATCCTCGTCTCAAGACCAGGAAGCTGCAATCCCCGATGAAGGGATAGTGTTACTACTTGGTTGTCTGGTTAAAACGTAATGCTTAAAATGTGAGCAATGGGTAATTTGCATCAAAAATGCTAATCAAGCGATGTTCCCGAAATATTCTGCCTATTTTTTTACACTTTATTTATGTTAACTTCGTTTTAGGGGTATAATAAACTTTATAAATTTTAAATCCTTATTGATGCCTATAAAAAGTCTCCGTGGCTCAGGCAGCAGCGCGCCGAAGACTCACCGCTGAGTTCCTAAGTTCAAATCCCGGTCCCTAAAAGTGAGGTTTGTGCTGGAAAAAGCGAAGGCTGGACAGGTTTTCTCCGGGTACTCTGGTTTTCCCTGTTATATTTCATTCCAGCAACACTCTCCAATATCATTACATTTCATTTATCAGTCAGTAATCATTGCCCTAGAGGAGTGCGACAGGCTTCGGCGGCAGGCAAAATTTTAGCCCTCGCCGCTAGATGGGGGCTTCATTTATTGCATTCCTGACCCGATGGAATGACTGGAAATAGGCTGCGTATTTTCACTGATGCCTGTATGAGCACAAAATTAAAATAATGTACAGGCTGTTTTAAAGCAGAGGACTGCCTAGCCGAGGCAGTAAGTATGTCTTCTGCACGCCTCAAACTACGTGGGTTAGATTCTTTATCAGAGAGTCGAAAATTAGAAATAGACTTCAGCTTCTTTCAGTCTGCACCAGAAATGAGTACCAGGTTAATTCCTGAGTTCAAAGGCGACCAAGCATAGAACTGACCACTCTGTTCCTCTCAGTGCTGAGGGTACAGAAAGTGGAAGCCCTTACCTTCCACTCCCCCTAGGGTCTCTGCTGAGTAATATTCGATTTCTCATCCTCTAGACTTTCAAGTATGCCTGTTGCCTGCAGAAGACATGAACGAATGAGACCTTGTGAATCTGAAAGCTGATGAGAAACTGTTTGAAAGAGGCTATACGCATCCCCAACACGGATCGTGGAAATACGTTCGTTCAGTCGTCAGAAATTTTAATGTAGCTACACAGGAAATCTTTATTTGTGGATGTTAGCTAGAGATATCTCTCATCCCAGCTCACCACCAAATTACATGTCGCCGGGTTGAGTGGCTCAGACGGTTAAGGCGCTGGCCTTCTAACCCCAACTTGGCAGGTTCGATCCTGGCTCAGTCCGGTGGTATTTGAAGGTGCTCAAATACGACAGCCCCGTGTCGGTAGATTTACTGGCACGTAAAAGAACTCCTGCGGGACTAAATTCCGGCACCTCGGCGTCTCCGAAGACCTTAAAAAGTAGTTAGTGGGACGTAAAGCAAATAACATTATTATTATTATTAAATTACATGTCCGACTCGGTAGCTAACTGGAAAGCATGCTGGTCTTCATTCCAAGCACTTCCGGGTGCGATTCCCGACTGGGTCGGGGATCTTAACCTTCATTGGTTGTTAAGTCCTATGGATCGTGGAGTAGGTATTTGTTCCAACTTTACCATTACATTTTATCCTAAGTAGGGCCCAATCCTCATAGACGTGTAGGTCACCAATGGGCATCAACTCGAAGAAACTATAACAGGATTTCTCTGGGGTCTAAAACCATTATTATTATTATTATTATTATTATTATTATTATTATTATTATTATTATTATTATTATTATTATTATTATTATGAATTGCATAATTCAATATTATATTCGTAATTTGGGGTCGACCGGGCGAGTTGGCCGTGCGCGTAGAGGCGCGCGGCTGTGAGCTTGCATCCGGGAGATAGTAGGTTCGAATCCCACTATCGGCAGCCCTGAAGATGGTTTTCCGTGGTTTCCCATTTTCACACCAGGCAAATGCTGGGGCTGTACCTTAATTAAGGCCACGGCCGCTTCCTTCCAACTCCTAGGCCTTTCCTATCCCATCGTCGCCATAAGACCTATCTGTGTCGGTGCGACGTAAAGCCCCTAGCAAAAAAAAAATTGGGGTCGATGATCTCGATGTTTGGTACCTTCAAACTACAATCATCATCGCCGTTCTCGTAATTTAAAGTTCCACATTATCACGTATTGTTTTGTCACTCACGATCAAATTCCGTATTGCTTGCGATTATTGAACGTGACACGAGTCTGAGCTAAACGTGTCAGACAATGCATCGTGTTGTTCGAAAGCGAGATTACATCAGGCTCGCGTACCGCTGAAGCCTGACAAACACGATCCGCGTGAGGCACTGGGTGTCCGATTGGCTTACTCACGTTACCGAGTCCCATGTGAACGACGCTACAAAATAACAAGCTTGAGTTCTTCACATTAATCGCATGAGGATGCAACGCCTTCTTCTCTTTTATTATTACCTAATACGGTATAATAAAAGAAAGTAACGGGCGAGTTGGGCTTGCGGTTAGGGGCGCGCAGCTGTGAGCTTGCATCCGGGAGATAGTGGGTTCGAACCCCACTGATGGCAGCCCAGGAGATGGTTTTTCGTGGTTTCCCATTTTCACACCAGGCAAATGCTGGAGCTGTACCTTAATAAAGACCACGGCCGCTTTGTTACCACTCCTAGGCCTTTCATATCCCATCGTCGCCATACCTATCTGTGCTGGTGCAAGATAAAGAAAAATTGTAAAAAAGATGTATATATAGGTATATATATATATATATATATATATATAAAGTACAGCATTTTTTATAATTTACTTTATATCGCATCGATACACACAGGTCCTATCCTCTGTTTGCAACTGGTGTTGTGGCCTCTTTTAGTTCTATATCTTTCATCTTTAAATCGTTAGGAACTGAGTCTAACCATCGTTGTCTTGGTCTCCCTCTCCTGCTCTTAACCTCCATAACAGAGTCCATTATTCTCCTAGGGAACCAATCCTCCCCACCACCGAAGTAGCTGGAAAGCAGAAAGAATCTCTTCGGAGCCGAGAAGAAATGTATGTAGAACAACTGGGACTGCTGAGGAGTGAGCCCATCGTTAGAAACTGAGTCTAACCATCGTCGTCTTGGTCTCCCTCTACTTCTCTTAACCTCCATAACAGAGTCCATTATTCTCCTACGGAACCTATCCTCCCCACCATCGAAGCCAGTTTATGCGCACAGCGTCATCCCCCGAGTTCATTCCCAACTAAGCCCTCATCTCCTCATTCCGAGTAACTTCCTGCCATTCCTCCCACCTCATTCTCGCTACTTTCATGTCTGTTACTTCTAACTCCACCCAGCTCTTGCTCCCGTAAAGCAAAGTTGGTCTGAAAACAGACCGATTGTATAGATAGTTTCGACCGGGAGCTGACTTCCTTCTTACAGAATACTGTTGATCCCAACTGCGAGCTCACTGCATTAGCCTTACTACACCTTGATTCAATCTCACTATCCTGCCATCCTAGGAGAACACACATCCTGAATACTTGAAATTATCTACTTCTTCCAGCTTTGTATCACCAATCTGACATTCAGTTCTCTTGGATTTCTTACCTACTGTCATCAATTTAGTCTTCGAAAGCTAATTTTCATACCATATTCATTGCACCTCCTTTCAAGTTCCAAGATATTAAACTACAGGCTTTCTGCACAATCTGGCATAAATATCAAGACCTCAGCGTAGGCTAGACTGCTTACTACATTTCCAACTTCCACCTGCCTGAATTCCTCCCTGCCACTTTATAACTTTTAGCAGATGATCCATGTAAACTACGAACAACAAGGGTGAAGGATTGCAGCCTTGTCTAATCCCTGTAATTACCTTGAACCAAGAACTCATTCTGCCATCAGTTCTCACTGCAGCCTAATTGTCAACATAAAAATCTTTGATTGATTTTAATAATCTCCCTTAATTCCAAAGTCCCCGAGTATGGCGAACAGCTTTCCCTATGGTATTCTGTCATATGCTTTCTCAAGATCTACGAAACAAACATATGTAACTGTCTATTCATCACGTAGCATGTTTCAGTCACCTGGCGGATACTGAAAATCTGATCCTAACAGCCCCTCTGCGGTCTGAAACCACACTGATTCTCATCAAACTTCCTCTTAACCACTGATCGCACCCTCCCTTCCAAGATGCCAGTGAATACTTTGCCTGGATAGTTGTTGCAGTACTTCCGGTTCCCTTGCTTATAGATAGGTGCAGTTACTGCTTTTGTCCAATCTGAAGGTACTTTACCAACATTCCATGCTAATCTTATTACTCTATGAAGCCATTTCATCCCTGCCCTCCCCCTATACTTCACCATTTCAGGTCTAATTTCATCTATTGCTGCTTTATCAAAATGGACTTTATTTTTACCACCTTTTCCAGTTCATCAAGCGTAATTTCACCATCATCTTTTTCCTTCTCCCCATGAGCTCGATTGTTCGCAATATCACCAGGAAGATTTCCTTTTACAAAGTAAGTTGAGAAGATTTTCAAAATATTCCCTCCACCTGTCCAATGATTCCCTGGGATCTGTTATGACTTCACCTGAATTCCTCAATACACTGTTCATTTCTTATTTCCCCCACTCTTCCTAAGATTCCTTATTACTCTCCAGAAAGGTTTCCCTGCTGCTAGACCTACCCTTTCCAGTCATTACCAAAATCTTTCCGTGACTTCGTTTTGGATTCAACATTTCCTTGCTGTTTCTACAACAACATCCCTGTTAGCCACCCATTTTCCTTCTATATCCTTAACCTGCTTTCTGTTCACTGTTCGGAACTTCTCACTAATCATATCCATGTACTTCTGTCTAACTTACTCGACCTAGATATTTTCTACCCTTATTCGTTTGCAGACAGATTTCACTTTCTCTGTCTTAGGCCTAGAGATACACAGTTCACTATAGATCAGATAGTGGTCTGTATCATCGAAAAATCCCCGAAAAACCCGTACATTCTTAACAGATTTTCTGAATTCGAAGTCGGTTAATAAACCATAGTCACTTATGGATCTCGTACCCCTACTCTCTGATGTGTAGCGGTGAATAGCCTTATGCTTGAAGAATGTATTCGTAACTGCTAAACCCATACAAGCACAGAAGTCCAGCAAACGCTTCGCATTCGTATCAGCTTCCATATCTTCCCCACATTTACCAATCACCCTTTCGTATCCTTCAGTTCTATTTCCAAGTCTCGCATTGAAATCACCCATTAGCACTATTCTATCCTTGCTGTCGACCCTGGCCACGATATCACTCAATGCTTCATAAAACTTGTCAACTTCATCCTTATGTGCACCCTCACATGGTGAATACACTGCGACAATTCTCGTCCTAATTCCTCCAACTGACAAATCTACCCACATCATTCGCTCATTTACGTGCCTAACAGAAACAATGTGGCGTGCTATAGTATTCCTGATGAAAAGCCCTACCCCAGACTATGCCCTTCCCTTTCTAACACCCGTCAAGTACACTTTATAATATTCTATCTCTTCCTCGTTATAACCCCTTATCCGAATATCACTTACTCCTAGAACATCCAGATGCATCCTCTTTGCTGACTCAGCCAGTTCTACTTTCTTTCTTCCATAAGACCCATTAATATTGATAGCTCCCCATCGAATTCCAATTCGTTCGCCAAGTTGTTTCCAAGGAGTCCGTCGCGTGTCAAATGGGAGTGGGACTCCGTTACTCCCATACGACCGAGGCTTGCTTAAAATGTTCTGAGCTCGGTAAATTCATGAAGCAGGATGCTACCCTACTCACACATAGTCCACGTAAGGATCTCTCCTCTAACGGGTTAGGGACCAACGGTGGATTGTATAGTCCTAGCCGCCTAAGCACAAGGAGGGCCATGACTCAGAATTATGCCCGAGATGCCCACTCCCAATCCGTAGCAACTGGTATCCCGACTCTCAGGACCACTCAGCCGTTCCCCATGGTTCACGAACTAAGACGTGACTGCAGTAACCCACACAATAATAATAATAATAATAATAATAATAATAATAATAATAATAATAATAATAATAATAATAATAATAATAATAATAATAATAATAATAATAATAATAACAATAATAATTGTACCAGGAGGTACACCTCAACCCCGCACATTCAAAAGAAGCGCCTTTGTGAACTCCTCTATCGACCAAAATGTGAAATTGCTACTACAGGAATTTGGGACAGTAATCTGAAGATGTCAGTAGTGAATAATTGAGAAGTTTATCATTTTAAGTTTCCTAAACTGATTGGATTTATTTTGTTTTGTTTGGCTGTACATCAAGAAGTGTGGATATTTCTCCATAGGTGCCATTACAAAAACGGAGGTCATGCACTCTGGTGCAAGGTGGAAGAACTTGTAATTTAAAGAAGTCTTGTGTTTCTAGGTTTTCATAACTGAATCAATGTTCATTTATTTTTGGGTTGGCAACACTTCTTTTTCATTCTGCAAGTTTTGAATCCGGCCAAACATGAATTTTTGTAATTAATTTTCAACCAATCCCGCATTTCTTGTTCACTGTGAATTAGCCAATAAAAATTGAGAGGGTGTGTCCGGATTAGTCCAGAATTCTCTCAAACCTTCCCTAAGAATATATAAGTTGCGGCTTTTCAAGTTACCTTGTCTCATTGATCGTCGCCTTTATGAGAGTGTTTGTTATGACAGGAGGCGGGGCGCCTCATCCTTCGGCAAGCGGAACATCAGCCAGGTAATGGCCGCATAAATTCTATCTTTCTTGCTGTATCCGCATACTTATCCGAGGGGAAGGTCCGAATTTTTAACTATGTAACCAACATTTTCTAAAATGTAAAGTTCCGTTCGGCTAATGAAAAAATTTCATAAAGTCTTTAACTGTAAATCGGGGATAGAGAGTGCGTTACCCCCTCGAGTTCCACTTCAACTTGGTTCCAGGTGACTACGATTTTGTGAATGTTTTTCTTCTTTTCTGTAATGCGTTAAAGTAACCTTCATTCGAGTCACCTCAGTAGCTTGGGATTAGCCCCTGTACATCTGGGCCGAGAGCCCCGTTAGGATTTTATTCTTCATTATCTAGTGTACCCGCTCAAAGCCTGAGTCCCAACGAGCATTTATCTCAGGGAGTGTTACGGTCCGAATCTATCGCAACTCATAAACAATAAAAAATATTTTGAGATATAAGATCTCAAACTAAATGTAAGGGCGCCATCCAATCAGTACTACAGGGTTGAACGGGACACTCTAATCTTTAACTTTAAAGCTCATCATAAAACACACAAATTATATATATATATATTCAGATCAAAGGGAAATTATGAAGGCTCCATCCTAGGGATGGGGACGGATATTTAAACGGTCACCAAGGGTTTACTATTCTACAAGAACAAGAACCTGGAACTGTTTCCTTGCAAATGCTAAAGGAGCATTTTATTTAAGCAAATTATTCCTGAAAAATGATTACATAATATTTATCAATTTTGACCACTATTCCATTTGGGTGGTAGAACCGTTGATATCTGAAGGTATCAGATTTAACTTCGTTAACACCATGACCATATTTGATCATGGACCAATTATCTGTTGGCTAAGTAGGCGCGATCACATGGACCATGTTATCGCCTCCACTTTCATTGAGATGAGACCAACCCGGGAAACTACAAACTCTCCCCGGGTTCCTAACCAAGATATGCTAATCGTTAGTTGAAGGAATACGACAAAGGGACTCTAACCTAATGGTCCAGATGTAGGGATTTGCCTTCATTTTACAACTATTAACTTAACTTATTATTTACAACCAATTGACATTATTACGTTAATTCGCCAGCTGACTTCCCTAGTATCATCCATCATCATCATCCGAAATAATAAGAAAAATAAATAAAATAAAAAAATATTTTATTAAATATTATTATTATTATTATTATTATTATTATTATTATTATTATTATTATTTGTGGAGATCATGATTATCGTAACCCGTAATCATCCTCGGAATAATATTTCAACTTTTCGCGATTTTTATTTTCATCTGAAATAAATAAAAGTAGCTTCTTTGATTATTCTTCTTCTCCTTCTTCAAATATTCTCATTATTATTATTATTATTAGTTAAACATCTCAAATTTTTCATTTCAACTCCCAACATCATTATTATGTCCAAAATAAAAAAAGTAAATTCTTCTTCAAAAAAATAGTTTTTTATATATATTTATTATTATTATTAAATTTCAAAAAATAATTTCGCCTGTTACACGGTAGTCCACTCTTAATATGTTTAACGCATAACCCCTTTTACAATTCCGATTTATTTTGGCACTAATCAATCCAGATATGATTTACTTGGAATATTATTATTATTATTATTATTATTCTTTCAAGAATCTTTATTTTTATTCCCCATCTTTATAATTTAGTCAAATACGTTCTCTCCCAAACAGAAATCACCACGATCCGAATTCACATCGGTCGGGACATAATAGTGTTCGAACCCGCAATCTTATTTTCGTACTGTCGTTAATTCATGGAGACCATATGCTCCTAAGACAATTCTCAAATCCCATGAGACCTCGCAGTTGGGCAAATACATCCAATCTCTGCAAGTGTTAAATTATTCCTTCCTTTTCCATTTTGAAGTCCATTTATCCATTGGAACTCTTCAAAACATTTTCACTAATTAACCCTCGGTGTGTGGACTCTATTCTGCCACTCAATACACCGGTATATAAATACAACCTCTATGTGGGCCTTAAGATCCATCTATTTCTTCATCAACATCAGTACAATTCACTTTCATTTCGGGCCGGATTTCTGTCCCACAAAACTCCAAATCTCAACTTGTGGCTCAAATCACTCTGGGCTTCAAACATAGCGTGACCATATTATCAAAATGCCTATCTCGTTTCTACCAAAATTATTTATGATTATTATGGAGTCCAAAAACGTTAAATCAACAATTAGTGTTAAAATCGGATTCAATGCCCAAATTAATTATTCACGGCACATGTGATCGCCACATTTCAATTACTTTAATTTGCAATCATTCTATCCAACTAGGCCCGTGCCTTTATTCTCAAAGATTATTATTAAACACGCCTTTACACATTACCAAATTTTAATGTACTACTTCCACACTTGTACAGATTATTATTATTTTGTCCACTGGCGAACTTCGCGATATTTACAAACAAATCAATGGACTTCATTCCGTCCCCCAATAATTTAAATCACTTGGCAATCCTACCTCTGGATTATCTTAACAACATGCCTTAATATCTATAAAAGTTCCGATAACGGAAAAACACTTTGGACGCACTTCTAAATGAATACTAACATTATCTTTACGTGAAACGTGCTCCATATCATATCAAACAACTCAAGCACTTGAATGAACAACTCAACCCTACTATACTCTATTTAATAATCAAAATTATGATGAGTGCTCGATCTAATCATGTACATATTAATTTGTCCCTTTGTCTATCTATCTTTGAATTTATACGAGCCGGAAACGGCTCGTTTCACAATCAAGTTACCATGATAAAATAATATGATTTCCTCCCCCTAACGATAACAATCTACAAATATTTTAAAAGGTTACTCATCTCTGCCATTGTAGTCTGCTAAAACCGGACGAGAAGCACAGCCCCCGTCCAGTCTTTAGCCCTGCATTCCACTGGTATTCATGCCAGCTTGAAGAATTAATCCTTGACCCTTTTCAACTTTACACATTTTGAATAAAAACAAATAAAATAACTGTTGCACTTTGGAATAATTTCCACCCTAAATTCTACTCACAAATTTTACACTCTCGGCCTTGTATCTAGCCCACTTAATGTAGATATACATTCTTCATTCCTTTCCCGGACACTAGGAACATGGGATACCTCGGGATTCCCTTTACAACGGCCCGTACGCGCACTTGAATTTCCCGTCTCACGTTCGTGTAGCTGACCAGGTATCAGTTTAGAGTCGACTGTTTACTAGGTGACATAAACACTCGTGACCGTTCTCACGTAACGCACTTCCTAATCTGTTGGTAGAATTTCACACTCCGTAAGTTATGCTTTACTGAGTCCTGTCTATTTGAAACACTTCATACTAGTATACTGCTCAAGACTGTAATATGAGCTACATCACGTCATGAATCACTGTACTATGTAACAATATAATACTTCGAACCCTACTCCACGAGTAAGTACACACACGCACCCCTGGCGTAATCACGGCTCGAACAAAATATCAGAAGTTGTCACGCACCCCAGGCGTGGTATCAGCCCGAGCGCTTTGTCAAAAGTAGTTACGCACCCCAGGCGTGGTATCAGCTCCGACCGCTTTGTCAAAAGTAGTTACGCACCACTGGCGTGGTGACCGCTCGAACACTTTGTCAGAAGTAGTTGCCAGTCCTTGTCCACGACCTCATATTTATACTTGTATCCCCTCTCTTCCGAGTTCAACGGAGTTTATCTTGGGACGCGCAGTCCCGATATCTTCATACGACACTTTGCGGTTTGGCCCGTGGCTTTAATATATGATCCAATGATGTAATTATGTTCTCAAAGGCTCTATACCAATTCTCAACTATTATCGTTCGCTGGTAACCGATATATTCGCGAATTTAGCTGCCGTATCCCGGCTCGGAATTTCGCGCTCTTTTGTGGCTTCCTTTGCCTTCAGCCAATCAACGAATAGCGTCCATGAATTCTCAGAATTACACCATGCAATCTCCCGCAATTATTAACTTTTTATAAGTTGTATGGTATAGTAAGGCTCCTACATTCCAGTTTATTCTGAATTGATACTTCACTTCCTTCTATCAGTTTAATCCACGGAGTTAGCCTCGCTAGTGCTTCTTACAATACGAAGTTGTCGCCTTGCTTTGGTCAAGTGAATTTTTCCACTGGTCCACCTAAACCACGTGACCGGGAAGGCTCATATTTTTTTTCTTCCAGTGCCAACCCCGCGTTCAACTCCCGCTAGTTACATGGAGATACCCCGCCATCATTTCTCAGAAATTTGCACCCGGCTCTCTGCGCTCTTGTCACTACCTATTCTGCTCGGGGCTATGAAAACCTTCCGCAACTAGTCAACAACTCGTGCCTTTCTCTTTCCCCCTCGTCACGATTTCTGAGAATTCTAATTCTGCTGTTCATTGTTTTTGTTAATCTCAATGGAGACAACAGTCTGTGGTATGGTGAAACCTGCCATCTCGGCCTGGCCTGCCCTTACTGTATGTACAGTAAGATACTATTTATTCTGAATATTAAATATATATTCCTCAATAATTCATCAAAATTATAATTGCATGACGCTTATCACACCCCCACCAGGGCGCACTAGGAGTGCAAGTATACGCCTCCATTCATTTTGTGTTTGGGCCAGTAATCTAACCTGTTCTTTGTCCATGAAGGCCCAGTAGGTTGGGTAACAGATACCCCTGAGTAAAAGTAACTTCTATTGTAAATCGTGCCTAAAGAGGTCAGAGAGTGTAAGATTTTTGATGTAATGTTGCCTTAAGCGGGATATTAGAAATTTGTTAATGTTGGAGAGCATGTAAGCTCTTTTCTAAGCTTTCTGTAATTGCGAGGGGTGCCTCTGGAAGGCTAGAGATTGTAACTTTTGGAGCAAGTGCTCTTGAATGGGGGGATTTATACCCTTGCCTAAATTATTCCTCACCGAGCTCGATAGCTGCAGTCGCTTAAGTGCGGCCAGTATCCAATATTCGGGAGATAGTAGGTTCGAATCCCACTGTCGGCAGCCCTGAAGATGGTTTTCCGTGGTTTCCCATTTTCACACCAGGCAAATGCTGGGGATGTACCTTAATTAAGGCCACGGCCGCTTCCTTCCCACTCCTAGACCTTCCCTGTCCCATCGTCGCCATAAGACCTATCTGTGTCGGTGCGACGTAAAGCAACAAGCAAAACAAAAAAAAAATCCTCATTTATAAAATTGTAAATTGTGTAAACTTGAGCTGGTAGCTCAGAACTTGTAAATCTTGGGCTTGCAGCATAAAGCTGTTAAATTCCCTATTCTGGGGTTCTCTATTTTTAATCCCAAAATTTGTCATTGTTATTTTACCAAGAGAAAAGTTGTTAAGTTTGTTGTTTCTGAAGAAATACAAACTTCAGTTCAAGTTTTAAATTAATTATGATATTGCAGATAGACCCATTCATCCCAGCACCTTCTTTTACCTCTCTGCGATCCACCAAAACACGGTAATAATAATAATAGTAACAATGATAATAATAATAATGTCGACTCCTTGGCTGAATGGTCAGTGTTCAGGCCTTCGGTTCAGAGGGTCCCGGGTTCGATTTCCGGGTGGACCGGGGATTTTAGTCGTGTCTGATTAATTCTTCTGGCACGGGGACTGGGTGTTTTGTTTGTCCCAACACTTTGATCTTCATATTCAGACCAACACACTACACTACCAACAATCACAGATATACGCAATAGTGATTACATCCTTCCATATAGGATTGGCGTCAATGTGCGACACTGTTCGCACCCGCGACTCCATACATGTGGTGCAAACGGTATGATAATAATAATAATAATAATAATAATAATAATAATAATAATAATAATAATAATAATAATAATAATAATAATAGTAATGGTTTCACGCCCCACAAACTACTTTAGCGATATTCGGAAATGTCGTGGTGCTGGAAATTTTATCCCATACGAGATCTTTTAGGTGGTGGTAAATCTACAGACACGTGACTACTATATTTGAATTCCGAACTGAGCTTGGATCGAACCCGAACATCCTGGGCTGTGAAAGCCAGTCAGCTGTCGTCTGAGTCACTCAGCGAGGCAATTAGCCATGTGTTACAACTTCATGGTTTTGCTTGATCAGTTTCAAGACCCGACAACATATAAATGGTCAAAGCTTAAAATATTATTTATGAATTATTCCTTACTCCAAATTATTTACGTAATCTTTCATTATTCAGTAACTCCAAAAGCGGTTAGGCTGTGGGTTAAGAGTTGTGTATAAATCAAATATTGCCCATTGGTAATATACAATTATTGAAAAGTGCAATTCTATTTTAGAGTTTGAAAACATATGATATGAAATTTCTCTCGACACTTTTCGATCACTGACTGCTAAGCGTTTATCTCTTGTTCACGCTTTGGCTAGCTAGAATGCAAAATAAACTTTTTTCCGTATTCGAATTGCCGGCCTCGCGGTGTAGGGGTAGCTTGCCTGCCTCTTACCCGGAGGCCCCGGGTTCGATTCTCGGACAGGTCAGGGATTTTACCTGCATCTGAGAGCTGGTTCGAGGTCCACTCAGCCTGCATGATAACAACTGAGGAGCTATCTGACGGTGAGATTGCGGCCCCGGTCTGGGAAGCCAAGAATAACGGCCGAGAGGATCCGTCGTGCTGACCACATGGCACCTCCTAATTTGTATTACTTCGGGCTGAGCAGCGGTCGCTTGGTAGGCCATGGCCCTTCGGGGCTGTTGCGCCATGGTCTTATGACGACGTTGGGGAAGAGGAAAGGCCTAGGAATGGGAAGGAAGCGGCCGTGGCCTTAAATTAGGTACAGCCCCAGCATTTGCCTGGTGTGAAAATGGGAAACCACGGAAAAGCATTTTCAGGGCTGGCGACAGTGGGATTCGAACCTACTGTCTCCAGGATGGGAGCTCACAGCTGCGCGCCCCTAACCTCACGGCCAACTCGCCCGGTGAATTGTTCTCACCGTGCAACACTAATGCAGCGCTGGTCGGGAACGGCACTTGTAGATCAGATAGTTCAGATAAAAAGCGGCTTCGAGAAGCACCATAAAGGCCACACTTAAACAAAATGTGGTTGAGATCTCCATCTTCCTCATGCTGACATCGACAGCGCGGTGAAGCCAAAACTCCTATGCGACCAGCTGCTTGATTGCTTAAGACTACGAAAGAGGAAGGTAGTAGGTAGAACGGGGATTTAAAGTGAAAGGTCTGAACGGATGACTCATCATCTACTGGAGTCTGTGAGACTCCACGTCAGTGGGTGAGGGTTAACACCATTCATTTCATCTTCATTAGCTCCTCAACTGAAGTTGTTTCAGGAAGGGCATCCGGCCGTAAAATATGGCATTTAATTTTATCTTACCTCATCCCTGACCTCGTACGAGGAAATGGAACTAAGGGGTAGACATGCACAATGCCGATCTGCTCCCAAAGGTATAATTGTGAGTGAAAAATTATCACATCGTGGAATTTGTCTAAATTAACACTCCTGTCCTGGCGGATAAAACCTTTGATGATGATGATAATGCTTGTTGTTTAAAGGGGCCTGACATCGAGGTCATCGGCCCGATAAAACCTTTATAGTCCCATTATTCCATCTCCGTTATTAACAAACTCATATAAAAGGGGAACATGTTTTTAAGAGACCTTTAATGCCATTTGAGAATATGGAAACCGAATGCCCACTGTCTTTCTTCAGATCTGGAGATATTGGAGGAGGACCTATTACTGACAAATCCTATACACAAAACTGACTACCGTGTTGCCTCTTGACTCATAAATGCAGAAATAGCAACTCCAGTAAATGTGCCTTCGTCACCAAGAGTGTGTCCGCCTCCGTAATATTAGCTGCCGTCCTCGGGACCCGGGTTCAATTTCCGGTACTGCTAGAAATTTA
Organism: Anabrus simplex; assembly: GCF_040414725.1. Classification (NCBI taxonomy): domain Eukaryota; kingdom Metazoa; phylum Arthropoda; class Insecta; order Orthoptera; family Tettigoniidae; genus Anabrus; species Anabrus simplex. Next base: position 804,854,107 of record NC_090266.1, read on the forward strand.
AGAATGGCGGGAGGGGTGATATGTGGAAGAAATGGTACATGCAGCTCACTTCCATTGTGGGTGTGTCTGAAAAGAGCTGCACAACCGCGGGATGAGGACACGAGTTTACTTTACTTTACGAAGTGTGTGAAGTAATCTTTGCTATCGAGCGACATTCTGTGCTATTCAGAAATCTGAGGTTCCGGTTCTGGCGGTGAGAACAGTAACAATGAGTGTTATTTATCCAAAGGTTTCTGACCAGGAAAATGCTGGAATGACAGATCAGTTGAGGGCACCTATCTCAATTGTAGGCTCAAATATATTTCACAAGTTGCTTTACGTCACACCGACACAGTTAGGTCTTATGGCGACATGGCAACAATGGGACAGGAAAGGGCTAGGAGTGAGAAGAAAGCGGCCGTGTCCTTAATTAAGGTAGAGCCCCAGCATTTGCCTGGTATGAAAATTAAAAACTACGGAAAACCATCTTCAGGGCTGCCGACGGTGGGGCACGAACCGCTCAAATAATTACCTCTGCACATGCTACTATAGAAATTATGGTTATAGGGTCTACATGTTATCAGAAAGTTCATACACACATTTAACTGATGATCAGACATTTCGTATGTCCCTAACATGGATGAAAGTGAAAGCGTACCGTTAAAACATGGTTAGTTAACGTAAAACCAATAACATTACTCTCTTTCCGTATCCCTTCCCGCTGCACCAGATTCCTCACACTCAGCACACAATAATTCATCACTTTTCAAATTTTCCTTCCAACCCTATTTAAAAATATCAACAAAGGACGTAAACGTGACATATAATTATGCGCGTATATTCCAGAGCAGGATACGTTATAGGGCTTGCAGTTCCTTAATAATACTGTAGTTTGCCACTATCTTGACCGCCGGGCTGAGTGGCTCAGACGGTTAAGGCGCTGGCCTTCTGACCCCAACTTGGCAGGTTCGATCCTGGCTCAGTCCGGTGGTATTTGAAGGTGCTCAAATACGTCGGCCTCGTGTCGGTAGATTTACTGGCACGTAAAAGAACTCCTGCGGGACTAAATTCCGGCACCTCGGCGTCTCCGAAAACCGTAAAAGAGTAGTTAGTGGTACGTAAAACAAATAACATTATTATTATTATTATTATTATTATTATTATTATTATTATTATTATTATTATTACTATCTTGACCTACAACGACTTGGCTGAGAATATGGGCATTCTCGAGGTTTCGATTTGGGCAATCGTTTTTTATATGTACATGATCTTGTTACTCATTTGTTGAAAAATGTTTGTTATGCTTGCTAATTATTTTTATCAGACTGTACGTTCGTTAATTCATCTGTTGACAGTGCAAGTGAGAGGTGCTCAGTGTAACAGTATCTTATGCTTTGTGAAATATAAATAAATAAATAAATAAATAAATAAATAAATAAATAAATAAATAAATAAATCGTTATTATTAAATAATTAGAATGAACTTCTTGCAGATCAGTTCACTGTGTGTAACCGAATTGCTCACAAGGAAATTACTAATATCTACAGCAGCTAGTAAATATTTCTATAATAATAATAATGCTATTTGCTTTACGTCCCACTAACTACTTTTACGGTCTTCAGAGACGCGGAGGTGCCGGAATTTAGTCCCGCAGGAGTTCTTTTACGTGCCAGTAAATCTACCGACACGGGGCTGTCGTATTTGAGCTTCTTCAAATACCACCGGACTGAGCCAGGATCGAACCTGCCATGTTGGGGTTAGAAGGCCAGCGCCTTAACCGTCTGAGCCACTCAGCCCGGCAGTAACTATTTCTCCAAGTTCTATCCCTTGTATGTCTTTGGCAACTTAGAAACATCACTTTCACAAACTTTGGTAGACATATTTCACTTATTTCAGTTACTACACACAGATCACTACAAACTGCAACTTTGTTCTCGTTGATCTCAATTTTAGGAGTGACAGGAACCTGATAAAAATAATTGTATTATTGTTACCAAATATCCATTAGGATTATTTTAAAAATATCTTAAATATCTTCCTATGCCATTATACCTTTTATTTTACATTCGGTCTGCGACGGACGTGGGGTTGTAAATCAGACTGGTCTCGTCAGCCGGTGAGTCACCATTCACCGTCCTCCCTTCAGAATGACGCGACTCATTACAAGCTCAGATTTCCTTTCCAAGTTCTCATCGTTTAACTGCAATTCTAGCGGAGTCCTTCTTTGACCAGACCTTCCCGCCAACCTACACCGACAACTCACTGTGCATAATAAGGGATTACGTCACACTAGAGGCGTTTTTCTCGGAAAGCAGGATTTTGTTGCAGTTGTGTCAAGTTGGCCTACTCTGCTCTTGGAAATGAAAACCAGCTTTACAGCTCTCCCTCTGTGTCTCTAGAGACAGCTGATATCGCCGTACCCTAAGAAGCCAGAGATCGAAGGTAGACATTCATAACTGTGGGAAATCAAACCGTCTCAGTACTTTTGGTATGATTCTCTGGCCTGAATAGCGAATACGCAAGAATCACTGGTGTATCTGAACAAAATTTTTGTTTTATTTCTTTGCTAGTGGTGTAACATCGGGGTGTGAAAGATCATTACTAAACACATTAGGTACTTCATCATCATCATCATCATCTGTTTACCCTCCAGGTTCGGCTGTTCCCTCGGACTCAGCGATGGATCCCACCTCTACCGCCTCAAGGGCAGTGTCCTGGAGCTCCAGACTCTTGGTCGGGGGATACAACTGGGGAGTATGACCAGTACTTCGCCCAGGCGGCCTCACCTGCTATGGTGAACAGGGGCCTTGTAGGGGGATGGGAAGATTGGAAGGGATAGGCAAGGATGAGGGAAGGAAGCGGCCGTGGCCTTAAGTTAGGTACCATCCCGGCATTCGCCTGGAGGTGAAGTGGGAAACCACGGAAAACCACTTCGAGGATGGCTGAGGTGGGAATCGAACCCACCTCTACTCAGTTGACCTCCCGAGGCTGAGTGGACCCCGTTCCAGCCCTCGTACCACTTTTCAAATTTCGTGGCAGAGCCGGGAATCGAACCCGGACCTCCGGGGGTGGCAGCTAATCACGCTAACCACTACACCACAGAGGCGGCCATTAGGTACTTATTAACATTAATTATCTTAGTATCCTAATCTATTGCATAGCTCGCTACGATGTCCTCGGCAATATAATGTACCTGCTTGTTTGGTGTAGATAGAAGTTGCAAATTTCTCCGTTTGGCGCGGCGGCATTTCTCGGCTGGGAGCACCAACTTCAGACACACAGACATTTGCGGCGTATTTTTTTAAACTATTTACGCACGTCGGTTTCTCGAACACTTCCGTTGTTACTGAAGCGATACGTCTCAAAATAATTAGAATGAACTTCTTGCAGATCAGTTCACTGTGTGTAACCGAATTGCTCACAAGGAAATACTAATATCTACAGAAGGTAGTAAATATTTCTCCAAGTTCTATCTCTTGTATGTCTTTGGCATCTTAAGAGACATCACTTTCTAGAACTTTTGTATTAAACATAAAAGTGCTATAAACCTGGAGGATGGATAATGGGACGCAGAGTTCCTGTCGCTCTTAAAATTGAGATCAACGAGAACAGAGTTGCAGTTTGTAGTGATCACTTTGCCTTTGTAAATAGCACAGATATCTCACCAATGATCTTCATCACGTATTGCCAGGAAAGATAACTGTGTGTAGTAACTGAAATAAGTAAAATATGTCTACCAAAGTTTGTAGTGTTAAACAAAGAGGTATATATATATATGTTTTCTACATTCCTTGGGTATCATGCAGGCCATCCAAGATTCATAGAGCGGAACCTGATAAAAATACATTACGAATCTCGCAAGCACGACATTCTTTTTATTCTTTGCTCCACACTAGTATTGTATATTACGAGATTTCGACGTTTGTGAAAGAGGACGGAGATAAAATACATATTTTCATAATTTCATTCCTATTAAAATGACCAATTCTTCGGTGCACCATGTCGTTTTTCCCTGATATTCTTCTCAGTCCAGTGAACAACTACTCAATTGAATCAGACTAGAATTCCCTTGTTAATAAAAGCCGTTCATGATGAGATATAATATATAGCTTACTGCTGATTCGCTCGTAACCATAAGTACTTCATACGTAGCCTACTGGTACTTAGGAACCGAGCTCGATAGCTGCAGTCGCTTAAGTGCGACCAGCATCCTTTATTAGGGAGATAGTGGGTTCGAACCCCACTGTCGGCAGCCCTGAAAATAGTTTTCCGTGGTTTCAAATGTTTATACCAGACAAATGCTGATGCTGTATCTTAATTAAAGCCACGGCAGCTTCCTTACCACCGGGCGAGTTGGCCATGCGGTTAGGAGCGCGCAGCTGTGAGCTCGCATCCGGGAGATAGTGGATTGGAACCCCACTGTCGGCAGCCCTGAAGATGGTTTTCCGTGGTTTCCCATTGTCACACCAGGCAAATGCTGGGGCTGTACCTTAATTAAGGCCACGGCCGCTTCCTTCCCATTCCTAGGCCTTTTCTGTCCCATCGTCGCCGTAAGACCTATCTGTGTCGGTGCGACGTAAAGCAAACAGCAAAATAAAATCTTCTCACTTGGTAAACAATTTGTAGATTGGTGTACAGAGGAACAGGTAAAATAATGTTGGTCGAAAATAGGCGCCTAACATTTAGCGTCAATTTTCATGAAACCCAAACCAATTAGTCTGTGACGACGTACAACTGACTGTATTGACCTTTTGGTAGTGTATTCATACTTGGTGGTTTTGGATTGCTTTGGTTATTATCTGCCTGTACTCGTGTCAGATAACCTATGTTATTTTTGATCCGCTGCAGATGTCCTGAGGCCTGGAAAGGGGGAAACGCAAGGTAAACGATCGTATCCGCTAATCGGGATAGATCCACCTCACATCCGAAAGGACATTGCTGCAGATATGTAGGACGAAACAGGAGACAGATCCCCGTCGTCCCCTGCAAGGTCACGAGGCCTCAAGTCCAGGAAGACTTTTTCATGTCGTTCATGGTGCCTGAAGCGATCGGAGGAAGCGAACCACGCAGTCAAGTGAAGAAACCAGCTGGTTAATCCCTATATCTATGGGCACAAAGGGTCTTCATAGACCTACGTGTGGAGCTCTGCGAAAACAGGGCTCACCCATTTCTTATCTATCCCTATATCTATCTCAGTGAAATAAGACCTTTCACCTGAAGGTGATCTTTCCTATACAGTGTGGAGGGCATTAAACTGAATAAGAGTGGGTGCGCCACGCTGCAAGAATAACCTACAGAAGTGACTTCCTTGCACCACATGGAGGTATCCAGTACGACCCCGAGTCCGGTACCGTTCAGCCTCACAGCCACCTGCTTATCTGCCCTCCGTCTCGATCATCCGTGCGCAATGGAAGGCATCCTTCAGGCAACTGACACAACCATCTCAGCTGCTAATATTTAGAAGTTATTATTTAGATCGGACACAGCAGAAAATCTCTCTCTCTCTAGTGCCAGTCACGTCACCAGGGACCGAACTCGTAATCCTCGGAAAAGTAGGACAACGATTAAACAACTATGCACCTGAAATCGGCACTAGCATTTGTTATTATCAAAATCAATTTTATTATTAATATTACTGTTACCTTGTTTTTGTGGACCAGGGAGGTGTAAGAAGGTGCGGGCGTGAAAGTGTGGACAGAGAAAAGATTAAATCTTAATTTTAAACTGTAAAATTTAAAATTTAATTTCTTTCCTTGTTTTTTTCCTCAGTTTAAATCTAAATGAACAACACCAAGTAACAGTTGGATAGACAAAACGCGAACTCGTTAGCTCTAGAAACAATAGTTATTTGAAACCTAAGAAAAATCTGGTACAATAGGCATAATGATTTTAAGAGATGAATATGGTAGCTCAAACGTTACACTATTATAAAAAGCACTACTGCTCCAATCAATTACAAGTTAGGAAAAGGTGCTCCAAAATTTACAACATTCCAGCCTCTCCAAGGCCCAATTCTCTATTTTTATAATAGATAAAATATAAACAGTTTTCCCTGTCTTATCCGCTCGACAGCCTAAGTTACATTTAAATATGGATAGTTGACATTTAAGAGGGGCAACAAGTGCCCATTCTACATGGCCTTAGTGAAAAAAGAACAGGATTAAATATCGGCCTTAAACCAAAATGTTAGGAAGCGAACTCTTGCACTCCTTTTGAATTAAACACTGAAACTCTAAAATCCCTATGCGGGCTTATGCCCCGACGTTACAGAGGCTAAGCCTATACTACAGAGGTGACTAGATGGAGAGAAAAATGTAAATTCCAAAAACAAGAGAAAAATTTTAAAGTTTACGAAATCATAGTCACCCCAATACCAAGTTGAATGGTAATTAAAAGAGGGTTCACGCTCTTTATTCCCTAAGTTAGAATAAAATCTTTAGACTGGTTTGAAAGTTTACATTGGAAGCTTGAGTTTTACATTAAGAATGAATGTTGAAATCTTCCCCTCTAGTTAGCTTTCTGAGACTCTTACATGCTTAAAAGATGTCTGCCATTACCTTGAGCTGGTGGGCCTTACGGTTATGGGCAAGGCTTTCCCCTCCCTCCTTTATAAACATACTCTAAATCTCTTGACTGGAGCGATCGAAAGATAACATGGCCCGAAAGGTCCCAGCTTTTACAGCGGAGAGGAAAGTTCCAGAACTCTTTGGGCCGAAGCCCTGTACACACCCCCAATCGTGATGTATATCCCAAAATTTTGATTGGCTAAAATTTTTGGAAGAAGGGAAGAGAAGAAAAAGTGCTAGTAACCTTAGAACACAAAAACAATCTAAAACAATTCAGTTTAGAACTTATGAATACCAAAATTCTCTTAAAAATTAATTGTCCATCCTCCCACCAGAGGGGGCACATAAGTCGACAGTAGAGACATCTGAAGACAAAGTTCGAAACTTCTTCGGAGATAAGATTCACTGTTCATATGAGAGATGGCTTTCTAAAAGAAGGCGCTCACTTTCAATGAACGGAGTAGGTGTACCTCCGGTACAATTATTATTATTATTATTATTATTATTATTATTATTATTATTATTATTATTATTATTATTATTATTATTATTATTTTATGCCACTATTACAGCAAAACGCCAGCTGCGTGGTGTAGAGGTAATGCGTCTACCTTTTAGCCGGGGGCTCTGTAATCTATGCCCGGCAATTCCAGGGATTTTAATTGTGGACTCAAAGCTGGAACGGAGTTCACTCATCCTCGCGACACCAACTGAAGAGCAGTCTGATACGAGAGGCTGCACGTCCGGTCAAGAAATAGAGCTAAGAATGCGTCGCGCTGTCCACCTGGTAATTTAGAATTTGGGGGCAATCAGCCATATTGACAGGCCAAGGCCCTATAGGGCTGTTGCACCAAGGCTTTGCTTGTTTAACAAGGAACCTGACATAAGAAAGTGGAAGCAACGCCGCACTCAGCTAGGGGAACCGTGGTCGCCAACCCACACTTCCAAGTTGAGAGGCCCTGGTCCCCCTTTTAGTCGCCTCTTCTTAGACTGACATGGGATACCGCTGACGTTATTCTATCATCCCCACCCACAGCGAGATGTACTAAAATGCGATGCAGAAGTGTGTTACGTAGCCTACATTAAAGTATCTTTATTATTTTAGTGCTTTTTCTTGTCATTATAAATGCCTATTTTAATGATTTTACTGCCTATTTCCTAAATGTTAAAGGCTTATTTCGCTGCCTATTTTAGTAAAAATAAATGCCTGAACTTCCGGGCTCTAGTGATTATAAACAAAACCAAACCCCATGGCGCTACAGCCCCGAAGGGCTATGACCCACCAAGCAACCGCTGCTCAGATCGAAGGCCTGCAGGTTATGAGGTATCATGTGATCAGCACGACGAGTCCTCTCGGATTCATCCACTGAATTCATTCCTAACTTAACCTTTATCTCCTTATTCCGAGTACCCTCCTCCAGCCTGTTCTTCCCGCGCCTCACCTGAGCTTGGTGTTCACTCTTGAACTTTACGCATATTGCTATGAACCCGTTACCGTTCTACGCCGGAAGCTTGCTGTGATTCTTGTCGAAAATCCCGTCGCCCTCAGATGTAAGCGGAAGTAACCTATTTGATGTCACTGTTCGTTAGAACCATCGTGTGGGACTATATAAGTAAAGTAGAATTTGTACCCGTTCTTCGCACGGAAATTTCCAGTGGATTACATGTTACCTTCAGAAATTTAAGCGAAGTAACATTGTTCCATTGACTCGTTTAATGCGACATGCTGAAATTATATTTTCGTACGAAAGCGCGTGGCAGTAACGTGAAATATGATGAAGTTGAGCACAGTCGAGAGAATAATGATGATTTGCGAATTTATTGTACGGTACAGTTTCTGGTCCGAAGTTGTGCGAAAATCTCCATGGTTCTCACTTGCATATTGTATCTCTGACCACTGTGTGGAGTTCTGACATTGAGGTTACCTCTCGTAATATCTTTCCTATCGAAAATAGTAAAATGGCTCTTTAGTTTTTCTCGTTGCCCACCTTGAAGTGACATTCACGACGTGTCCCACGGGTCTTGGACTAAAAATTCAATTATTTGTAATCATCTGCGTTGTTATCCGTCGTACAATAAATACGTACATAACATGAAGGAACGGAAATAACACATCGTTTGTTGTATTACAGTCTTTTGATAAAGCAAATGTTAACGAAAATGTTTGACAATAATCTTCCTATAAACATCAACACCATGTGATTACTATGATATAATCTGCACCCAATAACACAATCCTGAGTGAGTAGAATCCAAATACGTAGTTTGGTTGAAATAAGTCCAGCAGTTTTCCACTTCTAGGAATATACAAAGAGATAAATAACCAGACAGACAGATACCAAAGGGAAAAGTTAACTCGGTGTTCATTTACATTAAGTGGGTGTAAATTTAAAGCCGAGAAAGATAATGTGCATCCTCAGATTTTCTCCTGTTAAGGATCCTTCAAATAACTGTAGGTCTGCGAGGGTGTCTGCCACTGGCTGCAGAGCATGAAGCCTGTAGGCAATAGTAATTTTCTCCGTCATTTGAAAAGTAAGCGAAATTATGTGCAACAGTTATTTAAATGAAGGGGCGTTTCACATATAGTCTAAAGATTTTAAATATAATCAATAGTGTAAGAGAAAATTGAAATATTCTTCCGGTCTTCCTATAAACTCCCAGTCTATTCAGTGGTTTTTAAATTATATGCATATCGAAGCCTGCTCCTGGAAGAGTAGAATCTAGATATGAAGTTTGGTGGAGATATAATCAATAGTGTAAGAGAAAATGAAATAAAAACTCTTCTGGAATTCGTATAACCCCCAGTCTATTCAGCTATTTTTAAATGATATGCATATTGAAACCTTCCCCTGGATGGGTATACTCTGAATATGAAGTTTGGTGGAGATATAATCAATAGTGTAAGAGAAAACGGAAAAAAATCTCTTCCAGTCTTCGCATGAACCCCCAGTCTGTCCAGTGATTTTAAATGATATGCATAATGAAATCTGTGCTTGAATGAATAGACCCTAAATATGAAGTTTGGTCGAGATATATTCAATAGTGTTAAGAGAAAATTGGAAGGACTCTTCTGGTCTTCGTACAAACCCCCAAACTATTTATTTGGAATCTACTCACTCAGGATTGTGTTATCAGGTGCATAAGATGTCATGGTAATAACATGGAGTTGGTATTTACAGGAAGATTGTTCTCAAATATTTTGTGTTCAAGGACTGTATGTAACAAACATTTAAGAATATGTTATTCCCGTTCCTTTATGCCATGTGCGTATTTATCGTACGACGGATAATAACGCAGATGGTTACGAAAAATTGGATTTTTAGTCCAAGCCCGTGGGGCACGTCAGGCATGTCACTTCAAGGTGCGTAACGGGAAAAACTAAAGAGCCATTTTACTCTTTTCGGCAGAACAGATATTAAGAGAGGTATCATCAACGTCAGAGCGCCACGCCAGTGGTCAGATATACAATATGTAACCTGAGAACCACGGATAATTCCGCATAACTTCGGACCAGAAACTGTACCGTACGTAAATTCGGAAATCTTCCTCATTCTCTCTCGAATTTGTTCAGCTTCATTACATTTTCGTTAATACACTGAGCTGTCGTAGGAAAATATCATTTTAACATGTCGCATTAAACGAGAGATTAGAGTAACGTTACTTCGCATAAATTTCAGAAGGAAGCAAATTCCCGTGCGATGAACGGGTACAAATGCCTGACATTTCATATACCTTCAATTGTTATACATTTTTAAGCGAAAATAGACAGTAGGAGTTTTTAGACCACAATCTTGATCATAGAAGGCTAGTGGCCTACCAACTTCGCTAGGCAGGTAACCGTACGTAATGCTTGATTAGTGTCGACAAATTTCTGCTATTAATATTTTACAATTAAATTGTGTATATTGCATAGTCTATATACTGTATACTATTAATCTGGCTTAAATTAGAAGTGACGGCAAGGATCCAGAACACGTTGAAGAACAAACTACTAGCAGTCTGGCATCTCTTAAAATTGATAAGTAAAGGGACGTTCATTAATGAACTTTGAGAAGTGGAATCAGTGGGCGTACGAGAAGAAACGCAAGATAGCGACAGGCGATTGATTACCAGAGAGGACAGGACATGGTTAACATAGGTCAGTTCGGCACAAATTTAGCTCAGACGTCATTTGGCGTTTAGCAACTCAAATCTGTGTAGTATTCGCAATTGTGTTAAAGGAGAGCGTTGTCTCATTAGTGATAAGTTCTGTTTGCTAAGATTGTACAGTTCCCAGGAATATAAAATTAATTAAAATTAAAATCACTCTTCCCCCTACACCTAAATGTCGCTCTGCTACCTTGACAGAAACTGTTCGACAAGAATCGACAAAAGCTTTTCAGTGACTACGCAGTGTCGCTTCCTTCTCGTCCAAGCCGTTGATTTGAATTTCACCCGAAGGTTAGCTCATCTCTCCCAAATATCATTGTGATATCTGTTGTATGTCCGGCGCTCCCTTCTCGCTCCGCCAGCCAGCTGCACGCGCGCCTGTGTATCATTCTGCTAGCTTCGACGCGCAGCCCTCAGTGCGCGTGCCTGACCATCGAGTGTACTATAAATAGGAGCTCCCGGCCTGCTCACTTGCCCACTTGCCCCGGTGTCCAGCTCCAGAATACACCCTACGTCGAGCACGGAGGCTACTCCTCTTGAAAATGTGCTTCGACCAGGTGGACTGAATTTCTGGCAGTACGAGGTTTCACCTCTGGTCACCGCTCCCTTACCTGTTTCCGCTGCCTATGTTCCGTAATTCTTTTACAAGCCATTTTCATTCCCTAACTTATGCAAGCTCCCTTAGTTTCGCTAGGTGGAATTTCTTCAATCAATTGAACTTGCTTTTTAGGAATTCAGGCACTTCAACAAACAAGGACTCTCAAAGACATTCATGTTAGTGTGCCAGATAGTTCTCGACTATCAACGTGTCAATTCACAAAGACTATCTTTTCAAGATAGAAGTGTATATAAAGACTGCAAACCTGTACATATTGTATAAAGACAGACTTTTCTCAAGATTCAATATTCCTTTTTGCTTCAAAATAAATTTCAGTTATTTATGTAAATATCATAAAGTGAAGCAATAAAAGTTGTGTTTTGTAAACTTCAACCTTGGTTACAACACAACTCTATGGCGACGAGGTAAAAACGCAACAACCAACTACAATTCTTCGATCCCAGTTGCCAACTCTATAGCGACGAGGTACACACGAAACCAACACTACAATTCAACGGGCCCAGTTGTCAACTCTACGGCGACGTGCTATACAACAACGCCACTCCAACCAGTTCTGACACACAGCTTACCTTACTCTTGCTTGCACTCATCTCGCAATGGCTACTGCGGAACAACTCGCTACGGTCTTCCAAGCCTTACAGCAGCAACAACAACAGTTTATGCAACAACAACAGGCAGCATTAATTCAGGCTATTCAAGCTATTTCTGTATCTACACAGCCATCAGCTATTCCTCCGTTCTCTGCTTTTGATCCGGCTAAGGAAGAATGGTCAGTTTATTTAGCCCGCTTGCAACAGCATTTCATCTGCCATTCTGTCACAGATGATCAACGCCGCCGCGCACTATTTCTTAGTTCGGTTGGCAATGCTACGTGTGAATTACTACGTAAATTAAGTCCAGAAGAACACTTATCTGAGGTACCCTTCACGCAGCTCTTGGCCCGTCTCACGGAACACTATGCCAAAGCTCCTCACATAGTGGCTGCTCGCTATACATTTTTTCAGAGCAGAAAGCAACCCCATCAGACACATACTGAATGGATAACTGAATTGCGTGGTCTAGCTAAACCCTGCCAGTTCATCTGCTCCAAGGACGGTTGTGGTTCATCCTACACTGATTCTCTCATTCGGGACATGATAATTTTACATACTCCTGAAGACAAAATACGTTTTGACGCTGTCAAGCAGAGTAACCCTTCTTTAGAAGACGTCCAGCGTATTGCTACGGTTTATGAGCTTACTACCAAGGCTGCCGCAGCCATAGCTTCTCCACAAGAAGTTGCACAAGTCTCGCCTCAGGCCCGCAAGTCCTCTGCTACAGTGAACCGTACGGATAAGGCGCTCTCCACCAAGCCTTCTCGCCAGGTTCCCTCTCGTCATGCTACACGGAAGCCCAATTCTAAAAGCACCTCGAAACTCCTGCCTTCCTGCCGAGGTTGTTTCAAGCATCATGAACGTCGTGACTGTCGTTTTTTCAAAGCTACTTGTCAACGATGTCATAAACTTGGACACATTCAGACTGTCTGTCAAAGTTCGCTCCACCCTGCTAAGACTACTGCAGCGCGCCGGAAACATATACAGCCCCGCCAAGACATGGAAGTTGATCAGATCAATCTTATTCTTCCCACAAAGGATTCTCACAAAATCATCATTCCTCTCTCATTCTCTGATCGATCTGTCGATTTTCAATTAGACACTGGATCACCTGTCTCTATTATTAACCTGACTACCTACCACGACTTAGGTTCACCTTCATGCTCTCCAGCTGACATCCAGCTCGTGACATTTAACAAGAAGAAAATTGACATCAAAGGTCAAATTAAGCTTCAGGCTAGTTATAAAGGAATTCAGAAGGCCATTCCTCTTCTCGTAGTTAACAACTACACTGCATCAAACATTATGGGCATGGATCTATTTAACTTATTTGGTTTCCAGATACATGACAACATTAACGTCGTATCTACATTGCATCCTACTTCTGACGTTACCGCTCTCCTAGCGCAGTTTCCTGAAGTCTTCGACTCTCAGCTCGGAACAGCAAAAGACTATACAGCTCACATACAGCTGAAATCCGAAGCTAAGCCTCGCTTCTTCAAAGCACGTCCAGTACCCCTAGCACTTCAAGACCAGGTCACGAAAGAATTAGAAAGATGGATACAAACTGGAATTGTCGTACCAGTTACTTCTAGTCAATGGGCTACTCCACTCGTGGTAATCAAGAAACCTGATGGTAATGTTCGACTTTGTGGCGATTTTCGATCTACAGTCAACGCACAACTCGACACCGATATCTTTCCTATTCCACGTCCAGAAGACTTATTCCGTCGTCTCTCTGGTGGACAATTCTTCTCTCGAGTTGATCTTAAAGAAGCATATCTCCAGCTACTTTTAGACGAAGAATCTAAGAAATTTCTCACACTCAACACTCCTCTCGGACTGCTCCAGCTCCAGCGGCTCCCATTCGGTGTTTCATCCTCAGCGGCTATTTTTCAGCGCTATTTGGCTCAACTCACCGCCTCCATTCCCGGTTGTGCTAACTACCTGGATGATATTATTGTTACTGGAAAAGATCATCAGGAACATCTAACCAATCTCCGCCTTCTTCTCCAGAAATTGAAAGACAATGGACTACGAGCGAATCTCGCTAAATGTACCTTCTTTCAGCCTCAAGTTCACTACCTCGGACATATACTTGATAAGAATGGAATTCGTCCTAGTATGCAGAATGTCTCCGCGATCGTAAACATGCCAGCACCTCAGAACCTCAAGCAGCTTCAGTCCTTCATAGGCAAAGCGAACTATTATAATAAGTTCATTCCACGCTTCGCTACAGTGGCAGCTCCATTAAACGCTCTACGTAAAAACGGTGTTAAGTTTCAGTGGACTCCGCAATGCCAACAGGCATGGAAAACAATCAACAACGCCTTAATTCAAGCTATACAACTCACTCATTTTCAGCCCGACAAGATCATCACGCTAGCTACTGACGCTTCAGACTACGGTGTCGGTGCCGTTCTCTCCCAGAAGGATCATCATGGACAAGAACGCCCTATCGCCTTCGCTTCGAAAACACTTAATGACCATCAACGTCGATACTCACAGATAGAGAAAGAAGCTTTAGCCATCATCTTTGGTATTCGCCGTTTCCATGAATATCTTTATGGCAACCATTTCCTGATCATTACCGATCATAAGCCTCTCGTACACTTATTCCATCCTGGTAATAAGATCCCAGAGAATTCCCTCAGAAAGCTTCAAAGATGGTCCATGTTCCTTTCTGATTATTCCTATCAGATTGTATATCGAGCCACATCCCAGCATTGTAATGCTGATGCCCTCTCCCGCTTACCCGTTGGTCCTGATACTGCCTTCGATTCTCAAGAATCTGAATGTCTTCAGTTGGACATAGAACTTGAAGATACTGTATCCAGTTTTCCTATTGATGCTACCTGCATAGCTAAAGCTACGGATAAGGACAGTACACTTGCTACTGTACGTACTTACATCCGCAACGGTTGGCCTCTTCAGAGCACACTTCCTGCCCACCTGGCACCTTATCATCGTATGCAGCATCGTCTCACGACTCGTGCCGGAGTTGTACTACTAGAAGCAGGCGCCATCTTCCGAGTGGTTATCCCACTTAGCCTACAGAAACAAGTTCTCGAATTATTACACCAAAGCCATTGGGGTATCTCCAGAACAAAGCAACTCGCCCGCCAACACTGCTACTGGCCCGGTATTGATGCCGCCATCGAAAAGATAATACGTCATTGTGAGCAATGTCAAACGAATCAGAACGCCCCGTCTTCTGATCTTGCTTCATGGCCTCCTGCTACTACTCCATGGGAACGAGTTCACATCGATTTCGCAGGTCCTTTCCTCAATTCCATGTGGTTAATAGTCATCGATTCACTGTCAAACTTTCCATATGTAGTGGATATGCATTCGACTACTACAACCGAAGCTACCATTCGTGCTCTCCAGAAAATCTTTACTACAGAAGGTTTACCGCAAGTACTCATTTCGGACAACGGACCTCAATTTACAGCTACTGCTTTTCAGAACTTTTGTACACATAATGGCATTCGTCATATCCTAGCACCACCTTTTCACCCTCAATCTAATGGTGAAGCTGAACGCTTCGTACAAACATTTAAAAGAAGTATGAAGAAAGCTGTCTCTTCAGGCTTAACTAAAGACCAAGCCTTGCTCCAACTCTTAAACAACTACAGAACTCTACCCGGCGCTGATAATATCACTCCTGCACAGAAGCTCCATGGACGACCTCACAGAACTTTACTTTCTCTGTTACAGCCTCTTCCGGCCCAGCATAAGACCTCACCAACGAAGTTCTCCCTCAACGACAAGGTCTACACCAGGACATTCAAATCCAACCCACTCTGGATACCTGGAGTCATCTGCAGATCTTTGGGTCATCGTCTCTACGAGATACAGACTACGGAGAAACGTATCTGCCGCCATCAAGATCAGATACGTCTGCGCTACCGCCCCTGTCCAGCTATTGATGCTATTCCTAAACCAGATAAATCTATTGCTGAACGCGCTTTAGATCATTTAATAACAATGGGTTCCTTTCAGGACGAGACAGCGCCACTCCGCCCAGTTCCAGCTCCGGACAATACAACAGAGATATCAGCAGCTCCGCCCCAGCATCGCAGTCGCCGCCAGCGCTGCCGCCGTTTCACACCGTACCGGCGCATTTAGGAGGGGAGGGTGTTGTATGTCCGGCGCTCCCTTCTCGCTCCGCCAGCCAGCTGCACGCGCGCCTGTGTATCATTCTGCTAGCTTCGACGCGCAGCCCTCAGTGCGCGTGCCTGACCATCGAGTGTACTATAAATAGGAGCTCCCGGCCTGCTCACTTGCCCACTTGCCCCGGTGTCCAGCTCCAGAATACACCCTACGTCGAGCACGGAGGCTACTCCTCTTGAAAATGTGCTTCGACCAGGTGGACTGAATTTCTGGCAGTACGAGGTTTCACCTCTGGTCACCGCTCCCTTACCTGTTTCCGCTGCCTATGTTCCGTAATTCTTTTACAAGCCATTTTCATTCCCTAACTTATGCAAGCTCCCTTAGTTTCGCTAGGTGGAATTTCTTCAATCAATTGAACTTGCTTTTTAGGAATTCAGGCACTTCAACAAACAAGGACTCTCAAAGACATTCATGTTAGTGTGCCAGATAGTTCTCGACTATCAACGTGTCAATTCACAAAGACTATCTTTTCAAGATAGAAGTGTATATAAAGACTGCAAACCTGTACATATTGTATAAAGACAGACTTTTCTCAAGATTCAATATTCCTTTTTGCTTCAAAATAAATTTCAGTTATTTATGTAAATATCATAAAGTGAAGCAATAAAAGTTGTGTTTTGTAAACTTCAACCTTGGTTACAACAATATCGTGGTCAGCTGCCTCGTGCACTTAGAGACTATGAAGTCTAATTATCTATGCAGACATGATTTCTGCACCGCTGTGTATATTTGTAATATATAGCACTTTCCCTGGAAGGAAACAGCCGCATCTTACATGTTAGGTACCATCGTGAAATTCAGTTGAATCTGAATTGGAGGAAATCATTTCTAGGATGTGGAAGAGTGGATTAGTATTTCAACACACTTCTTCACTGAGTATACACTCAGACTACACTTTAACTCATACCTGAACCAAAAATGAAATGTAGGCCTGTTCAAACCACGGTGGTGGTGGTGGTGGTGGTGGTGGTGAAATGTACTACCCACTGAATGTTGTGACCCTACAAATTTTTTAAATAAGTCACAGACATTAAGGAGGTCACTAAACATTGTGATAAAATTCCCCGTAGAATTATTAATAACGGAGAATCTGACACCAAATTTGATTTTTAAATTAAACAGTAGTAATTTCTGACACCTGGAGTACTGCAAGTTACACTGTCTAGAAAGAAGCGAACAGGAGAAAGAAGAAAAGCAATAAGCTTAAGTCCAGCCCCACTGGCAAGAATGAATATTGTCCCGGTCTTTCCCCTACCTTGGAGCAGAAATAAGGTATTCTAGCAATGATCGCATAGAGAATGCTCGAAGGCTACTTCAAGTTCACACCCAGAAAGACCGCTTGCTCTTTTCGATGCTTGACACGAACTGATTTGATTAACAGAACAATCCATTATTTATACTAAACCAAGGAGGGAGCGTAGAGCGTACTCGATGGTTCTAGAAATGACTGTTGATTGCATCAGGCTAGTGATGTAGCTGGTTTCCGCCCAAGCGACCGAAGAAAGTCACCAGAGTAATGGCCGTGGTAGAATGCAGTATGCGCGAAGTGTATTGTTGTAAGCCACCACAGCATTAAAATATACAGGGTTATTTAGCTAAGCTGTCCACTTCAAATAACTCTTGGGTCGTTCAAGATTTCAACTTTCTGTTTTCATTTGAACTAATGGTACCAAGGGGCCCATAATTAGATTAGAGTACTTTTGCATGGCGTCAGTATCATCTGAGATAATGGTACTAACTTTGTTTTTTAATAGAAATAGACTGTTCCTCACATAACCTTAAACCTATAAACACAAATTCAGCACCGTGATTATTTTGAAAATCGGACAAGTACTTCTGGATAAAATGTAATATACTCAAACGTGTTTCATTTGCCAACTGAAAACTGCCGTGCTCGATTCGCGCTACGTATGGAAGTCTGATTACGAGTCCCTTCGTAATATCTTTAACCGTTTACGAGTAATTTGAGGTGGAAAACTTACCTGAATAGCCATGTATATTGGAGGGTTGGTCTAGGATGTATATGCATGTTGGAAATGCAGATAAGAAGTGCAGATGTATCCAGGTTGAAACTCGAAGAGACGGCATGCAACATGAAGTTAAGCTGATGATGATATATCATCCGACTGCTCGGAGAAAGAATTCAACGGAGTTTTTGTTGTTGTTGTTGTTATTGTTGTTGTTGTTGTTGTTTTCGTCGCGTTGAATGAGTGTTGACAGAAGTCGCAATGATCCAGATGACGTGATGACCGAAACATGATAGATGCTGCATCCGGTGAAATAATATGTAAAATTATTAATGGTAGAATCGAATATTAAAATTGAGGATGGTAATTCTGAATCCCGGAGTGAAAATGAAATACTTAATTTTAGATTTATATGGTAATGTACTGCCTTCCCGGAAAAGAAGAGTGGTACCATCTTTAGCAGATGGACAAACGCAAGGAATGTAAATTCCAAATGGGCGAAATAAAATCATCACAGGAGAATACCAATATAAAAATTTAAGAAAAGGGATGATATGAATAAATAGAAGGGATAAGGGACTAAACATGCTGATAATGCAGCGCTCCAGGATGAAAGAGGAAAGGAAATACTATAAAATATAATATTTATATGAAATTGTACAATTTTAGAATATTATCATTATTAGGCCTATAGGTCGAAGAAAATCTTAATTAGAATACTCCCAAGTACAAATTAAGCTATGAAATCTCCTATGGGAGGGTTCGGACAAATCGGAGGGTGGAATCAAGGAGGAAAAGAGTGAAAATAAAATTCCCATCTTACACCGATGGAGACACTATTATTTTAGTTGAGAAAGGTGAGCCTTTTTCACTTCATATCGGTTCGAACCCTGCTACAACAGGGCATTGACTGGAGTCTGAGTGCAATAATACGAAATGGGCCTAACTAAATTGTACAAAGTTCAGCAGAAAGTTGATTTACTGCTGAGCTTTGTGTGTGGTGGCGCAAATGAACTAAGTCTGCAAATTTAAACATACGGTTATATGTTTTGCAATGAATCCTTTGTACAATTTGGAAGTGCGTGTTTCAAATTGGGTGAAGCATCCTGATTATGTACAGATTGCAGTAAAGAAGGAAGGTCCCAATAAAAAAAGGACTTTGACAATCTCTTCCCTAGAATACTATATCCGGTGAAATAATATATAGAATTATTGATGGTAGAATTGAATGATGAAACACAGGGTGGTAATTCTGAATCCCGGAGTGAAATACTTAATTTTAGATTTCTATGGTAAGGCACTGCGACGTTAATCTGAGTGTGTTAGGGAAATGTGAAAATTGTCTTAATTCCGTTAAAAAAACACATGCCAGAAAAGGCCTTGGAAGAGATGCTAACTATTTCTGTAACCCAGTAATTGAGAATATTTGATGAAGCAGTAAGTTAATAATTATACACTGAAGAAAAATTTCCAAACACCATGAAATAAGGAATGTAGAATAC
This sequence comes from Anabrus simplex, assembly GCF_040414725.1. NCBI lineage: Eukaryota > Metazoa > Arthropoda > Insecta > Orthoptera > Tettigoniidae > Anabrus > Anabrus simplex. Next base: position 804,873,662 of record NC_090266.1, read on the forward strand.
GGAAATTTCGGCAATATATTTTTCCAAGTAACATATTTAATTGATTCAAGGTACAAGACTACAGGTTAATATCCGCGCGAGAAAAGCAATCGCAAAAATGCCATGCTGGTCCATTAATAACTTGTCTAATTTCAGGCATACAAACGTGCATGCATTGTGTTGTAGACGTGCCGGATGTCAGATTGTGGGATGGAGTTCCATGCCTGTTGTACATGGTCGGTCAAGACAGGGACGGTTAATGCCGGTTGTGGATGGTACTGAAGTTGTCGACGTGCTTGATTGGGGACAGATCGGGGGATCGAGCAGGCCAAGGCAACATGTTGACACTCTGTAGAGCACGTTGGGTTACAACACTGGCAGGGGGACGTGATTATCCTGTTGGAAAACACCCCCGGGAATGCTGTTCATGAATGGAAGCACAACAGGTCGAATCATCAGACAGACGCACACGTCTGCAGTCAGGGTGCGTGGGATAATCACGAGAGTGCTCCTGCTGTCATAGGAAATTGCTCCCCAGACCAGAACTCCCAGTGTAGGTCCAGTCTGTAGACGCCGCACAGAGGTGGAATGCAGGCGCTCACCTGGCCTCCTTCTAACTAACACACGGCCATCACTGGCACCAACCAAGGCAAAACCGGCTTTCATCGGAAAACACAACTGACCTCCACTCCAATGAGCTCTCGCTTGACACCACTGAAGTTTGCAAACGGCGGTGTCTTGCGGTAAGTTGAATGCACGCCGCAGAGGGTCTGGCTCGGAGCTGTCCTTCAAGTAACCGATTTCGAACAGTCAGTTGCGTCACTGTGGTGCTAACTGCAGCTCGAATTGCTGCTGCAGACGCAGTCCTTTGCGCCACAGCCATACGCCAAATACGGTGGTCCTTCCTCTCGGTGGTGCCACGGGGACGTCCGGAGCCCGGTCTTCTTGCGAGCGTACCTTCTCTAGACCACTGTTGCCAGTACGTATGCACAGTGGAGACATTCCTGCCAAGTCATTCTGCAATAACGCGGAAGAAAAATCCACCTTCACGTAGCCATACTATACGGCCTCATTCAACCGCAGTGAGCTGATGCTACTGGCCACTTCATCGTCGCAAAGTCCTTCTCCACGGCTAAATGGTTAGCGTGCTGGCCTTTGGTCACAGGGGACCAGGGGTCGATTCTCGGCAGGGACGCGAGTTTTAACCATCATTGGTTAATTCCGCTGGCACGGGGGCTGGGTGTATGCGTCGTCTTCATCATCATTTCATCCTCATCACGACGCGCAGGTCGCCTACGGCGGTCAAACCAAAAGACCTGAACCTGGCGAGCCGAACATGTCCTCGGACACTCCCGGCATTAAAAGGCATACGCCATTTCATTTCATCGTCGTAAAGGCATTTTTGGCCCACTTACAGTCACTCCGTCCAATCTCACGGGTAACTAACGCTCTCGCACAATACAGGCTGTATTTATGCAAACCTGATATGCATGGGGCCGCAACGAGCCCCACGCTAATGTGATTTTCGGGAAATTTGAACCAACTATATCTTTCAAATGTATAAACACGCCTACCAAAGTTCGTTAATCAAGCACAAGCACAACCCCTTCTTGGTGTTTGGTTATTTTTTTCCGCCAGTATATTTGAAGACAGCTTACCTAAAAGACGAAGGATTAATAATTTGCAGAAACCATTTAACAATAAAAAATATAGGAATTTCCTTTGCAAGATGTGGTTATGGATCCGACGATATCAATTAAAAAATCTGAACGGGATACATACCAGGATAAAAAGCATAAGTGCCTGACGACAACATATTAGTTGTTTAATTTTTTTGGCATTGGATACAAGATCTTACGAAATTGTAAATAGTTTTAAGCACGTTAGGCCAATAAAATTGAGTTGTCAGACGAGAATCGGTTTTATCTACACCAAAATGCCCTCCAGACGGTGAACTATGATAGTATTTTAGAACCATTGATCGTAATACTTTCGGAAGTACCATTTTAGGAATAGCTTTTGGAGTAGGTTTGAAAATGAGGGGACATTTCGAAAGGCAGAAAGGTCCGTAATAATCAGGTGGAGAAACGTTATTAAGAATATCTTTGCAATATTGATCAGATGAATGAAATTCCAAACAGGACTGGAAATATAAAGTAAAATTCATTAATGAATGAATTAGATTAATTTTAGTAGGCGGATTGAGGAATCCACTGGAAAATGATTGAAGATACTCGTAAAATCATTCATTTAATCACAGGGGGATAATCAAAAAGGCGAGATAGGGCATCGACCACAGAAGTTTCGTATCTGGAGATAAACTCAAGTGAAAATTTAAATCTTGAAATCCAGAGGATCCAACGGCCAGTTCTATCAGTTTTATGTGCGTTATTAAGTAACAACGAAAGAGCCCCGTTGTCGGTCTTCACAGAAAACTGTTTGTGTGCCAAGTAATCTGCTAAGGGGTCTAGAGTTTGTATCAATGCTAAGGCATCTCGTTCGTATATTGAATAAGTATTTTCAGTAGGAGAGCGAAGGCAGCTAAATTATGCAATTCGAAGGGAACTGCCGTTCACAATTTTATTCAAAACTCAGCTAAGCGCCATATCAAAAGCATTTTTGGAAACCTCGAAAGGTGGCTCAAAGTTAGGAAGTTCAAAATGGGTGCATGATTTAATGAATATTTCAAAGATTGAAAAATATTTCGTTGGATTCCTCCCCAGTGAATTTTAACATTTGCGTTTAAGCATGTTAAGTGGTTCGGAAAGCTGAGAAAATTGGCGAATAAATTCACGATAGAAACCTACCATTCCTATCAATGCCCTAAATTGCTTTACGTTTTTAGGAGGAGCGATCTGATCAATGGAAGAAATGCGGTCTGGAATAACTGATATAGCATATCCTGACAATATGTGGTAAGGTAATTTTATTGAGGCTAGAGGGGATTACGGCTAATTTTACTAAAAGTAAACGTGCGAGTACTTCTTGTAAATTTAATATGTGAGCTAAAAAATCAGGGCTGAAAATTAGAATATCATGAATATATGGAAACTTTTGGTATTTAAATCGGAACATAAGGAATGAATGAAACACTGCATTTTTTATGATCCAATACTGAACTCAAACGGGACCGTAGCAACCTCAAACAAACCAGAAATGTAACAAAGGCGGTGTGTTTACGACGTGTCTTTTCCAGAGGTATTGCTGATATGCAGAGTTCAAATCCAGGATGGAAAAATATTGTATTGAAAACCAGTCTGTACGCTCAACCTACAGTATTGTAGGTGGTATTGTTAAGTAGTGGAAATACTTAAGTTGTGTGTACATTTGTATATGATGGTGCTGGATTTAGAATATTTTCTTTCCGTGGTATTGCTAGTCGTACTCTTGTTGTTGTAGTTGTTTTTGTTGGTGTTGGGTAATTATATTTTAACTGTACTTTATTATCACACTACTGTAAGTTATCAATGCCACCGCGATATATCCAAATTGCGATGAACTTTTTAATAATAATAATAATTTAGGCACACGGGTAAATTAAATATACAGGGTGGTCGAAAACCACGTGAACCGAGTATATAAGCATTAGAGCACTGGCCATATTGATAGCTAATTTGAAAAAAGTGTGTCGATATCTCGCGCCGTTATCATTTTATTAGCTCCTGAATCTATCCAATCTGATCGCTTCGCGAGCCAATTCAAATGGGCTTTACGAGGCGGTGTTGCTAAACCTTCACGTGGCTTGGTCGGGCTTGAGAGCCATGCTGAGAAATGAGCATCAAACACTAACACATTGTGGGTTTCAGGCAATGCCACCGTAGCGTACTTGCTATGGGCCGAACCTCCCCCAGATAAGTTTATTTCTTCTATTGGCGCTCTCAAGCCGGTCATAGGCCACGTGCAGATTTAGCAACACCACCTCGCAAAGCCCATCTGAATTCGTTCACGAAGCGATCTGATTGGCTAACTTCAGCAGCTGATGAAATGACAACGGCATGGGATATGTAATCATTTTTCTAATTACTTATCAGTGTGACCAACGCTCCAACGCTCATGTACCCGATTCACGTGGTTTCTTACTACCTTGTTTAGTAATTTATAATTAAGTTTTAGATAGTCTACGACGAACTTGGAGGAGCCATTAGCCATATCTACAATAAAGCCCGGAGAAGTATAACTAGATGATAAAGGAACCATAATATTATCAGCAAAACTCGAATAATTTTGTGTTTAAATACTTTTATTTAACTAAACATGTTCCACTTATTTACATATTCTTGTCGTGTTCAAAATTAATACACATTCTGGCGTATTTGTTCATAAGCATATATTTGCTATATTCGGCGACACGTTCTACTTCTTAGATGTCACCTGCCCACATTTTCTACCTTTCTCAATTCTTTCGTCAGTGCACCCTTGCCTCTGTATTATATTTGAAAATAATAAATGCTCGGTCATTGCGGACAGCAGTAGGCTGGAACCGTTAGAGTCTCAGTAACCCCCTTTGCCCCCTACCTAGTCCGTACCTTGATAGGGTATTTTACCTTAATCAATACCAGATAGGTTTCTTTATGACACCGGAAACTTTCATAAACATAAATATCATGGAATTATACACACACCTGTATCAGGCAAATCTTCCACATGCATGGAGTTTCTGGACGTCGCTAAAGCGTTTGACTTGGGCACCATTATCTCCAGCCGACACTCGAACGTTCTCAGTTACCTGAATCTCTGAATTTTCTCACCATAAAACCTCTCACAGAAAATAAAACACTGTTGCAATCGCGCGAAGGTCTGACTGAATTTCACCTCTTCCGTTCAACCGTTGCATAAACCGCATTTTAAATGAACTCATTGACAGGAATGTTGCAAATATGCATGAATTTGAATTAACAACTGACACGAATCCAATGACTTTATTACGCTTTGCCGACGACATTGCTATTGTCAGGAAGACAAAGAGTCTGCCTCACTGTTAGTTACCAGCACCATTTAAAAGTTGAACGGGATAGGTCTACAAATCAATTACACGACTCTTTCAGCGATTATTTTTGAACAAGTGAAAGTGATATCCAACGAGTTGTCTACCACCTGTGAACATTTTGTCAGCATAGGCCATGATGAAAAATCGAATACCTGAGAGACTCATTCAAGAAAACCCTGATATTCAACGCAGATACTGAAAAACTTTGAAGAAAGTGAAATACAATTTAGGCAGCCTTGCAACAATCCATCTACGCTGGCGGAAAATGAAATTCCAACACCATGAAGGAGTTGTGCAAGATAAGCGAAATTCGGGAGACGTGTTTGCAAATCTTAAAGATGACGCCTATTAAAATTTGCGCACTAGTCGAAGAGTGGTGCTAGTAGCGCCACTATGACCTTGCAAAATAAGTTTACTTTAAATACGCGGTATACACTTCATGAACGTTAGTTATCGTCAAGTGTTGACGTTATGAGGTTTGTGTGAGCAAACATGCCTTTAAGGAGACGAAGATGACAGTATCAGAAGCTTACTGAGTTTGAAAGAGGCCGTGTAAGAGGGCTACGAGAAAGAGGATGTTCTTTCCGTCAAACTGAAGCAAGACATGGCAGGGATGTATCCACAGTTCATCACAATGGTCACGGAAAGACACGGTCTCAAGAAGACCGGGAACGGACCCCACACGCACCAATACGGGGAGGGAAGACTGTCGTATCCATAGCATAGCTGTGATGTATCATACTGCATTGCAGCAGCCTTTAGAGCTTCATCTGGCGCCAGAGTGACACAGTGAACTGTAAAAAAATCGATTACTTGAGGGACAGCTCCGAGCCAGATGCCCTGCAGTATTCATGGCATTAACTTCGAATCACTGCCATCTGCGACTCCAGTGGTATCAAGAGGAAAGATGAAGGAGTGAAGGTCTGTCGTGTTCACAGGTGGGAGCCGTTCTTGTCTTGGTGCAAGTGATGACCGTGGATTTGTAAGAAGGATGCCATGTGAGTGCTTGGAACCGGGCTCTTTGCGGCGTCGGTGCACTGGACTTACGCCATGAGTTATGGTGTGGGGAGTGACTGCCTTTGACGGCAAGAACACTCTTTTCTTTATCCCAACAACCTCCAAAGAGGATTTGTACGTCAGACTGGTGATTTAATCGGTTGTGCTGTAATTCATTTGCAGTATTCAAGGGGATGTTTTCCAACAGGATAACACTCGTCTTCATACCATTCGGTCACCCAACTTGCTCTACAAAGTGTCGACCAGTCAGTTGCCTTGGCCCACGAGATCACCAGATCTATCACCCATTGAACACGTACGGGACGTTACAGAACGACAAATCCAGCGTCATCCAACCGTCATTCCTTTTACTGATAGGCGTGGAACTCCATCCTAAAAATGGCAAATCAAATTCAAACTTTTGCCGACTACAGCGGTTATTAATGTACTAACAAGTCTTCTCGCAGATACTTGAAACTGTGTCCCGGAAAAGGTAATCAAATTAACACATTACCTATAAAATGGCTTAGCCTAAATTTCATCCCTCTAGTGTAATCTCTTTTTGATTTTGTGATTTCATTTTCCGTTAGTATATTACAGCCACCGCATAAACTAACAGTTATTAACCAGTTCACTTCGCCCACATTAATATACACTTTCATATTGGCAAAATTCCTGAGAAATGCGCCACTGAAGCAGATATCATCATCAAGGGTGGTGTAAAGGATATTCTTCAACGTCCAAGTGATATACCAAATAGCATGTTGTACACAGATTATAAACAAAAGTGTCTCTCAGTACTTCGCGCCACGTGGGAAGCCACTTACAATAATTAAATATCAACAATGAACTTCAAGCTACAAATAATCAGCATATGAATGCTGTTCGCGACTATGACGTTATAAGAACCCGTTGCCTCAACGAACTACAGATTAATAGAAAAAAAGTGGAGACATTCTTCAAGACGGAGAATTCGAGGCCTGGCGTAACTATGCTCTTAAAGGGACAGCGATTCCGTTATTGGCGCAAGTCCCATCGGTTAACTCTTGGGTAATAAGTCATAATGAACTCTCGATGCCTGAATGGTGAGATGAATTAAACGATGTCGGCGATGGTCACTCCGGTGCGCTTCCTCCCTGAACGTTCCACTAGCACAGTCCACACCAGGTACTGCTGTGAGTAAGAAACTCTCCCACACGTGCTTGGGAAATGCCCTCAGAGGGAATTACTACGTATCAAACGTCACAAGTCTGTCTCAGCCGTGGTAGCCAATAGTCTGAGATCCATGAAACGAGGAAGCCCATTGCGTAGTAGATGGTGACAGCAATCATAGCATAGACATAATCGCCATTAACCGCAACAAAAGTTCAGTTGAAATATTAGAACCCAATATTCGATTTGAAAATTAATTTTGCAACCTAAGGAGTTCGTCAGAGAACACATAAATTTATGAGCCAGTAATTCCCGTCTTTTAAAGAACACATAACGTCGACAGTACGACCGTAAAAGGTCTATCCTTCGGAGCCAGACGAACAATGTCCAAATGGTTTGTAACGTGGAGGGAAATATATATTAGAAAAATTTCAGGATCAGATTTTAACAACAGTAATAACATTTTTAGTAGCAATCATCAGGCATCTGTACGCCTTCAACAACACTTGAAATTTCGCTAAGAACCTATGGCTCGAAACTTTATTACAAATGCATGTAAATGCATACTATTATTCTGTGTCTCATGGCAAGCACATTTTAGTGTCACATTAAATTATATACTGTGGCCTTCCAAACTCTAAAGTTCTGTGTAGCAAGATGATTCATTTTTTCTTTAGTGCACGATATGAACCGTGTTACTGAAACAGTAAGGATCATTTCTTTAAATGTGAACAGGTTAATAGCATCCGTGAAGAAAGTGTCATTAAAGCACCCAGGCGCGTGAGTTTATTCAAACTGTGTGCCACTGATTTGTCACTACCTCCACACTTCTTAATACGCTTATGATAATAATATGATGAAATGAAATGAAATGGCGTATGGATTTTAGAGCCGGGAATGTCCGAGGACAAGTTTGGCTCGCCAGATACAGGTCTTTCGATCTGACCCCCGTAGGCGACGTGCGCGTCGTGATGAGGTTGAAATGATGATCAAGACGACACCTACACCCAGCCCCCGTGCCAGCGAAATTAACCAATGGTGGTTAAAATTCCCGACCCTGCCGGGAATCGTACCCCGGTCTCCTGTAACCAAAGACCAGCACGCTAACCATTTAGCCATGGAGGCGGACAATAATATGATAATTAATACACTTATGATGATTAAGACAACCTCGGCAAGTAATGTACACCAGGTGGGATGCTGATCGTGCTGTTAAGCGGGCAGTTTTGAACTTATAAAATCTGTCCTCGAAATTAAAAAAATATGGTGTTGTGTGCATTAGTGAGTCTTTAGTATCTATGTGTGCGAAGGGAGTTCAAAGAGACATCGTATACATAAAAATGTGGAACATATATGTAGTCTTGAAGTGTCAGTCTATCTAATATTGTGCAATAATATTCTAGGACGCCTTGATGCTACCAGTAAGTACCTCCAAGACTCAACAATGACGTTGAGGTGTACTGTAGAAGCTGTGAAAGTCCTGAAAAGCCTGTGTTTTGTCAGAACGGGACTCTTCTGGGGGATATGAGACAAGAGCGAAAGAAATATCAGGTTCTCATGAATATGTCCTCTGTCGTCCACAAGCTCGGAGTGAACGATTGACCCCTGTTGATTCTGGTAAAACTGCGGAAGTAAACTTATCAAAAGGAGTTAATTTAAAATTCGACAGCTTCTTGCCTGTGATCTATAGATTAACAGTGTGTTTGTCGAAATGGATGTATGGAAGGAGGTTTGCGTCTATTTGGATTTTTGAAGAGCCCTTGAAATGGGCAATGCACAGATTTAATTGGCTACAGATAAAGTTGTGTCAGTTTATTCAGACGATCATGATTTTTACAAGGTGTACAACTTTGCTTCCTCCGTTTTGTCCCCAACATTGGAGGCATTAATGAAACAGATTACTTACACATGTATCATTCAAAGTAGTGTCCATAGCTGGCCACGAATCTCTCCCATCTTTCGGGCAGTGTTCGAATCCCGTGTCAAAAAAATTGTTCATCTTTTGAAGCGATCCACGAATCGATCCAATTTGTGACTTCTTCATGAGATCGGAAGTGTCGGTCAGCCAGGCCATGAACCATTGATCGAAACAGGTGATAATCAGAGGGAGCAATGTCTGGATAATACGGCAGGTGGGGTAGTACGTCCCATTTTAACATTCTCAGGTATGTATTGACCTCTTTTGCAACGTGGGGTCGAGCGTTGTCATGTTGCTAAATCACTTTATCGTGCCTCTCGCTGTATTGCGGCCGTTTGTCTTTCAATGCTCTGCTCAAACGCATTAATTGCGTTCGATAACGAGCACCTGTGATTGTTTCACCGGGATTTAACACCTCATAGTACACGACGCCGAGCTGGTCCCACCAAAATGCAGAGCATGATCTTGGAGCCGTGAATATTCGGTTTTGCCGACGACGCTGAAGCATGGCCGGGATATCCCCATGATTTTTACGTTTAGGGTTATCCTAATGAACCCATTTTTCGTCCCCGTTCAACGTCTTTTGGTTTCAACTCATACGGGACCCAAGTTCCTTCGTTCTGCATCATGCCCATGGTCTTGAGACGTTTTGAAATGGCTTGCTGTGTCACTCCCACTGATCGTGCCAATTCTTCTTGAGTTTGCCGTGAGTTTTCACTCGGCAATGTCTCCAATTCTGCATCTTCGAAAACTTTCTCTCTTCCACCACTATGCCGGTCTTCGACGTTAAAATCGCCGTTCTTGAAGCGTTGAAACCACTCACGACACGTTCTTCCACTAATAGCGTCCTCACCATACGTACGTGAGAGCATTCGATGAGACTCAGCCGCTGTTTTCTTCATATTGAAACAAAACAGTAACACCTCCCGCAAATGCCGAGAATTTGGCTCGTACACTGCCATGCTCAATCGAGAACAACTTTATGATGCAGACACACATCGACTAATGTTTGAATGGGATTATGTTGACCGAGGTCCAAGCTAACTGCCTGACGTCTGCGATCTGTTTCGTTCGACCGCTACGTACCGTTAACGCCATCCATCGGCAAACGGCGGAAGCAAAGTTGTACACCTTGTACTTAAAGAACGAACTGGTTCAATTTGCTGTATTAATAAAAGATCGCATGAACGACTTTAACAACGATGGCTGCTATTCCGTTAAAATATTTGATCACAACTTCATTGTCAAAAACAATCTGAAATGTCCTTTCTCAAACACAGAAGTTGCTCTAAGAATTTACTTAGTTGGTACTTACGCCGAGCTGAGTGGCTCAGACGGTTGAGACGCTGGCCTTCTGACCCCAATTTGGCAGGTTGAATCCGGTGGTATTTGAAGGTGGTCAAATACGTCAGCCTCGTGTCGGTAGATTTACTGGCACGTAAAAGAACTCCTGCGGGATTAATTCCCGGCACCTCGGCGTTTCCGAAAACCGAAAAAGTAGTTCGCGGGACGTAAATCCAATAACATTATTTATTAGTTGGTACTTAGTAGTAATGGTCACAGTTGAAGCGCTGACTGGTTTTTCACGAAAACGAAGCTGTTCAAAAACCAATTGAGGACATGCATGATTCAAACCCGCCCCTCTTATTTGACACTCTTAATGATGTAACATATTATAGTAAAAAAATCTATTGTTCTGATATCGTGCATGGTTTTGTTGCATAAAAGACACGAAAAGTTTATTTTACGTAAGTAGGTATTGATGTGAAAATGTTACGCATTCAGTGATTTTTGTCTATGATACCTTAAATTGTTGGTAATTTTGTAATTCTAGATTTTGACCTTGCTCTATAATAATGTACGCCTACAGTATAATGCATGAATTTTAAGTCATATTACTTTCTTTGAAGTATAATAATGTAGTAAAATATAGGTACTTGTGTTTTTAATGAAGAAATGAATCGTATTATAAGGACCCCCACAAGGAGACTGTTCCGGGGTCCCCCCAACGGTTAATCCAGCCCTAGAAAAGAGGATTTTATATTTCAGGTGGTTTCAACGGTTTTCTAATCATCATCATCAATACTTTTCACCGATGAAGTTCGGTTCCATTTAACTACAGTAGTTGCATAAGCAGTCAAAATACCCACTCTGGACATCTGAAAATCCACATACAATTCGTGAAAGACAACTTCATTCTCAAAAAAATGAGCTTGTGGATTGTAACCTCACGTTCACGAATTATTTGGCGGATATGTTTAACAGCATGGTGGATTCAAAAGTTTACTGTCATCTTGCACCCCCTTCATTGTGGAACTAAATGACACAGAAAGTATGGGCTTATTCTTGCAACAAGACGGAGCCACAGCTTATACCTCCAATCACCCCACGTAATTTTTAAGTAATATATTCGGGGAATGAATAATTTCACGAAGGCTCTGGCCACCAAGTCGTCCCGATTCGACACCACCTGACATTTTTCTGAGTTGCTGATGAGACCTCAGCTTACCAGTCTACTCTAAGAACAATTGACGAATTAAAAGTAGGCCTAACAAAATGTGAATTCCGTGCGTTGTGAAACATTGGTGCAACATTTTGATAAGAGCAAACGCGTTGCCCTATTCTTGGAACTTCTTTGTGAATATTTTCAACATGTGATGTGAACGTGGTAAGTGTACAACAATCATTAGACTTGTAATTCACACCTTTTGTGGTTGCTTTCTTACTGGCCTTGTTAACAGTCCACCTGTGTGCAATACGTTATTACAGAACCGTTGTCATTTAATCCCTCGATACACTGTATTACGCAATCTCTCGAGCTATCCGTTCGCAGCTGACCCTGAATAGACATCGCTGCCACCCGAACTGTGCACATGGAGCTGCACTGCTTGCTGCGGAGAGTCATTTCGAACACACTGTGTAATGTTCGTTGTGGGTGTCCACAGGTTTTGTACCGTATCTGCAGGGTGTATCAGAACAATAACTACCAAAAAATCAGGGATGCTTTTCGTGTTATGGTAAGAAAGATGGTACAATCTGATTGGCGGAGAAAAATTTTCTTTCCGAGAAAATGAGGTTACTTCATTACTTCCGGGCCCTCCGTATTTGCTATTCCGGAGAGCCAGGCGCTGCGTGTTGCTGTGCGTCAGAGGAGGGAAGGCGATGGAGGGGAAGTGGTAAGTAGGAGACAGAGGTAATGCTCGGCTCGAGTGCACAAGTTTCTCGTTAGTTCCTTATAGTCCCTTCCCAGCCCCTGTAGGCAGGGTACAGTTTGTTTTCCACAAAGTGATTACTGTTCGAACCCCGTAGAAAGAGAAGATGAACTTATGCTAAAAATACAGGCAGCTTTCCAGGTCGTTCGCGACACACCACACATCCGGAACTGAGTCCAAAAAGTCACTGCTACACCGTTGTGAACGGTGCATCGAAGTAGGAGGTGGGCATATTAAACATCTACTGTAATCAAACCATTGGCTATATCGCTTCCTTCGTTCAGTATTTCATTCCATTTACAGTGGTGTGAGTGAAGAAATACACAATCATGGGGCGGTAGCGTTTCAGTTTGGAATATGTTAAATAATAAAGAGGTTACTGCGACCAACAGACGAGAGCGGAAACGATCTTGTGCATTCCTTGACCGACAAGTGTGTCTTAATTGCAGTGTGTTCTTGTAGTGAGTGTGTAGTTACGGCTGTTTAATAAACGAACTGTGAATATTGCTTTCAGGAGATAATTACAATCCTGTGCGAGTCGAACGAGGACACTTACACATACGCGCGGAGCATTATCTCTGTCTCCATCATACACCCACTTCCCCGCTCTCCCCTTCTCTCCCTTGAAGCACCACAGCTGCTTGGCAGAGCAAATACGGCGAGTTCGTCAATTTGAATCGCGCACCCGGCAGATTAAAGTAATCTCGTTTTGTCCGCCAATCCGACTGCACCATCGTCCTTATCACAACGCGAAGAGCATCCCTGATTTTGTTTTTGGCATAGTTCTGATACATCCTGCATAAGGGGCACACCGGGAGACTTGGCCGTGCAGTTAAGGGCGCGCAGCTGTGAGCTTGCATCCGGGAGATGGTGGGTTCGAACCCCACTGTCGGCAGCCCTGAAGATAGTTTTCCATGGTTTCCAATTTTACACCTGGCAAATGCTGGGGCTGTACCTTAATTAAGGTCACGGCCGCTTCCTCCCCACTCCTAGGCCTTTCGTATCCCATCGTCGCCATAAGACCTCTCTGTGTCGGTGTGACGTAAAGCAAATTGTGAAGAAAGGAATCATAAGGGGCAGTGAAATGAAAACAGATTACCTACTAAAATGTGTAGTAGAATATTTCTTAGCCCAAAAGTAGTCACCAGAACTGTGAAGATATTTATTCCACTGGGCGGTGAGACGGTCAGACCCATACTTGAAAAATCTGTCGGGCTGTCAACGGAGCCACATCTGTACTCAGTCACAAACGTCGTAGTCCGATACAAATCGATTTTTATCATAAAAAATCATAACTAAATTAACGTCAGATATTTCTCATAAAAGAATAATGCTAACACATGTAGTTTACCTTCTATCACTTCATGGATTGAAAACCTCCAACATCTTGTAACGAGCACTTGAGTATAACATAGTTTACAGTAAACAGTGAAATCCCCGTCGTGGTCTATAGGTTAGCATGGTAGTTAATTGTCCGACTGGCCTGGATTCTATTCCTGACTTTACCACGAATTCAAGACTGGCTGAAGTGGGCTGCACTTAAGCCTCCGGTATCGTAATCGAGCAGAGAATCTCATGGTTTGGATCGATGTATCTTACCAAAGTGCGTGGGGTTCGAATCCCTACCAATTCAACAATCACATGAAACTACATGAAAATTCTTTGTTTCTCTTACGTTAAAATCCAACTCTCGGTCATCCTAGAAGTCGTTTCCCGGAGTATCCCCACTTCAACTACAACCGAGTAAGGGGAAAGCCACTATGATAAGTTACATTCCCAACACTATGTAGTTCTTGTTAACTACAAATACCTTTTTATATATGATACAATCTGCCTTAACTTACGTCGCACCGACAAAGATAGGTCCTATGGCGACTATGGCATAGGAAAGGGCTCGGAGTGGGAAGGAAGTGACCGTGGCTTTAATTAAGGTACAGCCCCAGCATTTGCCTGTGTAAAAATGGAAAACCACGAAAAACCATCTTGTGGGGTCCGAACCCACTGTCTCCCGAATGCAAGCTGATACCTACGTGATCCAAACCACACAGCCACTTTCCCGGTGATTATAAATACTCTCACTGGTATAGAAACCATAGCTATACAAACCAGCACATAAAACTGTACACTAACTACATAGGGCAGATGGCCAAGATGTTCCAAGCTCTTTACACGGAGCAGCAACAGCAATTTGATTTTGTTAAATGCCCACTGGAGTACTTTTAGTCGGTTTTAAGCAGCAGCTTACTTTTAGTTCATATTTGGTTGGTTTTACAAGATAAATGGACATATACTCCTATCTCTCGTATTGGCAGTTATTGTGATTCTTCATTGCCTCCTGGAAATGATCTATTTGCTCTTGTGTGTGATGAAAGTTAGTATATGGTGTTTGTGTCCTGATTTCGAATGGGAAAAGTTGAACAAACACTTCTAATCGCTTAGGTCTCTCGGTTAATTATCTTTAGAAGGGTGTTCCTGTTGTCCGCTTAGAGGTCCATGTTTATATGTCATTCCGTCTAGTCGGGCTCACAAAGCTCATCGCCCGTGGTCATTAACTTGATTAGGGTGACGTGGTCCGACTAGCATAGCCTCAGCCAATAATTGATTTCATCATTTCCTTTACTTCTCACAGAGCTGCACGTAGGCAGAGCAGACAAGTTGTAGGACCACTTACCGTACAAGCATCGTAAGAGTTCAGCTTGTCCTTCCCAATGCTAGAGTTTGGTAAACAGTTGGCGTGCTGGTATTTGGTTCAAGGGGCCTGGTTTGATCCCGGCTGGGTGGGGAATTTTAACCTTAATTGGGCAATACCTCTGCCTCGGATAATAGGTGCGAGTGTCCTCTTTTACATTAACATTGTGTTCATTTCGTGTTTATAGGTCCATTTCATTACCGGTATGTTAATTCAGAATTAGTGGAAAATTACATATAGTAGTAAATATCATTTAAAATGGCTCATTAAGAATTATTATGTGTCTGTCTGTTAGGTCATCAGCCCAGAGGCTGATTGGATCCAAAAAGAGCACCACCAAAGGCTATGCCGTTACAGGAAAACCACAAAAACCAACGGCAGCACCAAAATGAGACGTACTAGGCAAGATGAGGAGTGAGGTAGTTTGCCATTGCTTTCCTAACTGCGCCAGAAAGTGCTATTGTAGCAAGACTAACCTTAAGAGCAACGCCTTTCATAACACCCAGAATGCTCAGAATATATGAGACTGGGACTTCGGTGGAAGCTACACTTTGCTCTGGCCCGTGCCAACAGATGGATGCGAAAGTACTCCACCCATCAAGAAATTACATTATTTTTTTTTTTTTTGCTATTGGCTTTACGTCGCACCGACACAGATAGGTCTTATGGCGACGATGGGGCAGGGAAGGGCTAGGACTGGGAAGGAAGCGGCCGTGGCCTTAATTAAGGTACAGCCCCGGCATTTGCCTAGTGTGAAAATGGGAAACCACGGCAAACAATCTTCAGGGCTGCCGACAGTGGGGTTCGAACCCACTATCTCCCGAATACTGGATTCTGGCCGCACTTAAGCGACTGCAGCTATCGAGCTCGGTAAAAAATTACAGCAGGCAGAACAACTAGTATAAGAAAATACAAATAGAGATTGGCTGAATTGTCGAGCAAGATTGAAAGCCAATTTGTATTTATTTAAAAGAAAGGGCAAACAGGTGCGTTGACGTGTCTTCTGTTAATGCTTCAGGCGCAAGTTATGAAGAGGTTTAGGATTTGAAGATTAATTTATCTTTAAAGGCTGGAAACGTACATTTCCTTTTAAACAACGTTGAATAAATTACAAATCGTAAATTCATATTTATTTTTGCTGGTTTAGGTGATTTTTACAGCGCATATGTCTAACTTTTAAGAAGTTCAACCATTCAAACGAAAACCAATTAAATAAGTAAATTGAATTTCAATCTTACCTCAGATATATCACAACATAAATATTTTAAAGCAGAGAAAATTGAATGTAAAATACTGCTTTCAGCTTATATAAGATTTTCAAATTTTATAACGGAATAATAAAAAATATTACTTAAACCCCCGTAAAAAATACATTATAATTGATACAAAATATATAATTTTACCTTTTCGCAAACATAAACAATATTTTCAGGTTAATTAGAGGTCGCCGTTACATTTCGAACCCAACCGCTTCAGCAGTCAGTCTTGTCCTGTTTGCATGACATTTCTTATGTGATTTGTTCTGGAGGCATATGTGCGTCCCACAAACGAAAAATGACACCCCTGTTGACCTTGGAGCCATGGTACTTATGAAATAAATTGTCCCCCACTGAATGAGCAAGAGAATGTGATGTAATAACCCTCTCCATACCGCAGGCGGCTATTTACATCAACCTACCATTGCTCACGATGTTTGTACATAGAACTATATTCCTTTTGTGGATTGCACTGTTCAAAAGGCTGAAATGACGAAGTGCCAAATCTCTCATTTTCCTAAATAAGTGGACAAGCTGTTTACTTCTTCATTTCCCCCTCTTCACACACTGGTTGGATCGCGGGTGTAGCACATGTGCATCTGGCTCAGTTTTACCACCAGATGCCCTTCCTGACATCAACTCTATTTGGATGGATGTATTCGCTATTGCGTGTTTCTGTGATACTTGTTTAAAACCAAACCAAACCCCATGACGCAACAGCTCCGAAGGGCCTTGGCCTACCAAGCGACCGCTGCTCACCCGAAGGCCTGCAGATTATCAGGTGTCGTGTGTTCAGCACGACGAATCCTTTCGACCGTTATTCCTGGCTTCTTAGACCGAAGCCACCATCTCAGATAGCTCTTCAATGATTGTAATCACGTAGGCTGAGCTCTCAAGTCCAGGTAAAAACATCTGACCTAGCCAGGAATCGAACCCACGGCCTCCGGGTAAGAGGCGGACACACTACACCTACACTGCGGGGCGGGCTAAGTGATACTTGTTGGTACATCAAATTGTAAATGTTCTAAATTCACTTCTAAAGACAGTTAAAAAGTGTGTAGTTTCCAACAACCAGAAGATTGGTTGGATTTTCCAAAACTTAGAGAGTGGTCATACTAAACTGGTTTGTTCATGAGAAACTGCCGTGTGGTAAATATTTGGATTTATTACGGTAATTATGACGAGATAGCCGTCAATAAATTAATTCCATATACATTTTTTTTGTTGCTATTTGCTATTTGCTTTACGTCGCACCGACACAGATAGGTCTTATGGTGACGAGGGGATAGGAAATGTCTAGGGATGGGAAGGAAGCGGCCGTTGCCTTAATTACGGTACAGCCCCAGCATTTGCCTGGTCTGAAAATGGATAACCACGGAAAACCACCTTCAGGGCTGCCGACAGTGGGGTTCGAACCCACTATATCCCGGATGCAAGCTCACAGCTGCGCACCCCTAACCGCACGGCCAACTCTCCCGATCCCTTATAAACTATTAGTATACCAGCAAATTTCAGTGGTCAATTGATATTTGTAAATAGGTCTATAGTAATATTGGCAAAACTGGTCAACCCATTAGATTTAATGAGTATTGGATGGTCTGCCTCTGTTGTGTAGTGGTTAGTGAAATTAGCTGTTACCCCCGGAGGCCCGGGTTCGATTCCCGGATCTGCCACGAAATTTGAAAATTGGTACGAGGGCTGAAACGGATCCACTCAGCCTCGGGAGGTCAACTGAGTAGAGGGGGCTTCTATTCTCCCCTCAGCCATTCAATGTATTCTCTAAAATCCACGGAAAACCACTTAGATTGATTTCCCGTCTCAAGTTCGAAAAATGCACGCCACTATTGGATAGCCATTCAATGTATTCGCCAAAATAGAACTACGCAATTGAGCATTACCAACAATACGACGTATTAGAAAAGGAATGTTCTACTTCACCAGAACAAGAACAAATCACTTACGAGGAGAGCCCGCCAAGTGTAACAATCCTATTTCCCAGAAACTTCGCACAGTAAAAGAGGGGCTGAAATAAGCGAACACATGTTTCGGCTTATCCGCAGACACTCAACCGTTTCCGAGAAAATGACGGTCGAAGTTTCCGGCGTGCTTTACTTTGAAATCCACCGCGAACAATTTCGTATTGCTACTACTAATGCTTTTTCATGAAAGCAAGCGTGTAACATGCGTCAATGTTGTGTCTGCACTGATGAGTGTAGTCGCTGTGTGTTCGTCTTTGACAAGTTAGGTTTTATACATTTGCAGCAGTGTTGCTATCTAGCAAAGGTGACTGGCACCAAGAGGAACAGAGCATACCTCAATTAACAATGTCTGCCTGTCCGTTAGGTCATCAGCCCAGAGGCAGGTTGGATCCTCAAATAGCACCACCAAAGGTTATGCGGTTATAAGGAAACCCCAAAAACCAATGGCAGCACCAAAATGAGGCGTACTAGGCAAGATGAGGAGTAAGGTAGTTTGCCATTGCTTTCCTCACTGGGTCAGAAAGTACTATTGCAGCACGACTGACCCTATGAGCAGCACCTTTCATAACACTCAGATGCGCTAGTCGTGCTCTGAATGTCATTACTCAGCACTACCCATACCCCAACAGCTTCCATATTGTCACAGCCATGGATGTTGACAGGGACTTCGGTGGAAGCTACACTTTACTCTGGCCTGTGCTAAGAGATGGGTGCAAAAGTACTGTATCCATCAAGAAATGACAGCAGGCAGCAATTAATAATAATCAGTGAAATGTTGAACACAGGGACCTAAAAAGTTTCTGCTTTCTTTTGTCATATTTCCTATCGACCTCTCTCAGTAAAATTATAATTTCTTCCAGCTTAACGATATTAGGGTATCTGAGGCGTGGGAAGTCTTCCATTTCTCTTCTCTTCCAAGATTTTTCCTCCTTCATTCTCCGAAAGATCGTTCCCTCACGTTTACCTTCTCGTTTCGACGAATCACTTCCATTATGTCCGGCTCCATGGCTAAATGGTTAACGTGCTGGCCTTTAGTCCAGAGGCCCCGGGTTCGATTCCCGGCCGGGTCGGGGATTTTAACCTCCATTGGTTAATTCCAATGGCTCGGGGGCTGGGTGTGTGTGTCGTTTTCAGCATTAGAATTCATCACAGGTAGGTCGTCTATACGGCGTCAAATCGGAAGACCTGCACTCGGCCTCTTCGGAGGCCACACGCCATTATTATTACTTCCATTATCTTCCTAATCAATGTAGGCTGATGGGCACACGGATTTTCACCTTATGAAACAGTCTCCACAAAGAGCTTGCCGGTTTCAGAGCTGGAAATTCTTGAGGCAGTAAAATTCTTAATCTAACACACAACATCGAAGATGGATTCAAGAATAAAATGATAAGTGGAGTAGCATTTGTCCATTTATCTGATGCTTATGGGACTGAAGGCCGGATTCGTGGTTAGGGGCGGCATGCCTGCCTCTTTCTCGGAGGCCGCGGGTTCGATTTCCGGCCAGGTCAGGGATTTTTACCTGGACCTGAGGGCTGGTTCGCGGTCCACTCAGCCTACGTGATTAGAACTGATGAGATATCTGACGATGAGATAGCGGCCGCGGTCTAGAAAGCCAAGAATAACGGCCGGGAGGATTCGTCGCACTGACCACACCACACCTCGCAATCTGCAGGCCTTCAGGCTGAGCAGCGGTCGCTTGGCAGGCCAAAGCCCCTCAAGGGCTGTAGTACCATGGGGTTTGGTTTGGTTTTTTTATGGGGCTATAGAACACCGACTGCAGAAGATTATTATTGTCAACTAAGTAAGAACTTCTACTTCATGTCCCTTATTCAGATATTTCTTCAGAATAGGCATTTCTTTGTTACTCATCAAATTAAGAGCAGCACATTGCGGTTATAGAAGAAAAGGCATCCACATTGTATAACATTTTCACCAACAACCAGCCAACATTGGAATATGCATGGCACATAATCTACACCGATGACACCACTATAGGAATGCTTCAAGGAAGTGGAACGCTATGCTACGACAGAAACAACCTGAAACCAAATGCTTCTAGAACTGCCTTTCGTCTGCGCAACAGCGAAGCCAACAGAAAACTGGATGTGTCGTGGTGCAATTAAAAGCTCCTGCATAGTTCAATAATAACCTACCTTGGTGTTACGTCAGAGCGCACAGTAGAGATGAGTTGCGAACGGAGTTGACAGTAGTCGAGACTGCTGTCTCTGGAACCGACGCACTCGACTCCAGCATCGACTCCGTTGATGCATTAACGCTGGCTCCCTTGAGGAAAGTTTTGCGTTGATGTTTCAAGCGGACAGTGACAGAGTGGCAAAAAGAGGCAATCGTGTATGGCCGCACCCATGGCCGTACGGTGCGTGAAGTTGCTGGACTTGTTGGTGTTTCGCAGCGGACTGTCCAACGTGTTTACAAGCAGTGATGTACTCCGGACGTGCACCCTGATGTTGAGTGGTAGTTTACGACTTAATACATTTACAACCACAACCACTCGTGATTTGAAGCGAGCTGGCGTTCTTAGAGCCTCTACTAGGGTGACCTTTGATTCTGCGCGCAATAAATGTACTGAGAATCTGCTATGTTCTTTGTATTTCTATTTAATATTTATTAGATTAAATATAATATCCAGTTGGACTCGATCATATGGGTGTAATATATAGATAACATAATTAACTGAAATGTCCGTAATTTTCGCGCCAGAGTTAACCAAAAAGTATCTCTCGAATTTAGATAGGTGTGATAATTTTCTGTTTCTATCCCCGGGCGTGTACATGAAGCTCTGTACTGGTACATCCTCTACGGGCCTTACATAACCCACTAATAATAATAATAATAATAATAATAATAATAATAATAATATTTGTTTTACGTCCCACTAACTACTCTTTTGCGGTTTTCGGAGACGCCGAGGTGCCGGAATTTAGTCCCGCAGGAGTTCTTTTACGTGCCAGTAAATCTACCGACACGAGGCTGACGTATTTGAGCACCTTCAAATACCACCGGACTGAGCCAGGATCGAACCTGCCAAGTTGGGGTCAGAAGGCCAGCGCCTTAACCGTCTGAGCCACTCAGCCCGGCAATAATATAATAATAATAATAATAATAATAATAATAATAATAATAATAATAATAATAATAATAATAATTTCCTGTGGCTATTTCTAGCCGGGTGCAGCCTTGTAAGGCAGAACCTCCAGTGAGGGTGGGCGGCGTCTGCCATGTGTAGGTAACTGCGTGTTGTTGTGGTGGAGGATAGTATTATGGGTGGTGTGTGAGTTGCAGGGATGTTGGGGACAGCACAAACACCCAGCCCCGAGCCATTGGAATTGACGAATGAAGGTTAAAATCCCCGACCCGGTCGGGAATCGAACCCGGGACCCTCTGAACCGAAGGCCAGTACGCTGACCATTCAGCCAACGAGTCAGACACCTAACCCACTGAAAACGATTAAATGCAGTGTGAAATGAACCTAGGTAGTTCAATAACCACTCCACACTAATTTAAAAACTACGACTACCTATATTCTGATATAACCATAGTCCGACTCCTTGGCTGAATGGTCAGCATTGAGGCCGTCTGTTCTGATGGTCCCGTGTTCGATTGCCGGCCATGTCCGGGATTTAAATCCCGTCTGATTAATTCTTCTATCTCGAAGACTGTCGGTTTATGTTCGTCCCATCACTCTCCTCCTCATATTCAGAAAACACACTACCACCGCAGAAATATGCAATAGCGATAACCCAGTGCATCCCTCCACACAGTGTTGGCGTCAGGAACGGGGCCCGGCCGTGAAACATGACCTAATCCACATGTGTGACACATTTCGCACCCGCGACACCACTGGTGTGGCAAAAGCGGTAGAAGAATTATGAAGTAACCATAATCCGTGCATGAGGACATCATCGACACACAACAAATAAGCTCACCTGACAAAAAATAGTCGCCCTAGTGAGTACGCACAGATGGATCGTTAATCCTGTAAAGATGGCGCAGCGAACGAGTCCCGTGTTCAACCGCACGCGCAATGCCTCTACGTGGGCATAAGGCAGTAGCGATTCGTGAGACAATGATGTTCCAAGCGGACAGTGTGCGTCAACGTGGGTTGATACAAGGATGTGACCAGAGTGGCAAAAAAGGTCAATCGTGTTTGGCCGTGCTCACGGCAATACGGTGCGTGAAGTTGCTGGACTTGTTGGTTGTGTCACAGCGGACTGTCCAGCGTGTCTACAAGCAGTGGTGTACTACACGTGACCACGAAACACGACGACAGAATTGTGGTCGGAAAAAGATCCTGACTGAGAAAGACCGGAGACGCGTTTCACAGCTTGTGAATCAAAATCGCTTACAAACCCGACAGGAATTGCTGCAGTCAGTGAATGAAGGTTCATCCCAACCTGTTAGCGACAGAACATTGCGTCGGGAACTGCATGCAATGAACATTTGGAGTCGGTCACCTCGCAAGAGGCCATTGTTCACACAGGCACATGAAGCTCCGCCTCTTCAATGGGCTCGAAGTCATCGAACGTTGACAGTAGCTGACTGGTGGAACGTAATGTGGTCTGAAGAATTACTTTTTTTTCTGTATTCCAAAGACACAAGTCTTCGGTATCAACGAATGCCGAATGAAGAATTTCATCCTGGATATGTGCAAGGTCAGGTTCAAACCTGAGGTGGGCCTGTGAAATTTTGGAAGTGTTTTTGGTATCATGGATTGGGTCCCTGACTGAAGTGACCACTAACATGAACCAGCATGTCTATTTAAACATACTGGATGATCAAGCGTTGACCTTCAGTCTGCATCTGCATGATGAGTGTGCTTTGACACCCCGATTTTTTAAGATGACAAGAGCAAAGTTCATTGGGCTGGACGCATATGTGACTGGTTTCATCAACACTTTCCCCCACCCTATTACACTTAGATTGGCCTGTAAAATCACCTGACTTGAATCCCATTGAAAATCTGTGGGACATGTTTGAACAGCTGATAAAACGCCGACATCAGCATCCCCGGAATTTGGTGGAATTGTGCTATCAAATCCTCAGCGAGTGGCTTAACCTGGATGCGATGTACCTGCACAACCTTGTGGACTCATTTCCTAAATTAAATTATGGTATTAAATGATGGTTGTAATGATTTTTCCAGGGGTGATACAATTTTTGTCCGGTGAGCTTATAAAATAAAAACACGCTCAATAAACATTAACAAATGCTGGAAGATTCTCCCTATATACAATAAAGTGGTCCAGTAACGAAAGCATTTATGAAATACAGCGAGAAATATACTACCATCTATAGCGAGACAGCGATACATGAAATTGCATATACTGTATATAGTGTGCCCTTCTCTAGTTTTAAGTATAAACACAAGTTTCGGAATATCACCATCGAAATATGGTATTCAAAAAAGCAATTCATTCGCTTTAAAACTATCTTTTTATATTCACTGATTTTATCACGTTTCGTTTGGGCAATCACACGCTGCTTACCTACATTCGAACCATGCCATATATTAATAAGCACTTTTATCCTTGACCAGGGGCTGCCTGGCCGAGGCGGTAAAGACGTGCTCGGTTCGCCCGGAAGGACGTAGGTTCGAATCCCCGTCAGGAAGTCGTAAAACTTAAGAAACGTGATTTCCACTTCCGGAGGTGCATATGGCCCTGAGGTTCACTCAGCCTACACCAGAAATGAGTACCAGGTTAATTCCTGGGGGCAAAGGCGGCCGGGCCACTCTACCCCATCACGTGCCGCGGTTAACAATGGTGGAAGCCTTTACTTTCCACTCCTCCAAGATGACTTTGTCTTTGTCTTTGTCTATCCTTGACCACGTAGTTACTGCTATCCATAGGTGACAAATTGTCTACCTCGGTAAGCCTGCTGCCGGAAAGTTCTTAAAGAAAGCACATGATCGTCTGCAGCAAATTATATGACGAAATAGATGGCACTAGGCTACCATGTACCGACGACGGAACAGCGACAATATTCATTGACTAGTGACTTTTAATAAGTAATAGAAATTGAACTGAAACACTGCTCCGCGTCCAGCCAGATTTCCACCCTCCCTCTTCAACCGTTATGACGTACACCGCTTGGGCTGTTGCTGTCCAATCAGAAGAAAGAGATTTACCACACTTAATCTCCAACGTAGTCGTCCCGCAAGGCCACACCTTGAAAGAGAAACTTTGGATCCGTAGCTACCACGCTGACCATACTTCTGGCTGCCTTCTTGACGCAGACGTGACTCAAAACGTTTCCAATGCTATCACCAGGTCTGTAAATAGCTCTGTATTTCTCAGTTACAACGTAAAATAAATTACGTAAAAAGCAAAGTCATCTCCGTACAGGCCATGAAGGCCCTTGGAGTGGTGGAAGGTAAAGGCTTCCACTATCCGTAACCTCGGCACTTGATGGGGTTGAGTGGTTAGCTCTACGCCCGGCCGCCTTTGCTCCCAGGAATTAACCTCTTATTAATTTTTGGTGTAGGCTGAATGAACCACAGGGCCATATGCACCTCCGGAAGTGGAAATCTTGTTTCTTAAATTTTACGACTTCCTGACGGGGATTCGAACCCACGTCTTTCCGGGCGAACCGCCTCGGCCAGGCAACCCCTAAATAAATTAAGATCCAATATGGAGACCTTCCAGTTTCCTCACTTTACCATATAACTAAATTAATACATATAGTAATAAATATAATGCGTTTGCATACATTATCGTATGGCTTTTAGTGCTTTTGGTGTCCGAGGATATGTTCGGCTCGCCTGGTACATGTATTTCAATTTGACCCCCATGGGCGACTAACGCGTCTGGGTGTGGGATGATGATAATGAGGTAGAGAGAGAGTGACACCCGGTGTCGGCACATAGCCTACTAATGTCGAGTTACACCAAGGCTTAACGTCCCCATCTGATATACTGTCACTCTATGTGAACACTGCGGAGAAATTTGGAACTGAATCCAGGTTTTTGGCATGCGATCCAGGGATTGGGGATTATATACCACCACATCTCCTACCATGCCGGCCAATATTCTGATAGTAAAGATTTCTCGGCCAATGAGACTCGAACCGGCCAACCACGCTGTCAGTCCATATAGACTCGATCCCTTAGCGATCACGGCAGCTAGGTGGGTAAATAAATAAAAATAAATACAATGCTTTGATCGAGTTTGGGTCACGTAGCTGTCAGCTTGCTTTCGGGAGATACTAGGTTCAAACCCTGCTGTCGGCAGCCCTGAATATGGTTTCGCGTGGTTTCACACCAGAAGAATAAATGCTAGGGCTGTACCTTAATCAAAGCCACTGTCGCTTCATTCCTATCACTAGCCATTTCCTATCCCATCGTCGCCATAAGACCTAGGCCTATCTGTGTCGGTGAGACGCCAAGCAAATTGTATTTTTTTAAAATAATTATAACATTATTTCCTCTACGTGCCACTAAATACATTTACGGGTTTGGAGATGCCGAGGTGCCGGAATTTAGTGCCGCAGGAGTTATTTTACGTGCTCATAAATCTACCGACACGAGGCTGATGTATTTCAGCACCTTCAAATACCACCGGACTGAGCCAGGATCGAACCTACCAAGTTGGGATCCGAAGGCCAGCGCTTCAACCGTCTGAGCCACGCAGCCCGGCCGTATATTTAAAAATTTACTGAGTCCTTTGGTCCACCCTGGAGGATACCTACCTTCCTTACCTATCAGCAAAATTTCATGAGATCTGTCTCTTGGGTCGTTTCGGGTTCTTCGTCACTTGCTAAGGTAAAGGTAGGGTTCAGTAATCCTAATCTATCTACTCAAATGAAAGACCTATTCGTAAAATATTGTATTTTATTTTTGGAAGAATTTACTGAAGAAACTAACATTTTGTAATTCATGTATAATTCGGACTCGATCTTGTCCACTTAACATCACAATCATTTTTACACAGAGGGGCCGAACGCTGGTTTGAGCCTTTGACTTAATTGCCTGATGGGCACCCTTACTAGAAACCATTGTCTCAATAATTAAATAAAGAAAGGAAAGTCTGGAAATCCTTAAATTCGGATTCCATGCGAGACTATATGTACCATCATAATGATTCTTGATGGTCCAGCCCTCGTAACACGAACTCTGGACTCTGGGTATAATTAAGGCAGTCCAATCGGTGTGTGCCACACAGTGGTTATACGGCATGGACCCTTAATTGAATCGATGTGACCTGCGACTACGTCATGGACCGACCTCCAAACTTCTAAGTTACTCTAAAGTCATTGTGGATGATGACCGCAAGGAAAATGATGCTACAGTGGCATGTGGCCCTAATCTAAGTCCCTGAGGTTGATGACCCCATGACCATCCAAGTTTCTAAGCTGAAGGCTAAACACAATTAAGTTACATCGGTTGATGGCCAAAGTTTCCACTTTACTAACCCCAGCACATTTACTGCTCAATCAATCAAAGTCAAATAATGCAATAACAACAACAACAACGCTCGCAATACTTTGTGGCAGTAAAATCCATTACCTTCGGATATGTTCCCTTATTCATTACGTTAACATTTAAAAATTCCCAGAAAAACAAACTAAGATTTCCAGAATGCATCTCCAAGTTATTCGCTTGTTTTAAAGTTATTTCACAAATACGGTTCCACTGAATTTAATAACTAAATACATTAAAAATGATTTAATGAAATCTTAATGAACAACTAATTCTATCTCCACGGACGAATGGTTTCTTTCACAAGTACCTACTCAACGTTTGACGCAGTTGTATTCATTTCATGTTTAATGTTTATCAACTATCGTTATTTTGCAGCTGGAAAAATTTACATCATTCATTTCCTGTATTATATCTTGTTTCATGACATCACACTTTAAATCTAATCTAACCCTAGTCATTTTTAATACTTGGATAACCCTAATAATTACGTACTAACCAAAACTAACTCGCCGTATAATGTATGCCGATTACGATGTCATATTTTGTCATAACATTTCATAAAGTTTGTGCACCCTCACAAACAAACAATCATCACTACCACCACTCTATATTTTGGACAACCCTGACATTGGCTAACCTCGCTCATTATACTCTAAATTTAAGGTTTCAAATATACATTACGATCTCAATTTTAACCCTTAGCTGACCGACGGTACTTGTAAGTACCAGCTATTAATTTTCCTCTTTACTGATAATGTTCGGCAGATATCGCGTCTGGAAGTTGTTAGAGCATCCATGTATTTTCATTCTATAAGGCAAACGTGAAAACTTAATGTTGGGTAGCTTGTATTTGATCTCCTTGGTAACAGAAACGGTTGTTACCATGGTTATGACCCTTGTTGAAAATGTAATGTCTTTCATGGTGTCTGAATGATATTTCACATGACAAGACTTTTTGAAAACGTGTTTATTGTGAATATCGAACATTCTTTTCGTGTTCTAAATACTTTTCAACAAAATTTTAACTGTTTTGCGTGTAAATAGTGACTTTTATGTTAGTGGACTCCAGAGTAGCGACGGTCTGTGAGAAGGCGCAATGTGTATATGAACATAACCTCAGATAATCACTGTCCACTTTGCGATAAACTGTTTATTGACTTAGAATTTTTAGTGCATTGTTGGTAAATATGACCATGTTTTTGAGTGATAATGAACTGTTGGAAATTGTACAGGAAGATATTGAATAATAACTGTGACATTGATATTGAGCAAGAAGATTATGAAAGTGATTCATTGCCGCTTGCCGATACATGCGTTCACAATGTCTTTGATTACCTGTTTAGTGCTGAAATTGCTCAAGTCAGATAAGTAACAGCAATCAACGGTTCAGGAGGCAATTCTGTTAGCAGATTATCTAGGCATGTTGAGAATGGAAGTGACATAACAGTGATTGTAATTGGAACAGTGGATGATGTGAGTACCAGCAAAGAGGATAGTCCCGATTTTCCGGCTGATGATACTTGTGGGAGTGGGAAAGGCAATGCGGGGGGAATGAGTAGAAAATGGAAAGCCTCCGTGGCTCGGGCGGAAGCGCGTCGGTCTCTCACCGCTGGGTTCCGTGGTTCAAATCCCAGTCACTCCATGTGAGATTTGTGCTAGACAAAGCGGAGGCGGGGCATGCTTTTCTCTGGGTACTCCGGTTCTCCCTGTCATCTTTCATTCCAGCAACACTCTCCAATATCATTTCATCTGTCAGTCATTAATCACTGCCCCAGAGGAGTTCGACGGGACTCGGCAGACGGCACAGTTCATATCCTTGCCGCAAGATGGCGGCTTCATTCATTCCATCCCTGACCCGGTCAATGACTGCAACAAAGGTTATAGGTTTTCTGCTTCTTCTTCAAGTATAAAATGGAAGAAAGTGGAGGACACAATTACTCCTGAATATAATTTGCCGGCTAGTGTAAAACAGAAAAGGTTTTCCCCAAAATATGGCAGACGACAAGAAAATGTCTCGTGGTGAGAGTGACTGCAGGATGTCAAATACTGGCTTAGGATATTTCAAGTGGAAAGATACCAAATCTGTAACTCTTGCATCTAACATGCTAGACAACTTATCACTGTTTCTAGAGAAGAAAAGGATGGCACAAGGAAAGAAGTGATCTGCCCAACAGTTGTTGCAGATTATAACTCTCATACGGGAGGGACTGATTTGGCAGACAAAGGACAGTGAATGGACTTGACGGAAGATGCAAGAAATGGTGGCAGAGGCTCTTTTGGGGTCTACTTGAAATAGCATTCATTGATGCATATGTGTTTGTTTATTTATTTATTTATGAGGTGAAATACATGAAAAAATTCCACTTGCAGGGATGTTGATCTTGGATTATTGACTTTCAGTGACCCCAGGAAAACTTCAAAAAGAAAGTTTAGTGCTGAAAAACAACCAAGAAATAACAAATGAAGAGGGAAAATAAGATGTCAGGCTAGGAAACAAGGGCGTTCATTGGCATATTTTCACAGATGTACGGGCTAGGTGTGAATTCTGCAGTTTCCACCAGATACAATCTCGTCTCTACAGTAAATATAGTCACCGCAATGTGCATTTGTGTAATGAAGAAAGGAAATATTTCAATGTCTTATCATGATGTAGCTAATCAATACGAATAACACTGTGAACTGAAATTTTTAAATATTCCTCTAATTTTGAAAATCAATTAATCCATTAATTTTTACTAATTGTACATTTTATTCAACATAAACTTTCTTCTGTATCATTCCACTGCCGACACGTGCGGATGACGTCACATCTCAGAGCGTGGGACGGAAAGTAGCTACCTCCTTGCCAGGTGTCACTCCCGTGATATATATTAAATTTCGACCTTCCTATTACAATTCCTGTAATAATTTTCATACTTAAAATTCTTAGGCACAAAGTTCATGGGTTCAATATATATAATGCTTTGTAATAAATACAGTGTGGGTTTCTTAAAGAAAGCACATGATCACTTGCAGCAAAGTATATGACGAAGTGTCCGACACGTTGGCTGAACGGTCAGCGTACTGACCTTCGGCTCAGAGGGTCCCGGGTTCGATTCCCGGCCGGTCGGGGATTTTAACCTTTATTAGTTAATTCCAATGGCACTGGGACTGGGTGTATGTGTTGTCTTCATCATAATTTCATCCTCATCACGACGCGCAGGTCGCCTACGGGAGTCGAATAGAAAGACCTGCACCTGGCGAACCGTCCTGGGATATCCCGGCACTAAAATCCATACGCCATTTCATTTCATATGACGAAGTATATGAGAAGTTGCCATTTCCACAACTTTTCTACTGCTATTTATGATACAGGTCACCTTAAGACCTATCTGTATCGGTGCGACGTAGATGAAATTTTAAAAGAAAAACATCTAACCCTTCCACCTTCGCCCAGAGGAAACAATCTGGTATTCAACTTGCGTGAATAGGATAATTTAATGACGTCTGGATTCCTTCGTGGATCGGGGAACAACTTCGGTGCGTGTGGAGAAAATCAGAATCAGAAACTTCCGCTGGTCTGCTCAAACATGAATCAGTCGTGATCCCAAGTTGGTGTATGGGCTGCCAATAGTAGAGATGTCCTCAAGAATCATGTTTGATCCGGTCAAGGAAAAGAAAGAATGAACGAGAACAACTATCACCATCGTCAGTTAGCTCGTTGCCATGACGTGCGAACGACATCGCCGTTGATGGACTTAAGTACTAGTCTAAATTCACGAATATCTCCGTTGTTATTGCTCCCACGGTAAAAATGTATAAGACTTAATATTTCAGAAGTTGCCATTTCTACAACTTTTTCAACTACAGTTTATGATACAGTAATATTAATGGAGAATTTTGACATTGCCTGCACTGGTCTCCCAAATATTGCTACACAACTGTATACTAATTACCTAATATATAACCTCGTGAAAAACCTAGCAATCCCTGTACTTAATCATCAAGTGTCGAGAAATTCTGTTTAGCAGTTTTCCTGCGATGTAACAAAGAAACAAACAATGAAACAAACGAACAAACAAACAAACTAAAAACAGATACACATTTTTATTATAAAGACCCACTCGAGAAAATGCATTATTTTCCATTAAAGTTTCACTTTCGCTGCTAGGTGGGAGTGCAATGGGAAGGTGGAAATTGGTACATAGGTTGTCTGAAGGCACTATGTCACAAGATGTTTACTCCAACACTGAGTTGAACACTGACTCCACCTCTGAGTTGACTTCCTGGACCTACCGTCGAACATGTCCTAAAGATCGATATGAGAGTGGGCGTAATTTAATAAAATGGCTAGTCAAGGAAGTTTATTGACAGTGAGGGAAGGATACAGATAGCATGGCGCTCAATCAATCATAATAATAATGGTTTTACACCCCTCTAACTAATTTTATGGTTTCGGAAACAACGAAGTGCCGGAATTTCGGTCAGCATGTGTTATTTCACGTGCCGGTAAATCTATCGACACGAGGCTAACGTATTTCAGCACTTTCAAATATTACCGGACTGAATCGGAATCGAACCCGCCAACTTTAGTTGGAAAAGCCAGTGCTTTACTCTCTGAGCCGTTTCTAGCCATGAGTCTTAGTGACGTGAGTTAAACGGAGAAGACAAGCTGCTTACTCCACCACCATCCATTTGCTCACTATCTTTAATGTTCATTTCTTGAGATCCGAAGGTAGAAGGAAGCGTTTTACTCAAGCTATAGAAGATACATGTGCAGTATGTTCACAACTCGTGAAATTATACCTCACTTAATAGCTGTCAATATTAGTCAAGAGCTAGAGATATCATGGTCACCATTCACAAATATTCTGCGTCTTTCTAGGATGTCTGATGGTTTCTTTACAGCGATGATCAATTTGTTATCTGCTAGGGGAAAAGTGGATTTAGAAAACTTAAGGAAAAAGCAAGCATTCTTGTGGTCTTACGTGAGTTGTCGTACTTATAGCCCATGCATGGAATCTAAGTTATTGTTTTATGTAGAATTGGGTGAATTTTATTTTTAAATTATCAACCTGCATTGGCTGGGATTCGAACTAGGGTCGTACTAATGAGAAGCCAACGACTAAAAAAA
The DNA here is from genome assembly GCF_040414725.1 of Anabrus simplex. Lineage (NCBI taxonomy): Eukaryota > Metazoa > Arthropoda > Insecta > Orthoptera > Tettigoniidae > Anabrus > Anabrus simplex. The sequence continues at coordinate 804,905,383 of NC_090266.1, forward strand.
TCTCTGGCTAATTAATGCACAGCGTACTTAATAATATTGCAAATATATTCAACAGATATTCACAAAGTGGAGTTAAAAACCTCCTTCTCCCGAACGCAAGTATTCATATAAGTTTATAACAAAGCGTGCATGGTTTGTGTTACACAGCTGTTATCTTGCATTTGGGAGATAATGGGTTCGAAATCCACTAGTGATAGCTCTGAACAAGGTTTTCCGTGTTTTCCCTTTTTCACACCAGGTACTGTATCTTTATTTAGGCCATGGTTGCTTCCTTTCCAGTCCTAGGCCTTTCCTGACTCATCGTTGCCTTAAAATCTGTCGATGTTAATGCGACGAAAAACAAGCAATAAAAAGTAGTTTATGAAAAATATTCTAAGAAAGTCGTGTTACGCCAGGAGTGCAGTCGTATATTTAATTAAGGTACAGGAAAATCATTTGCTTCGTGTGAAGATGGGAAACTACGGAAATCTATCTTCAGGGCTGTTGTCTGTGGGGTTAAAAACCACCATCTCCCGAACGCGAGTTCTCAGTAACGAAGTTAATACATCGAAGGGTAAAACTACGAATCAATTTCACGTCGTAGGCCGTATTAGGATTGCAGGCCGCCAGTAGGCTAAGTAAGTTAAGTTAGGTATGTACAAGCAAGTGGTTCCATCGTGGTCATTAGGATGTTTGTCCAACCCACCCGACATCACTTTACGCCTTTTCTTTGCTAATTTCTCACCACCAGCAGTTCTATGCAGTCAGCTTCGTATTGCTGTCTCTTAAAGTGGTGCGTTAGTGTTTTGGTCTTTTTAAGCACACAAGTCTAGTGAATGTATATAGTGTATAACCAAATTTTCAACGTATATACGGAATATTGGTTTCGTTTCGATTCGTATATTGTTGCTTCGTCATAAGTTTTGCTTATAAAACATTGACCTAATGCCTATTCCTTTTACTCCAAACATTTAGAAGTTCGACATACGTTGGCCGGAGAAATTGCATACGTGATACTCAAATTTGTTACTATGAGGGGAGAAGAGTTAAGAAAAATGGAAGATCTGGTACAGTGCGCTACTGGGGTACCACTGTTAGAACCCTGGAAGAATGTGAACACCACTAGAAACAAGAAACATCTTTCGTAATTCCTGGTATGAATGAACAAGCCTGCGCTGAGATAGAAATAGAAGAGGGGAGAAATGAATACTATAAATGAAGGACAATAACATTATGAGTAGTCACGGAGGAAACCCAGTGGATATTCGATAGAGGTGACACTGCTGATGATGATAATGGTGACAACAATTAAATATGTAGGTTGGGAGTACAGTAGAGTCTTCACCCTCGATATTTTGTGACTGAAACTGAAAAGGAAACTATGGCTTTAATTACATTCACACAATTACTCTTTAAATTAGTTGAGCGCCAGCCACTGTAATAAGAGACAAGTTCGGAGAGCATACCTCTTTTATGTATTATTATTATTAAGGCGTGGGGTGACAAACTCGCACACCTGGCAATACACAAGAATATGGATCAGGTCAGATGTAGATTGTGGTCGCATTTCCACAATTGTTGTGGCCAGTTCAGTTTTCTTGCAATAATAGTAATTGATTCAATTTCCAAGTAGGGAGGGGAGAAATGAATGAAGGAGAATAACATTATGAGTAGTCAAGCAGGAGACCCAATTACAAGTTAACATATGACTTAGATTTCAAATCAACAAATCTCACTTATTTACGTTCGTAATAACTACAAACGGAATTCCTTTATCGAATGGTTAGATGACATAAAATGCGTGATAACTGATTAATACTACAATCTAAATGATGTAAATCATAATATAAAATCTAATGAATTAGATCAATATTGATAATAATTATAATGAATGCTGAATGAAGTCTGTAACCCTGTTGTATGTATACAAAACATTAATAATATATTTTACAAGCGACTGTACCGGGATCTGGTATCTGCCTTCAGATAAGAGAGTGACCCCACTCGAGTTTTATATTATTTTAAACTGCATAACGATGAATAGTTTCCATAGTTCATCGAGGCAACTTAAATATCAAAGATGTTTTCCTGATGAGAGTGAAGAAAATTCTCCAAGTAAGATGCTGAGAGCATAGTCGCCGAATATTGAAATCTACGGTGAATGACTCCAAGTTGCCTCCATGGTAGTCATACGATACTTAAGAAGTCTCTGTACTTGAGTCATACCGTTATGTAGGAAAATGTCTGATTAGGGAGTAAGAAATGTACACTGACTGACAGAGCAAATGCAACACCAAGAAGGAGTGGTCAGAACTTTATGCCAATTGCAGGGTAGACTGACGTCACTGAGGTATGCTCATGATGTGAAATGCGCCGCTGTGCTGCGCACGTAGCGAACGATAAATGGGACACGGCGTTGGCGAATGGCCCACTTCGTACCGTGATTTCTCAGCCGACAGTCATTGTAGAACGTGTTGTCGTGTGCCACAGGACACGTGTATAGCTAAGAATGCCAGGCCGCCGTCAACGGAGGCATTTCCAGCAGACAGACGACTTTACGAGGGGTATGGTGATCGGGCTGAGAAGGGCAGGTTGGTCACTTCGTCAAATCGCAGCCGATACCCATAGGGATGTGTCCACGGTGCAGCGCCTGTGGCGAAGATGGTTGGCGCAGGGACATGTGGCACGTGCGAGGGGTCCAGGCGCAGCCCGAGTGACGTCAGCACGCGAGGATCGGCGCATCCGCCGCCAAGCGGTGGCAGCCCCGCATGCCACGTCAACCGCCATTCTTCAGCATGTGCAAGACACCCTGGCTGTTCCAATATCGACCAGAACAATTTCCCGTCGATTGGTTGAAGGAGGCCTGCACTCCCGGCGTCCGCTCAGAAGACTACCATTGACTCCACAGCATAGACGTGCACGCCTGGCATGGTGCCGGGCTAGAGCGACTTGGATGAGGGAATGGCGGAACGTCGTGTTCTCCGATGAGTCACGCTTCTGTTCTGTCAGTGATAGTCACCGCAGACGAGTGTGGCGTCGGCGTGGAGAAAGGTCAAATCCGGCAGTAACTGTGGAGCGCCCTACCGCTAGACAACGCGGCATCATGGTTTGGGGCGCTATTGCGTATGATTCCACGTCATCTCTAGTGCGTATTCAAGGCACGTTAAATGCCCACCGCTACGTGCAGCATGTGCTGCGGCCGGTGGCACTCCCGTACCTTCAGGAGCTGCCCAATGCTCTGTTTCAGCAGGATAATGCCCGCCCACACACTGCTCGCATCTCCCAACAGGCTCTACGAGGTGTACAGATGCTTCCGTGGCCAGCGTACTCTCCGGATCTCTCACCAATCGAACACGTGTGGGATCTCATTGGACGCCGTTTGCAAACTCTGCCCCAGCCTCGTACGGACGACCAACTGTGGCAAATGGTTGACAGAGAATGGAGAACCATCCCTCAGGACACCATCCGCACTCTTATTGACTCTGTACCTCGACGTGTTTCTGCGTGCATCGCCGCTCGCGGTGGTCCTACATCCTACTGAGTCGATGCCGTGCGCATTGTGTAACCTGCATATCGGTTTGAAATAAACATCAATTATTCGTCCGTGCCGTCTCTGTTTTTTCCCCAACTTTCATCCCTTTCGAACCACTCCTCCTTGGTGTTGCATTGTCACTGTCAGTCAGTGTATTTCAGAGCTTGTGCTTTCACAGAGAAAGAGTTTCGAGATTAACAAATTTACCTCAGTATTTTACCTCGTTGTACATCATTCAGTTAAGTTTTATCCAATCAAGAACCACAGTTGCAATGTTACTAAGATAACACGGTAGGGCACCAGTTCTCAAGAAGACAAGTATTTCTGCATTCCGTCATACGTCCACCAGTATTTCCTTTACTTCCCATCTTTTCGATAAAGAATTCCGCACTGTTACATCACGGAACTCTCTATGATTTTGAATTTTTCGTTTTAAGTTAAAGCCGTAATTCTCCATCTTCAGTAGGTTATACTGACGGAGTGAGCTGGCTGCGCGTTTCGAGTCACGTAGTTGGAATTTGCATTCGGGAGATAGTGGGTTCGAACCCCACTGTTGGCAGCATTGAAGATGGTTTTTCGTGGTTTCCTCGTTTTCATGCCAGGCAAATCCTGGGACTAGGCCTTAGTTAACGCCAAGGCCTATTCACCTCCGATCATCGACGTAAGAAATGTCTATGTTGTTGTGACGTAAAACAAATAACAAGGTTACACTGATAATAAGTACTCGGAGGATAATTCCTTTAATAGCGAGTCATTTTAATGTCATTAAGACAGAATTAACACACACCCGTACACAAGCTAAATATAACCATGCAGAGTAATTACAATTTAATCACTTGAATGTGTGTTTATTATCTAAATTTAATCACTGCTCTGAGGTCATACAGTGGATATTAAGGGGAGTGGGAAAGCAGATTTGTAAATTATTTTTTCCAGATATTGTCTCATGAAATTTACTGGAATCTGCTGAATGAAATGGTGTGTAATTTATTATGATACGCTACCCGTAAACGTTTTAATGAATATTTTAGTATATTAATGCACAAGTGAGAAATTTTACAACTTTGGGCATGCTTTTCTTTGAAGTTATCTACTTCAGTGACCGTTTGATGTAGAAGGCTGTCGTTTTCACTAATATGCTCCAGAATCATGAGTGGATATGTTACCGGCACAAACACTCGGATAATGCTAACTATGGACCATGCTGTTTTTAGGTGCTGACGTGGGTAAACGTGTAAGTGAACATTGCTTCTTACTATGAACTCAGTTTCTGAAAATTGGTTTTCTTGCTAAAATATGGAACATTAAAAATGTATTCAAGCCACTTCATTCCAGTTCAGTACCTATGGTAGGTTGTAATTATCAGTGGCAAAAAATTTCAAAACTTTATCGTTATTAGTTTCTGCGATATTGGGATACCATTTCTGTCAAATTAACATTGTCAAGATAGGGCTCTCCCACTCCCCTTAATGGGATAGGGACCATCACATATCTCGTATTGCTAATGAGACTGTCAAATATACGACTCAAGTATTTTCCGGATTAACTCAATGAAATAAGGTCTTCACATGTCTTTGTCAACGTACTGTACAACTTGAGCAATGTGTAACACAGCATGAACATTTCTTGTCAGTTACGGATCTACTTCTCTAAGAAAAAGAATACCCTACTTCTGCTGACTAGAATGTTTTCCACTTCATGAATTAATTTAGATTTTCAGCCAAACAAAGAATGTCCTAACACTGCCATGACAAATTAAACCGAAATGCCGATATATATATATAGGCCAATCTTAAAAATACTAGAATGGTACACCTGCTGTAAACACCACTCTTCCTCGTCCAATGTTAGTAAAAATCTATTTTTTTTACAAGTTCATTATGTCGCCCCGACACAGTTAGGTCTTAAGGCGACGATGGGACAAGAAATGGCTAGGAGTGGGAAGGAAGCGACCGTGGCCTTAAGGTACAGCCCCAGAATTTGCCTGATGTGAAAATGGGAAACCACGGAAAATCATCTTCAGGGCTGCCAACAGTGGGGTTCGAATCCACTATCTCCCGAATACTGGATACTGGCCGCACTTAAGAGACTGCAGCTATTGAGCTCGGTAGGAAAATTATTATTATTATTATTATTATTATTATTATTATTATTATTATTATTATTATTATTATTATTATTATGGTTATTATTATTACCATTATTAGGCCTATTATTATTACGTGGGATTACAAAGGTAAAGTATTGAGTCCAAAATCATGCACCTGAGATAAACGAAGTTTAAAGTTTGAATGATCGTGAAAAATCACAGTTTTTTTTTTTTTTTTTTGCTAGGGGCTTTACGTCGCACCGACACAGATAGGTCTTATAGCGACGATGGGATAGGAAAGGCCTAGGAGTTGGAAGGAAGCGGCCGTGGCCTTAATTAAGGTACAGCCCCAGCATTTGCCTGGTGTGAAAATGGGAAACCACGGAAAACCATTTTCAGGGCTGCCGATAGTGGGATTCGAACCTACTATCTCCCGGATGCAAGCTCACAGCCGCGCGCCTCTACGCGCACGGCCAACTCGCCCGGTAAATCACAGTTTCAAATGGGACACTTCTGCTTATTAGGCTACATCTTAGTATTGATTACAACTCTCATCACGCTTTTTAATCCTAATAAACATTATCTGAACAACATGATCACTGTGAAAATTTTTTTTGCAACTAACATTTAAAATACCGAGCTCGATAGCTGCAGTCGCTTAAGTGCGGCCAGTATCCAGTATTCGGGAGATAGTGGGTTAGAACTCCACTGTCGGCATCCCTGAAGATGATTTTCCGTGGTTTCCCATTTTCACACCAGGCAAATGCTGGGGCTGTACTTTAATTAAGGTCATGGCCGCTTCCTTCCCACTCCTAGCCCTTTTCTGTCCCATCGTCGCCGTAAGACGTAACTGTGTCGGTGCGACGTAAAGCAACTTGTAAGAAAACCATATAAATTGTGTTATCTTTTTTTTTGTACTAACTTCAGAATTACCACTTGCACTATCCTCCACAGCAGGTTCTAGCATTTTGTCAGCTGTAGAGTCGGAAGTTGGCAGACTATTCTACCAGCCATGCAACACTTCAGGAATAATACCTGTATGACAACGCTGAAGAAGATCATTCTTCTTTGCTGTGCTAATAGACTAATAGCCTTTTGGCACTTTGTTTGGGCAAGCGGGTGGTCTTCCCTTTCCAAGAACGCTGACTGAGTGAGACTGATCAGAGTGTTCTTACTTGTACTGCGGAACACATGGATTGTCCTCTGTACACTTGAAACACTTGTATACTTTCAGCCAGTTGATAACACCACCATTGTCAACTTTGGACCTATTCCTCATTAGCAGTTTTGTCTTTTGATGAAGGTCAAAGAAATAAGTATATTTAAATTCCTCTCCTCTGTAAGAATCGCTTTTCTTATTTCGAAGCCTTTTTGATTGAACACTTTGGAACATTGCAAGCCAGTCCGATATACTGTACACAGGAACAAATTACTTAGCATTTTCTATGACACCGTATATTGAGTCTACCCCCACGTTAAGAGTGACCACTTTCCAAGAACATGTGTTCCGCCACTTGAAGGTGTGTACTTTGTACTATGTACGACGAAAGAGCTCCCGTTTTGACTTCCACAGGTACCGGTATCTGAAAACAAGGAGACTCAGTAACGTGATGTGGGAGAAAAAGACAGATAACAGAACAAACAAGTTCCAATTACTGAACTCACACGTTTGGCATTAATTTCGTTGCACGCAAACCACTACGCGGAATTGTCGTGCATCAGACTCGTACACAGTCAAATAATTGTATACACATAGTAGTATAGTTGGCTCACATCAGAAGAAGGTATGTGCAAAACAGACTGTAAACCAAACGTTGCCGAAATAAAGACAGGGTCTGTTTATGAGAAAGCCATGTCATACATCCACAATGTTCACAAACAATCCAAATCACTGCAATATGGATAACACACACTAGATACTAAATAACCAGTTATGGACTTAACCCATTCTGTCGGTACAGAATATACTTAAAAATCAATATTAAAGTGTACAGGGAAAAGGTATTAAATGCACTTAATGCTATTTTGCAGACAGAATTTTGTGTATAACGTACTTAGAAATTTATGAAGGTTTCGTTGCTAAGGAACTGTAAGAGATAGGAATTAGTTCCCATTCCGTTTACCCGAGCTGAGTGGCTCAGAGGGCTGAAGCGCTGGCCTTCTGACCCCAACTTGCCAGGTTCGACCCTGGCTCAGTCCGGTGGTATTTGAAGGTTCTCAAATACGTCAGCCTCGTGTCTGTAGTTTTACTGGCACGTAAAAGAACTTCTTTGGGACAAAATTCTGGCAACTCAGCGTATCTGAAAGTCGTAAAATTAGTTAGTGGGACGTAAAGCAAGTAGCATTATAATTATTAGCATTCCCTTTATATAGAGAATAATTTGTTGGACTTAAAACGATTAATAACTCATTTTTCGCATTTTTGGTTAATACCTTTTCCGCGTAAACCCAAGTTATGTATGTATGTATGTATGTATGTATGTATGTATGTATGTATGTATGAACCCTTTGGTCCACCCTGAAGGATACCTGCCTTCCTTACCTATCAGCAAAATTTCATGAGATCTGTTTCTTGGGTCGTATCGGGTCCTTCGTCACTTGCTGAGTAAAGGTAGGGTTCAGTAATCCTAACCTATCTACTCAAATGAAAGGTTTTATTCATAAAATATCTGTATTTTATTTTGGAAAAATTTACTGAAGAAATTAATAATTTGTAATCCATGTATAATTCGGACTCTCTCTTGTCCACTCCACCACAATCATTTTCACACAGAGGGGCCGAACGCTGGTTTGAGCCTTTGACTTAACTGCCTGATGGGCATCCTTACTAGAAACCATTGTCTCAATTATTAAATAAGTAAAGAAAGAAAGACAGTCTGGAAATCCTTAAATTCGGCTTCCATGTGAGACTACATGTACCATCATAATGATTCTTGATGGTCCAGCCCTCGTAACACGAACTCTGGACTCTGGGTAGAATTAAGGCAGTCCAATCGGTGTGTGCCACACAGTGGTTATACAGCATGGGCCCTTATTTGAATCGATGTGACCTGCGACTATGTCATGGAGCGACCTCTAAAATTCTAAGTTACTTTAAAGACATTGTGGATGATGACCGCAAGGAAAATGATGCTACAGAGGAATATGGCCCTAATCTAAGTCCCTGAGGTTGATGACCCCATGACCATCCAAGTTTCTAAGCTGAAGGCTAAACACAATTAAGTTACATCGGTTGATGACCAAAGTTTCCACTTTACTAACCCCAGCACATTTACTGCTAAATCGATCAAAGTCAAATAATGCAACAACAACAACAACAACAACAACGTTCACAATACTCTGTGGCAGTAAAATCCATTACCTTCGGATATGTGCCCTTAATCGCTACATTAACATTTAAATATTCCCAGAAAGTAAACTAAGATTTCCAGAATGCATCCCCAAGTTATCAGCTTGCTTTAAAATTATTTCACAAATACGGTTCCACTCAATTTAATAACTAAATAAATTAAAAATGATTTAATGAAATCATAGTGAACAACAAATTCTATCTCCACGGACGAGTGGTTTCTTTCACAAGTGCCTACTCAACGTTTGACGCAGTTATATTCATTTCATGTTTAATGTTTATCAACTATCGTTATTTTGCAGCTGGAAAAATTTACATCATTCATTTCCAGTATTTTATCTTGTTTCATGACACCACACTTTAAATCTAATCTAACCCTAGTCATTATTAATACTTGGATAACCCTAATAATTACTTACAAACCAAAAGTAACTCGCCGTATAATGTAAGCCAATTACGATGTCATATCTTGTCAAAACATATCATAAAGTTTGTGCACCCTCACAAAAAAAAACCAATCATCACTACCACCACTCTATATTTTGGACAGCCCTGAAATTGGCTAACCTCGCTCATTATACTCCAACATTAGGGTGTCAGATATACATTACAATCTCAATTAAACAAATTCACAGTATCTAACAACCTACACGTCATTCCCGTATGAAAATTTCAACTAGATTCCGTACTTATTTATCTCCACTGCCAAGAATGCAATTTCATTTTAACACGTAGCACGCGCCCATCCCCGTTACCTTCGAGCGGTGAACTCCGATCAGCAGGCGGCCCTGGACACAAATCAACCTCGCTGCCAGTTTCAACATGAAACATATGTCTGCCGTCATACATGACTGGCTTCAAAGAATGAACCCCTTTGGCTTCGCAAAATAGAACAAAATACGATATTCTGACCAAACCAAATATGCACATAGATTTACTTTTAAATGCCCTACAATAATTGTACACGTTGCAAATTAATACCGGCGCGGATTCCCGTACTCTACTTTCCATTCCCAAACATTATAAAATCTTCCTCGGGCTCCCACAAAGTCGCGGCTTCATCTACAGGCTTCCAATCACCTGACTCACAAATCATATCTCAACTCATACGACAAATCTCTTTCTCAAACTCGACGACTCTCACTAACAAAAGAACTGGAATAAAAATCCTTACTAGAATCCCCGACGCCTAATAACGCACAATACTTTAATAATGAACAACTTCGCATAAAATGATCTCGTATTTTAAAACTGGATTTCCACGAAAGTGACTGACAAATTTACTGTTATTATTGTCACTCAGACACGGTTTGAACGGACATAGAATACGTTAGACTTCGTGACAAATTCACCGATCTGCATTACTCAACACTACGTACAGCGCTTCCATCCGATTGAAAATGGGTAACCAGGGATACCTTTTGCACCAATTCCATCAAAATTCCAACTGAAAATTTTGCGTCGAATAAACATCTTAATTTGACATCACCAAATATGAGCAATAAAATACACAAAAATGACGATCTACTTTGGACGTGATATCACTTCGAAACCCTCATTAGTAACTTTTACAACATTACACGGCACTCGCAACACTTTAAAAAATTATCCAAGCAGAAAGTAAAACAGATGACCCTTTTCGTTATATTCTGACATAGACGATAAAACATGTGGGTGACCAACTGGGTCATAAATACCCACTTTAAATACATATAAATTTGACATCATGAAACAAGATGTAGTAGGCGTTAAAATGGCATGTCACGTACCTTAAGTCACGCCAGCGTTCATCTTTGGCCTCACCGGCGGCCCTTTTTCATTTATATAGCCGTTTTTACATTTTTGGCTGTACATTGCATTTTTCTTCCTTTTTCCTTGAAATAAAGCATAAAAAAGAAATGCCCTTCACTTGTTGATCTTGCTGATCGCACTCGACTGATAGTATGTATTAACCGCACACGAATTACTTTCCTTACCGCACACAAATTTACAAATAATTCTTCGGTATTTTGACCGTCCTTGTTATACAATTACTTCTGCTCAAAGAAAAACCATCTCCACATGGAGCCAAGACCTCAGCCACATCGGCTAAAATCTGTTGGTTGGACTTTGTCTACTTGTCGATCGATTTACAGAGCAGTTCAACCCTCTGTCTTCAGCCTCACGATACAAAATGCAGGGGTTTCAACATGGCGTGGCTTCTATATTTATAGCCATTGCCCCCTCTCTCCAGGCATTTTCGCTTTGCCGCCAAGAAAACTTGCGTAAGTTTTTCGACTTAAATAAACTGTATTTAAAAGAGTTTTGATGTAACCACATACTTGCTATATTGATATTGGTAGTGTTCCTGAACATTTAAAATTTATTCGTATTAAATTAACTGGTTAAATAACCTCATTTGATAGGCACTATTGTTTGTCGACTTGGGTAGGGTAAGCTAGACACGCGCGTCCATCTAAAATAATCCCCAGAAATGGCTTAGCAGTCTCAAATCCGTCTTACTAAAGACCAGTTTTCTTATAGATAAATACAAGACCCTCCTTATATTGCGCTGACCACTAATTCTTTCATTTAATTATATTTATTCAGTATGAACTTTCTTCTGTATCCATCCACTGCCGACACGTGCGGATGACGTCACGTGTCATCGCGTGGGAATGAAGGTAGCCACCTCCTTGCCACGTGTCATTCCCGTGATATCAAGAAATGTTCAAGCTCCTCATACAATTGACATGGGGCCTCATGTAGTAACTTTCATACTTAAAATTCTTAGGGCACAAAGGTCATGGGTTCAGTATGTATGTATGTATGTATGTATGTATGTATGTATGTATGTATGTATGTATGTATGTATGTATGTATGTATGTATGTATGTATGTATGTATGTATGTATGTAATGAACCCTTTAGTAGGCATGTCGCAGGCTAATCACCTGCTCTAGTCGTCAGCATGAAATTGTAGGCTCTTGCGTTTCAAGGTTACTTAACGATTCTTCGTCAATTGCTGGCATGACTATTGGGTATCAAGGAAGACCTACCTACTTGAAATTAGAAGCTCGAGTAATCTAACTATATTTATTAATTCAAAACAATCGCATCAATATGATGACGAGAGTTAATTAAACAAAGAACCTCCGTTGCTCAGACGGCAGCGCGTCGGCCCCTCACCGCTGGATACCGTGGTTCATATCTCGGTCCCTTCATGTGAGATTTGTACTGGACAAAGCGTAGGCGGGACAGGTTTTCTCCGGGTACTCCGGTTTTCCCTGTCATCCTACAATCATTAATACTAATCAGTTCGGGAGTGGCGACCCCATCGTACCCATAGCCTATATATTGATTCATTCATTACGTCCCTGACCCGGCCAACGCCTGGAAAACAGATTGTAGGTTTTCATTCAGTAATTAAACAAATGTGACAATAATAATAATTGAGGTCAATGACCTTAACACAATGCTGAGGCTGGACGATTTCAGGATGAAATTAATGATGACAACATGAAAATGCCCGAAGGGCTATTTAAAGCAAAACCGCTCGTGAAGTTTGTACGAGAACAACAGCAGCAACAACCTGGAAGTTCAGCTGTTGGATTCCATAAGTAACAGCGGGTTAGTTTCTTACATTCTGGAAAATCTAATTATCTTGAACTGATCTCCAGAACTTCTTCTACAAACTGACGATTAACGCAGCAAGAGTCACCTGAACCTTTAATTGAATCTGAGTAACAGCCAATTCACATTATGGGCCGACCACTACCATTCGCTAAATTTAAGATTAACTCAACGTGGCTGATGGCCAAACGTAACTCTAAAATCAAGATCACGATAATTATAAAATTAGTGAATTTACACGCACCTCATTTGCCAGTGATTTCACATCAGAGATTCAATGCCTCACCTGCGAACCATGTGACCTTGCTGCAGTGGGGAGGCTTGCACGTCCCAGTAAAGCAGATAGCCGAGCCGCAGGTACAACAATATAGTATGGGTATCCGTTGAGAGATCAGAATAACGAATGGTTCATCGAAACGGGAGTAGTAGAATTTCGGAAGGTGCAAGGGCGGCGACCTAGATGATTGACTGATACGGTCTTGTAATAATACTCAACATGGCTTAGCTGTGTTGATATTGCTACACGGCTGAAAGCAACGGGAAACTATACCCATAACTCCCGAGGAAATGCAGCTCTCTCTGTATGAATGATGGCTCCCTCCCGGGTAAAATAGTCCGGAGGTAAAATAGTCCCCCATTCGTATCTGCGGGTCGGGACTACACGAGATCGGGGATCATTATTAAGATGGATACTGACATTCTGCGAGTCGGAGCGTGGAATGTAAGAAGTTTGAATCGTTGTGCTTAGAAAATCTGAAAAGGGAGATGGATAAATTGAAGTTAGATGTAGCTGGTATAAGTGAAGCACGTTGGCAAGAAGAACATGACTTTTGGTCAGGAGACTACAGAATTATCAAAACTAAATCAAACAGGGGAAATGCAGGAGTTGATTTAATAATCAATAAGAAAATAGGACAGCGGGTAGGCTACTATGACCAGCATAGTGAAAGGATTATTGTTGTTAAGATAGACACCAAAACAATGCCCTTCACAATAGTGCAGGTCTATATGCCTACTAGTTCAGCAGATGATGAAGAAATCGAAATAATATATAAAGAGATAGTGGATTTAATACAATATTTAAAAGGTGACGAGAATGTGATTGTGATGGGAGACTGGAATGCAGTGGTAGGCCAAAATGGAGAAGGTAATACAGTAGGAGAATACGGATTGGGACAAAGGAATGAAAGAGGAAGTCGGCTGGTTGAATTCTTCACTGATCATAATTTAGTCCTTGCTAATACGCCACAAACTACGGCTGTATACGTGGAGACTTGGAGACACTGGGAGGTATCAAATAGACTCCATTATGATTAGGCAGAGATTCAGAAACCAGGTGATGGATTGCAAAACTTTCGCAGGAGCAAACGCAAACTCTGACCACAACTTGTTTGTCATGAAATACCATCTGAAGTTGAAAAAATTGAAGAAAGGAAGGAATGCAAGGAGATGGGATCTAGACAAGCTGAAGTAAAAGAGTGTGAGGGAATCTAGAATGGCTGAAGGAGAAGTTCAAGGATATTTAAGGCTGTATGGTCCTACTAAAGGTAGATGATTCATACAGGAAAATCAAGGGAACCATTGGAGAAAGGAAATCTAGATGCATGGATATTAAGAACTCAGATGTAAAACCACTTCTAAGGAAAGAAGGCAAAGCAGAAAGATGCCGGGAACATATCCAACAGTTGTTTCAAGTACAGACATAGTTAATTTGGTTCTGGAACTAGAAGAGCCTGTTGATGCTGATGAAATGGAAGACCCAATTTTGAGGTCAGAGTTCGACAGAGCTTTGAGACTCCTAAATAGGAATAAGACACCCAGAATTAATGGCATTCCCTCCGAATTACTGACTGCCTTGGGAGGAACCAGCATGGCAAGTTCATTCCATGCTGTGTGTAAGATACGGTATATGAGACATGGGAAGTGCCTTCCGAATTTCGGTAGAATGTTGTTATACCTATTCCCAAGAAAGCCGGTGCAGGCAAGTGTGAAAACTACCGAACCATTAGTTTAGTATCTCACGCCTGCAAAATTTTAATACATATTATTTACAGAAGAATGGAAAGACAAATTGAAGCCGAGTTGAGAGGATATCAGTTTGGCTTCAGAAAAAAGGTAGGAACATGTGAAGCAATCTGATTTTACGTCTGATCTTAGAGGATCGAATTAAGAAGGACATGCCGACGTACATGGCGTTCGTAGATCTAGAAATGTAATTCGATAATGCTCATTGAACTAAGCTATTTGAGGTTCTGACGGTGATTGGATCGGATACCTGGAACGAGGAATTATCTACAATCTGTATAAAAATCGGTCTATAGTGATAAAAATCGAGGTCTTTGAAATAGGAGCAGCAATCCCGAAAGGAGTGAGGCCAGGCTGCAGTTTGGCCCATCTTCTTTTCAGTGTTTACATAGAACATGCACTAAAGGACCTCAAGGACGAATTTGGAAAAAGAATCACAATCTAAAGAGAAAAATCAAAACCCTCACTTTTTCCGATGATATTGTTATTTCATCTGAGACTGCAGAAGATCTAGAGAAGTTGGTGAATGGTATGGCCGGAGTCTTGGGTAAGGCGTACGAGAAGAAAATAAATAAGTCAAAACAAAAGTAATGGAGTGCAATGGAACGAAGGCAGGTGATGCAGGTAATATTAGCTTAGGAAATGAAGTCTGAAAGAAATTAGATGAATATTGTTCTTTGGGGAGAAAAATAACTAACGATGGCAGAAGTAAGGAGGACATAAAATGTACGAATAGACTAGCGCAAGCAAGGAAGAATTTGCTTAAGAAAGGAAATTGCTCACTTCGAGTATTGATATAGGAATTAGCAAGAGGTTTCTGAAGACTTTCGTCTTGAGTGTGGCATTGTAAGGAAGTGAACCCTGGACGATAACTGGCTCAGAAAAAAGACAATAAAAGCTTTTCTTAAATGCGGTGTTACAGAAGAATGCTGAAGGTGAGATGGGTAGATCGAATCACGAATGAAGAGGTACTGAATCGAATTGGTGAGAGGAGATCGATTTTGCTAAACTTGACGAGAAGAAGAGATTAAAATGATAGGTCACATCTTAAGACACCCAGGAATTGTTCAGTTGGTTTCTGAAGGAAGTGTAGGCGGTAATAACGGTAGGGATAGACAAGGTATGAATATAACAGATGGAGGATGCAGTAGTTACGTAGAAATGAAAAAGTTAGCACAGGGTAGGGTGGCATGGAGAGCTACATCAAACCACTCTATGGACTGATGACTCAGACAACAAAAGATTCAATAATTGTAACGGTTCAAATCCCGTTACATATTATTATTATTATTATTATTATTATTATTATTATTATTATTATTATTATTATTTCATCTGTGATATTATTATTATGTCCGTATTATTATTATGTTACCTGTGAGCTTACTATTATTGTATTATTATTGTTCAATTCAATTATGCAATGTTTGTCGCTTGCGTGATTGTAGTCAAATTGTTACGTATATATATATGTGTGTGTAGATTAACAATAAAACATGTACAGTAAGAGTTGCTGTATATCAGATGAGGATGTAGTGTGTGAAATAACTTCTGACATTGTAATATTGCGAAATACTGCTGAAGTATCTGCAGAGTCAATGCTACGTCATCGTGAGTATTTAGCGATGAGCTCACTTTCTAGAAAATACCCAGGGTGCCGCCGGCGGTTTCACCATAGGGTGTAACATTTGTCGCGAGGCGGGATTAGATCATAGTTATTCCTGGAGATTGCGTAGGTGTGTCAACCAATGTCTATAAAAGGTGGCTGTATATTGTGGCGTCAGTCATTAGTTAAACGGAAGGTGAACAGTGAAGAAGATGAATGGATAAGTGAACAGTCATTGAGTGAACGAAATGGAGAGACCTCAGTCGGTCATTAAGTCAACGGGAGTTTACGGGAAGGAGAGGACTCAGTGAGTCATTAGTCATTGGTCATTGAGAGAGTGAGGCCACAGTTGCTCGGTCACTGAGTTGAAGATACGGACGGGAAGGCTTACCACGAAGTCATAGAAGGATAGACTTTCCATGAAGTCATATAGGACAGACTTATCAAGAAGTCATCACATGGATACTGAGTCGTCAGTGAAACAAAAAGGATACATCACCAAATTAGGCTTGACACATCTACAGCAAATACCAATTCAAAGGAATACTTCGTAATTACACTCAAAGTGTTGAAGGTACAGTCAAGTGAACCAGTGAGGAATAAATTTCGTGTATAATTGTTAAAGTCCGGCCAAGAAGAATTCAAACTCATGCCTAGTTTCTTTCAGTTGCAATGTTATCATTTTTATTCTCATCTGTTTTATCGCAGCAAGACTTACTATTTTACTATACAATTTAAAGAATATATTTTGTTCTATCAAATGAATTTATCGTATTATTTCAATGACAGAATTAAATAACCTCTAATTTAATGGGGAAACCGAACGCCAGTCTCATTTTCCAAGAACTTACATGGTATGTTGTGAAGAGTAAGCTTATTACCTCACACCCTAGAGATATTCAAGAATCTCATTCTCTTATTGCTGCACTGAGTTGTACCTGGCGCCCTTCAAATAACGTATGTGTAAGCAATCAGGTAAGAACCAAGTGTGAGTACAAGGTCCAACGATTGAGCATTTTATTTAATGAATATTAATTTTCATATTTTTCGATTTAAATTCAGGTTAGTATATTTGTAAAGGTAGTAAAGGAGTTAGGAACTCTTACATTGTGACGACGCAAAGTGGGACTCGAATAAATTCAGAACTTGTTCTGAATGACAGCATATCATTGGTTCAATTTGGGAAGAGTATACACACTTAAGCCAACTGAATTATTACCGGTAAATGTCAGGAGTGTAATTTTTTTATATATATTTGTATTTTGGGGGTATGTCAAAGGATTTGAAGAGGGAAATTAATTTGAGATCGCGTACTATTACTAGTGAATCAAAGATGGACAAGGAAGACAATAGCAAGTCACGTGATGACGAGGCTATTGCTTCTAAGAACATCCGAGGTGAAGTTGAAAATAGGGAGCAGGTGAAAACGATGGAAGGTTCTGAGGTAATACAGGAAAGTGCAGAAATTGAGAAGCACACTGAAACTAAAAAAGAAGTCGCGGGGGGATGAACCAAGATATTCTAAATTTTCAGATGGTCAGATTTACCGAGTTCAGTAGTAGAATGGAAGAAGTCATTGGTAGCTGTAGTAAGATGGAGAAAAAGATTGATACTATTAATGAAAATTGTAATAAACATATTAACTCCATAAGTAGTAAAATGGAAGAAATGATTGGTAGTAATAACGAAAATTTTAATGTGATCAATGATAAAATAGATGGGTTAAGTGAATCACTAAATTCTAAAATAGTTACTAAGGTAGTAGAGGTAACTAATCAAATATCTAAGTTAGAAAATAAGTTAAATAAAGAGTGTGTTGATCTTAGAAGAGAAATGGAGTTGAGTCGGAGCGATCTTCATACTCAAATTGAGCATGTCAAAGGAACATGTGCAGAGAATATCGTAGAGTTAAGTAATAAGATTTCCAATACCCGGGAAGAAATTCACGAGATCGTAGATAAAAGACTGGATAAGATCCATAATGCAGTGGTGCAAGATACGAGGGAATGTGTGAATAAGGTAGAAACGTTGGAAAAAGAGCTTGGGCGGGTCAGTGAACTACAGAACAAACAAGCATCTTTGTCACAGAAGGTTACAGAGAAAGAGGAAAAATTACAGGAAGAATTGAGAATAATGAAAGAGAATGCGGAGAGAATGGCGGAAGAAATTTTTTGAATTGCCAGAGGGTACTACAGCAAGAAATGAGAGAAGGTCAGATTACCAGAGAAATAGTAGTAATGAGTGGTTTATACAACAGGGACCAAGATTTCCCCAAGTTTTCTGGAAAACAGTTTAATCCTATGGAATTTGTAAAATTAGTCGAGAAAAGATTTGCAAGTAAGTTGAGGGATAATATTATCGAATGGGAATACGTGCTAGAGATATTGTCTAATTCCTTCATCAGTGAAAGTAAAACCCGGTTTCAAGTGTACCGTAATAATATGTCTAATTTAGGAGAATTTAAAGAGAAGTTCATTGACAAGTATTGGGATGAGAATATACAAGGTCGTGAGAGAGAACAGATTACGCTTGGTAAATATAGACAACAGGAGGGAGTGTCTATGACAGAATATTTTCTGACACACGTGCTCGTATGGAAAAATCTTAGTAGTATTGGTTCAGAAGTTGATATCGTAAGGATTATATTAAAGCATTATTCTTATAGAATTAGGGAAGCTGCCTGTATGCAGAAAGTCAGTACTATTAAAGAAATGGAGGTATTATTAGGTAGTTTCGAGGCTCTGAATGTTAGCGTAGGTGGTAATCGACCACAAAGTAGAACGGTAGAGGAAGGGGGATACAGGTCAGATAATGATCAGAGGAGTAACCAGAGAGAATCGGAAGATGGGAGGCGTGCAGATGTGAATTATGTGAGGAATTATGGACAGAATGGCTGGAGAGGGAATAATTATAATCAGCCTAGGAATGATAGACATTTAAATAGGGATAGAGGTCAGCAGAGTTACCAGAGACAATACGAAAATGGGCGGCGTGCAAATGTGAATTATGTAAGAAATTATGGGCATAATAGCTGGAGAGGGAATAATTATGATCAGCAGACGACTAATAGACATTTCAATAGTGATAGGGTTCAGCAGAGTTACCAGGGGCAATCCGGAGAAGGAAGGCGAGGAAACTCTATAGGCCAAAGTGACGGAAGGCGTGAGGATTTAAGTCATCAGAGAGAGAGTAATAGACAAAATGCGAATGGCATTCAGGGATAGTCACCGAGTCAGAGTATTCCAAACGCACAGGGAATCGAAGTTAAGTGAACAGGCCGAAGATAGAAGTTGAACAGGTATGTAGTATAAGTAGTTATGTAGTGAAAGTAGATTTAAGAGTACAGTGTGATTGTGACCTAAGTAATGTTAAGTGAGATGTTTAAGTAATGACGTAGTCGTAGATAATGAAGTAATTAATGGTAGTAGTAAGTTAGACGTAAGAAATGATATGTTAAGTGATGTAAGTACTTGTAATGCTGAGAATATGATGTAAGTAGTGAGGTAGTAACTCCGATGATAGAAATTGTGATATGAAGAAGGTAAGTGAAGTTACTATTAGATCTTATAACAGCCGTTGTGTAAGTCACAGAGAGTTAATAAAATGAAAGCGGTACCAATCAAGATTAAGATAATTGTAACTTTCAGCCATGCCTTGTTGTACCAAAACTTGTGTATTCAGTTATTTTAGGAGCTGACTGGGTTGAAAATCATAGGGTAGAATAGACTTTGATTTAGGTAGTGTGTGTTTGTTCTGTGATATAACTAGCAAAGAAGTACGTGTTAATTATGATGGTCTGAGTTAAGTGTGTTGGTGACGTGTGTTCTATTAAAGATATGAGAGGTGAGTGAAGGTGTTCCTAGTGAGAAGAAATGTTGTGATGTATGTCACGTGTCTATACGACCAGGATCCGAAGGATAGTCGTATGAGGCCGTGACGTGAGGTAATTTGAGTGAATTACAGGAGGAGTAATTTTGTTCGGTGTTAGGTAAGCATCGAGGTGTATTTAGTGATAAGTCAGGTAGAACACGTATATGAATATAAATTTGTTGTACATGACCATTCATCATTTGTGGGAGGTAAGTACCACATTCAACTTAAATATGATAGTGAAGTCTAAGAACAAAGAGACATTATGCTGGATTACGGAATAATTGAACCATCTTGTAGCCATAGTATTGATCCTTGAATTGTTGTTGCGAGGAAGGATGGATTTATTGTGATATGGAAGTTAATAAGGGCAAGACTGAATCAGTTTGAGTGACAAGGTGCTAATCAGAGTTACATTTTAATCATCTACAGAGGCGGGAAATATGACTAAATTCTCTTTGGTATCAGAGGTATTTCACTATTGTAAACCGTATCGGGAAGTGTGCATATTCCTTATAAGATCAGGAAGGGAAGATTGTCGGTATTTATAATATTATACGTATATGTAAGGAAGTACTTCACGTGAGATTTGTTGAGATAAAAATAAGATGATTAATGTTTGTGAGAAACTGGCAAAAATAAAACTAACATATGTGAATTTGCGTGTGAACCAAGTGTCGTATTGCTGCATTGGAAGAATAAGTGCTACATTGTCATGTATTGTATGACAAAGCGGAGAATGAGACATTGAACAGTTATCTGTGATGACAATGTGCAAGAAAAGTTCTCATATAAGTGATTCTTCATAAAATGTTTTGATATGTTAAAAAATGAAGAATGTTGTGTAATCATTAAAAATTATTTGTATGTGTTAAATTAAGTGCTTTACTCTTGTGAACTGTATGAGAAAGAGAGAATGGGACACTGAACAGTTATCTACGATGACAATGTGCGAGAAAAATTCTCATATATATTATATTTTATAAAATGTATGGATGTTGAAAAAGAAAATTATTGTTGTATACTCATTTAAAGTGTTTATACGTGTCAGTGTTATATATGTCATTTTGTTCATAAATCAATCGATTCTTTGTTCTTCGATTTATTTATGAGGGAGGCGAATTGTAACGGTTGAAATCCCGTTACAAGGTGATATCTGCATTATTATTATTATTATTATTATTATTATTATTATTATTATTATTATTATTATTATTATTATTATTATTATTATTATTATTTCATCTGTGATATTATTATTATGTCCGTATTATTATTATTTATTATTATTTTACCTGTGAGATTACTATTATTCTATTATTATTATTGTTCAATTCAGTTATGCAGTGCTTGTCGCTTGCGTGATTGTAGTCAAATTGTTACGTATGTGTGTGTAGTGTAACGGTCCAAATCCCGTTACAAGGTGATATCTGTATTTTTATTATTATTATTATTATTATTATTTTATCTGTGTTATTATTATTATTATTATTATTATTATTATTATTATTATTATTATTATTATTATTATTATTATGTCCATAGTAGTATTATTTTATTTGTGAGATCACTATTATTGTAATATAATTATTATTCAATTCGATTCTGCAATGCTTGTCGCTTGCGTGATTGTAGTTAACTGTATGCATATATACATGTGTGTAGATTAACATTAGAAACATGTACAGTAAAGAGTCGCTGTATATCAGATGTGGATGTGACATTGTTACATTGTGCAATTCTGCTGGCATTACTGCCAAGTCATTGCTACGTCATGGCTACGTCATCGTGAGTATTTAGCACTGCGCTCACGGTCTTGGAGTTTCTTAGGGAGCCCCAGGGGATTTCACCAATACATGTAATATTTGTCGCGAGGTGGGAGTAAATTATGTTTATTTCTGGAGATTACGTAGGTGTGCCATGCTGTGCCTATATAAGGTGGGTGTATCTTGTAGCGTCAGTCATTATTCAATTGGAAGCAGAGGCCTAAGTCGGTCAGTCAACGACAGTCAACGAGTGTGAACGAGATTGAGAAGGCTCAGTGAACCATTAGTCTTTGGTCATTGAGATAGTGAGGCCAACTATATTATATGTATTTCAATTGAATATGTGTGTGGTTATTATTACAGTAAAACGTGTACGTTGACCACCTTTGGTTCCGGTCCGACATGGTCAACATAGATACAGTACTGTAGGTGGTCACTTAGTTGAAGATACGGACGGGAAGGCTTACAACGGAGTCATAGAAGGATAGACCTGCAATGAGGTCATAGAGTGCAGACTTACCAATAAGTCATATAATATGGAGAGGAAACAGTCACAAGGATGCATCACCAAGTTAGGCGTGACACATCTACAGTAAACACCAGATCTTAGGATTACGCCGTAATTACACTCAAAGTGTTGAAGGTACAGTCAAGTGAAACAGTGAGGGATACATTTCGTATAAATTGTTAAATGTCCGGTCAAGAAGAATCCAAATTCATGCCTAGTTTCTGTCAGTTGCAATGTCATAATTTCATATTCTCATCTGTTTTAATCGCAGCAGTTCTCACTATTTTATTGAAATTATTTGAAGAATATATTTTGTTCTATCAAATGAATTCATAGTATTATTTCAATGACAGTAAAATATCTTAACCTCAAATTTAATGAGGAAACCGAACGCCAATCTCCTTTTCCCAGAACTTATATGGTATGTTGTCAAAAGTAAGCTTATTACCCAACACCCTAGAGATAGTCTCCTTATTCTATTATTGCTGCAATGAGTGGTAGCTGGCGCCCTTCAAATAACGTATGTGTAAGTAAACAGGTAAGAAGTAAGTGTGGGTACAAGGTCCGACGATTGTATATTTTATTTAATGAATATTAATTTTCATAATTTCCATTTAAAATGCAGAATTTCCATATTTTTATATGTTTCGAAAGATAGTCAGAGAGTTTGGAACATCTCAGTAGATTAACAGTAAAACATGTACAGTAAGAATTGCTGTATACCAGATGTGGATATAGTGTGTGCAATAACTTCTGACGTTGTAATATTGCGAAATACTGCTGTATAGAATGGGGGAGAAACTGAAGCAGGAGGTTACAGAGCAGATCACTGACAAAGCGGGAGAGATAAAGAGAATGATATTGACAGATCGCGACGTAATATACAGGAGGTAGGAGCGAGCATCGAGGTATCGCAGAAAAACACCAACAACCTGATCTCCGTAGATAAGGACATGCAATATGTCAAGGACAAAATAGAGTTGATCGACTTGAGAACGAATAAGGAAATGGAGAAGTTAAAGTGTTCGATACAACACAGTAGTATTGATAGGGAGCCGAGCCACCAGCGAACCAGCGCTAATTAGTGAATTACTAATCTTGCCTAAACCTGTTGAGAGATCGTCTACACCAAATATAACGGGTGGAGCGCCGATATACAATGTTTTCCATACGGCAGATTCAGCGACATGGACGACCGTACGCCACGAGCTTTCCTTAGAGAGATGGATAATTATTTTGTAGATGCCAGGGTACCACAGGAGAGAAGGCTGCGTGTAATGGAGAATTTTCTACCAGATTCCGCCCTGAATTGGATGTTAACGTTTCATTACACGTTTACAACGTACTGCACCGGCTCACCTCCTGAGTCCCAGACTAACCTTAATCTCATGGGTGATCAGTTCGTAAAAGATAAAAAAATTTAATAAAATAATCAAAATATATATCGGCGCACCAAATGAACACAGGGATGAACGGGGCGTGCAAATTAAGGTAACGGGGGACGGCTCGTTCATGGATGCAAATTATGGACTCCACAATAGGACTGGGAAGTGACAACTTAAATGGGCATACTGGCCTAACTACAATAAAAAGATATGGAAAATGTTTCCTATTGAAATTGCAATGAGGAGCAATTTATTGACTTATTTTGCAAACTGCACATGATGACAATTGTTACATTGGGAAACTTCCATCCTGGAAAAGAAATGACATAATACTTGGATTCACCTCACTTCTCTGGTAGAGTAAAATATTTGGTGAATTCGCTCCATTGGTTACTAGGGATCGAATCCACATCCGTATGAGTGGACGTTTCACCGCTGGAGATCTTCTTTCGGAGACGAAGGCATGAGAGTAACTATTTACTGTCATCTCCCCGCTCCGTTGGACATGAGTCACTTCCGGTATGTACATTCAGGTGAGCCGGGCCCCCATCGTGGAAATGTTATCGTATTTAAAACGGGAATTTATAGTACGGACACACTCTAGCCTATATTTCCAGATTCACAAACATGCCAGGTATAGCTCATTAACTCAAAGCTTATCTCAATATTTACTTTTGTCAATACAAGACGTACGGAAAGGTTCATTACTATGCTCTGACAATGAAGACATGTGCCGTCCGTGGATTATTTCGCATCTACCGCTAACAGTCTCCCCCGTGGAAAACCAAAATCTGGTTCCGACCAGTTCGACACATGACGACTGTCCCTATCATATCTTCCTACGATTATTAAATAATTATCATTATCATCCTATATCTGATCATTATCATATTCTTTGATTACCATCAATTATTTTATTATTATCATTAATTTCAATTATAATCCTATATTTGATTATTATCATTTGTCATCCGGGATGATTATATGCCAACCATTGCCGACGTTTCAAACGAAGGGTCGTTCTTTATCGTAATTTATCCGCACAAATTAATGATCAGTTTCATAATAAATTATTATTATTATTATTATTATTATTATTGTTATAGTTATTATTATTATTATTATATTCGTAACACTGAATCATCGTCCATTAAATATCTTAATTTCCTTTCATCATAATTATTATTCTCAAAATACAATTTCAAGTTCTTTTTCTTCTGATTCTTCAAATTTTTCTTCTTCTTCTTCTTCTTCTTATTCTTATTATTATTATTTATTTTTATCAGTGGAGAGTAACATTATAGCACCACTTATTCATCATGGATTTAATATTTTACATTGATCTCACCATAATTATTCTCAAATTAATCTAATACATTCTTCCTATTATTTCTCTTCATATTATTATTATTATGGTAACTTAATTTCACGTGTTACATTACTGTTAGCGATATTTATGGTTAATGCATAAGCTTTCACAATTTCGGTCTACTTTGGCACTAAGCAATTGATTTAAGACAAGATTCACTTGGATTATTATTATTAAAAATGAAAAGTTTGATATTTTAATTTCCCCTCTTTAGAATTCAGTCACATATGTTAAATCCCGTTATGAACCACCAAGATCTGCTTTATATCCGTCGGGACAACACGGCATTCGGGACCGCACCTTCAGTTTCGTACTGCCGTTAATTTCATGAGGACACATGTCCTCCCAAGACACATCTCACAACCTATGACACATCGCGGCTGGGCAAATACCTCCAATGCCAGCGATTGCTAAACTATTCCTTCCAATTCATTTGAAGTCCATTTTTTTATTGGAACTCTTCAAACATTTAATTCATAATTTAATCCTCGTTGCGGGGATTCTGCCACTCATAACACCGGAATCGGCATTTTATATCCTCTTAGGCCTTGAGATTCATCTATTTCATCATCACAAACAGTACGGCTCAATTTTACTTCATGCCGGATTTTAGTCCTCATGACTTCCAACTCTAAGTATGGGCTCAAACCACTCTGGGCTTTCAACATATCGTGACCATTCTATTCACGTGCCTCTATCGCTTTTAAACAAAGTTTAATGGTTAAGATAAAGTCCAAAAACATGAAATCAACAATTTACGTAAAATCAAACTTACTGCCCGAATTAAATTCTTTAACGCTACATGTTATCTCCACATTGATTATTATTTGCAATAGCCAACTCACGAAGCACTGTCATTATTATTATACTTTAACTTGCAAGCCCACAAAATCTTATTATTATTATTATTATTATTATTATTATTATTATTATTATTATTATTATTATTATTATTATTATTATTATTATGACCTTCCATACGCAACACAAATTTTACACTCTCTGGCACCTTCATAATCTGGCTGTCTGGTAAAAAATATTCATACTAAAATACAAATAATCACCGCAGTGATTGAAAATCAAATAAATGGGTTAGCACAAAAAGAAATCTAACACTTGAAATGAACTTAAATCAAAGTATTCACAAACAGCATGCATTAATTGAAAGAAATATCCCATATTTATATTATATACAACAAACAAATACTCAATTAATTAATCTAACCCATAATTACGTTAATATAAATTAGTTCTTCCGTCTATTTCAAAAATCATGGATTCGGGAGGAGATCCATGTTAAGTAACCATGATTAATCTACACTGAACCCCGTTTTATCGTGATAACATCCCCAAATATTAAATTTGTGTACACTTGAAATGAACTTAAATCAAAGTATTCACAAACAGCATGCATTAATTGAAAGAAATATCCCATATTTATATTATATACAGCAAACAAATACTCAGTTAATTAATCTAACCCATAATTACGTTAATATAAATTAGTTCGTCTGTCTATCTCAAAAATCATGGATTCGGGAGGAGATCCATGTTAAGTAACCATGATTAATCTACACTGAACCCCGTTTTATCGTGATAACATCCCGAAATATTAAATTTGTGTACTCATTCCTATGTAGAATTCCATTGTCTCGTAGCGGATGAGAAGCCTCATGGCCCCATGGTGATTTACTCGTTCATCATATCGCACTTTAAAAAATTAACACATCAAAACACTTCTGGGCGATTACCCATGATTAACATCTTACTAGATAATTACAATGATTTATACAAGAATACAAAAACACTTATAGGTACCTCTAGACCCATTACATTTGCACAATATTATTCTTCCTTGAGCCCGAACCACGAGTCGTGACACATTACGACGAAGTGTCGTTTCATTCGAACCGGCGCGTATCGCGTTCTTTAACCCGCACTTCCTGACGTATACGATGCCGTCTTGTGATGGCCTTGCTCCTACAGTTCCCTGCTACAATAATTGTTACACCGTCTATCATGAAATATTTATTTCAGGCTCTGAACACTGCCTTCAAAAAGTACTATAGGCATTCCGTCGATCCTTTAAATTCCAACACATGAAATGTTGAGAAATATATTATTTCCACATACAGTGATACTGATAATTTACACTCGATATTCTGAAAAATTATCACCGTTCGTCTTCACCTTCATGACTACTAACGTACTTTCAACTCTAACAGAATCTATAATGCGTTTTCTGGTACTTAGTTACAGAGTCACCGTATCAGCGTATCAAATTATTTCAAACGACTGGTTGATGTGAAACTCGACTCCCTAGAATATATGGTCGACCTGGTTTCGCGCGTGGGTCATCCGTGGTCATACCAGAGGGAGGGGGTTGGTTATCCTAAATCGGCATTTGCAGGTGGATTTGGATCTCTTAACGTATCCCACTTAATAAACTGGCGATACACATTCACGTGTCGTATTCTGATCTTATATCGTTCGGCGATCACGGAGATATTACTTGATATCTGTCCTCTACTTTTCGCGCGCTAAGTCGGCGTCCCTGATGACGTGATCGTCTTGACCAATGGTGAGCTAGCGTGAGTCATTTCCAAGAATTCCTTACTTTAATTCATTACAATTACAATTAATCAACATTGGGATGATATCACAAAAATCCCCTCTGTTCAAATTTGTGGTTGGAATAATTTAATTATTTTTATCGGAGAAGCTAACTGGAGTTCACCTTGGTTTCTCTTATGTTGGCGCATCTGCGAGTCTCTGATGAATTATGTCATTGGCTAACACTGCAGCGAATAGTTTATATATCTCTTCCTTACAACCTGACAACAAAATGCCTCGAGGCGTTGGAAACTCTATTTCGTCAGCTTCTCCGTATTTTGTGACACACCGGCTGCACCTTGTTCAGAATTAGGACTGTTGTTGTGAGTTCTAGATTTAATCCTCTTAGCTTTCGACAAGGAAATAATACTACCCATAATGACAGGCTTAACTCATGGCGACAGATTGTCGAAAATACGTCTGACTATGTTGAAATTATTCCTTCCACACCAAACTGACACTGTACATAATGTAATATTCCCATATGTCTGCATTTGTTTTATATTATCAAGTCATAATAACTAGAGCCCATCTCATCCGGGTACATTACGACGAATTTAAGGCAGCGTTCCTAAGGCAATTTTGGGACATCGGGGTTCAGCAAGCTTTGCGTATGGAGCTGTACGCCAAGAAGTAACTTTAATCGTCGTCCGGAATATCAGAACAGAAATATGGAATCCCAGAGATACGTAGAAGAGTTGAGGGACAAACGTCAGAGAGAGGTTGATTGGAAGACGGCCATTCAGAGTGGTACAAATGACCAAGACCATCGAGCAGAGAGTGAGGCCTACCGCAATTACCGGCAGGCGGAACAAAGCACGAGTTTAAACACTCAGGCACCAGATGTCGGCCAGTCTACTGGCGCGTGCCCAAAATACACTCGACAATGACTAAAGGACAAAACATTCCGTACTTTGTATTTAAAACCATATTTCCCACCAGGGCAGGTTGGAATCGACGAAGCGCAGGATGATGATGATGACCTGGAAGAGGAAGAAGAAGAAGAAGACAAGCCGGATCCCGTGGAGGCGATTCCTGAGGCAGAAGAAGAAGAGGAAATGGAAGGAGTGAACTTGGCTATGTGTGAGGATCCAACCCAGCTACAAGTACAGTCATGTCAGCAATGTGATAGACACCAGAAAAAAATTGAGACTCTACTCGAAATTGATTATGAAGCTAGGAAGGAGAAGGAACAATTGTTGGCTGAACGAAAGCAACTACTAGCGGAGAAAGAAGTAGACGTAGAGTCACAGTGTTAAGGAAGGAAGAATCATAATATATTTTAAAAATACCAGACGCTGTCTCGTATTTTTTACGGGGAAGGAGGAGAAATGAACCATATCATCATATGCTTCATTGGCAAATTTTAATCGTGATAGAACACTGTGGACCCATTGCGCAATCTGGCTTTGTGTGGGAGTCTGTTTGGAAGACGGTTAGGTACCTGACCACGCTAGCATAAGGGGAGCGGCCCGTGGATGGCTTCAGACAACGAGTTTTATTTAAATTTGAACGTGGTTGCTGGAAACCGCCGCAGTACTCTTTGTCAAGCCAGTTTCGAAATCCGCCAATCACGAGCTAGTAGGAGGACTCTGCGAACTGCCCAACCGCGATGGCAGGATTACCAACCCTCTAACTGCATCTTTGAAACAGTTTCATTTATGATAATAATCTGTCATTTCGCCGATATTCCACAGTTCTAATATGTCCAGATAGACAAGTGTAATTTTTTAGCTTGTCTGAGAATATATTTGGTGGCTACTGAAGACCTAGATGTTATTTCGCATTATCAACGGCTTCTCATTCAAACTAAACCGCCGCTCAACAGACTTTCTATTCTTCAGAAGGGAGTTCCGGCCTTTGAATCAACTCTGCGAGTCTTTATAACTGCGAGTAGCAAGGGAGCGTCACCTCATTCTCTGTCTGAATTTCGTGCCGGTTGGTCGATCGCCCGCCGAAGACCATAGTTAATAGAGGACACATTGTTCTGATATGTGAGAACTGAGCCAGTGATACGTGTTCGAGATAACACAATTAATAATTGTAATCAACTGTGGCACAATGTATGTGCAGTATATTAATTCGATCCGGGGGTGATTAGTATATATGTAATAATAACAGTTCGCGGGCACGATCGGGGAACTCTCGTAATCGTGTGTTGCGTTGCCGCGCCAAGGACTCTTCACGTCCGGGCCGAATTGCCCTTAAATTAATGGTGAGCGGGACGAACTAATTTTTCGCTTACGGGTCGTAGTCAATTAACGGCCGAGCATTAAGGGCGTGATCTTACACACGTGTATGACTAGCGGCGAAGAAACGGTGCCTAATTCAACTGTTTACAGGAGCCACATCAATCAGCGCTATGGAGCCCACGCCGAGCATCGATGGAATGACTTCCCACATCCTGAAGACTGAGATGACCATGGCCTAAGTTCGCGATGACGCCAGTGACCATGTAAGTATCATGGGTGATCAAGCCGGCGCAAGATAAGCTCTTTGTCATTTTTAGCATGCCTGGGTAATAGTTGCACTCTAGTTTAGATCATATGTGTATACATAATTTAAAGTTAATTGTCAGCCAGAGGGCACAGTGGTTTTGTAGTTCAATTTACAGTAATTACGTCCTGGGCTGGTGCATGCCTTTATTTTCCTTTTTATTTTTTTGTTAGTTTAGATGGGTTTGAGGGTATGTCAGTGTAGTTATAGGAGTGTTGTTTTATGTTTTTCAGTGTATTCCATTTGTGGTCAGTATGCAAGCTCTGATCGTCATTTACAGAGGCTATACGCCGGTGATGATGTATGGGAGATCAGATTACAGTTGTAGTTTTATTATGTATTTTTTTTATTCATGCATGGGAATTTCAGATGTGATATCCAGAAGCCAAGTCGCGGAAATTCAACGTTGTGTAATTAGGGTCATTACTATTCAGCGAAAGCATGACTGACGGTCTTATAGAACAGTTGAATGGTCGAATAAGATGCCAGATGTGCACGTATAGATGGAAGAATGTTTAACCTGGGGCTGGTTATGCAAGCCGTGAGAATTCACGAGGAAGTTGTTGTATACTTTAGGGGGTGCTATATTTAGACATTTGAAGGAGGCTGGAATTGCCGTAGTCATGATATGAGGAGGGCGAGAACCCATATAATGCCGAGTGCAAGGCCCGAGTTGGTCTCGAGATTTATTGTATGCGATGTATGTATTCAAATGAAAGAGGCTAAGCCCTTGTTGATGTGTGTTGGTCTTTAATCTGCGAATTGAGATCGCTGGTCATTTTATGCAGAAAGCAGTAACTGTGTTGTGAATTTAGCCTTGTCTTCATAAGAGAGTTTGCAGGTATACGCACCCCGTGTCTTGAGAAGTAAGGTGTACTGCCCCAAAGGCCATGCTTTGTTGAAGGCTTGTCAGACCGTTATGCGTGTGTCTCCCAAGACAATTAGGAAGTTACAGGTAACAGCTGTTTGCGACAGTGAAAGTGAGCCTTAAGGGATTGCCCTTGCGTCTGACTCATTGACGTAACCCATGTACCGGCCTGTTGAGGAGGATCCCGCTGACCACATGTGGAGCATTTATGCATATTTCATGTTGTTATTTTACAGGTTTCATACGCCTACTTTATTTACATGTGTTCTCATGCCTGTCTGGTTTGATCGATGACATGGGTGTGATGATGATGGCTGATTGTTTGTGTTTGTTTTGTTTCCTTTGTATATGTGTCGATGCGACTAGCGTTGCTTTAGGTTAATTTTTCTGTGTGTTTTATTGGCTCGGTAGCCAATTAGATGGTCGCTGGCCTCGATGCCATCAATTGCTATGTGGGCGGCTACATATTTAAAATCTGTGTAATCATAAGTTGCAGCTCAGGGCTGAATTGAATTGACTTTGTTATTAATATGCAAATATGTATATTTTGGATCGGTTACTAGTGTGTTTAACTATCTACCGCGGTCATGTATAGACGCTTTTCGTAGCGCATCCCATAAGGGAATTATGACATTGAAACGAAGCTTGCGTCGACTTAAATTAAAATGTATTCATCCGAAGTCAATCCCAAGTCGTGTTTTTCTTAGTAGAGCCGAGTCCCTAGTGTATACATTTTGTGTTTTACATGGACATGTGCGGGGCACATATTTTCTTTGATTTTATGTGGCCAACAGGCTTAGTGTTTTTATATGAAGGGGTCGGGGCAAAAGAGTGCCAAGCAACATTTTTGTCAAAACTGAGCTGTCGGTGCCATTTGTTGAGGGTTATGATAAGCTATCAGTAAACACTGGAAACTTCCATAGAAACACATTCAAGTGGCACTGCATGTGACTTTCATCTTGTTGCCCCCACCAGTTCTTAGAAACACTCGGAGCAAAACAGTGTCAAGCAACCAGGAGACGCAGATTACCATGGATTGTAGGAGGAAGCTTGTGTTTTCGAGTGATTCTGAAGAATATCTCAGTGATCCTGATGTAGACGCTGACTATCTTCCTTACATAGCATGCGAAATTTCCTCTGAAAATGGAAGTGAGGTAAGTTTTGCTTGGCATTATTTTGGCCATAACTAAAGTTTCCGCCATTGTTGCTTGGGGTATGTAACTTATTAAGTCATTAGGTTATGTTTTAGGAACCGTTATAACACACTCTTGGATCTATAGCAAGTGGCTTTTTCAGTTCAAAGTTTACTCAAGTTAGTTTAAGGCCTTTGTTGACCAACATTCGCAAATATTCATTATGTGTCTTGGCACTATATTGCTCCAATTTTAAATCTGTTGCTGTCAGTCATCATTTTTCTCAAGAAAGGTTACATTGTCACTTGCGACCAGAGGTTTACACGAGTTAACAGAAAAACTAGTGCATAATTTTGCAGCATTCTTGTTAAAGTATCGTTATTAGTTACATAACAGAGGATACAACATGGGTATTTCTCGTACTAAGACTTGGTGTTTTGCACTGTTTAGGATATCATGGATCATTCAAGGATACCGTAACATTCGCCTGAGAAAGGCCCGAATTCTAGGAAGAGAAATAGACGTATTACTATACAGATGAATAAGAAGAGGCGAAACGAAGGAAGAGAATATGTAGCGCAAAAGACCGGAAAAGTTGTTCCAGGAGCAAAAGTTGGAGAGCTATGTCGCTGTCCCCTGAGATGTTTTGAACTTGAAGAACAACAGATATTGTCAATATTTAATGGGTTTTGGGATTTCGCTGATTTTGATAAGCAAAATGCTTATTTATTTGGATGTATTGGAGCTATTTTTGTAAAACGGAGATACAGGACACCTGAAGGATAGCCAAGCTACGGAAATTGTGGACATACAATGTAGGCATTCATGACTGCGGTAAAGACTTAGTGTGCATGTTTTTGTGGAATGAGAGTACCGTAGGAGAGGCAGTGACGAAATAGGTAGTGCAGATTTGAAGTATCTGAAAACAAACGCCGTCGATGCTAAAAAGCTTGTGAGTTTTTCTTATAACTGCGGGGGCCAGAATAAAAACTGGAATATAATGGCACTCTGGCCTTATTTAATTCACACTAAACACTGGTTTTTAACATCTGGCCACACATTCTTGCTATCAGATAGAGACTTTGTTAAAATTGAGAAGTACCAACGAAATTAACCGCCTGTGTACGACGCTGCCGACTAGAAATGTATCATTCAAGAATGTGGGAGAAAGAAGAAGTTCATTGTAACAGACATGAAACAAGGCGACGTTTATGACCTGGCAGCATTACAAGTTGGACTCCTAAACACCAGTAAAAAACATGTGTATATGGCATGGAATTTAAATTCACAGGCGTAATTCGATCAAATTTGAAGCAAGTAATCCATGGTTTATCAAACTAAAAAACAAGAGTGAATATGGATTTTGAAGACTGTAGGGTGCGAAAAAGAGGCAACACCACAACGTTGAGATTGAAACGAAAGTACACTACTGTGCGAAAAATAAAGAAAAATAAACTGCAAGATGTGTTGAAACTCCTGGACTACGTCCCACCCGTCCATCACCAGTTTTATCTCAGCTTGATTACTGATCCTGAAGACACTAATGAAGTTGAAGAAGTGTAGGAAAGGAGCAGCTTATCTTTTAGTTTTAATGTTATGCATATAAGTCCCTAAATTCCATATTTTGAAAAGAACAGCATAGTTAAAAGATACAAACAGACCTTTTTCCGTGATGGGTTTATCTTGATTTATTTAAATTTCTTTTCAGTTGCCAGTTCTACCCCGATTTCCGCTGCTACCAATTTAAATATTATTGGTGGAAATGTTATTTTAATTGAAGATTGGTGTTAGTTTTCATTTCTGATTAAAATAGTTGAAATATCAGACATTGTTTCATTATCATAAAATAATATTCCTAAGATAAGTGTCACTCCCATTGGGGCAATAAAGTGCCAAGCCACAGTATTCTGTGACGTGGTATTAAATGTATTGACTTTTACTCTACAAATAGCAGCCCAAAAGAAATTATGCCTGCAAATCACATACAATGAATATTACTGAACCTTTCAAAGCTATTATTACATCATTCCCGTGAATGGTACGATTTCACGATTTGAACAAACTTTCTAACTGCTCTCCCTTAAAGTTAAAAAAAATGCTGCTTGGCCCATTTTTGCCCCGACCCCTTCATATATATTTCATGTCGTAAGTGAATGGGTTAATGTCTTTAATAAATCCATTGTACCCCCATTTCTCTGTCTTATTCACGTAGTCTATGTACCTGAATTCCTGTCATGTACCTTTGGCATATTGCTCATGACGAGTTTGAATTTAGTTTTGCCCACATCAATTTTTTTTCGAACAGTAACCACATCTCTGCCGCGACTAGCTCGGAATATTATGAAGACAGTACGTAATTAAATGTATTCAACACGGTGTTTGTATAAAATGTGTCGATTACCGTGTACCAGAGAAACACTCAACGGTTGCCGTAAGCAATGACGTACAAAATAATAGACATTTACTTGTCAGGGGCTTAACATGCTCAACTCTCCTATGAACAATTATGAAGCAGTATAATACCGAACACTATATCGCTTCAGTAGCTAAACGTCATGCTTTTATAAACTTACACAAAATAAGATACGCTTTAATAAATGTAGCATATATTCAAGCAACCATGTTGAAACAAAAGTACACAAATACAAACACAAACACACACTAACATATTTCTGTGTCAGTCCTTATGCCACAGCCTACGCAGCTGTATGTCTCAAGCATTACTTATAGACCACTTATTAAGCAGAGCAGTTCATATACACATACAGTAGTTTCTGCCGCTGTCTTTTCAATATGCTCATTCCTAATACCATCTGTACCTGGGGCCCTGTTTTGCTTAGTTTTACTGATGGCCGAACTTACTTCTTCTGTTGTTAAAGGCTGGGGCTCATGACAGACTTCTGGCTGTCTGAACTGAGGCCTGGTTTCCTTCGAGCAGATAACCTTGCGCAGATGCTCCTCCCAAGTTTCCATCGGTATGTTTGGCTGGAATCTTATTTCTTTGGGGCGTAGTGCTTTATATGGATCACTCTTAACTTCCTCTATAATGTCCTGTTTTTCTCTTTCGATGTTGTCACTTATTTTCTTTTCCAAGAGCTTTTTGTACACCGTTCTTTTGGCTCTATATTCCTCGAGTACGGTACTTCTCTAGTTTTTATATTCTTAGCCTTGTGGAGTGACTCTATCGTTTGTTTTCTTTGTAAGTAACACTCTTTTTCAAACCAGGGTTTTCCTTTCCTTTCAGATCGCGGTAATACCGCTGCCTTAAGGAGTCTTTCTAGAAAGAGAGCTGCTTCATCTAAATTTTCCTTCTCTGTCAAGTTCTCGATGTATCGTTTCTGAGTAGCCTCGGCCTTTATTTTCTCAATGTCGATTTTCTTGCCAAGTGTGTTGGCTTTCTTTTCTTCTTTAGTCTCGCTTATGCTTGAGATGATCTTTGCGCTGACCGGGATGTGTTTTCTCACGACGGCTTCTTCTGAGCAAACTGGTTTAGCCGGGCCAACTGTCTTGAATCCCTTAGTACGGATGAGATCTATAGTACTCCCTCCGTTTGGACAGATACGCCCAGTCGGATTGTCAGTTAAGCAGCTTTAGACCTTGTGATTGCAGGAACTCCATAACTTCTCCGGTTTTCCCTTTTTGCTTATCTATGGCACAGTTTAGATCACCTGCTAATATAATTCTCTCATCTTTTTTTATCTTGTTCATCGCTATGCCAAGACTGTCAACAATATCCGTTGCAGAGCATTCGGGGTTGAAAGACGCTGCCAAAATTACACCAGTCTTAGTCCGTACGACGAGCATGTCATCTTCTCCCATTACAGGGGGTGAGATATGGTTTAACCAATACTGATACTCCTCCTGATGGTCTTCCTCTTTCTCCGGGCATTTTTGCTGTTACCTCGTAGTGGTAAAATCCTGGTATAATGATGCTATTATGTTCTCTAATGAAGGTTTCTGTCATTACGCAGATATCGTACTTAACTATTACGTTCTTCGTCAGTAGATTCAGGTCACCTCTTAATCCTTCAACATTTCAGTTCATGATGTTAATAGCGTTGCTGCAAGCCTCTAAACTTCCAGGGTTGCCGAAAGGGCCGGCAGAACACTCTAGAAGGCCAGAAGGAACTTTCGTGAACTCTCTCAAGATCAGTAATTTGAATCCTTATTTTGAATGCTCTTGAACCGGGTTTCTCACTAACTATATCACAGTAAATTCTACCCTTTACTTCGTTTTCTCTTAGGTATCAAGGGCAACCCGATCGCGTCTGATAGAGGGCCTTCGGCATGAGCTGATACTTCCAGTTAATGCGGCATACGAGAAGCTTCTACAAGATCTGAAAGCCAAGAAAATGGAAGTTTGGGATTCCTTCTACACTACCGAGGCCATGATGGACAGAAGGTGGATGGGAACAAATTACCAGCTGCGCCACATCGCTACAAGAATGGCGGTCCATGGTTTCCATTTTAAGTTGTGCTCAGAGAAGAAATTCCATGACCCAAGTGATCAGCGTGTGTGCAAGCTTTGTGGTCAAATCTGCGGGCGATATCATATACATGAATGCTCCAAGAGAAAGTGCTCAATTAGTGAATTTGTGAAAGACTGATAGTGATCTCCACCTGAACTAAGCAGGTGTGGATATATACAGATATGGACAAAAGTATTCATACCCCTAACCATCCAAGGCAAAAATGCTTTATTGCTGGACCAGTACGGAGTACAGGTCAAAATTACAAACTCAAACGTATACCTTGTTCAGCAGTGGTCATTACAAAGCACAAAATAAAGTGTAAGTAAATAACAGAACATAACAAAGCAACAAATGCGTACTCCATGACACTACTTGTCTGGACGTAAGTATTCATACCTTACGAGTAAAAACGGGGTTTGCACGAGTAAACAGAAACCTGTGTTGTTCCGTGGCATTAGATGTGTAGTAGATGCAGACAGAGACGGACTGATCAGCTGGCAAAGACGGTACGTGTCCAATGGCGAGGAAAACTAGGGAAACGTCTGTTGAAGAGAGACGACTTATTCTACGCCTTCACCACCAAGGAAAATCGTATTCCGAGATCGGAAACATCATTGGAAGAAGTAAACCAACTGTGCAAAGCATCACGCAAAGGTTAAAAGGACATGATCTTCTTATAAGCAAGAAAAGAAGTGGTCGTCCGAAGAAACTGGCCGCACGAGAAGAAAGGTTCATAGGAACCACAATAAAAAAACAACCACACACTACATCTTCGGCAATAGCATTGCAGCTAGCAGAATATTTCCATCATGCAGTGTCACAGAAAACAGTAAGGAGGGTCCTTCATCGTGCTGGGTATCGATCTAGGGCCCCAAGAAAGAAACCGCACATAACGAAAGTGAATCGACGGAAGAGACTACAGTTTGCAAAAGAACATGTGGCGAAAGATAATGCCTTTTGGTCGACAGTGATGTTTACAGATGAGAGTAAATTTAATATTTTCCGAAGTGATGGACGAATTTTAGTGTGGAGATGCCCTAACACAGAGCTCGATGAGCAGAATCTCGTTACCATTGTGAAGCACGGCGAGGGTGGGGTTATGGTGTGAGGCTCAATGGCCGCTTCAGGAGTCGGGGAGTTGGTATTTATCGAGGGGACTATGGACACATTTCAGTATTTAAACATCCTGAAAGAAAACTTTCGCAACAGCGCCGAAAACATGGGATTGCTAATGAGTTTTACTTCCAATACGACAATAATCCTAAACACACGGCGGAAATTGTTCGTTTGTGGGTACTCTACAACACGCCGCACACATTAGAAACGCCTCCCCAATTGCCGGATACCAACCCCATCGAACATCTTTGGAGTGAATTGGAGTCCAGACTAAGAAGACATCACATAACAAGTAAAGCACACTTGAAACAGTTACTACAACAAGAATGGGGAACATTTCATCTGAACTAACACGGAAACTGGTGTTCTCAATGCCCAGCAGGTTGAAAGAAGTAATATACAGGAAACGCAAACAAACGCGCCACTGATCGAGTTGGTAATATCTGTTTCTTCATTGAGTTGTGAACTCTTCTGGGATACAGTATGAATACTTATGTCCAGACAAGTAATGTCATGGAGTACGAATTTTTTGCTTTGTTATGTACTGTTATTTACTTCCAGTTTATTTTGTGGTTTTTAATGCACACTGCTGTACAAGGTATACGTTTGGGTTTGTAATTTTGACCTGTACTCCGTATTGGTCCAGCAATAAAGCATTTTGTTTTGGATGGGTTGGGGTATGAATACTGTTGTCCATGTCTGTGTATGTCATTGTATTCTTGTTTCATGGCCATTGGCTGCATTAAAACATTATTATTATTTGTAGACCAAAACAAGTAACTGGAGTCTGTCACCACTAGGCGTGCACAGACCTGAGTAAGCAACGCAGGGAAGGGACTTGCACCCGCCTGCACAGGTATTTCAAGCATGGACACTCCACTTATGGCGGGCCATCTGTGACACCCGTGCTTTAAACGATGTTATGCAAGTTGACACTGTGATGAGATTCTCACCCTAAAAGTGGCCTGGGAAATGGTAATTTCAAGATGTTATCAACCACAATAATTAATATACCATTTGTAAAAGGACAAACGGGGAAATAAGCTGTGTACAGTATATTTTAAGTCAACCACCTTTGATTCCGATCAAACCTGGTCAATACAAAGTGGCCACGAAGCAAACATGTACTGTACTAAAGACTTTTTTCTAAGTAAGGTGAAAATTCTCAAATTTATGTTGTACAGAAGGCCCTACTCTACTTCAAAATGTAGTAGAAACTGACATGTTCATTAAGGCACAGTTTGACTTGGATAATGTACAGTATAAATATGTCCCTATACACACTGAAGTACGGTAAAATATAGCAATGTGTACAGTATGTCCTCACTTGCCTTTCAGGATACTGGACAGTACTTTTTGTGTAACATGACCACCTGCAGTACTGTATCTGTGTTGACCATGTCGGACCGGAACCAAAGGTGGTCAACGTACACGTTTTACTGTAATAATAACCACACACATATTCAATTGAAATACATATAATATAGTTGAAAAACATTGTGCTGATATTTTAGACTTGAGCGAGTTGGCCATGCGGTTAGGGGCGCGCAGCTGCGAGCTTGCATTCGGGAGATAGTGGGTTCGAATCTCTCTGTCGGCAGTCCTGAAGATGGTTTTCAGACGTTTCCCATTTTCACATCAGGGAAATGCTGGGAATGTACCTTAATTAAGTACACGGCCGCTTCCTTCCAACTCCTAGCCCTTCCCTGTCCCATCGTCACCATATGATCTATCTGTGTCGGTGCTACGTAAAGCCAATTGTATTTTTAAAAATCGGAATAATTATGTGTAAGGCCAGCCAAAATTTGTTAGACCTTGAGTAAGAAGAGGGTGTAAACCCCTGCGTTACACCAACCTGCGCAATGCGCAAAACATCGGGCGCACTTTGCAATTAATATGCGAATCCCAAAA
The DNA here is from genome assembly GCF_040414725.1 of Anabrus simplex. Taxonomy (NCBI): domain Eukaryota; kingdom Metazoa; phylum Arthropoda; class Insecta; order Orthoptera; family Tettigoniidae; genus Anabrus; species Anabrus simplex. The sequence goes on from NC_090266.1 coordinate 804,945,082, forward strand.
GAAAATACAATGATGATTATATGATATCACGTGAAGTCTAGACTGTAGGCAGTCATCACGTCTTGAAAAAGTGAGTTACGCAATAAGGAAACCACTCCAAACCTGCTCGCCTGTGACGCATCTGTAAACTATAGCAGGGCATTGAAAACTGCCGTGTCAAGGACAAGCGCCTGGAGAATGCAGAACAGACTGGCCTTGAACCACTCAGCGGCCGAGTTTGACAGTCAGGACACCAGCATATTCTACGTCATCTAGAAACACAGGTCGTTTAGAGGCGACTTGCAGATCGAACACGAATGGGAAATAAATTATTGTGCAAAAGAAAGTCAAAATCTAAGGACTATGCCTTCTAACACACTCTTACCTCCCAGTAATAATAATTTCGTGTGGCTATTTCTAGCCGCGTGCAGCCCTTGTAAGGGAGACCCTCCGATGAGGGTGGGCGGCAACTGCCATGTGTAGGTAACTGCGTGTAATTGTGGTAGAGGATAGTGTTATGTGTGGTGTGTGAGTTGCAGGGATGTTGGGGACAGTACAAACACCCAGTCCCCGAGCCAAGGGAATTAACAATTTAAGGTTAAAAACTCCGACTCGCCCAGGAATCGAACCCAGGGCCCTCTGGACCGGCGGCTAAGCTGACTATTCACCCAAGGAGCTGGACATTCTTGACAAATAATAATAATTTAAAATATGTAAGGGTAAATGATATCAGTTGTTTTGAAACTTAAGACAGTTACTAGCTGTTTACCTCCAGGGTCATTTTTCCCTCGGACTCAGCGAGGGATCCCACCTCTACCGCCTCAAGGGCAGTGTCCTGGAGATTCAGACATTGGGTCGGGGATACAACTGGGGAGAATGACCAGTACCTCGCCCAGGCGGCCTCACCTGCTAAGCTGAACAGGGGCCTTGTGGAGGGATGGGAAGATTGGATGGGACAGGCAAGGAAGAGGGAAGGAAGCGGCCGTAGCCTTAAGTTACGTACCATCCCGGCATTTGCCTCCAGGAGAAGTGGGAAACCACAGAAAACCACTTCTAGGATGGCTGAGGTGGGAATCGAACCCACCTCTACTTAGTTGACATCCCGAGGCTGAGTGGACCCCGTTCCAGCCCTCGTACCACTTTTCAAATTTCGTGGCAGAGCCGGGAATCGAACCCGAACCTCCAGGGGTGGCAGCTAATCACGCTAACCACCACACCACAGAGGCGGACCAGTTACTAGCTACCTGCTTCAAAAGCATGGTCATTAACACACCCGTTTTATTTAATTATTTATTTAAAACATTTATAAATCGCATAAATATTGATGTTTTTTCAGTTCACAAAAGAAAATAGTTAATTATTTAATGTGTTTAAAAATACTTTTTAGTTTCTTCCAGGCTTTTTAAAATATAAAATTAGGTATTTTTCTCAAGACCTGAGGGGCGGACGGCGTTTCCTCGCATTCACTCGCGTTCCTCACCACCCCCACTACCCCCTGCGACCAACGTAGAAACCCTAAAGGGCACTCTAAGAAAAGTTGATACCAAACTGGAGCCCTTACAATAATTTTGATGTGAACTTGAAATAGAAAATAAAAAACTAAGCCGGTCTGAGTATTTGAGACTCTGGAAGCCTGGGCTAGCGTGAAAGAGTTCATACTGTGAGACATTGTGAGCTGAAAGTAACGTACTTGAGAGCAGCAGGAATGATTACTGGCCGGGCTGAGTGGCTCAGACGGTTGATGCGCTGGCCTTCTGGCCCCAACTTGGCAGGTTCGATCCTGGCTCAGTCCGGTGGTATTTGAAGGTGCTCAAATACGCCAGCCTTGTGTCGGTAGATTTACTGGCACGTAAAAGAACTCCTGTGGAACTACATTCCGGCACCTCGGCGTCTCCGAAAACCGTAAAAGAGTAGTTAGTGGGACGTAAAATAAATAACATTAAATTATTAATGATTACTGACACCGACGGGTGGGGACAATGTCAGGAAGGAATACGCAATGAATAAACAAAGGCCAAATTAAAGTTGTGTGCATACATCGGTTCATGTCAGATGAATGGCGAAGGGTAGGTTACCTAGGGGAATAATAGAGACTTGCCCATGAAGTACAACGGAAACCAAGGCGACGAGGGCCAGACTCTGTTCTAATGATTTATAGACAAGAAGTGTTAAGTAATTCAGTCCACAATGCTGTTTGCAGAGTGCGCAATTTGGATGCGCGCAGTTCATTCACGGAGACTTGCAGACTGAACACTGAAATATATAACAGTCTGCAATGAAGATGCATGTATGTTGATTCAAGCTTACGATTAGGCTTTGTAATGAACTATAAAACACTTGAATGAGTTAGGAAAAGAACAGTGTAACTCAGGGAGCAAATTTACTGCGGGGAGTGTGCCCCCAGCAACGATTTATTCCAGAAATTGTTCCTAAATTTTCAAAAATGTGTTCCTAAAATTACCCGGAGGAGAACCTTACTTTATATATAGGCCTATATATTGCACCCATAAGCGAATTTACGTAATTCATTTACAAATTAAAAGTTGAATATTTCGCATATGGGATACCACAGTTAGGCTGTGAAACTAGCAGTCACAAAGGAACTTTCTGGCGCCAGTCAGGCGGCGAGTAGAATCCACAAAACTCTCCTTAGAGCACGACCAACTTGTAAACCACCCTAACGATTCCATCCAATAAATTTTATGACACCGCCTAGGAGTGGCGACTTTCTTCTGGTTCTCACGAGAAAATCACGCGTTGAGGCCTGACCTACTTAGGTAGGACAAAAGGGACAACGACAATACCCGCCAATCCTTGGGAGGAAATGGAAGTATCCACTTTACGAAGAGCGCGAAAGTCTCAGCCAATCACAAAATTCTAAATTTGAATGAACTGTCATAAGCGGGAATCTACAATCAGTATTTCGCGATCTGAAGCCCGGTGTGGTGGTGAAAAACAGTGTCCTGACGTCTTTATAATATTTGGAAAATTATCAGTGCGAATCTGTGGTTAATTAGTGCCTAATTAATAAAATTTAACTTCACACGGAGGAGTAAGAGGACCCAGAAGAACGAACTGTCATGGCGGGATGGAGCCATTCACCGGAAGAAAATAACACCAGTGACGCGCGCCGTCGTGTGGATTATCCTGTGATCATTTCCCACGGCGCAATATTACATGTAAGTCAGACTGAAATTAGGAAGATTTGTACATAAATTGCGGAAACTCTAACCTACGGATGTACGATAAAGCGCTCCTGAGGGCTAGATCATTACGCCACATCCCTTCCACGGAACTATTTTCTAGGTGGGGGGAGAACTCTTTACAAAACCCAGCGACCAGGGGGTTGATTTCTCAGTGTTTCTTGAGATTCTCAGTGTGTCTTGAGTTTTCGCAGTGGTTCTTGAGTACTCTCGGTGAAACTTCAGTTTGACAGTGTGAATCAGAGCGACAATGTGACAGAGTGTGACAGCTAATTTAGTTAGTCAGCTTTACTTTTGGCTGGTAAGAAAGTGATTAGAGACACCTGTAGGCATTTTGAGAAAGCCTTGTATTATTTTACTTGGGAGAGTAACACTACAGAAATGAACACTTTAACAAACTCTTACTATTTATGCAGAGATAACAGACAAGAGCTACACTTTCAACACTTGGCTTAAATAAACTCACATTACGAGTCGAGAGGAACAAGTCCATGTTTTCAGCATAATTACATAAAACCTCTCTAACCCACGGGTAGTTTCACATTTGTTATAAGCATAAATTTCTCCACAACATTGGAACTGTATTTAGCTTGCTTTTTATCATTTAATAAACTGTTTGGCAAGCGAGATGTTTACGGGGAGAAACTTGTAAAGGCAGACAGGGAGGAGAATGACTTTTCTTTAATGAAGGCCGCAGTGGTAACCTTGAGCAAACAGTTATGTCCCGTTGGGGTGAATGTACGGTAAGCTGCTATGTAAACAAAAGCTGAGAGAACGGTGGCAGACCAACAGGTGATTTCCAGGCTGGTAGCGGGGACGACCGTCTAACTTCACGACAGGAGTCTGCAGTGGAGTGCGAGAAATACGAGTGTTTTCTGTTAACGTAAGCGTGTGTTACGCCATGGCAAATATGTGTCAAATTTGCGTGTGTAAAAATTTGGAATACCACATCAGCTTGAAGATGGAATTCTAAATTCAACATGACCGAGGCTGGAGGGTGAGCCAACATGCTGCCATCACACAGGTATGAGCATCAATAAATAATGTAAATAAATAATGTAGGACCGTGACTAATCGATGATCAATGTAGCTTAGAGTATTAGGTAGGATTGTAAATAGTTCACATCTTTTAAATAATCATAATTGTAACTATAATAATAATAATAATAATAATAATAATAATAATAATAATAATAATAATAATAATAATAATAATAATAGTAATAATAATAATAATAATAATAATAATAATAATAATAATAGGGTTATTTGTGCACTTCGTTTAGGTAGATGTTGTTTGCGTGTTCTGTAGTATGTCACTTTGACAGTTTAGGCAGCTATGATATTTGATCTATGAGTGTAATGCCGATTTATAAGTAATTTTTAATATTCATCATGTTATTATATCGTTGGTTTTGAGTCATATTTTTGTTGGAGTTTTGATCTTGTAAACGCCACCTCGATGATTTTAATGTTTATTTTTGCTTTTATGCGCATTCAGCTTGTTTTATGTTGTCGGATCATCCTTCAGATGACCGCGTCTGATAGTACTTATCCCGTGTCTTTTGCGACGATTTTTGGTAGACGCGAGTATTTATTTCTGTGTAGTTGCGGTTACACATCTTTCAACATCTGTGTTTTGAGAGGCAATCTCGCCACTTTTTTTTATATAGAAACAGTGAGTGCCACGAAACCATTGATGAGTCAGCTCTAATATTTTTTTGTGAGATGCGAAGCAGAGAATGATCAAGAGATCGAGCTAGATGATTAATATCCCTGATGATCTACGTTGATAATGGAAATATGATATTTGGACCATGTCATGAACTGTCGTAAGAAGTCGTAATGTGCACGACAGATATTTTGCCCGCCGGATACGAGCGAGGCCGTATTGTAAGAATAATGAATAATAAAGACGTCGAGAATTAATGAGCAAAGAGAATTGTGAAATGAATAATTTAACCAAGAGTGTTAAATGTGTTACGACATGGGTTATGATTGTAGGCAGAAGCCTGTATTTGTTTAAATAATTCCAGGGAAAGTAGATGCTCGGCAAATATGCTAGCCATTGTACAATGTGAGCAGAGCGACGAGTCAATGTTGTTTTTTTTATTTTTTTTATAATCATGTAAAGTCATGGATGACATGAAATAACAGTTATTGTCCACAAAGGTTGAATTGTATCATGTCCAGACATTTATCGTCTGAGGTTAGAGATTGCCGTCAAATTCGCAATATTTTTGCTACTCGCAGCGGGGTATATTTTTCTGGAGACTCCGAGGTTATTGTGCGCATTCCATCCTTATTTAATTTCCAGTAGGCCGCGATGGTGGGATATAGTTTTGCTTATTTTATTTCTTTCTGAGTGTACTTTATGACCGTTTATTTGTAGGACGTAGGCGTATGTGAATTATTTATATTTGATTTGATGTAAATAGATAGGTGTAGATAGGCTAGTTTTGATTTTTGTATTTTCTTTGTCGGAGCAATGTTTCTCCATTTAACAGATTTAATGATGTAAATAAGATTTCAGATGTTAGGTTAATGGATCGTCGATTAGGTCACAGTCGAAACGATACTAGTGGTATGCTCATACCAGGCATTTAAGTAATTACCAATTTTTTTAAAAAAATCCACTACATTTTATTTAGAAATGAAGCGATCTTTAATAAACCAATTGTATAAACTGCCGCAATGAATGAGGTAAACAAGGTGGCATCTGCCTCCATCTAGTGGTGGTACCACAAATAATAAGTTGATAATGAAATGCAGTTAGCGGCAAATTCGATAGAAATTTCAATGTACAAGGATCGCTACCATTTAAAATGTTAACATCAGGCACTTGGCCTAATCTTTTGGATTATTTTTAAGTAGTCCAGTCTATCACAGATATGCAAGTGAAGTTTAAAATTTAGATGAGTGGTTGTAACACTCAGATTGATGTTTCAATAATTTATTTGTTTAATCATGAGGTGTTTTAATAAGACAATGGTCATGTAGGAAATGAAGGGTGATGTTCATGGTTGTTTTTCTTCGAATTATTCCTGATGTGATACACTTGGTTAGTGCAGGCCATGATTATTTTAAAGTTGGGTATTTTACCAAATGAGCCACATGTGATAAATATTTGATAACTCCTATGAGTCAGTGGATTGATGACGTAACTAATTACTTTATTATGATTCAACTATTTTAATTTAGTTTGGAGAGATATTTTCTACGTAATACCATTCTGTAGTTCAAGAAGGTGGTCTTTCTGACCAGAGTTTTAAACTGAGTCATGTTATTAACTTGGAGACAGTGACAACATAGTCTGGAATTATTTAATCAATGTGTTTGACCTTCAGTCAGTTTATTAGGCAGATTATGGTGTTAGTGTAAGGCAGATCTTCAATCTTTAATTTTCTTAGTCTCATTTAGTTCATTTGTTTACATTTTTCACTAGTTCAGTTTACGTTCATTCCTTTTGGCACTTTGCATTTTATTCAATAAATCAGTCTTTTATTTAAATTTTAATTCAGTCTTTGGGTACCGTCATTTTAGTTAGTTTACCCCCCATCTTTTCATTTCCTCACTCCTTGATCGTCGGGTGGCCTCTCCTCGGGGATAGCGGACGGTCACGACTGAGGAAGAAGAGTCTACATGCAGCGGTGAGTATGATTTACATGTCATTTATTACAGGAGCAGCCGGCGCACAGAAGAAGGAAGAGTTCACCGCAGTTGTTGCCTTGAAAAGGGCACAGGGGCCGGAGTGAGGAGTGAAAAGCGTGTCGCCCACCTTTGGGGCCAGATTTGCTTATCCCCGGGACTTTGCAGTTTATATTTAATTTATTTTTGTACCCAGACTAACAGCCATGAACATAGGTTTATTGAGTGTTGATAAATATGAATGCTGTGATAGTACTGTTTGACAAGTAGTGGTATTAACTATAAATGACATGTTTTGTATAATTTTATCCAAATTTAGGATAAAATTGTTTTGTATTGGTGATTACTGTGTCTTGCATGTGTTGGAAGTATTGTTGGGGAGCCTGAAGGTCTTAGTCGTTTCTCTCAGTATACAAAATGTCGATTAGTCAGGAGCAGTGGGACAGGTTAATTAAAACCATCAGTGATTTAAGCGTAACAATTAATGAACTGAAATCCAGTCAGGCAGAACTAGCTAATGAACTAAAATCTAGTCAGGCCGAACTATCGAATAAAATAGAAAGTAGTCAGGCAGAATTAGCTATTGAACTCTAAATAAATCAAGATGAATTAAAATCCAGCCAGGCAGAGTTAGCCGACGAATTAAAATCCAGTCAGGCTGAACTTGTAAACAAGGTAGAAAGTAGCCAGGCCGAATTAGCTAACGAATTTAAAACCACACAAGGCGAATTAAAATCCAGCCAGGTAGAATTAGCCAAGGAGTTAAAAAACACACAAAGCGAATTGAAATCTAGTCAGGCCGAACTTGCAAATAAAGTAGAGGCAGTCCAAGGACAGGTTTTAGAAGAATTCAAACGGTGCGAGCTAAAACTCGAGCAAAAATTTATAAAGAGCCAGGTTGAATTGAAGAAAGAGTTACAGGCAAACCAGGACAAACTCATGCAGGCGTGTAATGCGAACAGGCAGGAGACGATGGAAGAAATAAAGAAGTTAGCAGATGCACAAGCACAAATACAAGAACAGTTAGACAGCCATAGCGCGACTGTTGAGGAAAGTATGAGGGAAACCCGGGTGATGATACAAGATCAGGGCAAGGATTTAGCTCAAGGTATCATACTCTTGGAAGGACGAATAGATAAAATTGAGGACGAGACCAGGAAAGAAATGAGTAAAGTATGCATGCAGGTTGGAGAGACTCAGGAGAAAACGAGTCACGAAATCATGACCCTAAAGTCGGAAACCCAGGACATTACAAAGAAGTTAACAGAACTGTCGGAGAAGATAGCAGAGACTGAGGGTGAGATTACACTCAGTGAGCAGTCAATAAGACAGGAATTTAACGAGGTCATTGAGGGAAAAATCCAGGCAATTAAGACCCAGGGCGAAAACATGTCGACCTTAGTCAAGCTGCTGGTAGACAAGCAGGCAACCGAGTCACAGGTAGCAAAGGAGATTAGGATACAGCCGCAGTGTGAGCAGACAGAGAGCGAGCCGATAACACAAGTATTTAACGTGGAAAGAACAATGCCGGAAAGTACACAAAGAACTGAAGCTTCCACCCAGATAATAAACATTGTGCGTACGAGTGACGATCAACCAAAGAAATTTAGTGGAACGTCACAAATTACCCCAAAGGTATATCTTAGGGAATTGAAACAATATTTCCAAGATATAAAAGCCCCAGAAGACAAGAAACTACGTATTGTAGAAAAATACCTAGAGGGACAGGCAAAGACATGGTACTACGGTTTCGTGGATACCTTTAAGACATTCGAAGATTTCGAAAAAGCTTTCCTCGAAAGGTACTGGTCCTTGTCAACACAACAAGCACTCAGAATGGACTTGTACACTCGCAAGTACATGTCAACACAGCCCACACGTTATCTAGACTTTTTCCTAACACAATTGGTGAAACTTAGACAATTAGACTCCCCTGTGTCTGACGCAGAAATCGTGCAGACAATAATCAAGCAATTTCCGTCGGACGTGCAGCGAATGCTAATTACGGCGAGGGTAGATGATCCAGCTCAAGTTGAGGCAATTTTAAGGGAGCTAGACGCCACATCAACCAGTAACGTACCGCAGAGAGTAACTAGGCAGATGCAGGAACATAGGGCTTACCTAGCTAATGTCACAAGTGAGAATGCACGAGGCAACGCGCAGGTAAACGGCCCGAATTCAGGTGCTGTACCGCGGCGAGATATGGACACGAGACGCCAGGAGGAAGAAACCCAACGTCCGTGGTATAGAAAACCTAATTATCCAGACAGGCGACCGAGATACCAGGACAGGCAGCCATACCAAAGGAGGTACCTCTCACGAGATAGAAGGCGATGGGAAGATCGAGGAAGAGACAGGCCTTATTATCCTGACCCTGAAAGAAGATGGAACGAGAGAAGAAATTACCAGCGAGATAGGAACTCGGACCCAAGGTACCAAGAGGGGCGCCGATACATTAATGACCTGAATAATAAACAGCAGCGCGATCCGTGGAAACAGGCAATCGAATCCCAGGACATGAACCCGGATATCACGGGAGCCGAAAGCCTCGAGTTCCAGCAGACAAGAGGGAGAGGAAGCGAGGACCGCAGGCCGCTCAACCCTAATGCACCAACGTACGAGGGGACCGGTGCTAGAAAATAAAAACTTCAATTACAAATTAGTAGCTCCATCAGACACTGACTCAACCACACATTTAACCATTGAGAATGAAGAATGGGAAGTAGCAAAAGTAGATTCATGGATAGCACAGCCTGAGGACTTATTAAATGATGAATTCAAGCAGGAGAGCCCACAAATTTTACCTCTACCTGTGATTAAAGTCAAAATTAATGGAACAAGTATTTTAGGACTTTTAGATACTGGTGCTAGTATCAGCATTATTTCGAGGACCCTGTTTAATGACTTGAAAGAGAGAATGAGCCTACCTGAGATCCCGGTCTCGACAGTAAAAATAAAAGGGATCGTGCCAGACAAGGTGACTACCTGTAAGTCGCAGACACACCTGGAGATGACAATAGGAAGCTCAACCTACAGTCATACATTTATTATAATGGCTAGAGTTAACTACAACGTAATTCTCGGAGCCGATTTTCTAAGGGAAACGCATGCCGTCATTGACCTTGCAGGGGGCGTTGTGAGATTCCGAAGGAATGGAGGTCACGACAAGGTTGCAATAAATCCGGAAACTGGTGAGGAGGACGAAGCAGATAACAGTACTGACGGAGAGTTCCACGATACTTTAGGAACCGAGCATGCGGATGAACAATTAAATATCTTGGACCATGAGGGGATTTTTACAGACATTTTTATGGCTGATACTGCAGAAGATATTGAGAAATCAATTAATGATAAGGTTGCAGAATTTAAAGGAACAAAAGAACAGAAAGATAAATTAAGAGCCTTCTTAATTGAACATCAGGCCGTATTCGATTCCAAAGTAGGCCTCATACCTAATTTCACGTACGTTTTCAATGTTTTGGACTGGGAACCATACAAACGAAAGCCGTACCCAGTGCCAGAGAGATACCACGAGGAGGTCAAACAAATAATTAAACAAATGGAAGAAAATGGGATAATCTCGAAGCGACCCACTCCGTACGTGAACAGCCTTGTCATAGTAAAGAAAGCCGACAATTCCCTGAGGCTGTGCTTAGATGCTCGCCAATTAAATTCCAAATTAATCCCAGAGAATGATCAAGCCATGCCTATTAAGGACGCAATTCGTCGATTTAGAGACATGGAAGTTTTTACAGGTGTGGACCTGACCAGTTCCTTTCACCATATCGTTCTGCATGATAAGTCGAAATTACTAACAGGGTTTATGTTTGATCAACAGACCTATGTTTTTGAAAGACTCCCGTTCGGAACCAGGAATTCTAGTAGCGCTCTCATACGAGCACTTGACAGGAACTTAACAGACGAAGTCAAAGCAGTTACTACTTTGTACATCGATGACATGATAATTGCAACTAAAACCTTTGAAGAAAACCTCCAAAATTTAGGTAAACTGTTCAAAAACCTTATAGAAACTGGATTCAAGGTAAATATCAAGAAATCACACTTCTGTCAGCCGGAAATCCTATTCCTAGGACACGTGATAGACGGCAAGGGAATCCGACCAAACCCGGTAAAGTTAGAAGCGATAAGTAACTTCCCCAGGCCTACCAAGGTGAAACATGTTCGCCAATTCCTTGGTATGTGTCAATTCTTTAGAGAACATTGTAAAAATTTCACCGAAGTCGTTGCACCACTACAAGACCTGCTGTGTAAGAATAACAGATGGAAATGGACACAGGAAGCAGAGACAGCGTTCACGAATGCTAAAGAATTGTTAGCCAGGAGTATACAATTAGCATATCCTGACGTCAACAGACCATTCATCCTCCAGACAGACGCATCTAAAGTGGGCGTAGGCGCAGTCTTATTCCAGGAACAGGACGATGAATGTAAAACGAAGGACTATTTAGGCTTTTATAGTAGAAAACTGAGGTCGCACGAACGGAGCTACACAACTACAGAGCTGGAAATGCTAGCTATAGTCCAAGCCCTACAGCACTGGCGAAAAGTTATTTATGGATTTCCAATCGTCATAAGAACCGACCACAAAGCTTTAACGTTCATGTTAAAATCAGCTGTTTCATCTGACAGAATTACTAGATGGTCACTGTTCGTGCAGCAATTTAATTTCACCATTGAACACTGTGCAGGCAAGGCGAACATCTTAGCTGACGCCTTAAGCAGGAACCCAAATAAACGTGTAGAGCAGGTAAATTATGTGGACTTAACACAGGAAGACCGAAATGTACTGCTCCGACTGAGCCAGTTACCAACCTTTCAACAGGCTGACCCAACCTTACAGCCGATTATCCAGTATTTCCAGGGAGCAATTCGACAAGGGGACCCTCGTTATGACGAAATTCACAAGGCCGCACAAGAATACAGGTTGTTAAATAATCAATTTTTAAAATATGCGGATAAGGATCATACAAAATTAAAGATTGTAGTCCCGAAAGAATTACAGGAAGAGCTGATATGGCATGTACACCGTATTATTGGGCACGGAGGTATTGATAAGACCGTCGCCACAATTCAGGAAACCTTTACCTGGAAAGACCTAAGGAAAACTGTCAGAGATGCAATAATTACATGCGACACTTGCCAGCGTGTCAAGGCGAACTCCTACCTTGTAAAACAGAAGCCAATTCCTATTCTACCGTCAAAGCCCCGTGAGTTATTCGCGATGGATATCTATGGAAAAATCCCGAAATCACGGAGAGGCAATCAGTTTATATTAGTCACCATGGGTGTATTTTCGAAATTTACAAACCTTTCTCCAATGCAAAAGGCCAATACTAGGTCAGTTTTGAGATGCATTAATAGGGAAATAATTCCGGCTATGGGAAAACCGGAGAAATTATTAACAGATCACGGAACACAGTTCACCTCCGCAGAGTTCAAAACAGGTTTACGGCAACTAGGAATACAGCATGTTCTGAGTTCAACACGTCACCCAGAGTCGAACCCGGCAGAAAGAGTAATGAAAGTCATCGCAAAATTCAGTAGAATTTATATCCCAGAACAGCATTGGCGATGGGTCGATATTCTCCCATTGATCACTGACTGCATAAATAATACTGTCCATGAAGCAACAGCGAAAATCCCGGCCACAGTGCATAATGGCTTACAACCGGCCAGGCCGTGGAATCCAGTGGTCAATTGTCCGCCAGAACCCCTATTATCTCCGGAAGTGTGTACACAACAGGTACAGGAGCGTTTAAGAGAGCAAGCTGACCGCAGGCTGAGAAGGGTTCGAGGAAAAAAATTTCACAAGCCATTAACAGTAGGTGAAATGGTATTGATCCGTAGACCAGCCATCTCCGATCCTGAAAGGAAGTATTACGCAAAATTCGCACCATTGTACATCGGTCCTTACCGCATTGTTCCAGATATGCAAAACAATGCATATAAAATTAGAAGTTTAGATGGAGAAAATGAAATGGTTATGAATGCATCTAATCTTAAAATATATAGAGTAGCACCAGGCGCAGCTCAAGTGAATCTCGTGGAAAAACCAAGGAGCTCAAACGCAGGAGAAGACACAAGTTCCGGCACGGAAGAAGAAGATGATGATGATGACCCGTGTACTGAAGCAGAAGAAGAAGATGACCAGGAAACCCTATCAACGAACCCAGGAGACGACAGTCATTTCGAGATTGAGACAGGTCAACAAACAGAAGAAAATTGTCCGGAATGCGAACAGAACTCAGCCGAGATACTGGCAGTCATGAAACAGATTGCAGATGACCTCGAGGAAGAGAACAAAAGTTTAGAGAGAGAAATCAGAAAAAAACTCAGACATAAGCAGAGGTATACTTCATAGTTAGGAGTATGCATTCGCTTATGGCTGCAAGTGTGTGTAATATCACTGGTTGAATTGAGAAATCTTCCACTATCGCGTAAGATTTCTAACGTCGTAAGGGAGCATTGCACCCATAAGCGAATTTACGTAATTAATTTACAAATTAAAAGTTGAATATTTCGCATATGGGATACCACAGTTAGGCTGTGAAACTAGCAGTCACAAAGGAACTTTCTGGCGCCAGTCAGGCGGCGAGTAGAATCCACAAAACTCTCCTTAGAGCACGACCAACTTGTAAACCACCCTAACGATTCCATCCAATAAATTTTATGACACCGCCTAGGAGTGGCGACTTTCTTCTGGTTCTCACGAGAAAATCACGCGTTGAGGCCTGACCTACTTAGGTAGGACAAAAGGGACAACGACAATACCCGCCAATCCTTGGGAGGAAATGGAAGTATCCACTTTACGAAGAGCGCGAAAGTCTCAGCCAATCACAAAATTCTAAATTTGAATGAACTGTCATAAGCGGGAATCTACAATCAGTATTTCGCGATCTGAAGCCCGGTGTGGTGGTGAAAAACAGTGTCCTGACGTCTTTATAATATTTGGAAAATTATCAGTGCGAATCTGTGGTTAATTAGTGCCTAATTAATAAAATTTAACTTCACACGGAGGAGTAAGAGGACCCAGAAGAACGAACTGTCATGGCGGGATGGAGCCATTCACCGGAAGAAAATAACACCAGTGACGCGCGCCGTCGTGTGGATTATCCTGTGATCATTTCCCACGGCGCAATATTACATGTAAGTCAGACTGAAATTAGGAAGATTTGTACATAAATTTCGGAAACTCTAACCTACGGATGTACGATAAAGCGCTCCTGAGGGCTAGATCATTACGCCACATCCCTTCCACGGAACTATTTTCTAGGTGGGGGAGAACTCTTTACAAAACCCAGCGACCAGGGGGTTGATTTCTCAGTGTTTCTTGAGATTCTCAGTGTGTCTTGAGTTTTCGCAGTGGTTCTTGAGTACTCTCGGTGAAACTTCAGTTTGACAGTGTGAATCAGAGCGACAATGTGACAGAGTGTGACAGCTAATTTAGTTAGTCAGCTTTACTTTTGGCTGGTAAGAAAGTGATTAGAGACACCTGTAGGCATTTTGAGAAAGCCTTGTATTATTTTACTTGGGAGAGTAACACTACAGAAATGAACACTTTAACAAACTCTTACTATTTATGCAGAGATAACAGACAAGAGCTACACTTTCAACACTTGGCTTAAATAAACTCACATTACGAGTCGAGAGGAACAAGTCCATGTTTTCAGCATAATTACATAAAACCTCTCTAACCCACGGGTAGTTTCACATTTGTTATAAGCATAAATTTCTCCACAACATTGGAACTGTATTTAGCTTGCTTTTTATCATTTAATAAACTGTTTGGCAAGCGAGATGTTTACGGGGAGAAACTTGTAAAGGCAGACAGGGAGGAGAATGACTTTTCTTTAATGAAGGCCGCAGTGGTAACCTTGAGCAAACAGTTATGTCCCGTTGGGGTGAATGTACGGTAAGCTGCTATGTAAACAAAAGCTGAGAGAACGGTGGCAGACCAACAGGTGATTTCCAGGCTGGTAGCGGGGACGACCGTCTAACTTCACGACAGGAGTCTGCAGTGGAGTGCGAGAAATACGAGTGTTTTCTGTCAACGTAAGCGTGTGTTACGCCATGGCAAATATGTGTCAAATTTGCGTGTGTAAAAATTTGGAATACCACATCAGCTTGAAGATGGAATTCTAAATTCACCATGACCGAGGCTGGAGGGTGAGCCAACATGCTGCCATCACACAGGTATGAGCATCAATAAATAATGTAAATAAATAATGTAGGACCGTGACTAATCGATGATCAATGTAGCTTAGAGTATTAGGTAGGATTGTAAATAGTTCACATCTTTTAAATAATCATAATTGTAACTATAATAATAATAATAATAATAATAATAATATTAATAATAATAATAATAATAATAGTAATAATAATAATAATAATAATAATAATAATAGGGTTATTTGTGCACTTCGTTTAGGTAGATGTTGTTTGCGTGTTCTGTAGTATGTCACTTTGACAGTTTAGGCAGCTATGATATTTGATCTATGAGTGTAATGCCGATTTATAAGTAATTTTTAATATTCATCATGTTATTATATCGTTGGTTTTGAGTCATATTTTTGTTGGAGTTTTGATCTTGTAAACGCCACCTCGATGATTTTAATGTTTATTTTTGCTTTTATGCGCATTCAGCTTGTTTTATGTTGTCGGATCATCCTTCAGATGACCGCGTCTGATAGTACTTATCCCGTGTCTTTTGCGACGATTTTTGGTAGACGCGAGTATTTATTTCTGTGTAGTTGCGGTTACACATCTTTCAACATCTGTGTTTTGAGAGGCAATCTCGCCACTTTTTTTATATAGAAACAGTGAGTGCCAGGAAACCATTGATGAGTCAGCTCTAATATTTTTTTGTGAGATGCGAAGCAGAGAATGATCAAGAGATCGAGCTAGATGATTAATATCCCTGATGATCTACGTTGATAATGGAAATATGATATTTGGACCATGTCATGAACTGTCGTAAGAAGTCGTAATGTGCACGACAGATATTTTGCCCGCCGGATACGAGCGAGGCCGTATTGTAAGAATAATGAATAATAAAGACGTCGAGAATTAATGAGCAAAGAGAATTGTGAAATGAATAATTTAACCAAGAGTGTTAAATGTGTTACGACATGGGTTATGATTGTAGGCAGAAGCCTGTATTTGTTTAAATAATTCCAGGGAAAGTAGATGCTCGGCAAATATGCTAGCCATTGTACAATGTGAGCAGAGCGACGAGTCAATGTTGTTTTTTTATTTTTTTTATAATCATGTA
Source organism: Anabrus simplex (assembly GCF_040414725.1). Lineage (NCBI taxonomy): Eukaryota > Metazoa > Arthropoda > Insecta > Orthoptera > Tettigoniidae > Anabrus > Anabrus simplex. Next base: position 804,961,207 of record NC_090266.1, read on the forward strand.
AATTCATGGATGACATGAAATAACAGTTATTGTCCACAAAGGTTGAATTGTATCATGTCCAGACATTTATCGTCTGAGGTTAGAGATTGCCGTCAAATTCGCAATATTTTTGCTACTCGCAGCGGGGTATATTTTTCTGGAGACTCCGAGGTTATTGTGCGCATTCCATCCTTATTTAATTTCCAGTAGGCCGCGATGGTGGGATATAGTTTTGCTTATTTTATTTCTTTCTGAGTGTACTTTATGACCGTTTATTTGTAGGACGTAGGCGTATGTGAATTATTTATATTTGATTTGATGTAAATAGATAGGTGTAGATAGGCTAGTTTTGATTTTTGTATTTTCTTTGTCGGAGCAATGTTTCTCCATTTAACAGATTTAATGATGTAAATAAGATTTCAGATGTTAGGTTAATGGATCGTCGATTAGGTCACAGTCGAAACGATAGTAGTGGTATGCTCATACCAGGCATTTAAGTAATTACCAATTTTTTTAAAAAAATCCACTACATTTTATTTAGAAATGAAGCGATCTTTAATAAACCAATTGTATAAACTGCCGCAATGAATGAGGTAAACAAGATGGCATCTGCCTCCATCTAGTGGTGGTACCACAAATAATAAGTTGATAATGAAATGCAGTTAGCGGCAAATTCGATAGAAATTTCAATGTACAAGGATCGCTACCATTTAAAATGTTAACATCAGGCACTTGGCCTAATCTTTTGGATTATTTTTAAGCAGTCCAGTCTATCACAGATATGCAAGTGAAGTTTAAAATTTAGATGAGTGGTTGTAACACTCAGATTGATGTTTCAATAATTTATTTGTTTAATCATGAGGTGTTTTAATAAGACAATGGTCATGTAGGAAATGAAGGGTGATGTTCATGGTTGTTTTTCTTCGAATTATTCCTGATGTGATACACTTGGTTAGTGCAGGCCATGATTATTTTAAAGTTGGGTATTTTACCAAATGAGCCACATGTGATAAATATTTGATAACTCCTATGAGTCAGTGGATTGATGACGTAACTAATTACTTTATTATGATTCAACTATTTTAATTTAGTTTGGAGAGATATTTTCTACGTAATACCATTCTGTAGTTCAAGAAGGTGGTCTTTCTGACCAGAGTTTTAAACTGAGTCATGTTATTAACTTGGAGACAGTGACAACATAGTCTGGAATTATTTAATCAATGTGTTTGACCTTCAGTCAGTTTATTAGGCAGATTATGGTGTTAGTGTAAGGCAGATCTTCAATCTTTAATTTTCTTAGTCTCATTTAGTTCATTTGTTTACATTTTTCACTAGTTCAGTTTACGTTCATTCCTTTTGGCACTTTGCATTTTATTCAATAAATCAGTCTTTTATTTAAATTTTAATTCAGTCTTTGGGTACCGTCATTTTAGTTAGTTTACCCCCCATCTTTTCATTTCCTCACTCCTTGATCGTCGGGTGGCCTCTCCTCGGGGATAGCGGACGGTCACGACTGAGGAAGAAGAGTCTACATGCAGCGGTGAGTATGATTTACATGTCATTTATTACAGGAGCAGCCGGCGCACAGAAGAAGGAAGAGTTCACCGCAGTTGTTGCCTTGAAAAGGGCACAATATATTCATTTTTTTACGTCGTACCGGCACCTAGGTCTTAGGGCGACGACGGGATAGAAGAGGGCTAGGAGTGGGAATGAAACGACCGTGGCTGAATTAAGGTACAGTCCCATCATTTACAGTACCAGGTGTGAAAATGGGAAACCGCGGAAAACCATCTTCAGGGCTACTGACAGTGGCGTTTGAACACACCATCTCCCGCAAGCAGGCTGACATGTCCTTATAAAACGATGAGAATAAGTACAGGTGTGGAATTCTGTTACTATAGATGATATCTGGGTCCCCTCTGGACATCACACCTGGCAGATACACTCCACCCAGTGAAGAGAAATACGACCCCAGTCTTTGAGGTAAGCTTAAGTTTATTTGAAGTAGGCCTGTTTTATTATCGCCTTTTGTTAAAAAAGTAGTTGTATTTGTAGAAATCACAATCCCTCGCCCCAGCCACTATGAACAATTTCGCACCCTGGTGTAACTTATTTATTTTAATCTTCTTTCTTTCTTTCTTTCTTTCTTTCTTTCTTTCTTAATCTGTTTACACTCCAGGGTTCGTTTTTTCCCTCGGACTCAGCGAGGGATCACACCTTTACCGCCTAAAGGGCAGTGTCCTGAAGCGTGAGACTGTGGGTCTGGAGATACAACTGGAGAGGATGACCAGTACCTCGCCCGGGTGGCCTCACCTATGCTGAACAGGGGCTTTGTGGTGGTGGGGGAGTTTGGAAGGATAGACAAGGAAGAGGGAAGAAAGCGGCCCTGGCCTTAGGTTAGGTACCATCCTGGCATTTGCCTGGAGGAGAAGTGGCAAACCACGGAAAACCACTTCGAGTATGGCTGAGGTGGGAATCGAACCCACCTCTACTCAGTTTGCCTCCCGAGGCTGAGTGGACCCCGTTCCAGCCCTCGTACAACTTTTCAAATTTCGTCGAAGAGCCGAGAATCGACCCCGGGTCTCCGAGGGTTGGCAGCTAATCACACTAACCACTACACCACAGAGGCGGACATTTATTTTTATACAGTATTATAATTATTAATTAATTAATTAATTAATTAATTAATTAATTGTCCGCCTCTGTGGTGTAGTGGTTAGCGTGATTAGCTGCCATCCCCGGAGGTCCGGGTTCGATTCCCGGCTCTGCCACGAAAATTTGAAAAGTGGTACGAGGGCTGGAACGGGGTCCACTCAGCCTCGGAAGATCAACTGAGTAGAGGTGGGTTCGATTCCCACCTCAGCCATCCTCGAAGTGGTTTTCCGTGGTTTCCCACTTCTCCTCCAGGCGAATGCCGGGATGGTATCTAACTTAAGGCCACGGTCGCTTCCTTCCCTCTTCCTTGTCTATCCCTTCCAATCTTCCCATCCCTCCACAAGGCCCCTGTTCAGCATAGCAGGTGAGGCCGCCTGGGCGAGGTACTGGTCATTCTCCCCAGTTGTATCCCCCGACCAAGAGTCTGAAGCTCCAGGACACTGCCCTTGAGGCGGTAGAGGTGGGATCCCTCGCTAAGTCCGAGGGAAAAGCCGAACCTGGAGGGTAAACAGATGATGATGATGATGATGATGATGATGATGATTAATTAATTAATTAATTAATTAATTTATTTATTTATTTATTACTGATACTTTCTTGGCAGCCGATCATTCGGACTGGGCACGTGGCACTTCAGTACATCGGGTGGTCCACCAGCCCCTTGCGATCCAGTTTTATGAATCCCTTCACATTTACTACAATTCTGAAAAACATCGGTCTCTCTCCCTAAAACGAGGTGATATAACGAGATGTGTGTTTGCGGGCTGGAAGACAGCAGGGATCGTGAGCGCCACTATTTAATTCATTATGGGTACCTCGAATGACCCTCTAAAACAAGAACAGATAAGTAGAATACGTATTTTAAAACAGGAGGTGGACGCACAGACAGGGAGCACGGTAATGTATAGGCTGGGAAGTGGGGATCCGTAAATTAAGTGCCGCAGTAGCTCACATGGCCAGCGGGTTGGGAGGTGTTTTATAGTGGATAGTGCTCGAGGTATGAGGTTCAAATACCAAACAAGAATTCTTTTAACAGCCAGTTGCCTGGGATGTGGTAAGGTTGCATACTTGATAGTTTCCAAGGCAGGTATAAAGCCCCTCATGATCTGTGTGGAGCACGAGTTTTTCGTTGTGTGATATAAAGACCTAGTATGGTTTTGTGAAGCAGAATGACTCATAACATGATGCACGGACCACTTTCGCACGACTATAAGTCAACGACTGTGGTGTAATGAATCAACCTACATTTCCTACGAGCAATGCTGTGATAAAACCAGGTAAATATGGAACTTCGGTACATTACCCATTCGTTACCTATCGATGCAATTTAATACGTTGACTGCTACAAGGATGACAGTGGATACTCACGCTGATGTAGTTTTAGAAGAACCTAGCATGTCATGCCACAGCAACGATGGTCAAGGCGGAGCGAGCTGGCGGTGCGGTGAGAGCTTGCATTCGGTAGATAGTGGGTTCGAACCCCACTGTCAGCAGCCCTGAAGATTGCATTCCGTGGTTTCCTATTTTCACATTAGGCTGTATCTTAATTAAGGCTACGGCCGTTTCCTTCCTATTGCTACACTTTCCAATCCCATCGTCGCCATAAGACCTATCCGAGTCGGTGCGACGTAAAGCAACATTGTAGAAAAACACAAATCATATATAACTGTTTAATGGCACACAAGGAATACGAAATGATGGATAGGAACAGGATCGGCAACGGATGAGCAATTGTAAAAGTTATGTTTTCTTTTTAATTTGTTTTACGTCGCACCGACACAGATAGGTCTTTCGGTGACGATGGGATAGCAAAGGTATAGGAGTAAGAAGGAAGCGGCCGTGGCCGTAAATAATGTACAGCCTGGTGTGAAAGTGGGAAACCATGGAAAACCATTTTCGGGGCAGTCGACAGTGGGGTTCGAACCCATTACCTCCGAGATGCAAGCTTACAGCTGCGCGCCCCTAACCGCACGGCCAACTCGCCCGGTGTTTTGGTTTTCGTGACTGGTCCTCACGGTACTTAAGAAAAATAAATTGTCACATCCGTGTCATGAGGATCACCGGTGAAGACAGATAATTCCTTATTTTCTGATCTGTGTAGAGAAGTTATCACGAACACGTTATTCGCAATTCAAGAGAAACTTATTGTGCAACCTGAGCAATCCTCATCACTAGATGGTTCACTCTATTGTGCGTCAGACTTTCACAATCTGTCTGTCAGAGCCTGTTGCTGTATTTATTCTTACTTGTTTTTACTCACGTTTCTTCAACTCCATTGTGGTAAATCCTTTCCCTCCAACCCGTTCGGCTTCATGGTTAAATGGTTAGCGTGCTGGCCTTTGGTAGCAGGGTTTTCTGGTTCGATTCCAGGCAGGGTCGGGAATTTTAATAATAATTGGTTAATTCCGCTGGCATGGGGACTGGGTGTATGTGTCGTCTTCTCACCAGTTTATCCTCATCACGCGTGGGTCGCCTACGGGTGTCAATCAAAGGACCCGCACCTGGCGAACCGAACTTGCCCTCGGACACCCTCAGCACTAAAAAAGCCATACGCCATTCCATTTCATTTCCCCCCCACCATTCCGGCCTCGTTCACCGACTCCGGACTCCCACATACCTTTCACAGTTTTGACTCACTTTACTTTTCATCTTCATTTCTCTTCTATTCTTTTGCCCTTGTCAGTCTTTCGTTCCACTTTATTTTATTTATTTCAGCTACCACATTCCTCTCCCGTCGTCTTTGGTGAATCTGATAACCTTACTGCCGATTTCGCAACACAGAGACGTAGTGACCAGGATACATCTTTCTACGAGCTAACATAGCGTCGTCATTTCCTGGTGCACAGTGAGTCATCTGGTGACGAACGAGAGTACCACTTACAGTATGATGCTTGTTATTTGAAAGGGGCCAAGCATCTGTGTCATCCGCCCCTACTTACAATAGACCAACGATCAAAGTAAATTCAAGCTCAAACCGTCATTGTTTAGAGAAGTCTTCGTCGTGGACAGACTCTGCTGAATACGGGGAGAGAAGTCTCCACGAAAATGCAAAATCCCAAAAGATTATAATGTATATCACGGGCCGTGAAGGCATAAAAATATAATAGCATTACTGTTTGTATATCGGATACTTTCCCACCTGTCAACTCACAGGCCTACACTGAGTTGGCCTGCCACCCACCGACTGTTACGTGATCGGTTGCATGACTTAAGACTCGGATAATTGTGGGCATAATTATCTTCTATTTCGTTTTATATTTTATTTATTTACATATTTTTTCCGTTTTTATAATCGAACACATATTTTGGCGTATTCATTCATAAGTACATATTCCCTATGTTCTACTTCTTAGATGTCTCCTGTCCACATTTTTGAAAGTTGGCAATTGTAGCAATTGCCTTTTTCGTTTCATCCGTGTGCCCTTGTCTTTGTGTTCTACAATATTTCAAGATAGGAATTCCCCGGTCATAAAGGACAGCAAGAGGCTGGAGCCGTCAGTCTCATTACGCGTCCATTGCCCTTATGCTATATAGTCCGTACCTTAACACGAAATTATACCCGAAGTTTCAGTTGTCAGCCGAACTTGTAAGACAGACTGGCGGTGTGGAATTGTCGTTTCAGTGAATAAGAGGAGTTCCGAAAGCGTGAAGAGCGTTAATTTGAACCGTTTTGTTTTTTTTCTTGTTTTTTTGCGGGAGTTTGGAGACGTTTTCTAAACTGACGGAACTGTATCATTTTGCAATATTTGTGAGAAACCGTAACTGCAGATATGCGTTCACACGTTACGCAACATACTGCAACAGCGTAACACGTGCCATGTGCATAGTTAAGGGGCCCATAGACGTACAATATTATTGCGCAATATCGGGGTTTGTGCAATATAATTGATCGTGTGTATTTAATATTGAAGGGTTGTGCAATATATTGTACGAAATCAAAAAAAGTTTGAAATATATTGCACAAATCGCAAAATACTGTGCCGTGTGTTGGCAATATTGTGCAATATCGCGTCCTCCCGCCGGTTGGTATCAACAAGTGGGGGAGAACGTATTTTGATGGCAAACAAACAGGTGGTGAAAAAGTTTATTTTGGAATTTATGGAAGTGTTCCGGCTCTATGGGACGTTAAGAGCAAAGATTACAGTAATCGCGTTAAAAATGGTGAACAGAACGAGGTGCTTATTGACAAATATCGCGAAAAATACCCGAACGACGACAAGCAATAAGTTATTTTAAAAAATCAGTTCTCTGCGTACAAACTTCCGGAAGGAAGTGAAGCGGCTTCGTGATACAGAATAGAGTGTTCAAACAAAATATCGGCATGGACTGATTATATATTGCCAAGTATATTGTACGTCTATGGCCGAATTTGCACAATATATTACACAACCAGCATTACTATCTCCATACGATTCTATTTATTGCACAAACCCGATTGTTGTGCAATAATAGGCAGCTAACAGTATATTGTACAATCCATTTTGCGCAATAATATTGCACGTCTATGGGCCCTTTTAAAGAAGCCGGCGCGACGTTTGCTTCCCGAAATGCAAAATTTGAGACCTGGTCCAACAAAATGGCAATTCTCACAAGATAACTGTCAAGCATTTCTTGCGGCTGATGTACCACTCAGCAAACTGCAGCATCCAGTGCTACGTGAAACGTTACAGAAGTACGTCAAACGTCCTCTCTCTAACGAGTAACGTTACAGAAGTACGTCAAACGTCCTCTCTCTAACGAGTAAACCCTGCGTATGTACTACTTACCAGAACTTTAGTCCCAATTCATAGTGAAATTGGCAGCAACGCAGTATGAATTACAATGGACGGGACGACTGGCGCTACTGCCGTTACGAAGCCAACGTCACAGTCGGTGAGTTAAAATGTGATCCACCACCGACATTTTTACTGACAACCGTTCATCCTGAGAAAACTACTAGTAATATATTAGTTAAAACGTTTGATGACGCTGTGGTCCTCTTGTGTCTTTGTCTTGATGGTATCCGGCATGATAACGTGCATCAATTTTTTTTTTGCTAGGGGCTTTACGTCGCACCGACACAGATAGGTCTTATGGCGACGATGGGATAGGAAATGACTAGGAGTTGGAATGAAGCGGCCGTGGCCTTAATTAAGGTACAGCCCCAGCATTTGCCTGATGTGAAAATGGGAAACCACGGAAAACCATTTTCAGGGCTGCCGATAGTGGGATTCGAACCTACTATCTCCCGGATGCAAGCTCACAGCCGCGCGCCTCTACGCGCACGGCCAACTCGCCCGGTCGTGCATCTATTAATTACAGGCACTACACGTTATATGGTTCAAGCATGCCAAGGGTTGAAAGGTCTGTATAGCAAGATGATTCATTTAACTTGTTTAGTGCACGGTTTGCTCATTGATGCTGAAACAGTAAGGAGTATTTTTTCCAAATCTGTACAGGTTTATAGCATCCGTGAAGAAAGAGACATCAAAGCACCTAGTCGTGTGAGTTTATTCCAAAAGTGCGTGCTATTATGGGGGACAATTTTAACTTATAAACTCAGTCCTCGAAAAAGATGAAGCTGTATGCATTACTGAGTCTTTAGTAGCTATGTATGTGAAGGAAGTTCAAGAAGACTTAGTATACAGTACATTAAATTTAACTTTGCTTTCTTAAGTCCCACAATAACGAAACTTGAAAAGAAAGGCGACCGGGCGAGTTGGCCGTGCGCGTAGAGGCGCGCGGCTGTGAGCTTGCATCCGGGAGATAGTAGGTTCGAATCCCACTATCGGCAGCCCTGAAAATGGTTTTCCGTGGTTTCCCATTTTCACATCAGGCAAATGCTGGGGCTGTACCTTAATTAAGTCCGCCTCTGTGGTGTAGTGGTTAGCGTGATTAGCTGCCACCCCCGGAGGCCCGGGTTCGATTCCCGGCTCTGCCACGAAATTTGAAAAGTGGTACGAGGGCTGGAACGGGGTCCACTCAGCCTCGGGAGGTCAACTGAGTAGAGGTGGGTTCGATTCTCACCTCAGCCATCCTGGAAGTGGTTTTCCGTGGTTTCCCACTTCTCCTCCAGGCGAATGCCGGGATGGTACCTAACTTAAGGCCACGGCCGCTTCCTTCCCTCTTCCTTGCCTATCCCTTCCAATCTTCCCATCCCTCCACAAGGCCCCTGTTCAGCATAGCAGGTGAGGCCGCCTGGGCGAGGTACTGGTCATACTCCCCAGTTGTATCCCCCGACCAAGAGTCTGAAGCTCCAGGACACTGCCCTTGAGGCGGTAGAGGTGGGATCCCTCGCTAAGTCCGAGGGAAAAACCGAACCTGGAGGGTAAACAGATGATGATGATGATGATGATGATGAAAAGAAAGACGTACCATTTCATCAGCTCTGCAGGACATTACTGAAGTCTGGGAGAAACTTGAGAATTCTACCGGAGAGTGAGGAAAATAAGATTTGACAAAATTAAGGAACGTCTTGTCAGAGAAACCGAAGTACAATAAACTTGTGCAAATAACTTGTGCTCTCAGTGGCAAAGGAGATCTAGAGCCCAACGAAGGAGAATTGTGTGCTTTAAATATGCACCAGTAACCTCATCCAGTGTGGAGAAAAACTCTTCGCGATACAAAACTGTTTTAGCTGAAAACTCGAAGAATGCTGTTTGTTGCGCATTGTAAAGCTAAAGCGTAGAAAGAAGCTTCACTTGTGTAATGTCGTTTTTTCCTTTGCATTTGGAATGACAATGAGGCGTAGACCCTAGGTACTTTTTTACGTTAATCTTGGCTTCATTCGTGAAATCAAGGCAATTTCTGTGTGTATGTGTATGATAGGCTTACGCAATATGCTCCATTATAAGCAGTTTCGTGTATAGCACGAGTGATTTAAGTTGTGTGTCCTTTTTTTGGATTATTTTGGTCTAGACAGTGAAGTCGTCTGGTGGAATTACTGGTGGGTACGTTCGTTGTGCATATGCTACCACATGGAAATGATGAAATCCTGTGTAATTTTCTGGGTATATGTATGTTCTACGTATCCTGCAGGTGAAAATACTGTTATTTTCTGTGCACATGTAATTTGCTGATGAAAACCATAATGATGAATGTATGTGCATCTGAAGGCTGCTCATGAATAAAGGTTCAATTAACTGCGCGTGTTCGTGTAGGTGTGACAGTGGCGAGATTTAATTTATTTCTTTACATCAATAGGCCGTATTTAGGTACTCTACTAGCAGTACAAGACCGAGCTACTTGGCCATGCAGTTAGACTTGCACGGTTGTGAGCTTGTAATCGGGAGATGGTGGATTCGAATCCCAACGTCGGCAGCCCTGAAGATGATTTTCCGTCATTTCCCTTTGTCATACGGGGCAAATGCTGGGCCATGGCCGCTCCCTTCCCAATCCTAGCCCTTTCCCGTCCTTGCGTCGCCGAAAGCCTTCGATGGGTTAGTGCGACGTTAAACCCCTAGCAAACAAAAGCAGTATAACGTCATAGCACTTCAAAGTCGGTGATTTAAAATACGATCCATAGCCGTAATTTTTACTGACAACGGTTCATCTTGAGAAAACTAGCAGTCATACACCAGCTAAAGCTTTTAATGATCCTGTGGTCCCTCTGTGGGCTGATGGTATCCGATATGATAAAGTACAGGGTGCGTACAAAGTCCGTATACTGCTGTATTAAATTAAATTAAACTGACGTTATATAAAAGTACATATACTCATTACCTATTAATTTCTACTTACATCTTAGGAATCTAAAACATCCGCATGTATTTATTCATGGTCTCTGCACAGCTGAATACGCCGCCATGTTCTGATGCTCACATTAAGCAACATCATTGGGGTCACTGTGTGGAAAGCTTCGCGCACCGCATTTTCCAGAACTTCAAATCCAACATACCGCTGCTTCCTCCCCTGTACCTTGATGTAACCCCAGATTGCGTTATCGGGTGTTGTTACATCAGAACTCCTTAGGAGCTGGATCATTGTCCGACCCTCGACCGATCCAGCGATTCCCAAAGTTCAGACGTTGTCGAACAGCCACTGCGAAGTGAGCCAGCACCCAATCGTGTCGAAACCAAACAACGTCTAAGATTCAGGAATTTTGCAGCTGAGGTATGAGCCAGTCATTAATTACCTGATGGTTACTGTTCTGATTAACAGAACTATGAAAAAACATGGGCCAAACAAATGCGTTTGTGTCATTCTGGCCCAGATCATGATATGAGGTGGGGTTCTCTGGATTTCTTGAAAAAAATGTGTATTTTCTTTTCCCCAAAAGTAAACATTGCGACTACGGGTACTGCGATAAATCGCAAATTTGTCAGAGAACATGACTTCTGCCTTCTGATCAGTTGTTTGGAATTGTTGCAGCATCCGACCACAAGCATCAACACATCTCTCCAAATCATAATTTGATAATTCATTGACACTCAATGGACGCCAACATCTCATTTTCAGATCCACTTTGATGTGTTTCCTGATGGTTGATTCCGGTATCCCCAACACTGACGCACGTTTCGTATGGATTTGACACGAGATTATTCGATAGATAGCACAAAGTTCAAGTTTCGTGGATGTTCTTGCACTTCTCGGCGCGTCTTGAACATCGCCCGTTAAAGAGGATTTATTTTCCCTCGCTAACAACGTCGTCTTTGTCAGTGCTGCTTTCACAAACCGCACAACGATATCGTCCCTCACATTTTTAATTGATTTGCCACTAATTGTAAGCTCGTGAATCCAAACAGCAGCCAGCAAACATTCTTAAATCGTATAATCACTTCTATCAGACATTTCATTCAGTATCGTAGCGCCAACTGCTGTCAACAATCGAAGTTGATAACAATGGGCATCTGACAATAGGAATAAATAAATAATGAGTAGCGGTATACGGACTTTGTTTGTACTTAATACATCTATCAGAAATTGTTTAGCTTTTCGAGGACAGATTTTATAAGCCCAAAATAATACACATAATAGCACGCCGCATCCAGCCGTGTACCCTACCCTATCTGGTGGTTGCAGAGATAGTAGCAAATCAGCGGCAAGGAGAGTTGCAATAGTAACCCCAGTGTAAAAGGGAAAGGTGACAAACATAAAGTGGAAAATTACAGACCAGTCAGCGTGACATGTGTAGTTTGTAAACTCTGGGAAAGCTTTCTTTCTGATTATATTAGACACGTTTGCGAAATTACGAACTGGTTTAATAGAAGGAAGACCGGGCGAGTTGGCCGTGCGCGTAGAGGCGCGCGGCTGTGAGCTTGCATCCGGGAGATAGTAGGTTCGAATCCCACTATCGGCAGCCCTGAAGATGGTTTTCCGTGGTTTCCCACTTTCACACCAGGCAAATGCTGGGGCTGTACCTTAATTAAGGCCACGGCCGCTTCCTTCCAACTCCTAGGCCTTTCGTATCCCATCGTCGCCATAAGACCTATCTGTGTCGGTGCGACGTAAAGCCCCTAGCAAAATAGTAGGAAGTTCCGGTTTAGGAAAGGTTATTCCAGTGAAGCTCAACTTGTAGGATTCCAGCAAGATATAGCAGACATTTTAGATTCAGAAAGTCAAATGGACTTTATCTCTATTGGCCTATCTAATGCTTTTGGTAGGGTAGATCATGGCAGATTACTGAAAAAAATGAGGGCAATTGGACTAGACTAAAGAGTACCTAGTTGAATGGGTAGCAACATTTCTAGAAAACAGACCTCAGAAAATTAGAGTAGGTGAAGCTTTATCTGATCCTGTAATGATTAAGAGCGAGATCTCGCAGGGAAGTATTATTGGACTTTTATATTTTCTTATATGTATAAATGATTGAGTAAACAAGTGGAAACATAGATAAGGATATATGCGGATGATGTTATACTGTGTAGAGAAGTAAAAGAGTTACAAGATTTTGAGTGACTGCAGGGGGTACTTAAACAATGTTGTGAGATGGACAGCAGACAATGTTATGAATGTAAATAGGATGAAAAGTCAAGTTGTAAGTTTCCCCTCAGTTTTAATTATTGTGTTGATGGGGTGGTCGTACCTCATGGGGAACAACATAAGCACTTAGGAATGATCTTGATTGGGGTAATCATATTAACGAGGTAGTTAAGAAAAGTTACAGATCTCTTCACATGGTTATGAGAGTACTAGGCGTATGCATAAATCTTTTCCGGTTTTACTACGAGATGGCGCCAGCGAACAGTACGCAGCGTATGATTTTGACACATACGTCAGCTTGTTCGCCTGACATTAACCTACCAACACACACAAGTTGAGTTAGCGAAACACTAGCGTCTGTGTTGTATCGTTCAGTGATCATGTCGACGTTTGTGCCTGAAAAAGAACATTTGCGGCACGCATTGCTTTTCTTATTTAATCAGACGTAAAAGGCTGTGGAAAGTCATCTTTTGCTGGTAGAAGCATGTGGTGAACACGTTCCATTGATTAGAACATGTGAGACGTGGTTTTGACAGTTTAAATGTGGTGATTTCAATGTGAAAAACAGTGCGCGCTCTGGATGATGACCCAACTCAAACTCAACAGCAATTGGCACAAGCATTAAATGTGTCACAAGGAACGATCAGCAGACGTTTACGAGCAATGGGGAAGATCAATAAACTCGGAAAATGGGTCCCACTCGATTTGAATGAATGGCAAATGGAAAATCGCAATCACGTGTGAAATGCTGCTTCTACGCCACGAAAGATAATCATTTCTGTACCGAATTGTGACGGGTGACGAAAAATGGATTTATTTTGAAAACTCAAAGCGGAGAAAATCGTGGCTGTCACCTGGCGAAGGCAGTCCTTCAACACCAAGGCCAAATCGCATCGGCAAGAAGACCATGCTTTGTGTCTGGTGGGACCAGAGCGGTATTGTGTATTATGAACTCTTGAAGCCCGGTGAAACAGTAAATTCACAACGCTATCGCCAACAAATGATTAATTTAAATCACGCATTGATCGAAAGACGCCCGGAACGGGCCAGAAGACATGGCAACGTGATTTTGTTCCACTACAATGCGCCATCTCACACAGCAAAACCAGTGAAATCGCTTGGATTGGACATCGTTCCGCACCCGCCGAAACTCCCCGACCTCGCGCCATCTGACTGTCACCTCTTCGTATCAATGGGACACGCGCTCGCAGAGAAGCACTTCAGCTATTTCGAGGAAATTGGGAAAATAGCTCGATGAATGGTTTACCGCAAAAGACAAGCAGTTTTCCAGGCATGGTTTTCATAACTTACCTGGAAGATGGGCGAAGTGTGTAGAAGCCGATGGCCAATATTTTGAGTGAACGAAAAATGAAAATCCCTTGAAAATTACATGTTTTCTTTACCACAAAAACCGGCAAAAACTTATGGATAAATTACACACGGTATTTAGATATTGTGGTAAGGATGTAGAGGACTACTTGTTACGAGAGCTAGAAAAAATTCAAAGGAAATGAGCGCGATTTGTTTTGGGTGGATTCCGACAAAGGAGTAGTGTTTTGAAAATGTTGCAAGCTTTGGGCTGGGAAGATTGGGAGTAAGGAGACGAGATTCTCGAATATGCGGTATGCTCCGAGCTGTCAGTGATGAATTGGTGTGGGATGACATAAGAAGAAGATATGAGCTTGAGTGGAGGTTTGAAAAGTAGGAAAGATCATAATATGAAGATAAAGTTGGAATTCAAGACGACAGATTGAGGCAAATATTCATTTATAGGACGAGGAGTAAGGGATGGGAATAAATTATCAAAGGAAATATTCGATAAATTTCCAAGTTCGTTGAAAATATTTAAGAAAAAGCTTGGTACACAATTATAAATGTAAATGTGAGGTAAACAACTGATAGGGACTCTGCCACCTCGGCAACCGCCCTAAATGCAGATGATTGATTGATTGATTGATTGATTGATTGATTGATTGATTGATTGATTGATTGATTGATTGATTGATTGATTGATTGATTGATTGATTGATTGATTGATTGATTGATTGATTGATTGATTGATTGATTGATTGATTGATTGATTGATTGATTGATTGATTGATTGATTGATTGATTGATTGATTGATTGATACTATTTGAATAAACTTGCACGTCTGGGTGCTTTAATGACACTTGCTTCACGGATGCTATTAACCTCTTCACATTTGGAAACCTTACGGTTTCAGCAACAAGGTGCATATCGTGCGCTATCAGTTATATGAATGCTTCTGAAGTTACCCTTTCTTCCACTACGTTGTTAATAGTCTGCATTTTATGTCCTCCTTACTTCTGCCATCATTAGTTATTTTACTACCCAAGTAGCAATACTCATCTATTTCCTTTAAAATTTCATTTCCTTATCTAATGTTTCCTACATCACCAGACTTCGTTCGACTGCACTCTGCTGCAGTTTTGGAATTATTCATTTTCATCTTGTACTCCTTACCCAAGACTCTGTTCATACCATTCAGTAATTTCTCCAGATCTTCTGCAGTCTCGGATAAAATAACAATATCGTCAGCAAATCTCAGGGTTTTGATTTGCTTTTCTTTGATCTTGATTTCCTTCCCACATTCTCCTTTGATTTCCTTTACTGCCTGTTCTATATAAACATTGAAAAGGAGAGGGACCACACTGCGAACTTGCCTCACTCCTTTCTGGATTGCTGCTTCTTTTTCAAGCCCTCGATTCTTATCTCTGCAGAATGATTTTTATACAGATTGTAGATAATTCTTCGTTCTCTGCATCTGATCCCGATCACCTTCAGAATCTCAAGTTGCTTGTTCCAATTAACATTATCAAATGCCTTTTTCTTGATCTACGAACGCCATGTACGTGGGCTTGTCTTTCTTTATTCGATCCTCTAAGATCAGACGTAAAGTCAGGATTGCTTTTCACGTGTTCCTACATTTCTTCTGAAGCCAAACTGATCTTCTCCCAACTCAGTTTCAACTTGTCTTTCCATTCTTCTGTAAATAATACGTGTTAAAATTTTGCAGGCATGAGATACTAAACTAATGGTGCTGTAGTTTTCACACTTGTCAGCACCGGTTTTTTTTTTAATACTGTAGGTTTAACAACATTCTGCCGAAAATCGGATGGCACTTCTCCTGTTTCATCCATCTTACACACAGATTGGAATAACCTCGCAATGCTGGCTTCTTCCAAAGCAGCCAGTAATTCAGATGGAATGTTCCTATTTAGGTCTCTTAAAGCTCTGTCGAATTCTGACCTCAAAATTGGGTCTCCTATTTCATTAGCATCAACAGCCTCTTCTTGTTTCGGAGCCATGTCCTCTACGTCATTACCTTGATACAATTGTTGGATATGTTCCTGCTTCTTTTAGCCTTGTCTTCTTTCCCTACACGTCGTTTCCCATCTGAGCTCTTAATATTCATACACCTATATTTCCTTTCTCCAAAGGTTTCCTTGATTTTCCTGTATGCAGTATCTACCTTTCCTACGACCATACAACCTTCAACATCCTTGCACTTCTCCTTCAGCTATTCTTCTTTAGCTGTTGTGCACTTTCTATCCACTTCATTCTTTAATCGCATGTATTCTTTTCTGCCCTCTTCATTTTTTGCATTCTTTTACTTTTGCCGTTCGTCAATCAGGTTCGTTATATCCTGAGTTATCCATTGATTCTTAGTTGATTTTTCCTTTCATCCTAGCATTTCTTCAGCAGCCCTAGAGGCCTCATTCTTCACGACTGTCTATTCTTTTTCTATCGTGTTTCCTACATCCTTTTCCTTTAGTCCTTGGCCAACATGTTCCTTGAAACAGTCCCTTACACTCTTTTCTTCCAATTTGTCTAGATGCCATCTTCTTGCATTCCTTCCTTTCTTCAATGTGTTCAACTTTAGATGGCATTTCATGACTAACAAGTTGTGTTCAGAGTCCATGTGTGCTCCAGGGAAAGTTTCGCAATCCAAAACCTGGTTGCAGAATCTCTGCCTAATCATAATTAAGTCTATTTGATGTCTTCCAGTGTCTCCAGGTCTCATCCACGTATACAGACGTCGTTTGTTGTGTTTGAACCAAGTGTTAGCAAGGACTAAATTATGATCGGTACAGAATTCAACCAGCCGGCTTCCTCTTTCACTCCTTTGTCACAGTCCGAATTCTCCTACTGTATTACCTTATCTTCCTTGGCCTACCACTGCATTCCAGTCTCTATTACAATTAAATACTCGTCACCTTTTACTTATTGTATTAAATCTCCTATTTCTTCATACGACGTATATTCTTTCGATTTCTTCATCATCTGCTGAACTGGTGGGCATATAGACCTGCACTATTGTGGTGGGCATTGGTTTGGTGTCTATCTTGACAACAATAATCCTTTCACTATGTTGGTCGTAGTAGCTTACCCGCTGCCCTATTTTCTTATTATTAGACCAACTCCTACATTTCGCCTGTTTGATTTTGTGTTGATAAATCAGTAATCGCCTGACCAAAAATCCTGCTCTTCCCGCCAACGTACTGTACTTCTCTTATACGAACTACATCTAACTTTAATGTATCCATCTCCCTTTTCAGATTCTCTAACCTACCACAGTGATTCAAACTTCTAACATTCCACGCTCCGACTCGCAGAATGTCAGTATCCACCTTCCTGATGATCGGCCCCTCTTGCGTAGTCCCCACCTGGAGATCCGAATGGGGGACTATTTTCCCTCCGGAATATTTTACCCGCGAGGAAGCAATCATCAGTACATCATTCATACAGAGAGAGAGCTGCATGTCCTCGGGAGTTAGTTACGGCTGTAGTTTCCCGTTGCATTCAGCCGTATAGCAGTATAAACCCAGCTAAACCATGCTGAGTATTATTACAAGATATTATCAGTCAATCGTCTAGACTGCCGCCCTTGTAAATTCCGACAGGCTGCTACCCCCTTTCGATGAACCATTCGTTAGCCTGGTCTCTCGACAGATACCCATACGATATGGTTGCACCTGCGGCTCGTCTATCTGCTTCACTGGGACACGAAAACCTCACCACCGCGACAAGGTCACATGGTTCGCATTATATAGAATAAAATTAGAAAATAGAATAGAATAGAATAGAATAGAATAGAATAGAATAGAATAGAATAGAATAGAACATCTCTTTATTGCCCATTCACAGAACACATGCCCGTTAAGATAAAACTAAGAGATGATAATGGTGAAGTGAAGAGAGGGGTAGGGAAAAGGGTGAGGTGTAAGGAGGGATGGAAGTATATCTGGAATGATACTGCGAGTGAGAAATTGAGATCAGAGTTAAAAGAGAGGGGAGATAGTATAAGGGTAGAAATTGAAAGGGTGCTGGATAAATTTTTAAAAATAATAGAACTCCCAGTATGGAAGGTGGGAATGAAAGCGAAGATAAGAGAAGAGAGAGACAAAAACAGAGTCATAGAGTGGTTTGATGAAGGCTGTAAGAGGAAACGAGAGGTTGTAATGACAGCTCTAGCAGAGTTTAAGAAGGAAGGGAAACAAGAAAAAAGGGAGAAATATTGCGAATTAAGAAGAGATTACAAGAAGTTATTGAACGAGAAAAGGAAATGCTGGAAAGAGGCGGAAGCTGAAAGAGTAAACGTATATTGCAAGGAGAAAAGATTTCAGAGGATTTAGGAACCTATAAATAAGATAACGAGAACTAGGCCTACGGGGAAGGGAACAAATATAGGAGAAAGTGTGTGGGTAGGATATTTTAGAGGTCTTTTGGGTGGGAGGGGAGGCTGGCATGGGGATATGGGCGTACAGATACTAGATGAGGAGATAACAAGACAGGAAGTAATTAGTGTGTTAAGTAAAGCAAAAACTAATGCAGCGGGTGGGGCGAACGGTATTTCTAACAGGGTATGGAAGGAAGTAGGAGCAAATGAACCGATGTTGAAGGTGATGGTTAAATGTTTTAACAAGATATGGGAAACGCCAAAATTTCCTAGCGAGTGGAGAAAAGGGGTAATATGTCCAATATACAAGAATAAAGGGAGTCGAAGTGATCCTAAAAATTATAGAGAATAACACTCCTTGACTCGTTGTCGAAGGTATATACAGGAATTCTAGCCAATAGGATTAAAAATTGGGCAGAGAAGTATGGAAGGATATCGGAGTACCAAAATGGGTTTAGAAAAGAGAGAAAGACGGTGGATAATATGTGGATTTTGGATACCTTAATTACGAAGTATGTGAAGATAGCAGGGATGAGATTATATGTCGGAGCAATAGATTTAGAGAAAGCCGTCGATGCAGTAAATAGGGAGGCGTTATTTACTAGATTAAGGGATATTGGGTTATAGAAGAAAATGAGGATGGCAATAGAAGGAATATATGAGAAAGTAATGGTGATGATTAAATTACAGGGGGTTGGGTAAGTGTATTGAGTCGAAGAGGGGTGTGAGACAAGGTTGTAAGCTGTCAACGATATTATTTTATTGCTTATAAATAGTATATTAGACAGACATGGAGGAGAGGGATGGCAATGTCCTTGGATAGGGAAGCGGGAGATACCGGGACTGCTATTTGCAGACGATTTATTGATCTTGGCACTAACAGCAAGTGGATTGCAAAGAGGGTTAGAAGAGGTTGTGGAATATACTAGAAGATGGGCACTTAGAGTAAATGTACGGAAGAGGCAGATAATGGTATATAGGAAAAGGAAAGCGAGGAAAGAAAATAACTTTTGGATAGTAGAGCAGGAAGAAATCAGACCAGGAAAAAAAATTAGTATTTAGGTGTAATAATTAGTAGTAACGCATCTTGGAAGGATCAGATCAGAAAGGCCAAATTTAAGGGGAGGGGAGCACTTGCAGAAGTGGGGGTATTAGAAATTAGAAAATAGCATGTACTGTATATGCACCCGCAGTAAGTATTGTAAGATTCGGATACTGCGGCAAACGGCGGCCTCTTTAGCGGGAAGTGCGTCTGGCGGAACATTTGTATTCTGGACTAGTTTGTTCAAGCAGCTGGAGATTTCAACTGTATTTTCAAATAACTGGGGGTATAATTATAACACAAATTTAAGAACATATTTTGGAAACTTAATCACCTAATTTCAACGTTTTAAGCAGAAAAATACATATTTCTGAAAAGCTAAGCACATAATTATCCGAGCCTTAGTCATGACATTCTCAGTCGGATTGCTTGGCCTTCTTGACTGAGTCCGCTGCCTCTTGAAGCTCACGAGTCTAGAATTCAAATTCTCGGACGAGCCACGAATCAAATCCGGGACTCCAGGCCAGGGGCGAACCCGTTACCGGTAGCCTTACGCCACTTTACCCTCCTGTCTGTCTGTAAACTGATACTGGCTGTATTTCTAGTAGCTCAGCCAAAAATTATACAATAATAGGAAAACCATTGAAAATGATTGTGGCGCCAAAATGAGGCATACTAGGCTAGATGAGAAGTGAGATAGTTTTCCATTCCTTTCCTCGTAAAGAAATTGCTATTGCTATTACTTTACGAACGAATTACTACAGATGTTAAGTGGTTCATCAGTTCCATGGATCACTTCAAGTCTGGTCTGGTGTTGGCTGGCCGGGCTCAATACCAACCCCGCTGCGAGTTTAATACCGGAATGAGATACTGGACTCAATGTTAGAACATATCCCTAAGTGGGTTCCTGGCCTTCTAGACATTACTTTGCGTGTCTACTCCACATCAATTTTTAACGTATACCTTTCCTGTCCTTGGCCGTATTTGCGGTCACAACACACATAAATACAGCGAGTGCAGCAAGTCACGTTTTATCAGACTAAAAATCGCATGCGCTTAATGTACGTGGCTCTTGATCATGGTCTTCCATGCTCCTAATGAGAAATAACAAGAACGAATATCTACCCTTGCTGGCTTCTAGTTCCATTTCTATCACTCATAAACAACAAAAGAAAACAAGAATCCTGATATATCCCTGGAGGCGGTGATTGTGTCCTCCAAGCTGATTATCATAGTTACTCATACATCACAAACACCACATTAGGTAAACAGGGCTTACTGTCGTGACTTTCTTAGGACCTACTGAGTTTCCCACACAGACACCACATTAGATACACGAGGCTAATTGTCGCATCTTTCTTAGGACCTACTGATAATCACCGTAAATCATACAACACAAATACCACGTTAGCTGAACAAAGCTATTTGCCGTGACTTTCCAGGACACAAACTTAAACAACATGGGACTAATGATAGAGTGGTGACTTTCAGATCCCAAGTTGGCAGGTTCCATCCTGGCTTAATTCGTTGGTTTTAGAGGTGCTCAAGTAAACCGATCTCCTGTTGGTAGTTTTACTGGCACGTAAAAAGAACTCGACAAGACGAAATTCCGCCTTTTCGACGTCTCCGAAAGCCGTAGGCGTAGTTAATGAGACATAAAACCAACAATTTTATTATAAAATAGTACAATGTTTTTTCCTTTTTGCTGGCTGTTTAACGTCCCACTAACTTACGATAGATTTCGGTGAATCTAGCATAGGAGAGGGTTGTAGCTATGGCGTTAATTACAGCCGCTGCATTTACATGTTTTTAAAATGGGAAACCACGGAAATGCACATGCATTGCTGCCAACAGTGGGGCTCAAATCCGCCATCTCCCGTGTGGAAGCTCCCTGCTACAACTCGCTCAGTTGTTACAACGTAAGTATACTCAATACTGATCAAGTGAGTAATCCAATTCCAGAGTATCAAGTTAAGACATAACAAGAAGTATTTCATTGCATGATGTTTCTGACATATACCTATAATGACCCTGTCATCTAAGGCTCAGAAGGAGAGCGCCATTTTGTGTCCTCGCTACGTTCAAAAATCGGCAGTTCAGTGTCGTCTTCACCAAGTGTCACTCAGGCAAAGTTGGCGGGCTTGGTGTAGAAATACTTCTAGGAATATTTAATCCCTTGGGGCGTATTTAAACTTCAAAATGACATCGAGGTCCAGTGAAATGTTGTATAATTATGGCTATTAAATCTTGGAAGTGCAGAATAAATAGTGTGAGATAATAACTGGCACGTGCCACTGGTACCAGGCACGGGACGGGGACGTTGAATAGTGCGACTGATTCTATTGAAATTTCAGGCAGGAGTCATGCTGACACAATAATATAAATGTCACGTCTGTAATGGCCATACCTTATCCAGATAATCAACGCCAAATCCAAGAAATTCAGCACTTTTTCGGAAGATAGCGTCATGAGTTCTGGCGGGATAATAATAATTATTGGCATGCTAGGAACGCTGTAATGCCACGACATGGACGTTTTGAAGACTTGGAGGTGAGAAGACGTCTACCTGGGTCGCTCTAGGGTAGGAGCAGAAATTGTTCGAAGTACAGTTTGGGGACTTAGACTCAAAGCCGAATGGTTTATCAAGCGGTGGATTTGAGCTGTGATTTATTCTATCATGGGAATCGCCTTAGAACACTTTATCACTTGCCAATTAAGAGGCAATGAACTCAACTAATGAGTAATATCTGTTTGAGTAATATTATAATTGACTTTGAATATTTCACGCGTCTAACATCTAGGCTTAGTGATTAATCAATGGGCAAGCGACGCTACGCGATACCTTCCTCAAACTAACATTGTGGGTAGGGTTGTGAAATCACCTTTTTTGTCAGACGAGTGTATGCTGTCGAACGTTTCATTCGTCAGGCGGTTGGTTTTGATTCTTTTCCGGTAGGGAGACCGGGACACAAACAGAAATATCGGAAGGTCTGCAACAAGCAGTTAATATATTAATGACTAGCAATTACCCGCGGCTTCGCTCGCGTGGATTCCGTAATTTGATCAGAGTAATCGTTCCTCGGCATTGTACTAAGAGACTATCTGAAAATTCCTGAAGTATAAAAACTCACCCAAAAATTGAGTTTCATTTACCCCAGAAATTCTTTGTAAACCATGTTTTTGGTATTACCTTTTCGGGCTAAGACGACCATGCGACATAGAACTGTACATGCGAGAAACAGTCTCCTCTCAAGTCAAAAAATAAATACATGTTTCCATATTTTTAAAGGAGATTCCAAATACCTATTCCCACATCTGTAACATATTCAGTTTTGAGATATAGGCCTGCATAAGTATTTCCATAAAAAGAATTCAACCCCTTGATCAGTCCTCCCCCTACCCCCATCTAAGTGTATTTTCCAAAAACAAAAATACATGTTTCTTAATTTTTAAAGGAGATTCAAAATACCAATTTTCCAGTCTGTAACATTTTCAGTCTTTAAGATATGAGCATCCTCATAAAAATAATTCAACTATTTTTCACTACTTCTCACCCCCTATTAAGTGCCCTCTCCGAAAACAAAAAGGTACAGGTTCCTGTATTTTTAAAGGACTTTCCAAATACCAGGTTTCTTGTCCCTAGCTTTTTAAGTTTTTGACATATAATGTAAAATGAAATGGCGTATGGCTTTTAGTGCCGGGAGATCCCAGGACGGGTTCGGCTCGCTAGGTGCAGGTCTTTTGATTTGGCTCCCGTAAGCGACCTGTGCGTCGTGATGAGGCTGAAATGATGATGAAGACAACATATACATCCAGCCCCCGATCCAGGGAATTTAACCAATAATGGATAAAATTCACGACCCTGCCGGGAATAGAACCCGGGACCCCTGTGACCAAAGGCCAGCACGCTAAACATTTAGCCATAGAGTTGGACGACATATAATGTAGATATACCGGTACTCATGTTAAAAATTCACCCGCTTTTCCAATTCTTTTCAGCCTCTGAATTGGATTTTCCGAAAGCTAAAAGAAAAAAATACGTGTTTCATTATTTTTAAAGGATATTCAAATACCAGTTTTCATGCCTCTACGTCCGTAACACCGTCAGTTTTTGAGATAAATGTATACTCATAAGAATTATTCAGCTTCTTCTTCCTCGATTCTTTCCACCCGTCTCCCGCCTTAACTGGACTTTCCGAAAACAAAAAATACGCGTTTCTTTAATTTGAAAGGAAATTCAAAATACCAACATTCACGTCTGTAACAGCTTCAGTTTTCAGGATAAAGTATCCTCATAAATGTATTTCAACTCTTTATTTACTTATTTTCAACCTCACACGACTTACGTCGATTTTCCAATTAAAAAAACAAATGCGTGTTTCTTTACTTTTAAAGGAGATTTCAAATACTAATTTTCACGTCTGTAGCATCTTCAGTTTTTATATATAATTATACTCATGAAAGTAAATGAACTCCTTTTTCATCCCCCTTCCTACCCGTTAAGTTGATTCCCCCTCCCCAGAAGTGCCTGTATCTTTATTTTAAATTGAGATTCCAAATACCAATGTTCACGTCTTTAACATTTTTAGTTGAAATGAAATGGCGTATGGTTTTTAGTGCCAGGAGATCCTAGGACGGGTTCGGCTCGCCAGGTGCAGGGCTTTTGATTTGACACCCGTAGGCGACCTGCGCGTCGTGATGAGGATGAAATGATGATGGAGACAAAATATTTACCAAGTCCCCGTGTCAGGGAAATTAACCAATGATGGTTAAAATTCCCGACCCTGCCGGAAATCGTACCCGAGGCCCCTGTGACCAAAGGCCAGCACGCCAACCATTTAGCCATGGAGCCGGACAACATTTTTAATTTTTTGAGATATAAGTATCCTCACACAAAAAATTCAACTAATTTTTCAATTCTTTCACCCCCTTAAGTAGATTTTCCATAGACAAAAGATAAGTGTTGCTTTACTTTGAAAGAAGATTCCAAATATAACTGGTCATGCCTCTAACATCTTCAGTTTTTGAGATATAAGTATCCTCGTAAAAAGAATTCAAATCCTTTTTCACCCCAGCCCGTTAAGTTGATTCCTCCCCCCCCCCCCCCAAATGCGTATTACATTATTTTTAAGGTGATTCCAAGTAAGAATTGTCACGTGTGCAACCTTAAGTTTTTGAGACATAAGTTTCCCCATAAAAAGAATTACTTTTTTCACTTCCATTCACCCTCCCCCTTAAGTGAATTTTCCGAAAACCAAAAAACTTGTTTCTTTGTTTATAAAGGAGCTTCCAAATGCCAGTTATCACGACTGTAACATCTTCAGTTTTGAGATATATGTAAACCTCATAAAAAAGAATTAAATTCCTTTTTCACCACCCCCGCCCCCAAGTTGTTCCCAACAACCCCGCAGAATGCGTGTTTCTTTATTTTTAAAGGAGATTCCAAATACTAATTTTCACGTGTGTAACATCTTTCGTTTTTGAGATATAAGTATCCTCATACAAAGTATTCAACTAATTTTTCAATTAATTCACTCCCCCGCCCTTAAGTGGATTTTCCAGAGACAAAAGATCACGTGTTTCTTTAGTTTGATATAAAATTCCAAATGCAAATTTTCATGCCTGTAACATCTTCAGTTTTTGAGACGTAAGTATCCTCATGAAAAGAATTCAACTCCTTTATCACTCCATCCCCGTCCGTTAAGTTGGTTTATTTTTAAAGGAGATTCCAAATAGCTATTTCTAGGTCTTTAACCTTCAGTTTTGGGATATAAGATTCTCCAGAAAAAAATATTCTACTTTTTACTTCCCTTCACACTCCCCACTCAAGTGAATTTTCCAAAAACAAACAGTACCTTACTCGTTTCTTTAAAAGAGCTTCCAAATGCCAATTATCACTTCTGTAACATCTTCATCCCCCCTCTACCAACTTTATTCCCCACCCCAATGCGTGTTTGCGCGTTTTCTTATTTTTAAAGCAGATTCCAAATACCAGTTTTCACGTTTTTAACAGCTTTAATTTTTTTGGTATGTGTACATTCTCATACAAATAATTCAATTAATTTTTCAATCCTATCATTCAGCCCCCGCCCCCCGTTAAGAGTCTTTTCAGAAAAGCAAAGAATACGTGTTTCCTTATGTTTAAAGGAGATTCCAAATGCAAATTTTCACGTCTGCAACATCTTAAGTTTTTGAGATATACTGTAGATAAGCTAATTTTAAAAATTCACCCCCTTTTTCAGTTCCCCTTATGTGGATTTTCCGAAAAAAATATTTATGTTTCTTTACTTTTACAGGAAATTCCAAATACCAGTTTTTCAAATCTGTAATATATTACCTGTTTTAGATAATATGGAGATATAGTATTTTGAAAAATTCACCCCTCTTGTCACTCCTGTTCACCCCTACTCATCGGATTGTCCAGAAACACAAAAATACGAGTTTCCTTATTTTCAAAGGAGATCCCAAATTTCAATTTTTACGTCTGCAACATTTTCAGTTTTGAGATATAAGTCTTCTCATAAAAGGTATTCAAGCCTTCCCCCCCCCCATTTTTACCCCTCTTAATGGGATTTTCCGAAAACAAAAAAATATGTGTTTCTTTATTTTCAAAAAAGATACCAAATACCAATTTTTACATTAGTAAACTTTTCAGTTTTTGAGATATAGATATCCTCATTTTAAAAATTCACCCCCTCTTCACCACCTTAGCGACGGAAGAACAAAAAGTCCTCCCTTAGTGAGCACCTACATATTAATATGAATGTATCCCCAAAATTTCATTGCTTTCTGTCCAGTAGTTTTGGCTCGGCGATGATGAATCAGTCAGTCTGTCAGTCAGTCAGTAAGGACAAGTTCTTTTATATATATAGACTAGCAAGGTACCCGTGCTTCGCTACGGTATTATACTGAAATTTATAATTGAATGCTTATTTTTTAGATATATAATCCGCCGAAATTCGCGATCTGACTCGTTTTCTGCGAGAATCCGCCAAAATTCGCGATCTGACCCGTTTTCTAATAGATTTCGGCAAGTCTCACTCCATTTTTCAATCTTTCTTTCCAGCAATCGATTTCGTACTTCCCGGGCTAGGTCCAGGTATTCCACCCGGTCAGTTGTGTCCCTAAATCTTTGCCATCTTTTCCTATAAGCATTTTTAATATGGATAAAATCCTTCAGGAGATCCGGCGTGCTGTCGTCTTGGGTGCCTTGGAGGTTCTGAACCCGCAGCCGGACTGCATTCTTAGTCATTACCCGTCCAGGACCCGTTTCCAGCGCGGTCCGCACATTTGACGACGGTCCAGAATATTATTATTATTATTATTATTATTATTATTATTATTATTATTATTATTATTATTATTATTATTATTATTATTATTATTATAATTATAGATGTTCAGGACCCAACAGCAAGATGCAAGACCGCTACTTGGCGGTAAATTACATCTGCTGCCATTGTCATTGTTGACAATGTGACCAGCACAATTGTCGCGCGTAGGCAAGTGTGGGGGATTTCTGGCCATACGAATGACATACTTCCGTGCATTATTGACTTTATTATAGAGGTGAAAACTGGACGGTCAATCTCATTCCTATCGTTTATTTCAAATGTGTTTAAATTTTTATTTATATGCTAGGAGAAGGTACTGTAATCTAAGAACGTTCTCCGAAGGGAAAGATAGCTCCTGAAAACGAACCCAGGAAAGATTAAAAATGATCGGTTTATGATCAGAATAAGTACATCGAAAATCTACAGCCTATTTCCAGTTATTCGACAGGGTCAGGAATGGAATGAATAAAGCCCCATCTAGCGGCGACAATAGGAATTGTGCCGGCAGCCGAAACCTGTCGCACTCCTTTGGGGCAATGATTAATGGATGACAAATGAAATGAAATTATATTGGACAGTGTTGCTGGAATGAATGATGACAGGGAAAACCTGAGTATCCGGAGAAAAACCTGTCCCACCTCCGTTTTGTCCAGCACGAATGTCACATGGAGAGACCGGGATTTGAACCACGGAACCCAGCTGTGAGAGGCCGCCGCGCTGCCGCCTGAGCAACGGAGGCTCCTTATAAATACATTATGAACAGTAAAATCAATTGGTCTCAACTCCTTTTACACCCCACCGCCGTTAAGTTTATTTACCCCCCCCCCCCCCAAATACAAACTAAAAGGAGGCGTGTTTCTTTATGTTTAAAACAGATTCCAAACACCAATGTTCACGTCTATTACCTTCAGTTTTGAGATTAAAATAATTCACTTTTCTTCACTTCCACACTCCTCCCCCCTCCCCCTCCCTCAAGTGAATTTTACGGCAAAATATACTTGTTTCTTTTGTCGTGACTCACCTTGTCCCGAGATGTTCTGGACGATTTGTTCTCCCGAGCGGCTTGGAGAATCTGTGGGTTGGGTGCCCTGAACCATTAAATGAAGTACTGAGTCCCATTTAATATGATATATATTTGCTTTCAACTCTGACTTCCCAAATACCGTACATATTTACAATGTCTATTTACAACATACTTCAGTGATGTGCCTGCTCCGGAAGCTTTTAGAATACTGACTTCCGACCTGGGTAGAGTCTATGTTGAAAACCTGAGAGTTGCCCTCTAGCTTGTCTCTAAGCCTAAGTCCGCATCTCCAACTACTGTCTGAGAGACTAAGTCTTTCAGATATCACTTCTAACGCGGCTATGTCCTACTCCTCTCTCTCATTCTGAATGTCAGCACCTCCAGTCTTACCACCGACTTTCTTGACCTACGTAGAGCGTTCTCTTGTCCAAGACTAAAGATATCCCTTAAGCCTCTGCAGCTTGTATATATATCCTGGTCTGGCCCCTGCTAACTAGTGAGAGGGGGAACTCCCACCCTAGTACTAGTCTACCCCCAACTGGGATCCCTCTCCAGTAGGTGGTGCTATAGTGGTCAATCTCAGAACCACTTATTCTCTGTCTCACTCAGCCTAACTCATATCTCTCACTGAGTGGAATGTTTTGCCATGAAGTGGAGATTTTCCGATGCTCCATCCTTCCATGAGTCATGTATTCTTTCCTTGTCTCTCCCAATGCTAATTATTCTGAATGCTGGATTTGTGCTTGTAGCTAGCCACTGTTCATTTACTCAACCCTTGGTCAGTTTACATAGATAAGATTACAACTCAATAACAAGTTACTCATAAGCCTTCCGTAGCAGGACTTGAAGAACAAGTAATTTCACATATCCAATTCTAAATGTTTCAAATATAAAGTAGCACATTTTACACAATTAATAACCATAATTCTTCTTGTAAGAAAACTCTTTATCCTTTCGTTTATACATTCCTAGTGGTCTCCTGTACTGGGGATCCACTAGTTCAATTCTAATCTCCTTAACTTAATATATGCTATGGGACTTAATATATCTTGGTTCGATTCCCGGCATCGGTGCCATCACGACACCTCCCCTACCCGGGAAGAAATGGGCGCAACACATTTGCGTCCATTTCGACTATGAGGAACTCACAGCCTCGCTTCTGATGACCTTAACGGTCTCCTGGCTATTGGTGGTGGCGTGCCTCGTTCTCTTATCTCGTGTGAACTTGCCTCGATAACTACTACTTCTCGGGATTCCACAGGTGAACTGAGACGTCTCTCAGTGAGCCTGGGACTTTCCAGTCTCAAAAGCCCCGCAGGTGAGTCAGGACGTCTCCCAACAAGCCTGGGGTGCTGAAATATCACATTAACATTCTCTTCCGAGGTTTTCGCCTTACCTTCCTTATTGATTACAGTTTGTTTGATACAGATACTTGGACAATGCTCCTTCGCATCGTCCATACATTTACTGAAAGAGTATCCTACCTTTCTACAGGAATTACAACAACAACAATTACAACAATAACACCATACGAATAAACCCACTATACTCACCATGGTCCAGACTATGTATCTATATATATTTACATGTTGATACATGGCTTTTTGCCTTATTTCTTCCTCTTTTTGTCTGACCATGTTTTCTACTTCCTCTGTCTTATGGGTAGCCCAACGTAAGTCATCGATGTGATTTAACAAGTTAGTTGTTGCTACTTTATTTAACTCAGGGACCTGATCTAACCTTAATTCACTGTCTATCTGCTCACAGCAATCATACTGTAGTGCTATCATTGGCACTAAATCCTTGTCTTGCGTACTATTTATTTTCCCTACTCCCTGAATTTTACTATTTGGGCCATACAGTGTACACATAGGACTTATTTCTATCGTACCTGTACCCTTAAGCATGATATCACTAGTAGTATCTTTGCACATGCAAGTCACCTTTTTCTCTTCAGGGGACACATATATATATTTATTATTCTCTATGAGAATCCACATCAAGTCTCTAACGGGCAACACGCGTTTGGCACAATTTTCAGGCATTTGATTGACTCCACTAATTAATTTAACAACACAATTATTTTGCGTGTGCACCGTATTAATTGGAAACCTTACCTTGCATAATTTCCACATGGAAGTTACCTGTTTGCATTCGTTTAATTGTTCTTCACTCAATTGCGCGAATGTTTGTTTTTCCTTATCCATGATTATATAATTCTTTTCCTCGTTCACATACACGTAATGATTAGGGTTATTTATCACTTGAGTAGGAAAAGGTATCACTTTATACAATAAATAGGATGTCTTATCTGTTAAGGGTGTTTTCATTACATACACTAAGAAATTTTTACTTAAAAACACTTCTGCTGAAGCTACCCTGTATATAAGGTAGCCATAAGTCGACTTTAATTCAAATGGCAAGGAAATACCTCTTGGAAAATCTCCCTGCGCTTTTCTATAGGCCTTAATGATCTCATCTGGTGTAATTATCTGAGGATGTATTATCCCAGACTGAGCATTCATAATACCTTCCAATACTATACTATAATTATCATGCAACTGCATTAGAAGACCTTCAATTTCAATTAAGTGTCTATTAATAGCTATCTCCAATTCTGCTTGCCTAATCGCTCCAGCTACTTGGAGTGTTTCATTCTGTAAATACAATCTAATTTCATCTAAATTCTTACTGATTCTAAGTTCATTTGCATTTACCTCGTAGATGGTGCTGTTCATGGTTTGTAGGGTGGACTTAACAACAATCATCTGCTCTTTAGCAATTTTCATAATAGAGAGCTGCTCCTTCTCTAGCTCAGAAATCTTTCCCTCGTATCGTTCTGCATCGTCTTCGCTAAGTGTTCCAAATAACGTTTTCGCTATTGATCCTACGGCATTAATTAATCCTCTCCTTCGTCTATTCCCTTCTTCCCTTGCCACGCCTTTTGTGATCCTATTAATAACATCTTTTGATCCCTTTATTCTTTCCAAATGTGTCTGCAGCATATTTACGTCCTGCTGGCAAGTAAAATTTGAAGTAACTTCTAATTGCAAACATAGCAACCTCGTTCGTCTCACATATCTCTGAGCTAGAGCAAATGTTTCTGTCAGCTGATTCAAATTTACATACGTTACTAGGGTCCATTCTGTAGTATATAACTGCACTTCGCCCTGGTCATCGAAATATACACCAGGTGTATTCTCATATGGCGTCACTCTGACGTCTATCACCTCTCCACCTGCCTCGAGATGAGACGACATCATCATCCACAGGGTTACTACGATGTGGAACCAACTCGTTATCTCCGCCATCGTCTTCTGTCAACTGTAAGGTACGACAGGAAATTCGTTACCTAACAATTATATTATTCCCAAACTTAATTTCTATTACTTAACTGACTGTTTACATTCCCTCATTATTAACCTAGCTAATTTCTTTTATTTGTCTACCTCTTTTGCTATCCCACTTAGCTCTCACAGGAACATCCTTAGTCTATTTTTGTGAACCTTTGTTCTCTTTCCCTTTTTGTTCATTTGTAAGGTGCAATTTACACCTGATACGCCTACTATAATGTATGGACCTTCAAAAGGTGGGCTCAATTTCCTGGATTTCCCTCGTCGCAGTGCGTCATTACGTAACAAAACTTTATCTCCTACTTGGAAGGTTACTTCGTTTTGCTTCTTGTCATAGTCCTGCTTCTCTCTTTCTTTTCTCTCTATTAAGGTTCGTCTTGCTGCCTCGTGGTTTCTCCTTAACTGCTGGGTTAGCTCCTCAACCACTGTCTGATACTCGTTTTAACCTGACTCAGGTGGTTTTTGCAATACTCCTGGGATGTTTGCCTTCTTACCGAATATCAATTCGTAAGGCGTGAACCCCGTACTTGTGCTCTTGGTCGTGTTGTAGACAAAAGCTGCCGTTGGGAGATACCGGTCCCAATCGTTCTGTTCATTGGCACAAACACAGTGCCTAAGGTACTCCACTAATACCTTATGGGATCTTTCAATGCTCCCATTTGACTGTGGCCTGAACGCTGTGGTGTGAGTTTTCTGTATCCTCAACACCTTACAGAGTGTTTTGAACACCTCGCTCATGAAGTTACTACCCTGATCAGTCAATATCTGGTTGGGTATCCCGTATATACTGATGACATTATTTATTAATGTACGTGTCACCGTATCTGTTTCTTGATTTGGCATTGGACTTGCCACTAGATACTTGGACAGCTGGTCCTGGCAGGTGAGAATGTACCTGTTACCAGCTTCCGTCAAAGGCATAGGGCCTACTACGTCAAGCGACATCTTCTCGAAGACTGTGCTTGGAGTATCTGTAATTACCATGGGGGCTCTGATGTCTGGCCGAGTCCCCTTATTTCGCTGACATGATGGACAAGAGCGAATGTACTCTTCTACGTCCTTTTTCATACCCTTCCACTGTATTCGCTCGCTCAGTCTTGCGAATGTCCTCGCAATCCCTTGATGGCCTCCTATTAATGAGTTATGACACTCCTTCATTATGGCTAATTTCTCCTCCTCTCTTAGCCCTTCTATTTCTCCTTCCGGTGAACTACCTTCGGGCTTGGATTCCTCTGCCTTAGCGTCCTCGGAGCCCTCGTCCGTGGTGTAGCCGACTTCGATTCCCTCTGCCTTGGCGTCCTCGGGTTTTGAACTCGCTACTCTAACCTTAACGTCATCAGGATACTGAGTGTCTCTTCTGACCGCCGTCTGGGGTCCTTTCCGAGCTGAACTGACCACTCTAGTTTGGCTCTTCTCTACAATGGGATTACGACTCAGGGCATCGGCGTTACAGTTCCGCTTACCCTGCTTGTATTCTATGACAAAATCGTACTCTGCCAGCTTTAACCTAAACTTCAGCAGGCGTGAAGACGGGTCCTGCACATTGAAAACCCACTTCAATGGCTTGTGGTCCGTCACTACAGTGAAATGCCGCCCAAATAAGTACGGCCTGAAATACTTCACTGCCCACACTATTGCCAATAATTCCTTTTCGGTTACACTGTAATTTACTTCTGCCTTGTTAAGCGTCCGGCTTGCATAGGCAACTGGAAGATCTTTCCCAATGGGTCCTTGTGACAGTACTGCTCCAACTGCCTCGTTGCTTGCATCAGTGGTAACAACGAAGGGTTTTTCAAAATCTGGATATTGCAGTACAGGCTCCTCTATTAGCCTTCGCTTCAGTGTTTCAAACGCTTGCTCCTGTCTGTCTCCCCACACAAAGGGAACGTCTTTCTTTACTAATTCATAAAGTGGCTTTGCAATTTTACTATAGTTAGGGATGAACTTCCTATAGTACCCACTCAGCCCGCAGAATTGCTTGATCTGGCGGCTAGTGGTCGGCCTGGGAAAATCCCTGACTGCCTGGACCTTTTTAGCATCTGGGTGGACTCCATCTTCCGTGATTACGTGGCCTAAAAATGCCACCTCGGCCCTTAAAAATTCGCACTTATCAGGCTGGAGTTTTAAATTATTCTCTCGCAGCCTCTGGAGTATTACTCGTAACTTGGCATTGTGCTCGTCTACTGAGCTACCATACACAATTATGTCATCCAGATAACATAAACATTTAATGCCAGTTAACCCTGTTAGCACAGTGTTCATCAGCCTTGTGAATGTGGCTGGGGCATCTCTGATACCCATCGGCATTCTCTTATATTCATACTTCTGCCCTAGTGCTGAGAAGGCGGTCTTAGGCCTATCTTCAGGCTTCAGTAGCACTTGGTAGTACCCACTCGCTAAATCTAGAGTCGAGAAATATTTAGCCTTTCCAAGGGCATCTAACAATTCGGAAATTAATGGTAGGGGATAACTAACTCCTATTGTAACCTCATTTAATTTCCTATAGTCTATAACGACCCTCCATTTCTGTATGCCTGAGGCATCTAGTTTCTTTGGGATTAAAAGTAACGGCGCATTCCAGGGTGACACACTGGGACTGATTATGTCATCCTCCAACAGCTTATCTATTTGTTTTCGTATCTCTCCCTTCTGTGCTTCTGGGAGCCTATAGGGCCGTACGTTAATAGGAGGTTGTTCCCTAGATATTGGAATCTCATGCTGTATTACCTTCGTATGGGTCAACTTGTCCCCCTCTAAGTGAAATACATCATCATACTCTGTACAGATGGCCAATATTTTCTCTGCATCCACCATGTTCAAATGGTCTATCCGCAACTGTTCGGTCACTCTCTGTGAGCGCAACTTTCCGAAACCTAAACCATTGTCTTCGGTCTCCTTGGTTAGCCTTACCCTTTTCCCTTGTGACAGGCATGTGTAATCAACCTCATGAATGCATACCACAGGGCTCTGTATCTCTACTTCTTTCTCGGTGGTGTTAATAATGCTTACAATAGCCTCATTTCTCTGGGACCTGGTTAAACATTCGGCTAAATACACCCCTGGTGCTACTTCTGCTCGCTCTATTACGCCAACAGGTAGATTCTTATTTACCTCAATGGCCACTACCTTCTCGGTCCTAGGTTCGAGACGGATCAGCTTTGTCTCTCGAGCCCCCATTGAGTACCTGGTCCCTTTTATTATGACGTAGCCTTCCTTGTAATTTATTACGCCATCTGACAAGAGGTCCTTCCCAATAATGCCATCTTGGGTCAAGTTAATGTCTTTACCCACTACATGGAAGGTGTGACTGGAACCACTTATCTCAAACCGTACCGTACCCTTGGTATATAGCTTGCCTTCACTGACCCCGGTGAGTTCTATGACATGTCCCCTCATAATTGCGCATACTTTTGGTACGCTTCCTTCTTTGACCAGGCTAATTTCTGACCCTGTGTCTAACAAGAATCGAAGCGGTTTCCCTCTCTGGACGATGCTAAGTAACATCGTGCCTTCGTCATCTGAACTTTCGAGACTTATTTTTCTACGGGATTCCGAGGTTGTCTCCGGCCTTCGGTCCCTGCTTAGTTTGTTGCTAACCTGGTTTTCATAGCCTGTCCTTGGCTACTCACTGATCCAAACGGGCCCTCCTCGGTTTGTTGCGACCCCCTGTCACCCTCGTCTCCAGACCTTCGGAAGACTTTCATGTCCGTTCTGCCTATCTGTTGACCCATTGTTTTCGTGCGACAGTACCTCTGTAAGTGCCCCGCTTTCCCACAAGCATAGCACTGTTTAGTGGACTGTTTACCAAGTATATTTCTCCAACAGTCCCTTTCCAAGTGACCATCTCTACCACACGAATAGCATCTCGTTATTTCGGTATGTTGTCTGTTAACCGGTAGCCTGCAATTATCTTGCTCATGCCCTTTCCTATTGCAATTGTAGCAAGTTCGTGTACCCCTGGTACTCTTCCTCATGCCCGCCTTGACTGTGCGGACCGTTCGCGTTTCTACACCTACTTGGTCCCTTTGCTTCTTTCGGCAATCTCTCTCTATGTGTCCTTGTTTCTTACAATACCGACACGTTAGCGTTGTCGGTGGTCTTTTTAATTCTGACTCTCCGATAGGTTGACCCTGTGTTTCCTTTCTCGGACTTGTACATTGCCTAGCTAGGTGGCCCTCTTTATTGCAATTGTAGCAAATCACCCTAACCATTGCTGTTCTAGGCTTAGGATGCCACCTTCCTTCTGGTTTTGCTACATTAGGCTTGTTAGTTTCAATTCTCCGTGTGAACCCTAGTGTGTTCCGCCTACTTTGCAATCCATCCTTAGCCTGTTTGGATATAATGACTGCTTCTTCCTGCCTAGCTATTGCCACGGCTCTTTCAAATTTTAAAGGTTGCTGATCCTGCACTCTACATTGGATTCTTGGGTTGTTTAACCCTTGTGTGAAACTAGCCACTCCTATCTTTCTCACGCACTTCAACTGTGCCTGCCTATCCTGTAGGCATTCGCCCTCTAATAAAGCATCCCTGAAAGCTGACGCCATCGTGTCTACGCGATGCGCCCAGGATGCTACACTCTCTCGCGGTTCCTGACTGCTTTGGAACATTTGGCAGATATATAGATCTAACGTGCCCTGCCTACCATAATATTCATTTAGCGCTACTTTAGCGTTCTCCCAGTTAGTAATATCAGCTCTTACCAAGAGCTTCTCTCGGGCCTTGCCTGTAATTTTTGTCAATATATATTTAAAGAAAAGTGCCTGATCATTCTCCCTGATCATGCGTACAGCCGCATCTACGTTGGCAAGAAATTCTCGTAGTCTGTCTGGCTGACTACCGTCAAATTCTCGACCAATCAGTCTGTGTCCCTCTACTACAGTTACATACGGTCCTTCTAAGCTACGTGCATCATCATCATCATCAGCCTCTGCTATCTGAAATTCTGGCCTTCCTGCATTTAAATCTACATCCTCCTCCTGACTTGCCATACTGAATTAAAGTGGACTCACCCTACGATGTCTTCTGTACTGCTGGGCTTGTTGGCTGCGATCCGTGTAGGCTGCTTAATAGGCTGCTGGGCTTGTTGGCTGCGATCCGTGTAGGCTGCTTAATAGGCTGCTGGGCTTGTTGGCTGCGATCCGTATAGTCTGCTTAATAGGCTGCTGGGCTTGTTGGCTGCGATCCGTGTAGGCTGCTTAATAGACTGTTGGGCTTGTTGGCTGCGATCCGTGTAGGCTGCTTAATAGGCTGCTGGGCTTGTTGGCTGCGATCCGTATAGTCTGCTTAATAGGCTGCTGGGCTGCTGGCTCCCTGAAGCTGGGCTGAATTGTGGCTCCTACGATGCGCGGTTCGATCTTCTGCGATGCGCGGTTTTCGAACAATCTTCTTCGGTGCGCGGTTCAATCTTCTGCGCTGCGCGGTTTTCGGACAATCTTCTTCGGTGCGCGGTTCAATCTTCTGCGATGCGCGGTTTTCGGACAATCTTCTTCGGTGCGCGGTTCAATCTTCTGCGATGCGCGGTTTTCGGACAATCTTCTTCTCGAAGTGCGCGAACATCGGACTGATATGGTTCTACTGTTCGTCGGAGTTCGAACTAAGGGCACCCCACATACCTGACACCAAAACGTAAGTCTGTCGTGACTCACCTTGTCCCGAGATGTTCTGGACGATTTGTTCTCCCGAGCGGCTTGGAGAATCTGTGGGTTGGGTGCCCTGAACCATTAAATGAAGTACTGAGTCCCATTTAATATGATATATATTTGCTTTCAACTCTGACTTCCCAAATACCGTACATATTTACAATGTCTATTTACAACATACTTCAGTGATGTGCCTGCTCCGGAAGCTTTTAGAATACTGACTTCCGACCTGGGTAGAGTCTATGTTGAAAACCTGAGAGTTGCCCTCTAGCTTGTCTCTAAGCCTAAGTCCGCATCTCCAACTACTGTCTGAGAGACTAAGTCTTTCAGATATCACTTCTAACGCGGCTATGTCCTACTCCTCTCTCTCATTCTGAATGTCAGCACCTCCAGTCTTACCACCGACTTTCTTGACCTACGTAGAGCGTTCTCTTGTCCAAGACTAAAGATATCCCTTAAGCCTCTGCAGCTTGTATATATATCCTGGTCTGGCCCCTGCTAACTAGTGAGAGGGGGAACTCCCACCCTAGTACTAGTCTACCCCCAACTGGGATCCCTCTCCAGTAGGTGGTGCTATAGTGGTCAATCTCAGAACCACTTATTCTCTGTCTCACTCAGCCTAACTCATATCTCTCACTGAGTGGAATGTTTTGCCATGAAGTGGAGATTTTCCGATGCTCCATCCTTCCATGAGTCATGTATTCTTTCCTTGCCTCTCCCAATGCTAATTATTCTGAATGCTGGATTTGTGCTTGTAGCTAGCCACTGTTCATTTACTCAACCCTTGGTCAGTTTACATAGATAAGATTACAACTCAATAACAAGTTACTCATAAGCCTTCCGTAGCAGGACTTGAAGAACAAGTAATTTCACATATCCAATTCTAAATGTTTCAAATATAAAGTAGCACATTTTACACAATTAATAACCATAATTCTTCTTGTAAGAAAACTCTTTATCCTTTCGTTTATACATTCCTAGTGGTCTCCTGTACTGGGGATCCACTAGTTCAATTCTAATCTCCTTAACTTAATATATGCTATGGGACTTAATATATCTTGGTTCGATTCCCGGCATCGGTGCCATCACGACACTTTAATAGTAAAGGATCTTCTAAATACCAATTATCACGACTGTAACTTCTTCAGTTTTTGATTTATGTGTCCTCATGAAAGGAATTCAACTCCTTTTCACTCACGCCCCCCTAGATGATCCCCTCCCCCACAAATCGGGCTTTTCTTTGTCTTTAAAGGAGATCCAAATACCAATTTTCACGTCTGTAGGCCCTAACAACTTTAGTTTTTATTAGATTAAGTATTCTCATACAATTAAGTCATTTAATTTTTCAATTCTTTCACCTCCCCACACCCCCTCCCCATTCATTGGATTTTCGGAGAATTCGTGCTTCTTTACTCTTAAAGCAGATTCCAAATATCAAATTTCACGTCTGTAACATCTTCATTTTTGAGATAACAGTAGCCTAATTAAAAGAATTCAACACCATTTTCAGTCATTTACCCCCCCCCCTCCACCCAAGTGCTATATCCGAAAACTAAAAATACACGTTTCCTTATTTTTATAGAGTTAAAAATGCCATTTTTTACTTCTGTCACATGTTAAGTTTCTTGAGATATACTGTATAAATCCTCATTTTAAAATTTAACCCCCTTTTTAGTTTCCATTAAGAGGAGTTTCCAAAAACAAATCGCCTATGTTTCTTTACATTCACAGGAGATTCCAAATATCACTTTTTACGTCTGTAACATTCTACGTTTCTGAGATATTCTGTAGATACTGTCTTTCAAAATATTCACCCAAATATGTCACTCCTGTTTAACCGCCATTAATTGGATTTTTAAAGGAGATTCCAAATACCTATTTCTAGGTCTTTAACCTTCAGTTTTGAGATATAAGATTCTCCAGAAAAAGATATTCTATTTTTTACTTCCTTTCACACTCCCCACTCAAGTGAATTTTCCAAAAACAAACAGTACCTTACTCGTTCCTTTAAAAGAGCTTCCAAATGCCAATTATCACTTCTGTAACATCTTCAGTTTTTGAGATATATGTATCCTCGTAAAAGGAATTCATCTCCGTTTTCATCCCCACTCTTCCAACTTTATTCCCCCCCCCCCCCCACCATGCGTGTTTGCGCGTTTCCTTATTTTTAAAATAGATCCCAAATATCAGTTTTCACGTTTTTAACAGCTTTAATTCTTTTGGTATGTATACATTCTCATACAAATAATTCAATTAATTTTTCAATCCTTTCACCCCCCCCCCGCCGTTAAGAGTCTTTTCAGAAAAACAAAGAATACGTGTTTCCTTATTTTCAAAGGAGATTCCAAATACCAATTTTCACGTCTGCAACAGGTTAAGTTTTGAGATATACTGTAGATACGCTAATTTTAAAAATTCACTCCCTTTTTCAGTTCCCCTTATGTGGATTTTCCGAAAAAAATATTTATGTTTCTTTACTTTTACAGGAAATTCCAAATATCAGTTTTTCAAATCTGTAATATGTTACCTGTTTTAGATAATATGGAGATATAGTATTTTGAAAAATTCACCCCTCTTGTCACTCCTGTTCACCCCTACTCATCGGATTGTCCAGAAACACAAAAATACGAGTTTCCTTATTTTCAAAGGAGATTCCAAATTTCAATTTTTACGTCTGCAACATCTTCAGTTTTGAGATATAAGTCTTCTCATAAAAGGTATTCAAGCCTTCCCCCCCCCCATTTTTACCCCTCTTAATGGGATTTTCCGAAAACAAAAAAATATGTGTTTCTTTATTTTCAAAAAAGATTCCAAATGCCAATTTTCACGTCTGCAACAGGTTAAGTTTTGAGATATACTGTAGATACGCTAATTTTAAAAATTCACTCCCGTTTTCAGTTCCCCTTATGTGGATTCCATACCAGTATTCAAATCTGTAATGTGTTACATGTCTTAGATAATTTGGAGATATAGTATTTTGAGAAATTCACCCCCCCCTTGTCACTCCTGATTCAAATCTGTAATGTGTTACATGTCTTACATAATTTGGAGATATAGTATTTTGAGAAATTCACCCCCCCCCCCCTGTCACTCCTGTTCAACCGCTATTCATCGGATTATCCAAAAACACAAAAATGCTTGTTTTATTTATTTTCAAAGGAGATTCCAAATTTCAATTTTTACGTCTGTAACATCTTCAGTTTTTGAGATATAAGTCTCCTCATAAAAGGTGTTTAACCTTTTTTCCCTCATTTGTCACGCCTCTTAATGGGATTTTCCGAAAACAAAAATTTACGTGTTTTTTTATTTTCAAAGAAGATTCCAAACACAAATTTTTACATCTGTAAACTTTTCAGTTTTTGAGATATAGATATCCTCATTTTAAAAATTCGCCCCCTCTTCACCCCCTTAGCGACGGAATATCCAAATATCCTCCCTTAGCGAACACCTACATATTAATATGAATGTATCCACAAAATTTCATTTCTTTCTGTCCAGTAGTTTTGGCTCGGCGATGATGAATCAGTCAGTCAGTCAGTCAGTCAGTCAGTCAGGACAAGTTATTTTATATATATAGATATTCAAATTTAGACAACAGTAGACTGTATAAACTATATAAAGCAACAATGATGACTTTGTCGTATACTATGGAGGTGTTTAAAACAACTTTATTGTCTCGTGTCTCAACCATAAGTCATATTAAAACGTTACGAAATTTTGTGTAAATTTACTGATTTAATACTATTACATATTTTATTAATATGACATATTTAATTACATATTTCACTGATATTTACTAACTTTTTATGTAAATATTTCGCACTTTGAAGTTACATAAAAATTCGTCTCTAGTTATAAGCTGTCAAAAATATTGTGTTGTTGGGGTCTCGTTAATACACATCCCAGTTTGGTTAGTGAAATGTTTTTATCCATGCATTGGAAAGTGTTTTAAAATTTAGTCTTAATAACTTGTTTTTGTCAGTGGGAAATAGCTTGCGAGTGTATAAAGGAGTCAAGTCCGAGTTAGTTGCTCGAGGCAAGCACAGCTGTTGAAAGAGAGGCCTGGTGGAGGTCTTTCACATCTGCAACAGGTTAAGTTTTTGAGATATACTGTAGATACGCTAATTTTAAAAATTCACTCCCTTTTTCAGTTCCCCTTATGTGGATTTTCCGAAAAAATATTTATATTTCTTTACTTTTACAGGAAATTCCAAATACCAGTTTTTCAAATCTGTAATGTGTTACATGTCTTAGATTATTTGGAGATATAGTATTTTCGAGTTGACGCCGTATAGGTGACTTGCGTGTCTGTGAGGATGGGGCCCTACCTAGGATAATTTCTAATGATGAAAACGCCACACACACACACAGTCAACCCCCGAGCCAACGGAATTGACCAATGAAGGTTAAAATCTTCAACCCTGCCGGGTATCGAACCCGGGACCCACTGGACCGAAGGCCAGCACGCTAACCATTTAGCCATGGAGTCGGACGTTGAACGAGATAACATTGTATGAGTGTTTCACATGTCTTAGCTGCGGAGATTTCGTTCTTTCTGAAAGAAATCTGATGTCCCTTTAGGAATGATGAAAGCGTTTTAACTTCACATTCAGATTCTTAGTGACAGAGTATTATAGAGATTTTTGTTGCAAAGAAGTCGATCCATTTTTAGTTACTGATGTTGTAGTTGTTGTCGTCATGGTTAGTAATGGTAGTGATGGGTTGTGACTGTGAATCGGTAGTGATCGAGGCATGGGCGATTGGTCAGATCATCTCATGGGAGTAGGTCTCGTAAGACAGTTGAAGTCATGTAGGTTCGAATTATAGGTGCAGTTGGAGTGTTCCTCCTGAGAGTAGCAAACCACTGTGTTGAAACACCGGATCCCGTGAGATCTCCGAATTTAAGCAACATTGGGCATGGTCAAGATTTGGATGGGTTGCCACGCGCTGTGAATGGGGGTGGGGAGGCGTAAGGGAATGGAGGAGCGGAAAGGAACTGGCCACCCTACCGCACGTAAACTCCGGCTCAGGCACACCTCTTTGAGGTTCGGACCTACCTTCGGGCAGAATACACCCTTACCCTTACCTTTACCGTGACTTAATATCGGGGTCGATACCGCATGAAGCTTCACGCGATGGGTTTGTGGTCCATGCCAGGGATTCCAAGTTCGATGTCGCGCGTGTTTATAATTGTAATTCGATAACTGTGTTATATTTTTTAAGGATTTTATATTTGTGCTCGGGAAGTTAGTTGGCATTTATCCAGACTTTTATTGGAAGATAGATTTTTATAACTTATTTTAACGTTTACAAGGTACGGAACAATTAGGGTTGTAATAATAGTAGTTAAGCACATGTATTTATTTTTCATGAAGCTACAAACAAGTGCGACTGTTCACACGAACTGACCATCCATCAGAATAACAAACCCAAATAATTAAATTGTTTCGTGTAAATTAATTTCCGAAAAGCCATTATTCGATTTTAATATTTGCATCCATTTTCTAATATGAGGTCATCATAACCTTGTGTGTTAAATAGATTTGTTTAGATGGAAACTTATGGTAGCTTGATAACGTAAGGCCAAGTGTCGAACGGATGTTAACCTGGAAGTCACTCAATTTTATTTTCCAAACTTAGAAGCTTCACTTCAGAGTTATTAACATTAATTGTGGTTTATTTAAAGACTAGCTGCTGTATCCGCCGTTGACGGGTATATCGTATTATATAGCATTTGCAAAGTTATCAAACTCCCCAGCTACTTTACGCCAATATTCAGTCAGACTGTTTTACACGGGACGCAGCAGTAATCCCATCTATCGGAGATGAGTGGCAACAGAAGAGACAAATTATATCACATCAGTGCTCAACGTAATGTTATTCTAGATGAGTTTTATGAGCTATCGATATTTTAGGGCTTCACATTTAGTTTTCTTCTGACTCTGTGATATTAGGGCAACTAATGTTCTTTCGTGACTCCCTCTTGTTTTATTCTTCAAGCGATCGTTCCATTACGATTCTTTTATCTCCTTTTTATAATCACAATTTTCCTTGGCGATATGGACCGATGACCATGCGGTTTTACACCTTAAGGCAAACATGACAAAACCATCACCAGTTAACACGATTGAACAATATTTCCAAGTTAGCAATGCTCGGCGTTGTTATGGACTACGCAACACAATTCTAAATTCATCAATTCTATTATCATAGCCGGTATTGTAAAACTGTATAAGACATAAATGATCGGGGATGGTATTTCCTACAACTTTTGTTATGTAGTACTTTTGATAGGACCAATAATTTAAAAATGTAATTTTAGGCTCGTTTCCCTAAACTACCATTTCATTCAACGGGAATAAATCATTTACAGCCTGAGCTGTAATTCCTTATTCCCTGACTTCACATACCGATTATCATTAAATTCTGTTCACCCATTTCCTCGTGGTTCGGCGTTGATTGTAACAAAAACCGAAATTCGTCCATTATCATAGCCGGTACTCTAAAAATGTAAAAGACGTAAATTGCCGGAAATTAAATTCTATATAACTTCAGTTATCTCGAACGTTAAGTTATTCAAGACTTTAATTTCACGTAGTAAGATCTTATTTGTTTCCGTTATCATGTCAGCAAGTGACGAAGAACCATTAGAACACCTGAGAATGCAACTGTTAAAGATGTCACCAACTGAGTCAGGTAAACTATCAGTGCTGAATTGTTACAAATTAAGGGTTCAATATATATACACATTGCTAGTGAAGCGGTAGTAAATATCGCACTAACACATTGAATATTGTCGGCGACGCAACGATGGTAAAGGGGTAGGATTGGAAAGGAAGTGGCCGTGGCTTTAATTGAACCATGTTATGCATAAAGGAACCAAGCGCCTTCATGGTGGAACTGAGATATTGAAGCTCAAAGTTAACCTTTGATGTTTAATTCCTGTTACACTCTAGACCATTTAATTTAACATTGTCACATACAATGGGATGTATTTTACTTTATTATGCATTCTTTGAACAAGCGATTACTAATTACTTCCATACACTCAAAATTGGCACTTGGTTCCTTCATGCATTATTGATTATTTACTGTACCAAATATGTTAAACGGAACCTGGTAACTGATTCCGTTATGCATTTTTATGTAGGCCTACAATATAGCTGATATTTAAGAGAGCCGATACCTCATTAATAGTGTATACGATATACGAACATTATAAATACCTCCAAAAATGACAGTGGAATACAAAATCAACTTCTACGTATAAATTAACAACGGCAGATACACAGTTCATTCTCTTCAGCTTCTATTTCTAAGACAATACTAATATTAAATCCCTCAGTGCCATCAACTACATTTTCGCCAGAGACAGTCCTGTAAACAGGTTTTGCGTCACTTGGAATTAAATGCATGATGGATTTTACATCCTTCATTTTGGGCTGTAATAATAGGTTTATTTTGGGGCCACAGAAGAGGCTGAAAAAGATACAGTAGATAATCTTCCATGAGTATTATTTCTCTGACCTCAAAACTGGTCTTTTCAAAAATATAATAATGTGCGCCTTCTTTGCGCACTTCACCTTCATGGAAGCGTAGCCAGTTGATTCTTTGATTTCTGGTTTCTTTCTTTTCACAATAGCCTTCCCCATTGGGCTGGCAGAAAATAAGTCTTCAGATTGCATTTGTAAATGGATTCTTCAAGTTCTTATAAC
This sequence comes from Anabrus simplex, assembly GCF_040414725.1. Classification (NCBI taxonomy): domain Eukaryota; kingdom Metazoa; phylum Arthropoda; class Insecta; order Orthoptera; family Tettigoniidae; genus Anabrus; species Anabrus simplex. The sequence continues at coordinate 805,005,550 of NC_090266.1, forward strand.
ATTAACGTAATCTTCTTCCGTGTAGAGTTTTTGTTAAGTCTTTAAGGCACTTTCTACATCTCTTTTTTTTTTGCTAGGGGTTTTACGTCGCACCGACACAGATAGGTCTTATGGCGACGATGGGATAGGAATGGCCTAGGAGTTGGAAGGAAGCGGCCGTGGCCTTAATTAAGGTACAGCCCCAGCATTTGCCTGGTGTGAAAATGGGAAACCACGGAAAACCATCTTCAGGGCTGCCGATAGTGGGATTCGAACCTACTATCTCCCGGATGCAAGCTCACAGCCGCGCGCCTCTACGCGCACGGCCAACTCGCCCGGTTTTCTACATCTCCAAATTCAGAATCATTTAGCAAGAATGAACGCCCTGGTATCAAAAATCGAAGAGAGTTTCTTTTTAAGGAGGTATGGAAATCTAAAATGTGCTTTTTGTCGGACTGGCGAGCATTCTTCAGGTCTTCTTTAAGTTTTCCTCTTGCATTCTCTGCTTTTTCCGGGTGTAAATTGTGGGGTTTTGTAATGTTTTCTCTCTCGTCAGCACCTGTCGCATCAGGCCTTTCTTTAGACGGAGTAATTATACCATTGTTATCACAACTACTTGTATCACCAATTTGAGCTCTTTCACTAACACTGTAACGTTCCAGACGTTACAGTGTAATTATGTTAATTTTATTATGTGTAATTAATTCAGGAATTTAACGTCATGATATTTATTTTGGTATGTAATTGTATTATAATTCATGTTTAATCATTTGCTCACTATCATTTCATTACTTTGTAACTACGACTTGTAAACGAGGGCTGAATATCCTAATATTCACTTAGATTCTTGCGACATTCGTTTAAAATTAACTTGCAGTAGATTTCCTCTATCTTGCCACATCACCGAGGAAGAAGGAAGGACAAATTTAGACATCAAGTTCTGGGAAAAGCGAGCACGTGTTCAAGCGTTCTAACGATAGCTACCGTATTTCGACCAGAATTATTCAAACTGATCACCGCCTATATTTTCAAAGGAGCGTCATGTTGCCATGGATACTGAGTGAAAGGACTAATAGAAGAACAGTTGATATCAGGGTTTAGACCCGTCAACTCTAATATCTGGAGTGGGGAGAGACGTGTCATCTGATTGGACCACGTGTAGCGACCTGTAATTAGAGCCAGAGAAGGTTATAAAAGGGCGTGTTGGAGCTCTTGGCGTCATTCTGATCGATATTACTCTACAATCTTCTACTGGATCTTCTACGTGATCTTCTACCTGATTCTCTTCTTGATTCTTCGTCTTGGTACTTAGAAATTCTGAATGAGGGGTGTATAGCCACTCTCATCAGGAAGTACGTACAGCTCGGCTACAAGACCGGTTTGAACCAGTCTAAGTCAATAGGTAGTATTAATCTAGATAGAAATGAAACTTCAGAGCACATTTTCCGTAAAGTTGGAAGGATTCTTAATTGAGTATCCTCTCCATAAAACCCAAGGTGGTTCTTCTAACTATGACTTAGGGCTTATCTCCAATATATGGGATAGAGCATAATAGGGAGTGTTAGTTTTGAAGCCATCTTCCAATTAGTGGGAGGTGCAATTTGCAAGGCAGGAATGGTACTTAGCTGCAGATGAAGAGATCTCAAAGACGACCGACGATGTTCCCGCTACAAGGATGGAAGCTTTCCAAGGACCAGCAGAACAAGACTACATGGTGAGCAAGCGAGTTAAAGATATTGCAAGTTTTCGCGAAGTAGAGTCATTCAATTTTTTGTTAAATTCATTTTCTATTTTAAATTCAGTTCTCGTTAAACCGTCGTCATTTATATTAAATATAATAAATAGTATTTTTCTAGTTCACTTTAATCAATCTGCCTTAATTAGCCTTTTGATTTCTAATTCTCCTGCTTAATGATTAGTGCACTATCACCCCACCCCTGTGATAAGAGTCCGTCCAAGCTTGATTATAAATTTTTATCTTTAAGTCATCAACTTAAAGATTGGCGCCCTTAGCTTGCTTGGTTGCATTTCTCGTTCGATGATTGTTCTCCGAGAGGGGAAGTCACAACACGTTACAGATTCAGTTAAGTTGACAGTTCCTTGAATAGGCTAGGGAGGACAACAACGCAGGGCAACTTACTATAAATTCAATTTTCGTATTGGACATCCTAAGAAACATCATGCTTTATACTAATCTGTTGACTTTGTGTTGTCTCCTTGCTTGTTTTGACCAATTTAATTCTTCGTTAACTGCATTATAAGTTTAGTCCAATTTTAAAAACAATTACTCATTGCAGAATTAATAATTAATAACTCGTAAACAGCACAACAAAATATCTGGCAGAAAGCACTTCGTTCGTTTATGCAGAATACCTAGTCACATATTTTACCATACCATAAAGATTACTTGGCACTTGGTTCCGTTATGCGTTTTCCCGAATGTGCGATACAAAACTAGCACTTTTATCAATCTTAGATTTCAAAATACCGGTAATTATTCCGTGCCCAAAGACTATATCTGCAGACATGTAGTTCAAAGATTTTTCTACAATATGGCAATTTCAGCAAAATTGTTACTTGGTTTCTTTATGCATAACATGGTCCAATTAAGGTACATCCCCAGCATTTGACTGGTTTAAGAATGGGAAACCACGGAAAAACATCTTCAGGGCTGCCATGGTGGGATTATAATATGGTTCATCATCTATCTATACCAGTATTTGCTTCAAAACTGGTTAATTCCTAGTGTGAAATCCGTATAAGCTTTTTGTGTCAAAACTACTTCAGTCCATATGATGTACTATCCCAAAACTCTGCAAATCCAGGTTAGACCAAAATGTTTCAAAACCATATAAGTCCCGAATTTCCATCATGAGGAGCTGTGACTTTTTTCACAAGACTACTGAAATCAATCATTGTAAATATACAGCATTTTTCCTAACATTTCTCATTTTAAAGTTATGTGCACTATCTGCGCACTTTTTAGCGATAGATTTGTGTACGGGTTTAAGGAGTAAGGAGGGAGCGCTCCCGGTTCCGTTAGTACTGCCAGATGAATGGAAATGAAATCTGGAATGAATCGATAATATGATCGATCGATATGAATTTTCTAAATCTTTGTTATTTTAAGCTAACAACTGTGTCACACACACACATTATATAACATTATATAACATTTCTCGATGCGAATCTTATTCCTAGAGTGAATTCTATAGTTTGGCTTTGCTGTGTAAACAACAAGAGTACTAGTACGTGAAGTGTACGCCAGACGTCGCACAGCGATGCATAAGCGATTCATAATTTGTGCTTCAAAGATTGCCAGTACGAACCTCGTAGATTGCCGAGGTCGACCGCTTCAGCACTAGGGTGTAAATCTATCGCTAAAAAGTGCGCAGATAGTACTAATTAAACGAATGTTTAAACTTATGTTTTACAGATTCAGCAGTTGTCATACGACTAGTTTGACGGGAAAACATCTTAACAAAATGAATAATCCAAGTGCTAGTAGTGCAGAAAATTCTGTACGGATTTCAGGCACGGAAAACGATGATGCACTGCTATCCGATGAACTATACTTCCGCTAGCGTGAAAGGCTGTGAGACCATAATTATTCTGAATGGGAACTTCAGTTACAAAGATTTTACATTATAGTTGGTTTCTGATCTTAAGGAATAAAGTAATAATGTTATTTTCACAGAGACAACTTGGGTTGATAATTATTATCGCACATCTGAAATAATTTCACCGTTCAAAAACAACTTAAATCCAAGATATCGTATCAAACATTTCTAAGTCCAAATATTTTCTATACCTATTACGTAAAACGGGTATCTAAAATATTTCCTACATGAAATGAAAAGTAATAATATTTTGTAATTTCTAAACCAACTACATTGATCTAAACACGCGCCGATAACTCATAGTTTCTTGTTGCTTCCTAAATAACATATAAAACGGACTTAAGTAGGTCTTGAATTAATCGACGCAAGTGATAACTCGACCAGTTCGAACTCGGTGGACAGAAAGTCGAAACTGATTAGTGATTAATTTTTTTTTTTTGCTAGTTGCTTTACGTCGCACCGACACAGATAGGTCTTATGGCGACGATGGGACAGGGAAGGGCTAGGAGTGGGAAGGAAGCGGCCGTGGCCTTAATTAAGGTACAGCCCCAGCATTTGCCTGGTGTGAAAATGGGAAACCACGGAAAACCATTTTCAGGGCTGCCGACAGTGGGGTTCGAACCTACTATCTCCCGAATACTGGATACTGGCCGCACTTAAGCGACTGCAGCTATCGAGCTCGGTAATATTTTCCTTGTAAGTTCTATATTATGTTTAACAGAATCTAATTTACAAGTCCTCATCGTGCCTCTTCCTGGTCGTAGTTCCAGTATAGGATGATAGCGCAGTGGTGCGGTCCACTTTATAATACATGCAGCGATAAGAGGAGACATTGTGAATCCAGTCAACGATCGGCAACTTTAGGAGTCATTTGAATGTACACGTAGGAACGCCTTCAATTTACCATAATAGAACTTTATATATTTGATACTGCCAATCAGGAGAATAACAGGAAGCGAGAGAAGACTTCCATTCTACGGTGCTGAAAAAGTTCTGCATATTCTGATTTAATGTACTTTTTATTTTGCTATGTGCATGCACATACATCTGGTCTAGAAAGCCAAGAATAACGACCGAGAGGATTCGTCGTGCTGACGACACGACACCTCGTAGTATGCAAGCCTTCGGGATGAGCAGCGATCGCATGGTAGGCCAAGGCCCGTCGGGGCTGCTGCGCAATGGGGTTGGGTTTGGTTTTATGTACGTACATTATAGATTGCCAAGGGTATACAGGCCTACAAAGAAAAAGAGTATGCAGTCACCAATACAAAATCAAATAAGCACAAAGTTTGTAGTGTGGAATTTCGAACACAAAATGGTATGGCAGATCAGTACCGTGTATAGCCACCTCGGGCCCTGTAGCATGATTGAACGCGACGATGCCTTCAGTAGCGGGGATTGGGAATTAAAAGTGTGGGGGCAAAAAATATACAGACAACAAATAGTGCCCGGGCATGTGGGTTATAGCGGACGGAAGGGGGGGGGGGCTGGTACATACATCAAAATTTTTAAAAAGCGAAAGAAAATAGAAAGATTTCTGATGATCTCAGAGCGAATTTCAACAGAGAGGTGAAGGTTGACAGTTTACCAACTTAAGTGCGGTAATCATAGTTTCTTGAGATTTTGATTCAATACTATACAGTAAAACTTTCACCAAAGGAACAATATTACACATGTATTACAATTAAGAAGAAATACGGCGTGATTATACACTTAAAATCATTTAGTATTTGACTACACTCTAAGAAACTAACAGACAGTGGGGAGACTGCCAGACTGACGAATGCACGCGGTAAGCGGGAAAAACATGACCTTGCCAAAATAATGTACCTCTGCTACCTTTCCTCGTCACAGCACTTGCAAAGTCTCCACTACTTGCTGTGGCGCTATACAAATCGATTAGCCATTGTGTGCGCATTTCCATTAATAATTTTGTTAATAATTAAAGAAAATAAAGGAAGAGAATTAGCTGATAAGACAACAGGACTTGGACACAAATTGCTTTTTTAAGTAATCCATATAATTCCTTGTTTCAGCCGGATGAAATGGAATAAAACTGTAATGTTTCCTCCAAAACGTAGGGGGGGGGGGAGACTCTCCCCCCCCCCTCGCCCCCCTCCCCTAATCGCCTCTGCTGGATGCATTCTCAGCACTAAATAAACCAACTTGTTTCGGGGCAGATTATCCCACTCTTGGATAGCAGTTTCAGCCATTTTCTGAAAGTTACCAGGAGAATCAGGACGCTGGACAATAATTGCTCTGTTCATTTCATGCCATTTATATTCAACACAGTTAATGTACAGAGAATATTCTGGCGACACCATTCACTATGTGTCATGCGTTTCAGGGAATTGATTAATCACTGTGACTCGAAGGGAAAGAGCACTAGCCCACAGTGACAGCAAATCCTGTAACTACAGGTTGTGTAGAATGTTTTCTCTGTATATCAGACCAGTCATGTTAACCTGGATAGTAAATAGAAGAAGAGTACGTCGACCAAATATGATCCCACTCCGAAACATGATGGAACCCCGTTACTGCTGATAGTTCCCCGGAATGAAGGGCTCATTCCACCTTACCCGATCGTCTCCAGAGTCTAATGCTCCTGTTGTATGGGTGCAAGTCAGGAAAGAGAATAGTGTATATGCCTTCCAGTGTTCCTAATGCCATGGGCTAAGATTGTTGCCCACCTCACACGACCTGCTCTATCGTGAGATTTAAGACTTTTTAGAGTCCTCCTTGATATCAGTCCTCCGTCGTTCAACCGATTTCACACTGTCTCATCCTACACATTCACTCCGGTGGTCCTCTGAAGATCCTGGTGGAACGGGGTGGCAGTAGCAATCACTGGGTCTGGTCTGCACCGTGCTGATACCGATCATCCTTGAGAGATGTTTTGCGTGAGCGTCCCTTTCGTTCTCGATCAACAACCGTTTCTGTGAACTCTTTCGAAACTCTGGAGACATTAGTCTGACTCACTCCAACACGAGCGGGGACATCCACTTGTCGCCATCCTTCTTGCAGCAATGTCACAATCCGAATGCAGTCATTAGCAGAAATGAGTACTCTTTCCATGTTTACGTCGGTCCTATATGTACTGTACTGTCTATACACCATCGACCTTACAAGTAATAATGGCGTGTGGCCTCCGAAGAGGCCTGGTGCAGCTCTTTCGAACTGACGCCCTGTAGGCGACCTGCGTGACAGTAAGAATCGGGCCCTACCTGTGATGAATTTTAATGATGAAGACGGCACATACATCCAGCCCCCGAGCCATCGTAACTAACCAATGAATTATTAAATCACCGACCCTGCAAGGAATCGAACCCAGCGCCCTCTGGACCAAAGGGCAGCAAGTTAACCATTTAGCCTTGGAGCCGTGAACTTACAAGTGATGTTGTTAAACTGATCGACACGCCAAATGTCTCCTATCGGAAAAATATCGGACCTAGTCTGAGTTTAGCGCCACTATGTACTGTATCTCAGATATTGGCATACAGCGCATGCTGCACACATGTTTTATTTACCGTGGCATATAGCGTGAGAAGTCGTAATATGCAACACTTTTTTGAGCACTGTAATAAACCTGGTTCACAACAACGTCACTACATATGAGATTTTCTGCACGAGAAACTATATCCCTGGGATTCACGAGTCACCGCAGAACTGAAGCTAGGTATCTTTGTTTATGATTTGGATATATGAGGTCTTTTCAAACTTCAAGCCTGTGAACGGCCACAAAACGCATCATATACGTTATTTATAATAATTCTCTTTGGATTCATTTACTATATAGCAACGCGAGATATTTGATAAGTCCCTGACGAGCAGTGGCGGCGCTAAGAAACTCGCCCCCCCCCCCAGCAATAATTGAAAATGGGCCCCTCGTTTCCTGATAAGGAAAGTTACAAATTTATTTCGTAGTACAGGTTTGTATATTACTAAAATGAACAACAATGACGCAACGACGAAAATAATAATTACATAATTTAGTTTTCAAATCCAAAGGAATTAAATTAATACACTTAAACTTATATGGTACGAACAAACACACACAAGAAATGCATATTCCAATATTATAGTAACCAAAATACGCTGACCGTCATAATATTAAGAAATAATTTCGCTCCTAGGACCAAATAATAGTAACCCTACTTAGCTACTGTACATTGACTGCCGAGAGTCATAAACAGGCTCGAGACTTCAGTATTTAAAGTTTAGATAAGGAGGATGTATTTGTTATTGCTTCTTCGCTGACTGCTGGGTTCTCAGAAATGACTAATTACTTCAAAAACCTTGTTGATTGTTGTGAGTGGCAGCAAGGGATGGTTGTTATTGGAATGGGTTCGGAAACCGACATTATTTCAGAAATAACTACCATACTACTGCACTACAACGGCCTAAGTTTGGAATAACTCTCTGTAATACAAATAATACTATGTTGTGTGCTGTACCTTTAACAATATGTAAAATCACTCCTCAGGTACTGAATTAAGAAACAGTCATGGGCCCCTCACAAGTCAAGGCCCCCCACCCCCCCACCGCCCCTAGGGGTCTGCGGGGACCTTTTCGCCGCCACTGCTAATGAGGTTCACGACAACCATTCCTATTGAAAACATACTGCGTCAGGGGGAGTGAGTCGAGATTTTTAACTTGTGAGTAAACGCGGTAGCCGGTATTCAGGTCGGCAGAAAGAAGTGAGAAGCTAAATCCCTTTGAAAGCTGTATACACGCCAAGGTCAGGACAGACAGCGCTCTGCATGATGCAAGAGCTTGGTATGTTTGACGAGATCCTCGGGAGGATTTCACCAGCCATGGGAGGGAGCCTAAACCTCTATTAAAGTAATTCATTTATATTATATTTATTCTTCCCGCGAGGTAGTAATTCAGTAACTTTGTCCGGGCACAGGTTCCTATCTTTATCGCTCGGAAGTCAGCCAATACAGGAAGCATTAATAGATGCAGACTCGAGTGCCAAAATAAAATCAAATAAGTGAATTATTATTGTTATTATTATCATTTTGCCACTAATATCACACTGTGGTGGGGTCACGGCTGCGTACTGCGTACTGGCCCTGTTCTACGGTCTTTTCCTGACAGCAATTCTACTTGAGGGATGTGTTTACTATTGTGTGTTTCAGTGGTGGTTGGTAGTATGGCTTGATACGTGTGTATGTGCCGAAACGAACACCAAGTCAACCAGTCACTACTGATCTGCATTTAGGACAGTCACCCAGGTGGCAGATTCCCTATCTGTTGTTTTCCTAGCCTTTTCTTAAATGATTTCGAAGAAATTGGAAATTTATTGAACATCTCTCTCTTGGTAAGTTATTCCAATCCCCAACTCCCCTCCCTACAAATGAATATCTGCCCCAGTTTGTCATATTGAATTCCAACTTTATTTTCATATAGTAATCTTTGTGTCCCTGTGCCAGACGAGTTAACCAGATACAGCTAAAATTACCTAGCTGTTCGGGAATTGAATCCCGTACCTTCTGAACAGAACGCACCTACGCTACTCATTCAGCCTACGAGCCGAATAAATAAATAAATAAATAAATAAATAAATAAATAAATAAATAAATAAATAAATAAATACATACATACATACATACATACATCTTAATTATAGTGTGTTCTACTTTTCAGCATTCAGTCTGCAAGCCTCTGTGAATTTACTTAACACCTCCACAATCCTCTATTTGTAACTATCTTTATGGCCTCATTTAGTTCCATACCGGCACCTATTATCTTTAAATCATCGGAAGCTGAGTCTAACCAGTGTTGTCTTGGTCTCCCTTTACTTCTTTTACCCTCAATAACCGAGTAATTTATTATTCTGGGTAACCTGTCTTCCTCCATTCGCCTCACATTACCCCACTGCCGAAATCGATATATCCGCACCGCTCCAACCATCGACTTCATTCCTAACTTACCATTATTATCTCCTAATTTCGAATACCCTCACGCTATTGTTCCTACCAGGTGTATGCATGAGTCTCTTCCGGTTTCACTAAGAGATGGCGCCAGCGAACAGTACGCAGCGTATGAATTCGACGCATACGTCAGTTTGTTCGTCTGACATTAACCTACCACCACACACAAGTTAAGTCCACCAAACACTAGCGTCTTGTATCGTTCAGTGATCATGTCGGCGTTTGTGTCTGAAAAAGAACATTTGCGGCACGCATTGCTTTTCTTATTAATCCAAATAAAAGGCTGTGGAAAGTTATCATTCGCTGGTAGAAACATGTGGTGAACACGCTCCATCGATTAGAACATGTGAGACAATTGAACACTCCAGTGGTCGCGCGAAGAAAAGTCACGTCAGTAGTCGCGCGGATTTGTGATCCGTACTTTCTTTGTGATATAAGGCTATTCTATGCTATTTCTTCAATGAATATGATTATGCATTGTGAAAATAACTTTATTTTCTGTACAATATAATACATTTATGCATGCATTTATAAAAAAATACCTGAAAATTTACCGGACGTTTTTATTTGTCTCACTCGCTCCATAATGTTTTTGCGGTACCTCAGTGTCTGGTTCATTCAGCCATCGATTTATAATCTCATAGTCATCCATTTTGTACTTATATACCAATAATTAATATAAACTCATAAAACAGAGTAGATATATGCACATGAACTGAGCTTAGGCACCGTAATAAGAAAACAAAGTCAAAACAAGTCACGCTAGCGGTCACACGGATCACAGTTGTGATCCACAAGAATAAATTGCTATATAACGCAACATCCATCAGTCAAGTTTAGCAGACTACTGCATTATCAGAGAGGGGATGGGGCGCGAGGAAGGTACACAGATGCTCAAGGTCAACATTCATACCGAAAAATAGGGACGAAACAAACTAAACGGCTGGATCACTATTGTGATCCGCGCGACCACTGGAGTGTTAAACGTGGTGATTTCAATGTGAAAGACAGTGCGCGCTCTGGATGTTGACTTAACTCAAACTCAACAGCAATTCGCACAAACATTAAATGTGTCACAAGAAATAATCAGCAGACGTTTACGAGCAATGGGGAAGATCAGTAAACTCGGTAAATGGGTCCCACACGATTTCAATGAACGGCAAGTGGAAAATCGCGAAGTAGCTTGCGAAATGTTGCTTCAACGCCACGAAAGAAAATCATTTCTGTACCGAATTGTGGCGGGTGAGAAAACTGGATTTATTTTGAAAATCCGAAGTGGATAAAATCGTGGCTGTCACCTGGCAAAGCCGGTCCTTCAACACCAACGCCAAACCGCTTCGGCCAATATTTTGAATAAACGAAAAATGAATTTCCTTTGAAAACTACGTGTTTCCTTTGCCACAAAAACCGGCAAAAACTTGTGCATATACCTGGTACTTCTTTGTACCAGCGATCATTCTCGCTACTGTAATCTGAAAGGCACTTTGAAATCGCCTGGATGGGACATCATTCCGCACACTCCGTACTCACCGACCTGGCATCATCTGACGATTACCTCTTCGCATCAATGGGGCATGAGGTCGCAGTGCAGCAATTTCGAGGAAGTTGGAAAGTTATCAAAATTAAAATAATAAAATAAAAGTTACACTGAAATTTATGAATTGAAACTGCTCCAATCAATGACAGGAGTTTCCTGAGAACACACCTCAATTTTGAGAGTTTACTGCTCCCTGTTATAGCATCGTTATATAAATTAGCATAAGAAATTTTATCTGCTGCCATTCTTGTCCCCAATGACGTCGTTCCAAATACCATTGCAGTCTAGCGTTAAAATACATATGGCCTCAACTGGCCTTTCATGACCTGGTAATCGGATGGCTACTTAAACAAATTACATCAACTTATTACAATACATAATCGACCTGAGTTGGATATAAACTGAATACGAGCTAACTATAGCCAGTATGATTTGTATATGAGCAAGTTGTAAACACTTGCGAGCACTTATGATCATTGTGTTATATGGATTCTGTGGGTAAATTTATTATCAATTATTCTTTTAGATCAGCTGAACAGATCATTTACATATTAGCATTTTACACACTCAAATTTTTAACCTGATCGGGTCTGCATAGCTCGCAGAAATTTTACCCCAGTTACTAAAGAAATGCTTTAAAGTCTGAGGTTTTACATTTGCAGTCTATTTATTTACACTTTACAGAGGTCTGTTCAGTGATTTAATTATTCAGTTGCAATTTGCTTGGATACTGTAAGCGAAATGTTGTTTTAAAAGGAGTATCCAAGCTGCCTTCTTTTCCTAAGGTTACTGAGCTCATATTTACATTACAGTGTAGGTGTATCCTCCCACGTTGACCAGAAAACAAACTAAATGACACGAGAAAATATTAGTTAGCTAAGCCCCTTTTATCCTCTTATCCTAATTCTACCATCTAAATACACTCCTGAAAGAGAAGACACCCTATCATATTTAACCTATACTATTTACACAAATCAATACAATCACGTACCAATCAGCCTGTTATTTTTTCTTCTAAGATGCTGACCGCACCTGTCATTCCAATGACTGAATACTACTAAATGTTCAGATGATTTCACTCGTCACAGTGGCTATGGTAATGTTTCACCGTGGGCGGTGTGTGACCAAGGCCAATTATCTCATATCATGGTTACCTTAACAATTTAAACAAGTTTGAAAATATCTCTTAACATAACATCAAAAGAGTCAGATCAAAATAAATATGCATCTAACCTATTTCACGCAAATACATCCGTCTGCAAGATCCTCGTTAAATATCCTATACTTATTCTTCCTAGATTAAATTACGAATGAAGGGTCAAGCAAAAATCATGGACATAAATATTATTTAACCTTCTTAGAAAAATGTTACCGTGTCAGGTACTTATAATTTGATTATTTTTACCCACAGGTGTAATTTTAATGTATGAAATAATTGGGTATCAATTTAACTCATAATATGGAATCAACTAGATATGAAATAAATATTCCCATTGCGTCTGGATGTTGTGATTGTGACGGAATTTATAAACAAGAATCTGCCTTTCTCTATCTCAAAGCGTCTTGTCCCTCTTTATTTCATCTCATATTTTCAACGTAGATTCTTATTTCTATTTCTCTCTTATTATTTCCTCGGAGCTTGTTTATATTCTTTTCATCCTTACTCGTAGACACTGGCTCTCATAACGGCGCGTAGCATGTCACTTGTTAATCCAGGATTTATTTCACTGGTACCTGAACGTAACATTATCCTCCTCTTGCGGGGTTTTAGTACTTTCTCTTTGCGGGACAAAATTTGTTAATTGCTCGATATTTTTATTTATATCAGACCTCAACTCAAATCTACCCATGCTGTCGGCATTGTATCAATTAACTCACTGCTACGTAAACAACACAAAATATTTATCAGTTATTTCTTAGAAGTTTCCAATGACTTTATTACCGTATGTCTATCAATAACAGATCCTTCCATGGTCATCAATATCCTAATATTCTGACGTTATGTTGAAAACTTCGTAAAACCCATAACTTAGAGTTGGCTAAATATCTCATGTATATCGCAACAGTATTCTTATTATTCCTATTATCTGACTTCACAAAATTTCATAAATAGTTATTGGTAATCACGTCATCAAAAATATCATGACTATTATCATTATTGTCGCGACCCATCACTACAAAATTTTCATTCGCAACAAATCATATTATTATTTCACTCCTTCTTATTATTATTTATTCCCATATGACTTAAAACTTAGGGATACGATCGATATAATTTTAGATTATTAAACGACACAGTAGATATCCCAAAACCTGAATATAATGAAATAATACACGTTAAGCAGATAATGACTTAATGCCGGGCCTTCAACATTAAATCACAACATGCCCGTAATTTATGGTACGTGATATAACATTTTTCTAAGGAGACTTTAGCTCTCCTTCCTAAAACATAAGATTAAAAACTGGCATAATTATATCCAACGGATGACAGCGTGGTCAAGGATATAGTTAATTATTTACAGATTAATTAAACCACATTTCAATGATCTAGTACTCACATCATCCAAGCTGCGTCATCGGGCTACCCCATGCTGTCCCGTTGCCACCTTCATTGGTATTTACGCCATCTTAAACATTAGCGTTGTCATGGTGAGGATTGGTGATATCCAAATTGGCACATTATTCATACACTGATAACACACGCCTTATTTTTTGCACACGCGTAACACTCTTCTTCAAATTAATTATATCTTCTAATACTAATTGTTATCCTAACACAATCCCGGTGATAATCTCACTATATTATGGTAATGTGACGTCCTGCAGCAACATAATTTCCTATAAGCTGGTAAGTTCTGCGGGAAAAGAAGTGGTCCTTTAAAATCTCGGTTCTCGGAATACCTGTCCTAGCAATTGTTTCCTGTCCTTCCTTCTCGTTCATTGTTCTCTACCTATCCGGTTAGCGGAATGTCCTTAATGAGCTCAAGGACAGGCTAGCGAACTTGGAGACTGGTGAATACACAAGAGGTTGTCATTTACCAAAATGTTCCCTCTATTGCCTGCTAAATAAAATAAAAATAAATAAAGAGCCTTATGAATCCTATAAGGGCTATGGCCTCCTGCAATACAGGGACAATGCTCAGTTTAACTCATCAGGTGAACAGGTCCAGAAGAGAATTATTATATTATATTAGTATAATATTACATATAATATAATAATTACCTGCTAAGCCTCTCCAACTCAACTTTTTTTAAAGAAACTGGCTATTTTTACCTCGGCTATGTATCTGCACCTTGTCTTACGAGATCGTACATTGTCCAGGCAGTGGCGCATTATTAAGCTAACGAATTCATCTGCTTAGACCAGTGAAAGCGAATAAATATATAATTTGTGAGTATTCAGTTACATTTCCAAATTATATTGATCTAAGTTCTGAATAGTCGGTCGCCTGGCGTTTACTCGAAGTCTGTTGGACACAAAAGGATACTATACACGCACACGGCTGATCGTACTGATACTGAGGTAGACTGACTGACTGCACACTTACTGTCCCAGGGTTCGGTTCACCTTTCTGTTATAAACCTTCGGTCCGACTATGTGATTCTAACTCAACTTCCGGTGTATTACGGAGCGTCACAAATTAATCCAGGGGCTTGGACGAGTCATTATTAGATGTCCGTTGTTCCTAATTATGCTGGCATTACGGTACGGAGCTGAAAGTAGGTGTACGATCGTACTGTTTTGTGTAAATGACTTGGCGTGGGTGCCATTAAACTAAAACGCCAGCTATTTGTTTGATGGCGGCACTTCCTTTCTTCCGTTTGTATCGATGCCATCAACACGTGATCAGTCGCACCCAATGACTGTATCTCAATTACGTTGTTATTAATTTAAATAAGACCACCAAAATGTATATACACTCTGATACAGTCATTACAAGCCCAGTTGACGTGCAACATTATACAAATTCCCGAGTTAGACTAAATATTCCCAGTGGGAAATTTCGCTTAAAATGGAGTAATTTGATTGGCTAAGCCATTTTTCTACGGGATCTAATCATCTGAATCAAAGGATTTCAACTATCCTCTTTCCTTGTGGCACATCTACGAATGATGCGTGAAAAATTGAGAAAGTTTCGGTTCCCAGGGTGCGGCGGCCAGTGCTCACTTCTTGCTAAGTGCATTTATGACATAATTGCTTAAGAACCCCCAACCGAGCGTGCTCCAGCTGTGCAATGATTGTTTAAATTTTCTACGACGATGACAAGTTCTGCAGTTCTTGCTAGAATTTGTGGAATGCTGCTTTGTTCCTAATAAAAAGTAATGAACTGAATATTCCACCATAGAGCCTAGGGAAATTTGGGTGCAATATCTAATTTATCCACTCGCAATACATCTACGTAAATAATGTATAATGGTCGTCTGCGGCTAAATGTAAAAATGACTACAATAATAACGTCTAACATTGAAATGTCTAATAATTTCCTCTGTCTATTCGTGGTAACCTCCAATAAAATGAAGTCAAATAAGCAATCTATAACACCAGAATGATGCTCTGAAGAAAATATTGTGCGTTTTAAATATGGCAATTTATTGGCGAAAGGTGTTAATTACCACTGGCATCTACAATTATTATGCAGTTATTCATCCTAGCAAAACATTCCCATCGGGTTGGTAAAACGGATGTTAGAAATCCAAAATGGCGCTGCTCACACGACATGACAGTATGGTGCTCAGTGCTTGCCAACGTCGACGTGACAAGACCGATGGTCTGGTGTGTTAGGTCTCCGACTTGCACGACGACCTAAAGAGGTCTAGGGGCGCAAGCCGCAGGTTAGCTGCCCCGAATCGGCCCACAAGCTTCTAATACTCCATGGAAAAGCGGCATATTCTACGTTCGAGCGTGGCCGAAACTGAAATTTCGATTTTCCTTATTTTCACGTAATGTGGCAGCGCTGTGCTGCAAACAGGATATCTCTATCGAAGTCAATAGCAATCTGCTCTTCACCACAGCTGGCAAGTAGCAACACATCTCGCATTTACATAGTCTCCGATTTAATTCTTCCATATAAGTAAGAATACTTCTCGGAGTGAGCTGGCGGGTCCCTCACAACCATAATGGAAGGATCTCTCCCCTCTGCTACTTGAGGCATCGTTTCACATCATTTTTACGTGATTTTTCATTCCTAAACATGATCCCCGTCAGGAAAGCACTCCCTTTATACTTTTAAAACCAAATGCCATGGCGCAACAACCCCAAAGGTCCACGGCCTACCAAGCTACCGCTGCTCTGCCCGAAGACCTGCAGATTATTAGGTGCCATATGGTCAGCACGACGTAACCTCTCGGCCGTTATTCTTGGCTTCCTAGACTTCCGCTTCCACCATCTCACCGTCAGATAGCTCCCCAATTGTAATCACGTGGACTGAGTGGACCTCGAAACAGCCCTCAGATCCAGGTAAAACTCCCTGAACTGGCCGGGAATCGAACACAGGTCTTTCGGGTAAGAGCCAGGCACGCTACCCCTACATCGTGCGGCCCGCTCCTTTGTCCTTTTCCATCTGCGAAAATAAGTTAATAAGCTTTAATTATCTTCAATTTCAGATCTCGATGACTGTTGTGTATCAAGATTTTCTTGCCCTTATAGGCCTGGGTGTTTGTACTGCTTCCACACTTCTCTGTAACTCTGAACACGTCCTTTCTCTACACCTGCACGCAGTATTTAACATAGCAGATGCCACCCAACCTTGACAGAGGATCTGTCTTGGGTTACCTTCAAATATCCTGTCTAACCATCTTCTCTACATCTCCCTTATAATCCATAGCTGAATTTATCTGTCCACTCCTTAACGAACATTACATGGTCCCCACGAATTTGGTACATTTCTGATATAGTCCTCATCTCTTCATTACGATTCCCTCTGTATTGTGCCTTCTTCCACCCCCAGAAATGTCGTCCTCAAAACAGACCGATATGAAAATAATCTGGTCCGCTATTAGTGAAATAACGTTTTCTAAAGTAGCCTTAATTGTAGATTTTGAAGATGCTGTCTTGATGGTTGATAGAGGGGGCCTAATTGCACAAACATGGGCTTCTGATATGCAAGTTTTAGGAGAGGGTGGTGAATCCACTCTGTGGATGGCAAATATCTGCATCTAGATTGGAATATTAGAGATTTTGGACTGGACTATCCTAGGGGGAGATTTACAATACAAAACTAACATACCACAAGAGATCTTCCAGACTAGGGAATACGAATATGAGTTTTCAAAGTATAGTCTTCTTCTTCCTGCCCTTTTCCCAGTTATCTGGGGTCGGTACTTTGTGTGGATTTGGCCCAGTTTTACGGCCGAATGACTTTTTCTGATGCTAACACTAATGTGGAGGAATGTATTCACTATTGCGTGTTTCTGTGGTGTGTTGTATGTCAACGAAGATGTATATTAAGACGAACGAAAATGCCCAGCCTCCGAGCAAGAGGAATTAACCAGATGCTGTTAAATTCCCCGGCCCGGTCGGGGATTGAACCCGGGACCGCGCGAAACGAAAGCCACAATGTTGACTACTCGCCAAGGAGCCGGAATGAATTTTCAGAGTACAAAGACGCTTTAAACGATATTCTTAAACCGGGAAGGAATATCGAGCGGATGAAAGAAGGTGTAATAGTACTCGTTCCAAAAAACATAAACAGCATCCCAAGACTACAGCTGACTTTCGTCCCATAACTCTTTTAAATTTCCATCATGAGATACTCACCCGATGCTTGAAAGATACACTTAGCGCTTTTGCTGAGGACGCAACATTCGGTCATCCATCAGGTGTAGTCCAAGGACGCAGCATCCTCAATACCGTATGTGATTCGAGACATAATAAGCAAATCATTGACGGAAAGTCAACGTAGACAGCTCATTTCACTGGATTTTGAAAATGATTTTGATAGAGCAAATCACAGATATCTGCTGGAGGTATTTAAAGCTCAGGGTTTCAAAGCATAATTCACGTCAATAACTGAGAAAATAGTGATTGGTCGAACATACAATATCAATGATGTGAATGGCTGCCTAATAAGTGCAGTCAGTGCTGGGAGAGGAGTTCGGCAGGGCAGGGCTATCCCTTATCTATGGTAATGTTTGTTATATCATTAGAGCCTTTGATTAGTAATTTAAAGCGCACATTTTCGCCAGGAACTTCAGATATATTTGCTTACTCTGATGATGTCAGCCTGATTTTCTACCACAACACATATTTCCAACAGCTAATAATGCTACTAGAGACTTACGGTCACTATTCTGGAGCAGTTCTTAACTTTCAGATCAAGACCATGCTGATAGATAATAGAAGCAAAGAGTACAGAGATCTTTGGCCGTGGATGAATGTAAGAAAAGAAATTAAGGTATCAGGAGTGGCATTTTTAACAGTGTGCAGAACATGATTAAGAAGAACTGGTCCCATGCGCTCACCTCTGTGAAAGGCGTTCTACAACAAGCTAAATATAAATTACAACTCCTGCAGAAAAGAGCACAGTATGTAAACATATATGCGCTCAGCAAATTCTGGTATATAAGCCAAATCTTGACTACGCCATGAATGATAGGCATTCGGATAGCTTCAGCAATACGATGATACATATGGCACGGTGCAATATTCCGGATGAGTAGAGCTAAACTTTCACTAGCTAGATCTGAAGGAGGACTCGCTCTTGTCGACGTGCATACAAAAACCAAAGCGCTCTTCCTTAAACGAAATTTGAAATTGATACAATCACCTGGACACCCCATATCAAAAATATTTCTTAAAGCAATGGTGCAACCCCAGCAAAAGTAGTAACCCACCTGCAGTGTATGATATCAATCACCACGCGCCGCATGAAAGATACTTAAGATGTGAACTGAGTTATGTTCCCCGGGACCTATTTACATCTACAGAAGTTAGAACGAAGACGTTGTACCACCATATGCTCTGACAATAATATCAAGCCCCTAACATCATGAAGACAGCGCTTATTGTCAACTGACACCGTGCTTGGAGGAATGCATCGAATCGTGCAGTTCCCAAAACACCTCGGGACACCTGGTACAGGGTAATACGCGATAAAACACCCACAAATAGTAAGCTGCACCGCATCCTTATAAAAGAAAACTATTTGTGCACGTTATGTAGGAACTGTAGTGGTACCAAACATCACAGACTTGCTCAGTGTGAAATCATCGAACAGGTATGGAGAAAAATTAGGGGGTTATTACAAAATGCTATAAATCAGTCAGACATGTACATTGCATCTGCCTGGTTGATCCGCCCGTGCTTCAGTTTCAGGCCATCAGAATTGAACTGTTCAGCTGTGCTGCTACTAGGGTGTTATGTGGACAGCGTGTTAACCACCGGAAGAGTCCTGCAAGTGAAGAAAATATCCTCTCGGATGTGAGTTTCTGGATAAGGAAAGCTTTTACTAGTCCGAAGAAAAGGGAGTGCCTCGGAAAAATATGCCAGTAAACTAGCTGACCTATGTTAACCAAGTGCAAGTGCTGTTTAACAAAATGAGTGATACAGTATTACAGATTGAATGTGAAAAAGAAATGGAAGAAAGGAACAGTGACTTTATGGATTGTGTTTAATTTATTTGAAATTAGTGTGGAACTTTTAAAAAAAAAAGTTTGATACTTTACTAGCTGTACTATTTATTGTTCAATTACTAATTTGTTGTTTGTCTGTTTAAAAGTATAAAAAAGATCATAAAAATTATAACTCTAAAAAACTCCAAAATATTATACGTAAGTTCTGTATGTCCTAGCAGTATTTCTCCCACCTTCTGGTTCTCCTCTCACTAACTTGGTTCTGTACCCCTTCATCTGTGATCAACCCACTCGTTTGATATTCAACATTCCTGTATAATATCACATTTCAAAGGCATCTGTTACTTTTCAAATCTTTGATATCATTTCCGACTGTCCTTAATTCAAGATACCAAGGAGAGGAAGTAAGCTACAATGTTCTCGGTCCTTTACAGAAATATTCTCATCGATGCGGTTAGATTTCTTGCAAAGGCTGCAGATAACCGTTCTTCCCCAGTGATTGTACCGAATACTTCGAATACATATTCCACGGTATATTGGGTTGTCGCACCAGCCAGGCGCACACTGCGCAGTATGTTGGGTAGCAAGACCTCGCAGGTGCATTCGTATGGAAAGGAAAATGAACGGAAAATCAAGATATATGTATAATGTTGTACGTTTCATTACAACAAATGTTCAACATAGTCTCCTTCCTGTTCAACACACAACGCTGCTCTTCTCATTATGCTCCCTCGAACTCTCGTTGACATGATATTTGCTGTTGCAGCACGAAGTTCATGCACGAGACACAGGCAATGATGCAGAAATCAGATCGCACAAATAGCTCCGTACAAAGGTCCGTGGGACTTAAGTCGTGTGACCTTGGAAGCATAACCTGATAAATAGAAACAACACGAGAAACTATATACGTAAATTTACATTTAAGTAACAGCGTTAGATATGCGCTGCTCACTTGTTCAACGATCCACATGCAGAAAGGCTCACGTTGGGCAAGGTCCTGCGATTGCAGGCGCTGAGTTGCGTGACGTTTGAACGGGTGCCAAAGTAGATTATAGTCTGACGTGCTGTTTTCCCAAAGTGTGTGTCACAGTTCTAGTACTTGTATGAAGTTCTGCGACCACAGCTTCTATCATCATATTCACCAAGTCCGAATCCCTCTGCCATATCCTTAGTGGACGAGTTGCAACATGCAGCGTGACATGCTGGCGTGATAATATCTTCCCTATAATCCGTAACTCACTACAATCTGGATATCGCCTGTCGAAATATATCTGTGCACAAAGCGCAGCTGCTTCTCCTTCATTGCGATGGCATCATATCCACGAGTTCGTTATTCGTATGGCATGACCGTTCCACTTCTATGCATTTTACTGCACTGAATGTTTATGTACGTATGAGAATTGTTTGTACCTTGAACAATGCACATACGTTTCAGCAAATTAAGCTCCTGGTTATTCCGCAGCCCCTGCAACATTCAGGAGCTTCTTCGCAAAACACCACAGTTAAATCCCCTAGAGTAGATCCGGGAGACAACCCATTCTACCGCAGATTATGTATCTGAAGCACCCGGTACGATAACCTGATCCAGTAATAATATTTTAAGGTTGGTAGGAATGCAAACTTCAACTTCTACAAATGCATGATAACTTGTGGAAATGTCCCTCTGTTTATCACAAGACAACAACAACATGTGCATCTCATTTCTACCCTTTGGAAGGATGTTTGGAAAATATTCTTCCTGTTTAAGATGAAGAGACAACATAGCCCACTCAGATCTGAGATTCATATTTCAGCAGGAGCATGGTCTTCCATCATGCTATTAATTATTGGAGATTACTGCACTGCTCATTAACTTCTTCTTGCTAAATGTCCGATGTTAAATAGTTTGAATCACAATTTACTGAGAATGATGCTTTCGTGACCAATGTTAATAAACATGATATCTTTTTGGGTTATGCTATGTAAAAGGCGCCAGATGCTTGAATCTATATGTTTCCCGAAAACTTTGCTCATCTTCCTTCAATTCAACAATTCATTATTCGTGGCCGATCCATTTCCTCCCCGTGAAGCAATGTCTTCGCCATCGCCAGGATTCCACGCAGTTCACATCTTTCAAATGACATGAATCCAATAAATATGTCTATACTGGGGTATTCACCTAAGATCTTACACGGAAATAACGTCTAAACCATTAAAGATATCGATATTCTGTTTTCATATTCGTAAATGATACCCAGGGGCTTGTAAAATAATGTGCTAATTCTCATGGCGTGACTAATAACCGAGATATTGATACTAACTAACTCCATATGTTTAAATAGAACTGCACGAATACATACAGCTGGCCTCAAAAAGTTCTACTACGTACAAGTTCAAAAATGTAAGTATTTTCAAAATCGGACAGTTACTTTTTTGAGATATGAATAAGAACAGCACGCACGGATTTGCATGCCGCATCAGACGGCATGCAGTCGGGCAAGGACATATTGACGCGCAAGCAGTTTCCTGCGGGTTGACTTCAGCCACAGAATGGATACCAGGCATGTAAGCATATCGTACACATGAGATGTGTTTGCAAAGTGTGTATGACAGGCGAACACATGACAGGACAGGGAGGTTTGATATTTTAAAAAGGACCTTTGAGATAGTCCACGGCCGACTTCCATTCCAAATCCTTCCCATTCCCATACGTGAGGAAGAACGCCAAACTGAGCGCAACCTGTTATTCATGGATTTCAAAACAAAACAAAACAAAAGAACTTTAATCTCCCTTCCCCGTTGTGTTCGCCAATAACGTTGCACACCCAGGGTATGTGACGGTACATCACATTATGTGTACGATAGTTTAAAATACATGCGTGGTATTCGTTTTGATGATGCTTGCTTGTTGTTTTAAGGGGCCTAACATCGAAGGTCATCGGCCCGGTATCCGTTCTGTGGCTGGAATCAATGCCAGGAAACAACTTGCGTGCCAATTCGTCCTTGGACGACCGCAGAATGTCTGACGCGGCACGCAAAAGCCCAAATGCGGTTTTTATTGATATCTCAAGAAGTAACTGTCCGATTTTGATACATACATATTTGAACTTGTAGGCAGTTGAACGTTTAGACCAGCTGTATGTATGCGTGCCGTTTCATTTAAAAATATTGAGTTAGTATCAATATCTCGGTTGTTAATCACCCCATGAGAATAAGTAGCATATTATATTACAAGCCTCTGGGAATCATTTACGAATACGAAAACAGAATACCGATATCTTTAATTTTTAGACGTTATTTCCGTGAAATATCCTAGTTGAATAATCCTGTATAATACAAAGTATTATTTTATTAACACATATGTGCATGTAGTTGATGTTACAATTAATTCATATTATACTTTATTCTTGTTCTTACTGTCATTTTCAAAATTCCTTGGTGCCAGCACTTCGCCTGGATTTGGCCCACTTTTATGGACGGATGTCCTTCCTGATGCTAACTCTATGTGGGGGATGGATTCACTGTTGCTTCTGTGGTGGTTGGTAGTGTGATGTGTTGTGTGTATATGAAGATATGTGTACAGAGATGAGTGCAAAAACGCAGTCCTTGTGCCAGTGAGGAATTAACCATACGTAGTTAAAATCCCTGGTCCGGCCGCGAATCAAACCCGGGAAACTCTGAACTAAAGGTCAGTACCCAACCAAGGAGCAGGAACGTTAATTCATAGTTTCTTCAGTTTAATTTAATTCGATCAAGTAACACAATTTTATCGTAAAAATACAAATAGGGTAGAATACCTTGAATCCGACAAGATGATAAGTCACGTCCATGGAAGTTCCATAGCTATGATCATGATATCAACAAATATAAACTTGCTTTCGTTTTGTACTAGCTTCAAACATGCAATTAGTACATTTTCTGTAGATATGTATAGTAAATCTTCCTAGGTAATAATATAAAATATATTATTATTATTATTATTATTATTATTATTATTATT
This sequence comes from Anabrus simplex, assembly GCF_040414725.1. Taxonomy (NCBI): domain Eukaryota; kingdom Metazoa; phylum Arthropoda; class Insecta; order Orthoptera; family Tettigoniidae; genus Anabrus; species Anabrus simplex. The sequence continues at coordinate 805,029,175 of NC_090266.1, forward strand.
ATTATTATTATTATTATCATTATTATTAGGGGCTGTCTGGCCGAGGCGGTAAAGGCGTGCTCGGTTCGTCAGGAAGGACGTGGGTTCGAATCCCCGTCACGAAGTCGTAAAATTTAAGAAACGAAATTTCCACTTCCAGAGGTGCATATGGCCCTGAGGTTCACTCAGCCTACACCAAAAAAGAGTACCAGGTTAATTCCTGGGGGCAAAGGTGGCCGGGCGTAGAGCTAACCACTCTACGCCATCACGTGCCGAGGTTAACAATGGTGGAAGCCTTTACCTTCCACTCCTCCAACGGCCTTCATGGCCTGTACGGTGGAGACTTTGTCTTTGTCTATTATCATCATCATCATCATCTGTTTACCCTCCAGGTTCGGTTTTTCCCTCGGACTCAGCGAGGGATCCCACCTCTACCGCCTCAAGGGCAGTGTCCTGGAGCTTCAGACTCTTGGTCGTGGGATACAACTGGGGAGAATGACCAGTACCTCGCCCAGGCGGCCTCACCTGCTATGCTGAACAGGGGCCTTGTGGAGGGATGGGAAGATCGGATGGGACAGGCAAGGAAGAGGGAAGGAAGCGGCCGTGGCCTTAAGTTAGGTACCATCCCGGCATTCGCCTGGAGGAGAAGTGGGAAACCACGGAAAACCACTTCGAGGATGGCTGAGGTGGGAATCGAACCCACCTCTACTTAGTTGACCTCCCGAGGCTGAGTGGACCCCGTTCCAGCCCTCGTACCACTTTTCAAATTTCGTGGCAGAGACGGGAATCGAACCCGGACCTCCGGGGGTGGCAGCTAATCATGCTAACCACTACACCACAGAGGCGGACTTTGTCTATTATTATTATTATTATTATTATTATTATTATTATTATTATTATTTATTGGCCCCGCATGTGAACACGCCACGGCTATGGCGCCAAGCTCTGCATTCGGGAGACGAGTAGATCTGAAACCTACCGCCGGCTGTACTGAGAATGGTTTTCTTTGGTTTTCAATTTTCACTCCTATTCATAGGCCACAGCCGATACCATCCACCTCCTTGACCAATTTCATTCACCATTATTCATTTCATCTTCATTAACTCCTCAACGGAGGTTAGCGTCAGGAAGGGCATCCAGCCGTAAAAACGTAGCATATTATTTCATCTCATCTCATTACAGACCCCGTATCAGGAAACGGGACTAAGTGGTAGACACAAAATATATTATTATTATTATTATTATTATTATTATTATTATTATTACTATTATTATTATTATTATTATTATTATTATTGTTGTTGTTATTATTAGTAATTATTATTATTATTATTATTATTATTATTATTATTATTAATATTTCGTATGGCAATGAATAGCCTGGTGAAGTCTGCCGTGTATAGGAAACAGAGTTTTTGTGTGGTGAAAGATAGTATTGTGTGTTGTGTGTAAGTTGCAGAAATGTTCCGGACGACACGAACAACTAGTCCCAGAACTAAGGAAATTAACCGTTATAAGATTAAAATTCCTCGACTCGCCCGATAATTTATTGCGGGAACCCAATGATCGAAGGCCAAGACCCTAACCATTCAGCCATTGAGCCGATCTTCCTGGGTTTACAGAATTCGTTCGGTTTATACCCGACTGATTGCGTAACGCTACTGCGACCTGTTAAGTGACCGTTGGAGTGCCTGACTTCGTAGGTGTGTGATTGTCGTTCGTGAGTGTCTTGAAATGGCGCCGAAAATTAACCGTAATTGTGACGGGTATGTTAGGGCCCTTTTCCATGCTCAATTTTCGTATACACGCATAGTGAAACGCATATGGAACAGTGAAAATGGAAGACAGTCGTCACAATGGATGAAGCATACGTATACAGGGTTTCTCATATAAACTTAAACCAAGCTCATTCCAGTAGATCTGTCAGTTAATGATAACAGCTCAGCTAGAGCAGGCGATAATCAAGTGAATTATTTATGTGGCTGCTTGATTCACAGAACAGCAAACGAAATTGTACCGAGCGATTTTTCCCTCTGCGAACTCTTCCATTGTGGTAAACCACTGAGGACAATCAAATATTTTTCGTGGTTTCTCTGATGTACACTAGTCTGATGCTGCGGCTTTGCCTTAAATAATGCCACATCCATGAAATGTCCAGCCCTGATCCTCTCTTTTCCCAGTGTTGCCGAGAAACTTAAGACAGTAGGGAGTCTTAGCCATATAGCAAAATAATGTCGCATTGAGGAATATGAATAATTTAATTTTAATTTTGTTGATGACTTCCCGCGGCAAATCTAATCAAGAATTAATGAGGAAGAAGAAGAAGTAAGTGACTCCTGCCGATAGCACGAGTATCGTGGAAAGCTACAGATGGAAGACTCAGAAAATCTATTCGTTTCGTGGAACGATATTAATTCATGAATGGAAGAGTTCGCAGAGGGAAAAATCTCCCTAAATAACTTCATTGCCTACAACCATGGTGCAGATCAAATGTTCTGAAACAATGTACACTCAATGGCAGGTAACATGATTGAAGAGAAGATAGGATTGAAATTCTAATCTTAGCTATCCTAGAAGTGTTTATACCGTGAGGGATAGTGCTGTAGGAGTCGAGCTGTTAATAAATCATTGGATATTGTAGCACACCGAAGCTTCTACTCGAAATTCCCACGCATTTTTTATCAACGTTATGAGTGAGCAGTCTAGGACTGGGAAGGAAACAGCATGGTTATAAGTGAGGTACAGTTAGGTAAGGTGGTGTAAAAACTGAAAAGCCATGGGAAGGCATCTTCAGGACTTTCTACGGTGGGATACGAACACACCATTTTCCAGATAAAAGTTACAGCTACATTACCTGAACTGTGAGCCAGCTCGCACAGAGAAGAAAGTAAATATTTACAAGAAGTTACTTCAAGCATATTAATTAGCTGTTGCTCATAATCATCGTTTAAACACATACTTTTACAGTGCTCATTACCCGCGGCTAGGACAGTAATTCCTAAAAGAAACAGCTAATAAAATCTTCTCTCTTGGCAGTAATCTACACTGTTATGATCAATAGTTTAACAGCGGCTTCGCACGTGTGGAGTTATTTTAGTGCCCAATCATGAAATTGACAAACACTGGAAACATCAAAATGTGCTAACAAGGAAACCCTTCCATCTGTAAGTCTTCGATCTGATTGAGATATCGTACGACGACTTCAGTAGTAATGCTTTATTCAGACATAGTAAAATTAGATGCCCAGTCATACTGTATATTTAGCACCTGTTTTGGAGTGTCCAAAGTTTGCTCATTTAAGCACCGCGTGGACAGGAGTGAGGGGTGGGAAGCAGGTAGAGGCGGAGCGGCCGGCCACTTCATGTTTCACGCTCTCACTCTTACTCTCTCATACACATATTACTTCCCCACCTCTACCTGCTTCCCAACACTCACTCCTGCCTACACAGAGCTTAAATGAGCAAATTTTGACAAGCCAAAACAGGAGCTAAATATACAACTGGATGTCTAATTTTGATATGGTTTAATAAAGCATTACTACTGAAGTCGTTGTGCCAAATCTCAATCAGATCGGAGATTTAGAGAAGGAGGGTTTCCTTATTAGTGACCTTTGAGGAATGGTGGAAGGTAGTCTGAGGCAGTCGACCTTCCCGCTCTTCTTTTGTTTCCTGAAGGCGCCTTAATAGTTTTCCTTGCCTTAGAAGTATTCCGGTTTCCTCTTTGACATTGCATCGAGACCTATAACAACAACAAAATTTAAGGAATAAACGAATGACAACCCAGTCAACTTAGAAGGAATGTAAATATGATGATTCTCATCACAACGTAGACAAAACTAATAAATAACAACTAGCTTATACATAAGGACCAGAAAAGAGAAGAGCGTTTAAGTCTCTATAGAACAATCGTAGAAATGTACTTTGAAGAAATACGTGAAATACTTAAAATTAAATAAGAAAAAATCCCATGATATAAACACGTATATTTACACAAGTTATACACACTCAGATTGTTACTTAAGTTACATCCGTGCCTCATTTCGGAAGCACATTCACATCGGCACTATCATCAAGTATTTACAGTTTATTAAATGTATCCGACGCGTTACATGATCATGATTATCAATCTGCGTTTCTCCGCTCGAGCCCTGAGAGGTCCATACTGGGATGTAGGCGGCCATCTCGGCCGGTTTGCTTTCTAGGTAGTGTGGACTCCAGATCTTGTTCATATCACGAAAGTCCATGGTCTTGATGACTGCGACCTCCACTCCTATAATATACTATCAAAACCACACTAGTTATTTCACATTCCGACCGTCTCCATCCAACATGCACATTAGGCAATTGGGATTCTTCCCGAAACAATTTTCTGAACTTGAGTACTCAGATTAAGAATACCGCGCATTAATTCCCGTTTTATTTCACCAACATACATTCGTATACATACATCTTTGTTAGATACTGTCATGCCTTTCAGCGTTCAATCTGGATGGCTTTTTGAATTTACTGAATTCCTCTACTTCTACCAAGTTCTATGGGCTTGTTTAGTTAAATACCTCTTATTTTTAAATCATTAGAAACTGAGACTAGCCATATTGTCTTCGTCTTCCTCTACTTCTCTTACCCTCCATGAGTTAGTCTAAATTATCTCTCGCGCATATGGTTTCCCCTCCGAATACTTGCTAACAATTCTATCATTGAAATAGAATTTCCTTAATGCCACGATGTACACACAGTAAGTACCACAAAGAAAATGTTTACAAAGCAAGTATCACGCAGTACGGGATCACCGTGCAGGTGTCTTTAATGGGGTGAACTTGCATTTTTATAAGAACAGTTACAAAATAGGGCAGATAGAGAGCGGTCCCAAACATTGACATGGGTTACCCGTTATCCACGGGGTATTGCGAGTGAAATAGCGCAGTCGTCAGGCGGCCAATCTTATAGGATATAACATTATACCATTCCGTAAATAATCCGATCATAGGTTAACGAGTTATAACTACAACTGGGCAGTAACGGCCAGCCCTTAAGGACTTCCGGACGGTGTCCTCCCTAGAGAATGAAACTGTTATTTTATTTTCCCTCGGCATTTGAAGTCAAATATTGGACTCGAAAAATGCTTTAAAAATTGCATTAGGTTGTAAAACTGTACAGTTTGATCAATAAGGAAAAGTGTTCGGCAACATCAAACTTAGGTGACTGGCTTCCATCGCGCAGTTCACTGATAAATGTTTTCATGTTGATAATAATACACGGACTCTCGACTCTCGGACGACGTCGAAGATCCGTAACAGCACATGCATGCGAATCAAGTGTCGTGTAGTTGTGTGTGATTTATAAGACGTCAATGGCATTACTCAGTGATCCAAGCTGATAAAATGAAAGGAAATAGTTAATAAGTAAATGAAAAATGGACGCTACATTTCTGTGCAGTTATTGCGACAGTCTACGATGAATTTCTGACAATAGGTAATGCAAGTTGTCTATGCTTATTCATAAACTTTTCAGATCAATGAAAGGACGGTGGACACTGAAAGAAAAGGCTGTAAGTATTCAGTGAAATTGTTATTAATGAGACAAATTTCAAAAACCGTAGTTGCATCCATGCGTGAAGATTGCTCGAAGGAAAAAGATCTACTGTGGAATTGCCGCCGGGCATTTGTAAGAGAAGGCTTATTCTTCTTTTTCCTAATCTGTTTACCCTCCAGGGTTGGTTTTCCCTCGGATTCAGCAAAGGATCCCACCTCTACCGCCTCAAGGGCAGTGTTCTGGAGCGTGGGACATTGGGTCGGGGATACAACTAGGGAGAATGGCCGGTACCTCGCCCAGGCTGCCTCACCTGCTATGCTGAACAGGGGCCTTGCGGGGGGGATGGGGAGATTGGAAGGGATAAATAAGGAAGAGGAAAGGAAGCGGCCGTGGCCTTAAGTTAGGTACCATCACGGCACTTGCTTGGAGAAGTGGGAAAGTACGGGAAACCACTTTCAGGATGGCTGAGGTGGGAATCGAACCACCTCTACTCATTTGACTTCCCGAGGCTTAGTGGACCCCGTTCTAGCGCAGTTCACTGATAAATATTTTCATGTTGAAAATAATACACGGTCTCTCGAAATTCCGTCCGAGGATACAGTGTTGGTGAAGGGGTGAGATGTAAGGGAGAAGCGCGGAGATGGACGGTTTCGGGGGGAGGAAGGGTGTGGGAGGAGGCTTTCGCTTGGGCAGAATCCGAAACAGTCTAGCAGTAAAGATTTCCTCACAAACCCCTATACGAGCATGTGACAGCCAAATATCCATAGTCGCATGTAATAACATTAAATAATGACTTTGTTTGCCCTGTTATTTATATTTTTAGAAGAAAAATAATAAGCAAATATATGGATATATATAGGCTAATATTTGAGACCAGTAATTTTGAATCAGATTGGACCTCTGGCTTGCATCCCGCGTTTTCTGAGATTTGGCATTAATGAATTAGTTTGTGTTTGTGTGGAAGACTTGAATGAGTGTGGTAGTACTGGTCAGTAACAAAGAAAGAGTTGTGGGAAAATGTACTGTGGCCGCCCCCCACCCCCGACCTGAGAGACCACCGACCGCCAATGGAGCTGGGATTTCTATGCAGGCCTAAATACGTATTTTGTTCCTTGCTATTAGATGATGGGGAAAGTCATATGTTCAAAAACCACTATGTCAGGGTTTTTAAAACTGAATTTCATCTTAATTATTTTTTAAATATTTGTACGTATTCTGATTCTTAGTGATATTACATAAAATTACAAATGTTAGTGTTTTTGTTTTCTCATATTATATAAATTGCTATGTTGAAGTTTCGCACTTAATGTTGGGCTATTCTAAGTCGCCTCATCAGGTGGAAGGGGGGTTCAGATTAAGATAATTACGAATGACCGGTATTTGAACTCCATTAGAGTTAACTGCATTTAAACTAGCCACTTGCATATTGAAGTTTCTAGAAATAATTCTCGAAACACATTATTTTGTTCTCTTTCTTACTTAACAATTTCCCTCTTTATTCTTAAAGCTCTCTTTTTTCGAAATTTCTAAACTAGGGTTTAGTTTCTTTTAAACAGTTGAAGAACTTAATTCATGATTACCAGTTTTCTCTAGTGTCAATATGGCACCTTGCTGGCTTCAAAGTTAAAATCATGGATTGCAGTTGGCGAGTCCTTCACAACTGATGGAAAAGTAGTGATTTATCAAGCATGCAACAAACATATTGCATGTTCCATAAAATCCCAGCTTGAACAATATGCCCAAAGTGCTCTGCACAGAAGAAATTAAATCTACAGAAAAAAACTTTTAACACAAACACAGACTTCGCCTTCAAGTAACACGTTTTATGAAGACTTATGCAGTCTGATTATTGCAGCCAGTATCTCATGGTATAAAATAGATGTGCCTGAATTCACATCTTTTTCTGGAAAAATACTGCAAACTACATGTTCCTCACCAATCAACTCCACACAAGAATTATCTTTAAGTCTGTTATGGCAAAGTAATGCACAACATAAGACAGCATATGGGAAACATTTTCATATGGGTTGCTGTTGATGAAACAACAGATGCGAAGAGGAGATTTATTGAAAATATTGTGGTGGGGAAGCTAGAACCTGACAGCGTCTCAAGGCAATGTTTGATCAACTGTAAAGAGCTGGACTTAGGGCCGGTATTATAATGAAGGTTTAAACTGAAGATTGAGTTAAACTGTAACTTGAGTTTTTAACAGATGTTGAGTCTTATAATGGCCGGCCTAAGTTAAAATGCGGTGAAGAAGGAAATATACGATCTTGGTACCAGTGACTTGCGAGAAAAGATGACTGTCGATAATATTTTTTAGTGACTTGCAGGAAGAAATGACTATCGATAATGTTTTGTTTACTTCTTGTAGGTAAAATGGCACATAAAAACTATAAACGTTGTCCTAATTGTAATTGTAAGGAAATATAATTGCTTGTGCAATTAGTACAGAAATATTTATTCAGGGAGTTAGGGGTATACCTGCAGATATTTCTTCTAGCAATAGAGAACGATGTGACGAACCACTATGTATCAAACTTTTAGTAATCATCGGAAGTTATCTTCGAGAGCAAAGATATACGATGTTTTTAGAAAAGGTAGTATGCCTTGTTCTTGTGAATGAATAGCTTCCCTTTGATAACAGGCAAGTCACGCGCCATCCGTGCCAAACTGGTTTCTGTTTTTGTTTACGAGCAAATGTACTACCGTAACAGCTGAACGCTACCTATGCAATGCACGAGATGTTGTTTCGTACCATACTTGTCAAACTGGTTTTATGTTTAAGAGCAACTGAACTACGATAACAGCTGAAGGCGGCTTCTACAGTAGTGTATGCCATGTTACGTTACATTCTCGCCAGACTGGTTTTGTTGTTGTTAGTATTTAGTTTCCGTTTTAGGGGCTTCAGACAACCCTGGTCGTCGGTTTCGGACCCTGGAGATGTATCGAATTTTCAGCGTTAATACTGGTTCATTTGCTGTTACGTCCTTTAGGAGATTGGGATATCTGTGGTCATCAGCCCCGTGGTCTAGTGAGTATGGAAATGACTTGAAAACCTGTGTCGGTGTGGGACCTGTACGAGCGTGTGATATAATTATTGGTTGGAATAGGCGCGCCGAGACGTGAAATACGGTACGATCCCCGTTGTGTATTGCATAAAGGTAGAAGAAAGAAGGCAGTTCCTTACGCCAACGACAGCATTCATGGGATAGGATGTCCAAATGAGTAGCATCGGTATTGAATTATCGAAACACATCAAACGTTTAGTTACAAAGGAATAATGGACATGTTATACAACTAAATAAATTAAACGTACCTACATTTCGTGGCTCCTTCCGGGCTGAGTGGGTCAGACGGTTGAGGTGCCGGCCTTTTGACTCCAACTTCACAGGTTCGAACCTGGCCCAGCGGTGGTATTTGAAGGTGCTCAAATAATGTACGTAAACCTCGTGTCGGTGGATTTGCTGGTATATAAAAGGAACTCTTGCGGGACTAAATTCGGGGACCTCAGCGTCTCAGAAAATCGTAAAAGTAGTTAGTGGGACGTAAAGCACTTAACGTTATTATTATTATTATTATTATTATTATTATTATTATTATTATTATTATTATTATTATTATTATCAGGTCATTAAAAGCTGTAATACATGGAAGAAAATAGTAAAATATGAATGGTTTAAGATGAAACAAGCTGAAATATAAACCACGTGAGGCAACATCGGTCGCAGTAGTTAACTACAGATTACTATGCGTAAAACGAGAACCAGGTCAAGCTCGTGGGGATGAGTCAGCTCTAATCTCGTATTGTGTATAAGCATCAAACATACACATCAAGAAATCTAAGAAACATAAACAAGGTTACACGTTAGAGACATGTAGCTATTAACCTGAACGCCAGGCCGACGGTCGCTTTCATGAGTACAATATGTTATCAAATTATACACAATTCACAGATGTCGAACGTATCTAAGAAGATTCCGCCACAACTACATCCTACATTTTACTATGATGGTGTTAATAACAAATCGCAGCAGATTACGCTACTGCGTGTTAAGATGATGTCGGTAGAATACAGTATACCTGTTAAGACATAAGGCTGCAGTTGAAGAACAGGAAGAAGGTAACGGGAGCCACATAGTCAAGCAGGACAGAGCCGAACAAGGCGCACATAAGTGACACAGACATAAGAGTGGTGTGGCCGTAGGAACTACAGTCGCATTAGTAACACTCTGTTATAGAAAATAATGAACTAATTCCAGGTGGACGGTAACAAGACTATCTCGAATAGAAAAGCACGGATTTACGAACGTACACGAAAATGCCTGTGTACAAAAAATGTACCTATGTTAAACATTACAATACAAGAGTTAGAAAACAAAAAACATGCAGATGGCCTTACAATAAAATAAATTTTAAACTTTTTTTTTTGTAAATTAACGAAACACTCTAGGCAAATTTCTTAAGTTAAATGTTTACTTATAGTTGCTATTTCAGTAGTGATGAATATAAAACAATCATTTTATTGAATTTTTATACATGATGATGATAATGATGGTGATGATGATTGCTGTTTTATGGTCATCGGCTCTTAGAACGCAAAGTGTCTTCTGTTTTAACTCGTAGTGAATAAGAAACAAAATATAAATTGCTCGAACACACGTAAACAACCCAAACCACGTGGAGGGTAGGATTGAGGAACTGCCGAACTGCGTTCAAGGTCAATGTCTAGCGTTTTAACAAGCACGTCTTCCGTGTGTTGTATTCAGCTTTCGCCACGTACAAGGCACTCGCGTACTGAAACTCTCGATTTATAATTTTTGTTACCGGTATATCAATTTCTCTGCTCAGATTTATAAGAATATCGAATTATCGACTCAAAATACTATATCGATTCTGTACTGTACTCGCAAGCCATTACGTGGCAGAAATGGCGTAACATCTGACATACCAAAATAAAACTCGTAGCAATTGTTCAAAGTGATCACCCTTGGCTTCTCTGCAGGCTTCACTTCTCCGAATCCAGTTGCTACGCATTCAAGCCAAGACATCAGAATTGTTCAGAATATGCTCTGCTACTTAAACAATACGACCACGGAAGTCATCCCAAGTGGTTACTTCAGTTCGATAAACTTTATGTTTCATGTTCCCCAGACATACAAATCCATTGGAATAAGTTCTGGAGATCTGGCTGGCCAATTGATAGTTCCACTTCGTACTGTCCACCGTTGAGGAAATGTCTGTACCATCGTGTAACATCCAGGGGCTGTCTGGCCGAAACGGTAAAGGCGTGCTCGGTTCGCCCGGAAGGACGTGGGTTCGAATCCTCGTCAGGAAGCCGTAAAATTAAAGAACCGATATTTCTACTTCCGGAGGTCCATATGGCCCTTGAGGTTTACTCAGTCTACACAAGAAATGAGTACCAGGTTGATTAGTGGGGGAAAAGGTGGCCAGGCGTAGAGCTAACCACTCTACCCCATCACGTGCCGAGGTTACGAATGGTGGAAGCCTTTGCTTTCCACCCCTCAAAGGGCCTTCATGGCCTGTACGGAGATGACTTTACTTTGCTTTTTTATCGTGTAAAATCCACGTGGTTCTGCTTAGTTGAAGCGACACGTCCTCCGAAAGGTCCAGTAATGTACTGTATCTACAGGAGCAAGGTAACATTAATAAAAAATTATTAGTCCACGTAGCCGTCCCCTTACTACACCCATCCAGGTGTTAATTCTGAACCGGTGCTGGAATGGGGATGTTCCACAACCCATGAGTGGGATATAGTGGGGTCGAACCCTTCTGTCGACAGGCCTCAAGATGGTTTTCCGTGGTTTGCCATGTTCACACCAGGCAAATGATGGGGCTGTTCCTTAATTAAGGCCACGGTTGCTTCTTCACGATCCTAGCCCTTTCCTGTCCCGTCGCCGCCGTAAGATCTATCTGTGTCGTGGTGACGTACATCAACTCGTAAAAAAAATGGTAATCAGCTGTGGTCAGGATGCAGTCAGTCGCTCTTCTTGCAGTGTCCTACGTATGGTCCAAGTTGGTACACCAACGACACGTTTTATAGTACGCGCCCGGGATCATCGTTTACTATTGTCAGGATGTCTTCTTCCGCGTCTAGGGTTACACGTGGCCGTTCAGCCCTCGCTTTTCAAAGCGTGATGTAACGCAACCTGTATCGTGAATATGCTGCAGTACAGCAAGTATCGATGCTGGATTTGGCACCCGTCTGTTGGGAAGCCTTTTCCAATAGATTCATGGAGGGCGACCCGTGTTCTGTTCTGCAACACGATACACTAGCAGCATATCATGTTATTCATACACTGGCATTATTCAAATGCTACTACTACTACTACTACTGATGCTACTACTACGAAATAACTCACGTACTAGTACGGACGATAATTCGCATCACTGACAGCTGTTATTCAGGTCAAGGTCAGATAGACAGCTCATACCTCTGGTCCGGTTTCATGTAAAGGGCGGGAACCCGTCCAACCACATCCCCGTCGCTACGAACAGCAGACAACCAAACCGGCACGTGACAGGTCTAGTGCTTTTGTCGGACTGCTTACGTGGAATATTCTCCCACAATGTGATTTCAATATCATGGATTTTTAGAAGCCCGACTCGTCGTATACAGAAACACCCCGTGTTGACATGTACGTAAATAAATTTTCTTACGTCAACGAAATAATGCATGGGATAGGATTTCCAAGCGAGTAGTATCGGAATTGAATTGTCAAAGCACATCGAACGTTTTGCTTCATATCAATAAGGGACATGTTATAAAAGTAAATTAATTAAACGTACCTTCCTTTCGTGCTTCCAAACGAAAAGAACATGTTTAATGGTAAATGAATACATTCTAGCTTACTGCTGCTTTTGCAGAGCCTATTAAACGTATCAAAATAAACGTTGCCAGGCTGAGTGGCTCAGATGGTTCAAGCACTGGTTTCATGAACTTAGCAGGCTCGATCCTGGCTCAGTCCGCTGGTATTTGAAGGTGCTCAAATACGTCCGCTTCTGATCGATAGATTTACAAGCACGTTAAAGAATACCTGTGGGCAAAATTCCGACACCGCGCGTCTCCATTGGCACGTAAATATCTATTATTATTATTATTATTATTATTATTATTATTATTATTATTATTATTATTATTATTATTATTATTATTATTATTATTATTACTGGGCGAATCGGCCGTGCGATTAGGAGCGCGCGGCTGTCAGCTTGCATCCGTCGTAAAGCAACTAACAATATTATTATAATAACTGTGTTAGTCTATTATTACTAACTATTACGAAAATAAAAGTTAATCGCCCCACTTAAACTTCGTAGCTCGTCATCTGTCAGAAAACACTAAAGAAAATAGTGAACTATTAACAAGTCCGAATTATTATTAATACTATAATTGCAGACATGTCTCTGAAATTACCGAAACATGTACTTACAAATTGTTTCACGTCGCACCGACACAAATAGGTCTTACGGCGACGATGGGAGAGAAAAGGGATACAAGGGGGAAGGAAGCGTTCGAGGCCTTAATAAATGTACAGTCCCAGCATTTACCCGATGTGAAAATGGAAAACTACGGAAAACCATCTTCCCGGCTGCCGACAGTGGAGTTCGAACCCACTATCACCAGAATGCAAGCTCACAGCTGCGCGCCCCTAACCGCACGACCAACTTACTCTAAGCACTAATGCCGGTCTCAGTAGTTCGGACGATAGAGCACTGGTCTTCTGATCTCACCTTGCAGGTTCGATGGAGGCTCAGTTCGGTGATATTTGAAGGTGCTCAAATACGCCAAACTCGTGTCTGTAGATTTACTTGCATTTAAAAAAGTACAGCGGTACAAAATTCTGGGACCTCAGCGTCTCTCTCCAAATACCGTGAAATTTAGTTAGTGGAACGTATAGATAATATTATTATTATTATTATTATTATTATTATTATTATTATTATTATTAGTAGTAGTAGTAGTAGTAGTAGTAGTAGTAGTAGTAGTAACATAATTATTAATACGGACGTTTTAATTAAACGGGTCCATTACAATCATCTTTTTACCTATCGGCACTTACTGTCCAGTAATAAGCCTTCTGTCCGCCTCTGTGGTGTAGTGGTTAGTGTGATTACCTTCCACGCCCCGGAGGCCCGGGTTCGATTCCCAGCTCTGCCACGAAATTTCAAACTTAGGTGACTGGCTTCCATCGCGCAGTACTGTACTGACCAGTACTACCACACTCATTCAAGTCTTCCGCACGAACACAAACTAATTCATTAATGCCAAATCTCAGAAAACGCGGGATGCAAGCCAGAGGTCCAATCTGATTCAAAATTACTGGTCTCAAATATTAGCCTATATATATCCATATATTTGCTTATTATTTTTCTTCTAAAAATATAAATAACAGGGCAAACAAGGTCATTATTTAATGTTATTATATGCGACTATGGATATTTGGCTGTCGCATGCTCGTATAGGGGTTTGTGAGGAAATCTTTACTGCTAGACTGTTTCGGATTCTGCCCAAGGGAAAGCCTCCTCCCACACCCTTCCTCCCCCCGAAACCGTCCATCTCCGCGCTTCTCCCTTACATCTCACCCCTTCACCAACACTGTATCCTCGGACGGAATTTCGAGAGTCCGTGTATTATTTTCAACATGAAAATATTTATCAGTGAACTGCGCTGGAACGGGGTCCACTAAGCCTCGGGAAGTCAAATGAGTAGAGGTGGTTCGATTCCCACCTCAGCCATCCTGAAAGTGGTTTCCCGTACTTTCCCACTTCTCCAAGCAAGTGCCGTGATGGTACCTAACTTAAGGCCACGGCCGCTTCCTTCCCTCTTCCTTATTTATCCCTTCCAATCTCCCCATCCCCCCGCAAGGCCCCTGTTCAGCATAGCAGGTGAGGCAGCCTGGGCGAGGTACCGGCCATTCTCCCTAGTTGTATCCCCGACCCAATGTCCCACGCTCCAGAACACTGCCCTTGAGGCGGTAGAGGTGGGATCCTTTGCTGAATCCGAGGGAAAACCAACCCTGGAGGGTAAACAGATTAGGAAAAAGAAGAATAAGCCTTCTCTTACAAATGCCCGGCGGCAATTCCACAGTAGATCTTTTTCCTTCGAGCAATCTTCACACATAGATGCAACTACGGTTTTTGAAATTTGTCTCATTAATAACAATTTCACTGAATACTTATAGCCTTTTCTTTCAGTGTCCACCGTCCTTTCATTGATCTGAAAAGTTTATGAATAAGCATAGACAACTTGCATTACCTATTGTCAGAAATTCATCGTAGACTGTCGCAATAACTGCACAGAAATGTAGCGTCCATTTTTCATTTACTTATTAACTATTTCCTTTCATTTTGTCAGCTTGGATCACTCAGTAATGCCATTGACGTCTTATAAATCACACACAACTACACGACACTTGATTCGCATGCATGTGCTGGTACGGATCTTCGACGTCACTGTAAGGATTCTGTGTACTTTTCACACAGAGTACCCTAGACCGGTTTTCGAGTACAGCAAGTAGCCTGGCACGTGAGTCATCCTCTCCTACCTGCCAAGCCTTTAGGGGAAGTGCACAACAACATGTGTTGGCCTGCGATAAGAAACAGTTTGAACAAGCCCTATACTCTGCTACTGTACTTCCACTACGCGTGGACAGAATGACATAACCGGCGTATCCTGCTACGGCCGTTCAAAACACTTTAGGTCCTGAAATATTTGGCTCAGTTTTGGGCAAACTAATAGAAGGTAGAAAGTACATAGCATATATTGTGAGATGTATTTTTCTTTCCCGATTAGCTTAATATCTGCACGTATACCCCTAACAGCCTGTATAGTCCGTGAAACAGCGGCCTTATGATTTCTTCCGAAATCTCCCACTGTAATAAACATACTACCGGAGGCATAAAACCGGAATGCTAATAGTAGCTGACTGAGTTGTTTTGTAGCATGATTTCTGAAATAAATGGAAGTTACTTTATTTTCTAAAATTTACACTTTTGACACTCAAACAGTTCAAGAAGTCATTTTTACATTCCTACCCTTTTTATTCTAGCACCAATTTGCTTAAATAGGGTTATGACGGTCTGTTTTGTAAGCCTAAACCTATTTTAAAACTCTGTTTCGTTCCATATATGAAAGTGACGTGTCCTTGTTCGTAAAACTCGCGGTGCCCGTGGTCGTTCAATAATTTGAACCACTTCTTCAAACACCACAAATATATATTCGACATCCATTCGTTCTGCCATGTTGTAAGGTTATGTATTCTTAAACTTCAGTTTAAACGGTAGATGAGTGGCATTAACATTAATCTCTAGATAAACTTAAGTTTTATAATACGCAACTAACAGATAAACCGAAGTTTAAACTGAACCTACATTTTAAACCTCTATTATAATACCGGCCCTAAGTTATACAAATCACTCAAAATACTATGAGATTTGTAAATGATGGATTAACAGCTCTGTGGTCGACTGATATGCAAGAGAAAAAAGTATTAATGATTTACTGTGATCCTGCAGCATCTAGCCTATAGGGCAAGACCGCGCCGGTAGACATGCCGCACCCCCTTCAATTTGAAAGTTTGGCGCTGGATGTCACCATAGGGTATGCGCTGAAAGTAGTTGAGTTAGCTCATTTCCAAAGGCTTCTACCAATTGAGTGCACAATTTCTCGTATAGTTTCAATCTGTTGCTGTTTTTAAACATGGAAGTATAATATTTTTCTTGCAAAAGTTTTAGGGACTCCTTAAATTATTGTTTTGTCATCTGTGTTTGCTCAATTATTTTGTATTTAGCAGTTTTGATAGACAGTACTGGATATTGTGAAGGTTCTGCATGAGGAGTTCGCCATTACTACATCAATACAGCCTTGAAATCCGTGTGTGGCATCTGTCCAGTAGGTTTGGGACACGTGACGCAGTGCTGTCACGGGTGACACGCCGCACCGTGTTTTGAGTTTTATAGAGTACGAAATAGAATTTCCTTTACTCTTCAGTTATAAATTTAATAATGCCAGCGGAATATAAAAAGCAGGAGAAGAAAAGCAACGTGCCCATTTAAAAATAAGGTTTTATTTTTTATTATGTTATCCGACACCGTGGAGCGTTTCGTTTTTCTTTCTGAAGAGTTTGAAATAGTCTGACCTCTTTACTCTTGGGGCCATATAGACTTACATTTCTGCTGTATTCTAGCGGATGTATGTGTCATTATACGACGTTTCCTTACGGAGATTAATAGTATAAATCACCATTTTTTCACTGATATGCATATTGACATCATCTGGTGATGATTCCTGTAGCCTAATATTTTCAAGACCTTGCAACCTCTTAATTACTTGACTTGATGTCATTTTGAAATACGATAATGCGTGGCGCAGAAGCATGGTACGGTGCAGTTTGAATGAAAGAGAAGTAATTAAGTTTTAGTAAACCAGACGAAGACAACACTAAACCAGACTGAACTGAACGAGGCGAGAGTGGACGCATAACACTAGGAATGGGAGTCCATGGTGCGCAGGACCAAGTAACGGACGACAAAACGCGCCAATGTACACGCCCTCTTTCTCATAAACTAATAGTCCCATTAATATGGGAGTTGTCATAAATGAATATTTCAACTATTGTTCCCGGTTCTTCCGCTCAAAGTCTCCGAGGCAACGATTTTCCTAGTTTTCTTGGCATTGTGAAACAACCCATGCAAATACAAGAACGTCGCTTTCAATCCGTTTAAAACGTAGAGGGTCTCTTCTCCATTAGTAGACTACAAGGTAAATATAAAGTCAATATAAACGCCATTATTTCTAGTCTCTACAGTAAACGTTTGAAAATAATCTGAGCTAAACTATTGTAACAGTGAATTTTAAAATGATCCCTGCATTTTCTCAGTGCTCACACCTGAATCGCCTACGTCCACTGGGTAATGTTGTTGAGTACAATCATTAAGTTTAATTAAAATTTAAATTATTTGTTGAATTTTTATTAGTAATCATTCTATAATGGTACGTAACATATTTAGCAAATATTTTGTACAAATTCTCCACACTAGATGTTACAAAATTACGTATTTCTTTTAATAATCTATCATTTCTACCTCATTGCGTGATCTCTCCCAGGTGCGCGGCATATCACCCGTCCTTGCGGCAAATCCCCCGTTACGCATCCTTCTATTATTTGGTTCATAATGGACCTAAATTAGTTTTATATAGCAAACTAAGTGTTAAATAATCAAGCGCACATGTTGGCCTTCCCTTTCTGCAAGAAGTTGTCAATCCCAAACCCTTACAAAAAATACATGCCCTTAATAGAAACATGTAGCGCGTCACCCGATCTTGACCTATATTTAAAACACTAAACTGATTATTGTTACCGAGAGTTTGAGAGAGTGGCTGAACCGATTGACATTGTAAAGCATTTTAATGAAAGCTCTCGGCTTGTAGATTTGTAGAGTGTCTTGAAAAGCATAAAAGTTTCTTGCCGTATATTTTTAAATTATTAAAGAATAATGTAGAATTCTGATTGGTCAAAGTGCTCGCCAGTACTTCAAGGCCTTCTGGTGCACTGCGGCCATGTGCGTAAAGGGCGCACACGCATGAACCGTCTGGTATAACATCTCCTCGCCGTGGTATACGTAACTGAGCGGTCAGTCATGGACTCGTGGTCTTTTGAGAGTATTTCACGTACGGTTTTCGGGTTCGCTTAGCTGAGTGGTGACAGCCCCAACGACAGCTGGAATCATGTACATTATATCTATAGCGCGACGTGTAAATACATACAGTTGTCACTTACTTGTATTATTGGAAAGGATCAACTACTTCCCAGATAATCTGGGCTGCCAAAAGGGCAAAATTCCACACGAAACAAAATAAACAAAAACCTTAAATTAAACACAAAGCAATAACTCTAAAGCTACAAAACATTTCGTGAAATCCGAGCGAGTGGATGTGCGATTTGGGTCACGTACCTGTCAGCTTGCATTCGGGAGAGAGAGGGTTCGAGACTCACTTCGGCTGCTCTGAACGTGGTTTTCCGTGGTCCTATTTTCACACCAGGCAAATGCTGGGGGGCTGTACCTCAATTAAAGCCACGGTCCTTTCCTTCCCGCTGTTAGCCGCTTCCTATCCCAACGTCGCCATAGATCTATCAGTGCTGGTGCGACATAAAATAAATTGTGAAGCAAATAAGTTCGTAAAATATCGTTCTTCGTCACAATAAAGACATCTATAAAAATTCAGTTCACACATAATTAACAGGTAATAAAAATCCTGAAAGTAAACGTTCAAAGAAGTATCCAGGCAGCTCACGCAGCAATTACATATCACGACACGTTTTCTGACCTACTTATAATGAATGTTTCGGAGCAGTACGCGTCCTCTAGTATATGGTTCAAGCTGCAACTACTCTGAATGTGCTTTATCCCAGTATGATCCATTTTTACGTGCTTGGCTCGTGGACTGCAACGTATTACCTAATATATTAAAGGTAAGTTTCCAAAAGTGAATAGATTAATTTCAGCAATACAAAAAAGGTTTTTCTAAAAGTCCCACAACGGGTGCTAGCATACAAACAGCAATCACCAGAGATACCACTGCTCCCGACACCAGTCTTAACCAAGTGGGGAACATGGATAGAAGCAGTTAACTTCTATAGGGATGCTATAAAGGTTGTTGTAGATACATTTCATCCTAAAAGTGCTGTATCTGCTTGCGAATCACAAACTGCCTTCAGCGACTTCAAAGTGATCTCCACAACTGCCTACATCATCTGTAACTTTAGCTGGCATCCAGAAAGCATCAAGCATCTAGAAAAATCAGGACTGCAACTGCAATATTCTATTGCTGTCATAGAGCAGTAGTATTCACAATGTAGTACGTGTCACAGTAGGGGAACGCGGGGTCATCACAACGGGCACGCATATTTATCGTAGCCTCTGTTTTCAATGAGCAGTTCAGAAAAAAGTCGACCCTGCTTAGTTTCAATAAAATATTGTTTTGATTCAATTCTTTTATCTACCATTGCACAGGGTCCCCTTTCCAAACTCTTCACTCTAAAATATGTGTAAGTTTATACCTCCAATTGACTTGGTATGTAAAAAATCGTACTTGTGCTACATTGATCATGTTTTATTTTTTGTTTCGAAATTCACTCATTCACTTCAGTTTCTTCAGTAGTAGTTGATACAGTACAATAGTAATTGTTGCATTAATAATACCTGTATATATGCCGTTGCTGGGCAATGAAAAACCCGTAATTCCAGCCTCGAGAAAACCACGTTTCTCCATCTGTCTTGCGAAGGCTTGCCGTGTCACCTGAGAAGGGAACAGAAGACTCCAATGATCGAATAACTGAGCTATCATTAAAAATCAAGACCAAAATTACTCGCTACTGATCTGCATTTAGGGCAGTCGCCCAGGTGGAAGATCCACTATCTATTGTTTTCCTAGCCTTTTCTTGAATTATTTCAAAGAAACTGGTAATTTACTGAACATCTCCCTCGGTAAGTTATTCCAATCTCTAACTCCCGTTCCTACAAACGAACATTTGTCATAATTGTCCTCTTGAATTATAACTTTATCTTCATGTTGTGATCCTTCCTACTTTTAAATACACCACTCAAACTTATACGTCTACTAATGTCATTCCACGCCATATCTCCACTGACAGCTCGCAACATACCACTTAGTTAAGCAGATCGTCTTCTTTTTCCCAAGTCTTCCCAGCCCAAACTTTGCAATATTTTCGTTGGAAATCACCCAGAACAAATCGAGCTGCTTTTCTTTGCATTTTTTCCAGTTCTTGAACCAAGTCCCATACACTGGAACCACACTCTATTTGGGGTCTTAACATAGACTTGTATACCCTCCCATTTATACCCTTACTACAACCCCTAACCACCCACTTAACCATGTGCAGAGATCAGTGCCCTTCGTTTACAATCACATTTATGTGATTACCTCAAGGAAGGCCATTCCTAGCATTAACACCTATGTACTAACAGTGATCCCCGTAAGGAACATTCACCCCATCAACGCAGTAATTAAAACAATTAAAACTGAGAGGACTTTTACTATTTGTGAAACTCACAACCTGATATTTAACCCCGTTTATCAACATACCATTGCCTGCTGTCCATCTCACAACATTATCGAGGTCATTTTGTAGTTACTCACAATCTTGTAACTTCTTTATATTACTCTACACAGGAAAACATCATCCGCAAAAAAGTATTATCTCTCCTTCCACTTCTTTACTCATATAAGATATATATATAAGAAAATGTAAATGTCCAATAACACTGCCGTGAGAAATTTCCCTCCTGATTATTACATGTTTGTGGGTTACTGTAGTCACGTCCTAGTTCGTGAACCATGGGCAACGGCTGAGTGGCCTAGTAGGTGGTCCTGAGGGTCGGGATACCAGTTGCTATGGAATTGGAGTGGGCATCTTGGACATATTCTAAGTCGTGGCCCTCCTTGTGCTCAGGCGGCTAGGACTATACAATTCACCGGTGGTCCATAACCCGTTAGAGCAGAGATCCTCACTTGGACTATGTGCAAGTAGGGCAGCATCCTGCTTCATGAATTTACCGAGCTCAGAACACTTTAAGCAAGCCTCGCACCTATGGGAGTAATGGAGTCCCACTCCCATTTGACAGGCGAGGGACTCTTTGGAAACAACTTGGCGAACGAAATGGAATTCGATGGGGAGCTATCAATATTAATGGGGCTCATGGAAGAAAGAAGGTAGAATTGGCTGAGTCAGCAAAGAGGATGCATCTGGATGTGCTAGGAGTAAGTGATATTCGGGCAAGGGGGGATAATGAGGAAGAGATAGGTGATTATAAAGTGTACTTGACGGGTGTTAGAAAGGGAAGGGCAGAGTCTGGGGTAGGGCTCTTTATCAGGAATACCATTGCACGCAACATAGTTTCTGTTAGGCACGTAAATGAGCGAATGATGTGGGTAGATTTGTCAGTGGGAGGAATTAGGACAAGAATTGTGTCCGTGTATTCACCATGTGAGGGTGCAGATGAGGATGAAGTTGACAAGTTTTTTGAAGCATTGAGTGACATCGTGGTCAGGGTCAACAGCAAGGATAGAATAGTGCTAATGGGCGATTTCAATGCGAGAGTTGGGAATAGAACTGAAGGATACGAAAGGGTGATTGGTAAATGTGGGGAAGATATGGAAGCTAATGGGAATGGGAAGCGTTTGCTGGACTTCTGTACTAGTATGCGTTTAGCTGTTACGAATACATTCTTCAAGCATAAGGCCATTCACCGCTACACATGGGAGGCTAGGGGTACCAGATCCATAATAGACTACATCTTAACAGACTTTGAATTCAGGAAATCTGTTAGGAATGTACAAGTTTTTCGTGGATTTTTCGATGATACAGACCACTATCTGATCTGTAGTGAACTAAGTATCTCTAGGCCTAGGGTACAGAAAGTGAAATCTGTCTGCAAACGAATAAGGGTAGAAAATTTCCAGGACGAGGAAATTAGACAGAAGTACATGGATATGATTAGTGAGAAGTTTCGAACAGTAGACAGTAAGCAGGTTCAGGATATAGAAAGTGAATGGGTGGCATGCAGGAATGCTGTAGTAGAAACAGCAAGGGAATGCCTAGGAACAACTGTGTGTAAAGATGGGAAAAGGCGAACATCTTGGTGGAATGATGAAGTGAGAGCAGCCTGTAAACGTAGAAAGAAGGCTTATCAGAAATGGCTCCAAACAAGGGCCGAGGCAGACAGGGATTGGTACGTAGATGAAGGAAACAGAGCGAAACAAATAGTTGTTGAATCCAAAAATAAGTCATGGGAAGATTTTGGTAATAACCTGGAAAGGCTAGGTCAAGCAGCAGGGAAACCTTTCTGGACAGTAATAAAGAATCTTAGGAAGGGAGGGAAAAAGAAAAATGAACAGTATTTTGAGTAATTCAGGTGAACTCATAATAGATCCCAGGGAATCACTGGAGAGGTGGAGGGAATATTTTGAACATCTTCTCAATATAAAAGGAAATCATCATGGTGGTGTTGCAAACAGCCAAGCTCATGGGGAGGAAGAAAATGATGTTGGTGAAATTATGTTTGAGGAAGTGGAAAGGATAGTAAATAAACACCATTGTCATAAGGCAGCAGGAATAGATGAAATTAGACCTGAAATGGTGAAGTATAGTGGGAAGGCAGGGATGAAATGGCTTCATAGAGTAGTCAAATTAGCGTGGAGTGTTGGTAAGGTACCTTCAGATTTGACAAAAGCAGTAATTGCACCTATCTATAAGCAAGGGAACAGGAAGGATTGCAACAACTATCGAGGTATCTCATTGATTAGTATACCAGGCAAAGTATTCACTGGCATCTTGGAAGGGAGGGTGCGATCAGACGTTGAGAGGAAGTTGGATGAAAACCAGTGTGGTTTCAGACCACAGAGATGCTGTCAGGATCAGATTTTCAGTATGCGCCAGGTAATTGAAAAATGCTACGAGAGGAATAGGCAGTTGTGTTTATGTTTCGTAGATCTAGAGAAAGCATATGACAGGGTACCGAGGGAAAAGATGTTCGCCATGCTGGGGGACTATGGAATTAAAGGTAGATTATTAAAATCAATCAAAGGCATTTATGTTGACAATTGGGCTTCAGTGAGAATTGATGGTAGAATGAGTTCTTGGTTCAGGGTACTTACAGGAGTTAGACAAGGCTGTAATCTTTCACCTTTGCTGTTCGTAGTTTACATGGATCATCTGCTGAAAGGTATAAAATGGCAGGGAGGGATTCATTTAGGTGGAAATGTAGTAAGCAGTTTGGCCTATGCTGACGACTTGGTCTTAATGGCAGACTGTGCCGAAAGCCTGCAGTCTAATATCTTGGAACTTGAAAAGAGGTGCAATGAGTATGGTATGAAAATTAGCCTCTCGAAGACTAAAGTGATGTCAGTAGGTAAGAAATTCAACAGAATTGAATGTCAGATTGGTAATACAAAGCTAGAACAGGTCGATAATTTCAAGTATTTAGGTTGTGTGTTTTCCCAGGATGGTAATATAGTAAGTGAGATTGAATCAATGTGCCGTAAAGCTAATGCAGTGAGCTCGCAGTTGCGATCAGCAGTATTCTGTAAGAAGGAAGTCAGCTCCCAGACGAAACTATCTTTACATCGGTCTGTTTTCAGACCAACTTTGCTTTACGGGAGCGAAAGCTGGGTGGACTCTGGATATCTTATTCATAAGTTAGAAGTAACAGACATGAAAGTAGCAAGAATGATTGTTGGTACAAACAGGTGGGAACAATGGCAGGAGGGTACTCGGAATGAGGAGATAAAGGCTAATTTAGGAATGAACTCGATGGATGAAGCTGTACGCATAAACCGGCTTCGGTGGTGGGGTCATGTGAGGCGAATGGAGGAGGATAGGTTACCTAGGAGAATAATGGACTCTGTTATGGAGGGTAAGAGAAGTAGAGGGAGACCAAGACGACGATGGTTAGACTCGGTTTCTACGATTTAAAGATAAGAGGTATAGAATTAAATGAGGCCACAACACTAGTTGCAAATCGAGGATTGTAGCGACGTTTAGTAAATTGTCAGAGGCTTGCAGACTGAACGCTGAAAGGCATAACAGTCTATAATGATAATGTATGTATGTATGTATGTATGTTATTAAAGGGTCAGATAAAGCTTCGCCTACTCTAATTCTCTGAGATCTATTTTCTAGAAAAATAGCATTCCATTCAGTCACTCTTTAGTCTAGTCCAATTGCACCCATTTTTGCCAGTGGTCTCCCATGATCCACCCTATCAAGTGCTTTAGACAGGTCAATCGCGACACAGTCCATTTGACCTCCAGAATCCAAGATCTGCTATAGCTTGCTGGAATCCTACAAGCTGAGATTCAGTAGAATAACCTTTCCTAAACCCAAACTGCCTTCTATCGGACCAGTTATTAATTTCGCAAACATGTCCAATATAATCAGAAAGAATGCCTACCCAAAGCTTACATGCAATGCTTGTAAAACTGACTGGCCTGTAATGTTCAGCTTTTTGTCTAGCGCCCTTTCCTTTATACACAGGGGCTACTATGGAAACTCTCCTTTCATTTGGTATAGCTCCTTCATGCAAACAATAATCAAACAAGTACTTCAGATATGGTAGTATGTCCCAACCCATTGTCTTCAGTATATCCCCAGAAATCTTTTCAGTTCCAGCCGTTTATCTAATTT
Source organism: Anabrus simplex (assembly GCF_040414725.1). Lineage (NCBI taxonomy): Eukaryota > Metazoa > Arthropoda > Insecta > Orthoptera > Tettigoniidae > Anabrus > Anabrus simplex. The sequence goes on from NC_090266.1 coordinate 805,053,914, forward strand.
TAAACTTTTTGTATCTTATTGTACGTAAATGTCGTTGTTATCATAGGTAAATATTAATACTGCTTTACCATGAGTCACCTCCTCTATGTGGTCATTATCTTTGTAACAAACAATCTTTACACCGAGCTCGATAGCTGCAGTCACTTAAGTGCGGCCAGTATCCAGTATTCGGGAGATAGTATGTTCGAACACCACTGTCAGCAGCTCTGAAGATGGTTTTCCGTAGTTTCCCATTTTCACACCAGGCAAATGCTGGGGCTGTACCTTAATTAAGGCCACGGCCGCTTCCTTCCCACTCCTAGGCCTTCCCTGTCCCATCGTCGCCATAAGACCTATCTGTGTCGGTGCGACGTAAAGAAACTAGCAACAAAAAAAAAAAATCTTTACATACTGCTGACCGAATACTTCTAAATTTTGAAGATCCTCACATACACACGCCCCTTGTTCATTAATGATTCCTGGAATGTCCTTCTTGGAACCTGTTTCTGCTTTAAAGTACCTATACATACCTTTCAATTTTTCACTAAAATTTGTATGACTGCCAATTATGCTTGCCATCATATTATCTTTTTTACAATTTGCTTTACGTCGCACCGACACAGATAGTTCTTATGGCGACCAGGGGATAGGAAAAAACCATCCTCAGGGCTGCCGACAGTTGTGTTCGAACCCACTCTCTAACGGATGCAAGCTCACAACTCGCCCGGTCATGTTATCCTTAGCTGACTTAGATTGAATTACCTATTAAGTGCTTTCAATTTCTTCTTGCTTCCACAGCCATTTCTAGCTCTATTTCTTTCCAATCTGAACCTCCTTCTTAGTATATGTATTTCTCTGTGGGTCTTTACCATTCCTTACCACCTTCAGAGATACAAATCTGTTTTAATATTCCTCAAAAATTGCTTTAAACCCATCCCATGTGTCTGTTTAAATTTTTATTTATCGTTTTCCACCGATCACAGTTACTTTTTAAAAACTCCTTCATGCCTACTTTATCAGCCTTATGGTACTGCCAAATAGTCCTACATTTAAGACCTTCCTTTCTATCACATTTACGACAAAAATAGTTATGTGGTCACTAATACCTTCTATTATTTCGGTTTCTCTATAGAGCACATCTGGGTTTTACCAGCACCACGTCTAGTCTATTCTTCCTTCTAGTTGGTTCCATCATTTTCTGAATCAGCTCTCCTTCCCATATTAACTTACTTGCCATTTGTTGGTCATGCTTCCTATCGTTCGCATTATCTTCCCAATATTGACATTTGGTAAATCGAGATCTCCCGCTACAATCACATTCCTTTCCATGTCATTTCCCACATAGCTGATTATCTTATCAAATAATTCTGAACCGAGCTCGATAGCTGCAGTCTCTTAAGTGCGGCCAGTATCCAGTATTCGGGAGATAGTGGGTTCGAACCCCACTGTCGTCAGCTCTGAAGATGGTTAACCGTGGTTTCCCATTTTCACACCAGGCAAACGCTGGGGCTGTACATTAATTAAGGCCATGGCCGCTTCCCTCCCACTCCTAGCTCGCTCCTGTCCCATCGTCGCCATAAGACCTATCTGTGCTTCCTTTTCCCAGCGACGATTACATACATTATCTGCCAGTCTGGTTAAGTACCTCAGTGCAACCATGCGTGTGGTAAGTGGATTTGTGTTATCGGCCGCGATTGTTTTTCGAGTAAAGCCATCTAGGGCTGTTCATTTCAAACAAATAATTTCGGAATTCCGCGAGGAGACTTTTACCGCCGATGGTGAAAGTCTTTTCTGCAAAATATGTGAAGTGAAAGTGGCAGGAGATAGGAGATTTACCGTTCAGCAACATATCGGTCGATAGAAGCAAATACGTGGAGTACAAAATAGTAGCAAACAAAAGGTTTCTCAACTGTTACACTCACAGTCATCCACCGATGGCGGTACTTCCTCTGTGTTTTGTAAAGACTTGTGTGAAGCTTTGGTTTCTTCGAACATTTCACTCTGCAAAATTGAACAATTTCAACTAAGAGATTTCTTAGAAAGTTATACGGGCAGTGTAATTCCGTATGAGTCTACTCTGAGAAGGAACTATGTATCCCAATGCTATGAGGACACAACAAGGAATATCAGAGAAAAAGTCTGCGGAAACAAAATATTCGTTTCAATCGATGAAACCAGTGATGTTGAAGGCCATTACATTGCCAATGTTATCGTGGGTATGTTAGAAGTAGTTAGGTCTGGAAAAATATTTTTGCTCAGGACCGAAGTTTTTCAATCTGTGAACCATCCTACAATATGTCGCCTCTTCGGTAAATCGATGGGACTACTATGGGACTACTATTGCCTGAGGGTGTAGGTATGATGATGTTCTGCTCAAAAATCGCACCCGCAAGCAGTGGCAACTGTCCAGAGAACCCCATCTTAAATCAATCCGGAACCGGAACTTATAAAACAGGCAAACACCTGGTATTGACAATATCTCGGCCACCTTTGTGAAAAATCTTCCAAGAAAAGCCTTAACCTTCATCACTATGCTTTTCAACGCTAACTTCAGATTCGCCCATTTCCCTATATCTTGGAAACTCGCTAAAGTTATTATGATCCCCAAAGTACTCCCCGACCCCACCTTCCCTCAAAATTATGGACTAATCTCCCTCCTATCTATCCTCTACAAAGTCTTCTAATCCATTTTACTTGTCCGTCTTCAAGCCATCATCGATGACAAGCACCTCCTCAACGACGAGCAGTTCGGATTCAGAATTGATCACTCTACCACGCACCAAATAATGAGGATCACTGAAGAAATTATAACCATAGGAGGCACACAGGAGTCTGTTTTCTTGACCTCTCACGCGCGTTTGACAGTGTATGGCACCAAGGTCTCGTCTATAAACTCAAACTTCTTGGCTTCCCCAACTACATGGTGCACCTCCTCCGTAGTTATATTTCAGATAGGAAATTCCAGATTCAAGTTAGCAAATCCCTGTCGGATACCAGTCCTATCAGTGCTGGGGTCCCACAGGGTGGAGATATCTCTCCTATGCTATTCAATCTATACATGTCTGACATACACCGTCCACCGCGCGTGAATGTCTTCATGTACGCAGATGACACCGCCATATCCGCTGTCTCTTGGCAACCACCCAGAGTTCAAAATTAACTTCAGGAAGCCCTCTCCACTATCGAACCTTGGCTTCGACAGTGGAGAATCAAAATTGATATCACGAAGAGCAGTGCTACACTCTTCTCCAAACGTATAAGATCTGACCCTCAACCACTGATCTTTTTTGGAGAAGTGATCCGGTGGACTGATGTCACTAAATACCTAAGGTTTCCCTCGATAGAGGACCGACGTTCAAACATCATGTATCCAGAATTTCGGCCCAGGCGTACAAACGCCTTTATGAAATTATTCCCATTATGAAAGCCGATAATGGGCTTAATTTATAAAAGAGGCTCCTACTGTACAAAACCTCCGTTCGGCCAGTCCTCGAATATGCCAGTCCCGTCTGGGAGATCGCAACCAAAACGCACCTGAATCAAATCCAGCGTTTTCAAAATCGTACCCTCCGAATGATTATAGGTGTTCAATGGTATGGACGGAACCGAGAAATTCATAACGACCTTCAAATTGACGAAATCTATACCAGAACACTAAGGTCTGCCAGGAAATTCTACTCTGGTATAGACTCCAACCCCAAACCCCTCATTTCAAACTTGGGTACATATGACACTGAAGGTCTTCGCTACAAAGGACCCATGTCTCTTCTAAACTAATCATCCTTCGACATGCAGGTCATACCCTGACCTGCTCGATTCCGTTCACAAAATACCACCTCTTCAACATCTATGTAGCCTAGCTAAAAATATGTCCGAAGTTGCACTCAAGGGTCACAAGGCCGAACGGCTAAAATTGCTAAATGTATCTGGTTTACGCCCACAAATCCGTCAAGACACGTGATCTCGTGGTCTGTGTTGTCCAAGGAAGTCGTGTCGCGCCATTTCGGTGCCGCTCTGTTCAACAAATAACATACCCCCACACCTAAATATACCACATTTAACTACAAGAAATGTTGAATTTAAAATTAATGGATAGCAGTGTTATGAATTGTCCGCCTATGTGGCGTAGTAGTTGGTGCGATTAGCCGCCACCCCCGGAGGTCCTGGTTCGATTCCAGGCACTGCCACGAAATTTTAAAAGTGGTACGAGGACTGGAACGGGATCTACTCAGTCTCTGAAGGTCAACTGAGGTTCCCTCCTCAGTCATCCTCAAAGTGGTGTGCCGTGGTTTCCCAATTCTCCTCCAGACAAATGACGGGATGGTACATAACTTAAGGCCACGGCCGCTTCCTTCCCCGTTCCTTGACCATCCCTTCCAATCTTCCAATAACCCACAAGCCTCCTGTTCAGCATAGCAGGTGGGACCGCCTGGACGAGGTACTGGTCCTCCATATCAGTTGTATCTCTACGACCAAATGTCTCACGCTCCAGAAAACTGCCCTTGAGGCAGAAGAGGTGGGATCACTCGCTGAGTCCGAAGGAAAAACCATCCCTGGAGGGTAAACAGATTAAATAATTTTATAAAATACAAAATTGTATGTTGGGCCAGTATGTGTGGACCGGTGAGTTTAACTTCACAGGCTTAAGATTGTTCGGACCAACCACATAGTGCTTGAGTGCGTCTAGGCTCCTTTAAAATACATTTTGTTTTACAAGTTGCTTTACGTCGCACTGACATTTTAACGACGACTTTAACGTACTTACTAGAGTATCATAATCTACTTGTATGAACAAAAGAACCTAACAATATTTAACGTGTATTCTATTTATCAAAATGAAATGGCGTATGGCTTTTAGTGCCAGGAGCGTCCGAGCACAAGTTCGGCTCGCCAGATGCAGGTCTTTTGATTTGACTCCCGTAGGCGACCTGCGCGTCGTAATGAGGATGAAATAACAATGAAGATGGCACATACACCCAGCCCCATGCCAGATAAATTAACCAATTATGGTTAAAATTCCCGACCCTGCCGGGAATCGAACCTGGCACCCCTGTGACCAAAGGCCAGCACGCTAACCATTTAGCCATGGAGCCGGACTATTCTATATATACGAAACTAATATAAATCAACGACATTATAAAATTTATCCTATTTCTTTTTAAAGGAACACTATTCGACGAAAACTATCTTTCCTTACAGATGCATCCGTGCGTTGAATTTGGCCATTTTGCTTCTGTACGTGCATGTGGTTCGTAATGGCTGTTGCCGGTAAACAAAAAGAGGGTCCGTCCTTTGTGATTATAGCATCGCCTGTCCGGTATTTCGGAGGGTACAAAAGCGGAGAAGCTAAACAGGAAAATTAAGCAAATTGTTTTAAATGTTTGTAGTAGATTATTGGACGATAGATAGCCAGCAGTGGACCTTGGAAGAAGTTGTAAACAAAACACCATGTTTGACTTACCGGTATGTGTCAGCCTGCAGTGTTTACATGGCTCGCGCCGAATTCAAAGTTCAAGGAAAGCCACTTTCTCCAAAGAAAGCACGAACAGCATCTGAAAGAAAGGGGACTCGTGCTTGGAAATACTTTGAGTTTACTTAAATGGAATCGGCATAAAGTGCAGCATTTTTCTTTAGGAATGAAGTTGAAAATGTGAGAAAAGTATGGAGCGCATCAGTGACTGTGATTTCCTCAACTTCAATGAGAGCACTGTCCGAAAGAGGTCCGGGCTGAGAAATTCAGACGGTAGAACAGTGACCTTCAGAGCCCCATCCTGGCAAGTCCGGCGGTCAGTCGCGTGTCAGTCTACTGACACGTGAAAGAACTCCTGTGTGGAAAAAAAAGTGCGGCAGCTCGACGTCTCTGAAAGTCGTAAGAGTAGTTAATGGGACGTTACACCAATAACATTATTATTTAAAAATGAAAATCTACAACCTGTTTTCCAGTCATTGACCGGGTCAGGGATGTGATGAATGAAACATATATAGGCTGTTATTACAATGGGGTCGCCACTCCCAAGGTGATTTATTAATGAGTGATAAATGCTGTTTTCTTTGTTTATGGACGATCTGCCGTCCGAACTCAACGAAACAGCCAATACCCTACTCTTTGCTGACGACTGCAAGATATTTAGGGAGATCAGGAATCCAGGAGATGCAGCTCTGCTACAGTCCTCACTTAATGCCCTCTCGAACTGGTGCCGTACTTGGAAACTTATCCCCAATCCACAAAAATGCAGCCACATGACCATAACACTACGTAAATCTCCTCTACCGACATCATATTTTTCTTTGATATTTGCTTTACGTCGCGCCGACACAGATAGGTCTTATGGCGACAATGGGATAGGAAAGGGCTAGGAGTGGGAAGGAAACGGCCGTGGCCTTAATTAAGGTACAGCCCCAGCATTTGCCTGGTGTGAAAATGGGAAACCACGGAAAACCATTTTCAGGGCTGCCGACAGTGGGGTTCGAACCTACTATCTCCCGAATACTGGATACTGGCCGCAATTAAGCGACTGCAGCTATCGAGCTCGGTCGACATCATATTACCTACTCGACTAGCCCATCACCGTAGTTACGCAACAGCGTGACCTAGGTGTAATATTTGATACAAAATTACAATTTAAGACCCACATAGAAACATATACAACCAAGGCTATGAAATTACTAGGCATTCTCTATCGCTTCACAGAAATTTCTGACCCCATTGCTCTTCGTCACTTCTTCCTCACGATCATTCAACCTCTCTTAAACTACTGCTCTCCTATTTGGACAACAGCCTCCCCCTCCAATACTAAGCAGTTAGACAGAGCAGTGTCCTTCTTTGCTGCAATTGTAAGGAACAGAAACCCCAAGCTCAGAAATCTGTCTACGCAGCAGGTATTAATGGCAATTAATATGTCACCGCTACACACCAGGCGACAGGTAGCTGAACTGAGTTTCCTCCACGGGATCTTAAATGGGCATTACCGCTCGGAACATCTTGTCTCACTCTTCTCTCTCCTTCCCGCTCCACCAGAACCAAAGACCTTCTCCACATTCCCCACACTCAGCACTCAATACTTCAACGATCTTTCCTAATCCGCCTCCCGACACTCTTTAACAATATTAACAGGAGACAAGAACTCGGTATAGCATCAAATAAAAGTGTATTCGAGAGGTGTGTAAATAGCCTCTTAAAGATAAGTTGATGTGAAGGGATTATACCGCCATCTTGACCCACGACGACTTGGCTATCAATATGGACATTCTTATGGTTTTCGATTTGGACAGTTATTAGTAGGCTGTGTAGCTGATCTTGTTATATTTTGTCATGTTTGTTATATTTTATTATGAAAGTTTACGTTGGTTAAATAGTCTGTTTGGCAGTGCAAGTGAAATTTGCTCAGTGTAGCTGTATCTTGTGCTTTGTGAATAAATAAATAAATAAATAAATAAATAAATAAATAAATAAATAAATAAATGCTAGGAAATGATAATGGAGAGTGTTGCTGGAATGAAAGATGACAGGGAAAACCGGAGTACCCGGAGAAAACCCTGTCCCGCCTCCGCTTTGTCCAGCACAAATCTCACATGGAGTGACCGGGATTTGAACCACGGTATCCAGCGGTGAGAGGCCGACGCGCTGCCGTCTGAGCCACGGAGGCTCTCACATTATTATTTTTGCTAAATGAACGAATTATGCTTTGTGTTCAAAAAGTGAGGAAGAGCATCGACTCTATTAAAGCGACTTGCACCGAGCAAGTGGCTGCGCGGTTCGGGTCACATACCTATCAGCTTTCAATCGGGAGATAGTGGGTTCGAACCCCACTGTCGGCAGCCCTGAAGATGGTTTTCCGTGGTTTCTCATTTTAACGCTAAGCAAATGCTGCGGCTGTACCTTAATTAAGTCCACGGTCATGCCCTTCTCACTCCTAGCCCTTTCATCTCCCATTGTGACCATAAGATCTTTTTTTGCTATTGGCTTTACGTCACACCGACACAGATATGTCTTATGGCGACGATGGGACAGGAAAGGGCTAGGACTGGGAAGGAAGCGGCCGTAGCCTTAATTAAGGTACAGCCCCAGCATTTGCCTGGTGTGAAAATGGGAAACCACGGAAAACCATCTTCAGGGGTGCCAACAGTGGGGTTCGTACCTACTATCTCCCGAATACTGGATACTGGCCGCACTTAAGCGACTGCAGCTATCGAGCTCGGTGACCATAAGATCCATCTGTGTCGGAGCGACGTCAAGCAAATTGTAAAAAAAAAAAGTGATTTGACGTAATACAGTGGCGCCACAGGTACGTGCGATCCATTCAGGAGAGCCGTAAACAAAACCGAGTTATCGACTATTTAGACGAAACGTGGCTAAAAGCAGGACATGCAGTCTCTAAGGTGTGGCAGGATGGCACAGTATTAAGCAAACGGCAAGCTTTTGTGAGAAGTGCCAGTATTGGTTTGAAAGCAACGGTGTGGAAAGTGGGGTCATAATGACCCTGCAGGAATGAAAACCTTTTTATTTTATTTTTAATATCTTTTAGATTTCAGTGTCGGGAGTTTCCGACGACATGTTTGGCTTGCCCGTTCTGTAGATGCTTTTCCCGGCACACCCCATGGGGACGAGCTACTTGTACCGCTGTGTGAGCCTGTCGGTGTAGGTGTAACTGTAGGGGCTAGGAATGGGAAAGGAAGATACTGTCCCGGTATTCGTCTGGAGTAGAAATGGAAAGCCAGGGAAAACTATTTCGTGGATGGCCGATGGGGAATTCAGACCCACCTGTCTCCCAAGTACAGAGATTGCAGTCATACTGGTTGTGCCGCAACGCCCTCAGCTAACCTTCTCGGCAATACTTTTGTTGGCGGCGGAGAAAAAGTGCCCAGAGCGAATTTTAAATGGTGATTACCATCAGGAATTGGATGATGCTACATTCAAAAGATTGTTCCAAGCATTATTACCTAATCTGGAACCGAATAGTGTTACCGTAATAGGTAATGCAAACTACCACTCAGTAAACCTCGAAAAAATGCGACAGTCAACCTTTCCTAAGGAAAAACGATGGCATTTTGAGGATGCCATGATAAATGCAAAACTTGTGAGTTTGGTCCAATAGGTGAATCAACGGTACGATTGCTAGTGTATTGATAGTTAAGGCGAACGTCAGGGACCTACTGTGATAAGTCTGCCAGCCTAAACCATACCAGTAAAATCTAAATCCGATAGAGGTACAGTAGTTTGGAGCCAAGTAAAATTTATATCACTAGACGTAACACTTCACTCACACTTGACGACGTAGAGAAATTGTTAAAACCGGGAGAAAACATGGAAACAATGGGCCCATTGCAGAAACGATGACTAGTTTTAAACCTTCTTTAGACAATGTCTATCTAAACAACGTCAAAGTTACGCACGATGTTCCAATGCATAAACAAAGTTCAGCCGGTGTTTAACAAGGCATCCTTTAAGTTTCAATATTGGCTCGAAAATGGAAGTGGAAGTACCTTTCATGCTGCTCTTTTTCGGTCTCAACCAATGAATTTCTTCAGTGTGTGCGCCCAACGTTATTCTGCTGTTGTATGTCTTACATATTACACAATATGGCTAAACGTGAACATGCCTTGTCCACAGATGAGAACATCGCTTTCTGTGGAAATGAAATTTCATAATATTATCGAGAGTAAAGCGACACGCCACCGTACGAGGAAGTGTAGATTAGCTTTGATTATATTGTTGTTGTTATGGCGAGTATAGTCTCAATAGCGGCGTCAAAGAGAAGAAGGAACAACAGTACTCTGTAACCAAGCAAGTTAGCTGCGCAGTAGGTGTCTTATACAAATGTAGACTTGCATTCCGGAGATCGCGGGTTCGAACTCCACCTTCAGCAGCCCTGAATATGTTTCTGCATAGTTTCCCAATTTTCACATCAGTCAAATACTAGAGATGTTATTAAGGCCACAATCGCTTCCTTCTCAGGCCATGCCTTTTCCTGTCTCCTCGTTGCCGAAAACCTATCTCCTCGAGCGCGACGATAATTGGAAAAATTAAAATAAAAACACATACAGCCCACCTCTGTGGAGTAGTGGTTAGTGTGATTAGCTGCCACCCCCGGAGGCCCGGGTTCGATTCCCGGCTCTGCCACGAAATTTGAAAAGTGGCATGAGGGCTGGAACGGGGTCCACTCAGCTTCGGGAGGTCAAATGAGTAGAGGTGGATTCGATTCCCACCTCAGCCATCCTGGAAGTGGTTTTCTGTGCTTTTCCACTTTTCCTCCAGACAAATGCCGGGATGGAACCTAACTTAAGGCCACGGCCGCTTCCTTCCCTCTTCCTTGTCTATCCATTCCAATCTTCCCATCCCCACACAAGGCCCCTGTTCAGCATAGCAGGTGAGGCCGCCTGGGCGAGATACTGTTCATCCTCCTCAGTTGTATCCCCCGTCCCAATGTCTCACGCTCCGGGACACTACCCTTGAGGTGGTAGACGTGGGGATCCCTCCCTGAATCCCAGGGAAAAACCAACCCTGGAAGGTTAACAGATTAGAAAGAAAGAAAGCATAAAATTCATCAAAAACATTTCCTCTAACTTGTGATCATTATTCTGATATGTCCCTTATATTATCTCTCGAAAATCTAAAATTTGAACTCACTGAGGGATCCCACCTGTACCGCCTCAAAGGCAGTGTCCTGGAGCGTGAGACATTGGGTCGGGGAATACAACAGGGGAGGATGAACAGGAACTGTATGCTATCGACTGTTTCTTACCAAAGTTTTGGGGTGAAAACGAATTTTGACGTCAAAAAAAGTGTTGGAGGATACTCTAAATTACTTTTAGAGTAAACATTATTTAGGGGCTGAAAATAACACGTAACTTTAAAATGTAATAATTCCTAACCTGATATTCCTATAAATGACCTCGAAAATGTTGTGAGATGGACACCAGGCAATGGTATGATGATAAACGGGGTTAAAAGTCAAATTGTGAGTTTCACAAATAGGAAAAGTCCTCTCAGTTTTAATTACTGCGTTGATGGAATGAAAGTTCCTTTTGGGGATCAGTGTAAGTATGTAGGTGTTAATAAAGGGAATATATTCATTGATGTAATCACATAAATGGGATTGTAAATAAAGGGTACAGATCTCTGCACATGGTTATGAGGGTGTGTATAGGTTGTAGTAAGGATGCAAAGGAGAGGGCATATAAGTCTCTGGTAAGACCCCAACTAGAGTATGGTTCCAGTGTATGAGACCCTCACCAGGATTACTTGATTCAAGAACTGGAAAAAATCCAAACAAAAGTAGCTCGATGTGTTCTGGGTGATTTCCGACAAAAGAGTAGCATTACAAAAATGTTGCAAAGTTTGGGCTGGGAAAAACTGGGAGAAAGAAGACGAGCTGCTCGACTAAATGCTGTGTTCCGAGCTGTCAGCGGAGAGATGGCGTGGAATGACATAAGTAGTCGAATAAGTTTGAGTGGCGTCTTTAAAAGTAGGAAAGATCACAATATGAAGATAAAGTTGAAATTCAAGAGGACAAATTGGGGCAAATATTCATTTATAGGAAGGGGAGTTAGGGACTGGAATAACTTACCAAGGGAGATGTTCAATAAATTTCCAATTTCTTTGAAATCATTTAAGAAAAGGCTAGGAAACAACAGATAGAGAATGTGCCACCTGAGCGACTACCCTAAATGGAGATCAGGATTGATTGATTGATTGATTGATTGATTGATTGATTGGTTGATTGATTGATTGATTGATTGATTGATTGATTGATTGATTGATTGATTGATTGATTGATTGATTGATTGATTGATTGATTGATTGATTGATTGATTGATTGATTGATTGATTGATTGATTGATTGATTGATTGATTGATTGATTGATCTCTCCGTACATTTAAAATGAATTGCTGCGACCCCGCAACAGACGACCTATAGGATGCTATCGACTATTTCTTTCCAATGGTTTGGGGTGAAAACGACTTTTGACGTTAAAAAAAGTGTTGGAGGATACTCTAAATTACTTTTAGAGTAAATATTACCTAGGGGGTGAAAACAACCTTAACTTAAACATTTAATAATTCCTAAACCGATAGCCCTAGAAAATTGATTTTTAGCTTAAAATTCATCAAACGTTATCCTCTATCTGGCGATTGTGATCAGTTCACCCCCGAATGTTTATTTTCTGAAGGTTTGGGTTTAAAATGATTGTTGACGTTAAAAAGTATCGGAAGATACTTAGGTAGGGGTGAAAACAACCCCTAAATTCAAAATTTAATATCTCCTAAACCGAGTGTGCTAGAAAATTGATTTTTAGCTTAAAATTTATCAAACAATATCCCCTAACCGGTGATATAGATCAACTTACCCCTGAGTGGAGTTTTCAGGGTGAAAATGAATAACGCACATTCATCTGCATTAAAAATGGACAAAACAATTCTTTGATAAGTAAAAGTAAATACGATGCAGACATTTAGTAATAACATTTATTAGGTATCACCTGCTCCTCAACCGATCCACTAAAGGTCACCTGCTTTCCGCCTGAGGATTACTTGCTTCTGACTCGGGGGATCACTTGCTTAAACTATTCATGGAACTGCATTTAAGACGGATAAACCAATTTATTGATATGTAAAAAGGAATACGATACAGAAAATAATATTTTTTGAGTATCACATACTCTTCACCCGATCTACTAAGGATTACATGCTTCCAACCTGGAGGTCACTTGCTTATGCTGAGGACTGCTTGGGTGACCTTACATCTTGGCTAAGAAGCGGACTTATACGTTGGCTAAGGCTGCGGGCTTAACCTCATCACTCGGCTACGTGTGCGACAGGAGCTTTGCTGACTCTTTACACCCTGGCTAAACACTTTGGCTGAGAGTAGGGGCTGTTATGAGCAAGGGGCTTAAACATCGCTAAGAGTGAGACTTTACACCGTGACTAAGAGCAGGTGCTCAACCTGGACTAACCACTCTTCCTTAAACTAGGCTCCCTTTCTCTACAAAAGTCTGGGTAACGTCAGGAGCTGAGTTAGAGTGCAGGCTTAACTTTAACTGACCTAACAGACACAAGTCTGGGTGACTTTAGAACTGAGCTAGAGTTTAGGCTTAACCTCACGCTGGCACAAATCTAGGTAACCTTAGAGCTGAGCTAGAGTGTAAACTTAACCTCACGTAAATGACTGCTCTTCGCAAAGTACGGGTAACCTTAAGATTTTTAGAGCTCAGTGTAGGCTTAATCTAACTGGTTGCTTTTTCAGCTCGCATGTGTATGGGATTAATTTACAAGCTGTTCTTACTTTGTTTGCGGCGCTGACCCCAGGCTCAATCTTAGCTCAGTTCGAATACGACAAGCTCGTGTACTATTGTAATTGCTGGAATAGCGCACTTAGAGTAGCAGAGTAGAATTTTTTAAGCTACCTTACGCGGAGGAGACACTCAAAGATGCTGAGGCAGATTGGAGATTACGTGGACATGTTCGCTCCCTCTCTAGACTACCTCGTGCAAGGTTCGAACCTTATACATGATGTAACTATTTGAGCTAAGGATGTGAATAAAGCGTAGTACTAGAAATGTCTTACAGTGATGACTAGGAATAAAAGGCTAAATAAGCAGAACTTTTTAAAATCTAATGAAATATACTGTATATTTGTTTAATTACTACAATACTAAAGTTTATATATCTTACTTCGAAGCTTTAGCATGCTCGTGATGGCTTCACGAAATAATTGTTGTCTTACAAATGACCAGATCTACTGAGTATTACTTGGTTTTAACCCGAGGATGACTTACTTCTAACCTGAGCATTACCTACTTTTGACCTTTAGAGTAGCAGAGTGGAATGTGCTAAACTACTTTAGGTGGAGATTGCACTCAAAACTTTGGTGAGGCAGATCACTTGGACTTGTTTGCTGGCTCCCTAGATTATCTCTTGCAAGGTTTGAACGATGTAACTAATCAATGTTACTTGAATCAAGGAAGTGAACAAGGCGTAGTACTAGAAGTGTCTTACAGTGATGACTAGGAAAACAAGGCGTAATAAGTAAAACGTTTTTAAAATTTAATGAAAATATTTATTTGTTTACAGGTCTCCTCCTCAGCCTTACCCTTAGCTTGAGCCTTATCCTCCTCTTCAGCCTCAGCCTCAACCTTAGCCTCAGCCCGCGGCTCAGCCTCAGCCTTAGCTTTCTCATCCTCAGCTTTGTTATTCTGAACATCTCTACGTGATCTGCTTCTCTTCTTCATCAGCGTTAGCCTTAGCCTTTCCTCTTTTTCCTCTTCCCCTTCAACCTTAGCCTCCTCCGAAGCTTCAAAAGACTAAACATGATCTCTGATCTGCCTCTGCAAAGTTTTTGGGTGTCATCCCCACCTCAGCATGTAAGGATCTAGTAACGATACAGTGTTCCACAAAATATCAAGACGAAAGTACGTTATTTTTTAAAAAATGGGGCTAGCAATCCTCAGCAGATCGATGATGAAATACAGTATGACCATAACGATTGTAAACAAATGTTTTCATTAAATTGTAAAAACGTTCTATTTATTACGCCTGTTTTTCCTAGTAATCACTATAAGACACTTCTAGTACTACGCTTTGTTCACTTCCTTCGCTCAAGTAGCAGTGATTAGTTACATCGTTCAAACCTTGCACGAGATATAAAGACCCACTTTATGATAACAGAGAAGTAAAGAGACTAAGGGGGAGGTTCAGGTTAGAAATGGTTGTAGAAGTAAGGAAAAACTGAAGGAACTTACTAGGAAATTGAATCTAGCGAAGAAGTCCAGCTAAGAATAATATGATGGCAAGCATAATTGGCAGTCATACAAATTTTAGTGAAAAACGGAATGTTATTTATAGGTATTTTAGGGCAGAAACAGGTTCAAGTAGGACATTCCAGGAATCATTAATGAACAAGCGGAATGTGTATGCGAGGATCTACAGAAGGAAGAAGTATTCCGCCAGCAGTACGTAAATATTGTTAGTTGCAAGGAAAATGTCCCGATAGAAGAGGTGACTAATACTAACGAAGTATTAAAATTTACCCACAATAACAAAGACATTTACAATAAGATACAAAATTTAAAACTAGAAAGGAAGCTGGAATTCATAAGATTTCGGGGATATTGTGAGCAACTGCAAAGAGACCTCAGCAATGTTGTGAGATGGGCAGCAAGCAATGGTATGATGATAAACGGGGTTAAAAGTCAGGTTGTGAGTTTCATTAATAGGAAAAGTACTGTAAGTTTTAATTACTGCCTTGATGGGATGAAAGCTTCTTATGGAGATAACTGTAAGTACCTACGTGTTAATATAAGGAATGATCTTCTTTGGGGTAATCATTTAAGCGGTATTGTAAATAAAGGGTTCAGATCTCTGCTTATGCTTATGAGAGTATTTAGGGGTAGTAGTAAGGATGTTGTACGACCTGCATAAGCAGAAACGTATCGGTAAAAAGAAGAATAAGTAACAATGTAAAGTAGAAGGCATTTAAGTCTCTGGTCAGACTACAACTAGAGTATGGTTCCAGTTTATGGTACCCTCACCAAGATTACTTGATTCGAGAACTTGAAAAAAATCCTAAGAAAAAGACTTGGGAGAAAGGAGACGAGCTGTTCGTCTAAGGGGTATGTTCCGAGTTGTCAGTGGATAGATGTCGTGGAATTCAAGAGGACAAATTTGGACAAATATTTATTTATAAGAACAAGAGTTGGGGATTGGAATAATTTACCAAGGGAGATGCTCAATATATTTCCAAATTCTTTGCAACTACTTGAGAAAAAACTAGGTAAACAGCAAATAGGCTATCTGCCACCTGGACGACTGCCCTAAGTGCAGATAAAATGGTACTTGATGATGATTGATAGTCTAGAGAGCCAGCGAACATGTCCACGTGATCTGTCTCACCAAAGTTTTGAGTGTAATCTAATCTCCACCTAAAGTAGCTTAGCACATTCCACTCTGCTACTCTAAAGGTCAAAAGTAGGTAATTCTCAGGTTAGAAGTAAGTCATTCTCGGGTTAAAAGCAAGTAATACTCAGTAGATCCGGTCATTTGCAAAACAATAATTATTTCGTGAAACCATCACGAGCATGCTAAACTATCGAAGTAAGATGTATAACCTTAACGATTGTAGTAATTAAACAAATATACAGTATATTTCATTAGATTTAAAAAGTTCTACTTATTTAGCCTTTTATTCCTAGTCATCACTGTAAGACATTTCTAGTACTACTCTTTATTCACATCCTCAGCTCAAATAGTTGCATCATGTATAAGGTTCGAACCTTGCACGAGATAGTCTAGAGAGGTAGCGAACATGTCCACGTAATCTCTAATCTACCGCAGCATCTTAAAGTTTTGAGTGTCATCTCCGCCTAAAGTAGCTTAGCAAATTCTACTCTGCTACTCTAAGTACGCTATTCTAGCAATTACAGTAGTACACGAGCTTGTCGTATTCGAACTGAGCTAAGATTGAGCCTGGGGTCAGCGCCTCAAACAAAGTAAGAACAGCTTGTAAATGAATCCCATGCACATGCGAGCTGAAAAAGCAGCCAGTTAGATTAAGTTTACACTGAGCTCTAAAAACCCCAAAGTGACCCGTACTTTGCGAAGAGCAGTCATTTACGTGAGTTTAAGTTTACATTCTAGCTCAGCTCTAAGGTTACCTAGACTTGTGCCAGCGTGAGTTTAAGTTTACACTCTAGCTCAGCTCTAAGGATACCTAGACTTGTGCCAGCGTGAAAGCCTAAACTCTAGCTCAGTTCTAAAGTCGCCCAGACTTGTGCCTGTTAGGTCAGCGTAAAGGTAAGCCTACACCAAAACTCAGCTCCTAAGGTTATCCAGACTTTTGTAGAGAAAGGCAGCCTAGTTTAAGGAAGA
The DNA here is from genome assembly GCF_040414725.1 of Anabrus simplex. NCBI lineage: Eukaryota > Metazoa > Arthropoda > Insecta > Orthoptera > Tettigoniidae > Anabrus > Anabrus simplex. Next base: position 805,070,757 of record NC_090266.1, read on the forward strand.
GTAGTTAGTCAGGTCAAGCCCCTGCTCTTAGCCACGGTGTAAAGTCTCATTCTTAGCCAGAGTTAAGCCCCTTACTCATAACAGCCCCTACTCTAGCCAAAGTGTAAATCCGTACTCTTAGCCAGAGTGTAAAGTCGCCAAAGCTCCTGTCGCACACGTAGCCGAGTGATGAGGTTAAGCCCGCAACCTTAGCCAAAGTATAAGTCCGCTTCTTAGCCAAGGTGTTAGGTCACCCAAGCAGTCCTCAGCATAAGCATGTGACCTCCAGGTTGGAAGCATGTAATCCTTAGTAGATCGGGTGAAGAGTATGTGATACTCAAAAAAACATTATTATTTTCTGTATCGTATTCATTTTTACATATCATGAATTTGCTTTATCCATCTTCAATGCAGTTCCATGAATAGTTTAAGCAAGTGATCCCCGAGTCAGAAGCAAGTAATCCTCAGGCTGAAAGCAGGTGATCTTTTTTTTTCTTTGCTAGTTGCTTTACGTCGCACCGACACAGATAGGTCTTATGGCGACGATGGGACAGGTAAGGGCTAGGAGTGGGAAGGAAGCGGCCGTGGCCTTAATTAAGGTACAGCCCCAGCATTTGCCTGATGTGAAAATGGGAAACCACGGAAAACCATCTTCAGGGCTGCCGACAGTGGGATTCGAACCTACTATCTCCCGAATACTGGATACTGGCCGCACTTAAGCGACTGCAGCTATCGAGCTCGGTCAGGTGATCTTTAGTGGATTGGTTGAGGAGCAGGTGATACTTAATAATTGTTATTATTAATGTCTGCATCGTATTATCAAAGAATTGTGTTATCCATTTTCAATGCAGTTCTTTGCGCGTTATTCATTTTTACCCAAAAAAAAACTCCAGTCAAGGGTAAGTTGATCTATAACATCCGTTAGAAGATAAATTTTGATACATTTTAAGCTAAAGAGCCAACGGCCGGAGCCGTGTTGAAACATCGGATCCCGTGAGATCTTCAAAGTTAAGCAACATTGGCCGTGGTCAGGAGTTGGATGGGTTGCCACGCGCTGTTGGTGGGGGTAAGGGAATGGAGGAGCGGAAAGGAGCTGGCCACCCTACCACACGTAAACTCCGGCTCAGGAACACCTCTTCGGAGGTTCGGACCTGCCTTCGGGCAGAATACCCCTTACCTTACCTTAAGCTAAAAATCAGTCTTCCACAACTAACCGTTTAGGAAATATTGAATTTTTAATTTAAGGGTTGTTTTCACCCCAACCTATTCTTTACTCTAAACATCATTTAAAGTATGCTCCAGCACCTTTTAAACGCTGCAACTCGTTTTGCTCCAAAACTTGAGAAATAAACAGTGAAAAGTGAGTTTGTATATATTACTAGTTTGAGAATAATTTTAAGTTAAAAAATAATTTTCTAGGAGAATCGGTTTAGGAGACATTAGATTTTAAATGTAAGGGTTGGTTTCACCCCCTACATAATTTTTACTATAAAAGTCGTATAAAGTATCCTTCCGACACTTTTTTAACGTCAAAAGTCATTTTTACCCCAAAACTTTGCAAAAACCAGTCGAGGGTTTGTGTACGAAAGCTGACCGAATGGAGGCATAGAAATGACCTCTGTGTTGAGCAGGCCTGTTCATCAGAGTTTCCCATTCACCCTAAATTTTACTTCTGCTATGTACGTAAAAATCAATGCAGGGAAGGCGTAATGGAAGGAGTAATTTATAAGCTAAAATCAATTTTCTAGTACAATTGGTTTAGAAGTCTTTAAATTTTAGTGTTAAGTGTTGTTTTCACCCCTTACCTAAATTTTACTCTAAAAGTCATTTAATGCATCCTCCTATACTCTTTTAACATCAAAAGTCGTTTTTACCCAAAACTTTGCAAAGAAATTTTCGTGGGTGAGTTGATTGCTATCACCAGTTAGAGGATAATTTTTTATGAATTTTAAGTTAAAAATAAATTTTCTGGGACCATCGGTTTAGGAGTTATTACAGTTTTTAATTTAAGAGTTGTTTTCACCTCCGACCTATTTTTAACTGTAAATTTCATTTTTATTTAAAACTTCAAAACCGTGTAGAGAAGGGAAATCTGGTGTAAGGAAGGGCAGCCTGGCGTAAAAAAGTGTCGGTTAGGTTAACTCCGCACACATTAAATAATTTTCGTTCAGCTTCTTAGGTCAGCGTTAGCCTCAACCTCAGCCCCCGCCTCAGCTTCCACCTCAGCCTTAGTGAGTTTAAGGCCTGTCGAAAAGGGCTTCCGGGTGTAAGGAAGGGCAGCCTGGCGTAAAAACATCCAGTGAAGTTAACTTCGCACTGTTAGCTAACGTAAAGTTGGGTTAGGTTTGGTTAGGTTAACGCGTGGTCAGCTTTAGGTTTAGACCCTGCAATGTAAGAGGTTACGCCCCGTCAGAGTGTGGAGTTAAGCCCTTACCTAGTGTGAGGTTAATCCCTTGCCAAAGTGTGAGGTTAGGTCCTAGTATCAGGTTAACTCAGCTTAACTTAGCCAAGGTGTAAGGTTAGCCTAACTTAACCAAGGTGTAATATTAGCCTAACTTAACCAAGGTGTGAGGTTAGATTTGTTTAACTTAGCCGAGCGATCCGCAATTGCGGATTCCGCAGAAATATCCAGTTACATCTACTGGTCACCAATCCTGTTGAGGTGAGCGGGAATGACACATGTTGAATCTCATCCAGATGTTGGTGGCCTCTAGCCAATATTACGTCTTGCTACCATGGTTTGTGCGGGAAAGCTGGCTGAATGGAGGCATAGAAATGACCTCTTGTTTGAGCAGTCCTGTTCGACAGAGCTGCCATTCGCCCTAAATTTTCCTTCTGCTATGTACGTAAAATTCAATGCAGGGAAGGCGTAATGGAAGGAATCAGCCAGTACGTGCAACTTGTTTGGCCAGACTGTTGACCGGATAATTGTATGGAAGTCCTAAGTGTCCTTTCACCCATAAAAGGGACCCGCTCTTTCCGAGCGATTTCGTGACGGATGAAAATTCTAATATTTCATAGATGTAGGAATGTATTCGTATGTTTCTTCGAGGGTACCCCAATTTCCTGATAGCACTTTCGTGAATCTGAAATGATAAGCGTCGAATTAAAATAAATTGATTATGAGTAATACCGGGTGAGTCAGCCGCGCCTGACGTTTTATGCTGTTAGGCATCCCACCGAACGACACTGGTGTCGTTATGGTTTATTCTCCTTTGCCGTATTCCAAGCAACAATCGCCTTTAGTCACTCACTGCGCCATTATCGTTGCAAAAACATGTACCGTATACGACAGGCATTTATACAATGCATCAAACTGGCGTACGGTTGTGTAAAACTAAATGCCAATTATAAGCTTACAGTAGAGTACGAAATGAACGCTAAAAGCGATGGCATACTGATAGGAAACGTGTGTGTATTTGTGAAGCGGAAGTAGTAGTCCATCTAGTACGCTTTCTGTAAACCTACTTGCTGGATTCGCCATGGTGTCGTAGGTTAAGTGCAGTGATCTTAATACAGGTGCGTTTGGTAGGTGGGTTCGAATTCCTCTTGAGCCTGTAAATTATATTCGCATTTTTACTTCGATAATCATCCACAGAGCCAATCCGAATGCCCTCACATCGTGGGTCATTTCTTTCTCTTTCATAATCTGTTTAACCTCCAGGGTTCGTTTTTTCCTCGGACTCAGCGAGGGATCCCACCTCCACCGCCTCAAGGGCAGTGTCCTGGAACGTGACACATTGGGTCGGAACAACTGGGGAGAATGACAAGTACCACGCCCAGGCGAGTACCTGCTATGTTGAACAGGGGCCTTGTGGGGGATATGAAGATTGAAAGGGATAGACAAGGAAAAAGGAAAGGAAGTGGCCGTGTGTTTAAGTTAGGTACCATCCCAGCATTTGCCTGGAGAAGTGGGAAACCACGGAAAACCACTTCCAGCATGGCTGAGGTGGGAATCGAACCCACCTCTACACATTTGACCTCCCGAGGCTGAGCGTACCCCGTTCCATCCCTCGTACCACTTTTTCAAATTTCGTGGCAGAGCCGGGAATCGAACCCGCGCCTCCGGCAGCTAATCACACTAACCACTACACCACAGAAGTCTACCATGTTACTATGTTAATATGTCGTGCTTAGTGATCGGATGTAGCAAAGCGCAAAACTAATGCTTAAAACTAGGTTACCATGATGAAATGAAATGTCGTATGGCATTTAGTGCCGGGATATCCCATGACGGGTTCGGCTCGCCAGGTCCAGGTCTTTCTATTTGACGCCCGTAGGCAAACTGCGCGTCGTGATGAGGATGTAGTGATGATGAAGACAACACATACACCCAGCCCCGTGCCATTGGAATTAACCAATTAAGGATAAAATCACCGACCCGGCCGGGAATCGAACCCGAGACCCCCTGAACCGAAGGCCAGTACGCTGACCGTTCAGCCAACGAGTCGGACGTTACATTGATGTAAAGAGCGTATGAAATAGTGAACTGACAGAGTAATGTACTCTAATCTATTCTTAATACAAACGAACATTCACCGTTTCACCGCAGCGCACGTGGGTAGATGCTAGCCTAGCAATTAACGGAGCATATAACTGATGGTTAGAATCGTACATCTTAAATTTATTTTGCATTGATATGATGTTTTAATACCACCGGGCGAGTTAGCAGTGCTTTTAGGGCCGCGCAGCTGTGAGCTTGCATCCGGGAGATAGTGGGTTGAAACCGCATTGTTTGCAGCCCTGAAGATAGTTTTCCTTGGTTTCACATTTTCACACCAGAAAAATGCTGGGGCTGTATCTTAATTAAGGCCACGGCCGCTTCGTTCCCACTCCTTGGTCCTTCCTTTCCCATCGTCGCCATAAAACTATCTGTGTCGGTGCGACGTAAAGCAAATTTTAAACAGTAAAAAAATTATGTTTTTGCTATTTGCTTTACGTCACACCGACACAGGTAGGTCTTATGGCGACGATGGGATAGGAAACACCTAGGAAGTGGAAGGAAGCGGCCGTGGCCTTAATTAAGGTACAGCCCCGGCCTTTGCCTGGTGTGAAAATGGTAAACCACGGAAAACCATCTTCAGGGCTGCCGACAGTGGGGCTCGAACCTACTATCTCCCGATTACTGGATACTGGCCGCACTTAAGTGACTCCAGCTATCGAGCTCGGCAAAATTATATTTTAATACCAGGCATAGGCCAGTGTGTGCCACGTGCAAACAGTAGAACACCGCTGTTATAAACATTGTGCGCTGCTCTGCTACACGACCTGAGTGAGTCGCTTCAGTCATTCCTCATATTTTCCACGGATGAAAACGTGGACATTCATTCATTCATTCATTCATTCATTCATTCATTCATCATCTGTTTACCCTCCAGGGTCGGTTTTTCCCTCGGACTCAGCGAAGGATCCCACCTCTACCGCCTCAAGGGCAGTGTCCTGGAACTTCAGACTCTTGGTCGGGGGATACAACTGGGGAGAATGACCAGTACCTCGACCAGGCGGCCTCACCTGCTATCCTGAACAGGGGCCTTGTGGGTGGATGGGAAGATTGGAAGGGATAGACAAGGAAGAGGGAAGGAAGCGGCCGTGGCCTTCAGTTAGGTACCATCCCGGCATTTGCCTGGAGGAGAAGTGGGAAACCACGTAAAACCACTTCCAGGATGGCTGAGGTGGGAATCGAACCCACCTCTACTCAGTTGACATCCCGAGGCTGAGTTGACCCCGTTCCAGCCCCAGTACCACTTTTCCAAATTTCGTGGCAGAGCCGGGAATCGAACCCGGACCTCCGGGGGTGGCAGCTAATCACGCTAACCACTACACCACAGAGGCGGACAAAACGTGGACATGCTTCTTAAATATTGGGAAGCAAGGAAAAATGCGCGCCAAGAACTACGTCTGTTCCAGGAAAGGTATCCAGACAGGCGCCATCCGACTGCAAAATCTCTCAGCAGTGTTGAAATACGTGTACGGACAACAGGCGTGTCCACGAGGAAAATGTAACATCTGGTGAGAATGAGGAGGCAGTCTTTTTAGACATAGCTTGCAATAACCCACACACGAGTACACGGGCAAATGCACAACAGTTGAACATCAGCCAGCAATCCGTATTGCGAATACAGCATGTACTGTACATAACATCTACGGCTCCACGCTACGGACAAAGTTTCGAGGCTCGAATTTCTGTCAGTAACTATTAGGAAATGTGGAAAAAGATGCAGCATTCCTGTCGTAAATCGTGTTATCGGACAAATCGCGATTCCACGTAACCGTCTACCGCCACAACATGCACTATTGGAATGCTGACAATCCTCACTGGGTGCGACAGGCAGCCTATTAAGTACAATGAGGCGTGAATGTATGGCGTGGATCTTGGGCGATCGGCTTATCGGACCATATTTCTTCGACAGTCATTTAACAATCACACCCGCACCTTCTCAACCATGAACTCCCACCTCTGCGGAAGTATGTACCACTTGCAGATCGTCTTACTATTTGGTTTCACCAAGATGAAGCTCCACCACATTCGATGTTAGCCGTCGGTCGCCATCTGAATGAGACACATCCAAGAACATGGATAGAAGTAGGAAGACCTGTACCTTGGCCCGTCTGGTCATCGGATTTAACGCCATTGGACTTCATCCTGCAGGAGCATTTGATTCAAATATTTTACACTGAAGGGCCAGAAAATTCCGAGCACCTCTGGCAACTCATCACCGAAACTTGCAGATCAATAATACTGGTCATGCTTCGGCGTGCTAGAAGATCCAATCATGAGCGGGCCCAGGTGTGCATGAACCAAGCAAGTTAACACTTGGAGCATTTGATACCGTAGCTTAACATTGTTTGTGTAGTTTGGTTTCCTCCTACTTCCTATTCCGTATCTCTCCGACCCTGGTGTCAAATCAGTCCTTCGAGGGCCACATACACTGCCATTTACTGAAAATATGCATAAACGTGAATATTTCACGCATATTAAGGTAAAAATTACAAAGTCCGCCTCTGTGGTGTAGTGGTTAGTGTGATTAGCTGCTACCCCCGGAGGCCAGGGTTCGATTCCCGGCTCTGCCACGAAATTTGAAAAGTGGTACGAGGGCTGGAACGGAGTCCACTCAACCTAGAGAGGTCAACTGAGTCAACCTCAGCCATCCTGGAAGTGGTTTTCCGTGGTTTCCCACTTCTCCTCCATGCAAATGCCGGGATGGTACCTAACTTAAGGCCACGGCCGCTTCCTTCCCTCTTCCTTGTCTATCCCTTCCAATCTTCCCCATCCCCCCACAAGGCCCCTGTTCAGCATAGCAGGTGAGGCCGCCTGGGCGAGGTACTGGTCATCCTCCCCATTTGTATCCCCAGACCCAGAATCTGAAGCTCCAGGACACTGCCCTTGAGGCGGTAGAGGTGAGATCTCTCGCTGAGTCCGAGGGCAAAACCGACCCTGGAGTGTAAGCAGATTAAGAAGAAGAAGAAGAAGAAGAAGAAAAATTACAAAAACTGAAATAGAAGAAGTACCCTCGGAACGAATTCGAACCTCCCACCTTACATGCAAGACGTTCTCGCTTTCCTTGCCCTCAGCAACAACGCTATAGCGCTCTGCGACACGAAGTGTGCAGATTATAGCTCATGTAATGGTTTAAACGCGGTCTCAATAACCACCGGGTTTCACAGATGTTTCATTCTCATATAATTTAAAGAGCGCACTCGTGATTGCCATTATTTAATAATGTTACAGTATAACGTCATCCTATTGTCCGACTCGTTGGTTGAATGTTCAGCATTGAGGCCTTCGGTTCAGAGGGTCCCGGGTTCGATTCCCGGCCATGTCGGGGATTTTAATCGCGTCTGATTAATTCTTCTGGCTCGGGACAGGGTATTTGTGTTTGTCCCAAAAATTTCCTCTTCGTATTCAGACAACGCACCACACTACCAACCACCACAGGAACACGCAATAGTGATATATCCCTCCATATAGGGTTGGCGTCAGGAAGGGCGTCTGACCGTAAACAGTGTCAAATCCACATGTGCGACACAGTTCACACCCGCAACCCCACATATGTGTAGAAAAGTGGTGGAAGTATAAAAAGAAGAGAATGTCTTCCTGTTACTGTGAGGGGATAAATGCAAATATATCTGTGTGTTTTTTCTGTGCGTACCAGAAAAGCCCATGTGTTCATGGTATATATAAAACCGGTGGTTAGCTGGGTTGCGTAAAACAAAATTAGTGGGAGCAAGAGAATCACCCGGCACATTGCGTCCAAGTCAGTGGTGTAGATAGCATACAGTAAGGGGTTTAATACACTGCCTTGTGGAAAGCCTTTAGAGACCGTACGTGGTCAAATAAAGTATGGTCGTTCCGAACCGGCAGAGTTTAAATATCGCCTGTTAAACATCGGCTTTTGACAGAGTATAAGTGATGATGGTGTTGATTCCCATAGAGAACCTGAAATATTTTTTTCCGAATGTGTAAATTTATAATACCAATTTACTTATGAGCAGGCGAGCATCAATTTTTGAAAGTGTGACAAAGTCGCTCATAGTGCATTGGCACTGCCGGTTACTCCAAGTAGCCTACGCAGTGGCCTCCACGGGAGTAGGGGTCGCCACGGCTTTACTGTGGCTCTACGCCTCTGGATTCGGGAGACGGGACAGGCCTGGACCTCACGGCTGGCCCCAACCGTCGGCTGTCCTGAGAATGGTTTTCCGGTGTTTTCCATTCTCCTGCACTAAGGCGAGTGCCGGGACAGTTCCTAGTATAGGCCACGGCAGCCAACTCCCTCACCTTCTCCGAACATCTCCTTCATCGAACAAATCTCCCGGCCTGAGAGACGGCGTAACCGTCTAAGGGGAGGAATGAAAACATTTTAGTAGTAGTAGCCTCCACGGTCACCATCCTTCGACGAGAGAGACACATATCTTTCGCTCGAAACGCTTGTCCAAAGCCAGTACCTACGCCGAACTTGGCCACAACAGTTTATTGCCGTTTGAAAACGTGGACCAGCAGGTGGACTGAGAAACTGACAACGAGGTTTCACCTTCGGACATAGCACTACTGTCGGGGTCTCATCCCAAGTCTCTTCGCTCTTCATTGGGCTCCGCTGGGTGACTCCCGGTTTACTGAGTTCACCCACGGCACCCCCGCGATGGGGCATTTTCCCCAAAAGAACCACCTGCCAATTGACCTTCAGACTGGATTTGAGAGGGGTTTTTACCCCAGACGCTGAATACTCCATCGGTAGTACTACTTCGCCATGCCTCTCACGGCAAGCACTATCACCACTACGACTAATACAACTACGACAACTTCAGCCTCCATCACCACAATTACCACCGTCGCATCATCTGCTCCATCAACTCTCAGCTGTCCTTCGCACTACACTGGGATAATGTGCACTGAGCTTGAGCCTTCACCGTCATCTTCAGCACCGACATGCCACTTACCTATCCCACCAGTGCCTCAGCGGGACTACAGCAGAGGAGTAGCACCTAAATGCCCATCAACTCAGATTCAAGGAGAAGTCGCCCTGAATTCGAGACGGAATCAATTCCTCTTCAGCACCACGCACCGGACGCCATGGAAGCTTCATCTTACTCACCCCCACCACACACTGCCTCCAACACCGAATTCCCACCTCTTTCACAAGCCCCCAGACCAGTTACCTCCATCCAAACTATCCAACCCCACCCTCAAGGCACGCAGTTTCCTGCTTATCAATCCATCACCAGTGTTTCGCTCCTCTCAACATATCTTCCGAAAATTTCATCGTTTCCACATAAAACGGGAAGACATCGCCGACATTCGCCCTACATCTAATGGCTTCATCATAAAGGCTAATAGTGAGGAAGCCGCCTTCAAATTGGTTCTTACCATTGGAGCAGCCCAGTTGGGATCTTCATCTCCATTCAAGCATCTACCCCAACCTGCCATCGAAACACCCCCACCACCCCCTCGGTACAACCTGTCCAGCTGTGTGATCAGAGGGTCGACCCGGACATGCCTGATGATGTCATTCACCAAGAACTTACAGTTGAAAACATCCTTGTGAAGAACGTATTTCGCATCCGCAACTCGTCCGGGTCGACCTCCGTGGTCAGAACATTATTGCCCATCATCGCAGACGTTGATCGTCTTCTTGACCGGAGTGTCGCCGTTTAAACAGCACTACAGAGTAGAACCTTCGAAGGCCCCTTACCCATACCCTATACGCTGCGAACGGTGTCTGTGTTACAACGAGCACAATACCGCTCAATAGAGGGCTCAACAGCCGGTCTGTGGGTACTGCTCACAATCCCACCCTACCAACAAGTGCCCAAACACTCAGTTCCCATCCCACTGCAAAACATGTGATCAGGCCCACCCCACATATTCCCGACACTATAAAGTCCGTCCGTCCTCCTCCCGAAAACCACCCTGATCGTGTAGACGCATTCAAAACCTTCGATCCTCCTACCACTCTTACAAACACCATCTTCGCCTCTTCGCCCCATCCTCCAGAGAGGACATCGTCAGGTTTTTTCACCCTATCACACCTCAATATCTTCCCGTATCCCCATCAACTTGTCCTCACCCGCCTCCAAGCAGCAGCAAACCAAGCCTTAAACCTCCACTTTCAGACAACTCACTCCGACCTCAACACCCATTTTCAATTCTAGCGCGTAGAAACCCTTGTTTAACTTTGGCTAGTAGACCCTATAGAACCAGATCCTCATCTCCATTCTATATCATACTCCTCAAAATACAGTCCTTTTCCAAAAAGTGTCTGCACCTCCTGACCCTCCTCAAGCAATATCCCGCCCACTCCCTTCTTTTAAACGAGACCATGCTCCGTCCTAACCAACTTTCCTACATACCCGGCTACACCCTCCATCGTGCTGATCATCCACTGGACTTCGGACGGGAGTGCAGCCCTTTTCCCTACACGGACCCACATTCCCCCACATCCCTAATCCTTCAGCGAATCCGCGATCGCTACTGTGAGCTTCCCTGCCTGGATGCTTCGCCTTGCCACAATCTACACCCGCCAGTACTGCCCCCTTCCGATGGACTTCATTGCTTACCTTCAACCCACATTCCAGCACTCTGTCATCCTAGCTGACATTAATCTCCATAGTCGTTCACCTAACGAGGTTCAACACTGTCGCACCTTTCTCAGCCGTATTGACTCGTCCCTAATCCCACTCCCAGGTTCCTCCCGCCCCTCCAGCCAAACAACTATCGACGCCGTCATTTCGCACAACTGCTAAATGTTTCCTACCTCCCCAGCATCGGCAAAGACCATCTCTCCATCCTACTCCAAATACCCTTACACTCCCCCAGATCAAATCCACCTGCCCCTCGTCTAATACAAAACTTTGAAAAAGCCAATTGGTCAGGCTACCGCGAAACATCCCCAAGTCCCTCTCACGATCATCCCCCACTCCCATTGATGCCCAATCCGCAGACATCCTAGCCGACTTCATCCAAACCACCATAACCCATGCCTCCAAACACACATTCCCACCTCACTTCACACGCCATTCAAACCTCACCTCCCTCCCAGGTTCCTTAATCTCCAGAAACTCTCCCAGTCTTACCTATCTGAATATTCCCGCACACGTGATCCCTACTTCCTTCGCCTCCATCGTCAGACTATGCGAACCGTCTCCCATTACCTAAAAGCACACCTTCGGAAAACTTGGTCCCAGACCTGCACGATCCTCACCTCCCTACATGCCACGCCCTCTCAATTCTGGTACATGCTATACTACCTCCTCGGACAACACAGCAATCCTTCCTACCCGATCATTCACAACGGACAAACTCCAACCAACACCCAGGAAAAGTTGGAGATATTCTCTTCTCACTTCCTCAAGCGCTTCAGCCCTTCGCCCTACCACTACTCACAACCGTCAGATAACACCCTCTACCGAAACATCATCTCTTCCCCCTCACTTCAACCTTCTCCTACACACACTCACACCCCACAGCCTAAACATCCCTATAACCGTCGCCGAAATAACAAAAGCCTTGAATCGCACCCGTGACACCACCCCAGATCCAGACCAAATCCGATACCGCCATATCCGTCGAGTACCAATTGAACTCCTCATGCTCCTAGCATCCCTCTATACAGTCATCCTAACCTCCGGCTTCTATCCCTCCTGGAGAAGATCTACAATGCTCCTGTTCCCCAAACCCGGAAAAAAACCTCCGACCTTGCTTCATATCGCCCCATCTGCCTCATCACAATCTTTGCCAAAATCCTACATAAAATCCTCATTCGTCGAATACACCCCTATCAATAGGAGTGGGGGATGATCGTGAGAGGGACTTGGGGATGTTTTGAGGTAGCCTGACCAATTGGCCTTTGCAAAGTTTGGTATTAGACGAGGGGGAGGTGGATTTGATCTGGAGGAGTGTAAGGGTATTTGGAGTAAGATGGGGAGATGGTCAATGCCGCAATCCCTACCTGCAATCACAGGTCTCTCCACCTCTCAGCAGCTTCTTCGCTTAATCCAATCAATAGTCAATAACTTCAACCTAGCCCGTCCGTCCCTTCTGATCACCTTCGATCCTAACATGGCTTTCAATTCTGTATGTCATCCCGCCCTAATTTCCAACCTCCACCTCATCACGTTCCCTTTCTTCTACATTCGGTTCTTCGCTGCTTATCTCAATGACCATCTCTCCCAGCCCTTCCCTGCGACAGTAGGAATACCCCAAGGTCCCCCTATCCCCACTGCTATTTATCCTGTTCGTCGCTGACATCCCTCAACCACCACCACCCTTTCAAATCCTCCAATTTGCCGATGACACCACCATCCAAGCCCCGCTCCTGTCTGTCCAGAGCATCAACAAATCCCTGCAGCCCTTCCTGAACATCTTCTCCTCCTGATGCGATCGATGTTTCCTCCACCTCAATCCTTCCAAAATCCAGTCCAACCTAATCCGACCTACCAAAAGGCGCTTCTCCGTCTCCCGAAATCCGGCCAACCTCCCACTCACCATCGATGAGACCCCAATCTGTAAGCAACCATCCCTCATATACCTAGGTATCACCATAGACCAGCACCTCACATTCCACCGTCACTTCCTCAAACTTAAATCCAAATCCTCCAAAAGATCTCATCTGGTACGTCGGCTTGCCGGCACCAGCTGGGTCAAAACACCATACTGATCCTCCTCACCCACAAATCTTTTATCCGCTCTGCTTACCTATGGTCACTCCACCAGGGCAGCCGTAGCCCACACCAAACCCAACATATACCGTCCTCTCATGTACCCAGAACCCCGAATTGTCCGTAGAGCTCTCCGACTCCCTCTCTTATTTCATACCAAGGACCTCTATGACATCTTCCCTTTCCCCAAACTTGATACTCACGTCTCCCTTCTCTTCCGGAGATTCCTCGACAAGGTCCTTGACCCTAACAACCCGGTCACATTCCAATCCCTACAGACCACCCTAATACCCCCTACTATATCTTAACCCCACTCCACTACCACCGCATACTCACTCAACCCACAGACCGGCCACCTCCACGGGAACAGACTGTACTGAGATAAACACTTACCTTCAATCCAACCCCACCTTCTACACTACACCTCCCCAATTGTCATTCTCAGGCGACTACTCACCATTAACCGTACTGTATCACAATTTACAATTCATCTTTCAAATAACATTGAACTCTGTAACATCACATTTTCGTTGCATTACAATATGTATATAATTCAGTCATCTGTGGCAATGTATGTTATTATCATTCTCACCTTGTCATTGAAAATTTCATCATATATCATTGTGTGTCATTCTCCTGAACCTATTTATTTATTCTATTAATTTACTCTCAACTATGTGTTGGATCAGAAACAATTTTGTGCTATATCGTAAAATGAAAAAACTGCCCCCCCACATACCTGTAATAAATTTATTCTGATACCACGTCCCATTCAACCACGAAGCCCATTAAAACGACCCCAGAAATTGCAGTACCATTCCATCGACCACTCCTTCCACACTACACCATCTCTCCTGGCCAGAGAAAGGGTGTTGCCCTCTGGGTGGCCCGCCCAACGCCTTCAGGGTGAGGAATGAAAGCATTTGATGATGATGATGATGCCACCACGGTATGCACTAGCCATGCTTCTTGTAGGTGTGCTATTTACCAACTGATGAGCCCAGCATAGTACACAAGGGCGAAACGCTAGCAACCAGGAATGAATTAGCTGGAAAATTTATAATGTCCAATAACGGACCAAATATCTATATGTGAAAGATCATGTCCTGACTGACTGACTGACTGACTTACTGACTGACTGACTGACTGACTGACTGACTGACTGACTGACTGACTGACTGACTGACTGACTGACTGACTGACTGACGCATTCATAATCACCAAGTCAAAACTACTAGACATAAAGAAATGAAATTTTGAGCATTCATTTAAATTACAATGTAAGTGTTGGCTAAGGAAGGATTTTTTTTTATATTCCGACGCTAAGGGGTGAAAAGGGGGGTGAATTTAGAAAATGAGTGTGCCTATATCTCAAAAATTTAAAAGTTTACAGATGTAAAAATTGGCATTTAGAATCTCGTATAAAAATGAAGAAAAATCCCTCTAGGAGGGGTGAAAAAGGGTGAAAATTGTGTTGAATGCCTTTAATGAGGATACTTATATCTCATAAACTGTAGATATTACAGACCTGAAAATTAGTATTTGGATTTTCCTGTTAAAGTAAAGATACATAGGTGATTTGCTTTCGGAAACTTAATTTAAGTGGAACGAAAACCGTGGTGAAATTTGAAAATGAGCATGTCTACGGGATATCTCAAAAACTTACCATGTTACAGAAGTGAAAAATGGTATTTTAACCTCTATTAAAAAAAGAAACGTGTTTTTTGGTTTTCAGAGAAACCACTTGGTTGGGGGAGGGTAAATTACTAAAAATGGGGTTGAATTATTTTTGTTAGGATACTGATATCTCAAGAACTGAAGATGCTACACACGTTAAAATTGGTATTTGGAATCTCTTTTTAAAATAAAAAATGCGTGATTTTTTGTTTACGGATATCAAAGTAAGGTGTGTGTGTGGGGGGGGGGAGGAGATTTGAAAAATTAGTTGAATTATTTGTATGAAGATACTATTATCTCAAAAACGAAAGATGTTGAACACGTGAAAATTGGTATTTGGAATCTGCTTTACAAGTAAAGAAACACGAACTCCTTCGATTTCGAAAAGTCCAATGAAGGGTTGTGAAAGAATTGAAAAAAATATTTCATTAATTTTATAAGGATACTTACATCTAATAAAACTAAAGTTGTTACAGACGTGAAAACTGGTATTTGGATCTCCTTTAAAAACAAAGAAAAACGCATTTTGGGGGGCGGGGATGGAAAGGAGTTGAATTTCTTTTATGAGGACACATCTCAAAAACTGAAAATGTTACAGTCGTGATAATTGGTATTTAGAAGATCCTTTACTAATAAAGAAATAAGTATTTTTCCGGAAAATTCACTTAAGGGGGGAGTGTGAAAGGAAGTGATAAAAGTGGATTATTTTTATGGGGATACTTATATCTCAAAACTGAAGGTAACAGACGTGAACATTGGTATTTGGAATCTCCTTTAAACATAAAGAAACACGCTTTTATGTGTGTGTGTGGGGGGGGGGGTAAATCAACTTAACGGTGGTGGGGTGGAAAAGGAGTTGAGACCAGTTGATTTTACTGTTCATAATGTACTTGATTCTGATCATAAACCGATCATTTTTAATCTTTCCTGGGTTCGTTTTCAAGAGCGATTTTTCCTTTGGAGAGCTTAAAGTTAGATTACAGTAGATTCTCCTGGAATATAAATAAAAATTTAAACACATTTCAAATAAACGACAGGAATGATATTGGCGGTGCAATTTTTCACCTTTATAATAAGGTCAATAATGCACGGAAGTGTATCATTCGTATCGCCAGAAATCCCGCGCACTTGCCTACACACGACAATGGTGCTGGTCATATTGTCAGCAATGACAGTGGCAGCAGATGTAATTTACCGCCAAGTAGCGGTCTTGCATCTTGCTGTGGGGTCCAGAACATCAATAATAACAAGAAGAAGAATAAGAAGAAGAGAGTAACCTGATTTAAATTAATATCACCCACCCTAATATTAATAATAATAATACCCGTGTGGGGATTTACCGGTTACCTCCATCGGGCGCGTCCCATTGGAACTGGGAAAGCTCGCTGGCTCTGTCGCCAGCAGAGTCAGAGGGTAGTAGGGAAATAAAATACCCCCGTGAAAAAAACTGGTCCCTTGCCAGGGTTACGGCGAAGACTGGTAAGTGACCAGAAGCCAGAAAACATCTTGAGGCAACCTCTAGGGCTAACAACCCTAGTTGTAAAAGGATGGGTACCCGTCCAAAGCAAAGTGAAGTCAAAAAGCATGATGGCACAACATTTCAAGAAACATACTCCAGGGGGTAAATCTTCGGATAAATCCCTCGTCGTGAACGCCACGGCGCACGAGTCTCGTTCCGATTCTGGGGGAGACTCGACATCATGCAAGAGACGAGTCGGAGCGTCTCGGTGTACCCCGAAGAGTCAAAAACTCAGGCCAAAATCTAAAACCGTTCTAGCAACTTTCAACATAAATTCACTTACACAAACTGGCAAGCTGAAAACCCTCACCAAAGCTCTTCACGAAAATCAGATATCTACAGAAAACAAGGTACCCAGATGAAGAGATTTTTGAATCCAAAGGCTACCGATTTTTCAAGAGCAAAGCGCAAAGAGGAATCCTCAATGGAGCTGTGATGCTTGGAACCACGTTTGCTGTTAGAACCAAGATCCTTAAATCGGTTGCAAATTTCGAACCTGTAAATGACAGATTGTCTATACTCACAATTAAATGCGCGAACAAAACCTACGCCCTAGTTAACGCACATGCTCCTACAAACGATAAGAACAAGTCTGATCCAGACGAAGTTGATAATTTCTGGGACCTACTGGATGAAAAATTAAACAAAATCCCCAAACACCATGTCAAGCTTCTTTTGGGTGACTTCAGTGCCCAACTAGGTCGTGAACAGAAGTACAAGAGAGTTATAGGAAATTACCCTGCTCACAAAAGAACCAATCCCAACGGCAAAAGACTGGTGTCCATTTGCCAAAATCACAACCTGCAGGTCATGTCGACCCACTTTCGCCATCTACCCAGAAAGAAAATGACTTGGCGTTCTCCCGTCCAAGCTCTCGGAGAGTTCCAAATTGATCATGTTGCAATCTCCAGGAGAAACAGCCCTGAGATTATGAATGTCAAGGTAAAGAAAGGCATCAATGTGGCCTCAGATCATTATATGTCTCTTATCAAATTCAAACCAATTCCCGCAAACACAAGGAAGACAACCAAACAGATCACACGCTTCGACAATGATAAACTTCGGCAAAGGGTCGAGGAGTTCCAGGAGAAGGCTAGACCAAATGACACTGACTTTAACAACGCCAAAAGTCTCCTTGTTGAGGCCGCCAAAGACGTTGCAGAAATCAAGCGAGGCAAAAAGCATGCCTGGTGGAATGGTACCTGCGAATCAGTCCTCCAAGAAAGACTCAATGCGTGGAAACAGTACTACTCTACGAAATCAGAAAATGATTGGGAAACCTACAAAACCCAACGTGCCCAAGCAGCTAGGGTGTTTGAACTGAGAAACGTAAATACGAAAAATCTCCCATTGAAAAGGTAGAACAAAACTTTAGGAAGAATGAAAGCAGAGAGTACTACAGAGCCTTCAAACGCACACTCATTGGCTATAAACCACCATCTCTATGCTTTGAGCGAAAGGACGGGACACTGGCGACATCAAATGAAGAAAATTGCAGCATTCTGGCAGATTACTTCAAGAATTTACTTAATTGCTCTAAACCTCAAAGCGCCATTGAGACCAAGGAACCCTTACTCAGGCACCCAGATTCCAGACCACCCGACAGAGATGAAATCAAGCGCCACATTGCCCGTCTCAAAAATAACAAAGCGCCGGGGGAAGACACAGTAGTAGCAGAACTATGGAAATATGCCCCAGAGGAATCACTTGATATCTTGCAAAAGCAAATAGAAGAAATTTGGAACAAGGATACCCTACCCGAAGGTTGGAAAATAGCTTTGATCCATCCATTACACAAAAAAGGCAGCAAGAAGAACATCAACAACTACAGAGGAATATCTTTGCTACCCGTGACCTACAAAATTCTATCCTTTGCCATCCTGGAGCGTTTGGAAGCACAAGTCGAACATCAAATAGGTGAATACCAAGGAGGGTTCAGAAAAGATCGCTCAACAGCTGAACAGATCCAAAATCTAAAAACGATCATCAGATATTGTACACTAAGGTCCAAGCAGTATGTGTCTGTCTTTGTGGACTTTAAGAAAGCATACGACTCCATTGACCGGGAAGTCCTGCTAAACATCTTAAATGAATTTGGAGTTGATTTGAAACTGCTGGCAATAATTAGAGCCACCCTGACCGATACAAAATCCAAGGTGAAGTTCCACGGATGTCTCTCGCATTCCTTTGACATCAAAACAGGAGTCCCCGATACTCTTCAACTGTGTTCTTGAAAGGATCATCAGAAGCTGGCGGGTGATATTACAGGAAACCAACTACAGTCCATTGAGTATAGGAACCAAATCCAAGGGGATCGTAACCGACTGCTTAGCAATTGCCGATGATATTGCTGTTCTCTCAAACGACATAGAAACCGCTAGAGCTCAAGTTGAAATTTTAATGAAAATTGCCGAACAAACTGGTTTGCAGATATCGTTTGAGAAAACAGAAGTAATGACTAACATCAAAGAGGCTCCACCAAAACTCCATACAAAATACGGGGACATCACCCGAGTAGACAAATTCAAATACCTGGGTGAGATCATCATGAAAAATAGACTGGACACAGAAGCACTTCAGGAGCGAGTACGCAAACTGGAAATAGCCTACCAAACATCCCGCACAATCTACAACAAAAAATGCCTTTCCCAAAACACCAAGATACGTCACTATGAAACAGTTCTGAAGCCAGTAGTTCTATATGCAGCCGAAACCCTGTCTCTAAATGCCAACAAAGGACTCCTTGAAGAACTGGAGAAAAGAGAACGCAAAATTGTGAGAGGAATCTTGGGATCAAAGTACAGAAATGGAATCCATCAAAAGAGATCCAACAAGGAAGTCTACAGCAAAATAGAGAAAATTACCGACACAATCAGAAAAAGACGGGCACGATTTTGCGGTCATCTGAAAAGAATGGACGGAAAAAAGTTAACTAAAGAAATCTTTCACTTTTTTGATTCAAACACCAAAACCACAATTCCCTGGTTTAGAAATACCAAAGAAGACCTGCAAATGCTACATATCTCAGCTGAAGACGCCCTTAACAGAGATCTCTTCCGCAAGAAAATATTGACGAACGGGCTAAACCGAGACGAGCAGCCGAAGGGAAGACACGGTGCCCCTTGGACAGAGGAGCGTAAGCAGGCCCACTCACAGAGAATGAGGGAAATTTGGGCTCTAAAGAAGGCCAAGTTCAGTTTCAAATGCAACAAGACTTAACGTGGTCCTTGATGGCCCCAGCGAATTATATAATAATAATAATAATAATAATAATAATAATAATAATAATAATAATAATAATAATAATAATAATAATAATAATAATAATAATGTTCTGGACCGCTGGAAACGGGTCTTGGCCGGATAGTGACTATTCTCCCGTCACCGAGAGAACCGAACCTGATGTAAACAAAGAAAAATGTGTATTCGTATGTATCCATCCGCGGTCTAAACGCTGATTGCAGAATCACTGGGCTAGTTCCGGACACATGGCAGGAACCACGTGGGCAGTCTTGAAACTGTCGTTACTTCGCTTGACTGCGGCTATTACATCAGGATTAGCTCTACATAGACTGTTGCCGGATACCACTGACGTCAACATGTACAGTAGTTGACAGGCAATTGTGTTGCGGATTACGGCACAAATTATACTCACTGTCCGCGAAAACTAAACAGCAATGAATGACAAATGGCATCTCGATATTTAACATATCAGAAAAGAAAGATAGATTTGAATTTATGGCCGAAACGTAAATACGTAATAAATCAATCATAACAGCGCATATAAGTAAAAGTTCACATATTTAATATTCTAATCAAGTAAAATTCTAGCGAGGAACTTAGAAGAGGCAATATTAAAACAATAAAATGTACAGTACCGGTACTTTACCTAATCAGAATATGATAAAGGACGCACTCCTTCCAAGTAAGCGCTTCTTCGATTTCCCAGGTGTTCTTACCAATCTTGGTGCAGTCGTTCGCTGCGTGCGGTATTAATGCTCCACTCCGAAACACAAGTGAAATCGGATGTCGGCTTCGCAAATCCTTTAAAGTTAAAGTCGGGTATTTCTTACAAAATTTATGAAACACATTCAATGCAATTGCCTTCTCGCCACTTTTCAAAGATTTCCCTTTGCGATGCTTAACGAACTCAACTCGGTGATCCACATTGCACAAGAACAAGTAATGTCTCACTCACTCACTCACTCACTGTACTGCTTGCTTCCCAAGCTCACAGCTTAACAAAATGGCGGGTCAAGCATGAGCGAATGCGTCCCTCGTGCTCTTCAATTTGAAATGCTTGTTTATTTTAAATAGCATTGAATACAAATAGTTTTTTGGATATTTCTCTGACTTAAATTATTTGAGGAATTTTATTTCGGACATTTTGCATCTAGGATCGCATTAGCCATGATGTGGCTAACGAACTAGTTTCATGTCTCCGCGTAGGTGTCCCGCGGCAGCACTAACCAATAAACGTTAACCCAAGCACGTGCTTATGTTTACATCACGACTGGTTCTCTCGGTGAAATCTGTATACGAATGCAGTCCGGCCGCGGGTTCAGTACCGCCAGGGCACCCAAGACGACAACACGCCGGGTCTCCTCAAGGATTTGATCCACATTAAAATGCTTTGAGGAAAAGATGGCAAAGATTTAGGGATCCAACTGACCGGACGGAATACCTGGAGTTAGCCCGGGAAGTACGAAATCGATTGCTGGAAGAAAAGGAAGAAAGAAAGAAAAATGGGCGGAACTTTGCCGTAATCTCTCAGAAAACGAGTCAGACCGCGAATTTTGGCGGATTCTCTCAGAAGACGAGTCAGATCGCGAATTTCGGCGGATTATATATAAAACGTTAAGCATTCAATTATATATTTCAGTATAATACCGAAGCGAAGCACGGGTATCTACCTAGTAGAGTATAAGTGATGCGGCAGCCATATCTAGGTATCGTTAAGAGTCAACATCGTCGTTCATAGGCAACACCGAGTACGATGATGAATATTCTTACCATGACCATGCTCGTGTTAAACAAGTTATTTAAATAGTTCCCTTTACACTGGAACCTAATCACACAAACACTATGCAGATTTGGGTAGGGCCTATGTTAAATATCTATTCAATTCAAAACCATCGAGAAGAATGTTGTTATTCACAATATTAAGGAAATGTAAGCTTATGTACTGTATGTATTGCACCCGTCACCCTGCCCCGTAAGTGCTCCGGCATTGCTTCAAGGTCGCCATGTTCACTCACTTAGATGTAACTTACGAAAGCTATTATATCGTCATAGTTCACTTTACCTTCTGACTAGTCTACATGGTATGGTCCGCACTACACAAATTACACTGCACTATAAATAAAAATAACCTGGTTCGGTATCACTTGTACCCCAACTGCGTTTCATCCCCCCCCCCCCCCACACACACACACACACAATGTTTCTGCTTTGTCTTAAGTCGGGCTACGTAGCTCAGGTGTGGTAGAGCGCTGGCCTCTTGAGCTGAAGTTGGCGAGTTCGATCTCAGCTCAGTCCGGTGTATTTGAAGGTGCTCAAATACGTGAGCCTTGTGTCCGTAGATTTACCAGCACGTAAAAGAATTCCTGCGGGACTCAATTTAGGCATCTCATAGTCTCCGAAAACCGTGATAGTGCAAGGTTTCTTGCACTATCACCAATTAGATAAACAGAAAATTATCGAAACACCGTGGTTCGGACACGAACCCAGGATACAAAATGACCACAAGGCAGAACTTGCGTCATCAATAAACACACTGATCTGATATACGACAAACAACAACTCAAACACTGACATGTTTAATACAGCCGGCCACGGCTAACGTCCGTGTGGGTGGTCACGCCAGATGCGACCGCCGAGGTTCGAACAAGCGGTCTCCGTGTTCTAATGGTTCGGCTTTGAAATCTCCCTACTTAATAACGTCTTCGTAATGCAATAATGCCAATGGGATAAACAAAATAACGAATTAGGGTAAAGCTACTACATTTTTCTACACACAGCCCTTAATTCTTCCTTTAAAAATGATTTTACAGATGAGCCTTTAAATACCAATTGGATAAACAAAATATATCTCGCCTGCACGGCGAATGCCCAGCTGTAAAGGTGGGGTAAAGCTACTACATTTTTCTACTCACAGCCCTTAGTTCTTCCTTTAAAAACGATTTTACAGATGATCCTTTAAATGCCAATGGGATAAACAAAATATTTCTCGCCTGCACGGCGTACGCCCAGTTATAAATGTGGACGTAAGTTCCAGTAAGGAAATAATGACTTTTATCATGCATCAGTCTAAATGTCCTTAGTTCAGAAACCCATTCCCAATGTGAAATTCTTTTCACACCAGAGCCCTGGCTTCGAAACTCGCGACATCAGTAGATAACGTCATTCCTCTATTCACAGCAAATTAATTATTTCTTTAAAATGATTTGTCCAGGGTAATTAGAGTAAAGCTACTACATTTTTATACTCACAGCCCTTAATTCTTCCTTTAAAATTACTTCACAGATGATCCTTTAAATGCCAATTGAATAAACAGAATATTTCTCGCCTGCACGGCGAACGCCCAGCTATAAAAGGTGGATTTAAGTTTGAACCTCCTTCTTGGATTTTCTTCACATTACTTCTTACGCATTAACTATTATACTATCAAACAAACCCACATGTAGGTTACATTTAAGGTCTCGAATGCCAGTCCTCACTCAAATAAACAAGACACGCTCTAACATGTCCTCGCAAATCAATAAATAAATCACTATACTGGTAATGTTTCCTTCCAGGCGTAAACATTACGATGACGACTCTAATAACAGACTACGAATAACTCAATAGTAGTATAATACAGGGATTCGGCCGCCTCCTCCTCCTCCGGCTCCCAGTGGCCGCTTCCTCCTCAGCCAGTGGCCTCCTCCTCCTCCTCAGCCAGTGGCCTCCCAGTGGCCACCTCCTCCTCCTCCTCAGCCAGTGGCCTCCCAGTGGCCTCCTCCACCTCAGCCAGAGGCCTCTTCCAGTGCTGCCAACTTAACCTAACTAGCGCGAGATAAACAAAGCCACGTGCTTTTTGACAGACAACAACGCACCGCTAACCTCAGTACTGCCATCTTGACGGGCCTAAACCTCAGTAGTGCCAACTTAACCTCACAAGCGCGAGGTAAACAAAGCCACGTGCTTTTTGACAGCTACGTGCTTTTTGACAGATTTGTAAACAAAGCCACGTGCTTTTTGACAGACAACAACGCATCGCAAACCTCAGTACTGCCATCTTGACGGGCCTAAACCTCAGTAGTGCCAACTTAACCTAACTAGCATGAGGTAAACAAAGCCACGTGTTTTTTGACAGCCACGTGCTTTTTGACAGATTTGTAAACAAAGCCACGTGCTTTTTGACAGACAACAACGCATCGCTAACCTCAGTACTGCCATCTTGACGGACCTAAACCTTAGTGGTACCAACTTAACCTAACTAGCGAGAGGTAAACAAAGCCACGTGCTTTTTGACAGCCACATGCTTTTTGACAGCTGCCATCCGCCATCTTTGAGCACCGTGCTGCCCTCTTTCGTCACCTGTCATCGGCAGTGCTGCCATCTTGACGGGTCTAAACCTTAGTGCTACCAACTTAACCTAACTAGCGCGAGGTAAACAAAGCCACGTGCAGCCGTCATCCGCCATCTTTGAGCACAGTGCTGCCCTCTTTAGCTACTTACCTTTGAAATGTGGTGGCGGATAATTTGAAAAATGCTTTTTGACAGCAGCCATATTGCATCGCAAACCTCAGTGCTGCCCTCTTTAGCTAGATACCTGTGGTAGCAGACAATTCCACGTGACAGCAGCCATCTTTGAGCACCGTGCTGCCCTCTACGTGGTGGCGGCAAATTCCACGTGCTCTTGTTTGGAAACAAACTCACGTGCTTTTTTGACAGCTACCATCCACCATCTTTAATCAACAGAGCACAGTGCTGTACTCTTTAGCTAGATACCTTTGAAATGTGGTGGCGGCAATTTGAAAAATTCTATGTGCTCTTGTTGGGGAACAAAGCTACGTGCTTTTTCTGACAGCTGTCATCCGCCATCTTTAATCAATAGAGCACTGTGCTGCTATCATGCGGGCAATTTCGTTAGCTGTCATCCGCCATCTTTAATCCAGAGAGAACAGTGCTGCCCTCTATGTGGTGGCGGCAAATTCCACGTGCTCTTGTTTGAAAACATACTCACGTGCTTTTTTGACAGCTGTCATCCGCCATCTTTAATCCAGAGAGAACAGTGCTGCCCCGGTGGCGGCAAATTCCACGTGCTCTTGTTTGAAAACATACTCACGTGCTTTTTTGACAGCTGTCATCCGCCATCTTTAATCCAGAGAGAACAGTGCTGCACTCTATGTGGTGGCGGTAAATTCCATGTGCTTTACAAACCTATGTGCTTTTCTGACAGCTGTCATCCGCCATCTTTAATCTAGAGAGAACAGTGCTGCACTCTATGTGGTGGCGGCAAATTCCACGTGCTTTACAAACCTATGCGCTTTTCTGTCATCCACCATCTTTAATCTAGAGAGAACAGTGCTGCACTCTATGCGGTGGCGGCAAATTCTACGTGCTTTACAAACCTATGCGCTTTTCTGTCATCCACCATCTTTAATCTAGAGAGAACAGTGCTGCACTCTATGTGGTGGCGGCAAATTCTACGTGCTCTTATTTGGAAACAAATTCTACTCGCTCTTCAGCTGTCATCTACCATCTTTAATCAAGAGAGCACCGTGCTGCCCTCTTTGTGGTGGCGGATAATTTGAAAAAATTCTTTTCGACAAGCAGCCATCTTTAATCCAGAGAGAACAGTGCTGCCCTCTTTAGCTACTTACCTTTGAGGTGGTTAATTTGAAAAATTCTTTTCGACAAGCTGCCATCTTTAATCCAGAGAGAACAGTGCTGCCCTCTTTAGCTACTTACCTTTGAGGCGGTTAATTTGAAAAATTCTAGCTGCCATCTTTAATGAAAAGGGCATCGTGGTGCTATCTTGCGGGTAATATTTTACGTCACAGCTGTCATCCACCATCTTGCATTGCTAACCTTAGTGCTGCCCTCTTTAGCTACTTACCTTTGACAAGCTGTCACCCGCCATATTGCATCGCAAACCTCAGTGCTGCACTCTATGTGGTGGCGGATAACTTGAAAAAATCTTTTTGACAAGCAGCCATCTTTAATCAACAGAGCACCGTGCTGCCATCTTTAGCTACCACCATCTTACATCGCTTACCTCGCTGCTGCACTCTATGTGATGGCGGTTAATTCGAACAAGTTTAATCACGCATCGGGTAAGCTAGAGTAAGCACGTGCTGCAGTGATGACGTTATCATGCATGTTTAAACCAGTTCGTTGACTAAAAGCTTTAGTCTTCGGGAAACAGTGATAGAGTGTGGAGTGCAAACATGACGAAAACATTAATAGTTGATGTGCAAGGCTTTAAAGTAAACGGAAACAAGTTTGTGTTTAAAGAGGTGGCTGTGTTAGATTGCTGTGTGTTGTGGGCACCAAAACTTGTTAGTTTAGTATTTAGTCCACCGTTCCCTTACTGTTTGCAAACAGATGAAGATAAAAAGCAGACTCAGTGGATTGAAAACAATTTAGGTTTGAAGTGGGAAGAAAAAGGAATACCTTATCGTTTTCTACCTTTAATGATGAATGCACATTTGTCAAGAGCAGATCTTGTTCTTTTAAAGGGTTGTGAAAAGAAAGAATGGTTGCGTGATTTTCTACCATCATCATGTGAAGTTATCGACATGCATGAATTGGGGTGCCCATCATTTAAAACTCTTCCGAAAGAGCATAGTAGAGAAACAACTAAACAGTCTTTACAACATGTATGCATGCTCTTTGATTGGTTGTGTCGCAGTGCATGTCGGGAAGTGAACAACATATGTAAAGTGCAGTGTCGAAATAACCTTAGTGTAAAAGAAACATTTGTAGAGTAAAGACATCATGTCATTTCTAACAGATACTAAGTGTAACGCAGTTGAAAAGGCGATCGTAAAGTTTTATGCATGCAAAAAGAAACTAAACACTTTTACTGAAGAAGAGTTAAATGCATTACCAAAGGCATTTTTGGTCAATGTAGCTGCGAATGCTGTAAAGAAGATTTGGGATAAGGTGCCTCGTGAGTGGACTCAAGATCCTGTTTTGTCAGAGCTTCAAACGTGTAGTTTACATCATGAACACGTGAGTTTAGCTAGAAGACCTTCTGTGAGACAGTGCCGTACATGTCAACTAATTAAACTGTATCACGGACCTAAAACTAACGAGTTGTCTTCGCTTATAAACACTTATCATGGCTGTGGAGAGAGTAAACAAGGAAAAGGTGAAGAAACGTGCTGGGAGAAAGATGAGGAAGCATGTTGGGCGTGGACTCATCAATAGAGTGATTGATCTTCTTTTCTTCGTGCTTCATCTCCCCTGCGGCCCTAGAACACGTTCGCCTGATACGTAGTTACATGCTGCCTGCATAGAGTGTAGCTGTTAAAATCTGCTTCGTAAAGTTATGCTGTGTATGTGTGTGTATGTGTTATTACCTAGTGCTTTAGCTGCTCAGAAGAATATAGCAGCACTTGTCGTTGTTGGTGCAATAAAACGAAAAACTGAGTGACAAAGACCGTAACATGAACAAAGGATAAAAATGTATGTATATAGTCTAAAATAAATATGAATTGTCAAAACATATTACAGGTGTTGTTTAATCCTACAGCATGTCCTAGTGACTTAGAAGAAAGGAAACGTAGAGGATTAAAAGAAAACACACATAAGATTTAAAGTACATCCTCTTTATTAATCCATGAATTAAAGCTGTTATTAAAACCAAGCCATTTAACATACAGTTTATTACCACGACGTCGAATAACACGTTCAACTAAATAGTGATCAGGATATTTTGTTTTCTGCAGTTCTTCGATGTAGAATCCTCCTTCAATAGGCTGTCCTCTGAGATCGCGAAGTAAATACGTAACTGGATTAGTAAGCTTAACACTTCTGATTTGAAAAATTTCAGTGCTCCAGTTAGGTGTGTATCCTTTTGCAAAGATAGACTTGTGTTTGCTGATGCGAACGAAATCACCTTCTTTAAAGCGATAGCGACGTGGATCAGCTGTTTTGATTACAAGATGAATAGCATCTAGACGAGGTGTATTCTTTGTAACAAGACGTGGCTTTGTTCCGATAGTGCGATGAGGTGTATCGTTGTAGGTAGATAAAAGTCTAGGTAGCAGATCAATCCAACGATATGAACCTTGCGCTGTAAATTCTCGCCACATCATTGTTTTGAGTGTACGATTAAAGCGTTCTACAACACTTGCCTTGAGATTACTGAACGTAGAGTAGTGTTGAATGCCAAGTAACTTGAGGTAAGAAGAAAAATCCTTGTTGTAAAACTCTTTACCTTGATCTGTTTGAAGAAGCCTTGGGCAGCGTTTCGATTCTTCAACAATATGTTTAAATGCTTCTTTAACTTGAGCTGCTGTTTTAGAACGCACGGGTTGTGCAAAAGCAAACTTTGAGTACACATCGATAACAGTAAGTAGATACTTATAGCCCTTATTACTAGAAGCATATGGAATCATTTCTACTAAGTCTGCTTGCCAGAGATCATCTTTTCCTCGTGTAATAACGCGTCTGCGACAGTAGGTGCGACGTGCTGGTTTATGTAACTCATGTGCGATGTTTACCTTTACAGGTGAGATCTTCTCTTGACGAGCCATTATAAAATAATACCGGCATAACGTAGTTCTCTTTCTATTTCTAGAATTTCTGATCCGTGACCAGTGTGACCAGCCTCTTGCGATGCTCTTAAAAGTTGTAATCGTTCAACGAGTAAGTTTGGGTCATTCCAGTATCTTACATCCACATACGGCAACAAAGGCTTGTAGATAACGTCTAGACTACGTGCAGTCGGAAACAGCTTAGAAATAAACTCACGATACTTGTAACTCTTATTCGCATTTACAGCTTCTGTTCTCTTGTAATTACGTCGTGTTGCATCGGTAGCAAAAAGTATTGCTTTATACTTTTTAAGATCATCTTGTAAAATTATATCCTTGTCAGGTATTCGTGAGAAAAGAAGTTCTAAGAGTCCTTTCGTAGGTTTATAGGTAACACCTTTTACAATGAGTTTGTTGCTATTAATCTTAACATTTGAATTTCCTATCCGGAAACAGTCATCTTCGTAGCGAATACCATAGGTAGTGTCAGTTTGTCCTGTAAAAAGTTTTTCTATATAAGGTGCAAAGAGAGATCCATAGGTATCTTGAATAAAAGTTCTAAACTGATTGCGATATTCTGGTGTAATCATAACCTCAGACAAAGATGGTAGATTTTGCGTCGATGTAGTAGGTGTTTCTGCAATAACATCTGTAGTTAAAAACTCAACACGCTTAGATGGTGATGCATCATTAAGTTCTTCTTCTTCCTTATCTTCCTCTTCTTGATCTACATCCTGCTTCTTCTCTTCCGTATCTTCTTCATGCTTTTCTTCTTCATGCTTCTCTTTATGATATGATGTTTGCATAGAAGCAAAACTTGAAGTAGACTGCGGTAATGAAGTAGAATTAAAAATTTCTTTGAGTGGTGTACTTAGTTGTGTTTTTAAAAATAAATCCGTGTCTGCTTGAATACGTTTAAGCTCTTTAAATTTCCGTCGAATATTGTTTCGAGCTTGGATGATATGTTTTGTGATCTCCTTGCTAGATGTTAACATGATGGTGGTTTTTAATCAAGTAGTTACTGTAATTCTGTGTTAATGCATATAAAATGATCGAAACCCATGCGATATCGTCCATGCTGTACATCACTTTCTTTATCAATAACTAAAAAGCTGTAACGGTGTAATGACCAACATTTAGCACACATACGTTTAAAGTCATCGAATGTCATATCAGTGTTAACATGATCGTTATACACATGTCGCATGTTGCGCTCATCTTGCCGAAAAAGCACAATAACATTTGCGTTGTCGCGTATCAACTGCTTGGGCACACGAGAATAGGTTTGGCACAAATAGATGCAATCAACATATTTATGTCGACCCATACTAAAGAATGCACGAATAACGTTTTGCTGTTCTGTTGCGACATCATCAAAGATCATTAGAGAATTAGGAAGCACATCGTCTGGTGATGGTACTTGCTCATGTGAATTAAATTTAAAATATCTTATTCCATCTTTAACTAGATCGTGCATTACAGTTTGTAGAATAGTATATAGCGGCTGATAGAGTGACTTTGCGAAAACGTAAATATTCTCGAAGCGTATACCATTTACAGAAGTAATAAGTGTGAGTAAAAGATTTGTTTTACCGCATCCCGACGGACCTGATATAATACATCGCACAGTAAAAGGAAACAACGTTCCATGACGTTTTCTTGTAGTTGTACTAGAACTAGGTAAGAGATGTGGTACAATGTCGGTAACAGGTAGCGTGTCTTGCTGCTTTATAATCTTCATGATAACTGAATCATAAAGTACGTAATAGTAATATATATATTAAACGAAACAAGAGGCAACGGTTAGTTTATGATTTGCTCTTGACTAGTAAAGTCTTGTCCAGCATGGTGAAACAACGATATCCAAACGACATGAAGAAGAAGAAGAAAGTAAAAACTGTTGGATGGAAAGATGTTATAAAGGCTGCGCAAAAAGCTATTCGAGGGGAATACAATCCTCGTGTAGCTATTACTAAGGCGTTACGCGCAGCAAGAGCGAGAATTTCTCCAAAGTGCAGAGCAATATTTAGTAAACGTGCGCGAATTATTCCTGTACCAAAACGAGGAGGATTTCTTCCTGCGCTGTTTGCTGGCTTAGCAGCTTTAGGGTCATTGCTAGGTGGTGCTAGTGCTGTAGCGAGAACTGTCAAAGCTGTAGAAGAAGCGAAACAACAGTTGAAAGAGAGTGAACGTCATAACAAGACGATGGAGGCAATTGCGTTACGAGGCAAAGGTGTGAACATGAAGCTAGCGCCATACAAGAAAGGGCTTGGTATCTACATTTCTCCAAAAAACGTCTACTGAATGCACTGCCATATCGAGCTCTAACGCATGATGAAGTTTTTACGTTTGCTAAACAACTAGGAATTCATTATTTTCGAGGAGTGTATATGCGTGATCAACTACCAGCACGTCCACGTGAACGTGAAAGTGCCGTAATTAACTTGGACGACAGTCGTGGACCTGGAACTCATTACGTTGCTTATGTAAAACGTAAATCTAAAGTATGGTATTTTGATAGCTATGGAGATTTACCTCCTCCTTTTGAGCTCATACGTTATTTCGGAAGCAGTGCAGACATTGTTTACAATAAAAACCGTGTGCAAAACTTTAATACACGCATGTGCGGACGATTATGTCTTATGTTCTTATATCAGACCCAGACAGTAGAGAAAGTGCATTAGTGTATGCGTGATGACGAACAGTGAAAGAACGTTTGCTGTACGTGGAGAAGGACCTGAAACAACCGTCTATTTTAATCCACCAATCGAACTTGGTTATCAGCCGCATAGTCTTGGACTAGTATCGTTTGAAAGCTACAATAAAATCTATAATGTGCGTGATGGTTTAAACAAGTTCTATTACGATGAGTATGTGCTAACACTACCCTCAGGTAGTTATACAGTAGATGATATTCACGACTATATTGAAAGTACGTTAATTGATCAGTTTGGGGAAGATAGTTTTAGTAATCATAATTACAAGTTCTCAATCACTATAAGCAACATTACGCACAAATGTGTTATTGAATCATCATTTAAGATTGACTTCAAATCACAACCTGATTCGATTGGACCACTGCTTGGATTTTCATCGAGGGAGCTCCTACCGAACGTACGTTACGAGTCTGATCAACCTATAAAACTCTTCGATGATTATAATGTGAACATTACTTGTAATATTATTACAGACTTGAATAGTAATCTACAACCTTCGCACGTCCTGCACGACTTTATTGTTACAGAGGAACGTGGATATACTATTTGTGAGAAACCAGCAGTAGTTCTTTATCATCCTGTGTCTGTAAAACACATTAGCAACATTACTCTTAGACTTGTAAATAAACATAATCAGCTTATTCATTTAGATCAGCACGCGTACGTAGCTTACAAACTACATCTTAAACCAGTATGAAAACCATCTATAAAACACGGTGTACATTCCGAAGGCATACTACATGTGTGCAGAGACTCATCGAGTTAACAGATACCCATAAGCAGATACTCCAAGATTTAGGATATACACTACTACAACAGAATGGAAGAAATGCTAGACATTACGAATACAGTAGAAAGTCGTGAAGGTGTAGTACGAAGTGAGCTTCATTCTTATCAACCTTTTACGTTTGGATTAAATAACAATGATGAAATTCATTTTATTATTAATCAACAAGATGTTTACACCTTACCACACGAAAGCTACCTCTATATTGAAGGACGATTAGAAAAGTCTGATGGAAGTGGACCAAGCACTTCACAACTAAACAACCATGCTCTAGCTTTTCTCTTTTCTGAAGCGCGATATGAAGTAAATAATGTTGAAATAGATCGAACGAAGAATGTTGGTATTACAAGCGCAATGAAACTCTACCCTTCTTTCTGTGATGAAGAAAGTAATCTTTTGCGGATGGCTGGATGGTGTCCAAAATCTACTAACAACTGGATGATTAATGAGGATGGAACTTTTACGGGTATGTTATCACTGAAACATATTTTTGGATTCGCAGAAGACTTTACACGTATTATAATCAACGTAAAACAAGAGCTTATTCTAATCCGTGATCGAAGTGATTACAATTCTCTTAAAGCAGTAGAAACACCTGTAGAATCGAAAATAACACTGCATCGTATACTGTGGCGGATCCCACATGTAACCTTATCTGATCGTGAAAAACTTCGATTGCTCAAGATTGTAGAAAATGATACACCATTACCTATACGTTTTAGAAGTTGGGAGCTGCATGAATATCCTGTGTTACCACCTACAAACAAGCATAGCTGGGCAGTTAAAACATCACGTTTTACTGAGAAGCCCTTGTACATTATTTTTGGATTTCAAACTAATCGTAAATTCAATCACGAAAAAGATAGCTCACTGTTTGATCACTGCAAATTAAGACACGTTAGACTATATCTCAATGGAATTACGTATCCCTACGAAAACATCGACATTAACTTTGAGAAAAATAAGTTTGGGATGCTCTATGACATGTTTTGTAAA
Organism: Anabrus simplex; assembly: GCF_040414725.1. Classification (NCBI taxonomy): domain Eukaryota; kingdom Metazoa; phylum Arthropoda; class Insecta; order Orthoptera; family Tettigoniidae; genus Anabrus; species Anabrus simplex. The sequence goes on from NC_090266.1 coordinate 805,103,337, forward strand.
TTTCAATCATCGTATTATCAGAAAGAAGATCGTCCGCTATTTACACCTCAAGAATTTAAAAATAAAGCACCGATTGTAGTTATAGACTGCTCTTATCATGAAGAATCTATAAAAGAATCTCCAGTTGATATTCGTTTAGAATTTGAAACATCTGAAAACATTCCTGCTAACACAGCAGCCTATTGTCTTATTATTCATATGAGTGATGTTACTTACCATCCGCTAACGAATATTGTTACGAGACTATAAATAAGAATAGATCTTTATCATTTTCATTAGTGTGTGCTTCGACATCGTACGCTATGGAACAAAACTGTAAATGTGCATGCTGTTTGCATGCTCATACGCAACATCTTATTTATGTTTCACGAGTGAGTGAGGCTATTAAGATGTTCTATAAACGTAGATCATCGATGCCGAAACATCTTATTCAATACTTACCACCAGGATTTTTATATACGTACGCTGCCTCTTACGTACATAATTTTTGGGACATCCTTCCTCTACACAGTAAGATGTCAATCGAAGTAGCTTTATGCAGAACTTGTGAGCGACATTACAAGCATCGAGGAGAAAATGGTGATGATGATTGGGATGGACCAAATCCGAGGATTGAACACTGTACACAGTGTATGAATGAACTTTCTCTAGTACTTCATGATGATGATGATGATTCCGAAAAGGAATAACAGCAAGGTAAGAAGTACATGATCTTCTCTGTAAAGCATAACATACTTAGTATAATATATTTCTAAATGCTTTGTTTAATTTGAATGTTGCAGGAGGCATTTCGGAAGCATACGTTGTTAAGAAGCACACCAACCTTGTCAGCAGCAAAAACGAACACTGTTGTAGTACATTTGTAAATAAATATTTGATCGCATTCAAAAAATGTTGTACTTATTGCATTGCTTTACACCGACTTACTCTTAAGAAAAACGATCAGGTCTAAACATGCACAATGACGTCATCACAACAGCACTTGCTTACTCTAGCTTTCCCGATGCATGTTTAAACTCGTTCGAATTTACCGCTACCACATTCCTTTACATCGACTTACTCTTAAGAAAACGGACAAGTCTAAACATGTATGATGATGTCATCACAACAGCACGTGCTTACTCTAGCTTACCCGATGCGTGATTAAACTTGTTCGAATTAACCGCCATCACATAGAGTGCAGCAGCGAGGTAAGCGATGTAAGATGGTGGTAGCTAAAGATGGCAGCACGGTGCTCTGTTGATTAAAGATGGCTGCTTGTCAAAAAGATTTTTTCAAGTTATCCGCCACCACATAGAGTGCAGCACTGAGGTTTGCGATGCAATATGGCGGGTGACAGCTTGTCAAAGGTAAGTAGCTAAAGAGGGCAGCACTAAGGTTAGCAATGCAAGATGGTGGATGACAGCTGTGACGTAAAATATTACCCGCAAGATAGCACCACGATGCCCTTTTCATTAAAGATGGCAGCTAGAATTTTTCAAATTAACCGCCTCAAAGGTAAGTAGCTAAAGAGGGCAGCACTGTTCTCTCTGGATTAAAGATGGCAGCTTGTCGAAAAGAATTTTTCAAATTAACCACCTCAAAGGTAAGTAGCTAAAGAGGGCAGCACTGTTCTCTCTGGATTAAAGATGGCTGCTTGTCGAAAAGAATTTTTTCAAATTATCCGCCACCACAAAGAGGGCAGCACGGTGCTCTCTTGATTAAAGATGGTAGATGACAGCTGAAGAGCGAGTAGAATTTGTTTCCAAATAAGAGCACGTAGAATTTGCCGCCACCACATAGAGTGCAGCACTGTTCTCTCTAGATTAAAGATGGTGGATGACAGAAAAGCGCATAGGTTTGTAAAGCACGTAGAATTTGCCGCCACCGCATAGAGTGCAGCACTGTTCTCTCTAGATTAAAGATGGTGGATGACAGAAAAGCGCATAGGTTTGTAAAGCACGTGGAATTTGCCGCCACCACATAGAGTGCAGCACTGTTCTCTCTAGATTAAAGATGGCGGATGACAGCTGTCAGAAAAGCACATAGGTTTGTAAAGCACATGGAATTTACCGCCACCACATAGAGTGCAGCACTGTTCTCTCTGGATTAAAGATGGCGGATGACAGCTGTCAAAAAAGCACGTGAGTATGTTTTCAAACAAGAGCACGTGGAATTTGCCGCCACCGGGGCAGCACTGTTCTCTCTGGATTAAAGATGGCGGATGACAGCTGTCAAAAAAGCACGTGAGTATGTTTTCAAACAAGAGCACGTGGAATTTGCCGCCACCACATAGAGGGCAGCACTGTTCTCTCTGGATTAAAGATGGCGGATGACAGCTAACGAAATTGCCCGCATGATAGCAGCACAGTGCTCTATTGATTAAAGATGGCGGATGACAGCTGTCAGAAAAAGCACGTAGCTTTGTTCCCCAACAAGAGCACATAGAATTTTTCAAATTGCCGCCACCACATTTCAAAGGTATCTAGCTAAAGAGTACAGCACTGTGCTCTGTTGATTAAAGATGGTGGATGGTAGCTGTCAAAAAAGCACGTGAGTTTGTTTCCAAACAAGAGCATGTGGAATTTGCCGCCACCACATAGAGGGCAGCACGGTGCTCAAAGATGGCTGCTGTCACGTGGAATTGTCTGCTACCACAGGTATCTAGCTAAAGAGGGCAGCACTGAGGTTTGCGATGCAATATGGCTGCTGTCAAAAAGCATTTTTCAAATTATCCGCCACCACATTTCAAAGGTAAGTAGCTAAAGAGGGCAGCACTGTGCTCAAAGATGGCGGATGACGGCTGCACGTGGCTTTGTTTACCTCGCGCTAGTTAGGTTAAGTTGGTAGCACTAAGGTTTAGACCCGTCAAGATGGCAGCACTGCCGATGACAGGTGACGAAAGAGGGCAGCACGGTGCTCAAAGATGGCGGATGGCAGCTGTCAAAAAGCATGTGGCTGTCAAAAAGCACGTGGCTTTGTTTACCTCTCGCTAGTTAGGTTAAGTTGGTACCACTAAGGTTTAGGTCCGTCAAGATGGCAGTACTGAGGTTAGCGATGCGTTGTTGTCTGTCAAAAAGCACGTGGCTTTGTTTACAAATCTGTCAAAAAGCACGTGGCTGTCAAAAAACACGTGGCTTTGTTTACCTCATGCTAGTTAGGTTAAGTTGGCACTACTGAGGTTTAGGCCCGTCAAGATGGCAGTACTGAGGTTTGCGATGCGTTGTTGTCTGTCAAAAAGCACGTGGCTTTGTTTACAAATCTGTCAAAAAGCACGTAGCTGTCAAAAAGCACGTGGCTTTGTTTACCTCGCGCTTGTGAGGTTAAGTTGGCACTACTGAGGTTTAGGCCCGTCAAGATGGCAGTACTGAGGTTAGCGGTGCGTTGTTGTCTGTCAAAAAGCACGTGGCTTTGTTTATCTCGCGCTAGTTAGGTTAAGTTGGCAGCACTGGAAGAGGCCTCTGGCTGAGGTGGAGGAGGCCACTGGGAGGCCACTGGCTGAGGAGGAGGAGGAGGTGGCCACTGGGAGGCCACTGGCTGAGGAGGAGGAGGAGGTGGCCACTGGGAGGCCACTGGCTGAGGAGGAGGAGGAGGCCACTGGCTGAGGAGGAAGCGGCCACTGGGAGCCGGAGGAGGAGGAGGCGGCCGAATCCCTGTATTATACTACTCTCAATATTTCCAAAAACAACGGGTACTCACAATCCCAATATTACATAAAATTAAACGAAAGTATGTGGGGTGAAACATCCGAAAGAAAGATAATAAACTCCCATGAAGTAAGCATGCAAATTTCACAATTAAAAACACTCAGACTTCTCCTAACATTACATTTGGCTTATGTAGACCAAAGATATCCGCGAAATGTCACTGAAATATTTGTCCCAAATGGAACATAATTATTGCTTTTACACAAATAAAGTGAAAAATCTGCGGTAAATTAAGAAGTACCGTAGTTACTACAAAAGTATCTAGAGAGATATGTATAAGTAGACAGGACTCTTGTTTGTTGTATTCCGCTGCTCGTGCAGTCTTTTGTTTCTTTCTTGAGGTCCAGGGCTTGCACGGACGATTGGGAGTGCTATGTCCGTGAATTATCATTATCTTTGTCCATATGACTAGCGCGGGCAGTTCAAACAGCAAAATGGAGGTCAAAAGCATTCAAGATGTTTTGCGTCCTTTAACGTAGAAATGACCGTGTTATAAGGAAGCTACAAGAAATAAAGTTATTGCCGAAGGAAGGCAGATGTGTCAGCAGAAAATGTAGAGGCAACTGCACTTTGGTAAAGAAAGAAGGTGGTGGATTGCTAGGCTACATTTTCAGGTGAAAAAACTGCCGGAATTTCAGAAGCCTCCGGAAAGGGACTTTTTTAGCAACTCAAAATTAGAAGTGGAAACTATATTTGTATTAATGTGGTTATGGGCATCTAAAACTCGCGTCTTAGGGAGTGCTAATATCATGAACATGACGAAGAAGTGTGCGGTGCAGCAATTCAGATATTTCCGAGACATTCGCTCGTGGAAATTAATGATAAAAATAAGATTAATGATAAAGATAAGTTGGACGAAAATGTCATTACCAAAAGAAAGCATAATGTTGGAAGAATAGTTAAAGAAAAATGGATTTTTGGCCTTTATGACACTGAAACTAGGGAATGATTATTTATGTGGTCTATATAAAATCAAAAATATTAACTGACATTATTTTAGAACATGTTCTACCTCGAATGGATTTATGGACTGACCGTTGGCGGGGATATGATAAATTATCTACTTTAGGGGGGGAGGTTCACCATTCATACATAAAACAGTTAATCACAACAGAAATTTCGTTGATCCCATCACTGGCGCCTGCACCAAATAAGTAGAAGGGTACTGGTCACGACTGAAACGCTATGCCAGAAACATGGGCGTAATGAACTTCAAACTGCTCCCAATTCGTGTGGCTGGAACTGTACAGAAAATCTACTAAGGACGCATTCGACAACTTGGTGCTGCACATTACAGAGAAATATCGTAAGTACCACAAAACATATTTTTCTTGAAAGAAAAATAGCATGATCCATGGAGCAATAAATCACTTAATGAATCAGTTAGGGCACAAGTCCACAACTCGCCCTAACGATATATCATAATATGTTCTTCTTTTTCAAAATAACCATCCTTTTTTTTCGACACATTTCTCTAACCATTTCCAGATTCCTATAAATTTTGCTATTTTTTCGGAGTTAAAGCGTTAGACTTTCGTCTACAACCTTTCAAAAAATCTATGGAAAAGTGCATAGGACAACCATTTCCAAAAGACACCACTGTGAGTGATAATCTATCTCTGTATTTTAGTTGACTAGTCCATACATTTCTTCTAATGTACAATGGCCACAGCTTTTTGTCGCCAATTAATTCTTGTATATCCCGATACAATCCAGGAAATTATGCCATTTCTTCTTTCTTCCTTTACAGCACTACCCTGAATTGACAAGTGAAGTCACAGCCCTTCAAATTACAACGAATGAGGACAATAAATAAAACGAAACCAAAGAACTTCAGTGAGCGCAGACATTACACACGAAAGTGTTGGACAAACAAAACACATACGTCTGTTATTTTAAGCGCTGCGAGGTAGCACCAAAAGTAGTTAAAACGTAGTAATGTGTGTATACATATTATTCTCCACTAATAAAATATTTCCTATTATTTCTTAATTTACCGCAGATTTTAGACTTAATTTGTGTAAAAGCAATTATTATATTCCATTTGGGACAAATATTACAGTGACATTTCGTGGATACCTTTGGTCTGCATAACCTTACATTTGTGACCTATATTTTATGCACATTTTAATCTAAAACATATCGCGTACTATTACAATTTATTTAAAAAATTTAACTTGCCACGCGACTTGCCCATGCAATAGAAAGTAATTTTGTACTCAGCCTTATACTTCTCCACGTCTCCATTCGTACTCGGGGAAGTCCATGATGGTATGTTTACTGTAGTTAGTCATTTCCTCCATGTTGATTTCCTTGAAGTCCTCGTTCCCGTTCATACCACGAAAGTCTATGGCCTCGTTCCTTCAACATCCACTCCTAATGCTGCGAACAAACACACTGAGTTATTTCCCGGTTTTCGAACGCCACTATACAACGCGAACTTTCCGACACCAGAATTTTTCACGACACACTGTTCTAGACGTGGGGACCTAGTAAAAGATTTACGCGTTCCTACACGTTTCACTTCACTAAATTACGCGACTTGGTGTCTGTACTTACATTTACTCGTTCTGTATTGCTCACAGTCCACGATTTCGACTCACTACCACCTTGCTTCACATTCGAATAATAATAATAATAATAATAATAATAATAATAATAATAATAATAATAATAATAATAATAATAATAATAATAGTTTTCAGTCATCCCGGAAAGTTAATCAAATATACGTTTCATGTACACGGATTCCTTACAGGGCACTAGTTAATGAATCTATATCATTAAAATTATTTTTATTTCTCAAAATGTTCACAAAATAAGTCTCACAAAGGAAAACGTTTCCGAGACACAGACGTGTAGGTTATATAGTCAAGTATTTGTGGTAGGGGTGCCTCTGGTCTTCATATGACATCTGTGAAAAAGTGGCGTAACTTCGGATGATTCCTCCACTGAAAAATCGAGTCCTCCTTAAAATGAAATAGTGCAGTGGTCAGGGTAGCTAATATTTTTTTTACAAGCTGCTTTACGTCGCACTGACACAGATAGGTCTTATGGCGACGATGGGACAGGAAGGGGCTAGGAATGGGAAGGAAGCGACCGTGGCCTCAATTAAGGTACAGCCCCCAGCATTTGCCTGGGGTGAAAATGGAAAACCACGGAAAACCATTTTCAGGGCTGCCGACAGTGGGGTTTGAACCCACTATCTCCCGAATACTGGATACTGGCCGCACTTAAGCGACTGCAGCTATCGAGCTCGGTAGCTAATATTACTAGATACGGATTCAGATTGGTCCGTAAAGGATCCGATCGTAAATTCTCCCTTCTCGAAGGGAAACACCCTGCTTCAAGTATCTGCCAGACGATCGCCAGATGGCTCATGGAAATTTCCGCTGTTATGCAACACAAAAGTGTTTATGGCTTAAGAGGGTATTTAGGGGTTGTAGTAAGAATGTAAAGAGAGGGAATATAAGTTACTGGTAAGACCGCAATTAGGGTACGGTTTCAGTGAATACAAAGAAAAGCATCACGATTTGTTCCGGATGATTTCCGACAAAAGAATAGTGTTACGAAGAGTTGCAAACTTTGGGCTGGGAACACTTCGGAGTGATATGAGCTGCTCGACTAAGCGGCATGTTTCGAGCTGTCAGTTCAGAGATGGCGTAGAATGACATTAGTAGACATATAAGGCTGAGTATTGTTTTTCTTCTTTTCTTCTTTTTTCTTAGAATCTGCGTCGCACCGGCACAGGTACGTTTTATGGCGACGATTGTTTAGGAAAGGAAGCGGTCATGGCATTAAGGAACATTCCTACTATAGGTAGACATTTGGGCAAATGTTTGTTTATGGAAAGAGGTGTCAGGGATTAGAATATTTTACCAAGGGACTTATTTGACGAATTTCCAATTTCTGTGAAATTATTTAAGGAAGGACTAGGCAACACCTGATAGGGAATCTGCCGCCTGGGCGATTGCCCTAAATGCAGATCAGTGCTGACTTCTGATGAACTCGAACGCTGAAAAATGGGCCTTGATATCACTTTGGGCCATAAACCTTTCAATTACCGAAAATCACACCTCCTCAGCCAGCAATCCGTGCAACCCGAATGAAGGACAGACCTAAAGCATATTAAGGTCTTCGAAATGTGTTGTTGGAGGCGGATGCTGACAATTCGGAGGACCGACAAGAGAACCAACTGGAAACGCAACGAGTTTTTCGCTATGGGGAATTCATGAGAACAGATCGTCGACTGTTGAGAGCCAGCTGAGAGTAGTTGTTGGACTTGTGCTATGTGAAGCCCGTGAGGGAGGGACGTCAGGCTTCGATTGACGAGAACAGAACGTCAACCGTCCAGCCTTTCTCCAGAGAGTTGTAAGGGAGATCGCTGCCCGTCGGACGTCTGGAGCAAAACCGTAGTAGGCCTATATAGTAAACTCGCCCGCGAGCTGCGCGCCTCTGAACAAGTAACTTTTCCAGTAAGAAGGCTCAGGAAAGAAGAAAGAAGGAAGCTCCAAACCGCAAGAGAAGTCTTCAGTCATTAAGTAATTACTTATTTTGAGGGAGAGAATGAAGGTTTATTTGACCGAACATTTATAGACCTTAAACATTCCTGACTGTTCCAATTTAGATAAGAACATTTCCCCTTTAATGTACATATTGATTTAATCTATTAACAGTAAATTAAGTAAGCGCTATTCTAGTGTGTTAATTTTAAACTGTATCCATAACAACTCCTTTGTACACTCCTGAGTTCCCAGCCTGTTCGAATCCCTAGAATATGTCACCTGCTAGGGGGAGAATATTTGACAAGGAGTAGTAAATGTTATTGCGAAGAATACAAAGTGCAGTGTGAAGGAGGAACTAAAACTGATACTGCCCAGTTACGTCACAGAAGATAAGAGGACTTGTTGGTGTTTAATCTGGATACTTTGCTCTCTTTCTTACGTACTGGTATTTAGTTAATGCACATTAAAGCTGAGAACTCGGGAGTGTACAAAGGATTTGTTATGAACCCAGTTTAAAGTTAACACACTAGAACAACGCTTACTTAATTTACTTAAAATGATCACTTTAGAACTTGGTAGATCATTCTTAATCTGATTTACAAAAATCATTCGCTCTTACCGACGGCCTGCCTTCATACGGTGAGGTTTAAGTCCACTTCGGAATATAGCTTAGAAGTTACACCGTTCAGAAATCCGTGGATAGAAAGCTGATGCTCCGAGTGAATGCGGTGATGATGATTTCCCTTCCCTGTATTAACTTCAGGTAATGTTATACCTTACAACCCCGGGCCAAAAGCTATGCAGGTATATATACATCGAGCTCCAGACTAATAATGATTATATAGCACAAGAAAATGATGACCAATGGTATTGCTAAGCTCATGAATATGAATCAACAGGAAATGTATAATTTCTTCCACAGACCTACTTGATCCCCTTCTTTTCCTAGTGGTTTGACATCGCACTAACACATCGTGGATTTTCGGTGACGCAAAGATGGGAAAAGCCTAGGGTGGGTCTTCGTAAGTAGAGCCTGGTATGAAAATGGGAAACCACAGAACACTACTGTACCTTCAGGATTCCCGACGGTATATTCGAACCCACCATCTCCAGAATGTAAACTGACAGCTTACGTGACCCTAACCGCGCAGTCCCTTCGCTCGGTCTTCATCTCGTTCACGCCGATCATGTAGGGCTGACTTAGATATCTGAACCATTGTTTCTTCAGGTTATTTGCAAATGTAGGCCTGCACCTTCTTTGACCTCTCAGGAACATGGAATACTCTACAAACAGGTAGCCTATACCGAATGTACGAAAAATGCCGTCCAATAATCACACACCGTGATAAAGGGATCAGGACCGAGTGAGTGGCTGCGCGGATTATGTTATGTAGCTGTCAATTTGCATTCGGGAGATAGTGGATTCGAACCCCACTGTCGTCAGCCCTGAAGATAGTTTTCCTTGCGTTCCCATTTGCACACCAGGCAGATGCTGAGGCTGTACCGTAATTAAGAGCACGACCACTTTCCTTCCTCTCCTAGCTCTTTTCTATGCCTTAGTCGCCATCAGACCCATGTGTGTCGGTGCGACGTAAAGCCAATTGTAAAAAAAAAACTTTGAGTGACCGAACCAATTTAAATTTCATTCCAGTGAAGTCCACTATAATACTCTATTTAACATGCCTTCAGCAGGGAAGCCTCCTGGACGAGGTCTGGTCATCATCCCCTGTTGTATCCCTGACCCAGAATCTGAAGCTCCAGGACACTGCCCTTGAGGTGGTAGAGGTGAGATCCCTCGCTGAGTCCGAGGGAAAAGCCAACTCTGGAGGGTAAACAGATAAAGAAGAAGAAGATTTAACATGCCTTCAATGTGTAGCTCCTCTCGTTGAGGAGAGAATTGTTGAAGTTACAAGAATATATGGTAGGTATTAAAAACATGTCTATTTACCTTGTTTAACCCTTGCAAGTATATCTATTTTAAAATGGCATACAGCATAGATGTGATATTTTTGACCACAGGTGTATTTTTTTGTGTAATCTTTGAAAAAATTATCAATGAATTTTATTTTGTACACTGCCTGCTCAGTACATTGAACTGTGTATCATTTTCACATACAGTAGTTTCACAATTTGAGTTTCTTTCTTATTCTGGTGTTTATTGACCAATCCCCTCACAAAAGCATGCAATGTCACGGCTCAATACTCAACTGAGCAGAACTTAATAACTGCAGTCTTTAAAAATGAAAACTAACAACAGCGGATGTGTGACTAAAGGTTTGGAAACGCAACAGTGCTCTCTACAACTGTTAGTATAATATTGTAAATGATAGAAATGGGTAGCAATACGCATACAAATTAAAAGTAACCCGCACATGCGGGGTCCTTCACGATCAAGTTTCCAATTATCATTAGAATGTCTGGAAATAGCTTATCTAGAGAATGAAGTGTGCATTGACATTTTTTGCTAGTTGCTTTACGTCGCACCGACACAGATAGGTCTTATGGCGACGATGGGACAGGGAAGGGCTAGGAGTGGGAAGGAAGCGGCTGTAGCCTTAATTAAGGTACAGCTCCAGCATTTGCCTGGTGTGAAAATGGGAAAGCACGGAAAACCATTTTCAGGGCTGCCGACAGTGGGGTTCGAACCTACTATCTCCCGAATACTGAATACTGGCCGCACTTAAGCGACTGCAGCTATCGAGCTCGGTGTGCATTGATTTAAAATTGCGAGTTATTACAATCTTAGAACGAATGAGGTAAAAAAACATCCTAGGTATGCAGCGACAGCTAACTTGCAGCCCAAATGGCACCTTACCATGGTCTACTAATGGCCTAGACTCTAGAATTTGGCAACAAAAATGTAAATACACGTCAAGTGCTTGATAAGGCAATAAGTGAATTAATCCTTAGTGCTGAATTAATTCTAATGGTGTGTAGAAGAAATTGCGAAGAACTGTGTGTACCAGAACTTGGTGTACCAATTGAGGGTTAATTTATCTGCCGCCCGTAAATTACAATTTTGTCCATATCCAAGTCAACATTTCTAGTCAAGGGGGTTGAGCAACTTTGTATCTCCTGTGGGGAGGGGTCGATGGCTCCAGCCACACGCACAAAGGGTTGAACTCAAACAAACATTCCAGACACCTCCTATCCAGTGGCGTATGCTGCAATCAAGACATGGGCTATCACTAGACTTAGGTTACCCATTTTCGATAGTTGGTTTAGTGAACGTCAAGCCTTAAGGGTTTTGAGCTGCAGCCAATAGCTATCAGAGTAGCCTGCTGTGTTAAGGATGATTCACAAGCCCTAGCCTCTGCTACTGACAATACTCAACACCTGATCAATGTAGATGGTAGCCAACGAATCAGCCTCCTCGTACTCTTAATTCCCCTAGCTCAGGGACTGGGTGCTTATGACGTCTTCACCATTCATTTCATCAGGTCACCATCAAGCCTTTCCAGAAGCTATGCATTATTATTATTATTATTATTATTATTATTATTATTATTATTATTATTATTATTATTATTATTATTATTATTTCTTAATCCGTTTGTCCTCCAGGGTTAGTTTTTCCCTCGGACTCAGCGAGAGATCCCACCTCTACACTCACGGCCAATGTCCTGGAACGTGAGACTTTGGGTCTGTGGATACAACTGGGAAGGAGGACTAGTACCTCATCTAGGCGGCCTTACCTGCTATACTGAACAGGGACCTTGGGGGGGGGGGATGGGAAGATCGGAAGGGATAGACAATGAAGAGGGAAGGAAGCGGCCGTGGCCTTAAGTTAGTTACCAACCCGGCATTTGCCTGGAGGAGAAGTGGGAAACCACGGAAAACCACTTAGAGGATGGCTGAGGTAGGAATCGAACCCTCCTCTACTTAGTTGACCTCCCAAGGCTGAGTGGACCCCGTTCCAGCCCTCGTACCATTTTTCAAATTTCCTTGCGGAGTCGGGATTCGAACCCGGGTCTCCGGGTGTGGCATCTAAACACACTAACCACTACACCACAGAGGCTGACATTATTATTATTATTATTATTATTATTATTATTATTATTATTATTATTATTATTATTATTATTATTATTATTATTTTGCTAGTTGCTTAAGGTAGCACTGACACAGATAGGTCTTATGGCGATGATGGGACAGGAAAGGGCTAGGAATGGGAAGGAAGCGGCTTTCGGCTTAATTAAGGTACAGCCCCAGCATTTGCCTGGTGTGAAAATGGGAAACCACAGAAAACCATCTTCAGGGCTGCCGACAGTGGGGTTCGAACCCACTATCTCCCGGATGCGAGCTCACAGCTGCGCGCTCCTAACCGCACGGACAACTCGCCCGGTATTATTATTATTATTATTATTATTATTATTATTATTATTATTATTATTCTCTCAGTTGCAAACAATAGGCATGGCCAAGGCATGGCCAACAATAAAGTTTCTGAAGTTCGCATGAGCCACATAACCACAAATACTTTTCATGCTTACTTAAGTTGAAATACCCTTTGTATGGATTCTAGTATTTCTGCTCCTGTTCACGCTGTAACTGAGTAAGAGGTGGGGTAGGCTTATCATTTTTAATTATCAGCAATTTATCTTCATATTTCAGTTGCGCGAATGGTTTATCCACCAACTTACACACGGTTCAGCCATTTCACAAAAGTAACATCAGAAGGTCACAGTCACGTTAAACACTATAACTTCAGATAAACTAAAATTGTTCTGAGATCAACTGAAATATACCAATAATTTCCAACTATAAGCAACCCATAAGATGTCCTGCACATGCAAAAACAAACTTGTGATACTGTAACACATGGGTGAATCCCATCAATTCGGACACTTCTGGAAAACTTGGAGTCTTTGGGCCTTCTCTTTCCACCGCTGTCTCGTAAGCGGCGGCGATTTGACGGACCGAAGCCTAGCACAGCTCAAGGTTAGCATCCCGTCGTTCCCCGCACCATTCCGACATTCGCCAGCTGGCCTCGCGCGGTGGTTCGAGGGGAGTGGGCCGAAGGCCTGGGCTGCGATGTTAGTCTCCGATGCCTTGTTCTCAGAAATACGAGCGACGTTCTCATTTGAGGCTTGGGCTTCACTGATAGCCTTGGTAGCCCTCAGTATACGCCACTGCTCCTATCCCAAAAATAGTTTACTTGTTTGCCGTAAAACTTGTCATTTCCTACCGACTGCTTTCTAGTGCCACTGTTCAACTTTTTTTTTATTTTCAACAGATTAACAGTGATTGTCTAAATATGTTAGACTACTTCGCCGAGCAAGTGGCTACACGGTTTTGGTCACATAGCTGTCAGCTTGCATTCGGAAGATAGTGGGTTCGAACTCCACTATCGGCAGCCCTGACGATGGTTTCCCGTATTTTCTCTGTACCTTAATTAAGACAGTTGTGTCTTGATTGCGAACAGTCCAGATTGCGAACAAGGCAAAAACCGTCCAAATTCCGAACAACTAAATATACTCTGTCCAGATTGCGGACAAGGGATTAGTATTGACCTGGGATACATTACAATTTTCAAAACAGGCTCGTATTTAATTTTTGTTCTAGCAATATTAACATTAACTGGTACATTGGGATGTTTTCGACAACCTAATAATATTTTTAAAAACATTTTTCTTATTGCAAATAATTTGTAAGATAATTTAGGTTGAGGTAATTTTACCATTTAGAGGATTATTATTATTATTATTATTATTTTATTCTATAACAAAACTAGTGGGGCAGTTATTTATAGTGTACTAGCAAATGTACCCGTGCTTCGCTACGGTATTCTGCGATGTATACGGATATCGAAGTAAATTGCTGTACATGAAGTGAATAAGATTTTTTAAATTGCATGTCTCTTGGCGTTATCCGAGAAAAAGCATAGGGAGTTCCGCAGACGTTGTTTCCAATGTAAAGTGCGAGTTGCGGAATTGTGATGATAACGACAGGTCCACTTGTCTGCCGCAATTCACTATGCGTAACGCCAGTCACATTTTGATGGGTAAATTTGTTTATAATGGGGGGTACCTATACCTAATGTTATAGAGGTAAAGGTAAAGGTAAGGGTTATTCTGCCCGAAGGCAGGTCCGAACCTCCGCAGAGGTGTTCCTGAGCCGGAGTTTACGTGCGGTAGGGTGGCCAGTTCCTTTCCGCTCCTCCATTCCCTTACCCCCACCAACAGCGCGTGGCAACCCATCCAACTCCTGACCACGCCCAATGTTGCTTAACTTCGGAGATCTCACGGGATCCGGTGTTTCAGCACGGCTACGGCCGTTGGCCTAATATTATAGAGAATCAGGTAAAAGAGGTTTTTTTTTTAATTGCACCCTCTCTTGCCTTCTGCTAGTCAAATCAAGAAGGGAATTATACATTACAACGGTACACAGGCGCTGGAGAAGGACCCCATTCCTATTCCTAGTTAAAGTCGATGTGGGGAGTACTGATTACAACAGCAGACGCCCTCCTGCTGAGAGTCACTATTGATTTGTAACGTATTAATTACAATGTAAGACACACCCCCTTCTAGATCGCTACAAATCGACTTAAATTAATAAACGTAGATCGACATACGGAAGTATATGCATGTTCACCTTCATTTACAGAATAACTGCTGCTAAACGTTGCTTTCATATTGAAAAACGGATTGTATGAAAAGACGTCTCAGGCCTCATTTAGCGATCTAAATGGCTGGCCCTATGATATTTCCTCGTATCTCATCTATTTTAAGGTTAGATTATTTTAGAAACGTTGAATAGGGTGAAATTTGTGTAAGGTTTTCACACAGTGAATTACTTTTCAGAGACTTATGCGACAGCTTCAAACATAGAATTTGGCTGGGTGGGCCAATATTCGTGTAGAATCTGATGATCCCATCTTTCCTATAAGTGAATCAAACCATCAATTATACGTGTACAAAGTGCAAAATTTAGGTAAATCCAGAAATAGAGCCAAATTTAACATAAGGGATAGAGATAGACAAAAAGTCACAGGACCAAAGTTGTAGATCACTCCAAATTCAACAGAGATTGTGCCATCCGTTTTGTGATACGACTTACCGTTTAGCCACCAAATACCTCGAAAGGAAGGTCTGCACCGTCATTAAAATTGCCTCCATATTTCGATATTTTTGGGGGTAAAATTTTTTTTAACATCTCGTAAATTTTTCTTCGGTTACAGGCAAAAAGCTATAATTTTGCCAAATTTCTATTTTGTAACTCGTCTGGGGGATTGTGCTGCCATCTTGATATGGGGAGGGGGTTAAAAATGAGGACTTTCAGGAAACTTTTAAGCCCATGAAACCTATAGGTTATCGTTCAGGATAAATTTCACCGACTGTGTTCTTATGCAGATTTGAAACTCCCAACGTGTCCCTCTCAGAGAATTTTGAGAATTTTAGATTTTTCTAGGGATCCCGAAGTCATCAAGTTGTCTGGTACCAAGTTTTAAGTTTCTAGGATGCCTAGAATGGTCTCATTAATTCACGTCTGTTTTCATTTGATGCCTTAATTTATGTATGTATAGTACAGTATATATAGATCGCGCCAAACTGAATTCTATTTATTAATATGGATTATATATTTCACCCGCTTCCGAAGTGGTTCTAGGGGCGTCTTACTCCCACAGTATGCTTTCCAAGTAGTAAGTCATACTTGAAAGTCATACTGGAACATACACACGTCTGTTACCTTGGGCATTCTTGACCATTTATTTTTTCACCCTTTCTTACCCTCTATGCCAAAGGGGGGGGGGGGGTTGAAGCTGGACTTTAAAAATCCGGAATGTTACTATTCATCTCAGCGACCCGGAAAACTATGGATTAGGCAGTATATTCGATTATTATTATACCTCACTCCCTCTCCCCCTAAAGGGGGTTAAACTTTGAGTTTTAAAAATCGGGAGTGTTACTATTCATCTCAGCGACCCCGAAAACTATGGCTTCGACACTATTTTCGTTCATTTGTATATCTGACCCCCTTGCCCCCGCCCCCCGCCCCTAAGGATTCCTGGGCTGTCTTATCCCCACGTGGTTTCTCTCCTGATACTAAAAATCCGCAGTGTACAATTCACCTCGACGACCCCGAAAACTATGTATTCGACACTATTCTCCTTTAATTTTATATATCAGTCCCCCCTCGCCCCCAACCTCACCCCCGACCAGAAAGGGGGATGAACTTGGACTTGTAAAATATCCGGGGTCTCACCATTCATCTCAGCGACCCCGACAACTATGGATTCAACATTATTTTCGTTTATTTTTATATATCACTCTCCAATTGCCACCCACCACGAAGGGGGCTGAACTTTAAAAAATTCCGGAGTGCCATTATTCATTTCAGCGACCCCGAAAAGTATGGATTCGACACTACTTTCGATGATTTTTATATCACAGCCCCTTCTCCCCCCCTCACCCCTAAGGGTTCCTGGGGTGTCCTACCCCCACGTGGTTTGTCTCCTGATACTAAAATTTCCAAGTGTACAATTCACCTCGGCGAAATCGAAAACTATGTATTCGACACTATTTTCGATTAATTTTATATATCGCCCCCGATCCCAAAGGGGGATGAACATCGGCTTATAAAATAACCGGAGTCTCACTATTCATCTCAGCGACCCCGACAACTATGGATTCGATGGATTCGACACTATTTTCGATTATTTTTATATATCATTCTCCCATTTCCCCCACTACGATGGGGCCTGAAATTGGACTTTATAAAAAATTCCCGAGTGTGACTATTCATCTCAGCGACCCCAAAAAATATGGATTCGACACTACATTCGATGATTTGTGTATCTCAGCACCTCGCCCCCCCCCCCCGCCCCTAATGTTTCCTCGCGTGTATTACCCCCACGTGGTTTGTCTCCTGATACTAAAATTCCGGAGTGTCACTGTTCATCTCAGCTACCACGAAGACTACGCATTCGACAGTATTTTCTATTATTTCTATATATCACTCCCCCATCACCCCCAACGAAGAGGGCTGAACTTGGACATTAAAAAATTCCGGAGTGTTGCTATTCATTTCAGCGAGCCCGAAAAGTATTGATTCGACACTACTTTCGATGATATATGTCTCACCCCTTCGCCCCCCTGCCTCTAAGCGTTCCTGGGGTGTCCTACCCCCACGTGGTTTGTCACCTGATACTAAAAATCCGAAGCGTACAATTAACCTCGGCGAACACGAAAACTATATATTCCACACTATTTTCGATTAATTTTATATATCACTCCCCCCTCCCCCCAAAAAGGGGATGACCTTATAAAATATCCGGATTCTCACTATTCATCTCAGCGACCCCGACAACTATGGATTACCGGGCGAGTTGGCCGTGCGCATAGAGGTGCGCGGCTGTGAGCTTGCATCCGGGAGATAGTAGGTTCGAATCCCACTATCGGCAGCCCTGAAGATGGTTTTCCGTGGTTTCCCATTTTCACACCAGGCAAATGCTGGGGCTGTACCTTAATTAAGGCTACGGCCGCTTCCTTCCAATTCCTAGGCCTTTCCTATCCCATCGTCGCCATAAGACCTATCTGTGTCGGTGCGACGTAAAGCCCCTAGCAAAAAAAAAAACTATGGATTCGACACTCTTTCCGATTATTTTCATATATCAATCTCCCATCGCCCCCTACCACGAAGGGGGTTCAACTTGGACTTAAAAAAAATCCGGAGTGTGACTATTCATCTCAGCGACCACGAAAAGTACGGATTCAACACTACTTTTGATGATTTTTGTATCTGAGCCCCCTTGCCCCCCTGCCTCTAACTTTTCTTGGGGTGTATTACCCCCACGTGGTTTGTCTCCTGATACTAAAAATTCGGAATGTCACTATTCATCCCAGCGACCCCGAAAAGTATGGATTCCGCACTATTTTCGTTAATTTGTATATCTGACCCCCCTCACCCCCCGCCCCTAAGGGTTCCTGTGCTGTCTTACCCCCACGTGGATTATCTCCTGATACTAAAAATCCGAAGTGTACAATTTACCTCGGCGACTCCGAAAACGATGTACAGTATTCGACACTATTTTCTTTTATTTTTATATATCAATCCCCCTCACCCCCCCCCCCACAAAGGGGGCTGAAATTGGACTTTAAAAAACCGAAGTGTCACTATTCATCTCAGCGACCCCGAAAAGCATGGATTCGACAAATTCTCGTTAATTTGTATATCTGACCCCCTTGACCCCCCCCCGCCCCTAAGGATTCCTGGGCTGTCTTATCCCCACGTGGTTTCTCTCCTGATACTAAAAGTCCGCAGTGTACAATTCACCTCGACGACCCCGAAAACTATGTAATGGACACTATTCTCCTTTAATTTTATATATCAGTCCCCCCTCGCCCCCCACCCAAATGGGAGCAGAAATTTGACTTTTAAAAATCGCGAGTGTCACTATTCACCTCAGCGACCCCAAAAACTATGGATTCGACACTGTTATCGATTTTTTTACCTGACCCCCCTAACCCCCACCCCTAAGGGGGCTAGTGGTGGCTTACCCCCACAGAGCTCGCCTCCAGATAGCAAACAGTAAGTTTCAAAATATGATTGAAATTGCTCCAGTGGTTTTAGGAGGAGGTGTGTGATTTACACACATACACCCATTATCAGTCCCTCTCGTCCCCCACCCAAATGGGAGCAGAAACTTGACTTTTAAAAAATCGCGAGTGCCACTATTCACCTCAGCGACCCCAAAAACTATGGATTCGACTCTATGTTTGATTATGTTTTTACCTGAACCCCCTAACCCCCACCCCTAAGGGGGCTAGTGGTGGCTTACTCCCACAGTGCTCGTCTTCAGATAGCAAATAATATGCGTTCAAAATTTGATTCAAATTGCTCCAGTGGTTTAGGAGGAGATGGGTCATTTACACACATACATCCATCATCAGTCCCCCCTCGTCCCCCACCCAAATGTGAGCAGAAATTTGACTTTTAAAAAGTCGGGAGTGTCACTATTCACCTCAGCGACCCCAAAACTACGGATTCGACACTATTCTCGATTTTTTTTACCTGACCCCCTAACCACCAACTCCTAAGAGGGCTAGAGGTGGCTTACCCCCACAGTGCTCGTCTCCTGATAGCAAATAATAAGTGTTCAAAATTTGATTGAAATTGCTCCAGTGGTTTAGGAGGAGATGGGTCATTTACACACATACATCCATCATCAGTCCCCTCTCGCCCCCACCCAAATGGGAGCAGAAATTTGACTTTTAAAAAATTGGGAGTGTCACTATTCACCTCAGCGACCCCAAAACTACGGATTCGACACTATTTTCGATTATTTTTACCTAACCCCCCTAACCCCCACTCCTAAGGGGGCTGGAGGTGGCTTACCCCCACAGTGCTCGTCTCCGGATAGCAAATAATAAGTGTTCAAAATTTGATTGAAATTGCTCCGGTGGTTTAGGAGGAGATGTGTCATTCGGCACTATTTTCCTTTAATTTTATATGTGTCCCCCTCGCCCCCCACCCAAATGGGAGATGAACTTGGACTTTAAAAAACCCGGAGTGTCACTATTCACCTCAGCGACCCCAAAAACTATGGATTCGTCACTATTTTCGATTACTTTTTTACCTGACCCCCCTAACATCCTACCCCTAAGGGGGCTAGAGGTGGCTTACCCCCACAGTGCTCGTCTCCAGATAGCAAAGAATAAGTTTCAAAATTTGATTGAAATTACTCCAGCGGTTTAGGAGGAGGTGTGTCATTTACACACATACATACATCATCAGTCCCCCCCTCGCCCCCCACCCAAATGGGAGCAGAAATTTGACTTTTAAAAAACCGGGAGTGCCACTATTCACCTCACCGACCCCCAAAACTACGGATTCGACACTATTTTCGATTATTTTTTACCTGACCCCCTTAACCCCCCACTCCTAAGGGGGCTAGAGGTGGCTTACCCACACAGTGCTCGTCTCCGGATAGCAAATAATAAGTGTTCAAAATTTGATTGAAATTGCTCCAGTAGTTTAGGAGGAGATGTGTCATTTACACACATACATTCATCCATTTTCGCTTATTTTTATATATCAATCCCCCTCACCCCCCCAAAGGGAGCTGAACTTGGACTTTAAAAAACCCGGGGTGTCACTATTCACCTCAGCGACCCCAAAAACTATGGATTCGTCACTATTTTCGATTACTTTTTTACCTGAACCCCTAACACCCTACCCCTAAGGGGGCTAGAGGTGGCTTACCCCCACACTGCTCGTCTCCAGATAGCAAAGAATAAGTTTCAAAATTTGATTGAAATTACTCCAGCGGTTTAGGAGGAGGTGTGTCATTTACACACATACATCCATCATCAGTCCCCCCCTCGCCCCCCACCCAAATGGGAGCAGAAATTTGACTTTTAAAAAATCGGGAGTGCCACTATTCACGTCACCGACCCTAAAAACTACGGATTCGACACTATTTTCGATTATTTTTTTACCTGACCCCCTAACACCCCACTCCTAAGGGGGCTAGAGGTGGCTTACCCCCGCAGTGCTCGTCTCCGGATAGCAAATAATAAGTGTTCAAAATATGATTGAAATTGCTCCAGTGGTTTAGGAGGAGATGTGTCATTTACGCATACACATACATCCATTTTTATATACAGTATATATAGATTAGAGAGAGTTGTTGTATTAATAGATTATTATTATTATTATTATTATTATTATTATTATTATTATTATTATTATTATTATTATTATTATTGAAAATAATACATAAGCAGTGTAAGTCAGTTTTGCTGGAAACAAGTGGGTTTTTCTTACAAGCTTTTAACTTTTCTGGTGTATTACCCAGTATTCCAATTGCAAACAAGTAATAGTATGATTTATTTACCAACTGAACATCTGAGGACATAATTTATAGCACCCTAAGCACCGGCACTTGGAACAAATAAGAAACAATTACACTGCTTGCAGAAAAGCCACGTTGCAAAAGTATTCGTCCACAACAAGAAGCCAAGGAATGTTCAGCGTGTCGAACGTCCTTTGGAATCAATAACGGCTTGAAACATTTCGGCATGGATGTCACCAGTTTTTCTGCCACTTCCGGGCCTATTTCGTGCCATTCTTCCATGAAGTATTGTTTCAGAGCTGCTTTATTTTAAGTACGCTGCTTGCTCAGTTTACATTTTAATTCTGCCCATATATAATGTATGGGTTTTTAAGTCTGTGGAGTGGGGTGGTGTCTGCAGCACATGAGGTGGATTGTAGAGTAGCCATTCCCTAACAACACGACCAGTGTGCTTAGGATCATTATCGTGCTGAAAGAAGTACCCACAACTAAGACCTAATTTTGCCGCGCTGGGTGTTAAGTGTTGCTTTAATATATTCCAATATACCATCTTATCCATCCGTTCAGGTATTATATGGCAGTTGGCTACCCCAGCCGTCGACATACGCCCGCATTCCATTATGGAACCTCCTCTATATTTTCCGGTTAGTTGCAGATTTTGACTTTGGAGCTCGACGTTCTTCTTTCTCCATACACGTCGCTTTCCAGAGCAATTGGATAAACGGAATTTGCTCTCGTCCGTAAACAACACGCGTTTCCATAATGCTCGTTGCTTCATAACGTACTGTTTGGCGAACACCAGCCTCTTCTTACGGTTCACCTCACTTATTCAGGGCGTCTTCCGACTTGTACGCCCCTGCAAACCAGCTCTATGTAACATACGTCGTACGGTGTCGGTGCTGATGTTCTTCCCAGTGGAGTTTGTACTCCTGTTCGAAGCACAGGTCCAGACACATGGGGATTTTTCTGGACGGTGCGTATTATGCTTCGCTCTTCGCGTGTTGTCAGCTTCCTCGGCCACCCAGTTCTTGTTCTGTTGAGTAAGTTGTACTGGTCTTATTTCGTTGAATGATACTTGCGACTGTAGTTCGCGGTATTTCTGTTTTTTTTTTTCAGCAAATACTCTTTGCGAATTAGCAAATGGGTGGAGTTGGATAATTCGTTGGCGTTCAACAACAGTTCGTTTCCTTATCTTGCCCATTGTACTCGGGGCATGCACTGGATGTTGTCTCACCGACAATGTCTGTATCACTGATGGACTGAACTTGGTGACGTGTCGGACTTCCTCAATGCTGTGTACGTTACACAAGATAGTGCACAAGGCGGACAAATACTTTTGCGTTGCCATTTCCCAGCCCAACCGCACTCATTATTTATTATTAAAAAGTACTGACGTGCACGAGGTATATTCTGCCGGTATTATTGTACATATATATTGCATATTCACTGCGTATTTGTTTCTGAACGTACCCGAAGTCTTGCAATGCAGTTTTGGTGTTCAATATATGAACAGGACACATGGACGAATACTTATGCGAGCGACTGTAAGATGCCACCGCATCGTTGAAATGAACAGGCCTATTTCAATTTACTTCAATAAACGGTAGACCGAGCTCCATAGCTGCAGTCGCTTAAGTGCAGCCAGTATCCAATAATCGGGAGATAGTGGGTTCGAACCCCACTGTCGGTAGGCCTGAATATGGTTTTCCGTGGTTTACAATTTTCACACCAGGCTCACCTTAATTAAGGCCGCGGCCACTTCCTTCCCATTCTTAGGCCTTTCCTAACCCATCGTCGCCATAAGACATATCTGTGTCGGTGCGACGTAAAGCAAATAGCAATAAACGGTAGCTTGACTTTACTCGAGTTACTACACGTCCTGTCTCCGTGCAGAAATTCAGCAAGTAAGTGAGCAATTCGGTCTCCTACATACTGTGCTGAATTTTCTACGTTTACGTTCAAAATACTTTGGAATGTGGTAGTAATTCACGATACTGCAGTTACTTGCCGCGCTCAACTTCGCCCTACATAAAATCATACCATCAGAAACCGTTTTCAGTGTTTGTAAAACAGTTACTTAAGTATTTACCAGATAGCGACACTGCGTCATGTGGCGTAATATCTTCGTTCAATGGTTCTGCGTTGTTCACTTTTTCCAAGGACGAAATTGTTCATTTTCCTTTTTTAAATATGATTTGGTAGCAGTCAGTTACCAATTGCTTCCTTCGATGTAATTAAGATAGTTTGTGGAACATCAGTATCTATATCTGAAACTCCCTTCGTGATCATAACAACCATCTATCCACTGTTCAAAATAATGTTCGAATGGTGGGCCCTGAATTGAACATAATAATTTTGAATGAAATTGATCGATTCTTTCATGAATGTTTGAATAGCAAAACTAATTTGACTGAGAGAAGAAGAATGTTTCAACACATGGAGTACTCTTAAGTTATTTAATGAGATTGTGACATTTCTCAGCCCAGGTCATTGGCTGAATGGTCATTGTACTGATCTTCGGTTTGGAGGGTCACGAGTTCGACTACCGATCGGGCCAGGGATTTTAACTGCGCGTGGTTAATTCATCTGGCTCGGGACAAGAGTGTTTGTTCGTCTTAATATACAGCACTTCTCTTCATCTATGTACAACACAGACACTACCAACCACTACAGAAACACGAAATAGTGAATACCTTCCTCCACATAGGGCTGGCATCAGGAAGGGAATTCTGCCATATAACTTCTACATGAAGTGACTGCCAAAATAAATTTAGGAAAAAAACAGGGAGAAGAGGGAATGGCATTTCTCTCCCGTGTGGTTTCCCATTGAAAAGACACTTACCATACTGCGTGCATCCTTTGGTCGAAACAGTATCAGTCATTCAAATGTTATTCGGGGAAGAATTGCAAACGTCAAACTCGTGCTGTTAGCATATAGTAGAATATCTTGATCAATGACTGTAAAAGCAGTAAATGGATATGCATAAGGAATATTTCTACAACACACCGTTCTAAAAGTTAGTTACGGGACATAGTAGAATTTTGAACGTCCTAATCTCAATTGGTAGCACTGACTTCATTCATTGCCTTAATAATGGATATAGAGAGCCAGTATCCAGTATTCGGGAGATAGTGGGTTCGAACCCTACTGTCGGCTGCCCTGAATATGGTTTTCCGTGGTTTCCCATGTTCATACCAGGCAAATGATGGGGCTGTACCTTAATTAAGGCCACGGCCGCTTCCTTCCCACTCCCAGCCCTTTCCTATACCACCGTCGCCATAAGACCTATATGTGTTGGTGCGACGTAAAGCAACTTGTAAAAAAAATAAAAATATTAACAATGGATATGCATGTGAAGTACTTCCTATACACGAAGAGTAGCAGAGATTCGAACGATCTCAGAGGATACTTGAGACAATGTCTGAAGTTCTTACCGTTTATTTGCAGCACCAACATCATCGTGATCGTAGCCACGGGACCTCCAAGTTCACATGGAATCCGAACCACTGAGACGTGACTTTTCATTTCAAAAATCCCAAGTGCATTGGCCAGGATTCGAACAACGATCGTTTTAGTGAAAAGCCACTGGGCTATCACGCCCCCACACGAAGTTTTGTGAAGATCAGAGAAGACATTTGAACATTTACAGACAAGTACGACAGAGAGAATGGTTGAAAGTACATTCCTTTCGGTTCGAAGTGGCTCAGATTTAGAGCACTGGCTCTCTAAGCCCACAACAGCGGGTTCGATCCTGGCTCAGTCCAGTGGTATTTGAAGCTGCTCAAGCCTCTTGTCAGTAGATTTACTGGCAGGTGAAATAATTCCTGTAAAATGAAATCCTGGCACTTCGAAATCTTCGAAAACCTCAAAGGTACTTAGTGGAAAGCAGAACCAGTACTATTATTATTACTATTATTATTATTATTATTATTATTATTATTATTATTATTATTATCATCATTATTATTATTATTATTATTATTATTATTATTACAAAAAGTGGTATTTACCTCAAACACACTCATACTTGTTTCAACTATGTGGAGACTAGAAACCAAAGATGAAATTCTCTAAACCAGATCATAACAATTTTCGGCGGCATTCCTGAGTTTTGTTCTTCCATTTTACTTGAGGAAATTTGAGGAATAGACCCCCTTTCAGCATTAACAATCTACAGGCTACCAGTGTCATCATTTACAGTTAGGGTAACATATTTACGACAAACTCAACTCCTCAAGGAATAAACAACAACACCAACAACAATGCTAGGGGAAGACAGACTGTAAACTGTGACATGACTCTCCTCCCATTATCAGACAAATATTGAGTTGTACGTCAGAGAACAGTTGTTGAGAAACCCACCGTCTACAAGATAAAGTTGCTTGGTCTTACTCAATGATGGACTAACTCGTTTGCTGAGGTTTAAAGAAACACACAATGACGTAACTCGCTTGATAAAAGCACCAAATCTAGGTAGCTGAATTGTTTGATAGTTTCGTGATAAAATCCTGACGCTGATAGTAGTTTTATTACGTCTAACTTCACCAGAATGTTTCCTCATTCGTCCCAGGAAAATGTTGTGCTAGTACCTTATCTTAAGTCACAGACATTTATCCCAGGGAGAGTCCAGATAGTTTTAATGCCATACAACATACATCATCACTGATTATCATTATCAGATAACATCTACTTGCACTCGATGTCATTATTTACTTTAGTAGGGTCGAACCGTTCTCAGTGTAGGACTACACGTTCATGAGAGGAGTAAATACCTTTCAGCCCTAAAATCCTAAAATATAAGCACATCATCTTTCTGTTGATAGTTTTTGAATGTTAACCTCATGTTTGGTTTATATTTCGGACAGAGCAAGTAATGGCAAATTTCCTGTTCAGTTTAACGTTTGTTACAGTGCCCCGACAAAACGACTGGGTGAAATTTCATGAAACTTGGCGATTAAAATATTAATTAGTCATTTTGCTGTTCGTATTTAAGGAAACTAGGTTGAGGGGAACGTCTGAACACAAACAGACAAAAAGTCGCCAGTATCTCCCTCAGTATAAAATTAATCGATCTTACTAAGGCTATATAAACGTATTTCTTTTTTTGCTAGTTGCTTTACGTCGCACCGACATTGATAGGTCTTATGGCGACGAAAACGTAATTTTTCATCGTCAGCGTCATGTATATATGTTCCACACGACAAATAATGAAATGATAATATATTGAGCGCCGGGCGAGGCGTGCTGGAAAGGAGAGGGAGAACTGGAGGTCGGTAGACGTGCCTTCCTGTAGGCGTTATTGCTTATTGAGTTGACCCGGAGTCTTCGAAATATCAAGACATAAAGTCTCAGTTCTGAGTAAAAGTCTGAATAAATGCTCGAAGAAGTGTAATCATATACGGTACTTGAAAATGTTATTTTACTGTTAACGATGGGTGCAACAGCTGGTGTCCTATATAGATGATGATGATAATAATAATAATAATCATCACTGTACCGTGTTTTAGCGAGTGTGGATCAACATTGCGCAATATTGCATTAAATTTTTTGCTACTTGTTTTTAACGTCACACTAACACCTCGGAGGTCTTCGGTGACGGAAGGATGGGAAATGGCTAAAATTGCGATGGTAGCAGCCATGACCTTATACAGTGGGGGTTCGTGACATTTTACTCTGGCAGGGCCGTGCCGCAATCTCTTCCCCTCTCCATTCGGTCCAGTTTTTACTGACCAACACTACAGTACGATACTTTTAGATGAATAATAATAATAATCCGATGACTCTGACTGAATAGAAATCTGCTTGCACTACAACATTAATTAATTAATTAATTTCACTGCTATGGCATTTATGCACATACATTACCAGACTAACAGCTAATGCAATCCCGACTATTATGGCATTGCACTGTTTCACTGATCACAATCACAAGTGATAATAACGACATTCATAAAAACGAAGAAACCGGGCGAGTTGGCCGTGCGGTTAGAGGCGAGCGGCTGTGAGCTTGCATCCGAGAGGTAGTGGGTTCGAATCCCACTGTCGGCAGCCCTGAAGATGGTTTTCCGTTGTATCTCATTTTCACATCAGGAAAATGCTGGGGCTGTACCTTAATTAAGGTCACGGCCGCTTCCTTCCAACTCCTAGGCTTTTCCTATCCCATCGTCACCATAAGACCTATCAGTGTCGGTGCGACGTAAAGCCACTAGCGAAAAAAGTAAACAGTGCACTCCCGAATTTCTCTCTCCTTTCTCAAATTTCAAAGCATTAAAACGTATTTACCAATTTGCTCCATGGCTAAATGGTTAGCGTGCTGGGCTTTAGTCACAGTGGTCCCGGATTCGATTCCCGGAAGGGTCGGGAATTTTAACCATAATTGGTTAATTTCGCTGACACGGGGGCTGGGTGTGTGTGTCGTCTTCATCATCATTTCATCCTCATCACGATGCGCAGGTCACCTACGGTCGTCAAATCAAAAGACCTGTATCTGGCGAGCCGAACTGTTCCTCGGACACTCACAGCACTAACAGCCATACGCTATTTCATTTGACCACCCTACAAATAGTGCCGTCACGTTATGGTTACATTTTGAATCTTTATTTTAGCTTCTTTATAGAACTGAATTGTTTAAATAGTTAGTATAATGGAATTTGTTGTTTTGTCAAATGTTTTGGAATTCATCTCTAACAACAATCCATGTAAGACGTGAGGGAAAATGCCTAGGTACATTGTAAAGTAGTTGGGGATGTTGTTGAGGGCTCAGCCGTACAGCGCTTACTCCCGCCTGCACTCTTCCTTCCCCTGACAAACCCATATTGTCCTTCCAGGCTCATCCCGCACCCCACACGCTTGCCAAGCCTAGCGACCTACTGAGGGCTCTCCTGCCACAGTCCTGCCTCAGGACTAGAGAGAAAACATAGTGATTTTAGACAGCAGCCACGGTCTGAAAGCCTTCGCTATTTTCCTGAAAATAAAAAAGCGAAACGTTTACAGCCGAAATAATGAAGATAACATTGTACAGTATAACTGAATAGCACACCACATAAGTTCAACTTCGCTGCAATTTTCCATCTCTTTATGTAAAAGGTAGAGAGTGAAATAACGTTAAATGTTTTTGAAAAGGCGGTCGGGCGGCACCCAAAAGCCCTCCATGCACGAACCGCCACTGGGCCTTAATTACGGTACAGAATCAATATTCGCCTGGTGTGAAAAATGAGAAACCACAGAAAACCATCTCCAAGGTTGTATTATCTCTCCAATCTCTTTTAACTTATATTTTTCGATTTTGCTGTGATAAAGTTAATAAAGGAATAAAGATAAAATAGAAGCAAACACCATCCGCTATGTAGACGATACGGTGATAACAGACTCAAAGACAACTTAGAAGATCTCATTCTTTTGAACTGCGTCAATGAATTACGCAAGAATTATGATCTTAAAATAAACATTTAAAGAACAAAATTCACGTTATTCAGCAAACAGAAATTCGCCAACTCTGTCATCGCCCTGCACCGAAACACTTTGAAATTTTGTCACATTTTAAGAACGTAGGACGCTGAATAACACGAGAATAGGATCTGGATGTAGGTCAAAATCAAATAAAAAGTGTGTTTGTGGAAATGAAACATAACCGTGATCTCCAGCTCGAAACTCGTTGGTGTGTCGGGTTTCGATGCCTAAGAATGCACACCAAAGGCACCGTCATTGAACTGATGGCAGGCCTTTGAATTGAGGATGTATCGCAGAGATTTCAGGAGATCTCTCGATATTTTTGCAACACACTGGAAAACACGATAAAACAAGAAATCTCCCGAAATTTCTTCTAATTCAAATTTAAGGAAAATGAACAATAATGATTACTGGTGCATAATATACTTGTGCCGAAAAACTCTTTCCTCGTCTCACTGCATGATGTTTTATGATCACTCGTTACGTACTTCCCTGCATTGAATTTTGGTTCGAACTACGTAATTTCTTCCCTCTTATTGAATTCAAAACTCTTGATTGACTGCATCATTCGAAGAGAAATCACCAATTCGCACATAGAATACAAAATCTGCATCCTGCTACGACTTCAAAATTGGCACACAATTTCTACGCCTGATCAATAACTATATCTACAGGAAGAGTGGAGAAGAAGGAGAAGAAGAAGAAGAAGAAGAAGCATAGAATGGCCAGAAAGTATGGGTGAAGGAAGTTGTATATTTTTGTCATAATAACTTCAAACTCCTATTGCATTCTTTAATTTAGATATAATATAACATTTCAGTGCTCGAGAAACTACCCCGAAATTTTCACTAAAACTCCCGAAATATTTACGTACAATCTACGATTTTTATTTGTAGACCTGGCAACACTGCTCCTTCGTGCTGGGAAATCATGAGAAAAAGCAGGAAAACAGCCTACTTCGCTCGCATCTTCAGAGACAGTAAGTACCAGCCTGATTCAACTGACCATAGAAGTCAAGATAAAAGGAAATTTGAGCGTGGGCGGAGAAGATTTTCCTGGGCGGCAACCCTACAATACGGTAACTGTGATACGGGGAACACAAAGTAGGAACACATTACTCCGTGGAGGTCACCAACATCGTGTGAAGTGACGGCACCAGACGAAGAAGAGAAAGAAGAAGAAGAAGAGAAAGAAACAGGAATGCCGTTAATCACGGCCGGGATCGAACCCGATATCTTGAGGACGAAACCGATGGACGACTAGTTGACTTGTGAGATAATATTTTTAACGTATGTCTGCCCCTTACTCCCGTTTCCTGATACAGGGTCGGGTATGAGGAGGGATTAAATTATATGGCATGATTTCCCGGCCGGATGCCCTTCATGACGCCAACCTCAGCCGAGGAAATAATGATGAACTGAACTGGGTAAGGAGATGGAAAGAATCGGCTGTGACTTATGGATATGAACTGTCCCGGCGTTCGTCTAGAAGTGAAAATGGAAATGCACAGAAAATCATTCTCAAGACAGCCGACGTTGGGGTTTTAACCTACTCGTCTCCCGAATGCAGAACTTGATACCATAGCTGAAGCGCGTTAACACGCGCGGCCACTCCGCTCGTTCATTTAACATCTTTAATGACGAAAGAATTTTCCAAAATAGTCGTGAAGTTTCCATGAAATGAAATGGCGTATGGCTTTTAGTACCGGCTGTGTCCGAGGACATGTTCGGCTCGCCAGGTTCAGGTCTTTTGATTTGACTCCCGTAGGCGACCTGCGCGTCGTGATGAGGATGAAATGATGATGAAGACGAAACATACACCCAGCCCCCATGGCAGCGAAATTAACCAATGGTGGTTAAAATTCCCGACCCTGCCGGGAATCGAACCCTGAACCCCTCTGACCAAAGGCCAGCACGCTAACCATTTAGCCATGGAGCCGGACGTGATGTTTCCATGATTTCCCACAGTAGATAGTATTAAACAAACCGAAAAAAAACCTTGATTTTCTGTAGAGAAGCCAGAGAGAATCCAGTTAAAAGCGAAACTCTTTTGGTGGTTAGTTAGAATTTAACAATATTTCTCCTGAGAACAAATGGCGGGGAAAAGCTGGTGACGATGGATAAGTGCTAATTCCAACAAGAAGTACGAATGACGTGATGGACAACGTGTTGCAGTGTCGTGTTACGTAACCACTAGCGGGATGGGGAGGGAGGGCATGAATGAGGTTGGGCTCGCTACTACGCTCGCATGATGTAACACACGTAGTAGGTTTCAGAGCTCTTGTTTATCTCGCTCGCTTCTCTTCACTGCTGCATGCAAGATAAAACATTCCACCAAGATAGATCTACTTATCTTCTATGTAAAAGATAGTAAAAACATTTCCGGAGAACTGACTCGCATGAAGTGTACTGTGTAAGAATGAAATTGGTTTGCTGATGTAAGAATGGAGAAAATTATACTGGCACGCATGGTAAGAGGCGACTGCTTTGGTTAGTTTCCTGATTTCTTAGTGTACGGAAGTGTACTGAGTTATCACAACGCGTCAGGTGGAGGGTGTTCTGAGTCCCATCTTAATCCTTATTTATTTATTTATTTATTTATTTATTTATGTATTTATTTATTTATTTATCTGCTTACCCTCCAGGGTTGGCTTTTCCCTCTGACTAAGCGAGGGATCCTACCTCTACCGCCTCCAGGACAGTGTCCTGGAGCTTCAGACTCTGGGTCGGGGGATACAACTGCGGAGGATGACCAGTACCTCGCCCAGGCGGCCTCACCTGCTATGCTGAACAGGGGCCTTGCGGGGGGATGGGAAGATTGGAAGGGATAGACAAGGAAGAGGGAAGGAAGCGGCCGTGGCCTTAAGTTAGGTACCATCCCGGCATTTGCCTGGAGGAGAAGTGGGAAACCACGGAAAACCACTTCGAGGATGACTGAGGTGGAAATAGAACCCACCTCTACTCAGTTGACCTCCCGAGGCTGAGTGGACTCCGTTCCAGCCCTCGTACCACTTTTCAAATTTCGTGGCAGAACCGGGAATTGAACCCGCACCTCCGGGGGTGGCAGCTAATCACACTAACCACTACACCATAGAGGCGGAAATTTATTTATTTATTTATTTATTTATTTATTTATTTATTTATTTATTTATTTATTTATTTATTTATTTGCTTAACGTCGTATTAACACGTATAGAGGTTCGGTGATCGTGGTTGGGATGGGAGGCATTTGGGACTGAGAAGATAACAGCCATGGCCTTAATTAAGATAAAGCCCTGACATAGTGTATGCCTGGCGGGAACATGTCGGAAATCCATCTTCAGGCTTGTCGACAGTGGGGTTTTGACCCACCACCTCACGAATGCAAGCTTACAGCCATACGCCTCGCATCGCACAGCCAACTCATTTGTCAACGAAGAATGCTAGCTTGTAGTTTTACGTCATTGCTGATATCGTGATCTCAGACACGGTATCTCTGATTTTACGTGGATGTCGATCCACAGGGACGTGACTTATCATTTCAGAAATCCTACATACTGTACACTGACCAAAATTTGAACTACGGCCGCCTTGGTGAAAAAGCAAAGTCATTCGGCTATTGCGCTTCCCGAATGCCGTCAGTAATCCTCATTTAAAATCAGAAGATTGCCTACGGTTGACACGTTGCTTCCAAACTACGTAGTGGCTACAATGGTAGGTCGGCAACTGTTTACGCGATGTTTTCAATCCACGTAACGGCTACGATGGTAGATCATCAACTATTTGCAGGATGTTTCCAAACAGCGTGGTGGCTACAATGGTAGATCTTCAACTACTTGCACGATATCAAAAAAGGCTTTCACGGCCGCAGATCTTATAATCACAGGAATAGAACCAGCTTTTGGGTGGTTAGGCCGTGTGCATTATGCAAAGTTTCGTCCAGACGTGCCATTTGGACTCATCAGCTGGAATAGCACGCCCCTCCTGGACTCTGCTTAGCAGTGGCAGACCAAACTGTGTGGCCCCGCCGTGTTAGCAAATCAAGTCTGCTAACCTGCTAAAGGAGAAATGACTTCTCCGTTTAAAAAATGCTCCCCCATTGAAGATACAATACAATGCAATATACTTGCACGATGTTTTCAAACTGAGTGGCGGCTACAGTGGTAGATCTTCAACTACTTACACAATGTTTCCAAACTACGTGGCGGCTACAATGGTAGATCTTCAACTACTTGCACGATGTTTTCAAACTGCGTAGTGGCTACAATGGTAGATCTTCAACTACGTGCACGATGTTCTCAAACTGTGTGGCGGCTACAATGGTAGATCTTCAACTACTTGTACGATGTTCTCAAACTGTGTGGCGACTACAATGATAGATCTTCAACTACCTACACAATGTTTCCAAACTACGTGGCGGCTACAATGATAGATCTTCAACTACCTACACGGTGTTCTCAAACTACGTGATTAAACGGGAGATAGTGGGTTCGAGCCCCGCTGTCGGCAGTTCTGAAGATGGTTTTCCGTGGTTTCCCATTTTCACACCAGGCAAATTCTGGAGCTGTACCTTAATTAAGGCCACGGCCGCTTCTTTCCCATTCCTAGGCCTTTCCTATCCCATCGTCGCCATAAGACATATCTGTGTCGGTGCGACGTAAAGCAAATAGCAAAAGAAAGCAAACTACGTGACGGCTACAGTGATAGATCTTCAACTACCTACAATGTTTTTAAACTGCGAAGTGGCTACGGTGGTAGATCTACGACTACTTGCACGATGTTTTCCAACTGCGTGGCGGCTACAGTGGTAGATCATCGACTACTTACAAGATGTTTTCAAACTGCGTGGTGGCTACGGTGGTAGATCTACGACTACTTGCAAGATGTTTTCAAACTGCGTGGTGGCTACGGTGATAGATCATCGACTACTTGCAAGATGTTTTCAAACTGAGTGGCGGCTACGGTGGTAGATCTACGACTACTTGCACGATGTTTTCAAACTGAGTGGCGGCTACAATGGTAGATATTTAACTACTTGCACGATGTTTTCAAACTATGTTGCGGCTACAATGGTAGATCTTCAACTACCTACACGATGTTTTCAAACTATGTGGCGGCTACAATGGTAGATCTTTAACTACTTGCAATATGTTATCAAACTACGTAATGGCTACAATGGTAGATCTTATCTGGAGCATCTGAATTCGATTCCGTGCTAGTCCATGGATTATAATTCTGGACTGAGAGCTGGAACGAGGTTCACTCAGCCTCGTGAGATCATTTGAGGAGCTGTTTGATACAATATGCAGCGAAAACGCTCAAGAAATTCGAGCAATACAGCTGAGGATGTCGTCACGCTGACCAAGTGTCCCTGCAGTATCTGATGACCTGGTTCAGCAGCAGCCGTCTTAGCAGGCCAAGACATTTAATGTGCTATTAATCTACTGGTTTGTTATAGTTGTTATTGATACAACATTAACTACAGGCAATGCCGGAATGGTGATTATGAGATTATATAGTACTTATGTCAGTTTCCTTCCCATTCCTAACCCCAATATTCACTAATAGAGTCACTACAGCGACACAGGTTACAGAAAAGACCATACACGCCCTATGTTCATGGTCTCTTGACCCGTAAAATGAAGGTAACGCCAAGAACAATCTGGTTGGTGACAAGTTACCTCTGTAGTGTTCGCTATATCTACTAAATGCAGTATTCAGGACAAGAAAGAGATTTTAAATTTAAGTTCCAGTTAACACAGACACTATCAGGTGTATAAAAAACCGTGGTGCGAACACCCAATTAAAGGCATCGCCTAAAGAGCCGACTGCTGCCCAAGCAGATGCCACGTGGTCAACGTCACGGGATACTCCTCAGCTGGTGTCACGGGACTGATTCAGTCCTCAGTTCAGAAATAAATACCTGGACTGGCCGGGAATCCAAACTCGAACTTCCGGGTGAGAGGCAGGCGTACTACCCCTATACCATAGCGCAAAATATCAGATCAAACAGAGCAGCACTCATGCTAGGTACGGAGGAATAGGAAAGGAGCCATGACGCTTCATAAAATATCACATATCACAGTTTTCGGCCAATGGATATAAACGTTCCGTAAAATTTAAAATTGTGACAGATTTTTTGTTTATTTTAACGTACCTAGCATGTGTGCTGCTCTGTTTGATCTGATATTTTGCGTTTTGCTGTAAACTGTGGCCCTTTCCTCCAACTGTTAGCAACAACCGGTGGACTCATATTCAATAATAGATCATTACTTCTGTGTTCTGCTAATAGGGGGCTTCTCGCTATCCGTGCTATTGGCTCGTCTCAAATTTTCCGTTCTCCTGAAATAAGTTTGTACTGTGAAGGTCCGTCTCGCTTGAGTCTGTACTTACCTCCTCGGCAGAGATAGGATACCAGAGAGAATTTCGAAGTGCCCCTGGCAACATGTAAACATTAGATATCACGGGTTAACGCCGATTCTTTCCCAACAATCACGATATGATTCCCTCCCAAGTAAGGGTATAGTCTGTTTCCCTCTCAATTTGACGATCTAACAAATATTCCTTACTAGGCACACAATGTTCTGTCACTCTTTACACAGTCTTCGAACTGTCAAGGTTATAAAGTTTGTGGAGACCTTACTGTTCTCACACTATTAATTCCTTTCCTTATACACACGACTTTCATCGTAGTAATATCATTACGTTGTTGTTGATTTATTTATTAACTAGGTTAAATTGTGTACTTCTGGCTAGAATTACCTTTTCCCTACCGGACAAGCTAAGCTCTTATAAGAGACGGCCTTAGAATACTATGAAATTGTGACATCTCCGTTATCTTATTTTTCAATCTTATTGACTAAATAAGTCATTTGTTTGTTTGGAAGTCGTTCTAGTTGGAGCTGGGTTGATAAGGGTGCCATTTACTTAGATGTAGAACATCTAAAACATCTATTGATATGTCCATCTACTAACACACACTCTATACAGCACAAGATCCAGAAGTTAAATTCTTCCTTTCTTTTCTAATCCGTCTACCGTCCTGGGTTGGTTTTTCCCTCGCAATCAGCGAGATATCCCATCTCTACCGTCTCAAAGGCAGTGTCCTGGAGCGTGAGACTTTGGGTCAGGGAGATACAACTCGGAAGGAGGACCAGTACCTCGCCCAGGTGGCCTCATCTGCTATGCTGAACTGGGGCCTTGTAGCGGATGGGTAGATTGGAAGGGATAGACAAGGAAGAGGAAGGAAGCAGCCGTTGCCTTAAGTTAGGTACCATCCAGGCTTTAGCCTGGTGGGAAACCACGGAGAACCACTTCAAGGATGGCTGAGGTGGGAATCGAAACCCCTCTACTCAGTTGACCTGCCGAGGCTGAGCGGACCCCGTTCCAGCCCGCGTACCACTTTCCAAATTTCGTGACGAAGGCGGGTATCAAACCCTGGCCTCTGGGGGTGGCAACTTATCACACTAACCACTACACCACAGAGGAGGACTGTGAAGTTAGATTCACAAGCAAAAATATTTTTCTCCGCAATGTTCTCACATATCAATATTTTCTTCTTCGATGGAATTTAGCATACAATGCATAGTCTCCATAGTTTTGGGTGGTTGAGGCCTTACTGTTCTTCTCCCTTCCTTATTCCCTTCCTTATTCACACAACCTTCATCGTAGTAAGATATTTTAGCTGTTGTTGACCTCTTTATGAATTAGCTTCCATGGAAGTTCACTGACATCCGCAATTGTTTTTCTTTTCAATGCGTGACGGAGCATGTGGCTGCGTGGTTTGCGTCACGTAGCTGTCAGCTGCCATTCGGAAGATATCGGGTTAGAACCACACTATCCGAAACCCTGAAGATTGTTTTCCGTGGCTTCCCATTTTCACATCAAGCAAATGCTGGGGCTGTAGCTTAAGTAAGGCCACGGTCGCTTCCTTCTCGATCATAGCCCTTTCCTATCCCATCGTCGCCATAATACCTATATGTGTCGGTGTGACGTAAAGCAAACGGAATAGTTTTTTTGCAATTTTAATGCATTTTCTAGTAATTTATCTGTTTAATTTTCCAACGCTTACAAAGATGGCCCAACTTGGCAGGTTCGATCCTCGCTCAGTCCGGTGGTATTTGAAGGTGCTCAAGTACGTTAGCCTCGTGTCGGTAGATTTACTGGCACGTAAAGGAACTCGTGCGGAACAAAATTCCGGCAACTCGGCGTCTCCGAAAACCTTCAAAAGTAGTTAGTGGAACGTAAAACCCATATTATTATTATTATTATTATTATTATTATTATTATTATTATTATTATTATTATTATTATTATTATTATTATTATTATTCGAATAACCCTTCTTAGGGTACGATAAATCAACTTTGGTTACTTTCCTTTGCATTTAACTTTCGTTTCCAAACTTCCTTCATTTTCTGAGAATGTTGTTCCTTTTCCTCTTGAGTTCACTTTCTTCCAGTTGTTAATTTATTTCTCTCCTGAAATCCTGCCTTTCGTGTTACTTCTCTGAAACGCGCTCTGTTTTCTATCGTACCTCTTTTAATTCCAGCGTTTGTCATATCCTTTTCAATTTCAATGAACCACGTTGGCTTGGATTTGTAAGTGTTCATTAAGTTGAAGATTTGTTTAGTTAGCCTATTGTTATTCATTCTATACATGTGTCCAATAAACTGGAGTCTTCTTTTCCTCATTACAGTTATCAGTTTTTCAACTTTTAAAAATAGCTCTCTGTTTGATCGCAGTCAAAATTCAGCATTGTTGTTTCTTATAGGTCCCAGTATTTTTCTCAAATTTCTTATTTCAACCTTTTCTAATTTTTCAACATCCCCAAATCTTGTAAGTTTAAGAGTTTCTGCTTCATATCAAATTTCTGGCTGGGCCACTGTTTGATAATGTCTTAATTTCAAGTTTCAGGATACAGATTTCTTATTACACATGATTTTTGTCATATGAAATGTCCTTTCCATTTTATTTATTCTTATATCAATAGCTACCTTTTCTTTTGTGTTATTTGTTATCCATTCTCCCAGGTATTTAAAGCAACCTGTCCCAGATATTATGTTTTTGTTAATTGTGATATTTTGAGGGGCTTTAATGATGTTTGTCATGAACTTTTTTCAATATTATTATTATTATTATTATTATTATTATTATTATTATTATTATTATTATTATTATTATTATTATTACAAAGATGGACATTTAGTTCTATGATCATTTCAACATTTTGATCAGTTTTTAAAAAGCACTTCACGCTTTCAATAGACATGTCCACTTCCTAATACCATTCTTCAGCGTTTTCTGAAAGGAAAATTAATTCCTTGCCTTTTCCGCTCATTTTGCACACCCGCCATGGTTTACTCCTCCATGCACTATGCCATGCCTATATCGAATGAACGCACAATGCCCCCTTAACTAATTCAGTCCAACCAGCACAAAGCGAAGGCTAAATATTATGCGACCAAATCGATTTGCGCCTTTAATAACGATTTCGATTTTCATTCAACGTTATAGAATTCTAACAGAAAGAAAGACGTTTTGTGGGAGAAAATCAGCTTGTTTCAATCTTGCTGCTCCTTTCTGGTGAGGGGGAAATTGTGATATATTCACTTTCCTTTCCAGAACTGAAATGGAGTGTCCAAGGACAAGTTCGGCTCGCCAGATGCAGGTCTTTTGATTTGACATCTGTAAGCGACCTGCACGTCATGATGAGGATGAAATGATGATGAAGACGACACATACACCCATCCCCCGTGCCAGCGATATTAACCAATCACCTTTAAATTTCCCGACCCTGCCGGGAATCGAACTCGGAACCCCAATGACCAAAGGCCAGCACGCTAACCATTTAGCCATGCAGCTTCCTTTCTAGAGAGAATCGGGAATAAAAACTGACCGCAGAGGAAATCGGTAGGAACCAAATTATAATAATGTAAAAGCAGAATGGGATAACCCTTTAATAAAGGAGGTAACTTGTTCCTCGCTAAATTTTGCAGTTACTACTGATCGCCTATGATTGAGTTCATTTCATTGTTTGCAATAATGTAAAAGTGCAATTAAATTACCCCCTATATAAATCCTTTGATCTCCTCTTAGAGTGTTGTTGCTCGTGTTCTATCCAATAAAATTTGACCTCATTAACAGTTTATGCATTTGCTGTCATACTGAAGATTTTTTGCTATTATTTGTTGTTATTAAAAATTTGTGTAACGTTGTCTCACTAGTTATGCATAGGCCTATATTGTTTTCCTCAAACCAGCTCCCTTCTTTTTTTCTCAGGAAACCTGTTGTATTATTATTAATAATTTTGCTTGGCGTCATAAAGCGCTGTAACAAACACATCTACGGTTGTTTAATAATAATAATAATAATAATAATAATAATAATAGTAATAAATAGAAGAAGAATGGTGTTATTACAGAACAAGTGGCTGTGCTGCTTGGGTCACGTAGCGATCACCTTGCATTCGGGAGACAGTGGGTTCGAACACCATTGTCGGCAGCCGTGAAGATGGTTTTCCGTGGTTTCTCATTTTCACACCAGGCAAATGCTGGAGCTGTATCTTAATTAAGGCTACGGTCGCTTCTTTACTACTCAGTTTCTTAGTTTGTTTCACGAGTCTGAGCTAGCCCTCTGGCTGTTCCTAGCCTGGTACAGCCCTTGTAAAGCAGACACTCCAACGAGCGTGGGCGGCATTTGCCGTGTATGGGAACTGCATGTTTTTAGTGGAGGATAGTGTTGTGTGTGAGTTGCAGGAATATTGGGGACAGTACAAACACGCAGTTCCCGGTCCAAGGGAAATACAGTTTAACATCACCGACCCGGCTGGGAATCGAACCCGGGACCCTCTGAACCAAAGGCAACTACACTGACCATTCAGCCGAAGAGCCGGAGAGGCAGGCACGCTACCTCGGTGCTGGCTCAAAGGGAGCCAGCGATACGGAGTTGTCGCATTTACACGTTCTCAAATGTCACCGATCTCGAATGGATCGAATTCACAACGTGGGGTACAGAAGGCAAACGAATAATCCTGGATTTGGACATCAGTAATAATAATTGTACTGGGGGTACGGTATCTCTCTTTGAGTATTTCGTGAGATGTTCTCTACTGTGTCCATCTCTGCTAAAGAGTCTGAACTTTGAGATATTATAATATTTTTCTTCGGTGGTTAGATGACTCTGCCGTCGATATATAAGAGACAGCTTAAGGACAAAACCCTAATTAATCCTAAAAGAGTGTCTGTACCTCAATGTTGGTAAACTTATTGGCAGGCTGTTGTTATTATTTTCATTTCTGAAGTTGCCACTAACTTTCTCCGCCACCTCCCGTACTTCTATCAGCCTATCTCAAGCTAGAGTGTAATATTACTGACAAATCAGTATAACTGTTAGGGATTTATTTCTCATCGTAATGTAGGGTGGTCTCCGGACTTAAATAATTATTTCCCTTATGGGAAGTTGGTTGAATGTGAGGGAGCACGAGTAGTTACCCTCGTAATTCTCCCATTCAGTTTGAATCAGGTGACTAAATTTTGTAACTCTGAAATTGAACTCGCGTTTTCCGGCCTGAAATGTTTCTCCCACGTAGTCACCCCGTAGTAGGCGATTGGAATGTCTATCAGCCCACTTAGGGTTTGAATGTTTCTATTTTGGAGTGCTTGATTTCCGCCTCCTTTCCATTCAATGATCGGCCGGCTGTAAAAGTTTCCTTTTCTAAATTCGCTTTGACGTGGCCAAGTACTATAGGCATGAGGACTCTGTATATAAGTTTATTGAAGGGTAACGTTAGTAAGTAATCAAGATCTTCGTGCTTCAAGCTAACAGATGAATTTGGTACCACCAATGTAATTTGAAAGACTTTATCAATAGCCCATAATTGGGCTGATTCTGTAAAAAAAACTGTGAAATGGGTTGTGACCCATGTTTAAAGTGTAATAAGAGACGTGGTCTCTTTCTCAAAAATTTAAGGCTAGCCTCTATTTGGTTTGAGAATGTAGCAAATCGTACTTATTAAAGCGATCATGATCATAGCCATGTTAGTGTAAATGGGAGCTTACTCCCTTGATAATTGTACCTGTTAGGAGCTAATATGCTCATGCTGTACCTGTGTCAGAGCTTCTTTGCTCGTATCTTGTTTTCTCGAACTGACGAGCTCCAGTGTTGTTTCAAAGTTTTAAAGGTTTATCGATTAACCTTGCTCTTCTAAGTTTTGTTAACTTGTTGTGATAATTTAGAGATTTATTAGAGAAGAAAGGAATACAATTTCTTGAATTTTGTTAGCTTAACTCGTACTTTGAATCGTGCACTGTCCATACATTCAACCCAGCACGTTCCCTCACCTCTCTGCCCACGGGAAACCCGGAACAACAACAACAACAACAATAATAATAATAATAATAATAATAAAAATATGTGTGCAACGTATCAACAGTAATTGCTGTTGACTTTTAAGAGACCCCACAGTGCTGAAAAAATGTTCTCCAACATTCCAGTAAATCTACGAGCAGGAGTCTCTTTTCGTCCCTTTCTCAAATCCCACCGACCGCGTAGGGATTCAATTTAGGGAACATCTAACCGGTCAGTGCTATTCGTTCCATATACAGATTTAACACTAAGAAAGCAAGAAGCAAGTCAGTCATTTCGAGAGCTCAGTGCCTAACGGTATGTCATTGCTGAAATAACACCAGCTCCCGTCGTGAAGTTTCAAAATTACCACCACACCACTCTTGTTTGTACCCTATTTAATGCATATACAATGTGGCTCCCTCATCAAGTGTCGGTGTTTGCAGAGTTTTGCTTAAATATGTGGAAGATATTTGTAGGGCTTTCTGCCTTCCGCTCAGCATCAAGAAGACTACGTCATACTGTTGAAGCATCAGTGTCAATCCCAGCAGCCAATAAATCTCTCTAAAGGACCTTGCTTATCTTGTGATAATGAATTTCACCGCATCTGAGTAGGGTTTTATCATTTCTGGGGGTAGCTTTCACTCTTTCATTCCACATTTACCTTCTCTTTTTGGAGGCAATGAGCCAGTCACCATAAGCCGTAATACTTCTACAGAGATTAGATTTTCCAACGCAAACAACAGTCATAGATATGTATTCTGTAAGAGATGCTAATTTTGCCAGCTACCTGAGTGAAATATCCATTTTCATATACACTTAAACTCACCCCATAGAGAACACAGAAATAACACATGCTACTGTTACACATTCAAAAACTCAACTGAGGTAGAAATGGCCAGTTATTCCTTTTTATTATTTAGAACTACTCAAAGCTAGTTCTAAGGCAGGCAAAGTCAGTTTGAGCCAAAGCTAACTACAAATGAAGAATATAAATTTATTCTTCTTTTTCTTTATCTGGTTACCCTCCAGGGTCAGATTTTCCCTCGAACTCAGCGGGGGATCCCACCTCTACCGCCTCAAAGGCAGTGTCCTGGAGCTTCAGACTCTTGATCGGGCGATACAACTGGGGAGGATGACCAGTACCTCGCCCAGGCGGTCTCACCTAGCGGGGGAATGGAAAGATTGGAAGGGATAGACAAGGAAGAGGGAAGGAAGCGGCCGTGGCCTTAAGTTAGGTACCATCCCGGCATTTGCCTGGAGGAGAAGTGGGAAACCACGGAAAACCACTTCCAGGATGGCTGAGGTGGGAATCGAACCCACCTCTACTCAGCTGATCTCCCGAGGCTGAGTGGACCCCGTTCCTGCCCTCGTGCCACCTTTCAAATTTCGTGGCAGAGCCGGGAATTGAACCCGAGCCTCCGGGGGTGGCAGGTAATCACACTAACAAATACACCACAAAGACGGACGTATAATTTTATTTCCTTGCAAATTATGAGCTTGTACCAATATTCGTTTACGGCCATTTGAGACAACGTTTAGCAACAATCGGACATTACTGGAAGCCTTTCTGCAGTCCAAAATCTTGGCATTCTTTCTCTGGCAAACTGTCTTCTTTCCTCCGTCCATCACCTATTCAGTTTCTGTTCCCCATGGAAGCCTCTGAAGCTGTCAATCACTAATCTGTACTATGTTTGATTTAGGATGTCTTCTCGATTTAATCCGGACCACGCAAGATCCCTTCTTACCTCCTAAACCATTTGTAGAAAACTTTAGGTCTACTGTTGGCAGTGTTCTAAAAATCTGTTTTATCAGCCTCTTCTCGTCCATTCTAAACACATATTCATAAAATTTGAGCCGTCTTTTCTTCACTGACTCAGTCAATCTTTCGCTTTCCTGCTATGATTCTCCCCTTCCTCGTAACCTACACTGGAAGTCCACGATTCTTGGACCCATTATCTTGCAGAGGATCTTTCTCTCAAATTTCTCGGCTTCTCCTAGTCCCGACATTCCTGTCATTAGGCGGCATTCGCTAGCATACAGACACACTGTTTTAATCACTGTGTTGCAGTGTCTTAGTTTAGCTCGCCTTGAGATGGCTTTCCTCTTGTATAGAACATGTGTCCTGCGAAAAGCAGCGGCCATCTTCTCTCGCCTGGTGTAGTTGGCTTCTCTCTCGCTAGTTTTCAGCTCTACGATTTCTCCGAGGTACTCCTATCGCAAGTTTCTTTACGTCGCACCAACACAGATAGGTCTTATGGCGACGATGGGAGAGGAAAGGGCTAGGAGTGGGAAGGAAGCGACCGTGGCCTTAATTAAGGTACAGCCCCAGCATTTGCTTGGTATGAAAATAGGAAACCACGGAAAACCATCTTCATGGCTGCCGACAGTGGGGTTCGAACCCATGTCCTGGGAGCCTGCCCTCACGGGGAGGTATTGAGAAATTCCCGCCATCGTACAATACGACACATGATTGCGACCTCGCTGAGGGATCACGGTTTCACGGTGCACGAAGAGGTCTCTGGCCTAGCTACCGACGGGAGTAACAGGCGTATTGACATGATAGTCTTTCAACCAGCTAGCAAGCAAGGACTAATCTTAGATCCCACAATACGCTTCGAGTCGCACGTTGGCCAGGCCGAAGAGGTGGACGCCGAAAAGAAGTCAATTTACCAGCCAACTGTAAACTACTATAAAGATAAATATCACCTACACAATATTTCCGTCCATGGACTCATGATCGGAGCTCGAGGCACAATCTCTAAATTTATTGAACAGCCTTGGGATTCTCTCAGTCTCAGCCGGACACGACTTCACGAAATCGCTATCGCCGCAATACGAGGTTCAGTGACCATACTCCGTAATCATCTATATAACATCTGAAGAACCGTATTGCAAATTTAATCCTGAGCCTTGTGGTGATTTTTCTACCTGGCACACTAGCAAAGTCAACAGTAACTTAGAAGACAAAATACTGTGTAGTCGACATACTTTGTCCTTGTGGCAGCCTCCGCAAAGGAGAAGTTGTAACAATAATAATAAAAAAATAAAGAAAAAACCGAATAATGGATACTGGCCGCATTTAAGTGACTGCAGCTATCGAGCTCAGTCTCCGAGTTACTTGAAGCTCTCAACTCTTTCTATTATTCAATGCTCTGT
This sequence comes from Anabrus simplex, assembly GCF_040414725.1. Taxonomy (NCBI): domain Eukaryota; kingdom Metazoa; phylum Arthropoda; class Insecta; order Orthoptera; family Tettigoniidae; genus Anabrus; species Anabrus simplex. The sequence goes on from NC_090266.1 coordinate 805,147,256, forward strand.
CTTCAAGTGATGAGGGGCTGTCTTAATGTTGGTCATACATTTGTTTTTGTTTTTTCAAAGGAAATCTGGAGGCGTGCTTTAATATATTTATCTGCTCTCTAGCTGTGCCAGTGTTTCTAGACAGGATCGCAAGGTCATCTACGAATGCAAGGCAGTTGATCTTGATGCCATTTTTTTAAATCCTCCACTACATACCTGGTTGAGCAGTCCTTTCTTGTCCATTTCCTTTTCCCATTCCCGGATGATCTTCTCCAAAACACAGTTGAAGAGAACCGGAGATAGCCCATCACTCTGTCTGGACCCTGGTTTGATTTCAAACTCTTTCGAGAGCTCCCCCATGAATTTTAATTTTGAACAGGTGTCCGTTAACGTCTGCTTAATAATTTGAGTTGTTTTGGTGTCTACTCCGAATTCTACCAGTATGTCGAACAGCGCTTCCCTGTCAACCGAATTATGTGTTCTTTTGAAGTATATAAAGACCTCTACTAAACCTTTTGAGATTTAGTATTCCAGTACTCTTTTCAGGCTTCAGTTCTGCTCCACGCATGCTCTTCCTTTTCTGAAGCTCGTGTCATATTCTCCAAGCTGATGATCTATTTGCTCCACTAGCCTCGTCTTCAGTGCTTTGGATAGTGCCTTATACGTTACGGAGACAATGGAAATGCCATGATAGGTATTAGGATCAATTTTATCACCTTTCTTAGTAAAGGATGAATGAGAACAGTTTTCCAGTCAACAGGGATTCTCAGATCCTTTCCATTTCCTGCTTTTAAGTTTTATTTTTGATTTCTCCACCACTTTTCAGCATCTCTGCTGTGATCGATTCTTCACCTGCAGCTTTGTTATTCTTCAGTTTCGCATTTAATTTACGAAGTTCTATTTCATCTTTGTTTCTTTGTTCCGGATTTTTCCTAGGCCATTTATCGTTGGGTTCTTCACAGTTTAGCAGTTTCTCGAAGTATCTGCCAAGATCTCACAATTTTCATCCTTGTTCATTGCCAGTTTTCCATCTTCCCTTCGAAATCTCAAGCTTGGTGCTTGATAACTTTTTAAATGTTGCTTGGCATTCGTACAGAATTTTCTAATATTGCTATTACCGAGATCGATAGCCAGTATCCAGTATTCGGGAGATAGTGGGTTCAAACTCTACTGTCGGCAGCCCTGAAGATGGTTTTCTGTGGTTTTCCATTTTCACACCAGTCAAATGCTGCTGCTGTACTTCCATTAATGCCACGGTCGCTTCCTTCCCACTCCTATCCCTCTCCTGTTCCATCGTCGCCATAAGACCTATCTGTGTCGGTGCGACGTAAAGCAACTTATAAAAATATATATTGTTCTTGTTAAATTCTGTCTCAGTGCTGCGGAGCTCCTCAGAGATTTGGTTTCTTTCATCTTTCCGGAGGGTTTGTGCCGTCTGTTTGAGCACCGCCTTGTATGTCTCGAATTTGCCATTCGTTTCGTCTGCATATCATACCTTTTACCACGTTTGTTTGTTCTGTTATGAGCTGGCTGAAAGCTTTTCTCGAAACTATACTTCTCTTCTGACTTGTGCGTTGAAAGAATTTTTACAGTTGCTTGGAGTTTTCTGTAGTTCCCTCTCTAACTGGTCCCAGAATTCTTCCACTTTCTCTGGATTTCTTCGGTTGTCTTCGTTTATGTGGGCTTGTGCATTGAACAACGTATATCTCTTGTTGGCACATTTCAATGTTACAATGGCGAGCCTTTCAGTGGAAGAAGTCTGTTACAAAGTCAGTTATATGCCTATTTACACAAAACACTGTGCAAAGTTGCTGCAGATTACTTCCGACATTTTGTCATGGTTTCCCTTTGAAGATTCTATATTTCTCTGATTCTAGGGTCCTCATTTCCGTGAACTGTGTCTCTTGTAATGCTCGTATTAAGATATTCTGCTTTTCCATCTCATCCGGAGTCCGTTTTAGTTTTTTTTTTCCAGTCTGTAGCAGAGTCTGTATGTTGATCGTTCCACAATAGTGATGCTTCTCAGTTCGCAGGCTTCTGGTGACAGCCATCCTCATATTTGTCATTATTTCGTCATTTGTCTGGCTACCAGACTGCTTCGACTCCATCTTGCATGCTGGTACAGACTACCTGGAATCCGAAGGCCTCTGTACGCCTCCTAAAACGACGGTGGATTTCCGTAACCGGGTACCACCTGGGTTAGTTCTTTTCGAAAGCGTTTCCATCATCCATCATTGTAAGATTGTGGGGACAGATTGCTCCATCCGTTGTTACAACTGCGGTTGTGAGCCTTAGAGCCAGTTTGTCCACCCACTCAGCCGTTGGGAAACTCCACTTCCTCCATCGAGGCCGTTGACTGCACTCCTCTTTGCCTCAGTTAATCCACGGGTGTTTATTCGGCTAAGCCTTATTCACACCTATCCTGTATACGTAGTCTACAGGACGACCCCTGTTAGCCATTGGGACACACCATGTCGGGGTGGAGGCCTCCTACCCCAGTTTCTGACGAAATGTTACGGCCTGCCCTTACTCAGTTCAGAGCAGAACACCCGCGCAATTTAACCGGACACGGCAAAATTACCTTTTATTATTATTTGAAACGAAAATGTAGGTTAATGTGTTTAGAATTTAACGTAAAAATTGAGGTCCTGTGCCTATGATCGTGATGTTAACAGTGACTGCGACGTTAAATTACATTCTTTGTGTTTAATAGTAATAACAATACTAATAATGATAAAAAATAATAAGCCATTTCCCAATTACCGAAAAGTCAATCCCGATTATAGGTCTTACCGCATTCACATCTCAAAGCTTGTTAATAAACGGTGGGTAAGCTTATCTCTGTGCTAAAAATGTACTTTCAATATCATGTAATTTTTTCATATACTGTATTAAGGAATATTAAACATAAAATACTACACTGTATTTAAATTAGTAAAATTCAATCTGTCTTCCAAATAACTGTACCTTGACAACTAACTTATTGCGATTACTTTTATAACCATTCTTCCTTTACATTTTACGATCTCTAATGTAGTTCAGCCTAAATTCTGATTGTGTTCCATTGTCGTCATGATTGGTCATCCATTCAAAATAACATGGACATTTATAAATACGCCATTATTACATACTGATGGAACTTATGTTCTTGCAGAAACAACCTATGGGAAGCTAACTAGGAATATTCCCACATGCCAAACAGAATTATAGAACAGTGTTGCCAACCCATAAATCTTTCCTCCGCTAAATTTTAGTTGAAAATCCACTGAATTCCGCTAAATTTCGAACTGAATCAAAATAGCATATACCAGCTGTTTTAATTAAAGAGATTAAATCAACACTCACGTGTTTCACAACAGGATTTCATCACCGACAATGCCTTTAAGAGCACGCCTGAGTTAGTCGGTGTGTATGCGATATAATAAATTCTTAGTACCAGCAGTTATCATGGAGATCATTTATACAGTACGTGCACCATTTAATGACATAAATGCCACTTTTAGTTGCTTAGCATTTACTCTCCTTATCCTTGCAACTGCAAGGCCAAGTCATACTATTAATTATATGCCGACACGGTCTTTACTCGTAGCCATGATATCAATGTTACTGACCATCAACGGCCGTGTAGCATATGATCCTAGACAGCCTTTAAACGGGACGCTGATTCATGCACACGAAGCCTAACGCTGTGATCCTTCACGTCAAACATTACTGTGAACTTCTGTGGAAAAGGCGATTGAGCATGAACAGACACTATATACTCGTATAAGTGTCTAGGTACAAAGGCGTTTGTTCACTGATTTAGTATATGTGACAGAAATGACCATTGGTATTTGGTTGCTAAAAGGCTGAGCCAGAGGGGCATGTGATTGAAAAGAATGAATATAGAGCTCATGAAATTACAAGCTTAGTCACAATAATTAATTTCGGGTCACAGAATATACTTGACATCAAATTTATGGCAACCTGGATTTGGATATATTGTACAGAGAGAAAATGCACCCTAAAACATTTATCAAACAAAGGATAAAAATACTACAGAAATTTCTACTTCATTATATACATGTGTGCTTTAGATGTATGCAATTCTTAAATTTCCACTTGTAGCAGAGTGAGTTAAGATTTTAGGAAATCAAACATTATAGTAACGAAAATTGTATTTTAAATTATTTAAAGATATAACTTACTAAGGCAATCAACTTTAACAAATTACAGTACTTAGAAATGTATAATATTCTGTTGAGTGATGGAGGGGGTAATCGAACACAAGTATAAATCAGCTTACGGGGCGTAATAGCCGAGTGGCATTGTCACTGGCTTGTCACCAAGGTGGCCGAGGATTGAGTCTCGATCATTGAGTGTGGTGTTTGTAAATGAAAAGTCATGCGTCTGTGGTTCGGCTTCCTAATAAAACTGAATGTCCCGTGGCTATGATCAAGATATCAACAGACGCGTAAAAACTACAAGCTTGCTTACATTTAGTGATATCCACATTATGTTCCAGTGAGGTTTAAATTCGGATATTTACAAGGCCAGTACAGCACTAGGAAGTCGGTACAGTATTCGATGAATCTTTCCCGTGTGATCCTTGCTCGATGGGAGGTGACATTATCTTGTTTACACAAAGCATTTCAATGGGAAACAGGCTGAAAATATAGGGGTAAAAATGACTGCAACGAAGTCTACGTGCGTTACACCTATCAAGAGGTACCACAGTTTCACAAATTTTCGAACTCCAACAGAACAATCCGACACCATTACAGAGTCGCCTAGAAATACACAATCTTCTCTCCATAATCTCATGAGGTCTCCACCACGCGTGACTGTTCAACAAGCCACATGTCATCAATGTACCTGTGCAGACAAAGTACCGTACCCCACTGAATGCAGCGTACTCTGTACAGTTTGTTTGCTGATGTTTTGGACGGCATCAGTGTTGGATTTGAATGTTTCATGACGCAATAAACAAAGAAACAAACCCGCGGTGCAACAGCTCATTCAAGGCCTGTTTTCACATGTAGGACTGTGCTGTGTCGTCCGCAATCGCCAAACAGTATAAACCATTCCATTTACATTGAACAGCAGTTGAGTATTTTCACATATAGGACTGTGTCCCTACCGTGTTGGTACCGTGCTGTCATGGATCGCCAAGCAGAGCGATTACGGCCCACACAGTCGTCGCCTGGTCTCAGCACAGTACCACATGTGAAAATTAGAAACGGTCGCCCTAGTGTCGCCAAGCCGGACTTCCGTCTTATTTCGGTGGTAATCGGAAGCACTCGGTCGTACGTGATCCAGTGACCAACGAGCACAGAATAACAGAGTGCGCAATGCACTGTCTGAGTACTGTGCTCGTTGGTTGAGATACATTGTGTGATAGTCTGCAGTACTAGGGTGACGCAGTTGTCTTCCTTAAAAATAGACGAACAAGTGATAATTTTAGTTCAACAACATGAATGCCTTTATAATTCTTATTTCTCTTCTTCTTTTGTTGTAAAACAATGTACGCTGCGCAGGCAATAACTACGTCTTCTTCGTTCGGATCCATGTCTCCAACCTGTGAGCACAGATGCAATGAACAAGGACCACATGACCACAGCACAGTCGCAGCACAGTCCTACATGTGAAAACAGGCCTTAAAGGTATTTGCCTATCAATAGCGATTGCTGCCCAGCCAGATGGTCAGCAGATACCGGGCACTAGAGAGCTCCAAGAGAGCGATACTTAAGGATATTAGAGATCGTTTTTTCCGGATGAGGCCTTTGCTCGCTCGGCATCGCCCGGCCGATTGCTCACCGATGAAAGAGAGCGCTCTCTATGATCCGTGTGAACTGTACCACAAATACAGTCTCTCCTGAAATAGTAGTGTGACGTGTATGTACGTGCAGTACAAGCTACGTAACAGAAGCAGTAGAGTGTAACATAGATTATTGTATTTATTGTATGTATTGTAGGAACCTTATTTCTGATATAAAAACCAAAGGCAGGCATTTATACAAGCGGATGCACATGCGCTGTCACTGCACTGTCCTACATAAGAGTCTTGCAGTGGTGTGTCAACGGCGCACTAGCCGCCAGCGTCTTGGAAAGGTGTAGCAATCTAACTGATGAGCCCACTGCTACACTGGGGCGAAACGCTGACAATTTCACGATTGGAAAAGCCTGAAGAGCTTCAGTGTTTGTGATCATTGTATTTATTTATTCAATGATCTTTATTTTCAATACGAGCTATTATGTGTGGTAAAAAAATGAAATGGCGTATGACTTTTAGTGCCGGGAGTGTCCGAGGACAAGTTCGGCTCGCCAGATGCAGGTCTTTTGATTTGACACCCGTAGGCGACCTGCGCGTCGTGAGGAGGATGAAATGATGATGAAGACGACACATCCACCCAGCCCCCGTGCCAGCGAAATTAACCAATTAAGGTTAAAATGAGTCCACCTCTGTGGTGTAGTGGTTTGTGTGATTAGCTGCCACCCCCGGAGGTCCGCGTTCGGTTCCCGGCTCTTCCACGGAAATTAAAAAAGTAGTGCGAGGACTGGAACGGGGTCCACTCAGCCACGGGAGGTCAAATGAGTAGAGGTGGGTTCGATTCCCTCCTCAGCCATCCTGGAAGTGGTTTTCCGTGGTTTCTCACTTCTCCTCCAGGCAAATGCCGGGATGGGCCTAACTTAAGGCTACGGCCGCTTCCTTCCCTCTTCCTTGTCTATCCCTTGCATTCTCCCCATCCCCCCACAAGGCCCCTGTTCAGCATAGCAGGTGAGGCCGCCTGGGCGAGGTACTGGTCATTCTCCCCAGTTGTATCCCCGACCCAATGTCTCATGCTCCAGGACACTGCCCTTGAGGCGATAGACGTGGGATCCCTCGCTGAGTCCGAGGGAAAACCAACCCTGGAGGGTAAACCGATTAAGAAAGAAAGAAAGGTTAAAATTCCCGACCCTGCCGGGAATCGAACCCGGGACCCCTGTGACCAAAGGCCAGCACGCTAACCGTTTAGTCATGGAGTCGGACATCATGTGTGGTAAAATCAATATGGAGGTTATAATGTCAGATTGTTTTATGCTATTCTTTGCGGAAATTCACCCCGTTTCCCAGCTGATTACCAGCATTTTTCTTTTATTGAACCGCTAACTCTTTTCTTGTATTTTAATGAATGAAACCTCATGGACACAGTAGAATATATACTCGTATTAGATTCTTTATGTAATGGACCTTTAGTCAATCTTTTTTTTTAATTTTCTGCCCACAAATTAATAGTAGCTAGAACTGCTTTTTCTGCCATTTTAAATCTTTCTGATATTATTTGCTCCCTGATCTTGAGAGCTCGGGCCTTTTGTTCTAAGGTCACTCAAAGTTCAACAGCATCAACATAAAAATATTTTGATCTGAAATCAACAGCTTTCTGAATTAAGTTTGTGAACTGTGGACTATTGAAGATATTAAAATAATAGTCTTATATCTGTAGCACATACTTCAACGCAAGCATCTCGAAAATTTCTTTCATCTCGCGCGTTATATGAGCTTCATTCGTACTAAAGCTCGATTGGGAACACAAGTGTGTTGCAAGAACGGAGGGCCAAGCTGTCTTCTTAAAAAAGAAAACATGTTTTATATCAGAGGCACTGGACGAATCCTGTGTATTTTAAAGTCTTATTGTTCTTTACTTTTCCTAATTTAGTTCAAGCAGAGCTTCTAACTTGGTTAGTGTGATTAGCTGTCATCCCCGGAGGACCGGGTTTGATTCCGAGCTCTGCCACGAAATTTGAAAAGTAGTATGAGGGCTCGAACGGGGTCCACTCAGTCCCTGGAGGTCAACTGAGTAGAGGGGGGTTCAATTCCCATCTCAGCTATTCTCGAAGTGTTTATCCCACTTCTCCTCTAAGCAAATTCCGGGATGGTACCTAACTTAAGGACCTTGCAACTGTTTTCTGAGACGCCATGGGCATTTTATTAGTTGATTCCCCCACTCTGATCGGAAAACAGTGAATGCTGTCTTCTTCTGCTAACTTCCGGATGATGCAAAAAATGCCCACCGCAACAAACGACGTCTCCATGGTAATTCAAGGCCTCATACTGCTGCTTTAACACGCGATAACCTGGAAGAAATACAATGGACACCAATGCACATCTTTTTTTTTTTTTTGCTAGGGGCTTTACGTCGCGCCGACACAGATAGGTCTTATGGCGACGATGGGATAGGAAAGGCCTAGGAGTTGGAAGGAAGCGGCCGTGGCCTCAATTAAGGTACAGCCCCAGCATTTGCCTGGTGTGAAAATGGGAAACCACGGAAGACCATTTTCAGGGCTGCCGATAGTGGGATTCGAACCTACTATCTCCCGGATGCAAGCTCACAGCCGCGCGCCTCTACGCGCACGAATGCACATCTTATGCCCGGATTTATCGCCCTACAGTTTTCATTGTTTAGTCCACTCAAAGAGACGTAGAGGGAACAGCAATTCGATGATACTGCGGGATTAGAGGAATTCGTGCGCAACTGGCTGCAAACATATCCTCGTTCTTTCTTCGAGGATGGAATAAAAAGCTGCCAATACGATGGGAAAAATGTATTCCTAAATTAGGAGGTCATGTAGAAAAGTGAAATGCTGCTTTTTCCCATCTTAGCTGAATCCCTGCTGTTAATTATATTGAAATTCCACTTCCTTCCACAGTTAGAAGGAAAATTACTCGAATGTATTTATTAACGATTATTAGAGGAACATCAGAACTTTACTTCGGATATGAGCAGTGCTTGAGTTTCTGTTTGTATTTCTGGTACATACTTTAAGATTACAGGTCGGGCTGAGTGGTTCGGACAGTAGAGCGCCGGCTTTATGAGCCCAAGCTGACGGGTTTGATCCCGACTCAGACCGCAGCGTCGTTGAAAACCAATTGTTTTCTTCTTTTAAGTTGCTTTACGTCGCACTGAAGATGCTCAAAATAAGCCAGCCTCATGTCAGTAGATTTACCGGCACATAAAATAACTCCTTTGGAACAAAACTGCGGCACCTCTTGTTTTCGCAAACCGTAAAAGTAGTTAGTAGTGAGAATTTCCTAAGTCACTGACTAAATTTACAAATATTATATAAAACTGCATTTAACTTGAAAAATCTGAAAATTAACATTCATTAAATAAAATACACACTCGTCGGACCTTGTACTCACACTTACTTGTTACCTGCTTACTTACACATACGTTATTTGAAGGGCGCCAGCTGCCACTCAGTACAGCAATAATAGAATGAGACTCTTGACTATCTCTAGGGTGTGGGGTAATAAGCTTACTTTTGACAACATACCATGTAAGTTCTGGGAAAAGGAGATTGGCGTTCGGTTTCCCCATTAATTTTGAGGTTAAGATATTTTACTGTAATTGAAATAAAACTATGAATTCGTTTGATAGAACAAAATATATTCTTTAAATAATATATAAAAAATAGTGAGTCTTGTTGCGATAAAACAGATGAGAATATGAAATTATGACATTGCAACTGAAAGAAACTAGGCATGAATTTGAATTCTTCTTGACCGGACATTTAACAATTTATACGAAATATTTCCCTCACTGATTCACTTGACTGTACCTTCAACACTTTAAGTGTAATTACGACGTAATCCATTGATCTGGTGTTTACTGTAGATGTGTCACGCCTAACTTGGTGATACATCCTTGTGACTGCTTCTTCTCCATATCATCTGACTTCTTTGTAAGTCAATATGGTATTACCTCTTGGCAGGTCCAGGGTTGCCCTCTCTGACTCCATGGTAAGCCCTTGCGCCCGTGTCTTCCACTAAGTGACGGACCAACTAACTTTTGGCCTCACTCTCTCAATGACCAATGATTAATAGCTCACTGAGTCTTCTCCATCTCTCGTTCACACTCGTTGACTGACCGACTGAGGCCTCTTGATCTAGTAGACTTCTTCAATGTACTGCTTCCGTTTAAATAACGACTGGCGCTACAATATGCATCCACCTTATATAGACGTTGGTTGACACAGCTACGTAATCTCCAGAAATAACAATGACATACTCCCACCTACGCGACAGATATTACATACAGTGGTGAAATAGCCCGGGGCGGCCGACTCTCTGAGCGCATATTCTAAAAGCTCACGATGACGTAGCCATAACTTGGCAATGACTTGGCAGAATCGCCACCAATCTTGCACAATGTACCAACGTCACATCCAATCTCTGATATATACAACAATTCTCACTGTACAGGTATTGAGTGTTATTCTACACATACGTATATATGCATACATCTAAGTACAATCCTGCAAGCAACAGGCATTGCAAAATCGAATTGAATAAGACTGATAATTACAATAATAGTAACAATATCGCAGATAACATAATAATAATACTGACATAATAATAATAATAATAATAATAATAATAATGATAATGATAATAAAATACAGATAACATCATACAATAATAAAAATACAGATATCATCTTGTAATGGGATTTGAACCGTTACAATTCGCCTCCCTCATAAATAAATCGAAGAACAAAGAATCGATTGATTTATGAACAAAATTATATATATAACACTGACACAGATAAACACTTTAAATGAGTATACCACAATAATTTTCTTTTTCACATCCATACATTTTATAAAATATCACAAATATGAGAATTTTTCTCGCACATTGCCATCGTAGATAACTGTTCATTGTCCCATTCTCTTTTTCTCTCATACAAATCACAAGAGTACAGCACTCAATTTAACACATACAAATAATTTTAAATGATTACACTACATTCTTCTTTTTTAACATATCAAAACGTTTTGTGAAAATTCACTTATATGAGAACTTTTCTCGCATATTGTTATCGCAGTTAACTGTCCAATGTCCTGTTCTCCGCTTTTGCCACACAGAACATGACAATGTAGCACTTATTCTTCCAATGCACCAATACGACACTTGGTTCACACGCAAATCGCAGTTGTTAGTTTTATTTTGCCAGTTTCTCACAAAATTAATCATTTCCATTTTTTTATCTCAACAAATCTCACGTGAAGTACTTCCTTAAATAATACTATAAATAGCGACAATATCCCCTTCCTGAATTTATAAGAATATGCACACTCCCCGATACGGTTCACAATAGTGAAATACCCCGGATACAAAAATTAACTTCGACATATTTCCCGCCTCTGCAGATGATGAAAATAGAATTCTGAGTAGCACTCTGTCACTCAAACGAATCAATTTTGCCCTTATTAACTTACATATCTCAAGAAATCACATCCTCCTTGGCAACAATAATTAAAGAATCAATACTATGGCTACAAGATGGTTCAATTGCACCGTAATCCAGCATAATGTTTATCTGTTCTTCGACGTCACTAGCATATTTAAGTTGACTGGGGTACTTACCTCCCACAATGATAAATGGTCATGTCCTACAAATTTATGTTCATATACGTGTTCTTCCTCACCACTAAATACATCTCGATGCTTACCTAACATCGAACACAATTACTCCTCCTGTAATTCACTCAAATTACCTCACGTCACTGCCTCATACCGACTATCCCTCGGATACTGGTCGTACAGGCACGTAACACACCCAACAAAACATTTCCTCTCAGTAGGAACAACTTCACTTACCTCTCACCTATCTTTAAAGAACACACGTTACCAAACACTTACCTCAGACCATCATAATTAACACGTACTTCTTTGCTAGTTTCCTCCCAGAACAAACACACACTACCTAAATCAAAGTCTTCTCTACTTCCATGATTTGCAACCAAGTCAGCCCCTAAAACAACTGAATACACAAGTTTTGGTACAACAAGGCGTGGCTGAAACTAACAATTATCTTCAATTATGATTGGTACCGCTATCATTTTATTTACTTTCTGTGACTTACCCAACGGCTGTTATAATATCTAATAGAACCTTCCCTTACCTTCTTCATATCACAATTTCCATCATCGACTACCTCACTACTTACATCATATTCTCAGTATTATAAGTACTTACATCACTTACCAGAACACTTCTTACGTCTAACTTACTGCTACCATTAATTACTGCATGATCTACGACTACGGCACTACTTAAATATCTCACTTAACATTACTTAGGTCACAATCACACTATACTTCAATCTACTTTCACTACATAACTACTTATACTAAATACCAGTTCATCTTCTACCTTTGGACTGTTCACTTAATTTACCCGATTCCCTGTGAATCTGAAATTCTCTGACTCGATAACGACACCTGGATAACATTCATATTAAGACTATCATAGTCTCTCTGATAACTCAAATTCTCTGACTCGATAACGACACCTGGATAACATTCATATTAAGACTATCATAGTCTCTCTGATAACTCAAATCCGTACGCCTCCCATCTTCCGATTCTCTCTTATTACTCTTCTGACCTTCTCTCTCATAACTCAAATCCATACGCCTCCCATCTCCCGATTCTCTCTGATTACTCTTCCGACCACTATCACCATCAACACAACTATTAATCCTCTGCGGATCATGATTACTACCTCTTCTCTGAGACACGGCTAACATTTCCCCCCCCCCCCCCCTCTCACTACTATACTACTTTCCCCAGACATCATGCGCTCTCTCTCTCGCGCGCGCCCTTGCACACATTCCTTCCAAAGCCTATCAATGAACTCTTTAATCTCTCCTAAATTAGACATATTATCCCAGTACACTCGAAACCATATTCTACTTTCACCGATAAAACATTCGACAAGACATCCAGCACGTATTCCCTTTCAATAACATTATTCCTCAACTTCCTTGCAAATCTTTTCTCAACTACTTTTACCAATTCTATAGTACTGAACTGTTTTCCAGAAAACTTGGTTAAATCACGATCCCTACTGAACAAACCACTCGCTACTAGCACCTCTACCGCCGTTTTACCTGTAACTTCATGCCGTATCACTTCCTGGCAACTCAAAATTTCTTCTTCCGCTCCCCTCTCAGCGTTCTCTTCCACTATTCTCATGTCTTCCTGCAATTCTTCCTCTCTCTCTCTCTCACCTGCTGTGATGGCGTTTCCTGTTCGTTCCGTAGTTCACTGACTTCCACAAGTTTGCTTTCAATTTGTTCAATTCTACTAATCTGTTCCCTCGTATCTTCCCTAACTGCATTGTAAATTTTGTCCAATCTTTTCTCGACTAGCTCCTGAATTTCTTCCTGATTTCTAGAACTTTTATCACTTAATTCTTTGATATTATCTGTACAAGTTCCTTTGACATGCTCAATTTGAGTATGAATATTGCTCCGATCCAATTCTATTTCACCTTCCATTTCAACACACTTTTCATTTGACTTACTTTCTAACTTAGATGTTTGATTATTTATCTCTAATATCTTAGTATCTATATTACTAACGATCACATTACAATTTTGGTTATTGCTGCTAATTAATTGATCCATTTTGCTACTCACAGAGTTAATCAGTATATTAAAATTTTCATTACTAGTACTAATTAATTCTTTCATCTCTTTCTTATTATTTTCACTACTACTACTAAATAATTCTTTCATCTCTTTCTTCTCTTTCTTATTTTCATTACTGAGCTCGGTAAATCTGGCCATCAGCAAATTTAGAAAATCTTGGTTCATTCCCCCCGCGATTTCCTTTTGGGTTTCAGTGTGCTTCTCAATTTCTGCACTTTCCTGAATTACCATAGAAGCTTCCATCGTATTCACCTGCTCCCTACTCTGAATATCACCTTGGATGTCCGCAGAAGCAATGACCTCGTCGTCACATGACTTGTTATTGTCTTCCTTGTCCATCTTTGGTTCACTAGTGATAGTACGCGATCTCAAATTAATTTCCCTCTTCAAATCCCTTGACATATCCCCAAAATACAAATATATATCACAAACTTACACTCCTTACATTTACCGGTAATAATTTCCGTTGGCTTAAATTGTGCATACTCCTCCCAAAATGAACCTATGATATGCTGTCTTTCAGAACAAATTCTGAATTTATTCGAGTCCCACGCTGCTTCGACACATTGAGAATTTCCTAAGTCACTGACTAAATTTACAAATATTATATAAAACTGCATTTAACTTGAAAAATCTGAAAATTAACATTCATTAAATAAAATACACACTCGTCGGACCTTGTACTCACACTTACTTGTTACCTGCTTACTTACACATACGTTATTTGAAGGGCGCCAGCTGCCACTCAGTACAGCAATAATAGAATGAGACTCTTGACTATCTCTAGGGTGTGGGGTAATAAGCTTACTTTTGACAACATACCATGTAAGTTCTGGGAAAAGGAGATTGGCGTTCGGTTTCCCCATTAATTTTGAGGTTAAGATATTTTACTGTAATTGAAATAAAACTATGAATTCGTTTGATAGAACAAAATATATTCTTTAAATAATATATAAAAAATAGTGAGTCTTGTTGCGATAAAACAGATGAGAATATGAAATTATGACATTGCAACTGAAAGAAACTAGGCATGAATTTGAATTCTTCTTGACCGGACATTTAACAATTTATACGAAATATTTCCCTCACTGATTCACTTGACTGTACCTTCAACACTTTAAGTGTAATTACGACGTAATCCATTGATCTGGTGTTTACTGTAGATGTGTCACGCCTAACTTGGTGATACATCCTTGTGACTGCTTCTTCTCCATATCATCTGACTTCTTTGTAAGTCAATATGGTATTACCTCTTGGCAGGTCCAGGGTTGCCCTCTCTGACTCCATGGTAAGCCCTTGCGCCCGTGTCTTCCACTAAGTGACGGACCAACTAACTTTTGGCCTCACTCTCTCAATGACCAATGATTAATAGCTCACTGAGTCTTCTCCATCTCTCGTTCACACTCGTTGACTGACCGACTGAGGCCTCTTGATCTAGTAGACTTCTTCAATGTACTGCTTCCGTTTAAATAACGACTGACGCTACAATATGCATCCACCTTATATAGACGTTGGTTGACACAGCTACGTAATCTCCAGAAATAACAATGACATACTCCCACCTACGCGACAGATATTACATACAGTGGTGAAATAGCCCGGGGCGGCCGACTCTCTGAGCGCATATTCTAAAAGCTCACGATGACGTAGCCATAACTTGGCAATGGCTTGGCAGAATCGCCACCAATCTTGCACAATGTACCAACGTCACATCCAATCTCTGATATATACAACAATTCTCACTGTACAGGTATTGAGTGTTATTCTACACATACGTATATATGCACAGTCAGAAAACATCTTGAGGCAACCTCTGAGGCTCAATACCTTAGTTGTAACTATGAGATTGACAAAGATCAATCTCCCCATTATCTTCAACTTACTAGCATGATGGCAACGTCAGTTAATGATACTACTACCCCAGGCCCTAGTATTCATACTAGGTTTTCTCGGTCATCGGATTCTGGGGGACCGAGAACATCATGCGGGAATGTATCGGAGCTTCCCAAATCTCTTCGCCCAAAGGAAAAACATTTTATTGGCACTTTAAACATCAACACGCTTCGCAAAATTGGAAAGTTGAAGCACTTAACAGACACATTAGACCAACTCAACATCCAAATTCTGGCACTCCAAGAAACTAGGTACAGTGACGAAAATCATTTTGAATCAGGAAACTATAGAATTTATAAAGGTAAACCAGCTACCCTCCTCCCTAACAAAATATTACAATTTGGCACTGGTTTTGCAGTGAGAAAAAATATCACAAATTCGGTATTATACTTTACATCTCCTTCTGAAAGAATTTCGCTAATGACAATCAAATCAGGAAACAAAGCTTATACACTAATCAATGCACATGCACCTACAAACAATTACAATCAAAAAGACCCACAGAAGGTAGATGACTTCTGGGAATTACTAGAAGAAACTACAGCCAAAGTTCCAAAACATCATGTCAAAATTCTGCTGGGGGACTTCAATGCACAAATTGGCAAAGAGAAGAAATTTAGGACCACTGTAGGACTTTACCCTGCTCACAAAAGAACCAATAAAAATGGAGAACGTTTAATTGGCTTCTGCGAGAATTTTGATCTAAAATTGATGTCAACCCATTTCCTGGCACTTCCACAAAAGAAAATGACATGGAGATCCCCGAACATGCATTTAGGAGAATTTCAACTAGACCATGTGGCTATTTCCAAGAAAAACCAAAAAGAAATTATGAACGTTAAAGTCAAAAAGGGAATTATTGACTCCGACCACCACCTATCTCTTGTTAAAGTAAAGTTTCAACCCAACAGGAAGAAAACCAAAACAATCAGGAACCCAAGAATCGACCCTGAATTTCTGAGACAGAACTCAGACAATTTCCTTGCGAATATCTCCAACGATGCTCCTTCAAACTGGCTAGAACTCAAGGACACACTCTTGAAAGCTTCACAAAACATCAGCAATCCCCCAAGGAAACGCAAACACAGGTGATGGAATGACACCTGTGACAAGGCCATAGAAGTCAGAATTAGGTCCTGGCTAAACTGGAGTTCCCAGAAAAATTGATGAAAATCGTGATGAATTCTTCAAAACACAGAAACAAACCTCAAAAATCATCAGATCTGAAAAACGAAAATATGATCAAAACAGACTGGTAGAAATAGAAGATGATTTCAAGAAAAACAATACACGGAACTTCTACAGAACATTCAGAGAAGAATTATCCAATTACCAGGCACCTAGTCTCTGTTTCAAACGTACAGATGGGACTTTGGAAACAAGTAATAAGGGAAATTGTGAACTCCTAGCAAACCATTTCATGGACCTTTTAAACTGTGAATCTCCAAAGGAACAATTCACCTATGAAAAACCAACACCTAATCCAGATTCAGAACCCCCCACATTACAAGAAGTCAAACAAATAATCAGAGATTTAAAAGACAACAAAGCACCAGGAGAAGATGGAATAATCGCTGAAATGTTGAAAATTGGTGGTGACAAACTGGCCCAGAGTATTCAAAAAATCTTACAGGACATTTGGTTTTCTGAAGAAATTCCGGAGGATTGGAAATGCGCATTGATTCACCCACTTCACAAGAAAGGTGACAAATCAGATATTAACAACTACAGAGGAATTTCTCTCCTCTCACTCGTATATAAAATCTTCTCTAAAGCTCTACTTAATAGATTAGAGAAACAAACAGACCACCTGATTGGAGATTATCAGGCTGGATTCCGAAAAGGGAGATCCTGCGCAGAACAAATCCTAAACCTAAAAACCATACTACAGATTCGCAAAACCAAACAAACAGTAATCACCTTTGTTGACTTCAAAAAAGCGTATGATTCCATAGATCGGCAGACCCTGTTCAACATACTAGAGGAATTTCAAGTCGACAGGAAAACGAGGGAATTGATTAAACAAACTCTGACCAGCACAACATCAAAAGTTAAGTTCTTGGGAGAAATTTCTGAACCGTTCGAAATCAGAACTGGCGTCCGACAGGGAGATGGACTATCCCCACTACTATTCAATTTAGTTTTGGAAAAAGTGATTCGTGAATGGAGAAAAGAAACTAAAGGTATAAACATTGGCAGACTTCTTAAAGACAAAATTCACCTTGACTGCTTAGCTTTCGCAGATGACCTTGCGATCCTTTCAAACAACAGACAAGAAGCAATCCAATCCATAGAAAAGTTGAATGAAATAGCCGCAAAAACCGGACTTCAAATTTCATTTGAAAAGACGCAGTTTATGGAAGGAACTAAATCAAGATTCGACAATCAACCATTAATCACCAACTGTGGAATAATTTCCCAAGTAGACAAATTCAAATATCTAGGTGAAATTATTCAGCCAGCAGGGTTAAATCAGGAAGCTAACAAAGAAAGAACTGCTAAACTGCAAAGGGCTTACAAAATCACATGGAACAGATACAACAAAAGATGTATATCAAAAAATGCAAAATTACGACACTACAATACAGTCATCAAACCAGAGGCACTTTATGCATCTGAAACACTGATCATTGGCGGCAGGTCACAAATGAAAAGCATTGAGAAACAAGAGAGGAAAATTCTCAGAAAAATCCTAGGACCAAAGTTCGAAAGTGGAATTTGGATGAAAAAGAAACCACACGAAATTTTTCAATTCACAGAAATAATCACAGATACCATCAGAAAGAGACGACTAAAATTCTACGGACACCTACACAGAATGGATAACAACAGGCTGACAAAGAAAATTCTAAATCTAGCTCTAACCCTGAAAATCCGCAACAATTGGTTAGCAGAAATTCATGAAGATCTACAAGAAATGGGTATTGAGGACGAAACCGTTCAAGATAGAATGAAATTTAGAAGCTTAGTAAACAAACATAAATTTGCAGAGAAACCAACAAGAAAAAATACAGGCTGGACAGAAACACGCAGAAAGGAACACAGTGAAAAAATGAAGAAATATTGGGAAGAAAAGAAGAAGAAACATTGTGCAAAATAAGTTCAAACGCGCTCCACAGCTGGGCACAACGAATCAAAAAATAATGATAATAATAATAATAATAATAATAATAATAATAATAATAATAATAATAATAATAATAATAAAATACAGATAACATCATACAATAATAAAAATACAGATATCACCTTGTAACGGGATTTGAACCGTTACAGTAGTATGTAAAACCAGATTATCATAAGATTACATTCCATTTACACCGAGCCGATTACTTCATGGTTGTGTAGCTGCAAGTCTGTATTCGAGAGATGATGGTTTTGAACCCCAACGGAGACAAGCCTGAAGATGGTTTTGCTTGGCTTCCGATTATCGTACCAGACAAATACCAGGAGTGCACCTTCATTAAGGTCACATCCGCTGCCTACCCCGTCCTAGCCGTTTTCAATCGCAGCGTCGTTGAAAACCAATTGTGTTTTTCTTTTAAGTTGCTTTACGTCACATCGACACAGATAGGTCTTATGGCGACGGTGGGACAGGAAAAGGCTAGGAGTGGGAAGGAAGCGGCCGTGGCTTTAATTAAGGTACATCCCAGCATTTGCTTGGTGTGAAAATGGGAAACCACGGAAAACCATCTTCAGGGCTGCCTACAGTAGGGTTTGAACACGCTATCTCCCGAATACTGGACAATGGCCGCACTTAAGCGACTGCAGCTATCAAGCTCGGTACCAATTGTGTTAATCCGGCGTTAAATATCGAGCAAAACAATGAAAACCACTCCATTTACATAGAATGACTGAGCGAGTTGGCCGTGCCTTAGAGTCACGCAGATGTGAGCTTGCATTCGGGAGATAGTGGGTTCGAACCCCACTGTCGGCAGCCCTGAAGATGGTTTTCCGTGGTCTCCCATTTTCCCACCAGGCAAATGCTGGAGCGGTACCTTCTTTGAGGCGACGGCCGCTTCCTTCCCACTTCTAGTCCTTGCCTATCCCATCATCGCCATAAGACCTATCTGTGTCGGTGCGACGTAATGCAAATTGTACAAAATATGCATAGAATGAATTATCGGAACGTTTATAAGTTCGTCTAACTAATAGTAATGTTATTGGTTTTACATCCCACTAACTACTTTCGGAGGCGCTGAGGTGCCAGTATTTTTTTCCGCGGGTGATTTTTGCACTGCTAATACCGGGCAAGTTGGCCGTACGGTTAGGGTCGTGCAGCTGTGAGCTTGCATCTGGGAGATAGTGGGTTCGAACCCCACTGTCGGCAACCCTGAAGATGGTCTTCAGTAGTTTCCCATTTTCACACCAGGCAAATGTTGGAGCTGTACCTTAATTAAGGCCCCGGCCGCTTCCTTTCCACTCCTAGGTCTTTCCTATCACATCGCCGCCATAAGACGTATCTGTGTCGATGCGACGTAAAGCAAATAGCAAAAAACAAAAAAACAAAAAATCAATGCTAATAAGTCTACCGGCACGAGACTGGCGCATCTGAGCACTTCTCTAAATACCACCAGGATCGATCCCGGCGTCTTGGAACGCAGAAAGGCAGCGATCTACCACTTGAGCCACTCAGCCTGATTTGGTTTAATTCGTAGGGCCACACTCTCCACCACGATGGAAGTACGGCTCCGTCGTTGAGTGGTAGCACACTGCCTTTTGATCTGAGCGGTCCTGACTTCGATTTCCGGATGGCTAATTTCGATGGTTCTTTTAATGACTCTTCTGTCTCTACACTTCCTTGCAACTCACAATACCAAAAGTATAATTACACGAACCAGTTGGCGGTGAAACATGCACGCACCTCAATGGAACATTGTAAGAAGGAAATTTACTTTTACGACTTACTAATTACTTTTGTTTTTCAGAGACGCCAAAGGCCAGATTTTTTTCTCACAGCAGTTCTTTGACGTGGTGGTAAATCTACCGGTACGAGACTGACATACTTGATCACCTTTAAATACCACTGGACTGAACTGGGAACGAACCCGTGAACCTTGGCTCAGAAGGTCATCGCTCTACACTTTGAGCTTCTCAGCTCGAAAAGAAGGAAGGAAGGAAGGAAGGAAGGAAGGTAAACCAAATAATAATTCCCTGAGCCAAGTCGTAAAGTTAGAATCTTATCTCAGTGAGCGGGTAAGGTCATCAACTTTACAATTTACTTCAGATATAATTGGTACTGCCATTTTTAGTGTGATTATCATTGGAGTATTTCACACCCGCTTTGAGTGAATACTACAATAGTGACATACAATTTCCTCGTGGTGCTAACCGGGTTATTTCCAAACAAATACAGTTAAACACAGGTTTAAAGGCATGTTACATTTACCAGAGACTGGTGGCTAAAGGTGACCCAAGCAATACTGTAATTATTTCACAAATACTACGATAACGTATCTGTAGTAAAGAAGACGGATGATGAAAGGAGTCCCTAGCACTTCCAAGGAACCAACGGCAGCGTTACTCAAGAACTGGTGGAGTCTCTCTGTCGCCGTTATGCTGTCGTACCCAGTCACTATCAGATTACTACATCCAGAAGATTAATTATATTTTTATGGGGCACTGATCGGTGAGCAGAGATTTCATGGAAATTGGAAGCACTGGTCATGTGGTCTCGCACGTCAGCAGAAACACATCATTACACTTTCCTAGGAATAGTAGCATCAATGACCTCAAGTTGTAATAATTTTCAGTCTCGAGATAGGGAACAAATTTTCCACCATAGTTATCTACGTGACTGAAACGTTGAAGGATAATAATAATAATAATAATAATAATAATAATAATAATAATAATAATAATAATAATAATAATAATAATAATAATAATAATAATAATATACCTGGCGAGTTGGCCGCGCTGTTAAGGCCGCACAGCTGTAAGCTTGCATCCAGGAGATGGTGGGTTCGAATCTCACTGTCTGCAGCCCTGAAGATGGTTTTCCGTGGTTTCCCAGCAGGCAAATGCTGGGGCTCTACCTTGATTAAGGCTACGGCCGTTTCCTTTCCACTCCTAGACCTTTCATATCCTATAATAATAATAATAATAATAATTAATTAATTAATTAATATCGTGTGGCTATTTCTAGCCGAGTGCAGCCCTTGTAAGGCAGACCCTCCGATGAGGGTGGGCGGCATCTGCCATGTGTAGGTAACTGCGTGTTATTGTGGTGGAGGATAGTGTTATGTGTGGTGTGTGAGTTGCAGGAATGTTGGGGACAGCACAAACACCCAGCCCCCGGGTCATTGGAATTAACCAATGAAGGTTAAAATCCCCGACCCGGCCGGGAATCGAACCCGGGACCCTCTGAACCGAAGGCCAATACGCTGACCATTCAGCCAACGAGTCGGACAGAATAATAATAATAATAATAATAATAATAATGGTTTACGTCCCATTAATTACTCTTTTACTGTTTTTGGAGACGCCGAAGTGGCGGATTTTAGTCCCGCAGGAGTTCTTTTACGTGCCGGTAAATCTACTAACACGAGGATGACGTATTTGAGCACCTTCAAATACCACCGGATAGAGCCAGGATCGAACCTGCCAAGTTATGAAAATGGATGTGTAACTTGCAGTTCTGAATGTTTTAACAATATTGTGTGATACGGTACTCTTAAATGTAATCGGAGACCTTAATATTTCGAATTTGTAATATGAATATAAAGTGTTGACCAGCCGAGGGGGTAGAGGGGTGGTCAGTTCACCTGGAGGGAAGTGGGTTCGGTTCTCCGTCAGTAAGTCGAAAATTTAGGAACGAACTATCGAATTCTGGAAAAATACTTGGTCCTTGGGGTTCGCCCAGTCTACACTAAAAATGAGTACGGCAACTAGTCAGAGACAGCCAGGTAAAACATGATCATTCCCTCCTACTTAGTGCCGAGGTTACGAATGGGTTCCACTCCTCTACGGAGATGATTTCGCTCTGGTATCATTAAGAATTTAATATTGACTGTTTGTAATTGTGCGGTGGACTGCTTTTATATATCCTGAAGCGTAAATTGCTACTAAAATCCTATTTTGACTTAATTTATTAAAGGTTTGTTACGTGTTCCGGATAGTAGACGGCGTTTTCTTATGAGAATAAACTATATACATTCAAGTACAATTTTTATTAGTAAAACTATATGATTTTCTCTCACGACTTAAGTTTATCTTTTCTGCTTGTTGTATTTGGCTATTTCATGAATACATCGGTTCACCACTAGAGTTATGGGTTCGATTTCTGGACAGGAAGTGCAGACATTTAGTAAAGAGACTCCCATTTTTGGGCAGAAATGTGGAACTAAACATTGGTGTACTCGCTGCATCATTTTTTGTAATACTAACTCCATGTGGCTATAAAGGTAGACCCGCTGAGAAGGGTGGGCGGTGTCTACCATGTATAGGAAACTGTATGTTTGTGTGGTGGAGGAGATCGTTGTGTGTGGCGCTAAGCTGCAGTAATGTTGAGGAGAGCACAAACACTCTGTCCCCGAGCTAAACCTCCACCCGTCCAGGACCACGAAGATGAAGGCCAAGACGCTGACCATTCATCCCTGAAGCTAGACATCAGTCTGTAGTGTAATATCTTTGCAACCACGTTGGTTGGAAATTGTAAATGAATAATAATAATAATAATAATAATAATAATAATAATAATAATAATAATAATAATAATAATAATAATAATAATAATAATAATTCATAATATTCATGCATGCAGATAAATGGGTGCCAGAAGTTTCTAAAGGATCCCTAAAATTTTGATAATGATTATAACAGTAATAACAGTGGTCGAGCATTGAACTTTTATCTCAAGCCGTATACATATGCTGGAAATCTGGCATTCCTTCACTGGGCCTTAACTAATACCTCCTGAAAATTAATAGGAGCATGCAATTAGGCTGCTATAAAAGAATGTAACATTTATTTATATCAACAACTGTATTTAAGTAAAATGATATAATAATAATAATAATAATAATAATAATAATAATAATAATAATAATAATAATAATAATAATAAGAGAAGAAGAATACCAGTGGAATAGTGTTTAGGAGGGATAGTGACGGGAAGAAGATTGGGAATTTAAATGAGACTATGGAGTGGGTATGTGGGAAACTGGGAATGAGATTTCTAGTTGCTAATGGGTGGCTGGGAGATAGGGATCTGCGCTCAGATGGCCTTCACTTGAACCGGAGTGGTACGTAAAAGTTGCATGTTTGTTCAGAAGAGATATAAGGAGGTCTATTCCGGGAAACGGGGTGGACTAGGGAGCGGTGATAAGGGTGGGGTTGGAACACTTGCACGGAGTGACACTTACACGGAGTGACATTTGCACGGAGCCGTTGACTCTACTTGGTGAGTCAGAAGTAGGATGGTGACACTTGCACGGAGTGACGAAGGTGCACATACATACTTGCCCCTCCTGGAAATCCAATACCACACGCGTAAATGCTTCAACATCTAAGAAAATGACTCAAAAAGTATAAAATAGTCTTCGGCTCGCCAGGTGCAGGTCTTTTTGATTTGACTCCCGTAGGCGATCTGCGGGTCGTACACCCAGCCCCCGTGCCAGTGGAACGAACCCAGAACACATTATGGTTAAACATCCCGACCCTGCCGGGAATCGAACCCGGGACCCCTGTGACCAGAGGCCAGCACGCTAACCATTTAGCCATGGAGCCGGACAATAAATTCCATAAAATGGCCGCATAATGCCTTACAAATTTATAAAATGACCTAATAATACAAAATGGCAAAAATGACAAAAATGACAAAAATGATCTAATAAATTAGCATTTTTTTTTTTTTGCTATTTGTTTAACGTCGCATTAAGACATCGAAGGTTTTCGGCGACGGAAGGGTGGAAGCTTGGGAAGGTAGCGGCCGTGGCCTTCATTAAGGTACAGCCCCAGCATTTGCCTGGTGTGAAAGTGGGAAACCACGGAAATCCATCTTCATGGCTGCCGACAGTGGGGTTCGAACCCACTATCTCCCGAATGCAAGCTCACAGCTGCGCGACCCTAACCGCACGGCCACTTGCTCGGTAATTAGAATTTCTACAATGTGGGAACTATGACAAGGATTTCTATACAAGTTAGCAATGTCTATTTAGAACCAACTGAAAGATGACATGTCATCAAAAATCCTGGCTCTGGTGATCACGGTACCGTAGTGAATTTAGATGCAATTTCTAAGTAACTGTTTATTTTATGAATGCCGGCCCCATGGTGTAGGAGTAGCGTGCCTGCCTCTTACCCGGAAGCCCCGGATTCGATTCCTGGCCAGGTCAGGAATTTTTACCTGAATCTGAGGGCTGGTTCGACGTGATTCGATTAGAATTGAGGAGCTATCTGATGGCGAGATAGCGGCGCTGGTGTATAGAGCCAAGGATAACTACCGTGAGGATTCGTTGTGCTGACCACACGTCACCTCGTAATCTGCAGGCCTTCGGGCTGAGCAGCGGTCACTTGGTAGACCAAGGCCCTTCAAGGGCTGTTGCGCCATGGGGTTTGTTTTTCTTGTCAATTTTATACATTGTAAGAGACATCTAGCCGACTTAGCGCCGTTTCCAGGGAACACCACAGGGAGGTAGTCTCTTTGCGTTCCTCATAGATATATTTTTTTCATTTTATGCAAGTTCATCAAGTTTTTTATTTTTTAAGTGCTGATTCAAGATATTTGCATGGCTATGCAGTGATATTCCATTGTCACGTTTTCTCTTTATTAATTATGATTCAAAATATTTATATATTTAAATATTTACATGATTTACAAATCTTGTAATATTCCAGGGTAGTTTCACTGCAGTTTCTGAGCGTAAGTAACACAAACTAGGAATGATCTTAGTTTGCCATCAACTTCAAGTATTTTTAAGACCTTTGAAATACTCTCATCCATCTTCACTGCTGATTTCTTTCTTCTCTTCCCATCGATATTCAAAACTATCATGTCAAATTGGTGACCGTAGTACTCTGCGTCATCTCGAAGAGTCTTGATCAGCGAATATACATTCGGGTGCGCTCTCGAAATTAAACTGTTTATTCTTTGGTTCCAGCCTTCAGAAACGTTATTGATCCGATGCCGCCTTCTACAATAGTTCCACATATTCCTTGGCATGTGCTCGTTATCCAGCCATCGATCGACGACATAGTCGTAAAACACCTGTAGATTCTGATTTTCAGGCGAGCTCTCCTGAATACATAGCCAACCATCATCAATCATTTCTAGGGAAATGTGCGCTAGTGCTGAACACATTCGAATATGAACTCTAATTTCTTCCTTTTCCCCGTACAGTAACAGTGCAGTAACAAGGCCACAATCTTGTAGTTTCCTCCATAGACATTGATTAAAATGATAGTTGCAACCATAAATCTCAGCTTGAGGAAACAGCGTTAGCTGATTGGATGATGGCGATTTCGAAGTCCATAATACGTGTCACAGGGTTCCATCCTACTACCTTGTTTTTAACAGCTTCGAACAAACGCGCATAATGTTTCCGGTTTCTTGTTTGGTAACAGCGCGTAGGCAGCTGGTATCGTGTTGGCTTCTTCCCACGAACTTCCAAGATCGGCGTGGATGTTAAGTAACTGCCCAAAATGCTTGCTTGAACTTTTGAAGGTCCCGTCGACAAGGAAGGAACAGCAACTTGATAAAGCAGATTTTCCTTTCTCGCTGGCAAACACTAATATCCTGTCTTTAAGCCCCCTGTAGTCTTCAAGTAGGAATTTTCCACCATCGTTCATTGCTATGTGTCTTTCCCGTATTATTACACCTCCAGAATCGATCGGGTCTTTTGTAGGTCCCATTCTTTTCCGTCGGATGCGATGTAATGATTGTTTGGCACTTCTATGTGATGGCGACGATGTCACAAGGTCATAGCCTCTATCGAAGAGCTGCCCTACTTCTTCGGTGTAAACTGTTGAAATCATACTGTCTGTTTCCCTTGCAGGTTTGTTTGCATTTACTACACTTTCTTTTTACTACATTCGCCGCGTCGTCCGGAATGCAAACATGACTTGTTTCGCCTAAAACTGTATTATCTTTCGTTGTTATTCTTCCTTTACATTTACTTTTCTTGAAATATACGCACCGCCAATAAGTCATTAGATCTTTACTGGTATAGTCCACAATATACTGATGTCCGTCGTAAATAAACAAAGGCGGTCTCAGTGAACTCCATAGCTGCAGAGCAATTATCACCAGTTCCACACGGAACACTAGTTGTCACACAGGTATTAACTGTAGCAATGAATTCCACTTACCGAGTGGGCCTTCCCCTCCCCTGTTTCTGGTTTTCCAACTCTCCTTGGACCTCCGTGCAAGTGTCACTGTTTGAAATAGCCATGCTTAGTAATTTTCGGGAATTTTTGGCTTTCCGTGCAAGTGTCAACACATTCCATCTCCGTGCAGGTGTCATTCCGTGCAAGTGTCACAACTTCGATAAGGGTACAGGGATCTGGAAGTCAAGCAGGGACGGCGTAAAAATGTTAGTGTTAAACTGTAGAATGATTGTAAAGAAAGGAATAGAATTAAGTAATTTAATAGACTTATTCTTACCAGATGTTGTAATAGAAATTTTCTCACGGACTGGAGTGTTTATCGTAGAGACATGATTGTAATTTTAAGTATTACATTCGGGTGAAAGAAGAATTTCTAAGCTACACAAAAGTTAAAGATGACAAACATGAAATTCATGTCGCAACGCTCATCTCTAAAGATAATAGGCAGACCTGGAAAGGGTGGCGAAGACTCTGATTCAGAATTATTTGATAAGATAATCAGCTATATGAGAAACGATACGGAAAGGAACGTGATTGTAGTGCAGGCCTTTCCAACTCGAGCACTTAGTGCTGGGGCGCACCAGCGCTGCACTTAGCAGTACCGTTCCCCTCCTTCCCCACCTCCCCCCCGCAGTGGTCTGTGCATGTGTACATAAGAGACAGTACATTGTCCGGCTCCATGGCTAAATGGTTAGCGTGCTGGCCTTTGGTCACAGGGGTCCCGGGTTCGATTCCTGGCAGGGTCGGGAATTTTAACCATCATTGGTTAATTTCGCTGGCACGGGGGCTGAGTGTGTGTGTCGTCTTCATTATCATTTCATCCTCATCATGACGCGTAGGTCGCCTACGGGTGTCTTATCGAAAGACCTGCATCTGGCGAGCCGAACTTGTCCTCGGACACTCCCGGCACTAAAAGCCATATGCCATTTCATTTCAGTACATTCATTCTCATTCTCTCTGTGTATGTGTGTCATTCTCAGTAGAATCTATTCGATAGAACAGACAGTGGAGCAGTTGGTTTCTCCTTCGTTAAAAATGTCGTTTAATCCTTCATGGGTGGATCCATATTTTGCTCTCAATACCGAAGGGAAAGCTCAATGTTTAATTTGTCATGTCATTTTAAGCGTAAAGTCTTCAACCGTTCGACGACACTACCACAATATACATGTTTCCACCAATGATGACATTGTTGGCGCAACAAGAACCGAACAAATTGCTAAGTTAAAATCGGAATTGCCAAGTTCTTCAGAGATACCTAATAACTTACTCATTAGGAATTGTTTTACTTGCAATTTAGGAGATTTATTTTCGTTTTTGGTTTTGTATTATTAAGAACTGTTTAGAATTAGACTTAGATGTGCTGCTAAGAAAACACACCGGGCGAGTTGGTGGCGCGGTTAGGGGCGCTCAGCAGTGAGCTTGCATCCGGGGAATAATAGGTTCGAACCCCACTGTCGGCAGCGCTGAAGATGGTTTTCCGTGGTTTCCCATTTTCAAACCAAGAAAATGCTGGGGTTGTTCCTTAATTACGGCCAAGGCCGCAGATACTTGAACCCAACACTTTAGAAGGCACAGTTCGAGCACGCTATGGGCTATTGTTGCTCTGAAAATTGCAAAAAAAGCGGGCGACCATTTACTGATGGTGAATTTGTAAAAGAATTTTTAATAGAGTGCTCGGAAGTACTGGGTCCACGTGCTGTGGCTCACTTTGAGGCGATAAGCTTGTCAAAACAAATCATCTCTCGTTTCTTAAATTTCACGACTTCCTGACGGGGATTCGAACCCACGTCCTTCCGGGCGAATTTAAGAGTTTGTCTACATATGAAAATCTTGGAGACTATCAGACGTCGTTACAGACTTTGCACTCTGAACTCAATGCCCGATTCAAAGAAATGAATGATATGGCACCTCAACTTGAAATATTTATGACCCCATTTTCAGCAAGTCTTGAAACATCACCATCATATTTCCAAACAGAGCTGATAAGACTGCAGTGCGACGAAATCGTAAAGGACAGGTACTACCACTACAGCGGTGGTTTAATATATTTTTACAAAGGTGTTCAACCACAAGAATTTCCAAAACTTCAAACAGTTGCCTTAAAATGTACGTCAATGTTCGGTACAACGTATGCATGTGAGCAGATGTTTTCAATTCTGAATTTAAATAAATGGAGAACTAGGACTTCTCTGTCTGATGTGGACTTAGAGGCTGTACTTAGAATTTCTACTGCCAAATCGATTATACCCATTATTGGTAAATTAGTTGCCGCAAAACGATGTCAACAATCGACTTAAACGCTAAATGTGCATTAAGGCGAACACAAAGTATGTACAGAATTAATTGTGTGTTTATATGTTCACAGAACTGTCATAAATAATATTGTTTTCATATGCTGCGCGCTGACTTGACGACCTGTGGTTCTGCCTCTGCCACTTCCCCTCCTTCCTCCACCACCTCAACGGTGCTATAGCACAGCGCTGGGGCTGCTGCCATGGGAGCACCTCAGTTGGAATCGCTTGTTGTAGTGGATGAATTCAACTTATCAAAAATGTCAACTGGGAAGGTAATGCGAACAACATGAAGCATGGCCAACAAATGGCAAATATGTTAACCGCGGATGAACAGCTGAAAAGAAAGTGATTTAACCAACGAGACAGAAGAATATTCTGGATGTAGAGCTTGTAAAACCAGGTGAGCTCTATAGAGAAACTGAAGTAAAAGATGGTATTAGTGATCACGAAGTTGTTTTTGTCGTAGTTAAAAGTAAATTTGATAGAAAGGAAGGTTTTAAAAATAGGATTATCAGGCAGTACCATAGGAGCCTGTAGCTGATAAGACAGCAATGGGGGAGTTTCTAAAAAGTAATTATGATCGATGGGAAACGTTAAATAAAAATGTAAACAGTCTGTGGGATGGGTTTAAAGCAATTGTTGAGGAATGCGAAACCAGGTATTGTCCCCTTCAAAAGTGGTAATAATTTATTAAAAAGAAAATGATTTATTTCATCAGCGTGTTGGGACATTATTTTAATCGGCAAGAGGGTGAGATTCTGTATTTCGTGCCAGTGCGAGCTAGTCACTTCGCGAACCGGTTTTTCCCGACCTACAGAGAGCACGAGGGAGCAGGGTGTAGTTCCCGTTATGTGGCCTTCAGACACATGTGTGCGTACCACGTGACACGGCGAGCAGCCTGATCTCAATCGATCAATAAATGGAAAGTCAAGTGACGTAAAACTGGAGCAGCCAATAAAAGTGACAATCTTCACTGGAATTCAACAAATCCACCAATTAGATGTAATTAAGAGACACACCTATGTCTTACGACAGGAAATTAATGGTAATTCCAGAGGAAAATTTTGTAGAGGGTTTTATACTTCTGAACGCTAAATTTGAGCATTACTCTGACTGCAGCTTCGGAAGAGACTGGACGTCGTTTGCTTCGTCGGAAGACTTTACATTGGAGAAAGCATCGAGCATTGTATAAACAGCAATTCAGACACTCGAAAAATTCACTACGATTTATTTAGGGTTGTCCTAAGATAAGTGTCTTCAGCCAAATTATAAAGCATCGAGAGTGAATCCTGGGCTATTTCTAAGACTTTTTGTTAGTTTCAGCTTTCTACAAGAACTTGAAAGAAGAAAGGTCCTGAGTTCGAGTTTACTGCAAGATGGTTATCCAGTTCCACGAAGAATACTGCAAGTTCCTGTATATCGTCAGCGCCTCCATGAGTCACTAAACATGTAAGGCATTGGACATGGGCGAGACTTCGTTCGATGGAAGGTGATGTGACCACGTGCTAGGTCATCAGCCACAATCCAGTTCACACCAGTCACATGAGTATTCTTTAAGAATTCAATTTCTTTCTATCTTTGTAAATATTTGTAAGCGTAGCCTTACTTATTCATTTAGATTTCTATTAGTTTTGCAGTAGTTTGACTTTTCATTCTTCTTTCTTTGGTGAGAGGTAGTTAGAACCTTGGAATGAGTGTGTGTTTGCTCTATTAGTTAGAAATGAGTGTGAGTCATCGAGAGAGACCTTAACTGTCCTAAGAATTTAGAAGACAGGAGAGATAAAAATTAAATGAACCCC
The DNA here is from genome assembly GCF_040414725.1 of Anabrus simplex. Lineage (NCBI taxonomy): Eukaryota > Metazoa > Arthropoda > Insecta > Orthoptera > Tettigoniidae > Anabrus > Anabrus simplex. The sequence goes on from NC_090266.1 coordinate 805,178,009, forward strand.
GCGTTAATTTTGATTAGTTTTGAAATAATTTGAAAGTTATTTGAAACAAATTAGGACAGTGTTCTAGTGTTTTTCTTCGTGTAGAATTTCATTCTACGATTGTACAACATGTTTATGGGTTCGAATTTATTTAGAGTCATCCGAATAACTTCACACGACAACTTTGCGAATGAGATTATGCACGGTCAGGAATATAATAATAATAATAATGAGTAAAAATAATTAAAGCTAATTACGGGCTAAAATGATTGAATAAGGTCATGAGTTTAATGTTAGTTATTTTTGGAAAGTATTATAGTGTGCTCACTTGATGTAAAGTAAGCCTGGGACATGGCAAATTCTCCGGACGGAGTATCGACGAATTATAGGTATATTTCTGCGCTATGAATTTGAGTATGACTTGCAGATGGGCATTATATTTTGAGTAATAATTTATGCACCCATTAGAGTCAATTTTGGGAAGAGATGTGTCACTGGACATGATTTCTTCGAGCTTCAGTGCAGAATAATTGAGAGCCACGACATTATGATGAATAAAAATAAGTGCCGCAACTCATGTACCGTAAGCGCGTATTCTATTATTTTGACCTGTGTTATAGTTATTCTACTCGCTAAATTAGGATGATTTCTGTTTAAAATACTCCTTGAACATCGTTGTATAGTTGATTTCTTTGTATAAGTGATAACCTTAATTCTATCACATTCTGAATTGATACCTGGGATGTGTGTGATAGTGTCATCTAGAGAATGATTTCCCTAATTTGCAGTAAAATCCTAAAATTAATAATAATGGGTTAGTGTTCGTATAAATAATATTATAATAATGCCGTGTACCCCTGTGTGAATGTGTGATGTGAGATTTGATCCTAATCTGTGTTTTTTTGAATATTTCATGTACGATTTTGTGATGGTAATTTTCATTATGAGCGTCAAAGTTTTGACCGACTTGTATTATTTCACGTGTCCGTAATTGGATCAATTTTGAATCTTTAGAAGATTTTATCGTAATTTAAGGTTGATTAGGGCCTAATTTACTAAGTCAAAGTGAATAAGAGAAGGCAACGTCCGTGGACTGATGTCACGAGATTTAATTGTTAGATATTGTACAGTCACTTTCTGCATAAAATTGAGCAAAAGTTAGGATGATATAAGTTCAAGTAAAATTTATTAGAAGAAGTTTATTCGATTAATAATTATAAATATGAAGTAATTGTTGAAAGGAAAGTCTAAGGAAGACTTGCTAATCATAAATTAATGAATTAGATAATTTTCAATAATTTAAATAAGGAGAAGAAAATGATCTTTTTCTTGTAAAAATAAGTGAAATCCGGAAGGGAATATATTTAATTTAAACAATTGGATTATCATCATAGGAGAAGGATATCAGATATTATTTTGTTTTTCAATCAATTTTTCAGTAAGTTAATGATTTCTATATTTATTATTGCAGAAAAGAACAATCATTGAAAATTTATTTGAGCGAGATCCCTCATGAATGAAAGCACGAGGAGAAGATGTTTTCAAGAATCAAACCCAGATTTTGTGAATTTAATTGTTTTCTTTAAAAGAGTGTTAGTTTAATAAATGTGTAAACCTATTTTAGTCTCCTTTCATTTGTCGCTAGTCCTTCATCTATCCCTGCCTTTAAAAATTTCTGCACAGCCGATAGCGAACGGTCCACCACTGAGACCCTCGCTCTCCGGCGAGCTGAGCCCGGCATAAAGGGGGCAGTATGTACCTTTAAAGGTGGTAAGGAGTGGTAGAGACCCGCTATATTATAACAGAGATTAAGGAGAATGTGCAGGTTGTATATAAACACGGTTAGAGAAGCTTGTGAAAGTAAGGAGAAATTGAGGGAACTTAACTAGGAAATTGAATCTAGCGAAGAAGTCAGCTAGGGATAATATTATGGCAAGCATAATTGGCAGTCATAAAAATTTTAGTGAAAAATGGAGGGGTAAGGCAAAAACAGGTTACAAGAAGGACATTCCAGGAATTATAAATGAACAAGGGGAGTGTGTATGTGAGGATCTACAGAAAACGGAAATATTCAGTCAGCAGTATGTAAATATTATTGGTTACAGTAATAATGTCCAGATAGCGGAGGTGACTAATACCAACGAAGTATTGGTATTTACCAAGGATAACAAAGACATTTATAATAAGATACAAAAGTTGAAAACTAGGAAAGCAACAGTTTCATTGCGACAAATTTTGAATCAAAAGGCTCGATTTTGCAGGACTAAAATTAGACCGAAATGGCACATGAAATTAGCAACTAGAATAGCATCACATAATAAATTCACAATTACACGGAACCGAAATTTCCAGGGCAACTTGAAAATCCTGGCCTTGCACACGATCAAACCTAATACTTCAGGACAAAAAGAGTTATAAGAAATACAAGTTTCTTTTTTTTTTTTTTTTTTTTTTTTTGCTAGGGGCTTTACGTCGCACCGACACAGATAGGTCTTATGGCGACGAAATACAAGTTTCAGCCGAGGGAGAATACAGAGGCAATTACAAACTGATTTCATACTATGACCTTTCAATGACCTGTAGCAATATGTCGGCCGGTCATTGAAAGTCATAAGTGAAATGAAATGTGTATCAATGACTTGGAAAAAGGTGTAACGTGTCAATGTGCGGCTTACGCGCATATTTATAAAAGAACCGATACAACTCGTAAGTGTAGAATAGACATAATGGATGAGAGCCGGTGGATCGAACTCAAGACCCCGTGGTATATGTCGAATTACGTCAAGATCAGCTTTATCTACAAGCAAGAGCTCAGTACAATGTCAGCATCAGCTGAGAAGAATGTGGCTAGACATGATATCTAGTTTGAAGTTGTAAAGGGGGCCATGGATTAGCATGAAACTTCATATGGCAAATCATCTAATGGGCCCGTGCTGACGTGTTTCATAGTAAGAAGAAGAACAATAGTGTGTGTTTTCCTTTAGCAACTTCTATGATGAAGGTTAGAGTTGTTATTCAGTTCCTCAAATGTCAAAAACACATGTATAGCTAGCATAGGATTTCTCTGCTTATGGAAAGCAACTTATTATTATTGTAAATAATAATGGAAGGAGTTCGTGTTTTACTTACTGATTACTGTATGAAGGAAGATAATTGAAGCAAGCTTAAAGATCTGGTTCTGTAATTGATAAACATAAAGAATAAGCCCAGATATAAGTTATATAATAGCCAAAATCATTTGCAAACCTCGAATTATATGTTTCCTCAGGCCAGTATCAAACTGGAATAGTGAAGATACAATTAGTGTGAAATTGTATTCCTAATTATATTGTACAAGTTTCAGGTGGCGGCCGGAGATGTTAAATCACTATCTGACCAGGGAATGTAAATGAACAACATGGAGTGCTAAACCAATATAGTGCCCTGGCGGACTCAGGCCTCTGCCGGAATGGACGGAATTACAAAAATGATGATTAAACCGCTGCGGAATTACCATGAAGAAGCCAGATAAGTTATTGTACTTGTCTATCTTTTGCTTTCCTAGAATGCTTTAGTAGCGTTAGTCCTTTTGTCAATGTCACGTAGGTGACAAGGGGGTGTTAACTTGAACGATCTAACAGATTTTCGGTTGTATCTGTCGGGTCGCGATTGATCATACGTGGGTAAATATTGTATGCCGTCAATTACCGTGGATGAGACGTTTTACTGCGTTGTGTCCGTATTATTTATCGCTGCGAAACAAAAATAATATCATTTACTACAGGTAAGTTGCAGTGTGACAGTGTGTGTGAAATATTGGTGCGTGATCTTGGTATAATTCCATGATGTGATATGGATGTTCATTAAGGTGTATTAGGTAATGTTCATGTATAATGTTAATAAGACTCTTCCTTAATATTGCTTGTGCAGTTAGGATGTGATGATTTTGTGCGGTATACAATGAGATGACGAGCGTAGGGTCGTCATAAAGCGTGGCGGACACGAGATAATTTAGGTTGATTTTTATGGTTTGCGTGTCGAATTATATTGAGTTTCGAGACGTGTTAAGTTGTTAATGGTATTGTTAATAGAATTTCCGCCGCATATTTTGTGAGATGATTGACAAGCTAGTCCAGCGTTAGGCATTGGTATTGAAGAGAGTCATCAAGTACATGAATTAATAAATTAAGATTCGTAGTTGCAAGTAATGAAATGTTGGAATATGCGCACGATTAGGGTCTTAAAATGCAATTCAGTGATAGTTATGTTTAAGATCAGAGTCACCTATTGCGATCGATGTACATGTAGTAGATGCTTATAGTAGATTCATGCTGTAGTAGCATTTCAGCTGACGGTGAAGGCAGACCTCGACGCAGTCCAGACGGCACCAACTTATATTTTCATGCCAGTAGATAAAGATTCATTTCAGGTGCAGCCCAGCAGCTCGATGGGTGGAAACGACGTGCATTTTACTCATTTATGTGTATTGTGTTGCCATGTGTGATCATTTATAAATGCTGAAATCTGTTGGGGGGGTTCAAGTTAACCGATATTTAGTTAGTCAGATAGGAACAATGATAACTATGAAAGGCAAGGCGGAGTAGACAGGTACAATTAACATTTGCGACGGCGAGTGAATGACATAATATGACCCGATAGACTTTGGTATATCCATAAGATTCTACATTTCTGTGAATTTGTGTTAAATAATTATTTCCGGTTTATGATGGACAATGCAAGATGGACTCGGTCCTTATTTAATGTTAAGGAATGCATATGATTTATTTTACGTTGTTCATTTCAGTTGTTCATATTCAATCAATTAATTTTTTTTTTATTAAAATGTGATCCTTCCAATTTCTGTTGCGATTTATTTGAAAACTTTGCCTTAGTGTAGAATTTACATTTTATGATTGGCAGTATCTATAGCTCAGTCGTCGTTATCTGAATGTGACCGAATACTCTTCGAAGGGCCATGCCCTGAGTGGAGTATCATGCGAACCTTCTGAATACTAGTCGGCAAATAATTTGATAGTTCATGGTTATCTACAAACCACGGCGTCCACGAACGGTCACAATACAGAGGTACCAATCCTCACTAACAAGTGATAAAATACTTCCAGAGTCAACTAGGGCATTGCCAGGCTCATTATTTATCTCAGAAGAAGAAATAAAAGGGGTAAATATTTTTTTTTATTTCTTCTTCTGAGATAAATAATGAAAAAAAAAAAAAAGGGGCAAATATTCAAGAATTGTCAGTAATTTTTCGACATTCCTCACGGCCTTGGCACAAGAAATGTAGGTGACGATTATGCAGAAGTTGAAGGTCGAATAATCCCATCACATAGCATCTGACTGATAATTTCCCTTAAAGCTTATATCTCGGGAGGGACGAAACGGTAAGGAGGAAACCTTACAGGAAATTACTTCAATTTTATATCTGATTACACTGAACAGAGGAAAAGTGCGTAGAATTATCTTTGGCTGGTCCAGAAGTAGCTTAGTTATACGGCCTAGTCATGTGTAGCTAGAATTAGAATACTTTCACAATTAAAAGATTTAGACCGGGCGAGTTGGCCGTGCGGTCAGGGGCAAGCGGCTGTGAGTTTGCATCCGGGAGATAGTGGGTTCGAATTCCACTGCCGGCAGCCCTGAATATGGTTTTCCGTGGTTTCCCATTTTCACACCAGGCAAATGCTGGGGCTGTATCTTAATTAAGGCCACGGCCTCTTCCTTCCAACTCCTCGGCCTTTCCTATCCCATCGTCGCCATAAGACCTATCTGTGACGGTGCGATGTAAAGCAACTAGCAAAAAGATTTAAAGTTATCACAGTATTTGCTAATGATTATCTGAAGAGGTCGATGTGCGTTCTTATCTTTTCAAAGAATTACATGGTCGGCCTTGAATCCATCAGGGATTAATCAAGGACCATGTCAACATTCATGACCTTATTAACATCAAAAAGGAGACTACTGCAGTCCAGGAAAAGTTAAACAGGAGCATAAACCCATACTACAAAGGCCATAAATAAGGAACAGCCGAACAAGGTCACAATATAATTTTTTTTTGCTAGGGGCTTTACGTCGCACCGACACAGATAGGTCTTATGGCGACGATGGGATAGGAAAAGCTTAGGAGTTGGAAGGAAGCGGCCGTGGCCTTAATTAAGGTACAGCCCCAGCATTTGCCTGGTGTGAAAATGGGAAACCACGGAAAACCATTTTCAGGGCTGCCGATAGTGGGATTCGAACCTACTATCTCCCGGATGCAAGCTCACAGCCGCGCGCCTCTACGCGCACGGCCAACTCGCCCGGTCAATATAAATTTAGAAAAGACCAAGAACAGTTTGGAAAGTGATACCAAACACGTCTCTGATGATCCCCAAGAAATAATTTAACAACATCTAATGGGGCACGAAAGCCCGAGGACACAGGCGACAAGCTCATCCTACACTGTGACTAGAAAATGGTAAAACTTCAGCGAAGAGAAAATTAGCTTCACATTTAAAAAATTCTATTCACAGAACGAAAAGGCTAAAGTGGAACGAGGGTCCTTACTCGTGCTCTCCTTTTAGAAAATAGTAGCCTCCTATAGGCACCTGCATCAGGTTTTAGAAAAGAAGTAATGTTAAGTTAACAAGGCCTACTTGATGGAATTGAGATAGAAAATTACAGAGTCCCTACGCTAAGTTTACATGCCACTTCAGCAAAACTATCTCCGTCTGCCATCCGATAAAAGTATTTTTAAGAGCACATTAATCTACTTTGCCACTGCCATCCAAAGCAGCCAGCTCCCTGGCTCCACAAGCCCCTCTTGAGACGACGACGACGATCTAGACAAGAAAGTAGCAGGGATCTTCTTTCCAAGTTTTCATTCCCCATCCTGAAGGGGTGGGACGGGCAACCTTGAGGGTGTCACCATCTTCCTGACCAGGGGATTGGATGGGGTCGTTCGGCATTGGAGGAAGAGGGAGATGGGGAAGAAAAGGATTGTTGGTTCTGATGATGTGTTGAAGGACTGGGTGGTCTTGAGGCTAGGGAACGATTACTCATTATTAGATAGTGCAGGCGTAGGAGGGACGGGTTTCTATGTTTATTTATTATTATTCATTTTTGTTTCATTTCGTATTTTTTCATGTATAATATAGGGAATCTAGGTATAATAAATTCGTGTGGCTATTTCTTGCCTCCGATGAGGGTGGCCGGCATCTGCCATGTGTAGGTAAGTGCGTGTTATTGTGGTGGAGGATAGTGTTATGTGTGGAGTGTGAGTTGCAGGCATATTGGGTGCAGCACAAACACCGTGCCCCCGAGCCATTGGAATTAACCATTAAATGTTAAAATCACCCACGCGGCCGGGAATCGAACCCGGGACCCTCTGAACTGAAGGTCAGTAAGTTGTCCATTCAGCCAACGAGTCGGACATACCGACATTCAATGAGCAGTTATTCTTAGTGACAACATGGATAGCTGCAGCACGAACTACATGAGTAACACAAATTGCTTTTTATTTTTTGCTATTTGGTTTACGTCGCACCGACACAGATAGGTCTTATGGCGACGATGGGATAGGAAACGTCTAGGAATGGGAAGGAAGCGGCCGTGGCCTTAATTAAAGTACAACCCCGGCATTTGCCTGGTGTGTAAATGGGAAACCACGGAAAACCATCTTCAGGGCTGCCGACAATGGGGTTCGAAAGCACTATCTCCCGAATGCAAGCTCACAGCTGCGCGCTCCTAACCGCACGGCCAACTCGCCCGGGACAACTTGATTAGCACGATATATCGTTCGTTCGTTCGTTCGTTCGTTCGTTCGTTCGTTCGTTCGTAATCGGTTTACCCTCCAGGGTAGGTTTTTCCCTCGGACTCAGCGAGAGATTCCACCTCTACTGCCTGAAGGGCAGTGCCCTGGAGCTTCAGACTCTGGGTCTGGGTGTACAGCCGGGGAGGATGACCCGTTCCTCGCCCAGGCGGCCTCACCTGCTATGCTGAACAGGGGCCCTGTGGAGGGATTGGAAGTTTGGAAGGGATAGACAAGGAAGAGGGAAGGAAGCGGCCGTGGCCTTGAGTTAGGTACCATCCCGGCATTTGCCTGGAGGAGAAGTAGGAAACCACGGAAAATCACTTCCAGGATGGCTGAGGAGGGAATTGAGCTCCCATCTACTCAGTTGACCTCCCGAGGCTGAATGGACCCCGTTTCAGCCCTCGTACCACTTTTCAAATTTCGTGGCAGAGCCGGGAATCGAACCCGGACCTCTGGGGGTCGCAGCTAATCACACTAATCACTGCACCACAGAGGCGGACAGCACGGTATATACACAGATAAATACATTTTACATAGTTAGAACAGAAGAAACCATCAAAATAAAATTATAGAAAGTTACATAGATATATACCTTTTCTTCTCAGAAACAGATTATTAGGACATCTAGACAATTAATTACCTTGATATTTAATATATAATAATATAGAGTATAAGTGAAGTATAAATGATCTAACGCACGAACCCCAGGTTAAAAAACTATAAAATTTATATTAGAAAGCTGGATTTCGCTGAAGCATTTACATATGACCTCTATGGATTCTGATTAATTAAGGGACCATCTATTAAGTATCACTACACTAAGTGTAAATTGATACAAAACATAGAAGTGGAGGTATGTACAAATTGGCTAATGTGTGGTAGAGAAAATGAGTGACGTGGTAACACCAAGGTTGGTAATCAGAATGATTGCAATGAATATGAGAAATTTCCAGTACACAGGCCCCACATGCTGTCCGGGCGGAGGGGCCAGCTGAAGGGATTTGAAGATATGGAATGAGGTGCTGATAAAAAGAGGGGTGTCGCGAGGGGATTGTAGAAGAAGGGAGAGGATGGGATTCTTACGGTCAAGGGAACGATGGAAATAGCGGGTAGCGAGAATCGAGAGGAAGTATGTAGTTTGGGAACTGGGAATATGCTGTACAGGTCAGAGGTGTGAATGAGTGGAGGAAGGCCGAGAACGATACGGACTAGGCGGCATTCAATTGATAGGAAGGGTTTAACGAGGGTAGGGTGGGAATCGGCAACGGCCAACCAGGCGGTGAAACCATAGACGATGGGTGAGCGAATGAAGACGGTGTAGGTGAGTAGGAGAAGTTTGGAGTTGAGACCCCAGTTGGTACCGGCAAGCCGACGAACCAACTGGGCTCGACGGAAGTATTCGGTTTGAATGGTCGGGAAATGCGGCGAAAAGTAAGGTATTCGTCTATGGTTACATCGAGGTACTTGAGGGAGGATTGAGTGGTAAGTGGAGTGTCGCGGTTAGTGAGTTGGAGGAGGTTGGGGCACGGGTCACTGACAAGTGACGGCAGCTACGACGGATGATGATTGATTGGGTTTTGGATGGGTTTATAAGGGTTTATAAGCCCAGGGGCTCTCAACTTTGGAGCGTTGGTTGGCAACCATGGGTTCCTCAGCTAAATCATGGCATTGCTTCCACTTACTTGTGCCAGGCTAATCACGTTAATCTATCCTGTCCAACCTCTTTGGACAACTCTTGTTCTTTTCCAACCCCGACGATATTAGTGCATTCGAGGCCTAGGGAGTCTTTCATTTTCACACCCCTCGTGGCTGTCTGTCCGTATGGATTGCGGATTAGAATTCACCCACGGCAACCTCTGCCAGTCGTATAAGGCGACTAAAAAGGAAAGCCGAGTGACTCCCTGGATAAAGAGTCCACCACCACCACGCTAACGGCCTCTTAGGAGGGCGGATGAGCAGGTGAAGGTTAAGGGCAATCTCTTGCCCTTGGGATGGGAAACCGTCCCTAAAAGCGGAAGAAACTATAGGTCAACGGCAGGAGGATGTAGAAAGCAACGGGAAACTACTGCATTAAATATCGTATAGTAGTATGTATAGTAGCCATGATGAGTTCTGATGACAGAGTTGATTCTACTGATCATGGAAATCGGAAGCCAAGATCCGGCAGGAGTGGGAACAACAGCGTGACCTCCCCGGTCGTAATCCCGAAAAATCCTCGCAAGGAAAACAGTACAATTTTTATTGGCACATGGAATGTAAAAACATTGCTCAAACTATGAAGATTGCAGGAACTAAAAAAATGAATGGTGACGAACAGATTAGATGTTCTAGGTGCATGTGAGACAAGATGGGCTGGCAATGGTGACTTCACATCTGAGGACTTTAGAATAATTCATAGTGGCAACAATAGAACCGGAAGTAGTGGAGTGGTGAACGTATTGAGAAGTAAACTGGTCCAAAATATTGAGAACACTTATCGTATTAATGACAGAATCGTAATGGTGAAAGTAAATGCCAGACCAGTAGATTTCGTCTTAATACAGTGTATTTCCCCACTACCAATAGTAAGGATGACGATGTACAAGAGATGTATGAAAACATCGAAGAACTATTTGAAATTATGGACAAGAACGCCAATGTGATTTTGATGGGTGATGTTAATGCATCTGTGCTGTCGGTTCAAATGAAAATGTTCAATACAGTGGTAAATTTGGTCTGGGAGAAACAAATTCAAGAGAGAGAAGACTGTTAGAATTTTGTTAGCAGTACGAGATGGTTATATCAAACATATGTTTTGAGGTTCCCAAAAGAAGATGTTATACTTGGAAAGCCCCTGGAGATACAAGAAGAAACCAGATTGACTATATAATGGTTAAACAGAGGTACAGAAATCAAGTGAAATCTAGTCATAGTTATCCAGGTGCTGAAATCGACAGTGATCACACTCTTGTTGCAGCTAAATGTGATGTCAGATTCAAGAAGTTCCGAACACTCAGACAGAAGGAGTGGTGCCTAAATAAACTTCAAGATTCAAGAATGCTACCAAAGTGAAGAAACGTAAATCGCGATGGTGAGCCCTTATTGAAGTGCTCATTTAATTAATCAGTCATTCGAATGTACAAAGAATATTTCATATTTATTAAGTACTAGTAAGTGGCAGGAAACATCTACATTCAACAACACATGTCGCAATTTCTGCAGGGAGCTTGGAGCTCGGGTTTGTTTGCTCGCCAGCTATGTTTGAAGAATATCTGGAGGATATGGAATCAGTTCAAGAAGTCAACAGAGGACCACCCACCACTACATCAGATTTCGATGCAGCACTCTCTAAACTAAAACAGAAAAATTCCACTGGTGTGGATGCCATGCATGGGAAATTAGAATTTTCCATTCGGAATTGCTAGGCGGACAATAATTCCATTGTGGAGATTTATCTCCCGTATGCAGTTACGAGACTGTGCCTCTTGTATTGGCTTCTGATAAGCTCACCTGCATACACCCAGCGTCAGTGGGTAGGGTCTGACACATCCCACTCTGACGAGTCTAATGTCAGACCTAAGACGAAACGCTGGCTAATAGAGCAAACGCCTGAAAAGCCTTACATCTGATATGTTTGACACATAAAGAAAACAATCTTCACAAACTTAAGGTTTGAGGGCTTCAAAAATTTGGAATTCCCTTAAGAATGAATTGTCCTTAATCCCGCCAGAGGGGGCACATGGGCCGATGGTAGAGACATCTAATCGTTGAAAGTCCAAGTATCTTGTATTACATTAATTCAAAATTCATAGCACAGATGGCCTTCTAGAAGGCGCGCAGTTCAACGGAACGGGGAATGTGTAAGCCAGTATAATAATAATAATAATAATAATAATAATAATAATAATAATAATAATAATAATAATAATAATAATAATAATAATAATAACATATATAGGTTTGTCCCTTAGTCCCGTTTTCCTGATACGGAGTCGGAGATGAGGAGAGATGAAATTATATGCAGGTTTTACGACCGGATGCCCTTTCCGACGTCAAGCTCGGTTGAGGAGGCAATGAAGATGAAATTAATGATGATGAATGAATATTGGTAACGATATGGAAGGATTCGATTTTGACCTATGGATAGGAACTCTCTCAGCATTTGCTGGAAGTGAAAATGGGAAAACAATAAAACCATTCTTAGGACAGCCGACGGTGGGTGTTGGAACCCACTCGTCTGCCGAATGCAAAGCTTAGTTTCATAGCCGTAGCGTGTTAATACGCAGGATCACTCCGCTGAATAATAATAATAATAATAATAATAATAATAATAATAATAATAATAATAATAATAATAATAAAGCAAAGTTGGTAGCAGGTTGGGACCTTCTTCGGAGGCAGCCCTGCCCAGGGAGTGGCGCCCCTGCCTATGTGAGTCCCAGAGCACACTGACCCCGTGTGTAACATCTGGTAAGGGTCCCAGCTCAGGGTTACGAGTAAAGACCTCAACGGCAGTGAAGGCGGAGATGAAGATCATTGGTACGGCGGAACTAGCGGAAGAGGCATCCTTGCTTTTTGGGATAGTAATAAAAAGCCTGTTTAAAATCCAGGTGCGTCTGAGTGGTATCCACCGTCTTCCTGGTCCGCTTCTGATACCTTGTGGGTGCGGCAGCAATACCAAGCTCCAGGAACTAACAATCCCTGGTTCTAAGCACCCAGCACTGCTGGATCTCCTATTATAAGCCAAACATGATTCGTGAGCGTAGTAACAACATTAGCCCAGGTGGTACCCAATCCACCCGTCGCATTGAGACGGCAACCAGGCTTTCGGATTCTTGGGAGCCTGGACGACCACGAAAACATGGGAGAGAGTCGGAGCTCTCTGGTAAACTAACCCACAAACCCCACACATACGTTGGTACATTCAATGTCAACACTTTGATTCAACCAGGAAAATTACTCAATTTAGTCACAGAACTTGATCGGCACAGAATTTTTATCCTTGCCCTGCAGGAAACTCGATTTACTGATGATGCTACCTTGGATTATGGAAATTACCGTATATTCAAAAGTTAAACAGACCAAAAGATTCTAAAGAGGACCCCTTTATTTGGTACGAGCTTCGTAGTACATAAAAGGATACTGAACTCGATCCAAGAAGTTAATTCCATCAACAATCGCCTAATGACCATGAGGATTCAGTATGCCAATAAAAATATATTAATCAATACACACGCCCCTACAAATATAGACAACAAGAACCCCCGAAACGTGGACAAATTTTGGATCAAACTTGAAAAGGTAATGTCAAATATTCCAAAGGATGACGTCAAAATCCTCTTCGGCGATTTCAATGCACAAATCGGCCGAGAAAAGGAACACAGGAAAACCATCGGACTCTACCCGGTGCACAAATTTACCAACAAAAACGGTTCAAGACTCATTGAACTATGTCAACAGTGCAACATTAAAATCATGTACACATCCCTCAGGAAGCATCCCAAGAAACACAAAACCTGGAGGTCCCACATTGAATCCATTGGCGAATTTCAGATTGATCATGTAGCTATCTCATATCCGTTACAGAAAGAAGTACACGATGTGCAAGTGAGAAGAGAAGCAAGCATCGACACTGATCACTATCTGACAAGAGTTAAAGTAAAATTTACTCCAAGAAAATACCACCCCAAGAAAATCACACAACAGAAATTTGACATAAAAACGATTCCTGTTACGGATCTAAAAGAAGCATGGGAAAATCTACCACCGAAAACATGGGAAGAATTCCACACCAAAATCATACAGAAGGCACGAGAAATGGTACCCTTATAAAGGAATACAAAACACCCCTGGTGGAACTCAACATGCAGCCAAGCCCTAGAGATAAGAAAATCTGCATTTCAGAAATACAACAGTAGAAAATCCCAGAAAACTCAACAAGAATTTTCTGAGACCAGAAAACAAGTATCCAAAATCATCAGGCAAGGAAAAAGAAAGCACCTGAAAGAGCAACTGGACTCAATTGAAGAAAACTTTAGAAACAACAACACAAGGGATTTCTACAGAACGCTCACAGAAAAAATCCGATGATACATACCACAGAACGTATGTTTCAGGAAAGAAGACGGGAAATTGGCGCTTATTAATAAAGAAAACTGCCAAGAACTTGCACGGTACTTCTCAGAACTTCTTAACTGTCCCGAACCCACTGAAAGATTTCTTGAAGGAGCATTCAGTTTCACTCACCCAGAATCACCTCCACCAAACCAGGAATAAATTCATAGCCACATTAAACGACTAAAGAACAGCAGAACCTCAGTAAGAGACGGGATTGTTGCAGAATTCCCTAAGAATCTTGGTCCAAATTCAGTCAAAGAATTTACAGAAATCATACAGAAAATCTGGGAAAATGTAAAACTCTCCGAAGACTGGAAATGTGTCTTGATTCATCCACTTCGCATAAAATATTATTTGTCTTAAAGGACGCAGGTGGGTCAGAATTTGTTCTGAACGGACATTTTTTACGGTTACACGAACTATACTGACAGATGTCTCTGGCATTTAAGCACGCTGCTTAATGGACAGTCGATTAGGTTAGGTGTCAAACTCCCAACCTTCGGCACGAGATCTGATCGCTTATACAGTTGCACTATACAGTACATCGAGTTTAAAAGAATTCTGAAGTAGATACGAGGTGTGCAGCTTGCAAAATTATTATGTTCCTCGACATTTTAATTCTTTTAATCAAAACTCTAATTTTCTCTGCTAGGAACGCTGACCATCGCTGTGACTTCGCAAATGCAACTTGACAATGAAATACGAATTTCGGAATAGGCGCGCGATTTACCCAGATTGCATCAACTCAAATAGCTTTAAGACGGAACATGTAATAATACGATATTATTATTATTATTATTATTATTATTATTATTATTATTATTATTATTATTATTATTATTATTATCTTCAGCAGCAACACGATCAGCATCAGATATACGGAGTCTTCAGAGAGCATAAGCAAATTTAATAATTAACTGATCGTATCGAAATGTACGAGACTACAATAGATTACAAATAGTCAAACCAGACGTAGCTGCAATTCCAAACGTTATACCACAAACCTCTCAGCGGCAACATATCATGGACTTCATTTATAGAACTTCGACCTTTGACATGCTATATTGTTCCTAAACATGAAGACTCGCGGTCCAGCGGATTCATGAGTCCTCACTTCAATCTACTTCAATGTGTCAAACGAACACTCAAAGGGCGTGTCTGATCAGATCACTGAAACCATCTCCACAGTGACGCGAACTGTGTCTGGAGGAAAATGGCACTTCTAATTTGATGCTCTGATGAAATTCTTCTGTTGTGATTATCACAGAGCAGTGTTTGCCTGGTCGTTTAGCTGATGAATTCTGCTTGCATGAGAATTAACACCCCTCCCCTCTAAAACTTGCTTCAAACTGTTAGCGTCCTCGGTCCGCAAGATAAGAAGTAATATATTTTGACTCATGATATCACCCCAGGGGAGCAGCGTTAAGACGTCAGCTCAACTACTGCCCTCGAGAGGGCTTCTGGCGTAATGAAACTGGCGTCACGAGCTAGCAGCAACCATTGAACAGCGAGGAGCAACGATTGGCGTGGAATGAGAGAAAAGCTCCCTGGAACGACAGCCCTCTATCATTATTTCCCCAGAGATGTTGGAAAATTCGTTACACTGTGTCTCTGATACGAGATAGCATGACGTCTCCGTTCTCTGCAGTGCACCACCTAACACATAGAAGTACTTACTATAGCAACCTAAGTGTTCAGAAATTACCATCCAACTCCGAGATGTGAATAGAGTAAAGGTTTGGTGAAATGTTCGACTAAACAAGGGATGATAACGAGAGAGAATTTTAAAATGTAGATATTGTACATGAGCAAAGAATACGTCGATATATCCAGTACCGAGCTCGATAGCTGCAGTCGCTTAAGTGCGGCCAGTATCCAGTAATCGGGAGATAGTGGGTTCGAGCCCCATTGTCGGCAGCCCTGAAGATGCTTTTCCGTGGTTTCCCATTTTCACACCAGGCAAATGCCGTGGCTGTACCTTAATTAAGGCCACGGGCGCTTCCTTCCAATTCCTAGGCCTTCCCTACCCCATCGTCGCCATAAGAGATATCTGTGTCGGTGCGACGTAAAGCAAATAGCAAAAAAGAAAAAAAGAAATATATCCAGTGCTGTAGCTGGGTCGGTTTAAATAAAATCATGCAGTTAGCGTACAGACAACGAAGGTATAAAGTTCCATCTTTAATAAAAGTTGAAATTATTGTTTGATACGATCAATCAATTACCAAATTTGCTTATGCTGTCTGAGGACCCTACATATCCGGTGCTGATAGCGTTGCTAATGAGACCTTTCAGCTGTTTGCTCTTTGAAACCTTTATAATTAGGGTACAGTTATTATAACCACCCCAGTCTTTAAATGCTTTTTATTCCCTTTCATGAAACACGTGTCCGTTGTTTACTTTTCTTGAAAACTATGGACAGCTGCCTCAGGAATTACTGTGATGTGATCAGTTAATGTCATTTTTTTTTTTTTTTTTTTGCTAGTTGCTTTACGTCGCACCGACACAGATAGGTCTTAAGGCGACGATGGGACAGGGAAGGGCTAGGAGTGGGAAATAAGTGTCCGTGGCCTTAATTAAGGTACAGCTCCAGCATTTGCCTGGTTTGAAAATGGGGAAACCACGGAAAATCATTTTCAGGGCTGCCGACAGTGGGGTTCGAACCTACTGTCTCCCGAATACTGGATACTGGCCGCACTTAAGCGACTGCAGCTATCGAGCTTGGTCAAAAAAATTTAGCTTACCCTCAAGTTGGTTAGTTCACACTACACTTACAGTGTGAGGCCATTGGAATTTTGCTGCTGTGATACGTGAATTTCAAAATTTCGTAGCTTGTTCTCGAATTTGTTAGTTCGCACTACACAGATAGCTTGGAGCCACACGAATTCTGGTGCTGTGACATGTTAATGTTCTTGTTCTCTAATTGGCTGGTTCACATTACACTTGTTGGTGTGGCACCTCAGTGAACCGCTGCAGTGAGCGATTTATTTCAAAATTTGCGAAGGCGTCGTGCTGTCAGGTTGCAATAGGAGGAATGAACGTCACTCTTGTGGCCAAAGCTAATCCTTCTAAATAATTATTTTAACCATGAAATTTATTTAGCTTTAAATTGAAAATAAATTACTTGCTCATACTGAAAAGTTAATTTAGCGTCTAAAATAAGAGATTGCATCATTGTTAATACAGATGTATAGCCGTCTTAAATTTCACCGTGGCTATTTTCAGGCTGAAGACGTTGGCTAGTTGGCATGAGTATACCTTTTGTGCGTTCGTGAAGGCGGGAAGGAGTCTTCATGCGATCATACTTGCGGAATTGTGCGGATTTACTGGATTTAGGTGCATTAGATGTGCGATAATTAGCCTCATCCGACGTAATCGCAGGTGACTTCAACAGTGCCAGCCAAAATTTTATTTAACAAATTTCGCTGTGCATATTTCGTTCTGTGAGTGATAAATACATACTCATTGTGGTGTATAAAACCGACTTAGGACCACGGCCTCCCAGGATGACTACTAATACTGTCCAGTAAGGTGCCTCGTAGATGTTGGAGTTCCACTCGATCAGCGTGATTATTTCCTTAGCCGCACTGCTTGGCTTTCTGGGTCGAGTCTGCCGCTTCTCCTTCAGTTGACCTCACGAGGCTCAGCGAAGCACGTTTCAGCCCTTAGTTCATAATAAAAAACTTTAAGACGAGCCGGGAATTGAAACTGGGGCTTCTGCTACCCGCGCAATAAGCACTGTACCTCTGTCGTAAACACAGCTTTGTACAAAATAACCGAAGAAATACTGATTGTTTGCACTGAACTTACTCTGTCTCGGATGCTCCGGTAGAACAATCAACTCTTGAATCTTAGGGCGTTCCGGATTCTTTCATATCACCTCGTCGACCGATCGACAGGGTTCAGAGGAGACCATAACTACTTTAAATAATGGAAAAAATGTGCTTACTGAAATTTGTTAAACTTAGTCACGATAGAATTTGATTGAATGGAAAAATAAGAAAATAGTAATAATATTCTACGTTTGTTACAAATTTACAGTCACATGTCTTGGTGTTAATAGTGAAAACGATTACAATAGAGTTTTATAACATTCTGAAATACAACGAAAATATAAGCACAGCAAAATCAGAAAAGAAACGCAAAAATCTGAAAACCGGCTAACATGGACCCCAAACGATAACTGAGAGTTAACCAACACGATCCATGGAAAATCTCACCTTCAACAAATAGAATTCCAGATTTACTTTTAATTAAGGTTTATTTCAAAGCATAGTGCTTGTTACAAATGAACAACAATTGTCAAATTATAAAAGCAAAATTATTCATCCCTCCAAAACCGTTTGACGTACAGATTTGTAATTTTCCAAGAAAGGTACTCTTTTATGTCCTAGGTGTAAAATATCGTGTACTTCAAAGTATTTCTTGATTGGTTTGGATGGTGGCTGCCTCTCAAAAACACAATATCCATTCTTCCGAAACAGTTTCACGCACGAACTTTTTGTTTTGTATGAAGGGTGGTCTTCTATGTACTAGATGTTCATAAATATTTAAAAACATTCACCCCTTAAAAAGTATTCCTTCCATTACTGTTCGACGTACAAAATCAAAATTTCACAGGTTGGTCGCATTTACGTCCCAGATATTAAATAAGATAGGACTTGAAACATTCAAATTCTTCCGTATGGGGTTCAAATGAGTGTCAGATCAGATAATAAATAATCATTCCCCCAAAACCGTCTATATACGAACTGAGGGCGTACTTCACAGGCTCAGCTGAAAGTGGACTCTCCAAAATGTAAAGCTTTGAATAATAACTTACAGTTTAAAACCGTAGCGAAGCACGGTAGCTTGCTAGTATATATATATTGTATCGGGACTGACCGTACATCAGTATTTCTTAAATAAAATACGTTATAAAGAATTTATAAAGTATTAGCGAGTGTATTTTCAGCTCTCATACTAACAAGTGTCGCAGGAGCATGTAGTCACCCCGCACATCACTACTTTCGTCATCACACGGACAGCGCGGTGTCAAGGACAATTTGCGTCGTACGATCTGGAAACATCCAAACAAAGAATATTTCTTTATCCTAAACCAATTGAGGTAGCCCGCCTGGTGGACATGATCGTTAAGGCCGCTGAAGTGGTACACAATTTCTAATCACTAGATTGCGTGCCAGAAGCCTGGATTAAATTCCAAACCTCTCCGCAGTGCTCATATGGAATGAGGGCATAATACGCTGTTGATGGTGATTCGTCCGTCGGATGGGGACGTAAAGCCTTGAGCAGACCCCTTCGTGCTATTCGACAGGAGTAGGCTATGTGCCGGCAGCGGGTTTCACCCAATCCCTTACTACTACCATATATCATGCCATTCATTTCATCTCATTAACTCATCTAATGAGGTTGACGTCAGGAAGGGCATCCGGTCATAAAAACCCGCCACGGCAGATTAATCTCATTTCATACCCGACCCCGTAGATGAACGGGACAAACAAACAAAACCAATTGAGATATTTATTCAGAAACAACGACATCTTACAGTGCACATTTCAAACGTCTCCTCGTATTAATTTCTCCAAAATCGATCCAGGGATTACGGAGATATTCAATATTATATAAAACATTACGTCAGAGCTAGATCTATTTCAAAGGCCATCAATCTTGGTCCTGTCAAGGCAGTTCACACCGACAACACGACGATGTTCGTTCGCCGCATGATACGGAGTCAGCCTGCAGGACGAGATTACGCCCAAGTGACGTGCGAGTTGAGGAACATAGAATAATTCCAGCGTTACGGTACTTATAAACTTTCAGTAAGTTGTACCTCGTTGACGATCTTATAAATATTGAAGAAGGTGATTCTAAGACTTGTATACCTAACATTTACATGTGTGCCAGAAGCCATAACAGTGATTTTTTTCAAGTGAACTCGACTTAAACTTTAAAATTACATGTGAATGATAGATTATTCAGAGGCTTTATTTTTCGTACAACAAGTGTTTAATAATTCACTTAGACGTTATATCAAATGCGGTAGTGAAAGTGATATGTTATTTTCCTTCGAACAGACTTTTCAATAATAACAAGAAGAAGAAGAAGAAGAAGAAGAAGAATTGCTTCGCATAGAATGCAGTAGTTCGGAATGATAGCGATTTTTCCTACTGATTTACACGACATAGACCCAAGTGCACTCATAGACATTCATGTACTACAAGTGAAATTTCCAAGTGAACTGTGCTCCAAGAAGGTCGCTACAAATATTCCGTTTCTTAAGCATTATATTTCTAAGAGTACAGTTATTCCATCAGACGTTCTATATCTCGACGTGAATAGGAATAAACTGTGTTGTTATGAGTTCCAATGAACAGTGCAAATATTAATTTGGCAGAAAGACTCTATGGAAGTGATAGAAATCAAATCTTATTTCCTTCTTTTCTCTTGTGGAAAAGCCACCACAATTTTCCCAAGTGCAACTTATTTTCCTAATTTTACGTTTGGGTTCTAAGTTAGAACCGAGTCAACTATTACCATTCACAAAGTACTGTGGTTTACGTGAATCATTCCGATACTCGGGAGATATTTAAATGTGAATACTTGCGTAACATAATCAGTGGGTGGTTATACCCCGCGCCGGGACCTTCAAGAATCAACGACGACCCCGTGCTGTCTATAATGACTTGTGGTTCCATGGTTTGGTTGCTGCCTACAAGGGATCGCGGTTCCATGGTTTGGTTGCTGCACACGAGGGATCGTGTTCCATGGTTTGGTTGCTGCCTACAGAGGATCATGGTTCCATGGCTTGGTTGCAGCACACGAGGGATCGTGTTCCATGGTTTGGTTGCTGCCTACAGAGGATCATGGTTCCATGGCTTGGTTGCAGCACACGAGGGATCGTGTTCCATGGTTTGATTGCTGCCTACAGAGGATCATGGTTCCATGGTTTGGTTGCTGCACACGAAGGATCGTGTTCCATGGTTTGGTTGCTGCCTACAGAGGATCGTGTTTCCGTGGTTGAGTCGCTGTCCATCAAGGAAGATCTATGGAAACAAATTCACTGTAACCAGCACAATTTTAAGGTGAACCTTATGGGAATTAATTCAGTTTAAAGAATTTGGAACTCATTGTAGTTAGGACCTCTCTCTGTACCCAGCTCCATGTCTACACCCAGTGTGCACTGTGATTAAGATAGCTTTACTCTCCGAAATATCTAGTCTGGCTTATTATCAAATAATTTCCTGGTACAATGTAAATAGACAGGTCTGCAGTTGCAGTGATGACGTGAAGTTGTCCTGGACACATCTTTAGCCAGCTACATTGATTGGCTTAGAACATCATCATGACAATGCTGACAGGCATTATAATATGCCTGATTCTTCTTTTAAATTCATTTATTATCAGCACTGAATCCACACACGTCTTGAGGTAACAAAAACTGATTATTGATCCACTCCTACCTTTTACACATTAAAAAAATAACATAATAATACTTGTGTCCCTTTATTCGAGACATTCAAGAAAAACCTGTGCAGGCTATACAACTCTCTTGAGCGGCGATCGCTTGGACCGCATAAATGCTGCTAACGGCTGCTGCGTTGCTGCGTAACTGTGGGAAAAGATAACACTCGTCTCGCCTTCCCAATCTCAACCAAATGTTTTTCCTCATGATCAGGTTTAACCAAAAGACAGTGTAAAAATTTTCCGATAGCTCACTACATTTTAATGTCTTCTTCACATTAGAACCTTCGTAATAGCTACAGTACATGATACCGTCGCGCTAGGGTGGATATCCCATTACGGTTATTAAACTTTACTTTAATGTTATCAACACCTTACACTTTCACTACTTCTCTCAAGCCGATACGGCCTTCGAGACCACGAGTTTATCCCCTAAATCTTAAATTTGTTAAGTTCTCTTCTAAACATCGACTGTCGAACCGATGAATGCAGTGTGAATCCTTTTGTGGGAAGAGGAGTATTTATCGCTATTTGCTTTACGTCGCACCGACACAGCTAGGTCTTATGGCGACGATGGGATAGGAGGGGCCAAGGAATGGGAGGGAAGCTGCCTTGGCCTTAATTAAGGTGTGAAAATGAGAAACTACGGAAAAATACCTTCAGGGCTGTCGACAGTGTGGTTCGAACCCACTATCTCCCGGATGCAAGTTTACAGCCGCGCACCCCTAACCGCACAGCCAACTCGCCCTGTGGAGTATATATCAGGAATCCCATGATGAGAGACAAGGCTCATACTATTGCACAATACCACGTCATTTTCTACTATGTTTGACAGATTTTCCAAATTTTGCACCAAAAATTCCCTTCATAATGCTGATTACAAACGTGATATTTTCCAGTTCTTTTTCATATTCCTCCAGCGAGCGTACTTACTGTAATTAAAGTTCTCCGCTAATTTTCCCGCGTCTTTTGAGGGTTGGCTCTGATACGTGTAGTTTTGGCTCTGGTGTATGACCGATGAACTCCTCTCATGGACATTATTATCCGTACTTCTCTTTGTGAGGTAAAATTCTGCCATACAATTTCACAAATTTCTAGTAATTATTCCCTTTGTGACAGTAGGCGGGAATCTCAGTAAATCATGGTAGTTAATAATAAAATGTCAATGCAAATCTTCGAAGTATCCCGAAATGTCCCGCTCTTGCTCGCAGTTTGGATCACGTGACAAGAGGACAAACAGACAAGGAACATGGATCTAACTCTTGCCTGGTAGGCTCGAAGTACACAAGATGGATGCTCTCCTTCCCGCTCTCTGGTTCTAATCTTTCCCACAGCGGTTGTTTTGAACTCGTAGGATTATGGGCTCAATAAATACATACATACATACATACATACATACATACATACATACATACATACATACATACATACATACATACATACATACATACTGAACCCATGACCTTTGAGTCATAAGAAGCCAGAGTCCTAAAGTCATTTAGATGAGGTCCCATATCAATTAGAAGTCATGAGCTCTAGCTACATTTTTTATTTCTGACCAGAGACGACAGGTGGATAAACAGGTGGTGATTTTCTCACGCTACGGGAATTACGTCACCCGCATGTGTAGAATGCGCATGGATTTTTCGGGACTATTTTTCTAATAAAAGTACATTTTAAGAAGAGTTGGCGACGATACAGCCGTAGTAAACGTCAGGAAATTGTAAGTGAAACGATTTGTTTATTAATGGTAAAGACTTTAGGTCACTAAATAGCTCCAGAAGGAAATTTTTCGAAAGACGCGCCTGTTCGTTTGAACTCTGTAACATCGACCAAATATAGTGCATATATTATGATGTAATTTAACAAACCAGTTGGTTAAGAGAAACCCTCAAATGCTTATCAGCAACATCGCTACTAAAGTAAGCAACTATGTGCGATGTCGTGATCTGCCATAATTGCATTTTTATGGGGTAGAAAATGTGTCTGTAAAATTTTGGCGGTAAATGCAGATGACATGAGAGTGGGAGTAAATGTTATAAAAGAACGATGGGCCATGTTGTAATCCTGCATTGTGTTGAGAGAATTTGAAGTGACCGCACGCTACTCAGAAGAACAGTAAAAATCGGTTGTGCACACTAAGTCCCCACAGGGAGGGCGGTTTGGCCACAGGTGGTTATCTAATATCATCTCCAAGTGGACAAAAATTGTCAGTCAAGTTAACGGTATTCCCATGAGGAACCTTCATGCAAATTCTAGCCCAGGCAACAGATGGTCATTGTAATGCTGAGGTTGCAGTTAAATGAACTAATATTTATTAGTTAACTTCGTTGCGTGTGCGGATCGCAGCTTTGACAAACGTGTTCCGTTCGCGAGGAAGAGAACGTGTGAAGGGCATTATTTTGTTTATGTCATTATTTTCAGGTGAATGATACCAAAAACAGAGAAGGGAAAAATTTATTTTGTAAAGCTGCTACTTCTCGAGATGGATAAAGAATGGGAGAGGCTGGTGAGGCTGCAATGATGGGAGACGACGTACGACTACAGGTATGTAAAATGCCACGGTTATAAAGTGCTTTTATATATTTCATGTCACCAATTTTTTCGTGTATCTGTGATGCATTTTGGTCACCCTTTTATTTCGTGAAAATGTTAGAGGAATATGACAAAAGGTCATTTTTTTATTTTTCTTGGATAATCGGGAAAGTCCGGAAACTAGCGTGTGAAATGTTGTATAGTAGTAGATTTGATGGTTGAGAAACGAATATAATGTCTAAAGCAAAGTATCATTTCCGTACGTTTATTTTCTATATTTGTGGTTTGCCAAAGTTAAGACGTTAAGACATTAAATCATCATAAAATTCGGTTTAGTGTAAAGATGATATTCTTGTAAGCGTAAATTCGTGGTTTACCATTTAGAGCGAGTGCGCGGTAATGGTGGAGTGTCAGCTCGTGCGGAAGGCACACCGTTGTGTTCGACGATGTAAATTTTGTCAAGGGAAATTACGAGGCGAGACCGGTAAAATTTGTTACAGGGGATTGCTATTCCAAAGTCTGTTGAAATCTGTGTAGAATTGATGAGAGGAAAATAACGGTAAAATTTGTGTAAGTCAATTTGTGAGTTTCGGTTTGGAAATATTATCTCAGATATGCGAGGAGAGATGGTTAGTTGTCACAGAGTGTTTTATATAACAGCATAGTGAGTCACCCGAGAGAGATATTCTATATTATTGTCGTGTAGAGAATTTGTGATAGCGAGCGTTTCAAGTCTTGCGAAAATGGAAGGGCATGAAGGAATGTGGATCAGGTTGTTGAAATCCTGTAGTGTTGATGCCGGGATTTTCAGTGTAGGAAATCTGAGAAATTATATTGTGTAATTTAATGATATGGGAATAGGGTCAGTCCATAGTTAGGATTCCACGTGAAACCGTAGCAGCGCGATGGATAAGAATATTTGGGTGACGTTTTAAATTAAACCCCTTTGCATAATCTATGTGGGTCAAGAATTATATTTCATGTGAATTCCCAGCGAGGCGAGGTTTGTATTTGATGCAAGTTAAGATAACATGAGTGTTTGTTTAGAGATATCGCGGGAGAGCCGGCTATTTGGTGGTCGAGCCAGCTTATTTCAGAAAGAAACTAACTGAGCTTTGTCATCCGTAAGAAAATATTTGGAATTAGATTTCATTATTTAGAGGAGACTCGTTTTGAGTAGAAACTTGAATTCATGATCGAAGCGCCGGAATTGACACGATGGTACGATATGTTGGAAATAACCCTTTTTCGGGGATGTCAAAATTTGAGAATCGGTAGTGATGTTGTTTGATGTTATTGAGGGTTGTACAAAGTGTTTTTGAATGTCACGATAGCTGTCAATCCATAGAGTTCGTGATGGGTGAATGTGTTGTGTTGTTGTTGGTTCCCAAGGCACAAATGTAGGTTCTTGTTATATGAGGTCATAGTTGTGGAGCATATCGGGTGCAGTAGTCCATCCACCCTAGAGTTGGGTGAGGTGCATTACGACACTTAAGTCTCATCGACCTGAAACCATATCGAAGGTGGTGCCGAAATAAGTCCAACGGATAATGGTAAGCGTTATAAGCGATGTGACATGGATTGTTTTATTTTGCATTGTGTGTAAATTAATTCAAAATGTATGATTTAATGTTAGGGTTATCCAAGCCAGTTTCTTAATAATTGTTAGTGTTATAATGTAAGGTTATTGAGTGACGTCATGATATAAATAAATAAATAAATAAATAAATAAATAAATAAATAAATAAATAAATAAATAAATAAATAAATAAATAAATATTACTGGAAATTATGACAATGTATCCCGTTTTCAGCAGCGATGAAGAAAAGTATGAGCGTAAAACAATATTAGATCAAGATTTTCTTCAGAGGAATGTTTTGATAAACAGGCCCGAGTTACTACGAATAATGTGATAAAATAATTAGGGATTTTAAAGAAACCATTCGTCCGGCGTAGATAAATTTGTTGTTAATTCGGATTTTGAGATTACTTCATTTATTAACTTATTTACTTCAGTAAAATCGTATTTTGAGAATTAGCTTAAAACCAAGTGACTAACTTGGAAATGTATTATGGAAATCTTACTTTTTATTTGCTGGGAAATCTCAACTTATTAACGTAACGATTAAAGGGATATATCCGATGGCAAAGGGACTTTACAGCCACAAGTGTTGTGAGGGTTTGTTGTTATTACTTTTTATTTTGATTTTTTGAGCATCAGATGTGCTGGGGATTTATTAATGTGAAAACCTTGGTCATCAACTACTGTAACTTAATTGTGTTCAGTCTTAAGCTTAGAAATTTGGATGGTCATGGGGTCATCAATCTCAGTGACTTGGTTTTGGACCATCTGCCTTTAGAGCATAATTTTCCTTGCGGTCATCATCCACAGTGACTTTAACGTAAATCACAAAGTTAGATGTCGGTCCATGACATAGTCGCAGATCACATCGATTCAATTAAGGGTCCATGCCATACAACCGCTGTGTGGCACATATCGGTTGGACTACTTTAATTATACCAAGATCCTTTAGCTCGTGCTACGGGGGCTGGATCATTACGAATCATTATGGTGGTACATGCGGTCTCACATGGAAACCGATCTTACGGATCTCCAGGCTTTCGTTATTTCATTCTTAAATTAAGACAGTGGTTTCTAGTAAGGACGCCCCTCAGGCAGTTGAATTAAGGTCTCCAAAGCCAGTATCTGTCATCATCGTTATTATTGTTATTTTTTTATGAACAAGACTGAGTTCATGGTTTAGGATAAAAATAATGTCACAAGTTTCTTTGACCTCATCGTCATTAATGAATAAATATCCATTTCCTTTGACTCGACTCCTCTCATTTAGTAGATACAGTAGTTTAAATTACTGAAACCCGCCTCTTACCTAATCAAGTGACGAAGAATCCGTTGACGACCCAAGAGAATGATCTCATGCCGATTTGCTAGTAGGTAACGAAGTTAGGTATCTTGCGAAGGACCTTAAAGGGTTCAATACATACATGCATAGGTACATACAGTACAATATGGCCTTTTCTTCCTTTCAGTGTTCTGTTTGCAAGTCTGTGTAAGTGTACTAAACGTCTCCACAGTCCTCTAGATTCAACTAGCACTGTGGTCTCGTTTAATTCCGCACGTCTTTCCTCTGAATAATTTAAAATCGAATCTAACTATAATCGCTTTGGTCTCTCACTACTTCTCTTACTCTCCATGGCCGAGCTCATTATTTCCCTAGGTAACCTATCTTCCTCCATTTCTAACTTAGCCTTTATCTGCCCATCCCGAATACCCCTGGCATTGTTCTCATCTGTTTGTACCATCAACCTACCTTCATGACTGTTACTTTTAACTTATGAATATTATATTCAGACTGCACCCAGCTTTCACTCCCGTACTGCAAAGTTGGTCTGAAAACAGACGGATGTAAAGATAGTTTCTTCTGACAACTCACTTCTTTCTTACAGAATACCGTTGATCGCAATTATGAACTCAGTTATCTATGCTGCACCTTGATTCAATTTCACTTAGTGTACTACCATCCTAGCCGGCATCGCGGTGTAGGGATAGCGTGTCTGCCTCTTACCCTGAAGCCCTGGGTTCGATTCCCGGCCAGGTCAGGGATTTCTACCTGCATCTGTGGGCTGGTTCGAGGTCCACTCAGCCTACGTGATTACAATTGAGGAGCTGTCTGACGGTGAGATAGCGGCCCCGGTCTAGAAAGCCAACAATAACGGCCGAGAGGTTCCGTCGTGTTGACCACACGACACCTCGTAATCTGCAGGCCTTTGGGCTGAGCAGCGGTCGCTTGGTAGGCCATGGCCCTTTGGGGCTGTTGCGCCATGGGAGCATACTACCATCCTGGGAGAACACACATCCTAAATGCTTGAAATGATCAACCTGTTCCAGTGTCTTATTACCTACCTGACATTCAGTTCTCCTAGGTTTCTTACTGACATCATTTTAGTCTTGGAAATCCTAA
This sequence comes from Anabrus simplex, assembly GCF_040414725.1. Classification (NCBI taxonomy): domain Eukaryota; kingdom Metazoa; phylum Arthropoda; class Insecta; order Orthoptera; family Tettigoniidae; genus Anabrus; species Anabrus simplex. The sequence continues at coordinate 805,205,844 of NC_090266.1, forward strand.
TTTTCAGTCATACTGAACCTCTTTTCAAGCTTCAAAATATTAGACTAAAGACTTTTAGCACAGTCTGCCATTAACACCAACTCATCAGCATAGGCTAAACTGCTTACAACTTTTCCATCTAACTGAATCCTTCCCTGCCATTTTATACCTTTCAGTAAATGATCCATGTAAACTATGAACAACAAAGGTGAAAGATTACAACCTTGTCAAACCCCTGCAAGTACTTTTAACCAATAACATATTCTAGCATTAATGCTCACTGCAGTCCGATTGTCAGCTTAAATGTCTATAATTTTCTGTATTTATCCATCATCTAATAATCCTCTTGTACGGCTAAGACCTATTCCCTTGGTACTCTATCATTTATTCCTTCTCTACATCTACGAGACATGAACATAACTGTCTATTCCTCTCGTAAAATTTTCAAATTACTTTACGCGTACTGAAAATCTGGTCCTGACAGCCCGTCCACGGTCTGAAACCACAGTGGTTTTCATTCAACATAAACTCCACCACTGAGAGTACTATGGTTTCCATACTGTCTGTGAATTACTATGTTTCTTTATTTTCCCTTAACACTGACAGTTGTCATCAAATTAGTCAATGATGGTTTGTTTACGAAGAAAGAATTGTTAAAGGGACAAAATAATTACATTTCTTTATATTTCTCTTGTGTTACCAAATTAGTGAATGTTGGTTTGTAAATGCTGTTAACTGAGTTACAACTAATTATCTTACTACCGCTCTTTCACCCAGCAGATGCGGGAGATTTAAACACTTGATGTGTAATTGTTGTGCCTGCAGCACGGAAGCTGCACGTTTCCGGAAACGGGTTCCTATTCAAAATTTAATCAACCCAGTCCCACCAACAAGCTCTAGGATTTTGTAATGGGAATATCCGAACACTTTGTATAATCCACCGATCACGCACCGCCAGCATTCCCATGACCTTAACAGCAGAGGGAGGTTGGATGTATTAATTTGTGCTCTACCGTGAACGATGACATGTCCATTATTTACAAGGTTATCTACTGAAAGGAATTGCATATGAAGCATCTTGAGTGAATTTCTGTGCAGAGGATCTATATCTGACGAGAAGAGTAATCTCGCACTGAGTGCAGACTCTCGTTCTTTCTGTTATTATCCAACCACCAATAAATTCACGTTGGATCCCCCAGAGATAGGCAGATTATTATGTATTCTACACACTGAATTACAAGAAGAGCGAATGTCTCTGAAACCTTGCATTTCATTTAGCTTTTATTCCCATGAAGCAAGCTGGCATTTGGTTATGTATGACAATGTTCGTGTTTCACTTATTATTATTATTATTATTATTATTATTATTATTATTATTATTATTATTATTATTATTATTATTATTATTATTATTATAATATAATTCGCTGGGACCATCAAGGACCACGTTAAGTCTTGTTGCATTTGACACTGAATTTGACCTTCTTTAGAGCCCAAATTTCCCTCATTCTTTGTGAGTGGGCCTGCTTACGCTCCTCTGTCCAAGGGGGACCGTGTCTTCTCTTCGGTTGCTCGTCTCGGTTTAGCCCGTTCGTCAATATTTTCTTGCGGAAGAGATCTCTGTTAAGGGCGTCTTCAGCTGAGATATGTAGCAATTGCAGGTCTTCTTTGGTATTTCTAAACCAGGGAATTGTGGTTTTGGGGTTTGAATCAAAAAAGTGAAAGATTTCTTTAGTTAACTTTCTTCCGTCCATTCTTTTCAGATGACCTTAAATCGTGCCCGTCTTTTTCTGATTGTGTCGGTAATTTTCTCTATTTTGCTGTAGACTTCCTTGTTGGATCTCTTTTGATGGATTCCATTTTTGTACTTTGATCCCAAGATTCCTCTCACAATTTTGCGTTTTCTTTTCTCCAGCTCTTCAAGGAGTCCCTTGTTGGCATTTAGAGACAGGGTTTCGGCTGCATATAGAACTACTGGCTTCAGAACTGTTTCATAGTGACGTATCTTGGTGTTTTGGGGAAGGCATTTATTGTTGTAGATTGTGCGGGATGTTTGGTAGGCTATTTCCAGTTTGCGTACTCGCTCCTGAAGTGCTTCTTTGTCCAGTCCATTTTTCATGATGTTCTCACCCAGGTATTTGAATTTGTCTATTCGGGTGATGTCCCCGTATTTTGTATGGAGTTTTGGTGGAGCCTCTTTGTTAGACATTACTTCTGTTTTCTCAAACGATATCTGCAAACCAGTTTGTTCGGCAATTTCCTTTAAAATTGTAACTTGAGCTCTAGCGGTTTCTATGTCGTTTGAAAGAACAGCAATATCATCGGCAAATGCTAAGCAGTCTGTTGCGATCCCCTTGGATTTGGTTCCTATTCTCAATGGACTCTAGTTGGTTTCCTGTAATCTCACCCGCCAGATTCTGATGATCTTTTCAAGAACACAGTTGAAGAGTATCGGGGATAGCCCTTCACATTGTCGGACTCCTGTTTTGATGTCAAAGGAATGCGAGAGACATCCGTGGAACTTCACCTTGGATTTTGTATCGGTCAGGGTGGCTCTAATTAGTGCCAACAGTTTCAAATCAGCTCCAAATTCATTTAAGATGTTTAGCAGGACTTCCCGGTCAATGGAGTCGTACGCTTTCCTAAAGTCCACAAAGACAGACACATACTGCTTGGAACTTAGTGTACAATATCTGATGATCGTTTTGAGATTTTGGATCTGTTCAGCTGTTGAGGGACCTTTTCTGAACCCTCCTTGGTATTCACCTATTTGATGTTCGACTTGTGCTTCCAAACGTTCCAGGATGGCAAGTGATAGAATTTTGTAAGTCATGGGTAGCAAAGATATTCCTCTGTAGTTGTTGATGTTCTTCATGCTGCCTTTTTTGTGTAATGGGTGGATCAAAGCTATTTTCCAATTTTTGGGGTAGGGTCTCCTTGTTCCAAATTTCTTCTATTTGCTTTTGCAAGATATCAAGTGATTCCTCTGGGGCATATTTCCATAGTTCTGCTACTACTGAGTCTTCCCCTGGCGCTTTGTTATTTTTGAGACGGGCAATGTGGCGCTTGATTTCATCTCTGTCGGGTGGTCTGGAATCTTGGTACCTGAGTAAGGGTTCCTTGGTCTCAATGGCGCTTTGCGGTTTAGAGCAATTAAGTACATTCTTGAAGTAATCTCCCAGAATGCTGCAATTTTCTTCATTTGACGTCGCCAGTGTGCCATCCTTTCGCTCAAAGCATAGAGATGGGGGTTTATAGCCAGTGAGTTTGCGTGTGAAGGCTCTGTAGTACTCTCTGCTTTCATTCTTCCTAAAGGTCCGTTCTATCTTTTCAATGAGAGATTTTTCGCATTTACGTTTCTCAGTTCTGAACACCCTAGCTGCTTGGGCACATTGGGTTTTGTAGGTTTCCCAATCATTTTCTGATTTCGTAGAGTAGTACTGTTTCCATGCATTGAGTCTTTCTTGGAGGACTGATTCGCAGGTACCATTCCACCAGGCATGCCTTTTGCTTCTCTTGATTTCTACGTCTTTGGCGGCCTCAACTAGGAGACTTTTGGCGTTGTTAAAGTCAGTGTCATTTGGTCTAGCCTTCTCCTGGAACTCCTCGACCCTTTGCCGAAGTTTATCATTGTCGAAGCGTGTGATCTGTTTGGTTGTCTTCCTTGTGTTTGCGGGAATTGGTTTGAATTTGATAAGAGACATATAATGATCTGAGGCCACATTGATGCCTTTCTTTACCTTCACATTCATAATCTCAGGGCTGTTTCTCCTGGAGATTGCAACATGATCAATTTGGAACTCTCCGAGAGCTTGGACGGGAAAACGCCAAGTCATTTGCTTTCTGGGAAGATGGCGAAAGTGGGTCGACATGACCTGCAGGTTGTGATTTTCGCAAATGGACACCAGACTTTTGCCGTTGGGATTGGTTCTTTTGTGAGCAGGGTCATTTCCTATAACTTTCTTGTACTTCTGTTCACGACCTAGTTGGGCATTGAAGTCACCCAAAAGAAGCTTGACATGGTGTTTGGGGATTTGGTTTAATTTTTCATCCAGTAGGTCTCAGAAATTATCAACTTCGTCTGGATCAGACTTGTTCTTATCGTTTGTAGGGGCATGTGCGTTAACTAGGGCGTAGGTTTTGTTCGCGCATTTAATTGTGAGTATAGACAATCTGTCATTCACAGGTTCGAAATTTGCAACCGATTTAAGGATCTTGGTTCTAACAGCAAACGCGGTTCCAAGCATCACAGCTCCATTGAGGATTCCTTTTTGCGCTTTGCTCTTGAAAAATCGGTAGCCTTCGGATTCAAAAATCTCTTCATCTGGGTAACTTGTTTTCTGTAGGGCCATTATGGATATCTGATTTTCGTGAAGAGCTTTGGTGAGGGTTTTCAGCTTGCCAGTTTGTGTAAGTGAATTTATGTTGAAAGTTGCTAGAAAGGTTTTAGATTTTGGCCTGAGTTTTTGACTCTTCGGGGTACACCGAGACGCTCCGACTCGTCTCTTGCATGATGTCGAGTCTCCCCCAGAATCCGAACGAGACTCGTGCGCCGTGGTGTTCACGGCGAGGGATTTATCCGAAGATTTACCCCCTGGGGTATGTTTCTTGAAATGTTGTGCCATCATGCTTTTTGACTTGACTTTGCTTTGGACGGGTACCCATCCTTTTACAACTAGGGTTGTTAGCCCTAGAGGTTGCCTCAAGATGTTTTCTGGCTTCTGGTCACTTACCAGTCTTCGCCGTAACCCTGGCAAGGGACCAGTTTTTTTTTCACGGTGGTATTTTATTTCCCTACTACCCTCTGACTGTGCTCGCGGCAGAGCCAGCGAGCTTCCCCAATTCCAATGGGACGCGCCCGATGGAGGTAACTGGTAAATCCCCACACGGGTATTATTATTATTATTATTATTATTATTATTATTATTATTATTATTATTATTAACATTTTTAGATAATACGGTTCAGACTAGGAAACCTGCTGTTGTGCCAAGCCATCGTATACACAATATATTGTTCCAGGAACCATTGGTCACCGGTAACATAAAATTTATAAAATCCGATATTTGCAACAGTACGGCCAGCGTTTACATGAGTTCTCAACAACACGGCACGGCACAGCCAGATATTCAGCGTGCAGTCCACACCACCTGTTCCACGTTGCCGATGACGTAATAGCACGTGAACAAGTCGTGGCGATCGAGAACCTACCAGAACATTTTCCAAATTCTAAACCCGTTGGAATTTCAATTTAAAAACCATATCACATTGTAGCCCATAGTTCAAACGTAAAGCCCTGTAAATTTGATGAAATCTACCCGTGGAATTAGAAGATATTCAGTGAAATAGAAATACAATTTTCCACTAGCTACAAGAGACAGCCCCGCTGGATGATATAAAAGAGAGCAGTTTTGACAGGATCACCACACATCTCTCTACAAGCGGGCATTATCCTTTATTTTTGATCGGCCGCGGTGACGCCTCACCTATACTTCCGTCCCTCGCCGAGCCTAATAAAGCATATCGGCTGGCGCCAAGTTGGAGGCCGGCCTTCCCCAGCCATGTATTATTGTCTAGTCAGTGATGTTGACCCAGCTCTCTCGGTCGAGGACATCTATAATGAACTTCGCCCGCTCGGTGTCTTTAGTGTCACCCGTCTTTATTACGGCTCTGCTCCAGCACCAGAGGTACTTCTTCATTTTCACTCTGCCAGTGCCTGCACTTCCGTCCAAACTACCGGAGTGGTTATTCATCGCAGACTTCATCGAGTATCATCTACCCCAACATACATCAGAGCTCAAGAACCTGCTCCGCCTGCCGTCAGAACGCCTCCTCAATATAATAAAAATCTTCCGGGCTATTATGCCGTGGTCCACTCCTCTCGTTTCTTCCAGACGTTTCGACTACTGCTGCGGTAGTCATCTTCTGTGGCGTCGTGTAGATACACTCTTCTGTATCCCGCTGGCGACTGCTCCAGCACCAGAGGTACTTCTTCATATTCACTCTGCCAGTGCCTGCACTTCCGTCCAAGCTACCGGAGTGGTTATTCATCGCAGCTTCGCTGGCGACTGCGGGATACAGGAGAGCGTATCTACACGACGCCACATAAGATGACCACCGCAGCAGTAGTCGAAACGTCTGGAAGAAACGAGAGGAATGGACCATGGCATAATGGCCCGGAAGATTTTTATTATATTGACACCGGCCGTGAAAGCCTTCATATTTTAATGCCTCCTCAATATTTCTCACCTCTCATTCCTTCGTCTTCCTGTTTCACAACTAATACCATCACCACCACCGCCATCTCTGCCTCCACCTCTCCCACCATTTCGCTTACCGTACCTGTTCCTACCACTACAACCACCACTACCACAACTACTTCTGCACATCTCCCTCCCATCACTCCTATTACTACGACCACTACGCCCCACCCTTCTCCCCTCCTGACCTCTCTTCCTCTCCCTCCTATCTTCGATCAGACAAGTCACCAGCAAACGTCTCAACTACCATCTGTCGAGGGACCTTCTACTGATTCTCCTGAGAATGCGAGATGTCCACCTCCGTCACCACCGCCATCCGATCGTCCGTCCACTTACAGGTGTGTTCTCCGCACTATGGATCACAGTATAGCGCCTGACGTCATTACACGTGACCTTCGCCAGGCAGGAATACCTGTAAGGAGAGCATCTCTCATCTATAATACCGACGGTCCTAGATTTTTGGTGAGACTTCAACTGCCGACACACGCCGACATCCAGCACCTCATCGACCGAGGTATCCACCTTTACGGCCGCTATCATAGGACTGAACCTTCTCATTCTTCTCCACAACAGTTGCACCGTCCTCCATCACCACGCAGTCGTCCCCGGCCTGTTCCACCTTCACAGTCCCCTCGTCCACATCTCAGCTATTCTTCAGCCCCACCCTCTTCCAACTACTTTATGCCCCCATTACCTTTCCCAGGCCTTTTTTTGCTTTCTCCTCCCTTCCCTCTTCAACTTCTCTTCATTTTACCACCCCAGCCCTCCATCTTCTCCCTAACACCTTCATGTAAAGCTCCGTTTCTTACATCTTTTATTGTAGCATTACGACATTATATCTCTTCTCAATAAAGACCAACCTCTTCTGCACTTCTTAGGCTAGAGATCGTTTAATCTCCTTCACCTCCACTTATTTTCACACCCATTTACCCTCTCGTTCTTCCCACACTTCTTTACAACCCCGTCACCTCGCCTGGCCAGAGAGAGGGCGTTACCCTCTAGATGGCCCGCCCCACCCCTTCAGGGTGGGAATGAAAACTTTAAGACAGACAAACAGACAGGATCACCAGTTCAAGTTCAGCATTCACAGACGTAGCTTAGCAGGCTGGTGAGAGGGTTTGCACACGGCGGTCGAACTCAGTATTTTACGCGAGAATCTTCAAGTCGACTTGTAAATTCAGTGAGTGCTACGGCACTTAGAAATTTTCGATTGAATATCACAGTGACTTGTGATGGTTGTAGTTATTAACTGTATGTTTCTAACCACAGTTTAAGACGTTAGTAATTAAACAGGAGACAGTATTTGAATAGAAGCTACTTAAAGCATTTAATACAAACAATCGCGCGTGAATTGAGAACATTTCTTAGAGAACTACAAACTACTTAGCCCTCTGAAACAGACTGTTCGCAGCCGTACTTTAACTTGTACATTTAAAGACTGTGTTCAATTTCGATACGTTTGTGACAAGTGTGAAACATTGAATGGCATTTTATTTCCCTTCACGTTCAAACTCTGAACTTCTCAAACAGTTGTATTCACGAATTGACTTTATTGTCGTGTGTTAATTCTTATAAATATTATGAGACTTACACTTCGTCTCCATAAGTAGACTTTATCATTGCGTGCAAATACTTGTAAAGTTACGTGAAATGAGCTTTACGATCGGGCTTGATTTCTGCAATAGCATTTGTAAAATACAATTTCTCGTGACATTACTTTCAAATTTGATTTTTATCAGTGGAAGTGAACTTCGTTCCCAAGTAACGACCCTTATAATTATTCATAATAAGCTATGCCTTTAATAAACTGTAATCTCCGAATTACATGATTTACAGATAATTGAGCTGTGCTATAGATAGACTGCGATATTCGAGTAATATTACTTACGAGTAATTGAATTGTACTTTTAATAAACTGTGATATCCGAGTGACATTAATTACGGAGGATAGAATTAGGCGTGTACAAAGTCTTGAAATGTGCTGCCAGTGATTGAAATAACTCACTCGTGTGCACTTTACCAAATAATGTGCTATGTTAAAAGGGACACTCTTAAAGTTAATGATAGTCAGTTGAACTTTTCGTGTTCTACAACTACATTTGAATACGACAAATCTTGACGAGTGCCTATCGCAATCATCTACACCTGTCAGGGAGGGAAGAGAAGACTTGGTTCGATGTGGAACATCACGTCATCCGACTACAGGGGATTCCACGTGTGGTTCGCTGAACTACATGTTCTCCAGTCCAGTCCAGTGTTCCAGTAATACAGGTGATATACACTGACTGACAGAGCAAATGCAACACCAAGAAGGAGTGGTTCGAAAGGGATGAAAGTTGGGGACAAAACAGAGACGGCACGGACGAATAATTGATGTTTATTTCAAACCGATATGCAGGTTACACAATGCGCACGGCATCGACTCAGTAGGATGTAGGACCACCGCGAGCGGCGATGCACGCAGAAACACGTCGAGGTACAGAGTCAATAAGAGTGCGGATGGTGTCCTGAGGGATGGTTCTCCATTCTCTGTCAACCATTTGCCACAGTTGGTCGTCCGTACGAGGCTGGGGCAGAGTTTGCAAACGGCGTCCAATGAGATCCCACACGTGTTCGATTGGTGAGAGATCCGGAGAGTACGCTGGCCACGGAAGCATCTGTACACCTCGTAGAGCCTGTTGGGAGATGCGAGCAGTGTGTGGGCGGGCATTATCCTGCTGAAACAGAGCATTGGCCAGCCCCTGAAGGTACGGGAGTGCCACCGGCCGCAGCACATGCTGCACGTAGCGGTGCGCATTTAACGTGCCTTGAATACGCACTAGAGGTGACGTGGAATCATACGCAATAGCGCCCCAAACCATGATGCCGCGTTGTCTAGCGGTAGGGCGCTCCACAGTTACTGCCGGATTTGACCTTTCTCCACGCCGACGCCACACTCGTCTGCGGTGACTATCACTGACAGAACAGAAGCGTGACTCATCGGAGAACACGACGTTCCGCCATTCCCTCATCCAAGTCGCTCTAGCCCTGCACCATGCCAGGCGTGCACGTCTATGCTGTGGAGTCAATGGTAGTCTTCTGAGCGGACGCCGGAGTGCAGGCCTCCTTCAACCAATCGACGGGAAATTGTTCTGGTCGATATTGGAACAGCCAGGGTGTCTTGCACATGCTGAAGAATGGCGGTTGACGTGGCGTGCGGGGCTGCCACCGCTTGGCGGCGGATGCGCCGATCCTCGCGTGCTGACGTCACTCGGGCTGCGCCTGGACCCCTCGCACGTGCCACATGTCCCTGCGCCAACCATCTTCGCCACAGGCGCTGCACCGTGGACACACCCCTATGGGTATCGGCTGCGATTTGACGAAGCGACCAACCTGCCCTTCTAAGCCCGATCACCATACCCCTCGTAAAGTCGTCTGTCTGCTGGAAATGCCTCCGTTGACGGCGGCCTGGCATTCTTAGCTATACACGTGTCCTGTGGCACACGACAACACGTTCTACAATGACTGTCGGCTGAGAAATCACGGTACGAAGTGGGCCATTCGCCAACGCCGTGTCCCATTTATCGTTCGCTACGTGCGCAGCACAGCGGCGCATTTCACATCATGAGCATACCTCAGTGACGTCAGTCTACCCTGCAATTGGCATAAAGTTCTGACCACTCCTTCTTGGTGCTGCATTTGCTCTGTCAATCAGTGTAAGTGTTTTAAAAATCTTTGTGGTTCCACCAGACTAACTTTCCATTTGTGGAACGGTAGAGTCCTTGATTTTGGAATGGATAGTTCTACGAACATTCAAACTTTAACTGGAAATCGTTCTGGTCTAACGCAATTGTTTTAAAAGACAAGATTAAATTCTTACAAGACAAACTTTATTTACTATTTCACAGTTTTTGCAAATTTCAATGATACATATTTTGATAAACTGTAGGCAAAGATTTGTGTCTCAAGTGCTACAAAACTCTAAATAGAATTCACATTACAAGTTGTAAAATATTTAATTTAATCATTTTCTGTTCACTTAATTTGAACATATTTCAAGAAAGACTTTTTCAGAAGAATTCGTTGCCTTAAGACATAGTTTATTTTCATTTAAGAGAAAACCCTAAGGACTTGGAGAAAGGTTCGTTATTTTTGGACAAGCCTATTTGTATGATAATCATTCTTTCCTTTCAATCACTTCAACGGAAGCTAGCCATTTTTTGTAAATCTATTATCAAGATAAATGATTGGGAATCAATCGTTCATGCTCAATGAAGGGAATAAATGTTGTTTTTAAAAATATATACTGTCATTTCACATACCTCTCTCTGTACCGCTCAAGAAGAACCGTATACCCCTTTGACAAACACGTATGCCTTATTTTCCTGGTACAATATTTTACAACTACAGAGTCTTAATTTTCTTAATTCTATACAGAGTATAATTGAAAATACGGTACGTCCGTCTAACAGGTGATATACGAGACTATTCTAAGCAACCTATGTCAATAAATTGTCAGCAATCATTAATTTTAAAGGTAAATATTAAAAGGGTTATGTTTTAGGTTTTCAGTAACTCTTCAGGCAACAATGGCAAACTAAGTCTGCTGTAGCTAGAGGGTGTTGGGGCGAGGCAAAGTCGGTGAGGATAAGTTCTTGCGTAATCCAAGCATGACTCTGCCTGTTGGCAGGAATTAGGAGGGGACGGAGTCAGAAAAACGTGATGTGGATTAAGGAGTGAAATCAAGAAAAATAAAGCCCCTCACTCCACTGAGGTTTAAAGGTTTTCAAACCTCCAGATATGAGTGTTACGAAAAATTTGTACTCCACATCTTGTGATACAAGATTTGTCAGTTGCAAACATTCGGATTTTGCCGTTTCGTACTCAGAAACCACTGACAGAATCGCTCCATACGAGGAGAATCTGTTTCTCAAAGGTACTGAATACTTTGTGCTTGGTGGGTATACAACACCCGTTCCCTAAGTGTTCGATATATAACGTACTGAGACACATCGACCTCATGGGCTATTCCTCAAGTGTTCCTCTCCGGGTCGTTTTCGATCAAGTCTAAAATGTCTTCCTCTGCCGTCAGTACATGTTGTTGCCGTGAACGACCCCTTCTCTCATATGTGGGCTGAAGTTGTCCAGTGTCTCGAAATCTCTGAAGAACACCGACAAATGCCCGACCCTTGGGTGTCTTCAGTTGGTTGAACGTTTCCAACACCTTCGTCCTGTTCTTGCTCGATTATATCTTGCTTCACCATAAATTAAAATTATATCCCACATTTCATGATATGATAAAGCCATTTCGCCTGTACTCAGAGCTCATACCCGTCTGCAGGTCACAGTGCGGTAACGTTGAGACACATTGACTTAGAACATTGCACAGCCTTGGAGGGGAGAGTGACCTGGAGAAATCACAGCTGTGTTAACGTTCTGGTTAGCAGAGGGGAATATCAAGTGCCTATTGACTTCTGAGAAACACTGACCGAAGTTGTGTTTATTTTCTCCTACAATAATTAAGATAGGAGCATTTTTAAAGATGTTTGCTTAGAATACCATCTTCCACCACCAGTTAAAATGATGTACCTCATTTCACTTACTCCGTGCATATAATTAGGTAAATTAAAGTAGCTTAAATAATAGTCCAAAGGATAATGAAAGGTGCTTTCTCGATAGATAGAATAACATTACTACGAGTTCTAATGTATTGAGTCTTTGTACTATTTCACAACTCTTTTTAAATACATTTCTACTAGGTATATCTCTAATTATAGCCGGAAGAGAATTTCAGCAGCGTATGGTTGCAGGTATGTATGAGTTGCCGTAACTTGCCGTGAGGTTGTAAAATTGGTCTGGATAACCTCAGCTCTTATCAAAATGAGGAAGAGAGATCACTCGTAAAACTAAAGAACGATGAAGAGTACTACAAGCACCCGAGCTGAGTTAGACCTCTCCAGGCTATGAATTTATACCATACGTGTCTTCCAGATCAAGGTACATGAACGAACTGAAGTGCTCTCTGGTATGAGTTTCTCGTGACGGCGTTGATATGGACCAACTCTAAATTGATTAATATCTCTATTGTCGTAGCCGATACACTAGAACTGTATGTTATAAGAATTAAATGATCGAAAACTCTATTTTCTATAACTTTTCTTATATAGTACTCATCGATAGGACCATAAATAACATAGACATGGGGAAGGACGTCCGACTCATTGGCTGAATGGCCAGCGTACTGGCCTTCGCTTCAGAGGGTCGTGAGTTCGATTCCCGGCAGGGTCGGGGTTTTTAATCGCTTCTGAATAATTCTTCTGGCTCGGGGACTGGGTGTTTGTGTCCGTCCCAACACTCTCTCCCTTCATATTCAGACAACATACCACACTACCAACCATCACAGAAACACTCAATAGTGATTACATCCTTCAGATATGGTTGGCGTCAGGAAGGGCATCTGGCCGTAAAACAGGACCAAATCGATACATGTGCGAAGCAGTTCACACCCGCGACCCCACGGGTGTGCGAAAAGCGGTAGGACAAGAATAATAATAAGAAGAATAAGATGAGGAAAGGAGATTTTAGACCTTGCCCTAATCCACCATCTCATACAGCGTGAATACAATTATTTATAGCCTGTCCGGTAGCGGTTGATTCCCAGACTTTATTTACATACCGATTATCATTTAATTCTGTTTTTCTGTTTTCGTGTCGCGGCGCTTCTATGGACTAAGTCTAAATGTATGATTATCTCTGTTATCGTAGCTGACACAGTAAAACTCAACAACACATACATGATCGGAATATGTATTATCTGTAAATGTTTTATGTAGTATTTATCGATAGGACTGATAATAACGTATATATTTGAGAAATAAATTTTAGGCCTTCCGCTGAAGTGCCATTTAACTCAGCATGAATTAAATTATTTATAGACGAGCCAGTAGGGTATGAGCTAGAAATGTTATCAACTGTTTTCACTTTCTACGAATTATAACCCTAAGTCAGTGCGTCATAAAACTGATAACAGAAAATGACATTAAGGTACAGCCCTAACATTTGCCTGCCGTAAGAGGCGACTAAAATATGGACTACAGACTTAATGTCATTGCCGCTTCTTTCCTACTCCAACAGTTGTACAGATGCTTATCTCAAGAAAGCGTCAATCCTCGGGTCAAAAAGATACGTTGAGCTAACCATGTGTTATTGTTTTTACTCTTAACAGATACGTCTGTTTGAAGTTCCGATAGAATATTTTGGGTTCAATAAACCCCCTGTAGATTGTCAGTAAACCTAATACTATAGGTTAGAAGAGAACAAGGATTCACCAAAAGAAGTTAGATAGTAGTCAGCAACCGATATTCTCAAGGTAGAATACCGTATACTGCATGTTCAGTGAACCATAGACAGTAAGATGCTATACCATACTTCTGTTAGGACCTCGCTAAGCTAGATTTGATTTCCAGCTCGTCTTTTCTAACGTCTAAGAGATCAATTCGCAGCATTTACAGCCTATGCCTACAACAAATTTAGTAGTGCGTATTAATATTGAACGATACCGTAAGTGTAAGGTTTATAGAAACAGACTGAGTTACATTTTCGCACGTTCGCCTCTATGAGTATAATTGCACGTTATAAATTTCATATTAGAGCCCGTATTGTCAAAGAATCAACTTGTGAAAATTTAGATTTTATAATTCCACCTTTACAATACTGTAATTGTCTTTATTACAAAGACTACATTAAATTACACTCGTGAAACATGTTTCGTCCTCTTATAGGACATCTTCAGTCACAAATACAAATACATAATATTAAAAATAAGGCGAGGACACATTAAAATAAGTGAAAGCAAAGTCTTTGTATCCTGTGACGCGGCGTGATAGGGTCTTGTCAATCTTCAATGTTAAAATGGTGCAGTGTGAACATGATATGAAGCATGAAGTCCAATTAAAATCATAGATAAAACTGTTGTTCAAAACAACGAATTGTCAATTATAAAACACCGTAAGTGGCTACTCAAATAAAAGTATGTGCATATTGTGCATAAAACAGTGTTGTGGTGATGCCACATTATAATAGATTTCTTGATTAGGAGGTGGAGTTATACTGATGCTAGTTGAACGTGATTGTGTGTTGACAATAGGGGCCTAAAAAAGAAAAAGAAAATATGAATGAACTGAAGAATAAAATGCCGTTAAAATGTGAACTAAGTGCCCACTGCACCATTTTAACATTGAAGATTGACAAGACGCTATCACGCCGCGTCACAGGATACAAAGACTTTGCTTTCACTTATTTTAATGTGTCCTCGCCTTATTTTTAATGTTATGTATTTGTATTTGTGACTGAAGATGTCCTATAAGAGGACGAAACATGTTTCACGAGTGTAATTTAATGTACTCTTTGTAATAAAGACAATTACAGTATTGTAAAGGTGGAATTATAAAATCTAAATTTTCACAAGTATATGAGTATAATTCTTGCGTGTGTGCAAGCAATTGTTATCTAGCACTTTATCCATACAGTGCCATTACATTATGTTGTAAACTACACATTGTATTACAAGGGGATGCAACGTTAACAAAAGAAGAGACAAGTGCAGGCAACTTGCCTTCTGAAAGAGCTTTATTTATAAACTAGCAAGATACCCGTGCTTCGCTGAGGTATTATAATGAAATTTATAATTGAATGCTTAATGTTTTATATATAATCCGCCGAAATTCGCGATCTAACTCGCTTTCTGAGAGAATCCACCAAAATTAGTGATCTGACTCGTTTTCTGAGAGATTACGGCAAAGTTCCTCCCATTTTTCAATCTTTCTTTCTAGCAATCGATTTCGTACTTCCCGGGCTAGGTCCATGTATTCCACCCGGTCAGTTGGGTCCCTAAATCTTTGCCATCTTTTCCTGTAAGCATTTTAATATGGATCAAATCCTTGAGGAGATCCGGCGCGGTGTCGTATTGGATGCCTTGGCGGTACTGAACCCACGGCCGGAGTGCAATCGTAGTCATTACCCGGTCAGGACCCGTTTCCAGCGCGGTCCGCACATTTTGACGACGGTCCAGAACATTATTATTATTATTATTATTATTATTATTATTATTATTATTATTATTATTATTATTGATGGTCTGGAACCCACAGCAAGATGCAAGACCGCTACTTGGCGGTAAATTACATCCTCTGGCTTGTCATTGCTGACAATGTGACCAGCATCATCGTCGCGCGTAGGCAAGTGCGCGAGATTTCTGGTAACACGAGTGATATACTTCCGTGATTATTGACCTTATTATAGAGGTGAACAATTGCACGGTCAATTCATATCGTTTATTTCAAATGTGTTTAAGTTTTTATTTATATGCCAGGAGAATCTACTGTAATCTAACTTTATGTACCCCAAAGGAAAAGATGGTTCTTGAAAACGAACCCGGAAAGATAAAAATGATCAGTTTATGATCAGAATAAGCACATTATGAACAGTAAAATAAAGTGGTCTCAACTCCTTTTTCACCCCACTGCCGTTAAGTTGAGTTACCCCCCCCCCCCCAAAAGAAGGCGTGTTTCCTTATGTTTAAAGGAGATTCCACATACCAATGTTCACGTCTGTTACCTTCAGTTCTGAGATATAAGTATCCACATAAAAAGAATTCACTTTTTTTCACTTCCTTTCACACTCCGCCCCCCTCCTCTTAAGTGAATTTCCCGTTAAAAATACTTGTCTCTTTAATAGTAAAGGATATTATAAATACCAATTATCACGACTCTAACATCTTCGGTTTTTGAGATATGTGTCCACATAAAAGGAATTCAACTCCTTTTCACACCCGCCCCCCAAAATAATTTCGCCCAAAAACGCTTTTTCTTTGTTTTTAAAAGAGATCCAAATATCAATTATTAGGTCTGTAACAACTTTAGTTTTTATTAGATCTAAGTACCTCATACAATTAAATCAATTAATTTTTCAATTTTTCACCCCGCCCCTTTCATTGGATTTTCCGAGAATACGTGTTTGTTTAATTTTAAAGCAGATTCCAATTACCAATTTTTACGTCTGCAAAATCTTTCGTTTTTGAGATAATAGTATCCTTATACAAATAATTCAACTTATTTTTCAATTTCCCTCCTCCCTTTAGGTGGATTTCCGAAAACAAAAAAATACGTATTCCTGTATTTTTAAAGGAAATTCCAAGTACCAAATTTCACGTCTGAAACATCTTCAGCTTTTGAGATATTAGTATCCTAATTAAAATAATTCTACCCCATTTTCAGTCACTTTTACCCCTCCACCCAAGTGGTTTTTCAGAAAAAAAAATACATGTTTCCTTATTTTCAGTAGAGATAAAAATACTACTTTTCACTTCAGTAACTTGTTAAGTTTTTGAGATATACTGTAGAAATGCTCATTTTAAAATGTCACCCCCATTTTAGTTCCCCTTAATTAGAGTTTCCAAAAACAAATCACCTATGCTTATTTACGTTTACGGGTGATTCCAAATACCAGTTTTTACGTCTGTAACATTTTACGCTTCTGATATATACTGTAGATGTAGTCTTTCTAAAAATTCACCCCAATTTGTCACTCCCGTTTAACCCCTATTAATTAGATTTTCCAAAAACAAAAAACACGTGTTTCTTTATTTTCAAATGAGATCCCAAATACCAATTTTGAATTCATTAATATCTTCTCTTTCTGAGATATAAGTCTCCTCATTTAAGGCATTCAACCACTTTTTCACCCTTTCTCACCCCTCCTATTGGGATTTTCCGAAAACAAAAAATATGTGTTTCTTTATTTTAAAAGGGGATTCTAAATACCAATTTTTACATCTATACACTTTAAAAGTTTTGATATATACTAGCAGTTACCTGCGGCTTCACTCGCGAGGATTTTGTAATCTGATAAAAGTAATCGTTCTTCAGTACTGTACGAAGACATTATCTGAAAATTCTTAAAGTATAAAAACTCACCCAAAAATCGAGTTTCATTTACCCCAGAAATTCTTTGTAAACAATGTTTGTGGTATAACCTTTTTGGGCTAAGACGACCATGTGACATAGAACTGTACATGTGAGAAACAGTCTTCTCTCAAGTCGAAAAAATAAATACATGTTTCTTTATGTTTAAAGGAGATTCCAAATACGTATTCCCACACCTATAACATCTTCAGTTTTTGAGATATACATAAGTATCCCCGTCAAAAGAATTCAACCCCTTGATCAGTCCTTCCCCCACCCCAATTTAAGTATATTTTCCGAAAAAAAAATACATGTTCCTTTATTTTTAAAGAAGATTCCATATACCATTTTTCACGTCTGTAACATCTTCAGTTTTTAAGATATAAGTATCCTCATAAAAATAATTCAACTATTTTTCACTTCTTTTCACCCCCCTTTTAAGTGCCCACGCCGAAAACAAAAAGGTACATGTTCAGGTATTTTTAAAGGACTTTCCAAATACCCAGTTTCTTGTCTCTAACATGTTAAATTTTTGACATATAATGTAGATATACCAGCACTCATTTTAAAAATTAACCCGCTTTTCCAATTCTTTTCAGCCCCTTAACTGGATTTTCCGAAAACAAAAAATACGTGTTTCATTATTTTTAAAGGAGATTCCAAACACCAGTTTTCATGCCTGTACGTATGTAACAACTTCAGTTTTTTATATAAATGTGTACTCTTAAGAATAATTCAACTTCCTCTTCTTCACTTCTTTCCACCCCTCTCCCGCCTTAAGTGGGCTTCCCGAAAACAAAAAATACGTGTTTCTTTATTTTGAAAGGAAATTAAAAATACCAACATTCACGTCTGTAACAGCTTCCATTTTTAAGATAAAGTATCATCAGAAACATATATTAACTCCTTATTTACTTACTTTCAACCCCACACCCCTTAAATCGATTTTCCGAAAAAACAAATGCGTGTTTCTTCATTTTTAAAGGAGATTCCAAATACTAATTTTCACGTCTGTAACATCTTCAGTTTTTGACATAAAAGTAATTCAACTCCTTTTCACCCCCCCCCCTCCCCAAAAATGCGTGTTTCTTTATTTTTAAAGGAGATTCCAAATACCAATTTTCACGTCTTTAACGTCTTTAGCTTTTGAGATATAATACTAATTTTTCAATTCATTCACCCCCTTAAGTGGATTTTCCGAACACAAACGAACACGTGTTTCTTTACTTTGAAAGAAGGTTACAAACACAAATGTTCATGCCTCTAACATCTTCAGTTTTTGAGATATGAGTATCTTTATGAAATGAATTCAACTTCGTTTTCACCCCAGCCCTTTAAGTTGATTCCGCCCTCCCAAAAATGCGTGTTTCTTAATTTTTACAGGAGATTCCAAGTACAAAACTTCTCGTGGGTAAACTTAAGTTTTTGAATCTAACTTTCTCCATAAAATGAATTAAAATTTTTTACTTCTTTCACCCTCCGCCTTAAGTGAATTTTCCGAAAACCAAAAAAGCTTGTTCCTTTATTTATAAAGGAGCTTTCAAATGTAATTATCGCGACTGTAACAGCTTCAGTTTTGAGATATATGTATCTTCAGAAAAAGGAATTAAACTCCTTCTTCACCGCCACCGCCCCCAAGTGATTCCCACCCCCGCAAATGCGTGTTACTTTATTTTCAAAGGAGATTCCAAATACTAATTTCCACGTCTGTAACATCTTTAGTTTTTGTGATATAAGTATCCTCATACAAAGTATTCATCTAATTTTTCAATTAATTCACACCCCCCCTTAAGTGGTTTTTCCAAACACAAAAAATTACGTGTTTCTTTACTTTGAAAGAAAATTCCAAATTCAAATTTTCATGTCTGTAACATCTTCAGATTTTGAGATATAAGTATCCTCATGAAATGAATTCAACTCATTTTTCACTCCACCACAGTCCGGTTAAGTTGGTTTCACCCCACCAAGAAATTGCGCGTTTCTGTATTTTTAAAGTGGATTCCAAATAACAATTTCCACGTCTGTAACCTTCAGTTTTGAGATATAAGAGTCTCCAGAAAAAGAATTCAATTTTTTAATTTCCTTTTACACTCCCCACTCAAGTGAATTTTCCAAAAACAAACAGTACCTGTTTCTTTAAAAGAAATTCCAAATACCAATTATCATGACTGTAATAACTTCAGTTTTTGAGATATGTGCATCCTAGTAAAATTAATTCATCTCCGTATCTCCGTGTATCTTTATTTTTAAAGCAGATTTCTAATACCAGTTTTTACGTTTGTAACGTCTTTATATTTTTTGGTACGTATACATTATCATCAAATAATGCATCTAATTTTTTTATTCTTTCACACCCCTCCCCCCGTTTACTGTTTTTTCCGAAAACCAAAGAATACGTGTTTCCTTATTTTCAATTGAGATTCCAAATACCAATTTTCACGTCTGCAAAATGTTAAGTTTTTAGATATACTGTAGATACGCTAATTTTTAAAATTCACCCCCTTTTCCAATTCCCCTTAGTTGTATTTTCCGAAAAATATAAGTATGTTTCTTTACTTTTACAGGAAATTCCAAATACCAGTTTTCAAATATGTAATATGTTGCGTGTCTGAGATAATTTGCAGATCTAGTCTTTTTTTAAATTCACCCCGTTTTTCACTCCTGTTCACCCCCTATTCATAGGATTATCCAAAAATACGTGTTTCTTTATTTTCAAAGGAGATTCCAAGTTTCAATTATCATATCTGTAACATCTTCAGTTTTTGAGATATAGGTCTCCCCATAAAAGGTGTTCAACCACTTTTCCCCCTTTTTGCACCCCCTTAATGGGATTTTCCGAAAACGGAAAAATACGTGTTTCTTTATTCTTAAAGGACATTCAAAATACCAATTTTTACGTCTGTAAACTTTCAAGTTTTTGAGATATGGATATCCTCATTTTATAAATTCACCCCCCTTTTCACCCCTTTAGCAACGGTATATCCCAACATCCTCCCTTAGCGAGCACCTGCACGTTAATATGAATGTATCTCCAAAATTTCATTTCTTTATGTCCAGTAGTTTTGGCTCGGCGATGATGAATCAGTCAGTCAGTCAGTCAGTCAGTCAGTCAGTTAGTCAGCCAGTCAGTCAGTCAGTCAGTCAGTCAGTCAGTCAGTCAGTCAGTCAGTCAGTCAGGACAAGTTATTTTATATATATAGATTGGTATACATTCACTGACAAAAAAGTTAAGCGCCTAGAAGGAGAGAAGGAAATTAAATGAAACCTTACGTATTGACAGGTTATATGATTTTATTTCAGTGATCATAAAATCAAGTGAAACGTACAGTGAAGGTTGGCAGAACGACCATACTACTGGTCCCTTGTCAGTAGCATGTTGCACCCCGCTGAGCCTGGATGTATGCAGTGATTCGGTTAGGAAGAGCGTCATGCAGGTGTTGTATCCTTTCCTGAGGCAAGTTGACCCACAACAGTTGCAACTGGCCCTCGATATCCTGGATATTGGCATTGGTACGGAGTTGTCATTCGAGCTGGTCTTACACATGTTCTATCAGGGACAGATCGGGGTATCTTGATGACCAAGGGAGTACCTACCTCAACACCATGCCGGCAGTTCAAAGAGATACGTGCCGTGTTTGGGCTAACGTTGTCCTGTAGAAAGATCATAGGTGTTTGGACGAAATAGCACTAGTGGGCCGGTAAAGAGTTAACTACCTGCCTCTGTTCGTGGAATTTGGACGAAATGACACTTGGACGAAATGGCACGACAGGGGCAGCCACTACAGCAGCGAGAAGGGTTGGCCAATCCCTAAGGAACTAAGAGCAAATTTGTTGAGTCATGTCGTGTTCTGGCTGTATCCGCGTGTTCCTTTTCGGGGAAACACCCATTTACAAACTGTTTCTCGTTACAATGGCTCTGCACAGGCACATCCCTTATCTCGTCCTTTGGGACTGTCCTGAGTATACCAGTCCTCCCCTTGCTATCGGACCGGCCCTCGGGATCTTGGTCTATCACAAAACAATTAGAGCGTGCAAGGAGGTAGGGAACACTTGTGTATTTCACACAAGCCTGGTGCACAACACCCACTTACACAGCCAAGTCACACACTCACCAGGGCGAATTTTACAATGTCCAAGAAAGGAACTTAGATGCGAAAATTATGATTTTAAGCAATTTGTAATTAATTATAAACTGCAAATATTTGCCATGATAGCCATGTTTATTACGTCATAGCTCACAGTCAGTACATCCCTTCAACTTGTTGAAGGTCAGCCATGATGAAACTATGACGTCACGGGCCAACATCTGACATTTAAATGTACACAAAACACAAAATAAGCACACCATGGGTTACAGCACTTCAGATCACATGGTCC
Organism: Anabrus simplex; assembly: GCF_040414725.1. Classification (NCBI taxonomy): domain Eukaryota; kingdom Metazoa; phylum Arthropoda; class Insecta; order Orthoptera; family Tettigoniidae; genus Anabrus; species Anabrus simplex. The sequence continues at coordinate 805,227,400 of NC_090266.1, forward strand.
ATACTGATGATAGAAATTCACCATAGAAATCACAATGAACCATTCAAATACTGGAAATTAAAAACAAAGGAAGAAAACTCGAGAGATCGCTTCGATATCGCTTGAGCGCCTGATCATAATCGAGGAATTTACGGTTCACAATTTACGAACGCGGGTGCATGTTTAGGAATCAGAAAAACATATACGAACGATATGGAACGATACGTGAAGCAGCAATGAGGAGAGATCCTTCCTTTACGTCCCCAGGGACCCACCGACCCACCCAAAAACGTATTATTACCCACACAGAAAAATTAAAACGTAGGCTACATTATATTGCATGTTCACGCAGTAGCAAGAATAGTACGTTGTGTGTTCAAAATGTACTCACAGAAGCTTATTTTGGTATCCATTGCGCTTACTGCCGGCATCGTCTACGAAGCCAGCCAGCATCAGTTTGAAAAACATTCGAGGTTAGTTTCATCGCACTTTGATACGCAAATAAACACCTAAAATAATGCGCATAAATCCACCTTGAATGTACGAATCATTCCTTAATTAGTTAACTACACAATACTGCACAATGTGCACATATGAGCCATTAATTAAATAAATATCAAAACTTGAATTGACAGTAATGGCACAACTATCACGACCACGTGGTGATTGGTGCTCCTCCATCTTCGATCTACACATGCGCATGAGAAGTACCAACCTAACGAACGTAACCACTTGGAGATTCACTTCTACCCCTAACGCCACTACTTACCTGTTTATTAACGAAGAAAGTAAATTATATGATTACCGTACATCTGTACTTGCCGCCTCTGTGGTGTAGTGGTTAGCGTGATTAGCTGCCACCCCCGGAGGTCCGGGTTCGATTCCCGGCTCTGCCGCGAAATTTGAAAAGTGGTACGAGGGCTGGAACGGGGTCCACTCAGCCTCGGGAGGTCAACTGAGTAGAGGCGGGTTCGATTCCCACCTCAGCCATCTTCGAAGTGGTTTTCCGTGGTTTCCCACTTCACCTCCAGGCAAATGCCGGGATGGTACCTATCTTAAGGCCACGGCCGCCTCCTTTCCTCATCCTTGCCTATCCCTTCCAATCTACCCATCCCCCTACTAGGCCCCTGTTTACTATAGCAGGTGAGGCCGCCTGGGCGAGGTACTGGTCATACTCCCCAGTTGTATCCCCCGACCAAGAGTCTGAAGCTCCATGACACTGCCCTTGAGGCGGTAGAGGTGGGATCCCTCGCTCAGTCCGAGGGAAAAGCCGAACCTGGAGGGTAAACAGATGATGATGATGATGATGATGATGACATCTGTACTTAAATATTTCACAATGTTTATTCGCCACGGTTATGCATTTTTTTTCAATAATCCATTACAGCGCCCACAAGTGAACTGGCGATGGTCGGCTTGTGTATCGTGTCTTGCTAGAATACTGACCAGTTCAAAGTTCGTCAGTGCCCATAATGTATCATAAATAACTACTCGAAGGACCCTTCTGCGATCCTGCAAGAAGAGAAAAGGGCAAATACGAACTTAGTCAAGATGATAGGCATAAAAGATCTCACTCCTTCACCAATATTGAACAAGGCCATCAGTCCCGTGCTTCGGCCTCCGCTGATAGTCTGTGACTAGGGCAATGAATAGTACAGGTGAGTCCATTAGTGCTCGTTCACTGCTGTGCACATGTATTCTTGTACGACCTTCCAAAATAATAGAGCTGTCTATCACTGGTTCATATCCTCCAGCGTGAGGGAGGCCCCAGAGTCATCACCCTCCCTCCTTCCGGTGAAGAAAAAGGGGGGCCGCACTATGACGCAGTATTGGGCGGAATGATGATGCCAAGACTGGCATTCCAGAGCACGGCTTATGGAACTGTTACTGAGTGAGCAATGCAATTAACCTTCTTAACTCGTATCTGCGTCACTGCTATTGGAGGCGATGACAACTGCTTTTTGAAGCGGCTCTCCTTTCAGTCCAATATTGCACTCCTGCTTGGTGTGATTTTTCAGATACTCACCGGCATTCTCTCAGAGTCTAATAATAAACTCATAGATTTCATTCATGGAGACTGTGAATTGTCCCACTTTAGTGTGTAACACCTCAAATGTTTCCTTTGAATGAGATACTCCTTTCTCCGCATCTTTCCCAAGAATGAGTGAAGAGTCCACTCACTCTTTATCTATATACAGGATGAAGCGTAATTCGCGCACTCGGGCGTCGCAGCGCGACTCCTCACATGCCAGAAAAAAAAAGTCTCTTACAAAATTTCGTCTTGCGAGTATATCCGGCAGAAAAACGACGTTGAAGAGTAGCAATCTGGCAACACTGTAACCACATGTAGGGTAACTACCTCTGTCTGCATAAGTTAGTCGTACTGTGGAGTTGGTACAGTGGATAGAATCTGGGGTTAGCATGCAGGAGGTCGACTGGTCGATCCTGGGTAGAAGCGTATGTTTTTTATTTCGTAAATGTAGTCCAGGTGGTATGGTATCTGGCATCTTAATCGTCAACAGCGATTGCAGCGGGTCCTCTAGAAACCATTTGCACTTACATACTACGATCCTAGAAATCGGCAATCATTGGTCAGCGTTGAAAGGCACCCTTTCCACGTCGTGGGCGTGAATTTATTCGCACCACTTCATCCACTAGATATGAAACCTGATCCCATAGATTAATACCAACTATTATTCTTGCCTCGTTCAGGTCCATTACATTTCGTTAGGGCCTTACGTTACCAGTAGGCCTAGCAACGTGCTCTGCGAATAATGTCCAAACTCGGTTACAATTTGTATGTGTTATCACCATGGTTCCAATAATTCTGCCTTTCAACATTGCGTCTGGTAACCGCATGCTGTTTAGTACGTATCCTAATGCATCATCATCATCATTATTATTATTATTATTATTATTATTATTATTATTATTATTATCATCTGTTTACCCACCAGGTTCGGCTTTTCCCTCGGACTCAGCGAGGGATCCAACTTCTACCGCCTCAAGGGCAGTGTCCTGGAGCTTCAAACTCTCGGTCGGGGGATGAAACTGGGAAGAATGACCAGTACCTCGCCCAGGCGGCCTCACCTGCTATGCTGAACAGGGGCATTGTGGAGGGATGGGAAGATTGGAAGGGATAGACAAGGAAGAGGGAAGGAAGCGGCCGTGGCCTTAAGTTAGGTACCATCCCGGCATTCGCCTGGAGGAGAAGTGGGAACCACGGAAAACCACTTCGAGGATGGCTGAGATGGGAATCGAACCCACCTCTCGAACCCACCTCTACTCAGTTGACCTCCCGAGGCTGAGTGGACCCCGCTCCAGCCCTCGTACCACTTTTCAAATTTTCGTGGCAGAGCCGGTAATCGAACCCGGACCTCCGGGGGTGGCAGCTAATCACGCTAACCACTACACCACAGAGGCGGACTATTATTATTATTATTATTATTATTATTATTATTATTATTATTATTATTATTATTATTATGTTGTAAATCTAGGATACATGTGACCTCAGAAACGGTGTCTTACTGTATTACAGTAGGTAATGTCAGATGGAAATTAGCAAATAAAAAATGCGCCTCAACCCAGGATCGAACCATCGACCTCCTGCATGCCGACCAAAATCTCTCCCCACTGCACCAACTGTACAGCACAACGAAAACGTGCTGACAGCGGTAGTTACCCTACATATGGTTACAGTGTTGCCAGACTGCTACTCTTCAACGTCCGTTTTCTACCGGATATACTCGCAAGACGAAAATTTGTAAGAGACATTTTTTTATTGCTGGCATGTGAGGAGTCGCGCTGCGACGCCCGAGTGCGCGAATTACGCTTCACCCTGTATATAAAATAACTTGTCCTGACTGACTGACTGACTAACTGACTGACTGACTGACTGATTCATCATCGCCGAGCCAAAACTACTGGACGTAAAGAAATGAAATTTTGGGCATACATTAATATTAACATGTTGGTGCTAGCTAAGGGAGGATTTTTGGATATTCCGTCACTAAGGGGGTAAAAAGGAGGTTGAATTTTTAAATCGATGATATCCGTATATCAAAAACTTAAAAGTTTACAGACGTAAATTTGGTATTTGGAATCTCTTTTAAAAACACGTACTTTCTTTTTTCGGAAAATCCCATTAAGGGGGCTGAAAAAAGGGGCAAAATTGGTGATCACCTTTCATGGGGAGACTTATATCTCAAAAACTGAAGATGATACAGACATGAAAATTGAAATTTGGAATCTCCTTTGAAAACAAAGAAACAGGTATTTTTGTGTTTTTGGATAATCCGATCAATAGAAGGTGAACAGGAGTGACAAACGGGGTGAATTTAAAAAAAGACTAGATCTGCAAATTATCTCAGACACGTAACATATTACAGATTTGAAAACTGATATTTAGAATTTCCTGTAAATGTAAAGAAACATAAATATTTTTTCGGAAAATCCACTTAAGGGGAACTGAAAAAGGGGGTGAATTTTTAAAATTAGCGTATCTACAGTATATCTCAAAAACTTAACATGTTGCAGACGTGAAAATTGGTATTTGGAATCTCCTTTGAAAATAAGGAAACATGTATACTTTGATTTTCGGAAAAAAACCCTTACGGGGGGGGGGGTGAAAGAATTGAAAAATTATTTGTATTATTTGTATGAGAATATATATACACAAAATCTAAAGATGTTACAAACGTGAAAACTGGTATTTGGATTCTCCTTTAAAAATAATGAAACACGCCTTTGGTGGGAGAATCAACTTGGTAGGTGGTGGGATGAAAATGGAGATGAATTCCTTTTACGAGGATACATATATCTCAAAAACTGAAGATGTTACGGTTGTGATAATTGATATTTGGAAGCTCTTTTAAAGAAACGGGTACTGTTTGTTTTTTGGAAATTTCACTTGAGTGGGGAGTATGAAAGGAAGTAAAAAAAAAATTGAATTCTTTTTCTGGAGAAACTTATATCTCTAAACTGAAGGTTACAGACGTGGAAATTGGTATTTGGAATCTCCTTTAAAATAAAGAAACACGCATTTTTTGGATGGGGGGAAACCAACATAACGGGCGGGGGTGGAGTGAAAAAGGAGTTGAATTATTTTCATGAGGATACTTATATCACAAAAACTGAGTGTGTTACAGACATGAAAATTTGTATTTGGAATCTAGTTTAAGAATAAAGACATGCATTATTTCGTTTTCGAAGAATTCAATTAAAATCCCATTAAGGGAAAGAAAGAATTGAAAAATTAGTTGAATACTTTGTATGAGAATACATATATCCCAAAAACTAAAGATGTAACAGATGTGAAAATTAGTATTTGTAATCTCCTTTAAAAATAAAGAACCACGCATTTTCTGGAGGGGAGGGAGAATCAACTTGGGGGCGGGGGCGGTGAAAAGGGAGTTTAATTCCTTTTTATGAGGATGCATATATCTCAAAACTGAAGATGTTACAGTTGTGATAATTGACATTTGGACGCTCCTTTATAAATAAAGAAACAAGTTATTTGGTTTCCGTAAAATTCGCTCAAGTGGGGGGTGAAAGGAAGTGAAAAAAATTTAATTCTTTTTATGGAGAAACTTATATCACAAATACGTAACTTTACATGCGTGAAAATTTGTATTTGGAATCACCTTAAAATAAACACGCATTTTTGGAGGGGGGATTCTACTTAACGTGCTGGGGTGGATACTTATATCTCAAAAACTGAAGATGTTCAAGACGTGAAAATTAGTATTTGGAATCTCCTTTAGAAATAAAGAAACACGCACTTTAGGGTAGGGGAGGATCAACTTAACGGGTAGGAAGGGGGGTGAAAAAAATAGTTGAATTACTTTTATGAGTACACTTATATTTCCAAAACTGAAGATGTTACAGACGTGAACATTAGTATTTGGAATCTCTTTTATAAATGAAGAAACACACATTTGTTTTTTCCGGAAAATCGACGTAAGGGGTGTGGTGTTGAAAATAAGTAAATAAGGAGTTGAAATATGTGTATGATGATATTTTACTTAAAAACCGAAGCTGTTACACACGTAAAAGTTGGTATCTTAAAATTCCTTTCAATATATTGAAACACGTATTTTTTTTTTTTTTTTGTTTTCGGAAAGTCCACTTAAAGTGGGAGAGGAGTGGGAAGAAGTGAAGAAGAAGACGTTGAATTATTCTGATGACTATATATTTATCTCAAAAACTGAAGGTGCTACACACGTACAGGCATGAAAACTGGTATTTGGAATCTCCTTTAAAAATAATGAAACACTTAATTTTTGTTTTCGGAAAATCCAGTTAAGGGGCAGAATAGAATTGGAAAAGCGGGTGAATTTTGAAAATGTGTACCGGTATATCTACATTGTATGTCAATATCTTAACATGTTAGAGACAAGAAACTTGGTATTTGGGAAGTCCTTTAAAAATACAGGAACATCTACCTTTTTGTTTACGGAGAATGTACATAACAGGGGGTGAAAATAAGTAAAAAATAGTTGAATTATTTTTTAGGGGATACTTATATCTTAGAAACTGAAAATGTTACAGGCGTGAAAATTGGTAGGTTAAAAATAAAGAAACATGTATTTTTGTTTTCGGAAAATACATTTAGTTGGGGGTGAGAGTGGGGGAAGGACTGATCAAGGGGTTGAATTCTTTTTATGGGGATACTTATGTATATCTCAAAAACTGAAGATGTTACAGATGTGGGAAGAGGTATTTGGAATCGCCTTCAAAATTAAGGAAACATGTAGTTATTTTTTCTACTTGAGAGAAGACTGTTTCTCACATGTACAGTTCTATGTCACTTGGTCGCCTTAGCCCCAAAAGGCAATACCACAAACACGGTTTACAAAGAATTTCTGGTGAAAATGAAACTCAATTTTTGGGTGAGTTTTTATACTTTAGGAATTTTCAGATAATGGCGAGGAACGATTACTTTGATCACATTACGAAATCCACGCGAGCGTAGCCGCGGGTAATTGCTAGTTCGAAAATAAATTGTTCTAGTTATCCGAATGAGTTGTATAAGAGAGTAGCACAGTAAATAGAGAAATGGATGATCCGCCTAGTCAATACTATGTGATAACATTTTTCTTTTATATTTACATTACATCTAGTACATGTTTCGAGATTATGCACATTCTCTTCTTCAGGGGTTTTGAATCTAGCGAATTTTGGGTTTTGAATCTAGCGAATTTTAACCTAATTAGCTGAAGAAGAGAATTTGCATATTCTCGAAACTTCTACTAGATATAATGTAAATGTGAAATAAAAATATAAAAGAAAAAGTTTAATACATTGACTAGGCGGATCATCCATCTCTCTGTTTACTATAATTAAGTCACTACGGACCCAATACTGGCCATTATGGTCAAGATTATTAACAGAGTAGCAGTTGCAGGGGCCTAGCCAAGGTAGGGTTACTGGCGGATAGACCCCCTACCCCCCCCCCCCCCCACAACCGCTTTGGAAATTTTGCAAAAAATAAAAATAAACAGAAACTGACAAACTAAATAAACATTCCGAAACATAATTGTAAAACCAACAGATCTGTTGAATCTATCTTCTAAGAAGCCTAGAAATTTGGCTTTTAGATTGTAAACTGAACATACCATTCGCTGTAAATGTGTTCACCTTGATCGTATTGTTCTTGTTCTGGTTCTGCGTTTTTAGTGTACCGTAATCTGAATATAAACGTAATTCACTTGTATCAGAGTCTTTATAATGACAAGTCTTGCATCAGCGCACCACACATGCACAAACTCCTTCATTGTGTTCTATCATCATTCCATAACTCTCCAACTCGTTGGCTGAATGGTCAGCGTACTGGCCTTCAGTTCAGAGGGTCCCGGGTTCGAATCCCGGCCGGGTCGGAGATTATAACCTTCATTGGTTAATTCCAATGGCCCGGAGGATGGGTGTTTGTAGTGTCCCTAACGTCCCTGTTACTCGCACACCACACATAACACTATCCTACACCACAATAATCCGCAGTTACCTACACATGGGCGATCCCGCCCACCCTCATCGGAGGGTCTGCCTTACAAGGGCTGCACTCGGCTAGATTGCTAATAGTCAATGGAGCCTTCGTACAAGATAGATCACCTGAAAACAGTATGATCTGGTTGAAAGACTGTCAGATATAGATAATAGTACCATATTACGACATAGATAAGCACTTAAATTAATTAAGACTTACAACTAAGAGAACAATTTGAGTAAATTTTAGGCATTATATTTTGAACATATTTTTCTGAAGGATATAATAACTAAATGGATTATCTTTCTCTACAAGAAGAAAGCGCTAAGAATCTTGAAAGATTGTTAGAAAAATGTAATACATGTTGAATATTTTTATGGTTTCTGAAAACATTTTCTCATGAATAACCTGTTGTCCGTAATTGAATATGAACAGTTACAACCAGGTGAAATCGTTGCACTGTGATGTAATTAGCAAGTGTTTGATGAAGGCGAGATAGATTGTAGGAACATTTCGCACAAGAGTTAATAAGATGAAAGATGTGATTCTAATTTGTGTTTGTAATTCAGTCGTAAAAATCTGCGTCCAATGCATTTGATAACTCTCAATCGACGACGTTGTAAATAATGTAACCTGATATATTGCCCCCTTCATGCCGGGCTCAGCTCGCCGGAGAGCGAGGGTCTCAGTCGTGGACCGTTCGCTATCGGCTGTGCAGAAATTTTTAAAGGCAGGGATAGATAAAGGACTAGCGACAAATGAAAGGAGACTAAATTAGGTTTTCACATTTATTAAACTAACACTCTTTTAAAGGAAACAAGTAAATGAACAAAATCTGGGTTGAATTCTTGAATAACATCTTCTCCTCGTGCTTTCATTCGTGAGGGATCGCGCTCAAATAAATTTTCAATGATTGTTCTTTTCTGCAATAATAAATATAAAAATCATTAACTTACTGAAAAATTGACTGAAAAACAAAATAATATCTGATATCCTTCTCTTATGATGATAATCCAATTATTAAAATTAAAATCTTCCCTCTGGGTTTTAATTATTTCCAAAAAAAAATGATTATTTTCTTCTCCTTATTTAAATTATTAAAAATTATTTAATTCACTAATTTATGATTAGCAAGTCTTCCCTAGACTTTCCTTTCCACAATTATATCATTTATATAATTATTGACTGAATAAAATTATTTTAATAAATTTTACTTGAACATCTATCATTCTAACTTTTGCTCAATTTTATGCAGAAAGTGACTGTACAATATCTAACAATTAAATCTCGTGACATCAGTCCACGGACGTTGCCTTCTCTTATCCACTTTGAGTTAGTAAATTAGGCCCTAATCTATCTTAAATTACGATAAAATCTTCTAAAGATTCAAAATTGATCCAATTACGGACACGCGAAATAATACAAGTCGGTCAAAACTTTGACGCACATAATGAAAATTACCTTCACAAATCGTACATGAAATATTCAAAAAAACACAGATTAAGATCAAATCTCACATCACACATTCACACAGGGTTACACGGCATTATTATAACATTATTTATACGAACACTAACCCTTTATTATTAATTTTAGGATTTTACTGCGAATTAGGGAAATCGTTCTCTAGATGACACTATCACACACATCCCAGGTATCAATTCAGAATGTGATAGAATTAAGGTTATCACTTATACAAAGAAATTAACTATACAACGATGTTCAAGGAGTATTCTAAACAGAAATCATCCTAATTTAGCGAGTAGAATAATATAACACAGGTCAAAATAATAGAGTACGCGCTCACGGTTCATGAGTTGCGGCATTTATATTTTTATTCATCATAATGTCGTGGCTCTCAATTATTCTGCACTGAAGCTCGAAGAAATCATGTCCAGTGACACATCTCTTCCCAAAATTGACTCTAATGGGTGCATAAATTATTACTCAAAATATAATGCCCATCTGCAAGTCATACTCAATTTCATAGCGCAGAAATATACCTATAACTCGTCGATACTCCGTCAGGAGAATTTTGCCATGTCCCAGGCTTACTTTACATAAAGTGAGCACACGATAATACTTCCCAAAAATAACTAACATTAAACTCATGACCTTATTAAATCATTTTAGCCCGTAATTAGCTTTAATTATTTTTACTCATTATTATTATTATTATTATTATTATCCCTGACCGTGCGTAATCTCATTCGCAAAGTTGTCGTGTGAAGTTATTCGGATGACTCTAAATAAATTCGAACCCATAAACATGTCGTACAATCGTAGAATGAAATTCTACACGAAGAAAAACACTAGAACACTGTCCTAATTTGTTTCAAATGATTTTCAAATTATTTCAAAACTAATCAAAATTAACGCGGGGTTCATTTAATTTTTATCTCTCCTGTCTTCTAAATTCTTAGGACAGTTAAGGTCTCTCTCGATGATTCACACACATTTCTAACTAATAGAGCAAACACACACTCATTCCAAGGTTCTAACTACCTCTCACCAATGAAAGAAGAATGAAAAATCAAACTACTGCAAAACTAATAGAAATCCAAAGGAATAAGTAAGGCTGCGTTTACAATTATTTACAAAGATAGAAAGCAATTGAATTCTTAAAGAATACTCATGTGACTGGTGTGAACTGGATTGTGGCTGATGATCTAGCACGTGGTCACATCACCTTCCGTCGAACGAAGTTTCGCCCATGTCCGATGCCTTACATGTTTAGTGACTCATGGAGGCGTTGACGATGTACAGGAACTTGCAGTATTCTTCGTAGGACTGGATATCCATCTTGCAGTAAACTCGAACTCAGGACCTTTCTTCTTTCAAGTTCTTGTAGAAAGCTGAAACTAACAAAAAGTCTTAGAAATAGCCCAGGACTCACTCTCGATGATTTATAGTTTGGCTGAAGACACTTATCTTAGAATAACCCTAAATTAATCGTAGTGAATTTGTCGAGTGTCTGAATTGCTGTTTATACAGTCCTCGATGCCTTCTCCAATGTAAAGTCTTCCGATGAAGCAAACGACGTCCAATCTCTTCGGTTGCCGCAGTCAGAGTAATGCTCAAATTTTGCGTTCAGAAGTATAAAACCCTCTACCAAATTTTCCTCTGGAATTACCACTAATTTCCTGTCGTAAGACATAGGTGTGTCTCTTAATTACTTCTAATTGGTGGATTTGTTGAATTGCAGTGAAAGTTGTCACTTTTATTGGCTGCTCCAGTTTTACGTCACTCGACTTTCCATTTATTGATCGATTGAGATCTGCTTGCTCGCCGGGTCACGTGGTACGCACACATGTGTCTGAAGGCCACATAACAGGAATTCCAGCTTGCTCCCTCGTGCTCTCTGAAGGTCGGGAAAACCTGTTCGCGAAGCGACTGGCTCGCCCTGGCACGAAATACAGAATCTCACCCTCTTGTAGATTAAAATAATGTCCCAACACGCTGATGAAATAAATCATTTCCTTTCTAATAAAATATTACCACTTTTGAAGGGGACATATTTCTCCCTTGGTTAAATAATGATTTGATCTGAAGATGGAATCATTATTACAGGAAATCTCCAATTAACATGTTCCCTGAAAATTTAGGTGGTAATCATGTGTCACTTCTATTTAGGGTTTTGTTCCAGCACGAAGCCTCGCGTTGTCTGCCTCGAGTGCAGCACCAAGCCGTCGAAGTTGATCCATTACCTTCTCTTGTAATTCACGGCATTCTTCACAAATCTCATCTTGTAGATTCACTTGGGTCGAAACATGGTGATAGGTTGGATCTTCATCTGTATCTGGCGGTGTTTCTTCTTCTATTATGAGATTGATATGATGACCATCTACAGGTTTAGAAGAATAATAACTTTTTAAATTCTGGGCGTTATGAATACCTTCATAATTTTTATCTAGACTTTGGATTCTGTAAGCGTTATTCCCATAAACTTTTATAATTTTATAAGGACCTATAAAAAGTGGTGCAAATTTGGCGTAATATTTGCTGGTTGTTTCTGACGTAGCTGGCTTTTTCAAAAGAACATACTCATTGAGTTTGAGGGGTCGGCAAAACTTCTTATCCTTCACTCTGCGTTGTCTACGCTCAGCTTGTTCGCGCAATGAAGTGGCGGCTTTCCGAATGTTTTCTTCCAGCGTAGGCTTCAGATTACCGGGGCATTGGACAATATCGTCCCAAGGTCGATGCGGTTGTCGGTCGAAGTGAAGAGTAACAGGAATCTGTGACGTAGCTTCGTGTACTGTATTGTTTAAACATTCCATCATAATGGGTAGAACATCAATCCAAAGCCAGTGTGCATTTCCACAAAATATCCTGCAGAATTTAGATAATTCTTGCATCACTCTCTCTGCCGGGTTACTAGATGGATGTCGGATCGAGTTTAATATGTGTTTAATACCCAGTTGTTCCATGGCTTCACGAAATTCAGCAGATGTGAACTGCGATCCGTGGTCAGTGAGAAGTGCTTTAGGCTTGCCCATATGCGGAATTAAATTACGGGTGATTCGTCTAATGACAGATTTTGAGTTGGCCTTTTGAATTGGATATAAAGTCACATATTTTGAGAATACGTCAATGGTGACGACAACATGCCGGTTACCTCTCTTTGATGTAGGAACGGGACCGAACAAATCCATTGCGTACAGCTGTTTAGGCTCGGAAGGTATGATTGGAATAGGATTATGTTGCAATAAATGTGAGCTCGGCTTTACCCTCTGGCATGTGTCACAGGTTCGAACTATGTTCCTCACTATTGATCTTTGTTTGTCCCATATAAATTTTTCTTGGATGGTAGCCAATGTTTTATCGATACCGCCATGTCCCGTAATTCGATGTGCATGCCAAATTAAAGGTTCAAATAATTTCGAAGGTACAACAATTCTCAATTTCGATTTTTCCGGATCCACAAATTTAAATAGGGTGTTATCTAAATACTGGTATCGGGATGCTCTTCTTCTTATTCTACGGTATCCAGGATCTCTAGGTTTAATTTTACCCTCTAGGAAATCAATGATAGGTCTTAAGTCATTGTCTCTTTTTTGAGCTTGCCGTATATATCTGAGTTTTCTTAAGAACTCGTGATCCTCAGGAACTAGTTCAAGTTGGTTGATTTCCAGTACTTCCTCATTAGGATTACGGCTCAGACAGTCGGCCAGTAAATTACTCTTCCCAGAACAATGTTCCAATTGAATGTTGAACTGTTGCACAAACATTGTCCATCGAAATACTCGTTCTGATGCCATAGTAGCCTTTAGCATGAAGGTTAAAGCTTTATGATCCGTTCTAATAATGATCGGAAATCCGTAGATGATTTTCTGCCAATATTTCAATGCAAATACTATTGATAACATTTCTATTTCGGTTACTGAATAATGCTTTTCGTGATTTCGTAATTTCCGACTAACGAAGGCTAGGTAAGTTTTATTTTTCGGCTTCTCTCCGTCTTCTTGGAATAACACAGCCCCAATTCCGATTCCAGATGCATCCGTTTGTATTATAAAGGGTTTTCCAAAATCAGGATATCCTAGCTTAATGTAATTCAACAGCATCTCTTTGGTCTTAGTAAATGCGAGGTCACACTCTTCGTTCCATTTCCACCTGTTGCCTTTTTTTTAATAGATCTTGAAGTGGAGCTACCGTTTGTGTGTAGTTGGGACAATGGCTCGCAAAGAAGTTGGCCATGCCTAGGAACTGCCGTACTTGTTTGACACGTATCGGCCTCGGAAATTTGCTAATAGCTTCAATTTTTATAGGGTTCGGCCTTATAACTTTTCCATCAATAATATGGCCTAAAAATAATATTTCAGACTGGCAGAAGCGTGATTTCTTTAGGTTGATGTGGAACCCAAATTTTGAAAGATTGCTCAACAGTTTTTCTAGCTTACCCAGGTGTTCTTCGAATGTTTCACTCGCCATAAGCAGATCATCAACATATTTAGTAATAAAACTCTTGACTTCATCCGTAAGGCATCTATCTAAGGCACGGATAAGAGCGGCCGAGGCGTTAGAAATGCCAAAGGGCAATTTTCTAAAAACGTATGTTTGCTGGTCAAACATAAATCCAGTCAATAATCTTGACTTTTCTTCCAAAAGAATGTGGTAATACGAGGAGGTAAAATCCACTGATGTAAATAAGTTCATGCCACGGAATTTTCTAAGGACATCCTTAATTGCTGGTGCCTGGTCTCTTTCTGGTATCAGTTTGGAGTTAATATTTCGCGCATCTAAACATATTCTCAGAGATCCATCTGGTTTATGTACCACCACTAAAGCACTTATGAATGGTGTACTGGATTTCATGATAATCCCGTCTCTTTCCATTTCTGCAATAATTTTCCCTACGCGAGAATGAAATTTCTCAGGAATTGGATAAGGCTTCCTTTTAAACGGAGTCCAGTCTGTGACTACTAGAGAATATTTAAAGTCAGGGATCTGGCCTGGTTTATCGTCAAACACTGATTTATATTTTAACAATAACTCTCGGAGTCGGCCTCTTTCTTCTTCCGTTCCTATAGCTTGGTTAACCTTTGAGTTTATGAGGTCATACGGGTGTGTTGCATCGTCGCCCTCTTCTATAATATTATCCAGAGCCTGATTTACCTCTTCTGTGGCTTCCTGGTCTTCGGATTCCCACGGTGTCGAGGCGTTATTAATGAAAAACACACACTGATCATTGATATCGGCTGGATTAACTATAGCCGTTTCCCATGTCTCATCCAATCGAAAAAGAATCTGGTTGGAATTTAAGTCAATATTGGCATGGTAAGATGTCAAAAAGTCAACTCCTAGAATGATGTTAAATTTTATATTTGACATAGCCAAGAATACGTTCTGAAATTTTGTATTTCCAATTTCAACATCCAACAGTGTCTGTAGTTTACAAGCCACGGTCTTATCCGGGATAATTCCTTTTATTTTAATGTGAGATACTGGTATAATCGGGATATCATGTCTGTCCTTTAAATCATTTAGGAAAGAAGTTGAAATAACACTAATTGTAGATCCAGTATCCACTAAACATTTTACTTTTACGCCACATATTCTAGCCGAAATTATAGGTAGTGTCTTTAGGTAGTTCGTGTTCGACTCCAGATTTTCTTCGAGTAGGTCATCTGATCTTGTCATCCAGGAATCAATTTGAACAATAATCCACTCTTGCGTTTCACTGTTACTATATGGGTTAGCGTCGAGACTATCTCCTACTAATTCAGGGGTTGTTTTTTTTTTTTGATGGCACCTTGATTGTACCCATCATCTTCCGAATGTTCTTTCTCTTCCCTTTGTTTTGCTCTTTGGTACTCCAAACTCTCCGCTCCAACAATGTCGGGATTGACGTCCTGCTCATGTATAGCCCGATGCCATTTCTTACGTTCTTGACTGGACTGCTGGAGTTCCCGCAAATACTTCTCTCTTTCTTCTTCTCTCCAGTTTCTTTTCCGTCTTTCAGGTCTTCTATTCTCTGGCTCTCTTCTCCATCTGTCCCTATTGTTTTCATATGGTCTTCTTCGGACATTACGTCTGGAATAATTCCATTCTTCGTCATCTCGGCGTCCTGGTCTCGGAGATCGGTCTCTGGGTTGTCTTCCTTCGATATTTCTACCCCAATTTCTCCCTTGGTTAGCAATGTTCCTTTCTTCAGATCTGGTAACATTGGTTTGGAAAACTTGCTGTTCTTGGCCGGAATTTCGCCTCTGTGGTTCTTTAGATGTCATGTCGAGCTGTCTCAATATGGCTTCAGCTTGAATCGCAGTTTGTACATTTGAGGCAATCATGATTCGTTGCGTCTCTGCTGGAAGTTGCCTGGTAATAACCTTTATTAATTCAGCTTCCGATGGCGGTGTGTCTAGCTCTCGTAGCTTACGTAGCTGACTGGAGAAAAATTCTGAAAATCGTGTTGGCGTGGATAAGGCATACCTCTTAGCGTACAACTCTGTCTTGAGATTATGTTGAATGTCCGTGTTCCAATATTTTTCTAGGAAAGCCCTCTTAAATCCTTCGAAATTGTCGAATGAGTATCGGAACGCTGTGAACCATGTCAATACAGAATTCTCCAAATATCTTTCCGTTACTCGCAGTTGGCGCTCTTCTGGTATTTTGTTGTCCCGAAAATATTCTTGTAATTCATTAATAAAACTCCTGGGAGTTACCCCTTTTACGTTATTAAATTTTTTTGGATGGTCCTCCTGCATTCGAATAATATTTACTATCTGCGTTTGACCTGACGTATTAAGTTGACTTACTCCTCCGCTATTATATCCTTGAGCTGGATTGGTGACATTTATACTGGTATTGACATTCATTTGGTCGTCCTGCTTCGGAGTTGAAGATAAAATTTCTCCGGATACCTTCTTTTCTAAATTACTTTGCCGCTCTAACAATGTATTGGTTACAATATTATGACTTTCGCCTTGCAATTTAAGCAATTGTAATTCTTTAGTGAGTTCCTGAATTCCATTCTGTAGTTCTTGTTTATAAGATTCTGAACTAGCTTTGACCTCTCCTATTTCTTTATCTATTGAGGTTTTCATAGTTTGCAAACTCTGTTGTGTCACCTCAATCGTTTCGTAAAAATATTCCAGTCGCTCTGAGTTGGTGGTTTGAGCTACTTTTATTTCGGCAATAACGCCCTTTTCTACCTGTTTCACAGTTTCGAAAATTTGAGTGAATTTCCTAGACCATGCTGTTTTGGTTGCTGTTAAGTCCTGTGTATTCTCATCGATTTTCTCCTCAATCGCTTGAAATTTATCTTGCACCTCGTCCTTATATTTGCCTAATCCTTGTAATATCCCCGTTTGTACCTTAGCCAGTCTTTCACTAAATTCATTAGACATAGCTGACATGGCATTGTCTATTCCGACCTGAATTTCTCCCTTTAAATTTGAAAAATTTTGTTTCACAAATACCAATTCGCTTTGAACTGAAGCTAACTTCCCGTTAAATAATTTAACGTCCATGTGTAGCTTTTCGATATTTTCCTCTGTCTTGCTTTGGATTTCCTCAATAGTACCTTTGAGTTCCCGTTTTACTAACTCACTATTCTCATTAAGTTTTTTCTCTAGATTTTCACTATTTTCACTAAGTTTTTTCTCTAGATTTTCACTATTTTCACTAAGTTTAAGCACTAACAATTCATTAAGATTCTGCTCTAGTTTAGTTTGGTTTTCATTCATGTCCCGTTTTAAGTTATTCTGTCTGTCACTACTCCGTCTAGGAGTCTACGTAAATCCTCCATTGTTACAGTACTCATTTTCTTTGAGATAAACGGCAATTCAGACATGGGCGGACTAAGTTCGATGGCCACATACCAGAATCCAATTCATCAGTCACAAGTGGATTGATGTCACAGCCTTCAGAGAAGATTAACGTCGCAAAATACAATCCTACGGCCTAAGTCCAAATTATGCGGAAAATAGCCGCTACAAGAAAATTTTGACAACTATCCTCCAGATTTTGTTTATAACTAAACAACAAGGCCCTTCCTAAACTTAACCTGAGTGTAGTTCGCCACAAAATTTTGGGCTTATAAATGTTTCAAAAATAACCTGGAAAAATTTTATTTGTCGCCGCATCTTGTTTTTGTCCAAATTCTGGACTACAAGATCGAGTCCTTTTATTGGTACAGCCAATAAATCGGGCCTAACCACGTTGGCCGCCAAATCTATACCTGCCCCCTTCATGCCGGGCTCAGCTCGCCGGAGAGCGAGGGTCTCAGTCGTGGACCGTTCGCTATCGGCTGTGCAGAAATTTTTAAAGGCAGGGATAGATAAAGGACTAGCGACAAATGAAAGGAGACTAAATTAGGTTTTCACATTTATTAAACTAACACTCTTTTAAAGGAAACAAGTAAATGAACAAAATCTGGGTTGAATTCTTGAATAACATCTTCTCCTCGTGCTTTCATTCGTGAGGGATCGCGCTCAAATAAATTTTCAATGATTGTTCTTTTCTGCAATAATAAATATAAAAATCATTAACTTACTGAAAAATTGACTGAAAAACAAAATAATATCTGATATCCTTCTCTTATGATGATAATCCAATTATTAAAATTAAAATCTTCCCTCTGGGTTTTAATTATTTCCAAAAAAAAATGATTATTTTCTTCTCCTTATTTAAATTATTAAAAATTATTTAATTCACTAATTTATGATTAGCAAGTCTTCCCTAGACTTTCCTTTCCACAATTATATCATTTATATAATTATTGACTGAATAAAATTATTTTAATAAATTTTACTTGAACATCTATCATTCTAACTTTTGCTCAATTTTATGCAGAAAGTGACTGTACAATATCTAACAATTAAATCTCGTGACATCAGTCCACGGACGTTGCCTTCTCTTATCCACTTTGAGTTAGTAAATTAGGCCCTAATCTATCTTAAATTACGATAAAATCTTCTAAAGATTCAAAATTGATCCAATTACGGACACGCGAAATAATACAAGTCGGTCAAAACTTTGACGCACATAATGAAAATTACCTTCACAAATCGTACATGAAATATTCAAAAAAACACAGATTAAGATCAAATCTCACATCACACATTCACACAGGGTTACACGGCATTATTATAACATTATTTATACGAACACTAACCCTTTATTATTAATTTTAGGATTTTACTGCGAATTAGGGAAATCGTTCTCTAGATGACACTATCACACACATCCCAGGTATCAATTCAGAATGTGATAGAATTAAGGTTATCACTTATACAAAGAAATTAACTATACAACGATGTTCAAGGAGTATTCTAAACAGAAATCATCCTAATTTAGCGAGTAGAATAATATAACACAGGTCAAAATAATAGAGTACGCGCTCACGGTTCATGAGTTGCGGCATTTATATTTTTATTCATCATAATGTCGTGGCTCTCAATTATTCTGCACTGAAGCTCGAAGAAATCATGTCCAGTGACACATCTCTTCCCAAAATTGACTCTAATGGGTGCATAAATTATTACTCAAAATATAATGCCCATCTGCAAGTCATACTCAATTTCATAGCGCAGAAATATACCTATAACTCGTCGATACTCCGTCAGGAGAATTTTGCCATGTCCCAGGCTTACTTTACATAAAGTGAGCACACGATAATACTTCCCAAAAATAACTAACATTAAACTCATGACCTTATTAAATCATTTTAGCCCGTAATTAGCTTTAATTATTTTTACTCATTATTATTATTATTATTATTATTATCCCTGACCGTGCGTAATCTCATTCGCAAAGTTGTCGTGTGAAGTTATTCGGATGACTCTAAATAAATTCGAACCCATAAACATGTCGTACAATCGTAGAATGAAATTCTACACGAAGAAAAACACTAGAACACTGTCCTAATTTGTTTCAAATGATTTTCAAATTATTTCAAAACTAATCAAAATTAACGCGGGGTTCATTTAATTTTTATCTCTCCTGTCTTCTAAATTCTTAGGACAGTTAAGGTCTCTCTCGATGATTCACACACATTTCTAACTAATAGAGCAAACACACACTCATTCCAAGGTTCTAACTACCTCTCACCAATGAAAGAAGAATGAAAAATCAAACTACTGCAAAACTAATAGAAATCCAAAGGAATAAGTAAGGCTGCGTTTACAATTATTTACAAAGATAGAAAGCAATTGAATTCTTAAAGAATACTCATGTGACTGGTGTGAACTGGATTGTGGCTGATGATCTAGCACGTGGTCACATCACCTTCCGTCGAACGAAGTTTCGCCCATGTCCGATGCCTTACATGTTTAGTGACTCATGGAGGCGTTGACGATGTACAGGAACTTGCAGTATTCTTCGTAGGACTGGATATCCATCTTGCAGTAAACTCGAACTCAGGACCTTTCTTCTTTCAAGTTCTTGTAGAAAGCTGAAACTAACAAAAAGTCTTAGAAATAGCCCAGGACTCACTCTCGATGATTTATAGTTTGGCTGAAGACACTTATCTTAGAATAACCCTAAATTAATCGTAGTGAATTTGTCGAGTGTCTGAATTGCTGTTTATACAGTCCTCGATGCCTTCTCCAATGTAAAGTCTTCCGATGAAGCAAACGACGTCCAATCTCTTCGGTTGCCGCAGTCAGAGTAATGCTCAAATTTTGCGTTCAGAAGTATAAAACCCTCTACCAAATTTTCCTCTGGAATTACCACTAATTTCCTGTCGTAAGACATAGGTGTGTCTCTTAATTACTTCTAATTGGTGGATTTGTTGAATTGCAGTGAAAGTTGTCACTTTTATTGGCTGCTCCAGTTTTACGTCACTCGACTTTCCATTTATTGATCGATTGAGATCTGCTTGCTCGCCGGGTCACGTGGTACGCACACATGTGTCTGAAGGCCACATAACAGGAATTCCAGCTTGCTCCCTCGTGCTCTCTGAAGGTCGGGAAAACCTGTTCGCGAAGCGACTGGCTCGCCCTGGCACGAAATACAGAATCTCACCCTCTTGTAGATTAAAATAATGTCCCAACACGCTGATGAAATAAATCATTTCCTTTCTAATAAAATATTACCACTTTTGAAGGGGACAATATATTTCCCTTCATTCAATTAGATGCATCTAATATTTTCAATCTAATATTTCCAAGACATTTCCGAGATATTATATAGTTATTTCTTACCTACTTTCTCGAAGAAGAATTGAACATTTAATTATACTCCTCAAGTTTTATTTTCATTTCCAAATACATATTGTATTGTAAAACTTAAGCACTCTTTTAGTGACTTCTTAGAATAAGTATTAGATCTAAGTGATGATTGTTTTATATTTTCATGAGCCAAATGCGGAAACTAATCAAATTACGGGTAGGAGACGTCCACTACGTAGATTAGGTCTTTCCTGCAAGCATAAGCCGGCGATCTTTTCTCGAATGCGGAACTCATAGCCCATAAATTTTGAGAAACGGTAAATTAAGATATATTCGAGCTAACCTGGATCTCATGCGGCTCGACCTGGACGCGGGAACGTCGCAATGGTATGGGTATAGAATTATAAATGTGATATACACTGCTGTTTGTAGAAAGTAAAACACCAAGACGAGAGCTGTGATCACAAAGCAATTTATTCTACATGTTAGGGACATGACAAGACACAAAATGATTACAATTACAGAACTGTACATCCACGGTGACCGTGGAAATTCAGTACGGCGTAGCGCCATCACGCGCTGCAATCAGAGCCGCTAGACGTCGTTGCATGGAATCAAGGAGCACCTGAATATGCTGCTTGGGATTACTCTGCCACGCGGTTTGTAGGCGCGTCCATAAATAATCAACAGTGGCTGCAGGAGGACCTGAACGAACAAGGTGCCGACCGACCATATCCCAGATATGTTCAATGGGTGACATATCCGGCGAACGAGCAGGCCAGGGAAGCAGTGGTATCCGTCGTTTTTCGAAGAAGGCTTGCACATTCCTCGCCACATGCGACCGGACATTGTCCTTCTGGAATATGGCGTCTGGAACGGCCTGCAGGAGGGGCAGTGCCTCG
This sequence comes from Anabrus simplex, assembly GCF_040414725.1. Lineage (NCBI taxonomy): Eukaryota > Metazoa > Arthropoda > Insecta > Orthoptera > Tettigoniidae > Anabrus > Anabrus simplex. The sequence goes on from NC_090266.1 coordinate 805,248,879, forward strand.
GGCTGTAAAACCTCCCTGATATAGCGGTAGCTGATCAGATTGCCCTCAAGACGTAGGAGACGAGATCGCATGTTATAGGCAATTGCGCCTCAAACCATCACACTTGGCGTTTATCTGCTATACCGCTCAACAATACAGCCTGCCCAATGGCATTCACCACGGCGTATGCGGCCATCACTATAGGACAAGTTGAAGCGGGACTCGTCCGAAAACACTACATTTTGCCAATCAGCACGCCAGTGTCGGCGTTCATGTGCCAATTGCAGTCTACGGCGTTGGTGGTTGCTGGTCAATGGGAGCCGGCGCAATGTCATGCGTGCCACCAGTCCGGCCCTAAGAAGAGGGAGTCGAACCGTCGATGCAGACATGCCCACACCCGTTGCAGTGCTCTAACGTCGCGCCAACACCGTGGACGAAGCTGTTCTGTCCGTTACGGCCAAGCGGACAAGATGGCGGTCATCTCGCGCTGTGGTCACATTGCGTCGTCCAGTACTCTGCCAGCGCTGTGTACGGCCCTCTTTCTCTCCACTGGTTCCACATACGCTTCACTGTTGAAGCAGCGTACCCTGTACGAGCCGCAATGTCACGGAACGACAGACACATCTCCCGGAGCCCTATCATTCTGCGCCGTTCGAACACACTCACGTGCTGATATTACCTCCTGTAATGTCGGCGAGGCATAGTGGCACTTAGGTACACGTTTCCACTTCGTATGACGCCTCCGCACTGACTGAACGTTGCATAACACTGCCCTGGCTGGTCACACACAGAAGGGAACTGCTGGGCCTACATGCACGTCACATCTCTGCAATTTAAAACACTTATTATGGTTCCACAGTTCTACACGTTCCTCCGATTTGGAGTGTTTCAGACCATTGCTTCTGAGTGTTTCACTTTCTACAAACAGCAGTGTAGCGAGCAACATGGCGGATAGATGTGTGAAGTGCTCCGAGAAATTTAAAGATAATAATATGAAGGTAAAGTGTAAAAAGTGCCTTAAGTGGTTTCACATGAAGGAAGAATGCATGAGGTCAACCAAACACGAAATAGATCGCCTCCTTAGTCTTCCAAAAAAGGATAGGCTATGGATATGTTTGGCCTGCAACTCGGCGTCACTCGAACCTGAGCTTGACGCTCCACCTGACTCAAATTTACAAGATTCCATTTCCACAAAATTCAACGTAATATTAAGCAAACTTGGTGAACTAGAGTCAGTGTATAAAGAACTGAAGTCTTCTGTCCAATTTGTCAGTGACAAATTTGACGATTTTAGTGTTGAGGTGGGCAAAATGCAATCAGAACTGATAGTGCTGAACACCACAGTACAAGACTTAAAATCGAATAACCGCACCCTTTCCGGAGAAGTGACAGAGCTGAAACTCGACGTTGAAGAACTAAAACAATATTCAAGAGCTAATAATATGAAAATATCCGGGATTCCGTACCACTCAGAAGAAAACTTAACCGAAATTGTCCAGAAAGTTGGAGAAATCCTTGATGTACCAATACATCCGGACAGCATCGACACTGTTCACAGGGTTTCTTCTTTCAACAAAACCAGTGTGAAGCCCGTAATAGTCAGATTTGGCCAACGCTGGAAAAAGGATGCTCTTTTGCAATCAGCAAGACGCCAGAAGATCCTAACCTCTTCTCTCCTAGGCTTTGGTGGTCCAAAAGTGAATATATACTTGAACGAACACCTTACGCCCTACAATGAATCTCTCTTCAAGAAGGCTCGTGATGCTAGGACAAAGGGAATTGAACGTGCATTTGTGAGACAAGGGAGGATTCTGGCAAAAATCTCTGCCACCTCCCTCGAAGTATTTACAATAAAATGTGAAGACGATATTGAAAAATTGATTAGGCTCGCAGCATCTAGGCCTAAATGAGCTGTCAGTCTTCACAGATTCCTTCTTATGTTTTATATTTATGTATATTTGTTTCTCTTCCTCTTCTTTTAAACTACACTAATGACAGAAAGACAATGGAACTCATACTTTCAATATAGTGATTTGGTTACCTCACTTGGAACAATTGCTCCAACCTTGAGAATAATGTATCTCAATTCTCGTAGCATACGAAATAGTAAGTTAGAGATGATTGCTGATCGCATAGAGTTAATTCAGAATATCGATTTTATAGTTGTTGTCGAAACATGGTTGTCTGTAAACGGTGATGAGTCTAACTTTTATAATATCACAGGTTATGAAGCATTTCATTCCTTTAGAATTCCTTCTGAAAAATCACTTAAGGGTGGGGGAGTATCAATTTACGCTAAAAACAAATTGTGGCAATGTAATATCATCTATAATGTCCAAAAGCATCATAATATTCTGGTTCTGGAGATTTCTAAGTCAGGGTGTAGTTATATTATTATAGCTGTTTACAATCCATTCACTTCAACCTGGACACAGGTATGTGATGACATAGAAATAATACTCAACAAAATAAAACATAGAAATATAATTGTTGTTGGTGACTTTAACATAAATTTACTCTCAAATGCAGTATTAACTAATGAATATAAATCGTTCATGCAGAGCTATGGCCTTAAAAACTGTAACACAATATACCCTACCAGACTGAGTTCGAACAATTCACTAATCGACCACTTTCTATGCAGCATAAAATTTAATAACTGGTCTGTAGATAACATAATTGATGATATGAGTGACCATAATCTCTTGCTCTTTAGTTTAGATATTTCAAAAACATCTAATTATAGGCCTACTCCCAGTGAGCCAAAACGACACTCATATAAACATATAGATTATGAAAGGGCTAGATCATATTTTGAGCAACACCAATTCCAGTGGGTAGATGGTGGGGACATAAATGCTTCATATGCTGCTTTAACCAGATACATTCAAAGTGGTCTTGACTATGCATCGACAGTTAGAAAATTTCATCATCAAAATGCAAACACCATTCTGAATGCATGGTGCACACCAGAACTTGCATCACTCTGCAGGCATAAAGCACTTCTCTACAGTAAATTGAGAAAACACCCACACAACAGTATAATTAAAGAAGAATATAAAAGTTACTGCAATAGAGTTACAACCCTGAAAAGGACTCTCAAGAAGTCGTACTATGATAATCAATTTAAAAACAATCTACACAACACTAAACACACCTGGCAACTCATAAACGAAGTTCTTGGTAAACCTTCAAAGTCAACAATCAATATTACACGTATCAAGCTAGGGAATGAATGTTTTGAAGACAAAAGTGACATTTGTAATGCCCTGAATAATAATTTTATCTCAGTCCCTGCCACACTATCTTCAAATATTGTTCCACATCCTGAACATACTGCTACAATCAATAATCATCCTAATTCCCTTTTCCTAGAACCATGTTCTCCAGAAGAAGTGTCTACAATAATCAATTCTCTCAAACATGCTCGCTCAGTTGCTAGTGATGGTATTTCCAGTAAACTTCTCGAAATCTGTAATCGAGGACTCTCTGGTCCAATATCTGAATTTATCAACTGCTCTTTGGCAAAAGGCATTGTCCCTGATTCATTAAAGATCTCTAGAGTGGTTCCTATACACAAACAGAATGATAGATCCGACCCTGGAAACTACCGACCCATCTCAATACCACCTGAATTATCTAAAATCTTAGAAACTGTTGTCAAAGTTAGGCTTATTAGTTACCTCGAAAAATGCAATTATTTTTCCAGATTTCAATATGGCTTCAGAGAAAAGGCTGGGGTGAATCCTGCCTTAATGGACATTATAATTGAGCTTCAAAATTATATTGATAAAGGTTACAAGACTGCTGGGCTGTTTATTGATTTAAAAAAGGCTTTTGATACTGTTAGCCATGAACTTATGATATACAAACTGGAAAAGGCAGGTGTGAGAGGTCCCTCGCTGCTCTGGTTTAAGGATTTCTTATCAAATCGACAACAATATGTTCAGATTGGCATGAATAAAAGTGAGCTACAAAAGATCTGCTTTGGTGTACCACAAGGTTCCATATTGGGTCCAGTTTTGTTTCTTATATATATTAATGACATAGCCCTGTGTTCTTTTAAGGGTAAAATATCACTTTTGGCAGATGATACTTCACTGTTCTATTCATCAAATTCTGAAGATGAAATAGTTGCAGATATCCAGCATGACTGTTATATCTTAGATGAATGGCTGAGAAAAAATTTTCTAACAGCCAATTACTCAAAAACTGTCTGTATGATGTTCGATAAATCACAAAATGACCTAAATGCAACTACAAATATATTATTTGGCACTACGAAGTTGAAATGGGTTAAAGAAGTTAAATATCTTGGACTAATAATTGATAGTGCCCTCTCCTGGACACCTCATATATTACATACATACATACATTATCATTATAGACTGTTATGCCTTTCAGCGTTCAGTCTGCAAGCCTCTGAGAATTTACTAAACGTCGCCACAATCCTCGATTTTCAACTAGTGTTGTGGCCTCATTTAGTTCTATACCTCTTATCTTTAAATCGTTAGAAACAGAGTCTAACCATCGTCGTCTTGGTCTCCCTCTACTTCTCTTACCCTCCATAACAGAGTCCATTACTCTCCTAGGTAACCTATCCTCCTCCATTCGCCTCACATGACCCCACCACCGAAGCCGGTTTATGCGTACAGCTTCATCCATCGAGTTAATTCCTAAATTAGCCTTTATCTCCTCATTCCGAGTTCCCTCCTGCCATTGTTCCCACCTGTTTGTACCAGCAATCATTCTTGCTACTTTCATGTCTGTTACTTCTAACTTATGAATAAGATATCCTGAGTCCACCCAGCTTTCGCTCCCATAAAGCAAAGTTGGTCTGAAAACAGACCGATGTAAAGATAGTTTTGTCTGGGAGCTGACTTCCTTCTTACAGAATACTGCTGATCGCAACTGCGAGCTCACTGCATTAGCTTTACTACACCTTGATTCAATCTCACTTACTATATTACCATCCTGGGAAAACACACAACCTAAATACTTGAAAATATCGACCTTTTCTAGCTTTGTATCACCAATCTGACATTTAATTCTGTTGGATTTCTTACCTACTGACATCAATTTAGTCTTCGAGAGGCTAATTTTCATACCATACTCATTGCACCTATTTTCAAGTTCCAAGATGTTAGACTGCAGGCTTTCGGCACAGTCTGCCATTAAGACCAAGTCGTCAGCATAGGCCAGGCTGCTTACTACATTTCCACCTAACTGAATCCCTCCCTGCCATTTTATACCTTTCAGCATATGATCCATGTAAACTACAAACAGCAAAGGTGAAAGATTACAGCCTTGTCTAACTCCTGTAAGTACCCTGAACCAAGAACTCATTCTACCATCAATTCTCACTGAAGCCCAATTGTCAACATAAATGCCTTTGATTGATTTTAATAATCTACCTTTAATTCCATAGTCCCCCAGTATAGCGAACATCTTTTCCCTCGGTACCCTGTCATATGCTTTCTCTAGATCTACGAAACATAAACACAACTGCCTATTCCTCTCGTAGCATTTTTCAATTACCTGGCGCATACTGAAAATCTGATCCTGACAGCCTCTCTGTGGTCTGAAACCACACTGGTTTTCATCCAACTTCCTCTCAACGACAGATCGCACCCTCCCTTCCAAGATGCCTGTGAATACTTTGCCTGGTATACTAATCAATGAGATACCTCGATAGTTGTTGCAATCCTTCCTGTTCCCTTGCTTACAGATAGGTGCAATTACTGCTTTTGTCCAATCTAAAGGTACCTTACCAACACTCAACGCTAATTTGACTACTCTATGAAGCCATTTCATCCCTGCCTTCCCACTATACTTCACCATTTCAGGTCTAATTTCATCTATTCCTGCTGCCTTATGACAATGGAGTTTATTTACTATCCTTTCCACTTCCTCAAGCATAATTTCACCAACATCATTTTCCTCCTCCCCATGAGCTTGACTGTTTGCAACACCACCATGATGATTTCCTTTTACATTGAGAAGATGTTCAAAATATTCCCTCCACCTCTCCAGTGATTCCCTGGGATCTGTTGTGAGTTCACCTGAATTACTCAAAACACTGTTCATTTCCTTTTTCCCTCCCTTCCTAAGATTCTTTATTACTGTCCAGAAAGGTTTCCCTGCTGCTTGACCTAGCCTTTCCAGGTTATTACCAAAATCTTCCCATGACTTCTTTTTGGATTCAACAACTATTTGTTTCGCTCTGTTTCTTTCATCTACGTACAAATCCCTGTCTGCCTCGGCCCTTGTTTGGAGCCATTTCTGATAAGCCTTCTTTTTACGTTTACAAGCTGCTCTCACTTCATCATTCCACCAAGATGTTCGCCTTTTCCCATCTTTACACACAGTTGTTCCTAGGCATTCCCTTGCTGTTTCTACTACAGCATCCCTGTATGCCACCCATTCACTTTCTATATCCTGAACCTGCTTACTGTCTACTGTTCGAAACTTCTCACTAATCATATCCATGTACTTCTGTCTAATTTCCTCGTCCTGGAGATTTTCTACCCTTATTCGTTTGCAGACAGATTTCACTTTCTCTACCCTAGGCCTAGAGATACTTAGTTCACTACAGATCAGATAATGGTCTGTATCATCGAAAATTCCCCGAAAAACTCGTACCTTCCTAAAAGATTTCCTGAATTCAAAGTCTGTTAAGATATAGTCTATTATGGATCTGGTACCCCTAGCCTCCCATGTGTAGCGGTGAATAGCCTTATGCTTGAAGAATGTATTTGTAACAGCTAAACCCATACTAGCACAGAAGTCCAGCAAACGCTTCCCATTCCCATTAGCTTCCATATCTTCCCCACATTTACCAATCACCCTTTCGTATCCTTCAGTTCTATTCCCAACTCTCGCATTGAAATCGCCCATTAGCACTATTCTATCCTTGCTGTTGACCCTGACTACGATGTCACTCAATGCTTCATAAAACTTGTCAACTTCATCCTCATCTGCACCCTCACATGGTGAATACACGGACACAATTCTTGTCCTAATTCCTCCCACTGACAAATCTACCCACATCATTCGCTCACTTACGTGCCTAACAGAAACTATGTTGTGTGCAATGGTATTCCTGATAAAGAGCCCTACCCCAGACTCTGCCCTTCCCTTTCTAACACCCGTCAAGTACACTTTATAATCTCCTATCTCTTCCTCCTTATCTCCCCTTACCCGAATATCACTTACTCCTAGCACATCCAAATGCATCCTCTTTGCTGACTCAGCAAGTTCTACCTTCTTTCTTCCATAAGCCCCATTAATATTGATAGCTCCCCACCGAATTCCATTTCGTTCGCCAAGTTGTTTCCAAGGAGTCCCTCGCCTGTCAAATGGGAGTGGGACTCCATTACTCCCATAGGTCCGAGGCTTGCTTAAAGTGTTCTGAGCTCGGTAAATTCATGAAGCAAGATGCTGCCCTACTTGCACATAGTCCAAGTGAGGATCTCTCCTCTAACGGGTTATGGACCACCGGTGAATTGTGTAGTCCTGGCCGCCTGAGCACAAGGAGGGCCACGACTCAGAATATGTCCGAGATGCCCACTCCCATTCCATAGCAACTGGTATCCCGACTCTCAGGACCACTTACTAGGCCACTCAGCCGTTGCCCATGGTTCACGAACTAGGACGTGACTACAGTAACCCACAAACATGAACCATCCTCATATATTAAACGTAAAAAAATAAAATCTCTGTCTTGGTTGGTATCATTGGCAAGATTAAGTACCTACTAACAATTGACACTCTTCGTCTAATTTATTTCACAATGATACAATCTCGACTTTCTTACTTGTGTTTCATTTGGGGCAAAGCAACCCAAAATAACTTAAATACTTTGGAGGTCTTACAAAACAGGGTTATTAGATTTATGTATGGATTTCATCAACTATATTCTCGAAATAAAATGTACTCTGAAACAAATATATTACCTCTTAAGAAATTAATCTCATTAAACGCTTCACTTCTTATTCATAAAGTCTTGCATAACAAAATGTTCACCAACTCTGAATTTCCTAAAGTCACTGACATCCATTCATATAAGACAAGGCAAAAAAATAAATTACATGTTCATCAAAATTATACTACAAGGTTTGGCACTAAGGGAGTGCAACACTTACTAATATCTGAATATAACAGCATTCCTGACAACATAGCAATCATCTCTAAAACTGTGCCATTTCGTAATAAGCTTAAGAAGTACCCGTTAGGCACTATAAATGTGTAACAGTTATTTCTCTGATATTTTCATTTTCCAAATCTTAAAAGTCAAAAAGTTGTTCCTCCTGTATTGTTACTCTGATGATAATCCGCTTAATATAATCCTATCCATTAGGTAACTTGTGATACTTAAAGTATATGTAAAACCACTATTATTACTCTTTCACTTTTAGACCTTATGCGATAATCCGCCATTGTTGTGATTATCTATGTATTGTTCCCCTTGACAGAGCTCTTGCTCTCTGGAACCCTATTTATCAATCAAATAAAAATCAAATAAATAAATGGACAACGAGTCACTTTCTCCTTAATGCACTAGGAGGCCAGCTACTATCAGAGTAACGCATATTGCCAACATACTGCTTTAGAATTCTCTTGTCCTACGTAAAAAGAACGGAAAATTATTCCTTTATCCAGTGATTAAGCTTTTTACTTTAATCTAAATCCCCGTGAATACGTTCAAATTATCCTCTGAAAATCATATTGTTTTGTCTTTATTCGGATCCATACGAATATGTGTGGTTAATAGAAGATCGCAAGTGTTGGCGGCACTGCTAAACAAGTGACGTCATTCTTATTCATTAATATATCTCGAATTTCTCATTGGTCGACACACATAGAGGCTTTTGAAAGTAACTAGTGATGGATATGGAGGATTTTTAATTTAACAGTGATTTTGAAGTAGCTCGTTCTATGTAACTTAGCGACTTTTGAAACTCAAAGTTTAACCACCCGATCGAACTCATCCTTTGAAATCTACTGCTATGCTTATCTCATTTTCTAAAAAAAGGTCTTTAGGGGGTTTTGAATCCAGAGGATTCTAAGAAAGAAAAGAGGGAAGATGTGGAGAAATCCAGGGGGAATAATAGTACTACTGTAATAAGAAACGACATAGTCGAGAGTGTAGAGAGAATCCAGAGTGAGGTAGAGGGGGTGGTATGCCTGGGAATAAAAATGGGGAGGGGGATTCTGAGGCAATTTGCTTGGCCCTCCTATACAATCATCCAATGGATTAGGTATATGCGAATAAAATCTTTTTTGAGGAATTACTTGAGGAAATGAATAAGATTAAAGGGATATAAGAAGAATATGGGATGATTTTAATGGGTAATTGTAATACAAGAGTTAACAATGGAGTGCCGGATTATGGGACAGATGACACGGAAGTTAGGGGATGCCAAAGCGGGAGTAAGGATAAAGGTTTAAATAGTTATGGGAAAAAGTTGCTGGATCTATGTTGCACTAGAAAAATAATGTATTTTACATAGATGGATGAAGGGGGATTTTAACGGGGAATTGACATATATTACGACGAACGGGGGGAGTGTACTATATTTGATATAGGAATACGCTCGGATATAGCCTTAAGGAGAGTTATAGGCTTTGAAGTGATAGGATGTGGGGTGACAGAACATATGCCAATAAAGATTAAACTTAGAAGAGAGGTAGAAGAAGAGAATGGAGGAAGGAGGAAAATGGGGTTGGGGTATAGGGATGAGGGTTGGAAATACTATTGGAATGAGAGAACGAGAGAGAAATTGAGGTTGGAGCTTATGGAGAGAGGAGAAGCATTAAGAGTGGGAATTTAGGGGGCGATGGAAGAAATGGACATAGAGCTGGCGTTAGAGTTAATAGAACTTCCAGTGCGGAGTGTGGGGAGGAGAGGTAAGATTAGAGAAGGTGTAAAAAAATAATAGAATGACAGGATTATTTGACGAGGAGTGCAGCAGGGAAAGGGAGGGTAAATTGAGAGCTCTAGCGGAGTTTAGGAGGGTAGGGGAACAGGGTGTGGGAGAGGAATATTGTAGATTAAGAAGAGAATACAAGGGTGTATTCAGTGGGAAAAACGAGGGTGGAATGATACGGAGGCAGAAAGAATAAATGGATACTGTAGGGAAAATAGAATAGAGAAGATTTGGGAGTCTATAAATAAGGTAAGGAGAGGGAGATCAAATGGGGAAGGATAAGAACATAAGGGAGGAAGATTGGGTGGAGTATTTTAAAAGGGTTTTAGGAAGGGAAGATAACTGGTATAGAGAAATTGGGAAGACATATATAATGAGAGAATTAGAGGTGGGAAATCATATATTAGATGAGGAGATAACAGGGTAGGAAGTAATTAGGGTATTAAAATGCAAGGCCAATGGCAGTGGGTGGTGTGAATGGCATTACTAATAGTGTGTGGAGGGAAGTAGGAGCCAATGGCGCGATGCTGAGGGGGATGGAAAAATTCTTTAACAGGCTGCTTGAAACAGCTAAATATCCGAGGGAATGGAGAAAGGAGGTATTATGCCCAATTTACAAAAATATGGAGGTTAGAAGCGATCCAATAATTATAGAGGGATAACGTTTTAGATGCCTTGTCTAAGGTGTATACAGGGATCTTGGCAAATAGGATAACGAAATGGGTGGAGCAGTACCGTATGGGAGAATATCGGTTTTCCAGAACGGGTTGAGGAAAGGGAGAAATACGATCGATAATGTGTGGATACTAGACACGTTGATTACGAAATATGTGAAGATAGCAGGGGCTAAATTATATGATCTGGAAAATCTTTTGATACAGTGAGCAGGGAGGCATTATTTACGAGATTAAGGGAGATAGGGTTATCTAAGAGAATGAAAGGGGCAATTGAAAAGTTTACGAGCAAGTTTACGTGTTTATCAAATTTCATGGAGAAGGGTTGAGTAATTGTATTGAGTCGAATACAGGTGTGAAACAAGGATGAAAACTATCCCCGATATTATTTATATTACCTCTAAATAATAATATTAGAGAACCATGGAGGAGAGAGATGGCAATGCCCATGGATAGGCAAGACAGAAATGCCAGGTTTGTTATTCGCAGACGATCTATTGATCCTCGCACTGACGGCTAGGGGTTTGCAGAGAGGGTTAGATGAGGTGGTAGGTTATACGAGGAGATGGGCGCTCAGAGTAAACGTGGGAAAGATCTAGGTAATGGTATGTAGGAAAATGAGAGATAGGAAGGAAAAGAAAGTGTGGAAGGTAAACCAAGAAGAAATTACACCAGTAGAAAAATAGAGTATTTGGGAGTAACAATAAAAAAGGGATCGTGGAAAAAACAGTGTAGGAGGGCCAAATTAAAGGGTACAGGAGCGCTCTCAGCAGTAAGGGTATTAGAAAATAAATTCCCAGGTATGAAATACAAAATTCAGAAAATGGTGTTTCAACCACTGGTTGGGAGTAAAATGTTATTTGGGGTGGAAGTATGGGGATTGGAAGAGGGGGTAATTAAACCAAGTAGTGGCGAAATTCATCAAGATTATGATGGACAGCGAATGAGGGGCTAGATTAGTTTGCAAAGAGTCTATGGAGGTAGAAATTGTAAAAAGGGTGATAAAGTATTGGATAAGATTGGTGGAAGGGAATGGAGGGGAATTAATACAGGAGTCTTGTAGATTCCAGAAAATAGTAGGGAATGAAGGATATTGGTTGAATAAGTGTAAGAAAAGGATGAAAAACTAGGCTTGGGGGAGTGTGGGAGAGTCATGTGCGTGGAGAGGAAAGAAAAAGATAAAGGGAAGAATATTAGATATAGATAGATTTATTTTTCTCCAGATTTTACAGTTTTTCAACCTAATTAATTTTTACGGAGAAAATAGAAAAGGGAGAACAAACAAAAACATATACAATGCAAAAACAAATACAATCAAGACAAGACCGAAAAAAGCACTGTAAGACATAAATAATAAACATCCCTGCTGAATAATGCCTTTCGGCAAAAACGGCAAACAAGGCAGAAAACAAACAAGAAACAATGGCTAACTGTAACAGTCTACTTACAATGGGCAATGGGCGTGCATCTGCGCGGATATACCCTCAGTCAGCTGTCAGACTCACCAGCTGAGTCAGGCAGCCGAGCCCTGATGTAGGACACCGCTCGTACACACCCGTTTTCTCCCCCCACTCTGCTAACCAGCAGTGTGAGATCTTACTTTTCTGCTGCTTATCTACATCACTCCCTGCTGTCCTATATCCACAGCAACACAATAACTACAACAGGAGAACAATTTATATATCTGTCCCACTACCGCCTTCTAACTTCAGCGTCCTTTAACCTTTTTATGCAACGTTTTCTGACAGCCTCTAAAAGCTTGTTCAAGTTCCCAGGTTCTTTTCACTCCCTCGCTATGCAGTTCACAACCTTCTGTTCATTTCCCCGCAGTTTCGTAGCTTCCAAGTGACCCACACTCATGAATTTCTCTCTCTCCGCACGAGTTCCCTTACATGCTATTAACAAGTGGCCTCCAGCTCCTGTGATTGAATATCATTAATCCTTTTTAGCGTATTCCTCCAACAAACTGGATTCCATCTTTCCCAATCCCTCCGCCAATAATTTCTTAAACCCAATCTCTCAGTGATATTTTTCACCTTGTCAATCCAGTAATCTCCAAAAGAACTCTTCATTTGGTGCTAGTAGACCGTTTGTAAGAGCAAGCCGCACCCACCCGTTGCCAGCCTTCTTCAGTACCCCAACACTCTCTTCATGACATAAACCTATATACACTTATGTCATTACACATAACTCTGACCGGTGCATTAGCCGTACAATTTGGGAGGTCCATTACAATTTTGCCAAATCTACAAACAATCTGATTAAATTTAATACGATCCTTTTCAACCCCCCATATTTTTTCTCCATATAACACCCTACTTAGAACCACTGTTTTAAATACAATTCTCTGTAGTTTGTAATCGATCCCTGGGAATTTTTACAGTATTCTTATAACTGAAAGTGCTGCTAGCCCCTTTCACTTACTTGATTAATTTGGTCGGACCATTTACCACTCCTGCTTATACAAACACCCAAATACTCTAGCTTATCTGTCTCCTCTTTTACCTCCCAATTTATCACCCAATGCTTCTTTGTCTTCCCTTTCCTACTTTTCCTACATACCATTGCCTTTTTCTTAGTATTCTTTACTCTCAACGACCACTTCCTAGCGTACTCCGAAACCCCATTTAAACTTCTCTCTAAACCTCCTCCCTTCAGCGTCATCAATAATACATCGTCTGCAAATATCACATCAGGAATTTATATATCACCTAATAGAGGACTCGCCCATTCCTTCCCATGCCCTTGTAATATGTCATTGATAAAATTCAAAAAACGAATAGGAGATAATTTGGAGCCCTGTTTGAAACCTATATTTGATTCGATTAGACCACTTACAACCCCTTCCTCTAATCTTATACTACAATACACTTCCTCATATAAGGCCTCAATAGCACGTCTCGTCTTTTTGGAAATTCCCACCCTACACAATCTCTCAAGCAGCGCCTTCCTACTCACTGTGTCGAAGGCCTTTTGAAAATCGACCGCTGCTATATACAACTTGCTTCCTTCCTTCCTTCCTTCCTTCCTTCCTTCCTTCCTTCCTTCCTTCCTTCCTTTCTTCCTTCCTTCCTTCCTCACATACTTATCAATTATTGTCTTCACTATCATCACATTATCCATTATTCTGCGTCCCTTCCTGAAGCCACTCTGATAGATCGATTATATAGAAAACTCTTCCGCCCATTTTCTCAACCCATTCGCTAATACACCCGTGTACACCTTACTCAATGCATCTGAAAGAGTTATGCCCCTATAGTTGCTAGAGTTGCTCCTCGCGCCTTTCTTTTTGTAAATAGTGCATATAATACCTGTTTGCCACTCCTTAGGGAAATTGGTACTTTCAAACACCTTATTAAATAACTTCACTATACACTCCCTCACCGTACTATTCTTTATCGCTTCTTTCCAAAATACATTTGTTATTCCGTTCCCACCCCCAGCTGGCCTATTTTTGGCTTTGCCTAACACTTCCAATACCTCTTCCCCTGATATTTCTTTATACAACTCATAATTCTCTACTCTCAACCCCCTCCCAATCACCTTCTCCCCTCTATCTCCTTTCCACCTATCCTTCCCTCCTAACAGTTTACGGAAATATTCCATCTATGTTTCATAATAGATTTTAGGTTTACAATACCTCCTCTCTGAATTATTAATTCTATTGATTCTCTCCCATACATTTTCACCTCCCTTGCTTTTGCATTCCCTATTGATCGCCTCCACTTGTTCCTTCTACGATAACGTTTTCCTTTCTATTATCTTAGCCTTGTATTCCCTCCTCAGTCTACAAAACTTTTCCCCCTCTACTCCTCCGTCCTTCCTAAAGTCTTTCAGCGCCCTTAAGACTACTCTTCTCAATCCCTTACACTCACTATCCAACCACCCCTCGGTCCCTTACACCCTTTTCCCTCTATGACGTATCACTTCTGCTACACTCTTTATGGGGTATTCTACTAGCTCTAAGGCCCTAGTAGTATAAGTCACGGGTTCTGCGGCTACCTCCCCCTCAGGCTCTCGGGAGAGGCCTCCACCTCATTGACTGCGCTGGTTAAGAGAGCGAGCCTAACCTCACATCTGTTGTAACCAAGGTTGAAGTTTACAGAACACAACTTTATTTGCTTCACTTTATGATATTTACACAAATAACTGAAATTTATTTTGAAGCAAAAAGTAATATTGAATCTTGAGAAAAGTCTGTCTTTATACAATATGTACAGGTTTGCAGTCTTTATATACACTTCTATCTTGAAAAGATAGTCTTTGTGAATTGACACTTTGATAGTCGAGAACTATCTGGCACACTAACATAAATGTTCATGAGAGTCCTTGTTTGTTGAAGTGCCTGAATTCCTAAAAAGCAAGTTCAATGGATTGAAGAAATTCCACCTAGCGAAACTAAGGGAGCTTGCATAAATTAGGGAATGAAAATGGCTTGTAAAAGAATTACGGAACATAGGCAGCGGAAACAGGTAAGGGAGCGGTGACCAGAGGTGAAACCTCGTACTGCCAGAAATTCAGTCCACCTGGTCGAAGCACATTTTCAAGAGGAGTAGCCTCCGTGCTCGACGTAGGGTGTATTCTGGAGCTGGACACCGGGGCAAGTGGGCAAGTGAGCTGGCAGGGAGCTCCTATTTATAGTACACTCGATGGTCAGGCACGCGCACTGAGGGCTGCGCGTCGAAGCTAGCAGAATGATACACAGGCGCGCGTGCAGCTGGCTGGCGGAGCGGGAAGGGAGCGCCGGACATACAACACCCTCCCCTCCTAAATGCGCCGGTACGGCGTGAAACGGCGGCGGCGCTGGCGGCGACTGCGATGCTGGGGCGGAGCTGCTGATGCTTCTGTTGTATTGTCCGGAGCTGGAACTGGGCGGAGTGGCGCTGTCTCGTCCATAACGATCCTTCTGGGAGAGAACGGCACCGACACCGTAGTCTGAAGCGTCAGTAGCTAGCGTGATGATCTTGTCGGGCTGAAAATGAGTGAGTTGTATAGCTTGAATTAAGGCGTTGTTGATTGTTTTCCAGGCCTGTTGGCATTGCGGAGTTCACTGAAACTTAACACCTTTTTTACGTAGAGCGTTTAATGGAGCTGCCACTGTAGCGAAGCGTGGAATGAACTTATTATAATAGTTCGCTTTGCCTATGAAGGACTGAAGCTGCTTGAGGTTCTGAGGTGCTGGCATGTTTACTATCGCGGAGACATTCTGTATACTAGGACGAATTCCATTCTTATCAAGTATATGTCCGAGGTAGTGAACTTGAGGCTGAAAGAAGGTACATTTAGCGAGATTCGCTCGTAGGCCATTGTCTTTCAATTTCTGGAGAAGAAGGCGGAGATTGGTTAGATGTTCCTGATGATCTTTTCCAGTAACAATAATATCATCCAGGTAGTTAGCACAACCGGGAATTGAGGCGGTGAGTTGAGCCAAATAGCGCTGAAAAATAGCCGCTGAGGATGAAATACCGAATGGGAGCCGCTGGAGCTGGAGCAGTCCGAGAGGAGTGTTGAGTGTGAGAAATTTCTTAGATTCTTCGTCTAAAAGTAGCTGGAGATATGCTTCTTTAAGATCAACTCGAGAGAAGAATTGTCCACCAGAGAGACGACGGAATAAGTCTTCTGGACGTGGAATAGGAAAGATATCGGTGTCAAGTTGTGCGTTGACTGTAGATCGAAAATCGCCACAAAGTCGAACATTACCATCAGGTTTCTTGATTACCACGAGTGGAGTAGCCCATTGACTAGAAGTAACTGGTACGACAATTCCAGTTTGTATCCATCTTTCTAATTCTTTCGTGACCTGGTCTTGAAGTGCTAGGGGTACTGGACGTGCTTTGAGGAAGCGAGGCTTAGCTCCGGATTTCAGCTGTATGTGAGCTGTATAGTCTTTTGCTGTTCCGAGCTGAGAGTCGAAGACTTCAGGAAACTGCGCTAGGAGAGCGGTAACGTCAGAAGTAGGATGCAATGTAGATACGACATTAATGTTGTCATGTATCTGGAAACCAAATAAGTTAAATAGATCCATGCCCATAATGTTTGATGCAGTGTAGTTGTTAACTACGAGAAGAGGAATGGCCTTCTGAATTCCTTTATAACTAGCCTGAAGCTTAATTTGACCTTTGATGTCAATTTTCTTCTTGTTAAATGTCACGAGCTGGATGTCGGCTGGAGAGCATGAAGGTGAACCTAAGTCGTGGTAGGTAGTCAGGTTAATAATAGAGACAGGTGATCCAGTGTCTAATTGAAAATCGACAGATCGATCAGAGAATGATAGAGGAATGATGATTTTGTGAGAATCCTTTGTGGGAAGAATAAGATTGATCTGATCAACTTCCATGTCTTGGCGGGGCTGTATATGCTTCCGGCGCGCTGCAGTAGTCTTAGCAGGGCGGAGCGAACTTTGACAGACAGTCTGGATGTGTCCAAGCTTATTACATCGTTCACAAGTAGCTTTGAAAAAAACGACAGTCACGACGTTCATGATGCTTGAAACAACCTCGGCAGGAAGGCAGGAGTTTCGAGGTGCTTTTAGAATTGGGCTTCCGTGTAGCATTACGAGAGGGAACCTGGCGAGAATGCTTGGTGGAGAGCGCCTTATTCGTACGGTTCACTGTAGCAGAGGACTTGCGGGCCTGAGGCGAGACTTGTGCAACTTCGTGTGGAGAAGCTATGGCGGCGGCAGTCTTGGTAGTAAGCTCATAAATCGTAGCAATACGCTGGACGTCTTCTAAAGAAGGGTTACTCTGCTTGACAGCGTCAAAACGTATTTTGTCTTCAGGAGTATGTAAAATTATCATGTCCCGAATGAGAGAATCAGTGTAGGATGAACCACAACCGTCCTTGGAGCAGATGAACTGGCAGGGTTTAGCTAGACCACGCAATTCAGTTATCCATTCAGTATGTGTCTGATGGGGTTGCTTTCTGCTCTGAAAAAATTTATAGCGAGCAGCCACTATGTGAGGAGCTTTGGCATAGTGTTCCGTGAGACGGGCTAAGAGCTGCGTGAAGGGTACCTCAGATAAGTGTTCTTCTGGACTTAATTTACGTAGTAATTCACACGTAGCATTGCCAACCGAACTAAGAAATAGTGCGCGGCGGCGTTGATCATCGGTGACAGAATGGCAGATGAAATGCTGTTGTAAGCGGGCTAAATAAACTGACCATTCTTCCTTAGCTGGATCAAAAGCAGAGAACGGAGGAATAGCTGATGGCTGTGTAGAGACAGAAATAGCTTGAATAGCCTGAATTAATGCTGCCTGTTGTTGTTGCATAAACTGTTGTTGTTGCTGCTGTAAGGCTTGGAAGACCGTAGCGAGTTGTTCCGCAGTAGCCATTGCGAGATGCGTGCAAGAAAGAGTAAGGTAAGCTGTGTGTCAGAACTGGTTGGAGTGTCGTTGTTGTTTAGCACGTCGCCGTAGAGTTGACAACTGGGCCCGTTGAATTGTAGTGTTGGGTTTCGTGTGTACCTCGTCGCTATAGAGTTGGCAACTGGGACCGAAGAATTGTAGTTTGTTGCTTGTTTACCTCGTCGCCATAGAGTTGGCGACTGGGGCCGAAGAATGGTAGTGTCGCTTTTTTACCTCGTCGCCATAGAGTTGTGTTGTAACCAAGGTTGAAGTTTACAGAACACAACTTTATTTGCTTCACTTTATGATATTTACACAAATAACTGAAATTTATTTTGAAGCAAAAAGTAATATTGAATCTTGAGAAAAGTCTGTCTTTATACAATATGTACAGGTTTGCAGTCTTTATATACACTTCTATCTTGAAAAGATAGTCTTTGTGAATTGACACTTTGATAGTCGAGAACTATCTGGCACACTAACATAAATGTTCATGAGAGTCCTTGTTTGTTGAAGTGCCTGAATTCCTAAAAAGCAAGTTCAATGGATTGAAGAAATTCCACCTAGCGAAACTAAGGGAGCTTGCATAAATTAGGGAATGAAAATGGCTTGTAAAAGAATTACGGAACATAGGCAGCGGAAACAGGTAAGGGAGCGGTGACCAGAGGTGAAACCTCGTACTGCCAGAAATTCAGTCCACCTGGTCGAAGCACATTTTCAAGAGGAGTAGCCTCCGTGCTCGACGTAGGGTGTATTCTGGAGCTGGACACCGGGGCAAGTGGGCAAGTGAGCTGGCAGGGAGCTCCTATTTATAGTACACTCGATGGTCAGGCACGCGCACTGAGGGCTGCGCGTCGAAGCTAGCAGAATGATACACAGGCGCGCGTGCAGCTGGCTGGCGGAGCGGGAAGGGAGCGCCGGACATACAACAACATCCACCATCTTGGAGGGGCTTAACCTTACTTTTTACGCCTAAGAGAGCAAGCCTAAACTCAGGCAGGGGCCTAACCTCAGTTTTACGGCCGGATGTACTTCCTGACGCCTAATCTAAAGAGGTTAACCTTACATCCGCTATATTGGAGGGGCTTAACCTAACTTTTACGCGCAAGAAGGAAGCGTAACATCATGAAAGGGCCTAACCTGAGTTTTACGGCCGGATGCCCTTCCTGACGCCTAAGAGCACACACTAGAATTGATTGTAGAACAAGACGAAACATGTTGGCTATCAGTGTTCAGAACAGAAAAACTCATAACGCAAAAAATAACAAGATTAATTTCCCTCGATACAATCGCACTCTTATGCAATCAGCGCGCACACATAGAATTGCAAATGTTGTAGATCTCCATCCGACATACTTCTTCTTAATCACCGCAGGTGTAATGATTTTACTACTTTGCAGGGGATACCTTTGTCCTGTGGAGATACATTTTGCGGGATTCGAACACATGCAACAGAAAAAATCTGTATAGTTTTCGAACCCTGATTTATTTACAATAGAAAAAACATAGATTCAAACCCTGTTCTCTTATCACAAACACGGAAAGTGAAATTAAACAGAACGCCTAGTGCTATAAGAAATAGATTGGTTACATTTAAGTCCCTAGCAGTTGAAGAAGTTATCGCATAAACAAGAAATATCGGTTCGGAAACATATTGTTTCAACCTGTTGGCATGGGTTACAAGCATGTACCTCATGCGGAAAGTAAAATTAAACAGAACGCCTAGTGTTATAAGAAATGCATTGGTTACATTAGTCGAACAAATTATCAGATAAACATGTAAGTTCAAATTTCAGTTCGGAAACCTATTATTTCAATCTGTTGGCATGGGTTGCAAGCATGTAGCTTGTGCAGGAGAGGGCTACTATGCAAGATGATTGTAAAATGCTGAACCGAAAACATAATCGTGCTACACAAATGATAGGGAGTAGAACCCAGTGGTCACGTTTTATTAGAAGGGCAAAAGGATGAAAGGACTGTTTCTCCTTCTCCTCCTCCTGACCGTGTTTTCCTGCTCCTCCTCCTCCTCCTCCTAGGGCTAAAGGGCTAATGGGCTAAAGGTCTAAAGGTCTAAAGGGCTAAAGGGCTAATGGGCTAAAGGGCTAAAGGGCAAAAGGGCTCCTCCTCCTCCTCTACCACCTCACCACGCCCTCCTCCTCCTAGAAGAAGTTAGCTGAAGTTGGTACATTTTTTCAGCAGCAACACCCTCATCGATTGTCATCAGCAAGAACGCTTCTACTTTGTTAGGTGTAGCAAAATAATCTCTATTGGTAAATGGTTTTGTGTTCAGAACCGAAGAAATTTATGCTACACATAACAGGGAATGGAACTCATGGGTCACGTCTTATCAGAATTACATAATAAAGAATAAGATCCCGACCTATTAGTGGTGCAATGAGTTGCGTTTTTCTAACAGAAATCAGTATCTGCTTGATAGTTTTTAGTGTTTGGAACACCGAAATTCTGATCTTAACATTTCATGCTTATAGATTTGAACTCGAGAGACTTTTAATTACCTACTGTAATGTTGACTTCACTTAGA
Source organism: Anabrus simplex (assembly GCF_040414725.1). Classification (NCBI taxonomy): domain Eukaryota; kingdom Metazoa; phylum Arthropoda; class Insecta; order Orthoptera; family Tettigoniidae; genus Anabrus; species Anabrus simplex. Next base: position 805,269,349 of record NC_090266.1, read on the forward strand.
GATTAAAACTTTGTGTTCAGAACCAAAGAAATTCATGCTACACAAAATATTGAAAGGGAAAAGAACAGATCTGCATTTAACACACACAGAACATTCAAAGTAAATATTTGCATGCAGCGAGCTGGCTGGCTCACGAACGGAAATAAGCGTTAAATTACTAATGACACAGCAGTGTGAGTCGAAATGCATGTCGTGGCTTACAGAGGAATATTATACCGAGTTATGATTACGTGGATTTTTTCAAATTGCCCGCTACTACGTGCCTATGTTGCAACAGTGAGGTTTAACCCCGTCAAGATGGCAGCAGTGAGGTTAGCGATGTTCTGTTGTTTAAAATTCCGCGCCGCGACGTGCGTAAGGTGGCAGCAATGAGGTTTAGCGCCGTCAAGATGGCAGCAGAAAGGTTAGCGATGCTCAATTGTCCTTAAAAGTGTAGTTAAGGTCCGTCAAGATGGCAGCTGTCAAAAAAGCACGTGGCTTTGTTTACAAACAAGAGCACGTGTTCGTGACGTCACGGTCACGTGGTATGCTGCGTCAGCACTCGAAGTTCAAAATCCACGCCTCGTCAAAAACCACATAGATTTTAAATTTCGCACCTACGTCATTAAGTTCATGTACATAGGTCACGCTAAGATAGCAGCACACACAAGCGATTGCTGCACGGTCTAGCACTAAAAGTTTAGTATGATAGTCGATGCATGCATCGTTGATAGGACATCGCTATTCTTACTGCTGCTATGTTTACAAGATTTTGAATTATAGCTATTCTTTGTGCTTTAAGTTCGTGCACATAGATCATACTAAGATAGCAGTACACACATGCGATCGTTGTACACAGATGTTTAGTACGATAGTCGATGTATGCATTATCGATAGGTAATCGCTATTCTTACTGCTGCTATGTTTACAAGATTTTTGAACATAGCTATTCCTTGTGCTATAATTTCGTGCACCTAGGTGATGCTAAGATGGCAGCACATACACATGCGATTGTTGCACGCTCTAGCGGAAGAAGTTTAGTATGATAGTTGATACATGCAAAATCGGTAGGTGATGCGTACACGCTTTTAAACACTCCTATTCCTACTGCTGCTATGTTCACAAGATTTTTATACATGGCTATTCTTAATGCTGCTCTTAACGAAGTAGAGCGCGGAGTTTGAAATCTACGTGCTTTTTGACGAGTTCTAACCACGTAAGCGTGGATTTTAAACTTCGGGTGCTGACGTGGCATACCACGTGACCGTGACGTCACGAACACGTGCTCTTGTTTGTAAACAAAGCCACACGATTTTATTGACCGCTGTCATGTTGACGGGCCCTAATCACACTCTTAAGGACAATAGAGCATCGCTAACATCACTGCTGCCATCTTCACGGCGCTAAACCTCATTGCTGCCACCTAATGCACGTCATGGCACGGAATTTTAAACAAAAGAACATCGCTAACCTCACTGCTGCCATCTTGACGGGGTTAAACCTCACTGTTGCCAACTTAGGCACGTAGTAGCGGGCAATTTGAAAAATTCCACGTAATCATAACTCGGTATAATATTCCTCTGTAAGCCACGACATGCCTTTCGACGCACACTGCTGTGTCATTAGTAATTTAACGCTTATTTCCGTTCGCGAGCCAGCCAGCTCGCTGCATGCAAATATTTACTTTGAATGTTCTGTGTGTGTTAAATGCAGATCTGTTCTTTTCCCTTTCAAAATTTTGTGTAGCATGAATTTCTTTGGTTCTGAACACAAAGTTTTAATCTTTAAGTGAAGTCAACATTACAGTAGGTAATTGAAAGTCTCTCGAGTTCAAATCTATAAGCATGAAATGTTAAGATCAGAAGTTCGGTGTTCCAAACACTAAAAACTACCAAGCAGATACTGATTTCTGTTAGAAAAACGCAACTCATTGCACCACTAATAGGTCGGGATCTTATTCTTTATTATGTAATTCTGATAAGACGTGACCCCTGAGTTCCATTCCCTGTTATGTGTAGCATAAATTTCTTCGGTTCTGAACACAAACCATTTACCAATAGAGATTATTTTGCTACACCTAACAAATTAGAAGCGTTCTTGCTGATAACAATCGATGAGGGTGTTGCTGCTGAAAAATGCACCAACTTCAGCTAACTTCTTCTAGGAGGAGGAAGGCGTGGGGAGGTGGTAGAGGAGGAGGAACCCCTTTGCCCTTTGGCCCTTTAGCCCATTAGCCCTTTAACCAATTATCCCTTTAGCCCTTAAGCCCTTTAGCCCATTAGCCCTTTAGCCCATTATCCCTTTAGCCCTAGGAGGAGGAGGAGAACGCGGGCAGGACAAGGAGAAGGAGTAACAGTCTTTTCATCCTCTTGCCCTTCTATAAAACGTGACCGCTGGGTTCCATTCCCTATCATGTGTGTAGCACGATTATTTTTTCGGTTCAGCATTTTACAATCATCTTGCTTAGTAGCCCTCTCCTGCACAAGCTACATGCTTGTAACCCATGCCAACAGATTGAAATAATATGTTTCCGAACTGAAATTTGAAGTTATGTTTATATGATAATTTGTTCGACTGCTAGGGTGCTTAAATGTAACCAACGTATTTGTTATAGCACTAGGCGTTCTGTTTAATTTCACTTTCCGTGTTTGCGAGAAGAGAACACGGTTTGAATCTATGTTTCTTCTATTGCGACTAAATCAGAGTTTGAAATCTATACAGTTTTTTTTCTGTTGCATGTGTTCGAATCCCGCAAAATTTATCTCCTTAGGACAAAGGTATCCCCTGCAAAGTAGTAAAATCATTTTATCTGCGGTGATTAGGAAGAAGTATGTCGGATGCTGATATACAACATTTGCAATTCTATGTGTGCGCGCTGATTGCGTAAGAGTGCGATTGTATCAACAGAGAAATGTTTTTTATATTGTAACTAAATCAGAGTTCGAAAATTATACAGATTCTTTCTGTTGCATGTGTTCGAATCCCGCAAAATTTATCTCCTTAGGACAAAGGTATCCCCTGCAAAGTATTAAAATCATTTTATCTGGGGTGATTAAGAAGAAGTATGTCGGATGGAGATATACAACATTTGCAATTCTATGTGTGTGCGCTGATTGCATAAGAGTGTGATTGTATCAACAGAGAGATAAATCTTGTAATGTTTTGCGTTATAAGTTTTTCTGTTCTGAACACTGATAGCCAACATGTTTCGTCTTGTTTTACAATCAATTCTAGTGTGTGATAATTGTAACTTGTCTTGACGAAGCACAGTAGCGATAAAAGTTTCCTGTTTAATACTTAACACGTTTTGTCATACTTACAGCATTTCAATTCTATATTTTTACAATTGCATTCTGTAACTAGATTGAACCTGTTTTGTCTTGTCGAATACAGCATTTGCTTATCCTATAATATTTAGCATGCTGAAAAAAACGTATTACCTTCCCCTTACCGCCTCCACCGCCTGCCGCTTTCTCCTCAATCGAAAAACTTACGCGACGAGGATAACGTAAGTATATTTGTTTGTAATGTAACGTTTAATTGAGGAAAATATCTGTCTCTAAGAGGAGGGATAGAGCTAACCTCAGTAACTGTAAGGAGAAGTCCTTTTGCCAAGAGGAGGAGGAGGAGGAGCCCATTTGCCCTTTTGTTAGAAGGAGGATCCCTTTTGCCAGGAATAGTAGCCCTTTTGCCCTGAAGATGAGGAGGTGCTCTTTTTGCCCATTTGCCCTTTTGCTAGGAGGAAGTGCCCTTTTGCCCTTTTGCTATACGGATAGGAGGAGAAGGAGGGTGGCTCGCCATCTTGCGCAGTAGAATGCATGTGTAAACTTGTTTGATAGAGACATAAAGCTATGCCTTAACAGAGGAGGAAGAGGTAGAAGAAGTCATAACAGCCTATGTATAGCAGCCATCTTGTGCTGTAGCCTCTAAGCTAGCTTTCTCCATATAAGCCTGTGTATAGCCACCATCTTACACAAGCGTTCATAGCCATCATCTTTCTCCATAAGAGCCCATGGATAGTCGCCATCTTGTGCAATCGCCTATGGCTGTCTCATAAGAGCATGTGTATAGCCGCCATCTTGCGCAAGCATCCATAGGGAGGCTCATAAGGGCCTATGTATAGCAGCCATCTTGCGGAAACACCCCTAGGCCGTCTCATAAGTGCCCATGTATAGCCGCCATCTTATAGAATTAAATAGCCGCCATCTTGCGCAACCAACTCTAGGGCGTCTCATAAGAGCCTGTGTAGGGCATCGATCTTGCACAAGCGTCCCTAGGGTGTCTCCTAAGAGCAGCAGCCATCTTGCGCAAGCGCCCTTAAGGAGTCTCATACGGTGTTGTGTATAGGCGCCATTTTGTGCAATTGGTTTTGAGAAGGGCATCCGGCCGTAAAACTGAGGTTAGGCTCCTCCATGCGGTTAGGTGTGCTCTCATATGCTAATCTCCATTGGCCTACTACTCAAAATAACGTCTCGAGAATACCCATTACACTACTACTCAAGATAGCGTCGAGAAGGACATCCGTCCGTAAAACTGAGGTTAGGCCCCTCCATGAGGTCAGGCTCGCTGTCTTGTGTGTAAAAAGTAAGGTTAAGCGCCTCCAAGATAGGTTCTGTAAGGTTAAGCTCACTCTCTTAGGCGTCAGGAAGGGCATCCGGCCTAAAACTCAGGTTAGATCCTTCCATGAGGTTAGGCTTGCAGTCTTGCGCTTAAAAAGTTAGGTTAAGCCCCTCCAACATAGCGGATGTAAGGCTGAGCTCGCTCTCTTAGGCGTCAGGAAGGGTACCTTGCCGTAAAACTGAGGATAGGCCCCTCCTTGAGGTTAGGCTTGCTGTCTTGTGCGTAAAAATAAGGTTAAGCCCCTATAAGATGGCGGATGTGAGGTTAGGCTCGCTCTCTTAACCATTGCAGTCAATGAGGTGGAGGCCTCTCCCGAGAGTCTGAGGGGCAGGTAGCTACAGAACCCGTGACTTATACTACTGGCGCTATCCAAATTATTACATCTCAATGCTACTTCGCACCCTACATTAATAATTTGGAATTCATTTTGTAAATACTCCTCAAGTCTTGCTTTAGTCTCCTCTGTCCATTTATATTTAATGAGTCTCATACCCTTTTCTCTATCACACTTTACTTTTCCCATCCTATCCCCGTGCTCCAATCTCCTCAAGTTTATTGATATCGGGGCGAGATGAGATTGAGCCCAGTTAACAACCTGCATTTTATTTATTCTCGACAACATCTCCTCCGAGCTGATTACCAAGTCGAAAACACCCCCTCCTTGCTTTGTAATATATGTCAACTCCCCCTCGTTATCCCCAGTCAACCATCAATTCAGGATGTATAAATTACCTGCGGAACATAATTCAAGCAGTTTCTGCCCATACCCATTTATTCCACTATCTTTACTCCTTCTTTCGCTCCTAGTAATTCCTTTCGCCTCTTTATTGTACACTGACTGACAGAGCAAATGCAACACCAAGAAGGAGTGGTCAGAACTTTATGCCAATTGCAGGGTAGACTGACGTCACTGAGGTATGCTCATGATGTGAAATGCGCCGCTGTGCTGCGCACGTAGCGAACGATAAATGGGACACGGCGTTGGCGAATGGCCCACTTCGTACCGTGATTTCTCAGCCGACAGTCATTGTAGAACGTGTTGTCGTGTGCCACAGGACACGTGTATAGCTAAGAATGCCAGGCCGCCGTCAACGGAGGCATTTCCAGCAGACAGACGACTTTACGAGGGGTATGGTGATCGGGCTGAGAAGGGCAGGTTGGTCGCTTCGTCAAATCGCAGCCGATACCCATAGGGATGTGTCCACGGTGCATCGCCTGTGGCGAAGATGGTTGGTGCAGGGACATTTGGCACGTGCGAGGGGTCCAGGCGCAGCCCGAGTGACGTCAGCACGCGAGGATCGGCGCATCCGCCGCCAAGCGGTGGCAGCCCCGCACGCCACGTCAACCGCCATTCTTCAGCATGTGCAAGACACCCTGGCTGTTCCAATATCGACCAGAACAATTTCCCGTCGATTGGTTGAAGGAGGCCTGCACTCCCGGCGTCCGCTCAGAAGACTACCATTGACTCCACAGCATAGACGTGCACGCCTGGCATGGTGCCGGGCTAGAGCGACTTGGATGAGGGAATGGCGGAACGTCGTGTTCTCCGATGAGTCACGCTTCTGTTCTGTCAGTGATAGTCACCGCAGACGAGTGTGGCGTCGGCGTGGAGAAAGGTCAAATCCGGCAGTAACTGTGGAGCGCCCTACCGCTAGACAACGCGGCATCATGGTTTGGGGCGCTATTGCGTATGATTCCACGTCACCTCTAGTGCGTATTCAAGGCACGTTAAATGCCCACCGCTACGTGCAGCATGTGCTGCGGCCGGTGGCACTCCCGTACCTTCAGGGGCTGCCCAATGCTCTGTTTCAGCAGGATAATGCCCGCCCGGCGCCCACACACTGCTCGCATCTCCCAACAGGCTCTACGAGGTGTACAGATGCTTCCGTGGCCAGCGTACTCTCCGGATCTCTCACCAATCGAACACGTGTGGGATCTCATTGGACGCCGTTTGCAAACTCTGCCCCAGCCTCGTACGGACGACCAACTGTGGCAAATGGTTGACAGAGAATGGAGAACCATCCCTCAGGACACCATCCGCACTCTTATTGACTCTGTACCTCGACGTGTTTCTGCGTGCATCGCCGCTCGCGGTGGTCCTACATCCTACTGAGTCGATGCCGTGCGCATTGTGTAACCTGCATATCGGTTTGAAATAAACATCAATTATTCTTCCGTGCCGACTCTGTTTGTTCCCCAACTTTCATCCCTTTCGAACCACTCCTCCTTGGTGATGCATTTGCTCTGTCAGTCAGTGTATATGGGACTTAAGTTCGCTATTCTTGCATTCCAGTCGCCCATCCCCGCTTCTTCATACTTCTCCTTGATCCCACTAATTTCCACTATCAGCTCCTCAAATAAACTATCATTTGCATATACTGAGCCACTAGGGTGGTTGTATAAAAAGGCCAAGCATACCGCATTAGGTTCGCCCCCACCTAGCTTAACCCTCATCAAGATCACACCTTCCATCTGATTTTTTAAAAACTTCAATCATATCGCGTATTTCTTCCTTTATTAGCAACGCTATTCCGCCTGGGTACCTTCCCCTCCTACCCCGTTTTTTCTTCGTTATGTTTCTTACCACCAAACCCTTTCCACGTCAGCCTCATTCCTTCTCCTAATCATGTCTCCAAAAGGGCCTCAATGTCAAAACTCTCCACTACTCTTATGACCCCCCCCCCACCGTTACCAAATTTACTTAGTACCCCTTCAGTATTTACAAATCCTATTCTCCAATATAGCTACTTATTCCCCTCTCCTCTACTCTTCCTCCCTTAAATTTCTTAACTCCTGTTGTGTTGATCATTCTACTTCTCGTTACCCTCGCTCTTTCTCTCTCAGCTCCCCCTTCTTCCTTTTTGGCACTCTCCTCACTAGCCTTGCCATCTTGCCCTTTGTTTTTCTTACCCCACAAGTCTTTTAAACTTATACTCCTTCCCCTACCCAGACTTTCTTGGCGTCTTCCTTCTTCTCCTTCCACTACTCCGCTAGCGTGTGACAGCACCAATCCTTCCTCCCACGGTGATCTTCCCGACGCACCTTCCACCTCTGGACACTGGACTTCGGTCACTTCGTCCCCGTTATTCACTACTACGTCAGCACACTCAGCACTTCCTTCGACATTCCTTTCACCTTCACTCGCCAATTGTTCGCTAACCTGCTGATGATTGTCATCCATTTCCTGAAACTTGTTCACTCCCCACACACGTGACCACCGGCCGTTTCCAACTACCAACTGTCGGCCTCTAATATGTGCTCTCAAACCTTGTTTCCTCGCTATCCAAACATGTTTCCTTACAATTCTCAGCCCTTGGATTGCTTCACTACCTATATCACTCTTCGACCACACTTCCTCTCATTTTAAATTTCCTGTGCCCCTTCACACAATATCCGCCATCAGGGTGGATAATAGCAACACTTTAATGGACCTATTGTCCTTCCTTCTCCCCACTCTATACACATCATCAATATCCACCTATCATTAGCAACACTGTCACCACCACTGCTGCAAGCAGCTCTGCCATTAACCCCTCTTTCGAATCCTTCGTCTTCTTATCCTTTATCTCCTTGCACTTCCATTTGCTATGCCAACTTCCTATCGCAGCTCTATATTGTTGCAAGGTGTTCTCCATTCCGCAGCACTCACTCAGCATACCCGTTCTGTCCGCTTGCTTATTCAAGACTGGTTGATACTATATATAGAAGAACAGAGTTTAATATTGGAATGTAGGAATAGAGCATCTCTATCAGTTTTAAACAAATTATTAGAAGTAACTAGTCCGAAAACGGAGTTTGAGGGGAAAAGGGCAAAGATAGGCTTGTATTGGTGGCTGTTAGGCGTACCAAAAAATAGGGGATTTGTAGGGATGGAAAATAAGGATAGGTGTGTATTGTGTGCGGAGGGGTGTTCGGATTTACATGTTATCAACCAGTGTAAAGTTATGGATGAGGTGAAAAAGGAAATTACTTAATAAGGCGGAATTGGATAAGTTAACTAAAGAATATAAGATGACATCATTGCCGTGTAGGGAGTGTGAGAGAGGAACGAATATATCTAAATTTTTGAATGTGGTGAGAGAAAAATTTATAAAGAAATTGAGTGAGTAAAAAAAGGCATGAGAGTGAGAAGGTAGTATGTGGTGACGAATGTTATATTGTGAGAACGAGAAAAGCGGAATGAAGATTGATGGGGGTTTAGGTAGTAAAAGAGAAGATTAAAGTAAATAGAAAGAGAAAAGGAGTAATAAGGAGATGTGGGGCGGGGGGTAAATTTGAAAGCTGTGGACATAAATGGTATAATTATTAAAATGTACAGTATAACTGATGGGAAATATAATGGTAGAAGTGTGTAAGTAGTAGTAATAAGATAAAGACAATAGTGTGAAGAAGAAGAAGAAGAAGAAGAAGAAGAAGAGGGAGACAGTGTGAAAAGAACTATGAAAAGAAAGAGTTAACAGTGAATGAGGTACGAAGGATGGACTGTTTTTTGTGTGTAGTGTAATGTCTATGTATAATATATTGTTAAGAGGATGGGTAGTGTCTTAGGCAGTACAAGGTAAGGTTTAGGTAAATAGGAAGAAGGAAGATGTGTTAAGTAGAAGTGGATGGATGTAATTTGGAGGTATTGTACCGGAAACACCGCTACGTGAAAACAAGTTCGAAGTATGTGTGTTAAACTTCGCGCGAGTTGGAAGACAGGCATCCCGCCGAACTCGCTGACGTGCACAGCCGTGACGTAGCCGCTTCGAGTGAGCTCCACACAATCCAGGCGTGACCATACATGGTAATGTTCCGACACATGTGTAAAAGTCCACTTGGAGTTAAGATATTGTTGTTTTTACACCGCCAACGTGGAGGCCATCGTGTTGTTGTTTGAGTCATCAGTCCATAGACTGGTTTGATGCAGCCCTCCATGCCACCCTATTCTGTGCTAACCTTTTCGTTTCTACGTAACTACTGCATCCTACATCTGCTCTAATCTGCTTGTCATATTCATACCTTGGTCTACCCCTACCGTTCTTACCACCTACACTTCCTTCAAAAACCAACTGAACAAGTCCTGGGTGTCTTAAGATGTGTCCTATCATTCTATCTCTTATTCTCGTCAAATTTAGCCAAATCGATCTCCTCTCACCAATTCGATTCAGTATCTCTTCATTCGTGATTCGATCTATCCATGTCACCTTCAGCATTCTTCTGTAACACCACATTTCAAAAGCTTCTATTCTCTTTCTTTCTGAGCTAGTTATCGTCCATGTTTCACTTCCATACAATAACACGCTCCACACGAAAGTCTTCAAAAACATCTTTCTAATTTCCATATCAATGTTTGAAGTGAGCAAATTTCTTTTCTTAAGAAGCTCTTCCTTGCTTGTGCTAGTCCGCATTTTATGTCCCCCTTACTTCTGCCATCGTTAGTTATTTTACTACCCAAGTAACAATATTCACCTACTTCCTTTAAGACTTCGTTTCCTAATCTAATATTTCCTACATCACCTGCCTTCGTTCGACTGCACTCCATTACTTTTGTTTTGGACTTATTTATTTTCAGCTTGTACTCCTTACCCAAGACTTCATCCATACCATTCAGCAACTTCTCGAGATCTTCTGCAGTCTCAGATAAAATAACAATATCATCGGCAAATCTCAAGGTTTTGATTTCCTCTCCTTGGACTGTGATTCCCTTTCCAAATTTCTCTTTGATTTCCTTTACTGCCTGTTCTATGTAAACATTGAAAAGGAGAGGGGACAAACTGCAGCCTTGCCTCACTCCTTTCTGGATTGCTGCTTCTTTTTCAAAGCCCTCGATTCTTATCACTGCAGACTGATTATTATACAGATTGTAGATAATTCTTCGTTCTCGGTATCTGATCCCTATCATCTTCAGAATCATAAATAGCTTGGTCCAGTCAACATTATCGAATGCCTTTTCTAGATCTATGAATGCCATGTACGTGGGCTTATCCTTCTTGATTCGATCCTCTAAGATCAGACGTAAAGTCAGGATTGCTTCACGTGTTCCTACATTTCTTCCGAAGCCAAATTGATCTTCTCCCAACTCAGCTTCAACTTGTTTTTCCATTCTTCTGTAAATAATACGTGTTAAAATTTTGCAGGCATGAGATACTAAACGAATGGTGTGGTAGTTTCCACACCTGACAGCACCGGCTTTCTTGGGAATAGGTATAACAACATTCTGCCGAAAATCGGATGGGACTTCTCCTGTCTCATACATCCTGCACACTAAATGAAATAACCTTGCCATGCTGGTTTCTCCTAAGGCAGTCAGTAATTCAGAGGGAATGTCATCAATTCCAGGTGCCTTGTTCCTATTTAGGTCACTCACAGCTCTGTCAAACTCTGACCTCAAAATTGGGTCTCCCATTTCATCAGCATCAACAGCCTCTTCATGTTCCAGAACCAAATTATTTATATCGTTACCTTGATACAACTGTTGGATATGCTCCTGCCATCTTTCTGCTTTGTCTTCTTTCCCTAGAAGTGGCTTTCCATCTGAGCTCTTAATATTCATGCACCTAGATTTCCTTTCTCCAATGGTTTCCTTGATTTTCCTGTATGCTGCATCTACCTTTCCCAGGACCATACAGTCTTCGACATCCTTGCACTTCTTCTTCAGCCATTCTTCCTTAGCTACCTTGCACTTTCTATCCACTTGATTCTTTAATCGCCTGTATTCTTTTCTGCCCTCTTCATTTCTAACATTCTTGTATTTTCGTCGTTCATCAATCAGGTCTAGTATCTCCTGAGTAATCCAGTGATTCTTAGTTGATCTTTTCTTCCTTCCTAACATTTCTTCAGCAGCCCTACTGACTTCATTTTTCATGACTCCCCACTCTTACTCTATAGTGTTTCCTTCAGCCTTTTCATTTAGTCCTTGTGCAACATGTTCCTTGAAACAATCCGTCACACTCTTTTCTTTCAACTTGTCTAGATCCCATCTTTTTGCATTCTTTCCTTTCTTTAATTTCTTCAACTTCAGATGGCATTTCATGACCAACAAGTTGTGGTCAGAGTCCACGTCTGCTCCTGGGAAAGTTTTGCAATCCAACACCTGGTTTCTGAATCTCTGCCTAATCATAATGAAGTCTATTTGATACCTTCCAGTGTCTCCAGGTCTCGTCCACGTATACAGCCGTCGTTTGTGGTATTTTAACCAAGTATTGGCAAGGATTAAATTATGATCAATGCAGAATTCAACCAGCCGACTTCCTCTTTCGTTCCTTTGTCCCAATCCAAATTCTCCTACTGTACTACCTTCTCTTCCTTGGGCTACCACTGCATTCCAGTCTCCCATCACAATTAGATTCTCGTCACCTTTTACATATTGTATTAAATCTTCTATCTCCTCATTTATTCCATCAATTTCTTCATCATCCGCTGAACTAGTAGGCATATAGACCTGCACTATTGTGGTGGGCATTGGTTTGGTGTCTATCTTGACGACAATAATTCTTTCACTATGCAGGTCGTAGTAGCTTACCCGCTGCCCTATTTTCTTATTCATTATTAAACCAACTCCTGCACTTCCCCTGTCTGATTTCGTGTTGATAATTCGGTAGTCGCCTGACCAAAAATCCTATTCTTCCTGCCAACGTACTTCGCTTATACCAACTATGTCTAACTTTAGCCTATCCATCTCCCTTTTCAGATTCTCTAACGTACCACAACGACTCGAACTTCTAACATTCCACGCTCCGACTCGCAGAATGTCAGTATCCATCTTCCTGATGATCGCCCCCTCTCGTGTAGTCCCCACCCGGAGATCCGAATGGGGGACTAGTTTACCTCCGGAATATTTTACCCGGGAGGAAGCCATCATCAGTACATCATTCATACAGAGAGAGCTGCATGTCCTCGGGAGGTAGTTACGGCTGTAGTTTCCCGTTGCTTTCAGCCGTGTAGCAGTATCAACACAGCTAAGCCATGTAGAGTATTATTACAAGGCCGTATCAGTCAATCATCTAGACTGCCGCCCTTGCAACTACCGAAAGGCTCCTACCCCCCTTCCGATGAACCATTCGTTAGTCTGGTCTCTCAACAGATACCCATCCGATATGGTTGCACCTGCGTCTCGGCTGTCTGCATCATTGGGACACGCAAGCCTCCCCACCGTGGCATGGTCACATGGTTCGCAGAGGAGGGAGGCCATCGTAACAGATGCAATCTATCAAATTCTCGAGAAAATCTACCATGTACTTCGGGAGTTATAGAGGTAGATAATGCCCACGTTTCTAGATGCTTCGTCACAACCAGGTATAAAAGGAGGACGATCCAGACTATAGATTCAGTGTTACTCCACCGTCTTTGCGATACGGGTGGGGTGGAGCTCTACAAGTGCGGCAGGCAGAACGTATGGTCGGTCGAGACTTTGCATCTTGAGTGCTCGGTTCCAGCGGAGTTGGAACTTTATAATTTTCTTCAAGTGCCATGTTAGGACTTGTGTTTCAGTGACTAACTGAAGGAAATTAGAATTTTTCTCATGAGTGTTGTAACTCTTCCAAGTGCTACGTTTGAACTTGTGTTTGGACTTGTGTTTCGTAAACAGACTTTGGGAACATAGAAATTTCCCGAGTGTCATATTTGAACTTGTGTTTTGCGACAAGCTGTGGGAATATAGAACTTTCCATATGAGTGTTGCCATTTTCCAAGTACCACATTGAACTTGTGTTTCGTGACGAACTGTGAAAAAGTGTATTTCCGAGTATTACGTTCGAACTTATGTTTCATAACAAATTGTGGGAACATAGTACATTTTTCAGTGCCGCATCTGAACTTGTGTTTAAACTTGTGTCATCGTAATTGACTGTGGAAACATAGAGTACCCATGCCATATCTGAATTTGTGTTTTCCTCTCGTGAAGTTACGAGAGAACATATAATTTTTCAGTACCATAATTGAACTTATAATTTATACTTCATTATCCTTCTTCACGGACAGTGTTAGACTCTTTCCAAGTGCAGTTTAACTTTAATGATCATTTAATGAGATTGCTGAACAGTCTCCAAGTACACGTAATTTTGTATATAGACGGAATAGGACATTTCCGTGTGCCATTAAATTTGTTTAATTTATTACGAACGTGCTAATGTGTCCTGAACTTGCATGAACTGTGTATCTTGCGCTCAATATTGTGTTCTAATCATAAACTGACGAAATCAGTAAGTTAGGAACTGTGATGATAAAGATTAGTGATCTAATAGAACATTCCAGTCTGCTGTGCCAATGTTAGCAAACTTATGTCGTGAGCTTAACATTATGATTTTCCCAAGTATTAATTCGGCTGACATCCAATTTGTGGTCAAATATCCAGTTTAATTGTTTTACTTTCAAGTAATAATTTATGAACCTTGGTGATTCAACAAGGTGTTTGAATCAAGTTTCGAGGGTCAAGATTCTAGTGTCAATTTCATTAACATTCGACACATTCCACTTACAATGAATGAATGAATGAATACAATATTTCAAGGTCAGTGTTAATTCATTTAACAGTGCTACGAGTGAGTTGGGTACCATACGGGGGACTTGTGTGCGCAGCACGCCTCACCTCTCAATATTATCGTGTGAGATCGAACCCCGCAACGTGTGCACCTAGAAATTCGAGACTCCCAGATCCTCTATAACTTCGAGAAATTCTAGAACGTCGAGAACTTCAAATCCAGGACGGACGTGGTTCCTGTCCAGACCATCCAGTAACCGTCCCGGAGTCCGGAGATTCCAGCCTGCTACAACGCTTCAACTCAACCTTATGAAAGGTGATATGAATTTGTTTCCAATGAGCAATAAAACTAAATTTCCAAAGAAATCTAAGTTCAATGAACTAATACCCCTCTCTGTACCAACTCCAATGTTTACATGCCACACCCTTAGAAATATTCCATGCTCTTCAAGCTAGTGTCAGCGGCCCCCAAAGACAGACATTTTTCCCGGTACAGTATATATATATATAAAGGGTTGAAACATGAAAAGGTATAGAGTTGGTGATGGAAGGAAAGATAGAAGGAGAAAAATAGTCTGAGAAGTAGAGTAAGTTAAAGACAATAAACTCATAAGAAGAGAGAGAAAGTGCTGAAAGAGCTCTGTAATAACGAGAAGAGAACGAGATATTAAGGATGGAATGTTTATGTGTGTAGTAAAAGTCGATGTATTATATATTGTTAAGTTGTGGAGAGCACATGGGTGTGGATAATACCTGTATGTGTGTGTATGAGTAAATGGGAATTCTATTAATGTTAAAGTATAAGTACGAGGGCGGTTAAGGGGGGTAAGCTTAAGAAGGGTCGGTAATGTACATGCAAAGTAAGTGAGAAAGGAACTGTTGACCGAGAAGTTAGGAAAAAGTAAAAGGGAGGAGCAAGATGGCGGAGTTGTGTGACGTAGAGTTGAGAGGGAGAAAAAGGCCTGACCTATCCCAAGCTAAAGTGCTGAATTAGACCGACTGTACTTGTAGACTAGAGTAAGGAAGAAAAGAGTGAGGGGAGTAAATGTCAATGAGACAAAGAAAGAAGAGCCCAGTTATGGTATCCGTCTCGGCAGGAGAATGCAGAGGTAGCATGCTACATGTGGAGCTGGCAATATGCCCATGTGTGAGCTGCTACATAGAGGATTTAGTATTGAATTAGTTATAGATTTATATGCAGTTAAGTAGTTAGTCCAGTCATGTGCTGCCTTTATTTCCTTATACCGATGGTTTGTAACTATGGTGGGGTAATAAAGTTGTAATACTAATACTAAGTTTGTAATACTCTGTCATATGCCTTCTCTAGATCTACGAAATATAAACATAACTGTATATTCCTCTCGTAGCATTTTTGAATTAGCTAGTGCATACTGAAACTCTGATTCTGACAACACCTCTGTGGTCTGAAACCTCACTGGTTTTCATCCAGCTTCCTCCCAAACACTGATCGTACCCTCCCTTCCAAGATGCCAGTGAACACTTTGCCTGGTATACTGATTAATGAGATACCTCGATAGTTGTTGCAATCCTTCCTGTTCCCTGGTTATAGATAGGTGCAATACTGATTTTGTTCAATTTGAAGGTACCTTACTAACACTCCACACTAATATTATTACTCTGTGGAGAAATTTTTTCTCTGCCTTCCCACTATACTTCATCATTTCGGGTCTAATTCCATCTATTCCTGCTGCTTTATGACAATGGAGTTTATTTAAGATCCTTTCCACATCATCAAGTGCACCAACATCATTGTACTCCTTCTCATGACCTCGGTTGTTTGTGACATCACCAGGTACCTTTTACGTTGAGAAGATATTCAAAATATTCCTTCCACCTCTCCAGTGATACCCTGGGATCTATAATCAGTTCACCTGAATTACCCAAAACACTATTCATTTCCTTTTTCCCTCCCTTCCTAAGATTCTTTATTACTGTCCAGAAAGGTTTCCCTGCTGCTTGACCTAACCATTCCAAGTTATTACCAAACTCTTCTCACGAATTCTTCTTGGATTCAACAACTATTTGTTTCACTCTGTTTCTTTCCTCTACATACAATTCCCTTTCTGCATTAGTCCTTGTTTGGAGCCATTTCTGATATGCCTCCTTTTTACGTTTACAAGCTGCTCTCACTTCATCATTCCACCTTTTCGCATCCTTCAGTTCTATTTCCAACTCTCGCATTGAAATCGCCCATTAGCACTATTCTATCCTTGCTGCTGTTTCCCATCCCTACACACAGCTTTTCCTAGACATTCCCTTGCTGTTTCTGCTACAGCATTGCTGTATGCCACCCATTCTCTTTCTATATCCTGAACCGGCTTAATGTCGACTGTTCGGAACTTTTCACTAATCCTATCCATGTACTTGAGTCTAATTTCCTCGTTATGGAGATTTTCTACTCTTATGCGTCTACAGAGAGAGTCCGTTTCCTCTATCCTAGATCTAGAGATACTTAGTCCACTACACATCAGATAGTGGTCTGTGTCATCAGAAAATCCCCGGAATACCCTCACATTCCTAATAGATTTACTGAATTCAAAGTCGGTTATGATGTAGTCCGTTAGACCGATGGATCTGGTGCCCCTACCCTCCCATGCGTAGCGGCGAATAGCCTTATGCTTGAAGAATGTAACTGCTAATCCAATACTAGGACAGAAGTCCAGCAAACGCTGCCCATTCCTATTAGCTTCCATATCTTCCCCACATTTACCAGTCACCTGTTCACATCCTTCAGTTCTATTTCCAGCTCTCGCATTGAAATCGCCCATTAGCACTATTCTATCCTTGCTGTTGACCTTGATTGCAATGCCACTCAATGCTTCATAAAACGTGTCAAATTCATCCTCATCTGCACCCTCACATGCTGAATACACTGAGACAGTTTACATCCTAATTCCTCTAACCGCCAAATCTACCCACGTCATACGCTCATTTACGTGCCTAACATAAACTATGTTGCGTGCATTAGTATACCTGATCAATAGCCCTTTCCCCACACTCTGATCTTCCCCTTTTAACGCCCGTCAAGTACAATATATAATATCCTATCTTTTCTTCGTTATCTCCCTTTACCCGAATACCATTACCTCTTAACACATCCAGACGCATTTCCTACTTTCTTTTTCCATAAGCCCCATGAATATTGATGGCTTCCCGTCGAATTCCATTTCGTTCGTCAAGTTGTTTCCAAGGAGTCCCTCCCCTGTCAAATGGGAGTGGGACTCCGTTTCTCCCTTATGTCCGAGGCTTGCTTAAAATTTTCTGAGCAAGCTCGATGAAAAAATTTATGACGCAGGATGCTACCCATACTTACACATAGTCCAAGTGAAGATCTCTCCTCTAACGGGTTAGGGACCAACGGTGGATTGCATAGTCCTAGCCGCCTGAGCACAAGGAGGGCCATAATTCAGAATATGTCCGAGATGCCCACTCCCATTCCGTAACAACTGGTATCCCGACTCTCAGGACCACTTACTAGGCTGCCCATCCGTTGCCCATCGTTCACGATTTAGGACGTGGCTACAGTAACCCTCACCATGAATAATAATAATAATAATAATAATAATAATAATAATAATAATAATAATAATAATAATAATAATAATAATAATAATGCCAAGTAGAGTGGCCACGCGTCGTAACGCGCTACGGTTTTGGAGCCAAGCTCTGCATTCGGGAGATGAGTGGATTCGAACTCCACTGTCGGCAGCCCTGACAATGGTTTTCCGTGGTTTCCTATTTTCACCTCCAGACAATCGCTGGGACAGTTCCTACTCAACCGAGTGAGTTGACCGTGCTGTTAGGGCCATGCAGCTGTGAGCTTGCATTCGGGATATAGTGGATTCGAACCACACTGTCGGCAGTCCTCAAGATGGTTTTCTGTAGTTTTCTGCTTCCACACCAGGCGAATGTCGGGGCTGTTTCTTAATTTAAGGCCACGTCCGCTTCACTCCCACTCCTAGGTCTTTCCTATCCCATCGCCGCCATTAGACGTATCTATGTCGGTGCGACGTAAAGCCAACTGTAGAAAAATGGATGTCATATTCATAGTCCAGAGCCGATTTCTTCCACCTCCTTAAGCAATTTCATTCACAACCATTCACTTAATCTCCACTAGCTCATCAACTAAGGTTGGCGACAGGAAGGGCATCCGGCCATAAAATCATCCCATATAATTTCATCTGATCTCATCCCAGACCCTGTACCAAGAAGTTAGAGTTACATTCTGTAATAATAATAATAATAATACGAAGAAGAAGAAGAAGTACCAAAATCATCACCATAACATGCGGAATAAATCTTCAGCATCAATATCTTGATCAAGACAAAGAGTCTTGTTGGAGATAAAAAGGCGATCAAGACATTTATGGACTACCGGGCGAGTTGGCCGTGCGGTTAGGGGCGCGCGGTTGTGAGCTTGCATCCGGGAGATAGTGGGTTGGAATCCCACAGTCGGCATCCCTCAAGATGGTTTCCGTGGTTTCGCATTTTCACACCGGGCAAATGCTGGGGCTGTACCTTAATTAAGGCCACGGCCGATTCCTTCCAACTGCCTTTCCTACCCCATCGTCGCCATAAGGCCTATCTGTGTCGGTGCGACGTAAAGCCACTAGCAAAAAAAACATTTATGGACTACAAAGAGACATACGGGAGACGGGTTACTTTGATTAAAATGCTGAAAGAATTTGGAAGAGACGATAAGATGAGAACACTAATGCAGGAAACATTAGTAAACACACAATAATAGATCAAGTTCTTAGAAGACCAATCAGAACCCTTTCGAATTAGAATAGGTGTGAGACAAGGAGATGGCTTCTTTCCGATTTTGTTCAACTGTGTGTTTTAGAGTGGATTAGTAGGGAATGGCGGGAAGAAATGTGCCAGTACAGTACTCCAAGCAGTATCAGAAAACCGCAGACCTAAAAGAGACTGGGCTTACATTTGAATGTCTTGCCTATGCCGATAATACAATCTTCTTTGTAGAGACTCTGGAGATTGCGATCAATACATAGAAGTTCTGAAGGAAACCGTAGAAAAGGCAGGGTTGCAGATATCTTTCAAAAAGACAGAGTATATAACTTACGCGCCGTTTCTGGCAAGACCTAATGTTTACAATGCACTGTATCTTCTGGTATGCGCTAGAGCACATTTCTTATTTTCAATTTCCTGTCTCATACTCATGCTTGGCTTTGACAATATGAAAGTAACTGAGATATGAGCGATACTACCAGGCCTAATGCCACCCCTTATGCTGCCAATTCCCAAAGACCAACAAGTTATGTACTGTACCGTGGTTAAATTCTGACCTCGAATATCAACTAAAAGGCAGCAATTTATTGAAGAACGGCAAGAACGATGGAGCTGGCGTTCAGACTGTGTCAGGAGACTTACAAGTCTAAATCCCTATCTTATCAGGCCAAATTCCAGCACTACAGTACAGTGGTCAAACCAGAATGTTTATACGCATCAGAAACATTATCTACAACGATATAGAAAAGAAAAACAGAAAATATTTAGGTAAGATCATGGGACACAAAATATCAAATCAGATGAGTTTACTTTCCGTCTGAGAGTAAAGAAATAGCTGTATGTAAAGCTTGAGAATATCTCAAGAATGAAGAAAAGGAAACAGGCTTTTTTATGGACACATTAAAAAACTGGACCCAGAAAGAATATCAAAGAAGATCATCACATTCCTGTGGAATAGAAAAATGCAAGTCCTTTGGGTGAAAGAAGTCCATCACGAATTTTCGTAATGTGGGATCAAGACAGCAGATGTAGACATTGTTTCCCATTTCTACACCAGGCTGTACCTTAATTAAGCCCACGGCCGCTTCCTTCCCACTCCTAGCCCTTTCCTGTCCCATCGTCGCCATAAGACCTATCTGTGTCGGTGCGACGTAAAGCAACTAGCAGATGTAGAAAATAGGAAATGTTGAGAAAGAAACTTGTGATAGCGAAGGATCCACCGAGGAAAACAAAAAGAATATCCTCGTAAGAATAATGAGGTAGGGCGAGCCACAGAATGAAGGAGTACTGGCAAAAGATGAAGGAAAGATAAAAGAACTCAAGGAAATGATGGCAGTTAAGCAACCGTAGCCCATAGCTGTCTGAAACGAGTACCAAATAATAATAATAATAATAATAATAATAATAATAATAATAATAATAATAATAATAATAATAATAATAATAATAATAATAATAATAATTGTACCGGGCGGTACACCTCCACGCCGCTAATTCAAATATTGCGCCAATTGAAACTTCTCTACTGGAGAAACTTGGAACTTTAATTACTGAACTAATTCCACGGTTATTCAGAAGATGTCACTGAGTGTTTTTATTTGCCTTTTGTTTTTCAACGATTAAGAGGTGTGGACAATCTCTAACAGATGTCGCTACCCAAAACTATGGTAACACACTCTGGTGCAATGGAATGAACTTTCTTGAAGAAATATTGTATTCCTAAGTTTTATTTTTAATAAATTTTGTTCTGTAGTTTGTGGGTTGGCAATATAAATCCTTTCTTTCCGCCCGTTTTGAATGTAACCAATCGGGAATTTCCGTAATTAATTTTCCACCAATAAGATGTTTCATCCTCGTCTTGTGTATTAGTTTTTGCTGTTATCCAATAAAAACGAAAGGGTGTGTCTACTCATTCCTGAAAGGTCTCGAATGTTCCACGAGGGTATATAAACTGCTGATTTTCTTGTCTCGGTGCCACTTCAGTAACATCTCTCTTACCGTGTGAATATGTAGCAGGGGGCGGGAAGCGCCTCTTTCTTCAAGCAGCAGTTCTTCTACAAGGTAATGGCTTGTTAACATCTTCATTTCTTGCTAGCTCAGCAGTTTAACTCTCGGGGAGGGTTCGAAACCTATAGTATGTAACCTACCTTTTTAAAATGTAAATTCTTTTCTGTCTATGTAAAATCTATAAATTATAAATCTGTAAAGCTGGGATAGAGAGTGCTTCACCCTCTCGAACTCCCCTTCTTTTTTGAAAAAGGAGGTGACTACGTTTTCATAACCGTTCTTCTCTTCTTTAATGTAGTAAAGTTTTCTCATACGTGTCACCTCCCTAGCTTCGGATTAGCCCCTGTATGATCGGCCTAGCGCCACATAGGTTTTAAACAAAAATTTGGTGTAGGAGTGCAAGTTATCGCCTCCATTCAATTTTGTATTTTGGGCCATTTACTTAACCCGTTTTGTTTTCCTTCCTGCGAAGGCCCAGTAGATAGGGTATTAGATACCCCTGTTTCACTGTATGTGTGCCTTGAGAGCAGTTAATATAAAGTCAGTGTATGGCCTCTTAAATAGGCTTGAAGACTTTGAGAGCGCATCTGCTCTTTCTTGTGTGTGAAACGTGCCTCTAGGAGGCTTAACATGGTAATTGGGAGCAAGTGCTCCTTTGGCATGATTGGGGTTTTCTGCCCCTTTGTGTGAACTGGGTACATAGGTAAAGTTGGGCTCATAGCTCAAAGATTGTAATTGTGGGGCTAGAAGCCCAGATCTTGTATTATCCCCTAACACTTATAATTTCTTGGTACCTGATTTTGGCTTGTTGTTGACTTGTTAAGTTTTCAAATTCTATGTCACCACTGTTAAGTTTTGAAAATATAACCTTTGTTAAAGTTTTAAATTAACTTTAATTTTGTAGTTGAGACCTATTCTAGCCCGCACCTTCTTTCACCTCTAACTACCACGGATATCTCCGTTATAATAATAATAATAATAATAATAATAATAATAATAATAATAATAATAATAATAATAATAATAATAATCAGAGTTCTGCTCTTTGGCTGAATGGTCAGCGTCGTCGCCTTTGGTTTAGAGGGCTCCGATTTTGATTCCCGGGCGGGCGGTGATTTTAGCCTCGTTTCGTTAATTCCTCTGAATCGGGGAATGAGTGTTTGTATTTGTCTCAATAAACACCTCTTCATACACTCACAACACACCACACTACCAATACCACAGAAATACGTAGTAGTGAACACATCCCTCCACACAGAATTGGCTCCAGGAAGGGCATCGGGCCTTAGAACATGGCCAAATCCATATCCACTATAGACTTCGCACCTATAACCCAACCAGGGTGTGGGAAAAGGCCTGGAATAATAATAATAATAATAATAATAATAATAATAATAATAATAATAATAATAATAATAATAATAATAATAATAATAATAATACAAGCAATAATCGGTTTGGCTGAAGAGTTAATCAGTTTCTTCAAAAATGGTCCGCTGTTACTTTTACTGAGTTACTTTTGAGACAACCGTACTTTGGAGATACCGTGGAGGGGAAATTGTGGAAGTTCAGTTACTTTTGAGAACTGTACTTGCGGGATACCGGGAAGAGGAAAATGTGGAAAATCAATTACTTTTGAGTAATTGTACTTCAAGGGAAAAACAGAGGGCCAGTGTGGAAGGAAGTTTTATTCTTTTAGAGGCATCTGCGTCGAAATACAATGGAAAATAAAAAATCGAAATTAAAGAGGCACTACATGTTCTGAACCAAGATATATCTGAACAGCAGCTGATAAAAGGCTTCACAGAGAGATCTCAAGAGAAACATCTCTTCAGAAGAAAGTTATAAAATATATTTTGGACAAATAGAGCACATATCTGCAAATTCGACATACAACAATCACTTTAATGAACTGTCAATTTGGATGCATAAATAAATAGAACATTTGGAGCTGGAGCTCTAAGGAAATACTTATCCACTGAATTAATTCTATATATCGATCTTTGTTTGAAAGGGGACTTTGAGATTGTTTGTACATCTCTTGTCGCGGTGGCCTGATGAGTGTCGTCACACTTAATGAACTTAATGGTCAAGGGACACGACACATGGGATGCAACAAAAAGGATATGTTCCAAGTGGATGCAACACCACGTGCAATCAAGAGGAAGCCTGCACACTTATGGGTCAAGGGCATGGACTCTCCCATGTGTCAGCGGGCATGTATCGCCTGTTGCATTTCGTAGGACGTGTCGCATCACTTCGCACGTGAGTTTGGTATACCGGTAGTGATTTAAATATGTGCAGCTCAACAGAGGCAACAACTTTAATTTTTTTTTTTTTTGCTAGGGGCTTTACGTCGCACCGACACAGATAGGTCTTATGGCGACGATGGAACAGGAAAGGACAAGGAGTTGGAAGGAAGCGGCCGTGGCCTTAATTAAGGTACAGCCCCAGCATTTGCCTAGTGTGAAAATGGGAAACCACGGAAAACCATTTTCAGGGCTGCCGATAGTGGGATTCGAACCTACTATCTCCCGGATGCAAGCTCACAGCCGCGCGCCTCTACGCGCACGGCCAACTCGCCCGGTCTACTTTAAATTTTATAACGGAAATGGAGAAGCATGAAGTGCTGTATAATTACACATTAAAGGAATATTAAAATAGGCCCATATGTGAAAATATCTGGCGAGAAATAGGAGAAGCATTCAGCAAGAGTATTATCAATAATCTTTCAGCCGATAGAATAGGATCCCTGAATTTGGTATATTTTTTCTCAGTTAGCGGTTTTACCATATGCAGTAACTCTTGAAACGTCCCCCAGTTAATTCAATAAAATGTATGAAATTGTGAAAAATCTTCATGAAGTGTCTTAAGTTTCTTACGTGGCCTTCTGACCCCAACTTGGCAGGTTCGATCGTAGTTCAGTCCGATGTTATTTTAAGGTGCTCTAGGCATTCCACATTATATGGGTTGACCCAAAATCTCCTTTCTTTTTCTTTCTGGTCGCCCGTTTTCTTCGTAATTCTCGAAGTAACCGCAAGCCTTCCAAATCCTTTGAGGGCATCTTAACCTAATGACCCAGAGATGTGCATGTACGTGGCCCATGGGACACGAGACAGAACAAGCTACTTCAGTCGTGTCCCATGTCGCATGTCCAAGAGTATTTTTTTTTTGCTAGCTGCTTTACGTCGCAGCGACACAGATAGGTCTTACGGCGACGATGGCAGAGGAAAGGGCTAGAAGTGGGAAGGAAGCGGCCGTGGCCTTAATTAAGGTACAGCCCCAGCATTTGCCTGGTGTGAAAATGGGAAACCACGGAAAACCATCTTCAGGGCTGCCGATAGTGGGGTTCGAACCTACTATCTCCCGAATACTGGATACTGGCCGCACTTAAACGACTGCAGCTATCGAGCTCGGTAATGCCCAAGAGTAAATGTGCGCTTTACCGCCAGCGGTAATCAGAATGAATGTATACCCATCTGAGAAGGAACTGCTGCGTGCTGCTCAGTTCATTCAAGAAGTATTCGATAGAATGTCAGGGGAGGTAGTTAATCATGGCCAAGGTTTCGTTACGCAACGCTCGGTCGCGATACAGTGTGGAAATAACTGAGGCTTCTCTGCCAGTCACGTACTTTCCTTCTCAGTGGGAAAATATTTTGTGGTGCTATTAACTAGCTCAATGACCTACTCAGGCGAGCTGGAGGCTCGGCCTACAGTAACCAATCAGAGAACTCCGTTTATCCTGCCCACTTGAGCCGAGCTGTTCAACCCTTTTCTTTCGTCTTCTGTCAACATTTAGAGCCTCTTGAATGTTTCAATATGCATACCGTCGGTTACAAAGAAACTGACTACCTAGCAAGCAGATGATTTTATACAAGAAAATTGTTCTCCCTTCATGTGAGAGACTTGGGACATTGTGATCATTTGATCAGTAGCGATTTGAAAGTAATTGGGCTTTTACCCGGTAATTCAAAACCATACACTAGCGTCAACAAATTAATACTGAAGATGGAAGCTACGTAGCTACTTCAATTTCCTACATAATTCTTGAATTCCTTGGAATTAATGGTTTGCCTCCACACATTCTTATTATAAAAATTTGAGCCATAGTTATGCTCCTTAAAAATCGGAATGTTTCTCAACAGCTTCTAAACGTAACCAGATTAGGGCCTAATTCTAATAAATATATACAAAAATTGTTTAGATTTGGAAAAAATAAGGGAAGATAAAGCTGGACAGAGAGCTCTAATCCCTCGAATTGACTTAACAATATCCGATAAAACACTTCGATTTTCTTTGAAGAGGCATCAATTCCCAATTTGCTTGGCATTTTGTATCACGATGAATGTACCTCAAGGGACGCGTAGGTCTCTATTTACCTCAGCCAGTTTTGAGCCATGGCCAGTTAAATGTTGCAATGAAATAAAATGGCGTATGGCTTTTAATGCCGGGACTGTCCGAGGACAAGTTCGGCTCGCCAGATGCAGGTCTTTTGATTTGACTCCCGTAGGTGAGATGCACGTCGTGATGAGGATGAAATGATGATGAAGACGAC
Organism: Anabrus simplex; assembly: GCF_040414725.1. Classification (NCBI taxonomy): domain Eukaryota; kingdom Metazoa; phylum Arthropoda; class Insecta; order Orthoptera; family Tettigoniidae; genus Anabrus; species Anabrus simplex. The sequence continues at coordinate 805,294,740 of NC_090266.1, forward strand.
ACATACACCCAGCCCCCGTGCCAGCGAAATTAACCAATTAAGGTTAAAATTCCCGACACTGCCGGGAATCGAACCCGGGAGCCCTGTGACCAAAGGCCAACACGCTAACCATTTAGCCATGGAGCCGGGCAATGTTGCAATGTCTAGTTGCAGTAGTGCCAAAAGGTGATTCTACAAGGAATGCACCGAGCAAGTGGCTGCGAGGTTTCAATCACGTAGCTATCAGTTTGCATTCGGAAGATAGTGGGTTTGAACCCCACAGTTGGGAGCCCTGAAGATCGTTTTCCGTGGCTTCCCATTTTCACATCAGGCAAATGCTGGGGCCGTAGTTTAATTAAGGCCACGGTCACTTCCTTCCCATTTCTAGCCATTTCCTTTCCCATTGTTGCCGTAAGACTTACATGTGTCCGTGTGACACAAAGAAAACTGTAAAAAGTAAAGTGCAAGGAATGTCGTCTATAAGGAAATCTATCAATAAATATTTGACCCATTAACCGTCTTGTCTTGCCGGGTTTCAGCTAATTATTATTATTTTATTATTATTATTATTATTATTATTATTATTATTATTATTATTATTATTATTATAGTTGTTGTAAAAAAGTAATACACAAATGGCGTGGCCATATGAAATAGCAGATCTCCGAAGTTAATCAGCATTGCTCGTGGTAACCATCGGACAGTTAGCCCTCGTGCTATCGACTAGCTAGTGAAATGAAATGGCGTATGGCTTTTAGTACCGGGAGTGTCCGAGGACATGTTCGGCTCGCCAGGTGCAGGTCTGTTGATTTGACTCCCGTACGCGACCTGCGTGTTGTGATGAGGATGAAATGATGATGAAGACAGCACATACACCCAGCCCCCGTGCCAGAGAAATTAACCAATGATGGTTAAAATTCCCGACCCTGCCGGGAATCGAACCCGGGACCCTCTGAACCGAAGGCCAGTACGCTGATCATTCAGCCAACGAGTCGGACGACTAGCTAGTGGAGGAACGGGAAGGGGTTCGCCACATTTCAAGTAAACGCCTACTCAGTGTGTCCGGGGAGTGACCCCTGGCATAGCTTAGAACACTGACTTGAGTACAAACGTCCAGGTTGGATAAGGCACTAGCGTTTATAAAAGACTAATATTGAAAATTCTTGCCGCGTGATAACCTCAGTGACACCCTGATAGGTAGAACATTTGAGACCGAACTTGTTTCCAAACAAGGACTGTTTGCCGAGCGACTGCCTTGTAGTGGAGATTACTCCGCTGACGTCATGGTACGCATGAGTGAGGCATACCGTCTCTATACAGAATTGACCCCTGCCACTCCCCTTCCGTTGGGTATACACTCCCATTCTTCATGTAATTGGTAGCTGAATTGTTTTTATTAAATAAAAGAAGACGGTTCACAGCCCCTCTTGTCTTCATCATCTCCACTTGTACCAATAAGTAATGATAAACTACAAATATCATTATTATTGTTGTTATTATTATTATTATTATTATTATTACTGAACGGAGGTGCAGTGAGTATCATACGAAAATTAGCATTTCCAAGACTAAAACGGTACTATAGGCACTGACGAGCAATTTAAAATACCTGGCTTTAACTGTGTATCATCCCCTTTCATGTCCGACTCGTTGGCTGAACGGTCAGCGTACTGGCCTTCGGTTCAGAGGGTCCCGGGTTCGATTCCCGGCTGAGTCGGGGATTTTAACCTTAATTGGTTAATTCCAGTGGCACGGGGGCTGGGTATATGTGTTGTCTTCGTCATCATTTCATCCTCATCACGACGCGCAGGTCGCCTACGGGAGTCAAATAGAAAGACCTGCACCTGGCGAGCCGAACCCGTCCTGGGATATCCCGGCACTAAAAGCCATACGACATTTCATTTCATCCCCTTTCATCCTGATGATGGCAGTGACGTGACGTGACATGGACTCCACAATATAGGCTGCCGAAGGCGTTAGGGAGCCATACTGATCTATGACCACCACACAACCTTCTATAGTGCATGGAGTTTTGTTGGAGAAGGGTACACTGCGTGCAGGTCTCTCTCGATGGCATCTCAGAGGTGTTCAAAAGGATTAACTTAGGGTGACCTTCGCGACTACCCGAGCATCCTCATGTCTGAGGAGGGTTCATTGAACCAATCGGCCGTAATTCGGGAACGATGGGTTTTCCTGCTACAGGAGAAGGTTTCCTGCAGTATGCTGGAGGCGACAAGTGGAACACCACAAACCAGGTTCCTGCAACGTTCGTTGGTGGGATTTTGGCAGATATACCACGGGTCCCATTCACCCCTCGTGAACAGTCCTCATACAAGGATACCGCCATCACCGTCTGAACTGTGACCTATTGGCAAGAGGTCCCCTTTGTCTCATATGCTGGGTGGCGCACTCGTACACTGCCGCCGTCTTATACCAACTGGTACCTCGACTCATCTGAAAGGCGACATTTTTCTATATTTCGAATAGGCGGTGTTCCTTTGACCCAGTCAGTCACTGCCCCTTTTGACGAACGATGAGCAGAGGTAACCATAAGGGATGGCGACATCTGTCCCCTATTGCGAATGACACGGTTCCGGATGGCATACGGTGGCTTCTCACACTTCCCTGTTGTCAAGGATTGAACTGCCTAGTTACCTGCTGGATTCTAGGTCCGTCTATCACCTCTTACTCACAGAGCTAGTCGACGATGACCTTCGTCATCAACACGTTGTACTTCACGGCACTTGACCCTGATCGTGATGGCATTTTCTGATTACACGTACTCATGGAACACTCTTGAAACGGTGGTGCATGGAGAGCCCAGGATTTGTACGACTTTGGAGATGGAATGACCCATACATATGGCACCGATAATCTGGCCGCAATCGTACTTAGAGATCTCATGTCTTGCCCGTACTGTGGTCACCTGACACTCACACGACCAATGCGAGGTCCGAGGATATCGCAGTCACGTTTTACACTGTACAGTTTGTCTACATTTACCAGACTGGCCACATCGCCATATTGCCAAAACAGTAGCTATCTCTAATTCAATTGTTGATCGGTGCAGTTTCGTGTGGCTATTGCCAGCCTGGTGCATGGAGCCTTTGTTAGGCAGATGGTGGGTGACGTCTGCCGTGTAAGTGAGACTGCGAGTTATTGTGGTGGAGGCTACTGTTATATGTGATGTTATGAGTCGCAGCGATGTTAGGGAGAGCACGAAGGCGCAGTCCCTGAGCCAAGGGAATTAACCATTCAAGATTTAACTCACCGACCAGGCCTGGAGCTACACTGATCATTCAGCGAAGGAACTGGACACAAAAGCGTGACACTAATCGCACGGCCAACTCGCTCGGTACTTGTATCCCTTAATTCCCAGGTGGAACATAACGCTTCGAGGAAATTTCTCCAGCGTATTATCATATTCACAACCATTACTTTCGAGTCGGCCTATACAGTACATTGGCGTAGCGGTATTACGGACCTCAGTCAGGAAGTATCTAATTTCTCTATTAATATTAACCTATCGACAACATGTACGTAATAAACGGTGTGCAAAATGTAATTTCCTATCACAAGCGCTTTTTACCGTGCGTGGAATAATAACTGAGATACTCGCGATTACATTTTCAAAGACGCACACACAAGAACTCACGTCCTTGTTACAAAATATCGTTAATCGCAACTGTAAGCTCACTGCATTGGCTTTGCAATGTCTTCATTCGATTTCACTTACTATAATACCATCCTTCTGCCTGCTGTCATTTATTGATGGATACAGTACTTTTGCATCCATCTCTTGGCACAGGCCAGAGTAAACTGTAGCTTCCACCCAAGTCCCAGTCAACATCCATGGCTGTGACAATATGGAAGTTGCTGGGGTATGAGTAGTGCTGAGTAATGACATTCAGAGCATGACTAGTGCAACTGAGTGTTATGAAAGGTGCTGCTCATAGGGTCAGTTGTGTTGCAATAGTACTTTCTGACCCAGTGAGGAAAGCAATGGCAAACTACCTCACTCCTCATCTTGCCTAGTACGCCTCATTTTGGTGCTGCCATTGGTTTTTGGGGTTTCCTTATAACCGCATAACCTTTGGTGGTGCTATTTGAGGATCCAACCAGCCTGTGGGCTGATGACCTAACAGACAGACAATTCCATCCTGGGAGAATAAACTTCTGGAGTATTTGAAATGATTCATCTGTGTTTCCTTTTGGGTTTCTTCCCGACTGTCATCGCTGTATTATTATTATTGTTATTATTATTATTATTATTATTATTATTATTATTGTCTTTCTTTCCTTCTTTCTTTCTTAATCTGCTTACCCTCCAGGGTTAGCTTTTCCCCCGGACTCAGCGAAGGATCCCACCTCTACCGCCTCAAGGGCAGTGTCCTGTACCGTGAGACATTGGGTCAGGGGATACAACTGGGGAGAATGACCAGTACCTCGCCCAGGCGGCCTCACCTGCTATACTGAACAGAGACCTTTGTGGGGGATGGGAAGATTGGAAGGGATAGACAAGGAAGAGGGAAGGAAGCGGCCGTGGCCTTAAGTGAGGTACTATCCCGGCATTTGCCTGGAGGAGAAGCGGGAAACCACCGAAAACCAATTCCAGGATGGCTGAGGTGAGAATCGAACCCAACCCTACTCAGTTGACCTCCCGAGGCTGAGTGGACCCCATTCTAGCCCTCGTACCACTTTTCAAATTTCGTGGCAGAGCCGGGAATCGAACCCGGGCCTCCGGGGGTGGCAGCTAATCACGCTAATCACTACACCACAGAGGCGGACTATTATTAGTAATAATAATAATAATAATAATAATAATAATAATAATAATAATAATAATCCAGACCTTTTCCCACGCCCTGGTTGGGTTATAGGTGCGAAGTCTATAGTGGATATAAATTTGGCCATGTTCTAAGGCCCGATGCCCTTCCTGAAGCCTGAAGGGATGTGTTCACTACTGCGTATTTCTGTGGTAATTGGCAGTGTGGTTTGTTGTGAGTGTGAGTCCCACTTTCGGCAGCCCTGAAAATCGTTTTCCGTGGTTTCCCATTTTCACACCTGGTAAATACTTGGGCTGCACCGTAATTAAGGCCACGGCCGTTTCCTCCCCACTCGTAGCCCTTTCCTGTCCCATTGTCGTCATAAGACATATCTACGTCGGTGTGACGTAAAGCAAACTGTAAAAAAATAAATAGAAATAATTGAAGTAATTGTATGAATACTAGCCAAATACTACGGTATACAGACTAGTGCACAACCCTGCTATCTTGAACACAAAATTTCGAGAAATTTCGTTAAGCTGTTTTGTCGAGCTGTCGTAATAAACAATCGGACAGACTGACAAACGGACGGAAATTGAATTGAACCTACTTTTGTATAAATAACTGAGGCTTAAAAAAGTATGAGTAAAAACTGTTGAGTTATACAGACAAAATTATACTTTCATTTACATGGAAGTGTCAAGTGTCTTTAGGACCCAGACGTCCTGTTCGATGGCCGCGTTTAACGCAGCAACATCGCGCAGCTCGCCTTTTGATCACCCGTACCCACGTCAACTGGCAACTTCACTAATGGAGACCTTCACAGACGAGTTCATATTTCCCCTGACACCGTGTCATGGACGTCAACGTGTAAGGAGACGCCGTTGTGATCAGTACATGCCAAATGTTGTCCAGGAAGGCGACCGATTCGGACAAGGTTCTGTGATGCTGTGGGGTGGCATCAATATTGATGGCCGTACGGATCTTGCCGTCATCCATGGTAATCTTACCGCTGCGGGGTACATCCAGCAGATACTGCTACAGCATGTGTTCGTTGCTGCATACGGTGTTTGCCTTGAATTCGTACTCATGCACGACAATGCCAGGGCTCATGTAGCGCGCATCACCAGAGCTATCCTGCGGGAACTGGACATTCAAGAGATGGAATGGCCAGAAGTGAGTCCCGACCTTAATCCCATCGAGCATGTGTGGGATAGGCTTGACAGAAGTGTTCGTGAGCGTCCCGTTCCACCACAGACTTTGAAAGACCTCGAACAGGCTCTCATTGAAGAATGGGACCTGATAAATGAACGCGATACCATCGGTTTTTTTTTTTTTTTTTTTTGCATACTTCAACGGTAAAGAATAAAGGTTTAGTTGGTTATATACTTGGGTGAGAGGTATTTTTTGTGGAGCATGGCATACGTTCAAAAACATGTTCCTCTACTTTTATAAGTGTGTATTACTGCCCCCCGCATTTCGATTTTCAGACAGTTACTACCATCGAATGTGGAAGAATAGTGAATTGTGGCTTTTGAATGAGAATTTAGGATGTGAATTACAACCGAATGGACGCCTCGAACCGACGATCTGTCAAGAAAGACTCTGTGAAGCCGCACCTCTTGCGGAGGAATGTAGGCGTTTCCAGTCTTCAAAACGACCAAGAACCTTTGTGTCTAGCAGATACAATCATCAGCAATCTTGCGAGCCTCACGTGTCGGTCCGTGTTCGGTAAAGTGACAAAGTATTTCATTGAATATTTCAGTTAGTGTTTAGAAACGGTGTTCTTTTCTTCACTGTGTATAAGAGAGACAATTCATTATGCGAATTCAGTATAGAACAGTTTTGCGAGATATTAGGTGTATCGGAAGAATAACGGATGGCGCGCTTGAGCACTTTCATTTGTGACAGACAAAAGTAAGAACTTAAGTCACATTAACATTTTTGACGAGTTTCCCGAATTTCATTTAGCTGTCTCAATTGGAAGCCATTTCTGTCAAGCTAGCCCGGGAGGGCATATAATGCAAGTGGAGATGCAATTCTCCCTTAGTACGTCGGCACTGCATTGTGCTTAGCACATGCATAGCTTGTAGTGGTGTCGTCCTACAACACTACCCTGCACACACAGTTCTTCTCAACGAAACCATCCTCCGTGACATACAGCCCGCCCATCTACCTGGCTTCACACTCCACAGAGCAGACCACCCATATGGTATCGGTCGTGGGGGTGTGTAGCCATTGCGGTTCGCCATTCCCTCTCAACACGCGTCCACAATCCACCACCTCTCCACACTCCTATCCACAATCCATCATCGCTACCATATACTTCCGTTCCCGGATCCAGCACCTCGCCACCATCCACACCCGAAACATCAGCCCCCTTCCCTTAGAATTCATGGCCTATATTCACACCACATTCCGTCATTTTATAATTCTTGCAGATCTTTACCTACATAGTCGCTCATCTGGCGAGATCCAACGCCTCAACAGCTTCCTCAACCATATTGACTCTTCACTAATTACATTCCCGGGTCCCTATCGCCCTCCTTCTCAAACAACCCCCGACGCTGTCATTTCTCACAACTCCTTAATCCACCTTCTAAACATTTCCTACCTCCCAAGCATCGGCGGCGACCACTTCCCCATCCTCCTCCAAACACCCGCACACGTCCTAAACCTCCTCCCTCACGTTTGTTACCCAAACTTCGCCAAAGCCAATTGGACTGGATACCGTGAACATATTACAAAATCACTCGCACAATCACGTTTCCTTCCTACTGATGCCGAGTCCGTATAGATACCTTATCCAACTACATCCATGCCACCACAGCTAATGCCTCGAAGACCCACATTCCCATCTCCCTCCATACGCTCTCCTAACCCCGTCTCCTACCCAAGTTCCTGCACCTCCAGGAACTCTCTCTATCTTACCTATCCGAATTATCCCGTACACGTGACCCCTACTTCCTTCTTCCCCACCGTCAGACCATGCGGACAGTTTCCAACTACTTGAAAGCCCACCGGCGGATAACTTGGCCCAAAAACTGCACGTCCCTCAATTCCATCCATGCCTCACCTTCTCAGTTCGGGCGCAAGCAATCCTCCCTCCTCGGTCAACCATCCATAACGGAACATCTCCATCGAAAATTCAGGAAAAGCTAAAGATATTCACCTCCTACTTCCGCAAACGGTTCACTCCTTCTCCCTACCATCACTCATCTCCGCCCGATACCACCGTTTAACAGAATATCCTTTCCTCCCCCCTTCAGCCCTCTCCTACTCTCACACTCGCACCCCACGTCCTGAACACCCCGATAACTGAAACCGATGTTACCAATGCCCTATTCAGCACCCGTGACACCGCTCCATCTCCCGACGAAATCCGGTACCGTGATATCCGTCAAGCCCCTATCGAACTCCTCACGCTCCTAGTATCCCTCTATACATTCATACTCACCTCCGGTTTCTATCCTACATCCTGGAAGAGATCCACAATGCTCCTTTTCCCCAAACGCGGAAAAGGCCGATCCAACGTAGACTCCTTCCACTCCATGTGTCTCATTACAATCCTTGCCGAGATCCTAGATAAAATCCTCATCCACCGATTGCACCGCTATCCGAAGTCCCTTAACTTACTACCTTCATCACAATGCGTATTCCGCCCAGGACTATCTACATCTCACCAACTCCTTCGTCTCATCCAATCCATAAGCAACAACTTCAACCTAGCCCGACCGTCCTTACTAATCACCTTCGACTTTCCCCAAGCCTTCGACTCCGTCTGGCACCCTGCCCCTATTTTCAAGCTCCACTACTTCACACTACCAGCCTCCTACATCCGTTTCTTCGCTGCCTACCTTAATAACCGTACGAACTGTGTATCACTCAACCGCCAACTATCGCCACCCTTCCTCATGCCCCTGGGTGTACCCTCTCCCCACTACTCTTTATTCTTTTCGTCGCCGACATTCCCCATCCACCGCCACCCATCCAAATATTCCAATTCGCCGATGACACCGCCATCCTTGCCCCAATCCCTTCCGTCCAGAGCATCAATAGACCACTGCAACCCTTCCTGTACACCTATATCTCTTGATGAGACCGATGGTACCTCCACCTCAATCCTTCCAAAACCCAATCCATCCTAATCCGACCTCCCAAAACGGTCTTTTTCATCATCTGCAATCCTGCCAGCCTCCGACTCACCTTCGATGACACCCCCATCCGCCCTCAATCTTCCCTCAAATACCTTGGCGTTCCCATAGCCCAGCACCTCACATTCCGCCCCCATTTCCAGAACCTACAAACCAAATCCTCCAAAAGATCTCATCTGGTACGTCGGCTTTCCGGCACCAGTTGGGGTCTTAACTCCAAACTACTACTCCCAACATAACCCCCCCCCATGGCACTACAGCCCTTGAAGGGCCTTGGTCGACCAAGCGACCGCTGCTCAGCCCGAAGGCCTGCAGATAACGAGGTGTCGTGTGGTCAGCACGACGAATCCTCTCGGCCGTTATTCTTGGCTTTCTAGACCGGGGCCGCCATCTCACCGTCAGATAGCTCCTCAATTCTAATCACGTAGGCTGAGTGGACCTCGAACCAGCCCTCAGGTCCAGGTAAAAATCCCTGACCTGGCCGGGAATCGAAACCGGGGCCTCCCGGTAAGAGGCAGGCACGCTACCCCTACACCACGGGGCCGGCACTCCCAACATACAAAACCTTTATCCGCTAAGCCATCACCTATGTCACCCCGCTTGGGCAGCTGTGTCCCACACGAAGCCCATCCTATATCGTCCCCTCCTGTCTATGGAACGCCGAATAGTTCGCATTGCCCTTCGACTCCCTCCCTTATTACATACCAACGACCTATACGACATCTTCCCCTCCCCAAACTTGACACCCACATTTCCCTTCTCTTCCAAATATTCCTCGACAAGGCTTTAGATCCCAACAACCCTGTCACATCCCAGTTCGTACAATCCACCCTATGATCCCCCTATATACCCTATCCCCACTTCACTATCACTGCATCCTCACCGAACTCACAGACAGGCCACCTCCACAGGAAGAGGCTGCACTGGGATAAACCTTATCGAGAATCCCCAACTTCAAGTCCACCCCCCTCCAGCAGTGGTCATCGGTGGATAACAGTTATGTGCTCAGGCAACCTGTTGGCTCTCCTCACCATTGACCTCTCAGTTGTACCATCTGTTATCTCATATTCTCCATTTTCAATGTGCCTTATGACTCATACACAGTTCATCTATCATTGCATGTATACAAGTATTGTATATATTATTACGGCCTATTCAAAAGTAGTTTGTAAGTCAGTGTTAACGTAAATCCTATCCATCTATTCATTATAAACTGACTGACAGAGCAAATGCAACACCAAGAAGGAGTGGTCAGAACTTTATGCCAATTGCAGGGTAGACTGACGTCACTGAGGTATGCTCATGATGTGAAATGCGCCGCTGTGCTGCGCACGTAGCGAATGATAAATGGGACACGGCGTTGGCGAATGGCCCACTTCGTACCGTGATATCTCAGCCGACAGGCATTGTAAAACGTGTTGTCGTGTGCCACAGGACACGTGTATAGCTAAGAATGCCAGGCCGCCGTCAACGGAGGCATTTCCAGCAGACAGACGACTTTACGAGGGGTATGGTGATCGGGCTGAGAAGGGCAGGTTGGTCGCTTCGTCAAATCGCAGCCGATACCCATAGGGATGTGTCCACGGTGCAGCGCCTGTGGCGAAGATGGTTGGCGCAGGGACATGTGGCACGTGCGAGGGGTCCAGGCGCAGCCCGAGTGACGTCAGCATGCGAGGATCGGCGCATCCGCCGCCAAGCGGTGGCAGCCCCGCACGCCACGTCAACCGCCATTCTTCAGCATGTGCAAGACACCCTGGCTGTTCCAATATCGACCAGAACAATTTCCCGTCGATTGGTTGAAGGAGGCCTGCACTCCCGGCGTCCGCTCAGAAGACTACCATTGACTCCACAGCATAGACGTGCACGCCTGGCATGGTGCCGGGCTAGAGCGACTTGGATGAGGGAATGGCGGAACGTCGTGTTCTCCGGTGAGTCACGCTTCTGTTCTGTCAGTGATAGTCACCGCAGACGAGTGTGGCGTCGGCGTGGGGAAAGGTCAAATCCGGCAGTAACTGTGGAGCGCCCTACCGCTAGACAACGCGGCATCATGGTTTGGGGCGCTATTGCGTATGATTCCACGTCACCTCTAGTGCGTATTCAAGGCACGTTAAATGCCCACCGCTACGTGCAGCATGTGCAGCGGCCGGTGGCACTCCCGTACCTTCAGGGGCTGCCCAATGCTCTGTTTCAGCAGGATAATGCCCGCCCACACACTGCTCGCATCTCCCAACAGGCTCTACGAGGTGTACAGATGCTTCCGTGCCCAGCGTACTCTCCGGATCTCTCACCAATCGAACACGTGTGGGATCTCATTGGACGCCGCTTGCAAACTCTGCCCCAGCCTCGTACGGACGACCAACTGTGACAAATGGTTGACAGAGAATGGAGAACCATCCCTCAGGACACCATCCGCACTCTTATTGACTCTGTACCTCGACGTGTTTCTGCGTGCATCGCCGCTCGCGGTGGTCCTACATCCTACTGAGTCGATGCCGTGCGCATTGTGTAACCTGCATATCGGTTTGAAATAAACATCAATTATTCATCCGTGCCGTCTCTGTTTTTCCCCAACTTTCATCCCTTTCGAACCACTCCTCCTTGGTGTTGCATTGTCACTGTCAGTCAGTGTATATATATCATTGATCCAATTCATTCGGTGTTTGTACCTTTGTAACATATCTCAGATTCAGATGCAACTATTATTCTATGTTCCAATAGCATACCGATTGCAAAAAAATAGTTCACACCCATATCTATAATAGTGTATTAAAATACAGACTTTACCAGTAATAAGTCTTTTCGTATACATATGAAGAAAAAACAAAGGAAAAAGAAAGAATATATGATGAACCCATACCACCAATATTCAGCAAACAAACAAATAAATAAAATATACCCAAATAAAATAACCCCTTACCCAAAAAAAACCGATTACCGGGCGAGTTGGCCGTGCGCGTAGAGGCGCGCGGCTGTGAGCTTGCATCCGGGAGATAGTAGGTTCGAATCCCACTGTCGGCAGCCCTGAAGATGGTTTTCCGTGGTTTCCCATTTTCACACCAGGCAAATGCTGGGGCTGTACCTTAATTAAGGCCACGGACGCTTCCTTCCAACTCCTAGGCCTTTCCTATCCCATCGTCGCCATAAGACCTATCTGTGTCGGTGCGACGTAAAGCCCATAGCAAAAAAAACCGATTAAAACTACCTCTAAGACATCACCATACCCTTCCATACCCCTCATTTATAATTCTCACCTCCTTTAATCATGCCCACTCTCCCATCCAGAGAGAGGGTTTTTTTTTTGCTAGTTGTTTTGCGTCGCACCGACACAGATAGGTCTTACGGCGACGATGGGACAGGAATGGGCTAGGTGTGGGAAGGAAGCGGCCGTGGCCTTAATTAAGGTACAGCCCCAGCATTTGCCTGGTGTGAAAATGGGAAACCACGGAAAACCATTTTCAGGGCTGCCGACAGTGGGGTTCGAACCTACTATCTCCCGAATACTGGATACTGGCCGCACTTAAGCGACTGCAGCTATCGAGCTCGGTAAGAGAGAGGGTTTTGCCATCTAAGTGGCCACCTCACCCCTTCAGGGTGCGGAATGAAAGCATTAAAAAAAGTTGTGTCACTACCGGCGTGATAGCCGGCCAGTGTCTTGGGAAGGTGCGGTATCCAACTGATGAGCCTATGCCACACTGGCGCAAAACACAGGTACTTTTTGACGATTAAGTTTTCTGAATTTAATTTAGCTATCTCAATCGGAAGCCATATTTTTGGTCACATTAACAATGTTTGCCGAGTGCGTGAGCCCGTGAACCAACAGTCAGGTAGAGATAGATTTGAGACCCTCAAGTAACCGGCAAAGCTGACGGTTATAAACACATTAAGACAGTGCAAACTGAGAAGAAGTTTAGGCAGGTATAGAAGATATATAACAAAGCTGCCGCTTTACGTATTCTCAGCCTTTCGATTCGTGAACTGTGACAGGCGAGTGCTACGGAGAAGTAATTAGTTATAGGCAATCGTGTGTAACTTAATATTAAGTGTACATCTGTGTGTGTGTGTGTGTGTGTGTGTGTGTGTGTGTGTAAGTTTTATATATTTGCGACATTGTTTCATTAGTGTGTCAAGAAAATGTATCTCCAAAGAAGTGCATATCGGATTATCCTGAATCCTTCCGTTGATTATATAGCCTAAGTTAAGTCCATAATCATGGAGCCGCGGTAAGAAAAGGACGGCTGCCGATGAACTGCATCGCCAAAATGTAAGTGCTACAATCTAGGAATGTTGTTTGTACGTTTTGTTCGTAAATGGTAGAGAAGGCCACGCTAGATGTCATCCGATATGATTATTATTAATATTATTATTACTATTATTATTAGTGTTATTATTATTATTATTATTATTATTATTATTAATCAGGTACAGATGATAAATAGCGAAGCTGCCTATCGACAAGTGAACTGTGACAGGCGAGTGCTACGGAGTAGTAATTAGTTATTGGTAATAGTGTGTAACTTCAGAATAAATCTGTGTGTGTAATTTTTAATATCATTTATAGCCTACACATATTGTGCCGGTTACGGCCTGTACATGGCGTATTTTTGGACTATTATTTGTATTCCATCATCACGCAAGACGTTCAGAGCGAACTTGGTTTGTTGACGTTCGGAGGAGCGAGCAGGCGAGCCGGCGACAGCTGGGTGTGTGACGTAGCTGTAGGGATAAGATAGACTACCTGCCCGACGCCATGTGTGGCCTGCATGACCTGGTATGTTCTGGATATGAACGTCACCCCTTCGCGAACATTCGATGGGGAAAAATTTTAAAACTTCTACAATAATAATCGCAGCGACTTGAGCAATACGTCATTTTGAAGAGGATAACATAAACGTCTCAAATTGTGAATCTCAAGAAAATCCGTAGAGGGATTCACGAGATAATCAACTTCGAAGAGATCACGTTATCTGATGACGTAGGAGCTCCAAACTGAATATAAGCTGAGCTCACTTGACCTGATCAGACAGTCATAGCTGGGTGTCCAGCCTGACTCTCCACGCTGCTGTGTTCGTTGAAGTGCTGACAGAGGCTATCTTCGAATATTCAAAGTCTTCATGTGGGACTTAAACTCTGACAGGCGTGTTGAACTTATAATTTGTGCGCGTGTTAAACTAAAAGTCTTTATGATGGACATTGAGTCTATTAGTCGAAGTTGAATACAGAATTTTTGCGCGTGTTGAAGATCAAATTATTCAAAGTCTTTGTAGTAGACTTGGATTATATCCGTCAAGTTGAACTTATCATCTGCGCGCGTGTTTGAACTCTGATTATGACAAGTCGTGTATTGGACTTAGGTGACAACAGTCAAGTCGAACTTATATTCTGTGCGCATGTAGAAACTTCTCGATATAACTTATTTTCGTTCTTGTGGAACTGAGTTTATTACCACGTTACCTGTGTGAAACTTAGTCTCTGAACAAACATTATTAATTACAATGTGACACTACTGCGATATACTAGGAACTATGATATTTCTTTTTAAATCTCAGTCAGCAGAACTTAATCTCTGAACGCATATAATTAATTTCAGTGTGACACTACTACGTCATACTATTAACTGTGACATTTTTGTTAAATCTCAGTCAGCATAATATATTTCATTAATAAACAAAGGTGTTTGTGAAAGTGTTCGAACTTTCACATGAATGTTAATGCAAGTGATTACCATAATCGTGTGCTACGACACCAGTGTTTCACTCCGAACTCAAACTGTGTTTTTTATCCAATACAAACTAACTTTGTATTATTTCTTCTGAACATTGTGTAAATTATTTGTGTGTGACTGACAGCAGTTTCTTTGATAAACTCTCGAACAGTCACCTCTTTTATTTATTGTCAAGTGCGCCTAACAACTAACTGTGCTTTTCATTTCAACCTTATTTCTTCGTCAAAGTGTTTAGTATTATGTCATGACGGACAGCAGTGTCTTTGATAAACTCTAGAGTTAGCATACATTTCTTTCGATGTCAAGTGCTACTATATTTAGCGGAAAATCACCACGAACTGTGCCAAGTGCGTGAAAAATTTTCTGTTTCATTATTTCTATTCATGAACTGTGCTTTATTTTCTTCCATTCTCGATGCTACCCACATCTTCATCTTTAGTGAACTTATAAATTCTATCTACAAGGTTGAGAGTGAATTCGACGGCATATCCCAACCATATTAAATGAAAGAGTGCTGTTAAACCAAAGTGTCGGGGGACTGTTTAAATTTGGACACTCGTGTAAGTTATGTGATGAGTGATTACTCCGCAACATCGTCGGAGAACGTCGGAGATCGTCCAGAACCTCGAAAGTTCGAGACTCAAACCCATATCAAATCGACCTGGGTTGCCCGGCCTTATTGCAATGTAATATCGGCAACTTGCAGAACGGGTTCCAGTCCCGTTCAGCCAGGTGAACTGGGAGCAGGGGTCATCAAAAGACGATATTGAAGACAGCAACTATCAACAGTAAGGTGATGTGCACTTTAAATGCATTTTCTGAATAAAAACGATTATTCGATCTATTTAAATTTTTTCTTGTTCATAGCACCCTGCCTCCTGTACCAAGCCCTAGCTAGAAGTCATCCAGTATTGCCCTGAGCTCTACTTCGGGCTAACATTAAAATTAATTCATAAAGTCGGGCTATTTTACTGGTACAGAGGGGAGGGTAAAATACGTGGCACCCTACACGTTGGGGCACGATAGCTATGTCAATAGTGCTGTCAGATTAATAGACAATCACAACACCCCTGGACGTGGTGTTTCTTTTTACAAAGTGAAAATTACCCCTGGACGGGGCAAATAATTTATGTGTTTTATGTGTTCTTGTCATATGGTTGATTTTGCTCTTGAACTTTTAAAGCCACTGATATTTCCATTTACGATTGAAAATGTCTATGTGCCACATTTTAGATATTAAAACTGCCACAATATGGCTAATATGCTTGCAGCAATTGAAGCCCTTAGGCTTAATATGGGTGAGGCTAACGCCAATTTAGAGACTAGGCTTACTGCAACATGTGCTTACTTAGAGCGTCGTCTCACAGAGACTAATAGCAATCTCTATCATAGCTGAGGCTAATGTTCAAACTAATGCTAATTTGGCTAATGTAGACCAACGTTTAAATAACTTAGACTGAGTGAATGTTGAATCAAATGCCGAAGCTAATGCTAATTTGGCTAAGCTAGAGAAGCGTTTAAACAATTTAGGTGGATCAAACACCAACTTGGATAGGCGATTAGCTGAAGCTGATGCCAGGTTAGATAAGCGCTTACATGATGTTGTTCAATCCCAATTTACTGAAATGAATGCGAACTTAGAATCGCGTTTCAACCAAGCAAGTGTTAGGATAGAAAAAATATTTACAGAGTCCAATAAGAAAATTGATGATCGATTCACAGAAATCCATTCTCAACTAACTAGTAATGTCGAAGAGATGAAAAACACTATCAAAGATCAAGTCATAGAAGTTCTTCCTTCAGTCCAACTGCTTTCGCAGGACATTGAGGATTTCAAGACTGAATTTCAGGAGTCACATGGTCAGCTTTCACAAATGCAGGCTATGATTGTTTCTGTCCAAGATACTCTTAGGGACACTGTTAAGAATGACATTTCCAGAGTTGGAAACGAAGTTACGTTATTAAAAGCTAGGCAGGGAGAGTTTGATAAACGATTCACTCAGCAAGCCAATAATACGACCACACACATTAGTCGTATTGGTAAAGATGTTGGTGAACTTAAAGCTGAATTAAAGAATGATGTCAAACAAGTCGAAGGAATAGTCCAACACCAGTTGGGAGATGTCAAGAATTATCTCGATCAACTAGCCACTAAAGTTGTTAATCTTGAATCTCGAGGTACGTCCAGACCTAAACATAGTTCAATAGAAGGAGTCGGCGAAACATCATACCAGACGATTATTGTTAAAGTACAAGAGGAAGAACCTCCTAAATTCTCCGGTAAAGAAGATTACACGGCTAAAGTGTTTCTGCTCAATGTAGAGGAATATTTCCAAGAACACAAAATTAGCGTAGATAGAAAATTAAGAACAGTCGCCCGATTATTAGAAGGCACGGCTCTTTCATGGTACGCCGTTTTCAAATTTAATTTTAAGACATACTCTGACTTTAAGAAGGCTTTAATTGAACGTTTTTGGAATGCAGAAACTCAGAATCTTATAAAACTTCAACTGTATTCGAGAAGGTATAACACCTCCATCAACACCTCTCGATATGCAGATTTTTTATCTCAGTTGTCGGCCTCCGTAGCATAACGGTTAGTGTTATTAGCTGCCGTCCTCGGGGGCCCGGTTTCGATTCCCGGTACTGCCAGAAATTTAAGAATGGCAGAAGGGCTGGAATGTGGTTCAATTGGTACATGCAGCTCACCTCCAATGGGGGTGTGCCTGAAAAGAGCTGCACCACCTCGGTATGAGCACACGAGTTTACTTTACTTTTACTTTATTCTCTCAGTTGAAGAAGATGCAGTATTTAGACCCTCCTTTGTCTGAGAAGGAACACATACAGCTCATTACGTTACAGTATCCTTCTCACGTTCAAGAGATCTTAGTAGCAGCGAACATTCAGAACTTGGATCAATTAGATGCTGTATTACGACGTCTTGATACTGCTCATGCGCAGGGTACTTTGAAACCGAGCAAGAGGTAGGACGTAGCCGCCCATCTAGTTCAGGGTAACACTTCTGAATCATCGCGACAAAGTCCTGAACAAAGACTTTAATACTACTTATCTAGACTCACAGAGCGCGCTGATGCTAAGCGGAATATTGAACACTTTCGCGCATCGCCATATTGCGGGCGCTTCAGCTTCGAATGCATGGCTAGCACGTGATAATGTTTACAGACACTTGCATGTTTTCGATTTGAATCATGCCTGTTAGTAGATCTGGTTTGGTATTATATGTGACGGAGTGATAATATATTGTCAAATATTTTCAATGAATGTGAGAGCTGATACATTACGTTAGTTAAAATGACCGGCTATATTAGGCCTAAAGTTAGGCATTACCTCTGGAATGGAAATATATTCACGAGGGTGAATTCGTGTGCAGCCTTCATTTGTACAGACTGCTATCTGAAGGGATCTGGTATTTCTTTTCACATGTGAGTAGAAATTGAAGTGTTAAATATAACTTTCATTTACCATAATCGAGAACTAAACAGGTTATAGGGTGGTTGATTCAGAGAATGCATGGACATGAAATTTAGAATATTTAGGCTTCTTTTTCTTGTTTGCCTCTTTCCAATTCATCTGGGACAAATGTTTAGAACTAAAAAACCGATCTGAAAAAGACTACATGTTTTTCATACAAACTGTGCAGCGGTATTACAAATTTGATAAACCTGGGCATAGAATCCGTAAGATATGATTGATACAACTTGATAAAACCTTCTAATATTAGGGTAAGGTATTGCTTCAAATTACCAATTATGTGAAAAAATATTTATTAATATCGTGTGTCTTATTTTCTCCAATTTTTCCCACTTGCTTTTTAATAAAAGAATACAATAAAACTGTTAATACGCTATTCCAGAAAAATCTGACAATATAAAGTCTAAACAAAGCTCATTACAATCTTGTCAATCCTAGTCTGCATTAGAAAAATGTAATCAAATTAACTTTTCACTATGATATTAATCCTTTTTGTTTGCAAGTGCTTTACTTTCAATTTCATTTTATTTTATTTCTGATGTAAATCATGGTGCTCATATTAGAGAAAAATTAGAACGCACTTTCAATTTTTATGTGCTCAGATAACGTTAATTCAGAATGAGTTTGTAAAAGCAGTAATATTTAAGAAGATAATATTATGAGGAGGGTTTTACATCTTAAATGATAACATTCTTACTTAAGCCTAACCGGGCGAGTTGGCCGTGCGGTAAGGACCGGGCAGCTTTGAAGTTACATCCGGGATATAGTGGGTTCAAACCCCACTGTCGGCAGCCTTGAAGATGGTTTTCCGTGGTT
The DNA here is from genome assembly GCF_040414725.1 of Anabrus simplex. Classification (NCBI taxonomy): domain Eukaryota; kingdom Metazoa; phylum Arthropoda; class Insecta; order Orthoptera; family Tettigoniidae; genus Anabrus; species Anabrus simplex. The sequence goes on from NC_090266.1 coordinate 805,313,669, forward strand.
TTCCATTTTCATACCAGGCAAATGCTTGGGCTGTACTTTTAAATAAGGCCACGGGCTCTTCCTTCCCATTCCTAGGCCTTTACTATCCCATCGTCGCCATAAGACCTATCTGTGCCGGTGCGACGTAAAGCAAACTGTAAAAAATAAAACTTCAGCCTAAACCTCGCAGAGAAACTCAAACTAACCCTAGACATTAATTTAATTTTAAGAAATACACAATAGAAGATTAGCACCAGTGTAACGAATGTCAGGCAGCACTTACCTAAATCCAAATCATACAAACATGATAATTTAACATCTACTCATCCAATTACGTTATTTCATATCCAAACCAAACCGCGTGGCACAATAGGCCCGAAAGGCAATGGCCTACCAAGCGATTGCTGCTCAGCTTGAAGGCCTGCAGATTACGAGGTGTCATGTGGTCAGCACGGCTAATCCTTTCGGCCGTTATGTCACCGTCAGATAGCTCCGCAATTGTAATTACGTACGCTGAGTGGACCTCGAACCAGCACTCAGATCCAGGTATAAATCTCTGACCTGGCCGGGGATTGAACCCGGAGCCTCCGGGTAAGAAGTAGACATGCTATCCCTACACCGCAGAGCCGGCATTTCGTATTCAGAAAATGATAAAACATGTATCTGATTGTTTTAGAAAGATTTCTGCAGTCATGTACTTTTTAAACAATCTGTTCAGATAATTCAGTAAAATTTGCTGTTTGGCCGAGCGGTTAGGGGCGCGCGGCTGTGAGCTTGCATTCGGGAGATAGTGGGTTCGAATCCCAGTGTCGGCAGCCCTGAAGATGGTTTACCGTGTTTTCCCATTTTCACACCAGGCAAATGCTGGAGCTGTACTTTAATTAATGCCACGGTCACTTCCTTCCAACTCCTAGGCCTTTCCTATCCCATCGTCGCCGTAAGACCTATCTGTGTTGGTGCGACGTAAAGCCACTAGCAAAAATAGTATTGCTGTAATGACTTATCTGAGAGGAATCATAAGCTATTTACCTTTCATAGAAAGATTTTATTTCACAGGTTTCCTTTTTTGTTGATATTGAAGATTATTGTTATCGGTACAGGAGTTTGTAGATATTTAATTTATGTGTTCTCCAGCCTGCTGAGAGACAGATAATTTTTATCTCACGATATGTAATCATACTTCAGTTGTAGGCCGCTTTTTGAACATGTCTTCATATTTTCAATAAAGCTAAATAATTGTTGATCCTAGGTTTCTCAAGAGACAGATTGCCACGTGATTCTCGTCTTTTGAGTCTGGCCTTCTTGCCATACAATGTTCAAACACATCAGTTACAAACATGACCCTTATATTAAAGTGAGCGACATGATCATTTTCGAGGTACCGCTAGTGTATTTTTGTAGTAGTGTAGTTTTTAGTCTTCTTATTCAGTCTGCTAATCTTTTAGGTGCGCCACCTATAGGCTATCCAAAGGATTTGTGTAGATTTTTCAGTTTTTATACAGAAGTATATTTTAATATTACCACAGTCTTGATATTATGTATATTTATTGCGTGTGTACACAGTAGTCGGTGTAGGCTGTCATTAATTTTATAAGGTGAATGTTTTCATGTGTGCGAAATGTAAGTTAAAGCATGAATTCCATACGATCTCTGCGTCAAGTTGAGGAGCGCCCGCAACATGGCGGTACGCGCATGGACATGTCTTCCCCAGGCACAGGCTTCTGCGCAGCCAGCAGTGTGGGGCCTTGGTCCTGAACGAGCGAATAGAAGGGAAGGGAGAGATACTCAATCTTAACTTACGCGGTACAAAGGGTATAGGAAACGCCCATACCGTGGCCAGGCGCCATATCAAACCAAACCTACCTGGTTAAAACAAGAGAAAAGACAAGAAGAGAGTAGAGACTCGAACAATTCCGACTTGCACAAACGGTGGAAAGAAACGCAGGACTACCTCCATCAGTAGAAACAAGAGGGTCATCAACCTGGAGCGACTTCTCTTGAATACCAAGAATACCATAAGAGAAACAACACCTTTGATCAGAATCCAGAGTCCACAGATGTTGTTGCAAAAGAAATTTTTTTTCGGAAAAAAAAGATTGCCTGAACATGAGGATTTCGGGTCATTCCATGTGGACATAGTTAATTATTGGCACTTTGATGATAATAATTTATTATCTGAGGACGAATTACCCATTCGTCAACATGTCCAATGAAGTCTTCCGATTATCAATATTACCACTGGGAAACTTCAAGTCTCATCACTAGTGGATTCGGGAGCGCAAGTTTCCCTAATATCTGACAAGTTGATAACATTAATCAAGGGCAGATATAACATTCTCATTTTTCCAGCAACGCAAGTTAAGATCAAGGGCATTATTCCTGACAGGAATATCAAATGTAAGGTACAAGTCTTCCTTGAGTTTGCTATCAATGAAGAAGTGTGTGATCATATATTTCTGACAGTCTCGCCTATGAAGTTTAACCTTATATTGGGTTCAGACTTTCTATCTAAATACAAGGCTATCATTGACTACTCTGCCAACACTATTCATCTATGTGGGATTGGATCTGTAGAGTTACAGCTGGTAGACGGTGAAGATCTTAGAGTTCAAGGGATTGATTTACCCCGAACACATGTCGATGGTGTGATTGGTGATGCCACCTCAGTCGACCAGGTACAGAAAGAAGAGGGTGAACCGGAAGAAGAAGAAGAAGAATAATAAGAAGAAGATGATGATGATGATGATGATGATGATGATGATGATGATGAAGATGGACCATTGTCACAGGAAGAGAGTGATCCCGATGAAGAGGGACCATCGATGAAATTTTGAATGACAAAGGGCCTGATTTTTTCACCTACATCTCAAGTGTAACTGAAACCCAGATTGCCGCCCTAACATAGTAGCGGCGGAAGAAGAGATTTATCAGACATATCCGGACGTCTTCGATAAGAAGCCTGGAGAGATCAGTTTCTTTAGACATCACTTCAACGTCAAGGTTTCTTCGCCCTATAAACGCAAGCCCTACCCGGTGCCTGAGAAGTATAAGGATGAAAGCAGGACACTGATTCGTCGGATGGAGGCTGACGGAATTATCTCCAAGTGCGTTACGCCCTATATTAATCCGCTCACCATAGTAAGGAAACCCAATGGTAACCTGCGATTATGTTTGGACGCTCGTGTCTTAAATGACCGACTGGTACTTAAGTACGACTACCCTCCTCCGCTTAAAGATGTCATTAAGCGATTTTATGGAAACAATATTTTTCAGGCATGGACATGACATAATCTTACTTCCATACTGTATTGGACGAGCACAGCCGGCTCTTTACTGGGTTTATCTTTGATAACATCACATATGTCTTCAACCGCGTGCGCTTTGGCATCAAGAACTCGGGAGCCGTCTTGATAAGAGTGTTGGAAAGCAAATATTTGAAGAAGTAAAGGCCATCGCCACTATTTCTGTAGACGATATATTGGTAGCATCCGATACCTGGGAGCAACACTTAGAAGATGTACATAGTGCTCAAAGAATTGAGAGAAAAGAACTTGAAAATTAATTTGAAGAAAAACCCATTTTTCAAGACGGAAGTTCTTTTCCTTGGTCATGTCATCAGTGGTGAGGGCATCCGCCCAAATCCTGCTAAAATTCAATGCAATGTGGATTTTCCTAGGCCTGGCAGGATTAAGTATGTTCGGCAATTCCTTGCACTTTGTCAATTTTTTTCGCAACACTTTTCTCAGTACACAGAGACTGTAGCGTCTCTCCAGCAATTACTGAAGAAAGATAATCGATGGAAATGGACTACTGAATGTGAGCAATCCTTTATTGCCACTAAAAGGATGCTCAGGAACAATGTGTAGCTCTGCTATCCTAATTAAGAATGGCCTTTCCATATTGAATGAGATGCCAGTAGGATAGGGATCGGAGCAGTTCTCTACCAGGTCGATCCTAGTGAGCCCGATGTCAAGCTGTTCATTTCGTAAGTCGGAAGCTAAGGGCGCATGAGATAGTGTACACCATCACAGAGCTAGAATCCCTAACTATTGTATATTCGTTTCTGTATTGGAAGAAAGTTGTCTTTGGGTTCCCGATCACTATCTATACGGACCACAAGGCACTAACTTTCATTCTGTCTTCCGATCTCACAAATGAACGGGTCACTAGTTGGGCGCTATTCATTCAGCAATTTAATGTCTTGATCGTGCATCGACCTGGAAAGAAAAACGTACTAGCCGACGCCCTCAGTCGGAATCCCGCAGATACAGCCATAGCCTGTCCGATTTCAATCACCGATAGTGATGATGAGTTTTTAAGAAGACTTCGGTATCTATACCAAGCCCAGCGGAGAGACCACAGGCTAAGAGAAATTATTCGTTTCTGTGAAGTATCGATTCCATAGCACGATCCACACCATGCCCGGATTAGACAGGCAGCCCAATCCTTCTCATGGGACAACAACCTATTCTATAAGTGTGTTGACGCAACCAGGACCACTAAACGGATATATGCCCCGGCTAAATTTCGAGAAGCCATCATCTGGCATTGCCACTTCATCACAGGACATGCTGGAGTGGATAAAGTGGCCAGTGTAATAAAAGAAAGGTTCATCTCGGAGTACCTCCGGAATGATATTAGAAGGACTGTAAGAACTTGCGAGCTATGCCAACAGATTAAACCGAATAATTATCTTATGAGGGAATATCCAAGGCCTATCATCCCTGAGAAGCCACGGGAAGTAATGGCGCTCGACCTGCACGGCCCATTTCCGAAGGCGACCCGAGGTAACAAGCACGTCTTAGTCATCGTTGACGTCCTCTCGAAATTCACCATGTAGTTAGCTATCCAGAGGGCGAACACCGGGAATATTTTAAGGAGACTTCGCAGGAATGGTTTTCCTGAGATGGGAAAACATTCATTCCTGCTGACAGATCATGGAAGCCAGTTCACATCCGCAGGATTGCAGGCGGCTTTAGAAGAGTTATAAATTAATCATATAATGAATTCAATTCGTCATCCAGAAGCTAACCCTGCTGAGCGACTGATGAGGGAGTTCGCCAGATTCCGTCGTGTATACTACCATGAAGAACACTGGAAATGGACTGATGTGCTTCCAGTTATGCAGAAGATAGTCGACTCCACTATCCACGAATCTACTGGAGATATTCCAATGTTGGTGCATCATGGGCATACACCTGATCGAACATGGGATGCTATTCTCCCTACTTCGCCAGATGCAGCGATCGATCAAGAAGCAAGAATCGCTAAAGCCTTAGGGAAATTGAGGCATGCTGCCACTATCAGACAACGAGGGAATAGGAACCGTAAGTTTAGACAGCCCTTGCAAGTGGGAGATAAGGTGTTAATTCGGAAACCTCCGATGCCTCGTCCAGAATTATGGGTATATGAAAAAATTTCCCTTTGTATTTTGGCCCTTACAGGATTGTTGAATCCTTGGACGACGGTACTTATAAGATCACCAAACCAGATGGCAGCCGTAAAGGCATCTACAACGCCTCAAATTTCAAAAATTACTTTGAGTAAGACGAAATCAAAAGAAAATCCTCATAGTAATTACGCTTTCCCTGCGAGGGAGGGATATGTACCGGTTACGACATGTACATGCCGTATTTTTGGACTATTATTTTTATTCCATCATCACGCAAGACGTTCAGAGCGAACTTGGTTTGTTGACGTTCGGAGGAGCGAGCAGGCGAGCCGGCGACAACTGGGTGTGTGACGTAGCTGTAGGGATAAGATTGACTACCTGCCCGACGCCATGTGTGGCCTGTATGACCTGGTGTGTTCTGGATATGAACGTCACCCCTTCGCGAACATTCGATGTGGAAAAATTTTAAAATTCTATAATAATAATCGCAGCGACTTGAGCAATACGTCATTTTGAAGAGGATAACATAAACGTCTCAAATTGTGAATCTCAAGAAAATCCGTAGAGGGATTCACGAGATAATCAACTTCGAAGAGATCACGTTATCTGATGACGTAGGAGCCCCAAACTGAATATAAGATGAGCTCACTTGACCTGATCAGACAGTCATAGCTGGGTGTCCAGCCTAACTCTCCACGCTGCTGTGTTCGTTGAAGTGCTGACAGAGGCTATCTTCGAATATTCAAAGTCTTCATGTGGGACTTAAACTCTGACAGGCGTGTTAAACTTATAATTTGTGCGCGTGTTAAACTAAAAGTCTTTATGATGGACATTGAGTCTATTAGTCGAAGTTGAACATCGAATTTTTGCGCGTGTTGAAGATCAAATTATTCAAAGTCTTTGTAGTAGACTTGGATTATATCCGTCAAGTTGAACTTATCATCTGCGCGCGTGTTTGAACTCTGATTATGAAAAGTCGTGTATTGGACTTAGGTGACAACAGTCAAGTCGAACTTATATTCTGTGTGCATGTAGAAACTTCTCGATATAACTTATTTTCGTTCTCGTTGAACTGAGTTTATTACCACGTTACCTGTGTGAAACTTAGTCTCTGAACAAACATTATTAATTACAATGTGACACTACTGCGATATACTAGGAACTATGATATTTCTTTTTAAATCTCAGTCAGCAGAACTTAATCTCTGAACGCATATAATTAATTTCAGTGTGACACTACTACGTTATACTATTAACTGTGACATTTTTTAAAAATCTCAGTCGGCATAATTTCATTAATAAACAAAGGTGTTTGTGAAAGTGTTCGAACATTCACATGAATGTTAATGCAAGTGATTGCATAATCGTGTGCTACGACACCAGTGTTTCACTCCGAACTCAAACTGTGTTTTTTATCCAATTCAAACTAACTTTGTATTATTTCTTCTGAACTTGAGTAAATTATTTGTGTGTGACTGACAGCAGTTTCTTTGATAAACTCTCGAACAGTCACCTCTTTTATTTATTGTCAAGTGCGCCTAACAACTAACTGTGCTTTTCATTTCAACCTTATTTCTTCGTCAAAGTGTTTAGTATTATGTCATGACGGACAGCAGTGTCTTTGATAAACTCTAGAGTTAGCATACATTTCTTTCGATGTCAAGTGCTACTATATTTAGTGGAAAATCACCACGAACTGTGCCAAGTGCGTGAAAAATTTTCTGTTTCATTATTTCTATTCATGAACAGTGCTTTATTTTCTTCCATTCTCGATGCTACCCACATCTTCATCTTTAGTGAACTTATAAATTCTATCTACAAGGTTGAGAGTGAATTCGACGGCATATCCCAACCATATTAAATGAAAGAGTGCTGTTAAACCAAAGTGTCGGGGGACTGTTTAAATTTGGACACTCGTGTAAGTTATGTGATGAGTGATTACTCAGCAACATCGTCGGAGATCTTCGGAGAATATCGGAGAACGTCGGAGATCGTCCAGAACGTCGAATGTTCGAGAATCAAACCCATATCAAATCGACCTGTGTGTTCCAGCCTTATCGCAACGTAATATCGGCAACTTGCAGAACGTGTTCCAGTCCCGTTCAGCCAGGTGAACTGGGAGCAGGGGTCATCAAAAGACGATGTTGAAGACAGCAACTATCAACAGTAAGGTGATGTGCACTTTAAATGCATTTTCTGAATAAAAACTATTATTCAATCTATTTAAAAATTTTCTTGTAGATAGGACCCTGCCTCCTGTACCAAGCCATAGCTAGAAATCATCCAGTATTGCCCTGAGATCTACTTCGTGCTAACTTTAAAATTAATTCATAAAGTTGGGCTATTTTCCTGGTAAAATATATATAGTTATATTATACATATTTTATATATTTAATAATAATAATAATAATAATAATAATAATAATAATAACAATAATAATAATAATAATAATAATAATAACTCTGACCGGGCGAGTTGGCCGTGCGGTTAGGGACGCGCAGCTGTGAGCTTGCATCGGGGAGAAGTGGGTTCTAATCCCACTGTCGGCAGCCTTGAACATGGTTTTCCGTGGTTTACCATTTTCACACCAGACAAATGCTGCACCTTAATTAAGGCCACGGCTGCTTCCTTCCCACTCCTAGCCTTTTCCCCTCCTATCTTCGCCATAAGACCTGTCTGTGTCGGTGCGACGTAAAGCTACTAGCGAAAAAATTGTTACGGAGTTTCTGTGGAACGCAGAGGTGTAAGAAGGTGCAGGCTTGAATGGGTGCACAGAGAAAAGATGAGAGGGTAATTTAAAAAACTAAAATTTGAAATGTTATTTCTTTCCTTTCTTTTTCTGGCTTTTAACTTGATGAACAACACGAAATGAAATTTGAATAGACTGCCGGTGAGCTCGATAGTTCTGATCGCAGCATTAACTCACAGTAAAAATTTAAGTAAGAAAAACGGAGTTTGTAGCCAAAAGGTATGCCATTTTCAAAGAACACCTTTGCTCCATTCAATATACACTCCAGGAGACTGAGCTCCAAAACTTACCACAATCTAGCATCTCCAAGGAACAATTTCATATCTAAACAATAGATAAAACTAGAGAACAGAGTACACTCTCTTTTCTGCTCGACAGTCTGATCCACGACAGATTATGAGTAAGTAGAAATTAAATAGAGGCAATAAGTGACCATTCTAAATGGCCTTAATGGTTAAAAGAAAAGGTTTAAGAAATCGGCCATAAACAAAATGCTAGGAGGAGAAACACTTGCACTCCTTTTGAAGTATATTTGGAAATACTTAGGATTCTGTCTGTGCTTATGGCCCGAAGTTACAAAGACTAAGCCTATACTACAGAGGGTGACTAGATGATGACAAACATTAAGCTCCAAAAATGGAGTTAAAATTTTAGAAAATCGTAGTCACCCCATTACCAGGTTGAATGGGAATTAAAAGAGGGTGAACGCTCTTTATTCTCTAGGTTACATCTTTAACAGCAAGGATTTGAACAGAGTCCTTAGACTTTCCTGAAAATTACATTTATACGGCGATGTTAAACTTTAGAAATTTACATTAAGAAAAATTTTTAAACCTTCCCCTCAAGTTAGCTTTCAGGAGCAACCACATATTCAAAAGATGTCTGCCAATACCTTGAGCTGGTGGGCCTTCCGAATGTGGGCAAGGCTTTTCCCTGCCTCCACTAACGTATTCACTTTAGACTGGAGCGATGAAGAAGATCACATGACTAAATGTTCCCAGCTTTTATAGCGGAGGGGAAAGTTTCAGTACTCTCTAGGCCGATGGCCTCTACACACCCTCAATTTTTATTGGCTAACAAAATAAATATCAACATTTCTGATTGGATAATAATTTCAGGAAGAAGGAGGCTATGTAGTGCTGACAAATTCAACATATAAAACAATTACAATCACTTCAGGTTAACAAACATAAAAAATGTAACATTCCTTTGTAAATTAATAGTCCGTCCTCCCACCAGAGGGGCACATAAGTCGACAGTAGAGACATCTGAAGATTAAAGTCCAAAACATCTTCCAATACACAGTTCCGGGTTTACATCACAGATAGCCTTCTAAAAGGCGCTCAGTTCAAGTGCACGGAGAAGGTGTACCTCCGGTACAATAATAATAATAATAATAATAATAATAATAATAATAATAATAATAATAATAACCATGTTTCTATGTAAGAGTGTAGTTATGACTCATATCATTCGAAGATTTCACGCTTATTTGATCTTCCTTGTGATTTTTTGTACAAGTTGCTTTTCATCGCACCGACACAGATAGGTCTTATGGCGACGATGGGACAGGAGAGGACTAGGATTGGGAAGGAATCGGCCGTGGCCTTAATTAAGGTTTAGCCCCAGCATTTTCCCGGTGTGAAAATGAGAAACCACGGACAACATTTTCAGGGCTGCCGACAGTGGGGTTCGAACCCACTATCACCCGAATACTAGATACTGGCCGCTCTTAAGCGACTGCAGCTATCGATCTCAGTCCCCTTTTGATTTATGGAAGTCCTAAGTTGACAATTGATATCAATTGACGTCAGTCATAGTTAACAGCAAATTGAATGAAGTTCCATTTAATTTACGGTGAGTTTGTATTTCTTTTTCGTGTTTGAGTAATATGTGCCCGGTATTCAACTCTTTTAGATGTTTTTTGGGAATAATAATAATAATAATAATAATAATAATAATAATAATAATAATAATAATAATAATAATAATAATAATAATAATAATAATAATAATAATAACCAGTTACGTAGAAATCGAATAATTATTTCACCGAACTAAAGACTTCTAGAAGTCGATAATGATAAAGTGATATGTTCATTAAAAGAAACAATACAATAATTGGGATCGAAGTCTAAATAATGTAAAATACTTGCGAGCCAAGGTAAATACGAGGGTGGGATATCGAATTTGCTGGTGTTGTGTGCCAGATCAATTGTTATGGTGATGGAATCGTCTGAGTATAGAAGAAGGAGTGCCGAATAAAATATAGGTCTACGTGTGTCCTCATTATGTTAACCTTAATTTGGTACATGGGCTTCCAATGGTCGTACCTTGAGACCTTAGCTACTCAGGGTATGACATAGATGTTGATTCCCATAGCGAATCTGAAATATTTGTCCTGAATGAGTAAATTTATAATACCAATATAAATGGTCCATTATTGGACATTATAAATTTTCAAGCTAACTCATTCTTGGTTGCCAGCGTTTCGCCCTCGTGTGCTAGGGTTGGCTCATCAGTTGGTACCTAGCACACCTACCAATACGCTGGCTAGTGCATACCGTGGAGGCCATTGCGTAGGCTAACTGGAGCCACCGGCAGTGCCAATGCACTAATAGACTTTGTCTCATTATCAAAAATTGATGCCTGCTTGGCCATCAGATGACATAGATGTTGATTCCCATAGCGAATCTGAAATATTTGTCCTGAATGAGTAAATTTAGCCTACGCAATGGCCTCCACGGTATGCACTAGCCAGCGTATTGGTACGTGTGCTAGGTACCAACTGATGAGCCAACCCTAGCACACGAGGGCGAAACGCTGGCAACCAAGAATGAGTTAGCTTGAAAATTTATAATGTCCAATAATGGACCATTTATATTGGTATTATAAATTTACTCATTCAGGACAAATATTTCAGATTCGCTATGGGAATCAACATCTATGTCATCTGATGGCCAAGCAGGCATCAATTTTTGATAATGAGACAAAGTCTCTTAGTGCATTGGCACTGCCGGTGGCTCCAGTTAGCCTACGCAATGGCCTCCACGGTATGCACTAGCCAGCGTATTGGTAGGTGTGCTAGGTAACAACTGATGAGCCAACCCTAGCACACAAGGGCGAAACGCTGGCAACCAAGAATGAGTTAGCTTGAAAATTTATAATGTCCAATAATGGACCATTTATATTGGTATTATAAATTTACTCATTCAGGACAAATATTTCAGATTCGCTATAGGAATCAACATCTATGTCATCTGATGGCCAAGCAGGCATCAATTTTTGATAATGAGACAAAGTCTCTTAGTGCATTGGCACTGCCGGTGGCTCCAGTTAGCCTACGCAATGGCCTCCACGGTATGCACTAGCCAGCGTATTGGTAGGTGTGCTAGGTACCAACTGATGAGCCAACCCTAGCACACGAGGGCGAAACGCTGGCAACCAAGAATGAGTTAGCTTGAAAATTTATAATGTCCAATAATGGACCATTTATATTGGTACCCAGGGTATGCCAAATCGAAGTTGTACTCCATCTGTAGGCGTAGCCATGCATTAAACTGTCAAGGGACCCCTCAAAACAAAGTGAATAGCGGTGCGTCCGTGTGTCGTTGTGAAATACACAGACTACTGCGGTCATTTGAGCACGTTGTACGTAACCAGCACATCCCATGAGAAATCTTAACGAGGTTCAAGTCGCAAAGGCCGTCACTTTGATCAAGGAAGGATGGACTTTTCGTCGCAATGCGGTGGATTTCAATGTCTCTTCGTCAGTTATTCACCGTTTGCGGAAACAGTGAGACGGGCCAGTTCACAAGGAGGGTTGGATAAGGTCGTGGACGCATGACAACCCCACACGATGACCAATATCCGACCATCTGTGCGTTGCGGCGTCCTTCAGCAACTGCCAGAGAACTGGAACATGACCTCAGGAGGGTCACTGGAGTCACGGTGTTGGACCAGACAGTAAGGAACAGGTTAAGAGAAGTGTCCTTACGACCCAGACGTCCTGTTCGAGAGCCCCGTTTAACGCAGTAACATCGCGCAGTTCGCCTTCTCTTTGTCCGTACCCACGTCAACTGGTAACTTCGTCAATGGAGATCTGTGTTTTTCACAGACGAGTTCAGATTTTCCCTGTCACAGTGTGATGGACGTCACCGTGTATCGGGACGCCGTGGTGAGCAGTGTTGTCCAGGAAGGCGACCGATTCGGACAAGTTTCTGTGATGTGTGGGGTGGCATCAATATTGATGGCCGTACGGATCTTGTCTTCGTCCATGATAATCATACTCATGCACGACAATGCCAGGGCTCATGTAGCGCGCATCACCAGAGCTGTCCTGCGAGAACTGGACATTCAAGGGATGGAATGGCCAGCAGTGAGTCCCGACCTTAATCCCATCGAGCATGTGTGGGATTGGCTTGACAGAATTGTTCGCGGGTGCCTTGTTCCACCACAGACACTCCAAGACCTCGAACAGGCTCTGATTGAGGAATGGGACCTGATACCGCAACCTGACCTCCGTCGACTTATACGGAGCAAGCTGTGATAAATGTTCGTGGAGGACATACACCATACTGAAGCTCTCCAACTGTTATAAAAATCCACCCTGGAGAACTGTTATCACTTTGTTTGCGCCCCTATTTGGACATTTCCGTTTATGGTCTGAATATGAATGCGAATCCGCCGATGTTCTTTTGTATACTTCGACGGTAAAGAATAAAAGTTTAGTTGGTAATATACCTGGGTGTGAGGTACTGGTTTGTGGAGCACGGCATAGGTTCAAGAGCAAGTTCCCCTAATTATTTTGAAGTGTGTATTAAGTACCAAAGCAGAGTGAAAATGTAGAGGTTCAGAAAATCTTAGTCAGCCCGTACCAAGTTGAATAGGAACTAACTGAGGGTGAACACTCTTTATTCCCTAAATTACAAGTTTTCCAGCAGGGATTTGAACAACGTCCTCAGACTTGCCGAAAGTTTACATTTAAGCAGTGATTTTACAACCTTACATTAAATCAAAGAAGTCTGAAAATTCCTCTCATGTTATCTGCCTGGCACTATCACATGTTAAGAAATCTCTGCCATTGAATTAAGTTGTTGGGCCTTGCGAACGCGGGCCTACAGCCCCTCACTCCTTATTATGCCATAAACAGACTAGACTGGAGCGATCAAGATGAAAGGACGGCCTTAAAGCGCCCAGCTATCATAGCATCTCAGAGGGGGATGTTCCAGAACTCTCTTGAGATCGGCTGAAATTCCTGTACACACTCCCCAATTTTAACTGGCTTGAGAAATATACAAAATTCCTGATTTGTTAATAACTAAGGAAGAAGGTAGTTGTTGTAGGAGTGTTGACAACCTTTGCACATAAAAAAATCTACAAAACTTAAGGTTAACAAACATTGAAATTAAAAATTCCCTTAAAAGGTAATTTTCTGCAATCCCGCTAGAGTTGACCCACAGGCCCACATCAAAGGGTTAAGTCCAAGTACCTTGAGTTTCACAGTTTAAGATTCATAAAACAGATGGCCTTCTAGAAGGCGCGCAGTTCAACGGGACGGAGAGGGTGTAACCCCGGTAGAGATCTCCGCCCCGTAAGATCTTACCACAGTCAGAACAGATTTGAAATCTTACATCTAGGAACTCTTGAATTTTGAACATACATGGAAATGTCTTGATAGAGTGTTTGTTTTAAATGGGTTTTTGAAATCAAGAAATACTGGTGTTGTATGTGAATTTGTAGAAGTCCGGTCAGTCACGCGACGGCAAGAGCGGCCGCCACTGCTGATGTCGGGATGGGGTCCCCCGGAACCCCCAAGTACCCTCAGATACCCGATGACAGTCCTCAAGTCGGCCGTAAAGAAGGAGACATGGTCGGAACGAGGCGGACCCATACCCCGCGCCGGCATCCCCTGCCAGTTGTCACGACGTGGCCTCAGGTGAAACTAGGCCACTGTAACAATTGAATTTCAGGGCGAACGTAACTGGTTTATAGACAGTGTTACATGGTGGAGCTGTTAAGTTTGGCAGTGCCGAAGGACGAATTTATTTCAACAAAATTTGAAATTAACAATAACTTAAATACCTACAAATGTTCACCACCAACAGGGGCAGAAGGCCTCCTCATTTAAACTTGCTTACCCAAAACTGAAACTAAGGAAAGAAATATAATTAGATCGGAAATGTCATCACTTGGTGGCCTATAACGAAAAGCAACAGTGTTCACACAGGCCTTACTTGAGACAGATGAACACGATTTCTTTTTCTGTTTCAGGGTTGCTCAAGAAGAGGGAGATTGGAGTTAAGAAATCCAAGATTACACAAGGTCCATGAAATCTGGGTGCAAGCTTGCCTGCTGGAACAAAATTTTTAACCATGGCTTGATATCCTACTTTTAAATTGGTGGGTCTCCGTCCACGATCATATCTCTCTATTACTTTCTCATGAGAGGAATGAAGATTGATTTTGGCCTTTCTCCACCAGAACCCTGACATTATCTGGGTCTGTTGTCTCTGGTGAAAGCTCATTTATTGACCACAAATTGGACAAGGACGTGTGGGGAACAAATTTATACATAAGAGATGTGGAAGAAAACTTGTGTGATACGTGAACGGCCGAGTTAAAGGCAAATGATAACCAGTGTAATGAAGTGTACCAACGAGAATGATCCTCGCGGTGGAAAATAATCAGGCCAGATCGAAGATGACGATTAACCCGCTCACCTAGAGATGGCTGTGGGTAGTATGCTGACGTCGTGACATGTGAGATGGATACATCAAAACAGAATTTACGAAATAAATTAGAGTTGAACGTCTTATCGACATCAGAAACGATATATTGACAAGGTACAAAAGATGCAAAAACAGTATTGAGATAAGAAATAGTGAACTGAGCAGTGGCAAGCCTAGTTGGGAACAGCCATGAGAACCGTGTGAAACAATCCACACACACACAAAAATGAATTTATCCCCGTTCCTTTCAGATAGAAGGAAAGGCCCGACATATTCTATGTACAATCGCTCCATAGGGCGAGATGCATGGTGAGATGAGAAAAGCCCTACATTAGTAGACAACGTGGGCTTGCTAATCAAACAAGATTTACATGCTCTAACCAGCTTCCTAATCTCGCCGTCGATACTCATCTAGATAAACATTTCTCTTATCTTCTCTCTAGTTTTGAAGATGCCCAGGTATCCCCCTAATAGGGTCTCATGCGAATACTTGAAAATCGTAGGCACTAGAACAGCTGAAACCACAATTTTCATCTTCTGATCATGCCTCGAAGAGCAACACAGAACCCCATTCCTCAAAACATAATGGATAACGTGTTCCTCGGGAGACAGGGTTTCCATAATAGGAACCAGCACCGGATCACCACGTTGATATTTCGCTATATCATGAAATAGCATAGGGGCATCGGTCAAAATAGCGCTTACACTAGGAGGTATGGAAGTAGAAGTTGAAGGACTTTCCTCCGGGTCAACAGACTCGAAATCGCCAGAAAATATTCGGCTTAATCCATCTGCGACCACATTTTTAAATCCCCGAATATGTCGTGCGTTAATCTGAAATGCAAAAATTCGAATCGCTCAAAGGGCGATTCGCCAGGAACAACGGGGCCTTGCCAAAACCTAGCTCAAAGGCTGCTGTCGGTCTGTAATTCAAATTTAACATGTTCAAGATAAAGACGGAATTTTTCCAAAGCAAATAGGACAGCCAGTCCTTCTGACTCGTATATAGAGTACTTGGCTTCTTGAGATGATAAGGTCACAGACCCATAGGTAATTGGCCGCCTTCCCAGTTCAGATTCCTGAAGAAGGACCGCAGCGACCGCAGAGGACGAGGCATCTGTCTTTACGATGAATTTCTTGGAGAAATCTGACATTGCCAAGACTGGTGCGTTACAGAGAGCTAATTTCAAATCCTCGAACTCAGCTTGCTGCGACGGTCCCCATTCAAACTTGACACCTTCCCCACGAAGAAGATTTAGAGGTGCCGCCCTATTAGTGAAGTTAGGATGAACTTCCTAAAAAAATCACCATGCCGATGAATCTATCAACCCCTTTAACATCTTTGAGAGGCTTAAAGTTACGAATTGCATGCGTTCTGGAATGATCGAAGGAAACTCCGTCAGGTGCCCTAAGAAGGTCATAGATGGTTTGGCAAATGATACTTTTGACAACTTGACTGTCAATCTAGCCTTACGAAGGCGATTTAGAGCTTTCTCTAGATGAGCTAATTGTTCTTCAAAGGTCTCAGAGAAGATAATATCATCTAGATAATGCTACAAGTATTCAAATTTAATCTCGGAGAAGACCCTATCTAGCAGCATAGTAAGAGCAGCCGCTCCAGTGGGAAGCACGAAAGGCACGCGGTTGTATTCATACAAATTCCAGTCGGTAGCGAAAGCAGTCAGATGTTTCGATTTTTCCGCCAGAGGTAACTGGTTATAGGATTGGTTAAGATCTAGGATGGTGAATAACTTAGCGTCACGAAACCAAGGAAAACATGAATTCAATGATACCATCTTTCAACATTTGATCTATGATTTCGTGAGGACCTTCATTTTAGGCGAAGATGGCCCATGTGGAGGAAAACTTACAGAAACCGAATCCGTCACCTCGATCTTGTATTCAATTAAATCAGTCACAGCAAGATTTTCTGGAAACACATCGGAAAATGACATAATTTACGAATACTATTAGCCCGATTCTCAGCTAAATGGCTAACGTCTAATGATATCTCTCTCTGGGTAGGAGAATCATAGAAGACGACGCAGAACTACATTTTATAAGGGATAGGCCATAAATGGAAATTACGGTTAAATTTTAATATGCAGGATTTACTTTGAAGATCGAGCACAAGACCAGAATATGACATGAAATCTGCCCCTAATATCACAGGGCATGACAAGTTTTTGGCAACAAACAACTTGAACTTGCATGTAAATTTAGAAATACGCATTTAAAACTGAATAAATCCTAAAGTTCTAAAGGTGTATAATTTGCCGAAACACTTTTAACAAAAGAAATATATCTAGGAAATCTACAACAAACTTTTAATTTGGAATACCATTCTTCTGAAATAATGGAGCCAATACTTCCTGAAGCTAAAAGGGCCGTGACCGGTTCGTTATTTATTTCAATTTTGAGGAAGGGTACAAATGCTGGAGTACCCGAGACAATTTTGAGACATTTTTTAGGACCTTCAGAAGGTGTTTTAGAGGGTCTTCCTTCCTCAGAAAATACGATGCCAGAATTAAGATGGGCTGAGCCTTGAAAAGCTGATAGTGGTGACTCAGCCGGATACGCTAGTCATTTTCTATTATTTTGGTTAGCTGGGGTAGAACCAGAAGTAAAACAAGAAGGTGTACTATTAGATGGGATACAGTTTTAGCGAGGTGCATGAACGACCGAATTTGAAACATTTCTTGGTCCATTAGTTTTTATTAAGAGGACACTTCTCCCAAGATAGTCCGCCGATGCACACGCATAACATTTGCGGGAAGAAAAGGTTCGACGAGGTAGTCGCCGAGAAATATTAGAAGACGGTGGTGGTTCCCTAGCGACTTGCGGAGTATCTGCGTATCTTACTCCTTCCGCGGATACTGACATAGCCTCAAGTTCAGAAAACGTTTGCAGACCGGAAGAAAAACATAAATATGATCTGTAAGATGGAGAAATCCCTTCAATAATAGTCTCTACTATTTGACTTTCGGAATAATGTAAGGCAAACCCTCTGGTGTAAAACTTAATATCTTGTAAGAAGTCTGCTAAATGTTAATCTAGCCGTTGGACTCGGAAGTAATATTATTGAATTAAAGATTACAACGCTCTAGCAGGGAAAAATTTCGCCAACAGATGAGCATGAAAAGTTTCGAATGAACTTCTTTTCGCTATGGCCTTGACAATCATACGGTATCTTGGAGGACAGCAACAGAGTAGGGGTAAATTATCTGTAAGGTTTGTGAATGCGAGAGGGCAAACACTCAGGCATGGTCCTGAAATTCCACAAGAAATCTTAAGAATCATTTTAATCTAGCTTTTGGACTCTGAAGTAATATTTTTAAATTAAAGATGGTAACGCTCTCGCAGAGTCCAAAAGCTAGATTAAAATTATTCTTAAGATTTCTTGTGGAATTTCAGGACCATTAGTTGAATTAACCAAGAATTTTGAAATCCCCTTAAGCAACATGGCTAAAGGGTGAGGTAAACTACTAAAGCCTGGTGATATGACCGGAGAGGGCACCGGAGGTTGAGGTGGTTCGAAAGTGGCGTTACTGATTTTAAAAAGTGGAGGAAGATATTGTGGATTACTAATGGGGTTTACGACCTTTTCGGATGGGGCAAAGGCTTGTTGTGGCTCAATCGATTCAGCACTCTCAGAAGACTTATTAGCGTCCTCTTCCGTATGGACATCTAATGGGACAGCATAGTCACACTTTCCACTCGCAGACCCAGACAGCAATTGATTAACTTGATTAGACAACTCAGAAATACGTTGATTCAGAGAGTTAGCTATTCTAGAATGTTCATCGTTGAGATTCAAAGACAATAGGTCCCGCACCCTATTGTAAAAGTGGAATAACCTACTTTGAACACGTCTAAGTTGGTTACTGGAGGGTTCAGCACGTTAAAAAAACACAGAACAGAAGCAAGTTCAGTAATGTTAGCGGTGATAGTGGATATAGCGTCACCAGTTGCTTTCTCTGCATACTCCGGAATACTAATGGGAAACTCGAAATAATCTTTAAGTCTAGATGTGTCAGTTGCAACCGTGCCACAAGACTGGACCTTTCTAATTGATAGTTCATAATTAAGTTCTTCCTTGGATAGTTACCAAGGAGCAAGTAGCAACAGACAAAATGAATGAAAATTTTGAAAAATTTGGAAAAATCACAAACCAAAAAATTTCTAGTGTTCAATTTCAACCTTTAAGAAAAGCCGTCAAAATGGGCTTTGTCCAGACCCATTAATCCACGCTCTGCAACCACTTGTTACCAAAATTTTGTGGATCTGATAGGTGTAAGAAGGTGCCGGGGTGTATGGGTGGACAGGAAAATGATGAGAGCATAGGTTAAAGCACTAAATTTTGAAATTTGAGTTTTAAAATTTGATAGATAATCTGAATAAGCAGCAGCAAATAGCTAAAGAGCTCCTCAGCTCGGATAACAACGGTGGACTATAAGCAAGCGCAGACACATTATACCAGGTGGCTATCGAACGCCGTACTTTCTACCTATAAATGCCCCGCATGCTCAAATGATGAATGGGATGTCTACCAACTGATTTTCACAGGGGAACTACTGCCAGCGGACATGTTACGTCAGAATATGAAGAGATAAGAAACGGAGTGTCGCTCGCAGCATGTTGCTCGGCGCTACTGGTCTAATGCACCCCCTGTATTAGTAAACATAGTTTTTGACCGCATAGTTCTAGGTTGGTGTATGGTACAGCCGCACTATATTTGCTGTCTGCATATCAGCAATAGCTAGTGTGATCAGCAACGACGAATATACAAACATTAGTTTAATCTGGACAATCTGGTCGGAATGCAACAGAAACTCCAAACAGACGTATGCCTTCTACACACGTACTTCACCGAACAGTATTAGTTTTTGTTTCATACAAGCAACTCTTCCATCGAGTGGAATGTCTACACGTGTATGAATTAATAAGTTATTCGATTTTCTTTTCTGCATCTTTGGCGTGTCTACAAGCAGTAGCGGCGATTAGGGGGTGGGGTGAGGGACAGTCCGCTCCCCCGCCACTTTGTGGAGTAAAAATTACACTTTTATTCCACTTTAGCCAGCTGGTACTAGGAATTACTTTTAAAAAAGCTGTTTGTACAAACCTCGTTATCTTGTCTGCTAATTCCTTCGTTTATTTTCTTTAATTATTAATATAATTATTGACGGAAATATGCACAAAATGCTGTTCGTCGACTAACCAATTTGTATAGCACTACGGCAAGTAGTGGAGACTTTGCATGTGCTGTGAGGTAGGGTAGCAGGTGTACATATTTTTTTGCCGCGGTCGAGGCCACTGAGTTATAATTCACTCACTTGCCGCGCGCATTCATCAGTCTGGCAGTCTATTTAGTGTCTGTTAGTTTCTTCGTGAGTATTCAAATACTAAATGATGTTTAATTGCATAATCATGCCGTACTTCTATTTAATCATCCCGGGAGAGGTGGCCGTGGGGTTACGGGCACGCATCTCTGAGCTTGCATTCGGGAGATAGTAGTTTCGAATCCCACTGTCAGCAGCCCTGAAGATGATTTTCCGTGGTTTTCCATTTTAACACCAGGCAAGTGCTGGGGCTGTACCTTATTTAAGGCCACGGTCGCTTTCTTTCCATTCGTAGCCCTTTCCTGTCTCATCGTCGCCATAAATCCTATCTATTTCGGTGCGACGTAAAGCCAACTGTAAAAGAAAAATATTCAGTTGTAATCGTATTTCAACGGGAGCTAATACCAACGTTCCTAAATTATTTCTTTGTGTTATGTTATTTATTAAGTAAATGCACCGTAGTATGTTTGTGTGACCTGGTGAAAATTTTATTATACAGCATTGAATCAAAATCTTAAAAATCTATTATTACCAATAATCCACGGGGTAGATTTTTACATTTACGTATAAAATAACATAATACAAACGAAATAATTTAGTCCGGTGAAAGTAAAGTTGGTATTCTCTCGCGTTGAAATTACAATTACAATTAAATATATCTTTTTTTACAATTGACTTTACGTCGCACCGACACAGATAGAATTTATGGGAAGGAAGCCCACTCAGTGGCCACGACCTCGGCAATAAATATGTACTCCTACTATCTTACCTCACAGCACATGCAAAGTATCCACTACCTGCCGTGGTGCTATACAATAAAGGAAAGATTTAGCATATAAGACAACAAGGCTTGTACAAATAGCTTTTTTTAAATAATTCCTAGTTCCAGCTGGCTAAAGTGGAATAAAATGTAATATTTACTCTAGAAAGTGGGGGTGGGAGCGACTGTCCCTCCTCACCCCACCCCCTAATCACCGCTACTGTTTGTAGACACGCCAAAGATGCAGCAAATGAAACTAATAAATTCATGTAGACAAGTGTAGACATTCAACTCGATAAAAGAGTTGATTGTATGGAACAAAAACTAATACTGTTCAGCGAAATATGTGTGTAGAAGGCGTACGTCTGTTTGGAGCTTCTGTTGTACTCCTGCCAGGTTGTCCAGCTTACAATAATGTCTGTGCATTCACCGCTGCTGATCACACTAGCCATTGCGGAAATGCAGACAGCAAATATAGTGCGGCTGTACTATACACCAGCCTAGAACTATGCGGTTGAAAACGATGTTTACTAATACAAGAGGTGCATTAGACCAGTAGCGCTGAGTAACATGCTGCGAGCGACAGAATATCTCTTCATATTCTGACGTAACCTGCCCGCTGGCAGTAGTTTCCCTGTGAAAATCAGTTGGTAGACATCCCATTCATCATTTGTGCATGCGAGGCATTTATCAATGCATTCTCGACAAGGAAGGATTAAAAGACACACTAAAAAGCGCTAAAACCTGCAATTACCAACATAATGGGCCCCACTGACTTCAAGTGAGATCCAATATATAATCGCAGGAACAAAAAACAGAAAAGCTGCAGGACCAGACAGGCTATATAGTGAATATATGAAAGACAACTATCTACCGGTACCTATCAGGACAAAACGATATAATAAATGCGTGGAGACAGCATCAATACCAGAGTGGTGGAGACAATCAATAATCAAAATGCTGTATAAAGAAAAAGGAGATCCCAAAGACCTCAATAAATACAGAGGCATTGCGTTGGAGAATATCCCCGTCAAAATATTTACAAAAATTATAACTGAGAGAATAAAAGAAACAATCATCGAACATCTCCCAGAAAATCAATTCGGGTTCAGAAAAGGAAGATCAACTTTAATCGCAATAGAACTGCTGTTGAATGACATCTGGGAAGCCCTCGAAGGAAAAGAAAAGTTTTGCGCCGTATTCATAGACGCCGTATTTATAGGCTTTCGATTTCGTAAACCGGAAGCTGGTAATAAAGAAACTGGAAGAGACTCTAGGCAAGAACAATATATGGATGAGAATTGTAAGCTCAATGCTCCAATGGAACAAAATAAAAATCTCGGACAATGTATTAGTCACAGAGCCGATATTCCAAACAAACGGAGTACTGCAGGGAGATCCATTAAGCCCTTTACTATTCATTTTTGCAGTAGAAGAAACATTGCGAATAACCCAAAGAGAGAACATAGTAGCATGCGCATACGCCGACGATGTAGTGGTTGGATCAAAATACATCATTAAACTCAAAACACTATAATTGACATAGAGAAATGGTGCTCCAAGCATGAGTTCGAGATCAACTTATCTAAGACAGAAATGATGATGGAGAACATCGAATTTTTAGATGAGGCACGTGTTTACTAGACTAGCGGTACACGGTTTTCATCATCTCATCTGTACGAACACATCATACCTTGAGCCAGCTGAGACGTGCGAGTACAACTTATGCTGAAAAACATGTGAACGTTACCACATAGAACTGTGCAGGAAAAGAACTAAATCAATTAAAGACTATGCAAACCAAGGCGCCAGAGCGCAAACGTGAAATTACTTGAATAATTTATATCTGGATGTAATTTACCTCTTTTCGTCTGGTCATTTTGCCGCAATAAATGTATTATTATAAGTCCAGAAATCAGGTACAATAGAGAAAATGATCAACACAATAATTTACAAAGGATGAGCAATATAGCTCTGAAAGTACACTATTTTACAAAGAGTATAATTGCTCCACTCGCATCGTCTAGTACGTCGAGCTTCAAAAGTGAATGTAATAATCCAGCCTCTTGGAGGCACTAGTTTCTTATACAATCATACTTGACAAACTACAGATAATACGTTTCTGCTCGACAGTCTGTTGCACACTCGTCTATAAATAATGACAATTTAAAAAGGGGCAATGAGTGTCCATTCTAAATGGCCATAATGTACAAAATAAAATGTTTAAGACGATCGGCCATGAACAAAAGGCTAGGAGGGGAAACACTTGCACTCCTTTTTGAAAGACACTTAAAATCCTAAATGGGCTTATGGCCCGAAGTTGCAGAGGCTAAGCCTTTATTACAAAGAGGTGACTAGATGTGAAATATTAAGTACCAAAGCTGAGTGAAGAATTTAGAGGTTTAGAAAATCTTGGTCAAACCATACCAAGTTGAACGGGTTTTAACAGAAGGTGAACACTCTTATTCCCTAAATTTCCCACCAGGGATTTGAACAAAGTCCTCAGCCTTCCCGAAAGTTTACATTTAAACATTGATTTTAGAACTTTGCATTAATAAAAGATGTTTGAAACCTTCCCCTCAAGTTATCTGCCTGTCTCTATTACATGTTAAGAAATCTCTGCCATTACCTTGAGTTGTTGGGCCTTTCGAATGCGGCCCTACAGCTCCTGCCTCCTTATTACGCCGTACACATACTAGACGGGAGCGATGAAGATGTCAATACGGCCCTAAAGCGCCCAGCTTTTATAGCATCTCAGAGGAGAAAGTTCCAGAACTCTCTTGAGATCGGCAGAATGCCTGTACACACCCCCAATTTTAATTGGATGGAAAAATATACACAAAATTCCTGACAGGTTAATAACTAAGGATGAAGGAAGCCGCAGAAGTTTTGACAACCTTACCACATTAAAAAACCTACAAGAACTTAAAGTTTACAAATATCGAAAACAGAAAATTCCTTTAAAAGGTAATTGTCAGTTATCCCATCAGAGGGGGCACATAGGCCGATAGTAGTGACATCTAAAAGTTAAAGATCCAAATATCTTGAGTTACATAGTTTAAGATTCATAACATAGATTACCTTCTAGAAGGCGCGCAGTTCAGCGGGACGGAGAAGGTGTGCCCACGGTACTATTATTATTATTATTATTATTATTATTATTATTATTATTATTATTATTATTATTATTATTATTATTATTATTATTATTATTATTATTATTATTATTGTACCAGGGGTACACCTTCCCCGTCCTGTTAAACTGCGCGAATACTATAAGGCCATCTGTGTTACGGAACTTGAAATACTGTTATACAATATATTTGGATTTTCTACCGCTAGATGTCTGTATAATCGATTTTGTTGCTCCCCCTAGCGAATCGAACTCTAACTAATTTATTAAGAAATTTTTATCGCGACGGGTGGCAAACCTTTAGTTTTTGTGGGGTTTTTCATGTATCGACGTTGTCAACACTCCCATTGCTTCCTCTTTTCTTAGTTATTGAACAATTAGGAATTTTTGGAATATTTCCTCTAGTCAATTAAAATCGGGGGTTTGTATAGTCATTCAACCTATCTGTAAAGAGTTATGGAAACTTCCCCTCGGAGACGCCACAAAAGCTGGGCGCTTTAAGGCCGTACTGTTATCTTCATCGCTCCAGTTGATCGTGTGTGGCGTGTATTAAGGAGGACCCTGCTCGAATTCCGGCTGGGAAAAATGTTAACTAAGGGAACAAAGTGTGATTACCCTATGTTGATTCTCCTTCAACTTGGTATGGGGTGACTAATTTTTTCTAATCCTCTAAATTCTTAACTCGTTTTAGGCATTTCAGATTTCTCGTTTAGCCACTCCTCTGTAAAATGGGTTTAGCCTTTGCAATTTCGGGCCATAAGCCCACTTAGAGTTTTAAGAAATTTTCTAAAAGTTGTGCATATGTGTCGCCTCCTATCCTTTAATCATGGCCGATTATGTTAAACCTTTTGCTTTATACATTAAGGCCATTTAGAATGAGCACTCATTGACCCTGTTTAAATTGTGATTGTTTATAGACCAGTGTGTAACAAACTGTTGAGCAGAATTGACTGTAAAGTTTGTCAGGCATCACTTTGTAAGAAACTTATGCCTCTGGAAGGCTGGACTATATTCAATTTAGGAGCTCAGACTCCTTGGCTATGTAAATTAGTAGAGCAAACATGCTCTGATAAATAGCGTACCTGTTCGGGGCTACAATGCTCATCCCCTTGTATATTATCACGTTGATAATTCTCTCTAATTTTGTATCAGATTTTGTACTTTAAGTCATTGCTGTTGTGAGAGCCGACGAGGTCATTAGTATATTGTTGTTGTTTATTCAGATTTTCTATCTATCAAATTTTAAACTAAAAAAAGAAAAAAGAAAGAAATAACATTTCAAAATTTAGTGCTTTAACTTATGCTCTGGTCATTTCCCTGTCCGCCCATTCAGCCCGGCACCTTCCGGCAATACTTCTTAAGAAACTTACCTCCGCAATCCACGATATTCCCGTTATTATTAATCCATAACCCGTTAGAGGAGAGATCCTCACTTGGACTATGTGCAAGTAGGGCAGCATCCTGCTTAATGAATCGACCGAGCTCAGAACATTTTAAGCAAGCCTCGGACCTATGGGAGTAACGGAGTCCCACTCCCATTTGACAGGCGAGGGACTCCTTGGAAACAACTTGGCGAACGAAATGGAATTCGATGGGGAGCTATCAATATTAATGGGGCTTATGGAAGAAAGAAAGTAGAACTGGCTGAGTCAGCAAAGAGGATGCATCTGGATGTGCTAGGAGTAAGTGATATTCGGGTAAGGGGAGATAACGAGGAAGAGATAGGAGATTATAAAGTGTACTTGACGGGTGTTAGAAAGGGAAGGGCAGAGTCTGGGGTAGGGATCTTTATCAGAAATACCATTGCACGGAACATAGTTTCTGTTAGGCACGTAAATGAGCGAATGATGTGGGTAGATTTGTCAGTTGGAGGAATTAGGACTAGAATTGTGTCCGTGTATTCACCATGTGAGGGTGCAGATGAGGATGAAGTTGACAAGTTTTATGAAGCATTGAGTGACATCGTAGTCAGGGTAAACAGCAAGGATAGAGTAGTGCTAATGGGCGATTTCAATGCGAGAGTTGGGAATAGAACTGAAGGATACGAAAGGGTGATTGGTAAATGTGGGGAAGATATGGAAGCTAATGGGAATGGGAAGCGTTTGCTGGACTTCTGTGCTAGTATGGGTTTAGCTGTTACAAATACATTCTTCAAGCATAAGGCTATTCACCACTACACGTGGGAGGCTAGGGGTACCAGATCCATAATAGACTATATCTTAACAGACTTCGAATTCAGGAAATCTGTTAGGAATGTACGAGTTTTCCGGGGATTTTTCGATGATACAGACCACTATCTGATCTGTAGTGAACTAAGTATCTCTAGGCCTACGGTAGAGAAAGTGAAATCTGTCTGCAAACGAATAAGGGTAGAAAATCTCCAGGACGAGGAAATTAGACGGAAGTACATGGATATGATTAGTGAGAAGTTTCGAACAGTAGACATTAAGCAGGTTCAGGATATAGAAAGTGAATGGGTGGCATATAGGGATGCTGTAGTAGAAACAGCCAGGGAATGCCTTGGAACAGCTGTGTGTAAAGACGGGAAAAGGCGAACATCTTGGTGGAATGATGAAGTGAGAGCAGCTTGTAAACGTAAAAAGGAGGCTTATAAGAAATGGCTCCAAACAAGGGCCGAGGCAGATAGGGAGTTGTATGTAGATGAAAGAAACAGAGCGAAACAAATAATTGTTGAATCCAAAAAGAAGTCATGGGAAGATTTTGGTAACAACCTGGAAAGGCTAGGTCAAGCAGCAGGGAAACCTTTCTGGACAGTAATAAAAAATCTTAGGAAGGGAGGGAAAAAGGAAATGAACAGTGTTTTGAGTAATTCAGGTGAACTCATAATAGATCCCAGGGAATCACTGGAGAGGTGGAGGGAATATTTTGAACATCTTCTCAATGTAAAAGGAAATCATCCTGGTGGTGTTGTGAACAGCGAAGCTCAAGGGGAGGAGGAAAATGATGTTGGTGAAATTATGCTTGAGGAAGTGGAAAGGATGGTAAATAAACTCCATTGTCATAAAGCAGCAGGAATAGATGAAATTAGACCTGAAATGGTGAAGTATAGTGGGAAGGCAGGGATGAAATGGCTTCATAGAGTAGTAAAATTAGCGTGGAGTGTTGGTAAGGTACCTTCAGATTGGGCAAAAGCAGTAATTGCCCCTATCTATAAGCAAGGGAACAGGAAGGATTGCAACAACTATCGAGGTATCTCACTGATTAGTATACCAGGCAAAGTATTCACTGGCATCTTGGAAGGGAGGGTGCGATCAGTCGTTGAAAGGAAGTTGGATGAAAACCAGTGTGGTTTCAGACCACAGAGAGGCTGTCAGGATCAGATTTTCAGTATGCGCCAGGTAATTGAAAAATGCTACGAGAGGAATAGGCAGTTGTGTTTATGTTTCGTAGATCTAGAGAAAGCATATGACAGGGTACCGAGGGAAAAGATGTTCGCCATACTGGGGGACTATGGAATTAAAGGCAGATTATTAAAAGCAATCAAAGGCATTTATGTTGACAATTGGGCTTCAGTGAGAATTGATGGCAGAATGAGTTCTTGGTTCAGGGTACTTACAGGGGTTAGACAAGGCTGTAATCTTTCACCTTTGCTGTTTGTAGTTTACATGGATCATCTGCTGAAAGGTATAAAATGGCAAGGAGGGATTCAGATAGGTGGAAATGTAGTAAGCAGTCTGGCCTATGCTGACGACTTGGTCTTAATGGCAGATTGTGCCGAAAGCCTACAGTCTAATATCGTGGAACTTGAAAATAGGTGCAATGAGTATGGTATGAAAATTAGCCTCTCGAAGACTAAATTGATGTCAGTAGGTAAGAAATTCAACAGAATTGAATGTCAGATTGATGATACAAAGCTAGAACAGGTCGATAATTTCAAGTATTTAGGTTGTGTGTTCTCCCAGGATGGTAATATAGTAAATGAGATTGAATCAAGGTGCCGTAAAGCTAATGCAGTGAGCTCGCAGCTGCGATCGACTGTATTCTGTAAGAAGGAAGTCAGCTCCCAGACAAAACTATCTTTACATCGGTCTGTTTTCAGACCAACTTTGCTTTACGGGAGCGAAAGCTGGGTGGACTCAGGATATCTTATTCATAAGTTAGAAGTAACAGACATGAAAGTAGCAAGAATGATTGCTGGTACAAACAGGTGGGAACAATGGCAGGAGGGCACTCGGAATGAAGAAATAAAGGCTAATTTAGGAATGAACTCGATGGATGAAGCTGTACGCATAAACCGGCTTCGGTGGTGGGGTCATGTGAGGCGAATGGAGGAGGATAGGTTACCTAGGAGAATAATGGACTCTGCTATGGAGGGTAAGAGAAGTAGAGGTAGACCAAGACGACGATGGTTAGACTCGGTTTCTAACGATTTAAAGATAAGAGGTATAGAACTAAATGAGGCCACAACACTAGTTGCAAATCGAGGATTGTGGCGACGTTTAGTAAATTCACAGAGGCTTGCAGACTGAACGCTGAAAGGCATAACAGTCTATAATGATAATGTATGTATGTATGTTATTATTATTATTATTATTATTATTATTATTATTATTATTATTATTATTATTATTATTATTATTGAAAGGGGATGGATGCCTAGTTGTACTTCCTCTTAAAACAATTATCACTACAACCACCACTATTATTGAAAACGAAAATCTCCATCCTGTTTCGACATTCGACCGGATCAGGAATGGGATGAATGAAGCCCCCATCTAGCGGCGAGGATAGGAGTTGTGCCGACTGCCGAAGCCTGTGGCACTCCTCTGAGGGTATGATTAATGACTGATGGATGAAATGAAATGATGTGAGAGAGTGTTGCTGGGGTGGAAGATGACAGAGGAAGCCGGAGTACCCGGAGGAAAAAAAACCTGTCCCGCCTCCGCATTGTCCAGTACAAATCTCACATGGGGTGACAGGGTGCCATGGAGGCTCCTATTATTATTATTATTATTATTATTATTATTATTATTATTATTATTATTATTATTATTATTATTATTATTAGTATTAGTATTATTATTATAAGGTTAATGAAACAATATTTCTTAAATTAGAAGCATTAAGTCATTTTGCGTACGGAACATAGGTACACAACCGTAATCTGAGTATTTAGTACTGCAAGAGACGTATGTTTCTGCTAAAGTAAGACGTCAGTTTCCGGACCAAAGTCCTCAGTAGTATAAAATCTCATGTTTGAATTTTATAAGCTTAGACCCTAATACGTGACGGAGAATCCATTATCACAAAATTCATGAGCTAATATCTCAATTTCGTCGCCGTAGTTTTATGAAAGGATTTGAAGCTCGGTCCAATGTGAAAATAAGCTCTGAGCAAATAGGTAAGTAATACAATATGACGTTCATGTGTGCATTTCATTTTTCGCACATTGTTGAAGTAAACGTGCTCCTTTGATGGTTCTTTGTTAACAACAATGTCACAGGGAAAGAATGAATGCGCAATTTTCAATCTAGAAACAAATAGTTCTGGGGTCAACACACTAATCGTTGTTTACTTGTTTCAGAGGCTGCGGATGTATTTTGACCGTCAGCCAGCGTACATAATAGTCTGATAACGCTTGCTTTTTATCGAGTTCGTAAAAGTAAGTATACTCTAATGTATCGGTCACCGTAAGTTCGTCCGGCTCCATGGCTAAATGGTTAGCGTGCTGGCCTTTGGTCACGAGGGTCCCGGGTTCGATTCCCGGTAGGGTCGGGAATTTTAACCTTAATTGGTTAATTTCGCCGGCAATGGGGCTGGGTGTATGTGTCGTCTTCATCATCATTTCATCCTCATCACGACGCGCAGGTCGCCTACGGGAGTCAAATCAAAAGACCTGCACCTGGCGAGCCGAACTTGTCCTCGGACACTCCTGGCACTAAAAGCCATACGCCATTTCATTACCGTAAGTTCAAAATTAGAGAGAACGATAATGTTGCTGTGCATTTAACGACCTTTAAGCAATTAGATTTTTAATTTTGGATTTGACGGTGTAAAGTGGAAAACCAAGGAAAACCATTTTTAAGGCTGCCTGCTATGAAATTAGAATTCACAATCTCCGGAGCGCAACCTCACGGCCCGTACGGCGCAGTTAACTTATGCCAACGTGACAGGATTATGGTCTGAAAAGAGCTTGCTTTATCTTTCTGCTAAGGTACTAAAAATGATTTCTCGCTATTTGAGTATTTTTAAATACCATTCGTACGATCCGAATGTGCAACAAACTTGGACACATGAGGCGACTGCCTTATGAGATGCCATGCTCTGCTGCAGACGGATAAGGTGGTCAATCGTCAAACTACTTAGTATGATATTTTTGAACAGACCTCAGCCTTACAGTTGGGGAAACTCAGCTTACACCTCATTTATCTCTACACTTACAAAACTACATTCTGTACTGCACCCGTCCACCTCCCGAGTCCCAGATTAGCATTTATCTCAGGGGTGTCGGTTCATTATTTAAGTCATCAAATATAAATATAGCGGCATAAATGAACACGGGAATGAACGGAGCAATTTAAAATTAAAATGGGGAAAGCTCGAGTGTAAACTTGAATTTAAGGACTCCATGATAGGACTAGGAAGTGACTGTTAACTTTAAAAAGGGCATCATCTAACTACAATAAAAGATTATGAGAATGGTTTCCTTTGAAATAATTTGCCAGAAGGAGCAGTTTATTACGCCATCCGACGTACGACTTTGATACATTTGGCAACGATATTTAAATTCCCACACATGTTACATAAATAAATCACTTGCCATACCGCAAGTGGTATCAATATGTTGCTGGGTTGCTTCTGAAAGAAATTACAAGTGGAGTATAACTTACGGATCGATTCCATTTGAATCGAACCGTTGTTCAAGGATATAGCTTCCTTCTATCGGGAGCCCGAGCATAACCCATGTTACGGTCGGCTTCCCGTTTTAACTAAGATGATGTACCCCGGCTATATACATTTTTCCGAGACCGGTACTCGGACTGGGTAATGTTTCTCGTGAATTACGAAAAATGGATTACACGGACAGTTCCTATCTTACGATGTCCAGCTGATGCCATTCCACTGAATTAGCATTTATATTTTATTTACACATGATCTGAGATGGTACAAAGTAGCCTCAGTAGACTACTGCCACATATGAGATAACGAGAAGCGGTGGGAAATACCGTGCGGAAACCGTACGATAACGAGGTAACAAATGACTAAATATTTATTATTCTTATTATTCAAACATAAGAGTAGAGGGATGTTGTCACCAATTAATTTATTAACTATCGTCAGAATATTCATTTATCCACGAAATTATCATCCTTGAAATTATTATTATTATTATTATTATTATTATTATTATTATTATTATTATTATTATTATTATTATTATTATTATTATTATTATTATTATTATTATTATTATTATTGTTACCGTGTTTTTGTGGTAGTTATGCGTGAAAGAAGGTGCGGGTGTGAACGGGTCTCAAACTAAGAAAATAAAATTAATTTAAAATTTAACAAGGTTATATTTTCTTTTGAAAAACAAAGAAATAACAAGCATGGCAGGTACAAAGTAGCAAGTCAAAGGGTAGTTAC
The DNA here is from genome assembly GCF_040414725.1 of Anabrus simplex. Lineage (NCBI taxonomy): Eukaryota > Metazoa > Arthropoda > Insecta > Orthoptera > Tettigoniidae > Anabrus > Anabrus simplex. The sequence continues at coordinate 805,345,360 of NC_090266.1, forward strand.
AATATTTACAGGATTTGGGCTTCGAGCCCTGAAAACACAATGCTTGGGCAATCAGCTCAGTTTTACCCCAAACACAAGTTTCAACAGAGGGGCAGAAAACCCCATTCATGCCTAGGAGCCCTAGCTCCAAATTACACTGAAAAGCCTCCACGAGGCATACAACACTCAATTTACAAAAAGAGCCACTCGCTCTCAACTTTAAGCCTCTCAAAGGCCACACCGAACTCCACCTTCAAGTTGTCCTCACTGGACATAGACACAGGGGTAAAATACCCAACCTACTGAGGTCTATTAAATGAAAAGGGGTAATTACATGACCTCTAAAATAACAATTTGAGAGGAGGCGATCTGCACTCCTAATACACTTGTTTTTAAAACCTAATCCGGCTCTAGGCTACTAATGCAAGGGCTAATCCCATACTACAGAGGTGACTTTAGAAAAGAACAATTTGTTTTACGTTAACGAAGAATAGGTTGAGAAAATAAGTTCACCTCAAAACAATATGATTGGGAGCTCGAGAGGGTTAAGCACTCTCTATCCCGATATGCAGTTTAAAAGATAGGATAGATACCAGTTTCTTTACATTTTACGGAAGGTTACATAATGGAAAAACTTCGGACCCGCCCCGAGAGTTAAACTGCTGAGCTAGCAAAGAAAGAAGTTATTAATTGGCCATTACCTTGTTGTTGACCGCTGCCGAAGAAAGAGGCGCTTCCAGCCCCCTGCTATGTACTTTACACACAGAAAGATGGAACAGAAGTGGCGCAGAGACCCTAAAATCAGCAGTTTATATACTCTCGCGGAAGGTTCTAGGTGTTAGGGGAATGAAAACACCCTCCCACAAACTTTTTATTGGGTAGGATACAGCAACATATTCAAGTTGGGGGAAGATACCTATGATTGGTCAGAAATTAATAACGGAAATTCGGGATTGGTTAAATGCAAACAAGGGGAAAGAGAGGGGTATACAGCCAACTTAAACAATAACAGAAAGGAATTTAACAAAGAACAAACTTTTGAAATAAAATTTTCTCCAAGGAACAGTTATTTTTCTTCGCACTAGGGTACACTATTGTAGTTCTTCAGTAGTGTCCTCTAGAAGAGAAAGTTCACACTTCTTACTTCAAGCAAAACAAAAACACATCAAAAATGACACAGTTCTAAAACTCCGAAATTTACAGGTAGTGACATCTTCTGTGAAAGTAGAAAATTAATACCGTCAATAAAGTTCAGACTTCCTCCAGCAGAGGAGTTTCAACTGGCGCACATTTTAAATTAGCGGCGTGGAGGTGTACCGCCCGGTACAGACCTCCCCCCCCCCCCCCAAAAGTTCCTCCAGGGGTTACACATGAAATCTGTTTGAGACAAGGTCCAAGTTATGATGTAGATATGAAGATTAATTGCTGAAGAATTTATAAGATTTTCGTAATGAGGTTTGATTCCGTTTCAAAATTTTTGTTGTAACTGGAGAAGTACAGTTTTTATGTTTGTAGAAGTTGAATTCAGAAGGAAAACTTTAGTTTTTAAAGTTGTGGAAAATTTTCTAAGTCCACCAAAAATTGCCGTAGAATACCCAAGAAAGGGTAGTAAAGTTGATTTGGAATGTCCATATAGTTGATGTTGATTAAGTTGGATGGCCAGACCGGCCATTGCAGCTTGCGTCCAGAGGAGGCCGCCCGGACCCCTCAAGTACCCTGAGATACCGCTCGCCCGCACTATGAGGGGAGCAGTGGTATTGAAACACGCCGCGCCCGCGGTGAACATATACAGGCTGCGGGCAAGTAGCAGGTCGTGCGCCGCACATCAGCCTTGGCCGGGAGGAGAGCTCCGGCTCGCCGTGCACAAGTCGTCCTCGCTGGGGTCGAGGGGGCCCTTCCTCGAGCCCAGGCGCGGCACGGCGCCACGCGGCTGCGGGGGCACTGAAACATTAAAACTAGGCGGCAGAATTGTTGGACCATCATCATTTTTTTTTGAGGGCACAGGCTTGGTGGAGAAGTTGAGGGGCCAGCGGCGTGCAGATATCCATGGCATTTAATATACGCAAGCCACAGTGTGTATAGCAGGAGACGGGAGCGTGGTAATGGCCGTGGTAAGGACAGAATGGCAGTTTAACGGATCGGGGAAGGTCTTACAAAAGCTTACATATAAAACAAAATATAATGGGAGGAGCAGAATGCCTTAAAAGTGAAACTCAAAAAAAAATATAACCTTCATATTCCTTTCAAATTATATGAAGCAAGTTAACACAGAAATTACACCGGTTTCACCTGGGACAGGTGAACCCTAAATATCCTCTCGGTGGCTGGATTGCTTACTAACAATGTAACCGGCGTAAGAAAATCGAGAATGATACAAGGCCCATGAAATCTGGGGGCAAGCTTGCCCGCGGGAACAAAGTTCTTGACCATAACTTGGTCACCTACCTTCAAAGGGGTGGGTCTCCGTCCACGATCATACCTTTCCCTAACCTTTTCATGAGACACTTTAAGATTGGCTTTAGCCTTCTTCCAAAGATCTTTAATGTTGTCCGGATCTATTGTCTCGGGTAGAATGTCACTCAGAGACCAGAGGTTAGAGAGCGGCGTGTTGGGAACAAACTTGAACATCAACGAGGCTGGAGTAAATTTATGTGATTCATGAACTGCCGAATTCAAAGCAAAAGCTAACCAATGCAAGGACGTGTCCCACCTGGAATGATCTTCATGATGATAGGCAATAAGCGCGGACCTGAGATTACGGTTAACCCGTTCAGCCAGCGATGGTTGAGGGTAATAAGCAGAAGTAGTTACACGAGAAATAGACAAGTCAAAACAGAATTTACAAAAAAGGTTTGATGTGAACGCCTTAGCATTATCAGACACAACATATTGGCACGGACCAAAAGAAGCAAAAATAGAATTTAGGCAAGTAATGGTGGACTGAGCGGTAGCCAGCTTAGTCGGAAATAACCAGGAAAATCTTGTAAAACCATCTACACATACAAAGATGAATTTGTTGGCATTTCCCTTCGACTGGGGGAAGGGTCCTACATAATCGATATACAGGCGTTACATGGGGCGCGACGCTTGATGCGAAGACAGAAGGCCTACCTTGGTGGACATGGTGGGTTTACTAAGCAAACAAGGTTTACACGCTTTTACGAGTTCACGGATTTCACCGTCCATACCCTTCCAGATGAACATTTCACGAATCTTTTCACGAGTTTTAAAGATACCCAGATGCCCTCCTAATGGGATCTCATGATAGTATTTGAAGATCATAGGCACAAGAACAGCTGGAACGACAACCTTCATCATCTTGTCATGCCTCGAAGGGCAACATAAAACACCATTCCTCAGAACATAAGGGACGACATGTTCCCCAGAAGAAAGGGTTTCCATTATCGGAGCCAGCGTCGTATCTTCACGTTGGTATTTCTCAATATCCCTAAAAAGCATGGGAGCATCTGTTAAGATGGCATTAACACCAGATAGTATGGGCTCGGGAGGTGATGAACTGTCGACCGGTTCATGGGTCTCGACGTCGTTAGAAAACATACGGCTGAGTCCATCAGCAACAACATTTTCGGTACCTCTGATATGCCTGACATCGAATTGGAAGGCAGAAATACGGATGGCCCAACGGGCTATACGACCAGTACGACGCGGCCTACCTAAGACCCAGCTTAAAGCTTGATTATCTGTCTCCAGGTCGAATTTGACGTGTTCCAGATAGAGACGGAACTTTTCTAAGGCGAATAAGACTGCCAAACCTTCGAGCTCATAGATGGAATACTTGGTTTCTTGAGCCGATAGAGTCCTAGATGCATAGGCGATGGGTCGCCTCCCTAGTTCAGTCTCTTGAAGAAGGACTGCCGCAACAGCTGGCGACGACGCGTCGGTTTGGACGATGAATTTCTTCGAGAAATCAGGCATAGCAAGTACAGGGGCATTACAGAGAGCTAATTTAAGATCTTCAAAAGCGGCTTGTTGAGAAGGTCCCCACTCGAATTTGATGCCTTTCCTACGAAGAAGGTTTAAGGGCGCCGCTCTATTAGCGAAGTTAGGAATAAACTTCCTGAAGAAATTCACCATACCAATGAACCTGGCGATACCTTTAATGTCCTTGGGAGGTTTAAAATCACGGATGGCCTGTGTTCTAGAATGATCGACCGCTACACCATCAGGTGACACAATATGCCCTAGGAATGACATAGAGGGCTTAGCAAAGGCGACCTTGGACAACTTAACGGTTAACCCAGCCTTACGAAGGCGATTGAGAACTTCTCGCAGATGATCTAGATGTTCTTCAAAAGTCTCTGAAAATACGACGACATCATCCAAGTAGTGATATAAGTACTCAAATTTGATGTCGGAGAAGACCCTATCTAGTAGCCTAGTGAGTACAGCTGCTCCCGTGGGGAGCCCGAAAGGCACGCGGTTGTATTCATATAAGTTCCAGTCCGTGGCAAACGCTGTAAGATGTTTAGACTCTTCGGCAAGGGGAATTTGATTATAGGCCTGATTCAAGTCCAAGATAGTAAAGAACTTGGCCTTACGAAACCATGAAAAGCAAGAATGAAGGTCAGGAAGGGGCACAGATTGCAACACCACCTTCCGATTGAGAGCCCTATAATCAATGACAGGCCTGAAGCCTCCTTGGGGTTTCGGGACTAGAAAAATAGGCGAAGAATACGCCGACTTAGAGGGCCTAATAATACCATCCTTCAACATTTGATCGATGATTTCTTTCAATGCCTTCATTTTAGGTGGAGATAGCCTATATGGTGGAAAACGGACAGGAATCGAATCCGTGACCTCAATTTTGTATTCAATAAGGTCAGTAACACCAAGAGTATCAGAAAACACCTCTGGAAATGACTGACATAATTTACGAATACTATCAGCCTGCTCCTCAGGTAGATGTCTAAGGTCTAACAACATCTCATCCTGGGTAGGCGAAATAGATGAACATGACACAGAATTACACTTTAACAAGGGAATTTTACATTTGGACGCAAATTTGAATGTGCACGACTTACTCTGAAGATCGAGCACAAGACCAGTGTGAGAAATGAAGTCCGCTCCCAGTATGATGTGGCAAGACAAGTGCTTAGCCACAAACAGTTTGGTTTTCCATGTAAATTTAAAAATACGAATTTTGACCAGTAAGGAACCTAGAATTTCTAATGGGGATGAATTAGCCGAAACATATTGAACAGGAGAGGAGACAAAGTCAGGTAGTTTACAAACAGACTTAAATTTTGAATACCATAGGTCCGAAATAATTGAACAAACACTACCTGAATCTAATAGAGCGGTTATAGGCTCGTTATTTAACTCAACCTTAAGAAAAGGAATAGGTGCGGGGGTATCCGCCGCAATCCTAAGACATTCTTTAGGGCATTCAAAAGATGAATTTGAAGACTGCTCGTTCCCTGAATTTACAACCTGTTTACCAGGGGCTGAGTCCCGGGAAGATGGATTAGTCGACTCAGCCGAAGCCACTAGTCACTTTTTATTATTGGCATAGGTGGGATTTGCACCAGAAGTTGAGCAGGAGGGGGTGCTGTTTGAGTTTGGGCAATTCTTGGCGATATGTGAGAAAGCCCCACATTTAAAACAGCCTTGTGATGAACCAGCCCCATTCCTTGTCCCACTCGACTTGATCAGTGGACACTTATTGCGCAGGTGGTCAGGCGACCCACAAGCATAACATTTACGAGGGGTGACTGATCGGCGAGGTGGAGGCCGAGTATTACTAAAGGAAGGCGGGGGTTCTTTCGCTACACGCAAAGAATCGGCGTATCTAACTCCTTCTGCTGAGACGGCCAATGCTTCAAGTTCAGAGAAAGTTTGCGGGCACGCCGCGAAACACAAATATGACCTATAGGGAGGTGAAATTCCCTCTACAATAGCCTGTACAATCTGATCCTCCGGAAAGTGAAGAGCAAACACCCTAGTATAGAATTTAATATCTTGGATGAAGTCAGCCAGGTTTTCATCCAAACGCTGTACACGATAATAGTACTTCTGAATCAGAGATGACCTCGCGCGGGCGGGAATAAAATTTGCAAGCAGATGTGCATGAAAATCTTCAATAGATGACTGTTCGGCTATGGCTCTTACTATTTTGTCAGAGAGAATACCAATTGCATAAGGATAGATAATTTGCAAAATTTGACATGGAGAAAGAGAAAACACAATGGCATGATCCTGAAATTCAACTAGAAATCTTAAAAATGAAATTACGTCACTGGTGGTGTTAACGGAAAATTTAGAGATACCTCTGAGCAACATTGCCAATGGATGAGGCAAGCTACTGAACCCGGGTGACATAGTAGGCAAAGGTTTCAATGGCAAGGAAGTTAATTCCGAACGGATGTTACTCAACGATGCACGGCGTTCAGATTCGTTGTCCAATGGGGCAGGGATAGTTTGAGCAGCAACGGTTATCCTATTGACTTCTCCCTTGGGAGGCGCTTCCTCACTACCTGCATTCACTGTGGTGGGTAGGTCGCTTTTGGGAGGAACTTCCCCAGTTAACAATTGAGTGACCTTGCTAGATAATTCAGACATATTTTCAAGCAGCGTACTAGCTTCCTTCTTCTGAACGTCATTCAACTTTAGAGACAACAGATCGTTAACTCTATTCGAAAAATGAAACAGCCTAGCTTGCACACGCTTAATTTGATTGGGAGAAGGATCATTTTCATCAAAAAAACTAACTACAGAAGCTAGCCCAGTAATATTCTCCGTGATCGTGGAAAGAGAGTCGTCAATTTCTTTCTCTCCCAAATTGGGGATGGAAATGGGCAAATCTAAGGACTCTCTAAGCTTGTTTGTGTCTACTGCAACCGTGCCTCCAGATTGTACATTTCTGATAGTTAACTCATAGATCAACTCCTCCTTGCGCAAATAGTTAAGATGGAGAACATCGCGAGGTCCGGGCATGATGACAGAACAATTTTGAAAAACTCAAAAAAAAATTCCAGCAACTGAGAAAATTGTTAGAGTTCGGAACAAAACATTGTTTAGCCGTCAAAAGGGGCTAAATTGAGACCCATTCAACCACGCTCTGCTACCACTTGTTACCGTGTTTCTGTGGTAGTTATGCGTGAAAGAAGGTGCGGGTGTGAACGGGTCTCAAACTACGAAAGTAAAATTAATTTAAAATTTAACAAGGTTATATTTTCTTTTGAAAAACAAAGAAATAACAAGCATGGCAGGTACAAAGTAGCAAGTCAAAGGGTAGTTACAATATTTACAGGATTTGGGCTTCGAGCCCTGAAAACACAATGCTTGGGCAATCAGCTCAGTTTTACCCCAAACACAAGTTTCAACAGAGGGGCAGAAAACCCCATTCATGCCTAGGAGCCCTAGCTCCAAATTACACTGAAAAGCCTCCACGAGGCATACAACACTCAATTTACAAAAAGAGCCACTCGCTCTCAACTTTAAGCCTCTCAAAGGCCACACCGAACTCCACCTTCAAGTTGTCCTCACTGGACATAGACACAGGGGTAAAATACCCAACCTACTGAGGTCTATTAAATGAAAAGGGGTAATTACATGACCTCTAAAATAACAATTTGAGAGGAGGCGATCTGCACTCCTAATACACTTGTTTTTAAAACCTAATCCGGCTCTAGGCCACTAATGCAAGGGCTAATCCCATACTACAGAGGTGACTTTAGAAAAGAACAATTTGTTTTACGTTAACGAAGAATAGGTTGAGAAAATAAGTTCACCTCAAAACAATATGATTGGGAGCTCGAGAGGGTTAAGCACTCTCTATCCCGATATGCAGTTTAAAAGATAGGATAGATACCAGTTTCTTTACATTTTACGGAAGGTTACATAATGGAAAAACTTCGGACCCGCCCCGAGAGTTAAACTGCTGAGCTAGCAAAGAAAGAAGTTATTAATTGGCCATTACCTTGTTGTTGACCGCTGCCGAAGAAAGAGGCGCTTCCCGCCCCCTGCTATGTACTTTACACACAGAAAGATGGAACAGAAGTGGCGCAGAGACCCTAAAATCAGCAGTTTATATACTCTCGCGGAAGGTTCTAGGTGTTAGGGGAATGAAAACACCCTCCCACAAACTTTTTATTGGGTAGGATACAGCAACATATTCAAGTTGGGGGAAGATACCTATGATTGGTCAGAAATTAATAACGGAAATTCGGGATTGGTTAAATGCAAACAAGGGGAAAGAGAGGGGTATACAGCCAACTTAAACAATAACAGAAAGGAATTTAACAAAGAACAAACTTTTGAAATAAAATTTTCTCCAAGGAACAGTTATTTTTCTTCGCAATAGGGTGCACTATTGTAGTTCTTCAGTAGTGTCCTCTAGAAGAGAAAGTTCACACTTCTTACTTCAAGCAAAACAAAAACACATCAAAAGTGACACAGTTCTAAAACTCCGAAATTTACAGGTAGTGACATCTTCTGTGAAAGTAGAAAATTAATACCGTCAATAAAGTTCAGACTTCCTCCAGCAGAGGAGTTTCAACTGGCGCACATTTTAAATTAGCGGCGTGGAGGTGTACCGCCCGGTACAATTATTATTATTATTATTATTATTAATATTATTATTATTATTATTATTATTACTCAACGGTTCCTGGCACTGTCACGTTTGATTAATATCGTCAATATTATGCGGGATGCAAACACAAATGGTTATTACTGTTATGATTATTATATCCCTCTCGTGGTTATTAGTATTATTAATGAATAGGTGACTCAAGATATTATTATTATTATTATTATTATTATTCACGTCACTCAAGAGGTTATTATTATTAATGAACCGGTCACTTCCGCCAAAATATATTAAGATATCGGTCGCAATTATAATATTTCACTGATCAACCAACGGCATCATTACTGTTATTATTATGACAATTATTATTAATCTGACCGCGATGATTTAACATCGTCCTTACATTGTTATTATTATTATCGGTTGCATATTATCATTTAGATTCCCGTTTAACATCTTTATCAACGCTCAATTAATTAAGGCGGTCCAATCCTTTATCTGCAATATTATTATTATTATTATCACGACATCATGATTGTCATCGCTCGTCATTACAATGATTACACTATACGATCATTTATGTGGACTCTGAACTCTCATTATCCTTAGATCCGTAGTATCTCAACGAATAGCGGTGCAGTCTATTTATTTCGTACATGCTGTCCCGGGTTCGAATTCTACCCGCTACGTAACTCAGTATTTCTCTGTGACACTGCCCGTACATTTTACACTCATTTATATCCCAAGTGTCTCTCGTACGGAATTTATTTTCCTTTCTATCTCAATATTCCTTGATTCATTTATTTCTCACAGAATTATCAACTGACTTACTTATTCCACTTTTGACATCGTACGACCTTTTATTATCTGACTGCAGATTCTTTAACATTTTTTTTATCTCATGTTGATCTACGCCTTAGTTCGTTCTCCACAAATAATCGTAACATTTTGAAATTATATTTACCAAAATTTTGACAATCATGGTTTCGTAACATTAGTCCTACGTGTTCCGGCTACTGAATTGCAAATTTAAGACACGACATTTATACGTAAAAATATATTGGACCGTAATTTAAACCACACGTTCATTAGCATGTATGGATTATTAGCACCGATCTTAAATTTCAATATTATTAATTTATCAAGTTAAATTACCACACACTTTAATTCCGAATTAAAAACGACATCCCGTCATTAAATGATTCCTGATAAACTCAACACCTGATCACTTGACTTTATTATTACGCACGGCTCACTAAAAATTCCAATATCACATGAATTATTATTATATCCAAATTTATAAAAAAACTTCTTAAAAACGTAGTTTTATTATATTTATTATTATTATGAATTTTAAAAAATTAATTTTCGCCTGTTACACGGTAGTCCACTCTTAATATGTTTAACGCATAACCCCTTTTACAATTTCGGTTTATTTTGGCACTAATCAATCCAGATATGATTTACTTGGAAATTTTATTATTATTATCGCTTCTCACAATTTTAACAACTTCACTTTGAAAATATGAACATACTAATCAACGACAAAACACAACTGGTATGACAAGGCTGGACTTTCCTTCAATGTCATTACATAGCTCGTTAAAATGACAAACAAAAAAGACATATCGGGTCTATTTAACTATAATAACCAAAATCAAATGTAAAGAAAATTATTCTTGACTACAAAGAAAATATGAATGCATGCATGACTTAACGTACTACCCTATATCTACAAAATTTACATCTACAACAAACTGAATACATAGAAAAACCCGATTATTATTACATTGTTATATTTACTACTGTCCGTGCTACAAATTTAGGATGGGGTCGTTAAGCGACTCATCTTGTTACAGAAGGTAACCAAGTCTAATCAAATTATTCCCATTTTTCCCATCACGACAACATTTCCCAAATATTATTTACATTATGTACTCATCTTAGTTTCTCGGTATTCCATTACAGCTTTGCAGATGAGAGGCTCCTTTCGGCCCCTCTCTGCTATTTACTCCTCCATTCTTGATGGCGTAGTTCCACAAAAGATTTCCTGGCACATTACCATTTTACACTAATACCTTAATTATCACAAAACTTCACCATTGACAACGTTAAAACTGAACACTTTAACTTTTATACAACAAATTAATATCCTAGACCCAAAAATTTAATATTTTACACTATTTTAATCTTCGTCCAATTTCCGCACAATGGACCTGGACACGTACGACGAGGTGTTAAATTTTACGCCCGTCGCGATTTATGTCGTCCGGCGCGATACGCCCGTTTCATACGGCCTTCTTGAAGTGTTCATGATAGCGGTTCGATATTGCAAAGTACAGGCTATTATTCTCTTAAAGTACTGTTCGTCACACAGTATGTTATTTACGTACTTATTGTGGTACAATTTATATTACTCTCCTACAGTGCAATTACTTTACTTCACTGATATTTATAACTGACAAACACTGTCCTACGTTAACTATTTCCAGTTCATGTTGCTTGAGCGCGATCACATTTTCTAAACACTGGCGGATGCTCGCGCCATTAAATGTTGAGTTACTATACGCCCGTAGAATTTGAAGTTAGCTGCGACCGACAGTTCAGCTCCAGAGATTCATTTCAAGTGTGTGGCGAGGATCCCTTGTCCCGTATATATGGATGAAGCTTTCCCTCGCGGATTCATTGACGTCATACCCCTGAGGGAGGGGGTGGATTTTTAATATCGGTACTTGCACTCCGAATTGGACGTTAAAATTTACATCAAATTAATCCACTCCGCTAGCATATTTGCTGGATTAAATATGAACTCCTGGCGATCACAGATTTAGGAGATACGGGTGGATTTAGCTCCTCACATTTCGCGCCTTCGGAAGCGTCCCTTACAACGTGGTCTTCGTCCAGCCAATGACATTCAAGCTGTCTGGTTTCCAAGAAATCCAGCCTCCAATTTATTTAATTTGCCAATAATTATTGATTATTTTTCCATGCGTGACATCTAATAAATTCATTACATCGATCCGTGTACTCACAATAATTTATTACTGATTACTTTTGAAGTTACGAGAATATCTCATCCATCATTCCTTAAGATGGTATCCCTGAGTCTTCCATCAACTTTTAGCGATTGGCCAGCAAGCGGTCACGTGATTTAAATCTCCACCTGCCCGAACCTAGGCTAGCGAATGTCCTCGCAACCGCTGTAGCTTTCCATGACGTCACGGGAATCTCCGTCCTGCCAAAAATATCCCAGCGCATTACTCATGTTGCGAGCTTCCTTTGTATCACCTACCCCCTTTCTCTTTCTGACGAAGACTTATTTGTTGACTTGTATTTCCCTGTTCGCCAACTAATGAGATCCCCTGCTGTGAAGTAGCTAAATGTTGTTGTGTCGAGCTAATCCGTCAGGCTCCAGTCTGTCGTCCTTCCTCGCTCATATTTCCACATTACACAGATGAAATATTTTCAACTACACTTCTGTATTTCAATAAATGTACCATATATTATTTTATCAATCAAATCATGACTGACTAGGGGCCTAAGTCACTCGGATTCAGTACAGAAACTTCCACCGTAGGACGTGTGAAGAGCTCCCTTCCCACTGAGGTACTCGAATCGGCGGAGGTACGTGTATTTTTATCAAGAATAAGCTGACACACTCGCCTACGAACCCCTGGTGGCCTCACACCCCTAGATGCCACAACAGTAGAAGCAGAGACCAGTAGAGGACTTCTAGTTGTTGCATCGTGCTACCTACCGCCCCATGCTCAACTTAATACCACCGAAACCACGGAAAGTGGTTCTACGAATCAAACTAAGATCAATCCTCGTGGGGGATTTGAACTGCAAGAACATTTGATAGAACAGTCGCCTTACCACACAACGAAGTCGTATCCTGGCCAGGTACTGCGATAGAAACTACGTATTAGTTCAAGCCACCGGTAAACCTACAACCCTAACGGACTCCCCGACAACCTTGACATAGCCCTTTCCCGTAACCTGAACTTGTTCCCGTATCTTACCACACAAGACTTCCTTGATTCTGAACACAAATTTGTCCTACTCAAACTAGACGCCGCGCCGTCCCGCAGCACGACCCTGATACTATCCCGCTGTACCACTGCACCATAGACTGGAGCCATTATCGCAATACACTGAATAATGCTATTACAATCACAACACTCACTCAGCCGAGGATATAGACCTCCAAGCGGAAGTAAATACGACGGCCATCAGGAATGCAGCTGAAACTTCCACCGTAGGACCTGTGAAGAGCTCTCTTCCCACTGAGGTGCTCCAACTTATGAACATCAAGAACAGGTTTCGCGCCATGTGGATGAACATCAGACACCTCCTCTGGAATAGACCCACGCACAACCTCTGAACCCTACTAGAACATCATCGCAGAGCTGCATTCAAGTCGAAATTATTCGAATTAAGTGCAGCAGACGACTTCGTCTACCGCATGGCTCGTAAGTTTACTGGTGAAAGGACAGGCATACCCGCGTTACACTGATAGAGATGTTAGCTTACACTGATGAGGATAAGGCAGAGGCACTGGAGGACACGTTGGAATCAACGTGTTCTCCTAATGCCGAACATGCGAAAAAGGACGTCATATTCGAGGTGGAGGAAAATCTGCTCGAAGCACATGACCCCCACTCGCCTGTGGAATTCAAATTCGTCTCTACTGCTGAAGTCGTGTCTCATATAAAGAGGCTAAAAAATTGTAAAACCTCCGACCTAAACTCGATTTCAGCAGTTTTCTTAAAGGACCTCCCCACGAAGGTTATCACCTTTCTTACAAAGTTATCTAATGCTATATTTCGATTCGCTCACTTTCCAGTCTTCTGGAAAACTGCGAAAGTAATTATGCTCACTAAACTTCAATCTGACCGGACGTTCCCACAGAACTACAGGCCCATATCTCTATTATCCATCATTTCGAAGCTATTCGAAATGATACTTCTAACACATATCCAAACAAGTTTTGATGATGTCAATATGGAGCTAAACCCAAAAACTTCAACAACAGATACATCCTGCACATCACAGATACATCCTGCACATCACACAAGCCTTCGACAAGGTCTGCATGACGGACTAATTTATAAAAGAAGCAATCAGCTTTCCATCTCATTTGACCACTCTCATTACGAACTATCCCATAGAGAGGAAATTCCAAATTTGAGTTCAGAAGGCGCTATCCTTTGCCCGCACTATCACGGCTGGTGTGCTCCAGGGCAGCGTGATAGCACCCTGTCTTTTCAAATGATTTATCTCCGTCATGCTTAAACCCCATACTTATATGTTGACGATACGGCAATCTCCGTGGTCTCATGGCAGGCCCCCAGAGTCGAATGCTACCTCCAGGACAGTCTCTCCGCCCTCGAACCCTGGTTCGAGCAGGGGAGAATCAAAATTAATATGAATAAGTGTCACGCGGCCCTATTCACGAAACGAACTTCTAGATTTGAAGGCGGTCTGATCTTCTTCGGAGAAGTCATCAGATGGTCTCCAAGTTCTAACTACACGGACCGAGGTCTAACGGTTCATCAGCATATCACTCAAATGTCTGCCTTAGCCAACAGAAGGGTATTCAAGTTGTTTATGCTCGACAATGCCGAAATATAAATATTACATGCCAGAAAACTGAATCTTAATGAGACTCATAGTTCAAGTTAATATTTTCATTATTATACAACTGTTTGACCAATTAGTTAATGATAGCATCGCACCTGCGTTCATCGCACTAGCTTCGCGCTTGTTTCCAAAATCAAGCATGTCGGACACACATATTAACATCAATGCACCTTCTATTTCCAATATTCCACAACCAAACAGCACATTCCCGCAAGTTCACTTCACCTACTGTACAATAAATAATTTGTACTTGAAATAAAGCTAGGTTATGATAACCTTCTATCAAAGCTTTGAAAACATGTGGCATTGTTAACGTCTCCGATCCACTCACGGAAAATCAATAACCCAGCGTATGCGCTCTGAGCTGTGTTCAGTAAACTCAACTGTCAAGTGACATCGGGACATAAATTTATGAATATTAAAAAATAGAGTTATGATTATCGTCGAGCATAAACAGTCGTATGCAACTCACCTATAATGGTAATTAAGACATTCGTATTGAAAACATAAAACTCGCTTCACTCGTTTTACAAACGTATTCGTGTCTTAATTATTGCCATTATACGCTTGTTGCATTATGTACTATTCTTTTACCGAACGCTGACAATAGCCTTTCCACAGAAAACAACCTCCTACTGTTTGTTACTATGATTAGGCCGCTACTCGAGTATGCCTGTCCTGTATGGGGCATTGTCGTCGACGGCCACCTAAATAGGGTGCAGGTTGTCAAGAACCGGGCACATTGCACATAAGTTCACACGAAATGCCGACATTTATAACAAATGTCACATAACTACTCTCAAATAGAGACGTAGAGCCATGGCTACCAAACTACGAGGGCGAATCAAAGAGTAAGTTACACTTCCAAGTTATGACCATTTATGAAACCATTTATATTTAGGCAACACGGCTATGACAATATACAATGTAAGTTCACTTTTCCACATAGTTATCAAGAGACTGTAAACATTTCATGGAGCGGTCAACCAACTTCTCGATTCCGAATGCGTAGAAATCACCTCCAACGCTATGTATCCACCTGGGGACAGCTGCTTTCACCTCCTCATCGTTTTGGAATCGTCGCCCACCGAGATCCTTTTTCAGCTTACCGAACACACGATAATCGCATGGCGCTAAGTGTGGACTGTATGGAGGGTGTTGCCATACCTCCCACTTGAATCGCTGCAGCAGTTCGGACGTTTGCCGGGCCGTGTGAGGTGTTGCTTTATCGTGAAACAAAATCACACCGGCGCTCAATTTTCCCCGCCGCTTTTCTTGACTTGCCTTACGCAAACGAGTTGACTGTCATGGCTTCCGGCATAAATTCCACGTGCACCACAACCTCCTTCTCAATGAACACTGTCCCCATTCCCTTTCCTGCTGAAGGTTGGACCCTGGCATTCTTTCGTGGTGGTGGTGTGGTGTGCACCCATTCCATCGATGTTCTCTCTGTTTCGAGGGTGAAGTGGTGGACCCACGTTTCATCCTCTGTGATGATTCGCCGCAGAAACTCGTTCCCTCCACAGAATACCGTTCCATAAATGCCAATGATGATTGGAAACGTTCTCCCTTGTGAACATCGATGAGCAGACATGGGACCCATCTTTGACACAGTTTACAAAATCCAAGGTGTTGGTTAACAATGCAGAACACACGGCCATACAAAATGTTCAGCATGCTGGTAATTTCCTGCAGTGTTCTGCACCAATTCCCTCTAATGATCCCCTCCACACGGTCAACATTTGCAACGGTACCGGACATTGCGAGCCTGCCTTCACGATATTCTTCCGTGAGATCCGCGCGTCCGGCATCAAATTGCTTACACCACTTTACAATACCTGGGCAAGAAATTGCACGCTCACCATATACAGCAGTGATTTCACGATTAATTTTCATGCAATTGGGCTGTTTAGCCGATAGAAATCTGATCGTTACCCGCACCTCCAATTTGGAGTGAACATCCAGTTGACGCGCCATTGAGCCTAGCCCGCTCTAAACACACAACACGACGGGATACCACACCAATCTTCCTATTGGACGTGTCAGCAATTACTGTAGCTTGCTCCGCATTGGCCACGGTCACGTCACACAGTGTGCTCTAGCGACGAGCTAATGTAACTGACTTTTTGATTCGCTCTCGTATATAACGGACTGCCTAATGCCTAATGTAGGCAACCCGCTCGTCCACCAACTAGGCAACTACGAAACCCAAGACCTCAAATACAAGAGGTCAAATATCATACTCAGTTAATACCGCCGCCTAGCGCCAGGCCACAGACTGGCCCGCCATGACCTCACGTCCAAATTCAAATCCAACACCAGCAAGCAACGCAAGTCAGGGAATTAACACATTAATATAGGACACTCAAAACCGGTGCCGGTTGATAGGCCACAATATGCGCGACTGAGTCACAAAGTCGACGAATGATCTAGAGGGGAGGGGTGGTGACTCGTATGTAGTTGAACGCTGCTCCCGGTTGTGGAAAGCTCATCGTTCACTCGACATGCTTCTTGGGCGCAATCAAAGAGATTTCGCACAGTTATCAGATTCTGAGTGGGTGTGCAATTTGGAATGCTCGAGGCTGAATGATCGAAGCGACGAACCGACCATCACCTAAAACGTTCTGACCAGACTGTTAGGGCATGTTGATAATATTGAATGGGCGAGGGCACGTACACACGGCAATTGGGCTCAGGACACCATCGACTGACCACCAGGAGAGGGGATCGTCTGATCCTCCGGCAAACACGAGCAGATCCAACCGTTACAGTGTCCGCCATCCAGCCACATATAGCACCATCGTTACAGACTTCTGTGTTTGCCCGAACTATTTCCAGGCCCTTAGCTAAAGGAAATTTAGTTTCACGGCGCCCGTTAAATACCCTGTCATTGACACCCATCCACCGTCATTTCCATTTACAGTGGTGTCATGAACGACAAACATGGACAGCTATGGACTGGAACGGAGTTGTTTTAGTGACGCATCTAGGTTCTCTTTGAGCACTGATGACGACCGTGTTCGTGTTTGAAGGTCTCCAGGTGAACGCTTCAAAACTACCTATCATATTCACGATCATCGTCACTGCGTTGCACAAGTTTGAAGTTCAGTCATCTTTGACTTTATTACGTTTAAGGCAATTACTGTGGTAAAAACACGAGAACAGAACGTGTCTGGCTTACCTACAAAGCAAGGCGTCATTTTGATGCCCCAAAGCCGGACTGTCGTACTAAAATAAGGATGACTGACAATCGTAACCTTTGCTGCGGCGTAACGCACCGCCCTCCAATGCCGGTGTTCTGGTCTGGGAAGCCACCGCATACGACAGACAGCCGTCTCTGGTGGTGATACCAGGGGCATTGATAGCACAGCTATATGTGCAGTACAAAGTACATTCCGCAGCCGCGTGTCCTTTCCTTCATGCCGAGGCTTCAAAGAGACATTTTCCGGCCGCACACAGTAACGGAATCACAGGAATACCTCCGCAACGTTGACACACTTCTGTGGCCTGCCCGTTTGCTAGATTTATCAGCCATAGAGCATATCTGGAAACAACTTGGACGCCAACTCCAGCAGGTTAGGAGTTTACGCGATCTAGAGCACCACTTACAGCAAACATAGATAGATAGCCCGCAGGATACCATATGAAACCTGAATGCCTCCATGCACGCTCGTCTGTCTGTCTGTCTGTCTGTCTGTCTGTCTGTCTGTCTGTCTGTCTGTCTGTCTGTCTGTCTGTCTGTCTGTCTGTCTGTCTGTCTGTCTGTCTGTCTGTCTGTTAGGTCGTAAACCCGGAGGCTGGTTGAATCCTCAAATAGCACCACCAAAGGGTATGCAGTAACAGGGAAACTGCGAATCACATCTATTATCCAAGCTAGAGACAGAACCACAGGATACAAGTCTCCTTTCAGTTGTTCCAAACTATACTTTCGCTCAGATATTGTAACCACTTACATCAACATTAGAATCACCAATATTATATGTCATGCTATTTTGACGAATCCTTCTTGGTGCGTAATTTTTCTTCTTCTTCTCCTCGTCACTTCTTTTTAACAGTGAGTATAATTTATAGTTTTCCTTTTAACCTACGAGTGAGTATATGTGTGCGTGCGTATTTAGTGTCCAGATAGCATATCTAGCACAATAGTACTTGTATTTCTATACGCACTGTATCCTTCCGACTTTGGTAAGATACGGTAAATAATTAGAACCGGGCTGGGAGTTTAAGATCGGATGCCCACATACTGGTTCTAGTAAAAATCTCACCAGGATGAAGACTGAATAATTGAATTGTTGAAGGTGTCATTCTCGAGATTTTGGCTGACATAAATTCATTCACATTATCTAGCACTTCCCTTGCCTTCCAGTGAGTTCTCAGTCTGGGTAAGCTGGGACTGTGCACCTGGTCCGTGCCTTGGTATACGCTCAAAGAAGTTTACTACATTATTGTCTACTGACTGAACGCCCCCCGTGGGTTCTTTCATGACTTTGATGCTCAGGCACCAGTAGTTCAGGCATCTGCACCTCAGGTTGTTGTTGGTTAATAAAAGAGGCATAGGGACATGTTTAAACAGCAATTATGATCAAAGGAAAAGGTAAAAATGTAAATAGCCTTAGAATGGGTTTTAAGTAATTGTTAAAGAATGTGAAAACATGTATGCGCCTTTGAAAGCAGTAAGGAATGGTAAGGACCCATTATATTACAGTACAGTATAACAGGGAAATAAAGATATTAAGGAGGAGGCGCAGATTAGAAAGAAATAGCGTTAGGAATATTTGCGAGAGAAAGGAGAGAATGAAGGAGCTTACTAGGAAATTGAATTTAGCGAAGAAATCAGCTATGGATAACATGATGGCAAAGTAACTGGCAGCCATATTCATTTCAGGGAGCAATAGGAGGATATGTATTGATACTAAAAGCATAAAAAGGTACCAGGAAGGACATTCCAGTGATCATTAATGAACGAGGAGAGTGTACATGTGAGGACTTACAGAAGGCAGCATATTCAGTCAGCATTATGTAAAGGTATGAAGGCTCTTCTTTGCAATAAGTCACTTTCCAAATGTAGAGAGATTAATTTCAAATACCAAAAAAGGAGGGTTCTTCTCAAGGCTCCATCAAGTCTGTTGTCCTATAAGTCTCATGGTTCTGACTGAGACTTTCCTAACTCGCTGACTAACTTTTGAAACATACAAAACTGCATTTATATTGAAAAATATGCAATATCTGCATTTAAAATGGAAATTATGAAAATCAACATTCATTAAATAAAATACGCGATCGTCGAACCCTGGACTCACACTTACTTCTTACCTGCTTACTTACACATACGTTATTTGAAGGGCGCCAGCTACCACTCAGTGCAGCAATAATAGAATGAGAATCTTGACTATCTCTAGGGTGTGGGGTAATAAGCTTACTTTTGAACACATACCATATAAGTTCTGGGAAAAGGAGATTGGCGTTCGGTTTCCCCATTCATTTTGAGGTTAAGATATTTTACTGTCATTGAAATAATACTATAAATTCATTTGATAGAACAAAATATATTCTTTAAATAATATATAAAAAATAGTGAAACTTGTTGCGATAAAACAGATGAGAATATGAAATTATGACATTGCAACTGAAAGAAACTAGGCATGAATTTGAATTCTTCTTGACCGGACATTTAACAGTTTATACAGAATATATCCCTCACTGTTTCACTTGACTGTACCTTCAACATTTTGAGTGTAATTACGACGTATTCCTTAGATCTGGTGTTTACTGCAGATGTGTCACGACTAACTTGGTGATGCATCCTTGTGACTGCTTCTTCTCCATATCATATGATTTCTTGGTAAATCTGTATGGTATTCAACTAAGTGACCGACCAACTTTGGCCTCACTCTCTCAATGACCAAAAACTAATGGCTCACTGAGTCTTCTCCTTCCCGTAGACTCCCGTTGACTTAATGACCGACTGAGGCCTCTGCATCTCGTTCACACTCCGACCAACTGTCGCCTCTCCTTCCGACTGAATACTGACTGTTCACTTATCCATTTTGGCTTCTTCGCTGTACTGCTTCCGTTTAAATAATGACTGACGCTACAAGATACAGCCACCTTATATAGACGTTGGGATGACACACCTACGTAATCTCCAGAAATAACAATGACCTACTCCCACAACGCAACAGATATTACATGTAATGGTGAAATCCCCTGGGGCTCCCTAGGAAAATCAAAGGAACTGAGCTCAGTGCCAAATACGCACGATGACGTAGCCATGACGTGGCGATGACTCTGCATTTACTCCAGCAGTATTGCACAATGTAACGATGTCATATCCAACATCTGATATATAACAATTCTCACTGTACATGTATTTAATGTTAATCTACACACACATATATATGCATATAATTAACTACAATCATGCAAGCGACAAGCATTGCATAATCGAATTGAATAAGAATGATAATATAATAATAGTAATCTCACAGATAAAATAATAATAATAATAATAATAATAATAATACTGACATAATAATAATAATAATAATAATAATAATAATAATAATAATAATAATAATAATAATAATAATAATAATAAAGATAAAATAATAAAATAATAAAAATACAGATATCACCTTGTAACGGGATTTGAACCGTTACATGACATACGTATTCTTGCCACCCGACCCTATTCTTACCAGACGGGGAACGTCGATAAAAGCTTGTAGATACCACTGTGAAAATGATTAAGTAGTGAAAGACGTGGTAAATTCGTTCGACAACAGTAGGGCAGTGTGTATATGAGCAGCACAGGAGCTTTTACCAGACTGCCAACGAAAGAAAAGGTGTGCTATATAAAGCCAAATTTCGGATTTCTGCCTTCCGCTTTAACTTCACTGGAGACATCTGGAGCTACATTGGATGATCGAAGTGCTAACAAACAAAAATTCAGTCCTACTTAAGGGGCAGTTCCACGTAAATTTGGGGTGCAAGTGAGAGACGAGGCGGGAAAGGTACTTGGAAAAGTGTAGGATATACAACAATGTGCTCTATTCATGATTTACTGTGTGTAGAGGAATGTTCATTTAGAGAGAGAGAAACTAAATTAGAACCTTGTGACATTTTGCATTTTAAATATGCTCCTATTGTGTCAGTTGATGTTGAACACAGCTCTTCGATATAAAAAGAGTTTGCTAGGTGACACTCGTTAGTCATTTCTTCTTTTTTTAACTTGCAGGAATCCTTTATTACATACTGCAGCTCAAAATTAAACAATTGTAACATGCCAGCTCTGTCGTAGCCTCATTTGTTATTTCTGGAAGGGATGAGTAAGCCAGTCTTGGACCTCCAAGCCGGCCCGAGGACATGCTGCAGCCACTATTCCTATTGTTCTCTTGCTCTGATTTTTCCGTGCGCCTCCTCGAACAAGAAAAGAGAATATTCCGCCTTTAGCTGTGGCCCGAAAATTCTAGTACTCCATCACCAGCGATATAAAATGAGACTCGCCGCGAAAAGTCAATCCGTTGGTGTAATTGGAATGGGACAGCAGTAGTGCCGGCTGTCGTCAGTGTCCCTCCGGAGTCAGTGCCGTCGTATACTGAGCGGAGTACTGTGTGTGTACTGCCTTGCAGTACTAAGTTGAGTACTGTATGTGTACGAACGTGGAGTCAGTGTGTGGAACAGTTGGTGTGAGTTAAGTTGGAGCAGTGTTAATTGTGTTGTTATGAGGAATACTGTATTGCTTGTTATCACCGATGAATTGTTGCTGTTATGTGACCGCTGTTTTTATTTGAGAGTGTTGGGTAGTTCACTGTATGGAGCGGCCACTGACTGAATGAGTGGCGTACTAACTCTGGAGTCGAGCCAAGGAACAGTCGTTATGTGTTGTGCTGTTCAACAGTCCTGTGTTCAAACCTGTCTGCGTGCAGCTGTTGTGTGAGAATTGTCTGAGCGTGCGGAGCGAAAGTGAAAGGTGAAGCCTGTCAATAAGAATTACAGCCCATTCCAGGTAGAGACTAGCCAGCTGGAGTCCTGCTGTGAGAGACGTAATAATAGACAGAAATTAGTGGAGTGTGGTCATTATAGTTGAATATAATTTTGTTGTTGATGTATGTGTGTGTATAGTAATTGGATAATTATAGAATAAAGTAGATCGATAAAGCAGACGGTATTTTATTCCTAACACCATGTACTCTGATGACAGGCCTTCTTTAACTGATTATATTTGAAGTAATCATAAAAGAATAGCGTGAGCCTCCGTGGCTCAGACGGCAGAGCGTCAGCCTGTCACCGCTGGATACCGTGGTTCAAATCCCGGTCTCTCCATGTGAAATTTGTGCTGGACAAAGCGGAGGCGAGACAGGGTTTTCTCCGGGTACTCCGGTTTTCCCTGTCATCTTTCATTCCAGCAACTCTCTCCTTTATCATTTCCTCGCTTTTATCAGTCATTAATAATCACCTTGGAAGGGGCGAGCCCATTGTAATAACAGCCTATATATGGTTCATTCATTACATCCCTGACCCGGTCAAAGACTGGACAACCATGTTGTAGATTTTCATTAAAATAATAATTTGACATCAAACCCCAGTATGGTTTATGCAAGCCGATGTTTGTTTTCTACGCCTTGTAACCTGCAATCAAGGTGTCTGACTGAGGAAGTTCCTTTTACCACATAGGTCAAACATAGCCCAGAGCCTTATTTTAGATCATAAATGCATTTATTCTTATAGTAAGGCCTGGTATAATAATTTCGTGTGGCTATGGCATGCCTGGTGCAGCCCTTGTAAGGCAGAGAGTGAGCGGCGTCTGCTGTGAATAGGATATTGCGTGTTATTGTGTTGTATGCGGTATGTGAGTTTCAGTGATGTTGGGGGTCAGTACTAAAGCCCAATTGCCGAACTAGTTGAAATAACTATTTAAAGCCATTTAAGGTTAAAATCACCAAACCGGCCAGGAATGGAACCCGGAGCCCTCTGAATTGAAGTCGACTACGCTAACCATTCAGCCGAGGAGCCGGACAAAGTAAACTTGTGTTCTCGCCCCGAGGTCGTGCAGCTCTTTTCATGCACACCCCCAACAGAGGTAAGCTGCATGTACCATTGCAACCACGTGCAAGCCCTCCTGCCATTCTTACATTTCTGACTGTACCGGGAATCGAAGCCGGGTCCCTGAGGACGGCAGGTAATCGAGTTATGTATCCCGACAACTAGTGTCGAGTCCAGGACTTTCACAGTCCAGAATTTGGGATTTTAAATATATATTATAAACTAAGACCATACTTGGTCGTTTCACGAGGAAGTAAAATTATATTGCTTCACATTATTTCACTTAGGAAACGCTCTCCAAGAAACATGGGTTTCTTGAGAATAACAAACTTTGACAATAACAAGATTACCCTCCTTTTCTGAGAAAATATGTGTTGTTCAGATTTGGTGGCACTCACGACTTACTGCAATATTTCACAAGTGTGTTGCAATATTGCTCAACTATACGTCACCAACCCATCTTGTCAAAAACATGTAAGATTGTTTTCCAGTGGACTGACACGTGATTGTAACCTGAAAGCTAAGCATATAAAACCAACAGTCTCATAAGACTTATTACTCATTCGTCAACCAGTCAGCTACAGACTAGTAAGCTCTCAGGCTTCGCACGTCTCGGATCACGGGTTCGATCCCTGATCATAGTAGAGATGTAATTAATCTACAGTTGTACATAGGAATAATCAGCTAAGTTAATAAACAAGTAACATCAAATTGTCTTCTCATTTCGATTGAATAGATAAGGCTCAGCGCGATATTGAACTATCGGAACCTGATAGCTCAGTACCTGTAAAAATATAAATGTTGTTGAGCTACAAACTTAACTGGGGGCCCGTCCGGGATGGCTAATGATTATTCACAATAATCTACGAGTAAGGTGGTGAAGTTTACTGACAACCTCACAAGGAGGCCTTTCGTGACTTTGCTAGCGACACCAAATTAGCCATTCGCAACACTGAGAAATCTATTCATCGGAAGCCAAGCTGCTCTGAAAGAAGTAGAACGACAACTCCGCCAGGGGCCTTTCGACTACTTCATCATCGCAGACTGTCGGAGGCGAGCGACAACTCCTTAAGGAAGGGGCCTTTCGACACATCCGCCTACTGACAACGCCTGTCGACCTGCTGGAACCGACAACGCTGACCAGGCGCCTTTCGGACCATCACGACGACCAGAGAAGACACCCGACTTCCACAGCTCATGCAGGATGCAGTCAACGCTGATCATCTTTTCATGCCTGTAAGTCTACTACAAATACCTTATTTGTGAGCCTGAATATTAATTAGCTTGGTTCATTTCATGTGTAACAAACGAAGCCAGCGAATGAGCACTAAACAAAACTAATAATAATTTCTTGCCTTTCATATTAACGTGAATATAGTGTAGAATCTATAAGACCTTTCGCTTGTCACAGTTAATTGAATTAATAATCATTTAAATATTTATTATATTTATTCATTACTAATAAGCTCAACATGTCAGAAACAGAGCTATTATCAAAATTTGAATACGCGCAAATTCAATTACTACCGGAATTTAGCGGCAGTTCATCTTGCAGTCTAGATTATTTTATAGCAAGATGTGAATCTTTCCTAAACACGCATAAGAGAGCTGCCACAGCTCCCAATGCGGCCATAATTAATGACTTTCTTTTTAATGTAGTTAAAGCCAAATTAAAAGGAGAAGCATGTAGCATCTTAGACTTAGACGCTAACAGTAATTATGAGAAATTTAAAGAAAAACTCATAAGAAAATATGGTAATGTCAAAGATGAAAGACTCTTGGTTCAAGAGATCTCGAATTGTTACCAGAAACGGAACGAGTCGTATACAGAGTATCATGACAAACTGGACACATTGACTCTTCAATGTAAAAGTTTGTGTAAAATAAACTATCGGGATCAGATTCTAGAATTAAAACTTCGAGAATTAGAAGACTTGAGTTTGACCACATTCAAAGCCGGTATCTTAGAACCTTACCGTTCTTTCTTAAGATACGCACACATTACGGACCTAAATCAAGCGCTCAGACTTTGTCGATCTTTTGACAATGACAGGGCACATGAGAGTTACATGGATCAGTTGAGAGGAACACCAAAGTTACCTCCTAACAGATTTCAAAACACTCAGCCAGTAAATTACACAAGACACAACCCATTCATAAATCACAACATTAATACCCAAGAAAGACCAACTAATCAATTCATACCTCAGAATCAACCTAACCGATCATTCTTTAATAACAATCCAAATCAATCTAACTTCAAACCTTTCCAGCCTACAAAGCAACAACCTTTTAAATCCACAGCTCCAACGAATCGTCCTTACCCTACTCCAAATAACATTGGTAGACGTTTCACTCCTACTAACCGCCCAAACCAAAGCTTTCCGCAACCTATGTCTGGTGTTTCAACCGTTAGAGGAAATGTAAATTCTCACATGGAACCACTTGAAAATACACAGCCAGAAGAATTATATTCCGTAGCAGGAATATTTCAGCAAGAAGATGAGTTCGACCCTCAGTCAGACTCACCTAACTTTTCAAATGAATATAGCATTGAGGTTAACTCTCCCTACTGTTCAAATGAGTACGACAATGAAGAACAATGTCAGGATTTTCGTATAACCCAGTCATCCAAGTCGAAGACTTAAACAATATTTGTAATACTCCCAAATTACCATTTATCAACCTATTTGGACTAAAAATTTTGATTGACAGTGGTGCTTGCAATTCAATCATGAATCCGTCAATAGCACATACATTATTTTCAGATTTTATATTCAAGGACCCATTTTGCATACAATCGGTTCACTCTGAAACAATAGGAGAAGACAATGTCCGATTTCCTATTTTTTCCGAATATAATATTGACACCCCTGTAAATTTCAGAGTTATGCAATGGCATAATTATTTCGACGCATTAATTGGTACTGCTGATTTTGCCCGATTAAGAGCAAAAATTGACTATGCATCGAACCTAGTTGTTCTAGCCAACAAAGACATACCTTTTCACTTTCACTCCTCCAATAAGCAGAAACGTTTTCAACCAACATTAGATGCGCACACTACTGCTATTCCAGTCAATATTCAACAAGGAGACGTATACGTTCCTGGGTTCGAATATGATGGAAAGTATTTTTCAGATGCAATTTTATGCGCTGAGGACTACCATGTTCTTTATCCAACAAACACCCAATTGAAACAAGAATTCACTGAACCTATTTTAGTTGAACCTTTAGACAATATAATTATTCAACCATTAGAAATAAATTCAATCACAGAAAGAGACATTAACGAATATCTTCGTACCCAACACATGAACGATTTAGAAGACCAGGCAATTCGAAGCGTATGCTCTGAATTCTCAGACGTTTTCTACTACCCAGGATGTGACTTGACATTTACTAGTGCAGTAAAACATTTCATCCGCACTACAGATGAAGATCCGGTACATCAAAGGAACTATAGGTATCCACCCACATTAAAGAAACTACTAAATGACGAAGTAGAAAAGCTACTTGACCAAGGAATAATCACGCATAGTGAATCTCCATATTGTAATCCTGTCTGGATTGTACCCAAGAAGCTAGACGCTTCAGGGGAAAAGAAATGGAGATTGGTTTTAGACTTTCGACAGCTAAATAGAAAGACGATCGAGGATAAATATCCCCTCCCAAGAATAACAGAAATTTTAGACAACCTCGGTCATTGCCAATATTTCAGTACTTTAGATTTAGCCCAGGGATTTCACCAGATAGAAATGGATCCCCGGTCTATAGAGAAGACTGCTTTTACTATTGACAATAGGCATCTAATGTTCAGAAGAATGCCATTTGGTCTTAAAAATGCTCCAGCCACTTTTCAGCGTGTAATGGACAATGTCCTACGCCCCTTTTTGTATAAATTCTGCTTTGTGTATATTGATGATATAATCATATATAGCAAATCTCTAGACGAGCACATGCAACACTTAACTCTTGTGCTGCAGAAATTAAGGGAAGTAAATCTCAAGATACAACTCGACAAAACGGAGTTTCTCCATAAAGAAGTCGCCTTTCTTGGACACGTTGTATCACGAGATGGAGTAAAACCGAATCCTGAAAAAATCAGAGTAGTCAAAGACTACCCTATTCCGAAATCTACCAAGGAAATTAAACAATTTCTTGGCCTAGCTGGATTTTATAGAAAATTCATAAAGGATTTCGCGAAAGTAGCACAACCCATGGTTCGCTATCTAAAGAAAGGAACAAAAGTCGACGCAGAAAATGCTGAATACAAGTCCGCATTTAAAACTCTTAAGACCCTTTTAATAAATGCTCCTGTGCTAGTCTACCCAGACTTCGAAGAAGCATTCACGTTAACTACGGACAGTTCAGATTTTGCTCTGGGAAGCGTTCTGTCACAGAAAGGACACCCCATAGCGTACTACTCGAGAACCTTAAATCCCGCAGAAAGAAACTACTCCACAATAGAAAGAGAGTTACTCGCTATCGTAGATAGTAGCAAACATTTTAAGCCCTATCTATGGGGACGGCACTTCCAAGTAGAATGTGACCACCGCCCGCTACAATGGCTCTTCACTCTGAAGGACCCAAGTTCGAGACTTTATCGATGGAAGATAAAACTCGGAGAATTTGACTTTGACATTAAGTACGTCAAAGGCAAAACTAATTATGTAGCAGACGCACTCTCTAGAGTAGAAATAAATGCAAATGATGAAACAGTTTCCAATGCAGCTATCCCCGGAGATGATGCATACCAGAATGAATTGGACAATGAAACTATACACTCCAACCAAGAAGACCCCATATTTACATTAAAATCATCTGAACGAAATCTGAATCAGAATCGTAATCAGATCATTGTTAAATATGGCAATTCTCCTAAGATTCTTGAACAAAAATTATTCAAGAAATATACACGGCACATTATGATCGTTACACGAAATAATTTTCAGAAAGATTTGAGTGATCAGCTACTCAAAATAATTGTCACATCTAATAAGTATGCTACTTATTTCGATGACATAACTCTAGAAATCCCCTTTATTAGAGCATGTCAGAAATTATTTACTTCTGAACTAATTATCATTAGATCATGCAAGTTCTTGGAAGACATTGAATGTCCAGAAACTCAGAGGCAATTAATCTTGCACTATCATTCTGAAAATCATAATGGTATCATAGAAACCTATGAACACCTTCGAACTAAGTACTATTGGCCACACTTACGTGAGCACATTAGAACACTGATAAACCAATGTAATCTTTGCCAGAGAAACAAATATGAGAGACACCCTAACGAAGTAGAGAACCAAGGTCCCATAACAGCGGATCACCCATTTTCGCAAGTGCACATTGATACGTTCCATTTTGAACAGAATCGCATCTTAACTGTGATAGATGTATTTTCAAAATACGGACAAGCATATGTACTGCCGAATGGCACAGCTTTAGCCGTGCTAAGTCAGTTACAAGTATATTTCTCACACCATGGGTTTCCAAAGAAAATTACCCATGATCAAGGAGGAGAATTCGAGAACAAGGTCATTAAAGAATACTGTAAAGCCACAAATATTGAGTACCATTCTACCACTCCTTTGAATTCTTCGTCTAACTCTCCAGTAGAAAGATTCAATTCAACCTTGCTTGAAAAATTACGTATTTCAAGAGACTCTGATAAATTCACTCCACTCTCGGAACTTGTAACCACAATAATCATAAATTACAATTCCTCAATCCATTCCACAACTAAACGACCTCCATTTAACGTTCTCTATGGTCCTTACTACCAAGCGTTAGACCATACCTTCTCACCCTCTCCTAAAATCAATGAGTATATTGAAAGACAAGGAAATCAGTTGAAAATTCTAAAAGATAGTTGCACTAAACCTAACACGACACTTTTGATCACACATACAAAATTAATGACACTGTGTATGTATTAGATCCACTCACTAGAAACAAGAAATCAAAAAACCTGTACAATGAAGGTGTAATAACCAAAATTGAAGAAAACAGGGTACATTGTAAAATGAAAAATGGTAAAATACATGTAAGAAATTTCCGGGACATAAAACCTAAAAGAAGTATTCTTACACTTCCAGGTTCCTCCTCGGATACGGCTCCATCCTCACTCAGCCCATAAAAACCCAAGGATTTTATGCTGACTCAATGGGACCTGCCACAATAATTAACGATTACCACAAGTTCATGTTTCATTTTGATCTCAATAGTTTAAGAGAATCTTATAATAATATTCGCAACACTGTTACAAGCCTAATATCTCGAAGTAATAACACTTTCCCTTATTTAATGTCCGAATTAAATGAAGCCATTAAGGAAGCAAAGAAAGAATTAAATAAAATATTACCTAACACACCTAGGACTAAAAGAGGTTTAATAAATGGCTTAGGTACCGTGATCAAATTCATCTCTGGAAATTTGGATCAGAATGATTTAGACAACTTGCAAAGTCAAATAGAATCATTAAAACAAAGTCATAATAATGAAATTAAACACATAAATAAACTTGTATCATTTGCTAACTCAATTACTCAAAAATTCTATGATGAAATGAACCATGTCAATGATAATATGAAGGTAATCCAAGGTATCTTACAGGAAGAAGACTTCAAGATAAATATATTGGAACATTTACAATATGTGTTACTGTGCGCGAGTAAATTTAATAAAATTGTGCGAGTGCTACAAGAAACCATCAATTTATCATTTAATGAAATGACCAATATAAAAATCTTTTCACAAAGAGACCTATCAAATATAATAAATCATTTAATATCAATATATCCCACTAAGACTTTGATTCATACTGATCAATACCATCAAATCGAAAATCTTAAATTATCAAGAACGCAAGTTCTCATGATGGACAAAGAAATGATTGTGATTCTTGCTATGCCAATCACAGATGGAAATCAGTATCAAATGTATTCAATTTCACCTATGCCTAGTATTAACAATCTTGTATTAATTCCTTCAGAAAGATACTATTTACAAGGTTCCACCTTGAAATGGTCAAGTGTACCTTGTATTAAGAATACTCAATCTTATGTATGTATATATTATAATGTCAGAACCACTAAGTGTAATCTAACAGACACTTCAGGATGTGAATTTGCTTTTGTTAACAATGATGTACAATTATTTCAACCCTTAAACAGGGAACATATTCTCTTTTTTAGCAAAACCCCTCAGGTTATTTTGCAGACATGCCAAGATTTTCAAAGAACTATCAAGCTATCCGGACCAAATATTATATATACCAATGAATCCTGCCCTATTTCCAGCATGAGTATAACCTTGCAACAGCATCCAACAAATTATGTATACTCATTCCCACTCATATCAATCCAAGACGAACCCTATGTAAGGAATGAAATAAAATTCCATTTCTCCCACCTCGATGTAAAGAAACTGAAATCAGACCTGACACCTGTACCAAAAGGTAATACTACTACAAAGCATTTTATATATACGACTGTAATTTTTATAATAAGTATATTGTGTATTATTTCGTTAATCTTTAGGAAAAGACTGTATCAACTATGCAATCTATGTAAAAATGTAAAATGTAAAAATAAGAAAGATATTACCGAGGACGGTAATAAGCAACTGACGGTGGAGGAGTTATGTATCCCGACAACTAGTGTCGAGTCCAGGACTTTCACAGTCCAGAATTTGGGATTTTAAATATATATTATAAACTAAGACCATACTTGGTCGTTTCACGAGGAAGTAAAATTATATTGCTTCACATTATTTCACTTAGGAAACGCTCTCCAAGAAACATGGGTTTCTTGAGAATAACAAACTTTGACAATAACAAGATTACCCTCCTTTTCTGAGAAAATATGTGTTGTTCAGATTTGGTGGCACTCACGACTTACTGCAATATTTCACAAGTGTGTTGCAATATTGCTCAACTATACGTCACCAACCCATCTTGTCAAAAACATGTAAGATTGTTTTCCAGTGGACTGACACGTGATTGTAACCTGAAAGCTAAGCATATAAAACCAACAGTCTCATAAGACTTATTACTCATTCGTCAACCAGTCAGCTACAGACTAGTAAGCTCTCAGGCTTCGCACGTCTCGGATCACGGGTTCGATCCCTGATCATAGTAGAGATGTAATTAATCTACAGTTGTACATAGGAATAATCAGCTAAGTTAATAAACAAGTAACATCAAATTGTCTTCTCATTTCGATTGAATAGATAAGGCTCAGCGCGATATTGAACTATCGGAACCTGATAGCTCAGTACCTGTAAAAATATAAATGTTGTTGAGCTACAAACTTAACTATCGTACTAACCGTTACACTAAGGAGACGGACGGCAAGGTCATGTTATTTACATGGTATGCCAAATAAATCGTTACCCTACTTGTGAGCTGACTGATTGACATTATTTATTACTAGCGCACTTGATACAAGAAGAAGATACTTTAGGTCATTTTAAGATTTTTTGAAGTATTCTAGATTATAAATGCATTGTTTTAAAAGTAATTTATTGGTCAAGAAAATCCTGTCCTGAGAAATAACCAGCATACAGGTACGTAAACAATGTTTAGTTGCAAATTATTACGCTGATAATCTTTCGTAAAATGCCTGTTTGTTCCCGTAACAGCTAAACATGAGGAGTAAAGTTAAAAATCCGTTTTAGGTCCAATTATGATGAATAAAAAACATTCGTTAGTGCCTATATATGACTATTTTGACCGTTAGCGGCTATTTTGCGAGAAATGAACAGTTTAATTGCGTCACTTTTGTTAAATGTTATTTCATTTTAATATTGAAAACATATCTTAGCAAACAAAGTAGCGGTCCCCATATTATAAAAAAAGTAAAATTAATCAATTTCCTCAATTGTGCCGACCCAGGCGAGTTGGCCGTGCGGTCAGGGGTGTGCGGCTGTGTACTTGCATCCGGGAGATAGTGGGTTCGAGCCCCTCTCTCGGCAGCCCTGAAGATGGTTTTGCGTGGTTTCCCATTTTCACACCAGGCAAATGCTGGGCCACGGTCACGGCCGCTTTCTTCCGAATCCTAGGTCTTTCATATCCCTTCGTCACCAAATAAGACCTATCTGTGTCGGTGCGACGTAAAGCTAATTGCAATTGCACCGAAAGTTGAAGGGGTAAAGGACCCGAAAAGATTTCAAATTCTGAGTCTTGCATGGCTCTATCAAACTACAAAAAAATCGAAAATCACTTCCGGCCTGAATGCAGTTCCGGAAAACCAGTCTTAAAATGTTTCTTTGTTTACTCGTTTTCTTTTTTATTCAAATCCCAGCCAATGTAACTTATTTATACTTTTTTTCCGTAATGTGTTCCTTGGTACAATAACCTCAGGCGGTTTTTAAATTTTTGAAGAATATCCACACCAAATGTTATTATAAGGGACCGAGTTCGATAGCTGCAGTCGCTTAAGTGCGGCCAGTATCCAGTAACCGGCAGATAGTGGGTTCGAGCACCACTGTCCGTGGTTTCCCATTTTCACACCAGACAAATGCCGGGGCTGTACCTTAATTAAGGCCACGGCCGCTTCCTTTCACTTCCTAGGCCTTTCCCATCCCATCGTCGCCATAAGACATATCTGTGTCGGTGCGACGTAAAGCAAATAGCAAAATATATATATTATAAGGGATTATGTGAAACTCTGCTTTGACTCACGTTAGCGCTCGTAGTGGTAGAAAAATTCAAACTGCTAATCAAATCGATCGCATAACGATGATTAAGGAAAGGAATGTAATTTTTAGGAACGAATAAAGAATATATTCTCATACTTTACTGTATGTGTTTTATCTAAAATTCGTAGCTCATATCCGTTGGGTGTTTTCAACATTGAGTTGCTTGACTGAGGGGCTAGAACAGTGGATATTTTCCTTGGATATATCGAGTAAGTCGGCCGGAAGTAGAGCCCGATAACACCCTCTGAGGATGCTAGGACATTCTCTCGATTTAGAAATATCCTGACAGAAACGGGGCAAACATACACCTGAAAACCTTGAAAATACACAGTAGTCAACTGTAATGTAGGTGGAGTGTAAGTTGTTTCAGAACCGTTTCATTCTGCCTTCACAGCATTGAGATCAATAACAAATCCCATACGTAGATCTTTTCTGGCCCTTTCCCAGTTATCCTGGGTAAACGCTAATGTGAGTTAAGCCCAGTTATATGGCCAGATGCCCTCCCTGACGACAGTCCTATGCGGAGGGAAGTACTGTCTATGCCCATTTCTGTGGTGGCTGATAGTGTAGTGTGTTGTATGCAGATGTGTATCAAGACGATCAAGACCAACCAGTCTCCGAGCTAGAAAAATTAACCCACCGCGGCTGAAATCTCCAGCCAGGCCGGAAATCAAACTCGAGACCCTCAGAACCGAAGCCGAAGGCTACTGTGCTGACCATTAGGCCAAGGAGCCGAATATAACATTGTTTACCAGATTATTTCAATTTAAAATAGTTTTTATACAAAGTCCGGCTCCTTGCCTGAATAGCCAGTGTCGAGGCCATGGTTTAGAGCAGGGCCTCTCAAACGCCCAAAATCTCAAGCGTGCAAATCGAGACGCATGAGCTCCTTGCACTGTGTATCGGTCCCGCTCGGCTCGGCTCGGACCAACGCTTTGTCTCTGGGCTACTCGGCTAAGCTCGGCTCAACTCGGCTCGGATTTGGAGCGCTACGGAGCAAGTGAGGAAGAGGGAGACAGGGGGAGCGAGCGAGACAGGCGTGGGGAAAGAGAGAGACAGCGCTATTGCTCCAAATCGAGGAGTGGGGGTCTGCACACTGGTCAACCAAGCGAAGTCGTCTTTTGCACCGTGCACCAGGCGCATGCACCCTGAGAGGCCCTGGTTTAGAGGGTCCCTGGTTCGATTCCTGGTCGGGTTTGCCATTTAAACCGCGGCAGGTTTATTTCTTTGACTTGGGGACGGGGTGTTTGAGTTTGCCACAACACACCACACTGACAACTTCAGCGGAAACATTGTATACATCCTTCCACATGAGTTTGGCGTCAGAAAGGACATGCGGCAGGAAAACAGGGCCAAGTTCATATATGCAACACAGTTCGCACCCACGACATCACCAGGATGTGGTAAAAGTGAAAGAAGAAGAAGAAATTGTTTATACAATTTATAAAAATGTTGATAACGCCTATATTTAGTTCTTATTTTATTATTTTTCTGTTGGCGGAGCTGTCGACGATCCAACCAGACTTTGGGCTGAATACTGAACATACATACATCCACTGCCCACTGAGGCTGCCTAAAACAGCAATTTTAATGCCTAAATATCCTCAGCTAAATAACAAGGAAACCCTTTCATCTCTAAGTCTCCGATCTGATTGAGATTTGGGACAACGACTTCAGTAGGAATGTTTTATTCACCACAATCGTATATTTAGCCCCTGGTGCCAAAATTTGCTCATTTGAGCACCGCATAGACGGGAGTGAGCGGCGGGAAGCAGGTGTAGGCGGCGCCGCCAGCCATTTCATCTGCCACGCTCTCACTCTTTCTGGTCGGCGGACGCAGAGTGGGCCACAGCTGGTCCGTGGTCCAACAGCTCTGCATTTCGACCAGCTAACCGAGCAGAGGAAGGGTGGCCACGGCTCTATGCCCCTGTATACGAGAGACGGAGAGGGGCTGGTCCCCACTGTCGGATGTCCTGTTTCCGTGGTTTTCCATTCTCCTGCACTAAGGCGAATGCTGGGAGAGTTCGCAGTATAGGCCTAGGCCACGGCCGCCAACCCTCTCACATTCTCCTCACGTCTCATCAGTACAGATCTCCTCGCCTCAGAGACGGCATGACCGCGTAGGAGGCCCGCCTCACTCGCACACACATTACTTCCCTAGCCTCGACAATCGCCGCCACTCCACGCGGTCCTGTGTACACATATAGTAATGTATGTGAACTCCGACACATTATCATGTAAGGAAAAGAACAGTTATTGCCGAAGAAAACTATTTTAGTTACAACAAATATTCTATTGCTTGTATAAAGTACTTTAATTACACTTTCTATTCAGTGTAAACATCACACAAATGAATGAAAATCCACATTTGAAATCCACAACCTGTTTCCAGTCACACAAATGAATACTGTAGTAAAAGTGGATAAGGCATAAATAAGCCTTGCACTACGAGCATTTGAATAGAGAGAGAGAAAGTTACAAAAAGGGCATGAATTGTCAGAGTTCATGAAAAGAAAGGAAAATTAAATTGGGTTTTCAAAGTGACCATGCCTGTCATGAACATACCCTGCCTTGTAACACGCATATTTCTCCATTTTTGTAAACCTTGGAGAAGACAGCTGATTGTGTACAAAGGCTTGGATGTGAAGAATATTTTTTTACAAGTTGTTTCACGTCGCACCGACACAGATAGTTCTTAGGGCGACAATGGGACAGGAAAGGGCTAGGAGTGGGAAGGAAGTGGCCGTGCCCTTAATTTAGGTACAACCCCAGCATTTGCCTGGGGTGAAAATGGGAAACCACGGAAAACCATCTTCAGGGCTGCCGACAGTGGGGTTCGAACCTACTATTTCCCGAATACTGGATACTGGCCGCACTTAAGCGACTGGAGCTATCGAGCTCGGTGTGAAGAATATTCTTTCTCTCGTGAATATTGAGATTCAGATTGTGGAACAAATCGAAATCGTAGACGATTTTGATAATTTTTTCCGTATACGGAATCGGTAAACATCAAGAGGTACATCGCTTCTGCCACTGGAATTGCAAGGAAGGTAAATGAAATGAAATGGCCGAGGACAAGTTCGGCTCGCCAAATGCAGGTCTTTTGATTTGACCCCGCCGGGAATCGAACCCGGGACTCCTGTGAACAAAGGCCAGCGCGCTAACCATTTAGCCATGGAGCCGGAAGCAAGGAAGGTTTCGGCATGAGAGGTATGTAGTTCGCTCGTGAGTCATACGGGTAGGCGTAATTGAGAAACGGATAGCTTATTTGACATACACACATTTATTAAAATACTAGCGAATGTACCCGTGCTTCGCTACGGTATTCTTCATTGTATTCGAATATCGAAGTAAATAGTGTGCATGCAGTAAATAAGATTGTTTTAAAATTGCATGTCTCTTAGCGTTATCCGAGGAAGAGCATGGGGAGGTCCCCGTACGTTGTTTCCAATGTAAAGTGTTTGTTATGGATTTGTGATATAACGGCAGGCTCACTTGCCTACTGCCATTCACAATCGAGTTGGGAAGTTTACATTATAATTGCAAGCCCCATTGCCTACTATGCGGACAGAATCGATTTGGGGAGTTTTCGTTAAAATGGCAGCCCCCCTTTCCTACTTCCAGACAGATTACAGTTTTTATTATAATGGCAGGCAATTACCCTACTATCACTCGAAATTGAGTTGTGCAGTTATCATTATAATGCCAGGCCCATTTTCCTACTTCCAGCCAGCTTACTGCCAGTCACACCAAGCTGGTGAGTTTCCATCAAAATAGCAGGCCACTATGCCAAATGCCAGTCACATTTTAGATGAGGACATTTCTTTATAATGGCGGGCACCCTTGCCCACTGCCAAACACAATCGGGTAGGGGAGTTTTAAACAAAACTGCATGCTCACTTGTCTTCTGCAAGTCAAATCGAGAAGTGAACTATTCATTACAATTGTAGACCTTCCTTACTAATGACAGTTACACAGGAGTTGGAGAAGGAACCCTTTCCTACTGCCAGTCAAAGTCGGTGTGGGGAGTACTGATTACAATAGCAGACCCACCCTTTCTCGATCGCTAAAAATCGACATCAGTGAATATATACAGATCGACATACGAAAGTATATGCGTGTTTACAATATTGAAGACCTTCATTTACAGATTAACTGCTACTAAACGTACGTCATATCGACAAAGGATTATACCATAAGACACGCCGGATTTAGTGGCCTAAATGGCTGGTCCTATGATATGTCATCTATTCTTGGGTCAGATTGAGTTAGAAACGTGGAACAGGGTAACGTTCTTGTAAGATTATCTCACATTACATTAATTTTCGGATAATTATGTGACAGCTACATACATAGCATTTGGCTCATATATGGCTACTGGGTGGGCCAATTTTCGTGAAGAGTTTGATGATTCTGTATTTCATATAAGTAATCGAAGGTATGAATTATGCATGTGAAAATTCCAAATTGACTTAACATCCATTAATAGAGAAAAATCAAACGTAAAAGGGATACAGATACGGCAAAAAGTCATAAGACCAAGGTTGTAGATCATTCCAAATTGAACGGAGATTGTGCAATCTGTTATGTGATAGGAATTTCCGAAGGTCTGCACCATCATTAAAATTGCCTGCATATTTCGATATTCTTCGGGGATAAAAAGTGAAAAATTTAATGATCTTGGATGTTTTCCGTTCGTTACAGGCTAAAACGTATAATTTTGTCAAATTTCAATTATCTTCTTTTTCTTCTGGCAGATTATGCCGCAATCTGGATTTTGGGCGAGGCGGGTAAAAATTAGGACTTTCAGGAAACTAAACCAAAAATTATGCAGATGGTCATTATTACCCCTTAAACGGAAAGCTGTACGAAAATTTCGCCAAAATAGTCAGTGTAGAGGCACACAGTCGTTACGATTTGATTTATATAGATAAGGAATCTGCTCCATGTAAAACACCTTTTTGGCTATGTCCGCTGGACTTAACCTGCAAAAGTGACCATTCATGATATCTCCCTTATTAATCCTCCTGACGAAAAAATGCACATGAAAAAAAAGGTTTAGAGGTGGAATTCCATCACGTTTGGTCGATTTCCAGTCAGGTTGGTCTTGTTCTGTATATATTGTGGAAGAGTAAAATCACCATTTCGGTTCCCTATAAACCGCCAGTCCATTCCGGAACATGAAATGTTATTTACGTTTAAAACCTACCTTTGGACAGGTGGATGCTAAATATGAATTTTGGTTCGAATGTCTTCAGTAGTCTTCAAGTTGTAAGGAATACGCTTTACACGCACCCGCTCGTGAGTTAGGTCCGATGGGACTGGTACAAAAAAACGGTCCGTTAATGATATCTCCCTTATTAATCCTCGTATCGAAATGATGCACATGAGAAAAAAGGTTTAGAAATTAATTTCTACCAAGGCAGGTAGATTTAAATTAACGTCGGTTGTGTATATTTTGTGGAAGTGCAAAATCACTGTTTCGGTTTCGTATAAACCCCCAGTCAGTTCAGGGATTTAGAAACAATATTTGCCCTAAAACCTATCAAGGACAGGTGTATTCTAAATATGAGTATTGGTGGAAATACATCCAGTAGTTTGTAGCACTCGCGTACATACGGCGTAATTAAGGAAGAAAATAATACACTTAAGAAAGTTGAAAGTAATAGAAAATGGATTATAACTGAGGACAGCCGGATAACGACAAATATGTAAATGCCAAGTTAATGTATTGGAAAATCGAATGCCCCTCAATAAATTATGCTAGTGTGAGTTATGGATATAATAAAGCGGTAACAGAGGAGAAATTTAGGTCCATTGATTCCTAGGTAAACAAATAATAAGAAGATGACTAATGGTGTTGTTACTTAATCTATTCGAAGGCGGTTATAACATCCAACGATATTCCGCCAATATCCCGCAGATAGGCCGATTGACGCCTCTCTTGCCTTCTACCTAAGGAACAACCACGAATTTAAAAGCATGATGAGGAAAATGGCAATACGTTCCTTCCCTGCTGGCATGCAGTCAGAGACGTTGCCATGGTAACCTGTAGGTTCGTTGTCGGTCTGTCGGTCACTCAATGCAGAGCATGGTACCAGCAGAAAATTGTAAATTTCTCCGTCATGTAAAGAGTAAGGTAAATTATGAACATAACGAAAGTTGTTTATAATGAAGAGACGTTTCACGTACGGTAAACGAAGCTTACAGAAAATCAATAGTATAAGAGAAAATGGAGGAAAACCATTCTGGTTTTCCTATAAACCCCCGTCTATTCAAAGATTTTAAAATGATATGCATATTGAAACCTTCCCCGGGATGAGTATACTCTAAATATGAAGTTTAGTTGAGATCTATCGAACCGTTTCGACGTGATG
Organism: Anabrus simplex; assembly: GCF_040414725.1. Classification (NCBI taxonomy): domain Eukaryota; kingdom Metazoa; phylum Arthropoda; class Insecta; order Orthoptera; family Tettigoniidae; genus Anabrus; species Anabrus simplex. Next base: position 805,384,662 of record NC_090266.1, read on the forward strand.
GTGGAAAATCCATTCTGGTTTTCCTATAAACCCCCGTGTATTCAAAGATTTTAAAATGATATGCATATCGAAACCTTCCCCGGGAGGAGTATACTCTAAATATGAAGTTTGGTTGAGATCTATCGAGCCGTTTCGACGTGATGGTGGAAAAACCATTCTGGTTTTCCTATAAACCCCCCGTCTGTTCAAAGATTTTAAAATGATATGCATATCGAAACCTTCCCCGGGAGGATTATACTCTAAGTATGAAGTTTGGTTGAGATCTATCGAGCCGTTTCGACGTGATGGTGGAAAAACCATTCTGGTTTTCCTATAAACACCCCGTGTATTCAATGATTTTAAAATGATATGCACATCGAAACCTTCCCCGCTAGGAGTATACTCTAAATATGAAGTTTGGTTGAGATCTATCCAGCCGTTTCGACGTGATGGTGGAAAAATCATTCTGGTTTTCCTATAAACCCCCCGTGTATTCAAGGATTTTAAAATGATATGCATATCGAAACCTTCCCCGGGAGGAGTATACTCGAAATATGAAGTTTGGTTGAGATCTATCCAGCCGTTTCGGCGTGATGGTGGAAAAACCATTCTGGTTTTCCTATAAACACCCCATGTATTCAAAGATTTTAAAATGATATGCATATCGAAACCTTTCCCGGGAGGAGTATACTCTAAATATGAAGTTTGGTTGAGATCTATTGAGCCGTTTCGACGTGATGGTGGAAAAACCATTCTGGTTTTCCTATAAACCCCCCGTGTATTCAAAGATTTTAAAATGATATGCATATCGAAACCTTCCCCGGGATGAGTATACTCTAAATATGAAGTTTGGTTTTCCTATAAACCCCCCGTGTATTCAAAGACTTTAAAATGATATGCATATCGAAACCTTCCCCGGGATGAGTATACTCTAAATATGAAGTTTGGTTGAGGTCTATCCAGCCGTTTCGACGTGATGGTGGAACAGACAAACAAACAGACACGAACAATTTTATTTATATAGACTAGCGAATGTACCCGTGCTTCGCTACCGTATTCTACATTGTATTCGAATATCGAAGTAAATAGTGTGCATGCAGTAAATAAGATTGTTTTAAAATTGCATGTCTCTTAGCGTTATCCGAGAAAGAGCATGGGGAGGTCCCCGTACGTTGTTTCCAATGTAAAGTGTTTGTTATGGATTTGTGATATAAAGGCAGGCTCACTTGCCTACTGCCATTCACAATCGAGTTGGGAAGTTTACATTATAATTGCAGGCCCCATTGCCTACTATGCGGATAGAATCGATTTGGGGAGTTTTCGTTAAAATGGCAGCCCCCCTTTCCTACTTCCAGACAGATTACAGTTTTTATTATAATGGCAGGCAATTACCCTACTATCACTCGAAATTGAGTTGTGCAGTTATCATTATAATGCCAGGCCCATTTTCCTACTTCCAGCCAGCTTACTGCCAGTCACACCAAGTTGGTGAGTTTCCATCAAAATAGCAGGCCACTATGCCAAATGCCAGTCACATTTTAGATGAGGACATTTCTTTATAATGGCGGGCACCCTTGCCTACTGCCAAACACAATCGGGTAGGGGAGTTTTAAACAAAACTGCATGCTCACTTGCCTTCTGCAAGTCAAATCGAGAAGTGAACTATTCATTACAATTGTAGACCTTCCTTACTAATGACAGTTACACAGGAGTTGGAGAAGGAACCCTTTCCTACTGCCAGTCAAAGTCGGTGTGGGGAGTACTGATTACAATAGCAGACCCACCCTTTCTCGATCGCTACAAATCGACATCAGTGAATATATATAGATCGACATACGAAAGTATATGCGTGTTTACAATATTGAAGACCTTCATTTACAGATTAACTGCTACTAAACGTACGTCATATCGACAAAGGATTATACCATAAGACACGCCGGATTTAGTGGCCTAAATGGCTGGTCCTATGATATGTCATCTATTCTTGGGTCAGATTGAGTTAGAAACGTGGAACAGGGTAACGTTCTTGTAAGATTATCTCACATTACATTACTTTTCGGATAATTATGTGACAGCTACATACATAGCATTTGGCTCATATATGGCTACTGGGTGGGCCAATTTTCGTGAAGAGTTTGATGATTCTGTATTTCATATAAGTAATCGAAGGTATGAATTATGCATGTGAAAATTCCAAATTGACTTAACATCCATTAATAGAGAAAAATCAAACGTAAAAGGGATACAGATACGGCAAAAAGTCATAAGACCAAGGTTGTAGATCATTCCAAATTGAACGGAGATTGTGCAATCTGTTATGTGATAGGAATTTCCGATGGTCTGCACCATCATTAAAATTGCCTGCATATTTCGATATTCTTCGGGGATAAAAAGTGAAAAATTTTATGATCTTGGATGTTTTCCGTTTGTTACAGGCTAAAACGTATAATTTTGTCAAATTTCAATTATCTTCTTTTTCTTCTGGCAGATTATGCCGCAATCTGGATTTTGGGCGAGGCGGGTAAAAATTAGGACTTTCAGGAAACTAAACCAAAAATTATGCAGATGGTCATTATTACCCCTTAAACGGAAAGCTGTACGAAAATTTCGCCAAAATAGTCAGTGTAGAGGCACACAGTCGTTACGATTTGATTTATATAGATAAAGAATCTGCTCCATGTAAAACACCTTTTTGGCTATGTCCGCTGGACTTAACCTGCAAAAGTGACCATTCATGATATCTCCCTTATTAATCCTCCTGACGAAAAAATGCACATGAAAAAAAAGGTTTAGAGGTGGAATTCCATCACGTTTGGTCGATTTCCAGTCAGGTTGGTCTTGTTCTGTATATATTGTGGAAGAATAAAATCACCATTTCGGTTCCCTATAAACCGCCAGTCCATTCCGGAACATGAAATGTCATTTACGTTTAAAACCTACCTTTGGACAGGTGGATGCTAAATATGAATTTTGGTTCGAATGTCTTCAGTAGTTTTCAAGTTGTAAGGAATACGCTTTACACCCACCCGCTCGTGAGTTAGGTCCGATGGGACTTGTACAAAAAAACGGTCCGTTAATGATATCTCCCTTATTAATCCTCGTATCGAAATGATGCACATGAGAAAAAAGGTTTAGAAATTAATTTCTACCAAGGCAGGTAGATTTAAATTAACGTCGGTTGTGTATATTTTGTGGAAGTGCAAAATCACTGTTTCGGTTTCGTATAAACTCCCAGTCAGTTCAGGGATTTAGAAACAATATTTGCCCTAAAACCTATCAAGGACAGGTGTATTCTAAATATGAGTATTGGTGGAAATACATCCAGTAGTTTGTAGCACTCGCGTACATACGGCGTAATTAAGGAAGAAAATAATACACTTAAGAAAGTTGAAAGTAATAGAAAAAGGATTATAACTGAGGACAGCCGGATAACGACAAATATGTAAATGCCAAGTTAATGTATTGGAAAATCAAATGCCCCTCAATAAATTATGCTAGTGTGAGTTATGGATATAATAAAACGTTAACAGAGGAGAAATTTAGGTCCATTGATTCCTAGGTAAACAAATAATAAGAAGATGACTAATGGTGTTATTACTTAATCTATTCGAAGGCGGTTATAACATCCAACGATATTCCGCCAATATCCCGCAGATAGGCCGATTGACGCCTCTCTTGCCTTCTACTCAAGGAACAACCACGAATTTAAAAGCATAATGAGGAAAATGGCCATACGTTACTTACCTGCTGGCATGCAGTCAGAGACGTTGCCATGGTAACCTGTAGGTTCGTTGTCGGTCTGTCGGTCACTCAATGCAGAGCATGGTACCAGCAGAAAATTGTAAATTTCTCCGTCATGTAAAGAGTAAGGTAAATTATGAACATAACGAAAGTTGTTTATAATGAAGAGACGTTTCACGTACGGTAAACGAAGCTTACAGTAAATCAATAGTATAAGAGAAAATGGAGGAAAACCATTCTGGTTTTCCTATAAACCCCCGTCTATTCAAAGATTTTTTTGCTAGGGGCTTTACGTCGCACCGACACAGATAGGTCTTATGGCGACGATGGGATGGGAAAGGCCTAGGAGTTGGAAGGAAGCGGCCGTGGCCTTAATTAAGGTACAGCCCCAGCATTTGCCTGGTGTGAAAATAGGAAACCACGGAAAACCATCTTCAGGGCTGCCGATAGTGGGATTCGAACCTACTATCTCCCGGATGCAAGCTCACAGCCGCGCGCCTCTACGCGCACGGCCAACTCGCCCGGTCAAAGATTTTAAAATGATATGCATATTGAAACCTTCCCCGGGATGAGTATACTCTAAATATGAAGTTTAGTTGAGATCTATCGAGCCGTTTCGACGTGATGGTGGAAAAACCATTCTGGTTTTCCTATAAACCCCCGTCTATTCAAAGATTTTAAAATGATATGCATATCGAAACCTTCCCCGGGATGAGTATACTCTATATATGAAATTTGGTTGAGATCTATCGAGCCGTTTCGACGTGATGGTGGAGAAACCATTCTAGTTTTCCTATCAACCCCCGTCTATTCAAAAATTTTAAAATGATATGCATATCGAAACCTTCCCCGGGATGGGTATACTCTAAATATGAAATTTGGTTGAGATCTATCCAGCCGTTTCGACGTGATGGTGGAAAAACCATTCTGGTTTTCGTATAAACCCCCCGTGTATTCAAAGGTTTTAAAATGATATGCATATCGAAACCTTCCACGGGAGGAGTATACTCTAAATATGAAGTTTGGTTGAGATCTATTGAGCCGTTTCGACTTGATGGTGGAAAAACCATTCTGGTTTTCCTATAAACCCCCGTCTATTCAAATATTTAAAAATGATATGCATATCGAAACCTTCCCCGGGATGGGTATACTCTAAATATGAAATTTGGTTGAGATCTATCAAGCCGTTTCGACGTGATGGTGGAAAAAACATTCTGGTTTTCCTATAAACCCCCCGTGTATTCAAAGATTTTAAAATGATATGCATATCGGAACCTTCCCCGGGAGGAGTATACTCTAAATATGAAGTTTGGTTGAGATCTATCCAGCCGTTTCGACGTGATGGTGGAAAAACCATTCTGGTTTTCCTATAAACCCCCCGTGTATTCAAAGATTTTAAAATGATATGCATATCGAAACCTTCCCCGGGAGGAGTATACTCTAAATATGAAGTTTGGTTGAGATCTATCCAGCCGTTTCGACGTGATGGTGGAAAAAACATTCTGGTTTTCCTATAAACCCCCCGTGTATTCAAAGATTTTAAAATGATATGCATATCGGAACCTTCCCCGGGAGGAGTATACTCTAAATATGAAGTTTGGTTGAGATCTATCCAGCCGTTTCGACGTGATGGTGGAAAAACCATTCTGGTTTTCCTATAAACCCCCCGTGTATTCAAAGATTTTAAAATGATATGCATATCGAAACCTTCCCCGGGAGGAGTATACTCTAAATATGAAGTTTGGTTGAGATCTATCCAGCCGTTTCGACGTGATGGTGGAAAAACCATTCTGGTTTTCCTATAAACCCCCCGTGTATTCAAAGATTTTAAAATGATATGCATATCGAAACCTTCCCCGGGAGGAGTATACTCTAAATATGAAGTTTGGTTGAGATCTATCCAGCCGTTTCGACGTGATGGTGGAAAAATCATTCTGGTTTTCCTATAAACCCCCCGTGTATTCAAGGATTTTAAAATGATATGCATATCGAAACCTTCCCCGGGAGGAGTATACTCTAAATATGAAGTTTGGTTGAGATCTATCCAGCCGTTTCGACGTGATGGTGGAAAAACCATTCTGGTTTTCCTATAAACCCCCCGTGTATTCAAAGATTTTAAAATGATATGCATATCGAAACCTTCCCCGGGAGGAGTATACTCTAAATATGATGTTTGGTTGAGATCTATCCAGCCGTTTCGACGTGATGGTGGAAAAACCATTCTGGTTTTCCTATAAACTCCCCGTGTATTCAAAGATTTTAAAATGATATGCATATCAAAACCTTCCCCGGGATGAGTATACTCTAAATATGAAGTTTGGTTGAGATCTATCCAGCCGTTTCGACGTGATGGTGGAACAGACAAACAGACAGACAAAACAAACAGACACGAACAATTTTATTTATATAGATACGGATAATCAGGAGACCTAATACGTATTAACTCACCCTAAGTGGGAACGCGACCAACGATGGATGCATTGATATAATTGTTTCCAGTAAAGGAAGGGGTTCTGCCAGCCATGAGTCCTTGTGCTCCTTAGCCACAACGAGCAGTCACCTCGAAAGGAGTATCTCTGAGGACGCCTTCCGCGATAGGACTAGCAAACCGGATTTGAGTGGAATGAGTCCGAGACACGAACTATTTCGGAGATTGTAACATATTGACGGTGGCATTCCAAGGAATGGCAAAGCACACACAAACCAATTAGACAGCATTATAATCAAGAGCCGTAGCCAGGATCGACCGATAGTGGGGGTTATAGATACAAAATGGTTTGGGCGCGTGTGGTGCGCGCATGCAAGAGTGTAATTATAAGGACTGATACAAGTAAATTGTGCTGTTATTCAGATTGCAGTACCGGTACAGTGCAAAATCTTACATTAAAATACAGAACAAGAACAATATGATCATGGTCAACTGTTTTACAGTGAATGGTGTGTTCAGTTTACAACCTAGAATCCAATTTTCGAGGTTTCTTTGAAAATAGATTCAAGAGATCTGTTGATTTTACGATTGTGCCTTTGTGAATGTTCAAAAGAGCCAACCCACTGAATCGACTTTCACTTGTTAATTGTCAGTTTCTGTTTATTTTCTTTTGTAAAAATTCTATGGAGTTGCGGGATTCCAACCCCCCTTGGCTATGTCCTTGATTATAATGCAGGTGAGCTCACTATTGCCACACAGATAACCTACGTCTCTTATTATTATTATTATTATTATTATTATTATTATTATTGTTATTATTATTATTATTATTATTATTATTATTATTATTATTATTATTATTCTACCGTTTTTCCCACACCTGTTGGGTCGGGGGTGCGACCTCTGTAGCACATGTGGATTTGGCCCTATTTTACGGCCGGGTGCCCTTCCTGACGCCAACCCTATATGGAGGGATGTAATCACTATGCGTGTTTCTGTCGTGGTTGGTAGTGTAGTGTGTTGTGTGCATATGAAGAGGAAAGTTTTGGGGCAAACACAAACACCCAGTCCCCGCGCCAGAGAATTAATCAGAGACGATTAAAATCCCCGAACCGACCTGGAATCGAACCCGGGATCCTCTGAGCCGAAGGCCTCAGCGTTGACAGTTCAGCCGATGAGTCGGACAGATAACCTACGTTGATGCAAGTTGAATGAATTTTGTCGTTTAAACACCGAATATGTCACCAGATAAGTTATCATCTGTAAGCCGACATTGTACGATATGAAGTGCCGAATTCTAACAACACATTACTGTATCCGCCGGGTTCGAACCCGAGGCTGACACTCCACCGGTGACTCACGGAGGGAGCTTGAGAACTAGGAACCAGCGGCTATGAAAACATGCCGGGCAGGAAAGAGACCTTTGCCCCTAGCCAACTGCGCCATAAGTCGCACACTACTGGGAACCTTTGCCCACTCCCGATTACGCCAGTTGTGTCCCATCCATTAATTTCCCGCTCATGTCGACACTGAACTTTCAGGAATTCTTGTGTAATTGGGATGTTGTAGAAACTCTGTTACGTAGTAGCTTATGTTCATTCACGTTATCTTCTGCCGGTGTTCCATCAGTTTTTACTCCCTCTAGTCGAAACGACTGTCCATCAGCATTTAGGTACAGTGTATTCTTAAAGCTACTAGCTTATTTTTTAGAATCAGCAACTTGTTTTCGACCTACTCTTTTTCAGCAACATTATTTAACTCGATCCGTAAGAATTCTCCCTCGAAGTACCCAAATTAGCATCAATCAACAATCATACTAACAACAGGGGCGTGATGATTGAGTGACATCATCATTGGTTTCACATCTGTGTAGTCGAGTTTCTAATCTCGGCAAATAATGTAGGATCTTTGAAATATAAAGTCAAGTCCTTGTAGTTTGGATTCCACGTAAATTTGGAAGTCCCTTGATTGTGATTACGATATCAAGTCACGTAAAACTATAAGCTTAGTTGTTGTTCGGTTTGTTTTTCCATACCAACCGTTGCATGGACTACCTCAAAAAAATACAAGTTAAATTCAGTCTTATTGTCGTATTTTAAAGTTTAATAATAATAATGTTATTGGCTTTACGACCCGCTAACTACTTTTACGGTTTTCGGAGACGCCGAGGTGCTGAAATTTAGTCCCGTAGGAGTTCTTTTACGTGCTGGTAAATCTAATGACACGAGGCTGACGTATTTGAGCACCTTGAAATACCATCGAACCCGCCAAGTTGGGGTCAGAAGGCCAGAGCCTCATCCGTCTGAGCCAATCAGCCCGGTATTTTAATGTTTTGTTTGGGTAGAGCTTACATTAAAGTCGGCCCCGTAGTGTAGGGGTAGTGTGCATGTCTCTTACATGGAGGCCTCGGGTTCGATTCCCGACCAGGTAAGGGATTTTTGCTGGGATCTGAGGTCCACTCAGCCTGTGATACATTTGAGGAGCTATTAGGCGATGAAATGCCGGCCCCGGTCTAGAAAGCCAAGAATAACGGCTGAGAGGATTCATAGTGTCGAACACATGACACCTCATAATCTGCAGGTCTTCGAGCTGCGCAGTGGTCGCTTGGTAGGCCAAGGCCCTTCGGGGCTGTTGCGCCATGGGGTTTGGTTTGGTTTGGGACTCAAAGCTGTGTTGATGCACGATAGACACTGCCCACTCTTGTCGGAGGGTCTGTCTTACAAAGCTAGCAATGGCCACACAAAATTCGAAAAAATAATGCTATTATTAACATCACTCTCTGCCCCTGTACTGTAGTGGTTAGCGTAATTAGCTGCCACCCCCGGACGCCCGGGTTCGATTCCTGACTCTGCCACGAAATTTGAAATGTGGTACAAGGCTGGAAGGAGGTCCACTCAGCCTCGGGAGGTCAACTGAGAAGAGGTGGTTTCGATTCCCACCTCAGCTATCCTCGAACTGGTTTTCTGTGGTTTCCCACTTCTCCTCCAGGCGAATGCCGAGATGGTACCTAACTTAATGCAACGGCCGCTTCCCTCACTCTTCCCTGTCTATCCCTTCCAATCTTCCCATCCCCCCACAAGGCCCCTGTTCAGAATAGCAGGTGAGGCCGCCTGGACGAGGTACTGGTCCTCCTCCCCAGTTTTATTCCCGACCCAAAGTCTTACGCTCCAGAACACTGCCCTGGAGGTAGTAGAGGTGAGATTCCTCGCTGATTCCGACGGAAAAACCATCTTTGGAGGGTAAACAGATTAAGAAAGAAAGAAAGGTTAACATCACAACCATTAAAAAATCAACGAGTTTATTTATAAATTATTATAAGTTATAAATTATTATAAGTTATAAATTATTACAAGTTAATGTATCTGTAGATGATAGTCGTGAAATGAAAAGCTCTGATGCGGTTATGTGTAAAGCAGGGTCAGACATCCTAACTTCGCTAATTGAAAGAAGTCGTAACAAATAACAATGAACCAAATTCAAAACTAAGTGAAAGCTCCTAATTAAGGGAACAGCAACAGTAAAACAAAGAAGTACTCTCGATGCGTTCCCCTTGTGAGAGGAAGTCAAACAGCGATCGCTAGTGGACTGATGAACTGAGGTAGGTTATAGAACTTCGACAGAATGAGTGACGAGCCAGCAGCTACGAGTTGAGCTTCATCCCTCCCTCTTACTCCTTATACAAAGTATAACATTTACGAAATTAGAAAGGACTTCTTTGATTCAGTTTTTAGGACAATTCCCTTTGTCGAGATACCCGTGGAAAGTTCGGTTGCCAAGTAACCCTGCACCGTTACAGGTTAAAGACTACCTGCATGCAAACATCCAGCTAATCTTTGAGATTTCTTTTCGTTCATTTTTGGACCAACTTCGACACACACACTCACACCGCCATCACTACCCCGACCTTCCAAACTGCTCTCATAGGGAGTTCTTGAGTCCAAACTGCCCACAAGAATTTCTTAAAAGGGAGCCAATGAATACAACACCCCTTTTACAATTTGATTTTCTTTTTGGGTAACTCCTCCTTTTCAGAACCCATGGCGGAATTTCCGGAATTTTCCTGCTCCCTTGCGAGTTAGAAGCTACATGCATGCAAACGTGTAGCTTCTTAGGCATTCTAGTCTTTAAATATATTTTTCTGCACAGAGGACCGAGGAACCAGCCATTATTTATAAAGTAAGCATTGATAGCAATAGTAAGAAAGTGAGAGATGAAAACGGCTGGAGAATGAGGACAATATATAGAATTACAAGAAGTGTTTAGGCAGCCGAACACAGTGGCAAAAGTTAGCAGGAGACCATAAGGTGGGCTGGGCGTACACAGAGAACGCCTCATACTCGGACTGTCAAGAGAATGTATACCGGAAAGCTTGACGGGAGGAGAACAAGAAGAAGAAGACGACCCAGGAAAAGGTGGACTGATGACAGAGGAAATTACCTCCAATAATTAGGCATTAGAGCCTGGAGATGAAAAGCTGGAGCTCGAGATATATGGGCACAGATGGCGATTTGGAACTCAGAATTTTGCAATTTGCTTTACGTCGCACCGACACAGACAGGTCTTATGGCGACGCTGGGACAGGAAGTGGCTAGGTGGGAAGGAAGACATATCTGTATCGGTGCGACGTTAATCAAATTGAATAATGGGCTGAGATTTGCCATTGTATTCATAGCATGAACAGGGGTGAAACGATCGCTTATGGAATAACAACTATTAGGTTAATAGAGATTCCAAGTGATTTCTTAGGAGATTTTTCAGGCGTTTTCCAATGTCGTCATGATTTTCTTCTGTTTAGCACTGTTCGTTTCGCTTCTTATCATTAATACTTCCCGTTTTACAAAATTTCAATTTCATGACTCAGGGCAACTTAAGATCAGTTTCATCTGTGTGGGGGGGGGGGGAGGGATGGAGGGAGGGAGAGTGGGTTGCAGCCTAACAGCCTTTCTTCAGTATTCTGTAATCTATGGAGGCTAAGAGGGAAAGAGAGAGGGAAGGAGAGGGTGATCTTGGGTAAAACCACACTCAGGAGAGCCAGCGTCAGCTATGAAATTGAAACGGTTATGTGAACGCTGGTGATATACGAAATATCACTGTAATATTTGTCACAAATTGAAGAGAGTACTTGTTTTTACTCAAATAAAGTCTCAAATCCCAGGTAAATTAAGAAATAATACGAAATATTTTATTTTAGAGAATACATACTTTACTGCCTTACAACTATTTCTGCTACGTCGCAGCGCTTCCGTAAGTGTTTTGTTTGTCCAACACTGTCGTCTGTGATGTCTTTGCTCACTGAAGTTCTTTGGTGTCGTTTTATTGATTTTTCTCATTCGATGTAATTTGATGGGCTGTCACTTCAAGAGCACTATAACTGATTCATTAACCGATTTATTGGTCCAGGGATCATGCTATTTTCCTTTTAATATATATATATGTATTGGTCCAGGGATCATGCTATTTTGGGTTCAACAAAATACCCGCACTCCCATTCATCGGTGCCAGCCAACGAGCTAGAAAGAGAGCTAGAGCTCGTTGGTGCCAGCCCTGGACCTTAAGGAAAAAACAAACGACGGCGCGAGCAGCGGAATGCAAGACATATGGACAAAGATAACAAAGATCACAGACATAGCACTCCCATTCATCCGTGCCAGCCCTGGACCTCAAGATAGAAACAAAAAACGGCGCAAGCAGCGGAATGCAACATAATGGACTCCTGTTTACAGCTCGTATGTACGTACTCATATTTCTTGCTAGTAACGACGGTATTTCTTAATCTACCTGGGATTTGAGACTTTATTTCAGTAAATCAATGATTACCTTCCATTTGTGACAAATATTACAGTGATATTTCGTGGATCACCAGCGTTCACGTAACCAATTGAAACATCCAATTTTCTCACTCCATCCATGGACCGTGATTTAATGACTCGGTTACGAGTATATAGGTAAAGATGAGGAAAACCATGTGTAAGTGCTGAATCAGAAAGAAATATAGGATACTAAAAAGAGAAAACAAGCTTGCAATTCTGCGTCTCTCTTCATCTGATAATCAATAACCATGTGACCTTCTGCATACCGCTGAGTCCTAAATACAGGGACGTGACATTTCATTACAAAATCCTGCTTGCGTTAACCGGGATTTGAACGGTGGTCGTGTTGGTTGGGATTTTCAGCAGCGCGGGGCTCTTTATCATCCCAAACCCTTTAGCTGACCATGTCTCTCCTCCCTGCCATCGGACTCAAGCATACAAAAGAAATGCTTTCCTGCATATTAGTGTATTTACATTCAGTGTTAGCTTTCATTTCAACACCATATTAGGTGGTAGGGGAAGCTACTTGCTAAAGAACTGCGTGGAGGCATGTCCTGTCATCCACACATGCACCCGCACGCAACTCGCCGCTGAAGGCCGAGCAATAGACCGCAACCAACTTCACTGCCTATTTGTGCCCGGGAATTTTCCACAGGGCCCGAGCGAGGTCCAAACGTCCCAGCGTCAATGAGCAATGGAGATACCAACACACGAATATTGACAAATAACGATGCTCAACATCCCTTCAACTAGGGAAAACTAAGAGACGCCACAGGACTGAAATTATGTTCCTGAACATGCCAGTACATCTTTTGATAGCTGGAAGCTACATTTTGTTCTGGCCTGTGCTAATGGACAGATGCAAAACAGTTGCATCCATCAATAAATTGTTACAGACTAATATGTATTATAGTGCACTGAAATTTAGTAAGCACTAGAACGAACCACAGGGGCCACTAACAAGGGACACTCGGCCTCGAACGCTATGAACCGCACGAAAATACCGTATGCGTACGGGGGCAGGGGTTAAAACATAGCTTGTTTATTGTCTGAGTCATTCCCGTGCAAAACGATGCATTCTACTTCAAGAGACATATCCATATGTTCAAGTCCTAAGTGAGGAATTTGAAAAACGTAAAGAAGCATTATATCAGTATCATCTATGAGAAAAACACACATCATTCAATGCCGTGAGCATAATGTTACATATTCGTACCAAAATTTTCACAAACCCTTTGCTGATAGAAAGTACGATACGTAAAACACGTTTGTTCTACTGACATGATAGTGCTTCAGAGTGCAGATGTGGAATTTCAATGAAATGGTTAAAGCAAAGGGGAAGAAAAGAAATGGACATCTCACTAAAGCCATATTTTTACTTTCAACATCACTTTCACATTCAAGCAGTCCAATATCAAAAGCCACACTAATTACAATGTCATGCATTTTGTCAAGCATATTGCAACATAGACTTATACCTAGTTACAGAATAATTTTTGGGTATCGCGGAGTTAATTATTATGATGAAATGCCGATCATGTAACCTCACTTGTAGTTTTTCACATTGTAGTCTTACAAAATCAGCGATACTTTTCATAAAAAGCTTATATTGCCGAAATAAACACAGAGCAAGAGGTTGGCAATATTTTGTTGTTTTTGGTAGCAATATTTTTAATACAATATCTCTGTTTGGAAAACTTGCATCTGTATGAACTATCCAGAAATCATACAGCAGTAGGCTCTTTTCACTTATATATTCACCAAGGACAGACGTTAGAAAACGTGTTATATGCTCTTTCGTCATTTTTCCACATTTCCTTGCTTCCACATGAATTTCGTGGACAGGTTGCTTCAAGTTTTTCGGAAGCATTTACTGTATACCGAAAGTAAGCGCGTGTCCTCATTCCGAGGTGGTGCACCTCTTTTCCGGTACACTCCCAATGGGGGTGAGCTGCGTGTACCATTTCAATCACATACACTACCAGCCACCCTGCCATTCTTAAATTTTTTGTAGTGATGTGCGCGAGTGACGCTTGCAGTCGCGAGAATCGAGTCTGGCGAGTTCGAGCCTCTCCGAGTAACCCGTGCGAAGTATTGTCTGCGCACCTTTTCTGGATAGATTTACACCCTAGTGCTGAATTGGTCGACCTCGGCAATCTTCGAGATTCGTACTGACAACCTTTGAAACACAAATTATGAATCGCTTATGCATCGCTGTACGACATCTGGCGTACACTTTACGTACTAATACTGTTGTTATTTACACAGCAAAGCCAAACTATTCGCATCGAGAAATGTTATATAATGGTATATAATGTGTGTGTGACAGAGTTGTTGGCTTAAGATAACAAAGGTTTAGCAAAATTCATATCGATCGATCATATTATCGATTCAATTCAGATTTCATTTCCATTCAGTTTGCAGTACTACTGGAACCGGAATTGCTCCCTCCTTACTCCTCAAACCCGTACACAAATCTATCGATAAAAAGTGCGCAGATAATACTCGAGTCTCCACGGTGACGTCAAGATCCGTAACTGCGACCTGTTGCCGAGCAGTCGGAATAAATATTCCTATCATTAAGTACTATTACAACAGCTAAATAAATGATGACCATAACGTGAAGCATGCGAGTGTAAAACCGTAACATATTTGTTTCGAAATGCCATTCGTTAATTTGTCACCCAATGACATTCTTCTCTTTCTCCTTTAGTTGGGCATTTTCCTTGCAGCGCCTCTGTAGCGTAACGAATAGCATTATTAGCTGCCAACCTTGCGGGCCTGGCTTCGATTCCCGGTACCGCCAGAAATTTTAGAATGTCAGGAGGTCTGGTATGTGGTTGAAATGGTACATGCAATGGGGTTTTCCTGAAAGGAGCTGCACCATCTCGAGATGAGTACATGAGTTTGCATTTTTGCAAGATATCGCCCATTAGGTTAGCCTTTGTCCGCCTCTGTGGTGTAGTGGTTAGTGTGATTAGCTGCCACTCCCGGGTTCGATTCCCGGCTCTGCCACGAAATTTGAAAAGTGGTACGAGGGCTGGAACGGGGTCCACTTAGCCTCGGGAGGTCAAGTCAGTAGTAGAAAAGGGTTCAATTCCCTCCTCAGCCACCCTGGAAGTGGTTTTCCGTGGTTTCCCACTTCTCCTCCGGGCAAATGCCAGGATGGTACCTAACTTAAGACCACGGCCGCTTCCTTCCCTCTTCCTTGTCTATCCCTTCCAATCTTCCCATCCTCCCGCAATGCCCCTGTTCAGCATAGCAGGTGAGGCAGCCTGGGCGAGGTACTGGTCATCCTCCCCAGTTGTATCCCCCGACCCAGAGTCTGAAACTCCAGGACACTGTCCTTGAGGCGGTAGAAGGGGGGTTCCCTCGCTGAGTCCGAGGGAAAAACCGACCCTGGAGGGTAAACAGATTAAGAAGAAGAAGGTTAGCCTTTGGTAACTTGAGATACGGAGTGAAGATTAGGAATATAATTTAACTATTCATTGTAGGTATTACATACTTCCTAGGGGGCGGTTGTGGTGATGATAATTGTTTTAAGGGGAAGTGCAACTAGGCAATCATCATCTATATAATACTAATCCCAAACGTCGAAAAATTATGGTATTGGCCAAAGAAGTCAAGAGCATAAAGTAATGCCCTCTATAATAGAAATAGATTAGTCGAAAATGTACTTTTGTCTTGCCTGATCTCTAAAATTTCACACTGTGCGCCGTTAAAATGAAATGGCGTATGGCTTTTAGTGCCGGGAGTATCCGAGGACATGTTCGGTTCACCAGATGCAGGTCTTTCGATTTGATGCCGTAGGCGACCTGCGCGTCGTAATGGGGATGAAATGATGATGAAGAGAACACACACACCCATCCCCCGTGCCAGAGAAATTAACCAATGATGGTTAACATTCACGACCCTGCCGCGTATCGAACCCGGGAAGCCTGTGACCAAAGGCCAGCACGCTAACCAGTTAACCATGGAACCGTACGGCGCGCCGGTGATATTGTGGTACATAAGCACCTGTGTCCACACGTTCCTTAGTTTACGTTATAATATGGTTTTATTGTGTAGGCCTATACATTCATGTAAATATGGCATAATGTACATGTTCGGCTGTATATCTTGTTGTGCAGTAGTACAACGCATGCCCTAGTTCAACGTCCACAACATTCAATTGATTGAAGGAATGCTCTGGGCATTTAATGAGGTATCCAAGAATAACATAATATATTGTTTCCACCTCCAGTATTTTGTCCTGCCATATAATATCGTACTTAATTTTTCGGTAAGGTACAGTATGGTCCGCCTCTGTAGTGTAGTGGTTAGTGTGATTAGCTGCCACCCCCGGAGGCCCAGGTTCGATTCCCGGCTCTGCCACGAAATTTGAAAAGTGGTACGAGGGCTGGAACGGGGTCCACTCAGCTTCGGGAGGTCAGCTGAGTAGAGGTGGGTTCGATTCCCACCTCAGCCATCCTGGAAGTGGTTCTCCGTGGTTTCTCACTTCTCCAGGCAAATGCCGGGATGGTACCTAACTTAAGGCCACGACCGCTTCCTTCCCTCTTCCTTGTCTATCCCTTCCAATCTTCCCATCCTCCCGCAATGCCCCTGTTCTGCATAGCAGGTGAGGCCGCCTGGGCGAGGTACTGGTCATCCTCCCCAGTTGTATCCCACGACCCAATGTCTGAAGCTCCAGGACACTTAATGGGAAACGGAAACAATACTGCCTTGTCCTTGGCCTACCTACAATATCATGTATTGTGTTGTTTCCATACACAGCTCGCTGATAAAGCTGCCAGCGTCCTCGGCCTCGAATCCGGACTCGAGTACCTCGAGTTTTACGGTCCCAGACTCGATTCTTCGCGAGTCCATTCGCAGCCCATCACTATTTTTTGGCAGTACCGGGAATCAAACTCGGGTAGCCAATAGCGCTGACGGACTAAACCGAAAGTGCCTTGTGTATATTGTAAACAGACAGCTTGTTGGCTAATCTTCCATTCATTGATAAAGCCATATCAGTTGTACAGCTGTGTGTAGAGCCATGTAAAGAATGCCTCGGTGAGATAGCGTTGACAAAGTCATTTCGTAATGAAATTCACTTTGGCCACCGTCCCGAACATGTCCTTTGTTCACACTCCCCTCTGTTATAATAATCTGTTCAATTACTCCACAAACTCCTGTGCCTTCCGACGTATACTATTATCTCCTTCTACTGCATGCCCATACGTGTGACGAATACAGTAATACCGCCCCCCCCCCCCCCCATGGCAATACAGCCCTTGAAGGGCCTTGGCCTAACAAGCGACCGCTGCTCAGCCCAAAGACCTGCAGATTACGAGGTGTCGTGTGGTCAGCACGACGAATCTTCTCGGCCGTTATTCTTGGCTTTCGAGACCGGGGCCGCTATTTCACCGTCAGATAGCTCCTCAATTCTAATCACGTAGGTTGAGTGGACCTCGAACCAGCCCTCAGGTCCAGGTAAAAGTCCCTGACCTGGCCGGGAATCGAACCCAGGGTCTCCAGGTAAGAGGCAGGCACGCTACCCCTACACCATGGGGCCGTCTATGCAGTAATATGCCTGGATGAAATGCTATAATATGCCTGGATGAAATACTATATTCTGCTTTAAGATTGTCGATAAAAGTAATCTAAGATTTCAAGTTGTCCAGGCTAAACATTTTACACGCTCCTAGTGGCTGCAATTGCAGATGCCAATGGGAACAAAAAAGCCGTAGCTGGCACAGGGGCTAATGTGCACGAGGGCGGCTATACACGGCCTCTTATGGGACTAACTCCTGGGACCTGGGCCAGGGGCTACTGTGCAAGATGGCGGCTACATATAGGCTCTTATGGAGAAAGCTGGCCCTTGGGAGACATAGGACTTAAGGAGACGGCCTAAAGGCGATTGCGCAAGATGGCGGCTATACACGGGCTCTTATGGAGAAAGCTGGCTTAGAGGCTACTGCGCAAGATGGCGGTTATACATAGGCACTTATGGCGGCAATACACAAGCTTTTATGGGACTAATTTTTGAGAGCTGGCACAGGGGCACATGCGCGAGATAGCGGCATTACATTGGCTCTTATGGAGAAAGCTGGCACAGGGGAGACGTAGGATTTAAGGATACGGCCCAGGGGCGATTGCGCAAGATGGCGGCCGCGTTCAACTTCCTAGTGCTAGGGACCCCGAGACAAGATGGTTGCTATACATTGGATATGTGAGACTAACTTTAAGGAGATGGACCAGAGCTGCCTCAGGGGCTCACAACTTGTAACTTATGACCCATTAGTTTGATCAGCCTGACGTTCGAGATCTGAGGCAAGGGCTACTATGCAAGATGACTGCTATACTCTATTCGTATGGACCTTAACTAGAGGGCTGCCTCAGGGGCTCACAACTTGCTACTTATGACCAATTAGTTTGATCAGCCTGACGTTCGAGATCTGAGGCAAGGGCTACTATGCAAGATGACTGCTATACTGTATTCGTATGGACCTTAACTAGAGGGCTACCTCAGGGGCTCACAACTTGCTACTTATGACCAATTAGTTTGATCAGCCTGACGTTCGAGATCTGAGGCAAGGGCTACTATGCAAGATGACTGCTATACTGTATTCGTATGGACCTTAACTAGAGGGCTACCTCAGGGGCTCACAACTTGCTACTTATGACCAATTAGTTTGATCAGCCTGACGTTCGAGATCTGAGGCAAGGGCTACTATGCAAGATGACTGCTATACTGTATTCGTATGGACCTTAACTAGAGGGCTACCTCAGGGGCTCACAACTTGCTACTTATGACCAATTAGTTTGATCAGCCTGACGTTCGAGATCTGAGGCAAGGGCTACTATGCAAGATGACTGCTATACTGTATTCGTATGGACCTTAACTAGAGGGCTACCTCAGGGGCTCACAACTTGCTACTTATGACCAATTAGTTTGATCAGCCTGACGTTCGAGATCTGAGGCAAGGGCTACTATGCAAGATGACTGCTATACTGTATTCGTATGGACCTTAACTAGAGGGCTGCCTCAGGGGCTCACAACTTGCTACTTATGACCAATTAGTTTTATCAGCCTGAAATTCGAGACATGAGGCAAGGGCTACTATGCAAGATAACTGCTGTACTCTATTCGTATGGACCTTAACCAGAGGGCTACCTCAGGGGCTCACAACTTGCTACTTATGACCAATTAGTTTGATCGGCCTGACATTCGAGAACTGAGCCAATATACAAGATGGCTGCTATACTGTATTCCTTTAGACTTAACTAGAAGGCTGCCTCAGGGACTCACAACTTGTAACTTATGACCTATTAGTTTTATCAGCCTGATATTCGAGAATTGAGGCAAGGGCTGCTATGCAAGATAGCTGATATAATCTATTCGTATAGACCTAACCAGAGAGCTGACTCAGGGGCTCAAAACTTGTAACTTATGACCTATTAGTTTTACTAGCCTGATTTTCGCGAACTGAGGCAAGGGCTATGCTTGTCCTTGATCTCATATTTTCTGGGAAAATCGGGATGAGTCGGAGCGAACTGCGCGAACCGAACTAGCCGAGGGTTCTTTTGTTTGTTGTCGGCTTATAATTGAAGCTCAGCCATAGACACCCTTGCCATCTAGTAGGCCTAGAGTAAAACGGAACGTCGAAATTGACGAGCAGCCATTGGCGACCGGTGGACTGTAAGGTCGGGGGGAGGGGCCGCCACAGTACTTGTTCACACACCTCTTTCTTGACAACTTTGACAGAAAAGGGCAAATCGAGATCTTAAGCCTGCCCATATCGGCTGGGTTTTTTTTAATTTGAATATACAATGATGATTACAATTAAATGAAACCATCACTGAGGATCTGATGTGAAAATTACGTACCGTATATATGGAATTAGTCAAGATCTACTGTATTTGCCGAACTAGATTAACTGAAGGTAAATAAGTCCCCTGGAAAAGTAATAGCTCAGAACTATGATGGTTCGAATATGCCAAGGGGGCAACACAGGTGTACAGGCAAGAAAGAAGGCCGTGTACAAAAATGTGCACTTTGTTCATTGTTACGCCCATCAATTGAAGTTGATTATCGAGCGCTCTGCAACCTAACAAGCAAGTGAAATGTTTTTAAAATAGCAATTTAGAAGGATTTTGCACGTTTTTCTCCAAATCTTCCAAACGGGCAGCCGTACTATATGAGATCGTTTAGAAACGAGTCCCGAAAATTTCCGCAATTAGATGTAATTTTAGGGCAGGATGCGTAAGATATGATTTCGTCTTCACACATGAACTGAGTAATGATTTTGGATGACTGTAATGGTTATGGCGGTTGTCTCAGAGAAATCTCGTCACACATCAACTGAAATTGCTCGGAGTAGATTGAGTCTGAAAGCTCGTTCCGTATAGTTTTCGAAATTCGATAGTACCAATTAAGAGGGAAATTCCTCAAGGCAGTATTATTGGACCTTTGTGTTTTCTTATATATATCAATGATATGAGTAAATAAGCGGGATCAGAGATAAGGCTTTTTGCAGATGATGTAATTCTGTACAGAGTAATGAATAAGTTAAAAGATTGTGAGCAACTGCAAAATTACCTCGATAATGTTGTGAGATGGACAGTAAGCAATAGTATGATGATAAACGAGGTTAAAAGTAAGGTTGTGAGTTTCACAAATAGTCGAAGTCCTCTCAGTTTTAGTACTGCGTTGGTGGGGAGAAAGTGCCTTTTGGGGATCGACGTAAGCACCTCGGCGTTAATCAAAGGAAAGATCTTCATTGGGGTAATAACATAAATATAAATCTAAATAAAGGGTACAGATCTCTGCACATGGTTATGAGGGTATTTAGGGGTTGTAGTAAGGATGTAAAGGAGAGGGCATATAAGTCTCTCGTAAGATCTGGGTGATTTCCGACAAAAGAGTAGCGTTACAAAAATATTGCAAATTTTGGGCTGGGAAGACTTGAGAGAAAGGAGACGAATTGCTCGAATAAGTGGTATGTTCCGAGCTGTCAGTGGAGAGATGGCGTGGAAAGACATCAATAGATATATAAGTTTGAGTGGTGTCTTTAAAAGTAGGAAAAGTCACAATATAAAGATAAAGCTAGAATTCAAGAGGACAAATTGGGACAAATATTCGTTTATAGGAAGGGGAGTTAGGGATTAGAATAACTCACCAAGGGAGATGGTCGGTAAATTTCCAATTTCTTTGCAATCATTTAAGAAAAGGCTAGGAAAACAACACATAGGGCATCTGCCACCTGGGTGACCGCCCTAAATGCAGATAAGTAGTGATTGATTGATTGATTGATTGATTGATTGATTGATTGATTGATTGATTGATTGATTGATTGATTGATTGATTGATTGATTGATTGATTGATTGATTGATTGATTGATTGATTGATTGATTGATTGATTGATTGATTGATTGATTGTCCCAGAAAAACACGACTGTTACCTTACTTCAATATGCTCCATTAAAGTAGAGTCTAGCTCGACCATTAAATCATCCAACCCACGAAAAATTCCAGGGTTATCGGATGAATTGGTTTGATTGTGTCCTAGCAGTGCGAACTCATATTTTCCACAAAACTTAATGCAGTCAATCCGTTTACTGATTATGTAACGGATTTTCGATACGTCCTCAACGAGCTGTTTAATTTTCAACCTATACGCACTAACTGGCACCTGATGTCTAACTTGCCAAGCATCGTAAACTGAATACTATTGTTTATATGCTTTTCACTAGATTTATGTTGCTTTTTTTTAACTCATTCAAGAGTTTTAGGTCCGTAACACCAGTTAATGTCCACGCGAGATCACGAGAATTCACAGCCAAACCCGTGTAGCAAAAGAACGCATTTCTTACCTCACATCCACACAACCAGTCTGCATGCTTGTGCGATTTACTTTTGCAAGGATTCTGAACCTGTGTAATATTTAAATCGGGTTTCGGAAGTCATAGCGTTTTTAGTTCTAATCTACTGTCAAAAGAACGATGTCCGGTCTTGAAAATAGCGTCCTCAGAATTCATTTTCAAAAGCAGGAATAATTAATCACCGTAAGAAGTAAGCATTGTTAGAATAATTATGAAAATTTTTAAAAAGGAAATACATATAAGATTTAAGCACTGTGAGCACAACTCAGCAGTTTCAACTCTAGAGCACAGCACATGATTATTATTATTATTATTATTATTATTATTATTATTATTATTATTATTATTATTATTATTATTATTATTATTATCAAGAAACACAGATAAAGAAATCGCGAGGACATCACTATCACCACGAGCGTTTTCAATCACAATCACACTATTTTCAAAGCTTAATGGCGTACAGAATAATCACCACGAAGCACGAACTTAAAGGGAGATTACAAACAAAGAGTACAACTACGGACCAGTATCACCGTACTCATTCAAGTCTTCCGCGCGAAAACGAACTCGCTCACTGCTGCCAACCAAACGCGAAACGCGGGATGCAAGCCGGAGGCCTGTATTACTTCACCTTTGCAATTTTAATCGATGCCCAACCTCATCGGAGGGTCTGCCTTACAAGGGCTGCACTCGGCTAGAAATAGCCACACGAAATTTTTATTATTATTATTATTATTATTATTATTATTATTATTATTATTATTATTATTATTATTATTATTATTATTACCGTGGTTTGGTGGATGTGCAGAGGTGAAAGAAGGTGCGGGGGTGAACAGGTCTCAAAATACGAAATTAAAGTTAAGATAAAATTTAACAAGGTTATATTTTCTTTTCAAGATTAAGAAATAACAAATAGAACAGGTACTCAGTAGCCGAAACACAATTCGAAAGTGTACAATTACAGTGATTACAGGATTTGGGCTCCGAGAGCCAGACGCACAATTCTTGAGCTATAAGCCCAACCTTACGATATACAGAATTCAACAAAGTGGCAGAAGACCCCAATCATGCCCAGGAGCACTTGCTCCCAATTACACAGTAAAGCCTCCTCGAGGCGTGCAGAAAACAAATTTTAAGAAAGAGCGACTCGCTGTTAAGTTCAAGCCTATCAAAGGCCACACCAAACTCCACATTCAAGTTGTCCTCCAAGGACATGAAAACAGGGGTAAAAATACCCAACCTACTGAGGCCTATTAAGTAAAGAAACAGATCAATTACATGGCCTCTAAAATACCAACTTGAGAGGAGGCGTTCTTGCACTCCTAATACACTTTATATAAAACCTACTTGGCACTAGGCCGTTACTGCAAGGGCTAATCCCATACTAGAGAGGTGACTTATAGAAGAAGACAATTTACATTACATTAAGGAAGAAACGGTTGAGAAAATAAGTTCACCTCAACGCAATATGAGTGGGAGCTCGAGAGGGTTAAGCACTCTCTATCCCAATATGTAGTTTAAAAGATAGAATTGATACTAGGTGTCTTTTCATTTTAGGGGAAAAGTTACATGGTAGAAAGGCTTCGGACCTGCCCCGAGAGTTAAACTGCTGAGCTAGCAAGAAAAGAAGTTATTAAACGGCCATTACCTGGTGGCTGAACTGCTGCCCGAAGAAAGAGGCGCTTCCCGCCCCCTGCTACGTACTTTACACACTGATAGATGTTACTGAAGTGGCGCGGAGACCCGAAAATCAGCAGTTTATATACCCTCGTGGAAAGTTCGAGGCGTTTCAGGAATGAGAACACCCTCCCACCTCCCACAAGATTTTTATTGCCTAATAACGAAAACCCCTACACTAGATGAGGAAGAAACACATTATTGGTGGAAAATTAATTACAGAAAATTATGATTGGCCAGTTTCAAAACTGGCAGAAAGAAAGGGCTAATATTGCCAACATAAACAATAACTGAAAGAAATTTAACAAAGAACAAACTTATGAATTCAAAATTTCTCCAAAAAAAACAGTTCTTTCACTTCGCACTAGGGTGCATAATTGTAGTCCTTCAGTAGTGCCATCTGGAAGAGAATGTCCACACTTCTTACTACAGGCAAAACAAAAATACACTGACTGACAGAGCAAATGCAACACCAAGAAGGAGTGGTCAGAACTTTATGCCAATTGCAGGGTAGACTGGCGTCACTGAGGTATGCTCATGATGTGAAATGCGCCGCTGTGCTGCGCACGTAGCGAACGATAAATGGGACACGGCGTTGACGAATGGCCCACTTCGTACCGTGATTTCTCAGCCGACAGTCATTGTAGAACGTGTTGTCGTGTGCCACAGGACACGTGTATAGCTAAGAATGCCAGGCTGCCGTCAACGGAGGCATTTCCAGCAGACAGACGACTTTACGAGGGGTATGGTGATCGGGCTGAGAAGGGCAGGTTGGTCGCTTCGTCAAATCGCAGCCGATACCCATAGGGATGTGTCCACGGTGCAGCGCCTGTGGCGAAGATGGTTGGCGCAGGGACATGTGGCACGTGCGAGGGGTCCAGGCGCAGCCCGAGTGACGTCAGCACTCGAGGATCGGCGCATCCGCCGCCAAGCGGTGGCAGCCCCGCACGCCACGTCAACCGCCATTCTTCAGCATGTGCAAGACACCCTGGCTGTTCCAATATCGACCAGAACAATTTCCCGTCGATTGGTTGAAGGAGGCCTGCACTCCCGGCGTCCGCTCAGAAGACTACCATTGACTCCACAGCATAGACGTGCACGCCTGGCATGGTGCCGGGCTAGAGCGACTTGGATGAGGGAATGGCGGAACGTCGTGTTCTCCGATGAGTCACGCTTCTGTTCTGTCAGTGATAGTCACCGCAGACGAGTGTGGCGTCGGCGTGGAGAAAGGTCAAATCCGGCAGTAACTGTGGAGCGCCCTACCGCTAGACAACGCGGCATCATGGTTTGGGGCGCTATTGCGTATGATTCCACGTCACCTCTAGTGCGTATTCAAGGCACGTTAAATGCCCACCGCTACGTGCAGCATGTGCTGCGGCCGGTGGCAC
This sequence comes from Anabrus simplex, assembly GCF_040414725.1. Classification (NCBI taxonomy): domain Eukaryota; kingdom Metazoa; phylum Arthropoda; class Insecta; order Orthoptera; family Tettigoniidae; genus Anabrus; species Anabrus simplex. The sequence goes on from NC_090266.1 coordinate 805,409,556, forward strand.
TCCCGTACCTTCAGGGGCTGCCCAATGCTCTGTTTCAGCAGGATAATGCCCGCCCACACACTGCTCGCATCTCCCAACAGGCTCTACGAGGTGTACAGATGCTTCCGTGGCCAGCGTACTCTTCGGATCTCTCACCAATCGAACACGTGTGGGATCTTATTGGACGCCGTTTGCAAACTCTGCGCCAGCCTCGTACGGACGACCAACTGTGGCAAATGGTTGACAGAGAATGGAGAACCATCCCTCAGGACACCATCCGCACTCTTATTGACTCTGTACCTCGACGTGTTTCTGCGTGCATCGCCGCTCGCGGTGGTCCTACATCCTACTGCGTCGATGCCGTGCGCATTGTGTAACCTGCATATCGGTTTGAAATAAACATCAATTATTCGTCCGTGCCGTCTCTGTTTTTTCCCCAACTTTCATCCCTTTCGAACCAATCCTCCTTGGTGTTGCATTGTCACTGTCAGTCAGTGTACATCGAAAACGACCCAGTTCAGAAACTTCAAAATTTACAAGTAGTGACATCTTCTAAAAGACTTGAGAATTAACACAGTAGATAAAGTTCAGACTTCCTCCAGTAGAGGAGTTTCAACTGGCGCAAAGTTTGAATTAGCGGCGTGGAGGTGTACCACCCGGTACAGACCTCCCCCCCCCCCCAAAAAAAGTTCCTCCAAGGGGTAACACAGAAGAACATAAACTTTTGTTTCAAAATAAGGTCCAAGTTATGATGTTGATACAGAAGTTAATTGCGGAAGTATTTGCCAACAAGTTTTCTTAAAATGATTGGATCCAGTTTCAAAATTCTTTGATTACTATTGATGTAATGTCTTTGTGCTTGTAGAAGTTGAATTCAGAAGGAAAAACCTTTAATTCTTGAAAGTCGAGAAAAAAATTTTTTTAGTCCACCAGATATTGCAGTTGGATTCAAAACTGTAGTAATTGTTGATATTAAATGTCCATGTAGCTGATTACATATATCCAAGGTTGATTAAGTTAGACGGCCAGACCGGCCGCTGCTGCTTGTGTCCAGAGGAGGCCGCTCGGACCCCTCAAGTACCCTGAGATACCGCTCGCCCGCACTATGAGAGGAGTAGTGGAGTTGAAGCACGCCGCGCCCGCGGCGAACATGCAGATCGCGGGCCCGTTACAGTCTGTGCGCCGCTCATCAGCCTTGGCCGGGAGGAGGACTCCGGCTCGCCGTACACTGGTTGGCCTCACTGGAGAAGGGCGGGCCCATACCCTACCTCAGTCGCGGTACGGCGCCGCGCTGCTGCGGGAGCACTGAAACATTAAAGCTCGGCGGCAGAATTTTGTTGGACCAGAATGATTTTAGGGTACATTCTTTGTGGCGAGGTTGAGGGGGCCAGCGGCGTGGAAATATTTATTTCACTTGAAAGCCACTGTGTGTTGTTGGGCAGGAGACGGGAGCGTGGTAATGGCCGTGGTAAGGACAGGATGGCAGTTTAACTGGTCGGGGAAGGTTTACAATAAATGGTTACACACAAAGGAAACAGATTCCAAGGGCAGAAGGCCTTAAAAGTGAAACCCCTCAAACAAAAATATAACCTTCATATTTCTTTCAAAATTATATAAAGCAAGTTAACACAGAAATTACAACGGTTTCACCTGTGACAGGTGAACCCTAAATATCCTCTCGGTGGCTGGATTGCTTAGCAATAAGGTAACGGGAGTAAGGAAATCGAGAATAGTACACGGCCCATGAAATCTGGGGGCAAGCTTGCCCGCGGGAACAAAATTCTTGAAAATCACCTGGTCGCCTACCTTCAAATTGGTTGGTCTCCGTCCACGATCATATCTTTCCCTAACCTTTTCATGAGACACTTTAAGATTGGCTTTAGCCTTCTTCCAAACATCTTTAATATTATCTGGATCTATTGTCTCAGGTAGAATGTCACTCAGAGACCAGAGGTTAGAGAGCGGCGTGTTGGGAACTAACTTGAACATTAAAGAAGCTGGAGTAAACTTATGAGATTCATGAACAGCCGAGTTCAAAACAAAAGCTAACAAATGCAGGGACGTGTCCCACCTAGAATGATCTTCATGATGATAGGCAATAAGCGCGGACCTGAGATTACGATTAACCCGTTCAGCCAGAGATGGTTGAGGGTAATAAGCAGAAGTTGTCACATGAGAGATGGACAGGTCAAAACAGAATTTACGAAATAGATTAGATGTGAAAGCCTTAGCATTATCAGACACAATATATTGACACGGACCAAAAGATGCAAAGATTGAATTTAGACAAGTAATGGTGGACTGAGCGGTAGCCAGCTTAGTCGGAAATAACCAGGAAAATCTTGTAAAACCATCTACACATACAAAGATGAACTTGTTGGCACTTCCCTTTGACTGGGGGAAGGGTCCTACATAATCAATATACAGGCGTTCCATTGGGCGCGAAGCCTGATGAGAAGACAAAAGCCTACCTTGGTGGACATGGTTGGTTTACTACGCAAACAAGATTTACAAGCCTTTACTAGTTCACGGATTTCACCGTCCATACCTTTCCAGATGAACCTTTCACGAATCTTTTCACGAGTTTTAAAGATGCCTAGATGCCCCCCTAATGGGGTCTCATGATAGTACTTAAAGATCATAGGTACAAGAACAGCTGGAACTACAACCTTCATCATCTTATCATGCCTCGAAGGGCAACATAAAACACCATTCCTCAGTACATAAGGGACGACGTGTTCCCCAGAAGAAAGGGTTTCCATTATCGGAGCCAGCGTCGGATCTTCACGTTGATATTTCTCAATGTCCCTAAAGAGCATGGGAGCATTAACATGGCATTAACTTCAGATAGTATGGACTCGGGAGGTGATGAACTGTCGACCGGTTCATGGGTCTCGACGTCGTTGGAAAACATACGGCTGAGTCCGTCTGCGACAACATTTTCGGTACCTCTGATATGCCTAACATCAAATTGGAAGGCAGAAATTCGGATGGCCCAACGGGCTATACGACCAGTACGACGCGGCCTACCTAAGACCCAGCTTAATGCTTGATTATCCGTCTCCAGGTCGAATTTGATATGTTCCAGATAGAGACGGAACTTTTCTAAGGCAAATAAGACTGCCAAACCTTCGAGCTCATAGATGGAATACTTGGCTTCTTGAGCCGATAGAGTCCTAATGCATAGGCGATGGGTCGCCTCCCTAGTTCAGTCTCTTGAAGAAGGACTACAGCTACCGCCGACGACGACGCGTCGGTTTGGACGATGAATTTCTTCGAGAAATCTGGCATAGCAAGGACAGGGGCATTACAGAGAGCTAATTTAAGATCTTCAAAAGCGGCTTGTTGAGAAGGTCCCCACTCAAATTTGATGCCTTTCCTACGAAGAAGGTTCAAGGGCGCCGCTCTATTAGCGAAGTTAGGGATAAACTTCCTGAAGAAATTCACCATACCAATGAACCTGGCGATACCTTTGATGTCCTTGGGAGGTTTAAAATCACGGATGGCCTGTGTTCTAGAATGATCGACTGCAACACCATCAGGTGACACAATATGCCCGAGGAATGACATGGAGGGCTTAGCAAAGGCAACCTTGGACAACTTCACAGTTAACCCGGCCTTACGAAGGCGATTGAGAACTTCTCGCAGATGATCTAGATGTTCTTCAAAAGTCTCCGAAAATACGACATCATCAAGATAGTGATACAAGTACTCAAATTTGATGTCGGAGAAGACCCATATCTAGCAGTCTAGTGAGTACAGCTGCTCCCGTGGGGAGCCCGAAAGCCACGCGGTTGTATTCGTACAGATTCCAATCCGTGGCAAACGCTGTAAGGTGTTTAGACTCTTCAGCTAGGGGAATTTGATTATAGGCCTGATTCAAATCCAAGATGGTGAAGAATTTAGCTTTACGAAACCATGGAAAACAAGAATGAAGGTCAGGAAGGGGCACAGATTGTAATACCACCTTCCGATTGAGAGCCCTATAATCAATGACAGGCCTGAAGCCACCTTGGGGTTTCGGGACTAGAAAAATAGGCGAAGAATACGCCGACTTAGAGGGCCGAATGATACCATCCTTTAACATTTGATCAATGATTTCTTTCAATGCCTTCATTTTAGGAGGAGATAGCCTATATGGTGGAAAACGGACAGGAATCGAATCCGTGACCTCAATTTTGTATTCAATAAGGTCAGTAACACCAAGAGTATCAGAGAACACCTCTGGAAACGACTGACATAATTTACGAATACAATCAGCCTGCTCCTCAGGTAGATGTCTAAGGTCTAACAACATCTCATCCTGGGTAGGCGAAATAGATGAACATGATGCAGAATTACATTTCAATAAGGGGATTTTACAATTAGACGCAAATTTGAAAGTGCACGACCTACTCTGAAGATCGAGCACAAGACCAGTGTGAGAAATGAAGTCAGCTCCCAATATAATGGGGCAAGACAAGTGCTTGGCCACAAACAATTTAACTTCCCAAGTAAATTTAAAAATACGAATTTTGACATATAAGGAGCCTAAAATTTATAATGGAGAAGAATTAGCCGAAACATATTGAACAGAAGATGAGCAATAGTCAGGAAGTTTACAAATAGATTTCAATTTCGAATACCACTGAGCCGAAATAATTGAACAAACACTGCCTGAATCTAAAAGAGCTGTTACAGGTTCATTATTTAACTCAATTTTGAGAAAAGGTACGGGTGCGGGGAAGTCCGCCGCAATCCTAAGACACTCTTTGGGGCATTCAAAAGATGAATTTGAAGACTGAATTTTCCCTGAATTTTCGACCTGTTTACCAGGGGCTGAGCCTTGGGAAGCTGAATTAGTCGACTCAGCCGAAGCCACTAGTCACTTATTATTAGTGACATTGGTGGAAGTTGCACCAGAAGTTGAGCAGGAGGGGGTGCTATTCGAATTTGGGCAATTCTTGGCGATATGTGAGAAAGCCCCACATTTAAAACAGCCTTGTGATGAACCAGCTCCATTATTTGCCCTACTAGATTTGACCAATGGACATTTATTGCGAAGATGGTCAGGCGACCCGCAAGCATAACATTTACGGGGTGTGACTGGTCGGCGAGGTGGAGGCCGAGGATTACTAAAAGAAGGTGAGGGTTCTTTCGCGACACGCAAGGAATCGGCGTATCTAACTCCTTCCGCTGAGACGGCCAATGCTTCAAGTTCAGAGAAGGTTTGCGGGCACGCCGCGAAACACAAATATGACCTATAAGATGGTGAGATACCTTCCACAATAGCCTGTACAATCTGATCTTCAGGGAAGTGAAGAGCAAACACCCTAGTATAGAACTTAATATCTTGGATGAAATCTGCCAGGTTTTCATCCAACCGCTGTACACGATAATAGTACTTCTGAATAAGTGAGGACCTTGCCCTAGCCGGAATGAAGTTAGCTAGCAAGTGGGCGTGGAAGTCTTCAATAGATGATTGTTCGGCAATGGCTCTTACTATTTTGTCTGAGAGAACACCAATTGCATAAGGATAAATTATCTGCAAGATCTGACATGGAGAAAGACAAAAAACAAGAGCATGGTCCTGAAACTCAACTAAAAACCTTAAGAATGAAATTACTTCACTGGTGGTATTAACAGAAAACTTAGATATACCTCTGAGCAACATTGCTAATGGATGAGGCAAGCTGCTGAACCCAGGTGACATAGTAGGTAAAGGTTTAAGTGGCAAAGAAGCTAATTCAGAACGTACATTATTCAACGAGGTACGGCGTTCAGACTCGTTGTCCAATGGGGCAGAGATTTGTTGAGCTCCAACGGTTTTCCTATTGACTTCTCCCTTAGGAGGCTCTTCCTCGCTACCTACGTTCACCGTAGTGGGTTGATCAGTTTTGGAAGGAACTTCCCCAGTTAACAATTGGGTAACCTTACTGGACAATTCAGAAAGATTTTCAAGAACCACACTAGCTTCCTTCCTCTGAACGTCATTCAACTTCAGAGACAACAGATCGTTAACTCTATTAGAAAAATGAAATAAGCTGGCTTGCACACGTTTAATTTGATTAGGAGAAGGATCATTTTTTTCAAAAAGGTAATTACAGATGCCAGCTCTGTAGTATTGTCCGTGATCGTGGAGAGAGAGTCGTCAATTTCTTTCTCTCCCAAAGTGGGGATGGAAATGGGCAAATCAAGGGACTCTCTAAGCTTATTTGTGTCCACCGCAACCGTGCCTCCAGATTGCACGTTTCTAATAGTTAATTCATAGATCAACTCCTCCTTGCGCAAATAGTTAAGATGGAGAACATCGCGAGGACCGGGCATGATGACAAATCAATTTTGAAAACAAACGGAAAAAGTCAAAAAAATTCCAGCAACTGAGAAAATTGTTAGAGTTCGAAAACAAGGCACTGTTTAGCCGTCAAAAGGGGCTAAATTGAGACCCATTCAACCACGCTCTGCTACCACTTGTTACCGTGGTTTGGTGGATGTGCAGAGGTGAAAGAAGGTGCGGGGGTGAACAGGTCTCAAAATACGAAATTAAAGTTAAGATAAAATTTAACAAGGTTATATTTTCTTTTCAAGATTAAGAAATAACAAATAGAACAGGTACTCAGTAGCCGAAACACAATTCGAAAGTGTACAATTACAGTGATTACAGGATTTGGGCTCCGAGAGCCAGACGCACAATTCTTGAGCTATAAGCCCAACCTTACGATATACAGAATTCAACAAAGTGGCAGAAGACCCCAATCATGCCCAGGAGCACTTGCTCCCAATTACACAGTAAAGCCTCCTCGAGGCGTGCAGAAAACAAATTTTAAGAAAGAGCGACTCGCTGTTAAGTTCAAGCCTATCAAAGGCCACACCAAACTCCACATTCAAGTTGTCCTCCAAGGACACGAAAACAGGGGTAAAAATACCCAACCTGCTGAGGCCTATTAAGTAAAGAAACAGGTCAATTACATGGCCTCTAAAATACCAACTTGAGAGGAGGCGTTCTTGCACTCCTAATACACTTTATATAAAACCTACTTGGCACTAGGCCGTTACTGCAAGGGCTAATCCCATACTAGAGAGGTGACTTATAGAAGAAGACAATTTACATTACATTAAGGAAGAAACGGTTGAGAAAATAAGTTCACCTCAACGCAATATGAGTGGGAGCTCGAGAGGGTTAAGCACTCTCTATCCCAATATGTAGTTTAAAAGATAGAATTGATACTAGGTGTCTTTTCATTTTAGGGGAAAGGTTACATGGTAGAAAGGCTTCGGACCTGCCCCGAGAGTTAAACTGCTGAGCTAGCAAGAAAAGAAGTTATTAAACGGCCATTACCTGGTGGCTGAACTGCTGCCCGAAGAAAGAGGCGCTTCCCGCCCCCTGCTACGTACTTTACACACTGATAGATGTTACTGAAGTGGCGCGGAGACCCGAAAATCAGCAGTTTATATATCCTCGTGGAAAGTTCGAGGCGTTTCAGGAATGAGAACACCCTCCCACAAGATTTTTATTGGCTAATAACGAAAACCCCTACACTAGATGAGGAAGAAACACATTATTGGTAGAAAATTAATTACAGAAAATTATGATTGGCCAGTTTCAAAACTGGCAGAAAGAAAGGGCTAATATTGCCAACTTAAACAATAACTGAAAGAAATTTAACAAAGAACAAACTTATGAATTCAAAATTTCTCCAAAAAACACAGTTCTTTCACTTCGCACTAGGGTGCATAATTGTAGTCCTTCAGTAGTGCCATCTGGAAGAGAATGTCCACACTTCTTACTACAGGCAAAACAAAAATACATCGAAAACGACCCAGTTCAGATACTTCAAAATTTACAAGTAGTGACATCTTCTAAAAGACTCGAGAATTAACACAGTAGATAAAGTTCAGACTTCCTCCAGTAGAGGAGTTTCAACTGGCGCAAAGTTTGAATTAGCGGCGTGGAGGTGTACCACCCGGTACAATTATTATTATTATTATTATTATTATTATTATTATTATTATTATTATTATTATTATTATTATTATTATTATTATTACGGGGTTATCCGTGGTAGTTAGAGGTGAAAGAAGGTGCTGGGATGAACAGGTCTCAACTTACGAAATTAAAGTTAATTTAAAATTCAACAAGGTTATATTTCCTTTTAGAGATCAAGAAATGACAAGTACAACAGGAACTTAGTTATATAGCAACAAAATAAGAAAGTACAATTACAGTTTATTAATGTATATTGGGCTTCGAGTTCCAGAAACACAATCCCTGAGTAATAAGCCCACCTTTACTTATACAGAAGGTTTAAGAAAGGGGCAGAAGACCCCAATCATGCCCAGGAGCACTCGCTCCCTATTACTCAGTAAAGCCTGCTCGAGGCACACAGAAACCAAATTTAAGAAAGTGCAACCCGCTCCCAAAGTTCAAGCCTATCAAAGGACACACCAAACTCCACCTTCAAGCTGTCCTCCAAGCACACGAAAATAGGGGTAAAAATACCCAGCCTACTGAGGCCTATTCAATAAAGAAACAGGACAATTACATGGCCCCCAAAATACCAACTTGAGAGGAGGCGTAACTGCACTCCTAATACACTTCTTTAAAACCTATTTGGCACTAGGCCACTTATGCAAGGGCAAATCCCATACTACGGAGGTGACACGATTGAAAAATGTTATGACATTACGAGTAGAAGGGAAACTGTTATAAAAATGTAGTCACCTCAAAACAAAATGAATGGGAGCTCGAGAGGGTTAGGCACTCTCTATCCAATTTGTAGTTAAAGAAACAGAATTTATACCAAGTATCTATTACATTTTACAGGAAGGTTACATGATAAAAGTTTCGAACCTGCCCCGAGGGTTAAACTGCTGAGCTAGCAATTAAAGAAGTTGTTAAAAGGCCATTACCTGATGGATGAACTGCCGCCTGAAGAAAGAGGTGCTTCCCGCCCACTGCTACGTAATCACACAAAGAAAGATGTTACTGAAGTGGGGAGGAGACCAGAAAATCAGCAGTTTATATACCCTCACGGAAGATTCGAGACGTTTCATGAATAATTACAACCCGCCCACAAAACACTTTATTGGTGGAAAATTAATTACAGAAATTCCTGATTGGCTACATACAAAACAGGCGGAAAGAAAGGATTATATTGTCAACTCTCAAACCACAGAACAAAATTTAGCAAAAACAAAACTTATGAATGTTAAATTTCTTCCGGATTGTTCATTCCTTTACACCAGAGAGCGTTATCAGTTTTGGTAGAGACATCTGTTAGAGAATGTTCAAAGTTCTTGCTATGGAGCAGACAAACACGAATCAAAATTGACATAGTTCAGAACACTTCAAAATTTACAGTAGAGACATCTTCTGAGAAACTTTAGAATTAACATGGTTGTTAAAGTTCAGGCTTCCTCCAGTAGAGGAGTTCCAACAGGCGCAATGTTTGAATTAGCGGCGCGGAGGTGTACCGCCCGGTACAATATTATTATTATTTGAATCGATATTCCTAGTCTCGAATGTTGCATTTCATTATCATTCATTGTTAATTTTCGTTTTTAAATATAATTAAAAATAGGGCAAACTAGGTCATGAATTATTATTTAATGTTATGATATGCAGCCACGGCTGGCGCATGCTCGTAGAGGGGTTTGTGGAGATGCCTTTATTACTACGGACTCTGCCGAGCTTAGAAGCCTCGTCCCGCATCCTTCGTCCCTCCGAAACCGTCCACCAGCTTGCTTCCCCCTTACAGCTCTCACCCCTCACCGTCACTATATCCTGCTATATCCTGGGACGGAAGCTCGAGAGTCTGTGCCTTACCTTCGACGTGAAAACATTTACCAGCGAACTGCGCGCCAAGTCACTCACCTAAGTTTTATATTGCCTAACAGACTTCCTTATTGATGTCAATTTACAGTTCTACAAGGAAATGTCATTTTCTTAGCGTTATTCGGGTCCAGTTTTTGACTTCAAATAACGAGAGAAAATAAAATACCCTTTTGATTCTCTAGGCCGGACGCCGTCCGGGAGGCGAGCAGGCAGTTAGATGGTGTCAAATTAAAATGTCCACACACGATAACTGAGGCCGTACGATTATTATTATTATTATTATTATTTTTATTATTATTATTATTATTATTATTATTATTATTATTATTATTATTATTATTATTATTATTATTATTATTATTATTAATGCAATAATCTTCGAAGTCATCTTTAGATGCTGGTCTTGCACCGCTTCAACTCAGCGTGATAACATTCGAATGACTATTGAACTCAGTTGCTAACTTTTTCCAAGCCTTTTCTTTTTCATTTACGGATATACCATATGTCTTTTTTTTTTACATTGCCGAGTTGAGTGGCTCAGCCGGTTGAGGCACTGGTCTTCTAACCCCAACTTCGCAAGTTCGATCCCGGCTCAGTCCTGTGGTTTATGAAGTTGCTCAAATACGTCAGCCTCGTGTCGCTAGACTTACTTGCACGTAAAAGAACTCATGCGGGACAAAATTCCGACAACTCGACGTCTTCAAAAACCGTCAAAAGTAATTAGCGGGACATAAAACCAATATTATTATTATTATTATTATTGATGATGATGATGATGATGATGATGCTTGTTGTTTAAAGAGGCCTAACATCGAGGTCATCGGCCCAATCATTATTCTTATTATTATTATTATTATTATTATTATTATTATTATTATTATTATTAATATTATTATTATTATACATTCTTTAACCAACACCCTTCCCGATATTTAGAAAGTAAATTGACAATAATCTCTTTCTCCAGCGAAGTAAAATTACTGCCCCGAACACATTTACTTCCAGCCACCTTCCATTATAATTTTCTTCAGTGCGTAGTCTAATTTACTATACCGTCGTATCGCCAAAAATGTTCAATTTCAATGAGGCCTCTTATTACGCGCACACAAGAGTCCAAGTTAAAGGAGACAAATGAATAACATTCTGTCCGTCACCGTTCAGAAGAACGAATTAATGTTAGTGCTACACACAGCTCCATGGCTAAATGGTTAGCGTGCTGGCCTTTGGTCAGATGGGTCCCGGGTTCGATTCCTGGCAGGGTCGGGAATTTTAACCACCATTGGTTAATTTCGCTGGCACGGGGGCTGGGTGTATGTTTCGTCTTCATCATCATTTCATCCTCATCACGACGCGCAGGTCGCCTACGGGTGTCAAATCAAAAGACCTGCACCTGGCGAGCCGAACATGTCCTCGGATACTAAAAGCCATACGCCATTTCATTACTGCTGACTAGATCGTTAAAATAAAGGGCCTCTGACTCCACGTTCATTAACGAGCTTATTGTAATGTTCTGTGAAATGCGATTTCCATAACGCAACGTTAACATCTTAACAACGTGTTAACTACCGCCACGCTAGAAGGTTTTTAGCAATGGAGCAATGGTTAGTGAAACTAGCCCTTAGTACTGCAAAGCGCTCAATATGTTATAACAGTCTGTTAATGTTAGGCTTATCAAGCTTTCAGCTGCAATAGTGCTACTTTTTTTTTTTTTTTTTTTCTATTTGTTTTACGTCACACCGACACAGATAGGTTTTTTTTTTTTCTATTTGTTTTACGTCACACCGACACAGATAGGTCTTAAAAGGGCCCTTTACACGCTCAGACATTTACACAGATCTGTCTGTACAGACCTTGTTTGTGCAGACAAGTCGTTGCGTGTAAATGAATCACCGACCGGAATTTTGGTCTGAACTGCGGTCTGTGTTCGGCCTGTGCAAAGTCTGGCGGAGTTTGAATTAACACAGACCACGCGCAGACAAGTCTGAGCGTGTAAAGCTTACGCAGACAACGCTGCAGACAGATAGCACAGTCCTTCGTCTGGGAGCGTGTGTGTAGTGTTGTACTGTAGCCTAGTGTTTGCTCTCAATACAAGAACAGCTATGAGTGAGTTTACTCAAGATTCGCGTAATTGTACTCGTACATTTATGACTGAATTCATAGAACTCTATAAATCATTGCCAAGTGTTTGGAAAATCAAGTGCAAAGAATACAGTGACCGGAATAAAAAAAACGCGGCATATGATGTATTAGTTTCTAAACTTAAAGAAGTGGAAATCAGTGCGGACCGTGAAATGGTTGTGAAGAAAATTAACAATCTTCGGAGTGCGTACAGAAGGGAGTTAAAGAAAGTTCAGCACTCAAAGCGCTCAGGAGCCGGAAGTGATGAAGTATATACTCCAACATTGTGGTACTTTGATATGCTGTCCTTTCTACAAGATCAAGAACTGCCTCGGCCATCGATCTCCAACATGGACGAACCAGCACAACAAACGGTAAGTTAAACAGCCAGTGTAGTTGCAATATACTCTTTTAATTAATACAATGTAGTTACGAACAAATATACAGTTGTACACATCAGTACAGTGTAAGGTAATCAATGTTGTCTACTGCACAACCATCAAAATATTTGTGAAGTCTTTTTCATTTCAAAACACAGCGAAAACTGAAAACCATTAAGTTGTACTTGTTACTCTGAAATACGAAACGAACATTTCTCGAACGGATTTAGGATCTAATGAACAATTCCTGTTGTGCCCTATCCGCAACCCTACAAGAGGATTATCCTCGGTAGTAGATCCTTCCAGATCTGCTGCAGTAATGTAAGATGAAGCACACTTTCGTCGCAAGAAATTATGCAACACACAACATGCCATTACAACGGCATCTATGTTATCTGGTTTCAAGGAGATTGCAGTATGGAAAATCCTGAATCTAGCACTTAAAATTCCAAACGCGTTTTCCACAACTCTTCGAGCTCGTGATAAGAAGTAGTTGTAAACACGTCTGTCCTCTGTCAAATTCTTCTGCCTGAATGGTTTCATAAAGTTCTCTCGCAGGGAAAACGCTTCATCTCCGATGAAAACAAACGGTAGATCCTCACATGTCGCATGTTTGGGAACGTTCAGCTTATTACTTATTAGCCTTCTGTAGAACTCCGTATATTCCAGGACACCTCCATCCGATATACGACCATTGCCACCAAAATCAACCAGTATGAATTCATAGTTAGCATTGACTATACCCAATAAAACGAGGCTGTGATAACCTTTGTAGTTAAAATAGAATGAACCGCTATTAGCTGGAGGAATAATCCGTACATGCTTTCCATCTACGGCTCCCAGTGCATGTGGAAAATTCCATTTTTCTTCAAAATCCTTTGCAATGAGCCTCCAGTCCTCCTCGGACTTTGGAAACTAGAAATAAAAACACAAACACATTTTCAGGCAAACGTTATCTTGAAATTCGCTATACAATACAGTGGTAACTGTTAATTCTGTAGGAAAATGTGTAATATGCTAACTACTTAAAAACCAATCTTTTAATTTGCTTGAACTTCATTTTATTTTTATTGAGGGACTGTCTAGCTGAGGCGATGAAGGTGTACTCGGCCCGACCGGAGGGACGCGGGTTCGGTTCCCCGTCAGGAAGCCAAAAATGTAAGAAACGAGACTTCCACTTCCGGAGGTGCACATGGCCCTGAGATTCACTGAGAAAAATACCGTGGCCTTACAACCTTGAAAGACCTTTGGCCTACCAACCGACAGCTGCTCAGCCCGTGGGCCTGCAGATTACGAGGTGTCGTGTGGTCAGCACGACAGCCGTTAATGTTGGCTTTCTTCACCGGGTCGCCATATCACCGTCAAATAGCTCCTCGGTTGTAATCACGTAGGCTGAGTGGACCTCGGACCAGCCCTCAGGTGCAGGTTAAAAACTTCATACCTGGCCGGGAATCGAACCCGGGGCATCCGGACAATGGGCAGACACGCTACCCCTACACCGCGGGGCCGGCCAGAAGTACGCTTAGCCTACAACAAAAATGCGTACCAGGTTAACCCCTTAACGCTAGTATACCTATGGTAGAAGTGATTAAAAATAGCCAGACACCTACAGCATACGAATGAATACATTTGGAATTAGAAAAACGCCTAAAGGTATCAACACAATACGCGTGTGACAGCTGTTGATGCCTTTAAGCGTCAGATCAAGTTAAGGGGTTAATTTCTGGTGGCAAAGGTGGCCGGGTGTAGAGCTGACCACTCTATCCCACCAAGTGCCGAGGTTACGGATAGTGTGGTAGCCTTCAACCTTCCACTCCTCCGAGGGCCTTCATGGTCTGTGCAGAGATGACTTTGCTTTACTTATATATTATTTTCATTCGTATAATAACATATTAATTATGTGCCTATTTCCTGCAGGATATGCAAGAGGTTCCGCCTCCAGATGATTCAGAAGAAAGTGAGGATCAAAGGAAGGAACCGGAATTGGACCCAGAAGAATGCAGTACGTTGGAAGGAATTTCTACCCCAGGATCTTCTTCCTCATGCATTACCACACCATCAACATCTAAGGGTGTAACCATCAGAAGGTCGAGAAAAAGACCAATGAAAGAAGATCCACTATCGGTAGTAGTTGCGAAATTAAATCAACTAGAAAAAGAAGACGGCACCGATGCTGTCGGTAAAGTGTATGCTGAGAAGTTGAGGTGCTTAGATCCAACTCAACGAATATATGCAGAAAAGATCATTAGCGAAGTTTTCTTCGAGGCACAGCTTAAAAATCTTAGCAGATACACGAGACTAACCGCACTAGAAGATCACAATACTTCTGGACAGTTTAGGCCTCATATGCAGCAACCTCAGGGGACTACTCTGTTTCGAGATCAAATACGTTTCCAAGAATTATCAAATAGAGGACCTGAAAACAGCAACATCGTGGCCCAGTTTGTGCAAACATTTGATCCAAATGAAAACAGTACATTTTAATCAGTTAGAATGCGATTTTCCTTTTGCTTTATGTTTATATTATTTCCATTATATTATACTTTTTACAATTTACAATTATGGTTTCACGTTGTTCCTACTACCATGTATTAATTAATTAATAAATCCAGCAATACCACTTATTTTTTGATTGCACATGAATACATTAACTTAATCACACTAAAACTGGTAGAGAATAAAATACATTACTTCCATCCACCAATTTCGGATCACCTGAAACTAGGAGAGATTGCAATCCAAATGTTGTTTTGATACGCAACATTTCCTTATCACAACTTCTTCATCTATTACGACATTAAACATTAAAATTAAGTCAACTAACTATTTACACCCAATCTTTAAATTGTATTTTAATTAATTAATTAATTAGTTAATTTTGTCCTAGATGTTAACAGTGTTATATGATCTAGGAAAACATGTAGGCCTATCTTAACACTTAGTGAGTTCAGTTAGTGCTTCATGTCACAATTCTGTACTGGTACAGTTATACTACAATTACAACACACATTGTGAATAACTGCATGAATAGATGAATGAATGAATGAATGAATGAATGAATAAATGATTGCACGATTGAATTGTATTCATGCATATTTGCATGACCCAATAAATACCGGTACTCTTCTCTCCCTGTCACGGATAACCACCGGCTGAAGAGAGAGCCCTTATTATTTATGAATGAATGAATGAATGAATGAATGAATGAATGAATGAATGAATGAATGAATGAATGAATGCACTCAATTTATAGCTACGGAACTCCAGCAGCTGAGGAAGGAACACGCAATCTATTTTAGCTAAGCAAAATAATGCCTTAGAATTCTCACCTTTAAATATTCCTCTCTTAGTACTTCATATATAGCACGGCATGTTTCCGGAATGAAGTGGCTTAACGATGAAGGAGACACTATAGCAGAAAATTTAAGGTCCGCATAGCTTCTTCCCGTTGCCAGAAACCTCAATGTTACTACAAGTCTTTCAAATGCACTTATCGATTTTCTCATTACACTGTCTTCTCTCCTTATATACGGTGTGACATACTGCAACAGCACTAAGAATGTCTCTTCGTCCATTCTCAGGTAGTTAAACCAGTCATCTTTTTCCAGTTTTAACTCCTTCAAAAGATTAACGTGCGAAAGCGAAACACGTTGTAGAAGCCAGTCTTTTGCCCACCTTCTACGTTGTAATTTCTTCCTCTTTTTAACTTCCGAAATAACACTAGACAGAAGTACCGCTTTGTAATTTAATTTACTTAATCTGGCCATGGTCAGGAAATACTACCTTGCTCGTCTCGACAGGACTGTGCGAAAGCTGTACAAATGGTCGGAACGTGTAAACGCAGCGTGGACAGTGCAGACCAGATGTGCAGACGGTCGTTGCAAACGTGGTCTGCGCAGACAAGTCTGAGCGTGTAAAGGGCCCTTTATAGCGACGGACGGATAGGGCAGGCCTAGGTATGGGAAGGAAGCGGCCGTAGCCTTAATTAAGGTTCAGCCCCAGCATTTGCCTGGTGTGAAAGTGGGAAACCACGGTAAACCATCTTCAGGGCTGCCGGCAGTGGGATTCGAACCCAGTGTCTCCCGGATGCAAGCTCACAGCCGCGCGTTTCTAACAGCACGGCTAACTCGCCCGGTCCACGTTAGTTCGTTCTTCTGGCATGCACTCCTTGCAGTAGGCACAGAATTCCTCAATCCAGTCTGCTTATTGATTCTTCAACCAAAGAATACCTTGCCACCATAAAGTGGATTGTTGAAGAGGTTTCACCTTTAAACCATGTGATATTAAATCCGCAGGTTTCTCTTAAGATTCTACATTTCTCATGCAGCTGATCTCACTCAGTTGTTGGATCATGATACACCGTTTAGAACAAATGCCTTCCGGTGTAAAGTTGGGGAAGACAATCAACCTAACTTCACCACTGAGCCCGTCCAATAAAAGATGCAGGAAATGTCAAGCTTAAAGTTTTGCGTCATTTTTCTAACAAGTTTGGCCATAGGAGCAGCTGCACATTGATCTATTCTTGGAAGAGTAATTTTCTTTAGGAGTGCCACTCTAGATTCTGTACACAGTAATCTTATAGATACGTTGTCAGCACAGTTTACAATTCTAAGGAAAATACATCTGCAGTAACCCTTCTCACTCGCATTACAAAATGCATCCATTTGTATTTCCTTAAATATACGGAAAATTCTAAAAATATATAGTTGGTTCTATTTGAGTGTTCATAATATCAGACAATTAACTGAGACATTCCTTAGCGAATTAGTCAGTGGGTCGTCCCATTGTGAATTATCAAGCCACAATTCTTGTATACATATCTTAAGACAAATAACTTAGGGAAACACTGAAGCAGTTGTTGATTTCACCTGTCGTTTGTGTTGGAGCATTCCCCTTGACAATCATATTGAAGTCCTTCGCTGCAATAAGTAACTTGCCAGCTGTAGGATGCAAAATTAATCCGACAGTCTTCACACCAGATTCTTTATCCAACGAAAATGGTAGCTGACTTTCCCCACTGCTCAGTGGCACAGCATCTATGAGTGCAAGACGATTTGGAGAGAATTTTCTCAATCGGAATCCAGCATTCAAAGAAACTGACCCAAGTCTTGCCGTAACCGTGCCTCGTTAAAAATGTCTTGCTCCTGTCAGGACACCATCCATGTAAAAAGTCGTCCTTCAATATTTGCTATCCACGATTCTTCTTCTTCTTCTTCTTCTACTTCTTCATATGACAGCTGCAGTATACATCTTGTTGCAAGGAAGGAACTTGGTTCCATTTCATACGTCAATATTCTTGGCTCGTATATGGGATTTGATCGCCACAAATACTGAAAGTGCCTATGGTTCGGGCATACCAACACATTAGTGTATATCTTCTCTAAATCGGTAGTGAAGTCAACTGGACTACGGAGTACAAGTCTTGCTAAAGGGTAGTTCCTGTTAACAACAAATCATTAAGAGAACAATCATTAATAGTTTTACTTGAGCAATCAAAGACTGCTCTTAAGTAAGTTGTGCTTGACTCTTTAAGTACGGCATGAATCTGCTTGCTTTCCTCCATGTCATTTAGTCTTTCATACTCTGCCATGAATTCTGTATTTGCCTCAGCAAGAGCGCATTGCTTTACAAAGAGCTTCTCTACAAGATAATAGTGGTTGAGGGCATCCTGTAAGATTTCTCCAAGGTTACTCGGATCCTGCATAAAGGGAAGAATTAACAACGAATCGTCCATCTGCATCACGTGGTGTAGTTTTCTGGAAATGCCTCTCACAAATGTCATGCTCCGATCCCTTAAGATCATTTTGAATATCCTCCAGCTACCAGAATCTTGTTAACTCATGATCAAGTTCACCTTCATAACTTAAAAAGAAATTTTGAGATCATCCATATGTGAGGGGAAGGGGTGACTGAAATCTGATAATACGCGAATTTCGCAATTTGGACTGCTCCTCCTAAGTTCCGATCCTTTCTTGACAAGAATGAGTGAGACCCACACCAAGGAAGAAATCAAAGTCATTCTTCAAGATAACTTTGGACACGCCACTACATACTGACACTGGTGGTCATGAACATCATGGCGTCAAGTCCATATGGTCTGACCTCGTGGCTAGCCGATTCTAGTCCCGTCGGCAGTAAGAAAATCGCCATCAGAATGTTGGTCGGCAATGTAGGCGAGGTGTCGGTATACAATTTCTAATAATTAGATTTTGTGCTAAAAGCCTGGATTCAATTCCAAACCTTTCCGCAGTGTTCATATAGAGTGAGGGCATATTACGTCGTTGATGGTGATTCGTCCTTCGGATTTGGACGTTAAGCTCCAGCAGACTCCTTGATGTTTTTCGACCAGAGTAGGCTACGTGCCGATACCGCATTTCACCCTTTCCCTGTATCATCATCTTCATGAATCATCACCTAACACCCAGACGCGCAGGTCGCACATGGACGTCAAGCAGAAAGACTAAGCGAGCGGACACACCTGCACCAAACGTCATAAGCTAAAGATGTAATTTGAAGAAAGTAAACTCTACTTCTGCTATTCCCGTGTCTCTCGGCACCGTTGCTCACCTGAAATGTAGCAGGTGGATTCGGTAGGTTAAAGAATACAATTCTTTTTTTTTACAATTTGCTTTACGTCGCACCGACACAGATAGGTGTTATGGCGACGATGGGATAGGAAAGGCCTGGGAATGGGAAGGAAGCGGCCGTGGCCTTAATTAGGGTACAGTCCCAGCATTTGTGGTGTGAAAATGGGGAAACAACGGAATATTATCTCCAGGCTGCCAACAGTAGGGTTCGAACCCTCTATCTCCCGATTACTGGATACTGGCCGTACTTAAGCGACTGCAGCTATCGAGCCCGGTGGTTCCATTGTTTTTTTTGTTTTCTTTTTTTGGTACTTGCTTTACGTCGCACCGACACAGATAGGTCTTATGGCGACGATGGGACAGGGAAGGGCTAGGAGTGGGAAGGAAGCGCCCGTGGCCTTAATTAAGGTACAGCCCCAGCATTTGCCTGGTGTGAAAATGGGAAACCACGGAAAACCATTTTCAGGGCTGCTGACAGTGGGGTTCGAACCTACTATCTCCCGAATACTGGATACTGGCCGCACTTAAGTGACTGCAGCTATCGAGCTCGGTGGTTCCATTGTTTAACACAATGTGGTGTCAACTGACATTGCCCCATGAAGACGACAGTCGATTTAATTTATCACTTTATAGTATTCTTACGATGATCGTATCACTGTCGACTTTTGTCTTCCTCCATGCGTTCGCGCAGGTATAACGTAAAGCATGATGGAGGATGATGTTTTAGAAATTGGGGCCGATGACCTTTGATGTTAGGCCCCTTTAAACAACAAGCATCATCGTTATCATCATTTTAGAAATCGTCGGGAAATGTGATAAGTCTGACTTTTATATACTGTACATAGTAAAGACAAGCTTGCTGTGAATTAATCTTTTGAAACTGATCACACACACACTTCTTCAGTTCCGGTGACAGAGGCGAGAGACTAATTTATTAATTTTTTCGTTCAATGATTTTTCAGTAACTTTGTAAATGTTTTTGTTTTCCGTCTAATGTCAAAACATCCAGAAAATTTCGGGTTGAGCGTCCATAAGGGTGAATAAAACTTCGTACAGAAAGGGTCAATGTAGAAGAAGGAATAGCACACCAAGAAAAAAGTGGTAGGAATGTTGATGCTCGTTTTAGCAACCGACGGATAGGACTAAAGGTTACATGTTTGGTTTCATGCGAGAATGTTATGTTACCTCCAATAGCATGTAATGCTTGCGATAACTTCCGGAATTTGGAGTGAGACATGAAGATAACACTGAAGTGGAATGAAGCCAGTTAAATCCAGATAATCAGTACATCATAGTTGTGAGAGTCACTTGCAATCACCGAGTCTCCGTCAGCGGGGAGTAGTGGCTTTTCACATCCGCGCGTAAAATTATCAACTTTGATAATCCTAATGCTAATAACAATTAATGGAAAATGGGGCGGAAGAAGCTGAGCGGTTCTTAGATGAAAGATAATTGGCTCGACCGTTGAAGAAAGACAAGAAAGACGAGAATAGAATGTTCCCAAGTGCAGTCAGGCAAGGAGCTTTCGAGAAGTATCTTTGCAAATGGCGTACCACCTTTCAGTTTTAGACCATAACCTGTGAGGTAACGAATCACAGTCAAAACGTCAATTTAATGTAAGGGGTGATGGCGGCACACTTGGTACTAAAAATATGAGGTTCTGTATTTGGGAGTGGAACTTCAATTACGCTAAATTGGTTCACTCCAATACAATCATTATTTCGCATATTAATAGACAAACGTATGTACACACGAAATAGGGTAATAATAACAATAACCATAATAATAATAATAATAATAATAATAACCAAAATTGTATGCAGATTGTCTGAAGCGACTTAGAAACATTAGTTTAAATGTGCTATTTTCACTGCACTTGGGCAGGGTTGCTGAGATCATTATCGACAGACAACTACCAATAAGTTATGCCCCCAGGGATTCTAGACAATTGGGCATATATAAATAAAAGGGAGCGAATTAAATGGCATTTCAGTGCTGTCCAATGATGGAATTCTGTTGTGCAGCCGCAGGTCAAAGGGGATCGGGCAACATTGAGAAAGACAAATTAGGTCTACAGTCAGAGGAGG
Source organism: Anabrus simplex (assembly GCF_040414725.1). Classification (NCBI taxonomy): domain Eukaryota; kingdom Metazoa; phylum Arthropoda; class Insecta; order Orthoptera; family Tettigoniidae; genus Anabrus; species Anabrus simplex. Next base: position 805,430,521 of record NC_090266.1, read on the forward strand.
TAAAGCAGCAGCGATTGAAGTACGCTGTAGTTAGTCCAGTATCATGGGGACTGTCTAGCCGATGAGATAATGCGAGCTCCGTTCACACGGAAGGACGTGGGTTCCATTCCCCACAAGGAAATAAGCAAAATTTAGAAACGAGGTTTCCATTTCTGTGGTGGTCCTTGGCCCTGGGGTTCACTCAGCCTACACCAAGTACCAGGTTAATTTCTAGGGACGAAGGCGGCCGAGCTAGTGTTCATCATTCTATCCCACCTAGGGCCTTCCTCTCACCGAAGAGCCTTCATCACCTGTACGGAGATGATTTTACTCTTGATTGAGGTATCACTCTAACTTCCTTATTCTACATATTTCGTATGAAAGGGTGTGTTTAGCAGAAAATATATCCGATCCTTTTTACATTAAACTTCCCTAGGACTTCTTCTGTCACAAATAACTTCCAAAAACTATAAAACAGCACGCACATTCACAACATGTTCCTCTAATCTACAGTTGAAAGGGTTCGCAAACATAAACGTGGTTTTCTTCCCTCAGAACAAATGCCGAACTAAAAACATGGGAAATTAAATCAAATTCATCTCTGGATATTTTAGGTTCTTTTATGTTAATCTACAGATGGTCTACTAACAAAAGTAACACCACCTGCGGATACCAAGAGACTAGGAATGAAAATATAAAGGACAGTTAGGGCAAAATTGTTTCTTCTTAGATAGAGCAATCCCTGTCAAGAGGAGACAGCCATCTTCAGATTAAAACCTCGGCCCGACTATTCCGATTTCTGATAGTGAAATGAAATGGCGTATGGCTTTTAGTGCCAGGAGTGTTCGAGGACAAGTTCGGCTCGCCAGGTGTATCTTGGGTCTTTTGATTTGACGACCTGCGCGTCGTGACGGGGATGAAATGATGATGAAGACGGCACATACACCCAGCCCCTGTGCCAGCGAAATTCCCAACACTGCCGGGAATCGAACCCGGGACCACTGTGACCAAAGGCCAGCACGCTAACCATTTAGCCATGGAGGCGGACACTTCTGATAGTGAGCACTAATGGCGATTTCTTATGGTCGTAATGTATCTGTTGCCTTTCTGTCTGTAGAGCTGTTGAGTCAGCAACACTACGAGGTGAAGTAAGTATATCTTCCTAACTGTAGTTTGCACCTACCTTGTATGGCATTAAATTTTGTTCTTTGAATGTATTTTATACAGGGTGTTTCAAAAATACTTTTACAAACTTTGGGGACAGGTTCCTTACACTGAAACAAGAAAAAAATCATATAAACATATATCCCAAAATCCTTGGTTTCGTTTTCGCGCAATTAGTTAATTAATTTCTTTATTTACGTATTTATTAATGAAGTTTCCGTTCAAGGGCTTTCCAGGTCGAACCCAAGAACTTCATTTATCTATGCACTCATACATACAGTACAAGGCTTTGACACTTTGTATCCTACGTAGATAGCGATGTGTTGCCGTGGAGACTTGTTTACATTTGTAATTTGTGGACATGTAGTGAGTTAACTGAATATGTACCAATTAGTCTGTCTTATCCTTTGGTCACAGGGGACCCGGGTTCGATTCCCGGCGGGGTCAGGAATTGTAACCATCATTGGTTAATTTCGTTGGTACGGGGGCTGGGTGTATGTGTCGTCTCCATCATTATTTCATCCTCATCACGCGCAGGTCGCATACGGACGTCAAATCAAAAGCCCTGCACCTGGTGAGCCGAGCTTGTCCTCGAACACTCCCGATACTAAAAGCCATACGCCACTTCCATTTTTTTCAGCCTGTCTTCGGTGTTTCAGTTGTGTACACGTTACAGTGAAAGTGCTCATTTCAACCGTTCGTGAGCAGATAGACATGATTTTTATATTAGGCCACGCGAATTGCAATAAACGAGAGTCTGCGCAGCTGTATCAGAGGTTATTTCCAGACCGAAGACAGCCGAATCATCCAACATTTGCTGCTGTTTGTCGTCACGTTGCTGAGACAGGATCCGTGGCACCACAGACTATTCATCGAGGACCACCAAGAGATGCTCGTCCTACGCCTGACCAGGAAGAACACATTCTCCAGTCTATCGAAGCAGATCCAGGTATCAGCACAAGACGAGTGGCCGTGGCATATGGTACATCTCAAAGTACAGCATTAAGAATATTTCGTGAGCAACTCCTGTATTTGTATCACATTCAAGGTGTGCAGGGCGTTTCGCCTGCCCCGATCACCCACCACGGGAGAACGTTTGCCGATGGTTTCTTGCACGAACTGCCAATCGGTCCCTTCAGTTTTGTTTAAAGACGAGGAAACGCTTTGAAGAGATGGAATACCAAATTTCCACAACCAACACATATGGGCAGTTCTTAATCCTCGTGCTACAGTTCAGGTTAGACATCAGCATCAGTATAGGAATAACGTGGGGGCCGGAATTGTAGATGACTGTCTGCCAGGTCTGTACGTTCTCCCAGCACATCTTACAGGTGCTATCTACAGGGACTTTATTCAGAACACTCTCCGAGACTTACTAGAAGACGAGCCTCTGAAAATAAGAAGAAACACGTGGTTTATGCACGATGAGGTTCCAGCATATTTTAGTCTCATTTTTCGAGATGCACTGGCTGGTATATACTATGACAGATGGGTGAGTAGATGAGGACCGGTTCCATGGCCTGCACGTTTCCCCGACCTCAATCTTTTCGAAATTTATCTCTGACGGCACCTTAAACAATTGGTTTATGCAGCTGACGAACCGGATGAATAAACTCTTCTTCGACGAAACATGGAAGCCTACGAAACAATTCGAAAACGTCAAGGAGTATTTGAAGGGGTGCGACAGTCCGTGATTCGAGGAGTGTATGCGTGTCGAAACGCAAGAGGAGGTCGTTTTCTAGAACTTGACATGAGTTTATGTATTGAACACTTCTTAACTAGCTGACAATGTCAATGTCAAAAACATATTATTGTGACACTTGTTCTTTCGTTAATAATATTTTAAACTTTAATAAATCGAAAACGAAGGATTTTGGGGCATTTGTTATGAGAGCATTTTTTCTTCTTTTGGTGTAAGGAACCCATCCCCAAAGTTTGTAAAACTATTTTAGAATCATCCTGTACAGTGTAATAATGTTCCTGTCTTTAAGGTCCCGTCGACTAACACGATCTTAAGAAACGACGGAATGCTGGAATTTCGCCCTATGAAGAGGCTCTTAAGCTTTTCAGTAAATTTCTGCCACGAGTCTCCCACACATTAGCTCAGGTTGTCGTACGTACGTCGACCTACTCATAACCTAACTCTTGTAAAACATTCAATTATTATGTTTAATATATTTTAATTATCTTTCATTAACTGCTCAGTACGACTACACCCTATAAATATGTATTGCACATTTGTATAACCTCAAAATCTGTGTAGTCGAAAACTGTAGAATACTCTGTAATATTCATATATTGGGTATAATCCACTATCATTCTGTTACGTATGGAGGTTTTTGGAAACTTACTATTATGATTTATTATCCACATACATGTAGAAACATTAGGAATGTTGTAATCGTGTCCATGTGTGTTTGTAAATGGTAATCGAACATTCGAGTTTGATCTACTCCAATCGAGAGGTAGGACGATCGATTGATATTCGGATGTGTTCCATTTAGTGTTGCAAGAACATTTCCAGAAGTCGATATTTCTAGACTGTTTGTCGAACAGTATATACATCGAGCTGACAAGCCGAGAGTCAGTCAGAGCTGGGCTCCGTGGTGGAGTCAGTGTTCGACTCCGTGGTGAAGTCAGTCAGTCAGTCAGTCAGTGAGACAGTAAGAGAAGTACAGTAAGAGAATGTAGAGTGTGGGTTAGAGTAAGTTGATATCTGTACTTGTCAGAATCGACTTGAGTGAGAGGGTAGTCAGTCTTGCCTTGTGATGGCAGAGTGAATAACCAGTGTACGAACTTGCTGATATCTGTACTTTTCAGAATCGACGGTGTGATGGTGATCTCTGTACTTGACAGATTCGAAAGTAAATTGCTTCAGTGTGTTCCCCTTAATAGCCTAGTGTTGTGTATAATTGTGTATAACCGTGTGTTGTTGAGGAACAGACGCAGCGCAATAAGTAGCTACATGCAAGGAAGTGAACGTATCTCGTGTGAAGGTTATTCATACGTCATACAACCTCACTATAGACTGTTATGACTTTCAGCGTTCAGTCTTCAAGCCTCTGTGAGTATATTAAGAGCCACCACAATCCTCTATTTGTAACTAGATCTGTGGCCTCGCTTAGTTCTGTACCTTTTATACCTAGCCTCCTCCATCCACCTCAGATGACCCCCACACCGAAGCCGGTTTATGCGTACAGCTTCATCTTTCGAGTTCATTCCTAACGTATCCTTTATCTCCTAAGACCGACTACCCTCTTGTCATCCCCAAAGTTTTTAAAAGTATTTTAGAATCATCCTGTATAGTGCAATAATATTCATATCATCAAGGTCCCGTCGACAAACACGATCTTGAGAAACGACGGAATGCTGGAATTTTTCCCCGTGAAGAGGCTCTTAAGATTGTCGGTAAATTTACTGCCACGATTCTCCCGCACATTGGCCCAGGTTGTCGTATGTACGCCAACCTACTCATAACCTAACTCTTGTAAAATATTCAATTATTGTATGTATGTATGTTCAGTCCGTCAGCGATGCCGCTGGTGGGATCCTCGACAGCTCTGCCATCAGCTGTCATAGATGGCCTAGGCATCACTGAAGAGGCGTACTAGGGAAATGAGGAGTGAGGTAGTTTCCCGTTGCTTTCCTCACCGAGCCAGAGTTGCTATTACATATCAGTCTGCCAAGCCCACTGAAATGCATACACCAACCGACCCTATGAGCAACATTTTCACAACATTCATAGCAGGGACTGGCTGCATACGGAATGGCGTTACTAGCATCGCTCATACCTCAGTCACTTTCATATTGTCAAAGCCAAGGATAAGACAGAGACAGATCTATGAAAGTAACAAAATTGCTCTAGCCTATACCAGAAGACATAGTGCACTGTAAACACTAGGTCCTGCCAGCAAATTATTATGTTTAATATATTCTAAATATCTTTTATTAAATGCTAAGTACGACTCTACCGTATAAGTATGTATCGCACGTTTTATTAACCTCAAATACGTATTGTTTACGTATTTTAATTATTTTTATTAAATGTTGAGTGCGACCATATTCTGTAAGTTTGTATTGTACATTTGTATACCTCAAAATCTGTGTAGTCGAAAACTGTAGAATGCTCTGTAATATTCCTATATTGGGTATAATCCACTATCATTCTGTTCCATGTGCAGGTTTATGGAAACTTACTCTAATGATTTATTATCCAGATACATGTAGAAACATTAGGAAAACTCGCACATTCCTAACATATTTCCTGAATTCAAAGTCAATTAAGTTATAGTTTATTTTGATCTGGTCCCCCTATCCTTCCATGTATAGCGGTAAATAACCTCATGCTTGAAGAATGTATTCGTAACTGCTAATCCCTTACCAGCGCGGAAGTCCAGCAAACGCTTCCTATTCCTAATAGCTTCCATATCATCCCCACATTTACCAATTACCCTTTCGTATGCTTCAGTTTTATTTTCAACTCTCGCATTAAAATCATCCGATTAGCACTATCTTAACAATGCTGTTGACCTTGACTACGATGTCACTCAACGCTTCAAAAAACTTGTCGACTTCATCGTCATCTGCACCCTCATATGGTGAATACACTGAGACAATTTTCGTCCTAATTCCTCCGATTGCCAAATCTACCCACATCATTCGCTAATTTACGTGCCTAACAGGAACTACGTCGCGTGCAATGGTATTCCTGATGAGCAGTCCTACCCCACGATATGCCTCTCCTTTTTAACACCCGTCAAGTTAGCTTTATACAGGGTGATTAATTTGAAAGTGCAGAGCGGAGTGCCGAGGATTAGGCGCGCTGGGAAGCAGAGACAGCGAGCGCAGTGCCCGCCATGACAAGCAGGCATAGTCGCCTCAAAGAAGCGGCATGATTACGCCTATAGAAGCTAAACGAAACTGAACTCACAGGCTACATAGATGTTCTGGACAAATAAGTAAATAATAAACAAATAAATACATCAATTAGGAAATTAAACTGAACTCGCCAGTAATAAATACAAAAACAAATAAATAAATCAACTAGGAAATTAAACTGAACTCACCAGTATTTACAGGCGATACTGAAAGTGATCTCCTTCAGCTGTAATGCAAGCTTCATATCTTGTAATGAGATTTCGAAACACACTTTGTAGTTCATGGATACCGATAGAACGCACAATGTTCCTAATTTCAGTTTTTAATTCTTCTGCAGTTCGAGGATTATTCCTGCAAACTTTTCCTTTAAGATTTCCCCATAGATAAAAATCACATGTGCTTAAATCATGCGAACGAGGGGCCATAAGCCTTTCCTGATGATCTGATCATCATCGAACAGCGCACGAGTCTCGGCTGTAAAATGTGCGGGTTGTCTGTATCCCAGATTCTATTGTTCTGTGAATTGACATATCCACTCAAATGAAACCAGGCTTCGTCGCTCTTAAAAAGAAAGTTCGGATCCACAATACCGTCGTGGACACTATTTATTAGCCAATTGCAAAATCGTATTCTTGCATTGAAATCTGTAGGCAGTATGTTATGGACTGAATGAGTCCGATAAGATCGTAAACGTAACCATTTTGTTGCATTACATGCTGAAGAAGGTGAAATACCACTTTCCTGAGCTACTCCAAGAAGCGACTTATGTGGAGTGACCTGGAGTCTTGCCTGTATATCTTCTAACCTTTCCCGTGTACGCCACTTGTAAACGAGCTGATGCACGTAACGTTTTGATGGTACTGTCGCACCGTGAAATTGTCTATGGAATTTTCGAAGGCACTTTTCACTGGTTTCTTCTTCCTGTGCAAATAACACTCGACCAAAAATATTCTTTGTTCTATAGTGTATTTAACCATCGTGATAATAACCTCACAACACACCATAAAAGTCCAATATTTTCTAACTACCTGAGGGACAGAGTGCTAACAGCTGCGCGCTGCAGTGAACACTTCTTATCTCCCCGTGTTGACAGAAGCAGTATGGCGCTCGCTCGGGACTTCCCGCGGCATGCGAGAAGAAGTCTGAACACTTAAATTATTCTCCCTGTAATATCCTATCTCTTCCTCCTTATCTCCCCTTACACGAATATCGTTAACACCTAACCCATTCAGATGTATCCTCTTTGATAACTACTTCCCATCTTCCATAAGCCCCATTACTATTGATAGATCCCGATCTAATTCCATTTCGTTCGCCAAGTTGTTTCCAAGGTGTCTCTCGCCGGTCAAATGGGAGTGGGACTCAGTTACCCCCATAGGTCCGGGCCTTACTTTAACCGTTTTGAGCGTGCTCGGTGAAAATTCTTTGAAACAGGATGCTACCCTACTTACACTTAGTTCCAGTAAGGATCTCTCCTCTAACGGGTTAAGGACTCTCGGTGGACTGTACGCTTCGTCGTAGCCGCCTGAGCACCAGGAGGGCCATGACTCAGAATGTGTCTGAGATGTCCACTCCCATTCCTTAGTAACTGATATCCAGACTCTCAGGACTACGTGCTAGGCAATTCAGCCGTTGCCCATGGTTCACGAACTAGGACGTGACTACCGTAACCCATACCATCCAGTTTATTCAACCTCGGTTAATACACAGTTCAAAAAAATTAGGGGAACAAGTTTTGTAACGTCTGGTATGCGAACGTTAATTTGGTAAATGGGGTTACATTGGTTGTACAGCATACCTTGAGACCTTAGCTACTCAGGGTATGTCAAACTGTAGGCGCAGCCATGCATCAAACTGTCAGATGACCCCTCAAAACAAACTGAATAGCGGTGTGTCCGTGTGTCGTTTTGAGGCACACAGACCACTGCGGTCATTTGAGCACGTTGTACGTAAAGCAGTACATCCCAAGAGACATCTTAACGAGGTTCAAGTCGCAAGGGCCGCCACTTTGATCCAGGAAGGATGGACTTTTCGTCGTGTTGCTGCGGATCTCAATGTCTCTCCGTCGGTTATTCACCGCTTGTGGAATCTCTACAATGAGACAGGCCAGTTCACAAGGAGGTTTGGACAAGGTCGAGGACGCATGATAATCCCACAGGATGACCGATATCTGACCATCTGTGCGTTGCGGCGTGGTTCAGCAACTGCCAGAGAACAGCATCAAGACCTCAGGAGGGTCAGTGAGTCACGGTGTATTACCAGACAGTAGAGAAGAGGTTAAGAGAAGTGTCCTTACGACCCAGACGTCCTGTTCGAGTGCCCCGTTTAACGCAGCAACATGGCGCAGCTCGCCTTCTGTTTGCTCGTACCCACGTCAACTGGCAGCTTCGCCAATAGAGACCGTTGTTGTTCACAAACGAGTCCAGATTTCCCCTGACACAGTGTGATAGACGTCACCGTGTATCGAGACGCCGTGGTGAGCAGTACATGCCAAATGTTGTCCAGGAAGGCGACCGATTCGGACAAGGTTCTGTGATGATGTGGGGTGGCATCAGTATTGATGGCTGTACGGATCTTGCCGTCGTCCGTGGTAATCTTACCACTGCGGGGTACATCAAGCAGATACTGCTACAGCATGTGTTAGTTGCTGCATACGGTGTTGGCCCTGAATTCGTACTCATGCACGACAATGCCATGGCTCATATAGCGCGCATCACCAGAGCTGTCTTGCGAGAACTGGACATTCAAGAGATGGGATGGCCAGCAGTGAGTCCCGACCTCAATCCCATCGATCATGTGTGGGATAGGCTTGACAGGAGTGTTCGTGGGCGTCCTGTTCCACCACAGACTCCCCTAAGACCTAAACAGGCTCTCATTGAAGAATGGGACCTGATACCAGCTACACAAGAAGGGAGACAGAACAGATGTAAACAACTACAGAGGAATCTCACTACTATCGGTTACATACAAAATTCTAGCCAAATGTCTTCTTGATAGAGTACATCATTTAGAACCGCAAACTGGAGAATATCAGGTAGGATTCAGACCAGGCCGATCGTGTCTAGAGCAAATCTTAAACCTAAAGCTAATCCTAAGGCATCAGAGAATTTGCAGCAAAAATTTAGTCTGCGCATTTGTTGATTTCAAAAAAGGCTATGATTCAGTGGATCGCAAATCACTCTTTCAAATATTGAAAGTACAAGGTTTAGGCATGAAAAGAGTTTCAATCATAAAACAGACACTGACAGACAGGAATTCCAAGGTTAAATTCATGGTAGAAACCTCAGATCCCTATGAAATCAAAACGGGAGTAAGACAAGGAGATGGACTCTTGCCCTTACTCTTCAACTGCGTCCTGGAAAAAGTGATAGAAGAATGGCGCAAACAGAAATTGGTTCTCAAAATATACCAACCAATCACTTTAGGCAGAGGACAACTAGCGATAGATTGCTTATCATTTACAGATGACCTAGCAATACTACCCGAGACATTTCAACAGCCCAAAATCAGATTGAACTCCTGAAAGAAATTGCGGAAAAAGTCGGCCTTAGATATCTTTTGAAAAGACAGAATACATGACCTGCAACAAACATGCACCATCATTTATGGAAACAAAATATGCAAAATTAATCGAGTATCACAATTGAAGTACCTTGGTGAAACAATTAAGGAAAACGGACTCGAAACAAATGCCAGTGAAATTAGATGCCAAAAGATGGCAACTACAAATCGACTAACCCAAAATGTCTACAACAAAAATGTATCTCCTAAACTGAAACACTACAATACAGTCATTATTCAAGAATGTCTTTATATATCATAGACGCTAATTTTGAACAGGAAAGCAGACATTGAAAACAGTGAGAAAAGGAAACGCAAAATTATAAGAAAAATTATAGGCCCGAAACTCACCAACGGACAATACCAACTTAAAGGCAGATAGGAAATCGAACAATACATAAATATTCGCAGTGATATTAGAAAACGCGCGCCATGATGCTATGGTCATATTTTAAAAATGCATCCAGACAAACTTACCAAACAAATAGTCGAATTCTATGAAAATGAGAGTATGGCTAAAACAGACACAATGAAAAGGATTGGCGAAATTAAAACCGATTTGAAACAGCCATGAATTACACCAGCAGATGTAAAAAACAGGGTACTCTTCAGATCCAAAATTCATAAATGGCAGGTTGACGAAGAGGAAAGACCAAAGAAGAAGACTGAAACAACCTGGTCTGAAGACAGATAGGAGGCCCACAGTAAAGGAATGAAAGAAATATGGGCACAGAGGAAGGCAAATGCATCCCTCTAAATATTTTGCGTAGTCTTAATGGGCTTATTCGCATATGATACTAATAATAATAATAATAATAATAATAATAATAATAATAATAATAATAATAATAATAATAATATCCTATCAACTTAGTTGGCCGAAATGAAACAAGAAGAATCCTATCAACTTATTTCAGTTTTAAGAGTCACAGGACACCCAGAGGTTTGTCTTGAAAAGGGTTTTTTTAATGTATCGAGAGCTGTACAACCTAGAAAATTATGGCTTCGTGAAAATCTTTTTCCACATGTTTGTTCTGTAAGAAGTTTCCCTAGTCGTGATCGACTCAATCCTTCGGAACATTTGTATAATTTCCATACCTGTCTAACTGGCATTACCATATCTTGAAAGAGAACTTCTAAGCTGTCCGGTGTGTCGAAACACAAAGTAATACTTAGAACACAATAATAAACCTGTAAAAAATGGACAATTGAATTAATTATAATATTGTAATAATAATTTCGTGTGGCTATTTCTAGCCGAGTGCAGCCCGTGTAAGAAAGACCCTCCGTTGAGGGTGGGCGGCGTCTGCCATGTGTAGGTAACGGCGTGTTATTGTGGTGGAGGGTAGTATTATGTGTGGTGTGTGTGAGTAGCAGGGATGTTGGGGACAGCACAAACACCCAGCCCCCGAGTCATTGGAATTAATCAATGAAGGTTAAAATCTCCGACCCGGCCGGGAATCGAACCCGGGACCCTCTGAACCGAAGGCCAGTACGCTGACCATTCAGACAACGAGTCGGATTAATTATAAGTTCTATTAATTGTGTCGACACTGAAGAAATGGCATCCTTCTTAACAAAGAAACAAATCTTGAAATGGAAAAATAAGGACACCGTATCAGACTGACCCTTCCAACATAACTATACACAATTCTGACTATTTTACTAATTCAGGATTACACTTACTAAACTGATTATACTTAAAACGAATTAAAAACACAACTGTTCCACCTAATCGATACTCTTTGTTCGATAAAGGCAAATTTAAAAAACTTTAGGATATGTTTCGTCTACTGTGTAGACATCTTCAGCTTTATTTAGGCTTATTACCTAATTAACAGGGACACATTCCTGTTATCTTAATGTTAACATATTAAAAACCTTTTAAAAAGTTTAATCTTAATTACTCTAAAACGTACCTGTCATGGAAAAAAGGGGGAGGGGGCGTTCATGGATGGAAAGGGAATATAGTACATTAACTATTCTCACTAAAATATCCTAGTAACAAAAAATAGCTAAAGTTAAAAGGTTTTCCGTTGTCACTGTTCATATATCACGTAAAAACTTCTTGTAAAATCTTCGTGGCAAATCTAGCTACAATACACTAGGTGGACGATAATTTGGTGTTTTTCTTTAGAACGCTATCTTTGTTGTTGTGTACTGAAAGAGAGCCATTGTCTTGTTGAGAATCTTGTACTGTCCTGTATTTAACTATTGGCACATTTGATGGTGCCCTTGCAACCAGTTCGGCCTATCTCCCAGAGTTACTTATTTGTTAGTTTCGAGGAGCGGTTTCTCGGTCCGTGCCTTAGCACTCTGATTATAATTATTATTATTATTATAATATTATTATAATATTATTATTATTATTATTATATTATTATTATTAATATTATTAATATTTTTAATAATAATAATAATAATAATAATATTATTATTATTATTATTATTATTATTATTATTATTATTATTATTATTATTATTATTATTATTATTATTATTCAGTGTCCTGGAACGTGAGACTTCAGGTCGGGGGATACATGATGATGATGATGATGATGATGATGATGATGATGATGATGATGCTTGTTGTTTAAAGGGGCCTAACATCGAGGTCATCGGCCCCTAATGGTACGAAATGAAATGACAACAAAAAATCCAAAATCATAAACTGAACAAAAGAAAAAAAATCGTCTTGAAGAAGGAATCGATGGACATGTAGCAAAAAACAAAAACAAAAAACAACAACAAAAAACGAGCAAACAAAAAAATTATTGGATTCAACTCAAAAAAGGGATCATATATAATTTATTACTGACCAAAGGACCACTCACAAAGCAGAATCCTGAATCGAGGATGCTTGATGTCGAAAAGGGTGCAAAATCCATGTCTAAGGCCCCACAGAATGGTACATGTCGCGAGTAAAGTAGAACCATGCTATTTGTCATGTTGGGGTACTAATAAAAGTAGCGAAGACTCACAGTGTTACACAAGATGGTACTAATCACAAGTATTGTACTTCGTACAGGTAACGCAGACCTATGGTGTTTCTCACACAGTGGCGCCACTCATAGCCAACGCAAACCGATGAGTTTCCTCACCTAGGTGTACTAGTCACGGGTGCCGGTCCCACGGGCCCCGTGGTGTTCCTCACATAGGGGGTACTAATCACAGGCAACGCAGACCCACGGTGTCGCTCATATAGTGGTACAACTCACAGGCTACGCCCAGACCCGCGGTGTTGCTCACATGGGTACGACGCACGGGTGCTGGAAACCCACAGGGGAACCACTCTCTGCTGCTACTAATCACAAACCTATTGTGTACCAAATATAGTGGTACTACCCGTAAGTAAAGACGACCCATGGTGTTCCCCGCGTGATGGTACTAATCAATAGTAGTTTCATGGTTCTAATACCAGCATCCCTTGGTCGCCCCTTTTAGTCGCCGCTCACGACAGGCAGGGGATACCGTGGGTGTATTATTCATCTGCGTCCCCCACACAGGGGGTAAAGAGAGAGAGAAAAGAAGAAAAAAGAAGGGATCCGTCACTTCGAAAGATGAAGTAACGGACGAAGAAAGGCAAGGGCCACGAAGGGCATGAAAATGAAAGACTCCCTACGCCTCGAATGCTCTAATACCGTCGGGGTCGGAAAAGAACAAGATTAACCAAGGGAGGTCGGACAGGATAGACGAACGTGAGGAGCCTGGCACAAGTAAGTGGAAGCAATGTCAAGACTCAGCTAAGGGCCCCGTGGTCGCCAATCCACACTCCCAAGTTGAGAGACCCTTTTAGTCGCCTCTTACGACAGGCAGGGGATACCGCGGGTGTATTCTGCATGAGCGTCCCCCACCCGCAGGGGGTAGTGTGTTTGGTCCGCGAGAGGTATTTTATATCTCTCAAGTCCGCCGGCAAGCCGGTTAGGACCCCCCCTATCCGCCACCTGGGACGCGCCACGTAGGAGTATCACCTCTCCCCCTGCTACGCCTGCGTAGCAGGTTCATGGTCGGGGGATACAGTTGGGAAGGAGGACCAGTACCTTGCCCACGCGGCTTCGCCTGCTATACTGAACAGGGGCCTTGTGGGCGGATGGGAAGATCTGAAGGGATGGAAAAGGAAGAAAGAAGGAAACGGCCGTGGCCATAAGTTAGGTACCATCCCGGCAGTTGCCTGGACGAGAAGTGGGAAACCACGGAAAACCACTTCGGGGATGGCTGAGGTGGAAATCGACCCCCTCCTCCTCCTACCCCCCCTCCCCCCATCTACTCAGTTGACCTCTCGAAGCTGAGTGGACCTCGTTCCAGCCCTCGTACCACTTTTCAAATTTCGTGGCAGAGCCGGGAAATCATTATTATTTCCGCCTCCGTAGTGGAACGGTTAGTATTATCAGCTGCCGTCCTCGGGGGTCCGAGTTCGATTCCCGGTACTGCCTTAAACTTAAGATTGGCAAGAGGGCTGGTATGTGGTTGAGATGGTACATGTGCCTGAAAATAGCTGCACCATCTCGGGATGAGGACACAATTTTACATTACTTACTTATTATTGTTGTTATTATTATTACCAGGAATCAGAAGTAATGAGTTAGGTTCGTTAATCAAAAGGATTCTTCAGTAAAGAAAAATGAATGTGAAAAAAGTTGCTAGGAATGCCGAGAATGTGAAAGAATTGGCGCGGATCATAGCTCCTGTTGTTTAAAATCGAGACTTCGAACGAATTGAAACCCATTGGGCCGATTTCTGGACATTCACTTGCTTTAGTAATTTCACCCTTCAAAATGAGGGCGTGCAATAATCATACGACAAATCCGTAGCCTCCAAGATCATTTTTTTCTAAATTTCATAAAATAAAAATAACTTCATTGTTGGTTAAGGAAGGGGAGCGAGGTCAGCCAAGTGGTGGTGGTGGTAGTGGTGGTGACGACATCGAACTACTTGGTTAGCGACCTGTGACCCCGTTGGATAATCTTGGGAATAACTGACAATTTTACGTTAAATGACCAGTGAGCGAATGGCCCTCATCACTGCTTCACCCGCCGTAAACATGCAATAAGAAACAGCTGTTGCGTAAGAAGCGGAAACCCAGTCTGGACGAAGTGGCAGTAACTGCACGTGAGGTCTGAAGAACCATGAATTCCAAGACACGGAGAATGCTCCATTAAATATTATTGAGATTCCTAAGGAATGCGTTCTGCAAACCACTATCGGGCCGGTAGACGATGACGCAAATTGAAGCGGTTTGTTTGAACGTGTTGCAACCACAGATCTGTGTTCTCGGAAGTGTCCCCATCACTGCCTTTCGAGAAACATTAGGATACAAGTTTCATGCATGTGACCAAAACTGCGACAGAGTCATGGAAGTATGAATCACAAGTCTATCAGTTGGCCTTTCACGTTCGTGGGGCAAATCATTTCCGGTCACCGAATAAAGGGATGTTTCACGCAATTGGCTTTTCGTCATACAAAGGGAAATATCCCCTTCATCAGCCCGGCTCCTTGACTGTATGGTCAGCGTAGTGCTCTTCGGTTCGCAGCGACCCGAGGTCGATTCCCGGCCTGCTCGAGGATTTTAGCCGCGTTTGGTTAATTGTTCTCGCTCGAGAGCTGGGTGTTTGTGATCGTGCAACACACACTACACTACCAACAACTACAGACACACACAATAGTGAATGCGTCCCTCTTCATAGGGTTGGTGTCAGGAGGGCATCCGACCGTAAACTGGGCTCAATCCACATCCTGACCGCAAATATATATATTTTATAAGTTGCTTTATGTCGCACCGTCACAGATATGTATTATGGCGACGATGGTACAGGAAAGGACTAGGAGTGGGAAGGAAGTGGCCGTGGCCTTAATTAAGGTAGAGCCCCAGCATTCGCTTGGTGTGAAAATAAGAAACCACGGAAAACCATCTTCAGGGCTGCCAACAGTGAAGTTCGAACCCACTATCTCACGAATACTGGATACTGGCCGCACTTAAGCGACTGCAGCTATCGAGCTCGGTCGCGAATAACTGTGAAAAGGCTATGAAAGACGAAGTATTGTCTTCATTTTGACGCCAGTGAATTGAGATTCTCTTTTATACTTTCAAGGGCATCGGGCAGCAATTATTCATCATCATTCGTTTCAAGCATATAGGCCTAACTAGCGTAGGAAATGCATCAAATTTGCGATTTGCAACTCAACGCGACCATACATTTAATTTCTGTATGGTTGTCTCAGTGTTGCCCTGAACGGTAAATACGGTCATATCTGGACCCTGAAGACTGGAATTCAGTGCATCTAAAAAGCTGAATATGTCAGAAATGTATGCAACATTGGAACGCAAGGAAACCGTTAAGCGGCCTCTTAATTCAAATGTTGATGACCATACTGCAGCCTAAAAACCTTAGTGAATGGGTGTAGTGCTTCCATTAAATTTCTTTCTTTCTTCTTCTTCTTTCTTAATCTGTTTACCCTCAAGGGTCGGTTTTTCCCTCGTACTCAGCGAGGGAACCCACCTCTACCGCCTCAAGGGCAGTGTCCTGGAGCGTCAGACTTTGGGTCGGGGGATAAAACTCGGAAGGATGACCAGTACCTCGCCTAGGTGGCCTCATCTGCTATGCTGAACAGTGGCCTTGTGGAGGGATGGGAAGATTGGAAGGGACAGGCAAGGTAGAGCGAAGGAAGCGGCCGTGGCCTTAAGTTTACATGGAGGAGAAGTGGGAAACCACGGAAAACCACTTCGAGGACGGCTGAGGTGGGAATTCAACCTACCTCTGTTCAGTTGACCTCCCGAGGCTGAGTGGACCCCGTTCCAGCCCTCGTACTACTTTTCAAATTTCGTTGCAGAGCCGGAAATCGAACCCGGGCCTCCGGGGTTGGCAGCTCATCACGCTAACAACTGCACCACAGAGGTGGACACTCGATTAAATTTGCAACTCAAAATATTCACTTGATTTCATACCTTCAATTATCAGTTCATTTATATTACCCGCCATTTCTTCAATACGGCTTTTCACTGTAGTACCAAACAAGAATATAGTAGTACATTATGCAACAAGCCTATAGGCCTCATGCCAATAATTAAGACACGAGTATGTTTATAAAACAAGCGTCTTAATTACAATTATAGGCGAGTTGCATAAGACTGTTTATGCTCAATTATAATTATAACTCTATATTTTAAATATTCATAAATTTCTGTCGAGATGTCGCTTGACAGTTGAGTTGGCTAAATGGTCAGTGTACTGGCCTTCGGTTCAGAGGGTCCCGGGTTCGATTCCCGGCCGGGTCGGGGATTTTAACCTTCATCGGTTAATTCCAATAGCCCGGGGGATGGGTGTTTGTGCTGCCCCCAACATCCCTGCATCTCACACACCACACATAACACTATCCTCCACCACACTAACACGCAGTTACCTACACGTGGCAGATGCCGCCCACCCTCAACTGAGGGTCTGCCTTACAAGGGCTGCACTCGGCTAGAAATAGCCACACGAAATTAATTAATACTGAACAGAGCGCAGAGCGCATGTTCTGGGTTATTGATTTTCCGTGAGTGGATCAGAGACCTTGACAATGTCACATGTTTTCAAAGCGTTGATAGAAGGTTATCATAATGAAGCTTTATTTCGAATACAAATTGTTCATTGTACAGATGGTGAAGTGAATTTGCGGGAATGTGCCGTGTGGTTGTGGAATATTGGAAGTAGAAGGTGCATTGATGTTAATATGTGTGTCTGACATGTTTGCTTTTGCTATCCTTACCTAATTGGTCAAACAGTTGTATCATAACTAAAATCTGAACTCTGATTGGTGGAGAACCTGTATCATACTGAAACTTGAACTATAATGAGCCCCATTAAGTTTTCTGGCATATAATGTTTATATTTCGGTATCGTCGAGCATAAAATATATATTTCAAATACTTCCCATCAAACATGGTATTTGTTATAATTTCAACTGAAGGAAGAAGTACCTGTTCTCCGATCGTATGTGGCTGTCCCTCCTTTGCAATCTTATGCGATGTTAACCAGTCAGACATTTATCCTATAATTATATAGTAATAGTATATAGTAATACTAATCCCGTGAGATCTCCGAAGTTAAGCAACATTGGACGTGGTCAAGATTTGGATGGGTTGCCACGCGCTGTTCGTGGGTGGGGGGTAAGGGAACGAAGGAGCGGAAAGGAACTGGCCACCCTAGTAAACTTCGGCCCAGACACACCTCTGCGGATATTCGGACCTGCCTCCGGGCTGAATACACCCTTACCTTGCATGGTACTAGTGTTGTGCAAAACACGTTCTATGCGCGGTTCATATTTGTCGAGTATGGTTATGAGTGTCCGCCTCTGTGGTGTAGTGGTTAGCGTGATTAGCTGCCACCCCTGGAGGTCCGGGTACGAGGGCTGGAACGGGGTCCACTCAGCCTCGGGAGGTCAACTGAGTAGAGGTGGGTTCGATTCCCACCTCAGCCATCCTGGAAGTGGTTTTCCGTGGTTTCCCACTTCTCCTCCAGGCAAATGCCGGGATGGTACCTAACTTAAGGCCACGGCCGCTTCCTTCCCTCTTCCTTGCCTACCCAATCCAAACTTCCCATCCCTCCACTAGGACCCTGTTCAGCATAGCAGGTGCGGCCGCCTGGGCGAGTTACTGGTCATTCTCCCCAGTTGTATCCCCCCGACCCAAAGTCTGAATCTCCAGGACACTGCCCTTGAGGCGGTAGAGGTGGGATCCCTCGCTGAGTCCGGGGGAAAAACCGACCCTGGAGGGTAAACAGATTACGAACGAATGGTTATGAGTATGGCCCGGAGATTTATGACCTAAAAATGTTAAAAATATGCAAGCATTTATGACCTAAAATGTATTAAAATATGACGATATATATAACTTAAACATTTTTTGGTCACATTTTCGAAATCTTCAAAATTTTACTTTTACTTTTATTTTTAAAATCCAGAATATTCAATAATAATAAATAATTAATAATATTAATTTATTATTATATTTTGAATTTAATTAATTACTCATTCCAGAGGTAACTCTCGACTCTGCACAAAATGAATTAAATGCCACATTTTGATGGGCGATCAGAAAGAACTGTGTGTTGTGTTTGAGTCATCAGTCCATAGATTGGTTTGATGCAGGTCTCCATACCACCCTATACTGGGCTTACCTTTTCATTTTTACGTAACTATTGCACCCTATATCTGCTCTAATCTGCTTGCCATATCCATATCTTGAACTACCCCTAACGTTCTTACCACCTACACTTCCTTCAAAAACCAACTGAACAAGTCCTGGGTGTCTTGAGATGTGTCCTATCATTCTATCACTCTCTCTCGTCAAATTTAGCCAAATCAACCTCCTTTCAGCAATTCGATTCAGTATCTCTGTATTCGTGGTTCGATCTATCCATCTCACCTTCAGCATTCTTCTGTAACACCACATTTCAAGAGCTTCTATTCTCTTTCTTTCTGAGCTAGTTATCGTCCATGTTTCACTTCCATACAACGGCACAATCCTAACGAAAGTCTTCAAAATTGTTTCCAATTTCTACTAGGCCCCTATATCAATGTTCGAAGTGAGTAAATTTATTTTCTTAAGAAAGCTCTTCCTTGCTTGTGCTAGTCTGCATTTTATGTCCTTCCTACTAGTGCCATCGTTAGTTATTTTACTACCCAAGTAACAATATTCATCTACTTCCTTTAGGACTTCATTTCCTAATCTAATATTTCCTCCATCGCCTGCCTTCGTTCGACTGCACTCCATTACTTTTGTTTTGGACTTATACAGGGTGAAGCGAAATTCGCGCACTCGGGCGTCGCAGCGCGACTCCTCGCATGCCACCAATAAAAAAATGTCTCTCTGGAAACTTCGTCCTGCGAGTATATCCGGCAGAAAAAGGACGTTGAAGAGTGGCAAGCTGGCAACACTGTAACCACATGTACAGTAACTACCTCTGTCAGCACGTGTGAGCCGTTCTGTACAGGTGGTGCAGTGGGTGGAGTTTTGGGTTAGCAAGCAGGGGGTCGAGGGGTCGATCCTGGGTTGAGGCGTATGTTTTTTTATTTCGTAAATGTAGTCGAGGTGGTATGGTATCTGGCATCTTAATCGTCAAGAGCGATTGCAGCGGGTCCTATAGAACCCATTTGCACTTAGATACTACGATCCTAGAAATGGACGAACAATCGTTTTCATTGGTCAGCTTTGCAAGACGCCTTTTTCCACGCTGTGGGCGTGAATTAATTCGCTGTTGACGATTAAAATGCCAGATACCACACCACCTGGACTACATTTACGAAATAAAAAACATACGCCTCAACCCAGTATCGACCCCTCGACCTCATGCTTGCTAACCCAAAACTCTACCCACTGCACCACTTGTACAGAACGACTGGTCGATGCTGACAGAGGTAGTTACTGTACATGTGGTTACACTGTTGCCAGCTTGCCACTCTTCAACGTCCTTTTTCTGCCGCATATACTCGCAGGACGAACTTTTGTGACAGACATTTTTTGATTGCTGGCATGCGAGGAGTCGCGCTGCGACGCCCGAGTGCTCGAATTTCGCTTCATCCCGTATACTTTCATCTTGTACTCCTTACCCAAGACTTCGTCCGTACCATTCAGCCACTTCTAGAGATCTTCTTCAGTCTCAGATAAAATAAAAATATCATCGGTAAATCTCAAGGTTTTGATTTCCTCTCCTTGGATTGTGATTCCCTTTCCAAATTCCGCTTTGATTTCCTTTACTGCCTGTTCAACGTAAACATTGAACAGGAGGGGAGACAAAGTGTAGGTTTGCCTCACTCCTTTCTGTATTGCTGCATCATTTTCAAAGCCCTCAATTCTTCGTTCTTGGTATCTGATCCCAATCACCTTCAGAATCTTAAATAGCTTGGTCCAATCAACATTATCGAATGCTTTTTCTCGATCTACGAACGCTATGTAAGTGGGCTTGTCCTTCTTAATTCGATTCTCTAAGATCAGACGTAAAGTCAGGATTGCCTCACGTGTTCCTACATTTCTTCTGAAGTAAAATTGATCTTCTCCCAACTCAGCTTCAACTTGTCTTTCCAATCGTCTGTAAATAACACCTGTTAAAACTTTGCAGGTATGAGATACCAAACTGATGGTGCGGTAGTTTTCACACTTGTCAGCACCAGCTTTCTTGGGAATAGGTATAACATCATCATCATCATCATCATCATCATCATCCACTTACCCTCCAAGGTCGGCTTTTCCCTCGGACACATCGAGCGATCCCACCTCTACCGCCTCAAGGGCAGTGTCCTGGAGCTTCAGACTCTTGGTCGGGGATACAACTGGGGAGAATGACCAGTACCTCGCCCAGGCGGCCTCACCTGCTATGCTGAACAGGGGCCTTGTGTAGGGATGGGAAGATTGGAAGGGATAGGCAAGGAAGAGGGAAGGAAGCGGCCGTGGCCTTAAGTTAGGTACCATCCCGGCATTCGCCTGGAGGAGAAGTGGGAAACCACGGAAAACCACTTCCAGAATGGCTGAGATGGGAATCGAACCCACCTCTACTCAGTTGACCTCCCGAGGCTGAGTGGACCCCGTTCCAGCCCTCATACCACTTTTCAAATTTCGTGGCAGAG
This sequence comes from Anabrus simplex, assembly GCF_040414725.1. Taxonomy (NCBI): domain Eukaryota; kingdom Metazoa; phylum Arthropoda; class Insecta; order Orthoptera; family Tettigoniidae; genus Anabrus; species Anabrus simplex. The sequence goes on from NC_090266.1 coordinate 805,451,704, forward strand.
CCGGGAATCGAACCCGGGCCTCCGGGGGTGGCAGCTAATCACGCTAACCACTACACCACAGAGGCGGACTGGTATAACAACATTCTGCCGAAAATCGGATGGCACTTCTCCTGTCTCATATATCTTACACACTAAATGGAATAAAATTGCCATGCTGATTTCTCCTAAGGCAGTCAGTAATTCAGAGGGAATGTCATCAATTCCAGGTGCCTTGTTCCTATTTAGGTTTCTAACAAATCTGTCAAACTCTGACCTCAAAATTGGGTCTCCCATTTCATCAGCATCGACAGCCTCTTCTTGGTCCAGAACGAAATCATCTACATCTTTACATTGATACAACTGTTGGATATGTTCCTGTCATCTTTCTGCTTTGTCTTCTTTCTCTAGAAGTGGCTTTCCATCTCAGCTCATAATATTCATACATCCAGATTTCCTTTCTCCAAAGGTTTCCTTGATTTTCCTGTATGCAGCATCTACCTTTCTTAGGACCATACAATCTTCGACATTCTTGCACTTCTCCTTCAGCCATTCTTCCTTAGCTACCTTGCACTTTCTATCCACTTCATTCTTCAATCGCCTGTATTCTTTTCTGCCCTCTTCATTTTTAGCATTATATTTTCGTCGTTCATCAATGAGGTTTAGTATCTCCGAGCTCGATAGCTGCAGTCGCTTAAGTGCGGCCAGTATCCAGTATTCGGGAGATAGTAGGTTCGAATCCCACTGTCGGCAGCCCTGAAAATGGTTTTCCGTAGGAAATGCATCAAATTTGCGATTTGCAACTCAACGCGACCATACATTTAATTTCTGTATGGTTGTCTCAGTGTTGCCCTGAACGGTAAATACGGTCATATCTGGACCCTGAAGACTGGAATTCAGTGCATCTAAAAAGCTGAATATGTCAGAAATGTATGCAACATTGGAACGCAAGGAAACCGTTAAGCGGCCTCTTAATTCAAATGTTGATGACCATACTGCAGCCTAAAAACCTTAGTGAATGGGTGTAGTGCTTCCATTAAATTTCTTTCTTTCTTCTTCTTCTTTCTTAATCTGTTTACCCTCAAGGGTCGGTTTTTCCCTCGTACTCAGCGAGGGAACCCACCTCTACCGCCTCAAGGGCAGTGTCCTGGAGCGTCAGACTTTGGGTCGGGGGATAAAACTCGGAAGGATGACCAGTACCTCGCCTAGGTGGCCTCATCTGCTATGCTGAACAGTGGCCTTGTGGAGGGATGGGAAGATTGGAAGGGACAGGCAAGGTAGAGCGAAGGAAGCGGCCGTGGCCTTAAGTTTACATGGAGGAGAAGTGGGAAACCACGGAAAACCACTTCGAGGACGGCTGAGGTGGGAATTCAACCTACCTCTGTTCAGTTGACCTCCCGAGGCTGAGTGGACCCCGTTCCAGCCCTCGTACTACTTTTCAAATTTCGTTGCAGAGCCGGAAATCGAACCCGGGCCTCCGGGGTTGGCAGCTCATCACGCTAACAACTGCACCACAGAGGTGGACACTCGATTAAATTTGCAACTCAAAATATTCACTTGATTTCATACCTTCAATTATCAGTTCATTTATATTACCCGCCATTTCTTCAATACGGCTTTTCACTGTAGTACCAAACAAGAATATAGTAGTACATTATGCAACAAGCCTATAGGCCTCATGCCAATAATTAAGACACGAGTATGTTTATAAAACAAGCGTCTTAATTACAATTATAGGCGAGTTGCATAAGACTGTTTATGCTCAATTATAATTATAACTCTATATTTTAAATATTCATAAATTTCTGTCGAGATGTCGCTTGACAGTTGAGTTGGCTAAATGGTCAGTGTACTGGCCTTCGGTTCAGAGGGTCCCGGGTTCGATTCCCGGCCGGGTCGGGGATTTTAACCTTCATCGGTTAATTCCAATAGCCCGGGGGATGGGTGTTTGTGCTGCCCCCAACATCCCTGCATCTCACACACCACACATAACACTATCCTCCACCACACTAACACGCAGTTACCTACACGTGGCAGATGCCGCCCACCCTCAACTGAGGGTCTGCCTTACAAGGGCTGCACTCGGCTAGAAATAGCCACACGAAATTAATTAATACTGAACAGAGCGCAGAGCGCATGTTCTGGGTTATTGATTTTCCGTGAGTGGATCAGAGACCTTGACAATGTCACATGTTTTCAAAGCGTTGATAGAAGGTTATCATAATGAAGCTTTATTTCGAATACAAATTGTTCATTGTACAGATGGTGAAGTGAATTTGCGGGAATGTGCCGTGTGGTTGTGGAATATTGGAAGTAGAAGGTGCATTGATGTTAATATGTGTGTCTGACATGTTTGCTTTTGCTATCCTTACCTAATTGGTCAAACAGTTGTATCATAACTAAAATCTGAACTCTGATTGGTGGAGAACCTGTATCATACTGAAACTTGAACTATAATGAGCCCCATTAAGTTTTCTGGCATATAATGTTTATATTTCGGTATCGTCGAGCATAAAATATATATTTCAAATACTTCCCATCAAACATGGTATTTGTTATAATTTCAACTGAAGGAAGAAGTACCTGTTCTCCGATCGTATGTGGCTGTCCCTCCTTTGCAATCTTATGCGATGTTAACCAGTCAGACATTTATCCTATAATTATATAGTAATAGTATATAGTAATACTAATCCCGTGAGATCTCCGAAGTTAAGCAACATTGGACGTGGTCAAGATTTGGATGGGTTGCCACGCGCTGTTCGTGGGTGGGGGGTAAGGGAACGAAGGAGCGGAAAGGAACTGGCCACCCTAGTAAACTTCGGCCCAGACACACCTCTGCGGATATTCGGACCTGCCTCCGGGCTGAATACACCCTTACCTTGCATGGTACTAGTGTTGTGCAAAACACGTTCTATGCGCGGTTCATATTTGTCGAGTATGGTTATGAGTGTCCGCCTCTGTGGTGTAGTGGTTAGCGTGATTAGCTGCCACCCCTGGAGGTCCGGGTACGAGGGCTGGAACGGGGTCCACTCAGCCTCGGGAGGTCAACTGAGTAGAGGTGGGTTCGATTCCCACCTCAGCCATCCTGGAAGTGGTTTTCCGTGGTTTCCCACTTCTCCTCCAGGCAAATGCCGGGATGGTACCTAACTTAAGGCCACGGCCGCTTCCTTCCCTCTTCCTTGCCTACCCAATCCAAACTTCCCATCCCTCCACTAGGACCCTGTTCAGCATAGCAGGTGCGGCCGCCTGGGCGAGTTACTGGTCATTCTCCCCAGTTGTATCCCCCCGACCCAAAGTCTGAATCTCCAGGACACTGCCCTTGAGGCGGTAGAGGTGGGATCCCTCGCTGAGTCCGGGGGAAAAACCGACCCTGGAGGGTAAACAGATTACGAACGAATGGTTATGAGTATGGCCCGGAGATTTATGACCTAAAAATGTTAAAAATATGCAAGCATTTATGACCTAAAATGTATTAAAATATGACGATATATATAACTTAAACATTTTTTGGTCACATTTTCGAAATCTTCAAAATTTTACTTTTACTTTTATTTTTAAAATCCAGAATATTCAATAATAATAAATAATTAATAATATTAATTTATTATTATATTTTGAATTTAATTAATTACTCATTCCAGAGGTAACTCTCGACTCTGCACAAAATGAATTAAATGCCACATTTTGATGGGCGATCAGAAAGAACTGTGTGTTGTGTTTGAGTCATCAGTCCATAGATTGGTTTGATGCAGGTCTCCATACCACCCTATACTGGGCTTACCTTTTCATTTTTACGTAACTATTGCACCCTATATCTGCTCTAATCTGCTTGCCATATCCATATCTTGAACTACCCCTAACGTTCTTACCACCTACACTTCCTTCAAAAACCAACTGAACAAGTCCTGGGTGTCTTGAGATGTGTCCTATCATTCTATCACTCTCTCTCGTCAAATTTAGCCAAATCAACCTCCTTTCAGCAATTCGATTCAGTATCTCTGTATTCGTGGTTCGATCTATCCATCTCACCTTCAGCATTCTTCTGTAACACCACATTTCAAGAGCTTCTATTCTCTTTCTTTCTGAGCTAGTTATCGTCCATGTTTCACTTCCATACAACGGCACAATCCTAACGAAAGTCTTCAAAATTGTTTCCAATTTCTACTAGGCCCCTATATCAATGTTCGAAGTGAGTAAATTTATTTTCTTAAGAAAGCTCTTCCTTGCTTGTGCTAGTCTGCATTTTATGTCCTTCCTACTAGTGCCATCGTTAGTTATTTTACTACCCAAGTAACAATATTCATCTACTTCCTTTAGGACTTCATTTCCTAATCTAATATTTCCTCCATCGCCTGCCTTCGTTCGACTGCACTCCATTACTTTTGTTTTGGACTTATACAGGGTGAAGCGAAATTCGCGCACTCGGGCGTCGCAGCGCGACTCCTCGCATGCCACCAATAAAAAAATGTCTCTCTGGAAACTTCGTCCTGCGAGTATATCCGGCAGAAAAAGGACGTTGAAGAGTGGCAAGCTGGCAACACTGTAACCACATGTACAGTAACTACCTCTGTCAGCACGTGTGAGCCGTTCTGTACAGGTGGTGCAGTGGGTGGAGTTTTGGGTTAGCAAGCAGGGGGTCGAGGGGTCGATCCTGGGTTGAGGCGTATGTTTTTTTATTTCGTAAATGTAGTCGAGGTGGTATGGTATCTGGCATCTTAATCGTCAAGAGCGATTGCAGCGGGTCCTATAGAACCCATTTGCACTTAGATACTACGATCCTAGAAATGGACGAACAATCGTTTTCATTGGTCAGCTTTGCAAGACGCCTTTTTCCACGCTGTGGGCGTGAATTAATTCGCTGTTGACGATTAAAATGCCAGATACCACACCACCTGGACTACATTTACGAAATAAAAAACATACGCCTCAACCCAGTATCGACCCCTCGACCTCATGCTTGCTAACCCAAAACTCTACCCACTGCACCACTTGTACAGAACGACTGGTCGATGCTGACAGAGGTAGTTACTGTACATGTGGTTACACTGTTGCCAGCTTGCCACTCTTCAACGTCCTTTTTCTGCCGCATATACTCGCAGGACGAACTTTTGTGACAGACATTTTTTGATTGCTGGCATGCGAGGAGTCGCGCTGCGACGCCCGAGTGCTCGAATTTCGCTTCATCCCGTATACTTTCATCTTGTACTCCTTACCCAAGACTTCGTCCGTACCATTCAGCCACTTCTAGAGATCTTCTTCAGTCTCAGATAAAATAAAAATATCATCGGTAAATCTCAAGGTTTTGATTTCCTCTCCTTGGATTGTGATTCCCTTTCCAAATTCCGCTTTGATTTCCTTTACTGCCTGTTCAACGTAAACATTGAACAGGAGGGGAGACAAAGTGTAGGTTTGCCTCACTCCTTTCTGTATTGCTGCATCATTTTCAAAGCCCTCAATTCTTCGTTCTTGGTATCTGATCCCAATCACCTTCAGAATCTTAAATAGCTTGGTCCAATCAACATTATCGAATGCTTTTTCTCGATCTACGAACGCTATGTAAGTGGGCTTGTCCTTCTTAATTCGATTCTCTAAGATCAGACGTAAAGTCAGGATTGCCTCACGTGTTCCTACATTTCTTCTGAAGTAAAATTGATCTTCTCCCAACTCAGCTTCAACTTGTCTTTCCAATCGTCTGTAAATAACACCTGTTAAAACTTTGCAGGTATGAGATACCAAACTGATGGTGCGGTAGTTTTCACACTTGTCAGCACCAGCTTTCTTGGGAATAGGTATAACATCATCATCATCATCATCATCATCATCATCCACTTACCCTCCAAGGTCGGCTTTTCCCTCGGACACATCGAGCGATCCCACCTCTACCGCCTCAAGGGCAGTGTCCTGGAGCTTCAGACTCTTGGTCGGGGATACAACTGGGGAGAATGACCAGTACCTCGCCCAGGCGGCCTCACCTGCTATGCTGAACAGGGGCCTTGTGTAGGGATGGGAAGATTGGAAGGGATAGGCAAGGAAGAGGGAAGGAAGCGGCCGTGGCCTTAAGTTAGGTACCATCCCGGCATTCGCCTGGAGGAGAAGTGGGAAACCACGGAAAACCACTTCCAGAATGGCTGAGATGGGAATCGAACCCACCTCTACTCAGTTGACCTCCCGAGGCTGAGTGGACCCCGTTCCAGCCCTCATACCACTTTTCAAATTTCGTGGCAGAGCCGGGAATCGAACCCGGGCCTCCGGGGGTGGCAGCTAATCACGCTAACCACTACACCACAGAGGCGGACTGGTATAACAACATTCTGCCGAAAATCGGATGGCACTTCTCCTGTCTCATATATCTTACACACTAAATGGAATAAAATTGCCATGCTGATTTCTCCTAAGGCAGTCAGTAATTCAGAGGGAATGTCATCAATTCCAGGTGCCTTGTTCCTATTTAGGTTTCTAACAAATCTGTCAAACTCTGACCTCAAAATTGGGTCTCCCATTTCATCAGCATCGACAGCCTCTTCTTGGTCCAGAACGAAATCATCTACATCTTTACATTGATACAACTGTTGGATATGTTCCTGTCATCTTTCTGCTTTGTCTTCTTTCTCTAGAAGTGGCTTTCCATCTCAGCTCATAATATTCATACATCCAGATTTCCTTTCTCCAAAGGTTTCCTTGATTTTCCTGTATGCAGCATCTACCTTTCTTAGGACCATACAATCTTCGACATTCTTGCACTTCTCCTTCAGCCATTCTTCCTTAGCTACCTTGCACTTTCTATCCACTTCATTCTTCAATCGCCTGTATTCTTTTCTGCCCTCTTCATTTTTAGCATTATATTTTCGTCGTTCATCAATGAGGTTTAGTATCTCCGAGCTCGATAGCTGCAGTCGCTTAAGTGCGGCCAGTATCCAGTATTCGGGAGATAGTAGGTTCGAATCCCACTGTCGGCAGCCCTGAAAATGGTTTTCCGTGGTTTCCCATTTTCACACCAGGCAAATGCTGGGGTTGTACCTTAATTAAGGCCACGGTCGCTTATTTCCCACTCCTAGCCCTTTCCTGTCCCATCGTCGCCGTAAGACCTATCTCTGTCGGTGCGACGTAAAACAACTAGCAAAAAAAATGATCTTTTCTTCCTTCCTAACATTTCTTCAGCAGCTCTACTGACTTCTTTTTTTTCATGATTATCCACTCTTCCTCTATTGTGTTTCCTTCAGCCTCTTCATTTCGTCCTTGTGCAACATGTTCCTTGAAACAATCCCACACACTCTTTCCTTTCAACTTGTCTAGATCCCATCTTCTTGCATTCCTTCCTTTCTTCAATTTCTTCAACTTCAGATGGCATTTCATGACCAACAAGTTGTGGTCAGTGTCCACGTCTGCTCCTGGGAAAGTTTTGCAATGCAACACCTGGTTTCTGAATCTCTGCCTAATCATAATGAAGTCTATTTGATACCTTCCAGTGTCTCCTGGTCTCGCACACGTATACAGCCGTCGTCAATTATCTAGACTGCCACTCTTGTAACTTCCGAAAGGCTGCCACCCCCACCATTCCTTAGTCTGGTCTCTCAACTGATACCCATCCGATATGGTTGCACCTGTGGGTCGGGTATCTGCTTCATTGGGACACGTAAGGCTCTCCACCGCGGCAAGGTCACATGGTTCGCAGGGAGAATTACAACAGCAAATTACATATAGTTTAAAGTTTTCAAATAGGAACGATCTTCTATTTTCACGCAACATTGACTTGTAACGGAAAGAAGACCGCTCGACATCGCAGGGTGTTACCGGGCCATGTTTGAAATACATCAAATCATTAGAGTTCAATTGAGGCTCACTATTCTGTCACTTTCTGTACAGCTTACTCTCCTAATTCACATACATATATATTTCTAAGGTCCGCCTCTGTGGTGTAGTGGTTAGCGTGATTAGCTGCCACCCCCGGAGGCCCGGGTTCGATTCCCGGCTCTGCCACGAAAATTTGAAAAGTGGTACGAGGGCTGGAACGGGGTCCACTCAGCCTCGGGAGGTCAACTGAGTAGAGGTGGGTTCGATTCCCACCACAGCCATCCTCGAAGTGGTTTTCCGTGGTTTCCCACTTCTCCTCCAGGCGAATGCCGGGATGGTACCTAACTTAAGGCCACGGCCGCTTCCTTCCCTCTTCCTTGTCTATCCCTTCCAATCTCCCCATCCCTCCACAAGACCCCTGTTCAGCATAGCAGGTGAGGCCGCCTGGGCGAGGTACATGTCATTCTCCCCAGTTGTATCCCCGACCAAGAGTCTGAAGCTCCAGGACACTGCCCTTGAGGCGGTAGAGGTGGGATCCCTCGCTGAGTCCGAGGGAAAAAGCCGAACCTGGAGGGTAAACAAATGATGATGATGATGATGATATATTTCTGAGAAAGATAATGTTAGAAATTACAGACAATAATTAGGAGATGTGAAAAATCCGTATTTGGGACGACTGAAAGCAGATATGCGAAAATGGAATAAAAAGATAAAAATATAAAAAACACGAGAATTCACGAGAAAATGTGACTAGGCCCATAACACAAAAAAATTACTGAAAATGACAAAAAAGAGCCAAAATATGACTTTATATGACCCGTAAAAATTGCATAACTTCAGTCACCGTAGATAAAATCATGCTTAACTTGTATTTTCCATGGAAATAACATAAAGAAACAAAATATGATATGTCATAAATATCTGGGCCCTAGTTATGACCTAATTTGCTTCGACCTTGCCCCTTGATAGTTGCTCCAGCCGAGCTGAGTGGTTCAGACGGTTGAGGCGCTGGCCTTCTGGCCCCAACTTGGCAGGTTCGATCCTGGCTCAGTCCGGTGGTATTTGGAGGTGCTCAAATACGTCAGCCTCGTATCGATAGATTTACAGGCACGTAAAAGAACTCATGCGTGACAAAATTCCGGCACATCGGCGTCTCTGAAAAACCGTAAAAAAGTAGTTAGTGGGACGTAAAGCGAATAACATTATTATTGATACTGGCTTCTTCACGCGCTGCCTGAGTCACAGGTACAGATGTGCTCGCCTCCCTCCGTCCTTGCTTAGCCGTACTCTGTTAGGTTTGTCTCGCGTAACTTTATCTCTCGAAAGTCCGGTTCCATGGCTAAATGGTTAGCGTGCTGGCCTTTGGTCACGGGGGTCCCGGGTTCGATTCCTGGTAGGGTCGGGAATTTTAACCATCATTGGTTCATTTCGCTGGCACGGGTGCTGGGTGTGTGTGTCTTCATCATCATTTCATCCTCATCACGACGCGCAGGTCGCCTACGGGAGTCAAATCAAAAGACCTGCATCTGGCGAGCCGAACTTGTCCTCGGATCCTCCAGGCACAAGAAGCCATACGCCATTTCATTTCATATCTCGAAATATTACGCACTTCGGTCTATGGTGGACTCATAACCGGGCACGGAACTGTCAATAATTTAACTCATATTTTATACTATGCTTCTACGCTATACTGGGAGAAATGGTTGAGCGCCTTACCAGCTCTGCCAATCAGCGAGACCAAACATAGTTCACTTCATTCTACGATGGGAAGTCAATAATTAACATTGTTTACTGCATCAGTGGTTTTCCACGAGTGTGCCGTGAGATTCGTTAAGTATGCCGCGAAACTTTCGAGACTCTGTGATATTGCTGGTAAGAATGAAGTTATGTCACGCATTATTTATTTTAGAAACGAAACAAGACAGAGAAAACTATTGGAAAATCCACAGCCTGTTTCCAATCATTTGACTGGGTTAGGAATGGAATGAATGAAGCCCCAATCTAGCGGCGAGGATAGGAATCGTGCCGGCTGCCAAAGCCTGTCGCACTCCTCTGGGGCAATGGCTAATGACTGACAAATGAAATGATACTGGAGAGTGTTGCTGGAATGAAAAATGACAGGCAAACCGGAGTACCCGGAGAAAATCCTGTCCTGCCTCCGCTTTGTCCAGCACAAATCTCACATGGAGTGACTGGGATTTGAACCACGGAACCCAGAGGTGAGAGGCCGGCGCACTGCCGCCTGAGCCGCGGAGGCTCAGAGAAAACTATGCAACTACTGCAGACTATTGAAATACTGAACAGATAAACGTTGACTCAACTAAGTGTAAATAACAAGGATAATGGGCGCCACCTGCAAAACAATTGCAGGAATATTTAATTATGTAGAGCAACGAGCCACTCCCTCTCCCAAGACGACGGTCATCAGGCTGACGAGGCTCCAGACTTGCTTTATAACCTTACCTGTTGCTATATAACCCCTGAAATTAAATTTGGGTAACATGCCAGGTTCAGCCTTACTCCACTGACAAAAGACTCACTTAAAGTTTGATTCTATGACTTTACTCCCAGAATAAGAACTATTATGTGACAAACACCAACAAAAATAAACACTTATGCAACCCACTTAGTGCTTGCTGTTTACATAGAGCTAATATACACAATACTACCCAACAAAATCATCTCTTCACGAGATTTACTCGTTTACCGTCTACAAAGGCAAATTACACATCATTAAAATCATCACTAAAAATAGAACATCATTATACTTTTAACATACCTCCAGGTAAGAGCCCCACTGCACTCCACTGTTACCGTGAATCCTAATCTGGTAGAGAAAAGTACGACGACTATTTCTCTACATATGGATGCAACCTTCTTTACTAACAGCATCCCTAACCTTATTTACACTTCTTCGTCGTCTTGAATTCTTTCCAATTGCTGGCTGGACAGAAAGCGTTACATGTCCGGAGGCAAGCAAACAGCAAAATTCTCCATCAACTGAAGCTGCATACTCGGGTGACAAGTTCCAAACAAATACTTTCTTTTACAGAAAGTCCACTGCAAAGCCGGTCAGTCGTTGAGATTATACCATGTTCACTCCGTATCAAATACTCACGAACAATAGCAGATCGTATAGCAAACTGCGCAAATACGTCGCTCCCGCAGACCAGTACAAAAGAGAAACACACAGTATCAGCATCAGAGTCAGAACAGAATGAGAATGAGAATCAGAATCAGAATAACTCGCCGCACACGCGTACACACTTATATATGCTTGCTACACGTGGTTATCGCGTCCTGAAAAGTTTACTGGTAGCAACGCTCACACCGGCACTTCTTCCCGCGTCACTCTGTCAACCCATACCTCGCTCAAAACAAAGCCCTCGCATTGGCTATCGAATATATGATGTGACATAGACCGTCCACTCATGTATGTCCACATTGATTCACTCCAATTCTTCAACCGATACAACCTGCCGTACCCCGTGTTTTCAAGCCACTTGTTGCAACACATCCAACTGACTTCAACCGTCCTTCCCGATATAGTCGCAGTTTTCCCGGTTGCACAATCCTTACGGCTAGGCCATATTTACAGACTCTTACCCAAACGGAAATTTATACAAAATATAATGATGAACATATGCAATATTCCCTAACTATACATTCTTCTTATAATATTACGTTTTTACATGGTAAATAAACAAAATTACATGATTTTAACCTTACAAACTATATACGAAAATTTCCTAACCTAAAAACTCGGGGATCGTACATACGTACGGTTACAATACCTCCCCTTGACTTGTGAAGATTATATACAATACATCTGAGCAAATCACAGTCTTTTCAGTACAGCAGCCTACACAGCCTGTCAAAGTCACTCAGGATTTAAAGAAAATTCACATATTCTTCTTAACATACACAGAGCATCTGAACTTACAATACTTCACCTTACATACCTCTTAAGATTGTGAATATTGTGTGTACCAATCATGTCACCTTTGTTATTCAACAGGTGATAAGCACACTTGCCAACTTTCTTACCTACTGTATAAGGTCCCTGATACAATTTAAAAAACTTATGAATTTCTTTGTTGTCTGCAGATGAAATGTGTGGAACCTTTAGTAACACCTCCTCCCCTACTTCAAAACTATCTCCATGATACCTCCCCTGCTGCATCATTCTCCTATCAGCTGACTTCCTTAAATTCTGCCTCGCTAAATCAATCACCTTTGAAGATACCATTTCTGCTGAGGGTAGATCTACCCTGGTTGCCAATCTCACACAAAAACTCTCTTCCCATTCTTTCACACACAACTTACACAGACTTACATTCGGAACACATATACATTTCACAATCAAAACATCCCTCCTGTTCTGAAAACACACCACAATCGCACCTCTTTCATCAATACTCTTCCACACTTCAATGAAATCATTCGTACGATCTTCAGCATCAGATATTCCCCTCAACATACGTTTGAATCGACCTCCTGTTCTCTCATACACATTGTCACTCTCAATTTCTTTGAACTTTCTCCAAATACCAAAAAGCTTTCCAACACAATTACTCCTCATAAAATCTTCAAACCCTGAATCCCCATAATATTCACAACCACTCTTATGATTCTCATTATGCACAAAATGTGACCTAAACTCCACTTCACAAACTCTTTCACCCACAGCATCGACAGTTTTCCTCCACTCATCCTTATCGGACATACCAGCTTCAATCACCTCAATCTCATTCACACAACCCTTCTCACACTTTCCTTCACTCACACTCTCTCTCTCTTCCTGAAATCACTACTATCACTGAACTCGAGATCCCGACCATTACTACTAAATTCTCCCACTTCCATCGCTGTTCCCACTCGCACATCATTCAGGCCATCAACACTGTTGGTCTTGACCCTCTTAACGGAAGTTTCATTAATCTCAAAATCATCACTACTCAGACACATTATCGACGTAACATTAATCTCCTCAATTACATCATCCTCTACAACATGATATGTCTTCCTCAAAGACTCCTCCTCCACAAAATAATCTTCATCACCTTTACAACTAACTTCCTTTTCAATTTCTGCAACTTCCCAAAGAGCATCAATTACCACAGTGTTATCACCGTCAATTTTAGCACATAGTAGGTCCTCCGACAAATTCTCCTCCTTTTCTTCACACCCCTTACCCCCAAAATCCCTCAAATCATCACCTTCCCTCCCTACATTATCAATTCCTTTCTCCACACTACTACCCCAATCATTAGCTGCCATGCAATGCTTATCCATTAAATTACTTACCTCCTCCCCTACATTACTAATTTTATCACTTAATTCCTTCCCCTGATTACTAATTTGACTACTTAAATTATTCCCTTGATCAATCAATTTGGCCAACTGCTCCAATACTAACTTCATAAACTCATTATTACCCCCCATGCTACTATGATTTTTATCACTACCTTCCCCTTCACCCCCCATTACAATTCCATAACTTTTTCCATAGACATATTATCACTCTGAAAACTACTTTCATCAAACTTTGTGTGCTTGTGCCACAACTGCTCTCCTCATCATTAACTGACATACTTCCTTTATGCACTTTTCTCCTTCTCAAATTCATTACACTACTATTACTCTTACTATTATTCATATTCCACTGATAAAACATAGAACTCAAAACATGACAACACCGATACATAACTCCTAACACAAGCTCACTAAAACACTGGACCATATGTGCCTACCAAGGTCATATAGCAAGTCTGGATATCATTCTGCCTCACGTTGGCGGCGCCAATTGCAACTACTGCAGACTATTGAAATACTGAACAGATAAACGTTGACTCAACTAAGTGTAAATAACAAGGATAATGGGCGCCACCTGCAAAACAATTGCAGGAATATTTAATTATGTAGAGCAACGAGCCACTCCCTCTCCCAAGACGACGGTCATCAGGCTGACGAGGCTCCAGACTTGCTTTATAACCCCTGAAATTAAATTTGGGTAACATGCCAGGTTCAGCCTTACTCCACTGACAAAAGACTCACTTAAAGTTTGATTCTATGACTTTACTCCCAGAATAAGAACTATTATGTGACAAACACCAACAAAAATAAACACTTATGCAACCCACTTAGTGCTTGCTGTTTACATAGAGCTAATATACACAATACTACCCAACAAAATCATCTCTTCACGAGATTTACTCGTTTACCGTCTACAAAGGCAAATTACACATCATTAAAATCATCACTAAAAATAGAACATCATTATACTTTTAACATACCTCCAGGTAAGAGCCCCACTGCACTCCACTGTTACCGTGAATCCTAATCTGGTAGAGAAAAGTACGACGACTATTTCTCTACATATGGATGCAACCTTCTTTACTAACAGCATCCCTAACCTTATTTACACTTCTTCGTCGTCTTGAATTCTTTCCAATTGCTGGCTGGACAGAAAGCGTTACATGTCCGGAGGCAAGCAAACAGCAAAATTCTCCATCAACTGAAGCTGCATACTCGGGTGACAAGTTCCAAACAAATACTTTCTTTTACAGAAAGTCCACTGCAAAGCCGGTCAGTCGTTGAGATTATACCATGTTCACTCCGTATCAAATACTCACGAACAATAGCAGATCGTATAGCAAACTGCGCAAATACGTCGCTCCCGCAGACCAGTACAAAAGAGAAACACACAGTATCAGCATCAGAGTCAGAACAGAATGAGAATGAGAATCAGAATCAGAATAACTCGCCGCACACGCGTACACACTTATATATGCTTGCTACACGTGGTTATCGCGTCCTGAAAAGTTTACTGGTAGCAACGCTCACACCGGCACTTCTTCCCGCGTCACTCTGTCAACCCATACCTCGCTCAAAACAAAGCCCTCGCATTGGCTATCGAGTATATGATGTGACATAGACCGTCCACTCATGTATGTCCACATTGATTCACTCCAATTCTTCAACCGATACAACCTGCCGTACCCCGTGTTTTCAAGCCACTTGTTGCAACACATCCAACTGACTTCAACCGTCCTTCCCGATATAGTCGCAGTTTTCCCGGTTGCACAATCCTTACGGCTAGGCCATATTTACAGACTCTTACCCAAACGGAAATGTATACAAAATATAATGATGAACATATGCAATATTCCCTAACTATACATTCTTCTTATAATATTACGTTTTTACACGGTAAATAAACAAAATTACATGATTTTAACCTTACAAACTATATACGAAAATTTCCTAACCTAAAAACTCGGGGATCGTACATACGTACGGTTACAACTATTATAGAGCTTAAACATATAATTTATTTTATAGAGGATTTGTTGGCTTACACCTTACAATAACACAAGTAAGTTAATAATGAGAAAGTTGAGTTTGTCGTTTCGTACACGAAAGTTCAACTCGTGGTGGAATTGAAGACACACTCGTATTTTCCGTTCCACTGGTGGAAGACTACACCATTCCTTCTTCCTCTCTTATTCCCTCTGTATTGCTTAGACGACACACTTAGATTAGATTTGTTTTCACTTTTGTTATAGTTATATTCCGTCATTGGCTCATCTCTAAATTTTCTTCTTTCTTAATCAGAAACTTATCCAGATAAAATTAATGCTACAATGCATATAACAAGTTTCAAATTAAAGACTACAAAACATGCCACTACACAATTGCCGAAGGCAAACAGTGCGCGCGTAATGCCAAATTTCCCTCATTGTTGCCAACTCGCTGCCGTGGTAACTCATTGCATAGGCTAGTGTGCCGCAAATAAATGAAGGTTGGCAATCATTCTATTGGATGTATTAACACATTGCAAGAAATGAATATTCAATTATATTAACGTAAGGCATTCGATCCTTCGCCAGGTTTATTGATGCGCTTGTTCAAGCGGAAATGAACACTTACGTGCAGAAAGTGTGGTCCGAATGAAACAACCATTTAGATCGGTACTGAAATGTCAAATGGCGCCACCTTTTCCGCCGTCAACATTCTTCCGCCTCTTGCATGCTTCTAGCAACCTCCCCCAATGAATAAGCACTTCACACCCCTCCCATTACAAGCTCGAGATTCTAATCGTATTACATTGGTCTAACTGATTTCTCTGTATTTACTCTAATCACAGCAAATTTCATGAAAGGAGGCTATTTCTGGCCTCTCTTCATTAGCAAAACATCGTTCATTGGTTTACTTTTGTTTCTCCGGATTTAAGTCAGGCAAGCCATGGAGGTAAGCATGAGGACTGGGTGGAGTCAAGTTTTATATCAATATGGAAACCTTGGAGAAAAGAAAACCACTATTGTTATCTACTGGAATGGGCCATATTTTCTGCAATTTAGATTCCCCTGCCCCAGCGATAGAAGTGTTACCAGCATATCCATGACGTTGAAATGGGTAAAACCATGAAAAGTCATTTCAAGCAAGGCCGGTGGAGAAATTCAAACCCAGTAGACTCTAAATTCATGGATATAAGCATTCTGGCACTGGGATATCCTGGTCAGTAATTCGGTTTCAACCGCCTCTAAATGGCGTGATTTTCAGAAGCAATAAGCGGCTTCAGTCAGTGTACAGTACAGTGTGGGCCAGCAATTAGAACAATTAGTGTAGATGCAGGAAGTGTGAGCCACGGGAAGCCCGGCACACTTCGTGCCCACAAAGAATAACCGAGGGAATGTCAAACGACTTCAGGCGGGAAGCAGTCTGTCGGGTAAAATGCATACATTCGTGTCCACAACGCCCTATGCTCTAAGGTTCTTTATCAGACCCACAAATGTCAATCTTTGTCTGGAGTATCTTGTAGTTGGCACGTTGCCCTAGCTAACACTTACTAGGGGACAAATTGGGTGAGGGTGGATTACTTATCCGTTCTCTTCTAATTTATCGCTTGTCTTGAAGATCTACACGCATCACCCATTGCGCGGAAGTTGGTGTCTTTGATAAACTTTAAAACGGGTCTAATACTGGCTTTGGAGATTTCCTTTCACTTAATAGCTTCCAGCAAAAAACCACGTGGCCAGGTATAGCATATTAACAACGTGATGTTCTTTCCTGTTTTTGTTCAATTACTTCTGGTTAATTAATTAATTAATGGCGTGTGGCCTCCGAAGAGGTCTGTGGCAGGTCCTTCGAGTTGACGCCGTACAAGCCACCTGCACGTCTATGAGAATGGGACCCTACCTATGATGATTCTAATGACGAAGACGTTGCACGCACCCAGCCCCCGAGCCACTAGAATAAATCAATTAAGATTAAAATCCTCGACCCTGCTGGGAAACCAACCCAGGACCCCTTGGACCAAAGGCCAGTACGCTAGCCATCTAGCCATGGAGCCGGAGATTACTTCTGGTGAACTTGGACCACGACCAATTCCTGACGCCAACCATATAATGAGGAATGTACACTTATGTTCATAAAAAACAGATCACCTTGAAAGACTAGAGATAGGAAGTTCGTATTTACAGCACATGTTCATTAGTACGTTCTGCAGAAACGATTAGCATATCAGACACCTAGGTTCGGCATGTGCCCTATTGCCTAGTAGGCACTAGATCCTACATGGGTACTGATAACTTGTTAAATGCGTGATGGCATCGACGCGTATAAGGAGAGAATGACGTCCTGGGATATAGCCATCCACGCTGCATTCACCTGGATTCACAGTTCATCTTTGGTGGTTGGCATTGGTTCACAGCACCGCACCCGTCGTTTCACCACATCCCACACATTTTCAATTGGCGACAAGTCTGGTAATCGGGCGGGCCAGGGCAACAGTCTGACATCCTGTGACAACAAGAAGGCACGTGCTCGAGCAGCAACATGTGGTCACGCATTGTCCTGCTGAAATATGGCGTATGGGGTGTGATGCATAAAGGGTATGGCTACGGGTCGCAGAATGTCATTCACGTAGTTTAAACTGGTCACAGTGCCCTGGACACGCACCAACTGTGATTTGTGATTGTGCCCAATAGCACCCCACACCATAAGGCCTTGAGTTGTTCCTGTATGTCTTGTGCGAATGCAGTCATTGTGATGCCTCCCCCCATGTCTGCGGCGAACCAAAATGCGGCCTCATTTTCAAACCAACAGAACCTGGATTCGTCCAAAAACACTATATGTTGCCATTCCTGTTCCCAGTGACGTCGTTCCATATACCATTGCAGTCTAGCATGTTTATGCACATTAGTCAAAGGTAGGCGGAGAATTGGACGACGCGCCGGTAACCCAGACCGCAATAAACGGAGACGGACTGTCACTCCTGATAGTGTACGATATGTTACACTATTCCACTGTTGCGCCAGAGCCGAAAAGGGCGCAGATCTGTCCTGCAATGCCATTCGGATGAGGTGTCGAACTTCACGGGGGATGGTCTGGGTGGTACGACCTGACCCATCTCGTTGTGTTCTACGGCCTTCCGTGAACCGTTCTGCACACACCCGTTGCACTGCGGACACACTTCGTCCCACATGAGCAGCAATTTCCCGGGTGGATGTATCACGTTCTCTCATGCCAATAACGCGCTCTCTTTCAAACTTATTGATTTGACGGTACGGTTTTCGCATACGTCTGCGAGGCATCCTGCACGTCTGCTCAAGTCACAATGATCCATTACCTTCGGTTTATAGTGTCAACGAGAGCCGTAGGCACATTTTACCAGTCGGTGGTGGTGCGCCGATATATCGATGTGGACCTTGAACCTGAGGGCCGACATGGTTCAAATGCTAACCATTTCTTCAAAAATACTAGTGCACATGTCCTTTAAATATTGCACCCTTACACGGTAGAGCTGCGGTAACTTATCCAGGTACTTGGCTCGGCTGCTGTAAAAATATACTTACCGCTACTGGAGATCCTATCTCATTAGTGATCAGTTCTTCGTCGCCTTCAGGGTGTTAATGAGGATTGTCTAACTACGGGCTATCTATATTAACGAATAAAAGAAAATCTGTTTCGACTCAGACTGATTTTTAAATAAAATAAGTCTTTATTAACCGTAAAGGAAACATAATTACCACATTCTAATGACTGATAAAATAAAATATAAACATAGACTATCAAGCTGCAAACCGTGTTGAAATTTTGTTCTAATGCCAGCTTGGAAGCTTTCCAGAAATTTATTATCATTATAAATGAGTCTGAACTTTTTTATAAAATTAATTAATGAATTAACTGTCACTTTACTAATTCATCTTATATTTGACAATGTCTTAATTATTATTTTGATCATCATTGATCTAAAGTGCATTATAATAGTTTAATAACCACCAGTTAAATGTTTATGACTAACACTTAATGTCACCGACTATTGCATTATAATAAATTATAATTTAACATCGTGGGTTATTAACTTTTCATTTTATTAGAACATTACAATATGAATTGCTGGAGTCATTTCTCCCTTTCTTAACCACTCTCTATTATTTAAACATTATAAATTTTCCTTGCCAATAATAAATATATAATATAAAATAAATAAATAAAAAATCACTGTGTAACTTTCCATCATTTACATAGAATTTTCGAAGTTGGTATTACTTAAAATACCGGAAATTACTGAACTTTGTTGTTAACATAATTTTTACTGTTTTCAAAACCACGTGGGATCTCTAAAATCCTATTTGAGTATCCCAAATATTCACTGTTACAAATTTAAATTTATTCATTATTCATGGGTAACACATGCAATTAGTAAAACAATATATAAAATTTATTCTCCGAGTTTTTAGTTCAGTAACTCCTATAATCTGTTGTGAATCGTTGTGTGAGATGCAATAGTAGATCTCGAGCGTTGTTTACTTAATTATTAGGCAAGCCGTCGTTCCCTATCTAAACATAAACCTGTATGATTACTACCTCACTCAAATGAAAGAACGAATAAAGAACTTTACTATGTTACATTGAAGTCACAGAGGGATATCACCTAATTATGCTAGTAAACATAAAAAAATCAAACATGCTTGAAAAACAACCGACACCCTAAATCCTACCTATGTTCACATTTATTTACATGTTATTTATTCACACACACTAGCGACTGTACAAAATAAACAAAATAATTTGGCCTCAGATTGCACCACTACATAGTTAAAATGGGGTTATCCTGCTCAGTGCCCATTGATTACAAATCGCTGAGTGCAGGCGTTTTTCCATGACCACAGGTGTTTTTCATGGCTTCATTAAGAATTTGCAGTGATAAATAGAATATACAACTGTCAGGAATAAAGGAAACAATTGTCAATTTTCATGATACAACGAAATTCTGGAAACATGTGGTATTACTGATTTACCTGGTATCGAATTTAAATATTAAGTCGTAAGTGAAGTTATTGGAATGAAATCTTCGCAAGTCAATCGGGTGTTTAAGACTACATCAATAAATATTCATCATGATAAGTTCATATTGCTTACGTATAATTACCTTACTTAGCGATGGTGTGTCGTGTTGGTTTATGTTAAGCTGTCTTGCTATTCACTTACTATATTGTGAACATCAATTCATAATGTTCTATGAAGACACTTGTCCTTACACTCGATTTCATTACTTCCTCGGCTCACAACGCCGGCACTTATTTTTCTTAGCTCTATGGCTAGAATATTAATTAAATTACATCAGCTCTATGGCTGGATACTATTACTTCAGCTCTGCGGCTGGCATATATTAATTTCATCTCATTATTCTTGAGAATTTTATCTACAGTGCATATCGAATTATCACTTGTATCTCTCTTTCATTATATCATAAACCTTGTCACACAACATTGATTTCATGTACACAATTTCCACATTACCTCTATACATCATTTTATACTCCCCAATTGGCTGCTTCAAATCGTTACCTTGCAATGTACATTATAACACCACCGACCTACTCATTATAAATTTCCTGACTATGCTCATTTATCAAATATCTCCTGTTTAAATCCAAATTACCTTCACCTCTCCATGTTTCTAATACTTAGGTGAAGCATATTACGATTTACGAAACGCATCCAAAAATTAAATACAATAATTACATCGTAGAAAAGTTTAACACTAATTAAAATCTCATTAATACCACTACAAATGCAAATGTAACTTTTATAATGCGTAATCACATCAAATCTCATTCTGACGGCCCCTAATTTAGATTCAATGCAGGCCTTTACATAAATCCAAATTAGCATCAACGAAAATAAAACTAATAATAATAATAATAATAATAATAATAATAATAATAATAATAATAATAATAATAATAATAATAATAATAATAAAGCATCCTACATAAAGATATCCCCTGCGCTTTACATTAGACTAAACTACAATGATTAAACATTAAACTGACAACTCGCGTAACTAGACTGTACATATAGTAAACTACGTCTTAGATCTACAATAATAATTAATATACTCGCATTGTTGCAGTCAGGTTCCGCCCATGCCACGGGCGTCCGTCGCCGTTGAATTAGACTATTTTGGCGGTGATTTCGCACATTAACACAATATTGCTGTATCATTTAAGTACACTCACAGATTTACACTAACATTCACTATGTAGGGCCTACACTCACGTATTTATACTTTAAACAAATCAGCGTAGCAGTAAGTTGGCAGCAATAGCTTCTTGCTCGCTATCGATATGTGTTGATAAACTCAACAGTGTCTTTTTATGGGACCTCTTCGTAGAGAACAGTCTTCTCTGAAGTTGAAACTTGATTGCGCCAGGTGACGAAGTCGATGGAGTCAATATTGTCCCTTTATTTTGGGCGTGGATAATTGAAATTATAGGCCTAAGCTGATTTTCAACTATATCTGCATGCTCAGGTGACTGGATTTCGGCGAGAATTGTTTCAAAATGTTCTCAAAGTTGTAACTTTCTCTGTCAAGTTTTCTCTTGAGAGGATTTCGCAGTTCCTTGAAAACAGCTGCACTTTCGTCACAAGAGGGCGACTCTTGAATAGTAAGTTCATTCTCTGGGCTGGCACTTTCATTCCTATCACTTCCGTCTCTGATGCTGGTTAAACTCTTTCCAATCAGATAGATGTGTGTGCACATATTAAATCTCATGGATGAATCAATGCACGTACAAATGCAAGCATGGAGGCAGAACTTGCATTCGATACACCTTAAACTGCAGTCACAGTCTTCGCCATCCACCTTCCTTACTTCATAAAATTCAGTCTGCTTTTCAGAAGGAATTTTCCATACGCCGTCCTCATAGTTTACTCCCTCGGAGGAGAGTAACAGTGATTTCTGGTGCCTTTCTCTCAGCGCCGACAATTTATGCGTAAGCTTGCCTTTATTAAGAAAAATGAGGCGATCGAACAGGTCTCGGACAAACCTTATAAGAATATGGATGGCTAGGCCAAGTCTCTTGGGATTCTTGCCTTTCAAAATAATGTGCTTAACTACTCCACGCATACGCTCTAGGTGCATATTAATGTTTAGCCCTGCATGGAGACGATGATAATTAGCCCAATTAGTCACCGTCCGTTTGTAGTTAGCCTCAAAGTATTCGCCGAATTCCCTGGTGTCAGGATCACCTTTGAGGTCATTTGTTAAGTTACCAAGCATCCTATGAAAGGCAACTTCGTCTCTTTCCTCCAGTAGTTCTGTAAACTCTTTGTATATCTCAACTTGTTTCTCACGCCCTTTGATTTTGCAGAGGTTTTTCCTCCATGCCAGATCTACATGCCACGAACAAAATAAACGAAACTTGGGGACCATCATGACTGGAAGCCATGCATTATAAAATGTTTCAGCCATGTACGACATGAACACTTTAGGTTTCAACGCGTCTGGAAGAGTATTTCTAATCATCGAGAATAAAATTTCAAATACTGCTGTGTCGGACCTATTTGATAGCATGAAAGCGCAAGGGAAACCCTGACATTTATTATCTATCACTAAGAGGGCAGTCAGTTCGAAAGCGTACTTACTTAGACCATGGGTACCATCAATACAAACAATGTTCCTTCCAAAATGATAATGAGGACAACATCTTCCTCTTTTAGTTCAGAATTTGCTTCAGAAGGTACTACCTGACCTTTGTAGAAACGAACTACGCCACCGATTTCCTGCATCTCTTGGATGCACGATTCAACACTCGTACAATCGTTACCATGGCGTGAAACGAACTTCGCCACCGATTTCCTGCATCTGTTGGATGCACGATTCAACACTCGTACAATCGTTACCATGGCGTGAAACGAACTTCACCACCGATTTCCTGCATCTCTTGGATGCACGATTCAACACTCGTACAATCGTTACCATGGCGTGAAACGAACTACGCCACCGATTTCCTGCATCTCTTGGATGCACGATTCAACACTCGTACAATCATTACCATGGCGTACAGCTTCGGACTTCAAATTGTACTTCTGCTCAATGTTTAAAAGATCCTTTCTAGTGAGTGCACACGCCCTATGTCAGTAGCACTGAAAGAATCCTTAATTTCGTCCAATATATTGTCGAATTTTTCTTGCCAGCTCCTTTCTGTGTGATTCAGAGAGCCTCAACCGACATAACTCGCCATGGTGACCGACATGAGATTTATAGTACGACACTGATACTTTTCCTGATATATGAAATGTTACATCAGTTGACGCTGGGCAGTGTCCATTTATTTTGTTGCTACCAAGCATTTTTGACGGCGGAGTTCATTTCCTTTACATTTCAAATTACCGTCTCTGTGACATCGATAGGAACTTTTCGCTGAGCCACCAATCTTTCAAATGTATTTTGACCGCCATGTAACAAATTCACACAAATCATCCTTTTTCTATTTTGATTTTCCAGCCTTTAAACTCTTGTTCGTTTGAGAATTCTAAAAGTTCAGTCTTAACTCGAATGTCATGATCAGCTGTAGGCGCGAGTTCATGTGAAAGCACGCGCCAGATTGAATGCCAAAGTTCTCTCTGTATACTTCACTCACCAATTCTCAACACAACAACGCTTCAGCGGGAAACTGTACCTCTAAAACCAGCTGTAGGTGCCAGTTCATGTGAAAATATGCGCCAGACAGAATGCCGAGGAAGCAGGACCGAACGTAACCGAGTTGTTCCGAGTGGCTGCACATTGGAAGCAGGACCCAACTTAGCCGAGTTGCTCCGAGTGGCTGCACATTGTCAGGCGCTAGATACAAGTATTGCTGAGACAGGCAACGCATACCCATCGGCATTCAAACAGTTTGGCAAACGTTTGATTTTCGGCCACTTGCTTGCTCAGCAAGTGGTGATTTATGACGGTAGTGGGCTTTAAAACGGAAGTTGTCATTCCCCAACAGAAATTCTTACAGCTCTGTTGCCATTGCACCTCTTATTAAATAGACGTCAGTTTCTTTTTTTTTTTCAACTCTGACGGTTTTCAGGGGCTTTGTTCGCCGTTTGAAAGTCTTGTCATATTTGCTTCATTAATAAATATTTGTGAAGTGTATTGGTTTTCACTTAGCTCCATGCAATAATGTGGAGGCCATGGGAATCAAACCTGGAAATTAACGCACCAAAAGATCCTGAATTAAACCTGCCTGTGCACACGAACAATCCTCAACCGAGCAGCAGGTAGCAGTGATACTCGACAGAATAGCAGTGGTTCCGTGCCCATGAGTGATACTCACCCAAGTAGTAGTAGTTCTGCGAAGTAAAGGAAGGAGACTAAAACTTTAAGTAAGAAAAGTCAACGGCTACGAATACGTTACCAAGAACAACGTAGCAAGGGTTATTATTATTATTATTATTATTATTATTATTATTATTATTATTATTATTATTATTATTATTATTATTATTATTATTATTATTATTATTATCCCAGTTCATAATTCGTGATTTTACTTTTCCTTTCTTTGCTGAACGCGAGGCACTGCTTCAGCTGTATAAAAGTAATATTTTGGTACGAATTCAAGCATAGTATTTAGGGAGACCTGCTAGTTGTATTTAAAATAGCTCAAGGCTATCATTTACGGCTATTTGAAAGTCCTTTGTCGAGTTTAATTGTCAATTCTTTCTTTCTTTCTTTCTTTCTTTCTTTCTTTCTTTCTTACCGGGCTGAGTGGCTCAGACGGCTGAGGCGCTGGCGATCTGACCCCAACTTGGCAGGTTCGATCCTGGTTCAGTCCGATGGTATTTGAAGGTGCTCAAATACGTCAGGCTCGTGTCGGTAGATTTACGGTCACGTAAAAGAACTCCCGCGGGACAAAATTCCGGCACCTCGGCGTCTCCGAAGTAAAAGTAGTTAGTGGAACGTAAAAACAATAGGATTATTATTATCTTTCTTTCTTTCCTCTTTTCTTCCCTATAACATCTGCGACCACTGTACGGGTTATGTACGAAACAAAATGTTCTGCGATATCGGTTTGTGCTATGATTCATGATCAGGTTTTCGTATTTATATTGTCTTAAGAATAAATTAAATGTTAACTGGTTTAAATAATCGACGCAAAATATGACAACCTCGCTCTTGACACCGCTCACTTGCCTTTTAAACGACACGCGCCCCTTGTGTCCAGAAGAAAGAAATGGACTGGCAACCATCATCATCAACAGGATGGGCCTACTGACAACCCTCATTATCACTAGGGCTGGCCAAGTTTTGGGATCAGAACTGCTGTACGGGTACACGTTCAGCGTCAGGAGTATACCCTGGGGTAGTGAGCAGTCAGTCAGTCAGTCAGTCTCAGTACGAGCAATTGTGTGCGTGTAAAGTATTCCTTTATGACCAACCGACTTCGAGTGAACGCCAGGCGAACGACTATTCAGGACTTACACCAATGTAATTTAGAAATGTCAGTGAATACTATATTTATTCACTTTCAGTGGGGAGGATAGGCTCTAATTAGATGACTTTCTTAGCTTAATAATTCGCCATTGCCTAGGACAATGTACGATCTCATAAGGCAACGTGCAAAATACAAAGCCGAAATGAAAGTAGCCAGTTTGTTCCAAAGAGAGTTGAGTTGGAGAGGCTAAATTCTGCAACCTCTTTTTGTATTCATAAGTCTCCAAGTTCGCTAGCCTGCCCTTGAGCTCATTAAGAACATTCCGTTAATCCGACAGGCAGAGGACAATGGACGAGAGGGGAAGATTGTAAACAATTGCTAGCCAGCCTTCTTGGACAGGTATTCCGATGGCCGAGATTTTAAAGGCCACTTCTTTTCCTGCAGAGTTGACCAGATGATAGAAGTTATGTAACTGGAAGACAACTTCACACCATCATAATAGAGCGAGATAATCACCGGGAGTGTCTTAGGTTAACAATTAGTATTAGAGCATAGAATTAATTTGAAGAAGAGTGTGCAAAAATAAGGCGTGTATTATCTGTGAATAAATAATTTGACAATTTGGATATACACCAATCTTCACCATGACAACGCACATATTTAACATGGCTTAAAATCCCAAGAAGGTGCCGACAGGACGGCATGGGGGAACCTGATAACGCAGCTTGGATGATGTGAGTAGCAGATTATTGAAATGTTGTATTAATTAATCTGTAAATAATTAACTATATACGTGACCACGCTGTCATCCGATAGATATGATTATGATTACGTTTTAGGAAGAACAGCTGAAGTCGCCTTAAATATAAATGTTATGTCACGTACCATAAATTACGGGCATGTCGTTAATTAATGTTTAGGGTACTGTATTAAGTCATTATATGCTTAACGTGTATGATTTCATTACATTCAGGTTTTTGTATATCTACTGTGTCACTCAATAATATCAATTATATCTACCGTGTACCTAATTTCTAAGTCATATGAGAATAATAATAGTAATAATATGTTTCGTTGCGCATTAACATTTTCTAGTGATGGGTCGCGACGATAATACCAATTGTCATGATATTTTGATGACGTTATTAACAATAACTATTTATAAAATTTCGTGAAGTAAGATAATCGGAATAATAATAATAATAATAATAATAATAATAATAATAATAATAATAATAATAATAATAATAATAATAATAATAATGATGTTGCGATTTTGCATGAGTTATTTAGCAAATTCTAAATTATGGGGTTTACCGAGCTCGATAGCTGCAGTCGCTTAAGTGCGGCCAGTATCCAGCAATCGGGAGATAGTGGGTTCGAACCCCACTGTCGGCAGCCCTGAAGATGGTTTTCCGTAGTTTCCCATTTTCACACCAGGCAAATGCTGGGGCTGTACCTTAATTAATGCCACGGCCGCTTCCTTCCCATTCCTAGGCTTTTCCTATCCCATCGTCGCCAGAAGACCTATCTGTGTCGGTGCGACGTAAAGCAAATAGCAAAAACAAATATGGGGTTTACGAAGTTTTCAACATAACGTCAGAATATGAGGTTATTGATGTACATGGAAGGATCTCTTATTGATAGCCATACAGTAATAAAATAGTGGGGAACTTCTAAGAAATAAATGTTTTGCGTTGTTTACGTAAACAGTGAGTTAACTGATACAGTACCGACAGTATGGGTAGAAGTGAATTGAGGTCTGAAATAAATGAAAAATATCAAGCAATTAAGTAAATTTTGTCCCACAATGAGAAAGTTATAAAACCCCGCACGCTGGAGGAAAATGTTACGCTGAGGAACTAATAAAACAATCCTGGATTAATAAGTGACGTGTTACGCTCCGTTATGAATGCAAATGTCCCTACGAGTAAGGATGGAAATAATATAAACAAAGCTCCGAGGAAATAATAAGAAAGAAATAGAAATTACAATCTACGTGGAAAATAAGAGATGAGATAAATGGAGATCAGACACTTTGTGATAGAAAAAGGCAGATGCCTGCATATTAAAGCTCGAACACAGGTTATGAGGACATCCAGACGCACTGGGAATACGGGTAATATCTAGTTGATTCCAGATTGTGCCCTCTGATATGAAGTAGAGCTAAATTGATACCCAATTACTTTATACTTAAAACTTAAACCTGTGAATAATAATAATACTAATAATAATAATAATAATAATAATAATAATAATAATAATAATAAATGCCTGTCACCCCCACAGCACTTAACTCCTTGAAAGGACCTTGGCCTTCCCAATGACCGCTGCTCAGCCCGAAGGCCTGCAGATTACGAGGGGTCGTGTGGTCAGCGCGACGCATCCTCTCGGCCCATGTTCTGGGCTTTCGAGACCAGGGCCGCCATCTCACCGTCAGATAGCTCCTCAATTCTAACCATGTAGGCTGAGTGGACCTCGAACCAGTCCTCAGGTCGAGAGAAAAATCCATGACCTGGCCGGGAATCGAACCCGGGGCCTCCGGGCGAGAGGCAGGCACGCTACCCCTACACCACGGGGCTGGCGATAAATGCCTGTCACGGTAACATTTTTCTACGAAGATTAAATGATAATATTTGTGTCCCAGATTTTTTTCTTGACCATTCATTTGTAATTTTATCTAGGAAGAATAATTATGAGATATCTTACGAGGATCTTACAGCCTGATGTATTTTCATTAAGTAGGTTACATGCCTATTTATTTCGATCTGACTCTTTTGATTTTAAATTTAAGCGTCATTTCAAACCATAAGTTGTTAAAGTGACCATGATATGTGATAATTGGACTTTGCCACACACCGTCCACAGTGGGACATTACCAAAGCCACTGTGACGGGTGAAATCATCAGAACATTTAGTAATATTCAGTCATATAAATGACAAGCGCGGTCAGCATCTTAGAAGTAGATAACAGTCAAACTGGTACGTGATTGTGTTGCTCTGTGTAAATAGTATAGGTTAGATATGATAGGTGTCTTCCCTTTCAGGAGTGTATTTAGATGGTAGAATTAATGTAAAACGTGCTTAGCTTATTCTTTCTCGTTTCATTTAGTTTGTTTTATGGTCAACGTGGGAGGATTCACCCACACTGTATGTAAATATGAGGTCAGAAACCTTCGGGAAGGAAGGCAGCTTGGTTACTTCTTTAAAAAATATTTCGCTTACAGTATCCAAGCAAATTAAAACTGATTAATTAAATCACTGAACAGACCTATGTAAAGTGTAAATAAATAAGACTCCAAGTATAAAACCTTAGACTTTAAGGCATTTCCTTAGTAAATGGGGTAAAATACCTGCGAATCATACATACCTAATTGGGTTAAAAATGTGTGTATAAAATGTTAATGTGTAAATGTTAGGCAGGTCTCTTCAGCTGATCTAAAGAAATAGTTTAAAATATTTGACCCACAGAATCCATGTATACAACACAGTGATCATGTGTTTGAGTCATCAGTCCATAGACTGGTTTGATGCAGCTCTCCATGCCATCCTATCATGTGATAACCTTTCCATTTCTACGTAACTATTACATCCTACATCTGCTCTAATCTGCTAGTCATATTCATATCTTGGTCTACCCCTACCGTTCTTACCACCTACACTTCCTTCAAAAACCAACTGAACAAGTCCTGGGTGTCTTAAGATGTGACCTATCATTCTATCTCTTCTTCTCGTCAAATTTAGCCAAATCGATCTCCTCTCGCCAATTCGATTCAGTATCTCTCCATTCGTGATTCGATCTATCCATCTCACCTACAGCATTCTTCTGTAACACCACATTTCAAAAGCTTCTATTCTCTTTCTTTTTGAGCTAGTTATCGTCCATGTTTCACTTCCATACAATGCCACGCTCCACAGGAAAGTCTTCAAAAACATATTTCTAATTCCTATACCTATGTTTGAAGTGAGAAAATTTATTTTATTAAGAAAACTCTTCCTTGCTTGTGCTAATCTGAATTTTATGTCCTCCTTATTTCAGCCATCGTTAGTTAATTTAATACCCAAGTAACAATATTCATCTACTTCCTTTAAGACTTCATTTCCTAATTTAATATTTCCTGCACCACCTGCCTTCGTTCGACTACAATCCATTACTTTTGTTTTGGACAAATTTATTTTCATCTTGTACTCCTTACCCAAGACTTCGTCCATAGCAATCAGCAGCTTCTGAAGATCTTCTGCAGTCTCAGATAAAATAACAATGTCATCGGCAAATCTTAAGGTTCTGATTCCCTTTCCAAATTCCTCTTTGATTTCCTTTACTGCCTTTTCTATGTAAACATTGAAAACGAGGGGGACAAACTGTAGCCTTGCCTCACTCCATTCTGGATTGCTGCTTCTTTTTCAAAGCCCTCCATTCTTATCACTGCAGACTGATTTTTGTATACAGATCGTAGATAATTCTTCGTTCTCGGTATCTGATCCCAATCACCTTCAGAATCTTAAATAGCTTGGTCCAATCAACATTATCAAATGCCTTTTCTCGATCTACGAACGCTATGTACGTGGGCTTGTCTTTCTTGATTCGATCCTCTGAGATCAGACGTAAAGTCAGGATTGCTTCGTGTGTTCCTACATTTCTTCTGAAGCTAAATTGATCTTCTCCCAACTCAGCTTCAACTCGTTTTTCCATTCTTCTGTAAATAATACGTGTTAAAATTTTCCAGGCATGAGATACTAAACTAATGGTGCAGTAGTTTTCACACCTGTCAGCGCAGGCTTTGTTGGGAATAGGTATAACAACATTCTGCCGAAAATCGGATGGCACTTCTCCTGTCCCATACATATTACACACTAAATGGAATAAACTTGCCATGCTGGTTTCTCCTAAGGCAGTCAGTAATTCAGAGGGAATGTCATCAATTCCAGGTGTCTTGTTCCAATTTAGGTCGCTCACAGCTCTGTCAAACTCTGACCTCAAAATTGGGTCTCCCATTTCATCAGCATCAACAGCCTCTTCTTGTTCCAGAACGAAATTATCTACATCTTTACCTTGATACAGCTGTTGGATATGTTTCTGCCATCTTTCTGCTTTGACCTCTTTCCCTAGAAGTGGCTATCCATCTGAGCTCTTAATATTCATACACCTAGATTCCCTTTCTCCTTGATTTTCCTGTATGCAGCATCTACCCTTCCTAGGACCATACAACCTTCGACATCCTTGCACTTCTGCTTCAGCCAGTCTTCCATAGCTACCTTGCATTTTCTATCCACTTCATTCTTTAATCGCCTGTATTCTTTCCTGCCCTCTTCATTTCTAGCATTCTTGTATTTTCATCGTTCATCAATCAGGTCTAGTATCTCCTGAGTTATCCACTGATTCTTAGTTGATCTTTCCTTCTTCACCGAACTCGATAGCTGCAGTCGCTTAAGTGCGGCCAGTATCCAGTATTCGGGAGATAGTAGGTTCGAACCTCACTGTCGGCAGCCCTGAAAATGGTTTTCCGTGGTTTCCCATTTTCACACCAGGCAAATGCTGGGGCTGTACCTTAATTAAGGCCACGGCCACTTCCTTCCCACTCCTAGCCCTTTCCTGCCCCATCGTCGCCGTAAGACCTATCTGTGTCGGTGCGACGTAAAACAACTAGCAAAAAAAATGATCTTTTCTTCCTTCCTAACATTTCTTCAGCAGCCCTACTGACTTCATTTTTCATGACTATCCACTCTTCCTCTATTGTGTTTCCTTCAGCCTTTTCATTTAGTCCTTGTGTAACATGTTCCTTGAAACAATCCCTCACACTCTTTTCTTTCAACTCGTCTAGATCCCATCTTCTTGCATTCTTTCCTTTCTTCAATTTCTTCAGCTTCAGATGGCATTTCATGACCAACAAGTTGTGGTCAGAGTCCACGTCTGCTCCTGGGAATGTTTTGCAATCCAACACCTGATTTCTGAATCTCTGCCTAATCATAATTAAGTCTATTTGATACCTTCCTGTGTCTCCAGGTCTCGTCCACGTACAAAGCCGTCATTTGTCGTGTTTGAACCAAGCATTGGGAAGGACTAAATTATGATCAATGGAGAATTAAACCAGCCGACTTCCTCTTTCGTTAATTTGTTCCACTCCGAATTCTCCTACTGTATTACCTTCTCTTCCTTCGCCTACCACTGCATTCCAGTCTCCCATCACAATTAGATTCTCGTCACCTTTTACATATTGTATTAAATCTTCTATCTCCTCATATATTCTTTCGATTTCCTCATCATCCGCTGAGCTAGTAGGCATACAGACCTGCACTATTGTGGTAGGCATTGGTTTGGTGTCAATCTTGGCGACAATAATTCTTTCACTATGCAGGTCGTAGTAGCTTACCCGCTGCCCTATTTTCTTATTCATTATTAAACCTACTTCTGCATTTCCCCTGTTTGATGTTGTGTTGATAATTCGGTAGTCACCTGACCAAAAATCCTGTTCTTCCTGCCAACGTACTTCACTTATACCAACTATATCTAACTTTAGTCTGAACATCTCCCTTTTCAGATTCTCTAATCTACCACAAGGATTCAAACTTCTAACATTCCACGCTCCGACTCGCAGAATGTCAGTATCCATCTTCCTGATAATCGCCCCCTCTCGTGTAGTCCCCATCCGGAGATCCGAATGGGGGACTAGGTTACCTCCGGAATATTTTACCCGGGAGGATGTCATCATCAGTACCTCATTCATACAGAGAGAGCTGTATGTCCTCGGGAGTTAGTTACGGCTGTAGTTTCCCGTTGCATTCGGCCGCGTAGCAGTATCAACACAGCTAAGCCATGTATAATTACAAGGCCGTATCGCTCAATTATCTAGACTGCCGCTCTTGTAACTTCCGAAAGGCTGCCAACCCCCTCTCGATAAACCATTCGTTAGTCTGGTCTCTCAACAGATACCCGTCCGATATGGTTTCACCTGTGGGTCGGGTATCTGCTTCATTGGGACACGCCAGCCTCCCCACTGCGGCAAGGTCACATGGTTCGCAGAGTGCGTAAAAGTGTTTACAACTTGCTCATATACAAATCCTACAGGCTTATTCAGTGCATATCCAACTCAGGTCGATTATGTGATGTATTAGGTTGATGTATTAGGTTGATGTAATTTTGTTCGTTCTCCTCATCCAGCTCGTCAAACACTAGGACGTTCAATTTCACACTCGACCTCTCCTGAAAAGACTGTAACACAGGGACTGCACTCAACCCAGGACCTTAACCAGATTAAAGGTGACCCTACAGCCTTGAGTTACGACATTGCCGCCGTAGTACAGCTCACTTCCTTTAGAAGCAAGCAAAAAATGCAGCTGTTACTTATTAGTAGCAACAGCAAAAATGCAGAGGAGGCTTCTATCTTCGAGTTAACACACATCCTAGGCATCGCCATCAAAATTGAAAGGTACCGGGCACCCAAGACCCAGTAGAGTGCTAGCGGTGCCAAAGATACGAAAATGGGAGTTCTGGTAGTCACTGCCATATCAAGTGCGTCATCTGTGGATAAAATCCCCGCGCAGGAGAATGCCCCAGAAGAGGCAATAAAGAACAGCGGTCAACATGCGCCAACTGCGGAGAGTCACACACAACCAACTTCAGGGGCTGTAGTGTGTACCGCCGCATCATTGAACCAAGGTACCAGCGCCTTCCTGTCACTAAACAAGGTGAAGCTTCCCCCATCAACCCGCAGCGACAGGCCTGAAGAAAGGACTGAGTTTCCTTCTCCCAAGCTATGGGTTCGAAATCTAGCACCAGCACCTCACCGCCCCTCCCGCTGTTACTCTCTATGCTACTGACTTTCCCCCTATCACCCCTACTCCTCCTGCCTAAATCCCCCCCCACCCCCACCCCAGAATTATCCTCGCTGGAGATTTTAATGCGAAGAACCCGACATGGAGGTGCAGAATTTTCAATCCCAGTGGGAAACTTCTAGCCAGGAAGACTTGACAGACACCAATTTCTCACCCACCCACGAGATAAACCAACCTACTAACCCTATAGCCCAAACTTCCTTCCTGACACACTCAATGTAGCTAACTCCCTCCCCTCCAAACTCAATGCGTACCCAAACCATTACACCCAAGATGCTCTCGACTCCGTCCACCGCCCTGTTCTACTCATCTTTCACGCCACCCCCCTCTCAGATTCCCCTGTTATCCTCCTACATAAGCGGCGAATAAACTGACAGCTGTTCCGCACTACACTTACCAACAACATCGCGGACAATCCCAGCATTCGCTCTCCCAAGGATGGAGACGTCCAGTCTGAACTCATTACCTCAGCCATTAGGAATGCAGCTGATACTTACTCCATGGGATCGAAGAACAGACTGCCGATACGGAGATCACTTCCTCCGGAAGTCCTCCAGCTACACAAATTCAAGAATGAAGTGAGTTAACTATGGAGCATAACCCGGGACCCACAACTCAAGGTCGAATGGAATAGGTACCGGCGGCGCATTAAACTTTCAATGGAGCATCACCGTCGAACTGCACACCAATCGAGTCTGGCTGAGCTAAATCCACCGACGGCTCTGTGCATCGTATGGCGCGTAAATTCAATGGCGAACGGACAGACATATCCCATTTTCATGAAGTACGTGGAGTGGCTCACTCAGACAAGGATAAGGCAGAAGCATTCGCAGACACGTTCGAAACCACGTGTTTTCCGTACGAGGAGCCAGCCGACGAAGAGCTAACCTAACGATAATGACCTTCGCAGGGATTTTAAATTCGCTACTACAAGAGAGGTTGTACGTCACATCCAGCGCCTGAAAACAGGAAAATCCCCGGCCTGGGTGAGAAATCTGTCACCTTTCTTAAAAATCTCCCTAAGAAGGCCATTGCCTTTCCGACTAAACTTTTCAATGCAATATTTCGCTTTGCTCACTTCCCAGCTAGTTGAAAAGTGGCTAAGATTACAATGCTGCGAAAAGGCGCTGCGGACCTATTAGCCTTTTCTCAGTGATGTCAAAGCTGTTTGAGACTATTCTCCTTTCCCGTCTACAGACAGTAATTGGTGACTTAAACCTGGAACGGAATGAGCAATCCGGCTTCAGAAAAGCCCACTCCACCTCTCACCAACTCTTAAGACTTACTGAGGTCATAACGAAAAACTTTAACGACAACAGGTATGTAGGAGTCTGTTATCTTTATATATCTCGAGCGTTCGACAAGGTCTGGCATGACGGACTTATTTTTAATATGGAGACCGTGGGCTTCCCTGGGCACTTACCAGCGCTAATCGCCAATTATCTTAACGATCATAGCTTCCAAATTTCAGTTAATAGGGAGCTATCAACGGCCCGCCCCATCACAGCCTTCAGTACCGCAAGGAAGAGTAGTCTCACCGACGTTATTCAAAATTTACACCTCGGATATGAGAAAACCACCGAGCGCGAAACTGCATTTATATGATGACGACACAGCTCTGTCCGCGGTCCCTTGGCAGGCTCGCAAGAGTCGAGCAAACTTTTCAGTCTGCGTTGACCACTCTCGAACCCTGGTTCGAGAAGTGGCGTACCAAAATTAATGTCGGCAAATGCCAGGCTACGCTCTTCACAAAGAGACGTGGAAGGGTATTGGGCGGTCTGAACTTCTTTCGAGAAGAAATAAGGTGGTCCAATAGCGCCAAGTACCTGGGGGTGTCACCCTAGGTCGAGGAGTGACCTACCGTCAGCCTATAACTAATATCTTACAGAGCTCGATAGCTGCAGAGTTTAAGTGCGAGCAGTATCCAGTATTCGGGAGATAGTGGGTTCGAACCACACAGTCAGCAGCCCTGAAGATGGTTTTCTGTGGTTTCCCATTTTCACACAAGGCAAATGCTGGGGCTGTACCTTAAATAAATCCACGGCCGATTCCTTCCCACTCCTACCCCTTTCTTCCTGTCCCATCGTCGCCATAAGACCTGTCTGTACCGGTGCGACGTAAAGCAACTTGTAACTAATATCTCAGGCGCCGTCCACGCAAGAGTATCAAAATTATTCCCCATGATCTATGCTAATAACAGCCTCACAATAGAAAACAGGCTCCTCCTGTATACGACGATCATTAGGCCGCTACTTGAGTACGTTTTGTCCTATGTGGGGCGTTGCCGCTGATTGCCACCTTCGTAAGCTGCAATCCGTAGAGAATCGGGCCTTGCAGCTTATATTACACGTATTACCCACCTCCATGACCTGTGTCAAATTGACACTGTTAGGGCGAGAATTGTCAATCTCTCCAAAAGAGTTCATAACAGGACCGCACTGTGTGGTAACACCCTGATCAACTCACTTGGCTCCTATCAAACCCACGGTTTTAAGTACAAGAGGCCGCGAGTATTCATGGAATAATTTCACACGCGCCTCGTGCAATTTAATTAAACACCTTTACTCTACCCAGCGCATAGCGCAATTTACCAACACCCAAACACTACTCAGCGCCTAGCACCCGGCCATACCGTGGCCACTGAGTGACATACTGTTTTTACAACAATTCACCACGTGAAAACTCTCTAATTTATAATGCTGATTTGAACCACAAAATGTATCATAAACAGTGTACATTAAGCCCTATCCCATAAATGTAATTATTAGTGTTAGAACTAGAAGAAAATAATAGTTTAGAAATTACGATTTATGAAATTACGATTTTTATTTTTTATTTTACTCTTTCATGTAAAGATTAAATTAGATTAGATGTGAAATACTGTTCCTTTCTCATTGTAACTATTAGAATACTTTAGGTATTAGCTTATTAGACTAGTTTAGATACGAAATTATGATTTTTATCTATTTATAAGGATTAGATAAGTAATATTCTTTCTCAACGTAAATATAATATTAGAATAGTTCAGATATTAGGTTATTAGACTAGTTTAGATACGAAATTATGATTTTTATCTATTTGTAAGGATTAGATAAGTAATATTCTTTCTCAACGTAAATATAATATTAGAATAGTTTAGATATTAGGTTATTAGACTGATTGAAACATTAAAAAAAACACGTGTAAACATTTGCCACTGTAATTGGGATTAGAAATCCTGTAGTGCGCAGTAAATAAATAAATAAATCTATATATATAAAATAACTTGTCCTGACTGACTGACTGACTGACTGACTGATTCATCATCGCCGAGCCAAAACTACTGGACATAAAGAAATGAAATTTTGGGGATATATTCATATTAAGATGTAGGTGCTCGCTAAGAGAGGATTTTTGGATATTCCGTCGCTAAGGGGGTGATAAAGGGGGTTGAAATTTTAAAATGAGTGTATCTATATCTCAAAACTTTAAAAGTTTACAGATGTAAAAATTGGTATTTAGAATCTTCTTTAAAAATAAGGAAATACGTTTTTTTTTGTTTTCAGAAAATCCCAATAGGAGGGGTGAAAAAGGGTGAAAATGGGGGTAAATGGGTTGAATGCCTTTAATCAGGATACCGGTACTTATATCTCAGAAACTGAAGATAATACAGATCTGAAAATTGGTACTTTTGATCTCTTTTAAAAATAAAGAAACACGTATTTTTTTGTTTTTGGAAAATCCAATTAATGGGAGGGTGAAAAGGGGGTGAATTTTTAAAATGAGTGAATCTATATCTCCAAACTTTTAAAGTTTGCAGATGTAAAAATTAGTATTTAGAATCTTCATTAAAAATAAAGAAACATGTATTTTTTTGTTTTCGGAAAATCGCAATAGGAGGAGTGAAAAGGGGTGAAAAAGGGGTTGAATGCCTTTAATGAGGCTACTTATATCTCAGAAACTGAAGATATTACAGACCTGAAAATTGGTATTTGGGATCTCCTTTAAAAATAAAGAAACACGTATTTTTTTGTTTCTGGAAAACCCAATTAAGGGGGGGGGGTGAAAAGGGGGTAATATTTTAAAATGAGTGTATCTATATCTCAAAACTTTTAAAGGTTATAGTTGTAAAAATTGGTACTTAGAATCTCCTTTAAAAATAAAGAAAGACGTATGTTTTGTTTTCGGAAAATCCTAATAGGAAGGGTGGAAAAGGTTGAAAAAGGGGTCGAATGCATTTCATGAGTCTACTTATATTTCAGAACGTGAAGATATTACAGACCTGAAAATTGGTGTTTGGGATCTCCTTTAAAAATAAAGAAACACGTATTTTGTTTGTTTGTGGCAAATCCAATTAATGGGGGGGGTGGGGGAAATGGGGTGATTTTTAAAAATGAGTGTATCTATATCTCAAAACTTTTAAAGTTTACAGATGTAAAAATTGGTATTTAGAATCTCCTTTAAAAATAAAGAAACATCTATTCTTTTGTTTTCGGAAAATCCCAATAGGAAGGGTGTAAAAGGGTGAAAAATGGGTTGAATGCCTTTAATGAGGCTACTTATATTCCAGAACCTGAAGATAGTACAGACCTGAAAATTGGTATTTTGGATCTACTTTAAAAGTAAAGAAACACGTATTTTTTCCTTATTTGTAAAATCCAAACATTGGGGGGTGAAAAGGGGTGGTGAAGTTTTAAAATGAGTGCGTCTACATCTTAAAACTTTAAAATTTACAGATGTAAAAATTGGTAGTTAGAATATCCTCTAAAAATAAAGAAACATCTATTCTTTTGTTTTCGGAAAATCCCAATAGGAAGGGTGTAAAAGGGTGAAAAATGGGTTGAATGCCTTTAATGAGGGTACTTATATTTCAGAACCTGAATATATTACAGACCTGAAAATTGGTATTTTGGATCTACTTTAAAAGTAAAGAAACACGTATTTTTTCCTTATTTGGAAAATCCAAATATTGGGGGGGGGGGTGAAAAGGAGGGTGAATTTTTAAAATGAGTGTCTCTACATCTTAAAACTTTAAAATTTACAGATGTAAAAATTGGTAGTTGGAATCTCCTCTAAAAATAAAGGAACACGTATTTTTTGTTTCCTGTAAATCCCAATGGGAGGGGTGTAAAAGGGTGAAAAATGGGTTGAATGCCTTTAATGAGGATACATATATGTCAGAAACGAAAGATATTACAGAACTGAAAATTTGTATATGGGATCTCCTTTAAAAATAAAGAAACATGTATTTTTTAGTTTTTGGAAAATCCAATTAATGGCGGTTAAACAGGAGTGACAAATTGGGGTGAATTTTTTGAAAGACTATATCTACAGAATATCTTGGAAACGTAAAATGTTACAGACGTAAAAAGTGGGTGTTTGGAATCTCCTGTAAATGTAAAGAAACATAGGTGATTTGTTTTTGGAAACTCCACTTAAGGGGAACTCAAAAGGGGTGAAATTTTAAAATGAGAATTTTTACAGTATATCTAAAAAAAACTTAACATGTTACAGAAGTGAAAAATTGTATTTTTTATCTCTATTAAACATAAAGAAACGTGTATTTTTAGTTTTCGGAAATATCACTTTGGTGGAGGTGGGGGCGGTAAAATTGACTGAAAATGGTGTTGAATTCTTTTAATTAGGCTACTGATATATCAAAAATGAAGATGTTACAGACGTGAAATTTGATATTTTCAATCTGCTTTAAAAGTAAAGAAACACGTATTCTCTTAAAATCCAATGAAGCGGGGGGGGGGGAGGGGTTGAAAGAATTGAAAAACTAATTGGCTTAATTGTATGAGAATACATACATCTAATAAAAACTAAAGTTGTTACAGACGTGAAAATTCGTATTTGGATATCCTTTAAAAACAAAGAAAAACGCGTTTTGGGCGGGAAACCATCTTGGAGGGCGGGAGTGTAAAGGAGTCGAATTCCTTTCATGAGGACACATAAATAAAAAACTGAGGAATTTAGAGTCGTGATAATTGGTATTTAGAAGATCCTTTACTATTAAAGAAACAAGTATTTTTTGCGGGAAAGTTCACTTAGGTGGCGGGGGGGGGGGAGTAGTGTGAAAGTAAATGAAAAAAGTAAATGACTTTTATGGGGATACTTATATCTCAAAACTGAAGGTAATAGACGTGAACATTGGTGTTTGGAATCTTACTTAAACATAAAGAAACAAGCCTTCTTTTAATTTTTTTGTGGGGGGGGGGGGTAAATAAACTTAACGGCGGTGGGGTGTAGAAGGAGG
Source organism: Anabrus simplex (assembly GCF_040414725.1). Lineage (NCBI taxonomy): Eukaryota > Metazoa > Arthropoda > Insecta > Orthoptera > Tettigoniidae > Anabrus > Anabrus simplex. The sequence goes on from NC_090266.1 coordinate 805,491,261, forward strand.
TGAGACCAATTGATTTTACTGTTATTAATGTACTTATAAGGATCCTCCGTTGCTCAGGCGGCAGCGCGCCGGCCTCTCACAGCTGGGTTCCGTGGTTCAAATCCCGGTCACTCCATGTGACATTCGTGTTGAACAAAACGGAGGCGGGACAGGTTTTTCTCCGGATACTCCGGTTTTCCCTGTCATCAGCCATTCCAGCAACACATAATAGTAATAATAATAATAATAATAATAATAATAATAATGTTCCGGACCGTCGTCAAATGTGCGGACCGCGCTGGTAACGGCTCCTGGACGGGTAATGACTAAGAATGCAGTCCGGCCGCGGGTTCAGTGCCGCCAAGGCGCCCAATATGACACCACGCCGGATCTCCTGAAGGATTTTATCCATATTAAAAATGATTATCGGAGAAGATGGCAAAGACTTACGGACCTAACTGACCGGGAGGAATACCGGAGCCTAGCCCGGGAAGCACGAAATCGATTGCTGGAAAAGAAGATTGATAAATGGGAGGAAACGTGCCGTAATCTAATAGAAAACGAGTCAGATCTGGAATTTTGGTGGATTCTCGCAGAAAACGAGTCAGATCGCGAATTTCGGCGGATTATATATCTAAAACAATAAGCATTCAATTATAAATTTCAGTATAACACCGTAGCGAAGCACGGGTATCTTGCTAGTAAATAAATAAATACTGAAAATTCCTCCCCCCATAACCCACATCAGCAAAATTACACTCATGGGATAATTTCACTAAGACATAGCGCTCAAGACCGGTATCTACATCGAGGGCTACAAAGAGCGAACAAAGGGCATGGCTGGGCTGAGAAGGTATAGTGTGGTCTCAGTTCTGCTAGTGATTCAGTCAGCGGAGACAGCGCTCGCGGTGTGAAGTGTGGGTACTGCTCTGGAGTCCGGCTCCGTGGCTAAATGGTTAGCATGTTGGCCTTTGTTCACAGTGGTACAAACAGGTGGGAACAATGGCAGGAGGGTACTCGGAATGAGGAGATAAAGGCTAATTTAGGAACGAACTCGATGGATGAAGCTGTACGCATAAACCGGCTTCGGTGGTGGGGTCATGTGAGGCGAATGAAGGAGGATAGGTTACCTAGGAGAATAATGGACTCTGTTATGCAGGGTAAGAGAAGTAGAGGGAGACCAAGACGACGATGGTTAGACTCGGTTTCTAACGATTTAAAGATAAGATGTATAGAACTAAATGAGGCCACAAAACTAGTTGCAAATCGAGGATTGTGGCGACGTTTAGTAAATTCTCAGAGGCTTGCAGACTGAACGCTGAAAGGCATAACAGTCTATAATGATAATGTATGTATGTATTATTATTATTATTATTATTATTATTATTATTATTATTATTATTATTATTATTATTATTATTATTATTATTATTATTATTATTATTATAGTAAAAGAATAAAGCAGTTACTTCAGCCCATCTCTACTTTATTGTCAAGGGTAGCCTACTTGCAGTGCTCTCCCATAATCTGATAAATTTAGACCGAGTGTGGACAAAATGTGCATTCATGAAAGTTAATACTTGGAACACAGTTCAACCAAAGATACTGTTCTATGGCGCATATTTCTGCGTGATAACATTTGCACTTCTTCCCACACAACTCGCGTCTGGTTCGTAAAATGTATGTCTGTGGCAAAGCTTGTAGTGAAAACCATGGACCGCAAATCATGCCATGATATATCGCAGTTCATGGCCTTGTTCATCCATTCTATTATTCAATTGCAACAAAACCGGAGTGTTATGTAGTTAGTTATTGTTTAATTGTTAGACTGAAAAAATATTAATGAAAAATATTTGTAATAGCGTTGATCTGCCATTCATTACGTCACATAGTAGCCTATGGATTCATGAATTGACTAGTTAACTGAAATAGATCACCTTCTATTCAGTACACATAAAATTATAGTTTTCTCCGTGTACTTCAAATGTCGGGGCTGCCAGGCCGAGGCGGTAAAGGCGTGCTCGGTCCGCCCGGAAGGACGTGGTTTCGAATCCCCCGTCAGGAAGTCGAAAATTTAAGAAACGAGATTCCCACTTCCGGAGGTACACATGGCCCTGAGGTTCACTCAGCCTACACCAAAAATGAGTACTAGGTTAATTCCCGGAGGCAAATACGGCCGGGCGTAGAGCTAACCACTCTACCCCATCAAGTGCCGAGGTTACGGATAGTAGAAGCCTTTACTTTCCACCAATCCCAGGGCCTTCATGGCCTGTACGGAGATGACTTTGCTTTGCTTTTTGCGTTTACTTCAAATGTTGGCCTCATCTACATATATAAAATAATGTGTCCTGACTGACTGACTCATCATCGCCGAGCCAAAACTGCCGAACATAAAGAAATGAAATTTTGGGTATACATTCATATTGACATGTAGGTGCTCGCTAAGGGAGGATTTTTGGATATTCCGTCGCTAAGGGGGTGAAAATGAGGATATCTATATCTCAAAAACTTAAAAGTTTACAGATGTAAATATTGGTATTTGGAATCTCCTTTAAAAATAAAGAAACACGTATTTATTTTTGTTTTCGGAAAATCCTATTAAGAGGGGCGAAAAATGGGGGAAAAGGGGTTGAATACCTTTTATGAGGAGACTTATATCTCAAAAGCTGAAGATGTTACAGACATGAAAATTGAAATTTGGAATCTCCTTTGAAAATAAAGAAACGCGTATTTTTGTGTTTTTAGATAATCCGATGAATAGGGGATGAACGGGAGTGGCAAACGGGGTGAATTTTTAAAAAAGACTATATCTGCAAATTAACTCAGACACGTAACATATTACAGATTTGAAAACTGGTATTTGGAATTTCCTGTAAAAGTAAAGAAACAAATATTTTTTCGGAAAATCCACTTAAGGGGAACTGAAAAAGAGGGCGAATTTTTAAAATTAGCGTATCTACAGTATATCTCAAAAATGAACATGTTGCAGACGTGAAAATTGGTATTTGGAATCTCCTTTAAAAATAAGGAAACACGTATTTTCTAATTTTCTGAAAATACCCTTAACGGGGTGGGGGAGGGGGTAGAATTGAAAAATTAGTTGAATTATTTGTATGAGAATGTATATATACATACCAAAAATCTGAAGATTTTAAAAACGTGAAAACTGGTATTTTGACTCTGCTTTAAAAATAAGGAAGCCCGCAAACACGCATTTGCGAGGGAGGGAAAAATCAACTTGGTAGAGGGGGGATGAAAACGGAGATGAATTCCTTTTACGACGATACATATATCTCAGAAACTGAAGATGTTACAGTCGTGATAATTGGTATTTGGAAGCTCTTTTAAAGAAATGGGTAGGCCTACTGTTTGTTTTTGGAAAATTCACTTCAGTGGGGAGTATGAAAGGAAGTAAAAAATTTGAATACTTTTTCTGGAGGAACTTATATCTCAAAACTGAAGGTTACACACGTGGAAATAGGTATTTGGAATCTCCTTTAAAAATAAAGAAACACGCATTTTTGTATGGGGGGGGGGGGGACCAACTTAACGGGCTGTGGTGGAGTGATAAAAGAGTTGAACACTTTTCATGAGGATACTTATATCTAAAAACTTAAGATGTTACAGACATGAAAATTTGCATTTGGAATTTTCTTTCAAAATAAAGAAACACGTATCCTTTTGTCTTTGGAAAATTCACTTAATGGGGGTGAATTAATTGAAAAATGAGTTGAATACATTGTATGAGGATACTTGAATCTCAAAAACTAAAGATGTTACAGACGTGGAAATTAGTAATCTGCTTTAAAAATAAAGAAACACGCCTTTTTTCGGAAAATGCGACGTAAGAGTTGTGGGGTTGAAAATACGTAAATAAAGTGTTGAAATACGTTTATGAGGATACTTTATCTTAAAAACTGAAGCTGTTACAGGCGTGAAAGTTGGTATTTTGAATTTCCTTTTAAAATAAAGAAACACATTTTTTTGTTTTCGGAAAATCCACTTAAGGCGGGAGAGGGGTAGAAAGAAGTGAGGAAGACGAAGTTAAAACTGAAGGTGTTACAGACGTACAGGCATGAAAACTGGTATTTGTATATCCTTTAAAAATAATGTAACACGTATTTTATTTTATTTTTTGCTTTCGGAAAATCCAATTGAGGGGCTGAAAATAACTGGAAAACCGGGTGAATTTTTAAAATGAGTACCGGTATATCTATATTATATGTCGTCCGGCTCCATGGATAAATGGGTAGCGTGCTGGCCTTTGGTCATAGGGGTCCCGGGTTCGAGTTCCGGCAGTGTCTGGAATTTTAACCATAATTTGTTAATTTCCCTGGCACGGGGGCTGGGTGTATGTGTCGTCTTCATCATCATTTCATCCTCATCACGACGCGCAGGTCGTCTACGGGCGCCAAATCAAAAGACCTGCACCTGGCGAGCCGAACCCGTCCTGGAATCTCCCGGCACTAAAAGCCATACGCCATTTCTTTTTACATTATATGTCAAAAACTTAACATGCTAGAGACAAGAAACACGGTATTTGGAAAGTCCTTTAAAAATACAGGAACCTGTACCTTTTTGTTTCCGGAGAGGGCACTTAACAAGGGGTGAAAAGTAGTTGAATTATTTTTTTTATGAGGATACTCATATATTCTGCCTTTGCTGGCGGGATGTAGTGTTTACAGTGCACTATGTCTTCTGGTATGGGCTAGAATAAATTTGTTACTTTCATTGACCTGTCTCAGTCTCATCCTTGGCTTTGACAATATGAAAGTGACCGAGGTATGAGCGATGCTAGTAATGCCATTCCTTATGCAGCCAGTCCCTGTTCTGAATGGTTGAAAATATCGCTCATAGGGTCGGTTGGTGCATGCATTTCAGTGGGCTTGGCAGACTGATATGCAATGGCAACTTCTGGCTCAGTGAGGAAAGCAAAGGGAAACTACCTCACTCCTCACTTCCCTAGTATGCCTCTTCAGTTACACCTAGGCTATCTGTGACAGCTGTTGGTGGATCTGTAGAGGATCAGACCAGCCTTCGGGCTGAATACCCAACATACAACATACACTCATATATTAAAAACTGAAAATGTTACAGACGTGACAATTGATATTTGGAATCTCCTTTTAAAATAAGGAAAACTGTATTTTTGTTTTCGGAAAATACACTTAGGTGGGGGTATGGGAAGGACTGATCAAGGGGATGAATTATTTTTATGGGGATACTTATGTATATCTCAAAACTGAATATGTTACAGATGTGGGAATAGGTATTTGGAATCTCCTTTAAATATATAGAAACATGTATTTATTTTCTGACTTGAGAGAAGTCTGTTTCTCACATGTACAATTCTATGTCGCATGGTCGTCTTAGCCCCAAAAGGTAATAGCACAAACATGATTTACAAAGAATTTCTGGGGTAAATGAAACTCAAGTTTTGGGTGAGTTTTTATACTTTAGGAATTTTCATATAGTCTCTTAGTGCAATGCCGAAGGACGATTACTCTGATCAAATTACGAAATCCACGCGAGCGAAGCCGCGGGTAATTGTTAGTATTTCATATTTTTCTCGGAATAAGTGTACATAATTTGAAAACATGTACAGCTCAGTTTTGTCTGTCTGTCTGTCTGTCTGTCTGTCTGTCTGTCTGTCTGTCTGTCTGTCTGTCTGTCTGTCTGTCTGTCTGTCTGTCTGTCTGTCTGTCTGTCTGTCTGTCTGTCTGTCTGTCTGTCTGTCTGTCTGATTGAATACAACGGGAAAACACTTTACAGAATTTCTTGAAACTTGGTATTTAAGTTCAGGGATATCTGGAGAATGGACTAGGCTATACGTTATTTATTAGCGTACAGCTGCATAACAATAGGTTATTAAGAGACCAAAACAGGAAATGTCAAATTTCGCCGTTGATAGGTTCTTCTTCTTCTTCTTCTTCTTCTTCTTCTGTTTTCCCCCGGACTGAGCGAGGGATCCCACCTCTACCGCCTCAAGGGCGGTGTCCTGGAGCTTCAAACCCTGGGTCGGGGATACAACTGGGGAGGATGGCCAGTACCTCGCCCAGGCGGACTCACCTACTATGCTGAACAGTGGCCTTGTGCGGGGATGGGAAGAGTGGAAGAGATAGACAAGGAAGAGGGAAGGAAGCGGCCGTGGCCTTAAGTTAGGTACCATCCCGGCATTTGCCTAAAGGAGAAGTGGGAAACCACGGAAAACCACTTCCAGGATGGCTGAGGTGGGAATCGAACCCAACTCTACTCAGTTGACTTCCCGAGGCTGAGTGTACCCCGTTCCAGCCCTTGTACAATTTTCAAATTTCGTGGCAGAGCCGGTAAGCGAACCCGGGCCTCCGGGGGGTGGCATCTAATCACACTAACCACTACACCACAGAGCCGGACGATATATCGAAAAATTGTAGACTACTAGGCTACTCTGCATTATAGAAGTTGAGTAAAATATAATTTCCGATATTTGATGCACTTTTATCTAAGGAATAATAACGGAGATATTCGAGATTTGTACATGTTTCCAAGCTTCCAAATATCTCCGCAAATATTAGTTCTATCTAAAACATGTTCAGTACATAACAACGATTATTTTTGATTTCTTTGTCTGATACATTTTTATCGTTCGAGCTCTAACAACAGAGATATTCACGAATTTAGGTTTCTCTTGTTAAGTCCATCAATGGCGAGCACCTATATTGTTCAGTTGTCATAATAACGAACTAGCTGGCGATGGAAGTGGTGGTTGTGATTGTTTTCATAAGCTTAAAAACCGCGTGGTCCCTAAGACATATTGACAATCCTGACCTTTTATGCCTCTTGAGCTTTCACGTGCCTCGCTGTAATGCTAAGACAAATGTAACTTTTCAAAATTAAAAAAGTCAGAACAACCGCTCACAAAAATTCCCCACTCTACAGTGTTTACAACAGTGCAGTTCAGAAAAATAATTATTTAGACTTCTGTGTACCTCTAGACCTGTGTTTTCAGCAATTCACCATCTCCGTAGAAACTGTCTAATGCTGATTTGAACCACAAAATGTACTTCACACTTTCTACATTAAACCCTATCCCATGAATACAAGTGTTAGAAGTAGTAGAAAATAAGAGTTTAAATATGACTGCGTTTTTTATTTTAAATTAGATCTGAAATATAGTTTCTTTCTCATTTTAAATATAAGAAGAGTTTAGATATTAGGTTATTAGACTAGTTTAGATACGAAATTATGATTTGTATCTACTTGTTTCATGTAAGGACTAGATATGAAATATTGTTTCTTTCTCATTGTAAATATATTAGAATAGTTTAGATTGAAAACTAAACACATGTAAACAATTGCCAGTGTAATTGGGATTAGAAATATGTAGCGCGCAATAAATAAATAAATAAATAAATAAATAAATAAATAAATAAATAAATAAATAAATAAATAAATAAATAAATAAATAAATAAATAAATGACACTGTTGGTGGTAATTCGTCCGTCGGATGGGGACGTTTAGCCTAGAGCAGAACCCTTAAGTTAATATTATTCGCCCATGGGCATCAACTTGGTAAACCTGCACCAGGCGAGTTCAACATGTCCTCGGGCACTCCCGGAACTAAAACCCATATGATAAAACATGCCTTATTGTTCAGGAACCTAACGAAGAAGACTATCGAAAAAAGAAGAAAATCACGAAGGTATGATCCGTCGAAGATGCGATAAAAGGAATCGTAAACGAGGGGGTTATATCACTGATCCGGAAGAAAACAAAATGCGATGTCCTATAACGTCGTAAGCATCTAAAACTTACCAACAGTAACATTACGCTGACCGACTGCTGTTAGCTGAGGTGTACTATGCCTCTCTGTTGCCACTCGTCTCCGCTAAATGGCATTACTGAGGTAATTATACATAAGAACTACCCGGTCAACGACGGGTCCGACAACATTTCTTCCAATAAAGTGATAGGCCTATAATTTTTATGAAACATTTTTTAGGTTGCGAGGGGTTTAGTTACCAATAACCTACAACGGCCCGATGCCGCTTTCAGTCCCAAAAACACTTCGAACATTAATGACAGCAAATTTAATTTCTCGAGCACTTAGGAGATGGATGAAAATTTACAGCCTTCGCATCGACCACCCCATAACCCGATGATATAAAATCCTACACGTTGAAATATCTTATGTAGATTACTAGAGGATTGCAGCTGAGCGATTCTATCCTGAGCATGATTATCTCATTAACTATTCTGCAGGTATATCTCGATGTGTTCCAATACTGATAAAGTAATTTATTTCAAATACCGAGGCGCCAATCCCAAATTTAACACAGATAATTGCAATTTCATCCACTAATAAACACAACGCCTTATTGGTTATCAGACAGGGTTTATACACACGAAATGATGACAGAGTATGTCCCAAGATATAAACAATAAACTGGGCAGACCTCAGTGGTGCAGTCGGTTAGTCGGGGTCCTTCTGTTGCTAAGATAGCTGGTTCGATTCCCTGAGGTTGCTGGTATTTGATGGTACTTAAATACGACAATCCCGTGTCGCAGGCTCCAAGCACGTTATCGAACATCTGCGGAACAAATTCCCGACATCTGGCGTCAGCAGTTAGAATAGACGTTACAAAAATAACATTATTATTATTATTATTATTATTATTATTATTATTATTATTATTATTATTATTATTATTATTACTCTAAGGCTAGTGTGATGTACGCCAAGATAATGAGATTTACTGGCACCCATGCATCAACCCTGTCTCGTGTGCGTGCTCCGCAATAAGCACATTGGGCACCAAAGTGCCATAACCGTCGTAAATTGTACCTAATTTCATACACAGCGTGCTAAGACAAGATCCAAAGTTGAGTAGTTCGAATTCAGGCCACTGGACTTTCCGCATTTCTTCTAAATTTAACTTCCCTCCGAGACGGCTTTCGGTTTGTAGGCCTACTTTATTTCAAACTGGGGGCCGCTAGTCTTTAAGGATATTTCAAGCGGAATCAATAACAGCTACACATAATTTCATTAACCACAAAACACGACTAATCGTGAAGGTTCCACATACAATCGACATGACCCATGAAAAGTTGCCTGTTGCTTCTAAATTAATAAATAAAAGCAACAAAAATTATACGTAAATTCTAGCATAATTTATACACGCTCGTACAGAAAGATGTGCCCATGGCATAGAAGAATGTTCTTTACTCTGTTACCTTTGGATTCTATTTATAATAATCATATGCGAATCTATAATAACATTTATTCTCTTTATGAAAACAGGAAACCAATGGAGCAAACATTGTGTAGGTCTATAACTTGAACTCATTCGATGAAGTTTAGTAAAGAATCCGATATCAAGACGAGTCCACCTACCTCACATAGGCTACATCTCAGAATCCCACATCAACCCATTCTCACAAACTGAGGTAAAATCAAAATAATAACAACGGAGTAATTTTAAGTATAGGTCTTCCCTCGAACTCCGCAGTTAATTTCCAATATCACAGTAACAGTTATTACGTATAATTCTATTACTCATAGTAATTAAATTCGCAACGAAGTAGTCACGACGATCAGAAACAGAGTATGATTTTCTGGGACGCTAAAACCGCACGTATGCTCCTTTTCTTGGAAGAGGCAGAGGGAGGCACATGCAAGCACGCATGTGCGCTCTTGCCTTGAATGGCCCGGTCCGTAATCACCGAGATCAGATGTTACAACTTCATGCAGGAAAAGTGAGGTTACCGAAACCGCGCATAACTGAGTGTCAAGTTCTGCTCCCAGATTGGTCGGCCTGGACCGCCCTCCCCCCACCCGAGCCCAGACCTCTCCCTATAAACCGCGCCACAACTAGCGGCAAAGGAAGAAAGAGATCTGACGGCTTGCTAAACGTAGGAGAGAAGTTGTGAATAGATCTTGTCATCTCATACTACTGAAATGGAAAGCGGAAAGCGAGCGGGGTTGTGCTGCCTGATGCTGCTCTTGGCCATGGTCACTGCGCCGGTGCATGCTGCCGCCATGCATACAAGGGTGAGTACCATGAATAAATTATTTCAAAGTTGAATTCTTCCTAATTGTTAATTGACTGTTATGCATGTGTAGTAGAGCAGAAAAAGATACCAAACAAGCTGATGGGTTGAATTAATCAAGTCCGGGCTCAACCCAGAATTTCTTCCTTGGTTTCTGTTTATGTCACGCAGTTTGTTATTGTGACATCATTAGTATAAATCTAGGAGGTGATTGTATTCATAACAGAAACAAACTCAGAGAATAAATATTCATACTTCTTGTATTTCTCCTAAAAAAAAGTATTTCGTTCATTTTTACAACTGTCAGTACAAACTGTAATGGCTTTACTGAGCTATAATATAGTCAATCACTTCCGCTTCCTGGTAGTTATAAAGGCACTAAGCAAAACTCATTGACAACTTCACGGTAGTCCGTGAGAATTTCTTGACAACATAAATATTCAGCAAGTACTTGTGAACATAATGTTTGGGTTTGTTTCCGTTTTAGCCTGTCGTTCTAGGCAGCAAACAGTGTTCATATCAGTGGCTGATTTCAGAGAATATTTGGAATTTCTCACTATTTTGAAAGTTTTGGTGATGAGTTGGTGTTTACTTCAGAAACTTTCTCGCTTTCAGCGTATATAAAACCACATTTAAAATTCCACTGCTGAATACTTCAAATTAAAACAGTCATTGCAGCCGAAAATGGAACGGCATGACATGACCGTGTCCTCTCGTGCAGGTAGTTGTTCGAACCGCTTCGACAGACTATTATTAGGGCCAGAATATTTATGACATGTCATATTTTATTTCTGTATATTCCTTCCATAGAAAATACAGGTTAAGCATGTCTATATCTACGATGACTAAAATGATGCAATTTTCACGGGTCATATAAAGTCATATTGTGGCTCATTTAATGTTTTTTGCCATTTTCCGGTAATTTTTCATATTATGGTCACTTTTCCTCGTGAGTTTTCGTGCGTTTGCCATATTTTTATATTTTTATTCCATTTTCGCATACCTGCTTTCAGTCGTCTCAAAGACGGATTTTTCACATCTCCTAGCTGTCTGTAATTTCTTACAATTCCATTCTGCAAGTTAGAAAAAATAGTAATACAGATACTGAGGGACTCTCTGCAAATCATTCACTTCCATCTGTACCTGAGAACGTGATTGACATTTCTCACCCACTAACCCTGGGAAAATAGAAGATAACAGCTTCAACGATTAAATTTTCATTTCTTGATATTTTTAAACTCCGTTGAAATTGAAACTGTACTCCGGATCCAAATGGTCACCCTCATTGGAGGACGGATTATTTATTTCTTTAATAAATCTCTCTCTCTAGAAATATATATCTGGAATTAGGAGGGTAAGCTGTATAGAAAGAGACAGATGTGTATAAAACGACAGGAAGGTGAGCCTCAATTGAACTCTAATTATTTGACGTATTTCAAATATGCCCCAATAACATCCTGCGATGTTGACGGGCTTTTTTCCGGTTACAAGTCAATGTTGCGTGAAAATAGAAGTTCGTTACAATTTGAAAACTTTAAAGTATAGACTATGTAATCACTATTGTAATTCTTTCTGATCGCCCATCAAAATGTGGTATTTATTTCATTCTGTGCAGAGTCGAGAGTTACTTCTGGAATGAGTAATTAAATAAATTCAAAATATAATAATAATAATAATAATAATAATAATACTTATTTGTTATTATTGAATGTTCTAGATTTTAAAAGTATATTTTCAATATAATGTTAATTTAAACAGCGGCAAGCTTTTGAAGACTTCGAAAATGTGACCAAAAAACGTTTTAAGACATAGGCTATTTATATGCCTTTGCTGGCGAGATGTAGTATTTACAGTGCACTATGTCTTCTGGTATGGGCTATATCAAATTTGTTACTTTCATTGACCTGTCTCAGTCTCATCCTTGGCTTTGACAATATGAAAGTGACTGAGGTATGAGTGATGCTAGTAATACCATTGCTTATACAGCCAGTCCCTGTTATGAATGGTGTGAAAATATCGCTCATAGGGTCAGTTGGCGCATGCATTTCAGTGGGCTTGGCAGACTGATATGTAATAGCAGCGGCTGGCTCGGTGAGGAAAGCAACGGGAAACTACCTCACTCCTCATTTCCCTAGTACGCCTCTTCAGTGACGCCTAGGCTATTTATGACAGCTGTTGGCGGAGCTGCAGAGGATCAAACCAGCCTTCGGGCTGAATACCCAACATACACAACATACATACAGACTATTTATTGTCATATTTTAATACATTCTTAGGTCATAAATGCTTGCATATTTCTAACATATTTAGGTCATAAATATCCGGGCCGTATTAATTATACAGTAGGCCTACATTCCGAACCTGTACTTCGCCGAAAGAAATTGGCCCTGTTTGTGGGACATTCATCGAAGTATTCTTTGCCCATAAAGATGGTCTAACATCTAGGCAAAAGACTGGGGCGGTTTTACCTGCAGGCTTGTGGAGAGGGTAATTATCAACCGTTGCAGTACAAGTGAACCTCTGTGGCTCAGGTGGCAGAGCGCCGGCCTCTCACCGCTGGGTTCCATAGTTCAAATCCCGGTCACTCCATGCGAGTCTTGTGCTGGACAAAGCGGAGGCAGGACAGGTTTTTCTGCGGGTACTCCGGTTTTCCCTGTCATTCAAGCAACACTCTCCAGTAATTAATTATTGTCCCAGAGGAGTGCGACAGGCTTCGCCAGCTGGCACAATTCCTATCCTCGCCGCTAGATGGGGGCTTCATTCATTCCATTCCTGACCCGGTCGAATGACTAGAAACAGGCTGTGGATTTTCATTTGTGGCCCAGGTAATCGAGCTACAGATACGAATTGAGGAGAGAGAAAATACATTTATTCGGTCTGAACATACGAACTGAAGAAGTACCGGTACGTCCCCAAGTTCTTTTCATACTCAGAATATCTTAACCCATAATATTGTTAATTTTAACGTTGCCCATCGCCTCCCTTTGATAACCAAGAGCAGTAGGAATTTGTTACTAGTTGTTCAGTCACAGTTAATGGAATCCTCGACAGGATTTACGAAACATTTTCTAAAGCTTGTATCAACTTTGTTGATTGTTTATAGGGTTATTCACCCAAGATGTTACAACGAAATAACTTTTTTTTTACAATTAAATAGCTTCTAATCCATCGAAAATATAAATATGCTTTCCTCGTATTCTTAACTAGTATTAAGGGGCTCGTTAAGTATTCTGCTCCATATTTCCCTGGAATGAATAATTACTTTTTTACGGATTTCGGTGACGTCGAAGTGACGGAGATTTGTCCCGCAGAAGCAGGGTGCGAAATCGCGGAGGAGGTAGCCCCCACACCGATGATTTTTTATCAAAGGTTCCTCGCCACTAAAATTGCGCGGGATGGGGAGGGGGATTATTTTATTATCAAATAATGAAGAAAATGTAGAACATATATATTACTGAAATTAATGTCTTTTACTGTGCATGTTTTCACAAAAGCATCTGTAATAATACAGATAATATAGAAATAATTGAATGACTGCCAGACCTTGAGCAATAAAGCAACGTAGCGGTGCAGTGGCAACTCCGCAGCTGCAGCCTATTGTTCATGTTTCACTCTGGCTAGTCCATCTGAAACCCGGGCAAAAATATAACTTATTTGAAGCCCTCCTCCCTTGTCAACGCTCTAAGTAGCTCGAGCTTACTCCACTCCTGTACTTCTTGGAGAGAGTGTGTTTTCGATAGGTAGCGGAATAACTTTCCAAGGTTTATCTTTCTTGTTATAACAACATAATTCGAACAAAAAGATTTAAAATTTACATTTTTCTGGGGAAGGGGATAATTTACTTACTGGAAAATTATACACCCCCTCCCTCGCCAGGTACTGCCTGAAATAAACACTAGTAGTTAAGCCGTATGATCCTTCTCCCCCCCACCCCCACCCCATTACTCCCTTATTTCGCGCGCTGCACAGGAGTTCCTTAACGTGCCAGTAAATCTGCTGACATGAGTCTGCCATATTTGAGCACCTTCAAATACCACCGGAATCGTACTGGCCTTCGGTTCAGCGGGTCCCGGGTTCGATTCCCGGCCGGGTCGTGGATTTTAACCTTCATTGGTTAATTCCAATGACTCGGGGGCTGCGTGTTTGTGCTGTCCGCAACTTCCCTGCAACTCACACACTACACACAACACTATCCTCCACCACAATAACACGCAATCACCTACACATGGCAGATGCCGCCCACCCTCATCGGAGGGTCTGCCGTACAAGGGCTGCACCCGGCTAGAAGAAGCCACACAAAATTATTATTATTATTACCACCGGAATAAGCCAGGATCAAACCTGCCCACTTGAGCTCTGAAGGTCAGTGCTCTACCGTCTGAGCTACTCAGTCCGGCGATTTATTAATAACGGAGATATCGACACCAACTCCGTTTTCTTTCTTTATAATTAAGTTATAGAAACTTCTGACACAAGCAGAGAAGTCTGTTCTGCAGCAACTTCACACGTGTAATTAATTCATACATTGGCCAATTACTTCTTGAAATATCGATAATACGTCACCTTGCTGTTTTAGTGGCTCACAGCGGGCACTGTCTTGCCGCATCGGACGGCGTTCGCTGACGCAAGCTGTTTCCCTATTGCGATCCCAGCCAAACAACTGGTAATGCACAGTACAGTACATCTAGTACAAGCATGTCTCGTAAATACAATATGATGTATCCTTTGTAACTGGTGGACTAAAGACGGTATAGGAAAGTTTACGTTCATGACAAGATTATAGGTGAATAACCTGTGTACTGCTAATGAACACTTCTAAAATTCTCCAGTTTCACTGAATGTTCATTGGTGATAGTATATTTGTTGTTTTAGAAACATGAGAAGGCCAATATCAACATGTTATTTTCTAGAAGTTACTCCGGTTTATTTCACCGTCTACTGTCAGGCTTATACTTTGGAATTAAGTGTTGCATTAGGAAAGATGTTAACGGTCTCACCATGTCGGCAATTTTACTTCAATCCTTATTTAGAAGGTTTACGTAAGGGGCAGTATGAACAAACAGGGCCAATGACTCACTCTCCTACATAACTACCGCCCCTCCCACAGAATATAACCTCTTTCGTGTTTCCTTGTTCTCCACAATTCTTGCTGTCTTATCCCTCCTGTCCCTCACCAGCTCCTCGGAATCTCATTGAAGTAGTCCTCCATAATCCTCTCTTTGTTAGTGAGCGGGAAAATGCGCTTAACACAAGCCAAAAAAAGAAAAAGGGTAAGTCAAAGAATTAGTCACAAAGCAGGAATCAGACCTCAATTTCCCCCGGAACGAACGACAAATTCCATAGAGTGAAATGATTAAGTTTTGTACCTGAGAGGGAGATTTTGTAAGCGTACAAGGTAATGCCTCAAGTTAATATGACCGGGCGAGTTGGCCGTGCGGTTAGGAGCGCGCGGCTGTGAGCTTGCATCCGGGAGATTGTGGGTTCGAATCCCACTGCCGGCAGCCCTGAAGATGGTTTTCCGTGGTTTCCCATTTTCACACCACGTAAATGCTGGGACTGTACCTTAATTAAGGCCACGACCGCTTCCTTCCAACTTCTAGGCCTTTCCTATCCCATCGTCGCCATACGACCTATCTGTGTCGGTGCGACGTAAAGCCACTCGCAAAAAAAGTTAAGATGACTAAATTTATCCAAGGAGCATTGAGGTGGTTTACTACAAGCACCTCATATTGTAGATTACAGGCCTCCTAGATGTTGTTAAGCACACCATAAATGCATTAACTTCCGTCACCACCATTCGATTGATGGGCTCAGTGGCATAATGGAAATGAAATGAATTGGCTTTTAGTGCCGGGAGTATCCGGGGACATGTTCGGCTCGCACGTGCAGGTCTTTTGATTTGGCTCCCTTAGGCGACCTGCGCATCGTGATGAGGATGAAATGATTATTAAGACGACACATACACCCAGCCCCCGTGCCATCGGAATTAACCAATGATGGTTAAAATTCCCGACCCTGTCGGGTATCGAACCCGGGACCCCTGTGACCAAAGGCCAGCACACTAACCATTTTAGCCATGGAGCCGGACTGAGTGGCAAATTGGCAGGGTCGATCGCGCCTCAGTTTGGTGGTAAGTGAAGGTGCTAAAATAAGTCTCATGTCACTAAACTTACCGGCATATAAAAAATCATTCCTGCGGGACAAATTTCGGCAACTTGACGACTCTGAAAATCTTTATAAAGTTGTAAGTAGGACGCAAAACCAGTAACGTTATTATTAGTCTACTATTCGGTTAGCTGTTAAGTTTCCTCGACGTATCTCGGTTCTCTCAAGTTTTCCTCAAGCAGTTCATATAAGTTGACATTTACTTCAATGTAAGTTGCCACTTTAGTCCTTAAATCTATCCAAAGGATGTTTCAGTTGTGTACCGTTGGCGGTTCATGGAGGACTAGCCACCGTAAAATAACCGGAAATAGTTATTAAATAGTTCAGAGGTGATGATAGTGTTCAACGTGTTTTCACTTTGGAATCGGTGTTCAAAAAGGTTCTATTAATTTGAGCCCACGGAAGAGCTGCATAGTCGGTGCTGAAGACTGTTCCGACATGTCCATATACTGTTGTTTGAAATGTGACAGCAGACTTTCCAAGCCGTTGCCGTATGTGAGGGCCAGACATCGGGGTTATTTTAGGGAATTTCTCAGCCTGTTATCAAAATGGGTTTGTAAATACCGGCTATTTCACTTATGAGCAATACGTATGAATTACTTTCCCGAGGGCATAAAATGATATCTCAAATGCCAGATTCCAGACGGCGCTGAAAGCACTTTCTTCTTGTAAGAAGGAAGTGTCGTCGACGTGAAAGCTGAGGAGAGCTGGCCTCCAGACTGTGCTGAATGAAGGCAGCCGCCCGCGCTGGAGTAACTGCGTAGCAGACCTACATCAGAAAATTTGATTCCATTCATGATTAACCCGGAAGGTTATCAATGAGGACTGGGATGACCTCTACTAAATGACTTTTGACATGGCAAGGTTACCCATACTACGCTTTCATAATTATCTGTATGGAGTAACTGGTTCGTGCTGTTTTGTTTTTTTGTTGCTGCACATGGTCCGAATATTAGTAGACATAACATGAATGACTCCCAAGCCAAACAGGCTCTCCGAACTGTGAGGCGTGGTTTCAATTTCTGACGTTCATTTGAGTTTCAGCTCTGACCTCGTCCGTAATGTATGGACAGGAACAAGCTCAAATGACTTTAAATTCTCTTCCGCATGTGGGAGCCAGACTGCCAGGCCCTGTGAAGGCGTGTTCTTCCTCACTGCTGCAAGGGAAGTTCAGATTCTGTCAGTGGCAATGGGCATGATACTACAATACGTTTCGGGGGTTTTCCTCTACAGCTATTTGATGCTCATCGATGAGCACTTTGTCCTCTATTCGTATAAGATGTAATTACATTTATTTTGTGCCTTTGCTGGCGGGACCTAGTGTTTACAGTGCACTATGTCTTCTGGTATGGGCTAGAACAATCTTGTTACTTTCATTGATCTGTCTCAGCTTTATCCTTGGCTTTGACAAAATGAAAGTGACTGAGGCATGAGTGATGCTAGTAATGCCATTCCTTCTGCAGCCAGTCCCTACTATGAATGGTGTGAAAATATTGCTCATACGGTCAGTTGGTGCATGCATTTCAGTGGGCTTGGCAGACTGATATGTAATAGCAACTTCTGGTTCGGTGAGGAAAGCAACGGGAAACTACCTCACTCCTCATTTCCCTAGTACGCCTCTTCAGTGATGCCTAGGCCATCTATGACAGCTGATGGCGGAACTGTTGAGGATCCAACCAGTCTTCGGGCTGAGGACTAAACATACATACACATTTATTTTATGGAACTTGGTTTTCTTTCTTTCTTTCTTAATCTGTTTACCCTCCAGGGTTAGTTTTTCCCTCGGACTCAGCGAGGGATCCCACCTCTACCACCTCAAGGGCAGTGTCCTGGAGCGTGAGACATTCGGTCAGGGGATGAAACTGGGGAGGATGACCAGTACCTCGCCCAGGCGGCCTCACCTGCTATGCTGAACAGGGGCCTTGGTGGGGGGGGGGAGATTGGAAGGGATAGACAAAGAAGAGGGAAGGAAGCGACCGTGGCCTTAAGTTAGGTACCATCCCGGCATTTGCCGGGAGGAGAAGTGGGAAACCACGGAAAACTGCTTCCAGGATGGCTGAGGTGGGAATCGAACCCACCGCTACTCATTTGACCTCCCGAGGCTGAATGGACCCCGTTCCAGCCCTAGTACCACTTTTCAAATTTCGTGGCAGAGCTGTGAATCGAACCCGGGCCTCCGGGAGTGGCAGCTAATCATACTAATCACTACACCACAGAGGTGGACGGACCCTGGTGTTACGATATATTAATTAGTATCGGATATCTGACTTGAATTTCCTGAATCAATTTACGAAACCATAAACATTTTCCTTTAACTGCTTAATTGCTGTATATGAAACGTAGAGGCGTGTTACGAATTGCTAGGGGCTGCAAATAAATGTGAAAAGACTGGTAGAAGAACTCTTATGTAATAGGAATATGATTCGAACACTCACGACACCTCCTGGTGATCCGACAGTTCCATTATCATTTTGCCTCTGCACCGTGTGTTCTTACAGTTACTATTCACTCCTATTTAATTAGCTCAGCTTGTTATTGCCATACTTAATCATAAATAAGTCATTCGTCTGCTTGTTTGTGATTATCCACTCTGCTAAGACTGGACTTGATATCTGGTTCTCACTTGTAGCCATGACTTGTGTTATTTCATTGATGTATTAGAAAACTGAACACTGAAAAACCTCCATTTTCAGAGCTTGCCTTTCACCAATAAACATGTGACTTGATACGGAGTCAAACACTATCACCTGCGTGAGCCCACTATCGTGGTGTTCAGGCACAATACATAATGTAGTGGAATGTGACAGTCCAGCGGGCTCACTAGGTAAACTACCCTCCGAAGATGTTGAAGTTATTTGTGCTACTACTTACCAACCATGCACATGACCCGAATATTAGTAGACATAACATGAATACATTTTTATTCAGTCGAGTATTTTTTCTTATAATAACATGGAAAGTTTACTGCCTTATCTGTTCCTGGGTGTTGGCGAACCGGACAACCCGCGCTCCCCGTCTAAGTCAAGTAAGTGACCATTGCCACCGGGATATTTCCCAATTGCGATGTATTTGTTAATAATAATAATAATAAATAATAATAAAACGTGTTCATTGATCTTGCAACCCGAGACAGACTTGTCGTAGGTTAGTTCTTTTCCACTCCCCCACTGGCCAACAGCATGGCACTCCTCGAGCACTGACCCCGCCCAACATTGCTTAACTTCGGAGATCCGACTAGATCTGGTAGGCTTACCTCAAACTGCTTACACCATGGAACGTACAAAGAAAATCTATTCTCAGAGATGTGTATGTTAACACAGACTATTAAGCTTTTACGTACAGCCAAACTCAGTGGCGCAGTCAGTTAGTCTCTGTCCTTCAGTGACCAAGATACTGAGTTCACTCCTAGCTGAGGCCCGTGGCATTTGAAGGTTTAAATAAGAGAACTCTGTGTTGTTGGCTCCCAGTACATTAAGGAAATCCTGTAGGACAAATTCTATCACCATGGTGTCTCTTAAAATATATGGCAAATGTATGGACGTTAAACAAAGAACATTAGATTATTATTATTAGGCCCTATTATTTTTTTTACAAGTTGTTTCACGTCACAACGACACAGATAGGTCTTATGGCGACGATGGGACAGGAAGGGGCTAGGAGTGGGAAGGAAGTAGCCGTGGCCTTAATTAAGGTAAAGCCCTAGCATTTGCCTGGTGTGAAAATGGGAAACCACGGAAAACCATCTTCAGGGCAGCCTACAGTGGGGTTCGAACCCACTATCTCCCGCATACTTCATACTGGCCGCACTTAAGCGACTGCAGCTATCGAGCTCGGTGTTATTATTATTATTATTATTATTATTATTATTATTATTATTATTATTGTTATTATTATATCCCTTCACCTGACAAGCGAGTTACTACGCGGTTTGAGTACGTAGTTGTCAGCTTGCATTCGGGAGATAGAGGGTTCGATTCCCACTGTCGGTAGCCCTGAAGACGGTTTTCCGTGGCTTCTCATTTTCCCTCGAAGCAAATGCTGGGGCTGTGCCGTAATCAAGACTACGGCCGCTTCCTTCCCACTCCTCGGCCTTTCCTATCCCATCGTCGTCATAACATCCGTCCGTGTCGGTGCGACGTAAAACAAAACAATGTTTAACACATCCCTTCACTTGTCATTAGGGTTGCCTACTTTGAAGCGACACGATTCGTTTATTAATTTATATATCTAGGTAGCTAATTAGCTAGCTAGTTAGATAAATACATATACGTATACAGGGCACGTGTGATTTTAAAATTACTGAATTTTCTAGGGGTTTACAGAAAGATTTAAACTTTTTTTCCGCCATCATTAACTTATTGGTTTATTTTTAAGGGAGGAGTGGGGTGGTGATGTTCATGACAAAATTTGGTCGAATTTAATTTTAAAATATTGTTGTACTGTCAACAAGGGACAGCGTGCGACCAAGTCCCGGCAGTCAATAAATGAGAAAGAGAGAGCATGTGATCCCTCACTAGCTGGCAGTGAACCCTCTCATTCCTTGAGAGTGAAGCTATCTCACTAGCCCAGCAGTGACTGTAATAATAACAGAATGCGTCTAACCAACCAAAAGGAGTCTGGAGATATAATGTGACTTCGATCGTCCTAATATAAGGTTCTATCTTGTTTCAGAGGGCTGTGGCGGAGACGAGTCCGGCAGGAGATATGAACATGGTGAAGATCTGTCATAGTAGTACACCTTGTGGATGGGCGGTGTATATACCCTTCACACGCCGTGTCGACTACTTCATGAAGAACACGTAAGTTCACAAAACCTCCAATAAGTAACAATATTTAGAGATTTCCTCACCTCAAAGTAAGGTCACCACTTGCTGATCATTGATTGCTTTCTTCTGACGGGGAGGAGTAAACAGGATGAGGCCTGTAGCAAAATCATCCTTGCTGCCCTACAAAGAAGGCACAAAGAAGTTGCTAGAAACAAATGGAAAAAACACTTTAAAGATTTCAGTGGGAGGAAATTGGTCGGAGTGGGCCAACTTGCGGACGTTTTTTTACTTGACCTACCACCTCGAACTTTGAAATAAGGGAAACATGACATTTTGAGTGAGGACTGTCCTCGCGGTCGGTAGATGCAGAGTAGGTCTCGGCCCATAAGCGGTCACGGCTTGTCCGTGGTCCGACAGCTCTGCACTCTGACCGGCCAACCGAGCAGAGGAGGGGTGGCCACGGCTCTACCGTGACTCTACGCCTCTGCATTCGGGAGACGGGATAGGGCTGGACCTCACGGCTGGCCCCAACCGTCGGCTGCCTTGAGAATGGTTTCCCGTGGTTTCCCATTCTCCTGCACTAAGGCGAATGCCGGGACAGTTCCTAGTATAGACCACGGCCGCCAACCCCCTCACCTTCTCCGAGCACCTTCTTCACCGTAACAAATCTCCCGGCCTGAGAGACGGCGTCACCGTCTAAGAGGCCCGCCTCCCCCTTCAGGGGAGGAATGAAAACATTTTAGTAGTAGTAGTGTCCCCTCCTAGAGAACTATGCGCCATCTACCCAGGTACTTGCCTACAATCACGTAATGAGGAAATAATAATAGAATTCGTGAAAATGAAAACCTACAACCTGTTTTCCAGTCATTCACCGGGTCAGGGATGTAATGAAGGAAGCAGATATAGGCTGTTAGTACGATGGGGTCGCCACTCCCAAAGTGATATATATATTAATGACTGATAGATGCAATGAAATGAGAATGGAGAGTATTGCTAGAATGAATGATGACAGGGAAAACCGGAGTACCCGGAGAAAAACCTGTCCCGCCTCCGCTTTGTCCAGCACAAATCTCACATGGAGAGACCGGGATTTGAACCACGGTATCCAGCGATGAGGGGCCGACGCGCTGCCGTCTGAGCCACGGAGGCTCTTCTAGAATTAATATTAAATTTAAATTAAACCTAGTTCATTAGACTATTTTTAAATATTACTTCGTCAAAACGCTTCCTGTTGTGTGGCTACGGTCATCCTTAGTACCTGAGCAGTGAAGTAGGTTTAAATCTGTACAGTCACTATATCATAACTATGTCAAGTTCCCCTATGCATATAATTTGTTTACCATTGCCAATAAGTATGTGCGACTCTTATTATAATTCCCGTTCAAAAAACCGGTTATACTTATCATTTGAGTAAGGAACCACAGGCAGGGATTTTCAAATTACTCGTACGTGGCATAAACCCACAGAACATTTCATTAAATCATATTGTCAAGTTCCTTTCGTTAGTGGGACAGTAAAAATATTACTGCCAAGATCTCTTCAACTATTGCTGCTTTGAAAAACGCTGTATATTTTTATCTCTGCCATAAATTTACACGAATTTTACGCCAGGTAGACCCATTGCATGTATAGATGAGCTCGAAAAAACAGGGCTGTTAGTACTGAACTATTGTACTGGCGAAATATACCCAAGAAGAACTGGTTTCGATCATTAGCTCATAGAATTGTTCTGTTGCTCTATCCGAGAAACCAGGTGCTGTTCAGGCGTTGAGGAGGGGAAAGCCCACTCATTGGTCGGTTATTGTTTCACTAGTAGATCTGCAAAGTACTTCTCAAGCTTAGCTTATGCTACTTCAAGCTGCTAGGATACACGACTAAGAATTGCCTTTCTCACTGCCCAGTTTAATTGTACTGGAGATGTAAGGAACAACATTCCAGATTTGTTCTTTCCACTGATCCGATGGTCGGCAAATGGTAACGTCATAGGCTCTTAAAGACAATCCATGGATGTGGCGAGAACATGTAAGAGAATATTTATGGTAACTCGCCCTCTGCTAGATAGAATCTGCACCGGGCGAGTTGGACGTGCGGTTAGGAGCGCGCAGCTGTGAGCTCGCATCCGGGAGATAGTGGGTTCGAATCCCACTGTCGGCAGCCCTGAAGATGGTTTTCCGTGGTTTCCCGTTTCCATACTAGACAAATGCTGGGGCTGTACCTTAATTAAGGCCACGGCCGCTTCCTTCCAATTCCTAGGCCTTTCCTGTCCAATCTGTGTCGGTGCGACGTAAAGCAAATAGCAGATAGAATCTGCAGAATTCATACGATTACTTAGCGATAAACATACGCACATGTTCGCTGTCTTCCGCCTTACGTAAACAGGAACCGCTCCGACTCCTCTCCTAAGGTCATCCAGTGTGGTGCAGGAAGTTATGGCAGTGCCCCAACCGACCACTACAACCGTAATCGTTAATCGGACTTGTTCCAAGAGTCACAGTGCAGTGATTGAGTTCGAGCCCCAGTAATGAAATGAAATGCCGGGAGTGTCCGAGGACAAGTTCGGCTGGCCAGATGCAGGTCTTTTCATTTGACACCCGTAGACGACCTGCGCGTCGTGATGAAATGATGATGAAGACGACACATACACCCAGCCCCCATGCCAGCGAAATTAACCAATCATGGTTAAAATTCCCGACCCTGCCGGGAATCGAACCCGGGGTCCTTGTGACCAAAGGCCAGCACGCTAACCATTTAGCCATGGAGCCGAACTCGAGCCCCAGTGATTCTTACCGATGCCTGCAGTGTGGACTTCTTAGCTTCATCCTTGGTTCGTCGTTTGTACGAGTACTATGTAGAAGCTTACTCCTTGTTCCCTCCTTACTCGACTTTGTCAAAGCTCACATCCAGCTCTGGTAGCTGATACCGACACGAAACTGAGATATTACACGAATGATTGACAGGAAATTCCCAAACTGGTACACGAAACATTGCAGGATAGTGTACGCTATTTCCTAAGTAACTGTAAGAGTTGAAAGTGCAGAAAATATGCGAGAAAATTATGTTTGATTTATGCATTGTCATTGTCGAGACTCTCGCAATCTCTGGTCTAGAGTTCAGTATCACTTCATTGACGCACTTTCGCCCACGGAGATGCCGTAACTCTTCGGGGGTCAAGTTCACTACATACTGACGCACTTGCACTCCCCGGCTTCAACTCGGTAAAAGAGCTTTTCTTTTTCTGCTATTTGTTTTACGTCGCAC
This sequence comes from Anabrus simplex, assembly GCF_040414725.1. NCBI lineage: Eukaryota > Metazoa > Arthropoda > Insecta > Orthoptera > Tettigoniidae > Anabrus > Anabrus simplex. The sequence goes on from NC_090266.1 coordinate 805,515,459, forward strand.
CGTCACAGATAGGTCTTATTGCGACGATGGGACAGGAAAGGCCTAGGAATGGGAAGGAAGCGGTCGTGGCCTTAATAAAGGTACAGCCCCAGCATTTGCTGGTGTAAAAATGGGCAAACCACGGAAAACCATTTTCAGGGCTGCCGACAGTGGGTTTCGAACCCACTATCTCCCGGATGCGAGTTCACAGCTGCGCGCTCCTAACCGCACGGCCAACTCGCCCAGTAAACGAGCTTTTACCATAATACTTTCTCATCCTGCACCTGTTCCGTCCAAGGATAAGAACTAGTTAATTTCAATTGCATGAACTGTTTTCTTTCAAAACACCATTCTTACCATTGCGCGGATAGAAATTAGCTGAATTGCAAACTGGCGTGTCGGTGAATCTATTAATCTGTTTACATATTCCAACCTCTACTCCCTATATGCAAGGAATACAAAGTTGTTTTATTTTTCATCATCATCATCATCATCTGTTTACCCTCCAGGTTCGGTTTTTCCCTCGGACTTAGCGAGGGATCCCACCTCTACCGCCTCAAGGGCAGTGTCCTGGAGCTTCAGACTCTTGGTCGGGGATACAACTGGGGAGTATGACCAGTACCTCGCCCAGGCGGCCTCACCTGCTATGCTGAACAGGGGCCTTGTGGAGGGATGGGAAGATTGGAAGGGATAGGCAAGGAAGAGGGAAGGAAGCGGCCGTGGCCTTAAGTTAGGTACCATCCCGGCATTCGCCTGGAGGAGAAGTGGGAAACCACGGAAAACCACTTCCAGGATGGCTGAGGTGGGAATCGAACCCACCTCTACTCAGTTGACCTCCCGAGGCTGAGTGGACCCCGTTCCAGCCCTCGTACCACTTTTCAAATTTCGTGGCAGAGCCGGGAATCGAACCCGGGCCTCCGGGGGTGGCAGCTAATCACACTAACTACTACACCACAGAGGCGGACGTTTTATTTTTACTGCATGTGTTCTCGAAGAAGAGATCTTCTGGCAAACCATCTAGAAATGCATTCTACCATGACTTGGGACTGGCAATGACTCCAACATATAGAAGTAGCTAGGAAGAAATTATTAAGTTGAAAGTGGCAACTGACCAAGCGAGTTGGCCGTACGGTTAGGGTCGCGCAGATGTGAGCTTACATTCAGGAGATAGTAGGTTCGAACCTGACTGTCGACAATCTTGAAGACGGATTTTCCGTGGTTTACCATTTTTACACCAAACAAATGCTGGGGTTGTTCTTATTGAAGGCCACGGCCGCTTCCTTCCCATTCCTAGTCCTTTTCTATTCCATCGTCGCCGTAAGACCTATCTGTGTGGGTGCAACGTCTAGCAAATCGTAAAAAAAAAGGCAAACGGGGAGTCGGTATTTTAGCTGAAGATAAACGGCAAGGCAAGTGATGGTATCTGCTGTACGAATACGGCATCATCCATGGAATTTCTTCTATGCCTTGTAGACTCTCAGTTCCAGGTACACAGACCTCCTTATCACATGACGACAGTGGAAAAATGTACAGTAAAAAGAAAAGCAAAGTCACCTCCGTACAGGCCATAAAGGCCCTTGGAGGAGTGGAAGGTAAAGGCTTCCACCATTGTTAACCTCGGCACGTGATGGTGGTAAGCACTACGCCCGGCCACCTTTGCCCCCAGGAATTAACCTGGTATTCATTTTTGGTGTAGGCTGAGTGAACCTCAGGGCCATATGCACCTCCGGAAGTGGAAATCTCGTTTCTTAAATTTTACGACTTCCTGACGGGGATTCGAACCCACGTCTTTTCGGGCGAACCGAGCACGCCTTTACCGCCTCGGCCAGGCAGCCCCTACAATATGAAGAAGGCCGCATATATTTTAGCAACAGTATTATAGCATATACTAATAAAATTATCTCAACCCACAGTCATAAAAGAAAGCAGAACCATGAGTCTTCCTATCAATACGGTCTTGTCATTCTATCTGTAATGACTTATGCATAATACTCATAGATAGACATTGGGCCTAATCGTTTTGAAAATTGAAACATAGACACGTCCGTGTCCCTATTCTTATCACCGTTCTGGATAAATCTCGCACCTTTATGTAATGACAATTTTTAAATCAGCAGAATTATCAATAAAGAAGCAGGCTTGTACTTCTATGTGACTGTTAATAACTTGATCATAGCCACAGGACCTTCACTTTTTGCGTGGAATCCGAACTTCTTTTCATTTCAAAAATCCCACATGCATTGTTCAGAAAAATAATTGTAAGTAATGCTTTGTGGAATGTGGCGTACCTTGTTACCTTGCGTTTATTTTGTCTTAGTAATACCGAATTGGAATACATCAATCTGTTAACGAACAATCAGAAATCGTCGCCATAAGACCTATATGTGTGTCGGTGCGATGTAAAGCAAATTGTATAATAATAATAATAATAATAATAATAATAATAATAATAATAATAATAATAATAATAATAATAATAATAATAATAATAATAACCAGAAAATATTGAGATTGTTCTACGCTTGCACTAGGTTAAATAGATTAGCTGAAGTCTGTAAGGGACGAAAGCAGTGGTGCCCTTAATTTATTCAATAAGTGTCACTAATTGCAGATAAATTTGACGCGTACATTAACTATCTTTGTATTTCTATAGTATTTCAAGTACACCCACCCTATTGTACAATCTCACTGATCAAATAATATTTTTTTTAAAAATTATGAATGCAAGAAAGGACTTAGCAAAAGCCATGTTTGCGTTAATTGTAATGAAAAAATGAATAATTACGTGTAACATAATAAATAATTAATTATCAACATATCGCAGAGAATGGCTCTAGTCTTTCTTACAGCTTATGTGTCCATTCTGTATCGCTTTTTAATCATAGGCAACTAAACAATATGATTTAGGACAAGAACAGAAACTAATGGTGACTGTTGTGTGTGTTCACAGATGTGATTGTCCCAAGGGAAAGGACTGCATGAGGACCGATGATGATTTGTCGGTGAGTGCCTACGTCTACAGGTGCCGAAATCCTCCCCTTGCCAATGACGAGAGGGAATCGCTCTCGTGAGGACTGGTATCATGAAAATCATCTCTAACAAGTTATTCCTCATTCGGTCCATACGGGCTAGGACAGCTGGTACCTAGGACCACCTCATTCCATTAGCTTAACAATCAATGTTCCAGGTCTTGTGTGCTGTTCTAATCAGCGGTGGCCAGACTGAGTGTTCTCATTGCTTCTGTTCAGATATAGGTACTGCATTAAGAAACTTCTGCAAGTATTTATGTTTACTTTCAGTGCTACTCACTGAAGACTTACAGCTCATTCAGTCTCACTGTCCAGCCATTGCTGATTTATATTATTATTATTATTATTATTATTATTATTTTATTATTATTATTTCGTAGGGTGCTATGAAAGACGTTCTGAAACGTCAAATTTTTTACAGCTACTGATGGCCTCAGAAATTCTTACATAAATTCAATGAAACACTACATAAAGTGTGAGATTGATTTGACTTATATGATAGTATGTTATGCAGATAGTCCATATGATACTTTTATGAGAGGAAGCATAAGAGGTAAACAGTGACCAACACATTATTTATTATTTGCTCTAGAAAATCGTATATCCAGTATTCCAAATCATATACTGATAAAAACTGGCATTTAAACTTCACACGTTAAAAGGCCTCTCCATGATCAACCCATGCATTTTTATGGTATACCTGTCTGTCCTACGCATTAGTTTAGCTTGAACATTCCTTCACTACTGAATATTCATATCTAAATCATCAATTCCATTTTCATTTTCTTTTTATTAATTCTCTTTGTTTTCCATTATTTTGTATATAGTTTATTTAATAACCTTGAACATCATTAGATACATTTGTTTAGATGAAATGATCATGCATAAGGATGTCACTGAAATGTTATTTAAAATTATTGCATCGCGATGAGTTGCCAAAATTTTAAAAAATGTATAAGGAAATGAGAATTACTAAAAATATTTCACTGGGTGTCAGCAGACATAGCTGAGTCCCTGAACATAAACATGCTGTTGATTGTTCTCATATGTACAAGTTGTTAGCCAATATTGACATTCAGGTCGGAAGTATCATCAGTTACCCTACGAATACCATTTGGTGAAATAATACAGAATGTGATCAAGAGTTACAAACTTGTCAGTGAACACGATGTACAATTTCAGTCAAAACTACACTGACGCTTCTTGTTCATATCTTTAAACTGCTTGTGGTTTAATGTCCCATTAGCACATACTGTACAGGTTTCTGGCAACACTGGGATGAGAAAGTGATAAGATTGCTGTGGCCTAAGTACAGCTCTGGGATTTGTTTGATGTGAAGATGGGAATCCAGGAAAACCATTCTCAGAGCTGCCAACGGTGCGGCTCGAACGAGCTATCTCCTGAATGCAAGCTTATAGACAACTTGGCCGGTCAAACTTCTTATATCTAACCCAAAATCGAGATATTTTAAAAATTGTTAAGTGCTCTGTTGCGTCCTTGTTTTAAAGACACTGAGTAATGAAGTATGACTGGTTTCTAAGGCCAGTGACAAAATAAATACACCTCATGTTGTGACGCTATGAGTGTGAGCAGCGGTCGCTTGGTACGTCATGGCCCTTCGGGGTTGTTGCGCCAAGGGGTTTGGTTTGGTTTAAAAAGAAACAATTACAAGTAAAAATTACTAAGAAAGTGTTTGTTACAATTACTTTTACTCGATTACTTCCCAACTCTGGTTACGTGTAACTATTTCCCAAATGAATGATACCTACTTGTTTTCTATATATCTCTCTCCAGATATTTTTCAGTAAACTTGAAGTATTTCAAATGGAAGGTCGCCATTTATTTTCCTCCAGTTAGACTGACAAGTAATAAGAATTCATTTTATATTCTCAAAACTGAAAGATGAGTTGCATAATATTGTGCCCGTGAGAATGGTTTTCAAAACTTTTAGCTTTGTTTGTAAATATTAACGTTATATTGTTGATCATTAAGATCCTCACAATGTGTATCCAGGGATACAATGAGGAAACGAAACAGCATGTTTATGACAGTATAAAATTATCACATTTATTATTGACAGTATTCCAAAAGTGTACTTAAGTATTGAATCCTTTTGTTTGTTTTGTTTCCTCGATAGGGAAATTTTAAAGTAATCAAATTATGATTTAGATAGTTCCCTTTGTAAATAGAAATGTTGTTTTTAAGATTATCTTGGACTTGTAGTACTTAGAAATTATAGTTTGAAAGTAATTTTCTTGAAAAATGTATTTTCCTGAAATAAAGCCTTAATCATTTCAGAAATGAAAGCGGAATGAGAAGTACAGTTCCTACTATAGGGGTAAAATTTGATTTTGTCAGAAATATCCATAATGAAATTTCTGTCTGAATTCAAACAAAATGTGGTAATCTTCGTATACCTTATAGAAAATTTCGACTGGAAACGGTTGTTGTTATGAAAAGTTATTTACGAACTTGTAGACATAGGCAAATTTAAAAGTGTAAAATGTGTTATTCATGTCAATATGTATACTGAATATTGCGGTATACAGATAGTAATAATCAATGATACCATTTCGAAAAAACCCCTGATAGAAATTTTTCAGATAAGAGAAAAATTAAAGACATTATTTAAAAAGAAAGCATTTTTCATGAATAAAATAAATTACCGCTACTATATTTCATTGTTGTATGAATTAATTCTGACTTACAGACACTGATAACCAGTGTGTGTTTAGTAATGGAAGATGATTCATTAGACTGATTGAGATGTGTCCTATGCTTTACCACTCAAACATTCATTGACTACGGAGTGCAAACTTCAATAAAAATGAAGCAGCTGTATATAGGTCTGATGTTTTCCTAAAGGCTTTTTGACCAGTAGCAGATGCAGTACTCGGACGTAATCTAGCGATAAACATTTGATGTTATTTTCTTAACATCACAATCTAAAATTCAATTTGTTCATACATGTAGTACTTGTCTATTGCATGAACTGCTTCTATGTGAAAGATAGTTTTTCTTGAATTAGTATTTTTGTATACATTCTAGTATGTCTGAGAATCGGTATAGGACACAATTCAATATGGCACTTTCTGGAAACACTATGTACTTCATTATAGTATATTATTTATTGTCTTGTAGTTATGTCTTTAATTTTATTGTTAAATATATATTTATATATGTGAATATTTTAAGTATTTATTGCTGAAAGTATATTTGTATGTTAGAATGTATTTATATACAGTATTTTGTTTGAAACTTTTGTTACATTTACTTGCAAATAGAATGGCATGACTTTATTTTCTTTGATTTGTTTTGTTGTCTCTGATTTGATATGAAAGCCATCTAAAATAAACACATTATAAAATACTTCCAGCCTATTATTTCGTTTCACCTTGAACTGCAGCCTGTCCTAATTTACTATGTATGGTTTCTACAGATTTATTTTGCAAATAGCTACTGCAGTTGATCAGAGGATAGATATTTATAAGATACAGAGTTCGTTCTCGGCTTAAATTATCTGAATTATGAAGGGCGGAGGAATACAAAATTTTCCAAGAGAGCCTTGGTAGTGCAGATTAAATTAAAAGATTTTAAAAATTGGTGCATAATGTGTCAGAAGACATCACTTTGGTGAAGACCTACACAAAGAACCGAGGCTCTACTACTACTACTACTACTACTACTACTACTACTACTACTACTAATTATTATTATTATTATTATTATTATTATTATTATTATTATTATTATTATTATCTGTCAATACCTAGACATAGTATTGTTTATCTCATTACGTAGCAAATTATATTGCAGCATGAAAGAAAACAGTGCTGGTGCCTACTCGTTTGCTCGTTTTTTAAATTTGCTTTAAGTCGCACCGACACACCGACTAATGGAACGATGTGATAGGAAAGTGCTACGAATGGGAAGGAAGCGGCCGTAGCTTTAATTAAAGTACAGCTCCAGCACTTGCCTGACGTGATCATGGGAAACCACGGAAAACCATACTTAAAGCAAATTTTAAAAAGTTTAAACGAGTAGGCACCAGCACTGTTTTCTTTCATGCTGCAATATAAATTGCTCCGTAATGAGATAAACAATACTATGTCTAGGTAATGACAGATGACAATAATAAGTAGTAGTGGTAGTAGTGTATCTGATGGGATCATGCGTTAAGGAAGGGGCAGGCAATTTTGTAGTTTGCCTGTACCTGCTTTATGACCGTCCTAAGCCTTCATAGAATGGGAAGGAAAATGTTGATTTCCAACCAATAGGCCGACTGTTCTATTTTCGATTCGGGACCGAACTAGTAGGCCTACTGCTTACTTAATGAACGGGTAACGAACTAATATTGCTTACTTCTTGGCACTGGACCGAACTAGTACATACTTTTGACCACGAGACCGAACTAGCAAACACCATATCTATGCGAAATTTTGTTCTCGTCAATGAACACCATAAAAATAAAAGCAGATCATTCCTGACAGACTCACACTGGATGATGCATTACGAGCAGCCGTTCCAGATACATACCGGATATTTCTCAACTTACAGCGAACATGCTGTGCCAAATTTCACTATAATTACGTTAAGTACGATATGTTAAAAAATACTCAGTCAATATTAGCCTACATGTTTCTATATTATTATTATGATTATTTATGTAGGATCGTTTCAACCTCCTATGGGTTACGATTACACAACTTCTTTGACTGTTGATGTTCTTTCTTTTTACGCCAATACTCCTTCATTCTCTGGCTCGCTTTTGCTCGTTCCTCATCCGAGACCACGCTTCTTGTTCTCCTGGGTTTCTCTACGAACAGATCCGTCATCTGCGCAATTTTCCTTCTGAATACTGTTTTGTTTGTAAAATCTCCCTCCTCAATGCCACATTTTTAAAGATCCTGATGAACTTCTTTCAGCCATGGTACTTAGGTCATTCTTCTTTCCTGGAAGATGAGGATCTTATTTGCTAGGCGTTCCGGTCCCATTTTTTTCAGGTGTCCATAGAAGTCAGTCGCATTTTTCTTACCGAGGTTGAAATGTTTTCGCATTTTTCATACAGCTCTTGATTTGATCTCAAACGGAAAGTAAACTCATTCCCTGTTGCTTTCTAGGTTTCCAGAATTTTCCTCAGAAATTTACGCTCTTTCTTTTCTATTTCGGTAATCCCCTTTCTGACAATTGTCTCTGCTGCATAAATGGAAATGGCGTATGGCTTTTAGTGCCGGGAGTGTCCTAGGACATATTCGGCTCGCCAGATGCAGGTATTTTGATTTGACACCCGTAGGTGACCTGCGCGTCGTGATGAGGATGAAATAATGATGATGAAGACAACACATACACCCAGCCCCAGTGCCAGCGAAATTAACCAATTAAGGTTAAAATTCCCGAGCCTGCCGGGAATCGAACCCGGGACCCCTGTGACCAAAGGCCAGCAAGCTAACCATTTAGCCATGGAGCCGGACTCTGCTGCATAAAGGCATACAGGTTTCACCACGGTATTATAGTGTCTGAGTTTGGCTTGATAGGAGAGGGATTTGGACTTCCTGGCATAGCCTGAAGGCAATCTCCTCTGCTCTTTCTTCGATAGCTGGCTTCTCGTTGTGGTTAGGAGTCAGAATCTCCCCTAGATATTTGAATTTGTGGACTCTATTTATGTCACCATACTTGGTCTTCATTGTCCATGTTGGTTCTTTGGGATCTATGTTCATGTTCTTTGTTTTCTCAAAGGATATTTGCAGTCCTGCCTTTTCTGCTGCTTCTTGCAAAACCTCTATCTGTGTAGTGGCAGTATCTAGATTTTCAGCGAAGAACACTAAGTCGTCTGCAAATGCAAGACATTCAAATTTAGGTCCAGCCTTTTTGTGTCCTATCTTGATTCCATTCGGGATATTTTGCTGATTCATTTCTTTTCGCCATTCACTTGTCACCTTATCCAAGACGCAGCTGAAAAGGACTGGGAAGAGGCCATCTCTTTGCCTCACACCTGTCTTGATTTCAAACTGTTCTGATAGCTCTCCAAGGAATTTTACTTGTGACCGGGTGTTTGTTAATGTCTGTTGCACTATATTAGTTGTTTTGTCATCAAGTCCAAATTCCTTCAGCATTTCTATTAATGTGTCCCTGTCGACAGAGTCATATGCCTCTATAGTTGTTAACATTAGTTTTGTCTCTTTTTTATGTAACGGGCGAATAATAATAATAATAATAATAATAATAATAATAATAATAATAATAATAATAATAATAATAATAATACATTATTATTTCGGTGCAACATCTTGGGTGAATAATCCTGTATGTATATGCGTGTGTGCGGGGGGGAGGGCGGTGCTTCTACTAATACATAGCCCGGGCGAGTTGGCCGTGCGGTTAGGAGCGCGCAGCTGTGTGCTTGCATCCGGGAGATAGTGGGTTCGAATCCCACTGTCGGCATCCCTGAATATGGTTTTCCGTGGTTTCCCATTTTCACACCAGGCAAATGCTGGGGCTGTACCTTAATTAAGGCCACGGCCGCTTCCTTCCAACTCCTAGCCCTCTCCTATCCCATCGTCGCCATAAGACCTATCTGTGTCGGTGCGACGTAAAGCCACTAGCAAAAAAAAAACTAATACATAGTAGTGACTAATATTTTAAAAAATGTATAGGGCTATGTAGGATTTATATATAGTATTATCGTAACTTACAGGAAAGTGATAGTAGCCTATGTAGCGAACGACTAGGACGGAAAGTGTTCACTAAAGGTAATTCTTTGTGTTAATAGCTCACCAAACCAGAAGACGATTCATTGTAACAGAACATGGTCTTAGGACAGAGGAACTTTCATTTTATTGGTTTCGAAATAATAGATTAGTTCATAGTTACTACTTACTGTACAGATATTCACAAGAATAGAAGTGTTGCTGTGTGTTGTAGGGGACTGGAATATGGCGGCAAGTGAAGTGTGAGAACTAGAATACGGTGTACGCTTTTCTTGGAAATTCAATGGTAATAAATGTGGACCGAAAAAGAAACAAGTAGGAAACGGAAATTAGAGCAAGTCATGTTCCGTCTGCAAGGGCGCCCGCAGGATTCTTTTTTCCGGAGGGGAGACGTGAGGTTTGCACAATAACACTTTTCCAAATAAGCTCTTCTGCTATAGAGAAGGGATCAATTTCTTCCGTTCCATTACCTACTTGTCGCTCCCAACCCCTGATATTTCGTTTTAGGCCTACTTTTCACTTGATTTCGCAAAACAATCTCTCGAGTGGAATACTCAGGGCCAGAAGAGGAGAGGAAGACCTAAGATGACATGGAGGAGATCAGTAGAGATAGAGAGTGAGAAGCTTGGGTATACATGGGGAACGCTGAAATATATGGCACATCACAGAACCAGACGGCGAAATCTTGTCTCGGCCCTATGCTCCTCAACAGGAGTTTAAGGAATTAATTCAAAGTTTCACTTGCTTCGTTAAATGCAGCATTTCGCTGCTCTGAAACCATTGGCTATTTTATGGCGAGAATGTGTGGATATTTTGTCTTAAGTTCAGAGTTTTTAACCATAGGAATTTGTTTTCCCACTTTTGCTGAACTGCTTCCTTCCTAGCGGATTTTCACGAAAAAAATGAATTATTTCCTTTATGGTGCCTGCTGCATTAGTAACAACTAAGAGTTCATTGAGATTATTTAACACCAGGCTAAGTTTATGACTAGCACAGTGACAGAAAATAGTCTTTTGGTACCTACCTTCTATTCATTATACAACACCACCTTCACGTTCTATCGTAGCACAACTGTAGTATCCCTGACCACATACGAGAAGTTTGAATAAATAATCGAGACCAGAGCTTGTTAAAAAATCAATATTGTGGTTGTAACTGATTTGGCATTCATTTCTTCCAAAGACTGAAACCCAAGGAATTCTTCACATACATTCAAATCATCACTATATATCATATATTCCTTAAGAACCGAATTCCAATAGACGGCTGCTAGGTTCCAGATATGTCCCCTGTTTCGTCAGCAATAACAGATAATTTGCTACCGTAACTAGTATCTCTCGTAATTCCTGTTCACAAAATGCTATCATTTCATTTTGAATTCGATGATAAAAGTGCTTGGTAATTTTTACAGAATTTGAGAGATGTTCTTGTAGTACATCTCCCGCTTCCAGGCGTAAGTCCAAAAAATCGTGAAAACCTCCACTGTCTGACGTTTTCTCTCGAAGTGAGATATCATGAATGCCACAGAAAATAATAGTTGACAAAACTGAATCCAGCTTCTTTCTATTTCACTCAGTCTGATGGTAGAGACTACTATTGATTTTATCCAGAAATATTTTTGCCTTTTCTGATGATTCTCTGTGCCAATTTGATGTTGTGTGGTCTTTGGCGCTGGCTTTGATGTCCTTGTACTTTGTGAAAGCCTTCGTAATGAATGACAGTTGAAGACCTCCTTTAACGCTCGGCGTAAACAGAAGAAAATGTTCGACATTTAGCGAGAATAGTATAGCCACGTAGAATGATCCTTCAATAACTGGAGTCTGAAAGCACGGCTGGCTCCGGCTCGCTGATCGTACGTTAGTTGTGGAGTCCATGGCTGCAAGCAATAATTCGTACTGAGACTTTCCTAACTGTCTGACTATCTTTTGAAACATATAAAAACTGCTTTTAATTTGAAAAATCTGAATATCTTCATTTAAAATGGAAATTATGAAAATTAATATTCATTAAATAAAATACACACTCGTCGGACCTTGTACTCACACTTACTTGTTACCTGCTTACTTACACATACGTTATTTGAAGGGCGCCAACTGCCACTCAGTGCAGCAATAATAGAATGAGAATCTTGACTATCTCTAGGGTGTGGGGTAATAAGCTTACTTTTGACAACATACCATATAAGTTCTGGGAAAATGAGATTGGCGTTCGGTTTCCTCATTAATTTTGAGGTTAAGATATTTTACTGTCATTGAAATAAAACTATGAATTCGTTTGATAGAACAAAATATATTCTTTAAATAATATATTAAAAAATAGTGAGTCTTGTTGCGATAACACAGATGAGAATATGAAATTATGACATTGCAACTGAAAGAAACTAGGCATGAATTTGAATTCTTCTTGACCGGACATTTAATAATTTATACGAAATATTTCCCTCACTGATTCACTTGACTGTACCTTCAACACTTTGAGTGTAATTACGACGTAATCCTTTGATCTGGTGTTTACTGTAGATGTGTCACGCCTAACTTGGTGATACATCCTTGTGACTGCTTCTTCTCCATATCATCTGACTTCTTTGTAAGGCAATATGGTATTACCTCATAGCAGGTGGTATCCCTCTCTGACTCCATGGTAAGCCCTTGCGTCCGTGTCTTCAACTAAGTAACCGACCAACTTTGGCCTCACTCTCTCAATGACCAATAATTAATGGCTCACTGAGTCTTCTCCATCTCTCGTTCACACTCGTTGACTGACCGACTGAGGCCTCTTCATCTCGTAGACTTCTTCACTGTTCAGCTTCCGTTTAACTAAAGACTGACGCTACAATATGCATCCACCTTTTATAGACGTTGGTTGACATAGCTACGTAATCTCGAGAAATAACAATGACATACTCCCACAACGCCTTAAACTGTTGCATGTAATGGTGAAATGCCCTGGGGCGGCCTGAAAATCTGAGCTCAGTGCTAAATACGCACGATGACGTAGCCATGACGTAGCAATGACTTGGCAGAATCGCCAGTAGGGCAAAATATAACAACGTCACATCCACATCTGATACATCGAAACTCTCACTGTACAGGTATTTAATGTTAATCTACATATTGAGACTATGTTCCTGACTCGCTGACTAACTTTACAAACATATTAATCTGAATTTTAACTTGAAAAATCTGAATATCTGCATTTAAAATGGAAATTATGAAAATTAACATGCATTAAATAAAATACACACTCGTCGAACCTTGTACTCACACTTACTTGTTACCTGCTTACTTACACATACGTTATTTGAAGGGCGCCAGCTGTCACTCAGTACAGCAATAATAGAATGAGACTCTTGACCATCTCTATGGTGTGGGGTAATAAGCTTACTTTTGACAACATACCATATAAGTTCTGGGAAAGGGAGATTGGCGTTCGGTTTCCCCATTAATTTTGAGGTTAAGATATTTTACTGTCAATGAAATGAAACTCTGAATTCGTTTGATAGAACAATATATATTCTTTAAATAATATATCAAAAAATAGTGAGTCTTGTTGCGATAAAACAGATGAGAATATGAAATTATGACATTGCAACTGACAGAAACTAGGCATGAATTTGAATTCTTCTTGACCGGACATTTAACAAGTTATACGAAATATTTCCCTCACTGATTCACTTGACTGTACCTTTAACACTTTGAGTGTAATTACGACGTAATCCATTGCTCTGGTGTTTACTGTAGATGTGTCACGCCTAACGTGGTGATACATCCTCGAGACTGCTTCTTCTCCATATCATCTGACTTCTTTGTAAGTCAATATGGTATGACCTCTTGGTAGGTCCAGGGTTGCCCTCTCTGACTCCTTGGTAAGCCTTGCGTCCGCGTCTTCCACTAAGTGACGGACCAACCATTTGGTCTCACTCTCTCAATGACCAATAATGGCTCACTGAGTCTTCACCATCTCTCGTTCACACTGGTTGGCTGACCACTTAAGGCCTCTTGATCTAGTAGACTACTTCACTGTACTGCATCCGTATAAGTAATGACTGACGCTACAATGTGCACCCACCTTATATAGACTTTGGTTGACACAGCTACGTAATCTCCAAAAATAACAATGACATACTCCCACCTACGCGACAGATATTACGCACAGTGGTGAAATAGCCCCGCGGCGATAACACCGTGCGCGCATATTCTAAATAAATACGATGACGTAGCCATGGCCTGGCGATGACTTGGCAGAATCGCCAACAATATTGCACAATGCACCAACGTCACATCCGATCTCTGATATATACAACAATTCTCACTGTACAGGTATTGAGTGTTATACTACACATACGTATATATGTGTATACATCTAAGTGCAATCTTGCAAGCAACAGGCAATTGCAAAATTGAATAAAACGGATAATTACAATAATAGTACAACATCACAGATAACATAATAATAATACTGACATAATAATAATAATAATAATAATAATAATAATAAAATACAGATAAAATCATACAATAATAAAAATGCAGATATCATCTTGTAACGGGATTTGAACCGTTACAATTCGCCCCCCTCATAAATAAATCGAAGAACAAAGAATCGATTGATTTATGAACAAAATTATATATATAACACTGACACAGATAAACACTTTAAATGAGTATACAACAATAATTTTCTTTTTCAACATCCATACATTTTATAAAATATCACAAATATGAGAATTCTTCTCGCACATTGCCATCGTAGATAACTGTCCAGTGTCCCATTCTCTCTCTTTCTCTCATACAAATCACAAGAGTACAGCACTCAATTTAACACATACAAATAATTTTAAATCAATATACAACATTCTTCTTTTTTTTTTTTAACATATCAAAATATTTTGTGAAATATCACTTATATGAGAACTTTTCTCGCATATGGTTATCGCAGATAACTGTCCAATGTCCTGTTCTCAGTTTTGTCACACAGTACATGACAATGTAGCACTTATTCTTCCAATACACCAATACGACACTTGGTTCACACGCTAATTCATGTATGTTAATTTTATTTTGCCAGTTTCTCACAAAATTTAATCGTCTTACTCTTATTTCAACAAATCTCACGTGAAATACTTCTTTACATATATAATACTACAAATACCGACAATATCCCCTTCCTGATCTTTTAAGGAATATGCACACTTCCCGATACGGTTCACAATAGTGAAATACCCCTGATACAAAATAATAACTTCAACATATTTCCCGCCTCTGCAGATGATGAAAATGGAACTCTGAGTAGCACTCTGTCACTCAAACTGAATCAATTTTGCCCTTATTAACTTACATATCTCAATAGATCACATCCTCCTTGGCAACAATAATTAAAGGATCAATACTATGGCTACAAGATGGTTCAATTATTCCGTAATCCAGCATAATGTTTATTCGTTCTTAGACGTCACTAGCATAATTAAGTTGAATGGGGTACTTACCTCCCACAAACGATGAATGGTCATGTACTACAAATTTATGTTCATATACGTGTTCTTCCTCACTTACCACTAAATACATCTCGATGCTTACCTAACATCGACCACAATTACTCCACCTGTAATTCACTCAAATTACCTCACGTCACTGCCTCATACCGACGATCCCTCAGATCCTGGTCGTATAGACACGTAACACACCCAACAACACATTTCCTCTCACTAGGAACAACTTCACTTACCTCTCATATATTTCAAAGAACACACGTCACCAACACACTTACCTCAGACCATCATAATTAACACGTACTTCTTTGCTAGTTTCCTCATAGAACAAACACACACTACCTAAATTAAAGTCTATTCTACTTCCATGATTTGCAACCAAGTTAGCTCCTAAAACAACTGAATACACAAGTTTTGGTACAACAAGGCGTGGCTGAAACTTACAATTATCTTCAATTATGATTACTACCGCTATCATCTTATTTACTCACTGTGACTTACCCAACGGCTGTTATAAAATAGTACCTTCTTCACATCACAATTTCCATAATTGGAGTTACTACCTCACTACTTACATCATATTCTCGGTATCACAAGTACTTACATTACTTAACAGAATACTTCTTACGTCTAGCTTACTACTACTATTAATTACTTCATTATCTACGACTACGTCATTACTTAAATATCTCACTTAACATTACTTAGGTCACAATCACACTACTCTTAACTCTACTTTCACTACATAACTACTTATACTAAATACCTGTTCATCTTCTACCTTCGGACTGTTCACTTAATTTACCCGATTCCCTGTGAATTTGAAATACTCTGGCTTGATAACGACACCTTGATAACATTCATATTGAGACTATCATAGTCTCTCTGATAACTCAAACCCGTACGCCTCCCATCTTCCGATTCTCTCGGATTACTCTTCTGACCTTCTCTCTCATAACTCAAATCCATACGCCTCCCATCTTCCGATTCTCTCTGGTTATTCCCCTGACCCTCTCTCTCACAACTCAAATTCATACGCCTCCCATCTTCCAATTCTCTCTGATTACTCTTCCGACCACTATCACCATCAACACAACTATTAATCCTCTGCGGATCATGATCACCCCCTCTCCTCTGATACACGGCTAACATTTTCCCCCTTCTCTCTACTATACTACTTTCCCCAGCTATCATGCGCTCTCTCTCGCGCGCGCGCGCCCTAGCACACATTCCTCCCAAAGCCTATCAATGAACACTTTAAACTCTCCTAAAATAGACATATTATTCCAGTATACTCGAAACCATATTCTACTTTCACCGATAAAAACATTCGACAAAATCTCCAACACATATTCCCATTCATTAATATTATTCCTCGACTTACTTGTAAATCTTTTCTCAACTCCTTTTACAAATTCTGTAGTACTGAACTGTTTTCCAGAAAACCCAGTTAAATCACGATCCCTACTGAACAAACCACTCGCTACTATCACGTCTAAACCTGTCATACCTCTACCTTTCTGCCGTATCACTCCCTGGCAATTCACAACTTCTTCTTCTTCTTCCGCTGCTCTCTCAGCATTCTCTTCCACGATTCTCATTTCTTCCTTCAATTCTTCCTCTCTTTCTCTTGCCTGCTGTGATAACGTTTCCTGTTCGTTCCGTAGTTCAGTGACCTCCACAAGTTTGCTTTCAATTTGCTCATTACTACTAATCTGTTCCCTCGTATCTTCCCCAACTGCATTGTAACTCTTGTCCAATCTTTTCTCGACTACGTCATGAACTTCTTCCCGATTACTAGAACTTTTGTCACTTAATTCTACGACATTCTCTGTACATATTTCTTTGACATGCTCAATTTGAGAATGAACATCGCTCCGACTCGACTCCATTTCACCTTCAATTTCAACACACTCTTCATTTAGCTTATTTTCTAACTTAGATTCTAATTTAGATGTTTGATTATTTATCTCCAATATCTTAGTATCTATATTACTAATGATCGTATTACAATTTTCTTTATTACTGCCAATTAATTCTTCCATCTTACTACTCACAGAGTTAATATGTTTATTACAATTTTCGTTATAACTACTAATTAATTCTTTCATCTGTTTACTCCTATTTTCACAATAAATATCAATCGTATCCTCCATTCGTTTATGACTATTTTCAATACTACTAAAAATTTCTTTCATCTCTTTTTTATTTTCCTCCATTCGTTTCTGACTTTCATTACTGATCTCGGTAAATTTGGCCATCAGCAAATTTAGAAAATCTTGGTTCATTCCCCCCACGATTTCCTTTTGGGTTTCAGTGTGCTTCTCAATTTCTGAACTTTCCTGAATTATCCCAGAACCTTCCATCGTATTCACCTGCTCCCTACTCAGAATTTCACCTTGGATGTCCGCCGAAGCAATGACCTCGTCGTCACATGACTTGTTATTGTCTTCCTTGTCCATCTTTGGTTCACTAGTGATAGTATGCGATCTCAAATTAATTTCCCTCTTCAAATCCCTTGACATATCCCCAAAATACAAATATATATCACAAAATTACACTCTTGACATTTACCGGTAATAATTTCCGTTGGCTTAAATGCGCACACTCCTCCCAAAATGAACCTATGATATGCTGTCATTCAGACCAAATTCTGAATTTCTTCGTGCACCACGTTGCGTCGACACATTGAGATTTTCTTACTAAAAGGGTGTGGGGTAATAAGCTTACTTTTGACAACATACCATATAAGTTCTGGGAAAGGGAGATTGGCGTTCGGTTTCCCCATTAATTTTGAGGTTAAGATATTTTACTGTCAATGAAATGAAACTCTGAATTCGTTTGATAGAACAATATATATTCTTTAAATAATATATCAAAAAATAGTGAGTCTTGTTGCGATAAAACAGATGAGAATATGAAATTATGACATTGCAACTGACAGAAACTAGGCATGAATTTGAATTCTTCTTGACCGGACATTTAACAAGTTATACGAAATATTTCCCTCACTGATTCACTTGACTGTACCTTTAACACTTTGAGTGTAATTACGACGTAATCCATTGCTCTGGTGTTTACTGTAGATGTGTCACGCCTAACGTGGTGATACATCCTCGAGACTGCTTCTTCTCCATATCATCTGACTTCTTTGTAAGTCAATATGGTATGACCTCTTGGTAGGTCCAGGGTTGCCCTCTCTGACTCCTTGGTAAGCCTTGCGTCCGCGTCTTCCACTAAGTGACGGACCAACCATTTGGTCTCACTCTCTCAATGACCAATAATGGCTCACTGAGTCTTCACCATCTCTCGTTCACACTGGTTGGCTGACCACTTAAGGCCTCTTGATCTAGTAGACTACTTCACTGTACTGCATCCGTATAAGTAATGACTGACGCTACAATGTGCACCCACCTTATATAGACTTTGGTTGACACAGCTACGTAATCTCCAAAAATAACAATGACATACTCCCACCTACGCGACAGATATTACGCACAGTGGTGAAATAGCCCCGCGGCGATAACACCGTGCGCGCATATTCTAAATAAATACGATGACGTAGCCATGGCCTGGCGATGACTTGGCAGAATCGCCAACAATATTGCACAATGCACCAACGTCACATCCGATCTCTGATATATACAACAATTCTCACTGTACAGGTATTGAGTGTTATACTACACATACGTATATATGTGTATACATCTAAGTGCAATCTTGCAAGCAACAGGCAATTGCAAAATTGAATAAAACGGATAATTACAATAATAGTACAACATCACAGATAACATAATAATAATACTGACATAATAATAATAATAATAATAATAATAATAATAAAATACAGATAAAATCATACAATAATAAAAATGCAGATATCATCTTGTAACGGGATTTGAACCGTTACAATATACGTATATATGCACACACTCAATTACAAATACGCAAGCGACAAGCAATGCATAATGGAACTGAATAATAATTATAACAAAATAATAGTAATCTCACAGATAAACTAATAATAATAATAATAATAATAATAATAATAATACAGATATTATCTTGTAACGGGATTTGAACCGTTACAGTACATAAGGGTGTCATATATTTTCCTGCGTTAAGAACCTGCCAATGTTTTTTCTGTCACTTCCATCTTTCAGAACCATATAGTTCTTTCTTTCTTTCTTTCTTTCTTTCTTTCTTTCTTTCTTTCTTTCTCTCTTTCCTTCTTTCTTTCTTTCATTCTTTCTTTCTTTATTACTTTCTTTCTTATTCCGTTTACCCTGCAGGGTTGGTTTTTCCCTCGGACTCAGCGAGGGATCCCACCTCTGCCTCAAGGGCAGTGTCCTACAGCGTGAGACTTTGGGTCGTGGAATTCAACTGAGATGGAGGATCAGTACATCACCCAGGCGGCCTCACCTGCTATGTTGAACAGGGGCCTTGTGGGGGGATGAAAAGATTGGAAGGGATAGACAAGGAAGAGGGAAGGAAGCGGCCATGGCTTTAAGTTAGATACCATCCTAGCATTTGCCCGCAAGATAAGTAGGAAATCACGGAAAACCACTTTGAGGATGGCTGAGGTGGGAATCGAACCCTCCTCTATTCAGTTGACTTCACGAGGCAGAGTGGACCCCGTTCCAGCCCTCGTACCACTTTTCAAATTTCGTGGCAGAAACGGGAATCGAATCTGGGCCTCCGGAGGTGGCAGCCAATCATACTAACCACTACACCACAGAGGCAGAACCACATCGTTACCGGTTGTAACAGTTCTTATTTGACTGTCAGTAACTTCATTTTCTGAATTAATCTGGTATGACATACTGTACCGCACAGTGGCGTGCACTGAACGCCATCTACCACAGCGCTGCTGGGGTAAAGAACTCTGTATTAACATTTTCTAATTATTTCCTTAGAACGTTTTTTATAATGTTTAAAAATCACGCACATCTAAGCCAAGCCAAGTACAGCTGTCTCGACAATCCGCTCGCACTACCGCCGTTCAGCTTCTCCAGCGAGCTGGGTTTCCTTGCCGTTGCGATAGAGAGCTACCCCCGGCGAAAATTAAGGTCGCTTGGGTGACGCATGCACTTGAAGCTTCCTCGAGGCGAAGCTGTGGCCCCTCCCCCGACAGCAATTTACGGCGACAGGCCAGCTAGCTTAGGTAAGGGGTGTTAGTTTTAATACTTAACACTCGAAGTCTTGAGCGCCACACACTAGAGACTGCAAAAAAAATATCAACATCTTAACAGTATAGCCACTTGCACATCGTCTTGTTAATAAAAATAGAGCCAGTATACGAAATCAATTGCAATATAGAAGGATCTATTTTAGTCTTGGGTTTCGGAATGTATACAGTTTTTTCGAGCAATTCATTGATGGCACGTATAGAGTATAGCCGCAGAAAAATATTTAGGTTGTCCAGCATGAACACAGAGTTAAGCGAGAATGGTTGTCTGTGATGGTGGTATATAGTGAATTCTTTTATTGTTCCTCCTGGGTTATAGGTGAAGGTTTCGTGAGTTCTGTGGCATTCTTCATGAATATAACGTGTGTTATACGTCATGACAAATATTTTTCCCTCGTTTGTCGTTGATGCACATACACTCAGTATGAGAGTGAAACTGTAAAACTTCAACGACGGTGAAATACCAGTTAAATTTTGCTGATTAGTTTAGTTTAGGCTTTTTAAGAAGAAACAAATAGTTAGTCCCTGTGTATTTTGTGAAAACCGTGACCGCACTATCACAAAGCGTCACCGGATGAAACTGTAAGTACATTGTTTAAAATCTGCTATAGATTAAGTTATGATGGTGCCGTCACTGCCGTGAATATCAATTTGGAAATATGTGCGAGCGTGTGGTTGAACATTTTCTTGAAAGATCTTTCTCAGGTAGACCTTTCCACGAAAAATGCAGCCTTATAAAATGGTAATGTTGACTATAGAGAGTGTAGTGTGACTACGATTGTTTAAATTTACACTGACTGACAGTGACAATGCAACACCAAGGAGGAGTGGTTCGAAAGGGATGAAAGTTGGGGAAAAACAGAGTCGGCACGGAAGAATAATTGATGTTTATTTCAAACCGATATGCAGGTTACACAATGCGCACGGCATCGACTCAGTAGGATGTAGGACCACCGCGAGCGGCGATGCACGCAGAAACACGTCGAGGTACAGAGTCAATAAGAGTGCGGATGGTGTCCTGAGGGATGGTTCTCCATTCTCTGTCAACCATTTGCCACAGTTGGTCGTCCGTACGAGGCTGGGGCAGAGTTTGCAAACGGCGTCCAATGAGATCCCACACGTGTTCGATTGGTGAGAGATCCGGAGAGTACGCTGGCCACGGAAGCATCTGTACACCTCGTAGAGGCTGTTGGGAGATGCGAGCAGTGTGTGGGCGGGCATTATCCTGCTGAAACAGAGCATTGGGCAGCCCCTGAAGGTACGGGAGTGCCACCGGCCGCAGCACATGCTGCACGTAGCGGTGGGCATTTAACTTGCCTTGAATGCGCACTAGAGGTGACGTGGAATCATACGCAATAGCGCCCCAAACCATGATGCCGCGTTGTCTAGCGGTATGGCGCTCCACAGTTACTGCCGGATTTGACCTTTCTCCACGCCGACGCCACACTCGTCTGCGGTGACTATCACTGACAGAACAGAAGCGTGACTCATCGGAGAACACTACGTTCCGCCATTCCCTCATCCAAGTCGCTCTAGCCCGGCACCATGCAAGGCGTGCACGTCTATGCTGTGGAGTCAATGGTAGTCTTCTGAGCGGGCGCCGGGAGTGCAGGCCTTCTTCAACCAATCGACGGGAAATTGTTCTGGTCGATATTGGAACAGCCAGGGTGTCTTGCACATGCTGAAGAATGGCGGGTGACGTGGCGTGAGGGACTACCACCGCTTGGCGGCGGATGCGCCGATCCTCGCGTGCTGACGTCACTCGGGCTGCGCCTGGACCCCTCGCACGTGCCACATGTCCCTGCGCCAACCATCTTCGCCACAGGCGCTGCACCGTGGACTCATCCCTATGGGTATCGGCTGCGATTTGACGAAGCGACCAACCTGCCCTTCTCAGCCCGATCACCATACCCCTCGTAAAGTCGTCTGTCTGCTGGAAATGCCTCCGTTGACGGCGGCCTGGCATTCTTAGCTATACACGTGTCCTGTGGCACACGACAACACGTTCTACAATGACTGTCGGCTGAGAAATCACGGTACGAAGTGGGCCATTCGCCAACACCGTGTCCCATTTATCGTTCGCTACGTGCGCAGCACAGCGGCGCATTTCACATCATGAGCATACCTCAGTGACGTCAGTCTACCCTGCAATTGGCATAAAGTTCTGACCACTCCTTCTTGGTGTTGCATTTGCTCTGTCAGTCAGTGTAAAAAAAAACTCTTTTGCAGCTGGGGTAATGAATATGTTCACCGCATGCCACTGGTACCGTATCCTGTCCTAATTTCGTCCTAGCTCAGGGGTAGAAGCGCGTGGTACGTCCAGATGTGGGCAATAAACATATCTAACTAATAAAATACACCAAAGAAAATGGGCAGGTAATACTGAACTCTTTAAGGTCCTTCGCAGGATAACTACCTTCCTTACCTATTAGCAAATCGGCATGAGATCTTCCTCTTGGGTCGTTTACGGGTTCTTCGTCACTTGCTTAAGTAAGGGGCGGGTTTCAGTAACTTAAACTATCTACTAAATGAGAGGAATCGAGTCAAAGAAAATTTGTATTTATTTAAATAATTGAAAATGAGGTCGAATAAACACATGACACTTTAACATCACTAAACAACGAGCTCAGTTTTGTCCGTAAAAGAAATTTAAAAAACAAAAAACAAAAAACAATAACGATGATGAGAGTTACCGGCTTCGGAGACTTTAACTCAACTGCCTGAGGACATCCTTACTGGTAACACTGTCTTAAGTTAAAGAGTGAAAGAAAGTCTGGACATCCCTAAGATCGGTTTCCATGTGAGAATGCATGTACCATCATAATGATTCGTGATGATCCAGCCCCAGTAGCACGAGCTCTGGACTCTTAGTCTAGTTAAGGCAGTCCAATCGGTATGTGCCACAGAGTGGTCGCACGGCATGGACCCTTAATAGCATCGATGTGACCTGCGACTATGTCATGGAACGACATTTAACTTTGTAATTTACGTTAAAATCATTGTGGATGATTACCGCAAGGAAAATGTTATAATGGCAGATGGTCCTAATCTAAGTCACTGATGTTGATGACCCCATGACAATCCAAATTTCTAAGCTGAAGGCTGAACACAATTAAGTTACAGTAGTTGGTGACCAAGGTTTCCACACTAATAAATCCCCAGCACACCTGATGCTCAACAAATAACAATCGATATGATAACAACAACAACCGCTCACAACACGTGTGGCAGTAAAGTCCCATGCCATCGGACATATCCCTTTAATCGTTACGTTAATAAGTTGAGATTCCCCAGCAAATAAAACGAAGATTTCCAGAATACATTTTCAAGTTAGTCACTTGGTTTTAAGTTAATTCTCAAAATACGATAGTAGACGAGCTGTGATAGTTCTAAATACGCAGACTCAGCACTTGTTTTGCTGCGTCAGCACTGAGGTCGTTGGCCCCTAGTAGTGTACCTAGGCCGGTTCCAACTCCGACGTCATTGACCCCTAGTATAGTAGTATGACTAAACCGATTTGTGAATTTTGCATAAGAGAGCGAGCCTAAACTCACAGTCACCATCTTGAGGGGCGTAACCTCACTTTAACGGCCAGTTGCCCTTCCCGACGCCTAAGAGAGCGAGCCTAACCTCACATCCAGCATCTTGAAGGGACTATCCTTAGTCTTCTTAAGGAGAAAGATGCCGGCCATGGACGCTTGCGCAAAATGGCGGCTATACACGGCTTCTTATGGAGAAAGATGCCAGCTATGAGCGCTTGCGCAAGATGGTGCCCACTCTTATGAGACGGCTTAGGGGCGCTTGCGCAAGATTGCGGCTATACACGGCTTCTTATGAAGAAAGATGCCGGCCATGGGCGCTTGCTCAATATGGCAGCTGCTCTTATGAGGAAGCCTAGGGGCGCTTGCGCAAGATAGCGGCTATACACGACTTCTTATAGAGAGAGATGCTGGCCATGTGCGATTGTACAAGATGGTGGCTATAAATGGACTCTTATGGAAAAAGATGACGGCTATAGGGCGATTGCGCAAGATGGCGGCTATACATGGGCACTTATGGAGAAAGATGCTGGCCATGGGCGATTGTGTAAGATGGCGGCTATACATAGGCTTATGGGCGAATCAACAAGATGGCGGCTATACATGGGCTCTTATGGAGAAAGGTGACGGCCATGGGCGCTTGTGCAAGATGGCGGCTATACACAGGCTTATAAGCGATTGAGCAAGATGGCGGCTGTACATAGGCTCTTATGAAGGAAGATGACGGCCATGGGTGCTTGCGCAAAATGGCTGTTATACACAGGCTTATATGGAGAAAGCTATCTGAGAGGCTACTGCGCAAGATGGCGGCTATACATTGCTTGTTATGGCCTCCTCCTCCTCCTCTTCCTGGTCCTCTTACTATAACGATGCGATCTTATGCTTATGCTTTACGCATGGCAGGAGTAAGCACGTGCTATTATTCTGTTTTCAACCTGCAGCGATGACGTCATCGTAGTTATGCATGTTTAGACTTGTTCGTTATGAATGTTACTTACTGACTGAAAGCTTTATAGATAATATGAGTGAGAATTTTTCTTTAGTCTCCGAGATACAGTAATAGAGAGTACAGCGCTTTGTTCTAACATGATAAGAACATTAATAGTTGATGTACAAGGCTTCAAAGTAAACGGCAAAAGATTTGTGTTTAAAGAGGTGTTTGTGTTAGATTGCAGTGTGTTGTGGGCACCAAAACTTGTTAGTTTAGTATTTAGTCCAACTTTCCCTTACTGTTTGCAAACAGATGAAGATAAAAAGTAAACTGAAAGCATCGAAAAAATTTAGGTTTGCAGTGGGATGAAAAAGGCATACCTTGTCGTTTTCTATCTTTAATGATGAACGCGCATTTGTCAATAGCAGATTTTGTTTTTTTAAAGGGTTGTGAAAAGAAAGAATGGTTGCGTGAGTATCTACCATCATCGTTTGAAATTATCGACCTGCATGAATTAGGGTGTACATCATTTAAAACACTTCTTAAGGAGCATAGTGGAGAAACAAGTAAACAGTCTTTACAACATGTGTGCATGCTCTTTGATTGGTTGTGTTGCAGTGCATGCCGGGAGGTGAGCAGCATATGTAAATTACAGTGTCGGAATGACGTTAGTGTGAAAGAAACATTTGTAGAGTAAAGACATCATGTCATTTCTAAATGATACTAAAGGTAACGCAGTTGAAAAGGCAATCGTAAAGTTTTATGCATTCAAAAAGAAACAAAACACTTTTACTGAAGGAGAGTTAAATGCATTGCCAAAGGCATTTTTGGATAATGTAGCTGCGAA
The DNA here is from genome assembly GCF_040414725.1 of Anabrus simplex. NCBI lineage: Eukaryota > Metazoa > Arthropoda > Insecta > Orthoptera > Tettigoniidae > Anabrus > Anabrus simplex. Next base: position 805,541,167 of record NC_090266.1, read on the forward strand.
TGCTGTAAAGAAGATCTGGGATAAGGTGCCTCGTGAGTGGACTCAAGATCCTGTTTTGTCAGAGCTTCAAACGTGTATTTTATATCATGAACAAGTGAGTTTAGGTAGGAGACCTTCAGTGAGACAGTGTCGTACATGTCAACTCATTAAACTGTATCACGGACCTAAAACTAACGAGTTGTCACCGCTTATAAACACTTATCATGGCTGCGAAAAGATTAAACAAGTTGTTGCAGAAAAAGGTGAAGAAACGTGCTGGGAGAAAGTTGAGGATGCATACTGGGCATGGGCTCGTCAATAAAATGATTGATCTTCTTCCCTTCGAGCTTCATCTTCCTAGTTACGAGTACTTCGGCCCTAGAACACGACTTAACGTTCGCTTGGCACGTCGTGTTCCTGGTATTAATACGTAGATGCTGCTTCTAAAGAGCATGAGATTGCTTATCGGCAAACAATCCTGAACTAAGACGTGTAGCTGATAAAAATTTGCCTCGTAAAGCTATGCTGCGTGTGTCGTCACCTAGTGCTTCAGTTGCTGAGAAGATAGCAGCACTTGTCGTTGCCGGTGCAATAAAAAGAAAACTGTTACTAGCTAGTGGCATGGACAGTAAAATAAAGAAAGGATAAAACAGGTTTATTTGAAGAAAAAATGTATATATTCAAAAATAAATAAGAATTGTAAAAACATATTACAGGTGCTGTTTAATATTAATCCTATCCTACAGCATGTCCTAAATGATCTAGTAGTAATCATGTTGATGTGCATTGACTCAGAAGACAGGAGAGGTATAGGTTCGAGAATAAAGAACACAAGATTTAAAGTACATCCGCTTTATTAATCCATGAATTGAAGCTGTTATTAAAACCAAGCCATTTGACATACAGTTTATTTTCACGACGTCGAATAACACGTTCGATTAAATAGTGATCAGGATATTTCGTTTTTTGCAGTTCTTCGATGTAGAATCCTCCTTCAATAGGCTGTCCTCTCAAATCGCGAAGTAAATACGTAACTGGATTAGTAAGCTTAACACTCCTAATTTGAAAAATTTCAGTGCTCCAGTTGGGGGTGTATCCTTTTGTAAAGATAGACTCGTGTTTGCTGATGCGATAGAAATCACCTTCTTTAAAGCGAAAGCGAAGCGGATCAGCTGTTTTAATTACAAGATGAATAGCATCTAGGCGTGGTGTATTCCTTGTAACGAGACGTGGCTATGTTCCGATAGTGCGATGAGGTGTATCGTTGTAGGTAGACACAAGTCTAGTTAGCTGATCAATCCAACGATATGAACCTTGTGCTGTAAATTCTCGTCACATCATTGTTTTGAATGTACGATTAAAGCGTTCTACAACACTTGCCTTGAGATTGCTGAACATAGAGTAGTGTTGAATACCAAGTAACTTGAGGTAAGAAGAAAAATCCTTATTGTAAAACTCTTTACCTTGATCGGTTTGATGGACATTGGGCAGCGCTTCCGATTCTTCAACAATATGTTTAAATGCGTCTTTGACTTGAGCTGCTGTCTTAGAACGCACACGTTATGCAAAAGCAAACTTCAAATACACGTCGATAACAGTAAGTAGATACATATACCCTTTCTTGCTAGAGGCATATGGAATCATTTCTACAAAGTCTGCTTGCCAGAGATCATCATTTTCACGTGTAATAACGCGTCTGCCACAGTAGGTGCGACGTGCTGGTTTATGTAGCTCGTGTGCGATGTTCACCTTTACAGGTGAGATCTTATTTTGACGAGCCATTACAGAATAATATCGCCATGTTGTAATTCTCTCTCTATTTCTAGAATTTCTGATTCGTGACCTGTGTGACCAGCACCTTGCGATGCTCTTAGAAGTTGCAATCGTTCAACGAGTAAGTTTGGGTCATTCCAGTATCTTACGTCTACATACGGCAACAAAGGCTTGTAGACAACATTAAGACCACGTGCAGTCGGAAACAGTTTAGAAATAAACTCACGATACTTGTAACTCTTATTTGCATTTATAGCTTCTGTTCTCTTGTAATTACGTCGTGTTGCGTCAGTAGCAAAAATATTGCTTTACATTTTGTCAGGTATTCGTGAGAAAAGAAGTATTAAGAGTCCTTTCGTAGGCTTATAGGTAACACCTCTTACAATAAGTTTGTTGCTATTAATCTTATCATTTGAATTTCCTATACAGAAACAGTCATCTTCATAGCGAATGCCGTAGGTGGTGTCAGTTTGTCCTGTAAATAGTTTTTCTATATAAGGTGCAAAGAGAGATCCATAGATATCTTGAATAAAAGTTCTAAACTGATTACGGTACTCTCGCGTGATAATAACCTCAGACAAAGATGGTAGATCTTGTGTTGATGTAGTAGGTGTTTCAGCAATAACATCTGTAGTTAAAAACTCAACACGCTTAGATGGTGAAGTATCGTTAAGTTCTTCTCCCTTAACCTCTTCTTCTTCTATATCTTGCTTCTCCTCTTCCTTGTCCTGCTTTTCTTCTTCTCCTTTATGCTTTTCTTGTTTTTGCTTCTCTTCTTTTTCCTAATGCTTCTCTTTATAATATAATGTTTGCATATAAGCAAAACTTGTAGTAGACTGCGGCAATGAAGTAGAATTAAAAATTTATTATGTGATGTACCTAGTTGTGTTTTTTAAATGAATCAGTGTCTGCTTGAACACGTTTAAGCTCTTTAAATTTCCGTCGAATATATTTCGAGCATGGATTATATGTTTTGTAATCTCCTTGCATGGTGATGGTTTTTGATCAAGTAGTCAATGTAATTCCGTGTAAATGCATATCAAATGATCGAAACCCATGCGATATCGTGCATGCTGAACATCACTTTCTTCATCAATAATTAAAAGCCGTAACGATGTGATGACCAACATGCAGCACACACACGTTTAAAGTCATTGTATGTCATATCAGTGTTAACACAATCATCATACACATGCCGCATGTTGCGCTCATCTCGCCGATAAAGCACAATAATACTTGCTTTGTCGCGTATCAACTGCTTAGCCACATGGGAATAAGTTTGACATAAATATATGCAATCAACATATTTATGTCGCCCCATACTAAAGTATGCACGAATAACGTTTTGCTGTTCTGTTGCGACATCGTCAAAGATCATAAGAGAATTAGAAGCACATCGTCCGGTGATGGTACTTGCTCACGTGAATTAAATTCGAAATATTTTATTACATCTTTAACGCGATCGTGCATTACAATTTGTAGAATAGTATATAGCGGTTGATAGAGTGACTTTACGAAAACGTAAATATTCTCGAAGCGTATACCATTTAAAGAAGTAATGAGTGTACGTAAAAGATTAGTCTTTCCACATCCCGATGGGCCTGAAATAATACATCGAATAGTAAAAGGAACCAACGTTCCATGGCGTTTTTTGTAATTGTACTAGAACTAGGTAAGAGATGTGGCCAATGTCACTGACAGGTCTTGCTGCTTTATAATCTTCATGGTAATTGAATAATAAAGTAGGCAATAGTAATATATATATTACGCGAAACAAGAGGTAACGGTTAGTTTATAATTTGCTCTTGACGAGTAAAGTCGTGTACAGAATGGTGAAACAACGATATTCAAACGATATAAAGAAGAAGAAAGCAAAAACTGTTGGATCGAAAGATGTTGTAAAGGCTGCACAGAAAGCTATTCGAGGGGAATACAACCCGCGTGTAGCTATTACTAAGGCACTACGCGCAGCAAGAGCGAGAATTTCTCCAAAGTGCAAAGCAATATTTAGCAAATGTGCACGAAATATACCTTACCAAAACGAGGAGGTTTTATTCCTGCGCTGTTTGCTGGACTAACAGCTTTATGGTCATTGGTGGGTAGTGCTAGTGCTGTAGCAAGAACTGTTAAGGCTGTAGAAGAAGCGAAACAACAGTTGAAAGAGAGTGAACGTCATAACAAGACGATGGAGGCAATTGCATTACGTGGCAAAGGCGAACACATGAAGCTAGCGCCATACAAAAAAGGGCTTGGCATCTACATTTCTCCAAAAAAAGTCTACTGAATGCATTGCCACATCGAGCTCTGGCCCACGAAGAAGTTTTTACGTTTGCTAAACAACGAGGAATTCATTATTTTCGAGGTGTGTATATGCGCGATCAACTACCAGCAAGCCCACGTGAACGTGAGAGTGTTGTAATTAACTTAGACAACAGTCGCGGATCTGGAACTCATTACGTTGCTTATGTAAAACGTAAATCTAAAGCAGGGCCTCTCAAACGCCCAAAATCTCACGCGTGCCAACTGAGGCGTAGAGTTCCTGTGCACAGTGCATTGTCCCACTCGGTTCGGCTTGGACCAACGCTTCGTCACTTGGCTACTCGGCTAAGCTCGGCTCAACTCGGTTCAACTCGGCTCGGATTTGGCGCGCTACGGAGCAAATGAGGAAGAGAGAGACGGGCGGAGAGAGCGAGACAGGCGTGGAGAAAGAGAGAGAGACAGCGCTATTGCTCCAAATCGAGGAGTGGGGATCTGCACCCTGGTCAACCAAGCGAAGTCGTCTTATGCACGTTCACAGTGCATGCACCAGGTGCATGCACCCTGAGAGGCCCTGATCTAAAGTATGGTATTCCGATAGCTGTGGAGCTTACCTCCTACATTTGAGCTCATACGTTATTTCGGAAGCAGTGCAGACATTGTTTACAATAAAAAACCGTGTGCAAAAATGCAATACACGCATGTACGGACGGTTATGTCTTATGTTCTTATATCAAACCCAGGAAGTAGAGAAAGAGCATTAGTGTGCACGTGATGACTAACAGTGAAAGAACGCTCGCTGTACGTGGAGAAGGACCTGAAACAACCGTCTATTTTAATACACCGATCGAACTTGGATATCAGCTACATAGTCTTATATATATAATGTGCGTAATGGTGTAAACAAATTCTATTACGATGAGTATGTGCTAATGCTACCCTCAGGCAGTTATTCAGTAGACAATATTCATGACTATATTGAAAGTACGTTAGTTGAACAGTTTAGAGAAGAGAGTTTTAGCAATTATAATTACAAGTTCTCAAGCAACATTACACATAAATGTGTTATTGAATCATCATTTAAGATTAACTTCTAATCACACCCTGATTCGATTGGTCCATTGCTTGGATTTTCACCAAGGGAGCTCCTACCGAACGTACGTTAAGAGTCTGCTCAAACTTTAACAGTCTTCGATGATTATCATGTGAACATTACATGCAGTATTATTACAGACTTGAATAGTAATCAACAACCTTCGCACGTCTTCCACGACTTTATTATTACAGAGGAATGTGATATACTATCCGTGAGAAACCGGCAGTACTTCTTTATCACCCTGTGTCTGCAAAGCACATTAGTAACATCATTCTTAGGCTTGTAAATAAACAAAATCAGCTTATTCATTTAGATCGGCACACGTACGTACCTTACAAACTTTCTTAAACCATTATGAAAAACATCTATAAAACACGGTGTACATTCCGAAGACATACTACATGTTTGCGAAGACTCATCGAGTTAATAGATAACCATAAGCAGATACTCCAAGATTTAGGTTTTACGCTACTACAAAAAATAGAGGAAATGCGAGACATTATGAATAAAGTAGAAACTCGTGAAGGTGTAGTACGAAGTGAGCTTCATTCTTATCAATCTTTGAAGTTTGGATTAAATAACGATGATGAAATTCACTTTATTAATCAGCAAGTGTAAACTCTACCACGCGAATGCTACCTCTATACTGAAGGACGACTAGGTAAGTCAGATAGAAGTGGACCAAGCACATCGCAACTAAACAACCATGCTCTAGCTTTTCTCTTTTCTGAAGCTCGATATGAAGTAAATAATGTCGAAATAGATAGAACGAAGAATGTTGGTATTACAAGTGCAATGAAACTCTACCCTTCTTTTTGTGATGAAGAAATTAATCTTTTGCGGATGGCAGGCTGGTGTCCAAAAGCTACTAACAACTGGATGATTAATGAGGATGGAACTTTTACAGGTATGCTATCATTGAAACATATTCTTGGCTTTACAGAAGACCTTGCACGTATTATAATCAACGAAAAACAAGAGCTTATTCTGATCCGTGATCGAAGTGATTACAATTCCCTTAAAACAGCAGAAACATCAGTATACTCAAAAATTACACTTCACCGTATATTGTGGAGGATTCCACATGTAACCTTACCTGATCGTGAAAAACTTCGATTGCTCAAGATTGTAGAAAATGATACACCACTACCTACACGTTTTCGAAGTTGGGAGCTGCATGAGTATCCTGTGTTACCACATACAAACAAGCATAGCTGGGCTGTTAAAACGTCACGTTTTACTGAGAAGCCCTTGCATATTATTTTTGGATTTCAAACCCATCGTAAATTCAATCACGATAAAGATAGCTCACAGTTTGATTACTGTAAATTAAGAAATGTTAGACTATATCTCAACGGAATTACGTGTCCCTACGAAAACATGGACATTAATTTTGAGAAAAATAAATTTGGGATGCTCTATGACATGTTTTGTAAATTCCAATGATCGTATTATCAGAAAGAAGATCTTCTGCTATTTTCGCCTCAAGAATTTAAAAATATAGCAGCGATTGTACTTATAGACTGCTGTTATCATGAAGAATCTATAAAATAATCTCCTGTCTATATTCGTTTAGAATTTCAAACATCTGAAAACATTCCTGCTAATTATTCATATGAGTGATGTTACTTACCATCCGCTAACGAATATTGTTATAAGACTATAAATAAGGATAGCCCTTTATCATCAACATTAGTGTGTGCTTCGACATCGTACGCTATGGAACAAAAAGTGTACACGGTTAATAACAGACAAAACTGTCAATGTGCATGCTGTTCGCGTGCTCATACGCAACATCTTATTTATCTCACATGAGTAAGTGAGGCTATTAAGATGTTCTATAAACATAGAACCTTATATAAGATGCCAAAACATCTCATTCAATATTTACCGCCAGGATTTTTACCTATGTACGCTGCCCCTTACGTAAATGATTTTTGCACATCCTTCCTCTACACAGTAAGATGGCAATCGATGTAGCTTTATGCAGAACTTGTCAACGTCATTACAAGCATTGAGGTGAAAATCGTGATGATGATTGGGATGCACCAAATCCGAGGATAGAACACTGTACACAGTGTATGGATGAACATTTTCCATTACTTTCAGTACATGATCACAATGATTCAGAAAGGGAACAAACTACATGAATAACAACAAGGTAAGAACTGCATTATCTTCTTTGTAAAGCATAACATACCTAGTATAATATATATCATAAAAACTAAATGTTTTGTTTAATTTGAATGTTGCTGGAGGCATTATAATTTTGGAAGCATGCTACCTCTTCGCAGAAAGCTCTTAAGGAGCATAGCAACCTTGGCAGCAGCAAAACGAAAAATGTTGTAGTATATTGTTTTAATTTTGTAAATAAATATTTCGTTGCATTCAAAATGTACGTATTGCATTTTTTGCCTCCTTACACCTACTCATTATATCTATAAAAGCTTGAATGAGTGACCTTCATAACGAACAAGACTAAACATGCATAACTATGATGACGTCATCGCTGCAGGTTAAAAACAGAATAATAGCATGTGCTCACTTTGGCCTTAAGCATAAGATCACGTCGTTGTAGTAATGCATGTTTAAACTCGTTCGATAGAGATATAAAACTATGTCTTAACAGAGAAGTAGGAGGAGAAGGAAGTCATAACAGCCTATGTATAGCCGCCATACTGTGCAGTAGCCTCTAAGCTAGCTTTCTTCATAAGAGCCTGTGTATAGCCACCATATTGCGCAGTAGGCCCCCTCAGGCAGCTTTCTCCATAAAAGCCTGTGTATAGCCGCCATCTTGCGCAAGCGCCCTTAAGCCGTCTCATAAGAGCCCATGTATATCCGCTATCTTGCACAGTAGCCTCTAAGCTAGCTTTCTCCATATGAGCCTGTGTATAGCCGCCATCTAGCGCAGTGGCCTCTAAGCTAGCTTTCTCAATATAAGCCTGTGTATAGCCGCCATCTTGCGCAAGTGCCCATGACTGTCAACTTTCTCCACACGAGCCCATGTAAAGCCGCCATCTTGTGCATTCGCCCATGCCCGACATTTTTCTTCATAAGAGCCTATGTATAGCCGCCATCTTGCGCAATCGCCTATAAGGCTGTGTATAGCCGCCATCTTGCGCAAGCACACATGTCCGTTATATTCCTTCATAAGTGCCCATGTATAGCCGCCATCTTGTACAATCGCCTATGGCCATCATCTTTCTCCTTAAGAAGACATGTATAGCCGCCATCTTGCGCAAGCGCCCATGGCCGCCATCTTTCTCCATAAGAGCCTTTGTATAACCGCCATCTTGTGCAATCGCATATGGCCGGCATCTTTCTCCATAAGAGCGTATGTATAGCCGCCATCTTATGCAATACCCCATAAGCCTTGTATAGTCACCACCTTACACAATCGCCCATGGCCGGCATCTTTCTCCATAAGAGCCCATGTATAGCCGCCATCTTGAGCAATCGCCCATAGCCGTCATCTTTCTCTATAAGAAACCGTGTATGGCCGCCTTCTTGGGTTAGCGCCCCTAGGACGTCTCATAACAGCAGCCGCCATCTTGTGGAATCGCCCATGGCCGACCTCTTTCTCCATAAGATTCCATGTATAGTCGCCATCTTGTGCAATCGCCCATAGACGTCATCTTTCACCATAAGAAGCCGTGCATAGACGCCATCTTGCGCAAACGCCCATGGCCAGCATCTCTATCTTTAAGAAGCCGTGTATATCCACCACCTTGTGCAATTTGTGTCGAGAAGTTCATCTTGCAGTAAACTAAGGATAGTCCCTTCAAGATGTCGGATGTGAGGTTAGGCTCGCTCTCTTAGGCGTCGAGAAGGGCAACTAGCCGTTAAAATGAGGTTACGCCCCTCAAGATGGCGACTGTGAGTCAAGGCTCGCTCCCTTATGCAAAATTCACAAATCGGCTTAGCCATACTAGTATACTAGGGGGTCAATGACCTCGGGTCAATGACCTCGGGTCAATGACCTCGGAGTCGGAATCGGCCTAGGTACACTACTAAGGGTCAATGATCTCAGTGCTGACGCAGCAAAAAGTGCTGACTGCGTATTTAGAAATATCACAGCTCATCTACTTATGATTTAGTGTGAAAAACAGTGTAGTAGTTCCTGTTCCCTTTTGAAAAGGGAGAAAACGTACTAGGAATGAGGAGGAGTAGAGGAAAAATGTTAAGAAACGAAAACTCTACGCTCAGAAGAGACAACACAGATGCCGAAGTGTACGCATGTCAGCAGTGTTTCGAAGTGTAAAGAGTTATCTATACAGGATGTTCGTAAATTTTGTCAGTCATTCTATGCTGAGAGGGGAAAATTTATCAAGACAATTTTGTTCTGAAATATACTCATAGTGAGTCTCCACGAAGATGCAGAATCGCAGGTGAAAGGAAACAAACTACTGAAAGCTGGAATCGCTATTTTTTTGCCCAGCACCAGGGACAAGAAAACAGGTAGGCAAGAAGGTTTTATGTTATATCATAGATAAATGAGAAGAGAGTACAACGAATTTGCAAAATACATTTTCAGTCTGGATTACTCCCCAAAGAAAAAAGAGGTGGTGACCATGTTTCTCACCGCTATCAGTCCAGAAGGGTTGCTGTAAAGGAATTTATTGAGAGCCTTGTCTCTGTAGAATCACACTACTGTAAGGCAGCCCAAGTAACACGCCAGTACTTGCCAAGCTACTTATCAATAGCAAAACTTCACCAACAGTATAATAGGAATGTCACTGATAATTTAAAAGTGAGGTACTATTATTTTCACAATATCTTCGTGAAAGACTACAACCTAAGTTTTGAGTCACCAGCAGTTGACTGTTGCTCCAAATGCATCCAATACCGACACAGAATTAAAGGAGGTGACACTTCCTGTGAAACAGAGTTAGCTGTGCGCAAGCGGAAGAGTGAACCATTTTTCTCCCTTTTGAGGAATAAAGAGACAGGAGAAATTACGTTCTCCTTTGCCAGAAAAACCAGGTATTACCGAATATACCTGACCAGGCGGCTTATTATAGACGCCAGTTGTATTTATACAACTTCACAATCTGTGAGGGCACATCAAACGATAAACAGTCTAAAGATAAAGTTTTTATCTATGCATGGACTGAGTCAGACTGGGCCAAAGTTTCAGCACAGATTTTTTCAGCAGTCTTCCACCGTTTACAAAACACAACCATGAAAGGCTACAGTAAAATTAGGTTGTTCGCAGATGGGTGCGGGGGCCAGAATAAGAATTCTTCCATGATCTGTATGCTTATGTACTGGTTGAGTGTGTGTGCCCTAAGCAACATGAAAGAGATAGAGCTCATATTCCCCATACCGGGTCACTCATTCATCCCACCGGATTGAGTTTTCGGAAGAAAAGAACGTGAACTCCAAAAGATGGACACAATAATCCAACCTGATGACTATTTGAAAATGTTTAATAATCATGGGACTGTTTTCAAGTTAGTGGATGACTGTACAATTCATGACTGGAAAAACATATCTCTGGCTTACATGAAGAAACCTCAACAGTGGCACTTCAGGTTCGCAACAACAAAGCGGTTTATCATAAGGCGCAGTCCATTGCCAAATGGCTCCATTCTTGTCAGAGGCGAGCCACACTACAACAATAACATAGGAGTTGCGAAGAAAGTTCTCAAGCTTGGTATTAATTTTCCTGATTTTAACCTTCCTAGCGTTCCAACAAACATTCCTATTAAATAAGTAAAGAACGCAGACGTGAAGAAACCGCTGAGGTTACATTTTGGTGATGAATGGGAGTCAAATCAGGACCTCAAGTTCTATAAAGACATTGTTAATAGAGACACTAATGAAGCTACTCCGTCTGAAGCCGAAGATGAAGGGGGATTGATAGAAGACGTGGATGTTGTTTAACCACTTTCAAAGACATTTAAAGTTATTACATCACTTGGGAACTTAAAATTTCTTAAATGGTATTTACTTAAGAGTTAGATACCTTAGATTACTGTGAAATTCTTGAACTTATTTATATTAATTATGCTGGTACACATCACTTTTAATCTAGTAGTAAAGTTTTTGCATGTTTAATAAGAAATAATTTCAAATGTATTTCCAAAACGTCTCTTATCCTTTTTATATTATCAAAATGTCCCTTCTCCAACAAATTTGTATTAAGGTAGGTTGCGGTAATAAGGCCCAGCAGGTATTAAGGCCCACTGTTTGATTTTCGTATTTGCCGCTTCTTTAGTCGGTAGTGAACCTATACGTCTGCTTACTGTCTATGCCTGCTACCTGTTGGAGAAAGTGAGAACTCGGCCCTCCTCAGTATTTGGTTGCTAGGCCAGAGTCAAGACGCGGGAAGGTGAGTTGATCTCATTTTTATAACTTTTCTTTGGAAGGGAAGTAAAGAAACGGAATGTTAGTGCTAGGATAGCATTAAAATAATATATGAATCTACTAGTGCATTAAATAAGTAATGAAACGGTGTATATTTTATTGAATTTGGTTAAGAGCACAAGATGGTGCAATCGAAAAACCCTCAAGGTCACGCTTTGCAACATGTGGGCCTTATTTCCTGCAACTGCTACGAAAGATTTAGTTTCAATTTAATACAAAAATATGCTAACCCAATGTTATTTTAGGTCGTAAAGTTTCACAAATATACTAAATAGACTAAAATTATTTTAAATAAGCGAACAATTTTATATTTTCTATCCAGTGTAAACATTGGTATTGATCTGAATTTGAAGTCGAAGACATGTTCTTACACATGACTTTTGTATTAAAGACTACCGCGGTGATCTCAGGGTAGCATGCTAGCTCCTTGGCCTGGATTCGATTCCCAGTATTGCCACGTAAATTATAAAAGCCAGGAGGCCAGGAGATCTGGAATGGCGTTATCCCAGCGTCGTGAGAACAGTTGTAAGTAGCGGCATCGGTCAAAAAAACAAGGGAAGCGTTATGCTGACCACATGACCTCTCCATATGTAGGCTACAAGTCGAGCAGCAGTTCTCTTGGAAGCTTTCAGTTTTATATTAAAAACAACCCCAGATAAAAGCTGGTTTTGTGCTGCATGCCAGGAAGAATACGTGGCGGACATGCGAGCTTGCAAAACTTGCCGAGTTTGGGTGCATGAAATGTGTATTGGACTGACTATAAACGACAAGGAAGACTGCTCATAAGTTTTTGTGTTTTCAGACTTCGTTTTCAAAATATCAAAGACTCTTATTTCATACAGAATTAAATGTTATCTTAAAGTAAATTAGCTTAGTTTTTAAATAATGGAAAGGAAAAGTTAAAAATGACTGAAAATTAAGTGTTTTTTGAATGTTTGTGTGATTTAAATTTCAAGAATTTTATATTTAGTGGTTATGATTAATGTTTTAAAAGCACATTAGCTTGGTTTTTCGAAGTAAGATGAGGGGAAATTATGCTTCCTGTAACTTTTAAAGAATAAAATTCAGGTCTCTTTAACTTAGCGTGGTGAAATGTTTCATATTATATTTTCAATTTTAAAATTTCAACATAAATATTTTTGAATTAATGAAAATGTCTTTTAACACTTCTTATCTACAAAACATGCCACTTCCTCTTCCAGTTTGACGCCGTAATTGCCCATAGAGATGAGGTTAAGGTACTCTTCCACTGCGGGCCTTATTACATGTTAGAGCAAGAAATAAGGCCCAATTACATTAATTACGTAACTGTGCTATGTGGGAACCACGGATACATTTACAATTATTTATTTGTGCGATCTGGTGAAAAGATACATCAAGGAACTTTTTTATTTGAAACAAATTCTTGTGTCACTGTTACTTTAAGAGCAAACGGCTATCTATCTGTAAGTGGGCCTTATTTGCCTCACCTACCTTAATATCTAATTAACGGCATGGTATTAAATGCATTCTTTGATTGTGGGATATTAGGGAATGTATAACAATTAGCTAGAAAAATGTTTGAGAGAGTCAAACTCAAAATTACATCTTCTATTCGTTTTTTTCTCCGTTCTGTAAACTAGAAGCTGCTGGAGAAAGGACGTTTTGGAAATATGCTCCTCGGACAGTGTTGTTTCAGATAGCAGTTCACTGTCGTGCAAACATCGCGTGGATTCGGCCGCCATCTTGTATACCCGTAGTGCAGATCGCAGTGCAAAACGGACTGCATGTGTAATAATTGCGAGTCGACAACACAGACGAAGTGGAAATAATTAGGGTCTTACAAAACGATTTGAAAGAAGCACATTGTGAAATTAATAGACTAAACACTCAATGACCCGCTGAAACAAAGTGTTCAGTTATTGAGCTTCAAACTCAGGCTGATTTTAGGACTAGGACTGCTGCTAAAATTAGGCCTGATCCCACTGCCGACAGCCCTGAAGATGGTTTTCCGTGGTTTCCCATTTTCACACCAGGCAAATGCTGGGGGGCTGTACCTTAATTAAGGCCACGGTCGCTTCCTTTCCATTCCTAGTCTTTCCTGTCACATCGTCGCCATAAGACCTATCTGTGTCAGTCCGACGTAAAGCAAATAGCAAAACATATTAGGCCTACAAAATGTACTTTTAAAAACATACTGGTTCATCCGATTGAAGTATCAAATAAATTTAGCGTTCTGTGTGAGTTAGAAAGTGAGAATCCTGAAGTAGAAGAATAAGAAGAAGAATAATTCATTGCGATGAATGAATACACGTTACCGGAGGAAAATAGCAAAGAATAATTCTAGCGCAACAACGGACAAGAACATTCTGGTCGTCGTTGGCAATCACGGAAGCATTCATAAGTAAATTCTACCATCGTGACTGTCTCCAGGTTACAACATTCAGAGCATTATGAAATTAAATTCTCCGCTGAGAGGTTGTAACATACATTAAGGCCTTGCTGTGAAATTAACACATGACCATCTTGGTCCTTGGCTTGGTCGGCAATATGCCGTAGGATCTAGTTGTCTTGTTTACATCTACTGCCTTAAGACCATGTATCTTTATATTTACGCATTGTTTCGATTACGTTCCATGCGTGAATTGGTTTGGGAAGAAGTTATCTTCGTATGTGTAATATTATTTGTTTATAAATCTGTGTTTCTGTTACCGTATAGTTAAATCGAATACGTACACTATAGTGAGTTTGATTAAATTTTGTTATCGTTGGAGTGATACGGCACCGTATGCAAGATTTTGAGCTTGAAGGATATGTTAGTGGGATATATTGTTGTGTTTTCTGATCAGATATCTATTTGTACTCGGTAAAGTTTAATCGTGCAATCTTACAAATAAAATTTTAGGGCTCCGTTGTCTGTAATGTCATTTATTTCACAAAATGTTTATATATTTATCCGCTTTAGGTCAATTCAAGACCGTATCAGTAGTTTTTAGCTTTTGTGTCTGTTTGTCTGTTTGTCTGTTCGTCTGTTTGTCTATTTGTCTGTTTGTCTCTTTGTATGTTTGTTCCACCATCACGAGTAAACGGCTGAATTGATCTCCACCAAAATTCATATTTAGAGTCTACTCATCCAGGACCAGGTTTCGATAAGTTATCATTTTAAAATCACTGAAAACACTAGGGTTTATGGGAAGACCTGAAGAGGTTCTTTTTGTATTTTCTCTTACACTATTGAATATATCTCGATCAAACTGCATATTTAGCGTCTACTCTTCCAAGCGCAGGTTTTGATTAGCATACCATTCAAAAATCACTGAATAGACTGGGTGTTTATAGGAAGACTAGAATAAGTTATTTTTCAGTTTTCTCTTACACAATCGATTATATCTCGAACGAGTTTGGATATTCATATCATTTTAAAATCACTGAATAGACTGGGGTTTATAGGAAAACTAGAAGAGTTTCTTTTCAATCTTCTCTTACACTATTGATTATATCTCAACCAAACTATGTATACAGAGTCTACTCATCAGAGAGCGACTTTTATATACATTTCATTTAAAATCACTTAATACACTGGGGGCTTTAGAGGAAGACCTACACTTTTTCAATTTTTCTTTTACACTAATGATTATATCTCGACCAATCTTCATATTTAGAGTCTACTCATCCAAGCGCAGGTTTCGATATGCATATCATTTAAAAATCACTTAACTGACAGGGGGTTTATACGAAGACCAGACGAGGTTTTTTATTTTTTTCTTACACTATTGATTATATCTCCACCAAACTTCACATTTAGAGTCTACTCGTCCAGGAGCAGGTTTTGATATGCATATCATTTAGAAATCACTGAATAGACTGGGAGTTTATTGGTATAGGTAACAGAAGAGATTTTTCAATTTTCTCTTATACTATTAATTATAAGTAAAATATGTAGACTATATATGAAACGCCCGTTCATTTTATATACTTTTTTATATGTACGTAAGTTCATTTACTCTTCAAATGACGGAAAATAGTACTATTTTCTATGGGCTTCATGCTCTGCAGAGAGTGACGGGCACCCTCGCAGACGTACAGTTATTTGAAGGATCCCTAACATGAGAAAATCAGAGGATGCATAATATTTCGCTCGGCTTGAAAATTAATCCCACCTAGTGTATCCGAACATCGAGGTAACATGAGATAGGACTTTTCTATTTGGTGTCTGTCTGTCTGTCTGTCTGATTATCTATCTGTTTGTATATTCCTAAAAGTGGAAAACTGTTGGACTTATTTCAACCAAACTACGTATTTGGATTCTACTCACTCAGGATTGTGTTATCAGGTGCATATGATGGTAATCAAGTGGAGTAGTATTTATAGGAAGATTATTCTGAAATATTTTCTTTAAAATTATGTCCATCAAAAGACTGTACACAACGAACGTTTAGGAATATATAATTTCCTTTCCTTTATGCCATGTACGTATTTATTGTACGACGGATAATAACGCAGATGATTACGAACATTTGGATTTTTAATCAAAGTCCCGTGGGTCATGTCGTGCATGTCACTTCAAGTTGGACAACGGGAAAAACTAAGGAGCCATTTTACTCTTTTCGATAGGACAGTTATTAAGGGAGGTATCATCAATGTCAGAGCGCCACGCCAGTGGTCAGGGACACAATATGTAACCTGAGAACCGTGGAGAATTTCGCACAACTTCGGAACGGTAACTGTACCGTACAATAAATTTGGAAATCGTCATCATTCTCTCTCGACTTTGTTCAGCTACATCGCATTTCACGTTACTGCCACCCATTTTCGTACGAAAATATAATGCTGCATGTTGCATTAAACGTGTGAATAAAGCCATGTTGCTTCACATAAATTCCTGAAGGTAACATGTAATCCACTGCAAATTCCCGTGCGAAGAACGGGTAGAAATGCTAGTACGCTAATAATTCGATGTGTTACTGTTTCAGGTATATCTGAGATTTTGTGATCTAACCTGCAAAGCAGGATTGCTCGTCACTGTAGCGTGAAAGGATGCATGGCCAGTTACACCCCCAGAGAGGGGACTGTTTCTACGTTTGATCTTCCTAAAGATGAAAAATTGTAGGCTCATTGGGTAAGGAAAATTCCAAATTTCAGAGGCATAAATGCCAGATTGTTTATATAAAACATTTTAAAGAAAGTTTTGTTATTAGACTTGACAAGTGCATCGTTAAAGGGGAATTAAGAGAATTTCCTCGTAAAATTTCGAAGCTAAAATAAGGTGCAATTCCTTATTTTTTCAAAATCTGCCAAAGTGTTTGAGTGGCATATGTATACCGAGAAAACTACCGGTATCAAATGTGGGGGAACAAAAACGCAATCTCGCAATTGCAGTGAGCCTCAAGCTAACCAAGTACTCGTATTTATTAGAGGTAAGCTGATTTCTAATCCAGATGATGTCATTTCCCATCTCCACAAAACTCTGGCTGAACAGTTTAGTTATTATTCATAGATGTAATTGCAGTGTCAGGTCCAAATAATATGGTCTCTATAGTTATCAGTAGCAACATTGTATATAATGTGTTTTAATGAATATTCTATGAAGTTAGAATTAGATAAAGATTTCCAAGCGTTTACATAAATTATGTTCAGTGGATGAACATGATGAGCTTGTAGAGTTTGAAAGAAAGAAGAAAAAGGAATTGGGAGTGAACAGTAGCAATGTAACTGATAATTTGACTCAAACATTGTCTGAATTTTGTAGCAACTGTGAAACTTTCCATTTCCTTAAAGAGCAGTTAGTTTTATGGAAAACTACTCTCAACGATAGGTGATATTTAGGTTACACAATGATACTTGCTAGCTGGCTTTCTTTTCCTTCAGTCACCAGCTGCATATATTTTATTGTACAAGAGTAAATTGTTATTTTTACACCATCCAAGGAACACTAGGAAACTGATAGGAGCATTTTCTGTAGTTAACTGCCGTACTGAAGGTACATTGACGAGTAAGATAGGGCTGTTAAGGGAAAACGAGTTTATTGTGAATGTATTGATGAGATATACATATGTAAATCCTCTGGTTAATTTTAAAGCAGGCATAATTTTTGAATCCAGTGTGTTTTTAAAAGGGCACTAGTACCCATGATGTATCGTGTAAATTCAAATTACGTTGTGATGATTGTACCAGTAAGTCACATGCCAGCCTTGCAACTGCATGGTTTGTTGATGGAAGTTACCGGTATCCAAGAAAGTGAGAAAATAGGATTCAGGTTAACAGCCTTAACTTCGGATAATAACTGCATCAATCGAAAGGCTATTGAACACTTTTCTAGCAGTTAGCAGTTAGAATCTGTGGTTCCCATCCCTGAGATAATGACAGGAAACATGCTTCATATTTGACGCAGTGCACATAATGAAATGTATTAGGCAAAAATTGATAAGCCAAAAAACCTAATTGCCTAATATTTCCTGATTACAGCTATTTTGATTCAACTTCTCGAGCACAATTCCAACATTTGGAAAAACTATATCAAAATGAAAAGAATGCACTGTTGAACTATGGACATACCTTATCCTTTACTTCTGTGCATTCAGCGTCGACCGAAAACAAATCTTCGCAGCGAGTTTTTAAAACCGGATGCTCTTCCTGACGTCAATCTCAACAGAGGAGTTCACGTGATGAAATGTATGACAATAGTGAGTCCTTATTGAAGTGCTTATTAATTTATTGTGAGTACAGTGAGTATTTTATTTTATTAAGTCTTGGTAACTTGCAGTGACAAGGCATATGTTTCACAATTTCGACGGGAAGTTTGGCGCCGAGGGGCTATTGTCTGCAAGCTAAATTAAGAAAGAGGGGTTGCTATATGACGCGCGTACGACCTTCATGTGCATTCTTGATAACAAGGAAATGACAGGAGACAATGGAAGAGACCAAAGAACCACATTTCCGAAGCCCGATACGAGGCTAGAATGTCTTATGACATGAGTTTAAAGTAAGCGTAGGTGACGCGATGATTTGAACCAATGAAAAGATAGCATCATTCCTATATTGGCAATACGTTGGATAAAACGAGAGATGTGCCCTGAACGAGCATAGGACAACAACTGGGGAGGCAAATTAATAAAAGGGACCAGCGCGTAGGTTTGCTATTCTATTTGGCAGGAGTCTTGAAGTAGTCGAGTCGACGAGAAGAACTGTCTACTTATCACGTGTGCGGCGTTAGGTATTATAAGGTATTATAAGTCTTGATCACGTATTGGGACATTCTAACACTGACTCAGTATGCTCAGACTTTATTTAGTTATTCATAATTTTGGAGCGAGCTAAGAATATTTGTGGGCATGGGGGCCTGTACGAACAATGCAGAGACAACAACTTGGTATTTACGCGCTAACATTTCTGAGTGAAAGTGAACTTGATAAATTCGACACTTTAGTATCTGCAAAATTTAGACGGAAAGAACATTTCAATATGAACATTTACGCGCATAGTTGCGTGCCTATTTCAAGTTTATACCTTGCTGGAGTAAAGTAGACTTTCCTAGGACACGAACGCCTGATAGCCTGATAGACACAGTTTCAAGTCCAGCATTGTGTACTGTTACCAGATGTAGAGCTGTGGCATAATACGGGTGAAGTGCGGAGTGAGAGACAAAATTGACACAGTTACAGAGTTAGATAAGCAGAGAGTTGTCGCGCGGTTGAGCGAGAACTGGTTTTCACGGTCACGGGAAACTACGCCCGACTGTCGTAAATAGTAACTGGCAGGTTGCATTGCCCCAATTGTAATAGGTACCGTGAATGAACGGAATGTTGTAGTCAGGTTCCGAACCAACGAATGCAGGAAGACGTCGGGAACGTGATTTCTACGCCAGGACGGAGATTCACGGACCGCACGAGTTTCAACTTGAAGACATCACAGTGAAGATGGCTAGCTAAAAGGATTGGGAGCCGGTTGACCGAAGGCAGGTGGCGAAATCGACAAAAGGATGAGTATTAGATTTGCACTGTCCTAGTGTACTTGTGCATGTGTTTTAATATAGCAAAGGGGATAGGTTAGGATTTATTATTTAATTTCAGTAGATTTAGCTGCTGGTTGGGAGGACTACGTCCCTTCAGTAAAGTGCAAGGAAGCTTTTATATTTAAAAGTAAATAACCGTAAAGTACATGTAGACCGATTGCATGAGGTCACAGCTTGCATTTCTTTTTCTTTTATCGTGACTCCATAGCTGAGTAGTTAATGTCATTTTTATAATTCAGTTTCTTGTTTTTAACCACGTTTCATATTTTGCCTTTCTGTGATGTTCGTAACGCAGTGAACGTATCGGGACTTAAATGTAAATGTAAAAGAGATTTAAATTAAAGTCAGGAAATACTAAATTCATTAGATAATGGGCTTTCAATGTGTGCGAGAATATGCCGTCACGTTTTTCCGATTCATTGCATGAAGTGTGGATGAGAATGTGTGTTGATGGAGCTTGAATCCACGACCTTTGTTAGCGTCATCTTCATAGTTATTTGAATGTAAATACTGTATGTGTGTACTTTGTTGCGTCAAGAGGTCGTTGTCATTATGGGTAATAATTTGTGATTGGTTCAAAATTTCCTCGATCGCAGTTTTATATTTCAAGTTTCGAATATTAGAATCAGATTTACTTCAAATCTTGCCATTATTATTATTATTATTATTATTATTATTATTATTATTATTATTATTATTATTATTATTATTATTATTATTATTATTACCATTAATGCACTTTTCTCGAGTTGAATGTGTAAGATATTTCATTAACGTTCAGATTTTCAGACATAAATCATGTCTATGGTGGTAATTTCTCAGTTTTTCTAGTTATGGTATTATAGCGGAGTTGGTCATTTTATTTAAAGTTTGATTCTACGGGCGCGAGTGCTCTTGTATGTGACTAGCGTGGTAATTTTGGTTTTGTTTTGTGAGCGAAAGTAAGACGACGTTATTTATGTTTGTCTCAAATCTGGCAACTTTAAGGGGACGCGTTCCTCTTTCTTCAAGGCCTGCATTTTCATATTTGAGTAACTTGCCTCGAGTAGACTTGTGAGGAGCGTGTGTTAAGGGTTGGACCCTGGATATTTTTGTATTTGCTGCAATTTTGGGAGACTGAATCTCCGCTCTTGAGTCATTCGGCCGTATGGTAGGCGAGGATGACTTATGTTTCTACCGAGGAGAGTTTTGTATAGCGGCCTAATTTGTTGATTTAATTGTTATTTGTCCATGTCACTGTGGTTGATGCTGTAGACGAGACTTCTATAGCGCGACGCTTAGCTTAGACTCGTCTTTTATGACATGACCGCGCCGAGGATTATTTGTGTCAGGGAATCTTTTTCAGGGACCAACGTTGAGTTATGTGATGAAGGTCAAAGCCCATTCCGTTTATTTTCTTGAATTTTTGCCCTGCAATTTATTTCGGGAAACCACGTTGATATATGCTTGACGTTGTGTGGTCCACCAGCTGATTTGTTTTGTGTCATGTAATTAATTTCAGGAACCTACGTTGAATAGGAAGTGATTGATCAAAGTGTGAGTTTTATTTGATTAATATTTTCCATCGAGAATGTGTGAGTGAAAGTTGCTTGAATGCAGCATGCGATTCTTTTTGGTGCTGCAATGGAAAATATGACAACATGCTTTTGTTCTTTGATTTGTGTATATTTTTCCATTTTTGTAATTTTTTATTGTGTGTGGCTCCGATCCACACCTGTTCATGTGTTCATGGAAAGACTTGTTATCGTGGTGTGTATTGGTAGGATAATTTACAACTCAGCCTAATGTTATGTGTAGAGTTAGATTAGTTATTTTCGCCCCGGAGTGCATTAAAACACACTTTTCTTTTAAGGTTAGGAACACTCACTGCAAAGTAATGGGTGCAGGAAAGGGGAAATACTAATCTAAAGTGGAAAGAATTAACAAACCAGCCAGAAGCGTGGTGCGTGCACGCAGGTTTCAGTGTTAAAGTGTAGAAGTTCAGGAATTTTCTTGCTAAATGTTAAGTATGTGTGTCGGCATACACGTGATTAATTGTAATAATATTTTTTATCCTAAAGATGAATTCTATAAACATTGAGGAAGACCTGATGATTTTTGTTTTGCTATACATTTCGTATTTCTTGTTTACATTCAATAGACACGTTTTCCTCAAAACTGACGTCATGCGTCGAATTGTATCATTTATAGCTATTAGTTTACCTCGTCTTGTCCATATTAGATATATGTTCCCCATCAAATCCACGGTGAAATTTTAAGTTATTTTCATAGTTCGAACCAAGCACGTCTGAGATCGGCCGACCAGTCTGGGGCAGATAACCTTGATGGTAGGAAACGGTGACAGTAGGAAGGGAGAGAGTGAAACCCATGCCGACTCCTGTCGAATAGCACCAAAGGGTCTGCTCAAAATTTAACGACCACATCCGAGGGACGAATCACCATCAACAGCGTCATTCACCATCACTCCATATATTACATTGGGATTGAATCCAGGCTTTTGGCGCCCAATCTAGTGATTAGAAATTGTATACCACCGCCTTACCAACCCTGCCGACCAACATTCCTAAGAATGCTCATCAGAAGGTGTCGGACCACATAGACTTGGCTCATTAACAATCATGGCTACGAGGCGCGCCTTGCCCTTAAGTGTGTGCCTAAAGAAAATATAGTGTTTCTGGATTTGCAGGCACCTACCAGCTTTTAAAAATATTTTGTTCATGGTGGAGGATAGCTAATGTAAGAAATGCACCAGAAAGGAAAATATTCAATGACAGCCTTAGAGAACCAATTGGACTGGATGGGAATGTTCACTGCTCTTTTTAACAGAAAATGCATTGATGTTTAAATACACGAAAATTAATATTTGTAAGAATGAATCTCCCTCTGCAAAAACTTTTCAGGCTTCATTCACCTTATACACGAGATGTTACCTTTGTAAAGACTGGATTACTTGTTACTTGGTTTCAGAATGGTGTGTCAGAGGGTAGGTTTGCATGCTGTCTCCTTTCCTTGATTTTAGGTGCACTTTTCTCCTGGTTTATTAATGCCCTTCAGAAATGATCGTTGACAGTAATATCTTCGCCTTACTTAAACATTCATTCTACCGTCTCCAAACCTCTCACGCCCCTTTCAGAGACACATAAAATGTATTGCACTCATTTTAAAATAATACTTTACTCATGGGAATGTCAAAAACAAAGTAAAGAACGTTTTCACGATGAGAGCATTTCTTCAATAACTGAAGAGAGAGGTGAGAGTGGACAACTGGGTAAGTAGGTAAGTAAATTTTCTGTTTCATCATGTGTTATAAAAGTGTGCTAAATAAAATTAATTTAATTTAATGTAATTATTCAAATCAATATCTTATATGCAATTAATACAAAGTAAACTTTGTAGTCATGCACCATTGAAGAATTACATTGATTATCTGATTGAAATAAATATGATCTTTGTTAAAGGTCTTTCTATAAAATATTATGACAAGAGGGATTGGGAATATTCCCTCTCTACAGAGATACCTTATAAGTCCCCTGTCAGCTGTTGATTTCCTCTGCGTTTCTGTAGAGGATATTTTTTATTCACAACCTTTCGCTATTCCTTTTGGAAAACTGTATTAGTACAGACAAGATACTGTTAGAATAAAACTCTATCTGTTTGATTACTCGAATTTATTTCAGGATGGCCCAATAAATGCACACACACACACACCCAATTCTAATCAGCTATGAATGGCCACACTTACTAATTACAAGTCTATTTACAAGTCTCTCTCTTCCTTACGGCAGAGCAGGTGGTCCAGCCCGTTGCTCTATCTGGTCACGCTTAATCCTTACTTTCACTTCCCCAAGTCTAATCACCTTATACATCAGCTGTGTGTAGACCACTGGATATGAACACAGAGCTACGGTCCTCTCGACACACGATGACTGTTGGTTGGTCCGACTCCACAGGCAGTCCAGTAATTCACACAGTCACACGCAGTGAATAATTAAACAAGTCAACAGTATTCAACAGCAGGACGATACTCACAACAGCGAACATTAACACAGTCCATTTATCCTCACACTCACGATAGCGGCTTCCCTCACTGATTCACGCCGAGCCTCAGTCCACAGAAATACACGAACACACAGTACAGTCTTCCGTTCCGTCATCTCCAGCCCACCCACTCACTGGTTTCTCCGACACCACAACAACAACAACTCGCTCGCAGAGGCCTTGTATTTATACCTCGATGTTGGGCCACTAGAACATTCAGGGTTCCCCTGGAGATGGAACTTTCTTGTATTATCTTCCAGAAATCGCGAGAGAAACTAGATGAAGGGAACAGTAGAGGAAGGGCCGTGGCACGGCCTCGGGCGGGCTGGGAGGTTTCCCGAGCTGGCTTAGTCATCCCCTTTCAGGTAATACCGAAGGGGCTGCGACAAGGCTGGCGGTCGGTTGAGCACAGAACATCGCCCCCTTCGAGAGCTGATCATCCCGATCAGTTTCCTTCTTCAGCCGCTCACCGGTAAGGCGCCAATCGGTCCGGATGCACCACCTTCATCTTGCTTCTCGGGGTCAGCTGTATGCGATAGATGAGGTCAGTTATTCTCTTGATAGCACCGTAAGGGCCTTCCAAGGCCGGCTGGAGTTTGCGGGACGAGCCTCTCCTCCTTATGTGGTTATACAGTCATACCAGGTCCACTTCCTGATATCCGGTAGCGTTCGCTCATTGGTCGCATCGTGCCTTCATTCGGTCGATCTCTATTCTCAATTTCTTCCGGACAGCAGCGTGTTCATCCTCTAGTTTCCTTGGTAAACCGAGACAGAACTGGTCGGTAGGGATAGGATGATCGTCAGGTCAACCGAACGCTAAACCGACCGGCAGGTGCAGTTCTTTCCCAAACAACGTCCTTGCTTGTGTGCATCTAGTGGCATCGTGCACTGCAGACCGGTACGCCAAGAGGAACAGGGTGGATGACGATCCCAGTCTCCCTGATGTTCGCTGATAATTATTCGCAGGTGATTCTCAATGGCCCTATTGAATCATTCCAACATTCCGTCCGACTGGGGATGTAGAGGCGCTGCCCTGGTGTTCTGGACACCCAACAAACGGCACAGATTTTGGAAGACTGCTGACTCGAAGTTCCATCCCTGATCGGAATGGTACACCGTACCTACTGACGAACTCGTTCACGAGGGTTTCCGCCACCGTAGTTGCCTCCTGTTTCGGAAGCGCAGACGCCTCCAGCCACTTCGTGAAATAATCAGTTACAGCGAGTATATAATGAACCCAAGGGTTCAATAACGATTTCCCGAGTCATTGGTACTGCATTCAATTTGAATAAACTAAATTCTTTAAATAAATCTCAATTTTCTTGTAGACAGCACCTATCCTCCTGCACAAAGCCCTAGGTAACTTTCACCAAGTATTGTCCTGAAAAATGTCTTGTGCGCTTTTTCAACAGTGGAGTCGGGCAATATTTTACTGGTACAATATATCGTGCATCGTTAAAATATGGTATGAATCCCACGAAGATAAATTTTGGGCAGATCCAGTCTGTGCATTTTGCGCACAAGAGTGATATAATGACGCTATCGTAGGATCCTGATATGTCTAAGAATTAAGCTGTAAGAAATCCTTGTTTAAGAAAGTTCATCTCGATATCTGATGTGAGGAGGCTTTAATTATCTACGGTAGTGTGCTTCTTGGTTTACGAAATCTATGTTGAGAGGTAGATAAGATGTTGTTATGTTCTAACCACCACTCTAGTCTATATTTTAATAGCCTTTCAAAGGCCTTACAGACGCAAGATGACAGGGCTATCGCTCGATAGGAAGCAGCTTCCTCTGGACCCTTCTCTGGTTTCTCGATCGGTACAATGATCTGTGTAGTCCAGTCAGTAGAGAAAATACTTTGCGACCAGAACTCCATAAAAAGTTGCAATAGAATAATCTTAGCATTTAATGGTAGGTGTGCTATCATGGCGTGTTGGATTTCGTCAATTCCTGGGGCAGTACTGGATGTACTTTCAAGGGCTGCTCTAAGTTCTCGAAAGGTGAAAAGCTGCAGTGTGTGGTGATTGTGAAGAATTTGTAGGTGGGAATTCCGGGGCTTCAAATGATGTTGTATTTGGGGCTATGGAGTCGGCGAAGTCATCGATCAAGCATCGTAGCGGTTTTGGGAAGGTTCGTTTCTTTTTAAATCTGTTTATCATGGACCATACCTCTGCGAGGAGGGTATCTTTATTCATCTTCTCATAATAGCTCTTCGAACTATTTCTTTTGTGTCAATTTAAGAAACGTTTCGCTTTGGCATCCCTTTTCCTGTATGCAATACAGTTCTCCCATGTTGGGTAGCGTTTATAAGTGCTAAATGACCGTCGTCGTCTGGCAATCATTTTTGAGACTTCTGAAGTCCACCAGGGGGCCGGTACGCACTTAGAAGGGTCAACTGACCGTGCTAGATGACCGTCGTTGTGGGATGGCTAGCGATGCTGCGAGGTTGATGATATATATAAATACTTCATATTTTTGTAATAGATCTGGAATGTTAGTTACAGTATTTAAATTAGCTTCTACACTATTTCTGTATTTAATCCAATCTTCCACTTTGAAGTAGTTTGATGTCATGCTGGTGTGTGTAGGTGTATAATGGAAATTTCTATTGGGCAATGATTGGAGCCCATAGTAAATGGTAGGGTTATACATTGATAATCCGTAGCTATTGATGAGGAGCAAAATGTAAGATCTATTACAGATTTTATTTGGTCAGGGACCGGTACTAGGGTTGGCGATATGTCGTTGATCTTCAATTAGATCTAAAAGAGTGTTTCCATAGTTCTCATTTACTGTATTTCCCAAATTGGAAAGGATAGAAAAGGAAGAGGGAAGGAAGCGGCCGTGGCCGGCATTTGCTAGCGGAGAAGTGAGAAACCACAGAAAACCACTTCGACGATGGCTGAGGAGGGAATCCAAACCGCTTCTACTCAGTTGACCTCCCGAGGCTGAGTGGACCCGGTTCCAGGCCTCGCACCATTTTTCAAATTTCGTGGCAGAGCCAGGAATCGAACCTGGGCCTCCGGGGGTGGCAGCTAATCACACTAAACACTACACCATAGAGACGGATTATTATTTATTTATTTATTTATTTATTTATTTATTTATTTATCTGCATACCCTCCAGGGATGGTTTTTCCCTCGGACTCAGCGAAGGATCCCACCTCTACCGCCTCAAGGGCAGTGTCCTGGAGATTGAGACTTTGGGTCGGGGATACAACTGGGAAGGACGACCAGTACCTCGCCCAGGTGTCCTCACCTGCTATGCTGAAACGGGGCCTTGTGGGGGCTGCTAATCACACTAACCACTACACCACAGAGGCGGACTACTACAGTACTACTACGACTACTATTATTATTATAATTATTAATAAAAAGAGCATATACAGTATTAAGCCTGTCTCTTAAGTGGGAACTGAAATACTGCATTGTAATGTGGACTTGTCTCCCTTTTTTTCTTTTCAGAACAATGGATCTCTCAATCTTGTGATTTACTCTCTTCAAAACCTGCTACACTCTATGTGCCTGTCATCTTGTAATTATGATTGTAGACATACAAGTAAGGGTAGTATGATGTTCCTTGAACGAATAGTTCCATAGGTAAGCTTTTTAGTGAAGCAAATAATAATAATAATAATAATAATAATAATAATAATAATAATAATAATAATAATAATAATAATAATAATAATAATGGCGTATGGCGTCCGGAGAGGCCTGGTGCAAGTCTTTCGAGTTTACGCCTTATAGGCTTCCTGCACGTCTGTGAAGACGGAGCCCTATTTATGATGAATTCTAATTATGAGGATGGCACACATACACCCAGCCCCCTACCCATTGTAATTAATCAATGAAGGTCTCTGATCTCTGACCGGTCGGGAGTCCAACCCGGGAACTTGTAGACCAAACACCAGCACGTTAACCGTTTAGCCATGCAGCCGATGAGCTGCATGTACCACTTTTGATCACATCTAATCCTGTCATTCTTAAATTTCTCGCAGTACCGGGAATCAAACCTGGACCTTCGAGGATGAGAGATAATAAAACTTACCGTTACGCTACAGAGGCGGGCACATGGGTAATTATCACGCCATTTTTATGTAGCAAAGTTATACTAGTCCGCATCTGGGGTGAAGTGGTTAATGTGATTAGCTGCCACCCCCAGAGGCACGGGTTTGATTCCCGGCTCTGCGACGAAATTTTAAAAGTAGTACAAGGACTGGAACGGGATCCACACAGCCTCGGGAGGTCAACTGAGTAGAGGGTGTTCGATTCCAACCTCAGCCATCCTTGAAGTGGTTTTCCGTGGTTTCCCACTTCTCCTCCAGGCAAATGCCGGGATGGTACCTAACTTAAGACCACGGTCGCTTCCTTTCCTCCTCCTTCTCGATCCCTTCCAATCTTCCCATCCCATCACAAGGCCCCATTTCAGCGTAGCATGTGAGGCAGCCTGGGCGAGGTACTGGTTCTCTTTACCAGTTTTATCCCCATGCCCCACAGTCTCACACTCCAGGACACTGCCCTTTAGGAGGTAGAGGTGGGATCCCTCGCCGAGTCCGAGGGAAAAACTAATCCTGGAGGGTAAAAGGATTAAGAAAGAAAACATTTTGACTGAACAAAGGAGGCAAGAGGAGAAATTCATTACCTACGGCCCGTATATGTTTTCGGTCCATTACGTCCGAGATACAGCTCTATAAGTGGAAAACACAAATAGAAGACCAAATTCATTTGCGTTTAGAATGGAGGTTTATCGTACACGTTTTTTCGAAGCCAGCATATTGCAACACAATGTGTCCAAAGAAGATTTACGGCAGTGGGTTGTGGAAATGTCTATTTTTTTTAAATCAGGGAGTAGTTTCAATGCCTCGAAGTCTTATCCAGGGTGGTTGGAGCTAGTGGGTCTCTCCGTTGTTCCACACTACATTGCTTCCCCCCGCGATAGGATGCATTCCACTTGTTTCATACACCGTAGAGCTTGTGGAGAACAAAAGGATTCCAGGCGGCGTTTTATATCTTTTACAATCCTTAGAAAACTCACTACGCATGTTTTCTCGTCCGTCTGTATGAAGTGGCGAAAACCCATTGACAGCTATGTTTGTAATATTTTTACTTGTTATTTATGCCTAGGAAGAGGATGCACCTGCGGATGTCGTTTAGGTTTCTTGTAGCAGTTTACACGCTGCATCCTGCTGCACATTCATGTCCAGATTTCACGAATTTTCGTGCAGGTGGCATATCTGTGGTACCACTGGCGAAGCCAGGGGGGGGGGGGGGGCTGCCCACTCCCCAAATGTTTCCTGAAACTAGAGCGAGGACACTGACACCAAGCCATTTTGTAAATGCCGAACAACTTAAGACGTTGCCCACTGGTCCAGAGCCCAGTATCCTCAAAGACCTTAGGAGGGAAGTGAAACTCACACAAAAGCGACGTGAAATCTTCCTGAAGAGATGAAAGAAGGGGTATATTCTCGAACTCAGGAACTACCATGAAGTCCAGAACCCGAAAGGAAGATTGACGGATTGCAGAGTAGGAGACGTTGACTTCTTCAAGACGACATGAGACCAAAGCATATGTTACGGAGGGCTTGCATCACCGAGAGAAGACTTGGACGAGACGGGAAGTGCGGACTCTCATCCTACGGACAGCTGATGGGACCACTATCAGCAGAACCATACAACTGGTCATCCCCCTCGAGATCGACCGGGGGGGGGGGGGTAGAGGATGTTGGGGATTGTAAATAGACAGTGCTTCGCCATCTACCATGGAGTTTAAGAACTATTCATGTACAGACATACTGTATCTGTATCGATTGTATGTATCGAGTGTTGAATGAATAACGAAATAAATGTATTGAAGGTGTGCTTGGTATATCGTGTTTTATCCACCAATACTTGGCGAACCGCTACACATGGAAGGGTCGGGGCACCCGATCCATAATAGACTATATTATCTTAACCGACTTCGAATTAAGGAAATCTGTTAGTAATGTTCGGGTTATCAGGAGATGTTTCGATGATACAGACCACTATCTGATCTGTAGTGAACTAAGCATCTCTAGGCCTAGGACAGAGAAAGTTAAATCTGCCTGCAGACGAATAGTGGTCGAAAATCTCCAGGACGAGGAAATTAGAAAGAAGTACATGGATATGATTAGTGAAAAGTTCCAAACAATGGGCAATAGGCAGGTTCAGGATAGAGAAAGAGAATGGGTGGCGTAGAGGGATGCTGTAGTAGAAACAGCAAGGGAATGCCTAGGAAGAACTGTGTGCAAAGATGGGGAAAAGCGAACATCTTGGTGGAAAGATGAAGTGAGAGCAGCTTCTAAACGTAAAAAGAAGGCTTATCAGAAATGGCTCCAAACAAGGGCTGATGCAGACAGGGAACTGTATGTAGATGAAAGAAACAGAGGCTTTCAGACCGAACGCTGAAAGGCATAACAGTCTGTAACAGGAGCGGTCACAGCGCGGCTCGCAAGCTGCACTTGTGCGGTTCTTCAAAACTCCTGACACTGGAACAGTGAATTCCTGTAAGTTTTTATTATTGCTGCACTTATGACAGCCATGTATAATGTCGTGAAAGTCGGAAATGATGCAGTATAAAACACGTCATCATACCGGTACTTGCAGTTCCGATGTTCGTCGCTAGAGGGTAGAACATTGTATTACATCTCTAGTCACGTCTGCCACAGACAGCTATTACCGAAAATTAATCTTAGCTTGGCAGCCCCGCTTTCAGTTTCACTTCAGTTTGGAGTTGGTGTACTGTGATTCACACTCGTAAAACTTGGTGAAAATAGTACGAGTAGTTCATACTGAAACGTTTTCCAAAAGAACTGAAATGTGAAATTGAGAATAGGCCATTCAAGAAAGAGTGGGAGGAGGAGTTTGCTTTTGTGGAGAAAAAATGGCAAACCATTGTGCATCTTGGTATTGTGTGTCAGTTAGTATTATCGCAGTTCAAGGCCTGTAACCTCAAACGTCACCATGACACGCATCACGGTGCGTTTACAAAATAATTTCCTAGAGGTTCTACGTTAAGACAAACAAAATTATCATTATTCAAAGACAAACTACACGGTCAGAATACAGTTATCAGTGCTTTTATAAAGGAGGGAGATTTAGAAACTGAGGCAGGGTTTACCTTGACTTTTAATATCGCAAAGTCTAAGAAACCTTACTCCGAGGGAGACTTTATTAAACAAAATATTGCATGAGTAGTTTCTATTTTGGATCCCGAAAACAAAAAGTTACGCAAAATAGTCTGCCAAATTTTCGTATCTATTCATACTAATGAAAGACGAATTTATGTCATTAGTGCTGATGTAGAAAATAATTTACAAAGAGATCTAAGCAACTGTTCAGTCTTTCGTCTGGTTTTAGACGAATCTGCTGACATTCAGGATAAGCCACATTTTGCCATATTAGTTCGTTTTGAGTTGAGTAAATTAGAAGTGAAGGAAGAACTCTTGGACTTGGTTGCAGTAAAGGATATCACTCGAGGTTGTGACATTAAGGGCAGTTCGTAAAACTTCCGTAGACGTTGAAAAGATTGTCAATATTGCTACTGATGATTGTCGGGCTTTGGGGCAGCAATCACGGATTATTGGGTATTTTAATAGTGACACGTCATATCCTGATCTCATATCCACCCACCGCATTCTTCACAGGGAACACTTAGCAGCTAAGTATTTTAAATATGAACATGTTAAGAAAGTATTTCTAAGATTTTCTTTTTTTCTTTAGAATTTGTTATACGTCGCACCGACACAGATAAGTCTTATGGCGACGATGGGATCGGAAATGCCTAGGAGTGAGAAAGAAGCGGGCGTGGTCTTAATTAAGATACATCCCCATCATTTGCATGCTGCGAAAATGGGGAAACTACGGAAAACCATCTTCAGGTCTTCCGACAGTGAGGTTCGAACCCACTATCTCCCGGTTGGAAGCACACAGCTGCGCGCCCCTAACCGTACGGCCAACTCGCCCGGTTTTCTAAGAATTGTCAAGTGCCAAAACTCACCGTGAATTCAAATCTTTCATAGTAGAAATCAGCAGCATGATGAACAGCCTGATGATGTATCGTGGTGTTGCTTAATAATGTGGCTGCCTATTAGTAATCTTCTCAATAATTTTTTCTCGTTACTGGGACCTATCAAAACATTCTTTAAAGAAAGAGACAAATCAATACTCAACTTGGTGACCCTCAGTTGTTCTTAGATAAGCCATTTTTCACAGATGTTTTTCAACTTCTGCAATGACTAAACCTTTCGTTGCAAGGTCAACATAAACTTATTTTAGATCTAGCCCAAACTGTGTTCAGCTTCCATAATAAAGGAAGACTCTTTCAGAACAACTTTGAGACTAAAATTTTTGTCCGGCAGATAGTGGGCTCGAATCCCATTGTCGGCAGCCCTGAAGATGGTTTTCCGTGGTTTCCCATTTTCACACCAGGCAAATGCTGGGGCTGTACCTTAATTAAGGCCACGGCCGCTCGCTACCTTCCAATGCCTAGGCCTTTCCTATCCCATCGTCACCATAAGACCTATCTGTGTCGGTGCAACATAAAGCCACTAGCAAAAAAGAAAGACTTCTCTGAAAATTTTCTTGAAATTTTGTCTGAAATTGAAGTAGAAACAGAAGATTACGCATGTAATTTAAATGGTTTGGCAGAAGAAATGAATAACAGATTTAGTGATCTTAGAGCATTTAAACGTTCCTTTTCTATTTTGAAAAATCCTTTTCTTGATAACTTAATGAAAAATCGTTGCTCCGTTTCAAGGCCGTGGTTGATTCTGCAGCTGTAGAGTTGAAGCTACTTGAGTTTCAAGAGGATAACGGACTAAAATAGTTGAAACTAAGTGGATGTTCAACCATTCAATTTTGGAAACAACTATCTGAACAAAAGCATCCAACAATAAAAGAATGTGTTAAGAGACGTATCTCCATTTTTGGGACAACCTATTCGTGTGAGTCACTGTATTCAACTCTTAAATTCATTAAATCTAAGCATAGAGATGAACATTTAAGTGAACTTGTTTGAACTGCCTTAACTATAATCACCAACCAAACTTTAAACAGCTGGCAGCTTAAATGGACACCCGAGAAAGTGTAATATAATTGGCGTTATATAAAAATATTCAGTAATGTACATATTCAATGAATCCTGGTCTAACTATGGCCTAAATGTTCGGAAATTAAAATTACTTTTAGTGTCTTATTTTTATTCGGAACCCTCAAATTAAGTGCGGCTCTCTTCAAAGTTTATCTCCTACATTGCAGCTCCCAAATATTACTGTAGGTAGTTGGCCACCCCTGGTCTATAATGAAGATGCATGAATAATAATAATGATAATAATAATAATAATAATAATAATAATAATAATAATAATAATAATAATAATAATAATAATAATAATAATAATAATGGAGAGAAAATGCGGGGAGAAATTGTACTTCGAGAGAACCGGAAACTTGAGTTATGCTTGTTGTTCATCTACGGACGAAAACCAAACCAAAATATTAATTCGAGTCCACACCCTTAGCTCAGAATCGTTCGGTCAGATACAACTAGTCTACGGATATCAATGGAACTAACCGTTTGCAAATCTGTTAGTTAAGTTTAGCGCGCACTATCCTTAGAAAACCTGCCAAGTGCCACGTAGCGAAAACAATAAACATCTAACTGGGGTTGTACAACGCTCTCGCTCGAGACTGACGTCACAGATCTCGAGTCTCTCGCGAGAATTTCAACACCGATTCTCCTGTGCTGCAATCTGTGCGACGTTCCAGTAATTATGAGTGTAAGCTTGATAGTATATGAGCAGTTATTGCGTGAAATAACGTTCTCATATGGAAACGTATGTGCCGATACATTTTGTCAAAAGCCTGAAAAAGCATTGCTTGTTCAACTATGAACTCCCTAAATACCATTAACGAAAGTGAAAACAGAATACCAGTATCTTAAACTGTTCACGACTTATTTGAGGTGGACATCTTAGCTAAATAACGCTGTATAATTTGTGAATAACTGTAGATAGGATGTACACCTACCTGGATGAACTGTACCGTAGTCATTCGAACATGAGACGGGGCAAGATGCACCTCGCTGCATATGTAACCACCATTACGCATAAGTGGAACGTATAATTTAAAATGCCTGAGTTAGCTCCAATTCGTTCGACAGGGTAGCGATGGGCAATGCTCTCGAGACCGATTTTCCAACGCTGCGATCTATGCGACGTCTCAGTAACTACGAGCGCAAGCGTCATAGTATAGCATCAGCGTTCTCATATGGAAACGTGTGTGTCGATAAATTTTGTTAAAAGCCTAAAAAAGTACTGCATGTTAAACTATGAGCCCCTTAATACCATTAACGAAACTGAAAACACAATGTCAGTATCGTAAATGGTTCGCGAGTTGAGATGGTCATCTTAGCTGGGTAACCCTGATTAATTTGTGAATAACTGTAGATAGGATGTACACCTACCTGGGTATCTCGCAATTGTTGCCGAAAGGGCAGCTTCTTATGATGCAGGCCGGGCCTGGTGTGTTCTCTGTGACGATTCCCCTTCAGCGATTTTATGTGTTTTTAAGTGCCGGGTCATCCCAGAAGTATTTCTGCTGACATATTTTACTTCTTTTGAATAACAAATAACACAGCGGACTTTGCTATGTGGCATCTCTTCAAAATAACCTACATCTACGACTTACGTTGAGTCTCAGATATCGTCTTAAAGTTGTCGCGTACAATTAGACACATTTACACATTGCGCTGTCATATACCGAAGAACCTAATTATGACGCGAATACTCTATAGCATTGTAAGGAATTGTTTCCTTCGTCACCAAAATGTCGGTAAACACAAGCAGTGGTGATGTGATGTTGAATGTGGGGTCTGATAACGATGTACACCTAACCTGTCGAAAGAATTGGAGAAAACTCGGGGGTTTTAAATTATACATTCCACTCATGCGTAATGATGGTTGCATATGCAGCAAGGCGCATCTTGTCCCGTCTTGAGTTCGAATAATGCACGCCTTTAGTTAGGGTGACCAGATATCCAGAGACAAAAAGCAGGACCTGATCGTAAATATGATCTAGCAGCGAACTTGATCGCCAATTTTTCTCGTTCCTGTTAAACGATACCAAGCGTAAAAACCATACAACGAATCGTACATTATTACTCACTACAGCATGATAAAACTTTTTTTAAATGTGATTTTTAGATGCTATAAAAAGGAAGTAATATGTTCCAATAACAAAAATTACCAAATTTTATTAAGGGAACCGGGAAGTGTCCCAAGCAGAGCGATGCGCATCTTGGTATTTCATCCATTTAAACATTAAGTTTTCAATGGATTTTGTTAATTATTTTTTCAGTAGTTTATCAAAGCCTGTTCTTTGTTTGTTCATAAATTCATTACTCTAAATCAAAAAAACTTGTAAGTAAACAAGTCATAAACTTACTGAAAATTCTAAAAAAAATTGACATTTTAGGTACAATTTCGAAGAGCGTTTTCAAAAATTTGGACTTGGAGATTTTTACATCTTATTCTACCACTATTAGTTGACTTTGGTAAGTAAATTCAAATTCCTAACTGAAATATATTTCAGTGAAGAAAATTATTAACTTGCACAAAAAAAAAAATCTGCCAAATTTCTAAAAATAAAAAATTAATATCTTAGAATCTGTTGAACTGAATTGCATAATTTTACTCATCAGCAGTCAAAATTACATGCACAATGTATGGCCCAAATTTCAGCTTTCTGTATCTAACAGTTCTTGAAAAAATGTACCTATGTTTACAAAAATATAGTATTGAGAAAAAGTGATGAAAACATAAAACTTAGTTTTACAGCCTACTTCAGTGCATCCCTGAAGAATAATCATCATTAACTGCTTCATCTGATTCATCTACCTTCCTTTTTCTTCTTTTTGCAATCCTAACTTCCTTTGATGAGGCCTCAGCAGCTCTTTCAGCATATTTTACTCGATTTTGATCGATTCGACACAAAGCTGTTGTGGTGTTATGACCTGCCCATTGTCTTCAAAACTTCAATTCTCTCCATTGCACCCTCACTGAATGTGATAACAGCATCACATACACCAATAACTATTTTACCATACTCTATGAAAACAGTTCTTGGTAGGCGTTCTCACACACAATTATGAAAACTTTCATTTACATTTTGAGTCTGCCCATGAAGACATTTTTTCAACAGTTTCTCTTCACTGAGATCTCTGAAAATAGGTCTCATGGCTTCTATCACAGCACTAGGAAGTGAGTGTTTGTGCTGATAACTAATACCACCTGCTAAAGCTTTCTGGAAACCACACCATGACTCCTCACCTTTGGGGCACAACAGATGTTGTGGGTATGAGTCAGTAGATGCCTTATGTAAAAATATTGCCCACACAGCCGACCTCATATCCTTCAAATTGTGGGTATTTCTGCTGATAGCTAACCCATGGTAAGTCTGAATCAAGTCTATTTCTGAATCAGTTAACATACCAGCACCACCTATTTGTTCTTTGTCATGCAACACTTTACCCTTCAAGTCTGTTTTTAGTCTCCTAAGTCTGGCACCCATTCTTTTCTGCACATGCCCTACACGTTCAAGTTTCTCTATACTTATATTAAGGCCATAAGGCTGTGCTTCACTGAATAACTTATATCCTTTAGAATCCCCATCTCCTAGGTAATTCACATACCATAGTAATTACTAAATTTTTTAGGTGGAGGGGGTAAGTCTAACATTGCACAGAGGCTCTCTGCAGCTTTCTACCCCTTGCCTATGCAGCACATGCCATACACCATTCTTACATTTATATTATAATATTTATCTGAAGTTTTTCCTGAAGTCCTAGTCGATTTATTTATGTTACAATTATGTCAATAATTACCAGTTTAGAAGAAAGGCCTTTCCTAACACTAGTATCTTCAGTAATAAACAAAGAGTCTTCACATTTACAGTATTTACAATAGGTGTTATTGCTAATGAATTCTGATAATAACTGTACATTAACAATAATATTACCCTTACCAGAACTATTTACAGAATCACTGTCAACAACTACTTCACCCAAATACCTCAATTTACTACTCGAAGAGCTTGGAATATTTCGGCCTACATTATAAATTAGACTACTTTGTTCTTGCAGGTTAAAATGAACTAGAGGTTCGTAATTATTTACTTTAGTGTATTTATTCCCTTGGAATTTACGTTTTTTGTACACACTACCGATTCTAGGCATTATCACTATTTTATAACACCACTTGTAGTGTGAAGATGAAACCAACGTGCAACAAAACAACTTTTATAACTTCAAATGGACCAACGTGTTTACTCATACAAACAAACCATAAAACAAAAGAAGACGTGGCAGCGCATGCCCAGACTACAGCAGACTAGCCAACATAAAAACAAATTGAACAAAATTTACTAGAAAATTTTATCACCACAGGGGAAGGAGAAATGAAGATCAGAGTGCAAAGGGGCGTGGCATGACTCAACTTACAGAGATGCGCAGTCCTTTTAAATATTTTTTTAACAACTAAATATGCACAAAACAATATTAAAATGCATATCATTTTGTTCAGAAAACATAGGAGAATTTAATAAAATAAATAACCAAAAATGCATTTTTTGATCCTTTCACACTTCCCAGTTGCCTTAACCTACTAACCTATTATGCTATTACATTTGTTTACATTACAACACACAGTGTTCAGTGTTACATTAACACGTTGCAGTGTGAAGTCATTGTGACAGGCTCTCGTACTTTTCACTTGAATGAATTGTCTTCAACAACTTGCAGTTTCCACGCAGTATGTCATAAAACTCTATGCAGTTATAATCCAAGTTGCACCCCGTGATTACCATATGTTTTAAATTTTCAGGCTTTAGCCTGCATTTTTCATCTGTCCACAGATTGTTCATTAATGAAAATACCCGTTCTGTAGGAGCATTTGTTGCAGGCAAGCATAACACAAATTCTACAATATCACTTATATTCCTGAAGCCAATATTCCTATCTTCAAAATTAGTGAATATTTCCACCCACCTCAAATGATTTGGTGTACGAGATGAATTCCATTCCTTTACTTTAGTAACTGTGACATATTCCCTGACATTAACAATCGCATCAAAAAGCATTATATCACATATATCTTTCCCAGTGTACTTAAGTATAAAATCTAATGATCTATGTACATCACTCCATTCGAACACAGAATTAAGATCTGCCCAAATTAACACACTGAGTTCAGAAAAATGAAAAGTCCACTGGTCTAAGTATTCCAAGCAAGTGGAGTAAAATATTTCAACATTTTTCTTGAAATGTGAAACATTAACTAAGCCATCATTTTCAAGGTTCTTTAGTTTAGATTGAACAACTGAGGGTATAAACACACAGTCTAGCCTATCTGAGAGCTTTTTCCTGAGATCCTCAAGTACTTTACAAGCATCCAACATAACAACATGTTGCCCCTCTAATAACTGAATAACACTGTGAAAAATTGCTGCTTGAGTATGCACAAAATTCAACCACACCTCGGACAAGGGATCATCAAAGAACTGTTTGATTACAGTTGGACACCTGCTTTGTGATTCAAAATATGATTTCAGGGCCGGATACAACTTCAGTACTCGTTCAATGGAAGGTAACAAGGAAAGCCACCTTGTTCTACTGAAACCAAGAATTTTGGAATACTCAATTTCGACAAAATCACAAAACTCAATCAAAGAGGCCTCGCGTACAGTGTAAATGTGGAAATATGAGTAGATTTTTTGCACTACACTTTGAACACAAACTGGAAGACAGTCCACAGCAGTTTGTATTGCACTGTTGACTATGTGAGCACTGCAACCAACACCAACAATCGATTTCTCAAGAGACTTCTGCACGATGGAATAAACATTTTTAGAACCTTTCCGAGATGAGCCACCGAAGTTAGTATTAGAGTTGTCTGCACAAAGTCCAACCACTTTACTTTCAAGATGAAAATTATTTAGCGTTTTCAGGACGAATGACGAAATAATGTCAGCAGTTTCCCCTACCTGTTCTTCAAAATCTAACAATTTTATCTGTACCCCCTTGTTGTAAATAAAATAGCGAACAAGAATGGGAAAAGTTTGGTGGATTTATGATTTGAAGAGTCTGTGTAGACCGAGACATAGTTCACATTTTCCAAGTCTTTTTTCACTTCAGATATCGCAAATGGACTAATCACATTAGTGACAATAGCTTCACACTTTGTCTTAGCACACGAATATTTTGGTTCGAAACACTTCTGAAGCAGTTTAGACGTGCAGTCTGCCGAGCGAAATGTCTGGTTATGTTTAACAGTATGGAATGCAAAACTGCCTTCAGAAGCTGCCAATTTCTGTTCAGCTGACCCCGGTTCAGCTCCACGAAAGAAAGTAGTGAGAAATGAGCTGGATGCAGCAGCATTGTCAGCGAGTTTGTGCTTCTTAGTATCCAAATGTCGTACAATCTCGCTTTTCCCGCCGTTTGCTATTGAAAACAAAGCTGAACATTTGGTGCAGCGAACATCGCTTTTCGATTTATCTGGTACTATAAACGGGTAGAGAAACTGCAATTCGACATTTAGTACACATGTACCTTTAACTTTCGGCATGATTACCACGGCTAGCTTAAACCACACTACCTGATCATCTGGATAATCACCAGTACCGTTGCCTACGTTATACTCAAAGCCGTGAAAGAGTTGTCACAACGCCAGTACCAACTAGCAGCTCCTCAGTACACAACTACACTGCTCCAAACCGCTCTTCCCCTCGTGAAAGTAACGACCGTAACGACCGCAACGACGACCGGAAACAGGAGTGTTTATATTTGAAGCTGTAGCCATCTTAAATTAAATATTCGTTATTTTTCGTCCCCTTTCATTCGTTTAAAACATGAATAATTACATATACCATATTCTGCAAAAGAAATGAAACCATTCATAATGCAAAAATATTTCGCAGTATTTTCGCAGGATATTTTATAAAAAGCAGGATATTTATACAATTTTCGAGCCTCTTTGCGGACCGCAGGATAGGGTGTTAAAAAAACGAGTATCCTGCGAAAAGCAGGACATCTGGTCACCCTACTTTAGTATCCAGTACAATAGCCGTAACTTAATGTACTTAGCCTACTCATTCGTGTCTTTACCGCTGCGTACAATGCCAGAATGCGTATCCTTTTATAATTATGTTATACTGCATCTAAATTGACCTCGGTAGAAATGAAAGAAATGAGCGCCCTAATCGCTTGTTGACACGTATTTACGGAATGCAGAAGGCCCGTGGTTGGCTATTCGTATACTCGGCACAAAAACATTCACTGTTTCGCTGTAGGCTACAACACAATGCTCGCCAAACAATTCGGGGACAATGCTCTCGAGATCTCTCGAATTATATCGCGAGAAATTGCCTCACTAGACTCGAGAAATCTCGAGACCCCGTTTCAGACTGCCCATCACTATATCTAGGTAGTCATTCATAAGACGTACAGTCGCGTAAAATTGCCTTGTATTTCCTCGTAAGGATGTGATTTTCTACTGGGGTGGGAATTTTTTATCTGTACCGTAACTATCACCAAAAATCCAATGCTGTGCAATCCAAGCCCAAATAAGGTTATCAAGTGAAGATATCATCCAAGAAATCTGCCGGATTATTGAAAATGACATTTATTTACTTTAAGTGCTGTAGATGTTAGATTCTTTTGGCTTTGATTTATAAAATCAGAATGGTAAGAAGCAGAGACATCTCTCAGAAAAGTCGGCTAAAATGGTGTAAGTAATTTCGCTCTGAATTTATCATAATTTGAACTGTTATAGGCCGAATAGAAAACTTTCTCCACAGTGTGAGTCTTCTGCAAGTCAATATCGACTTGAAAAGTGACGTATTGAAATCTATATTAGTCTATTTAATAATAATAATAATAATAATAATAATAATAATATTACAGTATTATTATTATTATTATTATTATTATTATTATTATTATTATTATTATTATTATTATTGTAACAGTAGTACGGCCTCTCCCTAGTGATAAGCAACACTTCTAATGCCCTAAAATAGTGAAGTCTTACGGAGATAAACTGAAATGAATGAAGAGCAGGCCTACCTACTTGATTTTCATGTTTATTAAAGGATGTCACTATTTTTGACTTTAGAGTGGCCTAGGGGCCTGGACTGTGTACAACTTAGTAGAGAACTGCTACTGTTCAGTGACTGGCACAAGGTGGCTTAAGTCGTTTGTTTTTGAGTTGCTACTACTGTCTGTTCCATTTAAACCAACCAATCAGCGCCCAGCTCGACCCAATAAATCAGTGGCGTATGCTGGTATCAAGACGTGGGCTACCACTAGACTTAGGCTACCCCTTTTCGATAGTTGGTTTAGGGAACATCAAGCCTTAAGCATTTTGAGCTGTATCCAACAGCAACGGAGCTGCCCACTGTGTTGTCAAGGCTGCTTCACAAGCTACTGCCCTGGTC
Source organism: Anabrus simplex (assembly GCF_040414725.1). Classification (NCBI taxonomy): domain Eukaryota; kingdom Metazoa; phylum Arthropoda; class Insecta; order Orthoptera; family Tettigoniidae; genus Anabrus; species Anabrus simplex. The sequence continues at coordinate 805,582,182 of NC_090266.1, forward strand.
TCTGCCACCGCCAATACTCAACACCTGATCAATCGAGTTGGTAGTCTAAGGTTTAGCAAATTGAAGTCCAGTTTTGAGGCTAAATGGATAGAATGCTTGCCTTTGGTCCGACGGCCCCGATTCAATTTTCAGAATCAACCCCCTCATACTGTTAATTCCCCTGGCTTGGGAACTGGGTGTTTATGACGTCTTCGCCATTCACTTTATCCTTATTAGGTCATCACCAAGCCTATGTAGATGCCATGCACCATTATTATTATTATTATTATTATTATTATTATTATTATTATTATTATTATTATTATTATTAACATCATCATAATCGTTAAATAACAATGTTGAATTTTACAGCGGTCGTACCCATCGTTCAATGGTTAATTATCTTCCTCGGAAGATCAGTGGTGGTGTCCGACCCATGATCACGGGTTCGATTCCAACCAACAAAAGGGAACACTAAACCTGAAAGATTGCGTTTCATTTTAGCAGATCTACCAATAAAAAGAAAACTATATTACTCCTATAACAGCGGCCCTGCAGTGTCTTCCTTCAAGGATGTAGAAGTAAACGGGAGTGAAATACCAGCACTCCGTTATCTATATATTTAAGACAGAAGGATGAGGTGAGGAAGTATTATACGATGAGTAACGCATGGTGATAGCAGTGGCGATCTGACGGACCGAAGCCTAGCACAGCTATCCTCCGCCGGTCCCCGCACCTGTAGGCAGACAGCAGCAAGCCGCGTGAGGCGAGTCGATGGGAAGGGACGAGAGTCTGGGCTGCAATATCAGTCTCCGAAGCCTTGTTCTCAGAAACACGTGCGACGTGTTTTCTCATTGCTTTCAAGGTTTGCAAATGGAACAATGTGTCAGATGCTTACAATATAATGTGCTTTATATTTCCATCGCTCGCATTTCAGGTTTGGACTTCACTGATAGCCTAGGTAGCCCTCAGTATACGCCACTGCAATAAATACTGCTAATCTTGGACCTTATTACCTATCTGGATCTTCGTTGAGTGAGCGACAAGTGAGGTTCTCCTCACGGGAGGCTGCGGACGTACTGGGGCAGTATGTAAGGTAGGCGTGTTGACTTCTCCGACTGGTGAACTTTACTGTGTGCGGGCGACGGAAAGATAGCAGCGTTCTCCACTACCATGTAACTGTTAGGGTGTGCCGCGATTGCACTCCTCATGCAAGTGCGTACACTAAGGGTACAGCGTTACTCCTCTCCTATTAATACTGGAGGTAGTGATTTATAGTTATGGTCGAACTGTTCAGTTTTGTTTCAGTGTCGCTAACCGTACCGTTTAGGGGCCCCACTTGCCAATACATCGCCTTACAGCTACCATTCATCTCGCATGTTGGCACTATGTAGTCATAATTTTGTCGTGACTGGCGAGATCATACGTATTGCCACTGTCATGTTGTGAAAAGTCACTACCTACTATTACATTTGCGAGAATAAGTAATGCATATTTTCTTTTCTCTGTAAGATTGTATACTAATTTGGATAATACCAGGTAAGTAGAATTGTGGCACGTACGAATAATGCATTTCATAACTTACTTCGTGTGAAATGACGAACGCAAAAATTTATTAATAACGATCTTACTTACCGAGCGAGTTGGCCGTGCGGTTAGGGGGTGCAGCTGTGAACTTGCATTTGGGAGATAGTGGGTTCGAACCTCACTGTCGGCAGCCCTGATGATGGTTTTCCGTGGAGTCCCATTTTCACACTAGGCAAGTATTGGGGCTACACCTTAATTAAGGCCACGGCCGTTTCCTTTACAATCCTAGCCGTTTTCTGTCCCATCACTGCCATAACACCTATCTGTGTCCGTGCGACGTACAGCGAATTGTACCAAAAAAAAGTCTTATTTCGTCCAGTTCCTATGAATAATTTACTTATGATGTCTAAGAAGTAAGGAGAATCTGCAAGAACTTCTCCTAAAAGGGAACCGACGTCATCTCTTTTACAAAGCTTTCTTCAAAAGGCTATCATAAATATGTACGAGGAATTGAAAAAGTACCTAAGACATAGCAAACCTAGACACATACCGCAGTGATACAGCAATGATAACAAGAGTTGCAACATTATAGGGGGTAATCATGTATTTTTAATCTTGTTTCTATGATATGTTTCTGGCATAGTGAGAATCAATTGAAATAGAAGGAAATTTCGTTATCAACCTAACACAACCTAACCCAACCGTGTATCGACTTTATGGTGTTACTGTTTGCAGACTTAGCTTTTGTGTATTGGCATTTACGTATGTAATATACTTGCTTGAGTGTATTATTACAGCGTGGGTTCACTTCAGTCCAAAGAATATTAATAAATTTCAAAAGGGGTCACCCACATACTCTTAGAATAAACCAAAGAAATCTGGAAATGATGTTAAAGGAGTGATTCGTCAATCTATTTCTAAGGGAGGATGACTAGTTATTGTTTATGCTGGAATGATAAGGGGTTTTGTACTGCCCCCATTACTCCCGAGATGCTCAGCTGGAGAGCGAGAGTCCCAAGGGTGGACCGTTCGCTGTCTGGCTTCGCTTACTTTTAAAGGCAGGGAAAGATACAAGGGCTAGCGACAATGATACAAAGAAAGATTTAAACAACAGGTTTTGACATTTATTTACAAACTAGCACCTGATAACACAATAAAAAATTATAATAATTAAATCTTGATGGTAATTCGAAAATTAAAAATCTTCTCAGCCAATTTCCTTAGATACTGTATTATTGTTCTCCAACCTTTCCAAGTTGAATTACACTGCAAATATAACAAACTAACATTAGCCTACTTCTGGCTTAACGAAACAAATTAAAAATTTATGTTGGGAGGACCTCCTCCTAATAATACTATAATTATTTACAGGTTGCAAAAACTCAATCTCACTGAGCTATCTGGCTCGTAAATGATCGTAAGTCATTTTAAATTATCAGGTTCATTCATGATAGCATCCACTCCTTCAAAATGAAACTTTAAATTCTTCAAGAAAATGAATAAATTATGGCGTCATTATTTCAGCAAAATCCTCTCTGAAAATATTTAATCACGTCGTCCTACTCGTGGATAATCTTACATTACATCGTCTTATTCATCAAACATGAGATCCATTGAACTGTACTTAAAACTTTATTTGTAAGAAATATTAGTTAAATATGTCTCTACCAGACTTATTTTCATTAAATTATACTCTCACAATAATTATTTCCACGAAACTTCCTTCAATATTTGACTGAACAACACGTAAAGTTAACTCTTATCCTCTGACGCCTTGAAAAATTTAACATTACAAGCTTTACAATAAAAGTGAACTTTGTCCATACGATTGAAGTCCCACTTATTCATTAGTGTCGGATACCTTAATCCTGCCTCAACTTAATTTTAAAATAAAATTTACTAAAGGTTTAACTTCCAATAAATTAAATCAACTCAAACAACGATGCTGATAACCTGGGTCCAACATGATGAACACGTGGCCAGGTCAAAACCACATTTCAAAAATATCACAAGTCAATAAATATCACTACAACACACACACAACATTCACACATAGACACACGAATATTATTTACATTATTTACAGCGAATTCTAGACTTTGAATTTTATATTTTGATTTTTACCATCTGCACATGAAATATCACGATGACGGGATCGGTCAAAAATCCATTTACGACTCTCTCAGAAATGTGATGAAAATCTGAGTGATCACCTAGTCAGAAATGATGAAGTTTTCACAACGTTGGTCATAATAATATCAGCGATTGATATTTGGACGAATTGTCATCTACAGATACGCACATAATACAGGTCAAACATCAGCATCCGAATTCATGGTTCATGAGTCACGACTTTTAGTATTACTTAAATCTATACTCATCAATCAACATTTGAAGAAGTTATGTTTCACCAAAACAAATACTCTTCAAATAAATTCAATAAATGAATTCAATAATTCAATAAATACAGTAAATTGATCCGCCTGGATTCTGTCATGTTCCAGGCTCATATTTTACCTAACTGAGCACATATTAACAGTTTACAACAAGATCAAGCAATATTTAAACTCATGACCCTTTGTCATTGTTTTAGCCCGAGCTGGAATTATTATTATTATTATTATTATTATTATTATTATTAGACGTACTAGATATTAATTTCATGTAAATCTGAGTTCGACAATAAACCAGATGACCCTAACACGCGTGAAATCCAACAAGATAAATAAGAAGAAAATTTACATTGAAATCCGGTGTAACAAATATGCCGTAAATCTGTCCCACATGGCTGTCACATTTAAAAAATAATTTCTAAAATTAAATTATCATTTATCGGTGAGGACAATGATTTTTAAATAACACTGGACTATTAATTGGGACATTTAGAGTAATCATAGAAGACACTCACACAGTCTAGCTACTCTAATAGAATCCAATAATCACTCACACACAACGTGACAATTCTACCAATTCCCATGTGAAAGAAGAATGAAAATGTTAGCTAATTCTGCAGATCTAATAGAAATACTACCACTAATGAATAAGTAAGCATTTTTTCAACAAAGATGAACAGGTAAAACATCCTAAATTGGTACTTAAATGTATGATGAAACTGGATCTCTACCGATGATCTGGAATTACTGGATTACATGTTGCTGGTTAACTGCTTCCGTCGTTATCTCCCCATGTTAGATGTTGCCTACATTTTAGTACACCATCACAGCAGCCAAGTCCAGTCCAGAAGTACTGTAGGTTTCCTCATCAAGTAGTTGAAACATCTTGATGAGCTCCAGTAAACACGAGGCGATTCTTTTCTTTCTTCTAGTACGATGAAGGCTGAAACTGACACAATTTTTAGTAGATATTCCACACACAAATACGTCGCGTTTTATAGGTAACAGCACATAACTTAGCCTGCGAAAATCTGCCAGACTCGTTGACTGTTATACCGTAGGAGGGTAGTAGATTTGTAATGCAGCAGAGTTGAAGAATTACAGAGTTCAATTATCGAAGTGACACAGTGCCTGCGTCGTAAAAATCCAAGTATAAGAATGCAAGTAAGAGAGCGTTTCTTCGGAAAACCAGAGTATATAAATGTTCCTCAAGGTGGGTGTGTCTCCACATCGACTCGTAATTGGCCGTCGTCTTACACCAGATAGGTTACTACAATTCTCGAAAGTACTCTCACTAAAAGATTTTGACACGCGCAATGCACCTTGCCGTGGCCTTGAGAGTTCCCACTGGGTCATGTGATACAACTGACTGGTCGATTGAAAAATCAATATTTCGCTTTCGGCTGGTAAAAACCGGTTCCGTGCATGCTATTACGATCTCCGCTAATGCTACGTATATTCCCTACCTTCGCATGCTGCTCTTTCTCCGATCACGCCGCCGCTGCTTCACTCATTCTACTGCTCTGCTCACCTGTCGTCTGTCTACTCCGTTCATCACGTGACTCTGACGTCATCTTCTGCTCGCATCGCCTTCTCCGCTTGTGTGTGCGCTTGTGTTTACCTCTATTGGACACGTGATTATGACGTTTCTGGAACATGCTGGCTTTCAGCTTCTCCACTCTTCTCGACGTTTCTGTACTGCTATATATTCTCGCTCCGCCGCTCTAAAAATTGAGTCTGCCTTCGTCTCGAAGTAGTGGAGCACCAAAACAACTGTGCTACGTTCTACACTGACTGACAGAGCAAATGCAACACCAAGAAGGAGTGGTCAGAACTTTATGCCAATTGCAGGGTAGACTGACGTCACTGAGGTATGCTCATGATGTGAAATGCGCCGCTGTGCTGCGCACGTAGCGAACGATAAATGGGACACGGCGTTGGCGAATGACCCACTTCGTACCGTGATTTCTCAGCCGACAGTCATTGTAGAACGTGTTGTCGTGTGCCACAGGACACGTGTATAGCTAAGAATGCCAGGCCGCCGTCAACGGAGGCATTTCCAGAAGACAGACGACTTTACGAGGGGTATGGTGATCGGGCTGAGAAGGGCAGGTTGGTCGCTTCGTCAAATCGCAGCCGATACCCATAGGGATGTGTCCACGGTGCAGCGCCTGTGGCGAAGATGGTTGGCGCAGGGACATGTGGCACATGCGAGGGGTCCAGGCGCAGCCCGAGTGACGTAAGCACGCGAGGATCGGCGCATCCGCCGCCAAGCGGTGGCAGCCCCGCACGCCACGTCAACCGCCATTCTTCAGCATGTGCAAGACACCCTGGCTGTTCCAATATCGACCAGAACAATTTCCCGTCGATTGGTTGAAGGAGGCCTGCACTCCCGGCGCCCGCTCAGAAGACTACCATTGACTCCACAGCATAGACGTGCACGCCTGGCATGGTGCCGGGCTAGAGCGACTTGGATGAGGGAATGGCGGAACGTCGTGTTCTCCGATGAGTCACGCTTCTGTTCTGTCAGTGATAGTCACCGCAGACGAGTGTGGCGTCGGCGTGGAGAAAGGTCAAATCCGGCAGTAACTGTGGAGCGCCCTACCGCTAGACAACGCGGCATCATGGTTGGGGGCGCTATTGCGTATGATTCCACGTCACCTCTAGTGCGTATTCAAGGCACGTTAAATGCCCACCGCTACGTGCAGCATGTGCTGCGGCCGGTGGCACTCCCGTACCTTCAGGGGCTGCCCAATGCTCTGTTTCAGCAGGATAATGCCCGCCCACACACTGCTCGCATCTCCCAACAGGCTCTACGAGGTGTACAGATGCTTCCGTGGCCAGCGTACTCTTCGGATCTCTCACCAATCGAACACGTGTGGGATCTCATTGGACGCCGTTTGCAAACTCTGCCCCAGCCTCGTACGGACGACCAACTGTGGCAAATGGTTGACAGAGAATGGAGAACCATCCCTCAGGACACCATCCGCACTCTTATTGACTCTGTACCTCGACGTGTTTCTGCGTGCATCGCCGCTCGCGGTGGTCCTACATCCTACTGAGTCGATGCCGTGCGCATTGTGTAACCTGCATATCGGTTTGAAATAAACATCAATTATTCGTCCGTGCCGTCTGTTTTTTCCTCAACTTTCATACCTTTCGAACCACTCCTTCTTGGTGTTGCATTTGCTCTGTCAGTCAGTGTATATTGTCATTACCATCTGGACTGTTATTTCTTCAGGTTATTTGGTGAGCAAGACTTATCATTATGTTATTTTGACATTAAATTCTTCTTTGGGCCATCTGCCCTAGTTGAACTTTGCTTTCGCCAGCTCATTCCGTCATCAAAATTATATATGCTAGACATTATTTCTACTAAAACTTTTCAACCGCGAACTGTACTACGGACAATGGAATTTTGAAATCACATTATCTGCTTCCTAGGACCAATGCTACGTTCTGCAATAATAATAATAATAATAATAATAATAATAATAATAACTAATCCAGGCGAAGAGAATCCTTTCCCCAGTTCGATCCCTACTTCCATTCCCCTTTCCCCTTCTTTTCGCATCTTCTTTCAGGTTACTTCCTTTTATTCGACTTTTATTACTCTTCATTGTACGCTTAATACTTATTCATACGGTTTTTGATGTATTTCTAATCATCATTATTGTAAATGTGGCACATTTTCCTTGTCTCCTGAGGTTTCCTCTATATAATTTACTGTCTATCAAACTTTGTCTGCGATTTACTATCTTGTTGACAAATGTTTAATTATTCATTTATTTATTGTTAAATATATCTTATTTATATTGTTAACCTTTGGTTTCCTCTTGTTCTTATATTTTTCTCTCGGCCTAGTTCCTTCTCACTGCGCGTTTCCATCGTTCATTTATTATTATTATTATTATTATTATTATTATTATTATTATTATTATGTGCTTCTCCTTCTACCACTTGTATGCTTTAGCTATATATTAATTACGACTATGCTGAGGGTAACAATGCGCACACGTATTTGTAACACAGGACTGGAAATATTTCACCCGTACTAATGAAATAATAGCCTCTCATTTTAACACACAATAAAATGTTTATTGTAGGCCAAATTTGAAGGGGACAGTACCTAGTACGGTATACTTTTACTTCATGTTCCTGTTATTCTGAACTGAAATTGACTGGCACGATGTTTCGCTGGGTTCTATCAGTGGTTCTTGATTATGACTTATCCGCTGTTAAGGGGTCTCTTGGTCATTCCAATAATCAAATTAACTTTAGTGATTAGTGAGATACTTTACTTAAAACTTCTCCGGTGTATTTTTATGAACTGTAATTGATATTTATCGCCGGCGGAAACAAAACTTTTACTGGCATTCTTATAAATATTACAATTCTGTAGAAACATTATTAAATTCTGGGTGACATATTGCACATCAGATTTTGGGACGAAAATAAAATGGATAGGTCAAGGAATCCAATGAATTCGGTAGATATTTTACACTCACATTGTCTACAAGCTAATAGCTGGCACTAGTCTTTCATAGGTTATTTACTGTAGCTGCCATACTTAGTTCGAGGCCACTTCGCTCGCAGCCCCTTCTTTTACTCGTAATTTTGGGCATCATTGTTAGGGTAACTTTTTTGACTCTTTCAAGCAGGTCTATTTCTATACATATCTGCCTTTTGATACTGATAATTAGATTTATTCAATTTTTGTTGGAACTTTTATCATTGCGGTTTCCATGATTCTTGAGTAAGTGAACTACACCTTACGAAAACCGAGAAATACCATGCATTGTCAAAACAATTGACCATACTTCATGCCCGACAGTAATGTACAACACACCTTTCGACACAAGAATTGTCTGCAGGTAAAATTTAAAGCACGTAGGCTATTTATATTGTTCTTAAAGCTCCAGCAAGAATGATCATCCTGAAGCACAACGTAATCGCTGGAATGGTGATATCACACGAACGTCAGCATCAATCAATCAATCAATCAATCAATCAATCAATCAATCAATACTGATCTGCATTTAGGGCAGTCGCCCAGGTGGCAGATTCCCCATCTGTTGTTTTTCCTAGCCTTTTCCTAAATGATTTCACAGAAATTCGAGGTGAGGGTCCCATACACTGGAACCATACTCTAGTTGGGGTCTTACCAGAGACTTATATGTCCTCTCCTTTAGGCCTACATCCTTACTACAACCCCTAAATACCCTCATAACCATGTGCAGAGATCTGTACCCTTTATTTACAATCCCATTTATGTGATTACCCCAATGAAGATCTTTCCTTATATTAACACCTAGATACTTACAATGATCCCCAAAAGGAACTTTCACCCCATCAACGCAGTAATCAAAACTGAGAAGACTTTTCCTATTTGTGAATCTCACAACCTGACTTTTAACCCCGTTTATCAACATACCATTGCCTGCTGTCCATCTCACAATATTTTCGAGGTCACGTTGCAGTTGCTCACAATCTTGTAACTAATTTATTACTCTATAGAGAATAACATCATCCGCAAAAAGCCTTGCCTCTGATTCCACTCCTTTATTCATACCGGTATCATTTATATATATAAGAAAACAAAGGTCCGATAATACTGCCTTGAGGAATTATTACAGGGTCAGATAAAGCTCCACCAGGACGACGATCAACTCTTGTATTTACAGTATATTGTTATTAAAGCTCCAGCAAGAATGATCTTCCTGAAGCACAACGTAATAGCTAGAATGGTAATATCACACGAACGTCAGCCTCCATCAGGACGACGATGAACTCTTGTCTCTAAAGGCGTAAATGCGAGTTACTCTCTTCACGCAAAAATTCTTTCTATAAAAAAAGCACATTTTTAATATTTGCTTTACATCGCACCGACGCAGATAGGTATTATGGCGACGATGGGATAGGAAAGGCCTAGAAATGGGAAGGAAGCGGCCGTGGCCTTTTAGGTACAGCCTGGTGTGAAAATTGGAAACCACGGAAAACCACCTTTAGGACTGCCGACAGTGGGGTTGGAACCCACTAAGGTATCTCCCTGATGCAAGCTCACAGCTGCGCGCCCCTAACTGCACGGCCAACTCGCCCGGTAAACCAGCACCAACTGGCGACGTATTTAGCGACAATTGCCAATTGTAAATGTAGCATATTACCCGTCGTCCACTCCTCTCCTTACCTCATTTATATACTGTATTTTCCACTTATGGCGGATAGGTCATTAACATTACCGGTACCGGAACTAAGACCGTCGTGCTACGCTCAAAGCACTCCTCCCTTCATTCGCTTTTAATATAACGCACCATGTTTTTCAGTCTGTCGAAACACGAAATGTAACGCTTAATACGCTATAACATACCTGTAAGGACGACAACTATATCCTAGACTGAAAAACTTAGCAAAATCGACACTCAAAAAAAGAACAGCCTTCTTCTTAACACAACATTCGCTTGTAGTTTTTGTTCGATTTGTTGTTTCATACAGTAGGCAGCCTTTTATTTGAGTTAATGATGATGATTGCTGTTTAAAGAGGCCCAACACCTAGGTCATCAGATTTATTTGAGAGCTGAATTGATCGTTACAACCCCAAGTCGACTACCGGTACTGATATTTACCGTTTTCATGAGTTTGAGTAGAGACCAATTCAATACAGGTACCTACTTCACAATGGTTGTCCTCTAACGAGTACGATAAACAATGTAAAGTTCCAACTTTCATACTGAATGAGCCACAATTAAGTTAATTTGTGATATCTGAAGCCTATGCTAGACTGGAGGTAAGTTCCAAATTTAAAAGTTTTAAGGTTATAAACACAAATAAACAAAAATGTTTATACACTTCTAAATATTTTGAGTGTGATTTGATAGAATCTGATGATGTTTCAAGAATGAAACATGCCATTTTATTTTAATAGTTCCTTTTTCAAGTATAATTCTGTGACCGATACCATTTTTTTTCTTTTCCGGTAATTTATAAATTTATTTATTCAAAATTAGTTTCAGAAGAGTGAAGAATCTAACAGTTATATATATAAAAAAAAGAAAAAGTAAGTCAAACCAAAATCTTCGATTTTTGCATGAAGGTTAAATTTGTTTGAAATGAAATGCTAAGTTAGTAGGGGAACCTGTCCTAAAATGACATACCATAAAATAAAAACACTGCTGTGGACATAATTCTTGAGATAACTCATTTATTTCTTGAACATTAATAACCCTAGAAAGGAGCACTATTGTGGCATAACTTAAGTATTAATACAATGTTTCTGTCTCTCGTAATTTGAATATTTTCAAAAACATGTTACTATGTCATTTTATCTCAGGTACTTGGGTAAAATGACAAACTTGCTGATATCTCAAGTAAAAAGACTTTTTACTCACACAACTCACAAATAAATGCTTTTGATGTTCTTGAGAGTCCAGCACACTCATTGTGTGCCCACATTGCACACTTAGTACACTTTGACCATGTCTCCCTTGGTTTAGAGTTACTGAATAAGTCATTACAATAGAGACATGGTACATCATTGTCATCATCAGCATCAATATCCACGTCTTCATCGCTGGCTGTACGTAAATAAAGCTTCTTTTTTACCTGTTGAGCAGCGCGTCTTGATACTACCTTCTTCTTCTCTGCAGCCTTATTTTTTATTTCATTGAGGTATGGACTGCTAGTCAGTATTTGAGACCCTTCACATTTGCGTTTTCTTGAGACACAACCAGTTTGTGATGCAGAAGGCATTGGAGATATCTGAACTGGTCTGATATATGAGGATGGTGAACAGTCAGGAGATGTAGGCCTACTCTCAATTGGATAAGACCTAGAGGATGACGGTGTTACGCATGAGGAACTGGAGGGGATTACAGTATCTTGAGGAGGTGGGAAGGATGCTGTTGCACCCTCTTTCAATGTTTCACCGTTTGTCTTGTTTTGGTCTTCCTGGTTTGCTTCCTGGTGTTGCTCGCATTGCAGAGACCTTTCCGTAACTGCTGCTGCGCAGAAGACATGATCTGGAAACACATCACGATCTAAAGGCCAAATGCCTGTTTTGGCAAACCCACTGGTAGCATTGTGAATTGAAGCTGCTTTCCCGTAGGCTAATGAAAACAAACTAGCCATTTGGTACTGGGTAACAACTCTTCCTGGGTGGGCTTTGAGCCATTTGGATACTTCTTGATTATAATATGTCTTCAGTGGTCCAAAGAATGCCACATCCAGAGGCTGAAGTCGATGGGTGCAGTGAGGAGGGAACGAGAGCATGATGATACCATTGTCCTTAACATATGTTAGCACATCAACATGCTTATGACTAGCATGGCCATCAAGTAGCAGAAGCACCTTCTGGTCTTTTGATGAATTGACATGTTGTTGGAAGTGTTTCAACCACTGAAGGAACAGTTCTCCTGTCATCCAGCCCGTTTCGTTTATAAGAGCCAATGTTCCTGTAGGTGCTCCATCAAAAAGTTCATTTTTGAACTTCTTTCTAGCAAATATTATTGCAGGCGGAATGAAAATGCCAGCAGAGCTCATACAGCATACTACGGTTGCATGCTGACCCCTTTCAGAACTGGTCATAGAACCAACTTGCTTTTTGCCTTTAGAAGCTAGAATCTTCTGGGGCCTCTGAACTGTGGAGAGAGCCGATTCGTCTGCATTGTAAATCCTTTTTGGATGGATACCATTCTGAGTAAGAACAAGTTCTAATTTATCAAAAAACAGAGAGACTTGTGGCTTATTGAATGCTCGGGCTCTTCCTGCTGAAGTTGCTTCTGGTCGCCTCAATGAAAGCTCAGGGTGCCTCTTCCGAAAACTACGTAACCATTCCCAGCCTAGAAAAGATAAACACATTTGTGATAAATGAAATTAGTGCCACTATCCTACAGCCTTTTAACAAATAGCTTACAGTTTGTCAGAAATATACCGTACTAACCTGCCATCTTTTCTTCTTTGCTAAAACGATGATCTAATCCATTACTTTCAGCTAATTGATACGCTAGCCTTCGAACGTCATCCAGTGTTAAACCAAAAAGACTAGATTCAAGATCTTGAATGTGCTGTATAAGATCAACCTCCAGGAACAAAGGAAAAGTAGTTTGATAGCGGCCCAGTCCCTTATCAGCACCGGTTAAGTTCTTATTTTTCCCTAGAACTCTCCTCCTCAGCGTAGCTTGTGGAACATTAAAGGTCTTGGATGCAAGATACCAGCTCATTTCCTTTTTTTTAACGGCATTCATGGCTTGCTCCATATTTGTTTTATCCCATGATTGTCGAGTACTACTTCTCTTGTAACTCCCAACCATTATCTCGGCAAATAATAATAATAATAATAATAATAATAATAATAATAATAACAATAATAATAATAATAATACCAACGGGTTGACGACCACAAATTTCCCAACCCTCAAAAGGTTAACTAACAACCACCACCACCACCACCAACAACAACAACAACAACAATCGTGATGTTAGTCCTATTCGTCCAATTACCGATGGTCTTAATAGTGTGACTTCGCTCGGGTAAAATGACATAGTGTGTCATTTTACCTTAGCACACAGTATGTCATTTTACCAACATTGTTAACCTCAAATACATCACAGCGATGCTCACAAACGCCTTGTGTGAGGGGTTATTTAAATACCACAAAATAATCAGAATGAATGCTTTTAGTTACCCTATATGTAAATAATTTGTTACGCTATTTCAAATAAACATATTTGGTAATAGAATTACACTTACTTTATAATTTAATGACGTGATGTTGAGAGATTTCCACTACAACACGAAAACCGCGGCAACAGCAGCAATGCTATAAACTCTGCTCCAGTCTTACCAATCCATGAATAATTCAAGCTAGAGATAAGTGCTGCCCCATGCGTCATTTACGAGAAACGACCGATATGTCGTTTTATCGAAGTATGTCATTTTAGGACAGGTTCCCCTACTTTTCAACTAACTTGTTAATCGGACTATTCTTCTTACAGCCAGGCTGAGTGGTTCAGACGTTAGACTAGTACCAAAAGTTCTCCGAGCCAGAGTTTGCGAGCTCGATCCTGGTTCATACCAGTGGTACCGGTATTTGCAGTCACTAAAATACGTCAACCTTGTGTCACTGGATTTACTGGGTCATACAAGTATTCTTGAGTAAAATTCCCAGCACCACGGCATCTCCAAAGATGTAAGACCAATAATATGATTGTTATTATTGCTACTACAAGAAGGGCAGCTTTATTTTAGGCTTTAAATTTGTAACTATCTGGATCACTCACTTTGAATCAATGCAAGTTATGCCTTTACTTCAAAATTGGTGGCATTACCACGAAAAACAGAAGGCTTACTAATGTTTTAAGCAAATTCAACAAAAATCTTTCTGGAGCTATTCCACCCGTAAGACAAACAGATTCTTAACCTAGTAAATCTGAAAAGACGGGCACTGGAGGGCTCTTCGATGTGATATCACAAAGTGTTACAATACTGTTTTACTTTTTACTTTTTTACAATACCGTACCTAGTTGAAAATAAATAAATAAATTAATAAAATTTCACGAATGAGAGTGAGATTCATACTGAACACACTTGAGATGAAGATTCGAGGGTTTACGAGCAAAACACATTATGTCTGTTTTTAAGTTTTTGAACTTTTCACTGTGACCTCATCATCATCATTTCTTTGCTCCAGCAAGCCGGGTGCGGTGGTGTACGAGCCTCCTCCAGTTTGTTCTATCCATCCACAGATGCTGCTCATATATGCGACACCAGTTCACATCTCTAATTTCAAGGTCCTTCATTATCTGTTTTTACCGAACATCACGAGGTCTTCCTCTTGGTCTCTTCCCAGGAACATTGTGGTCAAAGTATGTTCGAGGAGTCCTGTGAGGGTTCATTCTTTTCATGTGACCATACCATTGCAATCTCTTCACTTCTTTAGTCTCCAGCAAGCTTCTTTTCAATCCAAGCTGTTGTCGGATATCCACATTTCTTATTTTATCCATTTTTGTTTTTTGTAGACAAGAACGGAGGAACTTCATTTCCGTTGCCTGAAGACAACTGTTTGTTGGTCCAGTAATTGTTCCTGCTTCCAGGCCATACGTCAATATAGGTACTAGATATATTTTGTACAAGCTGATCTTGGAAACAAACGGAAATGTTTCATCCCAAAGTATTTGACGTACAGCATGATAGAATAGAGATGCTAATCTCTTGATGTATGGTATTGTCTGCTGACAGAACACTACCTAAATACTGGAAGTTGTCTACAATATCCATCTCCTCATCTCCAATTCTTAAATGAACAGTTGGAGAGTTTCTACGCATCACCAAGACAACTGTCTTTGTTTTGCTGATTTTGAGACCTAAGGTTGTAAAAGTTTCATGCCAGAGATCTAGTCTGGTTTGTACTTCTGCTTCTGTCTCACCCCATACCATTACATCATCACCAAAAACCAGGGCATTAGT
Source organism: Anabrus simplex (assembly GCF_040414725.1). Lineage (NCBI taxonomy): Eukaryota > Metazoa > Arthropoda > Insecta > Orthoptera > Tettigoniidae > Anabrus > Anabrus simplex. The sequence continues at coordinate 805,597,542 of NC_090266.1, forward strand.
TGTTGGATCCTTTTCTCTTAACCGCTTTTAAAACTTCATCCATTATGATTATTTATTTGGATCAGTCAAAATTTTATGAGTTTTGAATGTTTTATGCATCGGTATGTGCAATACTGTAGCTACTGCCAAACTTCAATCTTAGGGATGACATGGCTCACAAATTCTCAGAGGTAAACAACATTTTATTTGTTTGACCTTAACTGTTTAAAGTTTACACCACTCCAGCTGATTAGCAAGAAGTCATAAAATAAAAGACTGTTTATTTTTTAATACACTAGCAACCCCTAGTGAGTTCATGGACACTTGTAAAATCATAAATCAGATATAAGACCCAAGTATATTCTCCTTTGCACATAAGCAATGCTCTGCATTTAAGGGTTTAATCTTCAAACTCATGTGCACCATCTTTAAGATTCACATTATGAAGTTGTCTTGCAAGTAGCAGGTAGGGCCCCATCTTCAGAGGCAGCCCTGCCCAGGGAATGGCGCCCCCGACTGTGAGTCCCAGAGCACACTGGCCCATGTGTGTAACATCTGGTAAGGGTCCCAGCTCAGGGTTACGAGTGAAGACCTCAATGAAATCCTCGGCGGAGGAGATGGACTTCGGAACGGTGAAGATTGCGGAGGACACAGCCCTTGCCCAGGGTTATGGGTGAAGTCCATTAATGGCACCTTTGGCAGAGAAGGCAACCTTCAGAATGGCAAAAAGAAAGGATAAGGTAGGAATGGTGGGAGGGGAAGTATTCATTCTAGTGAAAGAAGAATTTGTAAGCTATGAAAAAGTTAAAGATGACAAACATGAAATTCTAGGTGTAAGGCTCATTTCTAAAGATAATAGGCAACTTGATGTCTTTGGAGTGTACAGACCGGGAAAGGGTAGTGCTGACACGGATTCAGAATTATTTGATAAGATAATCAGCTATGTGGGAAACAACATGGAAAGGAATGTGATTGTAGCGGGAGATCTGAATTTACCAGATGTCAATTGGGAAGGAAATGCAAATGATAGGAAGCATGACCAACAAATGGCAAATAAGTTAATATGGGAAGGGCACCTGATTCAGAAAGTGATGAAACCAACTAGATGGAAAAATATCCTGGACATGGTTCTGATAAAACCAGATAAGCTCTATAGAGAAACCAAAGTAATAGATGGTATTAGTGATCATGAAGCTATTTTTGTTGTAGTTAAAAATAAATGTGATACAAAGGAAGGTCTTAAAAGTAGGACTATTAGGCAGTACCATATGGCTGATAAAGCGGGCATGAGGGAGTTTAAAAATAGTAACTATGATTGGTGGAAAACGGTAAATAAAAATGTAAACAGATTCTGGGATGGATTTAAAGCAATTGTTGAGGAATGTGAAAAGAGGTTTGTACCTTTAAAGGTAGTAAGGAAGGTAAAGACCCACCTTATTATAATAGAGAAATGAAGAGACTAAGGAGGAGGTGTAATTCGGAAAGAAATAGAGTTAGAAATGGCTGTGGAAATAAGGTGAAATTGAAGGAACTTACTAGGAAATTACACTAACGGCCGTAGCCGTGTTGAAACACCGGATCCCGTGAGATCTCCAAAGTTAAGCAACATTGGGCATGGTCAGGAGTTGGATGGGTTGCCACGCGCTGTTGGTTGGGGGTAAGGGAATAGAGGAGCGGAAAGGAACTGGCCACCCTACCGCACGTAAACTCCGGCTCAGGAACACCTCTGCGGTGGTTCGGACCTGCCTTCGGGCAGAATAACCCTTATCTACTAGGAAATTGGATCTAGCAAAGAAGTCAGCTAAGGATAACATGATGGCAAGCATAAGTGGCAGTCATACAAATTTTAGTGAAAAATGGAAGGGTAATTTAAGGCAGAAACAGGTTCCAAGAAGGACATCCCAGGAATCATTAATGAACAAGGGGAGTGTGTATATGAGGATCTTTTTTTTTTTTGCTAGGGGCTTTACGTCGCACCGATATATGAGGATCTTCAAAAGGCAGAAGTATTCAGTCAGCAGTATGTAAAGATTGTTGGTTACAAAGATAATGCCCAGGTAGAGGAGGTGACTAATGCTAAAGAAGTATTAAAATTTACATATGATAGCAATGACATTTACAATAAGATACAAAAGTAGAAAACTAGGAAATCGGCTGGAACTGGTAAGATTCCTGGGGATATACTAAAGACAATGGAGCCCACCTGGTGGCCATGATCATTAAGGCACTGAAATCTAAACGGTCTGACACCGAGGTTAGCCGGTTCGAGTCCCGTTGGTCGAAAAAAATGTCACCAGCAGAATGTTGGCCGGCAGGGTAGGGGAGGTGGGGATATACAATTTCTAATCATTAGACTGCATGCCAAAAGCCTGGATTAAATTCCAAACCTCTCTGCAGTGCTCTTATGGAGTGAGGGCATATGACGCAGTTGATGGTGATTCGTCCGTTGGATGGAGACGTTAAGCCTTGAGCAGACCCCTTGGTGCTACTCGACAGGTGTAGGCTATGTGCCGGCACCGGGTTTCGCCCTCTCCCTACTATCATATATCACGTCATTCATTTCATCTCATTAACTCCTTTGATGAGGTTGACATCAGGAAGGGCATCCGGTCATAAAAACCCGCCACGACAGATTCATCTCACCTCATACCTGACCCCATAGGGAAACGGGACAAGGGTTGGACAAACATACTAAAGACAATGGGTTGGGATATAGTACCATATCTGAAGTACTTATTTGATTACTAGCTGATGTACCCGTGCTTCGCTACGGGATTCTCAGAGAGACTGACTTGGTGGTTTTCCTAACTGAATTCAACATAGGTCATTACAAAAACGTCAGTAGGAATGTAGCGATTGAAAGCAATGTTATCATATAAAATACTCGATCAAATGAAAAAACCGCACACTTTCTCACTTTCAACAAACAGTACTACGGTGCCGATCTAAGAGTCCAAAGTTCCAGAGAAGGAATAACCAGGTCGCAGACTGCCGTGAACACTCCTCTGTTATTATTCTGTTAAATATGCACACTACTCATTCCAATCAGTGCCTCAGTGTAGGGATTGAATAGCTCGAATAATATAATGAACCAGTGTGTTACGTACCAGATATATCAGGAAATGTATGAACCAGAGGAATGGCATGCTAAAGAAGAAAGTTATCTTACTCCCCAGCTACTTCCCGCCAATATACAGGCAGGCTGTTACAGTCGGTATGACCAGGCGAGTTGCCCGTGTGGTTAGGGGCGCGCAGCTGTGAGCTTGCATCCGGGAGATAGTGGATTTGAACCCCACTGCCGGCAACCCTGAAGATGGTATTCCGTGGTTTCCCATTTTCACACCAGTCACACCAGGCTGTACCTTAAAGCCAAGGCCGCTTCCTTCACACCACTATTCATTTCCTATCCCATTGTCGCCATAAGACCTACCTGTGTCGGTGCGACGTCAAACAAATTAAAAAACCTCGGTACGCTGCAGTAATCCAATCTGTCGGGGATGAGAGGAAACAGAAGACAAAAAGCACATCACAACAAACAATGGTCAATGTAATGTTGTTGTTGATAAAGTTTATGAGCTTTCTATATTGCAGGCCTTCACATTAGTTTTCTTCTGACTCTGTGATATTAGGGTGTCCTACAAAATTATTTATATCATAGACTGTAGTTCCTTATTCTCAGACTTTACATACCGATTTTCACTAAATCCTGATTACCCATTTTTTCGTGACTCGGCGCTGATATGGACTTAGTAACAAAAATCCAAATTCATGAATATCTCTGATTATATGCGGTACGGTAACAATGTATAAGACATAAGTGATCGGAAATTTAATAACTTCTTACATAACTACTACTAACTTACGACATAACTAAAGTTAGTTATGTAGTATTTATCGATACGACCACTAATATCATAAATAACGTATTTGAGAATTACATTTCAGGCCTTCCCCTAAACTACCATTTCACTCAACGTGAATAAAATAATTTGTAGCCTAGATTGCAGTGGTTCATCACCCAACATTACATACCGATTTTCATTAAATTCTCTTCAGCCGTTTTCTATTGATGCGTGTACATACATACCGACAGACAGACAGACAGACAGACAGACAGACAGACAGACAGACAGACAGACAGACAGACAGACAGACAGACATTACGGAAAAGTAAAAAATGCATTTCCTTGTTACTGTGGACATGGCAGATACAGATATATCATTCATTTCAAATTCTGAGCAATGCACAGGCAAAACACTTATTTTATATATAGATTACATTTCAGGCCTTCCCCTCAACTACCATTTCACTCAGTGCGAATAACATTATTGATAGCCTAGATTATAGCGACCTATTCCCCGACTTTGCATACCAATTTTCGTGAAGTTACGACCACTAATAAAATAAATATTTGACAATTAAATTTTATGCCTTCCCCTAAACTACCATTTTTTCAGCGTTATAGCCTATACTCTAGCGAATTATTTCCCATCTTTGTCTAGCGATTTTCATTAAGACACGACCACTAATAACATAAATATTTAAGAATTAAATTTCAGGCCTTTCCCTAAACTACCATTTCACTCAGCGTGATTAAAATAATTTATAGCCTAGATTGTAGTGGTTTATCACCCGACTCTACATTCCGATTTTCATTAAATTCTCTTCAGCCGTTTTCTCGTGATGCGTGTACATACATACATACATACATACATACATACATACATACATACATACATACATACAGACAGACAGACAGAAATTACGGAAAAGTAAAAAATGCATTTTCTTGTTACTGTGGACATGACCGATACAGAAATACCATTCTTTTCAAATTCTGAGCAATGTACAGACAAAACTCTTATTTTATATATATAGATTGTTTGCATGAAGGAGCTATACCAAATGAATGGAGAGTTGCTATAGTAGCCCCTGTGTATAAAGGAAAGGGTGATAGACATAAAGCTGAAAATTACAGGCCAGTCAGTTTGACATGCATTGTATGCAAGTTTTGGGAAGGCATTCTTTCTGATTATATTAGAGATGTTTGCGAAATTAATAACTAGTTCGATAGAAGGCAGTTCGGGTTTAGGAAAGGTTATTCCACTGAAGCTCAACTTGCAGGATTCCAGCAAGGTATAGCAGATATATTGGATTCAGGTCAAACAGACCGTATCGCGATTGACCCGTCTAAGGTATCTGATAGGGTGGATCATGGGATACTACTGGCAAAAATGAGTGCAATTGGACTAGACAAAACTGACTGAATGGGTTGCTATATTTCTAGAACATAGATCTCAGAGAATTAGAGTAGGCAAGGCTTTATCTGACCCTGTAATAATTAAGAGGGGAATTCCTCAAGGCAGTATTATTGGAACTTTATGTTTTCTTATACATATAAATGATATGAGTAAAGAAGTGGAATCAGAGATTAGGCTTTTTGTGGATGATGTTATTCTGTATAGAGTAATAAACAAGATTGTGAGCAACTGCAAAATGACCTCGATAATGTTGTGAGATAGACAGCAGGTAATGGTATGATGGTGAACGGGTTAAAAGTAAGGTTGTGAGTTTCACAAATAAGAAAAATCCTCTTTGGTTTTTTTTTTTTTTTTTTTTTTTTTTTTGCTAGGGGCTTTACTTAATTTAAATCTAAGAATTTCATTTAAATCTAAGAATTTCATTTTTGTCCGTATTGAACTGAGAATGGAAGATAGGAAAACTTAAAAGGGTCCACCTTTTCAATACAAAAATGTTATAGTTTATTTATAATATATATATGCACTTGGAACTAGTTTCGATGCTGTTTGGCGTCATCATCAGCCAAAATGTGGGAAATAGGCTAGCATGTAGGCATTTATATTACACAAGGCGTTACATTAAACAATACACATCTTACAAGAAGATAAAAACAGGGACGAATATAGAAACAAATGAATCGTTTAGAAAGCAAAAGTTATACATATTAAAAATAACCTTAACCACACATCTTGCAGTGCGAAAATATTCGTCTTGAATGATTCCTGAATACAAAACACACGTGCACACATTTCTGAAGAGCCAGCATGCAGGGGCTTTACGTCGCACCGACAAAGATAGGTCTTATGGCGACGATGGGATAGGAAAGGCCTAGGAGTTGGAAGGAAGCGGCCGTGGCCTTAATTAAGGTACAGCCCCAGCATTTGCCTGGTGTGAATCTTTGTTTTAATTACTGCATTGATGGGGTGAAAGTTCCTTTTGGGGATCATTGTATCTAGGTGTTTATATAAGGAAAGATCTTCATTGGGGTAATCCCATAAATGGGATTGTAAATAAAGGGTACAGATCTCTGCGCATGGTTATAAGGGTGTTTAGGGGTTGTAGTAAGGATGTAAAGCAGAGGGCATATAAGTCTCTGGTAAGACCCCAACTACAGTATGGTTCCAGTGTATGGGACCCTCACCAGGATTACTTGATTCATGAACTGGAAAAAATCCAAAGAAAAGCAGCTCAATTTGTTCTGGGTGATTTCCGACAAAAGAGTAGCATTACAAAAATGTTGCAAAGTTTGGGCTGGGGAGACTTGGGAGAAAGATGACGAGCTGCTCGACTAAGTGATATGTAAAGTAAATAAGTAAAAGTTACTTGTAAGTGGTATGTTCCAAGCTGTCAGCGGAGAGATGGCATGGAATGACATTAGTAGACGAATAAGTCTGAGCGGTGTCTTTAAAAGTAGGAAAGATCACAATATGAATATAAAGCTGGAATTCAAGAGGACAAATTGGGGCAAATATTCGTTTTGTAGGAAGGGGAGTAAGGGATTGGAATAACTTACCAAGGGAGATGTTCAATAAATTTCCAATTTCTTTGAAATCATTTAAGAAAAGTCTAGGAAACAACAGATAGGGAATCTGCCACCTGGGCGACTGCCCTAAATGCAGATCAGTATTGATTGATTGAGATGGTGGATGTGACAACCCATGCTCTCTGGGGTTAATCAGAAGAGGATACCAACACTGTAAAAGTGGCAGGGGACTGCCAAAGGCTAAGGGAGAAAACCCTAACAGAAACTCCTCTCCAGTGTTAGGCTTGGCAAGCCAGCTGAAGAGTAATTTGGATTGCTGTCAAAACTAAAACGAGCCTCGGAATGAAAAACAAATACCGGATTGACAAATCTTCTCAAACATTTGTAATGTATGATGACCAAAAGGCTGATGATCTTTTACAATGTTATGCGAAGAAATCCCAAATCAAGAAAAACAAACATAGGATTGGAACACTAAACATTCTTACACTGACAAGTAAATATGAAGAACTGGTGGATTCGATGGGGAGGAGGAAACTTTGCATCCTTGGCATAAGCGAGACAAAATGGAAAGGCACAGGAGTAAAACAACTGAGGAAAGGATATGAATTTCACTGGATGTGTAACAAAACCGAAGCTTGGAATGGTGTCGGATTTTTACTGAGAGAAGATATAGATGCTCTAAGTGAAGTGATATATGTGAATGACGGAATCATCAAATTGGATGTCTCCTTCAATAAGGAGGTGTTAACAGTCAGTGTCTTAGAAAGAAGAATGTATCTATGGAACTCACTCAGAGAATAAAAATGCTTCATGATGACTGCTACAGCCTGTGTTCAAGCAGGAAATAGATATTCAGATTGGTTCCAGAAATCTAGAGAAGTGCAACAAGGCAGTGCCCTTTCACCATTACTTTCATCACCACTATGGATATAATTATAATTTCGTGTGGCTGTTTCTAGCCGAGTGCAGCCCTTGTAAGGCAGACCCTCCGATGAGGGTGGGCAGCATCTGCCATGTGTAGGTAACTGCGTGTTATTGTGGTGGAGGATAGTGTTATGTGTGGTGAGTGAGTTGCAGGGATGTTGGGGACAGCACATACACCCAGCCCCCGAGCCATTGGAATTAACCAATGAAGGTTAAAATCCCCGACCCGGCCGGGAATCGAACCCGGGACCCTCTGAACCGAAGGCCAGTACGCTGACCATTCAGCCAACGAGTCGGACACCACTATGGATGAAATCATAAAAGAAGTGAAGCAGAACACCAACATGGATCTTAAAGCATTTGCTTTCGCAGATGATATAGTTATCTGGGGAAATAGCGAGATGGAAGTCCAGGAAAGCCTGAATGTCTGGAATGGTCTGAAAAAATATAGACTGAAAGTAAGTGCTACAAAAACTGCTGCAATATCTGTTAATAGACAGAGAAATAAAGATAATATAATGCTGGAGGGTGTACAATTGGAAACAGTAAACCAGTATCAGTACCTTGGATGCATAATATCAAGTGACAACAGAATACAGCTTGAATTAAACAACCGTATTCAGAAATACAGTCAATTCTACGAGCAAGTTCGATATCGGCTCTGGAATAAACAAGTGCCACTAAGATCAAAACAAACTACGTTTCGAACATATTTTGTCCCTATATTGACTTACGGGTTGGAAACATGCACAACTACCAAAATAGATGACAGCAGACTTCAGGCTTCAGAAATGAATTTTGTAAGAAACATGCCTCAAAAGACCAGGAAAGACAAAGTAAGAAATGAGAAGATTAGAGAACAAGCTGGAATAAATCAGTCTGTGAAGGAGACCATAACTAGGGCACTCAAAACAATGGTTGCATACTGAGATTACTGGAAAGAGACCTGTTGGAAAACCTAGGAGGAGATGGCTGGACCAAGTGAAGGAAGATATCACATCCAAAGGAATCAACTGGAATGAAGTCTTGAAGGAGCAGTGGCACATGAATGGACTAAAATGGAGAGCGCTCGTAAACCACTCCCGGGAAAATGGAGTGGAAACTTGATGATGATGATGATGATGATGATGATGATGATGATGATGATGATGATGAAGTTGTCTTCCAATCACTTCCACTTCTGTTCTATTTCCCAACCTTCAACTGCTGGCAGGGTGTTGCCCAGAAAAGAAGTTTAAAAAATAAGAAAAACATTACCTTCTTCCAGATTCAAGACTGCAACAGGATGAAGCATTCAACACACATTATTGATATTTCATCTTATCCATTTTACTTTTATTTCAATGTGAACTGGCTTTTAGTCTTGTAGGTATCGCTACCACATTTGAGCAAAAAAATACAGAGACTTTAGTCCAACACAGAAAATTAATCTGTATTAGCATCAAAATATATTATTTCCAAGCATATATCAGCATGAAACAAAATATTTTTATTACAAACAGATAACAATGCTTTTTAATAGAAAGACAAATGTGCTATACTTAAAATATATACATATATTTTCGCTGTATGTTTTACATTACAATTGAACAATATTAATCACTGAAGGAATGTCAGTTTTATTCTAAAAACAGTCAACAAATAGATCTACATAAAGCACCTCTGATATTTAAAAAAATAGTACAATATATTTTTTAAAGAGCACTTCAAAATACTGAAATGTGTTTTCTAATAACTAGGACTACAGGAAGCATAAAATCTATCTAAATTATGGGTTTATGGACCCTTACATTTTCTGGTCACATTCACCATGAGGACCAACTTTATGGTTTATGACAGATTTCCTTCCTCCTAGAAAATGTGAACACTCAGAAAAGACCCAGGCAAACTGCTTTTGATGATCTTCCTAAGTCTGGGCTGATATGAACTGCCATTCATTAGCTTTTCATTTAATGACAAAAGAATAATGGCTAAGCTGGAAGAAACAGGAGTACCTTGAGGAAGTTTACAAACTGATACTTTATGTATCCCACATATGCCAGTGGAATCATTCTCAGGATATACCAGTCACACAACTTACATCATATCAGGCAAAATTTGTCAAGTGACAACCATCTGAATTACATCTTCCCAAAAAACGACTCCACAATTATCCCACATCTAAAGGATGTGGAAATAGTACTTAACAGAAATAGCCATGACAAAGAATGCAACAGAAGTTGGGAAAAACTGCAGGACATATGTGCACTGAAAGAGCTTTATATTTTGAATGGCTGGTGGTTGGGAGATGAGAGTGGAAATTTAACCTATGTAGTAAAAAATGGGGGCAATATAATTGACCTAGCTGTATGTTCTAAGAATAGTCTACAAGTTATCAAAGAGATAAAATCAGGGATTGCGTGAAAACAAATCTTATGCCAGTAAATATAAAAATAATGAGCCAAAATAACAGAGTAGAGGAGATGGTGTATGATAGCTTTAAGGATAGGAAGGTACCTGGGTATCACTGCCAAGAAGAATTAGTAAATAGAACTTCAGTTGAGAGAATTTTAAGATTTGGAAAATATGTATAGAAAAAATTGATAGAAGAGAATAGAGTTGAAGAAGTCCTAACGAGGATAGAAAATATAATAGCAATGGTAGGAAAACGTACGAGGCTTAATCCAGGTAAAGCATAGACAAGAAGTGGGTAGCATAATACATCACGTGTAAAGCGAAATACACTAGCTATGAAGGTATTTAGGAAACACAGGATAGATAGGGGGCACATAGCTGAATTTTGTTTAAAAAACAGACATAATAATGGTTAAAAAGATGAAGTTAAGAGTGGCAATGAAAGACGGCTACAGACATAAATAGAAACAGAAAGGACAATGATAGCAAGAAAGTATGGGATAAAATAAGTCGGGTAACATAGAAAAGATTGGGTGCAGGGGAGACCAGTATGTCATAGTACATTCATTCAGTATTTTCATAAATTATTGAATAAAGAAGACAAATGCAGAGCTCATCACACACAGATTGTGGTCTTGGAGGGTTTGAGTGACACACCGCCTGAACTAGATGAAACTATTTCAACTCATGAAATATGGGACCTGCTATAGGCGGTACAATTTGAAAATCAGGAGCTATTTTGAAAATCACATATGAATTTTGGAAAGAGATGGAAAAGTAAAATAGTGCAACAGAAATTTTGGCAAGGATATTCAATAACATTTTCAAGAGAGGGGCATTCCCACAGGCTTGGAAAGAGGGGATAATTTGCCCTATACACAAATTTGATTATGGTCAGTAACATTCTTACTTTTAGTATCTTGTTCTGTTTTAACATTTGTTCAAGTTTTGTTGCCTTCTTTTATATATATTATATTGTTCTTGCTGGTAGTATTTCTGTTCATTGATATGTACTTCATAGACCATTTCCCTTAGATTGTGTTTCTTTTGGCTGAAATAGATATATGCCTAATTGCTGATACACTAATACTCACTCATCAGTTTCTGGTGATCTAGAACTGGGGGAGGGTGAGTATTCTATTCTAAATACAATACTGGCTGCACAATGTTTGTAGATCAATTGAAAGAAGGGTGGTTGGATGTGTGTGCAGAGCAGTTTTATTTCATTTAAATACTTTAAATGAGTTCCAGGTCTAAGTTGTCTGTATTATTGAAAAAAAGCTGGACTTTTGTCAAGCCTTCAAAGCCGTACACAAACAATGAAGATTATATTTAAAAAAAGGAGCACCTATGAACAGCACCGAATACCCATGGTGCTCATTTATGTTATTACTGCTAGGTATAAAGTATATGTAAACAACAATGAGAAAAATAAATCAATAACATTTTTACAAGATACAATTGAATTGATCAAATTGCTCCAGGGTGAAAGGTGTTAACTCATAAGCCAAAATGTCAGGCACAAATTTAAAATGCAACATTTTAATGTATAATGGGACATAATTTGGTCATTACATAATTTATTAATCATATTGCTAAAAAAGCAAAAAGAATTAGTTGTCTAAGTTCCACCCACCTCTTATTTTGAAAAATTAAAAATTACATTTCTACTTTGATGACAAAGTAATATTAATATGATTCACTGTTAAATTGTCTATTCAGTACGTAACACTGAATGAAAGCAGAAAAAAGTTAAATCAAATTAACATTTTTTTTTTTAAACAATATAGAAAATAAACACATCTTATTGTCTTGTGCAATGTTGGCCACTACAATGAACCAGAAAATGAGAACTGAAATAGATGATGATGATGATGATGATGATGATGATGCTTGTTGTTTAATGGGGTCTAACATCTAGGTCATTGGCACAAACTGAAATAGATACAAAGGAAAGCAACATCATCTGTTCTGGGTGGTTTCCGACAAAGGAGTAGTTCTTAATTAAGCTGCATCAATATGGACATATATAATGAAATTTGTAAATTACAAAATAATAGTAATACAAGAATGTTGCAAATCTTGGGTTGGAAAGACTAGGGAGGAATGAGATGAACTGCTCAACTAAAAGTGGTATGTTCTGAGCTGACAATGGCGAGATAGCATGGAATGACATTAGTAGATGAATAAGCTTGAATGGAGTTTTTAAAAGTGGGAAAGATCATAAAACATGAAAATGAAGTTGTAATTCAGGAGGACAAATTGGGGCAAATATTAGTTTATAGGAAGAGGAATTAGTGGATTGATTAATACAAGAGAGAATGGAATCTAGTTAGCAACTTTGTTTCTTTTTTCCCATTATGGAAATGGCAATCAATTTTACACATCATACTGATGAGATCTGCATCTCTTCTTCACTATTTCCACTAATAAAACTAAAATGGTCATTGTTGTCTCTCTCTCTCTCTCTCTCTCTCAGATGCTCCTACAGTGTGCTCTGGCTGTTTGTGCACGCCTGGTCTAGACAGATGGGAGAGACTTGCCTAGCAGCAGGATGGTATTACCTCAGGAGATAAAAACAAGGGTAAATTGCCATGCATGCAGTGTTACGATTCAGCTAGACGGGTTGTGTAAAATGCTGTACTGCATAGTGAACCATGCATGGAATAATTAGTCAAAAATATACAAACATACATACATTTCCACAATAGACTGTGATGCATTAGATTATAGCATAAAATATTTCAGTGGTCATACTGAAAGCTGGACTTTTGTCCAGCCTTCAAAGCCATAAACGAACAATGAACATTATATCAAAATAAGGAGCACCTACGAACAGCACCGAATACCCATGATGCTCATTTATGTTATTACTGCTAGGTATAAAATATATAAATTCTGTATCGTACTCTACTGTAATAGACTTCCACAATTATTTTAATATTACAATGCAGAGGATTCATCATCATTGATTCCAACACCATGAATACAACATTGGAAAGGATAGAAAATAAACTGAGTAGGACAATCACATAAAGGTTAAGACCAAGCATAGCGGGGCATCCAGTTTTACGTGCATCTGAACCGTAGGAAAGCAACTTTTTTTAAAAAAATCCCACATGCCCTGACCAGGATTAATCATGGCTGCCTTGGTGAAAAGCCAGTGATGATTCCACTCAGCTATCACGTCTTTACTTACAGGTTGATGGGGGCTTTAGTGTAAAACTTCGTACAATTATAGCCTTCAGTTAGGAGAAAACCAAACCAAACCCCACAGCGCAACAGCCCCGAAGGGCCATGGACTACCAAGCGTCTGCTGCTTAGCCTGAAGGCCTGCAGATTACGATGTGTCAGTGGTCGGCACAACGAATCCTCTTGGCCGTTATTCTTGGCTTTCTAGACTGGGGCCGCCATCTCACCATCAGACAGCTCCTCAACTGTAATCATGTAGGCTGAGTGGACCTCGAACCAACCCCTGGATCCAGGCAGAAATCCCTGACCTCTGGGTATGAGGCAAGCACGTTACCCCTATGCCACGGGGACGGTCCAGTTAGGAGAAAAATGTTTGAAAAATTCCTAACAGTTCAAATAAAAGTAGAAGGGACTCCAGTGCACCAGTATAACATAATTCAAGAGGTAGATTCGAAAACCTACTACAGTACATCAATTTTTGGCAGTTGTTAGTTACAATGCTCACTGTATTCTCCAATACATGATACATAACTAACAAGATAATGTACTTAACTTCAAATCCATCTTATTCTTGTTAGTTTTAAATTTCTAACACCTTTTTCCAAATCCAACTAAGTCAATTGTTCTCATATACCAAACCCAACTAAGTCAACAACCATGCACAAAAGCTATAAAAAAAAAAGCCAATGTTTGGTGCATTTTGTTTCAGTCCTATAGTCCTATATTTTAAGAGAAAGCACCGATGGAACTTGATGAAGATAATGATAATACTGTTCATTCAATAAAACAAAATTTCTTGTTAGAACTGACGTGTAAAAATTTTTAGTGTTTTGTAATAAATATGTGAATGCATTCACAGTTAATGCACCATATTTCAATCAACCAGAGCTATGAAATTTTCTAAAATGTTTTCTAAATCCAAGTCAGTCATGTGCAATGTCTGAAAAAAAAAAAAAAAAACACGGGCCTATAAATTAGAGAAAAAAGTATAAATTGCACAAAAATTTTGTAATAGCATAACAGTGCTGTGGTGAATGTAGTAACTCTTTTTACAACTGGCTTTACGTTGCAACAACGCAGATAGGTCTTATGGCAACGATGGGAGGGGAAAGGGCTAGGAGTGGAAAGGAAGCGGCCGCGGTCTTAATTAAGGTCAACGACCTCAATTAATTGCCTGGTGTGAAAATGAGAAATCATGGAAATCCATCTTCAGGGCTGCCGACAGTGGGGGTTCAAACCCACTATCTCCCGAATGCAACCTCATAACTGTGCACCCTACCCACATGGCCCACTTGTTCGGTGTGAATATAGTAAAACAAATATTCTATCAGCTTCAAAATCATTACAGTACTTGAATTTTTTTGCTCTGCAGAAAGAAAAAAAGTAGAAATCTGACTTAGCTCATCAAATTACAGTGACTATTCTCAAAACTGTCTTCATGGATTTGGGTCCAACTATCATCTTTTTTTATAAACACTAGAAAGAATTGCATTTTTAAAATCAATTAAGAAAAAGGGGTCCTTCAAAAAAGAAAATGTGAATTAAGAAAATGGTGAGAAACATAAATTTAACAAACATCTTTATACATTTCTACATACAGTATCTGTATATTATATTAAGGAACATTTTATTGGTCAAGAGCTAACAGACCTTCCCTGTAATAAGTAGGTAAATGTATTTACCTTCTTTATATGCAGATGACTAAAAATGATCAACATTTATTAACATACCAGTAATACACAGAATAAACTGTCATGCACATATATGTCATGAAGGTACTCGTTACACAAGCAGATCAGGATAAAGTTAAGAGTGGAGTACATGATAATATGGCTACAGGCTCGCTACTGTACAATCTTTGAGCAGTGGAAATGGCAGCAGGAGATTGGAGCACTCCCGGTTTTTGTAACAAGATAATACCATGGAAACAGGCTCATTCCTTGAACTCGTTGAGACAACAAATATATTAATTTGGATAAATAAATTACTGATCAAAACGGCTAACTGAAAGGTAACAAAATATATACTGTGTTATGCCACAATTGTGCAGCAAACCCACACTTGAAAGATAAGTAAACTACTACTACTACTACTATTATTAGTCTATGTATTTTCTTGTGCTATTTTTAATAATAGTTTATTATATACCAATCATTTGATGCTATGGATTGACAGACGGTTTGTTTTCACATCAGAACGAATGTTCTTACAGTGTGTTCCACCTGGCGAGCACAGAGAAACAGCCTGATTTATCGCATCAAGCCTTACTACAGTTATTCAAGAGATAGGTGACAAAAGGTTAGTAGCGGTGATCAACGACAATGCAAGAAACAACGGTTCAGATGTTGCTCTCATCGTAGGCGGTAGATGTCTATGATCAGGGTTTACAAAATCATCTCACGACATGATAAAGGTCTGAACAAAAATAGAGACTACGTGGAAAACTAGCTCAGTGTGTACAGAATCAGGGGAAATGTAAATTGCCCAAAAATAATCAGTAGTTTTGATTTTATTGAGAAAAAAAAAAAAAAAAACACCACCTTGCTTATGACAGAAAGAGGACAGAAGTTTTAAGCAAACTTGAAACTAGGATTTAATGCACTCAAAGTATGAAATATCTATTGAAAAATGGAATCAAAGCATATCATCAAGTACAGCACTACAGTTTCTTTCTCAAACACAGAGAAGTAAAAAGTTCCTGGAACATAAATAACTTAAAAGGCAAACAAGCAGTTTCATGCAATTTCATATCATGGCCATGTTATGTCTAATTTTACATACAACCTGAATAATCCGGCATTTCACTTAAAAAATCCCAAATGCATTGGCTGGGACTTGAACCGCAGCAGCTTTGGTGAGCAGCCAGTGACAATGTCACGTGGTTATCACACCCCAGTGTAAATAACAAATTATACAAGTGAAGAGGATAAATCACTAAATAAATGATAACTTACATTATACAGCAGAACCCTGTTCGGTTGACGCGTTTTTTCGGATGAGACATGGTAAATATTTTCGAAAGTTAAATGTCAAAATAAAAATGCATAAACTCTGTTAAGCAAAGGTGCATACTGTATATTAACACTACAATGTTTACATAATGTCACTAGTTGTATAAAACCAGTGACTGAATTTTCTTGGCGCAGCGCTGTCGTGCAGCTATGTCGCACCACAGTTTAATCAACAATACATCAGCTGGTGTAGATTAATTGTTTTGTTCAACAAAGCGCAAAGCAATCTGAAATAATTAAACAACTTTTTTATTACTACTGAACTGAATACTGTATAGGGTAATTTTATTACAGTACTGTAATTAAAGCATGTGGTACTGTATTTTAATAACAATTCAAAATCAATCTTACCTCCAATGCATTAAATAAATCATCTGCTGTAACTAGATTTTCAGAATTGCTATTGTCAGGGTCGGAGTTGTCTACATAATCTTCATGACGAATAATACAGTAATAACCCTAACCCCTTGGCGTTACAGCCCTGAAGGGCCTTGGCCTACCAAGTGACCACTGCTCAGCCCGAAGGCTAGCAGATTACGAGGTGTCGTGTGGTCAGCACGACGAATCCTCTCTGTCGTTATTCTTGGCTTTCTAGACTGGTAATACAGCAATAATAATAATACAGTAATACTAATTCTTGCTTGTTCAAGAAAAAATATGATGGAACGAACCAGATGGTAAGAAAATGTTTTGTTTTATGCTACACGTGCATTCTGGCATAAGTAATAATATAAAAATAGGGTTTGCCTAGTAGCTCTCAGCACATATAGCAAGAGAATTACTAATATCGACGGCTAAGAACGAGAGGGTAAAAACAAAATATTAAAATACAAATTTGCCAGAGCATTTCGGTTAAGCAAAGTTCGGTTGAGTGGGGTTCTACTGTACAAATAGTTGCTGAATCCAAAACGAAGTCGTGGGAAGATTTTGGTAATAACCTGGAAATGCTAGGTCAGGCAGCAAGGAAACTTTTCTGGACAGTAATAAAGAATCTTAGAAAGGGAGAGAAAAAGGAAATGAACAGTGTTTTGGGTAATTCAGGTGAACACACAATAGATCCCAGGGAATCACTGAACAGGTGTAGGGAATATTTTGAAAATCTTCCCAACATAAAAGGAAATATTCCTGGTGGTGTCACAAACAACCAAACTCATGGGGAGGAAGAAAATGATGGTGAAATTAAGTTTGAGGAAGTGGAAAAGGTGGCAAATAAACTCCATTGTCATAAAGCAGCAGGAATAGATGAAATTAGACCTGAAATGATGAAGTATAGTGGGAAGGCAGGGATGAAATGGCTCCATAGAGTAAATAAAATTAGCATGGTAAGATACCTTCAGATTGGCATAAGCAGTTACTGCACCTATCTATTAGAAAGAAAACAGGAAAGATTGCAACAACTATCGAGGTATCTCATTGATTAGTATACCAGGCAAAGTATTCACTGGCATCTTGGAAGGGAGGGTGTGATCAGAGGTTGAGAGGATGTTGGATGAAAACCAGTGTGGTTTCAGACCACAGAGGGGCTGTCAGAATCAGATTTTCAGTTATGCGCCAGGTAACTGAAAAATGCTACGAGAGGAATAGACAGTTATGCTTACGTTTCGTAGATCTAGAGAAAGTATATGACAGGGTACCGAGGGAAAAGATGTTCGCCATACTGGGGGACTATGCGATTAAGGGTACATTATTAAAATCAATCAAAGGCATTTATGTTGACAACTGGGCTACAGTGAGAATTGATGGTAGAATTTCTTGGTTCAAGGTACTTACAGGGGTTAAAAGAGGCCGTAATATTTCACCTTTGTTGTTTGTAGTTTACATGGATCATCTGCTGAAAGGTATAAAGTGGCAGGGAGGGATTCGGTTAGGTGGAAATATAGTAAGCAGTGTGGCCTATGCTGAAAACTTGGGCCTTAATGGCAGATTGTGCCAAAAGCCTGCAGTCTAATATCTTGGAACTTGAAAAGAGGTGCAATGAGTATGGCAAAGAAATTATCCTTTCAAAGACTAAAATATGATATGAAAATTATCCTTTCAAAGACTAAATTGTTGTCAGTAGGTAAGAAATTCAAGAGAACTGAATGACAGACCGGTGATACAAAGCTGGAACAGGTAGATAATTTTAAGTATTTGGGATGTGTGTTTTCCCAGGATGGTAATATAGTGAGATTGAATCAAGGTGCAGTAAAGCTAATGCAGTGAGGTGGCAGTTGCGATCAACAGTATTTTGTAAGAAGGAAGTCAGCTCTCGGACGAAACTAATAATAATAATAATAATGTTATTTGCTTTACGTCCCACTAACTACTGTTTTACGGTTTTTGGAGACGCCTAGGTGCTGGAATTTAGTCCCGCAAGAGTTCTTTTATGTGCCAGTAAATCTACCGACACGAGGCTGACGTATTTGAGCACCTTCAAATACCACCGGACTGAGCCAGGATCGAACCTGCCAAGTTGGGGTCAGCACGCCAGCGCCTCAACCGTCTGAGCCACTCAGCCCGGCCCGGACGAAACTATCTTTACATCAGTCTGTTTTCAGACCAACTTTGCTTTACGGGAGCGAAAGCTGGGTGGATTCAGGATATCTTATTCATAACTTAGAAGTAAAACACGTGAAAGTAGAGAGAATGATTGCCGGTACAAACAGGTGAGAACACTGAACTCAGTGTATGAAGCTGTACGCATAAACCGGCTTCAGTGGTGGGGTCATGTGAGGCGAATGGAGGATGATAGGTTACCTTGGAGAATAATGGACTCTGTTATGGAGGGTAAGAGAAGTAGAGGGAGACCAAGACAATGATGGTTAGACTCAGTTTCTAATGATTTAAAGATAAGAGGTATACAACTAAATGTGGCCACAGCACTAGTTGCAAATAGAGGATTGTGGGGCAACATTTAGTAAATTCACAGAGACTTGCAGACTGAACGGTGAAAGGCATAACGGTTTATAATGTTGATGTATGTATGTATGTATGTTACATTATACCATTAAAATCTGACTGTGTACTCAAAGTGACCAAGCATACCAACACACATATTTTAGTTAATAATAAATATAAAAAGTCGCTTAAGACCTCATGTTCTTGCTTGTTGTTTTAAGGGGCCTAACAGACCTCAGGTTCCTTGGAACAAAGTGAGATGTAGTAGTAGTAGTAGTAGTAGTAGTGCCGGCTGAGTTGGTCGTGCAGTTAGGGGCACGCAGCTGTGAGCTTGCATCTGGGAGATAGTGAGTTTGAGCCCCACTGTCGGCAGCCCTGAAGATGGTTTTCCGTGGTTTCCCATTTTCACACCAGGCAAATTCTGGGGCTGTACCTTAATTAAGGCCACGGCAGCTTCCTTCCCACTCCTAACCCTTTCCTATCCCATCATCGCTATAAGAGCTATCTGTGTCAGTGCGACGTAAAGCAAGTTGTAAAAAAGTAGTAGTAGTAGTAGTAGTAGTATTCATCGTAGTGAAGATTAAATAAACACTAAAATGAAAATTTGTAAACTTCTAATGCATTACATTCTCTTCAAATGCCCAATTTCGAAGTCTATTCCACGAATAGGTAATAAACTTTCTCTACAGTTCCAGCACCCTGATCAAAGGAACAACTCTCACTTTATTTTCACCTTCAAATTCGTTTTGTAATGGAACAATGTTGTTCAGATATTAGTTTAGTTAAAACCCAAAATATATTCAAATGAACACATTTAAAATGTTCATAATATTCACAAAAGCACAAGAAAACTATAACTTGCATGCATTTACACCAAAGATTGTTCAAAGGATTTAAAAAAAATGTCATGTACCATCAGTTGGTCCTTATGTTGAGTAATGACCATGCAAGTTACTTTCCTATTTATCTGAGTGAAGATACTTAATTTCATGGAAAGGCTCTGCATGTTAGTAATCTAAGATTAGTTGAATTTTAAGGTCTTGTAATTTCTTTGGCACTGACAAGTATTAAACTATTCCTACACACTACCCATATGTCATAACACATTTATTTCCTGGGTTGTATTATTCTTTGATAAATACTTCCCATGTACTCCCTCAACAAAATATTGTAATTACGAGAAAAATCGAATACAGAGAGAGATGAATACAGGCTACAGGGATTATTACACGTGCTTGCTCTGAGTAGAAATTTTTATGAACAAATTTGTGACTGAGAAACATTGTAGAACACTAAATTAATTGAAATATATCACAGGCCACGAATTTGTAGTAAGACATAAAGATATGTACCCTAGCAAATATCATCTCTCTGAATATTCCAGAGAGACCCAATAATACCCATCTGATAACTTACACCAAATCAAAATTGGAATGTGAAACACTGAGGTCATTTCTGATGCAAATTTCTCACCCTTATCCCTGTTTTGAAACAGTCATTTGAAGAAGAACATTATGTACAGCTTTATACAATGGCATTACTGTACTTATAATGATCATATAGCAATATAAAATGATGCAAAATTATCTGCAGCAAGCAACATATTGCACAGGAACAACTCACAAATTGTACATACACGTAGCACAAAAATACCGAGAATGACAACTCAGGAATGAAACTATTTCTGCTCTGGAAGTAAAGGGATATTAAGTTACAACATATTATAATACCTCTCCATTGGTAATTCCTGAAAATAATTCTTCATTAAAAACAAGGACATACCTCAGAATGGAGTGAGCAGAATTATACTACTATTTTAACTGAGTTAACACTACTTCAATGATAAATAAAAATAAATATTTAAAAATGTGAATACTTAGTAATAATGAGCATTTATCAGGCCTGCGAGAAATTTTCAATATCTATACTTGACAGTTTCTTTTACCTCTTATGGCATAAGCGTTTCCAAATCCAGATGGATAAATTTTCATGTTTCACTTTTAAGAAGGCCTAAAACACACATATTTCCCATAAAGCTATTTTAAATGAAGTTATTATGGAACTTAGGATAGCCAGCAAATGCTATGTACAATATTACAATTTATAAAAAAGTGAATATGAAAAATACATTTTTCTTCCTTTTATCTTGGACCTGTATCATTTACATGGCCTACATCTGAAAGCAAATTTTCCATATACATTTTCCCATATTACTCTCAGATCATCTTCCTATTCATATCGCTTAGGAGTTCAGAAAGGGAAAAATGACAGTAGCTTTTTATTACTGTTTAAGATTTTGCAGCATGGGACTTGATTTGACTATGTCAATGATTCAAAATAATATCAATATACAAAG
The DNA here is from genome assembly GCF_040414725.1 of Anabrus simplex. Lineage (NCBI taxonomy): Eukaryota > Metazoa > Arthropoda > Insecta > Orthoptera > Tettigoniidae > Anabrus > Anabrus simplex. The sequence continues at coordinate 805,619,063 of NC_090266.1, forward strand.
AAACATCCACACTCTTAAGTTGACTAATAGTCAGGTAAATTTGCAGATAATTTCTCTCTTAGCTAAAACACAGTACTGACATCAAAGTTAAAGGAGGATATATCAATATTATTTTATACCATTCCATTATACCATACTCAGAAGAGTTATTTATCACTTGAACGCTCCTCTGTTGGCAGTCATATGGAGCACATTCTGAATATTTTGGACAATGCGTCTCCTGAATTCACTTCCCTCACTATTCCAGTCAACCACTCTTCAATGTATAATAGATCATTCGTTGTGGCTGGGTCACGACTTTTGAATTCACTCCCAGCTGCTGTCAGGAACTCACAGTCAATATCAAAATTTAAGACTGCATGTAAAGATTACCGGTTGAATACTGGTACCACTGATTGTTTTGTGTGTATGATGACGAATGATAGGTTGTGTGTGTGAGATTGTAGTAATTATTATTATTATTATTATTATTATTATTATTATGTAAATGTACATAATATTTAGCTTCATACTCATGTACATAGATCACTTTTTATAGTCATACTTATATTTCCATTTACCGTATTCCATATTGAGTTCTCTTTACACATTGTTTATATTTTTCGGTTTGTATCTTTCATTTTGATTTTGTCTCTTTCTTTTTACTTTTATGCTCCAGATTTCTTTTTTTTCTTTTATTCTATTTTATTTGTTTAACTCTGCTTTCTTTCTTCATATATATGCTGTCCAAATCTGTAATGTTTAGCTTATCTTATCTTTGAGTTTATAATAGAATAGTACATTTCTTTTATATGTGTATTATCTGTAAATTATGTGGTTAAGTGTAAGAGAGGGCCACGATCCCTAACTTCACCACTGCTAAAGTCATAAATAGATAAATAAATAAATGCATTTGCTCTTTACTTGGACATATTTCTTTCAAAGCATTTCCCTTCTGAACTATACTGTATATTTACCCCCTTAGCCCCACTTCTTTATACAGGGTTGGAGATGATGTGAGGTGAGATTACACGTCATGTTTTTACAGCCAGATGCCCTTTCTGATGCCAACCTCAACTGAGGAGCTAATGAAGATGAAATGAATGATTATATCAATGAAATTGTGTGAGGAGGTGGAAGGAATCAGCTGTGGCCTCTGAACAGGAACTGTGCCAACGTATGTCTGGAACTGCAAATGGGAAACCACAGAATACCATTCTCAGGATAGCCAACAGTTTCGAACCCATGAATCTCCTGAATGCAGAGCTTGGCTCCGTAGTCGTAGTGTGTAAGACGTGCAGCCACTACGCTCGGTCCCTTCTAAACTATATGTTTTCCAGTAATCTGATATCCTATCCACATTTCCTGGTAAGTATACACAATAACCTGAATTAAATCTGACAATGTTCTGCAACTGCATTACCAACTGCTACCTCCCCCTTCCAAAATCAATTTACTATCCAAAATACTATTTCTTAATTTCTACTTTTCTCTTCAAAATTTGAAAATACAACAGACTAACATTAACTTGTTAAACTGATACTCCCTTTTACTTCAAGAGCAAGGAATTAATAGTTCCAATTCCTATACATGGGAAGCTTCCTTCCTGCATGTTAAAGTGAAGCAGCTAAGATTTAATATATAGCTATTCAGTCTTAGCATTGCAGTGCCAATACAATGCCTTACAGGCACTGAAACTACTTGCTACAAAACCCTGCATTTCTTAGAAGGTTCTAATATTCTCCATGCAAAATATGTGGTATCATTCAGTTTTGGATAATGTCTCGTTACTCCTAAAATTACAGGTAAGTGAGCATTTTCTTATACTGGAATGCAGAATACTTTAATGTATTTCTCACAGTCATTATTAGAAGAGAAAAATATATAGAATTAAAAAATAAAGGAGATTCGCAACGACAGAGATTCATAATCAAGTGGATCTTACGCCATCCACTAGTAATTAATCAGTCCATTACAACTGAGACTGAATCAACCTCAACTTCACATTTGCACATTTAACACTTTACAAAGCAGTTGCAAGAAATATCTTCATTAAGCACAGTACATGTATTTCCAATTCATGATGAGATAACGTATGTACCAATTCAATCAAAAATAGAGTTGCTTCATAACAATTTTCTCTTCAAGACTGAACCACAGGCGATACTGCTAATGACAGACACTATGTTCCATCATTTTGTTCTCCTAATGCACGATCACAAGATTTGCGCTTCCCTCTCTTGGTTGTAATGGGGAAAAGCCTACGGGCTGAAGAGCGTACAAATGCAGAAACTTTCTCACGGCGTGACGACGACGAAGACTTCGACGACGCCACACCCTGTTCTCACTCTGTTTCTGGGTAGTCATTTTTACCCCTGTGAAGGCGTTCAGGGTGTGAATAAGCTAACTGTGAAAAGTCCCGCACAACATCATTAAATGTATCATCACCCGTTGAACCCAATTCTGATGCCTTGATCTGCTCATTCAGCATCGCCAATCTCAACCTGCAACATGCAAGAAATTATCACGACCACACTCCATAGCAAAAATGATTAGAAAGACAAAAGAGAAGAAATCATGAATAATGGAAATTATGTCCAAACAAAAGAAAGAGCATGCAGTGCTATAACAGTGCGAGGGAGCAACAAAGGTGATACAAGCCAATCAAAATAAAATTGTCAAGGGACAGAAAAGGAAAAATTCTGATGATGAAAACATCAAGGTAGTTTAAAAGATAAAGGCACTGGCATGAAGTTAAATGACAGTTAAAGGATAGTTAAAGGAACAATGAGAGAATGCAAATCAGCAGTAGTACAATATAGAAAAGTACTTCTTCAATTTGACTACGCTTCTTTAACTCTCAACTTTTTTTAAAAAACAGATCTCCCACCCATTACGCATGTTTTGTTACACTGATCATTTCTATTGATAACCTTGGGTTCAGCACACTGGTCCCTAAGTGTTGCTTATTATTCAAGCAATTATGAAGAAGATCCACTTCAGATTCAGACATGAATATTTTTAAGAAATAATGTGATACAAAATTCTTTTAGCCATTTCAATTTTTTAAAATTGATTTTAATGTGTGTATATATGTGTTTTAGATATCCTTGTACCCTAATATAAGGAACCACAGTGTCAATATTATTAAGCGTTTTAACAGCATAGTTTACATAAATTGGATAAGGACCTCACACCAATGTTTGTTTTAGGATTGAATAAGGCTGATGATGCCCAGTAAAAGAGGGGCGAAACATGTACCTTATAATTTGGTAGTTTCTATGCTCATTTTGAGAATAATCACTTTCATATTGTCAAAGCCAAGGATAAGATTGAGACAGGTCAATGAAAGTAATGAACTAGCTCTAGTCTATACCAGAAGACACAGTGCACTGAAAACACTAGGTCCAGCCAGCAATGGCATATGAAATAAGTATCGTGAAGTAATATCAGAAGTATAATTCAACTGCAACTGACACCTTGAGAATGACAGTGGTGCAAGCCATTATTAAGTTCTCTGTCCGATAATTTTGTGCTGATTCCAGATTTCACTCTTCCTGTAAATGAATCCGAATTCTTTCCTGCAAAAAATATTAAGTGCAGTTACGACTGCATTTTGAAACTTCTTTAGTTTTGATTCTAGTTAGTGATTTTTGTCGGGCTAAGTGGCTCAGACAGTTGAGGCACTTGCCTTCTGAACCCAACTTGGCAGGTTCGATCCTGCCTCAGTTCAGTGATATTTGAAGGTCTCAAATACGTCGGTCCCATGTCGGTAGATTTACAAGCACGTAAAAGAACTCCTGTGGGACAAAATCCCGGCATCTCTGCATCTCCAATAACCATAAAAGTAGTTAGTGGGACATAAAACTAATAACATTATTATTATTAAAACATTTTGAAGTACACCAAACTTAACATCCAGGACATAAAAAGAAAAACCTCTTGTAAAATTACAACTTCGAACATCAAATGGTTTTGGAGGGATGAATAATTCTGTTTCCGGAGCTAATCTCATTTAATCTCTTAGGGGTGGAATGTCTTAAAATATTTCCTATTTCACATCTACGATTTAAAAATGCACTGAGGAGGAGAGTAGAAATGGGGAGAGAGGAAGGAAGAAACATGGAAAAAGAAAAAAGACTTAACATGGGGAGAAGTGGAGGTAGCACTGGACAAGACAAAAGAAGGGAAAGCCCCAGGTTTAGATGAAGTGAGTATTGAGATGGTGAAGGCAGCAGGAGCAGTAGGGAAACAGTGGCTTTATCGTGTGTTGAAAGTAGTAGGGAAGGGGAGGAAGACCCCTGAAGACTGGAAGTTCTTCAAGAACGGGAATAGCAAAGATTTTAAGAACTATAGGGAATAACATTGATATGTCACTGTGCAAAGGTGTTTGAGAAGAGTGATATACAGGATGTACTATGTACCTATTCTGACGTATGCAGCAGAAACTTGGGTAATGATAAGAATACTAATAAATAATGATATTTGCTTTATATCCCACTAACTACTTTTACGGTTTTCAGAGACGCCGAGGTGCCGGAATTTTGTCCCACAGGAGTTCTTTTACGTGCCAGTAAATCTACCGACACGAGGCTGACGTATTTGAGCACCTTCAAATACCACCGGACTGAGCCAGGATCGAACCTGCCAAGTTGGGACCAGAAGGCCAGCGCCTCAACCGTCTGAGCCACTCAGCCCGGCTAATGATAAGAATAATAATGATAAGAAATGAAAATGTTAGAGATATAGTAAAAGATGAGCCACTGCAGAACAGGATAGAGGCATCTAGACTTAGATGGTATGGACACATGAAGAGAATGACAGAGGAAAGTATACCGAGAAGGATGCATGAAACTGAGATAACAGGAAAACAACTGAGAGGAAGACCAAGAGACAAGTGGATAAAAGGAGTGGAAAAGTGTGTACCGAGGAGAAGTGGAGAGGACTGGGCAAGAGTGACGAGGAAGAAGCAGTGCGAAGACAAGAGGAGATGGAGAGGCTTATGTCCATTATTTTTAATAATAAGGTTATTGACTTTATGTCCCACTAACTACTTTTACGGTTTTCGGAGGTGCGAGGTGCCGGAATTTAGTCCCGCAGGAGTTATTTACTGACATGAGGCTGACATATTTGAGCACCAGGATCGAACCTGCCAAGCTGGGGTCAGAAGGCCAGCGCATCAACCGTCCGAGTCACTCAGCCCAGCTAACCTTTTTTCACGCTAGGTAAATGCTGGGTCTGTACTTTAATTAAGGCCATGATGGTTCCCTTCCTGATTCTAGCCATTTTCTATCCCATTGTCGTCGTAAGACCTATCTGGGGCGACATAAAGCAAAGTGAAAAAAAACTTCTGTTATTTAACATGTATAATATCGTTTGAAATAGTGTGCTCTATTGTGGTATTATTTTATTCACTTTCGGGTATGAAATTCACGGCATTAAATCCATCAAAAATGAAAATATCCCTTGATGATTGCTCCTTGCTCACTATTAGCACTAGCAACTCACAGCACTAGCCAATGCGGTAACTCACCGAAGTCCATTAGAGCGCTCTGAACCTCATGACATGCACGTTCCCCATACCTACCTAAAACAATAGCTTAAATATTTTGTTTTTTTTTTCTATTTTTTATAACTGTTAAATTCTTTAGTCTGCTGAAACTAATTTTGATTACTAAATGTATAAACTACCTCAAAATTGTACAAGAAAAAGAAAAACTTAATTTTTCAAGTATAATACTGTTACCATTTGTTTCTTTCTCAGGTAGTTTATAAATTTATTACTCAAAATTAGTTTTGGCAGACCGAAGAACCTAACAGTTAAAAATTAACTGAGTCAAAAATAAGAAGAGATGACGTCATCTATTATCAAAGAAAAAAGTGTTTTTTCCTTAAATTACAGAAAATCTGACCCCTTTGTTCTTCTTCTGCCGCTTTTCCCACATCTGTAGGTTCACGGGTGCGAACTGTGGCGCACATGTTGATTTGTCCCTGTTTTAAGGTTGGGTGCCCTTCCTGACGCCAACCCTATCACTATTGCGTGTTTCTGTAGTGGTTGGTAGTGTAGTGCATTGTCTGAATATGAAAATGAAAGTGTTGGGACAAACACAAACACCCAGTCCCCGAGCCAGAAGAATTAATTACACGCAACTAAATTCCCCCACCTGGCCAGGAATCAAATCCAGGACCCTCTGAACTGAAGGCCTCAATGCTGACCATTCAGCCAGTGAGTCGGACACAGAAAATTTAATAAAATACTAAATATCCAAAAAATACGCTTTTGAGGGATTCCTCCTTATTCCATTAAGCTCTTCGCATGTTTGTTTTGAACACAGAGACCGAAGTCACGTTGAAAAACAGTCTGGTAACTTATAAAATTAAACAATTATATAGGTGCGTGTGTGTGTGTGTGTGTGTGTGTGCGCGCGCGCGCGTGTGTGTGTGTGTACAGAACTCCTATGATTTTTTTGTTATTTATAAAATGCAATGTTTATATACTGTATATTCTGTAGGAATGGAACGCTAACCAACAGACTGGCTCTGAACAATGTGCAGTTCTAATTATGTGTAACAAAATAGTCAGCTTTCAGTTCCTATCCTATACGTTCATTTAGGTCTTTGTTCCTAACAATAATACCAGTAACTATACAGTTTACAACGTCATTTATGTATTCGACCAAAACTACCGAACCATAGTTCTGACAGAGCACAACTCTATCTACACCCCATGAACTGAAGTGGTCAGGAGTTGCCTGATATCCTGCATTATAATATATGGCTTGGGGAAAGAGTAGCATACGTGAACACGAATGGGAAAGGAGCCCTGTGAACTTTCTTTTTGGTATTTATTTTACATAGCAGTAACAAAGACTTATCTTATGGTGATCATGGGATAGGAAAGGGCTAGGACTAGGGCCTTAATTAAGGTTTCGCTTCAGCAGTTGTCTGGTGTGAAAATGGGAAATCAACAGTGGGGTTTGCTATTTGCTTTACGTCGTACCAACACAGATAGGTCTTATGGCGACAATGGGATAGGAAAGGCCTAGGAGTAGGAAGGAAGCGGCCATGGCCTTAATTAATGTCCTGGCGTGAAAATGGGAAACCACGGAAAACTATCTTCAGGGCTGCCGACAGTGGAGTTCGAACACACTATCTCCCGGATGCAAGCTCACAGCTGCACGATCCTAACCCCACGGCCCAGTGGAGTTTGAACGGCCAACCTCCCAAATGCAAGCTCACTGATAAGTGATCAAAACCGCAGAGCAAACTTCCTGGGAACAGTGAAAAGACAAAGGAAACCAAACTCAGGATAGTATACCAGAGTCAGAATTCAAAACTTGGACTACAATATACTGTAGTACAGCTTTACAGTCATGAAATGGGAGATTAAAAATATAGAAAATTTTTTTAAAAAAAGATAAAGGAGGTGCTAAACTACTTCATACAGGAAAACAAAGAATATTCACTTAAAACAAGACATCTTATCAGACAAATTCATGGACCATGACATTAAGTATTTAACTTCTAGACTTACAAAGTAACAATGTCGGCATTGGCTTCACGGATGGCAATTTCAAGTGGTTCAGTATTGCCAGAATCCTTCAAGTGCTGATTTGCTCTGTGTTTCAGCAGCAAGCAAACCTGAGCAGTATGACCTGTTGGCAAATGAATTAAAAACTGATTAATGTGAAAGAAATATATTCACAAGGTGATTCCAAACTATGGTAAGGTGTGTTTTAAATTCCTAATTAAGGAGCTAATGGGTAGAATCAAAAAGGACCAACTTAAAAGACAAAAAGTAATTTATTTTAACTTAATGACTTTTGTGATCCACAAAAATCATTTTAAACACAAATACTGCATTAGTATTGTAATCAATCAGTTACCACTGATCTGCATTTGGGGCTGTTGCCCAGGTAGCAATTCCACAATTGTTATTTACCTAGTCTGTACTTAACACGTTAACGTCAATGCGTACATTTGCTTTCTTCGTGGTTGACTGCGGAAATGTGATATACATATTTCAGGTTGTTGTGGGCTTTGTCTGTGCATAATTTCCTTCGTAGATGATAATCAAAGACGTAATTTATGTTCAAAGTTATTATTTTTATGTCTCCCTATTGGGGTGACATATGGTTACTAGGATGGCAATGCAACAGAGAAAGTGCGCGTCACCCTCACAGGGGTGACGACATTTTTACCTTTGTTGTTGTGGAACACTGTGCTCTGTGTTGTGAACTGTTGGTTTACGTTCCTTTCAATGAGTTCCTTGTAATTACAGTTTTGTGACAAGAACTGAATTCATGTTATATGTATTTCTGTGTCAAGTAAGCCATGATTACCGATAGAAAGATGGAAGAAGAACTTGAAAAAGGGTTTGAGTGCTGAATCAAGTGATGTTGACATTTTGGATTTGCCGTGTGATGCCACCTATGCAGAGTCGGAATTGGACAGTAGTTTGTGTAGTGAGGACACTAGCAAAGAATCCGGTGCTGCATCGTGCGATGATTCAACCATATCACCAGCCAGTGACAATTACTGGGGAACATTCTCAGGTTTGCAGAAACATTTTTTATTCACACGTAGCCCCAGTTTAAAATTTCCTCTGAGTGCTAAATCTCAACCAGTTGATTTATATCATGCTATAGTTAATGACGATATCATCAATATGAGGTGCACGAAACCAATGAAAATGCAAAGAATGTGTTAATGTGTTGCAAGGGAAACGAGTAGGCGGAGTAGATTCACTCAGTGGACTGATATCAATTGTGCTGACATGAAAAAGGTCTTAGGCTTATTGATGTGGATGGGCTTAGCACGGTTCCCCAAACTGCAAACTTATTGGTCAAGAAAGAACAGACTGTATAAAAACTATGTTGGGGGTCATGTAATGAACTGGGACAAGTTCTTACTGATTTTCTGTTTCTAGCATTTCAACAGTGAAGCAAACCAAGGTCATGACAGGTTGTATAAAATCGCACCTCTTGTTCTAAAGCTCAATAAGAATTTCAAAGGACTAAATGAGCCAAAGGAAACATTAGTCATTGACGAATCTATGATCCCCTTCAGGGGAAGACTAATATTTCGCCAGTTTATTCCAAATAAGGCTCATAAATACGAGGTGAAGGTATTCAAACTATGTGATAAAGACAGCTATACCTACACCACAAAAGTGTACTGCAGCAAAGGGACAAATGTTCACCCTGGACTATCACATGCTACAGCTGTTGTGATGGAACTTATGGATCCTTATTTAGACAGTGGATCAACTTTGTTCACAGACAATTTCTACACGTCAGTTGATCTGGTGAACAAACTCCAAGCTAGACGCACTCATCTGGTTGGTACCTTGCAGAAGAATAGAGTTGGGCTTCCGCCAGGTCTAAAAAAAAAATCAAGAAAAGAGAAATGGTTGCTAAGGAATCACAGAACGGTATCCTAGCACTGAAATGGATGGACAAGCGAGAGGTTTATATGCTCTCAACTAAGCACCAGTTAGAATTTGTAACTTCAGGAAAACGTGATGAGAGTAACACGGAAATTTTCAAACCATCCATAGTTATTGACTATAACAAAGCAAAGCCTAGCATTGATGTATCTGATCAGCTATTGTCCTATAATACATCTGTTCGGAAAACTGTCAGATGATATGTCGATTCCCACAGGGAATCTGAAATATTTGTCCCAAATGAGTAAATTTATAATACCAATATAAATGGTCCGTTATTGAACGTTATAAATTTTCCAGCTAACTCATTCCCGGTTGCCAGCGTTTCGCCCTCATGTGCTAGGTTGGGCTCATCAGTTGGTACCTAGCACACCTACCAAGACGCTGGCTAGTGCATATTGTGGAGGTCACTGCGTAGGCTACTTGGAGCCACCGACAGTGCCAATGCACTATGAGAGACTGTCTCTTTACCAAAAATTGATGCCCGCTTGGCATTAACAACAATACATCTAGAATCAGGCGAACAACAGTCGCACATTGTGTACTCTGGGAAGCAGGCAATTTACATTCCTGTATCCAATTAAATCATGGAGGAATATCATGTAAACTCCGTCACTGTTTACGGATTGTGTTGGTGAGTGCAAGAGGTACCATACCAGGCATGATGGCCAAGTTGTGGAAGAGGTTTGCTCTCAAAGAAAGCCACCTAGCCACAATTGCCGAGGTGGCTGTGCATGGGTCGGTGCTTCTTTTCAGGAACCATTTACCGGTATATTCCAAAACATAAAAAAACACACACACACACGCACGCGCGCGTTTCTTATCACAGATAAATTTCAGTAGTTTGCTGGTGTTTACGTTTATGTAAAAATGATTTAGTTGTTAATATTTGAGCTTAATTGGTTATTCTATGTATATTATTTGTTTATGTATTTAAATGTCACAGTACATTCCTCCTGCAGATGTACTTTAACTGGTAAGTATATTATCACTAACTTTAATCTTTCTTCATTGAGTTCGTTATTGCCATTCACCGTGACCATACTCTTGCCTGGTAGTTAACTTACTAACCTTCCTACTCTCTTGCGATTGTTGATGTTCTAGAACCTTTTGTAATATGAATCCTACTGGTGTTTCCTTATAAGTTCCATGACATTTCAGGTGACATCATTGATAGCACGATCACTTTATTAATTCTTTCCCTAATAATGTTAATGTATTTTATAACCACTGCATCTTTATTGTAATTTTCATAATGGATTATATTTTTAATTAATCTTTATCTTGCAATCTTTGTCTAATCTTCAAAACCTTAGTTTGCCTTAGCCTTGCCCACCAGTTTCACTATTTAAGCATGAGCCCTGAGGCTCTCTTGTGTCACCTCTCCTTGCCACATTGCTACACATCACAGCTGCCTGCATGTTGGCTACACACTGCGTCGCATGTCCTCGAGGCTACACCACAGCAGCCATAACTCTGTTCTCGCAAGTGGTTCATGGAGATATTTGACCACGAGGCTTCTTCAGCTACTTTGAGGATGGCTGTACAATCTTGCTGCTCCATTATTTGTCTGCCTGGAGCTGCTACACTATTTTATTTAGCTGCCAGATGACAACATGATCTTTGCTGGAATCCAAATCTCCTTGTCAAGACTGTGAACCTTCATATCATCCAAATACAAGATTTATTTATTCGTTATGAAGATGTCCTCTCTAAAGAACTAGAGAAACTCGGAAATGCCTTTTGGTCCCAGTTTCAATGACGGTGAAATACCGACATTCACCTCCCCATGGTAGAAAGAGGGCAACGGTTGTATATATTTTATATATAGGCAGCTAATGAATGCAGGGATAGAGTATCGCCCGGTATAAGGAGACCACCTTCTACCAAATGCCAACAGCCTCCTAGGAGGGTGGATGAGCGGGTGGAAGGAAGGGCACACTCTTGCCCTTGGAGTGAGAAACTACTCCTAAAGATGGAAGAGCCACTAGACGGCCAACAGCAAAGGATGGGGAAGGGAACGGGAAACCACTCCATTAAAGACGTGAATGAATATTCCAAGCATCGGCTGGTTGAGAACCTTGGGGGGTGCATCCATGTCGAGTAAGTGTACCTTAAACTGAAACTCAAGAAATATTTGGCTGCTATACATTACAACCAGCAAATCCTGTTCTAATAGAAGGGGTAAGGGCGAGTAACTGGTGCCTTAAAACTGGGACTACTTGGCTAAGGCATGGCAACCCTGATAGAAAAGTCTCTGGCCCTCCAGGTTGGGGACTGCACATAGGGTAACAGCTCTATTGCATAAAATAAAAAAAAAAAGAAAAAAGTTGTTACAAATATCTCACATTTGCCTCAGATGAATAAGAATGGATATCAAAATATGACGACCCTGCAATGAAAATCGGCTTTACGAATAGGAACTTGGAATGTAAGAACCCTGTATTAATCTGGATCCTTCAAAATCCCGTGAACAGTTGGAGAAGTATAGAGTGGGAATTGCTGCAATTCAAGAGACTAGATTATTAGGTAATGGTATACAAGACATGGAGAAGTATACATTCTTTAAGAGTGGTAAAGAAACTGGACCCCACAAATTTTGTACTGCACTTTGTCTCCAAAATTTTCTAGTATCGTCAGTGCTGTCCTTTGAACATGTGAATGAAAAACTATGCTATTTGAGGGTATATTCTAAATGGTTTAACATATCACTCGTAAACTGCCATGCCCCCACAAACGACAAGGATTATCACGTTAAAGACTCCTTTTGTGAGGATTTGTTAGAATTGTGGAAAAAATCACCCAAACATGATGTCAAAATGATTTTGGGTGATTTCAATGCACAATAAATGTTTGTGCCAACAATAAGAAGGGAAAGTCTGCATGAAGAAAGCAATGATAATGCCATTAGACTGATCAATGTTACTACATCCACAAACATGAATGTGCGGAGTCTCACCTTCCCACATAAACAAATACATAAGGACACACGGTATTCGTGTGATGGTAAAACTGCCAATCACATAGATCATATACTAATGAATAACAGGCAGAGAAGCTCCATAACTGATATAAGAGCTTACAGAGGAGCTGAGATAGGATCTGATCACAATATGATAATTGCTTCCGTTAAAATTAAATTGAAAACCTCTTGTAAGTCACAGACTGAGGAAAGATGCAAGCTGACACTGAGAAACTGAAGCAGGAGGATGAAAGATTAAAGTATAATGTGGAAATTATAAACAGATGTGATATTCTGGGAGAAGATTCTACAGAAGACATTGATAAAACAAATGCTTTTTTTTTTCTATTTGTTTTACGTCGCACTGACGCAGATAGGTCTTATAGCGACGATGGGATAGGCAAGGCCTAGGAATAGGAAGGAAGCGGCTGTGGCCTTAATTAAGGTACAGCCCCAGCATTTGCCTGGTGTGAAAATGGGAAACCATGGAACACCATCTTCAGGGCTGCCGACAGTGGGGTTCGAACCCACTATCTCCCGAATACTGGATACTGGCCGCACTTAAGCGACTGCAGCTATCGAGCTCGGTAATGATGAAACAAATGACGAAGTTTGTGAATGAATGTGGAATAGCGCGAAACAAATCATGACAACAGTAGCAATGAAAGTGATTCCAAAAGGTGTTAGTAAGAAAAAGAAATGGTTTGATGAGGCATGTCAAGATGCAGTCAATGAAGCGGAAATATGGCAATATAAGTGGCTGCAGTCTAATAAGAATGTAGATGTTGAGGAACTATACAGAGAAAAACAGAAAGAATGTAGTAAATTAATTTGAAGAACGAAAAAAGTCTACCTGAGACAACCAATAGAATCATTCCAAGATGAGTACAGAAACAGGAACATCCACAAGATGTATGGAAATGTCAACACAATTAAAAAAGGATTTCAACCAAGATTGAGTATTATGAGAGATAAGTCTGGAAATTTAATTGCTGATCAGGGCAAATTATCAAATTACTGTAAGCAATACTTCGATTCCTTGCTGAATAGTGATGATCCATAAATCTGTATTGGTAAACCATCTAGATCCCCATCAGAAGAACAAATACCAGAGCCATCATATCAAGAGGTATTACAAAGTATTAAACATTTTAAAAACAATAAAGCTTCGCATTGTGACAACATTCCTGCTGAGCTTATTAAATACAGTGTAGAAAGATTGCATAAGTACATATATAAGAACATTGTAAGGATATGGCACGATGAAGTTATTCCAAAGAATGGCAGGAATCACTTATTGTCCCAATTCATAAAAAAGGAGATAAGGAAGAACTTCAAAATTATTGTGGTTTATCTCTTGTAAACACGGCCTACAAAATTCTGTCTTTTATTCTTTTACAGCATTTAAAACCATTTGCTGAAAATGTTAATGGGGACTATCAGAAAGGTTTTCGTAGTAACAGATCCAATACAGACAACATATTTGCAATTAAGACTATTAATGATAAGGTGTGGGAACATAAGGAGTTGGTTCATTACCTCTTTATAGATTTCTTCAAGGCATATGATTCAATCCAGAGAAAAGGGCTGTGGAACATCATGATGGAGTTTGGCTTTCCCATAAAATTAATTAACATGTGCAAACTGTGTATGGATGGTAATGTTAGCCGTGTTTTGCTCAAGGACAGAACATTAAGTTCCTTCCAGAATAAAACTGGTCTGAAACAAGAGGATGCACTATCTCCTCTTCTATTCAACATTGCATCATAGAAGATTATCAGGAAATTAGCTCTTGTACCTGCTGGCATCACATTGGGGAGACAACAAAGTCCATGCACATGTGGATGATATTGTTCTTATTGGCTGCAATTAATTAGAAATTAGGCAGTTATTTGTGGAACTAGATGAAATGGCAGCAAAAATTGGCTTACAGGTAAATGATAAAAAGACACATTACATGGTTGTGCAGAGACCAAGTCATGAGGAGGTTGACAGATTGCCTTTGAAGATTGGAAAATATATATTTAAAAGAGTAGAGGAGTTTAAATTCCTTAGTGTATTAATCGATGAGCAAATCCGAAGACAACAGGAACACCAAGCTAGAATCAAGAATGCAAATAAGGCATTTCACTCTATGAGCCCTATATTAGGCTCCAAGTTTTTAACAAGGAATGCAAAAATGATTATCTACAATACAATCATTCGACCAGTACTTCTATATGGTTCTGAGACCTGGAGTATAACCAAGAAAGAGCAGCAGCAGTTGCAAGTCTTTAAGAATAAAGTTTATAGAAAAATATTTGGCCCATGGTTCGATTCTATCTCGCAAAGCTGGCAGAAAGTATCTAAATTATTCTTTGCTATTTGCTTTACATCGCACCAACACAGATAGGTCTTATGGCGATGATGGGATAGGAAAGGCCTAGGAGTGGGAAGGAAGCAGCCATGGCCTTAATTAAGATACAGCCCAGCATTTGCCTGGTGTGAAAATGGGAAACCACGGAAAACCATCTTCAGGGCTACCAACAGTGGGGTCCGAACCCACTATCTCCTGGATGCAAGCTCACAGCTGCGCGACCATAAATGCACGGCCAACTCGCCCGGTAAAAGATCTAATCATGAGATTTACACCCTCTCTCAATACACCATAATGGGTGTAATAGAATCCAACAGACTGCGCTGGGCTGGACATGTACTGAAGATACAGGATAACAGTGCACCAGTAGATCTATACAAGGGATGTCTTAGTGGGAAAAGACCTTCAGGAAGACCCTGAAGCACCTGCAAGAAGGAGATCAACAAGGTATGCCGGACCCTCCAAATTGATAACTGGGAAGAGCAAGCTCAAGATCGAAAAGGATGGAAGAGGATTGTGAGATCGGCACGGGAACTTCGCGTCCCTCAGAACCCTACGGAGTGAGTGAGCGAGTAATTTATGACGATGTGCAACAACAGGAAGTTATATACTGTTACCTCAATAAGTTTTGAATTTCAATCAGTCCTGTAACTTCAAGTGAACTGATTTCTGGTCAATTTTTCACTATTATCTTCAAGCTACTCCCTTAAGCCCAAGAGTGTACATTTTCACTTTACTCCTGGTTGCCTCCCCACACTTGGCAGCCAGCAGTTACCTTCACTCCTGCTTGGAGGGGAGGCAGTAATACCTATCGCTGCACCTACCTTCACCACTCTTTTAAGCCAGACAGTACAGGCAAGTGCTGGTAGTCCTGCTCTTAAACGCTCAGGTGAAATAGAAGGAAGTTTTACTTTGTAAGTGGAAAACAAACACATTCAATCAGTATTTTGTGGACTGCGAGTGTGTACAGAAGAAAGCCAGTAAAGGAAAAATTACAATCAGGAGAATTTATTGCAGTCAGACATCAATACTGGCAACCTAATTAGACAAACATGGGATAAGTTTTCATGTATTATTGAAGAAACTTCAAAAATATCTGTCTGAAATGCCCAGTGCAATACTTGTGACAAGATAATGAATACTGCATGGGGCATTAATGGTTTACTGCACCATGTGTAGCGAAGAAAAGAAAGAAAGGAAGAATATTTTAAGTATATTCCAAGAAAATAAGGAGCTCATTTGAGGAAAAGGGTGGAAATGTGTGCAAAATATCTTAGGTCATTTACCACAATCAAGGGTGCGGGATTATAGAATTTAGTCAGATATTACCTAATATGATGCTTTGAATATTCATGAAGTTACGCCTTCACGAATTACAGTTTCTCATCACGCAGAAGCTATTTGTTTTACATCGCACCGACACAGATAGGTCTCACGGTGACGATGGGACAGGAACGGCCTAGGAATGGGAAGGAAATGGCCGTGGCCTTAATTAAGGTACAGCCCCAGCATTTGCCTGGTGTAAAAATGGGAAACAACGGAAAACCATCTTCAGGGCTGCCGACAGTGGGATTCGAACCCACTATCTCCCGGATGCGAGGTCACAGCAGCGCGCCCCTAACCGCATGGCCAACTCACCCGGTTCACACAGAAGCTTGCGTAGATGAAGTTCGAGCAAGCATGATACCAAGCGTCCTTAAAGCTACTGAAGAGAGTAATTATTGCTCGACCACTGCAGACCTGTGGACTGACAGCTAAAAAGAGCATCATTAGTTTCATTACAATGCACTATATAACAAAAGATTGGTTGCCGAGAAAATACCATATAATCCTGAACACCACCCGCACTTTTTCCCCAAAATATTGGTTCTAAATCTTAGGTGCAGGTCATATTCAAGCCGTTCATTCTCGTAAATATTTACTACATTTACATGGAGTATTGAAATAGATTTGAATATGGTTACCGTACTCAATATACCACATGTAAACGGGCATTCAGGTCTTATTGTGTTTTAGTTGCATTCTAGAAAACAAGATCGATTTTTTCTCAATACGGTTACAGTGGCATGTAAAAGCGAAATGTAAGGTAATGAAATACGGTAAATCAAAGTTTATGCAGTAAATATGAAAGCTGCTGCTGCTGCTGCTGCTGCGGATGCTCGATCATCATTTATTTCACAAGTGTTGCTGGCATGCTGGGTGCGCGAATAGCTGATCTTGCAGGATATCGTACTTTGCAAGAGTTGAGACTGTTGGTTACGGAAGTCTACCTCGCTCACATTCAAGTTCTATATCTGTCCCGTGAAAGTACTGTCTTGATAGTAAGCGATGGATTCAAAACAGCGTCTGTGGTCATTTACTGTGCGTGAGAAACTTAAAAGTTGTAAGCGAAGCTGAAATATACGGAAATAGTGCCATTGGCAAAAATTATGATATTGATGAATCATATATTTGTGATTGGCAGAAGAAGGAAAAACTTCTAAAAAGTAACGGCGATCACAGAGCGTTCCGTGGGCAGAGTGCAGTGTTTCCGGAAATTGAAAAACGACTCCACAAATTTGTGATAGAAAAAAGCGAGTTAGTGAAATGTGTCAATTGAAAGCACTAGAGATCTCAAAAGAACTCAAAACACAGGGTTTTACTGCAAGCCGTGGATGGATCCAAAACTGTTATCAGAGAAGGTGATTGTGCATTCGGGGACGTACGTCTATTCCACAATGTCTCCCTGCGGCGTATAAAGAAAAATTAATGGCCTTTCAGCGTCACATTATTCATTTGAGGAACCAAAATTCTTATTTGTTGTCGCAAATTGGGAATCTTGGCCAGACACCTGTCTATTTTGAAATGCCGTTGGAAATTACAGTGGATACAAAGGGTTCTAAAAGTGTAACCATCAGAACAGGTGGCAACGAAAAGCAACGATGCACAGTAATGTTATGCGTATTAGCGGATGGAACCAAACTCCCTCCATATGTGGTTCCAAGAAGGAAAACACTTCCGAAAGGAAACTTGCCGTCCGGTGTTACTGTTAGAACACACGAGTCCGGCTGGAACGACAGTGCGTTAGTTGAGGACTAGGTGAAGTGCATTTGGCAACGTCGCTTTATTAAAAAAACAAAACATACTTGTGTTGGACAGTTACCGAGGACATACAACTGACGCCGTAAAAGATATGATGAGGAAAGAAGAAACCGATCTTGTGATAATTCCTGGAGGACTCACTTCTATTCTACAGCCGTTGGATGTGTGCGTGAACCGGCCTTTCAAAACTGCAATGAAACAGCTGTACAACCAAATGGATGTCTGATGGTGATCATGCGTTAACACCAACCGGACAAGTGAAGAGGCCTGAAGTGCGACTAATATGCAGCTGGATCAAGACCGCATGGGTGTGCATTCCCTGTGATCTAGTGTCCAAAAGCTTTAAGAAATGTGGAATTTCAAATTCAGTGGACGGTAGTAAGGACGGCTATTTATGGAAAGATGCCAGCGAGTTCCTATGGTGAAACTTCAGATGACGACGGTGAGTTGTGAATGATCTGTGTATTGGACTGATTTTATTTACGATTTTTGTGATGATTTTATTAACTGTAAGTTGTTTAAATTTATATTTGTGGTATATTTGAAGAAAATTACATAGGTATGCAAGTTATTTTATTTTTTATCTTTTTCCGTATGTTGCCGTCTCAATTTATGGTGCGGGTCTTATTCGGTGGTGGGTGGTATTCGGGATTATAT
The DNA here is from genome assembly GCF_040414725.1 of Anabrus simplex. Lineage (NCBI taxonomy): Eukaryota > Metazoa > Arthropoda > Insecta > Orthoptera > Tettigoniidae > Anabrus > Anabrus simplex. Next base: position 805,637,546 of record NC_090266.1, read on the forward strand.
GGTATGTTAGGGTGTACTGTTCTCCCCGACTGTCCTAAAACTAATGTTAGAAAGGAGTTAGAATTCCGGTTGTTTACAACTAGGTATTTCTCAAGAGAATTTGAAGAAAATTGCATTTGTTACAGATCAGGGCATTAAAATTACATACAAACATCTCCGCTATGCTGTGCACATCCCCAATACAGTATTAAGGCATGTACTGGATGAGTCTTACCCGAAAGATAAAATAGCTGAAACAAATGAGGTGTTGCACACCACCTAAACTATTTTATCGTACTTCAAAAGAAGAGCTCTGTGCTGTCAATTTCGGTCTGCACTGAAACAATACTCTCTGGAATAGTTATGTGAACATGATAGAGTCTGTTCATTCCCAAGTAAAGGATATAATAACAATCCTATAGGCCTACACAGGAAATACCAGAGAAAAAATAATAGGCTATGACGAAAATGTACCTGCTCAGCTCATTTCTTTCTACAGCCTTTCAGGGAAGCTACAAAGGTTTTAGAAGGAACTTTACTGCTGGGCTACTATGGTTTCATACATTGCTATCACATAGTACTGTTGAAGATGGAAATGCCAAGTTAAAATTATATTTAAATTCACTGTTAATATTTTTGGATAATTAATAAGCTGTTGCATTTACTTTGTAAGAAAGATGAAAAATAAACAATAATACAAATACATAAACAAATATAAAATGTCAAATTAATTTTTCAGATAACAGTGCTTCTGAAATAAACTGGCAACATCTTTCTGAATCGAAAGTTAAAAATTTATATTCTTCACAAAGATGCCACAATTTTGATGCCTAGTTACTTTTCCCCAAAGAAGTTGCCCCAGGATGAAAGGCAATAACTCCATACAACTGTGCATGAAATATGTACAAAATGTAGGCCTAATGCTTCACTCTCTGAGAAGTCCAATATTCTCTCTACAAACATTTAATGTTTAGCATGATCTCTTATTAACATCATCATCAATGCAACTACAGAGCCAAGGGAAAAAAGACTATTTACAGACTGGGCAAGAGATCTACCAGATCATAATGAACTTGATCGATACATAAATTTATATCTGCAGGTTGATGATGATCATTTATTTCAGCAGTGGAGAAACAGCAGAGATGCACTGAAAGTGTCCCAAGTGGGAGAGATTTCAGCTATTCAGTGCTCTTAGTAAGAGATGAATGGTCTAACCTAGGTCCAGAGAGGGTTAATGACCATATGGTTACCCATGGAAACATAACTGAAAACTGGCATTAGTTATCATTTGTTATCTATGTTTAAGTTCATCAATTTAGTTTGTATACATAATTGTTTTTTGCAAGTTGCTTTTATGTAGCACCGACACCAATAGGTCTTATGGCGATGATGGTACAGGAAAGGGCTAGGAGTGGGAAAGGGCTAGGAGTGGGAAGGAAGTGGCCATGGCCTTAATTAAGGTACAGCCCCAGCATCTGCTTGGTGTGAGAATGGGAAACCATGGAAAACCATCTTCAGGGCTGCGGACAATGGGATTTGAACTCACTATCTCCCGAATGCTGGATACTGGCTGCACTTAAGCGATGCAGCTATCGTACATGGTTATTTGTTTGTTTAAAGGAGTAGTATATATTATAATTACTTCACCCATGTACACTTATTTTATTTGTTCACTAGGCTACCCCCCTCCTATGACACCAACAGTCCTGGTGGGCCATGGCCAACCAACCAGCTGTTGATTAGCCCGAAGGTCTGCAGATTATGAGGTGACGCGTGGTAAACTCGACAAATCCTCTCCTGCCGCATCTTGGCTCTAGACCAGGGCCAGTATCTCACTGCCAGATAGTTCAAATGTAAACACATATGCTGAGATGACCTTGAACCAGCTCTCAGATCCAGTTAAAAATATATGACCTGGGTGGTAATCAAACCTGGGGCCTCCGGCTAAGAGGCAGGCACGCTACCCGTACATCACGTTCTTTCACTGATGTATTAATATTATATGGAGATGTACTGGTTTGTACATGAAGAACAATAATTTTTGTTATGCTTTTTTAAAATATTACGGTTACGAGTTCTCTTCAGTTACTATATATACTATAGATACTTGCATTGTCATAACATTTCTATGTATTTTAATATATTAATATGAAAATTAAAAAAGTATAAGCGAGTCGTGATTATTTTTTCTATAGAAGAAAGAATATTTTTTTAAAAACAGTGAATATTACACACAGTATATCATGGACGAAAATGGTTAGTACATAGAGAATAAAACAGAACGCTCCATTTTGATTATTTAGAAAACTGATATAATATAATAGTTTTGAGATCTTCTCAGTTACTTTGTATGAGGGTCGAGTCAAGTCATGGCATCTATTTTTTTTCCTCGCAAACACGAGACAACACGGAAAATCTAAGATATGCATTTGGAAATATAGGGCATGTACTTATGCAAAGTGCCTGAAGACAAATTCTGACTTCAGGAGATTCTCGTAGGAAAGTGACAGAACACAGGCCATTGGTAAACACTGTTTTATTATGGTATAGACACAGCAAATACACAAGAAAAGGACAGGTCTCCACTGGTTACAGACCTTCAAAATAATCACCCAAGGTTTCCACTGTGCATTGCCAGTGGTGGGACAGGCGCTGAATACCATTCGCTGCATGTGTATCGCTAACGTGTGACACCTCTCTCCGAAATGCAGTTACGTTGTCCTCTTTGTTAGCAAACCGTTGTCCACGTAATGGATTCTTGACTTTGAGGATTAGATCAAAGTCAACTCTGCATGGCATTGGTGTGCATTTCTGCCGCGGAGAACTGCTATTTTAATATACGACTTCCATTTTGTAACGCTCTCACTCACACACTGAACTTGGGGGCATGCTTAGACCCACACTGTTGTTTACATACACCATCTAGTGGCATCATACGCAGGTACATACCGTACGTTTCCAAATGCACATCTTAGATTTTCCATGTTGTCTCCTGTTCGCGAGAAAAAAAATAGTTGCCATGAATTATGACTTGACCTACATATATATACTAGAGTTGCAATCATCACATCACAATGTATTTTAATATAATAATTGTTATTAAAAATAAATGGGCACAACATTTTATGTTACTTCAAAGAGCGCAGCACACTTGTGTTATGTTTTAATAATGATAGTGCAAGCAACTAATGTCACACTTGCTTACATGCTCCACTATATCAACTATAGTACTATGCGATCGCATTTCGTCTTGGCCAGGACAGGAATTCCCATCCTGCCCCAGATTGAAACAACTTGCTTGCTCTAATGTAGTACTCCTGACTCTTTTCCTGCCTGGCCAGTCAAGCAATAGTAAGCAGTACAGACAGTAGAAATGAACAAGCCTCCTTAAGCCATCATGGCTGGACTCACAGTATCAAATTTTGTTTACATAATTTGTGTTGTCTGAAATGACCACATTCAGACTTGCCTCAAGTAAAATCAAGTTTTAGTGAATTTCTTGCAATTTTTTTTTTCCAGTTTCAATTCTTCTCACTTAATTTTTTGATGATATCAATTTCTAATTCATTTTTATTGTTTAAAAAAGTTAATTGTTCAATTAACTTGTCCTTTGGATTGTATAACTTGTATAATTAGTATTTATACTACAGTATTAATGATACATGAATTTGCTAAGATTGGAAATAAATATGGTTGCACAGTGCAACTGGTGTTGAACAGCATATGAAACAAAGTATCTTTACTCAATTCATTGATTAAGTTTAACGAATATACAGCGAGTGTAATTGTGAACTGCCCCAGGGTCTACGTGACAGCAGTAGCAGAGCGCATAGTGTGACGGTTTATGTTTTATAGCAATAGAATGAATAACAGAGAGAGAGAGAGAGAGAGAGAAGGGGGGGGGGGGGGGGCAAACTCTGTAGCTGTGTGCCAGTGTAGTTGTATAAGCAAGTATTAATTATTAAATCTTAAGAGTAAACACTACCAGCTGTGTGATCATTTGCCTCCCCACCTTCACGTTACACGATTATTATTATTATTATTATTATTATTATTATTATTATTATATCCTACCACGCGCTAACAGAAATGAGAACTGCTGTTAAATGCTGAAATATTGGAATGATTACACAAGGATTTCATGACAATAAAGGAAGATGCTAATTAATTAACTACACTACAATTCTAAAACTCCACTTAGGCAAATCCTAATTACAAATTAATAGGAATAACAGGTTAAGTGAAACAAAAGAAATGTAGTTAAAACTAAATACTTAAGGATGGAACATATTATACAAGTCATTACACGTCTAGGTTGTTGTTAATATCATACACTTCAACAATTACGTTTTGTTAGTTTACAGGGGAAAGGTGCAAGAAATCACAACACATCGACCATTGTGTCATCGCCAGGTATTTTAGCAGCTCCATAATGTTGACATCCAACTACTCATTCCGTGCATAACTTAGGTCACAATTCCAAGGAAAAGCTTCCCTGTATTGAGCAAAATTAAGGTATTCCTATGTAGAGGTTCACTGGAGACTTTTGTAAAAAGATTTGTCAATGATTAGTTTTTAAAGAAAGTTGAGAGGGGAGTGATTTACTTAAGACTATACACAGAGTTTTTGCGCGCTCACTTTTCATTGTCAACCTACAAAGTTTTCAGACCAGAACCTCTCAGACTAAGAGAAATTACCTTGGAACGAAACAAGGAAGGACGAGTAACAATGCTTTGTGAATAATGCCCATATAACCCATAGAAAGCAAAGCTAATCCAATTTCTATACAGTCTAAGCTTACATCCAATGCTTACATGACCTTCAAAAATGTAGCTCAACCTATAAAAATATGAAGGTAATCCAACTTCATGATAACTAACAGAGCCCGTCCATCTATTTTATTATAGGAGAAGCTATTGTGATAATTCTGTCAGTTGGCTTGTGCAGCTAATATTTTGTGCTCTATTCCTGGTAGCCTCTAAAAGGCACAGTATACTAAATAAAATAAATTTCACTGGATTTCTATGGTTATCACAAATCACCTTTTATTTTCAGAAGTTGCATCTGATCACAAGAAATCACTGAAGCTCTAGTTGGGAAAAAAATAAACATGTTATGTGATGAAACCACAGACAGAATGGGTCGTTGTGGTTTTGTTGTTCTGTTCCAAGTGCCAAAGCAAGTGAGAAGAAATGATTCATTGCTGGAATGAAATACGAAGGGCGTACTATATTGTCTTACACTTCCTTTTTTTTTCTACCCAAACGAAGTACATTACACATGTTACGTCCACCTTCTCAACATAATCGCCTTGTAACTGTATGGCACTTTTGCCATCGATGTGTCAGTTTCTCCAGACCTTCCTGAAACCATTATTTTGCAGTGCTGCGTACCCATGCCTTGACAGCTGTGTCCAGTTCTTCAAAATATGGAAAATGGCGACCACGCAGAGGTCTCTTCGTATTCCCGAACAGGTGATAATCACTTGGTGCCAACTAATGGCACTGTTCAACATTTCTTTGGCGGTGGACTGCCCCTATGCTTCCATTGCATCGATTGTTGTTTCGTTTGTGGCTCATGGTAATGAAGCCATGTCTCATCACCAGTCACAAGCCTAGCGATGAAGTCAGCTGAATCTTGATCATGGCGTTGCAAAAGTTCTCTGCACATGTCCACATGCCTCTGCTTTTCGTCTGCAGATAAGAGTTTAGGCACCCACGTGGATGATCTGCTGCAGGGTTTCGACTAATTCCCGTGGCTGCCCCCATTTCTGTAAATGTGATGCACTTGTTTCCTTGGATGGCCTGTTCGACCCAGGCAATGTTGGCTGGTGTTGACACTGTCACATTCCTTCCAGAACTGGTTCCCTTGTCCACCGATGTGCGCCCTGTTTTCCAACCTTCACTCCAGTTGTAAACTGTTTTCCGTGACAGCGCATGTTCTCCACAGACTGCCACCAAGGGCCGATTAATTTCTGCAGTGGTCACCCCTTCTTTCCATAGGTACCAAGTCGTATAGCGCTGTTCCTGAGGTTGCTTTCCATGTTGTCAGCTCCTACACTGACAGTGTTGTTATGAAATGAGTTCATTCGTAGGCCCCTGTGCGTGTGCTGCTACCAAACGGTGGAACAAGACACTAGTTACACATCACCACCCTCAAAAGTGAAATGTGAACCATACTAGGAAGTACAAAAAATAAAGTGTAAAACAATATAGTATGCCCCTCGTACCTTGAATTCGGAAATGCTACAAACTCTTCTTGTGCTGTGTTAGATACATCGCGTTATCACAGCGTGCAATATGATGCTATGAAAGTATTTGTAAGTGATAGTGCTCCATATATGACTCTTTGTTATGAAACACTGAAGGTCATCATTGCAGATCAATTGCTCCATGTGCAGTGTTGCGCAAACAAACTCTGCCTTGTGGTACTTGTTGGACAGCAGCTATGTCTGACTTAAATCAGGTTGTAACAAGTTGACCTCCTTAAGCACAATGAAGCGCAAATGTAACTACTTGCACTTTCTGAAGTCAAAAAAGGGAACTTGAAAGCAGCAAAATTTTTTCCATCGCTGGTACTTACTCGATGGAACAGCTGGTTTGAAGCAGTCTTCTACTTAGCAAGTTGTTTTCATGATGGTGCGAATTTTGTTCAGCTACCAGACATGAGAGATGTTAGTAACAGTGGTGTTACATTCCTGTGAGGCTTGACAGAGATGTAAATAGGATTTATTCTGAAATCCTTTTTGTGAAAGAGTATGCTAGTGAATTTATTGAACATCTCACTCTGCTTGAGGGGTCCCAGTATCCAATCTCACATTTGCTTTATCCCGAACATGAAAGCTTGGATGCTAGTTTTGGTGCCATAATTCAAGGATGTTATTCTGAAGTAACAGAAAATGCCTTAGATAAACTCACAGCTTTAGAATGTGGTACAGGCAAAGATTTGTTTGTAAAAGCAGCCCAGTCTGCTAGAAGCAAGCTTTCTACATTGATGGCCAGTGATCCCAATCGCAAAATCTTTGAAGCCATAGTACAGATATTTTATCCCAGACATGTGCTTTTTAACAATGACAAAGAAACCAATATTCAAAAATTTCCAGGCTTTACTAACCGTCCACATCATGAAATAAGGAAGGGCTATGATTCTTTCAAGAAAATGATTGAATCTTAGTTAAAACAAAAAGAGAAGTGTGATGTAGTACAATGACTTAACTACTGTTCAACATGAACACGAACATTTCGCCAAGCGTTCTTTAGATATATTGTGGATACCAACAAACAATGTGGACAGTGAGAGTGTTTTGTCACACTACAGTACAGTTGTTACAGACAGAAGGTGTGACTTGAAAGAGTGCAATGCAGAGTTATTTACATTTGAACATTAAGTTGTGTCTCAAGTGAAATTAAGTTATTAATGTGTATTTCAACAATAGAATATTGTATAATTACCAGACATAACCATATTTCTTGATTAAAATTATCTAAATTTCTTGATTAATAATTAAAAAATTCTTGAATGAGAAGCAAAAAATTCTTAGTTACCATATGCACCCAGCTGAGCCTAGCAATACTTCCTCATACAGTCATACCTAGACCTACATTTATTATTTATAAAAGACCTGACCATTCCGCCAGGAACTCTGTCTGCCTTATAACTCCCCACACAACCCCCGACCGCTAGCATTTGGCTTGCTTGAAGCACCCAGGCTGCAGTCAGCTATCGCAGCATGCCGTACTTAGTATAATGTAACAAACAATGTAGACAATGAACGTGTTTTATCACACTATGGTACAGTTGGTACAGACAGAAGGTGAAACTTGAAGGAGTGCAAGGCATAGTTATTTACAATACTTTTGCTTTTCTGTAGGCCTAAAATGTCAAGACAAGTCAAGACAAATGTGTTGCCAATGAAGTCATATAGTCTGTAAGTAACCTGAAAAAAAAAAAAAAAAAAAAAAAAAAAAAAAAAAAAAAAAAAAAAAAAAAAAAAACCAGATGCTAAATAGGAAAAAATTAAATGCAAATTCAAAGGAAAATAGATGCTAAATTTTCAGGTCCCTAGTAATAAGACACACACAGGAAGTACCCCACAGTTAATTATAAACTCTGTACACAGCAGACAAGGTTCAATATCCAACAGCATATTTTCAGTATATTCCCATATATATTCCTACAAAATCTTACTACCATTTTCATTCCATCACAATTTTTTTAGAGATTAAAACAATACATGGCATTCTTCCTACCGATGATGTATAGATGCAGAATACATGCTTTCTTTCAATAAAATTACTTCAACGAAGACTGGATGAAATGCTGCACCCTGCACTCGACAAATCCAGTTAAGATGTAAGGGAAATCAAGAATTTTGACATGCACAAATATGCGGCTACCTAGCGGTGCAAAGACATGTCTGCTAGTCATATCAGAGTTGGATTCTTAAACCAGTTCATTGAAAACATGAACCACTGTAATACATAACTGTATTAAACTCACCTAGTTCTGTAGCTAAGTGAAGAGGTGTTTTTCCAGCATTATCCTGGGAATTTATTTTAGCTCCATTTAAAAGCAAGTACTCGCATGCCATTACAGATCCCTGAACAGAAAACACATGATCTTTCTCAGAATTCAAATTGGTATGAAAGAGATACAAACATATAAGTACATCACTCAATACTAGCATAACTCATAAATGTAAATCACACTATTTTTTTTAACAAATTAAGCCGTCATGATGTGCCAGAATTTCTGTTCGTTCAATTACGAGATATCTGATGTTTCCAAGCGCAGGATGCAGGTAGGTAATATATTACATTTGATTTTATACACAATACAGTGGTATACAGTGGTTCCCATTTAAGAACACCCCATTAAAATGTTTTTACAACTTTTTCTTTATTTTTCTACCGCTTTTCCCACACCTGTGGGGTCATGGGTGTGAAATGTGTCGCACATGTGGATTTGGCCATGTTTTACGGCTGGATGCCCTTCTTGATGCCAACCCTATATGGAGGGATGTAATCACTATTGCGTGTTTCTGTGGTGGTTGGTAGTGTAATGTGTTGTCTGAATATGAAGAGGAAGTGTTGGGACAAACACAACCACCCAGTCCCTGGGTCAGAAGAATTAATCAGACATGATTAAAATCCCCGACCCGGCCGGGAATCGAACCAGGGCCTCAACTCTGACCATTCAGCCAATGAGTTGGACAAAATGTTTTCGAAACTAAAATTATAAAATAGAATGGTTCCAAAAATAAAAGCATATTCTGTCTAATGAGTTTTATGAGAAGATTTTTAAAAATACAAAGTTCTATTCTTAAACAAAGAACATAACATAACCATTTAATATATTCATATGCCTGCAAGAAATTTTTCACATGGCTTGCTCATTCATATAGTGGGACACGCTCTTTGCTTAGAATGCTTTTCAATCATAAACTGTTTGTAGCATACCGGTATTGAGTATATTCTTTGATATTACATACAAAAACGATATGCAATCTTTCAAACTGAAATTTGTATAGAGTTAATAAGTAGTGTTAAGTTTTATGAATAATAATTCATGAAAAAGGAACATAAAGTTAGTTTTGTTCAAGGTGTTCCAAGTTGTAACATGAGAAATTATCAATAATTATTGATACAATAATGTTATCAATCCAGGGAAATGTTGACCACATACAACATGCAGTAACTTAACAAAAGAATTTTGCTTATCAGCTCTAGTACGCCTCTTCAGTGACGCCTAAACCATCAATGACAGCTGATGGCGGAGCTGTTGAGGATCCAACCAGCCTTAGGGCTGCGGACAGAACACAACAGCTCCAACTATCACGTACATAATGATGCATAAAAATTGTAGACTGGGGAAGGCAGAAGCATCAAAATAAGCAGGTAGAAGTTAAAAATGTCAAAATACACAAAAATCAAAAGAGTACTTTAGGAAAGGTTTTGAGCAACTGTGCTAGGAGTCTTCACTTTAAAGCTTCATCTACTTGGACTGATCAATTTAAGCGATATTGTGGACTGAGGTATAGAAACATAAAAGAAAAGAAATGTAGACAAGGAGCAATTGGAATCTTGAAAATTGGAGTATATTACTATCTATTATGAGAGATTTAGAGCCTAATGTCAAGTTCTGTTTTTTATTTTCTTTAAACTTACTTTCAGATAAAATGTATGCTTTTAAAGGGAAATAGTACCTTAGGGATACCAGATACGATGTAAAGAAAATATATATGCTTGCAAATACAAGCATGAATGACAAATCTGAGAATAAAATATTTCGAAGTAGTAAGTCATTTTCAAGCACTTGCAGAAAGAACAGTAATGCATTGTTGACTTATGCATTATTTAAGTAACTAACAATCAGTGGAAGCTTACAATGGCAGTCAACAACACACAATGCTCTCTAAAGTTGTCTCAACATGAACAGTTCCTGGGCAGATCATTTCAATTTATGGTAGATGAGAAACAAATACACAAGGTGGTATTATCTGATGATATTTCTATACTGTTAGCTTCATGGGATACTGAGAGTCAAGACCAAATCAACCCATTTTCACTTGGAAGTAAGGAAATTATAGTAACAATGAAAACAATATGGAAGAAAGTCACAGTTTGCAGAAAATGTCAAAGTGAGCATGCTGATGACAACCTTGAGAAATGCAGGAAACTTACTAATGATAGTATAAGCAGAGTGTAGGTAGAATTGATAAAGGGTAGGCCTCTGAATGAAATTAATTCCTAACTTCCACTGAAACGATGCAGTGTTTGGAAGTCTTTGATGGTAATGAAGAGGGTGCTTCAGTAGTTGCCAGAAGCCTCTTACAATTAGAAAACTTTACCACTAAACTGTCTAAAAAGAAAGGTGGACACTACAGTAAAACCTGCCTTCAACGGACCCTTGATTAAACTGAAACATTTGATGGTTCCGTGAATTTAGGGGTGAAAAACATGCTAAATTCCCTTCACTAAACAGAAACTGTTTTATGTGGAGAACAGAGATCAAAATACGCATCATAATGGAAAATTTCCAAATTTCAGAATGCAGTGTTTACAGAATTTTCAAGCACCTTGTGCAAGTCTACCTTATCTGCTGTAACAGATGATTCTGTAGCTAACAAGGAATGGGCAAATACATCTTCATTCTTTTGCTCTCCAACTTGCATGTTAAACTGTACGGCTAATTACAGTTGTCCAATTCTTGCTTTAAACAGATGTCAATAAACAAATGCCTGTCTTTGTCTTGGCCTTTGTCAATCAGCTTAGAATTTAGGTTTTAACTGAGCACTTCTAAACTTAGATTTCTGACAGTTCGGCAGTAGTCATTATAGCTTTGAAAGCCAAGAGTTGTGCTTGATCCCAACATGAGAGTAAAAGTGATTCATGCTAGTGAAAGAGATAAATTGAGTGTATTGCAGATGATGAAGTTCTTCAACATAGGTAAAACTCAAGTGTATGAGATTTTAAAGAAAACAGAAATTCTGAAGTGGTGGGAAAACTAGGCTAATGGAATAATAAAGAGAGAATGTAAGAAAACTGAAAATTGAGATATTAATGAAATAGAGTAGGAATAGTTTGTTAGGTTTGTTAGTGTCAGGGTAAAATATCATCGCATTTCAGATCCTATGTTACAGGAATACACTAAAAAGGTGGCTGAAAAACTAGTGGACTGAATTCAATGCATCTAATGGATGGTTGGAGAGTTTCCGCAAAAGACATCAGATTGTCTTTAACAAACTTAGTGGCAAATCGAGTAACGTCAATAGTGAGATCTTTGCCGAATGGATTTCTGAACTACTTTCCATATAATCAAGGGATACAAACCTGAAAACATATCAAACTGCGACAAAACAGGGCTATTTTGTCACATGTTATCGATAAACCGGTACAGAATAAAAAATTATGTGGTCATATTAGCAACATATTATGTATTGAAAATAGGTGGATCAATCAAATTTCCCTGTATTGTATGTTATCTCCATTCAATACGGACCAGATATGAAGTTTTTAATGTTGACCGATAAATCATCGTGTCTGAAGGGTGAGAAGTACTCGGGAGGAAAATTGTCCAAGGAAAGATAGAATGCCTTCTTATGTGGTTTTATGTCAGGTGAAGTGGAGACCCTTAGTGATCGGTAAGGCTGCTAAGCCATGATACTTCAAAAACATTGACCTATGGAACTTATTCGTTAATTGGAGGTTAAAAAAAAAGTGTGGATGATGTCACAGTTCATGAAAGAATGGTTAACAGCATTTAATGGAAGAATGAAAAGGCAAAACCAGCATGTTTTGACATTTTTGGATAACGTAAGATGTCACCCCAATATTGAACTATCAAACGTATGACTTGCTTGGTTTCCTCCTAACACCACAAGTGTTACTCAACCAATGGACATCATTCAGAATGTTCAAGTGCATTATCATACACTGTAAATGCAATTTATGCTCACCGAAATGAATCCTATGTCATCTGGCTCTGAACTAGCTAAAAACCATCTCAGTGCTAGATACAGTATTTTGGATAAGCCAAGGTGCAAAGAAATTGTTACTAGTAACAGTGACAAAGTGTTTCGGAAAAGCAGGGTTTCCAACAAAAAAAGTTATTGATAGTGAGGAAAATGAAGATGAACAGCAAGAATTACGAAACTACATTAATGAAGCTGCTTCCAATTCCAACGCCGAGGACTATGTAAACATACACAGTGATGTGCAAACCGAGACAGAAACAATGGATATAAATGGCTTAATTAAGAATTTTATAGAAAATCATAGAGGAGACAGAGAAAGATTAAGAATATGATACTGAATTAGAAGAAGAGTGTAGGCTAAAGACTTATCAAGATGCTGTGAAGAGTTAAATGAACTACAGCAATTTTCCCCATGGCAAAACGATTCTGATATGCTTCGTTTGGTTTCTCAGGCTAAAGTGTTCATGGAAAGTTGAGCGACTGAGCAGCAACGCGTGCAGAAAACGTTCCTTGACAGTTAGAAAAATTAATGAATCTTGAGTACAGTAACATTTTTCCGTTTGTTGTAAGTTTTGCTCATAGTGTATTAATTCGTAAATACAACACTGAATAAGCCGTCAGGAAAGATAGGGCTGACCAGGAGGGGAGAGGATCAAATGAGGTGGGTAGGGTTGAGGCTCTGGTCATGGGGGATTCCATTGTTAGACATGTGGAGAAAGTGTGTGGAGAAAAGGGAACCAGGGTAGAGCATTATCCAGGAATTAGCTTGAGGCAGATGTTGAGGAAAGTAGAAGAGGAGGAAGGAAAGGAGAAGGTGGTAGTGTTTCATGTTGGTACCAACAACGTAAGGCAAGGAGGTATAAGTACCAACATAGTTAGGGATGCGTGGGATCTGGTAAATGCAGCATGGGTGAAGTTTAAGGAAGCAGAGATTGTTATTAGTGGAATACTGTGAAGGAGGGATACTGACTGGAAGGTGATTGGGATTTAAATGAGACTATGGAGTGGGTATGTGGGAAACTGAGAGTGAGATTTCTAGATCCTAATGGGCAGGTAAGAGATAGGGATCTGCGTTCAGATGGCCTTCAGTTAAACTGCAGTGGTACATATAAGTTAGGAAATTAGTTTAGAAGGGTTATACGGAGGTACATTCAGGGAAACGGGGTGGTCTAGGGAATGATAAGGGTACAGGGATCTGGAAGTCAAGTAGGGATGACATAAAAATGTTAGTACTTAACTGTAAAAGTATGGTAAAGAAAGGAATAGAATTAAATAATTTAATAGATATGAACTTACCAGATATTGTAATACGAGTTGAATCATGGCTGAGAAATTATATAATGGATGCAGAAATTTTCTCACAGAATTGGAGTGTGTCTCGTAGAGATAGGATACGAATGGTAGGAGGGAGAGTATACATCCTGGTGGAAGAAGAATTTGTAAGCTATGAAAAAGTTAAAGATGACATACATGAAATTCTAGGTGTAAGGCTCATCTCGAAAGATAATAGGCAACTTGAAGTCTTTGGAGTGTACAGACCAGGAAAGGGTAAAGCTGATGCTGATTCAGAATTATTTGATAAGATAATCAGCTATTTGGGAAACGATATGGAAAGGAATGTGATTGTAGCGGGAGATCTCAATTTACCAAATGTCATTTGGGAAGGTAATGCGAACGACAGGAAGCATGACCAACAAATGGCAAATAAGTTAATATGGGAAGGACAGCTGATTCAGAAAGTGATGGAACCAACTAGAGCAAAGAATATTGTGGATGTGGTGCTAATAAATCCAGATGTCCACTACAGAGAAACCAAAGTAATAGATGGTATTAGTGATAATGAAGCTGTTTTTGTCATAGTTGAAAATAAATGTAATAGATAGGAAGGTCTTAAAAGTAGGACTATTAGGCAGTACCATATGGGTGATAAAACAGGCATAAGGGAGTTAAAAAAAAAAAAAAACTATGATCATTGGAAAACTGTTAATAAAAATGTAAACAGACTCTGGGATGGGTTTAAAGCATTTGTTGACGAAAGTGAAAACAGGTTTGTAGCTTTAAAGGATGTAAGGAATGGTAAAGACCCACTATATTATAACAGAGAAGTAAAGAGACTGAAAAGGAGGTGCAGATTGGAAAGAAATACAGTAGAAGTCTGTTATACAGAAAATTCACAACAGCAAAGTATTTACTTGCTATTGCGGATTGTCGTTATATCCGATTTTTTAAAAGAGTCGGGCGGACACCCCACACACATTAAAACTGATATGAAACGGCAATCAGTTTGTTCAAAACTTGCGTTTTCGCATATTTCCATACTACGGCTTACTCGTTAGTTATTTTTCTAATTCCGAGACAACATGAACGCATATATTCAATTTCATTCTGTAAAATTGGAGTAGTATCACTCCAGTGGCTTGTGGCAAACATTTCATTTTCTTATTCAAACAGCATCATTTAAACTAGTTTAACCTAATATATGCATCGTAAAAATATACTTCAAGCGCCGAAATTTAACCAGACGCGATAAAATACAGAGAAACCTTGTTAGGGATTTCCTCATTAAAATGATTTGGTTAACACGGCGTAAATTCGAAGCCATATTCACGGCATATTAAACCTATATAAAAATATCACACTTAGCGCATCACAGATTTTCATCACATTTTTCCTTTACAAAGTAGCCCTGAAAATGTTCTTTGTCATCCCTTGTGAAAAGAACAGATTTCCAACACAGATTACAGCCCTCGCCACAGGGCGCTGCTTTGAGAAAGTTGCACAAATTTGAGAAATGGCCTTGAATTCCTGAACTTTACAGGGTAAATTACACCTTCAGGAAAGAAGCAGTTAGCCTCAGGGAAGCTCAATTTTGCTCTTCGATTATCATTGATATTGCTGAATAACCCAGAAAGCATGTTTGTACTTGTATTTCGCATTCCTTTCAGAACTTTAGAAATTTATTGTGTGTTGAGTCACAGTGAAAGGTAATGAATATTTGTCACGTGATAGCCTGCGTACGGGTGAGGAACACAATCGTGTTAAGTTGATTAGCGTGGTCATATTATTGTATAGCCCAATTATAGATACTGAAAGAGTTATAATATTCACTTACTAATGAAGACAAAATTAAAATTCAGGAAGAGGACAAGTATCCACATTTTTCAACTGTGGCGCGTATATTGAAACTCACACCTTCGAGTTTCAACTCGAGTCGATCAAAGTGTTGATGCATTCGAGATGACGGTCAATGTACAGTGGAACCTTGATATTTCACCTTTGGAGCTAAATTTTATTTCGGGCTATTGAAATTTCAAGATATAGAGAACACCGTTTTTGAGCATGTATAGCACATAATTGAATCATATCTATCTACAGGCTTATACTGGATACATTATTGTTAACAGTATTTAAAAATATACAAACAAACTCTATGTTAAGGCATCACTTGAATTATAATGCTTATTATAATAACTTTTTAGGAGACAGGTTACAGAACATACAGTAATGAAACAAGAAACATACTTCCATTAACACCTTTGGAAAAAATCCGTTAGTCTCTTCTGTTTGTTACTGTTAAATTTTCCTCCCTTCATGTTGAAACTTCTTTTCAATACCAGGCAGCCGAGATTCATAAATGGAGCTTGTCATCCGCAACTTGGGGGATTGCTTTTGTACGTGACCTATAATTAATTCACACCAAAGAAACAACGAAGCTTCGCCGATTTCCCAATCATTAGAAGTTTTAGTTTTTCGGTTCCTGCCATATTAGATCCCAGCATCATTGTAACCCTTTCTTTACTTATTAACTGTTCCTCACAAACCACAAATGATGTTATCCACAGTTAATGTTGCACAAAATTCAAGTTAGAGTATTTTTTGCTTCAAGGGAGGAAATGTTTGCTTTGAGAAATCCAGAAATTCATGTGACCAAATTTCGAGTAACAGAGAAATAAATACACATGAAGAATAGGACAAACGGCCGGGAAATTTAAGTTACTTTGAGATACTGAAAATTCGAGTAATGGAGGTTCGAGATATCGAGGTTCGACTGTAATCCTCTCGCACATGGCCGAATTTAACCTCCAAATAATTCATGGTCAAAGAGTGTGAACAAAAAAACAACGTTAAATAACCTACTGGTCCGAAATATAAAATATGACTCTACATCCCAATAACTACTTTCGCGATTTTCGGAGACACTGATGTACCGGAATTTATTCCCGCAGGAGTTGTTTTAAGTGCCAGTAAATCTAACGTATGTGAGCACCTTCATCTACCACCGGACTGAGCAAGGATCGAACCTGCCAAGTTGAGGTCAGAAAGCCAGTACCTCAACCGTGCGAGCCACTCAGCCCAGCGCGGCGTATGTTGAGATGTATCACATTCTTACTTAATTTCAGTACATAATATTAAATTACTCGCTTCACATCCGTAGGTTTAACCTCAAAGTGCCCTACACGTGACCCCTGGGTGGTGCTAAGAAAGCAACAACATTGGCAGCCAGACAATCCTTGGGATCTCCTGGCTTAAAACATATCACAATGGCATGTGATGTGTTAGCCATACGCTAAATAAATAAATAAATAAATAAATAAATCGACTGTTTACTTCAGCCTTTATTTCTCTTTCATTTTCGACTTGTGTTTACAGAACAAAAGTCAATGAGTATTACTAATCGATTCTGACATTCCCTTTGAGTTTGAATGTCGGTGAGACAGCTCACTAGTGCACACAGCATGAAAACTAAACTGACGATAACTGTTCACATTCATTGTAATCGCTGGAGTCCATAAATGTTGATTATGGAAATAATAATGCACGCTTAATCACTCGTAATAACAGATGCATCAGTGATGGGGCTCCAGCTATAACCGAAGGATTATACACAGTTTAATATAAGAATCTTCAAGAGACATAAAAATCTATCGTTACAACGGAGTTATCGCTATATGCCGTACTCGCAATAGTGGACTTTTCTACTGTTGTTAGAAATGGTGGTGGAAGTAAGGAGAAATTGAAGGAACTTACTAGGAAATTGAATCTAGCAAAGAAGTCAGCTAAGGATAACATGATGGCAAACATAATTGGCAGACATACAAATTTTAGTGAAAAATAGAAGGGTATGTATAGGTATATAGGCAGAAACAGGTTCCAAGAGAGACATTCCAGGAATCATTAATGAACAAGGGGGGTGTTGATGCAAGTGTAATGGACTAGTATAACTTGGAAACAATTTTCTAAACCCATGGGTAAATAGTGAAATATTGAGCTCGATTAGTTATTAATTTTTTTGTTAGTGGCTGTACGTCGCACCGGCACAGATAGGTCTAATGGTGACGATGGAATAGGAAAGGCCTAGGAGTTGGAAGGAAGCGACCGTGGCCTTAATTAAGGTACATCCCCAGCATTTGCCTGGTGTGAAAATGGGAAACCATGGAAAACCATCTTCAGGGTTGCCGACAGTGGGGTTCGAACCCACTATCTTCCGGATGCAAGCTCACAGTCGCATGCCTCTAACAGCTCGGCCAACTCACCCGGTTGATTAGTTATTATTATCATTATTATTATTATTATTATTATTATTATCATTATTATTATCATTATTATTAATACTATGACTTGTGAGGTGTGGCTAGTCCGGCCCTGTGGTGTAAGGGGCAATGCGTCCGCCTGTTACCCGGCGGCCCCGGGTTCGCTTCCCGGCCGGGTCAGGGGTTTTTAATTGTAATGATTAATATACCTGGCCTGGGGACTGGGTGTTTGTGACGTCCTTAATGTTCCTTTCCTCACACACAACATTCCACACTATCGCCATTCCAATAACACGCAGGTTCATACAATATGGTGCCAGTAGGGGCAAAAGATCCACATGGGTCGACACCCCGAACAAATAACATTTATAAAAGAGGTGTGGCTATGAAGTTGTTTACGTCTATTATTATTATTATTATTATTATTATTATTATTATTATTATTATTATTATTATTATTATTATTATTATTATTATTATTTACGTAGTTATGTATAGATTTTATTTGGTATAAATTGTGGTCGTACCATTTATTATTTGTGTGTTGCATGATCTGTCTTGTGTAACAAAACATGTGAGGTTATGTCACAACAAGTCTGGTGTATGTATATTAAGAGTTTATTTAATGTAAGAACATGTAATGAATAGTATATAATTTATTATTACCTGTAAATATGATGTATACATCCAATGTAACGTTGTGTAACATAGGGTAAGGGTCCAGAACAATTGATCTTGTCACTGGACCTGTATAGAATGTTCTGTTCATTTGTAAATAGATTTGAGAAAATGTATTGTGTCATACGTTTCTAGAAGCCTGGCCAGGCAAGGTATATAAAGAGATGGTGTAGAGTTGTTAGCGAGTGTTAGTGAAAATCGTTAGTTGAGTGTGTGAACTCATGTTGTGATTTTGATGTGCTTGTAGTTGGCTGGCAGGCTAATGTGGCAGTCTTCTTATTCTTCTTCTTCTTCTTCTTCTTCTTCTTCTTCTTCTTCTTCTTCTTCTTCTTCTTCTTCTTCTTCTTCTTCTTCTTCTTCTTCTTCTTCTTCTTCTTCTTCATATGTACATCATTTTATTTTTCTCAGTATGTCCATTATATGCATTTTCATTGTTCAATTATTTTAGCACAGACCTACATCAGTTAACCAGAAACATATCTTTAACAGTAACATTTGAGTGTCCCTTTAGATTCAGCTGAAGACAGGTTTAACTGTACATTTGATACACGTATAAGAAAACGTTACTTAATAAAGTCATTGGTTTTACATTCTAATATCTACTTTTACAATTTTCAGGGTCACCTAAGTACCAGAGTTTTGTCCCACAGGAGTTCTGTTACATGCTGATAAATCTATCAACATAAGGCTGGTGTAGCCTATTTGAACACCATTTACAATCAGACTGAGCCAGGACTGAACTCACCAATTCTGGGTCAGAAGGCCAGTATTTCTGGACATTGTTTCTCTTGAATAGTATGTTCACAAATGGCTTTGTTACTGTAACATTATTTTTCTGGAGGGAATACTTAAATCTTAATGTTCCTTGCGTTAAATTTGTGATTCAAGCATTGAGAGGGAATCAATATACTACCTGATCAAAAGTAATCAGACACCCCTGTGTGATGTGGAATTGAATCCTAGATGTCACAGGAGGTGGAGCTGCCAGTATAAAATGAAGCGGGAAGTACTGTGCTGTCAGTAGAGAAGCAGTAACAGCAGAATGAGCTGGTCAGGAGAGATGTGACCTTGAACATGGACTAGTCATTGGATGTCACCTGCGTAACAAATCTATCAGGGACTTTTCAACCCTTCTAAAACTGCCCCAGTCGACACCATTAGTGATGTGCTTGTGAAGTGGAAACATGAAGGAACAACTGCAGCTAAACCAAGACCAGGCTGACCTCATTTAATGAAGGAGAGGGCTGTCGAGCATTGCAGAGGGTAGTTGCAAGAAATCAGACAAAGGAATCACTCGTTTCAAAGTGCTACCAGCAGTCCAGCCAGGACAATGACTGTGCGTCAAGAGTTGAGAAGAATGGGGTACAATAGTCTACTTGCTGCTTATAAGCCAAACATTTCTGTAGTCAATGCTAAGCGACACTTCAGGTGGTGTAAATAGCTACGCCAATGGACAATGGATGACCGAGAATTAGTGATTTGGAGTGATGAATCATGCTATACCCTGTGCCAATCCGATGGAAGGGTTTGGGTTTGGCGAATGCCTGGAGAACGTTACATGCAATCGTATGTAGTGCCAACAGTGAAGTATGGAGGAGGTGGTGTTATGGTATGGGAGCGTTTTTAATGATTAGGGTGTAGTCCCCTTATTGCGCTTAAGAAAACTCTAAATGTGGAAGGATATGAAGACATTTTAAACTATTGTGTACTGCGCACAGTAGAGGACCGGTTCGGAGATGACTATTGTTTGTATCAGCATGCCAATGCACCCTGTCATAAAACTGTATCTGTGAGGCAATGGTTTGTGGACAATAAAATTCCTAAAATTGACTGGCCTGCCCAAAATCCTGAACCCAATGGAACACCTTCGGGTGAGTTAGAATTTCAAATTTGTTCCAGACCCCAGCGTCCAATATCACTACCTTCTCTGGTTTCAGCTCTTGAGGAAGACTGGGCTGCCATTCCTCTACAGGCATTCAGATGCCTCATTGAAAGTGTCCCCAACTGAGTTACAGCCGTCATAATGGCAAAGGGTGGACCCACCCCATACTAATGTCCAATAATAAGGAAAGTAACATGGGTAAGTCCAAGTGCAAATCCAAATAGGTGTCCAGATACTTTTGATCAAGCTGTGTATATTCTTTAAGAGGTCTAGAAAATCATGAATGATCTGGAACATTTTATGTGAGTAATAAGTTCAGATATATTAAATTTGCATTCATATTTGATCTCTTACATTTAGGACAAAGAGTAGTATAACCTCTTCTATCTTCACTATCATCATCTGTATTGGTCCGATATGTTATTCCACACATGCAACTCTCAAGTATATAATGTGAAGCATCTCCTCTCTTAATCCCCAACTAAGCTTTACTGGCTTACATTTATCTGTACAAAATTAAGTGACTTACTGCCACAGAAATCACCATCATCAATTTCGTCTAGCAAAATTATATTTTGCAATGCACAGACAGAAGATAATCGTCAGCTAACCTGTACTCTGTTGCAGTTATATACAGCAGTCTGATTCTGGAAGCTGATTTGATAGCAGTACCACTATTTATAACACTCAACCACGATGTAACCAGGAAACGATAGCAAAATCTACTCAAGGTCGATGTCGGCAGATTTCACTGAAACTAGCAGCCATAAGCAGTAACACAAGATTTTTGTACATAGCTCACATTCCAATAAAGTTGCTGAATGTAGTGGTACACAAGTAAGGTTCAAGGGAGCTACACCAGTTTTACTATTTTGCATTCTTCATATTTTCTCATGTTTTGCAATCTCGTGTACTTCTTACATAAAGAGTATATTCTATCCAGCATCACTACTGAAAACTGTGTATGAAAACAGAACTTCATTCCAGGTTTGGCATTTGAATTTCATGCTTATGTAGTTCTGGAGAGTGTACCACGTGTTGTATTTGACTTAAATACCTCAAAGATGCAAAACAAAAAACTTACACTGATAATAGCTTGATGGATAGGACTGCGATTCATGTCTTCAGCATTACACCAATTCTTATCTGCTCCAACAGCCAAAGCTTGGCACATCACAGGTAGATTGTGGGCAGCAGCTGCCTTGTATAGGAGGAGGTCAGGATGCAGTTTTGTGATATCTTCTTCACCTGGAAAGTTATGTATTCTATGAGGAACAGAAACACTAAGCAATAATCATTAATTAAATGAAATCTGAATAATACATTACATCAAAACACAAATCGAGAAATAATCTGAAAAATATTTTCAGTCATGCTTAACTGCCATAAACCATCATAATTACTACCAAGACAGGTTGGGTTAAACTGATGTAGGATTCAACAAGGAATATGTCTAACACAATGCAGATCAGGTTATGAACACCTAGTATAAAAGAGTAAGACAAGAAATATTTACCATATACACAGGGCGAGACCAAACTCCACCGATAAACTTTATGAGTTGACTTTGTTGTACATTTTCCAACTAACTCATTCCTGGTTGCCAGCGTTTCGCCCCAGTGCGCCAAGTTGGGCTCATCAGTTGGTAAATAGCACACCCACCAAGACGCATGGCTAGTGCATACCGTGGAGGCCGCTGCGTAGGCTACTTGGAGCCACTGGTAGATTCAATGCACTATGAGAGACCATAACGGACCATTTATATTGGTTTTATAAACTTTATGAGGTTTTTCAGGGATACCTTCTGAGAATATTGGTATAAGGGAACTACGGTCTCCTGTGGCTAGTTACAGAGTAATAATGTAATAATGATTTATTCAGTTTTTTTGCCTAAATCATACTTGTTTCTGTGAAAAAGCACGTAATATACAATAACCTAAAAGTAAACACAAAACACAGAGTAATTCAACAACCTTCAGGCAAAACATGCACTTTTATCACAGTGTGTTTGATAACAATAATATTATTATTACTATATTTTCAGTGCAATGCAGATACAAAGCTAACTGGAGCAACAAACCGAACAAAATGCAATTACTTTGTAATGAGCCACTGGAGACCACGGATCCTTTATACCAATATACTTGAAAGACATCCCTGAACAACCTCCAAAAGTTTGCCGGTGGAGTTCGGATTCACCCTATATATGTGAATAACTGTCAACCAAATATAAAAACCGGGCTAAGTGCCAAAATCTAAGTTCTGAGATAAACAGAAAAAACATTGTCATTTTCACAGTTTATTTTTTCTTCCAAAAAAGCATTAAAAAAAGTCAGAAGCACTTACATTATAAACATTCATGAAAGCTTAATGTTATCTAAGGAATATTATTCTTGTAATTACCTCTTTTGTCTGACCATCTTATGAAATGAGGTACGTGCAATCGCCTGTTCCATTAAAACCAGGCTAAGTGCCGTTAAAGTATCACAATAATGAAAGGCAAAATTTATAAGAGCAGAGTTAGCAAACAACAGGTATGGATAACATTTTGATAAAGAAAGGAGAAAATCTTTTTAAAATTAATTTTATTCATAAAACAAAAAACTAATTACTCAAGTCATAATAATAGTAGGCCCTAAGTAAAAAGTAGTGTTCTTGAAAACTTTGCTGTAGAAAAAATTAATAATTTGAAAAAATGTAGGCTATTATAATTGTTATACAAATATTAAAAGTTTTAATATGTAAACTGTGTTCTTCAAACCATGGCTACTGTGTTAGTTCAGTGCAAAAAGGTTTGTTTTCTTCCTTTAGGTACAGAATCATCTTTTTCATATCGTCCTTCTTTTCAAGCTTGAATCTTGATGACATTCCCAACTGTGACAGTTCAAAGTTTTTTTTATAGCTTCATTCCTTACCCCTTTTTTAAACAGGTTTGTTTTTGCCCAAAGTTCGAAAACACTGAAAGTTTTTTTTGTGTATATGGTTCCTGGATTTTTCTTGGTGACTTTGACCCAGACAAACTTAGAAATTTCTAAAGTTGTCGTGTTAAGGCAACTTTTAGCTGCTGCGCTGAAGTCATAAAAATCTTCTGCATCCATCAAAGTTGTTATACATTTTTGTGTGTGTAAGCTGTACAGAGAAGTCTGACAACATCCAAGGGAACCTCACATTTCTCAACTCTTTTTTCTTTTTTTCTACGAGACCAAAGTCGCAGTCGCAGCTTAAGTAGGAGTGGCCTGGCACAACATACTTATGTTGAACCTCTTCAACATAGTTGTTAGAAACCAAATATATCCAAAGAAACAATAGCAACTTATTCTTATTTTGGCCCCCACAGTTGTCGCTCCATACGATCAGTTTTTTCTTGTTTGCTATGTTATTTTAATGCCTCTGAATATGCAACTGGCGATTTCATTGCCTCCCCGGCCACTCAAACCCTCATGACAAACGAACATAAATCCCTGATTGTTGGCAACCATGTGCATACCAAGATTAAAACAAGACAATTGTCGTAAGTAATACATTTGGCAGTGGGTTAGTGTTGGTAAACCGCGGTGTAGGGGTAGTGTGCCTGTCTCTTACCCGGAGGCCCCGGGTTCGATTCCCGGCCAGGTCAGGGATTTTTACCTGCACCTGAGGGCTGGTTCGAGGTCCACTCAGCCTACGGGATTACAATTGAGAAGCTATCTGACGGTGAGATGGCGGCCCTGGGCTAAAAAGCCAAGAATAACAGCCAAGAGGATCCGTCATGCTGACCACAAAACACCTCGTAATCTGCAGGCCTTCGGGCTGAGCAGCGGTCGCTTGGTAGGCCATGGTCCTTCGGAGCTGTTGCGCCATGGGGTTTGGTTTTGGTTTGGTTCAGTGTTGGTAAATAAAACACTTGCTGCAAATCGACTGACATTGTACAAGTATCACTTACGGGAACAGCTGATTCTTTGTGATCTAGTTTCATCATTTCTCTGGCTCGCTCTGCTCTCCTGTGGTGAATGTCCAGTGACGTTTGGTGTAGTTTGTTGTTCCTCTGGTCATTTTGTATTTTGTTGTGCAACAAATTGCAAGTATTACATGTGAATTTTCTTGGTTTCTGAAATCTTAGGTTGGCAAAGTATTTTCTCACTGTTTCTAAGTAAAACCAGTACTGAACTGTAGGATCATGATGAAGTTCCCTAAAAGCTGTATGCAATTTATTATGGTTCAAATCTTCACTTAAAAACAAATTTGAACTCCTGGCCCTGGTATAGCGGCTTTCCTCATTGGTAAACTTTCAATATGATCAATTATTAGCTTTACATCTTGAGCAGTGTATTTCCTTTCTTTAGTTTTGTTACCCCTACGTTCAATATAGGTAATGTCACCCCGCTTTTTTTCTGCAACTAGGGTTTCGACTCTTCGCTTTGTGATACCATGATCTTCAAGGAATGTTCTTTTACACACCTGTGCGTGTTTTCCTTTGCCACCAGGAAGTGAAAAGTAAACAGTTGCCTGCTGACTTTCTTCTGGACTAACATTTAAGAGTCCCATTAAATATGAATTTTACTTCACGTGGTCTGCCAGGCTGTAAAACTGGTTAAATATATTGATCTTTTGTTCATAACCAATGTTCTTACATTCATAACGACATTGGCATACAATCTAAAAGTAAAAGTAAACCAACAACGCATTAGAGGCATTACTATTATTGCCAAAAATAACCTGTTTGCTAAGTTACTCTGTACAGTACAACTAAAAAACTAAAGCCTTAAAACAATCTTAGGCCTACTCACACAATCTTGGAATAAAGATAGCCTATAACATTAGCATTCTAGGCCTACCTCAATTTCTTTTGCAGGAAATTTTGTTTATTATTTCCCTCATAACTTTCCCCTCCAACCTCCACTTCTTCTTAAATTGGGAAGCACTTCCTTCTCCACTTTTACGGAGTTTCTTAGGTGCATCCATTATTAAAACACCACAACACACTTAAAACTCTGAACTCGCACCAAAAAGCAGCACACAATAACCTGCAAGACGTCCAAGTAACTAAAAAACCAGTCGCATGGTGCTTGGCACATAGCCCGGATTTTGATACATGGTAGGTGGCACTTAGACCCAGGCGAATTCTTGTGGCTAAAGATTGAACTACTTGCAGACTGAATATCACACAGCCTGGTTTTTACTGCACAGGCATAGGCACATAGCCCACGTTTTAGCAATAAAATGGAATCTGATTGTTTTGGCACTTAGCCCGGTTTTTATATTTGGTCGACAATTCCTGTAAAAAAATTTCAAAATTTGCCGGCGAAAAGTCGGAGTGTGGGTATTATTTGCATTAAGGTAGATAAAGTGCACCTGACTTACAGAAAACTGGAAGCTGGTATTTTTCCATCCACTGTGTTGGGAATTCTGTTCCTCCCCAAGTGCGAAGTATGCCACATATATACCACATCATTTGCAAGGTGTCAGTTTAAGTAGAAGCACGTGTTTAGGATGGCTGGTGTGAGCTCTCTTTACGTCATTTAGGCTAGAGAACAGTTCAATATTATTGAAGAGGCAAAGCAAACTGGTAATCACACCATGGGAAAAGTATGATGTGGAAAAGTGTTGCAATACGTGATGGGAGGAAAAATAAAGCTTGTCTTCAACATACAAACAGTAACCGCCAGGCATTTTGCAGAAATCGAAAACAGGATAAGCAAATATGTGACTAAAGAGAGGCAGTTTGGTTGTGCAGTCACAAGTGCAATGTGTCGGTTGAAACTTTTTATGGGGGTGCCCAGAAACCCCCCAAAACAGAAAGGAAGATTTAAAGAAAGAGATAACAGAAAAAAGAAAAAAAGGGGGAATTTTTCATCATAGTTCTTAATCCTAGTAATAACAAGGTGGTTTTGTCCCAACATTACCAACAGGGATCTGAGGAGCCCACTAAGAAAATTTTGTGTAGGCTTAATTTATTCTGAAACACAAGTGAATTATATGGATATTTTATTTTATTAATTAGATCTGATTAATCCAAAACTCATAAATGGAAACCTACTCGAGAGGTAGTTATGTTTGATAAAGGTCGCTTTAACTATACCCATTTTTTACATGTACATCGGGCCGATGACCTAGATGTTAGGCCCCTTTAAACAACAACCATCAATCAAGCATCATCATACATGTACATCAGAACGTTCTTTTTCCACCTTGAGAAGAAGATTTAAAACTTACCTGAGCAGTACCATGGTGCAAGGAAACTTGAACGAAAATGCAATCATGCATGTCCATAATCAAGAAACAAAAAATAAACTGAACCTCGAAACCATGGCAAACATTTTCATCAAGCAATCAACTGTTCGTATGAACACACTCTGTATGAGTGAGAATTAAAAATTCTGCAAAGATCTTAAATGTTGTGCTAAAGACTTAAGAGTTTCAGTTTCTCTTTTATTATTATACTAATAACAAACACCAAATTTGAGGCATTTTGTATTTTTCTTTAAACTCAGTTTGGTATTATTCTATGAGAAGATTAGACTATTAAGTTTTTTTACCCTAAGATTTGAGAGAGAGAATTTTTATTTCTTTAGCTTCCATCCTTTTAATTCACATATACCTAAAAGTAAAATCTCTTACTTTTCCATGATTAAACACACCTTTACCTTTCATGTGCATTTAATGTAGACTGTATGTGAATGTGTGTGTGACTTATGTTTTTATTCATTCATAAGTTCTGAAAAAGCACATAATAAAACAATAGTTTATGTTTTCCATCAAATATTGCTCATTCCAAAACATCTAAAATTGCATTTCAACATTTTCTGGGGCCTTCCCCCCTTTTGGACTGTGAGTTTGCTTTACATCACACCAACACAGATAGGTCTTACGGTGATGATGGGACGGTAAAGGGCTAGGAGTGGGAAGGAAGAGACTATGGCCTTAATTGAGGCGCAGCCCTAGCATTCGTCTGGATTGAAAATGGGTGAAAAACCACCTTCAGGGCTGCCGACAGTGGTGTCTGAAACCAATATAATTATCCCGAATGTAAGCTGGTGGCTATGTGACCCAAACCGTGCAGCTACTTGCTTGGTTGGACTGTGACTTAGAGCACCTCCACTAATTTACAAAACCAAGCACCCCTGATAGCAAAAGAAAGAAAGTTAAAAATTATATTTTTCAAGGCTAGCCATGGATGGCTCACATGCAATTCTGAATGAAATAACTTTAGTTTTAGTAGGAAAACTAACACTGCGCAACATCTCTCAGCCTATTATGACAAGATTGTGAATTTCCACAGATTTGCTCTCAGTTTGTGCCAGAGAAATCTGTATTTATGCTTGAAAATTGGTAATACAAACCAGATGTCTGTATATTTTGCAGATTATGATGCAACAAATCGTGCCACTCAAATGCTCATATCCAAGCGTTTGATGAGATTATGCCAAACCCAGCACTTCCCATCCATACAGATGTCACGGATCACTGAAGGCCTAGGCTGAAATTTTGCCATTGGTGGGGCAATGGGTAACAAAACTGGAAGCCAGAAATTTGGAATAGGTTTCACAGGGCAAGAGATGACATGCATGGCGTTGCTGAGCTGGATGTCTACTTTCTTCATGTGACAGCTGTTAAGCAATACTGAAGAGCAGTACTCAGCTGTCCAGTCTCGAGCGGAATGTCACAGCATGTCTACTGAGACACTCCATGAAGTGCCACACAGTTTAAGCAGAATATTGTATTTACTTATGTCTATCTCAGACTTTTTCTAAAAATCTGAGCTTAAAAATTGAGGTCCGAGGTATGTGCAGAAAGTTACAAAATCAAACTTCACTAGAACTGAAATAACTTTAGAAGTAATCAAGCCTCACAATTTCGCATAGTGAATTGCATTTTGTTATATTCCATAACGTGTTACTGAATATCAACAGAAGTATTCAAGTTTGGAAGATGAAGTTTAAGCAGTATCAGATATGTAGTAAAGATTGAATAAAAGAGGTGCCATAACAGACCACTGTAGGAGACTATTGCTCAGTTCCCAGTTCCTCTTCATAAATATGGGGCTATTCAGCCAAGGCCCAACATCAGTTCTGGATGGCTAATATACCCCCTTTTATTCCCTACTATTTCACGTGTTTTAAATTGTAGTATTTTGTGAGAAACACCATATCCATCACTGCAAAACATTTCACATACCTACTGAAACAGTTCATTTTCTAATGCAGGAAACTTTCCACTTTTTGGCCCCTGAATGCTTTCCTTGATTTGTCAGTATGTTCAAGATTAACTTTCCGTTTTTGTCAGTAGCGTACATTAAAATCTGTCACATTGAATTCTCAGCCCCTGGCACAATTTCTGTGTTTCTCTGCAAACTGAATAACTCAATTTTCAAAACTTGCCGGAAAACTTGAACGCTTCCCCATAACTTGCCTAAGTCACTCTGGAACAGTGGCGGTTTCTGGTATAGCGCAATGGGGCAATGAACCTCCAGTTTATATCAAATTGTACTCAACTACTTAATATTCGTAACTCCCTTGTCAATCTCGAAGCTCTTGCTTAGCCCATCTATCCATAATATACTCATACTGGCTTTCAATTCATGTGAACTGCGCACGTTCCGTGGCTGGATATTTGTCTGGAATGAACCCCCTTGGAAGGCGATCTCTCCGTCCATACCTGTGCGAAGGAAGTGGCGAGGTGCGGGGGGGGGGGGGGGGGGGGGACATCGGCCGGCACGTAGACATGACCAGGATATCGCAGAAACAGATATCTGTGGTTTACGCATGCGCAATATGCCACTCTCTCTAGTCGTGTTGTCGGGGGTGTTGGGGCAAGGTCTGTGTAGACTGACCTTGTGTTGGGGTTAGTATGTGCCTGCCATCTGTTGCCCTTACAGGAATTCAACTACGTAGCAGAAAATAGTGCACATAATTAGCGCTAGTGTTGAAGAGCATCATTACTACCAGCAGTCACATTAAACTGCCAGATTCCAATTGATGTCTTTTCAGAAATACATCAATACTTTTTTTTTCTATTTGCTTTACGTCGCACCGACACATATGTCTTATGGCGACGATGGGATAGGAAAGGCCTAGGAAGTGGCCATGGCCTTAATCAAGGTACAGCACCGGCATTTGCCTGGTGTGAAAATAGGAAACCACGGAAAACAATCTTCAGGGCTGCCGACAGTGGGGCTCGAACCCTCTATCTCCCGATTACTGGATACTGGCCGCAATTAAGCGACTGCAGCTATCGAGCTCGGTACATCAATACTTACTAAACATCTATTCATTTGCCTTCTTTGGAATAATTACTTCTTGGAGAGAAAATTAACTTAAAAATCACCGAGGCAAAGAGTAGCGGGGATGTAATACCAATGAAAACGCTAACTGCCTAGCCATAGGAGTTCTTAAAATTAAGTTACCAACATTGTGAACAGTGCGAACATACAGTATATCCCTAAAGTTTACTTGTGTTTTTCAAGTGTGATGCTAGTGGTTACAAAAGTTTGCAATAGTTATCACTGTTGTGCCATTCAGAAACTTAACTTTTATGAGATAAAGAAGTTACAATATTTTGTCCGTGTGTGTATTTTTGTGCACTGTAGTTGCGTCCATAATGTTTGTTCCCGGGAAAGGTAAGGTGCTACATAATGAGTTTGAACAGTGATATGATACTTAAGAAGACACACTTTTCTTCTCTCTCTCCCTCTCTCTCGAGCGTAAACTTAAGATTAAGGATGCCGGACGCCCAATGCCTGATCTTGATATAACGAGGCATCCTAAAAGTAATGAAATCGTGCGT
Organism: Anabrus simplex; assembly: GCF_040414725.1. Classification (NCBI taxonomy): domain Eukaryota; kingdom Metazoa; phylum Arthropoda; class Insecta; order Orthoptera; family Tettigoniidae; genus Anabrus; species Anabrus simplex. The sequence continues at coordinate 805,667,856 of NC_090266.1, forward strand.
AAATTCAGAATGTATATATACCGTATAAAAGAATCGAGTGGATCTGTGGGTGCGAAATTACTAACATGTTGATTTGTTTTCCTTTTTTATGATTCATGAGTGATGAAAGCGAAGGGACTTGGACCAAAGTTGCAGTGGTAGATATGGGACATCTGACCCAAAAAAATAAAGAAACGCAGAAGTTCTAAATCTCATATGCTTGCCCAGCTACAATTCGATCTCCTGGGAAGATACGATAACCGTCAGTAATTTGACTGTGCTTACAGGCAGTATGTGGAAAGAGACAACGATCAAGTACGGAAAAATCGTTATGTGCTGTGCAAAGTTCTGTGGTGCGTTTCAGATGGCACTGCACAGGCATGACGAAAAAAGTTAATCATCAAATCCTGGCATATCTCGAGGCCTCATTACTTTTAGTTCTGAAATTGACGTTGCATTAAGGGACCATCCGTCCAAAGCTACTGTTTTCAAAGGAACCTCGAAAGACATTCAGAATTATTTGCTTGCGTGCATGTATGAAATCAGTCGTGAGAAAATAAAAAAAGGAAATCACCACAGCACACATCATTTCGGTAATCGCAGATGAGACCACCGATATATCAACTACAGCACAATTTGTTATCGTTCTTCCCAACGGTAAGCCAGTTGAAAGATTCTGGGGTTTCCTCTCACCCTCTAGTCATGATGCTAAGACAATAGCAGAGTGTTTAAAATTTTCTTTGAGCGAAGTTGTGGATAATCCAGATAAGTTGATTTCACAAGGTTACGATGGAGCAAATGTAATGAGTGGTCACCATTCAGTGTGCAAGTTTTCATCAGGGAAGATTTTAGGCATGCATATTATGTTCACTGTTATGCCCATTCTTTGTACTTAGTCATGGCACAAGTAACAGGGAGGAGAGGAGATACTAAGGGGGGGATTTTTCCTTCTGTTGAACCCCCAGTGACGAAAGTCACGCACCGCCACTGCTCTGGAAAGTAAATTACAATAGTGAAATACTTTGGTCTCTGTATTATACCTTACGTCTCACACATACTGTACACTGAAATTGCAGCCAGTTCAACAGTCACATTTAATCTAGCTCATCAATCCAGGAAATACTCTAGGATCCAGAATTATCTACTGTATGTGCCTTTCACCAAACACCAGGGGGACCTGCTATGACTAAGATAAAGAGAGGAATACAGGACACAGTCTGACCTTGAGCTGACAGCAGGTATGCATTCCGCAGGGTGAACTTTGTCATATTCATACTGATACACGAAGAAAAACCAATGGGAGTTACCAGAGATTATTTTTCTCTCTGAATTCTGTACAAAACAAAACATGTCATTCTTTGTTTAACAGTGTGTATTTTGTAAAGATATGTTGTAGAGTTATATGTGTTACAATTAGTGTTTTCGACAGACTGAAAAGCCTTAAAGTTACATTCTATGCAGGATCATGAGATAAGAAATAGGTAATTAGTGATATTAAACAACAGCCCAAGTTGCAATGGAGACTTCACATTTTTTTTTTTTTTTTTTTTTAAACTGTTAGGATCTTCAGTCTATTGAAACTAAATAAATAAATCTGGGAACACCAGAAAAGGAAATGTATGATGATAAAATTATACTTGAAAAAGAAACAACTTAATTAAAAATAGAATGACATGCTTCATTCTTGAAAGACCACCACACCAGGCTCCATCAAATCCCTCTCAAAATTATTTAGAAATGTAGGAACATTTATGCTTAAATTCTGTTTAAATTCCTAAATAATTGTAATCTGGAACTTATCCTAATGATGCCCTGCAAATGAGCTTCCTCACTAGTCCACCATACATTCTCTAACCTACCACAACGATTCGAACAATCCACACTCTGATTCGCAGAATGCCAGTATTCCTCTTCCTGATGATTGCCCCCTATCGTGTAGTCCCCACTCGGATATCCAAACTAGAGTTGGCTAGTGTGTGTATGCTTCGAACCACTGAGCTGGCGCAATCAGCTGTCTCAATGCCTCAACACATCAATGCTTCATTGTTTCGAAGCAGTGAGATTGCTTCGTGTGTTGTGTCGTGGGAGCATAAACTCCAGTCGTTCCGAACATATCAGCAACATTGATGATTTGAAACAGCAAAGCTTTGAAACAGTGATGGTGCTTTGTTTATCCCCTTGCCTCAATATAAACACTATGTGTGACACTGCCCTGAAGATGAGCCGACACTCGTTAGTAGATGCTTCACATTCCAAATCTTTAGTCAAGTTACTGACAGAATAATGTACTGCACACTGTAAAGTCTTTTTTTTAAACAGAAAGAAGACATTGTTCTCAAAGCAAGGTCATACTATAACAGAAAGACATGTCATTATTGTAGTCTCCCGTCGACCACCCCGATCTGAACATTAATAGAGCGTTCGGTACAAAACCCGACGAGCCACCGGCATGAATGATTTTTTTTTCTGCTATGGGCTTTATGTCGCACCGACACAGATAGGTCTTATGGCGACGATGGGATAGGAAAGGCCTGGGAGTTGGAAGGAATCGGCCGTGGCCTTAATTAAGGTACAGTCCCAGCATTTGCCTGGTGTGAAAATGGGAAACCACGGAAAACCATCTTCAGGGCTGCCGATAGTGGGATTCGAACCTACTATCTCCCAGATGCAAGCTCACAGCCGCACGCCTCTACGCGTACGGCCAACTCGCCCGGTGAATGATTATTAATCTATTGCCTTTTGATACAGGTGTCATCAAACCTGCTCCTGTGTCATCACTCCAGTTCTTAGAGCTTGAGTGGCTACTATGAATGTAAGACTCGACTTCATAAACTATGGGGCAGCCCTCCTCTCGATATTTCTTAATCGCCTTCAGGAACTGTATACGCAAACCCCATATATAAGCATGTTTTAAGTGATTTGACAGAATCTGAGGACGTTCTTGTAGAACAGAACATGTCATTCTTTGTATAATAGTGTATATTTTTACAGTTATGTTTATAGTGTTATAATTTATATTGTAACTGCAGTGCCTTTGACAGACTGAAAAGATTTTGTTACATTTAACTAAGAATTGATTATTTTCACCATGTTGGTCCGCATTGACTTATATTCAAATCTCTATAGAACACTTTCCCGCCTTGTCAATACTTTACAAGTGCATTAAAGAGAAGTGCATTAAAAAAAAAAAAAAAGTGAAGTATTGACAAGGCGGGAAAGTGTTCTATAGAGATTTTGACATTTATCTAAGTCGACACTGAAAAGTATGGCTTCATTCTTAACAAACTGTCACTAATGTCACTACTGCCATTAACTGTGAATGCTATTCTGTGAATGCTGTCATGCCGTTCTATCAGAACAGCCCTGTTGTTTCTTGCCTTTTTCCATTTAAAACCCACATTCTTCAAGATAAGTTTTAAACTTGTTTTCCCACCTGTAAACTTTATGCTATCCTCATCCTGAAGTCTAGGAAGGAGTTCGCCGATTGTTGGCACACATTTCTCTACAAGGTAAAACTTGTACACTACAGCGAATCACAGACACGTGGAAGTCATCCACACCAGTGTTACGCTTCCTTACTGCGTGCTTTCTCCCCAGGCGTTCCAAATGATGTTCCCGTTTCTTCAGCAGCTTCCCTTTCCCTAACAATCCATCTCACAGATCGTTCAGACACACGAGTTGCCATTACGACCCTGTCCTGAACCTTCTTCAAAGGGATCATCACTTCATCAGCGGCTGCCTCTCTCTTCATAAATTCATGTACATTTGAAATAATTTCACGTGATTGACTATGCAACGTTTTCGACGCTAGTTTCGAATGAACGGGAGGCATTGTAAGGAAGTAAACACGAATCACTAGTCACTATTCTTACCACTCGCGTTACTCTACTGCTCACAAGCTGTCAGCTAGAGGAGAAAACTGAGACCATAACTATTATGTGCATGCCCTGCGAGGGGAGATCACTGCGCACGTCAAATTTACTGGTTACCGTAGTGAGAAGAAACTTATAGGCTCGCTATGCGTGGAGAGAACATTGCGCACGTAAATTACACCAGCCAAGAAGGAGCAGCTGATCTATATTGCTCTCTTGTAACTGTCCTTCCACCTTCCTTCTCATTCTCTTTTCTGGTAACCTTTGAAACATTTTTCATACTTGAGAAATGAGTGTGATTCCTCGATAATTGTCACATATCTCCTTGTCCCCATTCCCCTTAATTCTAATCATTTGGTATAGATTTTTGTTTCCAAATAGGTCTAAATAGCCTATGCAGTCATTGTAGATCAACAAGTCCTGCTGTTTTTATCACTTCCACACACAATTCACCCAATCCTGCTGCTTTTCCCACTTTAATTTGTCTGACAGCAGTTTCCACTTCTTCCATTGTGATTTTACTCTTGGATCCTGTCTCCTCACACTCTGCCTCTATTATATCACCTACACCCCTTCTCACATTCAGGAGTTCAAAGTAATACTTCCATTTTTTCTGTATCTGCTCTGGTTATGTTATTATCTCTCTTCCTTTCCCTTTAACTTGCTTTGTGTAGACTCTTTCTCATCCTTCTTACAGGCCCATATAGCATCCTTATACCACTAAACACATCCTCTTCCAATTCACATGAACATCCTTTACAGTTTTTCTTACTTTCTTGCACTTTCTTTTCATTTCTTGATACTTTCTTCTGTTTTATCCCTATTTCATAATTGGCAAGCTTTTTTTTTTTTCCACTGCTTCTTTTACCATTTCATTCCACCATGGGGTCTGTTTACCTTTCACCCTTTCAGCTATTCTGCCACAAACAAGCACTCTTTGCACAGCTTACAAATGCCCTCTTTAATGCCCCATTGCCCTTCCACACTCATCTCAGTTCTGGCAATGTGTTGTTTCAATTGATTTTGGAATTTTTCTTTTACTTCCACATACTTTTATTTCCTTCCTTCTTATTTCTTCCATTTTCATCTCACTATGGTTACTTCTGGCAATCTAATAATTGTCTATGATTTGTTCTTTCCACCAAGAAGTAATCAATCTCATCTTTGACCTTCTGTTTCCTTATCCATATCTTGTAATCTTTTTACTAGTCTTCCTGAACCATGTATTGCCCATGCTTAACCCATTTCTCACACAAAAATCCACCGAATTCTCTCCCTCTTCATTCCTCTTTCCATATACAAAAGGTCCAATTACTTCTTCCGTTCCCTTTTTGTCGCATGCCATTATAGTATTAAAGTCTCCCATGACAGTCACTTCCTTCCACGTACTTTATTTCTCTCTGCAGTGTTTCCGGGAATTTGTTCGTATCACCTCCTTTGCGTCCACTCTGGTGTGCATATACTTGGATGAAATCCTTTACTTCATTCTCTGTCCTGAACTGTATCTTGATTATTCTATCACTTACATAGTACACTTTATCAACATACTCATTTAAAATCTCGTTGGTTACTATCCCCACTTCATTCTTTGCTTTACGTTCTCCACTCCAGTAGAGAGTATCCCTTCCTAAACTTATTTTCTTTATCTCTCCTTTTAACCTGGCTCAATGCCATCATATCCATATTCTCAATCAATCAATCAATCAATCAATCAATCAATCAATCAATCAATCAATCAATCAATCCAATCAATCCAATCAATCAATCAACCAACCAACCAATCGCCTCTTCTGACTTTCCAGTCAGTGACACAAGGTAGATTACTGCCACCACCTTCATAATGTTTTCTATTGGTTCCCACTTCTCATAGTTCTCCCAGTATAAGAACTGCACGCCACTTCTAGGGAATGCCCTAGCCTTTTCCGAGGCCTATTTAAAAGAGCCATTTTTATTTTAGGCTGTTATTACGATGGGGTCGACACTCTCAAAGGCATTTTAGAGCTACCTATACCTTTTGCAGCTGCCTCTAACCTGGGGTCAGATAATGCTTGATGGATTCCAGTGTCATTTCCTACAGTGTAGTGACCATTGTCCATTGTAAGGAAACTCCTCCAACCCAAAGCCATTGGTCACCTTAGCAGATTGGGTTATTAACCACTGTTCAACACTTGATGTTGAAACTCTGGCTGGCTGTACAGTCTACTCATTACCACAGCGGGGTAAGTGGCGAGGCAGTTATATTACTTACGTCAAAATAACATTCATTAAAAGATCTACTGGCCTACAAAATGTTCTTAATGATACTCACCTACAACTTCATCCTCCTCACCTCCAGTTGAATCTTGGTCACTACTAAGCTCTATAGAACCTTCTAATGGCTGCTTTTCCAAGCTCTTCCCAAACACAAGCACTTCTGCACTTAACAATGAATCATCGGATACTGATCTGGTGTCATTTTTGGTTATTACAGGTAAGTCAGTATCTGAACTAGATTCCTTCCGTTTCAAGTCACTAGTTCCTGGAACATGCAACCGATTGGAACCAACATCCTTCTGGTCTGTTACTGGGGGCAAAGACGATGATGATGAACGTTTCAAACAACTATCACTCACTTCCAAGGAACGGTGACTATCTTCCTTAACAACAGATAGCTTTGGTTGGCTGCAAGATTTCTTCTCGCCACGATTATCCCTAGAACGTGGTCGTCGACGCAGCTTACGAACACTCCACTTCCGTACAGATAATTGTGAGCGTGAACTCCGGTGGTCAGAAGAGGTTGACTGAGACTGTTGCTGTCCTTCTAATTGATCACCCAAGGAAGGCACTGAAAGCTGCTTCACAAATTGCCGCTCCACATACTTCGCTTTGATCCATGCTTCCCGAATGTTACTATAACAAAAAAAAAAGTCCAGAATTCAATAATGTTTTCAAACATTACAGCACTGAAAAATTCACCAAAGTCAATACAATTTTTATACAAATCAAGGATTGCATGATAAGAAAACAGTGAGCAAAATTTGATCTGAATTAACAATGTTGCATAGAAGTGGCTGCCTAGCCGAGGCAGTAAAGACATGCTTGATTCACCTGCAAGGACTCTTGGATTCTATGCCAGGAAGTCAAAACATTTATAAAGAGAGATTTCCTCTCCTGGAGAGACACATGGCCCTGAGGTTCACTCAGCCTACACCAAAAATGAGTACAGTAAATCCTGTGTACAACGGAATCCCACGGGACCGTGAATTATTTCCACTGTATGCAGGATTCTGGTTAATAAAGGTTCTAAAAGATAACATACACAATGTAATTACATACTTCCAGTAGATATTCCAGCAGGAGATTTCCATGCATTTTGTGCAGTGGTAGAAGGGCATACTAATTACACTGATCACACCCTTATATACACTCTCCAAGTTCCTGGGCTGAGTGGGCAGCGTAGTGGCCTTCGGTTCAGAGGACCTCCACTTTGATTCCCGGACATGTCAGGAATTTTAACTTTGTCTGGTTAATTCCCCTAAGTTGGAGATTGCGTGTTCGTGTTCATCTTGATACTAGAGGTGTTGATTTAATCGATTAATCCAACTGATTAACAGATTAATCTAAACATCTGATTCATCAATTATTGTGATTTAACCAATTAAACAAACCGATTAAAACTGTAGTGAGGTGAAGGAAAAATAAGTGTTTTGCACGGCACAAAGCCTGCGTATTGTATTATTACAGTAAAACTTACTCAAAGCGGAATCGCAAGGGTCCGAGTTTCTTTCCCAAATTAAACAAGTTTCCAGACTGAACAAAATTATACAAAAAGATTCACAAATTACTTATACCTGATCCATTGGTCTAGTTTTGGTGATGCAAATCTTAGTAACACAATATCTTGATGTACAGTAGGTTTTTATTACTCTTGCATAGGCCTGCACTATAACACACTCAACATATTATTGTACAGTATGTACTGTATGTACCGTACTCAATGAAAACTAGACAATTTCTGCCTTATTCCACATGTTTAATAAACGAACTACAGTATACATATAACACATTACATACAATACTGTATTTGTCAAATTATTCCTTCTTCCACATGTCTAACAAACAAACCTGTTTCACCTTTCTTAATGTCATGTCTTTCTCAATGCAGTCTTTAGCACTGTACAGTAGCACAAGAAGTCGCAGTGAATTTGACTTGCCAGCAAATTTCATCATGTCCGTGACACACTCAATAGCTTGTTCATGAGTGCATATTTTTTCCTGACTTTCTCTTTCCTCCTCCTCCTCCTCCTCTTCCTGGTCTTCGTCCCTCAGATTATCATCTTCTTCATTCTCTGTACGGCCGATTTTCGGAAACTGTACAGCAGACTGGAAGCTGTAGTGAGTAACAAACTGGTAGTCATGGCAAACGTATTCGTCTACATTACATGCAAAATTCTGGCAAGAGTCAGGCAATTAGTGGAGATTTAAACCCCCTTCTACCAGGAATTTGGGAAACCCAGGCCTCATTAAAGCAGCATGTTACCATCTGTAAACACCTGACTCTTCCCCTGGCGAAATATTTATACACCTGCAGTACCGGGTATGCCTAAATAAATTTCACAGCTAAAGCATAATTTCCACATTATACAGTAATTATTTTCATAATTTCTTTCCGTTTCCATGTTGAACAGATTCCACTTTTTACAACATAAATAACATGCAAAGCCATAACCAGTGCGCTGGGGCCATAACTTTCGTACACACTGGAAAAGTTTCCGCTTTATAGATGTTCCGCTTTGAGCAAGTTTTACAATATTTGCCATTTGGTGTGCTACCCTCAGGTAATGTATTACTGAAAGGTCATAAAAGTAACAAACATGATTTTCATAACTTTCTTTCAGAAAGGTAAAAACAATAACCTCCTTAATTGCATTCTCCTAAAACGAGGGTTATGACCATTGCTTTTACAAACTGCTAGAAAGGAAATACCGGACAGTTATTTGTGGACCTTTAAAACACACAGTCAGGCAGCATAATGGGTATGGGTGGGGAAGGTACTTGAAGGGACTGTCACTAAGGAATTTCCCGGTTAATGTGCGAATTGATAGATACCAATTGTTAGAATAATACAGTAGAAAAATGAAGAAAACTTAAACCTCAGTTCATGTGTGGTTCTTATTCAGAAAGTAGTATATTCACATTCAGTGTTTGTGAACCTTAAGAATGGCTTATGAATCAATGTGAATAAAACATTGAAAGTTTCGGATTTGAACTGAACGACTGTTGTAAGGTGACATGACAGAAAAACACTGCTTTGTACGAAATGCAGAAAATCGTTGTTATAATGGAAGTACAAGTTTTCAATATCGTCTTAAAGATATTCAACCTTTCCAAAGTGTATCTGTGTCTATCAACATTGCTTCTAGTTCATCTTCTCGATCAATGCTGGAGCACCTATAAGTGAAGCCTGCATCTTCTAACAAGGAAACTGAAATTACAAATAATCTAGTGAGGTGGATTGTGCAGGACAGTAGACTGGTCAACATTGTCTCTGATCGTGGTCTTGGAGATGTTTTATGGGAACTTCTCGATTCTCACACTTACAATCTTCTCGCTAAAGACAGAATAAATTAAAAAATTAAACAGGTTGTATGACGTAGAAAGGTCAAAATTGTTAGATGAACTGAAACAAGCAGAATTTGTTAGTCTCACGGGGTATTTTTGGTCTTCCATATCTAACTGTAGCTATTTGGGGATCACATCTCACTGGACCGATTCAAACTGGGAATATTGTAATACAAAATTACACGTTAAACATGTTACAGAAAACCACAATGCTGCTAACTGTAGAGAAGAGTTTGAAGATATAATTCCTGAGTAGGGGTTGGAAGATATATTTGTTGCTGTTTGTACTGGCAATGTAAGAAATAAAATTCTAGGAGCTGAAAGAACAATGTACGACAATTTTCAGTGTGCAGCCCACACACTACAATTAAGTTCAAATAAAGCTATCACAGATGTTGCTACTGAAACATTACTTTGATGATGATGATGCTTGTAGTTTAAATGGGCCTAATATCTAGGTCATCTGCCCCTGATGGTATGAGGTGGAAAAAACTGACATAATTAAAATTTAAAAATTTATCTTCTGACTAGAATTTAAAACAAAGAATGATGAAAAATGATTAGGAATTTAAAATAATCAGTGGATCTAATTCGCAATGCCTTATTTTCTGATAAAATTATAGAAAATATAAATTATGGTAAAATAAGGCATTGCCTTGAAATGCAGTAATATATATTATTCAAAGTAATATTAAAAAACACATTCAAATATACAAAAACAAACTAAAACTGAGTCAAGATAATAAAATGTAATAAACAACAAAATAAAAACTAACAGGAAATACTACGTTTAAACACGATAAAACAGGCCACTATCCCTCATAGATGACAAGGTCTGCTGACTGCTCATCATCTCATAGGATGAGGGAGATGGTACTCGGCAGTTTTAGACTACAGCGCAGATCGGCCAGGCGCACTCCGTAATGATGTGTATCACAGTAAGATGACCACCATAAGTATACACCAGAGGGGGTTCTCCGTTCAGTAAATAGAAGTGCGTTACTATAATGTGGCCAATCCGAAGACGTCAGAGGAAAGTAACATTTATACTTTGTTCGGAGTGAGAAACAAGTTGATTATCACCAGGTGCGATAGAATTCTTTCAAAACACAGAATTTGTTTTTTTAAATCAGCATAAAGCTGGAAATTTTTACAATTTTCCTTCAATAAAATCATTAAAATTCTCTATTTGCAAAAATCTTGGAGAGTACCAGACGTTGTTACAAGATTTACATGATTAATTCAATTCCCGATAAAAAGAAACTAACCGGGCGAGTTGGCCGTGCGCATAGAGGCGCGCGGCTGTAAGCTTGCATCTGGGAGATAGTAGGTTCGAATCCCACTATCGGCAGCCCTGAAAATGGTTTTTCGTGGTTTCCCATTTTCACACCAGGCAAATGCTGGGGCTGTACCTTAAGGTATGTATTCACGTTTCGGACCAAAATCTATACTATTTTATCAATGTTTTTGAAATTTTTACAATGAAATACTCGTATTTACGGAATATATTTACACTATAAAAATTTCACACTTAAGGTACCGTTTCCTAAATAATTGACAAAAACTCCGAAATTTTGCATACATTTCCAAAAATCATAGCTTTCTGGAAAATAGTTCAATTCCAATTATTTTTGCGCATAATTCATCCTAATAATGCATATAATGTGATGAACTAAACAGAATTTAATAATTCACTGATATCATATTTTTATAATATATTTTTCATGGCAGTCAAAATTTTAGAATATTTAGATTTGTTTTTTCATTTGGTACCTTTTTATTATAGTCTTATTTATTATTATGTTTAGTTCAGAACATTCTACTTTTAATAAGCTTCAATTTGACATATCAATGTATTCTATAACTTAAAATTTGAAGACGTTATGATTTTTTGAATTATGAAAAATCTGGAGAAATTCACTGTGTGGAAAATTGAACTTGAATCTTGGAAGTTTATTTCGGGATTGAAATTGCTTACTTTGGCTAATTCAAACCCTCCTGAGACATAAGTGCCGGCCCCGTGGTGTAGGGGTAGTGTGTCTACCTCTTACCCGGAGGCCCCGGGTTCCATTCCCGGCCAGATCAGGGATTTTTACCTGGACCTGAGGGCTGGTTCGAGGTCCACTCAGCCTACGTGATTAGAATTGAGGAGCTACCTGACGGTGAGATAGCGGTCCCGGTCTAGGAAGCCAAGAATAATGCCAGAGAGGATTCCTCATGCTAACCACACGACACCTTGAAATCCGCAGGCCATCGGGCTGAGCAGCGGTCGCTTGGTAGGCCAAGGCCCTTCAAGGGCTCTAGTGCCAGTGGGTTTGGTTTGGTTTGATGCATAGGTAGGTCCCTCTTATTGTAGTATTTTGTCCTCTTTGAGTCGTTTTCTTCCTCTGAGATACTTTCAGTGGTAACTTCAGCCAGAATCTTGACATGTTCAGTATATAATGCAGGTGCGGGCGGTGGAGGTAAATTCAAAATATTCGAAAATTTTCCTGCTTCACTTCCACCACACCCATTGAAGCGCATCCCATACACAAGTCTTCTATTAATTTCATAATCTGACAATTTCCCCTTGATGTACACTGAGGTTCAGATTGAAAATCACTATTACTACACACCAAACTAACAAAAAAAAAATGCCCAACCTAACCTCTGTTTACAGAAGTTTTTCAGCGATATTGATCCACATTTCATACAGACAGGACATACCAGCAAAGATAACAGTTTTTCAACACATTACACACTAAATGTAATGTTAAAAATACTTGAGAATCACCACAATTACTGTCATAATGCGAAGTAGAAAGTTTTTGACTCGGAAGCACTACTGACATTGGGAAGTTGATTTTTATTGTTCTCATTTTGGACTACTGTCTCAGTAATATTTTTTTTATTCATTGTATACTTATTTCCATAGCAACGGCGCTTTCTTTTATAGCCACTATGTCTATTACTACCCATTATTCACTTAGCAGAAGTTAGTTACTCGATATAAACACAAATAACACAGCACATGGCATTCATAATTGGATTGCACAGCATTTATGCAAGATTCAACATTCCTTCTCCAGAGATATATCATGTGACAACCACTGCTATCTTTTGGTTCACAAAGGTACTACATGGGGAAACACCAGTGCGATGTATTGAAATGTAATTATGTGGAAAAAACTGCTTGAGTATGGAAAGCTAGTGAATGTTAGCACCTGACCACGCCCCCAGAGCAGATAAATCATGAATGCAGTGGTCCATTTAAATGCAATTTACGGCCGTTCTATATGTCTCAGGCCAATGATACTTACATATTTGGAAACTAGAAATTCCAGGCTTTCATTTGTCATCAAAAGCTAAATATTGATTATTTTGACCTAAATCGCAATTTCGAACGTGAATACATACCTTAATTAAGGCCACGGCCACTTCCTTCCAACTCCTAGGCCTTTCCTATCCCATCGTCGCCATAAGACCTATCTGTGTCGGTGCGACGTAAAGCCCATTGCAAAAAAAAAAAAATCTAATGATATGGCACCACAACTTTAAATATTTATGACGCAATTTTCAGCATGTCCTGAAAAATCACCATCATATTTCCAAACAGAGCTGATAAAACTACAGTGCAACGCAGTCCTAAACGACAGGTACTACCATCATAGCGGTGATTTAATTTCACTTTACAAAGGTGTTCATCCACAGGCATTTCCCAAACTTCATGCACTTGTCTTAAAATTGATGTCAATGTTCTGTACAACACACCCATGCGAACAGATGTTTTCAATTGTGAATTTAAATAAAAGTAAAACCAGGACTTCTCTAATGCTGCCTTACAATTTACAATTATAATTTCTACTCTCAAATCGATTGTACCCAATATTGGTAAATTAGTTCTGGCAAAACGATGTCAACAATCGACTTATATGCTAAATGTGCACGAAGGCAAACAAAAAATATGTAGCGAAAAAAGGTTGCATTTGTGTCTTCACAAAATTGCCATTAATAATAGGTTACAGAAGCTGTGCGCTGACTTGACGACCTGTGGTGCTGCTTCTGCCACTTCCAGCCTTACCCCACCTCACCTGTGCTACAGCCGGCCTGGGCCCCGGTGGTACCTCAGTTGGAAAAGCCTGTCCTAAACGATACAAGCCCAGATATATTCAACGAGTGGTTGTGCCGTCTATCTTGCAGCTTAAACCACTTCATCTTCGTAGTTGGTCTGACTGATGTTTAAGGGACACCACAGCAAGAGCTTTCCAATCAAAAGCCTATGGTGAGATGTCAGAGGCTCTCCTGGGATGACCTTGCAGTCAACAAACTGTCTCAGAAGATCACGGTTGCAGAGAATGTAGTCAATTTGCATACATATGACTTTTTTCCGCTCGGTCTTGTACCACTGATGAGCTCTTCACCTTGTATGTGATAAGGTGCTCTTCCTGCTTCTGAAAGCACAGTAGAAGTCCGTTATAGCAATAATTCAAAACGGTGAAGAATTTACTCACTATAGTGGATTGTCATTATATCCGACTTTTTTAAGAGAGTCGGGCGGACCCCAACACACATTAAAATCGGTATGAAAAGGCAATCAGTTTATTCAAAACTTGTGTTTTCGCAGATTTCCATACTACGACTTACTCATTACTTCTTTTTCTAATTCCGAGACAACATGAACGCATATGTTCAATTTCATTGTGAAAAATTGGAGTACTATCACTCCAGTGGCTTTGGTGGCAAATGTTTTATTTCCTTATTCAAAAAGCGTTATTTAACATAACTTAAGCTTATATCTCGGGAAGGTAGCCGTTAGCCACAGGGAAAGTACAGTTTTGCTCTCCGATTTTCATTGATATTGCTGAATAACCTAGAAAGCTTGTTTGTACTTGTATTTCACAGTTATATGTACTGAAAAAGTTGTCATATTCGCTTACTTATGAAGACAAAATTAAAATCCAGGAAGAGGACAAGTATCCACATCTTTCAACAATGGCGCGTATATTGAAACTCACACCTTTGAGTGTTGTTACATTCAAGATGGCAGTCAAAGTATAGTGGAACCTCAATCTATCGAATCACCTCGGGAGCAAAATTATATTTCGAGCTATCAAAATTTCGAGATACGGAGAATCCCATTTTTCAGCACATAACTGAATCATGTCTATCTACAGGATTAAACTGGATACATTATTTTTAACATATTTAAAAATATACAAACAAACTTTATTGTAAGGCATCACTTTAATTATAATCTTTATTGTAATAACTTTACAGAAGACAGGATACAGTCCATACAGTAGTGAAACAAGAAATATACCTCCGTTAACACCTTTGGAAAAAATCCGTTAGTCTCTTCTGTTTGTTACTGTTAAACTTTCCTCCCTTCATGTTGAAACTTCTCGTCAATACCAGGCAACCGAGATTTGTAAATGGAGCTTGTCATCTGCGACTTTGAAGGGTTGCTTTTGTACGTGACCGATAATTAATTCACACCCAAGAAACAGCGAGGCTTCGCCGATTTTCCAATCACTAGAAGTTATAGTTCTTCGGCTCCTGTCATATTAGCTCCCAGCATCATTGTAACCCTTTCTTTACTTGTTAACTGTTCCTCACAAACCACAAATGCCGTACTGCACAGTTAATGTTGCACAAAATTCGGATTACAGAGTATTTTTGGCTTCAAGGGGGGAAATGTTTGCTTTGAGAAATCGAGAAATTCGTGTGACAGAATTTCGGGTAATAGAGAAATAAATACACATGAAGAATAGGACAAAATGCTGGGAAATTTAAGTTACTTAGAGATACTGAAAATTTGAGTAATGGAGGTTCGAGATACCGAGGTTCGACTGTAATCCTCTCGCACATGGCCAAGTTTAACCTCCAAATAATTCATGGTCGAAGAGTGTGGCCAGAAAACAATGTTTAATAATCTATTGGTTTGAAATATACGACTTCAGCTGACATTTGTTTTAGAAAGAGTGTGATCTGCAAATAATGCACTCATACTTTTACGGACCCCAGTGCACATGTTTTATATTTCTTGTCTGATGTTTTACACACCTTATACACCATTGTTATTTAATACGCCCAGTGGAAAAGATGCTTGTATTTGTTTTCTCATTTTTTCACGCTTTTTAATACTCTCATCTTTAGAAACAATAGGTACCCCATCTCTTGCACCGTACCTGTACATACATTACGTAAAATGTACTCACATCGGAAAAAAAAATTATCCCTTCTGGATAGTTCTAATCCGTGTAATCAATAGTATGTTTCCTCGCTTAACACATTCTCTTTCCTTGTCCCCTTCAGAAAAGTCCAAACGAGGTATTACTGAATAAACTAACCTCTGAAATTGGTTGTCCTTTCTGCGGCTTTACGCCCCAATAACTAGTTTTGCGATTTTTGGGGACACCGATGTGTTGGAATTTATTCCCGCAGGTGTCCTTTTATGTGCCAGTAAATGTATCAACTCGAGGCTGACGTGTGCACCTTCAAATGCCACCGGACTGAGCCAGGATCAAACCTGCCAAGCTGAGGTCAGAAAGCCAGCGCCTCAACCATCTCAGCCACTCGGCCCAGTGCGCCATTTGTTGAGAGATATCACATTCTTACTTAATTTCAGTACATGACATTAAATTAATCAATTGTTTACTTCAGCCTTTATTTCTAACAAGTTAACTACTACAATCTGTCAACAAGTGGAGATTTTAGAACTGACTGTTATATGTAGACTGGTCAAGATTGTTGTGAATGAAAATATAAATTAACGGTGTTTTCACACAGTTAAAACTTGTCAGTCCTATTTTACCTAACTTAAAAATATGTCCAAAACTAAAATGGATCTTCTTCCTCTAACATAAGTCTTGGGTAAAAAGGATATTCATACAGGGGCTTATTTGACCCACATATATCATTTTCATATTCTTGACGTAACTAATGTTGAAATGTGTTGACAAACACAGGTGGAGATTTAAAACCGATTGTTATATGTAGACTGGTCAAGATTGTTGTTGCGAATGAAACTATAAGCGCCTTGACTTCGGGTCATTATGTAAGGACAAGGAATTGTAAAGAGTACTACCTAAAGCTGTTTCTTAGTTTTAGGCTGCTGCTTAATTGGGAAGGAACATCCTAGACACTTAATACAGTCTTGTATGAATATCATTCCCATTGATGTGTTGCTTGGCCTTTGGGAGGGATCTTAATATTATCTATAAAGAAGTAAAAAAGAAATTTTAATTGACTGTTTAGAGCATGCGTTGTGACAAAACCTATTAAACTAACACCTCATAACTGTAAAGTGACTTACTTGTTCAATTCATATTAGGTGGACGTGTCTGTTCCAGCAGTGCCTGCCTTACTAACATTTCTACTCCTGGTGTTATATCAGTGCGGTAATGGAGGGGCAGGGCATGGAGGGAGAGGGGGGGGGGGAGGCTGGTCTATGGGTATATGTGCTATTGCTGGAGGGGAGTTTCTAGAAGCGGTATGGGCGGGCTTAAATTTGGCATGGTGGATGAAGCATTTGAGTGTGAAGATTTAAATAAATGAGGGATTTTGTTCTGATTTGAATTCACGATATTAATTAATTTAGGTGTTAATTTGTACAAAGGATTTTTAATTTCATTGACATCATTAAGATGTTGATTTTGTTATATGACTACATTTTCCAGTTCATTCATTAATTTCCCTTTACCTATGCTTTACCTATGCTCGTCACTATTAGTGACATCTTTGTCGAAAACTACAAAAGTCTTTCTCTATAGATTAATTCTGTTTACGGACTCCAAAATCTCTTTCACTGTTAGTGACATCTTTGTCGAAAACTACAAAAGTCAATTATAATTTCTTTTTTACTTCTTTATAGATAATCTTAAGATCCCTCCCAAATGCCAAGCAACACATCAACGGGAATGATATTCATACGAGACTGTTTTAAGTGTCTAGGATGTTCGTTCCCAATTAAGCAGCAACCTAAAACTAAGAAACAGCCTAAGATTGTACTCTTTACAATTCCTTGTCATTACATAATGACCCGAAGTCAAGACGCTTATAGTTTCATTCACAACAACAATCTTGACCAGTCCACATATAACAATCAGTTCTAAAATCTCCACTTGTGGTTGACAACATATTTCAACATCAGTTACGTCATAAACATGAAAATGATATATGTGGGTAAAATAAGCCCTCATATGGTTAAATAAGGTCCCGAACCTTGACCTAAAGGTTGTCTACAGGCTGAAGATGCCCAAATAATGGGAGAAACATGTACCTGAAAAGTCTCCATAAATTCATGTAGATTCAAACCACATTAAATGTGGAAAGTGGTTTTATTATATTATCCTTCAGATTTTATGCCCAATCCTTTATTGCCACTAAAAGGATGCTCAGGGATAACGCCAAAATCTCTTATCCTAATTATGAATGGCTGTTTCATATTGAATGTGATGCCAGTAGGAAGGGGATAGGCGCAGCTCTCTACCAGGTCGATCCCAGTGAACCCACTGTGAAGTTGTTCATCTCATTTTTAAGCCGGAAGCTGAGGGCGCATGAAAGGGTTTACACAGTCACTGAGCTGGAAGCCCTAGCTATAGTATATTTGCTTCTCTACTGGAAGAAAGTAGTCTTTGGATACCCGATCACTATTTTTACGGATCACAAAGCCTTAACTTTCACACTGTCTTCCAATCTCACCAACGAAAGAGTCACTAGGTGGGCATTATTTATACAGCAATTTCATGCGTCTATTGTACACTGACCTGGGAAAAAGAACTTGCTTGCTGATGCCGTTAGTGAGAATCCAGCATACGTGGCTTTTGCATGTACAATCTCTGTCATCAATGATGATGATGATGATGATGAATTTGTGAGAAGACTTTTGTATTTATCTCAAGCCCAATGGAGGGATAATAGGCTCCAGGAGATCATTCGATTCTTCGCGGAATTGATTCTGCCTCACGATCTAGACTTTGCCCGGATTAGGTGAGCAGCTCAAGCTTTCTCCTTGGAAAATAACTTGCTCTACAAGTACCTCGATCCCACTAGGACCAAGCGACGGATTTATGCCCCTATTAAGTTACGGGAAGCGATCAACTGGCATTGCTGCACCATCACAAGGCATGCTAGAGTCGATACGGTCACCAACGTCATAAGAGAGAAATTCATTTGAGAATACCTTCGAAGAGATATTAGGGTCATCATTAAGACTTGTGACTTACGTCAAAGAATTAAGCCCAACAATTATCTCATGAGGGAATATCCGTGGCCTATCATTTCAGAGAAGCCAGGGGAAGTGATGGCGCTCGACCTGTATGGCCCACTCCCAAAGACGACCAAAGGAAATAGCCATGTCCTTGTCATAGTTGACATATTTTCCAAATTTACCATGCTGTTGCCTATCCAGAAAGCAAACACTGGCAAAATTTTGTGAAGACTCCGTAAGAATGTCTTTCCTGAGATGAGAAAACCTACGTTTCTTCTAACTGATCAAGGGGGTCAGTTCACCTCCGCAGAATTACAGGCGGCTTTGGAAGAGACGGAAGTTCGTCACATCATGAATTCCGTACGTCATCCAGAAACCAAGCCTGCCGAGTGAATGATGAGTGAAATCGCCAAATTTTTGCCGCGTGTATTGCAGTGAGGAACACTGGAAGTAGATTGGCGTGCTTCCAGTAATGCAGCAGACCATCAACTCTAATGTCCACGAGTCCATTGGAGATATCCCAGCAATCATACATCATGGACGTACACAAGACCGTCCATGGGATACCATTCTCCCTGCTTCACCGGATGCTGCGATCACCCAAGAAGACAGAGTGGTGAAAGCCCTAGGAAAATTAAGACATGCTGACGACCTCAGGGGAAGAAGGAACAGAAAGCTCAATTTCCGACAACCCTTGCAAGTGGAAGATAAAGTATTGATACGCAAGCCTGCGATTTCCCATCTTGAATTCCGTATCTACGCTAAATTCTGTCCTTACAGGATCACTGAATCATTAGATAATGGCGCATACAAAGTCAACAAGTTAGACGACAGCTCTGAAGGCATTTTGCAACGCTTCCAACCTTAAAAATACTTTAAGAAGCAAAATTAAAGAAGAAAATCCTCATAAGCATTTTCTTTTTCCCTGAGAGGGTGGGAACGCATGGTATATCCAGTATTTTTTAAGAGCAATGTCATTTAATTGTCACGTGAGCTAAGAACTACAAGCTTGATATGTTTACATCTAGCAGAACGAGCCAGCGTGAGCGCAAACAGCTGTGATGACGCAGGTACAGGAGCGAGGTAGACTACCAACCCAACTCATCAACTTGGCACATGGCAAGAACTAGAGTTCTAGAACAACGTCACACATTCTCAAACTTTCAATTCAGAGATTTTGAAAACTTCCTTAATAATGGTCGTATCATCTTGGAAAATACGTCATTCTGTAGTGAATTACAAGAAAGTCTCCAATATTAAATTTCAAGAAAATCCACTGACTGATTTTCGTGTAATTCCACTTTTAAATAATCATGCTATCTGATGACGTATAAGCCTCGAGCATATAAAAGGCAAGGCCACTCAGCAGTGGACAGGCATTCATCGTTGGGAGTTCTGACTTGTCAGGCTTGCCACACAACGCCGTGATATTGTTCATCTGAACGAAGTGCTGTTGGAAGTCTACTAGAAATACTGTTTGAGTGAACTTAGAATTCTGTAAGTAAACTGAACTTAGGATCTCATGTGTAAACGTGGACATACACAATTGTCGAGTCTTTGAAATTTTTTGATAGACAGTGGAACTTACAAGGGAACACATACATGTGTTACACTCGGATCCGGTTGAAATTGGGTAGGAATATTCTTGGGAGGCTGTAGAATGCTAAGGTGAAACCTGCATGTGCCCAGCGCAAGTTTGAACGCCAACATTGAACAAATAAATAGTCGTAAATTTAAAAGTGCCGCGCGAGTATCAGTGTGTGATGGAGATGTGGGGAGGAGCGAAGCAGCGGACGTGAGCCAGCCGGGCTGCACGCTCGAGTCGAATGAATGACGTTCTTACAATGACAGGTAAAGTCTGAAGTTTTTATAGTAATTTTTATGAATGGTGACTGTATATTTACTTTAACCTTGTACGGTAATAATTGATTTTTTACACAACAAAATGCCCACTACAGAAGTCATTCAATCTGTGGAATGTAGTAGTGTGCATTCAGAACAGTTTTGCATTGTTGTGCAGTGTGACAAAAAAGACACCCCATTTTTCGAAGATGAATGGAATTTCGGATTGGAATTATATCATAAATAGATCAATCTATTTATATATATTTACTTTTAAGAGAAAAACAAGCGTTCACAGGAACTGCATTCTTGCATCTGTTTTACAGGTCTAATTGCCAATAGGGTTTTGGATACCGATGTGACAGTCGAACTGGATGCCACATTGGATATGTCAGATGATGACTTTATTTTCGAGGAAGACAATATTGAAACACCGATATTTGAACTCGTCTCCGAAAATGTTGCTCCTAACCCTGCATCCACAACAACGGCTGAACGATGCCTAATCCCAATAACTTATAAGAAGAAGGTCGTCGAATTTTGGCAAAACAAAGGTGGGAAACAGAGGAGATTCGCATCAGTGAAACACAGGTTTCATAAATTAAAGTGCCGGGAAGAGCTTTACAGGTGGGAGCAACAATTGGAAAACGGTGGCACAATGGGAGAAAAAAAATTAATTTGTTACGAAGAAGACTTGTAATAAGTTCAAAGAAAGTAGACAACGAAACAAAATTGTTCACGATATAAATATTAAAAAATGGGCCTTAATGTACGCTCGTCTAGTTAGCTACGACACGTTTCGAGCATCTCATTCCTGGGTAATGAGTTTTAAAAAGAAATTTTGAATTGGATCAAGAAAGATTTGCTAATTCATATCTAAAAAATACCAATTTGAACAAGAAGATACTAATTGTAATGCGACACTGTTTGTAGAAGTAGTGTCGCAATTAATAGAAAGTCACAGCCCAGAGTGCGTGTTTAATACCTTTTTTTTTTTTCGCTATCGGCTTTACGTCGCACCGACACAGATAGGTCTTATGGCGACGATGGGATAGGAAAGGCCTAGGAGTTGGAAGGAAGCGGCCGTGGCCTTAATTAAGGTACAGCCCCAGCATTTGCCTGGTGTGAAAATGGGAAACCACGGAAAACCATTTTCAGGGCTGTTTAATACTTATCAGTCTGGTTTTCATGAAGAGTTCCATTCTGGCAGGACCCATAATGAACGAGGAGAAAAAGTCGTATTAGTGGAAGCACAATCTATGAATTCGCTAACTCATACCTACACAATACAGCCAATAATTTTGGCAGATGGACAACTCCTGCTGAAGTTGTTAGTGGTGTTGAAAGAAAGAAATGGCAAATTTGGTCCTAATATAGAAAAAACTATTTACTGCACCAAATGTGTATATTTTGCCTTCAAAATCTGGAAAGCTGACCAGAGAACTTGTACAGAAATGGTTACAGGATGTTTATTGTGAGCTAGTACAAGAGTACAGTGTTTTAGTTCTCGATTCATGGACAGGACAGAAAGAAGAAAATGCTTTAAATGCTAAAATTGGGAGTAAGAAAATCATTAATGTTCAAACAATTCCGAAAGGAGCCACTGGACTTATCGAGCCGTTAGATGTTTTGGGCTTACGCATTTGGAAACAATCTATTCATATGTTGTACGATTTAATTTTGTGAAACTCGTTAGACATCAACGTACATTTAAGGAACAACCTTTTAAAAGTGCAATCTTTGTTCTCCTCTCCGCACTTACGTAGCATGTGGCAGTTTAGTTGGTACAAATGTGGCTATGTTAAAAAGAAACCTTCACAATTTATTAATCCAGTCGATTATTGTTTCAAAGAAGAGCCTTCCGATAATCAATGTAGTACTGGTGAAAGCGACAGTGCTGTAAGATGTGTATGGTACACACAGTATCTGTGCCTTGTCCACTTTTTTGTAAACAATAAACGAGTAAAAAGAACTCGGGCGTGAATTTTTCAAACCTTATTGGCGTCATTGTTTAAACATCGTCCTTGCAGACAATTGTTTCATGTGCTGTTTTCATATTTACGTTTTGCACATCTGACCGGAAAGTTGCGGGGAACGCGCAAACTATACGCTGCCTGGCTGCTGGAGCAGCTCGACACAGCCCGGCTGGCTCACGTCCGCTGCTTCGCTCCTCCCTACCTCTCCGCCACACCCTGATACTCCCGCGGCACTTTTAATTTTACGACTATTTATTTGTTCAATTTTGGCATTTTAACTTGCGCTGAGCACATGCAGTTTTCACCTTAGCATTCTACTGCCTCCCAAGAATATTCCTACCAATTTCAACTGGATCCGAGTGTAACACATGTATGTGTTCCCTTGTTAGAATCTACACCATCAAGTATCGTAAAGGTGTTAATTATTTCCAAGTGAAACATTGGAACATTATTTCAGTAACTGTGATATTTAACTTAGCATTTCTTCGATCAGAGACCGAGTGAAATGTGTAATTTATTTCATTGCTATGCAAATTTGATCCTTAAAAGTGTTTAAAGTATTTCACCATAACAATACAAGTGTTGGTCCATTCAATACTTCAGGTTCCTGAACAAGTGATTAATTCTGTGCATGGAAAGCTGTGCCAACTGCACTGTTAAAGTGAGCGATAATACATTATAGCCGTAATTGGATTCAAACTCATACCTGTACATAATTAATTCCAACTATTCTTCAGTGACTTTATTATTTCACGAAACTCACTGTGCTAAGAGTGACTAACAAATTATTATTTATTTCATTGTTATTAGTAGTGTCCTTTGGATAAGCCCTTATAAATAGCCATTTTGTGTCAAATGCGACAATATTATTCATTGTGGAAAGTCACCACGGACAGTCACTACAAGTGAACGATATTTAGTTTCATCATTTTCAGTGGTAAATAACCATGAACTGTGTTCTATTTGTTTATTTCTTAAATCAATGCTATCCGCATTTCAACTTTTAAAGTGACATTCAACATTTACTATCTGCAAGTGTTGAGTGAAGTTTTGGCATACTTCAAACTTTGTGTTATGTGCCTACATCAATATTAAAGTCAGTCTTTGGTGTCAAGTGATTCTGAACGTGTCGGGAGACTGTATGACTGGACACTCGTATAAAGTTAAAATCACGAGTGATTACCCCGCATCCAGATCGCCGCAGACCTTCAAGAATTTTGAGACCTTCAGGTTCGAGGTATGGTTTCGACTCCATTCTGGTGAACGGACTTGGGAGTACGAGTTCAATTTTATGATGACGAGAGGACCTGGGAGTAAGAGTTTGCCTAGAGAACCTTCGAGAAGGTGATCCAGGAGATGGCGATTCACTGCACCAAGGTGATATAAATTTCAACTTGCCAATAAGTTTGAATAAATTAACTTTTTAAAAAAATCTTCACTCACTGCAGATAGAACCTATCCTCCTGTACCAAGCTCTAGCTATATTTTACCTAGAAATTGCCTTGAGAACTTTTCATCCGTGCTCTTTTAAATCATCAGTTACGTTGGGCTATCTTTTACTGATACAGTATCCAAAGGTGAAAGGCCTCAAATAATTCAGGCATGTATCCAGAATGCTCAAATAAGGCCAATAATTAAAGGATAACACTTGAAAACAAATATGCGTGCAAAACCTTCCGAAAAGGAATTCACGACATGGCTACTACAACTAGAAAATAATGAAAATAGTGAAATAGAAAATGATATAATAAGGGTCCCCAATGACTTCATCAGTAACGATTCATTGGTAAGTCACGTATAGATTTTAATTGTTCAGTTTACCGTAACAGAGTAACTGTAAGTCACTTCAATGATGGACTGTAACAGCATAAATGAAGATGTTCCTCACCTAATCCCAGGAAGGTTTAAAGAATACAACAGTGTCGATACACCAGGCGAGTTGGCTGTGTGGTTAGGGACGCGCAGCTGTGAGATTGCATCTGGGAGTTGGTGGGTTCGAACCCCACTGTCGGCAGCACTGAAGATGGTTTTCCGTGGTTTCCCATTTTCACACCAGGCAAATGCTGGGGATTTACTAAATTAAGGCCATGGCAGCTTCCTTTTCCACTCCTAGCCCTCTCCTATCCCATCGTCACCATAAGACCTCTCTGTGTCAGTGCAACGTAAAGCAAATTCTTAGGAATTTTTTAAAAAGAAAAGACCAGCGTTGATACTCTGTTGTCAGATGACTATGCTGACACGGATTTTGTAAGCAGCATACCCATAGAATACCTACAGTCCATTATGCCATCTGGAATGCCTCCACATGTATAACAATTGAAAGTTGGTGCAACTGTAATGCTTATAAGAAATATGTACATGGCTTTTGGTTTAATAAATGGAGTGTGTATGATAGAGAAATATATGCCTTTCAAATTTAAAAGGAGACAGTTTCGAATAGATTTTACTTTTGCAATGACCATTAACAAAACATGGGGTCAAAGTTTTGGCAAAGAAGATACTTATTTATCTCTGTGCACTTTCAGCCATGGTCAGTTATATGCGGCATTTAGTAGAGTTAAAGTTGCGAGGGATGTCAGGATAAGTTCCCCGAAACTGAAGGGTATTTCATGAAAAACATACTCTTTACAATGAAATACTAAAAATTAGCCAATAATTGGGACAGTCAAATGCAATCATTTACAGTGAACTGAAGCCTACATCGTTGAAGTGATTAAAACATGACTGTTGCAAGCATCCATAAGAAGATTATAAAAGCATAATTACCAAAGTTAAAAAAATGCCACGTATTTAGTCACACTGGAAGCGTAAGTTTAAAGGCAAATAAATGGTCTTCCAAAGTTCAGAATATTTTCCATTACTTTTCTCACGATTCTTTTATTATCAGATTCATTTTTAGTCTTTGTTCGCAGCTATTGCTGTGGCAGGTCACTAGTGTGTATGTTTATATACATGTGTGTGTGATCAAATAACTTACCTAACTGAGATATTCATATCACTATTGTCTAGAAAATAATATAAAATGAACTACGTGATCATCATCTGTTTTTTTTTTTTTTTGCTAGTTGCTTTGCGTCGCACCGACACAGACAGGTCTTATGGCGATGATGGGATAGGAAAGGCCTAGGAGTTGGAAGGAAGCGGCCATGGCCTTAATTAAGGTACAGCCCCGACAGGGCTCCCGACAGTGGGGTTCGAACCTACTATCTCCCGAATACTGGATAATGGCCACACTTAAGCGACTGCAGCTATCGAGCTCGGTACGTGATCATCCAACATCACTGTTATGTAGACTTTATTTTTCTCAATGTAGCAAAATACCAAAATATTTAACAAGCGACAATCACGCAACCTGGTTCCACTATATTCCACTATATTAACATCTACAAATCACACACGCTGAATATTTCAACGTTCAAAAATCTACACCACACAAAAAAAAAACTACACACTTCTAGTCCTCGCGGATAAAGGATGTACTCCTGAAGCAAAAACTGTAAAAATATGTTACGTTTAACGTAATAAATATTAACTTCTTTACTATCATTATTACCATTATTATTATTATTAATATTATTAACATTTACAAAACACACATTTTTGGTACATGTTTCGTCCTTATTATAGAACTTCTTATGCCAATACACAATGATAAAAATAATTGTTACAGGATTAAGGAACATTTTTAAAACATCAAACATTGCACATGAAAGATTGGGACAAGTTAGTCTAAGAAGACTATTTTCTAGTGATCATTTGTTTTAATGTAATGAACAAATAGTATGGACATTTTTATATGCATGTGCAATGTTTTAAAAATGTTTCTTAATCTTGTATCAATTATTTTTGCCACTGTGTATTGGCTAAAGAAGTCCTATAATACAGATGAAACATGTACTAAAAATGTGTGATTTGTAGATGTTAAAGAGAAATAATAAATTAAGGATTTAAAGAATCTGATTAGGATTAGTACTGAATATAGTGGAACCAGAATTATTTCCTTTGGAAGTTATTATATAATGTGTGTGCGAAGTTTGGTTAAGACATATGCTGGTACATACACACGTACATCGATAATCTTGCTCATTTTGGACATTTCATTTTTCACCCCTTCTCACTCAGCTTGCCGCTGGGAGCTGAACTTGGACTTAAACAGCATTCGGAGTGTCCTATTCATCACAACAATCCCGAAAACTATGGATTCGACACTAATAGTGGTAATTTTCGACTGTTTTTGCATGTCATCCCCAGGAGTGCTAGAGTGTGTCATACACCACATTTTTTTACACATACAATATTTATGTAATAACACCAATTAAACATAAAAGATGAATCAATCAAACAATGCAATTATATATTTTACGCTCAGGTGTTTCTATTCTCTTGTATTACTCGTATGTTCATGTCACACCACAATTTCAGAAGAGACGTATCACAGAATTTGAAAGCAAGCGCAAACAATTTCACATGAAAAGTGTTGGGAAAACTGATCTCCAATATCTTGCAGCTCTATAATTCATACTCGAATAGAACGTGTACTAACCAAGACAATCGAACAATCTAGCACAATTTTCCATACGAGAAAGAGGCATTCTTTTTCTTTCGAATGGTATACACTGTACATGCCATCTCTTAATAAAACACCTAAAATAAGTGCTCATATCTGATTGAAGTCACACACCCCATTACATGGCTCAGCTATTACACAGCTGGGAGCCATAAGTATACGCCAATGAGTTAAAGTGTGTACAAAGTTTATACAGAAATTTGTGCCGAGTATGTGCATGCTTCATTTCTTTTGTTATAGCTTTCTTTCCCTAACCGTTTAATATATATTAATTTGTGTGTGTGCATATGAAAAGGGACCACATGTCAGGTATTGATATAAAGATACTGTCCTGTTCCATAATAATGTATGTAACTAATATAATGTAATTAACTGAATGCCTCCGAAAGAAATTAATGCTTTAAATTATCATGTAATGTTATAACATAAGATTTCATAACTTTTCAGTAGATCTGTTTAAAAATTTGGTTACTTTGTGACACAAATAACTTCTAAACTATTTGGAAGGTACGCTGGCGTTTACATTTTCATGTTCACCGGTATTCTATAATCTATTAGCTTCACAGTGCATATTGATAGTTCAAGCACACAAGTATGAAGGATGAGTTCTCCACCTAATCAATACTTTATTTTACATAGTGTCAATATTATTTACATGAAAGGACAGTAAATAATAAATGTAAATAATGTAATGTAATGCAAGGAGAGTAAATAATAAATGTAAATAATGTAATGTAAATAATATTGACACTATGTAAAATAAAGTATTGATTAGGTGGAGAACTCATTCTTCATACTTGTGTGCACCAGTATTCTGACATAGAATTTTTTAAATGAAAATTACCAACAGATATTATTTACGGTCTATTTTTTTTGTGTGGAGATCTATCTATCAATGCTAAGTCTCTGAGGTTTTATGACTTGCAGGTCACTGAAGACAACTAATTGCAACACTACTGCACTTTACAACAATTATCATATACCTTAATAATCATTAATCACAGCCAGCATAAGACAGGAATATCAGTTATTCATGCTGAAGCCTGCGTTTTGGGCATATTGTATGACCTTTCACCGTCTGGTCCCAATGTCCTGCCTCTCCACAGTAGCTGCAGGTGGGTCAAGACCTCTCCTCTGCGGAGAATTTTCTTGGAGTTGGTGGTTTTCTGTTCTTAGCCTTACTTGTTGATGATGATGATGATGCTTGTTGTTTTAAGGGGCCTAACATCCAAGGTCATCGGCCCCTAATGGAACGAGACAGACATGATAGATGATATTTAAAATTTTAAAATGTATCCACTGACAAGAGTTAAAAAAAAAAAAAAAATGGTGATGAGAAAATGAGTATGAGATTAAAACAGCAGTGGATCTAATTCGCAATGCCTTATTTTCTAATAAAACAAGAGAAAATACAGGGAAAAAAAAGGAATAAGGCATTGCCTGGTAGTGCAGATATATATACATAATTTACAATAGACGTTAAAATAACACATTAAAATACGCAACAAACTGAAATGAAGTCAATGGGATAAAAGCGCAAGTGGCACAAATACACGAGGACAAAGGACACCATTAGACACGATAAACAGACCACAATCCCCCATAAAGCAGATGACGAGGTCTGCTGACTGCTCGTCATCTCACAAGATAAGGAAGATGGTACCCGGGAGGTTAAGACTACGATGAAGATCGAGCAGGTCCATACACGTGATATAGATGTTGATTCCCATAGGGAATCTTAAATATTTCTTCCGAATGAGTAAATTTATAATACCAATATAAATGGTCTGTTATTGGACATTATAAATTTTCCAGCTAACTCATTCCTGGTTGCCAGCTTTTCGCCTCCGTGTGCTAGGCTGGGCTCATCAGTTGGTACCTAGCACACCTACAAAGACGCTGGCTAGTGCATACCGTGGAGGCCACTCCGTAGGCTAATCGTAGCCATCGGCAGTGCCAATGTATTATGAGAGACTTTGTCTCATTACCAAAAATTGATGCCTGCTCGGTCATCAGATGATATAGATACTGATTCCCATAGGGAATCTTAAATATTTGTTCCGAATGAGTAAATTTATAATACCAATATAAATGGTCCGTTATTGGACATTATAAATTTTCCAGCTAACTCATTCCTGGTTGCCAGCGTTCCGCCTCCGTGTGCTAGGCTGGGCTCATCAGTTGGTACCTAGCATGCCTACCGAGACGCTGGCTAGTGCATACCGTGCATACCACCTGATGAGCCCAGCCTAGCACATGGAGGCGAAACGCTCGCAACCAGGAATGAGTTAGCTGGAAAATTTACAATGTCCAATAACGGACCATTTATATTGGTATTATAAATTTACTCATTCGGAACAAATATTTAAGATTCCCTATGGGAATCAACATCTATATCGTCTGATGACCAAGCAGACATAAATTTTAGGTAATGAGACAATGTCTGTCATAGTACATTAACAGTGCCGGTGGCTACAATTAGCCTACGCAGTGGCCTCCACGGTATGCACTAGCCAGCATCTTGGTAGGTGTGCTAGGTACCAGCTGATGAGCCTAACCTAGCACACGGAGGCGAAACGCTGGCAACCAGGAATGAATTAGCTGGAAAATTTATAATGTCCAATAACGGACCATTTATATTGGTATTATACAAGTCCATACACTCCGTAAAGATGTGTACCACAGTAAGATGGTCGCCGAAGGTACACACCGGAGGGGGTGCGCCTTTCAAAAGATGCGAGCGAGTCACGATACCATGGCCGATCCGAAGACGACATAATACCACGGCTTCCCTCCGCGAAGCCCGAAGGGAAGTCCTCCATACCTTCGTTGTTCCTTTTATTGCTCTCAGCTTATTGGGAAGTGGAATGGCCTGTCACTCCATCTCCCAATGGGACATAACCAGATGTCTTAGTTGAGAGTGAATATCACTTGCTGGAACCTTGAAAGGTAACGGGGGCAGTGTAACCGCCTCCTTGGCAGCCTAATCTGGTAACTCATTTCCCTCTATGCCCATGTAGCTTGGCAGCCACAGAAATGTGATTCTGGTGCCGGCATCCGAACACCCGGCCAGCAGGTCCTGGATCCGCTGCACCAGAGGGTGCCGAGGGAAACAGGTATTAATAGACTGGAGCAAACTCAAGGAGTCAGTAGACACAAGAAAGTGACGGCGCTCATTGTACAGTGCATACCGCAGAGCTTCACAGATAGCATAGAGCTCTGCTGTGTACACACTACAGGTTTCCGGGAGAGCAAAAAGAAACCTATCATTGTCGACAACGAACGCACAGCCCACCTTCGTATCTGTCCTTGAACCATCCGTGTAGACGACTGAACCTGGATATCGGCCAACAACGGACAGGAAGAGCCTCCGATAAATCGAAGGGTCCGCGTTTTCCTTGGGATCAGTGTGCAGATCCAGGATTATTTCAGGTCGTCGTACAACTCACGGAGGTACCCCACTTGGTTGTCTGACAAGGCAAGGAACCGAAGGTACGTCAAACAATCTGTAACTGCTTTCCAAGCGTATTCCAACCGGCCGTGTTGCTCGAGGACAAGCAGCATACAGCAAACGGTTGCCATTGTTGAACACGCAAGGATAACTTGGATGAAGAGGCATTTGTCGCAAATTTGCAGCATACAAAAGTAGGAACTGCTGGCGCCTCAGGTGTAAAGGCGGCACACCAGACTCAGCGAGCAGGCTGGCGATTGGGCTAGTACGAAAAGCTCCCGTCGCCAGCCTAACCCCGCTATGGTGGATGCTGTTCAGCTTCGCAAGAACACTTGGTCTTGCTGAGCCATATGCTGCACCGCCATAGTCTAACCTGGATAAAATGTGTGCCCTGTAAAATCGTAGGAGCCCCGCCCGGTCAGCTCCCCAAGTAGTGCTGCTGAGAAACTTCAAGAGATTAAGCCTCTTGGTGCATTGCACTTTTAGCTCCCACATGTGTGGCTCCCACAATAATTTACTGTCAAAAAGGAGCCCAAGAAATCGGTGAGTGTCAACAACTGGAAGAACGACATTTCCTAAATAAAGCTCAGGATGTGGGTGAAGAGTATGTTGACGACAAAAGTGGACAACAGAGGTCTTTGCGGCAGAAAACCGAAAGCCATGTTGTAAGGTCCACTGCTCCACCCTCCTAATAGCTTGCTGTAATTGTCGCTCTGCGACTGCCATACTGCACGAGCTATAGTGCAGAGCAAAATCGTCCACATATAGCGACGGTATTACTGCTGGACCAGCAGCAGCGACAATACCGTTTATGGCAATTGTGAACAGAGTGACACCAAGGACCGATCGCTCTGGGACTCCATTTTCTTGAATGTGGTATTGCGAATATGTCCTCCCTACTCAGACACGGAATAGACGGAGGGACAAAAAATTTGCAATAAATACCGGCAAGTTACCTCGGAATCTCCATTGATGCAGGACTGAAAGATACCATATCGCCATGTGGTGTCGTAGGCCTTATCTAAGTCAAAGGAAACAGCTACCAAGTGCTGTTTACGGAGAAGCGCATCCTGGATAGAGCACTCCAGGCGTACCAAGTGGTCAGAGGTGGATCGAGCGGCTCAAAAACCCCAATGGTACTCAGACAAGAGTCCTTGTTTCTCCAGACACCACACGAGTCGGCGATTTACCATCCTCACAAATAGCTTACACAGGCAGTTTGTAAGACAAATCGGTCTGTAACTTCCTGCATACTTAGGATCATTGTCAGTCTTGAGGACAGGAATGACTATGCCCTCTCGCCACTGTGATGGAAAATCACCCTCTATCCAGATTCAGTTGAACACACAAAGGAGATATAGTAGACTATCATCACTAAGGTGTTTCAACATCTGGTTATGGATGCTGTCCGCTCCAGGAGACGTGTCCTTGCAAAGCGCTAAGGCGCTGCAGAGTTTCCACTCCGTAAAGGGCACGTTGTAGTCCTCTGAAGCTTGGGTGGCAAAACTAATGTGATGACCTTCTGCCTCCCGCTTCAGAGTGAGGAAATCAGGATGGTAATTCCCAGAGCCAGATACATCCGTGAAATGACTAGCTAGATGGTTAGCAATCGTGAGAGGGTCAGTGGCGATACTGCCTGCAAGGGAAATTCCCGGTACAGATGATCCTTGGATACCCGAAATCCGTCGAAGCTTAGTCCACACTTGAGATGATGAGAGTATGTGACATCATAGACGACACATATCTCTCCCATGAAGCCTTCTTATTTTGGCAAATAAGAACTCGCACCTTAGTGCGGAGTTTCTTAAATGTTACCAAGTTGGCCGCAGTAGGCTGTCAACGGTAACGTTTGTGAGCGTGACGGCGTTCTTTGATAGCTGCTGCGATGTCTTCGTTCCACCAAGGAACGAGTTTTCGGCAAGGAGTTCCCGAGAAGAACAGAATAGACTCCTCAGCAACAGCAAGAATAACTTGGGTGATGTAAGTTATTTCCTCGCCAACGGTCCACGTGATATCGTCGTTAAGGACAGCTAGTGATGTGTATTTTCACCAATCAGCATGTTTAAAAATCCTTCGAGGAGGAGCCTTGATAGGTTTTTGCTTTGTCAAAGTAAGGATGATGGGAAAATGGTCACTGTCACAAAGATCCGTCTATGCAAGAATGTGCGCCGTAACGTACACTGAAGTGTGTTGGTTCCCCTGTGTTCAAAATACATAAATCCAGCTCTGTTACTAATGTTTCCAGCTCTCTTCCCCGGGGGCAAGGCGTCTCAGAGCCCCAGATGGGGTGATGGGCGTTAAAATCGCCCAACAATAGGAAGGGAGGTGGAAGCTGATCTAGAAGATCAGCGACATCATTGATGTTAAGAGGCTGGCCTGGTGGAAAATAAACATTACACACTGTTGTTATGACAGGCAGCAGAACGCGAACAGCTACAGCCTCCAGCGGGGTTCTTATTGGAACCTCCTCACTGTAGGTATCAGAACGGACAAAAATGCCAACACCACCGGAAGCCCGGTGAGCATAATGTCGTTCTGTCAAGTATAGTCGAAAATGTCTTTATACCGTATGATGACCTGGTTGGAAATTTGTTTCCTGAATACAGACTATACTCGCTGAATACTCGCTAATGAGCTGGCGCAGCTCAGCAAGATGCCTATCATAACCGTTATAATTCCATTGTAACAGTGCCATATTGTAAGTGTGGACTTCTGAGGTTCAGGTTAGGAGCAGCGTAATGCTACCTAACCTAACCTGCACTCACATCCCCATCCGAAGATGGAGATTCATGCTCCATGCGCATCTCCCCGTCACTAGACGAGGTGATGCATCACTTCAATTTCTTCGATTTAGTCCGGGGGTGCTGTTTCTTCCTATGAGGGGAGGAAGACCCGCTGGCGCAGAATCAGGCCCTCCAGGTGGAGGGCGTGAGGCCCCATTTGTAGGAGATGTAGAAGAACGCCTGTTGCGGGCGCTCTTCTTCCCCGCTGTCGATTCTTGTTTAGACAGGCTGGGAGGTGATTACCCAGCCCTGGTCGACGATGCCGCCTCCACCGGCTTAGGCGCGGCTTTCGCCGACCTCATGGGGGAAGGAGACGTTGTCTTCTTCCCCTTCTGTGCCGGCGTAGGTTTCTTAGCTGGCACAGGTATATTGGTGGTCGAAGGCCGGGATGGACCCGCCTTCGAGCTTGTTCTCTTTGCGGCGTTGCTCGCAGGAGCAACTGCCGCCTTGGGCGCAGCGATCTACTGGAAAGGTGTTCCAGTTGAAAATGAGGAACCTGGCAGGGACTGTGCTATCAAGCTCAAATCTAGTGTCTTGGCCGGTGCATTCAGAGAATTAAACTTGGGTCTTGATCTCCTGGATCTTCTTCTCACTCAGATAGGTCTGACAGTTCCGATCCCAAGGAGAATGAAGACCAGAGCAGTTAGTGCACTTGTACAGAGGTGTGCACTCCTCCGCGCCGTGAGCTACTTTCCCACATGTACCACACACTGACTGATTCGAACAACGAGATACCATGTGTCTGAATCTCTGGCATTGATAGCACCGCATAGGAAGCGGGATGTACGGCTTCACATCGCAACGATAGTTTGTTACCTTGATTTTCTCTGGCACCACTGACAATTTGAAGGAGAATATGAACGCACCCGTGGCAACGTCTTCACCGTTGACTTTGCGCGTAATGCGCCGGACGTGTGTCACGCCACGGTGTTTCATGTCTTCCATCAATTCATCGTCGGTGTTCAGAATAAGATCACGGTGGAAAATAACTCCACAAACCAGATTCAAGCTTTTGTGCTCTTCCACTCTCACGGGGATGTCGCCAAAGTGGTCGCACTTAAGCAACTGATCGGCTTGAAGCGCAGTGCTCGTCTTCAGAAGCAAACCACCATTGCACATTTTCGTTAGATCCTCAAGTTCACCATATACACCTTCGATAAGCAGACTAAAAAGTATTTCCACCAATCAATACTTGTTTTTTTATTGCTTATATTAAGCTACAGGACCGGTTTCGACCCCATATACAAGGTCATCTTCTTTTTTTTTTTTTGCTAGGGGCTTTACGTCGTACCGACACAGATAGGTCTTATGGCGACGATGGGATAGGAAAGGCCTGGGAGTTGGAAGGAAGCGGCCGTGGCCTTAATTAAGGTACAGCCCCAGCATTTGCCTGGTGTGAAAATGGGAAACCACGGAAAACCATCTTCAGGGCTGCCGATAGTGGGATTCGAACCTACTATCTCCCGGATGCAAGCTCACAGCCGCGCGCCTCTACGCGCACGGCCAACTCGCCCGGTAAGGTCATCTTCAGCTGAACCATGAATACATATTGATATGATGAAGCTTTGATTAAATTGCATTGTCAAAGGAATGTTATATGATGATGTGCATTTTGTCACATACAAATGGGGCATGTCTTATCGTGAATTGGCATATATGCCAGTATGTACAATATTGCAACTGTATGTCTAAAATATTATGTTGAAATTTTAGGACCTCAACATAATATTTCAGACATACAGTTGCAATATTGTACATACTGACATATATGCCAATTCACGATAAGACATGCCCCATTTGTATGTGACTAAATGCACATCATCATATAACATTCCTTTGACAATGCAATTTAATCAAAGCTTCATCATATAAATATGTATTCATGGTTCAGCTGAAGATGACGTTGTAAATGGGGTCGAAACCGGTCCTGTAGCTTAATATAAGCAATAAAAAAACAAGTATTGATTGGTGGAAATTCTTTCCTATTTTTAATTGTGTAATTCGTCAATACGGAAATGAAGATTATAGATTACGAGACTAAAAAGTATCGATTTAACCATCTTGAAATCGTGCCCATCGGTTCCAGTAGCAACCAGGAACCTAGGGAAGCTGGAACCCAGACTAATTCGCTGCGCTTGTTCCCAAGGGGCTGGCTCCCTTAGGGAATCAAAAGTTAAAGACTTGGGTAGCGAACTATCCGAGGTGGCAGGCGAAAGTTGTTTCGACGCCATGCCCGAAATCATCCTCTCCGAATACCACCCACTTCGATCAAGGGTCTCTGTAGCCGAGCCAAGCAGCCAAGGCAATACCCACCTGGTCATAGCAGGTATTGCCCGGCGTCCGATGTTGGACGATGCCTAATACGCGAGGACTGAGGAAATAAGTACGAAGACTTCCTTCCTCCAGTCACCCACAATAGCATGTACCCCATCATAGTGTGTACAGAGCACTAAATATAAAGGAGGAAAAAAAATTAATAATATGTCCTTTTGGCATTCGGCTGTGCAGGGACCTGTGTTGTCAGGCGGATACTACTGCCCGAGTACATGACACTCCAACCCGCCGCTTCCTGGGTGGTTACTGACACAGGCTTTCGAGTGTAGTCGCACACGTAGGAGCTCCCTCTCCGAGCAGCACGCACATCAAAAATTTTGAGATGGTCTACAACTAACCCTAAAAAAAAAACAATAAAAAATAAAGAGGGGACCATGGCCACATGACCCTTTTAGTTGCCTTCTACGACAGGCAGGGATTACCTGTGGATGTATTCAACCCCTCCCATCCACAGGAGGTCCAACACATTATACCAAACCGCAATCCATGTCCGCGCCTAGGTCGCCCCTTTTTGTCGCCTCTTATGACAGGCAGGGGATACCGCGGGTGTATTCTACATGTGTGCCCCCCACCCGCAGGGGGTAGGTGTGTTTGGTCCTCAAGAGGTATTTTATTTCCCTCAAGTCCGCCGGCAAGCCGGATAGGACCTCCCTATCCGCCACCTGGGACGCGCCACGTGGGAGTATCACTTCTCCCCCTGCTACGCCAGCGTAGTAGGTTCGTGGAGACTTACTTGTTATTTTAGGCGTTACACTTTTTGAAGAAGATGATGGTGTAATTATTGGCAGAGCAGGAGAAGCAGAAGCCGGCTCAGTAAGATTTTCACTTGAGGTGGTTGGTGGCGGTGTTGTCGGAGCAGGGAAAGATGTTAGAGCAGAACATAATATATCTTTCTTATCTTCTGATACGAAGGGTCTAATCTTTTCATGGAAACACATTGTCTATCAATGCTAATTCCTTGAGATTTGATGACTTGCATAAGGTCACATAAGATCACTGAAGTCAGGCGGTGGATCTTCTGGAAAGATGGGGTAGGGTAATTTGTCAGAAACTAGGGACTTCTGTGTCAACACTACAACAGGGTGCTCTTTCATATAAACAAAGTGATGTATCTGGGTTATTTGTGGAATGTGTTTCATTCCAGCACGGAACTTGTTTTGCCAGTCATAAGTAGGAATTGTCACATTTCTAGATTCTGTGCCAACAGCGACAGGAATAATACAGCTAGAAACATGACAACTTTTACGAGTGACATTAATTATATTTTCAATAACTTCACTTTCATTTTTCCGAAATGCTCTCTTGATGTAAAAAGTTTCAAACAAATTTATTAAAAACCATCATTCCAATACTTTACAATTGTAACCGTACGTATGTACGACCCCCGAGTTTTTAGGTTAGGAAATTTTCGTATATAGTTTGTTAGGTTAAAATCATGTAATTTTGTTTATTTACCATGTAAAAACGTAATATTATAAGAAGAATGTATAGTTAGGGAATATTGCATATGTTCATCATTATATTTTGTATAAATTTCCGTTTGGGTAAGAGTCTGTAAATATGGCCTAGTCGTAAGGATTGTGCAACCGGGAAAACTGCGACTATATCGGGAAGGACGGTTAAAGTCAGTTGGAAGTGTTGCAACAAGTGGCTTGAAAACACGGGGTACGGCAGGTTGTATCGGTTGAAGAATTGGAGTGAATCAATGTGGACATACATGAGTGGACGATCTATGTCACATCATATACTCGATAGCCAATGCGAGGGCTTTGTTTTGAGTGAGGTTTGTGTTGACAGAGTGACGCGGGAAGAAGTGCCGGTGTGAGCGTTGCTACCACAAAACTTTTCAGGACGCTATTACCACGTGGAGCAAGGATATATAAGTGGGTACGCGTGTGCGGCGAGTCATTCTGATTCTGATTCTGTTTCTGATTCTGTTTCTGATTCTGTTTCTGATTCTGATTCTGA
Organism: Anabrus simplex; assembly: GCF_040414725.1. Taxonomy (NCBI): domain Eukaryota; kingdom Metazoa; phylum Arthropoda; class Insecta; order Orthoptera; family Tettigoniidae; genus Anabrus; species Anabrus simplex. The sequence goes on from NC_090266.1 coordinate 805,705,419, forward strand.
TTCTGATTCTCGTTGTGTTTCTGACTCTGATGCTGATACTGTGTGTTTCTCATTTGTACTGGTCTGCGGGAGCGACGTATTTGCGCAGTTTGCTATACGATCTGCTATTGTACGTGAGTATCTGTTACGGAGCGATCATGGTATAATCTCAACAACTTACCGGCTTTGCAGTGGACTTTCTGTAAAAGAAAGTGTTTGTTTGGAACTTGTCACCCGAGTATGCAGCTTCAGTTGATGGAGAATTTTGCTGTTTGCTTGCCTCTGGAGATGTAACACTTTCTGTCCAGCCAGCAATTGGAAAGAATTCAAGACGTCGACGAAGAAGTGTAAATAAGGCTAGGGATGCTCGTCTTAAGAAGGTTGCATCCATATGTAGAGAAATAGTCGTCGTACTTTTCTCTACCAGATTAGAATTCACGGTAACAGTGGAGTGCGAAGGGGCTCTTACCTGGAGGTATGTTAAAAGTATAATGATGTTCGATTTTTAAGTGATGATTTTAATGATGTCTAATTTGCCTTTGTAGACGGCAAACGAGTAAATCTAGTGAAGAGATGATTTTGTTGGGTAGTATTGTGTATATTAGCTCTATGTAAACAGCAAGCACTAAGTGGGTTGCATAAGTGTTTATTTTGTTGGTGTTTGTCACATATTAGTTCTTATTCTGGGAGTAAAGTCATAGAATCAAACTTTAAGTGAGTCTTTTGTCAGTGGAGTAAGGCTGAACCTGGCATGTTACCCAAATTTAATTTCAGGGGTTATATAGCAAACAGGTAAGGTTACAAAGCAAGTCTGGAGCCTCGTCAGCATGATGACCGTCGCCTTGGGAGAGGGAGTGGCTCGTTGCTCTACACAATTAAATATTCCTGCAATTGTTTTGCAGGTGGCGCCCATTATCCTTGTTATTTACACTTAGTTGAGTCAACGTTTATCTGTTCAGTATTTCAATAAGCTTACAGTAGTTGCACAATCTTTAAGTTTAAGATACAAATGTTACACTGATGTTAAAATGGGACATGTTTCGCTTAAGCTTTGTAAGCATCTTCAGCCACACTTAATCTAAAGCTAAGTCAGGGCCCTGAACTGGGTTCCTTATTAAAGTATAATACAAGAATTAATACAAGATAAAACAGCTGTAAAAATCTAGTCTGTGGAAAAAGCGATTAAATGTAACTCATCATCATCATCAGTTTTCCACTCCAGTTGCCCGGGTGTGGTTTACGAGCACTCTCCACTTCTGTCTGTCCATGTACCACTCTTCTCTCAAGACGACATCCCAGCTGATTCCTCTTGTTCCTATGTCCTCTTTCACTTGGTCCAGCCACCTCTTCCTAGGTCTTCCTACCGGTCGTTTTCCGGCCACGACTGTGTATAGCCATTGTTTTGCTGTCCTTCCATCGTCCATTCGTTTGACATGGCCAAACCATTTCAAACGGGCCCTTGTCACTTTTTCATTCAGGGATGGGTACACACCAGCTTGCTCCCTTATTCTTTCATTCCTTACCCTGTCCCTTTTTGTCTTCTGTACCATAGTTCGTAGGAACTTCATTTCTGCAGCTTGTAGTTTGCTGTCCACTTGTTGGGTTGTTGTGCAGGTTTCTAGGCCATATGTTATTATGGGGGTGAAGTATGATTGGAATAGAATCTGCTTTGATCTTAAGGGAACTTGTTCGTTCCAGAGGAGGTTCCGAACTTGATGGTAAAACTGAGCTGATTTTTGAATGCGGTTGTTAATCTCATGCTGTATTCTGTTATCACTTGAAATGATGCACCCAAGATATTTATATTGGTCTACTGTTTCCAGTTGTGTACCTTCCAGCATTATTTTTCCTTTCTTCTTCTGCCTGTTGACAGAGACATAGTAACAGTTTTTGATTTATTTATTGTTAATCCGTATGCTTTCAAATGTTCATTCCAGGTGTTCAGCCTCTCTTGGACTTCCTTCTCTGTATTTCCCCAAATTACTACATCATCTGCAAATGCAAATGCATTGATGTCCATATTGTTCTTCTGCTTAATTTCTTTCATGACTTCATCCATGGCAGTGATAAAAAGTAATGGTGAAAGGGTCCTGCCTTGTTGCACTCCTTTAGTGGTTTGGAACCAATCAGAATTAGCGTTTCCTATCTGTACGCAACTGCAGCAGTCTTCGTAAAGCATTTTAACTTTCTGGATAAGCCCTTTGGGTACATTCTTCTTTCTTAAACATTCCCATATAGTCTTCCTTTACAATCTTTAAGTTTAAGATACAAATGTTACACTGATGTTAAAATGGGACATAATAAACTTGTCATAGTATTTTATGTACATGGAATGAATATTAGTGTTTGTTTAAAAGTAGTACAAGCTGATTATTTGTAGAATGAGACAATCATGATCCAACATACAACTGATTGTACAAATTTGTTGATATTAATGAAGCGTGGATTAAGTAAAATATAAAAAACTAAATCTTCGAACATTGTTGAATGAGAACCAGGTACGTAGAATTATGATAGAGTTGTTGACTCCAAGTAGTTCCATAATAACGTCAAAAGGCGCTTGAAGCATCAGTGTGCAGAAGTGTTGTGTCTCTTTCATGGAATAATCTTTGTAGTAGATTGTAGTCACGAGCTGTCTTGCGTAGATTCAACAAATAGGGTTTTCAATAAAGCTTTAGATGTGGGAGAATTGTAATTTCCAAAAATAATTAAAAATATATATTAATTAACGGTGAGTGAAATAAGTATAAATACTAAGATAATGGGCGCTACCTGTAAAACAATTACAGGAACATATAACTATGTTGAGCAATGAGTAACTCCCTCTCCCAAGGCGACGGTCATCAGGCTGACGAAGCTCCAGACTTACTTTATAACCTTACCTGTTTACTCCTGAAATTAGATTTGGGTAGCAAGCCAGGTTCATCCATACTCTACTGATAAAAAGATTTACTGCAAGTTTGATACCAGAACTTTACTCCCAAAATAATAAACAAAATATAATAAATACCACAATAATCATCACTTAAAGAGACCCCCTCCTGATTGCCGTCCACAAAGGCAACGTACAAACAACTACGACCAACATTAATCATTACTTCACGAGACCTACTCGTTTGTCGTTTACAAAGGCAAATATACACACCACTAACAACAACCAAATCATTACTTCACGAGACCTACTCGTTTGTCATTTACAAAGGCAAATATACACACTACTAACAACAACCAAATCATTACTTGACGAGACCTACTCGTTTGTCATTTACAAAGGCAAATATACACACTACAAACCATCAATAAAATTGTTGATACTATATATACATTTCTTAACATACCTCCAGGTAAGAGTCCCACTACACTCACTACTGTTATAGAACAAAAATCGTATTTTGGTAGAGAAAAGTACGACGACTTTCTCTACGTACGGATGCAACCTTCTTTACGAAGAGCATCCCTAACCTTATTTACACACTTCATCGACGTCTTGAGTTCTTCTCGAGTGCCGCACAGGTTTGTGTAACGCCTCAGGTTTCTGCAACTGAAAGTGGATACTCGGCCGACGATTTCCTCGACCAAGAATCAGCTCTGTGCTCAAACACACATCCACTACCGAATCTCAATTCTGTACGCATCACCACATCCACTGTACAAAATTTCATCGAAGAATTGTAGTCCAACTATTATACAGAGTTGGAGTTACAAATAAACACTTAAGTAGCGTCTTTGACCTAACCGCCAACAGAAACTCATTAGCATCAGCAGCATATAGCGTGCTCACTCCGAAAACGATACTCAAGAACAATACAACTTTGCCTAGGACTATGCGCAAAGTAACTCCCGCACGCCAGTCCGAGTGAGAAACACACAGAATCAGAGACAGAAACACAATCAGAAATAGCATTAGAATCCGAATCCGAATGACTTGCCGCACACGCGTACCTGCTTATATAGGCTTGCTGCACGTGGTTATAGCGTCCTGGAAAGTTTATAGGTAGCAACGCTCTCACAGGCACTTCTTGACGCGTCACTCAGTCAACCCAACCTCGCTTAAAAACAAAGCCCTCGTACTGGCTATCGTGCGTCTGTTGTGACATCGAATGTCCACTCACGTACATCCACATTGATCCACTCCAATTCTTCAGCCTATACTACCTGCCGTACCCCGTGCTTCCAAGCCACTTGTTGCAACACATCCAACTGACTTCAACCGTCCTTCCCGATATAGTCGCAGATTTCCTGGTTGCACAATCCTTACGGCTAGGCTATATTTACAGACTCTTACCCAAACGGAAATTTATACAAAATATAATGATGCACATATGCAATATTCCCTAACTACACATTCTTCTTATAATATTACGTTTTTACATTCTCAATAAACAAAATTACATGATTTTAACATTACAAACTATATACGAAAATTTCCTAACCTAAAAATTTGGGGATCGTACATACGTACGGTTACAGAATTCGCAATGTGACGCGTGTTGAAAACTGAAATGTATAGGAAAAGTAAATGTAAGTTTTGGAAACACAGAGAACATTCTACTAATGAATGAAAGTTTAAAAACGCTTACCCCTAGTGTTGCCAGAGAGGTGACTAATCTTGTTGGTTGTTTGAGACGATCTGGCAGTCGTTATTCTGCTACTACGTGTATTGTAGGGGTGTGACTGTGAAGGCAGAGAATGAGTCGGGAGAGGTGAGGTAAGCAGAGCATTGAGAACATTAGGAGTAGGCGGAGGGAGTGTAGCGTGAATCAGTGGATTGGAAGTGGCTACTGTTGCAGTAGGGAAGTTGTTAACGTGTTTATAATTAAATATTTTCATGAAATTATTGGTATTTATATTAAAGGCAATGAGTAAATTAGGGATTTGTTCAATGAATGGACCATTTGCATAATGCTCTCTTGAAACAACCAAAATACAAATCAGGTTTAAATTTCGTGTGTCCCACTGGCAAAAATGAAATTTTTCAACTGCTGTTCTTTCCTGTCATAACTCTCCACAGGAGGTATCTCATTAAGATGTTTTTATATTGCCCAACACAGTTATCAGCATGGAATTCTAGATGTTCCTCACCTACTGAAAAGTTTTCCAAGAACTGATGTACACGAGATAAGACAGTATTTACTCCTTTACCCACAATACAAGCTTCTGGAATAATGTACAAAACAAATTTGTTAAGTGGTTCACAAGCTACACCAAAGAGACCTACTTTGTAGCCTGTAAGATAGAAAATGGGTCCAACATATTGCGGATCGTATGGTAAGTGCACCTGTTGAGCATACTGTGCCTTTGTATGTGTTACAGCAACGTGGCCCAAGAGACAATGGAGTTTCCAGTTGTCTAATCCCTTGTCTACAATTGTCTATGGTGTTTTTATAAGCAGTTCACTCTGCTTGGACATGATTAAGATGTTGTATAGCCTTCTCCATCGGATTTCTTATTTCCTCCTCATTAATTAATTGACAGCTTCCCTATTACAGTTTGATTGCTTCTACAAGTCATACAAAGATTAGTCTTGGGTTTCTGACCTACTATGTTACTGCAAAATGTATGCCAGATGGGATACCAGAACGAGAGTGCATTTTGTTCATTTTCTTCACTGAAATCATTCATATAGTCGATTGTATGTTTACGATCATCAAAAGGAATAGATTTTATCTGAGAATTCTTTAATACATTTTGGTGAATTTTTAAGCTGCATCTCTTCTTTCTTGAATTGTCCCTTTAAAGTTTTTAGCCTCTTAGAGCCACAAGCGAATACAAATTGAATGAATGACTGACACACCTCCTGCCCTCTGAAGCGATAAATTGTGTAAGTTTCTTTCCTGTCATAATTTTTTCTCTTAGCTGACGTCATTGGCTGGTTTCGTACTAATGCATTCATCGCAAACTTCTCCACAGTGTGAAATACACTGAAAGACTGCATCGGTATCGGAAATGTTTGGAGCAGACAGGATGTTTATGAAACCTGTTACCTTTATTAAAAGCGTCCAGCTAGGGTTTATATCCGAGTCATCTTATCTTATGCTCGCGCAGCTATGACAGCGAGTGTGTGTGGAGCCAGGCTTATGATGCGAAAAGTGGTCTCTTTTCTTAGTATTAAATACAGCACATTTTTTTTTTTTTTTTTGCTTTACGTCGCACTGACACAGATAGGTCTTATGGCGAAAGCTCATGTTTTAACAGTGATTATTGTCAGAGGGCTTTTTAAATTCACGCAGTGAGTAGATGACGGTCTAAGCAATACACAGGTATCAAAAACAAAAATTCGACATTTTTCTCCCTTGAGTGCTTTTTTACATTTATTTTGTGAACTGTTAACCGAGAAGTGGTCCTTTTTCTTATGCATGCACACATATAGAAAAATATTTAGCAATTTTGTTATCATTCTTCTTAAAGGATATCGTAATGGTTGACCACCAAAGTGGCAGTGTAAGCCCGTGTACATGGTTTGAAAAGCTACATAGATATTATTAGCCACATTGTAAAAGGATTTTTGTTGCTTTCTAGTTTAACTCCAAGAAATTACTAGGATGTTTTCTTTAAAATGTCCAAACCATTTTGTTCCCTATGCCCATGAAGTCTGTATTTCCTTACGGCAAGAATACAGTAATTTTAATAAATGGCCATTTACAGATTACCAAAAAATTAGGTAATTACACACCAAGTAACTACACTGAATATGACAGTATGCTCTACAGCAAAAGTTGAGCTGACATACCGGGTGTTTTGTAAATCGGCCCTGGTAATCATTTGTTGGTCTGTCTCATACTATGGCAAGTACACCTAGCTGCAGTATTTTCAGCACTATTACTGCAGTAAAACATGTTTAAAACAGAATTACAACAAAGTAAGTTTAGCCAACCATAGCAGATATAAGAAAACTGCAGGTCATAGCAAAAAAAAAAAGAAAGAAAAAAAGGAAAAAGAAGAGAGGTCATATTACAATTGTTTTGATATTAAATGAAACCTACCTCCTTTTAAGAAAAGTATATTAGCATATTCAAGGGAAACTATGCTCTACACTCTTTTGCAGTTCTTATATACAACAGACCACAGCAGTCTAATTTTGATCAAAAGCAGTTATTCTGTTTCAACGACAATAAATTATCAGCATACAGGAGACGATGACAACGACTGTTGTTTCCAAGGGCCTATCATCAATTCAACAGTCTACAGACAGGAGATATCCAACAAATTCTAATATAAGTGTAAAAGTTAAATATTTATCAACTTACCCATGGCACTTAGGTGTAGCACGAGTGAAACTTGAGCTTATGTTGGCCTCGTACACTTTATTGACAATTGAATTGCCCAATTCTGCCATAACTTTCAGAATCTCTGGTTCCCATGCATCTAGTGTGAGTGAGCGCACTTTGCTGTAGTGAACACCAAGACTCCGGTGAACACCTGAACATTCTACAAATAAAACAATTCTGGTTAACACTCCTTCAGCTTCGTTTTAAAAATATTAAAAAATTAAATAATATTAGAGGAAGAATTAGAGTAAAACACCCACAATTAACCATACCACTATACATGCAAAAATCAAACTTACAACGAATTACAATGATACTGGTTTCAGGCCAATCAGACTGTATGTCTGAACTTCCCCACCTGACTGGTGATGAATAAACCACCTCCTGTATTCAAAGCCCAGTAGAGCATAGTTGATGTGCAGTAACGTGAAGTGTTCACTTGAGAAACATGCCTTGCCGATGGTTATGACCAGGATATCAACAATTGTCACCACTCGAGAGGGCCTGGATAGTTCATCTGTGTGAGAGTGGGTTATCTGTGTGGGCTGCAGCTGCACATGTTGGCCAAAATGCATGTATGGTACGTGTATGACAGCAGTAGTCAAAGGAAGGGAAACATGTTCAGAGATTTGGAAAAGGACCAACCTGACGGATAATGATGTGGGAGGATTGGCACATGATTCGGATGACCCAGACAACAGCAGCAGCAGAAATTTAAACAACTGTGGCACCACACATTAAGTGACAATCAAGTGGTGATCAATTGCATGTAGCTGGCTTACAATCCCGTGTCTTTGCAGTAAGTAGTATTCCACTGACACCACATCATCGATGTGTGATGCTCTCGTATACCTGCTTCACAAAGTAACACTGAAAGCATTCCAGCAGCCAGTCACTGCTTTATATACAGCCACAGGATCCCATTGAGCACCATATGACCCAGCAGCATGTATAGACACAAAAATTGATTACTTGAAAAATCCTAATTATGTTAGTAAAAGAAAACTTTTTTTTTAGTGTAGCAAACAATTATCCATTGCAGAATGACTGGCAGCAATTTCTGTCGATGGTTGGATATTTGTCACGCAATTACGATGAACAGAATGATACAATACTACGAAGTTTTTAGGAATATGCAGATGTTTGATCGTGTACATATTGGAGTAAATATTTCCTTTGAATTTCTTGAGCTAGTCAGACATCACAGAATTATTATTGACCACTTACTTCATTATAACTTTCACTATTGTATCTACATCTTTAATGTATTATCACTACTACTAACTACCAATAATTAAATAATTCCAGAGAGGATGGAAGAAACATACCAATGCAAAGAGTAATCCCAAGATTTATGCTTGCCCATCGAGGGTTTGGATTTCCACAATCACAACAGGCATCATTGCCTGGAATTTTCAGCAACTGTTCCCACATCCTGAAACACAGTTCAATTCAGCAACATGCGACAATCACAGACATTATTTCTGGAAAATTGCCAAAATGTATATTTTAACTTTATGCTGTCACTGAAGACCTCAAGGTACCTGGGAAAAGGGTTTTATTAGTTTCGATAACCTCATTACCTTCCCACCATTCTGCTTCCTACTGTCAGAACATTTTATTCAATTATCTTGTATCAAAATTTGTTAATTAGCAGCTATACTCTCTATTTTTCATTAAGTTCATAATCAAGGGGCAAAAGATCTTCATAGGTTGACGCCCCGAACAAATAGCATTATAAAATAAAAAATCTAATAATCATATACTGGAACTATTATTAAAATGAGTATGTTTTAATAATAATAATAATAATAATAATAATAATTTAATATTATTGGCATTACGTCCAACCAACAATTTTTACGTTTTTTTTTTTTTTTAGAGACACCGAAGTGCTGGAATTTAGTCTTGCAGGAGTTCTTTCACGTGCCAGTAAATTTACCAATACTAGGCTGACGTGTTTAAGACCCTCCAAATACCACCGGATTGAGCCAGGACTGAACCTCCCAAGTTGGGGTCAGAAGGCCAGCACCTCAACCATCTGAGCCACTCAGCCTGGCTTGGTGTATTTCTCTAAAACGATGAACAAGACACAAATTCTTAGTCATAGTCCATGGTATTAACAAACTCTCGTATTTGAACACTTGTGAGGAGGATGCAGCCTAAAATAACTCAAGCTTAACTACAATGAGAAACACTTTGTGTGGGACAAGGAGAGGACTTTAAATGGAGAGGATGTCTACTAGCTGAAATCTTGAGAAATGCGTATTTTTTGTAGGTACTCACCTCAGCACAGTGGAAAAGATTACTAAAAGAAAAGTAATGATGATCATGGGAGACTTTATAGCCGAGGTAGGGGGGATTATGGAGGTCTGGAGCATGTGGTGAGCTTGCATGATCTTGGCAATGAGAAAGATAATGTGGTAAGGCTTACAAATTCCAGTTCAAGCCATCATCTGATTACCAGAGATGCTCCGTCGCTACATAAGAAATGTCGTTAACAGCTCGAAAGGTTTCTCCAGATGTCTAAATTGATAATATTGCAATGACTAGGATATTCTGAGGATCTGTCATTGCTATTTGAAATAAGGTAGGAACTAACGTTAACAATGATCATCTCATGCTAACAGAGTTTCAGTGTAGACCCTGGCAGTAAGCAAGAAATTTCAATGACACAGTAATAGATGCAAAGTGATGAAACAGAGTAGAAGATCAAAGATGATTTCCAACTGGAACTAAAAAAAGAAATGTGTTCTGAGACAACAGAAACAGACATGATTCAATCTTTAAGCACTGTAAAGAGCTACATTCCTGACACCAGCAAAACTCTCTGGGAAAAAAATTAATCATCCCAAGAAGTAGAGAAGTAGTAGATGTCTGAGAGAACCCAGGATATCATTCACTCCGGAAACAGATTTTTTTTTGCTAGTTGCTTTACGTCGCACCGACGCAGATAGGTGGAAACAGATCAAGGAGAAAGTGAATACTAATAAGACCTAGCAGTAGAAAGCACAGAGGCAAGCACAGTACATTGCAAAAGCATAAAGAATTTAAAGAATGTTTCAGAGAGGCAAAAGGGAAGAAAAACAGTCACAAAATCGTAGTCACCTCAAACCAAGTTGAAGGGGAACTCAAGAGGGTAACGCACTCTCTATCCCCAGTTTACAGTTGCAAACTTTATGAAATTTTACATTAGCCGAACGAAAATTTACATTTCAGGAAAGGTTGGTTACATAATTAGAAATAAGGACCCCCTCGTGCAAGTCTGTGGAGGTAGCTACAGAAAAATAAGTCTGGTGGTCATTACCTTGGCTGTTAGTCTGCATGGCGATGAATGAGGCCTCCTGTCTTAATATACACACTCTCAGAAATGCGGCGATCAATAGACAAGATAGCCAGAAAAGCCGCAGCTTATATATCTGAAAGGAAAGTTCGAGAGGATTCTGGACTAATCCGGACACACCCTCTCAATTTTATTGGCAGAACCAAAGTTACACCCAAAAACCAATACGAAGCCTGTGATAGGCTGAAAAGTAATTACCAAAATTTCTAATAACCATACTGATTATTTTGCCAGATTCTTGTAGGCTTGGCAACAGTGAACATGGTAGCATAGTGACCTGTGCTCTCCCTTCCAGATATCACTAAATGTCTTAATGCATATACCTAACAGTTTGTCAGTAGCTGTTTATTAAAATAGGCCATGTTCTTGCCCTCCATCAGAATCACGTAGCTCTGAGCTTGTATTTGGGAGATATTAGGTTTGAATCCCACTGTTGGCAGCCCTGAAGATGGTTTTCCATTATTTCCCATTTTTGCACAAGGTAAAGGCTGGGGCTGTACCTTAAATAAGGCTATGGGTGCTACCTTCCCAATTCTAGGGCTTTCCCAACAGCAAGAGTAAACAATTAAACTGCATTACAGAATTGCTGTCGAAATAGGGCTTATGGAAGACTCAATATATCAGAGATATAGAAGAGAAATACCATTGCTACCCAAGAAAAGCAGTCATGAGAGAGTAAATGCTTCACTGAGGTCCTCAACTATAATAAGAGGAATGACGGGAAGCAAGATAAGCGAGAATTTGATCTTGAGAGCAGTGATAAAGCAGAATTCCCCTAATATCCATCCCAAGAAAAATACTGTACTTTCCAGGATAATCCTGAAATGTATTAACAAGGTCTTGGAATTTAAACTCCAGAAAGGGGAGCTTCGCAACATTTCAGATCTGATAAAACACTTCACAGATTATTCTGAACAGAGTAGTGGAAGGTAAATTGCACTGTACCTCACAATAATATTTCAGAATGCTGGTGATTCTCTCAACAGTTCATGCTGAAAACTCTAAAAGGGTATGTGTGGCCTTCCATTCAAAATAGTGTCATCAGTGAAATGTACTCTGACTAATTTTCAATGTTTTTTTTTTTGTTTTTTTTGCTTCACGTCGCACCGACACAGATAGGTCTTATGGCGACGATGGGATAGGAAAGGCCTAGAAAGTGGAAGTGGCCGTGGCCTTAAGGTACAGCCCCAGCATTTGCCTGGTGTGAAAATGGGAAACCACGGAAAACCATCTTCAGGGCTTCCGACAGTGGGGCTCGAACCCACTATCTCCCGATTACTGGATACTGGCTGCACTTAAGCAACTGCAGCTATCGAGCTCGGTATTTTCATTGTTAACTTTTGTTTTTGATGTACAAGGATGACCGAGATGCAAACCATCTCTGATCTCTAACTTTCTCTCCTCAATATTTTATAACACTCAAAAACTTGATTAAAAGATAGAAAATTATGAGATTTCTACAGGCAAGTTTTAAGTTTCTGTAGCAGGTTTTCCTAGTTTTTTATTCCCTAGCGATTTAACGCTGCACTAGCAAATCAAAGGTTTTCAGCAATGCAATGATGGGAAAGCCCTAGAATTGAGAAGGTTTTCCGGTAAATTGGATAGAAAATTGTAATGAACTAACAGAGTACTTTGAGGCCATGACGCTAAATTTAGAAGCAGAAGAGGATAATAAATTTTCAAAATTGCTACCAGAGAAATTAGCTGAGGCACCGGTGAATGAAGAAGCCCGTGGAAAAATGAAGGAAATTTTGGTACAGCATAAGAACATATTTGGGTCCAAGCCTGGAAAGATACCCAATTACAAAATTATCGTAAACAATTGGGAACCGTTCAAGCAGATGCCATACCCCATTCCCGAGAAGTTATTTCCTCAGGTGAAGGAGTTGGTGGACGACATGGAGAACAACGGGATCATAACTAAATCACCTACACCATTTTTAAGTCCTATCCTGGCTGTTCCAAAGGCGAATGGTTCCGTGAGAGTATGTTTGGATGCTAGAGAGATCGGAGAATTTGGCCACAGAGAGAGAGAGAGCAAAATCATTGCCAGACACCCTATGCCCTGGATAGAGTGCAAGGAATTAAGTCAACAAGGTTATGTGATGACATGGAACGGAAGCTAAAACTCTGGAAGAGGTTGCAAAACCTATGCAACAAGCTATTAATTTTTGTTAACAATATTACATTTGCTCCCAAGGTCTAACACTGCCCCATTTTTCACAAGATTTTGTGTGAACTTTTTAAGTCCTATCTATGTTTGTTGTAGATCTTGAAAGTATTATAGTTGTAGAGATTTGAAACCAAAACCATTCAACTGCAGCACTGCCAAACATATGTAAAGAATAATTATAATGGTTCATTGCCTCGTCTGGAAACTAACACCTCTGAATCATTAATGGTTATAATCATATACTTCACCTCTCTTGAAAGACAGTAATAAGATATAAAATTATTTTACAGAATACAATATTACGCCTATTCAGTTAGCAGCACTTGTCAGTACTTACCTAGATTTGCGCTGCTTATCAGGAGAAGGTTTATCTACTGTTTCACTGGCTGAACTGGCACTGGGAGAATGAGATGGTACTGAATTGCGACCACTGTTGGTACTACTGCCACCTACATTATTACATGGTTCTTCACTAATGCTCAGTTGGATTGCAGCACCAATCCCTTGTTGCATGGCCGAGATCCATGATTCATACATTTCATCAGAGTCTGCTTGCAGTATGTGACTCCTGTAACATAACCCACAACCAATGTAGGATATTGTGGATGACAATCTCAGCACCACGAGAAATATAGTCAGAAAACACAGTGGAACCTCAATTCTCCATTTTTGGATGGCCCATGGAAAAACCATACAAAAAAAAAATCCGGGAACAAATTAAAACCATCAACAATTTGGCTGGACATCACAATAATGAAGTATGTACAATTATAAACTTACAAAAACTCCTACATAAATGACATGAGTTCAGAAAGTCCATAGTTCAAGTCCAGCTTTACCCAAAAACTTCTTCATTTGACCATGGAAACTTCATTCTGGTCAGCAACTTTGATCAGCAATGCTCATAGAAAATATTCTACTAAATAATTATCTGAATCATATCAATATCTAATATCCTATTTACTTTAACCCTATAACCAGTAAACACGCGCGTATTTCCTTATAGCTCTACCACTAAAGTTATGTCAGCGCTTACTAATCTCGTGATAGCTCCTTTATTGTCAATATATTGACCAGATATTATACATCACTTTAAAGAGGAAAGTCTGTTTATAATTATAACATATCGGTAATGTAATTTAGTCATGGAGAAGGCTAGCATACACACGGAAAAAGAACATAATGCAGACAGTCATCTTGTTTGGTGTGGTTGCCTAGTGAGTGTTCCCAGCGTATTTGCATCTGAAATGAATGAATTATCATGGAGCAGTGAAATTCGTGGCTGTCTATTAGACTTAGAAAGCGAAGAAGATAGTGATGTCATTCTGGAAGAAGGAAATTATGATTCTGACGTCAACTGCTACACCTCCCAGGAAAGAAACTATGCTTGTGCCCCGTCTAACTGCAGAAAAAACTCACGCAGCCACTTCTGGTGCCCAGGATGTAACTGTGGTGTCCATCAAGATTGATACCATAAATTAGAATATTAATGGAGAACCATCAAGGCAGGAAGAATGAGAAGCCACCCTGAAGATGCCGAGGATGAGTGCGAGTAAGCGGTCTGTGTTTTGGAGTGATGTGCATGTATTATATTATTTAGTTTTTTTTCCTCTCCTCTTACCTTTACAACAGTTCAAGATAGTGAAAAGTGTATATATATATTATTGATCAGCATAAAAATTTGCACATTTTGTATGTAACATAACAGTGATAAACCTACTTTTGTTACCTCACTGTTGCCTAGAACTTAATGGACTATTTAGACTTTTTCTTTTGCGTGGAATATTTAATCGAAACATCCTTAAGACACTAAATTGGCGAGTTTGATTTCTTACTGTATTTTTCTTTATTTTTTTTTCTGAATAAAATGACATGTAATACTTAATTATTAGTCAACTATTATCTTTTACGTGATTTTATAAAATTTATTTGCAAAACTCCCAGACATGCTTAGTGGTTGGAGGTAATATAGTCACCCGTTGCAGGGTTAAACATAACTGGTTATTTTACTATCCAGATAACTATTTACATCTGTTTCCTTTTTCTTTTAATACAAAACCTCATATTTTGGGCATCAACTAATTTCATTTGACTACATTCCGTTACTCCTGTTGTAAATTTATTTTGATCATGCACTTGTTCTCCAAGATTGTATTCATATCATTCAGCAGTTTCTCCATATCTTCTACATACTCAGATAAAGTAAAATGCACAAATCTTAGACTTCTGATTTCCTCTTCTTGAACCTTAATTCCCCTTTCTAAATTTCTCTTTGATTTCCTTTACTGCCTGTTCTATACAAACATTAAAATTGACGGGGATAAACTGCAACCTTGCTTAGTTCCATTCCGGTTAGTTGATTACCTTTCATATCCATTGATTTTTATCAGTGCAATTAACTTCAACGCTTTAGTCCTCAGTACCTTCCATTCATGTTTTCTGACCAATAAACAGGCGAGAAGTGTGACTTTCACAATAAGCCTAATTACTAGCGCAATTCAACTGTATGTGCCCATAGTTAAAAACATCACTGAAAACATGTAAGCATAGGCCGTAACAATTCCAGTCACATAAAAAAGTAATCACTGCACACAAACACAAAAAATGACAACACTACTGAAACATAAGAAATCACAGAAGAAATCATAATGAAATAGCCCAGTGCTCACAAAAATCAAGTGTCACCATCATACATACATACTGTACATACACTCAAAAAAAAAAAAAAAGTATGAAAAACATAAATTATATGGCATCATTTCTTCAGTCACACAATAGTCACTTTTTTGTGAAAAAGTTTGCAAAGGTCGGTCAGGTTTTCTTTTGTCTTAACATGGTACAGTGCTCCCTCAACATTTGAAACGTTCTGTAATTCGCTGCCACTGTGTCATATGCAGTGATGTAGGTGCGAATTTTGTCTTGGCGCTTCTAAAACCAGGAAATCAATCCATTCAAAGGCTTTCAATATTCATTCATTCATTCTGCAATGCTTAGGACTTTTTTCTCAGAAGATGTTACCATCCTCCAAAATTCTTGATGCCGAGCTTCCCGATACCCAGAAGAGAGGACTGCTTCTATTTCAGAATAATTAGATTCCTTCCTTGTTTTTTAGGCTTCTTTGCAGATATTCAACACTTTTGTACCTGTTCATGAATCTTTTGCTTTTCCCCCTATTATGGTACTCAGCATGAAAGCAGGCAACCCTAACTGTTTTGCAATTTCAATTTTTCTTTTCAGTCAGAATTCTTTCAATTACCTCTATAGTACAAAGATTTTCTTGCAAGCTTTTCATGTGCTTTACAGGTCACGTACTTTCTTCATAAACAAACAGAAACACTACCATGTAAAGTACAAGTTGATTTCCGACAAAGGAGTAACATTACAGAAATGTTGCAAAGTTTGGGCTGGGAAGACTTGGGAGAAAGCAGACGAGCTGTTCGACTAGGTGGTATGTTTCAAGTTGTCAATGGAGAGATGGCGTGGAATGCATTAGTAGACAACTGAGTGGTGTTTTTTAAAAGTACGAAAGATCACAAAATGAAGTTGGAATTCAAGAGGCCAAAATGGTGCAAATATTTATTTATAAGAGAGGAATTAGGGATTGGAATAATTTACCAAAGGAGATGTTCAATAAATTTTGAAATTCTTAGCAATTATTTAAGAAAAGACTAGGTAAACAACAGATAGAGAATCTAGCACCTGATCGACTGCCCTAAATGCAGCAATTATTTAAGAAAAGACTAGGTAAACAACAGGTAGAGAATCTGGCACCTGAACGACTGCCCTAAATGCAGATAAGTGGTGACATGATGATGATGATGATGATGATGATGATTGTACCGGGCGGTACACCTCCACGCCGCTTATTTAAACCTTGCGCCAGTTGAAACTCCCCTACTGGGAGAAGTCTGAACTTTGTCTTATGTGTTAATTTTCAAGTTACCCTGAAGATGCCACTACTTGGAAATTTTGAAGTTTCTGAACTGTGTTGTTTTCGATGTATTTTTGTTTTGCTTGTAGTAAGAAGTGTGAACATTCTCTTCTAGAGGACACTACTGAAGAACTACAACGGTGCACCCTAGTGCGAAGTGAAAGAACTGTTTTTGTTGAGAAAATTTAATTTCAAAAGTTTGTTCTTTGCTAAATTTCTTTCAGTCATTGTTTAAGTTGGCAATATTAACCCTTTCTTTCCCCTTGTTTTGAATTTAGCCAATCCCGAATTTCTCGAATTAATTTTCAACCAATAATATGTTTCTTCTTCGTATTGTGTAGGGGGTTTCTTGGTGAACCAATAAAATCCTTGTGGGAGGGTGTTCTCATTCCAAAAACGCCTCGAACTTTCCGCGAGAGTATATAAACTGATGATTTTCGGGTCTCGAGGCCACTTCAGTACCATCTTTCAGTGTGTAAAGTACATAGCAGGGGGCGGGAAGCGCCTCTTTCTTCGGGGAGCAGTTCTACACCAAGGTAATGGCCTTTTAATAACTTCTTTTCTTGCTAGCTTAGCAGTTTAACTCTCGGGGCGGGTCTGAAGCGTTTCTACCATGTAACTTTCCCTAAAATGTAGACTCTTAGCCTCTATTCTCTTTCTAAACTACATATTGGGATAGAGAGTGCTTAACCCTCTCCATCTCCCACTCATATTGCATTGAGGTGAACTTATTTTCACAACCGTTTCTTCCCTTCTAATGTAACGTAAACTGTTTCCTTCTAAAAGTCACCTCTTTAGTATGGGATTAGCCCTTGCATTAACGGCCTAGTGCCAAGTAGGTTTTAAACAAGTGTATTAGGAGTGCTGATCACCTCCTCTCAATTGTTATTTTAGAGGTCAAGTAATTAACCTTTTTCTCACTTAATAGGCCTCAGTAGGTTGGGTATGTTACCCCTGTGTATATGTCCTTAGAGGACAACTTGAAGGTGGAGTTTGGTGTGGCCTTTGATAGGCTTAAAGTTGAGAGCGAGTGGCTCTTTTTCGAAAATTGAGTGTTGTATGCCTCGAGGAGGCTTTACTGTGTAATTTGGAGCAAGTGCTCCTGGGCTTGATTGGGGTCTTCTGCCCCTTTGTTGAATTCTGTATATCGTAAAGTTGGGCTAATTGCTCAGAATTGTGTGTCTGGCTCTCGGAGCCCAAATCTTGTAATTGAACATTCTCGATTAGTGGTTTTGCTACTCTGTACCTGCCATTATTGTTATTTCTTGTTTTTTGCTAAGAAAATATAACCTTGTGAAATTTTACATTAACTTTAATTTCGTAGTTTAAGACCCGTTCACACCCGCACCTTCTTTCACCTCTACCTACCACAAAAATACGGTAACAATGATGATGATGATGATTGAAATTCCTGAATACAATACAAGTTTAACACATTCAGCTGTACTGTAGTCAACCATAATAAACAGCAGATATCCATCACAATAATAACAAAATGTCTGAAATGGTCCACCTTTTTGATACTATGTTACGCAGTGTTTAAATTACATTTTTTTAGTTGAGGAACTAGTTTTGGTCTTGGTTGGCCATCATCAGCCGTAAGACAAATTTATACACACACATCTAATAACTAAAACAAATGTACAAACATACACAAATGACATTAAAAGGCAATAAAAGCATCCAGAGATCCTGAAATGAACATTGTACTCAACACTTAAATAAAAAATGGAATTAAAATAAGGATCTTGGCGAGATCTAAAATCCTTTGATGCACTGCATCATGTTAAAAACATGTTCCCTTAATGCTTCCTGTTAAAACTTTCTTGAGTAATTTTCTTGAATACGCTGAAAGGAAATAGAGGACTATTTTAAGTTGTCAAATGGTGAGTCGAGGACGGCACATGAAAATATGTCTAAATAGCAGGTACGATCTTAGGTTGTGAGTGGACATTTCTTACAGCTGGTAGAGAAGTAACATTTGCAATTCAACACTGTGTCCATGAAGTTAACCAAAATAAATGATAATCAAAAGTTAATGAACTAAAGGGACAGAGTGCTTATCAGTCATAGGTTATAGGTTATATGAGACTTACCTTTTGTTACAGCATGTGGTGCATGGCCTGCCAGCCCCGTGGTGTAGGGGTAGTGTACCTGCCTCTTACCCGGAGGCCCCGGGTTTGATTCCCGGCCAAGTCAGGGATTTTTACCTGGACCTGAGGGCTCGTTCGAGGTTTACTCAGCCTATGTGATTAATACTGGGGAGCTATCTAACGGTGAAATAGCGGCCCCCGTCCAGAAAGCTAGATTGACGGCCGAGAGGATTTGCTGTGCTGACTACATGACACCTCGTAATCTGCAGGCCTTCGGGCTGAGCAGCGGTCACTTGGTAGGCCAAGGCCCTTCAAGGGCTGTAGTGCCATGGGGTTTGGGATTTGGTTTGGTTTAGGGCATGGCCTACTGCTGTGTGCCTCACAGAGAGGAGCCGAGACTGTATCGTAAGACTCGAAGGGAAAACTGGGAAGGGAGAGGGCAGGGAAAGGAGAGGGGCAAGAGGGGGGAGGGGGATTAAGGTGGAGCTGAAGGAAGTGGGGAAACCAGACAGTTACTGAGAAAGGGTACTATGAATACTGTGAAAAAATGAATTACGATTTTTTGGTTTGACATTTCTAAAAATGGGAATTAGAAGGTCAAACAGGATATTTGACTTTTAAGTGTCATTAAGATTATAGTTCAGATTAAAATACTGATCTATACCTACAAAACATCTTTTGTAATTATGTTTTATAATATAATGTTGATGATTTTGAGAATTTCCATATCATGTTTCATGTGTGTGAATTTATAATTAGAGTCACCCATATGCTGTTGTACTTCAGGGCATTAACATGTTCTAAGTATCTTACATCAAAGCTGCTTCTAGTCTGTACTACATAGGATGAACCACAACTGTTGCAATCAATCCTGCACACTCCAGATTTTGAAAAACTACTGAACTTTTTCTACTATCTAGCATTATGTAAGACACCTGCATTCCTATTATTGGTTTTAAAAAGTAATTTTACATTGTGCTTTTTAAAGATGCTGGCGACTTTGTAAATTTGTTCCTTGAACATAAAGGTAGAAAAAGACTTCTTGCTTGGTTGAGGGGCAATATTCGTACTTATTGATTATTCTTTCAATTAAAAAAAAAAAGTTGTATCCATTAGATTTAGCAATACTATGAATACTACGAATAGTGTTCAACTCATTTTTAAGGTCTCTTTTTTTACATTGGAATGTTGAAGGCTTGGTATACCATGCTGTTGTATGCTGCTCGTTTGTGAATTTGAGGGTGTGAAAAATCTTGATGGATTGTGGTAACTGTTTGGGTGGGTTTTCTGGAAATCATATTATTATTATTTTTATTTGCTTTACGTCGCACCGACACAGATAGGTCTTATGGCGACGATGGGATCAGAAAGGCCTAGGAGTGGGAAGGAAGCGGCCGTGGTCTTAAGGTACAGCCCCAGCATTTGCCTGGTGTGAAATTGGGAAACCATGGAAAACCATCTTCAGGGCTGCTGACAATAGGGTTCGAACCCATTATCTCCCAGATACAAGCTCTCAGCTGTGCAACCCTAACCGCACAGCCAACTTGCCCAGTAATCTTATATCTTAAGGAGCCTGGGTGTCTGATAATAGTTAAGTCAATAAAGTTAATTTTCTGTCCAATTCCAGATTCAAGTGTAAATTTTATATGTGGATCAATGTTATTTAGATTAATAAGCGTGGTAACAGTCTCTGTTATGCTCTCATTCAGATTACTATGGTGTCATCTATGAATCTTGCCAGAAAAGAATTGTCAAGATTATTATTATCATTATTATCATCATCATCATCATCATCATCAATTTTATTAAGTTTAAAAAATCCAAGTATGGTTTAGCGAGCCTTCAACATTCCAATATCAAAAAGAGACCTTAAAAAGGATTGATCCGAGCACCTGTACTGTGACAATTAACCCAACGGTTTGAAAAATACCATCTACACATCAACCACACTTCATTATAAATATAAGTAGAATCTTAGAGATGGCAATATTATTGGATTGATTGTTAGTGTTAAAAACATTATTCTTAGCCTGTTCGCACAGCAAGTTTCCTGCAAAATTGGATTTGGAAAACAGTTCATAATGGATGTTGTCATTACAGTGTTACAGGGCTTGGTATCCATTCTTTGAAGTAATATGTTTCTAAACTATATCTACCTTCCTTTGTCACTTAGCAATCCCTGATATAGGGAAAGTATTGACCGATAATACATCTATTAATTTGTATGAAGTCAGTTGCAAGATATTCTATAACAAAGAGTCTATCTTTCCAGTTTTCTTTTTTACTGCCGATGTACATTTTTACAAATTAAAGTAGTATCAGCGCTTAGGAAATTAAACGTATATATAAAACTTTCTTTTTGACACGTTAGCTACCACGTTACATTTGGTGAACTCCACTTAAAATGCCATTTTGAATGAAACATGGTTTCTCCTTATTTCCTATATTATTGTGCATGTGTAGTGATGATAAACCATAAATGAGATAAAACTGTTAATATTCATGGGCTCACAACTGCTGTCCCGGTTGGGTTGGCACATTTACTTTTGGTCATTATAAGCACTTAAAATAAAACTGTTGACCCAATCGGGAACCAGCCACTGTTTAGCCTTTTGTGGGAGATTTGGAGCAAGAACGTCAAGCCACATTGTTTGCTTACTTTCATTACGTCAATACCTATTGCATGCTAGTGTCCATAAAAATGAGTAATTGCTTAGATGCAACCAGGGAGCTGGCGAACTCGAGAGCCAAAACCAAACATCGTAGCCCACCGCCGTTGAGTGCGGCCTGCGGGATAGAGGCCTGCTTTGCTCTATTGGCCGTGAACTAAAATTTTTTGGCCTGTTGAACATGAGCTCCCATCCGGCTGTCAGGACTTTCATAAGGAACGGGACCCATCACCATCCACTGTCACATCTCCCAACTGAAATTCAATGTAATGTCTTTTTTTTTGCTTTACGTTGCACCGACACAGATAGGTCTTATGACGACGATGGGACAGGGAAGGGCTAGGAGTGGGAAGGAAGCGGCTGTGGCCTTAATTAAGGTACAGCCCCAGCATTTGCCTGGTGTGAAAATGGGAAACCATGGAAAACCATCTTCAGGGCTGCCGACAGTGGGGTTCGAACCCACTATCTCCCGAATACTGGATACTGGCCGCACTTAAGCGACTGCAGCTATCGAGCTCAGTGTGTCAAATTATTCGTTTGATTCTCAACTTCACTTTGGTCATTACTATGTAGATCATAATTATGCAAACCCGATCGTGCCTTTAAGCAATATCACGTATTGCATCATTTTGTAAGTGTTCTATGCTGCATAGCCGACCAAATTGGGTGGCTGTGTTACGTCATCGCATTACCAAAGAGTCTCTAGATACCATGGTTCATTATTTCTGCAAGAGAATGCCTGCAGTTAGTATGAAAATTCTATTGCACAATACCTAGCAACCAGCTGTTGTTGGCCCGGTCAGACTGGCATAGGTGTTTATAAATACCTATACTGCCAGTCCTATCGGACCCCGCATGGCATCTAATGTGTTAAATATTCTGTCTTTTCACAGAGAATTGACCGCTAAGCAAGGTGAGAGTGAATGACAAAGAGTCATTCATTACCAGTATGATTTCCTAAAATATTCTCCCAAATAATATTGCTTTCTACATTGAGCTCCTTAAGAAGTTACACGCACAGAAGAACACTAGATGGATTTTTAAGTGCGTAAATACCCACACAAAGGAGAGATACACAATAACTTTTTTGCAAGTAAATCTAATAAAGCCTACAACATAAACAACTGCAAAGAGTCAGAAAGTAGAAATTATATAATGAATCTGTTATCAACTATACTCACTTGGAAGGAGACAGGACTTCAAAACAGAAGCGTCGATCACCATCAAGTACTGGCTTGACAGAGCACAGGCGAAGATCTTCCTCCATAACAGTAACGCTGTCTTCTCCAGTACGCTTCCTGTACACTAACTGGTTGTCCTGAAGAATAAACCAACGTCGATTCCATGTTTTGAAAGCATTTGAAGTGCGCTTGAATAAGTAGCCCTGCATAAGAGCACTTCCATCTCGTACAGATGCAGACACCAAGTCTGTACTGGTCACATATGAATGTCTATTCTCCATTTCCTTCTCAAGCTTTGCACTTTGTTGTCGCATGACACCTACCTGCAATTAGTTCAGATGACATGTAAATTTGCTTGAAACTTTTTTAATTTGTTTTACGTCGCACCGACATAGACAGGTCATATGGTGGCGATGGGACAGGATAGGGCTAGAACTGTGAAAGAAGAAACTGTAGCCTTATTTAAGGTACAGCCCCAGAATTTGTCTGGTGAGAAAATGGGAAACCACAGAAAACCATCTTCATGGCTGCCGACAGAGGGGTTTGAATCCACCTTCTCCTGAATGCAAGCTTACAGCTACATGACCCAAACTGCATGACCACCTTGCAAATTTTATTTGAAACTAAACCTTCAGTAGAGGCTACAAACAAAGTAACAAGGGGAACATGCTTTCTAAATACTACCTCTAAAATATAACTGCACATAAACACTGTCTGTCCACTTCATAGTATTTCTTTAGTGGGCATAATTATAATCTGACTGAATTTTCAAGTATATTCACATTCTTGTTTTACTATGGTAGATAAGAGTACGCAATTAAACAATTTTGTAGTTTTATGCGGCTGTTAATAAATGGGGTGTGGGCACAGTAGAGGGCAGTTGCAGGTCTTTCGAGCTGACACGTAATAGGACACCTACATATCTGTATGGATGAAGCCCTACCAACGATGAATTCTAATGAAGAAGACAGCATACACACCCAAGCCCCGAGACATCAGCATTAACCAATAAAGGTTATAATCCCCTTAGTTTTTAGAAGAAAATCTGTCATATTTTCTGTCAATTCTTCATATTTTGCAATCACTAAGATTAGTTCACTTAAAGCCCAAACCCCATGGTGCAAAAGCCATGAGAAAAGCCCACAACACAACACAATGTGTCAATTTCAAATAGGTCATAACAGAAGAGAATGCTGCAAACATGACAACCTAAAATTTAAGCAATTTGTCAGCAAATGCTTTATCAGAAAATTATCACCATTGAACTCTACAGTATATATTCACTACAGAGAACAGGTAAGCAAATCAATCAATCAATCAATCAATCAATCAATCAATCAATCAATCAATCAATCAATCAATCAATCAATCACTATTGATCTGCATTTAGGGCAGTCGCCCAGGTGGCAGATTCCCTCTTCAACTCTTCAATGATTGTAACAATTTTCTACTGTAATTTTATCCAACATGAAATGTTATCTTTACTTGGCAACACACAGTACTAACAGACTTATTTCAAAACCCAATTTTCCACACTTCTGTCATCACATAAAATCTATTATATGAACATTTATTTCCTCAACATAGGCCTACTGAATTTTTGTTTAGGCACTCTTCATTACCACAACAACCTATATAGTAGAAAGAAAGAAAGAAAGAAAGAAAGAAAGAAAGAAAATGGTCATTCACCACTTCAGCATTTATAATAGTACATTTTGCAACAAGCATATAAGGGCAGTAATTAAGATACGAGTATGTTTATAAAACTAGCAAAGCATCCAGGAGACAGTGGGTTCGAATCCCACTGTCGGCAGCCCTGAAGATGGTTTTCCGTGGTTTCCCATTTTCACACCAGGCAATTAAGGCCGCTTCCTTCCAACTCCTAGGCCTTTCCTATCCCATCATCACCATAAGACCTATCCGTGTCGGTGGGACGTAAAGCCACTAGCAAAAAACGAGCGAAGCGAGTTTGATAATTTCCATACGAGTGTCTTAATTACCATTATAGGCAAGTTGCATACAACTGTTTATGCTAGATAATTATTATAACTCTATTTTTTAAATATTCATAAATTTCTGTAGAGACATCACTTGACCGTTGAGTTTACTGAACACAGCGCAGAGCACATGCGCTGGGTTATTGATTTTCTGTGAGTGGATCAGAGACGTTGACAAATGGAAATTCTAAGTTCCCATGAAGGGAATTAGATTCTTTTCCATCAATAGAGCATATAAAAAATCAGATGTATGGCTTTTCCGGCGTTTGCTCTATTAACCAGCGTTTCGTCTTAGGTCTGACACTAGACTCTTCAGAGTGGGATGTGTCAGACCCTACCCACTGACACTGGGGTGTATGCAGGTGAACTTATCAGAAGCTTATTTATGAAGCACAGTCTGATAACTGCATACGGGAGATAAAACTCCACAATGGAACCAATGCCCGCCTAGCAATTCCAAATGGAAATTCTAAGTTCCCATGAAGGGAATTAGATTAGATACACCCCAGTGTCAGTGGGTAGGGTCTGACACATCCCACTCTGAAGAGTCTAGTGTCAGACCTAAGACGAAACGCTGGTTAATAGAGCAAACGCCGGAAAAGCCATACATCTAATTTTTGATCTGACGTTGACAAAGTCGAAACAATAGTATTACTGACCAAGGGACTGCTTCTATAGCACTATACTGAATAGATGATACTCATATTCGAAAGGGGTCCAAAATCCAAGTCAGCAGCCTCTCACAATGGTACTTATCGCTACGAAAGTAGAACCATTGTATTTGTCATGTTGCGGTACTAATAAAGAGTAGCGTAGACTCGCGGTATTCCACACATTAGGTACTACTCACAGGTAATAAAATTCGCACATGTATTACAGACCTACGCTGTGTCGCACATTGTGGCACCATTTACAGGAAACGCAAACCTATGGTGTTCATCACATAAGGGTACTAACCACAGGGACTCATACTATCCTGTGGTGTTCCTCATATAGTAGGTACTAATCATAGGCAAGCCAGAACCATGGGTTCCCTCATCCCATGGTGTTGCTCATATAGTTCTACTAATCACAGGTACTGTAAAAGCCGTCCCGCTCTCGTTTCCTACTAATCACAAACCTATTTGGTACCCAACATAGTGGTACTACACACAAGTAAAAGCGACCCATGGTGTTCCCCTTGTGGTGGTACTAATCACAAGTAGTTTCATGGTTCTAATTTGATCATTCCTTGGTCGCCCCTTTTAGTAACCTCTTATGACAATCAGGGAATACCGTGGGTGAATTCTTTGTCTGCGTCCCCCACCCACAGGGGGTGATTATATAGAACCAAATAATATAAACGAACTGAAGAAGCCCTTAAATAACACAAAACATGTACGTAAACTATACTAAATTCACATGAAGTGTTTTGACTAGCTGCTTAATTCTGCTTTTCCTTGACTGCCACTTTAACTCAAATGATGTTCTGTTATCAATCATCATTGTGCAAAAAGTGTGTAACAAGTCTCATCAGTACCATGTACTTATGTGTGCTAGCCATAGCTTCATCCCTTGAGGCTCGGATAGCTAAAAACTATAGTTTCTTAGGTTCAAACCATAGCCCGCTGCAATGTCCGTAAAGCCTTGGCAGTTTGCCAGATCTTACAGGAGCTAGCGAACGAGAGTTGTTCAGTTTCTTGTCGCTAGGAGCTCTGATAGCCGTACCCTCTTGGAAGAGCACGCCAGTGCATTACGATTAGGTTTACTGCGATCTACGTGTGTTCGTGAAATAAAATTGTCTATATATGAGAGCTGCTTTGCTTTTAAATCTGTGTTTCCCTGTACTTTTGACGGTTAACTAAATAATTAAGATTATATTTTTCAATACAAATATTCTACATCGTTCGTATTGAATTTTTCAGACAGTTATCTGTACTCATACTGGCTACCATATATTACAAATGCCACATTGAAGACATACAATCTCATTCTCTGTTTCGTCCCATTTTGAAAAAATAAAAAGGCAAAAATTAACGGTACCGGTATAAGTCACCCCAAATTTCCTGTGGATCTGGAACTGACAAGGAAATGGCTAATTTCACCAGATAAATTTGAGGCAAAGACAAAGTCTTAACTCATCTGTAGTTTGTAGCGAACACTTTTCAGAATACGATTGCAAACCAAAATCTTAAAATTCAAGTTTTAAAACCAGACAGTGTGCCAAGTATTTTCTTAAACCATCTACCGCATAAAGTGACTATAGTAGTAACACCAAGACGAAAATTAAACAAAATAAACAAAATATGCCAGTGAGAAACGGAAAACGAAAGTGCAGTCCTAACACAATTACAGGTCTACTTCTTGTTCACTAAATGATGATGCAATCCTACAAGGGAATGACCAACATAACTTCACTTCAGTTGCTGTACATACAGACGGAACTTTTATTTCGAGGTTACAGAAATTAGAAAGGGAAAACAGTGCCCTAAGTTGTAAGCTGTAGTGGTCAAATAACAAGTTCAGACACATTTAAGAAAGCATGCAGAATCAGCTTAGAAGTTGAAGTATTATATTTAGAAGAGAATGAGT
Organism: Anabrus simplex; assembly: GCF_040414725.1. NCBI lineage: Eukaryota > Metazoa > Arthropoda > Insecta > Orthoptera > Tettigoniidae > Anabrus > Anabrus simplex. Next base: position 805,732,624 of record NC_090266.1, read on the forward strand.
GTCACAAAACTGTCAAGTTCTTGCTTTTGGAATACTGTAAAGAAAATTTCAAATGTTTATTTTTATTGGATGAGATAAAATTTGAGAAAACTAACCCCAAGATGGTAAAAAAAAACCTTCCAAGACAATGTGTGCTATGGCATTATTGCTTGCTGAAACTATTTAAATTTGCAAGAGACCGCATCATCAAAATGCCAAGAAAAAGAACTCTGTCTAGTTTTGTAAGAGATATCTGTTTTGAAACTTGAGTTACACATCTAATTTAAGCTAGGCACAGGGCAGAAGCTGAAAATTCGCAATAAGGCTGAATTATTATGGAGTCTAGTTATTGACGAAATGTCAATCAAACGACGACTCGTGTATGTATAATGCCAAACTTGACTTTTTTTTTTGGAGAAGACGGCACTTCGAGCCATATTCAGACACTGAAGGACTAAATGATAAATGGTTCGCTTTTCATGATGTAAGTAGCATTCCTCATCATGTTAAGGCAGGGAGTGATGACCGTATGTTGTTTTCCTCCATTAGTGACGAAAGGCTTCAACTGGTTAGAAAACCAGTTTCTCGAATATCTCAACAGTATCAAGATATAAAGTGAAGAATCAGGAAAGGATTTCATAAGTACCGAAACATATGAAGCGGTCATGGTAGAAACGGCATCAACAGAAATTTACATAAGGTATCTCAACAAGAACGGTTTTCGCTACATTTTAACAAGGTGATTTAATTCAGATTCCATTTAACTGTTCTTCAGAGGACTGAGACAAATGTCAGAAGCAAATGACATGCTGTACTGCAGAGCTGCTACTTTTAGTATCAGAAGTTATAAAAGCAGGTATTTTTTCTCTGCCTTCTTCCACAAACTTCGAAATCACACAGAAGACAGTACCAATATGGACCCAACAGGTAACAGAAGGTAGTGCTTGCGAAATTCCTGAAGCATCTTTACCAAATTCCACTCGACGTATCTTGATGACCTGCATGATATTCAGGGTATGTAAAATAAATAATATTTATAATTTAATTACATTACTTTTTGTTTAGCCTAAAAATCTAGTGGAAGTTTTTCACTTGTTTCAGTTCCTAAGCAGACCACCATACAGTTTTACAGGGGCAGATCTATCATAAGGGCCAGATGGGCCTTTATAATTTATTATTTGTAGTTTTTATTGCAAACACTATGAAGCAAGTATGATATTCAAAGCTAATAGTCCGTCAACGGCCTTGGTGCCGTGTGAGTGGGCCAACCTCTGTTGGGCCCAATCACCTTTCCTCCCCACGTGTTCTCAGCGGCGCACCAGTCGACTGGCTTACATCCCCTCCTTGGCAGCCTGGCACAGTGGCAGGTATAGCTGGCGAGTTATCAAGTCGTTTGGGGCCAGGGGAAGCTGGCCCGTTGTGCCGGCTGTATTTCACGCTTCATCTGGCTGTGCATGGAAACAGGAGCACTGACATCGGGTAATTAAGGGGGGAGGGGGCATGATTAACATGAGCACATGCATGTGAAATAAGGAAAAACTATTAATGCAAACATTCCTATATGATAACAATATTCACAAACAGAAAAAACAGAATAATAATAAATACACTTTCTTAATAAATATCTTATTACCGTACTGTATATTATGCATATCATGATATAAAATGTGAAATGCTCTACCACCAGGTGTACCGCCTGAACAGTCTCCATTGGGAAATGTAGTTCTCTGAAGGAATGCCCACTCTCTAATCTGATTTCTTGATATAAAACCATCTATATTCTTCTCCAGATTTAACGCCTTAGCAGCTTCCGAAGACTACCAAACTCCACGCTTTAAGGAGGAATTTTCTTGGGAGTGGGGGGGTAGAAAACGCCTTGCCGCCCCAAAGTCGGCACGCTGCACGGAAGTGTGATTATTGCTGTAAGGCAATTCTCAATGGTTTGGTGGACAAGCGAGTGTCTTTAAGATGAACTGAGCAAATTGTTTATTAAAAACTCCCTTCAGTTCATTAAGTCTAGAAGAAAAGTTTCAAATTAAACATTTAGGTGTTTACCAACCAAATGATTTCACGTTATCTCAACTTGATGGCAAGAAAAAGATAACTTTCTGTAATACATGGTTCAGTAAAAAGTCATGGTTAACAGTGAGTGAACAGAAACAAAGTCTGTTTTATTTACAGCATGTTATTTCATGGTGAAGGATTGCAGTCAACGACCAGGTGTAAGGATCTAAAACATTTAAAAGAATGAATGAATATACACGAGGAAAGCGCACTACACTTACAAAATGCCTGTAAATACAAAATATTTGGGACTGTTAACATTATTGCACAAATTGACTCTGCATACTTATAAAATCTCAACCCAGAAACATAATGTAGTAGTCATAAGAAATACATACATACTAAATAGAGTAGCAGTGTGCTTAAAATTTTGTGGAGCTCACGAGTTAGCACTGAGGGGCCATAATGAAATGCAGGACTCAGCAAACCATGGTAATTTTCTTAGATTTGTTATATCTTTTTGGTAATCTCGACAGTGCCCAGCTCCATGGCTAAATGGTTAGCATGCTGGCCTTTGGTCACAGGGGTCCCGGGTTCGATTCCCGGCAGGTGTGGGGAATTTAAACCATCATTGGTTACTTCCGCTAGCACAGGGGCTCGGTGTATGCGTCATCTTCATCATAATATCATCCTCATCACAACGCGCAGGTCACCTACGGGCGTCAAATCAAAAGACCTGCAGCTGGCGAGCCGAACTTGTCCTTAGGCACTCCCGGCACTAAAAACTATACGCCATTTCAGTTTCAATCTCGACAGTGTGTTAATGACCATCTGAACAGAACCTGCACATCAGTTTCTAAATACACGTCACACGTTATACACAACGAACAATTAGATTGTATGTATCAAGAGTACATTGAAGACTTGGTCAAAGATATCAACGCTGCAACTTTTGTTTCTGTGCAGGCAGATGAAGCAACAGACATTACTTGCCAAAGTCAATTTATCATATTGCGGCACATTAAGGACAATAAACCTATTGAAAGATTCCTTTCCGCTGAAAATGTTACTGATAGGACAGCCTATGGTCTCGGCGAGGTTCTGAACATACTGCTTGAACCTTTCAATGTTGAGGAAGAGCTCATAGCTCAGGCCTTTGATGAAGCCACGGTGATGCAAGTGAGTAAGGGAGGTGTTCAGGCTCTGATGCAGAATTCTTTTCTGTATGCCAAGTACGTTCACTGTTACGCTCATCAACTAAATTTGGTAATACAAAATGCTTGTAGCAAGAACATAAAATCTGTTAGGTTGTTCTTCGCAAACATTACTAGATTCACTAAATTTTTCTCTTCACCGCCTAAGAGAAGTGATGTACTGTGATCAGTTTCTTCAACAAGATGGATCTTTCAGTCTCAGGTTGTGAGTAGTGTTTATGAAAACAAATCACATTTATTGGAATGTTTTGAGAAGATTAAGAACAAAGACGGTTGGGATAATGTAACAGTAAGGGAGTGTTTTGGTTTAGAAAGATACTTAACAATTCAGAATTTTTTATTTTTTCTGAAATTCTTCTGTAAGATGATGAAACATGTTGATATTTTGTATAATACATTCAGATGCAGAGTGCCAATGCAATTACCATATCCAATACATTACAACGTTATGAATCAGCTGTTTTTGAAATACGAGAGAACAGTGAGAGGTATCAGGTAGATGAAGACAAATGTTCTACTCCAACAACAAAAAGAACTAAATACAGCTCTGGTGTAAATCTGACTGTAGATGCCAAAGAAGTGTGTGATATAGTGATCAACCAAATGAAAGACAAATTCCAACAGTCTCGTATATTTAGTAGTTTCAAAATTATTGTCAGATAATGTTTGCTACGTTTAGAGATATTTACCCAATGAATTTAGTCAATACATTTTGATCGAGTTACAATCCATTTATTTCCCAAGAGAAATTGAGAAATGAACTTTCAGTGATTTATCGCAATGATACCTTCAAAAAGATATTCCTTTAGCCTGTGACTTTTTCACGTTCTTCATGAAGCATTCCTACAAAGAATTGTTCTCCGAGGTACACAAAACTCTACAAACTGCACTAACTACTCAATTAAACAGTGGAAGCAGCACAAAGTATCAGCACATTAAAAAGAGTCAAGAATTACTTTTGGAATAGTATGGGTCAAAACAGACTGAATTCACTTGCTGTTTGTTCAATTAATCAGGAGGAAATTGGTGAAATTTCCAACTTCAGCAATAGAGTCATTGAAAACGTTTGCCTGTCAGAAGAATAGGCGTGCTCAACTGCTGTATAAGTAATGTGCCATTTGGTGAGTTCAGTTCCATTTCTTTATTATTAACGATTTTGTGTATATATTTACGCTGATATATTTTGCTATATGTACAGTCTTTGGAGTTTTTATGGTACAGTATAGTATAGTACAGTACAGTATAGAATCCCATGTTTCAGAAATGCCTGCCTCAATCCCATATTCATGGCCAAAAAACTTTGTATTGGGCCCCACCGGCGGAATTGATCATGAGCCGCCACTGCAGTTTTATCTTCTCTGTCGTATGAAGGAGGTTCCGTGATGAAGAATATGATGGATGGGGTATCCTCCGCTATTTGGAAAGGCAAAATGATTACTACAAACTGGCTTTCTGCCCTCCTGGGTCTCATTTTTAAGTGAGACAAGAACTCTACATTCCATTACCTATCCTCTAGCTTTATAGTACCTTCATGTGTGATACAGAAGTTCATAGAAAGTGCTGTATCTATGTTACAAGACGTAAGAGAAAGAACTTGGAGAAATATTTACTAACTGCTGTGAAAAGTTAGTAACATCCTCATATGCACTGTAAGTGAAATGCATTCCACTTCATTTAGTGAACTGATCCTCAAGAACTTACGGTAATTCCAGGCATTTTGAGATGTAACGGAAGTGCTGGAAACACTGAAGTGCTTAAATAGGAAACCCTTAAGTCGCAAAGTTCTGTGTGTATGAAGTTGCTGCTTCGAGCCGACACACGCTGCAGGGGTTAGCTATCAGTGCCAAACTGAGAAATCTGTAACTACTATCTATAACAAGTGAGAAGGCATATTGCCGAAGCTTAAAGGACATCGCAGCAGGCTATGGTTCAAACTAACATTGAATATTTCAGTAGTTATTACATACAGTATTTCCTATATGCTGAAAACTGCATGAAAGAAATATAATTGTTTTATTTTTATATTTATGACTCAAAAGATCCTAATATGATCCTTCATCCCGTAATATAATTTTTATTACTATATTTTTAGTTTTATTTTATCTGTCTAGTATCTATGAAGAGAGAATCATACACTATCCTTTTTTGCCTCTAATTTAATTCTTATAATCCATTTCAAGATAAAACTGACAAAAAAACACAACGAGTTGATGAACGTGTCATTGAAAGATGCACTTTCTAACTTGATGTTGCATCTAATTTCAGCTTAGTAACAAAAGTTTTGGCCTCAGTATAAATGACTTTCAAATTTGCTTTCCAATCTAAAATGTATAAAGCAGAAAACATTCCCTAACAGAGGTTCTGGTTTTAATTTACGGGACTTGGGACATTGTAGTTAACAATCCTGCGTTTATTTTGTGTGTGTATTTGACAGTGTTTATCTGTGTGCTTTTATTTGACTGGGGCTAAAATTGGTAAGGATACAGCTGTAGCCTCCAGCATTTTCTGCGAGTTGGATCGAGAAACTATGGAAAAAAAATAGGGATAAAGGACTGTGAACTAAGTTAACCTGGTCAGGTATGAGTGAGGCACAAGTCTAATAAGAAGTGCTCAACTGATGGGCAAATCATATTGTCAAGCATGTCACAATCAAATTAGTTCTAAAACATCTTTATAAGCAATATACAACCATATACTGTATACTACTAACAAAGGACAAACTTGCAATACACGTGCTCAGCGAAACAGAGTTACAGTTATAAATCAAACCTTCAGTAAAAGTTCAAGCGTGCAAGGATTTACCAGATTAACTCCTCAGTGGTACTGAAGCCCTAGTTGGCCTTTTGTCTCCATGAATACTGTCCCCATACAATGGTGTATGGTATACAGGGGTTGTATGATTAATAATGCATAGTCAATTTGGCTGCTAACTTTAAACACCCAGTCATGAAATGATCAATCCAGTTCCAATCTACTTGCCGTTCTTATGTTTTGGCCATAGCTAGGTATCAATACCTTTTTTCTTCTTGAGTATGGAAGCAATTTTTGACCTGGGACATGGCTTTCAATTTGATTACACACATCCTTTCTTTAGCTTATCCTAGGTATTTCTGGTGTTGCTGGAGGCACCAGAGACTTTGGATTTTGTCAGGGGTTAAAGGCCAGATGCACTTCGCAAGGATTTTTTGGCATGAAAATTCCAACCCGGGATCAACTGACCCTCGTTTATCTGGGTGGAAACTCACCAACTAAGCTATTGCGCTAATCACGCTCCAAGGCATTAATCTGACTGGGAAAGCTGTAAGACTATAAAAATTTTGACAGTTTTAAAACTGAAAATAACCAGTTCAAGTGACCAGATTGTAATAACAGGGATAAAATTTTGCTGAACATATCCAAATCATTCTGTTGTTGGGAAAATTTCTGTACCTTGTTTAAACTTCTGACGGCATCATGATAAGTCTTCACTCACTTATTCTTCTTACTCCTCCCAAAGTGAGAACTACTGAATTTGAAAGATGATTGACAGCTATACATAGAGCAGAGTACCGTACACAAAGCGGATTGTCCAGGTGAAGCATTTAGTCAAAAGAAATACCCAGCAGTTAATTCCCAAAACAAAAGGAATGGGAAAGAAGAAATAAATCGAACCATAACACAATACCTGCCCTTGCATCAAGGACTGTCTGGAATGTATAGGATAGTACAATTATTTCTGAACAATCCACAAAAAGGACTGGAAATATTCTGTTTGAGGAAGTTTTGGCTTTCATTTCTGTGTTTGAGAGTTTCCATTTAATCCACAGTGGTTTGCATTAAATTTGATGCCCAATTCCATTCACTGGGATAATTTTCTGTTAAAGACAGATTGTATCATGTACAATCTGAGCAAATTTCATCAGTTTAGAAGATTACAAACAACCATCCCAGGCCAGGGAATGGATAAGAAATATGTCATCGAAAACTTTTATATTCTACTTCAAGGCTTGAAGCACTCTACATTAGCTGTGGAGTTCACTGTGCAACAGCAAATATAATTATGGAAATCAGTGCTAGTGGGTACATGAATAATAGGCCTAAATATCATTCTTTTCACAATATATTTGAAATCCTCTCACCTCATCAGCTAGTTCTTTGAAGAAAGGATCTAGATCTTGACATAAATCTGATCCCTGGTGGAAGAAAGTACTGGAAGCATGCATGTAGGAGAGCAACTGAAACAAGAAATGCAATGCACAAGTTCTAAAATCAATTCACTCTATATTTAACAGACTGATTTTACTGTTCATCTATATTTTAATTTCCTATTTATTCATTTTTATTTTATTTTACAATTTGTTTTACGTCGTATCGACACAGATACGTCTTACAGCGATGATGGGATAGGAAAGGGCTAGGAGTGTGAAGGAAGTGGCCATGGCCTTAATTAAGGTATAGCCCTAGCATCTGCCTGGTGTACTAATCAAAACCATGGAAAACCATCTTCAAGGGCTGCCAACAGTGGGGTTTGAATCCAATATCTCCCGAATGCACCCTTAACAGCACGGCCACTTGCTCGGTTTGAACTTTCTAGTCCTCTGGATGAAAGTTCTTCAGATATAACAGAAAAAGACAAGGTTAAGGACATGTTTTGGCTATACAGGGTGTATCAGAACTATACCAGCAACAGAAAAAATTATCAGGGATGCTCTTTGTGTTATGTTAAGAATGATGGTGCAATCAGATTGGCAGAGAAAAATTTTCCAGGTGCACAATCCAAATTGACGAACACGCCGTATTTGCTATGCCAGAGCACAAGCCGCTGCCGTACTCTAGGGAAGAGAAGCGGAGGGAAGGGAAGTGGGGCATATGATTGAGACAGAGATAACGCTCCACACATATGCACAAGTTTCCTTGTTTGACTCGAAAAGGATTCTCCTTGTCTCTTATAGGCAATAACCACAGTTTGTTTATTAAACAGCCGTAACTGCACACATAGTAAAAGACACACTTGTCAGTCAAGGAATGCACCAGAACATTTCTCCTCTTATCTGTTGGTCGCAGTAATGTCCTTTATTTTTAACATGCTTGAAGATGCTATGCTGCCACATGATTGTGTATTACTTCACTCTCAATATTGTAAATGGAACAAAATACTGAACTAAGCAAACAATATGCCCACTGGTTTGATTAGAGTACATGTTCAATATGCCCCCTTCTACTTCAACAACAGTTCATAGTGGTGTAGTAGTGACTTTGGACTCTGTTCAGGATGTGTGGTGTGTCGCGAACAAATTAGAAAGCTGCCTGTATTCTTGGTACAAGTCCATCTTCTTTTTCTACGGGATTTGCATCGAAGTCAATTTGTGTAGAACAAACTGTACACCGCCTACTAGGGCTGGGAAGCAACTATGTGAAATAAATGAGAAACTTGTGCATTTGCACTGTGCATTACCTCTGTCTCCCACTCCCCCCCTTCCCTTCCCTTCCCTTCCCTTCCCTCATCTGACACACAGCATAGCAGCTTGAGGGGTTAAAGAAGATGATGTAGTTGCATGTCACCAATTCCCCTGTGTTCTGACACGCAAGCTCCTCCCGTAATTGTGAAATTTATTCATAGAGCCCTGAAAGAAAACATGATAAGCAGAAGACAAGTTATATGTAATCCTGTATATGTTAATAAGTCTGTGTGATGAAAGGAGGAAATTGTTGTCTTAAAGTGAGGGAAGTTAGACTAAATGAAAATGTTAAATTTTGAAGGACTCTTAAAAGGGAAGCATTTTTATGAAGGGGTAAAAATATCCCAATTTTTAGCATTAGTGAGGAAAACAATCTGGTTAAGCTACCAATGTGGATAACTTACATGTAAATAGTACATTAGATATTTACTATCAAAATATAAGAGGAGTTAGAACAAAAACTGGTATAATGTTTGATAATATACTACTTAGTAATTTTGATATCATTGCATAATGAAACATAGTTAGTAAAAGGCATTTATGATTCTGAAATATTTGATAATCAATATGTAGTTAACAGAAAATATACAGATCTACTGGCAAAAAAGAAAAGAAAAACAACTGGTGGAGTTTTAGTGAGCATTAAATCTACAGTATTGTGAAGTGGGTAAACTGCCTGGAATAAGGAAATGAATCAATATGAATTAATATGGCTTAAAGTGATCTATAACAACAAGAAACACTAGGTCTGTGCCATATATTTCACACCTAATAGTAACATAGAAATTTATATACAGTTTTTTACCAAGTTGAAATTATGTCTCATTGCGTCAAGGCAGTAATGTATTAATACTAGGTGACTGACATACCAGAAATAAGAGCAATTACAGCAGTCTCTGTAGTTCAACACTTCACCAGTGATACGAGCTCCGGTCATGTAACATTTTTATTGTCAGTGCGCAAGAGAGCAGCCAGTCGCTAGTTGTTTGTTACATAGATTTTGCAATTGAATTAGGGCACTCTTTAAATTTACCTACTGTATTTTTACTTTGTGTAATAAGCAGAGAGCAAAGAATCATTTAGTCATTGAAAGATACTAATGTACAAGACGTTGTTTAATCGTGGTTATAAATTGCTGGTCATTGAATAAAATTTCCTTAATTCAATATGTATTTCACTGAATGAATTAAAATACAGTGTTGCTTTTGTCTAAATAAGTACTCTTAGAATACACTGTATTGTTTATATTTTTCAATAAATTAAATGCTTTCATTTCAATATCTCTGCTTTATTTTGCTGAACATCCAGTAATCAGACATCTACCATAAGACAAAGCTTGGTCCCATGTGTATCAGACTGGAGAGACTCTATTGTACATACAAATTGTAAAACGGAAGTACAAAAGCCAGACTGTTAACTAGAATTTTAAATGTATTAAATATGGAATCAATTAATGATGTCAGGAATATTAATGATAATGCAGCTGATTTGGTTTTAAGTAATATTTTAGATAATTATCCTCCACTATCTCTTAGTTATAAGTGCCAAAGTTATTTAAAGTAAATGAGGCCAGAAATTATAATTTCAAAACAGCAGATTTTTTTTACAACTGTACATAATTTTTAAACATTGCAAATGGGAGGAAATGAGCAGTCAGTATGTTGATGAAGCTGTTCATATTTCCCACTATCGGCAGCCCTGAAGATGATTTTCCGTGGTTTCCCATTTTCACACCAGGCAAATGCTGGGGCTGTACCTTAATTAAGGCCACAGCTGCTTCCTTCCAACTCCTACGCCTTTCCTATCCCATCATCGCCATAAGACCTGTCTGTGTCGGTGCGACGTAAAGCCCCTAGCAAAAAAAAAAAAAAAATTCTAATGATAAAATGTACTCAATATTTGACAAACGTATTCCCAAAATAAAATCTTATAAACGGAAGTGTCTTTTATGGATTATGAAAGGAATTAATGAGAATGTAAAGTTACAGGAGAAATTTAAGAAGATAAAGCAACTATCGAGATACAATATGATCCAGTTTAGAAAAATTAGGTCGGAAATCAAACATGATGTAATAATCAAGTTTACCGGGCGAGTTGGCCATGCAGTTAGGAACACGCAGCTGTGAGCTTGCATCCGGGAGATAGTGGGTTCAAACCCCACTATCGGCAGCCCTAAAGATGGTTTTCCGTGGTTTCCCATTTTCACACCACGCAAATGTTGGGGCTGTACCTTACCTACGGCCATGGCCGCTTCCTTCCCACTCCTAGTCATTCCTATCCCTTTGTCACCATAAGACCTATCTGTGTGGGTGCGACGTAAAAGCAACTTATAAATAATCATGTTTCACTTATAGAGGGTGATTTACCTAAAATTTGTACCCCAATTATTTCTAAAATGGAAACTGCAATTAATGTGCTGTTTTCCCAGAAATGAAGTATAACCAAAGGCTCATATCTGTAGCCCATACAAAGATTTTAATAATTAATAGAATGTGTATTTATTTTAGAAAGTTACATTCTTACAAATGGAACAATGCCTACTGACATTAACAAAATAAAACTAGAGTAAATTAGAATGTCAATGGTGGGTTTTTTCTTCAGGATTCTAATACAAGTAGTTTATGAACTATCCTAGTTTGAAAACTGTAAATACTGGCAGCTGTCTGCTCCATGTCTCAGCACTAACTTAAGAAATAAAGAGTGAATATACAAATTCTTTTGAATTTGAAGAAGAAAGAGAATTGGCCTTCAAAGGCTGTGTTCAAAATGATGACCACCAGCTTCAATACAAGCTTCCAGTCTGCCATGTAAAGACTGATGCACACACACTAGCCTTTCATCAGAACTTCCAGTGCAGGCAGAAGTAATACATCGTTTCATATCATCTGGTGTAGTTGGTATGTCCTCATAAACACTACCTTCTAGCTTTTCTTCAATCACCCATTTGTACAGGTCCCCTTCGTCCAATCCAATGACTTGGAAACAATCGGTGAAGACAAGCTGTAGTACGTTGTGCACTATGCGCTGGACAGCCATCATGCTGATATAATGTTCTTTCTAGTCGGCAGTGGAATGTCTTCTAACATCTGTGGAAGTTGGTCTGTTAGGAGGTTGAGATACTCCTCAGAATCTAATGTTCCTTCTATGAAAAAAGGTGCACTATTCCACACCACACATTTAAACTCCATGGACACTGGCGTTCCACCTGACGAAGTCAATAGAGATTGTTTTATTGTTTTTGCTTTATGTCGCACCGACAGAGATAGGTTTTATGGCGATGATGGGATAGGAAAGGCCTAGGAGTAGGAAGGAAGCAGCTGTGGCCTTAATTAAGGTTCAGCCCAAGCATTTGCCCGGTGTGAAAATGGGAAACCACGGAAAACCATCTTCAGGGCTACGGACAGTGGGATTCGAACCCACTATCTCCCAGATGCGAGGTCACAGCAGCGCGCTCCTAACCGCATGGCCAACTCGCCTGGTCAGTTCCTGTTTCGGAGGTTTACTTGGTGTTGAATTGTAAATGTTGCTTCATCACTAGATTTTTTTTTTTTCCCTACTTGCTTTACGTTGCACCGACACAGATAAGTCTTATGGCGATGATGGGACAGGAAAGTCCTAGGAGTAGGAAGGAAGTGGCCATGGCCTTAATTAAGGTACAGCCCCAACATTTGCCCAGTGTGAAAATGGGAAACTATGGAAAACAAAACAAGATATATGATAAATCTGGTGTATCTTGTCTTATTCTCCATGTACAGAAGTTAACGCGATTCTCAAAATCGCTCCCATGCAGCTCTTGATGAAGAGACAATACGGATAGAATTTACGACAGTGGAGAACTGGTAGTACACTTGCCTGACTTATGCCACTTCCCCGTTCCATCACACAGGAACTAATGTGCAGATCTACAGCAACAACAGCTAAAACATTAATTTGACCCTCTTCTCCAATCACTATTTGTTTCTGTTACGTTTTCTTACACTCCCAGTTTCACGTAATTGATTGAAGAGGTTCACAAATAACTGTCGAGATGTGTGATGTCTATTCGGATATTGATCTGTGTACAGAGCACAAGAACCTACAGCATTCTTCCTACATTCTCCGTACACCATTAACATGTCGGCTTTTTCAGCATTGGTAATACCATCTTCCACCACATCCTACTTCTTGAGTCATCACAAAATAACTGACAAGTAAGTCTCAATGCATGCCTTTGCTGGCAAGATGTAGTGTTTACAGTACACTATGTCTTCTGGTATGGGCTATATCAAATATGTTACTTTCATTGACCTGTCTCAGTCTCATCCTTGGCTCTGACAATATGAAAGTGACTGAGGTATGAGTGATACTAGTAATACCATTGCTTATGCAGCCAGTCCCTGTTATGAATGGTGTGAAAATATCGCTCATAGGGTCAGTTGGCGCATGCATTTCGGTGGGCTTGGCAGACTGATATGTAATAGCAACGGCTGGCTTGGTGAGGAAAGCAATGGGAAACTACCTCACTCCTCATTTCCCTAGCACGTCTCTTCAGTGATGCCTAGGCTATTTATGACAGCTTTTGGCAGAGCTGCAGAGGATCAAACCAGCCTTCGAGCTGAATACCCAACATACATACAAGTCTCAATGCAAACACTTGAATGGAGCAGACAACTGTTGGTATTTACAATTTTTAAGCTATGATATTTCATAAACTATTTGTACTAGAATCATGAAAAAGAAAAAAAAAAATTGCTGACATTCTAATTTACTCTAGTTTTATTGTTCAATTTGAAAAATTGTAACTTTCTAAAATAAATACACATTCCAATAATGATTAAAATCAGTGCATGGGCTACAATTATCAGCCCTTGGTTACACTTCATTTCTGTGAAAACAGCACATCAACAGAACCTTCCATATCAGAAATATTTGGGGTGCAAGTTTTAGGTGATTCACTCTGTATATTAATCACATTGCAAGCGACATAAACAAGTACATGAGCAATTTTTGAAATTTCATAAAAAACAGAAGACAACAGAACATTTACAATGCGCAAATGGAACATATCGGGATAAAATACACAAACATTATGGTAAAGTAAATGGCTTTGTTGATTTTTCCAATCAGTATACTGTATTCAGAAAAGAACACTCGCTACTCCATTTATAAAAATGAAAGTACTAAATCAAACACACAAAATAATTTAGAGATTTAATATAAAATGGCCAAAGAAATAGACAAAGCGATAAAGAATATAAAACCCAAAAATTCTGCAGTACCCGATGGGATACCTCAATATATTTTTAAGGTTTGTGGGAATATATTACCTGAACTTCTCCAGATGATGACGATAATAATAATAATAATAATAATAATAATAATAATAATAATAATAATAACTTATTTTATTTTAAATTTTATGGCCTACATTGGACCACTCTAGTCAATTATACAAAGAATTTCTTGATTTCCTATCAGCCCAATATTTTTTCATTCTGAGAGATGCTGCCTTCCTTTTTCCTGTTGAAAATACCCTCCCATTAGACCTTTAATTGATCTTGGCCTGTAGCCTGGTGAGTGTGTCTTGAAGTATCTTAATTTTTTCTGTTTTGTTTTTGAGATCGTCTATTGTTATTTGTAGTTTTTTAATATCCTCCTTAATTTCTGTGATCTATTTAATCTTGGTCTTGCTATTCCATCATTTTTGAATTATTCTTCTTCTGCTAATTCTGGTGTCAGGTGTTCGGATAAGATGTCCAAAGAATGATATACTTTTTTTCCTAATCGTGCTCAAATACTGGTTCAACTTCCTTATAACCTGTTTTATTTGATGCTATTCTCCACTGTCCATCAACTTGATACTGTTTATTTATGCATGTTCTAATTATTTTTCTTTCTGTCTTAAGTATTGTGTCTGTTTCTGCTGTAATAGTAGTTTTTAAAATTGTTTCGCTAGCGTAAGTTATTTCTGGCTGTGTGACTGTTTTATAATGCCTTAATTTTGCTGCTATCGATAAGCATTTTTTTAATTGTATGTAGTCTTGGTAATATAATTTGCTTTGTTTATTTATTCTGTTATGCCAAGCTGGTTTCTCATTAAGATTATGATTTCTCCTAAAAACTTAAATTTACAATTTTGATTTCTTGCCCATCAATTGTTATTTTATTTACTAGTGGGGGATGTGTAAACATGATCTCAGTTTTTTCAAAAGACATTGTAAGACCTACATTTTGTGCTATTTCCAGTGGAGATTTAATTTGGTGTCGAGTTCCTGAATATTGTTAGACAATAGAACAAGGTCATCAGCAAATCCTAACGAGTTTAAACTTAAATTTTGTTTGAATCTTCCAACCTTTATGTTCTTTGGGTTGACCTTGTACCATTCCCTTATAATAAGTTCTAATGCACAATTAAATATTAATGGTGATAAACAGTCTCCTTGTCTTAAACCTGTTTTAATTAAAAATGGCTCAGAAACCTCTCCTCTAAACTTTACTTTTGATATGTTATTACTTGGGCTAGTGGCTTTACGTCTTATGGCGACGATGGAATAGGAAAAGCCTAGGAGTTGGAAGGAAGCGGCCGTAGTCTTAATTAAGGTACAGTCCCAGCGGGATTCAAACCCACTATCTCCCGGATGCAAGCCCACAGCCGCGCGCCCCTAACCATACAGCCAACTCGCCTGGTATGGTATTAGTTAAAGTAAGTTATATCAGTTTAATTAATTTAGGATGGAGTCCAAAATTCCATAAAATTTTTAACATTGAAGATCTATGTATACAATCATATGCCTTCTTGAAGTCAACAAATGATGTTATTATAGGCTTGTTTTGTTTCCTGTAGTATGCCATTATTAATTTTAGAGTGATCTATTCAGCACAACTTCTCCAGGGTCTAAAGCCACCTTCGTATTCTCCTAACTCTTTTTCTAGTTGATCTTTAATCCTTCCATATAAGATCTTGCATGTGCATCCAAGATAGACAATCCTCTATAACTATCTGGATTACTCTTATCTCCCTTTTTATGAAGAGGATGTATTAAGGCTGTTGTCCAATGTTCTGAAAACTGTTCTGTGATCCAAATTTTTGTTAAAGCCATGTGTAAGGAAATCTGAACCGTATTACTTGAATATTTCCACATATCTATAAAAACCTGGTCTTCTTTGCATGCCTTATAATTTTTGAGTTCTTTTAGTGCTTTTTCTAATTCTTAAAATGTTGGAGGGTCTGTGTTATTAAATTTGGTTTTTATTGGAGTATTTGTTTTAATTTGTAATAGTTTAATAGGTTCTTCACAGTTCAAAAGTTTACTGAATGCTTTTGCCATGATCTCAGCATTTTCAATACTGCTATGTGCCATTTTTCCATTTTCATCTTTCAACATTAATGTAGGAGGAACATATTTCTGTAGTGTCTTCCAAAAATTTTATAAATAGCCTCTAGAATTGGTGTTATGATAATTAACTTCAATGGAGTTTATTATATCCTTATGAATTTCTCTCTTAATTTTTCTAATATTTTGTGAGAATTTCTTCCTGATATTTTTTAGGATGATAGCATTTTCTTCTGATTTATGGGCTTGGAACTTGTCTCTCTTTATGAATTTCATCACATCTGTCATATACCAGACATTTTTTAAAGAGGGTTCAATGTAGCTAAATTTTCAGCTGTTTTGAGAACTGGGATCAATTCTTCAAGGTCATCTGCCAGTTTTATTGTTTGCATGACTTCCTTATACTTGTCATTTTTTATTAACTGGTGTGGGTCATAATTCCTCTTTACTTTATTAGTTTTGATAATATTTTTCTTTAGTGGTGTGAATTTAAGTTGAATTTTGACAATGTAATGATCAGAACCACTACCTATTCCTCTTAAACTTTTACATTATAAATTTCCTTATGAAAAAGTTTTCAGCTTGTTTGGTTTCCTTTTGAAATAAGGAAATTTAGATATAAGGTTATGCTCTCTGCAAAGTTCAACAAGTCGTTGGCCATTCTTGTTCGTAAATTTATGTGGAGCTCATTTTCCAATTATATCTCGATACTTGTTTTTCCCTTCCTAATTGGGCATTAAAGTCCCCTAATAAAAGTTGAACATTACTTTTATATACTTTATTATGTGTTCAAAGAGATCCCAAAATTTACCCACTTCTTTCTTTGTTCGTGTTAGTAAGGGCATGGGCATTTATTGTTGTATACATTTCATTTGTTGTTTTGAAGGTGAGAGTTGCAATTCTTGGTGATATTGCTTGAAAATCAATTACTGAATCTATTATTTAAAAATTCACTATAAATCCTGTTCCAAACTGGGGACATTGATTCTTAACTCCTCAGACCGGTATCCCATTATAAATTCTATAACCTACTGATTCAAGAGGTTCTTCCATTATGTTTCTCATTTCTTGAAGGCCCACTATTAAAGTTTTTGTTTATCTACTTCATCTGTAAAAATTGTAAGTCTTCCAATTTTACAGAGAGAATTAATATTGTGTGTTTCAATGTAGTTAATTTGTTAATCTTTAATCCTCTTTTAAGTTTAGTTGGTTGCAAATGCTCCAACTCATTGCTGTCTTACATAAAATCAGCTTCATGGTCCGCATGGGCGCCCGCAGGATCTTTCCCAAGGGGGGGGCACATTAACAATTTTCTTGAATATAAATACCAATATAACGTCAGCAACATTAAATTTTTTACAGAAATTTGCGAATATAACAGATGCTAGATGACTGTCAGTAAGTTCAGTTTATGAAATAATCTGGTATGATATTAAACAATTGAACATCAACTTTTTAGAATTCCAGGGGGGGGCAAGCGCCCCCCCTTGCCTCCCCTTGCAGGCGCCCATGATGGTCCGTATCACACTTCAATAGATTCACAATTAAGTATTTATAATTTTCCACCTAGTCGATACAATAATTGCTTAAGGCAATTTAATGGTTAAAAGTGGTACATGTTTCGTATATTATCAACATCTTCAGCCACATAACACTGTTTAGATGAAAAATATATAAATTGACTTTTTCATCCAAACAGTGTTATGTGGCTGAAGATGTTGATAATATACGAAACATGTACCACTTTTAACCATTAAATTGCCTTAAGCAATTATTGTATCAACTAGGTGGAAAAAATAATAAATACTTAATTGTGAATCATTGCTGTCTCTCAGTTGGCTACCCGCCGAATCCGAAGTAGCCTTCTCCTCAAGCCTGATTGGACAGGACAGAGGAATTATTTTCCTAAAAGACTTTGCCATATTGACTATCAAAGGTACTGAACCTTAAGTGGAGCAAGCTCCAATTTACAACTATGGTTATTAACCACAGAGGTTGTTGTGTGTTTGGTTCGCAAGAGCTATTTTATTTTGCTCAAGTCCACCAGCAAGCCAATGAGGACACCCCCTATCCGCCACCAGGGACGAGCCACGTCGGAGTATCACCTCTCCACCTGCTACGACACCGTAGTAGTAATAATAATAATAATAATAATAATAATAATAATAATAATAATAATAATAATTGTTCTTACGTCTCACTACTTACACAGTTGTTGGAGACTGCCAGAATTTTGTCCCGCAGGACTTCTTTTACGTGCTAGTAAATCCTTCCCTACATATTATTTAATCTTATCTTAGTTAGTTCTACTTTTACTGAACAATGGAAATATACCAGTCATGCCAATTTATAAATCTGGGAGGAAACAATAACTACAGACCAGTTACTGTTCAATCATCTCCAGCAAAAATATTTGAAAATATTTTGTGCGCTCACATTTTAAATCATGTTAAATTAATTATACCATGTGAGTCGTGTAGTTTCAAAAACCCCTATCTCCAAGAAAATAAATTTTTCAGGAAGGGCAAAAAACTGCCATGACTGCATTTTACACTCCTTTTTAACATTTTCTTTGCTTTTGCTTTAATGAGCTTATATTGAACAAAATACACAAAATGTATGCAATTTCATCTCTACATTTTTGTACTAGGGCAATATTTATCTAGAACATAGGGGGTTTTGAAAGTCACAGGTGGACATGGCGGGGTTTGAAAGTAAACATGGATATTGCAAACATACCCTTACTGTCTAATGCTCAAAGAAACTTTGTTTACTTCACTTACTTACATCTATGTAGCACACTGAGATGGAAAACGAATTGAAAACATGAAATACAGTATAAAATGTTTAAATGTTTAAATGTTCATTGAGATGGAATGGTTTTGTCTCTGAAGAATAAAAACATAATCATATTATTGCAATCTAATACAACAAGGATACGGAATCATCTCTTGGTTCACAGTATTCTTCTTCCTCTTGCTATTCAGTCATACTGCAACGATGTTCAGCCTGTCGTGTTTCCAGCGAAACATAAAACTGGAGATCTGCAAGCTCCCTCTATCTAGCCCCATAATGTTTCTCAACCAATCTGCACACATCCTTCACTTTTGCATTGTTTAATGGAACATTGCCTTTTTCGATTAACTGTGGAACCAGTCCAGAAAAGGTTTTGCCTCTCTTTAACACACTCTTTGGCTGGCCAAATGTGCAACGGTAAGCAACTTCCCCTTGTACCATTATATTGCTTTTCTTCCTTTTTAGACAAATTCTTTTCGCAGGACTGAACTGAAAATGCCACGAGCCGACAGGTTTCAAAACATGCCGAACAGCAGTCTTCCAGTCAAATATTGGTACTTCACAACCAGGCTGGAGAAGCTTCCCATGTCCACTGAAAATATTGTTGTATACCTCTGGCTTAAGGCTGCTTCCGTGGCTCAGACGGCAGCGCGTCGGCCGCTCATCGCTGGATACCGTGGTTCAAATCCCGGTCACTCCAAGTGAGATTTGTGCTGGACAAAGCGGAGGCGAGACAGGTTTTTCTCCGGGTACTCCGGTTTACCCTGTCATCTTTCATTCCAGCAACACTCTCCATTCTCATTTCATAGAATCTATCAGTCATTAATAAATCACTTTGGGAGTGGCGACCCCTTCGTACTAATAGCCTATATCTGCATCACTCATTCCATCCCTGACCCGGTCAATGACTGGAAAACAGGTTGTAGGTTTTCATTTTCATTTTCACCTCTGGCTTAAGGATAACTTCTCTTTTTCGAACAACTTTCTCTATACGTTCAAACACCCTGTCGGGTGGTAAAAACGAATGACCAACTACAGGAAAGTAAATTTCAACTTCTTTCATATTCACTGGTGCATATAGAAGCCACTTACTAACCATACCCACAAGAATACTGTTTTTATTTTGTCCGCCGCATCCATCTGCAAATAGGCGTACAATTTTTTTTGTGACAGATCAAACAAACAACTTGCAATTGCATTTGCACCTCTACGAAAGTCAGCTTCATTCCATGAATAGATCATCACATTTTCGTGCGTCAGTGACGTCTTAGAGCTTCCAGACACTACAGTGAAGTTATACACATTTATTTGCCTGCTGAAGTAAGCACTTTGGTCTTTAGCTTGGGCAATAGCATGTTCTTCTGACAATCAAAGGAAACAGACTGAATAGACTTATCTTCTTCTCTTAAATATTCGTAGAATGCACTGTATTTTAACTTGTGGACTCATTTCTTGGTCTGCAGGGCAACTTTTGCATGTTCTGATGTGCAATTTTTTAGTTCGTCGTCTAGTTGTGAGCAAGTTGAGCAATCATCAGTCTTCGGACTTCCGAAACCAATATTATAGTTACGATTCAAGATCTTCCTGAAGAAGGCGTGTTTTGCCTGCAATTCAGGTTCAACAGTAGTATTGTATTGTCTCCACATTTCTTCATGGCAGGTACATACGTGCCGCTGACTTGGTACTGCAGTAGTGCGGCTCTTGAGCACGAAACGATTCAACAAATTTACAGATGGGCTCACGTTTTGGTTTACTGGCATAGCTTCTTCTGTCTCCCCCTCTTCTCTCCACAGACATTCACCCAGATTCAAAATGACGCTTTAGTACCCCTTGAATTCTGTCCTTCTTCAATAGGAGAGCTCCCATAAATGCTTCTCGGCAAACTGGTGCCATCGTTCCATCCCGTTTCCGAATAGTGTACTTGAATGTGTGAGCTTTTCCGAACCTGATACTGTTACCCGGCCTGCGTCTCGCCAATGGTATGCAAGAAACATGCTTGATAATGAAACTATCCTGCTGCAGTTTTGATGCTGTAGAGTAGAATACCGAATGAAACTTCTTCACATCCAACAAAGAAATATCTCCGCACTGGTAGGCCTTGGATTTATGGCCGCACATTGGTGTGACAGGAGGTCCATCCGACGAGTACCTGTGTAATAAATACCCTTTTCACTTACGAGTATATGTATGTTTACTAAAATATCATAGGTATTTATGAATGACCTGCATCGAAAATGAAAGGGAAGTTCGCTTCTCAACGTGACCATAGAATGTAATATCAGAAGCTGCACAAAGCCACAATAGTACGGGCTTTCAGGAATCGAACGTGCACTGGCCGAGATTCGAACTGCGGCCATTTTTGTGACAGGAGAACGACCGGTCCGACACAACACCGCGCGCCGACTTCATGCAGTAATACATGTTTTCTAAAGCTTATTCCAAAAGTGCAGTTTCTGATACAGTTCTACAATTATGCTCACAAGAGAGGAACGTAATAACATAATGTTACTATAAGAAAACATACCTTGATATTTTTGCTTCCTTGCATTTCCACTGCTGCTCGTTACGTAATTTCTTCCTACCCTTGCCAGGGATACACTTCTCAATACATTTATGAGGTGAATCCATTAGTAATAGACAATACACGACACTGTGTCAACACAAATGCTTCCTCACTGTCGCGCCAAGTGCTCCTCACGCGCCTAACACATGGTTACGTATTGCCTTCCTATTGGCCGGCGGAGATGGCGGGTTATGTTATCTATCGCCGAGCGCAAGGCGTTGGAGATGGCGGAATATGAAAATAACCCCGTACTTTGACATTGAATTTCGAACTGTTAGAGCGGGTTTTGATGCGTACTAATAGTACACAGCGGTGGACATGCCCACAGCAAAATCAAATCAATCTTTATCTCCATTTTCGTGAAAATTGGAGATAGGGGTTTTTGAAACTACACGATTCATGTCATCAACACAGTTTTACACCAAAAAAAAATCTACAGTAACCAATTTATGTAACTTTGTACAGTTTGCATCTACCGATATCTATAATTGTTCCCATGTAGATGCTATTTATACAACTTTCGAAAGGCTTTCGACGAAGTAGATCGTGATTGTTTAATTAGTAAATAAATAGATTCTAATTTAGATCCATTTCTGATGTGTCTTTTAGTTCTGTATTTGAAGCCCATAAGTCAGTTTGTAAGCTAATGGAACTTTACCTCTTAAAACTTCGTTGTAAAATTTGGAGTTCCAAAGGGCTTCAATTTAGGTCCCTTGATGTTTTTCTTATTTCTAAACAACATTCCCAGTAAACTTGGTTCTCAAAATTATTATTATTATTATTATTTGCTGATGATATCAAATTATATAAATTCAATTTCAAGTGTGAATGACTGTTTAGAACTCCAATTTTATTTATATATCCTGGCCGAATGGAGCAAAATTTGCAAACCCACACTTCAATACCAATAAATGTAGCAAGATCACTTTTTTTTTTTTTTTTTTTTTTTTTTTTTTTTTCTAGCGGCTTAACGTCGCACCGACACAAATAGGTCTTATTGCGACGATGGGATAGGAAAGGCCCAGGAGTTGGAAGGAAGTGGCCGTGGCCTTAATTAAGGTACAGACCCCCCCAGCATTTGCCTCGTGTGAAAATGGGAAACCATGGAAAACCATCTTCAGGGCTGCCAACAGTGGGATTCGAACCCACTATCTCCCGGATGCCAGCTCACAGCCGCGCGCCCCTGACCGCAAGGCCAACTCACCCAGTAAGATCAATCATTCAATGAGAAATTAGTAAATACATTTCATGTACTCAATCAATGATGATGGTGTTGGTGGAGGTGATTGTTGTTTTAAGAGAAGTACAACTAGGTAACCATCCTCTCTGAACAAATTAACTGGAAAAAAAAATTTTAAAAATTAAAAACTAATTGTTAAATGGAGAAATTTGAAAATGAATTGAGAGAAGAAAAAAAATTAAGCTGAAAAGGACACCGGAAACTGGAAATTTAGAAGCCCTTGGTTACACACCTACAAAGTGAATAAAGAGATCGGCAGTATTCCCATCCCTGCATGTGACAAAAATCATTGTGGTTCCATATTGAAAGTAATTATGTTAAATTAATAACAATATATGTTTATTGATTGACCAACTTTTCAATACATTAAAGTCATAAAATTAGGATTTTATCCTTAATAAATAGAAAGAATGGTGCATGTTTCACCTCTCTTATTAGGCATCATCAGCCATTGTATCATCTCAAGAATAAATCAGATACCTGATTGAAATTAACATGTAAAATGCTAAAATGTACATCTGTGAACTTAAACTAAATAAGCAGTCATATTACAAAAATTGAAATATTAGTTGTAGTACAATATAAAATTCACATAATATGGTTCTATTGCATAATGTAAAAAAACTAATACTCTTCCTCAATTTGACGATAGGAAACACATCCCAACTAGGGTATCAATTACGTACTAGGAAATTGAATCTACCAAAGAAGTCAGCTAAGGATAACATGATGGCAAGCATAATTGGTGGCCACGGTAATTTTAGTGAAAAATGGAAGAGTATGTATAGGTATTTTAAGGCAGAAACAGGTTCCAAGAAGGACATGCCAGGAATCATTAATGAACAAGGGGAGTGTGTATGCGAAGATCTTCAAAA
Source organism: Anabrus simplex (assembly GCF_040414725.1). Classification (NCBI taxonomy): domain Eukaryota; kingdom Metazoa; phylum Arthropoda; class Insecta; order Orthoptera; family Tettigoniidae; genus Anabrus; species Anabrus simplex. The sequence continues at coordinate 805,756,046 of NC_090266.1, forward strand.
GGCAGAAGTATTCAGTCAGCAGTATGTAAAGATTGTCGGTTACAAGGATAATGTCCAGATAGAGGAGGTGACTAATACTAGGGAAGTATTAAAACTTACCTATGACAGCAATGACGTTTACAGTAAGATACAAAAGTTGAAAACTAGAAAAGCTGCTGGAATTGATAAGGTTTTGGGGGATATACTAAAGACAGTGGGTTGGGATATATTACCATATCTGAAGTACTTGTTCGATTGTTTGCATGAAGGAACTTTACCAAATGAATGGAGAGTTGCTATAGTAGCCCATGTATATAAAGGAAAGGGTGATAGACATAAAGCTGAAAATTACAGGCCAGTCAGTTTGACATGCATTGTATGTAAGCTTTGGGTAAGCATTCTTTCTGATTATATAAGACATGTTTGCAAAATTAATAACTGGTTTGATAGTAGGCAGTTTGAGTTTAGGAAAGGTTATTCCACTGAAGCCCAACTTGTAGGATTCCAACAAGATATAGCAGATATCCTGGATTCAGGAGGTCCATTGGACTGTATCGCGATTGACTTGTCTAAGGCATTTGATAGGGTAGATCATGGGAGACTACTGGAAAAAATGAGTGCAATTGGACTTGACAAAAGAGTGACTGAATGGGTGGCTCTGTTTCTAGAAAACAGAACTCAGAGAATTAGAGTAGGTGAAGCTTTATCTGTCCCTGTAAAAATTAAGAGGGGAATTCCTCAAGGCAGTATTATTGGACCTTTATGTTTTCTTATATATATCAATGATATGTGTAAAGAAGTGGAATCAGAGATAAGGCTTTTTGCAGATGATGTTATTCTGTACAGAGTAATAAATAAGTTACAAGATTGTGAGCAACTGCAAAATGACCTTGATAATGTTGTGAGATGGACAGTAGGCAATGGTATGATGATAAATGGGAATAAAGGTCAAGATGTGAGTTTCACAAATAGGAAAAGTCCTCTCAGTTTTAATTACTGCATTGATAGGGTGATAGTTCCCTTTGGGGATCATTGTAAATACCTAGGTATTAATATAAGGAAACATCTTCATTTGGGTAATCACATAAATATGATTGTAAATAAAGGGTACAGATCTCTGCACATGGTTATGAGAGTATTTAGGGGTTGTAGTAAGGATGTAAATGAGAGAGCATATTTGTCTCTGGTGAGACCCCAACTAGAGTATGGTTCCAGTGTATGGGACCCTTACCAGGATTATTTGATTCAGGAACTGGAAAAAATCCAAAGAAAAGCAGCTCAATTTGTTCTGGGCGATTTCCGACAAAAGAGTACCGTTACAAAAATGTTGCAAAGTTTGGGCTGGGAAGACTTGGGAGAAAGAAGACGAGCTGCTCGACTAAGTGGTATGTTGATGTAGATGTTGATTCCCATAGGGAACCTAAAATAATTGTCCCGAATGAGTAAATTTATAATACCAATACAAATGGTCCGTTATTGGACATTATAAATTTTCCAGCTAACTCATTCTTGGTTGCCTGCGTTTCGCCCTCGTGTGCTAAGTTAGGCTCGTCAGTTGGGACTTAGCACACCACCCAAGACGCAAGGCTAGTGCATACCGTGGAGGCCACTGCATAGGCTACTTGAAGCCACCAGCAGTGCCAATGCACTATGAGAGCTATGTCTCATTTTCAAAAATTGATGCCTGCCTGGCCATCAAATGATGTAGATGTTGATTCCCATAGGGAACCTAAAATAATTGTCCCGAATGAGTAAATTTATAATACCAATACAAATGGTCCGTTATTGGACATTATAAATTTTCCAGCTAACTCATTCTTGGTTGCCTGCGTTTCGCCCTCGTGTGCTAAGTTAGGCTCGTCAGTTGGGACTTAGCACACCACCCAAGACGCAAGGCTAGTGCATACCGTGGAGGCCACTGCATAGGCTACTTGAAGCCACCAGCAGTGCCAATGCACTATGAGAGCTATGTCTCATTTTCAAAAATTGATGCCTGCCTGGCCATCAAATGATGTAGATGTTGATTCCCATAGGGAACCTAAAATAATTGTCCCGAATGAGTAAATTTATAATACCAATACAAATGGTCCGTTATTGGACATTATAAATTTTCCAGCTAACTCATTCTTGGTTGCCTGCGTTTCGCCCTCGTGTGCTAAGTTAGGCTCGTCAGTTGGGACTTAGCACACCACCCAAGACGCAAGGCTAGTGCACACGAGGGCGAAACGCAGGCAACCAAGAATGAGTTAGCTGGAAAATTTATAATGTCCAATAACGGACCATTTGTATTGGTATTATAAATTTACTCATTCGGGACAATTATTTTAGGTTCCCTATGGGAATCAACATCTACATCATTTGATGGCCAGGCAGGCATCAATTTTTGAAAATGAGACATAGCTCTCATAGTGCATTGGCACTGCTGGTGGCTTCAAGTAGCCTATGCAGTGGCCTCCACGGTATGCACTAGCCTTGCGTCTTGGGTGGTGTGCTAAGTCCCAACTGACGAGCCTAACTTAGCACACGAGGGCGAAACGCAGGCAACCAAGAATGAGTTAGCTGGAAAATTTATAATGTCCAATAACGGACCATTTGTATTGATATTATAAATTTACTCATTCGGGACAATTATTTTAGGTTCCCTATGGGAATCAACATCTACATCATTTGATGGCCAGGCAGGCATCAATTTTTGAAAATGAGACATAGCTCTCATAGTGCATTGGCACTGCTGGTGGCTTCAAGTAGCCTATGCAGTGGCCTCCACGGTATGCACTAGCCTTGCGTCTTGGGTGGTGTGCTAAGTCCCAACTGACGAGCCTAACTTAGCACACGAGGGCGAAACGCAGGCAACCAAGAATGAGTTAGCTGGAAAATTTATAATGTCCAATAACGGACCATTTGTATTGGTATTATAAATTTACTCATTCGGGACAATTATTTTAGGTTCCCTATGGGAATCAACATCTACATCATTTGATGGCCAGGCAGGCATCAATTTTTGAAAATGAGACATAGCTCTCATAGTGCATTGGCACTGCTGGTGGCTTCAAGTAGCCTATGCAGTGGCCTCCACGGTATGCACTAGCCTTGCGTCTTGGGTGGTGTGCTAAGTCCCAACTGACGAGCCTAACTTAGCACACGAGGGCGAAACGCAGGCAACCAAGAATGAGTTAGCTGGAAAATTTATAATGTCCAATAACGGACCATTTGTATTGGTATTAAGTGGTATGTTCCGAGCTGTCAGTGGAGAGATGGCGTGGGAGGACATCAGTAGACGAATAAGTTTAAAAGTAGGAAAGATCACAATATGAAGATAAAGTTGGAATTCAAGAGGACAAATTAGGGCAAATATTCGTTTATAGGAAGGGGAGTTAGGGATTGGAATAACTTACCAAGGGAGATGTTCAATAAATTTCCAATTTCTTTGCAATCATTTAAGAAAAGGCTAGGAAAACAACAGATAGGGAATCTGCCACCTGGGTGACTGCCCTAAATGCAGATCAGTAGTGATTGATTGATTGATTGATTGATTGATAAGACATATTATTAAAATTTTTAAAATCATCTGGCTAAAGTCCTTAGTTCGAGGAATTGCTGTGTGTTCTAAAATGTATATGCAAATGTGACTGAAATTCTTCTTATGAGACATAGTCTTCATGTTACATATTTAAAGCAACAATAACAACTGAAGTATAAAGCAGACTTCACTGGGCCATCTTCTTTTAATGTGTGGTGTTTGTGGAGAAGTTTGATACGATTAGCATGATTCGTTGTTGTTAGAACATACTGAATAACAAGTAGGCTGGTCTAAAGGGAAAGATCAAATTGTAGCGGATGTTGTGAAGAATGAGAAGCCGAGTGTGTACTGAAAGTCGGTAAAAAGGAAAAAGTTCTTATTTATTGAAAGGTGAGTATTGAAAATGAAGGAATTGACTAGTGGCTAATTCAATGATAGCACTTACCCTTTAGACCGCTGAAATGTTAAATTCTCGTGTTGAGCGTTTTAGGATAACTGGCAATCGCCAAGGTCCTACTTGATATGGCTGTTCATTCCCATAGGGATCCTACCTCTCGTGTTGTAACTGTGCGGTCTTATTGGAAGGCGGGCAGAGCTATGGGCTTGTTAGTTGCGCGTGGGGGAGAGTTATTGGTGTCGGAGGGAGAGGAGGGGAGTAGTATGTTTGTCGATTTGATGGGAGCGTTTACTGATTTTGCATTAAATTTTTTTAGGAATTTATTATCTTGTAGATTTAATTTTTGTAGTAACATTGGAATTTATTCGTAAAGAGGGCTTTTTTATCCAGTACATCATTTAAGTTTTGGTTTTTATTGAAATGTTGATCCAAGAAAACATATACATTTTCATACTCTGTCATAAGCCTACCTTTCTTGATTCTTTTTATTATTTTTACGTCTCGTTCTATTGTAGCAAAATAGTGACCCATGTCTCTCATGTGGTTGCTCATCGCAGAGAATTTATTATGTTTTTGGACATTAAAATGTTTTGCGTATCTAGTCAAAAAACTTCATCCAGTTTGACCAACGTATGAAAAATCACAATCTGAACACTTGAGTCTGTAAATACCTGACCCAGAATAACAATTATTAGTTAACTGAGTTGTGACTGAAAAATAAATTTTGATAAGTATTTTGCATTTTGAAAGTGATTTCTTTTTCATGCTTTTCCAAAGAATTAACAATCTGATGAATAATTGGGTTTGTGTATGTGAATGTTGCATACTTTGGTTTTCTGTGCTTATCCGGAGAAAGATTAGTTGCTAATTTTAGTTTTGCCTTATTAATGATTTTATTGAACATGCTGGGATTAAACCAACTGAAACTGGCTATTTCTTTTATTAAATTCACTTATTTTTTAAATTTATTTACTGAAGAAGGGATCTTCAAAACCCTGTAAACTAAACTACACTAATGTCCAAAAGTTATGCATTATCACTAAACGAGGCTATACCAAATGATAGGAATGTCGGACAAATTGCTGAAAAAACAGAAGCTGACTCACACACCATATGTCACACAACTTGTACAAAAAGCAGTGTCAGAAAGGTTCTGATACCTAAGGTACACCTTTGACAACAACTAACCAAAAAATATGCTGTTAATGGGGTGTATGGTTACCCCTAACGGCCACACATGCTTCGCAGCGACGTGGCAAGCTCTCTATCAGATGGTCCAAGAGCTCTTGTGGCAGTCGATACCATTCCTCCGAAAGGGCAATGCGAAGGTCTTGAAGGGTCCTTGATGGAGGCTGACGGGATGCAATTCGCCTCCCCAATGCACCCCAGGCATGTTCTATAGGATTCAGATCCGCAGACCTCGCTAGCCGGTCCGTGCGATGAATGTCTTCCCCAGCCAGAAATTCATCCGCCAGAGCAGCGTGGTGCGGTCGGGCATTATCGTCCACTAAGCGGAAGTTTGGACCAACCACACCTCTGAAGAGTCGAACGTGTGGTCTCAGTACCTCATCCCTGTATCTCCGAGCATAAACAGTGTTCCTCAGAACACCCATGAAGATGTGCAGGACTGTACGGCCATTCAACATTATGGCGCCCCACACCATGATGCCACCACCACCATACTGGTCCCATTCCACAATGTTCCCGTGGTTGTATCAGCTACCCGGTTCTCTCCAGATTAATGTGTGACGGGAATCATTCTGCAAACTGAAGCGGGATTCATCTGTGAAGAGCACATGCCTCCATTCATTCACGATCAAGTTTCGATGTTGACGGCTCCACAGTAAACGGGCCCATCTCTGTGCTGGAGTGAGCGGGACTCACACCGCTGGATGTCAGGCAAACAGCCCTGCTGTTCTGAGCCTCCCGTACACAGTTTGCCGGGAAACGGCAAACCCTGAGACGGCTGCAAGCTCCGCCGACAATTGTCTTGCAGGTGCACTCCGATTTCGTTGGGCAGTTAAGGCCAGATATCAGTCCTGTCGCGGGGTGGTTACCCTTGGTCGACCTGGTACTGGCCTATGACTAACATCTCCTGTGTCTCAAAGTCGTCTCCAAAGCCTGGAAATGACACTTCGTGGCACATTCAAGGATACGGTGACTTCGGTCTGTGCCTGGCCTGCTTCCAGACGGCCGAGTATTCTACCCTACAAAACGGGGTCAAATGGCGTTGTCGTGCCATTATGTTGTCACGTTCACCACGAGGCTACATTCTGCACACTATAACAGGACAAACACGACTGAGGGAATATGGGGCGCAGGTACTGGCTGTGTTTATCTTGCAGTCACGTCGCTAGTAATGTAAGGTGATTTTTTTTGCTAGTTGTTTTACGTCGCACCGACACAGATAGGACTTACAGCGACAATGGGACAGGAAAGGGCTAGGAGTGGGAAGGAAGCGACTGTGGCCTCGAGTAAGGTACGGCCCCAGCATTTGCCTGGTGTGAAAATGGGAAACCACGGAAAACCATTTTCAGGGCTGCCGACAGTGGGGTTCGAACCTACTATCTCCCGAATACTGGATACTGGCCACACTTAAGCGACTGCAGCTATCGAGCTCGGTAATGTAAGGTGAATAGAGGAGGATAGGTTACCTAGGAGAATAAAGGACATAGTCATAGCGGGTAAGAGAAGTAAGAGACTAAGACAATGATGACTGGACTCAGATTTAAAGATAAGAGGTGAGGAACTAAATGCAGCCACAGAGCTAGTTACAAATAGAAGATTGTGGAAGTGTTTAGTAAATTCACAGAGTTTTGCAGACTGAATGCTGAAAGGCATAACAGTCTATAATGAAGATGTATTTGTGTAGACACTGTAAAACTGAAGGCTCTACATTTTCCTTAGAATACAATTGCTTGGATGCATTCCTATCTTCAAGATGGCAACAATGTGCAAATGGAAATAATGGAATCGTTTCCTCGTGGTGCCACATGAACAGAGGAATCCCTCAAAGCTCTGTACTTCAACCTCTTCTTTTCTGCACTCTTTGTGAACGACATATCATCGAATTTAAGCATTGCAAATACAATATGTACACTGACGACCTTCAACTCCACACAGACTCTACCGCAGGAGACCTTCAGGAAAATATAAAACTTCCTAAACATTGGTTTACAGGCTGTTAGTGATTGCTCTGCTGCGCACAGCCTGTAATCCTTCCTGGCCAGCAAAATCAAATGACAAGTATGAGTAAACATCCGTTACCAAGAGTAATCGTTCAGGATGTTGTAATTCCTTTTGTATCACAAGTGAAGAAGCTCCGTGTTATCATGGATGAATGCATGACTTGGTCTGCACATGTCTTACATATATGCCAAAAAGTTTTCTCAACTTTACATTCTTTATATCAACATATATTTCCAATAAAACTTGAAAAGAGCTGAATCAAAACTCTTGTAATGCCACATTTTGGGGATTGTGATTTTGATTTCAATGATGTGAGGCCACAATTCTCCCTAAGGCTACAGCATATTCAAAATGCTTGTGTGAGATATATATGCAATTTAAGAAAATATGACCATGTGTTATCTTTCCTACAAGGGTGAATCAAAAAGTAAGTTACACTTCCAAGTTATGGCCCTTTATGAAACTACCTATACATAGGCAACATGGCTATGACAATATACAATGTAAGTTCACTTTTCCACAAAATCCCCAAACATATCTCGGGACGGTCAACCAACTTTTTGATTCTGGATGTGTAGAAATCACCTATGGAACCTCCTAGTGACAGCTGCTTTCACCTCCTCATCGTTTTAGAATCACCACCCATCAAGATCCTTTTCCAGCTTACCGAACACATGATAAACGCATGGCACTAAGTCTGGACTGTATGGAGGATGTTGCCATACCTCGCACTAGATTCGCTATAGCAGTTCGGACGTTTGGCGGGTCATATGAGGTGTTGCGTTATCGTGCCACAAAACCACACTGGTGCTCAATTTTCCCCACCGCTTTTCTTTAATTACCTTACGCAAGTGGTTCAATGTTTGCGAATACGAATCCAAGTACATTGTCCTCCCTTTTGGCATAAATTCCACGTGACCACACCCTTCATATCGAATAACACTGCCGCCATTACCTTTCCTGCTGAAAGTTGAACCTTCCTTTTTTCGTGGTGGTGATGTGGTGTGCACCTATTCCATCGATGTTCTCTTTTTTTCGGGGCTGAAGTGGTGGATCAATGTTTCATCCTGATGATTTGCCACAAAAACTCATTGTCCTCCACAGAATACCATTGCAAAAATGCCAGTGACGATTGGAAACGTGCCTAAGTGAACATCGGTGAGAAGACATGGGATCCACCTTTGAGAGAGTTTACAAAATCCAAGGTGCTGGTGAACAATGGAGAACACACTGCTATACGAAATGTTCAGCATGCTGGCAATTTCCTGCAGTGTTATGCGCTGATTCTCTCCAATGATCCCATGTACATGGTCAACATTTGCAACGGTACTGGACGTTGCAGGCCTGCCTTCGCGATGTTCGTCCGCAAAATCCGTGCGTCCGGCGACAAATTGCTTACACCACTTTACAATACCTGGGTGAAGAATTGCACGCTCACCATATACAGCAGTGATTTCCACAATGAATGTCTGTGCAATTGAGCCGTTTAGCCCATAGCAACCTGATCATTGCATGCATTTCCAAATCGGAGTGAACATCCAGTTGACACGCCACACGCCTAGTCCACTCTGCACACACAACACGATGGGATACACACCAACCATCCTATCGGACATGTCAGCAGTTACTGTAGATTGCTTCGGACTGGCCACAGTCATGACACACAGTGTTCTCGCGGTGAACTAGTGTAACTTACTTTTTGATTCACCCTCATAGAACTGAAGTGGTCGTGACTCCATATTCGTCATTATCATCATACTTTGTCTCTCCTCCACCGAGTTCTTACTACATCTTTCCCATCTTACCTTTCTTCATACTTCCATTACTTCTCAAATGTTCATAACAGAAATACAAGGACTCAAACATAAAACCTCTCGTCATTGCTCACCATTTTACTACCGCATATAACAACTCATTTTCTGTGTTTGTTGCACGAGAATGGAACCGTTTACCAGATGACGTTTGAAGAATACCAACCACAGTGTCATTTAATGTAGCGTTAAGAGGTACAGCAGGATATGAGTCAACTATGCATTTCTGGTCTTTCGTTGATCGTGTTATTACATTATTATTATTATTATTATTATTATTATTATTATTATTATTATTATTATTTATGTCTTACTGGGGTGTATTTTATTTCAGTTATATTTTGATTGTGTTTAATTATGCTTTATCTAGTATTAATTATATTATACATTAGAATCATAATTAATACTAACTGGTTTAGTGTAAGAGAAGGGCTAATGACCTCAACTACGCCAATAAAGACATTTATCTATGTATGTACATACGTGCAAATCATCTGGATTTCATGAACAGGTGTCTCGTAATCTTTCTATTTTAGTTTAATGCTGTACAGTCACTTGCTTTCCATGACATTCATTACACCTTTGCAACATGCCCCTTCCACATCTGGAACTAATATCCCGCCTCTTAAAATGCCGATTCTAACGTATCACATTTCTAACTTGCCCATGTTTTGATAACAGGAAAAACACACGTGTGATATTATTTTAAATTTATTACACACAAATCAACTGCATTTCACAAAATTACTACGTATAACACCGAATTACGTATAAATCTGTTATGTATAACATGATTTAAGTTTTATTATTTAGGAACCTACAGAAATTTATGTATAAAACAGGATTACATACAAGTGAGTTACGTATAAACAGTCTCAACTGTAAGTGAAAAAAAATCCTGAAATAAGTATAGAACACATTACAGGATTTATTTATTTATTTAGTTATTTACTTATTTATTTATTTTATATTCTGTAATTTAATTCCATATGCCACCAGTGTAATTAAAATAACAGTATGTTCATAAAATGCAATGGGCAAATAAAAGTTATTTTGCTATTTTGTTTATTTGCTGATCTGCAAATATGTAACTTACCGTTCCTAATACTTCATGGCGCTTTTTGGCTTGAAGTAAACTCAGTGCACGCACATAGTCTAGTGCTGTGTGTCTGAAGCAGGAGCGTGTAGCACAGAGTAGATTTTGAGTTTCCTCTGCTTCATGAGGTCGGCTACGTGGTGCTTGAGAGTTCCGAGTAAGCACAGCATCAAGGTCAACCGAAATCTTCTCAAAGTAGTGTCGTGACTCCTTCACACTCTTGATGTCTCTGTAAATGATATGCTATTTGTTACAGATGGGAAAAAAAAAGTGGGAATGATAGTTGTGGTGAAGACTGCCATATTTAGGGGAAAAGCAATTATCAACCTCCCTGGAAAACAGTAATATCCAAAACGTGTGGAAAGGGCTCTTCATGGAACAAAAAACCCACTTTGAAACCAATAGACAGAAAATGAAAAGCATTCATCATGAGGGGTTTATAATGCTGACACTTCAATGTATGGTTCACAATTATTACTAATTACTACTATTACTTATCTTCATGATTCTGTAAATAGATAGTAGACATCTTTGGTGAGTAAAAATTGGCAGGGATAGGTGATCAGGTATTAGTTACCAAACCAAACCTTGAACCTTCGTCCATGATACTTTCCCAACATGCATGAATCAGAAATTCATTGTGTTGCCCAGTTGGAGGACTTTGCCACGCTGTAAAACATAATTATAAAAACCAGCCTTGTCCAGACAGATTAATGACATAACAAAGAATGGATAGCTAGGATTGTAGAGAACAGTTCTAGGAGGGGACTGATAAAATCCCTGTACTTTTAGCTTCAGCAGTTTCTGACTTACAACCTGTTTAATGTTAAGAGAAAATTGGACATGAAGATTAAATGTCTACTAGACACACATATTATGATTCCACAGTCAGTGTCATGAAATTTATAAATAAATAGCACATGAATACCAATCAATCAATCAATCAATCAATCAATCAATCAATCAATCAATCAATCAATCAATCACTATTGATCTGCATTTAGGGCAGTCGCCCAGGTGGCTGATTCCCTATCTGTTGTTTTCCTAGCCTTTTCTTAAATGATTGCAAAGATATTGGAAATTTATTGAACATCTCCCTTGGTAAGTTATTCCAATCCCTAACTCCCCTTCCTATAAACGAATATTTGCCCCAATCTGTCCTCTTGAATTCTAACTTGTTACTCATTGTGTTACTCATCGTAAATCATTCATCTTCTGATGTAATTATCAAATATCTATTTACTGTATAAGAGTAACAGGTCCCTCACTATGGTTATTCATTAATCCCATGCCAGGAGGCTCGGCAATACTGCTGTTAGCAGGAATAACACGATTTTCTTGAGAATGTGTGTTTTGATGTTCTAGTAGTTTGTGTATCATAAATATGGTACACATATCACACCCCCCGCACTGTATTTTGTAAAACAATTATTATTATTATTATTATTATTATTATTATTATTATTATTATTATTATTATTATTATCATCATTATTATATTGGTGTATTCATGTAAGAATATTTGAAGCCAGAAGGTCTCCGTGTTAGATATTAATTTATTTTGTACAGGCAGTTGAGAAGCACACACACAGCTATTTCCACAGGGAACGTTTGGTGAGTCATATGGAAAATCTAAGTCATGAGACCTGAATATCCTGAAGTCATAGGTTCGGGCATGGTCGGTTTATAGCCACATGCTGCTATAGCATGGGGAATCTCTCGTTCATGATTGGACAGACATGCCTAAACAAGCTCAGACATAACGAGACAGAGCAGGGATGAGGAGGTGTATATGCACTTCAGAAAGACGTCATCCTGTTTTTGTTTTTGTTTTTTACATTAACTACAATGACTATTACTGTGAATATTGTCGAGTGTACAATTGATTATTGATGAACAGAGTAGTGTGGTAGTTAACTTGCTAATACTTATATAACTCTTGTGCTAGAGTAATTCGATACAGCACATGATCACATATTCACTGAGAGATCATGGTTTCACAGTGCACGAAGAGGTTTTTGGCCTAGCTACTGATGGGAGTAACAGGTGCAATGACACCATAGCCTTTCAACCAACTAGTAAGCAAGGACTGATCTTAAATTCAATAGTATATTTCGAGTCGCAGATTGGCCTGAAGAGATGGACACCGAGAAGAAGTTTATTTACCAGCCAACCGTAAACTATTATAACAGCAAATATCACCTAGACAACATCCCCGTCCATGGACTCATGATTGGTGCTCGAGGCACAATCCCTGAATTTCTTGTACAGCAGTGGGATTCTCTTGGTCTCAACTGGACATGACTTCACGACATCACTAGCAATGCTATACGAAGTTCAATAACCATACTCTGCAATCATCTATATAACATCTGACTAACTGTACATCATGCTATGTTCCAAATTTATTTTTGAGCCTTGTGATTGTGATTATTTTTACCTGGCACATTCTAGCAAATTTACCAATGGCTTGGAAGACATAATTATTTTGTTCTTGATATACTTTGTCAATGTGGCAGCCTCCTCACGGAGGAAGTTATCAACAACAACAATAACAATAATAATAATAATAATAATAATAATAATAATAATAATAATAATAATAATAATAATAATAATAATAATAATACCATGTGTTGAAGGTGTGAGCCAGCAATTTGTGTTGACCCACAAATACAATTAAGGGTAATATAACATATACGCATTATAACTATTGGTCATTGGGCTCACTACAAGTGGTAGTGCAGTCCTCACTGTCGTTTCTCACTGCTTTTGTTCTAGGATAATTGAATGCACATAGGGAGTCTTCCAGCAGTTGTAAATACTTATTGAGTGTCATTATTTTATACTTACTGTGTGTTGATGTACAGATTATGGTTAGGTAAGGATATAGTTATTTTAAATTAGTAGAGAAATTATTGGAGAACCTAGGTGCAGTTCCTACCTCTTTAATCATTTTTGGAAGGTTAGTTAAAGCCCAAAGCAGATGTACCACTACACTGCTTTATGTACAAGCCCTTGGAGAGAGAATTATCATTTTCTATCAAAATTCGAGGGATCCGTTTAGGTGAACTCCAGCACCCAAATTCCAGATATTTCAGTGTATTATTTATTTTATTCCACATTAGACTTAATAATATTAAGAATTCAATGATGCCCAAGCTTGAGGTGTGTATTTATGCATATTTTATATTCAATAATATTACAAATGTCACCCAACTGTGGGGCATATTTTATTTCATTTTACAAATGGTCCCCAAGCATAAAGCATGTATTTATTCATTCATTCATATCATTTTTGCCCTTATGGACAGTGTTTGAACTTGAATATCTCATGATGACACAATTTTCACTTCTTTCTCTTCTTCCTCTTCTCTTCCCAAAATCTCTTCATCCTTTGGCTGTGCTCCTGTTTCCTTTGTTCTGTCCACAATGTTCCTGTCTTCTTCTTCTTCTCATTTACTATAAATTTTGTATTCCTAATTTTGTTTCTGAATTCTTTTCTGTCTCCTATCATTTGCCTGTTGATCTCCACCTGCCTTAAGTCTTCCTCTATTTCATGATACCAATTTGTTTTTTCTTGCTTGAACTGTTTACTACATCAAAGATTTTCTTCGTAAGTCTGTTGCTGTCCATTCTCTGTATGTGCCCATAAAAAGTTAGTCTGCATTTCCTGATCATGTCTGTGAGTCTGTCAGTGTGTTGGTACAGCTCTTCAGTAGGTCGTTTCATCCACATGCCATCTCTGTGTATTGGTCCAAATATTTTTCTGAGAATTTTAGGTTCTATTTTTTTCTGTCTCTGTGATGCCTGATGCTCAATTGTGGTCGTTTCTGATGCATACAATGCTTCTGGTAATACGACTGTTTTGTAGTGTCTAAGTTTGGCCTGTCTTGATATGCTTTTCTTATTATAATGTGACCATGTGAGTGTGTATGCTTTCTGGAGTTTTTCCGTTCGTTCTATGTTAGATGCCTTGTTTGATCCTATTTGTATGTATTCCCCTAAATATTTAAATTTTTCTGCTCTTTTTACGGATCCATATACAGTATGCATGGTGTGCACATTGTTGTCTGTCATTCCATGTATTGGGTCTTCTCGTAAGATTTCTGTAGACCTGTTTTGGCAGCTATTTCATGCAAGCATTCCAGTGCTTCCTTTGCCTCCTGTGTATTGTTGCTAAGTATGGCTATGTCATCTGCAAATCCCAGACATTTTATGATTGTTTTTGTTTCACGTGTTCTTCCCAGCTGTATTCCTTTAACTTGTTCCTCCCACTGCTTGATAATTTTGTCCAACACCATGTTGAACAAGATTGGTGAGAGCCCGTCTCCTTGTCGGACACCTGTGTGTATCTGGAAGGGTTCCAAAATTTCTCCCATGAACTTTTTCTTGGAGGTGGTGTCTGTAAGTGTCTGTTGTATAAGTGCTCTGGTTTTTCTGTCAATGCCATTTATTTATTCATATATTAGATATATTACAAATGGTGCCCCACATGAGGAAATAGTTATTAATGGTTATTAGTATATTACAAATTGGCGCCCAATGTGGGGGCAGTGGTTATTAATGGTTATACCTAATATTACAAAAGGTGCCCAAGCATGAGGTGTGTTTTTATTCATATATTATATTAGATATATTACAATACTGCTGAGTAAATCAAGTACAAACACCGGTAACATGGGTTACAGAGGGAAAGTAATGTTATGTAGTCACTCTCGAAACAAATTTTTTGTGAATATCTTTTCTTGAAGAATGTATCAGGGTAGAATGTAGAATGAAAACTGATTCTTGGAGAAGTCAGGTGAGGAGAATTCTCACAATAGAAGTGTGTGATGTTCATAAATACCTTGAATCATGAATGTGTCAAAAGACCAAGAAGTTGAACTTGCCAGATACTCCAATGTCTTCCAACACCCCGAAGAAACATTACTTTTCCACAATTAATAACATATTTAGATGATTTTAATAACAATGTTGATAGGACTGTCCTCCAATTTCATGATAGGGGGAGAATTTCTAACTGCTCATGAACTGTGTATAGTTCTGAGGGCTAATGTGACTTACAAATTGCCCCACCTCTTCCATGTTAAGAATATTAGAAGGACTGTGATTTCAATGTAGGAAAACTAATAATGATCACAAATTTCTAATGAAGTGCAGTGACAGTTGTAGCAAGAAATTCGGATTTCTAGGGACGACCAAAAGCCAACATAATGTATGAACAAAATGTGGGTATCCTGCACTGTCCTGCAGCGGACACAAATTCAGGTTTCAAAATTCATCGCTCACTCCAAGAAATCAGTACCTATGGAAGGTACACCCCTAGTCCAACATTAATTTTGATCACTTGATCTATCCACCAAGCGGAAGACCACAGCTCCAATCATCTTCTCATTCTAACGAGTATAAGCGTGTTCAGTCTGCAACCAATCTAAAACTGCCTCCTCATGATGGTCCTGCTAATGAGCTGGCCAATACTGGCATTTAATTAGCTGAGGATAATATAATTATATTCTCCAGATTACTTTATTACGTCTGCTGTACGATATTGATCCAATTCATTAACATGCGACCAGCGGGACATGCTAGACACCATTACATCTACAGTTTTGAGCAGGTTCAGCATGTGTCCTGTTGCCTAGTAGGCACTGGGTCCTCCATGGGCACTGATAACTTGTTCCATGCGTGATAGTATCAACCCGTATAAGGCGCGAATGGCATCCTGAGGTATAGCCATCCATGCTGCATTCACCTGGTTCCACTGTTCATCTTTGGTGGTTAGCATTGGGTCACAGCACTGCAACCATCGTTTCACCATATCCCACACATTTTTGATTGGCGACAAGTAATCGGCAATCGGGCTAGGGCAACAGTCTGACATCCTGAGACAACAAGAAGGCACCTGTTCATGCAGCAACATTTGGTTGCGCATTGTCCTGCTGAAATATGGTGTCTGGGGTGTCATGCAGAAAGGGTATGGCTAAGGGTCGTAGGATGTTATTCACGTAGGTCAAACTGGTCACAGTGCCCTGGACACGGACCAACTGTGATTTGTAGTTGTACCCAATAGCACCCCACATCATAAGGCCTTGAGTTGGCACTGTATGTCTTGTGCGAATACAGTCAATGTGATGCCTCTCTCCCTGTCTGCAGCGAACCAAAATGGAGCCACCAATTTCAAACAAACAGAATCTGGATTCGTTCAAAAACACTATCTGCTGCCATTACTGTCACCAGTGACATCATTCCATACACCACTGCAGTCTAGCATGTTTATGCACATTAATCAAAGGTAGCCGGAGAAGTGGACGACACGCCGGTAACTCAGACCAAAATAAACGGTGACAGACTGTCACTCCTGATAGTGTATGATGTATTACACTGTTCCACTCTTGTGCCAGAGCCCAGGAGGACACAGATCTGTCCTTCAATACCATTCGGATGAGGTGTCAATCTTCTCGGGGAAGGGGGGGTCTGGGTGGTGTGACCAGACCCATCTCGTGTTCTACGGCCTTCTGTGAACCATTCTGTGCACACCCATTGCACTGCCAACACACTTTGTCCTACACGAGCAGCAATCTACCGGATGGATGCATCACATTCTATCATGCCAATAATGCACCCTCTTTCAAACTCACTCATTTGACGGTACGGTTCTCGCATACATCTGCCAGGCATCCTGCATATCTGCTCAAGTCACAATGATCCATTATATTTGGTTTATAGAGATCGCAGGCACATTTTCCAGGCGGTGGTGGTGGAACGAGATATCGATGTAGACCTTGAACCTGAGGGCCGATATTGTTCAAATACAAATCATTTCTTCAGAACATACCAATGCACATGTCCTGTGAATATGAACTTCCTATCTCTAGTATTTCAAGGTGTTCTGGTTTTTATGAACATGAGTGTATTATGTCAAGGAAGAAAGTTTTTCTTGGAGTGGGTTACTGTAGTCATGTCCTAGTCTGTGAACTATGGGGAAAGGCTGAGTAGCCTAGTAAATGGTACTGACTCAGGATACCTATTGCTATGGAATGGAAGTGGGCATCTCTGACATATTCCAAGTCATGGTGTTGAGCCTATAGTTAACTATGGGTCTTACGAGAATGTCTGTTCTATGGACCTTGGGCAAAGCTTTTGTTGTAGGAATACTTGGGTTCATTTTCATTAATTTCTGAGAATTGTAGTCGCTGAGAATGACGGATGTTTGTTTCAATATTTGTTTTAATTTCTTGTGAATATTATTAGTTGGATCTTTATTAATCGATTTAAACAAATTTTCAAAAAAAAAGTTTTGGTTTTTTAACATAGGTCTCCTTGTTCATAATTACTGTAGCATTGCCCTTGTTCACTTTCGTAACTATCAAATCATTCTCTTTTATTTTTTGTTTCAAAGAATTAATGGCCTTTTTGGGGAAGAGGAGCTGTCAATTTATTGATTTCAATTAGGATGGAGAGGTTTTTTTACGAACATTGAACCTAATTTATGTTTATCAACTGGCAATTTCTGCATAGCACTCTCAGCTTCAGCTGTAATGGAAATAGCATCTTCTAATTTGAAGATAGTAGGCCAATTAAATTTAGGGCATTTTTCCAAGATATTGTATATGAGGTGCTGAGTTGGGTGTCAGATTTGTAACAGGGTCGTGAAATTCCAAATTTTCCGAGATGGATCCATTAGTATGCCTATTACCTGAAGGCGAATTTTTACCAGAATTCTTACTGCGCATGAGTGTGTTGAATTCATTGTCTAGAATGGTCTGTCTATAGAGAAACCGAAGTAATAGACGGTATTAGTGATCACGAAGCTGTTTTTGTCGTAGTTAAAAATAAATGTGATAGAAAGGAAGGTTTTAAAAGTAGGACTATTAGGCAGTACCATATGGCTGATAAAGCAGGCATGAAGCAGTTTGGAAAATGGTAAATAAGAATGTAAACAGATTCTGGGATGGGTTAAGGCAATTTTTGAGGAATGTGAAAACAGGTTTGTACCTTGTACCCACCTTATTATAATAGAGAAATAAAGAGACAAAGAAGGACATGCAGATTGGAAAGAAATAGAGTTAGAAATAGCTGTGGAAGTAAGGAGAAATTGAAGGAACTTACTAGGAAATTGAATCTAGCAAAGAAGGCAGGATAACTTGATGGTAAGCATAATTGGCAGTCATACAAATTTTAGTGAAAAATGGAAGGGTATGTATACGTATTTTAAGGCAGAAACTGGTTCCAAGAATGACATTCCAGGAATAATTAATGAACAAGGAGAGTGTGTATCTGGGGATCTTCAAAAGGCAGAAGTATTCAGTGACTAATGCTAAAGAAGTATTAAAATTTACATATGATAACAATGATATTTACAATGTATGTATGTATGTATGTATGTATGTATGTATGTATGTATCAGTCATCAGCCCTAAGGCTGGTTGGATCCTCAACAGCTCCGCCATCGGCTATCACAGATGGGCTAGGTATCTCTGAAGAGGCGTACTAGGGAAATGAGGAGCAATGTAGTTTCCCGTTGCTTTCCTCACCAAGCCGGAAGTTGCTATTACATATCAGTCTGCCAAGCTCACTGAAATGCCTGCACCAACCGACCCTATGAGCAACATTTTCACACCATTCATAGCAGGGACTGGCTGCATAAGGAATGGCATTACTAGCATTGCTCATACCTCAGTCACTTTCATATTGTCAAAGCCAAGGGTAAGACAGGGACAGATCAATGGAAGTAACAAAATTGCTCTAGCCTATACCAGAAGACTTAGTGCACTGTAAACACTAGGTCCTGCCAGCAAAGGCAGGATATTTACAATAAGATACAAAATTTGAAAACTAAAAAAGCGGCTGGAACTGATAAGATTTCTGGGAATATACTAAAGACAATGGGTTGGGATATAGCACCATATCTGAAGTACTTATTTGATTATTGTTTGGTTGAAAGAGCTATACCAAATGAATGGAGAGTTGCTATAGTAGCCCCGGTATATAAAGGAAAGGGTGATAGACATAAAGCTGAAAATTACAGGCCAGTAAGTTTGACATGCATTGCATGTAAGCTTTGGAAAGGCATTCTTTCTGATTACATTAGACATGTTTGCAAAATTAATAACTGGTTCGATAGAAGGCAATTCCAGCAACATCATGGGAGACTACTGGCAAAAATTAGTGCTAATGGACTAGACAAAAGAGTGACTGAATGGGTTGCTATATTTTTAGAAAATAGATCTCAGGGAATTAGAGTAGGCGAAGCTTTATCTGACCCTGTAATAATTAAGAGGGGAATTGCTGAACGCACAGCACAGCACAGCACAATTTCATGTCTGTTCTCAAGCCATCCATGTGAACGACGACTGAACCTGAATACCAGCCAACAACAAGCAGGAAAAGCCTCCGATAAATCGAAGGGTCCGTGCTTTCCTTCAGGCCAGTGTGCAGATCGAGGATTATTTCAGGTCGTCATACATCAAACAATCTGTGACTGCTTTCCAAGCGTATTCCAACCGGGTGCGTTGCTTGAGGACAAGCAGCATACAGCCAACAGTTTCCATTGTTGAATATGTGAGAATAACTTGGGTGAAGTGGCATCTGTCGCAAATTTGCAGCATACGACAGGAGGAGCTGCTGGCACCTCAGGTGTAAAGGCGGCATACCAGACTCAGCGAGCAGGCTAGCAATGGGGCTTGTACGAAAAGGTCCTGTCGCCAACCTAACCCGTTGTGGTGGATGCTGTTCAGTTCTGCAAGGACGCTTGGTCTTGTTGAACCATATGCTGCACTGCCGTAGTCTAGCCGGGATAAAATATGTGCCCTATAGAATCGTAAGAGCACCGTGCGGTCAGCACCCCAATTAGTGCTGCTAAGAAACTTCAAGATATTCAGCTTCTTGGTGCATTCTACTTTTAACTGCCGCATGTGTGGCTCCCATGATAATTTGCTATCGAAAAGGAGCCTAGGAAATCGGTAAGTGTCAACAACGGGAAGAACGATATTTCCTAAATAAAGCTCAAGTTGTGGGTGAAGAGTATGTTGCCGACAAAAGTGGACAACAGAGGACTTTGCAGTGGAAAACCGAAAGCCATGTTCTAAGGTCCACTGTTCCACTCTCCTAATAGCTTGCGCTCTGCAATTGCCATATTACGCGAGCTATAATGGAGCGCAAAATCATCCACATATAGCGACTGTATTACTGCTGAACCAGCAGCAGCGACAATACCATTTATGGCAAGTGCGAACAGAGTGACACTAAGTACCGATCCCCGTGGTTCTCCATTTTCTTGAATGTGATATTGCGAATATGCCCTCCCAACTCGGACACGGAATAGACGGAGGGACATAAAATTTGCAATAAATACCGGCAAGTTCATTTGGAATCACCATTGATGCAGGACTGAAAGGATACCACATCGCCATGTGGCGTCATAGGCCTTTCCTAAGTCAAAGAAAACAGCCACCAAATGCTGTTTGTGAAGAAATGCATCCCGGATAGAACTCTCCAGGCATACCAGGTGGTTATTGGTCGAGCGAGCGGCTCGAAAACCACATTGGTAATACCAATATAAATGGTCCGTTATTAGACATTATAAATTTTCCAGCTAACTCATTCCCGGTTGCCAGCGTTTCGCCCCCGTGTGCTAGGCTGGGCTCTTCAGTTGGTACCTAGCACACCTACCAAGACACTGGCTAGTGCACACCATGGAGGCCACTGCGTAGGCTAATTGTAGCCACCGGCAGTGCCAATGCACTACGAGAGACTGTCTCATTATAAAAAATTGATGCCTGCTTGGCATATGGCATATAGCACACGGGGGCGAAACGCTGGCAACCGGGAATGAGTTAGCTGGAAAATTTATAATGTCCAATAATGGACCATTTATATTGGTATTATAAATTTACTCATTTGGAACAAATATTTCAAACTCCCTATGGGATTCAACATCTGTATCAACCACATTGGTATTCGGACAAAAGTCCGCGTTTCTCCAGAAACAAGTCTGTGATTTACCATCCTCTCAAATAGCTTACACAAGCAGTTTGTGAGACAAATAGTTCTATAGCTTCCTGCATACTCAGGATTTTTGTCGGGCTTGAGGACAGGAATGACTATGCCCTCTCACCACTGAGATGGAAACTTACCCACTATCCAGATCCGGTTGAACACTCGAAGGAGATATAACAGACTATCCTCACTAAGGTGTTTCAACATCTGGTTATGGATATTGTCTGGTCCAGGAGAAGTGTCCTTGCAAAGCACTAAGGCGCTGCGGAGTTCCCACTCCGTAAAGGGCACGTTATAGTCCTCTGAAGCTTAAGTGGCAAAACTAAGGTGATGACGTTCTGCCTCCCACTTCAGAGCGAGGAAATGACGATGGTAATTCCCAGAGCCAGACACATCTGTGAAATGGCTAGCTAGACGGTTAGCAATCGAGAGTGGTTCAGTGACGATACTGCCTGCAATGGAAATTCCCGGTACAAAAGACGAACCTTGGATACCTGAAATACATCTAAGTTTAGTCCACACTCGAGATGATGGAGTATGTGACGTCATAGATGACACATATCTCTCCCACGAAGCTTTCTTAATTTGGCAAATAAGAATTCGCACCTTAGCGCGGAGATTTTTAAATGTTACCAAGTTGGCCACAGTAGGCTGCCTACGATATTGTTTATGAGCGCGACGGCGTTCTTTGATAGCTGCTGCGATTTCTTCGTTCCAAGGAACGAGTTTTCGGTGAGGAGGCCCTGAGAAGGAGGGAATGGACACCTCAGCAGCAGCAAGGATAACTTGTGTTATGTAAGTTATATCGCTGTCTACAGTCCGCCTGGTCTCGTCGTTAAGGATAGTGAGTGATCTGTACTTTGGCCAATCAGCGTGTTTAAGAATCCACGGAGGAGGAGCCTCGATGGATTTCTGTTTCAACAAAATAAGAATAATGGGAAAAGGGTCACTGTCACAGAGATCATCATGTGTATTCCACCGAAACAGCAGAACCAACGCTCGGCTGCATAGAATAATGGGAAAATGGTCACTGTCACAGAGATCATCATGTGTATTCCACCGAAATAGCAGAACCAACGCTCGGCTGCATAGACTTAAGTCTATGCGAGAGTATGTGCTGTAGCGCACTCTGAAACGAGTTGGTTCACCTGTGTTCAAAATGCATAAATCCAGCTCTGTTACTAATGTTTCCAGCTCTCTTCCCCTGGGGCAATGCATCTCAGAGCCCCATATGGGGTGATGGGCATTAAAATCTCCCAATAAGAGGAAGGGAGGTGGAAGCTGATCTATAAGATCAGTGACATCATTTATGTTAAGAAGCTGGCCTGGTGGAAAATAAACATTACACACTGTTGCTATGACAGGCAGCAGTACCCGTACCGCAACTGCTTCCAGTGGGGTTCTTAGAGGAACCTCTTCGCTAAAGGTATCAGAACGAACAAAAATATGCACGCCACCAGATGCCCGGTGAGCATAATATCGTTCTGTCGAGTTTAGTCTGAAATTTCTCAAGACCATATGATGACCTGGTCTGAAGTTTGTCTCCTGAATTCAGACTATACTTGCCGCATACTCACTAATGAGCTGACACAGCTCAGCAAGATGCTGTAGATGACAGTTCGATGTCCATCCCGATATTGACAAACGGCGGGACTGACACCCAGAACTTTGACGCTTTCCAGGGGGCGGGAAGCCCCCCTACGAGGGGAGCGTGCAGGTTTCAGAGCAGGCGTACCTGCTGGCGCAAACTCATACCCTCCGTATGGAGAGCATGATTTCCCCTTTGTAGGAGAAGTGTGGGAGCGTCCGGTAAGGGTGCTCCTCTTCTCCACCTTCTTTTCAAGTTTAGACGGGCTGGGAGACTTCTTGGTGGTCAAAGGAAGGGTGATCCCCCCCTTGCGACTTTGCACTCAGGAGCAACAGCCGCCTTGGGCGCAGCGATCATCACGGGTAACGACGTCGTGAAAGACAATCCTGGGAGACTCTTGGCTATCATGCTGTAGTTGAGTGTATGGGCAGGTGTATTCGTGGAATTAAACTTATGGTGCACTTCCCGGTAGGAAAGGCCATACAAGGCCTTGATCTCCTGGATCTTCTTCTCACTTAGGTATGTCGGAGAGTTCCGATCCCGAGGAGAATGTAGACCAGAGCAGTTAGTGCACTTGTACGAAGTTATGCACTCGTCCGCGCCGTGAGCTCCTCTTCCACATGTACCACACACAGACTGATTCAAACAACGAGATATCATATGTCCGAATCTCTGGCATTGATAGCATTGCATAGGCGGCGGGATGTACGGCCTCACATCGCAACGATAAGTTGTTTCCTTGACTTCTTTGGTAACAATGACAACTTGAAAGAGAGAATGAAGGCACCAGTGGCAACGCCTTCACCGCTGACCTTGCGCGTAACGTGCCGGACGTGTCTCACGCAAAGGTTCTTCATGTCTTCCATCAACTCTTCGTCAGTGTTCAAAATAAGGTCGCGGTGAAAGATGACTTCACGAACCAGATTCAAGGATTTGTGTTCCTACACTTTGACAAAGATTTCGCCAAAGTGGTCACACATAAGCAACTGATCGGCTTGCAGTGCTGTACGAGTCTTCAAAAGTAAACTACCGTTGCGCATTTTCTTGAGGTCGTCAAGTTTGCTGTAGATGCCTTCAATGTGTCTACTAAAAAGGATAGACTTTACCAGCTTAAAATCGTGCCCATCAGTTCTGCTACCAACCAGAAACCTAGGGAAGCTGGATCCCATTCCTTCACGCTGCGCAAGTTCCCAGGGAGTTGAACCTCTCAGGGAAGCTAAAGTTAAAGACTTCAGTGGGGGACAACCTTGGGATGGGCGACTTCCGTTTCCAAGCCATACCCGAAATCGTCCTCCCTGAATGCCACCCACTCCGATCAGGGGTCTCTGTAGCCGAACCAAGCAGCCAAGGCAATACCCACCTGGTCATAGCCGGTACTGCCCGGGGTCCGATGTTGGATGATGTCTAATACGGGACGACTGAGGCAATGAGCACTAGGACTCCCTTCGTCCAGTCACCCGCAATAGCATGTACCCCATAGTGTGTACAGAGCACTACATACAGGGAAAAAATAATAAATAATTAATAATAATATGTCCTTCTGGCCTTCGGCAGTGGATACTACTGCAAGGGTACATGGCGCTCCCATCCGCAAGATCCCTGGGTGGGCACAAATGTGGGCTTTTGGGCGTAAAAGCAAACGTAAGAGGCCCATCTCCGAGCAGCACGCACATCAAAAATTTTGAATTGGTCTACAACTAACCCTCAAGAAGAAAACAATTTTTAAAAAAGAAGGGACCACGGCCACATGACCCTTTTAGTCACCTTCTAAGACAGGCAGGGATTACCTGTGAATGTGTTCAGCCCCTCCCATAAACAGGAGATCCAACACATTGTACCAAACCGCAATCCATGTCCGCACCTAGGTCGCTCCTTTCAGTTGCCTCTTACGACAGGCAGGGGATACCGCGGGTGTATTCTACCTGTGCATCCCCCACTCGCAGGGGGTTTTTGCAGTAGAATGTGTCACCAATTTTGTTGCGATGCGATCTGCAACTTTCCTAATCCTCCCAGGCGCAAGGCTGTTCACATTTTTCCGGACGACACCTCTTTCCAAAATGATAATGAAAGTAGCAGAATTTGTCATCTGGATTAAACCTCCTACGACCGTGACTGGATGAATAGCCAAGGCTTTGGTTATGACTAAGACCGTGACTCTGTGATCTGTAGTTAACAGATTCTGTTTTAACCTCTAACAACTGGATCTTCAATGTCAGCCCATGTATGAGGTCTTGTAAGCGCTTACTTTTTCTTGAGCAATATCACTACTTCTATTTGGCTGCCAAACATTAAAAATTATACACATCATAAGAAGGCAAAATGTCACTTATTTTGTCAGCCATCTCAGCTGGTTTACTAAAATCTTTGTTTGAAACTAGCAAGACATTTTTCATTGTTTCAGGGAGTTTTGCAAACCAAATGTATGAAGAACTTTGGCAGATATTTCAGCAGAGGCAAGAGATTGCATTTTTCTAAATACCTTATTTACAATTTGTTTTAGTTGCACTGACACAGATAAGTCTTATGGTGATTATGGGATAGGAAAAGGCTAAGAGCTGGAAGGAAGCTACCATGGCCTTAAATAAGGTACAGCTCCAGCATTTGCCTGGCATGAAAATAGGAAACCACAAAAAACCATGGAAGACCATTCTCAGGGCTGCCGACAGTGGGGTATGAACCTGCTCTCTCCCAAATGCAAGCTGACAGCTACGTGACACAAACCACATAGCCACTCACTCGGTCTCTATGTAACTGACTTGGGTGATGATCACCAAACTTAAGTCCAGCATGTAACCATTTAATTTGATTATCGTCAATTTGGTAATAGACAATAAGAAAACCTTTCTAGTCATAGCATATTTATCAGGTTCATCAGAGTATAAAAGATCCAAAATATCAGCAACAGATTTTGTTTAATTTTTTGTGCAATCCCTTTATATGGCATTTTAATTTAAATTACACCTCTACTTATTTAAACCACATGCCAGGTCATTCAATCCAAAAAGGAGGTATTTTACACTCTTTGCACCAGCTTTGTTGGTTTCATTCATATTCGTTCCAGTTACATTTTCCGTTTGTGCTGATTTTATGGTTCCACTTGCATCAAGCCAGTCCAAATCCTTCCAACAAATATGGAATTTTATTTTTCCATTCACTTTGAGGTATCATGTCAGGGCCACCAATTGTTCCTCTTCTTGTTTAATACTCAAAGTGCAATATTACACATGGACTACACCAAATCTAAACTATATACTTATTTAATATTTACTAGCTGATGTACCCATGCTTCGCTACGGGATTCTCAGAAAGACTGACTTGGTGGTTTTCCTAACTTAATTCAACATAGGTCATTACAAAACCGTCAGTAGGAATGTAGCGCTTGAAAGCAATGTTATGATATAAAATACTCGATCTAACAGTCCAAAGTTCCAAAGCTGGAATAACCAGGTCGCAGACTGCCGCGAACACTCCTCTGTCATCATTCCGTTAAATATGCACACTACTCAATCCATTGAGTGGCTCAGAGTAGGGATTGTATAGCTCGAATACTATGATGAACCAGTGTGTTACGTACCAGATATATCAGAAAATGTATGAACCAGAGGAATGGCATGCTAAAGAAGAAAGTTATCTTACACCCCAGCTACTTCCCGCCAATATACACGCAGGCTGTTACAGTCGGTACGACCAAGCGAGTTGGCCATGTGGTTAGGGGCGCGCAGCTGTGAGATTGCATCCGGGAGATAGTGGATTCGAACCCCACTGCCGGCAACCCTGAAGATGGTTATTCGGGAGATGGTGGGTTCGAGCCCCACTGTCGGCAGCCCTGACGATGGTTCTCCATGGTTTCCCATTTTCACACCAGGCAAATGCCGGGACTGTACCTTAATTAAAGCCACGGCCGCTTGGTTCCACTTCCTAGACCTTTCCTATCTCATCGTCGCATAAGACATATCTGTGTCGGTGCGACGTTAAGCAAAAAAAATGGTATTCCGTGGTTTCCCATTTTCACACCAGTCACACCAGGGTGTACCTTAAAGCCAAGGCCGCTTCCTTCACACCACTATTCATTTCCTATCCCCTAGACGCCATAAGACCTACCTGTGTCGGTGCGACGTCAAGCAAATTTTAAAAAATCTCGGTACGCTGCAGTTATCCTATCTATCGGGGATGAGAGGAAAGAGAAGACAAAAAGCACATCACAACAAACAATGGTCAATGTAGTGTTATTGTTGATAAAGTTTATGAGCTTTCTATAATGCAAGCCTTCACATTAATTTTCTTTCGACTCTGTGATATTAGGGTGTCTTACAAAATTATTTATATCGTAGACTGTAGTTCCTTATTCTCAGACTTTACATACCGATTTTCAGTAAATTCTGTTTACCCATTTTCTCGTGACTCTGCGCTGATATGGACCTAGTAACAAAAATCCAAATTCATGAATATCTCCGATTATATGCGGTACGGTAACAATGTATAAGACATAAGTGATCGGAAATTTAATAACTTCTTACAAAACTACTACTAACTTACGACATAACTAAAGTTAGGCTAGTTATGTAGTATTTATGGATACGACCACTAATAACATAAATAACTTATTTGAGAATTACATTTCAGACCTTCCCCTAAACTACCATTTCACTCAGCGTGAATAAAATAATTTGTAGCCTAGATTGCAGTGGTTCATCACCCATCATTACATACCGATTTTCATTAAATTCTCTTCAGCCGTTTTATAGTGATACGTGTACATACATACATACATACATACATACTCTTATGTTATATATATAGATTTATCGATACGACCACTAATAACATAAATAACTTATTTGAGAATTACATTTCAGGCCTTCCTCTAAACTACCATTTCACTCAGCGTGAATAAAATAATTTATAGCCGAGCTTTTAGTGGTTTATCACCCGACATTACATACCGATTTTCATTAAATTCTCTTCAGCCTTTTTCTATTGATGCGTGTACAATCATAAAGAGAGACAGACAGACAGACAGACAGACAGACAGACAGACAG
Organism: Anabrus simplex; assembly: GCF_040414725.1. Classification (NCBI taxonomy): domain Eukaryota; kingdom Metazoa; phylum Arthropoda; class Insecta; order Orthoptera; family Tettigoniidae; genus Anabrus; species Anabrus simplex. The sequence continues at coordinate 805,783,667 of NC_090266.1, forward strand.
ACAGACAGACAGACAGACAGACGGAGAAATTACGGAAAAGTAAAAAATGCATTTCTTTGTTACTGTGGACATGACAGATACAGAAATACCATTCATTTCAAATTCTGAGCAATGTACAGACAAAACACTTGTTTTATATATAGATTACATTTCAGGCCTTCCCCTAAACTACAACTTCAGTCAGTGCGAATAACATTATTGATAGCCTAGATTATAGCGACCTATTCCCCGACTTTGCATACCAATTTTCGTGAAGATACAACCACTAATAAAATGAATATTTCACAATTAAATTTTAGTCCTTCCCCTAAACTACCATTTTTCTCAGCGTGTATAGCCTATATAGTAGCGACTTATTTTCCATCTTTGTCTAGCGATTGTCGTTAAGACACGACCATTAATAACATAAATATTTGAGAATTAAATTTCAGGCCTTCCCCTAAACTACCATTTCACTCAGCGTGATTAAAATAATTTATAGCCTAGATTGTAGCGGTTCATCACCCGACTTTACATTCCGATTTTCATAAAATTCTCTTCAGCCGTTTTCTCGTGATGCGTGTACAGACAGACAGACAGACAGACAGAAATTACGGAAAAGTAAAAAATGCATTTTCTTGTTACTGTGGACATGACCGATACAGAAATACCATTCTTTTCAAATTCTCAGCAATGTACAGACAAAACTCATATATATATATATATATATATATATATAGATTTTCACTAAATTCTGTTTACCCATTTTCTCATGACTCGGTGCTGATATGGACTTAGTAACAAAAATCCAAACTCATGAACATCTCCGATTACATGCGGTACGGTAGCAATGTATAAGACATAAGTGATCCGAAATTTAATAACTTCTTACATAAATACTACTAACGACATAACTAAAGTTATGTTAGTTATGTAGTATTTATCGATACGACCACTAATAACATAAATAACTTATTTGGGAATTACATTTCAGGCCTTCCCCTAAACTACCATTTCACTCAGCGTGAATAAAATAATTTGTAGCCTAGATTGCAGTGGTTCATCACCCGACATTACATACAGATTTTCATTAAATTCTCTTCAGCCGTTTTATCGTGATGCGTGTACATACATGCATACATACATACATACATACAGACAGACAGACAGACAGACAGACAGACAGACAGACAGACAGAAATTACGGAAAAGTAAAAAAATGCATTTCCTTGTTACTGTGGGCATGACAGATACAGAAATACCGTTCATTTCAAATTCTGAGCAATGTACAGACAAAACTCTTATTTTATATATATATAGATTACACAAGACAATCATCTACGTCCGATAAGACACGTCAGAATTCCAATATAAATGGTCCGTTATTGGACATTATAAATTTTCCAGTTAAATCATTCTTGGTAGCCAGCATTTCACCCCAGTGGGCCAATTTGGGCTCATCAGTTGGTAACTAGCACACCTACCAGGATGCACAGCTAGTGCATATAGTGGAGGCTACTTAGAGCCACAGGCAGGGCCAATGTACTATCAGAGACTTGGTCTAATTTACAAAAACTGATGCCTGCTAGGACAAATGTCAATATCTACATCATCTGATGGCCTTGGACGCCTTCCTGGACAACATTTGGTATGTACTGCAAACCACGGCATCTCCATACATGTTGACGTCCATCACGCTGTGTCAGAGGAAATCTGGACTCATCTGTGAACAACACAGGTCTCCATTGGCGAAGTTGCCAGTTGACGTGGGTATGGGCAAACAGAAGGCGAGCTGCACGATGTTGCTGCATTAAACAGGGCACTCAAATAGGAGTCTGGGTCGTAATGACACTTCTCTTAACCTGTTCCTTACTGTCTGGTCAGACACTGTGACTCCAGTGACCCTCCTGAGGTCTTGTTGCAGTTCTCTGGCAGTTACTGAACGACGCCGCAATGCACAGATGGTCAGATATTGGTCATCCTGTGGGGTTGTCCTTTGTCCAACCCTCCTTGTGAACTGGCCTGTCTCACTGCAGTGATTCCACAAGCACTAAATAACTGACGGAGAGATACTGGGATCCACAGCAACATGACGAAAAGTCCATCCTTCCTGGATCAAAGTGACGGCCCTTGTGATTTGAACCTCGTTAAGATGTCTCATGAGATGTGCTGGTTTACATACAACATGCTCAAATGGCCGCAATAGTCTGTGTACCTCACAACGACACACGGACGCACCGCTATTCACTTTGTTTTGTGGGGTCATCCGACAGTTTAATCCATGGCTATGCCTACAGATGGAGTATAACTTCGATTTGACATACCCTGAGTAGCTAAGGTCTCAAAGTATGCTGTATGACCATTGGAACCCCATCTACCAAATTAACGTTCACATGCCAGACGTTACAAAACATGTTCCCCTAATTTTTTTTTTAACTGTGTATATTAGTCTCGTGCTACATTTAGGTTGTGTATTATCAAACATGCTGGCACCCAATCAGTTATTTAGCAATTCAGAGATTTCAGGAATTATGCAAACAAATTAATAGCTATCAACATTAACAAAGGAAAAATCAGCAGTGGAAACTTATGCATTTCAAATGGAACCACTATACAGTGGATTTCCAGATCTAAATGCATTAAATACCTGGGAATTGACTTCGCTGATGCTATTGTATTTGATCCTAAGCAATCTATCACATTACTGCAAGAGAAACTAAATGCCCTGGCAAATTCTCCTTGGCTACATACTGATCAAAAGTTTAAAATCATAAATTCATCCCTGTGTCCCATATTGATATATCAGTTCCTTTCCACAACAATGAAAATAATTCTCTAACGATTTTTAGATGATGCTGACAAAATGACTAAGAGTATTCTCAAGGAGATTCTATCACTTCCAGCTGACAAATCAGAGCCAATGATCTATTCTACAAAAGAAGTTAAAGGTCTGGGTCTTTTTTGCACTAATTGGGAGGGAGCTCAACAACAGATCAATACCTGCGACATCCTCCGCAAAGCTGGCGATAAGAACACAAACAGCAAGAAACCTCAAACTCGAAACTGCACATTGTGTTTCCACCCTTAACATCAAGTATTTCACCGAAACTGCTGTTAAATTTCAAAATCATGACGGCCTGTCGGACACCATGAAACTCGGGAGATCTCTCAGAGACCAGAAATATAAAAAATGGTGTCTATTAAACCAGCAAGTCAAAGGAGTGTGCCTACATCAACAGTTTATTCCAGCCAACTGGTGGAAAAGAAATCAGGACCAACTCACAAGCACTGAGTGGAAAGATGCTCTCAAAATGATGGTGAATGTAGCCCCTGTCCACGCCGTACCAAGCAGATCCCAAGACTGTAACCACTGCAGACGATGTGGTGAGACAAACTTTGGCGCACATCTTAGGATCTTGCCCATTCGGCAAATGCCTACAAAACACCAGACATCATCATATCCAGTCTTTCTTGGCCGATACGCTACATGGAAAAGGATATCTAGTACACAAAGAGGTTCATGGCCTCATAGTTGATGGTGGTACAAGACAAATCGACATGATCGCCTTCAAACCTGGGAACAAAAAAGGTTTCATTCTTGTTCCGACAACCAGATTTGAATCACATGCACATCAGCCCGCTAAAGCCTACGAAGAAAAAAAAAAGGATATATCCAGCAACCATTCCTTATTACCTCAATAAGTACAACCTTGAGGACATCAAGGTTACAGGGCTCATGCTACATGCAAGGGGCACTATTCCTAAACTACTGGTCACCCAGTCACGATGCTTTGGTATACTGAATGAGACCATCGTGAGCTGGGGCATACACATGTTGAAAGCCTCTACGATCCATCTACTTAGTTAAATCATTTAACGTATTTTATTTACTTACTCATTGTCACTAAGGATTGTTTTTTTAATACATTATCATTAGGATTACTGTTATCTTTTATTCTGTATTGTAACTAGACTACTAAATTTATATTGCGTGATATTCTTTGTCAGTTTGGCAACTTCAATCATTTGATGAAGAATAAATCATTTAAAAAATAAGTTTTACCCCATAGTACTGTGTCAAACAGGAAAATGTAAATGCACTGGAGAGTCCAGAAGCCCACAGATGCTGCTTGGGTGCTACAGCCACTTCAGATTCATGTTAATAATAATAATAATAATAATAATAATAATAATAATAATAATAATAATAATAATAATAATAATAATAATAATAACAATGACAATGAATTTCTGAACGTTATCCCAGAATGTTTCTGCATTAAAAGCGAGTGTTACGAGCCTCTTAAATATAGTCCAGTTGTCACCACACTGTGGGGAAAGTGAAGGAAATAAGAGTTCCCATTAGAGGATCCAATGGTAATTCATCATAATAAATGTTAACTAATTAAACTGTATCTGTCTTAGTCCATAAGAGCTCTAATTTACTTTCTTGGAGAGTACTAAAAATGTAATTTTCCATCACATTTTAATACATCCAGCAACACAAACATGAACAGGTAACAGAAACAAAATTCAATGAATGCCTGAAGTAAGTTGCACACAGAACTAATTCTCAATTAGAGTCTCAATTAAGAGGCTAACAAACTCACTGCCACAAAAATGGGTAAATGAAATAGCATTTGTACAACATTCGAAAATAAACTACACAAAGAAAATTTACAGTATTCCTTATCAAATGACCAGAAATAGGACAGAAAATACATTCCTTGCAATTCACAGAAGCACCTTCTGTTAAACAGCTTACCTGGTATAATTCAAGTTGTTGTCATAATTCTTACACAATCTTTCATTGCAGTATTGCCAGAAACAAGTAAATAACATACTCTTAATATTCCGAAAATCATCTGATAAGAAAAAAGAATCCAAGTTAATTCATTAACTTAAATGGGAGTATTAAAATGTTCTTATACGCTTCTCAATTTAACAGACAGTAAATTAGCAAATGCACCAAAATCTCAACTAGTTCCCCTATTATTCTGTTTCTAAAGCAGAAATGCATTCTGTGAACTTCAAATAGGCATGCAGTAATGTTCCTTAAGTCACAACTGGAAACATATCATGTTTGACCATTACTGATGACCTTGGTTTTAGATAAGACAAATGCTGTCACACACAAAAGCAATTAGACCAAGAGGACACATACTGTTAGTTTAAGGTAACAAAAATACTTCCTACAAGGCCTTCAAGCATGTAGGTTAGCAGAACAGTGTCTGGCATCATGGAGGCACATAATCAATAATGAATGAAGAAGTGAAATCTGCTATCTTATCAACACATACTATAAGATAAATAGCAATCAGGAATTTCTTGAGATAGTTCATAATCTTATACCACGCAAACGTACAGAAGTGGTAATACAGTTGTAATCCTTCCAGTTCCACAATTCAATTCCACTTGATATTCCAATTCCCTGGCATTAGCATTAGAAACAACACAAGTATGACCATTTGTGGATCATTAACAAGAAGGTAATCACAAGCCCTTTTTGAAATACAGACTGCTTTAATTGTGGTATCCTTTATCATCAACATCATCATGCAATTTGATTGTCCTTAGCCAAATTGCATGCACTTCATTTTCTATCACTCAGCTTACAGCACTGTATTTCTAATGGGATAATTGTTTAGAGCCCTTAGAACCCTTTACTTGACATTTTCTGGTTATAGCATCTATTAAGATTCATTTTTTATCCTTATACAGGAATTTTAGTAGAGGCTCTTCAGTGGATTTATATGTAGTGTTTCTTGCACGCCCATAAAAACAGACTAACCCACACTTATTCAAAATGGATAATTAGTTTTGTGAATGAAGCTGTAAAAAAATCATTCTTATTTGTAAAGAGGAGAATCAAGTAGGCAGTTTAAATTAAGACTTGTTACATGAGGTCTCCTAATTTTCACAGTTTCATTAAAAAATAGTTGTTCCCATCACATACAAGAGATAGCAGTACTTATCCCTAAAATTGTAATTTTGAGAGTAAGCCTGCTTTTATGGGCATGTTTACAATTTGACTATTCTGTTTCTGTTTACATCTAAGTTAAGTGTAGCAACATAAACACACTTCCAACACCACAGTTGGTATAGCTATTAGTTTCAAAAAATTAGTAGAATACAGTATACAGGTATTAACATGTTAAAAACAATTTCTGTAGAAGTTCTAAGTACTGCTATTTTCAGCCTTTGTATGAGTTATTAATTAAAGTACAGTGAAACCTGTCTGAATGACCACCCCCTTAAAGACCAATTTTTAAAGGAACCGATTTAAAATAAAACAAACATAGTTAACTGGCTGAGTTTGTTTTTATGAGGTTATAACATTGCAAGTAATGAAAATCATTTTATTTTCCGTATTGAAAGAATCTCAATAATAATAATATAAAAGAATTTATTGGACTCCAACCTATTCAATACATTACTGGATGTTAACATTTTTAGTTAAACATCGTTAAAATGGAGACATGTTTCGCCCTCCATGTGGGGCATCATCAGTCATATCAAAATACCTCAAAATTAAACCAGACGTCTGGTTGGAAATTATGAGCAATATTTGTAAGAAAGAATACATTAAAAACACGTACAAAGTCCTATCCAAAACAAAATAACAACAGACTAGTTACACATAGTAAAATACGCTAGTGGTTTCTTGATATTAAAATGAGGTTATCATATGCACAGTATAAAAATGGAAGTAATCAAAGTCCGTATGATATTGAGTTCGATGGTAGTTCTGCGTAGTATATACAAATGTTGGCAAAATAAAACACAATTTATAATTACTGTACACTTATTTCTAATTGTTAAAAATGATGAGGTAAAACATTCCAATTTGACTATTTGTAATTTGGCTCCAACCAAAATAATTCGCCCTAGGATTCATGAGGTAGTCAAACTCCGTTGGTCACTCTCTATTTGAATGGAGTGCACAGTGCAAGTGAACAGCTTTTGTTGATTATAAAACGAGGCTGTGCTAAGACCGAGTTAAAACAACACCAGCTTCAAATGAAGATAGTTAAAAACATCATTAGGTTCTTCCTAGTTGACTAAAAATTTGCGTATATTTTGTTGTTGAAGTGTGGGAAGGTCAGTTGTTGGTTGAATGGGCAACGGTCGAAAAATGTTGTGCAGTGCAATCCGGTGTTTGAGCTGTCCTACATGTGAGAGAAATCTGAAAATGGAGGATTTGTCTTAATTAGTTAAGTGAAATGACGGAAAAAGAAAAGAAACGGGAAATCATTGAGAAATGAAAAATGTGAAAGTTAAAAATTTTTACCTTGAAAGCTGTTGAGCTGTTGCCTAATTGTTAGGAGGTTTGTGGAGCACTGACTGTCGCTAATGTCCTGCTCCTCGTGTTGTACGTGTGACGTCTTAGAGGAGGGGAGTGGATTTGAGAAGGCGGCGCTGTGGGTATGTGATTGGCGCTTGGGGAGGAGTTGTGTGTATTGGAGGGAGAATAGGGGCGTGATGAGTTGAGCGGCTTAGTGGGGGTGCTTGGAGAGCTTGTTTTGAGGATGTTAACAAGTCTTTTGTCTTTCAGATTTAAACTATTGAGCGAAAATATTAATTGTTCGTAAAGAGGGCTTCGGTTGTCTATTGGATCATTTAAATTCTTATTCTTATTATATTTTTGGTCCAAAAAAATGTATAAATTTTCGAACTCGGTCATGAGCCTGCCTTTATCTAGTCTTTTTAAAATTTGGAGATCCTGTTCGATTGTGGTAAAGCTATGTCCGGTGTCTTTCATATGGATGCTCATGGCTGAGTGTTTATTGTGCTTTTGGGCATTGAAATGTTCTGCATATCTAATTGCAAAGCTCCTCCCAGTTTGACCGATATATGAACTGTTACATTCAGCACATTTCAGTCTATAAATGCCAGAGCCCGAAAATTTATTGTTGTCCGAGTTTATCTTATTGTGGTTGAAAAATAGCTTTTGATTAGAATTATGGGTCTTATAGGCTACCCTAATATCATGTTTTTTTAAAGGGGTAGCGATTTGATGTATAATGGGGTTAATGTAGGTGAATGATGCATATTTAGGCTTATTAATTTTTATTGGGGAGAGGTTTGTGGCCAATTTCAATTTCACTTTATTGATTATTTTCTGTATGATTGAGGGATTGTATCCATTGAAAACAGCTATTTCTTTTATGGTACTTATTTCTTTTTTTAAATTGACGGTTGACATGGGAATTTTTAACGCTCTGTACACTAAACTGTAAAATGAGGCTTGTTTGTGCGATTGTGGGTGAAGAGAATTTTGTTTTATGGTTGTGGGAGTGAATGAAGGTTTTCTGTGAATCTGGAAATCGAAATTGTTTAAGGTCCTGGTGATTGTAATGTCTAAAAAATTGATGATATTATTGTCCTCGTCTTCTTTAGTAAACTTGATGCAATTGTCAAGGCTGTTTAAGTAAGTTAGTATGTCTTCACTATTATTGCAGCTTTTGTCTATTATTGCTAGTGTGTCATCGACATAGCGTAGCCAAAGACACAAACCGTTAATGCTGTTTGTTATTTTACTATTTTCGAGGTTGTCCATATAAATTTCGGCGAGTATTCCCGAAATGGGATCACCCATGGCTAGACCTTCTTGTTTGTATATCTTATTATTGAACGTAAAATAATTGTTATGAAGGACGAAAGTTAGTAATTGTAAGCATTCTTCTATTTCTAACTGGCTTAAGGTGCTGTGTTTAGAAATGTATTGAATAGGTTGGAGTCCAATAAATTCTTTTATATTATTATTATTGAGGTTATAACATGTCAAAGAATAACAAAATAGGTACCATTATTATTATTATTATTATTATTATTATTATTATTATTATTATTATTATTATTATTATTTTCCAACTCCAGTTTCCCAGGTGTGGTGAACAAGTGCTTGCCATCTCCTCCTGTCTGCATACATCTTCTGTTCTAGGACATCTTCCCATCTGAGAACACTCTCCTCCACATCTGATTTCACTGTGTCTATCCAGCATTTCTTCAGCTTTCCCCTTGGTCTATTTCCTTGGAGAGTAAGGTCAAAGTATTTTCTGGCAGGTCTTGCTCTTCGTTCTCATAATGTGCCCATACTACTGAAGTATACGCTTCTTTACTACACTGGTAATAGTGACCTTCCAAGTAGTCTGATTCACAGTTCTAATGAATCGCATTTCTGTTGCCTGAATTCTGCTGTAGTCATTGTTTAGTAGAGTAGTACATGCCTCTAAATCATATGTGAGAATTGGTAAGTGGTGTAGGGTTATTTTTGCTTGGTGTGGTATTTTGTAGTCCCAGAGTAGATTTCTGACTTGAATGTAAAAATCTGATGCTTTCTGTGTCCTGCTGAGTATTTCCTGCTTGACAATGTTGTCTTTGGAAATTGTGCTTCTGAGGTACTAGAAGTGAAGAACTGATTCTAATTTTGCTCTTTCAAAAAAAAGAGGTTTGAGTTTGTTCCTTTGCCGTTTATGGTCATTTCTATGGACTTTGTTTTACTTATCTTCATCTCAAATGACTTTATCACATAAGAAAATAGTTTTCTGATGAAACATTCTGATTGTTTTCAAAAATGTAAATTTAATTTTGTTGTAACATTTAATGTAGCTGAAGATGACCCAAAGAGGCCAAAACATCTAACTGTGTAACAATTTTTGCAATTTGAAAAAAAAAAAAAATGTGTATAAATCTAGTTGTATTGATTAGGTGGAAAACTATATTACCATTTTCTATACCACTGAAAATTGTCAGTACGGAATTACAATGAAGTTTATCATATGCAACAACAATTCTTGAAAGCAAGTTTCCTTTTGTTGTATGATTTTACCCTTAACGGCATTAGGCTTAAAAGGAATACATTTTTTGGCAGTAAATTTTACAAAAAGATATTCTCCTCTCTTGCAGAGAAATCTGATGGTTTTACTGGGCAAGACAGTGATGATGAGGACGAGGAGGACAGAGAAGGTGTTTACGTCAGTGACGAGGCGGTAAATGGTACACTGCCGCTGCAGAAAGGGTTGAGAAACACACAGAAAATAATTCTACTAATCTAGAAGATTGTATGAATTCAGAGCGAGTAAGTGGGCTATTTTTTGTACTAAAAGAAAGCTTAGAAAACAAAATAATTATGAAGAAGTATAAAAATTGAAACAAAGCTCTATCAACAAATACTGTAACCAAAAATGAACGTACCATACATGAGGACAGAATATTTCTGTGAATAATGTACTGTAGTACAGTACTGTACACATTATGTTTTTTCTAAATACAGTATACAACTAAACTGCGTTTAAATAAGGTTTTGAGGGGTACAGTACTGAAATACTTATTAAATTACAGTACTGCATTTTTAAGACTACCTACCCCTATTAAGAGACCACCTCTCTACCAAATGACTAGTTTTCCTCAGAAATGGTCACTTAATAAAGATTCTACTGAATTTTTCATTTAGAATATTTGATTTAAGATTGACTATCCTGCTTATCTAATAGGTGTGCTACTTTCCACTAGAGAACAGATGTTTGCAGCAGTTGGTTAGCCCATTCTTGACACTACAGAAGAAACATTCAGAGATATGCAAGACTTCTACTTTCTGTACCTAACCTAGTACAATGGTCTGCACTTTGCCTGATTTAAATTAAGATAGCTTAAAAAAAAAAGCCATGAGTAATAAACCAGAAACTCAGGTAAGGCTTTTTTTTGGATGTTGTTATACTGCAGAGAGTAATAAATAAGTTACAGAAATGTGAGTGACGGCAAAACTGACCTCAACAATGTTGCGAGACGGACAACAGACAATGGTACAATGGTGAATATTGTAAAAAGTCAGGTTGTAAGTCTCACTGGTGAACACTGTGAAAAGTCAGGTTGTAAGTTTCACCAAGAGGAAAGTTCCCTTCGTTTTGATTACTGCACTGATGGACTAAACGTATATGTAAAAGGATAGATCAGGGATGGGAGAAATACAAGAAAAAAAGTAAATGGGCTGAATTACAGGTACTTGAGAAATATTTTACTCAATTAGAATTATAAATTACTTTTTCAACAAGTAATCAGTAAAATTAAAATTACAGTTACTTCACAGAATGCCAGTCTTCAAGGAAATCACTGATATTTTCTTTATCGCTTGGAGCAGCAAAGATACTAAAGTTTGCAAGAAAAAATATATTAATATAAAACTGAATATAAAATTTAATATAAAAGTATATATAGTGGCTATCACCACTAAGTAAGATTAAACATGATACTTTGGAACTTCAAAAATGATTTTCTCCCATATTTTTTTATTTTAGTCAGTGACTTAAGAATTTCAAATTATTTGCCATTTAGACCTACTTTATGCCTTTGGTGGCAGGACCTAGTGTTTACAGTGCACTATGTCTTCTGGTACAGGCTAGAGAAATTTTGTTACTTTCATAGATCTGTCTCTGTCTTATCCTTGGCTTTGACAATATGAAAGTGACTGAGGTATGAGCGATGCTAGTAATGCCAATCCTTATGCAGCCAGTCCCTGCTATGAATGGTGTGAAAATGTTGCTCATAGGGTCGGTTGGTGTATGCAATTCAGTGGGCTTGGCAGACTGATATGTAAGAAACTCTGGCTCGGTGAGGAAAGCAACGGGAAACTACATCACTCCTCATTTCCCTGGTACGCCTCTTCAGTGATGCCTAGGCCATTTATGACAGCTGATGGCAGACCTGTTGAGGATCCCACCAGCGGCATCGCTGACGGACTGAACATACAGACCTACTTTACAAAATAATTAGTTTATAAAATTTCCATCGCTGAACCTCAACCTGTTGGTGGAAAGTACATAGTTGCTTTTTCTGAAAAGACATTCTACAGGGGCACTTGAAGGAATGTCTGTGTTTAGTATTAATATCATTCCCCACAGTAGTGGATATTGTAGGATAAGTCTAATGTCATTGGAGGTACTGGAGAGGTAAGAAAGTACCCCATCCAGCACTGGTGAAGCTACTGGTTCTGCTGTAAAAGAACTGAAAAAGTTACCTTCATCATCACTTAATTTTTTCACGATTTTACTTCCATGTGATGTAGCCTAGAAAGTAACAATTAAAATTTGATTTCAAGAAGTAAATTACAACTCTAACAGTACAAATTATTTTTTTGTAATAAGTAGCAATTACAGGTAAAAATTACTACAGAGATATTCGATACAAGTAATTCAATTGCTGGTACTTCCCAACTCTGAGAAAGAAGTTCATAGGAGTAATCACACCAATGAGGTTGTAAATAATGGTTACAGCTCTCTTCATATGATTAGGAAGGTATTCAGTGTTTTTCAGGAGGGGGGCATAAAAGTTACTGGTAAGACCCTAATTAGAGTATGGTTCCAGTGTATGGGACCCCTCACCAGGACTACTTGATTCAAGAACTGGAAATGAACCAATGGAAAGCGGCATGATTTGTTCTGGGCGATTTCTGATAAAAGAGGAGTGTTACAAAAATGTTGCAAACTTTGGGATGGGAAGACTTGGATGTAAGGAGACGACCTGGTGAACTAAGCGGTATGTTCTAAACTGTCAGTGGAGAGATGGCATGGAATGGCATTCGTAGACAAACATAAAAGAAGTTTTTTAAAGTATGAAAGTACGAAAGGTAAAAGTTGGAATTCAAATTTTCTTTTATAGTAAGCGGAAATGAAATGAAATGTCGTATGGCTTTTAGTGCCGGGATATCCCAGGACGGGTTCGGCTCGCCAGGTGCAAGTCTTTCTATTTGACACCCGTAGGTGACCTGCGCGTCATGATGAGGATGAAATGATGATGAAGACAACACATACACCCAGCCCCCGTGCCACTGGAATTAACCAATTAAGGTTAAAATCCCCGACCCAGCCGGGAATCGAACCCGGGACCATCTGAACCGAAGGCCAGTACGCTGACCGTTCAGCCAACGAGTCGGACATAGTAAGAGGAATTAGGGATTGAAATAATTTACCAAGGGAGTTGTTGAATACATTTCCAACTTATTTGGAATCATTTAAAAGAAGACTAGGTAAATAAATGATAGGGAATCTGCCACATGGGCAACAGCCCTAAATGCAAGTCAATGGTGACTGATTGATATTTGCTCTGATCTGTGCAATGGAAGTTGTGGTCAGCTACTGGCATCTTTACTTTTTACCAAACTCAATGGGCACCGGTACTACTCTCTGTAACACTACTCTTTTGTCAGAAATCACCAGAAAAAAATCATGCTGCTTTCCATTGGTTCTCTTCCAGTTCTTGAATCAAGTAATCCTGGTGAGGGTCCCGTACACTGGAACCATACTCTAATTAGGGCCTTGACAGTGACTTACATACTCCCTCCTTAAAAACCCCTAAATACCTCCCTAATTTACAAGTTTGAAAATATGATAAATGTTGTGAATATTAAAGCAAGATTGACATGCCACAAACAAGATGTGCAGGTATTCCATGAAAGGAAATTACAATTAAGAGTAAAAGTTACCTTTTTGTAACAGTAACGATTAAAGGTAAAAATTTCTAAAGAGGTATTTGCTGCAGGTAATTCAACAGTAATTCGACAGTTTTCCGTTAATACTCGTGCACACTTGTCTTGATGGTGTAGTGTTCCTTCTTTTTCTAGACCTTTCTTACTGTCCGGTGGAGAAGATTATGTAGATTGTTTGTTGAATTGTTCAGTTTTCATTTAGTTGGATAGTTTGAAGTACGACCCAAATCCAATTATTCGTTGTACGAAATTTATTCGGGATCATTAAGTTGGGAAGTTAGGTGTACGAGCCCTGTCCAATTCGTTCTTGTTCCGATGTTTACAAGTTTGTATCTGTCCAACTTAATAATGAACCAGTGCAAGTGACAACGAATGAAATCAAAGATGTTTTAGTTTAGGATAGTTTTTTTAATTTGTATAATTTTAATCTTAACTAACAAACACAACCCCCCCCACCCCCACCCTCCCTCACCACTTAAGCATCCCTTACTAACACATTTTAATTTTAATTTTAATTTTAATTAATGTTTTATGCTTTTTCACCTAAGCTTTAAGTGAAACAGCTGATGATGATTGCTAAGCAATCGAAACATGTACTGTAAGTTTTTAATGACATAAAATTTAGCCGAAGGCTAAATAATAAAAAAGTATCAATCAGGTGGAACCTTTTACTTAATTGTTATCTTGATTACAATATCGATACGGAATGAAGTGGATAGTATGTAATAAGACCATTATGTTGTCTTCCACTGACACTCGCACATTGGCAGCACTGTTTATGTTGGTGCCAAGATCATCAGGTCTGGACAGACACCTGCGCTGTTCGATGCGGTCGTGCATTGTCATCCATAAAAATTAAGTCAGGGCCGACTGCACCCCTGAAAAGATGCACATGGGGAAGGAGTACACTGTCACAATAATGTTGACCGATGAGTGTACCCCGTTCAAACATTTGGAAGTCAGTACGCCCATGTAACATTATGCCACCCCACACCATAGCACTTAGACCACCAAAATGATTATGTTCGACATTATTCCCGGGTTGCCCCAACCATTGGCAGTAGTTTTTGTTAAAAACATTGGCGCCAAGCACTATACCCTTTCCCCCCAACTGTTATACTGTAAATAATTTTATATTCTTCAGAGCACCACTACTGAACTCTGCTATAATGACCCAGTAATTTTAAGCATTGGTGCCGACTTCTTATTCTTTAAACTTATATTGTTTAACCATCACCATTGTACAAGAGTTTCTCGTACTTAATTTTCACATTGTAATGTGTATTAATTTGTGCATGTTAAATACTAATCAGGTACCTGATTTTTGCCTTGAGGAGGTAATTTGACTGATGATGCCCTCAATGAAGGGCGAAACATGTCTCATGCGGAATTAATAATAAATTCCTAAATGTAAAATTTATATGTATTGAATAGGTGACAAAATAAACCATTTAGCATCCTACATTATTCCCGGGTGCATTACGTGTTCCCACCTCCGCCAGATGTGGGTATATCTAGTAACTCTACGACGACTCAATCTGCTCTCATCTGAGAAGAGCAAAGACACATAGATACAGAAAACAACAACACGGTTCAACCCGGAAAAAGAACTAAATAATTCTACACACCATGGAAGCTTAACTTCTAAGAACCAAAGTACTCCGAGGTTGAACTTCAGCGAGCACCACCCTTACCAGACTGCAAGCTAAATTGTGGGCCCACTTTCCCATGCATATTCCCCCTACAGAGAAGAAAAAAAAGTTGCAAACAGGTGTGTTGTGTGTTATAGCCAGGGTAAAAGAAGTGAAAGTTGCTGGCAGTGCAAGAAGTGTGGTATAGCTCTTCACTTAAAAGAATGTTTTGAGGTGTATGACAATCAGCAAGTATACTAGTAAAGTGGCATTGGTAAGCTTATTACTCCATTATCTTGCATGCACATTTTTAGGAAGGAATCTTTACTGGTTGGTTTTGTACGATTTTCTAAATAATATTGTGCTGATGACTGCTGTAGAGCAGCCTTTAAATGTGATTTTTCAGTGAACGGGTACAGTATTTAAATGCGAATGGGTTAATTGCAGTATTAGTCTCATATTAACAATTGTTCTCATTTTCTAAACTGCAAATTGTTAGTAGTACTGTCTATACGTAGTTATTTAATTACTTAGTAAGGGTTCAGTTGCTGTAAGTTACCACTGTTTGTACATCTTTTACTACTTTGAGATCATCATCATCATCATCATCATCATCATCATCATCATCATCATCATCATCATCATCATCGTAGTCGGCGGCGGCATCCATCACTTCGTTACTATCATTACCTTTATTGGTATTCCATTAAGTTAATATTTGTAAGTAATTTTTATTTTAAATTATTGTTGTATATGCATTGTATCTCATAATCTGGTTACATGGAAGAGAGGGCCAAATGGCCATAATCTTGACCCCTCCCCCCCCCAAAAAAACCCTTCTAATCTTTGGTGTCAAGAAGTAGATATTAATATGATCACCGGAAAGCAGTTTGCATTAAAAAGGACATAATTTCCGAAGAACAGACTTAATGACTTCATAAATAAAGGTTACTGCTAAATAACCCCAACAGAAAATAAGTGGATACTTTTTGTATTCGCTTGAGAAACAAAATGTGTGGGGTATCTGATACACTAGACCAAACAGCTTCAATCATCGTAACTGCAAGGGTGGCTGCTGTGCAACTTACTACAAACACACAAGTGAATATTGCACTATCATTACCAACAAAGCAAATTTCTGTTTCCATTTAGAGTACTTTCACTCATTTAACTTCCATTCAGCAAAAATATATCACCTCAACAATCAGGTAAATTTCTTCACTTGCTTTACTATTTCAGATATAAATTCCAGAGAAGTAAAACTTCTATAATCCAGTAAATACAATGGCATAACCCCAAGATTCAGTAACAAATAATCTGTAAGAAAGCAGCTCACACAACACAGAAAAACAAATACTCACCCTTTGATAAAGGATGTCAGGTTCTTCAAAATGGTGCGGGATGCCTGGTCCAATAAAATAGTATGAAATTTGTTCATCTCTTGCAGAGCATGGATTAGCTTGTTGAGGTATGCTACCACAGCAGCATCCTCATGGAAGTAAGTACTAAGCTCCCATAAGCTGTTAGCAAACAAGCTGCAAGAAAATTAAAGACAAATACATTTATAAAAAAATAATTTATAAAGAGATAATTTAAATGAAGTGGAAGAGGTAAATGTGACAAGGGGGGAAATGAAATAAAATAACAACAAGAACATCACTGAATAACATATATTCTATCTGTAAAGAGTTTTAACAGATGATAGAAGAAAAAAAAATACCCATAGGTGTTTTTTAATATGCTGGGAGCCAAAGCAGATTTGTCTCCTTTAAATATCCTCCAGTGGCACGAATCTGAGTCGAGATTGAATGAGCTAACTTGGGAACAGAAAACTAACGACAGGCTGCACCAATCAGTGCTGGACCTAAGCGACGGAAAATGGTGACACCTGCCCCAGGCAACAAAATTTATCCCAAGATTCCAGTTTCTGAAAAGTTTAATTCGTAGGACGTGAGCATAAGATTAGTTCCCATTATATTTTTAATGAATTAAAGGATATATCTAACCAAAGGGAGTTTTTATTAAATTATTTATCACAACTGTCTGTACTTCTAGAGTCTTGACTTACAAAAATAAACATAAGGGCAATTATACATGTGAAGAAAGTACAGAAATGACTCACTGTGGCAATTTTGGGCCATTGGGACGAGCCTAGGAGTGTAGGCAGCCAACTCGGCGGGTGGAGCAGATTCAAGTCGCTGCTTGTGTCTGTGTTAACACATTCACAGACATGAACCACAGTTGTCAAGTGATTAATTATTAGGCATATCAGCCTTCATGCTACACTGAGGTGTGCCCAAATATGTGAAATATTATTGATTGTGTCTACACCATTCACATTTAATCTAAGTTAATACGGAGAATAAAATGGCAGGATGGATTTTTTTTTTTTTTGTATGGTTCATGTTTGTGGGTTACTGTAGTCACGTCCTAGTTCGTGAACCAAGGGCAACGGCTGAGTGGCCTAGTAAGTGGTCCTGAGAATCGGGATACCAGTTACTATGGAATGGGAGTGGGCATCTCGGACATATTCTGAGTCCTGGCCCTCCTTGTCTCAGGCGGCTAGGACTTCACAATCCACCGGTGGTCCATAACCTGTTAGAGGAGAGATCCTCACTTGGACTATGTGTAAGTAGGGTAGCATCCTGCTTCATGAATCTACCGAGCTCAGAACATTTTAAGCAAGCCTCAGACCTATGGGAGTAACGGAGTCCCACTCCCATTTGACAGGCGAGGGACTCCTTGGAAACAACTTGGCGAACAAAATGGAATTCGATGGGGAGCTATCAATATTAATGGGGCTTACGGAAGAAAGAAAGTAGAACTGGCTGAGCCAGTAAAGAGGATGCATCTGGATGTGCTAGGAGTAAGTGATATTCGGGTAAGGGGAGATAACGAGGAAGAGATAGGAGATTATAAGGTGTACTTGACGGGTGTTAGAAAGGGAAGGGCAGAGTCTGGGGTAGGGCTCTTCATCAGGAATACCATTGCACGGAACATAGTTTCTGTTAGGCACGTAAATGAGCGAATGATGTGGGTAGATTTGTCAGTTGGAGGAATTAGGACTAGAATGGTGTCCATGTATTCACCATGTGAGGGTGCGAATGAGGATGAAGTTGACAAGTTTTATGAAGCATTGAGTGACATCGTGGTCAGGGTCAACAGCAAGGATAGAATAGTGCTAATGGGCAATTTCAATGCGAGAGTTGGGAATAGAACTGAAGGATACGAAAGGGTGATTGGTAAATGTGGGGAAAATATGGAAGCTAATGGGAATGGGAAGCGTTTGCTGGACTTCTGTGCTAGTATGGGTTTAGCTGTTACGAATACATTCTTCAAGCATAAGGCTATTCACCGCTACACATGGGAGGCTAGGGGTACCAGATCCATAATAGACTATATCTTAACAGACTTCGAATTCAGGAAATCTGTTAGGAATGTACGAGTTTTCTGCGGATTTTTTGATGATACAGACCACTATCTGATCTGTAGTGAACTAAGTATCTCTAGGCCTAGGGTAGAGAAAGTGAAATCTGTCTGCAAACGAATAAGGGTAGAAAATCTCCAGGACGAGCAAATTAGACGGAAGTACATGGATATGATTAGTGAGAAGTTTCGAACAATAGATAGTAAGCAGGTTCAGGATATAGAAAGTGAATGGGTGGCATACAGGGATGCTGTAGTAGAAACAGCAAGGGAATGCCTAGGAACAACTGTGTGTAAAGATGGGAAAAGGCGAACATCTTGGTGGAATGATGAAGTGAGAGCAGCTTGTAAACGTAAAAAGAAGGCTTATCAAAAATGGCTCCAAACAAGGGCCGAGGCAGACAGGGATTTGTACGTAGATGAAAGAAACAGAGCGAAACAAATAGTTGTTGAATCCAAAAAGAAGTCCTGGGAAGATTTTGGTAACAACTTGGAAAGGCTAGGTCAAGCAGCAGGGAAACCTTTCTGGACAGTAATAAAGAATCTTAGGAAGGGAGGGAAAAAGGAAATGAACAGTGTTTTGAGTAATTCAGGTGAACTCATAATAGATCCCAAGGAATCACTGGAGAGGTGGAGGGAATATTTTGAACATCATCTCAATGTAAAAGGAAATCATCCTGGTGGTGTTGTGAACAGCCAAGCAAATGGGGAGGAGGAAAATGATGTTGGTGAAATTATGCTTGAGGAAGTGGAAAGGATAGTAAATAAACTCCATTGTCATAAGGCAGCAGGAATAGATGAAATTAGACCTGAAATGGTGAAGTATAGTGGGAAGACAGGGATGAAATGGCTTCATAGAGTAGTAAAATTAGCATGGAGTATTGGTAAGGTACCTTCAGATTGGGCAAAAGCAGTAATTGCACCTATCTATAAGCAAGGGAACAGGAAGGATTGCGACAACTATTCAGGTATCTCATTGATTAGTATACCAGGCAAAGTATTCACTGGCATCTTGGAAGGGAGGGTGCGATCAGTTGTTGAGAGGAAGCTGGATGAAAACCAGTGTGATTTCAGACCACAGAGAGGCTGTCAGGATCAGATTTTCAGTATGCGCCAGGTAATTGAAAAATGCTAAGAGAGGAATAGGCAGTTGTGTTTATGTTTTGTAGATCTAGAAAAAGCCTATGACAGGGTACCGAGGAAAAAGATTCGCCATACTGGGGGACTATGGAATTAAAGGCAGATTATTAAAAGCAATCGAAGGCATTTATGTTGACAATTGGGCTTCAGTGAGAATTGATGGTAGAATGAGTTCTTGGTTCAGGGTACTTACAGGGGTTAGACAAGGCTGTAATCTTTCACCTTTGCTGTTCGTAGTTTACATGGATCATCTGCTGAAAGGTATAAAATGGCAGGGAGGGATTCAATTAGGTGGAAATGTAGTCAGCAGTCTGGCCTATGCTGACGATTTGGTCCTAATGGCAGATTGTGCCGAAAGCCTACAGTCTATTATCTGGGAACTAGAAAATAGGTGCAAAGAGTATGGTATGAAAATTAGCCTCTCGAAGATTAAATTGATGTCAGTAGGTAAGAAATTCAACAGAAATGAATATCAGATTGGTGATACAAAGCTAGAACAGGTCGATAATTTCAAGTATTTAGGTTGTGTGTTCTCCCAGGAGCGTAATATAGTAAGTGAGATTGAATCAAGGTGTCGTAAAGCTAATGCAGTGAGCTCGCAGCTGCGCTCAACAGTATTCTGTAAGAAGGAAGCGAGCTCCCAGACGAAACTATCTTTACATCGGTCTGTTTTCAGACCAACTTTGCTTTACAGGAGCGAAAGCTGAGTGGACTCAGGATATCTTATTCATAAGTTAGAAGTAACAGACTTGAAAGTAGCGAGAATGATTGCTGGTACAAACAGGTGGGAACAATGGCGGGAGGGTACTCGGAATGAGGAGATAAAGGCTAATTTAGGAATGAACTCGATGGATGAAGCTGTACGCATAAACCGGCTTCGGTGGTGGGGTCATGTGAGGCGAATGGAGGAGGATAGGTTACCTAGGAGAAAATGGACTCTGCTATGGAGGGTAAGAGAAGTAGAGGTAGACCAAGACGACGATGGTTAGACTCGGTTTCTAACGATTTAAAGATAAGAGGTATAGAACTAAATGAGGCCACAACACTAGTTGCAAATCGAGGATTGTGGCGACATTTAGTAAATTCACAGAGGCTTGCAGACTGAACGCTGAAAGGCATAACAGTCTATAATGATGATGTATGTATGTTTGTTATTTGTTTTACGTCACACCGACACAAATAGGTCTTATGGCGACAATGGGAGAGCAAAGGTCTAGGAATAGGAAGGAAGCGGCCGTGGCCTTAAGGTACAGCCCCAGCATTTGCCTGGTGTGAAAATGGGAAACCACGGAAAACCATTTTCAGAGCTGCCGACAGTGGGGTTCGAACCCACTATCTCCCGAATACTGGATACTGG
Source organism: Anabrus simplex (assembly GCF_040414725.1). Classification (NCBI taxonomy): domain Eukaryota; kingdom Metazoa; phylum Arthropoda; class Insecta; order Orthoptera; family Tettigoniidae; genus Anabrus; species Anabrus simplex. The sequence continues at coordinate 805,804,683 of NC_090266.1, forward strand.
CCACACTTAAGCGACCACAGCTATCGAGCTCGGTAGGATGATTGTTATGAACTTGCTATATGTTTAGCGGTAATTCATGTCTCTAGAAACTTAATGTAATGACATTGTTATAGTCATAAAGACTTAACTAGTTTTGAATAGGTGATTTCAATAAATTAATTGTTTAACATTTAGTAACTGAATTTCAATACGGTCAAAATGAAAATAATCACTTGTAATCTAGAAACCATGTTTCATTAAAGATCTCCCAAAATTGTTTCTAGGCTGCTTTATTAAAATAATATTTATTAGTGTGAGAATAGCTAAGAAGGTGAGTAAAAGTAAAACAATAGTAGAAAACAGTAATAGCAGAAACATATAAAACTCATGTAATGGATGCACATGGGCCTACCAAACTACTGTTACCTTATGGAGTGTTGGGTTCTGCCAGACAGGCAACATTTTTGCACAAATTGATCCAATCAATCAATCAATCAATCAATCAATCAATCAATCAATCAATCAATCAATCAATCAATCAATCCAATCAATCAATCAATCCAATCACTCACCACTGATCTGCATTTAGAGAACAGTAGTCATCCCCAGTGGCAGATTCCCAATTTGATGTTTACCCAGTCTTTTCTTAAATAATTTTAGAGAATTTGGAGATTTATCAAACAGCTCCCTTAGTTAATTATTCCAATCCCTAAGTCCACTTCCTAAAAACTAATATTTGACCCAATTTGACCTCTTGAATTCCAAAATTATCTTCTTACTGTGATCTTTCCTACTTTCAAAAATGCAACTCAAAATTATTTGTCTACTAATGTTATTCCACACCATCACTCCACTGACAGCTCATCTCCTTTCTCCCAAGTTTTCCCAGCCCAAACTTTACAACATTTTCATAATACTACTGTTCTGTCGGAAATCACCCAGAACAAATTGAGCTGCTTTCGTCCGGATTTTTTCTACTACTCGAATAATGTAATCCTGGTGAGGGATCCATATGCTGGAACCATACTCCAATTGGGGTCTTACCAGAGACTTATATGCCCTCTCCTTCACCTCCTTACTGTAACACCTTCATAACAATGTGTAGAGATTTGTAACCTTTATTTACAATCTTATTTATGTGATTACCACAATGAAGATTTTTCTTAGGTACTCCTAGGTCCTTCCAGTGATCCCCATTTGCAACTTTCACCCCCCATCAACGCAGTAATTTAAACTGAGAGAACTTTCCCTCTCTGTAAAACTTACAACCTGACTTTTCATCCCATTTATTATCATACCATAGACTGCTGTCCATGTCACAACATTATCGAGGTCTCTTTGCAGTCGCTCACAATACCGTACCTTATGTATTACTCTAAACAGTATATCATCATCTGCAAGAAGCCTTATCTCAGATTCCAGTTCTTTACTTACATAATTTATACATACAGGGTGTACCTAAATTGTACCAACAAAAATAATCTGGGATGCTCTTTGTGTTACATAAAGAACAATGGCGCAATCGGATTGGTGGAGAAAAATGTTCTTTTCTTACTTTCAGGCATGGAATTCAAATTGAAGAACTTGCTGTATTTGCTGTGCCAGAGCGCAAATCACTGCATGCTGCTATGCTTCAGGGAAAGTTGATGATGATGATGCTTGTTGTTTAAAGGGGCCTAACATCGAGATCATCGGCCCCTAATGGTACAAAATGAAATAACAAAAAATTCAGATTCATCCACTGACCAAAATGAAAGAAAAAATGTCATGAAGAATGAATGGATGGACATGAACCCTACAAAAAAACAAAAACAAACAAACAAACAAACAAACAAACAAACAAAAACAGTGGATCAGACCAAAAAAAAAAAAGGATCGTGAATAATAGTATTACTGACCAAGGGACCACTTATAAAGCACAATGATGCTTGATGTCAATAGGGGTGCAAAATCCACGACTAAGGCCCCACAGAATGGTACATGTCGCGAGTAAAGTAGAACCATGGTATTTGTCATTTTGGGGTACTAATCAAAAGTAGCAAAGACTCACAGTGTTCCACACAAGATGGTACTACTCACGTACAGGTAATGCAGACCTATGGTGTTTCGCACACAATGGCGCCACTTACAGACAACGCAAACCGATGAGTTTCCTCACCTAGGTGTACTAGTAACGGGTGCCGGTCCCAAGGGCCCCGTGGTGTTCCTCACATAGTGAGTACTAATCACAGGCAACGCAGACCCACGATGTCACTCATATAGTGGTACAACTCACAGGCTACGCCCAGACCCGTGGTGTTGCCCACATGGGTACAACGCACGGGTACTGGAATCCACCAGGCCAGGCTTTTTACTGCAACTAATTACAAACCTATTTCGTACCAAGTTAGTGATACTACTCGCAAGTACATGCAACCCATGGTGTTCCCCGCATGCAACCCATGGTGTTCCCCGCATGATGGTACGAATCAAGAGTAGTTTCATGGTTCTAATTCAATCATCCCTTGGTCGCCCCTTGTAGTCGCCTCTTACGACAGGCAGGGGATACCGCGGGTGTATTCTACATGTGCGTCCCCCACCCGCAGGGGGGAGTGTGTTTGGTCTGTGAGAGGTATTTTATTTCCCTCAAGTCCGCCAGCAAGCCGTTTAGGACCCCCTATCCGCCACCTGGGACGCGCCACGTGGGAGTATCACCTCTCCCCCTGCTACGCCTGAGCAGCAGGTTCGTGGCTTCAGGGAAAGAAGGAGAAGTGGGGTGTTTGACAGAATGAGAGAAAGATAATTCTCCGTGTTAATGCACAAGTTTCTTCGTTCAACTCGTGCAGAATATTGTCCTTGTCTCTTATAGGCTATATCTACAGTTTGTATATTAAGCAGCCATAATTGCACACACAGTACAAAAACACACTGTAATTAAGACACATCTGTCAATCAAGGAATACATCCAATCATTTCTTCTCACGTCTGTTGGTTTGAGTAACTTTATTATTTAACGCTCATGAAGGTGCAATGCTACCACCACATGCCTGTGTATCCTTCACTCACAACTTTGTAAAAGGAATGAAATGCTGAACGAAAGAAACAATACGCCTAATGGTTTGATTATAGTAATCCTTAATATTCTCCACCACTTCTACATACTTCGATCTTCACATATCGAGAGTTACATTGGTCAAGCGCAGAGGCAATTTAACTGGCCCACCGAGGCCCACCAATCTCCCTGGATAATGATCATTTAAATGCTGTTTGACATGGCGAGTGAAGTGCGGTGGAGCGCCATTATAACACAGCCACATTTGCTGCCAAATACCCAGAGGAACGTCTTCCAATAATCCACTCTGTGGTTCTACCGAGAAATGGTTGCATTCCTCACCATTCACACGAGGAGAAAGGACATATGACCAAGTAAATAGTCACCAAAAATACCAGCCTAAATACTGACATTAAACCGATGCTGAAATGTGCACACTAGTCGCATGAGGGCTTTCTTCTTAGGAGTTGGAAGGAAGGGGCCATGGCCTTAATTAAGGTACAGCCCCAGCATTTGCCTGGTGTGAAAATGGGAAACCACAGAAAACCATCTTCAGGGCTGCCAACAGTGGGATTCAAACCCACTATCTCCCAGATGCAAGCTCACAGCCACGCGCCCCTAACCGCATGGCCAACTCACCCGGTGTTCATGCAGTCACCTGCCAATCTGATCCACCAATCTGATTGTGGCATCATCCTTTATATGACGCAAAACAACATCCCTGATTTTTTTGTCAGTATAATTTGGATACACCCTGTATAAAAGAAATAAAAGTCAAATAATACGAAGATTGAATGATGAGGTTAAAATCCCGGACACCATAAATCAGTGAGGCTTATCTCCCATTGCCATTTGCTACACCGCAGGCTTGGTGCCTATCAGCGTTTCTTTGTTGGTGTATCGAAACTGAGCTGTACTCACCATTTTATACCACAAGCTTAGTAGCTAATATGGACAAAAAACTGTATACTACCTACTGGGGTTGGGAGCGACTACACTAAATGAATGATAAACTTGTACATTCGCACCGATCATTATCTCTGTCTCCATCTATCATATACCCCACTTCCCCTCCCTTACCCAAAGCACAGCAGTGGACAGCTATTTGCAATCTGGCACATCAAATACGGCGAGTTCGTCAATTTGAATCGCACACCCAGAATAAGAAAATAACCTCATTTTCTTGAAAAGAAAAATTTTCACCACCAATCTGATTGTGCCATCGTCCTTTATATGACGAAAAAGAGCATCCCTGATTTTTCTGTCAGTATAATTTAGATACACCCTGTATTAAAAAAATAAAAGTCCAATAATACTGCCTTGAGGAATTCCCCTCTTAATGATTACAGGATAAGATGTTTCACCTACTCTAATTCTCTGATTTCTATTCTCTAGAATTTTTTTTTGCTAGTGGCTTTACATCGCACCGTCACAGATAGGTCTTACGGCGACGATGGGAGAGGAAAGGCCTAGGAGTTGGAAGGAAGTGGCTGTGGCCTTAATTAAGGTAAAGCCCCAGCATTTGCTTGGTGAGAAAATGGGAAACCACAGAAAACCATCTTCAGGGCTGCCGACAGTGGAATTCGAACCCACTATCTCTCGGATGCAAGTTCACAGCCGTTCGCCCCTGACCGCACGACCAACTTGCCTGATCTCTATAAATTTAGCCACCCATTCAGTCACTCTCTTCTCTATTCCAATTGCAATCATTTTTGACAGTAATCTCCCATGATCTATCCTATCAAACACCTTAGATCCAGTCTATCTGACCTCCTGAATCTAAAATATCTACTATATTTTTCTGAACCCTATAAGTTGGAATAACTTTTCCTACTCCCTAACTGCCTTCTACCAAACCAGTTAGTGATTTTGCAAATATGTCTAATATAATCAGAAAGAATGCTTTTCCAAAGCTTACATGCAACAACGGGCCTGTAATTATCGACTTTATGTTTATCACCCTTTGTTTATATACAGAGGCAACTATAGCAACTCTCCAATCGTATAGCTCCTTCATGCAAGCAGTAATCAAATAAGCACTTCAGAATTTTTTCTTTTGGTGATATCTCAAGCCATTTCTTTTCAGCTTCGACTCAATTTATAACTGTTACATTCTTCGGTCTATCAAAACTAATTTATGAATGAATTTAGAGACTACCTGAAAAAGAAAACATATAATAGAATTATACTTGAAAAGTAACAATTTAATTAAAAATAGAATTAGATGTTTCATTCTTGAAAGAACATAATCAGATTCTATCAAATCACAATCAAAAATATTTAAATATGTACAAACATTCATGTTTAAATTCTGTTAAAATCCTTAAATACTTGAAATTTGGAACTACCTTAATGAAGTCTTCACTTCTCTCCAGTTATAAATTTACTTCAGATATGGTACCATATCCCAACCTATCACTTAGTATATCCCCAGAATTACAACCAATGAATTTAATTTCTATTCCACATTCAATCATAATTTTTAGAACAAAGAATTTCCACAAGGTAAGGCGAATGACAGGAAGCATGCATGATCAACAAATTTATTGTGGAAATTCTTTGTTCTAAAAAAATATCCCCAGAAATTGTATCAATTCCAGCTGCTTTTCTAATTTTCAACTTTTGCCTTGTAGAGACTCCATAGTGACACGGAGATTTAAAAAAAAAAAAAAGGAAAAGAGATTAGATAAGATGGTATTTGCTTGCTTGCCATGCAGATGTCAGAAAAATAAGTTGTCTGTTGATTAAAAGGATATGGAGTCAGTTCTAAGAAGATTCCAGTCTACAATTAATAAATGATATAGTAACATTGGTGACTCTGACGTGATCAGTGGCGGTGGTGAATTGTGAGACTGAGAATGTGAATACACAAATTCTAGCTTGTGCACCATTGTCAGCTGTAACTCGATCTGAGTATATATCACTTCTTCCTGCATACATTGACCAGTTCAACTCAGTTTATGGATGTGTTTACGATGACTAAACAGACCAATCCTGGCATAAAAAATACGCCCACACAAATCACACTGAATGGATGGAGGAGGGCGGGGTTGTAATTGACGGAGTTTTCTTGCTTGTCGCTTGGCCTCTTGTTGTCTGCGGCATTCTCTTACAAACAAGTTGACAGCAGTGGATGTAGTGCTCCATCATAGTGAGCGGGCCACAGCACATTCTTCCCATGTCTGTATATCTAAACCAGTTGTCTTCATGATGTGCTTAAGAGGGGCTCCATGAGGTCTGCTGCTGGAGCAAAGTTCACCATGAAGAATTTGGCAGGGAAGCCTCGTATCACCCATGCAGTGAACATGGCCTAACCATCTCAGCTGATGAGCGATGATTGTTGCCTCAATGCTATTTAGCTGCGCTTTGTCGAGATCTGCCGTGTTGGTCACATAGTCCTCCCACTTAATATTCAAGATGAATCTCATTTTCTGTTGGTGGAAGTGCTCATGTTTTTTTTATAACACGGTGATAATCAACAAACAACTTATTTTTTCTGAAGTCTCCACGGCAACCAAGCAAATACAATCTTATCTAATCTCTTTTCCTTTTTTTGTTTAATCTCCGTGTCACCATGGAGTGTTCATCAAGTCAAGAAACTGTTAACATTTCTGTGGACAGATTAAAATCAGCAGATTTGTTAGTGGACGAGGACCAGGTTAACCCGAATCACCTTGAAAATATTCCACCTCAACAAGAAAACCACTCATCAACAACACCAGAAGTACTACCAAAAAGTGTAGTGAAAACACGAGTTGGTAGAACAGTCCATTTTCCAAAAATGCTTTCTTGAGCATGTTGTTCTTGTGTAATTTGTAAATATTGCTTTATTTTTTTTATTATTCTTCTCTTAGTTCCCAATTAATTCTAAATTTTGTTCACGGCCTTGTCGTTGGAGGGGGAGTGATGTAGTGCCACCCTTTCCAGGTCTGTACACTCCAAAACCATCAAGTTGCCTATTATCCTTAGAGATGAGCCTTACACCTATTATTTCATGTTTCTAGTATGTTACTTTTTTGTAGATTACAAATACTTCTTTCCCCAGAATGGATACTCCTCCCCTACCATTCTTATCCTCCCACTATGATAAACTCTCCAGTTCCATGAGAAAATGTCTGCATCCAAGTACCGCTTTTTTTTTTCTATTTGCTTTACGACGCACCGACACAGATAGGTCTTACGGCGACGATGGGACAGGAAAGGCCTAGGAAGGGGAAGGAAGTGGCCGTGGCCTTAATTAAGGTACAGCCCCAGCATTGGCCTGGTGTGAAAATGGGAAACCACGGAAAACCATCTTCAGGGCTGCCGACAGTGGGGTTCGAACCCACTATCTCCCGGATGCGTGCTCACACAGCTGCGTGTCCCTAACCGCACGGTCAACTCACCCGGTAACTATCGCTTCATTTGTATAAAAAGTACAAAATAATTTACAGTGAAATAGACTCGCAGCCAAGATGCAACCTGTAAGCAGACATTCAGTGAGCATCCAATGTGTGCAGTTATCATGCTAAGAGGTTCAAAATTAAATGGTTAAGTAATTACCCATACTTGATTACTTTCACATATAGATGAAAGATTCAACTTCTTATAAATTTGAAAAGCAACATTTGCTCACCTTCACTAAAAGAATAGTAATTTGTGGGTCGTATGAAGATGTTTGAAGTGCTAATTACAAAAATGTATAAACGAAGTGCCATCGCCAATTACACTGTAAGCTACGAAGATTCAATATTCCCCTCATAATGGACCATATCTAACATGATATCGTGACTTTAGTCATCGTAAACATTTTTTTCTCTAGCTAATGTATTTATTTGCAGTGTATGCTATGGTCAACGTGCCGTGTTGTACCGAAGGTCACATGACAAAGTATCCGATGCGACATCTAGGGGAACTGGAGACACATGACGCATAAGAACAAGGAAACCAGTATAATAGATTTGACGAGTTTCGCAATGACATTATCCTTAATGAACACCATGGAATGTATACAGATTTATAATACCGATCAAAGTGGTATATGGAAAGAACATTACTCATTGCGAATTCTGCATTCCAAGGGAGAGAAGTTGGTAAGAAGTTCGGTGCAGAGTGATCATGTAACAACTCATTCTTACACCATCCAACCCATTATGTCGGCAAGTGGATATGTGTTTCCAAAGATGCTGGTAATTTACCAGGGACCTATAGGTCAGTTTGGAGTGCGAGTAGTGCAACACATGCTAAAACTGCAAAATCTGATTCAAGTGTCCTCAAAGTCTTTCATTCACGTCACCATCTGTATTCCAAGTTTTAGTGGTTACACATTTTGTTATTGCCTATGTATATAATGTACATATAAAACTCTTACGTACAAACCAAAACTTTTTTGCAACTGCGATCGCAAATTGCGCTAGCTCCCTTGTCAGAGGTACTACAGCAAACAGCCTGAAATATGCAACCATGGATACGGATGTGTCTACAGACAGAATGAGGTCATTATGAACGTTTACTGTGAGGGTAAGCAATTCTCCCACAGATACATGCATATATACTAACCTATTACATGTTTGTGGCTTTCACCAAACAGAAACGAGACAGTATTAAAGACCACCCGGTTCCATGAACCACCCTGTATTTTAAGGTTGGTACCATTGTTAAGCTTGAATGTCAATGGCAAGCTAGAATGGAGTGCAGCAGTCTTTTAAGTCTTGAAGTGTTTCATTAAATTGTGAAGTGTTTCTTAACTTGTATTAACTATTACAGACCTTGTAATATAAAACGTTCCTCATCATTTCAACCCTGGATGACTGACTACGGCCACTAATATTCTCTCATAGTCCAAGATCTGGACAAAATACATACAGCTAATGAAGGTGTTTTATTAAATATGTCCATATACATAGAGACCAAAGGAACAATCCTAACATTTATCTTAACGAAATTACAGAAAAAGTAAAAATTATTTCTGATGAAATAATCAAAATAAATTCAGACAAGTCCCAGATGAAGTTTAACAATTTTTCTACCGCCAAATAACATATTCAACATTCTACTTTAATGCACTTGTATACTGAAGAAGTACTTATCACTGAACAAGCTCCAATCACAATAATGAATAAAAGATGTTCCCTGATCCATTTATCCTCATTTAACATGCATCTGTTTTGCTTATTTACATGTATGACTACCCTACATCTACATCATCGCCACTGGTTTTTACACTCAATAACATATTTTAGACAATGGAAAGACACTGCATGTTATTATTACAGTTTCAAGTGTGTTCATTGTTTCTCATGTCATTTTTATCATTTCTTTATGTGACCACCTATTTTAAGATTTCTACCATAATTATCAGTAGCTCAAGATGATACAATTATGGGTCGAAACATGTGCTACTTGTAAAATAATTAATTTCAATTTATAGTTAAGTGGGTAGTCTTATTATATGCAAAGTTGGACCAGTTAAAATAATTTATTATAAAGAATGATTTAATGTTTTAAAAGAAGTTATTAGGTAGCAAGATTAGCTGATGCTTCACTTTGAACGGTAGTTCAGATTTGCCAAGTCTTCTACCATACCTACTCTTAATAAGCCTTGATCATCAAGGAATGTCCGCGTACTGGCCTTCGGTTCAGAGGGTCCCGGGTTCGATTCCCGGCCGGGTATTTTAACCTTAATTGGTTAATTCCAATGGCACGGGGCCTGGGTGTATGTGTTGTATTCATCATCATTCCATCCTCATCACGACGCGCAGGTCGCCTACAGGAGTCAATTTTTTTTTTTGCTAGTTGCTTTACGTCGCACCGACACAGATAGGTCTTATGGCAACGATGGGACAGGAAAGGGCTAGGAGTGGGAAGGAAGCGGCCGTGGCCTTAATTAAGGTACAGCCCCAGCATTTGCCTGGTGTGAAAATGGGAAACCACGGAAAATCAAACGGGTGTCAAATAGAAAGACCTACACCTGGCAAGCCGAACCCGTCCTGGGATATTTCGGCACTAAAAGCCATACGACATTTCATTTCATCAAGGAATGGATGGAAATTGAGTGATGTACTGTACTTCTGTTTGAGAGACTGTTCTTGCTTCTTGATGCTTCAATATCTTGTTTGTAGGACCTGTGTTGTGCCATCCTTATGCAGGAGTGCACTCTTCGACTTAAAACTTTTCTGAGGACGGGACACCTGTGAATTTGTTAGTGTTCCAAACATTGTGAAAAAATCTTTGACAAAGATAGCACTCTGATCAAATGCCTCAATGTAGAAAATCAGTTTATGGCTTCCACAGAAATGGTACTATACAACAGCATTTCTGGAATTTTGTTCCCTTTCAACCTCACATTCGCCTCAGGACACATGGCCAATGGGCTCTTCAAATAGGATGCTCCTTACTATCACCAGAGAGAATTCTTAAGAGTTTGGCATTATTTCCATATGACATGAGGTCTGCTTGATTTTCTGTTAAGGAAACATGTCAGTTCTTGAATCCCTGACGCACTGTGGGCTACAAATATTTTCCAGTGAGAAGATAGTGAGCTCAACCATGACAGAAGTGTGGTAGAGTCGGCCCAATAGAACATCATAAAAATTATTATTAAATTTAATGAAGGAAGAGCTCTGCTAACCAATCTTTCCATCAGTGCTGCACCACACAATTCCTGCCCAGGTAATGTGATCATCTTGTTGGAGGCTGTCACATAATAATCTAACTGGCACTTCATTTTTGCTCTTCATTGATTGTACATAGATAGCACAAGCATAAGCAGCATCACTAGCATCTTCCAATACCGAGAAGGAGTTGTCCTAGACAAACGATATTCAGGAGACATGTTTGCACATCTGACACATGACGCCTATTCAAATTTGTGCGCTAGTCGATGAAGAGTGGTGCTAGGAGCTCCACTATGGCCTTGTAAAACAAATTTGCTTTAAATACACGCCATACACTTCGGGAGTATTAGTCATCATGTTGTGGGGCAGGTGTGAGTCAAATATACCTTTAAGGAAATGAAGGGACTATCTGTAGCTTACTCAGTTTGAACGATGCTGTGTAATAGGGGTTACGAGAAGGTAGATATTCTTTCTGCGATATTGCAGAGATATCTGGCAGGGATGTATCTAATCGGTGTTGGCAACAACGGTCACAGGAAGGCACTGTCTCAAGAAGAGGGTCTGGCCACACATGAGCCACACACCTGCCCCACAACATCAACACTGGACGATGACTAATACTCCTGAAGTGCACAGTGCGTATGAAGAAGGAAGACCACCGTATTCGCCACATGGCTGTGGTGGATCATACTGTATCTGCAGCAGCCATTAGAGATTCAGTTAGTACCAGAGTGACACAGCAAACTGTATTAAATCGATTACTTGAGGGACAGCTCCAAACTAAACATCCTGTAGCGTTCGTGCCATTAACTCTGAATCATTGCCATCTATGACTTCAGTGGAGATAGAGATCATTGGAGGGCAGAGTGAAGATCTGTTGTGTTCTCAGATGAGAGCCGCTTCTGACTCAATGCCAGGGATGGCCAAAGGTTGGTAAGGAGGATGCCAGGTGAGCATTTGGAACAAAGCTCTCTGTGGCATCAACACACTGGACCTACACCCGGAGTTATGATCTTGGGTGCGATTTCCTCTGACAGTAGGAGCACTCTCGTCGTTATCCCAAGGACATTGATAGCAGATTTGTACGTCAGACTGGTGACTGAATCGATTGTGCTGCCATTCATTCCCAGTATTCCAGGGGGCATTTTTTAACAGGATAATGTCATCCTCATACCATTGCTGTCATCCAACTTGCTCAACAGAGTATCGACCAGTTGCCTTGGCTTGCAAGATCAGGAGACCTTTAACCCATTGAGCATTGCTGATTTGACTGACCAAGTGCAACAGGCATGGAACTCCATCCCACAAAATGGCATACAGTACCTGTACGATACAATGCATGTTTGCTCACTTGCATTCAAAATCATGGAAACTACAGCGGTTATTAATGTACCGTCATGTCACATGTCTTCTTAAGTATATTTGAACCTGTGACCTAGAAACTTCAATCAAAAATGTTACCTAGACAATTGCTTAGCCAAAATTGCATTCCTCTAAATTAATGCCTTCTTGTTGTGAGGAATTTCATTTTCCGCCAGTGTATATATGTTGTTTGTTTGTTGTTTAAAGGGGCCTAACAGCCAGGTCATCAGCAAAATGTATATATGTCAGTCTTAATGTTATTACATGAAAAAGTAGTTTGTACATGTCATGCTACTGACTTAACGAAGGTTGAGGTAAGGAATCGTCCCACTCTGATGAAACCAAATTGACTGAAGAAATATCTTAAAAGAAATGTCAATAGGACCTAAGACATGAAGAGGATCAAAGACAGATGCTACAATTGATATTACTTACCGCTTTGTCAAATTACTTAGGAAGAACTCATCACGAAAGTTTTAACCTCCCGTAACCTTGAATGATATCATGAAACTATTTAACATGGGATGCTACAGAATGCCTAAAGTTCTAACATGTTCTTCTTTTCGAAGGAGATTGGAACCTGGGTCTCTACTTTCTGGAGGCATAGTTGTCAGTAACTCTGGATGATTGGCACAGATTGGAGCAGGACTTTCTAACTGAAAATCCACCACTGGCAAGCAGCTTAATCAACTCTGATCGCAACTGCACGGCTTCCTGTAGGTTGCTTCCTCCAACTAGAACATCATCCCTGTACTGTAGAAGTCTTGCCTTAAGGCTCTTGATGCTAGTGGATAGGCATCAGCTAGCTGTGCAAGACATCTGGTTGCTAAGTAATAGCACTGAACCATTCCATAATGTGTGAGCATTTGTAACTCATACACACAGACTGGCAGATTTGGGTTTGGTCTCTCCATAATGTATGTTGTAGCTTCCTGTCCTCAGAGTTTATGAGAACCTCATGGTACATCTTCTCAATGTCTGCCGAGAAGGTGATGGGATGAGTTCTGAAATGGAACAGTACTGAATGGCAGGGGCGGTGCGTGGTATTGTTGCAGGGTTGCACAACTCCCAATAATTTTTCACTTCATTTGTTGTGTTTTCTTCTCATGTTTTAGTTAAATAAACGTAACATATATTCGAAAACATGTTAAAATCAACCGTCTTGGGTCGTTCGCTGTACTAATGCTTTCTAACGGACCAATAAATGCTGCTGGCTTCGAATCAAACTCAGGGGGTTTGCTTTCTTACGGCAACTCTCTAGCGGACAGCGCGGCGCAGTGTACCTCGGCAGGGTCCAGCCTAGCCTGTATAGCATCAGGTAGCATGCTCGCCAGTATCGGTCTCAGGGAGTTGCACGAGACAAGCAAGTCCCCTACTGAGAAACAGTTCCAAAAGTCCCCGTTAGATCGGGCCAGTCTGCGGCCTCTCCTCTCGCAAGGGTAATTTCATTCCCATTTTCTAAATTTGCAAATTTCGCTTTACGTTGCACCGACGCAGACAGGACTTACGGCGATGATGGGATAGGAAAGTGCGCATTTGCCAGGTGTCAAAATGGGAAATCGCGGAAAACCACTTTCAGGGCTTTCGACACAGTGCTGTTCGAACCCACTCTCCCCCACTATCACAGCTACGTGACCCTAACCACACGGCCAACTTGCTGGGTAATTTCTTTTCCACACCATATCAGACCACCCACAATTTTACCAACATCTTGCTTCAGTGAAAAACAGGACGGTAAATTTTCAATTCAAGAGAGGCAAAAGTAACTGTGCCAGGCTGAGTGGCTCAGACGGTTAAGGCGCTGGCCTTCTGACCCCAACGTGGCAGGTTCGATCCTGGCTCAGTCCGGTGGTATTTGAAGGTTAGAATGTTAGAATCAACTATATTGAAGGTGCTCAAATACGTCACCCTCATGTCAGTAGATTTACTGGCATGTAAAAGAACTCCGGAACCTCGGCGTCTCCGAAAACCGTAAAAAGTCGTTACTGAGATGTAAAGTCAATAACATTATTATTAAGAGTAACTGTAGTTACAGTGTGTAATTAGCCTCGTATTTCCTAGGTTGTAATTGCCAGATATATTACAGTTTTAGTAAGAATGTAGTACATTACTATTCTAAGTACAAACTCTAAGCCGCAAGGAACAAGGGAGATCGATATGATAAGAGTTTTACAAGTGGAAACAATTATTTCACCTCAAACTTTTTCTGATTATTAAAAGAAAGTAATTCCCGGAAACATCCCACCCAAGCTAGCTGTCACCATGCGATCTTTAAACGTTAGAATCAACCATATCCCTTGTATGATCACTATTCCACATCTTGGCAAGTTATCAATTCTCATTACTTAACGATAATAGTTTCCTGTTATTTCTGTAAGACATAAAAATGTGACACTGAAAATTTTGGTGCAACTCCCAGCTTCAGATACCACCAGCCGCCACTGCTGAATGGAGTACTATTGAATACAGATCTTCCTGCAGGACAGAATCAACCATTACTGAATTATTTAAATTTCCTGTAGTAGGTTTACTGGAACAACCACATAGCTCTGAGTTTGGTTGTGGTGATATGCTCCTTGGAAGTAACTTGATGAGCAATGCAACATGATTCATAGAGGTTGTAGTCAAGAACTTCCTCTGCTGTTTTTGTATATCTTAAATCTTCATATTCCTTCATGAAGTCACAGTATTGGGGCTTCAGGATTGGGTTGTTCTTGACATGCCTCTCTATATGATTTTATTATTATTATTATTATTATTATTATTATTATTATTATTATTATTATTATTATTATTATTATTATTATTATTATTATTAATTATATACAGTCTCTAGATGATGGAATTTACTGAAGGCATTGAAGCACGAGCTATCACGCTTAAAGTATCTTGAACTTGCTTGTGGGTTAGCCAAACAAGGAAACGTCCTTGCTCAACATGTGATGAGTCTTCTCGAAAATGCATGTCACATGGCAGATCTTGTACCATGTGCTCCTTTACTAGAACTTCCTCTAACTCCCAGAATTGTCTCAGCTGTACATCGATGGTATGCCCATGCTGATGTAAGAAATTTCTGAGGGGTGCTATATCATGGCCAAGCGTCTGATATCTTCCCACTCAAATATATCTTAACTGAGTGTCTTGTAGTACTGACCAATCAGCATTTCTCATCCTGCAACTTTGCTTCAGTGCATTGAAGAATATTTCAGTACGTAGTAGCAAATTGATTCTACCTGGTATGAAGAATTCATGTTCAGTAAATAGCAAGTCCAGTTCCTAACTGGGAACCACCTAGTCAGGCAGGTTCTAGTGGGGTATGTTAATCTCATATGCAGGTAGGTGATTTGTATGAGGGTGTTAAGCGGTTGTAATAAGGATGTAAATGAGAGGGCATACAAGTCTCTGGTAAAACCCCAACCAGAGTATGGTTCCAGTGCATGGGACCCTCACCAGGATTACTTGATTCGAGAACTGGAAAAAATCCAAAGAAAAGCAGCTTAATTTATTCTGGGTGATTTCCGTCAATATAGTAGCATAACGAAAATGTTGCAAAGTTTGGGCTGGCGAAACTTGGGAGAAAAGAGAGGAGCTGCTCGACTAAGTGGTCTGTATAACAAATTCCAACTGCATGTTTGAGAAGTTCCACCTTTTCACCACTTAAAAATCTTACAATTTTTCTTAGACTAAAATAACATTAATTTATTTTAAAATTAGTCTGTACATGTTTTGTTTTTTATAGAAAACATCTTCAGCTGTTATCTTGAATGACAGTTAAAATATGCACAAAAACAAAGGTGACGTAAGTAAAACACAATTAACCACTGATATTAAAAATAACTTTTCCTTCACAAGATAAAATGTCTAAATGTCTAAATAGTCTTTGGTTTTTTCTTCACTCATTAAGGGTTATGAATTTCATGTTGTTGGTCCGTATTGAACTGAGAATAACATATGAATAATAACACAGTAAAGGTTTCCACCTATTCAATACTAATATGTATTTACAATATTATAAATTACATGGAACTAGTTTCGACCCGCCTAGGGGTCATCATCAGCCATATTAAAGCATAAATAAGGTTTGTCGAATCCTAAAACATGTTATTTTTAACTGTAATAATCTTATGGATTTATAATTTATAAAGTGAAGTGTGGTAATGAGATGAGAAATGTTAGTATGGTACAGGTGAGTAGTAATTAATAATAATACAAGGAAATATACATACAAAGAAGTTTGGAACAAAGTACAATTTTTTTTTTTTTTTGCTAGGGGCTTTATGTCGCACCGACACAGATAGGTCTTATGGCGACGATGGGATAGGAAAGGCCTAGGAGTTGGAAGGAAGCGGCCGTGGCCTTAATTAAGGTACAGCCCCAGCATTTGCCTGGTGTGAAAATGGGAAACCACGGAAAACCATCTTCAGGGCTGCCGATAGTGGGATTCGAACCTACTATCTCCCAGATGCAAGCTCACAGCCGCGCGCCTCTACGCGCACAGCCAACTCGCCCGGTGAACAAAGTACAAATGGGGTGCTTAGTGTTGTAAAAATTATAAACTCATGGATATCAGGTGTCCTCGTACTAAAGAATACAATGTAAAATAACACATATAAACGTATATACAAATATGTACAAAGTCTGGAGAGTAGAAAGTGATACTCTTTTAATGCCGAGTCGGCTTGACACTGATCAGCTTAAGCAGAGAAATTAGGCATTTGGTGTGTAAAAAGCTGTGTTGACCGGCAGCATTGTTGATTGTTGGACGTGAAGGTATTTTTGAATTTTTGGTTAAGAAGAAGTTGGATACTGCGCATGGATATATTAATTCTCAGTTCTTAGCGGAAACCAAATTGGACCTGTTAAAAAGGAGAAAGCCGGTAAAAAACAAAAAACGGAGATGGGAAAAAGGTTAACATAAAGTGAAAGGACGCTTATCTCGCGCTGCGGTGTGTGTAGTTTAGCTGATGGTGTGCGACTGGTGGCGGGAAGAGAAATGTGGGCAGAGAGGAGGGCAGGCGCGTGCGGGTTAGGAGGAGGGTTAGGAGGAGTGGGGGTGGCTTGGAGCGATGGGGGTGGGAGGGGGGGGGACCTTAAGGCGGGGCTGAAGGGTGCAGGAGAAAGGGTAATTGTCTCGGAAAAGTACCTTTGATTAGACTTAGGATTGAGTTTTGGTTGGCTGCATTATTGTTTCTGAGGAAAGTGATGAATAGTTCGTAGAGTATGTTGGGTTTCTCTGAGATTTCATTGAGATTGTGACTGGCATTGAAGTATTGGTCTAGGTGTATGTAGTAATTTTCCATTATGTTAAGTAAAGGCCCCTTTTTTGCAAATTCGAGAATGTCCATGTCCTGTTTGATATTGGTGAAATTATGGTTATAATCTTCCATGTGTTGGCCGATGGCTGAAAACCTGTTGTATTTTATTGCGTTAGTGTGTTCGTGGTATCTGGTATTGAAGTTTCTTCCGGTTTGTCCAATGTAGGATTTTTCACAGGTGTTGCATTTGATCCTATAAACTCCTGATTTTAAAAAGCTGCTGGTCTTGTTGATGTGTGAAGTATTGTGTAAAACATTCGTGTTCTTATTGTTGGTTTTGAAGGCTATTTTAACGCCTTGTTTCTTGAAGATATTGGTTAACTTGTAGATATTATTGTTGAACGTGAAGGTGGAAAAACAGCCTCAACATAGCTGCTACTATGATCACAGAATCAGAGCTAGCCATTAGCAAAATGCTTTGTGCGCAGTTACAGCTCCAGTATGAGTCAACCGTGAGGAGTGTCAGGCAATGAGTAAACTTGAGGTCTCATTAACCTTTTAAGTGCCGAGTTACCAGTTGACTGTTTGGTACCTCAGTGTTGAGTTTTTCCATTCGTAAATTTTAAAAAATTGTGAAGCCTCATTTTTTAACTTATCAGTGGGGTGATTAGCTTCAAATGTTCATAAATGTTGGTTCTTTATAAATCTAAATGCAAATGGAAAATCCTATACTTACTATATGTTCAATATTATTTTGAGAGGAAAAAATTACACACTTGTGCCCTTGCCTACATCATCTATATACGAAGCAAAGAGCCCAAAATTAAATGATTTCTTAAAATCTGTAGGCAACTAATACATGTAACTCCTTACAAGTACCTAAGTTGATATTTTACAATACATTCTAAACCTGGAATGTGGTGACAGCTCAATGTTTTCCACTGAAATGAAATGGAAATGGCGTATGGCTTTTAGTGCCGGGAGTGTCCAAGGACGTTGTGATGAAGATGAAATGATGATGCCAGAGAAATTAACCAATGATGGTTAAAATTCCCGACCCTGCCGGGAATCAAACCCGGGACCCCTGTGGCCAAAGGCCAGCATGTTAACCATTTAGCCATGGAGACGGACAATGTTTTCCACTAGTTGTTTGTGATACTGATTTGTTTCATCAACAACCACCTGCACCATCTCCACTCGCACAAGAGTTTTTTTTTTTTTTTTTTTTTTTTTAAATCAATGATTTTGGGGTTGTCATCAAACACTACTTGGCTCCCAGAGTCTGCCACAGTTACTTGAAAGTCTGGTGGAGAAAAGTCATCCGTCTGCCATGAAAATAGTGATGAAATAGCTTTTGAACTCACCATGTTTTCCTTGTTTTGTTTGGAAGGAGGCTCCGATTCCTTCTCACAATATTTTGAGCACTCTCTGTAAAACTCTTACTTTCAAAATTGCTTAACGATTCATTAAAATCATCGCTTCATCATCATTTTCCACTGTGGTAAATAACTGAAAGATTCTTTGGTCCAAAATAACTTTGCTGCGGGAGCAACTAGCTTGTTGTTCCTACATGCTTGTTTATATCACAGATGAGCTCCACAGACTTCTACAAAAAGCTCTGTAAGTCAATTGTCGAAGCTACAAGCCGTGATCAATAAGTTCTACATAATGCCCAACAGATGGCAGAACATGTCAGAGATCGAATCGGCACTCGAGAGCGATACCAATATAGTTGGTCCGTTATTCCCAATGGGAATCAACATCTTTATCACTCGAGAGTGAACCGGGAAACTCAAAATAATTAAAGTGCACCGTCTATAGACGGACATAGCACTGCTGGACCAGCCGCGTCAGCCCATCTATAGGTGGGCGTAGCACTCATCGGGTTAAACATGACAGCCAAATCACTTTCATTATAGAGCTTCAAAATTTTGTTCTCTTTTCCAGATTTAGATCCAACCACAACATAGGGAGTTGCTTTCCATCTCGAACACAATTAGTCCACTTCATCTGACAAGAAAATTCCCCCTTCCCATTCACATCAAGTGTTGAATGTTACAAAAGTTTTGCATAGTTGTACACTACTGTTTCATTTATTCATTAAGAAATTTTAAGATGCCATTATCTTGGGACAGTTTTCATAGTGGTATTTATTGAATAATGCAGCTTTTACATCAAGAGACGTCAAATAGTGACAATGAAAAAAATACAAAAAACAAAGACTCTTTAGCCATTTAGACCTTTTATCTTGTCGAGGACAAGTTGTTTTTGATATGAGTGGGTAATTGTGTTTAAATTACATGACCTGTGCTTTCGTACATATTTTAACTATCATTCAAGATCGCAGCTGAAGATGTTTTCTATGAAAAATGAAACATGTACTGACTAATTTTAAAATAAATTAATTGTTATTTTATTCTAGAAACAATCATAAGATTTTAAAGTGGCGGAAAGGTGGAACTTCTCAAATGTACAAGCGGAATTTATTATATATAATAATTCCACCATGGACCAAGATGAAATTCATTACTTGTAAGTGGTATATTCTGAGCTGTCAGTGAAGAGATGGCATGGAATGAAATTAGTAGACGAATAAGTTTGAGTGGTGTTTTTAAAAGTAGGATAGATCACAATATGAAGATAAAGTTGGGATTCAAGAGAGGAAATTGGGGCAAATATTTGTTTATCTGTTGCCATTTCTTGATGGATGCAGTATTTTTGTATCCATCTCTTGGCACAGGCCAGAGCAAAGTGTAGCTTCCACTGAAGTCCCAGTTTCATCCGCGACTGTGACAATATGGAAGCTGCTGGGGCATGGGTGGTGCTGAGCAATGACAACTGGAGCACAACTAGTGTCTGAGTGTTATGACAGGTGTTGCTCATAGGATCAGTCATGCTGCAGTAGCACCTTCTGGTCCAGTGAAGAAAGTATTACAAACTACCTCACTCTTCATCTTGCCCAGTACACCTCATTTGGGCTCTGCCATTGGTTTTTGCTGTTTCCCTATAACTCCATAGCCTTTGGTGGTGCTATCTGAGGATCCAACCAGCCTCTGGGCTGATGACCTAACTGACAGACAGGAAGGGGAGTTAGGGATTGGAATAATTTTACCAAGGAAAATATTCAATAAATTTCCAAATTCTTTGCAATTATTTAAGAAAAGACTAGGAAAACAATTGATAGGGAATCTGCCAAATGGGCAACTGCCCTATATGCAGATCAGTGGTGATTGATTGTAATCTTGGTTAGGATGGAGCAATGTATCCCATACTTGAGAAAGGATATCAGCAGTTATACAATATTTTAGTCATTTCGTGCCATTTATGCCTTTGATAGGAACAATGTTCCTAGTTTTCTTTAAGCCTAGTCGTTGAACTAATGCTTCTGTTATATAATTCGACTGGCTGTGGGAATCCAACAAGTACCAAACATAAATAAAATTCAGGAATCTCAGTCTTCAGAAATTACCAGTGTTATGCACCAGTGCATCATGGGCTCATCAGTTGGATACCGTACCTTCCCAAGACACTGGCCGGCTAGCATGCCGGTAGCGACACCACTGCAAGCTATCCTGTGATTGGCACAAATGCAGTGCCAAAGTACTAGTAATATTTGATCACTGAATTTGCTGAATTTGATTTAGCTATCTCAATCGAAAGCCATATTTTTGGTCATGCTAGCCCGGGAGGGCATATAGAGCAAGTGGAGATGTAATTCTCCCCTAGTACATTGGCACTGCATGTGTACTTACCACAGGAGAGCTTACAGTGGTGTCGCTACTGGCGTGCTAGCCGGCCAGTGTTTTGGGAAGGGGCGGTATCCAACTGATGAGCCCATGCTGCACTGGGGTTAAACGCTGGTAATTTTTTTATTATCGAGTTTCCCGAATTTTATTTAGCTATCTCAATCAGAAGCCATATTTTTGGTCAAGTACCAAACATTGTGAGGCCTAATGTTCCTGTCTAGCCCTAGTACTGAAGCCAAGGAGAGTAAAACTTGACTACCAGGATGTGTCTTTATTGTATAGTAACTAGCAAGTCCAGTTCCTACTTGGGAGCTGCCCTGGAGGGAAGTTGAACTTGATGGTTCTGCACCTATAGACATAGACTGGGCTTCCTTCCTGCCTGCAGCAAACAATAAAGTATGATGCCTACCACTGCAAGACCAACACAAACCACTCATATAGTTAGATGTCGTATGTTGGGAAGGAGAGAAACAATAGGAAAAAAGTTTACTTTCCTTCATGACTTCAAGTTGCTGTGGCACTGATAAAAAAAAACTTTTCACATCTGTATATATAGTGCATTTGTTTACATCATACGCAATTGTGCTCCATTGTGGAATA
Source organism: Anabrus simplex (assembly GCF_040414725.1). Classification (NCBI taxonomy): domain Eukaryota; kingdom Metazoa; phylum Arthropoda; class Insecta; order Orthoptera; family Tettigoniidae; genus Anabrus; species Anabrus simplex. The sequence continues at coordinate 805,826,251 of NC_090266.1, forward strand.
TGCAAAATATGATTTATTTGACCTGATGTTCTTAAAGTTACTATCAGACTTGGGTTTGCGTGGAAGTGTCATGCACGCTACCTGCATAGACGATTTATAGTACTTTGCATCTAGTTACTAGGTTCAAACAGCTGTTGGTCTCTTCAGAAGGAACAGTAACCTTAAATTCTTCTCTGCTTTTATTGTTGAGGTGCTCAACAGTCATCTGCATTAACATTATTTCTAAGCGAGATGAATTTAACTTAGGTGCTTCTAATCCAGTCTTGTTGCTCGTCATGTGATTAAGCAACTGGCTGAGCTCCGTGAGCAAATTCTTTGCAATCTTCAGAAGAGTAATTCATACTTACCTCTGACAGCTATTGGTCTTGGGTGGTTGTACCTAGTCTTAATCAAGGACCAATACATCATTTGAACTAGGAACCCCTTGAATGAGGTGTTTTGCTTTGCCTAGAGATGAATTTAAATAATGCAACATCTGAACCTGAGATAATGATTCATTATCTATGACTAGGCTCTGAAAGATATCTTTAAAACTAATCCAATCTTTATAATCTCCAGAGAAAACTGGTAAAGATATCTTAGAAAGTGGTAGTAAATTATTTGAAATTAGCTGATGTACCCGTGCTTCGCTACGGAATTCTACATTGTATACAGAATTCTAGGCTAGGTAGTGTACACGTTGTGAGCAAGATTGTATTAAATTGCATAGCTCTTAACGTTACCCTAGAAACGCGACGGGGAAGTCACTAAACGTCTTTTCTCATATGAAGACTGTGTTAGGGAATTTTCATTGTAATGATAGGCCCGCTTGCCTACCATCAGTCACCACCAGCTTGGGGAGTTTTCATTATAATGGCAGACACTCACTCTCCACCAGCCATTTTACATCCTCAGAAAGACTGTCTTAGTGGTTTTTTCCCAATGAAATGAACATAGGTCATTGCAATGACGTCAGTAGGAATGACGCGATTAAAAGCAATACTTTCATATGAAATACTCCATCAAATGAAAGATCACACACTTTCTCACTTTTAACGAACAGTACTATGCTGGAATTCCAGAGCTGGAATGACCAAGTCGCAGACAGTTCTGATTCTGCGGTGCGGGGGCGAGTGGGGGGGGGAAGGCGAATAGTGGAGAGTCCCAGGGCAAAAACTATGCCTTTTTACTAATCTGTTTCCGAGGAGTACCCGATGAGTCAGAAAATCTCAATTCACTACAATGGGAACGAAAAAACCTATCTGATTTGGAGGCAATTTTTTCCTTCACTGCTAATTTGGAATTAAATGAATGTAGAATTTAATAAAAGTGAAGAGAAAGAAGCTTTTCTTAAGAAACGGCTCTTTTCAGGGTTGACTTCTGAGTTATTTAGTGAATTGTGGTTGGTATAATTGGAAATAGGCTTAAATAGTAATTCTAGACCAGGTCATACTACTACTATTACTAAGTTAGCCTCTGCCGTAAGTGTGCATACAGCTCATTCAAAACAGCGCATCAGAGTAGGGATCGAACAACTGGAATACTATGATGAACCAGTGTGTTAGGTACCTGCAGTATCAGAAAATGTATGAACCAGAGGAAAATGAAAATGAAAACCTACAACCTGTTTTCCAGTCATTGACCGGGTCAGGAATGTAATAAATGAAGCATATATATAGGCTGTTAGTACGATGGGTTCGCCACTCCCAAAGTGATTTATTAATGACTGATAAATGCTATGAAATGAGAATGGGGAGTGTTGCTGGAATGAAAGATGACAGGGAAAACCGGAGTACCCGGAGAAAAACGTGTCCCGCCTCCGCTTTGTCCAGCACAAATCTCACATGGAGTGACCGAGATTTGAACCACGGTTACCAGCGGTGAGAGGCCGACGCGCCACCGTCTGAGCCACGGAGGCTACATGAACCAGAGGAATGGCATGCTAAAGAAGAAAGTTTTCCAACTCCCCAGCTATTTCCCGCTAAAGTTCAGTCGGGCTGTTATACTCGTACGCAGTAGTAATCCCATCTATCGGAGTTGAGCGGGACCATAAGAAACGAAGAACATCACAACAAACAATGGTCAATGTAAAGTTATTGTGTTTACCGAGCTCGATAGCTGCAGTCGCTTAAGTGCGGCCAGTATCCAGTATTCGGGAGATAGGTGGTTCGAACTCCACTGTCGGCAGCCCTGAAGATGGTTATCCGTGGTTTCCCATTTTTACACCAGGCAAATGCTGGGGCTGTACCTTAATTAAGGCCACAGCTGCTTCCTTCCCAGTCCTAGCCCGTTTCTGTCCCATCGTCGCCATAAGACCTATCTGTGTCGGTGCGACGTAAAGCCAATAGCAAAAAAAAGTTATTGTTGATCAGTAACAAACAATGGTCAATGTAAAGTTATTGTTGATCAGTGTTATGCGCTTTTGATATTGTAGGCCTTCTGAAATACCACTCTTATAGTCGGTACAGTAAAACTGAATGAAACATAAATGATCGGAAATTGTATTGTCTATAACTTTTGTTATGTAGTACTTTTCGATAGTACCAATAACATAGGTACCGGTATTTAAAAATTAAATTTTAGGCGCCTTCCCCTAAACTACCATTTTATCTCGGGCGAATAAAATTATTTACAGCCTAGACTGTAGTTTCTTATTCCCCAATTCTATATAGCGGTTTTCATTAAATTCTGTTAACCCATTTTCTCGTGGCTCGGCGTTGATATGGAGTTAGCAACAAAACTACAAATTCATTAATATCTGTGTTATCAGAGCCAGTAGGTAAAAATGCATAAGACATAATTGATTGGAAATTTAATTCTATATAACTTTAGCTATATAGCATTTATCGATAGGACCGCTAACAATATAAATATTCGAGAATTAAATTTAAGGCCTTCCCCTAAACTACCATTTCACTCGGCATGAATAAAATTATTTATAGCCTAGATTGTAGCGGTTCATCCCCCGACTTTACATACCGATTTTCATTAAATTCTCTTGAGCCGTTTTCTCGTGATGCGTGTATATACATACATACATACATACAGACAGACAGACAGACAGACAGACAGACAGAAATTACGGAAAAGTAAAAAGTACATTTTCTTGTTACTATGGACATGACCGATACAGAAATACCATTCTTTTCAAATTCTGAGCAATGTACAGACAAAACTCTTATTTTATATATATAGATGTGTCAAGAATGTACTGACTGACAGAGCAAATGCAACACCAAGGAGGAGTGGTTCGAAAGGGATGAAAGTTGGGGGAAAAACAGAGACGGCACGGACGAATAATTGATGTTTATTTGAAACCGATATGCAGGTTACACAATGCGCACGGCATCGACTCAGTAGGATGTAGGACCACCGCGAGCGGCGATGCACGCAGAAACACGTCGAGGTACAGAGTCAATAAGAGTGCGGATGGTGTCCTGAGGGGTGGTTCTCCATTCTCTGTCAACCATTTGCCACAGTTGGTCGCCCGTACGAGGCTGGGGCAGAGTTTGCAAATGGCGTCCAATGAGATCCCACACGTGTTCGACTGGTGAGAGATCCGGAGAGTACGCTGGCCATGGAAGCATCTGTACACCTCGTAGAGCCTGTTGGGAGATGCGAGCAGTGTGTGGGTGGGCATTATCCTGCTGAAACAGAGCATTGGGCAGCCCCTGAAGGTACGGGAGTGCCACCGGCTGCAGCACATGCTGCACGTAGCGGTGGGCATTTAACGTGCCTTGAATATGCACTAGAGGTGACGTGGAATCATACGCAATAGCGCCCCAAACCATGATGCCGCGTTGTCTAGCGGTAGGGCGCTCCACAGTTACTGCCGGATTTGACCTTTCTCCACGCCGACGCCACACTCGTCTGCGGTGACTATCACTGACAGAACAGAAGCGTGACTCATCGGTGAACACGACGTTCTGCCATTCCCTCATCCAAGTCGCTCTAGCCCGGCACCATGCCAGGCGTGCACGTCTATGCTGTGGAGTCAATGGTTGTCTTCTGAGCGGACGCCGGGAGTGCAGGCCTCCTTCAACCAATCAACGGGAAATTGTTCTGGTCGATATTGGAACAGCCAGGGTGTCTTACACATGCTGAAGAATGGCGGTTGACGTGGCGTGCGGGTCTGCCACCACTTGGCGGCGGATGCGCCGATCCTCGCATGCTGACGTCACTCGGGCTGCGCCTGGACCCCTCGCACGTGCCACATGTCCCTGCGCCAACCATCTTCGCCACAGGCGCTGCACCGTGGACACATCCCTATGGGTATCGGCTGCGATTTGACGAAGCGACCAACCTGCCCTTCTCAGCCCGATCACCATACCCCTCGTAAAGTCGTCTGTCTGCTGGAAATGCCTCCGTTGACGGCGGCCTGGCATTCTTAGCTATACACGTGTCCTGTGGCACACGACAACACGTTCTACAATGACTGTCGGCTGAGAAATCACGGTACGAAGTGGGCCATTCGCCAACGCCGTGTCCCATTTATCGTTCGCTACGTGCGCAGCACAGCGGTGCATTTCACATCATGAGCATACCTCAGTGACGTCAGTCTACCCTGCAATTGGCATAAAGTTCTGACCACTCCTTCTTGGTGTTGCATTTGCTCTGTCAGTCAGTGTATATATATATATATATAGATGTGTCAAGAATGTTCAGCACTATACCAAGGTCCTTCACTTCCAAAGCAATGTGCAAGTGGCTGCGTGGTTTGGGTCATGTAGCTGTCAACTTACAGTCAGGAAATAGTGTGAAAATGGGAAACCAGAAAATCATCTACAGGGCTGCCGCCAGTGGGGTACGAACCCACTATCTCCCGAATACTGGATACTGGCTGCACTATATGACTGCAGCTATCGAGCTTGGTCATTTATAGTTAAGTGGATAGTCTAATTATATTGAAAAGTTGGACCAATTAAAAAAATAATTGCCAAGTCAATACAGAACCGATTATTAACCCATTAGCGCTGGAATTTTTTTCCCCCTGAGATTATTATATTTGTTATGTTTTACTGCATGTTTGAGACCAAAATAAACTAATAAAACAAGTTTCAGAATTTTGGGACTGCTAGGTACTAAGATATTTGATGTTGCCATATGGCACTGCTAGGCACTTGCACTACCTATTTTTTTACAATGTGTTTTGGAAGAAGAATTTAGGTTACAATGTTGAAAATCTTAGCATTATTTATTGTAAGAATATTGAATATCACTTTTCATTCACAACACAGCTAAAAAATAAAATTATTGAACAAAGGAAGTATTTGTTTGCTCTACAGAGAGACATATGTATGTTTGTTGCTTGTCAAAACAAAACACTCACTGGAACATCAGAATAAAATCAAAATCAAAAATAAGAGAGTGAATAATGATGAGGTTACACACTCCACAGTACCTACCGGTAACTACAGTACTCAATATTTTCTGAGTCAGATAAAAGCCAACTCTCAATACATGCGTGTTAGACACAGGGATAGAGAATGGCAGTCTTTTAATGTCTTTTATGGAAGGGAAGGAAGCAGTCAATACAGAGCACAACTTCACATTTGGTGCACATTGTTCTTAAATAGAAAAACAAGAATGGTTTACACACCTTCTCTTTTTTATTTTCTGGCGTGTGATCGACCAGACGATCAGTCCCATCATACCTTATTCCGTCTGACACACGGCAGTGTGAAGAAAATCCTACACAAGAAGATGGCCTTCCAGAACCCCTAGGCAACACTTTATACCTCCTCAGATACACACTGGCTACTTCCCTCTTGAAGTCTAATTGGTATGTTCTGGTTGGTTCCTGGATTTCTTATACAGTAGCCAGCTATTTTGTATAGCTATATCCAAAATCCACGTAAACAAGAACCAGTACCATTTCTTGCCTCAAATCCTGACCCAATAATAGCCAACATTTTGGTCCATTGTATCAGTTCCATCCATGCCAGAATTGTATTTGGAAATCAACTTAGGTCTTTCAACCATTACTGTAGGTTTCAGATGCTTAAAAACCTCTTCACTAGAACCACTTTTTGGGTGCCACATGATGTAGACAGCATTGTGATGACGGCACTGTCCATTCACCTTACATTGAGGTGGCCATCATTCATTTCCGTAGCAGTCTCAAATCAACCCCGTTCTTTTTTGTTTTTGTTTTTTAAACATGCTTTGCTTGTCATTGGGCATTCCTTAGGAATTCTATTTTTCCTTATAGTCCCAATAGGAGAATATCCAAGAAAGCTCAGATAGAGAACAGTGCTGCACCACTGAATACAATGTCCATGTATAAATTGTACTGTAGATACGTTTTCTCCTCTGGAATCTCATCCAGTAGCACCAGCAGAGGGCTTGTAGCTTTACCAAACACACATTACTCCTGTTTTGATTTAGGCCCCTTGCCTTGGTATAATTCAAAATTGACCAGGTAACAATCTTTTAAATTTAAACACCAAAGTTTAAAACCAAACTGTAATGACTTACTGCAAATAAATTGTTTGCAGCTGTGCCGGCCGAAATATTGAACCATGCACTCATCGTATGACAAATCTTGCTCTGGCACAAAATTCTTGACACACTAGCTGAATTTTCTACACTTTATCCTTCTCATCAACCTGCGTATTATCTGCACAGTGGAGAAATCAACATATCTGGAGAAATCTGTCCCTCCTCATCGACTGAGACACTGCAATGTTTATCATATCATCATGCGTGTCCCAATAAGAACTTATTGTATCCAGAAATGAAAAGTATGGTGATGAAGCAACAAATTTCATCAGAAGTTCTTTATGGGTCCATACAATTTAAAAACATTGCATACTTTTTGGTCTCTTGAACGAAATGTTCAATCAGCTCATTATCCACAAATAATTAAAAAATGTCAACAATAGTCATGGATTTGTACTTGCTATAATTAGGCTCTGGGAATGTGAACAGTCGCCCTATATCAAAATCAGCCCCTTTGGTCCATCTTGGTTTATAATCTGATTTATTCTTTTCTCTATCACTTATCCACTCTTTTGCCATTTCAGGTATTGAAACAGATCTTGCATCACTAGACACGAAAGACAGTTCATCTTCTGGTAACACATCTTCACTATCAGAACTGATTCCAATTCTTTCATTTTTTGCAAGCTTTATTTCAGCACTGGTATGCAAGTATTGAGAGCTGAGATTATCAATAAGCCCACCACCATCTTCATCACCAGAGTCTTCATCTGTAAGTACACTTACATCGGGCGGTTCCACAAAAATATCACCATCGACATCCTACGTCAGCAACATATCCAGTGCTTCTGAAAGGGAAAATCCCTTCCTGCAAAGAAGATATATGAGTTAGGATAAAGTACCGTCATCTGAAAGCTGCAGCAATTTTACTGAGTATAAACGTCAAGCGTTGCCATATGACAACGCTCAAGATTCAACAAGGACTACTATGGCATCGTGCGCCCGTACTATTTTGAATGTTTACAACATATGTAATGAAGTGTGCACAACACTACTATAAACATAATCTACTGAAACAACTTCATTTATATATTGTATATACTACTTACACGAAGCTGGCAGCCATTTTTGCGGGAATCTGATAATAACCAACAGTCCACCACTCCTTGTGTTACAACAATAGATTTTCAAATTAAATAAACGTGATTACTCGACACCACAGCCTTCCAGATCCTTTCATGTTGCCAACAGTACTAAAAGAAAAAGGCACGAAAATCGTTGCCATATGGCAACGCACAGCACTAATGGGTTAAATTTGTCACTTGCAGTAACCACCAACAAACTCATAATTCAAAATGAGCATCTATATTCACTCCATGGATGATCCCAGCTCTTGACCACAATGTTAAGTGAACGATACTGGATTCCAAGAATCCGTCAAGTAATTCAACCACTACACTCAACTCTCGATTAACCGTACTCGGATCAACCGTGTTGCAGCTTAACCGCGATATCAGAAACACTAGAAATGCAAGAGTGTTAGGAGTTATAGTAATACAGAATTACAAAGGGTCGGGATAATACTGCAAAGTTGTAATAGCAACAGGGGTGGCGCAACCTTAAAGTTATTTGTAGCTGGTGTGTCACTGGCCGCGAGCACCTGCTCTACTCCACACTGCTCCCCTCTCAGTCATTGACCTGTTTTTGTTTAGTGCAGTTCAGTTCGCAAACAATGGCAAACAAACGGAAATTTGTCGTTTTGACGATTCAACAGAAGTTGGATACTGTACAAAATATAGAACGAGGTACTACCGTTAAACAGGTGTGTTTCCAATATAGCGTAGATGATTCTACCATGCGGGATATTTTAAGCAACAAAGACCAACTTTTATCATTTGTTTGTTTGTTTGTCCGATGCAAACAGTGGTATGGCAAACCGAAAAACTATGAAAAATCTACATTTGAGGAGCTTGACCAATGCATGTTTCAGTGGTTTTCACAGCAGCGAGCTCAAGGGACTCCAGTATCGGTACCGATCTGCATGACTAAAGCAAAGCTTTTCTTCGAAGCTCTTGGGATGGAGGGTGATTTCGATGCATCATCCAGATGGTTTACACTCTTTAAACAGCGACATGGCATTCATGATGTCAGTGTACAAGGCAAGTTGCTAAGTGGAAATACAGAAGCTGCTCAACAGTTCAATTCGGATTTTGAAAAATTTGTTCAAGATGAGAGTTTGGTCCTAGAACAAATTTACAATGCAGATGAGTCTGGCCTGTACTGGAAATGCTTACCATCCCATACTCTTGCTTTCAAACAGGAGCGTTGTGCACCAGGCTATAAAGCATCTAAAGAAAGGATAATGATTATGACCTGTGCGAACCCAACGGGAACTCAGATTACCTTTACACGTCATTAGAAAAGCAAAAAAACCTTGCTCTTTCAAAGGTACAGAGGCCAAAAATTTGCCTGTAGTGTACAAGAACCAAAAGTCTGCTTGGATGGACAGTGAGATTTTTAAACTGTGGTTTGACTATAACTATATATGGTACATATCTATCAAAAGAATAGGGAGTGAGAAGTGAAAGTGATGAGAAGGGGGAAAGCACAACACAAGCACAACAAACAGTTAAGCACGGGGCTGCCTTGGCAAATGTCGAGTCATTGCTGGAGTACATTGAGGGCCAGCATGATGCTCTCATCACCAAAAAACTTGTTTTGGGAAACTTGAGAAGCAAAATATTGAAGTGTTTCTCAGCACAAAAGCAGAAAGCCTTAGTGATTATTTTCAGAAACAGTAAAGTTAGGTAGTCTGAATATTTTTCTTTGCCTTATTAGTTTCAATGAAAAGTGCTGTTTATTTCTCCATTTATTAATTTTGCTAAGTGCTACTTTTACTGCAACGTATTGGGTAAGTTAATAAAAAACAATACAGTAGTATAATTTATCATCATTTTTACTATACTTTCAGTACGCTTGTTCTATTTTTAACTTTTTGCAGGTTAACCGTGATTTTACTTTTCCGGGAAACCTTGATCAACCTTACATTATCCCGGTTAATTGAGAGTTGGGTGTATTTCATTAAATGTTTAGTATGTTTGAAGCTGAAGGAAGAAACATAGGACAATTAATGGAACATCTACCAAATCTTCACATAAAACCTTTGCGCCCATTTTTCAATACTTGTGTCGACTACGCTGGACTATCAAAACTTGGAAACCAGTGGAGCAGATCAGCACAGAAGTGCTAGTTGCCTCATTTGTTTGCCTGTGTACTAAGGCTATACATCTGGAAGTGGTGACTAATTTATCATCTGAAGCGTTCATTGCAACATTTAGAAGATTTATAGCCAGAAGAAATGTCGCTTCTATTTAGACAATGCCATGAAAATTTGTTGATGCAAAGCAGGGATTTACAGACTATGAGAAATTTGATGAAATATAGTGATTTCCAAAACGATTTTCAGAAATTTGCCTCTACCGAGAAGTTCACGAGGCACTTTGTTCCACCAAGTTCTCCACATTTCAGAGGTTTATAGGAGGATAATATCAAGTACATGAAGCAACACCTGTATCAAGTAACACGGCCTGCCTCATTAACTTACGAAGAATTAAGTACTCCTTTGTACCAAGTTGAAGCCTGTTTAAATCAAGTCCTTAAACCACTCTCTCTGACAATCGCCCTGTGGGTGGGGGTATTAGAAGAATATCCACGGTATCCCCTACCTCTTGTAAGAGGCGACTAAACGGTGCCCCAGGACCTCTTAACTTGGGAGTGTGGGTTGGCACCCACGGAGCCCTTAGCTGAGTCCTGTCATCACATCAATTTACTTCTGCCAGGCTCCTCACTCATCTATCTTATCTACCCTCCACTGATTAATTTTTGTTCTTTTCCAAATCATTAGCTTTATGAGGCCTAGGGAGTCTTTCATTTTCATGCTCTTAGTGGCCCTTCCCTTTCTTTCAATGATAATTTCATCCTTTGAAGTGTTGGACATCTTCCAGTATTTCCCTCTGATTAGTGTTAATAGAGGATGGTTGCCCAGTGCAATTCCTCTTAAAATAGTTATCATCATCATCATCATCATCATCATCATCATCATCATCATCTCCTCTCTGGCAAACTCCCTCTATGGATCAGTGGTAAAGTGTCAGCCTTAGAATCCCACAACAGTTGGTTCATACCCGGCAGATGTAGTTGGATATTTGATGGGCAGAAAAAATCCATTTGACACTATGTCATATGATGTCGGCATGTAAAAGATCTCTGGTGACACTTGGTGTTTGCCCAAAAAAGCTCATTTAAACTCAGACACCGAAGAGAGATTCAGTTTACTCTGCCATCTAGAAGGCCTACATTAAAATGGAACGTAAAAATTGACGAGCAAGCAGCCAGATGATGTCAAATTAAAATGCTTGCACACAGCAGCTGAGGCTGTACAATTATGTATCATTTATTTATTTTTTCTCTCTGGCAGTTCCGATGATTTGTACCCTGAAACCGCTGGTCACTTCATAGTTGGTTCTCTCATTGTAAGCCTGCCTGAAGTTGACTTCACTAACATAGCTTGATCATAAGCTGTCTAGTGGGAACATCTGAAACAGTTTTTCCAGAATCTCTGGAGGAGATGACACACAGCAGCACCTCAAACAGAAGTCAGCTCAACCCAAAATCCATACCAGCCCTGTTGTGCTACTGAAGGAAGGCAACTAGTTTGTATGGTTGCTGTAAGGATATCCAATGGGGAACTATGATGACCAGTGCACAAACTCATTCCATTACCTACAAACCAGTGTACTGTTATTGATCAACACCTCCAGTGATAATTCTGATGATTTGTCCTAGCGAATACCGGGTCACTTCCTAGTTGATTCCCCCCGTGTTAAGCCTACATGGAGTTGATTTCACAAATATGAAAATACAACAGAATCTGCTTTCAAATGTGTTTACTCGTTGTCAGCTTGCATTCTCTTTGATTGGTATAAACTCTATGATCAGACAACATAATTATTATTTTACAGTTGGTACAATGGTTCTGATTTGGTTTCACTGGGAAGCTAGCATGGAGTGCAGCAGTCTTTTAAGTCTCAAAGTGTTTCATTAAGTCTTCAAGCGTTTCTAACTTGTATAATATGAGGAGGTCCGTTCCAAAACTCGTCTTATCCATCATAAGTGATTTTTCAGGAAAAGCGAAAAACCTGTAATTTTTGTAATATAATTCTCACTTGTTTAAATGCATTACGACACGTTCAAGTCCAATGTCATAGGGTCGTCTTACTGAAGAATTATAAATATAATTAGTAGAAGGTCAATAAATTACATTTGTATTTTGGATAAGACGAGTTTTGGAGCACCCAAAAAAATTCAAAATATATTACCTCACACAACTTACTTTTAAACAAGAAAAATGAAAGGATTGAGAATATAATGTTGTAATAAAACTCACCACTACACTCATGTACCTTTTTGCTATCAGTATAATGATATTCACAAATAAATTAAACACAGCAGTGTGATTTATCATATTTACATCCTATCCATAGTATTTGGAGAGAATTCTTCCTTTATAAGCTACACTGCACTCGCAATAGAAGTAACTTGAACAATAAAACATCACTTTGTTGTTAATCAAACTCTCAAATCTGTTCCCTCCTCTTGAAGTCCATCATAAAGAACTTCTGTTTCTTCAACAAGATTGTTTTCGTCTACAGAAATTGAGGTGAACAGATTCTTATAAAAAGAAAGCAACTCATTCCTAACCCAATCCATTCTAAAATGCTTTTCAAGCAAACTTTTTACGTCCTTTACTTTGGCGGGATTCAGGTTTACTCCTGGCAATAATTCAGGTGGCATTAGCATATCTCGTCAGGCGTTTTCCCTTTTTCATTACCGATTTTCCTAAACTGATGTCTGAGTTGTAAGGAGGCTCTCCTCTAAGGATGGCATTTCCCAGCGAGTCTTTGCTAATAACAAATCGTTTCACTGAAGAAAATTCAAAGTGCCAAGATGCAGGCATTTTCATCATATTTTCAGAAACAATTTTCCAATTGTTCACCGAGCAGTCTCTGCCAAACTTGAAGACTTCAGCATGTTTGCTAAAGACGTCTTCATATTCTGCTGGATTACAGATTATAGAGCATTTCCATATCTCTCTCTCTCGACTTGAGCAAATACCATGTCAGAGGGCAGAAATTAGTGGCCTGTCATAGGAAAGACCAATTCAACACTTTCTATATTAGGCAGAGCTGTGTGTGTCAAGAAATATGAGCACATTGCAATCTCGCACGAATTCGTATAGTAGTGAAGTTTGACAAATCAGTTTGTGATAATCGATGGTAAACTGCAGATGTCGTGTCATTAGACCCCTCGTTGAATTCATGCTCCATCCATGTGTATGTAAAAATATTCTCCTTTGTCAACTTGGCATGTGAGGTACCCCTCACAATGGTAAAATTATAGGTGTACAATTGGCGACTGTAATAGGCAATTTGATCTGGAACTTTTGGATTCACAAGATTCTTTTGGCAGTCAAATGAAAATATTGCCATGCTATCCCTTTATTCTTGGAGCATTCTGAAAAAAGCTGCAGCCCTTAGTTAGAAGTTCCAAGATTAAATCATTCTTCAGTGCTACGTTCGAACTTTCAAGTTTAATTTTCTCCTTGAACTCTATGCACTTTCAGCAAGCGTCAGTAACTGGTGTTCCGAATCCTATGTTGTAGCAACGCGTAAAAATTTCACGGAAGAACCACCGCTTCACCCTGAGTTCTTCAGGTGATTTGTTGTTATACATTTTGTAAAGCCTAGCGATGCTTAAATTTCCAGGTAGATACTGTCTGACCGGTGACTTTCCGCGGCAATAGTGACTTTCACAACACTACAAACTTTCAATGAAATGTTTCACTGAGTGCTTCTTTTCAGTGTACTCTGGTTTGATCCTAGCTCCTCCCCTCTTTTCTGTTGGAAGTTTCCCTGTCGTGAAGGGATTTCTGGCAATCCTCTGAACCCGATCTTTCCTGATATGAAATACATTCAAGAATGTCTTTTGGCAGACCTGAATGTGAAACTGTTCTGTATTAGCAAGTTTTATATACCTTCCACAACAAGAGCAATATTTTCGGTCATCTTAATACACTCTATTCGCAGCACAATACTGCATGAAAGTCTACCACAGTTCAAGAACAACTCAAAGAGTGGAAGACTGGCATAAAACGCGGGTAAATTGTAGCGTGATTCACGTGCTGAAATTATCCATTCCTATTGGTTGATTGTATATGGCGAGTTTTGGAACGACAAGCGCCGTGGATAAGGCGAGTTATGGAACAACAGCCTAAGTTTGGTGACAGATTTCTATGGGAAAAGGCACGTTTCAGTGCTTAATTTTGTGTTAGGACTATCACAAACATCATCAAGAAGGCAATGCTACCTCTAACTCATTTTTTTTTTGAAATGGATAAGACGAGTTTTGGAACGGACCGCCTCATATTATTTGAACTATTAAAGATCTTGTAAATACTAACCCTTCGTAGGAAGAAGCGTTTCATGTCTGTATGCAGACCATAAATATGGCAAATTAAAACTCATAAAAACTCATCCAAACTAGCTATAAACACGTAGATGTACGTAATATAAATAATTTACCTTCAATATTTAATGTACTCCGACGGAACGGTGCACAGGAAATTATCTAAACATTTTGCAACAGCATGTTGGCACATACAAGGCAGTAAAGATGTGCGAGGTTCACCCAGAAGTACATGGGTTCGACTTCCTCCCAGGAAATATCATTCTTGATCCGTATTGACGATATTTGATTGGAATAATAACAATAAGTTAATTTATTGATTTCACCACCTAATCAATACAATAAGTCTTGTCTTAGTTGATTTACTTTGGCATGTTAACTAAAATGGTACATGTTTCGCCTTGAATTTAGGCATCATCAGCCATTATCTTAAGCTTAAAATAGAATCAGGCACCTGATTTACATATACATGAAATAAAACAAATTTTTAAAAAACTTTGGAGAGACTCAAACCTACAACTAAAACACTCGTTGTAAGAAACCGACAGTCGACAATAACGTTCAGTTAATAATGTAACAAATTACCCTCACCATCGTCTAATGATTCAACTGTCACACTTCCGTTTCGACTAGAATGTCAAACAACCCACATTCTTAACAACATTGTAGCATTGCATCAAACTGAGATGGTCCATAAAGGTCCTATTTAAACATCGTTCTTCAACCTTCAACTTCAACTTTGTATTTTTTTATCAAACTGAACAACATCGCCATATGCCATTGATTTTCGACACTTATCTCTTGTAAACAAATAATTGCTGGTCACTTGACCATCTTTCATTATTATTTTATTCTACATTATTTATTAAATACGATTTTTATCATCATTTTCGTTTTAACCACTGGTCGGCCAACATAATTTTTTAGCAATCCTATCCCTCGTTCATAACAGACTGTTGCTTTGTTCATTTTAATTATAATAGAAGCCTTCTAATGTCAATATTACTACTACTTTCACCAATTGTATATTTCCTCACTCATTGTAATATCTTTAAAACCAAATTCATTACAAGTCTTTTACCATATGTTAATTTTAGTTCAAGTCTCTCCAAGGTTTTTAAAAAGTTTGTTTTATTTCATGTATATGTAAATCAGGTGCCTGATTCTATTTTAAGCTTAAGATAATGGCTGATGATACCTAAATTCAAGGCGAAACATGTACCATTTTAGTTAACATGCCAAAGTAAATCAACTAAGACAAGACTTATTGTGATGATGATGATGATGATGATGATGATGATGCTTGTTGTTTAAAGGGGCCTAACATCAAAGGTCATCGGCCCAAGACTTATTGTATTGATTAGGTGGTGAAATCAATAAATTAACTTATTGTTATTATTCCTCCCAGGAAGTCGAAAAATTTTAAGACATGATATTTCCACTTCCAGAGGTGCACATGGCCCTGATGTTCCCTCAGCCTACACCAAAAATGAGAACCAGGTTAATTCCTGGGGACAAAGAGCTACCTACTCTACCCCATCAAGTGCCGAGGTTACGGATAGTGGAAGCCTTTACCTTCCACCCCCACAACGGCTTTCATGGCCTGTACGGAGATTACTTTTTATGTTAGCACATAAACAGCATAAGAGGTTTCACAAAAAAAAATTCTTGTATCAGAAGGAGTTGGAGATGATCAATCTTCTACATCTTGTAGTTGGAGGTGTTGCCTGTTTCCATTTGTTTCCTGGAATTACAGTATCCTGGTGAAATATGTCAACAATTTTGGTATCAAAATAATTATAGTGAAAAATACACCATAGGCTCAGTTGCTATGTCAAAATATGAGGATAAAATTGGTGCTCGATTTATATTATACATTAAAATGTTAGTCAAAGGTCCTGGGTCTAAATTACTCACATTTCATTTATCAATTTTTTTTGTTCTCGGAGGCACTTCATTTTTGCACTCAGAAGACTCACCAGTTGAATTTTCATCTTCAGATGCTTCAAATGAAAAATGAATTTCATCTACAACAGTGGAGTTCAAAACAGAAACATTTTGTTATTCACTAGCTCTCTTTTTAACTTGTCATTTTGCTATAACATTGCAAAAAAGCCTGTCTCAAACCTTGCAACGCATGTATGACCAAAGCTTCTTACTTTTAGTAATAAGCCAGGGAAGTGACAGCAATACTTTATTAGGTGTTCCTCATTCAGCCGGAGTTAAAAGCGCCATTTATTGCCATCTGTTGAGCTTTTTGAGTACTATGTGTGATGGTAACACCATATCTTCGACTGTTTAATATGTAAAATTCTGTTTGTGGACAGCTTTTATGGGATTTAATATAGTGAATTCTGTCCTCTGAGGGTTAAGTGTTTCTGATCATTTCAACCCTCACAAGTGTGTATTCGGTGAAGTGAAGCAGCGCCGGAAGTTCTCCTTCAGTGCATCACAACAGGTACCATTTTATCCTGTAATCTTGTGGCATGGTCTTCTCCACATCTCCTAAGTTTTAAATTTTGTGCTTCCTAAAACAAGTATACAAACATGAACAAGTAGTATACAAGACATCAATAAAGTTAAACTGACTGTATTTCAAACTTTAGTTCAGTTAATTGATGATAACTGAAACATTGCCATATGAAATTAATTCCTAGATATTCAAATGAAATAGGTGCACTGTAAGGAGGTGACATAATGAACAGCAAAGTTTGTGCTTTGGAACGGTGAAGTAAAATATAATCCACTAGGTAGATGCCAAGAAAAACATTATGGCAGGTCACTGGAGAAGCTTTGCGTTTTATATTTATTGAGATTGAAATTGACCAATGACAGGTCCTCATGCGTAAGTTGTCTCAAATGTACAGAAACCTTTGTATCATGGAGTGTTCTCAATTTGTCCAGTATCATAAAATGTTTGCTACTTGCACAGTTTAAGACTCCTTGAACAGCACAGAACTGAGCAGAGGCAATTAGGTAAAATTCGTAATAGTTCAGAACATACAATTTCTGATTATTATATCTACTTTCTCCCACCCTTCCTCTCACAAGTGATAACACCAGACATAAAATATTTCAATTTGTATGACGTAATAATGTACTGATGAGATGCAAAAACACTGAATATAATATTATATTTCATAACAAACAAACAAAATATGGGTTGAAAATATGATATTTTCAATCCACAGTGGAAATGAGAATTAAACTACACAACACCAAAAAAAGTTTTCCATTACCTCAGACCAAAGAGTTCCAGACTCTACAAACAGAATGAGGGACATACAGAGGTACTATATCAGCATTATTTATTGCCCAATAAACCAACAAATGAGAGTCTCTACAGCTGTACAGCTTTGATTTCTTAATCTGTGTTACTGAATACAGCACCCACCAGTATCATTAATACTGCGTAACATATCCTCTTGCACTGAGGGATGCCTGAATTCTTCTTGGCATACTGTGCACTGGTTTATCAAGGTAATGTAGACCCAAACTGTCCCACTCCTAAACGATAATTTTGTGTAGATCTCTCAGAATGGTTGGCGAGTCATGATGTCCATAAACAGCTTTAATTTTTCCGAAGCATGTTCAATGGAGTTCATGTCCGGGTAACACGGCAACCACACTAGTCGAGCAATAACTTGATCACGAAGGAAGTCATTAACCCTTTAAGGGTAGGGTTTTTGAAGCACTGACATACCCCAATTTAGGTTTTCGTATGCTCATAAATAAACCCCATTATAAATTGCTGTAGATGCACACAGAACATTATATTTTAAAAAGTGGCCATGTCATACATTAAAAAATTGAAAAATAACAAAATCACAACACAATCTTCATGATTAATAATGTTCTTCTGCATGGTATTTCATAAAATATGATGGTAGACACAAATGATGTTGCAGTCTTTGCAGTTTTAGGTCCTTTGGTTCTCTTTTTGGGCTGAAATTTTCATTTTGAGGTAGGGAACTGTTTTCATTGAAATGAAAGAACTGTATTTATGATTTAGGATTACAGAGCACAAGCTGATCAAATACAGGAGTGTACATGAATGGATCAGTAAACTTCTATGATATGTTTGTGTACATGACCCTCAGCATAATTCCTAAAAATCAATGCCATCCTTTCACAATTTCTTCAGTATGTTTTTGTACTCAGGCCAAGAGAGAAGTTCCTGGATAATTATTTTACACGAACTCTGTATGACAAGTTTTGAGCCTCTTTCCGTTGTAATTCTTAGTCACTATCACTTATTTATTCACCCTCGATTATGACATTTTCAGGAAGGAAGTCATCATCAACTTCATCTTTATAGGAAAAATCAGAATCCTCACATAATTCATCAAAATTTCGAACACTTTCTCACTACCTAGTACTACTTCTTCAGCACGACTGTGAGCAGCCATGTTCATCAGCTGGCAGTTGATTCCTAAAAACCATAGACATTCACATAAAAGAACTATGGTAGTTGTTTTACGTCGCACCGACACAGATAGGTCTTATGGCGACGATGGGACAGGGAAGGGCTAGGAGTGGGAAGGAAGCGGCCGTGGCCTTAATTAAGGTACAGCCCCAGCATTTGCCTGGTGTGAAAATGGGAAACCACGGAAAACCATTTTCAGGGCTGCCAACAATGGGGTTCGAACCCACTATCTCCCGAATACTGGACACTGGCCGCACTTAAGCGACTGTAGCTATCGAGCTCGGTATGAGAACTATGTTAACAGCACTTTCTGCGAGGATACGAACAAGCGCAAGCTTCAGTACCGTAGCCAATAGATGGCAGATAGCGTACATTTTGGATTTATTGGTCAAGGACATAGAGAAGCAAAGATATGACACTTAGAAGTTTGATATGCAATATGTTACAACGTAAATGGTGTGATACTTCCCGCGAGATGTAATATACTGTGCTGTGACCCGCATTGAGTTAATAAGAACTGCACAATAGAAGTGCACATTAACATCCATTACGAAAAATTCTCCTCCAAAATGCTGGTGATACGGTGTCACTATGGGTCGAAGGATTGCCTCCCTATATCGTACAGCAGTGACATTGCCCTGCATGACTGGGAGTGGTGTATGGTGGCTCCACATAATGCCGTCCCAAAACATCCGGGAACCACCACCTTATTGCACGTGCTGAGTAGCGTGTTCGAAACATGAAGCCTGACCAGACCAGATTGTGAAAAGTACTTTATGCCAATTCTGAAGAGACCACATTCAGCAGAATCATGGGCCCATCTGTACCATGCCCCACCGTGATATCTAGGTTTGAGAGCTGGACCTCACCATGGACATCAAGAGTGAAGTTGTACTTCAAGCGATCTCTTTCTCACAGTTTGAGCTGAAATGCAGCAAATGGCTTTTTCTAAAACAATTTTACTTTCCTCTTATTACAGACTCCCTTCAATACCACAAGACTTTCTAACAAGATTTAATCTCAACTTCCGTTTTTCTTAAGGAGTTTCGCCTGGCCATTGTTTTTAAATTTAACTCTGTCATTATTCACAAGTTATTTAGAGTACATACTAGAAAACTATAGCAACTTCTCCAGCATTTTGAAGAAAGAACTTCACTTTCTAGGATCCCTTACACACAGATTTTATTACAAATTTAAACATTGACTTGGTGAGTGTTTTAACTCAACATGAAGGAACATCTTATCATCATCATCATCATCATCATCATGTTTTTTTATTTCATATGTGCCAGTTTTTGTATCTTTATACATGTTTTTAGCTGATGATGTTCCAAATCAGAGGAATGAAACATGTACTTTTTTAGTCATTTAACTAGCCTTTAAGCTGGAATATCTTTATGATTACATACACTATCCAAAGAAAGCAAATAAGAATTTGAATGTGGGCTTCTTTCTTCAACCTAAACCTTAGTTGAGTTGAGGCCAATGAAGGATAAAAATGAGATATATAAGTTGCCACTGGACAAGTTTGGCCTAAAAGTTAATGTAGGAAAATCCATATTTGGTGTACAAGAACTTGTTTTCTTAGGACATTACAGCAGATGGTGCCAAACCAGGCCCTGAAAGAGTTTCTACCATCACAAACTTCAAACAGCCTGAAACAGTAAGAGAACTATGAGCCCTTTTAGGCACAATAAACTTCTATCATCGCCATGCAAAGAAGACCTCGCCCAAGCAGCCCTTTTTATCCTTCCCCAGCATGGACCTCGAACTCACCTTGTTTGTTGATGCATCGAACTTTGCAGCAGGTGCAGCACTTCAGCAAAAACAAGATGGTGTTAGAATGCCCATTGGTTTCTTCTCAAAGAAATTATCTCCTGCCCTGAAGAAATATTCGACTAATGACAGAGAACTCCTTAGTATCTAGAGGCCATCATATACTTTGAACACCTCCTCGAAGGAAGAATGTTCACGATATACACAGACCATGCTCCACTTATTTTCCCAAGTCATAATGAATGTTTCAGCATTGTTAGGTCTGTGTGAATTGGACCATTACCCTCATCTGATGAGTTTACTTATTGAATAACGTGTACAGAAAGATTTACAAATCAGAAAGGAGGAGTACCTCTACAGGCTATCTGTGCGGCGACTGTGGCACAAGCCTTTTTCAACTCCTCGATAACTACGAAGGCGAATCAAAAAGTAAGTTACACTTCCAAGTTATGGCCATTTATGAAACCACCTATACATAGGCAACATGGCTATGACAACATACAATGTAAGTTTACTTTTCCACATAGTCCCCAAGAGACTGTAAACATTTCTTGGAACGGTCAACCAACTTTTCGATTCTGGTTGCCTAGAAATCACCTATGTAACCACCAGGAGACAGCTGCTTTCATCTCCTCATCATTTTTGAGTCGTCGCCCACCGAGATCCTTTTCCAGCTTACCGAACACATGACAATCGCATGGCGCTAAGTCTGGACTGTATGGAGGATGTTGCTGTATCTCCCACTTGAATCGCTGCAGCAGTTTGGATGCTTGGCGGGCCGTGTGAGGTGTCGCTTTATCATGCAACAAAATTACACTGGCACTCATTTTCCACCACCGCTTTTCTTTAATTGCCTTATGCAAACGGTTCAACATTTGACAATACAAAGCAGAGTTTTGGCATAAGCACCAAACCCTCCATGTCAAAGAACACCATCACCATTACCTTTCCTGCTGAAGATTGGATCTTGGCCTTCTTTCGTGGTGGTGATGTGGTGTGCACCCATTCCATGGATGTTCTCTCTGTTTTGTGAGTGAAGTGGTGGACCCGCGTTTCATCCCGTGATTATTCGCCGCAGAAACTCGATGCCCTCAACAGAATACCATTGCAAAAATGCCAGCGACGATTGGAAACGTTGTCCCCTGTGAACATCAGCGAGTAGATGTGGGACCCATCTTCGACACAGTTTACGAAATCCAAGGTGCTGGTGAACAATGGAGAACACACTGCCATACAAAATGTTCAGCATGCTGGCAATATCCTGCAGTATTATGCACTGATTCTCTCTAATGATCTCATCCACACAGACAACATTTGCAACGTACTGGACGTTGTGGGCCTGCCTTCACGATGTTCGTCCGTGAAATCCGTGCGTCTAGCATCAAAATGCTTACACCACTTTACAATACCTGGGTGAGAAATCGCACGCTCACTATATACAGCAGTGATTTCACAATGAATGTCTATGCAATGGAGTTGTTTAGCCCATAGAAATTTGATCGTTGCACACACCTCCAATTCGGAGTGAACATCCAGTTGACGTGCCAGAGGGCCTAGCCTGCTCTGCACACACAACACGAAGGGATACCACACCAACTTTCCTATCGGACGTGCCAGCAGTTACTGTAGCTTGCTCCGCATTGACATACAGAGTGCTCTCGCGGTGAGCTAGTGAAACTTACTTTTTGATTCACCCTCGTAGATTTGGAACACCTTACCAAATAGTGACTGACCAAGGTAAACAATTCCAGTCCGAGTTGTTTCAAGCACTTACAAAGATCTGTGGTTGTAAGCTAACACGGACCACATCATATCAACCCCAGTCAAATGGAAAAATTGAAAGATTCCATCGTACACTCAAGACAGCTATCCAGGCAAATTCGACTAGTAAATGGAGCCATATACTACCTACAATCCAACTTGGTCTATGCTTCTGTATTAGGGAAGGAAGTAATGCAACAATATCTGAAATGGTGTATGGTACCACTCTCAAGTTACCCGGAGACTTCTTCCATGAATGCAGTACAGAAGTAGATGTGAAACTACCAGTATTTGTTTCTCAACTTCGACACCTGTTGAATATCCCCACAAGTCAAAGGAAACACCATTTATCCAGAGACATCAACACCTCGAGTCAGGTGTTTGTCAGAATCAACATAGTGTAAGTGGGACTGGAAAGTCTGTATGAAGGTCCTTATGAAGTTGTCCAATGAAACCTCAAGTTCTTTGCAGTAAAGATAAAAAATATAGTAGTGGCTGATATGTTGACAAAATTGATGAACCTACACAGTTCACCTTGCCAAAGACTACAAACATGGAACGAAGTTCAGCACATCAAGAAAATAAATACAGAACTACAAAATCAGGTCATGTAGTATGATTCCCAGTGCAGTTCATTGAGTATTTGATGTGACTAAGACTGAGAAGGGAGTGATGTGGAAAATACAGAATTATAAACACACTGTAAATTCTTAGTTAGATTTAGGTTTGTTGTACATAAAATATTGTTTGCTTTATATATTCTTTGAAGTGTTGTCGTGATGTTAATAGAGAGTTGTAGATACATTTTGCTTGGTAGACTGATCAAATATAAAATACAAGAAACCCAGTAAAAACCAGCGATAGTGATTGTGAATATAATATACTAACAGGATCAAATTTTTGACCTGGAAGGGGGTACTTCTCTGAATAATCTATTCACATAATTCGTATCCTTCAATCCCTCTTAAATGCCAACTGTGTTGTGAATCAAACACACAAACATGAGCAGTAAGGAAAACATCTAACCATATACACCACACAACCAGTTTAGTCCAGAAAAATATAGTTGCAACGTTATTTAGATGCGGTATTCAGATTGAAATCTTAGGATAAACATTCTATCAAATTAATCTTTTAAATTGAATTACAAATTACATCACAGAATACATACCAGGAAAATAGACTGAATTATTTTCCTAGCAAAATGCATAAGAAATGAAAAGCAGAATAAACACATATCCTTACCTTTGTTGTGCAACATAGTTTTTCCCAACATCAACCATAACACCACACATTTTCAAGACCTAAAGAAAAGAGAAAAAATAATTTGATGTCAAGCTCCAGAAAGCATATGTATCTAAGCAATGTAACAAGTATATCTGATTATCAGATTATTTAAAATTTACAATCTGAAAAAAATACTAAATCTACAAAGTCAAAAATGACACATCCAAGACCCAAGTCCTCCATTACATCTGATACCAGAATAATATTTTTAAGTTTCATCTCAATTCACTGAGGATTTCAATAATTTGGTATTTTATATGGGAGACTATGCAACGAAAACGATTTTCATAAACTCCTAAAAAATCTTATTTCTTCTATACAGTACAGTAGTGCTGGAATCTTTTATAATCAACTAGGCATAGAAATGTCGTGACTTATGTAATAAATAGCAATAAAAGTTTCACATGCTTTAAAAAATATGCTGCTCCTTTCTGTATTAGGATCAAACTTGTGAAGTGTCCAATAGCAAGTGGCTGATACTGCCTTGTCATTTGGTTGGAGCAAATCATCCGTGGAACAAGGATCATAAAGGCAAGAACATACTAACAGACGGCTTGGATCTTGAATAACACCAGGGAGTCTGCATCACCTGGCAGGAGGCCCCATTTCATCACATTCACCTTACATCATGATACTCCCATTCTCACACCATCCATCCCCTGGGGGGGAATTCTTCCTTGGCCTTCAGGAAAGAATAATCTAGCTTGTTCCTCCATGCTACTAGGTGGATTTCTTCCTGTGTCCTGTTCAGGATTTGGCTTCTTGCGAGGAAGCTCTTCCTTGACCTGAGTTGTCCTATGGCTGGCTGGTGACCTAACACGGGATGATACGGATCAGTCTCCTGCTTTGCTTGCTCCACGTCTGTGGTTAAATCCTACAGGATGTTTGGTGGGGCTATACTAGCGATGGGCAATGCTCTTGCTCGAGACTCTCGAGACTGACGTCAGAGATCTCTAAACTCTTGCGAGAATCTCGAGACCGATTCTCCTGTGCTGCAATCCGTGTGACATCCCAGCAACTATGAGCCCAAGCTTCATAGTATATCATAAGCAGTTATCATGTGAAATAACGTCCTCATATGGAAACTTGTGTGCCGATAAATTTTATCGAAAACCTGGGAAAGTACTGCATGTTCAACTACGAACCCCTTAATACCATTAACAAAAGCGAAAACAGAATGTCAATATCTTATACGGTTTACGAGTAATTTGAGGTGGACATCTTAGATGAATAACCCTGCATAATTTGTGAATAACTGTAGATAGGATGTACACTTACCTGGACACTAGAGGCGTGCATTATTCGAACTTGAGACGGGTAACCAAGACAGAGCAAGATGTGCCTTGCTGCGTATGCAACCACCATTACGCATGAGTAGAACGTGTAATCTAAAATGCCCGAGTTTGCTCCAATTCGTTCCACAGGGCATGTTCAATGCAAAGTATGCTGCCTAGGGAGGATGACCTTGCTTGCTTTACTGATGTTGCAAACAATGTGGTTCATCCAGAGATGAAGAAGCCCATGTTTACAAAAGAGCAAAGGCCAGGAATTCAGGGTTTTTTAAAATGATGGAATAGTTGAGTTAAGCATTAGTTTTGAGCTGAATTTCACCGTGCCACATGAATCGATGAACAGCATTATGGCTGAAATTCAAATTGATCAAAATAAACTAATCAAGAGAGAAGGGCTCAGTTCTGATGTTTGGAAGAAATTCCTGCTTGTGGTCCCTGCAGACAGTCTGGAGACAAGTTATGTTTCCCATGAAACGTTTTGTGCACTGCTAGCATATAAATCCGGTATAGCTCATTTAGAAAACTCGTTTGAAAATTTAATTGTAGCACTTCTCACCAAGTTTTGCCCAGTAATACAAAGCAAACCATAACTGGCACGTGTTTTCATGTGTGCCAAAGACTTCCGACCATTCAACACTGTTACCAGTGAAGGCTTTAAATAATTGGGGCAAGAATTGATTAATATCGGTGCTAATTTTAGCAAAGTAGATACTGTTGATGTGTTACCATATCCTTCCACCATTAGCAGAAACACGGACGGAGTGGGGAGGGGGAGATCACTTGTACCTGTGACAGATAGTGCGTGAAGGAGAGAGAGTATCAAAGGGCAAGGTCGAAAGAACATAGCTTGCCTCACCTTTCACAAGCAAACTCTGGTCATGGTCATGCTTGACAAATATGAACCGAGCATAGAGCGTGTTTTGCATTACACTACTGGATACTTCCCAGTTGTTGTCGACAAGGTAGCTTCTTGTGATGCAGATCGGGCTGGAGGTGTTCTCTATGATGACTCCTCTTCAGCTATATAATGTGCTTTTAAGAGCCGGATCATCCCAGAAGTGTTTCTAATGACGTATTTTACTTCTTTTGAATAAATAACACTGTGGACTGTGCTATGTGGCATCTCTTAAAAACAATCCCACGTTCATGACTTACATTGCATCATCCTAAACGTATCATGTAAAATTAGAAGAAAAATTACACATTGCACCATACTGAAGTACCTAATTATTATACAAATACACTATTATAACATGGTAAAGAATTATTTCCTTCGGCAAAATAATGTTGGTAAGCACAAGCACCGGTCAAATGGATAATGAATGTGAGGTCTGATGAATTATGAGCGATAAAGATGTACACCTTCAGTAGCCATCAATTTCTGTACTTAGCCTACTCATTCGTGTACTTACCACTGCATAAAATGCCAGAATGCTTACCTTTATAATTACGTTATACTGCATCAAAATAGACCTCTGTAGAAATGAAAGAACTGAATGCCCTAGACACTCATATGTATTTACAGAATGGAGAAGGCCCGTGCTTGGCTGTTTGCATACTCGGCACAATCAACATTCAGCTCTGTCTACCTTTAGGCCTACGACATGCTGCTCGCCACATACTGCAGGGACAACATGGTACAAACCTAGTGTAGACACTTCAGTTTATAACACGCAACTTCGCAAAGAAATATATATGAATTTTACCTCAAAATCCTTGTAGAAGAGAGATATGTTCATTACGAATGCCAGGGACCAAGACAACCCACCCAAAAAGTTACATTTACTTTTATAACTTAATGAAGGGTTTCATGCGCCATTGACCATTAGCCGGCCAGCTACGAGCACAGCCATTGGCCAACATGACGTCATTCCCAGAATTCGTAACTCGCTGCTTCCATTACCAACCCATGCAAAAGGAAAACACAGCAAAATGGCTCTGTTAGTAGTAGCAGTAACCTCACACCGCAAGAAAAAATGTAATTTAGTAGCCGTAACCTATCTTTGCAAATCCAGGCCAAGCTCTGTCATGAGAACAGTGGCCCCTTTGGGGCCACACTCCCTTTGACAAACTTAACTATCGCAGCGGTGCATACTGCCCACACGGCAAGGAAAATGTTAATTTAGTGGTTGTAACCTTTCGTAACATTTTGTTGGACATTTCCTCAACAGTTGGTAACAATTCGCAAATCACTGGCAGATCATAAAGACGCTCTTATCCACAATCCCGTGAACTAAAAATAAAAGAGCATCACCTGCCACCGAGCCTCCGTGTACAGCAAGCGGAGTGAGTACACTAGGTTTCTACCGACAATGCTCTAGAGATTTTTCGACATTTAACGTGAGAAACAGTGCCAGTGCTAGTCTTGAGAAATCTCGAAACCTTGTCTGAGACTGCCCACCACTGTGCTATACCACTACGTCGATACAGCTTCTGGACAGGGGTTGGCTTTAGACAAATAGCTACAATTCGGGCTATATCGTTTACTGTAATGTCAACTTGCTTGGCATGTGCAGAGGCATTCAGGCCTAGTGCTGAGGCTGAGATGCATAGGGCTACAGGACTGAAATGAAAAACTTACAACCTGTTTTCCAGTCATTGACCACGTCAGGGATGGAATGAATGAAGCCCCCATCTTGCAGCAAGGGTAGGAATTGTGATGGCTAACGAAGCCTGTCACATTCCTCTGGGGCAACGATTAATGACTGACAGATGAAATGAAATGACACTGGAGTGTTGCTGGAATGAAAGATGACAGGGAAAACCGTAGTATCCGGAGAAAAACCTGTCCCGCCTCCGCTTTGTCCAGTACAAATCTCACATTAAGTGACCGGGATTTGAACCATGGAACCCGGCGGTGAGAGGCTGACACGCTGCCACCTGAGCCACGGAGGCTGGCTACAGGACTGAGATACTTAATGTTTTTGGATTGGTATCCCCAGCGGGCCCATCGGCTTGTGAATGATGATGTTGTGGGCACTGAATTTCCCTCTGATGTTTATGCGATGTTGTTAAAATGTTAAGGTACTATTAAGGGTTACTTCCAAGTACTTTGGAGTCGAGGAGTGTTGCAACTCTTCACCTAACCATGTGACATCCAGTTTCCTTCTCGCTGCTTTGTTGTTGAGGTGAAAGGCGCAGGCGGATTAGGCCTGAGGTAACTGGTATCAAAGTAAAGTGAAAGTTTGTTCAGTGTTGCTGTGAGTTTCTCCTCTACCTCACTGAAAGTTGTATTTTGAGCAGCCACTGCTGTATCATCAGCATAGACAAACTATCCAGTATTCTTTGGCACAGGATAGTCATTCACTTAGATGTTACTTCCTGGGGTAATCAGTTCTTCTAAATCCTCCACCTACTATTTTATCTCTGAAGGCAGACATTAAGTCTTCTACCATAGAGAAAGGAGCAAATCAGTAATGTTAGCTTGCAGTCTTTAGGTAGGCAGCTGACTTTTCTCCAGAGCATCCAATGATTCACGGTGTCCTGTACGACAGATCGTTAAATGCCACACCAGTGTGATTTGCCTGGCAAAACTATCTTCAATATGTTGGGTGAGATTGATAGTTTGCCCACATGAATTTCCAGATTGGAAGCCTGCTTGTTCTGTTATGAACTGGTCAACCAGGGAAGTACTGATCCTGTTGACCACCACGTTCTAGAATCTTGAATAAGTGGCAAAGTGGTGACACAGGACAAATGTTCCTTGGAATGCCATCAATCAATCAATCAATCAATCAATCAATCAATCAATCAATCAATCAATCAATCAATCAATCAATCACTACTGACCTGTATTTAGGGCAGTCATCCAAGAGGCAAGATATCCTATCTGTTGTTTTCCTAGCCTTTTCTTAAATGATTGCAAAGAAATTGGAAATTTATTGAACATCTCCTTCGGTAAGTTATTGCAATCCCTAACTCCCCTTCCTAAAAACAAATATTTGCCCCAATTTGTCCTCTTGAATTCCAGCTTTATCTTCATATTTGATCTATCCTACTTTTAAGAACACCACTCTAGCTTATTCGCCTACTGATGTCATCCCACGCCATCTCTCCAATGACAGCTCGGAACATACGACTTATTTTGCATACAATATTTTTTTTTGTAACGCCACTCTTTTGTCGGAAATCACCCACAAGAAATTGAGCTGCTTTTCTTTAGATTTTTTCCAGTTCTTGAATCAAGTAATCCTGGTGAGAGTCCCATACACTGGAACCATACTCTAGTTGGGGTCTTACCAGAGACTTATATGCCCCCTCCTTTACATCCTTACTACAACCCCTAATTTCAATGTAGTAATTAAAACTAAGAGGACTTTTCCTATTTGTGAAACTCACAACCTGACTTTTAACCCCATATATCATATCACTGCCTACTGTCCATCTCATAACATTATCAAGGTCATTTCGAAGCTGCTCACAATCTTTTAACTTATTTATTACTCTGTACAGAATAACATCATCTGCAAAATGCCTTATCTCTGATTCCACTTCTTTACCCAAATCATTCACATATATATAAGAAAATATAAAGGTCCAATAATACTGCCTTGAAGAATTCACCTCTTAATTATTACAGGGTCAGATAAAGATTTGCCTACTCTAATTCTCTTAGTTCCATTTTCTAGAAAAATAGCCACCCATTCAGTCACTCTTTTGTCTAGTCCAACTGCATTCATTTTTGCCAGTAGTCCCCCACGATCTACCCTATCACATGCCTTAGAAAGGTCAATTGCGATACAATCCATTTGACCTCCTGAATCCAGGATATCTGCTATATCTTGCTGGAATCCTACAAGTTGAGCTTCAGTGGAATAACCTTTCCTAAACCCGAACTGCCTTCTATCGAACCAATTACGGTACTAATTTTGCAAACTTGTCTAATATAATCAGATGAATGCTTTCCCAAAGCTTTCATGCAACACATGTCAAACCGACTGGCCTCTAATTTTCAGCTTTATGTCTATCACCATTTCTCTTATACACAGGGGCTACTACAGCAATTCTCTATTCATTTGGTATAGCTCCTTCATGCAAACAATAATCAAATAAGTACCGGTACTTCAGATACAGTATTATATCCCAACTCATTGTCTTTCATACATCCCCGGAAACCTTGTCAATTCCAGCTGCTTTTCTAGTTTTCAACTTTTGTATCTTAAAGTAAATGTCATTATTATAGGTAAATTTTAATATTTCTTTCTTTTCTTTATTAGATGGTTCATGTTTGTGGGTTACTGTAGTCACGTCCTAGTTCGTGAACCATGGGCAACGGCTGAGTGGCCTAGTAAGTGGTCCTGAGAGTCGGGTTACCACTTGATATGGAATGGGAGTGGGCATCTCGGACATATTCTGAGTCGTGGCCCTCCTTGTGCTCAGGCGGCTAGGACTATACAATTCACCGGTGGTCCATAACCCATTAGAGGAGAGATCCTCACTTGGACTATGTGCAAGCAGGGCAGCATCCTGCTTCATGAATTTACCGAGCTCAGAACACTTTAAGCAAGCCTCGGACCTATGGGAGTAATGGAGTCCCACTCCCATTTGACAGGCGAGGGACTCCTTGGAAACAACTTGGCGAACGAAATGGAATTCGATGGGGAACTATCAATATTAATGGGGCTTATGGAAGAAAGAAGGTAGAACTGGCTGAGTCAGCAAAGAGGATGCATCTGGATGTGCTAGGAGTAAGTGATATTCCGGTAAGGGGAGATAACGAGGAAGAGATAGGAGATTATAAGGTGTACTTGACGGGTGTTAGAAAGGGAAGGGCAGAGTCTGGGGTAGGGCTCTTTATCAGGAATACCATTGCACGGAACATAGTTTCTGTTAGGCACGTAAATGAGCGAATGATGTGGGTAGATTTGTCAGTGGGAGGAATTAAGACAAGAATTGTGTCCGTGTATCCACCATGTGAGGGTGCAGATGAGGATGAAGTTGACAAGTTTTATGAAGCATTGAGTGACATCGTGTTCAGGGTCAACGGCAAGGATAGAATAGTGCTAATGGGCGATTTCAATGCGAGAGTTGGGAATAGAACTGAAGGATACGAAAGGGTGATTGGTAAATGTGGGGAAGATATGGAAGCTAATGGGAATGGGAAGCGTTTGCTGGACTTCTGTGCTAGTATGGGTTTAGCTGTTACGAATACATTCTTCAAGCATAAGGCTATTCACCGCTACACATGGGAGGCTAGGGGTACCAGATCCATAATAGACTATATCTTAACAGACTTTGAATTCAGGAAATCTGTTAGGAATGTAAGAGTTTTTCGGGGATTTTTCGATGATACAGACCACTATCTGATCTGTAGTGAACTAAGTATCTCTAGGCCTAGGGTAGAGAAAGTGAAATCTGTCTGCAAACGAATAAGAGTAGAAAATCTCCAGGACGAGCAAATTAGACGGAAGAACATGGATATGATTAGTGAGAAGTTTCGAACAGTAGACAGTAAGCAGGTTCAGGATATAGACAGTGAATGGGTGGCATACAGGGATGCTGTAGTAGAAACAGCAAGGGAATGCCTAGGAACAACTGTGTGTAAAGATGGGAAAAGGGGAACATCTTGGTGGAATGATGAAGTGAGAGCAGCCTGTAAACGTAAAAAGAAGGCTTATCAGAAATGGCTCCAAACACGGGCCGAGGCAGACAGGGATTGGTACGTAGATGAAAGAAACAGAGCGAAACAAATAGTTGTTGAATCCAAAAAGAAGTCATGGGAAGATTTTGGTAATAACCTAGAAAGGCTAGGTCAAGCAGCAGGGAAACCTTTCTAGACAGTAATAATAAATCTTAGGAAGGGTGGGAAAAAGGAAATGAACAGTGTTTTGAGTAATTCAGGTGAACTCATAATAGACCCCAGGGAATCACTGGAGAGGTGGAGGGAATATGTTGAACATCATCTCAATGTAAAAGGAAATCATCATGGTGGTGTTGCAAACAGCCAAGCTCATGGGGAGGAGGAAAATGATGTTGGTGAAATTATGCTTGAGGAAGTGGAAAGGATAGTAAATAAACTCCATTGTCATAAGGCAGCAGGAATAGATGAAATTAGACCTGAAATGGTGAAGTATAGTGGGAAGGCAGGGATGAAATGGCTTCATAGACTAGTAAAATTAGCGTGGAGTGTTGGTAAGGTACCTTCAGATTGGCAAAAGCAGTAATTGCACCTATCTACAAGCAAGGAAACAGGAAGGATTGCAACAACTATCGAGGTATCTCATTGATTAGTATACCAGGCAAAGTATTCACTGGCATCTTGGAAGGGAGGGTGCGATCAGTCGTTGAGGGGCAGTTGGATGAAAACCAGTGTGGTTTCAGACCACAGAGAGGCTGTCAGGATCAGATTTTCAGTATGCGCCAGGTAATTGAAAAATGCTGCGAGAGGAATAGGCAGTTGTGTTTATGTTTCGTAGATCTAGAGAAAGCATATGACAGGGTACTGAGGGAAAAGATGTTCGCCATACTGGGGGACTATGGAATTAAAGGTAGATTATTAAAATCAATCAAAGGCATTTATGTTGACAATTGGGCTTCAGTGAGAATTGATGGTAGAATGAGTTCTTGGTTCAGGGTACTTACAGGAGTTAGACAAGGCTGTAATCTTTCACCTCTGCTGTTCATAGTTTACATGGATCATCTGCTGAAAGGTATAAAATGGCAGGGAGGGATTCAGTTAGGTGGAAATGTAGTAAGCAGTTTGGCCTATGCTGACGACTTGGTCTTAATATCAGACTGTGCCGAAAGCCTGCAGTCTATTATCTTGGAACTTGAAAATAGGTGCAATGAGTATGGTATGAAAATTAGCATCTCGAAGACTAAAGGCAGTAGGTAAAAAATTCAACAGAATTGAATGTCAGATTGGTGATACAAAGCTAGAACAGGTTGATAATTTCAAGTATTTAGGTTGTGTGTTCTCCCAGGATGGTAATATAGTAAGTGAGATTGAATCAAGGTGTCGTAAAGCTAATGCAGTTAGCTCGCAGTTGCGATCAGCAGTATTCTGTAAGAAGGAAGTCGGCTCCCAGACGAAACTATCTTTACATCGGTCTGTTTTCAGACCAACTTTGTTTTACGGGAGCGAAAGCTAGGTGGACTCAGGATATCTTATTCATAAGTTAGAAGTAACAGACATGAAAGTAGCAAGAATGATTGCTGGTACAAACAGGTGGGAACAATGGAAGGAGGGTACTCGGAATGAGGAGATAAAGGCTAATTTAGGAATGAACTCGATGGATGAAGCTGTACGCATAAACCGGCTTCGGTGGTGGGGTCATGTGAGACGAATGGAGGAGGATAGGTTACCTAGGAGAATAATGGACTCTGTTATGGAGGGTAAGAGAAGTAGAGGGAGACCAAGACGATGATGGTTAGACTCGGTTTCTAACGATTTAAAGATAAGAGGTATAGAACTAAATGAGGCCACAACACTAGTTGCAAATCGAGGATTGTGGCGACGTTTAGTAAATTCTCAGAGGCTTGCAGACTGAACGCTGAAAGGCATAACAGTCTATAATGATAATGTATGTATGTTTATTATTAGTCATCTCCTCTATCTGGACATTATCCTTGTAACCAGCAATCTTTACATACTGCTGACTGAATACTTCTGCCTTTTGAAGATCCTTTCATACACACTCCTTTTGTTCATTAATGATTCCTGGAATGTCTTCTTGGAACCTGTTTCTGCCTTAAAGTACCTATACATACCTTTCAATTTTTCACTAATATTTGTATGACTGCCAATTATGCTTGCCATCATGTTATCCTTAGCTGACTTCTTTAATAGGTCCAATTTCTCCTTACGTCCACAGCCATTTCTAATTCTATTTCTTTCCAACCTGCACCTCCTTCTTAGTCTCCTTACTTCTCTGTTATAATATAATGGATCTTTACCATCCTTACCAGCCTCAAAGATACAAACCTGTTTTCACCATTCCTTACCACCCTTAAAGATACAAACCTGTTTTCACATTCCTCATCCCAGAGTCTGTTTACATTTTTATTTACAGTTTTCCACTGATCATAGTTACTTTTTAAAAACTCCCTCATGCCTGTTTTATTAACCATATGGTACCGCCTGATAGTCCTGAATCCCTGCCTGGTTATAACAGGACCACCAATTGGGTTCTTCTCCACACCTTCAGGATATGTATGTTGGTGGTACATGCATTCATCAGGTTCAAGTATCCTATCACCAAAGTTCTTAATTTTTTCACCTCTCAGTTCATCAATTCCTGCCACTCTGTTGACCTTCATCCTGCAGATGGCAGTTTGCAGTTCTGAGATGAAGTAAAGTTCTAGTAAGAAATGTTTGATCTTCTATGCATTGAACAAAGGGCTAGTTGGCTTTTCGAACCTTCGTCTTGCCATTTAAGAGTAGCTGACTTGCCACATTGACAGCTGTACTTCACTACATGTATCCTTTGACTTTGTTGGATCACCGCTAAGGTCTTTCAGGAGCTCCCAAGCGTGCCAAATTCACCATCATGTCACATCAATCTCTTCCTTCTGGTGTCACTGATGGACAGCATTGGGTCTTCGCCAGCTTGAATGGTCTCTTCAGCAAAGGAAACTTTTTCGAAGAGATCTTTATAATTATCAAGAAGGTATCTTCTGACATGCCAGCAATGTACTGGATTCTGCAGCCTATAGGTATTGTCTTCCTTGTAATTTTCTAGACTAGATCAATGAAGAAATTGTTCTCCTGAAGCTGTGTAGGTTTATTTGTCACTCATTGTCTAGCAGTTCACTGAAGTTCTTTCAATCCACTTTCTTAAAATTGAATTGTCTCTTAAAAGTCACTTGCTGTGTCTTTGGAATGGCACTGAAGATGCATGAGATAGGTCTATGATGTGTTCGTGGGATTGGTTAAGTCACCAACCTCTCGCACAGTGATGCTATTCTAGAAGATACAATGACGTTGTCAGGGTTGTGCCCTTTCTCCCACCTTCCGCTGCTGAAGAATGGTGGCAGCTTTGGGTCATGGATCAGCCGCAAATCATGAGTGTTTGTCCATGTTTCTAGATTTTCTCCATTGCTCTGTTTCTTGGTACCCCAAAGATGAACTTTGGCAGTTAAAATCAACCATGTTGAAGTTTGTATCTTGATAAAAAAGTTTGCTGGCTCGGTGAAACTAAACTCTCTGCTGGAAGGTTTGTACACTGAAGTATTAACCCACCAAGGTGAGTGAAGTTCTGCACAACACAGTGCCACTAGTAACTAACAAGACATCATCGCAAAACAGTCAGCCAAGAAGAACAACTTATGCATTGAACATCTTATGTTCAAATCCACGAGAATTGCCATTATGTAAATCGTGACATGCTTCATACTGCATTTCCTGTAAATATTTCATTGTCTTTCAGGATATTTATTCATATATAAGACTTAATAATTCACAGATTAACTTCTTTTTTTTTTTTTTTTTTTTTTTTTTACTGTATGTATAAATATCAGATTGTTGGTCTTTTCTTAAATTACATGATTCAGACTAATAAAAACACACAAAAATGACTATTCACTGATTCTCTATTATGCAAAGAAACAGAACATACAAATAAAAACAAAAACTATGATGTAAATTAAAATGTGGAACACAATTTGGAATCATAATTTTGGCAGAAGATCCTCACTGACTTGAAGTTCATTCATTTTCTACACAACTGTAGCTTATTTGTGTAGCACACTGCAGACAGACTGGTGACTTACACTTAAAGCACATGCGAGTGCACACACACACTCTCTCTCTCTCTCTCTCTCTCTGTGTGTTTTTCTCTTCCAGGAAGTTGGGCATAAATGACAAGGTTGTCTTTCTTTCTAGCTTTTCTTGTTGCCTTGGGCCAAGTCTTGTAAGACTCAACCCAACTGGGGAGCGGGCAAAGAAGTAACTCCATCCTGGTGGGGACGAATTTTTGTAACTCAAAAGATAAATACATTCAAGAAACCCTCCAAATTTTGAAATACTTGATAATAAAATGCTACTTATATCCTTATTCTGACATATAAATTGATATTTTGCCTATCTGTTAATATTTCTGGGTGTTTTCGTTTTGGAGCAAAAACGACCTAAGTCTCGTACTAGTTTCTGAATA
The DNA here is from genome assembly GCF_040414725.1 of Anabrus simplex. Taxonomy (NCBI): domain Eukaryota; kingdom Metazoa; phylum Arthropoda; class Insecta; order Orthoptera; family Tettigoniidae; genus Anabrus; species Anabrus simplex. The sequence goes on from NC_090266.1 coordinate 805,861,830, forward strand.
TTACAAATATAAATTTCTTCTTGGAATATCTTTATTTTCATATTAATTCTGGGAAAATTATAAAACATGTACACTGGAAATACACTTTATATTAAACTAATCTACAAATTTCTGAAATAAATACCGCAGTTGAGAAAAAAAACATTCCACGCAGGGTTTGCAATCTCAGTAATAAGTTGAGAGTAAGCACTTACAAATTGTAGCCTGGTTCTAATCGTCTTCTCACAATAATTACTTCTTTATCACAATGAATTTACACATCAGGACTGATTTCACTAATTATATTATTTACATTATTCACAAAGTTTTTCACCTCACACACTGTTTTTTACACTTCTTGCATGTGATAAGCATAGAAACACGGAGCTGCACAGAGAGCGACATCACAGTTGCTGCACCTGTAGATTGTTTCATGTCTCTCTCTCTTTTTGCCAGACATGCCACGCACCTCTTCACACCGTGTTGCCTTTTTCCCTATGGCAGATTCACATGAGAAAAATGCCTACCGCCGAGTCTTTCTGTGGGAGCAGCGCGAAGTGGTCTAAGTGAACGGACAGGCCTAGCTTCAGCGGGGGTTGATTCTGTGTACTTTTCGAGTATTGTATCAATGAGGTGAATTCTGAAATGCAGGTGATTGAATTGTTCTCCATGTTGTCGGAAAATGATGAATGAATTGAATACTGTTGATAAACATAACCATAATAGGTATTTTATTTGATCCTGTATTGAATTGTCTAAATCTATCAAAGAAACTAATTAAAATAGTTTTATGTTGAGTCCACCTTGTCAATACACCTTATAATGATAGAAAATTATGTATTTAATCATACATATTACAGGAAAATCATACATTCCCTTCATCAGTGATGTCAGTTCAAGGAATAAAACAATATAACACTATATTTTGTTTTTTCTTACAATTTAAAGAAGTATTGTATCTTTAATTCACCATATCAATGAATAAAGAAATCAATGAAATATTATGAAAATGATCATTACATAAAATTTAATATTTTGTTGAACTGAATGAGAATACCTAAATAAATTTAAGATCTTCAAGATTCTCAGCAAGATTCTGCACCAACTCATAAGGCAAGGATGACTTAACAGTGGCTGCAAGCCAATGTACCAGACTTCATCACCACTGCTGAGTGGACTTCAAACTGTGGTCAGTGCAAGAGGAAATGGTTTGCAAGAAATGATACCCTTCACCTGAAATTCTGAAGCATTCCTTGGTGGCAACAGTGACAGATTTCCCAATCTCTCCCTCTTTCACACACACAATAAAAGGAAATGGAAAATTCTCCCACATTTTACCCATTCACAAAATAGTTTGTGACAGTATTTATGGCTAGATTATAATTGGGAAATAGGCAAGGAAAGTTACGGTGAGCTGGCAGCTCACATGCATGCATTTTAAACATAAAATAGCAGCACTTGCTGGCACCACAGGCGTACGAGTATCTGATGCAAATACAAAAGACTACAGTGATAACCAGGCTTCAGATAATTATGCACTTAATGACAAAATATGCACTAAAAATTGTCATATTATGCAATAAATATGTTGAGATATGCATTAGAAATCAATATTCTAATACCAATTAGCACTGTATATCAAAAAAATAAATTGTACCCTTTAAACATTGCCAAAATAACAAAAAATTCCATACTGTACCACAATTAAGTGACCCAGTTTTTTCAATAAATTCATGTCTTGATTACACTTTATCATGTGCAGAATTCTACTCTGTACCAAAGCACCTTCCAAATGAAGCAACAAATACTTTTTTTTTTTTTTTTTTTTTTTTTTTTGCTAGTTGCTTTACGTTGCACCGACACAAATAGGTCTTATGGCGACGATGGGACAGGAAATAGCTAGGAGTTGGAAGTGGCCGTGGCCTTAATTAAGGTACAGCCCCAGCATTTGCCTGGTGTGAAAATGGGGAAACCACGGAAAACCATTTTCAGGGCTGCCCACAGTGGGGTTCGAACCTACTATCTCCCGAATACTGGATACTGGCCGCACTTAAGTGACTGCAGCTATCGAGCTCGGTCTTTTTCTTTTACAATTTCTTTTAAGTCATTCCGACACGGATAGGTCTTATGGCGACGATGGAAGAGGAAAGGCGTAGGAGTGGGAGGGAAACGGCCGTGGCCTTAATTAAGGTACACACTGAGCTCGATAGCTGCAGTCGCTTAAGTGCGACCAGTATCCAGTATTCGGGAGATAGTGGGTTCGAACCCCACTGTTGGCAGCCCTGAAGATGATTTTCCATGGTTTCCCATTTTCACACCAGGCAAATGCTGGGGCTGTAACTTAATTAAGGCCACGGCCACTTCCTTCCCAGTCCTAGCCCTTTCCTGTCCCATCGTCGCCATAAGATCTATCTGTGTCGGTGCGATGTAAAGCCAATAGAAAAAAAAATTAAAATACAGCCCCAGCACTTGCTTGGTGTGAGATATGGGAAACCACGGAAAACCATCTTCAGGGCTGCTGACAGTGGGGTTCGAACCAACTATCTCCCAAATACTGGATACTGGCCGCACTTAAGCGACTCCAGCTATCGAGTTCGGTAGCAAGTTCTTGGGAAGCTCCTGAGAGTGTTTCAGGTCTAGAGAAGTCGTCACCCCTTCTCAGTCATGGTTTGATTGGGGGTGAGCTATGAAGGCCCCATCAGAATTCATTTTTTGTGAAAAAGACAGAAAAATGAGTGCCAGTGTATGTGGAAACTGTTCTGGACCGTATCATGAAGGACTCTTGTAACAGCATGTTCAATAATGAACTCTCAACCTTTCAGCAAGATTCTGCACCAACTCATAAGGCATGGATGACTTAACAGTGGTTGCAAGCCAGTGTACCAGACTCCATCACCACTGCTGAGTGGACTTCAAACTGTATTCAGTGCAAGGGGAAATGATCTGCAAGAAATAATACCCTTCACCTGAAAGTCTGACGCATTCCTTGGTGGCAACAGTGACAGATTTCTCAATCTCTCCCTCTTTCACACACACACATTAACAGGAAATTGAAAATTCTCAAACCATATTTCACCCATTCACAAAATAGTTTGTGACAGTACTTATGGCTAGATTATAATTGAAAATACGCAAGGAAAGTAATGGTGAGGTGGCAGCTGACATGCATTTTAAGCATAAAATAGCAGCATTTGCTGGCACCACAGGTGTACGAGTATCTGATGCAAATACAAAAGACTACAGTGATAACCAGGCTTCAGATAATTATGCACTTAACAATGACAAAATATGCACTAAAAATTGTCACAACATGCAATAAAAATGTTGAAATATGCATTAGAAACAAAAATTCTAATATCAATTAGCACTGCATATCAAAAAAAATTGTACCCTTTAAACACTGCCAAAATAACAAAAAATTCCATACCATACCACAATTACGTGACCCAGCTTTTTCAATGAAATTCATAAGACTTGATTACACTTTATCATGCACAGAATTTTACCCTGCACCAAAGCACCTTTCAAATAAAGTAAGAAATAATTTTTATTTCATTTATTTATTTTATGTCACACAGACACAGATAGGTCTTATGGTGACAATAGAAGAGGAAAGGGTTAGGAGTGGGAAGGAAGCGGCCTTGGCCTTAATTAAGGTATAGCCCCAGCATTTATCTGGTGTGAAAATGGGAAACCACGGAAAACCATCTTCATGGCTGCTAACGATGGGATTCAAACCATCTCCCGGATGCAAGCTCATAGCTGCGGGCCCCTAACCACACGTCCAACTCACACGGTAGCAACAAATACTCCCAACCAGTTCATGTGATAATCAAAACTTTGTGTTGTAGTCAACAAGAAAATATATTTCAATGAGGAACAAAATTCCACTCATGACTAAGGTTTAAAATACGTGCCCCAAAGGACTGAAGGAATGCCGCACCATCAGCCTTCTCATTCTGTGCCACTAGAAACCATAACAAATTCAACTTAACACATGGAGTATTAGATTACAGCATGTATGTCTCTACTGAGAACAAACATAAAACTAAGTCTAACAAAGCAGTAAGTGTCAACTACTGGAAGAATATTGCCCAAGAGGATCTTGGGTAGGAAACAGAGCATTAGTTTCTGGTACTACCAAGGTCCATTATTCATCTTTCTTAATCACCAGATTTAACTGAATATGAGCATAAAATTCACCATGAAATCTGACACACTACTTTGGATAGTTCATTCAAGCTAGGTTGAGAGAATGCCAAAATTCCATGTGGTACTGTAGGCCATTCTCAAGGTCAAAGAATATAGTACCGAGATGCTCCTTCTTGAGAAAAGCATCCTGGAAGGCAGTCTCCAGGTGTACTAGATGACTGATGACAGAGAGGCAGGTAAAAAAAAACCATTTTTTTTAAACTAATGGTATTCAAACCACAGTCCTCTTTTCTCCAGACAGTATACTAAGTTATCAATTAACCATCCTCTTGAATAGATCACACAGAGAGCTGTACAGCAGATGGGCATGAAACACTCTATATTGTCAGGCTTCAGGACAGAGATAATTATTCCTCCTTGACCATGGGCTGGAAATTTACACTCCAACCAAACTGGGCTTAACACCTTGAGTAGATAATGACATCTGGTTGTGGATGTTTACTGGTCTGGGAAACTGTAACAAGTCAGTTCTACTTTGTGCTTCAGAGCTAGAAATCTGGAGTCAAAACTCCTAGAATTTGAAACATCCCCCAAGTGTGGACACTAGATGATAAGCAGTGGAGACTGGATCTATACCAATGCTGCCTGTAATGGAATTTTCTACCATTACATTGATGACTACCTAAAATGTACCTGAGTATAGTCCATACTTGAGTTAAGAAGGTTGACAAGGATGATTTTTCTTACCTTGCTCTCACAACTTGGTCAGGATTTTCCTATAGACCTACATTATAAACTGACCCTAGTTAGATTGAAGCAACCAGAGCATAACAACAGCTTCTTATAGCTGCTGTTCTTTTGTAATTCTACTAAGAAAGTATGAAGAGATCCGAAGTAAGATGCAATGGACCTTTCAATAGCAACAAGGATGGCTGAGGTTAATTTAGGCCACTTTATATATTTCAGTATGCATCAGGGTTAAGTCTGAACCACTGTCTGATTCAACAAAGTAAAAATGACAGAAAAATGCTTGCTGTGACAGTTCACCATGTAAATTCCCATGCCAAGTGATGGTCAATGATATCATCTGAAAGACAGAAAGGGATGAGAAGTACAGTTATTATATTGTTGATACCATGAGCCTGGTGAGGAGGGAAATATACTTGCAGTCTAAGATCATTACAGATGAAGCTAATCGAACAGTGACTGCTTCGGTTCATGATGCCACAGGGTTTAATCATACAGTCAAAGCAAACCAATATGCAGACATCATCCATTGCTACAGATGTGACATAACCACCAAGACCAGCACTACAAGGTGTTGCCAATCAGGGGTACATGTAGTTAACTGATAACATACATATTACAGGCCAAAAGTGCATTAAAAAGGTGGTAGCGGTGGCGATTATTGTTTTAAGAGGAAGTACAATAAGGTACTCTAATTTGACGTTTTATACAGTACTATCATGAGCAAAAGGAAGAATATCACAAATATATAATTTCCTCTGCTTCTAACACAATTACACGAGTTTTAACAGAGGCGTCTATATTCTAAAGGCCTAGAATACAGGGTGGATGGAGTATAAATAACTAGGCATCCATGAACACGCGATGCTCCAGGTCAGTCAAGAGTTGAAATAAGCGCAAATCGTACAGTAAAATGTGCATGGTTTAACTGGGGGAAAAAATGTTTTTTTATGGTATTTAGAGATGTCTGGCAGGCTAACCAGACATTTTATAAGCTTCATGTTTACACTATGTTGTGCAGTACCTATAACAAAACAAAGAAATGAGATCTGGGGTGTTTCTGCATACAGTAAGTGGTTCTCCTAAAACTTCGTGTTAATGAAATAACACTGTGGGAGAACATTCAACGTAAGCAGTTCGCCAACAGCGCTAGAAGTGCCATGTGGCACTTTGGAGCTCTGCTGTTACAAGTCAGCAGGGATGTGGTTAGATGGGTTCTCTCACTCTCCATGAAACTGGATTAGAGTTATGAGCTGCCTGCTTCACTTTCAACTAGAATAACAGCTGTCCAGTGGCGAATTATCATCCGTACTAGTCGTACGCGAGTTACATATTAGTAGCATTTGAATTATGTCAGTGTATGAAAATGAGTACCTTGATATGCTGCTAGCGTATAATTAGGCAACAGAGAACACGCGTCACGCTACGCGAATCTATCAGGAAAAGTTTTCCAACAGATGGATGTAGAATCCAGCAATGATACTTGCTGTAGTACAGCATGGTCACGATACTGGTGGCTGTGTTACAACATGCTATGAAAATATACGGCCTGAATGGCCATGTGCAAACCTAGACATGGAAGGAAATATTCTGGTAATGGTAGACAATGATCCCGGGCGCAGTACGTGTAGTATAGCACATGCCATTGGTGTAGCAACTTGGGGACTGTGCGTTAGACACTGCATGAAGAGTTAATGCACCCTTAACACATTCAATGCATGCAGTGTCTCTCACGAGCTGATTACAAACCAAGAGTGTACTTCTAAAAAACCAAACTCCACGGCACCTAACGCCCTTGACAGGGCTCTGGCCTGCCCAGCCACCGCTGCTCAGCCCAAAGGCCTGCAGATTACGAGGGGCCGTGTGGGCAGCACGACGCATCCTCTCAGCCGTTATTCTGGGCTTTCGAGACCGGGGCCACCATCTCACCATCAAATAGCTACTCAATTCTAATCACATAGGCTGAGTGGAACTCGAACCAGCCCTCAGGTTGAGAGAAAAATCCCTGACCTGGCCGGGAATCTAAACCGGGGCCTCCGGGCGAGAGGCAGACATGCTACCCCTACACCATGGAGCCAGCATACTTCTGCCGAGTGTAATAGTGACAGATGAGGAAATTTTCACATGACAAGGAGTGTTTAATATGCACAACACTCGCTCATGGGTTGTGGAACATCCCCACGCAGTATGTTAAGGCAACTTTCAGCACCGGTTCTCAATATCTGGATGGGTATAGTAGGAAGTTGTTTACTTGGACCAATAGTCTTACCTGCATGGTTGACCGGTGTGGCTTACCTAGAGTTCCTCATTAGTGGAGCTGTTAGAGAACATTTCGCTTTACCTATGCAGAACCATGTGGTTTTTACACTCTGGTGCACCACCTCATATAAGACGCTTAGCGCGCGATCATTTGGATCAGACATTTCCTCATCTGTTGATAGAACGACGTGGACCAATTAATTGCCCCCCCCTCCCAAATCTCCAGACCTTAAGCCAGGGGATTTTTATGTTTGGGAAGGCATTAAAAACCAAGTACATCGAACTGAAGTAACCACTCTGGATGACCTCCAGGAACGTACTTCTCAAACAGCGGAGGATATTCGGAACAACTCTGGTGCCTTGGCTCGAATAGTCGCAACTGGGTTTGGAGAAGTGAAGCCTGCATACAAGCCCAGGTAAAGTAAGGTAAACTCGTGTCTTCATCCAGAGGTGGTGCAGCTCTTTTCAGGCACACCCCCATTGGAGGTGAGCTGCATGTACCATTTCAACCACATACCAGCCCTCCTGCCATTCTTAAATTTCTGGCAGTACCGGGAATCGAACCCGGGCCCCCGAGGACGACAGCTAATAACACTAACCGCTATGCTTTGGTATCTCACACGTTATGCAATAGTACTAAATTTCTGGGGAGGGGTTGTACAGTAGAGTTTTGATGGAGTGTTTCGACTCTCGATAGTTTGAAATTCCCACAAATCCGAGAAGAAGTAAATGAAGTAACAAAAATTATAAATTATCTGTTTCAGTGCTTGGGTAAAATACATGGCGAAAGCTGAACACAACACACAGGGGATGTGTTTATTGAAATGCTAGACACTGACCTTGAATGCAATTCAGTAGTTCCTCAAACCTACCTTGTACATATTTCTTTGAGCAGTTTATGTCTTTTAATACAATGAGTCAAAACAGAAGACACTTTACTTTTTAAGGGCTGATTACATTAAATCACCATATCATAATGTTTAAAGAATGCAACGAAATGTGTGTTTTTGTATTCATAGCTACTGAAATAGGCACTTCAATTTTTAACTTCAGTAGGTAGTATAGTTTTTTTTATTTACAAAAGATAAATTTTTCGTATACACAGGCTTTCTCGTATAATATTGAAAGTCCACGTTTTTCTAGTTGAGATAGTCTCGGTACCGTCCACCTGGAATTATCGATCCCCTACTGTACGACAGTTCATTCTTTTCTACAAGTGTGTGTTACTATTAAGTTACAACTGTAGTTCCTACGGCCATGCCACTCTTATGTCTTGTGTTACAAATGTGGGCCTTGTTCGGCTATGTCATACTTGACTGTGCGGCTAAGGTTACCTTCTTCATCTGGAAGCCTTATATCTTATCCTAGGTGTATTCTACCGGCATCGTCTTAACACACGCTAACATAATCAGCTGCGATTTGTTATTAGCAAAATCACAGTAAAATGCAGGATCTAGTTGTGGAGGAATCCTCTTAGATAAATTCAACATCTGTGAATTGTTAATCATTTGATAACTCAAGCTGGGACAGATAAAAAACAAGCGTTTTATTATTAACAGTTCAGAGACAACGGGAGTACAATGCAACGAAATAGTATCTGGAACTTACGAAAGCGACCATCGGCCAGGCGTCAGGTTGATGGCTGCATGTCTGTCACGTGTAACATTTTTTATGTTTCTCAGATTTGTTGATGTGTATGTTTGATGTTATGCCCAAAACCTGTTTGTCACACTTCGTCCTCTCATGCTAACCACAATACGAGGTTACTGCTGACTCATCTGCAAGAAGCTTTTCCTGGTTTTGGTCTTATGCAATACTTAAAGCAATGTTGCCATATGTGACGAACATTTCATCTTGTTTTCTCATAAACTATGCATAGTTTAACACACTATTTTTGCATCTTTCAGCTCCTAATGACCCGAGGCATCGTGTGTTCATGGTTGCCTAGTTATACACCACCCATCCTGTATAAATACCGAGTTTGACACCAACTCTGACCAGTGATATCTGAACAAGCTTGAATACGCCAGCCATGTGTCAGTAGATTACTGGTAAGTAAAACAGCTCCAGCAGGACAATTCTGGCACCTTGGCATCTCCAAAAACTGTTTAAGAAAATGTTAGTGGAACATAAAATCAATATTATTATTATTATTATTATTATTATTATTATTATTATTATTATTATTATTATTTCAATAGCCTCTTGCTAAAGACAAGCATGATACTGATGGGTGGTAGCAAGAACTGCAGTTTCTCCAGATCATATTCTGTGATTGAAGAAACAGACAGAGTGCTCCACCAACACACATTTTTCGGTTTGGACAAGGAAACAATGACAAATTCTATTTGTTCAGCCACATGTTATTGCTAAGTTTGGTGGCTCCAATGTAAACATTTCCAAACCAACAGAGAATACAGTACATGCTTGCAATGGGGAGAGGGTCGTAAGGTTCCTCAGCTGCTAGGATATTTTTCTCATTTATAAAAGCAATCATTATATTGTGAATATTTAAAACCTTGCCAATCCTGATGGTAATTGCATGAATGTATGCAAGGAATGTCTTTCTCCCACATACATCTTCCTGTTTTTCTCTGAGCATGGAGAAGTCTCAGCAACAGTCTTGATCCAATTTCTTTATGTATCCATTAGTTTCTAAAACCAAGAAGAGATGCTCCACCTCACTTTGGTACAGATCTGATTGACATAATATTTTGACTCCATCGCGCAGTGTCCTGATAGCACCAATTTGGAGAGGCAAGTCTATATTAGCCTCAACATTTAGTTTCGTCACTATAACAAAAGGATAGACGTCCATCCTGCTCACAAAAATTCATCTTGACAAGGGCTACTGCACAGAAATTGAAATATCATTTTTACAATGTCAGTGCAGCCTGATATCCGAGAAGGATACCATCACTTGTCAGCTGACACAGGCTGTGAAAACCAACACCAGGAAAGTTTCTTTTAATGCAGTAATTATGTTCTAATTATTGATCAAACAGCACAAAGTTCAGGGTATGGTAGGTAGACAAGAGGGATGGGAAGGGAGAGAAGAACTTGTGGAAGACAGGTGGGCTAATATTTTAAAGGAAGGAATCTAGTCAGGGAGGGAGAGAGGAGTTCAGGAAGGGTATTGGTGAGGAACCTGTACGAGTCACTTCTGGTTGGTAGAACAGAAGAGGGAAGATAGGGAACAGAGAAGGGTTACAGAGTAGAGTAAGAGAAAAGGGAAAGGTAGAGTAAGGGATAGGAAGGAGGAGGTAGAACTGGGTCATGAAGGGAGAGACGCGAGGGGGAAGTAGATTCTGCAGCCATCAGGGAAGATACGGGAGACCAGGAGGGAAGGAAAAGTGTATGGAGAAAAAGTAACCAGGGTAGTGTTATTCAGGAATTAAGTTAAAACAGATGTTGAAGAAAGTAGAAGGGAAGGAGGAGGGTACAAAGAAGGTGTTAGTTTTTCATGTAGGATGCAACAACGTAAGGTGAGAAGGAATTGGTACCAACATAGTTGGGGATATAGGGGATATGGTTATGGCTGCACACAAGAAATCTCAGGGAGTGAAGACTCAACAATGGGATACTGTGTAGGAGGATACTGAACAAAGGGTGATCGGAAATTTAAATGAGGCTATGAAGTATGTATGTGGAAAAGTGTGAGTGAGATTTGTAGATCCCACAGAGCAGGTAGGAGATAGGAATCTGCACTCAGATGGCCTTTACTTGAACTGCATTGATAAGTATTGGAGGAACATTCAGGAAACGAGTAAACTAGGGAGTGCTGATTAAGAGTACAGGGAGCTGAAGTCAAGTAAGGATAACAAAGTAAGGATAACGAAGTTGTTACCGTTAAACTGCAGAAGTATTACAAGGTAAGGAATAAGATTAATTTAATAATATATATACCAGATATTGTAATAGGAGTTGAATCATGGCAGTCAAATGATAGTATTCAAGTGAGGAGTATTCACACTGGTGAGGAAGAATTTTTAAGCTGTGAAAAAATTAAGGATGAGAAACATGAAATTCTAGGTACAAGGTTCATCTCTGAAGATAATGGGCAACTTGATATTTCTGGGGTGTACAGATCTGGAAGGGGTGATGCTGTCAAGGAATTATTTGATAACAGGAGGGGGAAACAGAGTAGAGAATAGAAAGAGGAAGGTGGAAATAGATTCACCAGTCGTCAGGGAAGATTGGGAGACCAGGAGAAGAGGGGATCCAGTCAGGTGATTGATGGTCTGGTCATAGAGTACTCCCTTGTTAGGCACATGGGGAAAGTGTAGAGGAAAGAGAACCAGGGTAGCAGTATTAAAGACAAAGGGTGAGGAAAATACAAGGGAAGGAAGATGGTAAAGGAGAGGGTGGTAGTTTTTCACATTGGTATCAACAATGGAAAGTGAGCATGTGAGGTGAGTTATGTTTTCCCGAACTTTTAGTCTACTGGGAAACATACTCAAAGAGCACACTGATTTTAATATGCTAGTAGTGAATATAATGGACAGTTAATGACAGGTAGTGATTCCTTTTTAAATAATCAGTCCACTTATCTGTAGTAGTTGTATATGAATTACTTTACATAGCTGAAATAACCTCAGGAGTAACTGCTCGATGAATTTCATCAGTTTATAAGTTTCACAAAGAGGAAAAGTTCTCTCAGTTTTGATTACTGTACTGATGGGGTGAAAGTACCTCATGGGAATCACTAAGTGAGAGATGAGCATGGGTAAATCATGTATGTGGTGCACAACCTAACTATTCAGAGGGTGAGCATTAGCCAGTAAGGGAATTGCATGTACAGCTCCCTGGGGACTAGTAAAAGAACTAATACGTTGTCAGTACACGAACACCGGTTATGTAGGTAAGCAGCTGATAAGGGGCAATACACACATAAATACCTAACATAGCAGCCACCTTCTTAGTGGTCCTTGCCAGTGCTGTGAGCAATTATCACAACAGTGGATGAAATGTTATATTCTAACAGAGAATACAAAGGGAAAGAGCAAGGTATGGGACAGATTTTATATCATTCTTGATGATAAAGGTGAAAAAACATGTTTTGCAAAACATACAAGGAACTTTATCATCAGTACATCAGCAAAACAAACCTGTAACTGAAAGTCAGATTGCTGGTACCTATAATGCCAGTCCAAGACTGGCTATAAAACACAGGATAACAAGAAACATATGTGAAAATGTGTGTTTTGGACTTGCATGCTTACAGCATTCTGAGAGTTGCAGGCTTTAAGATATTTATTTTTTTAAATGCTATTTCTTCGGGGCATCGACCTATAGAGATCTTTTGCCCCTACTTGCACCATATGATATGAACCTGCGTGTAATTGGAATTGCGGAAGTGTAGAGTGTTGAATGTGAGGAAATGAACCTTAAGGATGGCACAAACACCCAGTCCCCAGGTCAGGCATATTAATCATTTATAATTTTAAAAACCCTGACCCGGCCGGGAATCAAACCCGGGGCCGCCGTGTGACAGTCGGACATGTTGCCCCCTACACCAGGGGCCGGACAAGGCTTTAAGATAGTAGCTCACGAAATGACTGATGTAGGACATGAGGCAGGCTTTCCAACTGCATCCAAGGTGTTACCCCACCGCACTATGGTAGCGTGACGCAGCCATGAATTAGCATGTCATTCGTCGAGCGATTACTCCTGAGGTTATTTCAGCTATCCAAAACAATTCATGAGCAGCTACTACAGACGTGAACTGATGATTTTAAAAATAATCATTACCTGTCATCAACAATCCATCATATACAAGACTACCATATTAAAATCAGGATGCTCTTTATGAGCATATTTACTAATGAATTAAAAATTAGGAAAAGTAATAGTTGTAGATATAGTGAAACAAAGCAATGATTTAGGTATCCAACTGCCTGATCTTCAGAGGGTTGCACTTGTAACTGACCAGGGGTCAAATACAAAGTTAGTTTTAGAGGTTCACGGATATTTTACAAAAATACCATGCACTGCACTTAGAACACTGTTGTGACATACATTCAACACAGAATTTCTGGAGTCTCATGCACAGGAGATAAACTAGGTGGAACACTTAGGTGTTAATTTTAACATCCATCTTCACTCAATGTGACCAACTTGTAGCAGTTTTGACAAATCAAAAATCAAAAAATCAAATCAAATCCAAAATAAACAACAGAAAAGGAATGGCAGATTTTGGACAAAATGTTATGACTGGATAGACAACTCATGCTGAAAGTTATCGAGTTCCTCCAGCTTTTCAATGAGACCACAGATCATTTGGAGAGAGACAACAAAACTCTACTGAATGTACTGCTGTGGTTCTATACAGAGCCATTGTGAAGACAGTATCCAAGGCAGAGAATGTATTGTAATGGTCATAGCGTCCGCCATGTCAACTGGCACTGGGCCCGGCCCGGCACCGTATAGACCCACCCCTTATGCTTCAACTGCGCCAATCACTAGTAGCGCTTAAGGCTAGGCAAGCCCCACTCGCTTCCGCTTGCGGTCCTGTAGCAGAGGAGTATGGAAATGACTCCACGATTAATCTCGAGTGTTCCATCTCGTGATGTTCCTGGATCCATCCAGCATCCGGACAATTCTAAAAGAGCCAGCGCAGGTATATAAGAGAGGAACAACCTACCTGCAGTTAGTGAGAGTTAGACTGAGTTAGAAGTTGGTGTGGTTCAGTCGTGAGCGACTGCCAGTGTAGTGAAGTATGTGAACTGCCATGATTATCGGACTAGTGTGCTACAGTGCGGACTGTCGGCGAAGGAGAGAACGTGTAGCCGTGTGACGCGGGACCTTGTGTGCGAGTGTAAAACTGTGTAGTGTGAGAACAAGTGAGAAACGAAGGGAGAGAGAGCGCGCGAACTGCATAAGTCTGTGTTATGAGCAAAGGTTGTGTGTAGTCTTGTGTAGTTTAGTGCGTAGCTAATAAATCTTAGTATTGAAGCTACCAGTCTAGTGTTAATTGATCATACTACCCCGCTAACTCATTACAGTATGAAGGAAGTAAAACGATGAGCAAAGAATATTCTAATACAGAAGACTGAAATACAATATACAGGGTTATTCACCTAACATGTTACACAGAAATAACTTCTAAACCATTAAAGATATCGGCATTCTGTTTTCATATTCGTAAATGGTACCCTGGGCCTTATAATATAACGTGCTACTTAGTCTCATGGGGTGATTAATAACCGAGATATTGATACTAACTCCATATTTTTGAATAGAACGGCACAAATTCATACAGCTGGCCTAAAAGATCAATTGCGTACAAGTTCAAATATGTAAGTATTTTCAAAATCGGACAATTACTTTTTGAGATATAAATAAGAACAGCATGCACGATTTTGCATGCTGCATCAGACGGCGTGAAGTCGGGCAAGGGCTTATGCCATAATTTTTCACAAGGTAAGGAAAGTAATGCATCTTGAAATGTCTTTGGCATAACCACAAAAAGCATACCTATCAGCTACAGAACAATACTAAATACTGGTTTGTGTTCTTGAATTTTAGGTAGTGCAAAGGAGGCAAATGGACTTCAAAAACTACAGTCGAAAAAACCTGGGCATTTTGAGCAATGGGAAGTTCCTTCATCAGGTTTGCAAGACGAAGTTTATTCTTTCACATTCATGTTAAGCAAGTCCAGCAACACACTTATGTCAGTTTGTGATGTATACTAGTACTTCTGAAGAGTCTGACAGACATTAGGAAGGGAAATATACAAGTGAATTAAGTTACAATCTACATTCGTTAAAAAGGTAATTGGTACTGACTGTAGTGCACAGTTCAACTGAAAAAAAAAAAAAAAAACAGAAGGAATGGTGGACACCGCTACACCCTGTGTAATCCTGCACCATGCATTGAAGACCGCCATCAGCCAAACTTAGAGCTCATCCACTGATTCAGGGCACCCTAATAGTACAGGTTCATCAGTGACATACTACGTTTTCATGTGTTACCTTTCATAAGACAGTGTCCTGGAATAGCTTTCAACAAGACAATGTTTGTCCAGGCATGACACATGCGTCTATGAATTGCCTGCATCATGTTCAGGTACTTCTACGGCCAGCAGGATCCAAAGATCTGTCCTTAATAAAACGTGGGATCAGCTTGGATGTCAACTCAGACTCAATGCTGATCTGCAGTACATCATCTATTCACAGGCTGCCATTCACACCTGAACAGACATGGGTGCATTTGAGGTGGTGCTGAAACTGGAAGGCATGGACTGATGATTAATGGCATTGAATCATGTTCAGCAATGAATCTCAGTTCTGGATTACCATGGATGACCATCTTGTGAAAATATGGTCCCATCGAAAGGACCGTACAAATCTTGTCAACATTGCAGAGATAAACACAAGCATTACTCCTGACATCACAATTCAAGTCACTCCACAATCACTAAATACCATTTATATGCAAAGGATTTTTGTCTGTTGGCTGAGGATTTCTCAAGATAGGAAGGAACTGATGGAGTTGACTCCAATATGTGAAACAGGAAAGAATAAAAAGGAAGGAACACTTCACAACATGCTTTTCCGAACTTCGTACATACATCTACATATTTAAATCATATGGAAACCTATACTTTACAGACACTTGCTTTAGTCTGAGGTAGAAGAATTTTTGTGTTAGAATATAATATCAATTATTGACAAACTGACAGACTGTCAGATTTGCACTGGTTGCTATCAACAACTCTAATTTTAAATTGCTTCATTAAGAACAATTTGCTGATGAGACCTAGTGTTTACTATGTCTTCTGATGATGATGCTTGTTGTTTAAAGGGGCCTAACATCTAGGTCATCGGTCCCTAATAGTACGAAATGAGATGAAATGGTATGACAATTTAAAAATCCATAATCATCCACTGACCATAATTCGAAAACGTGAGGACGAAGAATGAATGGATGGACATGAAGTTAAAACAATCAGTGGATCCGACCCGCAATGCCCCACATTCCCAGAAACTTAGTGTTAAACTATAGTATTACTGACCAAGGGACAGCTTCTAAAACACAATACTGACTTGATGATGCTTGTAGTCGAAACGGGTCCAAAATCCAGGTCATCGGCCCCTCATAATGGTACTTATCACTATTAAAATAGAACCATGCTGTGTGTCATGTTGCGGTGCTAATCAAAAGTAGCGTAGACTTGCAGTATTCCAAACAGTATGGTACTATGCACAGGTAATGAAATTCGCACATGTAACACAGAACTATGGTGTTTTGCACATTGCGACGCTACTTACAGGCAACGCAAACCTATGGTGCTCCTCACAGAAGTGGACTAACCACAGGAACCTGCACTATCCCGTGGTGTCCCTCACAGAGTGGGTACTAAGCATAGGCAACGCAGAACCATGGTGTCGCTAATCCCATGGTGTTGCTCATATAGGGGTACGAATCACAGGTACTGTAAAAGCCGCCAACGCACTCTCTTGCTACTAATCACAAACCTATTGTGTACCTAACATAGTGGTACTACGCGCAAGTATAAGCGACCCATGGTGTTCCCCACGTGGTGGTACTAATTGCAAGAAGTAGCATGGTTCTAATTTGATCATCCCTTGGTCGCCCCTTTTAGTCGCCTCTTACGACAGGCAGTGGATACCATGGGTGTATTCTTCGTCTGCGTCCCCCACCCACAGGGGGTACTATGTCCTCTGGTATGGGCTATATCAAATTAGTTTTATTTACCTGTCTCAATCTCATCCTTGGCTTTGATGATATGATATTGACTGAGGTATGAGCAATGATAATAACTGATAAGTCCATTCCTTATGCAGCCAGTCCCTGTTATGAATGATGTGAAAATGTCGCTCATAAGGTCAGATGGTGCTCGCATTTCTGTGGGCTTGGCAGACTGATATGCAATAACTTCTGGCTTGGTAGGGAAAGCAACGGGAAACTACCTCACTCATCATTTACCTATTATGCCTCTTTAGTGGCGCTTAGGCCATGACAGCTGATTGAAGAGCTGCCGATGATGAAACCAGCCTTTGAGCTGAATGCTAAAAAAAGAAAGAAAACACTCTCTCTCTCTCTCTCTCGCTCTCTTCGAAAAAATAATAAAGATGGAATACACACACTACCACGGCTCACTAAGTTGTTTTACAATTGGCTTTACATTGCACCAACACAGATAGGTCTTATGGCAATGATGGTATAGGAAAGGCCTAGGAGAAAGAAACAAGTGGCTGTGGCCTTAAGGTACAGCCCCAGCATTTACCTGGTGTGAAAATGGGAAACCACAGAAAACCATCTTCATGGCTGCCGATAGTGGGGTTCAAACCCTCTATCTCCCAGATGCAAGCTCACAGCTGCGTGCCCCTAACCACATGGCCAACTTGCCCGGTGCTCACTAAGTTATATCCACTATAGTTACAATAACAAGCAAGCATTTATATTGCAAGATTCTACAAGAAACCATAGTGGGTTGGAGAAAAGAGAAAAGGATGAAAAAAGTGAAATATAACGGTGATGGTCATAGAACCAAGGTCTAAATAACAATATAAACTGACAAACAAGGAAAGATGAAAGTTTGGAGACATCTTTGGTAACAGAGAACAACCTGGATCTTAAATTGCCCTAACATATGTAATTCCCACCTCTAGTCAATTCCTTTATCTAAGCAAGAGATTAGAATGTCAGAACAAACTACCAACACACACAACAGAAACTATTCCAGGTAAAGAGGAGTCGAACGACCCTGACTCTGGATCTCAACTTCTCTACAGCCAATTTCTAAAGGTACAAGAACCTCCCTTGTCATACTGTCCACAAAAGTTTCAAGCCAGAGAAAATATTTTATTTGTTAGAGCCTACCAGTGACTAACATCATAACAATACCCATGTCAGATGACAGATTTGAAAGAAATAGTATACAAATGGGGAGGGCATAATTAGTCTTGAAACAGTCGAATGAAGTACAACAGTGAGAATAATTACCTGTTATGGATCAGACAAATATGAAAGTTTACTGACCCTAACGTATGTTGTTATATTCTAGCAGACATTATTACTTCATTAGATACAAATATTTATAAAAGCATTTGATATAAAATTACACTAATGTAGCTGAAGGTGGACACAGGTGACCTTGAAAAATAGCAATCCAAACTTTAGTCACTGTCCAAAGGTGTACTTCAGTGATCACAGGAAGCCAATACATAGTAGAGCACTTTGCTACAAAAACAGTGTGTAGGAACAAAGCTCTCATAATTTTCAACTATAATGTAGAAGATGACCATGTTTTATACATTATAATAAAAATTGATGATCAAATTCTATGGAATACAAAAGCAAGTCAATCTACGATTGAGTAAAATTCAACTCATGAAATTCTTACCACTAGAGAGAAATGTTTCAATTATCACCTGGAATCTCATAAGCATACAACACTGAAGGTGCACCACCTTCAGTAAGAAACAAGAGGCACAGATGGACTAAATTAAAACCAACTCCTCTGCACCACATTCTTTCAAAACTGTAGGCCAAAAGTAATCAACAAATATTGTTAACTGCAAAATACAATCTTTGCTAAAGGATGCCAGTACTGTTTGTCAATTATATATTCTTAGGAACAGCTGATCTTGCTTTCTAAAGATCTTAATCTCTCAAATGGAGATTTATTTCATATTTGGTCACACATGCCAATGTCACTTCAGTGAAGTAAGAAAACTTGTGTCCTCGTCCCTGGTGGCGAGTTTAATCACCTACGTAAGTAAAGTATAGGTACCTCTCGTATTCTTTCTCCACCCAGTTTGACCGATACAAACACAAACCAATAAATCTTATAAACAGTTCTATACTTGTAATGTGGTATGTGAACACACAATCATTTACAGTTCTAATGTACCAGAGGTTCTCATATGCTAATTCAAACATAAGGTGAGATTCAAGCTCCGCTAATCCTCACCACGACCACGAGTGATATAAATACCTAAGCTGTGAATTATCTTTAGAGAATCTTTAGTCATCAACCCTTGTGCATGGAGAAACTGCAGGATTATATAGGTGTAATTAACTGGGCCCCAGATTACTCTAGGTGGCCCAGAATTTGAAAGAAGGTACAATCCCAGAATTTAAGAGAAATGATAAAGAAAAGATAAGGGAGAAATCTAAATTCAGGATTACAGTCAGTGCTGGGATTAGAATGTCACATCTCAGAACTTCGTAAAATTTCTACTGCGGATTATAGGTTACTGCTCAGATACAAAAGTATATACAAAATCAGAAGGTTCCAATGTATGCTTCTAGATGATATATATAAGAAGATGAAAAAGAAAACAATGCAATTTTACAGATCACTGAACTTGTTCTACATTACAATGAATTCCACTCACCAGCAAATCTCCCACATGATCATGTGAAAATTTTAGAACAGAAACAAGAAAATTCTTCTGAAAACGTAAACAGCAAACAAAATACCTTCAAGAAAAACATGACATTAGAAACAAGAAGCATTATGATCCAATATGTAGGGGGGAGGAGGGATGAAAAGCACCTTGATACACGGACAAGTATTCTTATAATCTCAAGTTAACCTAATCAGATCAAATTATATATAATTTTGAAATAAATGAACATTTCTTCCACTAGGTAGTGACAATGTTATATATACGCAATAATTTGAAAGAAAACAGTCCAAAGCTTTAAAAATCCACAGCAGCAAACAAAGCGGTCATCGGAAAAGGTCAATCAATCCCTCTACTGATTTACGGTACAGATTCTCAACAAATAAACTGAGGTGTTTTTTTTCTTTTTTGCTAGTGGCTTAACGTCGCACTGACACAGATAGGTCTTACGGTGACGATAAATTGAGGTCTAATTTCTTCCAATTTCTCAGAAATAAAAACTTGCATGTTACCAGAGATACCTTCTCCGGGAGGAGTAGACATGATTTCAGTATTCTATGAAAACACGGGTTACTGTTGCAATGAAAAATCTTCCAGCAATAAATTTTAAATGAAGGTTTGAGGTTTCAACTTACCTTTAAAGTACGGTAAGTTTAATATGACTTCCATGGGAAAATAATATAATAATATAACTTGCATGGTATTAAGCAATTTTTCTTATCAAGAGCGCAAAAGAAATGTTAATTTCATAAACAAATAATGTGTTGCTGCACGTTAGAAGAAATCCATAAATATCTGAAGAATTAAACCCATGGTTTATTATAGCAAGCAATCAAAGTTCAGAACAATAAGAAGCAATCAGAAATCCATAAATATATATAACAAATAGCGATAATACAAAACTCATTTTGATTAGGAAGTGAAACTACAGTACTAGTAAGCAATTTCCAAGCAACTAGCAAGCACCTCCAAGGTCAGCTATTGGTGTAATTATCTTCCTCGCTAAGAAACAGATTGCCACTCAGATTAAGACAAAATATTCACAATATTCTCCGAGTAAAACCATTTAAACCCGGATGATTTATTGCAAAAAGCTTTACTATAAAAATTTATTCCTAAGAGAAAACTGCATTTTAATCCACCTTTCAATACAATATTGGAGAAAACGGACACTGTAAGTAAATAATGAAAAGCATTTTTATCTAGTTGCTTTACCTCGTACCGACACAGATAGGTCTTATGGCGACGATGGGACAGGGAAGGCCTAGGAGTGGGAAGGAAGCGACCGTGGCCTTAATTAAGGTACAGCCCCAGCATTTGCCTGGTGTGAAAATGGGAAACCACGGAAAACCATCTTCAGGGCTGCCGACAGTGGGGTTCGAACCTACTGTCTCCCGAATACTGGATACTGGTCGCACTTAAGCGACTGCAGCTATCGAGCTCGATAGCATTTTTTATCACCAGTGCATGTTTCGGTCCTTATTAGACCATCTTCAGCTGGCTAGTAATTGACAGGAGACATCAACAAACACTCTAGAAAACTATAAATATGATACATAACATGATGATGTGTTGTAAAATTAAAAATTCATTAAAAATATAGTGTGACTGATTTAAAAGTCCTCTTGTTGCAAGCCTTAATGCTAAATTTACATTGTTCTAGTACAAATGGTGACAAAGTTGTCTTGTTGAATTACTGATAACATGTTAAAAGGAATAGTTTTCTTAGTAAAATGGACTGAATATGTTAGGCTGAGTATGGGAACTACTCTTAGTTTAACTGTGGTGGACCCTTACATTCATTGCATGGAGCTTTTACGATGAAATGTCAGCACGAAAAAATCACTTGTTCAGATTGACTAGTAGTTCCTCTGTTTGTAAGAGTCTGGAAAAGAAAAACTACATGACTTTGTGAGAGAAAAGACAACCTATCACAAAAATGCCACAGTTAATCACTCCCTATCCTTCACTCCCTCAGAGTGTGTTCTGTTCTATATGTCCTTTTACAAATAGAACACAACAAACAATCCCTCTAATCATGTTATCAAGAATTCAACGATACGACTTCATCAACATGATCATTTTATATTTGTGTTCGAACAGTGTGAATTTACCATTAAGATGTGTCACAAGAGGACTTTGAAAACCGTCACGCTATTTTTTTAAGAATTTCCAATTTCACAACACATCATCATTTTTCGTATCTTATTCATGGTTTTTCAGTTGTGTTTATTAATGCCTCTTCTCAATTTTACTAGCCATCTGAAGATGGTCTAATAAGGACCGAAACATGTACATGTGATAAAAATGCTTTTCATTATTTACTTACAGTGTCACGTTTTCCCAATATTGTATTGAAAGGTGGATTAAAATACAATTTTCTCTCAGGAGTCAATTTTTATATGTATGTCAATACAGAATCAAGATGAGGTGTATTGTGTGTAAAACCTTTATTGTTAAACAATTCTGAATTTTTAAAGATCAAAGACCATCTCATTGCACCATTTCTCAATCAGGTTTATTTGCACGAAGCATGTCGACTGCAGAATTAAAGACGCATTAGAAGCCATGCTCTATTTGCTACCAGCAATCTACCATGAGTGAGAAGGTATAGATTTTTCTTTTGTTTACAATTTGCTTTATGTCGCACCAATACAGGTAAATTTTATGGCGACGAGATAGGAAAGGGCTAGGAGTGGGAAGCAAGCGGCCGTGGCCTTAATTAAGGTACAGCCTCATGATTTTACCTGGTGTGAGTCAGAAACTATGGAAAACCATCTTCAGGGCTGTCAACTGTGGGGTTTGAACCCACTATCTCCTAAATGCAAGCTCACAGCTGCGCGACCCTAACTGCACAGCCAATTTACTTGGTGAAGGTTTTGTGAATACCATACTTCACTAATAGGTTCTTCTTCCTACCTGCCACCATTTAACTCATGACATTCAAGTAATGCACAGCAAGTTTAAAAAATTCTGTACATTTGACACTTTCCAATCAATAATGAAATGTTGTATGGCTTTTAGTGCCGGGACATCCCAGGACAGATTCAGCTCGCCAGGTGCAGGTCTTTCTATTTGAAGCCTGTAGGCGACCTGCGCGTCATGATGATGATGAAGACAACACATACACCCAGCCCCCGTGCCGTTGGAATTAACCAATTAAGGTTAAAATCCTCGACCCGGCCGGGAATCGAACCCGGAACCCTCCCGTTCAGCCAACAAGTCGGACTCCAATCAATAAAAGACCAAAAAGAGAATTTTCCAGTCCAACACTGTTTCCAATATCATGCTACCAAGCGATTTGAGGCATTCAGAATTACCATGCAGCCTTTACACTGTCAAGTACCATGCTTGCACAATGGGATACAAATTGCATTCTTAAAGTTATCAAACACAGGCATTACAATATTAATTACTTACAAATAAAGCTAGTAGCTTTAAGTTGCGCCGACACAGATAGGTCTTATGGCGATGATAGGATTGGAAAGGCCTAAGAGTTGGAAGGAAGCGGCCATGGACTTACTTGAGGTACAGCCCCAGCATTTGCCTGGTGCGAAAATAGGAAACCATGGAAAACCATCTTCAGGGCTGCCGACAGTGGGATTCAAACCCAATATCTCCCGGATACAAGCTCACAGTCACGCACCCTTAACCGTACGGCTAACTCACCCGGTTACAAATTAAGCATCAAAGAGTTGAATATCTCCCATCTGCTATACAGTTCTGGTATATACTAAAGAAAGTACACTCCATAAAATCTGAAGACTAAGTTTGAAAATGCTTCCTGATTCTTCTTCAGTGGATAGATACACAATGACCACTTCACTAATTGGATACAAGGAAACAATCTGAATAAATGCTTCAGTAGAATTAGAAAGTTTGAAATTATGCTAGACATGATAATAAGCTTTGGGGCTTTTGCCACATCAGGAAACAAGGTGAAAATCTTTATGTTTCATAGAGAACTTTGCTCCGCGTCTTCAGAAGAAAATCTCATCTGTTCACGAGCAATACTTCTTTAATAATGAAGGCTTGAATTTAAGAATACTTTACCACTGATCTACAGTAAGTGGTACTCTTGTTCGTCACAAGAGGGCTCATTGTGTGGGATTAGAGAAGTCTTGCTTGTGAAGAGACGTGATTTTCTTCTGAAGAAACCGAGTAAATTTCACAGCGAAACATAAGGAATTTCACCTTTTTTCGACACAGCAAAAGCTCAAAAGCTTGTCATCATGTCTACAATTATGGGCCATGAAAGCATCACTCTCAATATTTAAATTATGCTCTTTTGGTAAACGGCCAAATATGTACTATCAGTTTCACACCAGTCAATACAGCATTTTTAATTTCAATTATTCCTTTACAGGTTGTATACCAACGGCAAAAACTTTTCGAGGTAAGAATTCTGTACTGTATTCTAGGGTTCTTGTTTTTAATACTGCCTTTGTTCCAAGAGGTATTTACTAGGATACAAATAATTCTGCAACTGGGAACACCTGGAAGTCTTTATTTAACCCTGAAATGTCTGGACTACATAATTACGTAGTTATAAAAATTAGAACTTCATTTACACTACTCCCTATAACCTCAGTTAGGTACTCTCAAACATTCAATTTCTTCAGGTTGTTTCAACGCCTTCATTCTTATGTGATATGCCTGTAACCCAGCATAATAAAAAGTTGCAAGATAAATTCCTTCAATAGTGACAACAACACCGGGGAACATGAATTTTGGTGTCCCAGATATTAGTCCCTTTTTGAGGTGTTCTTGAAAATGGTATTAGTTTCTTCATTTCAGCTCTCCTTCTCACATTATGGCATATTAGGTTATGAAATTAATCCTACAACGCAGATAAAGAAACACAATTACTTCATTACGATTAACAAGTATTTCTGGGATAAAGCTTGTTAATTTTAAGTTAGTTTTTACCCATTTCCTCTTTACTAACGAGATCATGAGCCTGACTGAAACCTTTCGAAGCACAAATCACTATCATGTTGCTCATCACAGCCTCTGTCTCACTATTCGATTCATCTGTCGCTTCATTAACGTTCAGGAAGGCTAGAGTAAGTTGGACAAGGTTATCTCTTAGGAATGTGAAATAGGGCGTCTCGCAGAGGCTAACTCAGGATACTTCCACTGACTCCGATTTTTCCCGTTCATGCCCTTTATATTTCTTCTCCTCCTTGATCTGTTTACCCTCCAGGGTTGGCTTTTTTATTGGACTCAGTGAGGGATCCTACCTCTACTGCCTCAAGGGCAGTGTCCTGGAGCATGAGACTTTGGGTCGGGGGGATACAGCTGGGGAGGAGGACCAGTACCTTGCCCAGACAGCCTCACCTGCTATTTAACAGGGACCTTATGGAGGGATGGGAAGACTGGAAGGGATAGAAAAGTAAGAGGGAAGGAAGTGGCCATGGTCTTAAGTTAGGTACCATCCTGGCATTTGCCTAGAGGAGAAGTGGAAAACCAAGGAAAACAACTTCGAGGATGGCTGAAGTGGGAATCAAACCCTTTCTACTCAGTTGAGTACCACTTTTCAAATTTCGTGGCAGAGTCGGGAAATGATCCCGGGCCTCTGGGGGATGGCAGCTAATCACGCTAACCATTATACCACAGAGGCGGACCCCTTTATATTTACTAAACAAAAAATAACAGTCATCAGTGTGGTAGCTCTGTTCATGCCATACCATCAGAATACCAAACTTCATTCTGTCCATTTGTCCACTGTCACAGGTGCTCTGTACACATTTTACACAAGAAATGTGGTGCCCATGACTTATCTTGGACCCCCAGTTTCATTTTGAAGTAAGAAAAATAGGCTCTTTCACGAAATCCGTTATAATTTATCTCCACTGGAAGAACGTGAACTCCCCACAAATGTACACTGACTGACAGAGCAAATGCAACACCAAGAAGGAGTGGTCAGAACTTTATGCCAATTGCAGGGTAGACTGACGTCACTGAGGTATGCTCATGATGTGAAATGCGCCGCTGTGCTGCGCACGTAGCGAACGATAAATGGGACACGGCGTTGGCGAATGGCTCACTTCGTACCGTGATTTCTCAGCCGACAGTCATTGTAGAACGTGTTGTCGTGTGCCACAGGACACGTGTATAGCTAAGAATGCCAGGCCGCCGTCAACGGAGGCATTTCCAGCAGACAGACGACTTTACAAGGGGTATGGTGATCGGGCTGAGAAGGGCAGGTTGGTCGCTTCGTCAAATCGCAGCCGATACCCATAGGGATGTGTCCACGGTGCAGCGCCTGTGGCGAAGATGGTTGGCACAGGGACATGTGCCACGTGCGAGGGGTCCAGGCGCAGCCCGAGTGACGTCAGCACGCGAGGATCGGCGCATCCGCCGCCAAGCGGTGGCAGCCCCGCACGCCACGTCAACCGCCATTCTTCAGCATGTGCAAGACACCCTGGCTGTTCCAATATCGACCAGAACAATTTCCCGTCGATTGGTTGAAGGAGGCCTGCACTGAGCACTCCCGGCGTCCGCTCAGAAGACTACCATTGACTCCACAGCATAGACGTGCACGCCTGGCATGGTGCCAGGCTAGATCGACTTGGATGAGGGAATGGCGGAACGTCGTGTTCTCCGATGAGTCACGCTTCTGTTCTGTCAGTCATAGTCACCGCAGACGAGTGTGGCGTCGGCGTGGAGAAAGGTCAAATCCGGCAGTAACTGTGGAGCGCCCTACCGCTAGACAACGCGGCATCATGGTTTGGGGCGCTATTGCGTATGATTCCACGTCACCTCTAGTGCGTATTCAAGGCACGTTAAATGCCCACCGCTACGTGCAGCATGTGCTGCGGCCGGTGGCACTCCCGTACCTTCAGGGGCTGCCCAATGCTCTGTTTCAGCAGGATAATGCCCGCCCACACACTGCTCGCATCTCCCAACAGGCTCTACGAGGTGTACAGATGCTTCCGTGGCCAGCGTACTCTCCGGATCTCTCACCAATCGAACACGTGTGGGATCTCATTGGACGCCGTTTGCAAACTCTGCCCCAGCCTCGTACGGACGACCAACTGTGGCAAATGGTTGACAGAGAATGGAGAACCATCCCTCAGGACACCATCCGCACTCTTACTGACTCTGTACCTCGACGTGTTTCTGCGTGCATCGCCGCTCGCGGTGGTCCTACATCCTACTGAGTCGATGCCGTGCGCATTGTGTAACCTGCATATCGGTTTGAAATAAACATCAATTATTCATCCGTGCCATCTCTGTTTTTCCCCCAACTTTCATCCCTTTCGAACCACTCCTCCTTGGTGTTGCATTGTCACTGTCAGTCAGTGTAATAATAAACATCAGGATTGTTAATAAATTTTCTTTGTTATGAACCATTTATACAACTACAAAGAAATAAAACATACCAGACATGTAATTTACACATGCAAATGTATAATGTGTAGAAACAATAAATGAACATTGGTGGAAATAAATTAAAACATCATCACAAAATAAACAATATCTTAAAAAACTAGAGCTGCTAGAACGAAATGGACAGCATTTTGGAACCAACAGTGCAAATATACGCAGAATCAGTTTTAAAAATTCCAGACATGACCCAAAAAAGATGTTTTTGTTCCCCATGATAATGCATGACTTCATAATTAGAAAGCTAATTATTGTATAGTCGCTCTAAAATAAAGAATGAGAGCATATATTATATGTTCCTTACATTTAAGATTTTAACAAACATCATTTTAATTATTATCAAAATATAATTCACCTCCCATGTAGATACAAACCCTGCAGATACCCACAACAACCATTATATCTCTAGGTTCAATTGTTTCTGAGAAAAGTCAACCTGTAAGGAATTTAATAATAATAATAATGTTATTTGCTTTACGTCCCACTAACTACTCTTTTACGGTCTTTGGAAACGCCGAGGTGCCGGAATTTTGTCCCGCAGGAGTTCTTTTACGTGCCAGTAAATCTACCGACGCGAGGCTGACGTATTTGAGCACCTTCAAATATCACCGGACTGAGCCAGAATCGAACCTGCCAAGCTGGGGTCAGAAGACCAGCGCCTCAACCGTCTGAGGCACTCAGCCCGGCAAAGTAAGGAATTTATAAAGTATCACACATTCATACCTTTTTTGGGCAACTGCATATTCACATAAGATGAACAGAAATAAAAAATATTGAAGTAAGCTATATGATAGACAATACAATCCATAGATTATGAATATTAGCAATGCAGTATTATAGTTCAATTGACTATATTAAACCACCTCAATTGTTTATGTAAGTTTAAAAGTAAGACATAGGCCTACTGAAATAGCTTCAGTTTTCATCATCACAGAAATGCCTCACTTTTTAATAATAATAATTTTGTGTGGCTATTTCTAGCCGAGTGCAGCCCTTGTAAGGCAGACCCTCCGATGAGGGTGGGCGGCATCTGCCATGTGTAGGTAACTGCGTGTTATTGTGGTGGAGGGATAGTGTTATGTGTGGTGTGTGAGTTGCAGGAATGTTGGGAACAGCACAAACACCCAGCCCCCGGGCCATTGGAATTAACCAATTAAGGTTAAAATCCCCGACCCGGCCGGGAATCGAACCCGGGACCCTCTGAACCGAAGGCCAGTAGGCTGACCATTCAGCCAACGAGTCGGACATTTTTTAAATAGCAAATATTGAGTGGTATAAGGAAATTGGCAGAAATTATCTAGAAGTGAAATAAAACTTTCCATCGGAGTCTGCTTATAGTTCTATAATAAAGGTATGTCAATTGATAAATGAGAGAGGAAACAACTGCTGGTGCTATTAGCTGCTGTCCTCTGAGATCTGGGTTTGATTTCCGGTACTGCCAGAGATTTAAGATTGACAGGATGGCCAGTAAAAGCCAAAAGGTACATGCAATTCACCTCCATTGGGGGGTGTGCCTGAAGAAAGCTGCACCACCTCAAGGAACCAAGGATACAAATGTACTTTATCAGAGAAAAATCCAAGATATGGGTCTCGTGAAACTTCAAATAGTTTTCATAGATATGTGCAGCATAAGGCTAAATGAGCAAATATATAAGAGATCTGCTCATTAGCAGGAATTTAGTACAACCTTCCCATAGAGAAATATTTTAGAAAGCTATTTTAAGCTTTTTAACTGTGATGTGTTCACACTGAAGTCAGTCTCTCCTACACTACCACCATTATACTAATCAAGCAATTGAAAACCTACAACCTGTTTTCCAGTCATTGACCAGGTCAGGGATGGAATGAATGAAGCAGATATAGGATAAGCAATTATGCCCACCCAAGTATGTTCAACAATATCAAGACAGTAGTACAGAAAGCATATAACTCTCACTACATGTGACCATGAAGAGAATATGAGGAATGAACTTAGGCATTCATTTAATAGTTTTGATAAAGCCAAGCACAATAGGGAGGCAACTGATTTATCAGATTTTCATTGCATAATAAATAACTAGTGTTAAATTAAAGTTTAAAACACACTACATACACTTAAAATCACCAGAAATAAGGTTCTGTTTCAACATAACATTACAGAAAGTCCTAAGAAATAAATGATTAAACATAATAGGGAGAAAACCACTCCTCAATCCTTTGCTCCTGACAGGATAATGGTGGCATTTTATGGCTTTGCTGTCCTGATTTGCTTTCTCTAAGTTTGGTAGTCTGTCACTACAAGCCTAGCCTTATGAAAATATTTTCCTACCAGGGGTTGCAACTGATCCACCCACTGGACTGGGAGTTTTTCTTGTTAACACAAGCCTTTCCAAGGTGCCCGTTCTCCTGGAAATGTGTCCAAAGAATTGCAGGTAAGCCAGGATGATCCTCTCGAGAAGTCTAATCTGGATTCCATCCAGCTTATCCAGCAAGGATGTACTGGTACAGTGTTCAGTCCAAGAAATGCGAAGAATGTGGAGAATGCATCGCTACACCCACATCTCAAAACACATTTCTCATATCTCCCTGTTTGATTGTCCAGGTCTCAGCTGGACAATTGGCAATGGGGATTTACAGGCCATATTATCTACTAGTTAACATCAGATTCTCCATAAGCATCTGTAGATCCCATTCACTAGCAGCCAGGATCAGCGTACCTAGGCTGCTGATCATCTTACCACCAATAGAAAACCTCCTTCCTAGCCCTCCAACACTTTTCTCCTTATGTGGCCAGTATAGATACTGAAGAGGATGGGTGAAAGAATGCATCCCTGTCTTGTACCACCTTTTGCTCGGAAGTTTCTAGACAATGATTGGTTGACTTGGAAAGCCACTGTGTTGTTCTGGTAAAGACTCTCAACAATTGCGACGAAGTGCTGTAGGAGTCCCGTTACAAGAAGAACGGACCAGAGGGGTGTCCATTTTACTGAGTCAAATGCCTTGGTGCAATCAACAAAGCAGAGTAAGGTTGCATCACTAGACTCACAGGCCTTTTTCACAATCTCCTAGTCATTCAAAATTTGCACTCGAGTGCCTTTTCCTGGGATACAGTCACAATGCTACTCAGCTGAAGGTTTTTCAGTCCACAGTGAATGACTTGGAGAATAATTCTGATGGCATGAGGGATGACAGCAACAATCCAGTAGTTGGAATACTCAGTTTGTGAACCTTTAATACATAGGAATGAAGACTGTGTGACACCATTCGGCCGACCAACTTCCATTCCACCAGATGGGTTTACACAGTTCCTGCCATTATGTCATCCATCCCAGGTAACTCCTGTTTCTCAGCTGACTGATAGCCTTTTCAATTTCAAACTGCTAGATAGAACAGTCCAGTTCAAAAGGTCTCTCCAGGGAGAACACAAAGAGCAATAAAGGATTCCTTTATTACTCCAGATAAAGTACAAGTATGAAGGATTATAGCCAGATAAAGTAATCAGGAAGATGTATATAAAAATTAATTACAATAATTCAAACCAAGACAATTGTAACTCGTAGATTTGTTTTTGTACAAATTACTTCTTATAAGTTTAAAATTGTACACAGTTTCATGAAGTCTGAATTAAAGGTCAATTCTAAAAGCAGTGTTTATATACAGTATATAAAATAAGTTTTGTCTGTACATCGCTCAGAATTTAAGAAGAATGGTATGTATGTACACACATACATAAGAGAACTACAATCTAGGCTATAAATAATTTTATTCACGCTGAGAGAAATGGTAGTTTAGTGGAAGGCCTAAAATTTAATTCTCAAATATTTATGTTAATAGAGGTCCAATCGATAGATACTACATAACATAAGTTATATAGAATTAAATTTCCGATCATTTATCTCTCATACATTTTTAAAGTACCAGATATGATAACGGAGATATTCATGAATTTGGATTTGTATTTCTAGTTCTACCAGTTGCTTTACGTCGCACAGACACAGATAGGTCTTATGGCAACAATCGGATGGGAAGGGGCTACGAGTGGGGCGAAGTGGCCATGGGCCTAATTAAGGTGTAGCCCCAGCGAATTTGTGTTGCCAAGTCCATATCAAAGCCAAGCAACAAGAAAATGGGTCAACAGAATTTAAATAAAATCGGTATGTAAAGGCGAGGAGCAAGGAACTACAGTCTAGGCTATAAATAATTTTATTCGCCCTGGATGAAATGGTAGTTTTGAGGAAACGCACCTAAAATTTAATTTTTTTTTACAAGTTGCTTTACGTCGCACCGACTCAGATAGGTCTTACGGCGACGATGGGACAGGAAAGGGCTAGGAGTGGGAAGGAATTGGCCATGGCCTTAATTAAAGTACAGCCCCAGCATTTGCCTGGTGTGAAAATGGGAAACCACGGAAAACCATCTTCAGGGCTGCTGACAGTGGGGTTCGAACCCACCATCTCCTGAATACTAAATACCTATGTTATTGGTCCTATCAAAAAGTACTACATAACAAAAGTTTTAGAGAATACTATTTCCCATCATTTATGTCTTATTCAGTTTTACCGTACCGACTATGATAAGAGTGGTGGTGGTTATTGTTTTAAGAGGAAGTACAAGGAGGCAATCAACCTCCTCTATATAATACTAATCACAGAAAATGGAAGGGGTCCAACACTTTGAAAAGAAAAGCAAGGGCCACAAAGAGCATGAAAATGAAAATCTACCTAGGCCTCCATACATAATACTGTTGGGGTCAGAAAAGAAAAAGAGTTGACCAAGGGAGGTCAGATAGGACAGATGAAAGTGAGGAGCCTGGCACAAGTGGAAGCAATGCCAGGACTCAGCTAAGGGCCTTGTGATCGCCAACCCACGCTCCCAAGTTCAGAGCCCCTGTGGCCTTTTTAGTCACCTCTTACGACAGGCAGGGGATGCCATGGGTGTTATTCTACCACCCTCACCCACAGGGGGACGACTATGAGAAGGGGAATTCATGAATTTAGATGAACTTAGACTCTTGTGGCTAAGTCCATATCAATGGCAAGCATTGCTGACAAAGAAATATTGTTCAATCATGTTAACTGGCAATGGTTTTTGTCAGAATTTTTTTAGGTATAAAAACACATGGTCATTGGTCTATATTGACAAGGACAATTGGGAAGATTATTATAAAAATGAGAAAAATCGTAAAGGAACGATTGCTTGAAGAATAAGACAAGAGGGGGTCACGGCAGAAAGGAGGACTCCCTTTACATTAGATGCCCTAATATCACAAAGTCGGAGGAAAACTAAATATAAAAGGTACAATATTGAAAGCTCAATAAATTGATCAACAATGGCATTACATTGACCATTCTGCTGCCACTCATTACCAATAGATGGGATTATGGTTGGATCCAGAGTATAACAGCCTACCTGAATATTAGCGGGAAGTAGCTGAGGAGTTAGATAACATTCTTCTTTAGCATGCCATTCCTCTGGTTCATAAATTTTCTGAAACTACTGGTATGTATTACACTGGTTCATCATAGTATTTGAGCTATACGATCCCTACTCTGCGGTAATGACAGGAATAAACAGTGTGCACACTTAACGGAATAATGGCAGAGGAGTGTTCACGGCTGTCTACGGCCTGGTCATTCCAGCTCTGGAACTTTGGACTGTTGATCGGCAGCGTAGTACCGTTCGTTTGATCGAGTGTTTCACATGATAGCATTGCTTTTAACTGCGACATTCCTACTGATGTCATTGTAATAACCTATGTTGATTTTAGTTGAGAAAACCACAAAGAGTCTTTCTGAGGAAATATAAAGGGAGGTGGAGAGCGAGGGTCTGCCATCACAATGAAAACTCTCCAACTTGATTGTGACTGATAGTAGGCAAGAGGGCCTGCCATTACAATGAAAATTCCCTTAACCAGTCTTCACATGAGGAAAGACCTACAGTGAATTCCCCGTCACGTTTCTGGGGTAATGTTAAGAGTTATGCAATTGAATACAATCTTACTCATAACGTGTAAACTACTTAACCTAGAATTCAGTATATAATGTAGAATTCCATGGCGAAGCATGGGTACACCAGCTAGTATAATCCTAAAGAAGCAGATACTTTCAAGGTCTTCGATGACAACTTAGGTCCCATTTTATATCTATGAAAAAAATTAAAAATTATATATAATGCTTCCGACTGCTTGCAATAACGTAGCCTTGACCCCATAATCTCTCAGAATGGCCAACATCTCTCTCCTTGTTTATCATACTCCACATCTAGATCTATGGAACATACTGTAAGCACAACCGCCTATTCCTCCTGCAGCACTTCTCAGTTACTTGGGAGGTAACCAATATTCTGGTCCTCACAGTCCCTCTGTGGTCTGAAAAGACATGGTATCCCATAAACTTACTTTCTACCATAGATCATATACACTTTTTAAATGCCTGTAAACACATTGTTCAGTATATTGATCAAAGAAATGCCTACTGTCGTTGCAAAAACCTTCTTGTTTCCTTGCTTGTAGACTGGTGCAATTATGTTTATGCTCAGTCAGAAGGTATCTTACTCAAATTCCATGCTAATCCTATTGTTTTATGAAGCAATTTTATCCCTGCCATCCATTGTGTTATTCCATTCTGGGCCTAATTTCATCTATTCCTGCTGTTTTAGAACACTGTAGTTTGTTTACCATCATCTACAATTCCCTGACTATAACTCCATTGGCATCATTGTACTCCTCCCAAAAGAACTCTGTTGTTCATACCTTCAACAGAGATTCAGTATTTCCTCTCACATTGAGAAGTCTGTCAAAATATCCAGAGATCTCCTAGGATCTGCAATTTTACCCAAAATGCTACTCATTTCCCTTCTCTCTCCTTTTCTAAGATTCCTAATTAAACTCCAGAAAGATTTCCCTGCCACCTGACCTAGCCTTTCCAAGAATTTCCACGCATCATCTTATAATTTCTTTTCGTACTCTACCGTAATTGTTATGATGTATTTTTTTTCCTCCATGTACAATTCCCTATCTACTGTACACGAGTACTAGTTTGGAGCCATTTTTTCTCTTTTCACTTTATCTTTACAAGCAACTTCATTATTCCACAAAGACTTGCACTTTTTCCATGTTTCTATGTTGTTTCTAGACATTCTCTTACATTTTAACTACAGCATATTTGTATGCCATCCATTCTCTTTCCACATCCAGAACCAGCTATATATTCTTTCACATTTCTCACAAATTGTATCCATGTACTTCTGTCAAATGTCCTTATCCTGAAAATTTTCCACCCTTATCCACCCACAGAGAGTTTTGATTTGTCATATACAGTAAAACGTATTCAAAGCAGAACTTGAATAAAGCAGAAACTTGTCCACTACGGAATATTTTCTCCGTCCCGGCGAAGCTTACGGAGTTATAATGTTCTTACTTTTGTGTAATGCAGAATCTCAACGCGGAAAAGGAAAATGAAAGAATTCTTTAAAATCTACTTGTACAATGCAGAAAATATTAGGAACTGATGTAGTCCTACATATATATTTGTGCATTTCTGATGCTGGTATGATCAATGTCATTGTTTGGAGAGAGTGATAATACGGATGGTGGAACGAGTGAAGCATCGGCAATATCAAACTTCTGTCAAGCAAGAACTTATGACGCACCACATTTTCGAATCAACTACAGGTCTTCCAGTAATGAGAAAGGCTGAGAATGACGAGATGAAGAAGCAGAAGAAGAAGATCGGAACCCACAAACAGGCCTACAGTGCTTTTGTGACGTAAAGCAATTTGCCATTACATGTAACTCTTCTACTCTTCTTGAACTAATGTACTCAGCTCAGGATTGCATTCAGAAAGACACGATTAGAACGAACAGGAAACAAGTTCCTTTGATTGATCTGTCGAAGAAAGCTTAATGTTGTGAAGTACTGTATAAGAGTTCTATGATGAAAATAAGTTTAAGGAGTGTATATCCAGTATTCTAAAATAGTATATCATTCTGTATGTAATAATGAAGCGCAGTAACAATGAACAAACCAGTATACATCAATCTCGATAGCCTAGCATCATGTGTAGGTGGATACAGGTAAGCTCTAAATAATATTTACAGTTAATGTTTACTGTTTTAAGGCAAAAAAAAAAAATGTTTTGTGTAATGCAGAAAACTTGTCTAATTCAGAAATTTGTTTTGGTCCCTTGCAATTCTGCTTTGAGCAAGTTTTACTCTACTAGTCCTAGAGATACTAAGTTCACTGCAAATCAGATAATCTGAATCATTCAAATATTCCCAAAAAATAAAAAATAAATAAAATGATACACCTATAATGATTAATGAGGAGACAAAATATAGTATACTTTTTTCACTTACCAGAAAAAAAGAATCATACGATACCATTATACTTACTTTATCTAATTTTTGCTCTAGTTGCTCAATATCATTCTCTTGCTCTTCAAGCTTTGCCCTAAAAATATTAAAAGAATATATTAATTTCGATGAATCAAACTGAAACCACAAAGTATCACAGAAAGAATGCTTACCCTAATACCTTCCCATTATTATTATTATTATTATTGTTATTTGAGGGCTATGGACATTTTAAATCATTATCCTGATGTTCCTGAAATCAATGGTCAATATTATCATACCTGAAATAGCCATATAATTGTAATTATTAGGGTTCGGCACTGACAAAGGCGCAACACAACTTTAAATAAGATGTTATTTCAATACATGCCAGGGTGTCTGGGGGAGGAAGAAAATACAAAATACGTTATCTCACAATCAATCTACAGTACTTTTGAGGTCCATGACAGAATTTATCATTGCAAGCTCACCAATGAAAATGGGCTTAAGTACATAACATGCATTCTTACCAGTCAGATCCATGATTTCCTGGCACTAGCCAAGAAAGTGAAGCAAACTTATACGTAATGAATAAGGAATAGATGGCACACAATTTTGGTGTGAACTTAATGTATGTATTCGCAAGTACACAAATGAAGTAAGGTTTTTTTACAGGGAGATTCAAAAGTCTGACACCATAGGACAACTTGGCTCTTAGTGCAAATAGCAAAATATAGAAAGGGGGGAAAATTTGATGGGGCTATTCATTCTACTAATGTGCTGGATATCTGGATATGTACCGAGCCCCTAACCTCCTTGACCACACTGAAAAAGAAAAAGAGCCCATATATGATTAACACTAAATTACTAAGCATAATGGACACACTTGGAATGTGCAATGTGCAGATGGGTCTGTTGAACACTTGCTTCTGCACCGCACAACATAGAGCAGTTAGTGTGTCTGTTGGGTGGTTCAATTCTGCACTGCGTGTACGTTTTGGACGAGTGCTTGTGTCACCAATTAACTGGGCAGCAAATGATAATGTACACAGTTCAGAGGGCAGAAATAGTTCTTATCCAAGCAGCGGGCATGAGTCAATAGGAAGCAGCAAGAGAATACTTTTTTTTTTGTTTTTTTTTGCTAGTTGCTTTACGTCGCACCAACAGAGATAGGTCTTATGGCAACGATGGGACAGGGAAGGGCTAGGAGTGGGAAGGAAGCAGCCGTGGCCTTAATTAAGGTACAGCCCCAGCATTTGCCTGGTGTGAAAATGGGAAACCACGGAAAACCATTTTCAGGGCTGCCGACAGTGGGGTTCGAACCTACTATCTCCCGAATACTGGATACTGGCCGCACTTAAGCGACTGCAGCTATCGAGCTCGGTCAAGAGAATACTACAGGCGACATCGAGATTAATCTAAGTCGTAGGACTCCACTATTGGGCAATTACTGAAATGTACCGATACCTTCAGGATGGCCATGTACAGCAACAGGGGAGTTAAAATCAGCTCACGTACTGGAGAAGATGGTAGTCAGTCTAACATGGTCAACAAAGAAGGTGACACAGGAGGGTGGTATCAGTCAAGCTTCCGTGTCCCAACTACTATCTTTCAATCATTTACATCCCTACTGCTTGTATTTTGTGCAATGTGATGACACTGACAAATGTGTGCTGTTCTGTAAGTGGTTCGAAGAAAGGCATCGATATCAGTGTAACCTTCCAGCTGATATTTTGTTCAGCGATGAATCCTGTTTACTTGAAAAAGACAATGAACAGCCATAACACCGTGCATTGGGCAGAAGAAAACCCCATCTAGTAGCAGAGGCACATCATCAGACAGACCCAAGGTTAAATATATGGTGTGATATCTATGGGGATGTTCTCATTGGCTCCATATTTCTAAATGACAGGCTTACTGATGAAAGATACAAACAGCATCGAGGTTATACTGTAGCCCTGGTGCAAAGACAGAGGTTTTTCTTTCAACAGGAAGGAGCACACCTGCACTTCTGACGAGCAGTCTGCCAGTGGTTGGATAAGGTTATTCCTCGACGGTGAATTGGTTCATGGGGTCCAGTGGAATAGCCACCTAAATCGCCAGATCTATGCCACTAGACTATTTCCTCTGTGGGCACCGCAAGTCTACTTTCTACACCAACAGGCCCAGAACACTAACGACACTGTAGGACAATATCACAAGAGTCTCTGCAGAAATAACACCTGAGAGGTTAAAGAATGTGCCACTTTGCTATTTGCTTTACGTCCCACTGACACAGATAGGTCTTATGGCAACGATGGGACGGGAAAGGCCTAGGAATAGGAAGTGGCCGTGGCCTTAATAAAGGTACAGCCCCAGCATTTGCTTGGTGTGAAAATGGGAAAACCATCTTCAGGGCTGCCAACAGTGGGATTCGAACCCACTATTTCCCAGATGCGAGCTCACAGCTGCGCGCCCCTAACAGCACGGCCAACTCGCCCGGTTAAGAAATGTGTGCAGCATTTATCATCGCATTTAGATGTGCAGTCTGCAGAGTGAAAATCAATTTGAACAGCTTCTCTGTTAGTGTGCATACTGAGCAAATAATGGGACATTGACCAAGTGCAGTGGTACATGTGTTTCAGTTTGTCACTATCTGATCTGTAGTGAACTAAGTATCTCTAGGCCTAGGGTAGAGAAAGTGAAATCTGTCTGCAAACGAATAAGGGTAGAAAATCTCCAGGACGAGGAAATTAGAAGTACATGGATATGATTAGTGAGAAGTTTTGAACAGTGGACAGTAAGCAGGTAAAGGATATAGAAAGAGAATGGGTGGCATATAGGGATGCTGTAGTAGAAACAGCAAGGGAATGCCTAGGAACGTCTGTGTGTAAACGTAAAAAGAAGGCTTATCAGAAGTGGCTCCAAACAAGGGCCAATGCAGACAGGGAATTGTATGTAAATGAAAGAAACAGAGCGAAACAAATAGTTGTTGAAATCAAAAAGAAGTCATGGGAAGATTTTGGTAATAACCTGGAAAGGCTATGTCAAGCAGCAGGGAAACCTTTCTGGACAGTAATAAAGAATCTTAGGAAGGGAGGGAAAAAGGAAATGATCAGTGTTTTGAGTAATTCAGATGAACTCATAACATATCCCAGGGAATCACTGGACAGGTGGAGGGAATACTTTGAAAATCTTCTCAACGTAAAAGGAAATCTTCATGGTGGTGTCGTGAACAAGCAAGTTCATGGGGAGAAAGAAAATGATGTTGGTGAAATTTCGCTTTAGGAAGTGGAAAGGATGGTAAATAAATACCATTGTCATAAAGCAGCAAGAATAGATGAAATTAGACCTGAAATGGTGAAGTATAGTGGGAAGGCAGGGATGAAATGGCTTCATAGAGTAGTAAGATTAGCATGGAGTGTTGGTAAGGTACCTTCAGATTGGACAAAAGCAGTAACTGCACCTATCTACAAGCAAGGGAACAGGAAGGATTGCAACAATTATCGAGGTATCTCATTGATTAGTGTACCAGGCAAAGTATTCACTAGCATCTTGGAAGGGAGGGTGCGATCAGTCATTGAGAGGAAGTTGGATGAAAACCAGTGTGGTTTTAGACCATAGAGGGGCTGTCAGTATCAGATTTTTAGTATGCGCCAGGTAATTGAAAAATGTTACGAGAGGAATAGACAGTTGTGTTTATGTTTCGTAGATCTAGAGAAAGCATATGACAGGGTACCCAGGGAAAAGATTTTCGCCATACTGGGGGACTATGGAATTAAGGGTAGATTACTGAAATCAATCGAAGGATTTTATGCTGACAATTGGGCTGCAGTGAGAATTGATGGTAGAATGAGTTCTTGGTTCAGGGTACTTACAGGGGTTAGACAAGGCTGTTATCTTTCACCTTTGCTGTTCGTGGATCATCTGCTGAAAGGTATAAAGTGGCAGGGAGGGATTCAGTTAGGTGGAAATGTAGTAAGCAGTCTAGCCTATGCTGACAACTAAATTGATGTCAGTAGGTAAGAAATTCAACAGAATTGAATGTCAGATTGGTGATACAAAGCTGGAACAGGTAGAACATTTTAAGTATTTAGGTTGTGTGTTCTCCCAGGATGGTAATATAGCAAGTGAGATTGAATCAAGGTGTAGTAAAGCTAATGCAGTGAGCTCGCAGTTGCGAACAACAGTGTTCTGTAAGAAGGAAGTCAGCTCCTGGACAAAACTATCTTTACATTGGTCTGTTTTCAGACCAACTTTGCTTTACGGGAGCGAAAGCTGGGTTGACTCAGGATATCTTATTCATAAGTTAGAAGTAACAGACATGAAAGTAGCGAGAATGATTTGTGGTACAAACAGGTGGGAACAATGGCAGGAGGGTACTCGGAACGTGGAGATAAAGACTAAGTTGGGAATGAACTTGATGGATGAAGCTGTAGGCATAAACCGGCTTCGGTGGTGGGGTCATGTGAGACGAATGGAGGAGGATAGGTTACCTAGGAGAATAATGGACTCTGTCATGGAGGGTAAGTGAAGTAGAGGGAGACCGAGATGGTGATGGTTAGACTCAGTTTCTAATGATTTAAAGATAAAAGGTATAGAACTAAATGAGGCCACAGCACTAGCTGCGAATAAAGGATTGTGGTGACGTTTAGTAAATTCACAGAGGCTTGCAGACTGAATGCTGAAAGGCAATATGGTCTATAATGATAATGTATGTATGTATATACAATATTTACATCACTAGATGGAGCAATAAACAACTCACTGAGATAAATTTAGTGAAAAAAGGTTTATATAAAACATAATTGAATCCAAAAAATATGCTAAACCTAATATGAAAAGAAAAGAAAAAAATGATACAGACAGAAACGAAACAATAAGTGCTAATAGTGAGGTTGCGGACCTCTTAAACTAAATATTTTTAGTTTGATAACAATTCAAAAACAGGACGAAATCACTATGTTGAAAATTCAGGCTGACAGTCTGTCTTTGTAGAAACACCATCCCACGAATGGCAAGGAGGGGAGCGAAAAGGTTGAGAAATGACGTTTTAGAGGAGACAACTTGCCAGGTGAAATGTATGCGATAAGTGATGGGAAAACAATGAATTTATAATTTTAGAACAGCAGCATTCTCAATTTCTTCTCAGTTTAGTGGTCTCCTTCTCGAAGATTATTTCCAATATTGGCTGGGTGTGTTTGCCTTATTTTAAACAGTCAGGAGGGCAGCGACAAAATTGAGAAGCTGTGTTAGAGAAGTAACAGGTGCTTGGTAAACTGTAAGTGACCATAGTGGAAACCGCCAATGAAGTTCCAATCTGTAATGGAAAAAACGAGGTTGTGTGATAAACTTGGGCTGATAAGTAAGAAGTGTAAAATTGTTGTGAAGAAAACGTTAAACTTACGGTACTTAAAAGGTGGTTGTCCTCTCAAAGTTAACGGTCCCTTTTGTATGATCGAGTCTATTGTTGGCTCAGCTGTGTTTGCGAGGATGGAAGGAGCGCAGGGGGAAGGGGATGCAGGGCTGGTGGGGAGAGGGTGGGGTGGGGACGGGGGAGTAGTGGTGAGTTGGAGAGATGGAGGCGGGGTTTGTTTTTATTATAGAAGTTCTGACAAATGCATGGAATGAATGTTTCAAGTAGACTGTTCTTTTTTCGTTGATTTCATTGCAATTTAATATTTTTTACAGAAAACAACTTCATAACCTCTAAAAAAGATCCAACTAATAAAATAAAGAGAGAAAAACCATAATTAAGAAAATTTCATTTTGTTTAATGACCTTGAAAAATCCAAAATGGTCATTACGAATCCGAAGCTTCCCACAGCAAAAGCGCTACCCAAGATCCATAAAGCAGACATCCCCATAAGACCCATTATCAATTTCAGAAATAGTCCAACCTATGAGGTATCTCAGTTCATTCACAAATTCTTCAAATCACACTATCGTTTTCAAGCCAACACATCAGTAAATAATTCCAGAGAATTTTGCAATAAAATTAAACACTTTAATTTATCCAAACACCACACTCTTCTTTCATTTGATATTACTAACATGTATGCTAATGTGCCCATTAACCACACAATACAAGTGATCAAAAACAATCTTTCCAAATTCAGCAATTTAACTATAGGTGAAATAGATGAATTTATTCGGATTCTGTAGTTTACATTGAATAACAATTTCTTCACTTTCAATAATGTCATTTACTAACAGATAGGTCTTCCCATGGGTTCACCAGCTTCAGGGATCCTTGTTGATATTTACATCGATCATTTAGAACATTCCCACATCATTGGTAAGATTAATGGCATTCAACACTGGACACGCTTTGTGTAACACAGTAGGCCTACTTGAATTTCTCAACTCCACTGACCCACGTATAAAATTCATCATAGCGTCAGAAAAAAATAAAGCCCTCTATCACCTGGACTTAACCATTATGCACAACTGCAACAACACTTTATCCTTTAATATATACAGGAAACTCACCCACACCATCAATACCATCCAACAAACTTCTGTGCCCTCAGACTTATATAAGAAAGCAGCTTACAATAGCATGGTACTCAGAGCATTAACTGTTCCCTTATCTTGCAAGAATTACAAAAAAGAAATTAATTTACAATATTGCAGAACACAACATTCAGTAGAACCTTCATCAGCATTATCATCAATAGACATAAGAGCAGAACCAAGACTACCCTAGAAAAAGATTCCACTTCTAAAGGAAAGTTTTCCACATTCACTTTCAATAATAGTAGCATTTACCAAATTTCTAATATTTTTAAAGAACACAACTTCAAAATAGCATTTAGAACATCCCACACCAACTCATTTTCAATCCACACAGTGTCAACAATAACAATAATAACATTAATAATAGATATTTGAACTCCGGAATTTACAAATTAGAATGCCAATCCTGTAATTCCAGCTATGTAGGTCAAACAGGCCGCAATTTTGTCATAAAATGCGCCGAATATCGCAACGCTCCCAAATATAATTGTTTTTCAGCTATGAGTGAACATCATAAAGCATCCAGCCACAAACACACATCAATAGATAAAGATCTTAAGATCTTGCATTATAAGCCAAAAGGCACCTTACTCAATGTTCTAGAGAGCATCCACATCGATTTAGATCAGTTTATGAACCTCTCTCACAATTTATATGAAATCAACCAAAAAAAGAACATTCTACTTCAAACATTAATTTCATATATTTGTCAGAACTTCTGTAATAAAAACAAACCCCGCCTCCATCTCTCCAACTCACCACCACTCCCCACCACCCATGCATCCTCCTTCCCCCTCCGTTCCTCCCATCCTCGCAAACACAGCTGAGCCAACAATAGACTCGATCTTACGAACGGGACCGTTAACTTTGAGAAGGCCAGGCCGGTTCGAGAGGACAACCATCTTTTAAGTACCGTAAGTTTAACGTTTTCTTCACACCCATTTTACACTTTTCACTTATCAGCCCAAGTTTCTTGCACAACCTTGTTTTCTCCATTACAGATTGGAACTTCATTGACGGTTTCCACTATGGTCACTTACAGTTTACCAAGCACCTGTTAGTTCTCTAACACAGCTTCTCAATGTTGTCGCTGCCCTCCCAACCATTTAAAATAAGGCAAACACACCTAGCTAAGAAGGGGACCGCTAAACTGAGAAGAAATTGAGAATGCTATTATTCTAAAATTTTAAATTCATCGGCATTTTTCCATCACTTATCACATTTCACTAGGCACATTGTCTTCTCTAAAATTTGGTTTCTCAAGCTTTTTCGCTCCCCTCCTTGCCATTCGTGGGATGGTGTTTCTACAAAGACAGACTGTCAGCCTGATTTTTCAACACAATGCTTTTGTTCTGTTTTTGAATTGTTATCAAACTAAAAAAATTTAGTCTAAGAGGTCCACAACCTCACTATTAGCAATTATTGTTTCGTTTCCGTCTGTATCATTTTTTTTTCTTTTCGTATTAGGTTTAGAAAATTTTTTGGATTCAATTATGTTTTATATTAACCTTTTTTCACTGAATTTGTCTCAGTGAGTTATTTATTGCTCCATCTAGTGATGTAAATACTGTATATTGTTATTATTTCTGTCTGTTTCTTTTGTTTTTTCATTAGTTCCTGCATTATGTTTTTAGTGCATTTTTACCTTGTATTATGTAGATTGCATTAACCCTCCCTTATTTCACTGAAGATGGCTCAAACGAGTCGAAACATGTTTGAATTTTATTGCTCCATCTAATGATGGAATTATGTTTTGTACTAAATTTGGAGGATACATTTAATTTTTTCATTTGTATAGTGAAAACCGTTAATACAGAATGATTCTAATATCCTGTAATGGTAATGCCATCCATGCAGGCAAGAAAGCTAACCTTTATTGCAATCTCAAAATAAAGGTTGCCTAATTAGGGCAAGACTTACGTTTCTTGAAAAAATTCTTGATCTAACTTAACCCCCACATTTTTTAAATTCACCAAGAAAACTCATAGGAAGACACCAAAAACTTGCGACTCAACTTAAAACCGATAAAATTTGGATTAAAGACGAAGTCAAATTTCTCCATAAAAAGAAATCTCTTCTGAACCACAAACTATATGAAACTCATTTAGAAGTTTCCACTCTCCCTTGCCCCCTCGAATGGACGTCCTTTCAATGACATGTCACTAACAAACTTAACCTTACTTTGTTAAAGAAACAAAACACACTTGACAAAAAGTGGAATACTCCTTCAGAAACAACACTTAGCAAACATAACATCCCAAACAACATAAAGCCAAATGATTTTCAGCAAGCTGTAGTAAACATAAGTAAAATCAATCTCGATGCCAATGATTTTGATGCGCTAAGCAAGGGACCCAAACATAATTGGGGTAATCCTTCTAACCATGATATTTAATTTCCACCATAGCTTAATCAGAATTACCCATTAATAAATTACCCATAAACATACAAGAAGAGGTCCGATATGAATTCAAATGCAAGCTATCTTCTATCCTTAATCAACAACAAACCATTAAACCCAACAAAGAAGACATAGCTAAAATTCACAAACTAAAGAAAAAGTCATACACAATGACATAATAATAACGAAAGCCGACACAGGGAACATTACCGTAATCATGGATAAAAGTGACTGTATCAAAGCACAAACTTTTTTTACAGAAAACAACGTCATAACCTCTAAAAAAAGGATCCAACTAATAAAATACAAAGAGACCTAAAAACCATAATTAAGAATGTTTTGTTTTTGTTTAATGACCATGAAAAATCCAAAATGATCATTATGAATCCAAAGCTTCCGACAACAAAAGTGCCACTCAAGGTCCATAAAGAAGACATCCCCATAAGACCCATTATCAATTTCAGAAATAGTCTGACCTATGAGGTATCTCGGTTCATTCACAAATTCCTCAAATCACACTATCGTTTTCAAGCCAATACATCAGTAAAGAATTCCACAGAATTTTGCAATAAAATTAAACACTTTAATTTATCCAAACACCACACTCTTCATTCATTTGATATTACTAACATGTATGCGAATGTGCCCGTTAACAACACCATACAATTGGTCAAGAACAATCTTTCCAAATTCAGCAATTTAAGTATAGGTGAAATATATGAAATTATTCAGATTCTGAAGTATACATTGAATAA
The DNA here is from genome assembly GCF_040414725.1 of Anabrus simplex. Taxonomy (NCBI): domain Eukaryota; kingdom Metazoa; phylum Arthropoda; class Insecta; order Orthoptera; family Tettigoniidae; genus Anabrus; species Anabrus simplex. The sequence continues at coordinate 805,906,704 of NC_090266.1, forward strand.
CAATTTCTTCACTTTCAATGTCATTTACCAACAGATAGGTCTTCCCATGGGGTCACCAGCTTCAGGGGTCCTTGCGGATATTTACATCAATCATTTACAACATTCTCACATCATTGGTAAGATTAACGGCATTCAACATTGGACACGACTGGTAGATGATATGTTTGTTATTTTAGACTCCCATGTTACTAACAGCAACACAGTACTTGAATTTCTCAACTCCACTGCCCCACATATAAAATTCACCATAGAGTCAGAAAACAATAAAGCCCTCAATTACCTCGACTTAACCATTATGCACAACTTCAACAACACTTCATCCTTTAATATATACAGGAAACCAGTGGCGTATGCTGGGATTAAGACATGGGCTACCACCAGACTTAGGTTACCGCTTTTCGATGGTTGGTTTAGTGAACGTCAAGCCTTCAGCGTTTTGAGCTGTAGCCAGTGGCCAACGGAGAAGCCTGTTGTATTGTCAAGGCTGCTTCACAGGCTACTGCCCCGGCCTCTGCTACTGCCAATGCTCAACTCCTGATCAGTGGAGATGGTAGCCTAAGGTTTAGCAAATGAAAGTCCAGCTTATGACTAAACGGATAGAATGTTCGCCTTTGGTCCAGATGGTCCCAATTCAGTTTCCAGAATCAACCCCCTCATACTGTTAATTACCCTGGCTTGGGGACTGGGTGTTTATGACGTCTTCGCCATTCATTTTTATCCCCATTAGGTCAACGCCAAGCCAATATAGATCCCATGATCCATCACATACATTTCTTCTGGCACGTTGTCTCCTCTCAAACTTTGTTTCTCAAGCTTTTTCGCTCCCCTCCCAGCCATTCGTGGGATGGTGTTTCTACAAAGACAGACTGTCAGCCTGTATTTTCAACACAGTGATTTCATCCTGTTTTTTAATTATCAAACTAAAAAAATTTTAGTCTAAGAGGTCCACAACCTCACTATTAGCACTTATTGTTTCGTTTCCGTCTGTATCATTTTTCTTTTCTTCTTAGTTTTAGCACATATTTTGGATTCAATAATGTTTTATATTAACCCGTTTCACTGAATTTGTCTCAGCGAGTTATTTATTGCTCCATCTAGTGATGTAAATATTGTATATTGCTATTGTTTTTATTTCTGTCTGTCTCTTTTGGTTTTTCATTTGTGCCTTCATTATGTTTTTAGCACTTTTTAGCTTGTATTATGTAGATTACCTACTTTAAACACCCCCCCCCCATTTCACTGAAGATGGCTCAAACGAGTCGAAACATGATGAAATTTTATTGCTCCATCTAATAATGGAGTTATGTTTTGTATTGAATTAGGAGGATACATTAAATTGTTTTCCTTTTTATAGTGAAAACCGTCAATACGGAATGATTCTAATATCATGTAAACGACAGATCATGGAAGACTACTGGTGTAAATGGACTAGACAGAAAAATGACTGAATGGGTGGCTACATTTCTAGAAAACAGAAGTCGGAGAATTAGAGTAGGTGCAGTATTATTTGTTCCTGTAACGATTAAGTGGGATGGGGGGAGGGAGACAGGGTCCTGCAGAGCAGTATTACTGGACCATAATGTTTTCTTATCTATATAAATTAAATGAATAAAGAACTGGAATCACAGGTAAGATGATGATGTACTGTACAGAGTAGTAAATAAGTTACAGCATTGCGAGCAACTGTAAAACAAGCTTGACAATATTGTGGATGGAGAGAGGACAAGGTTTGTCGTTTCTTTTTTTGCAAGTTGCTTTTACGTCGCACAGACACAGACAGGTCTTACGGCGACTATGGGACAGGGAGGAGCTAGGAGTGGAAAGGAAGCAGCCGTGGCCTTAATTGCCTGGTGTGAAAATGGAAACCACGGTAAACCATCTTCAGTGCTGCCGACAGTGGAATTCGAACCCACTATCTCCCGAATACTGGATACTGGCCACAATAAAGCGACTGCAGCTATCGAGCTCGGTACAGACAATGGTATGATGGTAAACAGGATGAAAAGTCAGGTTGTAAATTTCACTAAGGGGAAAAGTCCTCTCAGTTTTAATTACTGTGTTGATAGGGTCGCTGTATGATAAGGAATGACCTTCACTGGGGTAATCACATTAATGAGGTTGTAAATAAAGGTTATAGACCTTTTCGTATGGTTAAGAGAGCATTTAGGGGCTGTAGTAAGGTTGTAAGGGAGAGAGCATGGTAAGTCCCTGATAAGACCCCAATTAGAGTATGATGCCAGTGTATGGAACCCACACCAGGATTACTTGATACAAGAACTGGAAAGGATGCAAAAGAAATCAGCAAGATTTGTTCCGTGTGATTTCCAACAAAAGAGTAGCGTTACAAAAATGTTGCAGACTTTGGGCTGGGAAGATTTGGGAGTAAGGTGATGAGCTGCTTGACTAAGCAGGATGTTCTGCGTTGTCAGTGGAGGAATTGGGTGGAACAACATCAGTAGACAAATATTAAAGGTAGAAAAGATCATGATACAAAGATAAAGTTGGAATTCAAGAGGACAAAGTGGGACAAATATTCATTTATAGGGAGAGGACTTAGAGAATGAAATAATTTATCATGAGAAATATTCAATAAATTTTCAAGTTCCCTGAAATCATTTAAGAAAAGACTTGGTTAACAAATGATACGGAATCTGCCACCTGAGTGACAGTCCAAAATGCAGATCAGTGATTACTGCTTGCTTTCAATTGCCCGACACCACGAGGAAGACGAAGTTACTCGGTATAATCAGTGCACAGTACAAAATTATCTTAGGCTCCACTGAATATAACCATAGTGCTTAAGTTACTCTAAAACCTCTCTGACATTCTGTTACAAGTTTGTAAGGAGCATATAAAAGCGTTTCAATGTCACAGAGAATGCTCAAGGTTGCAGGATTGAATTGCAGCAGAGATAGTAAACATTTAAAAGTACTTAAATGTAAGATTTCCTGGTACTTTAAAGAACCTCTCATCAAGGAATATTGCAGGCACTTCAGAGTCTCTTGCAACTGACAGAAGTTGATGGGACATTAAACATAAAGCATGGTTATAATCATTAATATTTTATTAAGAAGCAATGAACACTACCAACAATGCAGTATACTTTCTTGTTTTTTTCTTCCAATTTAACAGACTTGAGACATCTTGGCAAATAACCCTGTCTACCAAGAATTCAAGCAAGCTTGCAGTTTTACATGACTGTTGATATCATGATTATAGCCATGGTACCTCCAGTTTTATGTGGAATCTAAACCACAGTTACATGAATTCTCATTTTAAAAATTCCACATTGCATCGACCAGGATTTGAAACACAGCCACCTTGCTGAGAAGGCAGTAACAATGCCACTCAGCCCCCTACCAACAGTTTGAGAGTTGCCATTTATCATGTCCGTTTCTCATCTGAGCAGTGTAGTCTTTCTTTCGAACTCAAGAAAATTGCCTTTTTCCCTTTTAATTTCCGTGAAGGTATGAATGCTTAGCCTGACTTCATTGAATATGTATTTAAGTTTAATACTCTTACCAATATCTACCTAGTAGAGTGGTAGTGCACTTTAATGCACTATAGCTATGGAGCCAAGCTCTGCATTTGGGAGACTAGAGACTTCAAACCACACAGTTGGCCATCCTGATAATGTTTTTCTGTGGTTTACCATTTTCACTTCCAGGCAAGTACCGAGACAGTTCCTATTCATAGGCCACAGCCCATTTCTTCCACCTACTTATCCAAATTCATTCACCATCTTTCATTTCATCTTCATTAGCTCCTCAACTGAGGTTTGTGACAGGAAGGACATCCAGCTATAAAAATATGCCATGTCATTTCATCTCATCTCACTTCTTCCCTGACTGAGTATCGGGGAACAGGACTAATAATTAGACTTACCAGTATCAGAGGGGTCATTCACTGTACATGTTCTAATATTACTGTACTGTATACAGAAAATACAGAAATGTTTATGAATAATTCCACATCATATGAATGAATTATTTAGGTAGAGGGACACAGGAATTTGCAGCCCACAAAAGCAGTTGATATCTGTCTTAGTGCTTTGAATACTACGAGGTTCTAATGCCTGCTTATAGCTTTAGACCGAGCAAGTTGGCCATGCAGATAGGGTTGCACAACTGTGAGCCTGCATTCAGGTTTGAGCCCCACTGTCGGCAGTCCTGAAGATGGTTTTCCATGGTTTCCCATTTTCGCACATGGAAAATGCTGGGACTGTACCTTAATTAACGACATGGACGCTTCCTTCCTACTCTAGCCCTTTCCTATCCCATCGTCGCCATAAGAACTATCCGTGTCAGTGATATGTAAAGCAAACTGTAAAAAAAAATTATATTTTATAAAGAGAATATAACCATACACCTAAGTGCAATTAAAACAGTCTTTTTACAGAAATACCTATTTCACATTAAATAACACCTTTAGCTCTGTAAGTTTATAAGATATAAAGTGAGAGTTGCTATATAAACTCTAGGCACAAAGGAAGATATTATGGTTAATTTGATGTGTCACCTTTTACCATACTGCATTGCACTGGATTGCATTGTTGGATGCGCTTGTGAACGGTCGGCTGTTGAGAGCTCTTGCATTATTGTAGTGATAAAGTAGTTAAAACCTACTGAAATTGTTTAATTTTGTGTGTGTGTGTGTGTGTGTGTGTGTGTGTGATCCATTTAGTGCTGTTTATATATTGGTGTTTAGTGCTTGTTGGTAGAAATTGGGAGTAGTGATATTTATTTGAATTTTATAACAAGTAATTCATTTCGTGTTCAGTAGATTACATTTTCTAGGTTAAGTAGGCTAGCTAGGTGTACCTTGTTTCGAATTTAGGTTTAGGAAATACTTAGGTAATAATATTAAGTTAATTTTTTTTAAAATTAAATATCTGTAGGCTTGTTGGTATAATACAAAGGCAGATTATCATAAGGAGTTGTAACTCATTGTAACTTCCGCCGCAACTTTTCCGGTATTCGTATAGATATCCGTTCAAACTATCACAAAGGTGATAATTTATTAGATTAAATAACACAATACGCCTGTAAACTTCGATTTAAAAAGAAGTTAAAGACAATACACTGGATAATTACGGTACTTACCAGTTTTTGGATTGTTGACGATTGTTGCTACATGCACATGGTAGTTGTGTAAATAAATACAAAATCAGCTGATTACTTTATTCCGATAATTTGTAGCCTAAGTTCCCTGCATACTTTGTCCTTTCCACCTTTGTTTAATCATCGAGTAAAAGTTAATAATAAAATTCCTATATGCCAATAATAGTGCAGTTCAAGCCCCTGTAGTACACAAGTAATATCTTATCAGAATTCAGCGTGCTTATTTAATTATTGTAAAATATTTATGTAGTATAGTAGAGGTATCTGTAGAAACTCTCTTACTAAAATTTGGTTGCTGTAATTAGGATAGGCTTAAATGTTTGCCATACTGGGGGACTATTAAAATCAATCAAAGGCATTTATGTTGACAATTGGGCTTCAGTGAGAATTGATGGTAGAATGAGTTCTTGGTTCAGGGTACTTACAGGAGTTACACAAGGCTGTAATCTTTCACCTTTGCTGTTCGTAGTTTACATGGATCATCTGCTGAAAGGTATAAAATGGCAGGGAGGGATTCAGTTAGGTGGAAATGTAGTAAGCAGTTTGGCCTATGCTGACGACTTGGTCTTAATGGCAGACTGTGCCGAAAGCCTGCAGTCTAATATCTTGGAACTTGAAAATAGGTGCAATGAGTATGGTATGAAAATTAGCCTCTCGAAGACTAAATTGATGTCAGTAGGTAAGAAATTCAACAGAATTGAATGTCAGATTGGTGATACAAAGCTAGAACAGGTCGATAATTTCAAGTATTTAGGTTGTGTGTTCTCCCAGGATGGTAATATAGTGAGATTGAATCAAGGTGTAGTAAAGCTAATGCAGTGAGCTCGCAGTTGCGATCAACAGTATTCTGTAAGAAGGAAGTCAGCTCCCAGACGAAACTATCTTTACATCGGTCTGTTTTCAGACCAACTTTGCTTTACGGGAGCGAAAGCTGGGTGGACACAGGATATCTTATTCATAAGTTAGAAGTAACAGACATGAAAGTAGCAAGAATGATTGTTGGTACAAACAGGTGGGAACAATGGCGGGAGGGTACTCGGAATGAGGAGATAAAGGCTAATTTAGGAATGATCTCGATGGATGAAGCTGTACGCACAAACCGGCTTCGGTGGTGGGGTCATGTGAGGCGAATGGAGGAGGATAGGTTACCTAGTAGAATAATGGACTCTGTTATGGAGGGTAAGAGAAGTAGAGGGAGACCAAGACGACGATGGTTAGACTCGGTTTCTAATGATTTAAAGATAAGAGGTATAGAACTAAATGAGGCCACAACACTAGTTGCAAATCGAGGATTGTGGCGACATTTAGTAAATTCTCAGAGGCTTGCAGACTGAACGTTGAAAGGCATAACAGTCTATAATGATAATGTATGTATGTATGTATGTAGAATTGTGTAATTCTTGTGTATTCCTTTCGGTATTCAGTAATTAACAGCAGTTTTTATCCTGTTAGGGTGTTGTACGATAAAAATAGAGTACAACTAAATAGTATTGTAGTGAAGTCGTATATTAATTACCTTATTGCCGTGTGATCTTCAAGTACTATCCCAGAGAATATTTCCCTCCGTTCAATTTTTTGCACGTAACTTATCTTATTTTTCCTTTCTTTCATTTTTTCCGTAAAGAATGTCTAAGGAGTGCAAGTGTAGGAACTGTGGGTGTGGCAAGGCATTGAGGGGTATAAGAGAGGAGTTGGAGGGTTTGAGGGAGATAATTAGGATTCTCACAGAAGACAGGAAGGAAGATAGGCCTCCCTCAAACAATGTACAGGTTACAGTAGGTGTACAAGAAGGAGGGGAAGGAAAGGGGGGAATTGTATAAGACAGGTGGTCAAACGTTCTAAGGGAAAGGAGATTGCAGGCTAAGGGCTCTATTCACGATAAGAATTCAGGACAGATGTCAGTGAGAAATCAGTACGAGTCACTCCAGGTAGAACAACAGAGGGAAGATGAGGAACAGGGAACTGTTGCTGAGATGTGTGTAAGTACGAGGAAGGGAAGAGGTAGGAAAAGGAAATTTGGAGTAGAGGATAGGAAAAGGTGGAACAGTCATGGGAAGGAGAAAGGAGCGAAGGAAGTAGCTTCTGCAGCTATCAGGAAAGATAGGGCTGACCAGGAGGGGACGGGATCAAATGAGGTGGGTACGGTTGAGGCTCTGGTCATGGCGGATTCCATCGTTAGACATGTGGGGAAAGTGTGTGGAGGAACGGGAACCAGGGTAAAGTGATATCCAGGAATTAGGTTGAGGCAGATGTTGAGAAAAGTAGAAGAGGAGAAGGGGAAGAAGAAGGTAGTAGTGTTTCATGCTGGTACCAACAACGTTAGGCAAGCTGGTATAAGTACCAACATAGAGGGAGATGTGTGGAATCTGGTAAATGCAGCACGGGTGAAGTTTAAGGAAGAAGACATTGTTATCAGTGGAATAATGTGTAGGAGGGATACTGACGGGAGGGTGATTGGGGATTTAAATGAGACTATGGAGTGGGTATGTGGGAAACTGGCAGTGAAATTTCTAGATCCTAATGGGTAGGCAGGAGATAGGGATCTGCGCTCAGATGGCCTTCACTTAAACCGCAATGGTACGTATAAGTTAGGAAATTTGTTTGGAACGGTAATAGGGAGGTACATTCAGGCAAACGGAGTGGCCTAGGGAGTGGTGATAAGGGAACAGGGAACTGGAAATCAAGTAGGGATGACATAAAAAGTTTAGTGTTGAACTGTAGAAGTATTGTAAAGAAAGGAATAGAATTAAGTAATTTAATAGATACAGTATATATTTACCAGATATTGTCATAGGAGTTGAATCATGGCTGAGAAATGATATAATGGATGCAGAAATTTTCTCACGGAACTGGAGAGTGTATCCCAGAGATAGGATAGGAATGACAGGAGGGGGAGTATTCATTCTGGTGAAAGAAGAATTTGTAAGCTATGAAAAAGTTAAAGATGACAAACACAAAATTCTTGGTGTAAGGATCATTTCTAAAGATAATAGGCAACTTGATAACTTTGGAGGGTACAGACCGGGAAAGCGTAGCGCTGACACGGATTCAGAATTATCTGATAAGATAATCAGCTATGTGGGAAACGACATGGAAAGGAATGCAATTGTAGCCGGAGATCTGAATTTACCACATGTCAATTGGGAAGGAAATGCAAACAACACGAAGCATGAACAACAAATGGCAAATAAGTTAATATGGGAAGGCCAGGTGATTCAGAAAGTGATAGAACCAATTAGAGGGAAAAATATCCTGGATGTGGTGCTGGTAAAACCAGATGGGCTCTATAGAGAAACCGAAGTAATAGATGGTATTAGTGATCATGAAGCTGTTTTTGTCGTAGTTAAAAATAAATGTGATAGAAATGAAAGTCTTAAAAGTAGGACTATTAGGCAGAACCATATGGCTGATAAAGCAGGCATGAGGCAGTTTTTAAAAAGTAATTATGATCGGTGGAAAACGGTAAATAAGAATGTAAACAGACTCTAGGATGGGTTTAAACCAATTGTTGAGAAATGTGAAAACAGGTTTGTACCTTTAAAGCTGGTAAGGAATGGTAAAGACCCACCTTATTATAATACAGAAATAAAGAAACTAAGAAGGAGGTGCAGATTGGAAAGAAATAGAATTAGCTGTGGAAGTAAGGAGAAATTGAAGGAACTTACTAGGAAATTGAATCTAGCAAAGAAGGCAGCTAAGGATAACATGATGGCAAGCATAACTGGCAGTCATACAAATTTTAGTGAAAAATGGAAGGGTATGTATACGTATTTTAAGGCAGAAACTGGTTCCAAGAAGGACATTCCAGGAATAATTAATAAAGGAGAGTGTGTATGCGAGGATCTTCAAAAGACAGAAGTATTCAGTCAGCAGAATGTAAATTGTCAGTTACAAAGAAAATGTCCAGATAGAGGAGGTGACTAATGCTAAAGAAGTATTAAAATTTACATATGATAACAATGATATTTACAATGTATGTATGTATGTATGTATGTATGTATGTTCAGTCATCAGCAAAGAAGGCAGGTAAGAATAACATGGATGCAAGCATAATTGGCAGTCATACAAATTTTAGTGAAAAATGATTGATTGATGTTTGTTATTTAAAGGGGCCTAACATTGAGGTCATTGGCCCCTAATGGTACGAAATGAGACAAAATGATATGACAACTTAGAAGTCCAAAATCTTCCACTGACCAGAATTCAAAGCATGAGGATGAAGAATGAATGGATGGACGGATATGAATTTAAAACGATCAGTGGATCCAACCCACAGTGCCTCACATGCACAGAAGCTGGCACAAAACAATAGTATTACTGACCAAGGGAATGCTTCTATAGCACGATGCTGAATCGATTATGCTTATAGTCGAAACGGGTCCAAAATCCAGGTCATCAGCCATTCATAATGGTATTTATCACTAGGAAAGTACAACCATGCTATGTGTAATGTTGCGGTACTAATCAAAAGTAGCAGAGACTCGTGGTATTCCACACATTATGATACTATTCACAGGTAGTATAATGCGCACATGTAACACAGACCTATAGTGTTTCGCACATTGCGGCGCTAATTGCAGGCAATGCAAACCTATGGCGTTCCTCAAATAAGTGGACTAACCATAGGGACTCGTACTATCCTGTGGAATTCCTCACATAGTGGGAACTGAGCATAGGTAAGGCAGAACCATGGTGTCGCTCATATAGGGGTACGAATCACAGGTACTGTAGGACCCACCTCCTGATTCACACACTGTTGCTACTAATCACAAACCTATTACGTACCTAACATAGTGGTACTACGTGCAAGCAAATGCTACCCAGGGTGTTCCCTGCGTGATGGTATTAATTACAAGTAGTAAAATTTACATATGATAACAATGACATTTACAATAAGATACAAAAGTTGAAAACTAGAAAAGCAGCTGGAATTGACAAGATTTCTGGGGATATACTAAAGATAATGGGTTGGGATATTGTACCATATCTGAAGTGCTTATTTGATTATTGTTTGCATGAAGGAGCTGTACCAAATGAATGGAGAGTTGCTATAGTAGCCCCTGTGTATAAAGGAACGGGTGATAGACATAAAGCTGAAAATTACAGGCCAGTCAGTTTGACATTCGTTGTATGTAAGCTTCGGGAAGGCATTCTTTCTTATTATATTAGACATGTTTGAGAAATTAATACCTGGTTTGATAGAAGGCAGTTCGGTTTTAGGAAAGGTTATTTCACTGAAGCTCGACTTGTAGGATTCAAGCACGATATAGCAGATATCTTGGATTCAGGAGGTCAATTGGACTGTATCGCGATTGACCTGTCTAAAGCATTTTATAGGTTGGATCATGGGAGACTACTGGCAAAAATGAGTGCAACTGGACTAGACAAGAGAGTGACTGAATGGGTTGCTATATTTCTAGAAAGTAGATCTAAGAGAATTAGAGTAGGCGAAGCTTTCTCTGACCCTGTAATAATTAAGAGGGGAATTCCTCAAGGCAGTATTATTGGACCTTTTATGTTTACTTATATATATATATATAAATGATATGAGTAAAGAAGTGGAATCAGAGGTAAGGCTTTTTGTGGATAATGTTATTTTGTATAGAGTAATAAATAAGTTACAAGATTGTGAGCAACTGCAACGTGACCTCGCTGTTGTGAGATGGACAGTAGGCAACGGTATGTTGATAAAAGGGGTTAAAAGTCAGGTTGTGAGTTTCACAAATAGGATAAGTCCTCTCAGTTTTAATTACTGCATTGATGGGGTGAAAGTTCCTTTTGAGTATCATTGCAAGTATCTAGGTGTTAATATAAGGAAAGATCTTCAATGGGGTAATCACATAAATGGGATTGTAAATAAAGGGTACAAATCTCCGCACATGGTTATGAGGATGCTTAGGTGTTGTAGTAAGGATGTAAAGGAGAGGGCATAGAAGACTTCGGTAAGACCCCAACTAGAGTATGGTTCCAGTGTATGGGACCCTCACCAGGATTACCTGATTCAAGAAATGGAAAAAAAATCCAATGAAAACCAGCTCGATTTGTTCAGGATGATTTCCAACAAAAGAGTAGTATTACAAAAATATTGCAAATTTTGGGCTGGGAAGAAGTGGGAGAATGAAGACGAAGCCTCATTATTGGTCCGTACTGAAAATTTACAGTTCAAAAATAATAAAGGTGTTCACTAATCCACCTATTCAATAGTTTATTCCCACTTAAAGTGGTTACATAAACACAATAACACTTATTTGGGACATGTTTCGCCCTTAATGTAGGGCATCTTCAGCCTATAATAATCTTCAAAAGTACATATAATAATACAAAATTTGTATTATTATATGTATTTAATAGAAGCTAAAAGATTAGCTAGTTACTAAAATTTGGTACATACAATGTGAATATTAATACATTAATAAAAATGTGTTAATGCAACACTGTCAATGATCATACTAAAACTATCTTGTCAGAGACTAAAACTTCCTCCATTAAAAATACGTAGTTCTAATTAAAATGGTTCAAATAAAAATGTTTATGGAATCACCAATGTGATAAAGCGTATATTGCCAACAAAATGAGGGCGTAAACATAAGCACAAAAATGTATGTCATGTACACAGTATGTTCAAGGCCGCTATTAAAGTCGTAAGCATGAAGGTATGAAAACATTCAAAGGTAGAGATATGTAAAGGCGAAACTGAAACATCAATTGAATTGTCGTAGAAGAAGTGGTCCTTTGTACAGGTAGGAAATATTGTCAGAGACCTTTGTTGAGAATGCTGGTAGATTCTGGAATAATGTTCACTGTAAGAGAAGGAAAGGAAGTCTTCAAATGGTGAACACAAGGAGAGAACACATTTTACGTTCCTTAAAATAGATGAGGACTTAGGTGTTTGTAGTAAGTAGCTCCTTGTTATCTACCGTTGCGTTATTAACCGCCCTTCTGTTGGTTCTGAGTCTCGTATTGTAACTGAGCTGCAGAGGCGGTAGTGAACTTGGAGGGGAAGGAATGGGGGAGTGTGGAAGGGAGGAGAGGATGGGTGGAGTTAACTGTGACGAGGCCGACGAAGGGGTAGAGTTATCAAATTTGCAGGAAGTAGGCCTATAATCCGTAGGTATGTGTGAAGTATTAGAGTATGAAGAATTAAATATATTGGGTATCCTAACTCTATTTGAACTAACCGTCTTTAATAATTTAGGCGTTAATTCATGTAACATGCTTTTACTGTCTGTGATGTCATTAAGATTCTGATACTTATTATATGTCTGGTCTAAATATATATATAAACTTTCTAGTTTGTTCAACATTCTTTCTTTTTCTATATTTCTAATTATCGCTAGATCTTTCTCTATGGATTCAAATCGGTGACCAGTCTCCCCCATATGCAGACTCATCGCTGAGTACTTTCTATGTTTTTCTGTGTTAATATATCACAAAGCTTCTCCCAGTTTGTCCAACATATGAAAAATTTCACTGTGTACATTTAGTCTGCATACTCCCGATCCCAAATAATGATTTTTGTCATAATTAACTTTTTCATGATTAAAGAATATGGATTGGTTAGTATTAGTATTTCTAAAAGCTATATTAAAATTATATTTTTTTAATACGTTAGTAACATGGTGTATAGCTGGATTGTTATAAGTGAACGTAGCATACTCAATCTTTTTGGTTTTTTCTGGTATCAGATTCGTGGATAACCTGTTCTTAATTTTATTGATCAGTCTACTGATCATTCCTATTTTGAAACCATTCCTAATATAATTCAACTCCGTCTTCAAATTCTCGGGAAATAGAGGAATTTTAAGTGCTCTGTACATTAGACTGTGAAAAGATGCTTGTTTATGTGAAATCGGGTGTACAGTAATGAGGAATTGTTTATATATCGGGCATCCTTGCCGACATATTCATAGATTCAATTAAGCACAACGAAATAATAGCAAAAATTAAAGGAATTGATTATGGTTGAGATATGTAGATGATACATTTGTAATTATAAACAAAGACATCATTAATAGTCAAGACGTTCTAGACAAGTTAAATGAAATCAAACCCAATTTTAAATTTACAAAAGAGCACGAATTTTCTAGATGTAACAGTTATGCGTAAGGATATCACTCTTGGTTTCCAAATCTTTAGAAAGCCGATACAATCATCTATAACTATAAACAATTCCTCATTACACCCGAATTCACATAAACAAGCATATTTTCACAGTCTAATATACAGAGCACTTAGAATTCCTCTATCTCGCAAGAATTTGAAGACAGACTTGAATTATACTAGGAATGGTTTCAAAATAGGAATGATCAGTAGACTGATCAATAAAATTAAGAACAGGTTATCCACGAATCTGATACCAGACAAAACCAAAAAGACTGAGTACGCTACATTCACTTATAACAATCCAGCTATACACCACATTACTAACGTATTCAAAAAACATAATTTTAATACAGCTTTTAGAGCTACTAATACTAACCAATCCATATTCTTTAACCATAAAAACGTTAATTATGACAAAAATCGTTATTTGGGATCGGGAGTATACAGACTCAAATGTACACAGTGTAATTTTTCGTGTGTTGGACAAACTGGGAGAAGCTTTATGACAAGATACATGGAATATGTTAACGCAAAAAAACAAAGAAAGTACTCAGCGATGAGTCTGCATATGGGGGAGACTGGTCACCGATTTGAATCCATAGAGAAAGATCTAGCGATAATTAGAAATATAGAAAAAGAAGGAATGTTGAACGAACTAGAAAGTTTATATATCTATTTAGACCAGACGTATAATAAGTATCAGAATCTTAATGACATCACAGACAGTAAAAGCATGTTACATGAATTAACGCCTAAATTATTAAAGACGGTTAGTTCAAACAGAGTTAGGATACCCAATATATTTAATACTTCATACTCTAATACTCCACCCATACCTACGGATTATAGGCCTACTTCCTGCAAAGTTGATAATTCCGCCCCTTCGTCAACCTCGTCACAGTTAACTCCACCCATCCTCTCCTACCTTCCACACTCCCCCATTCCTTCCCCTCCGAGTTTGCTACCGCCTCTGCAGCACAGTTACAATACGAGACTCAGAGCCAACAGAAGGGTGGTTAATAACGCAACGGTAGATAACAAGTAACAACTTACTACAAACACGTAAGTTCTCATTGATTTTAAGCAATGTAAAATGAGTTCTCTCCTTGTGTTCACCATTTTAAGACTTCCTTTCCTTCTCTTACAGTGAACATTATTCCAGAATCTACCGACATTCTCAACAAAGGTCTCTGACAATATTTCCTACCTGTACAAAAGGGCCACTTCTCCTACGACAATTCAACTGATGTTTCAGTTTCGCTTTTACGTATATCTACCTTTGAGTGTTTTAATACCTTCATGCTTACGACTTTAATAGCGGCCTTGAACATACTGTGTACATGACATACATTTTTGTGCTTATGTTAACGCCCTCATTTTGTTGGCAATATACGCTTTATCACATTGGTGATTCCACAAACATTTTTATTTGAACCATTTTAATTAGAACTACGTATTTTTTATGGAGGAAGTTTTAGTCTCTGACAAGATAGTTTTCGTATGATCATTGACAGTGTTGCATTAACACGTTTTTATTGATGTATTAATATTCACATTGTATGTACCAAATTTTAGTAACTAGCTAATCTTTTAGCTTCTATTTGTATTATTATATGTACTTTTGAAAATTATTATATGCTGAAGATGCCCTTAATTAAGGGCGAAACATGTCCCAAATAAGTGTTACTGTGTTTATGTAAACACTTCAAGTGGAAATAAAGTATTGAATAGGTGGACTAGTGAACACCTTTATTATTTTTGAAACGACATTAGTAGACGAATAAGTTTGAGTGGCATCTTTAAAAGTAGGAATGATCACAATATGAAGATAAAGTTGGAATTCGAAAGGACAAATTGGGGCAAATATTCATTTATAGAAAGGGGAGTTAGGGATTGGAATAACTTACCAAGGGGGACGTTCAATAAATTTCCAATTTCTTTTAAATCATTTAAGAAAAGGCTGCCACCTGGGCAACTGCCCTAAATGCAGATCAGTATTTATTGATTGATTGAATGATCACTTTACACTCAACCAGCACCGTGAATGCATACATGAATTTTTCTGTACAGTAGGCCTATGCTATAGTCAGGGATGGGTATACACCTGGAAAGCAATGCTGCATGCTGTAAGTTGCTGTATTACAAGTACAAAGTTTTTAGACATCTAGAGTTTTAATCAGACATTGGAGGCATAGACAACCATTATATAAGTCTTAGATATGCAAATATGGTTTCTCTTCATACTTTAAGCTATAGATAAGTTACTCATCTATGAAAAGGTAGACATGTTGCTTATGCTTGGTAATATAATATAGGTTAGATGGAGAAACTTGGGTTTGTGTTATGTGACCAAATCATCTACCAATAACATTCAGAAGAATTTAACAACTTGAAGCAACTTCAGTTCTGACAAGAAGACTTTATTTGAGGTATATATACAATCTATACTTAAATATGTAAGCCAGGCTGATTGGCTCGGACAGCTGAGGCGCTGGCCTTCTGATCCCAACTTAGAAGGTTTGATCCTGCCAGCCTCGTGTCAGTAATTTACTGGCGTTTAAAAGAACTCCTTCAGGACAAAATTCTGACACCTAAGCATCTCCAAAATCCATCAAAAGCAGTCGGTGGGATGTAAAAAACAATAAAATTAATATTATCTATGTTAGTGCCTGCCAGAATGTAATGACATGTACAATTTCTCCGTATGAGCCTGGAGGCTCATTTGAATGAACAGAAATGAATGAATGAACTGCAATAAGAGAGCAACACAGGTGCTTGTCTTTAGTTCTGCAGCAGTTACTCCTCAGATATGCATGCAGCCTCTTGTTGCCATTGCTGGTTTGAGTCAGAGTTTGGTATGGCACATATTGTACACGCGTTGACAAAAAAAAAAAAAAAGACTGGTTGGAAATATTTCATTCCCAGAGTACAAGCATGACCACAAAGAAGGAGTATATTAAGAGAGATTTCTTTGCTAGTTAATTCACTGAAGTTCCTCTAACTGCTCTAAATGTCACTTGCTACTTAATATAATAATACCAATAATTTACTTGTTCCGCCAACTACTTTCTTTAATATGCCTGTAAACCTACCGACACATGGCTGGCATATCTGAGCACCTTCAAATGCCATCGGACTACTTTGGAATCGAACTCACCAACTTAAACACAGAAGGCCAGTTTTCTAATGTCTCAGCTACTTAATCCAGTTTTCCTATCATAATAAAATTATGCACGTTTATTGGTAAAGAGTGTATTGGACAAATGTATAATAAAGAGCTAGATATGAAATGTTTTAATTTATAATAATAATAATAATAATAATAATAATAATAATAATAATAATAATAATGGCGTGAAGTAGGGGATGGCCAGCAGGGGCGAAGTACAGTGGGGACTTTGTGTGCCCCGGCACTGCCACGGTAGCTGTAAAGGCCAGGATCCCTGAAAAGCGACGGCTAACGGGGCTCTGGTTAACTCTGCTGAAGTACTCAATGGCAGTGAAGGTGGAAAGAAGAGTTTTTGGAATGGTGGAACTAGCAGAAGAGGCAACCCAGCTTTCTGGTGTAAATAGGATTAGCAACCACTGCCTTGTGGGGAAGGGGAGGGATCCCTAAAGGCTAAGGGAGAGAACCCAAACAGAAAACTCCCACATGCCTAGAAGCAGAAAGGGGCACCCCTCACCCCCTCCACCAGCCTAGGGTGCTTGGGCCGATAACTCGTGCTAACCCGAATAAACCTCATCAAAGAAACCGAAACTAGAAATAGCCAAGTTTTTTTTACAAGTTGTTTAACGTCGCACCGACACAGATAGCTCTTATGGTGACGATGGGACAGGAAAGGTCTAGGAGTGGGAAGGAAGCGGCCGTGGCCTTTATTAAGGTACAGCCCCAACATTTGCCTGGTGTGAAAATGGGAAACCACAGAAAACCATCTTCAGGCTGCCCACAGCGGGGTTCGAACCCACTATCTCCTGAATACTGGATACTGGCCACACTTAAGCGACTGCAGCTATTGAGCTCAATAAGAAATAGCCGGACTGATTCAAAAGATGTGACATTTGCTATGAAAAATGACACTCGAATGGGATTTTGGAACATTCAGACCATGTGGCAGACTGGGAAGCTTGAAGAAGTGTCAAGAGAAATGATGCGGTATCGACTGACAATTTCCAGTCTTAGTGAGACGAGATGGACAGATTTTGGAGAAATAAAAACTAGGAATGGAAGTACTCTGTTGTATTCAGGAAGAGAGGATAACAACCATGCTGAGGGGGTTGCCCTACTATTGAGTAGCACAGCAAAGAAGAGTTTGTTAGAGTGGCATCGTATTTCTAAATGGATAATCACCACGCCATTTTCATCTAGAGCAAGACTTGTTACCTTAGTACAATGTTATGTACCGACAGAGATGCTGAAGAAGAGAAGAGAGTTTTATAGTAAGCTCCATGAAACTTTACGAAGTATATGGAAAAGAGATTTTGTTATGGTAATGGGAGACTTAAATGCAAAAACTGGAAGTGCTAACAAAGGCCTGGAGCAAATTATGGGAAGGCATGGTACAGGAACCCAAAATGATCATGGAGAACGATTCATCAATCTGTGTGGTATGTTTGGATTGTTTATTGGTGGTACAATTTTCCCATACAGAGAATGCCAGAAGGTAACCTGGGTCTCACCAGATCGTAAGACTGAAAACCAGATTGACCATTTTGCCATGAAAAGGAATTTGCACACCTCTCTACTCGATGTGAGAAATAGAAGAGGAGCAGACGTTTGTAGTGACCACCATTTACTCACAGCAACTGTATGCATTAAGATAGCATCAGCGGGACGATCAGGTCAATATGGTAGAGTGAAATACAACACCAGCAGGCTGAATGAGACTACCAGCAAAGAAGAGTTCTTAATATAACTTTGCAATCGGTACGAAGAGCTGGGCAAACTAGAGCAGGAAAAGATCAAGGATATTGACCAACTTTGGACTAAGGCTAAAGAAGCGTTCAACTCAACCTGTGAAGTGGTATTTGGAGTAAAACAGAAAGGAAGACCTGTATGGGTTTCACAACACACTTGGAACTTAATTGAAGAGAGAAGAATCGGTAAAACGAAGCAAAATGCTGCCAGTACACGAGATGATAAAGAGAGGACCCACAAGGAATATGCTGCCATCAATTAATCAGTTACGCGTTGCTTTCGCAGGGATAAAAGGACGTTTATTAATAAGCTAGCCACAGAAGCAGAGCATGCAGCGGAAGTAGGAGTTATAAGAACTGTCTATACCATCACAAGACAATTAGCCAACAAGAAATTTGATGGTAGTAAGTCAATTAAGAATAAAGATGGCAACTTTCTTACCTCCGAGGAAGAGCAGATGAAGAGATGGAGAGAGTATTTTACAAAAGTCCTGAACCGGATTACAGAACAAACTGAGGAACCAGAACAGGAGAATGAAGAGATACCAGAAGACCAAAGGATCAGCAGTCAGTCACAAAGAAAACAAGAAATAGTAAAAGTAATAGTAATAGGATAACATGATGGCAAGCATAATTGGCAGTCATACAAATTTTAGTGAAAAATGGAAGGGTATGTATAGGTATTTTAAGACAGAAACAGGTTCCAAGAAGGACATTCCAGGAATAATTAATGAACAAGGGGAGTGTGTATGTGAGGATCTTCAAAAGGCAGAAGTATTCAGTCAGCAGTATGTAAAGATTGTTGGTTACAAGGATAATGTCGAGATAGAGGAAGAGACTAAGGCCAAAGAAGTAATAAAATTTACATATGATAACAATGACATTTACAATAAGATACAAAAGTTGAAAACTAGAAAAGCGGCTGGAATTGATCAGATTTCTGGGGATATACTAAAGACAATGGGTTGGAATGTAGTACCATATCTGAAGTACTTATTTGATTATTGTTTGGTCGAAGGAGCTATACCAGATGAATGGAGGGTTGCTATAGTAGCCCCTGTGTATAAAGGAAAGGGTGATAGACATAAAGCTAAAAATTACAGGCCAGTAAGTTTGACATGCATTGTATGTAAGCTTTGGGAAGGCATTCTTTCTGATTATATTAGACATGTTTGTGAAATTAATAACTGGTTCGATAGAAGGCAATTCGGTTTTAGGAAAGGTTATTCCACTGAAGCTCAACTTGTAGGATTCCAGCAAGATATAGCAGATATCTTGGATTATGGAGGTCAAATGGACTGTATCGCGATTGACATGTCTAAAGCATTTGATAGGGTGGATCATGGGAGACTACTGGCAAAAATGAGTGCAATTGGACTAGACAAAAGCGTGACTGAATGGGTTGCTATATTTCTAGAAAATAGAACTCAGAGAGTTAGAGTAGGTGAAGCTTTGTCTGACCCTGTAACAGTTGAGAGGGGAGTTCCTCAGGGCAGTGTTATCGGACCTTTATGTTTTCTTATATATATAAATGATATGAGTAAAGGAGTGGAATCGGAGGTAAGGCTTTTTGCGGATGATGTTATTCTCTATAGAGTGATAAATAAGTTACAAGATTGTGAGCAACTGCAACGTGACCTCGAAAATGTTGTGAGATGGACAGCAGGCAATGGTATGTTGATAAACGGGGCTAAAAGTCAGGTTGTGAGTTTCACAAATAGGAAAAGTCCTCTCAGTTTTAATTACTGCGTTGATGGGGTGAAAGTTCCTTTTGGGGATCATTGTAAGTATCTAGGTGTTAATATAAGGAAAGATCTTCACTGGGGTAATCACATAAATGGGATTGTAAATAAAGGGTACCGATCTCTACACATGGTTATGAGGGTGTTTAGGGGTTGTAGTAAGGATGTAAAGGAGAGTGCATATAAGTCTCTGGTAAGACCCCAACTAGAGTATGGTTCCAGTGTATGGGACCCTCACCAGGATTACCTGATTCAAGAACTGGAAAAAATCCAAAGAAAAGCAGCTCGATTTGTTCTGTGTGATTTCCGACAAAAGAGTAGCGTTACAAAAATGTTGCAATGTTTGGGTTGGGAAGAATTGAGAGAAAGAAGAAGAGCTGCTCGACTAAGTGGTATGTTCCGAGCTGTCAGCAGAGAGATGGCGTGGAATGACATTAATAGACGAATAGGTTTGAATGGCGTTTATAAAAGTAGGAAAGATCACAATATGAAGATAAAGTTGGAATTCAAGAGGACAAACTGGGGCAAATATTCATTTATAGGAAGGGGAGTTAGGGATTGGAATAACTTACCAAGGGAGATGTTCAATAAATTTCCAATTTCTTTGAAATCATTTCGGAAAAGGCTAGGAAAGCAACAGATAGGGAATCTGCCACCTGGGCGACTGCCCTAAATGCAGATCAGTATTGATTGATTGAAAAGCCATCAAACACTTAAAGAATGGCAAAGCTCCAGGACTGGATAATGTCATGCCTGAAGCTCTCAAAACAAATCCAGACATATCTGCAGATTTACTGCTTCCACTGATTTCTGCTATCTGGGAAAAGGAGTCTTTCCCAGAAGAATGGAACAAAGGGATGCTGATCAAACTTCTTAAGAGAGGAGGACCTGTCAGTTTGCAACAACTGGCATGGTATCACACTGCTCTCTGTGCCCAGCAAGGTCCTTTCACGAGTCATTCTCGACAGGATCAAACTGCAGTGTTCTCCCCAGAAATTTTCGTAAGCTGGGTGGCAGGAATGAGTAGCTGGATGGGGAATATTAAGTAAAAAAAAAAAAAAGTGAATATGATAAAATTTCAATTAGTCCCCTCAGGACATTAATAATATTAATGAACACCGGGGCTTACCACTCAGTTGCTGTAGAGTGCCATACGGGTTAGTGACATCGGGCGGAATCGAGTGCTCGCTTGTGATACCACGCTAATACAGACACCGCTCGCGCACTACACTACGTAATAATCAAGCTAAACATTGAAACTTCGATGAAATTGATGCAATTATGCTGAAAATAACGATCATTTATAAATTAAATAAACAGTTTTACAGTAGTTATATTTTAATTTGGAACACCTAATGACTCAGATATTAGGGAGAACACTGAACTGTATGTGGACAGTAAGCTGAGAAAAGAGCAGGCTGGGTTCCTAGAAGGCCACTCCTATGCCGATCAGATAAATACCTTACAGATAATTACAGAGCAATCAGCAGAATACCAGCCATCTTTGTATTTGCTCTTTATTGTATTTGAGAAGGTCTTTGACAGCATTTTTAAGGCTAAGATCTGGAGAGCAATGAAGATCTTCAGCATTCCCAAGAAGATCAACAGCCCGATTAAGTGCCTGTATGATAAGTATACATGCCAGGTGGAACATAAAGGACGTTTAACGGAACCGATTGAAGTTAAGACTGGTGTGAAACAAGGATTTCTACTTTCACCCATACTGTTTCTTATGACTGTTGATACTGTCATGAGAAGTGCAATGAATCGACGATTGGGAATCCAGTGGAACCTTACTCAACGACAGGAAGATTTGGATTTTGCCGACGACCTATTATTACTTGCTCATAGTTGTAAAGATATGGATATTAAGCTTAAAGACCTGGAAACTGAGGCACAGGAAGTTGGACTTCGGATTAACATTAGGAAGACAAAGGAAATACAAACCGAAATAACACACTGTTGCAATTGGATGGGCATATTCTAGAGAAAGTGATTAGCTTTTGCTACCTAGGAAGCATTAGGAGGGGGAGTTGAAGATGTGGCCAGCCATTTGAACAAAGCTAAGGGTGCGTTCGCAACCTTCCGTCCCATATGCAGGTCTAAAGAACTCAGTACGAGAACAAAGCTGTGAATCTTCAATAGCAACATTAACTCTGTGCTGCTTTATGCGTGTGAAACATGGAAAGTGACCAAATCTTTGAAACGGAAGATTCAGACATTTGTGAACAAACTTTTTTTTTACGTTGCACCGACAGAGATAGGTCTTATGGCGACAATGGGACAGGGAAGGGCTAGGAGTGGGAAGGAAGCGGCCGTGGCCTTAATTAAGGTACAGCCCCAGCATTTGCCTGGTATGAAAATGGGAAACTACGGAAAACCATTTTCAGGACTGTCGACAGTGGGATTCGAACCTACTATCTCCCGAATACTGGATACTGGCCGCACTTAAAACAAATGTCTAAGAAACATCCTGGAAATATACTGGCCAGAAGTGGTGTCAAATGAGGAACTGTGGAAGAGAACGCACCAATTACCTTTTTAACAGCAGATTAAGAAAATAAAGTGACGGTGGATTGGCCATACACTGCACAGACCTGATGACAGCATAGCAAAACAAGCCCTTGAGTGGAATTGCCAAGGGCAGAAGAGGAGAGGAAGACCTGAGATGACATGGAGGAGATCAGTGGAGATAGAGAGTGAGAAGCTTGAGTATGCATGGGGAAAGCTGAAACACATGGCACATCACAGTACCAGACAGCAAAACCTTGTCTCGGCCTTATGCTCCTCAACAGGAGTTTAAGGAATTAAGTAAGTAATTACGGTATTTAGAGACCATAGCAGGGTACGAGTTATACAAGAGTCCACTCAGTTTTTGCGTAAGGATGTGTACAAATAAACTTTACACCCACACTACCTTTCAACGTAACATGAATATGAATTTGATAGATCTCTAGCATTCAAAAAATTTGCTTATAATGTAAAATGTACGTACAGCATATAGAACAAGTGCCAAAAAATGACCTAAAATATAAATATATGCTTCAACTCCTTATTATAAAATAATATTCATGACAAAGCCAGATTTTGTTAAAATATGATATTTTTTTGCTAGTGGCTTTACGTCGCACCGACACAGATGGTGACGATGGGATAGGAAACGCCTAGGAGTTGGAAGCGGCCGTGGCCTTAAGTAAGGTACAGCCCCAGCATTTGCCTGGTGTGAAAATGGGAAACCACGGAAAACCATCTTCAGGGCTGCTGACAGTGGGATTCGAATCCACTATCTCCCAGATGCAAGCTCACAGCCACGCGCCCCTAACCGCATGGCCAACTCGCCCGGTAATATGATTTCTAAATATGTCATTTTCTATAGTAACTTCAGGTACTCTTTGTTATCACAGCAACCTGCACATGCTGCAGGAAGGTTCAAACAAATGAATGAATACCTTCACATAATCTCTGTAAGGATTCCAACCAAGTTAGTACACTTATTTAGTTATCAATCAATATTCTTATGGGAAGCAGAATAAATGTTCATTGATCAATATTAATTAAATAGCATCATTTCTTTTAATACATAAAAATTAGCCACTTAAGACTGTAGTTCTACTCATAAATATATATATTTTTTTGCTAGTTGTTTTACGTCGCACCGACACAGATAGGTCTTACGGCGACGATGGGACAGGAAAGGGCTAGGAGTGGGAAGGAAGCGGCCGTGGCCTTAATTAAGGTACAGCCCCAGCATTTGCCTGGTGTGAAAATGGGAAACCACGGAAAACCATTTTCAGGGCTGCCGACAGTGGGGTTCGAACCTACTATCTCCCGAATACTGGATACTGGCCGCACTTAAGCAACTGCAGCTATTGAGCTCGGTTTAGTCATAAATAAAACACTAATATACATGCATTACACTGAGAAAAATAATAATTAAAATTTACTACAAGTTGATAATTATGGAAAATCGCAATCATCTGAACAAATCTGAACTCCACAAAATTATACATTGATAATTAGATGGAAGAAGGGAGGCAGAAATCAGTCACAATAACCAGTACTATCAGGATTCAATTATGATAACGATGATGATACTTGTTGTTTAAAGGGGCCAAACATCTAAGGTCATCAGCCCTCTAACAGGATTCAGCAGCACATCTGAGCTGCTAGGTGTGAATCACAGTTAGCATTACCCAAGTACATCTGCAGAAGAGAGAGACTCTTTATACACCACAATCGTAATGAGTTCCGAAGGTATCCAATATTTTGAACTTTTTATTCCCTAATGGTTTAACATCACACTAAGACATCACCAGCATATTCCTATTATAAACAATATTTAACAGTGGTTATCCTATAAAACTATTACTAGTAAATTTCAAAAGTTTGATAAATGTTCAAAAATAGTTCATGACCAGTTGGCAAACTACATAAATACCTCACATTGCATGCATCAGTAACACCGTAACCAGTCTTTACACTTCAAACGAATAATTAATGACTGAAAGAATCTTGTATTAGAATGAAGAAAGAAAAAAGAAAACACCAATGCAGAACACATACATTAATGGTAAAAACTAACAAGAAGTTGTTGGTTGAGTCATCAGTCCATAGACTGGTTTGATGCAGCTCTCCATGCCACCCTAAACTGTGCTAACATCTTCATTTCTATGTAACTATTGAATCCTACATCTGCTCTAATCTGCTTGTCATATTCATACCTTGGTCTACCCCTACTGTTCTTACACTTCCTTCAAAAAACAACTGAACAAGTCCTGGGTGTCTTAAGATGTGTCCTAACATTCTATCACTTCTTCTTGGCAAATTTAGCCAAATCGATCTCCTTTCACCAATTCGATTCAGTATCTCTTCATTTGTTATTCGATCT
This sequence comes from Anabrus simplex, assembly GCF_040414725.1. Taxonomy (NCBI): domain Eukaryota; kingdom Metazoa; phylum Arthropoda; class Insecta; order Orthoptera; family Tettigoniidae; genus Anabrus; species Anabrus simplex. The sequence goes on from NC_090266.1 coordinate 805,931,471, forward strand.
ATCCATCTCACCTTCAGTATTCTTCTGTAACACCACATTTCAAAAGCTTCTATTCTCTTCTTTCTGAACCAGTTATCGCCCATGTTTCACTTCCATACAATGCCACGCTCCAGATAAAAGTCTCCAGAAACATTTTTCTAATTCCTGTATCAATGTTTGAAGTGAGCAAATTTCTTTTCTTAAGAAAGCTCTTCCTTGCTTGTGCTAGTCTGCATTTTATGTCCTCTTTACTTCTGCCATCGTTAGTTATTTTACTATCCAAGTAACAATATTCATCTACTTCCTTTAAGACATCATTTCCTAATCTAATACTTCCTGCATCGCCTGCCTTCATTACACTGCACTCCATTACTTCTGTTTCAAACTTATTTATTTTCATCATGTACTCCTTACCCAAGACTTCGCCCATACCATTCAGCAACTTCTCGTCATCTTCTGCAGTCTCATATAAAATAATATCATTGGCAAATCTCAAGGTTTGGATTGTGATTCACTCTCCTAATTCCTCTTTCATTTCCTTTACTACCTGTTCTATATAAACATTGAAAAGGAGGAGGGGACAAACTGCAGCGTTGCCTCACTCCTTTCTGGATTGCTGCTTCTTTTTCAATGTCCTCGATTCCCATCACTGCAGACTGATTTTTATACAGATTATAGATAATTCTTTGTTCTTGATATCTGATCCCAGTCACCTTCAGAATCTTAAATAGCTTGCTCCAATCAACATTATCGAATGCTTTTTCTAGATCTACAAACGTCATATACGTGGGCTTGTCCTTCCTAATTCAATTCTCTAAGATCAGGCGTAAAGTCAGGATTGCTTCACGTATTCCTACATTTCTTCTGAAGCCAAACTGATCTCCCAACTCAGCTTCAACTTGTCTTTCCATTCTTCTGTAAATAATACGTGTTAAAATTTTGCAGACCTGTGATACTAAACTAATGGTGCGGTAGTTATCACACTTGTCAGCACTGGCTTTCTTGGGGATAGGTATAACAACATTCTGCCGAAAATCAGATACATCTTACACACTAAATGGAATAACCTTGCCATGCTGGTTTCTCCTAAGGCAGTCAGTAATTCAGACGGAATGTCATCAATTCCAGGTGCCTTGTTCCTATTTAGGTCTCTCACAGCTCTGTCAAACTCTGACCTCAAAACTGGGTCTCCCATTTCATCACCATCAACAGCTTCTTCTTGATCCAGAACCAAATCAACAACTGTCGGATATGTTCCTGCCATTGTTCTGCTTTGTCTTCTTTCCCTAGAAGTGGCATTCCATCTGAGCTCTTAATATTCATACACCTAGATTTCCTTTCGCCAAAAGTTTCCTTGATTTTCCTGTATGCATTTTCCTTTCTTAGGACCATACACCCTTGGACATCCTTGCACTTCTCCTTCCACAGCCATTCTTCCCTAGCTACCTTGCACTTTCTATCTACTTCATTCTTTAATCGCTTGTATTCTTTTTTGCCTTCTTCATTTTTTGCATTCTTGTATTTTCGTCGTTCATCAATCAGGTCTAGTATCTCCTGAGTTATCCACCGATTCTTAGTTATCTTTCTTCAGCAGATCTACTGACTTCATTTTTCATGACTACCCACTCTTCCTCTAATGTGTTTCCTTCAGCCTTTTCATTTAGTCCTTGTGCAACATGTTCCTTGAAACAATCCCTCACACTCTTTCCTTTCAACTTGTCTAACAACATATGATGATTAAAAAAATACTATTTGAACACTTGTATTTTGCTTATTTTAATATTATGGAAGTTATATTATTATTCATCTCTGTTATCTTAAAGAGAAAATAATTTGTAGGACTACTATGAAACTGAACCCCCCTGTTCACAAATCTGGAAGATTCTGGTCAGAATACCAGAACTAAACTAAACTAAACTAAACTATATGGCTTAACAGCCCTGAAGTACCTTGCCCTACCAAGCAGCCGCTCCTCAGCCTGAAGGCTTGCAGATTACAAGATGTTGTGTGGTCAGTACGATGATTCCTCTCTTTTGACCTGGCCAGGAAGTGAACCCGGGGTCTCCGGGTAAGAGGCAGGCATGCTACACCACGGAGCCAGCTTAGAATACCAAAGGTATCAAATATTTTGACCGATATTAAGATTGATTTATTTATTTAATTAATTTATTTACTTAGCATATGGCTTTTAGTTATGGCAATGCCCGAGGACCTGTTCGGCTCACCTGATGCAGGTCTTTTTATTTGAATCCAATGGGCGACCTGCGTGTCTGGTAATGAGGTAGGGAGAGAGAAGAACCCAGTGTCAGCCTGTAGGCTACTCCTGACGAATAACACCAAGGGGTCTGTTCATGGCTTAACGTCTCCATCTGACAGATGAATTACCATCAATCGCGTCACACGCCTTCACTCCAATGCGGAGAGATTTGTAATTGAATTCTGGCTTTTTGCATGCAATCTAATGATTAAGCATCTGCAGTAACTACTGACAACCTTTAAAGGAGTACGATATTTTTATTTTATTTCCACCATGATCGGTTGGTATGCTATGGTACATCCCAAACATCATAATCTCCCTGTTCATGACTTAATAACAGCATGTAATCTTGTCTCTATAGACCTACTTCAGAATGTCCGCCTCCGTAGCGTAACGGTTAGTGTTAGTAGCTGCCGTCCTTCGGGTACCCGGGTTCGATTCCCAGTACTGCCAGAAATTTAAGAATGACAGGAGGGCTGGTATGTTACTGAAATGGTACATGCAGCTCACCCCCATTGGGGGTGTGCCTGAAAGGGACAAGAGTTTAGGCCGACTGGCTTTCGGTTCAGAGTGTCCCGGTTCGATTCCCGGCCGGGTCGGGGTTTTTAATCTTCATTTGTTAATTCTAATGGCTCGGGGGCTGGGTGCTTGTTCTGGCCCAACACCACACTAAACACTACCCTCCACCACAATAACACGCAATTACCTACACATGGCAGATGCCGCCCACCCTCATTGGATGGACTGCCTTACAAGGGTTGCACCCGGCTAGAAATAGCCACACGAAATTATTATACTTCATAATATCAACAAATAAACGGATGAAAGAGAAATTAATCTGCACTTGATCTCATTTTATGTAACAGGTCACTAGGGTCAAATACCCACAAATAATTTCTGCCATTAATATATCTGGAGGTTAATACTGATCTGGTTCAGAGAATACTTCTTCTCTTAATGCATAAACTCTATTTTCTATCAAAATCGTACAAGAATATGGGAATTCATAACCTACGAAGAGTTAATTAAAGAAAAAATATCTGAAGTTTCCTACCTTTAATTACAATAAACTATAGCATACAATCCCATGACAACTAAATGAAATATTAAGGAAATGTATAAACGTCAACCTACAACCAACTGCATACCTAAAAGTAAAAAATAAATGTAACTATAAGGAAGAATCACACCAATACAGTTCAAATGTCAAACGCTGTCAAAATTACGATTTCGATGGACAGACACCAATGCAGCTTACACGTTTAACCATTTAAAGGACTTATTATTATTTGAAAACTTAGAAACAACACATGCAGAAACAACACGATGCGCAAAATCCCTTAAGAATATTAAAATTAATTCTGTCACCCAGACCTAACCCAACGTCCAGTTCCTTACCTAAACTTCGGAGAATCTCGCAGACATTCTTCAAATTCTATAATTGGTTCCATGATGATCATGCATTCACTGCATGAGATAGCCTAAGACTCAAACAAAATACATGACCTCCTGTCATTAAAAAAACAGGAGAAGATTTAATGACACACTTCCACTTCAACCTATGAATCACTTCTGCACACCAAAACAATCATCCATGATAGGAGAAGTACCCTCATTCACCAACAGATGGTATGACACGTCAAACGATGAGGTTAAATGGATTGTGGTCCGTTGCAATACCTACTGTACTCTTAAACAGAAAGAAATTAAATTTTGAGGAGACATTTATATTAAAGTGTGGGTGCTCACCAAGAGAGGATTTTTGGATATTACGTTGCTAAGAGGCTAAAAATGGGGTGAAATTTTAAAATGATTTTATCTATAATTCAAAAACCTAACAGTTTAAAGATGTGAAAATTGGTATATGGCGTCTCCTTTAACAATAAAGAAACGCGTACATTTTTATTTTCGAAAAATCCACTTATAGGGGTAAAATTAGTGAAAAGGGTGTTGAATAATTTTAAGAGGATACTTATATCTCAAAAACTGAAGATATTACAGACGTAAAAATTGGTACATGGAGTCTCTTTTAAATATAACGAAACACGTACCTATTTTTTTTTTTTGTTTTCGGAAAACCCACTTACTGTGGGAATGAAAAGAGTGAAAAAGGGGTGTATTTTTATACGAGTATATATCAAAAACTGAACATATTATAGACGTAAAAAATTGTATTTGGAATCTCCTTTAAAAATAAACAAACACGTCTATTTTTTCGGAAAATCCACTTAACGGGACGAAAAGAGGTGAAAAACCTGAAAGAGGGGTTGAATCCTTTAAATGGGGATACTTACATCTCAAAAACTGAATATGTTACATATGTAAATATTGGTATTTGGACTCTCCTTTAAAAATAAAGAAATACGTTTTTTTTTTTTAGAAAAATCCACGTATGGGGGTAAAAATAAGTGAAAAAGGGGATTGAATAATTTGTAAGAGGATACTCATATCTCAAAAACTGAAGATGTTACAGACGCAAAAATTGGTACATGGAATCTCTTTCAAATATAAAGAAAGGCGTATTTTTTTGTTTTCGGAAAATCCACTTAAGAGGGAGTGAAGAGAGTGAAAATGGGTGAATTTTTAAAAGAGTATATATCAAAAACTGAACATCTCATTGACGTTAAAATTGATATTTGGAATGTCGTTTGGAAATAAAGAAACACGTCTATTTTTTCGGGAAATACACTTAACGGGGCGGAGAAAGGTGAAAAGATTGAAAGAGGGGTTGATTCCTTTAATGGGGATACTTATATATCAAAAACTGAATATGTTACATATGTGAAAATTGGTATTTGGAACCTCCATAAAAAAATAAAGGAACACGTATTTGATTATTTTCGCAAAATTCATGGGGGGGGATAAAAATACGGAAAAGGGGGTCGAATTATTTTTATGAGGATACTTATATCACAAAAACGTAACACATATAAGACGTGAAAATTGTATTTGAAATCTCCTTTAAACATAAAAAGGTCTGTATTTCTGTTTTCGGAAAATCCACTTAAAGGGTGGAGAGAAAAGAAGTGAAGAAGGAGTTGAACTCTTGAGGATAATTATATCTCAAAGACTGAAGATGTTACAGTCGTGAAAACTGGTATCTGAAATCTTATTTAAAATAAAGAAGCACGTTGTATCTTTTCCACTATATTCACACACACACACACACACACACACACTTAAAATACGAAATCAAATAGCATTAAAATGAAAAATATGAAAATTAATATTCATTAGATAAAATACTCAATTGTCGGGCCTTGTACTCACACTTAGTTCTTACCTGATTACATACAATATTTGATGGGCGCCAGGTACAACTCAGTGCAGCAATAATAGAATGAGTCTGTTGAATATCTCTAGGGTGTGGGGTGATAAGCTTACTTTTGACAACTTCCAATTTAGGATCTGGGAAAAGGATATTGGCGTTCAGTTTCGCCATTAAATTTGAGGTTATCTAATTCTACCATTGAAATAAAACGATAAATTAATTTAATAGAACAAAATATATTCTTTAAATTATTTCGATAAAAAATAGTAAGACTGGCTGCGATAAAACAGATGAGAATATAAAAGTATGACATTACAACTGAAAGAAACTAGGCATTAAATTTGAAATCCTCTTGACCGGACATTTAAAAATTGTACAAGAAATGTATCACTCACTGGTTCACTTGACTGTACCTTCAACATTTTGAGTGTAATTACGACGTATTCCTTTGAGTTGGTGTCTACTGTAGGTGTATCAAGCCTAATTTGGTGGTGTATAATTTTTGTTTCACTGACGAGATATAGCGTGGCTTGAAATTAGATTCACACTCCGAACATTTAATCCATATAGTGACTGGCGACTAAGTATCCATGTAACTGCTGCTTCTCCATCCAGATGACTGACTACTATCATCTCAGTGGTACTCCGTATAGCAAGGCTCTGTATTTCACTGACTTCAAGGCAACTAACTGACCGACGGAGGCCTCTCCATCCATATGACTCCAACTAACCGACCGACTGAGGCCTCTCCATCCATTTGACTGAAGCTATAAGACGCTGGTTCAAGTATACATAGCCTTTAGCTGAGACACCTACACAATCTCCAAAAATAACTATTACATTACTCCCACCCGGCTCCAACTCTTTGCCTGGGGCATTCAAGATGTTTCCATAAAATGAGCTCATCGCTAAATGCACACAATGACAGAGCGATGACTTGGCAGTTACGCTAGCAGTATTGCACAATATTGCAATGTCACAAATTATTTCACACAACACATCCACATCTGATATCATACAGCAACTCTTACTGTACATGTCGCAATGCTAATCTAAACACACACATATATATCAAACTGACTACAATCAAGCAAGTGATAATCATTACAGAATTGAATTGAATAATAATAATAATAATAATAATAATAATAATAATAATAATAATAATAATAATAATAATAATAATAATAATAATAATAATAATAATTCGGAAACGATAATAATTAATATAATAGATATCATCTTGTAACGGGATTTGAACCGTTACAACGTACTGTTGTTTTCAGATTTCTATTTAATGGGGGAGGTGGTTGAAAAGAAGTGAAGGAGTTTAATTATTTATATGAGGATTCATATATCTCAAAAACTGAAGAAGTTACAAACGCGAAATTTGGCACCTGGAATCTTATTTAAAAATAAAGAAACACCTATCTTTTATTTTCAGAAAGTCCACTTAAGGGAGTGAAAAGAATTGAAAAAACGGGTGAATATTTAAAATGAGTATATCTCATAAACTTAATAGGTTACAGACGTGATCATTGGTATCTGGAATCTCCTTTCAAAACTAAGTAACACGTAGATTTGTTTCCGGGAAGTCCACTTAAGAAGGGTAGGGGTGGGGGAAATTAGTGAAAAGAAGTGAAGAAGAAGTTCATTTCTTCTTATGAGGATACTTCTATCTCAACATTTGAAGCGGTTACTGACGTTAATATTGATATTTGGATTCTCCTTTAAAAATAAAGGAACACGTATTGTTTGTTTTCGGAAAATCAACTTAAGTGTGGGAGTTGAAAAGAAGTGAAGAAGGAGTTGAACTCCTTTAAAGAGGATACCTATATCTTTGGAAGACGAGAGCATAAGGTTTACGAGCGAAGATAGTAGGGAAGCGTCTGCTGACAGCAGACAGAAAATGGTCGTGGACTTGGACCCGGAGAGACTGCAGAAGCTGGAAATGGGCGGGAAACAGGGGAGTAGCAGCGACCGAACACAAGACGTCAACAGCGGAGATAGAGGAGAGAGAAGAGACGGCAGTGTCAGCAGTCAGCTGGTGGTGAATGCAGACACTTTGGTGAGTCAAAGCAGTACAGGTGTTAATGAAACATGAAACGAGAAGAGAGACACAAGAGGACCAGAGTGAGGAGAGGATAGGAGGTGAAGTGGAAGGGAGAGACATAATTAGACAGGGAAGTGATCCAGCGTCCTATATGAAAGGGAATACAGATAGGAGTGTGGTGAAAAGGCAAGCGATGAATAAGGGAAGATCGATAAGTCTGAAATATTTATGGGGGTAGAAAGGATCCGGCTCAAAGAATGGGAAGGAGGGAGGGGACAAGAAAGACAAGGAAGATGATAGGGCTGAGGAGGGCTCACAAGGAAAAATTGCGAGAAGCAAGACAGGCAGTGGAGAAACACATAAGCAGAAAGGGGGAGGATAAAATAAATAACTATATACGTCGATAGGGGTGCTAAACGTTGAGGGGTTAGTGGGGAAGTTGGTGAATAGAGAAATTGTGGAATTAGTACAAAATTTCCAGATAATTGTCTTAGTGGAGTCTTCGTTAGGGCAAGGAGTAGAAATGGAATGATATGGCTATAGAGTCCAATTGTGAAATTTATGATATTATTTGAAAATGCGGACCGTCCTGTTTGAGTGTACGAGAATTTCATATCTGTTAATACTGTTGTTCTATTGTTTACAATCTGCTCTACGTCGCACCGACTCAGATAAGTCTTACGGCGACGATGGGATAGGGAAGGGCTAGGAGATTGAAGGAAGCGGTCATGGCCTTAATTAAGGTACAGCCCCAGCATTATCCTGGTGTTAAATTGGGAAACAACGAAAAACTATATTCAGGGCTGCCGACAGTGGCGTTCGAACCCATAATCACCCGAATGCAAGCTGATAACTACGTGACCCAAGCCGCACAACCACTTGCTCGGTAATAATTTCGTGTGGCTATTTCTAGCCGGGTGCAGCCCTTGTAAGGCAGACCCTCCGATGAGGGTGGGCGGCATCTGCCATGTGTAGGTAACTGCGTGTTAGTGTGGTGGAGGATAGTGTTATGTGTGGTGCGTGAGTTGCAGGGATGTTGGGGACAGCACAAACACCCAGCCCCCGAGCCATTGGAATTTACCAATTAAGGTTAAAATCCCCGACCCGACCGGGAATCGAACCCGGGACCCTCTGAACCGAAGGCCAGTACGCTGACCGTTCAGCCAGCGAGTCGGACAATTGCTCGGTGATACTGTATTATTGGTTTTAAGTCCCACTAACATTCCAGTACAGTATTTGATAGATTTCTTAATATAAGGGGCATAGAAGGAAACCTCAACAGAGATGCGAGGTCATGACTATTTTAATACAGAGTGCGGCAGGAATACCTGATGAATTTCAAACGTAAAAAAACTCGGCAACGCAACAAGCCATTTAAAGATTTATTGCACAGTTGAAAAGAAAAGATTTTGCTATTTGCGTCACACACACACGCACACTAGGTTTTGAAAATAATGTCATCCAAATGCCGACTGTCCTGTTCGATGCACCTCTGCAGACTCTTCCTGAAGTTCCGCATGACTCCCTTGAGCATGTCTTGTGGCATTGCCTCGATTTCTTCACGGATGGCAGCTTTCAGGTCATGTAGTGTTCGCGGCTTACGTCGGAAGACGCGATCCTTGAAATATCCCTAGAGAAAGAAATCGCACTGGGCGAGGTCAGGGGCATGGGCTGGCCATGGAACGTCATCCCGCAAGGAGATGAGACGTCCTGGAAACATTTCCCTGAGGAGACTTGTCGACGCCCTGGCTGTGTGAGCAGTGGCAACATCTTGTTGGAACCACACAGCAGGATTCCCTAAGTCGGTGAGTGTCGGCTGCAGGAAGGTGAGTAACAGCTGTACTTAACGATCCGATGTTACGGTTACAGATCCGTCCTTCACTTAAAAAAGTAAGGGTCTACAATTCCGAAATCAGCGACAGCGCACCAAACAGTAACACGCTCGCTGTTGAGAAGTCCCTCGTGGAGATGTTGAGGATTGGTTGCGGACCAGTACCGAACACTTTGTTTATTAACGTAGCCTGACAAATGAAAGTGCGCTTCATCACTTGCCAGGACACTGGTGTCAGCTGCTACAGCTTCCAGGATTGTTTCAAAACACGCTCTGCGGTTGGCCCAATCACGTTCGCTGAGTTTCTGAATATCCACTATTTTGTAGGGGTGGATCTTCACGTCTGCGTGTATAATCCAATTTAAGGTGCGATCTGAGAGTCCTTTAGCACGTGAATGCCTTCGCACCGAACGTTGAAGAAATTGCGTGACGGTGTGTCTCACCGTACGGACGGACTCTGGTGTTCGGACGCCACGAGGCCTACCAGGCGGCTTCGTTTTCACACTCGAACCACTTTTTCTCAAACTGTTCACCCATAACAGAATGGTGTTCCTGCTCGAAACTTTCTCATGTCGACCTAAGCGGAAGTGTCTGCGAAACAAACGATGTGTTGTGTTAACAGATTCGGCATTTTTGAAATAAGTCTCAATCACGAAACCTCGGTGTTCACCACTCCACGCCATGCTACGACTGGCTGGCTGACTGACTAGCCCGGACGAGACGATGCACGTTTTCTCAAAGGCTAAGTCCAAGACCGCGCGCACCACGACAATAACACCTGTTTGCAAGATGTGGCCAATACGACCATTAGTTCGCTCCAATCTACTGTATGTGACATAAATGGCAAACCCTACTTTTTTAAACTGCGCAACAAAATTTTGAATGGCTTGTTGCGTTGCTGAGTTATTTATGTCTGAAATTCGTCAGATATTTCTGCCGCAACCTGTACATGCGATCCTTATCACTTCCCATGTCATTATCTTGCCGAATAATTTGCTCAACGCATAACACATTTCTTGGAATATAACTGCAATGTACAAAAATATGGTGACAAACTCTGATACATTATAAACAACACGCTAGTGCGCCAAGAATTACTTAAGTGGCAATATGTTTTGAAAGAATTGGTCACACCAAACCATGTAGGTGGCAGCAATATAGACATTCTCGCTGAAAACCGCAAGCTGTCCGGTATTGTCATATTAAAGTATTTGCTATTGCTTCTATCTACATGAATCAAGTGACACATGCAATTCACGTTTAAATATGATTTCAGCAGCAGGACATATTGGAGTATTTTCCAGACGATTTAGCTGTCTTGGAAGTAGCCAGCTCCCTTCCTATGTCATTTGTGAGGAAGAAAAGTAGACACTTCAAGTAGTGAAAAACCAGTTTTAGCAGCTAAAACAACACACGGTCTTCACGGCATTCCAAATGCAACGACTTCACTTTAATAACATCTAAACTATCCAAACACTCAATAAATATATCATTTCACCAGTAGCGTATGCTGGGAACAAGATGTAGGCTACCACTAGATTTAGGTTACCGCTTTTCGATAGTTTGGTTAGCGAATGTCAAGTCCTAAGCTTTCTGAGCTGCAGCCTATAGCCAACGGAGTAGTCTGCTGTGTTGTCGCACTGCCTTCGTAATGATCAGGCCGTACTGTAACTTCGGTGACGTCTCGCAAAGAGGCGGTCGGCTAGGTCCGTCCGACCCGGGCAATGCATGCACATATAGTTGTAATGCGATATAATTTGTCTTTTAGTTACGAAATATTAACGATTGGTTGCATTAATACAACAGATGAAAAAATAACACTGTGATCTTTCGAAATATAGTAAATACGGCCGACATAATTTTAGGAAAATTTGGTTTAGAACGTGATAAAAACAGTCAAAGCATAACGATTACCTTACTTGTCAACGCACTCAATAAATTATATTTTTCATTGATAAAAGTATGGAGACAACGAACGTACAACAATAAAATGTGTAATAATAAAAGGCATTACCTCCATAATTTTAGATGCCGATAAATACGGCAGCTTTCCTGGTTTTCTTCTTGGAACTTCCGGCACTATCCTTCCAAGAGCGTTTAGAGGCACTTTCTTCCACACAAACATTTGTTTGAATTTTACTGTAGTTATTTAGCAATACATTCGCCCAAATGGTAACACACCGGCCTGCAAGATATACTAATGTTTTCTCACATTCACACATAATTGTAGAGGAACTAAGTTGCATTGCTTCTAGTACCAGATGATTAAGCACAGATTTTGGGTCCTCAGAATACAAAACTAACATTTTGTAACTATCAGAAACAAGAACTTCAAAAATTGTATACACCTGAATTCCAATTTCAAGTGAGAAACTAGATGGATACTTTACCCCTCCACGATTTAAATGATTTAAATAACTCACTTCAGGGGGCAAATCACAAATTAAGTCTGAAGCTGTAATTAGATTTGTTTTACACAACAAGCATTCACATCTCAGAGACACTTTAAAGCTAACATAGCCAGCAATAAATATTATTATTTCAAAACTAGAGGATTACATCTCAATTTCCTCACTTACATTTATGACATGGTCTTATTCAGCAGGAAAAGAATTCATTGGATATGTCCTGGTCTGAAGCTGCATTAATATCTTTGATCATCTCAGAAAAATTGAAAATTGCTTGCCTAGACTTTAACTTCAGTAAATTTGTAACTTTTATTTTTCTCTCAGATTCCATTATCTGCTGAACTGAAACATTGTAGTTGCACCCACTCATCTGCCTATACTTTCCAAAACTTTGCTCCAAGTCATCAGTTTGAAAAGTGCCTATCATTCTATAATGCAACTTCAGATAATTCAGAAGGTATTTACATAGTTCGAGCAGTGGAATGTAACAAAGCTGAAAATGTCTCCTTACTGAGCTTTCCACAACTTTTGGGAGAGTCAATGATAAAAATATCATTCCAGCTTTTGAGCCAGGAGCAAAAGGAATACAAATACTGAACACATTCCTGATCCATGTTTCTAACAGGCTCAGCATACTTCTCTCTCAAACGAATCCCCTTCTCGGGATGCTTCACATTAACAATCATCCACCACTTCCTGACAATTCGCAACCACTCTTTCGTACCCTCCGTATCCTGGATAGTGGACATTGCAGCAATTGTTTTATCGTCAAAAAGCGCTACGGCATAATTAACATTTTGTCGTTCAAAACTGTTTGGATAACACACTCGAAAGGAAAGTCCTGGGGCATGCTTTACAAGATGAAGTTTCTGGTCCTGATAAATTCTTCTGACTTCCTGAAGTTTACACATTTGAATTGTGTTAACATCATTCATTGATGGGGCGATGAAAGTACTGTTCCTCTCGTTTAACGAATTGTTTCTTAAATTCTTCAACAGATGAACTGTATCAAACAGTAAAAAGCACTTCTTCTGACTGCTACAGGGGTTAGAGATAAAAGGGTAGATCACACTATCATTAATTAACAGTTTGTAACATTTAACATTAACGTTAGCATTGTCTACATTAACAGCAACAACCTCATAGCCTTCTTCATGAAGTGTGCGTAAGACATTCATTACTGACTGATGAGAAAATCAGCATCCATATTTTTACTGGTAGTAAAGCTACTACATCTTTTTGCTTTGACAAGATAGATTTAATCAAAAAATTCTGAACAGTAGTTGCTGATATAAGATCCAATGAATTCCTTGACATGCCCACAATTTTGTTGCCTTTGTATGTAATTTTTGGTTTAACATATATCTTATCTAACACACAGTCATACCAGTTTTTCATGCGCTCCCAGGGCATCACATCTTACTTTCAGATACTTCTTAAGTGAATCATTAACATCAGAACTAATGCTGGATAAAGTAAATGTTTTGACATAAGAGGGATGTGACAACACAAGAATTCCTAAATTCCTAAGAAATCTATAAGCAGCAGGAAATGAATAAAAAAAGCTACAGGCAAAAACTAAATTATCAAGAGAATACCTCATCTGACTGGAAAATAAAAGTGCAAGCTGTTCACTAATTAAATCCAGAGCAGCTTTTATTCTGCTTTCCTCACAAACATCTTTACACTCTTTAAGAACAACTTGGATATGTCTAATTTTATCCTTAATTGTAACATCTTTACTTTCAAGGTTGTTTACTGCCGTTAACAAATGAAGCAGTTTAGAGTAAGAGTTGCATAATAGCTCTGGGCCTAAAATATATGAAAACTGCCCTACCTCAATATTTATAACTATCAACAATAATGTTTACTTTTAACTCTTTATCAATGGTCACAGTTCTTTTAAGGGATGCATATTCACTGAAATATACAATCATAAAATACAATTTCCCATTTTTACCTTTGACTATCCAATTTAAGTGATTATACCTTGATTCATTATTTAAAATCTGATCTAAATTTAAATTTCATCTTCTGACAACTACTGAGTATATTTCCTGTTTTCATTCTCGATATAAGTTCTTCTTCTTTCCTCTGGATCTTTACGATAAACGCGATTGTTTGAAGTAAGATACTTTGTTAAACTTGAAATGCTAATGGTACAACACCACTTGTCAGTTCCAATTTCTTGAGTGGTACCACCAATTCAGTACCTAAGCGAACAAATTGACCCATTTGTTGTTGTCTACAAGATAAACATCATTCATACTAACAATAGTTCAATTTTCAGTGTTATAATAATGCTAAAATCATTTAACAAAGATTAGGATTTATAAACTGCATTCATTTCTACATTAAACTGTGTTTTAATAGTACTTAGCATCAGAGGAAAAAAGGCAGCTAATTCTCGATATTCCATATCCAGGAAACATCACAAATTCAGGCTCAGTTATTGCCCATTTAATTACTTGTAGGCTTATTCTGCAAAACTCACTACTATAAATCTGTACCACAAGAAGAAAGACAAAAGCAGGACTCACCATCAGCACGGGTTGCACTGATTTCTCTCAAAATCTGGTCTTTAGGAAAATGAATGATGCATACTCCCCTATTCCTTGTAATTGTTAAATTTTACCTCGGTATTTTCCTCTTCCATAAATTAATTCTTTCCTAATCCGAAGGAAATGAAAATACTGCTGTATATTCACCTGTGTATTTGGATTTGCATCCTGGCACACGACAACTTTTTGGCATAGTGGCAATCGCTTTTCACACACACTTCAACACACAACATATTAAATTACACAGAACAGAAAGTATTCAATTAATGTATTTAACAAGGAGCAATATATCGTCTGAATTACCTCAACTCCCCATAAGGGGATAGCATACCTAACCTAAACAACATTGCCTCACTATTTCAATTACAACTACCTATGTGAATCTTGATTTGATGAATTACGATAATTTAGAATAAAAGGCATTTAACGTACCTAAAAATCAATAATTGACCTTCAGTAACCATTATTATTCACACAAAGCTTCCAATCACTTCGTGTTACACTCAGAGATGCAACTCGTAATATTCGCCCTAATCGATCAGCTGATTGCCTTAGCGCGCTTCCTACAGTATGGCCTGTTACATTACGAAGGCAGTGGTTGTCGGTGTTGCTTCCCAAGTTACTACTGCCCTGGCCTCTGCAACTGTCAATAATCAACACCTGATCAGTGGAGATGGTAGCCTAAACTTTAGCAAATTTAAGTCCGGCTTTGGGCGAAATGGATAGAATGCTTCCCTTTGGTCCGATGGACCCGGTTCAGTTCTCAGAATCAACCCCCTCGTACTCTTAATTCCCTGGCGTGGCGACTGGTTGTTCATCACATCTTTGTCAATCATTTCATCCTAATTAGGTCACCGCCAAGCCTAGACAGATGACATGCGCCATTATTATTATTATTATTATTATTATTATTATTATTATTATTATTATTATTATTATTAAATTAACATTTTGAATTTTACAGCGTTACCACCAGTCGTACCCATCGTTCACCGGTTTATTTGCTTCCTCTGGAGATCAGTGGTGGTGTCCGACCCATGATCACAAGTTCGATTCCAGCCTACCAAAGAGAACACTAACCCTGTAAGATTGCATTTCATTATAGCAGATCAACCAGTGTTAACATGATTTTGTTCATGGCGGCAGTGAGTGTGTAATACATTAAGTGAAGTGACGGAAAAACAAATTTATGTGAGTAATATCCACAATTCTTGAGGAAGATACTGCAGATCAGTAACATTAATAACTCAGGGAACCATTAAAACAAAATCGAATTAGCACTCAAACAGCTACAACTAAATAAATAAGATAAACAACATTATGGTGTTCGTGTGCTCCCCGTGTGGCAAGAAAATAAAAATCAATCAACAGGCTGTAGGTTGTGATAGTAAATGAGAAAGTTGGTTCCACGTAACATGTGTAAAAATGAACAAAGGAACTCTCCAAAATTTCCATAAGGAAGAACAATTCCAATGGTCGTGTAAACGTGAAGACTGCATTGTACAGCCTAACATAAATGAGGTTATGGTGAACTTTTCCAAACAACTTGAAGAGTCCCTCAAAGTACTAACGGAAGAAAACAAGAATTACGGAAATTAGCAACCTTTCTTTCCGAAAAATATGATGACCTCAAGAACGAACTAGACATTTTGAGGAAAGATAAGAAAAATGCGGAAATTGCGACAACGGCAGACGTGAACGAGCTAGAAGACTTGAAGCAGTATCAACGCAAAAACAATTTACTAGTGTATGGAGTTCCTGCTGAAAAGGATGAAAAAGTTTTCCAGAAAGTAACTGAAGTTGGCAAGGCGCTGGGAGTCGATATAAAGCCCGAAGATATTGACGCTGCACACAGACTTCCATCCACGAAACCTGGACCACAACCTATCATCGTGAAGTTTTTTAATCGATGGAAGAAAGAAGAAATCCTCAGTAGCAGACGACAAAAAGACACTAAAAACGAACGAAATCGGATATAGTTCGGTAAATAACATCTATATCAACGAGCACTTCACGCCTAAGAATGAGACCCCCGCCAAAAAAATGCCGCGAGCTACGGCAACAGGAGAAAATATTTGGCACACGGGTCAGGGACTGTAAAGTGTATATCCGTAAGTTCCAGGACGGTCCTTCGAGGCTAGTGGCAAACCATGAAGCTCTGCATGAACTTGCTCACTTCAGCTGATCTAGAAACAACGAGGTAAACTTTCCTTGTGTTGTACCCGCTTCAATTCCAAGCTTTCTTTTCTTAATTTCAAATTTTTGTCCTTACATAAACAAACCTGGATCCTGAAAACAAATTTCTTAAGGTAGACGAATTTAAATGCAAAACACTAAATAATTATATTAAAGATAGAGTATTAGAAAGTAGATCACGTGATTTGAAAGGCCTACACATAAATGCACAAAGCATTAAAAATAAATTTGATGATATCCAAATTATCTTAGATCAGATTAAAGAAGATATTTTTGCAATCTCTGAAAATTGGTTAACCAACAAACTAACCCGCGCTTTTGAAATAAAAAATTACACTTCTCATCATGTGGTAAGGGAGCAGATAGGTGGGGATGTTTCGCTTTATGTTTCAAACAAATGGAAAAGCAATGTCATAAATGAAATAAATAAATCTCATAGCATACTGCAAGTCATGATTACAAAAGGAAATCAAAGATATGAAAACAGTACCATTTATAACCCACAGGAAAGTAACTCGCCAAGTTTCATGTTTGATCTAGAAAATATCCTAAATAGTAGTTCAGGGCATACTTCAATAATACTTGGAGATACAAATATAGACTTGCTTTCAACCTCCATAAACAGAACTTTTTATGACAATTTAATAACAACGTACGGCTATATAACATGTAATAACAAATACCCAACTAGAGTAACGAAAACAACCTCCACGTTAATTGATCACATAGCCTACTTGTCACAAATAGCAGTAAAAATGCCATGTATTCAATATAAAAAAAATTAAGTGATCACTACCTACTGGTATGTGAAATTTCTAGTGGAAAATCAGTTCCAGTAGTACCAATAGTCAAAGATGGTGGTACGCAATTTGTAAATTACAACAAATTAAATCAGTATATGCTACAAAATAAATTTAACTGTGAGGAAATGGATATAAACACTTATTATAATACATTTATTGAGTATATTAGCACAGCAATTGAAACCAGCTCAATTGCAATAAAAAGAAAGGACCCCAAAGATATTCCCTTAAAACCTTGGGTTACCTAAGAATTACTAACACTGATTCACATCAAAGACTCAATGTTTAAAAAACTATAGTAAAAAACCCTCTGCGGAAGTAATTGAAGAATACAAAAGAATCAGTAATAAAATAACCAAATTGAGGAGAGAGTTACAAAAAAGGTATTATGAACACAGATTACAGAATTGCAAAAACCAAAAAGAAACATGGTATGTAGTCAATGAAGTGTTAAATAGGAAGCTTGGACATAAACATGAAATCAGCCATCTGGTGGTAAATGATGACAGCATTACAAGCACAGAGGACATATGCAATAATCTAAATGAACTATACGTTAACGTAGCTGAAAATATAAGAAAAAGTCTTCTTGAAGATGAGCAAGTTCATGGCAGCACAACAGTTGAAAGTCAAACTAATAGTATTTTCATGTCTCCAACCGATGAATGTGAAGTGATCAAAATTATCACTTCACAAAAAAATAAAAATAATTTAACAGAAGATAAAATATCCAATGTCATGTTAAAAACTTGTGTTGAAAGTTTAGTGCCATATATTGTGGAAATTATTAACCGTTCAATTCTCAGTGGAGAAATACCCCAATTACTCAAATGTGCCAGAATTGTACCTATTTTTTAATCAGGAGGTAACACAGATGCATCCAATTACAGACCAATTAGAATATTATCTGCAATTGGAAAGCTCAGAGAAATGGTAGTAAAAATTAGATTGGTAAATTTTCTGCGTAAAACAAATTACTTTTCCAATAATCAATATGGGTTTCTCCCAAATAGAGGAACTGATAATGCTGTATTTGATACAGTAATAGATGTTCAAAAGACCTTAGATGAAAATAAATTAGCAGCAGGGCTACTCATAGATCTTAAAAAAAGCATTTGACCTAGTTGACCACAAGTTAAAATTAGCAGGAATTAGGGGTTTAGCACACAAATGGTTCCAAAATTATTTATCAAACCGAACACAATATGTGATGATTAACGATACTAAAAGTTCTAAGCAGCAAACAAAAACAATACTAGGTCCTATTCTATTTTTGATTTATATTAATGACATACAATCTTTAACACTAAAGGGAAAATGTAAAGTATTTGCCGATGATATCTTAATAACTTACAAAGGACTACGTGAAACGCAAATTATGGAAGATATAAATTGTGACTTGGACAAGTTATCGGACTGGGCTTTATCTCAAAAAATGATCATAAATGTGACTAAAACAAAATACTTAATATTTCATAAAAAAGCCCATAATATCACCAAGCGGCTAACACTGTTACCCTAAAGGACCAAGTAATAGGGCGAGTCAACTCAGCTAAGTATCTTGGTATAATATTAGACTCAACACTTTCCTGGAAAAGCCATATTGATTATGTAATCAGCAAAATTACCCCTTTGATAGGAATAATGCACAGATTAAGATACAGTAATTTTTCTCATAAACAATTGAAGTGTATATATTATGCAATGATCCACCCACATCTAACATACACAAGCTTTATTTGGGGAAGATGTAGGAAATATTACATTAATAATTTGGAAATCCTACAAAAAGAGCCATCAAAATCATGTATGGATTCCCCTTCCTTAAACCGTCATATGAAGTTTTTTTCAGAGTCAAATATTCTGCCATTCCATAAACAAATTGCATTTTCATCATCAGACAGCAGACGCTAGACAGGAAATTAACCCATTCTACTGTTAACTTCTCCCATTTTAGTGAAATTCATGGATATGAAACTAGACGATCGTTAAGAATATATCCCTCTCACGCTAATTCAGTAAAGTATGGAGCGAAAGGCATAGAATCATCAATGTTTAGGGAATATAATGTGTTGCCTCCTGTTATAAAGAACTCTAAATCGATTATATGTTTTTTGCTAGGGGCTTTACGTCGCACCGACACAGATAGGTCTTATGGCGAAGATGGGATAGGAAAGACCTAGGAGTTGGAAGGAAGCGGCCGTGGCCTTAATTAAGGTACAGCCCCAGCATTTGCCTGGTGTGAAAATGGGAAAACACGGAAAACCATTTTCAGGGCTGCCGATAGTGGGATTCGAACCTTCTATCTCCCGGATGCAAGCTCACAGCCGCGCGCCTCTACACGCACGGCCAACTCGCCCGGTGATTATACGTTTTAAGAAAAACTGAAGGAATAAGGAATATTACTCTTTTACGGATATCTTAGTATAATCTATGTATAACTTGTTTTATTTAATACAATAATATATATATTGTCCATATTTAATACATTACAGCCATGCAATATATGAATATACTTCTGAAAAACTATGATCTTAACATGTAAAAAAGCAATGTCTTAGTTATCCAAAAATGTACTTGTCACTTTACAGAAAAAGCTATTGTATATGAAATGTAATTATTGTGTCGCCTTAAAAAAGTATGTATTGTATTGTCCCTATCACGAGCCAGATGCTCATGGAACCTTTTGACACCAATAAATAATAATAATAATAATAATAATAATAATAATAATAATAATAATAATAATAATAATAATAATAATAATAATCAAGAAAACTATATTACTCCTATAACAGTAGCATGCAGAGTCTTCCTGAAAGTATATAGAAGCAAAAGGGAGTGAAATACCAGCACTCTGTCATCTGTATAATTAAGTCAGAAGTGTGGGGTGAGGACGTATATACGAAGAGGAAAGTATATGTCAATTAGGAAACTTCCGGAGAACTTCTAGTCTTTGAGCTATCTCTCCTTCGTTAGCAGTGGCGATTGGACGGACTGAAGCCTAGCACACCTATCCCCCTGGTCCCCGCACCTATCGGCATTCAGCAGCAAACCGTGCGATGTGTGGCGATGAGAGAGGGACGCAGTGCCTGGGCTGCAATACCTTTCTCCGGTGACTTGCGCTCAGAAATGCGAGCGACGTTTTATCTCATTGCGTTCAAGTTTTGTAAATGGCACATAGTGTCAGATGCTTACAGTATAACGTGCTTTAGATTTCGATCGTTCTCATTTGAGGTTACTGCTTCACCGATAGCCTTGGCAGCCCTCAGTATACGCCATTGCATCTCACGAACGCTTAGCACACAATAGCTTTTCCGCAACAAACTTTTCCACTCGCCACAGCGATTATAGACACTTCCCGATCAATACGTAGGGTAAGTGCCGCTCTGTGTAGACCCGTGATCTTTAATTAGTGTAGGCGAAGCAGGTACTGGTACAATATCACTCGGTTTGCCGTGGAGGAAAGGTAGGCATAATTTACACTGTGTCACTTTCGAAGTATTTCGCACCATGTATCAGGCTAAATGATACACTAAGCTTTTTTTGCCAACACTCTGCTCACTTAAGTAGGGTAAACTGTTTTCCCAGGCCGGTATTTGAATTTGATCTTCAAGATTGACAATTATTTCCATCTTTTTATCTTCAGCTTGTATTTTCACTGCACAATGTTTGTACTCAATTGTTCATGCAAGAATAAACATATAATTAACGAGAGACATTAATAGAGATTCAACACGGTACTCATAGGTCCCGCCAGAATATAGAGCAAGTTTAGTTGGTACATAAATGGAAAGCAATGAATGTAAATGTAGAAAGTCAACAGTGGACGGATGATCGTCTCAAATTAGTGATCGAAAGATACCAAAATAGGGGTCATGGGAATCTTTATTAAATTTTCTAGTCAAAATGTTGCTGTCATATTGCTTTTCCACAAATATTCAGAAACTTCTAAAGTGCTTTCTAATGTAACACTTCAAGGACTTCAGCCTTTTTTGCGAAGCGACTGTATTTTGAGTATCTCTGAGAATATTCTGCCGCATCACTAAAGTGGCATGTGCCTCTGATACTTTATACAGTGCTTGACTAGTGATGAATGAAATTAATGCGTTAATCAGGCAGTATAAATCACTTGTGAAATTTTCCGTTCCTTCACTGCCTTCTAAACCTTCTGAATTAATACCCCCTAGAATTCTATACCGTTAGACACAGATCTACTGAATAGTTCAAATGCCAGCCTTTCATTCATTCATTCGTTGAAACGAATTAGGATCCAAAAGGGCAGAGGTGAATTTATAGCAAAGTTTCAATCCTCGAAAATTCTAGAGATATATCAGATTCATCAACTTTCTTGTAAAATAAATTGTCAACAATATCGTCATTTTATTTATCCTGTACTTTGTCATGGAAATGATTTCTTACACAATGGAATATATATGGCGCGTCTGAAAATGCCCACAGTTTTCTGCTAGAGTCAGCTGGATTGGAAATTGAACGCTTGGGATTATTTACGTTTTCGGATATTCCCAAACAGTTCCATTACTTTTAACGTGCAACCAAAGATTACTACTCCTTAGGAGGTCTAAAGAAATGCCCATCTGAAGACGATTGATCATATCCTGATCTACAACCGGGTACAAAAAACGTGGGCATGTTTCATAAATATTTCTCGCAATGAAACACGCTGTCTTCAAGCACAGTAACGATGAAAACTACTGTTTAAAGTACATAAAATAACTTGTACTATTCACTAATGTATTTTTATTATTAGACTATCACGCGTTAATGTGTAAGGTAAAGTTCAAATCACAGTCTAACCTAAGCAAGCAGTGAAAGCGGACGTGCTGAGTGGCGAGTGCCGAGAAATTATTGCAGTGGAGCAATATCGAGCCGCAATTGGAAGATGGGCAGAGGAGTTTGAAGAGAAAAACAACAAGGAGAATGGAGTGCATGGGTGATTTGGGAAGTATGAGGGAGGTGCTTTTGTTGGCAGCTGTGGTGACAGTGTTACTAGTTATTGGGGGCGTGGAATTGAATCCCGACCCGAATACAAGTGGAAATAATCAGTTGGGATGACTTCGAAGCCGTTTAGGAGGTGGTTAAGGAGGTGGATAAAGAAGCGTGTCAAATGGACCAAATCACGGAAATGATAAGGGATCAATCAAAAGAATTTTATGACATGAAGAGGTGGGTCCAAGAAAAAATGGGTGTGGCAATGTCCAAGGTGGGAAATAATGAGGAAGAAGACAAGAATATGGAAGAGAAGGTGATTAAATTGAAGAAATAGGAAGCAATTCGAGCCAGGAACGTACGAGGAAATGTATATTTATATATTGTGCCCAGGTGTGTGCGAAGAATATAAAGTGGACTTAGTATACAAAGTGGTGGAGGTGATACAGAACAAAATGGAGATTTACTTCAGTGAAGTTGACATTGACCATGAGCTGGCTGTGACAAATGGTAAATGGGTGAGAACGTGGACAGTGGATAAGCTTCAGGAAATGGATGAGAAGCTCAAACAGAAAGAGTGCATGGTGACGTGGCAAGGTGATAGACAGGTCGCAGAACGAACGGAGCGACGTGACGAGGCAAGAGGCAGGCGCATGGCAGAGGTCAGTGTCCAGTGCAGCTCAAGAAAGGAAACGAGAATTCAGCAGGTGTTGGTGGAGGGAGAAACTGAAGAAACTTCAAGTACTGTCAGCAGCGTCCACGTGCATGGTAAAGGTGAAGGTGCGCAAGAAGAAATAAAACGAAGAGAGGCCTTGAGCAAAGGGAGTAGTCTGAGCTTAAGGGACCTGTGGGGAAACAAAACTAAAGCTGTAGAGGATAAGGTGAACAAAGAGCGTCTCAAAATGTCCAAAAAAGATGGAATGGAAGTAGAAAGCGTATGGCCATAATAACGAGAAGTAAATCAAGTAATGTGGCAGAGGGGGGTAAAAATGGGAGGAAGTGGAGATGCAGGGGAGGTTAGGTTATAACTAGACTGAATGATAGGATTTGTAAATATTGAAGGATTATTAAGTAAGATGGGTAATGAAGAAGTAATAAAATTAGTAGAAAGCATCGGTATTGTGGTGCTCTTAGAGACGTGCTTACAAATAGGGAAGGTGTTAACGTGGATGGGATTTGTGGTCAAGTACAAATCAAAAACAAAAGAGTGGACCAAGTGCAGGACGCCGGGGGTATTGTTGTTTTAATAAAGGACGGAATTAGCGAGTTAATTGAAGACATGGATAATGAGATAGAAGAGGTGGTCTGGTTCAATACGGGGAACGAGAAACTGGGAGAAAAGGAGGTATGCTTGACTTTTCTGTACTTGTCACCCCAGGAATCCACATATACTAATGAAAATTTTGTTGAGGATTTATTATTGGAAACTAGTGTCAGGAGAGAAATATGAAGAAGATGGAATGTTGCTATTCGGTGATTGGAACGTTAGGATAGGTGATCTTTGTTCAACAAAAAGAAGATAAGATGTTGATGAGGTGAAGAAGATGTAGCAAAGATAAAGAAAGGAATCGTTATGGGTTAAAACTCCTAGAATTATGTGCTGCAAGCGAATCTTATATTTTGAATGGCTGGTGGGAAGGGGATAGGGAAGAGAAGCTGACGTATATTGCATCGCAGGGTGAAAATGTTATAGATTTAGTAATTAGTTTGGAAGATATGATAGGGGGAATTAAGGGGATAGAAATAGGGGACTGGGTTCAATCCCACCATGCTCGGGTTTTGGTGATGATGGAAAGATGTGAGAGAGAGGAAAAGGTAGGAGAGAAAAAGAGGAGTGTTGAGAAGGATAGAAGATATATTAAATATAAATGGTCAGAAAATGTAAAGCGAGATTTAGGTGGTCTTATAGAAAATGAACTGCAATTAATTAAGTGTTGAGGGCAGGTAGCGTTGAGAGAAGATAATGTTGACAGAGCGCTGGAATTAATCGAATACCCAATTAAGAGGGTAGCCCATCTAGCTAGATGTAAGAAATGAAAGACGGGATGTAAAGAATAGTGGTACAATAAAGAGTGTAAGGAAATGAAGAAAATAGTCGTACAGTCTCTTAAAGAATATAGAAAGCACGGAGGGAGAGCAAAAAGATACTTTTTGTAAATTAAGGAAAGAATACAGGCTTGCAATTGCTTAGAGGAAGAAAGTGTGGATGAGAGAACAAGCAGAGGAAATAAACAGGTAGTGTAGGATGAAGCGACCTGAAATGGTGGGGGACAGAGTAAATCGAATTAATAAGGGGAAGAGGGTTGATAAAAACCGAGTATCGACTATGATTCATTGATTGACTACTTCCGAGAATTATTAGGAGGGAAGAATAGATGGAAAGATACAGGGGGACAAGGTCCTAGAGAGGGGAGTGGATATACAGATATATGAGCTTGATAAGCAAATTTCAAAAGAAAAGTATTAAGGGTGGTAGGAAACCTTAAGTGTAGGTCGGCTGGTGGAAGCAATGCTATCAATAACTTGTTTTGGAAAGAAATAGGTAAATATAGTCAGATGATAGAGGGCATAGTAAAACTATTCAACAAGATTTTCGAGGGTGGTAGGTTTCCAAATGGATGGCGAACGGGGATCATATGCCCAATCTATAAAATGAAAGGTGAGTGGAGTCTCCCGAGTAATTATAGAGGTATAATCTTACGGTGTTCCTTCAGTAAGATTTATACAGGAGTAGCCTACTAGGGAACAGACTGAGGCACTGGACGGGAGAGCAGTCGATACTGTCAATTTTCCAAGGTGGTTTCAGAAAGGGTAGAAAGACGGCTGATAATATGACAGTCAAGATGATCCTGAAGAAATATCTGAATAAGGAAGGAGGTAAAGTATATCTAGCTGCCATTGATTTTGAAAGAGCTTTCGATACAGTGAGCAGAAGCGCGTTAGTAGAAAAATATTAAATGTGGGGATTTCAGGAAAGATTATCCGAGCGATTGAGGCTACATACGATAAAGCATATTGTATTAAATTGTAAGAAAATCTAGCAAGCTATCCGATTGAATGTAAGATGGGATTAAAACAGGGCTGTAAACTGTCGCCGATTTTATTTCTACTATTCATAAACGAAGGGGATAACTGGGCATCTCCGGTAGTAAACCATGTAGAGACCACAGGATTGATTTTTGCTAATGATGTGATATTAATGACCTTAAAGGGTGATATTTACAGAGAAGTTTAAATGCGGTTTCCAAATATGCAAGGAAGTGGTCCCTGAAAATTAACTGTAATAAATCGAAGGTGTTGGTAATTCGAAAGACAGGTCGAGAAAGAAGAAGAGGAAATGGGTGGTTTAGGGGGAGATGATTGAAGTGGTAGATAAGCTGGAAAATCTAGGAGTGCTTATAATCAAAAGAGGGGGATGGGAGGATCAAGTTAAGAGAGTGAAATTGAAGGGGTCAGATGTTGAGATTTTGGAGACGAAGTATCTGGGTATAAAGCTTAGTATTCAAAGGATGAAGTTAAAGACATTAATGCTGAGCAGAGTACTGTATTGTGCTGAACTATGGGGTCTAGGGAAACGAAGAGATATGTTAATCAGATTACTTGTAAATTTATTAAGACATTGATGCGACTCCCGCACTGTTCAGCAAATGCTGGGACGATAGTTATTTGTGGGGAGTATATAGAAGTTGAATGTGTGATGAGGATACTTAATAATTGGATGTGATTAAAGAGTGGGGAGTGGGTATAGTGTTACAAATGGCTTACCAGCAACAGCTGAAAAGTATGTATGCTGGGAGCTGGCTGCCGATGATCAAAATGTATGTGTAAAGGGTGGGTATTGGATACATATGGCATGTGGTTTGGAATAAAGGGGTAGTAGAAGTTGGAGAACGATTTTAATGAGGTCAAGGATATTCAAATGCAACGACAGATGGAGGAGTGTAGGAAGAGAGCCAAGTATCAAGGATAAATTTTGGTAATGTGGATAGAGATGTGAGAGAATGTTCACTGTGGTGGATTTTGGATTTATATAAAAATAAGGGGTTGAATAGAGATAAAGATAATTCATTATGTATATTGTGTGGGGAAGTGAATGGAGACCTGCACTTGCTAGGAAAATGTAAAGAAACAGAAAAAGTAAGAGTGAGAATTTTGAGTGTAATTCAGCAAGAGCTATTAAAACAGAGTAATGAGCAGAAATTATTGGGTGGGTGATTATAGAACGGAATAGGGTAGGGAATCTCAATTGGTACTTAAGTGCTGTAAAAAATTATGTGCTAAAAATTAAAAGAAGTGGTTGTGTGAGTGGGCTAATGAGAAATTATGTGTTAAAAATTAAAAGAAGTGGTCATGTCAGTGGGCTAATGAGACAATTGGACATGAAATTTATCGAGTAGAACACTGTGTGTATGATTAAATATCGTGCGTTGTTGATATTGGTACCTAGGTATAAGTTAAAAGTAAAGAGGAATGAAGGCATGAGACTCAGCAGATTATAGGAATGAAAAGGGTGAATCAACAAGATCTTAGTGAGGTAGGTCGCAACATCGAGCTAGCAGCCTTGTCCAGAAGCAAGGAAATATTATTCAAGGACAAGGTGTTGCAAAGTACTACCTAGTGGCGAGCGAGTATAAAATGAAAGTAGATTAAGACTTGCTGATTCAAACAGGATATTATTTGTTATGTTGTTTCTTTGTGTATAATTAATCAAGGTTGTACATTTTGCCGTTTTGCCGAGGAGGCTTGTTTATTAGGGTTTATTGGCAACATTCAATATTTTATGTTTTATATTTTGTTTTTGATTGGTTTTGAGTTCTCGCTATTTTCTCCGTAGGGTTTAAGGTTGGAAAACTGTAAATCTGGAGAAAATAAAGGCGACGCCGTTCTGGACGAGTGGATCCCACAACCTTCCAGTTTTCAGGGTCAGTTTGACATTTCTTTACATTCATCTTCAGAACGTCTATATAAGTGTTGTTGCCCACCCTGCTTTCTCTGTCCGTCCTTTAACTGACAGCACATGATTTATTTTGGGAGACGTGACTCAGTCATGCGAATTACATGACTTTTTCATCGAAGCTGGTGTTAATCATGAGAGCCTCAATGCTGGTAGTATTAGCTTGCTCCAAAACACTTATGTTATTACGTCTGTTTTTCCATTATAATCTTAAGGATTTGCCTTAATGCAGCGTTGATTTCTTTCAGGTATAGTAAGTGCTTTCTGTATGTAACACAATTTTCACAAACACACAGTAGAATTGGAACAACAATGGCTTGGTATACATACTGCTTAAATTGAGTGCAGATGTTACTATTGTCAAATACTCTAATTCGCATACAACCTAGATTATGCTGACACATCTGAGAAGATATTGAATTTCGGCGTCAATGTTTGCATTTGTTGAAAGAAAATGCCCAGATAGGTAAAGTGTTCAATATTTTTAAGCTAGTTCCATTAACCATGAAAGCAGGAGGAGCAGCATTACAGGCTGGTGCAGGTTGATATAAAAGGTACGTTTTACTGGTGTTTATAGGTTTGTTCCAACGACAACGGGGACAGTTTGCAAACTGGCTGGCGCATGCACAGTACGGAAAGAGCGTTCCAACAAACATCAAACTCAAACACGGACTCGCAGTCGGTTGTTCCAACAGACTATGGACCGTTCCTGAACAAGTTTGCGGACTGGCAAAGCAGTTCGTGATCCAGAACAAGTAATGTTCGTCAGAGACATGCGCAGTACACCAAAATAAGTGTGAGCTGTGCATTGTGATCCATAGCTTTCACTTGGTGAAGCATGAACAGCTGATCGGTATCATCTGGCGCGAACAGACGACACATTACACGTACAATTAAATAGAAGTGCGGCGTTGTTATACAATTATACAGTAATAGTTAGAAAGTTATACAGTTAAAAGTCATGTTTGACTACACACTAATAAAGTAAGAGGCACGAGATTAAAACGAGAATGATGCATGACGATTTTGAAGGCACTGAGCTCGATAGCCGCAGTCGCTTAAGCGTGGCCAGTATCCAGTAATCGGGTAATAGTGGGTTCGAGCCCCACTGTCGGCAGTCCTGAAGGTGGTTTTCTGTGGTTTCCCATATTCACACCAGGCAAAATGCCGGGGCTGTACCTTAATTAATGCCACGGCCGCTTCCTTCCACTTACTAGGCCTTTAATATCCCATCGTCGCCATAAGACCTATCTGCGTCAGTGCGAAGTAAAGCAAATAGCAAAAAAATGATTTTGAAGGTGGTTCCTTGAGCCATTAGCTTACTGGGACATCCGATAACTAATAAATAAATAAATAAATAAATAAATTCTGATAATGATTTTATGAACTCGGACTCCAGTGAAGATGATCTAGGGATATACACTGACTGACAGAGCAAATGCAACACCAAGAAGGAGTGGTCAGAACTTTATGCCAATTGCAGGGTAGACTGACGTCGCTGAGGTATGCTCATGATGTGAAATGCGCCGCTGTGCTGCGCACGTAGCGAACGATAAATGGGACACGGCGTTGGCGAATGGCCCACTTCGTACCGTGATTTCTCAGCTGACAGTCATTGTAGAACGTGTTGTCGTGTGCCACAGGACACGTGTATAGCTAAGAATGCCAGGCCGCCGTCAACGGAGGCACTTCCAGCAGACAGACGACTTTACGAGGGGTATGGTGATCGGGCTGAGAAGGGCAGGTTGGTCGCTTCGTCAAATCGCAGCCGATACCCATAGGGATGTGTCCACGGTGCAGCGCCTGTGGCGAAGATGGTTGGCGCAGGGACATGTGGCACGTGCGAGGGGTCCAGGCCCAGCCCGAGTGACGACAGCACGCGAGGATCGGCGCATCCGCCGCCAAGCGGTGGCAGCCCCGCACGCCACGTCAACCGCCATTCTTCAGCATGTGCAAGACACCCTGGCTGTTCCAATATCGACCAGAACAATTTCCCGTCGATTGGTTGAAGGAGGCCTGCACTCCCGGCGTCCGCTCAGAAGACTACCATTGACTCCACAGCATAGACGTGCACGCCTGGCATGGTGCCGGGCTAGAGCGACTTGGATGAGGGAATGGCGGAACGTCGTGTTCTCCGATGAGTCACGCTTCTGTTCTGTCAGTCATAGTCACCGCAGACGAGTGTGGCGTCGGCGTGGAGAAAGGTCAAATCCGGCAGTAACTTTGGAGCGCCCTACCGCTAGACAACGCGGCATCATGGTTTGGGGCGCTATTGCGTATGATTCCACGTCACCTCTAGTGCGTATTCAAGGCACGTTAAATGCCCACCGCTACGTGCAGCATGTGCTGCGGCCGGTGGCACTCCCGTACCTTCAGGGGCTGCCCAATGCTCTGTTTCAGCAGGATAATGCCCGCTCACACACTGCTCGCATCTCCCAACAGGCCCTACGAGGTGTACAGATGCTTCCGTGGCCAGCGTACTCTCCGGATCTCTCACCAATCGAACACGTGTGGGATCTCATTGGACGCCGTTTGCAAACTCTGCCCCAGCCTCGTACGGACGACCAACTGTGGCAAATGGTTGACAGAGAATGGAGAACCATCCCTCAGGACACCCTCCGCACTCTTATTGACTCTGTACCTCGACGTGTTTCTGCGTGCATCGCCGCTCGCGGTGGTCCTACATCCTATTGAGTCGATGCCGTGCGCATTGTGTAACCTGCATATCGGTTTGAAATAAACATCAATTATTCGTCCGTGCCGTCTCTGTTTTTCCCCAACTTTCATCCCTTTCGAACCACTCCTCCTTGGTGTTGCATTGTCACTGTCAGTCAGTGTATTACAATATCCCAAAAGCGAAAAAGGCAGACTATTTAGGCATATTATTTTTTTACTTGTTTGCAATTATGTTTAAATGATATTTATGTTCACTACATGTACGAGTAACTCATAATTTTGTAACCAAAATTCTCTTTCTCTCTCGCTCTCCGCCTATAGAAGAAACAGTACCTCGCTATGACAAGGAAACGTTCAAGGAGCATTTGCGCGTCAGTAGGGAGATAATGGAAAATATTTACAAACATGGAAAACATTCTGCACTGAGTCATGTTTTTCTGCAGCTGCTGCAATAATAATAATAATAATAATAATAATAATAATAATAATAATAATAATAATAATAATAATAATAATAATAATAATAATAATAATAATAATAATAATAATAATTTTAATTATCGTAAAGTGTTGCTTTTCCAATCCTGTGGTTTATTGGGCATCAGACTGCAAGTTGCAGATCGGTTTGACATTTCTTTGAGCTCTCTACATAGAATTGTCAAACGATTGACTGTCTTCATTAGCAACTCATCACCTCAAGAGATCACTTGGCCTACAGAATATGAGAAAGTAAATATTGAGCAACATTTCAGGGAAAGTGGATTTCCAGGTGTCATTGGTGCCATAGGTGGCTGTCATATTGAAATTGATAAGCCTGCAAATGATCCCGACTCTTGCATAAATAGAAAAGGACACTATTCCGTACAGGTATATTAATTTATTTATCAACATATCTCTTCATAGTAAACCACTGTTATTATTAATGAATTAATGAATGCAAGCTGTTTTTGACCACAGGAGAAAAATTTTGGATGTGTTTCCGAGTATTTTTAAATGCTGTTTGTTCGGGGCGTCGACCCATGTGGATCTTGTGCCACTACTGGCACCATATTGTATGAACCTGCGTGTAATTGGAATGGCGGTAGTGTGGAATATTTTGTGTGAGGAAATGAAGATTAAGGACGCCACAAAGGACGTCATTACAATTTAAAAACCCTGACTCAGCCGGGAATCGAATCCGGGGGCGCCGATTACAGGTGGACGCGTTGCCCCCTACACCGCGGAGCCGGACTAGCAGAGTATTTAGTAGTTCACCTCTTGGCAATTATTCAGAAGAAAAATGTGATCAGTATTTTCTTTTAGGTGACAGAGAAGAGGACCGTCTACATCATCGGTTTTACGCTGCCAGTACTCGTGGTAGAATTATAAATTTACATAATTCTGGAATAAAGTAATTATTATTTTAGAAACAGGTCCAATAGTCTATAATTTTATTAGTTGTGTCATTTTATTGCCAATTACCTTCCATTGAGTAGGCCTAACAAGTTTGTTTAGCAGAGATGAACAAGAACTGCTGTTTGTTTATCCTCAAAGAGGAATCTCCCGCGTAATTGTGAACGCATGCGCATTGTAGTTTTTCTTGACGTTCACGAATCGTTCCAACAGACTGCTGTTTAGCGACGGTTCCCAACGAGTGCATAGCTCGATCATGCGCTTACATCAGTTCATGAATCGATACCAAACCGTACGCAAACTGCTTGTTGGAACAAACCTTATGTCTAGACCAATTCTCCTACATGCCTCGTTAAATGCATCCAGGGTATGCTGAAGATCATCTTCAGAGTTTGCTAAAATAACGTAATCTTCTGCATACTGGAGTTCAAGAACAGAAGTAGTAGATACCTTAGTGTTTGGTTGCAGTCTGCTAAGATTGAATAGTCCTCCATCTGCCCTGTATACAACTTCTACCCCATTTGAAATTTTGTCTTTGACCAAGTGAAGTATGGCACCAATATATATGGAAAACAGTGTGGGGTCAATTACACAGCCCTGTTTTACACCTGTGGCGATCCTAAACCGTTCTCTAAGTCCATGGTTGTTAAAGACTGCATCATTAATATCATAATGTAGTAATCGAAGAATCTGTATGAATTTTGGTGGGCATCGAATTATGGATAAGATCCTCCAAAGAGTTTCTCGATTGACTGAATCGAAGGCCTTAACGATATCAATGAATGCCATATATAGAGACTGGTCTTGTTCTCTTGATATTCCCACGGTTGCCTGCAAAAGTGATCATATCAGTTGAGCCTCGATATGGTCTAAAGCCACGTTGAGTTTCGGGCAATATTGTTTCGGCCAGTGGTTTCAGGAGGTTGGTCAGTATTCTGGCGATAATTATGCCAGCAGCAGAAAGAAATGATATCCATCGATAGTTGCCACATGTCCCCCATGACCCCTCTTAAGTATGGTTACTATCGGGGAATCCCTTAGATCAGCAGGCATGGTTCCAATTTGCTATAACTTGTCAGTGAGCTTCTGTGTGTGGTGAACTAGTGATGTGTTCCCTTCCTTGAAGAGATCAGCAGGAATTCCATCCATGTCTAGTGCCTTATTATTTTTGAGTTGACTGATGGTAATTTTCACTTACAATATATTGGGAGCTTCATCAAGGGGGCCTTGTATAGGGCTCTGAGGAATTTGGGTAAAGATATTGTCATCAATTTACGTGTCACTGTTCGGTACTTCTACAAAATGTTATTTCCAGGGGGAGTTGATGGAGTTTGTGTCTCTAAGAAATTCAGTATCATCTTTCTATTTTATGGGATTTATTCCATGGTGAGATGGACCATATACAGTTTTACTTGCATTTAGGAAAGCATGGGTGTTGTTTGTGTCAGCTGGATGCTGCATTCCACGGAAATTATATATCCACCATTGGTTCATCATGACCCGAGTTTTCCTATGGACTTCAGCGTTTGCATTTTGATACATTTGCATTTTGGAGGTAGATTTAGGGTTTGTTTTGCCAGATATTAAATGCTTTACTTTTCGCTTCTATAAGAGACTGAATTTCTAGGTCATTCTCTCAAACCAATCTGCATGTTTCAGCCGATTCTTCACAGGCTGAGAGCACACTGCTGACTTGAACGTTTGCCAACGGTCTTCGTCATTCTCTGGATAATTCTCAGGAAACTTTTCATGAATGAGTGGGTGTAATTTCGATTTAACGCTGTGATCTTTGAGACGTTCGGTGTTCACCCTATATCTGATATGCTTTCTCAGCTTCCTGTGTTTCTCATTAACTTGCAGAGCCATACCAGACCGTATCGTCGGTGATCAGTCTAGCAGTCACCAGCACTTTTCAAAGCCTTTGTGATGAATACGTCTCGTTTGTCTCGGGCAAGCTCAATCACGTAATCGATTGGACGCCAGTGTTTTGATCTAGGGTGTTGCCATGAATTCTTAAATTTGTTCTTTTTCGGAAGGGTGTGTTCGTGATTACAAGGTTATGTTCAGAACATTTGGTTAGAAGAAGATTTCCATTTGAATTGCTTTTACCGACACCTTTACCAATTACACCAGACCATAATCCTGATTCCCTGCAAACTCAATCATTGAAGTCTCCTATACGGATAATTTTATCTGCCTCTGTTATATTCTCACACAGCGCATCGAGTTGGGAATAGAATTCTTCCTCCTGGACATCATTGGAATTGAGAGTCGGAGCGTATGCACCGATTATTGTAATTCGATGGTTATTAGTGAGCTTAAGGCGAAGGGTCATTAGCCTTTCATTTACACCACATGGGAGCTCATCAACATGATCAGCAATTTTATTCTTGATGGCGAAGCTAACTCACTGGATACGGGGCTCATTCCATTTCCTCCCTTTCGAAAAGATGTTATAACCTCCACCATGTTCCTTCAGTTGTCCTTCGTTTGCAAGCCTTGTTTCACTGAGTGCAGCAACCTTTTCAATTCCCAACAACAATTGCTGTTCGTTTTTGTGGTCGATTATCTCTGTCACTGTCCATCAGAGTACGTACGTTTCAAGTAGTAAAATTATTTCTTATTTTGGTTCGACCGCAAGTGGTGTATGGAAGCGACTATCCAGTCGGGTGAAAATAGGCTGACTATATTTAGGTTAACATTTTAGCCCCTCCCTGTCTCCCTATTCAGTGTAAGCAGAGTAAGTACTAAATAGGCCTACTTAGTCACGAGTGCAGCGTACGAATTGCTTTACAGCCCATCCTCGAGCAAAGCTTGCGTGACATCTATTATTGTGGGAAATGTCTCAGTGCCTTTGACCAGTGGCATTACAACTACGACGACCGGAGGTCCCGAAATGATGCAGCCTTCACCTGGTTTCCCACCCGTTGGAGCTACATTAGTTGCGCATGCGCCTGGTTCACCGCTAAGGGCTTCTTCTATGCCTTTGACCATTATCGGTTCATCCACATATAAAGGTAGTTTCCCACCTCAAGGGCAATAGGGTGCCCTTTTCTGGTGAGTACACCAATAATGAAAATTAAGCCTCTTAACAGTGATAATGGAGAGAAAAATAAATCAAAATCAAAAATCTCTTTATTTGCAAATGAGGTGTCTACCTCGGTGGCAAATGGTACACTAAAATAAATTATTGTCAAGCACTAAATTTTAAATTAACAAGAAAAGAAGAAATTTTTTCTAGAATACAATAATATACAATTTTCGCTAAAAAATTATATTAAACAAACAGATTATCCTTAATAAATTTATATTGTTCACAAGATTTTACTTATAATATCTCCTATACTTACAAACATAGTCAACTCATAAACAGTATGTGGAATTACTTCAAATAATACTGTGCAACTGGTATAAGATTAAAATTGTACATTGCATTTATTTACTTTCTTTTTTAACCCACTTGGAACCTAAGTAGTAGTAGTATATTTATTTCTCCAGATTGTACAGTTTTTCAACCAAATTAATTCTTACTGAGAAATAAAAGAAGGAATTGCACAAAAGGAAAACTTATAGAAAGCAACCCACAACAAGATGTAAATAATGAAAAGAAAGAAACGCTATTGAATAACTCTTGAGCAACACGGCAAACAAGGCAGAAAACAAACAAAAAGGCTAATTATATCAGTCCCTACAATGGACGTATGTCCGAGCGGCGAGCACTTGGTCGGCTGACCGAGACTTCCAACAGATTGAGGCAGCCGAGCCTTGCCATAGGCCGCCGCTCGTGCACACCCATTATCTCCCCCCACTCTGCTATCCAGCAGTGTGAGGATCATAATCCTCTGCTGCTTATCTCGTCACTCCCTGCTTGCTTATCTTCTCAACAACACACTCGCTACGACAGGAAGAACAATATATATATATATATATCTGCCACAATACACTCTAATAACTTCAGTTTCCTTTAACTTCTTAATGCAGCGGTTTTTTTGATAGCCTCTAAAAACTTGTTTAAGTTTCCTGGTTCTTTCCACTCTCTCGCTATCCAGTTATTAATCTTCCGGTCATTGTCCAACACTTTCATGGCTTCCAATTGTCCCTCGCTCATGAATTTCTCTCTCTCCGCACGAGTTCCCTTACATGCTGTTAACAAATGTAACCCCTCCCTTGCCTCTCCACACTATAAAGAAATTGAGTTGTCGTTCATTGTTGTCCACCCTTTATTTTTGTGAGCACCCAACATCCACCAAATGATTCCTCTTCTCTCTAATCTATTCACATTATCTTTTATTATTATTGATTTATTGATTTATTATTTTTCTTCAGATCTACAGTAACAATACCCATTGATCCGTTAAAAGAGAAAAATAACAATGTCCAGCTTAAGCCGAAATTCACACTATGTGCTGTACAGAAAAATAAAAGAAAATAATGTACGGAATGAACAGAAAATAAATAGAACAATTTAGTAAAATAATGATACTTCTTGGACATGGCATGAATCCCCTAGGATACTCCGGAAACGTGACGCCCCAAATGAAGGTTACCACGGTAGTCATCCTCGGCCTCTTCATGTCACGTCCAACTTCTCTCCTGAATATTTCTATTGTTTTCCCAGAATATGCAATTTAAGCATTATTATGAATGTCACAGACGTTCGTGCCCCTGCTGAGTAAACACGCGAACCTTTGCACATTCCATTCCTTCTACATTTCCTCTACTTGACTCCCTCTGAGTTGCTGATTCCATACTTCCGTTGCACACACATTCTGCTACTACGTACTCTGCTCACGTTGCAACTTTATCACTGCACTACTTATCTGTTCCTGCTCGTCTTATTCAACCATGCTTAATCTAATTTAAAAATCATATACAACCAACTTTGCTTACCGATCTACTATTAATTAAGGAATCACTTACCAATACCATTTAAACTGTGCTGCCTCTCTTATCATCCATCCATCATCACCTTTCATACTTAACACTTCAATACCAGTCCTCCATCTAAACTTCACTACCTCTCTTATCATCCATCTATCGAACTCCACAAACCATCCATCTTATTCCAGGCCACATTTACTTCAACAATTAGAATACACATGCAGACACCATCACTTGAATAAATGCCATCTAAACTTCGTTACCTCTCCTCATTTCCATCCATAATCTAAACTTCGCTACCTCTCTTATCATCCATCTATCGAACTCCACAATTCATCCATCTTATACCTAAAGACACTTGAATAAATACCATACAATTACAATACACTTTAAAACACCTTATCACCTCGTTACCTCTCTTATCCTTCATCCATATATACAGACACCATCACTTGAATAAATACCATCTGAACTTCGCTACCTCTCTTATCATCGATACCATTTAAATCGATACCATTTAAACTTCGCTACCTCTCTTATCCATCCCTCATCACCACCTTCCATTCTTAACACTTCAAATCCAGTCGTCATATCATCACTTGAATAAATACCATACAATTACAGTACACTTTAAAAAAATACCTTATCGCCTCGCTATCTCTCATTCTCCTTCATCTATCATACAATACGCTATCATCCTCCATCGAACTCCACAGTCCAGCCATCTTATATCTAAAAACACAAATAATCATCTACAACCAACTTTGCTTACCGATCTACCATTAACTAATAAATCACTTACCAATACCATTTAAACTTCGCTGCCTCTCTTATCATCCATCCATCATCACCTTTCATACTTTCATACACTCAATTCCAGTCTTCAATTACTTACATTTATAATACACATTGAGATACTTTCACTTCAATAAATGCCATCCTTTAAACTTCGCTACCTTTCTTAACATCGATCCATCATCATCACCTATTCATACCTAACACTTCAATTCCAGTCCTCGTTTATTTTACCATTACAATCATCTAAACTTCGCTACTTCTCTTATCATCCATCCCTCGAACTCCACAATCCATCCATCTTATTCCAGGCCATACTTACTTCAACAATTACAATACACATATATACACCACCATTTGAATAAATACCATTTAAACTTCGTTACCTCACCTCATTTCCATCCATCGAACTCAAATTTCGCTACCTCTCTTATCATCCATCCATAATCCATCCATCTTTTACCTAAAGACACCATCACTTCAATAACAATTATACTACACATACAGGCACCATTACTTGAGTAAATACCATCTGAACTTCGCTACCTCTCTCCTTCTAGGCCACATTTACTTCAACAATTACAATACACAATACACATACAGACACCACCATAAACTACGCTACCTCTCTTATCATCCATCTATAGGCAAACCATGTTACTTACTACAGTTACTTGACTTTTTATTTCTCGTAATTACTCCTTCTTCCATTTTCCCTTTTTGTCCCATAGCTCCTTCAAAATCAAGCTTCTCCCTTTAATCACGGCACTTCTTACTTCTGCTTCCTCCCGCAAACCATTATTCTCGCTCCGATTCTGTCCACTTGTCTTCCCCTGTGATTCTTTTTCCATCATCTCTTCCTGCATCCTGCTTTCTTCCCTCGCGCAGACCTCCGACACTAGTTCGTCCATTAATTTCCTGGCTACTTCCATCCTCCTTGCATTTCCTTTTTCTTCAGCTCTTTTTACGATCGCTTCCCAGGAACCCCATCTACACAGTGTTCCTCCCTTTACAGTATGTACATCAGCCCTGGTAGTTCTTCTTGCCTCGAACTCTCAGTCCTGCTTTTTTCTTCTTCCCTCACATCATCCCTGGTAGTTTCTTCTTGCCTCGAGCTCTCAGCCCTGCTTTTTTCTTCTTGCCTCAAACTCCTTTGCCTCAAACTCTTTTGCCTCGACCTCTCAGCCCTGCTAGTTTCTTCTTGCCTCAATCTCTCATCCATTAATTTCAGTTTCGATATTGTCCACTTTCGGGTCCAATTCCTGTCGCTCACCACAAGTATTTGACTACTAATATACGCTTTCAATCCCTGAATTTTTGCTTTCACAAAATGTTTCTTGAGAATTTTAAAATTCCTACTCTCTTCTCTTCCGAAATCTCTCTTAACTCTAATGTTCTCACACTGTAGATTACCAGCGTTCCTTGTCACTATATCTGCCATCAATGAAGATAGCAGCGACACTTTTATGGGCCTGTGCCCTCCCACCTTGCCAACTCTC
Organism: Anabrus simplex; assembly: GCF_040414725.1. Lineage (NCBI taxonomy): Eukaryota > Metazoa > Arthropoda > Insecta > Orthoptera > Tettigoniidae > Anabrus > Anabrus simplex. The sequence goes on from NC_090266.1 coordinate 805,969,977, forward strand.
TCCACATTGTCTATATCTACCTCACTGAAATTTATTTTCATTTTCTTTTGTATGACATCTACCACTTTGTAAATAATGTCCACTTTAGATTCTGCCTTTTCTTCCTCCACCCCATAAATAAATATGGATTTCTTCTTACGCTCCTGTCTGCAGACTTCAATTTCTTTCTTCAGGTTTACCATCTCTTCTTCCATATTTTTTATTTTCTCTCTTAGTGACACCAGCTCTTTCTCGCTGCCTTCTATCATCGCCTTCGTATTTTTCATATAATCCTGGATCCACTGTCTCGTCTTTTCTTGCTCCTGGACTTGTTCTTGGAGCATCTTCTTTAATTGCTCAAACGGACATACTTCCTGTATTACTTCTTTTACTACTTTCCTCACAGCCTCTACGTCTACCCAACTCATCCTATCTATCTCCTTGCCGACCGCTTGACCCTACCGCTTCCCCACTCCTACTCCACTCCACTCAGCAGGCGCACGCCACACGATACGTCCGTCCTCCTTACTGGCTTAAGCTAGACTGTGATTCACATTATCTATTTTTACACTTACTATTTGTTTGATTTTAATAAACATGTTTAGGGACGCTCTTCTCCCGCAATCAGTCTCCAGCTCCTGTAAGTGAATATCTTTAATCGTTTTTAACGTGTTCCTCCAACAAACTGCATTCCTTTTTTCCCAGTCCATCCCCCAATAAATTCCTAACCCCAACCTCTCAATGATATTCTTCACCTTGTCAACCCAATAGTCTCCAAAAGAACTCTTAATTTGGTGCCAGTAGACCGTTTGTAGGAGAAGACCGCCCTCTCCCGTTACCAATCTTCTCCAGAACCCCAACAGTCTCCTCATGATATCAACCTCTAAGCACACATTACACATGACTCTGACCGCTGCGATAGCCATACAAATTGGGAGATCCAATATAATTCTTCCAAAGCGACTAACAATCTGATTTAATATAAGAAAATCCTTTTCAACTCCCCATATTTCTGCTCCAAATAACACCCTACTTAGAACCACTGTTTTAAATACCATTTTCTGAATTTTGTAATCGACCCCTGGAAATTTATTTTCCAATATTCTTATAACTGAAAGTGCTGCTATCCCCTCCACTTAGCTTGATTTATTTGTTCGGACCATTTGCCATTCCTACTTATACATACCCCCAAATACTCTTATCTGTCTCCTCTATTACCTCCCCGTTTATCACCCAATGCCTCTTTGTCTTCCCATTTCTGTTTTTCCTACATACCATTACCTTTGTCTTAGTACTATTTACTCTCAACGACCACATCCTGGCGTGCTCCGCAACCTTAATTAAACTTCTATGTAAACCTCACCTCATCAACGTCATCAATAATACATCGTCTGCAAATATCAGACCAGGGATCTCTGTATCACCCAATACAGGACTCGCCCACTCCCTCCCATGCCCTTCAAATATGTAATTGATAAAGATCAAAAGAAGAACGAGAGATAATTTACAGCCCTGTTTTAACCTACATTTGATTCGATTAGACCACTTACAACCCCTTCTTCTAATCTTATATTGCAGTACACTTCCTCATATATGGCCTCAATAGTCCGTCTCATCTTTTTGGAAATTCCCACCCTACCCAATCTCTCAAGCAGCGCCTTCCTACTAACTGTGTCGAATGCCTTTTCAAAATCCACCGCTGCTATATACACCTTGCTTCCTTCCTTCCTCACATACTTATCAATTATTTTCTTCACTATCATCACGTTATCCATTGTTCTACGTCCCTTCCTGAACCCACTTTGGTAGATCGATAAAATAGACAACTCTTCCGCCCATTTCTTCAGTCTATTCTCTAATACACCCGTGTACACCTTACTCAACGCATCTAATAGAGTTATACCCCTATAGTTACTGGGGTTGCTCCTCGCTCCTTTCTTTTTATATGTAGTGCATAAGATACCTTTTTGCCAATCTTTCGTAAAATTGGTACCTTCAAACATCTTATTAAATAACTTCACTAAACACTCCCTAATCCTATCATTCTTTATCGCTTCTTTCCAAAATACATTTGATATTCCGTTCCTACCCCCATCTGTTCTATTTTTAGCTTTGCCTATCACTTCCAATACCTCTTCCCCTGATATTTCTTTGTCCAATTCATATTTCCCTACTTCCAACCCCCACCCAATCGCCTCCATCCCTCTATCCCCCTTCCATCTATCCTTCCCTCCTAACAGTTTACGGAAATATTCTATCCATATTTCGTAATCAATTTTAGGTTTGCTATCACTCCTCTGTCCCCTATGAATTTTGTTAATTCTCTCCCATATCTTTTCCCATTCCTTACTTTTGGATTACCTATTGATCGCCTCCACTTGTTCCTTTTTCCATAACTTTTTATTTTCTACTATCTTGGCCTTGTATTCCCTCCTCAGTCTACAAAACCTTTCCCCCTCTTCTCCCCTTCCATGCTTCCTAAAGTCTTTCAGCACCCTCAGAACTTCTCTCCTCAATCCCTTACACTCACTATCGACCCACCCCTCCTTCACCTCTTCATTATATAAGGGGCATAAGTTCGCCATTCTCGCATTCCAGTCGCCCATCAATATCATCCCCGCTTCTTCGTACTTCTCCTTTATCCCACTGATTTCCACTGTCAGTTCTTCAAAGAAACTATCATTTGCATATAGAGAACCACTGGGGTGGTTGTATAAAAAGGCCAGGCATACCTCTTTCGGCTCGCCCCAACCTAGGTTAACCCTCACACAAATCTCCCCTTCCACCTGATTGTCTAAAACATCAATCCTGTCGCATATTTCTTCCTTTATTAGTAATGCTATTCCACCAGGATATCTTCCCTCCTCCCCGTTTTTTCTTAGTTACATTCCTTACCACAAAGCCTTTCCAGGTCAAACTCCTTCCTTCTCCTAGCCATGTCTCCAAAAGGGCCACGATGTCAAAGCTCTCCACTACTTTTATCACTAACCCATTTCCGAATTTACATAGAAGCCCTCAATATTTACAAATCCTATTTTCGAATATAGTTATATATTCCCCTCTCCATCTTTTACCCTTCCATCCTTAAATTTATTTACTTCTGCTGTGTTGATCATTCTACATCTCGTTACCCTCGCTCCTTCACTTTCAACTGTACCTTCCTCCTTTGTATTCAATTTGGTAGTCTCGTTTATGGTCTTGTAATCCTGCCCTTTGTTTTCTTACCCATAAGTCTTTTAAACTTAGACCCCTTCCCTTGCCCAAACTTTTTCGTCGTCTTCTTTCTTCTCCTTCCACAGCTCCACTTGCGTGAGACAGCACCAACCCCTCCACACTCGGTGATCTACTCGATGCTCCTTCCTCCTCTGGGCACTGGACTTCGGTCACTTCCTCACAGTTATTCACTACTGCGTCAGCACACTCTACACTTGCTTCGACTTTCCTTTCACCTTCACCCGCCACTTGCTTGCTAACCTGCTGATGACTATTATCCATTTCCTGAAGCTTTCTCACTCCCCACACACGTGACCACCGGCCGTCTCCAACTACCAACTGACGATCTCTAATATGTGCTCTCCAACCATGTTTTCTCGCTAACCAAAGATGTTTTCTCAAAATTCTCAGCTCTTTAATTGCTTCACAACCAATATCACTCTTCTACCACATTTCCTCCGCTTTTAAATTCCTGCGTTGCTTAGCACAATATCCGCCATCAGGGTGGTTGATAGCAACACTTTAATGGGCCTATTTCCCTTCCTTCTCCCCACTCTGTAAACATCATCAGTGTCAACCTCGCTGAAATTTATCTTCATTTTGTTTTGTACCGCGTCCACCACCTTATACACTACGCCAAATTTATTTTCTCCGGCCCCTTCTTGTATTCCATAAATAAAAATGTATTTCCTTCTTCTTTGCTGCTCACCATTAAATCTTTCCATCTTCACCTTTACCAGCTCCTCCTCCAAATTTTTGACCTTCTTTCGTAGTATTTCTACCTCTTCCCTGTTGTTTTCCACCTTGCCCTTTAGATCTTTCATCTCCTCCTTGATGCACTGCTTGATATCCTCAGCCTTTTTCGTTAACAGATCCCGTACATGGTCTGCCTGACAAGCCTCCTTCACCAGCTCCTTTATTGCTTCAATGTCTTCCCAACCAAGAGCTCTCACATTGCCTTGTCCTGGTCCTGTGTTCGTCTCCACTCCCCCTATCATTAGCAACATTGCCACCACCACTGCTACAAGCAGAGCTGCAATTAACCCCTCTTTCATATCCTTCATCTTGTTATCGTTTAAGTCATTACTCTTACATCTACTCTGCCAAATTCCTATCGCAGCTCTATATTGTTGCACAGTGTTCCCCATTACGCAGCACTCACTCAGCACATCCGTTCCGTTCACTAGCTTAATCAAGACTGTTTTGGAACCTAAGTAGTATATCGACCTGCTGCGTCTTAATCAGAGCCCCTTTTGCCACCAATTTTCATAGTTCCTGAAGGGCCTTCACAGCTACCGTAGCGGTCCCAGGGCCCTCGAAGTCCCCACTGTACTTCACCTCTACAGGCAGTCCCCTACTTTGGCTGTCCAAACTCCATGGACCACGGGATGGAATTAATGTTTCCACACACATTTTTTATTTACAATAGCCTGCACTGGTCGAATGCCCTCTAACATTTCATTTATTTTCCCTGTTGCTGTTTATTCTCTCCTTGAATATCTGTACAGATTTTGGAAAAGGATCAAACACTACCCCCTGGTAAACTGTTCCACCCCTTCATGCCCTTCCCAATGAATGAAAATTTACCACAATCGCTTCTGCTAAAATTCCGTCTAATATTATACTTGTGGTCAGTTCTGCCGATATAATTATTTTCCAAGTGAAGCCTCTCACGGATTTCTCCCCCATGCTTCTTCTCCTGTATAGGCTCTATATAATCCTATAAGTCTAGTTTTCTCCCTTCTCTTACTTAAAGATTTCCACCCAAGTTCCTCTAACATTTCTGATACACTACTGTTTCTCCTGAAATCCCCTGTTACAAATCTTGCTGCTTTCCTCTGCACACTATCTATTTCTTTTATTAGTTATTCTTGGTGAGGAACCCAAACAATGTTTGCATATTCCAATAATGGACGAACCATACTGTCTCAGAAATATAACCCTTGCGAACGTTGTTCTTCATAACGTATTCGTATGCGTTACATACCAGCCGTTGACTTTGCTTACTTAAAGTTTTAGTCGCCTTTCTTTTCTCCGCGGAACGACTACTACCCGGCTGAGTATCACTCGCGGGAACGGAACCACTGCTGCTCGGCTGAATATCAATAGTGGGCCCGCCACTGCTACCCGGCAGAGTATCACTCGCGGACACGGAACCACTGCTGCTCGGATGAATATCACTCCTGGGCGCGGAACCACTGCTGCTCGGCTGAGTATCACCCGCGGACATGGAACCAGTACTACTCGGTCGAATATCACTGTTACCGGTGCTCGGTTGAGGATCGTTTGCCTGCACTGGCAGATTTAATTCAGGATTTTCTGATGCGATAATTTCCAGGTGTGATTCCCACGCCCTCCACATTACTGCGTGAAGCGAAGTGAAAAACAACACACTTCACAAATATTAATTAATGAAGCAAAGAAATAATCCAAAACTTTCAAACAGCGAACAAAGCAAGTGTGAATTGTCTGAGCTGAAAAGAGAGACTGACGTCTATTTAACAAGAGGTGCATTGGCAACAGAGCTGTGAGTATTTCTGAAGGGGAATGCGAACTTCCGTTTTAAAGCCCACTGCCGTCATAAATCACCCCCTACTAGGCAAGTGAGTGGCCAGGTAGGTCAAACGTTTGCCGAACTGTTTGAATGCCGGTGGGTACGCGTAGCCCGTCTCAGCTATATAAAGCAAGCTGCCCTTGTCGGCATTCCACAATCTTTCAGCAAGCTTCTGTTTTTGGCATACTTACTATCTTATAGCGAGCTGCCCTTTTTAACGTACTATAATCATAGAGAACCTAGTTTTTCGTCATACCTAAACGAAGCTAATATTTTTTACATCTTAATAAACATAGATTTAAAGCCAGCTGCTCTTCTGAACACTCTAAGACCTCCTTATGTTGACATACTTACCATCCTAAACGAAGCTGCTGTTTTTTGTCATTTATTGAACCTAAATTTAAAGCAAGCTGCTCTTCTAAGACCTTTTTTCTCTTCATACTTACCATCTTAAACTAAGCTGCTGTTTTTGACAATTTAGAGAACATGGAATTAAAGCAAACTGCTCTTCTGAACACTCCTAGACTTTAACTTAACAGCTATTATCATAACTTCGTTGTTTATGGAATTTAAAAAATGTAACCGCCTCCTCCTCCTCCTCCTCCTCCTCCTCTGACAGGGCACAGTTCTTCCTCTTCCTCCTCCTCGTACTCGAATGATGTGCAGACGTAGAATTTAAGAAAACGATCCTAACATTATCTTGCAAAGAAGAGGAGGGAGTGGCAGGGGAAGGATTTTGTAAGGAGAAGGTAATACTTCTATTGACAGACATGTGGACAAAGGAATACATAATCTAAAATTTATTTAATTTTTAACATCAATAATTTCAATACGGAACAATGAAATTTTTATCTTTAAACTCTACATTATTATTAATATTACATCTTGTATGTACAAGTTAATCATAGCATGTGTAATATTTCTGCATCTTGAATGAAAATATAATTTGCTGTACTACCTTCTTAGAGCATTATTCATTCCCCCCTTCTTACATGTATAACTTAATTATAACCTTAGTCATTTTCTGCATCTTGAATGATAATATCGTTTTTACACATGTTTTAAATGATAATGATAATGATAATATAATTTCCCCATCTTACAGATAATGTATGTAAAACATTACATGTTGCTCTACCCCTTTCTTACAAGTTAATTATGCATCTTGTAATTTTTACCTGTTGCTGTACCCCCATGGAACACTTGTAAGGGAATTAGTATCCCATACACGTTTATCATCAACAGGAAGTAATGAGCATTTATTTTGCTCGATTGTATATACATGATGTTTGCGTGAATGTATTCTTTTTGCGTATAGAACGCGGCATTTCTCGATGTTAGTACATCGCGATAGTGTTGAACGTGTAAACGGCTAATAACGCTTGAATGTACACCTTTTGCTTTTTTCACAGACTGTGAATTTTGCGTATCGTATTCATACATTTTTGTGCTAAACCAATAAACTCAGTCATGATATTCATGGCACATTCATCTTTCATAAGCCCTATGACTTTCTTGTTCTGTGGCTGAATGTGAAATGGATTACTAAGTGAAAAGTATGAAGTGTCAAAGTATTGAGAATGGTTTCACATCACATCGTAGACGCCTGTTTTCCGAATATGATAAATAAAATTATCTGTATTCATATACAAAAGCGTAAGACCAGAAAAGTCTTGCTTTGCATATGCAAAATGAAAATCATACATTTTTAATTTTGAAAATCAAGTATAGTCATTCCCAAACAAATTGGCCTGGTATAGACGATCTCAGTTTTTCATTTCAACAGAAATAAGGTCACGATCAATAACATGATAGGCTTTGAAATTTGGTTTTGAGATGTACTTGCGTGCCCCATACCGGCCATCCCATTGATTATTTAAATGAATGTCGCGATGTTTTCGTACATTTTCCATGCTTTTTCCATAGATAGACTTATTCATCAGTTGGAAAAACGCACTTTCAAATGTTGTTGTAATACGTTGATGACGATTAAATACATGGACGGTTTAAGCCATACTTCCTGCTTAAATGCAACGACACGATGAATACACTCTAACTGTAAGCCGTATACGAGATATTGAACAAGACATTGTATGTGGATAACGTACCGTTTTTTCGGAAAAAGTGTTGCAAGCAGTTTACTATACTTTGATTTATGATTTATGATTAGGTGGAATCATTCTTTCAACACAAAAAGGAAGGTCGGATTGTGAATCATGAAGATGAAAAGGGTAAACAAGACAAGTCTCTAACACGTAGCCGCTATTAGGATCTATAGCAGCTTTAAAATCATCCAAATGTTGAATTTAAATTTCTGTTATCCATACAAAATATTTACATTGTAATGGCTGTGACATGACCCACTCATACAGATTATTGACATCGTAATACATGAGATAAAAATTTCCTTTCTCTGAATTATAATTGTCGAGGTAGGGATTATTTGAGATCGCATGCCTGTTAACAAGCGAAACTAGTCCGCCGCGGATGCCACATTCAATGAACAAAAGCATGTCAACATCTGTAAGAAGATCAAGTTGAACACCGGTACACTTTAGCATGGCATCCCATGGAAGACCGGGTGTTGTGTAGCAAGGGTCTAATCGGTAAATAATTGAACACATTTTACGAAAATTTTCACACACATCACAGAGTAACCCAGCGCACGCTGCTCGCTTGTTGGCCTGGTCGGAAAAAACCTGTCTAGGCAGCTCGTCTCGCGGAGATACTGAAATGTTAAAATTTCCGTCCTGGCCGACGTAATAATGCACTAGCCCACTGTGATATTAAAATATTCATTCCCAATAAATCATTTACCATATTTGAAGGGCACACTACTGCGAACGATGTTGCCTCACGTGACGTACATTTCAGCTTGTTTCCTCTTAAACCACGCATATTTTACTATTTTCTTCCACGTATTTCAGCTTATAATGACCTAATAATAATAATAATAATAATAATAATAATAATAATAATAATAATAATAATAATAATAATAATAACGTTAAGTGCTTTACGTCCCACTAACTACTTCTACGGTTTTCTGAGACGCTGAGGTGCCCAAATTTAGTCCCGCAGGAGTTCTCTTTATGTACCAGCAAATCTACCGACACGAGGCTGACGTACAGTATTTTTAGCACCTTCAAATACCACCGGACTGGGCCAGCTTCGAACCTGTGAAGTTGGAGTCAAAAGGCTGGCACCTCAACCGTCTGAGCCACTCAGCCAGGAAGGAGGCACGAAATTTAGGTACGTTTAATTTATATAGTTGTATATCATGTAAATTATTCCTTTGAAACTATCGATGTATTTCGATCATTCAATTCCGATGCTACTCATTTGCACATCCTATCCCATGACTGCTTTCGTTGGCGTAAGGAACTGCCATCTTTCTTCTACCTTTACGCAATGCACAACGGGGTTCGTATCGTATTTCACGTCCCGGCGCGCCTATCCCAACCAATAATTATATCACACGCTCGTACAAGTCGCGAACCGATACAGGTTTTCAGGTCATTTCCGTACTCACTAGACCACGGGGCTGACGATCACAGATATCCCAATCCCCTAAAGGACGTAACAGCAAATGAACCAGTATTAACGCTCAGAATTCGATACATCTCCAGGGTCCGACCGATGACAAGGGTTGTCTGAACCCCCTAAGACGGAAACTAAACACTAACAACAACAAAACCAGTCTAGCGAGAATGTACCGTAACATGGCATACACTACTGTAGTAGCCGCTTTCAGCTATTATCGTACTTCAGTTGCTCTTAAACATAAAACCAGTTTGACAAGTATGTTACGTAACATCTCGTGCATTGCATAGGTAGCGTTCAGCTGTTACGGTAGTACATTTGCTCGAAAACATAAACAGAAACCGGCTTGGCACGGATGGCGCGTGACTCGCCTGTTATCATAGGGAAGCTATTCATTCGCAAGAACAAGGAATACTACCCATTCTAAAGACATAATACCTCTTTGCTCTCGAAAATAACTTCCGAGATTATTGATATATAGTGGTTCGTCACATCGTTTTCTATTGCTAGAAGAAATTCTGCCGGTATACCCCTAACACCCTGCATATATATATATACGCTTATTAATGTTTTTAAAACAGCACACACGCACATTTGCCTGCCTTATTTGAAAGTAGCTTCGATCAAACCAAGGGAATACCGTAGGTAGAATTGCTTATTCGCTTATATACACGGATCGATGAACAATACGGTCAGAAGTTTTATGATGAACACACACACTACACTGTCACTACGTAGACGGTCTTCTGGATTAATGCCTACCCATTACTACACACACAAATCTTATATTATGTTTTACGATAAACGTTTTGCCTAATTAGATCTACTGCATCCAGAAATTGTTACGATGCTTGTCTCAACAGCACATGTACTAGACAAAGAGTACTTCACAAGCTCTGTATTGTTGCTATACGGGCAGCAGTTAGTGTATATGTTAGCACGCACACAGTTTGGTTGCATACAGTAGTAACAAAAGTTTACTCACAATATAATCTCTCATATCCGGTTTCCCTTGGCAACTCTTGTTCTTTTCAAATTCCTACAGTAACAGCTTTTCGTAGCTCAGTAAGCAGCGCACCGGCCTCTAACCGCCAAATACCATAGCTCACATAGAAGCGTCCTGGGATTTGAATAAAACATAATCTATCTTATCCAGCCTCCCTTGGTCAACTCTTGTTCTTTTCAAACTTACAATTATACAGATTTTATTGCTCAAACAGCAGCGCACCAGCCTCTAACCGTAGCTCACGCGGCAGCGCAATGGTCTGTTACTGTGGTTCAAACCCCGGTTACTTGATGAGTTAGACAAAGGATGTTAGTGTCCTATTGTAGCAATCTAACACAGCCACCTCTTTAAACATAAATTTGTTAAAGAAGCTTCCGTGGCCTTAAGAACATAATTTTGTTAAGGAAGGGGCCGTGGCCCTAAGTTAGGTACTATCCCAGCATTTGCCTGGACGAGAAAACAGGAAAAACTACTTCGAGGATAGCTGAGGTAGGAATGGAACTCTCCTCTACTTATTCAACCTTCCGAGACTGAGTGGACCCCGATCTACCCCTTTTCATAATAAGTACCGTAGTTAAAAAAAGGCCACTTGATGTCAGATTTGTGCACGAGAAGTAAGAAACTACTTCCAGGACAGCTGAGGTGGGAATCGAACTTATTTTACCTTCCGAGGCTATAACTTGCGCACTTGGGTTAGAGACTACGAGACTCCTGACCTGAGTCTAGTCCGCCTAGGGTTGTCGTATGCATTGACGCAGCTTTCGAAGGATAGCACAAGGTGTTGATTCTCTCTCTGTGAGTGTAAAAACTTGTTGTACAGTTTTACAAGCAATATCCTTGCTGAAAGTGAACGGAAATGATGACACTATAACATTCCAGCTCCCGTACTGGATAGAAACTTATATGCGGCTAAGCTCTGAACAAGTACATCTTACAATACGACCTGAATGGTTCCTACAAAAGCGACCGCTGTTTAGCCTGCAAGCAGGTTCGATTCTAGCTTAGTCCAGAATTCTACATCTACCGAAATCCGTTAAAAAGCAAAAGTAAATCGGACGAAAGCCCTGTCTAACTGCAAAGATAGGAATTGTGCTGTTCTAGCGTCAATTACAACCCGCAGCATTTACTTAGTGTAAAACTGTAGCATTCGAACACGCTATTTTCTAGAACGCTGACCAGCGCTTAGGTAAAAATCCCTGTCCTTACCGAGAAACGAACGCGTGTTTCTGTCTACCGTTGCTTAGCCTGAAGGTTTGTACGAAGCAGCTCTTAGGTAAAAATCACTATCCTTACCGGGAATCTAACCGAGGGTGTACCAAGGAATCGCTGCAGAGACGCCAAAGTGCCGGAATTTAGTCCCGCAAGTGTTATTTTACATGCTACTAACATGAGGCTCACGTATTTGAGCGTCTTAAAATACTACCGGATTCGAAAACACTATCTTCTTCTTCTAGAATGCTGACTAACGCTTAGGTAAAATTCCCTGTCGTTACTGGGAATCGAAAGCGGGTTTTTGTCTACCGCTGCTTATCCTGAAATTTGGACGAAGCAGCTCTTACGTAGAAATCTCTGTCCTTACCGGGAATCTAAGCGACCACCTCAGAGACGTCAATGTGCCGGAATTTAGTCCTGCAAGTGTTCTTTTACATGCTACTAACACGAGGCTGACGTATTTGAGCATCTTGAAATACTATGGGACTGAGCTAGGATCGAACTTTCCAAGTTGGGTTAAAAGTTCAATGCCTCAACCGATTGAGATAATCAGTCCATCAAGTAGAGAATAATCTAATCTATGTTATGATATGGGTTCGCATAACAGCAGACTATTCTATAGCTCAAGCAGAAGCGCGAGGTTCTCTTACCGCTGGTTCAAATCCCGGCTAGACAAAACAGAGGCGGGACACTTTTTTCTCCGGTATACTTCTAACAAAGGTTTTAAAGCAAATTTCTGATTCCTATATGAATGCTCAATTATTTAAGTCGATTTCTTGTCTGTAAAGAGTACATCTTATAAGAGCTTAGTGCACTGTCGCCTAAGCTAGACAGGCTCATTTAATAATAGGCAGCATGAGCTAGTATCAACTTCCGATAACCAGCGAAATCGACCATACAACATGTTTTATTCCAGTAATTTCTATCCTTAGCCTCTGTGAATGTAGTCTATCCACCTAACCCGGTCAAACAGGCGGTGGATTTTATTTATACGACAAAGGCGAATACAACATGTGTGTATTCTTTTGTACAGTTTGACGAGCATGTACTTTGCATCTCGTCTCCAAGGTCCGCGAAAAACGCCTGACACTTGACATTCCATGTGCGAAGATACGCCGCTGTGCCCTGAACAAGGTATGAATAGAGAGTCCACAGCGCACTAAAACCCTAGTCAAGAGCAGGTTATTATTATACGTCTGTTCATGCTTGCCTAGAAGCTCCGAGATCGATTCTTTACAGCTCGCTCTGTAGAAAAAAATATTCTGTTTATGCATCTCGTAGTCTACAATCTGTTTATGCCGCCTTCCTTTTTTAACACTCTAAGTTCGATTCCCAGTGAAGATAGGGATTTTTATTTTGTCTACTCTGCCGACCCCCGTAGCTTGCCGGCGTCTTAGCAGGAGTTCGATTCCCGGCCAGCTCAGGGATTTTTCTCTCAACCTGAGGGCTGGTTCGAGGTCTACTCAGCTTACGTGTCTAGAAATCGAACCCGGGGTCTACAAACAACCGCTGCTCAAAGAGTATTCCCGATTTACATCTTACGGCCGGAAGAGGATACTGTGCTTATAGATAATCCTTTTTTGGCTACCTCGTATAATTATACGTCTGTTCATGCTTGCCTAGAAGCCCCGAGATCGATTCTTAATAGCTCGCTCCGTTTATGATTCTCGTAAACCTAACTAATTGTTCGTAGTCTACAATCTGCTTATGCCTGCATCCTTTCTTAACACTCCAAGTTCGATTCTAAGCGAAGTCGGAGAGTTTTGTTTTATGTAGTCTAATGTGCCTCTTTGTCGGAGGTCCTGGGTTCGATTCCCGGCCAGGTCAGGGATTTTCTCTCGACAAAAGGCCTGGTTCGAGGTCTACTCAGCTTACGTGATTAGAAATCGAACCCGGGGTCTACCAAGCAATCACTGCTCAAACAGTATTTCCGATTTGCCTCTTATAACCGGCAAGGGATACTGTGCCCATAGATATTATTTTTAGATACGTCGTATGACAGGGAAGGGGTACTCTTAAGTTGAGATCGCCTTTTAGCCGCCTTTTGTAAGGATAGTTCGAACTGACGGTAAGATAGCGGTTCCCAGCCTCGAAAGCCGAGAAGATGTATCGTAGCCCCTCGTAATCTGCAGGGTGAGCAGCGGTCGCTAAGCAGGCGGGAGCCCTTTTAAGTGGCGTTAAGCGTTAAGTAGCGTCGGGTTTGGTAGTCTACTTTGGCTCATGGATTTTTACGTAGACTTTAGAGTTGGTATAAAGTCTACTCAAGAGGTATTTAACGGCTCCGGTCTAAAAAGGGTATTGTCGTGCGACACCTTATAATCTACAGGTTCTTTCAGCAGTCGCCAAGGAGCTCTCGCATCACCTTGCTATAAGATGGTGGTATGTCGACAAGGACAGCTTGCTTTATAACTAAGATGGTAGTAGGTTGAGAAGGGCAGCTTGCTTGTCCGCGGCGTAGCTAAGTCCCGTCTGGATCAATTTAAATTCCGCGCCGTAAGGTAGTAGCAATGAATATGCGGAAAAATTAGGTTATCTATGATAGTAGTATGTTGAGAAGGGCAGCTCGCTATAAGATGGTAAGTATGTGAAAAACAGTAGCTTGCTAAAAGAAATGGTAGTATGTCGACAAGGGCAGCTTTCTTTATAACTAAGATAGTAGTAGGTTGAGAATAGCAATGTTAGACCTCCTAGCCATGTCCCCGCGGCGTGGCTAAGTCCCGTTAATATCAATTTAATTTACGCGCCATAAGGTAGTAGCAGTAAAGTTTACTTCCGTCAAAATAGTCAGGCAGCCAGACTATCCACAGGATCTCCTGTCAATGACATATTTTCGACGAAATAATAGAAACAGTTCTTCTCAGAACACGCTGACGAGAAACATTGGTCCATTTATCAGACAACTGAATGTCGAGGGCATTAGCAAGGCAAAGTGTGACTATTTGTCGAAAATCCTGTTGGTCAATAACATCGACATTGTCGCCATTCAGGAAACTCATGTTTCCAACGAAGAAGCATTCCGAAGCAGAAGTCGAATTCCTGGATATACTGCTCTTAGTGCAACTTATCACGAGGTATATGGTATTGCTACGTATGTTCGGAGCAACCTAAACAAGGTTTCACTAATATCTGTTAATGTGGAGGAAGATATACATACGGTTGTCATACAAGTGCATGATATCACTATAACAAATGTTTATAAGCCACCTAAGACACCCTGGCCCGATTTTGTCTTACAAACTGCAGAACATCCTGCAATTTATATAGGGGACTTCAATAGTCACCATGAATTTTGGAAATACTCTGACAATGATGAGAATGGAAGTATGCTTGCAGAATGGGCTGAAGTGAACAATCTTCATCTAGTGTTCGATGCCAAAGATCAAGGTACTTTCAGGTCAGCTGCTTGGAGCAAGGATTCTAATCCTGACTTATGTTTTGTTACCTGCAATGACAGAGGTTTCCCGATCAATGCCACAAGAAAAGTGATAGATGCCTTCCTCCACAGCCAGCACAGCCCTGTAATAATACAAATTGGTTGCACGGTCCCTGTCATACGATCAACTCCACATGCTCGATGGAACTTCCAGAAAGCTGACTGGGCAAAGTTTTCGAGGGAATTGGATAAGTGCATTCGCTGGATCCCTCCATCTCATAAGAACTACCATCGGTTCATCGGTGCAGTAACAACAACAGCTAAAAAGTGTATGCCAAGAGGATATCGAAAAGAATATATCCCAGGATGGAGTGATGAAAGTGAAACACTGTACCAACAATTCCAGCAAAGTAGTGACCAAGAGATAGCTACAGAACTTTTGACCAGCTTAGACTTATCTCGAAGGCAGAAATAGACAGACACAGTTGAAAGTATGGACTTTACCCACTCAAGCAGGGAAGCATGGAGTCTTCTGAGGAGATTGGGAGGAAGTGGATCACTATGCAGGAAACCTTCAGGAGTAACACCTGAACAAATTGCTTCCCACATCATTACCAGATCAAGAGTGCCTCCCGACAAGAAACATACCAAACATATCAGACGGCAGCTTCGCGACTTGAAAAAAACATCTCCCTCATCTGAATATGCACATCCCTTCACAGTTTTAGACATTGACATGGGACTGAAGGACCTCAAACCTCTTAAGTCACCTGGTTTCGATGGCATCCATCCAGAATTTCTTATTCATTTGGGAGGATATGCTAAGAAATGGTTGGCAGAGGTCTTTACTGACATCCTGCTGACTGGTCAACTTCCATTGGAGTTCAAGAAGGCAAAGATAATTTCTATTCTGAAACCTGGCAAACCCAGCAACAAGGTAGAAAGCTATCGACCCTTCGCCCTTCTTAGCTGCTGTTACAAACTTTTTGAAAAGTTGATATATAACAGAATAAGTAGCGCAATCCTAGAGCATATTCCAGTTGAACAGGCAGGCTTCAGACCAGGACGTAGCTGCTGTGACTATGTATTGACTCTTACATTCTTCATTGAGGCAGGATATCAAACGAAACTGAAAACATCTGTAGCATTTATTGATCTTACTGCTGCCGTTGACACTGTATGGAGGGAAGGCCTTATCTACAAATTTATTCGTATCATACCATGCAGAAAGATGGCTCAACTGATTAACAACATGTTAAGTGATCGGAAGTTCCAAGTAATCACTGGATGCAAGATAAGCAAAGAGAGGAAGCTAAACAACGGATTGCCCCAAGGATCAGTTCTCTCACCATTATTGTTCAACTTATATCTCTCTGACCTTTCTGACACTTCATCCAGAAAATTCTGCTATGCCGACGACTTGGCTCTAGCTGTACAAGATCAGGTAATGAAGACGACTGAAGAGATTCTGACCAAAGACCTGTCTTTACTGGAAGACTACTTCAAAATCTGGAGACTCCAACCCAATGCGAGCAAAACAGAAGTGTCTTGCTTTCATTTAAATTATCGTTTGGCGAACGTGAAACTGAATGTTAGTTTCAGAGGGAGAATTCTTCGTCATAACTGGAACCCAAAATACCTTGGTGTCATCTTGGACCGCACACTATCCTTCAAACAACACCTCCTGAACTTAGCACAAAAGTTGAAGTCTCGCAATAACATCCTTCATAAACTGTGTGGAACTACCTGGGGATCTTCAGCAACCACTTTGCGATCTTCAGCCCTGGGTTTGGTGTATTCAAGTGCCGAGTATTGTGCACCTGTTTGGATGAACATTCATCATACAAGGCTTGTTGACGCCCAGCTTAATACCACAATGCGCATCATATCTGGAGCAATCACATCTACTCCAGTTCATTGGCTTCCACTGTTAACTGGTATAATGCCACCTGATCTACGCCGATCTAATGCCTTTATGAAGGAATTTCACAAGATCTCAAGAAATCCTAGTCTACCCGTGAATAGTGACCTGCCACTTCTGAATCTTAACAGACTAAAATCACGGCATCCAACTCTGCGTGATGCTTCTAACATGGATGCTAAGGATTTTAAATCTCATGATGAGTGGAAACGTAGATGGGAAGCAGCAACGGATGTGCACCTTCATACCTTCTTCTCAGGTCCCAGACTTCCAAGTGGATCCCACCTACCACGCAAGACCTGGACTGCCCTGAATAGAATCAGAACAGGACATGGTCGGTGCAGAGCCGCTCTCCATAAGTGGAAAAAAGCTACCTAACCCAGACTGTGACTGCGGAGCTCCTCACCAGACTGTTCGTCATATCGTCAGGAAATGTAGGATTCGAGCCTATCACGGTGATGAGGATGACTTCCTGCTGCTAACTCCGGATGCTACACGCTGGATCGAAGAATTAGACATTCAATTGTGAAGCACAAGTTGCTTTGTTTCTCAGCTGTAAATATGTATATATGTATGTTACTGATTATGTCTGTATAAGCCATACGCTAAATAAGTAGCACTCAAGTAAGCCATGTTCAAAACAAGTGCACGTGGTTAAAGATGGCGGCTGTTATCTTGAATTCTTCTCCTCTTTGTATTTGTGTGAATCATCAATACGGATATGAAGCTCATAAATTAAGATCTTGACAGAAGTCAAAAAAAGCATGTGGAATTTCAAATTGACCGTCACCGCATGCATAAGGTGGCAGCTATAACGTTTTGGCGGGGTCAAGATGCCAGTGCGAAGCTCTCTTGTTTAAAGATGGCAGTTGTCACCTTGACAGCTGTCAAAAAATCACGTGTAATTTCAAATTGCCCGCCACCACGTGCATAAGTTGGCAGTTATGAAGTTTTGGCCCCGTTAGATGACAGCACGATGCTCTCTTGCTTAAAGATGGCAGCTGTCAGCTGTCAGAAAAGCACATGGAATTTCAAATTGCCCTCCACCACGTGCATAAAGTGGCAGCCATGAAGTTTTAGCCCCGTCAGATGTCAGCACAACGCTCTCTTGTTTAGAGATTACACCTATCAAGAAAGCACGTTGCCTTGTTTACAAACAAGAGCACGTGGAATTCAAATTTCGCGTGCTGCTGACTCATAAGTCACGTGATTCGCTCCGCGGCTTCTGATTGGAGGGTGTTGAACAGTTTTTGCTCCTCTACTGGGACGGCATTGAAGGTTGAGAAGTTTCAAACACTGCATTAGTCATAAAGAACGGCGGAAGTTGTCTTAGATGATCAGACACTGTTTCCGATTGGGCAGATGTTTGTTGAATAGCCACAGATTTCCTACTCTACGTAGCCTTGCTGGAGTCCTCCTCCTCAGGTAAGTTTACTGTTTAAACAGGGTCAACTTTAGACCTAGCTGCCCCAGAAAACATTTGAGTAACTCTGTTCGACATATTAATTGTTCAATAGATTACTTGCTTCATTAGCATGATCATACTTTTATTTTATGTCTCTACCCCTATTATAGAAACGAAACAGTCTAGCTTGACCTCTTTTAAGTTGATTAGCAGAAGGATCATTTACTTAAAAAACTAACTACGGAAGCTAGCTCGGTGGTATTAACAGTGATCGTGGATAGAGCCTCATCAACGTCCTTCTCCCCAATTACGGGGAATCAAATAGGAAGTTTTAAAGATTCTTTAAATTTGGGAATATCTGCCACAAACATGTCACTAGATTGGACCTTCATAATTCGAATCTCATAAATGAATTCCTCCTTGCGCAAGAACCCGGGTGCGAGGACTTCACGAAGACCAGAATATTGAAGGAAAATCTAACAAAATTTGAAAAATTCCAGCGACCCAGAAAATTTTTGAGTTCGGTGTTATTACTTAATTGTAGCCGGCAAAATGGGCTTCACCCAGACCCATTCAACCACGTTCTGCTACCACGTTATACGGGATTTCCGTGGTGTACAGAGGTAAAACAAGGTGTGGGCTTGAATGGGGCTATCTAGGACAATCAAAAGATTAATTAAAAATTTTAAAATTAGAGTTATATTTCTTTTCTCGATTATCTTTTGGTTTCTTTTCAAAAAATAACGTTATAATTCAGGTACAAGGTTCATAAGATAGGGTAACAATTATAGAATATCAAATAACAATTAATTAAACAGTTGATTAACACTTTGAGCTTGAGCTCCATAATTACTCATTATACATGCGCACTGCGGCTTCTTTGATTGAACATTGAACATTTATTTGCTGAACATAACAGGCTCACGCCCAAATACATGTTCCCATAAATCCATACTAGCATACGCAACCTACATAGTGCCAAAAATGCAAAAGAATATAATAAAGGCTATGTTATGGACAATGCTCAACTCTTAATGCTGAAACAAGAGGCCATGACAATAGGCACAAATTTATTGGAGATAATAACAATAGAGAAAAAGCCGACAAATAAACAGAAAATATGAAATAATAATACAGGTAATAATCAAACGATACTCCTTGGACATGCCATGAGGTCCATCGTATACTAGGGAAACGTGACTCCCAAAGTGAGGGTTACTACAGTAGTCATCCTCAGCCCCTGCATGCCACGTCTAACGTCTCCCCTGGATATTCGCATTGCCTTTTCAAAATATGCAATTTAAATAAGATTCCAAAAAGACATAATTAAGTAGAAATAAAATAAACGGCATTATGAATGACAAAGACCTTATTGTCCCTCCTGAATAAACACGCAAACCTTTGCACATTCCATGGCACCTACTGAAACCCTACAGTGTCCTGTACAGCTCATTGGAATTGTAGGTGCCATTCTACCTCATTAAAATCACTTCTAAAGGTTGCGTCATTGGTAGTAGTATGGGCGATGGGGATCGAGCGGCGTCCGGCCAGAACGGAACCCGCGAAATAGCGCCTGGAAAACAAAGGGAAGACTGCGCAAGAGCCAAGCCCCCGCGAAAAGACCCTCTCAACTTGCAGAGATAGTTGGAGAGATGACGCGATGCTGGAGTAGACAAACACGCCCTGAGGTGTGGCCTATCCTGCCAGGGATCCAAACTAACAGAAGGAACTTCCGGTTTTTATGCACGTTTCACGAGTGCCAACGTCGAATTTTGGCGCGTAAAGATAATAAGATATTTTGATACAGACATGGGAAAATTATGTGAGACACACCAATGAATAAAGCTGAATTTTCTGCATATCCCAGATTAAAAATATGTAATACTTTGTTCAGGGGAAGAAAGGAGATCACCAGATGTCCAGATTTTACAGATTGCAAACACATGTGGAAGAGAAAGCGTCCCCCAAGCTAAGAGTCGCGCTAAAAATTGACTCCACCCCCCAGATGATGCTCATGGAATAATTAAAAGCGGGAAGCGAATTGCGGGGAATCTGCCGATCGTCAGGGGAACACGCCTGGTTCAAATAAGAGAGTAAAGAGAGGGTTGCAATATGCACCATTTAAATGTTCTGAGTTCGTGGGATGAAAGGAGCTGCTGTCCCTAATGAACCGTGATTCGTTTACGCCCATCGTTTTCCGTTGAATAGACCATAAAAGCTGAGCTGATCCTCGCTGAAGTCAGTTCCTAGCGGGTCGTTGAGAGGGGAAATTGTGTCACGTTGTGCCCCAGTTTTACAGTCAGAACCCTACTGACCACATATTAAGACGGCGCTATTGTGTCCGTCGCGGCCGTGAAATACGAAGCTTTTGTGAAGTGCGAGCCTAGGCGAATGTCTCTGTGCCGCGTGTCAGTAAATAAGCTGCGAGTAGAATTTATAAACGAGAAGCCGTTTCGGCTATGTACAATGCCGGCCTAAATGAGTCCGTGATATTAATAAATTGGTATCACCCAAATTGCTACTCTAAGTCAAGGTGCTTAGGTGTTGTGAGCTACCCGATTCATGTTGTTAACGCGCTCGCTGTGATTGGCATGACCTGCTTGTTCGTGGTGTAAACTCTGTGCTCGTGTCGTCGTAAACAGCAGGACCGTGTGACGAGTTGTGTAGTGTTACCACTTGGATTACTTTAATATTTCAGCAGAGAACGAGCCAGCCAGAATGTCGGACTTGTGTGTACCAGGGTCACAGGATAGCACGCTCGACTCCAGCGCCGAGGTCATGCAGCTGTAAGACCTCTTATTCATAATCCCTCTTCACACTATTCACTATTCTTATAAAATACCATTAACAAACACACTCTACCCTCAACTCCTCACTCAAAACAAACCGCTCACCAAATTAAATTATGCACTCCTATCCAACATCAACCTCACACTCGCCATACTTTTCAAATACAATTAATCTAGTTCCAGCTCAATTACCTTCGGCCCCAAACTCACCATTCTTTTCAAATACTATCAATCAGACATAATACCCCATTCACAACACTAGCTCCTTTATCAACCGTACATAATACTTCATTACACTTCAAATACAGATCACCTACTCATCTCTCTTACCTTCGACCCCCAAATCACCACACTTTTACATTACTATCCATCATACATCATACCTCATTACAATTCCGCAGTTGCCGAGATCCACCCACTTCTCTAGATCACCAACCACATCAACACCAGCTCTCTTATCAACTATCCATCCACCCCAAACTCACCATACTTTTCAAATACTATCAAAAAAGCATAATACCCCATTCAAAACATTAGCTCCTTTATCAACTATACATAATACTTCATTATATTTACTCTCTTGCCATGATCCATTCACCGCCCTTCACTACCTCTCTTATCATTCAGACATATTACCTCATTACAATTACTCTACTGCCATAATGAAATACTTTATCACTTACCACTACCAACACAATCTAGTGTCTCTTTTTTACTTAACTTCCTACTTCTCGTTACCATACCCCCGTCCTTATTGTCTTTCTTACCCTACAGCTCTTTTAGACTCATACTTCTTCCTTTCCTCAAAGCCCCTCCTCTGCTAGGTGACACTTGTACCTTTCTCTTCCTCGACATATCTCTTATATCGTTCACTGAGTCCTCGACAATTCTGTTCTCACTTATTGCCTCTCTAAAACTATCCTTAAGATACTCCCTAAAATCTCTTGCCATAGGTGCTGTCCCTATACTAGACTCAATCGACACACAACCTCCTGTAGCTTCATGTTGCAAACCTAGACCGTCTCCTCCGGAACTTCTTTCTGGAACCTGCCTTTCCTCCACTCTCACTCCAATCACCTCTTCCATTGCCATGAATTTGGACACAGACCACCTCCGGGTCCATTTTCCATTGGTAACAACTGATGTCTGTCCCCTGATCTGCGCTTTCAGCACTTGCAGCCTTGCTTTCACTAGATGTTTCCTTAGAATCTTGTACTTATCGTAATCGTCTCTTCCTATGTCCCTTTTAATCCACATTTTATTACCCTGTAGATTCCCGGCACTCTTCACCATCGTATCAGCCATCAGCGTGGATATCAACGTCACGTTTATTGGTCTACTCCCCCTTCTTCTGCCTACTCTCACAATATCGTCTATATCTATCTCACTGAAATTTATTTTCATTTTATGCTGCGCGATGTTAATCACTTTATGAATGATCTCCACCTTAGATTCTGTCTTCTCTTCCTTCATACCATAAATAAATATGGTTTTTTCTCTACGTTCTCGGCTAGCGTCTGCAGGTTCCTGTTTTTAAATTACTAACCTACTCTTCCAAATTTTTATTCTCTCCCTCAAAGATACGATTTTCGCTTTCTCTGCTTTCTATATCTGCTCTCGTTTCTTTCATGATCTCCTGGAACCATTTCCTCGTCTTCTCACGTTCCTTAGCTTTCTCCTGCAACAACTTTTCAAACGGACTGCACTCCTCTATTACTTCCTTAACTATTGTCCTTAAAAATTCAATACTGAGGCTTCTTTCAAAAAATAGTAAAGGAGACGAACCTCCCAATTTCTTTTAATACACAAGGAGGCAGAGTATTCAAAATACACAATGTTTCAAGAGCACAATTTACTCCACCAAATTACTTAGGAGAACCCTCTCCAAACCCCACAACATTACGGCCTTCGAAAGGCACCATTCAATATTTACACCAATATATGAAAAGAAAGGGCCTCTATGCTCTATAAATTTTAAACTCAGCAAACTATTTACAGAAATTTCCAAGCCTATCAATGGCTTAAACTACATTTTAACAATTCCAACAGTAGGCACTGTTTCATGTGCTCAACAGCCTACTTTTCTACATTCAAGAACTGACACAGGGGTAAGGAGTACCCATTCTACCAGGCCTTTGTGGAAAAATAACAGGTTCATTTACTGGCCCAAATACCAAAATTAAGTGGAGGCGAACTCTTGAACTCCTAGAAGTTTACAATTAAATGGTTAAAGCCTTATTTGGGCTCGTGGCCCGAAGTTACAGAGGCTATGGCCATACTACTGAGGTGACTAGATGGAGAAAATTTAAGTTACAAAAGCTAAAGACGTAAAACGGTTACGAAGTCATAGTCACCTCAAATTCAAGTTGAAAGGTTTTGCAGGAGGTTGTCACATTCTATACCCGAATTTCGGCTAAGTTTCTTAGGCTAATTAGAAGTTATATTAGAAGATTGAAATTAACATTTTAGGAAAATTGAAGTTAACATTATTAAGTTTTGGAACGTTCCCCTCGAGCCAGCTGTCAAAGATTGTTACTTAACTAAGCCAGGATTGCCATTACCTTGATCTCATGGGCATCTCGACGACGAAAGCGGTAACCCCCGCCTCTCCTCACAACCAAACAAAAGACTGGAGCAATGAATAAGACAAGATGACTCGAAAGAGTGCCAGCTTTTATACCCGAGAGGAAGGTTGTAGAGAGCTCTGAGCTAAGGCCCGACACACCCCCAATTTTTATTGGATAATCGAATAGCTACATGATTATTTTTATTGGTGGAAACATACATATACAAAATTTCCTAATGGTCAATATTTGAAGTTGGCGGACTGAGATAGAAGTGTTGTAAACTTCAACACACCAAAAAGCAGAGAACAGCTCAGCTTGTGAAATCTAGGAAAACAAAATTACTTAACAATCTTAATAGTTCATCTTTACACCAGAGTGCCTAATATAAATTAGTAGGAGAGACATCTGTTGACAACAGTCCAGACTTCTAATACTAATTGTTGCGAGTTTTAGATTGAAGATGGCATTCTGCAAGACGCTTTATTTGATTGAACGGGTCGGGTGTACCATCCGGTAAAATGATGATAATAATAATAATAATAATAATAATAATAATAATAATAATAATAATAATAATAATAATAATAAAAATAATTTAATAATTTTCCTTTCCCCTATTTTTATTGCTCTTTATCACAATATTGTAGTGTTTATTAGTTTCAAGATTTTTCTTTTTTTTGCTAGTTGCTTTAGGTCGCACCGACACAGATATGTCTTATGGCGACGATGGGACAGGAAAGGGCTAGGAGTGGGAAGGAAGCGGCCGTGGCCTTAATTAAAGTACAGCCCCAGCATTCGCCTAGTGTGAAAATGGGAAACCACGGAAAACCATCTTCAGGGCTGCCGATAGCGGGGTTCGAACCACACTAACTCCCGAATACTGGATACTTGCCGCACTTAAGCGACTGCAGCTATCTATTTAGTTTAATTTTGCACTTGTACATACTGTATTTTCTGGTTAGATTGAAGAGAGATTCTAATGGCCTTAATCTTGCCAGACAGAATAAATTCATTGTATTGTATTGTGTGTTTTATCAAGGCCGGCTGCTTTGTTGCATTTTGTGTGCGTCATAGATTCTGCTAGATGTGTTGTAGTTTTCCAGGAATGTCTCATTGTTCGGTTTCGTTGACCTGGAGTCATGGTGGCGCAAGACCTCCGAAAATTGTTCTGTCCAGATATGCAGGCTAGTATTTTCAACAAGGTTGATCGACCGTAAAATGGAAAAGATATGTTTTATTTCAGCCATGATATTTTGTTGAACTATCGCTGGTTGACTGGACTCGGTGGGCTATATGCAAGCGCCAAGTTGCAGCGTATTCATGGAAGTGAGTGTTTGAGTAGGTGAATGCTGTCAGCATTCGACCAGCTGTGTCGTGGTGTGCTTGTTTACTTCATGCGTTTAGTGGTCTGTATGTACACTTAGCTTTACAGTACATTTCTGTCATTCAGGGCCGTGAAAACGTTAACATTCATTTCGAGTTTATATTTAGTGTAACCGTACGTGAATGTGACTGAAAGATGAGCAGCAATATGAGTAGTAGTAGAAGCGTAGTGGTGCAGAATAGTTTTTTCTGGCATTTTCAGAGTACCCCCACCATGATTTTAATGGAACTATCCACGACAAAGTCTTCGACGTTGAAGGAAAAGAGATTCAGTTGCGTATCAGCTCTTTTCTTGATGCTGTTTCTGCACTATGCGACGTTACCGAAGAGTTATGAGATTATGTTTCTGTACATGATATACCACAGAATTGTGAAGTTGAAGTTTAGTGCGTCAAAAGGATAATATTCACACAAAATTCGGAACCTATCTATCCTTTCTAACTTATCAATTTTGAAATCCATACGACGTGTTGGCTGCCGAAATCACAGTCTAATGGTTGCCTGTAATCGGTAACGCGTAGCTAGTTTTAGGTCCGAATTCCAAACGTTTGTTTACAATTAAGTCTAAAGACTCGAAGAAGGCCTCCCAAATAATGCATTCCCATTTACACCCTCCCCAACACAAAATTATGGTATGAAAATAAATAATGAGGATAAATGCACAAGTAAGAGTTGACTATATCCTCATTGAGTATGTACAAGAAGAAGTTATATATCTGAGTCACGTTTTAAAGCGGATCGTCGCTGCTTTTAAATTTCTAGTTGTAAGATGATTGGCATTACAAAGAAGTAATGAACATTTAGGGAATCTGCATGGAGATAATTTTCTTGGTTTGCTAGAATTTCTTGTTGGGTTTGACTACTTTCCGGGCGAAAATTTCAGACGTTGTATTGACAGGCTCAGGAAATAATTCTTACTTGTACAAAACTATATTTAAGGAGTTTATCATACTTATGTCAAAAAATGTTCCTGGCAAAATAACAAATGAAGTGCAAGAGGACACATTTCTCTTACAGTAAGGACCACTTGTCACTTGTCGTTAAATTCATAACACACTAGATAGCAAACCAATGGAACGTCTTCGTGTTTCTTGACAAATGTTGGTCACAAATCACAACACATAGTACAGATCATTTTATATATTTTTGACCGATTTGATTTGTATATAAGTAACCGTAAAGGCCAGTCATTCGACAATACCCCTAATATGTCTTGTGATTACACAGGTGTTCAAACACGTATCAGGGAACAATGTCCAGAAACTGAATGTGTTCCGTGTGCATCCCCCATCAAAATCCTGAAGATACCTGTGCTACAGAATCATGCACTGAAGCACTACCAATTTTGTGGGGGTCCTTCATCAAGCGATTTACAATAATTTTTAAACACTGGAAATCACCTGTGGAATCTTCTTGAAAACTTCAACCTTGCAGTGCATGCTCTGTGCAAAACACGATAAGCTCACCAAGATACGCCTTGAGCACTGCTAAGGGACTGGCCTGGTATAATTCAGACCTTGAATACCATTCCAAATCACTCCGTTGAAAAGCTACAACTAAAAATTAAGCTCCCATAGTAAGGGAAAGACTATAGTTGCATAAAACGGCATTTATGACCATATTATGAGGAACGATACTAGAAACTTTAAGCTTCAGAATGAAATGTGTATCTGACAAAGGTTCAAATGTATTATAGCTCTCTCTCTCCGAATTAATTTCAAATTTACGAGATGATATCGGTCGCTTAGAAATTCTGTCAAAACGAAGATCTGGCTTTCAATAATGCATGGCAAATATGCAAAGGAAGATGAAAAGAACTTGGGCTTCTTGTGAATCCAGATATGGAGAAGATTTGCTGAATGGCTGTAGACACTTCCGCGTAAACACATTTCTCGCCATACTCGATGCACTGAGAACAGAGTTGAGAAAACGTGCTTAAAAATACAGGGGTCTGCATAGTGCATTTAGATTTCTTGAAGAAGTGATGTTCCAAAAGACCACATTGGGTATTTTTCACAAATGTGATCTTGAATCATCGATAATATACGAACTTTTGCATCCGAAGTCGCTCCTGTATGAACGAACACATAAATGTGAACACATACTTCAGAAGGCAGAAGGAAGTAAGCACCATTTTAATGTGTTTTTACTAGTGGCTTTACGTCGCACCGACACAGAACGGTTTTATGGCGACGATAGGGGAGGAAAGGCCTAAGAGTGGGAAGGAAGCGGCCGTGGGCTTAATTAAGGTACAGCCCCAGCATTTTCCCTGTGTGAAAATGGTAAACTACGGAAAACCATATTCAGGGCTGCCGACATTTGGATTCAAACCCACTATCTCCCGGATGCAAGCTGACAACTGCATGCCCCTAACCGCACGGCCAAGTCGCCCGAGTTTAATTTTTGAGGTTGTGACTAATGACCTTTATAAAACGAGAAGACAATATATATAATCACCACTTGACTTCTTCACTACATGCTTTCTTCAGCAAAGAGAACATTAGTACAAAGTAAATTACAAGATCAAAACAGCTGACCGAAAAGTCACGCAAAATGCAATATATTTCCACGGTTTAATGAACATCAGTACTGGAATCTACATCACCATTTAATTTTAACATCTTCCTCCTCAATGGCATACTTACAATGAGTGATCGAAAGTCATGGGAAGACACTGAATGTTAAGTTAATAACGTGCTGCTCCTCCGCGAGCCCTCAAAATGGCATCGATACGGTGAGGTATCGATTCTACAAGGTGTTGAAATCATTCTGGAGGGATCTGGACCCACTCTTCTTGCACTGCTACCCACAATTGTTCTTGTGTATTGGTGTGGGGTTCATAGAGCGTACACCAGTATTGACAGCATTCCATAAAAACTCGATTTGATTAAGATCGAGGGATCTGGAGGGCCAATCCATGGTCGTAACTCAACTGAAGTACTCATCCAACCACCCGCATGCCACCACAGAGCGGTAACATGGAGCATTGTCCTGTTGGAACATGGTATCTCCATCAGGATACTCTAAGGGCAGAAAGGGATGCAGTTAGTCTGAAAGCACGTCCACATAACGTGCACCAGTCAGTGCTCCCTGCAGCCAAACAATGAGGCCTAATTGCGAGCATGAGAATCCCGCCTAGACCAGAACTGAGCCACCTCCCGCCTGGACACAACCTTGTTCACACGCAGGATCCATAGCTTCATGGGGAATATGCCACACTCACACGCGCACGCCAGTTCGATACAACTCGAACCGGGATTCATCGGACCACACCATACACAGCCACTGTTCCATGGTCCAGTGCCGATGTTCGCGGGCCCATGCACCTCGTTGAGCTCTGTGTCGAGGTATCATCAAATGGACACGAGTTGGTCGTCGGTTGGTGAAGCCCCTGCGGTGCACTTACCTCCTTACAGTCCTGGTAGAAATGGATTCCTGACTCCCAGCAGTCAACTGGGGGTGATCTGACTCACACTAGCCCATCGAGTGCCCAGTATGGTTCTGCGGAGGTGACGTGGTCAGTTCGTTAAGCACTTGTTTTCTTCGCGTGGGGCGGCTTAGGCGGGTGGTAATATTCTCTCTGCGATATTGAAGATCCACCCTCGACATTGTCGATCTCGGAAACCCGAATTCGCGAGTAATCTCCACACTATAGTAACCCATGCGCCGTGCACCGATGATCATCCCACGTTCAGAGTCGGTTAACTCGCGACATGTTGCCAATTTCACGACACTGGTATCTTTGACACACTGCTCAGCTACGCCGCAGCTAGCCGCAACGCTCAGAGGTCATACATGGAACATCTTCAAATGGGACACCCCTTCCCGTGACTTATGGTCACTCAGTATATACTGACGTGAATACATTTAACGTCTGAACAAACTAAGATATAGCATAAAGCTCTCAAATATTAAATGACTCATTGGTTCGGTTAATACATCAGCCATTTGCTTTTGTGTTAGGACATAGTCTATAGATACATTATTATTTTTTCTTGATGTTTAACAAAATTGTAATCAATATCGGAGTGTTTTACACGTTGTTGCTCAGGATTATTATCAATGTTAATTGTGATTTTATTTACTTCAAAAATAGTAATACCAACTGTATTAACATTTAAACCGAATAACATCATTTATAGATTCATAGCTTTCACAAAATATTGACGAAAATATCAATTATGCTTCAGGACTGTTAAAAGGTACAACACTCTGATTCTTCCATTTCCATACCACAATATTACTGAAAACCTTATAAAGACAAATCCAGAATTTGAATTTCAACCAGCGACTTTAGGAAACATTAAAGGCACAATACAAGACCTACACAATATTTCCCTACCAGAAATGATCACAAAACCTTCACTTATTTTAAATTTATTATCCATAGCAGTTCTTGCTGATCTACAATATGGCATTATTTTTATACACTCTTCAAATAGTCTCCTTGATGAATGTACAAAGAATCATCAACATTTTCAATGGAAATTAAGTTTTATTTACACGTTTCATGTATTCATAAGATAAGAAACAGTGCCAATATCGTGCCTAAAAATGCCCGAATTTACGTTAGAACCTATATATGCCTATTATTCTATAATTCGTATTATTATACTTAAATCAGTTTAAAATGCTTTTAATACATTCCGATAAAATAAAATATTTGCTGGTGCATTTTCAGTACCTAAACAAAATCTTAAAATTGGGAAACTGTAAATCGCACTCCCCGGAAAGCCTTAAGAGCCTCCCGCAGCAAACACTCCCGTAGTCTGTCAAGGGGCAGAAGGGAATATTCGTTGACCTGCTGGGAAAAAATCCATTTCCTTCTGTGAGAATGTTTCGGTATTCCCATTTTCTCAGTGTGTGAATTATGCCGAAAGTGTCAGGTTCCAAGTAGTCTTTAATTTAAAAATGTTTAAAAGAGATTCCTCATTTCACATCGGATAGTAAAATTATATTTTGTGTCGTTTGCAGCAACAAGGTGAGTGAAACTTGTTTTATATTTCCCTCTAACGAACTGTCATTAATTTAGCAACCCCAACATGGTATTTTTATTGATGCAAATTAAAATACGTAAAATTGAATGCGTAAGAACCTTTTAGAACATATATGAGAATCTATTTTAGAAAAAAATACGTTTTAGTACCTAAAAATCTGAAATCCCGTAATAAATACGCATGTTTCTGTGGTGGTTTGAAATGCAAATTTCTCTCCAAATTTTGTCTGATTATGGAGAGAAAAGTTTTGGAACAAACACAAACATCTAGTCCCCGAGACAGAAGAATTAATTAGATGGGAGTAAAGTCGCGGATCTTGCCGTGAATCGAATCCGTGACCTTCTGAGCCGAAGGCCTAAACGTTGACCATTCAGCCAAGGATTCGGACAAATCGAAATCATTATGGGGTTTCATTATTTCTATCATTATTAGCATTAACTTTATTAGTAGAACAAAGCTAAAATCATTATTTATTTGCCTTATTTCTATAAGTTTTAACATGCAAATGTTGTGGTTTCAATCTTACCGCCTGGTGTTTAAGGTCGGGCCGCCAGATGCGCCACTGTCAGCATACCTCTCTGTTCTGTACGGGAGAATATGCCAGTACACAGTACTATCTATAGTATATTTGGTAACACATGCGAAACGAAAAATTGCCCACTGATTGTTGCTAGAAGGAAGTATGCTATACCTAGGCAGAATGAGTTGTAGGAAAAATGAAGTGAGTAATTCTTCACAATCAGAATTTTTCTTTTCACTCAATACGCTTCTCTCACCGCTCTCACCGCTGTTTGAGACCTTTCGTTTACAGTACGTACATTGAATAGTAACTTAGATGGATGTAGCATTCTTACTATATGGGTATTTATAAACCAGAAGTTGTGAGAAAGCTTTTGAGCGATAGTAATAAAACTGGTTCTTTATTAAAATCATTTTACAAAACTGCAATGATGACGAAAAAATTTATTTGGGTGGTTTTGCATAGTAGGTTATTGGTCTAAATACAATAGCCATTAACAGTACTGATTTAATTACTGACTTGAATTAAGTGCAGGTTCATAATATTGATGTTGTTGTTGTTTGAGTCATCAGTCCATAGACTGGTTTGATGCAGCTCTCCATGCCACCCTATCCTGTGCTAACCTTTTCATTTCTACGTAACTATTGCATCCTACATCTGCTCTTATCTGTTTGTCATATTTATACCTTGGTCTACCCCTACCGTTCTTACCACCTACACTTCCTTCTAAAACCAACTGAACAAGTCCTGGGTGTCTTAAGATATGCCCTATCATTCTATCTCTTCTTCTCGTCAAATTTAGCCAAATCGATCTCCTCTCACCAATTCGATTCAGTATCTCTTCATTCGTGATTCGATCTATCCATCTCACCTTCAGCATTCTTCTGTAACACCACATTTCAAAAGCTTCTATTCTCTTTCTTTCTGAGCTAGTTATCGTCCATGTTTCACTTCCATACAATGCCACGCTCCACACGAAAGTCTTCAAAAACATCTTTCTAATTCCGATATCAATGTTTGAAGTGAGCAAATTCCTTTCCTTAAGAAAGCTCTTCCTTGCTTGTGCCAGTCTGCATTTTATGTCCTCCTTACTTCTGCCATCGTTAGTTATTTTACTACCCAAGTAACAATATTCATTTACTTCCTTTAAGATTTCGTTTCCTAATCTAATATTTCCTACATCACCTGTCTTCGTTCGACTGCACTCCATTACTCTTGTTTTGGACTTATTTATTTTCATCTTGTAGTCCTTACCCAAGACTTCATCCATACCATTCAGCAACTTCTCGAGATCTTCTTCAGTCTCAGATAAAATAACAATATCATCGGCAAATATCAAGGTTTTGATTTCCTCCCCTTGGACTGTGATTCCCTTTCCAAATTTCTCTTTGATTTCCTTTACTGCCTGTTCTATGTAAACATTGAAAAGGAGAGGGGACAAACTGCAGCCTTGCCTCACTCCTTTCTGGATTGCTGCTTCTTTTTCAAAGCCCTCGATTCTTATCACTGCAGACTGATTTTTATACAGGTTGTAGACAATTCTTCGTTCTCGGTATCTGATCCCTATCATCTTCAGAATCATAAATAGCTTGTTCCAATCAACATTTTCGAATGCCGTTTCTGGATCTACGAATGCCATGTACGTGGGCTTGTCCTTCTTGATTCGATCCTCTAAGATCAGACGTAAAGTCAGGATTGCTTCACGTGTTCCTACATTTCTTCTGAACCCAAATTGATCTTCTCCCAACTCAGCTTCAACTTGTTTTTCTATTCTTCTATAAATAATACGTGTTAAAATTTTGCAGGCATGAGATACTAAACTAATGGTGCGGTAGTTTTCACACCTGTCAGCACCGGCTTTCTTGGGAATAGGTATAACAACATTCTGCCGAAAATCGGATGGGACTTCTCCTGTCTGATACATCCTGCACAATAAATGAAATAACCTTACCATGCACAAAGACTTTGAAGGTACGAAAGATCGTCAGGCAATTGAAGATCATATCTTAAAATTTGAGTCACATTTTAAGCATTATGCCTAAATCATGTTCGCAATTGTAGATATTTACCGTCCAGTCTAAGTGTTAATTACATGATCTGCTGATCACCATGAAACTAAACATTAGGTAAAATAGTATACTGCTGGTCATGACGTTAAAAATAAATGTAATGCTATTCTATACACTACATAAAATCCAGAACACGTTAAATACCAAAAATGGATACGATTGCATATATAATACCGTAAATATAATGTGGCACATAGAGAAACTAATATTTCTGCAAATATTAATTTTATACAAAATTCTAAGAATTCGTGTAAAGAACCTTGGACAGTAATTAAGGGATCACATCATGTAATGCAAAACATATAGCTATAAATCATCCTAATCTGTTTAATAATTACTTCATCCATTCAGTCGAAGACATCTGATGTCAATTCCAACAATCAAACAATAGCATTGAAAAGCTGACGAGGTTAGATTTCAGACTGACCACATGAAACTTACATTTTAAGTGGAAGATGGTTAACTACGAATAAGTTGAAAATGTTGTTGGTAATATGGAGCCTTGAAAGAGCAAGGATCACTATGGCTTTACCAACAACATTTTAAAATCTGTCATCATTTTTATCTCTATCCCTCTGACAAAGATCATAAATGAATGACTTCAAACTGGTTAACATCCCGAGTAAATACAAATTTCTAAGGCAGTTCCAGTGTACAAAACATGTAATAGGTCAAAATGTAGCTGCTATCGTTCAGTGTCCGTTGTTCCTATTCTTTCTCAAATGTTTCTATGCGTGATATTAGTAACTTATATGAATAATTTTCGTCTAATAAACTTTTGTCAAAATCTGTGTATGGCTTTATACTAGGAAAATAAACAATAAATGCATTGGATGATGGTATTTAGTTATATAACGAGCAATTTTGAGGAAGAAAATTATGTTAAGTTTTCCATATGAGGCCTTGGTAGAGCCATGACTGTGTACCACATTATATTCTACCTGATATATTAGCATACTATGGCATTTCTGAAATGAATTTAAAATATTTAGATCATACATATTTGGACGAACCCAATATATGGAGGTAAATGGGGTGCCCTCCAAATAATCTGTTATTTAATATGGGGTGTCTGAAAGTTCCGTCCATGGTCACTTTCTTTTTCTGATCATGATAAATTAATTAAGTGAGAATATACCAAAAATACTGTCCTATATGCAGACGGCTCGACATTTCTGAGCTCATGTAAAAATCTCGATGAACTATTGTTGTTTACCGAACACACATTTGAGAAAGTTAAACCATCGTTTAACATAAATGGTTTTCCCCTAAGTTTGGCACATCTTGACACAAAGCTGACATGGGAATACCACGTTAATCATATTTGTGTCAGACTATTCCGAGTGGAATACCTAATCCGTCATTTGAAGTATGTAGTAACTAAATCATGTGTGCGACCTGCATATTTTGTATTTTTGAGATTTTTGGGGATTGTCTAATATTTTTTTGGCAAAAGTGTGCACGTAGGTAATATTTAAAATTTGTAAAGGAATTATTTTTCGCCATTTCTGGCGTTCCCCTTTACACTTAAGGTAAACCACTATTCATTGAACTGTCTGTTTAACATAAATCAATTTATAGGTACATAATCTTCTGATATGTTTATGAAGAGTCAGCCCAGTAATTATTTTCCAGCGTAAAGAACTCGTGTACTCGTCCCGAGGTGGTACAGCTCTCTTCAAGCACTCCCCCAATGGAGGTGAGCTGCATGTACCATTTCAACCATATACCTGCCCTCCTGCCATACTTAAATTTTTGGCAGTGTCAGGAATCGAACCCGTGGACAGCAGCTAACAACACTAACCGTTACGCTACGAAATTTTCCAGCGTGTCGGAACCCGATACATAACTATGGTACCAGGTTATCTTATCATCTCGATATGCCATGTTGTATTTTAAAGAATACTCAAAGTGAAACAAGGTGCCAAGTGTAACCCCATGCAATAAATCAGGTCAAGAATTCCGTCAGCTCACATTTAACACTTTCAAACTACGTCTTTATAAATGGTTGTTGGTTGAGCCATGGTATTCCATTGCCGAGTCCTTTAAAGAGGACTGGAGTGGTCTACAATAACTTAGTGTTAATTCCTAGGTTTCTATATCTTCAGAAGTGGTATGTACTTCCACTATATTTGCTTAAATATAATGTAGGCATATGTAGTTTTTTAAATGCATTTTTATAACTGGACTCATTGACGATATCTTTCAACATATTTTGTTGTTGTTTCTTCTATTGTTGTTCTGATTTCATTTGAATGGCCACAACGCATCGAACGGGATGAGAGTCCTGTGCTAAACGCTTCCAGGATTCAAAGCCAAGATGGATTGATGTAGAGCGTGGATGGACAAGAGTATCACTGCAGCGCCGAAGGATATTTTTTTACAATATTATAATTAATATGCTGGTACTTGCATATCTGTCAGTTTACTTGAATGTAATTGTGTAGTTTCTGAAGGAACATAATTTTTTTGATACAGAAATGATTCAGTGCACAGGCTCATTAATTTAGAAACTGATTATCCTAATGCTAATGTGAAGGATGATGTTTATCTGGCGTAATCGCAATGCTTTAACACGGGTTTCTGTAAAGTAAAACCGATACATGTAGCTACTCTATTGAATATAATGAAAATCCATCAGATTATCAATCAAAATCAATCACTACTGATCTGCATTTAGGGCAGTCGTCCAGGTGGCAGATTCCCTATCTGTTGTTTTCCTAGCCTTTTCTTAAATTATCGCAAAGGAATTGGAAAGTTATTGAACATTTCTCTTGGTAAGTTATTCCAATTCCTAACTCCCCTTCCTATAAACGAATATTTGCCCTAATTTGTCCTCTTGAATTCCAACTTTATCTTCATATTGTGATCTTGCCTACTTTTAAAGACACCACTCAGACTTATTCTTCTACTGATGTCCTCCGACGCCATCTCTCCACTGACAGCTCGGAACATACCCCTTAATCGAGCAGCTCGTCTCCTTTCTCCCAAATCTTCCCAGCCCAAACATTGCAACATTATAGTAACGCTGCTCTTTAGTCGGAAATCACCCAGAACAAATCGAGCTCCTTTTCCTTGGATTTTTTCCAGTTCATGAAAAAGTAATCGTGGTGAGAGTCCCATTCACTGGAACCATACTCTAGTTGGGGTCTTATCAGAGAAATATATGCCCTCTCCTTTACATACTTACTACAACCCCTAAATACCCTCATAACCATGTGCAGAGATCTGTATCCTTTATTAACAATAATTTTTATGTGATTACCCCAATGAAGGTCTTTTCTTATATTAACAAGTAGGTACATACAGTGATCCCCAAAAGGAACTTTCAACCCATCAACGCAGTAATTAAAACTTAGAGGACTTTTCCTATTTGTGAAACTCACAACCTGACTTTTATCCCCTTTTGTCATCATACCATAGCCCACCGTTCATCTCACAACACTATCGAGGTCACCTTGCAGCCGCTCACAATCTTGTAACTTATTTATTACTCTGTACAGAATAACATCATCTGCAAACAGCCTTATCTCTGATTCCACTTCTTTACACATATCATTGATATATATATATATATATATAAAAGAAAACATAAAGGTCCAATAATACTGCCTTGAGGAATTCCCCTCTTAATTATTACAGGGTCAGATAAAGCTTCGCCTACTCTAATATTCCGAGTTCTATTTTCTAGAAATATAGCCACCCATTCAGTCACTCATTTTTTCTAGTCCAATTGCACTCATTTTTGCCAGTAGTCTTCCATGATCTACCCTATCAAATGCCTTAGATAGGTCAATCGCAATACAGCCCATTTGGCCTCTTGAATCCAGGATTTCTGCTATACCTTGCTGAAATCCTACAAGCTGAGCTTCAGTCGAATAACCTTCCCTAAATCCAAACTGCCTTCCGTCAAACCAGTTATTAATTTCGCAAACATGACTAATATAATCAGAAAGAATGCTTTCCCAAAGCTTACATACAATGCATGTCATACTGACTGGCCTGTAATTTTCAGCTTTATGTCTGTCACCTTTTCCTTTATACACAGGGGCTACTATAGAAACTCTCCATTCATTTGGTATAGCTTGTTCAACCAAACAATAATCAAATAAGTATTTCAGGTATGGTACTATATCCTTTTAGTATATCCACAGAAATCTTATTAATTCCAAATGCTTTTCTAGTTCTCAACTTTTTTATCTTACTGTAAATGTCATTGTTATCATAAGTAAATTTTAATACTTCTTTAGTATTATTCACATCCCCTATCTGGACATTATCCTTGTAACCAGCAATCTTTACATACTGCTGACTGAATACTTCCGCCTTTTGAAGATCCTCGCATACACACTCCCCCCTGTTCATTAATGATTCCTGGAATGTCCTTCTTTGAACCTGTTTCTGCCTTAAGGTACCTATACATACCCTTCAACTTTTCACTAAAATTTATATGACCACCAATTATGCTTGCCATCATGTTATCCTTAGCTGCCTTCTTTGCTACACACTCCCCCTGTTCATTAATGATTCCTGGAATGTCCTTCTTTGAACCTGTTTCTGCTTTAAGGTACTTATACATACCCTTCAACTTTTCACTAAAATTTGTGTGACCACCAATTATGCTTGCCATCATGTTATCCTTAGCTGCCTTCTTTGCTAGATTCAGTTTCCTAGTTAGTTCCTTTAATTTCTCTTTACTTCCATAACCATTTCTAACTCTATTTCGTTCCAACCTGCACCTCCTTCTTAGTCTCTTTACTTCTCTGTTATAATATAGTGGATCTTTACCATTCCTTACCACCTAAAAGGAACAACCTATTTTCACATTCCTCAACAATTGCTTTAAACCCATCCCAGTGTCTGTTTACATTCTTATTTACCGTTTTCCAGAGATCATAGTTACCTTTTTTTAATTCCTCATGCCTGTTTTATCAGCCATATGGTACTGCCTAAAAGTCCTAATTTTAATACCTTCCTTTCTTTCACATTTTTTTTACTACGACAAAAACAGCTTCGTGATCACTAATACCATCTATTACTTCGGTTTCTCTATAGAGCTCATCTGGTTTTATCAGCACCACATCCAATATATTCTTACCTCTAGTTGGTTCCATCACTTTCTGAATCAGCTGCCCTTCCCATATGAACTTATTTGCCATTTGTTGGTCTTGCTTCCTGTGGTTCGCATTACCTTCCCAATTGACACTTGGTAAACTGAGAATACCGGTTACTATCACATTCCTTTCCATATCATTTCCAACATAGCTGATTATCATATCAAATAATTTTGAATCAGAATCAGCGCTACCCTTTCCCGGTCTGTACAAGCGAAAGACATCTTTAGAGATGAGCCTTACACCCAGAATTTCATGTTTGTCATCTTTAACATTTTCGTAGCTTACAAATTCCTCTTTCACGAGAATGAATACTCCCCCTAATGTCATTCCTATCCTATCTCTGGGATACACTCTACAGTTCCATGGGAAAAAAA
The DNA here is from genome assembly GCF_040414725.1 of Anabrus simplex. NCBI lineage: Eukaryota > Metazoa > Arthropoda > Insecta > Orthoptera > Tettigoniidae > Anabrus > Anabrus simplex. The sequence continues at coordinate 806,007,999 of NC_090266.1, forward strand.
TCTGCATCCTTTATATCATTTCTCAGCAATGATTCAACTCTTATGACAATATCTGGTAAATATATGCCGTATCTATTAAATTATTTAATTCTATTCCTTTCTTTACAATACTTTTACAGTTCAACACAAACATTTTTATGTCATCCCTACTTGATTTCCATATCCCTGTACCGCTATCAACGCTCCCTAGACCACCCTGTTTCCGTGAATATACCTCCCTGTAACCCTTCTGAAAATTTTCCTAACTTATATGTACCACTGCGGTTTAGTTAAAAGCCATCTGAGCGCAGATCCCTATCTCCTACCCACTCATTAGGATCTTGAAATCTCACTCCTAGTTTCCCACAATAGTCTCATATAAATCCCCAATCACCTTCCAGTCAGTATTCCTCCTACACAGTATTCCACTGATAACAATATCCGCTTCCTTAAACTTCATCCGTGCTGCATTTACCAGATCCCACACATCCCCAAATAAGTTGGTACTTATATCTGCTTGCCTTGCGTTGTTAGTACCAACATGAAACACTAGCACCTTCTCCTTTCCCTCTTCCTTCTCTTCTACTTTCCTCAACATCTGCCTCAAACTGATTCCTAGATAACACTCTACCCTGGTTCCCTTTCCTCCACACACTTTCCCCACATGTCTAACGATGGAATCCCCCATGACCAGAGCCTCAACCCTACTCACCTCATTTGATCCCCTTCCCTCCTGGTCAGCCCTATCTTCTCTCACTGCTGCAGAAGCTACTTCCTCCTCCCTTTCCTCCCTCCTATGACCCTGTTCCACCAGTCTTTTCCTTTCCACTACACTACATTTCCCTTTCCTACCTTTTCCCTTCCTCCTACTTCCACACATCTCAGCAACAGTTCCCTGTTCCTCATCTTCCCTCGGTTGGTCTACCTGCAGTGACTCGTACTGATTTCTAACAGACACCTGTCCTGAATTTTGGTCCTGAACAGAGCCCTTAGCCTGCAATCTCCTTCCCCTTAAAACATTAGACCACCTGTCTTCTACAATTCCCCCATTTCCTCCCCATCCCTCCTTTACACCTACTGTATCCTACTTTCCTTCCTGTCCTCTGAGAGAATCCTAATTATCTCCCTCAAACTCTCCAACTCCTCCCTCATACTCCTTAATGCCTGGCCACACCCACAGTTCCTACAGTCACTGCTTAGCCGTTATTTACGGAATAATGGGAAGAAAAGGAAAAATAAAATAACTTATTCTGTGCAATTAAAAATGAAAGAAAAGAAATATTGTCTAGGATAGTTCACAAAAATCACACAACAACAAAGTAATTAATATAAGCTACTACTACACTACAATACTACTTAGTTGTACGAATTTTTTTCTACAACACCCTAACAGAATGAAAATTGCTGTTATTTACTGAAAACCGAAAGTAATACACAAGAATTAGGTCTACAAATTCTAAACTGCAGTTAAGTCTGTCCTAATTACTGCAACAGAATACTAGTAAGAGAGTTAATACAGATACCACAGATACTATAGATAATACAGATACTATACTACACAAATATTTCACAGTAATAGAATAAACACACTAATTTATAATAAGATACCTACTATAATACACTACAATTTTTTTAAACTACGTTGAGACGTATCCTAATTATAATACAACAAGTTATTACTAGGCACAAACTGAAATGGAAATTACAATTAATTACAATGGTTAATTATTAATTATAACTATAATTATAATTACAATTATAATGTGGCTAAAAGCTAAATGCATTTAAATAAGTCTAACGGTGCTCGTGTTGCCTATAAATCTGAAGCTCAGGAGACAATTGACAATGTTAGAGTGTTTGCAGCAGTCTTACATGAAGTCCAACCCCTGTCTCGAAAGATTCGTTTTTCATTTTAAGACTGAACGTGTACAATAAAACATTCCCAAACATGAAGAAGAAGTGGAAACAAACATGTAGTGATTTTATTTCATGAAGCAGCATCTCAAAGCCAAAGAAAAGGTATTACTTCAACTAGTGATATAAAATACCCAGGTATTTATAAATCGGGGTAAATGCCCAGGGTATATACTGGGGTAAATACGCAATTTGTCCTGTGTCGTGGTAAGTAAGGGTACCGGTATGCAAACTATTCTACATTAACTTTTTAGAAATGTAACAATATTAGATAGTTAATAAATTTAAATTTAATTTGAATTGGGACTTAAAAACAGAATTAGAATTGGGAATTAGATCAGGAGATAAAATTCAATAGTTATAACCTGAAAAACAATTGAACTTTTTTTTTTTTTTTGCAAGTTGCTTTACGTCGCGCCGACACAAATAAGTCTTATGGCGATGATGGAACAGGAAAGGGCTAGGAATGGGAAGGAAGCTGCCGTGGCCTTAATTAAGGTACAGCCCCAGCATTTGCCTCTAGGCTCTCAAATGTAGAGTACATCACTGAGCGTGATGAAATCTCAGATTAGTTGTACTTGTTCTACTCAATATAATTTTCATTGTAAACTGGAATATAAGCCTAAGCCTAAAGTGATTCATTATGTATGATTATGAATAGCCTAATGCATTTGATAAGCTTCATTAAACCTAAGTTAAGTAAGGCCTCTATTTTTAGACCTTTTTAGTGTAAATGTTAACTTTCTATTTACTAGTCTTTTTGGTTATTTGATTATTTATTTTATATATGAATGATATTAAAAACTGTTCTGAAAATCGTATACAGTGTGTTGTGTGTTGAAAACTGTATATTACACCTTTTGTAGAACTTGGCCAATGCTCTGAATAAATTTCTCCCAACTTTTATCTCCAATCATTGAACTTATTACTGCCTTTGAGTCCAACACCCCCATAATCCACAATGTGTTCACAAAGTTTCAGAAACTACACAACACTCTCAAGCAAGGAATTCCAGAATTTCAGATTCGTCGTGCTGAACACAGGACACCTCGTAATTTGCAGGACTTCGGTCTCAACTAGCGGTCGCTTGGTAGGCGATGGCCCTTCGGTGCTGTTACGCCATGGTGTTTGGTGTGGAAAAGTGAACAGAGAAGGAAGCGACAACCCTGCAAGGCTCTTAACTTCCAGCTAGTTCTTCCGTACGGTCTCGTGCATTTAGGACAGTTGGAAAACTTGCGTCTTAACAAATACTCCTCACAAAACCTTTGTGAACATACTAACTGAATCTATTTATAACAATAATCATAAACGCCTCCTTTGTATGTGGCTCAGCTGGTTGAGTCGCTGTCCTTCTGAGTCCGTGTTCGCAGGTTCAAATCTCGACTTGGGTCGGTGGCCCTCAAAACTGTGTTGAATTGGCAACAGTTCCATGTCGTTGGTTTCTGGTACGTTAATAAAATTATACATACGAATATTAGCGTCACAAAACTGTAACTTTCTACTACTATATTCTATATCCCAGGCTTGCGAGGGAAACTAATTAATAATTTGCTTTACGTCGCACCCAAAGATAGGTCTTATGACGTCGCTGGGATAGGAAAAGCCTAGGAGTGGGAAGGAAGCTGCCGTGTCCTTAATTAGGATACAGCCCCAGCATTCGCTTCGTGTAAAAATTTGGAAACCACGGGAAACCATTTTCAGGGCTGCCGAAAGTGGGTTCCGAATCCACTATCTACCGGATACAAACTTACTGCTGCGCGGCCCTAACCGCGAGGGAAACAAATAGGACAAGGTAACCCCTACCTAGCATATGTTGTGACGTGTATTTTTCTTTGCCAACAAACAAAATATCTATACCCATACCCCTTACATTCTATATCCAATTTTATTTATTTATTTATTTATTTATTTATTTATTTATTTATTTATTTATTTATTTATTTATTTATTTATTTATCTGTGCCTTTTTACAGTGGCGAAGTTATGGTTCGAGGCCCTCTCCTACCCTTAAACGCATACTAACCCACATCTTAAATAAAATACTGGGATACCTACTTAAAATAGTTAAAACTACATAAATTAATAGAATTGAAAATATATTGAAATAAATTACTAACTAATTTTTTTTCTATTTGTTTTACGTCGCACTGACACAGATATGTCTTATGGCGACGATGGGATGGGAAAGGCCTAGGAAGTGGAAGGAAGCGGCCGTGGCCTTAATTAAGGTACAGCCCCGGCATTTGCCTGGTGTGAAAATGGGAAACCACGGAAAACCATCTTCAGGGCTGCCGATAGTGGGGCTCGAACCCACGATCTCCCGATTACTGGATACTGACCGCACTTAAGCGACTCCAGCTATCGAGCTCGGTACTAACTAAATTAGTAATGAGACTAATTAATATTAAAAACTCTTAAAATGACTAATCCTCGGGCACGCACACATTCAGTCAGCTGTCCTCAACAAGTAGTCTCGGCAGGTGACCTTATATCTTGATAAAGAGCTAGTTTCTCTGACCTGATCTTGCAGGGAATTCCCGCCGGTCACCATACATGATCTATTAATTTTATTTGTGCGGTGCAGTGGAATAGAAAGAAAGGATCTAGAACGTGTATTTAAGTTGTGAAATGATGATAAAAGGGTGAATTTAGAAGAAATATACAGTGGCTGACTTTCAGCCTGACTCTAAACACCATCGTTAAAGTGTGTAGCTGCCGACGTTCATCAGGCTTCAGCCATGAGACTGCCTGATAGTATGGGGTGATATGAACATCGTGCCCGATATTGTAAATAAAATCGCAGGCAGGAATTCAGTGCTCGATGAAGTTTAAGTGTTTCTTCTCTCGTCATGTCAACTAAAACAACGTCACAACAATCAAGAATAGGGAAAATGAGTGTCTGTATTTGTTTGGCCTTTAGCTGAAATGGAAATGCGTCCCTCTGCCCTTTAAGAGGGTGAAGCACTCCAAAAACTTTTTTACGTATTTCTTTCGTGTGACCAGACCCATCAAGTGTTTCATTCATAATTACGCCGAGATTTTAAATCGTTTTACTGTAGGGAATAATGTTAACATTCAGTAGGATAGGCGGGATTGCGACATTGCTTGAGCAGCTCAGTAATTTTCGTGATCTAATTATGATTGCCTGAGATTTTGTGGAGTTTAGTACAAGAGAATTTCATTGTGCGTATATACTGAGTCGTCGGAGGTCAATGTTAATATCTTGTCTTGCAGTGTCGGTGTATTTGAAGATAGTCAGCATAGAGGTGGTGTGTGTTATTTCCTGTCACAGATGGTAAGGTAATTCCGGTAGAGTTGCCGCTCTTTTTAGAATTTTTGATATATATCCGTAGATTTATTTTTAAAAAATGTTGCAAATTGATAGAGCATAATTTGAAAATATTTACATTAGATCTGAGATGAGCAATACATTGGTAGTTGAAAATAAATTAGTGAAAGGAAAGAACAAGACAATTGTTGCATCAGCGGCATCTCTCCCTGGAACCCGGTATAGATGTCGACTTTGCTTGGGAGAGATGCCGCAAGTGAAATAATCAAGAGCAAAATCAAATTTAAGCTCATTTCTTCAACTTTAATATTACTGAACATTAGAACAAATCAAAACATGAAGAATAAATTGGCCCGAAGCATTACAACAAGCCAGAACAGTTAAATTTTCGCCTTCCTCTCCTTTAGAACCTTTTTTCGTTATCACAGAACCAGTTTGGCGGTTAGCCTGCAGTCCAAACTCATCCATGTTAAAAGCACTCTATGGTCCATCAAATACATTTTTATTTCTGAAAATAATGTAATTGTATATAATAACAATATCACAAAGCCTCCGTGGCTCAGACGGCAGCGCGCTGGGCTCTCATCGCTGGATAGCGTGGTTCAAGTCCCGGTTACTCCATGTGAGATTTGTGCTGGACCAAGCGGAGGTAGGACAGGTCTTTCTTCGGGTACTCCGGTTTTCCCTGTCATCTTTCATTCCAGCAACACTCTCCAATGTCATTTCACCTCATTAATCATTCATTAGTCATTGCCCCAGGGGAGTGCGACATGTCTTCGGCAGCCGACACTTTTCCTATCCTCGCCGCTAGATGGGGCTTCATTCCGTTTCTGACCCGGTTGAATGACTGTAAACAGGCTGTGGATTTTCATTTATATAATAACAACAATGTTAGCAATGAAAGCAATAAAATAAATTATCTATTTTAAGAATCGTGAATTTTTATATTTTATATTCGATATTTTTATATTCGAATAAAATACTGGTACCCTCTGAATAGTATTGAATGTTTCCAGATCGCTTTTAGAATCTGTTAGCAATTAGGCATCTCAGCCGGATTGCTGTGCGCCAACTCTCTCAACTATCAGGTAGAGACGCCGCCCCCTCCTGCTGTCCTATCTCAAGCCCAATATGGCCGAAAGTAAGCTTATTATCAATTAGAGTAATGCTTCTGACTTCTGCTGTACCAAAAACGGCTGATTTAAGCATTTTAAATCAATTTAATATTCAATAAATGAACACAAGGAAAAACTTTGTCAGGAGGAAACATGTTCTCTCCACAAGATATTGGGTATAATTGGCGTAATATACTAGCAAATGCCATCGTACACGCAAACAGTAGTTCTTCCTTAGAAACTGAAAAACCATACACAGTGCCATATAGCTCTAACGATGGGAACCTGTGCCTACAGTGTATGCGACATCTACACCGGTGCGGAATCTGTATCGGATTTACCTTATGTCCTTGATATAAATACAGAAAAGTAAGGACCCTAGATTACTGCCCTGTGGGGCACCACTAAGTTTCATTTTCCATTTAGAGGCCTTGTCGTTTACTGCTACACGCTGTTGATGGTTACTCAAATATTTACATTAGACCTGAGATGAGCAAAACATTGGTAGTTGAAACTTAAGCGCAGCTAGGTCGAAATTTAGCAGTTCTCTTTTGTTTATCATAGTCGGAATTTCTATAGTGTCAAAGACGCTACTGAAGTCAAGAATGATAAGTATAGTGAGCAGTCGTTTGTCTATAGCGTTTCTAATGTCTTCGGTAACCTTCAAGAGTGCTGTCACGGTACCGTGACCCTTCTTAAATCCAGATTGCAAAGGGTCGAAAAGAGCATTTTTATTTAGGTATTCCAGAACTTGCTCGCATACTAAACGTTCATAGGCTTTCGAAAGCGCAGGGAGTACGGACACAGGACGATAGTCAGAGGGTGATTGTGGGTTTATACTCTTAGGTACTAGTATAATATTGAATATTGGCTGTTTTACAGACAATAGGGAAAGTTCCGTTTAGTAAACAGTAGGTCAGTATGTGCGTCAGTATAGGCAGGACAGCACCCATAATGTTATGTGTAAAAGTAATAGGAATATCATCTATACGTGTAGCCTTTGATTTAATCGAGTACAAAGCCTTTTTTAACCTGATTTTCTACGACACTGTGAAATGTGAATGGTGGATCGGCTGGAGGGGAATGCGGTGAGTCGGTGCAGTTAAATGGGGTAGGTTGAATATTTATTCTACTAAAGTAATCGTTCAGTTCGTCAAGTGGAATGTCAGGAGTTGTCTGTCTCTGTTGATGTTTTCCTGTTATAAGTGCTCTAGTGTAAGTTGGTCCCATGTTCGATTAGAATTTAACTTGTTAGCTAAATTCCGGAAATATGCACATTTTTTATTTCTGATTAACTGCTTTGTGCGATTTCTTAAGACGCGGTAAGTTTCGAAGTTTGTGTCATCTGGGGTTTGTTTATAATGTCGAAATAACGAGTCACGGTGGGCCATCATTGTCTTGGTTTCATCATCTAGCCATGGAGTAGAATGGCGAGAAACCCTTATTCGACCTGTGTGTGTGTGTTTCTTTGCCGCATTATTTGCATACAATGTCACTTCTTTATAGCTTATCACGTGACAATTATTATAATAAAATTACCGTATTTATTCCAAACCAGATTATTGCATTTTTACTCAAACTGTTTATTCTTGCATTCATTTCACTTGTACTCGGAATATATGAATTGCTGCAGTTATGTTGGGACAGGAGTAACAGAGGTTGGGTGGAGGGGGTGCTGTCCAAGGAGTCCAGACACCCCAGGAATTTTAATGAATGTACTTTTATTAAGCATTTTATATATAATGTATATTACTGTTAGCTTCTGGTGTCCGACTCACTGGCTGAATGATCAGTGTTGAGGCCTTCGGTTCAGAGTGTCCCGGACTCGATTCCCGGCCGGGTCTGGGATTTTAAACGCGCCTGATTAATTATTCTGGCTCGGGGACTGGGTGTTTGTCCCAACATTTTCCTCTCCTTATTCAGACAACATACTTCACTACCAACCATCAAAGAAACACACAAGAGTTATTACATCCCTCCATATAGGTTGCGTCGGGAAGGGAATCCGGCCGTAAAACAGGGCCAAATTCACATGTGCGACACAGTTCGCATCCACGACCCCACAGATCTGGTATTGTAGGTATTCTATACCACCTAAACTCTGGAAGTTTGGACACCTATCAAAATAAAATTTTGAATGAAGAACTCTCTTAATGCCACCCCGCCCCCAAACAGAAATCCGGGCTACGCTACTGTGGTTCGTCATTCGACAGCCACGCTCCCATTCTTTTGTGATTACGGAAAATATGGCGGACGTTCGGTCAATTAGCTTCATCCAGGTAGCGCTTCCGTCTCTCTATGTTAGTTGAGCTCGTTGACTATTACAGACTTTTGCTTTGTCGAAAACCGCCCTGAGTTATTAGTTCTACATAAAACGCATTTTTTTTAAAACGAATATTATTAGTGTGTTTAGGAAAATTCAGTACCGTATATCGATTTATTCACCACCGTAACTCCTTGGAAAATGGACTGTATATTGGCAGTTCTGGTTCTACAATATTTTGTTTCGTTGCTAAGCAACCACTGTTATTGTTTCACAAGTTGTGCTTTCAAATATCTGTTTCCGCAGAATGAACTATTAGTTCATTTAAGTGATTATGTGAACTGGTATACCTAGGCATTATTTGGCTCCGTTTCAATCGTTGTAATGTGGAATGAGTACGGTGATCACCGTGTCAGTAGTGTTTGATAGGTTAGCCAGATCATAAATTATTGTCCAAAACAATAGAAATGCGGTTGAAGCGATTTTTACTTCGTTACTACCCGCCTGGTGAGTGTATAATAATAATAATAATAATAATAATAATAATAATAATAATAATAATAATAATAATAATAATAATAATAATACGCTCAAGGGACCAATTCCATTGTCAGGAGCCGAGTGGTTTTCGAATTAGATTGCAGGGGATGATATTGCGAATTTGACCTCGGGGTGAGGTCGGAATATTTTGGAGACGGAAAATTCTGTATCTCATCGCAATGTGCGTTTGAGGTGTACATTTCACTGGGCGAGTTGGCCGTGCGGTTAGGAGCCCGCAGCTGTGAGCTTGCATCCGGGAAGTAGTGGGTTCGAACCCCATTGTCGGCAGCCCTGAAGATAGTTTTCCGTGGTTTCCCATTTTCACACCAGACAAATGCTGGGGCTGTGCCTTAATTAAGGTCACAGCCGCTTCCTTCCCACTCCTAGCCCTTTCCTATCCCATCGTCGCCATAAAACCTATCTGTGTTGGTGCGACGTAAAGCAACTGTCTTTGATGTTCTAAACGCTCATTAGAGATCTACTGGCTTCGTTGACTGTAGTATCGTAGATGATTGTGCAAAATGGTATCGATAATAACAACAACAACAACATGGTACATTCAAGGGACCAGTCCACCTGTTTACGCGCTATGGCTCTGCATTTGGGAGATGAATGGGTTCAGACCACACCGTTGGCTGTCCTGGGGAGGGTTTTCTGTGGTTTCCCATTTTTACTTCCAGTCACATGCCAGGACAATTCCTATTTATTGGCCATAGCCGATTCTTTCCACCTCCTTACCCAATTTTATTCACCATCATTCATTTAATCCTCATTAGCTCCTCAACTGAGGTTGGTGTCAGGAAGAACATCCGGCCATAAAAATATGCCATGTAAATTCATGTCATCTCGTCCCCCACCTCATGTGAGGGAAACGGGACTATATATCCTCGAGAGAGTCTAGGTGCCGATCTTTTTCAGTAGACGGCTTATAGACAACCTTCAAGTCTGTGAGGTTGAAGATTTCTGATGTTCAAGACATCACAAACACCCAACCCCTGTGCTAGATGAATTAACCAATTAAGTTCATAATCCCCAACCCTGCTGGGAATTTGACCCGGGACACCTTGGGCCAAAGCTAGCATACTAACCATTTAGACATGGAGCTAGACAAAACAGGACTAAGGGGTAGACATCCAATCCTATGCCAGGGGCTGATTGGTTAATGAAATAGCTAGTAGGGTGCGAAATTGTGAATTGACCCCAGGGTGAGGCCGGTGTTCTTTTCTGCAAAAAAAAATCCATACCCTAATACCCTATCACATTTTGCCTTTTAGGTGTCGACTTAATGAAATTCCATCCTTGGCATTCTATTTTCTCAATATATTGCTGTTGGTTTGATTACCAGCTGCGTTTTCTGTTGTGTAGATGGTGATGGTACAAATTGGTGTTGAGAATGTAACTTGATATTGAGCACAACTTACCCTGATAAACTGAGAAAATTTGCATTCTTCAGCTGAGGTTGACTACTACTACTATTACTTCCTATATATTATGCTATTGGTTCTTTTATGTCCCACTAAACTTTTTGCAGTTTTCGGAGATGCTGTGGTGCTGGAATTTCGTCTCACAGAAGTCGTTTTATGAGCCGATAAGGGTATTGACACAGGGCTGATATATTTCAGAACCTTCAAATACCACCAGCCTGAGCCAGGATCAAACTTGCCAACTTGGACTCAGAAAGCCATTGCTAAAGATTGCTACAATTGTTGCAAACATAATAATAATAATGTTATTGGCCTTACATGGTACTAACTACTTTTACGGTTTTTGGAGACACCCAGGTGCCGGAATTTAGTCTTGCAGGAGTTTTTTACGTGCCAATAAATCTACTGACACGAGGCTGACATATTTGAGCACCTTCGAATACCACCGGACTGAGCCAGGATCGATCCTGCCAAGTTGGGGTCAGAAGGCCAGCGCCTCAACCGTCTGAGCCACTCAGCCTGGCTATAATTGTTGCAAACATACTGTGGTTAGCTTGATCAGTGCAGGAAGAAGGAATAATAAAGAGCAGAGGGAGAGAGAATGAAGAGTAGGGCTTAAGGGATTGTATACCACTCTAAAAATATAATTTATTACCTACTTTTATAAATTTACTTCTTGTGAATGTACAGTTCCTTCAAATTGTAAGGAAAGAAATTTGAAATAGTTGGAGCCACACACAAGCTGACATAGGCTGTCATAAAAGTAGAGAAAGAAAATCAAGGCATTGGTATTTTAAAAATTAATTGCAACAGTATGAAAATTGAATGAAAAACTGATAGAAGCTGAAAATCATGCTTTTGTCGAATGGTTGTGTAATACGTTTTATATTTACCTCACAGTGAATATTTTTATGTAGAGATACATTATCAATGTGTTTTATTACAGTGCTTGATTTACCTCTTCAGTATTTCTCTCTTCAGTATTTCTTGTAATGTTGTTAACAAGAATAACTACTGGAGCACATGACAAAAATAATTATGAAACATTCAGGGTGGACAGGTATGTGAACAAAACAACATTTGTGAAGCGCAGCACTTCGCAGTCATCCACATACCTTAGCATGTGGCATATAATGTTGGATGCACCCATAATGTTTGTGGCCATAAACTGTCACTCATGTGATTATGAGATATAAATATAGTGCCAGATTTATAAGTGGCTCAGAGTGCCAACATTTTGTGGGCACGTACAGTTCACAAAAATGAAATAATTTGTTAAACACATTATTGGCCTTAAACTGCTCTGTTTAATTGGTCATAAATTCCATAACCTATGGAAACAACACAGGTACCCTATTTAATTTATATGTATAATATTAAAAAATCACAAGTGATTAGGATAATATTAAAATAACACACATTTGGAAAAGTGAAGAAACCGATACAAGGTAACTATATTTAACAGTTCAAAATTATAATTTAAAAATATGTGAAAACTTTAAAATAATACGATAGTCATATTATTATTTATTTATAAAATATCTTAACTATTCAAATTCAATTAGAATTAATTAAAAAGCATTAAAATATTATTCCTTCATTCCATTTCTTTTAGATCCTGATGGAACCGCTCGCCACGTTCCTTGCTGAATGCTCCTAAATTTGCAGGAAAATAATCCAGATGACTGTGCAGGAAATGTAATTTTAAGCTCACGCGGCAACCCGATTTCTGGAAGTTGTACAGCATGGTTTCCACAATCTGTTGGTAGCTGACATCTTTAACATTACCCCGGAATTTGCTACAAACATCCTTGAATGATTCCCATGCCTGAAGCTGTATTTCGTTCATCATCGTACTGAATGTCGGATCCTTCATAAGCTTGTGAATTTGGGGGCCGTCAAAAACACCTTCCTTAATTTTGGCATCCAACAGTCCTGGAAATTTCTGACAGAGGTACCGAAAGCAGGGACTGCCTCTATCCAAACTCTTCACGTACTGCTTCATAATTCCCATTTTAATATGTAAAGGGGGCAATAAAACACTTTGAGGATCAATTAATGGACGATTTACAATGTTTTTCTCCAGACACGAACTGTTTCCTCTTGGGCCAATCAGACACTAACCAGTGACGATCCCTGTCCCGAGAGTCCCACTCACACAGAAAACACGGGAACTTTGTATATCCTCCTTGCTGCCCTAATATGATACCACACACTTTTAAATCTCAGTACAGTAACCATCTGTGTTCATTATAGTTCAGTTTCTGCAACACCATAGGTAAATTGTGATAGTTTTCACGAAGAGATGTTAAATGGGTGACTGGCACTGAAGCAAGGTTATTTCCATTGTGCAAAAGAACATCTTTGAGACTTCTTTTACTGGTATCAATAAATAGACGCTAGTCCTTTGCTTGGTAAATAGTTCCAAGACAACGAATCAAGCCAGGGATATCACAGCAAAACACAAGTTTATCTTCATGAACAAAAAACTACCAAAATTCTTCCTCCCGATTTCTGTAACAATATGAATTTGTCCCAGGAAGTAAAAAATTTCTCTCTTTTAATCTTGATCCTAAAAGTTCACTCTTTTCTTTAGTGAGGCCTAGGTCACGCACAAAATCATTTAAGTCACACTGATTATAAAGATGTGGAGTTTTATCCTCAACATCTGGTACAAAGGTATCATCATCACCATCCTCCGCACTTGAAGATGACAAAGACACAGTCTCTGGTAACTGTATTGGTGGTTTTGGTACAGGAATATCAGGTCCATGTGGTATGGGGGTTATGGCAGATGGAAGGCAGGGATACACAATGTGCTTTTTTGTTTTTCGTATTGAACCTGGACACTTTACATACACAAAAATAACATTAGTCAAAATGATTTCTTTGTTCCTGCCAAGCAATTGGGATTCCGAATGGCATTGACAGCAACAACCCATTGTACCATTGCCGCAGGTTTTATACACACGTTTTACACACAATATGGGGTGCAAAATTCTTGTCCTGATCACCTAACTTCATGTTAAAATATGCCAAGTACAGGCTTTTTATAAATGGCGTAATATTTCGCTTCTGGCCTTTAATTGTATACTGGCCGCATATATAAGAGAAAGAGTTGGGATTGTTCACACATTTTTGCTCCCGAACATCACTGCCACTTGTCATTTTAACACAAACTAACTCACTTATTCACTCAATCAACTTCAAGTGCACATTGTAACTTGTAGACAAAGGTGTGACGCACATTCTCAGATTCTCCTCTCAGACTACGGAGAAATGCGATCTTGGGATTTGGCATGCGCGAACTGCAACTGTTCTAATTGTTCTTCCAGTGTTCCCCTCCAAAACAGAGCACATACAATATTTTCTCTCAGACATGTCCATACCTGCATTCCATACAACCAATCCAAACCTCATTTACAACAACGAAGTTCCATTAGTACAAACATGAGGCGGACTTGTGACAAATCTGTACGTGATACGAAACAACTGGTATTATTTTTTACATGAGGACACTAAATGTAATGTATATTTCATACAATTATTTTTGCCGGAAAATCCTCGCAGGCCAGTGTAATTTAATATTATACCAATGAAAAAAAAAACTAACATATTTTTTACAATTCACTTTATAATATAACCTTGTACATCAATGTAGATCAATGCTCAACTACCTTTAGTCCCTAAATATTGAGTTTTATTAGTACCGGTATCCTGTATGATCCACTTATAGTACAACAGGAGGGGGCACCAAATGTAGGCTGTGCTGAGGGCACCAGGCACTCTAAATCCGGGTCAGCTTGGCAGGTGGCCTGCATCGTGTACAGCAATGTCTGTACAGAATTGGTTTGTACATATCACGTGTTTACTCCAAAAGGCTTGTAATCATCATGCTATGGTACAAATACTAGTAACTGAGGTGGCACATAATTACTGAGTGAACAACACAACTTCAATAAACATTGATAGGGGCATAATATGGGAGTTGTATAGCGTTATGGAGCAGGTTGCCTATGTAAGTAGGCTGTCATGTTAGACATAGACATGTGGTGTGATAGTGATGGATCATTGGACAAATTTCTTGAAGATAGTTGTATGCTGGGTGGTCTAGCACACAATATAGCAAGCAGTTTCAGTGAACCATCAACTCCCTCTCTTCTTATCTCCAGAGTGAAATTGGGAAGTATTCTTGAATTGTTTTCTGGTGGGGGAGAAAGAAAGAGAAAGAGTTGCAGCAGCTGTCTGAAAATATAACACTGGACAAAGTGCAACAAATGGTGACAGCTTTGAGAATGGTGGTACCGTATGGTGGAATGTAAAATTTCACAAATTCATCAGCATATTTATACCAAATTCAAGGACGCATATAAGTGAGTCTCTTAATTCACTATTACTGTTAAAACAATTGGGCCAAAGTACCATCTATCTTGAGGGACATCTGCAGTTTTAAAGATAATATATTATATTTCCTTCACCAATTTAAATGTCATGTAAAAAATAACATCACGTAAGATCACATAATTCTTTGCCCAGGACTAGTTTCTCATGGACATTTCTTCCAATGCAGTTGATGCTGACGTCGATTTGAGAATGAATTCACATTGAATAGGATATTATCAGTAAGTAAGTAAGTAATTTGTCTTTATTCATGGTGAAGGTAGGGCTCAAGGCCCTCTCTTACACTTAACCACAACATTAAAAATAATTAACTGAAATATAATTTTTTAAACACAACAAATCTTTTCTTAAATAATATAGTACTAATAGCAAATATGGAAATAGTAATAAAGGAAATTATTGTAGAATGTACAACTTGACAATATAAATGAACATGATAATAGTTATAAATCTAACAACAATAATAATAAAAGAAGGAAACACAGTAAAAACATATAACTAGCAAATACATTTCTAATTTTTATGAAAATATGCTCTTTCACACACTCATTCACTCTTCACTCATCATACAAGTCAGCTAGAAGTATTCAGCAAGCGATTTCAGCAGTCCATCTTAAATCTCCTCGAAAACGCATATCCCTAAAGGTAGCAGGGAGTGTATTCCACAGCCTAGTGGCAGTGACTACAAAGAAGTGGTTGTAAGCCCTGGAGTGACTTGAGAGATATAGTTAAAGAGGAGGCAGATCGTGTGTCATGGTTATGATAGGAGGAGAGGTAATTAAAGTTTGATGAGAGGTAATCTGGTACACCTGAGTTTAGAACTCCATGCAGAAGGGATAACATGTGGAGACTGTGACGCTCATGAATACGAAGCCATGACAACTTCCTATAATAAAGTGAAATGTGAGATTCATATTGCAGCTTAAATATATAAATATAAATCAGCAGCTGGGGAGAATGACTGTAGCTGTTATTGTGCGATCTGTTGCATTGGGTACCCAGTCATATACTATTCAGATATTTTGTGAATGTTAGGGAAACTAGCAAAGAAATTAAGAAATTAAATGTCTGCAGTCAGGGAGAAGGTGGAAAGTTTGGTAAACTTGTTTCTTAAATACTGTTATGTGACCAGTCACCATCTATAGAATTTGACTGCGATACCAATGGTAAAATATCTACAGCTCTCTTGTTGCCCTGGATACAGAAGGTACTACCAGGGGAGGCAGCAAAACGTTATCACACTATGCAGGGGATGAGCCTGCAATCCATTGCTAGACTTACTGGTAACCTGTAGCAGTGTAGGTGGGCATTCAATTTCATTACAGTATGCCTAAATTATTAGTTAAGAGTTAATAATGAATGAAGTTGAAAACTAATGTAGATCTTATGTTTCCCGAGCTCGATAGCTGCATTCGCTTAAGTGCGGCCAGTATCCAGTATTTGGGAGATAGTGTGTTCGAACCCCACTGTCAGCAGCCCTGAAGATGGTTTTCTGTGGTTTCCCATTTTCACACCAGGCAAATGCTGGGGCTGTACCTTAATTAAGGCCACAGCCGCATCCTTCTCACTCCTAGCTCTTTCCTGTCCCATCATTGCCATAAGACCTATCTGTGTTGGTGCGACGCAAAACAAATTGTAAAAAAGAAAGTATATACAGTATATCTTACCTTCATTGAAGGAGTTGTTGAAAATGATTTTCATCATTCTCGATACAAACGTTGCACCGACATAAAAAAAATTCTGAATCACTCATATCTCCATCTCTATAATTTCATGTATTAGTCATGTGATTTCATTCTACAAGGCCTCAAGAATGTGTGGATTGTTCTTGTACACTTTCTGTTTTAATTTGTTTATATATTGTCTTGAAGGCATTGCAGTGCCATGGAAACGTCGCAGAAATTTGCAAATGTTTCTGTCATAAGATTTCTTTAGGAGAAATGTCTCAACTAGAAATATCCGTTATCCAATACTATACATTTCTATACTGTTAGGTAACACAAATAATGTTCAACAGCATGTATAGAAATGCAACACTAATAATGTTAATAACATGTGCTCAGCAAGAACTCCACTCATAAAATTAACATTCATACCTTACACTTACAGCTAACCATGCCCACTGCATTGCCTGACCATGCTCTCTATCCTTACCACTTGAGAACAAAGCAAGTATTTCCCCAGTCCACCTGTGTGGCAATATCGGCTAAAGTGCCGATAACTTTTTGCTGCTTCTCCTTGTAGACCTAGAGCTAACATCATCATTCTTTGTTACTAATTCATGGTCAGTTTTAATCAAGCAAGCAAAGCGGAAGTTCATTTAGTAAGCAAGTGCGGACATGGGGATCCCTATTCTGCAATACTGCGCGGCGATAGGTCGTTGGTACGGGTGAAGTGGACTCGCCAGGCATGCTACTGAATACGGAGCCATACATCAGATGGGGTTTACCACAATATTGATGGGAGCTTCGGTTGTGGTGGTGCTACTTGTCATCGGAGGTGTGGAAATGAATCCTGAACCCTGTCCTACTGGTGCTGTTGGATGGGAAGAGATAGAAAAGATAAAGGAAATTGTCAAGGAGGCATGCCAGGTGGAGCAGACCAGGGAACTTCTACAGGATCAAGACAAGGAATTAAGATAATTAAAGGATTGCATGAAAGAGGAACTAAAGAAAGTTGCTTGATGATGATGCTTGATTTTTAAAGGGGCCTAACATCTAAGTTCATCGGCCCACTAAAGAAAGTAACGGAGATAGTGTTCCACAACCACAAGGAAATAGAAAGCTTGAAGGTCAAGGTGAAGAAAATGGAAACAGAGATAATGAAACTGAGGTGGCAAGAGAGAAGGCATCAGCAGGAAACCAGTAAGAAAAACATCTTTATATACGTGTTTCTAGAGGATGCCAAAGAAGATCTAGTAGCTAAAGTACTAGATCTAATAAATAGAAGTCTGAAGATCAGCAGCAGGGAGAAGTACTATGTTCAGCTAATTAGGACGAGAATTGGTAAGCGTCCAGTGAGGTTGAGGCTTGTTTCATTCATAATGGCAAAGAAAATCTTGGACAGTATGCTGCACTTGAAAGGTGGGAAAATATGGATAAAACATGTAATGGAGAGAGAAGTGTTTAGGAGCCAAAAATTGCTCTGATTCCATATGGGCCAAGCAAGGCATTCTTGTCTCATCGCCTACACAAGAGGAAATCAATTTGTGGTGGGTGATGGAAAAAGGAGGCATACGTGGGCAGTGGATCATCTAAAGGAGATGGGCAAGCAACACTGAGAGGACGATGGCCGAGAAAGAATGCGAATGTAGGAGACGGCTGAGCTCAGTGAGTACAGCAGTGGGACGTACAAGAAATGAGAAAGTGAACCAAACTGCTGACTTGGAGGGCACCAGTAGGGAGAACAGCCATGTCAACCTTCAGCGGGAGGAGTGAACAGAGACTGGAAGTAAGGAATCATTGCCCAAACATAGACGGGTGAGCCTGAAGGACTTCTGGCCAAAGAAAGGTAGTTCAAATGAGGAAGTTTGTGACAGGGAAAGTGTTAGTGCACTAGAGGAAAGCTCTAGTGACCTAGGAGTAACTAGGATTACAAGGATAAAGACTGGCACACAGAGTGAAATGCATGGGAGAAAAAAAAATAGAGTTGAAAATAGAGTGTATTAATATTAAAGTTTTTATGACTAAATTAGGGAATGAATCTCTTAGAGATTTGATGGGAAGCTTAAAGGTACTTGCTTGTGTAGAAAACTGGATTGCTCCAGGAAGTAAAATAGAAGTATAAGAATTTACAGTCTGTTCCAAAGAAATCAAAAGAGGGTTTGAAGAGGTAAATATCCTGATGAAAAATGAAATGGCACATGGATTTTAGTGCCAGGAGTGTCCGAGGACATGTTCGGCTCGCCAGGTGCAGGTCTCTCGATTTGACTCCCGTAGGCGACTTGCACGTCATGATGAGGATGAAATGATGATGAAGACGACACATACACCCATCCCCCGCGCCAGAGAAATTAACCAATGACGGTTAAAATTCCTGACCCTGCCGGGAATCGAACCTGGGTCGCCTGTGACCAAAGGCCAGCACGCTAAGCATTTAGCCATGGAGCCGGACAATACCCTGGTGATTAATGGCTATGGTGAGGGAGGGGGTAAACGATAAAATAGAACATATTGGGTCAGAAATAGAGAAAATGATTTGGTTAAAAACAACATCTTCTGATGAGAGTGAGCGGGTTTTGTGCATTGGTTTCATTTACAACCCACCTGAAGCCTCTCCATTTGCAAAAAAGTACTTTTTTAACAAGTTAGCACTGGAAATTAATAGGATAAAATATCCTTTTGAGGATTTAGATATTGTATTGATGGTAGACTTCAGTGCCAGGGTTGTGGATCAGAGGCCATTGTAAACAAAGATCAGAGGAAATATATATTCAAAAGAGAGTATGTAAAGATAAGGGACTTAATAAAAATGGTGAAAAATTATTAGAGTTGTGTGGTATTGAAGATCTATATATTTTAAATGGGTGGTGGTGTGGTGATGAAACAGCAAACCTGACATACATAACAGAAACAGGGGGCAATGTGATTGATATGGTAGCATATTCAAGGAATGCATTACCTATGATTAAGAGTATAAAGGTCCAGGACTGGGGAGATTCACACCATTTACCAATTATTATCAGAATAGAACATAGAGAGAGTAATGCTTTAACGAATTGCACAAGGAATTTTAAAGAAATATCAGTTGCGAAATACAGGTGGAAAGAGGAGCTAGGGAAAGAGTTTAGAAATTATTATGAAAAGCAAAAGGAGTCAGATGTTTGGATTCCTCTGCAAGAGGTATTTAACTATAGGCTTGGTTGAGATCTAAGATCATGAAGTATTTAGCCTTACGAAACCAAGAAAAGCATGAATGCAAGTCAGGTAGGGGTACTGACTGGAGAATTATCTTACGGTTCAATGCCCTATAATCAACTACTGGCCTGAAACTGCCTTGTGGTTTTGACTCAAGAAAAATAGGTGACAAATATGCCGAAGTAGAGAGGCAAATGATATCATCGCTCAGCATCTTATCAATAATTTCCTTGAGGACCTTCATCTTAGGTGGTGACAACGTATAAAGAGGAAATTGTACGGGGATCGAATCCGTAACCTCAATCATGTCAGTCACACATAGATTTTTTGAAAATACATTGGAAATTGACTGACATAATGTACGAATATTTGTGGCCTGATCCTCTGGTAGATGACTGAGATCTAATGTCATCTCACTCTGAGGTGGCGAAACATGTGAACATGATGCAAAATTGCAAGACAAAAGTGGAATAGGGAACTTATTATCAAACTTGAAAGTGCATGATTTCCTTTGAAGATCAAGCACCAGACACAAATGAGACATGCAATCTGCCCCCAATATTATAGGGCATGACAAATTTTTAGCAACATACAACTTAAATTTCCAGGTAAACTTAGAAATACGAATTTTTCCATAGGTGAATCCCTAAAGGAGAATAGTTGACTGAAAATTACACTAAACGAAACATATTCAGGGAGTTTACAACAGTTCTTTAATGTAGAATACCAGTCTTGTAATATAATGGATACAATACTTCCGGAATTGAAGAGGATGGTGACAGGTTCATTGTTTATTTCGATCTTGAGGAATGGCACAAATCCTGGAGCATCAGAAGTAATTTTGAGACATTCTTTAGGACCTTCAAAAAAGCCTTAGATGGCCTTTCTTCTTCAACACATGAAATCATATATAATCTGATTTAAACTGGGCTGAGCCTGGAGACACTGACCGGGAAAAGGACTCAGCCAGCCACTCTCATCAAATTCTATTACTGTTATTGCTTGGAGTTCAACAAGAAGCCATAGTATTCGAAGAATTACAGTTCTTTGTCAAATGCATAGATGATCCACATGTAAAACAGCCTGAAGAGGCATAAGATCCATTTTTAGAACCTTTGGAATTTAACAGAGGGCACTTATTCCTTAAGTTGGTCTGCAGACCCTCAAGCATAACATTTACGAGGAGAGAAAGTTCTAGGCGGGGTGGCCGAGAAACATTAGAAGAAGGTGGTGGATCGCGCGCAATTCTTAAGGTGTCGGCATATTTTGCTCCCTCTGCAGAAACAGACATGGCCTCAAGTTCCCTAAATATTTGAGGATGGGAAGCAAAGAACAAATAAGAGCGATAAGATGAAAAAATTCCTTATGTAATGGTCTATACTATCTGACTTTCGGAATAGTGCAAGGCGAAAACTCTGGTGTAAAATTTTATGTCCTGAACAAAATCAGCTAGACTTTCATCTAGCCTCTAAACTCTGAAATAGTATTTCTGAATTAAAAAGGACAAGGCTCTAGGCGGAATAAAGTTAGCCAGCAGGTGTGCACGGAATATCTCAATGGAGCCTCTTTCTGATATAGCTTTAACGATTTTGTTTGACAAGACACCAATGGTGTAAGGATAGATGATTTGCAAAATTTGAGAGTGTGAGAGGGTAAACACCAAAGCATCTTGGAATTCTACTAGGAATATTAAAAATGAAGTGACGTCATTCGTGGAGTTGACCAAAATTGTTGAAATCCCTGTAAGCAACATGGCTAGTGGATGAGGCAAACTGCTAAAGCCTGGGGATTGTACAGGTGAGGCTACCAGAGGGTTAGGTGTTTCAAAAGCGGCATTGGTAATGAAAAACTGGTGAAGTAGTTGGTTGCCCACGGTGTTAGCTATCTGTTCAGATGGAGCTGACACATGCTGTTGTTCAACAGATTTCTCGCTGTGCAATGACTTGTTATGGTCCTCTTCTACATTCATAGGAAATGGGGCAACTTAATCAATCTTCCCACTAACAAGCCCAGACAACAACTGATTCACCTTATTAGAGAGCTCAGAGATATGTTGACGTTACCGTTGATGGGATGAAAGTTCCTTTTGGGGATCATTGTAATTACCTAGGTGTTAATATAAGGGAAGATCTTCATTGGGGTAATCACATAAATATGATTGTAAATAAGGGGCACAGATCTCTGCAGATGGTTATGAGGGTATTTAGGGTTTGTAGTAAGGATGTAAAGGAGAGGGCATGTAAGTCTCTGGTAAGACCCCAACTAGAGTATGGTTCCAGTGTATGGGACCCTCGCCACACAGATAGATATATAAGGAATGGGTGAACCCTGCCTGTCACATTAAAGTCAACAAAACAACTACCTTATTAAAGTTTTTATGACTTAATTTTGAATTAGCATAACTTTCCACCACTTTGGAAAATTAATGACCATTAATACAATATTATTATAAACTGTTAGATTTTGAGTGATAGTCCTACATATAACATCTGACTCAGGGCCCTGACCTAACTTAAAATATTTAATGACTGAAGATGCTTGCCGTGTCAAGTGAAACATGTCCCATATCAAACACTATGTAATAATTGCATCCCAATTATAAGGATTGTATTGTATTGAACAGATGGTTATTTTTTTTTTTTTTGCTAGGGGCTTTACGTCACACCGACACAGATAGGTCTTATGGCGACGATAAACACTATGTAATAATTGCATCCCAATTATAAGGATTGTATTGTATTGAACAGGTGGTTATTAATAAATTATTTTGTAACTTTTTAATATACTTCAGTATGGTCACAATAATGAGATTCATTGTTTGTAAGTGGTATGTTCCGAGCTGTCAGTTGAGAGATGGCGTGGAATGACATCAGCAGAGAATAAGTTTGAGTAGTGTCTTTAAAAGTAGGAAAGATCACAATATGAAGATAAAGCTGGAATTCAAGAGGATAAATAGGGGCAAATATTCGTTTATAGGAAGGGGAGTTAGGGGTTGGAATAACTTACCAAGGGAGATGTTCAATCAATTTCCAATTTCTTTGCAATCATTTAAGAAAAGGGTAGGAAAGTAATAGATAGGGAATCTGCCACGTGGGCAACTGCCCTGAATGCAGATCAGTAGTGAGTGAGTGAGTGAGCGAGGGAGTGAGTGAGTGAGTGAGTTAGCCATACTAGAATGTTCTTCGCTCAGCTGAAGAGACAACAGATCCTGCACTCTGTTATAAAAATGAAAAAGCCTAGCCTGAACACGTTTAAGTTGGTTTCCGGAGGGTTCACCTCCTTAAAAAAAAAAAAAAAAACTAACAACAGAAGCAAGATCAGCAATATTAGTGCTGATCGTGGACAATGACTCACCAACTTCCTTCTCTCCATAAACAGGAATAGAAATAGGTAACTCTAAAGAATTCTTTCATTTTGATGCATCTGTTGCAACCATGCCACAGACTGAAACTTTTTAATTGCCAGCTCATAAATGAGCTCCTCCTTATGTAAATACCAAGGAGCAAGAACGTCTCTGGTACCGGACATGATGGATGGAAATTTGAACAAAATTTAGAAAACTTTGAAAATGGGAAATTTTTCAGTGTTCGTGTACCAAATTAGGTGAAAATAGTCAAAAGGGGCTTTGTCCAGACCCATTCAACCATGCCCTGCTATCATTTGTTATGGCTAATTCTGTGGCTCACAGAGGAATAGGAAGTGCCTGGGTAGAATGGCTGGAAATGGGATCACTTAGAGCAACTTTTACTTTAACAAATTTGGAAATGTTATTTCTTTCCTTTCTTAAAATTCAGAGAGAGAAATTTAATAGTATAACAAAGAACAGTTGAAAATATGAACAACAAGCTCATCAGCTCCAACAGTGCCTTGGACTTAGAAGTCCTAAATCAGGTACAGAATAAATTGGGAGAAGCTCTTAGTCGTTAAATTACATACGAAGGAGCATAATTGCTCCTGACTGGTACAATATTATGAAAGAGCGTAGTTGCTCCATACAGGTACAATTTATATGAGTCTCAGTTCCAAGATACAAGAGACTATCAGTTGCTTTTTATGCTCTTAATTACACATGGTACCTCTAGGGTGACCCCACTTCATAGTGTTCATACACTAGGTGCCCCATGGTGGGCTTATCTATTACCAAAGTCCACAATAGTTTTACGTACTCTTCGCAAAGGGAACCAAAACATACAGTTACCCTAAGAACTATAAAGAATAAAGAGGGGCAAAATTGCCCACACTACAAGGCCTTATGAATAATGAGGGAAAGGTTACACACTGCATTAACAAAAGGCAAGGAGGCAAAACACCAGCACTCCTCAATGAACATTCTGGAATAGACGAGAACTTAAGTGGGCTTAAGGCCCAATGACACAGACGCTAATCCCATACTAAAAAGGGTGACTAAAGTGGAAGAATTTAAAAGCTGAGAGAAGATTTCCAAAATTTAGAGTTTGAAAATTTTAGTCACCCAGCTCAAAAGTTGAAGGGGAGACAGCTGAGGGTCACCAGACATGCTCCCTTAGATTAAATATTTTCCCAGTAGGGAATAGAAATAGAGTCCAAAGACTGCGCAGAAGGTCTTACATTTCAACCCCAAAAAGAAAAGATTACACGTTAGATATTAAGGAAATTGATGAAATCTTCCCCTCGAACTACCTGCAGGCATAATCACATGTTTAAGTAAATTCTGCCATTACCTTGTAGCACTGGATCTTTTCCAAGCTGGCTGCGCCGTGCCCCCAAACCCTGTCTGGCCTCTGTCAAGTCACACTCTCAAGAACTGGAGCAGTTCAGATAAGATGGCCCTAAAGTGCTCTCCTTAAATAGTTCCATAAGGGAAAGTTCCAGGCTAAATTAAAATACAATACGCTGATAGGCTGAATTTCCATACACACTTCCGGGTTTGATTGGCTAGAGAACATAGTTACAAGCATGTGATAGGCAGATTACAATAGAGGAGGAACCAGCTGAAGTGTTTACAACTTCGGGACATTAAAAAAACAATCCTCAGAAAAAAGGTTTACCAACAACAAAAACAAAATTTCTTCCACAATTATTTTGTGTCTAGCCATTAGATGTCATTAGCAAACAGATGGCAGAGCCATCTAACAGTCGGAAAAGAAAGTTTTGAAAGTTCGCATAGATGGCCGTAGAGAAGACGCACAATTTAAGTAGCTGCGGAAGGTGTACCGCTGATACAGTTATTATTATTATTATTATTATTATTATTATTATTATTATTATTATTATTATTAACAAATACAACACAGTTGGGAAATATCCCAATGGCAATGATGACCTACAGTAGTGTGATAATGAAGTAAAGTTAAAAAACATAATTACCCAACAACTACAACAACAACAACAACACTTTAGCATTTAACTAAATGGCAGGTTTCATTTCTATTAGATCATAGTAGGATAAAGTAGTACTGTACTTGTACCAGGAGGTACACCTTAACCCCACTCATTCCAAATAAGCGCCTTAATAAATTCCTCTATCGATCAAAAGGTGAAACTGATACCACATGAAGTTGGAATTTTAATTGGAAGATGTCACTACTGAAATATTAAGTAATTATGTTATTGTGAAGTTTCCTAAACTGATTGAATTTCTCCTTGTTTTGTTTTGCTATACATCAAGAAGTTTGGACATTTTTCCACAAATGACACTACCAAAAACTCTGATCATGCACTCTGGTGTAAGGTGGAAGAACTTATAACTTAAAGAAGTTTCATATTTCTAGGTTTTGCATAACTGAATCTATGTTCATTTATTTTTGGGTTGGCAATACTTCTTTTCCTTTCCACCATTTTTGAATCTGGCCAATCATGAATTTTTGTAATTAATTTTCAACCAATCCCGCATTTTTTGTTCACTTTGAATTAACCAATAAACATTCAGAGGGTGTGTTCTGATTAGTCCTGAATTCTCTCGAACCTTCCCTGAGGGTATATAAACTGCGGCTTTTCAAGTTTCCTTGCCCATTGATCGTCGTCTTTCTGAGTGTGTGTGTGTTAAGGCCAACAGAACATCTACAAGGTAATGGCCACGTAAATTCTATCTTTCTTGCTGTCTCCGCAAATTTATCCGAGGGGAAGGTCCAAATCTTTAACTATGTAACCAACTTTTTTTAAATGTAAATCTTCTTTCGGCTAATGTAAAATTTCATAAAGTCTTTAACTGTAAATCGGGGATAGAGAGTGAGTTACCCTCTCAAGCTCCCCTTCATCTTGATTTGAAGTAACTACGTTTTCATAACTGTTTTCTTCCTGTAATGTATTAAAGTTATTTCCATGCAAGCCACTTCAGTAGTTTGAGACTAGCCCCTGTTTCATCGACCGAGAGCCTGGTAGGTTTTTTCATTATCTGGGAGCGCAGTGTATGCCTCCATTCAGTTTGTGTTCGGGCCTTTCATTTAACCTGTTCCTTTTTCGCAAAGGCCCTGTAGGTTGGGTACTAGATACCCCTGTCTAAAACTATTTCAATTTGTAAGTCGTGCCTTGAGAGGCCAGAGATTGTAAGATTTTGATGTAATGTTGCCTTGAGTAGGCTGGAAGAAACTGAGAGCCTGTTAGCTCTTTTCAAAGTTTTGTGATAGTGAAGAGTGCCTCTGGAAGGCTAGATATTGTAATTTAGGGAGCAAGTGCTCTTGAATTAGGGGATTTCTGCCCTTGACTAAATTGTTCCTCATTTTGAATTGATAATTTTGTAAAATTGAGCTGGTAGCTCAGAAACTGTAAATCGAGGGCTTGAAGCCCACACTTGTTAAATTCCCTATTCTTGGGATGTTCCACCCTTATTTGCTTTTGTACCTGACATGTTGTGATGTTCACTAAGTGAAAATTTGTTAAGTTGTTGTTGAAGAAATACAACCTTCAGTTCAAGTTTTAAATTAATTTTGATATTGTAGATAGACCCATTCACCCCGGCACCTTCTTTCACCTCTCTGCGTTCCACAGATACCCACAGATAATCTGTGTATGCGTTTAACTTTCTTGGTAATCCTTGAGTAGTTCTTGCAAATTTCAAACTTTAGGCCTAATTGCAATTTTCAGTTCTATTTGTGCTTAGTAATAACCTATTGTAATTAGGATATGTCTCATCGTAGTTTAAAAATTATTGTAGTAACTTATTAGAAATAACACTGCTTATTCTGTTATTTTAAGTAGTCTTGCAAATTTTAAACTTTAATTGTAATTTCCATTTCTGTTTGTGCTTAGTAATAACCTGTTGTAATTAGGATACGTCTGAATGTAATTTAAATATATTGTAGTGTATTGTAGTATCTGAATGTACTGTAGTCTGAACGTAGTTTAAAATTATTGTAGTGTATTATATTATCTTATTAGAAATTAGTGTGTTTATTCTATTATGGTACTGTGAAATATTTGTGTAGTATAGTATCTGTAGGATCTGTAGTAACTCTCTTATTAGAATTCTGTTTTAGTAATTAGGATAGACTTAATTGCAGTTTAGAATTTTGTAATTCTTTTGTATTACTTTCGGTTTTCAGTCATTAACAACGATTTTCATTCTGTTAAGGTGTTGTAGGAAACAAATTCATACAACTAAGTAGTATTGTAGTATAGTAGTAGCTTATATTATTTACCTTATTGTCGTGTGATCTTTGTGAACAATCCTAGACAATATTTCTATCCTTTCATTTTTAATTTGCACAGAAAAAGTTATTTTATTTTTTATTTTATTTTCATTATTCCGTAAAGAATGGCTGAGGAGTGCAAGTGCAGGAACTGTGGGTGTTGCCAGGCATTGAGGAGTATGAGGGAGGAGTTGAAGAGTTTGAGGGAGATAATTAGGATTTTCTCAGAGGACAGGAAAGAAAGTAGGTCTTCCTAAAAACATGTACAGGATACAGTAGGTGTAAAAAAGGGATAGGAAGGGAAGGGAAGGTGGAATTGTAGAAGACGTGGTCTAATGTTTTAAGGGGAAGGAGATTGCAGGCTAAGGGCTCTATTCAGGATTAGAATTCAGGACAGGTGTCTGTGAGAAATCAGTACGAGTCACTGCAAGTGGAACAACCGAGGGAAGATGAAGAACAGGGGACTGTTGCTGAGAAGTGTGGAAGTACGAGGAAGGGAAAAGGTAGGAAAGGGAAATCAGGAGTAGTGGATTGGAAAAGACATGTGGAACAGGATCATGGGAAGGAGAAAAGGGAGGAGGAAGTAGCTTCTGCAGCTGTCAGGAAAGATAGGGCTGACCAAGAGGGGAGGGGATCAAATGAGGTGGGTAGGGTTGAGGCTGTGGTCATGGGGGATTCCATTGTTAGACGTGTGGGGAAAGTGTGTGGAGTGGAGGAAAGGAAATCAGGGTAGAGTGTTATCCAGGAATTAGGTTGAGGCAGATGTTGAGGAAAGTAGAAGAGAAGGAGGAGGGAAAGGAGAAGGTGGTAGTGTTTCACATTGGTACTAACAACATAAGACAAGCAGGTACAAGTACCAACATAGTTGGGGATGTGTGGGATCGGGTAAATGCAGCACGGGTGGAGTTTAAGGAATCGGAGATTGTTATCAGTGCAATACTGTGTAGGAGGGATACTGACTGAGAGGTGATTGGGGATTTAATTGAGACTATGGAGTGGGTATGTGGGAAACGGGGAGTGAGATTTCTAGATCCTAATGGGTGGGTAGGAGATAGGGATCTGCGCTCAGATGGCCTTCACTTACACCGCAGTGGTACATATAAGTTAGGAAATTTGTTTAGAAGGGTTATATGGAGGTACATTGAGGGAAACAGGGGGGGGGGGGGGGAGGGGCTAGAGAGCGGTGATAAGGGTACAGGGAACTGGAAGTCAAGTAAAATGACATAAAAATGTTAGTGCTGAACTGTAGAAGTATTTTAGCCGGCCTCGTGGTGTAGGGGTAGCGTGCCTGCCTCTCGCCCGGAGGCCCCGGGTTTTGTTCCTGTCCAGGTCAGGGATTTTTCTCTTGACCTGAGGGCTGGTTCGAGGTCCACTCAGCCTACGTGATTAGAATTGAGGAGTTATCTGATGGTAAGATGGCGGCCCCGGTCTCGAAAGCCCAGAATAACTGCCGAGAGGATGCCTCATGCTGACCACACGACCCCTTGTAATCTGTAGGCCTTCGGGCTGAGCAGCGGTCGCTGGGCAGGCCAAGGCCCTTTCAAGGGCGTTAAGTGCCTTGGGGTTTGGTTTTGGTAGAATTACTTTAAAGAAAGGAATGGAATTAAGTACCGGTAATTTAATAGATATATAGTTGCCAGATATTGTAATAGGGGTTGAATAATGGCCCAGAAATGATATAATGGATGCACTAATATTCTCATGGAACTGGGGTGTGTATCATAGAGATAGAATAGGAATGGTAGGAGTAGGAGTATTCATTCTGGTGAAAGAAGAATTTGTAAGCTACGAAAAAGTTAAAGATGACAAACATGAAATTCTAGGTGTAAGGCTCATCTCTAAATATAATAGGCAACTTCATGTCTTTGGAGTGTACAGACCGGGAAAGGGTAGTGCTGACTCTGATTCAGAATTATTTGATAAGATAATCAAGTATGTGGGAATCAATATGGAAAGGAACGTGATAGTAGCAGGTGATCTCAATTTACCAAATGTCAGTTAGGAAGGTAATACGAACGACAGGGAGCATGAACAACAAATGGCAAATAAGTTAATATGGGAAGGGCAGCTGATTCAGAAAGTGACAGAACCATCTAGAGGGAAGAATATTCTGGATGTGGTGCTGGTAAAACATATGAGATCTATAGAGAAACCGAAGTAGTAGATGGTATTAGTGATCATGAAGCTTTTTTTGTTGTAGTTAAAAATAAATGTGAAGGAAAGAAAGGTATTAAAATTAGGACTATTAGGCAGTACCGTATGGCTGATAAAACGGGCATGAGAGAGTTTTTAAAAAGTAACTATCATCACCGAAGACGGTAAATAAATACGTAAACAGACTCTGGGATGGGTTCAAAGCAATTGTTGAGGACTGTGAAAATAGGTTTGTACCTTTAAAGGTGGTAAGGATGGGTAAATTTTTTTTTTTTGCAAGTTTTCTTACGTCGCACCGACACAGATAGGTCTTACGGTGACGATGGACAGGAAAGGGCTAGGAGTGGGAAGGAAGCGGCCATGGCCTTAATTAAGGTACAGCCCCAGCATTTGCCTGGTGTGAAAATGGGAAACCACGGAAAACCATTTTCAGGGCTGCTGACAGTGGGGTTCGAACCTACTATCTTCCGAATACTGGATACTGGCCGCACTTAAGCGACTGCAGCTATCGAGCTTGGTGGTAAGGAAGGGTAAAGATCCACTATATTATAACAGAGAAGTAAAGAGACTAAGAAGG
The DNA here is from genome assembly GCF_040414725.1 of Anabrus simplex. Taxonomy (NCBI): domain Eukaryota; kingdom Metazoa; phylum Arthropoda; class Insecta; order Orthoptera; family Tettigoniidae; genus Anabrus; species Anabrus simplex. The sequence goes on from NC_090266.1 coordinate 806,038,118, forward strand.
AGGTGCAGGTTGTAAAGAAATATGGTTAGAAATGGCTGTGGAAGTAAGGAGAAATTGAAGGAACTTACTAGGAAATTGAATCTAGCAAAGAAGTCAGCTAAGGATAACATGATGGCAAGCATATTGGGTGGTCATACAAATCTTAGTGAAAAATGGAAGAGTATGTATAGGTACTTTAAGGCAGAAACAGGTTCCAAGAAGGACATTCCAGAAATCATTAATGAACAAGGGGAGTGTATACGCGAGGATCTTCAAAAGGCAGAAGTATTCAGTCACCAGTATGTAAAGATTGTTGATTACAAGGATAATGTCCAGATAGAGGAGGTGACTAATACTAAAGAAGTATTAAATTTACATATGATAAGAATGACATTTATGTAAGATACACAATTTGAAAACTAGCCTAGCAGCTGGAATTGATTAGATTTCTGGGGATAAACTAAAGGTAATGGGTTGGGATATTGTACCATATCTGAAGTACTTATTTGATTATTGTTTGCATGAAGGATCTATACCAAATGAGTGGAGAGTTGTTATAGTAGCCTCTGTATATAAAGGAAAGGGTGATGGACATAAACGTGAAAATTGCAGGCCAGTCAGTTTGACATGCTTTGCATGTAAGCTTTGGGAAAGCATTCTTTTTGATTATATTAGACATGTTTGCGAAATTAATCACTGGTTTGATAGAAGGCAGTTTGGGTTTAGGAAACTTGTAGGATTCCAGCAAGATATAGCAGATATCCTGAATTCAGTAGGTCAAATGGACTGTATCACGATTGACCTATCTAAGGCATTTGATAGGGTAGATCATGGTAGACTACTGGCAAAAATGAGTGCAATTGGACTAGAAAAAAGAGTGATTGAATGGGTGGGTATATTTCTAGAAAATAGAACTCAGAAAATTAGAATAGGCAAAGCTTTATCTGTCCATGTAATAATTAAGAGGGGAATTCCTCAAGGCAGTATTATTGTACCTTTATGTTTTCTTATATATATATAAACACACTGACTGAGCAAATGTCATGGGATAGCGGAGCACTGATGCGGCAGTTGTATAGAAGACCTTGTGAGCAGTGGCTGAGCATGTGACAGGTGTAACATGGAACGTCGTCGTGAGCTGACACCGTTCAAACGGGGTATGGTGGTCGGTGCCCGACCGATGGGAAGTGTGATTTTGGAGGAGGTGCGGGAATTTGTCTTCACACGATCAACCGTGTCCAGGGTGTATCGTGAATGGTTCAGTGCGGGTGTCACCGTACACAACAGATGAATGACCGGCCGTCCAGCCACCCTTGGTGACCGTGACCGGCAACATCTGAGACCGATTGTCAATAGTGACAGACGGGCAACTGTGCAACAAATCTCGGCTCAATTCAACACAGGCCATGCTAGACACGTCTCCCAGTGGACAATCCGTAGGAACATGGGCTCTATGGGGTATGGGAGCCGGCGCCGCACACGGGTGCCACTGTTAACCCAACGTCATCGGGCACAACGACGCGCATTTGTCGCCAGTCACCAGGGATGGAAACTGGAACAATAGCGTAACGTGATATGGTCAGACTAATCACGATTTCAACTGCGCCATGCCAGTGGGAGGCACCGTGTATAGCGCAGACCACATGAAGCGATGGATCCCGCCTGCCTCGCAGGTGTGGTTCAGGGTGCTGGTATGTCTGTTATGGTCTGGGGTGCATTTTCCTGGTATGGAATGGGCCCCTTAGTTGTTCTGGAAGAGATTTTGAATGGTACGTGTTATGTTGAGCTGTTCGGAGACCATCTCCACCCACTTTTGGCCTTCCAGCGCCCAGACGGTTCTGCGGTGTTTCAAGATGATAATGCGCCACCACATCGCTCCCATGTTGCCTGGGAATGGTTCCAGGAACATGCAGCGGAGGTCCAATGACTGCCATGGCTACCCAGAAGCCCCAATATAAACCGTATCGAGCATATCTGGGATGTCCTGGAACGCAGGCTCCGTGCCATGGATCCTGCACCTACGAACAGACCAGCATTGGCGGCCACTCTGCAAACGATTTGGTGTCAGCTGCGTCCAGAGGACTACCAGGGACTTGTCGACTCACTTCCACGGCGTCTCACTGCAGTTCGCAGGGCCAGAGAAGGCTATTAGGTGACTATCCCATGACATTTGCTAAATCAGTGTATATATCAATGATATGTGTAAAGAAGTGGAATCAGAGATTAAGCTGTCTGCAAATGATGTTGTTCTCTACAGAGTAATAAATAAGTTACAAAATTGTGTGAGCAACTTCAAAATGACCTTGATAATGTTGTGAGATGGACAGTAGGCAGTGGTATGATGATGAACGCTGTTAAAAGTCAGGTTGTGAGTTTCACAAATAGTAAAAGCCCTCTCCGTTTTAATTACTGCGTTGGTGGGGGTGAAAGTTCCTTTTGGGGATTATTGTATGTACCTAGGTATTAATATAAGGAAAGATCTTCATTGGAGTAATCACACAAATATGATTATAAATAAAAGGTACAGTTCTCTGCACATGGTTATGAGGGTATTTAGGGGTTGTTGTAAGGATGTAAGGGAGAGGGCATATAAGTCTCTGGTAAGACCCCAACTAGAGTATGGTTCCAGTGTATGGGACCCTCACCAGGATTACTTGATTCAAGAACTGGAAGAAAATCCAAAGAAAAGCAGCTCAATTTGTTCTGGCTGATTTCCGACAAAAGAGTAATGGACCAACTATATTGGTTTTAAAAGAGTTGCGTTACAAAAATATTGCAAAGTTTGGGCTGGGAAGACTTGGAAGAAAGGAGACAAGCTGCTCGACTAAGTGGTATGTTACAAATAAACAAGTAACAACTCTTATTGTTCCGTATTGTAGATGACCTTATGCATAAATATCTCAAGGATAATTTAATAAAACTATCTATTCAATACATTCCACGTTTAATTTGGTTTGATTCTACATGAACTTATATAGACTTATCAGGTACATGTTTCACCCTTTTTGGGCATCTTCAGCCTGTGGACAACCTTAAGTTCAAGGTCTGGGACCTTATTTAACCATATATAGTATGAAATATGAACATTGATGTTACTCACTGATAACATCTTAAAATTAACATGCTATTGCAATATTTTAAAGAATGTGAACAATACATAAAAGTGAGTGACATAAATTGATGGTGTTATTAACATAATTAAAACTTGTCATTCTTATTATACCTAATTTTAAAAAATGTCCAAAACTAAAATGGATCTTCTTCATCTAACATGAGTCTTAGGTGAAGAGTGTATTTATCCGGGGGCTCATTTGACCCACATATATCATTTACTTATACTTGACGAAAACAATGTTAAAATGTGTTGTCAGCCACAAGTGGAGACTTAAACTGATTGTTATATGTACTGGATACGATTGTTTAACACTACATTATTGTGAATGAAAGTATAAGCGTCTTAGTTTCCTGTCATATGTGTTGACAATGAATTGTGAAGAAGACAATCTTAGATTTCTTCTTAGTTTTTAGGCTGCTGCATAATTGGGAAGGAATGTCTTAAATACTTACATACAGTCTTGTATGAATAATCTTTCCCATTGATATGTTACTTGGCCTTGGGAGGGATCTTAAGATTATTCGTTCAGTTCATACTAGGTGGATCTGTCTGTTCCGGCAACGCTTGCCTGCAGGCTAAGAAGCAACCTAAGATTGTATTCTTCACAATTCATTGTCACCACATATGACAGGAAACCAAGACGCTTACATTTTCATTCACAACAAAGTTTAATGTAGTGTTAAACAATCGTATCCAGTACATATAACAATCGGTTTAAGTCTCCACTTGTGGTTGACAACACATTCAACATTGGTTTTGTCAAGTATATGTAAATGATATATGTGGGTCAAATGAGCCCCTGGATGAATATACTCTTTACCTAAGACTCATGTTGGATGAAGAAGATCCATTTTAGTTTTGGACATTTTTTAAAATTAGATAGAATAAGACTGACAAGTTTTATTTGTGTTAATAACACCATCAATTTACTGTATGTCAATCACTTTTATGTATTGTTCACATTTTTTTAAATATTGTTGAAATTAAAATGAAAACCTACAACCTGTTTTCCAGTCAGTGACCAGGTCAGGGATGGAATGAATGGAGCCCCCATCTTGCAGCAAGGTTAGGAATTGTGCCAGCTGCCAAGGCCTGTCGCACTCCTGGGGCAATGATTAATGACTGACAGATGAAATTAAATGATATTGGAGAGTGTTGCTGGAATGAAATATGATAGGGAAAACCAGAGTACCCAGAGAAAAACCTGTCCTGCCTCTGCTTCGTCCAGCACAAATCTCACATGGAGTGATTGGGATTTGACCCACGGTATCCAGCGGAGAGAGGCCGGCGCTCTGCCGCCTGAGTCACGGAGGCCCTTTAAAATATTGTTATGGCATGTTAATTTTAAGAGGTTATTACTGAGTAACATCAGCATTCATATTTTGTACTATATATGGTTAAATAAAGTCCTGGACCTTGACTTTAAGGTTGTCCACAGGCTGAAGATGCCCAAAAAGGGTGAAACATGTGTCTGATAAGTCTATATAAATTCATGTAGATTCAAACCACATTAAACGTGGAATGCAATGAATAGGTGGTTTTATTAAATTATCCTTGAGGCATTTGTGCATAAGTGGTATGTTCCGAGCTGTCAGTGGAGAGATGGCACGGAATGACATCAGTAGACGAATAAGTTTGAGTGGTGTCTTTAAAAGTGGGAAAGATCACAATATGAAGATAAAGCAGGAATTCAAGGGGACAAATTGGGGCAAATATTCATTTATAGGAAGAGGAGTTAGGGATTGGAATAATTTACCAATTTATAAATTTCTAATTTCTTTGCAATCATTTAAGAAAAGGCTAGGAAAACAAGAGATAGGGAATCTGCCACCTGGGTGACTGCCCTAAATGCAGATCAGTAGTGATTGATTGAAAAAAAAAAAAAAAAACAAGCATTACCATGGAAAGAAAATATTACAAGAAATACTACAAGTTTAACATTCTAACTCCAGCATTATCATAATTATACAAATTCCCGTACAGCTCAAGTATTTCCAGTGCATAACACTACAGCTTACAATACTCTAGGTTGATCGGTACAATGACTTACTACTAGCTTAACATTACAACATGGCCATATACAAATTCGTACGTACCGTAAGTATTTAAAAATTATACTCTACGACTTACAGTAGATTGAGGGGTCTAATTACTGTTATCTTTGCATTGTAAATACAACATGTTCATATACAAATTTGCACATACCTTAAATAATTCAGATGCCTTAATAGTACAATTTACAGAATGCTGGAGTCTACATATTCTTGAAGCATCTTACATTTTTGGGAGAAGTATCTAAGACAGCTGCAGGTAATGCATTCTAATCATCAGTTCCCTAATTTACAAACAAATATGTAGCATAGTTAGTTTTGTGCGATCTACCTTTTGCCTTATGCAGATGATCTGTCCTACTCAAGTAACAGGGCTTTTCTAGTCAACTGTTCAACTCTCCCCAAGCTGGCTTATTCATGTAGGCATTATATATGGCACCTAACCACGTTCGTTTCTTTCTCACCAGCGTTTCCCACCTGGGTTTCTTTATCCTACTTGTCACACCACTTCTAGGATTGAAATCGTTAAGCACGAATCTTGCAGCCTTTCACTGTACCATCTTAAGTTCGTTAATGAGTTCTTGGTAGGGATCCCATACGACTGCTCCATATTTTAGGATTAGCCTAATGAGTGATATATAACCCTGCGCCTTTGTCTGGGAACTGCTGCTCTTTAGCATCCTCATCACGAAGTGTAAGGACTTATATGCTTTAGAAATCCTATGTGGGTGTCCCATTTTACATCTCTCTTTACGTGGATTCCTAGGTACTTGCATGAGTCAATCTCTACAAGGGGGTCCAATCTCCGAAGCAGTATTGAAAGTTCCCTTGCCTGTGTTTCTTTCCCATTCTTATAAAACTGCAATTTTGGGCATTTATTTTCATTTTGTTATCGAGTGCCCACTTATGAGTATATTTAGATCAGCTTGTGATAACCTATTATCGCCAGCATTCTGTATATTATACAGTCATCCGCAAACAATCTCCAGTCACTTTGAATTTCATTCAGCAGATTGTTGATAAACACCATAAATAGGAGTGGCCCTGTAACACAACCCTGTACTACTCCTGATGCTATAGAAACTTTGTTGGAGTATTTATTTCCCACCTTTACTCTCTGTGTGCAGTCTGTCAAAAATTCCAGGATCCACAGAACCACCAATTTTCTGATCACAGTGCCATGTTGTACTACATCAAATGCTTTAGCAAAATCAATTACAGTAGCATCAACTTGCACACCTTTGTCTAATGACTTGCTAATGTTCTGAAAGAGTGACAACATCTGGCTCTCGCAGGAGAAAACTTTTCTAAAACCATGTTGCTGGCCATTAATCCACAAACTTTTCTCCCATTGTTCCCTTAGATATCCTGAAATGAGCTGTTCTGTTAGTTTGCATACAATGGATGTAAAGTTAATGGGTCTATAGTTGTCCATTAGCAGCTGTTGCCCCCTTTAAAAATCAGGACTACAGTTGCTTTCTTCCAGTCATCTGGAATTTGCTTATTGTTGAGAGACACAATAAATAGTATTTCCAAATTGCATAGTATAGCTCTACCTCCCAATTTCAGAACCTCCCAGCAATATCATCAGTATCATCAATATCGTAAGTCATGCTGACTGGATGGAGTAATATAAGAAATTATTAGGAGGTAAAGACAGGTGGAGACCGAAAATAGAAAGGAGTGGACTATCAGGAGGTTGGGATGTACTGTGCCTTCATTAGATAAGGAAATATTGGTAAAAGAAGTAAGAAAATTCTTATAGCAAGCTAAGAAAGGGAAATCAGGTCCTATTTCAGGGGTATCAAATGAATTTTGGAAGCAAGTGGTGATGAACAGACATATCCTAGAAAGCATTGTGAAATTACAGTATTTAATAAAATAGTTGAAGGGGGAGAATTTCCAAAATCTTGGCAAGAAGGAGTGATTTTCCCAGTTTATAGGAAGAAAGGAGAGAAATCAAACCCAGTTAGTTATAGAGGCATAACATTGCTAGATACTTTAAGTAAAGTATTACACAGGATGTAGCAAAAAGGATTATGAAATTGGCCGAGGGGGTCTTGATCTTGGAGAGACTCCAGTCGGGCTTCAGAGAAGGGATGAGAACATCTGACAATATATTTGTGGTGAGAACAATAATGGATAAATATGTAAAAAAGAAAGGAGGAAAATTGTGCATCACCACTATTGATTTGTAAAAAGCATTTGATTCTATGAGTAGAGGGGCTGTTGTGGTAAAGATGGGAAGGATAGGAATGTTGCATAAGATGATCAGAGCAGTGGAAAGCATATACTCAGAAGTGCTCAATTAAAGTTACGGAGGGTAAAGTAATTGGGGAGATACTCTCCATAGTAGGACTGGAACACGGATGTAAGTTGTCCCCTATATTACTCTTCATAAATGACATATTTCAATCGAACAGCTTTGCATTGTGGGTTTACTCAAGTCTTGAGGATCAGGATATTCCGGGTCTCATTTTAGCAGATGACATCCTCCTACTCACACTGATTCCTGCAAGTATGATGGGTAGTGTAAATGAAGTGGTAAATTGCTGCGAAGATTGCAGTTTAAAAATTAATACACAGAAAACAAAGGTAATGGTATATTAATAAAAGGCTATAAATTATCAAAGAATGAAAAATGATGGATGGGTAAGACAAAATTAGAAGTTGCTAAGAAAATAGAGTACCTCGTTATGATAATAAGTGGAAATGGAAAATGTTGAGAAAAATAAAAGAGCAAAATGAAAGGGTGTGAGTGCATTGTCAGCTATTAACATGTTGGACAAAAAAAAAAAAAAAAAAAAAACAAACACTGATTACAGGGTGTCTAAAAGCTATTGTATGGAGCAGAGATCTGGGGATTTGAAAAAAGTTTCTACACTCGAGGTAATCACAAGTAAATTTGCTAAATTAGTAACGGGGCAACCCAATTGTACAGCCAGTTGTAGAGTAAGTATGATGTGCAATGATGTAAGTCTACAGGGAGATATTGTTAAAAACGATAATTAAGTATAGGTTATGATTGAAGTTGGGATCAGGTGGCGGAGTGTTACAGATAGCCTAGCAATACCAGATAAAATATCAGAACCATGGATACTGGGTGGATGGGGTAAGGAATATTTCGGAAGCAGTATGAATGGGATACTACTGGGAAAGGGATTGCTTAGAGCAGGAAATAATATGTAATAAACAGTCCTAAGAGTTAAGGATATCAATCAATACTGATCTGCATTTAAGGGCAGTCGCCCAGGGGGCAGATTCCCTATCTGTAGTTTTCGTAGCCTTTTCTTAAATGATTCAAATAAATTGGAAATTTATTGAACATCTCCCTTGGTAAGTTATTTTAATCCCTAACTCCTCTTCCTGTAAATGAATATTTGCCCCAATTTGTCCTCTTGAATTCCAACTTTATCTTCATATTGTGATCTTTCCTACTTTTAAAGACACCAGTCAAACTTATTCGTCTACAAATGTTATAACACACCATCTCTCCACTGATAGCTTGGAACATAGCACTTAGTTGAGCAGCTCATCTACTTTCTCCCAAGTCTTCCCAGCCTAAACTTTGCAACATTTTTGTAACGCTAATCTTTTTTGGAAATCACCCAGAACAAATCAAGCTGCTTTTCTTTGGATTTTTTCCATTTCTTGAATCAAGTAATCCTGCTGAGGGTCCATACACAGGAACCATACTCTAGTTGGGGTCTTACCAGAGACTCTCCTTCTATCCTTATTACAACCCCTAAACACTCTCATAACCATGTGCAGAGATCTGTACTCTTTATTTACAATCCTATTTATGTGATTACCCCAATGAAGATCTATCCTTATATTAACACATAGGTAGGGGAGAGTGGGGCAGTTTCATACAGTTTTAAATTTCCAACCTTTAAGGGTAGAGACTGCCATCATTTTTATTTTTATTAACTCCTTTTGAGTTCATCTACTTCCTGTGCAAGTTGTAGCATCATAGCATCTGTTGATGAGAAGCTGTGCTAAAAAGTTTAATTTTGGTGATATTTTTAAAAATCTTCATGCTGTGAAATAGTTAGGTAAGTCTTTTGATTCACTGTGTTTGATTCTGAAATAATTTTCACATCATACTACACTCTTCACTGCAACTTATATAAAAGTTACAGTAGTCCCCATAACTTACGAAAAGCCACATGGCAAGATCAGTAAAATAACTGCCTATGGGGCACTTTCATACAATGGTTTGGGGCACTTTCATACACCCCCTTACATCTATTTTTAAAGCAAAAAGGATATAATTGGGGCTCCTAGGCCTTGCAAACCCTAGTGGCTGGATTACAGGAACATCTTTTCTTGAAATCATCAAGCATCTCCAAAAGATATGCAAGTCTTCTAAGGATGATTCCGTACTTGTCTTGTTCGACAAATTCGGTCCATTTAAGACCAGATGCAGGCAAGCATTTAATACGTGGATCTATGAAAATCCAGGAAGGACCATATCAATTTATAACATACCAGAACTGACAAATGTACCATTCAGTCAGTCATTTTCCAAGAACAACATTGTGTCTACATTCAGGAAGACCGGACTTTGGTCCCCAAATCGTTTTGTCTTTACCGACAAAGACTTTGCTGCATCTTTGACAACAGATCGCCCATGCCCTCCACAGCATTCTACAAAACTTTCTACATCTTCAGATCCAGTCCATCATGAGGAAGATTTAATGGGATCAACTGCACCTTCAGTGCAAGAAAGTCATATCCAAGTACACTGACTGACAGAGCAAATAACACCAAGAAGGAGTGGTCAGAACTTTATGCCAATTGCAGGGTAGACTGACGTCACTGAGGTATGCTCATGATGTGAAATGCGCCGCTGTGCTGCGTACGTAGCGAACGATAAATGGGACATGGCGTTGGCGAATGGCCCACTTCGTACCGTGATTTCTCAGCCGACAGTCATTGTAGAACGTGTTGTCGTGTGCCACAGGACACGTGTATAGCTAAGAATGCCAAGCCGCCGTCAACGGAGGCATTTCCAGCAGACAGACGACTTTACGAGGGGTATGGTGATCGGGCTGAGAAGGGCAGGTTGGTCGCTTCGTCAAATCGCAGCCGATACCCATAGGGATGTGTCCATGGTGCAGCGCCTGTGGCGAAGATGGTTGGCGCAGGGACATGTGGCACGTGCGAGGGGTCCAGGCGCAGCCCGAGTGACGTCAGCACGCGAGGATCGGCGCATCCGCCGCCAAGCGGTGGCAGCCCCGCACGCCACGTCAACCGCCATTCTTCAGCATGTGCAAGACACCCTGGCTGTTCCAATATCGACCAGAACAATTTCCCGTCGATTGGTTGAAGGAGGCCTGCACTGAGCACTCCCGGCGTCCGCTCAGAAGACTACCATTGACTCCACAGCATAGACGTGCACGCCTAACATGGTGCTGGGCTAGAGCGACTTGGATGAGGGAATGGCGGAATGGCGGAATGGCGGAACGTCGTGTTCTCCGATGAGTCACGCTTCTGTTCTGTCAGTGATAGTCACCGCAGACGAGTGTGGCGTCGGCGTGGAGAAAGGTCAAATCCGGCAGTAACTGTGGAGCGCCCTACCGCTAGACAACGCGGCATCATGGTTTGGGGCGCTATTGCGTATGATTCCACGTCACCTCTAGTGCGTATTCAAGGCACGTTAAATGCCCACCGCTACGTGCAGCATGTGCTGCGGCCGGTGGCACTCCCGTACCTTCAGGGGCTGCCCAATGCTCTGTTTCAGCAGGATAATGCCCGCCCACACACTGCTCGCATCTCCCAACAGGCTCTACGAGGTGTACAGATGCTTCCGTGGCCAGCGTACTCTCCGGATCTCTCACCAATTGAACACGTGTGGGATCTCATTGGACGCCGTTTGCAAACTCTGCCCCAGCCTCGTACGGACGACCAACTGTGGCAAATGGTTGACAGAGAATGGAGAACCATCCCTCAGGACACCCTCCGCACTCTTATTGACTCTGTACCTCGACGTGTTTCTGCGTGCATCGCCGCTCGCGGTGGTCCTACATCCTACTGAGTCGATGCCGTGCGCATTGTGTAACCTGCATATCGGTTTGAAATAAACATCAATTATTCGTCCGTGCCGTCTCTGTTTTTCCCCAACTTTCATCCCTTTCGAACCACTCCTTCTTGGTGTTGCATTTGCTCTGTCAGTCAGTGTACATCCAGCATCATACCCACTTCACCGCTTCTCCCACTTCCACGCCAACACCCAATTCCAAGGCAACCCTCAAAAACCTACAGTTACACCAGAATATATCCACCCTTACCCCATAGCAAAGCCTATAACATTTAAAGACACTGGACGAGCTAAAACTCAAGAATTCTGACTACCACTCCTGAAAAAGAAAGATTGGAGGAAAAGAATGAAACAAAAAGAAAGCCAAACAAGTTGACATCATTGAATCTCCCTAGATGAAAATTATTTATATCTGGCAAGGAATCTGTAGGCTTGAATTCTTCAAGCAGTGAAGAAAGTGGTGAAAGTGAACTTGAGTTTAGTGACCAAGATGTTGACTTACCGCTGCTTGATAACAACAGTGATATTGAGCTTAATGACTCCGTTCTGGTTGAGTTTGCAACAAAAAGAAGAAAGAAATACTTTGTTTGTAAAGTTGATGAGAATATGAATGATTCAGAGTTTCTCGAACTTTTTACATACAAATTATAAAAAGAAATTTGTTTTGCATGAAAAGAAAGATGTCAGTAACATTGCTCGGGCTGTTGTTCACACTAAATTTCCACAGCTTACCATGGTTGGAGGAAGAGCTCGAGCAATGTCCTTCTTAACTTTTTCTGTAGATCTGACTGAATTCAATTTAGGATAGGCTAGTGGTGTTTTTGTATGTATAAAAGCATGTTTTATCGGTATTGTAGAACATGTATGAAAGAGCCCCTGCAATGTATGATACTGCCCCATGTTGGGGTACTTTCATACAAATTACATGTTCATAAATATTTTTAAATTGTTCTATAGGAATTAACTAAATGAGTAATTACGTAAGTCCAACTTGTTTTTAATATAACAATGTTTTGTAACACTTGTTTTTAGCCATTTAGATTGTGAAATACAGCCACTAATCTTCTTGAGTGTTAATAGGTAGAATGTGTATGAAACTGCCCCACTCTCCCCTACTTACAATGATCCCCATAAGGAACTTTCACCCCATCAACGCAAAAACAACAAATTGCTTCACAGTGTAAAAATAAGAGGTCACTAGTAGAATTTTGTAATATAATTGGGAGATGATTACAAATGTAGATAATATAACAAAAAGGGAAATGGGCCGATGACCTCGATGTTAGGCCCCTTTAAATAACAAGCATCATCATCATCAAAAAAGGGAAATGAGGGGAATAATATGGAGGTTAATGGGAGTACACAAAAATAAAGCATACAGACAGAATAGGGATGATAACACATGTTCAGTCACTATTGATCTGCACTTAGGGCAGTAACCCAGGTGGCAGATTCCCTATCTGTCATTTTCCTAGCTTTTTCTTAAAGGATTGCAAAGACATTGGAAATTTATTGAACATCTCCCTTGGTACGTTATTCCAATCCCTAACTCCCCTTCCTATAAATGAATATTTGCCCCAATTTGTCCTCTTGAATCCCAACTTTATCTTTATATTGTGATCTATCCTACTTTTAAAGACACCACTTAAACGTATTCATCTACTAATGTCATTCCACGCCATCTCTCTACTGACAGCTCGCAACATACCACTTAATAACAATATAAATGGTCCGATATTGGACATTATTAACTTTCCAGCTAACTCATTCCCAGTTGCCAGTGTTTCGCCCCAGTGTGCTTAGTTGGGCTCATCAGTTGGTAAATAACACACCCACCAAGACACATGGCTAGTGCATACCATGGAGGCCACTGCGTAGGCTACTTGGAGCCACAAGCAGTGCTAATGCACTATGAGAGACTTTGTCTCATTACCAAAAATTGATGCCTGCCTGGCCATCAGATGATATAGATGTTGATTCCCATAGGGAACCTGAAATATTTGCCAGCCCAAACTTTGCAACATTTTTGTAAGGCTACTCTTTTGTCTGAAATCACCCTGAACAAATCGAGCTGCTTTTCTTTGGATTTCTTCCAGTTCTTGAATCAAATAATTGTGGTGAGGGTCCCATACACTGAAACCATACTCTAGTTAGGGTCTTACCAGAGGCTTATATGCCCTTTCCTTTACATCTTTATTACAACCCCTAAATACCGTCATAACTATGTGCAGAGATCTGTACCCTTTATTTACAATCCCATTTATGTGATTACCCCAATGAAGATGTATCCTTATACTAACACCTAGGTACATACAATGATCCCAATAAGGAACATTCACCCCATCAACACAGTAATTAAAACTGAGAGGACTTTTCCTATTTGTGAAACTCACAACCTGACTCTTAACCCTGTTTATCATCATACGATTACCTACTGTCCATCTCACAACATTATCGATGTCATTTTGCAGTTGCTCACAAACTTGTAACTTATATATTACTCTATACAGAATAATATCATCTGCAAAAACCTTATATCTGATTACACTTCTTTACTCAATTCATTTATATATTTATATAAGTAAACATAAAGTTCCAGTAATCACTTATTTTTGCCAATAGTCTCCCATGATCTACCCTATCAAATGCCTTAGATAGGTCAATTGTGATACAGTCCATTTGACCTCCCAAGTCCAAGATATCTGTTATATCTTGCTGGAATTCTACAAGTTGAGCTTCAGTGGAATAACCTTTCCTAAACCTGAACTGCCTTCTATCGAAGCAGTTATTAATTTTGCAAACATGTCTAATATAATAAAAAAGAAGTCTCTCCCAAAGCTTACATGCAATGCATGTCAAACTGACTGGCCTGTAATTTTCAGCCTTATGTCCATCACCCTTTACTTTATACACAGGGGCTACTATAGCAACTCTCCATTCATTTGGTATAGCTGCTTCATGCAAACATTAACCATATAAGTACTTCAGATGTGGTACACTATCCCAACCCATTGTTTTTAGTATATCCCCAGAAATCTTATCAATTCAAGCTGCTTTTCTAGTTTTCAACTTTTGTATCTTATTGTAAATGTCATTGTTATCATTGGTAAATTTTAAGTTAATACTTCTTTGGTATTTATCATCTCCTCTATCTGGACATTATCCTTGTACCCAACAATTTCTACATACTGCTGACTGAATACTTTTGCCTTTTGAAGATCCTCACATACACACTCCTCTTGTTCATTAATGATTCCTGGAATTTCCTTCTTGGAACCTGTTTTGCTTTAATGTACTTATACATACCCTTCTATTTTGCACAAAATTTGTATGACTACCAATTATGCTTGCCATCATGTTATCCTTAGCTGACTTCTTTGCTAGAATCAATATCCTAGTAAGTTCCTTCAATTTCTCCTTGTTTCCACAGCCATTTCTAACTCTATTTCTTTCCAGTCTGTACCTCCTTCTTAGACTCTTTACTTCTCTGTTATAATATAGAGGGTCCGTACCATTCCTTACCACCTTTAAATGATTAAATGTTTTCACATTCCTCAACAATTGCCTTAACTCACCCCAGAGACTGTTTACATTTTTTTAAACCATATTTCCACCGATCATACTTACTTTTTAAAAACTCCCTCATGCCTGTTTTCATCAGCCATATGGTACTGCCTAATAGTGCTAATTTTAAGACCTTCCTTTTTATCACATTTATTTTAAACTATGACGAAGAAACCTTTGTGATCACTAACACCATCTGTTACTTTGGTTTCTCTTTAGAGCTCATCTGATTTTACCAGCACCACGTCCAGAATATTCTTCCCTCTAGTAGGGTTGGGCACTATGTCCCTGTTTTGGCACACTGTGTTGGTGCACAGTTCTGTTCCGCTGTTCCGGAACACCGAGTGTCAGTTGTTCCGAAACATTCTCAAGCGAGACTGAAATAGTGACTCGCTATCTCGTTGACAGCACCACTATGCACTGTCCTTCGCCTACTAGCTGATTGTTGATACCAGCTGAGTGCCACCATGTGCTGAAGTGTTCCATGTTCCGTGTTCCGTCTTCTGTCATATCCTCTTTTTTTCTGTGAGTTCCATTGCACCGGCAACTGGCCTTCGATACATGCGAACATTGTAATGTGTTCTGTTTTGTTTTCAACTGTTTTGTAAGAGTGTTTACATTGAAGCCTAGTAATATAACCGTACGAAAGACGGTAAACTTTGCATAATGTCGCACCGGAGTCCTGTTTAGGACTTTTTTACTAGAATAAAACCGGACAGAGTGAAATGCAATTTATATTCTTCTATTTTGTCTGTAAAGGGATCTCAACCGGCACAATGACAAGACATTTCAAACTTAAACAACCCAATTTTTTAAATTTTCATGTTCTGTTTGTATAATTTTATTTTTAATCTCCTGTTCCGCTTGTATATAGTGTATAACTTTAATCTTCTTGTTTTGCTTGTATGGGTTAATTTTTATTTTTGTATTCCGCTTGTATATTCTGTATGTAAATAGAGTACTGGCAAATGTTTCTTCAACTGTGCGAGTATATTTTTAATTGGTGAAAATAACATTGTGACATTTGCAAGCAAATCTACTGCCAGTGTAATTGTGACAGGTGTATTTCAGAATGAATAAAGACATTCTTATCCAAAAAATAACATTCAGACATTATTTTCTGGGTGCGTATTTCAGAGTTACGACTGCTTTTTCATGTGCCATGAAGTTTTTATCCTGGCTCTAACTACTCACAATACAGGCTGATACATTCAACTGGTGAAAATATCCTAACACCTGTACTGCCATTGTAACCGTGTTATGTGTATTTAATATTGACCGAAAAATCTTAACCTAAAAGCAGTCTTTCTAACATGATTATTGGTCGTGAATGTCAGTGTTCTGACTGTTCCTTCATGTTCCGTGCAGCTTTATGCTGGCCGTAACTACACACAGGACGTCCGGTACAGCAGCACTTTCCTGCTGAAGCATAGCATGTCATTTTGCCTCATGAAGTTCTCTCTACTGCGCAGTTACAATCCCGTGTTCCGTGTGCTGGCACACTGTACTGAAACACTCCACCTCAAGCTCCTAATGTTCCGGAACAACTGACTGTTCCGGTCTGCCCAACCCTACCCTCTACAGTAGTTGGTTCCATCACTTTCAGGATCAGCTGCCCTTCCCATATTAACCTATTTTCCATTTATTGGTCATGTTTTCTGTCGTTTGGATTACATTCCCAATTGACATTTGGTAAATTGAGATTACCCGCTACAATCACGTTCCTTTTTTATATCGTTTGCCATATAGCTGATTATCTCATCAAATAATTCTGAATCACTGCCAGCGCTATCCTTTCCTGGTCTGTACACTCCAAAGACATCAAGTTGCCTGTTATCTTTAGAGATGAGCTTTACACCTAGAATTTCATGTTTGTCATCTTTCACTTTTTCGCAGTCCCTCCTACCATTCCTATCGTACCTCTACGATACACACTCCAGTTTCGTGAGAAAATTTCTGCATCCATTATATCATTTCTCAGCAATGATTCACCTCCTCTTACAATATGTGGTGAGTATATATCTATTAAATTACTTAATTCTATTCCTTTCTTTACAATACTTCTACAGTTCAACACTAAAATTTTTATGTCATACCCTACTTGATTTCCATATCCCTGTACCGCTATCACCGCTCCTTAGACCACCCTGTTTTCATGAATATACCTCCCTGTAACCCTTCTGAAAAATTTCCTAACTTATATGTACCACTGCGGTTTAGTTGAAAGCCATCTGAGCGCAGATCCCTATCTACTACCCACTCATTAGGATCTAGAAATCTCACTCCTAGTTTCCCACATACCTACTCCATAGTCTCATTTAAATCCCCAATCACCTTCCAGTTAGTACTCCTATACAGTATTCCACTGATAACAATGTCTTCTTCCTTAAACTTCACCCGTGCTGCATTTACTAGATCCCACACACACCTGCTTTCCTTATGTTGTTGGTACCAACATGAAACACTACCACCTTCTCCTATCCCTCCTCCTTGTCTTCTACTTTCCTCAAACCCTTCCTTTGATCTGTGGTTTCCAAAATTATGCGAGACAAGTATTATCTTATCTTATCTTATCTTATCTTATCTTATCTTATCTTATCTTATCTTATCTTATCTTATCTTATCTTATCTTATCTTATCTTATCTTATCTTATCTTATCGTATCTTATCTTATCTTATCATTTCTGATCTGATCTGATCTTATCTTATCTTATCTTATCTTACTAATTCATGGTTGTGCCAAAATGACATGATTTTGCCAATGAAAGCCTTCTGCAAGAGGCACATAAAGATCATGTAATCTGATGAAACAAAATTCTGTCAGCCTTGTGAAATGATATTATTTTTGATCGATACAAACTTTTCAAAAGGACATGTGCTATGATGAGGGGCCTGCTGTGAACCTGTATGATAAGTTCTTAAATCTCATGTTGCAGTCTTATATATAAATGGTTGAGCATACCAAAATACCAACCTATGCTTCACTGTGCATAAAAGGCATCTTGATACTTGACTCAAGAAACATTTACTTCCTGTGATGTGTTGGAGAAAATATTTACTGTGCATGACATGTAATGTGCTCTTTATTCTTAAGTTCAGGGATCATTATCTGATACTGGTGTACAACTATGCTTGGAGTACTGCCTTCCCACTCCTTATTACCATACCACAGAATGCTGTATGCATATAACATCTGTAACTTCATGACAATGTTAATAATTTCAGTTGACCTTTAAAGTCCTCATAGCTTATAGGTACATAGTATTTGACAATGCATGGCAGCATACACAAGGAGAGTATGTCTTTCTTGTTAAGCTACATTCTAGGTGTTGCAAGTGGATTGCAAAGAGCTAATACCTACACACGTTGTTTTATTTGAATGATTGTTTACCCCTGAAAGTATTGTGTCAGTTATGTCTAGAGGCATGAAAGCTTCGCTGGCCAGTGAAAGTGTTTTCTATATCTTGAAATTTAAAGTAATTTTGAGCACCTAGTTCAAAACGATAACAGAGAAATATATATCTTCCTTCAACATAGTAGGGTTTAACGTCACACTGTCTGCGTCCATAATGTAACAGTTAGTGCTATTAGCTGCAAACCTCAGGAACCTGGGTTCCATTTCCTCTATTGCCAGAGATTTAAAAATGGCCGGAGGGCTGGTGTGTAGTTAAAATGGTACGTGCAGCTCACCTCCATTGGGGGTGTGTCTGAAAAGAGCTGCACCCCTTCAGAATGAGAACACAGATAGGTCTTATGGTGACGGTAGGATAGGAAAGGCCTAGGAGTGGGAAGGAAGCAGCCGTGGCCTTAATTAATGTACAGCCCCAGTATTTGCCTGGTGCAAAAATGGGAAACCACAGAAAGCCATCATCAGGGCTGACGATAGTGAGGTTCAAACCCACTGTCTCCCGGTTGCAAGCTCACAGCTGCGTGCCCTTAACCGCATAGCCAACTCTCCTGGTGCAAGTTTACTTAACAGAGCACCAACACATTAAGGCTTTCAATGATGATGGGATAAGAAAGAGCTAGGACTAGGAAGGTAGTAGCTAGGGTTTTTATTGAGGCATAGCCCCAGTATATGCCTGGCACAAAAACAATTTTCAGGCTGCCAGTGGTGGGGCTCGAACCCATCATCTATTGAATGCAAAATTACAGCTACACGGCCCACATTATGCAGTCAACTTGCTTGGTGGGAATGAATACCTCTGCAGTCAAGTGTGTTAAATTGTACTCGGTGATCAGATTGAGAAACGGCACCACGTGAATCTCTCTGCTGATAGTGGCTTTTCCATACTTACTGCAGGAAAATCAATTCAAATAATAACTGTTATTACACTCACAACCTCAGACCTCACAATAGTAGGTTACCAGATGACTTTTTACACACATGAGTATACCAAGCTACTTCCTAATGTACATCTTTGGGGTACATTTCTATCGTAAATTGCTATGAAGACATCTATTAATAACAACCCATTTTATTTTAGGTATTGCATTGGAATATGTGCGAAGGAAAAGCTTGAAAACAAAGCTATTGGACCTTCTGGATTTGAAATCAAGGTATGTAATTTCATCTCTAAATTCATTATTAAATAAAGTCCAATATGATGCAAGAACTACAAGATACGATGCCATACCTTCTTTAAATTGCTTTAGGACAATAGTCTCTACCCCACTTCCAAATGAGTGACCTGTAATATGTAATGAAATAGGATGATTGTTAGCAAAGTATCGCTGTGCAGTATTGTATGAGGCCAGCTCTATGGTCTAGTGGTATGAAGTCCATCTCTTAGTGGGAGGCCCCAAGTTCTACTCCTGGCCAGGACAGGGATTTTTACTTAGATCTGATGGCTAGTTCAAGGTCCATTCAACCTACGTGAGAACAGTGGAGGAGCTATCTGAGGGTGGGATATCAGGCCCGGTTTAGAAAGCCAAGAATAACAGCTGAGAGGATTCATTGCCCTGACCATGCATCACCTTGTAATCTGCAAATTTTTGGTATGAGCAGCAATTGCTTGGTAAGCCAAGGCCCATCAGGTTTCTAGCACAATCAGTCAATCAATCAATCAATCAATCAATCAATCAATCAATCAATCAATCAATCAATCAATCAATCAATCAATCAATCAATCAATCAGTCAATCAATCAATCAATACTGATCTGCATTTAGTGCAGTCGCCCAGGTGGCAGATTCCCTATCTGTCGTTTTCCTAGCGTTTTCTTAAATTATTTCAATGATGTTGGAAATTTATTGAACATCTCCCTTGGTACGATATTCCAATCCGTAACTCCCCTTCCTATAAATGAATATTTGCCCCAATTTGTCCTCGTGTATTCCAACTTTATCTTCATATTGTGATCTTTCCTACTTTTAAAGACGCCACTCAAACTTATTCGTCTACTAATGTCATTTCACGCCATTTCTCCACTGACAGCTCAGAACATACCACTCAGTCAAGCAGCTCATCTCCTTTCTCCAAGTTCTTCCCAGCCTGAACTTTGCAACATTTTTGTAACGCTACTCTTTTGTTGGAAATCACCCAGAACAAATCGAGCTGCTTTTCTTTGGATTTTTTCCAGTTCTTGAATCAAGTAATCCTGGTGAGGGTCCCATACACTGGAACCATACTCTAATTGGGGTCTTACCAGAGACTTATAAGCCCTCTCCTCTACATCCTTACTACAACCCCTAAACACCCTCATAACCATGTGCAGAGATCTCTGTCCTTTATTTACAATCCCATTTATGTGATTACCCCAATGAAGATCTTTCCTTATATTAACACCCAGGTACTTACAATGATACCCAAAAGGAAGTTTCACCCCATCAACGCAGTAATCAAAACTCAGAGGACTTTTCCTGTTTGTGAAACTCACAACCTGACTTTTAACCACGTTTATCATCATGCCATTGCCTACTGTCCATCTCACAACATTATCAAGGTCATTTTGCAGTTGCTCACAATCTTGTAACTTATTTATTACTCTGAAGAGAATAACATCATCTGCAAAAAGCCTTACCTCTGATTCCACTCCTTTACTCAAATCATTTATATATATAAGAAAACATAAAGGTCTAATAATACTGCCACCATGCAGGGATATTGTATTAGGGTAAGACAGTATCCCAGAAAATTACACCAAAAATTGTTCAATGTATTCCCCACTTGGCTCACATACTGCTGTCTGAGATCTGGAAGCTTATAAATATGAGTAGAAGCAACAAAACAGTTCTTTAGGGATAGCTTTGACACACTCATGGACAACAGGCTTATGTAAGTCAGATGTCCAAATGGGCTGATAAACATGTTGTTTTTCCCCCTTGAAGTCACCATTGCCACCACAATCGCCATCAAGTGTTTGAAGATTTTGCTAATTTAGAAATATCATCATTTTGAGAGACACAGCTAGGTCAGATGAATGTACAAGATAATATAGCACCCCAAAGATTGCAGATATCTCACTACATAGAAGTTTTTATGTGTCTTCACATTGTAATAGAGCAGCAGGACATGGCATGACTTTTATTTTTGTCTAAACTATCTTCAGCAATAAAGGAGTATCAGGAGTTTCCAGTGTACTTTGCTGTAAATGGTAGTCCCTCGAACATGATCCCCTTTGTGTTCTATGGAATCTCCTTCCAATGGGAAATGGACTTGAACTGGAGTTACCATACAATCCAATGAATGAAAATCTGTAACGAATGTACCTTCTTTCAAAAGGAATTACACTTTGACGTGGGTAATTGAGGAGTGTCTGTTCAAAAGGTTCTATTATTTGTACTTCCAAAAAATAAATCAGTATTTAGTCCACATGCATTTCAGTAGTTGAATATTATCTACTGCCATGAGCAATCCAGACCAGAAAGATGTAATTTCTTAAAAGTTGTACCAAACTCCATCATGGGTACATTCCATGTGCCATTAATTTTACATTTCTTGTGCTTTTCCCACAACTTTTAAAAAGGGAAATATCACCTATTGAACAGATGCTTCTCAATTACTTTCCATTATACCTGAGATCATAGTGTGTATGGAAGTGATGTTATATTACTTATATGTGATTCACACATCATGCAGGGCTGTCATATATCAGAATTTAGTCGAATGTAAGAAGAAGAGTTTCAAACCAACTGGCACAACTCATTTAAATAATAAATAATGAGCTGATCCTCATAATATAAAAGTAGATTCTTAACTCCAGAGTGTGGAATTTAAGATAGTAAATCCCATAACAAGTTGCCAATGAGAGAAATTTAATATATTGAATGGTCAGAGATCCAGTGTTACCAGCGCAAGCATTAATGAAAAAACTCAACGGATGGCAGTAAACAACACTTTTAAGTCTGGCTGAAAGGGGAATCCTTGAATACAGTAGAGTTGTGTTATCTCCCTGCTAACTTTTTCAGTCAAGCTTGCGTTGCTATTTTTGAGACTGGCTTTTTGCAATTTATATAGCTATTTTGCGACATGTTTAGTAAGAAGAGAGTAAGTGAGGAATAGATTGGTTCAGTTTTGGATTCTGCGAATGTAGATGAAAGTGATTTTTCATTTGAAGTGTCCGAAGATGGAAATTGAAGCAGTGAGTCTTCTCATTGCAAGAGCGACTCAAGTGCCCCGGAGAACGAAACAGCTGACGAAAGGACTAATGTAAGTAGCTTAAACCCAGGATCTTCAAGTACCATTCCGATATATAATATTAATCAGGGACCAATTTTACATTCATATTTTGACATGGCAACCGAGCCTACAGAGTACTTGGCACTATTTTTATTTATTGTTATTTATAAGCTATAAATTTCATTTTTGTTCTATATTGAAGTGCAATTATAAGAAATAAATTGACAAGAGTGTCCACCTTCTCAATACAATATATCAAGTAAATAACATTACATAAGTCTTGGGGCTAGTTTCAGCCACTTAGTGGCCAATCTCAGCCAAAATAAAAATCAAACATAATATGATGACTAAAACATATGTATATAAGATAAAGGCAATGTTGCAGGAATAATTATAACATTAAAATACATATAACAACAAAAATTATGGTTGTGATCTTGCAATAATAGGATGTTCTCTGTAAGTTGAGTTAGGACCTCAGGAAATGAAGTTAATCTGGAAATGATGGACAGAATTAGGAATGAATAAAAAAACAGAAAATAAATTAAGAAGGAGAAAAATTATTTGTGAGATTCAACTCCAGAGTGAAATATACAGTACATGTAATGTCTGATGTAGAACAAAACACTGACATGCTAGAGGAAGCAGGCAGGCCATGGAAACAAAGGAGTGGATAGGGAACAAAACACTGACATGATATAGGAAGCAGGCAATGGAAACAAAGGAGTAGATATGGGAGGAGGGGATGGAGATAAAGAAGGGAGAAGATGGAAGAAGGAGGGGAGCAGGGAGGGAGAGAAGGGATGTCTAAGGTAGGGCTGAAGGATGCAGAAAGAAAGAGTGCTGCTGAGAGGGGAATTTAAAGAGATTATAAAAGAAATAATTATTTTTATCTGAGACATGATTACTAAAGAAAGGAATTAAAAGGTCAAATGAAATGTTTGATTTATCTGAAATTTCATTTAGATTGAATTTAGGATTGAAAAACATTTCCAAATGGATAAAACAATATTCCATAATATTGAACAGGGGGCCTTTTTCTATTACTTTTCATGTCTTGGTCAATATTAGTGAACTTATGGTTAGTATCACCTATGTACTGTCTCATGGCCAAAAATCTGTCATATTTCAGGGCATTAACATGCTCTAAGTATCATGCATGGAAGCTCCTACATGTTTTACCATCACAGGATGCATCAGCATCACAATTATTGGAACTGAGTCTATAAACACCTGACTTGGTCAACTTCTTGCTATGATTAATAGAACTGGTATTGTGTAAAATATCTGTATTTCTATTATAAGTTTTGAAGGCTGTTTTGGCATCATGCTTTTTAAATATGTTCGTGATTTGGTAGACTTGTTTATTACTAAACGTGAAAGTAGATAAAAAGTTGTTGTGAGTTTTTCTTTTCTTAAGGTGGTTGAAGGTTGATGTTTATGTTTATTAATGATTTTCTCTATAAAGGAGCTGTTTTAACCATTATATTCAGCTATAAAGTGTACACTGCTTATTATGATCACTCTGGAATGCAGGTAATTTGATATCATTAACCAATCGATAACAATAGCCAAAAAATAAAAATTGATAGGTAGCCTACTGTATTTATTCATAACCTGCATGCACTACAATGAAACACTGATTCATAAACTACATGCACAGCAATGATACATTGATTCATAACCTACATGCACTACAATGAAACAGATACTGGTACACAGCACTGCAATTCAGTTAACTATTTTCAGCTATGTAAAATAGTCTCTAAATGTTGTTTGCTTCTGGTTGTCTCTCAAAAGTCCATTAATGAATCTTTCATATTCGTAATTTTTTTGTAAGTCCACTGACCTATGCTGAACATCTCGTCGCAAGATATCGAGCGCCTGTCACATTTCAGCATTCGTTGGTGTTCAGGAAGTTTTGGCAACTTCGTCATCATCAGCATCACTTACTTCTGCTCCGTGTTCTTCACCTCTCATGTCTAATTCTGCGGAAGTAACTGCCTTGCATATGCCGTCTTCTGTCTGTTTCACATCATTAATGATGCCCTCATCAATGTTCATTCATTCCTGAAATTCATCTTCCCTTAAGCCTGTTGGACAAATTCAACATCCTCCTTTACTTCTGGTAACTCTCTTAAAAACCCCTGTGCCAGAAACAGTTCCTTATTGTATGTCCTGGGACATTATCCCATGATGTGGCTAGAAAATGCAGGGCACCAAGAAGGCTGGTTGTTTTGGCAAGGGAATTAGCACTAGATTTTTGTGAGTCCTCTATGTTTTCTAAGATTCCTCTGCGCATTTCATGGCGATAATACGCTTTCATGGTGTGAATGATTCCTTGATCGCGTAGTTGAATTAATGAAGTTGTATTCACCAGTACGAAAACCACATTAATGTTAATGAGCTCACAGTTCACAATGTGTTCTGCACAGTTGTCAATCAGCAAAACTATTTTACGGTCCAACCTACTATCCATCTTCAGTAGCCATTCTTCGAAAATCAGGGCAGTCATCCATGTATTAGATAATTCACTGGAAACTTATTGATGCCTTTAAAATAATGTGGTTTCTTACTTTTACCAATCACTAACAGTCTTTTCTTTTCACCAGACATACTCGCACAATATAAAACTATTACTCGTTCCTTGGAGGTTTTACAGCCTTTAGCACTTTCATTTTTGAACAAGTGAAGTGTTCAGGCAAGGCGCGATAATACAGTGCAGTCTCATCAGGATTATACACACACTCGGAAGGGAATTCAGAAGCAATTTTAGGCCACTCCTCTTCTATCCACTTCTCATCAGCGACAGAATCAGCGTCCTTCTGCTCACTATGCTTTCGTTTATACACTATATTTTCTCATTTCATCTAATGGTGAAACCATCCTTCCGTTGCCACGAAATTATTTTTTCCCAATATTTTTGGTAGTTCTTCGGCCTTTTGCCGCATCAGAGGATCGTCAAAATGAGCATCTTTTTCACTAAAATTTGAGAACCAAAGTTTTAGAGCTGATTCAACTTGACTGTCTTTTCTATCACAGTTTTGCTTACAGTTGATGTTTTTGTTTTCTTTTGCTGCCTTAAGAATATTGTCTCGATTTTCCAATAGCTTGCACAGAAGAGGTTGCGAAATTCGTAACTCCACAGCAGCATTGCGTTGACTCATTGTAGGCAATTTGTTATAACGTTCTATAATTGGAAGTTTCTCTTTAATGGTTAAGTCTTTACATTTGCTTTTCACACTAGCCATCACTGCACTAAAAAACTAAGAACTTCACAGTGCGAAAACTTTAGCAAAATTCGAGTGAGTGGTCCTTGGCTAAACTACCTTAAGGGAAGAAATAAAAGAGAAAGTGTATGCAGGAGGGTTACCACTTGCCCTGACCAGTTTTCTACTGTACATCTGCTACAAAAGATGAGATGTGAAAGTGGCCTTGAAGACAGCCTCAGTGTAAAAACGGTTTTTTAATGGTTGGGAGTATTTTCTTTGTATGCACTCTTCTCGCATACATGAAAACGAAATCCTTGAAAATATATGTGATAACATAGGCCTAAACCAAATTCATGATCACAATAAATGGAAGATTTTCAATGTTTCAGTATTTGTCCGTACAGGACTTCATAGAAGTGATTATATAATACGATTGATAACATTACCCGTGATTACATTAAACAGCGTTCACTGTACTGCAAATGGTGTTTAATTTGTTTTTAAGTTCTTCTTTAGACAGCGGGATGCTAAAAGCACGGTGTATCATACTATGGTATGCTGAACATTTATGGGCATGTGGGTGTATGGAATCATGATGGATTGTGTTAGCATTTTGCGTTGGTTTTCTAAAAACCTTGTAGCTCACTGAACCAGGTTGTCTGATGATCGTTAGATAAATAATTGAGTTTTTTATTGTTCTCTGATTCTAGTGTATACTTGAAATGTGGGTCAATGCAATTAAGATTAGATAGAGTGGTGATGGCATCAGTTGCACTTTCATTCATGATCACAAGAGTGCCATCCACATTATTTATTTATTTATTTATTTATTTATTTATTTATTTATTTATTTATTTATTTATTTATTTATTTATTTATTTATTCATTCATTCATTCATTCATTCATTCATTTATTCATTTATTTATTTATTTATTTATTTATTTATTTATAGACATACACATACACATACACATACACGGAAGTGCTTCCATCCACACATGTATGTGTACTGTACTGAATATTTACATATATGTAGACAATTTTAAATTTACATATTTACACTCCAAACACTGTACTCTTAGAATAATAATTATTATCTTGATTTATTCTATACATATTAGAATAAGAAGACCCAGCTATTTATACTCTGACTCATACCCCTGTATACACACTCATTCACAACCACTCCTACACACACACACACACACACACACACACACACACACACACACGCACACGCACACGCACACGCACACACACACACACATATTTGCCCACATTCAACTGTACTTGCATCCATCTTTCTTACAATTGTAATTTATACAAGTTATATACATCACATATGGGTTTCTATGTACATATACATTTTCTTTATTGCATGGAGAAAGTGAGGAAGAGGAAACAGTTTTACCTCAGATGGTAGAAGATTCCAGATACGAGCAGACCTTGCATAATAGCCATTTAAATAAAAGGTTTTTCTGGTGATGAGAGGGACAAGAGTAACACCTTGGCCTCTCTTAACAGAGCAGTAATAAAGCTGCAGGCAGTGGAAAGGGGAGAGGTGTGTGTTGTCTGTCAGAGATTTCTTAAGGAAGGCTACATCTATTTGTGTACATAACGCGTTCACTGGCGGCAATGAACTGGCTGTGTTTAAGGGGAAGTTTTTGTTAATTAAACATTCTGCTCATCACTGGACACCCTCTAGTTTCCTCATATTTTCTATTATTGTTGAGTGCCAGGAAGAAAGGTCATATAGTAGTATGGGCCGCATCAGGGGAAATGTAAGCCCTTCGTAGGGCTTTACTTCTTCCTCCCGAGAGACATTTATGGACAAAACCTAGCGTTCTGTGTGTCTTATACCTCACTTCCTCCACATGCTTATTTCATTTTAGATTGTCTGTAATGTGAATACCGAGCAGTTTAATGGAGTTAGAAGTCGGTAGTTCGATTCCACATAGAGTAGATTGGTTCTCGAGTGGTTGTTTAGCTCTGCTTAGTCTTATATATTTAATAATAATAATGTTATTTGCTTTACGTCCCACTAACTACTTTTACGGTCTTCGGAGACGCCGAGGTGCCGGAATTTAGTCCTGCAGGAGTTCTTTTACGTGCCAGTAAATCTACCGACACGGGGCTGTCGTATTTGAGCACCTTCAAATACCACCGGACTGAGCCAGGATCGAACCTGCCAAGTTGGGGTTAGAAGGCCAGCGCCTTAACCGTCTGAGCCACTCAGCCCGGCTCTTATATATTTACACTTCTTAATATTTATATACATTTTATTTACCTCACACCACAGAGTTATACTATTCAGATCCAATTTGAATTGTACAATATCATCATTGTTTTTCACGGCTCTGTAAATGACTGTGTCATCGGCATATTGTGTCATGGTCGAATTTACACAATCCGGTAAGTCGAGAGCATAAATCGTGTACAGGAGGGGCCCTATCATACTGCTCTGAATTACTCCAGAAGTAATTGTGGTTTGGTCTGGTTTGGCTCCTCCGTACACAACACATTGCGTTCGACCCATCATAAATGATACCAATATAAATCTTCCGTTATTGGACATTATAAATTTTCCAGCTAACTCATTCTTGGTTGCCAGCATTTTGCCCTCGCGTGCTAGGGTGGGCTCATCAGTTGATACCTAGCACACCTACCAATACGCTGGCTAGTGCATACCATGGAGGCCACTGCGTAGGCTAACTGGAGCCACCGGCAGTGCCAATGCACTAAGAGACTTTGTCTCATTATAAAAAATTGATGCCTGCTTGGCCGTCAGAAGATATAGATGTTGATTCCCATAGGGAATCTGAAATATTTGTCCTGAATGAGTAAATTTATAATACCAATATAAATGGTCCGTTATTGGACATTATAAATTTTCCAGCTAACTCATTCTTGGTTGCCAGCGTTTTGCCCTCGCGTGCTAGGGTTGGCTCATCAGTTGGTATCTAGCACACCTACCAATACGCTGGCTAGTGCATACCATGGAGGCCACTGCGTAGGCTAACTGGAGCCACCGGCAGTGCCAATGCACTAAGAGACTTTGTCTCATTATCAAAAATCGATGCCTGCTTGGCCGTCAGAAGATATAGATGTTGATTCCCATAGGGAATCTGAAATATTTGTCCTGAATGAGTAAATTTATGATACCAATATAAATGGTCCGTTATTGGACATTATAAATTTTCCAGCGAACTCATTCTTGGTTGCCAGCGTTTCGCCCTCGCGTGCTAGGGTGGGCTCATCAGTTTGGTACCTAGCAACTCATTCAGGACAAATATTTCAGATTCCCTATGGGAATCAACATCTATATCTTCTGACGGCCAAGCAGGCATCAATTTTTGATAATGAGACAAAGTCTCTTAGTGCATTGGCACTGCCGGTGGCTCCAGTTAGCCTACGCAGTGGCCTCCATGGTATGCACTAGCCAGCGTATTGGTAGGTGTGCTAGGTACCAACTGATGAGCCCATCCTAGCACGCGAGGGCGAAACGCTGGCTACCAAGAATGAGTTAGCTGGAAAATTTATAATGTCCAATAACGGACCATTTATATTGGTATTATAAATTTACTCATTCAGGACAAATATTTCAGATTCCCTATGGGAATCAACATCTATATCTTCCATCATAAATGACCTCAGCCATGCCAGCAGTTTACCCTGAATGACGCAGTTGTTAAGTTTTAGCAGAAGTCTTTGATGTGACACCTGGTCAAAAGCTTTGCTCCAGAAAATTTAACATACACATAAGAACTAGACGTTCCATACATTTACAGACCCCTGATATTATCGAAACTGGGCGGTAATCATCTATGTTTTCCTTATCTCCATCTTTGAAAACTGGGACTACGTTGGCTTCTCTCCACTCTACAGGTACAGACCTGGTATTCATGGAATAGTTAAAGAGAGCACAAAGAGAGGGCACCAAGGCAGTTGCACAGTTCTTGAGAATTCTTGCTGGCACTCGGTCTGGCCCGGTCGTGGCATGTGGTCTTGTTTTCAGAAGGCTCTACTTGACTTCATTTGTTGAGAAATACAGGTTGGTTAGAGGGAAGAGAGAGGTAGATGCTGTCCTTGAATAGAGCATGTCCTCTTCCTCAGTAGGGGCAAATAAGTTATTTTTAAATTTCCTGTTGAAGGTGTGTGCAATTTCTTGTGGTGTGGAGACTTCTGCCGTACTGCTATTTTTAAATACAGATGGAGCTGTGTTGCAACCTTTACTTGTGAGAAAAGCCCATAGTTCCTTGGAGTTGGTGTTAAGACTGTGAATATAAGAATCATAGGAATCTCTGATAGATTGTTTAACCTTGTTCCTAGCCAGCCTGTATTTCTCCCACTCACATTCAGTTGGGTTTCTTTTCCATTTCTGGTGCAGGTGGTCCCTTCTTTGAATCTCTCATACTATCGCCTTGGTTATCCATGGGGATTTCTGTCTGTCTGTTATATTTACTATTGGTGTGGTTTCTTCTACGCATTGGAAGAAAATTTAATTTAAATGTGACACTATTGCGATATACTAGGAACTGTGATATTTCTTTCCAAATATCAGTCAGCAGAACTTAATCTCTGAACAAACATAATTAATTTCATTGTGACACTACTACGTTATACTATTAACTGTGACAATTTGTTAAATCTCAGTCAGCATAATTTCATTGGGATTTAGAGTGTTCATGAAAGTGTTCGAACTTTCACAAGAATGTTAATGCAAGTGATTACCATAATCGTGTGCTACGACACCAAGGTTTCACTCCGAACTCAAACTGTGTTCTTTATCCCGTTCAAACAAAATTTCTTCTGAACCGTGTGTAAATTATTTGTATGTGACTGACAGCAGTGACTTTGATAAACTGTCACCTATTTTATTTAATGTCAAGTGCGCCTAACAACGAACTGTGCTTTTCATTTCAACCTTATTTCTTCGTCAAAGTGTTTAGTATTGTTTCATGACTGACAGCAGTGTCTTTGATAAACTCTAGAGCAGTCATACATTTCTTTCAATGTCAAGTGCTACTTTATTTAGTGGAAAATCACCACGAACTGTGCCAAGTGCATGAACAAGTTTCAGTTTCATTATTTCCATTCATGAACTGTGCTTTATTTTCCTCCAATCTCGATGCTACCCGCATCTTCATCTTTAGTGAACTTATAAATTCTATCTACAAGATTAAGAGTGAATTCGACGGTATATCCCAACCACATTAAATGAAACAGTGCTGTTAAACCAAAGTGTCGGGGGACTGTTTAATTCTGGACACTCGTATAACTTATGTGATGAGTGATTACCCCGCAACATTGTCGGAGAACGTCAGAGATCGTCCAGAACATCAAAGATTCGAGACTCAAACCCATATCCAACCCACCTGGGTGTTCCGGCCTTATCTCAACGTAATATTGGCAACTTCCAGAACGTGTTCCAGCCCCGTTCAGCCTGGTGAACTGGGATCGCGGGTCAACAAAAGGCGATGTTGAAGACAGCGACTATCAACAGTAAGGTGACGTGCACTTTGAAATGCATTTTCTGAATAAAACTATTAATCAATCAATTTAAACATTTTCTTGTAGATAGGACCCTGCCTCCTGTACCAAACCCTAGCTAGAAATCACCCAGGATTGCTCTGAGACCTACTTCGTGCTAACTTTAATATTAATTCATAAAAATGGGCTATTTTACTGGTACAGTATGTTACTTAGGAAAAGATCAAGGATTGAGCGTGTTGTTTGCATAATATGTGTGGATTCGAATATTAATTGATCAAGGAATAAATCATAGAAAGCAGAAAGGAATCTATTGGCAAGGGGTTATTTGGAATAGATGCACCATTTCTGGACCACGTAATTTCTAGGTTGAAATCACCGACAATATAAATGGCATCGTAATTTTGTTGTACTTGTTGCACATGCTGGAAATAGAGGATTAGTTCATTGTTCATTTCTAGGATGACTTAGGGGCGCGATAAATTGATCCAGTAAGGAATTTGTGTTTGTTGCATGTCACTTCCACCCACAGTGCTTCGGCTATTGTCTCCAGGTGATGAACTCAAGTTGTTTGACATTCATGCTTGGCTGCAATTAGAACTCCCCCTGCAGAGCTGTGGGATCAGTCCATACGGAACAATATCAGCGAGTCACGAAACACTTCTAAGTCATTAATTTTGCTGGACAACCACGTCTCACTGATACATACGATGGTCGGGTCAAGACTTTCAAGAGATGCATGGATATTTTGTAACCGTCCAGGTCGCATAATACTGTGTGCATTGGAGGCGAAAAGTGATAGATTTTTATTTACATATTTACATTTAGAATTATTTACTAAGTCACTGGGCATATCAGTGGTAACTGTAAAGAATGAGTCTGATAACTGCAGCATTTTTCACTGCCAGCATAAAAATGTACGGGAACCGTTCTTTATTTTTCTGAAATCAGGCACTGAGAGTTTTACGCAGGTTCTATGGCCATTTAGTGAGCAATTATTACAGTGGACAAATAGTTGGTTCCTCCTACCACTGTTTCCACAAATTGTGCACTGTTGAGGACCCGGGTTCAGTTTGATGTCCCCACTTAGGGCAAGCGCCAAGCACAGCAGTGGCCGATTAGCTACAGGCAGCTTAACAACACTGCTCCCGTCCCTTCATCATTGCTGACCTATAGCTGCCATCCCCATACTTTCAGCACAGCCCCACGACAAACAGTTAAGAGAACATTTTTCACTCACCAATAGTTTTTCCAATAGAATTATGTTTTCTAGGTATTCAGGAGGGTTATCTGAAGACATTATAGCACTTTTGGAGTATTGCACAGCACTCTTTACCACCGAAAATGTAATAATACTGCGCATAACACTCAGAGTCACTGTTCAGGTGATGAATTCAAGTTGTTTGACATTCTGGCTTGGCTGCAATTAGAACTCCCCCTGCAGAGCTGTGGGATTAGTCCATACGGAACAATATCAGCGAGTCAAGAAACACTTCTGAGTCATTAATTTTGCTGGACAACCACGTCTCACTGATACATACGATGGTCGGGCAAAGGCTTTCAAGTGATGCATGGATATCTTGACTGCCATATCTTGTCCAAAAAATAATGTTACTAAAGATGTTGTTATTGTTAATTTTGGTGTGTTCTAAATGATCCAGATAGATTTCAGCTGGGATGGCCGATGCTGGCGATGAAATCTTGAATTTCTAGTGGCCTCAGGCCACTATGTTTATTTAAATTGTTGTGAATAATGGGACAAACTTTTGAAATTGGTATGCTTGGGTACATGTTAACAATATCGAAGGAATGGAGAGAATAGTTGGGTTGAATAGCAAAATGATTTAGTTTTTCAAGCAATTCAT
The DNA here is from genome assembly GCF_040414725.1 of Anabrus simplex. Classification (NCBI taxonomy): domain Eukaryota; kingdom Metazoa; phylum Arthropoda; class Insecta; order Orthoptera; family Tettigoniidae; genus Anabrus; species Anabrus simplex. Next base: position 806,071,058 of record NC_090266.1, read on the forward strand.
TAGTGTCCGCATTGGAATTTCCAGATAAAAAATGGTATTTCTTTTGAGGAAATGTTGGATGAACTGTGAAATTTTACATAAAGGGCTGGGTCTGTAATTAATAATGGGTCTGATAGGAATATCAGTTTTATATATTTTGGGATGTGCTTTGGCAGTTGACAGGCCTTGATTCATACTAATTATCTTATGTCTTTCATTGTCTGTTAATAGACATAATGATTTTTTGAGTGTTTGTTTAAGGTGATGCTGAATCTTTAGTGTAGGATCTATTTTGATTACATAAAATGAACTGTCTGTGAAGAATTGTTTAGTTTTTTGTATGTAATCTGACTTATTCATAATAACAGTGGAATTTTCTTTATCGGCTTTTGTTATGATCATTCTCTGATTCTATTGTAAACTTGATAACAAAAGCTGATAAGGGCAAATATTATGAATAAGTCAGATTACTTAGGAAAAACTAAACAATACTTCACGGAGTGTTAATTTTCTGTAATCAAAAGAGACCCTACACTAAAGATTCAGCATCAGCTTAAACAAACACTCAAAAAAATGCATCATGTCTGTTAACAGACAAAGAAAGAAAGAAGTAAGTTAATTAATATGAATCCAGGCCTACCAAGTGCCAAAGCACTTCCAAAAATACACAAAACTGATGTTAATATTCAACCCATCATTAATTACAGTGGCCTTTTATGTAAAATTTCACAGTTCATCCAACATTTCCTCAAAAGGAATTACCATTTTTATCTGGGAATTCCATTAAGAACACTAATGAATTGGTTGAAAAACTAAATCATTTTAATATTCAACCCAACTATTCTCTCCATTCCTTCAATATTGTTAACATGTACCCAAGCATACTGATTTCAAAAGTTTGTCCCATTATTCACAACAATTTAAATAAACACAGTGGCCTGAGCCCACTAGAAATTCAAGATTTCATCCCTATTCTAAAAATGGTTTTGAATAACAATTATTTTACATTTGAAGTAGCTTTTATCAGCAAGATGGGTTAGCTATGGGATCACCAGCATCAGGCATCCTAGTTGAAATCTATCTGGATCATTTAGAACACACCAAAATTAATAATAATAACATCTTTAGTAATATTATTTTTTGGACAAGATATGTGGATAAAACTCTTGTGATCATAAACGAAAGTACAACTGACGTCATCACCACTCTATCCAGTCTAAATTGCATTGACCCACATATCAAGTTTACAATAGAATCAGAGAACGATAAAAAACTCAATTATTTAGATCTAACGATCATCAGACAACCTGGCTCATTGAGCTACGATAGAGGTGTTCAGATGGGCGCCCCTTGAGGCTAGCCCAGTGTGGCCAGGCTGACATGACATAAATGGGGGCAGCTTACGTAACAAGCATATGTCACAGTGAAGCGAGAGAGTGAACACTCATTGCAGGGAAGGGAGGGAGCATTTACGTTCATTTGTGAATACGAAGCTCTCCTCGACTACTCAGCAAAATGCTGATTGGGGTGCAGTATTTAAAACAAAGCACTATAATAGCAACAAAAAAACCTGACTTTTTCAATATATTCCGGATTGACTTATACTGCGCTCAATATTTTCTTATATTTATTCATTCAAAGAAAACTGACACATTATAAGTTTTTGTTACAATCTAAAAAGGTACTGGATTTAAGCATATAAGCTGCGAATTACAATTCCTTGGATGGACATGACAGTATTTCCATTTTAATCAAAAATTAAAAAATCCTGTTATTCATTAAGCAAGAAGTGATATAATTACATCATTCAACAAGTTTACTGCTTGATTTTGCGCAGTGTTGTAGTGTTGTGTGACTTTCCCTGTTCACTGAATCTGAAAATACTATTTAAAATTTAACAGGCATACAATTATAATAGCTAGCCTCTAAATGGTGAGAGTGAGTTTCATCACGAGTGAGAACATAGATATTTACTATCCAAGACTAAAGTACGACAACAATGTAAATACAGATAGATATACAGTATGCCTTCAAATAAATAACCTAACTGATGTTATTCATGGTAAGCATGATTGGATTGTTGGTGAGTTTATCAGATAATTTAAACCCAAACAACCACAAGCCACAGCTTATCCACCTTAACTCCGTATTATATTAGAAATGTTTCTAAAGCACCTCTTAAAGTTTTATAGTGAAAATTGTAGTTTATTACGTACATTATAAAAATATTTGAGGTCTTAGGCCTAACTCTTTATTGTATCCGGTCAAAATACATAACTGCAATGTACATAAATAACTTATTTCTTTCAACATAAATTGAAAATGACATGGATTTCTGCCTTCTTTCATTATTTTCTGCCTCCATTTCAAACTCTGGTATTGCCGCAGTAATCGAGAGTGACTGGGAGAACTTCTCCCAACTTTCACGGCCTGTGATGTAGCCGCCACAACGTCGCTGTGGCTGAATACCATTTGTTTGCCAGCCTGTCCACTTACAGTGGTGGGCTCTGGCGGGATGGAATGCCCAGTGTGAGCACCTCTGAGCTACAAGATTTTTAGAAAACCAATGCAAACTGCTAACACAATCCATCAAGATTCCATATACCCACAAATGTGAAGCATACCATAGTATGTCTAAAGAAGAACTTAAAAATGAATTAAACACCATTTGCAGTATAGCTAAATTTAATGGCTACAACAGCTCCTTTATACAGAAAATCCTTAATAAACATAAACATCTACCTTCAAACACCTTAAGAAAAGAAAAAACTCACAACAATTTTTTATCTACTTTCACATGTATTAATCAAATTAATCAGTACTGATCTGCATTTAGGGCAGTCGCCCAGGTGGCAAATTCCCTATCTGTTGTTTTCCTAAACTTTTCTTAAATGATTTCAAAGAAATTGGAAATTTATTGAACATCTCCCTTGGTAAGTTATTCCAATCCCTAACTGCCCTTCCTATAAATGAATATTTGCTCCAATTTGTCCTGCTGAATTCCAACTTTATCTTCATATTGTGATCTTTCCTACTTTTAAAGACGCCATTCAAACTTATTCATCTATTACTATCATTCCACGCCATCTCTCCGCGGACAGCTTGGAACATACCAGTTATTGCATTAAACTATTTTCATGTTTTTTACCTGTATTGAACTCACAACTAATAGTTACAATTCTTGTTTTATTTTCCACCTAATTCAATACATGAAAATGTTTAATGTCTCTAGAAGGATATTTTATTACAATACAAACATTAACAGGGGCATGTTTCGCTTTATATATCGAGCATCTTCAGCCTTTTTAAACTTTCCAGTCTTCTGTAAATAATACATGTTAAAATTTTGCAGGCATGAGATGCTGAACTAATGGTGTGGTAGTTATCACACTTTTCAGCACCAGCTTTCTTGGGAATAGATATAACAACATCCTGCCGAAAATCAGATGGCACTTCTCCTGTCTCATACATCTTACACACTTAATGAAATAACCTCGCCATGCTGGTTTCTCCTAAAGCAGTCAGTAATTCAGAGTGAATGTCATCAATTCCATGTGCCTTATTACTATGTAGGTGTCTCACAGCTCTGCTGAATTCTGACCACAAAACTGGGTTTCCTATTTCATCAGCATCAACAGTCTCTTCTTCCAGAACCATATCATCTATGTCTTCACCTTGATACAACTGTTGGATATGTTCCTGCCATCTTTCTGCTTTGTGTTCTTTCCGTAGATGTGGTTTTTCATCATCATCATCATCATCATCATTTTACAGTTCCAGTTTCCCAGGTACTGTTGGAGAGCCTCTTCCATTCTGTCTTATTGAGATACATTCTGTTGTTAATGACGTCGTCCAGTGTCCTTCCCCGATCTGCTATGTCCCTCTTTACGATGTCCATCCAGTGGGTTCTTGGTCTTCCCACCATCCGTTTACCTGCCACATGTCTCTCCAAGTTAACATATGCTGTCCTTGTTGGCTCCATCCTCATTACATGCTAGAACCATCTCAGTCTGGACATGCTGATCCGATCTAACAATGATGTAACAATCCCACTTCCTTCCTAACCACATCATTCCTCAATTTGTCCAGTTTGGTTTTTGAATTGTGGACCTAAGGAACTTCATCTCGGATGTCTGCAACCTTGATGAGTCTTTCTTAGTGAGGGTGCAGGTTTCAATACCATAGGTTAAGATTGTTATGAAGTACTGATTGAACATGACCAGCTTTGATTTTGTTGGTACTTTGGGATCCCAGAGGAGTGTTCGTACTTGCTGGTAAAAGTGAGAGCTCTTCTGCACTCTATTTGCCACCTCCTTTGTGGTTAGTGTACCTCGAGATATTACACTGCCGAGGTGTGTAAAGCTTTCCACACTTTCTAGTGGATGGTTTCCCAGCATGACGTTCACTGGTTGTCTTTCTCTGTTTATTGCCATCACTACTGTTTTGTGTTTGCTTATCTTGAGATTGAACTCCTGGAACTTAACCTTCCATTCATTGAGTCTCGCCTGTACTTGTTCCTCAGTTTCTCACCAGATCACTCCATTGGACTTCACTTTCGGTCTTGAACCAGGATGAATGTCCATCACCCAATCGCACACAGCTGGTACAATTCTGAACTTTCCTCACCAATCCTTCTGGCACATTCCTTTTTCTCAGGCATTTCCATATCTTCTCTCTTGCAATGCTGTCATATGCCTTCTCAATGTCAAGGAAAACCATAAATGGATCTTTGCCTTTTTCCCAATATTTTTCCATTAACATACGGACACTGAAGATTAGGTCTGTTGTGGACCTGTTAGGCCTGAAGCCATACTGTTCCTCTTCAAACTGTGGCTCTAAGATGACTCGCAATCTGCTCTCTAAGATTTTCTCAAGAATCTTAAGCCCATGAGAAAGGAATGTTATTCCCTGGCAGTTGGAGCATTTTCGGTGATTTACTTTCTTAAACAGGGGGATAATGACACCATTGCTCCAATCAGTAGGTATCTTGCCATCTTTCCAAACTGCACTGTGTTAAATCTCTTCGTATATTCTGACTGTGAAGGAGTTAAGGAATCTCCATTCCACTGTTTGAATAAATATTTTTAATTATTTGGCCCTCAAAATAACAAGAATAGTACTGTGAAATGCCGACTTTGCTTGGGAATAATCATTTTGAAAGTTCCAATGTAGCATGCTTAGTCTCACTTAGTGATGATAGTTAACATTACCGGTAATGTTAATAGTTAATGTCTCTATGCTAATAAAAACTCAGATTGAAGTAATATCTTTCTCCATACAAATTTTGGCATAATTCCGGCCCCATTTGAAACAACAAGTGTCAGTGGTTTCCTGAGGCAGACAATCTGTGAAGTAATTGTAATTGTTATTTTACTGGATTACTTGATGTAAAAGTAATTTGTAATTTAGTAAAATGTTTCTCAGATACCTAACTGCAATTCAGCCCAATTACTTTTATTTTGTACTTGTACCAAACAACACATTTTATCAGACAGGTTTTGCGCCAACCAGAATAGATGATGATGATGTGGATATTCCTGGCCTCTAAATGGTGCAACAATAATAGCAAAAGCTTCATTGTTCCAAGAATTAATGATGTAATGATGAATTAAAAATCTTTGCTTTCACTTATTTTTCTCTTATTAATAATTAATTCATGTAAATACAGAACAAAATTAGATTAGTAGTATAATTGGATGGTTCGGGCGCCACCTCCGCCTCAGGGCTCCCAGGGGCCCCTCCGCCTCCGCCTCACGGGAGGCCCTCCCAGAGGCCCCCTCCGCCTCCGCCTCACGGGGGGTCCTCCCAGAGGCCTCCTCCGCCTCCCGCGGGAAATTTGAATTTGTAAACAAAGCCACGTGCTTTTTGACAGCTGTCATCGACAACAACGCATCGCTAACCTCACTGCTGCCATCTTGACGGGCCTAAACCTCAGTGGTACCAACTTAACCTAACTAGCGCGAGATTTGAATTGGTAAACAAATCCACGTGTTTTTGACAGCCACGTGCTTTTTGACAGACAACAACGCATCGCTAACCTCAGTACTGCCATCTTGACGGGCCTAAACCTCAGTAGTACCAACTTAACCTAACTAGCGCGAGATTTGAATAGGTAAACAAATCCACGTGCTTTTTTGACAGCTGTCATCCGCCATCTTTAAACCACAGAGCACTGTGCTGCCCTCTTTATCGCAGTAGCTGCAAATTCGTCACCTGTCATCCGCAGTGCTGCCATCTTAACGGGCCTAAACCTTAGTGCTACCAACTTAACCTCACTAGCGCGAGATTTGAATCGGTAAACAAATCCACGTGCTTTTTTGACAGCTGTCATCCGCCATCTTTAATCTATAGAGCACAGTGCTGCCCTCTTTAGCTACTTACCTTTGAAATGTGGTGGCGGATAATTTGAAAAAAATGCTTTTTGACAGCAGCCATCTTTAATCTAGAGAGCACCGTGCTGCCCTCTTTAGCTAGATACCTTTGAAATGTGGTGGCAGGCAATTCCACATGACAGCAGCCATCTTTAATCAAGAGAGCACCGTGCTGCCCTCTATGTGGTGGCGGCAATTTGAAAAATTCTACATGCTCTACAAACTCACGCGCTTTTTTGACAGCCGTCATCCGCCATCTTTAATCAACAGAGCACAGTGCTGCCCTCTTTAGCTAGATACCTTTGAAATGTGGTGGCGGCAAATTCCACGTGCTCTTGTTTGGCCACGTGCTTTTTTTGACAGCTGTCATCCGCCATCTTTAATCGACAGAGCACCGTGCTGCTATCATGCGGGCAATTTCGTCAGCTGTCATCCGCCATCTTTAAACCACAGAACACCGTGCTGCCCTCTTGCGTCAGCTGACATCCGCCATCTTTAAACTACAGAGCACCGTGCCGCATTCTTGCGAGCAATTTCGTCAGCTGTCATCCACCATCATTAAACTACAGAGCACCGTACCGCACTCTTGCGGGCAATTCCGTCAGCTGTCATCCACCATCTTTAATCAAGAGACCGCAGTGCCGCACTCTATGTGGTGGTGACAAATTCCACATTCGCCATCTGTAATCTACAGAGCGTGGCGGATAATTTGAAAAGCTGCCAAGAGAGCATCGTGTTGGTATCTTTATTCTTTGACATGTGGTGGCGGCAAATTCCACATCCGCCATCTGAGAGCACCGTGCTGCGCTCTTGATCGTAGTAGCGGACAATTTAAAAAGAACATGTCAAGGAATACCTTTGTTCTAAAAGAAAACAAGACTACGGTTCTGAACGGCTTGCGTAAGATAGCGATTGTTATAACCTCCTTTTCCCTGCTCTGTTAAGGCATAGCTTTATCGAACATACAACGCGATCTTACACATAAGACAGCATGCATATCACGTACCTGCAAGTTTAGACTTGAACACATAATACTGCTTATAGTTCGACGTTGTTGAACACTGCATTGCATGACTAGAATCGAGCACTGTTTAGAAAGAAAAAAAATATCTTCTTAGCATACTTACTAAGCTGCTCTTTTTCCTCTATCAAGCTACATCTCTATCGAACATGCATTGCAAAAGCAAGAGTATTGCAAGTTTAGACTTGAACACATGCTACCGTTTATAGTTCGATGTTGTTGAACATTGCATTGCTATCAAACACTGTTTAGAAAAAGAAAAAAATTCTCTTCTCAACATGAGCTAGACAATAACATACTTACGAATCTGCTCATCACCTTCTTTCTTGCTTTTCTTCTTTGAGTAATAAACGAAACTCTATCTCGCAAATAAGGAGCGGGAGGAAGGTACTACCTAACCTAAAATAAAAGAATATGCCAATTCTACATTATTTATTTACATCTTGTATGTACAAGTTTTATCTCGAATCATTTTACCCTAGTGATGTTTGCTTACTTCTCCCATTCTCGATGCAATTCTTGTATGTACAAGTTTAAACTTGCCGTATTACGCTCTCAGCGTACCTCTCCCTATCTTTATACAATATGTACAGTGAATTGTGATGTAAGACAGCGTAACGTGAGTACACACCTCTAGCATAATGTTTACACACATCTGCTTTATGTAAAGTAGTACCTATCAATACTACTATGCCCCCAGGCTAGAGTGTTGGTAGAATTTGGAATGACAAACCGTTTGCAATCATCACTATTAAGGGCTACCTTACTAATTAAATGAGTGTACAACTGGTGCTTCTTGCTTCTAATGACAGACATTTGCTTATGCAAAACAGGAGGATTACTTTTAATGCAATTGTTATAGTTTTCAAAACTTAGCTGATTCTGAACGACATTCTTTTTAACCCCCTTCATTCTCTTTATTTGTAGTTCATTTAAGAGTTTTATGCAATATGACTTGGATTTAGTACCTACAAATGAATCGATAATATTCCCAGCACATTCATCTTTCATTTTACCTAGAACCTTTTTGTTCACTAGCGGTAGATGATATTGATTATTTGCAGGATAGTTACTTGTATCAAACCTACCCAAGTCTGGCTTTATATCATTGTAATAGTCATCAGTTTTGATTTGATAAATAAACGAATCGGTATCTGTGTAGAGCAAATGCGCATTACGCGCGTACTTCCTCACCATATAATCGTAATGGAATTCATACATGAGTGTTTTAGCCAATTCAAGTACTGCAAAGCCGACGTAGGTAGTTTTGTCGTACTTAACCTTAACACGATTCATCTGTATAATAACTAAATTCTCATGTATGATGGTGCAGCTGTGGAAATTTGGTTTACTTATTAAATAGTTAGCACCATACCTTTTCTTAATATTTTCCCAGTTTGTAATCAATTTTACATCAACGCGTTTGTCAACATTTTCCATAGTCTTACCAAACACACCGTTATTCATGAGCTTGTAGAAATCTTTTTCAAACTCGTTAACCGCATTCGTTCTTAAATTATTGTTCAGATCGATATATGGCTTTAGCCACGGTGACTGATTAAATTCTAGTACGCGATGAATTTTGGATAACTTCAAACCATGCTGCAAACACTGTTTTAATTTTCGGTAATGAATGATATACTTAGATTTATCACACAAGTTAGCAATTAGCATTTTCGTCGTTGATGCGATGTACGGGGACTTCACATTTTCAGGGCAGAAAGGTAAGTCATTATGAGAAGTGTGTAACTCTTTAGGATACTGTAAGTCAACTTCGAGGAAATAGCCTTTATCAGCTTCATCGCCTAGGGCGTGCAGCTGTAAAGCATCAATTTCGCACTGCGTTAGCCAGCGGAAACCACTCACCGGTAGAAGCTGACTCATCGCCCAACCATACTGATTATTAGCATCGAGATAAACGATATACTGAGATTCCTGACTAGAATCGAAACTCGGCATGTACTTATTATTTGCTTTAGAATACCGCCCGCTGCACTGACTTAGACCGCCTCGAATAGATGATTTTATAAAGTGCACCATATCAATATCGGTTAGCAGTTCCAAATTCACCTGCGTGTATTTTAACATCGCATCCCAACTTAACCCAGGCGCAGTAAAATACTGACATGGGTCAAGGCTGTAGGTTTTCTTGCAAACACAGCGAAAATTTTCAAAAACATCAGCTAACAAAAGTACATCCGTCTTTAAATATAAATCGGAGTATTCACCCAGCGTTTGAATGTGGAACTGCTCCCAGATATGCTGTGCATGTAAATAGTCATCATCACTAATATCTGCTGAATTCAGCGAGCTGTAAAAGGATTGTTTCGATGGTAAGGCACGTTCTTCGAGGCGTTCTAAGCAGTCAAGATATTCATAACAAAAAAAAAACCCTTACGCCGAAGTAAATTAAACTGCGCTTCTTCAGGAAAAACGCGTCGAATTTCCGTAAATTGTTCTGGCTGTAAATGACTAGAAAGTTTATCGAGGCTACTCGCCATAAAGCGAAACGAGTCAAGGAATCTCAGTTTTATAGAATGCTCCGCATCTACTTTTACAGACTTTGCAAACGCAATGTACCGCTCTTTATTCTGAGGGATTATATCTACTTTTTCATCTGAAGCTCCAAATTGTGAAATGATGAAATGTGAGTCGTAACCAGATAAGTTATGAAAAATTACAGGGATAAATTTAGGAACTCTGTACTTAAGATTACAGCTATAATGAGCGGCACATCTGTAGAAACCAGTTAAATGATCATGATCAAAAACTTTAGGGTCATTTTCGGAAAATTCCCCATCACTAATGCTACACTTTGTAGCACGTTCATGATCATTTAACTGAATTTCGGTGAGTGGCTTCATAGGAATATTACTATTTAGAATACGACCAAGACGAACTGCATCACTTTCAAGTTTTTCTAAAAATACTTTAGCAGCATCAGTCCTCGATACAGCTCTAACTTGTTAAGCGTACTATCATAACTACACTTGATGTAATACGCGAAACTATACGGGACATGCATGTGCGTAGTATTAGTGAAAGTGTTGTCAGGATTAGGTAAGCATGTGTTGCATGGCGTGAGGATGGCTTCAAAGTCTGCATAAATCACGAAAGGTACCCACACCTGCTTGTGAACATTAGTAAATTTTAAAACATTATTGCCTGCAGTAGGTATCTCTGTACGTACATGATTACAGTCATTCTTGGAATGCTTCGTTAACTGATCTTCAGTTCTAAAATACTGCAAGCATCCATCACATAGCCACTTTTTGTTACACCTGTTTGACAACTGACTACCAACAAGTCTACTCAGATTTTTAATCCAGCAAAAGTGGCTATTTTCACTGTTTTCAATATAGAGTAAGTTAACATGAGTACTCTTCTTATGACATGTATAATACAGAGGACCTACTACAGACTTTTTCTCTACACCATACACATTAATGCTAATGTTATTTAGTTCTTCAAAGCGCTTAATATCCTTTAACTGCACAGGAAATTCTATACTATCGAAATTTAGCTGCGTTGAATAGTGTGGATACGATGATGTTCTATTCGCTACATTCCGTTTCACAGGATTTAAAGCCGACATCACCGCCCATGCAAAACATGCCTCGTCATTGTTTTGGATGTTTACAACAGCTTCTTTTCGCTGAATCCATGTCGGCAGCTCGATGTACGATGAACCTCTCATGGGATTGTACTTAATTAATTTAATTTCGTGTGGCTATTTCTAGCCGAGTGCAGCCCTTGTAAGGCAGACCCTCCGATGAGGGTGGGCAGCATCTGCCATTTGTAGGTAACTGCGTGTTATTGTGGTGGAGGATAGTGTTATGTGTGGTGTGTGAGTTGCAGGAATGTTGGGGACAGCACAAACACCCAGCCCCCGGGCCATTGGAATTAACCAATGAAGGTTAAAATCCCCGACCCGGCCGAGAATCGAACCCGGGACCCTCTGAACCGAAGGTCAGTACGCTGACCATTCAGCCAACGAGTCGGACATGGGATTGTACTTATTGATGTTAACTTCTAGATACATTATTTCAACTAAAGCCCACCCTGATTCCTTTTCCTGAAATTCCTCGCTCTTAGTTGAAATAATGTTAGAGACATCCCTAAGTACATCACCAAAATTAGTCGACTCACTTATGACAAAATTCTTCGTATTAAATGATTTAATGTCCGTTATTTCGGATTCATCCGTGCTTTTAATGTACAAGGCGAAAAGTTCAAAATTAACTTTAAATAAATTATGATTAGACAAAGATTTAGCAAGAAGCTGTTGTACATCCGGTTGAACACAATTTAAAAAGTTTGAAGTGCTCTGAAACTTTTGACTGGTGCGAATTCTGTAACTAGAAATCCTACTTTTAAATGCTTTGTTAATTTCCTCGATGTTTGCGTTACTACCACTTCTACACGCATTATTTTTATGTGCATTACTCCGTAAGTGTCCCTGAAAATGTGAAGATGGTACATCAGTGTTACAGTGCTCGCAGTGAATAGTTTGAAGTTCATGATTTTTTCTAGGTTTTTTACTACTAGTACTTTCTACAGCTACATCCGTTTTTTTACGCTTTTCTCCTATTACCTGAGAGCGAGTAGATACCTGATGTGCTTCTACTAAGTGAGCCTCGTATCGCTCTACGTTAGCGAAATACACACCACAAACTTCACATAAAGCAGATGTTATGCTAGGGTGTTTTGATTTTATATGGCGCATAAAGTTATCTCGCCTTGCGAACGTAACGTTGCACTGCCCACAGGAAAACGTATCAGATGCATCACGATGTTTCGATTTTACATGATGTGTGAGGATGTCACGTCTTCTGAACGTTTCATTACACTGCGAGCAGGGAAACATCTGAAAAGAGAACAACCAATAGAGATTAGCCTAAAGTTGCGATGTTCAACGTATAGAGGTCGGACATGGCTGTAAGTTTGAAAATGTAAGATTAACCTCTTCTACAGCATGAAAGATTGAAGAGAACAACTATTTATCAATAGACTAAAGTTGCGATGTTCGGAAGAAACCAAGTTTCAATCTATAGAGGTCAAACATGGTTGCGAGTTTGAAATTGTAAGATTAACCTCTTCTACAGCATGAAAGATTGAAGAGAACAACTATTTATCAATAGACTAAAGTTGCGATGTTCGAAAGAAACCAAGTTTCAACCTATAGAGGTCGGACATTGCTGTGAGTTTGAAATTATAAGATTAACCTCTTCTACAGCATAAAACATTGAAGAGAACGACTATTTATCAATAGACTAAAGTTACGATGTTCGGAAGAAACCAAGTTTCAACCTATAGAGGTCAGACATTGCTGTAAGTTTGAAATTATAAGATTAACCTCTTCTACAGCATGAGGATTGAAGAGAACAACTATTCATCAATGGACTAAAGTTACGATGTTCGGAAGAAACCAAGTTTCAACCTATAGAGGCCGGACATTGCTGTGAGTTTGAAATTATAAGATTAACCTCTTCTATGACATGCAGATTAAAGAAAATAACTATTTATCAATGGACTAAATTTACGATGTTCGGAAGAAACCAAGTTTCAACGTATAGAGGTCGGACATGGTTGTGAGTTTGAAATTATAAGATTAACCTCGTCTGTAGCATGAGGATTGAAGAGAACAACTATTTATGATTAGCTTAAAGTTACGATGTTCGGAAGAAACCGAGTTTCAACGTATAGAGGTAGGACATCGCTGTGAGTTTGAAATTATAAGATTAACCTCTTCTATGACATGCAGATTAAAGAAAATAACTATTTATCAATAGACTAAAGTTACAATGTTTTAGAAGAAACCAAGTTTCAGCCTGTTGAGGTCAGACATAGCTATGTGTGTTTGAAATTATAAAATTAACCTCGTCTATAGCATGTGGATTGAAGAGAACGACTATTTATCAATAGACTAAAGTTACGATGTTCGGAAAAAACCAAGTTTCAACGTATAGAGGTCGGACATTGCTGTGAGTTTGAAATTATAAGATTAACCTCGTCTATAGCATGAGGATTGAAGAGAACAACTATTTATGATTAGCTTAAAGTTACGATGTTCGGAAGAAACCAAGTTTCAACGTATAGGGGTCAGACATACCTTAAAATCTTCGCGCTGCAAACTGTTACTCGGATGAATAAAATGCGCGCGTTCAAGCCTGAAACTCGAATGATAATATTCTGGTCGTACCTAAAAAAGAAGAAACATATATGAATGTAGTGTAGGGTACATCAGCTAGCCTTGCTATCTTTACAACTCAATTTCGAAAACATACCTTAAAAATGCACGTGCTGCAGACTGTTACTCGGATGAATAAAATGCGTACTTTCAAGCCTGTAACTCGAATGATAATATTCTAGTTGTACCTAAAAAGAAAAGAACAAACATATATGAATGTAGTGTAGGGTACATCAGCTAGCCTAGCTATCTTTACAACTCAAAGTTCGAAAACATACCTTAAAAATGCACGTGCTGCAGACTGTTACTCGGATGAATAAAATGCGTACTTTCAAGCCTGTAACTCGAATGATAATATTCTAGTTCTACCTAAAAAGAAAAGAACGAACATATATGAATGTAGATGTTTATTACCTAGCGTAGAAGTTGCTTGGCAAACAGTAACTAACAGTTCAGGCTTATCTTAAGCTGAAGGCTGAAGAATAATATTCACAGCGGACAGTACTTAGACGGGAGATGTGCACGTAATAAACACATACAAAGAACTGTGAGCGCTTCACGCAGACTGCAGCGAGTAAATATGCTCCTTGTTACCAGGCGGATATCAAGAATTGCAGACGTTTGCAGTACAGTTAGAACGAAATGTTTATGCAACAAGAGCTCTCCTGAGGGTCTTACGCTGAGTTCTGCAGGCTGACGTATTTAAGCCGGGATCGAACCTGCTGTTGATGCCGAGGTGTCAGAATTTAAGAGTTCTGCAGCGGATCGAGCCTTGGAAAGTTAGCGCGCGATCCTCGACCTCTGGACTTAAACGGGAGGGTACTAAGCTACATCCGCGGTATTCCTTACCTGTAGGCACTTAAAGGTATTGAGCTAAAACTACATTTAGCAAGATCATGTAATTACACGTTATGACGATCGCGCAGGTCCCTCGCCTAGCATTTGCTATTTTTTACGGCTTCCGACATTAGGAGTTCGAACCCGCTATCTCCCGAAGTAGCGAGAATGATTGGGGGTACAGGAGTGTTGAGGGTGATTCATTCGTCGGATGGAGGCGATCCTACTGTTGCATATTACATTCTCAGGTAGTTTCGAGGGCGTGCAAAAAGCCAGCATTAAGTAAGGGCTGTTGATGGGGACGTTAAACTTTGTACAGGCTCCTTCGAAAATGATTGTGAGTACAAGATGTTGATGGTGATTCATCTGTCGGATGGAGGCGATAAGCTGTGTGAAGGCTTCTTCGGTAGGAGTAGGCTATGTGCCGGCACCGAGTTTTACCCTCTCCCTACTATTGTATATTACATTCTTAGGTAGTTTCGAGGGCGTGCAAAAAGCCAGCATTAAGTAAGGGCTGTTGATGGGGACGTTAAACCTTGTACAGGCTCCTTCGAAAATGATTGTGAGTATAAAATGTTGATGGTGATTCATCTGTCGGATGGAGGTGATAAGCTGTATGCAGGCTCTTTCGGCAGGAGTAGGCTATGTACCGGCACCGGGTTTTACCCTCTCCCTACTGTAGTATATTACATTCTTAGGTAGTTTCGAGGGTGTGCAAAAGCCAGCATTAAGTAAGGCCTGTTGATGGGGACGTTAAACCTTGTGCAGGCTTCCCCGAAACTGATTGTGAGTACAAGATGTTGATGGTGATTCATCTGTCGGATGGAGGCGTTAAGCCTTGTGCAGGCTTCTTCGGTAGGAGTAGGCTATGTGCCGGCGCCGGGTTTTACCCTCTCCCTACGGTAGTATATTACAAGGCAGTTTCGAGGGTGTGCAAAAAGCCAGCATTAAGTAAGGGCTGTTGATGGGGGGGTGTTAAACCTTGTACAGGCTCCTTCAACAGGAGTAGCCTATATGCCGGCGCCGTGCAGGCTCTTTCGATAGGAGTGGGCTATGTGCTGGTACTGGGTTTTAACCTCTCCGTACAATCATAATATTTTATGTTAGGAACTTACACCAGCTAAATGCTACACGGTTAAGAAAACGTTCCGCGAGTTACAAGTGGCTTATCAGCACGCAGTGTCTTCGTTCAAGGTTACTACAGCTGGAAGCCGAGTGTACAATTTCAGTCAACGCATGGATTCCGCACTTCGCTCTGACTGACTGCGCCGATACAACGTCAAAGATAGTGTTCTATGCGGTAGAACAAAAAATGTAACCCATAGCCTATTCCTAAAGCTTTAGACTGTAAATGTTTGGAGCTCCTGTTTTTACAGCTAGATGTGGTTCCTAACGTAGCAGGGCCGGGATTAAAAATATATTTTACAGCCGAGTGCCTCCTCCTGACGCAAGAGTTTAAATAGCAAGAATCTGTTTTACGGCCGGTTGCCCTTCCTGACGCCAGATTTTAAATCACAAGAATCTGTTTTACAACTGGATGCCCTTCTAGGATTTTAAAAAGCAGTATCTAGCCTCTTACATCATACACTATTGTTTTACGGTACGGCCGGTTGCCCTTCCTGACACAAGAATCTGTTTTACAACTGGTTGCCCTTCCTGACACAAAACTAGCAGTATCTAGCCTCTTACATCATACACTATTGTTTTCGACCGGTTGCCTTTCCTAACGTCAAAGAACTGGGATTAAGAATCTGTTTTACAACTAGTTGCCCTTTCTAACACGAGAATCGGGGTTTTACAGCTAGATGCTCTTCTTAGATTTTAAAAAGCAGTATCTAGTCTCTTACATCATACACTATTGTTTTACGGTACGGCCGGTTGCCCTTCCTGACACAAGAATCTGTTTTACAACTGGATGCCCTTCTAGGATTTTAAATAGCTGTATCTAGCCTCTTACATCATACACTATTGTTTTACGGTACGGTCGGTTGCCCTTCCTGACGTGAGATTTTAAATCACAAGAATTTGTTTTACAACTGGATGCCCTTCTAGGATTTTAAAAAGCAGTATCTAGCCTCTTACATCATACACTATTGTTTTACGGTCGGTCGCCCTTCCTGACGTCAAAGAACTGGGATTAAGAATCTGTTTTACAACTAGATGCTCTTTTTAACACGAGAATCGGGGTTTTACAGCTAGATGCTCTTCTTAGAATTTTAAAAAGCAGTATCTAGCCTCTTACATCATACACTATTGTTTTACGGTACGGCCGGTTGCCCTTCCTGATGCTGAAAGACCAGGATTTAGCCAGTTACCCTTCCTGATGTAACAAGACTAGGATTTATTTTTAGACTGCACTTGGCTAGAAATAGCTACACGAAATTATTATATAGAAAGAGAATTGCCGGCTCCTACGGTTTGGTTTAGTGTGCTTGCCTCTCACCCGGCAGTCTCGGGTTCGATTCTCTTGGGATTAAAAATATGTTTTACAGCCGAGTGCCCCCTCCTGACGCAAGAGTTTAAATCACAAGAATCTGTTGTACAGCCGATTGCCCTTCCTGACGCTGAAAGACCAGGATTTAGCCAGTTACCCTTCCTGATGTAACAAGACTAGGATTTATTTTTAGACTGCACTTGGCTAGAAATAGCCACACGAAATTATTATATAGAAAGAGAATTGCTGGCTCCTACGGTTTGGTTTAGTGTGCCTGCCTCTCACCCGGCAGTCTCGGGTTCGATTCTCTTAGAACGAAGGTGCACTCCGAACACATCATTCAATGTTCTGATCATATGTTGTATCGATTATATTCTTAATCACTTCTTTTGTAATATAATCTTCAAGTATTCGATAAAGCTATGCCTTAACAGAGCAGGGAAAAGGAGGTTAACACAATCGCTATCTTACGCAAGCCGTTCAGAACTGTAGTCTTTTCTTCTCCTAGAACAAAGGTATTCCTTGACATGTTCTTTTTAAATTGTCCGCTACTACGATCAAGAGCGCAGCACGGTGCTCTCAGATGGCGGATGTGGAATTTGCCGCCACCACATGTCAAAGAATAAAGATACCAACACGATGCTCTCTTGGCAGCTTTTCAAATTATCCGCCACCACAGAGTGCAGCGCGACGCTCTGTAGATTAAAGATGGCGAATGTGGAATTTGTCACCACCACATAGAGTGCGGCACTGCGGTCTCTTGATTAAAGATGGTGGATGACAGCTGACGGAATTGCCCGCAAGAGTGCGGTACGGTGCTCTGTAGTTTAATGATGGTGGATGACAGCTGACGAAATTGCTCGCAAGAATGCGGCACGGTGCTCTGTAGTTTAAAGATGGCGGATGTCAGCTGACGCAAGAGGGCAGCACGGTGTTCTGTGGTTTAAAGATGGCGGATGACAGCTGACGAAATTGCCCGCATGATAGCAGCACGGTGCTCTGTCGATTAAAGATGGCGGATGACAGCTGTCAAAAAAAAGCACGTGGCCAAACAAGAGCACGTGGAATTTGCCGCCACCACATTTCAAAGGTATCTAGCTAAAGAGGGCAGCACTGTGCTCTGTTGATTAAAGATGGCGGATGACGGCTGTCAAAAAAGCGCGTGAGTTTGTTTCCAAACAAGAGCATGTAGAATTTTTCAAATTGCCGCCACCACATAGAGGGCAGCACGGTGCTCTCTTGATTAAAGATGGCTGCTGTCATGTGGAATTGCCTGCCACCACATTTCAAAGGTATCTAGCTAAAGAGGGCAGCACGGTGCTCTCTGGATTAAAGATGGCTGCTGTCAAAAAGCATTTTTTCAAATTATCCGCCACCACATTTCAAAGGTAAGTAGCTAAAGAGGGCGGCACTGTGCTCTATAGATTAAAGATGGCGGATGACAGCTGTCAAAAAAGCACGTGGATTTGTTTACCGATTCAAATCTCGCGCTAGTGAGGTTAAGTTGGTAGCACTAAGGTTTAGGCCCGTTAAGATGGCAGCACTGCCGATGACAGGTGACGAATTTGCAGCTACTGCGATAAAGAGGGCAGCACAGTGCTCTGTGGTTTAAAGATGGCGGATGACAGCTGTCAAAAAAGCACGTGGATTTGTTTACCTATCCAAATCTTGCGCTAGTTAGGTTAAGTTGGTACTGCTGAGGTTTAGGCCCGTCAAGATGGCAGTACTGAGGTTAGCGATGCGTTGTTGTCTGTCAAAAAGCACGTGGCTGTCAAAAACACGTGGATTTGTTTACCAATTCAAATCTTGCGCTAGTTAGGTTAAGTTGGTACCACTGAGGTTTAGGTCCGTCAAGATGGCAGCAGTGAGGTTAGCGATGCATTGTTGTCGATGACAGCTGTCAAAAAGCACGTGGCTTTGTTTACAAATTAAAATTTCCTGCGGGAGGTGGAGGAGGCCTCTGGGAAGGCCCCTCGGGAGGTGGAGGAGGCCTCTGGGAGGGCCCCCCGTGAGGCGGAGGCGGAGGGGGCCTCTGGGAGGGCCTCCCGTGAGGCGGAGGCGGAGGGGCCCCTGGGAGCTCTGAGGCGGAGGCGGCCCCCGAACCATCCAATTATACTACTTAGATTATCTTGTAAAACGCACATTTACAAAAGGTTATGAAATCATGAAGAAATAAGAAATAATATTTATTTAGGTTTATTGCATGATTTGAGACAGATGAAAACTGACTTCTGGAAAACTATGATATTATTAACCATGATAGACCTAACTGTATGTCTATCAGCAGTATCTTATCATTTTGTTACAATCTGATAACTCATACATGAGTAAATGAAGAGTTGGAGTTGTAGATTTAAATGTACTGTATGATGTCATCCCGAGTTGTTGCATTGTAATGTTATTGTCTAACATTTCAGAAGGCAAGAAGGCCAGAATAACCTTTTAGTACTTCAAGGATAGAGAATTTGCAGATGATTTACTACCAAGTGTAATGTCAAATTTTGGGGTCATGTGTTTCATGATATAAATAATTCTGAATGATAGATATTTATTTTTATTTTAAGGACATTAACACATAATCTGTCATGTAGTTACTTGAATGGTTACTGTATGTTTATTAAGTGTCTTTAGTTTATATTTCAATGATTGTGTATAGGATAACATTTTGTACTGTGGCAGTTACAAATTTATGTTCATTTTTGAACCAAAAGAATTGAGTTCTGAGTTATAGTACAAAACCTACTGTCCAAGTACATGGGCTTAGTATATTTTTTTTGCAAGTGGTTTAATGTTGCACTAACACATAGATGGTTTTTGGCAACGCAAGGATGGCAAAATGGCAATTATGGGTTTAATTAGAGGTACAGCCTCAGCATTTTGCCTGGTATGATAATGGGAAACCAGGGCTGCTGGGAGTAGTATTTGAACCCAGCTTCTCCTGAATACATGATGACATTGTGTAGCCAAGTCGCTCAGTTGACCTCATTTTGTGGATAATTTAGATATGATGTTGCATAGTTGAGGAGGCTGATAAGGAATACCATCCTTTGAGGAGGTTGCTGAAAAGTGTCTGCTTTGTAATGAAGAACTAATACCACTTTTGCAAGAAGTTTATAACTAGAGTTTAAAAGTTTATTGCTACTGCTCTTTCTTGGGATTATCTGAATCATCTGGATATATTTTACTGCAAATTGATTCATGATGTATTGTCAGTGTAGTCTTTACATGGTGTGTTTTGTCTGCATTTAGCACTGATACAACATTACTGGCCAGAGAAATTGCTGAGAAGGAACCTCTGATAACTGAAAGAGTATTTTCCCAATTGGTGGGATCACTGGACAGACTTCAAGCTAGATTAATAGCTGATGGTAATGTGCAACAATATTCAAAATTTAAGACACTAAGAGCCCACCTGCTTCCACTTACAAATGTTGCTTTTGACAAGCAAGGGAAAAAGTAAGTACGTTTTACTGTTGTACAATTCCTTTGATGTGCACACTGAATTTTCATTTCTAAAATGCATGGGTAACAGACCACTATGTTAGCTTCAGACTCAATCCAAGTTCTCTTTCTTTTTCTTGCTGTTGGTTTTATATCTCTCCAATTCAAAATGGTCTTATGGCGATGATGGGATAAGACAGGGTTAGGACTTGGAATGAAGAAAGTGTGGCCTCAGTTATGGTACTGCCCCAGCATTTGCCTGGTGTGAAAATGGGAAACCACAGAAAATAATCTTCAGGGCTGCCAATAGTGGGGTTTGAACTAATTATCTCCTAATTGCAAGCTAACAGCTATATGGCCCGAAGCCTGCAATCAGCTCATTTGTTACTCAATGTAAGTCTACAGATTACTAGTCAGCTTTACTAATCCACTATGTATCCAGAAAGTGATCTAGCAGTTCAACTCAAAGTAGAGAAAGCTGTACAACTCAGACTGGTGGAAATTTGATGTCAAGTCCGAAGCTAATGAAGTACCTTCAATGCACTGGGAATACGTAAAGGGAATACAATATTTTGGTAAAATGCAAATACATGAAGTGAGCTAATGCAGTAAACTAATGCAGTATGCATTGTTAATATGTTCACGGTAAATAAAAATGTAAAGAGACTCTGGGATGGGTTTAAAGCCATTGTTGAGGAATGTGAAAATAGGTTTGTACCTTTAAAGGTGGTAAGGAATGGTGAAGATCCACTATATTATAATAGAGAAGTAATGAGACTACGAAGGAGGTGCAGGTTGGAAAGAAATAGACTTAGAAATGGCTGTGGAAGTAAGGAGAAATTCAAGAAACTTACTAGGAAATTGAATCCTGCAAAGAAGGATAACATGATGGCAAGCATAATTGGCAGCCATACAAATTTTAGTGAAAAATGGAAGAGTATGAATAGGTACTTTAAGGCAGAAACAGGTTCCAAGAAGGATATTCCAGGAATCATTAATGAGCAAGGGGAGTGTGTATGCAAGGATCTTCAAAAGGTAGAAGTATTGTCAGCAGTATGTAAAGATTATTGGTTACAAGGGAATGTCCAGATAGAGGAGGTGACTAATACTAAAGAAGTATTAAAATTTACCTATGACAACAATTACATTTACAGTAAGATACTAAACTTAAAAACTAGAAAAGCAGCTGGAATTGATTAGGTTTTGGGGGATATACTAAAGACAATGGGTTGGGATATTGTACCATATCTGAAGTACTTATTTGATTATTGTTTGCATGAAGGATCTATACCAAATGAATGCAGAGTTGCTATAGTAGCCCCTGTGTGTAAAGGAAAGGGTAAACAAATTTAAATTTTGTGTGGCTATTACTTGCCGATTGCAGCCCTTGGAAGGCAGACCCTCCCATGAGGGTGGGCGGCATCTGCCATGTGTAGGTAACTGCGTGTTCTTGTGGTTGAGGATAGTGTTATGTGTGTGTGTGTGAGTTGCAGGGATGTTGGGGACATCACAGACACCCACCCCCCGGGCCATTGGAATTAACCAATTAAGGTTAAAATCCCCGACCTGGCCGGGAATCGAACCCGGGACCCTCTGCACTGAAGGCCAGTACGCTGTCCATTCAGCCAACGAGTCGGATTAAAGCAAAGGTTGATAGACATAAAACTGAAAATTACAGGCCAGTCAGTTTGACGTGCATTGCATGTAAACTTTGGGAAAGCATTCTTTCTGATTATGTAAGACATGTTTGCAAAATGTTTGATAGAAGGCAGTTTGGGTTTAGGAAAGGTTATTCCACTGAAGCTCAACCTGTAGGATTCCAGCAAGTTATAGCAGATATCCTGTATTCAGGAGGTCAAATGAACTGTATAGCGACTTACCTATCTAAGGCATTTGATAGGGTAGATCATGGGAGACTACTGGCAAAAATGAGTGCAGTTGGACGTGACAAAAATGTGACTGCAAAATGACCTTGATGATGTGAGATGGACAGTAGGCAATGGCGTGATGATAACTGGGGTTAAAAGTCAGGTTGTGAGTTTCACAAATAGGAAAAGTCCTCTCAGTTTTAATTACTGCGTTGATGGGGTGAAAGTTCCCTTTGGAGGTCATTGTAAATCCCTAGGTCTTAATATAAGGAAAGATCTTCATTACGCTAATCACATAAATATGATTGTAAATAAAGGGTACAGATCTCTGCACATAGTTATGAGGGTATTTAAGGGTTGTAGTAAGGATGTAAAGGAGAGGGCATATAAGTCTCTGGTAAGACCCCAACTAGAGTATGGTTCCAGTGTACGAGTATGGGACCCTCACCAGGATTACTTGATTCAAGAACTGGAAAAAATCCAAAGAAAAGCAGCTTGATTTGTCCTGGGTAATTTCTGACAAAAGAGTAGCATTACAAAAATGTTGCATAGTTTGGGCTGGGAAGACTTGTTAGAAAGGAGACGAGCTGCTCGTCTAACTAGTATGTCTCACTTAGTTTACAAAAGGAGTAGGCCCTATATTTATTACCCCACCTATTCAATACAATTAATACCACGTTAAAGTTTCGCCCTTCTTTTATTGGGCATCATCAGCCTTATTTAATCTTAACATTAATTTAATTTAATTAATTTAATCTATTAATTTATCTATTTATCTGTTTATTTATTAATTTAATCTTAAGATTAAATAAAAGAAGGGTGAAACATGTCCCCTTAAAATTTAGAATCTCTATGTTTATATAACCACATAACGTGGTATTAATTGTATTGAATAGGTGGGTTAATAAATATACTCCTTTTGTAAACTAGGTGAGATCGCTGTTTTCAATACGGAACAAAAATGAGGGGATGGTTTATAAGTAGTGTGTTCCGAGCTGTCAGTGGAGAGATGGCGTGAGAGGACCTCAGTAGATGAATAAGTTTGAGTGGTGTCTTTAAAAGTAGGAATCTATGTATATAAAATAACTTGTCTTGACTGACTGACTGACTGACTGACTGACCGACTGACTGATTCATCATCACCGAGCCAAAACTACTGGACATAAAGAAATTAAATTTTGGGGATTCATTCATATTAAGATGTATGTGCTCGCTAAGGGAGGATTTTTGGATATTCCATCGGTAAGGGGGTGAAAAGGGGGGTGAATTTTAAGAATGAGGATATCTATATCTCAAAAACTTAAAAGTTTATTGACATAAAAATTGGCATTTGGAATCTCCTTTAAAAATACAGAAACACGTATTTTTTTGTTTTCAGAAAATCCCATTAAGGGGGGGTGAAAAAGGGGGAAAATGGGTTGAACACCTTTTAGAAGGAGACATATCTAAAAGACTGAAGATGTTACAGACACGAAAATTGAAATTTGGAATCTCCTTTGAATATAAAGGAACAGGTATTTTTGGATAATCCGATGAATAGGGAATGAACGGAAGTGACAAATGGGGTGAAATTTTAAAAAGACTGTATCTGCAAATTATCTCAGACACATAACACATTACAGATTTGAAAACTGGTGTTTGGAATTTCCTGTAAATATAAAGAAACATCAACATTTTTTCTGAAAATCCACTTAAGGGGAACTAAAAAAGGGGGTGAATTTTTAAAATGAGCGTATCTACAGTATATCTAAAAAACTTAACCTGTTGTAGATGTGAAAATTGGTATTTGGAATCTCCTTTAAAAACAAGGAAACATGTATTCTTTGGTTTTTGGAAAAACCCTTAACCGGAGGGGCGGGTGAAATAATTGGAAAATTAGTTGAATTTTTTGTATGAGAATGTGTATATATATATATATATATATAAAACAAAAAAACTAAAAATGTTACAGACGTGAAAACTGGTATTTGGAATCTTCTTTAAAAATAAGGAAACACGCATTTGGTGGGGGGAATTAACTTGGTAGGGGGTGTGGGTGAAAACCGAGATGAATTCCTTTTACGAGGATACATATATCTCAAAAACTGAAGATGTTACAGTCATGATAATTGCTATTTGGAAGCTCTGTTCAAGAAACGGGTACTGTTTGTTTTTGGAAAATTCACTTGAGTGGGGAGTGTTAAAGGAAGTAAGAAAATTGAATTCTTTTTCTGTAGAAACCTATATCTCAAAACTGAAGGTTATAGACGTGAAAATTGGTATTTGGAATATCCTTTAAAAATAAAGAAACACGCGTTTTTTGGGTGGGGAGAAACAAACTTATTGGGCGGGGGTGGAGTGAAAAAAAGAGTTGAATTCTTTTCATGAGGTACTTATATCTCAAAAACTGACGATGTTTCAGACATGAAAATTTGTATTTCGAATTTTCTTTCAAAGTAAAGAAATACGTAATCTTTTGTCTTTGGAAAATCCGCTTAAGGGGGATGAATTTGGTAATTGAAAAATTAGTTGAATACTTTGTATGAGGGTACTTATATCTCAAAAACTAAAGATGTTACAGACGTGAAAATTAGTATTTGGAATCTCCTTTAAAAATAAAGAAACACGTATTTTCTCTGGGAAAGCCACTTTGGGGTGGGGGCGGTGAAAACGGAATTCAAGTCTGAAGATGTTACAGTTGTGATAATTGGCATTTGAAAGCTCCGTTATAAATAAAGAAACAATGTTTTTTTTTGTTTTCAGAAAATTCACTTGGGGGAGGGGTGAAAGGAAGTGAAAAAAAATTCTTTTTATGGAGAAACTTATATCTCAAAAACTTAAGGTTACACACATGAAAATTTCTAATTGGAATCACCTTAAAAAGTAAAGAAACATGCATTTTTTGGAGGGGGGTATCAACTTAATGGGCTGGGGTGAAAAAGGAGTTGAATTCCCTTTATGAGGATACTTATATCTCAAAAACTGAAGATGTTAGAGGCATATTTGGAATCTTCTTTCAAAGTAAAGAAACACACGTTCTTTTGGCTTCGGAAAATCCACTTAAGGGGGGGTGAATGAATTGAAAAATTAGTTGAATTCTTTGTGTGAGGATACTTATATCTCAAAAACTAAAGATGTTGAAGACGTGATAATTGGTATTCAGAATCTCCTTTATAAATAAAGAAACATGCACTTTTGGGGAGGGGGAGTCAACTTAATGGGTAGGAAGGGGATGAAAAAGGGGTTGAATTACTTTTATGACTTTGCTTATATCTCAAAACTGGAAGATGTTACAGACGTGAAAATTGGTATTTGGAATCTCCTTTAAAAATGAAGAAACACGCATTTGTTTTTTTCGGAAAATCGACGTAAGGGGTGTGGGGTTGAAAATAAGTAAATAAGGAGTTGAAATATGTTTATGAGGATACTTCATCTTAAAAACTGAAGCTGTTACAGACATGAAAGTTGGTATTTCGAATTTCCTTTCAAAATAAAGAACACGTATCTTTTGTTTTTGGAAAGTCCACTTAAGGCGGGAGAGGGGTTGAAAGAAGTGAAGAGGAAGAAGTTGAATTATTCTTATGAGTATACATTTATCTCAAAAACTGAAGGTGTTACGGATGTACAGGCATGAAAACTGTTTCTCACATGTACTGTTCTACGTCACATGGTCGTCTTAGCCCCAAAAAGTAATACCACAAGCATGGTTTACAAAGAATTTCTGGGGTAAATGAAACTCAATTTTTGGGTGAGTGTTTATACTTTAGGAATTTTCAGATACCGGTAATGTCTTTGTACAATGACGAGGAACGATTGCTTTGATCAAATTACAAAATCCACGTGAGTATGAATATAAAGTTGGAATTCAAGAGGACAAATTTAGGCAAATATTCGTTTATAGGAAGGGGAGTTAGGGATTGGAATAACTTATTACCAAGGGAGATGTTCAATAAATTTCCAATTTTTTTGCAATCATTTAAGAAAAGGCTAGGAAAACAACAGATAGCGAATCTGCCACCTGGGTGACTGCCCTAAATGCAGATCAGTAGTGATTGATTGATGAGGAAAGCTATTTCACCAGAGTGTGCCGGAGTGGAGTGAGCATTGACATGACCAATGCAGCTGAATTGCAGGGTATGTAGTGGTTATATAAAGTAATGACTGCTACTTTGGAAGAAAAATGAAAATCAGATGATTGGACAATCGGACAATTATTTGAGAAGGGTAACAAACGGAAATGTAACTAATGGGTTATCACACTTTAGTCTCATGGGCTGCAGATTATGAATAAAATCATTGAACACTGATGAAGAACTTTTGTTGAAGAATAGCTTGAACAGGAACAATATGGGTTCAGAACTTAACAGACTTAACTGTTATTATTAGCCCATCCACAGTTTGCTTTACATTGCACTGACACAGGTAGGTCTTATGGCGACGATGGGATAGGAAAGGGCTAGGAGTGAAGGAAGTGGCCGTGGCCTTAATTAAGGTACAGCCCCAGCATTTGTCTGGTGTGAAAATGAGAAACCACGGTAAACCATCTTCAGAGTTGTCGACAGTGGGGTTCGAACCTATTATCTCCCGAATGTAAGCTCACAGATGCTTGATCCTAAATGCACGACCAATTCGTCCGGTGTTGTGGTTAGAATGGTCATGGAGGAACATGGTAGGAGAAAAACAACATCCCACTCTGGAACTGGGAGGTGATTGGACTGCTGTTCGGTGCTCAAGAAATAGCATCTAAAATCTGCGTGAACTTTTTTTTTTCAACGTTTTAGCATTAATATTTTGGGACTAGAAGACATTGCTGCCAGTTTTCTCAGGGGTTGTCTCCAAATTGTCAATCACCATTCAAACAGTACAACAAATATACACTGACTGACAGAGCAAATGCTACACCAAGAAGGAGTGGTTCGAAAGGGATGAAAGTTGGGGAAAAAACAGAGACGGCACGGACGAATAATTGATGTTTATTTCAAACCGATATGCAGGTTACACAATGCGCACGGCATCGACTCAGTAGGATGTAGGACCACCGCGAGCGGGGATGCACGCAGAAACACGTCGAGGTACAGAGTCAATAAGAGTGTGGATGTTGTCCTGAGGGATGGTTCTCCATTCTCTGTCAACCATTTGCCACAGTTGGTCGTCCGTACGAGGCTGGGGCAGAGTTTGCAAACGGCATCCAATGAGATCCCACACGTGTTCGAT
The DNA here is from genome assembly GCF_040414725.1 of Anabrus simplex. Lineage (NCBI taxonomy): Eukaryota > Metazoa > Arthropoda > Insecta > Orthoptera > Tettigoniidae > Anabrus > Anabrus simplex. The sequence continues at coordinate 806,098,392 of NC_090266.1, forward strand.
TGGTGAAAGATCCGGAGAGTACGCTGGCCACGGAAGCATCTGTACACCTCGTAGAGCCTGTTGGGAGATGCGAGCAGTGTGTGGGCGGGCATTATCCTGCTGAAACAGAGCATTGGGCAGCCCCTGAAGGTACGGGAGTGCCACCGGCCGCAGCACATGCTGCACGTAGCGGTGGGCATTTAACGTGCCTTGAATACGCACTAGAGGTGACGTGGAATCATACGCAATAGCAAACCAAACCATGATGCCGCGTTGTCTAGCGGTAGGGCGCTCCACAGTTACTGCCGGATTTGACCTTTCTCCACGCCAACGCCACACTCGTCTGCGGTGACTATCACTGACAGAACAGAAGCGTGACTCATCGGAGAACACGACGTTCCGCCATTCCCTCATCCAAGTCGCTCTAGCCCGGCACCATGCCAGGCGTGCACGTCTATGCTGTGGAATCAATGGTAGTCTTCTGAGCAGACGCCGGGAGTGCAGGCCTCCTTCAACCAATCGACGGGAAATTGTTCTGGTCGATATTGGAACAGCCAGGGTGTCTTGCACATGCTGAAGAATGGCGGTTGACGTGGCATTCGGGCCTGCCACCGCTTGGCGGCGGATGCGCCGATCCTCGCGTGCTGACGTCACTCGGGCTGCGCCTGGACCCCTCGCACGTGCCACATGTCCCTGCGCCAACCATCTTTGCCACAGGCGCTGCACCGTGGACGCATCCCTATGGGTATCGGCTGCGATTTGACGAAGCGACCAACCTGCCCTTCTTAGCCCGATCACCATACCCCTCGTAAAGTCGTCTGTCTGCTGGAAATACCTCCGTTGACTGCGGCCTGGCATTCTTAGCTATACACGTGTCCTGTGGCACACGACAACACGTTCTACAATGACTGTCGGCTGAGAAATCACGGTACGAAGTGGGCCATTCGCCAACGCCGTGTCCCATTTATCGTTTGCTACGTGCGCAGCACAGCGGCACATTTCACATCATGAGCATTCCTCAGTGACGTCAGTCTACCCTGCAATTGGCATAAAGTTCTGACCACTCCTTCTTGGTGTTGCATTTGCTCTGTCAGTCAGTGTATTTCATTTTATTTATTTCATACCACCAACGAAGATGTTTCTCCAATCACAGGTGGGTTAGTCGCTATACATTAATTATTAAAAATAACACATATTAGGAAGAACCTAACATCTAAAAATAAAAAGTACATGAAGTTATTAAGAAAATCAGCAATTGGAATTTACTGTGCATTAATACTTTTTCAAATTCGAAGTGGACATATCACCTAAAATAAGTAATATTAAAAAATAAAAATGTACAAGAAGAAATAAATTAACTTTAAATAATTAAGAATTACTATGTATCCTTCTCAGTCCTGGTGTCTCCTATAGGAAACATAAAACTGGATTGGTTAAAATTCTTGCCTCTTTAATGGTATTAGTTGTGTTTGATTTGGAAATGGTTCATGTGTTGGCTTGAAGATGGCTCTTCATACTGGATTTAATAAATTGGAGGGAACTGCCATATGGCAGCTTACATGTGACAGACAAAATGGCGGATCTCCAGAGTAGGCTACACACACATATTGCTCCAGGTAAGTTACTTTTCCGTGTCATATTTTCCTTTTACAAAATGTGAAAGTATTGTTTCTAAGAAATGTAAGCCCTATTGATTCGGGGATGCACAATAGGATTAGCAGTACTGAAGTATTTATGTAAATAATATGGAGTCCAAGTTTATGTATCCTATAGGTGACATTGGGTTCTAAAGCAGTACATATGTTTGTAAAAAATCCATGAATTTCATAATAAAAATCCTCAATTTCATGGCAATATTTGTTTATTTCTTGGTATTTAATCACATAAATAAAGTATTCATATGCTTAAATCACCGAGCCATGTGAAGGGGTTGGGAGGAAAGTGAACAAAGAAAAGAACTAACCATACACAAACCTATTCCCTCAACTGTTGCATTATTTTAGGGATTCCAAACACAGTTTCATAAAAATAGTGAATCATTATAAATGTTAATACAAAAATAATTACAAAGAAAACTAACTTTGCTGGTATGTGTGTGTGCCAATGGTAAGAATTCAGTAAAAAGAAAAAGTGTGCGATCCCTGTACGGGCTGTAAGGACACAAACAAATATTAAAATGATACTGATGACTATTATTAATCTGCTTTACATTTACTCTAGTATTTGTTACAATATTTTAAGTTAAAACTCATGTTGCTAGAACTAAATTTAAGTGTGTCTTTACAGGTTCACCTGGCTTTTCAGAGTTTGTTGAAGATTGCCTTGATGGTGAAGATTCACACTGTGAGCTCTTATCAGATTCAGCTTCCAATGTGATAACGAGGAGGATAAAACCTGCGTCCTGTATAAAAGTAATCAGCAATATTCTTCAGAAACTGAGGCTGAATGAGATTTACTGCATGAAGCTCCCATTTTTCTAAAACGTTCTCATTCGTCTCCTGAAGGGGGAGGCAAGTCTCCTAGATGGTAAAGCTGACTCTCAGGCCGGGAGATTTGTTACGCTGAAGGAGATGCACGTAGAACTAGACGGGTTTGGCGGTCATGGCCTATACTAGGAACTGTCCCGGAAGCTCCCATCTGTATAAATTCCCCCAGCTCTACACGGAGAGTATTTTGGAAACGATTACCTTGTGATGGATTCCAGCCATTGCGACCAGCTCCTACCTCAGCAAACCAGGCAGAAGCAAGCAAACTATCACCCCATGATTATTTCAGCAAATACATACCTGCAGATATCATAAAAGACCTCACAAAATTCACAAATTGCAGGAAAGCTTCTAACTGTAACAGAGATGAGACAGTTTTGAGGAATTACAGTCACATGTCCTATTCGAGATATCCCAGAATTCATATGTACTGAGCATCCAAAACTAGAGTTCCAAGTATACCAGACCACATTACGAGAGATTGTTACCGTACTTCCGAATAAGACATACCTAATTTGAAATTAGTTATAATGAAGTAACTAAGGAGGAGAAGGAGAACAACAAATTTTGAAAGGTTAGACCTACACTCAGGAATGTCCTCACAGCTTGCCTGTTACACACTTGCAGCGAAAATATTTCCGTAGATGAACAAATCATTACTTTTTGGGGGCTACGTTCCTGGCAAGCAGTACGTGAAAGGAGAACCAAACTAAGTTCATCGGAATTTGAAGCTGAGGATGCACCACCAACCAAGAAGTTTCGAGGAAACATTCCACATCCATCTGATCACCAGAGGAGAAAAGGCTCTCTACTTGCCAGCAATTCCCATGCCTGCCAGAAAATCACTTCCACCTGCCTGGCTACACTGCAAATTCAACTAAAATTAGATGTTCTACGTGCAATCTGAATCTGTTGCTTAGAAGGAAGAGAATGTTTCAACTTATATCATGAACTGTAAAGTTGCATCAGAAATTGATACAAGGGATGCTAAAAGATTTAACTGAAATGAAAAATATCTTGCTTGATTTTCTTTTGAACATTCTGGTTTAATGTAATGTGCGTAATTCAATAAAAGTACTTTTTGCACAATCAGCATAGACAACCATTGTACAGTTTCATTACTTTGTATGCATTCTACAACTCCGATTTCTTCGTAAGAGATAGTAATTTGATGCATTTAAATATCAGATGTGAATTTTCTGAAAGTGTTTTGAATGTAAATTTGTATGTAACATGTAACAATGTCAAATAAATGGAATACAACACAGTTTTGAAAAATTATGTTAGTAATGAACTGTATATCATTGAATCCTGATGTCGCCTATAGGATATATTATTTTTTGGCAACTTCTCCTTGAGGAAACATGAAATAGACTATATACCCTGAATCTAGTGGTAATTGTGGTGAAAATATCCAAAATCTTCAAATTTTTGGAAACTTTTTTCCCTCGGGACTGAGGAGGGTATAGCACAAAAGAAGTAACTCTAATCTTAAATTGACATCTGTTAGAAAAGGGATTGACATATTGGTTTGCTATGGTACTCTGCCATGAATTGTGATAACATTAAACTTTGGTACTCCTCTTAACCACTGTACTCATTAGAATGTAGACTGATTTAGGGACAAGAAATAAATGCCTTTACTGTGATAAAACCTTTTCTCAGAAAGGCTTACTTGTCCATACGGGGAAGAAGCATAAGGATAGGTTAAGTCAGAAACCGAATAAGTACGATGCCTACTACATCCACGGATTCCACAGGAATGTTGTCTTCATTAGGGATAAATTTTAGACTATAATATCAATATTCGGAATCTGAGACAGAAAGTGAAAATGTACAGGATGAACAAAACGACCAGACTGAGAACAGGCCGGAAGATAATTCTGATATACCAAGAGTCCAATGCTCTCGTGGTGGATATTTTCAAGGAGCAACAGGTGTAAAGATTCAGATTAGTTGCTCTCATCCACAAATACATCGAACTACCTTGTTAACCAACTTCAGTCCACTCGTATCTCAATCAACACAACCAGAAGATGGTATTATTCCCATTGAGCATCAATATCCTGTTCAAGAATGAATGGAAGAACCAATTCACTCATTTCTCCAGTGAAAACGATTCTGAGTTTGATAGACTCATGAGGGAGTTGTCCGAATTTCTGAGTAACTCTATCCATCTCTTACCTGGTGCTAAACACCCTGCTACAAAATATTATGAAGCCAGGGGGGAACAATGTCCCGGACATCAAGGTAAAACATATAGCAAGTCCTTGAATCCCCCAAACACCAAAAAAGAAAATGTAAATATGACTATCAGCTGAATATAAAATCTGAATCTAATATAAGGCATGATTACTGCTCCAAAATCAGTGCCATAGACCATGTAGAGTTAGATGAAATGTACAGTCCCACAATCACGAAGGGAGAAATTTCTGTAGCAACACGTCGAATTGCAGTAGATATCATTCCTGGTCTTGACTGTGTCCTAGTACGTGTCATAAGAGATGACACAGCATGCAAAATCACAGCAGTCATTGCAACTCGAATGCTTTCATCAGGCAAAATACCCCAGTGTCTAAAACGAGCTAGAACCACGTTGTTACATAAGAAAGGCAATGTTGAATGTCTGTCAAATTTGAGACCAGTAACAATCTGTTCGGTAATTAGATGTATTATTGAAATGGTATTAGGTCAGCATTTGTGTTCCTTTGTAACTTTCAGCGAACACGAAAGAGGCTTTAACGACCAGCAAGGTTGCCTTATAAATACCTCCATTCTCAGAGGACTCCTCATGACAGCAAAGACAGATAAGCAAGATGTTACCGTCATCTTTTGTAGACATAACAAAAACCTTCAACATCATCGGACACCACCATCTAAATCTAAAACTAGCTGCTGAGCCACTTCCATTTAAACTGAAACAACTTGTTATCAATCTACAGGCTGACAATACAACACAGATCGAAACAACTAAGGGGAACTTATGCAGGAATCACCATTATCACCCGCGTTATATAACCTGGCCACAGATTTCATTTTTAATGAGATAACAGAAGAAAACCTACTGCAAGAATTTGTTAAATCGGTTGCTGCATATTGTCCCCTCTTAATATTATGGAATTCCCTGATGACACAGTTATTGTTGGCAGAAATAAGGAAGTAGCTCTTGCAATGATGTTTCAGGAAATCTGTTTACAGACAAATGCCAAGAAATGTGCAAATATGTGGGAATATGTATTGGGAAGGGGAAGCTCGAAGATGGAGTGCTTGATATTCACGAAAATGTTAAGATTAGTCCTAGTAATGAAAGAGAAGAAATTCAATATCTTGGTGTCACTTTTAATGATACACTCACCACTCTTTAACAATCTTGCACAAGAAGTTAGATAAACTTAACCATATTAGGTATTTGATTTGATCCTGTATTGACTTGTCTGAATCTATTAGAAAAACTATTTAAAATAGTTTGTGTTGGGTCCACCTTGTCAATACACTTTATTATAATTGAAAATTATTTCTTCATTCATACATGTTTCAAAAATATTATGCATTCCCTTCATCAGTGAAGTTCAGTCAATGAATAAACACAATATAACACTATCTTTTGTTTAGCTCACAATTTGAAGAAGTATTATATCATAACTCATATTAACAATGAATAAACAAAAATTAATGAAATATTATGAAAATTATCATTACATATAATTTTAATATTTTGATGATGATGAATTAGAATACCTAAATAAATTTCAGATTTTCAACTTTTTCTTCCTCAAATGATTAAACGCTAGTTCATACAATGGGTTCTCATCTGTACTTCTTTCATTTAAACTTGATTCATAGTCAATTTTTTTGAGGAAGATAAATTTCTAAACATTCTAAAACATCCTGAGATCTCATTTGTTTGGACCTCCATACTTAAAAAAAAAAAAAACAACAACAACAACAACAACAACATATTACCGCTATATTTCTATAAGTTAAAAATTTCTGTATCGTGATAAGCTATACATTGTCCATTGTGGCAACCCGTAATTGCGGAATAATAATAATAATAATAATAATAATAATAATAATAATAATAATAATAATAATAATAATAATAATATTTTCTTTACATCCCATTAACTACTTTTACGGTTTTCAAAGAAATAAATATAATATACAGCACATTAGATCTTACCTAAGTACAATTAGACTCTAGTAATGGATTTTTTGCCGTTTTCATTACATTATGTTTATCTACTTGTAAATAAAAGTTCTGACTTTAGTGATAATGTTCATACAATAATTCCTGTGGTAATCAAAGATAAACATTATAATTAGCATAAAAGTCAAGATCAGTATGGCTTGGGTTATTTACAAGAAAATTATATGTTGAACACATCTTAAACAGTGGAGAATTCTTAAAAAATTACTTCCTAGAAATGGTGTTACAAAATGATTTCTAAATTGTAGGTTATATTTCTTAATGTTAAACTGTAATTATTTAAGTAGTTTAGGACTATCAATCCTATTATTAGATAGTGTATATTAAAAGGTTTGTTGTGATATTTCCCTCCTGTTGGTTGATACATAGGCCTACTCAAATTCTTTCATTTAAAAAAAAAAAAAAAGAAAAAAAAAAGCCAAACCATCTCCATACAGGCCATGGAGGCCTTAGGAGGGGTGGAAGGTAAAGGCTTCCATGATCTCTAACCTTGGCACTTGTTGGGGCAGAGTGGTTAGTTCTATGCCTGGCCACCTTTGCTGGTACTATTTGTGTAGGCTGAGTGAACCTCAGGGCCATATGCACCTCCGAAAATGGAAATCTTGTTTAAATTCTTTCATAAAGTCTGCATAATGTACAAGGCCACATGTTGAAAACTTTGAAATATTTTTGTTGGAAAGACACCTTAAGAATGTTTTCTGAACTTTTCAACTTGATTCTGATATGATTTGTAATAGGGAGTCCATACAACAGATGCATATTCCAATTCTGATCTAATGAAGAAAATTCACAGCCTGTTTCCAGTCATTTGACCGGGTCAGGAATGGAATGAATGAAGCCGCCATCTAGCAGTGAGGATAGGAATTGTGCCGCCTGCCGAAGCCTGTCGCATTCCTCTGGGGCAATGATTAATGAATGACAAATGGAATGAAATGATATTGGAGTGTGTTGCTGGAATGAATGATGACAGGGAAAACCAGAGTACCTGGAGAAAAACCTGTCCCGCCTCTGCTTTGTCCAGCACAAATCTCACATGGATTAACCGGGATTTGAATCGCGGAACCCAGCGGTGAGAGGCCGGCACGCTGCCGCCTGAGCCATGGAGGCTCTTCCAATTCTGATCTAATAAGACAGTTAAATAATAATGATAATGCTTTAATGTTGTGAAAATCATTTCTCCGTCTGATTAAGAAACCTAGGTTTTTTGTATGGTTCATTAACTGTAAACGTAATATGCAATTTGAAAGACATATCATGGGTATTTGTACACCAATATCACTTACAATTATTACTTGTTTTAAGTGTTTTTCTTCAAGTTTATATGTCCATTTAAGCATGGATTTGTTATTTGATATTCTGTGGAAACAACACTATTTGATTTTTAAATCTAATAAGTCTTGTTCGCTCCATATAGACAGCATATCTAGATCAAGTTGTATGTTTACAATATCCTCACTTGAGGTGATTTCCTTGAACAGTATTACATCATCTGCATAGAGAAGACAATTTGAATGACTAGTTACACCTGGAAGATCACTAATGTAAAAAAAAAAAAAAAAAAAAAAAAAAAAAAAAAAGAAGAGTGTACCAAGATATGAACCCTGAGGCACACTAGAATTTGCATTGTGAAGGTATGAGTTGCACTGATAATATGATAATTGTTTCCTGTCAGAGAGATTTGCAGCAATTAACATTAATATACCAAAGGAGAAGCCATAATCTGAGAGCTTCCTTAAAAATATACTGTGATCTAGTTTATCAAATGCCTTTGAAAAATCAACAGTTGCTTGTTATGCAAAACTTCAAAAGCATACAGAGTAAAAGCAATAAAATTACTGACAGTGGATCTCCCAGGTACGAAACCATGCTGGTTTTCATCAATAAAACTTTTGACATGACTGAATATATGCAAGTATAATATTTCTTCTAACATTTCAGTATATGTGCGCACAGTCGAAATGAGTCTATAATGTTCAGAATTAATAGGGTCTCCGCTTTGAAAACGTGACATACTCTAGCTGTATTCCAAATATTTGTGAAAGTTTGTTTTTTCACTATAAGATTGTACAAATTAAATAGATGTTTCCATTCACGCTGCCTCTTTAGCGGAATCATGAAAATATTGAATGAATAATAACAGACATTTTAAATTCAAATTATTGTTACCATCATGTTATTGCATTCATGGCACAATCTGAAGATTAGCCAGTACCGATGCAGACTTCTTGGAATGCCTGCATAATTGCTGAGACTACGTCTCGGTTCGCTCCAAGATCTCAGACTTCAAAACGGTTCATGGTGTGGGTTACTGTAGTCACGTCCATGGAATAGGAACGGGCATCTCGGACATATTCTGTGTCATGGTCCTCCTTGTGCTCAGGCAGATATGACTATACAATCTACCAGTGGTCCCTAACCTGTTAGAGGAGTGATCCTCACTGGGATTATGTGTAAGTAGGGTAGCAACCTGCTTCACAGAGTTTACCAAGCTCAGAACATTTTAAGCAAGCCTCTGACCTATGGGAGTAACGGAGCCCCACTTCAATTTGACAGGAGAGGGATTCCTTGGAAACAACTTGGCTAACAAAATAGAATTTGATATGGAGCTATCAATATTAATTTGGCTTATGGAAGAAAGAAAGTAGAACTGGTGGAGTCGGCAAAGAGGATGTGTCTGGATGTGTTTGGAGGAAGAGATAGTAGATTATCAAGTATTTTTGATGTGTGTTATAAAGGGAAGGGCAGAGTGTGAGGTAGGACTGTTCATCTGGAATACTATTGCTTGCAACATAGCATCTGTTAGAACCATAAATGAGCGAGTGATGTGGGTAGATTTAGCAGTTGGAGGAATTAGGACGAGAATTGTCTCATTGTATTTGCCATGTGAGGGTTCAGATGAGGATGAAATTGACAAGTTTTATGAAGTTTTGAGTGACTTCGTAGTCAGGGTCAACAGCAAGGTCAGGATAGTGCTAATGGGTGATTTCAATGCAAGAGTTGGAAATAGAACTGGAGGATACGATAGGGTGATTGTTAAAAGTGGAGAAGATATGGAAGCGAATAGGAATGGGAAGCATTTACTGGTCTTTTGTGCTAGTATGAGAGTGGCAATTACGAATACATTCTTCAAGCATAAGGCTATTCACCGCTACATATGGGAGGGTAAGGGCCCCAGATCCATAATAGAATATATCATAGCCAACTTTGAATTCAGGAAATCTGTTAGGAATGTGCAGGTTTTATGGGGATTTTTCAATGATATGGATCACTATCAGATCTGTAGAGAATTAAGTATCTTTAGACCTAGGATAGAGAAAGTGAAATCTGTTTGCAGATGAATAAGGATAGAATATCTTCAAGATGAGAAAATTGGACAGAATTACATTGATGTGGTTAGTGAAATGTTCCAAACAATAGATGGTAAGCAGGTTCAGGATATACAGAGATACAGGGATACTGTAGTAGAAACGGCACAGGAGCAACTGTGTATAAAGAAAGGAAAAAGCAAACATCTTGATGGAATGATGAAGTGAGAGCAGCTTGTAAATGTAAAAAAAAAGAGAAAAAAAAAAAAAGAAGCATATCAAAAATGGCCCCAAACAATGACTGATGCAGACAGGGCATTGTATGTACTGTAGATGAAGGAAAGGAAGTGAAACAAATAGTTGTTTAATCCAAGAAGACATGGGAAGATTTTGGTAATTACCTGTAAAGACAAGGTCAAGCAGCAGGGAAAGTTTTTGTGGACAGTAATAAAGAATCTTAGAAAGGGAGGGGAAAAAGGAAATGAATAGTGTTTTGGATGAATCAGGTGCACTCATAATAGATCCCAGGGAATCACTCGACAGGTTAAAGTATATTTTGAAACTCTTCTCAATGAAATAGGAAATCCTTCTGTTGAAGTCACGAACAACTGATTTCATGGGGAGGAGGACAATGATGTTGGTGAAATTATGCTTTAAGAAGTGGAAATGATGGTAAATAATCTCCATCATCATAAATTAGCAGGAATAGATGGAATTAGGCCTGAAATGGTGTAATATAGTGGGAGGCAGGGATGAAATGGCTTCATAGAGTAATAAAATTAGCATGGAATGTTACAAAGGTACCTTCTGACTGGACAAAAGCAGTAATTGCTCCTATCTGTAAGCAAGGGAACAGGAAGGATTGCAACAGCTATCAAGGTTTCATTGATCAGTATACCAGGCAAGTTATTCACTGGCATCTTGGATGGGAGGGGGCGATCAGTGGTTGAGAGCAAGTTGGATGAAAACCAGTGTGGTTTTAGATTACAGAGGGGCTGTCAGGATCAGATTTTACTTATGAACTAGGTAAATGAAAACTGCTACAAGAGGAATAGACAATTATGTTTATGTTTCTTAAATCTAGAGAAGGTATATGACATAGTACTGAGGGAAAATAATATGTTTGTCATACTGGGAGACTGTTGGATTAAGGGTAGATTATTAAAATCAATCATAGGCATTTATGTTGACAATTGTTCTGCGGTGAGAATTGACAGTAGAATGAGTTCTTGATTGAAGGTAACTAAAGGGAGTTAGGCAAGGTTGTAATCTTTCACCTTTGTTGTTCATAGTTTACGGCTACTGAAAGCTGTTAAGTGGCAGGGAGGGATTCAGTTAGGTGAAAATGTCGCAAGCAGTTGGCCTATGCTAACGACTTGGTCTTAATGACAGATTGTGCCAAAAGTCTGCAGTCTAATATCTTGGAACTTGAAAACAGGTGAAATGAGTATGATATGATAATTAGCCATTCCAAGATTAAATTTATGTCAGTAGGTATGAAATCCAAGAGAACTGAATGTCATGTTGGGAATACAAAGGTGGAACATGTAGTTTATTTAAGTATTTAATATATGTGTTCTCCCAGGATGATAGTATAGTAAGTAAGATAGAATCAAGGCAAAGTTAATGCAGTGAGTTCCCAGTTGCGATCAAGTATTCTGTAAGGAGGAAGTCAGGTCCTCGACATAACTATCTTTACATTGGTCTGTTTTCAGACCAGCTTTGCTTTACAGGAATGAAAGTTTGGTGGACTCAGGATATCTTATTCATAAGTTAAAAGTAGCAGACGTTAAAGTAGAGAGAATGATTGCTGATACAAACATGTGGGAACAATGGCAGGAGGGTACTCAGAATGAGGAGATAAAGACTAAGTTAGGAATTAAATTTATGGTCAGGGCTGTATGCATAAACTGGCTTTGATGGTGGGGTCATGTGAGGCGAATGGAGGAAGATAGGTTACCTGGGAGAATAATGGACGCCGTTATGTAGGGTAAGAGAAGAAGAGGGGGACCAACAGTAGCGGTGATTGGGGATTAGAAGTAGGGGGGAGCAAAAAAATATACAGACAACAGAAAGTAGCTGGGTTGAGGATTATAGCTGCCGGGCAGGGGGGTTATACACTTCAAAACTGAACAAAAAAGGGTACTAAATGGTAAGTTTTGATGCTCTTCGAGCAAAATTCGACAGAAAGGTAAAAGTTGATAGTTTACTAACTTAAGTGCGGCAATAATAGTTTTTTTTAGATTTTGATTCAGTACTATACCTTCACCAAATAAACAATTTTACACATGTATTACAATTAAATAGAAGTACGGCATGATTATAAAATTAAAAATTCATTTAGTATTTGACTACACTCTAAGAAACTAACAGACAGTATTAAGGATACTGTTAGACTGACGAATACACGTGGCAAGCAGGTTCATCATACCTCAGTGTCCACGACCTTGGCAAAAATATACCCCTATTACCCTTCCTCATAGCATTTGTGAAGTCTCCACTACTTGCTGTGGCGCTATACAAATCAGTTAGCCACAACGAACAACATTTTGTGCGTATTTTCGATAATAATTTTGTTAATAATTAAAAATTTGCACAAATTGTTTTTTAATAATTCCTAGTTTCTGCTGGCTGAAATAGAATAAAATTATAATGTTTTCTCTACAAAGTGGGGGAGGGGAACTGCCCCCCCTCCCCCCCTTAGTTGCTGCTACTGGGGACCAAGACAATGATGGTTAAACTCAAGTTTTTAATGATTTATAGATAAGAAGTATAGAACAAAATGAGGCCACACAACTAATTACAAATAGAGGATTGTGGCAGTGGTTAGTAAATTCACAGAGGCTTGCAGACAGAATGCTCAAAGGCACAAGCATCCATAGTGAAGATGTATGTACGTTTAATTCAAAATGTTATTTAAGTATTGTTTGTGAAAACCGATTATAAGGCTGTATATTCATGGCAACCCTTATGCAAAGGCAGCTATTGTTTTTATATTCTCTCTCTATTTCTCTCTCTTAATAGAATAATTCTTGTTCATATTAGGTACAAAGTTAAAAAACTGTTGAATGACTGTACTGTTAATTTGGTGAGTGATCTGATATGTATATATAACTTATATGATATATACTGTATATAAAATAAACATTATTATCTCTCTTTTACTTGTATTGAAAAAGGATGTGCATAATGTATAAAATGCCTAATAAATTGAAGTGTATGATAATTGACAGCTCTGTAAACATGGTTCTGTAAACAGGGATAGAGTAAACAGGTCTTTCATCTTATGTACTGGAGATACATAACGTATGGTACTAGTTTTATGCTCACAATACTGTGGATCCACTAGGGCATGATACATAGAACCATAATTTAGTTTGTAGATTGCAATCTAAATTATCTGAAATATTCTCTTGCATTAAGAGAAATGAGTTACGAAGGACAATATGGTGTACTGAAAGAACAACAGTACAGGTAGACACACAATTATTCTAACCTAGAACGCAAAATTTTTGGAGGCAGCTTTTTTCACAAGTTCACATTTTTACAATTACTGAACTGATTTTGTGTTGATTGATTGATTGATTGATTGATTGATTGATTGATTGATTGATTGATTGATTGATTGATTTATTCATTAATTAAGATCTAACTGCAATATCTTCACAGTGCTTCTGATGCAGACTCAGTAGGGAGAACACCACTGTGCGGACACTGGATGATGATGACTCATTAAGTCATTCCACTTGTATCTCATCCCTTCTCTCCCCTCCGCTTCTTCTCCAGTTCGCCCTGAGTAGGGTTGGCTTTGGCTTAACAGTTGCTAGTTTTGGGTAGCCTTGCAGCTCTACATTCGGGAGGCGGAGGGACTGGTCCCCGCTGTTGGCTGTCCTGAGAATGGTTTTCCTTGGTTTTCATTTTTTCTGCATTAAAGTGAATGCCAGGACGTTCCTTTATAGGCCACAGCTGCACCTACCTCACCTCATCCACAAACCACATCACCGCCATAAATCTCCTTGACCTTTTTTTTTTTTTTTGCTAGTTGTTTTACGTCGCACCGACACAGATAGGTCTTACGACGATGATGGGACAGGAAAGGGCTAGGAGTGGGAAGGAAGCGGCCGTGGCCTTAATTAAGGTACAGCCCCAGCATTTGCCTGGTGTGAAAATGGGAAACCACGGAAAACCATTTTCAGGGCTGCCGACAGTGGGGTTCGAACCTACTATCTCCCGAATACTGGATACTGGCCGCATTTAAGCGACTGCAGCTATCGAGGTCGGTCTCCTTGGCCTAAGAGACGGCATAACCATCTAGGGAGCCTACCGAACCCTGTCTGTCTACAATATGGAAACTTCCACCTCTGCTCTTACTGCTGAATATCTGACTTGTGCTCTGGTTTTGTTAACTGATTGTGTTATTCATATTCTGACAAACACTTTGACAGCATCTCTTTTTTCTGTAGTTCATGTTATCTAGTGAGTTTGTCTTTGATAAGGTTGGGAATGAAATGTAGTAAGTTCCAGTAGTGATAGCAATAACAGTTGTAGAAGTAAATTGATTGAAAATCAGTACAAAATACTTCGTGAGTGGCAGCAGAAGAAAAGTGAAAACTATTGAATAAAATTGTGAGGTTAACAAACTATCTTCAAGTTCTGCACCTAATAAATCTTATGTTGGACATGTGGACAACAATGACATTAATGAGGATAAAAGTGCTTTATAGTTAAAACCATTAACACATGAAAATCCTGAAACTACTGACATTGTGTAGCCCAAGTTTGAATTTAAATCTGACCATACTTTCTGGAATATCAGTGAAGAATTATGAGAGTATGTGGCTCAGCCTGGTGTACCAAAAAACAGTAAAATTCATTATATGTTATATAAGTGCTTATATCCCCCAAACCATACAGGAATTTATCAGATAATGTATTTTGTCATCAACTTAAAAACAGGGAAATAACAGATAGAAACTGGATGGTATATTCTCCGGTTAAAGGATATGCATTTTTGTGTACCATGCATGCTGTTTATTGGGCAAACTAAAGCAACTGCATTTAGAACAGGCCTTAACAGTTGCAAAAATGTCTTGCAAATAGTTCAAGACCATGAACATTCTCCTTTTCTTAAGTCAAATCTGGGAACTTTAAATATAAGAGGTGATACAAAAGGCCATGGTAGTTCAAATTTGTTGAATAGTTAGAAAAGGAAGTAGATTATTGGAGAAACATTCTTAAGCAGATTCTTGCTGCAGTAAAATATCTGACTGTAAAAGGACTAGCTTTACATGGCTTTCACGAACACTTAGGATTGCTTGACCAGGCCAACCTTCTAGGTTTAATGGAGTTTTCAGCTGACTTTTACCCCTTCCTGGCTGATCATCAGAAACAGTATGGTGATGGATGGTTGATCTGGAAATGCTTTGTACATATCGAAATCCCAAGAAATTCATGACAAAATAATAGAGGAAGTTAACAAACCAAAGTATTGTGGTTAACTCTAGTCCTGATTTGTCACATATTGACCAACTTTTTTTTTTTTTTTTTTTTTTTTTTGCTAGTTGCTTTACGTTGCACCGACACAGATAGGTCTTACGGCGACTATGGGACAGGAAAGGGCTAGGAGTGGGAAGGAAACGGCCATGGCCTTATTTGAGGTACAGCCCCAGCATTTGCCTGGTGTGATATTGACCAACTAAAGTTCGTGTTATTGCATGTAACAAGTGATGGTACATACATACATACATACATACATACATCATAATTATAGACCATTATACCTTTCAGCGTTCAATCTGCAAGCCTCTGTGAATTTACTAAATGTCGCCACAATCCTCTATTTGCAACTAGTGCTGTGGCCTCATTTAGTTGTATACCTTTTACCTTTAAATCGTTAGAAACTGAGTCTAACCATCATTGTCTTGGTCTCCCTCTACTTCTCTTACCCTCCATAACATGGTCCATTATTCTCCTAGGTAACCTGTCTTCCTCCATTCGCCTCACATGACTCCCACACCGAGGCCGGTTTATGCGTACAGCTTCATCCATCGAGTTCATTCCTAAATTAGCCTTTATCTCCTCATTCTGAATACCCTCCTGCCATTGTTCCCACCTGTTTGTACCAGCAATCATTCCTGCTGCTTTCATGTCTGTTACTTCTAACTTATGAATAAGATATCCTGAGTCCATCCAGCTTTTGCTCCCATAAAGCAAAGTTGGTCTGAAAACAGATCGATGTAAAGATAGTTTCGTCTGGGAGCTGACTTACTTCTTACAGAATACTGTTGATCGCAACTGCGAGCTCACTGCATTAGCTTTTCTGCACCTTGATTCAATCTCACTTGCTATATTACCATCCTGGGAGAACACACATCCTAAATATTTAAATAATCTACATGTTCCAGCTTTGTTTCACCAATCTGACATTTATTTCTCTTGGATTTCTTACCTACTGACATCAATTTAGACTTCAAAAGGCTAATTTTCATACCATACTCATCGCACCTATTTTCAAGTTCCAAGATATTAGACTGCAGGCTTTCGGCACAATCTGCCATTAAGACCAAGTTGTCAGCATAGGCCAGGCTGCTTACTACATTTCCACCTAACTGAATCCCTCCCTGCCACTTTATACCTTTCAGTAGAGTATCCATGTATACTACGAACAACAAAGGTGAAAGCTTACAGCCTTGTCTAACCCCTGTAAGTACCCTGAACCAAGAACTCATTCTACCATCAATTCTGACTGCTGCTCAATTGTCAACATAAATGCCTTTTGATTGATTTTAATAATCTACCCTTAATCCTATAGTCCTCTAGTATGACGAACATCTTTTCCCTCGATACCCTGTCATATGCTTTCTCTATATTTACGAAACATAGACATAACTGTCAATTCCTCTTGTAGCATTTTTCAGTTACCTGGTGCATACTGAAAATCTGATCCTGACAGCCCCTCTGTGGTCTGGAACCACACTGATTTTCATCCAACTTCCTCTAAACCACTGATCGCACCCTCCCTTCCAAGTTGCCAATAAATACTTTGCCTGGTATACTAATCAATGAGATACCTCAATAGTTGTTGCAATCCTTCGTATTCCCTTGCTTGTAGATAGGTGCAGTTACTGTTCTTGTCCAATATGAAGGTACCTTACCAACACTCCATGTTAATTTTATTACTCTTGAAGCCATTTTATCCCTGTCTTTCCACTATACTTCACCATTTCAGGTCTCATTTCATCTATTCCTGCTGCTTTATGACAATGGAGTTTATTTAACACCTTTTCCACTTCCTCAGGCATAATTTCACCAACATAATTTTCCTCCTCCTCATGAGCTCGGTTGTTCGTGACACCACCAGGAATATTTCCTTTTACGTTGAGAAGATTTTCAAAATGTTCCCTCCACCTGTCCAGTGATTCCCTGGGATCTATTATGAGTTCACCTGAATTATCGAAAACACTGTTCATTTCCTTTTTTCCCTCCCTTCCGAGGATTCTTTATTACTGTCCAGAAAGGTTTACCTCCTGCTTGACCTAGCCTTTCCAGGTTATTACCAAAATCTTCCCACAGCATTTTGGATTCAGCAACTATTTGTTTCGCTCTGTTTCTTTCATCTACATACAATTCCCTGTCTGCATCAGCCCTTGTTTGGAGCCTTTTCTGATAAGCCTTCTTTTTATGTTTACAAGCTGCTCTCATTTCACTGTTCCACCAAGATGTTCGCTTTTCCCGTCTTTACACACAGTTGTTCCTAGGCATTCTCTTGCTCTTTCTACTACAGCAGCCCTGCATGCCACCCATTTGCTTTTTCACTAATCATATCTATGTACTTCTGTCTAATTTCCTCGTCCTGGACATTTTCTACCCTTATTCGTTTGCAGACAGACTTCACTTTCTATATCCAGGGCCTAGAGATACTTAGTTCACTACAGATCAGATAGTGGTCTGTATCATCGAAAAATCCTGGAAAACCCAAACATTCTTAACAGATTTTCTGAATTCGAAGTCAGTTACGATATAATCTATTATTGATCTGGTACCCATACTAGCACAGAAGTCCAACAAATGCTTCCCATTCCTATTAGCTTCCATATCATCCCCACATTTACCAACCACCCTTTCGTATCCTTCAGTTCTCTTTCAAACTCTCGCATTGAAATCGCCCATTAACACTATCGTATCCTTACTGTTGACCCTGATTACGATGTCACTCAATGCTTCATAAAACTTGTCAACTTCATCCTCATCTGCACCCTCACATGCTGAATACACTGAGACAATTCTCATCCTAATTCCTCCAGCTGCCAAATCTACCCACAACATTCGCTCATTTACGTGCTTAACAGAAACTATGCTGCATGCAATAGTATTCCCTTTTCAACGCCCATCAAGTACACTTTATAATCTCCTACCTTTTCCTTATTATCTCCCCTTACCCAAATAGCATTTACTCCTAGCACATCCAGATGCATCCTCTTCGCTGACTCAGCCAGTTCTACTTTCTTTCTTCCATAAGCCCCATTAATATTCATAGCTCCCCATCCAATTCGTTCGCCAAGTTGTTTCCAAGGAGTCCCTCGCCTGTCAAATGGGAGTGGGACTCTGTTACTCCCATAGGTCCGAGGCTTGCTTAAAATGTTTTGAGCTCGGTAAATTTGTAAAGCAGGATGCTACCCCACTTACACATAGTCCAAGTGAGGATCTCTCTTCTAACGGGTTAGGGACCACGGTGGATTGTATAGTCCTAGCCGCCTGAGCACAAGCAGGGCCATGACTCAGAATATCTCCGAGATGTCCACTCCCATTCCGTAGCAACTGGTATCCCGACTCTCAGGACCACTTACTAGGCCACTCAGCCGTTACCCATGGTTCACAAACTTTTGTAAAGAAACCTGGCAAGCCATACTGGAAACTTTGAAACTGGTTGAGAATGATGGTCATGAAAAGTGTTCTTGTTGAAATGAAGCGTCTGCTGTGACATCAAATCTTGAGACACTTGAAATGCCAATTTTGTCTGTATTTTAGGAAAGATTAAAGAAAATCAGTGTCAAACTTCAGTACGAAACTATTATTCGAAGTAAAGTAAAAGAGTATTTCCATTCTTTGGCTGACTTTAGTATAGACATGATTTTGATAATTTTAAAACTTTAGCAAAAGGAAAGTCAGATCTAATCGAGTACACATATGAGAGTCAAAGGAAAAGAGGTAGGACCTCAGCCCCTGTTAAATGCAAAAACAATGATGCTCTCTTCTCAGGATCTGACAATTTTAGGATTACCACCTTCTATGTCATTACAGACTCTCAGTGGCGAGCTTAAGAGGCATGCAGAAAAGTACAACAATCTACAGATACCTTTGGAGTTTTGATAGAGATGAAATAATTTTTATCTTTGAAGATTTCTAGGAAAGTTACTGAACTGTGAAAAGCCTATGGTATTCCAGTGATATCAAACAATCAGTGATTGATTGTTGTTTGCATCTAAAACCATTCCTGGAACAGAAAACTTTTATGATAGTGAAAAAGAAAAGACTGCTATTAGCCATATTGAATTAAGTAAGTTTATGAGAAGAGAAGACATAATGGATGTGTACCCAAATGTAAAAATCACCTTAAGGATGGTTCTATCAGCTACAAATTGCATGGGAAAATGTTCATTCCCTACAATCTGACAGATAAAAATCTATTTAAGGTTACTGTAGTAATAAATTTATGTTTTATAGTATTTTAAAAGGCTCACCTTTATTAGAAAATTCCTTTAAAACATCTCAAACAGCATAAAAATAATAAACTGAAAACATCAGGTTGTTTTAAAATTCACTTATATCTTTCATTTGTTTAACTTTCATGTGACTTCCTTCTCTCTGCTGTTGTTCCATTTTAAAAGACTTATTTTAGTACTCTTATCTTCTTTCAAAATCAGC
The DNA here is from genome assembly GCF_040414725.1 of Anabrus simplex. NCBI lineage: Eukaryota > Metazoa > Arthropoda > Insecta > Orthoptera > Tettigoniidae > Anabrus > Anabrus simplex. Next base: position 806,118,296 of record NC_090266.1, read on the forward strand.
CATGTGAGCAGACACATTGTCAGCCACGGCACTACTTACCACAGAAGCAGAAGTCATGAAGAAGGTTAATTTTGAAGTTGTTATTGATGATTTTTGCTACAAAAATGGTGGAATAAGCCATTGATGTAATAAGTGAAATACTGTATACATTTAAACACCAAACTGTATTTTTATTTTTCTCTCAAATCAAGTGAGTAATTGTGTTTGTAGGTAAACTAATTTATACTCATATAGTATACTTGTTATACCATTGTGCTCTTTTATAATGAATACTTGAGCAATCATTATTAAACAAACAAAGAAATAATAATTTAATCAATTTTACTTGGCTAGACTACCATCATTCTTTTTTTCTTCTTTAAGCAATTAAGTAAACATCATTTGGGTTAAAATGATGGGTGTGGGTTGATTAAGCTATATTTTTGATGACTGGAAATAGAGGATATTTCTGGAATATTGTTATTAAAATAATCTAACCAAGAAACCTCTAAACAAATAATTTTTTATCTTGTTTGTATAGTTGTTCTGTATGCCTCTCAAAATATAATTAATTGGGTAGGAGGGCATGTTAGTGCTGTAGTTTAGCCACTAAGCTACCTACCTGAGTGTTCTAGGTTCGATTCCTTGTGATTTTCGGGAAAAATGCCAATAGAACCAGTGTGTAGCAACAAGAACCCTCTTGCCAAAATTTTGCTTGGCCATCTCCACACACAAAAGAGAAGGTGGTGTTCAAAACATTAATTAACCAACTATTCAGTAAATTTAATTTACTTTCTGGAATAAACCTGGTATCTTCAATAATCTGAATTTCAAAATAATTCTAATATTCTGTGTACATGAATGAGAGAGAGAGAGAGAGAGAGAGAGAGAGAGAGAGAGAGATAGAAAGATATGGAGTTATGAGATTATGTAATTTTATATAATTGTCTGGAGAAGGATGAGTTTTCTTTTTGCTGATTCATTTTACAGGTGTATCACAGGAAGCTATGATCGAAGTTGTAAATTATGGGACGTCAACACAGGATCAGAACTCCACAGTTATGAGGGTCATACTAACGTTGTTTATGCCCTTGCATTTAACAATCCATTCTGGTAAGTGAGATAAGATTTTAACTATTTGTTTTACTGTCCTTGTTGCAATAGGTACACAAGGGAAATTCCCTGCATGTAATGCTGTACTTTTTGTTTCCATACCTGAAGTCATGTCATTTGGGAAAAGTAATCTTTAGAGGGATACTATAAACATTGAATGAAAAGTGGTTATACCTAGATATCACAAACACTGAAACCACAGAAATCAAACGTGAATTGCTTTGGGGTTTCAAATCCATTATTGGAAGGCCAAGTATACCCTAGTAACATGTAAACTTAAACTGGCCAAGGGGTAGAATATAATTGAATTCTGACAAATCTTTTAGACTGTTTCTCCTTACAGTGTCTTTGTTTAATAACATGCTGCGAATGGAGCAAGAATATGATATTTACTGTTGAAATGAGCAAACATCCAAAGGCTAAGAACTATCAGTATTACAATAGATGAATTTTAGTGTAGCACTTTTTCAAGCATGAATAGTGTACTGTAAAACTGTTATATAACAATATTTATTCAGTAACAAATAACAGCTTCTCCAATGAAGAGGATTCCCATGATATCACACAATCCCTGTCACTACAGATCTTTTATTTTTAGGGCTGTTACCCATGTGGCAGATTCTCTAACAATTATTTAGCTAATTCTTCTTAAATGAATTCAAAAAAGTTGGAAAGTCTCTAATTCATCTTCCTATAAAATAATATTTTCCCTCAATTTGCAGACTTTTTAAATTTCAGCTTTATTTCCATATTATGATTCTTCCTACCTTTAAAACCTTCATTCAAGCTTGTTTATCTACCAATGCCATTCCATGCCAGCTCTCCACTGACAATTTGAAACATACTGCTTAGTCAAGCAGCTTGTCTCCTTACTCTCAAGTCCTCCCAGCCCAATGTTTGCAACATTTTTGTAACACTACTCTTCCTTTGGAAATCAGCTAGAACAAATACTGCTGCTTTCCTTGGGATCTTTTCCTGTTCTCAACTCAAGTAATCCTGGTAAGGGTCCTATACACTGGAACCATACTCTAAGTGGGGTCTTACCAATGACTTATACTCCCCTCTCTTTCACATCTTACTGCAACCCCTAAATATCCTCAAAGCCAAGAAGAGATCTGTAACTTTTATTTACAACCTTATTAATGTGGTTACCCTAATGAAGGTCATTTCTTATGTTAACACCAAGGTACTTACAGTGATCCCTATGAGGTATTCTGGTAAGTGAGATAAGATTTTAACTATTTGTTGTACTGTCCTTGATGCAATAGATACACAAGGGAAATTCCCTGCATGTAATGCTGTACTTTTTGTTTCCATATCTGAAGTCGTGTCATTTGGGAAAAGTGATCTTTAGAGGGATACTATAAACATTGAATGAAAAGTGGTTATACCTAGATATCACAAACACTGAAACCACAGAAATCAAACGTGAATACAGTAATTAAAACTCAGAGGATGTTTCCACTTGATGAAACTTACAACCAGACTTTTTACCCCATTTATCATCATTTATTTCTGCTGTCCATCTCATAACATGGTTAGTTCTTTTTGCAGTTGCTTGCAGTAAATTATCTATTACTCTATACAGTATAACATCATCTTCAAAAGGCCTTATTTGAGATTTCAGTTCTTTACTCATTTCATTTACATATATAAGGAAACGGAAAGTTCCAATAATATTGCCCTTGCAGAACCCCCCTCGTAATCATTATAATATCAGAAAATGCTTCAGCTACTCTAATTCTCTGAGTTCTGTTTTCTAGAAATTTAGCTACCCATTCAGTTAACCTTTTGTCTAGTCTAATAGCTCTCATTTTTGTCAGTTGTCTTCCATGATCTACTGTATTAAAAGCCTTGCCTAGGTCAATGGCAATATAGTGTTTATGTTCTCCTGAATCTAAATTATCTGTTAGATCTTGCTGGAATCCTACAAGTTGAGCCTCACTGGAATAAGCTTTCATAAATCCAAACAGCCTTCTATCAAACCAGTTAGTAATTTTCCAATGTGTCTAATATACTTTAAAAAAATGCTTTCCCAGAGCTTACATGCAGCACATGTCAAGATGACTGGCCTGTAATTATCTGCTTTATATTTATCACCCTTCCCCTTGTACACTGGGGCTACTATAGTAACTCTCCAATCATTTGGTACAGCTCCTTCATGCAAACAGTAATCAGATAGGTACTAGAGATGTGGTAATATATCACAGTCCATTGCCTTTAGTATATACTCAGAAATCTCATCGATTCCAAGTATGAAGTATACTGCATGCATTGTATCCTTAGCTGTAGAGGTGGTGTTTCATAATTGAAAAGAGGCTGACAACTGGTGTTCTTTGTCATTGAAGGAAGGAGATTGAATCTTTCACAGAATATCTCAAACACCTCATGAATTGTTTCCCTTGCTCCGATCAGCAGGCCTATTACAGTGAAATTCTGAAGTCCATATTCTCGCCGGTAGAAGGTGATAGTCGGTTGGTATGTTCTCTTCTTTTTGTCATCTGCCTTGCTTGGTTGGTTAGCATCTAATTCAAAACAAACAGTTGGTTCTCTTAAGTCTTTCGACTTTGTCTGTGAAGGCTACGATATCAGTCTTGCACGCACTTCAGTTTTCCGGCAAGCTGTGAACTTTTTCATGCAGAGTATAGACATTTTCTCTTAATCCTTAAGGGATGATGTACCATATTATGTGGTGTCAAGATAGACCCAAGGTTTCACCATGGGACCAATATCCCAGTACCGGGCGAGTTGGCCGTGCGCGTTGAGGCGCGCGGCTGTGAGCTTGCATCCGGGAGATAGTAGGTTCGAATCCCACTATCGGCAGCCCTGAAAATGGTTTTCCGTGGTTTCCCATTTTCACACCAGGCAAATGCTGGGGCTGTACCTTAATTAAGGCCACGGCCGCTTCCTTCCAACTCCTAGGCCTTTCCTATCCCATCGTCGCCATAAGACCTATCTGTGTCGGCGCGACGTAAAGCCCCTAGCAATATCCCAGCACTGTGAGAGGCTTTAAATCTACGTAATATAAGAGAAAATCCACATTCCCTGTCTACCACCTCGTATGAAAGTTCATTAGGAATATCATCTGTTGCTATATTGTAAATCATAGGTGACCGTAGTGAACCTTGCAAGACTCCTGTTCTTAATTTTATCTTTTTCATTTTTGAGCGATGAGCTTCAACTTTGAAAAGACAGAATTAGCTTGATGAGCTTTGAAGGAGTGTTTGAACATTCTGGTACTTTTCTCAGGTGCTTTTGATCGATATTATCAAATGTTTTTTCGATGTAGAGGAGGACTATAAAGACATCAATTCTTTTCCTCTTTTTGTCTTGGTCAAAACTGTCCATAACAATGAGGAATTGGTGAATGTGTTGGAAGAGACCATGAGCCCTGTCTGATATTCATTGTATGTGATGAATACTCTCAGTCTACAGTCTAGTACTCTCTCAATTATCCTCTGTCAAACGGAGAATATTGTAGTGGTCCTCCAGTTCGATGCAACTTCCTCATTTTATGACTTAAATATCAACATTGTCTTCACTTTCTGAAAGCACGGAACATCCTGCAATTTTTTTAACATCCTCATCACAGCAGCGATGACTTCCTCCTTAGAGCTGTTGAGCTTGTTAGTCTCATCCTGAGCTGTTCATTCTGATTTTTTCAATGAGCTATCATTATTGTTTTGCAAGCAGACATTGGTAATAGAGTAGAGGTCGGGAAAATGGTTTTCAGTGTTGCCAATGGGAATTTAGGATCGTTTTTCATTGTTCCCACAAACTCTTCAAACTGTTTTCCTTCCCTGATTATAGTATTGAAACTGTGTTGGCTGATATATGTATCGATCTTGTCTCTTTGCTCTATATCTTTTAGATTGTCTTTCATGGTTTGATCAATTTTCCATATGTTCTCTGGATGTTGAAGATATTTTTCTCAGTACGTAGAACTTTCTTGCAGAATGTTTAGGTCCGGGGAAGGCACCCAGTGCTTTCGCTAGATATTCAGATTAATCATTTACTAGGCTAGCGAAGGAGAAATTGTTGGAATTATTGTGGAATTGCTTTTGCCAGCTTTTTATGTTGAATGTGTTTAAATGAATATCATGGGATATTGTTGATATTGTTTTGTCAAGAGACAGGCATTAGCCTTTGGATGTCGAGATGAGCTCTACGAATATGAATACATACAGCTCTGGCTCCAAGAAAGTGTCTTCTGCAGTACATTCATTGCATCTTATTAGTTTGTTTGTTCTGAGTGTGGTTCTCCTTATCAATTGGCATAGTAAGTAAATAGGAATTCACCTACCGACCAACCTAAACTACTGGACATAAATAAATGAAATTTTGGGGATACATTTATATTAGAGTATAGGTGGTCACTAAGGGAAGATTTTTGGATACCATATTCCTTTGCTAAGAGGGTGAAAAGGGGGAGTGAATTGTTTAAATGAGCATATCTGTGTCTCAAAAACTTAAAAGTTTACAGATTAGAAATTGGTATTTAGAATCTCCTTTAAAAATAAAGAAACAAATATTTTGTTTTTGTTTTTGGATAATCTCCTTAAGGGGGGTGAAAAAATGTGGAAAAGTGGTTGAATAACTTTTATGAGGGTACTTATATCTCAAAAACTGAAGATGTTACAGATATGAAAATTGGTATTTGGAATCTCCTTTAAAAATAAAGAAACTCATATTTTTTTTGTTTTTGGAAAATCCAATTAATGGGGGTGAATAGGAGCGGCAAAGTGGTGAATTTTTAAAAAGACTATATGTACGTATATCTCAGAAACATAAATTGTTACATACGCAAAAATTGGTATTTTTACTCTTTTAAAAATAAAGAAACGAGTAATTTTTTCAGAAAAACCACTTAAGAGGGGTGGGGTGGGGGTGGGGGTAAAAAGGACTGAAAAGGGAGTTGAATCCTTTTTATTAGGATAGTGATATCTCAAAAAACTAAAGATGTTGCAGATGTGAAAATTTGTATTTGATGTAACCCCCCCTTTTAAACAGAAGGAAGCACATAATACAAGATACATATAAAACACATAATTATTTGATAATGCAAAATAACAAACGTTACAGATCGACATCAGCCGATGATCAAACAGGAAAACATTTTACCTTTTACAAACACGTGGCTTCGCAGGATAACCAACATGCCAACTAGAGAAAGGAAGTATGGGAAGCAGGCCGGGAAACCCTAGAGGACGAGACCTTATGCGACGTTGTAGGGAAAGAAACGTGAGAACATTAACCCTTTGTCTAATTTGTTTAACATATAGAATTGAATCAAGGTATGAAGTGCACAAGGTTAGATAACATTATTAATTAAAAAAATCAAATCGAACCACGAGGTTCCTATCAATGTTTCTCTCAGGAAAGTGAATATTTACACAAAGTTACAATGACATTTAAATAAGTGAGTATAATTTCGATGTTGAAATTTACAATGAAAATTTAAAGGGAACAATGACCTAATTACAAACATCATATAAGGCAAGTTGAAAAATGTTACAAGAGAAGGGAACAACAGAAATTAAATTTAGCGCAGAGGCCTATAGAGAAGCAGTCCTCTCCTAATACACATCAGTGAGGGATGCAAAGCTCAACAGGTGTGCACTAAATTGATACGGAATTACTGGAGGCAACTCGGAAAAAAAATTAAAGTTTACATATTCACAAAAGATTAATAAAATGAATTGCCTCCAAAATAAAGGGTATGCCTAGTTGACGAACTACGGCATTACAAATCAAAAGCGGTGAAAACCAGGGTCTAAGGCAAACTCCGAACGAATGAATTTACATTTTAAGTTAACACTTGAGAACAGAAAACATGCTTACCCCGGGATGGCTGGAGCCGGTGAGCGGACCACCTTACAAGGTGCGTCCGATCGTTACGACGTACGAAAACCAAAGACGCTGAACAGAGCCTTGCTCTTGCTAAGGAGCCAAAAAGCCGGAAATTGGGAAATACTCAAACAGCCAATCAGGGAAGCTACCTATGTTTCGATCCAAATTTTGACCAATACCAATTAGTGTTATTTTCACCAATAGAATTATAGCACCAAATATGGTAATGTGGGAAATTCATTCTAGAGATTTCGATTGCGAAACTCAGCGATTTCGTGATCAAAGCCTCCACGTGGCACTACAGGGTGATACAAAAAATGGGTTACAAAAAAACATATTACTGGAGATCTCCAATATCAATGTCAATGATTAAGTAAATAATTGTCACTTCAGTGAGTCCTGAAAATACTTTAAAATACAACTTCATCAAAAATAAAACACACAAATGTTTACATAATTTTTACAACAACAAGAATTTAGTCGAATTCTTCAAAAAATGTTAGTTCCTTAGTTTCTTTTGTCAAGTCAAAAATGATTCCGCCAACTATCAACTCACCACCGGTGACATCCTCCACCGCCAAAACTCGAGCTCAGCTCAATAAAAAAAATTTTTTTTAAATTTTTACATTAACTGGTGATTTTAATTGGAAGTCTGAATTTTGTGAACACACACTGATACCAACGCATATCAACCACATCTTGATGCAACTTTTACAAGTATCTTGTAAGCAGAATTTCCTTAGCTCGACCACAGGTATTGCTCTCCATAGGATCGCTGACATCGCGCGCCTGCCAACATGGTTTCCCTTTTCAGTCCAACCAGGGTCTCCAATGACGCTTCATATAGTTCACTCGCATAGCGAACTCACAGTGAACGTGTAGTAAGGCATGGCGCAGTACTGGATAACTGCCACCACCAGGAATTCTGCGACAATGCACTCCCAGGTTCAATGCAAACAGGTCAGGAGTTTATAATGCCCCTTCCAACAGGCACGACAGGTTCCCCGTCTGGACCAGGTCATAGTGATCACTGGAACAGAGATCAACCACAGCAGAAAAGGAAGAAATATGGGAAAAGGCATAACCTCGGCTATGCAGAAGAGAAACGTAGACTTAAGGGTGGTTTTTTTATTTTTTATATTAACAACTATTACTATAATAATAGGAACTGAATATTCGTGCGAGGAAGATACCCTCGCCCCAAATCTTTGGGAATTCCAAACCCTCCCAGGGCAAGCATGTATTAAAAATTTATCAAATATAAGAGACCAAATAAAATTAGGAAGGTTTATCAGAGTTTACCTTAATACCAGAAATTTTTACAAGGGATCCCTAGTTATGACAATGAATGAAAACCTTAACCTAAAGAACACACTAAAATCTACCTAATATGATCTCAAATGACCATATTTATCTATATAAATAAAATTGTACGGTCTCCGCTGTCTGTAATTTCTTTTGTTTTGCCAATTTTTCAGATATTTATCCGTTTTAGGTCAACTCAAGACCGAATCGGTGGTTTTTACGTTTCGTGTCTGTTTGTTTGTCTGTTTGTCTGTTTGTCTGTCTGTTTGTCTGTTTGTCTGTTCCAACATCACGTCGAAACGGCTGGATAGATTTCAACCAAACTTCATATTTAGAGTATACTCATCCCGGGGAAGGTTTCGATATGCATTTCATTTTAAAATCTTTGAATAGACGGGGGGTTTATAGGAAAACCAGAATGGTTTTTCCACCATCACGTCGAAACGGCTGGATAGATCTCAACCAAACTTCATATTTAGAGTATACTCACCCGGGGAAGGTTTTGATATGCATATCATTTTAAAATCTTTGAATATACGAGGGGTTTATAGGAAAACCAGAATGGTTTTCCCACCATCACGTCGAAACGGCTAGATAGATCTCAACCAAACTTCATATTTAGAGTATACTCATCCCGGGGAAGGTTTCGATATGCATATCATTTTAAAATCTTTGAACAGACGGGGGGTTTATTGGAAAACCAGAATGGTTTTCCTTCATTTTCTCTTATACTATTGATTTTCTGTAAACTTCGTTTACCGTACGGGAAACGTCTCTTCATTATAAACAACTTTCGTTATGTTCATAATTTACCTTACTCTTCACATGACGGAGAAATTTACAATTTTCCGCTGGTATCATGCTCTGCATTGAGTGACAGACAGACCGACAACGAACCTACAGGTTACCATGGCAAAGTTTCTGACTGCATGCCAGCAGGGAAGTAACGTATTGCCATTTTTCTCATCATGCTTTTAAATTCGTGGTTGTTCCTTGGGTAGAAGACAAGAGAGGCGTCAATCGGCCTACCTGCGGGATATTGGCGGAATATCGTTGGTTGTTATAACCGCCCTCGAATAGATTAAGTAATAACACCATTAGTCATCTTCTTATTTGCTTACCTAGGAATCACTGGACCTAAATTTCTCCTCTGTTACCGCTTTATTATATCCATAACTCACACTAGCATAATTTATTGAGGGGCATTTGATTTTCCAATACATTCACTTTCCATTTACATATTTGTTGTTATCCGGCTGTCCTCAGTTATAATTCATTTTCTATTACTTTCAACTTTCTTAACTGTATTATTTTCTTCCTTAATTACGCCGTATGTACGCGAGTGCTACAAACTACTGGATGTATTTCCACCAACACTCATATTTAGAATACGCCTGTCCTTGACAGGTTTTAGGGCAAATATTGTTTCTAAATCCCTGAACTGACTGGGGGTTTATACGAAACAGAAACAGGATTTTGCACTTCCACAACATATACACAACCAACGTTATTTTAAATCTACCTGCCTTGGTAGAAATTAATTTCTAAACCTTTTTTCTCATGTGCATCATTTCGATACGAGGATTAATAAGGGAGATATCATTAACAGACCGTTTTTCTGTACAAGTCTCATCGGACTTAACTCACGAGCGGGTGCGTGTAAAGCGTATTCCTTACAACTTGAAAACTACTGAAGACATTCGAACCAAAATTTATATTTAGCATCCACCTGTCCAAAGGTAGGTTTTAAACGTAAATATCATTTCATGTTCCGGAATGGACTGGCGGTTTACAGGGAACCGAAATGGTGATTTTACTCTTCCACAATATATACAGAACAAGACCACCCTGACTGGAAATCGACCAAACGTGATGGAATTCCACCTCTAAACCTTTCTTTCATGTGCATTTTTTCGTCAGGAGGATTAATAAGGGAGATACCATGAATGGTCAGTTTTGCAGGTTAAGTCCAGCGGACATAGCCACAAAGGTGTTTTACATGGAGCAGATTCCTTATTTATATAAATCAAATCGTAACGACTGTGTGCCACTACACTGACTATTTTGGCGAAATTTTCGTACAGCTTTCCGTTTAAGGGGTAATAATGACCATCTCCATAATTTTTGGTTTAGTTTCCTGAAAGTCCTAATTTTTACCCGCCTCGCCCAAAATCCAGATTGCGGCATAATCTGCCAGAAGAAAAAGAAGATAATTGAAATTTGACAAAATTATACGTTTTAGCCTGTAACGAACAGAAAACATCCTAGATCATTAAATTTTTCACTTTTTATCCCCAAAGAATATCGAAATATGCAGGCAATTTCAATGATGGTGTAGACCTTCGGAAATTCCTATCACATAACGGATTGCACAATCTCCGTTCAATTTGGAATGATTTACAACCTTGGTCTTATGACTTTTTGCCGTATCTGTATCCCTTTTACGTTTGATTTTTCTCTGTCAATCGATGTTAAGTCAATTTGGAATTTTCACATGCATAATTCATACTTTCGATTACTTATATGAAATACAGAATCATCAAACTCTTCACGAAAATTGGCCCACCGAGTAGCCATATGGGAGCCAAATGCTGTGTATGTAGCTGTCACATAATTATCCGAAAAGTAATGTAATGTGAGATAATCTTACAAAACCTTTACCCTGTTCCACGTTTCTAACTCAATCTGGCCCAAGAATAGATGACATATCATAGGACCAGCCATTTAGGCAACTAAATCCGGCGTGTCTTATGGTATAATCCTTTGTCGATATGACGTACGTTTAGTAGCAGTTAATCTGTAAATGAAGGCCTTCAATATTGCAAACACGCATATACTTTCGTATGTCGATCTATATGTATTCACTGATGTCGACTTTTAGCGATCGAGAAAGGGTGGGTCTGCTATTGTAATCAGTACTCCCCACACCGACTTTGACTGGCAGTAGGAAAGGGTTCCTTCTCCAACTCCTGTGTAGCTGTCATTAGTAAGGAAGGCCTACAATTGTAATGAATAGTTCCCTTCTCGATTTGACTTGCAGAAGGCAAGTGAGCATGCAGTTTTGTTTAAAACTCCCCTACCCGATTGTGATTGGCAGTAGGCAAGTGTGCCCGCCATTATAAAGAAATGTCCTCATCTAAAATGTGACTGGCATTTGGCATAGTGGCCTGCTATTTTGATGGAAACTCACCAACTTGGTGTGACTGGCAGTAAGCTGGCTGGCAGTAGGAAAATGGGCCTGGCATTATAATGATAACTGCACAACTCAATTTCGAGTGATAGTATTGTAATTTCCTGCCATTATAATAGAAACCCCTCAACTGTAATCTGTCTGGAAGTAGGAAAGGGGGGCTGCCATTTTAACGAAAACTCCCCAAATCGATTCTGTCCGCGTAGTAGGCAATGGGGCCTGCAATTATAATGTAAACTTCCCAACTCGATTGTGAATGCCAGTAGGCAAGTGAGCCTGCCGTTATATCACAAATCCGTAACGAACACTTTACATTGGAAACAACGTACGGGGACCTCCCCATGCTCTTTCTCGGATAACGCTAAGAGACATGCAATTTTAAAACAATCTTATTTACTGCATGTACACTATTTACTTCGATATTCGAATACAATGTAGAATACCGTAGCGAAGCACGGGTACATTCGCTAGTTACAACTAAAATCTTAAATAACCTCTAGACTTGCCGAAGTATCCGACCAGATATACACCCCAAAATTTGCTTACAACTAACTTTCCTTAAGTTACTAATAGATACTAGAGCATCATCTCATAACTAGGGGATCTTGACTTGCGACAAATGGACTCGACTGATCCTTTTCTTTTCAGGATCGCTGACTAGCAATGACACAGGTGTTAAAAATTTCAATATCGTGCAGGGACCTCGAAATCTGGAGGCCAATTTACTAATAACATGGTCCACAGCACTACTCACAGTATGAGTCTTTACATAAACTTGGTCACCCACAGACAGATTGTGTGGTCTTCGCCCGTGATTGTAGTTACGTTGAACTTCAGCGTAATATACTTTCAAATTCTTACGCGCACGGTGCCAAGCAGCACGAATCGTTTATGGATTTGTGACATCAGGTAGAAGATCGTTAATAGACCACAGATTAGAGAGTGGAGAATTGGGGGTGAACGCTAGCATCAATGAAGCAGGAGTCTGCTTGTGACTTTCATGAACGGCAGTGTTAAAAGCAAATGATAACCAATTAAGTGATGAATCCCACTTAGAATGGTCAGAAGAATGATAGGCAATAAGAGCAGATCTTAGATTTCGATTGACTCTCTCAGCATAATTAGGCCTGGGATAATAAGGGGTGGTAGTCGCATGAGAAATAGATAGGTCAAAACAGAAATTACGGAATTGCACAGATGTAAACGCTCTAGCATTGTCACTCACCAGAAATTGACAGGGTCCAAATGAAGCAAAGATCTGTTTCAAGCAAGAAATAGTAGTATTAGCATTAGCCATGCGAGTAGGAAACAGCCACGTAAAACGCGAGAACGCATCAACACACACAAGTATGAAACGATGGCCGGTCCGTGATCGCGGGAACGGTCCAATATAGTCAATAAATAGTCTCTCCATTGGGCGAGAAGCTTGCTCAGATGACAACAGATCAAGGCGGGTATTGGGGGCGGATTTACTAATGTTACAGGTTTTACAAGATTTAACCATGGTGCGGATTTCACCATCCATAGATTTCCAAATGAAGTGTTTACGGATTTTCTCTCTAGTCTTGAATACACCGAGGTGTCCACCAACAGGGGATTCATGAAAATATTTTAAAAGAGCAGGAACTAAATTAGCTGGAACAACAATTTTGGGGTGTCTGCGACCACGAGCAGGACAACACACAACACCATTCTTAATGACATAGGGTTTGACATGCTCACCGGACTTAATTCTGTCAATAATAACTTTCAATTCAGGGTCGTCTTCCTGATGTTTAGAAATATCTTTGAAAAGGAAAGGGGAATTGGTCAACACTGCATTAACAAAGGCCGAAACTTGTTTAGGAGAGGGATCTGCAGGCTCTGATTGAGGATCAGAACTGCCCGGGTAGAACATCCTACTAAGACTGTCAGCAACAACATTTTGAGTTCCACGAATGTGACGAGCTTCAAATTGAAAAGCTGAGATGCGTACTGCCCAACGCGCAAGGCAACCAGTCCTCCTTGGCCTGGCCAGTACCCAACTCAGCGCCTGATTATCAGTTTCAAGATCAAATGGGAGGCGTTTGAGGTACATTCTGAACCTTTCCAAGGAGAAGACAACAGCTAAGGCTTCTAATTCATAGATCGAATAATTGCGTTCAGCAGGATTGAGACTACGGGAAGCATAAGAAATTGGACGGCGTCCATCTTCAAATTCCTGAAGGAGCACACCAGAGATACCAGTAGATGAGGCATCAGTCTGGAGAATGAAACGTTTAGAAAAATCTGGCATCGCCAGCACAGGAGCGTTACATAAAGCAGATTTTAAATCATAGAAAGCTTCAAGTTGAGCATCACCCCATTCAAATTTAGCATCCTTCCTCCTTAAGGCATTCAATTGAGCTGTTCTTTCAGCAGAATTAGGGATGAATTTACGGAAGAAATTGACCATGCCAACAAACCTAGCTACAGCTTTAACATCTTTAGGGGTTGGGAAATTTTGAATCACTGCAGTACGAGATTGATCAACCGAGACACCTTTTTCAGACACAATATGTCCTAAGAAGGACAGGTTCCAGTCAGTGGCAAAAGCCGTGAGATGCTTAGATTCCTCAGCAAGAGGTATCTGATAATACGCCTGATTCAAATCAAAGGTGGTTAAAATTTTGGCATTAGCAAACCAAGAGAAGCAAGAGTGTAAGTCAGGAAGAGGAACAGATTGAAGCACAACTTGCTTATTCAACATTCTATAATCCACCACAGGCCGAAAATCACCCTGTGGTTTAGGGACAAGAAATATGGGAGAAGAGTACGCAGATTTAGAAGGACGTATTACACCATCAGCAAGCATTTGGTCGATGATAGCCTTAAGGGCCATCTTGGGAGGCGACAATCGATATGGAGGAGAACGAACAGGTACATTATCAGTAACTTCAATTTTATATTCCAAAACATTGGTCACCCCTAACTTGTCGGTGAACACATCAGGAAATTTATCACAAAGATTCCTAAGTTGGTTGGCCTAGTCATCAGGCAAATGATTAAAGTCAAAAGCTTTTGTTTCACTTGTGTCCTCAGAGACAGCACTAACATGATAAGGAAGGATAGGAGAACGGTTACACAATTTAAAGATCCTAACGGAAAATTTAAACTGGAATTCATTATATTGAAGATCCAAAACTATACCAGTTTTGGCAATAAAATTTGCACCGAGAATGAAAGGACAAGATAAATCTTTCGCCACTAGCACAGGAATTGCCATGTGAAATTACATATTCTAATTTTGACATCCAGACTTCCAATCACATTCAATGAATTAGAGTTAGCCGTATGGCAGGTTAAAGACACCGGTTTTAAAGAAGGGAACTTACAAACAGATTTTACAGAATTATACAAATCTTCGTTCATCAAGGTGAGGCTACTTCCAGAATCAACTAAAGCAGAAACAGGTTCATTATTCACTTGTAGGCATATGTAAGGTAATTTACACGGAGGAATAGCAGAAATACCACAAGATTGTGGAAAATTGAGAGTAGGGTCAGACTGAGGCTTATCCTTAATTACAGGATGGGGTACATCGTCATCTAACTGACAGCCATAACAGACGAAACAAGAAGGTACACTATAAGGTTTGGCACAAGAATTGGCGGCTAGTCATCTGGCATTGCCATTACCAGAACGCCCAGAACCGGAAGAATTGCAAGGACATTGTCTAGAAAAGTGTCTATTTGACCCACAGTAACTACAAGAATTAGAGGAGGAAGAAACTCTACTCACATTAGGATTTGCATTGCCTAAGGGCTCAATCTTAGGACAATTCCTTTGGAAATTTTGAAGCTGACCACTCATGGGAGGTTTGGAATTACCTAAGGCCCCAATCTTAGGACAATTCCGCTGAAAATGATCAGTGGAACCGCAACTATAGCAAGCACGTGAATGATGTGGTTTGGAAGAATTAGAAATGGTACTAGTGACTTGAGAAGACATGCTCATAGGAGGAGGGGCTAACGCCACGCGTAACTGGTCGGCATACCTAATGCCTTCAGCAGAAACGGTGATGGCTTCCAACTGAGCGAACATAGCGGGTCATGGTGACAGAGCAAGATACGATCGATAATTTGGTGCAAGACCTTCGACAATGTTAGCAACCATCTGAGACTCAGAATAGTTGAGCATAAAAATCCTGGCATTGAATTTAATGTCCTGAATGTATTCAGACAATGTTTCATTCAAATGCTGTACACGAAAATAGTGCTTTTGCACCAAGGAAGACAATGCACGGGAAGGAATAAAAAACTCAAGCACATGCGCGTGAAATTGGTCAACTGTCCACTTTTCAGAAATAGCTCTTGTGATATGTTCAGAAAGAGCTCCAGATGCATGAGGATATAATACATGGAAGAAATTATCACTACTTAAAGCATATACAACACACTGATCTTTAAATTCAACCAAGAAACGCAGAAATGTAAGAATCTCTTCGATTGAATTAGCGGTGAACTTAGATAAGCCCTTAAATAGAGTGGTTAACGGATGAGGAAAATTAGCAAACATTTAAGAAACAGCAGGCGTAGTAGGTACCTGAACAGGACTGGATTGATTAATAGAAGGCATCACAGTTGTATAGAAATCCTGACTTGAACGTCCCTGGGAAAGGGTGGGTGTACTAAGAGTGAGGTTAGGACTACAGCTAGATTGCATCGAAACTGGCACAGATATTCGCATCTGCGAAACATTTTCGCACATTTATGAGACTACCGAAGTATTTGCTACAGGTGACACTTGGACATGAGGATATCTTTGCACAACAGGAAGAGAAACAACTTGGGTTGCAACCGAAGGCTGAGGTAAGGACACAGAATTAACATTTCTCGTAGGAACGGTAGACGTACCAACTTGTGTAAAGGAACCCTCACAGGCATTATTTACAGGCAGAGAAGCATTTGTAAATATAACAGAAGATTGCAGGGGAACATTATTACAAGTTACCACATTACTAAAGTGTGAAGCAGTAGATACCAAGATATTTTCACTGTTACAAGTTTCAGGTGGAGCAGACACATTAACTACAGAACTGGAGCTAGACAACTCATTGCCTTCTATCAAATCTACAATCTTATCGAAAATGCCGGAAAATTTTAATAACAACAATTCACATTCCTGTCGCTCATTTATGGATAAATTAAGAGTTAACAGGTCGTGAATCCTATCCACGTAATGCTGAACTTGGGCTTTCACACGTGTTAACTGAGCATCAGACGGTTTAGAGGAACAAAAGGACAAAAGAATGGCTTCGAATTCAGTAAATTTACCTTTAACAAGGGTCAATGATGCACACACTTCGTCTGTTGATAGGTTGGGTACTGCTATAGTTTCGTTAAGAGATTGCTTTAACAAGCTCGCGTCATCCCTAACCTTTCCTGTCGAATCCAATTTACGAATACGAAGTTCGTAAACTAATTCCTCCTTCCTCAAATGGGACGGAACAAGGACAACACGAGACATGTTAACAAGAAATTACGTTAGGAGATGATACCAGGTTATTTTAGGTTAGACAAGGGTTACTGCTCTCGCATCTCCTTCTTCTACAACCACGCTCTGCTACCAGATGTAACCCCCCTTTAAAACAGAAGGAAGCACATAATACAAGATACATATAAACACGTAATTATTTGATAATGCAAAATAACAAACCTTACAGAACGACATCAGCCGATGATCAAACAGGAAAACATTTTACCTTTTACAAACACGTGGCTTCGCAGGATAACCAACATGCCAACTAGAGAAAGGCAGTATGGGAAGCAGGCCGGGAAACCCTAGAGGACGAGACCTTACGCGACGTTGTAGGGAAAGAAACGTGAGAACATTAACCCTTTGTCTAATTTATTTAACATATAGAATTGAATCAAGGTATGAAGTGCACAAGGTTAGATAACATTATTAATTAAAAAAATCAAATCGAACCACGAGGTTCCTATCAATGTTTCTCTCAGGAAAGTGAATATTTACACAAAGTTACAATGACATTTAAATAAGTGAGCATAATTTCAATGTTGAAATTTATAATGAAAATTTAAAGGGAACAATGACCTAATTACAAACATCATATAAGGCAAGTTGAAAAATGTTACAAGAGAAGGGAACAACAGAAATTAAATTTAGCGCAGAGGCCTATAGAGAAGCAGTCCTCTCCTAATACACATCAGTGAGGGACGCAAAGCTCAACAGGTGTGCACTAAATTGATACGGAATTACTGGAGGTAACTCGGAAAAAAAATTAAAGTTTACATATTCACAAAAGATTAATAAAATGAATTGCCTCCAAAATAAAGGGTATGCCTAGTTGACGAACTACGGCATTACAAATCAAAAGCGGTGAAAACCAGGGTCTAAGGCAAACTCCGAACGAATGAATTTACATTTTAAGTTAACACTTGAGAACAGAAAACATGCTTACCCCGGGATGGCTGGAGCCGGTGAGCGGACCACCTTACAAGGTGCGTCCGATCGTTATGACGTACGAAGACCAAAGACGCTGAACAGAGCCTTGCTCTTGCTAAGGAGCCAAAAAGCCGGAAATTGGGAAATACTCAAACAGCCAATCAGGGAAGCTACCTATGTTTCGATCCGAAGTTTGACCAATACCAATTAGTGTTATTTTCACCAATAGAATTATAGCACCAAATATGGTAATGTGGGAAATTCATTCTAGAGATTTCGATTGCGAAACTCAGCGATTTTGTGATCAAAGCCTCCACGTGGCACTACAGGATGTTACAAAAAATGGGTTACAAAAAACATATTACTGGAGATCTCCAATATCAATGTCAGTGATTAAGTAAATAATTGTCTCTTCAGTGAGTCCTGAAAATACTTTGAAATACAACTTCATCAAAAATAAAACACACAAATTTTTACATAATTTTTACAACAACAAAAATTTAGTCGAATTCTTCAAAAAATGTTAGTTCCTTAGTTTCTTTTTTCAAGTCAAAAATGATTCCGCCAACTATCAACTCACCACCGGTGACATTTGGAATCTCCTTTAAAAATAAAGAAACATGTATTCTTTTCTTTTTGGAAATTCCATTTAACCTTTTGATTGCTGCGCTCGCAATATTGCGAGCACGGAGAGTGACCGCTGCTCTGCTGCTTCCGTAATAGTGCGAGCGTGACATTCTTCTGACTTTATCAATGCAATACTCCCAATGTTGACATAAGAAGTCATTCGAATTCCATTAGCGGATACACGCATCTCTCTGCAGTAGATAGGAGCTTACGAAATGACAATCTGTTGATTCATTCATGAGTTATTGAGATAAATACGACACTCTGCTTTACGAGCTGCTCTGCGGTATGCCCGGCGTGCAAGCTAGCAATGAGGCCCGCGTCAGGAATGAGTAAGCTACAATATGTCAACCGCCAGTAAAGTGCTCGATCTTACCGAATCTGAGGTTGTAAGAGTGCTATCCACATTAGAATCGGAAGATGAATATTCTGATTTTAGTGATTTCGAGAATAATGATGATAGTGATGACACCGATTATAATGAAAGTACAGAAGTTGACCAACCACTTGTGCAAAGTATGAGAAAGAGAAGCAGCTTAGACTGACAGAGAGACATTTTCCTTCCCCTGTACCACCCACCCCGAAGAAGAGATTTCCTGTCAGGTACTGCCATGTGTGTTCAAACACCACGCTTGGTGAGAAAAAGAGGAAAGAAAGTAGATATATGTGTGAAAAATGCGACGTTGGACTCTGTGTACACCCCTGCTTCGGAAACTACCATACCCTAGTAAGGTACTGAAGGAGATGAACTTGTTTCGTGCGAATGAACACTTCCAAAGAAGACATGCGATTTGAAAAAAATGTAGGCTACCCACAGTTTTGGAATTACCAGTTTTGTACAACCCTTGATTAACTGGTCTGGACCATTTTTTATTTTGATATCAAACCAAGATGTATAGGAATTTTTAATGCATTCTCAGTGTTTTATCTTGAATAATATTTTACCATAAAATTTAGATACATTTTTACTCATTTTAGACACCCCTGAAGTTATTGTCTTCAGTTTAGTTATATATCAGTGCTTGGAAGTGGACAGCTAGGACCACCTGTAGCCACTAAAACATGTAAGTTGAGCTTTTTACTGTTATTTTTAATTATTAGTTCGATTTTTGTTCAATTGTTGGCCTGTTATGTTGGACAACCTTGAATTTCCTGCGCAACATATAGCTGATTTTGTGTTAGAAAAATCAGTTTAAGACCTTCCATATTTAGTATAAAAATATATGACAAGCAGGCAAGAACTCTCTGGTTTTTCCCATCTTATTTCCGACTTTTATGTATTAAGTTAATTATTAAAAATAATCCAGCACAGGGCTTTTACAAAAGAGAATTTATCTCAGCAATGAAAAGGTTAAGGGGGGTGGAAAAATTGAACAATTAGGTGAATTATTTGTATGAGGACACTTATATCTAAGGAAAAAAAACTAAAGATGTTACAGGCGCAAAAGTTGGTATTTGGAATCTCCTTTAAAAATAAAGAAATGCGCATTTTTGGGGGAAAATCAACTTGGGGTGGTGGTGAAAATGGAGCTGAATTACTTTTATGAAGATACATATATCTCAAGAACTGAAGCTGCTACGGTCATGATAATTCGTATTTGAAAGCTCCTTAATAAATAAAGAAACATATATTGTTTGTTTCCGGAAAATTCACTTAAGGTAGGAGGGTGTAGGGAAGTGAAAAATTGAATTCTTTATATGGGGATACTTATATCTCAAAAACTGAATGTTACAGACGTGAGAATTGGTATTTGGAATCTCCTTTAAAAATAAAGAAACATGCATATTTTGGGGGGAAATCAACTTAACGTGGGGTGGGGTTGAGAAAGGAGTCTAATTCTTTTTATGAGGATACTTATATCTCAAAAACTGAAGATGTTAGTTATAGTCGTGAAAACTGGTATTTGGAATCTCCTTTAAAAATAAAGATACATGTATTTTTTTGTTTTTGGAAGATCCACTTTAGGTGGCGGTGAATGAATTGAAAAATGAGTTGAATTCTTTGTATGAGGGTACTTATATCTCAAAAACTTAAGATGTTACAGTCGTGGTAATTGGTATTTGGAATCTCCTTTTAAAAAAAAAAAGAAAAACACATTATTTTGTTTTCAGAAAGTTACTTCGGAGTGGGGTGTGAAAGAATTGAAAAATTAGTTGAATTATTTTTATGAGGATACTTATATCTAAAACAAACTAAACATGTTACAGACTTGAAAATTGGTATAAGATTCTCCTTTAAAAATAAAGAAACACGCATTTTGAGCGGGGGGAGTCGGGGATTAACTTGGTGGAGGGTGAATAAAGAGTTCAATTCTTTTTATGAGGATAGATATCTATCTCAAAACTGAAGATATTACAGTCATGTTAATTGATATTTGGAAGATCCTTTTTAAATAAAGAAACATGTATTTTTTTTTTCTTTTCGGAAAATTGACTTATGGGGGGTGAGGTGAAAATAAGTAAAGGTGTTGAATTCTGTATGGGGATACTTATATCCTCAGAAACTGAAGGTGATGTTACAGATGTGAAAGTTTGTATTTTGAATCTCCTTTAAAAATAAAGAAACACAGATTTATTGTTTTTGGAAAGTCCTCTTAAGGGGGGAGAGGGGTAGAAAAAATGAAGGAGAAGTTTAATTTTTTTTATGAGGATATGTCATAAAAACTGAAGGTTATGGACATGAAAATTGGTATATGGAACCTCCTTTAAAAATAAACAGTTCAAGCCCCACTGTTGGCAGCCCTGAAGATGGTTTTCCATGGTTTCCCATTTTCACACCAGGCAAATGCCGGGGTTGTACTTTAATTAAGGCCATGGCCGCTTCCTTCCACTTCCTAGGCCTTTCCTCTCCCATCGTCGCCATAAGACCTATCTGTGTCGGTGCAACTTAAAGCACCTCATTTGCAAATAAAGAGATTTTGATTTGATTTTAGATTTTGAAAATAGCAAAAAAATAAAATAAAAATAAACACACATTTTGGGCAGCGGCTGGAGGATCAACTTCTGGTGTGGGGTGAAAAAGGAGTTGAATTATTTTTATGAAGATAGATATATCTCAAAAAATGAAGATATTACAGTCATTATAATTGATATTTGGAAGCTCATTTATAAATAAAGAAATGCACATTTTTTGTTTTTGGAAAATCCACTTAAGGGGGTGAAAAGAATTCAAAAAGCAGGTGAATTTTTAAAATGAGTTCTGGTGTATCTACAGTATATGTCAAAAACTTAATATGTTACAGACATGAAACTTGATATTTGGAAAGTCCTTTGAAAATGCAGGAACATGTATTTTTTGTATTTGGAAAAGACATTTAGCAGGGGTGAAAAGAAGGGAAAAAAGAGTTTAATTATTTTTTATGATGATACTTATTTCTCAAAAACTGAAGATGTTGCAGACGTGAAAATTGGTAATTGAAATCCCCTTTAAAATTAAAGAAACATGTTTTGTTTTTGTTTTTTCGGAGAATCCACTTAGGTGGGGGTGGGGGAGGGACTGACAAAAGGGTTGAATTCTTTTTATGGGGATGCTTATATCTCAAAAACTGAACATGATATAGATGTGGAAATAGGTATTTGGAATCTCTTTTAAAAATAAAGAAACTTTTTTTTTCGGCTTGAGAGAAGACATGTACAGTTCTATGTCACATGGTCATCTTAGCCCCAAAAGGTAATACCACGAATGTGGTTTACAAAGAGTTTCTGGGGTAAATGAAACTTAATTCTTTGGTGAGTTTTTATACTGTAGGGATTTTCAGATAATGTAGTACAGTACCGAGGAACGCTTACTTTTAACAAATAACGAAATCCATGCGAGCGAAGCCACGGGTAGCTGCTAGTTCATTAATATAGACTGATACTGTTAAACAAAATACCTTCTTACCTCAGCGCCTGGCAGTCAGTATCATAGCTATTGCCCAACTTAAGCTTTTCTTATGGAAACGGTTTCATCATCATTGTCGTCATCATCATAATCAGCATCATCATCATCATCAGCACCACCACCACTACTGTTGTTCACCATTTCATCCAGGCTGCACTGATCGCCATGTTCACCTGTTCATTAAGTTGGCCATCATCATCAATCATAGACACAAGATAAACTTCATCGCACACAGCAGATTCTCTCTGTCAACTTGGGTTTGTTCCTATTTCTTCATGTATTTAGTTTTCATTTTGTCGAGTCGTAGCCTACATTGGACGAATCGAGCATTCCTTTCTTGGGCTTAGTATTAGAAATCAGGTTAATTTTGGTGGCTAGCATTATGTCATCAAGAATATCTATTGGTGCAAGTCAGCTCTGACAGTGTTCTTCTCAAGGATAAACAGGTGTGGTGACCCCTGGTAGATGCCAATTGTACTGTCAGAGCGATTGGATGCCTTTGCTGTGGCCTGGATGTAGTTTCTTGGCACTGCATCTAGAAACTGCATCCATCCAACAAGGTGCTTTTGAACTGCTGGCTTGTTAGAGATCATGTGGGAAACAATCAGATTCTTTCTCAAGATCGAACAAACTGAGATGGGGAGGTTTGTTCTCCTGATGGTGTTTCTCAATTAGGAGCTGTGAATCATGGATTGCATCAGTTATGTTGCAGTTTCTTTTAAATATTCAGTTTGATTCTTGGACATTTTAACAATCTTACAAATCCTTTTCTCCAGAATGCATTTAAAGATCTACCAGAACATCATATGGCTTAAAAGTCAAATTGGATGGCAGTTGGCACACTTGGTTTGATTGCCCTTCTTCTACAAGATGAGTACAGTGATGCTCTGTTGCCAGTCAGTCAGAGTTTACCACTTGTTAATAAAATATTTGAACAGTGTTGTTAACCAGCCTACTGCATCTCAGTTTGAGAGCACTACAGCTCTGCTACAGAGTAGTAGGATCTGTGACTTATCCTGACTTCATTTCCTTCAAAGCATTTTCCAGTGTCTTGAATTGATGAGTTGGTAGATATTGCATTCAGGCCTGCACACAATATTCCTTTTTTTGTGGTGGCAGGGGGTGTAAATCAGAAAGCTAATTTTATTTACTGTGATTTTTATCATTGTAATAACAATGAGATTTGGTTATGCCTTTCTGTTGGATTGCAATAACACTTATGACATTTTTCATATGCAAAGGCAAAATTGTATTGCCATGTTTGTATTTGGAATTGACTGTATGTACCCATCGTTATCTACTCAGACGAAATGAAAAGACATATTCATTAAAAGTATATCAAAAATTTTTGCCAGAAAATGTATTTTCTGTATATGGAATATAGATATGTATTACCACTTGTTGCTTTGTGGCAACAGAAAGCGGGTTCAGTCTGCTTGTCTTTGGGAAATTTTAGAAAATTCATCCTATCAAAATTTTGAACAGAACAGAAGTTGTAAATTAAATTTTTAACTAAAAAGGCTCATATCAAGGAAGATATTTTAAATGTTAGGCTTTATGCTTTTTGACAAAGTAGTATTTCAATTTGAGTTTTGATACAAAATTTTCACTAAACTTCAGTTTGGGCTTGCCTTAGTCTAAACACGTTTCTTGCATGATGATAAAACAGACAGACACAAATTGGTTCGCTGCCATCGTTTGCCTTCAGTGGATCTGAAACATGAAAACAGATCAAATTTCTGTAAACATATCAAGCAAAGCAAAGCAAAGTCACCTCCGTACAGGCCATGAAGACCCTTGGAGGAGTGGAAGGTAAAGGCTTCCCCATTGTTAACCTAGGCACATGATGGGGTAGAGTGGTTAGTTCTACATCCGGCCGCCTTTGCCCCCAGGAATTAACCTGATACCCATTTTTGGTGTAGGCTGAGTGAACCTCAGGGCCATATGCATCTCCAGAAGTGGAAATCTCGTTTCTTAAATTTTACGACTTCCTGATGGAGATTCGAACCCACGTCCTTCCGGGCGAACCGAGCACGCCTTTACCGCCTCGGCCAGGCAGCCCCTGTAAACATATCACACAGATAAAGTTTATTGTTTCACATATCAAACTCACACAGTACTCACCAGAAAAGCAAATATGAAATGAATGTAAAGATATGAACAGAAGGTTACAAAATGAAGTCAAGTCATCAATGGGATCATGCAAAAATGTCAATTATGGCATCAGGGTTCACATTAACATGTGACTCTCTCTTCTTTCATTGTGGAGTGTAAGTAAGATTTCAGTCCATGCAGAGAGCTAAAACTTTGCCCATAACTGCAAGTTGTTATAGGAAGGACAGCAAATATTTGAAGCAGTGTTCAAATGTTTTGGAACAAACTCTCTGAGCACTTCTCTAATGCTTCAACTGCATTGTTTGGCCTGTCATTCAGGTCAGTTTTCCCCCATTTTTTCTTCAATATCTCAAATTCATCTTTCTCAACACTTTCTCAACTTGAGAAGTCACTCTTGTACGAGTGAAGAGTAGACTGTATATCAGAGAAGTTTTCATATGCCTTGCTAGATATCCAACAGTTTATTAAGAGCTCAAACTTTATGCTTTCAGGGATATTTCACTTTCAAGCATGATTGCCAATTTCAAGGCAATTAAATTCAAATGACTGCTCATGTACTTGTGCTCAGAGTTCTTCACCCGGGGTACTCATGTACAGCTGGTTTTGTGCCTTTGTACTAGTACTTGAAGATACTAATGGTATATTAGTCTGTCTATGTGGAACCTTAGCTATGTCTGTTGCAAAAGAGTCTGTTGCTTTTGACATACTTTCTCCCAAAGTTATTACAATACTACAACAATAAATACTAAATTGCTCATTCATAATTCATCATATTACTCCAAACTTTACTGTTTATCATAACAAGTTAACGATTTTAATGCCAAAAGAACCTGACTTTATCTAGTATAAACTCATATATTTTGGGGGTGGGTGCCCAAGTCCCAGGGCCCATGGGTGTGGGACTGGGTGCATTCTCTTTCACGCATGTTGAGTTTCTCATAAATTTCTGCATACTAAGCTGTTATTATCACTATATCAACCTTCGTTGTATCATAGGCTGATAGAAGGTGTTCCAGCAAGATAATATTTCATCTTCGAGGAACTCACGATAAAACCATTTCTTCTTGCTTATATCTTAGCCCTCATTGCCACATCTTTTTTCCCTAATTGATTCCATGCAGTGATTTAGAAAACTCTCCTATGTTTCCTCCTGCTGCTTATTTCCATTTCTAGTCCACTTGTGGAATCTCCTTTAAGTCATTAGGCCTATCCAATTTCTTGACATTCTCCACAACTTGTAAATCCTTGTCTCTCATTGTAATTGTTGCTCTTCCCTTTCCTCTTATCACAATTGTTTTTCTTTTCTCCATATTGATTCACATATGTCATAGTTTAATTTTCCCATTTAATTCATCAAGATATTCTCAGTACCAAGCTTAATAGCTGCAGTCACTTAAGTGCAGCCAGTATCCAGTATTCGGGAGATAGTGGTGTCGAACCCCACTGCCGGCAGCCCTGAAGATTACTTTCCATGGTGTCCCATTTTCACACCAGACAAATACCGGGGCTGTACCTTAATTAAGGCCACAGCTGCTTCCTCCTCACTCCTAGCCCTTTCCTGTTCCATCGTTGCCACAAGACCTATCTGTGTTGGTGCAGTGTAAAGCAACTTGTAAAAAAAAATCTCACTTTTCCCCACAATTCACAATATCATCAGCAAGTAATATTGTTTTCATTATTGTACCTCCATATGCTACTTTTGTTGCCATCATGATCTCATCCATCACTGTTATGAATAGTGGAAATGACTACACTTTCTTTTATTAATCCAGTCTCAAATCATCCTGTCTTTCCCATTATGTCTTGATGTAACTATAGCATTCAAAATACATAATTTATGTCATTATATTAGTTCTTTGGGGCTGATGACCTAGATGTTAGGCCCCTGTAAACAAGAATCATCATCATCATCATCATCATCATTAGTTCTTTTGCAATAGCCCTTTGTACCAGAAGTTCCTAAAATTTTACCATTAAACACTATAATAGGCATTTTCTAAGTCAATAAATATCATTATGTAATATTTCCCATACTCTCAATGTTTTTCCCTAATTTATCTCATAAAAAAATATGAGATCCATCACTGATGTTCAAAAATCTTGTAGATCTTCAGTCTTGATGTAAGAAGTGTAGGATAAGAAGGAAACTCGTTAAACATGATAAAAGAGAAGTGACCAAAAAAAATGGATGAATATGCAAGCCATCTTCCTGTCTATAACTATCCTTGGTGGAAAAGACATTCACGTCCACATTTTCATATACTATTCTCTTCATATAGATGCACAATCTCCACATCAACCCCAGTTCTTTCTGCATCCATTTCTTCTCAACACCCAATGATCTCATTCCTGCTTCCAAGCTGCACCAGAAAGGTGGTCATCAACAATCACTCAAGGGTAACCTTGACAGATCAAGAAGAGTCGACGCCGTAAAAGAAATACTCTACATGTAAAAATAAATTTTCATTATTTTCGATCTGGATAAACTGGAGATCCAGATTAATGAGGGCCGGATAAACAAGGTTTTTGTGTATGTCCTATTCTTCACAGTAGTGTGACTATTCTACTGTAACATCAGGTCACTTTGGGAAGCAGGATCAAAACAAGGAGAAGACAAATGCAAACAAGAAAACCACAATGGAACAAAAACAATCTTCAATCCTAATATGAGACGTGTAGAATGGAAAGAAAGCTTGATAAACATTGTCTCTCCATCAATCTAAATTCTTCTCAGCCCCTGATGAGCTTGTTCTGGAAGGCAGCCATGAACTATCACTAAGATGCTTGTTGCCAGATAAATTCTTTGTGAACAAGTCTGCAGCATTTCTCTCTGATACTACATATACAAACTCAGTGAACCCCTTTTCTACTAGCTCTCTACATACGTGGTACATGATGTCAATATGTTTTGACCTTTCACTCACAATATCGTTTTTACTCAATTTAATTGCTGCTGCATTTTCAGCAAAAACTTTACAAGGTATATCCATAAACCTTTCCAGCCCTAGCTCTGATAGCAAATCTTTCATCCAAGTTACTTCTCGAGATACCTCTGCCATTGCCATGTATTCAGCATCCATGGTAGATCTAGCAATACAACTCTGTTTCTTACTATACCATGATACTGTTCCCCCTGCCACTGTGGTTACATACCCACTCACTGATCTTTTAGACTCAGTATCTCCTCCCCAATCTGCATCACAGAACACTTGTACTGACTCCTCACAATTTTTGAAACACAACTTTAAATCTCTAGTACCACATAGATATCTCATGATGTGCTTCACTTCTTTCTAATCTTTAATCTTAGGTTTTTGACAATTTTGACTAACTTTACTTACCGCAAATGCAATGTCAGGTCTAGTATTATTTGACAAATATAGTGAACTTCCTACTGCACTGCGATAAATGGTACAATCAAATTCCTGCTCATCATTTTCAGCTGCTGAATACCAGCTTGGTAAAATAGTCTTACTCTGTTTACAGTCACTCATGGAAAAATCAGCAAGTAATTTGTCAATGTACAAACTTTGACTCAACATAACCCCTTCTGTTGTCTGTTCTATTTTTATTGACAGTATGTTTGTTGCTTTCCCTAGATCTTTAATCTCTAACTCATCAGCCAACCTTATTTTAACCAACTTAACAACCTCTTTGTCACCTATTGCAATTATGTCGTCAATATACAAGCCAATAATACAACACTCCTTTACATACACACATGGTTCTTTGACACATTTCTTAAAATCTAGTCTTCTAATTATAGCATCAACACAAGCATTCCAGTCTTTACTCGAATTAGGTAGTCCATAGATGCTTTGCTTCAATTTACATGCATAATTTTGGACATCCTTTTCTACAAACAATTCTGATTATTCCATGTATGCAGTACAACTGATTTCACTATTTAAGTAAGCACTAGTTACATCTAGATGTTCTACCGTCCAACCTTTATGTACTGCAATACCTATTAACAGTCTCATTGTTTTCCTCTTTATAACAGGACTAATTTTTCCAGTTACATCAGTGTGCACAACATCAAGTGGTTTTTCTCCCTTACGCTCACAAGATTTAGGTACTCCCTTGTTACTTAGTTTCCCCTGAATGCATGCAGAACAATTATTAATATCATTACTTCTTTTCAATTCTAACATAGGTATTTTAAACAAAGCTTCAGAATGAACATGTCCGTATCTCTCATGCCTCAACCTATTCAGTGTTTCTTCACCGATCCACGAGGTCGCCATTTTTCCCATCAATAATGTCATAAGCTTCGTCTGTTAATTCTCGTTACTCCATTTCAACTTATATTGTCCAAAATTTACTGCGGCGTTTTGGCGCTCTGGAGCTCTGGGCCCATAACCTGTTGATATATTTTCATTTCAGCTCACTTACACTGGTTTAGGACATCAGATTATACCATAAACACCAGCTTCCTCACACACATCCACTTATTACGAGCTGTTGACTACAACTGACATTCACACACACGAAGCAATTAAAACGTCCAAAGAACAAAACAAACGAAGATAAACCACTCGACGAAAATCATAGGAGTTACCAACACATAACCTCAATGTTGTTTTCCTTAAGTTATATATAAGATATGATACATGACATTTTATTTTTATGAGAAAACCACAACATTGCAACAGGAAGGGAATGAGTTATCATATCCAGCAGTCTGTGAGAGACCACATCAGTAGCTGAAGGTTAACACCACATTGTACAGTTACAGTATTATCCTGTGCAGTATAGTATTGTTTGAGTGAGCATGAAATGGCTTCAAAACGGAAGAAAGTGGTTGTTTCCATGGACAAAAAGTTAGAAGCATTAAACAGGCTGGACAAAGGAGAACTTTTGAAAAATATTGCTGTAGACTTATGGCATATGGACTTCAACTGTATCTGATTGGAAGAAAAACTAAAAAGAAATCGAAGATTTCTGCTTTAAAATTATGATGATAGATAGTTTAGAGGATCGTACCACAGTAAAGAAAGCTAGAAATGAAACTCTAGATGATGCATTATTCATGTGGTACAGTGAAAAAAGAGAGCATGGTGTTCTGATTTCAGGGCCGGTTTTACAAGAAAAGGCGCTTAGTTTAAACAGCAAGCTAGCAAGTGGAAATCCTAACTTCACAGCTAGTCAGGGTTGGTTGGAGAGGTGGAAAGCTCATCAAGTCATACGCCAGCTTTCAGTGGATGGTGAAAGTTTTTCAGGGGATAAAGTTGCTGTTGACAGTTTCATAAAGTAATTTCAGGACATTACCGTATTTGCTCCAATAACTTAACGCTAGATCAGATATACAACGCTGATGAAAATGAGCTGTTTTATTGCATGCTACCAAATAAGACACTAGCATCTAAATTAGATGAATTGGCAAGGGGTTATAAAAGAAGTAAAGATCGCATTACAATTATGGCATGCATCAATGCATCTGGAGGATATAAATTTCCTCTCCTGTTAATAGGGAAAAAAAAAAAATCCCCGTGCTCTTAAAAATGTGAATCGATCTGCCTTGCCGGTTTCTTACACATCCCAAAAGAATGCATGGATGACAATGGAACTTTCAAAAACTGGTTCCAAGAAGACTTCGTGCTGAATGTAAAAAGGTTTTTAATGAAACAAGGTTTGCCACTGAAGGCCATTTTTTTCATTGACATTGTGCCGTCACATTCGGGAGTGGAAGAGTTGATCAGTGGTGATATCCGAGTGAAATTTCTGCCACCTAATGTAACACCTCTGTTGCAACCAATGGACCAGGGTGTATTGGAAAACATCAAGTGGTTATACAGGAGGCAGCAACTCAGCAAACTGATTGAAGAAGAGGGGGAATATGATGTAATTTTGGCATTGAAATCAATAAATATGAAAGACATTATTTATATGAATGCATCTGCATGGGATCAAGTTAGTAAAATGACAATTTAAAAGTCTTGGAAACATCTATGGCATTCTATCTGTGCATCTACCACTGAGGTTTGTGAAGTTGTGGACTCTTCTGAGTTCCATGACACATTTGCACGCATGAAGATGAGAACGACGTAAATGACTGGGTGAAAAATGACTGTAATTCAGGCTATGACATAATGACAGATGAAGAAATTATTGTCTCTTGTTCCTTGGCAGGTAATGACGAGAGTGATAATTAAATCAA
The DNA here is from genome assembly GCF_040414725.1 of Anabrus simplex. Lineage (NCBI taxonomy): Eukaryota > Metazoa > Arthropoda > Insecta > Orthoptera > Tettigoniidae > Anabrus > Anabrus simplex. The sequence continues at coordinate 806,148,944 of NC_090266.1, forward strand.
AAATGAAACCAGCGCTCCATCAGAAGAAACAATGACTCCTGGAGAGGTAACAGTGCAGCTGGACAAACTGATAGCCTATTTAGAATCCCAGACTGAAACCACACCAGCAGAACTGATGTTATTAAAATGTCTTTGTGATCGTGCTGCATGCAAATGCTATACAAATGTAAAACAGAAAAAACTCACACATTATTTTAGTGCATAAAACATAGTCGTAAATGTAAGAAAAGTGTTCTTATATTTTTTTTTTTGTACAATTGAAGAAAGGTGATAAGTGTACAACTTATGTTAATAGATTGTGTTACGTGTACTGTATTTGTTTTTTATTTTTTTCCATATTATCCGGAATTTCGACAGTCCAGATCAGTTCCAGCCCCACTTAATCCAGATAAATGAGGTTCTTGTGTAGTCGTCTTTGGTGATGATTTCTTATATTGCTTTAATTCAAGTAATGATAATATTTATACCGAGCTCAATAGCTGCAGTCGCTTAAGTGCGGCCAGTATCCAGTAGTTGGGAGATAGTGGGTTCGAGCCCCACTGTCGGCAGCCCTGAAGATGGTTTTCCGTGGTTTCCCGTTTTCACACCAGGCAAATGCCGGGGCTGTACCTTAATCAAGGCCATGGCCGCTTCCTTCCACTTCCTAGGCCTTTCCTATCCCATCGTCACCATAAGACATATCTGTGTCGGTGCGACATAAAGCAAATAGCGATAATATTTATGTCCAAAGTGAAGTTCTGTTTCATGTTTGCTGAAGACATGTAGCAATTGTATGATGTTGGAATAATCAATTCAACAGCTCACAATCTTAAAATTGGGATGTCATCATAATGATGCCCTTCTATACTTGACATGGATATTGAAGGATATTGTTTGAGACGATGTGGGTTTTTTTTTTTTTTTTCAATTTGCTTTGTGTCACACCGACACAGATAGATCTATGTTGACAATGGGATAGGAAAGGGCTAGGAGTGGGAAGGAAGCGGCCGTAGCCTTAATGAAGGTACAGCCCAATATGAAAATGGGAAATCATCGAAAACCATCTTCAGGGCTTCCAACAGTGTGGTTCGAACCCATTATCTCCCGAATGCAATTGTGACTATATAATGTGCTATTACTGTAGGTTCTTGGATCTCCACTTAATATGTTCTGGATATGTTGGGAAAATTACAAGAAAAAGTCATCATCCTGTCCTTTACATTCAGTAACTGAAACACTTACTTTAATAAGGATGAAATAAAATTCCACAGGATGCAGTTCAGAGTCTTAAATGGCTCATTGCAAGACAAGTTCGTAAATATATTTGTGCTTCTAATGATCATATCTTGCACTGATGTAATTAAGTAAACAAAGAGGAATTTGAATTTGTAGTCATTGTCAAAGAGATAGACCTTATTCCTGTTTCCCGAATTTAAGTGCGTTTGAAATCCCAGTTCTAGAGTACTATATTGTTACATGATAATGCAACTGTCAGCTCACTTGAAGCTCCAATAGTTAGTTCCTCGAAGGGATGAGTGAGTCAAAGTTGGTAAGTTACCACTCAGCCTGCAGGCATGTGACAGCATTTTGCTTCCATTGTCCCTTTCTGGAAGGCAGAACCAGAACACTCAGATTCTGGCTATACTTGGAAGGTATTAGAACTTAATAATAAATTATATATAGGCAAGCTCACCTCGAAGAGGAGAACATCTTGACTGGAGTCAAACCAGGTGTAGGCCTATAGCAGTCATATGTTGTGATGGCCAAGGGACTTGCTTTGGAATCTGACTGCATGGAGTTTCTGTGTGAAGTGGCTGTGGTGCATGCACAGAAAACTGTAAGGTGAAAACTGTCAGTCATGATTATGGAGGTTCACCCATTCCAGTTAAAGTCTGCAAGCAAAAGACCCATTGTGAGAACAATGCACTTCTTTAAATAGACTGTAATTAATGAAGTGTTGTCATTCATAGTCTAGTATCATTGACCATGTGTATGTGTGTACTGATTGGGTCATCCTCAATTCAATTAGTTCATTAAAACAATCAATGTTTTATTCCTAATAACATTAATTAGATTCAGATTCTAGCATGGGAAATCAATTGATAAACCTACTATGTAACTTACACTATCAATCAAGATAACATCGATGGCTTAGTGCACAAACATTGTATGTCCAAAAATCATCATTCTGAGAAAACTCAAATTGAAAGTTTATGAAGTTGCAGTTACTTACGACAAATAATATAGCTGTAGCCAGTGTTACTCATCTGTAGATTATTTCTTTGTAATTGCATTTCAACAACTGAACCACATTTTTGTGCATCAGTAAAGGAATTATTCACTATATTTTAATGGAATGTTGGGACATACAACATTTGTCACTAACAATGAGAAAGAGAACTTCAAGGCACAAATGTTGTATTCCTCAAAGGAATTGATTTCAACATTCTTTTTTCATCATTTATTATTAAATAAAATCACAAGGTATGATTAACAAGTAATTAAATAAAATTGAATAATCACTGTTCTTTTATAAATATGTCTTAAATCTTTCAAAACAGTGTCCAGGACATACAATATTTATGCTCCATTGGGGCAGTAAGAACTTGAAATTTTCAACAGCAAAATAGTATGTCTGGACATAGAATATTTACACCTTCAAGTGAAATGAAAACCAAATGGACATACCCAGGTTAAAGTTATTATATGGGACATACAACATTCGTGAAGTAGAGTTGTTGATTTAACTAGGACATGCAATATTTGCACCTTGGAAATCAGCATGTTCCCTATTATTTGGACATACTATAATTGTGAATTAGCTAGAAATGTTTGAGAGACATCCAAATATGGTATTAACTCTAAACTGGCCATAAATGGACATACAATGTTTGTGCACTAAGCCATCGACATACATTCTGGGAAATACAGTTAGGAGAGCTAATAAATCAGAGAATTTTGCAAGTTACGGGAGGATGGAGATCAGCATCCAATCAGGTAAGGGATAGCATACTAATAGAAGAAAAGTTATAAACTGGTGCAAAGCATCACATCCTTCATCAGTAGAAAAGAGAAGAGGAGAGAGGTTCTGCAGATTGTTGTGAACCTGGATGCTGCTGAATAGAAGAGTACAGTAGAGACAAGGTTGATTATCTGATGTTAAGGCTGATTGCTTCCTTTGATCCGAGCATTAGATAATGTCCAACCACAGAGTCCCTTACAGTTAACCCGTATACTGGGGAGCGCGACTTAAGTCGCTCGAGGAAATAACCAGCCAGGTGGGGAGAGCGACTTCAGTCGTACGCTGCTATTTTATTTTTTTCCTCGACTCTCAGCTTAGCCAGAGTTATGAAATTCAGTCCTCGTTATCTGCATACCCCTGTCATTAAGTGGTATTTTTAGTAAATACTTCCGCTTAACAGAAACAGATCAGAGAGAGATGTATATCATTCAACATAATTCGCTTCCGTGCAAAAGCGCGCTATGTGTTCGCCTCGCACGGGAACTAGGCTAATCAGCTGCGTCCTTGCTATGTGCTTACTCGAATACTTTAGTGTTTTATGAGACTGGGAACTGTATATCAGTGTGAAAAGGAGTACTGTAATTTCGGGGAGGAGTGAATTTGAACTTATAGATGTGTTGCACTTCTATTGTTTCATAAGAGTACTTTTCAGTCATAATTATGTCTTCTAAACGACATTGAGTTGAAGAATTACGTGATGACAGCTTGCGTTCATTTGTACATGAAATGTTGGAGTTTAGCGACGAGGACGATGACTTCAGTGACTTCCATTCAGATAGTGAAGATAATTCGTTCTCTGGAGAAGGAGGCGCATGTGGTACAGGACAGCATTCTGGTGCTATCACAGCGAATGGTCGCGGGTTCGAAAGTAACACCTCGGATGACGACAGTGACGATGGAGAGATACAGGCAGATTCAAACTGCAGTGATATGTCAGGGCCTATTACGTGGGTAGAAGATGGACAGAAAAGGAGTAGATTTCCAACAAAGTTCATTCCTGGAGTAAAAGGACAGTTTATGGATGTAAAGACTCCAGAGGATATTTACGAACTGTTTGTGGACGATACTATCTATAAGTATATTGCTGAGCAAACTAATATTTATGCGCAGCAGAAAATTCGTGGTTCACAAAATGAAACGGAGGAGTAGGGAAAAAGACTGGATACCTACAAATAAGGATGAAATAAAACTTTTATTCGGACTTTTGCTTCTTCAAGGGATTAACCACAAACCTACAATGGGGCATTATTTTTCTCGTAACAAGTTACTGGCCACGCCCATATTTTACGAGACCATGACGGAAAAGAGGTTTTTCCTTCTCTTGAAATTTCTCCATTTTTCTGACAATGAGGCCTGCGATGGGCAGATGCCTCCTGAACTATACAAGGTAAAGCCAGTCTTCGATCACTTTGTGAAAATGTTTCAACAGGCTTACATCCCGGATGACCAGCTATCCATAGACGAAAGCCTTCTTCTATGGAAAGGTCGCCTTGGTTGGAAGGTATACATTCCAAAGAAAAGGTCCTGGTTCGGAATGGAATCTTACAAAATTTGTGAAGCGAAAACGGGTTACGTGTGGAATATGTTGTGGTACACAGGAAAATCAACAGAACTCAAGAGTGAAGTCCATGGCATCGATCTATCACAGTCTTCCAAGCCGATGAGAATTGTGTGTACTCTGGCAGATAATCTACTGAAACAAGGATACCTGATAGGAATGGACAACTACTATAGCAGCCCTGAATTATACGACCTGCTAAATGACCTCGATACTGACGCAGTGGGTACAGTAAGAACCAACCGGAAAAATCTCCCTAAGGAACTTATGAGTAAAAAGCTGAAGAAGGGAGAGGTAACGGCTGCTTATCGAAAGAAACTCATGGTTCTAAAATGGAAGGACAAGAGAGATGTTTGCATGCTCAGTAGTATCCACGATGCTGAAATGCGAACTGTCCCTATCAGAGGAAAGGACGAAACCAAAGAGAAACCTGTAGTTTGCATAGACTACAATGATTCTATGGGGGGAGTTGACCTTTCCGATCAGTACGTCATTATGTACTCCACAGCAAGGAAGCGAATGAAGAAATATTACCAGAAAATTTTCCAGCATCTTCTGGACCTCGTGGTATTCAATTCATTCATCATTTTCCGGCAACATGGAGGAAAATGATGCAGTTCAGAATTCACCTCATCGATAAAATCCTCGAAAAGTACACAGGTTCAACCCCCGCTGAAGCAATGCCTGTCCTTTCAGTTAGACCACTTCCCGCTGCTCCCACAGAAAGATTCAGCGGTAGGCATTTTCCTGATGTGAATCCACCATCGGGAAGAAGGCAGCACGGTGTGAAGAGGTGCGTGGTGTGTCTGGCGAAAAGAGAGAGACGTGAAACAATCTACAGGTGCAGTGACTGCGACGTCGCTCTCTGTGCAGCTCCGTGTTTCTGTGCTTATCACATGCAAGATGTGTAAAAACAGTGCATGAGATGTAAACTGTGTGACTAGTGTAAATAATATAATTAGTGAAATCAGTCCTGATGTGTAAATTCATTCCGATAAAGAAGTAATTATTGTGAGAAGACGATTAGAACCAGGCTACCACTGTAAGTACTTACTCTCAACTTATTACTGCGATTGCAAACCCTGAATGAAAAGTATTTCTCTCAACTGCGGTATTTATTTCAGAAATTGTAGATTAGTTAATGATAAAGTGTATTTGCAGTGTATAGGCTTTTAATTTTCCTGAAATTAATATGAAAATATAGATATTCCAAAAATAAATTTATATTTGTAATATACAGAAGTTAGTACGAGACTTAGGTCGTTTTTGTTCCAAAACTATAACACCCACAAATATTAACAAATAGGCAAAAAATCACTTTCTATATCAGAATTAGGATATACGTAGCATTTTATTATCAAGTATATCAAAATTTGGAAGGTTTCTTGAATTTATTTGATTATTTTTCGAGTTACGAAAATTCGTCCCCACCAGAACAGAGTTACCGTATCGCGCGCTCCCCAGTTAACGGGTTAATGCAACTATTAGCTCTATATTGACTCAGTATGTTAATTCTCAGTGACAGCCAAAGTACAGTGTATTCTCGTTAACAGAAATTCCAGGGAACTAAAAAAGGAATAGTTTTTTGTGAAAAATATTTGTACTAAATAAGAACTCAAATTTAGAGTTACTGTACAATTGCAACTACTTAATTATTACTGTATAAAAGACTATCACAAGAACAGGAACTGGACAGACAGACAGACAGACATGATGTAAAACTAAAAATTGCATTTCCTTGTTCATTTTCTTGTTCTTCTTCCACTTCCTAGCCTTTTTCCAGTTACTTGGATAATACTTAAGGATTAAGCCCAGTTTTATAGCCAGATTAGCTGATGTACCCATGCTTCGTTACGGAATCCTGCACTGTATACATAATTCTAGGTTAAGTAGCACACACGTTGCGAGTAAGATTGTAGTAAATTGCATAGTTCTTAATGTTACCACAGAAATGCGACGGGGAGTCACCATACATCTTTTCTCATGTGACGACAGGGTTAGGGAATTTTCAGTGTAATGGCAGGCCCTCTTGCCTACTATCAGTTACAATTAAGTTGGGGAGTTTTCATTATGATGTTATAATGGCAGACACTCACTCTCCACCTGCCTTTTTACATCCTCAGAAAGACTGTCTTTGATGTTTTCCCAACTGAATTCAACATAGTTCATTACAATTACATCAGTAGGAAGGTCGCAATTAAAAGCAATGCCATCATATGAAATACTCGATCAAATGAAAAACCGCACATTTTCTCTTTTAATGAACAGTACTAGACTGCCGATCTAACAGTCCAAAGTTCCAGAGCTGGAATTACCAGGACACAGACAGCAGTGAACACTTCTCTGCCATTATTACGTTAAATGTGCACACTGCTCATTCCAGCCAGTGCCTCAGAATAGGGATGGAATAGCTGGAATACTATGATGAAACATTGTATTACTTACCAGTAGTTATCAGCAAATTTGTGAACAAGAGGAATGGCATGCTAAAGAAGAGAGTTATCTAACTCCCCAGCTACTTCCCGCCAATATTCAGTCAGGCTGTTATACTCGGTATGCAGCAGTAATCCCATCTATCGGAGACGAGCAGCAGCAGAAGACACGAAGCACATCACAACAAACAAAGGTCAGGGTAACGTTGTTGAGATCAATTTTGTGAGCTTTCTATATTACAGGCCTTCACATGTAGTTGTCTTCCAACTCTGATATTAGAGCATCCATATTTTTTCCTCTGATTAGTGTTGGATAGAGGATGGTTGCCTAGTTGTACTTCCTCTTAACACCACCACCAATCTTATCATAGTTGGTACGGTAAAACAGAATAGGACAGACAACCGGGTGAGTTGGTCATGCGGTTAGGGTCGCGCAGCTGTGAGCTTGCATCCAGGAGATAGTGGGTTCAAACCCCACTGTCGGAAGCCCTGAAGATGGTTTTCCGTGGTTTCCCATTTTCAGACCAGGCAAATGCTGGGGCTGTACCTTAATTAAGGCCATGGCTCCTTCCTCCCCACTCCTAGGCCTTTCCTATCCCATCGTCGCCATAAGACCTATCTGTGTCGGTGCGATGTAAGGCAAATAGCAAAAAAAAAAAGAAGAATAAGACATAAATGATCAGAAATTGTATTCTCTGTGACTTATGTAGTACTTTTTGATAGGACCAATAACATAGGTAATTAAAAATTAAATTTTAGATGCCTTCTCCTAAACTGCCATTTCAACCAGGGTGGACAAAATTATTTATGGCCTAGATTGTAGTGACTTATTCCCTGACTTTACATACCGATTTTTATTAAATTCTCTTCAGCCGTTTTCTCGTGATGCACGTACATACATACAGACAGACAGAAATGACAGAAGAATAAAAAGTGTATTTCCTTGTTACCATGGACATGACCAATACAGAAATACCATTATTTTTAAATTCTCAGCAATGTACAGACAAAACTCTTACTTTATATATAGATGTCTTTCTTGGTGTCAACGCTATTTGCAGGGATCTATTTCACTATTGCATTTTTGTATGGTGGTTGGTAGAGTGGTGTGTTGTGTGTATATGCATTGAGACAAACAGAAACACCCAGTCCATGAGCCAGATAATTTATCGAATAAGACTAAAATGTACATCATTGACCTGTATTCTTCTTTGAGTTTCTACTGAATAAATCCCATCCCTAAAACTGATAGGCCTATCCAACATCTGTCTTTCCATAGTACACTGTAAACATTGTGCTTTACAAGTATTTCCTTCTGTCAGAGTCACCGATTCCAGACCGTAAGGTGTTGCTAGTAGGATACAAATATCATATGCTTTGGTCTTCAGTCTAAACAGTTTCATTTTTGTTGGTTTGAATGAATTTAAGTTTCCTAAATGTTGCCCAACTCATTCTTATTCTTTTGGGGAATTTCAATCAAATCAATCACAACTGATCTGCATTTAGGGCAGTTGCCCAGGTGGCAGATTCCCTATCTGTTGTTTTCCTAGCCTTTTCTTAAATGATCGCAAAGAAATTGGAAAATTATTGAACATTTCCCTTGGTAAGTTATTCCAATCCCTAACTCCCCTTCCTATAAATGAATATTTGCCCCAGTTTCTCCTCTTGAATTCCAACTTTATCTTCATATTGTGATCTTTCCTACTTTTAAAGACATCACTCAAACTTATTCAACCACCGATGTCCTCCTACGCCATCTCTCCACTGACAGCTCAGAACATACCACTTAATCGAGCAGCTCGACCCGGGCCAAACTTTGCAACATTTTTGTATCGCTACTCTTTTGTCAGAAATCACCCAGAAGAAATCAAGCTGCTTTTCTGTAGATTTTTCCAGTTCTTGAATCAAGTAATCCTGGTGAGAGTCCCATACACTGGAACCATACTCTAGTTGGGGTCTTACCAGAGACTTATATGCTCTCTCCTTTACATCCTTACTACAACCCCTAAATACCCTCATAACCATGTGCAGAGATCTGTACCCTTTATTAACAATCATATTTATGTGATTACCCCAATGAAGGTCTTTTCTTATATTAACAACTAGGTACTTACAATGATCCCCGAAAGGAACTTTCACCCCATCAACGCAGTAATTAAAACTGAGAGGACTTTTCCTATTTGTGAAACTCACAACCTGACTTTTAACCCCGTTTATCATCATACCATTGCCCACCGTCCATCTGACAACACTATCGAGGTCACCCTGCAGCTGCTCACAATCTTGTAACTTATTTATTACTGTGTAAAAAATAACATCATCTGCAAAAAGCCTTATCTCTGATTCCATGTCTTTACACATATCATTGATATATATAAGAAAACATAAAGGTCCAATAATACTACGTTGAGGAATTCCCCTCTTAATTATTACAGGGTCAGATAAAGCTTCGCCTAATCTATTCTCTGAGTTCTATTTTCTAGAAATATAGCCACCCATTCAGTCACTCTTTTGTCAAGTCCAATTGCACTCATTTTTTCCAGCAGTCTCCCGTGATCCACCCTATCAAATGCTTTAGACAGATCAATCGCGATACAGTCCATTTGGCCTCCTGAATCCAGGATATCTGCTATATCTTGCTGAAATCCTACAAGCTGAGCTTCAGTGGAATAACCATTCCTAAACCCAAACTGCCTTCTGTCGAGCCAGTTATTAACTTCGCAAATATGTCTTACAAAGCTTACATGCAATGCATGTCAAACTGACTAGCCTGTAAGTTTCAGCTTTATGTCTATCACCCTTTCCTTTATACACAGGAGCTACTATAGCAACTCTCCATTCATTTGGTATAGCTCCTTCAACCAAACAATAATCAAATAAGCATTTCATATATGGTACTATATCCCAACCCATTGCCTTTAGTAGAAATCTTATCAATTCCAGCTGCTTTTCTAGTTTTCAACTTTTGTATCTTACTGTAAATGTCATTGTTATCATAGGTAAATTTTAATACTTCTTTAGTACTACTCACCTCCCCTATCTGGACATTATCCTTGTAACCAACAATCTTTACATACTGCTGACTGAATATAGTACGCGCACTTTTTCTTGAGCCCTAGTTCCCATTCGTTACTATGGAGATCCGGGCTCAAGATAAAGTGCGCGTATAGTACTTCTGCCTTTTGAAAATCCTCGCATACACACTCCCCTTGTTCATTAATGATTCCTGGAATGTCCTTCTTTGAACCTGTTTCTGCATTAACGTACCTATACATACCCTTTCATTTTTCGCCAAGATTTGTATGACCACCAATTATGCTTGCCATCATGTTATCCTTAGCTGACTTCTTTGATAGATTCAATTTCCTAGTAAGTTCCTTCAATTTCTCCTTACTTCCATAACCATTTGTAACTCTATTTCAAATCAAATCAAAATCTCTTTATTTGCAAATGAGGTGTCTACCTCGGTGGCAAATGGTACACTAAAATACATTATTGTCAAGCACTAAATATTAAATTAACAAGAGAAGAAAATTTTCCTATAATACAATATTATATAATTTACGCTAACAATTTTTTCTATTAAACACACAGCTCATCCTTAATAAATTTATATTGTTTACAAAATTCTACTTATAATATCTCCTGTACTACTTACAAATATAGTCAACTGATATACAGTATGTGGAATTACTTCAAATGATACTGTACAACTGGTATAAGATTAAAATTTACATTGCATTTATTTACTTTTTTTTTTTCTTTACCCATTCTGGAACCTAAGTAGCATAACGACCTGCTGCGTCTTAACCAGAGCCCCTTTTGCCACCACTTTAAGAGTTCCTGAAGGGCCTTCACAGCTACCGTAGCGGTCCCAGGGCACTCAAAGTCCCCACTGTACTTCACCCCTACAGGCAGTCCCCTACTTTGGCTGTCCAACTCCTTAGACCAGGGGATGGAATTAATTTATTCACACACATTTTTTATTTATATTAACCTGCACTGGTCGAATGCCCTCTAACATTTCATTTATTTTCTCTGTTGCTGTTTATACTCTTCTTGAATATCTGTACAGATTTTGGAAAAGGATCAAACACTACCCCTGGTAAACTGTTCCACTTCTTCACACCCTTCCCAATGAATGAAAATTTACCCCAATCGCTTCTGCTAAAATTCCTTCTAATTTTATATTTGTGGTCAGTCCTGCTGATATAATTATTTTCCAACTGAAGCCTCTCATGGATATCTCCCCATGCTGCTTCTCCTGTATAGGCTCTATATAATCCTATAAGTCTAGTTTTCTCCCTTCTCTTACTTAAAGTTTCCCACCCTAGTTCCTTTAACATTTCTGATACACTACTCTTTCTCCTGAAATCCCCTGTTACAAATCTTGCTGCTTTCCTCTGCAGACTATCTATTACTTTTATTAGGTATTCTTGGTGAGGATCCCAAACACTGTTTGCATATTCCAATAATGGACGAACAATACTAAGGTAACTTTTCTCCTTTAATTCTTTGTTGCATCCTTTAAGTACCCTCATTATGACATGTAACGATCTGAATGCTTTTCCAACAATGTCATCCAGAGCCTGCACCTCCTTCTTAGTCTCTTTACTTCTCTGTTATAATATAGTGGATCCTTACCATTCCTTCCACCTTTAAAGGTACAAACCTATTTTCACATTCCTCAACAATTGCTTTAAACCTATCCCAGAATTTGTTTGCATTTTTATTTACCATTTTCCAGTGATCGTAGTTACTTTTTTTAAACTCCCTCATGCCTTTTTTTATCAGCCATATTGTACTACCTAATAGTCCTAATTTTAATACCTTCCTTTCTTTCACATTTATTTTTAACTACTACAAAAACAGCTTCGTGATCACTAATACCATATATTACTTCGTTTTCTCTATAGAGCTCATCTGGTTTTATCAGCACCACATCCAAAATATTCTTCCCTCTAGTTGGTTCCATCACTTTCTGAATCAGGTGCCCTTCCCACATTAACTTACTTGCCATTTGTTGTTCATGCTTCCTGTTGTTCGCATTACTTTCCCAATTGACATTTGGTAAATTGAGATCACCCGCTACAATCACGTTCCTTTCCTTATCGTTTCCCACATAGCTGATTATCTTATCAAATAATTTTGAATCAGCGTCAGCACTACCATTTCCCGGTCTGTTCTCTCCAAAGACATGAAGTTGCCTATTATCTTTAGAGATGAGCCGTACACCCAGAATTTCATGGTTTTCATCTTTAACTTTTTCATAGCTTACAAATTCTTCTTTCACCAGAATGAATACTCCCCCTCCTACCATTCCTATCCTATCTCTACGATACACACTCCAGTTCCATGAGAATATTTCTGCATCCATTATATCATTTCTCAGCCATGATTCAACTCCTTTTACAATATCTGGTAAGTATATATCTATTAAATTACTTAATTCGATTCCTTTGTTTACAACGCTTCTACAATTGAGCACCAACATTTTTATGTCATCCCTACTTGATTTCCAGTTCCCTGTTTGCTCAACACCGCTCCCTAGTCCACCCTGTTTCCCTGAATGTACCTGCCTATAACCCTTCTAAACAAGTTTCCTAACTTATATGTACCACTGCGGTTTAAGTGAAGGCCATCTGAGCACAGATCCCTATCTCCTACCCACCCATTAGGATCTAGAAATCTCGCTCCCAGTTTCCCACATACCCACTCCATAGTCTCATTTAAATCCCCAATCACCTTCCAGTCAGTATCCCTCCAACACAGTATTCCACTGATAACAATCTCCGCTTCCTTAAACTTCATCTGTGGTGCATTTACCAGATCCCACACATCCCCAACTATGTTGGTACTTATATCTGCTTGCCTTGCGTTGTTAGTACCAACATGAAACACTACCACCTTCTCCTTCCCCTCTTCCTTCTCTTCTACTTTCCTCAACATCTGCCTCAACCTGATTCCTGGATAACACTCTACCCTGGTTCCCTTTCCTCTGCACACTTTCCCCACATGTCTAACGATGGAATCCCGCATGACCAGAGCCTCAACCCTACCCACCTCATTTGAATCCCTCTCCTCCTGGTCAGCCCTATCTTCTCTCACTGCTGCAGAAGCTACTTCCTCCTCCATTTTCTCCCTCCCATGACCCTGTTCCACCTGTCCTTTCCTTTCCACTGCACTACATTTCCCTTTCCTACCTTTTCCCTTCCTCCTACTTCCACGCATATCAGCAACAGTTCCCTGTTCCTTGTCTTCCCTTGGTTGTTCTACCTGGAGTGACTCGTACCGATTTTTCAAAGACACCTGTCCTGAATTCTGATCCTGAACAGAGCCCTTAGCCTGCAATGTCCTTCCCTTTAAAACATTAGACCACCTGTCTGCTACAGTTCCCCCGTTTCCTTCCCATACCTCCTTTACACCTACTGTATCCTGTACATTATTTGAGGGAGGCCTACTTTCCTTTCTGTCCTCTGAAAGAATCGTAATTATCTCCCTCAAACTCTCCAACTCCTCCCTCATACTCCTTAGTGCCTGGCCACACCCACAGTTCCTACACTTGCACTGCGTAGCCATTATTTACAGAATAATGGGAAGAAAAGGAAAAATAGAATAACTTATTCTGTGCAAATAAAAATGAAAGGAAAGAAATATTGCATATAAAAATGAAAGGAAAGAAATATTGCATATAAAAATGAAAGGAAATAAATATTGTCTAGGATAGTTCACAAAGACAACAAGGTAATTAGTATAAGCTACTGCTACACTACAATACTACTTAGTTGTACGAATTAATTTTTTATAACACCCTAACAGTATGAAAATTGCTGTTAATTACTGAAAACCGAAAGTAATACACAAGAATTAGGTCTTTCTGCACATTAGTTGTTCTTTCCAAATTGTATCTAGTGACTTGTGACCAAGGTAGATGTATTCATATTGTATTTGTTGTGTTCATTCTCCGGGCTGAGGATTTTGGTTTTCCTAATGTTCATTTCCAAACCAATCACTGCTGAGGCTACAATCAACTCCTAATACTTCTTAGTTTTTCTAGGTCTTCACTACTGAGTGCAACATCATCAGCAAACCAAAGATGGTTCAAGTATATTTCACCACTTTTAATTGCTCTTCTGTCCTAGACTACCACTTTCAAGGCAGTAAGGAGCAACTTAGTAGAGCCTGTGTCCCATTGGTAAACTGCTATGCCCATTGAGATCTTGCCAGTTCCTGGACCTTCACCTGTCCTGACTGCTATTGCAACACAGCTTAATATGACAACTTCACCTTATTGGTTTACAGGTATTTCATCAAAAGGGAACCAAGAATTATACTGGATCGTATTTTGGGGTGGGAAGTGGGTGTTTTTTTTTTTACAGCTGATTATGCTTATCGTAAAGTAATCCCAGTATGCAGTAGCTGTTGTTTTAGCAGTGTTAGATACCAGTACTCTAGCAGAGCAATTATTGCACATATATAGACAGTAAAGGCATTTTAGTAAGAGTGATTTTGCTTCTCTATTGGATATTACAATAGTTCCAAAGTTGAACAATCAAAGAATATATTGAATTAAAAAGCTTTATTTTCAGTAATTTAACATTTGTTAATTTTTTTAGTATAGTTTATTGGTTTATATCAGTGCACAATCCATCTGGTATGCACAGGATGTATGAAAAATACTGTCCAATAATAATAGGTCATAATAATGGGGATCAAGAAAATGAAAATCTGGGTAGGAATCAACTTGTTATTTCACTATTTTCATCTAAATTTGAATAGGCAAGTAACTTATTTTTGTTGTAGACAAGGTCTGAAACCCCAAATCCTCAAATGGGGTCTCCATGATGTCTTAAATCACAGTTATATTGTGAAACCTACTGTTTTGGTGCCTAGTAGTCATGAAAAGGCAAGATCCATCAAAACCTGAATGCCGATTTTTTGCATGAATACAATACAGAAGGTCGTTTGGACTATATCCGCCTGATTTTCAGGCTACCTCACTGCCAACACCAGTCATGTTCTGTTGGAACCCCAGCATCAAAGTTTCTATTGATACAAACTCCAGCGTAGCACTGGCACGGGAATTCTGTTCCATTCCTCCCTGCAAGCTCTCCATGGACCATCCAGAGTGCATGGATAGTCTGCTTTGTACAGTTGTGGGAGTATGTCTGATAGATGGGTGACTTAATGAATTCCTGAAAGTGTCTTTGCATTCACTTTCATGTTCTTTTCAATATGGAGTCTTTCTTTCAACTGTCCAAATGCATAGAAATCCAATGACTGGTATTAGGCCTCTTCACAGGAATGTCCTGAAAAAGAATTACACGAATTCCTAATTGCCATTCCATTTTCTGATAAAAACACATAGATGTACTGGCAGTGCGACTGTAGTCCGTATTGATCCACATCTGGTTTGAGTCTGTTCCGTACAGTTGTGGGAGTCTGTCTAATAGATGGGTGACATAATAGATTCCTGGAAGTGTCTTGCATCCACTTTCAAGTTCCTTTTCAGCCCTTCTTATCATCAACTTAGCCGCATAACTGAATCCTGCGGCAACCATAAATCGAAGTCAGAAACTGTTTCAGCAATGTCGAAGAAAGTTGCTGAACCCCTTGGTATCGATGTTATCACCTGAATGTGACCACTACCCATGAGATGGATGTATGCTTCATCCATTGTGATACTGTCTTCCATTTTGACCCTGCCAGGTGCATTTCACTATGTGTGTGCACAAAACATGAGCATGAAGAAAGGAAATGGTGGTTGATTTTTGGCACTATTTCATGGCATTTATGGACGATACTCACACACCTACAAGGTCAGACACAACACGGCTTATGACTAATCAAGTGGTAGTAGCGTTATGCAGCCGGTGAGATATAAACCAAATGATCTTCAAACTGAGACCAAACAGAACAGCTGCCGAGATTCCCACTTGATAAATTAGAGTTGCAAACTACATTCCCTTACTTTCCCCCCATTGACTCCGGATGAAAATTATGAGTTAGAGAGTTAGTTTCTGTCCTCATTTTAATTGTCCTAATCCCCTTAATCACCATCAGCAGTTATTAGATGGTATTTTTCCCACATCCTGTGTTATTCAGGCAATTGAAACTATTTGTCCATATTTATTTTCATGATATTTCATGTTAGTGATAAAATACTGACTGGATCCTTCGATAAAACTGCTCGATTATGGTCAACTGAAAATGGAGAATGCTATCAGACATTTTGGGGGCACACAGCGGAAGTGGTGTCTGTGAGGTTTAGTCCCCAGAGTGATTTGGTTGCTACAGCATCTATGGACTCAACTGCAAGATTATTCAGCATTGTAACAGGCAAGTTAAATATATTTTATTAGATGATGAATTATTATTATTATTATTATTATTATTATTATTATTATTATTATTATTATTATTATTATTATTATTATTACGGAAGTCTTTTGTTGCTCTTTATTTTATATTATTATTATTTTTATTTCTATTTCTTCTCCACATTCATCCCTGATTCATCTGATGGCCTTGCTGTTACTTTTGCAACGCACATATTGTGTAACAAGTAACATCTTAATTGGAGCTTAGATGGTGTCGTCAGCTCCTACTTGGAATGCTAGCTTAGTGAACCATCTGGTGACAAATGAGAGTACAACTTACTATTGACCTACAGTAAAGCATTCTTAAATTCAAACCTTCATTATTGGAGAAGTATTCCTCGTGAAAAGTCGAGATTTTCTTCTGAAGACGCGGAGCAAAGTTCTCTGCTAAACCTAAAGAATTTCACCTTGTTTTCATGACAAGGCAAAAGCCCAATAACTTATTATCATGTCTACAATTACAGGTCGTGAGAGTATTCATCAAAATATTATCAAGAATAATAATAAACCAGAACAATCAGAAAGGCAAAAGAATAACAGACCTGCAATAAAGGCAACATAAAGTTACATATTGACTTCTTCTTTGGAGAACATGGTGTTCTGCTCACTTGTGGAGGTAGATGCTTGAAATTTCATGAAGAAATATAGTAAAGGGGCAGAAAGGGAAAGAGGCAGGATTTTGGATAAATCAGAGGACTTCATTGTTGATCTTTGAGGATCACCTACTAGATGGAAGAAAATTTTGAATAATTGCTTCTTTTTTAAAAAAGAAAAAGCTCAAAAATGACAGAAACAACAACAAAAACCAGGGAGAAAATGGAAAAAAGTAATATTTTGAATAAATAGGCTAGCTGTGAATTCTACTGATTGGTCCTTTACACTATTCATTCCCCTTTGTTCACTATTTATCTTCTTCAGTTCCTATTTCCAGATCTCTCACTGGATAGGTTTCTGTTTCTAGAAAATAGAACTCAGAGAATTAGAGTAGGTGAAGCTTTATCTGTCCCTGTAAAAATTAAGAGGGGAATTCCTCAAGGCAATATTATTGGAACTTTATGTTTTCTTATATATATCAATGATATGTGTAAAGAAGTGGAATCAGAGATAAGGCTTTTCGCAGATGATGTTATTCTGTACAGAGTAATAAATAAGTTACAAGATTGTGAGCAACTGCAAAATGACCTTGATAATGTTGTGAGATGGACAGTAGGCAATGGTATGATGATAAACGGGGATAAAAGTCAGGTTGTGAGTTTCACAAATAGGAAAAGTCCTCTCAGTTTTAATTACTGCATTGATGGGGTGAAAGTTCCCTTTGGGGATCATTGTAAATACCTAGGTGTTAATATAAGGAAAGATCTTCATTGGGGTAATCACATAAATATGATTGTAAATAAAGAGTACAGATCTCTGCACATGGTTATGTGAGTATTTGGGGATTGTAGTAGGGATGTAAAGGAGAGAGCTTATTTTTCTCTGGTGAGACCCCAACTAGAGTATGGTTTCAGTGTATGGGACCCTTACCAGGATTACTTAATTCAGGAACTAGAAAAAATCCAAAGAAAAGCAGCTCGATTCGTTCTGGGTGATTTCCGACAAAAGAGTAGCGTTACAAAAAATGTTGCAAAGTTTGGGCTGGGAAGACTTGGGAGAAAGGAGATGAGCTGCTCGACTGAGTGGTATGTTACAAGTAACTATTCTCATTTTGGTTCCGTATTGAAGTTGACGTATGTCTCAAATATTATTACAATATTTTTAAGTCCACCTGTTCAATACAATACAATATAATCCACTATTTCATATGGTTAAAATTTTATACATAATACATAAAAGTCAATGGTACATGTTTCACCCTCCTTTACGGGCATCATCAGCCTAAATCAATCTTAAAAATAATACATATGGAGTCTTTCTAATCTTATAAATTATAGGGTAAAATGTTGAACAATGATTTTGTGAAATATTATACAATAACATCTAAAACAACGATAATGTACCAAAGTGTGTTAAAAAAAAGTAAATGAACAGTTTTTGAAGATTAAAACGTGGTTAAACATGAATATTTGAGAGTTTAAAACTAAAATGGATCCTTTTGTTATATATCATTAAGACTGTGATGGCCTTGAGTGTAAAACACAATCATCAAAGGGGATGTTTCTTCAATTCCCATAGTATGAATCCAAGATGGTAAAATCACTGTCAGTTATTTAAAACAGAAGTGTGAACGTAATAAACATGTTAAAATGTATACAGTTGATATATCTGAAAGTAGAAAAGAAAATGGAACTTCTTGTGGAGGTGTTGCTAATGATAAAATATGTCAAAGCTAGCGGATGTCAGTAATTATGTTGGTAGTCAGTTGGATCCAAAAGACGGTCAAGTTGGTGTTATAACCCCGTTGAAACATTTGTTGGAAGAAATGATCGAGTTTTTTCTGAAACAAAATGTTAAAGAAAGTTGGTTAAATAATACTGTACAAGAGACTTCGCGTACGTCAAAAATGCCTAAGGCGGTACTTACTCGTACGGTGCGTATTAAGTACGTCGGGCTGTTCCAGCAACGCTAGCTTGACTGAGTTTTCTACTTCTAGTATTATAACGGTCATTCAATCAATCAATCAATCAATCAATCAATCAATCACTACTGATCTGCATTTAGGGCAGTTGTCCAGGTGGCAGATTCCTTATCTGTTGCTTTCCTAGTTTTTTCTTAAATGATTGCAAAGAAATTGGAAATTTATTGAACATCTCCCTTGGTAAGTTATTCCAATCCCTGACTCCCCTTCCTATAAACAAATATTTGCCCCAGTTTGTCCTCTTGAATTCCAACTTTATCTTCATATTGTGATCTTTCCTACTTATAAAGACACCATCCAAACTTATTCGTCCCACGCCATCTCTCCACTGACAGCTCAGAACATACCACTTAGTCGAGCAACTCGTCTCCTTTCTCCCAAGTCTTCCCAGCATAAACTTTGCTACATTATTGTAACGCTACTCTTTTGTCGGAAATCACCCAGAACAAATCAAGCTGCTTTTCTTTGGATTTTTTCTAGTTCCTAAATCAAGTAATCCTGGTAAGGGTCCCATACACTGGAACCATTCTCAAGTTGAGGTCTCACCAGAGTCAAATATGCTCTCTACTTTACATCCTTACTACAACCCCTAAATACTCTCATTACCATATGCAGAGATCTGTACCCTTTATTTACAATCATCTTTATGTGATTACCCCAATGAAGAGCTTTACTTATATTTATACCTAGGTATTTACAATGATCCCAAAAGGGAACTTTCACCCCATCAACGCAGTAATTAAAACTGAGAGGACTTTTCCTATTTGTGAAACTCACAACCTGACTTTTATCCCCGTTTATCATCATACCATTGCCTACTGTCCATCTCACAACATTATCGAGGTCATTTTGCAGTTGCTCACAATCTTGTAACTTATTTATTACTCTGTACAGAATAACATCATCTGCGAAAAGCCTTATCTCTGATTCCACTTCTTTACACATATCATTGATATGTATAAGAAAACATAAAGGTCCAATAATACTGCCTTGAAGAATTCCCCTCTTAATTTTTACAGGGACAGATAAAGCTTCTCCTACTCTAATTCTCTGAGTTCTATTTTCTAGAAACAGAGGCACCCATTCAGTCACTCTTTTGTCAAGTCCAATTGCACTCATTTTTGCCAGTAGTCTCCCATGATCTACCCTATCAAATGCCTTAGATAAGTCATTCGCAATACAGTCCAATTGACCTCCTGAATCCAGGATATCTGCTATATCTTTCTGGAATCCTACAAGTTGGGCTTCAGTGGAATACCCTTTCCTAAACCCAAACTGCCTTCTGTCAAACCATTTATTAATTTTGCAAACATGTCTTATATAATCAGAAAGAATGCTTTCCCAAAGCTTACATACAATGCATGTCAAACTGACTGTCCTGTAATTTTCAGCTTCATGTCTATCACCCTTTCCTTTATATACATGGGCTACTATAGCAACTCTCCATTCATTTCGTAAAGTTCCTTGATGCAAACAAAAATCAAACAAGTACATCAGATATGGTACTATATCCCAACCTATTGTCTTTAGTATATCCCCCGAAATCTTATCAATTCCAGCTGCTTTTCTAGTTTTCAACTTTTGTATCTTACTGTAAATGTCATTGCTGTCATAAGTAAATTTTTATACTATTTTAGTATTAGTCACCTCCTCTATCTGGACATTATCCTTGTAACCAACAATCTTTACATAATGCTGACTGAATACTTCTGCCTTTTGAAGATCCTCGCATACACACTCCCCTTGTTCATTAATTATTCCTGGAATGTCCTTCTTGGAACCTGTTTCTGCCTTAAAGTACATATATATATATATACTCTTCCATTTTTCACTAAAATTAGTGTGGCCACCAATTATGCTTGCCATCATGTTATCCTTAGCTGACTTCTTTGCTAGATTCAATTTCCTATTAAGTTCCTTCAATTTCTCCTTACTTCCACAGCCATTTCTATTTCTTTCCAACCTGCACCTCCTTCTTAGTCTCTTTACTTCCCTGTTATAATATAGTTGATCTTTACCATTCCTTACCACCTTTAAAGGTACGAAGCTATTTTTACATTCCTCAACAATTGCTTTATACCCATCCCAGAGTCTGTTTACATTTTTATTTACCGTTTTCCACCGATCATAGTTGCTTATTAAAAACTCCCTCATGCCTGTTTTATCAGCCATATGGTACTGCCTAACAGTCCTAATTTTAATCTCTTCCTTTCTTTCACATTTATTTTTAATTACCACAAGAACATCTTTGTGATCACTAATACCATCTATTACTTCGGTTTCTTTATAGAGCTCATCTGGTTTTACCAGCACCACATCCAGAATATTCTTCCCTCTAGTTGGTTCCATCACTTTCTGAATCAGGTGCCCTTACCATATTAACTTATTTGCCATTTGTTGTTCATGCTTCCTCTTGTTCGCATTACCTTCCCAATTGACATTTGGTAAATTGAGATCACCCGCTACGATCACGTCCCTTTCCTTATCGTTTCCCACATAGCTGATTATCTTATCAAATAATTCTGAATCAGCATCTGCGCTACCCTTTCCTGGTCTGTACACTCCAAAGACATCTAGTTGCCTATTATCTTTAGAAATGAGCCTTACCCCTAGAATTTCGTGCTTGTCATCTTTAACTTTATCGTAGCTTACAAATTCTTCTTTCACCAGAATGAATACTCCCCCTCCTACCTTTCCTATCCTATCTCTACGATACACCCTCCAGTTCCGTGAGAAAATTTGTGCATCCATTATATCATTTCTCAGCCATGATTCAACTCCTATTACAATATCTGGTAAGTATATATCTATTAAATTACTTAATTCTATTCCTTTCTTTACAATACTTCTACAGTTGAGCACTAACCGTTTTATGTCATCCCTACTTGATTTCCAGTTCCCTGTTTCCTTAACATCGCTGCCTAGCGCACCCTGTTTCCCTGAATGTACCTCCCTATAACCCTTCTAAACAAATTTCCTAACTTATATGTACCACTGCAGCTTAAGTGAAGGCCATCTGAGTGCAGATCCCTATCTCCTACCCACCCATTAGGATATAGAAATTTCACTCCCAGTTTTCCACATACCCACTCCATAGTCTCAATTAAATCCCCAATCACCTTCCAGTCAGTATCCCTCCGACACAGTATTCCACTGATAACAATCTCCGCTTCCTTAAACTTCATCCGTGCTGCATTTACCAGATCCCACACATCCCCAACTATGTTGGTACTTATACCTGCTTGTCTTACGTTGTTAGTACCAACGTGAAACACTACCTTGTTCTCCTTTCCCTCATCGTTCTCTTCTACTTTCTTCAACATCTGCCTTATCCTAATTCCTGGATAACATTCTACCCTGGTACCCTTTCCTCCACACACTTTCCTGACATGTTTAACGATAGAATCCCCCATGACCAGAGCCTCAACCCTACCCACCTCATTTGATCCCCTCCCCTCCTGGTCAGTCCTATCTTTCCTGACAGCTGCAGAAGCTACTTCCTCCTCCCTTTTCTCCATCCCATGACCCTGTTCCACCTGTCTTTTCCTATCCACTACTCCACATTTCCCTTTCCTACCTCTTCCCTTTCTCCTGCTTCTAAACTTCTCGGCAACAGTTCCCTGTTCCTCATCTTCCCTTGGTTGTTCTACCTGCAGTGACTCGTAGCGATTTCTCACCGACACCTGTCCTGAATTTTGAACCTGCAATCTCCTTCCCCTTAAAACATTAGACCACCTGTCTTCCACAATTCCCCCATTTCCTTCCAATCCCTCTATTTCACCTACTGTATCATGTACATTGTTTGGAGGCCTACTTTCCTTCCTGTCCTAAAAGAGTATCCTAATTATCTCCCTCAAGCTCTCCAACACCTCCTTCATACTCCTTAATGCCTGGCCACACCCACAGTTCCTACACTTGCACTGCTTAGGCATTTTTTACTAAATAATGAAAAGAAAAGGAAAAATAACTTATTCTGTGCAAAATAAAAATGAAAGGAAAGAAATATTGTCTAGGTTAGTTCACAAAGATCACACGACAGTAAGTTATTTAATATAGGCTACTACTACACTACAATACTACTTAATTGTACTATTTTTATTCCTACAACACGCTAACATGATGAAAATTGTTGTTAATTACTGGAAACAGAGAATCATTTAAGAAAAGGCTACGAAAACAACAGTAGGGAATCTGCCACCTGGGCGACTGCCCTAAATGCAGATCAGTGGTGATTGATTGAGGATTGATTGAGGAATCAAGGACCTCCATTGTTGCCTGCCTCTCCACTGCTCTTTTTCTGCTTCCAATATTTCTTCTACCTTTTCTCCTCTCTTCTCTATACTCTCCTCCGCTGTATACATCCACCTCATTCAAGGCCTTCCTTGTGGTCTTTTTCCTGCTGGTTTCTCTGTAAATACTTTCTTTAGAACTCAGTCTTCTCCCATTTTCATCATGTGCCCATTCAATTTCAGCTTGCTCGTTTCTATCCTGTCCTGGAGTTCTGAAACTTCAACCCTCTTTCTAATCTCTTCCTTACTGATTCTATCTTACACATCTCCCGTATGATACCTCTATAGAATTTCATCCATTGTGATACTATCTTCCATTTTGACCCTGCGAGGTGCCTTTTACTATGTATGCACAAAACATGAGCATGAAAGAAAGGAAATGGTGGTTGATTTTTGGCACTATTTCATGGCATTTATGGACGGCACTCACACACCTACAAGGTCAGACACAACATGGCTTATGACAGCAGACCCATAGTTCCAACTGTCACTCATCAAGGGGTAGTAGCGTTATGCAGCCGGTCAGATATAAACCATATGATCTTCAAACTGAGACCAAACAGAACAGCTGTTGCAGTATGTCAGTATCGTTACACAGGTCAAATACAAAGCTTCTTTGCATTTCCATGGAACTTCTTGGTACCATGTTATAGGCTTGGAAGCCTTTTGCTTTTTGTACCCTTTTTTCATTCTCCTCAGTTATATTCCCATCTCCTGTGGTTATACTTTCCAAGTTTTCACAACTTATATTGGTTTTCCATGTACTTCTGTCTTTTACTGATTGGTCCTTTAGACTATTCACTCTCCTTTTTTCACTATTTATCTTCTGCATAGCTTCCTCTATTTCTAGAATGTATATATATTTCTCTTTTTTCTTCTTCAGCCATTATTTCTTCATGCTCCCTTTCAACATCTAGTTCTGCGTGTTAGTCAGTAATTTTGAAAAATACTTCTCAAGTCTATAATGCAAGATGCAAGGTTGGATATGGAGATCAGCAGAAGGGTACAAGCGGGGAAATACATTCTACCAGAATGCAAGGACCTGGTTTGGAACAGAGATGTTCCTCTGAAATATAAAGAGGTAATGTACAAGATGTGCTATACCCCTATTTTACGTACGCATTGGATACCTGGACTTTGACAGCAAAAAATCAGAGTAATATTCAGGGCAGTGAGATGAAGTTCCTGGGAAGTATGGTAGGGAAGATAAGGAGAGACAGAGTCAGAAAAGAGATAGGGTAAGAAAAACTGAGTGATAGGATGGAGAAGAATAAATTGAGATGGTTTGGACATGTTATGAGGATGGAGGAGGGAATGATACCAAAACAAGTGTTGGAGGCTAGGATAGAAGGAAAGAAGGCAAGAGGGAGGCCCAGAGCAAGATGGATGGACTCTGTTAAGAACAGTATAAGAAAAGGAAGACTGAACTGCATTACGATTACTGAAGAGGAGTGGTGGAAGGAGAGGCAACGGTGGAGAAGTGCCATTAACACCCCGACCTTGCAGAAGCTGGACAAGGGGAAATGAAAATGATGACTTCTCCAGTCTGTGGAGTATGTCGTCCTTTTGTGTCAAAATCTGTCCTGCTTTCATATTTACTACAAACTTTGTAGCCTTGGTTATTTTTACTCTTCTATTTCCTTTAGCATCCTCCTGCAAATTGTCTGTGAAAAATTTCCCAGTATCTCCTTTTCTCTTCCTGTACAAAGTTTTGGCATTCTTTCTCTTGGCTTGTTGATATATTTGCCTATTCTCAGCATTTCTGCTTTCTTTCCACTTCCTCCGAACCATTTGCTTCTCCTTTACTACTTCTCTTACCCCGTCATTCCACCAAGGTGTCTCCTGCACATTTCACAACTCCATGTTTGAAATTAGTCTATCCCTGTTCTGTATTTGGGGAATTCATTTTTTCAGATCTTCTTGAATTTTTTCCCTTCTTTCCTTTTCCTTTAATTTCCATATCTTTATTTTTCTTTCTCATATCTATCTTAACTTTACTGGTTTACCAAGTCTTTATTTATCTGCTACAACTTTATATCTCTTTTACGTCTGAAATGTCTTCCAGTTGCCTGTGTTCCTCCCTCTCCATTAAAATGAGTTTGATCATTTCAAAAAATGGCTTTTATGGCTGCAGATCTGAAAATCTTAGGAATAGAACCAGCCTTCGGAAGGTTAGGTTGTGTGCGTTTGCAGAGTTTCACCCAGATGTGCCATTTGGGCTCATTGAAGAACCAAAAGCTGGTTCTGTTCCTGAGATTTTAAGTTTGATCATTGTCTTAGTGTTTCTTTCTCCCCATCCATACCTAGTTATTTTTGCTGTCCGTCTTTCTGAACCACAATTAGACCATTTCTCATACAAAAGTCGATTAGAAGATCTCCTTCTGCATCTCTCCTTCCATATCCAAATGGACCAATTATCCCCTCTTTACCTCCCACTGTCCACTCATTTCTCCCATTAACCCTTTGCCATTCCCCATTTACAGGCGGATGCCTGGCCATAGTTACTATGTTTTCTGACAGAGTTCTTTAAATCCCAATAGGCTCAGCAGCATAAATATCAACCTTTAAAATAAAATAACTAGAAGTCAAACGAATAAAGATATAAATGTAATTTCTTTTGCATTTCGTTCCTAAATGATTACTGCATATAAATGTGTACTCACCCTGAATTTGAATATCCACTTTTTGCTCCTGATGATATTCCAAAAAGCACCCCATCCTAAACAGTGGTAGATCGCACTGCTTACATTTGAATGTTGTTTGTTTGCCTCTCACACAAGCTGCCCTATTTTTTCATTTGTAAATACAAAGCACACACTTTGGCATAACCAGGTATCTTCACAAGAGAATGAAATAATTTAGGGGATGGACAGCCGATGGGTAAACTTATTTTCCTGCCCGTACATTTGTGGGACGTTAAGTTCCCGATCAGCTGTTGCACCAAGTTGCGCCGGATGTTCAGCTGTCTGTTTCCATGAGCTGTGAGAGCTGGTCAGTTATTCATATCATAAAGAATGAAACTGTTCACAATGCACATATTAATCAAAAAATGAAAAATAAATTTCCACCATTTTTTAGGTGATCGCCCAACCCCATAGTATTCTCTTCTCTTATCACTGATATCCATGCCACCCATATGTTTTGTGTAATTTATGACAGTACGGAGACATGCAATTTCTATTTCTTCATTGCCTTTACTGGTTTTTAATTTCACTGTACCATCATTCACAGAATCTGAGATTGTTGACAGCATAAGAACAGTACGTTTATCTTGCCAGACTGTTGTTGTTACACTCTCATTTTGCATTTTCCTACATTCTCCCCGCCTGAGTTTAAACTATGCAGGTTTCCTAAACTGATCAGGCCAACCCTTTCTATTTACCCTTGTTGTCACACAACTGTAGGTGTTATGGGTAAGCAATAATTTCATCAGCTTTTCAGAACTGAAAAAGTTATGAAAGTAAACGTGATGCCACTTTCCCCAGTATGACTCTCTGTCAGGTGTAAAACCACCTGCTCTCCTAATAATAAATTCTGGTCCCTCGTTTCTTTCTTCCCCTTGTAAATCTCATATTTCAGAAGGTAGCCATTTCCACTGTCAGCAATACCCCATGCTTTGATACCCCGTTTGGTGGGTTTTCCTGGGAGCTACTGTTTCAAGATATATCTTCCCTTGAAACCTATCGTAGCTTCATCTACTGCGAGTTCCCAGTCAGGTGCGTACAAAATTCTGAATTTATCGGTAAGTTGCAGAGCTGGTCTTGCTTTGTACAAAATATCATGATGTTCCTCTTGTGGTGTTGGCCTGTTTACATGGCTACTTAGATGTAAATATTGCCCAAGTTTCCTTAACCGTTTCAGTGTCATTGCTTGCCACTAACAGGCACATGCAAATGTCGCCTAGGAAGTAATCATCTGTTTCAGGTAAAACAATTAATCCCATATATATTGCAATGCCTACATATGCCCTTATTTCATCAGCATTAGTGTATTGCCAGATAATGTCAACAGTGCCAGTTTTTCTTTGTAAATATTCAGCATGAATATTCATCTGCTCTGCTACTAGCTCATAAAATTCCGATCCCACAAATAATTCAAAAAATCTTTTTCTGAACTCCCGGAAGGTAAATCGTGGTTTGGACTGGCATTGTTTTCCCATATTTTCAATTCATCAAAATGAATATTGTGACTCCAGATATCACTAGTAACATTTCTTTGTAGCCCTGTCCCCCGATCTTCACACAATACTTGTTCACGCTCATGATTCTCAGAATCATTATCACTGCTACATTCATCAGAATACAGTTCTGAACAACTAGAAAGCTCTCTATCTCCACTAACTTCTAACATATCTTCAATTTTGCATGCTTTCATACCTTTCAACACAACTCTGCAATTAGATGACATGGTGTGAACTTGAAAAAGAATAATCTCTAACTAAAAGATGATGTTTATAAAGTAGGTCTGCTTGGGAAATACACACAGGACATGCTGTCAACAAGGTCTGGACAGCTTGCTGAGTTAAGGGAATACAGTGTGATTTCACAAGTCCTTTCAATATTTCTCTCAACACACTTCTAATGAACGCAAGTGTGACAAACGCTTTGGAGCGTTCAGAACTGCAGGCGCGTGATAATACTCGAACGCTCTGGAGCATTAGGTACGGCAAAGAGTTAATACAACTTCCTTGTCTTCCATGCATGTCTCTAGTTCAGAAAGTTCTTCAAGACACTCATCTGTACAACCCATTAGGTGCATAAACTTGCATGAAGTCCTTTGTTCCACTGTTAAATCCAAGACTGATTTTAAATATTGTCACTGATCAGGTAATTTTTTTCCACATATTATACTAGTTTTTCCCTCACAATGAATCCAACATCATACCTTCAATCCAATACAATACAGTTGAGACTGGTTTTTACACAACTCAGTTTTGAGTAATTCTGTTTTATATGTACATTTCTGTAGGTCCTGGAAAAATATAATTTAAAAACGTGTTACATAGCTTCATTTGTACATAACCGTTTATATGTAATTTGGTGTTTTACATACGGTACTGGTTTTCAGTTTTAAATAACAAAGTTAAATTAATGTTGCCGATATATGCAGTTCCTCTGATCAAAACTCAGGCATAATGTTCCAAAAATGTTAAAATTCATTTTAGCGTGTTTACTTATTAACTATTTGCCATATATTTTGTATCTTCTATAAGCTGAAGATGTCCCCAATGAAGGACAAAACATGTTCTTTTAATTTAGAATATTTAAAAGTGTATTTCTTTTATTCTAGTACTGGAAAAGGTGGACTCTTCTCAATTATGTCAATATGGATGCTAAAAATGAAGTTCATTACATGCAGTTAGAAAGGCAATACATTAGAGACAGCATTGTTGGCAGTAGAACTTTAGCTGGAGATATCATAGAGGTGCAGTGGTGTAGCGAAGGTCATGTGAAGTGACCGTGCAGCATTAAGCTAAAATAGAAAGATTACGAGGCATGTGTTCTATTGTATAGAGATACCCCTACCCTCCCCACCTCTAGGACTATATCAATTTACAGAGAACATAGCAATTCTCACCCTAGGTACTCTGAATACCTCTCTGAGAAGTAATCTCCAACCCTACTTAAACAAGCTTGAACAATAGCTAAATCTCTGGCAGATCAAAATTAACGTTAAAAAAATACAATTATATTTAAAAAGTGCAAACGTAGATAATACCCTAATAACCAAATCCACCTCATTCTTAACAACTAACCTCTCACAGAAACCTCAATACTCGCTTACCTAGGTATCACATTACAAAATAATCTCAGATGGAATGTACATGTTGACAAAATTTACAATAGGGCATACCACAGGTTTCACCTCCTTTGCCGGGTGGTAGGTCAAACCTTGTGAGTAAGAGCCTCCCAAATTCTAAATACAACCTGTAATAACTTGTCATCCTTATCCTGGATTTCTGTCTCCCCCGTTTTTTTCCTTGAAATCCTTAAACATGACTGACATGCCATATGTATTGCCTGTCGACTTTAAGAAAACACAAGAATTGAAACTATTAATGTCTTATACACTTTTCCAACAATCCTCTCCAACCTTCATTCTCTCCGCCTACGATACCCTCAAAATGTAACTTCTTGCAACCTTCCCCAACCATTCAAAGCTATTGACCTCTCCCTGCTTGTCCACTCTATTCTACATAACACGCCAACCCTTCCTATCAATCACCTATTCCCAGCCCCTGCCTCTGCCCCTAGAAAACTACAAAAATCTGTTCATTATGCAGAGTTGCTGCAGTAGCACGTTCTTGAGCAAAGGCTAAACCAATATCTTTCATGGCTGTACACTCTGAAGGGTAATAAGGTGAGACCACTGTTATCAGTATAAAACAATAAACACTACAAAAGTGACTCATACTCAAAGAACTATGATGACCTGGCTAGGAATATTTTAATTAGAAGCAATGTGCAGTTATTTTCTTATGAAGAATGTTTTCTTTTCTTTCTCTTTTATAAGCTATTAACTATAAATGAACGATTTATTATCAGAAAGTGACAAAAACATTCTTGTTTAAAGTAGAAGAAATTAAGTTAAATTTAACACATTGGAGACGTTGCTCGTAGAAACTACGGGCGCGCTATTTCATTGCTGGTGATGGAGCTCGGAGAATCTACGGGCACGTTTTCACTGTAGCTAAAAAAAATAGCTGTCGTTTCAGCGAGCTGTGACTTCACTAAGATACTGTTGAATGCTTCTATAAGCATAAAATGTTCTAGTTATGAGCATAAGTTGGGAGCTCGTCTTTCAAGGCATTAATAACACAGCTACGTTCATACATAACCTGAGACTGCATCATCATTGACTCTCAGCTGGAAATGAGGGAGAAAGTATGTGCGGTACATGCGGACAGGAAGAGTATGTGTTCGATAGGCAGGCTTGTTTGTGTAATTCTTGTGAACATTTAGCATATCTAATTCAAGTGTACGAAATTTCAAAAAGAAATCCATAATGGATGTTCTTATGGAAGACACGAGTTCTGAAAATGAGGATGAGAATAACAATTACACACTAAGTAAACATGATGATTCTGGTGCCTCAGGCAAGTAAATGTAGATAATGAGCTAATTTTAAATTGATATGAAGTGTAACGTAGTTTTATACCGCTTTCTGAAGTGGGTTCTGTAATACTGTTTTATACTGCTTCCTACCTCCTCTGCGAACCATGTGACCTTGCCGCGGTGGGGAGGCTTGCGTGTCCCAATGATGCAGATAGCCGAGCTGCAGGTGCAACCATATCGGATGGGTATCTGTTGAGAGACCAGACTAACGAATGGTTCATTGAAAGGGGGGTAGCAGCCTTTCGGTAGTTGCAAGGGCGGCAGTCTAGATGATTGACTGATACGGCCTTGTAATAATACTCAACATGGCTTAGCTGTGTTGATACTGCTACACGGCTGAAAGCAACGGGAAATTACAGCCGTAACTAACTCCCGAGGACATGCAGCTCTCTCTGTATGAATGATGTACTGATAATGGCTTCCTCCCGGGTAAAATATTCCGGAGGTAAACTAGTCCCCATTTGGATCTCCGGGTGGGGACTACACGAGAGGGGGCGATCATCAGGAAGATGGATACTGACATTCTGCGAGTCAGAGCGTGGAATGTTAGAAGTTTGAATCGTTGTGGTAGGTTAGAGAATCTGAAAAGGGAGATGGATAGGCTAAAGTTAGATGTAGTTGGTATAAGTGAAGTACGTTGGCAGGAAGAACAAGATTTTTGGTCAGGCGACTACCGAATTATCAACACAAAATCAAACAGGGGAAATGCAGAAGTTGGTTTAATAATGAATAAGAAAATAGGGTAGCGGGTAAGCTACTATGACCAGCATAGTGAAAGAATTATTGTCGTCAAGATAGACACCAAACCAATGCCCACCACAATAGTGCAGGTCTGTATGCCTACTAGTTCAGCGGATGATGAAGAAATCGAAAGAATATATGAGGAGATAGAAGATTTAATACAATATGTAAAAGGTGACGAGAAAATAATTGTGATGGGAGACTGGAATGCAGTGGTAGGCCAAGGAAGAGAAGGTAGTACAGTAGGAGAATTTGGATTGGGACAAAGGAACGAAAGAGGAAGTCGGCTGGTTGAATTCTGCACTGATCATAATTTAGTCCTTGCCAATACTTGGTTCAAACACCACAAACGAAGGCTGTATACGTGGACGAGACCTGGAGACACTGGAAGGTATCAAATAGACTTCATTATGATTAGGCAGAGATTCAGAAACCAGGTGTTGGATTGCAAAACTTTCCCAGGAGCAGACGTGGACTCTGACCACAACTTGTTGGTCATGAAATGCCATCTGAAGTTGAAGAAATTGAAGAAAGGAAAGAATGCAAAAAGATGGGATCTAGACAAGTTGAAAGAAAAGAGTGTGAGGGATTGTTTCAAGGAACATGTTGCACAAGGACTAAATGAAAAGGCTGAAGGAAACACTATAGAGGAAGAGTGGAGAGTCATGAAAAATGAAGTCAGTAGGGCTGCTGAAGAAATGTTAGGAAGGAAGAAAAGATCAACTAAGAATCAGTGGATAACTCAGGAGATACTAGACCTGATTGATGAACGACAAAAATACAAGAATGCTAGAAAAGAAGAGGGCAGAAAGGAATACAAGCGATTAAAGAATGAAGTGGATAGAAAGTGCAAGGTAGCTAAGGAAGAATGGCTGAAGGAGAAGTGCAAAGGTGTCGAAGGCTGTATGGTCCTGGGAAAGGTAGATGCTGCATACAGGAAAATCAAGGAAACCTTTGGAGAAAGGAAATCTAGGTGTATGAATATCAAGAGCTCAGATGGAAAGCCACTTCTAGGGAAAGAAGACAAAGCAGAAAGATGGCAGGAGCATATCCAACAGTTGTATGAAGGTAAAGATGTAGATAATTTGGTTCTGGAACATGAAGAGGCTGTTGATGCTGATGAAATGGGAGACCCAATTTTGAGGTCAGAGTTTGACAGAGCTGTGAGTGACCTCACTAGGAACAAGGCACCTGAAATTGATGATATTCCCTCTGAATTACTGACTGCCTTAGGAGAAACCAGCAAGGCAATGTTATTTCATTTAGTGTGCAAGATGTATGAGACAGGAGAAGTCCCATCCGATTTTCGGAAGAATGTTGTTATACCTATTCCCAAGAAAGCCGGTGCTGACAGGTGTGAAAACTACCGCACCATTAGTTTAGTATCTCATGCCTGCAAAATTTTAACATGCATTATTTTCAGAAGAATGGAAAAACAAGTTGAAGCTGAGTTGGGAGAAGATCAGTTTGGGTTCAGAGGAACTGTAGGAACACGTGAAGCAATCCTGACTACGTCTGAACTTAGAGGTTCGAATCAAGAAGGACAAGCCCACGTACATGGCTTTCGTAGATCTAGAAAAGGCATTCGATAATGTTGATTGGACCAAGCTATTTATGATTCTGAGGATGATAGGGATCAGATACCGAGAACGAAGAATTTATCTACAATCTGTATAAAAATCAGTCTGCAGTAATAAGAATCGAGGGCTTTGAAAAGGAAGCAGCAATCCAGAAAGGAGTGAGCAAGGTTGCAGTTTGTACCCGCTCCTTTTCAATGTTTACATAGAACAGGCAGTAAAGGAAATCAAAGAGAAATTTGGAAAGGGAATCACAGTTCAAGGAGAGGAAATCAAAACCTTGAGATTTGCCGATGATATTGTTATTTTATCTGAGACTGCAGAAGATCTCGAGAAGTTGCTGAATGGTATGGATAAAGTCTTGGGTAAGGAGTACAAGATGAAAATAAATAAGTCCAAAACAAAAGTAATGGAGTGCAGTCGAACGAAGGCCGGTGATGCAGGAAATATTAGATTAGGAAATGAAGTCTTAAAGGAAGTAGATGAATATTGTTACTTGGGTAGTAAAATAACTAACGATGGCAGAAGTAAGGAGGACATAAAATGCAGACTAGCACAAGCAAGGAAGAGCTTTCTTAAGAAAAGAAATTTGCTCACTTCAAACATTGATATCGGAATTAGAAAGATGTTTTGGAAGACTTTCGTGTGGAGCGTGGCATTGTATGGAAGTGAAACATGGACGATAACTAGCTCAGAAAGAAAGAGAATAGAAGCTTTTGAAATGTTGTGTTACAGAAGAATGCTGAAGGTGAAATGGATAGATCGAATCACGAATGAAGAGATACTGAATCGAATTGGTGAGAGGAGATCGATTTGGCTAAATTTGACGAGAAGAAGAGATAGAATGATAGGACACATCTTAAGACACCCAGGACTTGTTCAGTTGGTTTTTGAAGGAAGTGTAGGTGGTAAGAACGGTAGGGGTAGACCAAGGTATGAATATGACAAGCAGATTAGAGCAGATGTAGGATGCAATAGTTACGTAGAAATGAAAGTTAGCACAGGGTAGGGTGGCATGGAGTGCTGCATCAAACCAGTCTATGGACTGATGACTCAAACAACAACAACTGCTTCCTAAAAATGTGGGTGTTTCTCGTGTACAGATGACAACCTGCAGCAACTTGACGCAAACCCGTCGTCAAACAACGAACAGTGGGAAAGCAAATTCCTGGTTGTAAACAAGGATACCGGTGCCAATTGACCCTTAGGTTAGAATCGGTATTAGTGTGTTTCAGTAGATGTGTCCACAACACTAGACAGATTTCAAAATATTAACCAAACTGGCATCCATAGCTGAATAAGATTTTTTCGTTTGTAAAACTTATTATCTTCATAAATTTATATTTAAAACTTGCTGCACTATTATGATAATTAAAATTCATTTTTGTGTAGAAGAAAATGTGATCTTTCTAAATATTCCAAAACTTGTTATAATCATGGCTTACCCTAGCATTGAAAAAATTTCAAAAACCATTAAAAATCCTGCAATTTCTGGAGGGTAGCACAGTCAGATATGGCCGTCTCCAATGTGTTAAGACAGTTATTGTATGTTTGTGATTTTTTGCAAAACTATGAAACATTTGACATAGCATACTATCCCCATAGACATTTATAACAATAAAATAATTCAGATTCCTAGGCCTAAGAGCTCCAAGTAGAGCTGGTCTCTCACTCGCATACGGAAGAATGGAATAACAATAAATGAAGAAAAAAAAATCACCTGCATACACACCAAACTCCAAAATGCTGGTTTGTAGAGCAAACGCCTGAAAGGCCTTTCATCTAATAAATTTGTATGAGTCACTGCAGGTAGAACAATGGAGGGACAGGGAACTGTTGCTGAGGAGTGCGGAAGAAGACGAAAGGAAAAGATAGGAAATGGAAATGTAGAGTAGAATATATGAAAAGAAAGGCGGAACAAGGTCATAGGAGGGAGAAAAGGGAGGAGGAAGTAGCTTCTGCAACCGTCAGAAAAGACAGGAGAGACATGAAGGGGTGGGGATCAAAGAAGGTGGGTAGGTATGAGGGTCTGGTCTTGGGGGATTCCGTTTTGTAGACATGTAGGGAAATTGTGTGGAGGAAAGGGAACCAAGTAGGAATTAGGTTAAGGCAGATGTTGAGGAAAGTAGAAGAGAAAAAGGAGGGAAAGGAGAAGGTGGTAGTTTTTCACATTGTACCAACAATGCAAGGAAAGCAGATACAAATACCAGTATAGTTGGGGATGTGTGCAGATACAAATACCAGTATAGTTGGGGATGTGTGGCATCCGGTAAATTCAGCATGGGTGAAGTTTAAAGAAGCAGAGATTGTTATCAGTGAAATAATGTGTAGGAGGGATACTGACTGGAAGTTGATCAGGGATTTAAATGAGACTGTGGTGGATATGTGGGAAATTGGGAGTGAGATTTCTAGATCCTAATGGGTGCACTCAGATGGCCTTCACATGAAACACAGTGGCATGTATAAGTTAGGAACTTTCTTTAGAAGGGTTATAGGAAGGTACTTTCAGGGAAGTGGGGTGGACTAGGGAGCAGTGGTAAGGGTACAGAGATCTGGAAGTCAAGTAGGGATGACATAAAAATGTTAGTGTTGAACTGTAGAAGAACTGTAAAGAAAGAAATAGAATTAAGTAATTTTAATAGGTATATAAATACTTTACTTACCAGATATTGTAATAGGAGTTGTACCATGGCTGAGAAATGACATAATGGATGCAGAAATTATCTCATGGACTTCACCCGCTGATCTGCATTTAGGGCAGTCGCCCAGGTGGCAGATTTCCTGTCTGTTGTTTACCTAGTTTTTCTTAAATGATTGCAAAAGAATTTGAAAATTTATTGAACATCTCCCTTGGTACGTTATTCCTTGAGTGTTTACCATAGAGACATGATAGGAATGGTAGGAGGGGGAGTATTCATTCTGGTGAAAGAAAAATTTGTAAGCTACGAAAAAGTTAAAGATGACAACATTAAATTCTAGGCGTAAGGCTCATCTCAAAAGGATAATAGGCAACTTGATATTTTTGGAGTGTACAGACCTGGAAAGGGTGCCACAGATACTGATTTGGAATTAGTTAATAATTATGTTCTTTATTTTACGTCCCACTACTACTTTTACGGTTTTCGGAGACACCGAGGTGCCAGAATCTAGACCCGCGGGAGTTCTTTTACATGCCAGTAAATCTACTGACGTGAGGCTACCATATCTGAGCCCCTTCAGATACCACCAGATTGAGCCAGGATTGAACCTGCCAACTTGGGGTCAGAAGGCCAGTGTCTCAACTGTCTGAGCCACTCAGCCTGGCAAGGAATTAGTTGAAAAGATATAATCAGCTATGTGGAAAAAGCTACAGAAAGGAACGTGATTGTAGCAGGTGATCTCAATTTTCCAAATAACAATTGGGACAGTAATGCGGACAACAGGAAACATGACCAGCAAATGACAAATAAGCTAATCTGGGAAGGAAAGCTGAATCAGAAAGTGATTGAACCAACTAGAGGGAAGAATATTCTGGACTTGGTGCTGGTAAAACCAGATGAACTCTGTAGAGAAACTGAAGTAATAGATGGAATTAGTAATTACAAAGCTGTTTTTGATGTAGTTAAAAAGAAACATGATAGAAAAGAAGGTCGTAAAACTAGGTCTATTAGGCGGTACCATACGGCTGATAAGACAGGCATGAGGAAGATTTTAAAAAGTAATTATGATCGGTGGAAAACAGTAAATAAAAATGTAAACAGACTGTGGGATGGGTTTTAAACAATGGTTGAGGAATATCACAAGAGGTATGATCCTTTAAAGGTGGTAAGGAATGGTGAAGACCTGGTGTGTTATAACAGAGAAGTAAAGAAACAAAGAAGAATGTGTAGGTTGGAAAGAACAGAGTTGGGAATGGTTTTGGAAGTAACAAGAATCGGAAAGAATTAAGAAATTGAATCTAGCAATGAAGTCAGCTAAAGATAACATGATGGCAAGCACAATTGACAGTCATACAAATTTTAGTGAAAAATGGAAAAGTATGTACGTAGGTGGATCAAAAGGTTAGTTGCACTAACGCGCCGCAGCAGCGCGCTGTGTGTCGCAAATGTGGGCATAGCGGAGAAAGGGACAGACACTGCCCACATGTCTGTTAGGCAGGTCGCTGTGGTGTCTCGTCTAGTATTGTGTGAATAGCGGCCAAATGCAATGGCGTGTCAACTGGACGTTCACTCCAAATATGAGGTGCGTGCGACAATCCGATTCCTATGAGCCCAAAAGGAAGAATTGCACGGACATTCATCGTGAAATTAGTGCTGTGTATGGAGAGTGGGCCATTTCCCGGCAAGGTATCGTAAAGTTGTGTCAGCAATTCGAAGCCGGACGCACGGATATCACAGACAACCATCGCGAAGGCAGGCCGCAATGTCCAGGGCCTGTGCAAAGGTCAGCAGTGTGAATGCGATCATTAGACAGAACCGGCACATTAAACTGAGAGGAATCACTACGCAGCTGAACATATCGTATGACCGTGTGTTCGCCATTGTTCACGAGGACCGTGGATATCATAAGCTATGTCAAAGATGGGTCCCACGTCTTCTCACCGATGAGCACAAGCGACATTTCCAATCCTCCCTGGCATTTTTGAAACCCTATGCCACAGACGGCAACGGGTTTCTGCGGCAAATAGTCACAGGCGACGAAACGTGGGTCCACCACTTCACCCCCGAAACAAAGCGAACATCAATGGAATGGGTGCACCCCTCATCACCACAATGAAAGAAGGTCAAAGTTCAACCTTCAGCCAGTAAGGTTATGGTGACAGTGTTCTTTGACATGGAGGGTTTGCTGCACGTGGAATTCATGCTGAAAGGAACAACGATCAACGCGGCGTCGTATTGTCAAACGTTGCACCGGTTGCGTAAAGCGATTAAAGGTAAGCACTGGGGGAAATAAACGCCGGTTTGATTTTGTTGCACGATAACGCAACACCTCACAAGGCCCGCCAAACGAGAGAACTGCTGCAGCGTTTCAAGTAGGAGGTCTGGCAACATCCACCCTACAGTCCCGACCTAGCGCCATGTGACTTTCATCTGTTCGGTAAGCTCAAAACGGAGCTCAGTGGTCGATATTTCCAGACTGGTGAGGAGGTGAAGACCGCTGTCTCCGAGTGGTTGCAGAACTCTGGAGGAAATTTCTATGCATCCGGCATCGACAAGTTGGTTTTGCGTTCGCAGAAATATTTGGAGTCTCTTGGAAACTATGTGGAAAAGTGACGTTACAGTGTATGTTGTTATAGTTGTGTTGCTGTTGTATAGGTGGTGTAATAAATGGCCATAACTGGGAAGTGCAACTGATCTACCCTCGTATAGGTACCTTAGGGCAGAACCAGATTCCAAGGAGGACATTCCAGGAATCATTAATGAACATGAACAATGGGAGAGTGTATGTGAGGATCTACAGTAGGCAGAAATAAGTATTCAGTCAGCAGTATGTAAAGATTGTTGGTTACAAGGATAATGCCCAGATAGAGAAGGTGATTAATACCAACAAAGTATTGTAATTTGTCCATGATAACAAAGACATTTAAAATAAGATACAAAAGTTGAAAACTAGAAAAGCATCTGGCATTGATAAGATTTCTGGAGATATATGATAGATAAACAAAAGAGTGACTGAATTGGTGGCTATATTTTTAGAAAATAGTACCATATCCAAAGTACTTATTTGATTACTGTTTGCATGAAGGAGCTATACCAAATGAATGGAGAGTTGCTATAGTAGCCCCTGTGGTCCCTGTGTATGAAGGAAAGGATGATCAACTTTTTTTTGCTAGTTGCTATACGTTGCACCGACACAGATAGGTCTTATAGCGACGTTGTGATGAGTAAAGGCTAGGAGTGGGAAGGAAGCAGCCGTGGCTTTAATTAATGTATGGCCCCATCATTTGCTGATAAACATAAAGCTGAAAACTACAGAAGTCAGTTTGAATCTGTTGCATGTAAACTTTGGGAAAGCATTTTTCTGATTATATTAGACATGCCTACGATACTAATAATGGTTCAATAAAAGGCAGTTTGGATTTAGAAAAGTTTATTCCACTGAAGCTCAACTTGTAGGATTCCAGCAAGATATAGCAGATATCATAGGTTCGTGAAGTCAAAAGTACTGTATCATGATTGACCTGTCCAAGGCATTTGAAGGGTAGATCATGGGAGACTACTGGCAAAGATGAGTACGATTGGACTAGACAAAAGAGTGACTGAATTGGTGGCTATATTTTTAGAAAATAGAGCTCAGAGAATTAAACTAGGTGAAGAATTATCTGATCCTGTAATAATTAAAGGGGAGTTCCTCAAGGCAATATGATTGCACCTTTATATTTTCTTATATATATTGAACACTTTTCATTGCCTGTCAGCAAAAAATAAAATCCTTCACTGGACTAAGTCGGTGGCATTTATGAGCACTTTTAAGATCTCAGGGGTTCTTCTGGTTCATTGTCACTTGCTGACATGACTATGGGAATAGTTAAGATTCTAACTATGTGAAATTAAAGGCTTATAGAAGGTTAAGGTGTTATTTATTAAAATCTAAAATCAATAAAATAAAATTTAAATTTGTTAAGTCATCAGGATTGACAAACAGACTGATCAATACTTGATCCCATTATGTCAGAGTTGAATGGTCATGTGTTCTTATAGTGCTGCCTGAGGGGCGAAGAAGAAGAAAACCCATTGTGAATGAAAATAACTTCCTCAGAAACAACCACAATAACAACCTGAAAGTCGATCTGTCGAATTGTATCCTTAAAACTGCATATCCGTGTGTGTTGAGCTGACAAGGCAAGTGTCCTTATGTAGCAATATGTTACATTACATGTGCCTATTTTATAGAATTGTGGGCTATCTCACATTAAAAAGATATAATCTGGATGTTTGATGAGCAGTCCTTAAAACACCTGATTATGTAGTCAATGTGTAAAGTTACACATCAGAATATTCTTAACATACAGTAGAAGTCCGTTATAGCGAGTGTTGCATATAACGAGAAATCCGTTGTAACGATCCCTTTTGCGCGTCCCTTCAAAACTCCTATATTAAACTGTGTATTATCCTTCGGTTATATCGAGAGCCCTTTCACTGACGAATCCGTTATTACGAGCGATTATGCGCGCTCGATTTTCCCCTTGCCGATATTTATGCACCTAGTCATTATACTGCATTCGATCGATCATCTTCGACACCGTATCGTTTCTCGCTATGCCCACCAGCGAGCTCTCTCGTCGACATTCGAAGGCAATGTCGGAGTCGATTAGTAATACCCGTCGACTGCTCTTCCGCAAGGAAAATGAAAGAGAACATGTTTTCGTAATAAATGCGTAAATAACGTGTCCGATAACCGTTGTTAACTCGTTAAAGATAATCGCTTAATTTTAATGCTAAATACCAAAATTAAGTAAGAATGAGATAGGCCTACACCGCAAGATATGGCAGAGTGCGTCATTGATTACGAGGTTAGTTTATATTTTCTCGCGTCCGTTAAATTATCATGTAAATTTATAACGAGTAGGTTCTCTACTGGCGTTTGAAGTATATAATCATCATACATATAGTACAGTTAAGTTAGGATAGGTGACGCTATTTGAATAACAAAATTGAAAAGTTTGCCACAGAGTGCGATCGATCATCTTCGGTACGGTATAGTTTTCGCGCTAATTGCATTTGCAAGCTCTCTCTTCAACATTCGAAGGTCATATTGGAGTCGATTAGTAATACCCGTCGACTGCTGTTCTCTAAAGAAAATTCGAAATGAAAGAGGATAACATGTTTTAGTAACAAATGTATAAAACAACGTGACCGATAGCAGCTGTTAACTGGTTAAAAATAAAGGCTGAAGTAAACGATCTCTTAATTTTAATGGTATACCGTATACTGAAATTAAGTAAGAATGTGGTACGCCTCAAGATATGGCAAGGTGCATCACTGATTTCAGAGGATAGTTTATATTTTCTCGCGTCTATTTAAATTTCGGAAAGCTATTCCCATGTTTTTTGCTATTTTCTTTACGTTGCACCGGCACAGATAGGTCTTATGGTGAGGATGGGATAGGAAAGGCCTAGGAATGGGAAGGAAACTAGCTAGTTGCTTTACGTCTCACCGACACAGATGGGTCTTATGGCGACGATGGGACAGGGAAGGGCTAGGAGTGGGAAGTAAACAGCCGTGGCCTTAATTAAGTACAGCCCCAGCATTTGCCTGGTGTGAAAATGGGAAACCACGGAAAACTATTTTCAGGGCTGCCGACAGTGGGGTTCGAACCTACTATCTCCCGAATACTGGATACTGGCCGCACTTAAGCGACTGCAGCTATCGAGCTCGGTGCGAAGGAAACGGCCGTGGCCTTAATTAAGGTACAATTCCAGCATTTGCCTGGTGTGAAAATGGGAAACCACGGAAAACCATCTCCAGGGCTGCCGACAGTGGGATACGAACCCACTATCTCCCGGATGCAAGCTCACAGCTGCACGCTCCTAACCGCACGGCCAACTCGCCCGGTATGTCAATTTTTAACGAGGAGGTTATCATTTCTCTACATGCGTTTCAAATAGGTTTTCATGATAGGTACATATACGGTTAGGTTAGGTGAAGCCGTTTGAAGAAGAAAACTGAAATGTCTGCTACAGAAGCCTCTGGAGTGATACCGCATTTCTCCGAATCCAAGACGTTTTTTTTTTTTCTCTCTCAGAATCTCATGTGAAAAAGCAAGGGTCGTTTTGCATTCGTGGCCTGATAATAATGAACACCACTGGCAATTACCGCAGTAACCACGCTGTTTTTCACCCCGCCGCGCGCGCAGACAAAACTCGATGACAATAAACGACCGCCTCTTTATCATACATCCCTAGCCGCGGCGACCGGTTGTACAGTGCCTGTGTGTAACGTCACTGGATCTCGGGAAATAGTGAAGAAAGAATGACATTCTATTATCCTCTACAAAAACGTTTCTTAAATTTACAGAATGGCATCAAAACATGCGAGCCTTCGAATTCTTAGAAAGGCCATGACTACTCACTACCAGAGTTAGCCTATATCGCGTCTGCCGTACCTGGCGCTTAGTGAAATTAAGTTTTATAGACAGCAGGAATATTTTCGTGATGGATCGTCGTATTGTAAAGATACGTGGAACAGGTATTGCCGGCAAATTTTCAACGGGTTCTCGTCGATGTGATGATGTCAATTTTAAGTTAATGGCTATTAAACACTCGGAAATGTATAATAATTGTTCAGCCACAAGAAAATACGGCATATGCCTAACTAAAGCCAATATCCGGCGTTATCGTGAAGACAAAAATAGCTTAAAAATGCGTACTGCACAAAAAATGCAATCAGTGGCCCGCAACAAGGACGCTTTAAAGAAGCCGAAGATGAAATTGTGAGGTATGTGCACAAAAATGCAAGGGCGGAATTGCCATACCGCGGCGCAATAAACTCGTTCGTTGACTTTCAAAGTCCGCGATTAAGACCTATACATCGCTAGCCGCCGAAGTTGGCCGAATCCGGTAAGCAAGACGTGCGTGTAGGGGCAGCCAGTTATATCTGACGCTGAGTGAAAGTAACAGTTTTATAGTAAGCAAGAATATTTTCCTGATGGATCGTTGTAGTGTAGAGACGCGTGCAATGTGTATTTGCCGGCAAATTTTCAGCGAGATCCCTTCGATCTTATGATGCCAATTTTAAGTTAATGGTTATTAAACCCGCTGAAATAAAGCATAATTGTACAGCCGCAAAAAATATGGCATAACTAAAGCCAATGTTCACAGTCTACAAATAGTCTAAAAATGCGTACTCTGTAAGAAAGACATTCATGTGATTTTAGAAAGCATTTTTAAGCCTCATTTAACAGTTTTGAAGGAAAAAGTGGGGGTCGTTTTGGATTCGGAGAAATACGGTAATATATTTTTTCCGAATGAAATTAAACACACGCTTTTACGTAGTATCGGATTTCGAGAAACAACAAACAAGTAAGCCGTATTGTGGATATTATCCGCGAAAACGCAAGTTTTTAACTAACTGATTGCCATTTCATACTGATCTTAATGTGATTGGGGGTTTTCCCGATTTTTACAAAAATCGGATTTAACGACAATTCGCTATAGCGAGTAAAATTTTCGCCGTTTTCAATTCTCGCTATAACGGACTTCTGCTGTATTTATATAGTTGGTAGTACTGGGTGGAAACTCCTCTCAAAAATGTTTTCAGTGAAGAAATTTCTTCAGATGAACTGGTAAACATGGAGAACATTGAGTGTGCTTGTAAAATAGGCGTGATGTAGTTTGTTATTGGGTGTAGAAGAAAGAGTTTCCCCGCTGGTCTCCCTAACAGTGGCTTACATGCTGACAGGCTTAAGAATGGAATGTATATGAAAATATCTACATTCACATTGAACAGAGTAACAATCCAATCAGCATTCTTAATGAAGTAACAGATAAGATTTACATCCTTTTTGGTGAAATTATAAAAATATTTTTCTCAATGAACAAAAATACTACAAGCACATACATTTCCCATATTTCTTCCCCTCAACCACACTATCAACCCCCTTGTACCTCCCTTCAAATGCTTGCTGCTTGCTGCAACCAGACAGCTGTTTAGTCTTTCTTTAGCTTGTCAGCACATCAGCTACTATAAGGGAGACCGGCAGAGAAGTGTCTTCTCAGATATATCGTTCCACGAAAATACTTTATTGGCAATTTGCCTTATTCTCCCTTTTCTTTCTTTTCTAGACTCTTTCTTCTACACCCAACAACAATCTGCATCATGACTATTTTACAAGCACACTCAACATTCTTCTTGTTTACTAGTTCAGCTCGAAAAGTGTCTTTGGCGATCAACATTTTTTAAGACGAATTTTTCCCTGGTGCTGCCAGCTATATGAATATGTTAAAAACATTCTGATGTTCACTACCGATCAAAAGTTTTTGATCATCTATTACAACTATGGATTTGTGGTTAAAATGAGATGCAGTTTTAAATAATCTATCATAGCCCTGTTCTGATAATAAAACAAGCATGAACATGTAAAGCCAGAACGACTCTGTTGTGTATT
Organism: Anabrus simplex; assembly: GCF_040414725.1. Classification (NCBI taxonomy): domain Eukaryota; kingdom Metazoa; phylum Arthropoda; class Insecta; order Orthoptera; family Tettigoniidae; genus Anabrus; species Anabrus simplex. The sequence goes on from NC_090266.1 coordinate 806,192,697, forward strand.
TGACCGGTTCTCCGCATGGAGGGTCGCTGATGAGTAACCACAACAACACTGACGTGTCTTTACCCAAGACGTGTCCACTCGAATAGGCCTCATTCCTTCAGGTGTCTGTGTAGCAAGCAATTCACATTAGTTTTCAGTGCACTGTGTGCAGCTAGCAGTGTGTTTGTGTATCTGATCAGGTTCGTATCATATTACCTCCAAATGGGACGAAAGCAGGAGATGGGAACTGAAAAATGTGCTGTAATTGTAGCTCTGCATCACGAAGGGTATTCTAGTAGGACAGTAGCAACAAAAGTTGGCGTAGCCCAATCTACAGTGGTGTTTACATTGCAGCGGTTCAATCAAACCGGTGCCAATGCAAATGTTTCGCAGTCTGGAAGACCCTGTGTAACATCATACATGGAAGATCAGTTCATATTACACCCTTCCGGGCCTCGAATAGACGACCCACGCATAAGAATGCCTCCGCGTAACCTGGTAAACAACCACGGATGAGACTATAGTGGAGAGCGACTCGGAATTGCCTAACGAGCTTCGAACCGCTCCCCCCCTACTTTCTGTGCTGGCCTCGGCAGCTCGAGCACTTGGGAGGTAGTACATTCGCAAGAAGAAAAACAAATACTTCAGATGGAGCCTTATGTAATATGAAACTAGGATTCTCTGGGTGCAACTGTCTACTGGATACTGCTTAGCACTGCTACTATGACAAGAATCATATAATGGGGGTTACGAAGACTAATTTATTCAAAATATGACATAATAAAAAATATACAACCCTATACAATGAATTCTCTGCATACGGGAGGAAAAGAAAAATAATTAATACTTTAAATTTGACTCGCCTGAGGGCGTCGCCTGAACAAAGGTATAATTGAGGTTTTGCGACCACTATCGTCTATCTTTCCCTCATAAGTTCGTACCGTTGTCATTAAATTTTAATATTCTGTCGATCACACCATGTTGCCTGAGCTGATGTCCCTCTACATAGTACAAACTATTCTTAGTACGTAATTAACCGGTCCCTACACTACATGATTGCCATATTAAAGGATATTTACGTAATACACAGTGTCGTATCGCTGATCAGGCACTCCCGCATGTCATAAGTCGTGAGCACGCGGTTCGAAAATAAATTCGAACCGCGACCTCACAGTGCAGAAATAAAAGTAGATATAAGAAATTTTGAGTCTGAAAATGAAAATAGGACTTAAGGCATCAAGAAGAAATAATTATATGTGTAAGAAAATGAGATTGAAATATTCATTGGGAATTACTAAAAGAGATGCAGTTCTGAGCTTTCAGGCAGTGGTGAAATGTTTGAACAAACACAGGATATTGGTCATTCCTTATCACTGTATGTACATGGTCAAGGATGACAGAGCGCGGCTTAAAACCGCACGTAGTACAAGGAAAATTCCGAGGTTCGACCTTCTGGAACAATTGAGAAGGTTGAGAATTCCCTCAGGGAAGGGATGCTGTCAGCCAATGAGAATAAGACAAATCAGAAGTATACAGGGTTCAAAGTTCGGCTGAGCATAGCAACAGCGAAATACAGAATTAACTTAAGGGAGAACTCAGAGAGGTGATCAGTTAGTTAGTTCATAGCTCACAGTCAGAGGAGGTAGTTGGAAAGGAAGCTGGAGGTCTGGCGGGGACATTGAGCCAGTCAGGTCGCGAACAGAACTTGAAGTGAAGTTCGAAGTCAGGAATATTGTCATTGACAATAGTACTCTTAGACAATACATCAGGAGTCTGAACACTCCTGTAAAAGAGTAGTAGGGTGAAGGGAACGCATTAGCGATCCTGTAAATTAACGAGAAAATAAGGGAAGCCTTTTTAGTAAATTAGGCTTATGCGACCAGGGAAAAGTAACGGATTCTGACAAGCAGGGAAGCATATAATCTCTACTGCTCTAGTAAAGACGTAAAGTAAAGGGTGACAATTAAGGACTTTGACTGTTCTTCTATAGGAGTGAAGTTCTCTGGAGGAACCCACTCAATAGACACTAACTATACCAGGAGGCTAGAGGGAAGCATCTCTCAGGGACTACAGTCTCCTATTATCAAGGAAACAGGGATAAGACTGTACAAGATTGGGCCGGTCAGTAGGGAAGAGGTAACCACGGATCGACAGGTTCCAGTACAACATATGAACTCAATCACCTAGTGATTAGCCTGGACTGTAACATTGTAAATCAGAACTGTATCTCTTGGGGAACCAGTGAAGGGAAGAAGTGTAACAGCGTGTGCTAACGTGTGATAGTGAAACTCAAACTTCAAGAAAGAAGACGCCGTAGAAGACTCCCGCCGCTCGGAAGATAAGTATTAACTAGTATTGAATGAACTAAATAGGGAACTAAGAACTTTTAGCTAGATAGAAACTTGTGCAGGTTTAGGAAGTTCCCTAATTCATGATCAAATTAGTTTCAAGAGTTGTATAAATAGATGTATATATTGTACAGTGAATAACTTTGGGAAATTTCAATATATTAACTCTTGGCATTAAGCCGCCTTAACCTGGTGTTCTTATTGTAGATTGAGTGCATTTTAGAACCCTATCCAGTCCCCAGCTTGCCATTTCCTTAGGATATGACAAGTGGACTTAAAAATTCTGGTGTCAGGTTGTGGAGTGAATGCACTAATTAAATTGTACTACTGCAAAGTGATTGCCCATAGGTTAACGAGTTTAAGCTGAAAATTGATTCTCTTGTCAACTGTTTCAGAGGTCTTACAACTGTTCGAGTAACAAGTCTTGTAGCTGGAAAGGAGAGGAAGAACCTTGTTCGTGTACTGAGAGGCAGCTGGTGTGTTGCATAAGGAAACAGAGCCCAGTTCCAGTAGTCAACAGTCAACAGTAGGGTGAGTTGAAGCCACATTTATAAAATGGAAGGGTCAGTTAGATCAGCCAGTCCGGCTCCTAGCCAAATAAGTGATCATGATGATTTAGGACATGTTGAGCAATATATGTCAGTGACTGAGGCTTTACGCATTATCAATACAGAATTTGATGGTTCACAACCCCATAGATTGAGGGAATTTTGCGAAACGGTAGAAACCGCATTAGAGGTAGTAAGGCCAGATAAAAGAGGCCTGTTCTATAAATTAATTTTGACAAAAATTACGAAGGAAGCCCGAAGTAAATTGTTAGTACGGTCAGATGTGCGAACTTGGCCCGAAATTAAGGCCGCACTAGAAGAATACTATTGTGAGCGTAGAACAGTAGATTTTTATGCTTGCCAGCTATTTGCAGCCAGGCAACAGCCAGGGGAATCCATATCGCAATGGTCTCACAGAATAGATAAGATCGGGACAAATCTCCGTGACACTGCGATAAAGGACGAGTCTCCAACAGTAGGAGAAAACCAAGCTAAATTTATTAGGCGACTAATTAAAGCTAGTTTTGTGCAAGGGTTACGAGACGAAAGGATCCAAAATTTAATAAAAAGTAGGGGTGCCCAAACTGTGGAACAAGCTATCGATATAGCCTTGGAAGAGGAAACCGCAATAGTCTCTCAAAAGGCTAAGCAACAAATAATGGGGGCGAAAGGTTCCACGAGTGGATATAAACCACCGTCAGGAAACAAAAACCCAACTACCACTAACGTTAGGTCTTCAGCACATAGGCCTTATAGGAAGGCTAATGTAAGAGTGGTGTGCTACAATTGTAATCGTGAAGGACACGTAGCCCGAGACTGTAGGGCTGCCAAACCGAAAGAAAAGGGCCCTCAAGTTTGCAAACATTGCAAGAAACCGGGCCATGCATCGGAGAAATGTAGGTCCAGGCGTACGGAAGGTACAAACAGTCCGCATGAAATAAAGGTGTGTAAAATAGTTAGGTGTTACAACTGTAATAAATTGGGGCACGTGCAATCTGAATGCTGGGAAGAAGTTCGCCAACTGGATGCACGGAAATGCTTTATATGTGGGCGAAAAGGACACAGACAGCGTACCTGTTGGTTTCGTGACAAGGGAGAAAGGCCTCCTACGAACCAACGTGCGCAGAGCCGATCGCGGACTAAAGGAAAGCCGCCGGCTCGAACGGGAAATGGCTCCCAGTGGAGAGAAAGGGACCAGCCCTCTAGGGTTTTAAACGGGTTCGGGACCGTGACTCAGGGCAAAATCACGGGTCCCGCACAACGTCCAGCCCACGGAAAATCAGAGAAGTAAGTAGGGAAAATAGAAGGCCTGACCGAACACAGCACTGTCAGGGACAGAGCCGTGCAGAACATGATCGCTTGGGCTTGATCTTGGTCTATGCCAAAGAGAGAAAAAGGCCCTTTCGATTTTTAATCGATACTGGGGCAGATGTGAGCCTTCTAAAAGAACATACTGTGCCTAAAAGAGAGATCTATCATAGGAAACCAGAATTAGAATTGGCCGGAATCACGGGGCGAAGCTCGCGCACAAGAGGTTGCGCTACTTTGCAGATAGGGGAATATTACCCCGAATTCCACATTGTAGGAGATGATTTCAGACTGTCTGTTGATGGATTAATAGGTAGAGACCTACTGCAGGACAGTATTATAAATTTCAAGGAAGGGTACGTTGAAATTTTTGAACAGATATATCCTATGGGACTAAGTGTCCAGGAAGTCTGTCATGTTCGTGTAATAAGCGAAAACTCTCCGAATGAACCTGAAGGCACTATAGAAATTGGGCTGAGAGACTGTAAAAGTCTACTGCAATGCCTATTGGACACAGGAAGTCCAATATCTCTTTTAAAAGAGCAATTTGTACCTTCCAAAACAGAAGTGCGTAGAATGGGCGCAAAAGTAAGAGGTACGGATGCCCAAGAAATCCGAACCAAGGGCACAGTTGACCTTCTTATAGGGGAAAACTTTAATGAATTTCATCTGGTTAATAATAAAGTACCCCTACAATATGATGCCATTATAGGGCGGAATGTACTCAGTAATAGTATATTGAATTATAAGAGGGGCGGAGCGGAAATAAATGGAGAACAGTACTGCATAACTAAGAGGATCCCTCCGAATCAAGTTATCAGCCTCCAACCGAGGACAGAAACAATAGTATCGGTAAATACTGATAAAGCGCTGGCAGAGGGAATAATAGATAAGGAAGAGCTACTGCCAGGGGTGTACCTTGCTAGTTGTGTAACTCGAGCACCCAATCGCAAAGCTATAGTGAGTATCTTAAATACTCGCGATACTGAAGTGACATTTGATAGCCCGTTAATAAATATCCACCAAGTACAGTGGAACGAAACCCGTAACCAAGCAGAAGTGTGCACGGTAGAACAAGTATCGCAGCAACATGAAAATAAGTCTCGTGAACAGAGGCTCATAGAGCAATTAAGGGTAGATCATTTATCGCCTAGGGACAAGGAAAAACTATATGCGATTTGCGCCGAATATAATGATGTATTTCATCTCGAAGGAGATAAATTGACGTACACAACTATCTTAGAGCATAGGATAGATATAAAGGAGAATCAACCTCCTATAAACGTTAGGCCTTATAGAATTCCCGAAGCACTGAAAGACGAAGTGCAAAAACAGGTGACTAAAATGTTAGAGGATGGAGTAATCACTCCGAGTACCAGTCCCTGGAATGCGCCATTATTAATTCTGCCCAAGAAAATGGACGCCTCAGGGAAGCAGAAATATAGAATTTGCCTGGATTATCGTCAATTAAATAGCGTAACCATAGGGTCTGCGTATCCCATTCCCCTAATCACCGAATTGTTAGACGCACTAGGGAAAGCACGCTACTTCTCTACCATGGATCTCGCGTCCGGATATCACCAAATTCTAGTACGTCCGGAAGATCGTGAGAAGACGGCTTTCTCAGCATTAGGACGCCACTACCAGTACGTTAGAATGCCCATGGGGTTGGTTAATGCCCCAAGTACCTTCGTCAGGATGATGAATACAGCCATGGCAGGCTTATTAGGAGTTAAAGTTCTGGTTTATCTGGATGATATTCTTTTATACTCGAGCTCTATAGAAGAGCACCATCAAAGACTCAGAGAGGTCTTTCAGAGACTCAGAGAACACAATCTGAAGCTACAGCCAGATAAGTGCGAATTTTTGCGCACGGAAGTAGCATTTTTAGGACATATAGTAACGAAGGACGGTGTTAAACCAGATGAGCGAAAAGTGGAAGCGGTGAAGAACTTTCCTAGACCCACCACCACTAAACAGCTCAAGGGATTTTTGGGATTAAGTGGCTATTACCGCAGATTTATACCAGAGTACAGTAAAATCGCGAAGCCGCTGTATGAACTCTTGAAAAACAACGTCCCTTACGTGTGGACCGATAAACAAGAGACTGCTTTCTGTATATTAAAACAGAAGCTGACAGAGCAGCCAGTGCTGCAGTACCCTGATTTCACGAAACCTTTCATCCTAACTACGGATGCAAGTGGAGAAGCAATCGGTGCCGTGCTCTCACAAGGAGAGTTAGGAAAAGACTTGCCGGTAGCTTATGCAAGTCGAACACTGAACAAGGCAGAGAAAAATTACTCTGTAACAGAGAAGGAACTCCTAGCCATTGTATGGGCTGTTAAATACTTTAGACCTTACTTACTAGGCAGACATTTCACTGTGGTTACAGACCACAAACCGCTGAAGTGGGTATTCAATGTTCAGGACCCATCTTCACGACTGATCAGGTTCAGATTGAAATTAGCGGAATACGATTTTTCAATCGTATATAAAATGGGAAAAACTAATAAGAACGCAGATGCGTTAAGTAGAATCCCAATAGAGTCCAAAAGAGTAGAAAAGACGGAACCTGAGACAGCGGTAAGGGTAGTAAGCGCTGAAGGCCAAGAAGCCGTATTAACAGGTGAACAGGAAGGAAACTCTAGGAAGGATGACCTCGAGGACGCACAAGCAGAGAGGTTAGACGAGAATCGAAACCGTAATCCCAGCCCCGTAAATGCTGAGTCAGAGGGAGCTGAGGACCTGGAACAGGAAGGTTCACCTGAAGTAGAAGTTCAGAATCTCACTGAGGAAGAAAAGCTGAACATTCTACGGGAAGCGCATTGTTCACTTGTGGGTGGACATCAAGGCATGACTAGAACGTTGGCCCGAATTAAAGAAATAGTCCAATGGCCAGGTATGAAGAAGGACATAGAGAAATTCATACGTTCTTGTCCTTCCTGTCAGAAAAACAAAATCGTAGGCCCAGCAGTTAAAGCTCCACTGCAGGTGACCGACACTCCCGAGACTGTGTTTGAAAAGGTGGCTATGGACGTGGTAGGCCCACTCCCAGTGACCGAGAATTCTAATCGCTTTATTCTCACGTGCCAAGACCTGTTATCCAAATATTTAATAGCTATTCCGATCCCTAATCAAGAGGCGGAAACTATAGCTAGGGCATTAGTAATGAACGTAGTCAGTATTTTTGGGATTCCCAACATTATACTAACCGATATGGGTAGTAACTTTATGAGCCAAACATTCAAGAAAATGTGCAGATTGTTAAAAATAGAGAAGGTGCACACTACTGCTTTTCACCCACAATCTAACGGTAGCATAGAGAGAGCGCATCGCACACTAGTGGAGTACTTGCGGCATTATATATGCTCAGAGCAGAATGATTGGGATAAGTATCTCCCCACTGCTACATTTGTGTACAACACTACTCCACATACAAACACAGGGTTCACGCCCTACGAGTTAATTTTCGGTCGAAAGGCGAATATTCCTGGTATACTACAGCGAAAGCCAGAAGCCACCTATAATGAATATCAGAATGTAGTTGAAGAGCTAACGCACAGGTTACAGCAGAACCAGGAAATTGCTAGAAAAACTCTCATTAGTAATAAAGAAAGAGAGAAGGAAATTTATGATAAGAAATTACATGAGGTAACTTTTCAGATAGGAGATAAAGTACTCCTTAGAGATGAAACTCTACGCCGAGGACGTAGCTCTAAATTTTCACAGCCTTATCGAGGCCCTTACACAGTAGAAAAAGTAGACGGTGTAAATTGCTTGCTAAGAATGAACAGCAGAGGCAAACTCATAAAAGTACACCAAAATCGCCTCAAACTTTTCATTAGTTAGGCCACCTCCAAAAAATGTATTGGCCCTTATTTCGGCCACGGTAGACCACACCCCCTTCTACCCCTATGGCTTTTGGGAACTATCGAAGGTTGCTGGTGGAGTTATATGAAATACTCAGCCAAACCATCGTGCTAAATTTCCAGGGGAGTATAGAAATTCAACCTAAATCAGAAGGGCCTAGAATATCGGTGCGCAGGACGCAGTGCGCGTAACTGGACAGCACCTTTCAGTAAAGAGTCATGAAAGGCGAGAACGTGACTCATATGTACTCTCGCAACTTAGGGTATAGTTTACCCTGTAATATATTATAGGTTCCCGTCCTATGAATGGACAGGTAAAATTTCGCACACATTACTATGTTAAAGCAACTTAGCAGTGACCGTTGTTTTTGAACACCCTATATCGGGGTACGTAACAATTCTGTGACACATGACACGTAATAACTTGTAGTAAGCAAAACAAGCGAAAGTACCACACTGAATGAAGGAGTGACCTTTACAGATAAGGACACACCACCGCTGTGTTAGCAAACGAATGATATTGAGATAAGACGGCACATAGCCGATCCAATACGTTCCCACATGAATAAAACAAAGCGGAGTATACCCTACTTGGGTAGAACTCCGAAGAAAGAAAACCCTGTCATGATAAGGCTCATCTGAGCATAGACACCATAGAACATGTTAGTACTACTCTTGAAATTCAAATTTATGTTCTCTTGCAAACATCGCAGGCAATTCCTAGGGAAAGTCACTACTTTATAGGGCTAGCCACCCTAAGTCCACGTGACTATCTAACACCTAAAAACAGTATCCTAAGTCCTGTATTGGACATTGTTGAGTGAGACGTGAAATCTCAACCTCACAGTGGAACATGTCGTTCACACAACTATATAACGTGACAGACAGGGAGGCATAATAAATTAGCGTGTGCATAAGGCAAGGCGATCAGAAAAGCCTAAAAGTGAAAACTGTACCCATAATAATAATAATAATAATAATAATAATAATAATAATAATAATAATAATAATAATAATAATAATAATAATAATAATAGAGTGTAGGCTAGCTGTAGGAGGAAGTAGAATGAATGACTTTGTCAATCAAAGCTAACATAACGGTACCTAGTAGATAAAGAGATGCTGAACCCCTCAGCATGAATCGCTGTTAGTAAACACAGCACGCCTTACTGCTGATAAGAGAATGTGTCAAACAGACTTGACCAGAGCAAGTGTATATACGGGAGTTAAATTATATAATAACCCAACAGGGGTGAACAAGTTAGAGCACATGTATGAATTATGGTGGTGTCTTCACTTAGTAAAACAACGTGCAGGATACAAATACCGACATGGGAATCATTCATTAGGGAAATACCACATGCGCACCACATAATATGGTGAACGTAACCCGCATTAGAAGGAAGTTACTATTGTAGTGTTTGTAGTTCACTATGGCAATTGTGATTGCAGAAGCTCACATAATACAGTAGGCTATATGTGTTCAATTGAACAATGTGAAGACGAAATGTAGATTGTCAAACTCATAGTGGAGTTTTAGGGTAGATAACAAGACAGTGTTAGGTCAACTCTGTGAGATAATAAGAGATGTTAAATTTAACTCTTCCGTTCTTTTTTTCTAAATCAGATAGAACTGGCAAAATACGCAAGTAGTGCAGTAATATCAAAAGGGATAATAATATGTAAAGAATAGGCGTATACCGTATGCATATTGTATAGCCAGTCCGAAAGTTGGTTGGATCCTCAACAGATCCACCATTAACCAGTGTGGATGACCTAAGTGTCAACAAAGAGGCTTACCAGAGAATAAAAAGTGAGATAGTTTCCCGTTGCTTTCCCCAATATTGGAAATGGGCAACGCGCAGAAAGGAAGGTATCAGGCATGAAAGACAAGTGAAATGAAAGAGAATTAATACACATAGATTAATCAACGTAGTAAATACCGGAACCGAAACACTATCGGCATGTTAATTAACTTAAGAAAAAGAACAAATATCCATGATTAAAATTGCGAAAGACCAAATGTGGGTCGTACGTTCGACACTTCAATCAATGAATAGTACACTGTATGACGTCACCAACAATGAATTAAAACTTAGTCAAAGTCTGGAACAAATTAAAAGTTTTATAAAAAATGAAACCGAACAGTTAGAACAAGCCTACAACCAACTTAGCTTGGAAATTGACATTAATCAACATTTAATAGAAATTGAGGACTTATTAGTCCAAATACACGAACAGTATAACGTGATAACCTCAGCCCTTACATATGCTCAACTAGGAATCATCCATGTTCAGATTTTAAGCCCTGCAGAAATAATTAAAGCTTATAAAAAAGCATTAGGGCAACTCCCTCAGAAGATGACCCTACCATTTGAATTGGGCACAACTCATGAGTATTTAATTTATAAGATAGCTCAGTTGCAGGCTATCATTAACAAAGATGTCTTATTATATGTACTCACAACTCCTCTCAGTGACGAAAAGAATTTTAAGGTGTACAAGATTCTTCCTTTCCCCACACCAGTAACAAGAGAAGGTCATCAATTTATTATAATAAGACCAACATCAGAATTTATTATGATAAGTGAAGAACAACAACTATATAATTACTTGTCTAAGGACCAAATGCTCAAATGTAAGGCAATCTCTGATGATAAAAATGTATGTCCATTAGACTTTCCTTTAAAAATTACTCATGGAGAAGATGATTGTATTTTAACTTTATTAACTGGTACTAGCTCCATGCCAACAAACTGTCCCAAAGATATAGTGCAAGTGCAACAGTCTTTTTGGATGTCAATCAGTAGAAATAAATATATTTATGTAACCACAAAACCAACCAAATTCACAATGGTATGTAAAGACACAAGTGATGTCACAATAAAGGGAGTAGGTATTCTCACATTTTATGAAACTTGCACTGCCTACGGGCCAAACATAAAACTAAAATCTACAACTCAGGTTAATACCACTAATAAGAAGGACATAGTTCCTGATCTGTTCCTAACATATGATTGTTGTGAGCATTTAAATGTAAACTTAAAATTACCAGAACTAGATTTAAAAGAAACCCCTTTACGTAACATATTAGTGCATGAAAATGAACTCAAATATACGAGTAGAAAGGTAGAAGATTTAGAAAAACTTATTACTGAGAAAGAAAAAGACTTGCAATTTAATCACTTGTATTCACATTTCAATATTTACAAGATTATAGTATGGACAGTGATAGCAATAATAATAATGATAGGAATTTTAACTTGTTGTAAATGTTGTCCCCTCTATCTAGGTCCAACATATAAGAAATGTTGGAAAGATACCTCGGGGTGTTGTACTAAAATTTGCCTCACACAGAAGATTGTAAATGAAAACAAAATTAAAGCTAAAAGCTCTGATGATGACTTAGTAGTGCATTTCGATAGAAGTAGACCTGTCACAGGTCGTGTCAGTATTCATGAAATGGAAAGTGAAGATGACACTATCAGTCAGGTGCAACCACCCCTAGGTAAGAAGTCACGCACAAGAGTATAACAGTAAATTACAAGTGATTATCAGAAGGGAGTTTAGGAACCCCTCAAGGGAACAGAAAAGAATATACAATAAGAAAGTCCTTACAAGCAAGTGTAAAAGAGAAGTGCCTGCGTCATGTGGACGCACACACTTCTTTTCCGAAGGGGGGAGGTGTCGTATCGCTGATCAGGCACTCCCGCATGTCATAAGTCGTGAGCACGCGGTTCGAAAATAAATTCGAACCGCGACCTCACAGTGCAGAAATAAAAGTAGATATAAGAAATTTTGAGTCTGAAAATGAAAATAGGACTTAAGGCATCAAGAAGAAATAATTATATGTGTAAGAAAATGAGATTGAAATATTCATTGGGAATTACTAAAAGAGATGCAGTTCTGAGCTTTCAGGCAGTGGTGAAATGTTTGAACAAACACAGGATATTGGTCATTCCTTATCACTGTATGTACATGGTCAAGGATGACAGAGCGCGGCTTAAAACCGCACGTAGTACAAGGAAAATTCCGAGGTTCGACCTTCTGGGACAATTGAGAAGGTTGAGAATTCCCTCAGGGAAGGGATGCTGTCAGCCAATGAGAATAAGACAAATCAGAAGTATACAGGGTTCAAAGTTCGGCTGAGCATAGCAACAGCGAAATACAGAATTAACTTAAGGGAGAACTCAGAGAGGTGATCAGTTAGTTAGTTCATAGCTCACAGTCAGAGGAGGTAGTTGGAAAGGAAGCTGGAGGTCTGGCGGGGACATTGAGCCAGTCAGGTCGCGAACAGAACTTGAAGTGAAGTTCGAAGTCAGGAATATTGTCATTGACAATAGTACTCTTAGACAATACATCAGGAGTCTGAACACTCCTGTAAAAGAGTAGTAGGGTGAAGGGAACGCATTAGCGATCCTGTAAATTAACGAGAAAATAAGGGAAGCCTTTTTAGTAAATTAGGCTTATGCGACCAGGGAAAAGTAACGGATTCTGACAAGCAGGGAAGCATATAATCTCTACTGCTCTAGTAAAGACGTAAAGTAAAGGGTGACAATTAAGGACTTTGACTGTTCTTCTATAGGAGTGAAGTTCTCTGGAGGAACCCACTCAATAGACACTAACTATACCAGGAGGCTAGAGGGAAGCATCTCTCAGGGACTACAGTCTCCTATTATCAAGGAAACAGGGATAAGACTGTACAAGATTGGGCCGGTCAGTAGGGAAGAGGTAACCACGGATCGACAGGTTCCAGTACAACATATGAACTCAATCACCTAGTGATTAGCCTGGACTGTAACATTGTAAATCAGAACTGTATCTCTTGGGGAACCAGTGAAGGGAAGAAGTGTAACAGCGTGTGCTAACGTGTGATAGTGAAACTCAAACTTCAAGAAAGAAGACGCCGTAGAAGACTCCCGCCGCTCGGAAGATAAGTATTAACTAGTATTGAATGAACTAAATAGGGAACTAAGAACTTTTAGCTAGATAGAAACTTGTGCAGGTTTAGGTAGTTCCCTAATTCATGATCAAATTAGTTTCAAGAGTTGTATAAATAGATGTATATATTGTACAGTGAATAACTTTGGGAAATTTCAATATATTAACTCTTGGCATTAAGCCGCCTTAACCTGGTGTTCTTATTGTAGATTGAGTGCATTTTAGAACCCTATCCAGTCCCCAGCTTGCCATTTCCTTAGGATATGACAACAGACAAAACACACATACCATTGAGCTAAACCCTGGACTTCCCTTATCTGCCACCAAGATAAAACAACGTTGAACATCGGTTCTGTTTGAACTCAAAATAATGCACACTAAATACTAAACACACTCATATGTACACATCATGCATAAATGGGGCCATTCCTGTGAGAAAAACATGGATATCAGTATCTTCTTCCCCAGCGCGAGCTTAATGGAAGCTCGCACAAGGTAGCCCATTCTGACCTGGGCTCGAACTGGGGGACTCCCGACTGAGAGGTACGTTCCTGAAATCCCTAAACTAGCTACGGTCTCATACTACCGGATATTGGGGGAGATCCATAATCATGTATTAATTACCTTCTAAATCACCGTGATGTTGTCATTGACAGAAGTGTTCATAGCCGAACCATTTAAACAAACAAGCAAGCATGGTGTGGAGGCCCAGAGCACGAGTCTTACTACAGTAGCATGGCAGGACCGCACTGTCGCGAAGGGAGAGAAGCAAACACGCACAAAAAAAGAAGGGAAAGTCATTCGCTTAGTACTACCATCACTCATTCATTGGCTACGCCGGATTCTTCTCTCAATTACAACGGCCAGCCCTCCTTTCTCGGAGACACATATCTATGGCCCACTTCATTTGTTTATTTATCTTACCGCAGAATTCCCAACAAATCCTCATTGATTCTCTACCTTCTCATCCTTATCGTTGAGCGCCGAATGTGCGCAACATCACTTCCGAATTATCTCATCGTAACATTATCTGGGCATTTGGCCCTCTCATTATGTTTCATATCGCATATCTTCTTTCCTTGGGCATAGAACTCTCATGATTCCTCAGTTCCACGCTTCTCATCTTCGCTCACTGCCCAAAGTTATGCATATATTTATATTTTTACCATACATAAGACTCTGGCTTCCCTGGGTCGCATCCCGGTTGCAGACAAAAACTCCCTACAATTCTGGTTAAATACTCAAGAATCACGGGAAGCTCGCAAACTGTCCCTCACAATTCATACCTAAATAACACAGTCATGTACCTCTCTCGGTCAGGATTTCTTCTCTCTTGTTGCACATGCAATGATTATATGTATAAGCTCCGCATGCATCGTCTGACTGACCCATGAGTTTCCCCAGCAAATACGATAGCCATATTGGACATGGTTTTCCCTGCTCATCACAACTATTGTTCCAACCACCCCTAGGGGAACTCAAATACTCTCATATCCTTGTTTCCCATACTTGCTAGGATATTCTACATATTACTAAGAATAACCCGTCACGATAAACTAATCACTAAGAAAAAAATGGGTCGTCCGGGGAGTTAGCTCCCTTGAATTTATGTTAACATGATAAATAACAATAAAATTTCCATATTAGGACATGCATTATTTTACAACATTTAGGTATTACAAAGGAAAGCTCATCCTACGACCGGTTCTACATTAACGTGCTAAGAAAATTATATTTGACATCAATTCATCTGTTTGGTGGCCGTGGTTTTTCCTTCTATGGGAGACCCATGGCGGAGCTTACTGCTGCATGGCCTCAGCGCTGGAAACGAGCGTGTTGTCCTTCGTCCCTGGTCCACACAAGTCCATCATCCTGGCTGGCTCGATCAATGCTGCAATCTTAGAGTAATCCAAAGGGGTAACACTCCACAACTCACCACTCGGTCCTCTGTTTACCGCGACACACACACAAATTTTACACCGTAAACAAGCAGGTCATTCTAATCACAGGCGGGTGCCTTCACAGCATGAA
Organism: Anabrus simplex; assembly: GCF_040414725.1. Lineage (NCBI taxonomy): Eukaryota > Metazoa > Arthropoda > Insecta > Orthoptera > Tettigoniidae > Anabrus > Anabrus simplex. The sequence continues at coordinate 806,207,721 of NC_090266.1, forward strand.
TCGGATGGCTCACGGTACTTGAGAACCCTGACTTAGAGTAGCGATTTGGATGATACCAATTGTTGATATCACGGACTCATTTAGGCCGTCATTGTCCATAGCCGACTCATGCTACTCGTTTATAAATTATGCTCGCAGCTTCATTAATTGATACACGGCACAGAGACATTTGCCGAGGCTCGCTTGGCTTCCCATCTACACTTCACAAGGCTTTTTGTATTTCACGGCCGCGACGGACACAATAACACTGTCCTAGTATGCGGTCAATAGGTTTCGGACTGTAAAAACTGGAACACAATGTTGTAACACACTGTCCCCTCTCAGCGACCCGCTATGAACTGTTTCCAGCCAGGGCCAGCCCGGCCTTTATTATCTTTACACCGGAAGACTGGGGGCGTATATCTTTCACGGTTCATTAAGGACAACAGCTCCTTTCATCCCAGGAATTCAAAACATTTAAACGGTGCGTATTGTAACTCTATCTTTCCTCTACCAGTGAACCAGGTGCGATCTACCGACGATCGGCAGTTTTTACTTAATTTGGTTCCCGCCTTTTAATTATTCCATTAGCGTCTTCTGGTGGGTGGAATCATCTTTGAGCGTGATTCTTAGCTAGGGGAACGCTTTTCATTCACACGTGTTTGCAGTATATTACATCTGGACATCTGGTGACCTCCTTTCAGCCCTTGAATAAAGTATTCCATAATTTTAGTCTGGGATACGCAGAAAATTCAGCTCTATTTATAGGTGTGCCTCCCATAATTTTCCTATGTCTGGATCAAAATATCCTATAATTTTTACGCGCCAAAATTCGACGTTGGCATCCGTGAAACGTTCATTAAAAAACGGAAGTTCCTTCTGTTAGTTTGGAACCCTGGGAAACTAGGCCACACCTCGGAGCGTGTTTGACTACCGTAGCGTTGCGTCATATCTCCAACTCTGTCTGCGAGTTGAGAGGGCTTTTTCACGGGGGCTTGGCTCCTGCACAAACTTCCCTTTGTTTTCCAGGTGATCTTTCGCGGGTTCCGTTCTGGCCAGACGCTGCTCGATCCCCATCGCCCATCATCCTACCAAAAACGCGACTTTTAGAAATGATTTTAATAGGGTAGAAAGGCACCTATGATTTCAATGAGCTGTGCAGGACACTGCACGGTTTCAATATGTGTACAGAGTAAACGTCAGAGGACTCGTACGGCACCTGAAATTCGTGAGGAAATCAATAATATGCGAGCTGCTTGAATCTCTGTCTCAACAGTGTAAAGCCGTCTTTGTGAACGAGGTTTAAAGGGGGTGTATAGCGGCCAAAAAACCTTTATTATGGACACAAAATAAGGTGAAAAGAATGCAATGGGCACAGCAACATAAAAACTGGAGCGTGCAGCAATGGTCCAAGGTGTTATTCACGGATGAATCGAAGTTTGAAGTATTTGGGAACCATCGTCTAATGTTTGTTCGTTGACTTCGTGGAGAACGTATGAAGAGTCAGTGTATGACACCTACGGTGAAGCATGGTGGAGGGTCAGTTATGGTGTGGGGATGTTGTGCGGGTGATAAAGTCGGTGATCTAGTGCGGATTAATGGAACATTAAAGAAGGAAGGATATCACAGGATACTGATCAACAATGCAGTTCCATCTGGCAAGAGGCTTATTGGTCGTGGATTTGTTCTGCAGCAGGACAATGATCCCAAACATTCTTCTAAATTGTGTAGAGGGTATGTCAATAGAAAAGAGAAATGTGGGGAACTGAAAAATATGATTTGGCCAAGTCAGTCACCAGCCTTAAATCCCACTGAACTCTTATGGGATGAACTTGACAGGGAGGTCCTAAAACTAGGTCAACTAATGTTGAAGAGCTATGGAATAATTTACAGAGTTGTTGAACTGCAATATCTACACAAACACTACAAAATCTTATTTCCAGAATGCCAAGAGTTTGTGCAGCTGTTCGGAGGGCAAAGAGCGGATACTCTGAAGAGGCTATAATATAAACCATATTGTATTCTACTTAATGATAGAGAGCGAAATATATATTTTGTTGGTCTATTTAGTTTTTACGATGTGTTTGTACATTGAAATAAAGTATCTAGTTTTGTCCATAGGCCCTAGGTGATCGAAAACTTTTGACCGGTAGTGTAACTTAAACCATTGACTACATAATTGGACATTTTTAAGTACTTTTCTTCAAAATCAAGACTGTATCTTTTTAATGTGAGATAGCATACGATTGTATAATGTAACATACCACTCCATAAGAACATTTGTCAAATCAATATGCAAAGATATGCCTTTTTAAGGACACAAACTTTTTAACAAATAATTGTACTTTAGAAAGAAAAGAGTCTTTAAAAAAAAATTCCATCATGTCAGCCGCCATAAGGGAGACCGGCAGAGAAAGTCTTACTTGTACACTTAATAACAGTTTGCATCGCACCTATTTATAAGAAATAAATTGACATGAGGGGTACACCTTTTCAATACAATATATCAAATAAATATTATTACTAAATAATATTAAATAAATAATAGTAGTTGTACTTCTAAGACATGTTTTTAAGATAGACAATGGATTATATTGTTTCACTTGTTTAGTGTATATCATATGTATATCTATTGGAATTTGTCCTTAATTAATAAGTGGCTGAGGATGTCCTGGAAGAAGGGATAAAACATGTCTCACTTGATTTTAATAGGTAAATACTTTGTCTTTGCTACTGATAAGGTGATTCTCTCTCAAAAATTTTGAATATTAAATCAATTACTGTCAATATAGGCTTTTAACATGAAATTTACTTCATGGAATACTAAAAATAGACTTGTGCATAGAGGGTATTTTTTCTGTATCTGTAGTGGGGAGAGGCATATTTTTTAACTATGTACCAACATTTTTTTCCAAGAAACACATTATTTTGAAAACATATTCTTTTCTTTGGATTCTACACACCTTAAACTGCTTCTCCACATAGTCACCCATTATTAAAGCACTTGCCATAATGGAGCACCAATTTATGTATGTCTTTGTAATACAATCAATATGCCTGTGATGAAAGCCATGTCTGTACTCCTTCTTTGAGATCATTATCATCATCAAAATGCTTGCCACCAAGGAACTTCTTCAGGTGAATGAAAAGATAGAAATCACTTGGTGCCAAATCAGGACTGTAGGTGGGATGGAGGGTGCTACTTTTGTTCCCAACCAAATGATGTGATGAGGTCCTGGCTTTGATTGGCTGTGGTTGTCTGGCATTTTCATGAAGCAAGACGATTCTATGGGAAAGCATTTCATGCCTTTTGTTCTGAATCACACAACCCAGATTTTGTAGTGTAGTACAGTACGATAGCCATCTTTGTTGATTACTGCACTGCGAGGCAAGAATTTGGCGAGTCGAATTCCTTATCTGTCCCAGAAAACTGTCCACATAATCTTCCATGTGGAAATAGTCTGTTTGAATTTCTTCTTCACTGGTGACATTGAATCCCTTGACTCCAAGCATTGCTGCTTTGATTCAGGAGTGATGAGGGATAAACATCTCATCTCCTGTAACAATTCAATTTAACATGTCATCACCCTCCTCAGCATATTGTGTGAGAAAGACCAATGCAATGCCCATTTGTTTTGTCTTGTGTTCTTCAGTGAGGTGTTTTCGCACCCTTAATGCACACAATTTCCAAAATCCTATGCGATCTGTCACAATATGGTAGAGAACGGACTGTAAACATTGTGGGTAAAGCAGAGACAGTGGCAAAATTGTGTACCATCTGTGTACTGTCTGTCCTCATGTACTTCTGCTTCATCCACAAGCACGTACGCACGCATGCATGCATGCACTTACAATCATCTATGATGACAGGTGATCTGCTGCTCCACAGGATGTCATGCACATGTTAACAGTCATCATTGAACTGGGACTATATGCAAACAGTACTTATTAAAAAACATGCTTTGTACTAATTCAAAAATGACAGTTCTTGAGTTGTGTCACTGTTCTTGCTGATGAGTGATATCATCTTTAGTGCAAAGGAGAGGGGAACATAGGATGATCTAGATATAATTGGTATATTTGGTGTATGGAGATGTTACAGTGGTTGATGTAGAAGCAGATAATAAAGCAGTGCTAGGTGCCAGTTGGCAAACAGTTTAAGTTCCGTCTTATCCATTGGACTTGCAGAATGAATACTGAAAGTCATATAAAGGTCACAAATGAGGAGATACTAATGCAATTTTGTGAATGTTTGGAGAACTTGACTATGATAAAGATGTTGATTCCCATAGCGAACCTGAACCTTTATCATCTGATGGCCAGGCAGGTATCAATTTTTAAAAATGAGACAAAGTCTCTCATGGTGCATTGCACTGCCGGTGGCTCCAAGTAGCCTATGCAGTGGCCTCCAGGGTATGCACTGGCCATGCGTCTTGGTAGGTGTGCTATTTACCAACTGATGAGCCCAACTTAGCATATTGGGGTGAAATGCTGGCAACCAGGAATGAGTTAGCTGAAAAATTTAGTGTCCAATAATGGACCAACTATATTGGAAATTGACTATTGTATGTTAGCAAGTCGGAACACAGTAATACAAGATAGAATAGTTAAGCCCTCTCCATTCTTCCTTCTTGATATTGGCTTTCAAAATTCCCTACATATAGGGTGGCATCAAATTCAGCTGCTCTTTCTTGAAGTTCAGGAAGAAAGTACCTCATCTACTGGACTTTCTCATAGTGGATAGAATAACTGGTTCTTAAATGTATTATTGAAAAATAATTATAATTTATGAAATCTCTTCAGTTAGCTTAACTGAATGTTTAATTTCCTCTAATACTGTATTTCAAAGCAAACAAGTTTATGGTTTTATGTAACTGTAGTTATCATGGTCATGACCACAGAACCTCCAATTTTACATGGAACCTGAATCAAAGGAGGTGACTTCCACTTCATTTGCAAGTTGCCTCATATTACATTTATCATTATGTTTTAAAGGTTTATTGTTGTTGTGTAACTTAAAATGAATATGATATCTAAGTTTCAGATTTGTTTGAACTTTGATCATTGACCACTACAGTCCATTTCTAGATTGTTTGAAATAGGAAATGCTTAAATTGTCTCTATCAGACAGTATTTTTTAAATACTGAAGATATAATTCCAATTTATGTTTGTATTATCGTGAAAAAGAAGATAAAATATAAATGTGAATTCACAGGCCAAGAAACATCTGTTCTTCAAGGCCACACGGCAGAAGTCATTGCCATCCAATTCAATAATGATGGGAACCAAATCATTACTGGCTCATTCGACCATACTGTTGGAATTTGGGATACCAGAACAGCTAAGTATGCACCTATATCTGTAGAGAAAAATATGAAGAATCTATATATATAAAACAAGAGTTTTGTCTGTACATTGCTCAGAATTTGAAAAGAATGGTATTTCTGTATCGGTCATGACCATAGTAACAAGGAAATGCACTTTTTCCTTTTCTGTAATTTCTGTCTGTCTGTCTGTCTGTCTGTCTGTCTGTCTGTCTGTCTGTCTGTCTGTCTGTCTGTCTGTCTGTCTGTCTGTCTGTCTGTCTGTATGTATGTATGTATGTATGTATGTATGTATGTATATCCATCACGAGAAAACGGCTGAAGAGAATTTAATGAAAATTGGTATGTGAAGTCGGCGGATGAGCCACTACAATCTAGGCTATAAATCATTTTACTCACGCCGAGTGAAATGGTAGTTTAGGGGAAGGCCTAAATTTCAATTCTCAAATATTTATATTATTAGTGGTCCTATCGATAAATACTACATAACTAAAGTTATATAGAATTAAATTTCCGATCATTTATGTCGTACATTGTTACCATACAGGCTTTGATAACACAGATATTCATGAATTTGTACTTTTATTGCAAAGTCCATATCAACGCCGAGCCATGAGAAAATGGGTTAACAGAATTTAATGAAAGTCGGTATATAGAGTCGGGGAATTAGAAACAGCAGTCTAAGTTATAAACAAATTTTTTCGCCCTGTATGAAATTGTAGTTTAGGGGAAGGCGCCTAAAATTTAATCGAAAGTACTACATCAAAAAGTACTACATAAGAAAATTTATAGAGAATACCATTTCCAACCATTTGTGTTATTCAATTTTACCGTACCGACTACGATAAGAGTGGTATTTCTTGCTTGTTGCTTGTTGTTTAAAGGGGCCTAACATCGAAGGTCATCGGCCCGAGTGGTATTTCAGAGTCGGAAGAAAACAAAATGTGAAGGCCTACAATATTGAAAGCGCATAACATTGATCAACAATAACAATATATTGACCATTGTTTGTGGTGATGTTCTTTGTCTTTTATGCTGCCGCTCAACTCCGATATATGGGATTACTGTTGTGTACCGTGTATAACAGCCTGACTGAATATTGGCGAAAATAGCTGGGGAGTTAGAAAACTTTCTTCTTTAGCATGTCATTCCTCTGGTTCATACATTTTCTGATACCATACTGCTGGTACGTAACTCACTGGTTCATCATAGTATTCCAACTATTCGATCCCTACTCTGACGCGCTGTACTGAATGAGCAGTGTGCACTCTTAAGGCAGAGGCTCACTTAGTAGTAGTAGTGGTGGTGGTGGTGGTGGTAGTAGTAGTGGTGGTGGTGGTGGTAGTAGTAGTAGTAGTAGTAGTAATAGTAGTAGTAGTAGTAGTAGTAGTAGTAGTAGTAGTAGTAGTAGTAGTAGTAGTATGACCTGGTCTAGAATTACAAATTAGGCATATTCCAAATTATAGCACCACAATTCACTAAGTAACTTAAAATTCAACCCTGAAAAGAACTGTTTCTTAAAACGAGCTTCTTCCTCTTCACTTTTATTAAATGCTACATTCATTTCATTCAAAATTAGCAGTGAACAGGGGTGAACAGGGGGTTTCTCCTCTGGCTTGGACGAAAAATTTGCCTCCAAGTTAGATAGATTTTTCCGCCGCCAGTGTAGTGAATTGTGATTTTCCAACCTATCGGATATTCCTAGGAAATGGATAAGTAAAAGGGCATAGTTTTTGTCCTGGGACTCTCCACTATTCAACCCCCTCCGAAAAAAAACTAAAAGTGTTCACGGATGACGGCTGTCTGCGGCCTGGTCATTCCAGCTCTGGAACTTTGAACTGTTAGATCATCAGCGTAGTACTGTTCGTTAAAAGTGAGAAAATGTGTGGTTTTTCATTTGATCAAGTATTTCATGTGAAGTCATTGCTTTTACTAGCGCCATTTTTACCGACGTCATTGTAATGATATATGAGCATTTCAGTTGGGAAAACCACTAAGACAGTCTTTCTGAGGATGTAAAAGTAGTAGGTGGAGGGTGAGTGTCTGCCGTTATAATTCAATTCCCCAACCTGATTGTGACTGATGGTAGGCAAGCGGGCCTACCATTACAATGAAAATTCCCTAACTTAGTCTTCATATGAGAAAAGACGTTTGGTGATTTCTCCGTTGCGTTTCCAGGGTAACGTTAAGAGCTATGCAATTTAATACAGTCTTGCTCACAGCGTGTACTCTACCTAACCTACAATTCTGCATACAATGTAGAATTCTGTAGCGAAGCACGGGTACATCAGCTAGTTATATATAAAAGATATAAACTAAGACATTTAAAAGAATGCACTCTTTCAGTGCAATTTTAATGTTGTCCATTGGTTAAATTGCATTAAGCATAAAATGTATGCACAGATGATCATGTAGCAAAAATTATTAATGATAGTCTGCAGTGTTTCACTTCTTATTTCTTTCTTATACTGTATACAGTTTAATATGAATGATATTGCATCTCTAATATAGTGCAGTCACTTACAATGCTGATTGTGGCCCATTCTCATTTCACTCACAATACCTTCATCAATAGCATCGTATGGGTGATTCTAATGGTCTCTAACTATATCTTCTGCTATGAAAAATGCATGGATGATTGTTTCTCTACTTTTCTTTTTTTTTTTTTTTTTTTGCAATTTGCTTTACGTCTCATCGACACAGATGGGTCTTACGGCAGTAATGGGATAGGAAAGGCCTAGGAGTGGGAAGGAAGCAGCCGTGGCCTTAATTAAGGTACAGTCCTAGCATTTACCTGGTGTGAAAATGGGAATTCTTGGAAAACCATTTACAAGGCTGCCCACAGTGGGGTTCGGACCCTCTATCTCCCAGATGCAAGCTCACAGTTGCGCGTCCCTAACTACATGGCCTACTCACCTGACCTCTCTAATTTTTCTCAACCTGTATGCTTACTCTCCATACTTCTGTTACATAAAAATACCACTCCTGCTTGCAAACAGACCTTATTTCTCACTTCATCTTCTGTTCTTTTCACAACTCTGTAATGTTTTCTTTAGCCTTCCTTACTTTTCCTCCCTAACACTGCACCAGCATCCAAGGGTTGAGTGTGACATACTGTAAACCGAAGCATTAGCTGCAATATTTTGATAAAAAATGTTAATCCAATGTTGCTTATATATGTTACCCTCAGGAATGGAAAGGTCAGTAAAATTTACTCCTTTCTAAGCCTTTGTACAATCTGACATATCTTTAGCTTTCATCACCACTTTTATATGTATAATCAAGTCAATTTTGTTTAAAGAGATACGCTGGCAGAAAGTGAAATCGCAACACCAAGAAGGCATTTGTGTAGACACATGCAAATTATTCTAATAAATTGCCTAGGTAACATATTTATTTGATTAAAGTTTCCAGGTCGCAGGTACGCACGAGAAGACATGTGATAAGGTGGTACATTAATAACCTCTGTAGTTGTCACGATTTTGAATGCAAGCATGCAAATGTGCATGCATTGTGTCTCACAGATGCTGTATGTCATTTTTTGGGATGGAGTTCCACGCATGTTGCACGTAGTTGGTCAAATCAGCAACGGTTAATGCTGGTATTGGATGACTTTGGATTTGTTATCACACAGTGTCCCAAACGTGCTCAATGATCTCGCAGGCCAAGACAACTGATCGACCCTCTGTAGAGCACATTGGGTGACAGCAACGGTATGAGGACGGGTATTATCCTGTTGGAAAACACCCCATTGCACACTGTGAATGAATTACAGCATAAGTGGTTCTTTCACAGTCTGATGTACAAATCTGCTGTCAAGGTTCTTGGGGGTAAGAATGAGGGTACTCCTTCTGCGAAAAGAAATCACTCCCCCAGACCAATGTGTTCTATTAAAATCTATAATGAAAGATAAGAAGAATATAAAGATAAGGAAAAAGGAAAGAAAGGAAAATGAACAAATAAAAACCTTGAAAATGACCAAAAATGTGACTTACTACTTGTTGAAGAATTAATGTAGAACATGTGCTAAACAAAGTTTACTCTGCAGCAGTTTCTGCCAGACTGTTTGGTCGGATCAGCTGTAAGCCGAGGAGAACAGGGGAGGGGAGAAGGATGAAGAGCAGTGAAAGGAGGGGAGGAATTTAGCAGGGAAATTTGTGAAATGCAGAACTTTTAGCTTTCTTATGTCTGTTACAGATAATTACTAAAGCCTCAATAAGAATGTTGGCCTGCCCCGAAATATCACTTAAATTATATGCGGGATTGTTTCTTTGTTCTAAATGTATGAAAATATTGTTATAGATGCTGAAAGACTACGTTTGTGTGCTGTTTGTAAAATCAGATCTTTTTAAATGGTCGTAAAATGATGGTAAACATAATCTATTATGTTTATTAGCATTAATGTGCTCCTGATAATGTATTTGGAAACTTTTACCAGTTTGGCCTACGTGGCTGGACTTGCAATGATGACCTTTGAGCTTATATATGCCAGAATTAGAAATGTGTTCACTAGCATTAATGGTATGTGTCTTGAATAAAATTTTTGAATTAGTGTTAATAGTTCTGAATTCTGAATCTAATCTACGTTCTCTTTGTAGTAGAACTCTTCTCCATTTATATAGTAACCCTATCCCTTTCACAATGCCTCAAGTGTTTCATGTGTTTCATACAAATTCTTGAATGAAACTATGTTTGGTCACCTGGATTAATTCAGGTTGGATTTTCTGAACTGTATTTCTATTGAGTATCAGTTTCAGTTTTGTACATGATTTATAAGGGGCTATTCTAGCAGGTAGGGAAGATTATTGTCATGTTATTTATAACCAAAGACCATTGCTTGAACTTAAACATGAGCCTCATCTTATCTCTGAGGTAGTTGGCTTTAGACAAGGTAAGAACTGTACCTTCCAAATCCTGCCCTTACTCAGTTCATAGAAAATGAGTTTGAAAGGATGAATGTCACAAGTGTTCATCTCTCAGCTGTATGTGATACTGTAAACTACAGAGTGTTACTAGATAAACTTTACAGCTGAACTAACAACTATGGGTTGAACTGCTGTGGGTTGGTAGCACATTTGTGTAGAAATGCTGGTTATTTCTTGATTTCCTAGGACAACAGAGCCAATTGAGAACTCAAAAGAACATTCAGTGTGTATGCTAATGACCAACCACAGCTGCAAAGTTTTAAAAGATTTATGTGTGCCGATAACCTCATTCTTGCTGTTCAGTTTGATCGGTTTGAAGATATAGAGCACGTGCTTACATATGCCCTAGAATAGCTTGGTACTAACTATGAAAAGAATCAACTCATATCTATGCTGTGATGGATGGCCTTGTTCTTGCTGTTCAGTCTGATCGGCTCGAAGACATAGAGCACATGCTGACATATGGCCTAGAATAGCTTGGTACTGAATGTGAAAAGAATCAACTCATACCTGTTTTAGTAAGACTCAAGTTTGTGCCTTTCATGTGAAAGATAAGCAGACTGATTGGAATCTTGAAGTCTTTTGGAAAGGAGCCTTAGTAGATCATTGTCTCCACCCCAGATATCTTTGGACCAAACACTTACTTACAAGGAGCACTGCCTTAAGCTGAAGCAGAAGGTCTCCTCCAGGAGCAGTCTCCTTTGGAAGCTGGCAGGAACAAACTGGGGTTCACATCCCCATACATTAAGAACAACAACTCTAACCTTATGCTCTCCTGCTGGAAAATACACCAGCTTAGTGCAAAACAGGTTGATGTAGCCTTTAGTGAGAGCTGCAAGATTATTTCAGGTTGCCTAAGACCAATCCACATCAAGAAAGTTGGGATTGCTCCATTAGATATCAGAAGAAGGGTCGCAGCTAGCACCAAAAGGTGTAAGTCATCTAAAATGATTTTGCATCCACTTTTATTGGATATCAATCTGCTGAAAGTAGATTCAGATTCAAAAGAAGCTTCATAACTACTTGACAGATGCTAGAAGGATCAGGGGGGACAGTCCAAGTCACTAGGTGGAAAGAAAGAATTCATAAGCTCTCAGACTGGGTTGAACCAAAGGAATCCATACCTTCTGGTCATACACAGAAATGGATAAATTCGAAGTCCTTGAACAGATTATGAGCTGAAGTCACTAGATCCAAGGAGAAATTACATAAGGGGCACTAACCTACTGACACAGTCTTATAAGATTGTGGTGAACTGCCTTGTGGTGAACTGCAGTCAATCCAACATCTCTTCTCCTGCACCTTGTGCCCATCCAGCTGCACAATGAAAGACTCACATTAGCTATACCTATTGTTCTTAAGGTGGCCAAATTTTGGGCAGGAACTGTGTAAATTCAGCAATGGTTCCATAGCTTACTTTATATTATTAATTCTATTTTCATCTTATATTAGGATAATGTATGTACTTCTGATACAAATTAATAAAGAAAAGAAGAACTTCTAAAGATGTTCAGTTAATGATATGAGCAACTTCTTTCTGTTGTTGCACAAAGGCATTACTTTATAACAAACATTGTCAACTAGCTATAGTAAAGCCTACCTGAAGTATGTAAGAACAAATTCCAATTGTTTTACTTCTTTGATATCAGATGAAAAAATTGCAATTATTTGTTGTGCTCTTGACATGATTTGTTGTGCCTGTAAACCCAACTTTCAGCCCCTGTGATGAGGATGGCGTTTGATGGGGATGTTTATAAAAGTTTAAATTATGTTATTCTAGTCAATGGGCACAGACAAGGAAATTCTCATGGGCTCCAACACAATTCAACCCTTTTTAAACTCACAGTGCATCTTAAAATACAGAGTTCAAATCCTGGGTTTGTTGCCATAGGCATCCCAAAAGAATTTCCAGTATTAGATTTCTTGCACTGATCTTCACAGTTACCTTTTCCTCCAGTTTGGAGTTTTTGTTCAAATAACAGCTCTGCACTAGCTCAGCTGTACCAAATTAAATGTAGCACATGGCAGACTACTGCATAAAAGCTTAAAGTATCTATTTTTTCCCCCCTTTCTGTTGCTCCTCCTTCCAACACTGACCTGTCATTGTGTTTATCATATAATGTGTTCCTTTTTAAGTTCAGGAAAATGTGCATTCAGAGACTTGACCTAAGAAATGCAGATAACACCCAACTAAAAGAACTTAGTGGTAGGAAGTTGAGAGAAATGCTAAGGAAAAAAAGAGTATAGCAAATTAAGAACTCACAGTAAGGGAGCCACCCTCTATCAGGAATACGCACCAATGGATCGACACCCTAAATGGACTCTCCGGATCAGAATAGAAAGGCGCGCTGAAAATGCAATACCCAGCGTGGCTCCTCTACTGGCCCTCCCTGGACGTAGCCAGGATGGAGTCCATTGCAGACACTGCAGTGAGCCTGAAACCCTAGCTCATGTTCTTGGTTCATGTCCATGGGGGGACTTGCTTAGGAATGTTATGCACAACAGAATAAGATCTCGAATTGCAGCAGCATTCTCCCAGAAAGATTACGGGGTACATGAAGAGATGCCATGTGTTTCTGACGATGGAAACAACTGGAGAATAGATATAATTGCAATTGACCGAGAAAAAGACTTTGCATATATTCTGTATCCCACCATTAGACGTGAGGTTGACTCAAGTCAGCCAGCAGAGGTACATGAGGAAAAGCGAGCCATCTATGAATCGACCATCAGCTACTTCAAAGAATCATACATTTCCTGCATAAGGGTTGTAGGACTTTTCATCAGAGCAAGAGGTACCATATCAAAATTCCTAGTTGAGTTCTTCAAAGTATGGGCATTCCCATGAATCTGTACTGTGATTTAGCCATCTTGGCCATTAAAGGCTCCACCGAAATTGTTAGAAATCACCTCTATAGTTCTACATACGAGAACGATTAACTCCAGAAAATTCTTCATGGTTACACACAGTGGCGGTGGGCCATTAGGGGCACAGGGGCACTGCCCTGTCAAGTTTTTGCACTCAGAATTTCAGAAAAGTATTTATAATGTAGTTGGGCTACAGCCAAACAACAGAATTATTTCTACAAATATTATCGCGACAAAATGTTATATTCTTAACTGGATTACGGATTTTGGTAGGTACTTAAACCCACCATGTCTTTAAGCACGAAGAGAGGATACCTTTTGTATTTAAGGAGACAAGCTGTTGCTGTCAGCGCGACAATGACTGCAGGAGGCTTGCGAGGCGAGTGGCAGGCGGACTGTGCAGCTCTGGGCACTAGACCGTCTCGTGCCCAAGTGATGTGCCTGCGCATTAGAACACAATATTTGAAGATGGTGAACGTCCATGACAGCTGTGGGCTTGTGATGGTGAGCGGGCGATGGGGGATGCTTCAGGTTGTGCACTCAGATCCTTGAGGACTTCTGCAGCGCATGCGCATAAAGCAAATAACAGATCACGAGAAATATCCACGCTTTACAAACATCAGTGTAGCCAATTCACCAATTCTGTAACTAAAGTAAATCTAATAATATTTAGTCTTGTTTATTTAAAAAATGCGTTCATATCACTCCTGCAGGGATTTAGTTGTTTTCAGATGTTTGAATTATTAAAATAAGTTATCTTAAATGAGGTTACCGTGTTTCTATATCTGATATAAGTTATATCAGATAACCATAAGTTATATCAGATAACCAAGTGACCAATAATTAGCAACAGTAACATTTTATTCCGGCACTTACACGCATTCTCTCTTGCTCAAGGTTATACTGATAAGTTAGTTACAATGACACTGGGTGTGACGTGAATTCTCTTCAGTGTTATATTTTGTGTATTTGTGCGCTTGTTTATTGCAAAATGAATAAAGTCAATGAGTTCATTGAAAAGCAATTAAATTTTGAGACCAGGGTTCGTGCCAATAGTTTAGGACCACCGCGACCTGATATAATTATTGTGCAGCAGACGGAAGGAAAACAGGAATTTCAACAGAAAATTTAATAGTGGTATGTATGCTAAAGCGAAATGGTTATGTGGATGGGAAGAGAGGAATTATTTTTTTTGCTTTCCTTGCATCCTATTCGGTGGTGACGATGCTACTTTTTTTGCTAGTTGCTTTACGTCGCACCGACACAGATAGGTCTTATGGTGACGATGGGACAGGAATGGGCTAGGAGTGGGAAGGAAGCGGCCGTGGCCTTAATTAAGGTACAGCCCCAGCATTTGCCTGGTGTGAAAATGGGAAACCACGGAAAACCATCTTCAGGGCTGTCGACAGTGGGGTTCGAACGTACTGTCTCCCGAATACTGGATACTGGCCGCACTTAAGCGACTGCAGCTATCGAGCTCGGTATGTGTGTGGTGACGATGCGTGGAGCACAACAGGTGTCAAAGATTTAAAGCATTTGAACGAAAAACTGAAAAAACACAGCGAATCGAAAAAACTTTTAAACAACGAAATGGATCTCGCACTTTTAGGTGAGCTGGACATAAGGATGCAACTTGATAGTGGGTACAGACTTTCACTTCGTAAACAGCATAAACAAGTCGACAAAAATAGATATATTTTATGTCGTCTGATTGATTGTGTGAAATTCTGCGGTGTGTTTGAACTTGCGCTCCGCGGCCATGATGAATCAACCGATTCAAACAATCCTGGAATATTTCGCGGTTTAGTTGACTTTGTAGCTAGCTTGGATATCGCAATGAAAGAACATTTAGAATCTGCAACCGTTGTTAAGGGTACGTCGAAGACGATACAGAACGATATACTAGATGCTATGCTCGAAGTATGTCATACTTTTATAATGAAAGAAATTAGTGCTGCTAATTACTAAGCCATCCAAGCAGATGAAACAACCGACAATGCAACGAAAATGCAGGTGGTGCTTATATTTCGCTATCATATAAATGGCGAAATACATGAGCGGTTTTGGGGTTTCTTTCTGTCATCCAGTCATACAGCTGAAGGTATAAGCTCTGTGATTTTTAGTGAACTGAGTAAGTTGGGTATTGACAAAGCCCCTGAAAAACTAATTTGTCAAACATTTTGACGGGGCCAGTGTAATGAGCGGTGCGCAGACTGGTGTACAAGCACGCATAAAGGAAATATATACTGAAGCTAATTTTGTTCATTGTTATGCTCATGTAGGAAATTTGATTATGCAGAAAGCCACGTCCGATATTAAAGAAGAGAAGATATTTTTCAGTGATATTCAGGGAATTTCCTCCTTTTTTCAGTCGCTCTAGTAAACGCACCGAACTACTAGATACAGTTGTAATGCGCCGTTTGCCGAAAGCAGCTCCAACGCGTTGGAACTTTCAGACCCGCATTGTCAATACAGTGTTTGAAAACAGAGATGTCCTCATTGAGTGCTTCCAAACAATATGCGAAGTAGAGACAGATCAAAACACTGTAGGACAAGCTTCTGGATTTATCAGATTAGGCCTACTGAACGACGCTGACTTCATATATTGGCTGAATTCCTTCTATAGAGTGATGCCTCATGTTGATATACTGTTCTCCCAAATTCAGATGCGTAATATTGACCCTGTCTTGGTATCTGAATTCCTAGCGAACTTTCTTCGTAACATCAGAAGCTGATTTAGAGGAAACTGATGACTACGAAGCTCCAGTTTCTCCTAAGCGGCAGCGAACTTTCCAGCAACGAAACCGAATCGCTGCTTTGGAAACATGTGATACTATTTTACTACATGCAGAAGAAAGACGTCGTTTCACAGGCCATTTAGCAGCTGCCAACCTTTTTCGGGTATCAATTTTTGGATAATTTTTTACTCGCTTTACGGAAAAAGATTTCGCGTCAACCGTAAACACGTACCCAAAAGTGAACAAAGCCAAGCTCAGGACCGAACTTGAAGTGTTATATTCCAGGGTAGACGTGCGTGCGGCAGATGGTGCTGTGGCGCTTTTGCAACTTTCCCTGCGCAACAATATGCAAGACACGTTCAATGAATGCGTTAGGTTACTGAGCATCATTGTTACAATCCCGATGTCGACAGTGGAAAGTGAAAGGTGTTTCTCTACTCTAAATCGAATAAAGACCTTCTTGAGGAATACGATGAGCCAAGACAGACTAACGGCCCTGGTGATGCTTTCCATTGAAAGTAAAATGGCACGTTCGATTCCTGACTTCAACCAGCGAGTTATCGAAGTATTTGCTCAAGCAAAGAATCGAAGAATGGACTTCATCTAGAAATAAGAATGTTAGTGTATTCATTATTACTTGACTTGTAGGGGAACAGGTTATAAATGAAAAGTGGATCAGCTTATCCCTGGCCATTTAACTCAGTGAAATAACACTTGACCGGAAATGGAGAGGTCACGGGTTCCTTTGACCCGACCTTTCACTGTCTTTTTCCTTGGTGTTGATATCTAACTGGCACCAACTGTAAACGGTATAAGCTGATATACAAGTCAGTTGTTAATGTATTTATTCACATGCGCATTAGTGTTATATTTTGCAACCGATACCTTAAGTTTCTACTTGACTGTCCATATTATTTTATAAGTTGTGCCCCGCCGGATAATTTGGTCACGGGCCGCCACTGGTTACACATACACTATTAATAATCTTGACCATAATGGCCAGTATTGTGTCCGTATTGACTTAATCACAGTAAATACTCTGTGTTGAAATGTTTTTATATTTTCATTTCACATTTACATTACTGTGTATCTAGTAGATGTTTCGAGAATATGCACATTCTCGTCTTCAGCGTATTAGGTTAAAATTCGTGTATTACAATAAGACCTAATGAAAATGGGGGCCCCTTGAAGAAAGCTAAATGGGGTTGATGACCTTAGATGTTAGGCCCCTTTAAACAACAAGCATCATCATCAAGAAAGCTAAAACTATGACAAGTACAACATAACATCCATATGTTATATCCAATATGTTATATTGTACTTGTCATAGTTTTAGCTTTCTTAAAGGGGGCCCCATTTTCACTAGGTCTTATTGTAATACACGAATTTTAACCTAATTAGCTGAAGAAAAGAATGTGCATATTCTCAAAACATGTGCTAGATATAATGTAAATGTGAAATGTAAATATTAAAAAAATGTTAACACATAGTATTTACTGTTACACATACCTTCAATATTCAAATGTTATGGTATATTTTATCAGATTTAGGCAGCCTATTATTGTAGGAAGTACAAATAAATTTTTAAAAAAATGTTGTATTTCTATGTATGACTTCACTTGTCTCTTGTTTGTTGCTCCTTTTGATTACTAATATTGACTCATTGGGACCACTTTTTCCTTCTTGTTTTTCTATGACTCCCAAATCTAATACTACATGTATTGACTTCATCCCTTTGACTCCTCCCATTTCCTGTGTTTATTCAGCTTGCTTCTAATCTTACACTTCCCACATCAAGAATGAAGATCTGTCGTTATAATGACCCCCCCCCCAGTGAGGATTGATGCCTGCCTTCCTTATGAAGATAGGAAGCAGAAATGAGAGCTTGTCAGGGACTGAGAAGAATTGGCATTGATGAGTAAGATTTGAAGGCATCAGCACAAGAGGACGTGGAGATTGTGTCTCTTTGTGTTCTTATGTTTGTACTTACCTACTTCTATTTGTTGCTCCCTCTTCCCACACTGAAATCTCATTATGTTTATGCTATTACTAGCTGGTGTACCCACGCTTCACTACAGAATTCTAGATGAAATTGTGTAGACGTTGTGAATAAGATTTTATTATATTGCATAATAACATAGGTATTTAAAAATTAAATTTAGGCACCTTCCCCTAAACTACCACTTCATCCTGCGTGAATAAGTTATTTATAGTCTAGACTGTAGTGCTTTATTTCCTGACTTTACATACCGATTTTCATTAAATTCTATTCACCCATTTTCTCATGGCTCGGCATTAATATGGACTTGGCAACAAATATTGAAATTCATTAATATCTCTGTTGTCATAGCCGGTACGTTAAAAATGTATAAACCGAGCTCGATAGCTGCAGTCGCTTAAGTGCGGCCAGTGTCCAGTATTCGGGAGATAGTGGGTTCGAACCCCACTGTCGGCAGCCCTGAGGATGGTTTTCCATGGTCTCCCATTTTCACACCAGGCAAATGCTGGGCCTGTACCTGAATTAAGTCCACGGCCGCTTCTTTCCCACTCCTAGCCCATTCCTCTTCCATCGTCGCCATAAGACCTATTTGTGTCAGTGCGACATAAAGCAACTTGCAAAAAAAAAAAAGTATGACATAAATTATCGGAAATTTAATTCTATACAACTTTATTTATCTTGTGTTTATCGATAGGACCACTATTAAAATAGCTTTTTGAGAATTTTAGGCCATCCCCTAAGCTACTATTTCACACACCATAAATAAAATTATATATAGCCTAGATTGTAGTGCCTCATTTCCCAACTTTATATACCGATTTTCATTAAATTCTCTTCAGCCGTTTCCTCGTGATACGCGTCCATGCATACAGACAGAGATGATGGAAAATTAAAAAGTGCATTTCCTTGTTACTGTGGACAAAACAAATACAGAAATACCATTTTTTAAAATTCTGAGCAACGTGCAGACAAAACTCTTATTATATATTTAGATGTGTTCCTTCTCATGTTTGTATCTTTCTGTGTATGACTTAATTTGTCAATTGTTTGTTCCTTTCCATTACTTATAATTACATCTGAATATTCACAGTTCAGTTCTTACATCCCTCTTCTTCTCTCTCTCTCTCCCCACAACATTCATTCACTTTCTGCTGATCAATTCTATTCTCAGTCACTGCAGCCAGTGATGTATGATTAAAGTACTGTAGAGTTGACACGTTTGTTGCTATTTCATTTTTCTTGCTAGCATTTTATAACAAAAATATTAAGCCATTAACTGCTAATGATCATAATAAGTGTTGCAGGGCTTCAGTGTTAGTCTGAACAGATTTCCTTAAGATGCCATTAGATATTCTGAGAGAGGTCTCTCCAATCTAGATATTTAAAAAGAAACAACTGACCATACTAGGATTTAATCCTGAATTTTTGAAGCTCAGGAGGTGAGCATCTAATCAGCCATGCTACAGAATCAGCCAAATTTCTAGCATGTGTTTATAAGTCTCTGATCAGATTTCATTAATTGGCAGAGGCATATAAGTGATTGTGTAGAGGGAGGGATGTATTAAAATGTAAATTTTAAGATTTGCAGGGGGCTGGTATGTGGTTAGAAAGGTATAACACAGCTCACCTCAAATGGGGGTGTACCTGAAAAGAGCTGAATCACCTCAGGATAAGAACAAAAATTCACATTAAAACAGGCAAGGTAATAAATAATACAATTGAAAACAAGAATAAGTATGGTATCCTTGATGAAAAAATAATATACCATCGTGGTCCTAGTAGAAGCACATGATGGGTTGGAATAAAATCACATGTCATCTTTTTGGAGGAATTTAAGGCTTCCTAATGGCAAGTCTGAAGCAATAAAAATTGTATTAAGCATTTTCATTCAAATCCATACAAATGAAAACAGGAACATGAATAGAAACTTAGGTAATAGTTCCACTTGTTGCCATTTTTTATGGATGCAGTACTTTCGCATCTGTCTCTTGGCACAGGCCAGAGTAAACTGTAGCTTCCACCAAAGTCCCATTTTCATCCATGGCTGTCACAATATGGAAGCTGCTGGGGTATGGGTGGTGCTGAGTAATTATATTCAGTGCATGACCAGTGTGTCTGATGTTATGCAAAATGTAGTTCATAGGGTCAGTCATGCTACAAAAGCACTTTCTGGCCCAGCAAGGAAAGCAATAGCAACTACCTCACTCCTGATCTTGCCTAGTATGCATAATTTTGGCGCTGCCATTGCTTTCTGCAATTTTCAATACCTTTGGTACGGTAGTTCTATTTGAGGATCCAACCAGTCTCTGGGCTGATGACCTAATAGATAGGCAAGTAATAGGATAAACACAATGACAGGTCAGTGTGGGAAAAGAGAGCAAGAGAAAGGGAAGCAAACATGAAAATACGAAAGGACTAGGACAGTCTCCATATCTTCATAAACTCTTGTCTTCAAATAAGTAGGCTCTCCTCACTAAACCCATTTCTTCTAAATTCATTGCTCCTGAGCCCCTTACAAGCTTGTGTCTGCTTTCTAGCTCCATCAGGAGGGTTGGTACCAACACTTATTGAGGGGGGGCCATCTTAACAAATCTTCAGTGTTGATGTGGGAATTGTAGAATGAGAAGAAAGCCAGATAAAGGCAGGAAGGGGAAAGAGATAATGATGAATACAGGTGGTGAAAGACTAGGATCGTAGGACAAATACACAAGGAAAAAATAATTTCAGTGGGTCAATATAAGTAATGGAAGGAAACAAAAACAAAGTTAGGAGATGATCAAACTTTGTATTTAATTACAAGGCAAAAATGGTTGAACCAAATAAAGATGGAGTTATTTTGGTGGTTATGGGATCATAAAGGGGCATAGATTTTTTGCACAGGTGTGCAGACCATAGGCCTATGTTAAAAGGTATAACAGTTTCTAATGAAAACATATGTAATGCATGCATGTGGGTATTTACAATTTATGTTGCATTTTTATGAGATATGCATTGTTACAGACGTATTGGCATTCTTACTGGACATCAAGAAGAAATAAGTAATTGTTTATATAACTTCAGCTGTAGTCTGGTTGCAAGTGGTTCTATGGATACAACGGCCAAAGCATGGGATCCTCGAACTTTGTCATGCATTGCCACGTTTGCTGGACATACTGATGAGGTTTGAATTTTGTCCTATTCCTTCTTCATATTGGATATACATTACCTTGAAACTAGGGTTTCATCTTTCATTTCTTCTGTAAAATAGTTACCTATATTTTACCTTGAAGGATGGATTAGAATTACTGTAAATATTTTGTAGTTTCACTGTTAAATGATTTATTTAATTTTCATTTTACATCAACTATAGTCTCCTTTGAGCATAATTCACTTGATCAATTATTCAATCAATGAAATTTTTTGTTCACTTAAATGGTCTAAGGTCACTGTGTCAAATGTTGATATCACAGAACATCACTTACGAATTCCACATTCTAAATAATGAAACATTCATTTAAGAAGTAGCAAATTATATATTTAACCTTTTTAGTGCCAGGCAAAAATGTAAAAGGGAGATCTAGAAGTGCCAGGCTGTTTTAATGGAAAATGTAGGCTTTAAGAAAAAATAAAATAATTCCTCTGTTTTTAAGATATGAAAGCAAAACTTAATCAGGGAGTGCAAAACATGGCCATCTAAATTTAGGATATATTTCAGATCATTGTGGAATTTATATCTCACATTATTAATTAATTAATCAAAATAATTTATTCAGGAAAATAAAAGTTGGAACATTTGATTATTCCTATTACCACACGCTTACATATGGAGTAAAAGTGAATACTGGAGCGCACACATGCATAATACAAGAACCAAGAAATGCATTGTTTTGTTCTAAAAATATCTGCAGCAGTGTCAAAAATCTGAAATTCTAAAATCTAGCATATTGAAGAATACACCAACAATGGCAATCACACAAGTAAACGCAATTAAATGATAACAGTGAAAATAAACAGCCATATTGTTAATGATCTGCAAGTCTTCTTCTTCTGCTTCTTCATGTGTTACTGGGCGCTGCACACGGCAATTAACGCATTCACCAAACTTTCATACCGCCATATAACTTTTAGTCACCTATGTCCTAATTATGACAATATATATATATATATATATATATATATATATACAGAATTAACAATTTCACACATATAGCACCATAGTGTAGGATGAAGAATCGAATAAATTTTCACGTCTCATTTTGATGTTTTCCATCTTGAAATGTCGCTCATAAACAAATACTGCATTGATTAAGGTAGTCTGTTATGACCATAACAATTTCCGGTGTGGGGTCGTATACTTGGCAGGAGAAACAAGTTGGGAATGTAATGTTCTGTTCAATCAAGTTTTGTAATAAGAGTTGTCTTTGCAGTGTAAATTGTTTGCATTGGAAGAGAATGTGGTTAACATCCCCAATAGCTTTCCCACAACTGCACATTGGTGAGTTATTGATATGAAATTGAAATTTGTATTCAGGTGTTAGAACTTGATTAAAACAGAGTCGAATGATAGTGGTTATAAGCCAATATGAATATTTTCCATTAGAAAACCAAGGTCGAGGACAGATGGTAGGTTGTGTATTGAAATAAAATAAACCCTTTAGCCGATCCTTTCCAGACATCCTTCCATTCCTGAAAAACATTTTTGTTGATTAGAGATTGAATGTCAGTAGCAAGCAGGAACAGCGATATTGGAAATTAAACCATTTCCCAAAGCAGCATCCTTGGTGATTAAGTGTGCTTTTATATTTCCATCAGTATTAGAATGTCCAGGAATCCATACTAAGGTAATATCCTGATGGCTTTTTTCTATTTCATATGGTATTTTTTTATATATTAAGTACCGATATGTACCATTGACTAGGAATATTATTGGATTGTATGCTTAAAGCCTGTCTAATTGTGAAGGCTTCAGCTGTAAAAATTGAGGCATATTTTGCTAAGGTGAATTTACAGGACGTCTTAGAGGAGGGAATATAGTAGGCTGCTCCAACAACTAGGGCATTTCTAGATTCATCCTTGTAAATAGTTAAGGCTTCCTCGTGTAGTGAGAGACATACATGTATCTGAGAGATAAATTTAGAATATTGGTGACCATTAATAGAATTAGATTCAAAATGCGATATGATAATTTGCGACTTATAAAATGATAAATGGTAATGAATAATTGGGTAGGGATGACCATTGAATAACACGATTATGATAAGCTCTTGTGGATTCAAAGGCTGTTAATAATACAGGTGGTTTTAAGGTGGTGTTGTAATTTAGGAAGGAATGGATATTGAGTCAGCGAGATTTTTCTCATTAAAAACGTGTTTGATAGAAACTTTCTCCGAAGGAATAATGGCATTTCCATGGTCTCAACCAGCAATGCATTTGTGGGGGCTGATTTCTAAGCCCCAGTGCAAAGTTGTAGCACTTTGAATTAACTATCTAAGCATATACCCAGATATTTATGTACTGTACGGAGCAGAATAAATAAATTACTCCATTGTATTGGAAAATGATCATAGTTTCTTTTATTGATGAAAACCATTGCAGCACTTTTTTCTTGTGATACTTCAATCCATGTGCTACTAACCAATTGTTTGTCTGTTCGAGTACCATTGATATGTTTTGTCTGCCTTCAAGTACAGTACTTTTAGTATCATATTGTGACGAATTGGCGGGGTCGTAAAGTAAATTAACACTAGACTGGTAGCTTCTATTCTAAGATTTATTAACTAATTCTAATTATCACTTACACCTCGGTACACAGTCAGGATTTCCGACCACACACGTCTCTAGATCTCTTTCTTGACGCAATTTTACCATTCATGCTACGACACCTTCTACTGTTCTTTTTTTTCTCTGTTTTTCCAATCACAGAGTCTAAGAGAAAACGGGCAGACCAAATGGTGATGTCTCCAGATTCTCCCAAATTCCAACATGGCAGACACGGTAAACATTACACTGCCCCCTCCTTAAGGCTGTTCGTCCCAAGCTGCTCCAATATACGGTGCCAGGCGATCCAGGTGAACGACCATCATCTTCCCTTGGGGAGGCCGCCGGATCCAGTGTACAACATCATTGATCCTGGTGACGATTGTATATGACCCTTCCCATTGTGTCTGCAGTTTCGGTGACTTCCCTTTTGTCCACACCTGATTGTACAGCCACAATCTGTTACCTTCCTGGAAACCCGCTGAGTTCGCCAGCATGTCGTAGCGGGCTTTTATCCGGCCCTGGCTAGCCTTGGATGATGTCAGGCATAATCATGGATGTTGTTGAGCTGATCCACCAACTCCCATACATAGTCCGTTGCTGGCTGCTGCTGGTCTGGTGCCCACCTGAATATTAGATCACATGGCAGGTGGAAGACCATGTTGGCAGGTGTCATGTCCGTCGTCTCATGGGTGGACACTCAATAGGCCATCAAGAAAAATGGGACCCTCTAATCTCAGTCTCTCTGGTGCGCCGAAACCACCTTCCTTAGGTGCTTCCCAACGGTTTTCACAAAATGCTCCACCATGCCATCTGACTGAGGGCGGAGAGGCGTCGTTGGAGTCTTCCGCACTCCTAAGCACTACAGAACCTCTTGCATCAGCCTGGACTCAAAGTTTCTGCCTTGGTTGCTATGAAGTTCCCTCGGAACACCGAATCGGCAGAAGTAGTTCTTGACCAAAACATCGACCACTGTCGTTGCCTCTTGGTTCGGGATGGCGTAGACCTCCGGCCACTTTGTGAAGTAGTCCATGGCGAAGAGTAGGTAACGGTTTCCAGCGTTAGATTCGGGGAATGGTCCCGCGACATCAATGATGATCCTTTGGATAGGTGCTCCAACGTTGTACTGCATCATCTGGCCCTTAATCCTGGTAGGTGGGCCCCGGCTCTCCGCGCAGGTGTCACACAGCTGGCACATTCTCTCAATATCGTTCCTCAGGTGCACCCAGTAATAACGCTGTCGGGCATGATCTAGGGTCTTATTCACTCCCAAGTGGCCTGCAGTAGTGCCTGGATGCAACTCAGTCAGCACTTCTTTTGTCATGCTCCTGGGAATTATCAGCTGGGCAATGTACTTCTTTCCGTTGGTCGATTCCCACACGCTGGTAAGTACCCCGTCACTAACCATTAGAGACGACCACTGGGCCCAGTACGCCTTATTGGATGGACTGCGTTCGGCGATGTCTTTCCATTCCGGTCTCTGCCCTGACCCTACTTCCCGTAAGATCAGCCCGATGTCTTCATCCTTCAGTTGCTCCCTCCTGAGGGCATCCCGATCCAATCTTTCAGCGATGGTGCCCCTAACGGCCCGGACGTCCACGATGCCTGCCTGTCTCTCCACTGTCTGGCAGTGTACATAGTTCTCAAGGCACGGTCTTCTAGATAGAGCATCGGCGTTGCAGTGCTTCCTTCCTTGTCGGTGCTCGGTGGTGAAGTCGTACTTCTGAAGGCGTTGTACCCAGCAATCTGCCTGTCCTTCAAGGTTTCTGAAGCTTAGGAACCAGGTCAATGCAGAGTGGTCAGTACGCAGATGGAAAGGCTGCCAATACAGATACTTGTGGAAGTGCTCCAAGGTCTTCACGATGGCCAGCAATTCCCAACGCGTCACGCAGTAATTTCTCTTAGCTTTTGACAACGTCTTGCTGAAATAGGCGATCACCTTCTCCTGGCCGTCTTGCACTTGGGACAGCACCCCACCAATTTCCACGTCGCTGGCGTCGGTGTCTACGATGAACTTCTCCCCAGGCTTGGGGTATCGTAGGACGGATGCCGTACACAGCGACTCCAGCGTCCGGAAGGCATCCTCCGCCTCACTTGACCTTTGAAAAGGCCTCCTCTCTTCGGTGAACCGCGTAAGGGGTTTTGAGTTTTGCGCGTGGCCAGCTATAAATCAACGGTAGTACGTGCAATGGTCAAGGAAACTCCTGAGTTCTCGTTTGTCCTTCGGCGCCGGCCAGTCCATGACAGCTTCTAACTTCTCCCCATCCATGGCTACTCCCTCCGATGATACGATGTGGTCCAGGTAGCGCATCTCCTTCTGGAACCGGTGGCATTTTCCGGAATTTAACTTTAGGTGAGCCCCACGTAGCCTCTGGAACACTCTCCGCAGGTTCTCAACGTGCTCTCTGAACGTGCGTCCCACAATAATTATATCGTCCAGATACACGAGGCAGGCGTCGTGAGTTAGCCCCCTCAATACAGACTCCATTAGTCGCTCCAAGGTCGCCGGCACGTTGCAGAGGCCGAAGGGCATCACGGTGAACTGGTAGAGCCCTTGGCCGGTTGAGAACGCCGTCTTCTCTTTGTCTTCCGGATGGAGCGCCACTTGCCAGCACCCAGACTTCATATCCAAAGTCGAAAACCACTGGGTTACAGATAACGTGTCCAGGGTGTCATCTATCCGAGGCAACCGGAAACAGTCCTTCGTAACGTCGTTCAGCTTGCGGTAATCGACGCAGAAGCGCAGCTCACCGTTCTTTTTCTTCACCAGGACCACTGGCGATGACCATGGGTTGTTCGACTCCTCGATGACTCCCCGCTGCTTCATTTCACCCAGCATCTGGTCGATTTCAGCCCTTTTCGCCACGGGTACACTACGAGGTGGCTGTCGGATTGGAGTGGCGTCGCCGTTGTTAATTCGATGGTACACTCTCTCCGTCTTTCCGTATTCTCCTCCGGTAGTAGTGAAGATGTATCTAAACTCATGGATTAGTTCCTTAAGCTCCCTGAGCTATCTCGCCTCCAAATGTTTCCGGGCGTCGGATATAATCATCCGGAGCTTATCCGATCCTTCACCAGCTTCCAGGGCCTGTGTGTCTTCGTCGTCCACTGACACGACGCACGTAACTGGTTTACAAGCCCCAAGCTCGGTCCCGCTGGGTATCCTCTGCTCCCGCGACGTCGAAATCAATATGTGTGCCGGTACGCAACTTCGTGTCGGAACGGGAGTCCAGGCAAAGTCCTTGATCGGCGATCCGGGTTCGACGAGCACGCTGTCCCCTTGTATGGGTTCCTCTAACCGTGCCGTAACCACCATCTCGCTGTTGGCTGGTATCAGTTCGTCGCTGGCGAGCGTTAATAGCGCTACTTGAGCTTGCGTCCCTGGGCGTCGGAGCATTATCTCTTGTCTGCCGAGCCACAACACACGTCGCCCCACGTCCACAGTCGCCTCGTATGCCCGTAGCGCGTCTAGGCCCAGGATGACCTCATCCGTTACGGCGGGGACGAAGGCCCAGACTTGTAGGCGTCGTTTTCCCAGTGTCACTTGAAGTAGCGCCTCCTTCAGGAACGGGCTGGTGTCTCCTGAGGCCGTTCACAACACGTAGGGGCGGTTGGGTTCCCTCTCTGGCTGTCCCTCAGCGATGTCAGACCTGGCGATGTTTAATGCCGCCCCCGTGTCTATCGTGACCCGGCACGGCGTGTCTCCGAGCCCCCCGTCGGCGATCAAGCTATCGTCTTTCGGTGACCAAATTTAGCGTGAAACGAGGGAACGGTAATAACGGTGCCGAAGAGCCCCTCTTCTTGTCGGTCCTTACTCGCTTCCCTGATCAGTGGCCGTCTCCATATGGCAGTTCCTCCATAGGTGGCCACACTCGCCGCAGCTCCAGCAGGTGATCTCGTTGGTGTCGGCATCTCGGCGGTAGCGTGCGCCGTTTTTCTGTAAAGGGGCGGGTCTCCGGCGCGTCCTCGCTTCTCACGGCTCGTATTCCTGGTGACGGTGCCGATGTTCCCTTCACCGCCTCCACCCTCTTGGCTAATGTTGGGGCCGCTCTGAGTTTATGCTCTGCGATGAGCATCAGCTTTTGACGGATCTCAGCGTCGCGGAGCCCATCAATGAATTTATAGGCTGCCTCACGCTGAATGTGCTCCTGAGGCAGCCCACCCAGAGCCTTGTGGGCTAGCTGCTCCACATCTTACGTGAATTTTTGCTGTGTATCTTTAGCGCGCTGGGTCCTCTTCCTCAGCTGGACTCGGTAGGCGGCTGCCAGGTGATGGTCACCGTATCGCCTGTCGAGTACTCTAACAATCTAGCAGGTGGCCCCAGCTTGAGGCTGTGTAGCACTTCCGCTGCTGTTTCTTGCACTCCGGTGATTAGGTGCACGGCCGCTTCTTCTGATGTCCAACCGTTGTGCCCGCACATGGTCTCGAATTGGGTCCGGAAGGTCCTCCACAATGTGGTCCCGTCGAAGCGCAGGGGTTTTGCCTTCCCGGCGCTGGAGCCGCTGTCGCGGCTGGTCGTCCTAGCACGAGTCTCCATGGCTGTCACTCTCGTACGAAGGGCGCTTACTTCCTCTTCCAGGGTCTCGAACCCCTGACTCCACAACCTGCGGACACGGTAATCATTACACGATATTAAAATATCGTCTGCATATGTAGTAATACGTGCATCACGAGTGATAATTGTTTCTAGGTCCTTTAGATATAAGGCGACGAGGTAAAAGTCATCACATTGCAGCGAGTGCCAGTTCTTCATCATGGCAACAAAACGTTTCTCGTGTGTTTTCACAGTAAATGACGCAATATAGTAAAGTCCGTTGTATCTGACCTCCTTCTGAAGCAACGTAGTATCGTATGTGCCTTTTGCTCCCTTTGATGCATATCTGCGTCCTGCATAATGTCACTCTTTAATTTTCTTTCGAGAGAGCGCACTTCCTGTTTTAATTTACTTTGTCCACCCTAAGTTCATTCAATTCCAGTTTCAGATCGCTCTTGATTTCGTCCTGTTTGGATGAGAGTTCGGTAAACTCATTGAGGAGAGCCTGAAACTGTTCGCTATCCATTTTACTATTCGCTAGAGATTGTTAGTTACGAAATTACTGCTACTAGTCGATCCCGATTCTGACACCAGTTGTGACGAGTTGGTGGGGTAGTAAGGTAAATTAACACTAAACTGGTAGCGTCTATACTAAGATTTATTAACTAATTCTAATTATCACTTACACCTCGGTACACAGTCAGGATTTCCGACTACACACTTCTCTAGATCTCTTTCTTGACGCAGTTTTACCATCCACGCTACGACACTTTCTACTGTTCTTCTTTTCTCTGGTTTTCCGATCATACAGTCTAAGAATAAATGGGTGGACCAAATTGTGACGTATCCAGACTCTCCTAAATTCCAACATGGCGGACACAATAACCATTACACTATATTAAACTATCGTCTGTATATGTAATAATACGTGCATCAGGAGTGATAATTGTTTCTAGCTCCTTGAGATATAAGGCGAATAATATACCGCTTAATTCGTCGCTCTAATATTTCGATTATAGTTCTCAGGTTTATTTCTAGAACTTACGATTGTAAATCATGTGATTATAATCAGTTGAATCAGATTGTCACTACGTTAGGAGTGGACGATGTGTATGTCATTGGGTCATGTGGCCGTTCAAATAAAGCTCTCTCATCGGCTACTCCTACCTCGCCTATCCACAGCCTAAGTTTTCCCTGACCTCGAGTCATTCGTCATGTAGCCTGCACCTGATTCCTTTCGACTCCTTAGCTGATGTGGTACTTTGAAAATAACGTGTATTATTATTGATTATCTACCTCAAGATGTTTCATACGTAAAAATGGCTACGAGGTAAACTTCATCACATTTCAGCGAGTGGCAGTACTTCATCATGGCAACAAAACATTTCTCGTGTGTTTTCACAGTAAATGACGCAATATAGTAAAGTCCGTTGTATCTGACCTCCTTCTGAAGTAACGTAGTATCGCATGTGCCTTTCGCTCCTAGCCCTTAGACAACAGTTTTTTCACCGCCTTTGTAACTTTAGCTCACTTATATCTCGCGATGTCTTTAATTAGTAATATTGGACCATTTGACAATTCGGAAGAAACTTGGTCAACCTACGTGGGACGCTTCGAACTTTACGTACAGTGCAATGACATTCCGAATGCTAAAATGTTTAGTTCATTCCTCACAGAGATCCGTATTAAATCCTACAATTTACTAAAAGATTTAATCATCCCTGATCAACCTTCTGACAAACCCTTTGAATACCATTGTTTAAATCGTCTAAGACCATCTCCATCCTAAACCTTCATTTATAGTTGAAAGAAATAAATTTAGCAGGCAAGATCAATTGGAGCATGAGACTATGTCAGATTATATTGTTCAACTAAAGCAGTTATCCAAATATTGCGAGTTCGAGGACAAACTTCCTGATTATTTACAGAATATATCAAGCAGTGGCATCCGTGATGAATCCATCAAGAAACGACTGCTGTCGGAGGAGGACCTCATATTCCAAAAGGCGGAACAGCTGCCGATATCGCTGGAATCAACTAACAAGGATGCAGTGTCCTTGGCCTACCACACCACACCAAGACAGCAGAAGTTTACAGCATGGCATTCTCCACGCAGCAATGTACCTAATGTGTTATTACGTGTTATGCAAGTGCCTCAGTGTTTTTGTTGTGGTCATAAAGGTGGGCATTCTACCGCTAAATGTCGGTATCGTGAATATATTTACAATTATTGTCGGAAGAAGGGTCATTTAGAGAGGGTTTGCAAGTCACAAAATAAGAGCAAGTCTCAGTTTCATGTAAAACCAAACATGCTTACAAACAATCCTTCATTTTTAAGGGAATTAAGAATCAGCAGGGAAACAGGCTTAGACCCAACCAGCACTATGTAGACTTACATGAACCTAATGTGAGTCAAGAAAAATTGTGTGATGAAGTTTATGATATTTCTAACATTTTTCATTGTGATGAAGATGAGAAAATCCTTCATCCTAAGTTAGGTAAAATAACAAAAATTGAGCCCATTAGAGTAAATTTAATTGTTGAAAGAAAACCAGTTAATTTTGAAGTATACTCTGGTGCTTGTGTGTCTGTTCTTTCTGAAAATTTTTATAAGGCTAACTTAAGTCATGTAACATTGATTCCCACAGAATTAATTTTAAATTCTTACACCAACGAGAAAATCAAGCCTGTGGGGAAGTTAGAAGTAAATGTTAAATATCAGTCCCTAGAAAAGAGTTTAGATTTGTATGTTATTACCAATGGATTTAATCCTGTCATGGGGCGTGATTGGATAAAAGAGCTCCAAGTTGTTATAAGCATTCCCAGCGGTGTAAACAACGTAAACTTAACGAATGTAAAAATCAATGCAGAGTCTAAAGTAGTGCAAGACTTTTTTAATGAATGTCCAGAGGTATTCACTAGTAAATTAGGTTGCTTTATAGGAGACCCAGTAAAACTAAACCTTAAGCAAAATGCAGTATCCTAAGTACCATAAACCTAGGTCAATACCATATTCTTTAAGAGAAAAGGTTGAACTAGATTTGAAAAGTTTAATGGATGAGGACATTATTTCCCCAGTATCTTCAAGTGAATGGGGCACTCCGATCAATCAATCAATCAATCAATCAATCAATCAATCAATCAATCAATCAATCAATCAGTCACTACTGACCTTCATTTAGGGCAGTCGCCCAGGTGGCAGATTCCCTATCTGTTGTTTTCCTAGCCTTTTCTTAAATGATCGCAAAGAAATTGGAAAATTATTGAACATTTCCCTTGGTTATTCCAATCCCTAACTCCCCTTCCTATAAACGAATATTTGCCCCGATTTGTCCTCTTGAATTCCAACTCTATCTTCATATTGTGATCTTTCCTACTTTTAAAGACACCACTCAAACTTATTCGTCTACTGATGTCCTCCCACGCCATCTCTGACAGCTCGGAACATACCATTTAATCGAGTATTAAAAAAGAATGGTAAAATCCGTTTTTACGGAGATTTTAAGGTCATTTTAAACCCCTTTCTAGAAGTAGATAGACACCCAATACCTAGAATTGAAGACATATTTTTTGTCTTACAAAAGTGAATTCAGTTTTCTAAAATAGATTTGTCATCAGCTTACATGCAGTTGAGGTTAGAGGAAGAAAGTAAAAAACGATGTACTGTAAGTACACATAAAGGGTTATTTGCTTACAACCGTCTTTGTTGTGTAATCTCGTCTGCACCGGGTATTTTTCAAAGAGTTATTGAACAAATACTACAAAATATACCAGGTGTGGCCTCATTCTTTGATGATATTATTGTGACTGGAGCAGACACAGTAGAACATTTGTCAAGATTACGAGAAGTTTGGAAACGCCTAAGTAGTAATGGGTTGACTGTTGGTAAAGATAAGTGCAAGTTTTTCTGTGACATTCTAGAATATAGCTACAGCCAGTGATAAGGTTAAAGCAGTTGTTGAGGCTCCAGTTCCTAAATATGTTACACAGCTTAAAGGATTTCTTGGTCTTGTGAACTACTATGCTAAATTTATCCTCAATGTAGCCACTATTCTTACACCCTTTTATCAGCTTCTTAGAAAAGATGCAGATTTTCACTGGAATTTAGCTTGTCAAAAATCTTTTGAATTAGTCAAAGAAAAATTAGTTTCGGCTAAGGTACTAGCACATTACAACACTGACTTACCAATCAAGTTGTCATGTGACGCGTCACCTAACGGCATTGCGAGTGTTTTAAGTATAATAGAAAAAGATGGTACTGAGAGACCAATTTCGTTCGCAAGTAGAGTCTTAAACTCAGCTGAAAAAACAACTCTCAAATTGATGAAGAAGCCTTGAGCATTGTGTATGCTGTAAAGAAGTTCAATCAGTATCTATGGGGAAGACATTTTACTCTATGTACAGACCACAAGCTTCTTCTAAACCATTTCTGGACCAGAAAAGGGTTTACCAGCCCTTGCAGCAGCTACATTGCAACGCTACGCGTTGTTTCTGTCAGGTTATGCCTATGACATTCAGTTAGTTAAATCTCATTGCCATGGCAATGCAGATGCCTTATCTAGGCTGCCTTTATCAGCCAATCATTTTGAGGACGTTGATAGTTTAGAGTACGTAGGTAGTTACTACTCCACCAGGGAATTGTTACCGCTAGACATGGAGCGCGGCTGTTGTGTATACATTACGTCAGCTCACCACGGTAAGGCTGCCGCAGACGGGAGAGAGGCAAGAGGGGTAACGCATGTACAGCCATAGAATGAAAACAGTACCACTAACCTGCTTGAAGTTACATTGTACTAGACGATGAAGGTCCCGCACATAAAGGATAGATACCAGGTTCTTCATCAGCTGTGTCGGTCTCACTATTCTCACTATTATACGTACCAGGTTCACTTGCAGTATCGGTATCCATATCACTTTGTTCAGTGTTGACACGACACTCATTTTCATTTGTATTTTCATCATCACTATCGTCACTGTCAAGTCCAGCATTTATGATGATAATTTCTATGGCTTCCTCCATTAACCCATCCATGTACCAATAACTTTCCTCAATTGTTCGTACTTTTCCGCAAGCTTTTGCCCAGTTCTGTTGAGTGATTTCTCGTAAAGAAGTGTTGGCCAGTTCCTTTAGGGTTTTTAAGCTAATAGCAGAGACATTTTTAGCAGCAATCTTTTGTTTTAACAAATTCCAAATAAGTTCAATCGGATTAAGGTCACAATGGTATGGAGGGAGCCTTAAGACAGTAAACCCCTTTTGTTCTAACATTGTATCCACTCTATATGACGGTTTTGGCTTATTACAAGTTTCAAAAGTTCATCTCATCTCCAAGTGGGATCACAATATGTGTTATGCTAAGTAAGCCAGTCTACCATTTCAGCCTTACGAGATGCATTAGTGGGGGCTTTATTGACTTGCGCAGTATGATAGAGCGCGTTATCGATAACAACTATGCTCTCGGGTGGAATATTTGGAATAAGTTTATCTTCTACCCATTTCTGATAATTGCAGCTATTCATTTCATTATGGTAATCTTGTGATTTGGATTTTGAGTCATAAAATAAATCTGCTCCCTCCCGCATGGACAGCAATAGCTCGTTGTCCTGGACTGTGATTCGTCATAACCCCTGCGACGTCTTCATGTTGCCAACATTTTTTTACAGTGTAGTGTGTATGAACCCACGTTTCATCCGTGTACACTACTGGTTTATTTGGACCCTTCGTGTTATTTCTTATAGCTCGTAAGTAGTCCGCACGTCTGACCTTTCCTCGAGGATAGTTCGATTATTATTACACTTCCGGAAATAAAACCCGATTTCCTTTACAATTTTCCGGGAAGTTTCCTTTCCTCCCTTAAACTGTATTTCATGTTTCGCAACTACAAGCAGTTTCCGTAGTGTTGGAATTTCTTTCTTTTGTTCATAATACTCGAGGAATTTTCTACGAATACGACATTTATCAAAGTCATCAATAGAAATCACTTTTCTTTCAGATCGGTTTTTATTTCGTGGTGTTGTAACCTTTTCGCCGGTTTGCTCCGCCTTTTCAATGTCTTTCAAAATATTTTTTACGGTTTTTTTCGGACTTACCAACCATATGTGCCGCCCTTAAAATTGCTTTTTGAAGAGGTATAATTACTTTGTTCTCTTTTTTCTCTTGCTTACAAAACTGCACGACATTGTATATCGTTTTCTCCGCGGAATGAGTCCATTTTCCCCCTTTTTTCTGTTTCGACGTTTCCATTATTATTATTATTATTATTATTATTATTATTATTATTATTATTATTATTATTATTCGTACTATGTACTATTATTATGTTAAAGTACAACTACTCCACTGCTCAACGAACAATATAGTCTATTAACTGTTTTCACTCACGTTCGTACTTACTTACGTACACGGGTTCACTAATCTACAACGCACAATGCACGACCCAGCACGAATCATTCACTCACACGACATGCGATGAAATTTCGCTGGCGACAATTGCACTTCTATCGCTGGCGTGTGGCTGGGCGGAGCGCATTAGTTCCGATTTCCGCCACCGGCAACTATTCGCTGACTGGGTTATACTTACAATGCATAATGGAATCTGATGTTCCCATAAAGACTAGGAGTTAAACAAAATCCTAGGTTATGTGTTGTACGGATAGCCTACCACGTCAGATCCAACTTAAAGCAACTTTGTTAAAAGGCAAG
The DNA here is from genome assembly GCF_040414725.1 of Anabrus simplex. Classification (NCBI taxonomy): domain Eukaryota; kingdom Metazoa; phylum Arthropoda; class Insecta; order Orthoptera; family Tettigoniidae; genus Anabrus; species Anabrus simplex. Next base: position 806,242,525 of record NC_090266.1, read on the forward strand.
CTGAGCTAACTGTAGAACAAGGAATTTTGATGTGGGGCTACAGAATGGCCTGGCATGTTCTGGATATGAACTTCACGCTTTCGCGAACATTCGATGTGGAAAATTCTTGAACTCCTGTAATAATAATTGCAGCGACTTGAGCGATGCGTCATTTTGAAGAGGATAACATAAATGTCTCAAATTATGAATCTCAAGAAAATCCGTCGAGGGATTCACTAGATAATCCGCTTCGAAGAGATCACGTTATCCGATGACGTAGGAGCCCCAAACTGAATATAAGCTGAGCTCGCTAGACCCGATCAGACAGTCATAGCTGAGTGTCCAGCCTGACTCTCCACGCTGCAGTGTTCGTCGAAGTGCTGACAGAGGCTATCTTCGAATATTCAGTCTTCATGTGGGACTTAAACTCTGACAGTCGTTTTGAAGTTATAAATTGTGAGCGTGTGAACTCTAAAGTATAACAAAGTCTTTATAATGGACATTGAGTCTATCAATCAAGTTGAACTTATAATCTGTGCGCGTGTTTAAACTCTGATTATGACAAGTCATGTATTGGACTTAAGTGACAACAGTTGAGTTGAACTTATATTCTGTGCGCTTGTAGAAACTTCTCGATATAACTTATTTTCTTCTTGTAGAACTGAGTTTATTACCATGTTACCTGTGTGAAACTTAGTCTCAGAATCAATATTAATTTCAATGTGGCACTACTGCTATATACTAGGAACTGTGATATTTTCTTTTAAATATCAGTCAGCAGAACGTAATCTCTGAACAAACATATCATTAATTTCAGTGTGACACTACTACGTTATACTATTAACCGTGACATTTTGTTAAATCTCAGTCAGCATAATCTTATTTATATAAAAGGGTGTTTATGAAAGTGTTCGAACTTTCACATGAATGTTATTGCAAGTGATTACCATAATCGTGTGTTACGACACCAGTGTTTCACTCCGAACTCAAACTGTGTTCTTTATCCAATTCGAACAACATTATGTATTATTTCTTCTCAACAGTGTGTAAATTAGTTGTGTGTGACTGACAGCAGTGTCTTTGATAAACTCTCGAACAGTCACCATTTTTTTTAAATGTCAAGTGCGCCTAACAACGAACTGTGCTTATCATTTCAACCTTATTTCTTCGTCAAAGTGTTCAGTATTATTTCATGACTGACAGCAGTGTCTTTGATAAACTCTAGAGCAGTCATACATTTCTTTCGATGCCAATTGCTACTTTATGTAGTGGAAAATCACCACGAACTGTGCCTAGTGCGTGAACAATTTTCAGTTTCATTATTTCCATTCATGAACTGTGCTTTATATTTTTCCAATCTCGATGCTACCCGCATCTTCATCTTTAGTGAACTTATAAATTCTGTCTACAAGATTAAGAATGAATTCGACTGCATATTACAACCACATTAATGAAACAGTGCTGTTAAACCAAAGTGTCGGGGGACTGTGTAATTCTGGACACTCGTATAAGTCATGTGACGAGTGATTACCCCGCAACATCGTCGGGGAACGTCGAAAGTTCGAGACTCAAACCCATATCAAACCAACCTAGGGGTTCCGGCCTTATCTCAACGAAATATCGGCAACTTCCAGAACGTGTTCCATCACGTTCAACCTGGTGAACTGGGGGCACGGGTCATCAACAGGCGATGTTGAAGACAGCGACTATCAACAGTAAGGTGATGTGCACTTTAAAATGCATTTTCTGAATAAATTATTATTCAATCTACTTGAACATTTTCTTGTAGATATGACCCTGCCTCCTGTACCAAGCCCTACTTAGAAACCACCCAGAATTGCCCTGAGACCTACTTCGTGCTAACTTTAATATTCATTCATAAAGTCGGGCTATTTTACTGGTACACTCGATCGTACTTACGGTGGTCTTCAATTGATAAGTACATCCAGGCAGTAGCCAGCAGTTGCTCAGCGTGTCTTGCCCAGCGAGAAAGTCCTAATAGAAGTACACTTCATGTATGGGAATTTCCACCCTATATATGCAAAGAATTCACGTAGATATTTTTGGACCTTTTAAAGAAAAACTGTATTTAATTGTAATGGACGCTCATAGCAAATGGTTGGAAATTGAAACAGTTAACGCAAGTATAGCTAAGCAAGTTATTGATAAATTGCGTCCTATGTTTTGTAGATTTGGTCTTCCCGAACTCATTGTTAATGATAATGGCCCTCCATTTTCCTCTGAACTATTTTCTCGAGTTTTGAAACAAAACGGAATATGGCAAACGTTGATAGCACCATACCATCCTGCTTCTAACGGGAAGGCTGAAAATGCAGTTAAAACTGTTTAAAAATTTTTAAAATGTGCAATTTTTGAAAATGAAGATGTAAATTCAACTTTGAGTAGACTTTTGATAGCTTTTCGTAACACTGTACATAGCACTACTAATAAAACTCCTGCTAAGCTAATGTTCAGTCGTCCTTTGAGAAATAAGTTGGATTTGATCAGACCTAATTTGCAGAAAGCTGTAGCAAATAACAGGACGAACAAATAACTAACGCAGGGAGTAGTTACACTACACAGTTTACTATAGGACAACCGGTATTAGCTAAAGACTACAGAGGCAGAGATAAGTGGGTAGAAGGTATGGTAATACATAGACTAGGTCCAGTTACGTATTTAATTCAACTCGGGTCTGGGTTGACTTGGAAAAGACAAATAGACCAGCTAATAGGTTTACAGTCAGGGCCAGTGAGGCACTGACCGCTGTAGGGCTAATCCTTTACAGCGAGGGACGTCACAGTTAGTTGACTCTCCCTCACTGACCACTCCTGATGACACCAGCCTCGGAGTGCCAACACAGTTCTCCCACTTCTCGCTCCCCGCCCCCTTCACAACCTGCATCACCACCACTTCATAGTCCAGTTGCAGCTAGCAGACGATCTCTGCAACCCTCACAGTTAACTGTCACGTCACCTTTTGCAACGAGACGCTATCTAATTCGAGACAGGAAACTTATTGTAAGGTTCGATTCATAGAAGGTCACTCTTTTTTATTGTATAGTATCGTAAGATAGTATGTTAATTTAAATTGTTGTGATTTTTAAAATTGTATGGTTGTTTATGAATCATACGCCATCATTTAGTTATAAAATCACTTTTGTATTTAGCATATATTGGTGTGTTTACTGTGTTCTCCAAGAATGCGTATAATACTACATTGGCCTGATCAGTTGTAATCAAGATCTTAAAGAGGAAGGAATGTAATATATTCAGTTGCAATTTTCAGATTTATTTCTAGAACTTACGATTGTAAATCATGTGATTATAATCAGTTGAATCAGATTGTCACTACGTTAAAAGTGGACGATGTGTACGTCATTGAGTCATGTGGCCGTTCAAATAAAGCTATCTCATTGGCTACTCCTATCTCGCCTATCCCCGGTCTAAGCTTTCCCTGACCTCGAGTCAGTCGTTATGTAGCCTGCACCTGATTCATTCCGACTCCTTAGCTGATGTGGTACTTTGAAAATAACGTGTGTTACTACTGATTATCTACCTCAAGATGTTTCATACGTAAAAGTCACCTTGTGGCAATCTCTTTGATGCATGTCTAACGACATTAGGCTGCCATGATGATTTAATGTGTAACCATCTATAATATAATAACTGTCCCGTTATATTAATAAATGCATCAGGAAATTGCACATCCCTTAATGTTTAAGCAATATATGAATATTAACATTATCATATGCCTGTTTGACGTCTAAAAACACCGCCATAGTATCGTGCTTTCTGAATCTCGCCGACATGCGATCAGTCAAAATATATTTATAGCCTCAAAGGTGCTTCATCGCTTAATAAAAGCAAATTGGTATTTTGGTAGCAACTTATAGTATTCCAGGCACCATAGGAGTCGACTTAGTATTATTCGTGGAAAAACCTTACGAATGAATGATCACAAGGTTATTCCTCTATACTGAGGGTAATCATTGCCTCCATTTTTTGTTTGTTTATTGGTGCTAAGATAAACTTATTCCAATCTTGGGGGATTTGGTCAGATGTTATAATTTCGTGTCGCTATTTCTAGCCGAGTGCAGCCCTTGTAAGGCAGACGTCCGATGAGGGTGGGAGGCATCTGCCATGTGTAGGTAACTGCGTGTTATGTGTGGTGTGTGAGTTGCAGGGATGTTGGGGACAGAAAAAACACCCAGCCCCCGGGCCATTGGAATTAACCAATGAAGGTTAAAATCCATGACCTGGCCGGGAATCGAACCTCTAACCCTCTGAACCGAAGGCCAGTACGCTGACTATTCAGCCAACGAGTCGAACATGTCAGATGTTAAAATAGAATTAAAGTAATTTATTTAAAAAATGAGCATTATATGGAAGATATTGTATAATTTTGTAAGTGATGAAATCAGGTCCAGGGGAAGTAGAGTTCTTTTCGTCCACAGCAGCAAGAAATTCCTGCAGTACAATAGGTTGCAGGAGGATAGTAAAACGTACACTATGGACAGACGAAGGTATTACAAAATTGGGAATAGCAAAGTCTGGAGTGAAGTCAAGATAAAAAGTCTGCAGACTTTCTGGATGGATTTTGATAATGTAATGCAATCGTTTGATATTACCTATTGATCTGATAGTGGAGCAAATAACCTTCGGGTTAGTATTTCTGTTACTAGTAGATATATAATTTCTCCAAGATTCCGTTCGTTTCTTAAAATTAAAAGTTAGCTTCATCTGTGCAGCGTATTCCTTACATATATAATGTAGTTTTGCAGTATGAAGTTGTTTCGAAGCTGCCTTAGAAGACTTTTCCTTCGTTTGCCATCGCCTCACAGTGTTTATTCCACCATCTGATTACAATTTTTTTTTGGCGACTACGACCAGTCACGTGTAAACTTGCTCCGCACTTACCTGCCTAATTATCAAAATAACTAGCAGCTGGGATTCCTTGTGTGTGTTCAGTCGTCATCACTAAGTGCACGTTTTGATTTAAAACGGTCAAAATGACTCTCAAGGACGTCGAGAACAGGTTGTCACAGTACGAGAACCGCATGGCTGAATTTCAAGCTCGCTTGGAGGAAGCCATGACGGCTTCCGACCGCAGTGCAGACAGCAGTGCCGCCAACCCCCAGGAGCTGCTCACCAGCCTAAGCTCCGACTTTAAGAACTTCAGAGATTCCATGGGTGCTGAGATAGCTGACATGAAGCAGGCCATTGCGGAGATCCATCAAAGGATGGATAAACAAGAGGAGATGGCTGATGAAGCACCCCAGTACAGTAGGCGAAATTGCCTACTGATACATGGGATTAAGGAATCACCTGACGAGGACACCTATGGGGCTGTTATAGACGTCATTAAGAACAGACTCAAGGTAGATATTGGCATGGACAGTATCGATAGATGTCATAGATTGGGTGGCCAGCGCAGGACGACTGCCAACGCAGTGGCCACTGGGAACAGGCCAATAATTGTGAAGTTTCTGCGATACCATCAGCGGGACCAAGTCTGGCGGGCGAAGCGACTACTGAAGGGCACAAACATCATGGTCACGGAATCCCTCACGGCAACAAGAAAAGGGATTTTGAATAAGGCACGCGACGCATTTGGACTGCGGAATGTGTATACACAGGATGGACGTGTGACTGTAATTACACCAGACGGCAAGAAAACCACTCTGATCACTCCCAGGGACCTAAACGTTCTCATCAGGCAGCGTAGCGGAGCACAGAATCAGTGGCAATGAGTGAATGTGTTATAATAGGGCTAGTTTTAAAACATGTAACAGGACTCTTGTTTACCATAAGTTTCAAATTTGCCTCAAATAGTGTTAGTTATGTGTATATTTTTTTGAAATGTGAGTGTGAATGTGTGTGTGCAACAGTCAACGGTCTCATTCAACGGGAGGCAGAGGTGAGTACCCATTGTTTCTGTCAACCTAAGTTAAACATAATCCCCTTGTAATGTTAGCTCAACGCCTGCTACCTGAGCCTGGCTCCGGTCCGCAACCCCCTGTTGCAACAAGTGTCTTGTTGAGACAGGCTCTCTCCTCTACGCCACATGGTTTGCAATGTTGCCATGTGAACGCTCTCTCTCTCTCCCTGCTCACATAGATGAAATACGTACAATTGTTAACGACAATGACTTACATGTTTTTTGTATTAGTGAAACTTGGCTAAAGCCTACTATCCCTTCCGCTATGGTAAATATTAATAATTACGAACTCGTCCGCTGGGATAGAACGGATGGTAGGAAGGGTGGCGGTGTAGCCCTTTATTTCAGAAATGACTTGAGAGGTAGAGTAATATGCACATCACAAAATGCCACTCAACCGGGACCAGAGTACATGGTCGTGGAGATCACCGTTAAAGGGACGAAAGTCCTCTTCGCCGTAGTTTATAAACCTCCAGATATAGTGAACATGACGGAGTTGGAAGCTTGTTTATTCAACCTAGTACCAACTTACGAACATATCGTACTATTAGGAGACTTAAATATAAACTTACTGAAAGAATCAGCTCAGAAGGACAAACTACTTGATCTAATCATAACAAACAATCCCCAGAAAGCCTTAAATCACGGCCAAATTCCTGTTCCATCGATCTCAACACACGACCTAGTTTATTTATCCTATTCTCTTCGCATACCCAAATACAAACCTAAGTTCACTACTTGTAGGAATATAAGAGATATTAATTTAGATCAACTGAAGTATGACACCTACAACCTACCATGGAACGATATTCTACTACTAGACGATATTGACGCAAAAATAGACAAACTAAATTCCCTCATTACTAGTCTATACGACAAACACGCTCCCAAACGAATAGTGAAAGTGAGTCGCCCCACCCCCCCTGCCCATGGCTAAATGACGAAATTAAGAATTTGATGGCTCGCCGTGATTCATGGTTCCGACGGTACAAACGTACCCGTAACGAATCCGATTTTGAAAACTATCGGATACTTAGGAACAGAATTAAGCAAGAAATCAGAAATCAGAAATTTAAGTACTTAAACTGTCTTTCAGGTAAACTGAATGCCAGGAATTCCTGGAAAGAACTACGCTCTCTTGGTATTGTAAAAGGCCAACAACAGCAACGTGAACCAACTGTTCCCCTAGACGAGCTTATTACATATTTCTCTGTAGAACGAATCGCGTTTAAACCAATCAATCAGGCAGAATTAAATACGAATCAACCAGCCATCCCTCCACTCAACCGTCCTCAATTTTCATTCCAAGAGGTCACTAGCAACCAAATTAAAAAAGTACTGTACTCTATTAAATCTAAAGCAGTAGGAGTAGATGACATCCCTATACATTTCATACATAATATAATAGGCGCTATCCTCCCGATTATCACACATATATTCAATTACTTTCTCAGAAATGGAACTTTCCCTGCACTCTGGAAACAAGCTAATGTCATCCCAGTGCACAAGATAAATGATCCTAAACTGACCTCTGACTATCGCCCAGTTTCTATTCTTCCAGCGCTTTCTAAGGCTTTGGAAAGACTGGTGTACGAGCAAGTATTGAAATATTTAAATAACTATTCTCTCCTTTACCCATTACAATCGGGCTTTAAGAAAGGGTACAGCACTGCTACGGCTCTCCTTAAAGTGACAGAAGACATCAGACTAGCTATGGAACAACGACAACTTATAGTACTAACGCTACTGGATTTCAGTGGTGCATTTGATACAATAGACTTACAGCTACTAATTAAGAAAATGGAATCTTACTTGTTTGACCCTTTAGTACTGAAGTTTTTACGTCATATTTGAAAGATCGGAGGCAGCGGGTGATAACTCGCGAAAGAAATTCAGAATGGCGTACAAGGAACGTTGGCACGCCACAAGGTAGTATTTTAGGACCGTTGCTGTTTACATTGTATATCAATGACATTTCATCTTCTCTAAAAACGTGTAATTATCACCTATATGCTGATGATCTCCAAATTTACTACCATTGCAGCTTAAGCGAATTACCAAACGCAGTAAAATGCATAAATGATGACATGAAAAAACTCAGTGAATATGCTCTCGCAAACAGACTTCTCATAAATCCATCAAAATCGCAAGCTATCATTGTCGGTTCCCAGAAGCTCCTACACAAGATCAATGATTCGATCATTCCTCCTTTACAAATAAATAATAGCACAATTCCGTACAGTAAAACAGTGAGAAATCTTGGGGTGACTATGACTGAAACTCTAAATTGGACAGAACATATCAAAAACATAAGTCATAAGGTGTTTGCTACTCCACACCCACTGAAATTAAACAAAGATATTATACCACTAAACATACGGCAAAGATTAACACAGGCCCTAATTCTTCCTATCCTTGACTACTGTGATGTTATCTTGGTAGACGCTACTAAAGAACAAACTAGAAAACTGCAGCGTATTATGAATTGTTGCCTTAGATTCATTTTTAACCTAAGGTACGATGTGCATATTACTCCTTATTATCAGGCACTGCACTGGTTAAAACCTGATAAGAGACGTGAATATCATATACTTGTCTTAATACACAAACTCCTGCATAGTAACTCCCCCCGGTATATTACATCTAAACTTCACTTCCTCTCTTCCTTCCATAATCGTAACACTCGCTCGGGCTCCACTTTAGCTATTCCTCTTCACCACTCTTCTGTGTATAATAAATCTTTCATTGTAACCGGATCCAGGCTTTGGAATTCCCTGCCAGTAAGTGTCAGGGGCATTGACTCCTTCCTCAAATTTAAAATATCTTGCCGAGACCTCCTGTTGAGAGATACCGATTGAAGTGTGTATTGGTGTGTATTGTGTGTGTGTGATTGGTAATTGTAAAATTAAAAATTGTTTCTGTTAGTTTTATATAATATAAACGTAAGGGTACCGGTAGTTGATAAGTGTGTTCATTGTAAGTGTATGTGCAAGTGTCTGTGTGAGATAGAAAAGAGGACTGAAGTAACGAGCTAATAAGCTAATAAGCTGCATATTGTGCGGATGTGTAACTTAAGCTTAATTTAGGAAATAGTAGTATAAGTAGTGTAATTAGTATAATTACTGTCGGATTTTTTATTATGGACACTCGAGTTTAGGCTTTAATTACAAACGAACCAAATGGAAATTCGAGTTATACCAATATTTTCCTTATTTAAGTCTACATTAGCATTTATAAGACGCATTGTTTTCGACGTTCATTAAATATTTTTTTATTTGTGGTTGTAATAAATATTGCCCGGGTTTTTGGCTTCTTTTCTAGGAAGCGCTCACTTAGGAATATATACAAGGAAAACGACTTGTCTGATTCTAATGAAATTTTTATATGTTATAACCACATGTATTTGTAGTGTAATACTCAAGTTACAATGTTTTTCAATCACCCTGAAAAAAGTTCTTATCATTTTTCTAAAGCAACTCTTTCTCAGCCCAGGATAAACGTACAGCAGCAAACTCGGGCTTGTTTTGAAGCACTCAGTCATGGTTATCAGAAACTACAACAACTGTAACCGTACAGTGTGGTACCGAATTTATGAAGAGTAATATTGAAGGGAGGTTTTGTGTACGCCGGACCGTGCTATTAACAGCAGGCCGGGTGGTGAAATTGGGCGCAGTGTTGCCGCGTTCAGTAGTACTCGCGCGCGCAACGAACACAGTACACTCGCCCCGGGCAGTTGTGAAACGGAATGCCCGTGACCTTGGTTTGTCCGGAAGCTATTTTCAGTTTTCCTATGTTCTGCATGTTGACCACGTCACTTCAAGATGCCTCCGAGACCGCCGTTATCAGAGGGTGAACTTGCAATGATTTTTTTTTGTTATTGCTTTACGTCGCACCGACATAGATAGGTCTTATGGCGAGGATGGGAGAGGAAAGGCCGAGGAATGGGAAGGAAGCAGCCGTGGCCTTAATTAAGGTACAGCCTTTGCCTGGTGTGAAAATGGGAACCACGGAAAAAGATCTTCAGCGCTGCCCTCAGTGGGGTTCGAACCCACTATCTCCCGGATGCGAGCTCACAGCTGCGCGTTCGTAATCCCATGGCCAACTCACCTGGTTTGCAATGATTTTGAGTGCTATTTTTTCTTTCAATGTGAGGGGGAAAAAGTAGGGGACAAGAGGTTCCCTGTGTACAAGGTGGCAGATTGTCTTGGATTATCGCTGTCGTCAGTGAAGAGAGTAGGAGCCGCTTCAAAGGAGAATGATGGAAATAAGTCGTCCGGGTCAAATTTTACACATCGAAAGTGAAGAACGATTTCTTGACGGTGCAGAACTTTGTTTTAATGGCAGGAAAAGTAGTGGCGATTACCAGAATGAGATGAACTCGACTCATTATGAAGAATGGTTCATGAAAGTCCTGAGTTTATTGCCTCAAAGTTCTGCTGTCGTTATAGATCAAGCTCCATATCATATGAGGGTCGATCCTTCATCTAAAAAGCCGAACATGGCATGGCTGAAACGTGAAATTATACATTGCATAACGTCAAAGAATATTTCACTACCACCTGGAGTTGACGATTATAATAAATTAACTAAATCAGAGCTGATTGTTCTTGCCAGGCCTTAGTTTCAAATGCCGGTAAAGAAGCTGGAACAACTGACTAAACGACTTCGACCAGATGTACAGATTATTTGGTTACCAGTGGCCCATTGCGAGCTTAATCCAATCGAGCTCATTTGGGCTTACGTAAAAGGGAAAATAGCAAAAACAAATATGGCTAACACATTAGAAAATGGTAGAGGTATGGAAGCAATTTACGCTTTATGCCGAGAAGCCTTACGTACCCCGACACCTGAACTCTGGAAACAATGTATTAAACACGCTAAGAAAAGTGAAGACCACTTCTGGAAAAAAGATGGACTGTCTGCCAATGTCCCTTATTTCGAGTCAGTCATAATCAACATGAATGACAGCAGCACCGATTCTTCGGAACACAGTGATTTTTCAGACGAAGAAAATTGATAGAATAAAATACCGTAAATACCGTATATGTAAATAATAATACAAATAACTCTTGTAAAAATTGTACAGTGTAATATTTCTGAATTAGGAAGTTAGCCATTTTTAAACCTGCCGTTGAAGGTCCAAAGCCCTTATGAGAAAAGGTGATGGCAAGTGGAATTTATAAGAGGAAATAAAATTAAAGGTTGAAAGTAAACGAAAAGCTGCGTTCGTTGCGCGCGTGACTACTACTGAACGCGGCAACACTGCGCCCAATTTCACCACCCGGCCTGCTGTTAATAGCACGGTCCGGCGTACACAAAACCTCCCTTCAATATTACTCTTCACAAATTCGGTACCACACTGTACGGTTACAGTTGTTGTAGTTTCTGATAACCATGACTGAGTGCTTCAAAACAAGCCCGAGTTTGCTGCTGTACGTTTATCCTGGGCTGAGAAAGAGTTGCTTTAGAAAAATGATAAGAACTTTTTTCAGGTTGGTTGAAAAAAATTGTAACTTGAGTATTACACTACAAATACATGTGGTTATAACATATAAAAATTTCATTAGAATCAGACAAGTCGTTTTCCTTGTATATATTCCTAAGTGAGCGCTTCCTAGAGAAGAAGCCAAAAACCCGGGCAATATTTATTACAACCACAAATAAAAAATATTTAATGAACGTCGAAAACAATGCGTCTTATATACACTAACGTAGAATTAAACAAGGAAAATATTGGTATAACTCGAATTTCAATAGGCCCATTGGTTCGTTTGTAATTAAAGCCTAAACTCGAGTGTCCATAATAAAAAATCCGACAGTAGTAATAGGCAACCTTAATATTATTTATTGTATTGTGGTTAAGTGTAAGAGAGGGCCATGTGCCCTAACTTCGCCACATGAAAGAAGCCATAATAAATAAATAAATAAAATTATGTGTACGTTTTTAGGTTGAATTGGATGATAGATATTGAGATATTAGTTAATGAATGTAATTAGCGAGGAATATTGAGTTATATGTGAAATGTCAAGTGTGATCTTGGAATCAGGATAGTTCTGGAACAATTTGAAAACACATCCATGAAGTGACCTTTCATATCGGTATTGACAGTTTTCACCTGGATCATATTTTGTATTACCTATAATCCCGCCAATAGAGATAAAGATTGGAAAATGGTCATTAAGACGTGTATCCTTGATAGTTTCCCAAATGCTATGATGACTTAAGGTGAGGCTACAAATTGTAAGATCAACGGCACTTATAGCCTACTTGGTGCCGTAAGCCGTGTATGTGATCCATCATTTAAGATGAGTAGTTGCTCGTTCGTTCGTTCTTCTCGAGAACCCGCAATTCGAAAAGTATAATCCGCCTTCAACCAAGATCCTTGAAGTAATATTATCTGTGGATGATATTCATTTATGAGTTTAGCTAACTTGTGTCTCTTACCTAGTATGTAGTTACAATTCTACTGGAGTACTGAATGAAATAGCGGAACTCTGCCTTTAATGCGGATTGGAATTCTGTCGGATTAAATGGGAGTTATTGCTCCTTCTGGAAACTACACCCGGCTTCAATTGCTTAGATGCTGCTGTAGACTGAAGCCCCTTACTACTTCGTGGTGCAATGTTAGTATTAATTGAAGTAGAAGCAGTGTTTTCTATTCTTGTTTTTTTTCTAGTGTCTTTACGTTGCACAGACACAGACAGGTCTTATGACGACGATGGGATAGGAAAGGGCTAGGAGTGGGGAAGGAAGCGACCGTGGCTTTAATTAAGGTACAGCCCCAGGATTTGCCTGGTGTGAAAATGGAAACCCACGGAAAACCATCTTCAGGGCTGCCGGCTGTGGGATTCGAACCCTCTATCTCCCGGATGCAAGCTCACAGATGCGTGCCCCTAATCGCATTGCCAACTCGTGCGGTGTTTTCTAATCTAGGGTTACTTATTATTTTAAAGAACCTTCCCTATCAGAAGCAGGAGGAAAGTTTACGCTAGACTCGCAATATATAATGTCTGTAAATTTCCTTTTGGGGAGGGGGATCTCTACATTTGGAGTTGGTACTGAGAAGTGCAATGGTGGAAATTGTTGCGATACCAAAAGGGGGCTTATAAGCCTTTGGTTGCACTTGATTTTGTGCTTTTTCAAAATGAATGTTTTGTTCACACATGATTTTTTGATAGCTACCTGCTTCTTGTGCACTTCACAACAATCAGAGCCTACAGTATGATTGAGGTTACAGTGTATAGATTTAACTAATGTTTGCTGACAGTCCCTTGTTGTATGTGATAGAGTACATCTCCCGCAACGAGGATTGTTGGCCCTGTAACTTTTAGCAGTGTATCCATAGCGTTGACAGTTTTTACAGATGATCGGGTTATAAATAAAGACCTGGACCTTTAACAGTACACTGAAAATGGACTTTTCGTCCGGGAGTTTTTGAGATTTAAAGCTTATTTTGACATTTCCAGTGGGCACATATTCTATTTGACTACCTACAGTTAACCTTCTGCTCATTCGCTGTACTTGTTTAATAGGTACAGGAGATTGAATATATTGCATTATTTCCTCATTTGACAAGTTTTTTTATCAACTCCACGAATTATACCAATTCTATATATTTTGGAGGGTGGGATATATGCCTATAGATTCTTTTCCATTAAAATTGGATGTTGCAGCAATTTATTAGCCTGTTGGACTGACTTAAAATGAATCTGAATACGTCAAGCACTTTTTCTACTATGGTAATGGATTGTACACCATTGATTTGATGTTCATAAAATATACGACCCAGGGCCATCGGATGCAGATTTCGTACATTCCTATCACTCGATGTTTTGACTTTTATCAAATAGGGACCCGTATGTCTAATTGAATACATTTCCTGAGTCAGTAAGCAATTATCACTATTATTTTGTTCTTGTTGATGTTCAACTTGATTTCTGTCTTCAGTTGGGTTAGTTGCACAATATCCAATATTTGCTGTTACTGTTCTTCACGGCCAATAACGAGCTCCATTTCAATATTATGAGACTGATTCGTACCGCTACCTCCACTCTCGAAGGCCATTGAACTCACTTCCATTCGCCACTAACTGTATCAGTCTGACTCACACCGTGTACGGGACGACTGGTTGAACGTCAGATGCAAACAATTTGCGAGTCATGTGGTGATCTCTCGGACTTTGTGGGCAGTGACTCCGATCTTGGTGACGAATCAAGTGCTGATTTCGCCTCAGACAATGAATTAATTACCTGCGCGGAATGTGACTTACATAACCAAGCAAGTGATATAGATTATGTTGATAATAATAGTGACTGGGAAGAAATGAATGGTGACCAGGACAATCCTGCACAGGCTCCACAACAGTTCCTGGACTCATTGGTTCTTTAATTTCCTGCTTTCTTTAGACCACTCTTCTTAGGCCCCATTCACAATGCAAACGTAACCGTAAACTTAACGACGTAACGTAACCGTAAAATTAACGTAAAATTTGTGGTATTCACAATGGAGGAACGTAACATTAACGTAAAGAGTAGACAGCAGCCAATCAAAACACTGCAATGTTATTTAGCACGGAAGTCGGGTTTTGGACTATCTCGCAGTTTTATATTTCAATACCTCGATGGAATCAAACAACGTGGTAGCGGAATTCATATCACTTCAAATATCTATTGCTTTGCTCCTGGGAAAAGGCGATCTAAAGAACGGTGCAGAAAATGGGTTCATCCCATGAATCAAAGAAGGTTACCTCAGTGCGATTTCGGTAATCTAACGTAAGAAATGACCCTCATCAGTTCGTTTTGGACATGTGGATGAAACCTGAACTGTTTTCCTTTCTTAGGATTTACTTCCTCTTTCCTAATAAAAAAGAAATGTAAGGTCTCCTTTACCGACATCTATGCCCCTATCTATCACACCCCGATGAGATGTTTGGATCTATTTGTCTGGGTGATATCGTTTTCGTAAACTAGTAGTCCGTATAATGTTAAGAAATATACAGGGACACTGGTTTATTTATGACAGGGATTGTCTCTCGTCCGTTCGCCAGCGCTGCGAGCTTGTCTCCCGCCATTTACCGTCAGATTTCATTGCTACAGGATATTTATTTCCATCTATAATTTTTCGGTACAGCGTCTTTGTAATTCTTTCTCCAAAGATTGTTTTGAAAGAGAATTACAAGTGTTTCGTCGAAAGAAGTCATTTTATCGTGCACAAAATACAATGTTTACCTCTGCTCTGATCGGTTGGTTCTTAAAGTTGGAGTTTGCAATCCCTTAATTTTACGGACTCGCAGTTAAGTTTACGTCGGCGCATTGTGAATGGTTCCATTAGTTAAGATGGCCGCTAACTTCTGAGTTAACGTTAATTTTAAGTTTACGTTACGTTAGCATTTCTTCTTCTTCTTCTTGGTTAGTTTTTTGGACATCGTCGTAAGACGCTACGTCCAGTCACTGGTTTGCGGGATAATTAATGTCTGGGAGAGGTACCAACATGAGAAGAAAGTAGTACACTACAAGATAGAAGGGTTAGCTATGTAATGAAGTGAATGACAACCGGTAATAATGAAACTGAGGAAAAAACCAATAATATAGAGGCTAAACTAATTAGGATAACCCAAAAACACTGGGATACAGGGTTCTAATGCTTCACGTCTGTGTGGTCTGCCACGACGTCTTACTACAAACAAACTCGACCGGACCACAAATAAGGGTTGGGATGCGAAAGTTCGTACCTATAGGGAAGGAAAAGGTTAGAATTGAATGTTACAGGTAACTAAAAAAAAAATATTAAGTCTACAACGCGAAAAAGCGGTTGAAACACTAAACACGAAACATTTAACGGCAGTTGGCAACCCGCATGAAGAAGCTTAGCTAAGAAGGCGTGACGGTGATGTTCATATGTCTGACACTGAAAAATGATATGATTGACAGGAACTACTGCCCAAACACATGGACATAAGTTACTTTCGATAAGATTAAGGCGATAGAGATGAGCAGGCGTACACACATGATTTAAGAGAAACGTATGATTTGAAGAATATGACGCCGAGTGTAGTAACCAACGGCGAACCACGGTTTAGTAAGAATATCAGACAGTATCGTGAATAAGTGCTTACCTTTCAACGGGGAAGTTCGTCGCCATTGCACACCACTGATCGTGGATGACGTGATGACAGTATTCCCATAAGTCTGTGTGTGAAACTGCGTTATAGTAGACCAATCCAGTACCCTGGGCGGCCTCGTTAGATAGGATATCCGCTATGACGTTGCCGTGTTTTCCAGAATGGCCCGGAAGCCATGTGAATAATACTTGAACATGACGGAGGGACAAGTCTGAACGTAATTTACGGAAATGTTAAATGTACCAAATATTAAAATGTTCGGGATTGTCTAAAGCCATCAAGGTGCTTTAGTAGTTAGTACAAATGAAAGCTGTGAATATTCCAAAATATTGTATGATGTTGCATATGTAATATGTTCCGATAATTCCATTGCAGGATCCGCATGTGTTACTTAGCAGTAGGGGAAGGTCCAAGTGATAGAAAAAGGTCATCATATACTTCTTGTAGCTGTTGTTTCCATGGGTCTTTTGGGTCCATTACTGCGATTAAAGCTGCAAAATCGTTAAAGAGTTTTGGAAGCCGTACATCAGAGTGATCGTTTGATTTACCATGTAAAGCCATGACAGAGGGAGAGACCGATATTGGCGCAGGAGGCGCCGAAGGTTGCCCTTGAGGACTCGGCTTCCGGGATGTACATGCAGGCTCGTTAGAAGTAGCAGGTATCAAACGTACGACTGGAGTGCCAGAATGTTCTGGAACCGTCTTCGGATTACTGAGCAAATTAAGATAAGATGCCTTGTCATAACCTGGTTTAGCGGGTGGGCGGGAAGGGTTACTAACCACCATAGTAAATTTACGCTTTCGAGGGAAAGTTTCATCCGATTGAGATGATCTATTGGGTAAAGGAGGAAAATGTTGGGGCATCAGAAGGGGGTTAGATAAGGACTGTAATGGGGCAAAATAGTTTTTCACTTCGAAATATGATTTGTTTTCGACACTCATAATGCGTTTAATTTCTTTTTGTTGTTTGTGGATTTCACAATGTTCTGCTCCCGCAAGATGATTTCCGCCACAGTTAGCACATTTAACGACTGGGTGAGTGCAGTCTTCAGTAGAATGAGTAAGGGAACACTTTCCACATCTCGGTTCCCTGGAACGACAATTAGTTGCGGTGTGTCCATACCGCTGACATCGTTTACATAATAAAGGAGAGAAGATAAAGGCCTGAACCTCTAACATAACTTTAAAAATGGACACACTTTTCGGAAGTTGTTGACTCTCGAATACAACCTTCACAGTACCTGTAGGGATATATTCAGTTTTTCCGTCTTTAGATGAACGTCTATTTAGACGTTGTACCTTCACCACTGGATATGGCGAGTCTAAATAGGTGAGAATGTCGGATTCGGAAAGAGTAGTGTCTACTCCCCGTATGACCCCTACTCGCTGAATATTCGAAGACGGAATAAAAGCTGTCAATTTCTTTTCCTTAAGAATGGGATGAGAGAGAAAGGCGTTTGCAGCCTTACTAGACATGAAAGTAACTTGAATTCTATTTCTTCCCTTCCTATGGATGGCCTTGACGTCACTAATGTGCCTCTCGTAGAAAATCCGTCCCAGAGCCATAGGGTGAATATGTCCTATTTTATTTGTAGAGTCAATCGATTCAACAAATACTATGTAAGGGCCAAGATGAGTGGTAGAATAGGTAGCTACAGGAACTTGCGGACGCTGGTCCGAATCACGTATTGTATCTTGAGAACTGTCACGTTGGGTAGCAGTATTACTAACGTCCATGGGTAAATCCTTACGCACGGCACCTGTACCAATATCAGGAGGCCGGCCTAAAGGGCCGCCGCCACTATCTACAGACATAATAGCCCAAAAAGAATTACCCTACACTAGCCCCAGAACAAACACAAAAAAAGGACTAAAATATGAACACAAACATAAAAAACTCTACTTATCTACGGACAGGAAAAGGCCGCTGCACCAGTGACCGGAGCGAGACGTGTGCACCGCACAACAGCCGAACACCGAATGTACGTTAGCATTTGAATGAGGCTTTACACTTTGAAGCCATGTGAGTCGCACATAAACACGTCAAGGAATTTTAAACATTGCTCGAGATTATCCATTGACAGAAAACAAAATAATGTTGTTAGAACATGGTAGCTTGAACTCTCTTTAATGGTCGTGTAAAGATTAGGCGCCATTTTTGGCCTAGAAGCATATGAAAGGATAAAGAAACGAAGCGTCTCTCAGAGCGACGCTGGCAAGTTTATTTAGTTTTTTGAGGATCGCTCACAGCGACTCTGGCACCAAGAAGGTTCAGTTAAACATTGCCAAGTATATTATTCATAACAGCATAGTAATACTTCATTATCCGATGTAGAAGTTCACATACATATTTATCAGATCAATGGAAATCATGCTGGTCATAAAACAGAAAGAACGTGAACTTTGCTTCATTTGTATTAATCGAAAGATCCTTTTAATTTCAGAATACCAAGCCGAGGTGGTAAAGGCATGCGCGGTTCACTTGGAAGGACGTTGGTTCCATTCCCCATCATGAAGTCAAGAAGATTAGAAATGAGATATCCACTTCTAGAGAGACATATGATCCTGGGGTTCACTAAGCTTACACCAGAAATGAGTACCAGGTTAATTACTGGCATAGGGCTAACCCCTCTGTCCCACTTGGTGCCAAGGTTACAGAGATTGTCTTTTTTTATCTTTGCTAATAGAAGGGGATATGTTGCATACACCTGTGAAAGATGTCATCACTACAGTGGGAAAAAGGAAAGTGGGCAGATAACATCACATGTCTATCACACAGAAGGTGAACACTTGAGGTCCTACCCTGGATTTCTCTGGACTATTGGACGTAGAGACAGTTAGATGAGCTGGGTTGTCGAGACAGTATCATTCAGGGGACTAATTGGTTACAGCTGGCCAAGTATTGTGGACAGGTATGGAAGAGGATGGAAGAGGCCTTCATCCATCAGTGGATGGATAGTGGATGATGACAAACATGCATCATCTTGATTTTATAAATAAAATATATAAGTAAAAACAGATATTTTCTTGTAACATTTTATTCGCTTCAGGGTTCTCCCTAGAACTTTTAATTGACGGATGGCCCTGCAATTTTTACAGACAATCTGACTAACGTAAGCTAGATATGTGTAGTTCCATAATATTAATATTGTTACATTCTCAAGCAACCGTCAGCCTTGCCGCAACCCCCTTTGGTATTACCTGAAAGGGGATGACTAAGCCAGCTCAGGGAACCTCCCAGCCCGCCCGAGGACATGCCACGGCCCTTCCTCTGTTGTTCCCTTCATCTAGTTTCTCCATACAATTTCTGGAAGATACGAAAGAAAGTTCAATCTCCAGCCAACCCTGAATGTTCTAGTGGCCCAACATCGAGGTATAAATACAAGGCCCCTGCAAACAAGCAGTGGTGGTGGTGGTGGTGGTGGTGTCGGAGAGACCACTGAATGGGTGGGCTGGAGACGACGGAACGGAAGACTGTACTGTGTGTTCGTGTATTTCTGTGGACTGAGGCTCGGCGTGAGTCAGCGAAAGAAGCTGATATCGCGAGTGTGAAGGTAAATAGACCTGTGTTAATGTTCGCTATAATGAGTATCGTCCTGCTGTTGAAAACTGTTGAGCTGTTTAGTTGTTCACTGTATGTGGCTGTGTGAATTACTGGACTGTCTGGGGAGTCGAACCAACGAACAGTCATCGTGTGTCGAGTGTTACGTAGCCATGTGTTCAGATCCAGCGTTCTGCAAACAGCTGCTATATGAGGTGACTGCACTTGGGGAAGTAAAAGTAAGGATTAAGCATCCGCAGGTATAGTAACGGGCTAGGCCGCCTACTGTGCCATAAGAATGAGAGACACTTGAAATATATAGCAATTAGTGAGTGTCGCCTTTCATGGTTAATTAGAATTGTGTGTGTGTGTGTGTGTGTGTGCAATTATTGGGTCATCCTGAAATAAATTGGAGTAATGAAACAGACGGAGGTTTATTCGTAACAATATATATTTGAGTTGTTGGGTGTACCAAATTTAAATTTAAATACTATAAAACTGTATATTTAAATAACAAATCTTCATTATTATCAGAATAATTTCATCAATTACATCGGAGTTTAAATGTTTAGTTTGACTACCACATAGTGTCGTGCGCGAACGGTGCCTGCATTAGCGTGGAATCGCATGCGATTACGCATGACGTCACAAACCCATATGGCACTCCACAGCAACGGAATTGTAACCCCCCGTATTACATGATTATGAACAAAGAGTAGAACACCGGAAGTTCAAAATACTCTGTTATGTCTTGTTTGTGATTACACTGAAATAGTTCAATTTTTCAGATAATATTTACCTGTCCGATAATACTAATGCCCTGAGGGGAATAAACTGAAATCATATCATATTCATTTTACACCCCTATTTTCCTCCCGGCTACTGCGTCCTGACACCCCGCTGACGAAAATTTCTGGGGAGAACAGTGCACTTACAGGAAGTTACTTATTTGGCTGCTGAAATATAATATTCACAACTAATTTCTAAATACACCATCTTTTAAAATGATTCATCTGATTTTCAATGGCCATACTTTTAGAGTTTCTTGTGCTTGATAGATAGACATAATTGAAACTTTTGATCATAAATATTTAACTTTATAAATACTCTGTGTGGCTTCCGTGCACAATCTGAGCAACAAAAACAAAACAAACCTCGTGGCACTATTACCCTGATGGAACTTGACCTGCCAGGTGACCATTGTTCAACCTGAAGGCCTGCAAATTTCATAGTGTGATGAATCCTCGTGACCGTTGCTCTTACCTTTCTAGATCAGGACTGCTATCTTGCTGCCAGATAGCTCCTCAGTTGTTCTCATAAAGGTTGATTGGACCTCGAAGCAGCCTTAAGATCCAGGCAAAACTCCCTGATCTGGACAGGAATTGAAACTGAGGCCTTACAGTAAGAGGCAGGATTGCTCCCCCTAGACTGCAGTGTTGGCACTCTGAACAGCACTGAAACGTAAATCGAGTTCGTGCTGCATTTGAACCAGCATGTCAGATGTTGAGGGCTCCGTAACAGGAATGCACTTTCTTACAAAATTGCACACCATTGTAATCCTCCTGACTTAATTCCTCTCGTTCCCAATGGAACCTAGGGCCTCCGTGAAACGTCTCCATTGTGGTCGTCGACTTGCCAATGCTTTAACTTCCTTCCAAGTCTTCCCTGCTTCAAGAGCCTATACTATTACAACTTCCTTGTAATAGTATAGAGTTGTTTCATATCCCCCTTCTTCTCAGCTTCCTCTGCAATTTGTGCCTGCTGGTCAATTCATCTTCTTTTATCGCTTCTCACACTCCTTTTAACCATTTTGTCAATTTCCGAATTTTTCCTCTTCCAGGTCTTCCTAGGACGACCTGTCCTCCGTGTCCCTTGCGGATTCCATTCCAATGCTGTGCGTTCTATAGAACCCGCTGGCTTTCTCAATGTATGACCTATCCATTTCCATTTCCTCCTCTTGATTTCCACTGTGACTGGAACTTGATTTGTTGTTCTCCATACCTCGTCATTGGATATAATTTCAGGCCATCTGATGTTTATGATGCGCCGTAAGCAATGGTTTACAAATGTCTGCAAGAGATTAGTGGTAGCTCGTGTAACCTTCCAAGTTTAACAAGCATACAGAAGGACTGATTTAACATTTGTATTGAAAATTTGTATTTTCGTTTTCCTTGAAATGTTGTTATTCTTCCATACTGTATACAGCTGCATGAAGGCTCCATTTGCTTTCCTTATTCTGGCACTCACATCTTCTTCCGCTCCTCCTTCTCTTTTCACTACACTTCCCAAGTAGGTAAATGTTTTAACCCCTTCAATATCTTCTCGTGCCACAAACAATCTTTCATCAATTTTAGCATTTACTCTCATTTCCTTGGTCTTAACAACATTTATATTGAGTCCTGCAGCAGCCTCTGCTTCCTTCCATAATCCTTCTAACTTGTTATTCATATCACTAATTCTTGAAGACAAAAGACAAATATCATCTGCAAATTCTAAATCTTCCAGTCTTTCCCCCATCCCCCATTGTATTCCTCTTTTCCTTCCACCCAACGTATTTCTCATAACATTATCGAGCATTACTAAAAAGATTGTTGGTGAAAGAACGCATCCGTGGCGAACTCCACTTGTGAAATTCACATAATCTGAGAGTTTTCCCTCATGTCCTACTTTACATCTATACCCTTCATACACTGCCTTCATGAGATTCAAGATCTTATTCGGTACTCCGTATTTCACAAAGGTCTTCCACATTACGGTCCTATTTACTGAATCAAACGCTCTATCGAAGTCTATGAATGTCAAGTACAATGTGGCCTGCCACTCATTACTTTGCTCTAGAATTATTCTTAGCGTATTTATTAGATCAACACAGCTGCGTTGTCTACGGAAACCAGCTTGTTCTTTTCGAAGACGCTGCTCAATTGAGCCCTTTATTATGTTTAGAATTATTCTAGAGTGAATTTTACTTGGTATGCTCAGTAGTGTTATTCCTCTCCAATTCTTACACACTGTGGTGTCACCTGTTTTGAGGAGTTTCACGATTAAGTCCTCTTTCCAATCAGCTGGAATTTTCTCTTCTTTCCATATTTTCCCCAGTAATGGTAGCAGCAATTAATGGTGGCCTCTTCATCCACTTTTAGTATTTCTGCATCTATATTATCTATACTGTTGCTTTACCATTCCTTAATTGTTTCAATGCTAACCTAACTTCATGCCTTGTTGGGGGGTCCAGCTTTATTCTTAAGTCTTCACTGTCTAAGCCTTCATTTACTTCTTCTTGCATTTCCTGCTCATTTCCGTCATCGTTGTTTAAAATTTCTGAAAAATACAATTGCCATCTTCTCAATTGTTCTTCTTGTGATAACAGCATATTTCCTTGCCTGTCCCTCACTGGTTTACTCTTCCTATAACCTCCTCTTGACAACTTCCTTGTAATAGTATAGAGTTGTTTCATATCCCCCTTCTTCTCAGCTTCCTCTGCAATTTGTGCCTGCTGGTCAATTCATCTTCTTTTATCGCTTCTCACACTCCTTTTAACCATTTTGTCAATTTCCGAATTTTTCCTTTGGGCTTCTGACTTCTGTTGTCTTGTTCTGCTTTGGTTTACTATAGCTTTTGCCTCTTCGTTTTTCAATTAAGTCTCATGTTTCTTCAGACATACAGTCTTTCTGTTGATAGCTCCTATATCCAATTACTTTTCACATGTTCGTATATAAGTGTCCTTAACATTTTCCCAAGTTCTTTCCATACTCAACTCTTCCTCTTTTTTGAGATTTGAAAGGATTTCAAACCGATTTTTCAACTCCAGACTAAATTCTTTCCTCCTCTTTTCATTGTTTAATCTTTGTATGTTGAACCTCCTTGTTCTTGTTGCAAACTTCTTCGATGCAGCCTTTATTTTCAATTTAAACTCAGCTACTACTAGATGATGATCACTACCAACATCAGCTCCTCTTCTATTCTTCACACGTCAGTGATATTTTAAATTTCTTGTTAATAGCTACAGGGTCGATCTGATTTTCTATTTTGTGATCTGGCGATACCCATGTAACCTTATGACAACGTTTGTGAGGAAAGATTGTCCCTCCAATCACCATTCCCTGGCCGACACACAAATTTACAAATCTCTCTCCATTATCATTCATTTCATCTAATCCATGTTTCCCTATCACATGCTCTAGTCCCTCATTATTTGATCCAATCTTCGCATTCATATTACCCATAATAATAGCAATATCTCTTTTATTTATATTCTTCATAGTTTCATTCAACTGATGATAAAATTGATCCTTCATGTCGGCATCAGATACTTGTGTTGGTGCATAACAAACTACTATAGTTACAATTCGAATTTTACTTTGAAATCTAGCTGTCATTCTGTCTGAGATGGGACTCCATTCAATTAAACTGTTCCTGGATGTTCTATTTAGCAATATACCCACTCCATTTCTCCGTTCAGCATCCTCCCCAGACTGTCCAGAATAAATAAATGTATTCCCATTTTGCGTCATGATCTCTCCAAAATCGCACCACCTCACTTCACTTAAACCAAGAATTTCTAAGCCATAATTTTGCATCTCTTTCTCAGCCCGCTTTAGTTTACATTCTTCTGTCAAAGTTCTAACTTTCCAACTACCAATTTTTATTTTCCGTTCTGGGCCAAACTCGTTATTGAGGTATCCATCCGGTTTCGTTTCACTTCAGTTTCTTTAATAAGTGGATTTAAGGTGTGCGAGTTATTAGCCCACAGCACCCGAGCTTGGTGGTGGGGCTGCCACCTGAGCCTCCAAGCCTGCCGTTTTCTGTAGGGGTTGTCTCCCTTAGCCTTTGACGATCCCTCTTCACCACTAGGCAGTGGTTTCTCCCATTTCTTCAACCCCAAGAGAAAAGGGTTGCCTCGTCTGCCAGATTTGCCGTTCCAAAGGTCTCCTTCTCCGCCGCATCTCCCATTGAGGACTTCACCAGAGCCCCGTTAGCCGTCACTTTTCAGGGTTCCTAAAGGGCCTTCACAGCTACCGTAGCGGTCCTGGGGCACACACAGTCCCCGCTGTACATCATCCCTACAGGCAATCCCCTACTTCATGCCGTTGCCCACCTCCCATGACGTGGACGAGTATTGTTTACGTTGCGTAAACTTGTCATTGATAGAGACTTTAGTGATAACATGAACCAGTAATGAAAAAAATACGTTTACAAGTACTAATATAATGAAAAATTACGTACTTATCTAGACTGCCGATGCTAAGTCCGTTGTCACCAACTGAAATAGTGTGAAATCATCGGAATTCTTGACCATTTATTATTCTTGATGACACAATTTTAGAAATTTATTGTCTAGATGCAGCTGTTGCAGGCTTCCAGAGGATGCTGATTCCTAATATCACTACGTAATCTTAATTTTTAAAGAGGGACCACAGTTTGTTTCTATTTCTTTGATCGTACTGTTGGTGTAAGCGACGTTGTAAGCATGTCATTGGAACACCCAAGTTGTTTTATTAGATTTTATTGAATCATGTGTTGATTTAAAGAAGTGACGGAATATTGAAAGACGTGAATTTTTGGGATCAACGAATACATGTGCCAAAGAATAAATATTTCAAATTTTATTTGTTAACCAGGGAGTAAATGATATAAATAATGGACGTGACGTTAAAGTTACAACTTTTATTATGGTTTCCTTTCCTTTTGGAGAAATGGTTGGAAATTTGAATTTAATGTTAATAATTGCACCCTACGGGTCAGGGTGACCACAGTATTTTTCCCAACTAGTCAGTTACATATCTCAGGGTATTCATGCCTCCAGAAAAATGGTTAATTTTTCTATGTTTTGGTTTAAGGTGCGTTCAAAGAGAAAATAATGACACCATATACGGTCCAGCATTACGTAATTCAACGCTCAGTAGTGGATTTCGCGTACGCAAACTTCAGTCAACCTTTCGACAAACAAATCTGCATAACGAGAACCTTACTCACTTAGTATAACTACAGACTACCATTACAAATGAAAACTCATTCCATTCTATAAAAAATCAATCAAGAAACACATTTATTAAATTATCAAGACTTGCGAAAGAAATGGTTAATGTCAAATATTGCTCATGATCTTCCAATTGTCAACCTAATAAATAAATATTCTAATTCTTAAATCAAATATTTTAAGTCAGCGCTGGCTTATTCCTAAACTAAGTTTTCATATCTTAACATTCTGGGTTGCGTATTCCTGAAATGAATTGTTGCTTTGTTTCATCTTCCTATTAAAATTTACATCTGATCATTTAAGTATACAGTATATCATAGTCTTCTGATCACGGTCAAAATTCGGTATATCAGTAAATTATTCCATCACTCACGGTGTTAATTATACACCCTCATCAAAAATACAATCATTACATTGTTCAAATTATCGTGGAAATGAACTGAATATGAAGAATAGTGTTCTGAATACTAATATCAGTGACCTAACTTACATTGAAAATAATCTCAGTTCGTTGGTGCAGACTACAGTGAAGAAAATGAAATATTGAATGACGCACTAAGCTTCTCGGTCCAATTGCCACTTAAGTACGGCTCCTAGCTAAATATTCGCTCTAATAATATTTCAGATTAACAAAACATCGATGATATCCTACGTAAATCTCAAATAATTTCCCTACTCTAGCTATATAATTTCTTATGTAACGTATTCCAGTTCAATATGCACGTAGCCAATAAGCATTTTTTCATATATGGATGTGCAAGTGCCTACATTAAGATATTTCAACACTACATTACCATCCTAGTTACATCCTAGTTTGATCTTCCACGCCATTAACATTCATTCAGAATACGACACAGTCATGCATTCATATACCCATCACCGGTTGTTATAATAGTCAAACCACTTTCACACTTCATTAAAATATGCGTAATTTTCTTGTCCATAACTTGCTATAGTTCCTCCCTGGGGCATACTTATATTCCGTAGTCATTTTACTTGTGCTCCTATATCGCACATGATATATATATATATACGTTTTACTTCCTGTTAATCTGCGCAATAATACATTTAAAGTATCATATATACTTCATTATTTCATTACTAACCTTCGTTTCAACCCATATTTAATTCATTTAACATCTATAATTATCGCGTTTAACCTCCAATATTAATTAAACACAACGATACGTATCACTCCAATAGCGCAGAATTCGTTTCTCAAAACGCATTTTGTCATACAATTTAACACATAACCCCAAATTCAGTATCTATTTTTTTTCAAACGCATTTTGTCATACAATTTAACACATAACCCCAAATTCAGTATCTATTTTTTTCAATATAATAACACAGCAAAGAGTATGGTAATTTAACTTAACCAATTCAAACATGCGTCCCTCTGTGACATAAACTGGGTTTGACTGGTATTACATCATTCATGGATCTTTCTAACTAACCGGGATTCTATGAAACATATGTTACACTACGTCACACTTTTAAATCGTATTCTTACTTCCTTGGATAAGATGATATATTAAATACGTTACCAATCTGTCACGAGATATCGTCTTAAATATTTCACACTGCACTTTCTTGTATTCACTGCACACTTAATTATCTCACGTTTAGGCTATTCAGATCTATTGCATATACTGGTAATACTCTACATAAGAAATTATACTACTTAATACTATTACTTAGCTCGCCATTCAATATCTCGGGCCTTAGTTGCTCTTCGGTCAGGTCACAGGCCTTGGATTGAGAACTGGGCAGGTTCTCCATCACTGGTATCTCGGGTAGAGTGACCTCCTCCACACGGGTCGGGTGGTTTTAACTGCCAGGATGACATCTCCCTCCAGGTTGGTCTATGCCGATTTAGCAAGCCATTATCTGTTCAGGAACACAGTAGACAATATCCATCGATACTGGAAAATGTGAATTCATCATGGTTCTGCGAAGTATATATATATATAATGATTGCCTCTTTATTTAGGCTATCGTTGCTATTATTTCCACTTAATATGGCTCAATTTCAAGCTCTCGCGACTCAATCAACTTCTTGTTTCCGAACGATTTTGCGTCTAAGTATTTTGACGACCTTTTCGAAATTTCTGGATTTTATTTCTTCTTTACTGTATTTCAACGTTTATCTCTTCGTTTTCTTCAATATTACCGACCTCTGAGCTTAAAATTCACGTTAGATACTGCAAATCTTGCTTATTTTCTTTAGAGCGATGTTCAGGAAGTCTTATCCTTACGAGGTCAATTTTTTAAGTCAGTTTTTATAATAATCCGATTGACCCTTCTTATTTTTTTAAAACAATGCTATCGATTCTACACCATTGTACACCGCCTTCATAGTGGTAGGTTTAATTTAGTCATGGCCTTCTGACATATATAAGTATCGATATCCTACTGCACATTTCTTTGCCTTGGCTGGCCTCTATCTTCCGTAGGCGCCATTTTGTAATACGTCCAGTAAATGCATCGGGTACATAATATTGCCAACATATTTTAATTGTATTATGAAAGCTTATTATTATGATTCATCGTAAACAACAAAATTTGGGGATTTTGGCCATTTACAGTCAATGGCTATGTTCAGTTTTAACTAGCTGTCCAGTCATGTTGCTATTTCAATTATTTTGTAATTAAGTTTCGTTAAAAATGATATTCATTAAAATGGAATATCCTTCTGGAGTAAAATAAGTCTCGGAATTGTTATTCATAGCTTAGGTTTAGTAAAATAGTACGGTATAGACTTAAGTAGTTGTAGGATATGCGGTCTCGTACGTCAATAACATCTCAAAGTTTAACGGTGTGAAAATATGAACTTGTCGAACTTGTATGTCCCTTGAGTGGAGTTTCTTGCATCTCCGCATGACATCACGGTATAGGATAACTTGAACCCTAACTCAGAAATTCGTGTAAGGTCACAATATATACAATAACTTTTGTAAATTTAACTTAATTTCTTCTACATTAAATTAGGATTATTGGCACCTACTGATAATAAAATGTTCATTTGTATTTGATACCTCATAAAAGAGAAAGAAAATGAAAAAAACATTCTTCTTCACAAGAATATAATTAAACATTCCTTCTAATAAAAACACTTCCAAATCTGTCTTTATTCATAGCCAGATCATCGTACAGTAGTTTCTTGAGGGTAATTGACTTTTAGTGATTATTGTCTTCTACGGATCGTGGTGGTATCGTCCTTTATACCTTTACAAAGTGTGCAGCCATGACTAACATTGGTTGTGTTTGAGCCTTTGCCCAGGTGTGTGCTACATGCAGGGTCTCAGTATATTAAGTGAATTTTTAACATTGTGTTAGGGCAGAGGCTTGTGTTTGGAGTAGGTGATTGGTAGTGGGGGTTGTCTTGTTATGTACAAAATATAGCAGGTGAGCGGAAGAGATCAATGGCTTTGACAGTTGAGAAATGTTGCGGGAAGTTGCATTTTGAAGGTATCATAGGCGGAGAGAATGAAGGTGGGAGATAATTGTTGGGAAAGAATGTAGGTCGTTAATAGTTTCAATTCTTTTGTATTCCAGTAAAAGCAGGTATATTTTTGGTTCCACCTTTTTCAATACAAAATCGTTTTCATATTTTGCACCCGTCCACCTCCCGAGTCCCAGACTAGCATTTATCTCAGGGGTGTCGGTTCATTATTTAAATCATCAAATTAAGTTATCACGCACTTTAATTCCAAATTAAAACGACCTCCCGTCATTAAATGATTCCCAATAAACTCAACACTTGACCACATAAATTATTATTATCTCCAAATCATATTTAAAAAAGAAATATCTTCTTAAAAAAATAGTTATATTATTTATTTATTATTATTATTAATATTTAAAAAAATAATAATTTCGCCTGTAATACGGTAGTCCACTCTTATTATGTTTAACGCATAACCCCTTTTACAAATTCAATTTATTCTGGCACTAATCACTCCAGATATGATTTACTTGGAAATATTATATTAATCGCATCTCACAAATTTAACAACTTCACTTTGAAAATATGACCATATTAATTTCAACAAAACACTCTTGGTATGGCGAAGCTGGATTTTCCTTCCATGTCATTAAATGGCTCGTTAAAATGACAAAACATAAAAGCACATATCGGGTCTTATTTAACTAGCATAATCAAAATCAAATGTAAAGAAAATTATCGACTACAAAGAAAATAATGAATGCATGCATGACTTAACGTACTACACTATATATACAAATTTACATCTCCAACAAACTGAATACATAAAAGACCCGATTATTTACATTATTATGATTTACTACTGTCCGTGCTACAAATTTAGGATGGGGTCGTTAAGCGACCCATCTTGTTACAGAAGGTAACCAAGTATAATCAAATTATTCCCATTTTTCCCATCACGATAACATTTCCCAAATATATTTTACAGTTTAGTACTCATCTTAGTTATCGGTATTCCATTGCAGCTTTGCAGACGAGAGGCTTCATCCAGCCCCTCTCTGCGTTTTACTCCTCCATCCTTGATGGCGTAGTTTCACAAAAGATTTCCTGGCACATTATTATTATTTTACACTCATATCTTGATTACCACAAACCTTCACCATTTACTACGTTAACACTGTATACTTTAATTTGGATACAACAAATTTCTATCCTAGACCCAAGAATTTAATATATTTACACTATTTAATCTTCGTCCACCTACCGCACAATGGACCTGGACACGTACGACGTGGTGTCAACTATTTCGCCCGTCGCGATACGCCCGATTTATACGGCATTCTTGACGTGTTCATTACATCGGTTCGGTATAGCTAAGTACAGGCTACTACTTCCTTAAAGTACTGTTCGTCACACAGTCTATTATATACGTACTTATGGTGATATATTTTATACTACTCTCTTGCAGGGTAATTACTTTACGTCACTGATTATTCATAAATAACAAACACTATCCTACGTTAACTATTTCCAGATTTAACATGTTGCTTGAGCGCGATCACACTTTACAAACACTGGCGGATGCTCGCGCCATTAAATGACTGTACGTCCGTAGAATTCTAAGTTACCGGCGACCAACAGTTCAACTCCCGATATTCAATTCACGTGTGCTGGCGACCGTCAATTCAGCTCCAACGATTCAAGACAAGTGGCTGGCGACCGTCAATTCAGCTCCGTATATATGGATGAAGCCTTTTTCCCGCGGATTTGTTGACGTCATGCCCCTTAGGGAGGGGGTGGATTTTTAATATCGGTACTTGCACTCCGAATTGGAAGTTAAAATTTACATCAAATTAATCCACTCCGCTAGCATATCTGCTGGATAAAATATGAACTCCAGGTGATCACAGATTTAGGAGATATGGATGGATTTCGCTCCTCACATTTCGCGCCTTCGTAAGCGTCCCTGACAACGTGGTCTCCTTTCAGCCAATGAGATTCAAGCTGTCCGGTTTCCAAGAAATCCAGCCTTCAATTTAATTAATTTGCCAATAAGTATTGATTATTTTTCCATGCATGACCCCTAATAAATTCATTACATTCATCCGCGTACTCATATTAATTTATTACTGAATACTTTTGTAGTTACGAAAATATCTCATCCATCATTCCTTAAGATGGTATCACTGAGTCTCCCATCAAATTTTTACTATTGGCCGGCAAGCGGTCACGTGATTTAAATCTCCACCTGCTCGAACTTAGGCTAGCGAACGTACACTCAGCCGCTGTAATTTTCCATGAGGTCATGGAATTTCCGTCCTACCAAAAACATCCCAAGGTCTTACTCATGTGGTGGGTTTTCTTTCTATGACTCTCCCCCTTCCTCTTTCTGACCAAGACTTATTTGTGGACTCTGTATTTACTTGTACGCCAACTAATGATATTCCCTGCTGTGAAGTAGCTAAAAGTTGTGGTGTTGAGCTAATCCGTCAGGCTCCAGTCTGTCGTCCTTCCTTCGCTCTGATTTCGACATTACCTAAACGAAATATTTTCAAATATACTCCTCTGTATTTCAATAAATGTACCATATTATTTTACCGATCAAATCATGATTGATTATGGGCCTAAGTCACTCGGGTTCATCTTCCTCTTGCCCAGGTAAAAAAAAAATCTAGTGAGCATCATGAGATTTTTTTTTATGATGTGTCCATATCATCACTATCATGATTTGACATTGGATCCTCTGTTCTGCGACGGCTATTGATTTCGTCTCTCAACATCTGGTTCCTGACCCTTAACTCCTCGTTCTGTCTTTCGATATCATGGATCGCATTGACAAATTCCTGCACGTCTCTGTCTATCTCTCCACACTCTGGACATGGCCTTGCTTCAATTGGTGTATGGATTACTTGGACTTCTTCTTCCCTTCCGTCATCTTCTTCATCCTCTTCTTCGACATCATCTTCTTCCGGCTCGTCATCTGCTTCCTCTCGTTCATCCTCTGCTTCTAGTCACATCTCTTTGTTTCCTTGTCCCGAATCGAACGTCGGTGCATTCGGGTTCAAGTTGCTGCCACCCTTCCTTGCTCTTTGGAACTGCAAGCTCTCCGCTCCTGTCGCTTCCTCATCACGGCCCCGATCATGGATCGCCTCCTTCCATTTTCTCTTGTTCAGCTCTTCGATGTACCGCCTAGACTCTTGGTATCTGTCATCCTTCTCCTGACGAGATCCTCCCTGGTAATATCTCGGGTTCCCTTGATTCCTAGCTGGATACGGCCTGTAATTACTTCTCTGGCATCCACGGTATCCCCTGTCGGCTCGAAAATTTCCTTGGTTTGTTTGCCGGTTGCCTTCCGCAAAATTCCTTGGTCTCGTCCATTGTCGCGGCTTCCACTCCGTATTATATGCTCGACGAGGTTCTGGATCAGTACTAGTTCCCTGGTTCTTCGTACTAGTGGTCTTCGGTTCGATTGTCCGTTCGATATTATTCACCTGTTGGTCCCTGCTCCTGATTTGTCTTGGGTTCGAATGATGCGTTGTGAGGTCTAATTGACGTAATAAAGCCTCCGCATCGACAGCTGTCTGGACATTTGACGCTATCATCATTCGTTGGACCTCGAATGGCAATTGTTTTCCAATGGCGCTAATCAATTCTGTTTCGCTCATTGGATTATCAAGCTCCCGTAGCTTGTGAAATTGTGCCACAAAATAATCAGAGAATTTCGTGGGTGAAGATGTCGAATATCGTCTGGAATACACTTCCAGCCTTAACTCCTGCTGTTCCTGAATACTCCAGAACTTTTGGAGAAAAGCCCGCCGAAATCCTTCAAAATCTTCAAAAGTATACAAGAAAGCCCTGAACCATACAGCAGGTGCTCCGTCTAGGAATTTCTCGACCGTTCGCAGTTGTCGCTCTACTGGTATTTTATTCTCATTTATATAACCGGCGATTTCCCGGATGAAACCTTTCGGGGTGACATGCCCACGGGCATCGAACTTTGGTGGCTTGTCATCAGACATCTTAATGACGTGTACCACCGATGTCGGGATAGCATTTGATGACGTAGACGACCCATCTCTGTTTTCAAACTTGAAACCGTGTGTATCAGCATGGGATTGGCCTCCTTTCTTATGAATCCCCTGGTTATCATGGGGTTCGTATTCGCGATATTGGAGGTTAAAATCTTGGCTAGACGCTGATGGTTCCAACCTAGCCTTCAACATCTCCAAGTCTTTTCGCATGTCATCCATTCCGTTGGGATTACAACTGGCTATTTCTTTTGTGCCGGAATTTTGCCCATTATACGCCTTGCATTGTTCTAATAGGCGAACTTCCGTGTCGGCAAATGATTGGCCCTGTTCGATTAGATCTTCCGTCCGCTGGAATAACGCTAAGTTTGCGTCTTCGCACTTAGTTATTCTCTGGCTACGGTCTTCTAAATTGATAGTTAGTTCTTCGACTTTGTTTTTCAGTCCTGCTACGATGACAAGTGTACGTGCGGCTTCCCCACGTAACTCGTTCATGCCCTTGTCATGCTTGTCCAAGGTGCCAGCTATCTGCGCGCATTTTTCTTCGACTTGTCCCCGGACGATGTCATTCTCCTTCCGACATTCATCCCGAATTTCCTCTATGTGTGATTCTATGTCTTTTCTGTCTGTTAATCGTAGAGCGGCGAGTTCCTTGACACTAGCGTTCAATTTTTCCTTAATTTCTGCGCGTTCCATTTGAGCCTCATCTCTAACGCGGTCAACCTTTTCATTAACGATGGTAATGTACGCATCCATGTGCACTTTTAATTCGTCTTTCGCGAAGTGACATGCTTCCTGGACTTGAGTTAATTTGTCCCTAAGTTCCTGTCCCATCGCTACGCTCGCGGCCTGAACTGCATCTATTTGTGCCTTGAGTTCTGTCTTATTAACTTCACACGCAGCCTGTACTTGGTCTATCTTATGAATAATTTCCTGTTGATCTGAAATCCTATCAGCCTGCACTTGGTCTATTTTATTCCCTAGTGAAACATTATTAGCCTGTACTTGATCAACTTTATTTATGATTTTGTCATTTGTCTGCTTAACCGACACGCTATCGGCCTGTAATTGATCTAACCTACGTTCCATTGCAACATTATTGAAAGCCAACGCTTGCATTAAGTCCTCTAACGTGAGAGCTTTCACCTCTCCCTGTCCTTCTACCAATATGTCCTGGGATTGCTCCCCACCGTCGTCAGACATTATAACTTTTCTTGAGAAAGCAAAAGGGCCGATCGGCCTCTCGCCTTGCTGCACACGAAGGAATACGCTATTGGGTCTAGGCCCTATCCTATGACATTATACCCCTACACTAACTTTCATTTAACAAAAAAAATTTTGACTTTAAAACTTGTTTACATTCGCAGGTCATTCAACTTGAATGCTGGCTTGTGCCTAAGATTTCACAATAAACCGCTCCAATATGACAACAACAACAACATTAAAAAAAAACAACGATGAAGTCGGAAATCTCCTGCCCTAAAATACGTTAATTTTAATTTATACCATCTCAACCTCTTTTTAAATAACAACTTGAACTGGTGCTCAGTAATATTTTTACCATTTCAAGCCTTCCTAAACAACTGTTTATAATATTCATCTCATGTCCAATGACATTTAAATGGAGTCCTGAATTACCAAAATAATATTAAATTTCATATGGGAAAAGAGAAACATCAAATCTTCGAGCTTATTGAATTTTGAATCATTGCCAAACTTGAAGAGATTAGCAATGGATTATATTAATAACTAGCCAAATCTAGCTCCGTTCGAAACTAACCTTACTCTAGCATGATACTACGTTACAAGTGAACACACACTTGACCGTGATGCGGTCATCAATTAATAAAAATCAAAAATTTAAAAATATAAAATTTTGAAAAAAAGTATAAAAATATAAAAATTGATTAGCAATAAAATTGGCCTCTCTGCCGTTCTTAAAGCAACACTTTGCCGTTCTTAAAGCCCCACTTTGGGCCAGCCATTTTGCACCCGTCCACCTCCCGAGTCCCAGACTAGCATTTATCTCAGGGGTGTCGGTTCATTATTTAAATCATCAAATATAAATATAACGGCATAATAGAACACGGGGATGAACGGAGCAACTTAAAATTAAAAGGGGGGAGGCTCGATTGTAACTTGAATTTAAGGACTCCATGATAGGACTAGGAAGTGACTGTTACTTTAAAAAGGGCATCATCTAACTACAATAAAAAGATTATGAGAGTGGTTTCCTTTGAAATAATTTGCCAGAAGGAGCGGTTTATTACGCCATTTGACGTATAAAACTTTGATACACGTGGCAACAATATTTGAATTTACACACATGTTACATATATAAATCACTTGCCATACCGCAAGTGGTATCAATATCTTGCTGCGTTGCTTCTGAAATAAAATGACATTTTGGAGGTATAATTTACGGATCGATTCCATTTGAATCGAACCGTTACTCAAGGATATAGCTTCCTTCTATCGGGAGCCCGAGCATAACCCATGTTACGGTCGGCTTCCCGATTTAACTAAGATGATGTACTCCGGCTATATACATTTTTCCGAGACCGGTACTCGGACTGGGTAATGTTTCTCGTGAAGTGCGAAAACTGGATTCCACGGACAGTTCCTATCTTACGATATCCAGCTGATGCCATACCAATGAATTAGCATATACATATTATTTACATGTGATCTGAATTGTTTCCAGTTAGCCTCAGTAGACTACTGCCACAGATGAGATAACGAGAAGCGGTGGGAAATACCGTGGCCATGGCCCCCCCTCGCATCGCGAGCGAAGTAAACAAACACGCAAGTATGACTGTCACATCGTCCCATACGAAACCGTACAAAAACGAGGCAACCAAATGATTCTAATATTATCACTCTCATTATTCAACATACGAATAGAGGGATGTTGTCACCAAATAATTTAATCCACGAAATTATTATTATTATTATTATTATTATTATTATTATTATTATTATTATTATTCAACGGTTCCTGGCACTGTCACGTTTGATTAATATCATCATTATTATGCGGGATGCAAACACAAATGGTTATTACTGTTATTATTATTATTATTATGTCCCTCTCGTGATTATTATTATTAATGAATAGGTGACCCAAGATATTATTATTATCATACATGTCACTTAAGAGGTTATTATTATTAATGGACCGGTCACCTCCGCCAAATTATATATTAAGATATCGGTCGCAATTACAAATTAATTCACTGATCAACCAACGACATCATTACAGTTATTATTATGACAATTATTATTAATCCGACCGCGGTGATTTAACATCGTCCTTACATTGTTATTATTTAATCCACCGAGTGACTTAGGCCCATAATCAATCATGATTTGATCGGTAAAATAATATGATACATTTATTGAAATACAGAGGAGTGTATTTGAAAATATTTCGTTTAGGTAATGTCGAAATCAGAGCGAAGGAAGGACGACAGACTGGAGCCTGACGGATTAGCTCAACCCGACAACTTTTAGCTACTTCACAGCAGGGAATATCATTAGTTGGCGTACAAGGAAATACAGAGTCCACAAATAAGTCTTGGTCAGAAAGAGGAAGGGGGAGAATCATACAAAGAAAACTCACCACATGAGTAAGACCTTGGGATATTTTTGGTAGGACGGAAATTCCATGACCTCATGGAAAATTACAGCGGCTGAGTGTACGTTCGCTAGCCTAAGTTCGAGCAGGTGGAGATTTAAATCACGTGACCGCTTGCCGGCCAATAGTAAAAATTTGATGGGAGACTCAGTGATACCATCTTAAGGAATGATGGATGAGATATTTTCGTAATTACAAAAGTATTCAGTAATAAATTAATATGAGTACGCGGATGAATGTAATGAATTTATTAGAGGTCATGCATGGAAAAATAATCAAGACTTAATGGCAAATTAAATAAATTGAAGGCTGGATTTCTTGGAAACCGGACAGCTTGAATCTCATTGGCTGAAAGAAGACCACGTTGTCAGGGACGCTTACAAAGGCGCGAAATGTGAGGAGCGAAATCCATCCATATCTCCTAAATCTGTGATCACCTGGAATTCATATTTTATCCAGCAGATATGCTAGCGGAGTGGATTAATCTGATGTAAATTTTAACTTCCAATTCGGAGTGCAAGTACCGATATTAAAAATCCACCCCCTCCCTAAGGGGCATGACGTCAACGAATCCGCGGGAAAAAGGCTTCATCCATATATACGGAGCTGAATTGACGGTCGCCAGCCACTTGTCTTGAATCGTTGGAGCTGAATTGACGGTCGCCAGCCACTTGTCTTGAATCGTTGGAGCTGAATTGACGGTCGCCAGCACACGTGAATTGAATATCGGGAGTTGAACTGTTGGTCGCCGGTAACTTAGAATTCTACGGACGTACAGTCATTTAATGGCGCGAGCATCCGCCAGTGTTTGTAAAGTGTGATCGCGCTCAAGCAACATGTTAAATCTGGAAATAGTTAACGTAGGATAGTGTGTTATTTATGAATAATCAGTGACGTAAAGTAATTACCCTGCAAGAGAGTAGTATAAAATATATCACCATAAGTACGTACATAATAGACTGTGTGACGAACAGTACTTTAAGGAAGTAGTAGCCTGTACTTAGCTATACCAAACCGATGTAATGAACACGTCAAGAATGCCGTATAAATCGGGCGTATCGCGACGGGCGAAATAGTTGACACCTCGTCGTACGTGTCCAGGTCCATTGTGCGGTAGGTGGACGAAGATTAAATAGTGTAAATATATTAAATTCTTGGGTCTAGGATAGAAATTTGTTGTATCCAAATTAAAGTATACAGTGTTAACGTAGTAAATGGTGAAGGTTTGTGGCAGTCAAGATATGAGTGTAAAATGATAATGTGCCAGGAAATCTTTTGTGAAACTACGCCATCAAGGATGGAGGAGTAAAACGCAGAGAGGGGCTGGATGAAGCCTCTCGTCTGCAAAGCTGCAATGGAATACCGATAACTAAGATGAGTACTAAACTGTAAAATATATTTGGGAAATGTTATCGTGATGGGAAAAATGGGAATAATTTGATTATACTTGGTTACCTTCTGTAACAAGATGGGTCGCTTAACGACCCCATCCTAAATTTGTAGCACGGACAGTAGTAAATCATAATAATGTAAATAATCGGGTCTTTTATGTATTCAGTTTGTTGGAGATGTAAATTTGTATATATAGTGTAGTACGTTAAGTCATGCATGCATTCATATTTTCTTTGTAGTCGATAATTTTCTTTACATTTGATTTTGATTATGCTAGTTAAATAAGACCCGATATGTGCTTTTATGTTTTGTCATTTTAACGAGCCATTTAATGACATGGAAGGAAAATCCAGCTTCGCCATACCAAGTGTGTTTTGTTGAAATTAATATGGTCATATTTTCAAAGTGAAGTTGTTAAATTTGTGAGATGCGATTAATATAATATTTCCAAGTAAATCATATCTGGAGTGGTTAGTGCCAGAATAAATTGAATTTGTAAAAGGGGTTATGCGTTAAACATAATAAGAGTGGACTACCGAGTTACAGGCGAATTTATTATTTTTTTATATAATAATAATAATAATAAATAAATAATATAACTATTTTTTTTAAAGAAGATATTTTTTTATATGATTTGGAGATAATAATAATTTATGTGATCAAGTGTTGAGTTTATTGGGGATCATTTAATGACGGGAGGTCGTTTTAATTTGGAATTAAAGTGCGTGATAATTTAATTTGATCGATTAATAATATTGAAATGTAGATCGGTGTTAATAATCCGTACATGTTAATGAACGTGTGGTTTAAATTACGGTCCAATATTTTTTTACGTATAAATGTCGCGTTTTGAAGTTGCGATTCATTAGCCGGAACATGTAGTGCTAATATTACGAGACCATGATTGTCAAATTTTGGTAAATATAATTTCAAGATGTTACGATTATTTGTGGAGAATGAACTAAGGCATAGATCCAAATGAGATAGAAAATGTGAAAGAATTTGCAGTCAGATAATAAAAAGTCGTACGATGTCCGAAATGAATAAATAAGTCAGTTGATAATTCTGTGAGGAATAAATAAATGAATCGAGGAATATTGAGATAGAGAGGAAAATAAATTCCGTACGAGAGACACTTAGGATATTGATATGAGTGTAAAATGTACGGGCAGTGTCACAGAGAAATACTGAGTTACGCAGCGGGTAGAATTCGAACCCGTGACAGCATGTACGAAATAAATAGACTGCACAGTTATTCGTTGAGATACAACGGATCTAAGGATAATGAGAGTTCAGATTCCACAGAAATGGTAGTATATTGTATTCAGTGTAATAACGAGTGAGGACAATCATGATGTCGTGATAATAATAATAATAAATATTGCAGATAAAGGATTGGACCGCCTTAATTAATTGAGCGTTGATAACGATGTTAAACGGGAATCTAAATGATAATGTGCAACCGATAATAATAATAATAATGTAAGGACGATGTTAAGTCATCGCGGTCAGATTAATAATAATTGTCATAATAATAACTGTAATGATGTCGTTGGTTGATCAGTGAATTAATTTGTAATTGCGACCGATATCTTAATATATGTTTTGGCGGAAGTGACCGGTCTATTAATAATAATAACCTCTTAAGTGACGTGAATAACAATAATAATATCTTGAGTCACCTATTAATTAATAATAATAATAATCACGAGAGGGATATAATAATAATAATAATAATAATAATAATAATAATAATAATAATAATTTCGAGGATGATAATTTCATGAAGATTGTGACGAGCGTGGATTAAATTATTTGGTGACGATATCCCTCTATTATTATGTTTGAACAATGAGAGTGATAATATTAGAATCATTTTTTTTACCGCGTTATTGTACGGTTTCCGTACGGGACGATGTTACAGTCATACTTGCGTGTTTGTTTACTTCGCTCGCGATGCGAGGGGGGTCACTGGCCACGGTATTTCCCACCGCTTCTCGTTATCTCATCTGTGTCAGTAGTCTACTGAGGCTAACTGGTGACAATTCAGATCACATGTAAATAAAATGTAAATGCTGATTCACTGGTATGGCATCAGCTGGATATCGTAAGATAGGAACTGTCCGTGGAATCCAGTTTTCGCAATTCACGAGAAACATTACCCAGTCCGAGTACCGGTCTCGGAAAAATGTATATAGCCGGAGTACGTCATCTTAGTTAAATCGGGAAGCCGACCGTAACATGGGTTATGCTCGGGCTCCCGATAGAAGGAAGCTATATCCTTGAGTAACGGTTCGATTCAAATGGAATCGATCCGTAAATTATACCTCCGAATGTCATTTTATTTCAGAAGCAACGCAGCAAGATATTGATACCACTTGCGGTATGGCAAGTGATTTATATATTTAACATGTGTGTCAATTCAAATATTGTTGCCACGTGTATCAAAGTTTTATACGTCAAATGGCGTAATAAACCGCTCCTTCTGGCAAATTATTTCAAAGGAAACCACTCTCATAATCTTTTTATTGTAGTTAGATGATGCCCTTTTTAAAGTAACAATCACTTCCTAGTCCTATCATGGAGTCCTTAAATTCAAATTACAATCGAGCCTTCCCCCTTTTAATTTTAAGTTGCTCCGTTCATCCCCGTGTTCTATTATGCCGTTATATTTATATTTGATGATTTAAATAATGAACCGACACCCCTGAGATAAATGCTAGTCTGGGACTCGGGAGGTGGACGGGTGCAATACATCACAAGTCGTTCACAAATAGATGTACTAGTTTCAACAAGTCTGTGTCATCATCAGCGAGTGATGCAAAAGGTGCAAATTTCAAATCCATAGAAACAATATAAAACACATTGCAAGAAATATAAAGTAGTTAATGCTAAATTAAAATAAGTGGGATGAATGTTCGGTACCAAAACTTGAATTATGTGTGAGGTGTATTAGACCGTTGTATTCATTGCTCTTGATGTATAGAGCAATGATGTTAAGTCTTATGCACACCTATTTGATATATTAGCTTAACACATTGGAGACGGCCATATTTGAATGTGCTACCCTCCAGAAATCGCAGGATTTTAATGGTTTTTGAAAATTTTTCAGTGGTAGGGTAAGCCATGATTATAACTTTTGGAATGCATAGAAAGATCACACTTTCCTCTACACAAAAATGAGTTTTAATTATAATAGTGCAGCAATTTTTAAACATAAATTTATGAATATAATATGTTTTACAAACGAGAAAGAAAAACAGACGCAGCTATGGATGCCAGTTCGGTTAATATTTCGACATTTGACTTTGTGGGCACATCTACTGGAACACACTAATACAGATTCTAACAAAATTGGTCCCTTGGAACCGGTATCCTTGTTTACAACCAGGAATTTGCATTCCCACTGTTCTTTGCTTGACGACGGGGTTGCATCGAGTTGCTGCAGGTACACGGGAAACACCCTCATTTTTAGGAAGCGGTGTAAATCAGTATTACAGAACCAACTTCAAGGAAGTGATATAAAACTACGTTAAACTTCACACCAATTTAAAATTAGCTCATTTTCTGCATTTACTAGCCTGAAACGCCAGAATCAACATGTTTACTTAGTGTGTAATTGTTATCCTCATCCTCATTTTCAGAAGTCCTGTCTTCCATAAGCACATCCATTATGGATTCATTGTCGAAATTTCGTACACTTGAATTAGACATGCTAAATATTCGCAAGAATTACACAAACAAGCCTGCCTCTCGAAGACACACTCTTCCTGTCCGCATGTACCGTACGTACTTTCCCGCCCATTTCACAGCCGAGAGTCAACGATGACGCAGCCTTATGTTATGTAGGAACGTGGCTGTGTTATCAATGCCTTGAAAGAAGAGCTCTCGACTTATGCTCATAACAAGTATATTTTATGCTTATAGAAGCATTCAACATTATCCTAGTGAAGTGACAGCTCGCTGAAACGGCAGCTACAATTTTCTAGCTACAGTGAAATCGCGCCCGTAGATTCTCCGAGCTCCGTCAGCAGCAATGAATTAGCGCGCCCGTAGTTTCTACGAGCGGCTTCTCCAATGTGTTAAGGAAACTCATCCTTTAAACGTATTAAGGCTTGTGTCTTGTTATGATTTAAAATAAAATATCTATGTGATGAATAAATTTCCGTTCTTATGACAATAGTGGTGTTCGACGGTGTCATAAAAAACTTTGGTCAGGTGGTTCTTGAGGTGTTCATGTGAAGGTCATAATTTTTATTGATTCGTAGTTGGATTCCCAGTTCGATGTGGGACCAGAATGACCTAATAAGAAAGTGAAAGCCAAATCAGGTATAAGAAAGATTAAAAGGCAAATGAGGAAAGAAGAAACATATTAAACTCGCCTTGCACAACTCATGGAAATGGAATTTCCACATCCCGGATGTCATGTAACAGTTGATCATAAGCATGTTGTTGTAGAATGTCATATGATGTGATATTAATGTGATGTACAGGAT
Source organism: Anabrus simplex (assembly GCF_040414725.1). NCBI lineage: Eukaryota > Metazoa > Arthropoda > Insecta > Orthoptera > Tettigoniidae > Anabrus > Anabrus simplex. The sequence continues at coordinate 806,285,084 of NC_090266.1, forward strand.
ATCCCAGGAGTAACGGTCAATATTCAGAGATGTGACATGAACGATCACTCGAAGAAATAGCTTCATATAGACATATGCCCTATTCCGAATGGTTTCCAAGATAGAACGCATTTAAGATATATATTTGTTTTTGGGCTAGTGGTGTGCACGTATGTGTCTTACCCACCCAACCTCTTTGAAGTTTTGAAATAGGTACAAGGTTGTAATCTTCGTGTTCGTGGGACGTTGATACGAGCAGAAATTCGCCGTGTACTGGTAGTAGGACTATGTGCACCATTTCAACAATCTGTTGCTGTTCTTACACAGGTTGTTGAATTACATGTTCAGAAGAAAAATGGGGACTTGGAAGAATACCTGTTTCACACAGAATGCTGAAAACTCTGGAAAACACTTTACGATTATGAATTCAACATGTCGGGAAACGCCAACGGTATTCCTTGACAGCAGCAGGAGCACTACAATCGCAGAAACCATTAACATAGACCATCTCTGCATATTCTATCTTGGAAACCATAGACAACTGCGAATTCAACAGGCTAGTTTAATGGCGGAAAAACATCCCGAGCAAAGAAGTTGAAAGCAATTAGATAGGTTGGGCTAGAATAATACATCAATGAGGTTGGGTGGGTAAGACCCATACGTATATGCCACTAGCCCAAAATCAAATGTACATTAAATGTGTTCTATCTTGGAAGCCATTCAGAATAGGGCATATCTCCATATGAGGATTTTCGCTTCAAATTATCGTTGCTATCATAACCATGAATACTGACAATTCCTCGTGGACACCCTGTATAGGTAGCATATTTTCTACCTATATATTCAACGAATTGTTAGGGTTGAGATGAGCCAGGGGAGTGTAAATATTGGCTAATGCTAAGGTTTGATTTCCAATAAATATTTCACTGATTACATTTTCAATTTGAAAGAGTGGAAGGAAGTGATTATGAATTTTAGATGGAACGGAGTTATGAATTCCTATAGCCACCCTTCTGCGGCCCTTTTTTGGATGTAGGGTTGGGCATATGTCCCTGTTTCAGCACGCTGTGCCGGTGCAGAGTTACGTCCCGCTGTTTCGGAACACGGAGCGTCAGCTGTTTCGAAACATTCTCAAGAGAGACGGAGACAGTGACTCGCTATTCCATCAGAAGCGTCACTATGCACTGCCCTTCGCCCACTAGATGACTGTCGATACCGGTAGTGTACCGCCATGTACTGGAGTGTTCCGTGTTTCGTGGTACCCTCTTGGTTCTGTGAGTTTCGTTTCACCGACAAATGGCCTCCGGTACATGCGGATAACTTAATATGCTCTGTTTTGTAAGAGTGTTTTCATTGAAGCCTAGTAATATATACTGTACAAAAGACGGTAAAATTTTAATAATGTCGCACCGGAGTCCTGTTTACGAACTTTTTAGACTTTTTTTACTAGAATAAAACCAGAGAGAGTGAAATGCAATTCATGTTCTTCTATTTTGTATGCAAAGGGATCTTCACCCGGTACAATGACGAGACATTTGAAACTTAAACATCCTACAATTTTTATTTTCGCGTTCTGTTTGTATAGTTTTATTTTTAATCTCCTGTTCCGCTTGTATATAGTGTTTAATTTCTACCTTCGTGTTTTGTTTCTATGGGTTATTTTTTATTTTCGTGTTCCGCTTGTATATTGAGTACCTAAGTAGAGTACTGACGAGTGTTTCTTCAACTGTGCGAGTATATTTTTTACTTGGTGAAAATAGCATTGTGACATTTGTGAACACATCTACTGCCAGTGTAATTGTGACAGGTGTATTTCAGAATGAATGAAAACATTTTTATCCTAAAACAACGTTTAGATATTATTTTCTGGGTGCCTATTTCAGAGTTTGGACTTCTATTTCACGTGCCGTGAAGTTTTATCCTGGCCCTAATCACTCACAATTTGGCTGATACATTCAACCGGTGGAAATATCCCTTGATTACTTACTGCTAAACACCTGTACTGCCACTGTGACCGTGTTATGTGTATTACATATTGACCGAAAAAATCTTATCTAAAAGCAGCCTGTAAACGTTATTATTTGTCGCGAATTTCAGTGTTCCGACTGTTCCTTCACGTTCCATGCAACTTTAAAAAAATCAAAATCTCTTTTATTTGCAAATGAGGTGTCTACCTCGGTGGCAAATGGTACACTGAAATACATTATTGTCAAGCACTAAATTTTAAATTAACAAAAGAAGACAATTTTCCTAGAATACAATTTTCGCTAACAATTTTTCTACCAAACACACAGCTCATCCTTAATAAAATTATATTGTTTACAAAATTCTACTTATAATATCTCCTGTACTTACAAATATAGTCAACTAATATACAGTGTGTGGAATTACTTCAAATAATACTATACAGCTGATATAAGATTAAAATATACATTGCATGTATTTACTTATTTATTTTTTACCAATTTTGGATCCTAAGTAGCATAACGACCTGCTGCGTCTTAACCAGAGCCCCTTTTGCCACCACTTTTCAGAGTTCCTGAAGGGCTTTCACAGCTACCGTAGCGGTCCCAGGCCCTCGAAGTCCCCACTGTACTTCACCCCTACAGGCAGTCCCCTACTTTAGCTGTCCATACTCCTTAGACCAGGGGATGGAATTGATTTATTCGCACACATTTTTATATGCAATAACGTGCACTGGTCGAATTCCCTCCTCCCATTTTATCTCCTCGGTCTCTACGATAGTCTGTACACCCTTCTGGAAGTGCTTCTCTATTATCCACCCGTTCTCTCAACCACGATTCCACTTTACGCTGGCCGTAACTACACACAGCACGTCCGGTACAGCAGCACATTCCTGCCTGATGCGGAGCATGTCATCTTGCCCCACGAAGTTCTCTCTACTGCGCAGTTACATTCCCGTGTGCCGTGTGCCGGCACACTGTACCGAAACTCTCCACCTCAAGCTCCTAATGTTCCAGAACAACTGACTGTTCCGACATGTCCAACACTGTTGGGATGGTTGGAGCAGTAGAAGCTATGATCCTTAACCCTTTCGCTCTCAGCGTCCGTATATACGGACGTCGGCGGTATGTGCAAGAAATCCCAACGTCCGTATTGTACCAGTAAAAGAGCCCGACTTTATGATTTAACATTAAAGTTAGCATAAAATAGTCCTCAGGGCAATACTGGGTGGTTACTAGCTAGGGCTTGGTACAGGAGGCAGGGTCCTATCTACAAGAAAAATTTTAATTAGATTGAACAATAATTTTTATTCAGGAAATTCATTTCAAAGTGCACATGACCTCACTGTTGTTAGTCGCTGTCTTCAACATCGCCGCTTGATGATCCGTGCTCCCAGTTCACCAGGCTGAACGGGGCTGGAACACGTTCTGGAAGTTGCCAATAGTTCGTTGAAATAAGGCAGGAGCACCCAGGTTGGTTGGATATGAGTGAGTCTCGAACTTTCGATGTTCTGGACGATCTCCGACGTTCTACGACGTTCTCCGACGATCTCCGACGACGTTACGGGGTAACATAACTTATACGAGTGTCCAGAATTACACAGTCTCCCGACACTTTGGTTTAACAGCACTGTTTCATTTAATATGGTTGGGATATACCGTCGAATTCACTCTTAATCTTGTAGATAGAATTCAGAAGTTCACTAAAGATGTAGATGCGAGTAGCATCGAAATTGGAAGAAAATAAAGCACAGTTCATGAATAGAAATAATGAAAATGTAAATTGTTCACGCACTTGGCACAATTCGTGGTGATTTTCCACTAAATAAATTAGCACTTGACATCGAAAGAAATGTATGACTGCTCTAGAGTTTATCAGACACTGCCGTCAGTCATGCAATAATAGTAAACACTTTGACGAAGAAATAAGGTTAAAATGAAAAGCACAGTTCGTTGTTAGGAGCACTTGACATTGAATACAACAGGTGGCTGTTCGAGAGTTTATCAAAGATACTACTGTCAATCACACACAAATAATTTCCACACTGTTCAGAAGAATAATACGCAATTCTTTTTGAATTGGATAAAAAACACAGTTTGAATTCACAGTGAAACACCTGTGTCGCAGCACACGATTATACTTTTATCATGGTAATCATTTTCAGTAATATTCATGCGAAAGTTCACACTTTCATGAATACTCGTATCTATTAAAGAAATTATTCTGACTGAGATGTAAAGAAAAAATATCGCAGTTCCTAGAATATTGCTGTAGTGTCACATTTAAATTAATATTGGTTCGGAGATTAAGTTTCACACAGGCAACGTGGCAATGAACTCAGTTCTACAAGAACGAAAGTAAGTTATATCGAGAAGTTTCTATAAGCGCACAGAACATAAGTTCAACTGAACTGTTGTCACTTAAGTCCAATATATTACTTGTCATAATCAGAGTTCCAACACACACAAATTTTATAAGTTCAAATAAAGACTTTGAATAATTTGTTCTTCATCACTCGCAAAAATTACAAGTTCAACTTGACTGATAGACTCAATGTCCATTATAAAGACTTTGTTATACATTACATTTCACACGCGCACAATTGATAAGTTCAACACGACTGTCAGAGTTTAAGTCCCGCACGAAGACTTTAAATATTCGAAGATAGCCTCTTTCAGCACTTCGACGAACACTGCAGCGTGGAGAGTCAGGCTGAACACTCAGCTATGACTGTCTGATCTGGGTAAAGTGAGCTCTCCTTATCACTGGCGTAGCCAAGGGGGGGCCCAGTGGGGCCGCCCCCCCCCCAAAATATTTCCTGAAACTAGAGCGAGGATAAGCCGTTGTTTTACGTACGGTACGAACAATTTGAAAACGTACGTCGAAATGTTAATTTAACGTAGCGACAAAAATCTACTAGCAGGGCTCAATAGGACCATACATAATTCTCCATATTTGTACTGCCTGAATGAAAGGAAGACACTTAGGATTGTAATGAGCGGGGATATTTTCCTGTAGAGGTCTCACTATTGAGAATGTAACCGTGTGTTGAAAAATGTCAAGACATGAAGAAAGGAGCAATTAGCAAGGGATTACTCAGTAGGGGACCGGAACGTGACCACCGAGATAACGGTGGCGACGGCCAGAAACAGTTGCAAGCTTACAACATCGTGTCAGCTTTTGCATATCGGTTCCAGGAAACAACAATGTCCCAGGGATCCTCGGGTTGTACCGTGGTTGAGAGATGTGCTGTGTTTAAGTTGCAGCTTTGGGAAGACTGCGTCAGGATTGTGAGCTGCACGTTAGTTCCTCATTTTATGCCATATAAGTAACTTTTTTTTGAAGAGGGACCGTTTTGTCACTGAGAAGCCAACACTATGTGCATCCTCGGTAAGTTATGAAAAGTTTTTTTTTTATTCTTACAGTAGCAAGACAATCGCGAATGCGTGCCTAAGTTCGATAGGTAGGCCTATATATTTTGTCAAATGCCCGGGGACTGATTGGAACCTCAAATGGCACCATCAAAAGTGCGGGTAACTATTTTGTAATTGGCGGGCGTGATAACTCAGTTACAATGGTTCTACGTATCTTCTCATCAAGACGGCTGAAGCATGAATCGCAGTCAATGCATGAAACATTTTTAAAATGGGAAGTCACGTTCTATTGATTCGGGTTCTACTTAAGACAGTAAGAAAACGTACGCCTTAATAAATGCTCCTCATAAAACCTGTAAATACTAACTGCATCTATTTATAACAAAAATCACAAACGCCTCCTTTTCATGTGGCTCAGTTGGTTGAGTCGCTGTCCTTCTGAGTCTGAGTTCGCAGGTTCAAACTCCGGCTTGGATCGGTGGCCCTTAAAACGGTGTTGAAATGGCAACAGCTCAGTGGCGTTGGTTTCTGGCACGTTAATAAAAATTATACATACGGATATTAGCGTCACAAAACTCTAACTTTATAATACTATATTCTGTATCCCAGGCTTGCGTGGAAAAGTAATTAACAATTTACTTTACGTCGCACCGACACAGATAGGTCTTATGGCGACGGTGGAATAGGAAAGGCTTAGAAGTGGGAAGGAAGCGTTCGTGGCCTTAATTAAGGTACAGCCCCAGCATTTGCTTGGTGTCCAAATGGGAAACCACGGGAATACATTTTCAGGGCTGCCGACAGCGGGGTTCGAATCCACTATCTCCCGAATGCAAGCTCACAGCTGCGTGGCCCTAACCACGTTGGAAACTAATAGGACAAGGTGAACCCTACATAGCATATGTTGTAACGTGTATTTTTCTTTACCGACTAACAAAATATCTATACCCATATCCTTTACATTATATATACATATATATATATGTGTGTGTGTGTGTTTGTTTGTTTATTTATTAGTCTCTTCAGTACAGTGGCGAAGTTAGGGCTCCAGGCCCTCACGTACACTTAACCACATACTAATCAGAATCTTAAATAAAATAATGAGATACTTAAAATAGTTAAAACTACATAAATTAAGAGAATTGAAAATAAATTTCTTACTGAATTAATATTAGAACTAATTAATATTAAAAACTCTTAACAATGGCTAATCCTCAGGAACGCACCCATTCATACTTCAACCATTCAGTCAGCTGTCCTCAGCAGGCAGTCTCGGCAGGTGACCTTAAATCGTGATTTAAAAAAGCTAGTTTCTCTGACCTGAACTGGCAGGGAATTCCATAATCTGGCGACAGTCACCACAAATGGTCTATTAATTTTTATTTGTGCGGCGCAATGAATAGAAAGAATGCATCTTGAACGTGTATTCAAGTTGTGAAATAAATGATAAAAAGATGAATTTAGAAGAAATATACAGTGACTGACTTTCAGCTACCACTCTATACACCATCGTTAAAGCGTGTAGCTGCCGACGTTTTATCAGACATCAGCCATGAGACAACCTGATAGTATGGGGTGATATGAACATCGTACCCGATATTGTAAATAAATCGCAGGCAGGTATTCAGTGCTCGTTGAAGTTTAAGTGTTTCTTCTCTCGTCATGTCAACTAAAACAACGTCACAGTGGTCAAGAATAGGGAGAATGAGTGTCTGTATTAGTTCTGCCTGTAGCTGAAATGGAAATACATCCCTCTGCCGTTTAAGAGGGTGAAGAACTCCAAAAATCTTTTTACACATTTCTTTCGTGTGATCAGACCAATCAACTGTTTCATTCATCATTACGCCGTGATTTTTAACCGTTTTACTGTAGGAAATAATGTTACCATTCAGTGGGATAGGCGGGATTGCGACATTGTTTGAGCAGCTCAGTAATTTTCGTGATCCAATTATAATTGTCTGATTTTTTTTATTTTAGTATAAGAGAGCTTCGTTGTGCATATTCACTGAGTCGTCGGAGGTTCCTGTTAATATCTTGTTTTGCAGAGTCGATATATTTGAAGATCGTGAACACAGAGGTCATGTGTGTTATTTCCTGTCACAGATGGTATGTCATTGATATAAATACAGAGAAATAGGGGCCCTAGAATACTGCCTTGTGGGGCAACACTAAGTTTTATTTTCCATTTAGAGGCCTTGTCGTTTACTGTTTTACGCTGTTGACGGTTACTCAAATAAGAACTAAAAACCTTAAGCGCAGCCAGGTCGAAATTTTGCTGTTCCATTTTCTTTATCATTGTCGGAATTACTATAGCGTCAAAGGCGCTACTGAAGTCCAGAAGTAGGCAGTAAGCAGTCGTTTGTCCATAGCGTTTCTAATGTCTTCAGTAATCTTCAAAAGTGCTGTCGTGGTATTGTGAACCTTCTCAAATCCAGATTGCAAAGGGTCCAAAAGAAAATATTTATTTAGGTATTCCAGAACTTTCTCGTATACTAAACGTTCAAAGTCTTTAGAAAGCGCAGGGAGTGCGGACATAGGACGATAGTCAGAGGGTGATTGTGGGTCTAAACTCTTAGGTACCGATATAATATTGGCTGTTTTCCAGACAGTAGGGAAACAGTAGTTCAGAATGTGCGTCAGTATAAGCGAGAAAGCACCCATAATGTTATGTATAAAAGTAATAGGAATATCATCTACACCTGTGGTCTTTGATTTAATCGAGTATAAAGCCTTTTAACCTGATTTTCTGTGACACTGCGAAATGTGAATGGTGGATTGGCTGGAGGGGAGGGCGGTGAGTCGGTGCAGTTTATTTGGGTAGGTTGAATATTTATTCTACTAAAGTAATCGTTCAGTTCGTCAAGTGGAATGTCAGGAGTTGTCTGTCTCTGTTGATGTTTTCCTATTCCCAGAGCTCTAAGTTGGTCCCATGCGCGATTAGAGTTTAAGTTGTTAGCTAAATTCCGAAAATATATACATTAAAAAAAATTCTGATTAACTGCTTTGTGCGATTTCTTAAGATGCGGTTATATTCGAAGTCTGTGTCATCTAGGGTTTGTTTATAATGTCGAAATAACGAGTCACGGTGGGCCATCATTCTCTTGCCTTTATCACCTAGACATGGACAAGAAGGACGAGAAACCTGTATTCGACACGTGTGTGTGTATATCTTTGCCGCATTATTTGTATAAAGTGTCACTTCTTTATTGCTTATCACATGACCATTATTATAATAACATTACCGTATTTATTCTAAACCAGAATATTGCATCCTTACTCAAACTGTTTTATTCTTGCATTCATTTAACTTGTACTCGGAATATATGAAATGCTGCAGTTATGTTGGGATGGGAGTAACAGAGGTAGCCAGGGAACGGGGGGTTGTCGTCCAAGGAGTCCAGACACCCCACGAGTTTTAACGAATGCCCTTTTATTGAGCATTCTATACATAATGTACATTAATATTAGCTTCCTGAGTCCGACTCATTGGCTGAATGATCAGTGTTGAGGCCATCAGTTCAGGCGGTCCCGGGTTCGATTCCTGGCTGATTAATTCTTCTGGATGGGGACTGGGTGTTTGTCCCAACACATTCATATTCAGACAACATACTACACTACCAACCACCAAAGAAACACACAACACTGATTACATCCCTCTATATAGGGTTGGCGTCGGGAAGGATATCCGGCGGTAAAACAGGGCCAAATCCACATGTGCGACATAGTTCGCACCCGCGACCCCACAGATGTGGGAAAAGCGGGGGAAGAAGAAGAAAAGAAGAAAATTACTATTAGCTTCCGGAATCCGCACGAATCCACCACTCTTACTTGGATCCAAGGACACTCATTTCCTTTTTCGGTATTCTAAACCACCTAAACTATGGAAGTTTGGACACCTATCAAAATAAAATTCTGGATGAATGCCCCCCCCCCAAACTGAAATCCTGGCTACGCTACTGCTCCTTATATTCGGTTTGGGGGCTTCCACGTCATCATATAACGTTATCCCTTGAGGCTGGTTATCTCATGAATCCCTCGACGGATTTCCTTGAGATTCACAATTTGAGACGTTTATTTTATTCTCTTCAAAATGTCGTATCGCTTAAGTCGCTTGGATAATTTTTAGAGAAGTTTTGATTTTTTTCAATAGAATGTTCGCGAAGGTGTGACGTTCATATCCAGAACATACCAGGTCAGGCAGGCTACACGTGGCGCGTCAGGCGGGTAGTCTATCCTGCTCCTGCAGCTACGTCACACACACAGCTGTCCCCGGCTTGCCTGCTCGTTCCTCCGAACGTAAACAAACCAAGTTCGCTCTAAATATCTTGCGTGATGACTGAATACAATGTATCAAAAAATACGCATGTGCAGGTCGTAACCGGTACAGTATATAGGGACGTTTTCGTAAATAAATTTTTGAAAATATAATACGCTCACAGATATGTGCGTAACATACATCAAATTAATCGGGAAAAAAAGTTCTACTCATATCAACCGCTTAAACAAACTTTAGTGTAGTATACAGTGCTGAAAGAAGCGAGCGAAATCTATAAGGCACTGACCTTGTGCACCAGCTGACTACGTTGTTGGAGGGAAGTGAACGGTGTTGATGCCAGTATGGGTGCTGTAGAGAAAGTGGTTTTTTTTTTAAATTGCCTCTCGACCAGGAAGGAAACTGCTGTGTATGTAGTGCAGCTAGCATCAAATCTGGTGGAAAAAGAAAAAATCTACTTTTATTTGCTCAAAGTGCAAAAAGGGATTGTAACCTTTATGCTACCCTCTGCACAAATGTTAAAAGTTATTGGCACGTATATATTTGTGCCTATATACATCTATGAACTGTAAAAAGTAAAGTGTAATTTAAAAAATTTAATATGTTATTTTCATGAACAGTGACATTTTTGTGGGTTTTCTTATTATTTATTTTTACGGAGCTCGATAGCTGCAGTCGCTTAAGTGCGGCCAGTACCCAGTATTCGGGAGATAGTGGGTTCGAACCCCACTGTCGGCAGCCCTGGAGATAGTTTTCCGTGGTTTCCCATTTTCACACTAGGCAAGTACTGGGGCTGTACCTTAACTAAGGCCACGGCCGCCTCCCTCCCACTTCTAGACCTTTCCTCTCCTATCGCCGCCATAAGACCTCTCTGTGTCGGTGTGACTTAAAGCAACTTGTAAAAAAGATATTTATTATCGCTATTTTGAACATATGAAAATTTGTGCCGAGAAATACAATTTGTGGTTTATGTTTAATCTTCAATAACTATGTTTTTTTTTCAAATAAACTTTTGAAATTTAGCAGTTTTGTTAATTTTTACAAGTTCTTTTAAATGGTATGGATGGTTGGAGGCCAGCTATTATTTTGTATTTGAAATTATTGAAGAAATATGAAAAAATAAGAAACTTTCTTATTTAGTCAGTAGATTCTGGAAAATTACATATATTTTTGCATTACTATTTACATTTGGCATTTAGTAACTTTTAGAGTATGTATTTACAAATATAACAACAGAATCAATTTGGACAGTAAATAAGTATGCATATTTTAGTAAAATACTACAAAAAGCAATAATGTCAAAATGTCTGGGTGCGAAAGGGTAAAATTGCAGGCTTTTTTTTTGCTTGTTAGAAAATTTTAATTAAAAATCATGACAATTGGCTTGTGTTGGTCACTCTGGAGATTAAGGAGCAGTTGTTTGGCCCTCAGCGAACATACGTTATTCTAATACACTTTCAGTTTTATTTCAATGGACACAGATTCAAGGGGAAGAATGTACACTGCATTCTACTCCTGGAAAACGTTGCATCAATGTGTGTGTTAAACAAGAATCGAGCCACAAGCTGAATTTGAGATAGGATGCGGAGTCATTAGAAGGGGAGAACATTCTGCAGGACCAAAGTTATGAACCTCAGAATGTTCTTGGTGGAGTGACGGAGGATGAAATATTTGGTGTGGGTAGGTCAAAGGGGATAATAGGATGAATTGATTCAGGTTGGGCAGGACTGGGTTCGGGCTTGGCCTTACATTTTTCACATAAGGTTGACTGATCCTCTTTACATGTGTTACATTTGGCAGTAGCCCTATTTGAACAAGTAGCAGATATATGAGAGCCGCTGCAGATAGCACATACCTGTTCGCTAAATCGTGGCTGACTTAGAAGGTGGTTGTAACCTTGGCATAATTCACAACTTTGATATTCTAGGGGTCATGATCTAGAAGACACCGCGCTATGCATCAGGAGTAAATCAGGGCTCCAACCCACAGCAATTGGTCCAGTGTTGTTGTATTCCTGAAAAAGGTCCGCAGCAGTGTTGTTGGGCCATTGGCTTTGCGGATCTGGATGGCCTTGAATATCTGAAGTCAATGCTGCTGCAGCTGGGCCAGAACTTCATCTTCTGTGTAGCTTCTATCCAGACCATAAGCTACTACATATAAGGTCAATGCTGATTGCATCGAAGGTGGGTTGTGCTGTGGCTACTGGACGAAGTTTTAAGCCATGGCCTGCTTGACAAAATGGGCCAATCCAATGCTATTAACTAGGAAAGAGTAGAATGGCCTGGACGTCTTCAAATTATACCTGTCTTTGCTCCTCTGAATTTCTAGATTATACTCTTCGTGGGCATTTGGCAGATATCTTATAATGATAGTCTATATGACCTTCGGGTGGTGCAAGTTGGGGTCAACTTACTTGGGCAGATTGTTCAATGCTTTCGGCCATCCGGCCTGTGTAAACCACGGTCCTCCGTTCTCCTCGCTGACGTGTGGGATTGCTCATCCGTAGGGGTAGTAGGCGATGTTGGTCATTCCGGAGTCGTAGGCTCGTTGTTTGCCATGGTAGAATTTTCTGCTCGGATATCTTGAGTTTACTGGCACACATTCCCCTCAGTAAGTATCGCAAGTCAATTTTGTAATACTATTTGCCATAATGGAGCACTTGATGAAGAGGATAAAGAGATATTGTCTACATGAAGTGATGCATGAACATTTGTGTTCTTACATTTTGGTGATTGATTCATTTCCGTTATTTGCATTTACTATTTACATTTTTCAACATCTAGTTTCAGCTTATTGAAAAGTTATTTATTATACAGGTACTGGACATAGCATTTGATCTTAGAGGCAGACGTTTAGCCACAGGCAGTTCTGATTGTTCTGCCCAGGTCTGGGATGTCTACACCAGTTTCAGTGCACTAGCCACCATGGAAGGACATGTAGGTGAAGTATCTAAGGTATAATTTCAATTCTGTTACTAATATAAAATTAAATCATTTGTATTTTTCATCAGTCATCTGCATTTCATGCAAATACATGTTTCTTGACCCCGCCATTCTACAATTCTGCACTACAACTACACTTCTTGAAAGGGCTTATTTACACCCGTTCTTGATGTAGAACATTCAAATTTAGCAACAGCAGCAACGGATTCCAGTAAGTTGCTGGGGGAGGGGATATTTGATGCACATTCAGAAATTGATACTGTTACTATGTGTACTGAAATTTGGCGCTTGTAAATATTTCTACAAAAACGAACTACTGGGAAAATTATTTTTACTGGACATAATGACTTCCCAACACATTTAAACGTAGAGGAATTAATCATAAATATATATTCCCATCGCAATGTGGATAATTTACGTAAAACACAAAAGAATTGGCTGGGCACAACTGCAGCACGGTTACACAGTGAATATATCGTGAAACAAACATCTACAGTGGTGCGACATAAATGAAAAAATCCAGACTGCTTGCTTGATGTTACGTACCTACTAAAATAAAAGCAAATATGACAGGAAATCACGGCAAGGTTGAACATTACTTTGGAAAAAATACAACCGCAATCTCTCTATTTACATACGGTATATTAAAACAAACCAACATAATATATATAACTTTAACTTCTCCACAATCATATATGTATATTACAGAGTTAAAGCTGGCTGTTTCGATAATCCTCAAGTAAATGAGTAAATGGGCGCTGGAAACCCGCCACCATCACCAAAACACTCATTCCTGGAATACGGTTTGTTTTACCGCATATAACCTGATATTTACAGTGTTTCCTGCTTTCTTCTCTTACTAACACAGATATCTGCTGAATTAAAGTCACTCGTGTAGATAGCCTCCCGCATAACTTACATTACATCCATAGACGATATTCACTTTAACCAAATACAGTAGAGACAATATGCGACACTTACGGATTTAGCCTCGTTGAAATGGGAGACAATTCGACGGTGGCGCTCCTAGTGACTTGACCTGAAAAGTCGCGCTAAATTCAATTATCAATGGAAATGCATATACGTAAATGGATAAATAAATTACGTCTAGAAAGAAAGTATTATTGCTAAAGCAATTCTGGATAAATGACTGAAGAAATATTTAAAAGGTCATTATTTAAAAACTGAAATTAGATATATAAACAAGATGTGAAATGGGTTGATCTTTCATTTGTGCATTACTTTTTTGCTTTAGCATACCTGCCTGAACTTTTACGGTTAGATTAGTCTTTATTCTCATTTAAAAACATCGTATCATCACATTAAGGCACTTGTCAATAAAAATATCGGCACATTCCTTACACACATGATGCAATGAATTAACATTTAAAAGCTAGACAACTTTCCTCTCAACATGTAGCCTACTACCAGAAAGAAAATCTATAAAATCCCTGCTTTAATCTGAGAAGAGGGATAAAAGAAAGAAAAGTATGAAAATGTTGTCGATAGTGATGCTTTGAGGAATATTTACGGACAATTAGAGTAAAAATGTAACATACCCTTGGCTGTATAGTCGAGGATTTTTAAAGTCGCTGGCCTGGAAATGATCTGAACAGATCTTATAATTCTTATACAAGCGTAACGTCCCTTCTTTCTTGTACACCTTATCCAAATCACTTCTGTGACATTTCAAAACTCACAGATCACACCTACAACAACACATCGGCATTGAAGGTTAATTGCTGCACTATGCAATAAAATATGTTGGGGCCGATGACCTTCGATTTTAGGCCCCTTTAAACAACAAGCATCATCATCATCAATAAAATATGCGTATTATATTTTAAGCCAGTTAAAATATGGTTCGAGCAGGTCAGAAGATTATGAAGTACTATAAAAATCTCTTTGTCACTGGAAGAATATATATGCAACACAATATTACTTACATTTTCTTGTTACGAGCGCAGCGAAAGAAAGACCGCGCATTCTTCTCTACTTCATAGTTACTGCAGCCAAACACAGCACATACCTTTCCCCTCATGTTGAGAGGAGATACCAAGGAATGACACACACTACTATTTAATTGTCAACTCACTGAAAACTCATAAATAACACCAAAAACTTCACACACAAATACACGCGCTCTTATGACAGAATCAGTAGTTTTCAGGTCTACCCGCTAGAGAGAGCTCTAATAGCTGTCCCTCGATATCTCGCTGAGTGTCGCGTATTGTCTCTACTGTATTTGCTTTAACCTCAAAATGAAAAATAACGTCCATACTTATCGCATGATATGAACTTTTCCAAACAAAATAATAGTGTCCATGAATGCAAAAGTATACTACGAGTACAATATGAAAATGTTAGCATGACTATGTCAACGTGTCAAGGAACAATATTTCCGTGTTTTTAAGACTCAAAGCATCTAAAAGTCTATTTTTCCTTGTGAGTTTTCAATATATATATATCACCCAGCTCTACGCTACATAGCCTTTCCAAAATTCGCTGTAATACCAGTTCTACATTGACATTCTACTGAGAATCATTTATCTGTGGAGCATAATATGAATATTTGAGAAGATCTTACTTCCTATTGGTTGATATAAAATCGTACACAATTGAATGGCACTACCTCTCCATAATACATTGGTTACTATCTGCGCACTTTTTAGCGATAGATTTACACCCTAGTGCTGAAGCGGTCGACCTCGGCAATCTTCGATATTCGTACTGGCAATCTTTGAAACACAAACTATGAATCGCTTATGCATCGCTGTGCGACGTCTGGCGTACACTTTACGTACTAGTATTGTTGTTATTTACACAGCAAAGCCAAACTATAGAATTCACACTAGGAATAAGATTCGCTTCCAGAAATGTTATATAATGTGTGTGTAACACAGTTGTTGGCTTAAAATAACAAAGGTTTAGAAAATTCATATCGATCGATCATATTATCGATTCAATTCAGATATCATTTCCATTCAGTTGGCAGTACTAAGGGCATCGGAAGAGCTCCCTCCTTACTCCTCAAACCAGTACACAATTCTATCGCTAAAAAGTGCGCAGATAGCATATATTGTTTCTATAGAACTTATACTTAATGAATGTAATTATTATTTGGTGTCAACTTATAGCTATTATCGGACACATGTTCCAATAAATGCCAATTATGTCATAATAAACCTTATAACCAGTGTAAGTGCTAATTTTTACACTTGTGGATACTTCATTGAAATTACTGTATTTGATAAGGTTCTGTTTTGCTGTAAAGCTGAAGATATATTTTCTCTTGTTGTCTGGGGATTATTATTTGATCTTCAGATGGTCTTTCGAGAGTTTCCCTAGTTGCCATCTCAGTGTCTCACTTGCTAATAGTAGCAGATCTGAATATTGCATACTAATTTGCCAAGAATGTCCTTGTTGATCCAAAATTGCCGGATTGATGTTAATATGACATTATAAATTGCAGGTTTGATATTCTGGTGAGCAGAATACACATGATCTACTTTATCTTTACAGTACCACATTCTTCCATAAACTAAAATAAACCTCTTTGCACATTTGGGTACAATTCATGAAATCACTTGTGTAATTCCTGTATATTTTTAGGAATAAGTATTTAGAATCATAGGCCTTCATTGACATTTCGGTTCATGGCATGCATTTGTCTGAATTTCATCACTTCCATAAAATCTCATAATTATTTTAATTTTTACAATGCTTCAGTATTACTGCAATTTCCATGAGGAAATCAAAAAATTATTCTGTTTTAGAAATTATCCTGACTGTCTTACTATGTTAACCAGTCCCAAAGTGTAAGGGTAGTGTGCCTACTTCTTACCCAGAAGCCCCGGGTTCTATTCCCAGCTAGATCAAGAATTTTTACCTGAATCTCAGGGCTAGTATGAGGTCCGCTCAGTCTTTGTGATTAAAATTGAGGAGCTATCTGATGGTGAGATGGCGGCTGTAGTTTAGAAAGCCAAGAGTAATGGCTGAGAGGATTCGTCATGCCGACCACATGACACGTCATAATCTGCAGGCCTTCGCGCTGAGCAACGGTCGCTTGGTAGGCCATGACCCGTCAGGACTATTGTGCCATGGTGTTTGATTTGGTCTTATCAGTTTCTTAGAGGATTTTTCTGTAGTCCATAGTTTGAAAAAGATGTGAGGAAAATTGCCATTTATTTCCTGTCGTTAATTTAAAATGTATTTTTCTGAAGTTTTAAAGGGATTCTTTCTTCTGACTCAACATCCATTTCTATTGGAAGAGCTGTCCCATTTATGTGGTTACCCCAAAAATGATCATTCCCTATTTTAACGTCTAAGCACTTGCAGTGATCCCCATGGGGTACTTCCACTCCATAAACATAGTAATTAAAACTGAGAGGACTTTTTTGTAACTGTGCATAACCTTGACCCCATGTGAAGAAGTCAATTTTGCAATTATGGCATTATTTATGCCCACATTAGAGGTTTATGTATTTGTTAATATATTATAAGTATTATTTGTTTCATTGTAAGAAAACCATGTCAGATCGGTGATGTTCTGTGGCACCAAATGTCAGGAATCTTTATTAGGCAAGAGAGCTGAAAATAAAAAACCATTGGATAAGAGATTTTTTGTCCAAAATAACACAGATTACCACACAGTTTTAAGGGTGTTGGTAAAACAATGTTTAGCATCAGTATTTGTGACTTCCCCTTTCGGAGAACAATCATCGAACGAGAAATGCAACCATTCAAGCTAAGGGCGCCAATCTTTAAGTTGAGGACTTAAAGATAAAAATTTATAATCAAGCTTGGACGGACTCTTATCACAGGGGTGGAGTGATAGTGCACTAATCATTAAGCAGGAGAATTAGAAATCAAAAGGCTAATTAAGGCAGATTGATTAAAGTGAACTAGAAAAATACTATTTATTATATTGAATATAAATGACGACGGTTTAACGAGAACTGAATTTAAAATAGAAAATGAATTTAACAAAAAATTGAATGACTCTACTTCGCGAAAACTTGCAATATCTTTAACTCGCTTGCTCACCATGTAGTCTTGTTCTGCTGGTCCTTGGAAAGCTTCCATCCTTGTAGCTGGAACATCACCGGTCGTCTTTGAGATCTCTTCATCTGCAGCTAAGTACCATTCCTGCCTTACAAATTGCACCCACCACTAATTGGAAGATGACTTCAAAACTAACACTCCTTATTATGCTTTATCCCATAGATTGGAGATAAGCCCTATGTCACAGTTAGAAGAACCACCTTGGGTTATATGGAGAGGATACTCAATTAAGAATCCTTCCAACTTTACTGATAATGTTCTCTGAAGTTTCATTTCTATCTAGATTAAAACTATCTATTGACTTAGACTGGTTCAAACCGGTCTTATAGCCGTGCTGTACGTACTTCCTCATGAGAGTGGCTATACCCCTCATTCAGAATTTCTAAGTATCGAGACGCAGAATCAAGTAGAAAATCAAGTAGAAGCTGTAGAATAACTCGTAGAATAATGTAGAGAGCGAATAAGTCAGCAGAATAAGTCATGCCACGAGCTCCAACACGCTCTTTTATAACCTTCTCTCGCGCTAATTACAGGTCGCTTACACGTGGTCCAATCAGATGACACCTCTCTCCCCACTCCAGATATTAGAGTTGACGGGTCTTAACCATGATATTAACTGTTCTTCTATTAGTCCTTTCACTCAGTATCCATGGCAACATGACGCTCCTTTGAAAATATAGGCGGTGATCAGTTTGAATAATTCTGGTCGAAATACGGTAGAATCGTTACAACGCTTGAACACGTGCTCGCTTTTCCCAGAACTTGATGTCTAAATTTGTCCTTCCTTCTTCCTCGGTGATGTGGCAAGATAGAGGAAATCTACTGCAAGTTAATTTTAAACGAATGTCGCAAGAATCTAAGTGAATATTAGGATATTCAGCCCTCGTTTACAAGTCGTAGTTACAAAGTAATGAAATGATAGTGAGCAAATGATTAAACATGAATTATAATACAATTACATACCAAAATAAATATCATGACGTTAAATTCCTGAATTAATTACACATAATAAAATTAACATAATTACCCTGTAACGTCTGGAACGTTACATACGCCCCCATGAGTTCTTAACAAATATCACATGAGTTGAGAACTCACACACTTACTCCCACATTGACTTGAAATACCTCTATTACCTGCCCATTACGAGCCACAGTATTTTCATACAATTAATTATATCTCACTCTTTCCATATCTCTCTTAGACTGCTTACCATTGCGAATGTCTGTTATTTCAGTTCATCTTGAGGTTTAGATGCTAAATTATGCCCAACACAAGCAACTTTCCATTTTTGTAAAAAAACAAGATTATCCTAGAGAATATAACATAATATATATACAATTCAGATTACAAACTCTGCCGAGTGTCTATTTGTCCTTTTACTCCCCATCTTTCCGACATTCTTTGCTAGATAGCAGTAACACGTTCTCTTCCAATCTTTTACATTAAAACCATGGAAAACTAATGATACAAACAATTTACACTTTTATCACTCTTTCGAATGTTTCAACCTTATCTTGAAGCAGGATGCAATACACTTCACATGAATACACACGTGATTTAAGCTCACGGTAAAATTATTGCAAGTTAGAAATGCACATACGGGAAAATTAATTATTTGCCGTCGTCAGCTTTAATTAGCCTTCTGTAACATCTCAGAAAACAAATATATAAAATTTCATGGCCTCACATACGGAAAACAGATGATCTATCGTCAATGAACGAGCGTAAATCTACCGCCACACAAACACCTCCCTTGTTTACAAACACAACTAGGAAATACCACCACAATTGAGACGTAAACTCATTCCGCTCGTAGTCTGACATAACAAGTAGCAACTTCCCCGAGTTACTGACCTATATCTCACAATCCGGTTCAGCCACCTCACACGACAGGTATCTCCGTAAACTACTAATGTTATATGAACCATTCATTACGCTCTCGCCATCCGCTAACTTGTAAGCACAGGGTCCTAGTTTTCTATGTACTTTATAAGGGCCTTGATATAAAAGAAAAAATTTCTTTGTTACCTTATCCTCACTATTTGACAACATTGGAACTCTCACCAAAACCATATCACCTACCTCAAAGTTATCCAGTACCTTACGTTTCTGCTGCCTTTTACGTTTATCTCCAGATTTAATCAGGTTCTCCCGTGCCAGTCGGACGTAAAATTCAGCATTACGAGGTGGTTCCTCAGGCAAACCTAACACTCTCACTACGCTCTCGCATTCAATACACAGACGTATTGATCCATCAGACTTAGGCACGACAATTAAGGGATTAACATATTGACTGTTTGATAATTCAATCACATCGTCTGCTAACATAGTTTGAATTTGATCCTCTACTACGGCTTTGGCATATTTGTGTGGTATCGGATACCGCGGTCCGCTGAATGGAGTCTTATCCAGCACAGAAAAAGAATGTTCATACAGATGGGTAACACCAGGTTTCTCGGAGAAAATCTCCACGTGTTCACATAACACTTCATATAACTTGTCCTTCTGGACTTCATTCAACTGATTTCTACTTACGGCTTCTTTCAAGCCACATATTTTATCCTCATTAATCCACAACTGGCACAACTTCAGGCCCTCACTAGCCTCTTCATTTACTTTAGAAACCTCTCTCATTCTCCACACTGTACTAACTTCCGTTTTCCTCTGAATTTCCTCCTCAAACTTGACCTTGATATCCTCATTATTCCACCTCAAATTTAGCACTAGATCATTGTAATTTAACTGAGCCAATTTTAACGTTAACCAGTCAGATCCCAAGATAAGATCAAATATCAAATGCGGAATTACCAAACATATCTGAACGCTAATAGAATTATTAATGCAGATCGGGACAACTACTTGTTTACAAATTTGCTTAGACTTCTTTCCAACAGCCGTAATGATGAAAGTAGACTTAACAGGCATTTCCTCCAACTGAATACCCTGTTTCACTAATGACTCATACCACTGAGAACTAATACATGATATTTGGCTACCAGAATCAATCAAAACTTTAACCCACGCCCCCCAGACTTTCAATTTAACAACGGGATTGACTACTTTATTACTTGAATCTCCATTGTTCTGCTCGGGTTCATACAACAAATCGTCTCTAACATCTAGGTCATATGGTAACACTTTCATGGCAAGACACTTCGCTACCTTCGTACTAGGCTGAAATTCTGACCTAACATTACAGCCTCTAGTTAGTTTAAAGGTTCCCTTTGTGTATTGACGTTGGACTCATTAGTACATTGCTCTGGCCTCCGTTGGGAATTTCCTGTCCTATATTCAGGTGCTCCGCTCCTGCTGTTCTGCTGAGGTCTGAACTGATTGCGAGCTTCGTGATTCTGTATTCTACCGTTATGTCTCATTCCGTTGTGATGACTAAAATTCTGAATATTCTCCGTTCTACTCCTAAGGTTACCTAAAGCATCAAAACTGCCTAGTAGGTTCTCCATCTCCTGAATAGTTCCAACTTTTTGCATGCAGGCCGCTTCTCTCACCCTGTCCGGAAAATGTCTTAAAAGTAGTCTTACTACATCAGACCCCTCGGTTATACCATCTAAGTTCTGACAAATCATGACATGTGCCAGGAAGTACTCGGTCATAGTAACTCCTTCATGCTGTTTGTACCTCCCAAATACCACCCTTTCTCTCTCCCGAGCTTGTATCGCTTCATTCCAGAATTTCTCTCTAAACTTATTTCTGAATTCTTTCAGGTTCGTCATCGTCTGCCTATATACCATGAACCAAGGCCGAGTTTCTCCTACAAAAGCATGGTCAATATTCTCCATAACGTCTTCCCAGTCCATAGACCCTTCCTCTAGACGCTTTTCAAATCGTTTTTCTATCATCTTAAGGAAATCTAGCGGGTTCGTTTGTTTCCCATTAAATTTAGGTAGTTCAATTTCCCTAATGTAGCTATTTCCTAGACATTGCCTTCCCATGAAACCCTGTTTATCCTTTGCCACCTGTTTTAACTTATTTTCTGCTTTCTCCATCCGGCATTCTACATCTCTGTCTCTCCTATCAATTTCTCTCTCCAAATTAACCTGCTTCTCTTTCAATGTCCTAATTTCAATCTTATTCTCTTCAGCTATCGCAAACCTTTCTTCACTTGCCCGGGTCTCATCTTCTATTCTAAGCTTTACCGTGTCAATCTCTTGTTGGACGTGGTCTTTGAATATCCGTATTTCCCCTCTTTGAATCTCAACTCTCTTATCAATACTAGTGACCTGCCTCATTACTTCCTCCCTAGTAGAGTTGTTTTCCTTCCCCATTAATTCCAGGAATTCACTTCTCTGCTCCGCAAACTTTTCTTCTACCTCTTTCCCTTGCCGTACATATTCCCTTTCCTGGTCCTCTAATCGCTTATTAAAATGTTCATTTTTTACCACCAGATCGCGTAACTGCCTACTGTGTTCGTCCATTCTCCGATTCGCTTCCTCCTTATTTTCCCTCATCTCCCTGCTTAATTCAGCTTTAGTTTGCTCTAACTGTTCTTTAAGTTCATATTTAATATTCTCAATTTTAGTGTTAGTTTGTTCTAATTCACTTTTAAGCTCAGATTTAGTTTGTTCCAATTCATTTTTAAGCTCAGATTTAGTTTGTTCTACATCTGTTTTAATTTGTTCCAATTCATTTTTTATTTCCGATTTACTGTCCTCTATCTTACTTAACATTAATTGCATCATTCCCATTAACTGATCATTATTATTACTTTCATTGTTAGTGTTTACTTCCGCTTCGCCCCCCATCCTACTATCATCTGACTCCATACTGACTTCTTTCTGCTTGCCTTCACTCTCCATACTACTTACACTTCTATCTTCAATTTCCTCTACTAGACTACACAACTCTTCCTCTGAACTCAATACATTATTGCCTTTTATCGCCCGTCCACTGCGCAACATTCTCTCCTCTTTCGTTTGATCAGCCATGACCCTTCCCACAATCAAACACTCCTAATGAAACGTGGATATCCAAATTTTGCCCATAATACTAATTCTGATATCGTTACTGTTATTAACTGCTCCGTACTTAATGATTTTCTCGCCACACGTTGGAGCGGCATTTATGTGACTTCCCCTCTCGGAGAACAATCATCGAACGAGAAATGCAACCATTCAAGCTAAGGGCGCCAATCTTTAAGTTGAGGACTTAAAGATAAAAATTTATAATCAAGCTTGGACGGACTCTTATCACAGGGGTGCACTAATCATTAAGCAGGAGAATTAGAAATCAAAAGGCTAATTAAGGCAGACTGATTAAAGTGAACTAGAAAAATACTATTTATTATATTGAATATAAATGACGACGGTTTAACGAGAACTGAATTTAAAATAGAAAATGAATTTAACAAAAAATTGAATGACTCTACTTCGCGAAAACTTGCAATATCTTTAACTCGCTTGCTCACCATGTAGTCTTGTTCTGCTGGTCCTTGGAAAGCTTCCATCCTTGTAGCTGGAACATCACCGGTCGTCTTTGAGATCTCTTCATCTGCAGCTAAGTACCATTCCTGCCTTGCAAATTGCACCCACCACTAATTGGAAGATGACTTCAAAACTAACACTCCCTATTATGCTTTATCCCATATATTGGAGATAAGCCCTAAGTCATAGTTAGAAGAACCACCTTGGGTTATATGGAGAGGATACTCAATTAAGAATCCTTCCAACTTTACTGAAAATGTTCTCTGAAGTTTCATTTCTATCTAGATTAATACTACCTATTGACTTAGACTGGTTCAAACCGGTCTTGTAGCCGAGCTGTACGTACTTCCTGATGAGAGTGACTATACACCCCTCATTCAGAATTTCTAAGTATCGAGACGAAGAATCAAGTAGAGAATCAAGTAGAATAATGTAGAATAATATCGATCAGAATCACGTAGGAGTCTCGTAGAAGATCCGTAGAAGACTCGTAGAAGATCCGTAGAAGATAAAGCCAAGAGCTCCAACACGCCCTTTTATAACCTTCTCTGGCTCTAATTACAGGTCGCTACACGTGGTCCAATCAGATGACACGTCTCTCCCCACTCTAGATATTAGAGTTGACGGGTCTTAACCATGATATTAACTGTTCTTCTATTAGTCCTTTCACTCAGTATCCATGGCAACATGACGCTCCTTTGAAAATATAGGCGGTGATCAGTTTGAATAATTCTGGTCGAAATACGGTAGCATCGTTACAACGCTTGAACACGTGCTCGCTTTTCTCAGAACTTGATGTCTAAATTTGTCCTTCCTTCTTCCTCGGTGATGTGGCAAGATAGAGGAAATCTACTGCAAGTTAATTTTAAACGAATGTCGCAAGAATCTAAGTGAATATTAGGATATTCAGCCCTCGTTTACAAGTCGTAGTTACAAAGTAATGAAATGATAGTGAGCAAATGATTAAACATGAATTATAATACAATTACATACCAAAATAAATATCATGACGTTAAATTCCTGAATTAATTACACATAATAAAATTAACATAATTACCCTGTAACGTCTGGAACGTTACATATTTTGAAAATGGCATGCCACATGTGATGAGAATTCACTGTAGTGATTAGCTTGCATGGAGGAAAATGCAAGGGTACGGGGTGATGGCTGGTGGGTGACTAGAAAATTTTATTTAATGGCTGGTTCACCAGGAGTGCGAGGATCTTTATCTTAACTGGGACATCTGATTGACTTTGATGTGACTGTGACATCTACTGAATTGTGCTGTGAAGTGCTAGGTGTGTTCACTTCATACTGTGGTTATGTATTGGCCATGGTCTCAAAACATGAACTTAAATTCAAGGTAGTGTTTGCTACGTTATCGTCGAATGTGACGCGGCATGAGGGACTCGTACGAAAATTGCTTAATAAGAGGGTCACACAAGACAAGAAATTATACAGAAAAACTAAAGTTGATGAATTTGAGACTTACCTTAAATCAAAATTCAGTTTTTGGAAAATTGAAGGGAGTAATGTGGATACACTTTGGGCTAAATTTAAAGGAATCATTTGGGAAGGAGAGAAGAGAATTGCACAGGGTAGTATAATCGGTCCGTTACTTTTCTTAATATACCGTACGAAAATGATTTAGGGAACAATATAACATCAAAAATAAGATTGTATGCAGATGACATATTTGTTTATAGGGAAAAGAAATACCATTGAGGATTGTTCAGAATTACAAAGGGACCTTGAGAGTATCCAACAATAGGTTGAAGAGAATAACATGAAGGTTAATGGAGGCAAATCAACTGTTACAACATTTACAAACAGGAGTTTTAAAACTGAATTTGAATATACTTTGGATGGGGTAGTTATCCCAAAAGATGGCAAGTGCAAATACTTAGGTGTAAAATTTGAAAATAATTTGCACTGGAAGGGTCATGTGGATGACATTGTTGGGAAAGCATACAGATCATTACATGTCATAATGAGGCTACTTAAAGGATGCAACAAAGAATTAAAAGAGAAAAGTTACTTAATTATGGTTCGTCCATTATTGGAATATGCAAAGAGTGTTTGGGATCCTCACCAAGATTACCTAACAAAATAAATAGATAGTGTGCAGAGGAAAGCAGCAAGATTTGTAACAGGGGATTTCAGGAGAAAGAGTTGTGTAACAGAAATGTAAAAGGAACTAGGGTGGGAAACTTTAAGTAAGAGAAGGGAGAAAACTAGATTTACAATATTCTATAGAGAATATACAGGAGAAGAAACATGGGGAGATATCCGTGAGAGGCTTCAGTTGGAAAATAATTATATCGGCAAGACTGAGCACAAATATAAAATTAGAAGGAATTTTAGCCGAAGCGATTGGGGTAAATTTTCATTCATTGGGAAGGGTGTGAAGGAGCGGAACAGTTTACCAGGGGTAGTGTTTGATCCTTTTCCAAAATCTGTACAGATATTCAAAAAGAGAATAAACAGCAACAGAGAAAGTAAATGAAATGTTAGAGGGCATTCGACCAGTGCAGGTTAATGTAAATAAAAAATGTGTGTGAATAAATTAATTCCATCCCCTGGTCTAAGGAGTTTGGACAGCCAAAGTAGGGGACTGCCTGTAGGGGTGAAGTACAGTGGGGAATTCGAGGTCCCTGGGACCGCTACGGTAGCTGTGAAGGCCCTTCAGGAACTCTGATAAGTGATGGTAAAAGGGGCTCTGGTTAAGACGCAGCAGGTCGTTATGCTACTTAGGTTCCATAATGGGTAAAGAAAAGAAAGAGTAAATAAATGCAATGTAAATTTTAATCTTATACCAGTTGTACAGTATCATTTGAAGTAATTCCACATACTGTATATCAGTTGACTATATTTGTAAGTAGTACAGGAGATATTATAAGTAGAATTTTGTAAACAATGTAAATTTATTAAGGATGAGCTTTGTGTTTAATAGAAAAAATTGTTAGCGTAAATTATATAATATTGTATTATAGGAAAATTTTATTCTCTTGTTAATTTAATATTTAGTGCTTGACAATAACGTATTTTAGTGTACCATTTGCCACCGAGGTAGACACCTCATTTGCAAATAAAGAGATTTTGATTTGATTTGATTTGATTTGATTTGATTTGATTTGATTTGATTTGATTTGATTTGATTTGATTTGATTTGATTTGATTTGATTTGATTTGATTTGATTTGATTTGATTTGATTTGATTTGATTTGATTTGATTTGATTTGATTTGATTTGATTTGATTTGACCTCGAGTTCGAGTGGATTTTGAAAGAGCACACTCATTACTTTACGGCTACTCGGAAAAGTGTGAATTCAATACACGTTAGAAGTATTGATATGTACAGTTTTCCACCAAGTGGTCATGGTTGTATATAGGTATGAGTTCATATAAACGTCGGAAGAAAAATATATTAATGTCCTGTGTATCATTTTTATGGCATGGTTTTATTCCTGTGTTCTGTAACAGGTTATTTGGTAGCGGTTAGTGATCCAGCATTGCTCAATAGCCAGATTGTGTACATATCAGTGCTACGAAGATGGTAAATAATTTTGTAAATCATGAACAGTGTAATTTAGCGTACGTTCTGTGAAGAGAATGGAAAAAATCCTAATGTGATACTTTCCTAGCAAAATCGTTGCACCAGCCACTTTAATTTTAGTGATATATTTTTTAAATTCAGTGATTATTTTCTATAGTGTTGGAAGAGTGAGTATTTGAAATGTTATGTTATGAAGGTGAGTGTTGTATATATATATATATATATATAAAATTAGAGTTTTGTCTGTACATTAGTCAGAATTTGAAAAGAATGGTTTTTCTGTATCGGTCATGTCCATAGTAACAAGGAAATGCACTTTTTACTTTTCCGTAATTTCTGTCTGTCTGTATGTATGTATGTATGTATGTATGTATGTATGTATGTAAGTATGTATACGCATCACTAGAAAACGGCAAAAGAGAACTTAATGAAAATTGGTATGAAAAGTCGGCGAATATGTCGCTACAATCAAGGTCATAAATAATTTTATTCGCACTGATGGAAATGGTAGTTTAGGGGAAGGCCGAAAAGTTAATTTTCAATTATTTATGTTATTAGTGGCCCTATCTTAATAACAATTGGTATGCAAAGTCGGGGAATAAGTCGCTACAATCTAGGCTATAAATAATTTTATTCACGCGGAGTGAAATGGTAGTTTAGGGAAGACCTAAAACTTAATTCTTAAATATATAGATTATTAGTGGTCCTATCTCATTGGAAATTAGTACGCGAAGTCGAAGAATGAGCCACTACAATCTAGACTATAAATAATTTAATTCACCCTGAGTGAAATGGTAGTTTATTGGAAGGCCTAAAATTGAATTCTCAAATATTTGTTATTAGTGGGCGTATCGATAAATACTACATAACCATATATAGAATTAAATTTTCGACCATTTATGTCTTATACATTTAACCGTACCGGCTATGGTAACACAGATATTCATGAATTTCTATTTTTGTTGCTAAGTCCATATCAACGCCGAGTCACGGGAAAATGGATTAACAGAATTTAATGAAAATCGGTATATAGAGTGGGAGAATAAGAAACTACAGTCTAAGCTATAAAAAAATTTTATTCGCCCTGGATGAAACTGTAGTTTAGGGGAAGGCGCCTAAAATGTAATTTTTAAATACCTATGTTATTGGTGCTACCGAAAAGTACTACATAAAAAAAGTTATAGATAATACAATTTCCTATCATTTATGTTTTATTCAGTTTTAACGTACCGACTATGATAAGAGTGGTATTTCAGAATCGGAAGAAAACTAAATGTGAAGGCTTACAATATCGAAACGGCATAACATTGATCAACAATAACATTACATTGACCATTGTTTGTTGTGGTGTCCTTTGTCTCTTATGCTGCCTCTCAACTCCGATAGATGGGATTACTGCTGCGTACCGAGTATAGTAGCCTGACTGAATATTGGCGGGAAATAGCCGGGAAGTTAGAAAACTTTCTTCTTTAACATGACATTCCTTTGGTTCATTCATTTTCTGATACAGCTGGTACGTAGCACACTAGTTCATCATAGTATTCCAGCTGTTCGATCCCTACTCTGACGCGCTGTTTTGAATGAGCAGTGGGCATAGCTACTTAAGACAGAGGCTCACTTAGTACAGTAGTAGTAGTAGTAGTAGTATGCACTGGTCTTGAATAACAATTAGGGCTATTCCAAATTATAGCACCACAATTCACTAAATAACTCATAACTCAACCCTGAAAAGAGCCGCTTCTTTCTCTTCAGTTTTATTAAATTCTACATTCATTTTATTCCAAATTAGTAGTGAAGAGGGGGTTTCTCTTCTGGCTTGGAGGAAAAATTTGCCTCCAAGTCAGATAGATTATCCGCCGCCAGTGTACTCATCGGGTACTCCTAGGAAACAGATTAGTAAAAGGGCATAGATTTTGCCCTGGGATTCGCCATTATTCGACCCCCTCCCCGCCGAAGAGGGACGAAGAAATGTTCACGAATCACGGTAATCTGCGACTTGGTCATTCCAGCTCTGGAACTTTGGACTGTTAGATCGGCAGGTTAGTCCTGTTCGTTAAAAGTGAGAAAATGTCTGGTTTTACATTTGATCGAGTACTTCATATGAAAGCATTGCTTTTAATCGCGAAATTCCTACTGACGTTATTGTAATATATGTTCATTTCAGTTGGGAAAACCACTAAGACAATCTTTCTGATGATATAAAAAGGCAGGCGGAGAGTGAGCTTCTACCATTATAATGAAAACTCACCAACCTGATTGTGACTGATGGTATGTAAGTGGGTCTACCATTACAGTGAGAATTCCCTAACTAAGTCTTTATATGAGAAAAGATGTTTGGTGACATCCCCGTCGCGTTTCTAGGGTAACGTTAAGAGCTATGCAATTTCATACAATCTTGCTCACAACGTGCACACTACCTAACCTAGAATTCTGTATAAGTAGTATGGGGATAATAATGATTGGATGATATATATATATGTGTGTGTGTGTGATGGATTTTAAGATTATATCTATTATTTTCATTCTGTATGTATCGTTTGTGGAGAGAGTAAAACATAGCTAGTATATTCTTATATCGTTTCAGTTCAACAGGTCATCAGGTTAGGTAAGCAAACCAGGATATAGTCAGTCTGTGACCAACCCGGGTAGATATGCTATGTTTAGCCTATGTTGTGTATTATCACATACGTTGGTGCCCAATCAGTTATTTTAAGTATTATCCCATAATAGTATGTTAATCAGGTAAATGTAAATGCATTGGGAAGTACAGTAGATGCTGTTTGGGTGCTACGGCTGTTTAAGATTCGTGTCGTTAATAATAATAATAATAATAATAATAATAATAATAATAATAATAATAATAATAATAATAATAATAATAATAATAATAATAAGTAATAAGTCTTTCTCACGTGCGGTCGAGATTTCTTCTGATGAGGCAGAGCACTGTTATGTGCGAAGCAGATAATCATGTACCGTATATAAGTACGGGCCGTGAAAGCATCAATGGCAAAATTAAGAATAATGTACCTGTGAAAGTTACCCCAGAATGTTTCTGTGTTAAAATGAGTGTTATGAGTCTATTAGTTATAGTAATTTATCAGTGTTTTGAGGATACTTATCAGTTCTTTGTGGAGTATGAATACTAGTGAAGGTAATAATAGTGTTATGAATTTGAGAGGTAGAATAGTGTATAAAGGTAGTATGTCTGTTACTGACCGAGAGAGTGCAAGAAATGAAGTTGAGGAAAGTAGCTCTGACACAAGCATAAGTTTTAACATAGTGAAAATATGTCTGCAGAAAATATGGATGGAATTATTATTGGGTTGGGGTGGTGTAAAGGGGAGAATAATAAGCGGAATGAAAGTAGTATGGGGTAATGATGAGTGTATGAAGTTGTTATTGGAGCAGATGGATAAAATGAGTGATAGTATCAGTAACCGAGGAAAGAGTAGTGGGGAAGATCAAAGTAGTATGGGGATAATAATGATTGGATGAGACTGTTATTTGAGCAGATGGATGATCTATATCGAACAAAACTAGCCCTATGATACACAGTACTGATTAGGTGAAAACATCCTACATTTATATTTGTGAATTGTGGAGTCATCATATGAACTAAACCTGTCACTGCTGTGGGTGAAAGCCTTTGTGAAGGGGTTATTAGAGCACATTTTGTGCGTTATGGGAGTCATAAGAGCTGTGGTAAATATTAAGGGGTTTCAGGGTTTCAAGATTTTTTGAGGAGTAATTGTTTTGGAGGTAATTTGAGTGTGTGGAGGAAGTTTAAGGAAAGTGAGAATGGCAATGTCTATGAGATAACAGGAAGTCTATTCAAACGTATGCTAGGTGGAAGATCTGATGCTGAAAGTACTGTGCATGATGTGAATGACCTGAAAAAAGTATTAATGTAAGATGAGATGCTTGTATATTTTCAGAGGAGGGATGTTTTGAATGTGAAACTTATATATGCGTTCCGATTGAAAGTCTGTACAAGCCAGGTGTGAAAGACTAGAAAGTTAGTTTTCGTGTGAGGTTGGCAACCGGCATTGAGAAGATACTCAAAATATGTCTTCAATTTGTCCAGTGATTTCCTATCATCTACTATGAGATTATCTGTTTCACTCAAAATATTATCCATTCACTTCTCCCCTCCATTTCCAAGATTAACTTGACCTAGCCTTTCCAGGTTATTTCTAAAATCTTCACATGATTTCTTCTTGGATCCTAAAATGATTTGTTTTGCTCATTCCTTTCACCTACTGTGATTACAGTACCCTATCTACAACATTTCTTATTGCTATTTTTGATACATAACACCAGTCAAAAAATTGTTTTTGAGTCTACTATTTAATGCATATTTCCTGACTGCCTATATCGATAAGTAACCAAAAACTCCATTCATGATTAATAAGGTTTGCTTTTGTACTGTATGTAATGATAAATAAATATTTGAAGGTTTGGCAGACTATTTAATGGGTAATGTCGTTTAACACGTAAGAGAGGGAATTAGCGGACAGAGTGTGACTGGCCTAGCATTCAGATGAGTCATAGCTAGTGTGTGCAAGCGCTTTCCAGGGGAAAGACGTATTTTGTGTGTTGTGAAATATAAAAATGTCTTCAAAGAAATGTAAAAATGACGTTGATTTTTTGCTACATTTGCGTCAAATTTATTAAAATAAGAGCCAATACATTTAGTTTGAGAACAAACATAAAGCTCTATAAATATTATTTTAACCTTCCCATTCGAAGCCAAGATAAAATATGGGCACCGCACTTCTCATGTAGCAACTGCAAGAACACTTTAGAAGGTAAGGGAACACAACATAGGTCTTAAGGAAAATTCAGTATATATTTATTACTTATGTAACAAAAATATGTACAGGTTGCTAATGTCTTATGTGTATATTACTTAATAGTTATTTTGTTCCAGCCTGGTGCCAAGGACAAAAAAGGAACATATGTAGTGTGCGGTACCAAGAATGTAGAGAAAGCCCACTGACCATATTAATGATCGCTATTTTTATGTAGTCAATCCACGTAAGCATCGGGCTGGCAAAATACCAAAAAGATTCAGTACGCAGATCTGCCATTAACGTCCGCTCCAATACTCCATAGTGAACAATTTCCTATGTCTTCTCGTCAAGAGCTGAAGGATTCCCAACCGCTGTCAGAAATGTCTAGTGGTACCGATGATGACAGTGTCTTCAAGTTTGAATCAGCGTATACTGAATCACATCTCATTAATTCAAAAGAGTCTAACGACTTAGTGCAATATCTAAACCTGCCTAAAAATAAAGCAGAAATATTTGCTACACGGCTAAAACAGAGGAATTTGCTCGAGTCAAATGTTAACATAAGTGATCAAAGAAAGTGTCATGAAGTGTTTTATGACTTTTATACGAAGGATATTGGGCTTCGTTAATGCAATGATGGGAAAGGGTTGTTTGATGAAATTGGAATCCCTTGCATTCCTTCCAAATGGCATCTTTTCATCAACAGCTCTGCAAAAAGCTTACAAGTTGTTCTTCACAATGGAAATAAAATGTAATCTCTTTTCCTGGCTCATCCTGTAATGCTCAAAGAAAATTACGAAAGTGTTAAAATGATGCTTCAAACTTTAAAGTATGAAGAGTACGCCTGACCAGTGATAGGAGATTTCAAGGTTATTGGTTTTCTGGTAGGAATGTAAGGCAGATATACATAAATGTCCATGCTACCTTTGCTTATGAGATAGTAGAACAGATGCATTACACTACCAGCAGCATCCATAGCCTAAGCGGTCCGAGTTCCAGGTAGGAAAACATGTCACTGGAAACCGATTGTGGAGCCTGATCATGTTTTGATGCTTCCGTTGCATATCAAATTAGGTCTCATGAAGCAGTTTGTAAAGGCTCTTCATCAAGATTCTGAAGCTTTTCCTTTTCAATTCTTAAATACATTTTCCTCCTAAATTTTCAAAAGCTGAAATTAAAGCTGGTATTTTCGTCAGTCCTCTAAATAAAGAAGTGAAGAATTTCCACAATTACTCAACACCCACAAAAAACAAGCATGGTACAGCTTTAAAGCAGTGATCCAAGGCTTCCTTGGCAACAAGAAAGCTGAGAATTACAAAGAGCTTAATTCCACTATGCTTGAGAACTTTAAACTCATGGGTTACAGAATGTCCCTTAAAGTATACATGTTACATGCGCACTTGGATCAATTTAAGATAACTTGGGGGCATATTCAGAAGAGCAAAGGGTACATTTGCTCCAACATGTGATATACTTTGAGGGACATTACCAAGGACAATGTAATGAGAACATGATGGGTGATTACATTTGGGGGCTAATGCAAGAAAGTTCGTACTCACACACAAGCTGTACCAAAAATATTCATTTTTAAAGCTTTTTTGCATTGTTTATTTTATTTGTAGATTAATGTTCATTAGTTTTTTAAATGAACGTGATGTAAATATATAAATTAACGTTTGTTTTCTTTTCAACTTATAAAAATAGGGAATTTCCTTAAAACTTTAATTTTCTTTGTGGTAGCTACAAAAGCAAACTTTATTAGGTAAAACTATTTCTCCTTTCATTAGTTGGGCATGATGAATCAAAATCAGACATACAGAATCCAGGCTCAAAATTTGTGTTGACTTGTGTAATCTATTCATGTTTACAAGTTACCCTGACCTCATTATTCCACCAAAATGCTTGTTTTTTTTATATTTACTCACCACAGCATCCTTGAGTGCCACCAATTCTATTTCTATAGCTTGATCCTGCTGACTGTTTATTCTTTGGAACTTTTTGCTAATCATATCATTTCTGTGCTTTTGTGGGACTAGTGGTTGGTTAATTCATTCTTTACTTCTCTCTTAATTCCTTGTCCTGGAGATTTTCTACCCTTATCTGTCTACAGATAGATTTCACATTTTCTGTACAAGACCTAGTGGTAATTAGTCCACTGAAGATCAGATAGTGTTCTGTACCATTGAATGATGATCAGAATACTCCTATATTTCCACTGTACTTTTTTCCAATTCTCACATTGAAACTGTCCATTAACACTATCCTATACTTTCTGTTGACCCTGACTTCAACAATACACAATGCTTCATGAAACTTATCTACTTCATCCTCATCATCACTCTCATGCGGTGAATTCACTGGAACGTTTACCATCCTAATTCCTTAAAGTGCCAAATCTGTCCATATTCCACCATGATAAAGGAAATACCTATAATTATTTTGGCAACCTGTGGAATGCACTTGGAAATTTATTTTACAAGCCTAAGAGAATTTATATTACGTGCTATGGTTTTCTTAATGAATAATCCCATCACACACTCTGTCCATCCCTTTGTAACACCTGTTAAGTACACCTTAAATATCTTCTATCTCTTCCTCATTATCTCCCCTTAACCGAACATCATTAACTCCTAACACATTTGATGACTCACCTAATCTACATTGTTCCTTCTTTTGTTTCCTTTTTTCACCCCAAAAACCATCAAAAAGGTAGTTAGTGGGACGTAAAAACAATAACTTTTCTCCATAAGCCCCATTAATATAGACAGCACTCAGCTGAATTCCATTCCGTTTTCAAAGTTGTTCCCAAGGAGTCCCCAGCCTGTCAAATGGAAATGGTACTTTTCTTATACACATAGTTCCGAGGCTTGCTGAAAACATTCTGATTGTGCATGGTAAATTTCTGTGAAGTCAGGTGCTACCTGTAAGTACACATATAGTAGTGTGCATATTTATACGAACACTGTCATTTCTAAGACTGTTTATAACCAATGTTGGCAGAATTGTCCATTCACGCCAAATACTGTTCCTACTTTCAGGCTAATTGCATTACAGGTGCAGTAAAATCCGCCTTCAACGGACCCTTGATTGAACGGAATCATGTCTTAAACAGAAAAAATTGACAATCTCGTGAATTTAGGGATGAAAAGCGTGTTAAATTCCCTTAATTAAAAGGAAACTGTGCTACGTGGACAGCATAAATCAAAATATGCATCTTAACTGAAAATTTCCAAGATTGAGAATGCAGTGTTTACAAAATTTTCAGGCACTCTGTGAAAGTCTACCTTGTGTCTGTGTCTCAATTGATTCCGTAACTAATCAGGAATGGGCAAAAAGGTCTTCATTCTTTTGTTCTCAAAATTACACGTTAAAGAATATGGCTCATTGCTTGCTTACTGTTGTCAAAGCCTTACCAAATTCTCACCTTATTGTGATGTCAGTCAACAAATCCCTGGCTTTGCCTTTGAACTTGTCAATCAGTTTAAAATTCAGGGTTTGATTGAACACATCTAAACTTACATTATTGACATAGTTTGGCAGTTGTCATTATGGCTTCGAAAGCAAGAGTTGTGATTGATCTTAACACGAGAGTGAAAGTTATTCATGCTAGTGAATGAGATAAATTGAGTGTAATGCAGATTATGAAGATGTTCAAGGTAGGTAAATCTGAAAATAGATATTTTGAAGTGGTGGTAAAACTGTACTAATAGAAAAATAAAGAGACAACATAAGAAAATTGAAAACTAAGATATTAATGAAATAGTGTAGGAGTGGTTTGTTAGTTTCAGGTCAAAATATCATCTCATTTCAGGACCTATGTTACAGGAATACACTAAAAATGTGGCTCAAAGACTAGGCAAGACTGAATTCAAGGCTTCTAATGGATGATTGGAGAGTTTCCGCAAAAGACATCAGATAGTTTTTAACAAACTTTGTGGTAAATTGAGTGACGTCAACAGTGAGACCATCTCTGAATGGATGTCTAAACTACCTTCCATAATCGGAAGATACAAACCTGAAAATATAGCAGACTGTGATGAGACGGGACTATTTTTCCATGCATTACCAAACAAATCTTAATGTATAAAAGGTGAGAAACGTTCAGGAAGAAAATTGTCCAAGGAAAGATCGACTGTTTTTTCCTAACATGTCGAATGCCCTCTAACATTTCATTTATTTTCTCTGTTGCTGTTTATTCTCTTCTTGAATATCTGTACAGATTTTGGAAAAGGATCAAACACTACCCCTGGTAAACTATTCCACTCCTTCACACCTTTCCCAATGAATGAAAATTTACCCCAATCGCTTCTGCTAAAATTCCTTCTAATTTTATACTTGTGGTCAGTTCTGCCGATATAATTATTTTCCAACTGAAGCTCTCACTGATTTCTCTCCATGCTTCTTCTCCTGTATAGGCTCTATATAATCCTATAAGTCTAGTTTTCTCCCTTCTCTTAAAGATTCCCACCCAAGTTCCTCTAACATTTCTGATATACAACTTTTTCTCCTGAAATCCCATGTTATAAATCTTGCTGCTGTCCTCTGCACACTATCTATTTCTTTTATTAAGTATTCTTGGTGAGGATCCCAAACACTGTTTGCATATTCCAATAATGGACGAACCATGCTTAAGTAACTTTTTTCTTTTAATTCTTTGTTGCATCGTTTAAGTAGCCTCATTACGACATGTAACGATCTGTATGCTTTCCCAACAATGTCATCAACATGACCCTTCCAGTCCAATTCAGTGGCCACGACCTCGGCAAAAAATATGTACCACTACTACCCTTCCTCACAGCACATGCAAAGTCTCCACTACTTGCCGTAGTGCTATACACATTGATTAACCGCGATGAACAACATTTTGTGCATATTTACGTCAATAATTATGTTAATATTTAAAGAAAATAAACGAAGGAATTAGCAGATAAGATAACAAGATTTGTACAAACAGCTTTTTTAAAATAATTCCTAGTTCCTGCTGGCTAAATTGGAATAAGGGAAGGGAGAGACTGTCCCTCCTGGCCCCACCCCCTAATCGCCGCTACTGTGTGTAGATACGCCAAAGATGCAGAAAATTAAATCTAATAACTTATTAATTTATACACGTATAGACATTCCACTCGATGGAAGAGTACAAATACTGTTCGGTGAAGTACGTGTGTAGAAGGCATACGTCTGTTTGGAGCTTCTGTTGCATTCCGACCAAATTGTCCAGATTAAAATAATGTCTGTGTATTCACCGCTGCTGATCACACTAGCCATTGCCGATATGCAGACAGCAAATATAGTGCGGCTGTAGCATACACCAGCCTAGAACTATGCGGTCGAAAACGATGTTTACTAATGCAAGAGGTGCATTAGACCGGTACCGCTGAGTAACATGGTGCGACAGACACTCCATTTTTTATCTCTTCATATTCTGACGTAACCTGCCCGCTCGCAGTAGTTCCCTTGTGAAAACCAGTTGGTAGACATCCCATTCATCATTTGTGCATGCGGGGCATTTATAAGTAGAAAGTACGGCGTTCGAGAGCCACGTGGTATAGTCTAGGACCGCATGTATCTTCCCCTTCCTTAGCTTATATAATACAACAATTTCTATATTAATACATTTAATATTAATTAAACCTACTAATGGTGCTAATCTCTTTTCATCTCCTTCTGCCACATTCTACTTTTAATTTATATTCATCAACAAAATATTTAGTTCTCAGTACATCAGTTCCCCTACATACTAACAGTAACAATACTTTTAGTTAGTGCTAATCTCTTTTCATTTCTTTCTGCTTCTTAAAATACAAAAAACTTAGCTATTCATCCTAGAGTGCTTTATTCTTTATTTAACAATTCAGCTATTGTATAAAATTCCTTCTCTCTTTCTAGTTTTAATTTATATTCATCACCTAAATATTTAGTTCTCAGTGCATTAGTTCCCCTACATGTTCTCTATAGATGAGCCTCTTACATTATTTCTCCACAGAATAAAAAAGGATTTTCATTATGGTTCTCTCTCAGTCCCTTATTGTTATATATCCCCATTAGGCACCAAACTTCTTAGTTCTCTATTTGGGAGTCTTTCTTTTCTTATTGACATATTTTTCATAATTCCAAAAAATTCTGCTAGTGTTCTTTTGGTTTCACATCCTGCCCTAATCATCTGTTTCTCTATGTCCCTCACTCTAATCGTTAATTTTTTTTATGAATCTCTTCTCTTTACTGTTCATCTCTTTATCCCAGTATTCTCCCATTCCTATCCTGTCAAGAATACTTTTCACTTTCGACACCCAATAATCATCATTTGGGTGTTTCATCTGGTGTTGGAATGCTAGGTTCAATATTTCCCTCCCCTCTCCCCTTCTAAATCTTAACCAATATTTTACTACTTTCCTGCTTATATCTGCTTGGATGCTGATATCTTCACATAAACTTCTAACTCCACTATTTGGTGTGAATTCTGGTAGACCCATTATTATTTTACAGAATGTATTACTTATTACATCTAATTCTTTTTTTCTACTTCGATACCCCATATGTCTGCACCATACAGTGATCTTGATATCACAAGAGCATTAAAAACATTTTTGTGCAGCTTGTATTCCATATTTGGCATCTTCCTCTCTAAAGACCTTATACTTGATAGGGCGGCCAGTCCTTTCAATTTGGCACGTCTTATTTGTTCCTTCCACATCCCGTTCGATGTTATTATGATTCCTAGATATTCTAATTTATTTACAACTTCTAGTTCTACATCTTCTAACCACCAGCACCTTTCGTTTCTCTTTAATTTATTTCCTCTTTTACAAACCATTACTTTTGTTTTCTTGATATTTATTTTCAAATTCCATGTACTGCAGTATTCGACCGTTTTCTTAAGACTATTTTGCATACCGACTGTCGTTAGTGAGAGCAGAAGGTTGTCGTCTGCGAAGACTAGGCCACGAATTTCTTTGTTGTTTAAGCAAGGGCTTGTCCTATCCTCCTTCCCCTGACAGTCCATTACATCATTAATAAAAAGTAAAAACAAAATTGCTGATAGTTTACATTCCTGCTTAAGTCCAATATTCGAGTGTATCCTGCCTACCATTAGATCTTCCTTAACTTTAATCGAGCATATCACTTCTGCATCTAATTCTATGGCTTTAATCATTTTATTTGACATCCCTATTCCAGCCAGCTTCGCAACGACAGCCCGCCTGCTAACCGAATCAAAAGCTTTTTGCAGGTCTATTGCTGCAATATATAATCTACCTCCTTTCCTCTTATGTATGTATCTATTATTGTTTTAATTATAAATATATTATCTGTAGTTCTCATTCCTTTCCTAAATCCTGTCTGGTACACTGAGAGTGCCCATTTATAATTCTTTTTGTTAAAATACCGGTGTAAATCTTACTGAGTGTTCGATCTTTCCCCCTTTCTTTTATATATCGGGCAAATT
Organism: Anabrus simplex; assembly: GCF_040414725.1. Taxonomy (NCBI): domain Eukaryota; kingdom Metazoa; phylum Arthropoda; class Insecta; order Orthoptera; family Tettigoniidae; genus Anabrus; species Anabrus simplex. The sequence continues at coordinate 806,323,914 of NC_090266.1, forward strand.
ACTCCTTCTTGCCAACATCTTGGAATTTTTCTGCCATCAGAGATTTTGTTAAATATTTTAGTTATTATTTCTAGCATTTGGCTGTTATTCCCTATCTCTTTCCAAAATTCATACGTAATTCCATTAGCAGCACCTGATTTTCCTCCCTTCCCTTTTTTTCAATGTATCTAGTTCCTCATCTGTGGTTGTTATATCGTCTAGTACAGGCAGAGTAACCGCCACATGTCTCAGTATACCAGTCTCATTTTTCTTCCCTTTCCGTGTGTCTTTACCCCCTAATAACCCCTTAAAATACGTTAACCACTCCTCATTGCATATGCTTACTTGATTACAGCTTTTATAATCTTTACATATTGTGCTAATTCTTTTTCATACTTTCTTAGTTTCATTTTCTTTACAGTACTTATGTAATAAGTTTGCCTCTTTGGCCTGCCAGTTCCTTTTTTTTCACTCATTAAATCTTTGTATTCCTTCCTCTTTTTACAAAAATCTTCTCGTAATTCCTGAAATCCATCATTTTGGTACATTTTCAATGACTTCATCACTTGATTTTTCTTTTCTTTACACTCATCAGTATACGATACGTTTTGTTTATATTGCCTTCTCTTACTCACAGCCATTTTTACCAGCTACTTCTGTCGATCTTTCAAGCATTCGTATTGCTTCATCTATGTTATTATCGTCTATCATATACTCAATACCTATCTTCAAAATTTCAAAAGTTTTACCCCTATAGTAGTCCCTAAATTCGTCTCTCTGTTCCTCACTCCCCCTGTATCTTAATAATTTTCTCTGTTCATAGTTAAAATGTTGTTTCCCTTCTTGTTTACCTTCGTCTCTCAGTAATCGAATAGCAACTGGGAAATGATGAGACGCTGTCCAATTTTTTACCTCAATGTCCTTAACATAAGTGAAAGCCTCTCTAGATGCCAACACCAAGTGTATAACACCCCCTCCTGACTCGACTATGTGTGTTAAGTTGCCTGATTCGTCCCCCGACCAGCCCCCATCCAAAATGTACAATTCCTCTATCGCACACATTTCCAGTAATTTCTCTCTATTTTTGTTACACTCTTTGTCTTTGCTTCTCCTTCTTTCTATTAATATTTCATCAATATCTTTATCATATAATGGATTATTTACGCCAACCCTTGCGTTGAAATCACCCATTATAATTATTCCCGCTGTCCGACTCGTTGGCTGAATGGTCAGCGTACTGGCCTTCGGTTCAGAGGGTCCCGGGTTCGATTCCCGGCCGGATCGGGGATTTTAACCTTCATTGGTTAATTCCAATGGCCCGTGGGCTGGGTGTCTGTGCTGTCCCCAACATCCCTGCAACTCACACACCACACATAACACTATCCTCCACCACAATTACACGCAGTTACCTACACATGGCAGATGCCACCCACCCTCATCGGAGGGTCTGCCTTACAAGGGCTGCATTCGGCTAGAAATAGCCACACGAAATTAATTAATTAATTCCCGCTTCTTCATTTCCTAATTTAATCTGGTTTACAACATCAACAAGCTCTTCAAATAAGTTTTTCTTCTCAAATGGGGACCCCGATGGATGGTTGTAACCAAAACCAATGAAAATCTCTCTCCCACTCTGATTTCCCTTCTTTACTTTTACCCAAATCATTTCCTCACATCTCGATACCCATACCTGCTTGCATATTTCGTCTTTTACGATCACTGATATCCCTCCCGGTAACGCCCTTTCAGACTGCTTTTGTGTTTCGTTCTACTCCAGACCTTAAAACTCGGTATTTGTACATTGTGGCCAGGCGGCAACTAAGTCTCTACTATCCCAATAATCTCACTATCTCGCGTTGGATCTATAAATTCATAATTTCCCAGTTTGCTCAATATACCCTCGATATTTATTAATCCCACGACCCAGTCTAGTTATTTGTTCGTGGGTATATCTGATGTCGCCAAGGCCTTACGTCTCGTCATTCGTGCTTTTTCTAACTGTATAATGGATCCACTTGGGGAGCTAACTATTTCCTCTTCCAACCCCCTAGCTTCCTCAGATCCTGTCAACACTTTTTTAGCCCAAATGTCTTTCACATTTAACGCTGGCTTACGTTTCTTTTCTTCTTTTTCCCTGAATTGGCTTGCCTCCTAGGGACTACCTCTTCTTCTTGAGTTGATTTCCTTGGTTGGTGATATCTGATTTCGAGCGCCGCGTCATCCAGTTCACTGTCCGTATTTTGTTGATTGCCACACACAGCTGCTGACTCGGATCTACTGTCGTCAATCGTTAGACCGCTGGCCTTCATTATAGCTGACACATCAGGGCAATGCTCCAGCTCGCGGAGCTGACTAACAGTCCATATCCTGCTCCAAGAATCGCCCGATGTTATAAGCCTGTTTCCACTTTAGCCCCGAATGCCGCGCCTTCCCTTGAGGAAAACGTAATGTTCGCATATTTTCCATTTCTCGTTAATCCAATTCTTTTTTAATCCATATTTTTGTGCCCTTCAAGCTCTTCGCACTTTCCAAAATTTTTCGAGCCTCAAACTAGATATCACACATACTTTCACTGGTCTTCTTGCCATATTCCATCCTAATCTAAAATACTATCGATATCACTCTCGTTGCACTCGACCTTCAAATTCTCCCTGATTAAGGAAAGTATTCTGTCTAACATATCATTAAAGTTCTCTCTTTCTGTTTCTACCAGCCGGTAGATTATTATGTTTCTCTTCCTATCTTCTTTCAGTCGTGTCTTTTCCTTTTCTTCGAGGTTCCTTAGCCTTTCTTCTAGCTTCAGGACTTTCGTCCTCATTTCATCTATCTCATTTTTGTTCTGCAATACGCTCTCTTTCATATCCTTGAATGCTGTTGGTATGAAAGTCTTCAAGTCCTCGAATACATTTTTTGTTCCGTTAACATTTCTATGGTCTTCTCCGCTTGGCATACTTGCATGGCCTCCTTGAGCTTCTCAATATCTTCCCATGACAGCCCGGGGCCAGGATTTAGCTTCACTCCACCGATCACTTGTAGCACCATCACCACCACTAATGAAAATACTATTTGCGTGATGTTGAAACTGTTTTTCACCATTTGAGTTTATTTCACATTCCATCTGCCCTGCCATCTGCCTATAGCACACCTGTATTGATCAATTGAAACTCCCATGTTAGCACACTCCTAAATTTTCACGCGCTCAGCACTACGTCCTTTCACCTCGCAAGCTGAGTTGCAACTGTCCTTGTTTACATATATGTGCATTATTATAATTCTTTCATTTACATACTCAACTTCAGCTATTGGTTCAACATTGTAATTCATTATAAATCCCACTCTATTTCTTTTCGTTTTACTCTTTCCCATCCAGTACAAGATGTACCCCCTTTTTTTTACTTCACTTAATACCAGGATGTCGAGTTTTCATTTCTCCATTAGGTCAATCAATTTTTTCCTTCCCATTAATTGTTAAAATATTTATTGCTCCAAATCGGGCATTGTTCTGTGATCTAACACTCGCACGAACATCAGCATTACCACCATATTATGCAACTGTAGCCAGAAACTTGTCATTTCCATTTTCCATTTTTAAACTTCCATCCGAGGCTTCTTTCATAGTTGAAAGCAAATATAAATTTACACATCTGCTGACCTGCAAAGTCTAACGCATATGAAGATTCTCTTTTGGGGTTTACTCCCTTAGCCTTTGAAGATCCCTCTTCTCCACAAGGCAGTGGTTTCCTCTTCTAATTTTCCCCACAGAGTATGGGTTGCTTCATCCACCGTCATCGCCATTCCGAAGGTCTTCTTCTCTGCCTAAAATGCTGTTAAGGTGTTCACCCATAACCCTGGGCATGGATTCCACGTCATACCCCGTGAGACTGGGTCCCTGCCTGAACTTAGCTCTCCTTCACACCGGCCTACTGATGTGGAGGATACCCACCCCCGCAACGTGGATGCGCCAGACAAGAATTACTCAAGCGAAGGATAGGGAAAGTGACCCTGTCTCCCTTGAGCCGGGTTAATTAGTAGGGCATTGTTAAATTTTTGAACTTATTCTATGACTGGCTCAAGGAGTTGCATAACAGGGTTATACACAACATTTCAAATGGTAGACACATGATAACAAACAAAATATTGAAGTAGGTGCAACAATGTAGTTAAATGATAACATCACTACTGTCACTGACTGCATTTATATATATTCACTCAACACAAGTGTAATAACATTTGAAATATATACGGTACACAAAATATACCATTTATCTGCCAAGCAGTTTCAATATGGTACGACTGATCTACAATAGGGCGAAATGCTGACAACCAAGAATGAGTTAGCTGGAAAATTTAAAATCTCCAATAACGGACCACTTAATTCGGAATTATAAATTTCCAACTAAATTTACTAATTCAAGATATATATTTCAGGTTTCTTCTGGGAATCAAACTCTATATGAACTACAATAGCTCGCTATATTGACACCTGGATGTCTGCTCTTGTAACTCACTCACTGAACTGACTACAGACAAAATACACAGTAGTTTACAAAAGATCTGCCATCTCAGCCTTAGTATAAGAGCAGCAACACACTGTCAGCACATCACTCTCTTAAACTATGATTGATCTGCCAAAGCAATATCAACAACACAGCTCCATAACTATCCTTCAACTACGGTACTCACCCACTCATCTAACTGACTAAACTGTACTCAACATTCTTTACGTACATATAGTCTACGTTTCTGGATAATTCTGCTTTCTTCCAACATAGTTATTAGTACAAGGTACCTGGAAGATTCTATAATATCATAGAGAATTCCTTGGTGAGTAACTGTTCTAGAATCATCTTCAAACACGTTTTTCACAAAGGTTACAAACTGTAAAGTATCTAGAAACATCTAGAATAGGGTGACCAGATATTCAGAGACAAAAAGCAGGACCTGATCGTAAATATGATCTAGCAGCGAACTTGATCGCCGATTTTCTCGTTCCTTTTAAGCGGTACCAAGCGTAAAAAGCATACATCGTACATTACTATTCACTACAGCATGATAAAACTTAAAAACCCTCTGATTTTTAGATGCTATAAAAAGGAAGTAATGTGTTCCAATAACACAAATTACCAAATTTTATTAACCTACTAACCTATTATTCTATTACATTTGTTTACATTACAACACACAGTGTTACATTAACACGTTGCAGTGTGAAGTCACTGTGACAGGCTCTCATACTTTTCACTTGAATGAATTGTCTTCAACAACTTTAAGTTTCCAGGCAGTATGTCATAAATTTCTACGCAGTTATAATCCAAGTTGGACCTAGTGATTACCATGTGATTTACATTTCCAGGCTTTAGGTTGGATTTTTCATTTGTCCAAAGATTGTTCATTAATGAAAATACTCGTCCTGTAGGAGCATTTGTAGCAGGCAAGCTTAACACAAATTCTACAATATCACCTATATTCCTGAAGCCAATATTCCTATCTTCAAAATTAGTGAATATTTCCACCCACCTCAAATGAGTTGGTGAACGAGCCGAATTCCACTCCTTTCCACTTTAGTAACTGTGACATATTCCCTGACATTAACAATCTAATCAAAAAGCATTGTATGACATATGTCTTTCCCGGTGTATTTAAGTACAAAATCTAATGACCTTTGTACATTACTCCATTCGAACACAAAATCAAGATCTGCCCAAATTAACACACTGAGTTCAGAAAAATGAGAAGTCCACTGATCTATGTATTCCAAGCAACTGGAGTAAAATACACTGAAGAAAATGGAAATTGCAACACCCAGAAGGAGTGGTGCTACATTGCTGCAATTGAACATGCAGGACCAGTGTTCGGTTGTGCTTCGATGATTACACTTTCAGGTCCCTCTGACCGCAAGTTTGGACAACAATCAATACAGGATGTGCCCACGACGAGCTGCAATACATTGATGAATTCGTCGAGGCATGGAGTCAATAAGGCCCTGTATCACTTCCTGAGGAATTGTGGCCCATGCTTGCTGCACTGCACGGGTCAGTTGTTCCATAGTTGTGGGTGGCTGAGGACGATTGGCCAGTTGTCCACCCATCATGTCCCACACATGCTCAATAGGACTGAGGTCCGGGGATCTGGCGGGCCATTCTAAGGTTGTGATGTCGTGGAGAGTTCTCTGGAGATGTGTGCAGTGTGAACCTAGGCATTGTCTTGCTGAAACATCCCATTAGCAATGTTCGCCATCATAGGGACAACCACTGGATTGAATACCCTATCAACGTACTGTCGAGCAGTCATAGTGCCCTCAACAAGCACTAATTGTAATTTCACATTAAAGCCAATAGCTCCCCAGACCATAATGCGTGTTGGCCCTGTGTGCCTCTCAACAATAATATCTGGGCGGCCCCTCTCCCCGGTACGTCGGCGCACACGATTCCGGCGATCACTGCGGGTAAGACAGAAGCGCGATTCATCACTAAAGACGACCCTTTGCCATTCGTCGACCCACGTCGATCTTTCTCGGCACCAGGCCAGCCTTACACGTCGCTGTTGTGGGGTCAATGGAACACCTTCTGCAGGAACACGGGTTCGTAAGCCAGCTGCACGCAGGCGATTACCAACTGTTTGTTGTGTAACGTGGGGTGCCACAGCTGCTCGAATTTGCGCTGCTGTTGCATGGGGTTCCATCCGGACCATCCGAATGATGCGGCGATCCTCTCTCACAGTTGCCTGTCGCACTGGGCCTGTGCCAGGTCTACGAGTGTGGGTACCTTCATTTGACCACTGCTGCCATACACGTTGTACCGTAGATGCCTGTCGGCCAACACGTGTAGTGACAGTCCTTAGCGATAATCCAGCCTCGCACAGCCCAATTATCCGAGCCCTCTCAAACGGCGACAGTTGTTGATAGCGTGCTCTTCTCTGTCGTCGAGGCATGTTTGACGGGGAACACTTCACTGCACAGACTGCAAGTCAACTACGCTACACCAGAGTCCGTATACTGGAGTTGATTCCTCCGCGACCAATCACGTGGGGAGACCTGTAGCAACAATCCAATGGGTCTGAAACCTTGATCGTTTACATACCTACATGGTAGCGTTCCATATCTTGAAAATCAACACAAACGACCAATGCCTTCATGATGTAGCAACTTCGATTTTCTTAAGTGTATTTCAACAGTTTCCTTGAAATGTGAAGCGTTAACTAAGCCATCATTTTCAATGTTCTTTAGTTTAGATGTAACAACTGAGGGTACAAACACACAGTCTAGCCTATTTGAGAGCTTTTTTCCTGAGATCCTCAAGTACTTTACAAGCATCCAACATAACAACATGTTGCCCCTCTAATAACTGAATAACACTGAAAAATTGCTGCTTGAGTATGCACAAAATTCAACCACACCTCAGCCAAGGGATCATCAAACACTGTTTGATTACAGTTGGGACACCTGCCTTGTGATTAAAAATACGATTTCAGGGCTGGATACAACTTCAGTACTCGTTCAATGGAAGATAACATGGAAAGCCACCTTGTTCTACTGAGACCAAGAACTTTGGAATACTCAATTCCGACGAAATCACAACACTCAATCAAGGAGGCCTCACGTAGAGTGTAAATGTGAAAATATGAGTAGATTTTCTGCACTACAGCAGTTTGAATTGCATTGTTGACAATGTGAGCACTGCAACCAACACCAACAATCGATTTCTTAAGAGAATTATGCACGATGGAATAAACATTTTTAGAAAATTTCCGAGATGGGCCACCGACGTTAGTATTAGTGTTGTCTGCACAAAGTCAAACCACTTTACTTTCAAGATGAAAATCATTTAGCGTTTTCAGGACAAATGACGAAATAATGTCAGCAGTTTCCCCTACCTGTTCTTTAAAATCTAACAATTTTATCTGTACCTCCTTGTAAATAAAATAGCAAAAAAGAAGGGAGAAAATTTGGTGGTTTTATGATCTGAAGAGTCTGTGTAAACCGAGACATAGTTCACATTTTCCAAGTCTTTTTCACTTCAGATATCGCAAATGGTCTAATCACATTAGTGACAATAGCTTCACACTTTGTCTTAGCACACGAATATTTTGGTTCGAAACACTTCTGAAGCAGTTTACACGTGCAATCTGCCGAGCGAAATGTTTGGTTATGTTTAACAGTATGGAATTCAAAACTGCCTTCAGAAGCTGCCAATTTCTGTTCAGCTGACCCCAGTTCTGCTCCTCGAAAGAAAGTAGTGAGAAATAAGCTGGATGAAGCAGCATTGTCAGCGAGTTTGTTCTTCTTAGTATCCAAATGTCGCACAATCTCGCTTTTCCCGCCGTTTGCTATTGAAAACAAAGTTGAATATTTGGTGCAGCGAACGTTGCTTTTCGATTTATCTGGTACTATAAACGCGTAGAGAAACTGCATTTCGGCATTTAGTACACATTTGCCTTTAACTTTCGGCATGATTACCACGGCTAGCTTAAACCACACTACCTGATCATCTGGATAATCACCAGTACCGTTGCCTACAAATCATAACACAGAGGCACAATTAAATTGCTTCTATACTAAAAACGCTTCTAGTAAAGAGCATAGATGTAACCTGCTTGAAGTAAGAGAAGCTGGACTACGGGACGCAAACCCGAGGGCAACTTAAATTACATGTTCGTTACAGGGTCTCTAAAAAGAAAAGAAAAGAAAAGGAGAATTGCCTCCAAATATAACGTTGTGAATGCTTAGCTGAAAAGCTAAGAAATTTCTGTTATTAAATTGCGAATGTGAATTCCGATGGTAACCTCCTGCGCACCAAGGAAAAATGTACATTTAAATTAAGTTAATGTCCGCAAACAAGAAGAAATAGTGCTTACCCAGAGACAGGTATCCCATAACGGGACGGAAGCAGGAGCACGTCCGCCCTGTAGGCTGGTCAGAAGCAAAAGACGCGGATCCAATCTTCTCGCTCCCACGAAGGAGCGGATGAGATCGAAAAGGCGGAAATGGTGTAACCACCGAGGTAACCAATCAGGATACAGAATTTACTCCCGACTTCCAAATTCACCGATTATAATATCTTTTAAGTTGACCAATGAAATCTGGCTACTTCTCCCTTATCTAGAAAATTATTTTACGCAACAGGAAGCAACTAGAAATGTGCTTCTAAAAACGGCACGTGTACGTACACTCAGTTCCTTAAGTTAGATACATGATTTAAAGCTCACAGCTACATGATAATTTAAGCACAGCATTTTCCAAACATAATTTTTTCAATGTTCAAAATGTTCATAAGTCCAAAAATATAATTCTTCCAATACAGATATCTTAAACAAATAGTTTTATAAACAATAAATGAATTTTTCAACACAATATTTGAAGAGGCTTCGATCATTTCTCAACTGCTGCCCCAAGTCCGGCCACATTGAGAATGATGCTATTCTAAAATTTAAAATTCATCGGCGTTTTTCCATCACGTTGTCTCATACATTTCACCTGGCACGTTGTCTCCACTCAAACTTCGATTCTCAAGCTTTCTCTCTCCCTCCTAACCATTCGTGGTGACGGTGACTCTACAAAGACAGACTGTCAGTTTTGAATTTTCAACACAGTGATTTCGTCCTTTTTTATATTGTATTAAACTTCAAAATTTTTTGACTAAGAGGTCCGCAACCTCACTATAAGCACATATTGTTCGTTTCCGTCTGTATCATTTGTTTTCATTTATTTTCTTCTTAGGTTTAACACATTTTGTAGATTCAATTATGTATAATATTAACCTTTTTTCACTGAATTTGTCTCTCAATGAGTTATTTATTGCTCCATCTAATGAGGGAAATGTCATATACTCTATTGTTCTTTTATTTCCGTCATGTGTCTTTTGTTTTTCATTTGTTCCTTCATTATGTTTTAGCACATGTTGTAACCGTTAGCCTAGACAACAGTCGCAGAGCACTGAGACACCTCGCAAATAGGACGCCTGAGTGAAATAACAAAGGATGTGGCACACATAGGAAAATTATTGATATTGTGCCATGTGATAAAGAAAATACAGAGTAAAATTTAAATATTGGCATGGTTTATTGATATAATAACAATCTCATATTGTCATCCTTTTTAACTATGATTGTGGAAATGATCGCTAATAAACAGTTAAATGCTGCTCTTGACGTACATAAAAATAAATCAAATGGGGTGGAACATGAATCTTTGCCCTATCTCACCCTAACAAATCAGAATAACAGATTGATTTCAATTATTATTAAAGCAGTTTTATTTAACTAACTGTGAATGATCTGGGTTCAGATGATCCAATCTGAAATATTAGAAAAGAAAGAAAATTTTAAATTTTAAATTTTAAACTTTGTACAACAATTATACCCAAATTTCAGTTATTTGCTCAAAGTTTAAATTTACAGTTACTGATTTTACACATGATTTGAAGAGATAATTTTCGCTCAAACTTAACCGACGCAATGAAATAATTAGCTATTCATTTACCAGTTCCTTTCTGGATTAAATGAATTATATAAATGAATTAAAGTCTGAAAATGTCACCTCAAATGGTCTGCCCAACTCAACTAAAAATCTAATTTCAGATAACGCCACATCATAATTCTTAGATGCTGAAATATAAAAGAAAATGACACTGCCCACTCAGCAACATAACATCTGAGACATACTAAAAATATAAGATGAACTCATAACTATCGTACACCATGATTATAGTTCTACATCACCACAATATCTACAAAATATACTACAATATTTACAAAATTTGGCAACAGGGGAAATGACCATAACGTTCGAATACAGTCACATATTCCTAGCTTTGTTAAATGAACATGTATGTCTCTAATATCTAGGTAGATGACCCGGATTAAAGTCCTTGAATGTTCGGGAATGATCTCGAATAATGCTCCATAACTATCGTGAATTAACGTGACTATTAAAGTGACAATAAACTTCGGAGAATTCGGAATATGACACAATCAGACACAACTAACCGAAGACATAGTCCAAAATCAACTATTCGCAGACTATAATTATTCAATATCACGCAAATATCCTAAACATCACAATACGTAACTGCCATTTGCATAAATAACTATCTCCGATAATCATAGCGTGACTTTACTGTCTAAGAAATACAACCATTATACCGGTACACTATAATTCATCCACTCTCGAAGACACAGGACTAACACGTTAATAATCGCGAAATCTACTATAATGTCCCAAGTAACACAGCAAAACATTTGTGATCCGCCCCGGGATGTCACAAATTCTAAAATAGAATATCACGCAACATGTCCTACGCGTACCCAACACATAATTAACATATTTGATTTCTCGAAGATCCAACCCATCTTCCGGTTTTCATGTCTCGACTTAATATTATCTCTCCTCTGCATTCACGTTATTGGCTTTGATTCAAAGGAATGGAATCATTTCCAAGACTTGAGTTTTAAGGTCACACTCAATTTATATTCAAACAAACACTATTTGAAATTACAATCCGATTCAGTGAGACGACTGTATATCCGAGAAAATCTAAGTTACATAGGCGGAGATCCTGACACAATTCTCCACAACTTATGCCTACATTGAATTTATAAAGTGAAATCATAAGAATTATTAACAACTGAGTCGCCGAACATGATTACCAATATTAACTATTTAAATATCCCACTACGGAACAGATATTTATTGTACTATTGTGTCGACTTAGCTTTTCGATGTCTTCATGATGCTGGACGGCTGGTTGTCCTCAATGGAATTACATGTGGCTTCCTCTTAACCTATCGCTGTCAGCTGCGGTCTCAGGGTTTAGGCCTCCATATCGGCACTATCACACACGGTACTAGGTAACATCTCCCTGTTGAATTTGTAGTTGTCCTCTTCTTGATTTAGAGCTGAAACTTGCACAATAGTAATTAATAAGATTGTCACACCACAGATTCCTGAAAATACTTTGAAGTAATACGTACCTACTAAAGCAGACTCAATTTAACTTGACGTCTGTTATTTTTATGCACGTTATCAACCAGAATAACCCGAGTGATATGTCTGTGGGGTACACAGTTACCCAGAAGCAAAGTCTCGCTTCCCCAGATTCCGCAGGAAGAATGTATGCCTGCCGGCGAACGATGTCCAGCGACTGTATGACGTATGGAGAATGAATGACGTCTGGCGACTGAATGACCCACTAACCTTCTCTGATAACAGCTAGCGAGTGTGTCCTTGAAGCATTGTGCACCGCACTTGCACATGTCGGAAGTCTCATCAAGTTCACGACTATGTTAATATCATCCAATATCTGTTCTACATGTGAAATTATGATTTAAATGTTATTATTATTTTTATTATTATTATTATTATTATTATTATTATTATTATTATTATTATTATTATTATTATTATTATTATTAATTCGAATAAACATGTTCTTTCCATCACGCTATTTAATAATAACACTAGTCGTTTGCCAAGTTTGACACAGTCGCTGACAGAGTAGTCGAGCTTCTCGTACATTCGCTAGACACGTGCCTATTTCCTTCTTTTTTTCTTTCTTCGCTCACAAAACAGGTTTATTCCTCAACTGCTGACACCAGTATGAAGTTGTATAGCATATATTATGACAACACTAAATAGTTAGAAGAATATGAAACGAGTTGAAACATGTTTGAATGTTATTACTCCATCTAATGTTGGAATTATGTTATGTATTGAATGGGAGGATACATTAAAATTGTCTTTGTAAAGTGAAAACCGTCAATACGGAATGTTTCTAATATCTTGTAACAATATATTTTAATTGAATTTACAGGTATTGGAATTTTAACATTAAAAATGCCTATATAATAAATAATATTCCATTTAAAATTTGTATTTTTCTATATTATTTCAAAAATGAAATCATCGGAGGCAAAATATATATTTGTATCGAGTATCAACAAAACTGGTATTGTCCCATCTCTATCAATTATTAGGTCCCTTTCATATCCCTATCTTTCTATATATTACTTTATTTGTCACTTGTTTCTTCCCTTCCATTACTAACGACTCACCTTACTAACATTTACCTAGAGTCTGTGTCAAATGAGAAGAATTTTGGCCTTCAGAGGCTACTTAGATCTGTCCAACCAAACAGCTGCTATATTATCACAATACCCCAACTACTCAATGTATTGCTCTCCAAGGAAAATTTTACAGAGTTATATACCACTTTTATTTTATAAACACGACCACAGCAGAAACAGCTTATGATTTGATATAAACTATAGATATAATATCGTCATGTTTCCTTTTCCACTTTTACTCCAATTATTTACTAGTATTGTACTTAATTCAATAGTTTAGGTATCATGCATTGTTTTTAATCAAGTTATTAACTGACTTCATTGATCAGTTGTGTTTCAGTCCCTCTGGTATGCAGCTTCTTACTGCGTCTTCTGACAGCACAGCTAGATTGTGGGATCCAGAAACTGGGAACTGTGTTCAGATCCTGAAAGGACATAAAGATGATGTGTTTTCGTGTGCATTCAACTATCGAGGAGATACTATTATTACAGCTTCCAAAGATAACACATGTCGGATATGGCGATAAAACCCATGTTTGCAAGTTATTGGTAGATTCATTTTTTGTATGATATACCAGTGTTTTGACTGTATCTGTACTTTGTCTGAATAATATTTGGAATGGAAATCCATCTGTTTCATTGCTCTAATTTATTTAAGGATGATCCAATAAATGCACACACACATATATACCCACACAATTCTAATAACCAAGTATGGCCACACTCACTAAATGTTGTCTATTTACATATCTATCTTCCTTATGGAATAGTAGGCAGTCCGATCCCTTGTTATTACCTGGGGATGACTAATCTTTACTTTCACTTCCTCTAGTCCAGTTACCTAACACAACAGTTGTGTGTAGGCCGCTGGATTTGCACACAGAGCTACGGGCTACACAACACACGATGGCTATTACTTGGTTCGAGTCTAGAGACAGTCCAGTAACACACAGTCACATGCAATGAACAAGTAAACATCAACAGCTCAACAATATTCAACAGCAGGACGATACTCACAACAGAGAATATTAACACAGGTCCATTTACCCTTACACTCACGATAGCAGCTTCCCCCGCTGACTCACGGTGATCCTCAGTCCACAGAAATACACCAACAAGCAGTACAGTCTTCCATTCCGCAGGTCGCCTGAAATCCAGCCATTTGCTTGACTCTCAAAAACACACACCACAACATCACTTCGTTCAGACCTCAGTGGGACACTAGCGACAACCAACACCTCTGTCGCCCTCAGCGCAGCCACCGAACCCCAACACACTTCGTCTCACACCGACTCCACCAACGAGTCCAACACTGGCCCCGAGTCCAACAACGACTCCACCACACAGCCCAACTCTCAATAACTGCCCGCGACTAGCCTTCCTTTTTATAGCTCGAGTGATAGTAACCAGAACATTCGCGAAGTGGCTAGAGGCGGAACACTCCTGTTGAATCTCCAAGAAACTCACAGGTAAGCCAGCCGACGAGAACAATATACGGAAATACCAGCCATGTCCTCCAGGCCGGCCGGGAGCTTCCTGGTCAGCTGACTCACTAGTCTCTTCCAAGAAGTACCAAAAGGGGTTACCCCATAGGGCTAGCACATAACATTGTCCCTTCGAGATCTCATCGTTCCGATCAGTTATCTTCCCAGATTTTCTTTGGTATGGCGCCCTCGGTGTACCACCTTCCCCGTGCATCTTAGCCTCCGTGGTACTCGGTATCTGACGTCATTTAATCCCCTCGGAACTTGGTAAGTGTCTTTTCCACATCCTCTGGAACTTGAGAGACCAGCCATTCTAGGTCGTTCTCATGATTTCCGATGGTGTTAAATCGTTGGTCGTACCACACCGTCACTCGGTCGTTCTCTGTACTCGAGCTCCACTGAATAACTGCATCCACATCCGCCGGTCTCTTTCTCAAATCCAGGCAGTACCTATCAGTCGGGGCAGGGTGGTCCGCGGGTCGGCCAAACCCCAAATTCACCGGAAGGCGCAGCTCTCTTTCACACAGCGTCCTCGCTGGAGTACATCCCGTGGCATCGTACACTGTGGACTGGTAATCCAGGGGGACGAACAGGAGGTGAGGATCCCCGTCCCTCTCCGTTTCCATCCAGGCATCAAGGCTCCACTTTCTGTCAATCCCCATGGTGATTACTCGGCAGGAAACTTTTTGCTCGGCTTCCCGCCAGGAAAAGAACTGGCAATTTTCTGGACAATGTCTTTGGGACAGAGAGTCGACCTGCGGAACGTGTTTTATCTCGTGGAGGTCCTCGTCAACATTTCTCTGTCCATCGGCCACTTTCTTCTGGCTGTCCTCGGTCTTCTTCCGGTCATCCTCCATCTTCTTCTGACCGTTTTCCATCTTCTCCTGGTGGTCTTCCAACTTCACCTGGCTGTTCTCCATCTTATTCTGATCGTCTTCAGTCTTCTGTCGGCCGTTTTCCGTCTTCTTATGATCATCTTCCGTTTCCTTCTGGCCACCTTTCGTCTAGTTCGGGTCGTCCTCCGTCGTCCTGGCCGTCTTATCTTTTCTTTTGGCTTTCTTCCATCTTCCGTTTACTTCTCACCGTCCTTCATCTCCTTTATCCACCTCTACTGGCTTTCTGCTATCCTCTCCTGGTTTTCTTCCATCCTGTCCTGGCTTTCTTCCATCTTCCTATAGCCTTCATCCATCTCCTCTTCTATCTTCTTCATCATATCGAAGAGCGCATTTAGCTGAGGTTCCATTTTTGCGTGTCCTCTGGTCTCAGCTGGCATGCAGTAATTAACGCAAGATGAAACGTAAAGATTTATATGCGTGTGTATTTACTATACACCGATGTTCTGGAATGCTCCCGACGGCGGTCGAAACCTATAATATCTATTCCGCTGGTTCACGCTGATTACAAAGATGTGTCACACATGGGGTCTATTCTAACTTCTGACACCAAATTTTTACAAATAGAACTCTGTCTGTTTCATTATTATATTTTATTTAAGGATGGCGCAATAAATGCACACACACACAAAAATCTAATTAACCACACTCACTAATTTTCTGTCTATTTACAAGTCTCTCTTCCTTATGGCACAGTAGGCGGTCCATTCCCTTACGATTACCCGGGAACGTCTAATCATTACTTTCACTTCCCCCAGTCCAGTCACAGTAGCAGTTGTGTGTAGACCGCTGGATTTAACACAGTTTTCGTGTGCATTAAAATATAGGGCAGATACTGTTATTGCAGCTTTGAAAGATAAAACTTGTCGGATATGGCGATAAAACTTATGTCAGCAAGTTAGATTTAATTTTCATGTGATTTTTATCGTAGAAGTACTGTACGTCAATAATAATTACCAGGATGCTACAGTAGTTGTTCTCGTTAAGGGGAGACTCCACCCTAAATGAGTTTCTTTTTTCAAAAAACGTTCAGTGGCTACGTCAGTTCTTTGGGTTACTTACTCCTAGATCCCAAAGTGATTTGGCTGTATTCAAATTACACATGTCAAAAAATATTTGAAAAAGAGACTGACAGCTGCCAAAGATAGATTTTGATTTATTTCGCCAACAAACACGATCTTCACACTTTTTTGTGTTCCAATGTTTGCTCCTTGCATTTCATAGACATGTAGTGATTCCTAGCGAGAAAAAAATTGCACTAGATATGTAAGCAAACAATCCTTGAGAGTGAAAATCATGAAAGTTTGACTTTTTCCCTTTAGAGCAATTGTGTTGTGGTGTGTTTAATAAATGACTGTAAGTATAAGCTTTTATAATTATATTGGTTATAGTTGAGAATATTGTAGTAGTGAACATGGAAAAAGTACCCGTAATTATTGTAGTAGTATACAAGGAAAAATTTCCCACCAAAGAGTAGCCGCAGCATGTGGTCTCATTGTGTAAACAGTAACTTTGTGTAAATAGTGCGAAGTAGTGGCTACCATGGTCTTGAAATTACAAGAAGCCCTACAAAACAGGAAGGGAAATCACATGGTGCTGGAGAATATTAATGGTTATGTGTCTTGAACTAGTATTCATTCACTAAAATTATATCAAAAACCATTTTTCCTTAAGTTTTTCTAAATTCAATGCCAACTTTTTAAACCTAAATATTAACCAATCTCCATGAAACTTTTGCAGTAAGTAGTCATGAGATATCTACATTCTTCTGTGTATTAATATTACACTAAAAGCAGCTTCTGTATTTTATTATGAAATTGTATGTATATATAATTAAAGAAAGTTTTTAAGTTTGAAATTTGAAAAAATACTGAAAGTAAATGAATAAAAATTTCTCATAAAATAAATGCATAGATCTGTAGCACTATGTTGTGTCAATATACCTAAAAAGTCTGGGTTGTAAAGGTTGAGATGTGAGTACCAAAAGTTGGTTTTCAAAGTACCATTAAAATTATATTGAAAATTCAACATTTAAGAACCAATGAAGGTCTGGACTGCAGAACTTGGGCATTGTAAAATTAAACATCATTTCCACATTCAGTAGCGTGCGGTCAACACATTCGTTACCCCATTTGCAAACAGTTTTTCAAATATAAGCAATCGTAGCCCCACTACACTCTCTAAAGTCAACATTGCCATTTTATAAGGCTGCATTTTTCGTAGAAAGGTCTATCGGAGTAAAGTCTTTCAAGAATATTTTCAACCACACACTCGCACATATTTCCAAATTGATATTCAAGGCAGTGATGACACAATCATAACTTAATCTATAGCAGATTTAAACGATGTACTTACATTTTCACCCGGTGACGTTTCGTGATAGTACAGTCTTGGTTCTCAAAAAAATACACTGTGACTAACTATTTGTTTTCAACTTAGAAAGTCCAGCCAAAATTGAATCAGCATAATTAGCTGGTATTTACCGTCACCGAAGTTTTATGGTTTCACTCGCTTACTGAGTGATCGTACGTCAACGACAAACGAGGGAAAATATTCGTCACGACGTATAACACACGTTATATTAATGAAGAATGGCACAGAACTTCGCCTATAATACAAGACGAACACTAAAAATATTCACTATATATCACCATCACAGACAACCAAATACAAAATACTTTTACATCGTAATTAGCTCATTCATGCTGGGCAACCTAAATATTTTTCTGCGGCTATCGGAAAACATACTCTACACGTGCCATCAATGAATTGCTCAAACATGTATACATACCGAAATCCACACATAAAATATATTCTTCAATGGATTTCATAAACTGGCTCTATTTTTATTAGCAAGACGATGTGCAAGTGGCTATACTGTTAACATGTTGATATTTTTCTTGTAGTCTCTAGTGTGCGGCGCTGAACACTTCGAGTGTCAAGTATTAAAACTAACGTACGTTACCTAAGCTAGCTGGCTTGTCGCCGTAAATTACGATCGGGGGAGGGCCCACATCCCCGCCCCGCTCCCAGGACAAGGAAACTTCAACTGCATGCGTCAACCAAGCGACTTAAATGGCTCTGGGTAGCATCGCAGCTTTTAAACTTTATGAAAAGCTTTCTAAGGAATAATAAGAAAATGTAAATACAAAGAGTCATTTAGCCCAGCAGCGCTGGGATAGATGGGGTTCAGTGCACGCCACTGTCCAAATTCGATTTACATTAACCACATAGAAGTAAAGTTGAATGTTTGAGGAAAGTTATTCTCTTGCAACAAATTCAACTCACCAGTATACATTTTATCTCTCAACTAAGTACTGTAATTAGCTTATTCGCTCAAGGAATAAGTCAATGTAATTAAATATGTATCATCATACCCAGAGTTAGGATTTTGAGGTGCAAATTTCAGATGAAAAAAGGAAGGGAAATGTGCTCTAAAATGGTAAAAAGGTGACAAGAATTTGCTGGTTTATTCAACTAATTCAACGATTTCTCTTTCCTCTATTCTAGTTTATTGAATTACAAACAAGTACATCAAATTATCACTCATCAAAGGAAGGAAAAAAACATGAAGCTGTTGTACTTCAAGACATTAAGCATCTCTACGTTTTTAAAAGTAAGTCTGTTTCTATTAGGAGATAGAATGTCTTTGTCGATGCTAAAGCTTCCTTCAACATCCACAGAAACCAGTGCGGCAAACCTTGTATTAACTCTTAATGGCAACTCTATAGATGTGTACAATTCCTCAATGTCTGGATTCATCTGAAGACTAGACTCAATTTTGTCTTTGGCAAAGCCGCCTAACTGCTCCCTCGCGGAAGTAAAAATATCCCATTGGTTTTCTTTGTCTAGGCCTTGTTCTTCTAATCGTTTAATAACTGCAGCCATGTACTTATAACAATGGACACAATATAGTTATGTCTGCAAATTATGTATTTTCTCTGGTAGCAGAAGTTGTTGTCCCTTGGAAATTACACCTGCGTCGGCTGGATCCAAAGAAAGCACAAACTCTCTAATTTTGTCAAAATTCTCACAGAACATTGCAGCGCACTCAATCCACGATCCCCAGCGAGTAATGACCGGGAATTTGGAAGGAACAGGCCAGTGGTTTCCCTGTACGCAGCAACATGACTCGGAGCTTTCAGTAGAATCTTCTAAGGACAGAGATGAATTGATTTGCGATGTTGTATTCGTTCCTTATGGATTCACAAACCCTGTGAAGGGAATGAACAAGCATGTCACATGCTTCAACTTAGATAACAAAGGTTTTAACAGGATAACTGCTGAAACCAGGTATGGAGCTTGGTTTTTAACCACAAGAAGTTTTTCTAACTCGATACCAGTAGGCCAGAGTTTATGGCAGAAGTCCATAATTGATTGCATTACTGTATTGGCATCGGCTTTCTACAGCTCATACATTTTCAATAAAATGGGCTTAACGTTCTCCCCTGCTAAGGGAAAACTAAAATGTTCAAAACATATCGTTCCATTGAGTCTATGGTTTCATCCACAATGATTCCCTCATCGCAATCAGACACTTTCTCCTTGATTCTTTGTATGGTTTCTTGGTAAACCGGCTCCATGTAATTTTTGCTTAAAGTACTCTCATCGGACATTGAAATCTTTGTGTATTTTTCAAGAAATTCCTTGAAGGCTGCATGGTTCACGTTATTGAGTTGAATTCCTACTTGTATAAGAGCTGCACACACATCAATGTTTAATTCTTCAAATTTTGACTTTTGAAGAACTCTGTTGGAATTCATTTCATAATAGAGGTTGCCGCGATTTGTTTGTTCGAAGAGTCTTATGCATTTGATGCTTAGAGCTGGAAATATGTTGTTTGAGGCTATCTCGCTGGTGTTTTTCATCTGACAAAATTCTTGAATCGCAAATAATTCGTTGCATTAAAGTTCTACCAGTGTCTATGAAATCTTGTTTGAATTCTTCACCCAGGGCAATAACTCGGGACAGGAACGCCTTTGGCATGGTCAAATTTAGTAGTACACTCGTTGAGTAATGTAACAAAGTACTAACACGAGTTCACTTCCTAACACAACGCGACTATCAGACAACTCACTCGCTCCCTTGCTGTCCACACTCTCTTATAACACCGCGACAGTTACCAGATTGTCCTCATTCATGCTGGAACTGCAGTCTCAGCGATTTCTAGTAGTTTCGAGCAGAACACAGTCTCAATCCTCGGAACTACGCGGGTGCCGCGGCTGACATATCTGCGTCACCAGCCTCCGCCTCCATGCGAACAGGTGACGTCTCTCACAGTAACAAACTCACATTCACGAACAGCAGGCTACTGATTCTGGTGGGATAGAATCACTCATTATCAACTGCATTATTGCGGGCTATATTGTAACGGTAAAGAGAGAGAAAGAGGTTTTGTCAAACACACAATTATTTTCCATTGCGCTTTCAACTCCCGCGTGGTGTTTACTGAAAGAGGCAGGTTTAGTATTCGCACGTACACAGCAAGCTGAGAAGACGTTAATTGAAAGTTAAATATTTTATATTGATTAGAAAACGTATAGAATAAATTGGAATTAAACTTAAAAGAAAAAAAGGGGAAAAGAGGGTATTATGGGCATGGCTGCGGAAAAAGGGATAAAGGTCCCAAAAAGCGGAAAAAGGAGCGCGAAAATGCCTCTTTTCACAACTAGAAACAAAATTTCACAGTGTGATATCTTTCCGAACATCTTTAATTTACCCTAACAAAAAAGATGCGCACCTAAAAATCCTAACCCTGATCATAAATTAAATAAGAGCATCAGTATTAAAATATTATTTACAACCATTTTTATGAAGGGATTTTTAAAAATTGTTTTATTCCGTTTTTATTATAATTTTCAAATTTTTCTTTTTTTACAATCTCCTTTACGTCACATCGACACAGATACGTCTTACGGCAATGATAGGATGGGAGACGGGCTAGGAGTGGGAAGGAAGCGGCTGCAGCCTTCATTAATATACATCCCCAGCATTTGCCTGGTGTTAAAATGGGAAACTACGGAAAACATTTTCAGCGCTGCCGACAGTGGGATTCGAACCCACTATCTCCCGGATGCAAGCTCACAGCTGCACGCCACTAACCGCACGGCCAACTCATCCGGTTTTCAGAAAATTGTCCCCAACACACTCGCTAGTACTCTTCTACCATCAGTAACATGTACAGTACAAGTTGGGTTTGTGTGATTTGATCGTTACTTGAAAACAGCATCAAATCTATTCTTTTCACATTGAGTACAAACCAGAAAAGCTCAGTAAACTTAACTGGTGGTTCTTATTTTTGGGCTCAGGAAGTAGGTAGATTCTTCTTCTTCTTCTTCTTCTTCTTCTTCTTCTTCTTCTTCTTCTTCTTCTTTCCGATGAGGCCTGCTAAGGACCACGTGTCAATTTCAGTTCACTTCTTCATACTTTGTTATTTTCTCTTCCGCTCCTTCCAACATCCTTTCATCCTTTCACTGTGCTGTTTCCTTCTGTCCTCGGACCACTTCGCACCAGGCTTCTTGTTCAATATTCCTTGGAATCCTTCCATACATACTACTCTCTTTCTAAAAATGTCTCTGTTCATAGTTTCTTCTTCTCTTACATTATTTCTTTCTAAATCTTTCTTTACTTTTTGAATCCAGCTAGTTGTTGCCTTTTTGTCCCAAGGGTACCGGTACTTGAAAATCCTTTTTGTTAATCTGGAATCATCCATTCTATAAATATGTCCGAAAAATTGCAATCTCCATTTCCTTATGGTTTCTGTTATGTTTTCTATGTTCCTGTATATTTCATCATTACATCTTAATTTCCATACTGCTGTTGTTTTCACAGGACCTAAGTTTTTCTCATGATTCTCCTTTCTAGTAACTCAAGTTTATCTAATATGTAGTTTAGTACCAGGCATTCACTTGCATATAAGCATTTCGGTTTCACCACTGTAGTGTAGTGCCTTATTTTAAGACTTTTAGATAGACACTTTTTGTTATAAAAAATTCTTTGTGATACCATATGCTCTTTCCATCTTGTGTACCCTTGCTTCTACTGCAGATTATATTATTATTATTATTATTATTATTATTATTATTATTATTATTATTATTATTATTATTATTATTATTATTATTATTATTATTATTATTATTATTATTATTATTATTATTTGAAGTTTGAAGACAAGTGCTGGTATTCTGTAAGTATTCATTGTTTTGTTTGGTTTATATTATTTTGTGTGGTTTTTTGGGTTCATAGTTAATAGTTTTAGTGTAGATAGTTAGAGCATTACATTATATATAATAGTATGTTAGTTTATATTGTTTTGTTTGGTTTATATTGTTTTGTTTGGTTTTTTGGGGGGGTTTGTTGTTGTTTGTTTAGTCCTCAGCCCGAAGGCTGGTTGGATCCTCAACAGTTCCGCCAACAGCTGTCATAGATGGCCTAGGCATCACTGAAGAGGCATACTAGGGAAATGAGGAGTGAGGTAGTTTCCCGTTGCTTTCCTCACCGAGTCAGAAGTTGCTATTACATATCAGTCTGCCAAGCCTACTGAAATGCATGCACCAACTGACCCTATGAGCATCATTTTCACACCATTCATAACAGGGACTGGCTGCATAAGCAATGGCATTACTAGAATCACTCATACCTCAGTCACTTTCATTTTGTCAAAGCCAAGGATAAAGCTGAGACAGATCAATGAAAGTAACAATATTGCTCTAGCCCATACCAGAAGACATAGTGCACTGTAAACACTAGGTCCTGCCAGCAAAGGCATTGGGGGGGTTTATGTGTATTTTATGTTCTTTATTGCCTGTAACCGATGGTGCAAACTAGGGTGGCAATAAAGAGTTATCTTATCTTATCTTATCTGTAAGTATTCCTCAGTCAATCAATCAATCAATCAATCAATCAATCAATCAATCAATCAATCAATCAATCAATCAATCAATCAATCAATCAATCAAAATGCTGTCAGTTAGTACACTTATTTATTTAGAACTATTTATCTACACATTACACATTAAACACGCATACAACCTAATTAAATACCGTCACAACAACACATTATATCAACAAACCACCATTTTAACAACTGCCCATTACTAATCAAATGCCACATGGAGAATGCAACCTTAAAACAATTGACTACTGACT
This sequence comes from Anabrus simplex, assembly GCF_040414725.1. Taxonomy (NCBI): domain Eukaryota; kingdom Metazoa; phylum Arthropoda; class Insecta; order Orthoptera; family Tettigoniidae; genus Anabrus; species Anabrus simplex. The sequence goes on from NC_090266.1 coordinate 806,347,480, forward strand.
GCTCACAAGCATGTCTGTCCAAACACAACACGAGGTCACAAGTACCATTCCTGTTAAACCATAACTCAAACTAAGCAGTAATTCGTCTCCACCATCAAGACAAGGCCACCTCCTTATATATGTGCCTGGCCAGGCCTCTAGAAAGATATGTTACAACATACCTTCTCGTAAATTCTAGAGTGCTTAAAGCCCAGATATAATGTAAAGAATATTCTCCATAGTTCTCGTCTACCAAGTGCCATTCTGGACGCTACAATGTGTTCCACAATACTGTAATGGATTACAAATCATATATAGAGGTAATAATAAATTATGTACTATTATATATATGTACAGCACATGTTTCATGACAACCTCATAAATAATCCGATCGTATCGTCTGTTCATATGACGTTAATAATAATAATAATAATAATAATAATAATAATAATAATAATAATAATAATAACCTACCCTGCGAACCATGTGACCTTGCCGCGGTAGGGAGGCTTGCCTGTCTCATTGAAACAGATAGCCGAGCCGCAGGTGCAACCACATCGGATGGGTATCTCTCGAGAGGCCAGACTAACGAATGGTTCATCGAAAGGGGGTAGCAGCCTTTCGGAAGTTGCAAGGACGGCACTCTAGATGATTGACTGATATGGCCTTGTAATAATACTCAACATAACTTAGCTGTGTTGATACTGCTACACGGCTGAATGCAACGGGAAACTACAGCCGTAACTAACTCACCAGGACATGCAGCCCTCTCTGTATGAATGATGTACTGATGATAGCTTCCTCCCGGGTAAAATATTCCGGAGGTAAGTAAACAAGTCCCCCAATCGGATCTCCGGGTGGGGACTGCACGAGAGGGGGCGATCATCAAGAAGATGGAAACTAAAATTCTGCGAGTCGGAGCGTGGAATGTTAGAAGTTTGAATCGTTGCGGTATACTAGAGAACCTGAAAAGGGAGATGGAGAGACTAAAGTTAGATGTAATTGGTATAAGTGAAGTACGTCGGCTGAAAGAACAGGATTTTTGGTTAGGCGAGTACAAAATCAGACAGGGGAAATACAGGAGTTCGTTTAATAATGAATAAGAAAATAGGGCAGCGGGTAAGCTACTACGACCAGCATAGTGAAAGAATTATTGCCGTTAAGATAGACACCAAACAAATGCCCACCACAATAGTGCTAGTCTATATGCCTACTAGTTCGGAGGATGATGAGGAAATCGAAAGGATATATGAAGAGATAGAAGACTTAATAAAATATATTAAAGGTGACGAGAATCTAATCGTGATGGGAGACTCGAATGCAGTGGCAGGCCAAGGAAGAGAAGGTAATACAGTAGAAGAATTCAGATTGGGACAAAGGTACGAAAGAGGAAGTCGGCAGGTTGCTCATAATTTAGTCCTTGACAATACTTGGTTCAAACGCAACAAACGACAGCTGTATACGTGGACGAGACCTGGAGACACTGGAAGGTATCACATAGATTTCATTATGATTAAACAGAGATTCAGAAACCAGGCGTTGGATTGCAAAACTTTCCCAGGAGCAGACGTGGACTCTGACCACAACTTGTTGGTCATGAAATGCCATCTGAAGTTAAAGAAATTGAAGAAAGGAAGGAATACAAGGCGATGGGATCTAGACAATTTGAAAGAAAAGAGTGTGGGGGATTGTTTCAAAGAACATGTTGCACAAGGACTAAATTAGACGGCTGAAGGAAACACGATAGTACAAGAGTGGATAGTCATGAAAAATGAGGTCAGTAAGGCTGCTGAAGAAATGTTAGGAAGGAAGCAAAGATCAGCTAAGAATAAGTGGATAACTCAGGAGATTCTAGACCTGATTGATGAACGATGAAAATACAAGAATGCTAGAAATGAAGAGGCGGAAAAGAATACATGAGATTAAGGAATGAAGTGGATAGAAAGTGCGAGGTAGCTAAGAAAGAATGGCTGAAGGAGAAGTGCAAGAATGTCGAAGGTTGTATGGTCCTAGGAAAGGTACCGTAGATGCTGCGTACAGGAAAATCAAGGAAACCTTTGGAGAGAGGAAATCTAGGTGTATGTACAAAATATTAAGAGCTGAGATGAAAAGCCACTTCTAGTAAAAGAAGACAAAGCAGAAAGATGGCAGGAACAAGTAGTAGAGCAGTGGTGATTCTGGGACAATTTTTATCTACGCCACAGCCACCTCTAATAGTGTACCTATGCGGGTTCTGACCGGAGGTCATTGACCCCTAGTATAGTAGTATGACTGCCGATTCGCGAATTTGCATAAGAGTGACAGCCTAACCTCACACACGCCATTTTGGAGAGGCCGAACCTCATTTTTACGACCAGTTGCCCTTCCTGACGTGGATTTCGCATAAAAGAGCAAGCCTAACCTCACAGTCGCCATCTTGGAAGTGCTAACCCCACAGTACCTAGTTTTACCGCCAGATGCCCCTCCCGGCGTGGACAGTCTTCATCTTGGAAGGGAGTAACCTCATAGGACCTAGTTTTATGGCCAGATGCCCTTCCCGACGTGGACGGTCGCCATCTTGGAGGGGCCTAACTTCAGTTTTACGGCCAGGGGCCCTTCCCGACGTGGACGGTCGCCATCTTGGAGGGGCCTAACCTCAGTTTTACAGCCAGATGCCCTTCCCGGCGTGGGCAGTCGCTACCCTGGAGGGCCCTAACCTCCCTCCTACTTCTCATCAGCAGGCTTCCCTTCCCCACGACAATTGCACCAGATGGCGGCTACACACGGGCTCTTATGGAGAAAGCTGGCCCAGAGGCTACAGCGCAAGATGGCAGCTATACATAGGCTCTTATGGGGAAAGCTGATTCAGGGGAGACATAGGACTTAAGGAGCCGGCCTAGGGGCGATTGCGCAAGATGGCGTTTATACACAGGCTCTTATGGAGACAGCAAGCCCGGTGGCTACTGCGCAAGATGGCGACTATACACGGGCTTTTATGGAGAAAGCTGGTCCAGAGGCTACTGCGCAATACGGCGGATATAGGCTCTTATGGAGAAAGCTGGTCTAGGTAGGCATATGACTTAAGGAGATGGCCTAAGGGCGGTTGCACAAGATGGCGCCTATACACGGGGTCTTATGGGGAAAGCTAACCCCAGAGGCTACTGCGCAAGATGGTGACTATACATAGGCTCTTATGGAGAAAGCTGGTCGAGGAGAGACTTAGGCTACACGGAGAAGGCCTAGGGGCGATTGCGCAAGATGGTGGCTATATACACACTCTTACGGAAAAAGCTAACCCAGAGGCTACTGCGCAAGATGGCAGCTATACATAGGCTTTTATGGAGAAAGCTGGCTCAGGGGAGACATAGGATTTAAGGAGACGGCCTAGGAGCGATTGCGCAAGATGGCGGCTGCGTACAACTTCCTAGTGCTAGGGCCCCCGAGGCAAGATGGATGGTATGCATTGGTCATATGAGACTAACTTTAAGGGGATGGACCAGGAGCTAATGGCAATTCATTGTTCTTATAGGTCTATCTCTACAGAGCTGCCTCAGGGGCTTACAACTTGTAACTTATGACCCATTAGTTTGATCTACCTGACATTCGAGATCTGAGGCAAGGGCTACTATGCAAGATGACTGCTATACTGTATTCGTGTAAATCTTAACTAGACGGCTGCCTCATGGGCTCACAACTTGTAACTTATGACCTATTAGATTTATCAGCCTGAAATTCGAGAAATGAGGCAAGGGCTACTATGCAAGGTAACTGCTATACTCTATTCTTATAGACCTTAACTAGAGGGCTGCCTCAGGGTCTCACAACTTGTTACTTATAACCTATTAGTTTGATCGGCCTGACATTCGAGAATTGAGGCAAGGGCTGCTATGCAAGATAGCTGATATATTCTGTTCGTATAGACCTAACTAGAGAGCTGCCTCAGGGGCTCACAACTTGTAACTTATGTGCCATTAGTTTTTTACCTAACTTTCGCGAACTCAGGGAGAGTCTACTAGAAAAGATAGCCGCTGTACATTGGTTATATTAGACTAAGGGGCTAGGCTATCGCTCATCCTTCTCACCAGCTGCCCTTCATTACTTTAGTCCAGCACGGGAACTAGTGGTGATACACGAACTTTATGGCACTAACTTGAGGAAAGCTGTACTAGAGATTTTCGAGTATTGGGCTAATGCGGGAGATTTCATCCTTCTAACCGGATACCCTTCCTAACATCAGTCTAGCGCAGGGGCTCTTGCGTATACGTAGGCTCTTATGAGACTAATCCTGAGGGAGCGCTGCACTAGCGCTCTCGAGGAAGGATAGTCGCTTAAAGCTAAAAGCATAATCAGAGTGATGAGATGTAGATAAACATAGAATGTTATTATAACCTAACTTTGTAATCCGTTAGAAGTGATAAAGTCCATTCGGTGTAGGATTGGAAACTGGTGAACCGAGAAAAGAATGCTACACACATGATAGGGAATGGAACCCATGGGTTGCGTATTATCAGAAGGACAAAAGTACGAAAGGACTCTTTCTCCTCCTCCTCACCGCACCCTCCTGCTAGGGTTATTGCACAGAAAACAAGGATCTGTCGGTTAAATGTGATTTTTTTTACAAAGTTGTTACATCCTTCAATATTGGCTTCAGATCTCCAGCAACGAATGCCTGCTCTGAGTGCATCAGATTTAACGGCCTAATTGTCGCACGTAAAGTGCCTCAAGAAAAACTGAACTCATGACAAAGGTCAGGGTGAATACGGACAAAGCTAATGCATTTTATAAATACCTTAAAACTCTTGAAGAAAAAACACTTCAATTGCCATTTGATTCTAAGGAGAATATGTTTCTTCCCCGGGTTCCAGATCAATCTGCCAATTTTTTCTAGAGATTTATATTTCTATGATTTATGATGTCTACTTACAGGGATGTATTGAACCCATGACCTTTAAGTCATAGGGAACAGGAGTCCAAAATTTATAACATGAGGCACCATTTAATTCCAGCGCACCAGATCATGAGAAGCCCTAGTTATATTTTTATTTCTGACCGGAGGTGGGACGTGGAGAATAGTTTAGGGTGAACGCAACAGAAATTACGTCACCCATACGTGTAAAATGAGCAGAGATACAAATTAATTTGCCGCGGAACTACTTGAGCTGAAATTCCGTTTAAGGAGAATTGGCGACGAAACCGTCGTGGTAAACGTCAGGATGGCGTAAATGAAACAATTTGGTTGTTATTGGTAAAAACTTCAGGTCGCTACGTGCTTCAAGAAGGAAAATCACCAAAAAGACGTGCCTGTTGTTTAAACTCTATTACATCGACCAAAATATAGTGCCTAGCTTATGAGTTAATTTAAAGGCTCAAAATTGTTAAGAGAACCCCTTAATGCTTATCACCAACACCGCTATTAAACTAGACAATTATGTGTTATTTTAGAATCAGCCCTGATTACATATTCTGTGAGGTAAAACTGTGTCAGTAAACTTTTGGCGGTAAATGCAGACAGCATGGGAGTGGGAGTAAAAATTATAAAACCACGCCGCGCCATCTTGCAATTCCCCATTGTGTTCAGTGAATTCGAGGCGACTCCACGCATTTCAGAGTAACATTGCAAACCAGCGTTTGGAAGACTAAGTCCCAGAAAGAAAGATAGGTTTTGGCCGAAGGTGGCTGTAACACCATCTCCAAGTGGAGATAGGATAAAAAGTTACGAAATCACAAACATTCTATGAACTACGATTTATACTGTTGTGTTGAAATGTTGAGTTCGGCAGTTGCCAAAAGTTGCATAACGTAAATCAATCAGTCAAAGTATTCTTCCGTAAAGGTAATCGACAGTATTCCAAATGTGGAATCATTATGTAAATTCAGGGAGAGGCAGCAGACGGTCATTCTAATGCCGCGATCCTGCAATTGATGCTGTAAATATAGTTGTTGTATTCTAAAGTACTGCGTGTGCGGGTCGGTGGTTCGACAAACGTGTTCGGTTCGCGCAAGGAAGAAACGTGTGAAGGGCATTTATATGTTTTATGTCATTGTTTTCAGATAAATTTTATAAATAAATCAATCTTAAACATTAAACCCAGGATAGGAATCCTGACGGAAGGAGAGGAATGTTGTGTGAAGCCATTACTTGTTGAGAGGGCTAAATAAAAGATTGAAAGAGGCTGGTGGGCCTGTAACGATGCAAGGCTACATACGACTTCCAGGTAAAGTGCATATTTCATTTCATTATGTCACCATTTTATTTGCATATCTGTGACGCACTTTGGTCACACTTTTTATTTCGTGGTAATGTCAGAAGTGCGCGACGAAAGGTTTCTTGGATAATCGATCGAGCTGATAAACAAAGGTTTGAAATGTTGTACAATAGTAGATTTAATGGTTGTAGAACGAATGTAATGTGTAGAGTAGGGTGTCATTTCCGTACGTTTATTCCTATGTGTGTTGTTTGCCCAAGTTAAGATATTATTTTATCACGAAATTCTGTTCAGTGTGAAGTTGCAATTTCCGTAAGTGTAATCCGTGATTTACCATTTAAAGCGATCGTGTAGTAATGATGGAACGCCAGCTGTTGCTGAGCGCGAGCTGTAATGAGGTTGGAGCTGTAGAATTTGTTGAGGAATATACGAGGCGAAACAGGCGTGTGATTTGTGGAAGAGAATTGTTATTTCAGATGTCTATTAAAATATGGGTAGAATTGATGAGGAGAAAATAAACAGTAAATTTTGAAAGTCAAGTTGTGAGTTTCGGTTTTGAAATATTTTGTTGCCAGACTCAGATATGCGAGGAGAGGTGTTTAGTTTTTTACAGATTGTTTTGTGTAACAGCATAGAGGATCACGTAAGAGAGATATTCCGTATTATTATCGTGTAGAGAATTTGAGATAACAAGTGGTTCAAGTCTTGCAGAGTTAGGAGGAAATGTAGCTTAGGCGGTTGAAATCCTGTAGTGTTAAAATGATGTTTGCTGCCGGGATTTCCATTGTAGAAAACCCGAGGATTTATTTGTGCATTTTAATGGTATGGGAATAGGGTCATTCCATAGTTAGGATCCCACGTGTAACCGTAGGACGTGATGGCCAGGAACATTTCAAGTGACGTTTTAAATAAAATCTCTTCGCATATTCTGTATTGGTTCAGTATTGTCTTTCACGCAAGTTGTCAACGAGGCAAGATTTCATTTTGGTTCATTTAGAAAAGAAAACGTGTTTACTTTCATTGGGGTAGCGAGAAGGGTCTTTCTTCCAGGTAGAGCGAACACCTGTTCGGCGAGCGAGCCAGTCCAATGAGCGGGTCGAGACACAGTTTCATTTGTCAGAGAGGAGTTGTAACTGAGATTTTGTCATGTATGGTCAATGTATGGAAATAGATTTAATTACTTAATAAGAGAATCGTTTGGTAGAGAACTTTACATTCATTATAGGTGCGACGGGAATCATACAATGCTGTGTTATGTTGTAAATAACCATTTTCAGGGGTGTCAAAATTTGAGAATCTATAGTAGTGTTTCGTGTTGTTGAGGGTTGTCCAAATTCCTGCGATTATTTTATTTGAATGTTATGATAGCTTGTCAGTCCATAGAGTTCGAGATGGATGAGGTGTTGTTGTTGTTGTTGGTTTCCAAGGCACAAGTGTTGGTTCGTGTGGAATGAGGTCATGCCTGTGGAGTATATTGTGGTGCAGTAGTCCATCCACGCTAGAGTTTTGGGTGAGGTGCACTACGACACTTGAGTCTCATCAGCATGAAATTATATCGGACGGAGGTGCCGGAATTAGTCCAAGGGATAACCGTAGACGCCACAAGAGTTTAACAGGGGTTGTTTTATTTCGCGTTTCGTGTAATTTATGTAAAACTAGCAAGATGCCCGTGCTTTGCTACGGTATTATACTGAAATTTATAGTTGAATGCTTATTGTTTCATAAAAAAATCCGCCGAAATTCGCGATCTGACTCGTTTTCTGAGAGAATCCGCCAAAATTTGCGATCTGACTCGTTTTCTAATAGATAACGGCAAGTTTCCTCCCATTTTTCAAGCTTTCTTTCCAGCAATCGATTTCGTACTTCCCGGGCTAGGTCCAGGTATTCCACCCGGTCAGTTGGGTCCCTAAATCTTTGCACTTTTTCCTATAAGCACTTTCAATATGGATCAAATCCTTCAGGAGATCCGGCGTGGTGTCGTCTTGGGTGCCTTGGCGGTACTGAACCCGCGGCCGGACTGCATTCTTAGTCATTACCCGTCCAGGAGCCGTTTCCAGCGCGGTCCGCACATTTGACGACGGTCCAGAACATGATTATTATTATTGTTATTATTAGTATTATTACTATTATTATTATTATTAGATGTTCTGGACCCCACAGCAAGATGCAAGACCGTTACTTAGCGGTAAATTACATCTGATGCCATTGTCATTGTTGACAATGTGACCAGCACCATTGTCGCGCGTAGGCAAGTGTGCGGGATTTCTAGCGATACGAATGACACCTCCGTGCATTATTGACCTTATTATAGAGGTGAACAATTTGCCGGTCAATCGCATTCCTATCGTTTATTTCAAATGTGTTTAAATTTTTCTTTATATGCCAGGAGAATCTACTGTAATCTAAAAACGTTCTCCGAAAGAAAAGATGGCTCTTGTAAACGAACCCAGGAAAGATTAAAAATGATCGGTTTATGATCAGAATAAGTACATCGAAAATCTACAGCCTGTTTCCAGTCATTCGACAGGGTCAGGAATGGAATGAATAAAGCCCCCATCTAGCGGCGACAATAGGAATTGTGCAGGCGGCCGAAGCCTGTCGCACTCCTCTGGGGCAATGATTAATGAATGACAAATGAAATGAAATTATATTGGACAGTGTTGCTGGAATGAATGATGACAGGGAAAACCGGAGTATCCGAAGAAAAACCTGCCCCGCCTCCGTTTGGTCCAGCACGAATATCTCATGGAGTGACCGGGATTTGAACCACGGAACCCAGTTGTGAGAGGCCGGCGCGCTACCGCCTGAACAATGGAGGCTCCTTATAAGTACATTAAGAACAGTAAAATCAATTGGTCTCACCTCCTTTTACACCCCACCGCCGTTAAGTTTATTTACCCCCCCCCCCCCCAAAGAAAAATTAAAAGAAGGAGTGTTTCTTTATGTTTAAAAAAGATTCCAAACACCAGTGTTGACGTCTATTACCTTCAGTTTTGAGATATAAGTATCCCCATAAAAATAATTCACTTCTTTTCACTTCCTTTCACACTCCTCCCCCTCCCTCTAAGTGAATTTTCCGGCAAAAAATACTTGTTTCTTTAATAGTAAAGGATCTTATAAATACCAATTATCACGACTCTAACTTATTCAGTTTTTGATTTATGTGTCCTCATGAAAGGAATTCAACTCCTTTTCACTCCCGCCCCCCAAGATGGTTTCCCCTCTAAAACGCGTTTTTCTTTGTTTTCAAAGGAAATTCAAATACCGAGCTCGATAGCTGCAGTCGCTTAAGTGCGACCAGTATCCAGTATTCGGGAGATAGTAGGTTCGAACCCCACTGTCGGCAGCCCTGAAAATGGTTTTCCGTGGTTTCCAATTTTCACACCAGGCAAATGCTGGGGCTGTACCTTAATTAAGGCCACGGCCGCTTCCTTCCCACTCCTAGCCCTTTCCTGTCCCATCGTCGCCACAAGACCTATCTGTGTCGGTGCGACGTAAAGCAACTAGCAAAAAAAAAAAAAAATTCTAATACCAATTTTCACGTCTGTAACAACTTTAGTTTTTATTAGATGTATACTCATACAATTAAGTCAATTAATTTTTCAATTCTTAAACCCCCACCCCCCTTCATTGGATTTTCCGAGAATATGTGTTTCTATACTTTTAAAGCAGATTCCAAATACCAAATTTCACCTCTGTAACATCTTCATTTTGAGATATCAGTAGCCTAATTAAAAGAATTCAACACCATTTTCAGTCACTTTTACCCCTTCCCTCCGCCCAAGTGGTATTTCCGAAAACTAAACATACACGTTTCTTTATTTTTCATAGAGATAAAAATATCATTTTTCACTTCTGTAACATGTTAAGTTTTTGAGATATACTGTAGAAATTCTCATTTTATAATTTCACCCCTTTTTATTTCCCCTTAAGTGTAGTTTCCAAAAACAAATCACCTATGTTTCTTTACATTTACAGGAAATTCCAAATACCCACTTTTTATGTCTGTAATATTTTACGTTTCTCAGATATTCTGTAGATATAGTCTTTCGAAAAATTCACCCCAATTTGTCACTCCTGTTTAACCGCCATTAATTGGATTTTCCTAAAACAAAAAATACGTGTTTATTTATTTTTAAAGGAGATCCCATATACAAATTTTCAGTTCTGTAATATCTTCAGTTTCTGAGATATATGTATCCTCATTAAAGGCATTCCACCCATTATTCACCCTTTTACACCCCTCCTATTGGGATTTACAAAAAACAAAAAGTACGTGTTCCTTTATTTTTAAAGGAGATTCTAAATACCAATTTTTACATCTGTGAACTTTTAAAGTTTTAAGATGTAGACACACTCATTTTAAAAATTCACCTCCCTTTTCACCCCCCATTATTTGGATTTTCCAAAAACGACAAGATACCTGTTTCTTTATTTTTAAAGTAGATCCCAAATACCAATTTTCAGGTCTGTAATATCTTCAGGTTCTGAAATATAAGTAGCCTCATTATAGGCATTCAACCCATTTTCATCCTTTTCCACCCTTTCTATTGGGATTTTCCGAAAACGAAAAAATACCTGTTTCTTTATTTTTAAAGGAGATTCTACATACCAATTTTTACTTCTATAAACTTTAAAAGTTTTGAGATATAGATGCACTCATTTTAAAAATTCACCCCTTTTCACCCCCCCCCCATTAACTGGATTTTCCAAAAACAAAAATACGTGTTTCTTTATTTTTAAAGGAGATCCCAAACACCAATTTTCAGGTCTGTAATATCCTCAGTTTCTGAGATATAAGTATCCTCATTAAAGGCATTCAACCCATTTTTCACCCCTTTTCACCCCCTCCTATTGGGATTTTCCGAAAACAAAAATACGTGTTTCTTTATTTTTAATGAAAATTCTAAATACCAATTTTTACATCTGTAAACCATCAAAGTTTTGAGATATAGATACACCTACGCGGATTGCTGATATTTAAGAAAAGTATCCTTCGAAGGGCCTTAAAGTGTTCAGTAAAATGTTTTCCAACGTGGTGGCTTAAGTTATATCGAGGGCCTAAGTTACATAGAGGGAAGAACATTACTCACGTTGGTTGACCCTGAGAATCAGACACATTGCAACAGTAAAATGGTGCGCCAACATTTAGGTTTAACTCGTTGAGAAAGGAGGATATAACAACGTTGGTTGACATCAGTAAAAGCATGACCAGCAGTAGGGACTTAAGTCGCATGCCAGGAGGAGCGTTAGCCACGTTGTATTACCAAAGGATGATTGAATGTAAGTCACAATGAGTGAAAGATAAAAACATGAGAGACCGGGCGAGTTGGCCGTGCGCGTAGAGGCGCGCGGCTGTGAGCTTGCATCCGGGAGATAGTAGGTTCGAATCCCACTATCGGCAGCCCTGAAAATGGTTTTCCGTGGTTTCCCATTTTCACACCAAGCAAATGCTGGGGCTGTACCTTAATTAAGGCCACGGCCGCTTCCTTCCAACTCCTAGGCCTTTCCTATCCCATCGTCGCCATAAGACCTATCTGTGTCGGTGCGACGTAAAGCCCATAGCAAAAAAAAAAAAAAACATGGGAGTTCATCGTTGAGGTGTAAACCACAGTGCAATTGAGAAACTCGTGAGAAGTCGATAAATGCCCGACGGGTAAGGCTGGGAAGATACAACGACGTTAGGAATTTATTACCAGATGAGAGTTATAAATTACATTTTACAACAGGATAAACTTTCGAAATTGGAGACGCTGTTGACGAAGTCGTAACTGCGATCAAAGAGAGGCTCTTCTGTTTCGTACAATTTTTAAAACGAGGGTTTATTTAAATACTATTATTAATAATGTGTGTCATAGTTTAATGTGGATACTACATTGTCAATGCAAAAGAATGTTGTAGTACTGCAAATGAAGTGTGAGTATATGAGTAATTAAAAAATGATCGAAAATGTTCCACCTTATGTAACGTTCCAGACGTTACAGTGTAATTATGTTAATTTTATTATGTGTAATTAATTCAGGAATTTAACGTCATGATATTTATTTTGGTATGTAATGGTATTATAATTCATGTTTAATCATTTGCTCACTATCATTTCATTACTTTGTAACTACGACCTGTAAACGAGGGCTGAATATCCTAATATTCACTTAGATTCTTGCGACAGTTGGTTAAAATTAACTTGCAGTAAATTTCTTCTATCTTGCCACATCACCGAGGAGGAAGGAAGGATAAATTTAGACACCAAGTTCTGAGAAAAGCGAGCACGTGTTCACGCGTCCTAACGTAAGCTACCGTATTTCGACCAGAATTATTCGAACTGATCAACGCCTATATTTTCAAAGGAGCGTCATGTTGCCATGGATACTGAGTGAAAGGACGAATAGAAGAACAGTTGATATCATGATTTTGGCCCGTCAACTCTAATATCTGGAGTGGGGAGAGAGGTGTCATCTGATTGGACCACGTGTAAGCGACCTGTAATTAGCGCGAGAGAAGGTTATAAAAGAGCGTGTTGGAGCTCGTGGCATGACTTATTCTGCTGACTTATTCGCTCTCTACATTATTCTACGAGTTATTCTACAGCTTCTACTTGATTTTCTACTTGATTCTGCGTCTCGATACTTAGAAATTCTGAATGAGGGGTATAGCCACTCTCATGAGGAAGTACGTACAGCACGGCTATAAGACCGGTTTGAACCAGTCTAAGTCAATAGATAGTTTTAATCTAGATAGAAATGAAACTTCAGAGAACATTATCAGTAAAGTTGGAAGGATTCTTAATTGAGTATCCTCTCCATATAACCCAAGGTGGTTCTTCTAACTGTGACATAGGGCTTATCTCCAATCTATGGGATAAAGCATAATAAGGAGTGTTAGTTTTGAAGTCATCTTCCAATTAGTGGTGGGTGCAATTTGTAAGGCAGGAATGGTACTGAGCTGCAGATGAAGAGATATCAAAGACGACCGGTGATGTTCCAGCTACAAGGAGGGAAGCTTTCCAAGGACCAGCAGAACAAGACGACATGGTGAGCAAGCGAGTTAAAGATATTGCAAGTTTTCGCGAAGTAGAGTCATTCAATTTTTTATTAAATTCATTTTCTAATTTAAATTCAGTTCTCGTTAAACCGTCGTCATTTATATTAAATATAATAAATAGTATTTTTCTAGTTTACTTTAATCAATTTGCCTTAATTAGCCTTTTGATTTCTAATTCTCCTGCTTAATGATTAGTGTACTATCACCTCACCCCTGTGATAAGAGTCTGTCCAAGCTTGATTATAAATTTTATCTTTAAGTCCTCAACTTAAAGATTGGCGCCCTTTACTTGCTTGGTTGCATTTCTCATTTGATGATTGTTCTCCGAGCGGGGAAGTCACATAAATGCCGCTCCAACGTGTGGCGAGAAAATCATTAAGTACGGAGCAGTTAATGACAGTAACGATATCAGAATTCGTATTATGGGCAAAATTTGGATATCCACGTTTCATTAGGAGTGTTTGATTGTGGGAAGGGTCATGGCTGATCAGACGAAAGAGGAGAGGATGTTGCGCAGTGGACGGGCGATAAAAGGCAATAATGTATTGAGTTCAGAGGAAGAGTTGTGTAGTCTAGTAGAGGAAATTGAAGATAGAAGTGTAAGTAGTATGGAGAGTGAAGGCAAGCAGAAAGAAGTCAGTATGGAGTCAGATGATAGTAGGATGGGGGGCGAAGCGGAAGTAAACACTAACAATGAAAGTAATAATAATGATCAGTTAATGGGAATGATGCAGTTAATGTTAAGTAAGATAGAGGACAGTAAAACTGAAATAAAAAGTGAATTGGAACAAATTAAAACAGATGTAGAACAAACTAAATCTGAGCTTAAAGGTGAATTAGAACAAACTAAATCTGAGCTTAAAGGTGAATTAGAACAAACTAAATCTGAACTGAAAGAACAGTTAGAACAAACTAAAGCTGAATTAAGTAGGGAGATGAGGGAAAATAAGGAGGAAGCGAATCGAAGAATGGACGAACACAGTAGGCAGTTACGCGATCTGGTGGTAAAAAATGAACATTTTAATAAGCGATTAGAGGACCAGGAAAGTGAATATGTACGGCAAGGGAAAAAGGTAGAAGAAAAGTTTGCGGAACAGAGAAGTGAATTCCTGGAATTAATGGGGAAGGAAAACAACTCTACTAGGGAGGAAGTAAAGAGGCAGGTCACTAGTATTGATAAGAGAGTTGAGACTCAAGGAGGGGAAATACGGATATTTAAAGACCACGTCCAACAAGAGATTGACACGGTAAAGCTTAGAATAGAAGATGAGACCCGGGCAAGTGAAGAAAGGTTTGCGATAGCTGAAGAGAATAAGATTGAAATTAGGACATTGAAAGAGAAGCAGGTTAATTTGGAGAGAGAAATTGATAGGAGAGACAGAGATGTAGAATGCCGGATGGAGAAAGCAGAAAATCAGTTAAAACAGGTGGCAAAGGATAAACAGGTTTTCACGGGAAGGCAATGTCTAGGAAATAGCTACATTAGGGAAATTGAACTACCTAAATTTAATGGGAAACAAACGAACCCGCTAGATTTCCTTAAGATGATAGAGAAACGGTTTGAAAAGCGTCTAGAGGAAGGGTCTATGGACTGGGAAGACGTTATGGAAAATATTGACCATGCTTTTGTAGGAGAAACTCGATCTTGGTTCATGGTATATAGGCAGACGATGACGAACCTGAAAGAATTCAGAAATAAATTTAGAGAGAAATTCTGGAATGAAGCGATACAAGCTAGGGAGAGAGAAAGGGTGGTATTTGGGAGGTACAAACAGCATGAGGGAGTTACTATGACCGAGTACTTCCTGGCACATGTCATGATTTGTCAGAACTTAGATGGTATAACCGAAGGGTCTGATGTAGTAAGACTACTTTTAAGACATTTTCCGGACAGGGTGAGAGAAGCGGCCTGTATGCAAAAAGTTGGAACTATTCAGGAGATGGAGAATCTACTAGGCAGTTTTGATGCGTTAGGTAACCTTAGAAGTAGAACCGAGAATATTCAGAACTTTAGTCATCACAACGGAATGAGACATAACGGTAGTACACAGAATCACGAAGCTCGCAATCAGTTCAGACCTCAGCAGAACAGCAGGAGAGGAGCATCTGAATATAGGACAGGAAATTCCCAACGGAGGCCAGAGCAATGTACTAATGAGTCCAACGTCAATACACAAAGGGAACCTTTAAACTAACGAGAGGCTGTAATGTTAGGTCAGAATTCCAGCCTAGTAAGAAGGTAGCGAAGTGTCTTGCCATGAAAGTGTTACCATATGACCTCGATGTTAGAGACGATTTGTTGTATGAACCCGAGCAGAATAATGGAGATTCAAGTAATAAAGTAGTCAATCCCGTTGTTAAATTGAAAGTTTGGGGGGCGTGGGTTAAAGTTTTGATTGATTCTGGTAGCCAAATATCATGTATTAGTTCTCAGTGGTATGAGTCATTAGTGAAACAGGGTATTCAGTTGGAGGAAATGCCTGTTAAGTCTACTTTCATCATTACGGCTGTTGGAAAGAGGTCTAAGCAAATTTGTAAACAAGTAGCTGTCCCGATCTGTATTAATAATTTTATTAGCGTTCAGATATGTTTGGTAATTCCGCATTTAATATTTGATCTTATCTTGGGATCTGACTGGTTAACGTTAAAATTGGCTCAGTTAAATTACAATGATCTAGTGCTAAATTTGAGGTGGAATAATGAGGATATTAAGGTCAAGTTTGAGGAGGAAATTCAGAGGAAAACGGAAGTTAGTACAGTGTGGAGAATGAAAGAGGTTTCTAAAGTAAATGAAGAGGCTAGTGAGGGCCTGAAGTTGTGTCAGTTGTGGATTCATGAGGATAAAATATGTGGCTTGAAAGAAGCCGTAAGTAGAAATGAGTTGAATGAAGTCCAGAAGGACAAGTTATTTGAAGTGTTATGTGAACACGTGGAGATTTTCTCCGAGAAACCTGGTGTTACCCATCTGTATGAACATTCTTTTTCTGTGCTGGATAAGACTCCATTCAGCGGACCGCGATATCCGATACCACACAAATATGCAAAAGCCGTAGAGGATCAAATTCAAGCTATGTTAGCAGACGATGTGATTGAATTATCAAACAGTCAATATGTTAATCCCTTAATTGTTGTGCCTAAGTCTGATGGATCAATACGTTTGTGTATTGATGGCAGGGAGATGAACCGACGTATTGGTGCTGATCAGTTGAGATCACAAACCATTGAAGAGTTGATACAGAATTTTCAGGGTAAGAGTTGGTTTTCTACGTTAGATCTTAGGAGTAGTTTTTGGCAGATACCTTTGAGATCAGAAGACAGGCCTCTTACTGCTTTCAGCTATAAGCATAGTTTGTACCAATTTAGGCGTGTTCCTTTTGGGACCCGTACGAGTTCGGCAGCTCTTATTCGCGCACTTAGTATTGCCTTGGGAGATGATACTGGAGATTATGCTACTATTTATATCGATGATTTGGTTATAGGATCTAGTACCTTTGAAGAGCACTTGGACCACTTGGAGAGGGTTTTTTCTAAATTAGAGTATGCTGGTTTTACTCTGAAACTTGACAAATGTGTTTTCAGTAGACGAGAGGTGACTTTTTTGGGGCACCGTGTATCGGCAATGGGAGTGACGCCTGAGAGCACAAGAATTGAAAAAATATTGAATACTACGACACCTAGAAATATTAAGGAGCTCAGATCGTATATTGGTGTATGTAATTTTTTCAGACGATTTGTAGTGAAATTTGGTAACTTACTAGAGCCATTTAGAGAACTATTGAAAGCTGGCAGTAAGTGGGAATGGACACAAGATCATGATAGAGCTTTCCTAAAATTAAAAGAAGGATTCAGGCAGGCAGTTGTTTTGAGATACCCTATGCCCGATAGGAAGTATGTGTTGCTGACGGACGCGTCTCACTGTGGTATCGCTGGTGCTCTATGTCAAGTAGATGATGATGGTAATTTAGGGATTGTGTCTTTAGCTTCCAGAGGTTTAAGTGCTGCTGAAAAGCGTTATACTATAACGGAACTTGAATTCCTAGCTATCGTATACTCCCTCAGTAAATTTAGGATGTATGTTTTAGGTACCGAATTTGAAATTAGGACGGATCATCATGCTCTTTCTTTTGTATCCAAGTGTAAATTATCATCTAACAGAGTTAGTAGATGGATACTCGCCCTACAAGAGTATGATTTTAAGGTAACTCACATTAAGGGAAAGAATAATGTCCTTGCTGATTTATTGTCACGTGATCTGAAGTTGTGCGAAGAAGGTAGCCTTCTAGAGCCACGTGAGGGCATTATTATATGTACATGTCTGTCTAAGGAAAATGAAACTGCTCTAAATAGACTACGTAACCTATTGGTTGAACAGTCGGTAGACGAAGAATGTCGGGAACCTTTGTCTGTACTTCAGGGAGGAGAGCAGCTTACAGTGTCGCATGGTAGGCACATGTACAAACTGGTTAACGGGTTTCTAGCCAGGAAATGTGGCGAGGATCTCTGGGGGATTTGTGTACCCAAAGCGCTACGTGTGGAATTGATTTGGTTTATCCACAAGGAATTAGGACATTATGGAGCTAATAAAGTTCTGTATGAGATCCGACAGAATTTTATATGGGACAAGATGGGAAGAGATATAAGAAAAATTCTTTCCACTTGCGATCTGTGTCAGCGTAGCAAAGTTCCTAACCGCTATTTAGAAGGACCTCGTCAGGCAGTAATTTCAGAAAGACCTGGTGACTTGGTGTGTACTGATTTATTTGGACCTGTGGTAAAGGGACAGTTCGGCTTCCAATATATTTTAGTCATTATTGATGCCTTCTCGAAATTGGTCAGATTATACGGTATGAGAAAAGCCACTGGAAAATCTTGTAGTCGTATAATCAAAGAGAAGTATATCCCTGAATTAGGTACTCCTCTTAGAATATTATCAGACAGTGGACCGCAATTTATTTCGAGAAAATGGAAGTCCATAATTAGAGAGCTAGGTATTACACAGGTTCATTCATCTATTAGATACCCTCAGGGCAATATGTGTGAGCGCGTCATGAAAGAGTTATCTCGCATGTTTAGATGCTTAGTGTTCGATAAGCATACAGCCTGGGTGGCTCATTTATCCCGCATAGAGACATGGATCAATGCAGTTCAACATGAAAGCACGAGATTGACGCCGTCACAAGTTCATTTTGGTTGTAAGCCTCAGAATGAACTAGTGAGAGTGTTAGGTTTGCCTGAGGAACCCCCTCGTAATGCTGAATTTTACGTCCGACTGGCACGGGAGAACCTGATTAAATCTGGAGATAAACGTAAAAGGCAACAGAAACGTAAGGTACTGGATAACTTTGAGGTAGGCGATATGGTTTTGGTGAGAGTTCCCATGTTGTCAAATAGTGAGGATAAGGTGACTAAGAAATTTTTTCTGTTATATCAAGGCCCTTATAAAGTACATCGAAAACTAGGACCCTGTGCTTACAAGTTAGCGGATGGCGAGAGCGTAATGAATGGTTCATATAACATTAGTAGTTTGCGGAGATACCTGTCGTGTGAGGTGGCTGAACCGGATTGTGAGATATAGGTCAGTAACTCGGGGAAGTTGCTACTTGTTATGTCAGACTACGAGTGGGATGAGTTTACGGCTCTATTGTGGTGGTATTTCCTGGGTGTGTTTGTAAACAAGGAAGGTGTTTGTGTGTAGCGGTAGAATTACGCTCGTTCATTGACGATCGATCATCTGTTTTCCGTATGTGAGGCCATGAAATTTGATATATTTGTTTTCTAAGATGTTACAGAAGGCTAATTAAAGCTGACGACGGCAAATAATTAATTTTTCCGTATGTGCATTTCTAACTTGCAATAATTTTACCGTGAGCTTAAATCACGTGTGTATTCGAGTGAAGTGTATTGCATCCTACTTCAAGATAAAGTTGAAACATTCGAAAGAGTGATAAAAGTGTAAATTGTTTGTATCATTTGTTTTCCATGTTTCTAATGTAAAAGATTGGAAAAGAACGTGTTATTGCTATATAGCAAAGAATGTCGGAGAGATGTGGGGAGTAAAAGGACATATAGACACTCGGCAGAGTCTGTAATCTGAATTGTATATATATTATGTTATATTTTCTAGGATAATCTTGTTTTTTTTACAAAAGTGAAAAGGTGCTCATGTTGGGCATAACTTAGCATCTAAACCTCAAGATGAACTGAAATAACAGACAGTCGCAATGGTAAGCAGTCTAAGAGAGATATGATGGAAAGAGTGAGATATAATTAATTGTATGTAAATAATGTCGCTCGTTATGGGCAGGTGATAGAGGTATTTCAAATCAATGTGGGAGTAAGTGTGTGAGTTCTCAACTCATATGATATTTGTTAAGAACTCATGGGGGCGTATGTAACGTTCCAGACGTTACAGTGTAATTATGTTAATTTTATTATGTGTAATTAATTCAGGAATTTAACGTCATGATATTTATTTTGGTATGTAATGGTATTATAATTCATGTTTAATCATTTGCTCACTATCATTTCATTACTTTGTAACTACGACCTGTAAACGAGGGCTGAATATCCTAATATTCACTTAGATTCTTGCGACAGTTGGTTAAAATTAACTTGCAGTAAATTTCTTCTATCTTGCCACATCACCGAGGAGGAAGGAAGGATAAATTTAGACACCAAGTTCTGAGAAAAGCGAGCACGTGTTCACGCGTCCTAACGTAAGCTACCGTATTTCGACCAGAATTATTCGAACTGATCAACGCCTATATTTTCAAAGGAGCGTCATGTTGCCATGGATACTGAGTGAAAGGACGAATAGAAGAACAGTTGATATCATGATTTTGGCCCGTCAACTCTAATATCTGGAGTGGGGAGAGAGGTGTCATCTGATTGGACCACGTGTAAGCGACCTGTAATTAGCGCGAGAGAAGGTTATAAAAGAGCGTGTTGGAGCTCGTGGCATGACTTATTCTGCTGACTTATTCGCTCTCTACATTATTCTACGAGTTATTCTACAGCTTCTACTTGATTTTCTACTTGATTCTGCGTCTCGATACTTAGAAATTCTGAATGAGGGGTATAGCCACTCTCATGAGGAAGTACGTACAGCACGGCTATAAGACCGGTTTGAACCAGTCTAAGTCAATAGATAGTTTTAATCTAGATAGAAATGAAACTTCAGAGAACATTATCAGTAAAGTTGGAAGGATTCTTAATTGAGTATCCTCTCCATATAACCCAAGGTGGTTCTTCTAACTGTGACATAGGGCTTATCTCCAATCTATGGGATAAAGCATAATAAGGAGTGTTAGTTTTGAAGTCATCTTCCAATTAGTGGTGGGTGCAATTTGTAAGGCAGGAATGGTACTGAGCTGCAGATGAAGAGATATCAAAGACGACCGGTGATGTTCCAGCTACAAGGAGGGAAGCTTTCCAAGGACCAGCAGAACAAGACGACATGGTGAGCAAGCGAGTTAAAGATATTGCAAGTTTTCGCGAAGTAGAGTCATTCAATTTTTTATTAAATTCATTTTCTAATTTAAATTCAGTTCTCGTTAAACCGTCGTCATTTATATTAAATATAATAAATAGTATTTTTCTAGTTTACTTTAATCAATTTGCCTTAATTAGCCTTTTGATTTCTAATTCTCCTGCTTAATGATTAGTGTACTATCACCTCACCCCTGTGATAAGAGTCTGTCCAAGCTTGATTATAAATTTTATCTTTAAGTCCTCAACTTAAAGATTGGCGCCCTTTACTTGCTTGGTTGCATTTCTCATTTGATGATTGTTCTCCGAGCGGGGAAGTCACACTTACACTAAATTGTAAACTGTGCTTCAGGGTTAGAGACCCGTCCTATGAAACTTTGTTCCAGAAGCTATAGATTCTTTCTCTGAACTAAATTGACTCCATTGTCTCTCTGCTGTGTAAAGGCTAGCCTATCACTGCAAATTTGTGAACTTATGAGACCTATTGGTCTTAGTTCTCTGACTGACTTATACGAGATGGGAGTTCTTCTCCCCACATTGTAAATTTCCTGAGGGTATAAGCTCTCCTGTATTTATTTTCAAGGTTTCCCTCTTGTCTAAACTTTGTTGTTCTTGCCTGAAAGGATAAGAAAAGAAAGAAAATAAATTTCAGTATATATTATTGGCCAAATGTAAACTTTGGTTCATGCTTTGTCCAGCCATTCACCTCTCACGCTTCTTTCCCTCTCTGCTCCGCAGAAATCACCGTAACAATTATTATTATTATTATTATTATTATTATTATTATTATTATTATTATTATTATTATTATTATTATTATTATTATTATTATTATTATTATTATTATTATTATTATTATTATTATTATTATTATACATTGTCTGAATTGAAAGTCAGTTATTATGAATCTGATGCCGCTACACTTCCATGTGTAACAGCGTATAACCACACACTTGAACAATAAATTCGCAAATGCTAATCTCATACTAGCACAGACGTCTAGCAAGCGCTTCCCATTCAGATTTGCTGTATCTTCCTCATATTTATTCATCGCTTTCTCATATGCTGCAGTTGTACTTCCAGTTCTCGCATTGAAATCCTCCATTACCACTAACCTGTCCTTGCTGTTGGACGCACCTCTAGTGCAGGGGTAGAGTGCCTGCCAATTACCCGGACGACCCGGGTTTGATTTCCGGCCAAGTCAAGTATGAGGTCTACTCAGCCTACGTGATCCTCGAACAGCTATCTAACGGCGAGATAGCTGCCCCGAACTAGAAGGTCAAGAAGAACGGCCGAGAGGATTCGTCATGCCGACACACGACACCTCGTAATCTGCAAGCCTTTGGGCTGAGAAGCGGTCGCTTGGTAGGCCATGGCTCTTCGGGCCTGTTGTACCATGTTTTATTTTTACGACGACGACGACGATGTCATTCTGTGCTTCATAATACTTGTCTACTTCATTCTCACCTGCGCCCTCGCAATGGTGGGTACACTGAGACGATACTCGTCCGAATTCTCCCAGACGCAATATCCAGAAATTATGTTGCGTGTTCCGGATGAAGTCCTGCCACACAATCAGCCCTTCCCCTTTTAAAACCGGTCTCTTCCTCGTTATCTCCCCTTACCCGAACGTCATTAACTTTCAACACATCCAGACGCATTCTCTTTGTTGACTCACCCAGTTCTATATTCTTCCTTCCATAAACCCCATTAATATAGATAGCACCCCATCGAATTCCATTTCATTCACTAAGTTGTTTCCAAGGAGTCACCGGCATGTCAAATGGTAGTGGGACTCCGTTACCCCCATCGATCCGAGGATTACTTAAAATATTTTGGTTTCGGTAATTTTTGTAGAGTGGGATGCTACTCTACTTACAGACAGTCCAGGTGAGAATTTCTCCTCTAACGGTTTAGGGACCCCCCCCCCCCCAATAGACGGTATAGTCCTAATCACCTGAGCACAAGGAGAGCCACGACCCGGAATTGTCCGAAATGGCCACTGCTAATCCACAGTAACTGGTATCCCGGCTCTCTCAGGACGACGTAATAGGCCACTCAGGCGTTGTCCATAGTTCACGAACTAGAACGTGACTACAGTAACTCACACCGTAAATAATAATAATAATAATAATAATAATAATAATAATAATAATAATAATAATAATAATAATAATAATAATAATACTTTTACGTCCCACTAATTACTTTTACTGTTTTTGGAGACGCCGAGGGGCCGGGACTATGTCCCGCAGGGATTCATTTACGTGCCAGTAAATCTACTGACGTCCGCCTCCGTGGTGTAACGGTTAGCGTGATTTGCTGCCACCCCCGGAGGCCCGGGTTCAATTTTCAGTTCTGCCACGAAATTTGAAAAGTGGTACGAGGGCTGAAACGGCGTTCACTCAGCCCCGGGAGGTCAACTGAGTAGAAGTGGGTTCGATTCCCACCTCAGCCATCCTGGAAGTGGTTTTCCGTGGTTTCCCACTTCTCCTCCAGGTAAATGCCGAGATAATACCTAACTTAAGACCACGGCCGCTTTTTTCCCTCTTCCTTGTCTGTCCCTTTTAATCTTCCCATCACCGAGCTCGATAGCTGCAGTCGCTTAAGTGCGGCCAGTATCCAGTATTCAGGAGATAGTAGGTTCGAACCCCACTATCGGCAGCCCTGAAGATGGTTTTCCGTGGTTTTCCATTTTCACACCAGGCAAATGCTGGGGCTGTACCTTAATTAAGGCCACGGCCACTTCCTTCCCACTCCTAGCCCTTTCCTGTCCCATCGTCGCCATAAGACATATCTGTGTCGGTGCGACGTAAAGCAACTAGCAAAAAAATGTAATCTTCCCATCCCCCTCACAAGGCCCCTGTTCAGCATAGCAGGTGAGGCCGCCTGGGCGAGGTACTGATCCTCTTTCCCAGTTGTGTCCCCCGACCCAAAGTATTATGCTCCAGGACATTGCCCTTGAAGCGGTAGAGATGGGATCCTTCGCTGAGTCCAATTAAGAAAGAAAGAAGTCTACCGACTGCAACTGACGTATTCGAGCATCGGAATACTACCGGAGACAGCCGGGATTGAACCTGCCATCTTGGGCTCAGATGGTCAGTGCTACTCAGGCCGGCTTTTAATAATAATAATAATAATAATAATAATAATAATAATAATAATAATAATAATAATAATAATAATAATAATAATAATAATAATAATAATAATAATAATAATAATATTTTCATATCGGGTATATTTTCTTTCACGTTTTGCTGAAAAGACTTACCTTAATGTACTGTATTTCCGTCGAAGGATAAGCTGTGCATAGGAATACTTCTGTTCTTAAATGAACTACACCAAGAATTACTACCTTCCTGGTTCATCTGGTAAATATAAATTGAATCTTGGATGGTGTCAACCGAACGAGTTGGCCGTGCGGGTACGGGCGCGCGCGAAGCTGTTATTGTTGGGAGATCAGAAGAATGCACGTGCCCGCGAGGAACGGGGCGAAGGGGTTTTCACCAGCAGAGCCAGTGACGCAATGGTTACTATAGCAACTTCGCTACTACCCAGACGACTTTATATTATCTTCTACTGGCAGCT
Source organism: Anabrus simplex (assembly GCF_040414725.1). Lineage (NCBI taxonomy): Eukaryota > Metazoa > Arthropoda > Insecta > Orthoptera > Tettigoniidae > Anabrus > Anabrus simplex. The sequence continues at coordinate 806,371,764 of NC_090266.1, forward strand.
TTTCGCTCTTGTCAGTTGTAATCCAGCAAACTGCGAAGTGTGAGTCAATGTTTTTGTGTAGCAGATGGTTCTAGGACATTTCGTACCACGGACATTTCGTACCATCGGACTTTTCGTACCACTTGACCGGCTGATTACCTGCGAAGTGTCAGATAATTACTTTAAAATATTTAAGAGAGGACATTCCGTACCACTTGAAAGAGTGGTAAGTATTGCGAAGTAAAAACGATATCCTAATGAATGTATTCATGTGTATATCCATTGTCCACTACTGGCGCATGAGTCTTCTAATGGTGTGACTACTACTCGGGCGCAACTGATCTGACTGGCACACGTGTTAATACTTATCTCGTATTCGACATTCGCTACTTCCACCTTTCATTAGTTTCCTGTTTCCGCGTGACCTTCAAACCAATATTGGCCAGTTCATCAGAATCTTTTATGTTACTTACTTGATACTGAAATAATCCGGTAGTTTATAAATATTCAAAATAACAGTAATATTATCCATCCTTATGCTCGTCAGGCACATTGTACCCGAACACGATGTATATTTCTATTGTATTGTTTTGTTTCAGGATTTATACTTCAAAAAGTCGACTTTCTTATGACCATATTTAGGTAATCATACGCGATAGGCATAGTTCAAGAAGCAATTATTCAGATAATATAGAAGTTTTCTTCAGCAAATGTAAATTATTCTTGTTTCTGATTTCTAAAGTGTGTCTGTCAGGCTCATTATGCCCACTGGCGTGGAAATGGAATTCCAATTTGACATCAAGTGGTACGGATTGTCCTGGCGTAAATATTTGGGGATTATGGGAAAACCGTTTGTAGGAAGATAACGACCTAGGTGGTACGAAATGTCCTCAAAAATCAAGTGGTACGGAATGTCCGTGGTACGAAATGTCCGGACACCGTAGCAGATATGAGCAGATAAGAGCCGATCTGTCTGGGCAGAACAGGAAGTTCGTACTTGCAGGCCACATTCCTCACTCTTGCATTCTTCTCATCTCTACACAGTAGCTTGTATTCAAGAGACAGTGGGTTCGAACCCCACTCTCGGCGATCCTGAAGATGGTTTACCATGGTTTCCCATGTTCACAACACGTAAATGCTGGGGCTGTATTTTAATTAAGGCCACGGCCACTTCCATCACATTCCTAGCGCTTTCCTATCCCATCGCCGCCATAAGGCCTATCTGTGTCTGTGCGACGTAAAGCAAATCGTAATTAAAAGAAATACAAATTGGATGGCGTTAGATAATAAAATGCTATTGTTAACTTCTCCTTAATGCTATAGATTTTAAGAGATGCTGGAGTGTCAGAATTTTGTCCCACAGGACTTCTTTAATGTGCTGGAGGTCAACGACATGGAGTTGGTGTACCGGTATTTAAACAACCTGAAATGCTATCCACCTCAGCCGAAATTAAACCTGTGGGAAATGAAGGATAATGTTTAACCGGCAGAGCCACTGAGAACGGTTAGTGGTGTGAAAACTTCAATCTTCTTAGTAATGATAGCTATAGCGTGAACCCATAAATAAATTATTGATCTGCCGGTATGTAGGGGGTATCGATCACGTCGTACCCATAGCAACTGAAATGTTTATACTGATTGCGACTACGTTGATGCGTTTTGTGAGTGTTTCTTTGTAACTGACCCCGCTTTTGATAACGTTTAAGTGTAGACTACTTTTTTCCAAAAGAAGAAGTATGGACATCATTGATATAAACATTTACGGGCCGAGAAGAAACCGTTTGATTCAATAATGTTATTAGTGAGACGGTACTGAAAAGGGAAAGAAATCGCTTCAGCACAAAGCTCCACTCACCGAGCAAGTGACCGCGCGGTTTGGGTCACGTAGCTATCAGCTTGCATTCGGGAGATAGTTGGTTTGAGCCCAACTGCAGGCAGCCCTGAAGATGGTTTTGCGTGGTTTCCCATTTTCACACCAGGCAAATGTTGGGGCTGTACCTAATTAAGGCCACGGACGCTTCCTTCCCATTCCTACCTGTTTCCTATAGTATTGTCACAAGTATATCTTCAGTATAATGAAAATACCTTGACGAAACTAAGAAACAGGATGCATATCAAGCAGGGCAATGTCTGGATAAAAGAAGATCATCAGTCATACTCTCGGTTAACGTTATCAGCTGTCGTCCTCTCAGGCCCGGATTTGATTCACTGGGCAACAAAATTTAAATTTTTGTTTGTTAAATGGAAGTGAAAGGGTGTTTCTGGTACACTTTTTTCTGCTGATTTCAAATCTGTTTTTTAGAATTTTTCTATCATGCACCGTTTTTGAGTAATTTTCAAAAAATTAAAAAATGTTAAAAATTGTTATTCCTACTAAAATTTATTATCTTAACTTAAATTGAATTTACATGCATTTTGTTTACATACACTTTTTTCTGCTGATTTCAAATCCGTTTTTAGAATTTTTCCATCACTCACAGTTTTTGAGTAATTTTCAAAAACTTTTAAAAAAATGTTGTTGTTCCTACTAAAATTTATTACCTAAACTTAAATTTCATTTACATACCTAAAAAGTATGAGAGGTAGATTTTCGGCTGAACTTAGCTTGAGGAACATCACTTTTGAGTGATCAACAGTAGTCAGCCAGCATATTTGGACCCCATTTTCCCTGGTAACGGCTTTCAAATTCGACGATGTCTTGATGGAAACGTTCCCCGTGTTCGTCTGAGACAGCGCCGAGATTTTCAATGAAAAAGTCAAGATGCGAGTCCAAGAAGTGTATTTTAAGAGACATATTACATACCATGTGTTTATAGTTTTGTAGAAGTTCATTAATATGTTCCCTGTAATTCTCTGGCCTGTACTTTCCTAGAAAGTTTGTGACCACCTTCTTAAATGATGACCATGCAGCTAGTTCGTATGTTTTTAACTTCCTTTCAAACACTGCATCTTTCATCAATTCTTTGATCTTAGGACCAACAAATATGCCTTCCTTTAGTTTAGCTACAGATATTTTTGAAAATTTGGTTTGGAGAAATTGAAATGCATCCGTACTATGATAAAGTGCTTTTACAAAATTCTTAATCAAACCTAGTTTTATGTGTAATGGGGGCAGTATGATTTTGTCAGATGCAACAAGAGGCTGATGAACGACATTTTTCTGTCTAGGAGTAAATGACTGTCTTTTTGGCCAGTTCTTTTTTATATAGTGATTATTTCTATCTCGACTATCCCACTTGCATAAAAAGCAGAAAAATTTCGTATATCCTAACTGCAAACCAAGTAAGGGAGCTACAACTTTCAAATCTGAACATATCTGCCAGGAATACTTTTCATACTGGATAGCGGATAGTACCATTTTCATGTTCTCATATGATTCCTGTAAGTTAGCTGCATGGGCTACAGGAACTGATGGAAATGTATTTCCATTGTTAAACAGTACCGCTTTCAAACTTCTTTTTGAAGAATCAATGAATAAACGCCATTCTTCTGGATTATGCTGCTGCCCTAGTAACTCGAAGAGACCTGTAACATCATTGCAGAAAAATAGTTCTTCCTTTTTAGAAAAAAGATGCTCAAATTCCTTTTGACGTTGGCGGAAGAAGCAGACTTTGGTATCTTTCTCTATAAGGTTCCATCCTTTTAGTCTTGAAGCGAGTAATTCTAATTTGGCTTTAGACAAATTAAGATCACGAACCAAACCATTTAGATCTGATTGTGTAAGTAAATGAGGCTCAGAAGAAGCAGCAGAACTTTCTACAAAGGGTTGGTCATCATCCATTTTATCATCACATAACTCTTCACCAACATCAACTTCTTCATCTCCATGCATCAACGATCTGGACCATGTAGAACCGGTCTGGTTGCTGATTTCAGAGACGGATATACAACTGTATGTTTTGACTTTGAAGATATACCAGAGATATTAGTCACACAAAAATAGCAATCGGTCAAATGATCCGTAGGTTCCCTCCACTGCATCGGAATTCCAAAAGGCATATGGCGAGTCCCCTTCATCCATCCAGTCAGTAGAGTTACACATGAAGCACAACATATGTTAGGGGCCCAATTCTGATTCAGATCCATCTTGCAATCAAAATACAACTCATAAGCTTCCTTAATTAAAGTAGTAACACTTCGCCTCTGCGCTTTAAGGGTTAACTCGCCACATATATTACAGAAACTATCTGGTTTATTTTTACAGTTGCGAGGCATTTTTCACACAATAAAATAAAACACTACTGTATATTGACCACAAACTATCTCCTTTCAGTAGACTTTGGAAGCACAACTCTATGCAGACAGTCGCATGAAAGAAATCTCTAATTCAACTGACAACTCCAATGTTTTAAAGTTTCTAATTGTTGTGGCAACAATGAATAATATGGAATTCTGTACATTCTTAAGAGAATAAGGCTGATGACACACGGAGCGGTTTTTGCCGAGTCGGCAGCCGCGTCGGCCGCCGCCTGTGATTGATACACAGAGCGGTTTTTGCTGACTGTGACGACACCACTGCCTGCTCGATATGCACCCGATGACTGCTTATAAGCAGTCATTTTAGATGCACATTAGTGAGCGTGACGTTAGGTGAGGAAGCTAGCTAAAATTACCGAAAAATAAAGGATTGTTCTTATTCTTATTCAAAAAGTCTACTTACTCTATATGTCCTTTTTTTTGCTAGCGGCTTTACGTCGCACCGACACAGATAGGTCTTATGGCGACGATGGGATAGGAAAGGCCTAGGAGTTAGAAGGAAGCGGCCGTGGCCTTAATTAAGGTACAGCCCCAGCATTTGCCTGGTGTGAAAACGGGAAACCACGGAAAACCATATTCAGGGCTGCCGATAGTGGGACTCGAACCTACTATCTCCCGGATGCAAGCTCACAGCCGCGCGCCTCTACGCGCACGGCCAACTCACCCGGTACTCTATATGTCCTTTTACGTGTATATTATTGAATTTCAAAGATACTTCATGATATCTAATACAAGAATACCTACCAATGATGCAATCGCTGCGTAAATTCAGCCACGCCCGACTAGAGCGAAGCATCAAGTCGGCCGTGATTCAGCTGAATGTATTAAATCTATGGCTCTAGAGCGCGCACAAAGTCTTCAAAACGCTCGCTGCACCGCCAGCTACACGACAGGCCGAGTCGGCAAATCTGCCGCCTGTCGGCGAGCACCGCTGTGTCTGTTTCATCCAAGACCAACTACAATATATCAGACCTTAATGCAACTATCGATATTAGCTAAAATGGCGGCCCGATCGGTTTGTTCAAATGTACTCATGAGCATGTGCGGAGCATCAGTTTAGTTCTTTCTGTTGGTTTGGTTTGATTAAGAAACGTTAGTGCAGTGATATTTTTATTGAAATTTGGTTTAAAAACTATTTTGATATATTAGGACGTGTCGATCGTATTGCATGCCTGTATGTAATTTATATTACAGCAGATGCTCTTACATTCAGATCAAGTGACGATTTCGCAGTTACAAGTAGTTTATTAGGGTGCATTAAACATTCGGGGATAAATTAGTCAATAGAGAGGATGTGTTCCGTGTACTTAATGAGCTGTGGGGTTGTTTTTCGGATAAGGGCAAAACTCTGTGTTGGTGTCAATCATAGTAAATCCTTTTGAGGATTTTTAAAGTGAGCCTATAAAAAGTGATAAAGCTATTTATTTTATCTGTGAATGAAGATTACATTCTCTTTGATGAATAGGAGGACAAGGTATCAAGTGATATACTGTCACTTACAGTACGTATTTACGTTGCCAACGATTTGGGTGTTAAAGTGCTTTATACGAAAATGCATACGCTACCAGAGTATTTCAAATTGATGCTCCTAGTGATTATCTGAAGAGAAACATATGTAGCAGTTTGGTGGATCATTATCAGAATCATTGTTATAAGAGAATTGAAATTCGTGACAAGGTTTCGCTTCTAACAAATTTCATGAACGAGGTAGGCTATTATATTTAAAAGCGTATGGTAATAGCAATGTCATTCAAATTAATGTATTTCTAAAACAAGTACTGATTTATAGGAAGAAGAATTACGGTCTGGAATAATTTGCCAAGGGTGCCCCCTACTAATCTACACCAATTAGATAAATTTCCAACTTTTTTGAAATCACTTAAGAAAAGACTACCGTAGGTAGAGAATTGATACGTAATTGCCACTTGGACGACAGCCCTAATTCGGTTCATTGGTGGTCGATTAATTAATTAATTAATTAATTAATTGACTGACCTGAAACGCATGAAATATTCCCCCAGGACTGTTATTTTAGAATGCAGTCCTATATTACCTATTTCCTTTACCAAGCTATTTCACAGAAAATATTTATATTTTGAATTATCCACATACTTACTGCTTATCTTAAATTAGGGTATTTCTAGATATAATTGGTCTATTACCCAAAGTTAAGTGTTCTGTTCGTTATTATTGACAGCTTAGCAACTCAATACGGTAATTAAAAGGTTATGTTTATGTATCACAGGCGTGTTTACATGGAACCGATGCGTCGGCCATGTTGTTTTTGTATTAAGGTCTGATATTATTGTAGATGGTCTTGTTTCATCCCATCTGATACAATAGAAACATGCGCCGACTCGGCGGCCGACTCGGCGAAAACCGCTCCGTGTGTCATCAGCCTTAAACGTAAAAAAATATAGTAAGAGTATGATAAACCAACAATTATAATAGTTTATTAATCTTTGTTGCATGCTAACCCGTAAATATGAAAACAAAGATTTGAAATTACAAAAAAACTGTGGGTGATGGGAAGTTTCTGGTTTCATATTCGTAATCAGCACACAAAAGTACATAAGAATCACCATAAATTATACATTTAACAAAATCATTGTTGACCAGTGACCGATACTGCCAGAAATTTAAGATTGGCAGGAGGGTTGGTATGTGCTTCGAAAGGTACGTAAAGCTCACCACCACTGAGAAGAACTGCACCAACTCGGGGTAAGGACACGAATTTACATTTAATCAGCTACAGGCATAGCTCATAGATAAGGAGCTTCAATGATATATTATCATGCAAACAAATTATTTCTCCACATTATTTTCCACTTTTTAATTGTAACATTTTTCCCGTTTGATTTATTTTCCATAATTTAGAAATCTGCAAGTTTATCTTGAGCCCATAATCCTACGAGTTCAAAAGAACCACCACGGTGGAGAGTGTAGAGTCAGAGAGCGGGAAGGAGAGCATCCATCTTGCGTAGAGCGAGCCTCCCAGTCATGTTCCTTATTTGTAGAGGCATGATTTTTTCGCATTAACGATAAACGCGACAAAAAATATTTTGGAGCGATTTTGCGATATCTTTACGAATCACATGCTTCTTGTTAAGATAATATGGATATTATTTTCGCGAATTAAAGCGAAATTCAATTATTTCGCGATAAGCGCGATATTACAGCGAAATCTGTAGTGAATAACGAACTTGATATTTTGTTCCAAGATTATGTATGAAAAGAAAAGGAAGAGCGAAGAAAGATTCATCAACAGGAAAGAAATATGTTATTAATGTCCTGGAAAATCTCTTTATGGCATAGCATCAAAGAAAAGGGGTTGACTCCAGGTTTCTTGCCAAACGAAATGTTTGGAATGTTGTTCTTGTGGTGGCTGGTAATCCAACCCCAAACTATCTCCGCACGGCATTGTGCAATACTGGAATCACTGGCATAGCCAAGGGGGGGGGGGGGGCAGTGGGGCCGCCCCCCCCCCCCAAAAAAAATATTTCCTGAAACTAGAGCGAGGATAAGCCGTTGTTTTACGTACGGTACGAACAATTTGAAAACGTACGTCGAAATGTTAATTTAACGTAGCGACAAAAATCTACTAGCAGGGCTCAATAGGACCATACATAATTCTCCATATTTGTACTGCCTGAATGAAAGGAAGACACTTAGGATTGTAATGAGCGGGGATATTTTCCTGTAGAGGTCTCACTATGGAGAATGTAACCGTGTGTTGAAAAATGTCAAGACATGAAGAAAGGGGCAATTAGCAAGGGATTACTCAGTAGGGGGCCGGAACGTGACCACCGAGATAACGGTGGCGACGGCCAGAAACAGTTGCAAGCTTACAACATCGTGTCAGCTTTTGCATATCGGTTCCAGGAAACAACAATGTCCCAGGGATCCTCGGGTTGTACCGTGGTTGAGAGATGTGCTGTGTTTAAGTTGCAGCTTTGGGAAGACTGCGTCAGGATTGTGAGCTGCACGTTAGTTCCTCATTTTATGCCATATAAGTCACTTTTTTTTGAAGAGGGACCGTTTTGTCACTGAGAAGCCAACACTATGTGCATCCTCGGTAAGTTATGAAAAGGTTTTTTTTTATTCTTACAGTAGCAAGACAATCGCGAATGCGTGCCTAAGTTCGATAGGTAGGCCTATATATTTTGTCAAATGCCCGGGGACTGATTGGAACCTCAAATGGCACCATCAAAAGTACGGGTAACTATTTTGTAATTGGCGGGCGTGATAACTCAGTTACAATGGTTCTATCTTCTCATCAGGACGGCCAGGCTTGAATCGCAGTCGATGCATGAAACATTTTTAAATGGGAAGTCACGTTCTATTGATACGGATTCTACTTAAAACAGTAGATCCCGTCCCTTACCCTTCCTTATACTTATGAGCCAGAACCGCATCATTTATGGTGGTGTATTTTGAATATCCAACCATTATTCGGACTTACCTTGTGCCTAAAATGGTGAGTGAATGCAGTGGCGTACCCACAAAATCATTTTAGCGGCCAGTAGTGTGGATACAACTTTTCCTTGGAAGGGGTTGTGAAAAGAATTTTTATTTATTATTTAGAATTTGCTTTACGTCGCACCGTAGGTCTTATGGCGACGATGGGAAAGGAAAGGAAAGGGCTGAGAGTGGGAAGAAGCGGCCGTGGCCTTAATTAAGGTACAGCCCCAGCATTTGCCTGGTGTGAAAATGCGAAACCACAGAAAACCATCTCTAGGGCTGCGGACAGTGGTGTTTGAACCCATTATCTCCCGGATGCAAGCACACAGCTGTGCGCCCCTAAACGCACGGTCAACTCGCCCGGTGGATATGAAAAGAAAGCCGGTTCTACCGAGTGCGGTGACGGATCTTCAGTAGATTTTGTTGGTTTTGATTGTTACCATGTACAATCATAGCTTCTGTATTCTTAACATAAATCGGCTGCATTACTGAAACTGTTCGTAAAATTGATAATATCGTTCTTCGTTTGTGAGGAAGTAGAATCTTCATTTCATTTGTCTTCTTAAAAAAAGGAGCCACTTTGGTACTACACCCCGTGAAGGTGACTACCTTCCAGGCCGTAGATATTTAGATTACGGGAGATTCAAGGAAAACTCTACTGCACCCAAAAACAAGCCTGTATCCTCCTCATCCCATGCCTTTCTTAACTCTGTCAGTGCCGGGAATCGAATGCAGGATGCCTTAAGTCAAATTCGAAAATAAGGATACCTAAAAGTAACCAGCCGGCCCCGCGGTGTAGGGGTAACGTGCCTGCCTCTTACCGGAGGCACCGGGTTCGATTCCCGGCCAGGTCAGGGACTTTTACCTGGATCTGAGGGCTGGTTCGAGGTACACTCCAGCCCACGTGTTTATAATTGAGGAGCTAGCTGACGGTGAGATGGCGGCCCCGGTCTAGATAGCCAGGAATAACGGCGGAGAGGATTCGTCGTGCTGACCACAAGACACCTCGTAATCTGCAGGCCTTCGGATTGAACAGCGGTCGCTTGGTAGGCGATGGCCCTTCGGGGCTCTTACGCCATGGGGTTTGGTTTGGAAAAGTGAACAGAGAAGGAAGTGACACCCCTGCAAGGCTCCTTAGCTTCCAGCTAGTTCTTCTGTCCGGCCTCGTGCACTTAGGACAGTAAGAAAACGTACGCCTTAATAAATGCTCCTCATAAAACCTTTGTAAATACTAACTGCATCTATTTATAACAAAAATCACAAACGCCTCCTTTTCATGTGGCTCAGTTGGTTGAGTCGCTGTCCTTCTGAGTCTGAGTTCGCAGGTTCAAACTCCGGCTTGGATCGGTGGCCCTTAAAACGGTGTTGAAATGGCAACAGCTCAGTGGCGTTGGTTTCTGGCACGTTAATAAAAATTATACATACGAATATTAGCGTCACAAAACTCTAACTTTATACTACTATATTCTGTATCCCAGGCTTGCGTGGAAAAGTAATTAACAATTTACTTTACGTCGCACCGACACAGATAGGTCTTATGGCGACGGTGGGATAGGAAAGGCTTAGGAGTGGGAAGGAAGCGGTCGTGGCCTTAATTAAGGTACAGCCCCAGCATTTGCTTGGTGTGGAAATGGGAAACCACGGGAATACATTTTCAGGGCTGCCGACAGTGGGGTTCGAATCCACTATCTCCCGAATGCAAGCTCACAGCTGCGTGGCCCTAACCACGTTGGAAACTAATAGGACAAGGTGAACCCTACATAGCATATGTTGTAACGTGTATTTTTCTTTACCGACTAACAAAATATCTATACCCATACCCTTTACATTATATATATATATATATATGTGTGTGTGTTTGTTTGTTTATTTATTAGTCCCTTCAGTACAGTGGCGAAGTTAGGGCTCCAGGCCCTCACGTACACTTAACCACATACTAATCAGAATCTTAAATAAAATAATGAGATACTTAAAATAGTTAAAACTACATAAATTAAGAGAATTGAAAATAAATTTCTTACTGAATTAATATTAGAACTAATTAATATTAAAAACTCTTAACAATGGCTAATCCTCAGGAACGCACACATTCATACTTCAACCGTTCAGTCAGCTGTCCTCAGCAGGCAGTCTCGGCAGGTGACCTTAAATCGTGATTTAAAAAGCTAGTTTCTCTGACCTGAACTGGCAGGGAATTCCATAATCTGGCGACAGTCACCACAAATGGTCTATTAATTTTTATTTGTGCGGCGCAATGAATAGAAAGAATGCATCTTGAACGTGTACTTAAGTTGTGAAATAAATGATAAAAAGATGAATTTAGAAGAAATATACAGTGACTGACTTTCAGCTACCACTCTGATCACCATCGTTAAAGTGTGTAGCTGCCGACGTTTTTATCAGACATCAGCCATGAGACAACCTGATAGTATGGGGTGATATGAACATCGTACCCGATATTGTAAATAAATCGCAGGCAGGTATTCAGTGCTCGTTGAAGTTTAAGTGTTTCTTCTCTCGTCATGTCAACTAAAACAACGTCACAGTGGTCAAGAATAGGGAGAATGAGTGTCTGTATTAGTTCTGCCTGTAGCTGAAATGGAAATACATCCCTCTGCCGTTTAAGAGGGTGAAGAACTCCAAAAATCTTTTTACACATTTCTTTCGTGTGATCAGACCAATCAACAGTTTCATTCATCATTACGCCGTGATTTTTAACCGTTTTACTGTAGGAAATAATGTTACCATTCAGTGGGATAGGCGGGATTGCGACATTGTTTGAGCAGCTCAGTAATTTTCGTGATCCAGTTATAATGGTCTGGTTTTTTTTTTCATTTTAGTATAAGAGAGCTTCGTTGTGCATATTCACTGAGTCGTCGGAGGTTCCTGTTAATATCTTGTTTTGCAGAGTCGATATATTTGAAGATCGTGAGCACAGAGGTCATGTGTGTTATTTCCTGTCACAGATGGTATGTCATTAAAATAAATACAGAAAATTAGGGGCCCTAGAATACTGCCTTGTGGGCCAACACTAAGTTTTATTTTCCATTTAGAGGCCTTGTCGTTTACTGTTTTACGCTGTTGACGGTTACTCAAATAAGAACTAAAAACCTTAAGCGCAGCCAGGTCGAAATTTTGCTGTTCCATTTTCTTTATCATTGTCGGAATTACTATAGCGTCAAAGGCGCTACTGAAGTCCAGAAGTAGGCAGTAAGCAGTCGTTTGTCCATAGCGTTTCTAATGTCTTCAGTAATCTTCAAAAGTACTGTCGTGGTATTGTGAACCTTCTCAAATCCAGATTGCAAAGGGTCCAAAAGAAAATTCTTATTTTGGTATTCCAGAACTTTCTCGTATACTAAACGTTCAAAGTCTTTAGAAAGCGCAGGGAGTGCGGACATAGGACGATAGTCAGAGGGTGATTGTGGGTCTAAACTCTTAGGTACCGATATAATATTGGCTGTTTTCCAGACAGTAGGGAAACAGTAGTTCAGAATGTGCGTCAGAATAAGCGAGAAAGCACCCATAATGTTATGTATAAAAGTAATAGGAATATCATCTACACCTGTGGTCTTTGATTTAATCGAGTATAAAGCCTTTTAACCTGATTTTCTGTGACACTGCGAAATGTGAATGGTGGATTGGCTGGAGGGGAGGGCGGTGAGTCGGTGCAGTTTATTTGGGTAGGTTGAATATTTATTCTACTAAAGTAATCGTTCAGTTCGTCAAGTGGAATGTCAGGAGTTGTCTGTCTCTGTTGATGTTTTCCTATTCCCAGAGCTCTAAGTTGGTCCCATGCGCGATTAGAGTTTAAGTTGTTAGCTAAATTCCGAAAATATATACATTTAAAAAAAATTCTGATTAACTGCTTTGTGCGATTTCTTAAGATGCGGTTATATTCGAAGTCTGTGTCATCTAGGGTTTGTTTATAATGTCGAAATAACGAGTCACGGTGGGCCATCATTCTCTTGCCTTTATCATCTAGACATGGACAAGAAGGACGAGAAACCTGTATTCGATGCGTGTGTGTGTATATCTTTGCCGCATTATTTGTATAAAATGTCACTTCTTTATTGCTTATCACATGACCATTATTATAATAACATTACCGTATTTATTCTAAACCAGAATATTGCATCCTTACTCAAACTGTTTTATTCTTGCATTCATTTAACTTGTACTCGGAATATATGAAATGCTGCAGTTATGTTGGGATGGGAGTAACAGAGGTAGCCAGGGAACGGGGGGGTTTTCGTCCAAGGAGTCCAGACACCCCACGGGTTTTAACGAATGTCCTTTTATTGAGCATTCTATACATAATGTACATTAATATTAGCTTCCGGAGTCCGACTCATTGGCTGAATGATCAGTGTTGAGGCCATCGGTTCAGGCGATCCCGGGTTCGATTCCTGGCTGATTAATTCTTCTGGATGGGGACTGGGTGTTTGTCCCAACACATTCATATTCAGACAACATACTACACTACCAACCACCAAAGAAACACACAACACTGATTACATCCCTCTATATAGGGTTGGCGTCGGGAAGGACATCCGGCGGTAAAACAGGCCCAAATCCACATGTGCGACACAGTTCGCACCCGCGACCCCACAGATGTGGGAAAAGCGGGGGAAGAAGAAGAAGAAGAAGAAGAAAAATTACTATTAGCTTCCGGAATCCGCACGAATCCACCACTCTTACTTGGATCCAAGGACACTCATTTCCTTTTTCGGTATTCTAAACCACCTAAACTATGGAAGTTTGGACACCTATCAAAATAAAATTCTGGATGAATGGCCCCCCCAGACTGAAATCCTGGCTACGCTACTGACTGGAATCCCTAAAGACGTCTACAAGCAGCAAAATTGACTGGTGTAATTCGGCTTCGTGGTCAGGTAAAATTAAGAAAGTGATCACAGGCAGTAGCGAATTGGGTCGCTCGACAAGTGTTACGGTGCACAGCAGAGCTAAACAGTTTGCGAGTGAAGGTTTAAACGTTTCGGAAAGCAATAGTTTAATGTGTCAATTTTGTAATGTTCGTATCGAGTGGGAGAAAGAAGATTCTGTCTCAAAACATTGTTTTAAAAATAAGGAACATTCAGAACGTAAATTTAGCACTCCAACAGTGAAACGGCAGGCAATAATAGAACTCTCATTAGAAATGAAAAAGAAAGCTAAGAGTAAAAAAAAAATAGAATTTATTCACGAAACAACAGCGATGCTACTCAAAGCCAACATCCCGCTGGAGAAGGTAGACGACCCTGCAGTACGGAAATGGCTTCAGAAGTATGTATCAGGTATGTACAGTCTATCAATTAAACCTCCACAATCACGATCAGTGATTAGTAATTAAACCTTTAATGATTAGTTTTAGAATTTCATTAAAGCGAAATTAAAGCGATACGGCAATATCTATTTCGCGAAACAACGCGAAAATTAGTATTCTTCTCGCGAAGTCGTTCAAAAATTAATGCGAAAAAATCATGCCTCTACTTATTTGTTTCTCTTCGCGTCACGTGATCCGAACGCCGAGCAAGAACGGGACATTTTGGTATTTACATTGGTATTTTATTACTAATGACTATGATTTTAAAATATTTCAGCCTACTATCACAAAGAAAATAATTATTATAAATTTGTGAAATTGTTTGGCAGAATTTTACCTCACAAAGAAAAGTAGGGATAATTATGTCCATAAGAGGAGTTCATCGGTCAGACACCAGAATATAAACGACACGTATTGTATCAGAATCACACCACGAAAGTTGCGGGAAGATTAGCTGAAAACTTCGATTAATTACGCTCGCTGGAGGAACATGAAAAACTGGAAAATACTACCATTGTGATCAGTATTATGAAGGGAATATTTTTTGTAAATTTTGGAAAATTCGGTCCAACGGTGTAGACAGTGATGTGATGTTGAGAAATAGTAGAAGCTTTGTCTAGCGTCTCGGGATTCCTAAGAAATAGTCCCACTGCTGCGAAAAGTCTCGGTTCGAGGGAGAGAATCTGCGCTAGTGGTCATCAGCAAGGGAACTTATAAAACTTCAAGGGTTAGGTGATAGCCTCGTGGTCTTGAAAGCCGTATTGGCTTGAGAGATACAGTGGAAGAAGTAAAGTGTTAAGAGATATCCAAGTAAAATTTCAATATAAGTAGCAGTGTATTCACCACAGTGCGACGGCAGAATGTAGCCAGTACGAAGTTTTTATGAACTTCTGTAAAGGAGAAATACTAAAGTCTAGTAAGACACCAGAAACAGTAAGTACGGTTTTTCTGGCTACCTGGCCACGTTTAAAAACGGTTGGGTCAGATTGGAAGGAGAGACAGTTACACGAAATAAAGAACACTTGGTCGAGCGATAGTAATTTGTGTATGCCAGAAATCGTCAGTCTCAGAGAGTTGGTTCTGCGTTCTCATCTGCATATCTTTTATGTAGAAGCTAAAGTGTATTTCTTCTTTTGCAACTGTTGCATGTGTAAAATTAAGATTTCAACCGAAAATCATAGTGTTTTTCACCTCAAGACGTGTACTGAAGCTGTGTAAATTTAAATTAATTTTAGAAGAGAAAATAACAAGGCCTGCCAATTGTATCAAAAAACCTATGCTCATCTTTATGATGATGTTTTGAGCCAATAGAGGCAGCTGGCTGAAAATGTAGGCAGGACAACTTCACATCACCACAGCAGTTACAGGTCTGTGTATTCGTGTATCTATTTGTAGTTAGAATTGCAAATGCTTGTCCGCTAAACCTGTAAATAATCATGACACAGCATCATGTTATATATTTGCGTATGCTAGTTGTAAGATGTTCTCAGGATCATTTTGTGTCATGTGCGTGGGGAATATTTTTGGAATTCCAATAGGTTCAGTTCAAGGCATTTTCGTAGCTACCAGACGCGTAAAACATTCAGAAATTTTGAAGATAATTGTCATGGCAAAAATCCCTTAATTTTAAACTTGTAATAATAATAATTGTACCAGGGATACACCTTTCGCTGCTATTTATACTGCGTTCCTTTTCTACGGTTATCTATGCCAACGGACATGAACTTTTAGACTCCCAAAAAGTTCTTCTTCGACGGTTAGACGGCTCTACCATCGATTTGTTAGCGCACCTTTATGACTAGATACAAACTACTAAACAGAGAAATGTTAATCTGGGGAGTTGGTAAACCTTCTTTGAGGATTTTTGTTTAATGTACCGGAGTTGTCAACACTTCAGCTGGTTCATCCTCTATTGTAATCTACTTATCATATGCTTGTAAATGTATTCTCTAGCCAATCAAACCCAGGGCGTGTGCATAGAATTTTTACGTCACACCGACACAGATAGGTCTTATGACGACGATGGGACAGGGAAGGGCTAGGAGTGGAAAGGAAGCGGCCGTGGCCTTAATTAAGGTACAGCCCCAGCATTTGCCCGGTGTGAAAATGGGAAACCACGGAAAACCATCTTCAAGGCTGCCGACAGTGGGGTTCGAACCTACTATCTCCCGAATACTGGATACTGGCCGCACTTAAGCGACTGCAACTATCGAGCTCGGTGCATAGAAGTTCAGCCTATCAGCATATTGTAGTTCAATTTAATCTGGAACTTTCCCCTGTGGAACTATATAAGCAGAGCACTTTAGGGCCATCTGAATTGCTCCATTGTTTGAGAGTGTGACTTGACGGAGGCCATAGAGGGCTAGGTAGGCAGGGGCGCGACCTGTTTGAAGAAGATATAGCGATACAAGGTAATGGCAGAATTTACCTAAACATGTGATCATGCCTGCGGGTAGTTTGAGGGGAAGGTTTCAGCCGTTCCTTAATGTAATGTTGTATTTTGATCGTTTAAATGTAGGATCTTCTGTGAAGTCTTCGGACTCTAGTTCTGTTCCCTACTGGGAAATGTGTAATGTAGGGGGACACGAGTGGTGACCCTCAGTCGTCTCCCCTTCAACCTTCGAATTAGGTGACTAAAGTTTTCAAGCTCTAAATTTTGTAAATCTTGTCTCGGCTTTAAATGTTCCTCCTTTAGTCACCCTTTTTAGTATGCGATTAGCCTCTGTGTCATTGGGCCTTAAGTCCACATAGGATCTTATTCTTCCGGAAATTTCTATAAGGAGTGCTGGTGTTTCACCTCCTTGCCTTTTGTTGATAGCCTGTTATCTGCAACCTTTCCTTTTCTTTTCTTAAGTCTTTGTAGTATTCATTAGGGTAACTGCGTCTTAATTTTAGTTCCCTTTCGGAGCAGTAATTAAACTTATTGTGTACCATTGCAAGTTTTTAAGCCCTCCATAGGGCAAACCTATATGAACACTCTGAAGTGGGGTCATCCTATGGGTTACCGAGTGTAATGTAAGTGTGTCAGATGAAACTGATTGCCTGTTCGAGGCTAGACTGTTGTATTTTGGAGCTGATACGCCGGGCTGAGTGGCTCAGACGGTTAAGGCGCTGGCCTTCTGACCCCAACTTGGCAGGTTCGATCCTGGCTCAGTCCGGTGGTATTTGAAGGTGCTCAAATACGTCAGCCTCGTGTCGGTAGGTTTACTGGCAGGTAAAGAACTCCTGCTGGACTAAATTCCGGCACCTCATCGTCTCCAAAAACCGTAAAAGAGTAGTTAGTGGGACGTAAAACAAATAACAATTATTATTATTATTATTATTATTATTATTATTATTATTATTATTATTATTATTATTATTATTATTATTATTATTATTATTATTATTATTATTATTATTATTATTATTATTATTATTATTATTATTGGAGCTGGTACTCCTGTGAAGTGTACCTACTAAGAGCAAACCTTGCTCTTCCACAATATTGTACATGTCAGGAGCAATTATGCTCTTTCATATGTAATTTAACGACTGGGAGTTTATCCCAACTTATTTTGTATCTGATTCAGGACTTCTAAGTCCAAGTCATTGTTAGAGCTGACGAGCTTGTTGTTAACCTTTATATTGTTCTTTGTTATTCTATTACATTTTCTATCTCTCAATTTTAAGAAAGGAAAGAAATAAAAATTCCAAATTTGTTATACTAAAAGTTGCTGTAAATAATCCCATGTCCCGCCATTCAATCCAGGCGCTTCCTATTCCTCTGTAAGCCCTTCCTCCCGAGGAAGTAAAATTGATACGGCGATAATGTGTTAATAAGCATGTTTGAGCTATGTTTGCGAAGTCGGTATCGAAAATCTGCGAAGATGTAACATGTTTTAGAAGTTTTGGTCAGCGTGTTTTGTGACACCATGTATTAAAGAACTAGAGTCACGGCATTTTATTTATTTCTTGAGGTTTGTAATAATTTATGTACTTTTCTGATAGCTTAATGGAATTTATTGGGACACGGGATCACTTGTGATTAAAGTTAGTTGAGCTCTGAGATGAAGAAATGGATTAAAAGGGAAATATTTCATGAGAATGAGGATGGAGGAAGTTTAAGACATGATGTGCTAGATGAAAGCCCCTGCAATTTGTGAGAATGAGGAGGAAGTTTGGGACAGTTTCCTGAGAAAAACCCTGTACTATTAATGAGGAGGAATTTTTGAGGCAAGTTGTAGTTGGTGGAAGCCGTGTTCACGGTTGAGGTGTGATAGTTCCGAGACAGACTGTGTAGAGATGACACCCTTATTCTAGATTCATCAGTGGCGTATACTGAGGGCTACCAAGGCTATCAGTGAAGCCCAAACCTCAACTGAGAATGATGGAAGTCTAAAACACATTATAATGTAAGCATCTGACACATTGGTCTATTTACAACACTTAAAAGCAGTGAGAAAAAACGTCGCACGTATTTCTGAGAGCAAGGTATCGGAGACTGATACTGCAGCCCAGACTCTCGACCCTCTCCCCTCGACTCGCCCCGCGCGGCTTGCTGCTGTATATCGGATAGAAGCGGAGACCGGGCGGGATAGGTGTGCTAGGCTTCGGTCCGTCAGATCACCACTGCTAACTATCAACCATGCGTTACTCTTCGTATATACTTCCTCACCTCATAATCATAGATACCAGAGTGCTGGTATTTCATTCCCGTTTACTTCCACATCTTTGTAGGAAGACACTGCAGGGCTGCTATTATAGGAGTAATATAGTTTTACTTTTATAGGTAGATATGCTAAAATTAAATGCGATCTTTCAGGTTTAGTGTTCTCTTTTGTTGGTTGGATTAGAACCCGTGATCATGGGTCGGACACAACCGCTGATCTCCCGAGGAAGCTAATTAAGCAGTGAACGATGGGTACGAACGCTGTAAAATTCAACATTTTATTTAATAATAATAATAATAATAATAATAATAATAATAATAATAATAATAATAATAATAATAATAATAATAATAATAATGCATGCAAATACAGTAGAGGTGCATGGCACCTGCGTAGGCTTGGTGGTGTCCTAATGAGGATAAAATGAATGGCGAAGACGTCATAAACACCCAATCCCCAAGCAAGGGGAATTAACAGTAAGAGGGGGTTGATTCTGAAAATTGAACCGGGGCCATCGGATCAAAGGCAAGCATTCTAACCATTTAGCGACAAAGCCGGACTTTAATTTGATAAACCTTCGGTTACCATCTCCACTGATCAGGGGTTGAGCATTGGCAGTAGCAGAGGCCAGGCCAGCTTATGAAGCAGCCTTCACAACACAGCACACTTCTTCGTTGGCTACTGGCTGCAGCTCAAAACGCTGAAAGCTTGACGTTCACTAAACCAACCATCGAAAAGGGGTAACCAAAATCTAGTAGTAGCCCGCGTCTTGATCCCAGCATACGCCACTGAGATTCATGTATACAGAGCAAATGTAAGAACAGAAGGATTGCTAGTTCTGAGTGAGTGCCTTGTAATGCAGTGAAGTCCATCCCATGTTTCTGATTCCGTGTGCGGTGTAAGGTAAGGTTCATTTAAGTCCATATGATGTTTTCATGTCATGAGGGCGAAGTATTATTCAGGAACCGACCTCAAGAACGAATTAGATTTCAACGCAGTGTCAACGTAGCTAACTGCTGTTTGGAGATGTATTTCTGTTCTTTCAATTTCACGTAGAGAATAGATCACATTTAGGAAACAATGCAGGTTAGCGAAACAGGCTTGACGGATTGAAGAGAGCCAGTGTGTAGAAGTTTATTGCGCGCGACTTTAACAGAACTTAAAACGTTGCTGAGTAGTTTAAATCGTCACATACTAGATGCTGACATTGCAGACAGGTGGTATCCTCTTGTTTCCGGTCATGTAACAGTTAACTTCATGTACGTGATCACTGATGTTGAGTTTACCACGAATTATTATGTGAGATTTAAGGTTACCTTTCATGGAACTTCACTTTATTGTTTGAGCCTTGATGATAGACTGAACCGTCCATATGTAAAATTTATTTTCGATTTTCATTCGATAGTTAGGGGCATCGCAGATATTTAGCGTTAGGTCTGACGATAGGTTCGGGGCGCTATGTACAGTATACATTTCGAGTTATAGGTTAGTTGTTTTCATTTATCGGTTTGGATGATGATAGTGTCTGTAGAAGCGGACTAAGTCAGTGAAAGTATTAGATAGTATTATTCAGGTCACGTGTCGGCTTAACCCGTACAGCTGTAAAGTGCTTCCCGAGTAGTGTTGCATCAGTGGCAGCGTAAATGCAAGGGTTATCCTACGTGTGAGTCTGACAAATGAAGACCATTTAGCCGCGTGTTTTCAAGTTCGACGATCTTTACTTTTTATTTTATTGATTTAGTGTTCGTGTGGACGATAGGCTAGGGCAGTGCGTTGTGTTTGACGCTTGGGTTTTTTTTTTATTTGGATTATACTTTACGAATACGAATTCGATTCGTCAGCGGTTCGATTATTTACTGTCTACTTTACTTTCGCACTTTGTTCATATATCATATGTAGGACGTTGGTCTACCATTACCGAGTAGGACCGATGACCTTCGACATTAGGCCCCTTTAAACAACGAGCATCATCATCATCATCATCATTACCGAGTGCAATTGTAATTTAATTGGACAAGTGTTGGTAGACAGATTTGATGGAAAGAATATCATGTTTATTTCAGTAAGCTGTGGACTTGCAATATGAATTAGCTCCACGACGTTACATGTTTTATAATAAGACCTTTCAAGTGATTTAACACTTTTTATTTACCGTAACTTTATTGTTTGGCGTTTCTTCTAAACGCATGTTATCTTAGCATTTTTCTGCACAGTTTGTTCCTTGTGAACACGTAAAGTAAGATCCTCCTCGGTTCCGTTGTTGGTTCCTTCCGAACACATGTTTGGGTGGTGAACATTTCAGAATCGGGGTTTAACCGTAACTTAAGGGTGTCATGAGATGACAACACGTTGTGCAGTTTTCTTTTATATTTTGATTATTGCTGTTAATTTGTAATAAGCACCATGCTTTGAAACAGATATTTCACAACCAACCCAGAGCTACTGCAAGTTAATTTGGTTCGTTTAAGGATCAATTCGTGCGATGTTCTGGTATCAAATAAGATGGTGGATAACCTTAATTAAATGTAAATCTGGAATCCTATTTGTGAAGGTTAGATTTTCCACAGATTGTGTGGGTTAATTCTCAGTTATAGTCTGGGGCCAGTGACTCGATTTTCACGTTTTTGCCTTGCCTTTCTGATTTTGCTGTCCGCATAATTTCGACGTATTTCAGAATGCTGTAATACTTTATTGTAATCGTTTTCAAGATATTTTCACTAATTTCACCACGAAATGTGACTGTTAATTTGTAACCAACGTTAAATGTCATTACTGTTCTCTTATATTTGTTTCATTTAATTAGATTTTAAAATGAAATTAAGATTAAGAAATTTCAGTAACCACATTTTCCCCATTTTTAAAGTAGGTAGTTATGCTTTCCTCTGAACTCTGTCGATCGGTTGGCGAAGTGAGCAGAAAGAACCCGGAACGCCCTAAGATTCAAGATTTGATTCTTGCTGAGGCAGACGACCAAAGATGGATGGGTAAGCCAAGGGTTCAATCTAGTCCCGCCGTAAGGTCTGTCTCTCATACAGGGGTGGATAGTGTACGCAGAAATGACAACTAAAACAAATGTATATACCTATAATTTATTCATTGATGATGCTTGATGACGATGCTTATTGTTTAAAGTCGCCTAACATCTAAGGATATCGCCCGATTTTTTTCATTACAGACAACACAGAGTATATGCCTACCCCGAATGAAGAAACGGGACTAAAGAGTAGAGAAATAATACAGGGTATACTGTAATCTTATGTAACAATAATAATAATAATAATAATAATAATAATAATAATAATAATAATAATAATAATAATAATAATAATAATAATAATAATAATAATAATAATAATAATTAATAGCCACTGCAATATGATTAATCAAATCTGAATAAAATAAAACACTTAATCGCCTCACGCTTGGGCCTAAACTGTAATCTAATTCAAAATATATGAATACATAACTGAATACATTACTAACGTAATTAAAATAAAATAAATTAATAAAATCGAAATGTCCGTAATATGGGCGCCAGAGTTCACCAGAATGGATCCCCCGAATTTTGATAGAGCATGATAATTCTTTCTCTCACAGGGCATGTACATATAGCTGCGAACTGGTACATCTGCTTTAGGCCTTACCTAACCTTCTGACAACGACTAAATAGGTAGGAACCGCACCTAGGTTCATCAATAATTCCACTGATTCTAAAATAATTAAATGTATTCTGAACAATATCCGTGCATGAGCACCTCATCAACACACCAAAATATACATAAAATACACTCACGAAATACCGCTGGAATGCTCCATGTTTACAACAACAACAACAACAAAACAGTGGGAAATCAAAAGCAAGGTTCAAGCCACCATTTGTATATGTATGTGGATGAATACCGTTCACTGTCTTTGTGTATCAATACAAGTTGCATATTCTCATAGTTGGCACTTATTATATCACACAGATACTGTACCTTTATAATATTGTGTTCACTGACTCTAACACTTGGTTTAAAGATACATTCACTTGAGCAACACACGTTTGCTGTTCCAGAACATAAATGATGGAAAGTCGGAAATACAGCACTCCATAGCTCTCACCAACATATAATACCAAGCCGCCACAAGCGATACAATACCGAGTGCCTAAGCACACCACAGTTGTAAGTTTTTACCACACTTCACAAACATAATAAGACAACGTTCCACAAAAGTTGCATCTCCTCCCCTCTGCTGTTTGAAGTCAAGTCCAATAATAGTATACTTCTTACCGTTTGCTAGTTGTTTTACGTCGCACCGACTCAGATGGGTCTTATGGCGACGATGGGACAAGGAAGGGCTAGGAGTGGGAAGGAAGCGGCCGTGGCCTTAATTAAGGTACAGCCCCAGCATTTGCCTGGTGTGAAAATGGGAAACCACGGAAAACCATTTTCAGGGCTGCCGACATCTTACCGTTTGATCACATGCCTAAATAGACCTCAGCTTCCTCCTTCTCTCACGTGATATGTCGAAACTGATCCTGGCCATCCAATCACGAGTAGATCCTCTTGTAGAGACCACGCCCTGAACCTCTTCCGTGTCACAAGACAATAATAAGGCCACCTCATCGGACTCTGGGATGTCCGCATGACAATAACAACATCAACGGACTCTGGTGTGTTCCACATGACTCAAACGAGCTTTCCAAGTTGAAAATAACAATGTTTTCCTATCTGTTTGTACAAAACCAATTACTCATATCACATATGGAGACCTTCCAGTTTAAAACATTAATAAGAAAATATACAACTGAAATACTGATAATAATAATAATAATAAGAAGAAGAAGAAGAAGAAGAAGAATAGGAATAATGACAATAATATCTCGCACTTCTAAATACAGTGCGAGGGTGTGATATAGAAACTATCACAATACAAGACACAAATCACTCCAAATGTCCACCTTTTGCCTTGATACATCTCTTCTACTGCTACTACTACTATTATTACTACTACTACTACTACAATGTTCACATTCCTCCCCTGAAAGGGGAGACGGGCCTCTTATACGGTGACGCCGTCTCTCAGACCAGGAGGTTTGTTACGGTGAAGGATATGCTCGGTGAAGTTGAGGAGGTTGGCGGCCGTGGCCTATACTAGAAACTGTCCCGGCATTCGCCTTAGTTCAGGAGAATGGAAAACCACGGAAAACCATTCTCAGGACTGCCGACGGTTGGGGCCAGCCGTAAGGTCCAGCCCTGTCCCGTCTCCCAAATGCAGAGGTGTAGGGCTACAGTAGGGCCGTAGCCACCCCTCCTCTGTTCGGTTGGCCGGTCAGAGTGCAGAGCTGTTGGACCACGGACCAGCCGTGGCCACTTATGGGCGGAGACCCGCTCTGCATCTACCGACACATCTCTTCAAACGCTCCAGCCACACAAGTATCGCCGCGTGTACCACATTTAGGGGTGTTGAGCCTGCGATCAGATTTAGAGTGGAGTTACTCCTCTAAAATGTCCCACTAGCGCTAGGCTGCTGGATAAAGATTGGAGTTACCTCAGGGCCAATCCTCATATCTCCATTGTGTGGACGTTGCCTTGTAGGTGGGTGCTGAGTCCTTCTGGAATATCCATTGCTTATCCGCAAGCAAGGAGGTGTTCAGGGCCTCACTATCTTTTCCAGAATGCCAGTTTGTTAACTGGTGGTAGCTGTTTCACTTCCCTTTTGCAGAAATGCAGTTGTGTGACGCCCTCAAATAAAACTCCCCACCAAACAATCACCGATGCTGGATGGTGACCTATTGCCATTTCTGGGCATTGGCAGCGGTTTCCTGTGAGAATATACCCGATCATTCTAACGGTTCAGGTTTTCTTCCACAGCGAAAATCTCCTCATCCGTGAAGAGAATTTGGGCAGTAACTGCTATTCGCATAGGCCTACTTCTCCAGTAGTCTTTTGGCTCTTGTGGCCCTTATTTGCCTTAAAGCTGCTGTCAGTCACTCTCCCGTGCATCTTCGGTACGCTCCAGACTAAGGCCTTATTTAATAATGCATGGCATCGTTCGCGGAGGAATTTTCAATTCTCGTGGCATCATTCTTTGCTTGTGGAGCGGATTTCTCCGACTTCTTTCGGTGATGGCTTTGACGGATTCTGGTGTCGTGGTCTCGCGTGGCCGACCGCTTCTAGCTCTTTCATCGACAGAGGAAGTCTCTATATGACGTTCAATAATTCGATATGCAAATTTTCTTGTTACTTGCAGCTGCCGCAAAAAGTCAAAATCTCTACTGGTGTCTTTTTACAATGTTTACACTTGTGTAACGCAATTCCAGCGATTTGGTTCTCTTTGATTGCCCACTCCATGTTTACTAAGTGGCGGCTGACCTTCAATTGCATTCATGCAGGAGCTGGGAGTGTAATGTCGCTCCGTTGCGCACCAAACTGCAAGCATGCCAACCTAACATATTCTGGTGACCTCTGAAACCTAGGGACATATCTTATGAGAGGACTAAACATATCTTAAAAAGGTCATTTAGTTATCTATCTAATGAAGTTACTGAATTAGCATGGTCTTCTTTATGTAACCCGAAAATGTTAAAAAGTATGTTAACACTCTTGGGAAACCTTCGCTGTGTGCAAATGAGAGTTGGCTTGTTGGAAAATGACCGTTGGACACTCAAACAGTAACATCTCAATGCATCTTCTTTTCAAACTGACCATGAAAATCCTTTTCAGAAGACGGGATGTTGTTTCTAAAATGACTAGAGTATGAAATAAAGTTACACTTCACTTGCGACAAATCAAACTACTGAAATAATTCTTGTGTTACAATGTATATTCAGACTCTGTGGCATATCGTCGTTGCAAGGAACAAACCTCCAACATGTCAGAATTGTTGAAAATGATATTTTTGCGCTAAGAGGTACAGAATGACTGCCACTGTGAAGTGGCGAAATCTCCTAAATGCAGAAAAATTCCGAATGGGTTAAATCCCACAAAAATGTTGTATCTTCTATGTGGCTTAGCACTTTTATGGATGGAAAATCTCCAATGTGTTATGCTTTACCGCCTTCCGCTGAACAATGACGACTCCATAAGGCTTCTTTGCAATGTATGGCGCCAGATCGACCCAGTAGACGTGTGGTATTTTTCTGTCTCTGCTAGGTTGTTGCTGCAGGAACTTCATATTAAGGAATCGTGCTTAAGAATGTTAGCTGCAGAAAGACAATTCTAAAAATGGCATTAGAAATAGCTGCAGAAGTTGATCCATCGGACGTGCACTGCCCGACAAAACAAAAAGCACCCATAAGAAGTGGTCGGATGTCAATGTAACTTCGTACGCACCATCGATGAGTATGTAAATTATCAGAGTTGCAATTCTCTGTGACAAGTTAAACGGCCGCCAGTGTACATTAGTGTTGTTACCAGGCCTGGTAGGGTGCATAAGGGACGTGAACAGTGTTAGCGTTCAGTGAGCACTGTGAAGGACACGGAGATGCCGCATACTCGTGTGAGACAGCGTTATCAGCACCTGACAGAGTTTGAAAGAGGCCTCACTGTGGGTCTCCATTAGGCTGCCTGGCCGAAGCATGCAATATCCAGATTCGTGGGGCACTCGGATGTGACAATGGCCAGACGTTAGACTGCATGAGAACATGAGGGCAGGAATAGTCGTCATCAATATTCCGGTCGACCACGTCTGACCACCACAATGGAAGATCGTCTTATTGTGCACCAACCACATCGTAACCCCTTCACATCTGCGCATCCCATTCCAGAACAAGTAATGGACTCCTTGCAGCATTTGTCGAAGGCTAGCAGCAGTCGGACTAGGGAACTGTCGTCCCATGAGTAGGCTGCCGTTAACACCGCAATACAAAAAGCTGCGCTTGGAGTGATGCCGTGATCGGGAAACATGGACTGGTGACGAATGGAGTCGCATTGTGTTCAGCGTTGAATCGAGGTTCTGCACTACCCCGGATGACCGTCGTTTGCGAATATAGGGAGAGGTCCTTTTCTTCCAATGTTTGGAGAGACATAGTGGTGTTTCTCCTGGCGTCATGGTATGGGGAGCCATCGGGAGTCACGGCTGGAAGTGATTGAGGGAAATCAGACGACACAACGGTACGTCATGAACATCCTGTGTCCTCATATGTTACCTCTCATGTGAAGGTATCGAGGTGCCATTTTTCAACAGAACAATGCTCGTCCACACACGCCACGTGAATCTATGAACACTCTGCGTGATGTTGAGGATATCCTGTGGTCAGCAAGATCCCCAGATCTGTCCCTCATGTGGTGTGGCTATGAAGTTGTTTACGTCTATTATATATATATATATAATTCGCTGGGGCCATCAAGGACCACGTTAAGTCTTGTTGCATTTGACACTGAACTTGGCCTTCTTTAGAGCCCAAATTTCTCTCATTCTTTGTGAGTGGGCCTGCTTACGCTCCTCTGTCCAAGGGCCACTGTGTCTTCTCCTCGGTTGCTCGTCTCGGTTTAGCCCGTTCGTCAATATTTTCTTGCGGAAGAGATCTCTGTTAAGGGCGTCTTCAGCAGAGATATGTAGCATTTGAAGGTCTTCTTTGGTATTTCTAAACCAGGGAATTGTGGTTTTGGGATTTGAATCAAAAAGTTAAATATTTCTTTAGTTAACTTTCTTCCGTCCATTCTTTTCAGATGACCGTAAAATCGTGCCCGTCTTTTTCTGATTGTGTCGGTTATTTTCTCTATTTTGCTGTAGACTTCCTTGTTGGATCTCTTTTGATGGACTCCATTTCTGTACTTTGATCCCAAGATTCCTCTCACAATTTTGCGTTCTCTTTTCTCCAGTTCTTCAAGGAGTCCATTGTTGGCATTTAGAGACAGGGTTTCGGCTGCATATAGAACTACTGGCTTTAGAACTGTTTCATAGTGACGTATCTTGGTGTTTTGGGAAAGGCATTTTTTGTTGTAGATTGTGCGGGATGTTTGGTAGGCTATTTCCGGTTTGCGTACTCGCTCCTGAAGTGCTTCTTTGTCCAGTCCATTTTTCATGATGATCTCACCCAGGTATTTGAATTTGTCTACTCGGGTGATGTCCCCGTATTTTGTATGGAGTTTTGGTGGAGCCTCTTTGATGTTAGTCATTACTTCTGTTTTCTCGAACGATATCTGCAAACCAGTTTGTTCGGCAATTTCCTTTAACATTTCAACTTGAGCTCTAGCGGTTTCTATGTCGTTTGAGAGAACAGCAATATCATCGGCAAATGCTAAGCAGTCTGTTGCGATCCCCTTAGATTTGGTTCCTATTCTCAATGGACTGTAGTTGGTTTCCTGTAATCTCACCCGCCAGGTTCTGATGATCTTTTCAAGAACACAGTTGAAGAGTATCGGGGATAGCGCATCACCTTGTCGGACTCCTGTTTTGATGTCAAAGGAATGCGAGAGACATCCGTGGAACTTCACCTTGGATTTTGTATCGGTCAGGGTGGCTCTAATTAATGCCATCAGTTTCAAATCAACTCCAAATTCATTTAAGATGTTTAGCAGGACTTCCCGGTCAATGGAGTCGTACGCTTTCTTAAAGTCCACAAAGACAGACACATACTGCTTGGACCTTAGTGTACAATATCTGATGATCGTTTTGAGATTTTGGATCTGTTCAGCTGTTGAGCGACCTTTTCTGAACCCTCCCTGGTATTCACCTATTTGATGATCGACTTGTGCTTCCAAACGCTCCAGGATGGCAAGTGATAGAATTTTGTAAGTCACGGGTAGCAAAGATATTCCTCTGTAGTTGTTGATGTTCTTCATGCTGCCTTTTTTGTGTAATGGATGGATCAAAGCTATTTTCCAATCTTCGGGTAGGGTCTCCTTGTTCCAAATTTCTTCTATTTGCCTTTGCAAGATATCAAGTGATTCCTCTGGGGCATATTTCCATAATTCTGCTACTACTGAGTCTTCCCCCGGCGCTTTGTTATTTTTGAGACGGGCAATGTGGCGCTTGATTTCATCTCTATCGGGTGGTCTGGAATCTGGGTACCTGAGTAAGGGTTCCTTGGTTTTAATGGGGCTTTGCGGTTTAGAGCAATTAAGTAAATTCTTGAAGTAGTCTGCCAGAATGCTGCAATTTTCTTCATTTGACGTCGCCAGTGAGCCGTCCTTTCGCTCAAAGCATAGAGATGGTGGTTTATAGCCAGTGAGTTTGCGTTTGAAGGCTCTGTAGTACTCTGCTTTCATTCTTCCTAAAGTTTTGTTCTATCTTTTCAATGAGAGATTTTTCGTATTTACGTTTCTCAGTTCTGAACACCCTAGCTGCTTAGGCACGTTGGGTTTTGTAGGTTTCCCAATCATTTTCTGATTTCGTAGAGTAGTACTGTTTCCACGCATTCAGTCTTTCTTGGAGGACTGATTCGCAGGCACCATTCCACCAGGCATGCTTTTTGCTTCTCTTGATTTCTGCAACGTCTTTGGCGGCCTCAACAAGGAGACTTTTGGCGTTGTTAAAGTCACAGTCATTTGGTCTAGCCTTCTCCTGGAACTTCTCGACCCTTTGCCGAAGTTTATCATTGTCGAAGCGTGTGATCTGTTTGGTTGTCTTCCTTGTGTTTGCGGGAATTGGTTTGAATTTGATAAGAGACATATAATGATCTGAGGCCACATTGATGCCTTTCTTTACCTTGACATTCATAATCTCAGGGCTGTTTCTTCTGGAGATTGCAACATGATCAATTTGGAACTCTCCGAGAGCTTGGACGGGAGAACGCCAAGTCATTTGCTTTCTGGGTAGATGGCGAAAGTGGGTCGACATGACTTGCAGGTTGTGATTTTCGCAAATGGACACCAGTCTTTTGCCGTTGGGATTGGTTCTTTTGTGAGCAGGGTAATTTCCTATAACTTTCTTGTACTTCTGTTCCCGAACTAGTTGGGCATTGAAGTCACCCAAAAGAAGCCTGACATGGTGTTTGGGGATTTTGTTTAATTTTTCATCCAGTAGGTCCCAGAAATTATCAACTTCGTCTGGATCAGACTTGTTCTTATCGTTTCTAGGAGCATGTGCGTTAACTAGGGCGTAGGTTTTGTTCGCGCATTTAATTGTGAGTATGGACAATCTGTCATTCACAGGTTCGAAATTTGCAACCGATTTAAGGATCTTGGTTCTAACAGCAAACGCGGTTCCAAGCATCACAGCTCCATTGAGGATTCCTTTTTGCGCTTTGCTCTTGAAAAATCGGTAGCCTTCGGATTCAAAAATCTCTTCATCTGGGTACCTTGTTTCCTGTAGGGCCATTATGGATATCTGATTTTCGTGAAGAGCTTTGGTGAGGGTTTTCAGCTTGCCAGTTTGTGTAAGTGAATTTATTTTGAAAGTTGCTAGAAAGGTTTTAGATTTTGGCCTGAGTTTTTGACTCTTCGGGGTACTAGGAGACGCTCCGACTCGTCTCTTGCATGATGTCGAGTCTCCCCCAGAATCCGAACGAGACTCGTGCGCCGTGGCGTTCACGACGAGGGATTTATCCGAAGATTTACCCCCTGGGGTATGTTTCTTGAAATGTTGTGCCATCATGCTTTTTGACTTGACTTTGCTTTGGACGGGTACCCATCCTTTTACAACTAGGGTTGTTAGCCCTAGAGGTTACCTCAAGATGTTTTCTGGCTTCTGGTCATTTACCAGTCTTCGCCGTAACCCTGGCAAGGGACCAGTTTTTTTTTCACTGTGGTATTTTATTTCCCTACTACCCTCTGACTCTGCTGGCGGCAGAGCCAGCGAGCTTCCCCAATTCCAATGGGACGCGCCCGATGGAGGTAACCGGTAAATCCCCACACGGGTACGTCTATTATTATTATTATTATTATTATTATTATTATTATTATTATTATTATTATTATTATTATTATTATTATTATTATTATTATTATTATTATTATTATTTGCGTAGTTATGTACGGATTTTATTTGGTATAAATCGTGGTCATATCATTTATTATTTTTGTGTTGTATGATTTGCCTTGTGTAACAAAACATATGAGGTTATGTCACGATACATCTGCTGTATGTATAAAAATAAGAGTTTATTTAATGTAAGAACACGTAATTAATAGTATATAATGTATTATTACCTGTAAACGTGATGTATAAATCCAATGTAATGTTGTGCAACACAGGCTAATAGTCCAGAACAGCGCATCATTGTCACTGGAGTCTTATAGAACATTATATGCATTTGTAAATAGGATTTGGAGAAAATTCGAGAAAACATGCTGTGTCATACTTTTCTGGAAGCCTGGCCAGGCAAGGTATATAAAGAGGCGGTGTAGTGTTGTTAGAGAGTTGCTAGTGAAAGTCGTTAGTCAAGTGAACTCATGTTGTGACTTTGTTGTGTTGGTAGTTTGTTGACATGCTAATGTGGCAGTAATTTTCTTCTTCTTGCTTCTTCTACTTCTGCTTCGTAGCAGTGTTTTGTTCAAGATATCAGTTCATAAGTGTGTGGGTATAACGTGTATATAATTTGTAAATAAAATAGTGTACACAGTTGAGAGCATCTCCTGTGTGCGTCTTTGTAGTTACGACACTGCCGAGAAGGAAGCCTTACGGTCTGTGGGCCATGGGCAAATCCAGGGGATTCTTGTAGGGAAGGAAGTTCCAGCTGTACACCGATTACGCAGCTATCAAACGGTTGAAATCGGTCTCTGGCTCAAAATCTGAACTGATGCGATGGGCTCTGTTAATCGCAGAATTTGATTTCGATGTGTGTCAGGTCCCAGGATCGACGAACTCATGTTTGAAGAGCACATTCTTATACATTTCGTATAATTACACAGATCCTACACTTTAATTGATCCAACACATGTAAATAATAAATTATTCTAGACACACATAATATGTAGAACCGTTCCGTTTCGTGCGGAGGACTCAACTCTTGTCTGTGGGAACCTCCACCTCTCCCTTAGGCCAGGTGTTTTGAAGATATGAAACCCGAAGCTTACCTCTGACAGTCTACAGTTCCCTTTACCGATTACAAACATACACCGTGTTACAGTAATTCACGAAAACTATCTATGAATTCGCTGTTTCCAATTGAGAAGTTCAGGAATCCTACACTAATTCAATTAATGATTTTCTTCACTGATTATAGTAGATGTGGTAACTACACTGTATCTATAGCTAATTGAGTCTTCATTTGTTATTTACCACTTAGTAAAAATCTTCTATTTCGAGCCATCTAACTTTATAAATTTCACAAGTTTATTGAAGGAACAGTTCAAGACCGCTACTTGATGTCGCCCGACGCAGGTTCACCGTCGCGAACCATGACAAAATGAGTGAGTTGCTGTCTGAAGTGGGGGTATTTGAAGACTTTCTAGGGACGCTTTACTTGTCGTGATGTATTGTGGTATAAGCATACAATCTGACAACCACTGGACCGAATTCTTCGAAACTCACCCCAAACATTCAACCTAATTTTCAAGTCATTATGGTTTTGTTTGCGGACGTTTCGCGTTTCTTTAACGGGCATAATTAATTAATGTCGTGCAGGCGATTTCGGGCGCATTTTGATTGCGTGCCCTTGACACGTGCCTCCCTCACGGCCAACATAAATGCCACTTTTCTCCAGGCCTAATGAAATACACTTCCACGCTTTGGACTTTAACTTCATCAAATATTTCTTAAAATTCTTAATTACTTATTTCTTTGTTAATGATAGTGCCAAAAACTCTCGCAATGGGGGTTATTATCTAGAAGTTCATTATTAATTACCTGAGGTCTGCCGAAGTGTTCCGACCTCGTTCGAATGGATGGCTCGCTTCCCACTTCGAGTTGTCACGCAACGGAATGTGAGATGAACTTGCAGTAAAGAATTACGGTTGCACTCGTAGTTGCACCTTGTAGTTGCAATTTTCTAGTTGCAATATTTAGCAAGGTAGAATTATGGGTTCAACACCATCAGTCTTAAAACCCCAGCACGTGCACCAGACAACTTATACCAGAAACCCTTAGTGAATCTTGCATAGCTAAAACGTTCTCGACCGGGCGAGTTGACCGTGCGCGTAGAGGCGCGCGGCTGTGAGCTTGCATCCGGGAGATAGTAGGTTCGAATCCCACTATAGGCAGCCCTGAAAATGGTTTTCCGTGGTTTCCCATTTTCACACCAGGCAAATGCTGGGGCTGTGCCTTAATTAAGGTCACGGCCGCTTCCTTCCAACTCCTAGGCCTTTCCCATCCCATCGTCGCCATAAGACCTATCTGTGTCGGTGCGACGTAAAGCCCCTAGCAAAAAAAAACGTTCTCGAGTGTCAAAACGAAAATTGAACAAATAGGCCTAGTGAATAAAATAATATAGTGAAGTAATGAAAGATGCCGAAAAAGCACTTTCAATACAAAATGTAATTGGTGTAAGCACTGTTGCTAGTAACCATAAGTACTACAAAGTGTTTCCAGTAGTAGTACGCCTAGATTATTTTGAAGAAATAAAGGTATTCAAATATAATTATTATATTACGAGTATTTTCGGGATATTGATATTGTATCACTTTACCTTCACGATTCAGTAGTAAGAGTAACATAGAGGTTAAGGTAAGTGCCTCTGAAGCTAGTATAAGATTTTTGGGACGATACAGGTAGCGAGAAAATGCATTTTTAAGAAACTGAAATCGAAACTCAATCGACCAATAGTAAGAGTTAGCTATCCAGCTCCTGTTCTCCATAACACCGTACAAACTGTTACTGATGTACAGAGATCAGTAATTAAAGTTTACAACTATTTCTCTATCTATACTGTCCATTCAGCGAATATTGTGAATTTATAAATTTATCTCATAAATATATTGTTAGTCTTATAAAGACAATATGGCTCACTTTATTCCAAGCCATTAAAAGATTCATTGCGATTTATGAACCATTGACGTTGTAATTATTTTCACTTGGTAGATGCCCTTCAGCAATTCCTTCATCAACGGTAAAAGAGAGGCCTGCATGTTCTTCTTAGAGGAACAGCTATTTCGGAATGCCTTTAGTACAGTGGACTGAGGGGAGATTTCAGTAAATTGTGTAAGGTTGGAACTCCTTCGTGCACCAGACATTTTGAAAGAAAGAGAGAAGAGCTGTTTCCTCACATCCGAAATTATGAAATTGCCAGGTAAGTGCTCACAGTGTTAGAGAATTAAATTGCAAGATGAATCTTCTTCTTATAATTATTCTGCCATGTCTGGTTCTCCAGGCATTGGCGATCACTACGCCATACGCCTTTAGGTCTTTTGACAGGTGGAAAAGCTGTTGGACATTATGGATTTTGTCTATTCCTTGATGTAATTTCGCCACGACTTCCTTTTGCGCCCACCTCCACGGCGATCTTCGATTTGCCCTTGTAATAAAAGTTGTAAATGATGGTATTTGTATCCTCACATAATTTACCAAAATATACCAACTTCCTGCATCTTATCACTTTGAATAACTCTCCCCCAATTTTTGCTGTGTACTGGCCAACAATAGTTCCTAACCACACTTTGGCGTACCTTGAGTCCGAGGCCATCATCGCAGAACAGCGATCTCAACTTGCTAAACGTTGCTCCTGCTGTTTCGATGTGGCAGCGAATGTCGCGTTCAGGCAAATACAGTAGAGACAATACGCGACACTCAGCGAGATATCAAGGGACAGCTATTAGAGCTCTCTCTAGCGGACTGACCTGAGAACTACTGATTCGGCCATAAGAGCACGTGCATTTGTGTGAAGTTTTTGGTGTTATTTATTCGTTTTCAGTGAGCTGACATAATTAAATAGTAGCGTGTGTTATTCCTTGATATCTCCTCTCAACATGGGGGAAAGGTATGTGCTGTGTTTGGCTGCAGTTACTATGAAGTAGAGAAGAATGCGCGGTCTTTCTTCCGTTTCCCTCGTGACAAAAATATGTAAGTAATATTGTGTTTGCATATATATTCTTCCAGTGACAAAGAGATTTTTATAGTACTTCATAATCTTCTGACCTGCTCGAGCCATATTTTAACTGGCTTAAAATTACGCATATTTTTATTGTACAGTGCAGCAGTTATCCTTCAATACCGATGTGTTGTTGTAGGTGTGATCTGTGGGTTTGATTTAACTGAAAATACATATGCATTTGAGTGTGGCTGGTTGTGCTCCAAGTTACCCTATTTGGAATGCCGTAATGCGTTGTCAAGCACTGAAGAAAATATGGGTGATTTAAGAAATTGTACATATTTTGTTGAAACAATATTATGATGCAAATTTGCTTTACCCTCATGTAATGGCATTATGGCAAGTATTGCTTATAGGTAAAGTCTGAATGTTTTTGAGGCTAAATTTATAGATTTTCTTTCTGTTAGTAGGCTTCAAGTTAAAAGAAAAATTGCCCAGCTCTTAAATGTAAATTCATTGAATCATGTATGTAAGGAATGTGCCGATATTTTTGTTGACAAGTGTTTTAATATGATGATACAATGCTTTTAAATAAGAAAAAAGAAAAATCTAGCCGTGAACGTTCAGGCAGGAATTCTAAAGTTAAAAAAGTAATGCATAAATGAAAGATCAAACCCTTTCACAGCAGTCCATTTCACATCTTGATTATATGTCTAATTTCAGTCTTTAAACAATAACCTGTTAAATCATTTTTCATTCATTTATCCACAATTGCTTTAGCAACTTTGAAGTTAATACCTTAGTAACACTTTCTTTCTAGACGTAATTTATTAATCTATTTCCGTATATAAATTTCCATTGATATTTGAATTTAGCGCGAATTTTCAGGTCAGACCACTAGGAGCGCCACTTGCGACTTGTCTCCCATTTTAACAAGGCTAAATCCGGAAGCGTCGCGTATTGTCTCTACTGTATTTGGTTCAGGATCGTCGTATTGATGTTAAGTCTCTAATTAATACCGGCGAGATTATTTTGTTTAACAAGGCTTGAAGATCATCGACGTTGTCACAAGTACCGGTACCGTGTCTTGCATACCTGAATGCGTTGATGTAAACTCCTTCGAGGTGTACCCCCACCTGTCAATCTTTGAGAATTTCTTTGAATATCCTGTCTGAATATAAGTTAAACAAAAGAGGAGACGGTACACCTCGTTGTCGTACACTTCTCTGTCAGGTGTAGTAATTTTACACATTCGAATATTTGCTGCCTGGTGCAAATATAAATTCTAATGTTTCATTATTTGATTTGTCGAGCTCAAGGATTTCATCACCCGGGCACAGCTTACATTTGCAAGCGCTACAGAGAGCTGTATGGAAAATAACGGATCATGATTTGCAGGGAGAGGCACGAATTCCTCACGAAAGTTTGCAGCATGGAGTGAAACGTGTGCTACAAGTTTATTTGTGTTTAATATAGTATTAAATATTGAATTTCATATGGCCATTGGCTGTAATAAGTATTTCATTCATAATTATAATGTCTTTATCATCTAGATTTATTTCGTTGTTACAATTTGCTTTACGTCACACCGACACAGATAGGTCTAATGGCGACGATGGTATACGAAAGGGCTAGGAGTTGGAAGGAAGCGGCCGTAGCATCAATTAAGTTCTAGCTCTAGCATTTACCCGTTTTGAAAATGGGAAACCACAGAAAACCGTCTTCAGGGCTGCCGGCCGTGGGGTTCGAACTCACTATCTCCCGAATGCAAGCTCACAGCTGCGCGACTTTAACCGCACGGCCAACTCGCTCGGTTAAATTTATTTCACGGAGGATCTTAATTAGTTTGGTGTGCTACAGTCTATCAAATTACTTTTCATAATCGATAAAGTAGACATAAATATCTTTTTGTTGCTCATAACATATCTGTAATCGCACATTGAGACTAAATAATGCTCTTCGTGTACCAAACGTTTTCCTAAAACCAAGTTGTATGTTTTCAAGATCCATATCACATGTTGCCCTTATTATGGCATATATTATTTTTGAGGAATATTTTCAGGATATGGCTCATAAGACTGATAATACGATAGTCACTACCAATTTTCAGGTGTGTTTTCTTATGTATAATTACAGAAATTGACTTTAGCCAGTTTGGAAGGATTGCACATATCACTAAATAAGTTTGTGATGGAATCTATGTTCTCTTCGTCTATGAGCTTCAATAATTCTCTTGGAAGTTTATTCAGACTTTCCATTCTTCTGTTTTCCCACAATAAGTATTCCAGAGCTATCAATTAAGTCCATATGTATTTGTGTCCTGTATATTCCTGATATTTCTTTCACATTTTTGTGCATACCAAATGCCTCACGACGACGGTTGAGTTCTTTCATTTCACTGCACTTCTCCAACTTCCATCACTGACCGAGCAAGTGGCCGCTCGGTTTGTGTCACGTAGCTATAAGCTTACATTCGGGAAATAGTTGGTTCGAAGCCCACTGTCGGCAGCCACGGACGCTTCCTTCTCACTCCTAGTCCTTTCCTATCCCATCGTTGCCGTAAGACTTATCTGTGTCGGTGCGACGAGAAGCAATATATTAAATAAAAAAAGAAAAGAAACATCATTGTTTAGCTATTTTAATTTCCTTTCATATTTACTTCTGTAGAAGGAGCCTCCGTGGCTCGGACGGCAGAGCGCCGGCCTCTCACCGCTGGGTACCGTGGTTCAAATCCCGGTCACTCCATGTGAGATTTGTGCTGGACAAAGCGGAGGCGGGACAGGTTTTTCTCCGGGTACTCCGGTTTTCCCTGTCATCTATCATTACAGCAACACTCTCCATTATCATTTCATTGCATCAATCAGTCATTAATAATCACCTTGGGAGTGGCGACCCATTGTAATACTAGCCTCTATATGTTTCATGCATTACATTCCTGACCCGGTCTAAGACTGGAAAACAGGTTGTAGGTTTTCATTTTCATTTACTTCTGTAGCTTTCAGTAGTCGGTTACATTGTTTTTTACTAACCGTCTTTGCTCCGTTAGATCTAACTTTTCTTGTGCTATCCAACTTTTTTTTTTCCTTTTTGATGGTGTATGGTATTACAAACCTGATTCGATATCGTTTTTAAGCAAATCCACTGGTCTTGAATGTTCAATTCAGTATTGTTGATTTGACATAGCTCGTTGTTAAATTCTTGCTTAACTAATAGACTATTCTTTGATGGTGTGGTCTTTCAATTTCGTGACATCTATTGACATTTTATGAGGACGTCTGCAGCTTGATTTTAAATTTAATCTCATACTGGCAACTTAACGATTATGTTCTGAACCAATGTCAACTCCAGGATGTGCAATGACTTATATTATCTCTTTTCGAAACCTTTTGTTTAGTCAATTTGGTTCCTAATAGGTTCTTCATCATGACGTTCGACAGGTGATGTATAGGTATAGTCGAAGCTTGTGTAACTTAAACCATGTATTAAAAAACCCATGGCACTACAGCCCTTGAAGGGCTTTGGTCTACCAAGTGACCGCTGCTCAGCCCGAAGGCCTGCAGATTACGAGGTGTCGTGTGGTCAGCACGACGAATTCTCTCGGCCGTTATTCTTGGCTTTCTAGACGGGGGCTTTCATCTCACTGCCAGCTAGCTCCTCAATTGTAATCACGTTGGCTGAGTGGACCTCGAACCAGCCCTCAGATCCAGGTAAAATCCCTATCCTGGCCGAGAATCGAACTCGGGGCCTCCGCGTAAGATGCAAGCATGCTACCTCTACACCGCGTGGACGGCTACTTATTTCTCCACACTTGTAAAAGTCATGTTTCATTAACTTCTAGAAGTGAGGAGAGGAAAACTGGAAGTGAAAAACTGCTTGCAATTTGACGGAGTTATCCCTATACCATAAACTGTAATCTGGTCCTAGCTGAATAGTTACGACCCTTACGATGAGTAATTCTTCTTGGACCGAACTCGATAGCTGCAGTCGCTTAAGTGCGGCCAGTATCCAGTAATCGGGAGATCGTGGGTTCGAGCCCCACTGTCGGCAGCCCTGAAGATGGTTTTCCGTGGTTTCCCATTTTCACACCAGGCAAATGCCGGGGCTGTACCTTAATTAAGGCCACGGCCGCATCCTTCCACTTCCTAGGCATTTCCCATCCCATCGTCGCCATAAGACCTATCTGTGTCGGTGCGACGTAACGCAAATAGAAAAAAAAAATTCTTCTTGATAAAATATGATTCCGTCGTTTGAACGCCACCGCCAAGGATTACGATGCTGTGAGGGGTATATTTGGATTAATAACTGTAATATACTTAACAACATTCTGCTACGGACGAAAGAAGTACGTATCAAGAGGTTGAACAAAACCAGTAAGGCTACATTTTCCAGGCATTTGTTCCAATGAAAAGTCGATCATATCTGGAATAAGGGATGTTAAGGATACATCTCTATTACTATACCCACTACAGGAGTCAACAGTTAGGTGAATCTTTTCTTTTTTTGACTGTTTGAAAAAAAAAAAGATATATCTAAGGAAGTCGTGAAGGCGATTTTTTCGACATATTCTTTGCCAGTACCTGTAGGTCCTATATACATAGGCCTTGATGATTTCAGGGTGATATAAAAAGTTTTTGAAGTCTCTTAAATTGACCCTGAAACCAACATACAAAAGGGAAAGTGAAGCTCGAACCCGGGACCCTCTGGACCGAAGGCCTCAACGCTAACCATTCAGCCAATGAGTCTGCAAAGATTGAAATTTTAGCATTGGTAACTATTTATTTTAAAAACAGTCCTTCAGTATAGTCACCAGCATTGTCTATAACTCGTTGCAGCGATATGGAAGTCATAAGAATCCCTGTGGCAGAATCTGTTCTCTTGATATCTCTAATGGAGCGATCTACTGCTGCAGAATCTCAGGAACAATCCGGAAGCGAATGCCACGAAGCGGTTCGTTCATCTTTGGGATCAAATCATAATCATTGGGGCTTAAGTCTGGAGAATATGATGCACGGAAAAGTGCTTCTCAACCCCAGCGACCGTACAAATCAGCCATATGTGACCACGCATTATCCTGCAACAAGATGGTAAGGTTCTCCAAGAATTGTCGCCGCTTTCTTCGCAACGCTGGTCTCTGATTATGATCCAAGAGATGTCGGAAACACTGTGTGTTAAGAGTCTGCCCTTGCGGTACGGCATATGTTAGGATGACACCATCGCAGTCGTAGACAGGAATCACCATAACATTCATATTATTAGGGGTTTGACGAACTTTCGGTTTGCGTGGTGACCCGTAATGATTATTTCTGTAGATTTTAAGGAAAAATCCGTCCGTGTTTCTATTTTCAACCTGAAGATGGGTCGATAAAGAAATTCTTCTTCTTCTTCTTCTTCTTCTTCTTCTTCTTCTTAATCTGTTAACCCTCCAGGGTCGGTTTTTCCCTCAGACTCAGCGAGGGATCCCACCTCTACCGCCTCAAGGGCAGTGTCCTGGAGCTTCAGACTCTGGGTCGAGGATACAACCTGGGAGGATGACCAGTACTTCGCCCAGGCAGCCTCACCTGCTTTGCTGAACAGGGACTTGCAGGGGGGGGGGGGGGAATTGGAGGAGATAGATAAGGAAGAGGGAAGGAAGCGGCCGTGGCCTTATCTTAGGTACCATCCCGGCATTTGCCTGGAGGAGAAGTGGGAAACCACGGAAAACCACTTCCAGGATGGCTGAGGTGGGAATCGAACCCACCTCTACTCAGTTGACCTGAGACTGAGTGGACCCCGTTCCAGCCCTCGTACCACTTTTTCAAATTTCGTGGCAGAGCCGGGAATTGAACCCGGGCCTCCTGGGGTGGCAGCTAATCACACTAACCACTACACCACAGAGGCGGACTAAAGAAGAAATTCAAGGCGTGTGATTTTATTATTTTTATTTAATGCATTAGCTTATGTTGCTAAGAGCTACAACAAAAGTAACCGTGTGCAGGGAAATTTCTCCCCGTGACGGTTTCTCTTTTCTCCTCATGAAATAAATACGTGAATAAATGTGTTTTTATTCCTAATCCACACCAAAACCCATGACGCTGCAGCCCTGATGGGCTTGGACCTACCAAGCGGCCGCTGCTTAGCCATAAGGCCTGCAGGTTTCGAGCTGACGTGTGATCAGCGCGACGAATCCTCTCGGACGTTATTCTCGGCTTTCTAGATCGGGACCGCTATCTCACCGTTAGATAGCTCCTCTATTGTTCTCACGTTGGCTGAGTGAAACCCGAATCAGTCTTCAGATCCAGGGAAATAATCCGTGACTTGACTGGGAATTGAACCCGGAGCCTCCAGGTAAGAGACAGGCTTACGGCCCCCAGACCGCAACACTGGTCGTATTTCTAATAGAGGGGGCGAGAAGTAGGCTATGTGAGGGAAGAGAGAACTGGGCTGTATTATTACTAGCTGGAAGTTGTAGTATGCTGTAGCAGTCTCTCCAGCTGCTACAACAATGACCTAGAGGTGTCTGGAAAGGGAAAGGCAAGCAGGCCACTACAAGCAAGGCCTGCTGCTGACTCAGTCACTTGACAGACCGTGCACGCTGTGTACCACGAGAAAAGCTTCTTGAGTGCAGGCTAACGTGTTGTTGTGTTCCACGATACAGTGAGATTTTCCCATACGGTATGTTTCCTCTTATTTTATCCTTAATAGTTGACAGTTCATGTTATATAAGAGAAGCAGGTTGCGCTTAAACTGTGTTCATTTATCTGTTAAGTTTACTTCCAAACATGTTACATAGCAGAGACTTTTATTACTATTTTTACATTGGATTACAGTACGTTGAATAACATAACCTACCTGTTGGTGAAATGTTTGATCCCCTAATGGAGGAAACTAAGATACACTGTGAATAAGCGAGCAGGGAGTGATATTGGGTGCCTAGGACCTCTGTAAATCTAAGGCTCAGGCTCCTTGAAATGAAGCTAAGCGTTAAATGACACGGCTAGATTTATTTCCCTTCGTTTAATATTACGATCATCCAGTGTGAATGTTTATAAAATCTCATTCATTTTCTCAGATTTCCGATTAATTCTGAAGCTTTCTCCTTATTTTCACTCATATAAAAATGTCTACACTGCGGACTTCATTTTCCTATCACACTTATATTTTCCAACATGATGTCAGTTCAAAAATTGTGAGTAACCACGGGGATTCTGATTTCCAAATGGAAGCAAAGTTATTAGAAAGGTACATACTACTCTATAGAATAAAATGACCTCCAACAATATTGTGAATAGCACATATTAGAATATGTAAAATGCCGTGACTTATGCGAAATAGAGATTGGGATTTATGATGCTCAGTTAATCTGTTATGATATTTCGAGTTCATCTTGAGATGTCTAGTGTATCCATGGCCCGCATGCCATGAAATACGGCTTTGGAACAGAGAAACAAAGGGCACTCAATGTATAAAAAAAGTCTGAGAACATTGCGTGCTAATCCTTTTATGGCGAAGACGAGCAGAAAATATATTTGTAGAATTGATACCTTGTCTTTCACAATTGCCTAGAAAATATGATTGGATAGGTTAAACGGATACTTGGGGATCTTTTTGTGATGAGGGTGAGCAGTAAATACATAAATCTAAAATTGATTCCTTGCCTTTTATATTTGCCTTGAAAATATGGTTGGGGTAGGTTAAACGGCTACTTTTTTCTAACGAGTAAAGGAACTCAAAATTCGCACGAAGAATAAGTCCCTGAACTTCAAGAATAAGTCCCTGAACTTCCTTTATACTCTGTAAACTGGTCCCAAAAATCTTCGAATATTATTTGATGTAGGGCTATTGTCACGATTATTATTATTATTATTATTATTATTATTATTATTATTATTATTATTATTTATTAAAAATTATTCTGCAGTGTGATAAGCAACATCTAAATGCCGGCAAATTCTGTCTTATAAAACTTGTTCACTCTCTTGAAGGAGGGCCGATGACCTAGATGTTAGGCCCTTAAAGCAACATCATAAATCTCTTGAAGGATTTGTGGCAAGCTGGGGAGTTTGAGAACTTTTTTTTTTGCTATTTGTTTTACGTCACACCGACACAGATATCTCTTATGGCGACGATGGGACAGGGAAGGGCTAGGAGTGGGAAGGAAGCGGCCGTGGCCTTAATTAAGGTACAGCCCCAGCATTTGCCTGGTGTGAAAATGGGAAACCACGGAAAACCATTTTCAGGGCTGCCGACAGTGGGGTTCGAACCTACTATCTCCCGAATACTGGATACTGGCCGCAATTAAGCGACTGCAGCTATCGAGTCTGAAAGTCTTACAAATAGAATAGGCCCCTATGCCGTTTGAGAGAATCACTAATTTCTCAGTCTCCACCGTTATTTTGGGCAGTAATCATAACCAGATTCAAAACCAACTGCCCTTAAAATTATTTATCTTAATTTCTCATTTCATCTTCGAGAAACTACAAGTAGTTGAGACACCATAGGTTTCACAAATCCACTAAACACGTGTAGGAGATGACATAAGCCACTGTACAATTCTGCTCCACGGATATTCGAATTGAATTTATTGATGATATTTTGCCTCCAACACTAATGAGCCTCTTTATTTAGCGTCTACATTCAATGCAATATTACCAAGCGAGTTGGCCAGGCGGTTGTGGTCGCGCAACTGTGAGCTTGTGTTCGGCAGATAGAGGGGTCGAATCCCATCGTCGGCGGATCTGAAGATGGTTTTCCGTGGTTTTCCATTTACAAACCAGGAAAATGCTGGAGTTCTACCTTAATTATGGTCACGGCTGCTACCTTCGTAATCCTAGCCCTTTCCCATGCATCTGTCGCCGAAAACCTTCGATGTATTAGTGTGACGTTAAATAGTTGTAAAACATATATATAAGAGTTTTTCCTGTACATTGTTCAGAACATAAAAAGAACGGTATTTCTGTATCAATCGTGTCCACAGTAAGAAGGAATTTCAATTTTTAATTTTCCGTCATGTAGGCGTATGTATGTATGTATGTATGTATGTAGCTAGGTAGGTAGGTACGCGCATCACGAGAAATGGCTGAGCAGAATTTAATGAAAGTCAATACCGTATGTAAAGTCGGAGAATAAAGCACAACAATCTAGGCTATAAATAATGCTAATCACTCTGAGCGAAATGGTAGATTAGGGGAATCTAACATGTTATTCTCAAATATCTACGTTATTACTGGTTCCACCGATAAATATTACATAACCAGACTTATATACAATAAAATTTTCGATCATTTGTCTTATACAGTTTTTTTTTTCGTATTGGCCATGATAAATGATATTCATGATTTACACTTTTGTTGCGTAGTCTGTATCGACGCCAAGCGACGAGG
The DNA here is from genome assembly GCF_040414725.1 of Anabrus simplex. Lineage (NCBI taxonomy): Eukaryota > Metazoa > Arthropoda > Insecta > Orthoptera > Tettigoniidae > Anabrus > Anabrus simplex. The sequence continues at coordinate 806,415,630 of NC_090266.1, forward strand.
AAATGGCTCGACAGAATTTAATAAAAATCGGTGTGTAAAGTTTAGGCTAAAAGAGTGAAATGGCAGTTTAGGGCAAGGCCTAACATGTAATTCTCGGATGAACTTAGATTTTGTTGCTTAGTCCATATCAACACCGAACACAGTTAACATGGGAATGTTGTTCAATCGTGTCAACCTGCGACGGTGGTGGTTTCTATCGTGAGTGTCTTAAGGTGGTCATCCGCGCATATCGACAAGAGCAGTTGTGAAGGAATAAGAGAAGAGGAAGTCACGAAAGGAGAGAGAAGGACTCCCTTTATACTGCATTCCCTGATATCAAAGAGTCGGAAGAAAACTAAATGTGAAGGCCTACGATATCGAAAGCCCGTAAAATTGATCAGTATTCACTCTACATTGGCTATTGTTTGTTGTGATGTGCTTTGTTTCTTCTGCTTCCGCTCATGTCCGATAGATGGTATAATTGTTGTGTGCTGCATAAGCTAAGGGAGCACAGCAGAGCAGTGTTCAGCGCTGTTTGTGGTGGGGTCATCCCAGCTCTGGAACTCGGCACGGTTTGAGCGGCTGTGTAGTACAGCACTGTTCGTGTAAAGTGGGAAACTGTGCTGTTTTTAATTTGATCGAGCATTTCGTATGAGAGCATTCATTTTAACCGCGATTTTCCAGTCGTTTAATATTGTATTCTAACAAGAATACTGACGTCAGTCTTATTTTATTTGGAATTATCATTAGTGTATTGTCTTCTTCGATTCTGTTGACTCTATAATTACCTTTGTCATTATAATGAAAAATGCCCATCTTAATTGTGACTGGCAGTAGGCAAGAGGACCTGCCATCATAATGAAAACTCCCCAGCTCGATTTTGACTGGCACTAGGACAGAGGGCCTGCCAATACAATGAAAACTCTCCATAACGGTCTTCACATGAGAAACAACGTATGCCAACCTTCCCGTCATGTTTCTCCGGTAACGCTAAGAGCTATGTAATTTAATAAAATCTTACTCACAACGTGTACACTACTTCACTTAGATTCATTTAGACGTCTGTATACAATGTACAGATACATCAGCTAGTAGGTACCTATATTTATTTCAGAACAAAGTGAAGGATAAACTAAAATCTTAAATATTTACTAACTTAACAAACTTTCATATTATCACCTCAACTCTACAACATCTGTGCGGAGTGTGTCTTCAAGAGAGCTCTCGGTGGCTGGAATGGTAGAATCTTGATTGGCGGTGGAAACATTAGTTAGTGGCTTTACGTCGCACCGACACAGATAGGTCTTATGGCGACGATGGGATAGAAAAGGCCTAGGAGTTGGAAGGAAGCGGTCGTGGCCTTAATTAAGGTACAGTGCATACAGTGTGTCGCTCTTAAACTCTGGTAACAAATGCGTTATGCGTCTCCAAAAAACGTAAAAGCAGTAAGGGAACGTAAAACGGTTATTATTATTATTATTATTATTATTATTATTATTATTATTATTATTATTATTATTATTAAAGGTGTTAACAACCTCTGTCAGATTAAACTTAGATGCAATATCTGCTTTAATAAGCCAATAACACAGACGTGACATTTTCAGCTATTTTTAACGAGCTAAAATAACTATTTATAATTTTATTGAAGCCCACACCGTGCACTTCCTGCCATTTCCTTCATATTTCTCGTTTTAGAATCACAGTGCACTTTATTGTTGTGGGAAGAAAGCTGAGACTTGCTGTAGTTGTAGCCTATCGCTTTGCGTGAAAGTGCTTGCCCGTAGCACCGCCGAGTGTTTTGTTCGGAAAGTGTCCATGCTCTGAAGTAGCCATGACCTCATCTAGAGAGAGTGCTATACTCGTTCCCTGGGGCTAATGGAAAAGATGACAAGGTTAGGAAAGTAAGGCAAGGTTGAGCTACTTCGCCCTACTTGAAACCTGAGAAAACTATCAGCTCACCAATGCAACGGTTTGTTCCATATTACAGTCGCTGCAACCAGGGCATAAGGAATAACTAACCGATAGGTTTTAGCTGCCCATCAGTACTCTAAAGAAGCGAATTATAAAGAGAATCTCCGAGATGAGTGGGGGAAGGTCGAAGGCATGAGAGAAGGGGCGAACGAGGGGGAGAATTGTTTCAGTTTGTTTTCCATTTACCATCCAAGTTTAATAAGAAACAAAAAAAAAGTCAGGAAGTTCGGAGCTTTACGTGATTATTAATGTTATGTTATAAGCCACGGAACTTGTAATTTTACGTGGGTATTAGGCCTAATCTGAAGTCATAAGACATTGTTTTACGTGTTCATTAACCTTAGTCCATTAGCCATAAGACTTACTGTTTTACAAGATTATTAATTTTAAGTCGTTTAAGTCATAAGCCATTAGACTTAGGTCTACGGTTTTACGTGACTATTATTCTTCAGTCACAAGCCTCGGGACCTGACGTTTGAACGTGGTATTCGAAACACCAAGACCTGACTTCCCGTCTTGAAAATCGCAATTACTAATAATTAAAGCCCACTGCCTTAGTGTAATTCGTTTTAATATTCGCTCAAGATTGAGGGATCGAATCCCAACGTATTCTGAGTGCTCAAGTGTGAAGGACCTGTGTCAGTTGACTAATCGGTACATAAAATTAGGCTACCCTTTTGAAGGACTTCAGCGTCCCGTAAAAACCTGTAACAGTTCAACGGGCATTAAACAAATAATAATAATAATAATAATAATAATAATAATAATAATAATAATAATAATAATAATAATAATAATAATACTTTATGTCCTACAAACTAATTTTGTGGTTTCCGGAGACACGGAGGTGCTAGAATTTAATTTTCCCTGAAGGAATTATTTTCCGAGCCGGTAAATCTATCGACACGAGGCTTGCATATTTGAAGGGTCAGGGGAAAAATCACGTGTCAGTGTTTTGTTGTAATCGAGTTGGACATCAGACCAAACTAAATTCAGTTTACTACATTTCGAACTTCAGTTATTTGAAGCATATGATTTGGCAACGTTTTGCTTTTTTATACAGTACCGTAATGCTTTTAATTTAAATTTTCGTTTTTCTGAGTTCTGAAGGAAGTTGACATCTGTTTTTACCCCTGACCCTTCATGTGAGCTCCTTTGACTAACGCTAGACTAAGCTGAGATCGAACCCGCCAGACTGGGATCAGACGGCGGGCGCTTTACTTCTTTGAGTCACTTAGCCTGGCTTAATAATTATAGACTTTTCAGAAAATGTCGTCTGTTGTCTGTCAGACAGTGTTCGCAATGGAATATAGTACTTTTTTAAATATTGCTGCATCGAAATGCAATTAATTAAAATTCCTGGTAGAGTAGTTGTCTGGAGGAAGACTCTAACGATCGCCATTTTCTAGCCTACTTTCATCATGTTGTCCGTATATGTTGTCGTCGTGCCCCTCCCGTTGATAACTTCCTAAGTGACTTCCTATATCCAGCAAATTTAATGAGGTTTAAGTCACGTCAATGGCATGTGATCATTTTCAATTTTCCAAGCCCACTGCAAGCAGAAGATCACTGTGATATTTACCAAGATCTCAATGTATCCCAAGTTGTTAGAAGGAACAATGTGAGTCTTGACGCATTTACAGGGCACGTAATTCGAATTGTGTTTTAGTTTGTTGGAGTCAGTTTTATCAACTTTAAGTAGTATTCTTAAAATATCTTGTCTCTACCTAAATGAAATGAAATGAAATGGCGTATGGCTTTTAGTGCCGGGAGTGTCCGAGGACATGTTCAGCTCGCCAGGTGCAGGTCTTTTGATTTGACTCCCGTAGGCGACCTGCGCGTCGTGAAGAGGATGAAATGATGATGAAGACGAAACATGCACCCAGCCCCCGTGTCAGTGAAATTAACCAATTAAGGTTAAAATTTCCGACCGCGCCGGGAATCGAACTCCTAGACTCCTGTGACCAAATGCCAGCACGCTAACCATTTAGCCATGGAGCCGGACTCTCCACCTAAATAAGTTATAGCTCATGAACTTCTGTCAATCGGCACCGTATGAGAAGAATGTTGATGCCGGCATAGTCACTGGCTTCGCATCAAGGCGGCCGCGGTTATAAACTCGGTCAGTGCATGTGGGATTTTTTCAATTAAAAATACGTCCGTGTGTTTCTTATTCCACGCAAAACTGGAGATCCCGTGGCTATGATCATAGCTGGACCTTGCTGGTCCTGGATTTCAGTATTTCAGCTAAGATACGATCTGAGATACGGGCAATTTATGGCTTAAGAATACGTCTGGCACATTTTAAAGAACGATTCCCTTGCGGATGTTGTTCTAAAATTAGTGATTTAGCTGTAGAGTGCTATGATTGCTTGTTTCCAACCACATTCGCAAATGGTGATTTTCAGTAGCAAATAAATATTAACAAGACTGATCTGAGGAACGTATTTGCAGATATACACCTTGCTGTGTGGCTCAGGCGGCAGTGCGTCTGCCTCTCACCGCTGGGTTCCGTAGTTCAAATCCCATGTGAGATTTGCGCTCGACAAAGCAGAGGCGGGACAGGCTTTTCTCCAGGTAGCCTACTCCGGTTTCCCTGTCGTCTTTCACTCCAGCAACATTCTCCACTATCACATAATTTCATTTCATCTGATCTGTCAGTCATTAATCAGAGCCCCACAGTAGTGCGACAGGCTTCGGCAGCCGGCACAGTTCCTAGTTGAGGGCTTCATTCATTCCATTCCTGACCCGGTTAAAACTGGATACAGGCTGCGGATTTTCATTTCACCTTGCTGTAATGCTTCGGATTGCAAGTAACAGGTTAATAACGCCAGACATTGAGATGATAGTTCAGCAAACATCAAGGCAATTTGAAGAAGTATCTGCACTGCATTCTTGTAATTTACATGGAACAGTTGTGTTGGGAAATATTGTGATAGAATACTTGTTGTTTCTTTGTTTCTTCATTTTTTGCAGGTGCTTCGTTTGTGAAGTTCTTTTATTTCTTGATTGTTCGGACAAAACCTCATAATAATGCATATTACAGATGAGTTTGGGTAGTTGATATTCTTCTTAATTTTTACTGTACAGCAATGTGGTTAAGTGTAAGAGAGGACCATGAGTCCTAACTTCACCAAACTAAAGACAAGGTTTAAAAAATATGTAGCTCACTGTGGATCAGTGGTAGAATGCTGGTCTTCGGATACTTAGATCGCATGTTCAAACCCGGTAAATTTAGGCGGATATTTGAAACTTGGAGAAAAGTCCATTCGGCCTTCCGCCTGTTACCATATTTGGAATTGGAATTAATCCGGCCATAGATCACCCAACAGAGGTCCTGTTTATCTGACATCTGAAGCAGTAAGAAAACGTCGAAATTAACATATAGGTGACCTAAGTGGCGTCAAATCAAAATGCCTGCAACAACACGGTGCCTGGGGCCGTACGGTTATTATTATTATTATTATTATTATTATTATTATTATTATTATTATTATTATTATTATTATTATTATTATTATTATTATTATTATTATTTGAATGTGCGGAGTTATGTAGGCCCCTACACGTGCAAGAAATTTGCTGGACTAATAAAGTTTGAAGGTTGTGCACAGAGAGAGATAAGTAAAATATGAGTATAAACCACGGTTTACTGTCTCTAAATTCGGCACATTAATGACGAAATCTATCAATAGTTTCGTCTAACGTTCATATACAGATACACAGTTTCCGACTAAGTCATATTAGCCTCATACTGAAGTGAGTAATACATATTTACAATTAAAACTGGAATGTTCTCTTCCTTCACTATGTCGCGTAATATTTAGTACAGATCATCATCATCCTTTAGTACAGACGTCCCTGATCTCTTACATGATCAGCAACAACAATTATTACACCGGGCAAAGAAATTCACTCCATCCTATGTCACAATACATTTGTGCCAGATCCAGCAGTATATATGTCGAGTGCAGCCTCCGTCACTTGCTGGCTTGTCTGACCTCCATTTCGAGCCATTGTGCGATTATTCACTGTCGTAATCCAACCGGATTACATGGGTGTGTTTCTGGCCCGTCATCGAATGATCAATATGGGCACATATTTTCATGTGAACTTATATTCGAGAAGTATGGGTACCACTTCAGATACCAATTATATTATAGGGATTTGTTGTAACTTAAGATACCAGCGACCTCAAAGACAGTGCAGAATAACCAGTAGCGTAGCCAGGATCGTCCGATGGGGGGGAGGGGGGGGGTAGTTACAAAATGATGGTAGGATATTATGAAGGTGCATGAATGACTTGTCATTATCAGGACACTGATACAAGTAAATTAGAGATCTGTTGATTCTACAGTTATATCTCTGAATGTTTGTTTACAATGGCGGCAAGTGAAATCCCAACACCAAGAAGGAGTTGTGCTAGACAAACGAAATTCGGGAGGCATGTCTGCACATCTGAAAGCTGGCGCCTATTCGTATTTGCACTCTAGACGACGAAAAGTGGTACTGGTAGTGCAACTAAGACCTTGCAAAGCAAGTTTGCTTTAAATACGCACTGTACACTTCGTGAGCGTTAGTCATCGTCCGGTGTTGACGTTGTGAGGTAGGTGTGAGTCAAACATGCCTTTAAGGATAGGAAGAAGGCGGTATCAGCAGTTTACTGAGTTTAAACGAGGCCGTGTAATAGGGCTATTGGAAGGTGGAGGTTCCTTCAGTGATATTGCAGAAAGACTTGGAAGTGATGTATCCACAATGCATCGGTGTTGGCAACGATAGTCACAGGAAGGCACTGTCTCAAGAAGACCGGAGTCAGGCTGCACACGGGCCACTACGGAGAGGGAAGACCGCTGTATTCACCGCATGGCTTTGGTGGATTGTACTGCATCTGCAGCAGCCATTAGAGCTTCTGTTGACACTAGAGTGACACAGCGAACAGTAAAAAAGTCGAATACTTGAGGGACAGCTCCGATCAAGATGTCCTGTAGCGTTCATGCCACTAACTGCGAATCACTGCCATCTACGACTTAAGTGATGTCAAGCTAGAGCAAACTGGAGGGCGGAGTGGGAATCTGTTGTGTTCTCAGGAGAGAGCCGTTTCTGTCTTGGTGCCAGTGACGTCTGTAGGTTGGTAAGGAGGAGGCCAGGTGAGCACTTGGAACCAAGCTGTCTGCGGCGACGACACGATAGACCTACACCAGGAGTTGAACACAATTCAAAAAAATAAGAGAAAATGTTTTGTAACGTCTGGTATGTGAACGTTAATTTGGTAGATGGGGCTCCAATGGTCGTACAGCATACCTTGAGACCTTACCCACTCAGGGTATGTTAAATCGAAGTTATACTCCACCTGTTGGCGTAGCCATGCATTAAAATGTCAGGTGATTCCCCAAAACAAAGTGAATAGCGGTGCGTCCGTGTGTCGTTGTGAGGTACACAGACTACTGCTGTCATCTGAGCACGTTGTAAGTAAACCAGCATATCCCATGAGACATCTTAACGCAAGGGCCGTCACTTATATCCAGGAAGGATGGGCATCTCGTCGTGTTGATGTGGATCTCGGTGTCTTTCCGTCAGTTATTCACCGCTTGTGGAATCGCTACAATGAGACAGGCCAGTTCACAAGGAGGGTTGGACAAGGTCGTGGACGCATGACAACCCCACAGGATGACCGATATCTGACCATCTGTGCTTTGCGGCGTCGTTCGGAAACTACCAGAGAACTGCAACAAACTTCAGAAGGGTCACTGGAGTCACGGTGTCTGACCAGACGGTAAGGAACAGGTTAAGAGAAGTGTCCTTACGGCCCAAACGTCCTGTTCGAGTGCCCCGTTTAACGCAGCAACATCACGCAGCTCGCCTTCTGTTTACCCGTATCCACGTCAACTGGAACTTCGCCAATGGAGACCTGTGTTGTTCACAGACGAGTACAGATTTTCCCTGACACAGCGTGAGAGACGTCAACGTGTATGGAGACGCCGTGGTGAGCAGTACATGCCAAATGTTGTCCAGGAAGGCGACAAAGTTCTGTGATGGTGTGGGGTGGCATCAGTATTGATGGCCGTACTGATCTTGTCATCGTCCGTGGTAATCTTACCGCTGCGGGGTACATAGAGCAGATACTGCTACATCATGTGTTGGTTGCTGCATGCGGTTTTGGCCCTGAATTCGTACTCATGCATGACAATGCCAGGGCTCATGTAGTGCGCATCACCAGAGACATTCAAGAGATGGAATGGCCAGCAGTAAGTCCCGATCTTAATCCCATCGAGCATGTGTGGGATAGTCTTGACAGAAGTGTTCGTGGGCGTCCTATTCCACCACATACTCTCGAAGACCTCGAACAGGCTCTCATTGAAGAATGGGACCTGGTGCCGCAGCGTGACCTCCATCGACTTATACGGAGCATGCCACGTAGGTGCCAAGCTGTGATAAATGCTCGTGGGGGGACATACGTCATACTGAAGCTCTCCTACTGTGATAAAAATCCACCCTGGAGGACTGTTATCACTTTTTTCGCCCCATTTGGACATTTCCGTTTGTGTTCTGAAAACGAATGCCAATCCGCCAATCCATCGATGTTCTTTTGTATATTTCAACGGTAAAAAATAAAGGTTTAGTTGGTAATATACTTGGGTGTGAGGTATTGTTCTGTGAAGCATGGCATACGTTCAAAAACATGTTCCCCTAATTTTTTGACCTGTGTAGTTTGGGGAGCGATTTACTTTGACAGCAGGAGCAGTCCCAAGAACCTTGACGTGAGACTGGTGAGTGGACCGGTTGTGCTACCATTCATTCGCAGTATTCAAGAGGGTGTTTTCCAACAGGATAACGCTCATCCTCATACCGTTGCTATTATCCAACGTGCTCTACAGAGTGTTGACCAGTTGTTTTAGCCTGCCAAATCACCAGACATTTCGCCCATTGAGAAAGTATGGGATATTATGGGACGCAAATCTAGCGTCATTCAGTACCAGCAGTAACCGTTGCTGATTTGACTGAGGAAATATAACAGGCGTGGAACTCTATCTCACGAAATGACATACGGCGCATGTACGACACCATGCATGCACGTTTGCACGCTTGTATTCAAAATTATGGTGACAACAGAGGTTATTAATGTAGCACCATGTCACATGTCTTTTCGCGCATACCTGAACCTGTGACCTGAAAACTTTATTCAAATAAATATGTTACCTAGACAGTCCCTTAGACTAAATTGCATTTATCTGAACGATTATCTTCTTGGTGTTGTGATTTAATTTTCCACCAGTGTAGTTTATTGTTTGTCAGTTTCTGTATATTTTCTTTTGTGAAAATTCCATGGGGGTTTCTAACCCTCATTACTCCCCCCACCTGGCTACGCCCCTGAGAATAACTCTTCTGCCGTTAGAAAGCTGATAGGTTCGGTCCTCCACGAGAGTTTCTTTCAGTGGCCATCAAGTACACCCTCCCGAATAATAATAAATACGTTATTTTGAGTTTCGCGTCATGTTTACCCGCCCAGTCGTAACAAGGATACACAGCTGACAAGGTTGGTAACCTTGTATTTCTTATGTTCATTTAGCCCCCAGACGCAGTACCATTGGAAGTCGCAATTGCTCGAACAATGTTTCCTCCATCTTACGTCCCAGGAACAAAAAGAGAAACATCCTTCGTAGGTTCGTGTAAATCATTTCCAGCACAGCACAGCTTAGCTCAGTTCTGCCTGACAATCAGTGTGCTACTCTTACAAGGAGCATTGGCGAAGTGCCTGGCTGATAATGGCATGAAGTCAAATACGATGGCAATTCAGCTGTAATCAATGCTTATCGTACCAATTTTAGCTGCTCATAGCGATAATTATACACACCTATTAGCTTTAATAGGGAGATACTGGTATAATAATGAATACGACAGGAAACTCAGCTATAAATAAGGATTTTTCTAATAATTTTAGCTGTTCTTACATATACTTAAACATGTTTGTTGGTCTTGATGTAGAGACCTGTTAAGCACAAATGTAAACGACAATAAGCACATTGGATGAATGACCCAAATATGCAGTTGGGAGTTGAGCAACTGGAAACTTCAGTCACCCTGATAACATCGTTAGGAGCAACTAAGGTATCACATTCAGCTGGAAATGTAGCTTTCTTCCAGGCATGCTTAATCATGTTATTGATTATCGATAAGCGCATGAAGGTTGATGATACAGTTGTCTCTCTCTCGACAGATTTCGGCGTAGCACGAATCTGTTGAGGATTTTAGCCCTTCGATCAAATGGGTTCTTGAGTGCTGCTTCAGGGATGTGGAAGCCGTTGTAAATGAAATCGAACTGGTTAGGATATGATCTGCAGAATAAAGAAGACTTCCCGAAAATTCTATTCTGGTCTAAACTCCAAGCCCAGCACTCATCTCATGACTAATTTAAGATCACCTTGGGCCTCTTACACCGTAGGCCTTTGGTGTCATAGTTCCCCAAGGAAGAGATGAGTGCTGGGTTTGGAACTTAGACCAGAATAGAATTTCCGAGAAGTCGTCTTTATTCTGGTACTAATCTGGTCTATCAAAGTTCGGCATGGATGTCGCGGTTTCGTTGGAACCATGGTCGTCCTGAGATGAGTTGCAGCGCTCGGTTTTGGATTTATCTAATTGAATTTTGGCTTCCATTCCCCAGTCCGGACTGGCATACTCGAGGATTGAGGTCTCGTACAGCGTGAGTCTGTTTTCTAGTTTAAGGCCTTATCGGCTTCCATTAGAGGAATAATTTCTGAGAGAGATTTGTGCGCTTGGGCCGAAATAGAGTTCATGTGATCCTTAAAGGACCGGGCGAGTTGGCCGTGCGCGTAGAGGCGCGCGGCTGTGAGCTTGCATCCGGGAGATAGTAGGTTCGAATCCCAATATCGGCAGCCCTGAAGGTGGTTTTCCGTGGTTTCCCATATTCACACCAGGCAAATGCTGGGGCTGTACCTTAATTAAGGCCACGGCCGCTTCCTTCCAACTCCTAGGCCTTTCCTATCCCATCGTCGCCATAAGACCTATTTGTGTCGGTGCGACGTAAAGCCCCTAGCATACAATGAACCTTAAAGGTCAGACCTCTGTCCAGGTTAACACCCAGGTATTTAATTGTATTCGTCACCGAACCACTTCGCTAAAGAAGATTAGTGGATCTGGGTCTGTTCTTAAACGCTTAGACAAGAAAGTAGCACTACTTTTGTTAACATTAAATTTTGAGTGGAGACGGCATCTTGTAGGTAATTTCGTACTCTGGGTAGTTACCAATAGACAGAGGAGATTGCCGTATCATCTGCATACATAGGCCTATACATTTTCTCGTGCGTAGGCTTAGGTATGTACTGTCATGTACTGTATAGGTTGAAGACAATAAGGGAGATTACTCCTCCCTGGGGACCTCCGCCAGTATGGGGCGGGGGATCAACAACAGGGTTTTGCCTCTATCTGAAATTCCCTGTCGAAAGATAGAGAGGTGATGAAGCATATATGAAGGGGGATACCTAGATAATTTATTTTGTAGATGAGGCCTTGCCGAACGCACGCGAAATATCTAGAAAACAGAATCCCGTATGCCTCCTATCATTGAAGTTTCTGGTTATTTCCACCGCGAACCTCGTGAGTTGGGGTACTCTTTTGAGTGCTCACTTCAGAAACGGAACTGTTCGTCATTCAGGAGGTTTATTGATTCAATAATAATAAGTCGGGTTAAGAGTATGGTCTCGGAACGTTGTTCGGCGAGATAAGTTTATTTGATAACTTGATAACTTGTGTGAATGCTAATGTGAAAATAGAAAACCACGGAAAACCTCCTTCAGGGTTGCCGACAGTGGGGCTCGAAACCACTATCTCCCGAATGCAAACTGATAGCTACGTGACCCAAACCGCACAGCCACTTGCTCGGTTGAATGCATATCACACAGTTGACTAGTACAGAGATAAACTCATAATCGAACCAGGGACCTCTTCCTTTGTAGGGATTTTAGCTATACTCTGATCATATTACGGTACGTTCCCTATGTTTAATTCGATAGTTAAATAATTAATAATAATCCAAGTTATTGTGGTGAGTAGTCAATACATATTTTCCCATTTGTCTTAATAAAAACTCCAATTTGATAGAGAATTTTGCACAATCGAATACCCATTAGTCCGCCTTTGTGGTGCAGAAATTAGTGTGATTAGCTGCCACCCCCGGAGGCCGGGGTTCGATTCCCGGCTGCCACGAAATTTGAAAATTGGTTTGAGGGAGGGAACGGAGTCCACTCAGCATCGGACGGTCAACTGGATAGAGGGGGGGGGGGGGCGGTTGCCACCTACACCACCCTCGAAGTGGTTTCCCGTGGTTTCCCACATCTCTTGGTAAATGCCGGGATGGGACCTAACTTAAGGTCACGGCCGTTTCCTTCCCTCTTCCTTGCATATCCCTTCCAATCGTCCGATGTACTTCTTCTTACGATTTCCCCACACCTTTGGGGTCGCACTTGTGGATTTGGCCTTGTTTACGGCCGGATGCCCTTCCTGACACCAACCCTATATGGAGGGATGTAATCACTATTGCGCGTTTTTGTGGTGGTTGGTAGTGAAGTTGAGAGGAAGTTGGATGAAAACCAGTGTGGTTTCAGACCACAGAGAGGCTGTCAGGATCAGATTTTCAGTATGCGCCAGGTAATTGAAAAATGCTACGAGAGGAATAGGCAGTTGTGTTTATGTTTCGTAGATCTAGAGAAAGCATATGACAGGGTACCGAGGGAAAAGATGTTCGCCATACTGGGGGACTATGGAATTAAAGGTAGATTATTAAAATCAATCAAAGGCATTTATGTTGACAATTGGGCTTCAGTGAGAATTGATGGTAGAATGAGTTCTTGGTTCAGGGTACTTACAGGAGTTAGACAAGGCTGTAATCTTTCACCTCTGCTGTTCATAGTTTACATGGATCATCTGCCGAAAGGTATAAAATGGCAGGGAGGGATTCAGTTAGGTGGAAATGTAGTAAGCAGTTTGGCCTATGCTGACGACTTGGTCTTAATGGCAGACTGTGCCGAAAGCCTGCAGTCTAATATCTTGGAACTTGAAAATAGGTGCAGTGAGTATGGTATGAAAATTAGCCTCTCGAAGACTAAATTGATGTCAGTAGGTAAGAAATTCAATAGAATTGAATGTCAGATTGGTGATACAAAGCTAGAACAGGTCGATAATTTCAAGTATTTAGGTTGTGTGTTCTCCCAGGATGGTAATATAGTAAGTGAGATTGAATCAAGGTGTCGTAAAGCTAATGCAGTTAGCTCGCAGTTGCGATCAGCAGTATTCTGTAAGAAGGAAGTCAGCTCCCAGACGAAACTATCTTTACATCGGTCTGTTTTCAGACCAACTTTGCTTTACGGGAGCGAAAGCTGGGTGGACTCAGGATATCTTATTCATAAGTTAGAAGTAACAGACATGAAAGTAGCAAGAATGATTGTTGGTACAAACAGGTGGGAACAATGGCAGGAGGGTACTCGAAATGAGGAGATAAAGGCTAATTTAGGAATGAACTCGATGGATGAAGCTGTACGCATAAACCGGCTTCGGTGGTGGTGTCATGTGAGACGAATGGAGGAGGATAGGTTACCTAGGAGAATAATGGACTCTGTTATGGAGGGTAAGAGAAGTAGAGGGAGACCAAGACGACGATGGTTAGACTCGGTTTCTAACGATTTAAAGATAAGAGGTATAGAACTAAATGAGGCCACAACACTAGTTGCAAATCGAGGATTGTGGCGACGTTTAGTAAATTCTCAGAGGCTTGCAGACTGAACGCTGAAAGGCATAACAGTCTATAATGATTATGTATGTATGTATGTATGTATGTATGTATGTATGTATGTATGTATGTATGTATGTATGGTAGTGAAGTACGTTGTCTGAATATGAAGAGGAAAGTGTTGGAATAAACACAAATACCCAGCCCGAGATAGAATAATTAATCGAACTGAAGGCCTCAGCGCTGACCATTCAGCCAAGTAGTCGGACAACATAAAGCAAATTGTGAAAAAAAAATCTCGTATAAGTACACCGGGAAGTTGACCATGGAGTAGAAATAACATTTATCTCTACCGTACCGTAACGTATCTGCTAAGGAGGAGTTATCATTTCGCTTTCTTCTGTGCTGTAGTGTTCATTGGACCAAAACAACTAGCGGTCAGTCACCGTATATTTCTGTGCGTCTTTTTGCTTGGTCATTTTAAGCCATTTGCGAAGTTTCAATGTGTAGATGTGCCACAAATAGCAGAGATAATGTGTAGCATGGGGTTTGACGTGTGGATATGTAATGAAGAATTTTCTAAAGAGGCTCTATATTTACTGTACGTAATTAACACTTACCTAAGTACTTACCCAGAAGTCTCTACTAACTTACAAACGAAAGGAGAAAAATAAAGCACTTCCTCTCGAAACTTGTAATAAAATTACGAAGCAGGTGGAACTTGAAGACATTAATTCCTGGGTAAAAATTTCGCTTTAAGTTCAGTGCTTGAGGAGTTCGCTCCCATTCTTCATGGAACCTCTAATTCGCACGTTTCTTGCGAGTCTCCATCTCAGCTACATTTTCTCCAATCCAACAGCAAGTTATTTTTTATTATTAATGAATTAATTATTTAATTCATGTTTTGTAGATTGACGTGCATTAATATCTTTGTTATTACCCCCATTAGATTTTCGGCACCGGGCTAGTTGGCCGTGCGGTTAGGGGCGCGCAGTCGTGAGCTTACATCCGGGAGATAGTGGGTTCAAGCCCCACTGTCGGCAGCCCTGAAGAACTTCCGTGTTTTCCCATTTTCACACCAGACAAATGCTGCGGCTGTACTTTAATTAAGGCTATGGCTGCTATCTTCCCACTCCTAGCCCTTTTCTATCCTATTCTATTGTCGTCATAAGACCTATCTGTGTTGGTGCGACGTGAAACAAATTCTTTTATTATTATTATTATTATTATTATTATTATTATTATTATTATTATTATTATTATTATTCCGTAAAATCTGGAATGGGGGTGGGGGTGGGAGGGTAACTAGCAGTGTGGCTTATCTCATTCGTACTCAAAGTACGGTACGCGTACCACTAGGGGTGCGCGGTGTCGTCTGAATGGGTACGCAAAATTATCGTCACTTCTATTTTCGGAGAGCAGTTCAGAAAAGCGTTGAGCCAGCTCATTTACAATAATCTTAGTTTTGATTCAGTGTTTTTTTTTCTGCCACTACAGAGAGTCCCCTTCTAAAATATGTCAGTTTGTACCTCCCATTTACTAAGTATGTAAAAATGCTTACTTACACTGCATTTATCTTTTTAAATTTTTTGCTTCCAAATCCATTCATTCACTTCAATTTTTCTTCAGTATCAGTGTATATACAACCTGTGACAATAAAGCCTCGTCACCTTTTTCGATAGTCAAGGCATTATCCACAAGGAATTTCTACCTGAGGGAACGACGTTGAATGCTGCACGGTACATTGAAATTTTGACCCGTTTCATGAAACGTCTGCACAGGGTACGACCCCAGTACGCACAACAAGGTTCATGGTTTTTCGTCCATGACAACACTCGCCCACACACAGCCAATATCGCCAAACAGTTCATGGCAAAAAAGGGGGTGGTGGCAACTTGAACATCCCCCATACTCGCCAGATCTCAATCCTCCAGACTTCTTCCTATTCCCACGACTCAAACTCGCTTTGAAAGGAAAGTGATTTGACGATATTCCTGACATCCAACGAAACGTGACGAGGCTTTTGAACACCATCCCAAACGAAGCCCTCTTACAAAGTTTCCAGGACATGCATCGCCGATCTCAGCAGTGCATAGTTATGGGAAGGGACTATTTCGAAGGACAGTAAGGTCACTGTCGTGCGTGTTCATAGTACAGGACTATTCACCGTACTTTGTCACAGGTTGTAGTACAATAGTACAATAGTAATTACCCCCTGTGGGTGGGGTACGCAGACGAAGAATACACCCACGGTATCTCCTGCCTGTCGTAAGAGGCGACTAAAAGGGGCGACCAAGGGATGATTGAATTAGAACCATGAAACTACTTTTGATTAGTACCATCACGCGGGGAACACCATGGGTTGCCTGTACTTGCGAGTAGTACCACTATATTAGGTACGAAATAGGTTTGTGATTAGTAGCAGCAGAGAGTGTGTCACTGTGGGTTTCCAGTACCCATGAGTAGTACCCTTGTCAGCAACACCACGGGTCTGGGCGTTGCCTGTGATTAGTACCACTATATGAGCGGCACCGTGGGTCTGCGTTGCCTGCGCTTAGTATCCACTATGTGAGGAACACCACGGGATTACCCTCGCCCGTGATTAGTACACCTAGATGAGGAACACCATCGGTTTGCGTTGCCTATGTGTGGCACCATTATGTGAGGAACACCATAGGTCTGCGTTACCTGTACGACGTCCAATACTTGTGAGTAGTACCATTATGTTTGGAACACCGTGAGTCTTTGTTCCTTTTGATTAATACCCCAACATGACACATACCATGGTTCTACTTTACTAGCGATACGTATCATTCTGAGGTGCCTTTGACCTGGATTTTAGACCCCTTTAGACATCAAGCATCCTCGATTCAGGATTGTGCTTTAGAAGTGATCCCTTGGTCAGTAATACTATTATTTATTATAGTTTTTTGAGTCGGATCCACTGATTGTTTTAAATTCATGTCCATCCATTCATTCTTCATGACATTTTTGATTTTGGTCAGTGGATGTTTTTGAACTTTTACTTTGTCATTTCATTTCGTACCATTAGGGGCCGATGGCCTCGATGTTAATATTCTATCCTCTTTGGTACTAAAAGACCTGGCGGGAACAGCTCTACAGTATTTTGTTTTCCCGTTTGCTTTGAGTGATCCCCTCTTAAATACTACCGCTGAGTCAAGAGGGGGCCAGCTGCCACGTTCTCATATCGGTCGTAATGCAAGTGTTACTAGTGCTAGTGCTGCCTCTCTGTGGTCGAACGAAGAATCGCTATGAAGTGATGTCCTGGCTGTTGTTTCCACAGCCTATCGGAACACATTATCTGTGTATCGGAAAAGTTCGGCACCCACGCGCAAAAGGCAAAGTTCCTGGTTTCTGGCTAAAAGCTTAGACATTCTCGCTGAGCTGTGATCACACAGCACCCGGCGTGGAGCGCACCAGTAGTTACCTGGTTGTGAGGGGAGTTGAATAATTTCCTATTCTTTGGCTGACGTATTTTTCAATGCACTGTGTTTGATTGTAGATAATATTTTTAAACTAATTTATTTTTCCTATAGGCAATGTGCTGCAGCACTTCAGCACATAAGGCACGGCCGCCCCTGATATACATACAGTACATTATTGGGGAACAGAATGGTGTAGCGGCTTAGCTGAGGTTTGCCTGTCACCCCGTCCACCTTGGTTTGATTCCTGGTGTTGCTGGAGTGGGATTTTCAGTTGTCAGGAGGGGTATGCGACCTTACATCTCCGGCCTAAACTCTTTCGTGCGGGGCTGAGTGCCTCAGACGGTTGAGACGCTGGTCTTCTGACCCCAACTGGGCAGGTTCGATCCTGGTGGTATTTGTAGGTGCTCAAATACGTCAGCCTCGTGTCGGTAGATATACTGGCACGTAAAAGAACTCCTGCGAGACTAAATTCTAGCACCTCGGCGTCTCCGAAAACCGTGGCAAAGTAGTTAGTGGGACGTAAAGCAAATAACATAATTATTTATTAAACTCTTTCATGCCCCTGTGTGTGCAGAGATCCTGAGCAAGCGATATAAGCTGCGGAAAATGATCATGATTATATTTAATATTATTTGGCATCCAGAAACAATTTATTTCTTGTATAATTGCAATATACTCCCACTTCGGGGGGTACTAAGGTAAAACAATTGGATTTTGGGTTACGCCAACCAAAAATTTGAATACCACTGGCTTAGCGGCTAACTTTTCACCCACACAGTCGAGATTATAATCCTGGAGGGATATGGGTTAGGGGTTTCGCCAGAAAATCATGTCATTTAGAGAAAGTAATCCACCTTCAAGTCCCAGACAAACGTAAAAATGCCCCATGGAAACTCCACTGACCTACGTCATATGTGAAGTAAGCTGAAGAATATTCACATACATGAGCATGGTTGCATGCTTACTTGCTTGCTAGCTTAGAAATATTGCTTATTTGGTGTGAACCGCGATTAGTGATTCTTTAAATTCATATCATACTGTCTACCTTACGCAAACTGAGTGTGTCAGTGAGGTAATGTTTCGCATTAAACTTTCTCCGCTGGGAATGTGGGCCAGGAAGCTTCGAACACTCTCCCTTTCTCGAGTGTCACGTCTCATCGCATCTTTATCAGTCCTACAATGAATAGGCTCTAGTGGTAGGAGATATGGATGGCTATGTACACAATGTCGCAAATTTAAAAAAATTAAAGAAGAGATTTCGAATTTTTGTCATTTATTTCCCTTTGCAGTGAATAACGATAACGTACTGATGGAAATAAAGTGATTCATACCGTTAAGACATGGCTCTACAGCCCTTATGGGTCTTGGCCTACCAAACGACAGCTGCTCAGAAGCGTAGTCAGCGTGACGATTCCTCCTGGCCGTTAATGTTGACTTTCCAGACCAGGGCCCCTATCCCACTGTGAGATAGCTCCTCAATTGTAATTGCGTAGGCTGAATGCACCTCAAAACAGCCCTCAGATTTAAGGAAGATCTACCTGGCAGGGAATCGAACTCAGGGCCTCCAGCCAAGAGGCAAACTCAATACCCCTCGATCGCGGGGCCGGCAGTTACAAGACGCACTATATAGTTAATACCGGCTGGGCTGAGTAGCTCAGACGGTACAGTGCTGGCCTTCTGTGCTCAAGAGCGGAGTTCATCCTTGGTTTAATCCGGTGGTATTTGAAGACGATCAAATACGTCAGCCTCGTGTCGGTAGATTTACCAGCACGTAAAACAATTCCTACGAGACAAAATCCCGACACCGCGACGTCTCCGAAACCTGTAAAACCATTTAGTGGGGCGTAAAACCAATAACATCTCAAATCTCCCGAGAGTCAGGGTATGATAGCCGATGGGTAGTATCACCTAGGTTCAAATCTCGGGCAGTTCATGGGGTATTTCTCGAATTTAAGTCACGTCCCTGTGGTTCGGATTCCACGCAAAACTAGAGTCCCCGTGGTTATGATCAAGATATCGACAGCACGTAAAACTACAACCTTCCTTCCGACTAAATGTGCAGCTATTTCTGAAGATTTAGAAGTCCCAAAATACAAATATGATCGAAAGAAAGGGGCACCTTATTATAGAGATTTCTTGGCTAAAGAGATGTAGCGTGGGGCGTCAATACGTTTTATGTACAGGCCACACCCGAGAATTCTGTGTCACAGACCATGTTTACAGCTGTTCAAGCACATACAGTACCTACACTTCCACACACAAAACCCAAGCAGGCACTTGTACGGAATAACCAGGTTCAAACTTAGTAGGCCTTTAACTACGGAACTGCGTCATAAAATCTTACTACCGGGCGAGTTGGCCGTGCGGTTAGAGGCGCACGGCTGTGTGCTTGCATCCGGGAGATAGTGGGTTCGAATCCCACTGTCAGCAGCCCTGAAGATGGTTTTCCGTGGTTTCTCATTTTCACACCAGGCAAATGCTGGGGCTCTACCTTAATTAAGGACACGGCCACTTCCTTCCAACCCCTAGGCCTTTCCTATCCCATCGTCGCCATAAGACCTATCTGTGTCGGCACGATGTAAAGCCATTAGCAAAAATATTACTATTATATATATATTTACCCAATACACATTTTAACCAATAAGTGTTCGTAGTTCTATTAACCTACGTACGGAATGTGACAAACTATGTTTAGGACAATTTGTGGTGGATGTTACTACACTGCTCAAAAAAGAAATTTGATCATGTCTTTAGTTATGCCTAAATACATCGTACAAATACGTAGTGGGATGAGGATCAGAATATTTCGCCAATAATATGTCCTGTTTACATAACAGAGGGCTCCACTGTAATACGGATGTTTGGGAGGTGTCAGTCGAAAGGTACGAGTGTCTCAATTCCTCAATTCAAAGAGTGTGCGAAGGTTTGTTTGTGTGGAGTGCGGTGTTTACAAGTCATGTCTGATCGTGCGAACCGAGGTAGGCAACGTTGGAATCAGCTGTCGTCAAATGTGCACTTAAACTTGCTTCAATAAGGCTACTCATAGAGGTACAGATGACAAATAAAAATTTGTCACATCTCTAGAGACGTAAAATATAAGGAAATCCAATTCGGCTATGTTCGGCTTTATACAGTCACCTGGGTGCGTTTTGCAGCATGACCCGTAGTTCTCATTAATTGTGTCAGTCACTCTCACCCTACTCTCTCCCCTCTCTTTCCTCCTTGTAGCATGCACTTACATACAACACTATGAAATTATAAGCACATATCACACTCCCAAATAACGCAGTGGGTCAGCTGTAGGCTACAAAATTCGTGCCTACCATAACAGCTAAGGTTTGAATCTCGGCGTTAACGATTTATTTTGTTCCGAATGAATACTCTTTGTTGACGTCAGGCAACGAACACACCATGATTGCCCGGGCTAACTTCGATGTTAAATGCTTCACTCCATTCTGACATGACACATAATTCACACGCGTCAAGGGATCATGTGCTGGTTCCCTTCCAACACTGCAATGTTAGCATTCACGAGGCAGCGATTCGGTGTGGTACGCCTAGGGCTGCTCAGATATGGACACAGTAGTGGCAGGTGGCAGATGGCAGGAGACATTGGACATCTACCGGGCGAGTTGCTACAAGGGAGGAAGACAACAGGTTAGTTGAAGCTTTACAGGAGAACCCTTTTATGAAATCGACGAAGCTCATGCAGGCGACCAATTCTTCCTGGATATCCATACATGGTTCGTAAACAATTACGAGAAGCCGGACTTCATTGCAGAAGAGCCATTGCCAATGAGTCTCTCTTCCATGAATACGTGGTCGATCGGTGCGCCTTTGCCGAGATGGAGTTAAGTCGTAATTGGAATCATATTATCCTCTCTGACGAGATCTGAAATTCCGAAATTCTGGTCGATTCATTTTTACAGGCCACAGGAAGTCCGATATGACAAACGATATACCGGGTGGTCCACCAGCCCCTTGCGATTCAGTTTTATGCATCCCTTCACAATTACTACAATTCTGAAAGACATCGGTCCCTCCCCCTAAACCGTGGTAATATAACGAGATGTGTGTTTACGGGCTAGAAAACATCAGGAATCGTGAGCGCCACTATTAATTAATTATAGGTACCTCGAATGAACCCGTAAAACGAGTACAGATACGCAGAATACGTACTTAAAAACAGGAGGTGGACGCACAGACTGGGAGCACAGTACTGTATAGGCTGGGAAGTGGGCGCCATAGGCCAAGTGTCGCAGTAGCTCACATGACAAGCGGACGGGGAGATATGTGATAGTGGACAGTACTCGAGGTAGGATGTTTGAATCCCACATAAGAATTTTTTAACAGCCAGTTGCCTGAGATGTGGTAAGGTTGCATACTTGATAGCTTCCAAGCACTAATTTGTTTATTTGACCCTGTAAAATACCCTGTGTATCGTTGCATTGGGGATGGTACTGGGTTGGACGAGAATGTGGAGATGATGGCCTTTGGCCAGTATAGGCTGGGTTGTGGGCGCCGTAGGTCAAGTGTCGCAGTAGCTCACATGGCCAGCGTGCGGTAGGATGTGTGATAGTTGACAGTGCTCGAGGGTTAGAAGGTTCAAGTCCCATGCACGTATTTTTTAAGCCAGTTGCCTGGGATATGGCAAGGTTGTATACTTATTACCGGCATTTTTCACAGACTGATTTGTTTATTTGGCCCTGAAACGGGCCGTTGTTATGGAGCTGGGTTGACAGAGGCTAGGAAACATGTGACAGGATTTCAGTTATCCAAGTCGTTTAACGCATCAACTGCTCGAACTGACGACCTCCGTGGTCGATACAAAGCTGCGCGCGATGCTGTAAGGACCGTCCGGCCCGTTGCAACATCTCTTGCGAAACGGATCGCCATGCCTCGGTGATAAGCTACCTAACGTGACAATGGCTGGCTGGCTCCTGTGCATACACCAGTTGTTTTGCCCCACAGAAAAAAATCTAGGGGCGTAAGATCGGGCGATCTGGCGGGCCATTTATCAGCATATGTCACATGGAGATGGTTTTGAAAGATCACCACCGCGTGCTCCGTCATGTTGAGACCACATTCTGCAGCGGTCAAGGAGTGGCACATGTTCCAAAAACGGTGGTAGTTCATCCTGGAGAAAAGGCAGATAGCGTTGACTGGTCAGATGACCCTCAAAGATACGGGGACCGATGAGATGATCACCCATGATTCCACGCCATATATTCACGCCCCATTGTACCTAAAAAGCTGTCTCTCGCACCCAGTGGGGATTATCCACACTCCAGTAATGCATATTATGGCGATTAACGGTCCCATGGTTGTGGAATCGTGCTTCGTCCGTAAACAAGAGTCGCTAGAAAAGCAGGATCAGTGCCCATATGCTGTAGGATCCATTGACAGAACGCCACCTGGGCATCGAAATCATGATCATGGAGCTCCTGGTGTAAGTGCAGATGGTACGGGTGAAACCGGTGGTTATGCAATATCCGCATAACAGACGCTCGGCTAATGTTCGTCTCCTGTGCAGTAGACCGTGTGCTAGTATGAGGGTTACGCCGGATAGCGTCAAACATGACCTCTTCACTGTCAGCAGATATCACGGGATGATCTCGAACAGGCCGTGTCCTTCCCAGGGATGCAGTATTCCGCAGACGTCTTTCTACACTCTGAAATGTCATGCCCGTCGGTTGTCTATACGGATAGCTTTCTTGGTACAGGCGTTGTGCCTTGTATGCATTCTGTCCAGCTTCTCCATAGATAAGTAACATACCCACATACTAGTCGCTGGCATACATCTTGAGGCAGTGAATAAACTTCGTGTTGGGAATTGCTCCGAAGGAGGGGAGTTCGCGCAGCTACATACTTACCTGCCATCGCATGTTGTTATCGTTCCAATGGGGCATACTTTGCCCTACCTGTAGTCTACGAAGCTTGGGACATGCACGACGTAGCTAGCTGGCCACAGACGATCATCTCCTCATCCTCGTCCAACCCAGCACCATTCCCAATGGAACGATACACACGGTCTTTTACAGGGTCAAATAAACAAATCAGTCCTTGGAAGCTATCAAGTATGCAACCTTACAACATCCCAGGCAACTGGCTGTTAAAAACAATTCTTATGTGGAATTCGAACCTCCTACCTCGAGCACTGTCCACTATCACATATCTCCCCGTCCGCTTGCCATGTGAGCTATTGTGACACTTGACGTACATGGCCCATTTCCCAGCCTATGCAATAGGTATTCTAGGTACCCATAATGAATTAATAGTGGCGCTCACGATTCCTGCTGTCTCCTAGCCCGTAACCACGCATATCGTTATATTACACCGGTTTATTTTTTTACTATTTGTTTTACGTCGCACCGACACAGATAGGTCTTATGGCGACGACGGGAGAGGAAAGGCCTCTGAATAGGAAGGAAGCGGCCGTGGCCTTAATTAATGTACATCCCCAGCATTTGCCTAGTGTGAAAATGGGAAACCACGGAAAACCATCTTCAGGGCTGCCGACAGTGGGCTTCGAACCCACTATCTCCCGGATGCAAGCTCGCAGCTGCGCGCCCCTAACCGCACGGCCAACTCGCCCAATATTACCCCGGTTTAGGGAGAGGGACCGATATTTTTCAGAATTGTAGTAAATGTGAAGGGATGCATAAAACTGGATCGCAAGGGGCTGGTGGGCCACTCGGTATACAGCAAAATGTTCAGGCAGTGGCCGTATATGTGTTGTGTTGATTATGGTTATTGTCTAATGGGGCTGGAGTCTTTCATCGGATAGATAACGTCTCACATCGGACCAATATTTAGATATTCTGGTTCCGAGTGTGAGAAAATGCTATCCCGATAAGGTAATACAGTTCGTGCAAGACACCTTCCCAGTCCACACGAGCGCTCATGTTCAGTGCTTGTTTTCTGAGCAAGACTTCGTTGAACTGCTCAGTTGTGTCCCTCGAGCTCCACACTTGAATCCCATTGAGTATGTGTGGGCAAGATGGAAACACTGGCCTCACCCTCCACAATGTTCGCACGATTCTTTGTGGGGCATTATGTTGGACGCATGGGAAGAGATCGCCCTCGACGACGGAAACTTTAGAAATCCTGTTGAGTCAATGCCACGTCGGCTTCGATAAGTTGTTCAAGCCGATGGATGTTGGATGAGGTATTAAGTCATGTATAAAACAGTCCTTTTCAGGACTAACATAATTAAAAGCACAATGTCAGATTTTGCAATCAACAGAATGTAACACACTTAAAATGTTTAAGAAAAGTAATGCGTAGAGTAGGACTCAAAGACCTGGTTCTCACCTAGATAGGCAAGTATGTTTCCTCGGAGCTAACTGGCATTCGCATGAACAATCTTAATATTGTAAAGCTGTTCTCCGCTGTACATGTCATGTAGTATCTTTACATCTCTGTAACAGTCCTTCGAAGTGTCTGTGATAAACTACGGAGTGGAAATGCAAAGTCTGCTAGTATGGTGCAGTTACACAATAGGAGTATAGAGTTCCAGTAAAAACATGACGATAGCAGTCTTCGAACACCGGATCACCTGGTTGTTACGCAGGGACGTTTCCCCTACACCCACGCTGGCAAGCCATGGAGTGCTTCACATCGAGCTTCACTTGTCAGGCATCCCCTTCATGTCACATATTTATTTAACCACTATGGCAGTTTCTCGTTCATTTCATTGTATTATACAGGGTGATTAATTTAAAAGTTCAGAGCGGAGTGCCGAGGATTAGGCTCGCTGGAAAGCGGAGACAGCGAGCGCAGTGCCCGCAATGACAAGCAGGCACAGTCGGCTCAAAGAAGCGGCATGATTACACCTATAGTAACTAAACGAAACTGAACTCACCGGCTACATTGATGCTCTGGACAAATAAGTAAATGAATAAACAAATAAATAAATAAATCAACTAGGAAATTAAACTGAACTCACTAGCAATAAATAAATAAATAAATAAATAAATAAATAAATTAATTAATTAGGAAATTAAACTGAACTCACCAGTATTTACAGACGATGCTGAATGTGATCTCCTTCAGCTGCAATGAGAGCTTCATATCTTGTAATGAGATTTCGAAACACACTTTGTAGTTCATGGACACCGATAGAACGTACAATGTTCCTAATTTCAAATTTTACTTCTTCTGCAGTTCGATTATTATTCCTGTAAACTTTTCCTTTAATATTTCCCCATAGATAAAAATCGCATGTGCTTAAATCAGGCGAACGAGGGGGCCATAAGCCTTCACTGATGATCTTATCATCGAACACTTTCCGTAACCGTCGCATAGAGCTACGCGCCGTATGGGCCGTTGCACTCTCCTGCTGGATATAGCCGTACCTTTTCTCTTCTTCATTCAGTTCAGCAAATAATGGTTCCAGAATGTTGTGAATATAACGGTCAGAAGTAATCGTGTCCTGAAAAAATATCGGACCGATAATTCGTCGAGCACTGATAGCGCACCACACACCCACCTTCACATCGTGCAGAGATCTCGGCTGTAAAATGTGCGGGTTGTTTGTATCCCAGATTCTACTGTTCTGTAAATTGACATATCCACTCAAATGAAACCAGGCTTCGTCGCTCATAAAAAGAAAGTTCGGATCCACAATACCGTCGTGGACACTATTCATTAGCCAATTTCAATTGCATTCAAATCAGTAGGCAGTATGTTGTGGACTGAATGAGTTCGATAAGATCGTAAATGTAACAATTTTGTTGCATTACGTGCTGAAGGTAAAATACCACTTTCCTGAGCGCTCTCCGGAGCGACTAATGTAGAATGACCTGGAGTCTTGCCTGTATATCTGCTAACCTCTCCCATTTGAGAGCTGTACTCCTTCGCTTATTTTTGTTATTGATTACGGAACCAGTACTACGCCACTTGTAAACGAGCTGATGCATGTAACGTTTTGATGGTACTGTCGCACCGGGAAATTGTCTACGAAATTCTCGAAGGCACCTTTTAACTGGTTTCTTGTTCTTGTGCAAATAACACTCGAACAAAAATATTCTTTGCTCTATGGTGCATTTAACCATTGTGATAATAACCTCACAACACACCTTAAAAGTCTAATAGTTTCTAGCGAACTGAGGGACAGAGTGCTAAACAGCTGCGCGCTGGCAGTGAACACTTCTTATCTCGCCAGTGTTTACGCAGGCCATACGGCGCTCGCTCGGGAATTTCAACGGCATGCGAGCAGAAGTCTGAACTCTTAAGTTATTCTCTCTGTGTTATGTAATTCTGATATACGGACAGATGCATTGTGTATTGAGAGTCGCATTTCGCCAGAAACTTGTATTACGTTTTGTTGAAGCTGTACCGCCTCACTTGAGGACGATAATACCTGATACACGACTTAAACATTTTTCATGCGTCAATTTTTGCTTGTTCAGCTGTACGTGGCCAGAATGCTAGGAGGGTTGGTATCTGTGGAAACTTTTCCAGGAGACTGGAAGTTTCGCCGCGGGCCCTGGCACGGGTCGCCAAAGGAAAACAACCCCATGATAGAACTGTTTAGTGTGTCTACAAGCTCCCAGAACCCGCCAAGTTATAGCTCAAAGACTACAGGTGGAACTAGAGCAGGCTTCTGGATTACGAGTTAATGACCAGTCTGTCAGAAACTAGATAGAAGATATTATGGCAGGAGACTGCAGTTTGCTAGGAATCATCTGTACTAGCAGCTAAGACAATGGCATGCTATGCTGTTGTAAGATGAATCTCATTTCGCATTATAACGTTCAGATGGTCGTCTATGAGTCTGAAGAAGACGTGGGGAGCGATTTCATTCGACAGCTGAACAATATATCGTTGCTTATCGATGTGGTTCTGTTATGGAGTGGGAAGGTGTTTGTCTTGACAAGAAAACTGATCTCCTGATCATTCGCAGTGGATAGTTAAACTGCTCGACGGTACATTCATAAGTTCAATGTGCCACATGTGATTCCTCACGTAAGGCAACTTGGATAAAACGCAGTATTTATGCATGATAATGATGGAGCACATGACGCCAGCATCGTTCGGCGATTCCTGAAAGAGCATCACATGCAATGAGTGGAGTGACCATCCAGAAATCCCGACTTGAATCCGATCGAACAAGACTAGGACCAACTGCAGCAACGCGTCCGAGCTAGAAATCCACCACCCCAAATACTACAAGGCCTTGAAGACGCTCTTTTCGATGAGTAGGTACACTTTCCATAACTGAAAATACAACGCCTTATCAGAAGCATGAGAAGGCACCGTAAAGCTGTTACCCGTGCGAGGGGCACCTATCCTCCTTATCAAGACGCTTAATTACCACGTAGCCATTTTGGTGTTTGACTAGAGACTACTTTGTTTATGAGTGCAGTGTTTGTGCAGTGATGTCGTGTATTGAGTGTCCGGAAAACGCTTCTCATTTCAGTTCTTAAGAAGGTTTGTTTTCATTTCAATATGAATGCGCATAATGAAGATATGAACAGCTAAAAGAAATGACCAAAATTATTTTTGAGCTGTGTTGTTCAAGTATAGATGTGCACCATTTTGTTGACAATGTGTGTCGAGTCCTCAGCTCCCCAGCAGCTCCACTATCAACCATCGTGGATAACCTAAGCGTCACTGTCGGGAAATTAGGAAAGAGGTAGTTTTCATTTGCTCTGCTCAACGAGCTATAGAAGGTGCTGTTGCATTTCAGTCTGCCAGGCCCATGGTAACACACACACACACACACACACACACACACACACACACCCACTAACTGACCCTATGAATGACACCTTCACCTTCACACCATTGATCACAAGGACTTGCTGCGTAAGGAATGGTGTTCCTAACTTTGCTCAAACCTCAGTCGCCTTCTTATTGTCAAAGTTAGGGCAGATCAGTGACAGCAGCAAACCTCTTCTAGCCCATATCAGAAGATACAGTACACTGTAAACATTCTAAGATGGGGATAGATGGATCTGGGACTATATTGGCAAAGTGTAGACAAATCTCCGTGTATTAACTAGCAAGAAATCTCTGATAAAGTACTCGTTTCTTTCGATAATTCTTGTATTCGGGAACTTAGTAATCTTCAGCCACCGATCGAGCGGGCTGCGTGGTTCCCTACCTCCCGTGTCAATCCTTTTCTTGAAAACATAGATTATTTCTGGAGAGATATTTAAATTAATGGAGGATGTTACAAAGTTATAGGGGATTTTATCAGAAATATGGTCCACATTCAAAAGGTCCACTATACGAAAAAGTCCAACTTTCGATAACGCCCACCTACGAGAATGTCCGAATTTGGAAGGGTCCATATTTAAAATGCCCTCAATCTTAAAAGGTCCTTTCAACTGAAATGTTCATGAAACAAAACGTCCATCATGGTGTTTAAGGGAATGTCCAACCTGAAAGAAATTAAAATGCAGTGAAACTCTTGGAAAATTCTTAAGAAATTTGTGATATTAAACTTTAATAGAAAGCATTGTCTATTAGTCATCTTCTAGATCGCCTTGTTGAGGGTCATTTTGCAGTTTAATATGATATGGCTCTAAGATAGCGAGGGATGCCATTTTCAGCTCTGTAATACAGATACTTTCTGACAATGTTAAATATCCTACTTTGGTTATTAAGATACAGCTTATATACAGCCTGCTTAATTGTTTTATGGCCAGCCAAGACTTGAGTAACTAATTGTTCTGTTTCCGACTGCTGTTCCTGAAGATGGTTAATGCATCGCCAAATGTTCACGTGATGTGCGACCACAAGTCTTGGAAAGTGAGAGTGAAATCCTTCAACCGCGTTATTGGTGCGCTGCCTTTCATTTACTTCTAAATGCTAGACATTCCATGCCTCGAGAGGGCATGTATACTCCGGGCCACCTTTTGAACAGACTAAAGCGGAAGTAACGTAATTGGCTCGTAACACTCGCCTTGGTTGCCAAATGAACCGGCGCGCGATTGAAAGTTGTAATCCAACATTATAACATAGCACAGCTCACTGATTGTTACTTGATCATATTTGAACAAACTCATGTATTAACGTATTAGTATTAGTGGAGTCCCATACCGCCACTGCAGTTTTAAATGGATTATGATAGTAAATGCACGCACGTGGCCAAGATACCTACTGAATAAATATGGCAGCTCCTCATTGGCGACAGCATTGCCGTAACTCGTGCTGACAGTAGGCATTAAACACGCGCCCACCTTACCACTCTCTTACCATGTGACAACACTGTAGGCGCAGTCCCTCTCACCCGCGTCTTCCCCTACCCATTCTTCCACTTTAGTCTGCTCAAAACGTGGTCCGGAAAATAGGAGGACCGCTCGCCTTTGTCCTCGTGCTGGGTGGCCAGTAATATACTGTACGCCAATAGCATAGCCAGGTTCGGACGAAAGGGGGGCGGGGGTATCGTTACAAAATGATGGTAGAACATAATGCAGGTGCATGCATGACTTGTTATTAGAAGGGCACTGATACACTGACTGACAGAGCAAATGCAACTCCAAGACGGAGTGGTCATAACTTTATGCCGATTGCAGGGTAGACTGACGTCACTGAGGTATGCTCATGATGTGAAATGCGCCGCTGTGCTGCGCACGCAGCGAACGATAAATGGGACACGGCGTTGGCGAATGCCCCACTTCGTACCGTGATTTCTCAGCCGACAGTCATTGTAGAACGTGTTGTCGTGTGCCATAGGACACGTGTATAGCTAAGAATGCCAGGCCGCCGTCGACGGAGGCATTTCCAGCAGACAGACGACTTTACGAGGGGTATGGTGATCGGGCTGAGAAGGGCAGGTTGGTCGCTTCGTCAAATCGCAGCCGATACCCATAGGGATGTGTCCACGGTGCAGCGCCTGTGGCGAAGATGGTTGGCGCAGGGACATGTGGCACGTGCGAGGGGTCCAGGCGCAGCCCGAGTGACGTCAGCACGCGAGGATCGGCGCATCCGCCGCCAAGCGGTGGCAGCCCCGCACGCCACGTCAACCGCAATTCGTCAGCATGTGCAAGACACCCTGGCTGTTCCAATATCGACCAGAACAATTTCCCGTCGATTGGTTGAAGGTGGCCTGCACTCCCGGCGTCCGCTCAGAAGACTACCATTGACTCCACAGCATAGACGTGCACGCCTGGCATGGTGCCGGGCTAGAGCGACTTGGATGAGGGAATGGCGGAACGTCGTGTTCTCCGATGAGTCACGCTTCTGTTCTGTCAGTGACAGTCACCGCAGACGAGTGTGGCGTCGGCGTGGAGAAAGGTCAAATCCGGCAGTAACTGTGGAGCGCCCTACCGCTAGACAACGCGGCATCATGGTTTGGGGCGCTATTGCGTATGATTCCACGTCACCTCTAGTGCGTATTCAAGGCACGTTAAATGCCCACCGCTACGTGCAGCATGTGCTGCGGCCGGTGGCAGGCCCGTACCTTCAGGGGCTGCCCAATGCTCTGTTTCAGCAGGATAATGCCCGCCCACACACTGCTCGCATCTCCCAACAGGCTCTACGAGGTGTACAGATGCTTCCGTGACCAGCGTACTCTCCGGATCTCTCACCAATCGAACACGTGTGGGATCTCATTGGACGCCGTTTGCAAACTCTGCCCCAGCCTCGTACGGACGACCAACTGTGGCAAATGGTTGACAGAGAATGGAGAACCATCCCTCAGGACACCATCCGCACTCTTATTGACTCTGTACCTCGACGTGTTTCTGCGTGCATCGCCGCTCGCGGTGGTCCTACATCCTACTGAGTCGATGCCGTGCGCATTGTGTAACCTGCATATCGGTTTGAAATAAACATCAATTATTCTTCCGTTCCGACTCTGTTTTTTCCCCAACTTTCATCCCTTTCGAACCACTCCTTCTTGGTGTTGCATTTGCTCTGTCAGTCAGTGTATAAGTGATTTACAGATCTGTTGGTTCTACAATTATGTCTTTGAATGTTTATTTAGTTTATTGTTTATTGTCAGTTTCAGTTTATTTACTTTTTGTAGCAATTCCATTGGGGGGGGGGGTGTTCTAACACCCCTTATGTCAATTCAACATAAGATGGCAGCTGAAAAATGTCCATATAATGTGCCCTCAAACTTTCATCGAATATTTTCTCCACATGGCTTGACTGAAGTGGAAGTTACCCACTGGCTATTGCCTGAGGGGAATGCCACTCGAAAAGCGTTCATATTGGCGAGCTCAAAATTGCACATTGCATAGGTAGAAATACATGTGAGATTTGGATGTACCGCGTAGTTTTTAATTTCATTATATATTATGCTGTAAGCTTCTTCATTCTTCTGAGCTGTCAGAAAAAACACCAAAGGAAATACAAACCTACGAACATTCCCATGAACTTTAAAAGATTTAAAGATGTATTTAGAACGGTTTTAAACGTTCCATCACTGAATATTGGTCACTTGTAACCAAAAGTTCTACGTTCCTATCAGTGGAAAAAATTTGCACTCGTGATTCGTCATTTATACCTGAATGAAACCACAGAGAATTGTCTCCTTTCAATGTCTTATTGTATGGTTAAATAATCACAATTTCCCTTATTGACTACGGAATTGGAGGGCGATTTTGATTTTGCTGATAAGAAACCATTCTGATTAATGTATTTCTTCGCGGAAGACTTGCTGAAATTTCTTCATTACTAACTCCGGCAAATACTTCTCACAACAGAGATGGGTTTTTGGGTTGGGTTTTCCCCTTATCTCCTTCTTATCCTCTTCAGTATTTCCCTTACCCTGGCTTCTTTGACATTTGGACCATGTAAATGGTTCTCTACACCACCTTTTATAACTCTTAAGATTTTCGAAGTCGGCATTTGTTGTACATCTTGCGTTACAGCTCTTCTGGTCAAAACATCGCCAATATTTTCTATCGCCCCCACCCTACGGCTCCCCGAGTGGTAATAGTAAAGATTACCCCGATATAACAACATGGGTTTGTTCTCCTGACTGTAGATCACTTGAGGCATTACATCCACTTCACGAATAATTTTATGGTATTCCAGTGTCACAGTAAAGATAAACTATTGTCCTGCTAAATCTGCACGTGGCTTAATATAGACTTTAGAGTACCGGTACCCATCGAAGAAATATAATTTCACCAGGGGAGTGATATGAACACGGACAGGATCGCGCAAAGCAAGTACTCTATGGTGACACCGGCGGAAACCCGCGGTGTTTTTGGGTTTGATACTGATTTCTTGATATGCCTCTCAAGTAGGCCTAAGCCACTTGCAAATTTAGCAACACTGCCTCGCAAAGCCCATTTTAATTCGCCCACGAAGCGATCTGATTGGTAAAGTTCAGCAGCTGATAAAATGACAACGGCGCAAGATATATTTTTTTTTTTTTATCAAATTATTTATCCGTAGGACCAACCCTCTAAAACTCATACACAAGGTTCATGTTGTTTCCGACCATTCTGTATACCGCCACAGTACTTTCTAGCGAGCGAGTAACGCGAGAGGCTCTGACAGCCGAGAGTGTTTTCATACCCCTGCACGCACTATGGTTGTGATAGTCAAGGACGTATTTAAAGTGAGGTTCAGTGGGATCCACACTCTCCTCGAAACTTTCTCTGTCTCTTTGTTTGAGTGCTCACTTTATTTACGAATACTTCACGTTGCAAGCTGAAGTCAGTAGCTGAGCAACATTCAATAGAATTGGTACTGTCTTTGTAAACATATTTAGAAGTTTTGATTGAACTTTTACTGGGAGCCTACAGTGATATGGCCATGAACTGAATAGTGCACCTTTTCTTTTGTTGTTGGGGTGGTCAGGAATGCAGGTCAGTGGTAGAGAACACACAAAACTGATAACTAGGGCTCGGATTTCTATCATCTAAAATCTCTGAGAGTATCCATGCCAAAAAAAGAAATGAATACTTAGAAATACGACACAGAAGAAATTAAATATTTTCCAACATTTAATTAGACGACCAGCAGCAAACTGGCTACATTGCTAACATTATTTTGCCCTTTCTATATTGACAATTTGCTGATCGCGAAATTCGTTACGTACCTTCAAACTTCATTTAACCGCAAAATATTTTTACATACATACATTATCATTATAGACTGTTATGCCTTGCCATTATCGGCACAAAACATGTCAATAATATTTGGAGAACGGCTAAAACAATTATATGACCAAAAAGTGCTTTTATGCCAAATAAACTATAGTAAAATATAGTAAAATGACCAATAAAACCACATCATCGTGTTAACAAAATTTAAAATATGTTCAATTTAACCAAATTTTTAAAAGAAACCAGGGTAAAATATGACATCATTAAATTCGACCTCTACTGCTAATTTTCTTTACAGTTGGCTTTACGTCGCACGGACACAGGTAGGTCTTTTGGCAACAATTGGATACGAAAGTAGGAGTGAAAAAGAAGCCGCCGTGGCCTTAGTTATGGTAAAGCTATGAAGCATTTGCCTGATGTGAAAATGGGAAACCACGGGAAACCATCTTCAGGGCTGCCGACAATGGGATTCGAACCCACCACCTCGCAAATGCAAGCTCAAAGTTGCACGCCCTTAACCTTACGGCCAACTCGCTCTGTCTGCTGATAACCTTAGTAAGTTAGTAGTATTCGTACGCAATATTCAAAGTAATATATTGCTAACCATAGTCCTATGACAGTTTGGATTATTAAACATAATCCTAATAACGACCCAATATTAATGAATTGCGTTCGGAGATAAGCAATGAGTTATTTTTAAATTCTGTATAATAACTAACATAACCTAACCCCTTGGCACTACAGCCCTCGAAGGGCCTTGGATTACCAAGCGACCGCTGCTCAGCCCAAAGGCCTGCAAATTATGAGGTGTCGTGTGGTCAGCACGATGTATCCTCTCGGCCGTTATTCTTGGCTTTCTAGACCGGGTGTACAAGAACTACAACATAATAATAATAATAATAATAATAATAATAATAATAATAATAATAATAATAATAATAATACGCCTCTGTAGTGTAGTGGTTAGTGTGATTAGCTGCTACCCCCGGAGGCCCGGGGTCGATTCCAGGCTCTGCCACGAAATTTGAGAACTGGTACGAGGGCTGGAACGAGGTCCACTCAGTTTCGGGAGGTCAACTGAGTAGAGGGTCGGGGTGGGGGTTCGATTCCCTCCTCAGCCATCCTCGAAGTGGTTTTCCGTGGTTTCCCACTTCTTCTCCAGGCAAATGGTACCTAACTTAAGGGCCACGGCCGATTCCTTCCCTCTTCCTTGTCTATCCCTTCCAGTCTTCCAAGGCCCCTGTTCAGCATAGCAGGTGAGGCCGCCTGGGTGGGGTACTGGTCCTCCATCACAGTTTTATCCCCAACCCAAAGTCCACGCTCCAGGACACTGCACTTGATGCGGTAGGGGTGGGATCCCTCGCTGAGTCCGAGGGGAAGAACCAACCCTGGAGGGTAAGCAGATTAAGAAAGAAAGAAAGAAAGAAAGAAAGAAAGAAAGAAAGAAAGAAAGAAAGAAAGAAAGAAAGAAAGAAAGAAGAAATAATAATAATAATAATAATAATAATAATGCTCATTCAGCAGAATTTGTGTGTCCTGTGTCGTACCGGTAAATCCAGGATAGTTTCAATGATATTCGAAATTTAGGCAAAATATCAACTCATCGAGTTATCCCTCCCCCACCCACGAAACGAGTTTTTAAAATAGTAGTAAACAGTAGTGATAAATAACGATGTAATTGGTTTCATGTCCTACTAACTACTTATGACGGTCTTCAGAGATTCCGAAGTGCCGGAATTTTGTCCCGCAGGAGTTCTTTTAAGTGCCAGTAAATCTAACGAGGCTGACGTATTTGATCATCTTCAAATACTACCGGACTCAGCTAGGATGGAACCTGTTGAGTTGGCGTCAGTGCTTAACCATCTGAACCACTTAGCCCGGCTAGTAGTAGTAGTAGTAGTAGTAGTAGTAGTCATTGCGTGTACATCCTAATGATTTTTACCGTTGGTTATTTATGAGAACCTGTGAACACATTTGAAATACCGGTAACTGAACACAATTTAAATTCAAACATTATAAGTTAACTTTGAAACTGCATGGGCGATATAGCTTCGTTTAAATGTTTCAGTCGGCGTGATAGATCTCTGCACTCATCCTGTCAGTCATTCCACATGTTCACTATGTCATACTAGTTAGCGCACAATCGTGCTATTGTGATTATTTCGGGCTAGGCTGGGAAAGACGCCTTATTACCTTGAAGTAGGTTACTACTTAAATAGTTTCCTAAATAATCAGAAGCCATACACTGGCTAGCCATCGGAATAGAGTGTAGCCAGGGATCAAATCAAGCCATGGTAGGGCACGCTTCTTGGAACGCACACAGCTGCGATGTCAAGTACGGGCCATAGAGTGCAGCTCGCTCGTCCTTACGTAAACCGTACGTCAGTGAGGTAATGGGAGCTGTCGATCTGCACGTAACTTTCTCCAAAGGGAATGTGGGCCAGGAAGCTTGAAACATTTTCACTTTCTCGTGTGTATCATCCCATAGCATCTGCCTGATGAGTTCCAGCTTCAAAACCATGATGCTTCGCTAGATATTTAATGAATGGCCTGCTGTGAGTTACCATTAAACGGCGTAAATTGGCGTGGATTTTGAGGGTATTTTCATTTTCACTCATCAATGGTATATGAATTTTATTTGTTATCATTAAAATAATGAGGTGTATGCATCATTAATACAATTTGTTTGTGTCCGAAGATGAAAGTTTCCGAACTTACCCCACACTTCCGAGTGATTCGTGTGTCCATACACTTGCGCGGAATCTGAGAGCCCAGGTCGCGGAATGAACTTGAGAGATTATCAGATGCTGGGAATTTCGTGGATTAACTTGACTACCTTTCCTGATACGATGTGCGGTGTAACAGAGAGCTGGATCACTAGTATCGAAAGTGAGCCAAATTTTTCATCCTAAGATGAAACATTCAGTCGTTAATACAAAATTAAAAATTACCCCTGTGGGTGGGGGACGCAGACGAAGAATGCACCCACGGTATCCCCTGCCTGTCGTAAGAGGCGATAAAAAGGGTAATACCCCCTGCGGGTGGGGGACGCACATGTAGAATACACCCGCGGTATCCCCTGTCTGTCGTAAGAGGCGACTAAAAGGGGCGACCTAGGCGCGGGCATGGATTGCTATTTGGTGTAATGGGTTGGACCCCATGTGGATGGCAGGGGCTGAATACATTCACAGGTAGTTCCTGCCTGTCGTAGAAGGCGACTAAAAGGGTCATGTGGCCATGGTCCCCTTCTTTATTTTTTATTGTTTCTTGAGGGTTAGTTGTAGACCGATTAAAAATTCTTGATGTGCGTGCTGCTCGGAGATGGGCCTCTTACGTGTGCGATTGCGCCCGAAAGCCCGCCTGTGACCACCCAGAGATCGGCGGGTGGGAGCGTAATGTACCCTTGCAGTAGTGTCCGCCTGACAACACAAGTCCCTGCACAGCCGAATGCCAGGACATATTATCATTGTTTTTTTAAATTTTTTTCTCTATATTTAGTGCGCTGTACACGCTATGGGGTACATGCTATTGCGGGTGACTGGAGGGAGTCCTAGCGCTCATTGCCTCAGTCATCCCGTATTAGGCATCGTCCAACATCGGACCCCCGGCAATACCGGCTACGACCAGGTGGTTATTACCTTGGCTGCTTGGTTCGGCTACAAAGACCCCTGCTCGGAGTGGGTGCCATTCGGGGAGGATGATTTCGGCCATGGCTTCGAAACTTCTTCGACCTGCCCAAAGTGGTCCCCCACCGAAGTCTTCAACTTGTGATTCCT
This sequence comes from Anabrus simplex, assembly GCF_040414725.1. Taxonomy (NCBI): domain Eukaryota; kingdom Metazoa; phylum Arthropoda; class Insecta; order Orthoptera; family Tettigoniidae; genus Anabrus; species Anabrus simplex. The sequence goes on from NC_090266.1 coordinate 806,452,564, forward strand.
TGAAGGGGTTCAACCCCCTGGGAGCAAGCGCAGCGTGAAGGAATAGGAACCAGCTTCCCTAGGTTTCTGGTTGCTACCAGAACTGATGGGAGTGACTCCAAGCTGGTAAAGTTTATTTTGTTTAGCAGGCACAGAGAAGGTGTCTACGGTGAACTGAAAGACCTGAAGAAAATGCGCAACGGTAGTTTGTTGATAAAGGCGCGCACTGCCGTGCATGCTGATCTGTTGCTCAAGTGCGATCACTTCGGCGATATTCCCGTCAAAGTGGAAGAGCACAAGACCTTGAATCTGGTTCGTGGAGTTATCTTCCACCGTGATCTCATCTTGAACACTGACGTTAGGTTGATGGAAGACATGAAGCACCGTGGCATGACACACGTCCGGCGCATTACGCGCAAAGTCAACTGAGAGGACGTTGCCACGGGTGCGTTCATTGTCTCCTTCAAATTGTCAGTGTTAGCAGAAAAAGTCAAGGTAAAAACCTATCGCTGCGATGTGAGGCCGTACGTCCCGCCTCCCATGCGCTGCTATCAATGCCAGAGGTTCGGGCACATGGTATCTCGTTGCTCCAATCAGCCTGTATGTTGTACATGTGGCAGAGGTGCTCACGACGCGGAGGAGTGCTCAATTCCTTACAGGTGCACTAACTGCCCTGGTCTTCACTCGCTCCGAGATCGGAACTGTCCGGTATTTCTCCGTGAGGTGAAGATCCTGGAGATCAAGACCCTTGATGGTCTTTCCTACCAGGAAGCGCGCCGTAAGTTGAACGCTATGAATGCACCCGCCAAGACGTTAGACTATACGAAGATAGCACACAGTCTTCCAGGTTCATCATTTATATCGTCTAAACCTGTTGCGATCGCTGCACGCAAAGTGGTTGTTGCTTCTGCGAGCACAGTCGCCAAGAGTAAAAGCTCGAAGGGAGGGGGAGACCACCCCACCTTTCGACCACAAAGAAGTCTGTGCCGGCTGGGACTCCTAAGTACGGTTCCTTACCTTATAAGACCGCCTAGTAGGGTGCTTCCGGGGACAGTGCGCCGACCTGATGTTATCCTGAAATTGCACACTAGCCCCAAATACAACACAGATGCCTCCAAACATCGGAGGCTTTTCAGGTCTGTTATGAGCCGATATCCAGAATCAAATGTACTGTATACAGGTGACTCGAAGGTTGTAGGAAGAGTGGGCTGTTCGGCCACCTCTCTTTCCAATAAGCTGAGAAGGTTTAAAGGCTCAATGGAGGTATGGAAGCCTTCCCTTCGGGTCTCTCCCTTAGAGAAGCAGTGGTATTGTGTCGCCTAAGTACAGCAACAACCGGGCGAATTGGCCGTGTGGTTAGGAGCGCGCAGCTGTGAGCTCGCATTCGGGAGATAGTGGGTTCGAACACCACTGTCGGCAGCCCTAAAGATGGTTTTCCGTGGTTTCCCATTTTCACACCAGGCAAATGCTGGGACTTATCTTAAGGCCACGGCCGCTTCCTTCACATTCCTAAGCCTTTCCTGTCCCATCGTCGCCGTAAGACCTATCTGTGTCGGTGCAACGTAAAGCAAATAACAAGAATAGCAACGCACTCCTACGTAGGCCTACTGAAGGGAAAAGCCTCCCCTCGCGATGTGTACTTGCGGCGGCCATTCGACCGTTGTAGGCCTACACATCCTTACGAAGTGCGCGGACCCGGCCAGTCTGCGCCATAATATAACTTCGGAGTACCAGAGTACCATCTCTCTCATTCTACGAGATGACGAGCAGTCGATAGACCCTCGTCATCCGTTTTATGAGGGATAGGACCTGTTTTATCGTGTTTAAAAGTGACATTTTTATTTACGTATATTTGTTTCCTCTTATATTGTTAACTACGCGTTTATTCTATTGACTATGTTTTTATCTATCTTTGTGTATTTTTAAATAGGCCTATGTTTTTAGCTTTTGAGTCGAATAAAATGTATGATTTTAGTTCTAAGTCAGTGCCTTATTCAATATTATTACATTTTACTATATTTTTAACCATTTTATAGGAAAATATGGCATTGAGAATTATTATTATTATTATTATTATTATTATTATTAGCAACAATGATCGACGTGACTTCACTCTCAATGTTGATACCTTCTCCTTCGCATAATAGGAGCGCTCGCTGTTCTGGCAATGAAAATGAAATCACTAATCGACGGAACCGCTACCACAGATTTATATTACTTACTGTATTATCTACTATACCGAGTGGTACAGCTGCCCCTATTCACTCAGTTTTATGCAACGCGCATATTATAGCCTAACCTGAGACAATTACCTTAGCTACTCACAGCGATGTCTTGTCTTACTACGCTTTCTATAATTTGTCTATTTGTGTCAACGAAATCAGCATTAACGATAAAATACCGAATGATTGTAAAGAATTGTGAAAATTCTGTATCACAAAGTTCATGTACAGAGAATATGATGGCTGAATGATTAAAAGTAGTTTTGATATAACGATGGAAAAACACAGGTCGTGATAGCCGAGCGTGCTTGATGTTAGAGGAGAAAAGCGGTGCTAGTTAGTTGGAGGTTTGAGTCCGATATAGGACGATTTTTTAATTTCGTTTTTAAATGTTCGTATGAGTCGTGTTGTTGAAGATAAATCTAAATCATGATCGGTTCTCATGTTGCAGGTACTTTATGTTCATTTCAAAGTAGCTCTCAAAAGACCTATTTGCAGTAAAATAAGCTGTTACTGACAGGGGTGCAATGGGCTTGTGCATGGCCATTCGATTAATAAAGGAAATGTTCAAAATGACCACCACCTTCGTTAATGTATATCTGAGTATGGTAGAGGTGAGTCATTCTTGTTTGCTGCTACGTATGGAGCAAATACTGATTTGTAGGAAGGGGAGCTAGGGGTTGGAATAACTTACCAAGGGAGATGTTCAATAAATTTCCAATTTCTTTGCAATCATTCAAGAAAAGGCTTGGAAAACAACAGTTAGGGAACCTGCCACCTGGGCGACTGCCCTAAATGTAGATCAGTAACGATTGGATTGGCATGTGGTGGAAGCTGCCTGCACTTTGCTGTAAAGATTACTATGTGCTGTATCATGTGCCCTACGTATGAAGTCCAGTCGAACGTGCGCAGTTGCTTGGTTGAATGGGTGTGTCATAATGCTGGCAATAAGTGCAGTGCACTTCATTCGTTGTAGCCGTCTGCCATATAAAAGTCGCATGTTGTTATTCCTTTCAGATGTATGCTTTTTTTCTAAAGGTGAAACGTGGATTTTTAGACTTCAGGAAGTTAAACCTTAACTAAGAATGACTTAAGAGAATTTAAAAAAATGAAAACCTCATAGCTAGATTCGAACTTACCGAGCTCGATAGCTGCAGTCACTTAAGTGCGGCCAGTATCCAGTATTAGGGAGATAGTGGGTTCGAACCCCACTGTCGGCAGCCCTGAAGATGGTTTTCTGTGGTTTCCCATTTTCACACCAGGCAAATGCTGGGGCTGTACCTTAATTAAGGCCACGGTCGCTTCCTTCCCACTCCTAGCCCTTCCCTCTCCCATCGTCGCCATAAGACCTACCTGTGTCGGTGCAACGTAAAGCAACTTGTAAAAAAAAAAAAAAAAAAAAAAAAATTCGAACTCTGAATCCATCGCAAAAATCACATACTGGGTGCGATTAGTGCCATGTAGCCACTCCAGGCGACGAAGAGTAGGTCTCGTTTCTCTGTACTAATGGAATAATCTACGGTATCGCTTCGAAACTGATCGTGTACAGTATGTTACAAGTTCTGAACTCGAATGTGCAGACAGGTTTACCTTGCTGCAAACACCACAGTATGCTAAAGAATCATGTCTCTCTTAAACCCAGATGGTTGCAACCATCCCCTGCGAGTAGATTATGTACCTATTCTTTGTTTCTTAATCTGCTTAACCTCCAAGATTAGTTTTTCCCTTGGACTCGGCGAGGGATCCCACCTCTACCGCCTCATGGGCAGTGTCCTGGAGCGTGAGACACTGGGTCGGGGGATACAACTGGGGAGGATGATCAGTACCTCGCCTAGGCTGCCTCATCTGCTATGCTGAACAGGGGCCTTGGTTGGGGATGGGATGATTGGATGATTTGAAGTACAAGACATAGGGAAGGAAGCGGTCGTGGCCTTACGAGAGGTACCATCCCGGCATTTGCCTAGAGGAGAAGTGGGAAACCTCTTCGAGGATGGCTGAGGTGAGAATCGAACCCACCTCTGCTCAGTTGACCACCCGAGGCTGAGTGGACCCCGTTCCAGCCCTCGTACCACTTTTCAAATATCTTGGCAGAGCCGGAAATCGAACCCGGGCCTCCGGGGGTGACAGCTAATCACATTAACCACTACACCACTGAGGCGGACCTTACGTATCTATTACTTGGTTAAATGAGTCCAGCATAATGTTTCAGGTGGTATTCACAATGAATTTGTTCGTAGTCAGTCCTTACGTAGCGATAAGTATTATGTCTGTTCATTATACTTCCTTAGAAGAATATCTTGTCCACCTCCGGAGGTCCGGGTTCGATTCCCGGCTCTGCCACGAAATTTGAAAAGTGGTACGAGGGCTGGAACGGGGTCCACTCAGCCTCGGGAGGTCAACTGAGTAGAGGTGGGTTAGATTCCCGCCTCAGCAATCCTGGAAGTGGTTTTCCGTGGTTTCCCACTTCTCCTTCAGGCAAATGCCGGGATGGTACCTAACTTAAGGCCACGGCCGCTTCCTTCCCTCATCCTTGCCTGTCCCATCCAATCTTCCCATCCCCCACAAGGACCCTGTTCAGCATAGCAGATGAGGCCGCCTGGGCGAGGTACTGGTCTTTCTCCCCAGTTGTATCCCCCGACCCAAAGTCTGAAACTCCAGTACACTGACCTTGAGGCGGTAGAGGTGGGATCCCTCGCTGAGTCCGAGGGAAAAACCGACCCCGGAGGGTAAACAGATTAAGAAGAAGAAGAATATCTTAGACTTAAGAAAAGTAAAGTCTTCGTAAAGGTTGCCTAGAATAGTACGAAATGAAAATATAAGAAAAGGCATGACTCTTAAGGTTTCGAACCCTCACTTCTCCCCGTAGCTTATCAAGGAACATCTAACGCGCCTAATCCCGCGCAGCTACTTCCAGTTTAAACATGTAGCTCTTACAACTCGGTATTCACTAAGAGAGCGAAAGTTCTCGCTTCGTAAAGTTACTGATGTGTTACAGCCTTATGGTCCAGTTTTATGATTTTATTGAAAGCTGTAACGGTAGTAATTACATGGCGTAAGCTATCACATCTGCTGTACAGGATTTGCGTACCATAGATTATAAAATACTGTGGAATACGCGTTTCTATCAGTTTCGATATGATGGGAGTATACAAAATGGCGGTGAATTGATATGTCTGTAATTGATCCTAACCTATCACATTTTATTTGATACCGTAACCACCCTTTTCTATCAAAAGAAAATGGCTTCTTGAATCAATCGGGCGCGCAATTCTCTACCGACAACTGAAGGAGTGGCTTTGGTTTGTACAGTACAGTACAGTAACATTTCGTAAAAATGACTAGAGTATTGGACTCCGCTCTACATAAAATCGTACAGTGTTTTTGAGATGGGCTTCACCTACTGTCTCTTTTACCATCATTGTATTGTGCGGGGAAGTCTACATCGGACTAACTGCACATAAAATTGCTGTAATATGCTGCGCAACATAGGACTAAGAGACGTTTATTTCCTAGCTGGTTGGATACGTTTGGGAAAAAATAGGGGCAGCTGTACCACCCGGTACAAAGGCCACCTTTGTCCAAGTGGCAGTATATCGTCAATGGCTGCATTAGCTGAAGAGGGAAGTTGGTGATATTTCGCCAGTGACATACACCTGAAGCGTGCTTTGAAATAGTCTTCTTATTCTCACTAACCCCTTCTTTCATTCCCTGAGAAAAACAGGGCAATTTTTCCAAACATTTTGGAAGGAAATAAAATCGATATAGTTAGGTCGTGTAATCTATGTTATGAATTGATGAAAGTGTAACCGTCCAGGCTTCTCCAGCCCTACTAATTTAATATAATATCATTTTACGCGATATCATTTGATATCAAGTTTATCCGCCATCGGCAATTATTTGTAATAACATATTTATTCAACGTCAATCATTTGTAATCAAGGCTTTTTGGAATCATATTGTATATATGATAACATCGTTTTATTATTTAAATTATTATATTATGTAGGATAAGAATTCATTATGTTGTAAATACGGTCAATATGTTGAGACATAGTTGTTTTCATTTCATCTCATATTTGTGTATACGGAGGGTTATTCTTGAAGCTTAGGATTTTGCGTGAGTCATGGGTTTATTTTATGACCAAGGCTAGTAAACAGCGACCCGTGCGCGAGGCTTGCAAGCTGGTCAGCTATATCATCGCCACGCCTTCTGGACTTGTCGAGGAAGAGAAGGGGAGTTGATGCTTCGATCTATCGAATCAGATACTTCGTTGTATATGAGTTTTGAGATTGAACTGTTACCAAGAGTGGGGGTGAGCCCGGATATATACTGATTCTCAACACGAGAACGAGACCTTAAGACCTTACAGCGAGATACTCCATCACTACTACTTCTTCTGTGAACATCTACTTTGTACGACGTGTTTTGATATTTGAAACAGTGTGTGGTCGCTCCGCGACAGAGTTATTTTTGTACAATGTGTTGTCACTTCGATACAGTACTCAGCTGCGGTAATGTTATCGGATCTACGAGAAAAGAAACAAGCTTACGGCTTGTGTTAATTTCAGTAAATATTGTGGACGAAGAACTATGTTTAGTTCAAGTCTACGTAATTTTGGTACAAGTCTGTACCGTATAAATAGTATAGTTCAGTTGGATTGAGATTTCTACTAATATGGAAAAATTCATATCTCTGAATTTTCTCCTCTTACGATCAAAGCTGAGCAGTTTTTACAAATATAGGGCCAATGTCTAATTTAAAGACTAGGCATGTAGGGAGTGTTAGTCCAGATAGCCCGTACCATATCAGAGAAGGAAGGAAGGGTGTCCATGGAGCAAAGTCTATATCGAGAAGAAGAGAACGAGTAACCACGGAAACCAGATGACGTCAACGAAAGCTGCAATTGGTGAGCTTCAATTATATAAACCAAGCAATGGTAAATTCAGTAAATTCTAAATCCCTCCACGCTTTAAGGAAACTTTTCCGATTCATCTCATTTTTTTTTTTATAATAAATTCATTTGTATTTTATATTGCGTTAATTTTCTTTCTTAAATGATACTTAATGGTTAATTATTTAAAATCCTACCCCTGTGATTTAAGTATAAGTCTCTATACTACTAAATATAAATTTTGGTTTACAGTTTTATTTAAAACAGTAACCATGGCGCCCAAACATTACATAGAGAAATGGGGAACCATGGAATGTTTGTTTCTATTTGCGTGGCAATTTGCGGGCAAGCCACAAATAGTTTATTTAATATTCATGTGTCCCAAGGTAATAACTTTCATCTCCTCATGTGTTTTGATAAGAGGGATCAGTTACAAAAGAACAACTTCAAAATGCGCGTTGGTCTTTTTCATCACACTACTTGGACAGTTGGTCTTTTTATGCCCACTCTTCTGAAAAATGCCCGGTCCTATCAGGATTAAGCAAGTCTGTACTTCAAATTCTTACCAAACGGTTACCCAGCACGCTTCACTGTCAATGCAATAAAACAACAGTTTTATTTATTTATTTATTTATTTATTTATTTATTTATTTATTTATTTATTTATTTATTTATTTATTTATTTATTTATTTATTTATTTATTTCCATTGGTTTTATGTTCCTCTAAATACTCTTATGGTTTTTGGAGACGCCGAGGTGCCAGAATTTTGTTCCACGTGAGTTCTTTTACGTCCCAGTAAATTTACTGAATCGAGGCTGACGTAGATGACTGAGCCAGAATGGAACAAAGGCCTCGTTGGAATCACCTGCATTTACCCAAAAGAGCAACGATGTATTGAGATTCCACATCCCCAGTCCTAGCCCTTTCCTATTCCTGCGTCGCTAAAAACCTACCCGTGTTCATGTGACGTTAAACTGCTAGCTCAAGCAAAGCTTACACTCGGAGGTTATACCCACTCTTGACGGCGGTGATATTGTGCACGTTTAGGTTGAATTACGACTGGGATCTAGACCTACTGGTCGTCTCCTTTTCAGAGACTTTCTCTACTCTGCTACCATATACATGTCCATCTTCATGGCTAAATGGTTAGCGTGCTCGACTTTGGTCGAGGGGGTCCCGGGTTCGATTTCTGGCCGGGACGTGTATTTTAACCTTCATTAGTTTAATCCAATGGCTTGTGGGTAGCGTGTTTGTGTGTCGTCTTAAGCATTAGAATTCATCATAAGCAGGGCCCCATCCTCACAGACGCGCAGGTCGCCTGTACGGCGTCAACTCAAAAGACCTGCATCAGGCCTCTTCGGAGGCCACATGCCATTAATAAACCAGAGAAATTGTTGTCAGGACAATAATACAAGTCTGTGCCTAAAACTTCGTGGATAGATGACTAGACAGAAGGTCGAGAAATCTCTGAAAGGAATTTTCCAACACACATCCTGCTTCTCTTACGTCACTAGTTCCCAAACTGTGGACCGCGAATCACTTTCCTCTAACGCTCTTGTTAATTTGTTCTCATAATGGAGTATTATTGTTTTTTTTACGTCCCACTAACTACTTTTTGGCGGTTTTCGGATATATTATTATATCCCTTTATTATTATTATTATTATTATTATTATTATTATTATTATTATTATTATTATTATTATTATTATTATTATTATTATTTGTTAATTTACTTACCCACCAGGGTTGGTTTTTCCCTCGGTCTCAGCGAGGGATGCCACCTCTACTGCCTCAAGGGCAGTGTCCTAGAGCTTCAGACTCTGAGTCGGGGATACAACTGGGGAGGATGACCCGTACCTCGGTCAGGTAGCCTCGCTTGCTATGCTGAACAGGGGCCTTGGTGGGAGATGGGAAGATTGGAAGGGATAGACAAGGAAGAGGGCAGGAAGCGGCCGTGGTCTTAAGTTAGGTACCATCCCGGCATTTGCTTGGAGGAGAAATGGAAAACCACTTCGACGATGGCTGGTGGGAATCGAGCCCACCTCTACTCAGCTGACCTCCCAAGGCTGAGTGAACCCCGTTCTAGCCCTCGTACCACTTTTCAAATTTCGTGGCAGAGCTGGGAATCGAACCCCGGCCTCCGAGGGGTGGCAGCTAATCACACTAATCACTACACCACACAGGCGGATTACTTTATTATTATTATTATTGTTATTATTATTATTATTATTATTATTATTATTATTATTATTATTATTATTATTATTATTATTATTATTATTATTATTCGTTTAGGCCTACGATGGACCACGTGGTTCTTAACTCTGGTGAGCTCTTTTCTTCCTCTTAGCCCAGTATTCCTTCATTCTAGCTCTATGGATGTTTTTTCTTTCTTGAGTCCATTTCACTCCTACTCCTGGACGCAGTGATTTAGTTGTTAGTGACTGGAGAGAGTCAGATGTCTTGACTAACTTTCTGAATTTATCTCTGTTGTAAATGTCAACGTGATCAATGTTTAGGTATTGTAGGTCTTTCCGCACTAAATTCGTCTATTTGGAATTTGTTGCTTTCCCTCTAGATACAATGTTGAAGATTCTTGAAGTGAGTCTCTGGCTGTCCATCCTGACTACGTGACCATAGAAGATTAGTCTTCTCTTCCTCATAGCTGTTGTAATGCTCTCTATTTTACTGTACAGTTCCTTGTTGTCCCTGATTCTGTAGCCATCTCCTTCTTTAATGGGACCCATAATCCTTCTGAGGATCTTTCGCTCTTTCAGTTCTAGTTTTCTGAGTTGTCCTTTCCGGGTCATGTTTAGGCATTCTGAGGCGTACAGTACAGATGGTCTTACTACGGTGTTGTAGTGTCTAAGTTTAAGATTCAAGTAGAGGCCATTTAGACTTGTATGTTCTTACAAAGATAAGCTCTTTCTAATTTAGTGCATCTACTCTTCATTGCAAGATCCTCATTAACATTTGGGGTTATCCACTCTCCAAGATATTTGAATGAGTTGGCCTTGTGTATTATTTTGTCTCCCAAAGAAATGAAGTTGGGTGCTTCTCTGATGTTGGTCAGAAATTCTGTTTTATTGACAGCGATCTTTAGCCCTGCTTTAGCTGCTATGCGTTCTAGGGAGGATAGCTGGTACGTAGCTTCTTCCATACTTGAAGCTAAGAGTGTGAGGTCATCTGCGAAGGCTAAGCAAGTAACTGTTAACTTGTCTTTTTTGTAGCCGATTTTTAATCCAGAGTTGTCAGCTAGTGTGTACGTCCATTCCCGAATGACCTTCTCCAGCAGACAGTTAAACAGGATAGGGGACAAACCATCTCCCTGTCTAACACCTGTTTTGATCTCGAAGCTTTTTGATAATACCCCTCTGAATTTGACTTTGGACATGGTGTTCGTTAGAGTAGCCTTCACAAGATTCAAAGTCTTCTTATCCAGTCCCATTTCAGTCAACGTCTCAAAGAGTGACTGTCTGTCTACCGAGTCGTAAGCCTTCTGGAAGTCAACGAAAATTGCTACATAGGGTGAGGTGCTGAGGTTTTTGTAGGTAAAGATAGTTTTGAGGTTCAGAATCTGCTCTGTGCATGATCTTGACTTCCTAAATCCAGCTTGGTACTCTCCTATGCAGGAATCTAATTGTGCCTCCGCTCTTTTAAGCAATGCTTTGGAGAAGATTTTGTACGTCACTGATAGGAGAGAAACCCCTCTATAGTTGTTAGGGTCTAACTTGTCTCCTTTCTTGTGCAGCGGGTGGATGATAGCTGAAGTCCAATCCCTTGGTAGTGTTTCTGTTGCCCAGATGTCAGTTATGATTCTATGGATACTGTCAATTGACTCTTCATCTGCATGTTTCCATAATTCTACAATGATGCCATCTTCGCCTGCTGCTCTGTTAGATTTCAGTTCAGAGATTATCTGTTTGATTTCTTCTTTGGTAGGAGGAAGGGAGTCAGGGTTAATAACATTCTTAGGTTGAAATTGTAGTTTTTCCTGTAGTTCTTCTGCATTGAGGAGGCCATCAAAATATTTTGCAAGGGCTGTAGTACAATCTTCATTGTTCAATTTCAGTTCTCCGTCTGGTCCTCGAAGGTGGAGTGTAGGGGCTGAGTAAGCGTTTGTCTGAGATTTTAGAGTTTTGTACAAGTTACTCGTGTTGTTCCTTTGAAAGTCTTTCTCTGCCTGATCTATGATGTCGTTGTTATATTGCCTCTTAGTATTTCTAATGGTCTTGGCCATGTTCTTTCTGACTGTTAGGAAGGCTGTATGATTTTCCGTGTTTTTGTTGCAGTTCCATTTCACCCATGCCTGTCTTCTCTCCTCTATTGCCTTATCACATGTTGGTGTCCACCATGGGTGTTTACTCCTTCTGGTTGCAAGGATGGTTTCTGTTGCTGCATCTATCAGTGACTTCTGTAGGTTAGGCCAATCTGTTTTATTTTGATTATTGCTTAGTACCTTAGTAAAGTTGTTGTTCTCTTTCAGCTGGGCTGGATTAAATTTTGGGATTCTGGACCCGGTGTAATTGTTACCTCTGTACTTCGTGAGTGGAATGAAATTTACTTTGACCAAAGATAGGTAGTGGTCTGAATCAATATTGGCACCTCTCAATACCTTGACGTTCATTATTTCCTTGCTATTCCTTCTACTGATGGCAACGTGATCTAACTGGTACTCTCCTAGCAAGGGATTGGGACATCTCCAGGTCTTGGCTTTTCGGGTGAGGTGTCTGAATGCTGTAGATTTAAGAACAAGGTTGTGATTTTTACACAGATTGATCAGCCTCTCACCATTACAATTGGTTCTTTTGTGGGCCGGGTATTCTCCGACTATGTTCTTAAACCTGCGCTCCTTACCAATCTGGGCATTAAAGTCCCCATTAAGATGATCACGTGATGTTCTGGAATTTTATCGATTGTCTCTTCCAGTTCTTCCCAAAAGTATTCAACACTTTCAATATCACTCTTATTAGTATCATTGGTAGGTGCATGGAAGTTAACAATCGTGTAGGCTTTGTTGAGACTTCTGAAGGCTATAGTGGACGTTCTCCCATTTGGTGATGAGAAGGAGATAATAGAGTTGATCATTTTGTTGTTGACTATGAAGCATGTACCCAGGTGCGGCATATTCTTCATCACTCTCTGACCTGGCTGTCCCTTGCAGATCCTGAAGCCTTGTGACTCAAAAGGTTCTTCGTCCGTAAATCTTGTCTCCTGTAAAGCCGTTATAAGAATGTTGTGTTTTGTTAGGACGTCCAATGTATGTTTCAGTTTTCCCGTTTGTAGGAGGGAATTAATGTTTATTGTTGCCAGATAGTTGATGTGTTTCCTCCTCTTACATGAAGATGCAGGCTCCTCAGAATCCGATGGCCTGCTTGCCCCACTGTGAGTGGGGGTGGATTTTTGTTACCACCTGGGGTAGATTTCCAATTAGTCGTTTGCTCCATGTTTCCAGAGTTACGAAAAAGTTTAGAGGGGTTACCCGAAGGTAACGTGGTGTTTAACTATCAAGGTTGTAAGCCTTGAAGCCCCCAGCACTGATCGGTTCACTGACCCAGCTTCCCGCTGGGATTGGCTACCCAACCTTCCACTGGGTTGCTCAGCTTTACAGGGGGCACCTATATAAAGTACGTCGAGGCGTTTGTTTGCCTTCCCTTGCACCCATATTTCTTTCATTCTTTTGCTGTGTGATTCTTTCCTCTCTTTGGTCCAAGTTGTTCCGATCGTTTTCACCCCCTGTGGGTGGAGGACGCAGATGAATACACCCACGGTATCCCCTGCCTACCGTAAGAGGCGACTAAACGGGCCCCGGGTGCTCTCAACTTGAGCGTGGGTTGGCGACCACGGGGCTCTTAGCCGAGTCCTGGCATTGCTTCCACTTACTTTGCCAGGCTCCTCACTTTCATCTATCCTGTCCGACCTCCCTTGGTCAACTCTTCTTCTTTTCTGACCCCGATGGTATTAGAGTATTCGAGGCGTAGGGAGTCTTTCATTTTCACGCCCTTCGTGGCCCTTGCCTTTTTCGTCCGTTACTTCATTTTCTAAAGTGACGGATCCCATCCTTTTATTTATTACTTTTTCTCTCTTTCTATCCCCTGTGGGTGGGGGACGCAGACTGAGAATACACACATGGTATATCCCCTGCCTGTCGTAAGAGGCGACTAAAAGGGATTATTGTATTAGAACCATGAAACTACTTGCGATTAGTACCATCACGCGGGGAACACCATGGGTCGCCTTAACTTGCGAGTAGTACCACTATGTTAGCTACACAATAGGTTTGTGATTAGTAGCAACAGAGAGCGGTCCACTGTGGGTTTACGGTACCTGTATTAGTACCACTATATGCGGAACATCGCGAGTTTACGTTGCCTGTGATTAGTACCATTAAGGAAGAAACACCACTGGTCTGAGCGTTGCCTGTGGTTAGTACAACTATATGAGCGACACCGTGTGTCTGTGTTGCCTGTGTTAGTACCCACTATGTGAGGAACACCACAGGAATACCGGCGCCCGTGATAGGTGAGGAATGCAATGTGTTTGCGTTGCCTGTGAATGACGCCATTACGTGGGAAACACCATAGGTCTGCATTCATTGCCTGTGCGACGTACAATGCTTGTGAGTAGTACCATAAAGTGTGGACACAGTGAGTCTACGCTACTTTTGATTAGTACCGCAACATGACAAATACCAAGGTTCTACTTTACTAGCGATAAGTACCATTATGAGGGGCCGTTGACCTGGATTTTGGACCCCTTTAGACAACAAGCATTATCATTCAGGATTGTGCTTTAGTAGTAGTTTCTGGGAAGGTGGGGCATTGCGGGTCGGATCCACTGATAGTTTTAAATTCATATTCATCCATTCATTCATCATTATCACGTTTTGAATTCTGGTCAGTGGATGATTTTGGACTTTTAAATTGTCATTACATTTCGTACCATTTGGGACCGATGACCTAGATGTTAGACCCATTTAAACAACAAATATCATCGTTTCCTTACCGAGCTCGATAGCTGCAGTCGCTTAAGTGCGGCCAGTATCCAGTATTCGGGAGATAGCGGGTTCGAACCCACTGTCGGCAGCCCTGAAGATGGTTTTCCGTGGTTTCCCATTTTCACACCAGACAAATGCTGGGACTGTACCTTAAGGCCACGGCCGCTTCCTTCCCACTCCTAGTCCTTTTGTTGGGAATGCACTTCGAAAACGACAAAACACGGGTACAATTCCACAATAATCGAACACATTTATTTTAATACACATATATACATGGAAGCCATATTGAGAACAACAAAAATGATACCAAACTAACTTGAAGTGTGTTTCTTTGCTTATTTCAAAGCTCTCGTAAACAAATCTCAGGAGTAACAAGAATCAAAGAGGTTACACTAACTGATCTCACACAACATCCTCCCACCTAAGTCAAATGAATGTTAACATGAATTGACTTACACTCTTTATGCACAAATTGCCACTTTCATAAAATAGTCCTGAAACAATTACAAAATGATAAAATTCAATAATATAAACACAAATAAATATGTTAATTGACACATATCACAAATTTAACTTTTCTGGCTTGTGAATCAATCGTCCTAGACGAGTTATTTTCACTGTCTGCTTTGAAACTTGAGGACCATCTTCAGCAGTCACATGCTCCGGCCTCGTGATTATCCTTTATATTTTCCTCACTTGGAACAAAGTCTTTCCTTAGGTGGTTTCGGATTTCCTGGGTATCCTCAGGTGGTTGAAACTCGAGTTCTAGTGGGTATATTCTTTGAACTGGCCTTATAAGCTCGCCTGAAGCAGTGACGACACGAACTACTCTAACATTGCCATCCTTTCCCTTAACAAGCTCGACAACTCGTCCCAATGGCCAATCCATTCTTCTAGTGTCATCATTGCCAACCAAAACAATTTCTCCCAGTTTGAGATCATGTGGCTTATCCTTGCTGGCGAATAACTTCAACTGACCTAAATACTCAGTACGAAATCTTTCTCTAAGATTCTTTCTCAACTGAAGGCGATACTGCAGTCTTTTCCGAAGATCAGTTGCTTCGAACAGGTCATACTCAGGTACTCCTACTTCTTCTATGTCGTGTAGAAACATGTTTGGAGTTAGAGCAGCCAGATCTGATGGGTTGTCAGACAAATAGGTCAATGGCCGAGAATTTATGACGGTTTCGCAATCACAGAGGATTGTCTGCATCTCTTCATAGTTGACAGATGATCGACCAAGCACTCGACGGAGAAGAGTTTTGAGCATTCCTACTAGTCGTTCCCACCAACCTCCCCACCATGGCGAAGCTGGAGGATTAAAACGCCAATCTATCTTCCGCGCTGAACTGTATTGTGAGATTGCATTCCAGTCCAGTTTGTGACAGGAGTTCTTAAACCCAACAAAATTTGTTCCCTGGTCACTGTAGACAATGACAGGTCTTCCTTGTTTGCTGCAGAAACGTCTGAAAGCTTGTAGAAAGCTATCTGTTGATAACGAAGATACCAGTTCCAATCGAACTGCACGGCAAACTCCACAAGTGAATAAGCAAACCCATGCCTTCTTCGAGGTTCCATCATCGGCTTTGATGTAGAGAGGACCAGCAAAATCAACTCCAGTAACTTCAAAAATTCTTGCGTCACGCACTCTACTCTCAGGTAAAGGTGAAGGATGAGCTGCCAACTTCTTTGAACTATGACGTTTACAAATCATGCAGGAGTTAATAACAGCTCTAATTGTTTGTCTACCTCCTAGAATCCAATACTGTTGCCTCAGAATTGACAAAAGCATCTGCGTACCAGCATGACAGTTGCTAAGATGGGCATCCATAATCAGTCGCTGAACGACTGGGTGATCAGCCTTTGGGAGCACAATGGGATGACAAAAGTCCCTGACATCATCCCGGTTTGATATCTTGGTCATCAAACGAATCAATCCCTGTTCGTCAACAAACGGAAGTAAGCTCTTTAGTTTGAATTGAAAACATCTATGAACACTTCCTCCTGCACCCACCGTAAAATCTTCCTTTCTGCCGTGACAAATTCCTCACTTGTCAGGTCACAATGTATGCGTTGAGCTTTGCTGATGCGACAGTTGGTCAGAAAGCGGAACATCCAGCCTACCATCCTTACAATTTTCTTGTACTGAGAAAAGTGTTGGTAATACCAATCTTTACCGATGTCTTCTGAATTACTTGATATCAATGAAACGACATTCTTCCTTCTCTCCGAATTTATCTCTTCCTCATTATAAGAAAAGTCAGTTTGTGGCCAGCAGTCTGGATTTTCTCTCAACCAACCAGGGCCTTCCCACCAACGGCATTGTATCAACTTCTTCACAGAACATCCGCGTGATGGAAGATCTGATGGGTTTTCTTTTCCAGGAACATGTCGCCATTCGCAACCAACTGACAGTTCTCGTATCTCTTTAATCCGGTTCATGACAAAAGCATCCCATGCTTCACTTCGCTGAATCCAAGCGAGAACAGTTGAAACATCTGTCCAAAAAATTGCCTTAATATCAGGAATACAATAATCCTTTACAATCGATGCATATAATCTCGTTGCTATTGAAGCTGCTAAAAGTTCTAACCTGGGAATGGTCAATCCCTTGCCTGATTTTCCACTTGGTGCAACTCTTGACTTGGCAGCCACCAAGTGAACATTCACTTCACCCCCTTGCTCAACACGCAGGAATACAGCTGCTGCATATGATGTCTGACAGGCATCTGAAAAAATGTGAAGTGTCCAGGAGTCGTCTGGGCTGTTGCAGTTAGACAACCAACGAGGAATCTTGACTTGAGCTAAAAGAGGAACTTCTTCAAGCCAACTCAAGAATTTCATTTTGATCTCTTCATTGACTTCTTCATCCCATGTCAAACCTTCTCTCCAAGTCTGTTGAAGCAACAATTTTGGTATTAATGCTACACTACATGTGACACCCACCGGATCAAAAATTCTATGGGCAGCACTCAAAATAACTTTCTTTGTTATTTTCTCGAAGCTAATCGAAAGAAGGTTATCTATGTTGATTGCTAGGGAATCGTCGGACTTGTTCCATAGTAGTCCTAACACATTGGTAGGTCCGGAAACAACATTACTTCCGGTCAACTCCCACCCTCGAAGACAAAATTGCCGTTCCCTCATGACACCTGAAGCTACATCAATAAACTGTTTGGCTTGTTCTTCATCGTCCAAACTGGCAAGGCAATTATCAACATAGAAGCTATGGGTAAGAAGTTCCACAAATGACTTGGGCCATGGTGACTTCCCTTCCTCACACAGTACTAATGTATTTTCAAGGTGAAGTTTGATGCATGATTCTAATAGAAAAGGACTTGGAGAGACTCCAAATACAACACGACAATGTCTGTATGTCTTGAGACTTCCATTTTTGTCTAACCACAAGAATCTCAAAAAATTTCTGTCTCTCTCACGAATGCTGATCTGGAGAAAAGCTCTTCTTATGTCTCCAACAACTCCCACCTTCTTCAGTCGGAAACGAGCCAACACGGAAGGTATTTTCTCAATTAAATTAGGGCCTTTCTCAAGACATTGATTGAGGCTGGGCATCGAACACGGGACGCACTGGTCTTGTTGATCCAGGTTTCACAACGTGACGATGAGGCAAATAGTGGCAATGAACATCCATTTCCTGAGGAGGCACTTCTTCTATCACCCCTTCCCTCAGCCAATCATCTAGTACTTCCTGATAAACATCATAGTAACCTTCAGTCTTCAATCTCTTAACAGTAGACATCAGTCTCTTCAGTGATAATTGGTAATTATCAGGCAGTGGAGGATAGTTCTCAACCCATGGGAGGTGAACTTCAAACCGCTCTTCTTCATTGACTGATACTGTATCAAGGAAATGTTGCTGTGTAGTAGACTCAATCTCAGATCTGCTGCGTTTCTCAGATGGATCGCTAATCCCTAAAGTATCTAGAGTCCACAAATATGTGATGGTGGCTTCTCTTGTTAGCATAGCAGTCACCACCATAGCCATACTTTCCTCATTCCTATGTTCTGAAGGTACTTTGCCCATTAAAATCCATCCCAAACGAGTTTCCATGGCCACTAGTCCAGTACTTAGTATCTTGTGGCCTCCTGTAAACAATTTGCCTGCAACATCAGCTCCAATTAATATTTCTATTGGTCCATAAGATTTGATGTCACTCAAAACAATGTTCTGACTACTTAGTTCTTCAATCCAAGGACCTTGCTGTACTGAAGGTATGGCACCACAAATTCTTGTTTGGTCTAATGCTTCAAAGTGACAGTTGTAGCTACCATCCAGACTAGAGAGATAAATAGTGTACACACAATGATGGTATACTCCAGTGGTTGTACCTCCAAATAGCGAGTGTTGGATATTTTCCTGTCTGCCAGTTTGATATCCCATTTCCGTGGCTGTACTCTTCAAAATGTAGGAACGTTGTGATGCTGAATCAATTAATGCTCTTACAGTCCGCTCAAATCCTTGGCCCCGAACCTTGACAACTAGTGTTTGCATCAGCACCCCACAATGGTTCGACAAACTAGCTAAAGCTTCATCTTTCTGGACTTGCGCACTAGAAGCCATCTTGTCTCCTGTTGAGTTCGGTCTCTCTACGGCTGAGTCTACCTGGGTTTGTGGCAACTTATCACACATAACCACAAAGTGTCCTCGACTACAAATGATGCACCTAGGCCTATTTCTACATTTCTTCGCTGGATATCCGACCTTGAGACAAGGAAAACAGCATCTTTTAGTCTCAAGTGCAAGACGACGTTCTTTCAAAGTCATCTTCTGGGCCTTAATACAGTCTTGAGACTTGTGATTAGACGGACAAAAGACACACCCTGCTGTTTCTTTACCAAATGCAGTAAGGAGACCTGCTGCTGTTGGAATGTTCTCATTCGGATTAGTGGTGTAATTCAAGCTCTTTTCCTTCTTTGGACCTCCCTTGACAGCTACCTAAGACAAAACACCAAACCCTGACAAAGCCAAAGTAATCTTCTGTTCCTGTTCTACTTCACATCTAAGAAATTGCATCAAACTGTCTAAACGATTCTTGGAATTCACACTCTGGTTACCGACACTAGTCCCTCCTGGTTCAACAGCTGAATTTGAAGAAGACTGGCCAATGAGCGCGATTGAAGAAGTTCTCTCCCAAGTTCTTAGAATGTCCTCAGGCAAACATGACTCTACTAGTGGTAAAAGCATGGAATTACACTTGTCCGTTGTGACACCTAAGGTTCCTAGGGCTCCTATATGGCTCTGAAGCTTATCATAGAGGGATGATAAACACACCTTATTAGGGCTCACAGCATTCTGTAAGATTAAACTTAACAACTCCCTAATGTACACTTCTACCAGCAAATCATCCTTCCCATAGCGTGCTTTGAGACTTGATATTGCTTTACAGTAATTTTCTCCGGTAGCAGGAAAGCTCTCAACTAAATCTCTTGCTCTGGATCCAGAAGTGGTGGCCTGTATGAGGTATTGGAATTTATCACTAGGGTCTAAAAGAGGGTCCTCATCAATTTTCTTAAATTGTGACCAGAAAGGAAGCCAATCTTTTAGTTCACCTCCGAACTTTTTCAATTCCAACAAATGCAGTTTGTATGAACGCTTAACTTGGAGTGACGAGTTAGAATTAACTGATACTGCAGTAGCTTCTGAGTTCCGGTCTTCATTTAATAATTTCGTAACAACAGTCTTAACCTTACAAAATTTGAACTTATACTCGTCAGCCATACTGATTTCTTTGTCTAACTCGTCATCCCTAACCTCCACGTTCTCAATCATATTAGTGAAGATAAGAGTATCCATACCTGTTAATTCATGAAATTTTGTTTCTAATAGATCCATATGTGCACTAATACTTTCCGTATCTTTCTCCGGCATCTGTAGTAACGCGTCGAGCTCATTGTAGATCTTGGTTATTGATCGCCGTAATACCGCTCTTGATTTCTTTGTCACAGCTATACTCACTTCCATGCTTGAAATACTACGTATGAAACTGTTTATATGATTATATAACTGTCTAATGTCCTGTCACGGTCGCTAAATGTTGGGAATGCACTTCAAAAACGACAAAACACGGGTACAATTCCACAATAATCGAACACATTTATTTTAATACACATATATACATGGAAGCCATCTTGAGAACAACAAAAATGATACCAAACTAACTTGAAGTGTGTTTCTTTGCTTATTTCAAAGCTCTCGTAAACAAATCTCAGGAGTAACAAGAATCAAAGAGGTTACACTAACTGATCTCACACAACACCTTTCCTGTCCCGTCGTCGCCATAAGACCTATCTGAGTCAGTGCGACGTAAAGCAACTTGCAAAAAAAAAATCTTTTTCTTCGGTTGGTCCTCTTGGTCAATTTGCATCTCTCGAGTTTTTGATGTATTTTTGAGTGATTCCTGGCAATTTATTGTCGTTTTTTATTTCGCAGATACATTTCATATTGTCTGTTTTGGCTTTAATCTGGTTTCCATAGAATTCATAGAATTTGTGAGAGGGTCAGGGTTCATTCTTCTGATGTGTCCGTAAACTTTTAATCTGCGTTTTCTAATGTCGCTATAAATATATTATTATTATTATTATTATTATTATTATTATTATTATTATTATTATTATTATTATTATTATTATTATTATTATTATTATTATTATTCCGGGATATATGTGGAACGCAGAGGTGAAAGAAGGTGCCGGGGTGAATGGGTCTAACTACAAAATCAAAGTTAACTTAAAACTGTAACAAAGGTTATATTTTTTTCTCTTTTAAAACAAAACCAACAAGTAACAATGTCACAGGTACCGGTAGCAAAAACAAGTCTAGCAAAGACAAGATTAGTGGTATAAAGAGAACTTGGGCTTCAAGTCCTCACTTAACAATTCCTGAGCTACACACTTAGCTTTACAAAGATCATCATTATATGCAAGGGCAGAACACCCCTCAATACATGGAGCACTTGCTCCCAAGTTTTAACATCAAGCCTCCCAGAGGCACTTTTACAACACTAGAAAAGAGCTGACACGCTCTCAGTTTTTCAAGCCTTTTCAAGGCAATATCACACCTTACAATTATTTGCCATCAAGGCACAACTTACGAAAATGAACCAGGGGTATCTCGTACCCAACCTACAGGGCCTTCGTGTAAAAGAAATAACAGTTAAATAAATGGCCCGAACACAAAATGGAAGGAGGCGAATGCTTGCACTCCTCGATGTGACTTCTTAAAACCTAAAAGGCACTAGGCCGATGACACAGGGGCTATTCCCAAACTATGGAGGTGACTCGTATAAGAATAATTTAAGACATTACAGAAAGGAAGAAAACCAGTTATAAAACGTAGTCACCTCAAACCAATATGAAGGGGAGCTCGAGAGGGTAAATCACTCTTTATCCCCGAATTACAGTTGCAGATTTTTTGAAATTTTCACATTAGCCGGCAGAACTTACATTTTAGAGAAGAAGGTTACAAATTAAAGTTTCTGACCTATCCCTCGGGTTAAACTGCGGAGCTATCAAGAAATAAGGATGTTAAACGGCCATTACCTTGCTGAAGAACTGCTGCCTGATGAAAGAGACACCTCCCGCCTCCTGCTTCACAGGCTCACACTCAATTAGATGTTGATCAAATGGCCAAGAGCCGTGAAAATCCGCAGTTTATAAACCCTCGGGGAATGTTAGAGATCTTTCATGAATAATCAAGCCACACCCTCGTACTTTTATTGGCTAGCGTAAAGTTACACACCAAATCGAAGAAGAAGCCTGTGATAGGCCGAAAATTAATTACAGAAATTAGGGATTGGCTGAATTCAAAACTGGCGGAAAGAAGATATCAATATTGCCGACCCAAAAATGGATGAACATAATTTAGCAAAGAACAAACCTATGAATACAAAATTTCTTCAAATAAAGTTCCTTCACTTCGCACCAGGGTGCATGATCATAGTTCTCCTTGTGCTTTTGGTCTTTTCTAAATTTAAATCTTACATTTGATTTTATTTAATATCCGCTATGGCCAGTTTAGTAGTATGAGCTCTGGTCGTGTTTTGTAGAAAGTCCAAACTTCTTGATAAATGGTAAACAAAACGCGTAGAATTTTATACAGTACTGGAAACTTCACAATCACAAAATTAAGGAGGTGACATGTTCTAAGGAAAAGTTTAAGTAGATCTAGTTCCAAGTTCTGTGTTTCTCCTGTAGAGGAGTTTTAATTGGCGCAAGATTTAAATGTACGGTCCATAAGACCTATCTGTGTCGGTGCGACGTAAAGCCCCTAGCAAAAAAAAAAAAATAAATGTGCGGCGTAGAGGTGTACCGCCCGGAACAATTATTATTATTATTATTATTATTATTATTATTATTATTATTATTATTATTATTTATTTATTTATTTATTTATTTATTTATTTATTTATTTATTTATTTATTTATTTATTTATTTATTTATTTATTTATTTATCCTCCAGGGTTCATTTTTCCCTCGGACTGAGCGAGGGATCCCACCCCCACCACCTCAAGGGCAGTGTCCTGGAGCGTGAGATTTTAAGGGTTACAACTGGGATGGAGGACCAGTACCTCGCTCAGGCGGCCCCACCTGTTATGCTGAACAGGGGCCTTGTGGGGGGATGGGAAGATCTGAAGGAAGCGGCCGTGGCCTGAAGTTAGGTACCATTCCGGCATTTGCCTGGAGGAGAAGAGGGAAACCACGGAAAACCACTTCGAGAACGGCAGAGGTGGGAATCGAACCCTCCTCTACTCAGTTGACCTCCCGAGGATGAGTGGACCACTTTTCAAATTTCGTGGCAGAGCCGGGAATCGAACCCGGGCCTCCGGGGGTGGCAGGTAATCACGCTAACCACTACACCACAGAGTCTTATTATTATTATTATTATTATTATTATTATTATTATTATTATTATTATTATTATTATTATTATTATTATTATTAAGCAATTCCTTGGCCGAATGGTCAGCGTTGAGGCCTCGGTTCAGAGAGTCCCGGTTACGATTCACGGCGGGATAAGAGATTTTAATTCCGTTTGGTTAATTCCTTAGACTCTGGGACTGGATACTGGTCTTGATTCCAACACACTCCTCTTCTTATACAGACAACACATCATACTACCAACCGCCCCAGAAACACGCAATATCGGATTCATCCCTCCGTAGAGGATTGGCGTCAGGAAGGGCATCCGGCCGCAAAACAGGGCCAGTTCCACACACGTTGCACAGTTCGCACCCGCGACCCCAACAGCGTGTGGGGAAAGTGGAGTAAGAAGATCATGTTTAAGAAGTTCTGTACGATGCTACATAGACGGTGGTACAAAATTATTGTTGTAATAATGCGTAGGCCTATACCGTCGTTTTAACAAAATGTAATATGAGTAATTTTTCATGTAACATCTGTAGATCGGTAGAAGAAATTTCTTATGGTATCATTTTACTCTTTAGCCTAAACATGGATGGAAATAAAACTTAACCCTTATGCTAGGATGACCAACTCTCCTGTTTTTAATGGGACTGTCCCTTGTTTTTATATTTTTATTTCTTCGTCCCGTTTTCCCCCATGAATCTCTAACGGGACGCTATATCGCCCCTTTAGATTATTTCTGGTCCCGTTTTATCCCGTTTTTTATTAAAGGCATGATCACAGTAGTTGTAGACTCCTTGAAAGATTTTAAAGTGATATATGCGGAAGGCTCTGGTAATTGTGCTCCAAATAACCGAAAGCTGAAATGGCTTAAAAGTGGTGAATGCATTTAAAGTGCTGCAGGAAGAATACATCCAATACAAAAACCTAGTGCTAGTCGTTTGGGTTTGTCATGACAAATCCAGGAACAAATACAGCAGTGGAAAGAATGTTTTCACTCATAAGTTCCTTGAGATTGAATGAAAAGAACCATTTGATTATCAAGACTGTTAATGCAATGGTAGGGATCAAGACGTTAAGGATATTTCATGCATATAATTTCTTGTGTCTTCGAAAGTTAAAAAATAAATAAAGAGATCATTTCTTGAAATAAATACGTGAAAGATGATCACAAATTGTAGTGCAGTTCTCAGTTCTGTGATTAAGTCCACCGTATTTCTGTAAGTTGTCATGTCATAAGACATATATATGTCAATATTTAGACTTTGTAATACACTTGAGTCCTATATTTTGGAATAAATAACTTCTGAAACACTGTTAAAATGTTAAAAATAACGCTAAAACTCAACACATTTGAGTTCTATATTTCAAACGGCCCGGCTACTTGGCTAAATGCTCAGCGTAGCGTCCTTCGGTTCAGAGGGCCTCGGGTTCGATTCCCAGCTGGGTCGGTGATTTCAACCGCACCTGATCAATTCTGCTAGCTCTAGTTCGTCTTAACACATATCTTCATATACACACAACACAACATGACACAACACACTGTAAACCACAATAGAAACATGCAGTAGTGGATACATCCCTCCACATAGAGTTGGCGTCAGGAAAGGCATTCGGCCGTAAAACTTGGTTAGTTCCATTCAATCCGAAAAAGGCAATTTTTAAAAGAAAAATCGCTGAAGAATGGACAGGGTTAGGATTGGGAAGGTAACAGCCGTTGCCTTAATTAAGATATAGCCCCAGCATTTGCCCTTCCCTGGGGTAGTTTCTAACAAACGTGTTGCGCATTTCCTAAAACGATCCAGTTCTCTCCCTCTTACTTTCATACCTTTGGCATTCTCCGGTTTTTTTCTTCATTACTTCGTAACGGTTTCCTTCAGTAGCTGTAGATATACCTAGCATAGGGTGTATGTGTGCAAAACATATTTCGTTCATGAATTCTCATTTCAGAACAGTTTTAATTCCCAAAAGTCGGATTCGTCTTTCTGCTTCTGATGTCGCAGAAGCAATTAGGAAAACTCTGCAGTCAATTAAATTAGGCTGTTGCTGGGCTTCTTCATACGTAAAATATAGGAACTGAAACTGAACAAATATTGACAGATATAAGCACTGCTCTAGTGAAACCTATCTCAAATTTAAACTGATATCAGTATGAACGACATGACCATCAATGTTTTTACTTGTCCAGTGCATGATATATATCCACTTCCCCTTGAGAATTTGAATGCCGGGCTGAGTGGCTGGCCTTCTGACCCCAACTTGGCAGGTTCGATCCTGGCTTAGTCCGGTGGTATTTGAAGGTGCTCAGATACGTCATCCTCGTGTGGGTAGATTTATTGGCACGTAAAAGAACTCCTGTGGAAATAAATTCTGGCACCTCGGCGTCTCCGAAAACCGTAAAAGTAGTTAGTGGGACGTAAAGCACATTATTATTATTATTATTATTATTATTATTATTATTATTATTATTATTATTATTATTATTATTATTATTATTATTATTATTATTATTATTATTATTATTATTATTATTATTAGGCCTTTGCTGGCAAGATGTATTGTTTACAGTGCACTATGTCTTCTGGTATGGGCTAGAATAAAATTGTTTCTTTCATTGACCTGTCTCAGTCTTATACTTGGCTTTGACAATATGAAAGTGGCTGAGGTATGAGTGACACTAGTAATGTCTTTCTTTATGCAGCCAGTCCCTGCTATGAATGGTGTAGAAATGTCGCTCATAGGGTCGGTTGGTGCATGCGTTTCAGTGGGCTTGGCAGACTGATGTGCAATAGCAATTTCTGGCTCAGTGAGGAAAGCAACGGGAAACTACCTCACTCCTTATTTCCCTAGTATGCCTCTTCAGTGACACCTAGGCCATCTATGACAGCTAATGGTGAACCTGTTGAGGATCCAACCAGCCTTCGGGCTGAATGCCCAACATACATTATTATTATTATTATTATTATTATTATTATTATTATTATTATTATTATTATTATTATTATTATTATTATTATTATTATTATTATTAGAATTTGAATGCGAGGTCCATTAACTGGCGTAACAAATTCTTCAGTTTCTCTATAGAGCTCATCTGGTTTTATCAGCACCACGTCTAGGATATTTTCCATCTAGTTGGTTCCTTCACTTTCTCATTCAGCTATCCTTCACAAATTAACTTATGGACCACCGGCAGTGAAGCTGATTATTTTACTAAAGGTCTACATGTGATGATTTACTTCAAGTTGTATTATCTTGTGTTTGATGGAACGTTAAAACGATAAATCAATAAATATGCACCCTTTTCTTTCAATCTTTCCAGACCAAGGCGTTTGTAAACAAATGAACCACACGCTTGCTTTCATTCTTAATTTTAAAAATTACCCCCTGTGATTGGGGGAAGCAGACGAAGAATACACCCACGGTATCCTCTGCCTGTCGTAAGAGACGACTAAAAGGGGCGACCAAGGGATGATCAAATAGAAGCATGAAACTATTTGTGAT
Organism: Anabrus simplex; assembly: GCF_040414725.1. NCBI lineage: Eukaryota > Metazoa > Arthropoda > Insecta > Orthoptera > Tettigoniidae > Anabrus > Anabrus simplex. The sequence continues at coordinate 806,479,047 of NC_090266.1, forward strand.
TAGTACCACCACGCGGGGAACACCATGGGTCGCCTTTACCTGCGCGTAGTACCACTATGTTGGGTACCAAATAGGTTTGTAATTAGTAGCAAACGTGGGCACGACGGCTTTTACAATACCTGTGATTAGTAGTACTATACGAGCGACACCATGGGATGAAGGAACCCATGGTTCTGGCTTGCCTATGATTAGTACCCCCTATATGTGGAACACCGTGGGATAGTACGAGTCCCTGTGGTTAGTAAATTTAGGTGATGAACACCACAGGTTTGCGTTGCCTGTCAAGGGTCCCGCAATGTGCGAACCACATTAGGTCTGTAATACATGTGCGAATTTCATTACCTGTGAGTCGTACCATAATGTATGGAATACCGCGAGTCTACGCTACTCTTGATTAGTGCCGCAACATGGGAAATGCCATGGTTCTACTTTTCTGGCGATAAATACCATTATGAGGGCCGATGACCTGGATTTTGGACCCGTTTCGAGAACTAGCATATTCTAATAGATTCAGCATCGTGCTTATAGAAGCAGTCCCTTGGTCCGTACTACTATTGTTTTGTGCTAGCTTCTGTGCATGTGAGGCACTGTGGGTCGGATCCACTGATCGTTTTAACTTCATATCAATCCATCCATTCATTCTTCGTCCTCACGCTTTGAATTCTGGTCAGTGGAGGATTTTGGACTTTTAATTTGTCATCTCGTTTTGTCTAATTTCGTACCATTAGGGGCCGATGACCTCGATGTTAGGTCCCTTTAAACAACAAACATCAATCAATCAATTTTAAAAATTAAAACAGAATGTTTATTCATGCACATTCCCAGTTAATTATTTGCGTCATCAACCTGAAAGTTAATTATTTTATTTATTAATTTAATAAGTAAATCAAGAGTAGTTTACAGTTTCTATATCGTTTACGTGTTCATTTTTAACATGGGCTTTCTTGTGCTTATTTTAAGCATTTTTTACTTTGACATGGTGAAGTGATGTAAATCATTATTTCTCCTTCAATTACTTTAACCTGAATTTCATGAACGTTATGCTTTAATAGTGAGCACATTTGACTTCATCAAATGTTGGCTGGTAGTTACCGATTGATCCAAGTTAAATATTGGAGGTCGTGTCGTCTCAGTTAAGGGTCCATACAGTAGTCTGCTTGTCTCGTACCCTGCGTTGAATTTAATCAGTGGACAACTTTACATTGAAAAAATATTTGGAGATCGATTCCGAGAAACCAAACTTTCACGACCGAACAACTTCATCGACAGCTGAACTTGAAATCGAATTTTAGTTTTCAGGTTTATTATTATTATTATTATTATTATTATTATTATTATTATTTACTGTAAAACCTTACATACGTCTTCGTTGTTCAACCAGTGCATTTAAGGGAAGGCTCCATTGCAAGTTTGTTTGTTATTTCTGTTTTATTTAGGACGTTGGAACTTAGTTGTCAACAATAACTTTTTAGTCGCTGTCTAATAGCGTGTGTTACTGTAGTGCATGTTATACTGTATTTGAAATTTAGTGGACTAGAATTGAGAGGGCGACAGTAATGGCCTTGATAAATGCATTATTGCAGAGTTGGGTAATTTGAGGATAGCAGATGATTTGAATCCATCACATCCCTCTTCTGAGTATGGAAATACACAGCTAATGACAGTAAGCGCCTCAGTGCGTTGAGCTAGCTTAACGGTCATTAGAAGTTTATCCACCTACGATCACAATACTATGGTTGCAATCGAACAGCCTTGACCTGCTGCGTCGTGACACCACGCAAACAAAAGCCAGCATTCCAGAAAATAAAAATAAAAGAGAACAAAAACAAAAGTAACACGAAAGAGCATTACGATGGGAAATCCCCACAACCAATAATATACCAACAGCGGATGAACTTCATGTTACATTAGTCGACCCTGTCCCGTACTGAGTTCGGTAGGTAGAAGAGGTTGAACGTTTAGCAGAAGTGTAGGAATTGGATAACATCAAGAATAAGGTAGATAATAATAATAATAATAATAATAATAATAATAATAATAATAATAATAATAATAATAATAATAATAATAATAATAATAAAATCTTCGGTAAATAAAATTACTGTTTTACGTAAGAATGTGATAAAAGAAATCTTCATTTTGTAATTTCATTTTTAACCAGTGACGTGCGGTGACCCTTGACACAGATGAAGCAGAAGCACTGGGTTCAAATAACAAGTAATAAGTTGAAAATAAGAGCTCTTTATAACATATCCATTATACAGCATAATCAAGTAATATTTTTAAGACATCAGTTCTGGACGTCAGAGGTAAACTATCGTAAGTGCAAAAACTACCTATGGTTTTGAGGTTCTTATCGGATGTGGCTTGTTTTGATGGTGCCTTCTTAGGGGTACCGGTGCACTATTGAATGTGTGTTTGTGTGTCGCAGGAATGAAGATTAATTTATTCTATCGTATGTGCAAAAAGAACCGGGCGTAAACACTAGTACCGGTAGTTGATCAACTGATCATACAATAGCTAATAATTATGCCGCATGCCACACTCCTCATCGTATTGGCTCTTACGCTAGTTTACCTCTGTCAGTGATACCATTACTTCGGTGGCATTATCCGTACCGGTACTTAGAGTACCGGTAGTAAGTACCGGTACGGTAGTGTATGATTGAGAGTTTTGTTTTTTAGACCAGCCCTTTACGACAAGGAACCGAATAATAAAATGAATTCTGTTACTGGCAGAATCGTGGATTTGGCACTCTTATTTGCATAGGTAAGGAGATGTATGAGAATAAAATTGTAAAATATTATTCTTTATAATGCAAACAGATAAAGCTCAATAATGGATATTCCCGAATTCAAAACAATAACGAACAGGGCACCTTACCGCCAGTCGTCGGTGCTAATATCGTCGTCATATTCGTAGAGCGTAGCGTATTTATGCAGACGTAGCTTATCCTACTGACGTAAATCATTGTTTAGAATATACTGAACTGGCTCAATTGGATTGCTTCCCATACGATCAGTCAAAGGTATGTCCCTACAATTCATAGCACAGTACGTCGTTTATATCCAGCTGAATTTGTTAGATTTGCCATAGGCCTAATATTGTTATTTTGCTAGTAAATTAAATTGCGAATGAAGTCGTAAATGAACTGGATGTCGAGAACGTGCCCTAACAGTATGACTATATTACTGATGGGCTCGATACCGTATGTTACTAGCGAATGAGGAATCCAAGGTTTGCAATTTTCATTGTTCATTTTGGTTAGACGATTGACATAAATTTACGTTAAATGTTAACAAATGCCCTAGACTGAAACGCATATTCCGTTATTTACACCAAGAAGCCGGAGGTGAGTGCGTCACAACAGTGAATGGAAATGTAGGTAACGCAAGGAAAAGACGCCGAACAGTGCCGGAGTAAAAATAAAAAACAGGCAAATTAGTTCCGGAACTTAAGCTACAGGCTGATAACTGCGGTCAGAAAAGTAACTTTCGCATGATTGTCATATTTCTTTAATACTAAAGTACCGGTATGTTCCTAATCGCAAAGCGATCGACGTATTGAAGGGACACATTCATAGGGAGGTAGACAGTGTCCATACTGTTATTGAACAATACTAAAAGGAAATTGTGCTCAAATACCATCATTGTGACACCTTGGAATTGGCAACAATTTATTCACTAATGCCACTTCAAGTGTATGACATGCAAATATATGACTTAAAAGATTTTGAAAGTCTTTTCCGAGGACCATCACCACCTTTGTTTAAGCAAACAACCAGAAGTCCCATCATCAGAAAAATTCAGGTTAACCAAGTTGTAGGCCTACATTTTCAAGTACAGGCATAGAATTCAGGTTCCCTGTGCTATAAAACTTCACTCGAGGATGAATTTCACGAGACCTGAAGGACATTTTGCTATACGAAACACAGTCAGGTGCATAGTTCCACGAAAAGTCCTCAGGTGGGTGCCTCAATGCTTTCATTATTTCTACCAGAGCATCCCATAGGCAGTGTCAAGATGAGCTGAGAAAGAACTAGAAGACATTGTCTGATAAGTGAATTATAGCCTACTTCTTGTATATTTTGCAATTTATTTGCTATGTTGAAATACAACATTGTGATGTTCATGTTCACCTCCTTCATAGAATTAACCTGAGTAATAAAGATGAATACTTAAATAAACAAAGAAGTGGAAAATAAATGGAAAGCAGACAATTTTTAACCCTTTGACTTGTTGTTAGTGTAAATGAAGACATGTTCAAATATATATTTCTGAAAGGTAAACTAATGTACGTACTACCCCCACTCTACCACTAAACAAAAATATTCACAATGACAACATTGACGTAGAACACTGGCGTAGTTTCCTGAAACTAGAGGGAACATCAGCCGTTGTTTTATGTAAGGTACAAACAGTTTAAAAACTTACGTCAAAATGTTAAATTAATGTAGCAACAAAGAATCTACTAGCAAGGCTCAGTAAGGCCATACATAATTCTCCATATTTGTACTGCTCGAATGAAAGAAAAACACTTAGGATTGTGATGCGCGGGGACATTTCCCTGTAGAGGCCTCAGTATTGGGAATATAACCGTGTGTTGACAAATGTCAAGAGATGAGGAAAAGGGCAATTAGCAAGGCATTACTCAGCAGGGGGCCGGAACGTGACCACAGAGATAACGTGGGCCACGGCCAGAAACAGTTGCAAGCTCAGAACATTGTGTCAGCTTTTGCACAGCGGTTCCAGGAAACAACAATATCCTAAGGATCCTGGGGTTGTACCTCAGTTGAGAGATGTGCTTTGTTTAAGTTGCAGAGTTGGAAAGACTGTGACAAGATTGTGAACTGCACATTAGTTCCTCATTTTGTGCCATATAAGTAACTTTTTTGAAGATGGACCATTTTGTCATAAACAAGCCAAAACTATGTGCATCCTCAGTAAGTTATTAAAAAGTTTTTAAAATTCTAACAGTAGCAAGTCAGATCGTTGATGCATGCCTAAGTTCTATAGGTAGGCCTATATATTTTGTCAAATGCCCGGGGACTGATTGGAACCTCAGACGGCACCATCAAAAGTCCGGGTAACTATTTTGTAATTAGCGGGCGTGATAACTCAGTTCCAATCGTTCTACGTATCTTCTCATCAAGACGGCTGAAGCATGAATCGCAGTCAATGCATGAAACATTTTTAAAATGGGAAGTCACGTTCTATTGATTCGGATTCTACTTAAGACACTAGATCCTGTCCCTTACCTTTTTCTTTAGTACTTTTGAGCCATAACCACATCATTTATTGTGGTGTATTTTGAGTATCCAACCATTCTTCGGGCCTACCTTGTACCTTAAATGGTGAGTGGATGCAGTGACGTACCCATAAAATAATTTCAGTCCAGGCCAGTAGGGTGGATACAACTTTTCCTTGGAAGGCGTTGTGAAAAGATTTATTATTTTTTATTTGGAATTTGCTTACGTTGCTCCGTAAGTCTTACAGCGACGATGGGAAAGGAAAGGGCTAGGAGTGGGAAGGAAGTGGCCATGGCCTTAATTAAGGTACAGCCCCAGCATTTGTATGGTGTGAAAATGGGAAACCACGGAAAACCATCTTTAGGGCTGCCGACAGTGGGGTTCGAGCCCACTATCTAGACAAACATCTAGGATGTCATGTGACGTGATGTGATGTGATGTGATGTGATGTGATGTGATCACCTCAGCTTAGGCATAATATGGAGTTTGAGTGATAGGCCTTCAAACCCTGTACAATTAGTACTGTGTCTGTTTTTCAACTTCAAACTTATGTCCTAAAATGTAGCTATTTTTGACTTCTACTCTTTAGCCCTGGCACACGAAGGTATAATAACTTACAAGGGAGATGTTCAATAAATTTCCAATTTCTTTGAAATCATTTAGGAAAAGGCTAGAAAAACAACAGATAGGGAATCTGCCACCTGGGCGACTGCCCTAAATACAGATCAGTATTGATTGATTCATACTCAGGATTGCTACCCGTAGATATTTCTTGACAGATGCAATATTTTTACATCTGCCTCTTGGCACAGGCAAGAGCAAAATGTATCTTCCACTGGAGTCTCGGTATCATTTATGCATGTGACAGTATGGAAGGCACTGAGGTATAAGTGGTTTGAATGGTTTGAATGGTTTGAATCGTATCTTAAAAATCGCCTGCAGATTGTTAAAATAAGGAATCATTTTTCTGCACCTATTATTGTTACCAGTGGTGTTCCTCAAGGGTTTCACCTTGTGCCCTTACTTTTTACTCTCTACATAAATGACATTAAAAATATACTTAAGAATTCTGAATTGCTTTTGTTTGCTGACGATGCAAAATTTTTTATGCAAATTAATTGTCCACTTGATTGTTTAAAACTCCAAGAAGATTTACATCATCTGGAAAAGTACTGTATTCAAAATGGGTTGAAACTTAATCATGAGAAATGTAAAATAATATTGTTTTTTAAAAACAAGAAGAAAATATAATTTCAGTACAAATTTAGTAATAACAACGTTCTAACTCCTGTTTCACAAGTTAATGACCTTGGTGTTTTATTCAGTTATAACCTATCGTTTAATGAACATATTGAAAATATTGGTAAGAAAGCATTTCAAAGATTGGGTTGCATTACTAGATATTCTAGAGAATTTTCGAACTTAGCTACCTATCGATTACTGTATGTGTCTATGGTACGCCCTATGCTAGAATACTGTACACCTGTTTGGAACCCTTCTTATCAGATCTATCCATAGATTAGATTCAGTACAATATAAATTTCTTCATTTATATTCATTTAGAGCAGGATTCTCATATGATAATGTTGATTATACATCCTTACAGCAGTCCTTAAATATCCATAGCCTGTCACAACGCTGTGAATTATTGTATACACTCTTCATTTTTAAATTGCTTCATTCCTTGGTGAATTGTCCACAACTCCTTGCAAAAATTAACGTACATGTACCAGACAGACGCACAAGGTTCAAGAATACATTGTCTACAAATTGGCATAGAACTAACTACGCATTCAATGGGCCAATTGAACGAATGTCAAGATCTCTAAACAAAGTGGATATTGATATATTTAACTGCTCATTGTCAAAATTGAGAAATCACTTACATAATCTCCAGAATTGACTATTACTTTCCTGCAATTACTTGTAATATAACCTGTGTATATATCTGTACATATTTTTCTACTTATACTCCCTTGAACTTTCTTTTTAGTGTGTTTTGTTTTGTTTATTCTTCTCTCCTGTTATGTAAAATGGTATTACCATTAATAAAGTATTAATTAACTAGGAAGTAAATTACGAGTAAAACTTACAGTAATGCTTACGAGTAAAAGTTACTAAATAAGTATTTGTTACAAGCAATTTGATTACGTTTACTCAATTACTTCCCAACTCTCCTTTCAGCATATGTGCCCCTTTGTACAGAAAGGGACCCAAAGTAGGTAAAGGAAATTTTACAGCAGAGTTGAACAAAGGTGTTTGAGGTGTAAAAATTGGATTTATATGTTTTGAATTCTTGTGCTACCTACAGGTCATCTTAACAAACCAAGTTATGCTGCGGTATGAATCCTCACCACTTTTGATGTCATGAAACCTTCATTCAATTTTGATAAAAATAGTGAAAGATATAACTGCATTTTTCTCAAAATACAGTTTTCTTAATAGCAACAGTCAAAAAAAAAAAAATATATATATATATATATATATATATATATATATATAATTCCTATTTTGTCTGTCATTCACAGCCAGATTAAGAAAACAAATGTTTCAACAGCTGAAATTGGTACCAGTTGTAATTTATTATGCCTATTTACAAGAAAAATAAAATGATCCTCTCATGGCCATGACTTTTGTACATTTTAAAAGAAAAACATGTTCCTATCAACAAAGTTATTGTCTCATATTCACCACGATGACTTACCATAGGTGTTGTTGTTGTTGTTGTTTGAGTCATCAGTCCATAGACTGGTTTGATGCAGTTCTCCATACCACCCTATCCTGTGCTAACCTTTTCATTTCTACGTAACTATTGCATCCTACATCTGCTCTAATCTGCTTGTCATATTCATAACTTGGTCTACCCCTACCGTTCTTACCACCAACACTTTCTTCAAAAACCAGCTGAACAAGTCCTGGGTGTCTTAAGATGTGTCCTATCATTCTATCTCTTCTTCTCATCAAATTTAGCTAAATCGATCTCCTCTCGCCAATTTGATTCAGTATCTCTTCATTCCTGACCCGATCTATCCATCTCACCTTCAGCATCCTTCTGTAACACCACGTTTCAAAAGCTTCTATTCTCTTTCTTTCTGAGCTAGTTATCGTCCATGTTTCACTTCCGTACAATGCCACTCTCCACACGAAAGTCTTCAAAAACATCTTTCTAATTCCAATATCAATGTTTGAAGTGTGCAAATTTCTTTTCTTAAGAAAGCTCTTCCTTGCTTGTGCTAATCTGCATTTTATGTCCTCCTTACTTCTGCCATCATTAGTTATTTTACTACCCAAGTAACAATATTCATTTGCTTCCTTTAAGACTTCATTTCCTAATTTAATATTTCCTGCATCACCTGCCTTTGTTCGACTGCACTCCATTACTTTAGTTTTGGACTTATTTATTTCCATCTTGTACTCCTTACCCAAGACTTCGTCCATACCATTCAGCAGCTTCTCAAGATCTTCTGCAGTCTCAGATAAAATAACAATATCATCGGCAAATCTCAAGGTTTTGATTTCCTCTCCTTGGATTGTGATCCCCTTTCCAAATTCCTCTTTGATTTCCTTTACTGCCTGTTCTATGTAAACATTGAAAAGGAGGGGGGACAAACTGCAGCCTTGCCTCACTCCTTTCTGGATTACTGCCATAGGTATACAGCTATATCTATCGGCATAAGGTCGAACTATGTACATCCTTACTTGTGTTGCCTTCCACAGAATTTTTGAAAAAACGGGAATGTTTGAGACTGATATGGGTTACAAGAACACTGCAATGATAACCATCATACTTGAAATGTTCAGTGAAAAGTACTATCTTTCAGGGAAATGAATGAACTTTTTTTTTTTTTTTTTCCATTCTGAGGTATAAAAATACATTATCGATAAGCACAATATAGATTGGCCCACCTGCTGGCCATGGTTGTTAACATGTGAAGTCTCTCTATCTGACACCGTAGTTCACTGGTTTGAGCCCTATTCATTGAAAATATTTTTACCATCAGAATGCTGGCCAGCAGGTGGTGGTGGTGGTGGTATCCAATTTTTAATCGCTAGAATGCATGCCAAAAGCTTGGAGTAAATTCCAAACCTCTCCACAGTGCTCGTATGGAGTGAGGCTATGTGCCAGGACTGGGCTTCATCCTCTCCTTTCCTACTATCATATATCACGTGACAATAAATAGAGGGATTTATTTACACTTCACACTTTAGAATATACAGTACATGTTTCAAGAAATATGTTAATTCTCTTCTTCAGCAATATAGGTTAAAATTCATATATTACATTAAGACCTAATGAAAGGAGGGGAGGTACTAAGAAAATGCTTGTGTGCTTGTTGTTTGAAGGGGCCTATCATCTGGGTCATCGGCCCATCTAAGAAAATTAAAACTGTGACATGTACGATATGACATATTAAAAATTGATGTAGACCTATAATGGCATGAAAGTAAAGTCCATCTTGTCATCTCCATATAAACACGACATTAGGGGTATGTATGTGCAGATAAAATTTTGATCACTGTTGCAATACGGCATATAATGTGTCCTCATTAATCCATTACTCCCTTATCGAAAACAGATTGGATTATATATTATAAAACAAGTGGATGTGCAAGGCTGACTTGAGACTGTCAGAGGGATATAAAGGCAACTGAAGTTGAGATAAAAATGTTTAATACATAGTATTGACTAGGCGGATTATCAATCTCTCTATTTACTGTGATTAAGTCAATACAGACCCAATACTGGCCATTATGGAAAGATTAATAATTAACATACGTCATTCATTCAATCTCATTAATTCCTCTGATGAGGTTGACATCAAAAAGGGCATCCAGTCATAAAATCTCGCTGCAAAGATTCGTCTTACTTAATACCTGACCCCGTAGAGAAGCAGGACGAGGGTTGGGCCAGTGGCGTATCCTGGAATCTCCACTGAGGCATGCAACTAGTAACCATGCAGTTAACACAATGTATTAAGTAAATTTCAATTCTACTCACCCTAATTACATGTAGGTGAACTTGAGCCAAACAGTTTTACTGTAAGTTTCTTGATTGAACGTGCGTACACAATTCTTGTTTTCTGTTTTTAAATTGACGAGGGTCCGCCTCTGTGGTGTAGTAGTTAGTGTAATTAGCTGCCACCCCCGGAGGCCCGGGTTCGCTTCCAGGCTCTGCCACGAAATTTGAAAAGTGGTACGAGGGCTGGAACGGGGTCCACTCAGCCTCGGGAGGTCAACTGAGTAGAGGTGGGTTCGATTCCCACCTCAGCCATCCTCGAAGTGGTTTTCCGTGGTTTCCCACTTCTCCTCTAGGCAAATGCCGCGATGGTACCTAACTTCAGGCCACGGCCGCTTCTTTCCCTCTTCCTTGTCTATCCCTTCCAATCTTCCCATCCCCGCAAGGCCCCTGTTCAGCATAGCAGGTGAGGCAGCCTGGGCGAGGTACTGGTCATCCTCCTCAGTTGTATCCCCCGACCCAGAGTCTGAAGCTCCAGGACACTGGCCTTGAGGCGGAAGAGGAGGGATCCCTCGCTGAGTCCGAGGGAAAAGCCAACCCTGGAGGGGAAGAAGAAGAAGAAGAAATAATTTACGAGGGAAGGTAGAGGTCTCGCGGCTTTAACTACTTGCATCTTTTCATCAAACGAACGGCCAGTAAATGGCTTTTCAAACTGATTTATAATTATATCCGTTTTAGACTCATCCATCGTTAATACCACATGTGCGCAAAATATAATAAAACACCGAAAACGACGAATAGCACAGGAACAGCACACACAGAATGAACTCACTAATCAGCAAAACACACAATGAATTAACTCACTAGTTAGCCACAACTCAAGCACTGGAGGTAAGTCACCCCAGTGGCATTGGTCAGTTTCGTCACGTTGGGTTCTCGCTGGGGGGTAATCTGTGTGTCCCGTTCGCTGTAAACATGTCTACTTCTCCAAGTTGCTAACAGATGGCAGAGGGTAGCACGGGTATGGGGTGACAAATTCTGACCAAGTTTCAATTGCAGCGAAATCTTTCGGAGGGTTTCAGAACTACGTCTGCCACTGAATGCAATTTTAAGATCGAATGCCTTACGTCCGTAACTCCTACATTTGCTATCTCTTTCTTCCGAGAGTGGAGTAGACGGCGAGACTACACCAGCACCACACGTAATCAAGCAATGGAACTAGTACAGTTGCGCGGACCTTTTGAACTTCTGAGAGATGAAATTGTTAATATTTGACCTGAAACAACCTAAAATCGTAAATCAGACAGTTCTTTTCTTATCATAACGCATGCAATGAATGCTTTGCATTCAAGGAGAATACGCCCCTGGGTTGGGCATACAAGCATGAGATAGAACACCCTCTGCTGAGTTTGAGGAATGATCTCTTAACAAATGGTTATCTTGGATGCTTCATTGTAGACATTTCTATGTTAGAGATAAGATTCAGTTGAGATGGAATTTTGTGTGCTTTCTCGACAAAATCCCTCTCATTCAACGAGCTGAGATTGTCATTTTGTTGCACATAACATTGTTGTCTATTGTCATAAGACTGAACCAAGTTCTACTCTCTTCTTTGAAGTTTTCATGCACTGAATGCGATAACAATAACAATCATTCATGCCTCTCATTCAGTGCAGTGAGGTTGTCATTTTGGAGCATCATCAAATGGCATTAGACTGAGCCAAGTCCTGCTGCCTGCTTTGATGTGTTTGCATTACAGAGAGCAGTATTAGCAAATGACAATAATTCAGTATTCAATATATTTGTATTCTGTGAATTTAAGTGCTTGGGTAGTAGACATTGTCTCCATTGCTTGCACTATAATGGCAGATATAATGAGTGAAATAGAATCTCATGTTTATTTATTGCAAAATCATGTTAATTATTTGTTTTGTGATATTGTCTCCAGAGAAACATATTACAGGCCACGAAATGCTTTTCACTGGAGCTTGGAGGTTTGGACTTTGTTTAACCAGCTACATCCACACTTAGAGGAAATGTCAAAACATTGATTATGTGATGCATTGTATACCGTATGTGTTTATCATGATGGCTTCAACATTAACAGTTATGCTAGTTTAAATACTAATACTTTGTTGGTACAACAGAAGGATTTTATATTTAGGCAGGTCCTGACTCCTGTTCCAGTGTTTATCACTGTGTAGATCATTTGCATAATATAATTCATTGTGAAGTTTATGCCATCGGTTTTGCTGCAACCGCCACTTCATCAAAAATCCGTCAGGAGAAACTTGTGACCATAAAGGCATGAGTTCTCACCTGAAAGAATTTTCGATCATCAAGGGCTGTATGAATTTTGTGTGTTAAATCAAGAAATTTTAATTGAGTCCACCATCCAACATACTAAAACCCCACGAGGGAGATGAAAAACATAAACAAAGGCAAAAGTGGCAAAGGTAGTAAATATACAGTTACAAACAACTGAAGCTAAAATGATACATTTAGAGAAAAAGGAATTGAGAAAAAGTAAATCACAGGAAATAGGGAGTAATGACTCTCAATTTGCAGACCTCTATGTCTAACATAAGAATGACAGAAGACACAGAGTAAATGAGGCAGGTTAAGTTAATCATATGGGATGAGGCTCTTTCAGCAGTAGGTCAGCTACTTATAATGAACAACAAATAGCTTTTGCTAGAAAAGTGATCTTGCTTGGTGCAAACCTCAAACAGTACCTAGCAGTAATTCCTCACTGTTACAGAATGGGTGTTATCCAGTCAAGTTTTAAATATTCTACTTTATGGCCAAAAATTAAGATTTATTTTCTCTGAATGGCTTCTAAAACTCAAAAATGGAGAACTAGGCCAAATGGCACTATGGAAATTCAACAAAATTGGATTTCAAAAATATTGTAGAAAATTCACTTGGTTCTTATTTTCATCCAAGTCAGAGTACAATGTTTTATAAGTAGCGATTGTTTTGCTCAAGAAATGAACAATTTAACATTGATTCCATAATGTGCAATGATGTTAATGAGATTAATAAAGCTGATTTGTGCAATGGAACAACATTAAATCCATGAAAGCTAGACAAAAATATCAGTCATGCAGAAATTTAGACAGACTCAGCTTCAGAAGGAAAGTGTTCTCTTCCAAGAACTGGTCAGTCTGACTGTGGTAGAGGTCAAGACTTTTGACCATGAGGTGGGTGCTTTTATTTGAAAGACATGCTAGGAAAAAAGTACAGTATTTCCACTACTCAGAAGATAGGAAAAATTCTTCCTTAAGGATGTCCAAAACACGCAAAACTACCAATTCAGGTTGTTAAGAATATTAAAATAATTCATATCTTCAAATATATATGCAGAAATATGCGAATACCCGTAGAATATCCACTAATCTTCAAAATATGCACATATCGAACCAGCCTACAGGCTAATGACTTGACAGACAAATCCAAGATTGGTATCTCTTTTTGCATGCAGAATATGTAGTAGGCTAAAGACTTTACTTGAATTCTTCTTACAAATTAATTTACTGAAATATTTTTAAATGTGCCAATTGCTACGCAAAAAAAAAAAAGAAAAGAAAAAAAAAAGAGAGAACATTTTGTGTTCGGTAAGATGCATATACCACATAACTGTTCATATTGCTCTGTACTGCTATGTTTAAAAATTAGTAGCAATGCACATACTGCATGGTAAATAGTGGCCATATTGTGTAGTAATTTATCTACAATGAAGTTTATCTTTTCATCCAACTATTAGATATTTTTTTAGTAGAATAATTAAAATACTGATATTAAAACTTAAACAGAAAGCTTCACAAGCTAGAGGGACCCTATCAAAAGGGGTATAGGAAGGAACACGTATTAAATGCCAATTAGATTGATGTTATTATCTTTATTAAATACTAGCTGTAGAACCCGGTGTTGCCCGGAGAGATTTTGAAAGTTTACCTTTAAGATTTATATTACCAGTTAGTTATGTGTGAAGTGAATTTTTACAGAATTCCATTTTGAGGTGTTGATTGTTATTTTATGACCTATTGTGGAGTTTTAGAGTTATTTAGATGTGTTAATTTAAAGTTTTAGATTATTTAATTTTCGAGGAAAACTTTGTCCTTGTGGAAGTTTGAATTGAAAAAAAAAAATGATAATTGTGTATTTACCTGTCGCGCTGTGGATATGATGTTCATGATTTCAACTGTCTTTGAGACTGTCGCCAATCAGCCATGCAATCCCAAAACCAGTGGATTCAACTCTAATCTTGGTCATTTTAGACTATTCACTTTTAAGCCCCTCTCAGCCCTCCGTATTAATAGTCTGAATGTGGACTTGATATGTAGAGTGTCACAATTCATCTCAGCAGCACATAAACAATGGATTCAACATTAATATATTAATATTAATATCTGTTATTTTCCATTATTTTTACATGTTATCACCTCCCACTCCTGACCCTCAGCGGAAGTTGGTATGTTTTATCTCCAAAGTATTTTGTTCCGGATGGTAAGTCATATGCTTACCAAGTTTCATTGAGAACTATTCTGGAACATACCCACACATGTCCATAATCTGGGATATTTTTAAATTCATTTTCACCCCTTCTCAACCTCCATACTGATTGCGGCTGAACTATGACTTTACTGGCATCCAGAGTGTCACAGTTCAACTCGGCGACCTCGTAAACAATGTATTCCACATTTACATCAGTCTTTTTTGTTTATTCTTATAGTTAACCCACACCTCTAGGAGGGCTAGGTGTATATTACCCCAACAGTGTATTTTTCAGATAGTAAATTATATGTGTACCAATTTTGTATGAGGGTTATGCTGGAAGAAACACACATACATCCATAATTTTGGTTGTTTTGGACATTTTCTTATCCACCCGTTCTCATATCCATGCCAATGGGAGCTGAACATGGACTTCAACGACATCCGGAGTGTCATTATTCACCTCAGCCAACCCAAAAAGTATGGACTGTCCATTAACTCTCGTGGAGCCAGGAGCCGATCTGGTCAGCCGCTCACCATCAACCGGAAGAGGCCAGAGCTCTGCCTCCACTCTACTACTGTAAAGTGCCAGGCCGTTTTTAGTGCAAATACATGTATTTTAAAATTTGCGTTTATCTACTGGTGTATGGCAAATACCAGCAAGATATTTTCTAAATATTGACTACATAGAATAAACAAATGATTTAGAGTGATATAGAGTATCAAAAACATTTTGTTTATATTATAGTTGTCGATAATGTTTAATTTTAGGAAGAGAAAAACATTTTTGCACTTCCTGTCAATATATCTACTTTGAAAAAAATTACGATACAAAAGAATACATGTAATGATATATAATGTATTTCTAAGTACAATTCTATAGAATAATTAATTTGAACAAGAAAAAAATACAAAAAAAATAATTCAAATATATGTCACTAGTAAAAACAAGACAATTTTACTCACCAATAAAATTTGCATATGTTTATGTGTATCGATGGATGACAAATACTGACAAGAAATTTTCCATGTGTAGACAACATATTATAAAATATAATTCTGAATTATCGAAAATTAAAAAAATAATAGTTAATATTATAGTTTTTGTTTTCTGCAAAAACCTTTTCTTGTTTTCGGTTCTAGTATCTATGTGAAAAAGAATTTTACAATACAACAGAATATACGTAATTAAAATATCTATGGCGCTAAATCACAGATTTGCTTTGGCCTACCAAGCAACTGCTGCTCAGTTCGAAGACCTGCAGTTTACGAGGTGACATATGGTCAGTGAGACAAATCCTCTCAGTCATTATTATTGGTTTTCTAGGCCGGGGTCGCCCTCTCACCCTCAGATATCTTTTTTTTTTTTTTTTTTTGCTAGGGGCTTTACGTCGCACCGACACAGATAGGTCTTATGGCGACGCCCTCAGATATCTCCTCAACTGCAATCACTTAGGGTCACTTAGATTGAGTGGACCTCGAACCAACCCTCAGGCCCAGATAAAAATTCTTGACCTAGTCGGGAATCAAACCCATGACCTCCAGGTGAGAGGCAGGCTTGCTACACTTGGCCTGCAGGGACCGGCATTTACGTAATGATAGAGGACTATGCCACTATAAGGTTTAAGAGAGAGAAAGTGAAAAGTAAATTGAAGTATGATATGGGCAGAGAATCAAACGGAGAGGCATGTTTAGGTCAGAAGTTCCATGAAGGAGACACGAGGTTGAGGATTGTTGTCTGGTTCATTGAGAGAAATTTCCACAAAATGTTCTCCAGAGACATCATCGTCATCATCATCATCATCATCGTTATCACTACTTTCATCTACCACCATATTCACAGTAGCTTTAGTGCCGTTAGAAACAAATAAACATCTCTTTAGATGTGGTGATTCTTGGGGCGTGCCGGGTATAATTTTGTCGCTACTCTCTGAACTAAATTTACTATCGCTTTCCGATAAATCATCCGCGTTTATCTTCGAATTGTTCCAAATACTGCATTAAGTTATCATCATCAATACCTACTGAAAAAATATCACGTGAACTACTTGCTATTTTGCTGTCACAAATCCACTCGCTGCAAGGAGCAATCTCTTACTGACTGGTTAGCGGTATTTGTAAACACAAGAAACAACTCGTGTGAAAGCTAGAAGATCCTCTTCAAACTGCCAAAGCAAGGTTAGGCACACAATAACTTGTAGCCCCTTTAATATAGGTTGTCACAAAAGTATGCAAGTCGCTATTGGTTGCCTCAAAATTATGTATATCACAGAATTTAAGCCGGCTCACACTACCGCCTGGCTCCAAGAGGGTTAATATTTGTCGTTGCCTATTTCACCCCCCTCATTCTGTATTTTTATAATGTAACGTGTTGGCGGGGTAAATAAGTAAATAAATGAGTACAGAACCTGGTAGCATCCTATTTCTAAGATTTATTAACTAAGCACTATAGTTACAGATTTACACTTACACAGATGATAGCCGAGCTTACAACTTACACACATACATGGTTACACACTTACACGATTCGCGCTCTCTCTCTTAGTTTCTCATGTCCCATCTACAATGACACATACACACAGAGTCCCCAATACACTCACTCAGCCACTCGGTCACACTCGTTAGCACTGTCACGGTCCACAGCCTACACGTCAGTCTCGCAGGTCGGGATAGTATCCGCTGTTCACTCAATCCGTCGAACCCCGTTTGCAGTCTACACACATCGTCACCCAGTGTTCCCTTCTTTGCCGCTCCAGAACACCCAAGGTTTTTCTCCAGCAGCCAGCCACAAGGGACGCACACACACACACACACACACACACGACGTCAGGGGAACAGGAACGAGTTCTCGGCTCCAACAGGCAGATAATCCATCAGGGTGCACTCTCCCAGGCCATCACTGACTGCGCTCCAGCGAACTCAATTTCACTCTCACTCACTCTTACTCACTAACTCCGTCTAACTCTCACTGACTGACTGACTGACTGACTCCAAGTTACTCCTCTCCTTATATACCTGCTGTGGGCCTTCCAGAACAGTCTGGATGTTAGATATATCCAGGAACCTCGCGAGATAGAAGACTCCAGATTAATGTTCGAGTAATTTCTGTCGTCCTCTGCTGTGAGACCATGGACGGAGGCGAGAGGGCCGGTCTAGCACCAAGTGTTGCTCGTGAATGGCCCTCTCGAGCGTAAGGGGGTGGGGCCAATATGATGACGCCCCGGGCACGTAGCGACTTGGCATGGTGGACGCTATAACCATTACAATAATTTACCCCTGGCCCTAGGGGTATCCTACCTCCATAGAAATTTTTTTAAGATAGTAAGTCATGTGTGTACCAAGTTTGGTTGAGAGGTATGCTAGAACATACACACAGCAGACTGAATTTGGACTTTAAAAATCCAGAGTGTCACTATTCATCTCAGCGACCCAGAAACCTATGGAATCGACACCATTTTTTATTATATTTATATATGTTATCCCTCACCCCCACCCCAAAGGGGGCTGAACTTCAACTTTTTAAAATCCGCAGTGTCACTATTCATCTCGGCGACCCCGATAACTATGGATTTGACACTATTTTTTATTATTTTTGTATCTCACTGCCCCCTTGCCCCCCACCCCAAAGGGAACTAAACTTGGAAAAAATCCAGAATTTCACTATTCATCTCAGTGACCTGAACACTATGAAATAGACACTACTTTCAGTTATTTTTATACTTCACTACACCCTCGCCCCTCCCCATAACAAAGGTGACTGAACTTGGACTTTAAAAGAATCCGGATTGTCACTATTCATCTCAGCAACCTCAAAAAGTATGAATTCGATCCCATTTATTATTATTTTTATATCTCATTTCCCCCTCGCCCCCAACCCCAAAGGTGGCTGAACTTTGTTTTTTTTTTTTAAATCCAGCTTGTCAGTATTCATCTGAGTGACCCCAAAGAATATGGATTCGACACACTTTTCAATTTTTTTATATCTCACTCCCCCCTTGCCACCAACCCAAAAGGGGGATGAACTTAGACTTCAAAAATTCTGATTGTCACTGTTCATCTCAGCGACCCCGAAAAGTATGGATTCAATCCCATTTCCGATTATTTTTGTATCTCATTTCCCCCCTCGCCCCCCACCCCAAAAGGGGCTGAACTTGGACTCTCAAAATATCCGGAGTGTCACTATTCATCTCAGCGACCCCGCAGAGTATGGATTCAACACTATTTTCGATTATTTTTATATCTGACTCCCCTCGCCACCCCAGCCCTAAGGGTGCTTGGGCTGTCTTACCCCCGTGCTGTTTGACTCCTGATACTAAGTCATAAGTGCACCAAATTTGGTTTAAATTGCTCGTGGTGCAAACCCACCCACATACATACATACATACATTATATATAGATTGGACCTAGCTTCGACCCTGTTATATTGGGTCATCTTCAACCATAATCAAAAACTGGAAAAAATAACATGCAGAGACAATCACCAATAAAATATTACAGTTTGGTATGTCTGAAACTTGTTGACATAACATGTTTAGAAACACTTGAGTCTTAATACACATGTATCCGGAATTTAATGGGGTGGCTTGACCTCATTAGAAACTAGAGTCTTAATATAAAACAGACTGGGCGAGTTGGCCATGTGGTTAGGTGTGTGCAGCTATGAGCTTGCATCCAGGAGGTAGTGGGTTCGAATACCACTGTCGACAGACCTGAAGATGGTTTTCCATGGTTTCCCATTTTCACATGGGGCTGTACCTTAATTAAGGCCACGGCCGCTTCCTTCCTACTTCTAGGCCTTTCCTATCCCATCGTCGCCATAAGACCTATCCGTGTCACTGCAACGTAAAGCAAATTGTAAATATATATATCAAGAATGTGAGAATGTTAAAACTGCACAATTAAAAATGGAGTTAAAATAACACATTAAAACCTGCTTCTTCTGATATTGCATAATTATTATGATGTCCTTTGAAATGTTTTCTAAGTCTTGAATTTATCTTGGTTTTAGATAGTTAACATGTATGTCTGGACATATTTGATCCACAAGTTGTCTTAATGGATAAAGTATACAAGCTAAAAATTTTCTGTAGCGGGCAAAAACGCTAACTTGCATAAGTGGTCTTCCAATCAAATTTTCACTTTATTTTTATTTTCCAGACATTCACTTCATGCCAAATACTGTGGAAAACTGTTCAAATGTTTTAAAACTACATATTAGTAAGGCTCGCTATGTACAACTTGAGGTGGATGCCCAAGTTTCTACACAATCAACACCATTGAAGCTTCCAATCATACGTCCTATATCCTCACTTAATTTTTTTTTTTGTCAGCAAATTAGATGTAAAAATATGCATTTTGAGAGGAATTTTATGCTTCCAAACAGCACAGAAAATTATGAAAGGGAGCAAATATTATAATTTCCTTCTTGCTAGTGGTTAAATGTTTCACTAACACATTGAAGGTTTTCAGCAATGCAAGGATGGGAAAGGAATTGGGAAGGAAGCAGCCATTGCCTTAATTAAGGTATAGCCCCAGCATTTGCCTGGTGTGGAAATGGGAAACCACAGAAAGTCATTTTCAGGGCTGCCGATGGTAGGATTCGAAGAAGGCATTTGCCAAATACAAGCTCACAGCTACGCGACCTTAATCACGTGACCAACTCGCTTGTTAGGGAACGAATATCAACAATGTACAACTTAGAGTGCTCTAACAAAGAACTGATAATATGGAGAAGAAAATTCAGCAGCGAATGCGACAAAAACAATTTCTCTACTATCGTTTTAGGTTTCACCATCTTCCTCACAGACTCAATTGACCTTCTTCCACGTTAAAACACTCCACCAAGAAATATAGGGAAAAACAGCACCAAAGTAGGAATGTAAATACAAAAGGGCATTATTCCCAGTCATTGAACCTGAAGAGAGGAACTTGACCAGGCAGGGGGGGGAGGAAGAGCAAAGATCAATTTGATCTCATTCAGTATAAATTTTATACCCAACATAGAAAAGCTGTTAGAGCAGTCTTAGGTAGTAGAGCAGAGACCTTCATGCTGGAAAAGAATGAAGTACTGCATTTACACACTTGTCAAACCTCTTTTCTACTCCTATCACCAAGCTACACAAAGAATGCACTAGCAATCTCACAGGAGCTGAAAGACTAGAACTAGATGAAACTTGCATTCTGGAGGTTACTAATGAAGAAGAGGCAGCTGCAGCAAAAGCCATTCAAGTAGACATACTTTCATTAATCAACAATGACAAAGTAGTATATGAAATTATTAGCCTTATAACTATCAGAATGATACAAACTGGACGTATACCATCATGCTTCTTACAAGCCAGACCTGCACTGATTCCTAAATCAGGAAACAGTAGTAATACCATCAGCTGGCATCTGATTACAGTTTGTCCAATCCTTTGCCTGATAATTGAAAGAGTTCTTGTTGAGCTTCTCATCATTTCATCACGTCATGAATATCAGGAGGATTTACTAGCTCACCCGAAACTCTCATTAATACTTCAGTCCTGCGATCTATTCTGCAATCCACATAGGCACAGAAAGAGGATGCAATTGTCTTCTTAGATATTAAGTGTAACAGTTCAAGTCCCGTTACAAGATGATAACTGCATTATTATTATTATTATTATTATTATTATTATTATTATTATTATTATTATTATTATTATTATTATTATTATTATTATTATTATTATTATTATTATTTCATCTGTGATATTAGTACTATTGTTATGACTATTACTATTGTTCAATTCAATTCTGCAATGCTTGTCGCTTGCGTCATTGTAGTCAAATTGTTACGTATATGTGTGTGTAGATTAACACTAAAAACATGTACAGTAAGAGTTGCTGTATATCAGATGTGGATGTAGTGTGTGCAATAACTTGTGACATTGTAATATTGCAAAATATTGCTGGAGTAACTGCAGAGTCATTGCTACGTCATCATGAGCATTTAGCGGTGAGCTCACTTTCTTGGAGATACCTAGGGTGCCGCCGGCGGTTTCACCATAGGGTGTAACGATTGTCGCGAGGTGGGAGTAGATCATAGTTATTCTTGGAGATTGCGTTGGTGTGTCAACCAATGTCTATATAAGGTGGCTGTATATTGTAGCGTCAGTCATTAGTTAAACGGAAGGTGAACAGTGAAGAAGTCAAATGGATAAGTGAACAGTCATTGAGTCAACAGGAAGGAGAGGCCTCAGTCGGTCAGTTCAGTTGGATAGGACAGACTTGCAATGAAGTCATATAGAACAGACTTACCAAGAAGTCATCACATGGATACTTATTCGTCAGCGAAACAAAAAAGTTACATCAACAAATTAGGCTTGATACATCTACAGAAAATACCAATTCAAAGGAATACATCGTAATTACACTCAGTGTTGAAGGTACAGTCAAGTGAATCAGTGAGGGATAAATTTTGTGTATAATTGTTAAATGTCCAGTCAAGAAGAATTCAAACTCATACCTAGTTTCTTTCAGTTGCAATGTCATAATTTGATATTTTCATCTGTTTTATTGCAGAAAGACTTACTATTTTTTCTATACAATTTAAAGAATATATTTTGTTCTATGAAATGAATTTATTGTATTATTTCAATGACAGAATTAGATAACCTCAAATTTAATGGGGAAACCGAACGCCAATCTCCTTTTCCCAGAACTTATATGGTATGTTGTCAAAAGTAAGCTTATTACCCCACACCCTTTTGGATTTAGGAAGTGTTTGACAAAATCCGTTATGCCCATCAGGCTGACCAACATCATAGCATCACTGCAAGAAAATAATATGGCAAGAGTTGAGACGAATTATAATAAAACCTGTGTTATCATTCTAAGAAGAGGGGTTATGCAAGGTTTCCCTTATCACCCTCCCTGTACAATATTGCAACAAATTTCATTCTCAATGAGCTCTGCAAGGACAGAATAGTTTCCAAATTTGGTTTATGAGCTGTTACCCAGTTTAAAGCCCCTAATGGTCCTAGGCTTTGCTGATGGCACTGATATCATCACTAAGGACAAAGCACCAGCCAAAGAACTTACCAGAATGGGGATTCAGAACTTCAAAGAAATTGGCCTCACTCTTTACCCTAAAAATGCATATCAATTAAAATCGTCAAAGAAAAGCATACCAATAACAATCTGGAGGTTGACACAAGTGTGATAAACTGATATAACTTGGAAACAATATTCTCTAACCCATGGGTAAATAATGCAAGTATCAAGCTCAAATTATTGTTGTTGTTGTTGTTATTATTATTATTATTATTATTATTATTATTATTATTATTATTATTATTATTATTACTTGTAATGTATGGCTATGAAGTGTTTACATCCATTTACTATTTGTATTATTATAATTATTATGATTATTATTATTATTATTATTATTATTATTATTATTATTATTATTATTATTATTATTATTATTATTATTATTATTATTTACGTAGTTGGATGATCGCATTGTGTGAGGTTATGTCATGAAACATGTACTGTATATAGACATTTATATGAGTTCAGTTAATGTAAGAACCTGTATAACCGAGTGATTTGGCCAGGCGGTTAGGGATGCATGGCTGTGAGCTTGCATCCAGGAGATAGTGGGTTTGAATCCCACTGAAGATGGTTTTCCGTGGTTTCCCATTTTTACACCAGGCAAATGCTGGGGCTATATCTTAATTAAGGCCGTGGCTGCTTCCTTCCAACTCCTAGGCCTTTCCTCTCTCATCGTCGCCATAAGACCTATCTGTGTCAGTGCGACATAAAGCCACTAGCAAAAAAAAAGATCCTGTATATAATTTATTATTACCTTTATATACGATTTGTAATCCACTACAGTATTGTGAAACACACTGTAACATCAAGAATGGCACCAGGTAGACGAGAACTATGGAGAATATTCTGTACATTATATCTATGTACTAAGCACTCTAGAATTTAAGAGAAGGTATTTTGTAACATATCTTTCCAGAAGCCTGGCCAGGCACCTATATAAGGAGGGGATCTTGATGGTAAAGACGAGTTATTGCTTAGTTGGAGTTATGTTTTAACAGGCATTGTACTTGTGACCTCGTGGCTGACATGTTTGTAAACAGTCAGCAGTCAATTGTTTTAAGGTTGTAATCTGTATGTGGCATTTGCTTAGTGATAGGCAGTTGTTAAAATGGTGGTTTGTCGATGCTATCAGAGTGAAGTGTTTTGTTTGCGATGGCAGTAATTACGGTTATGTGTACTTAATTTGCAACTAATTGTGAATAAATCCATGTATGCAAGTTCACAGCATTTTGTGTGTGTCATTGTGGATACATCAAGGTATACCACAACTTTAAGGTAAAATGCACTTCCACTGGTGAAACTGTGAATACTTCAGTGTCAATTTTTTTGATTCAGTTGTCTTCATTCCTTAGAACATTCTTTGCAACCTCAAAAACCTACTAGTATCACTCGTGTCCTCTCCACTTCTTCAACTGGACCAGAAGTTCTGGATAGTAAATGCCTCAGTTTGTCCAACTCTCATATATCCCTTACAAACAACACCAAACAAATCAATACCTGTACCACAAAAATTCTTGGTGGTCACAGATAAAATGATCAAATGTACACTGTAAGAAATACTTTGCTAACCATCTGACATACCCGATGCAATGCTCTGTAGTCCTAGTGGGTTGAGTGGTTCAGATGATTAAGGCGCTTGTTTTTAGAGCCCTAGTTGACAAGTTCGATCTTGGCTCAGTCTGGTGGTATTTGAAGGTGCTCACATAAGTCGACCGAGCTCGATAGCTGCAATCGCTTAAGTGCAGAGTGTATCCAGTATTCGGGAGATAGTGGGTTCGAACCCCACTGTCGGCAGCCCTGAAGATGGTTTTTTTCCCATGGTTTCCCATTTTCACACCAGGCAAATGCTGGGGCTGTACCTTAATTAAGGCCACGGCCGCTTCCTTCCCAGTCCTAGCCCTTTCCTGTCCCATTGTCACCATAAGACATATCTGTGTTGGTGCGACGTAAAGCCAATAGCAAGAGCAAAAAAAAAAAGTCTGCCCCATGTTGGTAGATTTACCATTACATAAATGAACACCTATGGGATATAATTCAAGCACCTTACCATGTCTTTTTTTTTTTTTTGCTAGGAGCTTTACGTCGCACCGACACAGATAGGTCTTATGGCGACGATGGGATGGGAAAGGCCTAGGAGTTGGAAGGAAGCGGCCGTGGCCTTAATTAAGGTACAGCCCCAGCATTTGCCTGGTGTGAAAATGGGAAACCACGGAAAACCATTTTCAGGGCTGCCGATAGTGGGATTCGAACCTACTATCTCCCGGATGCAAGCTCACAGCCGCGCGCCTCTACGCGCACGGCCAACTCGCCCGGTCCTTACCATGTCTGAACACAGTAAAAGTAGTTAGAGGGACGTTAAACAGATCATATTATTATGCTCTATAATCAAGTCTTGAGAACTACATGGGAAGCCTTCCTAAAACAAATAAATACACTTAATGTCTACATATGGCCAGCAACTCTTACACAAGATGACTCAGGAAGAAAATATCCATTGCCTCCAGGAATTGAATGTACCTATTAACACAACAAAGAACCTTTACCACAAGAACATAAACTTCCTTGATGCTGTAAAAGTATGCAGTACTCTGAGAGATGTAGAATG
Organism: Anabrus simplex; assembly: GCF_040414725.1. NCBI lineage: Eukaryota > Metazoa > Arthropoda > Insecta > Orthoptera > Tettigoniidae > Anabrus > Anabrus simplex. The sequence continues at coordinate 806,504,436 of NC_090266.1, forward strand.
TGTTAAATGGTGCAAAGTCCTTCAGAAAAGTAAAGGGGTTACCCTTTTTAAGGAATACACCCAAGCTAACTAGTGGGTTGAAACCACCAAGGACTCTCTACCAGTTAATTGCATGATGGCCTTCAGATGGTAGGCAATGTAGTAGCAGTAAAAGTTATTCCAGGCAGGTCATATGATAGTACCCGTTGTTGACACTGTTACGAGATTGAAACTCTCCTCTGCATCCTAGGACTCTAATTAATGCCAGATCCCAGAGCATTTGTTTCATCCTGGCCAAGAGCTTGAAAGCTTTGGGCGTCAAATCAAATAAAAACAAAATCTCTTTATTTGCAAATGAGGTGTCTACCTCGGTGACAAATGGTACACTAAAATACATTGTCAAGCACTAAATATTAAATTAACAAGAGAAGAAAATTTTCCTATAATACAATATTATACAATTTACGCTAACAATTTTTTCTATTAAACACACAGCTCATCCTTAATAAATTTATGTTGTTTACAAAATTCTACTTGTAATATCTCCTGTACTACTTACAAATATAGTCAACTGATATACAGCATGTGGAATTACTTAAAATGATACTATACAACTGGTATAAGATTAAATTTTACATTGCATTTATTTATTTATTTATTTATTTATTTATTTATTTATTTATTTATTTATTTATTTATTTTTACCCATTCTGGAACCTAAGTAGCATAATGACGTGCTGCGTCTTAACCAGAGCCCCTTTTGCCACCACTTTTCAGAGTTCCTGAAGGGCCTTCACAGCTACCATAGCGGTCCCAGGGCCCTCGAAGTCCCCACTGTACTTCACCCCTACAGGCAGTCCCCTACTTTGGCTGTCCAAACTGCTTAGACCAGGGGATGGAATTAATTTATTCTCACACATTTTTTTATTTACAATAACCTGCACTGGTCAAATGCCCTCTAACACTTCATTTATTTTCTCTGTTGCTGTTTATTCTCTTCTTGAATATCTGTACAGATTTTGGAAAAGGATCAAACACTACCCCTGGTAAACTGTTCCACTCCTTCACACCCTTCCCAATGAATGAAAATTTACCCCAATCACTTCTGCTAAAATTCCTTCTAATTTTATATTTATATCCTGCCGATATAACTATTTTCCAACTGAAGCCTCTCACGGATGTCTCCCCATGCTTCTTCTCTTGTATAGGCTCTATATAATCCTATAAGTCTAGATTTTTCCCTTCTCTTAAAGTTTCCCACCCAAGTTCCTTTAATATTTCTGATTCACTACTCTTTCTCCTGAAATCCCTTGTTACAAATCTTGCTGCTTTCCTCTGCACACTATCTATTTCTTTTATTAGGTATTCTTGGTGAGGATCCCAAACACTGTTTGCATATTCCAATAATGGACGGACCATACTTCAGTAACTTTTTTTATTTTTTTATTCCTTATTGCATCCTTTAAGTAGCCTCATTATGACATGTAATGATCTGTAAGCTTTCCCAACAATGTCATCAACATGACCCTTCCAGTGCAAATTACTTTCAAATCTCACACCTAAGTATTTGCACTTGTCATCTTTTGGGATAACTACCTCATCCAAAGTATATTCAAATTCAGTTTTAAAGCTCCTGTTTGTAAAAGTTGTAACAGTTGATTTGCCTCCATTAACCTTCATATTATTTTCTTCAATCCATTGTTTAATACTTTCAAGGTCCCCTTGTAATTCTGAACAATCCTCAATGTTATTTATTTCCCTATAAACAATTATGTCATCTGTGTACAATCTTATTTTTGATGTTATATTGTTTCCTAAATCATTTGCATATATTAAGAAAAGTAACGGACCAATTATACTGCCCTATGCAATTCCCTTCCAAACTTTCTCTTCCTGCGATACATTATGTCCTACTTTGACTTTCTGAACCCTTGAATTTAGAAATGTCTTTATCCAACGTGTAACCCTTACGTCCAATCCTATTCACTCCAATTACTTTAATAATATTCCATGTTCCACTCTATCAAAGGCTTTGGACAGGTCTATGGCTATGCAATCTAACTGACCTCCTGAATCCAATTCATCTGATATGTCCTGCTGAAATCCCACCAATTGTGCCTCACAAGAAAATTTCTTTCTAAACCCATACTGGCCCCTCATGAACCAATTTTTATCATCACATATCCCTCTGATGTACTTTGATATTAAACTCTCCAGTATTTTACAAACTATACTGGTCAGGCTGATTGGTCTGTAGTTCTCTGGTCTCTTTTTATCACCCTTTCCTTTATAAATTGGTATTATTATAGATTCCTTCCATTCCTTTGGTATTACACTATTATTTATGACGTAGTCAAAGATAAATTTTAAATAAGGCACTACGTACCACACCATTGTCCTTAATATCTTCCCAGTAATTTGATCACTTCCTGCTGCTTTTCCTTGCTGAAGCAGTTGGATTTCTCTGAAAATATCTTCATTTGTGAATGAGAAGCTTCTTGTTTCTCTCTGTGTCTCTTCCTCTCTATCTTCTGTTTTGGTTTCCAACTCCTGACAATCATCTACTGAATCTCTGAATTCCTTACTAAATAGGTTTGTTTTTTCAGTATTTGTTAAATAGTGTTCACCCCTTCTTCCACCATTGTAGGAATTTGGATTCCTTTTCCTTTTTGATGCCTGATATATGAATACAGCTTTTTCCATTTCCCTTTGTGGTCATTACCCTCTTGAAGTATGCCATTCATATAATTCTCTTTTGCTTCCTTTCTCACTCTATTCAGTTTCCTCATTAGCTGTTTTCAAGTTCCTCTACTCTCCCTACCCTCTTTGATTTTCCTGTTTACTATTCTACATTTTCTTTTTAATTTTCTTATTTCCCTTGTATAATAAACAGGGTCTGAGGTCATTTTACCCTTCTTAAGAGGTAAAAATCTCTTCTCTCCTTCCCAAATGATTTCTTTAAATTTAGCCCAAAGTATATCCACATTACTCCCTTCACTTATCCAACAACTGAATTGTGATTTAAGGTAAGTCCCAAATTCATCAACTTTATTTTTTCTGTACGATTTCTTGTCTTGTGTAACCCTCTTATTAAGCCTTTTTGGTACGAGTCGTACATCCATGATTACGCCTTATGGTCTCCTATTCCTTCAATTACCTCAGTTTTATCAACAATTTCCCATGGTTTAACCAAGAATACATCTGATAAGTTATTGAGACGAGTCGGTTCTTGTACTACTTGTGTAAATCCTCCCTCCCAAATTAACTTATTTGCCAGTTTGTGTTCATGGGCTTCACTTGCAGCTCCATTCCATTCAACATCAGGCAAATTTAGATCTCCACCTATTATTACCATATCATTATTATTGTTTTTATGAGTATAATCTATTATTTTATCAAATATTTCCATGTCTCTTTCCTCTCTTCCAGGCCTGTATGTTCCTATAATTCCCATCGCCTTCATATTATCACAGACTAATTTTATCCCTGATATTTCATCCCTTTCATCGGTAAACCATTCATGTGAACAATAAGTTTCCTTCACCAGAATAAACACCCCCTGTCCCTTTTTATCTCCTCGGTCTCTACGATAGACTGTGTACCCATGGTCATCCATGAAGAAGTTACAGCATCTCAACTACTAGCAGTACTTGTCGAATAACATCATTGATTTTGAAGAAAAAACAAAACATGGGTATATAATTCATCCACCTGTCAGGATCGTGGCTGATGTGACACAGCCAGTAGAAATCAACAAAGAGGAAAGGAAAGTCTACAGTCCGTGTATCCTCGACTATCTAGATAAATACCACCTGAAAATCCTGGAAGTTTTGAGGCCTATAGTTGGAGACAGAGGCACAATTACATTTATTTTTGTTTACTTCTGAAAAAGACTCAGAATTACCAAAGATGTCATTCACACCACTGCCTTCACAGCACTAAAAAGATCAGTCAGGATCTTGAGATATCGTTTACATCTTAACTCACTCTAGTGCTGCAAATCAGAAATCTCTTGCTTTGATTTTTATACTTCACCCTAATTCAAAATGGGCATAAGCTATTAATGTATAGACTTTCTGTAGTATTCTCAATCCTTGTGTTCATCTGTGGGGACTGCCTGGCTGAGGCGGTAAAGGCGTGCTCGGTTCACAGGGAAGGAAGTGTGTTAGATTCCCCTCAGGAAGTCGTAAAATTTAAGAAACGAGATTTCCACTTCTGGAGGTGCACATGGCCCTGAGCTTCACTCAGCCTGCACCAAAAATGAGTACCAGATTAATTCCTGGGGGAAAGGCGGCCAGGCGTAGAGCTAACCACTCTACCCCACTCTATGGATAGTGGAAGCCTTTACCTTCCACGCCTCCAGGGGCCTTCATGGCCTGTATGGAGATGACTTTGCTTTTTTGTTGTCATCTGTAATTTCAGGCAGATGAATAAAGAATGATAACAATTTCAATATGGTTTTTTATGGTAAATAAATTAACTTGTTAACATGTCTTAAACAATTTTTGCTCAGCTGGTCTCAGGAATTGACTCCCAGGAGATCAACACTTCATACTTGGTGTTCGTTGTTACAAAGACAACCCACAGTTGGTCACATGTGTAACACATCAAATGTTCTTGTCACAGATGATAGATGCTAAATACAGCTGATTAAAAAACAGTTAAGCATTCTGATGAGAACATTTTGATACATTAATCTTAAAAAATATTCATACAGACAATCAGTACTATTTATAATTTATTACTTAACATGTTTTGCCTTGTTAATTGTTATTGTTTTTATGCCCCACTAAATATTTTTTGGTTTTTGGAGAATTTTGCCTTGTTTGAAGCCTTCCTTAACATCCTGAAAGATGTGCTTGTTTGTTGTTTGCTTGGCTTAGCAGTATCATAACAGGAAAAGTCATTTTCAGTTGTTAAGTAAAAATAAATATTCATATTTACATGTAAGTAATAAGTAGTACTGACTAGCTGTAGGAAAATGAATTTTTATTTGAGATTAATTATGATGATGATGATATATAGTAGATTGAATCTCTACCAGCATGGCAAAACATGATATGTGTATTTACTCTGATTTTACAGGAGTCCAATTTAAAGAGTTGAGCTTAAATTTAAAAATACTTAAAATTAATGAACCAAAAAAATATTGCAACTACTCCTGAGAGAGTTTAATTGAGATATTAGATTCAAAACTATAATTTATAATTATTTAACCAGATCATTGTTACTTGGATTTTTCAAACATATCACCTTTTTTTTCCCATCTCTTTTGAGTGAAATGTAAAACATAACATCAGAAGGTGGCAAAAGTTGACAAAATCTCTATTATACAAATATTAAATCACAGACAATAGAAAATATTTAGATAGCTGAAATAAAGCATAAATTTCACTGTAAGTGTATAAAATATTAAATTCATTCTAGTTAAACTTTCAAAAAATAAGAGTATTAATCTGAGCAAAACACAGACCGTAGAAGTGATTTGATTAATAGCTGAAATAATATTAATTTCATTGCAAGAGTATTAATATTCTAATTTCATTCCAATTCCTTAACTCAAAAATTAAATTTGTTTTTAGGCTTTAACCCGTGAGGGGTGGCGTCAAAATAGTTGCGTGGCAGGTCGCGCACGGTCGATTTGAGCGGGGAGTATAAAATGCCAGTTTTTGAGGCAAAATGCATTGCATTTTTAAGGGAAAACATGTCCATAAAACGAAATACCAGTTTTTCTAGCAAAACGCATTGTATTATTAAAGAAACATATATGCGTGAAACAAAATACTTGTTTTTGTGGCAAAACACATCGTATTATTAAATAAAAGCATATCCATTAAACTAAATACCAGTTTTTGTATCAAAATGTATTGTATTAGTGAAGAGAAATATATCCATGAAACTTGCAAATTACTTCTATACAGACAATGAATACCGCAGACGGCAAACTTCGGGAGTTGTGCACGGTGTAAAGGACCGGGTAATAAGGTAACACCAGGAGTCGCGCATGGTGGAAATGACAGGCTTTTCCAGACAAAGCTTTCCATTGACTGACTGGTGATGGAAGAGGGAACAGCGAACATAAACACGAGTAGGGAACGAGTCTGTTGTAAGGTACAGGAAAGGATGAAGCTTTATACTGTGACACTATTTTGAATTATAATAAAAAATATGTGCACCCGATCTCAAAGACCGTGACGCCACCCCTCGCAGGTTAATGTTAACATTTTTAGTCTCGGACTGCAAAAAAAAAATTAAGAGCATTCAGGTAATAGCTGCAATGTAATATTTCTCTATGAGAGTAAAGCATCTTAAATTAGTTCCAGTTCCTTAACTCAGAAATAATAAATTGGTATTTGAGCTTTAAATTTTAGACTTGTGTAACACTGTTATTGTTCTTGAAAGTCATTTAGTTCATTTCCATCTTCTGGTTACATTCCATAATCACTATCCTCTGATGTTTTGGCATAAATTTGTACAGCTGAGTGTGAAGTCTTCATTGCCCTGTAGAATTCATGAAAGTCTTCATGAATAAGTGTCAGAAAGCTTAATAAATCTCTCTATTTCAGTGCATGTATGGGAAGGGGTGAGTGGGAAGAAAGGGACAAATTCTCCAGAAGAGATGGTCGACCTTTTGACCTTCGTCTGAAGTTCATTGTTTTGAACGGTTCATTATCATCCAAAGAGTATTTAAAGTTCATAACACCAAATTATTTTCTATATCTTATCCACTTGATTTTTAACCACTATATTTTGTTGCCATCAGTATCATTAGTTCTTCTGATCAGCTGACTGACTGCTGAGTATAACTGCGAGAATTATTTGAAATTATCTTTGTTCATTTCTATAACTTGAAATGGTTCCCTTGCCCCTTACTCTTCTGACAAATTGGTACCAATCTCTTGGTAATATAATTGGAACAGAAGTTAATTTCTTTGTTTCCTCAATGCATGCATGATCACTGTCACACCCTAAATGAGTGTAACCTGGCAGCAGGAATTTTCAGTCAATAATTTGCAAGGAAGAAATCTTGGACTCAGAACTTGAATATTTGAACTTGTTGCAAGTCAAATAGAATTACTTATTTCAAATTATATTCTACTGCTGCTTCATTGTCTTCATCCTTCTTCTGATATGTGATATCTGACATTCTTTTGTGTTCTTCAAAATTTTTGACATTGCTATCTTTTTGCTTCCAACACTTTACCTTACTTTCAAAAGAAAAATATCGCAGGTTTTGCATGTACCAACCTTTGGAGCTTTAAATCTGTAGTCAGTCTTCTCAAATATATGTTTAAAAACATTATATGACACATGACTTAAATTTGTTCTTTTTCTAAGAACTTTGAACTAATCATACAGTTTCTCGATAATTAAACAACTAGGGAGAAATACTTTGAGTACATTTCTGCGTGTAAAGACTTCCATGTTTAGGTTACATTTCTATAAACTGTTTTATGTAACTCCTCTTTACAGTATTTTTATTTTTATATCTTGGTTCATGCTCTCCTGAAAGGTCAGATTCAACAAAGCCAGTTGTAAAAGTTTTCTTCCGGATAAAGGTTGTAAATCTGGCTTCTAGATCCAGGGGCGTAGCCAAGGGGGAGGTTACTGGGGGTTATAACCCGTCCCCATGGATTTTTTACAAAAGAAAATAAACAGAAACTGACAATAAACAAGTGAAAGTCAATTCAGTGGGTTGGCTCTTTTGAACATTCACAAAGACATAATTGTAAAATCAACAGATCTCTTGAACCTATTTTCTAAGAAGGCTCAAAAGTTGGATTTTAGATTGTAATCTGAACATACCATTTGGTATAAAACTGTTGACCTTGATCACATTGTTCTTGTTCTGTATTTTAATGTACTGCAATCTGAATATCAATATAATTCAATTGTATCAGTGTCCTTATTTTAACACTTACGCATGCATGCGCGTGCGCACACACACACACACACACACACACACACACACACACACACACACACACACACACACACACACACACACACACACACACACACAAGCATTTTCATTATGTTATATCATCATACTGTAGCTATAAACCCCCTCCCCATCAGCTACTAACACTAGTAAGATATAGCATGAACACATGATAACATTTCTTTGCACACTTTGATTTTTTTATCTCCATTAATTACCAATGAATAACTTATAGTGACCTTTCAATTATGTTCAGTGCCTTATTTTCCTCTGCCCTTCCTTTTGAACATTTTTCTTAGGTACAACTATTCTGTTTGAATGTATGACATATCTTTGCTGCTACTTCAGGAATAGGACATTACCAGAAGATGGCAAAACATGTTATGTCCACTTATCAAATTCTGGCACACCATGAAACTGGAAGATTTCACATAACAAGAAGTGACTTTGTCTAATATGTCTGTTCATTTTTATCCTTGACATACCAACCTTTACCACCCTATAGATCTTCATAATATTAACTATCTTGGCTAAAAATAAGAAAATGGCCAAGAAAAGTGACATATCATGTTTTGCCACCCTCGTATAGGAATATTACATTTTTTCTTTTATGATTCTGCCAGCCAGGCAAACAAACATGCACACTATTTCCAAAAGTTAAAGAAGTTTTTCAACAAGGCAAAACATGTAAGTAATAAGTAGGGCCTTTGTTTTTTGCATTTGCGATAGCACCGACTTTTTAAAAATATTCCCTCAAATGCTTGGGAAACAGTTATCTATTCATAACTTTGTTAACAATTCGAAAATTAGACAGATTTGTTTCGAAAAATAAAACAAAATGTGACAATAACGTGAATATGTCTCAACTTTATCAATTTTATATGCATAATAATGTGAATTCACGGAGTTTGCCTTCTTATAAAGGTTCTTCCCCCACCAGAATAGACCATTATGTCCATCACAGTCTTACAAGGTCAACTTGTTCTGCCACTCCATACACTCGACTAATGCGCGTGCATCATTCTGCCAAGAAGCTGGTCAGCAACATTGTCTTATTGTTTTCTCTCCGTTGTCTGTTATGGCTAGTATTATGCCCAAGGTGAGCTTTAGGCCAAAGGAAAGAGCTCTTAAATTTAAAAATGACGGATTATATGAACCAGATTCAAAATCCATAACGTGTCAATACTGTAACTGTACGATATCTTGGGATAGAAAAGATATGTTTACAAAGCATGTGCAAAGTGAGAAACACCAACGAGTGAAGAGATCATCTACAGCCAATACATCCTCTTGTCGCAAGAGGCAACAGAGTACTGTACAGTGTAATTTTGCTGCAAACAAGAGAGTTATTGCAAGGGATAATTTTGCCAAGAGGACTACAGAGTTTTTTCTTAAAGCAAATATACCACTAGAGAAATTGGATCACTCTGCTATTAAATAATAGATTAATGAATTCATTGAAGGTATGTTCAATAGTTTACAGCCAAAATTACTGTATATTATTATTATTATTATTATTATTATTATTATTATTATTATTATTATTATTATTAGCCTCCGTGGCTCAGGCGGCAGCACGCCATCCTCTCACCGCTGGGTTCCATGGTTCAAATCCCAGTCACTCTACGTGAGATTTTTGCTGGACAAAGCGGAGGCGGGACAGGTTTTTCTCCCGGTACTCTGGTTTTCCCTGTCATAATTCATTCCAGCAACACTCTCCAATATCATTTCAATTAATCTGTCAGTCATTAATCATTGCCCCAGAGGAGTGCAAAAGGCTTCGGCAGCCGGCACAACTCCTATCTTCGTTGCTAGATGGGGGCTTCATTCATTCCATTCCTGACTCAGTCGAATGACTGGAAAGAGGTTGTGGATTTTCATTTTTTAAAATAATAATAATAATAATAATAATAATAATAATAATAATAATAATAATAATAATATTATTATTACTAACTGTCACTTCAGAAACTGAACTTTATAACATTAATTCTTAACATTTTTCAACAGGTGCTGTAAATGTGCTGCAAGTTATATTGTTAAGAGATAAGTATGTTCCACTGCTGAGAGATGAAAGAGATCAACAAGTGAAAGAAGCAGTTTGTGGCCAAAAGGTTATATTACCATGTGACGAAACGACAGATTGGTTGGGTCGATGTGCATTTGTCGTGTTAATTCGCCCTCTGGAACCAAAAATAGAGCAGGAGTTGTATGTTTCTGATGTACATATTCTGGAAGCACCTAATGCAAAAACATGCAGCAGGGCAGTACTTGATTCTGTACAGAAGCACTCCGTTAACTATGACAATATCTTTGGACTGGTAAGCGACAGTGCATGATACATGTCAAAGTGTTTCAGTTCCCTGGGTGCCTTCCTTGGAGAGGATGCAGTTCACATTCAGTGCTAACGAAACTTCATGCAACGGTGGCTGAGGTTTAAGCTGTGTTTCTCAATACGAGAAAGAGGAAACACCTGTATGTTAGATTTTCTCAAAGAAAAGTATCCATCTGCGAATCTTAAACTATTTCCAGTACCAGTGTTGACAGGATGAAATACTTGGTTCGAGGCCGTTTTCTATGTTAAAAAGCATCTTTGTGATATAATTGAGTTTGTGCAGTTATTAGATCTGAACTCTATCAGTAATGCTGGTATCAACTTCATGAAATCGCTGACGAATGGTGAAGTAAGTATAATTTCTGCAGAGGCAACATTCGTCAAGGAACATGCCAATGATTTAGTGGAATACCTCACTGAACTAGAAGGATCTTCATACCCAACAAGTCCTATACATTATAGAGAACTCAGGAAAATATTACAAAATTTTAAAGTAGCAAAAGAAGGGAATTATTATAGTGAAATGGAAGAGAAGCTAAATTGCATCAGAAGTGCCGATGTTCAAGGAAATGTTAGATCAGCTGTCAAAAACACTGCAGCATGAGCATTTACAAAATTGCAGTTACTGATGTTTGAAGACACTGCTAATAAATTGTTTTCAGCACTGGAAGTGTTTAGTCCAGTATTGATCATTAACAGTAACGTTGATTCAGAACTAGTGAATAACGTGAAGTCTATTCCATTCTTTAAAAATGAGAATGATTCAGTGATCACAAAAAGGTACAGTGAACTTGAAGAGCAAACCAATCAAATTATGTTGCAAGATGGAGAAATAAATACTAGGAAAGTTCTGATTAGTTTGCTTAACAGTCATCCTGAGTTTAGTGGCAGAGTTCTCCAGTCAGTGTTGTATCCATGTGCTAATGTTGACTGTGAATGTTTCTTTTCTTGACTTGTGTTGCAACATGAAAGAAGAAAATACAAACATTATGGTAATGTTCTCCTTTGGCATTTAGAAAACACAACATAATGTACTTTTCTTTTATAGTATTATGCTCATTTCAGTTACTGCAAGGTATGGTTGTGGAGACAGATGAACAAAGATCATGATTGATTATATAATCATGAAGAAAGAACACCGGAAGAACCTTTTTAGATGTTACAGCCATGCATGAAGAAGCCTTTGGTGGAGATCATAGAGTTGTGATAGGAAAACTGAAAGTGGAAAAGATTGGAAAACCCCCATTAAGAGGAGAGAAAAGAATTAAAGTATGGAAGTTGAAGGAGAAAAGTATACAAGAAGAATTTTAAAGGGAAATAATACCCTTGGTACCCAGGATGGAGAAGGGTAATGTTGAAGATGAATGGAAAAGATTTAAGGAAGCACTGGTTGGATGTGTAAAAAAGGTATCTGTTAGAACATCAGGAAATGTGAAAGACAAAGAGACACACTGGTGAAATGATAGGGTAAAGATTAAAGTAAAGGAAAAGAAAATGGCATGGAAAGAATGGAAAACATCTAAGACTGAAGAAAGTAGAAAAAAATATGTGGAGGCAAAGAATTTGGCCAAGAAAGTAGTGGAGAAAGAAAAGCTGAGACTTATTCACACAGAAATTGAGAGATAATATGCAGGGCAGCAAGAAATTAAAGTATGGTATCTTAAGAAACAAAAAGAGAGATCGAGTAAACACCAGATTTGTGAAATATGAAAGCGGCATAATATTAATAAAGCCAGAAGAAATAAGAAATAGATGGAGAGTATTTTCAGAAGTTGCTGAACATGAGAACTAATGACTACCATTCAACAGACCACTAGGAAAGGCAATTAGTTGATGAAGAAATGGATAAAGAAATTACAATGAATGAAATTGAAATGGCAGTAAGAAAGATGAAGACTGGAAAAACTGCTGGAATAGATGAAATTTCAGTTGAGATGATAAAGCCAGCTGGAGCTGTAGGCCTACAGTGGACATATTGAGTTCTTGTGATTACCTGGGAGAATAAGGAGGTCCCTGAGGATTGGCAAAAAAGGAATAATCATCCCAATTTTCATGAAAGACAATAAGAAAGTATTGGAGAACTACAGGGAAATTACTCTGATATCCCATGTTACTAATATAATGGAGAGGATACTGGAAAGTAGGATAAGGTTGAGGGTTGAATATCAGATACAGTAAAATCATTTTGGTTTCAGAAGTGGAAGGTCAACAATAGAGCCCATTTTCATTATGAGACAACAAATGGAAAAACAATGGGAGTATGGGAATGATATGGTGATGGCATTCATTGACATTGAAAAGGTATATGACAGTGTCCCCAGGACTAAAGTTTGGGACAGTCTGGTGCGAAAAGGAATTGGACAGGGATTAATAAAAATGATCACGGCAATGCACAAGGAATGTTGTTGTTGCATACAAACACAAGTTGGCAGGACAAGTTGGTTCAAAATCACTAGTGGGCTGAGACAGGGAAGTGTTCTATCACCAATCCTGTTTACAATAGTAATGGTGACATCATGGGAACAACAAAAGCAGCATATGGAGGAGGAGAAATTAATATCATGTTATTTGCAAATGATTTTGTGATTTGGGGAGAAGAGAACATGAATGTTCAAGAAGAGTTGGATGTGCTGAATGGGAAGATCGAAGAATGTGGATTGAAAATAAGTGTAGAAAAGAGTAAAACTCTTGTTATGACTAAAGGGGAGAAAGAAGAGAAAGGTCAGATTAGACTTGCAGGCAAGCCCCTGGAAGCAGTGGAGACATTCAAATACCTGGAGAGTGAATTAATGGAGAATGCTCGACTGGATGCTGAAATTAGTAAGAGGATTCAAGCTGAAAGCTGTTACTATCGTAGTGTAAGAAACATGTTATGGACCGGGCGAGTTGGCCGTGCGCGTAGAGGCGCGCGGCTGTGAGCTTGCATCCGGGAGATAGTAGGTTCGAATCCCACTATCGGCAGCCCTGAAAATGGTTTTCCGTGGTTTCCCATTTTCACACCAGGCAAATGCTGGGGCTGTACCTTAATTAAGGCCACGGCCGCTTCCTTCCAACTCCTAGGCCTTTCCTATCCCATCGTCGCCATAAGACCTATCTGTGTCGGTGCGACGTAAAGCCCCTAGCAAAAAAAAAAAAAAAAAAAAAAACATGTTATGGAACAAAGATGTGCCAGTGGAAGCAAAGGAAACTATGTACAATGTATTGCATACACATAACTACTTATGGAGCAGAAACTTGGACAATGACAAAGAAGGACGAGAGTCGACTTCAGGCAGCCAAAATGAAGTTCTTCAGGAGTGTGATACAGACGAGACAAAATAAGGAATGAGAAAATCCAGGAAGAAATTGGAGTGGAAAAAATGAATGATAGAATAGAGAAGAGCCAACCGATTAAGATGGTTTGGGCACACACAGCGAATGAGTGATGAAAGAATGCCATAAAAGGTGATGGAAATGCAAATACAAGGAAGGAGAGTCCACGGACGACCACGATTGAGTTGGAAGGACACAATCCAACACAGTATTAGAGAAAGAAACCTGGACTGGGACATTGTGTTGGAGGAGGAGTGGTGGAAAGACAGAAGAAAGTGGAGAGGAACCATATTTGCCCCTACCTGGCTACAGCTGGATAATGGGAAATGATAATGATGATGCTCATTTCAGTGAGACTTCACCGGCAGTCATTGTGGTATCAGTGTGGCATTTTCTTTTCTTGCTACTAAGGAGTTCTCCGTGACTTGCGTTGCAACAGGAAAGTCTCCTTTGACAGAAAAAATGTCATTTTTATTCATATCACGTGTTCTTCAGTGATAATTGAATTATAAATATGTGTGTGTTTTAAAAATAAAACTCCATATTGTTCTTAAATAATTTATTTACTTGAAAAAGTATCTTTAAATCACAAAATATGATCATAAAATTATTTAAAATAACGCAAAATTCTAACAAAATAACACAAAATTCTTCAAAAATAACCCCGATTTCCACCAAAAAAACCAAAAAACAAAACAATGCAGGTCCCTAGTAATAAGTTATAAATAGTATTCATTGGCTGCAGGAATATTAACTTTTATTTAAGGAAATTTACCACTAAAAATGATACTGAAATCAACATCATTCTCTGCTACAGTTCTAATTGTTCCACTGAAAAAAAAAAAAAAAAAATGGCATATGGCTTTTAGTGCTGGGAGTGTCCGAGAACAAGTCAGCTCACCAGATGCAGGTCTTTTAATTTGACGCCCTCATGATGTGGATGAAATGATGATCACACATACACCCAGCCCCCGTGTCAGCGAAATTGACCAATTATGGTAAAAATTCCCGACCCAGCCGGAAATTGAACCCGGGACCCGGGACCCCGTGACCAAAGGCCAGCACGCTAACCATTTAGCCATGGAGCCGGACATTTTTCCACTATGAAAATGGGAACACATTACTAATTTCCTTTACAGATATACACATACTTTATTGTTCTGCATAAATTTAACAGTATTACTGAACTTCTGGAATGAAAAAATGAACATAAGTGGGGGAATATTAAGGAACTAGGAAGTAGAAGTATCCATATCTCAAGGAAATTTAGCAGCGTTATTGTGGGAAGAAGACAAATCAAAGGCAGGTCAGACAAAGACAGTGCATTAGACAGGGCCATGGTACCTATACTGCCAGTGTTGCTGCTGGCAACATACAGAAATTAGGTATGTATTCCTTATTATACAATTTGTATTTTCTATCAACAATCTAAATCCACCAGATTCCTGCAACACATGTCAGAAAAGATATGTTTGCCATTTAACACTGAATAATTGAACTGATACATAGTATATACACAGAAAATCTTCAAAGTTCTCAATTTATGCCACATGTTGCCTGCAACACTTCAGCAGCTAACTTGTCCAGGCTGGGTTTCAGTGACCTTCGTTGCCATTGTCAGAGAGTGTTACGCTTGGTGTCATGCATTATATGCCAGTTAGACCCAAAATAAATAGTACTTTTCTTCCTTCCCCTGTTGCCATAAGACCTATCTGTGTCAGTGCAACGTAAAGCAAATTGTAAAAATAAAATCTCTCTTCCCTTACACTCTTCCAAGCATGGCTTCTAAATTGACAGGTGGAGTATTCTCCCATGGTTGTGTTGTTATAGAGAGCCTTTTAAAACTGCTCCTTAGGATCATGTACATTTAATGGGAAAAGTAATATTATATTGAATGGCAGACCAACTCCTGAATTGAAAGACTTAAAGACTGAAATCACATGGAGATTTTGAAAAATATTTTAATATATCATGGTATACAGAATCATCATGGCTGTGCAGTAGTGGGAAATTTCCAAGACTCTTCAAATACAATACGTTCAGGTAATTTATTCCACATTTATTTTTACCCTTCTTACAGTCCTGTTATTCTTCATATAATTCTATGGATATTGTATTTGGAAAACAAGACTTTTGCTGTAAAACAGTAGTAGAATGCTCAAAAGAACTCCGTCCTCTCCTCGACTGTATCAGTTTTGAACTGCCAATACCCAAAAAACTCCCACACCACACAAATGACATAAGAGCACTTGTCAATGTGACAAGTAGACAAGTACTATGGACTCTGATTGGTGGATTCAAGTCCCTCTCCTACCACCAGTCATTTCAGAAAGGTCTTTTCATGACTTTTTTCATCTTGACTTCAGTAAAATGCTGAGATGATACATTTCTCAGTGTTTCTGCCACTCTCTTAATAATCTTAGTCCAAGTTAATTGTACTGGGTCTTGAAAAAGTAGGCTGTATTCATCAATCTGTCATAGCAATGTTACAAACTTAATTAACTCTCAAGCCAGTAATTGATATACCTCTAACCGGTGGGTGTGCATCACACATTTCCAGTACCTGTTGTATGTCACTCTGATATATGTATTATTCACAGAATATGCACACATAATACACTAAAATATTCATAAGGAACTAAATATTTGAGAAGTGGTTTGAATTTACCCTCAAATTAACCATATTTAAAAATTCTGCTCCTTTAAATGTACAGTACCATTTACAGAAAAATGGATTTACTTGTCAAGGAAAAATGGCTAATGAGTTTTTCTGAATTTTAAAAAGATATTGCATTTAAATGGATAGTGCTACTTTTCTAATCATCCATTAAAATGTAGAATGACAGTATGGCTAGCCAGCACATCTATAGTAGTGCCATTCTACTCTGGGCCTAGTTCACTATGTCCATTATGCCAACCAAAACTACTATCATCTAGATCAGCCTCATCATTTGAATTTACAGATGCATTTAATTCTATCACAATAACTTCCATCATTTAACTCCAGAAATTTAGGCATCATATCTGAGTAACCAAACAGTAAGTTAGGAAAGCAAGTCACAAAAAGAACACATGGTTCAATGCTAGTATGAAGTATGTCCTTCATTTGTTCCAAATATGTGGCATATAAATGAATGTACTTAGTACCAAACTTCCCACTTTCCAAGGAGAAAACATTCCTGGTGAATACGGACATCTAACAGACAAATTCATAACATCTTCTAGCAGTATTTGCCGCTAAAGTGGACCTGACAATATATCGACAGCAGCGGTCAAGATAGGTGCATACCTGTCAGTCTATAGTCATTTACCAGTTTGAGGGTTAAGAATTTTCATCTTCGTTGAAAACTTACAAATGCTATTTTAAGATAGTCATATTATCTTCATATAGTAAAAGGAAGGGAAAGAGCTGTTTCGAATCGTCAGTTCTCATGAACTCTCTCTTGAATAGTATATACAGAGTGAAAGGTAACTGATGCACCAAATTAACACAAGTAATAGATTCTGGGGAGAAGGTCATTCTGTCACAAGTTTCAGGTCTGTAGCTTGCACCATTACGCTATAATATCACAATTAAATCAGTTACATAAAGAATTGATATCAGTGATGTAAAGGATTAATGGCTCAAAACGCAAGACAATGGAGTGAACAAACACCTAGGAGCACGTATGAGAACAAATGCTTATTGGATATTTGTCTTGCATCTTGATGCGTTGAGCTGTAAAAATTTAAGAAGTTATGACTTGAATAGAATTAAAGAACATGTGGCAATGCAGCTATGATGATATAAACTGTGCACGAGGTTAGCAGCCGCATTGGGAGGGAAGGAGTGACCTGTGACTTAATGTTTACAACCCAGAAAAGACTAGCGTGTAGCCAGTGAACACATAGCGCTTAGCCGTGGCACAGTTCATATTGAGGGAATATTTGGACATGATTTTAATTTACGGCGAAGTAGAACTGAACTCTCCTGCAGCTGTGGAGATGTACGCTGAACAATTTCCATAAGGAAGGGTTCCATATCTGCATAGATCAATCGGTCACAATTGACCCGCATTTAGGGCTGTCACCCAGGTGGAAGATTACCTATCGGTTGCCTACCTAGTCTTGAATTATTTCAAAGAAGTTGGAAATTTATCAAACATCTCCCTTGTTAAAATATTCTAGTCCCTAATTACTCTACCTATAAATGAATATTTGCTCCAATCTGCCCTCTTGAATTCCAACTTTATTGTTATAATTATGAATTTTCTTACCTCAAAAAACTCCATTCAAGCATATTCATCAACTAATGTCATTCCATGCCATCTTTCTACTAACAGTTTGGAGCATACTGCTTAGTTGAGCAGCTCTTCTCTTCATTCCCAAGTCATTCCAACACAAAGTTTGCAACATTTTCATAAAAGTCATTCATATCCACATACCAAGTTGGCACTGCCTTTTCAGGTACTCCCCCATCAGAGGTGAGCTACATGTACATATAAGCCTTCTTGTCAATCTTAAATTCCTTCCAGAAAAGTACAGAAAGTGTACATAGGACAGAAAGAATAGAAGATTGGCTATGACTGATGTCCAAGTTAATGATGATCACTCAGGCTGAATGTTCTCATCTCTCAAATCTAGTTTAGTTCTAAGGAATACAGGAAGAGTCACTTGGTGTACAAGCCTCAGATCATCATTAAATGCTCGAAGTGGGCACTCCTTAAAAATGTGTTCCATTGTCTGCTCCTCCGCTCCATAGTCGCAGTCAGCAGATGAACGGAAACCTCATTTCTTCAACATGTAACCACACCTCCCTTGATCCATTCTCATTCGGTTCAGCTTTGACAGGGTTTGACGCGGCAGTTGGAATCCTTCAGCCTTCTTTGTTGGATCTTGAACCAAGTGAGCGTTGTTGGTTGGATGTTCATGCCAACATTGTCGCCAGTCTGTGATCATGTCAAAAGAACTGATACTTCTAAAATCAGTCCAGGGTGGACATTAAAAAAAAACATTTTGAATCACTCAGCGAAGTCCATGTGTCTTACTGCCACTCAAGGGGATTTTCCGTTTCCACTACCAGCCTTTCCTTGAACAGCGACCCTGAATACCTACCTCTGTTTGTGCCAGCTCTTTATATCAATATGAACGTAAATGAAAATTAACAGATAGAGACATATGAACATTAGGGTGTCCTTTATTTTGCAAAAAAGTAAATTTATGTTAATGTTTTCGGGCTCACCACCTAAATATTTTCCATTGGGTCAGATTTACTCACAAACAAAATTTCATCTCAATAGGCCGATATTAACCCGTGCTGTCCAACATGTTGGTTGAATGGTCAGCATACTGGCCTTTGGTTCAGAGGGTCCCAGGTTCAGTTCCCAGCCAGGTGGGGGATTTTAACCTTAATTGGTTAATTTCAATGGCTTGGGGGCTGGGGGTGTGGCGTATTCAGCATTAATAATAAATTTTATTGCGCACGATGTGCAAAATTTGCATATTACATCAAGTAAATTACAATTCACTCAAGGAGAACTTTGTTCAGAGCAAAATTGATTCAGAGAGACTGTTCTCTTCTTGCAGTTCATTACATTGTATGTATCACACTGTTCATTGCACAATACACATACACACTCCTGGCTGGCCTGGTGGTAGGTTTTCTTGGCACAGATACGGTGATGAAGGCCGTGTATTGCAAAGCATGTCACCAAATGTCTCAACTCATATTCCTCTTTCATCCAGTCCTTATTTATCAGTGCATCTGTACTGTAAAAGCTTTCCTCGATCAAGTCCCTTTTCTCTCGTAGTTCTCGTAACAGCTCCTCGTATGCCGGAGTTTGCTGTAGAGGCATTTGTAGTCTTAAATCCTCTATCAAGAAGGTTTCCCGTGCCAAAACATATACGTATCGGGAGCAGGTGAATTTAGATACCCCTAGGACCCTCTTAAGGTATCTCGGTTTCATGCTCGTAGCTGTTTACATGATAGGTACTCCCATATTACTTCTAATCTGTATGTGAGTGTTGGTAGCACTTTGACTTGGAAAAGTTTCATGGCCGTCTCCAGTGACATTCTTTGCAGATGTTTGATTTCACTTATGCTTCTAAGTGCAGCAGCTAATCTCTTCTTTGTGTGTACTGAGAAGGTCATCCCGGAGACTTGTAGTGTGATTCCTAGATATGTGAACTGGTTTTTCGGTGTTAATGTATGTCCCCCCACATACAATGTAGTCCCCTTTCGATAAGCATCCTCCTCTCCTGAATACCATTAATTCTGTCTTCTTGAGATTCATCCTTAGCTCGTTGTCATCTGCCCATTGTGTGACAAGCTCCATTCCGTTTTGCAAATCTTTTATGTTATCAGTGGCTAGTGCCATATCATCCGCATATATGTACATGCTTACATTTTGTGCTCCCTCTTTGATTTCTGTAGGGAGATCCTGGGTCAGCACATTGAACAATAAAGGGTTCAAGGGGTCTCCTTGTAGCACTCCGATGGTCTGATCTATCCAGTCTGATTGGGATACCCCGTCACTGATTTGCACTTGGTTTGCCGCTAGTATGTTAGCTATTAAATTCGTCATATTCTATCATCCGACAAGGCTTAGAAATCATCCTAGGTAGGGCCCTCATCTTCACAGATATGCATGTCACCCAATAGGCCATCTACAAGGTAAAGACCCACACCAGGCCTCTCCGGAGGCCATACATTATTATTATTATTATTATTATTATTATTATTATTATTATTATTATTATTATTATTATTATTATTATTAGCCAGTGCTGACTTAAGAAAATGTTAGCAATTATAGGTCTTGTAGTTTCAAATCGGTGGAAAAGCTGTTGACACATGTTTGATACGGTATCTAATTTTTTATTACAATTTAATACATTTTCACTTTTTAGACTCTATTATGGTTTTTAGAATTCTTGTGGAAACTTTCACTGAAATGAAGATAAGGTTGAATTAAGAGATGTATATTAACGAATTGAAAATTAAAGGATGGTAATCAGGATGAAATTAAAGTTACCATGCAATTGTTCATCCAATTCTCCACAAAGATAAATATATCTCTTTTCCATGTGTGGATTCTCTCTGGCTAAATTTGCTACCATTTATATTTTGATTTGTACATCATCAAAGAGTGTTAGGACAGGAAATTATTCTGATAAATACCACATATGATGACTTCATTTCTTTAGAGCTGCTTTTGAAGTTGTGGAATCCATCCTTTCACATGATTTTAGAACTTTTAAGAAACAGAGATCCTGATAAGGAGCTACTACAGCTGCACTGCACTGAAGCAATGCTTTGACATAAACAGTTACAATGAACAGAGAGACATCTCTTAAGGCATTTTCATTTACACTGGATAGTTTAGGTTGTAATCTTAGCAGAAATATTTTTAAATGATAAATAGCTCTTGTCATCCATCATCAACAATTCCCTGTCCAATTTTTGTTCAATTAACACACATGCTCCATTAGAACATCCAGTGTTCGACGAATTTGTCACATCAGAGAATTTGTACACTGTCTCCTATACCCCAATACGTTGAAGTATTCCAAACAACGTTTGCTTGCTCTTTACCAAAAGAATTCTGTAATTATGAAACCCTGATGAGCTGCTCACTGTCCCCAAATGTAACAACAATTGGAAGTCTTTCTACTTTTGGGTTTCTGACATTCATTGCAGGCAATTGCCTACCATCCCAGTGAACAGTAAGAATTGCAGGTATGTCATTCTTGAAAGCAGATTTAATTGTTTCAGAATGTTCTCTTCTCTGCTTCTGTCTGATTCGATGATTAGAAGATTTATTAATAGAGAGTTCTTTGGTATTGTGGCCAAGTGCCTCTGCTGCTGCCTGAAGGATGTATACAGAATCTCTCACATTCATCTGGCCTGTATCCAAACAGCCACTAAATTACGAGTAATAACATTTTTCGTACCATGCTTGCAGCATTCTGCATTGATGTGTTTTCAGAAGTCTCTCCTAAAATTTCACTAACGTTGATTTCATCTGAACATGGAAGTGCATTATCTGAATCTTCAAATGATGAAGAAGTAGGTACAGCAGAAGATTTAGATGCTGCATACTGTTGTTTCATGGGCGCCCGCAGGATCTTTTCCAGGGTGGGGCACATTAACAATTTTCTTGAATATAAAAACCAATATAACGTCAGCAACATTAAATTGTTTACAGAAACTTCCAGTTATAACATATGCTAGCTGACTGTCAGTAATTTCAGTTTATGAAATAATCTAGTATGATATTAAACAATTGAACATAAACATCTTTAGAATTCCAGGGGGGGGGGCAAGTGCCCCCCTTGCCCCTCCTTGCGGGCGCCCATGTGTTGTTTCTCTTTCCATTGCTCTTATAATTTTCTTTGCCGCATCCTTTCTTCTTTATTCACGAGCTTTTGGTCTACTCCTGCAAAGTAGCCTTTACTTCCTGGCTCTGTCTGTAAAGTAGAAACATCCTGTCTTCTTCCAACTTCATTTGTAGAGCATTTGCATGTGCAATATCAAATAGATTGTCCAAATTATTTCTAAACTCCTTTTCACGATGCTTAAAATATCTTCTTTTTAATTTTTACCATTTTTTCCACTCCGAATACAAGTTAACAAGTTTTTTGTGACCATTGTTGATTAGCTCTTTTTAGTATTCTTTATTTCCCCCAAAATGTCATGCACTCACGAACCACCAGATTAGCACTTACACTGAAAGTTAATTTTACCTTCCGTATGTCTTTGTAAAATAGAACTTAAAGCACTTGTCTATTTGATTGTAATTTGTGTCCAGTTATTTGGTGTTTTATATCTCCTATTAAAACACACATTCCCTGGCATTGCATAATTGATGTGGCATTATGTTAGTAGGGCAACTCAAAAACACATGTGATATGATGTCATTCCACGCCATCTCTCTGCTGACAGAACAATTTAGTAAGGATGTAATCGTAACTAAGCTAATTATGTATTGAATACGTGGATTGTAAAAAACCATTGTATTCTTACATCATAATTGATCTTCAACACGGGTTCTAAGATGAGAATAGTTACTTGTAACATACCACTTAGTCGAGCAGCTTGTCTTCTTTCTCCCAAGTCTTCGCAGTCCAAACTTCGCAACATTTTTGTAATGCTACTCTTTTGTCGAAAATCACCCAGAAGAAATTGAGCTGCTTTTCTTTGGATTTTTTCCAGTTCTTGAATCAAGTAATCCTGGTGAGGGTCCCGTACACTGGAACCATACTCTAGTTGGGGTCTTACCAGAGACCTATGTGCCATCTCCTTTACATCCTTACTACAACTCTTAAACATCCTCATAACCATATGCACAGACCTGTACTCTTTATTGACAATCCCATTTATGTGATTACCCCAATGAAGACCTTTCCTTATATTTACATCTAGGTACTTACAGTGATCCCCATTAATGCAGTAATTAAAACTGAGAGCACTTTTCTTAGTTTTGAAACTCACAACCTGACTTTTAACCCCATTTATCACCATACCATTGCCTGCTGTCCATCTCACAACATTATCCAGGTCATTTTGCAGTTGCTCACAATCTTGTAACTTATTTATTACTCTATACAGAATAACATCACCTACTAAAAGCCTTATCTCTGATTCCACTTTTTTACTCATATCATTTATATAAATAAGAAAACATAAAGGTCTAATAATACTGCCTTGAGGATTTCCCGTCTTAATTATTACAGGGTTAGATAAAGCTTTGTCTACTCTAATTCTCAGAGATCTATTTTCTAGAAATATAGCAACCCATTCAGTCACTCTTTTATCTAGTCCAATTGCACTTATTTTTGCCAGTAGTCTCCCATGATCCACCCTATCGAATGCTTTAGACAGGTCAATCGTGATACTGTCCAATTGACCTCCTGAATCCAACATATCTGCTATATCTTGCTGGAATCCTGCAAGTTGAGCTTCAGTGGAATAACCTCTCCTAAACACAAACTGCCTTCTATCGAACCAGTTATTAATTTAAAACATGTCTAATATAATCAGAAAGAATGACTTCCCAAAGCTTACACGCAACACATGTCAAACTTACTGGCCTGTAATTTTCAGCTTTCCTTTATACACAGGGACTACTATAGCAACTCTCCATTCATTTGGTGTTGCTCCTTCATGCAAACAATAATCAAATAAGTACTTCAGATATGGTACTGCAGTATATCCCAACCCATTGTCTTTAGTATATCCCCAGAAACCTTATCAATTCCAGCTGCTTTTCTAGTTTTCAACTTTTGTATCTTACTGTAAATGTCATTGTTATCATAGGTAAATTTTAATACTTCTTTAGTATTAATCACCTCCTCTATCTGGACATTATCCTTGTGACCAACAATCTTTACATACTGCTGACTGAATACTTCCACCTTTTGAAGATCCTCGAGTGTCCTATTGGACCATCCTATAAACATTACGAGAAGACCGGCAACATCCATACCGTCAGTAGCATGTTCAGCACCTATAGGAAAGAGATTATGCATGACACATAGCCTTCTATGAATGTGTCCTTTGTCATCCCAAATACTTCATGAAACATATTTTGTTCAGACAAAGGCTCATTTATGAGGAGTGGCATCTTCAGTTTTCTCAACACATGTGTGGTCGGAGAACATGCTATGAGACGTTCCCACCACCATGTTCTGTTTTCCATTAATACCTTGTTAGTTATGTTATAGGACCTATGGTATTATCTCATAGACTGACTGGCATATCTTCTGTACAGTTTCTGGAAAGCACTCTACCACTACCAGAGAATTTTCCACTCCATACCCAATGGCACATGTGGTTCAACATAATGGAGTACTTGCACATTACTAACAGACTGTGCCACCACTTGGTTGCCACCTATCCGCAGCAATCTATTGGGCATTTAGGCCCTATCAGCTGGCTGCCAAGAAGCCCTGATCTTAACCCCTAAGAGTATTTCTTTTGGGGCTATATGAAATCTAAGGTGTATTGCAGAGAAGTAAAAACCCTGCAAGAGATCCAGAAATGTGTCTTGGAAGCTGCTCAGGACATCAGTCAAAACTGCAAGGTATTGAGGCAGTTTTAAGAGAATTTTCTCTGAAGGTGCCAACCATGTATTACTGCCATTTCAAACACCTGCTCTAACAGTGTGCACCAATTCCTACGACTGGTCGAGTGTGTCACACTAAAATGTACACAAACGCTTTGCCATTGTTTTTTAATTTTTGCTATTAGAAAGGCAAATTATGCTTACAGTTTTATGTAATCTTTTACTTTTGTGATCATTAGCCATGAGACCTCCATTTTTATTCGGAATCCGACCCATACGACGTGACATATCCTGAAGTCAAAGAAATATTAATGTTTATTAAATTCCACCTATTCAATACATAAAGAGTAATTTTAATTAAGAATTAAAACTTATGAAGTAAACCATAGGGACATGTTTTGCCCTTTTTAAGGGCATCTTCAGCCTTAATCTCAAACCTGAAAGGTAACAAATCAGGACCCTGATTGTTCTTAATTGTAGTTTTTTAAGAAAACTTATAAATTATAAATGTGAGGAATGATGATGTAGGTACATGCGTCAAAAAATGAGTGAGAGGGGGTGACAGTAGTTAAAATATTCTTATAATAAAGCCTTTGTTGTTGTTTGAGTCATCAGTCCATAGACTGGTTTGATGAAGCTCTCCATGCCACCCTATCCTGTGCTAACCTTTTCATTTCTACGTAACTATTGCATCCTACATCTGCTCTAATCTGTTTGTCATATTCATACCTTGGTCTACCCCTACCGTTCTTGCCACCTACACTTCCTTCAAAAACCAACTGAACAAGTCCTGGGTGTCTTAAGATGTGTCCTATCATTCTATCTCTTCTTCTCGTTAAATTTAGCCAAATCGATCTCCTCTCACCAATTCGATTCAGTATCTCTTCATTCGTGATTCGATCTATCCATCTCACCTTCAGCATTCTTCTGTAACACCACATTTCAAAAGCTTCTATTCTCTTTCTTTCTGAGCTAGTTATCGTCCATGTTTCACTTCCATACAATGCCACGCTCCACACAAAAGTCTTCAAAAACATCTTTCTAATTCCGATATCAATGTTTGAAGTGAGCAAATTTCTTTTCTTAAGAAAGCTCTTCCTTGCTTGTGCTAGTCTGCATTTTATGTCCTCCTTACTTCTGCCATCGTTGGTTATTTTACTACCCAAGTAACAATATTCATCTACTTCCTTTAAGACTTCGTTTCCTAATCTAATATTTCCTACATCACCTGCCTTCGTTCGACTGCACTCCATTACTTTTGTTTTGGACTTATTTATTTTCATCTTGTACTCCTTACCTAAGACTTCATCCATACCATTCAGCAACTTCTCGAGATCTTCTGTAGTCTCAGATAAAATAACAATATCATCGGCAAATCTCAAGGTTTTGATTTCCTCTCCTTGGACAGTGATTCCCTTTCCAAATTTCTCTTTGATTTCCTTTACTGCCTGTTCTATGTAAACATTGAAAAGGAGAGGGGACAAACTGCAGCCTTGCCTCACTCCTTTCTGGATTGCTGCTTCTTTTTCAAAGCCCTCGATTCTTATCACTGCAGACTGATTTTTATACAGGTTGTAGATAATTCTTCGTTCTCGGTATCTGATCCCTATCATCTTCAGAATCATAAATAGCCTGGTCCAATCGACATTATCGAATGCCGTTTCTAGATCTACGAATGCCATGTACGTGGGCTTGTCCTTCTTGATTCGATCCTCTAAGATCAGACGTAAAGTCAGGATTGCTTCACGTGTTCCTACATTTCTTCTGAAGCCAAATTGATCTTCCCCCAACTCAGCTTCAACTTGTTTTTCCATTCTTCTGTAAATAATACGTGTTAAAATTTTGCAGGCATGAGATACTAAACTAATAGTGCGGTAGTTTTCACACCTGTCAGCACCGGCTTTCTTGGGAATAGGTATAACAACATTCTGCCGAAAATCGGATGGAACTTCTCCTGTCTCATACATCTTGCACACTAAATGAAATAACCTTACCATGCTGGTTTCTCCTAAGGCAGTCAGTAATTCAGAGGGATATCATCAATTCCAGGTGCCTTGTTCCTATTTAGGTCACTCACAGCTCTGTCAAACTCTGACCTCAAAATTGGGTCTCCCATTTCATCAGCATCAACAGCCTCTTCATGTTCCAGAACGAAATTATCTACATCTTTACCTTGATACAACTGTTGGATATGCTCCTGCCATCTTTCTGCTTTGTCTTCTTTCCCTAGAAGTGGCTTTCCATCTGAGCTCTTAATATTCATGCACCTAGATTTCCTTTCTCCAAAGGTTTCCTTGATTTTCCTGTATGCAGCATCTACCTTTCCCAGGACCATACAGCCTACGACATCCTTGCACTTCTCCTTCAGCCATTCTTCCTTAGCTACCTTGCACTTTCTATCCACTTCATTCTTTAATCGCCTGTATTCTTTTCTGCCCTCTTCATTTCTAGCATTCTTGTATTTTCGTCGTTCATCAATCAGGTCTAGTATCTCCTGAGTTATCCACTGATTCTTAGTTGATCTTTTCTTCCTTCCTAACATTTCTTCAGCAGCCCTACTGACTTCATTTTTCATGACTCTCCACTCTTCCTCTACTGTATTTCCTTCGGCCTTTTCATTTAGTCCTTGTGCAACATGTTCCTTGAAACGATCCATCACACTCTTTTCTTTCAACTTGTCTAGATCCCATCTCTTTGCATTCTTTCCTTTCTTCAATTTCTTCAACTTCAGATGGCATTTCATGACCAACAAGTTGTGGTCAGAGTCCACGTCTGCTCCTGGGAAAGTTTTGCAATCCAACACCTGGTTTCTGAATCTCTGCCTAATCATAATGAAATCTATTTGATACCTTCCAGTGTCTCCAGGTCTCGTCCACGTATACAGCCGTCGTTTGTGGTGTTTGAACCAAGTATTGGTGAGGACTAAATTATGGTCAGTGCAGAATTCAACCAGCCGACTTCCTCTTTCGTTCCTTTGTCCCAATCCAAATTCTCCTACTGTGCTACCTTCTCTTCCTTGGCCTACCACTGCGTTCCAGTCTCCCATCACAATTAGATTCTCGTCACCTTTGACATATTGTATTAAATCTTCTATCTCCTCATATATTCTTTCAATTTCTTCATCATCCGCTGAACTAGTAGGCATATAGACCTGCACTATTGTGGTGGGCATTGGTTTGGTGTCTATCTTGGCGACAATAATTCTTTCACTATGCTGGTCGTAGTAGCTTATCCGCTGCCCTATTTTCTTATTCATTATTAAACCAACTCCTGCATTACCCCTGTTTGATTTCGTGTTGATAATTCGGTAGTCGCCTGACCAAAAATCTTGTTCTTCCTGCCAACGTACTTCACTTATACCAACTACATCTAACTTTAGCCTATCCATCTCCCTTTTCAGATTCTCTAACCTACCACAACGATTCAAACTTCTAACATTCCACGCTCCGACTCGCAGAATGTCAGTATCCATCTTCCTGATGATCGCCCCCTCTCGTGTAGTCCCCACCCGGAGATCCGAATGGGGGACTAGTTTACCTCCAGAATATTTTACCCGGGAGGAAGCCATCATCAGTACATCTTTCATACAGAGAGAGCTGCATGTCCTCGGGAGGTGGTTACGGCTGTAGTTTCCCGTTGCTTTCAGCCGTGTAGCAGTATCAACACAGCTAAGACATGTTGAGTATTATTACAAGGCCGTATCAGTCAATCATCTAGACTGCCGCCCTTGCAACTACCGAAAGGCTGCTACCCCCCTTTCGATGAAAATAAAGCCTTTATAAAGCCTTATTAACAGTCTTAATTTATATACTTTTATGAATGTACTTGTCTAAAGATGTGGTAACAAGTTGCATATTAGTAGTTCTAAAAGAACATAATTATTGCTGCATTGAATTGAACAATGTTGCAAGATGCCCTGTAAGAAATAAGCTCTGAGTGTAAATAGCTTAATCTTTAGAATAATAATAAAGAAAAGTGTTATTGATTATTCCAAGTGGAGTTTAAATAAATTTTAAAGTTGCTAGTTTGTTGTCAATCTTTTGCGATGAGATAAGTCTGCTGCCTTCTTAAATTACGTTGTAGGAGCGAGGAAAACTGCCGTAATTATAAAGTTCTGTAAGAACACAGTTAATTCTGCATTGAAATGAACTTTGTTAAAAGGCACTTTGTAAAGGTTGAGGGCACAAATAAGGGGATGGAATCATCATAGAATAGGCCAAGTTATGCCTACTGCTGTATTGTTGAATATTTACCGAATGTTCATTACGTTTGTTAAGTTTAATGTGTGAAGCTACACCCTGTACTGTCACAAAACTTGGTCAGTGTACTAGTCTTTATCGATCTTGTGGGAAGAGGACATGAATGTTGTTACCGTATAGTTTTTGTTGACAACAGACTCTCAACCTTGAAGATACAACATTAGGCAGCAACTGGTTTAAACACTTAGCCACGTACCCCTGCAGCCTCACAAGTAGCTACTGCCAGCTGCTGCGTTGCAGTTTTTGCAATTCCATAAACACGACTTTCCTCAAGAACGGTGCAAGCTACGGAACTGAAACTTGCAACATTGTGATCTTCTCCCGAATATCTATTAGTTGTGTTCATTTAGTGCGTCAGTAACCTTCCACACCATATGTAACCTTTGGTATGGAATAGCTGCATAAATGCTCATCATACACATATTCCTCTATCTGTGTTAAATATGTTTGAGACAACTAAGTGGTCCATTACCTATGAAATGCAGATTATAGTTCAGTCCTTAAATGCAAATAATGTAAGGCTGGCAGACATTCCTTGCAACTTTGTGAGCTGTATTGAAAAATATTTGAGTAATACGATGGTAAAGAATTAGCTAGAAAATGTAATTCAAGTATGTAACTATGTATATGATGAACAGTAATGCAACAATAACATGCCAAGGATGATGGATATGCAATTGAAGAGAGTACATAAGAAGAGAAAATTCACAATAACATCTCTTACCCTTCCTCTCCCCAGTAGCGACAATTGGGAATTAAAAGTGGGGGAGCTCAAAAATTAGTACCCAGGATTAAGGGATATAGCAGATGGTGGGGTACACAGAAAAAATAAAAAGTATAGCTGCAAAATGATACTTTTTTAATGCTTTCTGAGTGAATTTGGACAGAGAGGTAAAGGTTGACAGTCTACCGACTTAAGTGCGGTAATAATATTGTTTTGAAATTTTGTTTCTATACTATAAATCTTTCACCAAAGGAACAATTACTATACATGTATTACAATGAAATCAAAGTACAGCATGATTATACAATTAAAAATTGTTCAGTATTTGACTATGCACTAACAAAGTCACTAAACAGGCTGCTTGCTGTGGTGCTGTTCAAATTGGTTAATTGCTGAAGAACAACCTTTTGTGTGTATTTCCACTAAGAATTTTGTTAATAATTAAAGAAATTAAAGGAAAGAATGAGTTAAGTCAACAGTGGTGAGCGTCGTTATCCTGTGACAGGGCGGGTCTCCGACATGTCCTCGCTTCTCACGGCTCGTATCCTTAGCGACGGCACCGCTGTTCTTTTTCACCACTTCCATCCTCAGGGTTCAAGGCCTCCCTGAGGTTGTGCTCCCCGCTGAGAATCAGCATTTGATGGAGCTCAGTATCACGAAGCCCATCAATAAAAGTATAGGCTGCTTCCAACTGAATGTGGTCCAGAGGAAGCCCATCAAGAGCCTTGTGGGCTAACTGCTCCACATCTTGTGCAAACTCCTGCAGCGTCTCATTAGACCGCTGGTTCCTCTTTCTCAGCTGGACTCAGTATGCGGTTGTCAGCTGGTGTTCACCATATTGGTTGTAAAGCGCTCCCACAATCTCTCCGTAGGTGGCACCCGGCTAGGGGCTGTTTAACACTTCCACTGTTGGTCCATGTAGTCCAGCGATTAGGAGTACACCCTTTCCTCCGATGTCCAACCGCTGTACCCACACACGGCCTCAAATTGGGTCAGGAAGTTCCTCCAAGAAGTGGTCCCATTGAAGTATGGAGGCTTTACCTTTGTGGTATTTTTGCCGCTGTGGCTGCTGGTAGGCCTAGCATGAGTCTTCATATCCATCACTCTCATACGCAGGGCACTCGCTTCCTCTTTCAGGTTTCGAACCCCACACTCCACAACCTGTGGTATTTCTTTAAGCTGTTTTTCTATAAATTCCTGAACATCGTGCATAATGTCACTGTTAACTTCTGTTTCAAGAGAGCGCATTTCCCATTCTAATTTACATTGTCCACACTTAAGTTCATTTAATTCTAGTTTCAGTTTACACTTGGTTTTGTCCTGTTTGGATGACAGTTCGGTGATTATTAAGAAGAGCCTGAAACTGTTTGTTATCCACTTTACCATTCACTAGAAGTTATTAGCTACAAGTCAATCCCAATTCTGACACCAATTGTCGCGTGTTAACTGGATAAGCCCATCTACTTCTTGACATAATTTCACCATCCATGCTCTCGTCACTGTCTACTGTTTCTTTTTTCTCTTTGTTTTCCCAATCACAGAGCCTTCCACTGAGTCGAAGAGTAAACGGGCAGGCCAAATGGTGACGTCACCAGTCCCTCTCAAATTAACATGGCGGGCGCTATAACCATTACATCATTATTATTATATTCACTTCTCCACAGGAAATATGGGTAGTAATGGGGCACAGGATGCACCAAGTGCTTTACAATCATTAAAGTATTTACACATGTTAATACAAACATTGAAAACAAACAAACAAAACAAAACCCTAGATTACGAGAATGATCGCACAATGTTGCATGTTAACAGGAGGACAGAATATTGCATAATTTTGTAGATGTTCGGTGGAAGACCCAGTTCTTGCAGACTCTTGTGAAGTGTGTGTGGAATGAGGCCATTGACTGACAGAATCGCAGGGACTATCCATACCAGTTTCATCTTCCAGATCCTCTTGATCTCTTCTGCAAGTTCTCTGTACTTGCAGATTTTTTCATGGTGATTTCTGTCTATGTTCATCTCATTGGGGGATTGCGATCTCAATAATGAATGTTGTCCCAGTTTTCTTGTTTATCAGTGTGATGCCTGGTCTGTTATGGTTGACTGTTTTGTCTGTCACTACAGCAGTGTCACAATAAAGCTTAATCGACTCATTTTCCAGGAATGGTGTTGGATGGTACTTATAATAAGGGATACGCTCCCGAGTTAATTGGTTTTTCTGAGCAAGTGCTTGGTGTATAATTCCTTAGACATGATTGTGCCGTCTCGTGTATTCTACGGAGGAAAGTATTGGGCAGCCTGCAGTGATATGGTCGATGGTCTTGAGATGAACAGAGCATCGTCTGCGTTTGTCAGAGAGTACGCTGGTGTCTTTGATGATGTACTTTTTGTAATTGTTTGTAGCTATTACTTGTTCTTGTATATCAACTGCAAATCCCTCTGTTTCCCTAAATAAGTGCCCACTTTATAACCACATGCATGGCGCATTATTGTCTATGCTCTGTTGGTTTAGATTGCTGTAGTATTTTCCATGGAGGGTCTTCTCTCCCCAGGTCCTTTCTTTCTCCTGCAGGGATACTTGGTGATTTGTATGCTGGTAATTTGTATGAGGGTCAGAGACATTATATGCATACAGTACAGTGTACTTGTCAGCAAGTACTACAGCTTTGTGGAGAAGGCTGTTTTCTTGCTTTTTATGGTAATATCTTCTTAGGTTCTTTATCTGGTTCAGGAGCATGACTTGAAGATCCAGTACTCATCGGTCTCCCGATTTTCATGGAAGAGTGACCCTTTCCATGCATGAATTTGGATGATGTAATCTATAGGTGGTGAGCAAAGTTCTTGTTTTTCTATGGATGCTGTCTATTTCTGTAGCAGACCATTTCAAAATTCCGAATGAATATACAAGAGATGGAATAGCATGTGTGTTTATTGCTTTGATTTTGTTCTTGGCATTTAGGTAGCTACGCAAAATCTGATGCAGCCTCGATGTATATTTGTCAGTGAGTTCCTGTTTGATTTTCTTTTGCTCCAGAATTGTATTCTGAGCAAATCCAAGGTACTTGTAGGTATCTGTTTATGTCATTCCCTCAATTAAAGATCAGGTATGAAGCTCATATGGTTGGGAGTTTGCATACCGACCACGTTCAATTGTTAGCAGTTTACACTTCTTTATTCCCAACGTCATTCCCACATCAGATGAGTAGGAGTCTATTATAATCAGCAGAGTGTTTATTTGTGTTTTGTTGTAGGCATACACTTTCAGATCATCCATATAAAACAAATGGGATATTCTGTGTTTCCTATTGCTATATTTAGTATCAAATCCAAAACTAGTAGATTATAAAAGATTGGATAGGGGATTCATTGCAAGTCAAAACCACAGAGGACTTCATGAATCTCCTTGGAATATACCGCGTTCAATGTTAATTGTGTCGGATATGATATATTTATTTTCTGTCTTAGAGCAGAGCACTAAATGTTCATAGTAACCTCAAAAATGAATTATGGAAGGATTGACCTTGTACAAATGAAGTACTTCTTTTAACCATGAGTGGGAAATTCAGTCAAATGATAATCTATATACACTGTGTACAGGTTCTTGTGCGAGTGTATTGCCTGTTGTGTTAACATGGAGTTGATGATTATCTGTTCTTTGCCCCCTAGTGATGATTTTTTACATCCTTTCTGCTCCTCGGTCAGAATGTTATGGTTGCTAATATGTTTATACATTTCTTCTATGAGCTTGGATGTAAATAGTTTGTAGATAATTTGTAGACAAGTGATTGGCCTGTAAGTTGATGGATCTTTAGCATTTCCACCTTCCTTGGGTAGGAGTTATGTAATTACTGATGTAAGAAATTCAGGACACTCTTGAGGATGATGCACAAGGTTAGTGAATTGTTTGGCTATTTTCTTGTGCATGCAAGTGAAATGTTTGTACCAAAAGTATTGTATTTTCTCTGTACCTGGTGCTTTCCAACTTTGAGTTCTCATGGCAACATTATTCACATGGCTTTCTTCTATGGTATCAAAACTCATTTCTTTATAAGCATTGTTTTTTTGCTCCTTCTTAATCCATGTTTTGTTTGTGTTCTGGACAGTGTTGGTACACCAAATACATTTCCAAAACCCTTCCGTGTCCCGCATACTTCGAGGTTCTTCTGCCATAATTTGCCGGTTTTGCCTGAGCGTTCTGTAGAATTGGCCCTCATTCTTGGAGAAAATGTTGTTTTGCAATTTCCTAGCTCAAAACTCTTTGTACCTCCTGAGCCTTGCTGCTTTTGCACACAACTTTTGTTTTTGGATGTCAATGTATTCTTTGACCTTTTCTCTGTGCTCAGCTTCCTTTATACGGGTGTTAATTTTCCTGAACACATTCCTCAAATTTCTGTTAGTTTTCGTTTTTGTTTTGTTACAGAGGTACACGGAAAGTTGATCTATGGTTTTCCTTTGCTCTTGGATATCACTTTGTAATTGAAGTTGCCATGGTGGGATGTATTCAGAATATGTGTTCTTACAAGAGCTTCTGGAGAGGGGTATTAGATTTTGGTTGTTCAGCCTAACCACAGTTGCTGCTGTGCAATAAACAAGGGCATTTGTTTCCTCTGTGCTACTGGATGTTTCTATATACTGCTTTAGGATGTCATTTACAGTACTTACAAGGGTTTTTCTTATTGGTGTTTCTCGAATTCTGGGTAGTTTCAGTCTATAGTTCACTTGGATACCACCGAACTCCGCCATTGCCTCTTTAAACACGTCGTCAGCATGACGTTTTTCATCAGCGCCTGACATATCACCCGTTTCTTTTATTTCCACAGATTTGTCTTCCTGAGGTTCTATTCTTCCAGTATCGCCTTGCCCAATTTAAGACATTGAGATGGAGTTGACTTCACTGTTCGGCCTTGTAGCTAGAATTTTAGCAGCTTCTTCTTTAAGATTTTGAATTATTGTGGCAGGGAAGTCTGTTGTTGGTTACTATTGTACGTCTTTGGTCTGCAATTCTTTGTTCTGTGACAAAGGAGTACTGGGGGAATTTCTCCACAAACAACCCATGCATATTTTTCCTGTATGTTATAAGGTCTTTCTCTAAGTTTGTAGTGACAAAGTAGCAGCGCATTATGAATTTATTAATTTCATCCGTCCATTTCAAGCGCTGCCTCGGTTTACCTGCCTTGGTGGTCAGATGAACTTCTGAAACATCTTCGGCAGGAGGAGTAGGTGGCTGTTGAGTTCTCCTAGCTGAATTGTCGGCTGTAGAATTTTCGGGTGACCCGACATGTGCCCGCCTGATCAGCATCATGTCACTGGTGGCTTACCTGCTGTCACGCTCATCACCAGCTCCAAGCGTGCCTCGACGAACCACGGGTAATGTCCTTTCCCGAGGTTCATTTCTATTATTCATTTTCTAATAATTTAATGTTATTGGCGTAACGTCCCGCTAACTACTTTTATGGTTTTTCGGAGATGCCTATTCATTTTCTACCTACTGCCAGGATTTTAATGAAGCCGCCCCTAACATGGGGTTAAGATGCTGATAGATGGCTTGTGTTCAGTAGGTTAATCCGCCCTCTCCGCCATTGGGATATATCTTCTTCTGCCGTCGAGGCCGTTGACCATATTCTCATTCCCTCAGTTGATCCGCGGGTGCTTATTTCGCTAGGCCTTATTCACACCTGTCCTGCATATCTGCAGGATCTTGCCCTATCAGCCACTGGGACGTGCCATGTCGGGGTGGAGGGCCCCCACTCCAATGTCTCACGTAGTTATGTCTAACCCCTACTCAGTTCAGAGCTAGGCCCCTATGCAAGTTGACAGGGCACAGAAAAGTAAACTCTTGTCCTCATACCAGGGTGGTGCAGCTCTTTTCAGGCTCACCCCCAATGGAGGTGAGCTACATATACCATTTTAACTATTTACCAGCCCTCTTGCCATTCTTAAATTTCTGGCAGTACTGGGAATCAAACCCAGGCCTCTGAGGATGGCAGCTAATAGTACTAACCATTATTATTATTATTATTATTATTATTATTATTATTATTGTTGTTGTTGTTGTTGTTGTTGTTGTTGTTGTTGTTGTTGTTGTTGTTGTTGTTGTTGTTGTTGTTGTTGTTGTTGTTGTTGTTGCAATGCTTTGAATGGATGCTCTCATCACAAGGTGATCACATCATGCTTGGCTGGGAACAACACTCTCTACATCCCAGATATTAGCACTAGCTGATGCTCATGTTTAGTTTACTTTTTTTACAATTTGCTTTATGTTGCACTGACTCAGATAGGTCATATGGCGACGATGGAAAGGGCTGGAGTGAGAAGGAAGTGACCATGGCCTTAATTAACATACAGCCCTAGCATTTGCTTGGTGTAAAATTGGGAAACCAGGGAAAACAATCTTCAGGGCTACTGACAGTAGGGTTCAAATGCACTATCTCCCAAATGCAAGCTGATAGCTACGTGACCCTAATTGAGCAGCCACTTGCTTGACATGTTTACATCCAGAAAGGTTCTTGGGTGACCAATATTTGCATGAGGATGAATATACGGTATTATGGAAGCTAGGGACATATTTTCATCCTAGGTAGAATCATTCAACACAGCAAAGATCCCACTACTAGTGCTCCACATTATCACAGTTTTGTTAATAATGGAGTCCGGCTCCTTGGCTAGATGGTCAGCATAGTTGCCTTCAGTTCAGAGAGAACCGGGTTTGATTCCCAGCCGGGTTGCAGATTTTAACCTTAATGGTTACTTTCCCTGGCTCAGACACTGGGTGTTTGTACTGTACCCAACATTCCTGCAAATTGCACACTACATACAACACTATCCTCCACAACAAAAACACGCAGTTCCTATACACGCCAGATGCTGCCTACCCTCGTTGGAGGATCTGCCTTACAGGGGCTACACCAGTTGAGCCGAACATGTCCTCGGACACTTCCAGCACTAAAAGCCGTAAGATAAATAAGTTAATTAATTAATAATGGCAAAAACTATAGACATTTATTTTAATATGTAGAAGCAAACGGAGAAGCAGAAATATTCTGAATCATGGCTGTCCTT
Source organism: Anabrus simplex (assembly GCF_040414725.1). Taxonomy (NCBI): domain Eukaryota; kingdom Metazoa; phylum Arthropoda; class Insecta; order Orthoptera; family Tettigoniidae; genus Anabrus; species Anabrus simplex. The sequence goes on from NC_090266.1 coordinate 806,541,091, forward strand.
ATATTTGGGCTACTAGGATTATCCAGTCCACAAGTGGTCTCCATTAACCGTTAGAATGAGAAGCTCACTGGGATGTTGCATAAGCACCCTGGTTTGAATGTTGATAATTAAAAATATGTTCAGCAAGCCTATGAATGTAATGGAGTCACATATCCATATGATTGATCAGGAACTCCTTGGAAACAAATTAACATTTGATGGCATCCTATCAGTATCAATAGTATAATCTACAGTAGAAGCAATTAGTTACCTGCAACACCTGTCTAATGGTGAAAGTTGTTATAAGCAGATAATTAGTAATGAAGTTGTTTTCTTTTCTTTCTTCTTTTTTTTTTTACACTCCTCTGTACGTCGCACCGATACATATAGGTTTTATGACGATGATCGAATAGGAAAGGGCTGAGAGTGGGAATGAAGTGACCATGCCCTTAACTAAGCTACAGCCCCAGCATTTTCCTGGTGTGAAAATGGGAAACCATGGAATGCCATAGTAATGAAGTTGTAATAGCTAATAATGTTATTGGTTTTACATCTCATAAACCATTGGTACCATCTTTGAGATTCTTTTTGTTCATTAGGAGTTTATTTTACATGCCGATAAATCTACTGACACGAGGCTGGTGTATTTGAACTGGAATCAAACTTTCCAACTTGGTGTCATGAACCCTGTGCTCTACCGTTCGAGCCACTTGTCCCGGCTTACAATAGCCAATACCATAGTGGGACAGAGACCAATGAAAAACACAGAAAACCATTCTTGCCAACATTGAAGAGGACAGAAAATCAGGGGAACAGGAGGCACTCATTGGCTGTCTGTCCCAGTGACTTCACTGCTGAGAAAGAACTTTGATGACTTCATTGTCTCCATATTTACACAGACATAATTTCAATATTACCAGCAAACTGGACTTAACTCTTACTAGTAATTAGTTGATTAAAGATTTTTTCAAAACCACATCATATTTGTTTAATTTCCACCTAAGATCAGAACTCTCTGAACTACAATACATCAGCTGTGCTAAGTATATATTGCCATTTCTCTTTTTCTTTCTTTATACCATTAATTTTGATCTACATTCTGTTTTTCAGGTTTGATCAGACACTGATCTTCAAAATGGGCATTGGACGATATGTGGGGTCCTGTGGAGATTATATGAAATACACATTATTCATTATCAACTCACTCCTCTTTGTAAGTATTGTTTGTTATTTATACATCTACAGTAACTGGGTGATAACTAGTTTCAAGATAAAAACTAATTAAATTTAAGAAAATATGTTAATCTAGAGCAATAGTTCTAAATGACATATTCTTGAAAATAAATATTTGGAAACAATTTATCTGGCAATACTGAGTAAACCTTAATGTGTACAGTTTGTGCAAAGATGATGAACAGAAAATTTCAGCATGAAATTTGGCTCCCTAAACTAGGTATTTTGAGGATAGGAAGAATATGTCATAGTTGCTTCTTAACTGTCATTAATTTGAGCCGCAATAAAATTATCCAATATGCACTTGGTTTGTCAATCTTACAACCTGCTTCTGAAAGTGGTGTAAACAGACAATTTTTTTAGCCCTGTAAAGTGCAGTAGAAATAGTGTTAGAGGTGAAACTAATTGCAACAAAAGATGATTCTTTAATAAATAGTAGGTAACATGCTCCTAATTAATATACTAAAAATATACATCCATACTGTCATGCAAAATGCGTTTTTTGACTGCCATCTTCAAAAACGTCAAAAATTTAAGAAAACATCATTAAAAATAATATGTTGTATCAAATTACAGGAAATTTCATGTTGAAAAAGAATATGATATTGGTTTTTAAAAGTACAATGTTTACAAGAATGAAGTAGGGGAAATAAATTATGAATGTATACCTACATGACCCTGAAGAGTCAGGAAATTTTGAAATGCATTTGAAGGCAGTTGAGAATGTGCTACCTGTTTTGGGGAGTTCAGGTCATAGTAATTTTGGTGAATGCACAAGAATATACCTTCAACAAGTGCAGGTACTATAAACAACGAATCCAGAACGCTACCAAAATATTTAAAACTAGCAATTACCTGCGACTTCGCTCACATGGATTTAGTAATTTAATCAAAGTAATCGTTCCTCGGCATTGTACTAAGACATTATCTGAAAATTCCCAAAGTATAAAAACTCGCCCAAAAATTGAGTTTCATATACCCCAGAAATTCCTTGTAAACCACGTTTGTGATAGTACCTTTTGGGGCTAACCATACAACATTGAACTGTACATGTGAGAAACAGTCTTCTCTCAAGTCGAAAAAATAAATAGATGTTTCTTTATTTTTAAAGGAGATTCCAGATACCTATTCCCACATCTGTAACATCTTGTTTTTGAGATATACATAAGTATTCTCATAAAAATAATGCAACCCCTTGATCAGTGCTTCCTGCAACCCCACCCCTATCTAAGTGTATTTTCTGAAAACAAAAATACATGTTCCTTTATTTTTAAAGGAGATTAAAATACGAATTTTCATGTCTGTTACATCGTTAGCTTTTAAGATAGAAGTATCCTCATAAAAAATAATTCAACTACTTTTCACTTCTTTTCACCCCCGGTTAAATGCCTTCTCCAAAAACAAAAAGGTACATCTTACTGTATTTTTAAAGGACTTTCCAAATACCAAGTTTCTTGCCTCTAACATGTTAAGTTTTTTACATATAATGTAGATATTCCGGTACTCATATTAAAAATTCACCCGCTTTTCCAATTCTTTTCAGCCCCTTGATTGGATTTTCCAAAAACAAAAAAAGTGTGTTTCATTATTTTTAAAGGGGATTCCAAATACCAGTTTTAATGTCTGTACATCTGTAACACCTTCAGTTTTTGAAATAAATGTATACTCATAAGAATAATTCAACTTCTTCTTCTTGACTTCTTTCCATCCCTCTCCCGCCTTAAGTGAACTTCCAAAAACAAAAAAATACGTGTTTCATTTATTTTGAAAGGAAATTCAAACTACCAACTTTCACGTCTGTAACAGCTTCAGTTTTTATGATATCAGTTTTTAAAGTAAAGTATCCTCATAAACATATTTTAACTCCTTATTTACTTATTTTCAATCTCACACCCCTTACGTCGATTTTCCGAAAATAACAAATGCGTGTCTCTTTAGTATTTGGAATCTCCTTTAAAAATAATTTCATGTCTGTAACATTTTCGGTTTTTGAGGTACAAGTTTCCTCATAAAAGTAATTCAACTCCTTTTCCACCCCACCCTTCCTTTCCTACCCGTTATGTTGATTCCCCCTACCCAAAAATGCATGTTTTTTAAAGGAGATTCCAAATACCAATTTTCACATCTTTAACATCTTTAGTGTTTGAGATATAAGTATCCTCAAACAAGCAATTCAACAAATTTTTCAATTCATTCACCCTTCTTAAGTGGATTTTCCGAGGACAACAAATGTTTCTTTACTTTGAAAGAAGATTCCAATTACAAATGTTCATGCCTCTAATATCTTCAATTTTTGAGATATAAGTATCCTCATAAAAAGAATTAAACTTTTTCACCCCACTCCCTCCAAAGAATGTGTGTTTCTTTTTTTTTTTTTTAAGGAGATTCCAAATAAAAATTTTCACATGTGTAACCTTAAGTTTTTGAGATCTAAGTTTCTCCATAAAAAGAATTAATATTTTTCACTTCCTTTCTCCCTCCCCCATTAAGTGAATTTTCCGAAAACAAAAAATACTTGTTTTTTATTTATAAAGGAGCTTCCAAATTCCAATTTTCATGCTTGTAACATCTTCAGTATTGAGACATATGTATCCTAAAAAAAGGAATTAAACTCCTTTTATACCGCCCCCAAGTTGATATCTCCCACCCCCCCCAAAATGCGTGTTTCTTTATTTTTAAAGGAGATTCCAAATACTAATTTTCACATCTGTAACATCTTTAGTTTTTTGAAATTTAAGTATCCTCCTACAAAGATTTCAACTCCTTTTTCACTCCACCCCCGCCCGTTAAGTTGGTTTCCACCCACCCAAAGAATGCGTGTTTCATTACTTTTAAAGGAGATTCCAAATACCAATTTCCATGTCTGGAACCTTCAGTTTAGAGATATAAGTTTCTCCAGAAAAAGAAGTCAGTTTTTTTTACTTCCATTCATACTCCCTACTCAAGTGAATTTTCTATAAACAAACAGTACCCGTTTCTTTAAAAGAGCTTCCAAATACCAATTATCATGACTGTAACATCTTTACTTTTTGAGATATATGTATCCTCGTATAAGGAATTCATCTCCGTTTTCATCCCCTCCCCCTTACCAAGTTTATCCCCCCCCCCCCAAATGCACGTTCATTTATTTTTAAGGGAGATCCCAATTACCAGCTTTCACATTTGTATCATTCTTAGATTTTTTGGTATACATACATTCTCATACAAATAATTCAACTAATTTTTCAATCCTTTCACCCCTCTCCCCCGTTAAGGGTTTTTTTCTGAAAACCAAAGAATACATGTTTCCTTACTTTTAAAGGAGATCCCAAATACCAATTTTCACACCTGCAACATGTTAAGTTTTTGAGATATACTGTAGATATGCTAATTTTCAGAATTCAGTCCCTTTTTCAGTTCCCCTTAAGTGGATTTTGCAAAAATATATTTATGCTTCTTTAATTTTACAGGAAATTCGAAATACCAGTTTTCAAATCTGTAATATGTTACGTGTCTGAGATAATTTGCAGAGTTAGTCTCTCCAAAATTTCACCCCGTTTGTCACTCCTGATCACCCCCTATTCATTGGATTATCCAAAAACACAAAAATACGTGTTACTTTATTTTGAAAGGAGATTCAAAATACCAATTTTCATGTCTGTAACATCTTCAGTTTTTGAGATATAAGTCTCCTCATAATAGGTGTTCAACCCCTTCTCCCCTTTTTTTCATCCTTCCTAATGAGATTTCCAGGAAACAAAAAAAATGTGTTTCTTTATTTTTAAAGGAGATTCCAAATACCAATTTAAGTTTTTGGGATATAGATATCCTCATTTAAAATTCACCCCACCCCCCTTTTCTCCCCCTTAGCACTGGAATATCCAGAAATCCTCCGTTAGTGAGCACCTACACCCTAATATAAATGTATCCCCAAAATTTCATTTCTTTATGTCCAGTAGTTTTGGCTCGGCGATGATGAATCAGGACATGTTATTTTATATATATAGATATTCCATAAATCACTTGAAAAAGCAGTAAAGGGATTGTCATCTATACAAAATTGTGTTATCTTTTTCATATCTTGGAAATATCCAGTCATCCTTGCACCATTTAAATCAGTATGTTGTTCACTACCAATATGTGAAACACTGGTCAGAAAACTCATTGCACATGTTACTTCACTGCATTTAGAATCCAAGTTTCACGTTGACTTTCAGTCATTCCTTCTCCATGAGTAATACCAGAATAAAGTTTGGTGCATTTCATGAGTGTTTGCTCAGTGCACTATACCAGTAAATTGCCCATACTAGCTGAAAGTTTATGTTGAGATCATGAATTCAGACAGGGCATGAACGGAGAATGCTAGAGCATGGTACAGAGGAAGAGGTTCTATCTATGAAAAATTTAAGTTCTTTTTCCTAAACTTCAATTAATTCAGTGTTGGCAAAATAAATTCATATCACCTCTATACAGTATCTGAGCATAGTCTTCTGAACTGGTTTTCCAGGCAACATCCCACCATGGGACTATGGTCCCACATAGTCTGCCCCTCACCGTAGTACCATGTCCGACTCATTGGCTGAATGGTCAGCATACTGACCTTCGGTTCAGGGGGTCCCGGGTTTGATTCTCGGCCGGGTCGGAGATTTTAACCTCCATTGGTTAATTCCAATGGCCCAGGGTCTGGGTGTTTGTGCTGTTCCCAACATCCCTGCAACTCGCACATCGCACATAACACTATCCTCCACCACAATAACATGTAGTTGCCTACACATGGCAGATGCCGCCCACCCTCATCGGAGGGTCCGCCTTACAAGGGCTGCACTCGGCTAGAAATAGCCACACAAAATTATTATTACCATAGTACCACGATCCATGGATGAGCGCTCACCACCATAGTACCACGAACCATGGATGAGCGCTCACCACCATAGTACCACGAACCATGGATGAGCGCTCACCACCATAGTACCACGAACCATGGATGAGCGCTCACCACCATAGTACCACGAACCATGGATGAGCGCTCGCCACCATAGTACCACGATCCATGGATGAGCGCTCACCACCATAGTACCACGATCCATGGATGAGCGCTCACCACCATAGTACCACGATCCATGGATGAGCGCTCACCACCATAGTACCACGATCCATGGATGACCTGGAAGCTCTGGATGATCTTGTCGTGGGGTCACTTCACTCGTAATTTTACTTAGTACGAGTGTCCACCTTTTGAAAGTCCCCTAAGCACTTTCACTTTTATGTTTCAAACAAAACTATAGTAACTTTAAGTTCAAACAGCTATTGAATTAAACACAAACACTCACTCTGAGAAAAATGTAGAAATTAAGTGAGATGAATTTAGTGGTTTCTTGCCGCCTTTAAGAAGAAGATAACTAAGTTTGAAAGTCCCTGAATAATTGGTATTTATCATGAAATAAAGAAACTAGAAGAGAGTTTGTCTGTCATACGAACACTGAAAGACATGTAAGAGTTTGTGTTATCAGACACTGCTTTAGGCACAGATCTATATCACAAGTTCATAGAAATGTTCTAATAATAATAATAATAATAATAATAATAATAATAATAATAATAATAATAATAATAATAATAATAATAATAATTCATAAGTCAACAGTCTATGAACCACTTGTGCTATTTAAAATATTCACACGTAGAACGGGACAGTTACGTTCACCTAGTTTAAAAGAGATGAATTTTTTTTTAAACTTGGCAGTTTACAAAAGTTAAATGAAAGTTCCTTTCATATAGAGTGAAATATGGTGGGTTAACGTTCACTGCATAATGTGAAATGCTGAAAAGTCCTAATGTTTCACATGAAAAGATTTAACGTATTCAAGACACCTGACCGTGCAGATTGTACGTTTTACTGTTCGCCAAGATATTTCAAAGACTCAAATTTTCTATGTCCTCGTTTACACACGAGGTTGAGTTTCACTGTCCATCAAAATATTTTAGACTTGAACACATTCTATGCCCTTGTTTACATATGGGATTATAAATTTCACTGTACTCACAGAATATCGAGTTCATTTGAACAGAGTTTCTGACAGACTTTCAACGGCACCTCGAGCAGTATCGCAGCATTCCATGGCGAGCCTGATGGGTAAGAACTCTCAACGATAAATGCTCTAGCCTGACAGCCTTCTTTTATACAGTTTTTGGCTCTGATATCATCCAATAGTGTGATTACATCCTCGTGGGATATTTCCTGTTTCCCTGTATGGATTTTCCTGAAACTTGTACACGGAGACTTTTATGTTGCTAAACACACAATGATGTAGTTCTCATGTCACTAGGTCAATTGTTATAGAAGTTTTTAATTTTTTTTCATGGAATTCTCTTGAAAGTGTGACAGAACTTATCCTTGTCAGAGGTCAGCGCTGTCTGGTTGCGGCGGGTTGGAGCGGGCTGCCTATCTACCTCCTGCAAGACTTGTTAGAAACACAAGCTGAGGCGAGTAGAAGCGCATTACTTATTCATATCTCATAACACTCAAGAAATATCTTATGGACGTATGTTCCTGGTACAATACATATCAGTCAAAACTCCAGACCACTTCCTGTCCTTTCTTTGTACAGTTGAATGGCCTTTATTCAGCATTTTGTAGAGTTCTGGATTCATAGTTTTTAGTTCCTGCATTTGTTGAAGTTATATTCTTGCACATTTAGCATAATTACGATGACCTAAACTGCAAAAAAGGTAGCATATGATTAACCGGCTGTAACTGCATTTCAAAATTTCCTGATCGCTCAGAATCGTGTAGTAATACGATCTTAATCATTTTTCCCCAACTTCATTTTTGTAAACATTTTACTTTTAAAAACAAATATCATATTCTTTTTCAGCAAGGAATTCCTGTAATTTGATACCACATACAATTTTTTATGGTTTTTCTTAATTTTTGATGTTTTTCAAGATGGTGGCCAGAAAAAACTCATTTTGTGCGATGGTATGGATGTATATTTTTGTATGTTGGTTTGGAGCATGTTACTTACCATTTAAAACAAGAACCATTTTTGTTGCAGTTAGTTCCACTTCAAGGTTTTTTTTTGCGACTGTACTTAATAGTACATAGCTACCAACTGCTGCACTCAATGCTGGCAATGAGCGACAAGAGGATAAAGATAAAGCACACATAGAGTGATGGGAACAAGAAAAGGAACACAGAATAGGAAGATACGTAATGGCAAGTCAATGCGGGAAGAGGGAGCAACAGAAAGATGAGACAAGGACAAACATGAAAATAAAAAAGAACAAGGACATCTCCAAATCTTCTTGACAAATCTTCTGTCTTGGATAAGAAGAAAGTCAGATAAATATAGGAAAATGGAATAAATATAGATAAAAATAAAATACAGTTGGTAAAGGATTAAGAACACAGGACAAACACAAAAGGAGGAAAGGATCCATACAGGATAATATAAAAACAAAATGGCAGATCATTGTGTATGAAGGGAATAAGAATGTTGCTTATATTAGCAAATTATTCTTTTAACACATTAAATGTATCTGATTGGAATGTTTTCTAATCTATATATTGTACCAGGAAAAGATGTTTGAACAGGAGCATGAGATGGGTCTTAGGGAGTGAGCAGTTCTTAGGAGTCGGCACAGAGAAAGGTACTTGCAGTGTGAAATAATAATGGTTCATTTCTAATACTAGCTTTATTCAATTTGTCTGAGATGCAGAAAATCCTATTATTTCACCGGTAAAACCAAATTAATAGTAACTTCTTTCTTGTAAGAATTGTTATTTTCACTTTCAAAATCTCAAAGTATTTTTGTAGTAAACAAAAATTAATCACTTTCATGGAAATGAATGTTTCTTTCAGATTTCCCAAAGTCTTTCTCTAAAATATGATATCATTTGTATATTCAATACAACACTTAAATTATTCTATTCTTGAAACCTGTAGTCCTTCTAATGAAATTCCTACAGTCTAAGAATTGTTTTCACTGGGCAATTATATAAAAATTATTATTATGGGAAAACTTTTAAAGTTCTGAGTTCTTTGAATATTCACTTGAATATTAAGAAAAAATAATTATCACTGAAAATTATGAATTTCAGAGTTCTTTGAATGTTCACTTGAAAATAAAATTATCGACACACGAAGTCGTATTATGAATTAGTGACTGAATTTAACATCTTTAAAATGACTTCAATATTTGTCACTGTCTGTATGGTTCAAATAGTATTGAGATTAAATGCACTCATATCACCTGAGATGTTATTCGAGCTGGAACTGATGAGGTGTAGTACAGCATCGATGAATTCTACGGATGTCATGATGTACCATCACCCACGTCGTCTCACGTTGTCCTGCATCGTATTTCGTACCATCCCTCGCGACGTCCCGCGTCTTATCTTGTTCAGGTTAATATGGTGAAAGCAACACTCGGTCAAGATTCCTCTGTCACACGTTAGATCGAGAAAGTTCAATTGACACTTTGACTTTTAAAGAGTGTTGAATTAATACGATTTTATCTGTTTGAAGTCAGAAACGATAGCACTAAGTATCACAGTTTGTATCACAATTCGTGCCACAGTCTATCACTTAGATTGAATTCAAAAACATAGTTTGGAGTAAAGATATTCGAGACCTTGAAATTAAAAGCAGAGTTCTGGGTTCCAAAGTATTATTTTTACAGCACAGTTCATAGCAGTTTTTCTCTTTACACTATTTGCAGTTTATAGTACAGTTCATTCTATGTTCAAGAAAATAAAGTCGCAGTCTATTTAGGTTTAGGTTATTTAGTTGAGAATGACATTAAATATCATCGTACCGGGCGAGTTGGCCGTGCGTGTAGAGGCGCGCGGCTGTGAGCTTGCATCCGGGAGATAGTAGGTTCGAATCCCACTATCGGCAGCCCTGAAAATGGTTTTCCGTGGTTTCCCATTTTCACACCAGGCAAATGCTGGGGCTGTACCTTAATCAAGGCCACGGCCGCTTCCTTCCAACTCCTAGGCCTTTCCTATCCCATCGTCGCCAAAAGACCTATCTGTGTCGGTGCGACGTAAAGCCCCTAGCAAAAAAAATAAAAAATCATCGTATTGTGAAGTGCGAATGTTTGCTACATCAAATATTAATAACTGTCAGTTTCCTTCAACTAAGTTAGTATTGTCTAAACTTACTGAAAAATGGCCTTAATATTCAATGAATCGTCTTGTATGACTGTTCATAAATACATCACATTCGATAATTTAATCACCGAAAATATGTCAAGTTCAAGATATCAAGAATTCTACTGAGTTATAAGTCTCACAGATATGAAATTCCTAAGTCTGGCTAACACTTGGTCAAATGCTCAAGTTGCATTATCATCTTTAGTGAAATTTTACAAGTCTCATGCAGCACTGGTTAAAGCTTAAAGTTGACCTTAGCACAGGTTGAGAAATTTATAAGTCCAAGTTACTTTGGCGCATGCTGAATATTTTCAAGTATCAACGCACGATTGAAATTTTCACAAGTCCGGCGAACAGTATTACGGACCATAGAGTTTCACATTCGCGACCCGTGTAATGTCAGTTTGACATACCGCCATGGTTAAGTTAAGATTCATAACTACCTTCACATTGCTGACCCCCCTCTCTTTTATATGCAGAGTAAAGGCCACTGCAGTTTGCTTGCAGAAAAATTGTTTCATTCCACGTTGATTTCTCGGTAACCTGTAGGCCGATTAACATGAAATTTTAATATGATGACATCTAATTACTAAGCTTCATGGTGATGTGCCTTAAATTTTGATATCTGAACTGGTTGCTGAGATATTAAAAATGATCCAGAATATTCCAGGTGAGTCGGTGACATGTCACAACTGATGACGTGTACTCTTCCCTCTCGCTCGCTCCGAGCTTCACATTGTATCGCTAACCTATATGCTGTGACCAGCTGTTCCAAGCCGTATTATTTCCAATACTTGATAAAATAATGAGCTATGTCCCAGGAATAAATATGACCTTAGGCATTCCTGGTACAACATATAATAAAATAATTTGTCCTGACTGACTGATTCATCATCGCTGAGCCAAAACTACTGGACATAAAGGAATGAAATTTTGGGGATACATTCATATTATAATGCAGGTGCTCACTAAGGGAGGATTTTTGGATATTCGGTCGCTAAGGGGGCAAAAAGAGGGGGGGGATGAATTTTAAAAATAAGTGTATCCACATCCCAAAAACTGAACAGTATAAAGGCATGAAAACTGGTATTTGGAATCTCCTTTAAAAATAAAGAAATACGTATTCTTGCGTTTTTTGAAAATCCACTTAAGGGGAGGTGAACGGGTGTGAGAAAATGGGGTGAATTATAAAAATGAGTATATCTATATCTCAAAAATTTAACAGTTTATAGATGTAAAAATTGGTATTTGGAATCTCCTTTAAAAATAAAGAAACACATTTTTTTGTAAAATCCCCTTAAGGGGGGCAAAAAAGGTAACAAAAAAAAAGAAGTTGAATACTTTTTTTCTGCTAGTGGCTTTACGTCGCACCAACACAGATAGGTCTTATGGCGACAATGGGATAGGAAAGGCCTAGGAGTTGCAAGGAAGTGGCAGGGGCCTTATTTACGGTACAGCCCTAGCATTTGCCTGGTGTGAAAATGGAAAACCACAGAAAACCAAATTCAGGACTGCTGACAGTGGGATTCAAACCCACTATCTCCCGGATGCAAGCTCACAGCCGTGTGCCCCTAACCGCATGGCCAACTTGCCCGGTGAATACTTTTATGACGATATGATGATACTTATATATCAAAAACTGAAGATGTTGCAGACATGAAAATTGGTATTTGGAATCTCCTTTAAAAATAAAGAAATATCTATTCTTTTGTTTTTGGAAAATCCACTTAAGGGGTGAAAAGAATTGAAAAAGCAGGTGAATTTTTAAAATGAATACCGGTATATGCACAGTATATGTCAAAACTTAACATCTTACAGACATGGAACTTGGGTATTTGGAAAGTCCTTTAAAATTATAGGAACGTGTTTTATTTTTGTTTTTCAGAAAATGCACTTAACGGGAGCAAAAAGAAGTGAAAATGAGTTGAATCTGAAGATGTTACAGACATGAAAATAGGTATTTGGAATCTCCTTTAAAAATAAAGAAACATGTATTTTTTGTTTTCCATGGTTTCCCATTTTCACACCAGCCAAATGCTGGGGTTGTACCTCAATTAAGGCCACGGCTGCTTACTTCCCACTCCTAGCCCTTTCCCGTCCCATCATCGCCATAAGACCTATCTGTGTCGGTGCGACGTAAAGCAACTACCAAAAAAAAAAAAAAAAAAACCCACATTTAAATGCTACATTTGTTATTACATTCTTGATCTATCATTTGGTCACAATCACTCACAGCTACAATATCGTTTCTTCCCTCTATCTGTACTACATATACATCATTCCTCCTTTTGCAATAAACACTGCTTCATCTCCATTCTTATCTACAACCGCTGCTTTCTCACCTGCAAATCCTACTTTGAAACTTTTGCTGGTTAACTTACCAACGGATATTAAATTTGCACCCAAGTTTGGCACATGCAACACATCTGTAATTGTAATTGTCCATCCTATTGACATTTTTACTTTCACCTTACCTATACCTCTAATATTCAGCTTACTGTTATCTCCTATTTCTACATTCCCAGTCACATTTGTTAACATGTCTATAAACATCTCTGTTGGACACACATGATGGGATGCACATGAATCGAACAGACAATCTCTAATTTTCTCATTTCCTACAGAAACTATCATGCTCATTGCTTTATCTACTACATGTATAATTTCCGAGCTTACCACTTTTCCACTCGCATTCACTGACTTACTCTCCCGTGATGATTCGTCACTCTTTTTTGTTTGACATACTTTAGAATAATGTCCCAACTTACCCCAATTGAAGCACTTTTGGGTACTGCGACAATATTTAGATACATGTCCCTGTTTACCACAATTGTAGCAACTATACTGTTTTCCTCATCCCACGTCTTCTTTCTTGAGATATGGCTTCTGTTGCACAGCCATGGCTTGAGCTTCATCCTCCTCACGTTTTCCAGTGTCACAAGCCTTTCCTCCATTTTTCTGAAGTTTCTTTCTGCCTTCCTCAGTGAGTAATCTCGCCTTCACCTTCGAGATTGTCAGTTTCGTCAAATCAGCTTCCAAGGAAGGTATACACAACTTGTTGATCTGTGAACTCGTATCTGGCTTTACTCATTCTCTTTCACAGTTTTTTTTTTTTTTTGCAAAGTATTCTTGTACATTCATGTCCTTGGGCTTCACAAAATGAGTTAACTGTTTCAAGGTCATAGCACCATTCACTAGCCCTCCGTCATTGCACAACTCGACCAGTTTCTCCCATGCCTTTTTTGCTGATTTAATATCTGCAATATCACTTTCAAAATTTTCTGCCAAACATTTAAAAATAACCGCTACGCGATCACATTGTTTCGCGGTCATCGTCTCGTTTCTGTCTGAGGCAATTGACAACCTGGTGTATCCTCATACCATATAACTGATTCCCACACATCTTTCAACAACAGTTCTTGTTTCACCTTCAATGCCCATGAAAAATAGTTCTCCACTGAGAATAAGGTTCAAGATGGCAGTGTGCATGCCGGTGGTTACAAGTGTTCTCGGTGCATTAATTATAGTTTTCTTGGTAAAAAGTACCGTGACCTACCCCGAAAAATGTAACAGTGCATTCGGATAAGTCTTGTGCTGATTTGAACAAGATTCATGTACTGGGAAAACTGTTGGTAAGTGAGAAATGTTCTCTTAAGTGTCTCACTTGGTGTGGCAGTGACAGTCTCGGGCTGCTGCCGACAGGCCGGCTGCGTCGTGATGGGGAGGGCAGAGTAGTCAAACTTCCGATCACTGAGTGGGCACTGTGGTGCCTAACTCTCGCGTTAATTGGAGACATTGAATTGAACTCCAAACCTCAGCATTGTACAACATGTGAAAGCAGTGGGCGCCGTAACCAACTATTTGTGAACTGTAACAGGTGTTCGTCAAGTAGTTACAGGACATGTGCATAAATTTCTACTTCAGAATACAGGAAATTAAAGAAAGGGGGAAGAACGTGGACTTGCTGGCAATGCAAAATGCCGCCACTAACAAACTCTTTCTTTTACAACACCAGTGACGTTACCAGTGACTCTGTAAATAGCTACAACTGGAAATATGTAAATAATAATCTAACTCTCTTTGCGTTTAACGCTCGCAGCATTTTACGTCCAGGTAGAAAAGAATATATTCTTGCTTCGCTCTCAAGCCTAGATTCCTCTATTGTGTTTATCAGTGAAACATGGCTTTCAGACACAATTAATGACTCAGAAGTGCTATTTTATCCTGTTCCATAAGGACCGGATCCTAACCACAGGAGGCGGAGTACTTATTGCTGCAAAATCAGAGTATAATTCAACTAGACGTCCCGAGTTGGACATGACAGCTGAAGCCATGTGGGTGGAAATTACACGCGGTAGAAATAAATTCCTCATCGGATCGGTGTATCGTACACCGAAGTCCTCACAAACGATGAAGATGCCTTGCTCTCCTCTCTGGATCATGTGCAACAAGTAGAGAATAATTACAACGCAATTTATATTACACATGATATATTGCCGGTGACTTCAATCTTAAAATTACTTGGTCTAGAAATGCTGCCCCAGTACCAATCAATCCTCTTGCTAATAGTTTTCTCTCCACCTTCTACGACATTTTTCTCCATCAGTTAGTGTTCGAAGTGACTCGTATTACTCAAAATTTCCGTTCACACTAGACCTTTTCCTAACTAACTCTCCATCATCCGTCCAGTCCCTGGACGTAATACCTGGATTTTGTGATCACCAAGCTATAATTACAACTTTGACCTACAGAAAACCTTCCCCAAAACTCCACTCCAGAACAATATATAATTTTTCCTGCTCCAACTGGAATGATCTTTCCTCTCTTCTATCAAAAAATCTTCCTATTCCCATCATGTCCTTCACTGGCGATATAAATATCAATGAAATCTGGGAAAACTGGAAAAAAGCATTTTTTGAATGTGTCGATCAAGTTGTGCCGGAAGTTTCCATCTCTAATAAGTGAAAAACGCCATGGATCACTGCAGAGATAACATTGGGTATTCAGAAGAGAAATTGTTTATACAGGAAATGGAAGGAAAACCCAAGTGACAGTAGGTGGGAGAAATATAGATTGGCTAAGAACATACTTAAATCATTAATCCGTGATGCCTACAGTTCATATATCCACAGCCTTAGTACCAATAGTAAAGAGCTATAGACTTTCATCAGAAACAAAAGCGGCAACAGTGCTCCATCCGTCTTCAAGTACAACGGACTATCAGTTTCCTCTCCCCAAGAAATAGCAGACACATTTAACAGTAAATTTAAAAATAACTTCACCACTGCTGATAAGGATGAAGACATGTTCACCACAAGGACAACCCCTCCCTTTCCAACCCTAACTGGCTTGTACTTCACTGCCAACGAGGTCGCAACAGGTCTTAGGAGAACTAGACCTCATGCTGCGAACGGCCCAGATAACGTGCCGGCCAGAATTCTCCATCGCTAGGTCAGAACAAACTTTAGTCACCTCGGGTGTGATTC
Source organism: Anabrus simplex (assembly GCF_040414725.1). Classification (NCBI taxonomy): domain Eukaryota; kingdom Metazoa; phylum Arthropoda; class Insecta; order Orthoptera; family Tettigoniidae; genus Anabrus; species Anabrus simplex. The sequence continues at coordinate 806,556,925 of NC_090266.1, forward strand.
AAGGTAGTGTGATAGAACCACTTCTGTACACGATATTTACGCTGGATCTGTCAGGTTGTGTATCATCTTCTATGGCACAGTACGCTGATGACACCATCAATTACAGAGCCATTCGCAATGTGAACGACGTAAATAAGTTACAGTCAGATCTGGATAATGTGGCTCTGTGATGCAAAATAAATAGAATATCTATAAATGTATAGAAATGTGAATGTAAATATATCCACTTAACTAGAGCAAGATCACAGTTACAACACCAAATTTTACTGTGTGGTAAAAACCTGATGCCTTGCACCTCAATAAAACTGCTTGGCATTCACATTTGCAGCAATTTAAAATGGAACAAGCATAATACCAATATAATGGTCCGTTATTGGACATTATATTGGTATTATAAATTTACTCATTCAGGACAAACATTTTAGGTTCCCTATGGGAATCAACATCTACATCATGGAACAAGCATGTTGAGGAAATAAGGTGTAAAGCATACAGAGTCCTGGGATTCATCTGCAGATCTTTACTGGGAGCCAGGAAGAAAGCAGTTCAGACAGCCTATTTGTCATTAGTATGGCCAATACTGTTGTACGGGCTTCCTTCCTGGCACCCTACTACAGTGGAGAACATGATGAAACTCGACAGAGTTCAACACCAAGCAGAACGACTAATTACTCAACACGGTCATTTAAATACAGCCAGGTCACTGCACCCCATAACAACCCTCTGTAAACAAATAGGTATTGCTTTCCTGAAAAAATTCCTCGCAGGTAACATTCATATAAAACCTTTCAACCGCTTACAGCTGAACTATCGTTCCACTCAAAGAGGTCGAGGTGTGTCCCTTTTCCCTCCATTTGCAAGAACAGCACCATATCAAAATGGCTTCTTTAATCGTTCTGCTCAGCTGTGGAATGAACTCCCACCACAGATAAAAGAACTACGTGCAGAAGATTTTTGTAAAGAGGTAAAAAGGATGTATATGTAACGAAACCTTCTGTGCATAACGTAATTATTCTACTGTGTGAATGTTCAGTATGAGTGGGAGGATGGGTGAAAGTTTATGGGATCCGGAGTGAGTGTGATTGTATGTGGGTATGAATGAGTCGACCTAGCTAAAGTATATGTGGGGATTCTAATATGTATATATATGTAGAGAGAGAGAGAGAGAGAGAGAGAGAGAGAGAGAGAGAGAGAGAGAGAGAGAGAGAGTGTGTTGCATTACTTGAATGTTGAACAGGTTTTGTGAGTATTATGTAAATACGGTAACTGTATATAAGCACACTATGTAGAATGTAACTGTATATTTGAATATTCTAATTTTAAGTGGTGATGGAGGCACTTTCGTGTATGTGGAGCTATGCCCTTTCTCCATTCACCATCCCTAAATTGTGCCTACAATTACTGGAAAATAAATAATAATAATAATAATAATAATAAGAATAATAATAATAATAATAATAATATAAGCCCATGCCCAGTCAGCTTTCATGGGGGTCTGGCACCGAATTGAGTAAGAGCTAGACATAACTCCTCGGAAGACACTGGGGTGGGGGGCCTCAACCCCGACACGGCGCGTCCCATATGACTGATAGGGGATGTTCCTGTAGATATGCAGGACAGGTGTGAATAAGGCCGAGCCAAATAAGCACCCGCGGATCAACTGAGGCCAAAAGGACTGCAGTCAACGGTCTCTACGGCGGATGAGGATATTTCCCAACGGCTGAGAGAGCGGAAGAACTGGCTCTTCGGCTTACAACCGAAGTTCTAACCCTAATTTGGCCGGAAGACACCAAGAGGCACCTCTCGATCTTAACCATCGAGTTGTAACCTTGTGATCATACCAGTATGATCACCCCCCTGCATGTATCTTCAACTTGCAACATTGGCATGATGGATAACACGTTATCACAGCAACTACCCCAGGCTCTGGACACACCTAGTCCGGTTTCTCCCGATCATCGGATTCTGGGGGATCGGGAGCATCATGCAGAGTCAGAGCTTCTCAAAATCTCTTCGCCCCAAGAAAAAGACCTTCATAGGTACAATTAATGTCAACACCCTACTGAAAACAGGCAAGCTTAAACAGCTAACGGACACCCTGGATAAGTTCAATATTCAAATCATAGCACTCCAGGAAACGCGCTACCAGGATTAAAACCATTTTGACTCTGAAGAGTACAGGATATTTAAGGGTAAACCTGCCATAAGAATCCATGGGAACTTAACACAACTTGGAACAGCTTTTTGCGGTACGAAAAACTATCATCAGTTCTGTACTTGACTTTACATCCCCATCTGAAAGAATCTCAGTACTTACTGTGAAATCTGGCAATAAAGCTTACTCCTTGGTCAACGCCCACGCTCCCACAAACACTGACAATAAGAAAAACCCAGAGAAAGTGGAAGCCTTCTGGGAACTCTTAGAAGAAACCACTAGCAAGATTCCAAAGCATCACGTGAAAATCTTAGTAGGTGATTTTAACGCACAGGTTGGCAGAGAGAGGAAACACAAATGGATTGTTGGTCATCACTCGGCACATTGGAGAACGAATAAGAAAGGAGAACGTCTTATAGACTTCCGTAAAACCTTTGTCTTAAAACTCGTGTCTACGCATTTTGCGAGACCCCCACATAAGAAGAAAACGTGGAAATCACCAAACCCGTTATTGGGCGAATTCCATATCGATCACGTCGCAATCTCCAGAAAGAATATGTGTGAGATCCAAAAATTTTTAGAGTACGGAAGGGAGTTGTCGACTCGGACCACTACCTAACAAAAATCAAAGTGAGATTCCAACCCAATAGATGCAGACCTAAACACAAAAGATCTCTAAGAGTTGATCCAGAATGTCTTCGACAGAACGCCATGACCTTTCTACAAGACATACGAGAGCAGGACCCCAAGGACTGGCCAGGCCTTCGTAAAACACTTCAGACATCAGCCATGAAATTAGGACAGCCTCCAAGGAAACGCAAACATAGGTGGTGGAACACGATCTGTGATAAAGCCATTGATGAACGGATGAAAGCATGGAATCAGTGGAATGGACATCAAACAACTAAGAGATGGGAGACCTTCCTAAAAGTTCAGAAAATCTCCTCAAAAATAATCCGCAGGGAGAAACGAGCCTATGACAAAAATAGACTGATAGAAATCGAACAAGATTTCCTTAGAAACAACTCCAGGAATTTCTACAAGACCTTCCGTGAGAATTTATCTAGTTATCAACCACCATCTTTATGTTTCCGTCGAGCAAATGGAACATTAGAAACGAACACCAAAGAGAACTACACCATTCTAGCTGACTACTTCTGAGACCTCCTCAATTGTGATCCTCCAAAGGAAAGACTGAACTTTGAAAAGCCCATGCCCAACCCCGATTCACAGCCACCGACAATACAGGAAACAGCAGAGATCATAGGATCGCTTAAGAATAATAAAGCTCCTGGAGAGGACGGCATCACTGCAGAGATGTGTAAACTTGGAGATGATCTTGTAAGCAAAATTCATGCAATCCTAGTAGAAATTTGGGAAACGGAAATGATTCCACAGGATTGGAAGTGTGCATTAATACACCCATTGCACAAGAAGGGTGACAAGGCAGATCCAAACAACTATAGAGGCATATCTCTACTGCCAATCGCATACAAAATTCTTCCCAAAGCTCTCTTGAACCGGTTAGGAAAACAGACAGTTCACCTGATTGGCGAGTACCAAGCGGGTTTCAGGAAAGGTCGATCATGTGCAGAACAAATATGGAACTTGTAGACGATATTAAGGATTCGCCGATGTGCCAGCACGATCGTCACCTTTGTGGATTTTAAGAAGGCGTATGACTCTCTGGACAGACACAGTATTTTATACTCTAGAAGAACTCAGAGTGGACAAGAAGACCAGAGCACTTATCCAGCAGACCCTCACAAGTACGACCTCTAAAGTGAAATTCCTTGGAGAAATCTCTGAGCAACTCCACCACTAGGAATGACTCGGATTTCCTAGTGCCGGTCCCAAGCCCGGTAAAGGAGGAGGGTCAATGGCTGGTTGTTGAGTCTTGGGGGTTGCACTGATGTCGAGTAAGTGCTGCCATTAAAACTCAAGAAATGCTTTAGTTGACAGTCCATCTGTCAATGTAACCAGCAAATCCTACCCCTCATGGGGATGGGTGAGGGTGAGTACCTGTGTCGTGACCTACCTGTCCTGTGAGACGATCTCGTAGGTTGGTCACCAGGCCGTTGGATGTTGAAGTATTACCTGACCTGCCGAGCGGATTGTAGGGAGGTAATTTGTAGGTATGACTCGTCCCGCAACTCCCGAAATAAAAGATGAAATTATTTACCTGTCCTTTATTACTGAGGACAACTAAAACTACTATGTACAGTATATTTACAAGTCTGAATGTAATGATCTATAGAGAGAGCGAGCTTGGTCCACGCGCCTACTGTTCTACTACGCGTCTATCTTAATCTTGCCCTACGGCACTTGGGCTATGCCTGAGCAGAATCTCGTTCTGACAAGTACGAACTACTGGCTGGAAGAAGGCCCCGCGCCATCTTGGCCAGGGGTTATATCTCCGCTCCTGAACTCAAAGTTCTATCCCTACCTCCTTGGGTCTTACGGGCATTGCTAAACTGATCATCCAGTCACTAGCGCCCTCAAGTGGCTATTCTCAATAGTTGTCACAGTAAGTGCTGCTACCTAGGCATTACTGTCTTCTGTCTTACTTTGTCGTCATCTTTCCTTGTTTCCCTAGTGCATCTGTACTGACCCTGAATGGCCTTGCACTGGGCTTTGTTTCTTTGTCGGCTTCGGCGGCCCGCTGCCATACTAGCTCTGTTTGTCGATACACAGTAAATATCTTGTTGTGATCAACAAGTCTTTCGTAAGCTAGCGCGTTTCACAAACCGCTCTCCAATACTTAACTGAAAGCTTCCTTCTGCTTTCCAATTATTAAATCTAACTATAATTATTATACTTATTATACAGTTACTCAAGTACTACAAGGTGTCTCATGTCGATGACTATCATTATTCTAACACTAATTAATCTCCTCTGACACCTTGAGCTCTAGACTCGGCTGCGAAGCCCGGCTGCCTTCCACCTGGCAGTCCGCCGGTTCGAGTCCGTGGGAGGTCGGTACACGACATCTCCCCCCTTAGGGAAGAAATGGATGCAACCATACGTTGCGTCCATTTCTGTCCTACACTATTTATACTCTGATGTTGCCGGTACGTAAGGATCGGCGACCCTGTGGTGAAGGGGAAGGTTGTTCTCTACTCTGATTATCACTTGCGTCTATTTCTATTGCTTCTATAGATCTCACAGGCGTACTAGGGCGTCCCCCAGCAGGCCTGGAGTGTAATTCCATGATCTCCGCAGACATCTCCGGGCGTCCCCGGATCCGCCTGGGACGTTGGAATATAGTTAAATCCTCATCTGAAGTCTTAACCTTATCTCCCTTCGTGATTACCGTTTGTTTTATACATATATTAGGGCAATGAGCCCGTGCATCATCAAACCATCTCTTTGCTGGAAACCCTAGATTTGGACAGCAACAATTACAACAATAACAAATTAAAATTAAACTTGTGATACCAACAACTATCCACACAATATATCTGTATACATTAATATGCTGATAGACCATTTGTCTTTGCAGTTCTTCTTCTTTTTGTCTCACCATATCTTCCACTTCTTGTGTCTTATGGGTAGCCCATTGTAAATCGTTAATGTGATTTAGCAAATTATTTAAGGACAACTTATTCATTTCGGGTATCTGTTCTAACTTGATTTCACTACCTATTTGTTCACAACAGTCATAATCAAGTGTGACTTCTGGTACAAAGTCTTTACTTTGTGTAGTGTTCACTTCACCTACACCTTGTATTTTACTATGTGGCCCATATACTGTGCAACCTGCACTTAAAACAAGAATACCAGTGCCTGTTAACCTGATATCACTGGTGGTATCCTTACACATACATGTTACTTTAACTTCTTCTGGGGATACGTATATATATCTGTTAGCTCTGATAGGTATCCACATGAGCTGTTGAATGGGAAGCACTCTTTTATCACAATTATCTGGGATTTGACTAACTCCAATAATTAACTGAATCGCGCAACTCTTTTGAGTGTACACTGTATTAATAGGGAATTTAACATGACATAGTTTCCAACTGGGTGTTACTACCTTACATTGATTTACCTGATCTTTATCTAACTGAACATAAGTTTGTTTCTCTTTGTCCATAAGGATATAGTCCTTGGTCTCTTGAAGATAAACACAATGGTGTGGATTACTCTTCATATACGTGGGGAATGGAATCATGTGAAACATTGTATAAGTTACCCTATCTGTAAGGGGTGTCTTGATGACGTACACTAGATAATTTTTGTTGGCGAACACTTCCACTGTGGCTACTTTGTAAATCAAGTAGCCGTAAGCTGATTTTAAGTCAAATGGCAAGGACAATCCTTTAGGGAAATCTCCCTGAGCTTTCTTATAACCTTTAATAATATCATCTGGTGAAATTATTTGCACCTGAATGACTCCTACCTGAGCATTCATTATACCTGATAATACAACACTGTAATGCTCATACAGTTGTATGAGAAGGCCTTCAATCTCAATTAAATGCCTATTCACTGAGTTTTCTAATTCTACTTGCTTAAGTGCTTCTGTAATCTGAAGCGTGCTATTGGCAAGATATGATCTAATTTCTGCAATGTTTTGAGTTAATCTCTGCTCATTGGCTGTGACATCGTAAATGGTGCTTGTACCGGGCGGTACACCTCTACACCGTTTATTTAAAAGTTGCGCCAGTTGAAACTCCTCTTCTGGAGGAAGGTTGAACTTTATCTACTCTATTAATTCTCTACTTTCTCAGAAGATGTCACCATGTGGAAAATTTTGAGTTTTTGAACTGTGTCACTTTTGATGTGTTTTTGTTTCGCGTGAAGTAAGAAGTGTGAACTTTCTCTTCTAGAGGACACTACTGAAGATCAACAATAGTGCACCCTAGTGCGGAGTCAAAGAACTATTTTGTTGGAGAAATTTTTATTTCAAAAGTTTGTTTCTTGTTAAATTTCTTTCTGTTATGGTTTAAGTTGGCTGTTTACCCCTCTTTTTCCCCTTGTTTTAGATTTATCCAATCCCGAATTTCTTTTAGTAATTTCTGACCAATCTGGTGTATTTTCCCCCAACTTGTATCTGTTGCGGGGTCCTATCCAATAAAAACATTGTGGGCGGGTGTTTTCTTTCCCCTAACGCCTAGAAACTTCCGCGAGAGTATTTAAACTGCTGATTTTTGGGTCTCTGGGCCACTTCTGTTCCATCTTTCAGTGTGTTAAGTACCTAGCAGGAGGCGGGAGCCGCCTCTTTCTTCGGCAGCGGTCAACAATAAGGTAATGGCCGATTAATAAATTCTTTCTTTTCTTGCTCAGCAGTTTAACTCTCGGGGCGGGTGCGAAGCGTTCCACCATGTAACCTTTTCCTAAAATGTAACTAGTTTTTTCTTCTATTCTCTTGAAAAGCTACATACTGGGATAGAGAGTGCTAACCCTCTCGAGCTCCCAATCATAATGTTTTGAGGTGAACTTATTGTTTCTCAACCTATTCTTCCGTAATGTAATGTAAATTGCTATTAAGTCACCTCTGTAGTATGGGATTAGCCCTTGTAATAACGGCCTAGTGCCAAGGTAGGTTTTAAAATCAAAGTGTATTAGGAGTGCAAGTTCGCCTCCTCTCAAATTGTTTTAGAGGTCATTTAATTAACCTGCTTTTCATTTAATAGACCTCAGTAGATTGGGTATTTTACCCCTGGGTTTGTGTCCGTTGTGGACAACTTGAAGGTGGAGTTTGGTGTGGCCTGGGAGAGGCTTAAATTAAAGAGCGGGTGGCTCTTTTGGAAACGGAGTGTTGTGTGCCTCGAGGAGGCTTAACTGTGTAATTTGGAGCAAGTGCTCCAGGGTTTGATTGGGGTCTTCTGCCCCTTTGTTAAAATTTGTATATCGGAAAGTTGGGCTAGTTGCTCAAGAATTGTGAACTCTGGGCTCGAAGCCCAAACTCTGTAACCCCTGTAATTGTACATTTCAAATTGTGTTTTGGCTACTAAGTACCTGTTCTTTGTTATTACTTAATATTGAAAAGAAAATATAACCTCGTTAAATTTTACATTAACTTTGATTCCGTAGTTTGAAAACCCATTCACGCCCGCACCTTCTTACACCTCTATCTACCGCTAAAACACGGTAACAGTGCTGTTCATAGATTGCAATGTTGATTTTACTACTATCATCTGGTCTTTTGCAATTTTCATAATTGAAAGCTGTTCCTGCTCTAACTCACTAATTTTTGACTCATATTTATCGGCATCCTCTTGACTTAATGTTCCAAATAATGCCTTTGCGATGGAACCTACTGCATTAATTAGGCCTCGTTTTCGCCTAGTGTTATCCGTTTCCCCTATTGGTTTAGTAATCCTCGTAATTAATTCCTTCGATTCCTTAATTCTATCTAATTGTGCACTTAGCATTTTAACATCCTGTTGACATGTTAGGTTAGTACTTCTTTCTAACTGTGTACATATTAATTGAGTCCAGTGTATGTGTCTCTTGACATTTGAAAATACATCACTTAATTTATTTAGGTTTACATAGGTAACTAGTGTCCATTCCGTATGGTATAACTGTATCTCACCCTGATTGTCGAAGTATGCCCCTGGAGTACTCTCATATGGTGTCACCTCGACATCCAGTACTTCTCCGGCTATTCTGTAGCGGTGTGACGTCACGACTATCACTGCTACTACGATGGACAACAATTCTAGCATTCGCGCCATATCTGCTGTCTACCTGCAAGGTAAAGACAGGATGTGTGTTACCATTCGCTTCCCAGTTCTCGTTTCTACAAGTACAATTTCAAACGATTCTTATGTACCTTAACCCTTTTTCCCTTCTTGTTCATCTGTAGGGTGCAATTCACCCCTGAAACATCTACTATCTCGTAAGGACCTTCGAATGGTGGGCTTAGCTTTCTGGATTTTCCTCTTCGCAATGCGTCATTGCGCAAGAGAACCTTATCACCTACCTGAAAGGTGACCTCATTTTGCTTTTTGTCGTAGTGTTCTTTCTCTAATTCCTTTCGCTCTATTAAGGTCTTTCTGGCGGCCTCGTGATTTCGCCTAAGCTGTGCCGTCAGTTCCTCCACCACGTTCTGGTGTTCATTGTAATTCATTTCAGGTGGCTTTTGCAGCACACCTGGGATATTTGCCTTCCTTCCAAAAATTAATTCGTAGGGTGTGAACCCTGTACTTGTGCTCTTTGTGGTATTATACACAAAGCTAGCTGTAGGCAAATACTTGTCCCAATCATTCTGCTCCCCTGAGCAGACATAATGCCTTAGGTACTCCGTGAGCACCTTATGGGATCTCTCTATGCTACCGTTTGATTGTGGCCTGAAAGCCGTAGTGTGTGTTTTATGAATGCGCAGCGTTTTACACAGCGTCTTAAACACATCACTCATGAAATTACTACCCTGGTCAGTGAGAATCTGCTCTGGTATCCCGTAGATACTTATTACGTTATTGATTAGCGTCCGTGCCACGGTTTCTGCCTCCTGATTAGGCATGGCACTCGCTACTAGGTACTTAGACAGCTGATCTTGGCATGTCAGTATGTACCTGTTTCCTGCCTCTGTCAACGGAAGAGGTCCAACTACGTCTAGGGATATTTTCTCAAAGACTGTGTTCGGGGTATCCGTAATTCTCATGGGAGCCCTGACGTCTGGTCTGGTCCCTTTATTCTTTTGGCAGGAGGGACATGTGCGTACATAGCGCTCAATGTCCCATTTCATGCCCTTCCACTGAATTCGTTCACGTACCCTGGCGTACGTGCGCGCTATTCCTTGGTGGCCTCCCACCAAAGAATCATGACATTCTTTCAAAATGGCTAGCTTTTCAGCTTCGCCTAATTCGTGCTCTTCCTCAGATAAGCTACCTTCGTGCGAAATCTCCTCTGCGTTAGCGTCCTCGGAAACCTCGCTACCGTCCGCTTCAATTCCCTCTGCCGTAGCGTCCTCGGGTTTTGAAGACAGTACCTCCTCCCTATTCTCGTCTGAGGCCTGAGTTTCTACTGTTGTCTCTGGGTGAGACCTGTGCTGAGCCGAGTTAACCACTCGCGCTTGGCACTTGGGTTCAGTGGGATTCCTACTCAGGGCATCTGCATTGCAGTTCTGTTTGCCCTGCTTATATATGACGTCGAAGTCGTATTCCGCTAGCTTCAGCCTGAACTTTAGCAGGCGTGAAGACGGATCTTGCACGTTGAAGACCCACTTCAACGGCTTATGGTCTGTCACAACAGTGAATTTTCTACCAAACAGATATGGTCTGAAATACTTTACTGCCCACACTATTGCCAACAATTCTTTCTCAGTTACACTATAATTCATTTCTGCTTTATTAAGCGTTCTACTTGCATAGGCAATTGGAAGGTCTTTTCCGATAGGTCCTTGTGACAATACTGCCCCAACCGCTTCGTTGCTCGCATCAGTGGTAACAACGAATGGTTTTTCAAAATCCGGATATTGCAATATAGGTTCCTCAATTAGCTTTTGCTTTAGTGTCTGGAACGCTTGTTCCTGATCGTCTCCCCATACAAAGGGAACGTCCTTCTTCACTAACTGATACAGCGGTTTCGCGATTTTGCTGTAGTTAGGTATGAACTTCCTATAGTACCCACTCAGTCCGCAGAACTGCTTGATCTGGCGGCTAGTGGTCGGCCTCGGAAAGTCCTTAACGGCCTGTACTTTACGTGGGTCTGGTAAGACACCTTCGTCAGTGATTACATGTCCTAGGAACGCTACTTCGGTTCTTAGGAATTCACACTTATCTGGCTGGAGTTTCAGCGTGTTCTCTCTCAGCCTTTGAAATACGTCTCTTAGCTTCGCATTGTGCTCCTGGATTGAACTCCCGTACACAATGACGTCATCCAGGTAACACAGACATTTTATACCCGTTAACCCTGTGAGCACATTGTTCATCAGCCTCGTAAACGTGGCTGGCGCGTCTTTCAAACCCATGGGCATTTTCCTGAATTCGTACTTGCGTCCTAGCGCAGAGAATGCTGTCTTTGGCCTGTCTTCAGGCTTCAACAACACCTGGTGATAGCCACTCGCGAGATCTAAAGTTGAAAAGTATCTCGCTTTGCCAAGGGCGTCTAACAGTTCTGAAATTAATGGCAGGGGATAACTGGTTCCTATCGTTATCTCGTTTAATTTTCGAAAGTCGATCACGACCCTCCATTTTTGTTTCCCTGAGGCGTCTAACTTCTTGGGAATTAAAAGTAATGGCGCATTCCAGGCTGATGTGCTAGGTGTGATAATTTCATCATTCAGCATCTTATCTATCTGAGCTTGTATCTCCCCTTTCTGTGCTTCGGGAAGTCTATATGGTCGTACATTAATTGGAGGTTGATCTTGGGGTGTAGGGATCTCATGCTGTAGTACATCAGTGTGAGTTAATTTGTCTCCCTCAAGATGGAAGATATCATTGTACTCAGCACAGATGACGTATATCCCTTCCTTATCTACCTGCGTGAGGTGATCAACTCGCAAACAGTCTATCACCCGCTGTGATCGGGGCTTCTGAGTGGCCGGTTCTCCGTTTGCCACTCTACTGTTCTGCTCTACCTTTCGCACTTGTGCCAGGCAGGTTTTATCTACCTCCTGTATGTGCACTCGTGGACTGTGTAAAGTCACCGCCTTTTCAGTGGTATTCATCATGCTAACCACTGCTTCGTGGCGCTCTGATTTGGTTAGGCACCCTGCGAGGTAGACCCCTGGTATCACCTCTTCCTTCTCAATAATTCCTAAAGGTAGATTTCGATCTACTTCTATAACAACGACCTTCTGGGTCCTTAGTTCGAGACGGATCACCTTCGTCTCTCGTGCCCCCATAGGGTATTGTCGCCCTCTTATGGTGACATGACCTTCCCTATAGTCAATCACGCTATCTGTCAGGAGGTCTCGCCCAACTATACCATCCTGTGTTAATTGGAAGTCACTCCCTACCACATGAAATGTGTGACTTGTGTTTCCAATGGCAAAACGTACAGTACCCTGGGTGTAAATTATTCCCTTACTTACACCCGCTAATTCAATTGATTTACTCCCGTCAATCAGGCATTCCTTGGGTACCGATTGCCTCTTAACTAGGCTGATATCGGACCCAGTATCTACTAAAAATCTCAACGGTCTTCCTTGGTTTGCGACCTGAATCAGCACCGTGCCTTCTACGTCAGAATTCTTGGGACCTTCTGGTGTGCGGGCCTCCGTAACTGTCCCCTTGCTACGGGCCCGTTCTAGTTTGCCGCCTGAGCCACGGAGGCTTTCGTGGCTTGCGTACTGCCACCCTTCCTTTTGAACCAACAGTCTTGGGTTCGGTGTGACCATCTATCACAATGTTCGCATTGGGCTCGGTATCTTACGGCCTTGCCCCTTATGCGATCACTCTGAGTTTGGCCTTTCATGGCCCTGTTGCCCGTGGACTTGCCTTGGGCTTTTCTACAATTTCTCTGAACGTGGCCCTGTTGGCCACACGAATAGCACCTACGGTTATCCGTACGCATCACCGGAGTGTGTGCACCTTGAGTGCGTGCACCTTGTGTGTGTGCACCTTGAGTGTGTGCACCTTATCGACAATTCACCTGTATGTGACCTTTTCGGCCGCAACGATAACAAGTTCTGTTTTCACCTGTCACTGTGTTTGGTTGTGTACGTACTATGCGCACCGTGTCTCGTACCTCTGTTTCCTTGTCCCTCTGTTTCTTTCTACAGTCACGTTCAATGTGTCCTGTTTTCCCACAATAGCGACATTTTAATTTACTGAATGTGCCCCCTGTAGCTGTATTGGAACTAGTGGTCTGTGTGGTGTGAGCCCCCTGCGTTCCTGTGTTCTTACAGTTCTTTGCTATGTGGCCTTCCTGGTTACAATTGTAACAGACCACCCTAACACTAGCATGTGTTGGCTTAGTATGCCACTTTGGTGCTGCACTGCGCTCCTGTTCTGGTTTGCGCTTGCTAAACCCTGAGCTACGTTTGTGTTGTAGGCCCTCTCGTGCCTTCTTTGACATTATTACGGTTTCCTCCTGTTGAGCAAGTGCAACTGCCTTTTCGAAAGTAATGCCCTTTTCTGACTGAACCTTAGCTTGTATTCGAGGGTTGGCTAACCCTTGTATGAAACTAGCAACACATATTTTTCTCGTTATTTTCAACTGCGCGTCACGATCCTCCTCTAATTCATCCTCAAGTATTGCCTCTCTAAAAGAAGCTGACAATGTTTCTATTTTGTGCGCCCAAAGTGCGACTGATTCTCGCGGGTCCTGCGCTGTTTGGAACATTTGACAAATGTACAAATCTAACGTGCCTTGCTGGCCATAATATTCTATCAATGCCCGCTTGGCTTTCTCCCAGTTATGTATATCACGTCTGTACAACAACTTATCTCGGGCTCTGCCCGTAACCTTAGTTAAAATATACTTGAAAAACAACTCTTGATCCTCATCCTTAATCATACGAACAGCAGCATCTACGTTAGCTATGAACTCATGCAATCTATCTGGTTGACTGCCATCAAACTCTCGTCCAATGAGACGATGTCCTTCTACTACTGTAACAAAAGGCCCACTCATACTTACTGATTCCACCTCGTCAAGCATCTCAGTGGCTTGGTCTGCTGGTACTGAACTGTTCTGTCGTGCCATTTGAAATAAATATTCAGCTTACCTTAATCTGCAATGCTGCTTCACTGCTGGGCTGGATGAGTAGTCAGCTGTAGTGCTGCGTCTCCACCGGATGGCGTTGTCTGCTACTGGACTGCTGCCCCTCTGCTGGGCTGGCTTAGTAGGCTGTGGTAGTGATGCTCCTCTTCTGCGATGCGCGGCACACGAACGAAACTACGCGGTAGCGCGATTCGGACAATCTTCTGCGAAGTCGCGATTTCTCACACGGAAATCTTCTGCGAAGTCGCGGTTCTCTTACGGACAATCTTCTACGAAGTCGCGATTCTCTCACGTTATCTCGGTGAGTTGACACTGTTCGAGGATCGAACTCGGGACCCTGCACTACCTGACACCAAATTTTTATACGTGCCTGTCGTGACCTATCTGTCCTGTGAGACGATCTCGTAGGTTGGTCACCAGGCCGTTGGATGTTGAAGTATTACCTGACCTGCCGAGCGGATTGTAGGGAGGTAATTTGTAGGTATGACTCGTCCCGCAACTCCCGAAATAAAAGATGAAATTATTTACCTGTCCTTTATTACTGAGGACAACTAAAACTACTATGTACAGTATATTTACAAGTCTGAATGTAATGATCTATAGAGAGAGCGAGCTTGGTCCACGCGCCTACTGTTCTACTACGCGTCTATCTTAATCTTGCCCTACGGCACTTGGGCTATGCCTGAGCAGAATCTCGTTCTGACAAGTACGAACTACTGGCTGGAAGAAGGCCCCGCGCCATCTTGGCCAGGGGTTATATCTCCGCTCCTGAACTCAAAGTTCTATCCCTACCTCCTTGGGTCTTACGGGCATTGCTAAACTGATCATCCAGTCACTAGCGCCCTCAAGTGGCTATTCTCAATAGTTGTCACAGTAAGTGCTGCTACCTAGGCATTACTGTCTTCTGTCTTACTTTGTCGTCATCTTTCCTTGTTTCCCTAGTGCATCTGTACTGACCCTGAATGGCCTTGCACTGGGCTTTGTTTCTTTGTCGGCTTCGGCGGCCCGCTGCCATACTAGCTCTGTTTGTCGATACACAGTAAATATCTTGTTGTGATCAACAAGTCTTTCGTAAGCTAGTGCGTTTCACAGACCGCTCTCCAATACTTAACTGAAAGCTTCCTTCTGCTTTCCAATTATTAAATCTAACTATAATTATTATACTTATTATACAGTTACTCAAGTACTACAAGGTGTCTCATGTCGATGACTATCATTATTCTAACACTAATTAATCTCCTCTGACACCTTGAGCTCTAGACTCGGCTGCGAAGCCCGGCTGCCTTCCACCTGGCAGTCCGCCGGTTCGAGTCCGTGGGAGGTCGGTACACGACATCTCCCCCCTTAGGGAAGAAATGGATGCAACCATACGTTGCGTCCATTTCTGTCCTACACTATTTATACTCTGATGTTGCCGGTACGTAAGGATCGGCGACCCTGTGGTGAAGGGGAAGGTTGTTCTCTACTCTGATTATCACTTGCGTCTATTTCTATTGCTTCTATAGATCTCACAGGCGTACTAGGGCGTCCCCCAGCAGGCCTGGAGTGTAATTCCATGATCTCCGCAGACATCTCCGGGCGTCCCCGGATCCGCCTGGGACGTTGGAATATAGTTAAATCCTCATCTGAAGTCTTAACCTTATCTCCCTTCGTGATTACCGTTTGTTTTATACATATATTAGGGCAATGAGCCCGTGCATCATCAAACCATCTCTTTGCTGGAAACCCTAGATTTGGACAGCAACAATTACAACAATAACAAATTAAAATTAAACTTGTGATACCAACAACTATCCACACAATATATCTGTATACATTAATATGCTGATAGACCATTTGTCTTTGCAGTTCTTCTTCTTTTTGTCTCACCATATCTTCCACTTCTTGTGTCTTATGGGTAGCCCATTGTAAATCGTTAATGTGATTTAGCAAATTATTTAAGGACAACTTATTCATTTCGGGTATCTGTTCTAACTTGATTTCACTACCTATTTGTTCACAACAGTCATAATCAAGTGTGACTTCTGGTACAAAGTCTTTACTTTGTGTAGTGTTCACTTCACCTACACCTTGTATTTTACTATGTGGCCCATATACTGTGCAACCTGCACTTAAAACAAGAATACCAGTGCCTGTTAACCTGATATCACTGGTGGTATCCTTACACATACATGTTACTTTAACTTCTTCTGGGGATACGTATATATATCTGTTAGCTCTGATAGGTATCCACATGAGCTGTTGAATGGGAAGCACTCTTTTATCACAATTATCTGGGATTTGACTAACTCCAATAATTAACTGAATCGCGCAACTCTTTTGAGTGTACACTGTATTAATAGGGAATTTAACATGACATAGTTTCCAACTGGGTGTTACTACCTTACATTGATTTACCTGATCTTTATCTAACTGAACATAAGTTTGTTTCTCTTTGTCCATAAGGATATAGTCCTTGGTCTCTTGAAGATAAACAAAATGGTGTGGATTACTCTTCATATACGTGGGGAATGGAATCATGTGAAACATTGTATAAGTTACCCTATCTGTAAGGGGTGTCTTGATGACGTACACTAGATAATTTTTGTTGGCGAACACTTCCACTGTGGCTACTTTGTAAATCAAGTAGCCGTAAGCTGATTTTAAGTCAAATGGCAAGGACAATCCTTTAGGGAAATCTCCCTGAGCTTTCTTATAACCTTTAATAATATCATCTGGTGAAATTATTTGCACCTGAATGACTCCTACCTGAGCATTCATTATACCTGATAATACAACACTGTAATGCTCATACAGTTGTATGAGAAGGCCTTCAATCTCAATTAAATGCCTATTCACTGAGTTTTCTAATTCTACTTGCTTAAGTGCTTCTGTAATCTGAAGCGTGCTATTGGCAAGATATGATCTAATTTCTGCAATGTTTTGAGTTAATCTCTGCTCATTGGCTGTGACATCGTAAATGGTGCTGTTCATAGACTGCAATGTTGATTTTACTACTATCATCTGGTCTGAATAGAAATATACACAGAAAACAAGAGATCTATAAGGTATATTTACTACAGGATGATGGAATAAAATACTTATATCAAAATCGGCTGCAACAGTATTTAGGTCAGATTCCGACAAGTACTGATATTAACAAAGAATGGGAAACCATAACCTCAGCAATTCAGAGGGCAGCAGATGAAGCCATTGGAGTGAAGAAGAAATTTAGGAGAAAAACTTGTGACTTCCCCTCTTGGAGAACACTAATTGAACGAGAAATGCAACGATGCAAGCTAAGGGCGCCAATCTTTAAGTTGATGACTTAAAGATAAAAATTTATAATCAAGCTTGGACGGACTCTTATCACAGGGGTGGGGTGATAGTGCACTAATCATTAAGCAGGAGAATTAGAAATCAAAAGGCTAATTAAGGCAGATTGATTAAAGTAAACTAGGAAAATACTATTTATTATATTGAATATAAATGACGACGGTTTAACGAGAACTGAATTTAAAATAGGAAATGAATTTAGCAAAAAGTTGAATGACTCTACTTCGCGAAAACTTGCAATATTTTTAACTCGCTTGCTCACCATGTAGTCTTGTTCTGCTGGTCCTTGGAAAGCTTCCATCCTTGTAGCTGGGACATCACCGGTCGTCTTTGAGATATCTTCATCTGCAGCTAAGTACCATTCCTGCCTTGCAAATTGCATCAACCACTAATTGGATGATGGCTTTGAAACTATCACTCCCTGTTATGCTCTATCCCATATATTGGAGATGAGCCCTAAGTCATAGTTAGAAAAACCTCCTTGGGTTATGTGGAGAGGATACTCAATTAATAATCCTTCCAACTTTACTGAAAATGTGCACTGAAGTTTCATTTCTATCTAGTTTAATACTACCTATTGTCTTAGACTGGTATAAACTGGTCTAATACAGAGCTGTTCGTACTTCCTGATGAGAGTGGCTATACACCCATCATTCAGAAATTTCTAAGTACCACGTCGTGGTAACGAAGTAATGAATGTAGAAGTGATAAACTATCACACTAGTCCACTATGGTACAACAACCATAAGACAAGTTATCAGACCTAAAGCGAAATACAAGATAGAAGAATAATCAAGAAGATTCAGAAGAATCATGCCAAGAGCTCCAACACGCCCTTTTATAACCTTTTCTGGCTCTAATTGCAGGTCGCTACACGTGGTCCAATCATTTGACACGTCTCTCCCCACTTCAGATATTAAAGTTGATGGGTCCCAACCATGATATCAACTGTTCTTCTATTAGCCCTTTCACTCAGTATCCATGGCAACATGACGCTCCTTTGAAAATATAGGCGGTGATCAGTTTGAATTATTCTGGTCGAAATACAGTAGCTGTCGTTACAACGCTTGAACACGTGCTCGCTTTTCCTAGAATTTGATGTCTAAATTTGTCCTTCCTTCTTCCTCAGTGATGTGGCAAGATAGAGGAAAATCTACTGCAAGTTAAATTTAAACGAATGTCGCAAGAATCTAAGTTAATATTAGGATATTCAGCCCTCGTTTACAAGTCGTAGTTACAAAGTAATGAAATGATAGTGAGCAAATGATCAAACATGAATTATAATAAAATTACATATCAAGATAAATATCATGACGTTAAATTCCTGAATTAATTACACATAATAAAATTAACATAATTACACTGTGACGTCTGGAACGTTACAAACTGGGCTTAAAATATGGAATAAAGAAATTTCAGAAGCTGTCAAGCAAAAACAAATAATATACCTGAAAATGATACAGCATCACACCCCACAAAATGAGAAAGAATATAAAAATAGCAGGAACAAGGTCAAGTCACTAACGAGAAAACTCAAGCAAGAATCATGGGATAGGTTAATAAACTCAATAGAGGATGATATCCATGGTAGGCAAGAGATGGCATATAAATTAATGAAGCACCTCAACAGTGATGAAAGAGAAACTGCTAATATAAATGTAATCGAAGATGAATCGTGGATACAACACTACAAAGAATTGTGGTATAATGGAGAGTATGGAGAGAGTCAGGAAGATCAAGATATAGATATCGACATTGAAGGAATTGACCTAATAGATATAGAAGAACTTAATACTGTTCTGAAATCTTTCAAAAATAGAAAAGCACCAGGGTTAGACAACATAAATATGGAGTTGTTCAAATATGGTGGGATCATTCTTAAATTTAGAATGTTACATTTAATTAATCTTTGTTGGAAAAGAAGAAATATACCCGAAGAATGGAGAAAAGCTAAAATAATATCACTCTTCAAGAAAGGAAATCGAAGTTTTTGCAGTAACTATCGAGGAATAAGTTTATTAAATGTTGGCTATAAAATATATGCTAAAATAATAAATAATAGACTTAAAATCATTGCACACAATCTCTTATTGGAAGAACAATGTGGATTTAGGAAAGGCAGATCCTGTACAGATAATATATTTAGCCTCAAACAGATACTGGAGAAGAGAAGAGAAGAGAATTAACTTGAATACTTATGTCGCTTTTGTCGACTATGAAAAGGCTTTTGATAGGATAGATAGAGAACAGTTATGGAATATAATGGTAAAAAATGGATACCCTAAACATGTTATTCAAGTTATCCAAAGTCTGTACAAAAGGACGAGAATTGTGTTAGATTTAGGATACAAACTAACGGAAGAAATATTAATTAATCAATCAAGGTGTACGTCAGGAATGCAGCCTCTCTCCAACACTATTCAATATATATATAGATGAAGTAATCAGAAATTGGAAACGAATTGTGCACTCTGGAATAAAATTGAACACAAACACATACATAAATACTATGCTCTTTGCAGATGATCAATTTATCCTGCAGGATGATGAAGATAAACTCCAGAAATCAATACATCAGTTGAACACCATTTGTAAAAGTTATAATCTTCGACTATCCAGAACAAAAACCAAAGTTATGGCATGGCAAGGGAAATATCCTATCAGAGCGAAGATAGTAATCGACAATCAACCAGTAGAACAAGTCACAAATTTTAAGTACCTTGGTGGTGAAATATCTTTTAATGATGATGACGAGGTGAAGAAGAAGCTTCATCGATTTCAATATATGTATGGGGCAATTCGCCGAACACTGAAAGGAAAAGTAAGAGAAGATACTCAACTTAAATTCTATAAGACTATGGCTGTACCAACTTTGCTATATGGAAGTGAGACATGGGTAGATAAAATAAGCTATAGGAATAAAATACAATCATCTGAAATGAGATTCCTAAGATCAGTGAAAGGATACACCCTAAAAGATAAAATACGAAATGAAGAGATAAGACAAAAATTAAATATATTCTCAATGAATGAAAGAATATTCCAAAACAGGATAAATTGGAAAAACCACGTTCTGAGGATGGATAACGACAGAATCCCAAAACTTGCCCTGGAATACCATCCTACAGGAAGAAGAGATATTGGTCGTCCTATGAAGAGATGGAATGAAATCTGAGGTCGGAACAGGCGATTAGCCTAATCCATGAAGAGTGAGTGAGTGAGTGAGTGAGTGAGTGAGTGAGTGAGTGAGTGAGTGAGTGAGTGAGTGAGTGAGTGAGTGAGTGAGTGAGTGAGTGAGTGAGTGAGTGAGTGAGTGAGTGAGTGAGTGAGTGAGTGAGTGAGTGAGTGAGTGAGTGAGTGAGTGAGTGAGTGAGTGAGTGAGTGAGTGAGTGAGTGAGTGAGTGAGTGAGTGAGTGAGTGAGTGAGTGAGTGAGTGAGTGAGTGAGTGAGTGAGTGAGTGAGTGAGTGAGTGAGTGAGTGAGTGAGTGAGTGAGTGAGTGAGTGAGTGAGTGAGTGAGTGAGTGAGTGAGTGAGTGAGTGAGTGAGTGAGTGAGTGAGTGAGTGAGTGAGTGAGTGAGTGAGTGAGTGAGTGAGTGAGTGAGTGAGTGAGTGAGTGAGTGAGTGAGTGAGTGAGTGAGTGAGTGAGTGAGTGAGTGAGTGAGTGAGTGAGTGAGTGAGTGAGTGAGTGAGTGAGTGAGTGAGTGAGTGAGTGAGTGAGTGAGTGAGTGAGTGAGTGAGTGAGTGAGTGAGTGAGTGAGTGAGTGAGTGAGTGAGTGAGTGAGTGAGTGAGTGAGTGAGTGAGTGAGTGAGTGAGTGAGTGAGTGAGTGAGTGAGTGAGTGAGTGAGTGAGTGAGTGAGTGAGTGAGTGAGTGAGTGAGTGAGTGAGTGAGTGAGTGAGTGAGTGAGTGAGTGAGTGAGTGAGTGAGTGAGTGAGTGAGTGAGTGAGTGAGTGAGTGAGTGAGTGAGTGAGTGAGTGAGTGAGTGAGTGAGTGAGTGAGTGAGTGAGTGAGTGAGTGAGTGAGTGAGTGAGTGAGTGAGTGAGTGAGTGAGTGAGTGAGTGAGTGAGTGAGTGAGTGAGTGAGTGAGTGAGTGAGTGAGTGAGTGAGTGAGTGAGTGAGTGAGTGAGTGAGTGAGTGAGTGAGTGAGTGAGTGAGTGAGTGAGTGAGTGAGTGAGTGAGTGAGTGAGTGAGTGAGTGAGTGAGTGAGTGAGTGAGTGAGTGAGTGAGTGAGTGAGTGAGTGAGTGAGTGAGTGAGTGAGTGAGTGAGTGAGTGAGTGAGTGAGTGAGTGAGTGAGTGAGTGAGTGAGTGAGTGAGTGAGTGAGTGAGTGAGTGAGTGAGTGAGTGAGTGAGTGAGTGAGTGAGTGAGTGAGTGAGTGAGTGAGTGAGTGAGTGAGTGAGTGAGTGAGTGAGTGAGTGAGTGAGTGAGTGAGTGAGTGAGTGAGTGAGTGAGTGAGTGAGTGAGTGAGTGAGTGAGTGAGTGAGTGAGTGAGTGAGTGAGTGAGTGAGTGAGTGAGTGAGTGAGTGAGTGAGTGAGTGAGTGAGTGAGTGAGTGAGTGAGTGAGTGAGTGAGTGAGTGAGTGAGTGAGTGAGTGAGTGAGTGAGTGAGTGAGTGAGTGAGTGAGTGAGTGAGTGAGTGAGTGAGTGAGTGAGTGAGTGAGTGAGTGAGTGAGTGAGTGAGTGAGTGAGTGAGTGAGTGAGTGAGTGAGTGAGTGAGTGAGTGAGTGAGTGAGTGAGTGAGTGAGTGAGTGAGTGAGTGAGTGAGTGAGTGAGTGAGTGAGTGAGTGAGTGAGTGAGTGAGTGAGTGAGTGAGTGAGTGAGTGAGTGAGTGAGTGAGTGAGTGAGTGAGTGAGTGAGTGAGTGAGTGAGTGAGTGAGTGAGTGAGTGAGTGAGTGAGTGAGTGAGTGAGTGAGTGAGTGAGTGAGTGAGTGAGTGAGTGAGTTGACGGCATCTCCCCTATTCTGTTTAACTTAGTTCTAGACAAAGTTATTAGAGAGTGGGGAAAAGGATATCAAGGGAGTGAACATCGGAAATTTGGGAAGCAAGGTCAATGTGAAATGTTTAGCATTTGCTGATGATCTTGCAATCGTTACTAAGACCAAGGATGAAACAAGGTATGCCATACAGAGACTACACAATATAGCATCAAAGGCAGGCCTCTAGATATCCTACGAGAAAACCAAGTACATGGAAAATCTATGTCGAAATAGCAAAAGAACTCCGCTAGAGATGGAAAACGGCACAATTTCACAGGTGCCCTCCTTCAAATACCTTGGAGAAATTATACTACCATCAGGATTAGAGTGTAGTGCCAATGTAGAAAGAAACACCAAACTACATAAGGCATATAGACTGATGTGGAATTACTACAACAAAAGAGTCATATCGCGTAATGTAAAATTACGACACTACAAGACAGTTGTATTGCCCGAAGCTTTATATACCTCAGAAACCATATGCTTAGGTGGTCACTCTAAAATTACAGAAATTGAAAAGCAGGAGTGGAAAATTCTCAGGAAAATTTATGGTCCTACGAGAGAAAATGGAATGTGGATTAAGAGGAGAACAGCGGACCTCTACTCCTTCACCGACAGATTTACTGATGCCGTACGGAAAAGGCGCCTTAATTTCTATGGCCATATCTACAGAATGAACAGCGACAGACTAACTAAAAGATTATTCAAAGTAATCAACTCAAAGAAGGTCAAAATAAAATGGCTAGAAGAAACTAAGGCGGACCTCCAAGAAATAAATATCACAGACGACATCATGGAAAATCGTGGAGTTTTTAGAACAAAAGTAGCCAATCATAAATTTAGGGAGAAACCAAGAAAGACAACTGGTAGGAAGTGGTCGACAGAACGCAAGATGCAACACAGTGCATTCATGAAGAGGTTTTGGGAGGATAAGAAGGCACAAACCATCATACCAACTAACAAGTTCAAACGCGCTCTATGAATGGGCATAACGTAGAAAGAAAGAAAGAATAATAATAATATAAGCTTAGCCACATTCCTATTCCGTGATTCTTCCCCAGTTCACGAGGTCACCAGTTTTTCCATTAATAATGTCACAACTTGCTTCGTCCGTTAATTCTCGTTACTCCATTTCATCTTATACTGTCTGGAATGTACTGCGGCATTTTGGCGCTCTGGGCCCATAACCTGTTGATATCTCTTCACTTTAGCTCATAACACCAGTTTAGGCAAGAAATGATTATGTTAAAAATACCAGCTTCATCACACACATCGCTAGCAGTTCAAAGAATAAAAAAAAGCAAGATAAACCAATCAACTCAATTTCTTCAAGGAATAATACACCAACACATAACCTCAATGTAGATTTCTTACAACTAACACATGATATTTAGGTATGATATTATTTATTTTTATGAGAAAATCACAACACTCCAACACATACAAAACCTTTTTACTTCCCTTTATATCCTCATGTAAAGTTTCCCTGAAGCTCTTCTGTTTCTCTTCTTGTACTATTTTCTTACATACCGGTACCTTTTGGCTTCTTTATATTTCTGCCAAATCTCTGTACTATTGCTACCTATCCACTTCCTCCAAGCCATTTTTTTCTCTGTAACTGCTTCCTTTACCCTGCTGTTCACCAAGGAGTCTCCTTTTCCTTTTTCCTCCCTGATAGTCTTCCATAGGTGTTTACTGCACACTTTACAATCCATTTCAGAAACATGTCCATTCCTCTTCCACACTGTTTGTCATCTTTGGGAATTTCTTTCTTCCTATCCTCTTGAAACTTTTCCCTTATTTCTTTCTCTTTTAACGTCCACCCCTTTATTTTGCTTTCCCTTTTTTCTATCAACTTTGTTATTTTACCAAGTCTTAATTTGGCTACCTCCACTTCATGATCTCCTTTGAGATCTGCTCTTGGCATTGCTGTCACATCTTCCAGTTGTCTACATTTCTCCTTATCCACCAGAATAATATCAATCATTGTCTTTGTTTTTCTATCTCACCAACTATATATAGTAATTTTTTGCGAGTTCTTCTTTCTAAACCATGTATTGCCAACAGTTAATCCATTCCTTCTACAAAAATCTATTACCAAATCTCCTTCATCTTCGTTTTCACAACTATAGGGGCCAATTATTTCTTCCTTTCCCTGTCTGCCTATTCCAACATGTGCATTCATGTCTCCTATTATTATAACCTCTTTGTCTTCAATACAACTTTCCAGTTTTTCTAGAAACTCTTCTAAACATTCATCTGCATTCCCTGCTTGAGGTGCATAAACCTGTATAAAATCCTTGATTCCATTCTCAAGTCCAAGTCTAACTTTAATTATCCTGTCACTGATCTGGCCAATTTTGTTCATATATTGCGCTAGGTCTTCTGTCAATATAACACTAACACCATCTGTTGCCATCTTTCCTCCATTCCAATAAAATCTATACCCTTTCTTCAATTCTTTTCGACCTTTCCTCTTCCATTTTGTCTCACTCATTCCCATCATTGCTATGTTTTTCTTCTCCATATACTTTATCAATTCTTCTACCTTGCCATTCAAAGTCATGACACTGATGATACCGATTCTTGTGATGTCTGGTAGCCCACTTCTCACAGTTCCCCCAAAGCACCAGGAACTGCGCGTCACTTCAGGGTGACGCCCTAGCATTTTCCAAGGCCTCGATTCACTCGCACTCATTTTATATGATTTTATATTTTATGATATTCCTCACAAACCCCTTACTATAAATAACTTGCCATGCTCACAATATCATCTTATATTATAACTTAACCTAATAAAATGATATCAATTTATACCTTATTAATTAGTGGAGTCTTTATAATTGTCAAATTTTAGGGATCATACTTTCGTACAGCTATGTTAGAAAAGCAGCTGGAATTTACATGATTTCTGAAGATAAACTGAAGCCAATGGGTTGGAATATAGTACAATATCTGATGTACTTATTTTATTACTTTTTTGCATGAAGGAGCTACCTGCACCAAATGAATGGGAAGTTGCTATAATAGCCCTGGTGTATGTAGGCAAGGGTGATGCACATAAATCAGATTATTACTGTCCAGTCAGTTTCACCTACGTTGCTTGTAAGGTCTGGGAAAGCATTCTTACTGATAATATTCGATGCATTCATGATACTGTATTATTACCTGATTTGATAGAAGACAGTTCAGGTTTTGGAAGGGTTATTCCAGCGAGTTCAACATGTAGGATTCCAGCAAGATAAAGCAGATAATTTAGATTGAGAAGGTCAAATGGACTGTGTCGCTGTTGACTTGTCCAAGCCTTTTGATAGGGTAAATCGTGGAAAACTGCTGATAAAAATGAGGGCTATGGGACTATATAAATGAGTGGTTGAATGGGAGCCTACAGTTTCAGAAAATAGAACTCAGATAATTTAAGCAGGTTGAGTATGTGAAGCATTATCTGTTCCTATAATGATTAATGGGGACCCAGAAGGCAATATTATTGGACCTTTATGTTTCCTTTATATACCATATATAAATTATAGGAGTAAAGAAATGGAATCGCAAATAAGGCTCTTTGAAGGTCATGTTGCACTGTATAAAGTAGTAAATAAGTTACAGGATTGTGAGAGACTGCAAGAAGACCTCGAGAATGTGATGCTATGGATAACACACAATGGTAGGTTGGTAAACTGTATGAGATGTCAGGTTGTAAGTTTCACCAACAGGATAGATAGATAGATAGATAGATAGATAGATAGATAGATAGATAAAGAATGGGTGAGCCCTGCCTTCACAGGGCTCCACACGTAGGTCTTCACCAACAGGGAAAGTCCTCTCAGTTTCAATTACTGTGTTGATGGGGTGAAATACCTCACGGGGATCACTATACGAGTACTTACGTTTTACTATAAAGAAAGATTTTCATTGGGAAAATCACATTAATGTGGTTGTAAAGAAAGATCACAGATCTCTTCATATAGTTTCGAGGGTATTTGGGAGTTGTAGTAAGGATGTAAAGAAGAGGGCATGTCATACATTGGTAAAACCCTACTTAGAGTTTGGTTCCAATTCGTGGGACCCTCACCAGGATTGCTCGATTCAAGAAGCGGAAAGGATCCAAAACAAAGCAGCACGATTTGTTCTGGATGATTTATTCTGGAGTTGTGTTACGAATGTTGCAAGCTTCAGGCTGGAAAGACTTGGTCGGTCGGTCGGTTGGTCGGACGGTTGGTCAGTTGGTTGGTCGGTCTGCAGCACAGCATGCTTCAGTTCAAAATGTAACATGTATACTGAGTATGAGGAATGCTTTGCAGGCATATAACTTCATAGGAGCAAGCTGTGTAATCTTCAGCAATAACTGAATCGGTGATTTTACCTGGATGAGTGGAAAACTGATTCAAATAAGATAAAATAGCAATCATTACTTCAATTTGAAGGATATTTGAAATTAATTTGAATGCTGTTTTAGCTTAAAAAACAGTGCTTCAATTGCATTCAGAGTGAGAGAGAGTGAGTGTGTGTGTGTGTGCGTGCGTGCGTGCGTGTGCACAATTCAGGCGGATATTTCCCTGCTGTCAACCTTATACGAACAGTCATGAAATGAATTGCATCTGTTTTATTAGACCAGTTTTTGAGTATTCTTTTTTTACTCTGCTCCACAGGTGGGCGGTGTTGCGGTGATGTCTGTTGCAATCTGGATGCTGGTAGATAAAATGCACACAGTGGATATAATTGGAAATGAAGAACTATATAAAGGCATAGTTTATGTACTGTGTGGTGCTGGTGCTTTTGTTGCTTTTGTCTCCTTCCTTGGATGCATTGGGGCAATGAAAGAAGTTAAATGCTTGTTAGGTTTGGTAAGTCTTCAGTTGCAAATTACCTTGCTCACTGTGGAAATGATTGATGTTAATGAAGGAGTATTATTATGACTATGTCAGGGATGTAGAATCTCATGATATGTTTGGGCTCATCTCTTAGAACAATGAATATTTCTTTGTTTTGACATTTAGTAAAGCAGTCTATACTAATAAATATTTTTCCATGATACCAGAAAGTTATGTCTCTTCTGCTGTTTTTTAAAAATAGGATGTAAGAGTGCTTAAATGCAAGAGATATTGGTAAATTTACTAGCACATGAAAGGTACCCCTCAGGACAAAATAACTGCACTATGGTGAAGACCACTAAAAGTAAACAACTCATGCTGATTGTTAATTATAAAGCTTGGTACACAGCCCAATCTATTTTTTGTCCATTCATGCAATAATACAATGCACTATTTTATTCCAGTAGTTTAAAGGCAAATATGGACAAACAGATGTTTTTATCTATTGTATATTTTTCCCTTTTGAGGTAATCGCAACAATTGAATTGTATCTTAGTCATTTTAGTAGTGTTAACTTATTTATAAATGCCATTTGAATGGTACATTTTATAATTATGCATTTGGAACCTTATCTTTTATTTTTGTTATGTTGTTATACATTTTTAATTCACATTACTCTTAAAAATGTTGACATTTTAAAAATAACACACCGGGCGAGTTGGCCGTGCGCGTAGAGGCGCGCGGCTGTGAGCTTGCATCCGGGAGATAGTAGGTTCGAGTCCCACTATCGGCAGCCCTGAAAATGGTTTTCCGTGGTTTCCCATTTTCACACCAGGCAAATGCTGGGGCTGCACCTTAATTAAGGCCACGGCCGCTTCCTTCCAACTCCTAGGCCTGTCCTATCCCATCGTCGCCATAAGACCTATCTGTGTCGGTGCGACGTAAAGCCCATAGCAAAAAAAAAAAAAAAAAAAAAATTAAAAATAACAAATTTGATTCATTCAAAAATGTTCTCTACTGCTATGCTATTACATTAATTCTCATAAGTGCTGTTTAAAACTTGGACATCTTCAAATATTTTGCTATTGTATATACAGTAGATATGGTTTTGAGCTATAGAGGAAACCACTTCAGATATTTAGAGAGTTGTGGTGAGGTACTGAAAATAGTTACATGACGCTGTATAAACTAACCTGATATTGATGTATTTTTTCACCAAGAGGCTGTATCTGGTCACATGTTGATAACCTTGTTTCATCTTTAAAGGCTTTTTTTTTTTTTCATTTCAACTCATTAATTTTACCTGTTGTTAATAGTTATATTCTGACTTCTTTTCCAGTATGCACTTATTGTATTCATCATCTTCGTCATCATGCTTGTTGGAGGAATCCTGGGATATGTTTTTCGTGAGAAAGTAAATGATAAAATTGATGAGAAGATGGAATCATCCATGAAGTTATATGGTCAAAAAGATTATGTGACTGACAGTTGGGATTGGGTGCAGAAGGAGGTAGGAACAAATCTTTAATAAAGAGCCTTACCTTTTCCTAACAGTGAACATCCTAATGAAGTATGCTTTTCTCACATAACCTAAGGGTTGCCAGATTTCCAGATATAAGGAACATGTAGATTTTTACACCTCATACTGCAAAAATAAAACATTGCAGCCATTTAATGATTGAAGAGTTGAAGGATATATTAACTAATAAAAATTAATATACCAGAATAAAATATTTATTACAATTTAATAATTACCATAGTTGATTAGTATAAGCTTATATTTCACAGGTACTTCTCATTTGAACATACCATGCTGTGAACAGTTTCTTCTTCAACAAAACCTTTTAAAGTATAAAAATCAGTTTTTATTAAATCTACACAAGTTCTGTTTCTTTCATTTCCTCATATTATCATCAATACTGAAAATATTCTTTCTGCATATGCATTAGATGGAAATATACTTAACAAAAAAATGTTCTTCAGTGTTTTGGGGCCAATTAAATGTATAATAGATGCCCACCTCTCTGATAGTGTTTTACTATGGAGAGCTAAAACGGTGTTCTTTTCAGGTATGATACTATGGTCTAAAGAGTGAAATTTGGAAACACGGAATTTGTTTCCTGAAAAACAGTACATTCAGCATACAATTTAAAGTATGTATCGTATGTGGAAGAAAATGAGGGGAAAAAATATCTTGTCTGCTGACAATTAATGGAACTCAAATGCTCCATGTGATGATGTTTTTCCAAAAGTCAATCTGATTTCCTTCCAAATTTTGTGTACGGTAACTCAGACCTTTTCTTATCTTAATAAGTAAAATGTTTTATGTTTTGTCTTCACTTACTTCCTCAATTGTAAGTAATGTGATGATCCATGAATTATATATAATACCATAAAGAAGGCAGATATTAATAATTTTAAAGGATTACATAAATCTGTAGCATATCATTGTCTTAACTCTATTGCCACTAGAAAGAGAAGCAAGAAACGCTTACCATGACACTGTGTTTTTTCATTCTCTCTGATGTGTTAAGTCTGTATATACCCCTTTCTCTTCTTCATTGCCTCTAATAGCCTTTCATGAATATTATGATTACAATCACCATAAGACCTATCTGTGTCAGTTCGACATACAGCCAATTCAGAAAAAACTGGGAACTCATTAGTTTTTTCCCTTTATATTCTCTTTTTAAATAAAGAACCATACATACTGTAACATTTCTAAATTGCTTAGGATATACTGAGAATTTGGCCCAGTCAACTTCTCTTCCTCTAAAACTACTCCATTTCTTTATCTACTTTTATTGCTCTCTTGTCAAACCAGAAGGGCCTACATATGTAAACTTTAACTACCAGTACATTAGCCTACTAATCAAAGAAATACCTGTGAATATGCTACAGTCCTTCCTTTTTACTTGCTTGATTTGCTACAGTTACTGTTTTTGTCCATTCTGAGATTACCTTACCTATCTCATCCTCAATCTCTCAGAGTTATAAGCCATTTCCAGCGAAGACTTGTCCTAAATGCTGCACATTCCCATTTTTTCTTTCACTTAGAAGATTGTAGTTCTTTCTGATGTATAAAAACAAAGATGCTAACTTTCCCATCTATTTACCTATACAAAGTCTTCTCATGATTTCCATTTGAGTTCAACTAATATTTCTTTGACTGTACCTATTCCTTTACTTTACGTAATGATACCTATCCACAGACTTTCTCTCTTGGGACCAGTTTTGCTATGACGTCTTGATAAATTTCTGTCTACACTGATTTCTATTTCAACACGATGTAGGACTTTTTCCTCCGTTACACACTGCTGTCAAAGTCTTCCAATACTGTATCTCTGTTCATTCCATTTCATTTCAATATCCTGGAACTTCTCACTGTCTGTTCCTTGGAACATTTCATTGACCGTGTCTGTTATTTTTGAATACTGATGCCCATTACATCATCAGAACAATTACAGTGAATCACCCCAACTTCACTACTTCTTTGATAGTGAATGAATTACCTTGTTGAAGTGCTTACAACTGCTTTTTGAGGACTGCACAGCAAAAAGTAGTTGAAAATACTTGGTGAGGTATTTTCTTACTGTCAAAACAGTAAGTTAATACCAGTAAATCAGATTATGAATTAAAATATATGTTTGTATAATTTACTTGTTACAAATTTTTTCTACTTTAATCTATATATAAACAGACTTAATTTCTGCCGTTCAGGTGATACTCAGTTTCTTGCAGATAAGATAGTGGTCAGTGCTTCCAAGAAAACCCTTAAATATTTGCACATTGCTTATTAATTTCTTGATTAAAATGTTAGTTATGATATTATTGATCTACAAAGGTGGATCAAATATAAATGGGAATACTGCTACTGTTAGTAATAATTCTGAGGCAGGGCTTTGCCAGGATGTTGGTGGAGGTGTCTGGAGAAGGGGGTTTGCATGCGCAAACGACGGCGGAGAGCTGGGCTGCCAGTACGCTATGAATGAGCAAGAGGTGCACACATCTGCTGCACAACATATCGTTATCAAATTTCTCACAAAAAAGGGCACCAAACCTTCCAAAATTTTGAGACTGCTCCACACACAGTTTGGCAGTTTTGCAGACACAAGTGTATGATTGGCCAAAAAATTTTTTGTGGCAGGAAGAGAAGTTGTGGAAAATGAATGTCATGAAAGGAGACCGCAAATAAGCATCACTGCAGACAACGTTGTTGTCATTCATGACATTATTGGCGAAACAAGCTTGCAAATTATTTTAGCTGTAGAAATAAGTTACGGAAGTGTTCAAACCATCATCCGAGGTGAACTCCATTTCAAAAATTGTTTGCCAGGTGGGTTCCTCATCTCCTCAACTGGGGAAAAAAAACTTTATGCAAGGAAGTTGGTCAGAGACTCCTGCGTTGCTACAAGGAGGAAGGAGAGGATTTCTTGCATCGCATTGTGACTTGTGATGAAACTTGGGTGCATCATTACACCCCAGAGTCAAAGAAAGCAAGCAAGCAAGCAAGCATGGAGTGGCGGCAAAGAGACGAAGCAGGTCTGGTCAAGGCCAAAATACGTCCATCTGCTGGAAAGGTGCTTGCAACCGTTTTCTGGGACTCCGCGGGCATTTTGCTGGTGGAATTTCTTCACGAACAAAGAACAATGAGTGCAGCCTATTACTGTCACATTTTGGATGAAGCAAAAGCTTCATATTGCAACGAGCGATGCTGGCAACTGATCCGAAATGTCTTTCTTCTCCATGACGATGCAAGGCCGTATACTGCCGCTTTAACGGGGGGGGGGGAACTTGAGGAAATTCACTCAACATCTCTGGAACACACTCCATACAGTCCTGATTTATTGCCCTGTGACTACCATTTGTTTGGACCACTCAAACAAGACCTAGGAGGATAGCGGATCAATGATGATGCAAGTGTAGAAGAGTTCATGTGCAACTGGCTCCGCATACATCCTTCTTCTTTCTATCAGGACGGCATCAAAATTATCAATCCAATGAAGAAAATGTGTATCGAAGGCAGGACACTATGTAGAAAAGTGATCTCTATATGTGTATTTTTTTGTTTGATGCAATAAAATAAAAATAAAAATCCCTTTTATATTTGATCCGCCTTCGTACTATAAGCCTGCTCCTGATTCCAAGTATAGTGGTAAGTAATTTCTACTTGAATGCATTTGCAGTGCCTAGTCTCATATTATTACAGGAATCTAGTAAATATTTGCATTTCCTATTGCTTTCCATTGCTGCCAATTTTTCAGTTTAGTCATGAAAATAGATATAAATTTGGAAATAATGAATTTATTAAACCAATTTTAATTTAACCTAAAGAATATTTAAGCCTGGCATACCCATCCAGCTGCTAAGCAAATAAAAGTGTAGAAGAGTTCGTGCACAACTGGCTCCGCACACTAGGTTGATTGCTGAACACTTCTTTCTTTAATGTAATTTGATTTTCAGCAAATTTCAGCATGCAAGGTTTGGATTAATATTACATTAAAACTAGCTGATGTACCCGTGCTTCACTATGGAATTTTACATTGTATACAGAATTGTAGGTTAGGTATAGTACATGTTGCGAGCAAGACTGTATTAAATTGCATAGCTCTTAACGTTACCGTAGAAACGCGATGGAGAAATCGCCAAACATCTTTTCTCATATGAAGAACTGCCTTAGTGAATTTTCATTGTAATGGTAGGCCTGCTTGCCTACCATCATTCACAATTAGATTGGGGGAATCGCATTATAATGGCAGACACTCACTCTCCACCTGCCTTTTTTACATCCTCAGAAAGACTGTCCTAGTGGTTTTTTCAACTGAAATAAACATAGATCATTACAATGACGCCAGTAGGAACGGCGTGAGTAAAAGCAATGATTTCACATGAAATACTCGATCAAATGGAAAACCACACTTTTTCTCACTTTTAACGAACAGTACTACACTGCCGATCTAACAGTCCAAAGTTCCAGAGCTGGAATGACTAGCCCTCAGACAGCCGTGATCCGTGAGCACTCTTAGACTTTTTTCGGTGGGGGTTCGAAGGTGGAGAGTCCCAGGGTAAAAACTATGCCCTTTTACTAATCCGTCTCCTAGGAGTACCCGATGAGTTGTAAAATCTCAATTCACTACACCAGTGGCAGAAAAATCTATCTGACTTGGGAGGCAATTTTTTCCTCCAAGCCAGAGGAGAAACCCCCTCATCACTGCTAATTTTCAATAAAATGAATGTAAAATTTAATTAAAGTGAAGAGGAAGAAGCTCCTTTTAAGAAGAGACTCTTTTCAGGGTTGAATTTTGAGTTATTTAGTGAATTGTGGTGCTATAATTTGGAATATCCCTAAATTGTAATTCTAAACCAGTTCATACTACTACTACTACTGCTACTACTACTACTACTACTACTACTGAGTATCTGCCTTAAGAGTGCACACTGCTCATTCAAAACAGTGCGTCAGAGTAGGGATCAAATAGCTGGAATACTATGATGAAACACTGAGTTACGTACCAGCAGTACGGTATCAGAAAATGTATGAACCAGAGGAATGACGTGCTAAAGAAGGAAGTTTTCTAACTCCTCAGCTCTTTCCTTCCAATATTCAGGCAGGCTGTTATACTTGGTACGCAGCAGTAATCCCATCTATCAGAGTTGAGCGGCAGCATAAGAGACAAAGAACATCATCATAAACAATGATCAATGTAATGTTATTGTTGATCAATGTTATGTGCTTTCAATATTGTAGGCCTTCACGTTTAGTTTCCTTCCTACTCTGAAATACCACTCTTATCATAATCGGTATGGTAAAATTGAATAAAACCTAACTGGTCGAAAACTGTATTCTCTATAACTGTTGTTATGTAGTACTTTTCGATAGGACCAATAACATAGGTATTTAAAAATTAAATTTTATGCGCCTTCCCCTAAATTACAATTTCATGCAGGGTGAATGAAATTGTTTACATCTTAGACTGTAGTTTCTTATTCCCCGACTCTATATACAGACTTTCATTAAATTCTGTTAACCCATTTTCTCGTGGCTCGGCATTCATATGGACTTGGCAACAAAAATACAAATTCATGAATATCTGTGTTATCAAAGCTGGTACAGTAACAATGTATGGCATAAAGGATGGGAAATTTAATTCTGTATCACTTTAGTTATATAGTATTTATCGATAGGACCACTAATAGTATAAATATTTGAGAATTAAATTTTAGGCCTTCCCCTGAACTACCATTTCACTCAGCATGAGTAAAATGATTTTTAGCCTAGATTGTAGTGGCTCTTCCCCCGACTTCACATACTGATTTTTATTAAATTCTCTTCAGCCGTTTTCTCGTGATGCGTGTACATACATACAGACAGACAGACATTACGGAAAAGTAAAAAGTGCATTTCCTTGTTACTATGGACATGGCCGATACAGAAATACCATTCTTTTCAAAATCTGAGTAATGTACAGACAAAACTCTCATTTTATATATATAGATTTATCTTGTTCAGTTAATTTTAATAGTATCTGTATATCTTCATGTTTAATAATGTAGAGTACTTGCCAGGGCATATAATACACTGCACTATGTAATAATATGTTTGCAGTGTACACCACATACAAAAAATCTCCAGAGTGCAGTTCAGAAGTTTTGATCAATAGAAAGGAGTGATATGACCTGTTTTTCTACTTACGGTATTAGACCCATATCAATTATTGAGTAGAGTCGAAGTATAACATAAACAGTTATTATATTTACAAAATTATTCTTTAACTGTATCACTTTTATCTTGCCAATTTTGTTATGATGACAATTAATTATGGTTAAGCTATTTAATCTTAATGAATTATTGCACCTCATGGGTCTAAATAGCTTCTCAATCTCCGAAACAATGAAAAGCAGTACAAGTAGTTAAAGGACCAATAAGAATCAAATTGATTAATCTATTTACTTCACTTACGTCTGTTAGGGAGTAAGTTTTAAACACTTTCACACCATCTAAAAATATGTCAACATGCATGGTTTTACTTCTTAAGACATCATGAAAAATGAGCTTAAATCATTTTCATAAAAATCAGCGAGTGCAATGGGCAAAGTGTTAACCTTTTCACTCCAGTGAAGTAAGAGCAGACACATGGCTTTGAGGACAGGTGCCGAAGGTGGCTTGGCCATGCCCACTGTATGGGATACTTTCTGCTCTTGCTTCCTCATCTGCATTTGTTCACATTGTTAAAACACTTTCTTACTTCTTAATCCGTTTATCCTCCAGGGTCTTACCAGGCAAATGCTGGGGCTGTACCTTAATTAAGGCCACGGGCGCTTCCTTCCCATTCCTAGGCCTTTTCTATCCCACTGTCGCCATTAGACATATCTGTGTCGGTGCGACGTAAAGTTAATAGAAACAAAAAAACCCTCCAGATTCAGTTTTTCCTTTGGACTCAGCAAGGGATCCCAACTCTACCGCCTCAAGGGCAGTGTCCTGGAGCATGAGACTTTGGGTCGGGGAGACAATTTGGGAGGAGGACCAGTACCTCACCCAGACTGCCTCGTCTGCTATGCTGAACAGGGGCCTTGTGGAGGGAGGGGAAGGTTGGAACGGATAGGCAAGGAAGAGGGAAGGAAGCAACCATGGCCTTAAGTACCATCCCAGCATTTGCCTGGAGAAGTGGGAAACCATGGAAAACCACTTCGAGGATGGTTGAGGTGGGAATCGAACCCCCCTCTACTCAGTTGACCTTCCGAGGCTGAGTGGACCCCGTTCCAGCCCTCATACCACTTTTTCAAATTTCGTGGCAGAGCTGGGAATCGAATCCGGGCATCCGGGGGTGGCAGCTAATCACGCTAACTACTACACCATAGAGGCAGACTCACAATGTTAAGACACTACAGGTTGAAAATGAAAATCCACAGCTTGTTTCCAATTTCAACCTGGTCAGGAATGGAATGAATGAAGCCCCCATCTATTGGCGATGATAGAAACTGTGCCAGCTAATGAAGCCTGTCACTCCTCTGGGCAATGTTTAAAGACTGAAAGATGAAATTAAATAATATTGGAGAGTGTTGCTGGAATAAAAGGTGGCATGGAAAACCAGAGTACCAGTAGAAAAACCTACCCCACCTCTGCTTTGTCAAGCACAAATCTCACATGGAGCGACTGGGATTTGAACCACAGAACCCAGTGGCGAGAGGCCGGCGCATTGCCACCTGAGCCACGGAGGCTCTACTACAGGTTGACTATTTATTTATTAAATATAAATATTTCGGTCAAATATCTTTGCATATATTTCAGTCATTTTCATTCATGCAAAGCTTCCCATCCTTCTTTTAGATCTGTGGATTTCTTCACAGCATTGGCAGCGTTAAATCTTTCCAATCTTAATTTTCTTCAATGTCGCTACCCGATATGAGGATAAGAGCTTCATCCGCAGTAGACAGGTTCCCATGCATTATGAAATACGGTACCACAATGCATTGAAGCTGCCTATAGAAGCACTAATACATTGTTAGTGAACAGCAATTATACTGTAAATGACGACAAGTAATGCACATTGTTCAGTGTAGAACAGTTTTAGCGTGTAAATAATTGCACATTCCTGAAACATACTGGTTCCATCAAAATACTATTCCCTAAATAATGATAAGATAAATTAAATCTGGAAGGATCTGTTGCTCCCAGTGTCACCATTTATGTTAGGAATCATTGTCGTATGATAACATTTCAAACATTTTATATATAATATTGTGAGAAATTCATCCATACTTCATTATTTCCAACCTCATGTTTAATTCTGAACCATTTTGATAGCATTGATTCAATATCCAGTTTAAGTTTTGTCTGTATATCATCTTTACCATGAATTACAAGTCCTTGTTATGCTAAGAAGACAATCACAGATTGATTCTTTTCTTATGCTACCTTGATTCAACCATATCTTTTACATAATTATGTGATGTCACTGACTGGGCTTTTGCATTCAAATCTCAGAGTTTAAATATTTCCTGTAACACATTTTCACCATCAAAGTTAGATGTTTCAAACATTTTAAACTCCTGATAGCATTTTTCCAATTAGTAAAGCATAATTGGTAAAAACAGAATTGGAAGCTTTATTGACATTATACTGCTTGCAAATAGAGCAGAAAGCCTGAAGTTTGGTTGTATGATGATCTAACAAAATACAAGATTTTATTTAAAGTATTGAAAAACTTGTGTCCCTTTGTTGATGACGATTCAGAGTAGGTCGCTGATGCTGGAGATGTACTGCAAGAAGTGAATGCTAATTCATTTTCACTTTGTAGATGGTACACGTTCTTTTCATACATCTGTACTCTCCACCATAAAAACCCCTCTGCCACAATAAAAACAGAGGTATTACCATCATCATAGACTTCTATCCTCCAGTATTTTAATGCATCCACTGTTAGCTCAATCTGATTGCAAGTATTTGGGCTTCAGTTAGTGTTAGAACTTAGACCTATTAGCAAGATTAAAGTCATGGTATGAGATTTGTTGTCTGGAGAACATGTGTTTGTACATAAAGTCATGCTTAGATTCTGAGTAGTAGTAGTAGTAGTAGTAGTAGTAGTAGTAGTAGTAGTAGTAGTAGCAGTGATGATTTAAATATTATTCTAGAAGTTACAACTGTGAAGCTTTTCAGTCTGTCAAAACTAACGTAGGATTAATAAAATTAGAAAATACTTGAAAAATAAAACATTTAAAAGCAGATTGTAACTGAAAGAACAATTTTTAAATATCTCCTAGATTAGTACATTTAATCCCCTTTTCAGATAAAGTTAAAAGAATATTCTGTTTGTTGAGTCTTTTAAGAACCTCTTACCTTTTTTCAACATTTAACTATGAAATGATTTACTTTTCTAGTTTGAGTGCTGTGGAGTTAACAGCCACAAAGACTGGCCTGATATGCAGAAGACTTTCCCAGACAGCTGTTGCTCTGATGGTGTAAGTATTAAAAGGAAACTCTAGCATGCTTTTGGTGTATAGTAGCAGTTTACTTATGGAATTTTCAAAGTTGTTTAGAGTCAGTATCTAGCAGTACTGGTCATCATAAGCCCAGTTTTCTTTTTGTCTTACATGACTGACCAAAAATGTTTGATTTTATTTCCTTCCTAATACTACCTCATTGTTATATTGCTTACTGGGCAAATCAGGGAGTAGTTTCTTGATGACATAGTAGATAAATGATGATGGTGCTTGTTGTTTAATGGGTCCTAACATCTAGGTCATCAGCCCCTACATAGTAGATCAATATAACTGTAATGTATTGATTGGAATTTGTTTTATGACAGAGATACTGGCTAATTTACTGAATTCCCCCTGTGGGTGGGGGACGGAGACGAATACACCCACGGTATCCCCTGCCTAACATAAGAAGCAACTAAAAGGGGCGACCAAGGGATGGTCAAATTAGAACCATGATACTACTTGTAATTAGTACTATCACACAGGGATAATCATGGGTCACTTTTACTTGCACGTAGTACCACTATGTTGGGTACACAATAGGTTTGTGATTAGTAGCGACAGTGTGTGCTCAGGATGCATTTACAATACCTGTGATTCGTACCACTATATGAGCAACACCATGGTTCTGCCTTGCCTATGATTAGTACCCACTATGTGAGGAACACCATGCGATAGTGCTAGTCCCTGTGGTTAGTCCATTTATGTGAAGAACACCATAGGTTTGTGTTGCCTGTATAGGTTTGCGTTACAGGGCGAGTTGGCTGTGCGCGTAGAGGCGCGCGGCTGTGAGCTTGCATCCGGGAGATAGTAGGTTCGAATCCCACTATCGGCAGCCCTGAAGATGGTTTTCCGTGGTTTCCCATTTTCACACCAGGCAAATGCTGGGGCTGTACCTTAATTAAGGCCACGGCCGCTTCCTTCCAACTCCTAGGCCTTTCCTATCCCATCGTCGCCATAAGACCTATCTGTGTCGGTGCGACGTAAAAAAAAAAAAAAGGTTTGCGTTGCCTGTAAATAGCGACACAATGTGCGAAACACCATAGGTCTGTGTTACATGTGCTCATTACATTACCTGTGAGTAGTACCATAATGTGTAGAATACCGCAAGTCTACGCTACTTTTGATTAGTAACATTTAAAAACAATTCTAATTATTCTAGTAACTTTCATATATTGCTTCCAACATCTAACTTGGCTAATTTCTTCTTCAGGTTTAAATTGAAGTGGACCGGGCGAGTTGGCCGTGCGCGTAGAGGCGTGCGGCTGTGAGCTTGCATCCGGGAGATAGTAGGTTCGAATCTCACTATCGGCAGCCCTGAAGATGGTTTTCCGTGGTTTCCCATTTTCACACCAGGCAAATGCTGGGGCTGTACCTTAATTAAGGCCACGGCCGCTTCCTTCCAACTCCTAGGCCTTTCCTATCCCATCGTCGCCATAAGACCTATCTGTGTCGGTGCGACGTAAAGCCGCTAGCAAAAAAAAAAAATTGAAGTGGACATTTCATCTCTAGTCATATCACGATCTTACATGACAAATTAAACTTCCTTTGAACCACCTAAACCAAGTGAATAAGTGTTACCCAAATAGACAGCATAAAACAGCACAAATTCACTTAACCCAGGCTGGACTATATAACAAAAATCAAATTGCTGGAATTTTAAGAATTTTATATCACAGCATTCAATTGTAACATAATTTTAACTTATCTCATGTATCGTTACAGTAATGTATTTTATAATGTGTTAAAATATGTTTTTGGCATATGTATATAATTGTTTAATTTGCACTTAAGGCTGATGATGGCACATAGGTGCCGAAACTAGTACCATTTGACATGTGATTGTATCACAATAAAATGTTATTGTATTGAATAGGTGGACCTTGAAAGAATTTTAATTTACTGTAATCCCACTTCAATACGGAACACTATGAAATTCATAACTATAAATGTTACTACTAACTAATAAACAAAATATAAGCAAAACTAAATAAAAAATTAATCGGAAGCTAATAACGTGTATTACAGGAAAGTTTCTAACTATCCTAACTAATAAGTATCACTTTACAATTTGAATTATTCCAGAAAGAAGTCATGAAGAAAAGCAAAAATTAATAGTCAGTAAAAACTGTCAAATACTGGTGAAATTACATCCCTTAAATTAATTAATTTGGTGTTCCATTAGTTTATTAACAATTAATCAAGCTCCCTATTGATGATGGGTTTTAGATGTAGTTTTACCACAAATTATTCCATTACACACACTCGAGTTTTAACTTTATTGAAAGTTATCTTCAGCCTACAAATACAACAAAAATATCATGCTAAATTTTGTTACATGAATGCAGACTCTACAGATCAGTCTTACAAATAGAGGTGCATATAAATATCAAACATAAAATAAGAAATATTTATTTTTTAAAAGCTGAACAAACCT
This sequence comes from Anabrus simplex, assembly GCF_040414725.1. Classification (NCBI taxonomy): domain Eukaryota; kingdom Metazoa; phylum Arthropoda; class Insecta; order Orthoptera; family Tettigoniidae; genus Anabrus; species Anabrus simplex. Next base: position 806,597,218 of record NC_090266.1, read on the forward strand.
TCTGGAGTTGTTTTAAATGTTACACGTCAACACAAATTACAGAAAAATGAGAATTGGGCAGCGGAAATAAGTTCAGGTGTGGAACTGTACACAGCGTTTTCAGGGAAGAAAGTTTGTTAATTTATACATGTTTCTTGGTTATTTTTGACTCGCTTTCGTATTTCTATAATTTCTAGAGTATTCAATATGGAACACTTGGTTTCAGTGTCAAGAATTTTGAGATGCTGATCCAGATTGAAGGAACACTTGTTTGTTATGAGGTGTTTGGAGAACTGTGACTCCCTGGGGTTATGTAATTTCCATGTTCTAATATGTTCTTTAGTCCTGATTTTAAGGTTTTTTCCTGTCTCACCTATATAAACAGAGTTGCAGTCACCGCTCTGTAATTTATATATATTACTTTTAATTTCCTTACTGAGAGTATCCTTTGTTTTTGATAATTTTGAGAAATAAGAACTACATTTAAATGCTACAGAATAACCCTGTTTTTGTAGCAGAGTTCCTAGTTTTTCATAAACTGGACCATAGTATGATAGAACTGTTCACTTTTTCTTTTCTTGATAGAAAATGAAAATGAAATAGCATATGGCTTTTAGTGCCAGGAGTGTTTGAGGGCATGTTCGGCTCGCCAGTTGCAGGTCTTTCGATTTGATGCCCGTAGGCGACCTGTGAGTCATGATGAGGATGAGCCCCCGTGCCAGCGAAATTAACCAATGATGGTTAAAATTTGGGAATCGAACCCGGGACCCCTGTGATCAAAGGCCAGTATGCTAACCATTTAGCCATGGAGCCAGAGGATGGAGTGATGAGAACACTGAAATCATATTTAATTTCTTCTGTTTGTGTGTTACTAATTTTTCAGTGAGATTCAGCTAGTAGCTGATATTCAGAGCAATGTCTTCAATAACCTGAAGTTCTTTATTGTAAATCTGACTGATTTTGCAGCACAGAAAGAAATCTATGTACCATGCTATGAAAAATAGCTAACTTAGATTTCATATGAAATTATTAAATCCGTAAAAGTGGGTTTCCTGTAAATCTGAAAAGTGTGGATATTTTGAGTGTGGTCAACAGTTTCATCAAGAAAATTTAATTGGTTTTCCGTGGTTTCCCATTTTCACACCAGGCAAATGCTGGTGCTGTACCTTAATTAAGGCACGGCCGCTTCCTTCCCACTCCTAGCCCTTTCCCGTCCCATCGTTGCCGTAAGACCTATCTGTGTCGGTGCGACGTAAGACAACTAGCAGCAAGAAAATTTAATTTGAAATTGCTTTCAGTTTCAAGAGTAAACTGTAAGAAAGAGTGATAGGAATTGAGTAACTGAAGCAGATTCTCAAGTTGATGGTTGGTACCTTTATACAAGTATATTGTATCATCAGCTTGGCGAAACCAATAAACAATATCTTTGCTGGGCTGAGTGGCTCAGATGGGTGAGGCCCTGGCCTTCTGACCCCAACTTGGGAGGTTTGATCCTGGCTCAGTCCGGTGGTATTTGAAGGTGCTCAAATACGTCAGCCTCGTGTTGGTAGATTTACTGGCAAATAAATGAACTCCTGCGGGTCTAAATTCCGACACCTCAGCGTTTCTGAAAACTGTTAAAGTAGTTAGTGAGTTGTAAAGTCAATAACATTATATAAAATCAATATCTTTAATGAGGGGATTTGACTACAAAAGAAGATTTCTCTCAAAATTTCATCAAGTGACGGTAACAGGGTTTTTCCTATGGAAAGACAGTCAAGTTGTTTGTTCTATTTTCCATTAAACTTAAAAATGTTATGTTTGGTACAAGTAAACAGAAGTTCACACAATTCTTCTTTTCTATGGAGGGCATCTGGGCCTCTGAGACTTATACGAAGGTCGATCAAATATAAACAGGATATTTGTTCCTGAACATCAACGGCTGGCAGGACTGGCCCCATGCTTCTGCTATGCTTAGGCAGGACCGTTAGGAGTGAGGAGAGAGAGCATGCTGTTAGTTATTTCCCACCGTTTCGTCAGTAACGCTCATGATGATGGAGCAACAGGTGCACACCTCCACTGCACAACGCATAATTATAAAATTTCTTGCTCGTGAAGGAGTTACAGCGGCAGAAACTTGCCAGAGATTAACTGCATAGTTCGGTGATAAAACATTGTCAAGGACACGTGTGTTTGCCTGGCATAAAATGTCCAATGAAGGACGAGAATGTGTGGAAAATGAGCAACACGATTGACGTCCTTGGACCAGCATTACAGACGAAAACATCCGTGCTGTTAACGACATTATTGACGACAATCGACGGGCATGAGCGACGCACAATCAGTGCTGCTTACTACTGCGAGCTGTTGAACAAGGTGAGGGTTGCATATCGCCCCAAAAGACGAGACCAACCGATTCGACAGGTCATCCTACTCCACTGCCCATACTGCAGCTCTAATGTATCCAAGCTACAGGAAATGCACTGGACTACACTTGATCATCCTCCTTACAGCCTGGACTTATCGCCCTACAGTTTCCATTTGTTTGGACCCAGAAGTTCTAGGTGTGCAACAATTTGAGATGACGAGAGTGTGACAGACTTTGTGCACAACTGGCTGGTGACACAACCCTGTTCTTTTTACGATGAGGGTATCAAAAAGCTGCCCATACGCTGGGACAAATGCATTTCCAATGCAGGAAACTATGTGGAAAAATAAATTGTAATTGCCTCGTGCTTTTCAATAAATGGATTTTAATAAAAAATAAAATCCCAACTATACAGTATTTGATCCAGCCTCATAGATGTTTTTAGCAAGAGAGAGAGTTTGGGAGAGTAGAATGTTTGTGAAAAGACACTAGTTTATGAGAAGTGGGGGCAGGGAAATTCTGTATTCAAGAGATGTGTTCTAAGGTGTTTTTGATGCTGTGTTTAGGTCTGAAATGAGTCTTTTCTCAGAAGATTGTATTTACTCTTAGAGCTAATTTTGTTGAAGGAATTCCTGAATATGATATCACTGGTCCAATGATAATTCAAGGTTTGTGTATTTTCAGCTGACCATAAAATCGTGGAGGGTTAGGATTCATCAGAACTATGCTTTTCCTTTCTCAATTGCTTACGAGGTAGTTTACATTACTAACTGAAAATTTTATATCTTGGTGACACTGATGTAATGCGTTTTTGTTAAGTACCCTGAAGTTGTTTGAGGAAAAGAATTCAACTTTATGGACATAGTTCTTTTTTTCTCTAGAATGACACAGGAATTCCCTTTATCAGCATTGACAAGTATGAGATTATCATCACCGAATTTGTTCCTCAATTTAATATATTCAGTACCAATTCAGGGCCAATTGAACGAATGTCAAGATCTCTAAACAAAGTGGATATTGATATATTTAACTGCTCATTGTCAAAATTTAGAAATCACTTACATAATCTCCAGAATTTACTATTACTTTCCTGTGATTACTTGTAATATAACCTGTGTATATATCTGTACATATTTTTTTACTTATACTCCACTGAACTTTCTTTTTAGTGTGTTTTGTTTTGTTTATTCTTCTCTACTGTTATGTAAAATGGTATTACTGTTAATAAAGTATTATTATTATTATTATTATTATTATTATTATTATTATTATTATTATTATTATTATTACTGGGCGAGTTGGCCATGCGCGTAGAGGCGCGCGGCTGTGAGCTTGCATCCGGGAGATAGTAGGTTCGAATCCCACTATCGGCAGCCCTGAAGATGGTTTTCCGTGGTTTCCCATTTTCACACCAGGCAAATGCTGGGGCTGTACCTTAATTAAGGCCACGGCTGCTTCCTTCCAACTCCTAGGCCTTAACTATCCCATCGTCGCCATAAGACCTATCTGTGTCGGTGTGACGTAAAGCCCCTAACAAAAATAAAAATAAAAATTATTATTATTAATATTGTAATCAAATGATTGTTGCTTCTTCATAGCTGTCTGGATGAATGATGTGCACTTAACTTCTAGCACTTGGTCATGGTTTTGGTTAAAATGAGTATCTATGTACTGGTATGCAGTTAGTCTATCTAAGTTTAGCATATCAGAATTTGGAGGGTTGAATTTGGTACATTTTTCAAGAAGTTCATTTTCTGAAGCAGTAAAAGAAACATTACATAGGTTATGTAACCAGTTGTTGAAGTTACAAACATTAGGCTGATTAGTATGCAGCTGTGAACTCTTTGAGTTGGTAAAATTTCTTGGTTTGCTTTTCATGCCTACAAGTTGGATACATAGAATGTTCTCTCCATAGACCTCTAATCTAACACATCCCATTCTACTGTTGACAATTTGAAAGTTAGTTACCGGTATGTCTGCAGTAAATACAAACAAAATAAAAGAACATTATGAAGATGATACCAATGTTTTTCTGCACTCAATATCCAGAATGTTTTGCAGCATTACTTCTCTTGGCACTTTCACTGTGTTTGCTTTTCGTATATACAATGACATATTTTGGAATTATATTACTTTTTAGAAATAGTGTATTAAACGAAATGTTGAGGTTAGCTGTGGAAAACTTCAGCATGAGTTTGTAGTGTAAGTTTATCTGCTCTGCTTGATTGGCGTTCCTCAAATATACACTGACTGACAGAGCAAATGCAACACAAAGAAGGAGTGGTCAGAACTTTATGCCAATTGCAGGGTAGACTGACGTCACTGAGGTATGCTCATGATGTGAAATGCGCCGCTGTGCTGCGCACGTAGCGAACGATAAATGGGAAACGGCGTTGGCGAATGGCTCACTTCGTACCGTGATTTCTCAGCCGACAGTCATTGTAGAATGTGTTGTCGTGTGCCACAGGACACGTGTATAGCTAAGAATGCCAGGCCGCCGTCAACGGAGGCATTTCCAGCAGACAGACGACTTTACGAGGGGTATGGTGATCGGGCTGGGAAGGGCAGGTTGGTCGCTTCGTCAAATCGCAGCCGATACCCATAGGGATGTGTCCACGGTGCAGCGCCTGTGGCGAAGATGGTTGGCGCAGGGACATGTGGCACGTGCGAGGGGTCCAGGCGCAGCCCGACTGAAGTCAGCGCGCGAGGATCGGCGCATCCGCCGCCAAGCGGTGGCAGCCCCGCACGCCACGTCAACCGCCATTCTTCAGCATGTGCAAGACACCCTGGCTGTTCCAATATCGACCAGAACAATTTCCCGTCGATTGGTTGAAGGAGGCCTGCACTCCCGGCGTCCGCTCAGAATACTACCATTGACTCCACAGCATAGACGTGCACGCCTGGCATGGTGCCGGGCTAGAGCGACTTGGATGAGGGAATGGCGGAACGTCGTGTTCTCCGATGAGTCACGCTTCTGTTCTGTCAGTGATAGTCACCGCAGACGAGTGTGGCGTCAGCGTGGAGAAAGGTCAAATCCGGCAGTAACTGTGGAGCACCCTACCGCTAGACAACGCGGCATCATGGTTTGGGGCGCTATTGCGTATGATTCCACGTCACCTCTAGTGCGTATTCAAGGCACGTTAAATACCCACCGCTACGTGCAGCATGTGCTGCGGCCGGTGGCACTCCCGTACCTTCAGGGGCTGCCCAATGCTCTGTTTCAGCAGGATAATGCCCGCCCACACACTGCTCGCATCTCCCAACAGGCTCTACGAGGTGTACAGATGCTTCCGTGGCCAGCGTACTCTCCGGATCTCTCACCAATTGAACACGTGTGGGATCTCATTGGACGCCGTTTGCAAACTCTGCCCCAGCTTCGTACGGACGACCAACTGTGGCAAATGGTTGACAGAGAATGGAGAACCATCCCTCAGGACACCATCCGCACTCTTACTGACTCTGTACCTCGACGTGTTTCTGAGTGCATCGCCGCTCGCGGTGGTCCTACATCCTACTGAGTCGATGCCGTGCGCATTGTGTAACCTGCATATCGGTTTGAAATAAACATCAATTATTCGTCCGTGCCATCTCTGTTTTTTCCCCAACTTTCATCCTTTTCGAACCACTCCTTCTTGGTGTTGCATTTGCTCTGTCAGTCAGTGTATAATTTAATATTTAAATATGTTTCTTATTTTATGTTTTATATTTAGGCCCTGTGTGCACCTTAGTTTGTAGGACAAATCTATAGTCTGCATTTATGTAACAAAACTTAGCATATTTTTGTTGTGTTTACAGGCTGAGAATGACATTCAATAAAGTTGAAACTCAAGTATTGAAATGGAATAACTTGTGGTAAAATTTACATTTAAAACCCATCATTATGAGCGAATACTACTACAACCATTAAATATTTCAAGCTTCGTAAGTTTAAAAAAATAAAGTGAGTCTGACTGGCTGAACCTCAGTTGAAATGTAACAACAAAAATATCAAAATACACTGTGCCACAAAACGAACAAAAATATAATACTGGACTGATGTCATATCAGCAGTCATGAGACTGAAAAAGAGCACATGGCAAACATACAAAATAGTACTAAAAAATATGGCATCGTAAATAATCTCCGATTACTGTATTTCAAGAAACAATCTTCTACAAATATTTAAATATCAGAGTAATCTGTATTCAGAAATACAAAAATTATACATCACTGCATTTGGTATTTCAATCAATACAGTCATTCTAGCTTTATTTCACCTCTTTAACATAGCATTTTGGCCTCTTAAGACCATTGTTTAATACTTGTCAGCCTTTCCCAATTTTTCGCTCTTCGGACCACTATGCACCAAGTCGTTTTTTCACACTTTCCGGAAGATCCCTTAACCCATGAACCTAGGTCTTGAAATTACTTCTTTTTTGAATCAGTGTCTTAGAGACACCAGCCAGATCCTCTTTCACTGTAGTTACCCATGGAGTGGTACATATCCAAGTCATGAGAATTTCAAGATTTATTTATTTTTATTTTTTGCTTTATATCACACCGACACAGATATGTCTTATGGCGATGATGGGATAGGAAACGCCTAGGAAGTGGAAGGAAGCGGCCATGGCCTTAATTAAGGTACAGCCCCAGCATTTGCCTGGTGTGAAAATGGGAAACCACGGAAAACCATCTTCAGGGCTGCCGACAGTGCGGCTCGAACCTAGTATCTCCCGATTACTGGATACTGGCCGCACTTAAGCGACTGCAGCTATCGAGCTCGGTCAAGAAATTCTATTGTTATGCATTCGAGACAGATGACAATAAAACATAACATGACACTTCCTCATAACAAGTATGAGCTTTTCAAATTTAGAGTACAGCTCTGCATTTGACCACAGGCAATATTCACCCTCAGAATTTTTAATTTTCCTCTCTTTTATTTTGGATCCTCTCTCACTCACCATGATGTGTGAAGGCCAATCAATCCATCAATCAATCAATCAATCTGCATTTAGGGTTGTCACCCAGGTGGAAGATACCTTATCAATTGTTTACCAAACAATTTCCTAAACATTTTCACAGAACTTGAAAATTTATTGAACATTTCCCTTGATAATTTATTCCAATCTCTTACTCCTCATCCTATAAATGAATATTTGCCCCAATTTGTCCTCTTAAATTCCATCTTTATCTTCATACTATGATCTTTCCTACTTTTGAACACTCCTCTCAAGCTTATTCATCTACTTATGTAATTCCATGGCAACTCTCCACTGAGAGCTCAAAACATACCACATAGTTGAGCATATCTTCTCCTCATTCCCAAACCTTCCCAGCCCAGAGTTTGCAACATTTTCGTAACACTACTCCTTTGTCAGAAATCACCCAGAACAAACCGTGCTGCTTTCTTTTGAATTTTTCCAGTTCTCTTATCAAGTGGTCCTGGTGAGGGTCCCATACACTGGAGCCATACTCTGTGGTCTTACCAGAGACTTATACATCCCCTCCTTTACATCCTTTTACTACAACCCTTAAATACTCTCATAACCATGTGCAGAAAACCTTTCTTAACAACCTCGTTAATATGATTTCTCCAATGAAGGTACTTAATTAATAACTGGTCTGATAGAAGGCAGTTCGGGTTCAGGAAAGGTTATTCCACTGAAGCTCAACTTGTAGGATTCCAGCAAGATATAGCAGATATCTTTGATTTAGGAGGTCAAATGAGGCGTCTAGTATCAAAACCGGCCAAGTCACTCAAGGCATATTTTTCAATATGGACGAAAAACCTGTAGAGACAAAGCAATGATGGTCAGAAAAGATTTTTTTTCACAGTTATATCCTTAATGGTTTAATATTTAAGTTCCGCTGTTTTGAGAAATCTAACTCATAATTAACTCATATTTTTTGTTAATTTAAATTTTGACTTGGCCGTTTTTGTTGCAGTTTTGTACAATTTCACAAGGTATGAAAGTAAATCTTTCAGTTCTCCACTCGGAACAATATCCACATTACAGCACACAATAATGACAAAATACGAGCACACCGGAAATAGGATTGCTTTGGCGCCAATGACGGCAAGAAGCCCGCGAATACGTAAATCAGTGTTGCAAACGAACAAAAAACAAAATATAATCACTTCAAAGAATATACATTACAAGGAACGATTTTGCCTACTGGTATTATCACATTGTTGCTTAATGTAACAACACAAGATTCCAGATAATAATGCTGCATCATAAAGGTTGTCGCTTGTTCCTTGACTTGGCCGGTTTTGAATTCACTGGCTGCATGACTTGGCCGATTCTGTTGCACGACCGAGAATTCAGTGGTCTATAACATGAAGACATGGACGCTTTTAAATCATATTATTGTTTCACCTGATAGTGCTATACTTCTACTTCGAATTGATAACCTTAACTCATTTTCGTAAATTTTGTGACTTGGCCGGTTTTGATACTATACGCCTCAAATGGACTCTATCGCGATTGACCTGTCGAAGGCATTTGATAGGGTGGATCATGGTAGATAACTGGCTAAGATGAGTCCAATTGGACTAAACAAAAGGGTAACTGAATGGATTGCTATATTTCTAGAAAATAGACCTCAGAGAATTAGAGTAGGCAAAGCTTTACCTGATCCTGTAACAAATAACAGGGCAATTCCTCAAGGCAGTACTATTGGACCTTAATGTTTTTTTATATATATAAGTGGTATGAATAAAGAAGTGGAATCAGAGACACGGCTTTTTGTGGATGATGCTATTCTCTATAGAATAAGAAATAAGTTACAACATTGTGAGAAACTGCAAAATGACCTCGATAATATTGTGAGATGGATAGCAGGCATTGGTATGATGATAAACAGGGTTAAAAGTCAGGTTGTGAGTTTTGCAAATAGGAAAAGTTCTCTTAGTTTTAATTACTGCATTAATGGGGTGAAAGGAAGAAAGATTCCCTATCTGTTGTTTTCTGAGCCTTTTCTTGAATGATTTCAAAGAAATTGAAAATTTATTGAACATCTCCCTTGGTAAGTTATTCCAATCCCTAACTTCCCCTTCCTATAAAAGAATATTTTCTCCAATTTGTCCTCTTGAATTCCAACTTTATCTTCATATCGTGAATTTCCTACTTTTAACGACACCACTCAAACTTATTCATCTACTAATGTCATTCCACGCCATCTCTCCACTGACAGCTCGGAAAATACCACTTAGACAAGCAGCTCGTCTTCTTTATCCCAAGTCTTCCCAGCCCAAACTTGCAACATTTTTGTAATGCTACTCTTTTGTTGGGAATCACCCAGAACAAGTCGAGCTGCTTTTCTTTGGATTTTTTTCAGTTCTTGAATCTAGTAATCCTGGTGAGGGTCCCATACACTGAAACCATACTCTATTTCTGGTCTTACCAGAGATCGGTTTGCCCTCATCCTTACTACAACCCCTAAACACCCTCATAACCATATCCAGAGAGTGATGCAAGTGTAATGGATTAGTATAACTTGGAAGCAATCCTCTAACCCATGAGTAAATAATGAAAATAACAAGCTTTATTATTATTATTATTATTATTATTATTATTATTATTATTATTATTATTATTATTATTATTATTATTATTTACATAGTTATGTACGGCTTTATTTGGTATAAATCGTGATTGAATTATTTGTGAGGTTATGTCATGAAACATCTGCTGTGTGTATATTAATATGAGTTTATTTAATGTAAGAACACATAATTAATAGTATATAATTAATTATTACCTGTATATGTGATGTATAAATCCCATGCGATGTTGTGCAACACACGGTAACAGTCCAGAACAACGTATCTTTGGAAACGGAGAGTTACAGAAAATTCCATTGATTGTAAATAGGTTATTGGAGGCTCTCAAAATTACAAGAAAACATGTTGTGTCACATTCTTCGAGAAGCCTGGCCAGGCAATGTATATAAAAAGGCAGTCTTGAGGATTGAGTGGAGTTGTCTTAGTGAGAGTTATGAGTGCAAGTCGTTAATCGAGTATGTGAATTTGTTACGATGGTAGTTGGTTGACGTGCAAGTTATGCAGACTCCTGGCTTTACTGCTTCTTGATAGCAGTGTTTTGTTCATGATGGCAGTTTATTAGTTTGTGTGTGTACAATGTGTAAATAAAACTGTACACAACTGACAGCATTTCATGTGTAGCCTACCAAGTGACCGCTGCTCAGCCCGAAGACCTGCAGATTATGAGGTGTTGTGTGGTCTGCACAACGAATCCCCTCAGCCGTTATTCTTGGCTTTCTAGACCAGGGCCGCTATCTCGCCATCAGATAGCTCCTCAATTCTAATCACATAGGCTGAGTGAACCTCAAACCAGCCCTCAGGTCCAGGTAAAAATCCCTGACCTGGCTGGGAATTGAACCCGGGGCCCCCGGGTAAGAGGCAGGCATGCTACCCCTACATCACAGGGCCAGCAAATATAACCATACTGATTACAAATATTTTAGAATATAATCGAGAATGTTAAATAATTAATTGAACAGTAAGTAATTAGGTTAGGTAACGAGTCTGTGATCTTTATTACTATAGTAGTGGGGAGCATCCACACAGTTCTGAATTAAATGATGAAACCAAACTTTAAATAGAAAAATTACACTGCTATGAAATTGAACCATCAGGAAATTAGACGGAATAATTCTACATTTAAAGGTCAAATTTTCAACGGGTGCGAGCACATTTCTGTCATGCCTTCTAATGCGTGGCTTCATGATGCTGACTAGCTTACATCAACTCCAAACAAATAGTAATGCACCATTTTAATTAATTTTCAGATTAGGATACCAATAGTTCACTGCAGTACTTTCAAGAATATAATTAAATGTTTGTACTCTTATCATGATGTTTAAAAAGAGAATACATACTGGTTGTAAGTCTGGTTCACATGCTACCAAGTGTAAGTATCTATAATCCTAGGTAATGAAATCACATTTTCACATTGGAAGAGTATGTTAAGTAGTCACAAGAATTACTTAGCGGCTTAGTCATCCAATCCCAGACAAAAGAAGCGAGGCTGGCTCCTGTTTCATTTTGAAGTTTGGGTGGGGTGCGATTGTGGAATTTGCTGTCCACACATCCAACCGGTACGGCTTCCCGAGACAGTTAGATGCCAAACCAAGTGAGTGCTGCCTCACAACAAAGCAGTAGAAAGATACTAGCACCATCACGCGCACTTAGCAACACAGTTCCAATGTGCTATACTAGATAACATTGCATTGTACCTTAGGACATCCAGTAACTAAAACAGGAATGTTCACTTCATTTGCAAGTCCACTACCAGAATCACGAGTAACTGCGTCCATGTACATAGAAGAGTTGAATAACACATGTTCATATAACAAAAACTGAGTTCTCTTTTCTTTCATAAGATCACAAAAAAGGTATAATGCCTCACTGACTACAATGTGTGTTGGTATGTGGCAAAGGACAAGGATGGATAGTACTGAGTTAGCATAATTCCTTTTGTTAATAGCCTGATAGTATTAGAAATAATGAGTGAAAGATAGTCGGAATGTACAAATATCCTGTCCCCTGAGGAAATGGACTATATCTAGATTATATGGAACTGTGCCTGGAACTTGGCATCTCGTCAAGACAGACTACTTGTAATAGGGGGTGATATTTAATCCATGCTTTACAAAGAACTGCCATGAGTACACTCATTCCTAACTATCCCTCAGTCAGACATACTGTACACTATGTGCATCTGATTACTGCTGTCAGGCCCCATAGGTGGGGCAACCTTAACAAGTTTGTCATACACTCATTTGCAAAAAAGAATTGTGCAGTATGAAAAAAATCACACAAGTATGATGAAGGTTGCAACACAGTATCATCATAGGCTGACTTGTCCCATTTGCGTTCAGCACTGACTGCTTGTGCGTAAGTGCCACTAGGGGTCATACCTGTCCCTCCCTCATTCAAAGGTGCAAGGCACTGAATAAGGTCTTAGGAGCAGTGTTAGCAGTATGAGTCACAGAGTTAAATTGAGTGAACACCCAGACTGCCCTGATGGCATTTTTGATGAGCCTTTGACCAATTACATGAGTTCGACAGAGGCTGCATCGTTGGACTATGAGAGGCAGACTGGATGTTTTGATGCATTGCACACCATTTGAACCATTCTGATTATACTGTGTGTTGGTGTTGGGACACAGTACAAACATGAGAGTAAGTACAACACACACACACACACACACACACACACACACACACACACACACACACACACACACACACACATGAGATGGCTCAGGTTGACCCTGGCAGTCTACCAGCAGGGAGGATTGTTTTATTATGCAACAGGCTGCAAGCACTCCATGGGTGTCACTGTGCATCATCCACAGAGACATGTCATGGCAGCTGTGTCCACCAGTACCATATATAAGTAACTAGCAGAGCAGGATCACTCATCATGGCATCCCTTACTATGCCTACCTTTATGATCTGAATGTGGATGAGTACATCTGAACTTCTGCCAGGAATGGATAGCATGGCAGCTTGCGGATCAGCAACGAGTAGTGTTCAGTGACAAATCACAGTTCTTTCTGTATACAGACGACAGTCAAATTACAATCTGGTGGTTAACTCAGTGATCCATGCTCCATTGTAGAGCAGTACAGGTATCGCGGTGTGAGGGGGACCATTTCCTATGATCCCCACTCCCAACAGGTGGTGATTTAGGAACTTTGGTGGTGCAGCGATACGTCCAGAAAATTCTATGACCGTGTATGCTTCTCTTCTTGGTACAGCTCAACAACCCTGTTTTTCAGCAGGATAATGCCCAAACTCACACAGCACGGATATCTCTGGTCTGCCTTCAACATGCTTCCTTGGCCAGCAAGGTTACCCACCAAGAGCATTGAGACCAGATTGGAAGGTAACTTTGACATGTAGCAACTATGGCAGATTTGGAGGGTGAGTTGTGCCAGCTGTAGTAGGATCTTCCTTAGTAGAAAATCAAACTTCTGTATGCCTCCATGTCGACCGTATCTCTGTCTCCGTGCTACAGTTGGTTCAACACCGTACTAAGTGCATACTGCAAGTCTTTATTACCCTGCAATAAATGCTCGGTGTGATACAGTATTTTGATGTTTTCTTTATACTACCATGTCCTGTACCTGTACCCACTTATGTACCCCTTTGATTCCTTCATGGTGCCAATTAATTATTTTTTTCAAATGAGTGTAGTTTTTTGACAGGAGTACAGTCCTGTAACTGAATTTAAATCTACACCTGGATAAACCTAATAAGTGGACCATCCAGGAGGACCAGTTTTGTGTTTAATTTGAAGAACGTGGAAATATTTAAATCAAAACTTGAGTGATGTGTTAAAGGGTACAAGTTTGCCAATTTGCAAGCTGTAAGCATTCAGTAATTGTGTGTGTTGAACTATCTTCTTATAAAAATACTGAAGGGGAAAAACTTATTGGCCTGGCTTTCAGATCACTATCAGGAAGAGAAATCCTAATTCAGTATTAAAACATCTGTTTGTCTCTTGAATATCAAAGCTTAATTTAATATTTATTTCTTGCAGAAACAGTGCAGTAGCAATATTGGAGATCGCCTCTACAAGGAGGGCTGCTTGAAAAAGACTAAGGAGTTTATTGTAGACAATGCAACAATAATTGGCGGATGTGGCATTGGAATGGCATGCCTTACGGTAAGACAGACATTATTCACAATCAGAATAGTCATTACTTTTCTAGTGATGTTCAAACACAGAATTTTACCAAGTAGTGAGTTTATATGTACTGTTTCTTAACCAGCTTACGTTACTTCAAATGTATAGTTCTGCCATTATAAAGTAATATGTCTCCAAAGGTTGAAAATTTAGCTAAGTACAGTAATTTATTTTACATTATGTCATTGGTATCTCCATTATATTGATTCCTTATGTACGTGCAGTTCTAAGGTTTCATTGAACTGAAACCAGTATTTGTCATGCTTGAAAGAAGTATGAAGAGAAATGGGTTTTCTTGTCATCCTAGAAGTAATTTTCTCTTGTTTCCCCACTTCAATTCCAGGATAATGTTGAGGTAGTATTCAACATATAATAGACAAGGTTACTTCTTTTCCAAATTGAGCCATAACTGACTGTAAACCACTGAACCAGTATAGAACAATTTTATGTGCTCTACAAAATTTGTGCTATTAACGTCAATGTCCAAAAATTTACATACATGCATACATACATGCATACATACATACATACATACATGCATGCATGCATACATACATACATACATACATACATACATACTAACTGAACCCTTTAAGGTCCTTTGAAGGATACCTACCTTCCTTACCTATCTGCAAATCAGCATGAGATCTTTCTCTTGGGTGGTCTATAGGTTCTTCGCCACTTGCTTAGTTAAGAGGCGGGTTTCAGTAATGTAAACTACAGTATTGTCTACAATGAGAGGACTCAAGTTAAAAGAAATGGATATTTTATTTATCATTGGCGGTGAAATCTGACAAATTGTGACCTTACACAGCGTCTAATCAATGAACTAAATCCTGTTCATTTTAAACAAATAAAAATAACGATGATGATGGGAGATGCTGGCTTTGGAGACCTTAACTCAAATGCCTAAGGGGCATCCTTACTAGAAACCAACATCTTGATTTAAGAATGAAATAAACAAAGTCTGGAGATCCCTGAGATCAGTTTCCATGAGAGACTGCATGCACAACCATAAAGATTCGTGATGATCCAGTCCCCGTAACACAAGCTCTGGACTCCTGGTATAATTAAGGCAGTTCAATTGGTATGTGTTACACAATGATTGTACGGCATGGAACCTTAATTGAATCGATGTGACTGGCGACTATCTAAAGTTAAAACCTTCATGGCTGTTCCATATTGAACTGAAAACCATGCAAGTAATTTTAATATAAGGAAATCCACCTTTTCAATACATACAAAACTGTTGCACATAAGTAGTAGAGCAAAGGGGCTCCCAAACACTTGTCATGCCTTTTTCTGCTGCGTCAGCACCCGAGGTCATTGAACCCGGCCAAGTTCATTGACCCTGTGACGTCATGACCATGTGACTGTGACGTCATCACCACGTGCTCTTGTTTGTAAACAAAGCCACGTGCTTTTTTGACAGCTGTCAAGCTGACAGCTGCCATCTTTAAACAACAACACATCGCTAACCTCAGTGCTGCAATCTTGAAGCACTAAACCTCATGGCTACCACCTTCTGCATATAGTGGAGGGCAATTTGAAATTCCACATGCTTTTTTGACAGCTATCAGTGGCCATCTTTAAAGAAAGCCATGTGTTCTTGTTTGTAAACAAAGCCACATGCTTTCTTGACAACTGCCATCTTTAAACAACAGACGATCGCTGACCTCATTGCTGCCATCTTTATGGCACTAAACCTCATGGGTGCCACCTTAGGCACATGGGTGCGCAAAATTTGAAATTCCACGTGCTCTTGTTTATAAACAAAGCACCGTGCTCATTTCACAGCTATCAGCGGCCATCTTTAAACAAGAGAGCATCTTGATGGGGCTAAATTGTTATGGTTGCCACCTTAGGCGCGTGAAATTTTAAGTTCTAAGACTATTATCTTAGGCTAACCTAAGTAAATGGTTATGCTTTATTGACTTCAGGGGAGTATAGGAGGGGGGTTAAAGAGGCAGTACTCTTTCCCCTATCTCCCCTTACCAAAAATAAGGGACGGGTGAGTAAGAGATATGTTCTCTCTCTCCCTAGAGGTCCACCGCCGTAGCAATGTCTCCTCTACAAAAAATATTGCCCTGGGGCCATGGCACGTCTACCTCTTATGAGGCAAGCAAGGGACCCATTGTCTTGCACTTGTATTTATACCTACGTTGAATGGGTGGGAGAGAATGCTTAGATCAGCATGTGCTCGCGCACCTCCCGCTATCTACTGCTCATCGATCTGCGCGCGCACATGCGATCGTTGCATGCCTGTCGGAAGAAGTTTAATATGATTGTCGATACATGCACCATCGATAGGTGCGTACGCACACATGCGATCTTTGCACGCTCTGTCGGAAGAAGTTTAGTACGATAGTCGATGCATGCATCATTGATAGGTGATGCTAACATACTCTAGCGGTAGAAAATAAAAAAAATTACTGTTGCTATGTTCACAAGATTTTTAAACATCGCTACTCTTAGTGCAGCTACCTCGACAGATTCTAACCTTATTGCTACAGTGCTAAATACTTGATGTCGTTACCTACAACATGTGTTCAGATCACTAAAGATGTGATTGAAACATAACAAGACTAGAATCGAACACTGTACTCAATGTTGTTAACTACAACATGTGTTCAGAACATTGATTGATGTGTTCAGATCACTAAATAAGTGATTAAAACATAACAGGACTAGAAACGAACACGATACATGATGTTGTTACAACATGTGTTCAGATCACTGATTGTTGTGTTTAGAACATGTTTACTGGTTAGCAGGGGATACCTATGTTCTAAGAAGATGGATTCGAACAGAGGAAAACATTACATCGCCTACTTCAATGCTAAAAAGACTAGAATACTGAACAGCTTGTGCTAGATGGCGGCTATACATAGGCAGTTAAAAATCCCTCCTCCTCTTCCTGCTCTGTCAATGCACAGCTTTGTCTCTATCGAACATACATTACTATAACAATGCGATCTTATGCATAAGGCAGTGCACATGCTGCGTAGCTATCTCGCTCAGTAAACGATAACTTCCAAAATATGTATACACCATAAGTACAACTTAAATGATTTGCCTAGTGCAAAAAACAAAAACCGTGGAAACACACACGGTGCACATACTACGTAGCTAACTTGCTCAGTAAACGATAATTTACAAAATATGTGCACCAAAAGTAAAACTTCAATGATTTGCCTAGTGCGAAAATCAGAAACTACGGAAAAACACAAATTACACATACTGCACAGCTAACACACTCAGTGATTGCAAATTTACAAAATATGTATACATCATAACACGGGTTATCGACCAGAACACTGATATACGCATACACGTCACTCTTTTTCTCGAAAAGCAGAACACACAGACAAGAATGTTGCAAGATACCACTTACACACAGATATATGAATTAACTAAGATACTTACATGTAAAAAAGGGGGAGAAAAAAGATTAAATCATAATTTTTTGTATGCATGTAGTCTCCTCCAAGTTATAAGGCCAAATGGGAACAGTACTGAGAGTTTCTGCTACTGCTTGTGAAAACCTGAATGGAAGTGACATGTCATCTCAGCAGAAATACACATTACCTTGTTCGTGCATACTTAAGTCAGACACTTACATTTAGTTTGAAATAAAATTATGGATACTGCGATTCAAATCCCGGTGTCTTAACGTCCTGTTACTTGTTAGACCTTTGGCGTTAGGAAGAGCATCCGGCTGTAAAACAGATTCTTATGTTTCTGGTAATTACATCTTAGCATTGTTGTCAGGAAGACCAATGATCGGGCAGGAAAGGGCTAGGAGCGGGAATGAAGCGGCCGTGGCCTTAATTAAGGTACAGCCCAGCATTTGCCAGGTACAAAATTTGGAAACAACGGGAAACCATCTTCAGGGCTGACTACAGTGTAGTTCGAGCTCGCTATCTCCCGAATACTGGATACTGGCCGCACTTAAATGTAATGCATGCAGGTACACACTTCTAGCTCAGCACGCTTCTTTAGTAATGCCCAGGCCATTATAGCAGAGCTTGTTGTTGACAGGAAAACTATCCGACGGTAAAACAGTATTTTTGATGACTATGATCGTTAAGGCGTTGAAGTCTAAAACAGTCTGACACTGAAGTTAGCCGGTTGTCCCGTTGGTCGAAAAAAAATTTACTATTAGAATGTTAGCCGGCAGGGTAGGGGAGGTGGTAGTATGCACACAATCTAGTAATTAGAAATTGTAAAGAGCCTGCATTAAATTCCAAACTTCTCTGCACTGCTTATATAGAGTGTGGCCATATAATGCTGTTGATGGTGATTCATCCATCCGATGGGGACGTTAACGGTCTGACACAAACGTTAGCTGGTTCGAGTCCCGTTGGTCGAAAAAATTTCACTATCAGAATGTTAGCCGGCAGGGTAGGGGAGGTGATGGTAAACAATTTCTAATTACTAGATTGCGTGACAAAAGCCTGCATTAAAGTCCTAACCACTCTGCAGTGCTCAAATGGAATGAGGGCATATGATGCTGTTGATGGTGATTCATCCGTCGGATGGGGACGTTAAGCCTCATGCAGACCCCTTGATGCTATTCGCCAGGAGAATGCTATGTGCTGACACCGGGTTTCACCCTCTCCCTACTATCATATATCACGTCATTCATTTAATCTCATGAACTCCTCTGCTGAGGTTGACGTCAGGATGGGCGTCCGGTTATAAAACCCGCTACGACAGATTTATCTTACTTCATACCCGACCCCCCGTAGGGAAACAGGACAAGGCTTGAACAAAAACGTTGTTGTGACATTACTTAAAGTTATTGAGCGAACTGGCTACGCGGCGTAGCTATAGAGTAATGTTCTAGTAGTAGAGATGCGTTTCCATAGTTTTGCATTTTTACACTAGCTAAATGCTGGACGCGAATTACCTACACGGTTAAGAAAATGCCATTGCACTGTTAATTAAGCTACTTAGAAATAGGATCGAACTTAGAGTTACAGGTGTGTAAACTGTGTGCTTTGTTTAATCACACACAGTGTCTTCGCTGCTTGCCGAAGGTTACTACAGTCGGAAGAGCAGTGTAAAATTTCTGTCGACGTGTACATTTCTTACCGTGTATGATGTTCGCTCTGACTGACTCTGTAACACACAGATATCACCTCAAAGACAGTGTTCTAAAGAGTTATACTGTCGGTCGGGAGATAAAACTAGGAAAAAAAACTAGTACCTCGCCTAGGCGGCTTTACCTGCTGTGCTGAACAAGGGCCTTGTCCAAACAGAAGTTCTTTGTTACTTGCTAGATATGCATCAATAGCAATGCTGCTTGCGACAAATGCTGCATCCGACTGATTCACTCTAGTTACACTTATGCAATTAGCAAAAATATAAAACTTACAATGTAATTACAGAAACATAGGCTCCTGAACCAGAATCATTGTCTTTACGTCCTCCTAACTACTTACGCGGTTTTCGGAGATGCTGAGGTGTCCGAATTTTTTCCCACGGGAGTTCTTATATGTGCTAGTAAATCTATCTACAAGAGGCTGACATATTTAACAAAACACCAAATTCCCAAGCTAGAATTAAAACACGATGTTCCTAAGCCAGAATCATTAGCGATTAGAATTACACTACATCTACGCCGCGTAGCCAATTCGCTCAGTATAGCTTCCCAGCATTTCTTAATCTGCTTACCCTTCAGGGTTGGTTTTCCCTCAGACTTAGCGAGGGATCCCACCTCTACCGCCTCAAGGGCAGTGTCCTGGAGCGCAACACATTAGGTCGGGGGATACAACTAGGGAGAATGACCAGTACCTCGCCAAGGCGGCCTCACCTGCTATGCTGAACAGGGGCCTTGGTAGTGGATGGGAAGATTCGAAGGGATAGACAACGAAGAGAGAAGGAAGCGGCCGTGGCCTTAAGTTAGGTAGTATCCCAGCATTTGCCTGGAGGAGAAGTAGGTAACTACGGAAAACTACTTCCAGGATAGCTGAGGAGAGAATAAAACCTACCTCTACTCAGTTGACCTCCCGAGGCTGAGTGGACCCCGTTCCAGCTCTCGTACTACATTTGAAATTTCGTGGCAGAGCCGGGAATCGAACCCGGCCTCCGGGTAGCAGTTAATCACACTAATGACTACACTACAGAGGCGGACTTCAGAGCATTTAGCTGATAAAAAATGAAAAACCACGGAAACGCATCTTTACCACTAGAACTTTACAGCTACGCCGCGTAGCCAATTCGCTCAGTAACTTTAAGTAATGTCATAACAAATTTTTTGTTCATGCCTTGTCCCGTTTCCCTACGGGGTCGGGTATGAAGTAAGATAAATCTGTCGTAGCGGGTTTTATAACCGGATGCCCTTCCTGACGTCAACCTCAGGAGAGGAGTCCATGAGATGAAATGAATGACGTGATATGTGATAGCAGGGAGAGGGTAAACCCGGTGCCGGCACATAGCCTACTCCTGGCGAATAGCATCAAGGGGTTTGCTCAAGGCTTAACGTCTCCATCCGATGGATGAATCATCATCAACAGCATCATATGCCCTCACTCCATATGAGCACTGCAGAGTGGTTTGGAATTTAATGCAGGCTTTTGTCACGTAATCTAGTAATTAGAAATTGTATACCACCACCTCCCCTACCCTGCCGGCTAACATTCTGACAGTGAAAAATTTTTTACCAACGGGACTCGAACTGGCTAACCTCGGTGTCAGACCGTTAACTTCCCCATCCAACGAATGAATAACCATCAACAGCATTATATGGCCACACTTTACATAAGCAGTGCAGAGAGGTTTGGAATTTAATGCAGGCTTTTGTCACGTAATCTAGTAATTAGAAATTGTATACTACCATCTCCCCTACCCTGCCGGCTAACATTTTGATAGTCAAAATTTTTTTGACCAACGGGACTCGAACCGGCTAACCTCGGTGTCAGACTGTTTTAGACCAGTGCCTTAACGATCATAGTCATCAAAAATACTGCTTTACCATTGGATAGTTTTCCTGTCAACAACAAGCTCTGCTATAATGGCCTAGGCATTACTAAAGAAGCGTGCTGAGCTAGAAGTTTGTACCTGCATGCATTACATTTAAGTGCAGCCAGTATCCAGTATTCGGGAGATAGCGTGTTTGAACTACACTGTCGTCAGCACTGAAGATGGTTTCCCATAGTTTCCCAATTTCACACGAGGCAAATGCTGGGCTGTACCTTATTTAAAGCCACGGCCGTTTAATTCCCGCTCCTAGCCCTTTCCTGCCCGATCATTGGTCTTCCTGACAACAATGCTAAGATGTAATTACCAGAAACATAAGAATCTGTTTTACGGCCGGATGCCCTTCCTAACGCCAAAGGTCTAACAAGTAACAGGACGTTAAGTCACCGGAATTTGAATAGCAGTATCCATAATTTTATTTCAAACTAAATGTAAGTGTCTGACTTAAGTATGCACGAACAAGGTAATGTGTGTTTTTGCTGAGATGACATGTCACTTCCGTTCACGTTTTCACAAGCAGTAGCAGAAACTCTCAGTACTGTTCCCGTTTGGCCTTATAACTCAGAGGAGAATACATGCATACAAAAAATTATGATTTAATCTTTTCCTCCCCCTTCTTTACAAGTAAGTATCTTAGGTAATGCATATATCTGTGTGTAAGTGGTATCTCGCAACATTCTTGTCCGTGTGTTCCGTTTTTTGAGAAAAAGAGTGACGTGTATACATATATCAGTATTCTGGTCGATAACACGTGTTGTGATATATTCATATTTCGTAAATTTGCTATCACTGAGTGTGTTAGCTGAGCGGTATGTGTAATATGTGTTTTTCCAGAGTTTCTGATTTTCGCACTTAGCAAATCATTTGTAAATTATCGTTTACGGAGCGTGTTAGCTGTGCGTAATGTGTAGTATGTGTTCTTCCGAAGTTTCTGATTTTTGCACTGGACAAATCATTGAAGTTGTATTTCTGCTGTAACATATTTTGTAAATTATCGTTTACTGAGCGAGATAGCTACGCGATATGTGCACAATGTGTTCCTGTAGTTTTTTTATTTTCACACCAGGCAAATCATTGAAGTTGTACTTTTGGTTTATACATAATTTGTAAATTATCGTTTACTGAGCGAGGTAGCTACGCGATATGTGCACTGTGTGTTTCCGTAGCTTTTGATTTTCGCACTAGGCAAAACACTGAAGTTGTACTTTTGGTGTATACATAATTTGTAAATTATCGTTTACTGAGCGATCTAGCTACGTAGTATGTGCACTGTGTGTTTCCACGGTTTTTTATTTTTGCACTAGACACACCATTGAAGTTGTACTTTAGGTGTATACATATTTTGTAAATTATAATTTACTGAGCGAGATAGCTACGCACTATGTGCACTGCCTTATGCATATGATCGCGTTGTTATAGTAATATATGTTTGATAGAGACATAAAGCTATGCCTTGTCAGAGCAGGAAGAGGAGGAGGAGGTCATAACAGCTTATGTATAGCTGCCACCTTGCGCAAGCTGTTCAGAATTCTAGCCTTGTTAGCATTGCAGAAGACAATGTTTTTTTCTCTGTTTGAATCAATCTTCTTAGAACAAAGGTATCCCCTGCTAACCAGTAAACATGTTCTAAACACAACAATCAGTGATCTGAACACATGTTGTAAGTAACGACATCGTGTATTGTGTTTGTTTCTAGTCTTGTTATGTTTCAATCACTTCTTTAATGATCTGAACACGTGTTGTAGGTAACGATATCAAGTATTTAAACATTGTAGCAATAAGGTTAGAATCTGTCGAGATAGCTAAACTAAGAGTAGCGATGTTTAAAAATCTTGTGAACATAGCAACAGTAATTTTTTTATTTTCTACCGCTAGAGCATGTTTCCATCACCTATTGATGATGCATGCATCGACTATCATACTAAACTTCTTCCGACAGAACGTGCGGCAATCACTTGTGCGCCGCACACCTATCGATGATGCATGCATCGACTACCATACTAAACTTCTTCCGACAGAGCGTGCAACGATCGCATGTGTGCGTGAGCACCTGTCGATGATGCATGTATCGACAATCATACAAAACTTCTTCCGACAGAGCATGCAACGATTGCATGTGCGCCCGCATATCGATGGGCAGTAGATAGTGGGAGGTGCGCGCGCTCGTGCTGATCTAAGCATTCGCTCCCACCCACTCAATGTAGGTATAAAAATAATTGTAACAAAATGTGTCCCTTGCTTGCCTTGTAAGAGGCAGATGTGTCCTGGCCCCAGGGCAATATTTTTTGTAGAGGAGACATCGCTACGGCTGTGGACCTCTAGGGGGGGGTAGGGGAGAGAGAGAGCACACATCTCTCACTCACCTGTCCCTTATTTTCGGTAAGGGGAGGTAGGGGAAAGAGGACTGCCTCTTTAAACCCCCCTATACTCCCCCAAAGTCAATAAAGCCTAACCATTTACTTCGCTTAGCCTAAGACAACAGCCGTAGAATTTATAATTTCACACGCCCACGTGCCTAAGGTGGCATCCATGACGATTTAGCCCCGTTAAGATGCTCTCTTGTTTAAAGATGGCCGCTGATAGCTGTCAAATAAGCACGTTGCTTTGTTTACAAACAAGAGCATGTGGAATGTCAAATTTTGCGCGCCCACATGCCTAAGATGGCACCCATGAGATTTAGTGCCATAAGGATGGCAGCACTGAGGTTAGCGATCGTCTGTTGTTTAGAGATGGCAGTTGTCAAAAAAGCATGTGGCTTTGTTTACAAACAAGAGCACATGGCTTTGTTTAAAGATGGCCACTGACAGCTGTCAAAAAAAGCACATGGAATTTCAAATTGCCCGCCACTATGTGCAAAGGTGGTAGCCATGAGGTTTAGTGCCGTCAAGATGGTAGCACTGAGGTTAGCGATGCACTGTTGTTTGAGGATAGCAGCTGTCAGCATGACAGCTGTCAATAAAGCACGTGGCTTTGTTTATGAACAAGAGCACGTGGTGATGACGTCACGGGGTCAATGACCTTGGCCGGCGTCAATGACCTCGGGTGCTGACGCAGCAGAAAAAGTGCTGACGACAAGTGATTGGGAGCCCCTTTGCTCTACCACTCACATAAATTATATTACATTTTTATTATTATGAAGGTATTAGTTTTGACAACGTTTCAATGTCATCTTCAGCCTTTCGTAAAACCAAGCAAGAGAATAAATTCATATATAGCAACAATACACACACTAGGTAAAATTTGTATAACGACACACATTTAAAATAGATTGTATAAAATATATGAGGATTGCTATGGGTTGGTGGCGTAATACTCTTATATTATCTTGGTACCTAAGTTGAGGCACTTTCTGTAAAGTTGGGCTTTGGTGTGATAAAGCTTAATGAACATGTTAAAATCTTGATAAGTATCTTATTCATAGTGAAATTGGCACTGAGGAATAATCTGAGCGCTGTTGGTGGCATAGTCTTATCTTAAAATTTTACTATGCACGTCAACAGGTGGTTTTCAGTGTACATGTATGTCGTAGGATGATATGTAGGACCGAGGTTCCTCACTTCAAGTGGAACATGAAACCTAGAGAAAAAGGGGGTGCTTATTTTAATATGGTGTTCTATAAAGGGCAAGTCATATGAAGGAAACGTACCGTATAAAGAGTTATAGTGTGAGACTCACCTTGCTGCAGCATGCCAGGAAGCTTACTCTATGGAGAGGAGTTGACAACTGGAGCTGGTTTGTGGGGTAGAGTAGAGGTAGATGGAAGAGGGGAGGAAGGGAAGGGAGGGGCTTGGAGAGGAACTGCCTGTGGGGGAGGAGTTGGGGATGGGTCTGGAGGGCAAAGTGGTGGAGACATATGGCAAGGGAGGGTATTATGTAAAGCATGGAAGATCGAATGCTTTCTTGAAAACTTAATACCTTTAAGAACCATAATAAGATAGTCGTAAAGGACCTTGGGTCTCTGAGAAATTTCATTTAGGTTTAAATTGGAGTTGAAAAGCTGATCGAGGTATATGAAGCAATTTTCTGTGACATGTAGGAGAGGGCCTTTTCTAAGGTCCTGAGAATCTCCAAGTCTTGGTGTATAGTGGTAAAATTATGTGTCACGTCATGCATATGTTGGCCCATTGCCGAAAACCTATTGTATTTAATAACATTGACGTGTTCCATGTACCTAATTTTGAAGTTTCGTCTGGTCTGCCCTATGTATGAGTTTTGTATGTATTGGAAAGGTGGATTTCCTTATATTAAAATTACTTGCGTGACCTGTGACTATGTCATGGACCAACATCTAACTTTGTGATTTACATTAAAGTAATTGTGAATGACTGCAAGGAAGTCCGACTCATTGGCTGAACGGTCAGCGTACTGGCCTTCGGTTCAGAGGGTCGTGGGTTCGATTCCCGGCCAGGTCGGGGATTTTAACCTTAATTGGTTAATTCCAGTGGCACGGGGGCTGGGTGTATGTGTCGTCTTCATCATCATTTCATCCTCATCACGACGCGCAGGTCGTCTACGGGCGTCAAATAGAAAGACCTGCACCTGGCGAGCTGAACCCGTCCTGGGATATCCCGGCACTAAAAGCCATACGACATTTCATTTCATTGCAAGGAAAATTATGTTATAATGGCAGATGGCCCTAATCTGAGTCACTGAGGTTGATAACCCCATGACCATCCAAATTTCTAAGCTGAAGGTTGAACACAATTAAGTTACAGTAGTTGATGACCAAGGTTTCCACATTAATAAATCCCCAGCACATCTGATGCTCAAGAAATCAAAGTCAAAATAACAACAGCAACAACAATTGCTCACAACACTTGTGGCAGTAAAGTCCCTTGCCATTGGACATGCCCCCTTAATCGTTACATAAATAAGTTGAAATTTCCCAGCAAATAAAACTAAGATTTCCAAAATTCATTTTCAAGTTAGTCGCTTGGTTTTAAGCGAATTCTCATAATATGGTTCCACTGAAGTTAATGAATTAATAAATGAAGTAACCTCATAATCCTAATTAACAACAAATTTATCTATCCTGGACAAAATGGTTTCTTTAAACTCCCTGACTGTTTTAATTAATTTTTTTTTTATTGCTCGGACTTGTTTACCAGAAACATCCTTTTGACAAAAATATTGATCTGCTATTGTTCATGTTCATAATTTTCTTGCTCCACAGCTGAAAAGCTGTACATGTTGTCCTAACTACCGGTACCAGTTATTTCATGTTGTCACTCAACAAGTTTACATTATAACACTAATAATTATTAAGAAAGTAGCTTGGATAATCCTATCCTCAAATCCTTAAATCTGCATAAATTTACACACAATGTAAAATAAAACAACCCACATCAAATTGCTTATAACGCCTACGGTTATCCCTTGAATTAATTCCGGCACCTCCTTTGATATGACTTTAGGTCGATGCGACTCGAGTGGTGTAACGCACCTCACCCACCTCTAGGGTGGATGGACTACTGCACCCCATGTGCTCCATAAGATGACCACATATCACATAAACCTACATTTGTGGCTTGGAGACCAACAAACAACAACAACAACAACAACACAATCATCCATCACGAACTCTATGGATTGACAGCTATTGTGTCATCCAAATAAAATAATCGTAAAACTTTGGACAACTCTCAACAACACGAAACAACATCACTATAGATTCTCAAATTTTGACATCCCTGAAAATGGTTATTCACAACATAACCTACCATTGTGTCATTTCTGTCGCATCGATAATAAATCTCAAGTCCTCTACTAAACGACTCTCTTCTTAATTAATGAAGTATAATTCCAAACATTTATTACAAATGACAAAATCCCAGTTACAATTTCTTGGTTACATTGGTATTACAACACAGACTATGCAAAGAGATTTAATTTAAAATGTCACTTGAAATATTCTTATCCATCACAGGCCTATGGTATTATGTGGAATCTTAACTATGGCATGACCCTTTTCCCATATCATTAAATTACACAAAATAAATCCCCAGATTCCCTACAATGAAAATCCCAGCACAAGGTCTCTTCAACACTACAGAATTTCAACCACCTCATCCACTTCCCATTTCCGCAAGACTTGGACCACTTGCTACCACACGACAATAATATGGAATATCTCTCTTACATGATACACTATGTTGTTACATAAAACCATCTGTGACAAACTAACCATCTCTTCTCGCATATCTGAATTTGACACCACAGTATTTCCAAAACCGAATCTCGCAACTTGACTTTTAAAATGTTACCGTTATTTTCCTCTCATCAATTCTACACAGATTTTAACAGACCTTTGGAGTAATAGTTCCCTTCCACAAATCACACACTGGTCTCGCCTCGTACCTTCCCTTGACAAATTTACAGCGCCGAACATATGACGGTGTGCCTTCCGCAACAGCTGACAATCCATTATCGGGCACTCACTCTTGAATGGTAAACCATAGATTACACTTACAGGAATTTCATCTTTACACTGAACAAAATTCTGTGATAAATTAATATCTTAACTTTGGCAAACAACAAAATATAGGAGACAAACGTACAGAAATGATACTTCGCTCTAGACATTATATTCATTTTACAGCCATGAAATCTACTACTGTACATTTCACACGCTAGTTTCGTGACTTGCCCGATCATCCAAGAAAAAATTATTTTTGTCATATTCCTCTGACATTCTCACAAAATAAAAGGGTGACCAAAATGCGTCACAGATACACAAATAAAATTGTGATATCATGAAATAAATAAAATGCACTTTATAAACAAAGGTAGTCTACATACCTGGAAGTCGTACGTGGTCTTGCATCTTAACAGCCCCACCAGCCTCCTCTCACTCTTTATCTAGCCGTCTCGACAGATAGTGGCTTTACAAAACATAATCGTCCTTTCATTTATATTTGCTATCATTCACCTGAAAAATAACGATACATATAAAAAAATGCCCTTCACAAGTTCTCTTCCTCGCAAACCAAACACGTAGTCAAATCACCAATCTGCACACACAATAAAGTAAAACAATGATATTTTCTAATTCAACTGGAGGACTTAGGCATTATGATGACTGTCTGTTGCTTGGATGTGAATATACATGACGGTTCCACATTTCGGAATACCATTAATTTGACTGCTAATCTATCTCCACATGGAGATGACTTTAGATAACCACCTTTGGCCAAAACTGCCTTCCCTCGTCGGGACGTAGTCTCCACAACAAATTTATAATGTTAGTCTGAATGACGTGCAGTTGCTTCAAATTCACCGAAAACAATGTGAGATTTGCAAATGGCCCGGCATGCTTTTATAAAATTTCTCCCACTCTCATGCCATCCGCATATACCGCCTAAAGTTTACTGATGCTTTTTTTTCACCCCACAGAAAATGTAATTATGGCTGAATACAACATAACATATAGTTGCTTAGTTTAGTAGTGGTTTTGATGATAAGCATTAAGGGTTTCTCTTAACCAATTGAGTCGTTAAATTAACTCATAAGCTAGGCACTAATTTTGGTCGATGTAACAGAGTTTAAACGAATAGGCAGATCTCCAACAATTTTCCTTCTGGAGCTATTTAGTGGTCTAAAGTCTTTACCACTAACAACCAAATTGTTTCACTTACGATTTCCTGACATTTACTACGACACTTTCATCACCAATTGTTCTTAAAATATACTTTTAACTAAAAAATTGTTCCACCAAATTACTTCATATCCCCGCACATTCTTCATGTGTGGGTGAGGTCATTTCTGTAGCGTGAGAATGAGAATCACCCCACCTCTCTTCCACATGCCGTCTCTATATGGGGCCTCATGTAATGAATTTAGGACTTATGACTCAAAGGTCATGGGTTCAAAACATACATACATACATACATACATACATACATACATACATATATATTGAAATACTCTTATAGACTGTTATGCCTTTCAACATTCAGTCTGCAAGACTCCGAAATAACTTAGCTTATCTACAATCCTCTACTTGAACTCTCTCTGTGGCCTCACTTAATTCCACACCTCTAATCATTAAATCATTAAAAACTGATTATAACCATTGTCGCCTTGGTATTCCTCTATTTCTCTTACCCTCCATGATCAAGTCTATTATTCTCCTCAGTAACCTACCCTCCCCCATTAGGCTCACACGACAGCACAACCAAATATTACTTCTTAATTAAGCACCAATGAAGCTGGTTTATATGTTAAAGCTATATCTACCAAGTTTATTCTTAACTTAGCCTTTATTTCCTTATTTCAAGTACCCTCCTACCATAGTTCTCACTCGTTTGTACCAGTAATTATTTCGGTTACTTTCATGTCTGTTACTTCTAACCTATGAATAAGATATCCTGACACTAACCTGCTGTCACTCCCATACAACAAAGTCGGTCTGAAAACGGATCGATATAAAGATAGTTTCATCCGAGTATTAGCATTTTTCTTAGAGAATACCATTGATGCATTACCTTTCCTGCAGCTTGATTCAATTTCACTTAGTATATTACCATCCTGGGTAATAGCCTAAGTACTTGAAATTATCCACCTGTTCCAGTTTTGTATCCCCTACCTGGGAATCAGTCCTCTTATGTTTCTTACCTACTGACATCACTTTAGTTTTTGAAACGTTAATTTTTATCATCATACTTGCTGCACCTCTTTTGCAGGCATTTGGCAAGGTTTACCCATTAACATCACGTTGTAGCATAAGCCAGACTGCTTACTACAGTATATTTCCACCTGACTGTATCCCTCGCTGCCATTTTATACATTTCAGTAAATGATCCATCTATGCTGTGAACAAAAAGGTGAAAGAAAAGTCTTTTCTAATTCCTGCAACTACCTTGAATGAGAAAGTTATTTTCAGAACCATTCTCACGTTGGCCCTATTATCAAGATAAATTCTTTTGATTGCCTCTAATAACCTACCCCAGTTCGAACTCCACTGTCGGCAGCCCTGAAGATGGTTTTCCGTGGTTTCCCATTTTCACACCAGGCAAATGCTGGGGCTGTACCTTAATTAAGGCCACGGCCGCTTCCTTCCCACTTCTAGCCCTTCCCTGTCCCATCATCGCCATAAGACCTATCTGTGTCGGTGCGACGTAAAGCAACTAAAAAGAAAAAATAACCTACCCCTAATCCCATAATCCCCCAGTACAGCCAACATTTTATGCCTTTGTAATCTGTCATATGCCCTCTCGAGATCTACCAGACAGAAATACTGTCTATTGCTGTCTATTGCTGTCATAGTATTGTTCAATAACTTGATGCACACTAAAAATCTGGCTATGACATCCTCTCTGTGGTATAAAACCACACTGGTTTTTATCCAACTTCTCTCCACCCCTGATCACACCCTCCTTTCCAAAATGTCTATGGTCACCTTGCCTGTATATTGATCAATGAAATATCTCAATAGTTGTTCCCTTGCTTAGAGACACGCACAGTAACCGTTCTTGTCTAATCGGAAAGTACCTTACTTGCATTCTGTGCTAATCTTCTTACACTATATAGTCATTTTGTCTCTGCCATCCCATTATATTTCACTACTTCAAGTCTAATTTCATCCCGTCCTTCTGTTTTATGTGGTTTATTTACCACCGAGCTCGATAGCTGCAGTCACTTAACTGCGGCCAGTGTCCAGTATTCGGGAAATAGTGGGCTCGAACCCCACTGTCGGCAGCCCTGAAGATGGTTTTCCAAGGTTTCCCATCTTCACACCAGGCAACTGCTGGGGCTGTTCCTTAATTAATGCCATGACGAAGGATGCTGTAGTAGAAACAGCAAAGGAATGTCTAAAATGTGTGTTAATATGGGAAAAAGGGGAACATCTTGGGGAATGATGAAGTCAGGGCAGCTTGTAAGTGTAAAAAGGTGTATCGATAATGGCTCCAAAATAGATTGAGGTAGATAGGGAACTGCGTGCGGATTCAAGAAAGAGAGCAAGAAAAAAATCACTTTAAAGCCCAAGAAGGTATGGTAATATTTCAATAATAAAGCTTGTAAGGCTTGGTCAGCTAACATGGAAACTTTTCTGGACTGCAATAAGGAAAGGGAAGGAAATGGCTCTTTCCTGTCCCAACATCACCAAAAATCTATCTGTGTCAGTGCGACGTAAAACAACTTGTTTATTTACCATCCTTTCAACTTCCTTGAGTGTAATTTCATTACCATCATTGTTTTCCTCCCTATGAATTCCATTTTTTGGGACTTAAACAGAAAGTTTTCCTTTTATATTGAGAAGAAATTTTAAATACTCCTTCCATTTCCCCATTCATTCCCCAGGATCCAGAATGAGTTCACCTGATAAATCCAATAAAGTATTCATTTTCTATTTCCTTCCCTTTCTTTATTACAGTCCAGAAAGGTTTCCATGCTACTTGGCCAAGCCTTACAAGCTTTATGATTGAAATATTACCATACCTTCTTGGGCTCTACAGTGATTTTTTTCTTGCTCTCTTTCTTTAATCTGCATACAGTTCCCTATCTACCTCAATCTATTTTGGACCCATTATCGAAACACCTTCTTTTTACATTTACAAGCTGCCCTGACTTCATCATTCACCAAGATGTTCCCTTTTTCCCATATTAACACAAATTTTAGACATTCCCTTGCTGTTTCTATTATAGCATCCTTGTATGCCATCCATTCTTATTCTATGTCCTGAACTTGTTGGTTGTCTATTCTTTGGAATTTTTTGCTAACCATATCCATGCACTATACTTCTAATTTCCTTGTCATGGAGATTTTCAATCCTTATCAGTCTGCAGCCAGACTTCACACTTTCTCAGTCATTACTACTCTTCATTTAGTCATTTCTTAAATGTTTGCAAAGAAGTTGGAAATTTATTGAACATCTCCCTTGGTAAGTTTTTCCAATACCTAACTCCCCTTCCTGCAAATTAATATTTGCCCCAATTTGTCTCCTTGAATTCCAATTTTATCTTCATATTGTGATCTTTCCTACTTTTAAAGACACCACTCAAACATATTCACCTAGTAATGTCATTCCATGCCATCTCTCCACTGACAGCTCGGAAAATGCCAATTATAATACCAATATAAATGGTTCGTTATTAGACATTATACATTTTCCAGATAACTCATTTCTGGTTGCCAGCATTTCGCCCCTGTGTTATAATTAGGCTCATCAGTTGGTACTTAGCACACCCACCAAGATGCATGGCTAGTGCATTTCGTGGAGGCCACTACGTAGGTTACTTGGAGCCACCGGCAGTGCCAATGCACTATGAGGACTTTGTCTTATTACCAAAAATTGATGCCTGCTTGGCCATCAGATGATATAGATGTTGATTCCCATAGGGAACTTGAAAATATTTGTCCAGAATGAGTAAATTTATAATACCAATATAAATGGTCCGTTATTGGACATTATAAATTTTCTAGCTAACTCATTCCTGGAATGACTTCTTATGGTGTGGGACATGTACGAGATAGGATAAAGAAATTCTTCAATATGCATGTTCCAAGTCTTAAAGCCTTTTATATGAATATACACATAAAAATACTAAGCACAGAAGCAGTACATGAAATGTCTTGACCAGTGATGAGTGCACAAATGTTCTGTGTTTCTTCCGTTGTAGTCTGCTTCCACCAATATCAAATTAATGATTTCATTACTAATTAGACCCTTGAGTAACTTCACAACACTACCTTCAGTCACAATAAACAATACTGCATAAAGACCATCAATTTCTGCGAGATCACCAGTGAGTCACAGAGCGTGCACCAACCCCGTGCATTACTCATGGACGATGTAGACCCGCCGGGTAGTCTCAGCGCACAATGAACCTTAACACCTCAAGGCCAT
This sequence comes from Anabrus simplex, assembly GCF_040414725.1. Classification (NCBI taxonomy): domain Eukaryota; kingdom Metazoa; phylum Arthropoda; class Insecta; order Orthoptera; family Tettigoniidae; genus Anabrus; species Anabrus simplex. The sequence continues at coordinate 806,630,079 of NC_090266.1, forward strand.
ACTTAAGATGTTTTATAGTATCAAAAACGTCCAATTACAGTTCAGGTACCTGAAGTTTTACTCATTCTTAATGAATAAATTCTGAAAACAATATGTTAAACTAATCGACAAATTTCTGTTATAATCATAAATCTTCAAAATGTCATGGCTCTCTGGTTTATACATTGTGCAAATTCTATTCAGCAGTAATTTCTACTGCCTAGTGATAAGGTTCATATGTCTAATCCCATAGTTTCTTGTTCTTCTGTTACAGTGCCTGGCTCTGATATTTTCATGTTGTCTCATAAAGATGATTGGTGATGACTGAGAAGTAGTTGGAAGATATGAAGAGTAAGAGTTAATTTTTACTGTAGAATGTACTCCAAGAATTTTAAGTGGGTTTTTAAATTTGTAAAGCCTCACAGAGGGAGTTAGAATCTTCCCTCAAATGAAGTGACAAAAGTGATATAAGAGCTGTGCATAATAATGACATTATTCATTGAAGAACCTTAAAAAACATACTAGCTTGCAGTTTTGGCAGGAAAGAACTTAATTTATACTGCAATCTAAATATGTGAGTGTTACAGTGAACATGCAAATCTCTCCTCCTGAAAACAGTAGATTTTGAGTGAGACCTTCTGAAGTTCAAAAGCATACTGCAGAAAACTAGGAATCTGAGCTAAAATATTTAAAAAATGGCCTGTGTTATCATATTTCTACCAATAGTGGATGTGCTTGGATAAGGACAGTATGCAACAGTATGTATGTTTTGCAAATAGAAGTGCTTGTATCAAAAGTTGTGTAGTTGGTGACTACAAATGTAAAAAATATGTAAATTAATACACAAAAATAAAAGTATATTAAATATTTTTCCCTGTGTTCTCTTGATAATATCATACTCCAGATAAAATAAATGTAAGTTTTCCTCCTGCATCCACAAAATAGAAAAACTTGATTATTACTGAATTTGTATTGTCATCAATGGAATGTGGTTTGTCAAGTATATATTCAGCCATGACAAACTGATAATTTTTCCAACTGTGATTTATTTTGCAAAGGTGAGCATAATAAAAATGGAGAAACAAACTAAAATAAATATACATTTTTTATTTATGATAAAAAGAATATACATTCTTCATTTATGAAATCTTGTAGAAGCAGCAGGGGCATAATTAACAAGAAAGGAATTTATTTACAAGACAGAAGATGTGTACGAGCAGGGAGTGTACGAGCAGAAGTTTGCCCATCTCATTGGGCTGCTTTGCATTTGGCAGGAGCACCACAGCAATGACTAAAATGATTTATCATATTTCTACCAATAGTGGATGTGCTTGGATAATGACAGTATGTAACATTATGTATGTTTTGCAAATAGAATGTGTGTTTTGCAATGACAGTCTTCTCATATTATTTGAGCATTACAAGACGAGATGTACGATGTGTAAAACAAAAAAAGGAAGTATATAAGTAGGCTTCTTTTTACTTTAAACAAAAATCTTGAAGTATCTCTGATTTTCAATGAGTAATAAGTGTAATAACACAGGTGCCTTATATTAAAATTGTGTTTTGTAGTATAAATTTCAACCCAAATTTATTGGGATGAATTCAAATCTGCTTACCATTTTCTTGTTCATATTACATAATATTTACAATGTGGACAGGAAATAGTTAACGATTTCATGATTTCATGATTTCTGATTAATAATATTGCAACATGAAACACAACTGAATTAAAATATTTTTTAAATATATGTAGAACAAATTAATATGCATGAAAAATGTTGATTATACATCATCCAAATTATCTATCCCTCTACATCATTTCAAATGAATGCTGAGATGAGATATGTTAGTAATGCTTTTATACAGTAACTTTTAGTTCAAAAGGCATAACTTTGAGCGCTTCCTGCCTCTACATTAGTTTTAACTCAAGGTACGGCCTCAAGGCCAACAATCACAGCTGAGGACCTGTACACCTTCAACTCGTAATTCGTGGTCTCAAGATCATGCCTAACTTTCAAACTAGTGGTGGGGGAGCACCTTAAGTTACACCTTCTGAACTATAACACCATCACTAAAGAGCCTATTGAATCTACTGAATCAGCTGTGCCCTTGCATAAAGTGTTATCATTGAGATATCCCATTGACCCTGGTACTTTGCCTCCATCTTTTCCATATTCAGATGGAATCTTGCCTCCATTTTTTACTATTTTTTTCTACTTTCATCTACATTTTTTGGTAAGTAGTGTGAATGAGATTACAAAAAATGGGACATCAAGCTCATATAACATCAGACTGCCTGGAACTTTTCGACCATAACTTTTGCATTTTCCTCATGACATTAACCTGACAGTGTGGAGTGCTGAGCACTGCTCGTCCTGCAGTGAACAGCGCACGCAGTGGAGTGACGAGCACTGCTCACGCGGTACACACGTGTACTGTACTGCGACCTAGCAGTTACGATTGAAGCTGTGTGTGTTTTAACTCATTTCTCCTTGAAGCTGAAGGTTTGAGCTTTCGAACAATTTTTTTTTTTTTAAAATGCTAATTGTTCGGGGCATCAACCTAGAAAGATCTTTTGCCCCTACTTGCACCATATGTGAGGAACCTGCGTGTATTTTGTAAATGGCAGAAGTGTAAAGTTTTGAATGTGAGGAAAGGGACGTTAAGGATGACGCAAACACCCAGTCCCCAGACCAGGGATCTTAATCATTTACAATTAAAAAAACTGACCCGCCCGGGAATCAAACCCGGGGCCGCCGGGTGAGAGTCGGATGCATTGCCCCCTACACCGCGGGGCCAGACTTCGAACGATATACTTTGATCCCTATTTCAATAGTGTTTTAACACTAAAATTGAAGTGATATTTCAAGGAATGTTTATCTCTGCCACCAGGGGTAAGCATTGATTTTGTCCGCTATCTGGCGACCACTATGCACATTTCCTGCATTATACCTTCATTTCCTCTCAGGGAAGAACCTGATTGTCAACATAATCATTAATTTTATCTATTCAGAGTTCTCGTGAGACTGTTTTTCCTGTCCTTCTTCCTTATCAAACGCTATATTGCATTCCATCGGTCGTGAGTGGAAATGGCTTCTACAAACAAGTGCAGGTTGTAGAGTGTTGAAATAGAGGATGTTTTAGAACAGTTCAGTGATAGTCCTCAGAATGGCAATGTGCATGTCATGGCTAACACATTTCTTATGGGAAAACATATCTAATTACGTAGGTCAAATAGAGCAGTTTATAGGGAACCCAGGACCTTAGAATGAAGCAGATGGAGAATGTGATGGTGTGAAGATTTTTAAGATGTTCTTTATGGACGAGTTAGTGGAACTACTGTAATAGTTTGTGAAACAAATTTATATGCTGAGCAAACAATTCGATCTAGGGGCTTATTACCACTTAGTTCCGGAATGCGAGATTGGAAACCAGTCACAAAGGATGAGATACACATTGTGATTGCTCTTTATGTGCTAACAGGTATAATACAAAAGCCAATGCTACGAAGCTATTTTTCTAAAAGTTCAATTTTGTCTACGCCAATTTTTGGTCTGTTATTTCTGTGGCGGGTTTAATTTGGACATTAAATACAATTTGGAATCGTTAACACCATATCATAAAATAAAAATAAAACTGGGTAAAATGCACGAAAACTAATGGCAGGATGTGGAAAGCGGAAAGAACCATACGAGCTAGCGGATCGAAGGACTTTTGTGGCCGAAACTTTGAACAAATAATAATTTAGTTATTATCTACTTATCGTAAATCCTAATTTATTATAAAAACATCTAAAAAGGAAATAATGAACACTACCGTTAACATAAAACCCAAAATAGAAAAACGGTCACTGAAGTTGTAGTAAAAAGGAATTAATGAACTCTACCATTAACATAAAATAAAAAATAGAAAAGGAAACCCTGAAGTATTTAAGTTAGAGTTTTACAGTCTTGCCAGTACTAAAATTTCATGTGAAATACTTTTAATGTGAAGCAACCATCTTCACCAAAAGAATACAGATCGAAAGAAAATAAAAAGGAAACAGAACTACTCAGGCCAAGCTTAATGAAAAATAAAATTTAGGTTACAAAAATGTTATAAAAGGCTTGCCTCATGGCAACGTGAACATGGATGTAAAACCTCTTTACACCATCGAAGTTTACAATGATTTTGGGTAGAAAAATCGACGGGCAAACTCTTGTGACAAATTAAAAAGGTGAAATAAAATAAGGTTAATTTACATTATGGAAATTTAAGATTTGCTTACCCCAAAAGAAGCCAGAGCTCCCAGACAACCCATCCGCTCTACATGATGCCAAAGACAGAATTCAGACACTGTGGGATGCACTTCCCAAAGGTAGCTCACCGCTGGATGGTTTAACTGGAAATGCCACAGCAAAATTAATGACCAATGACCGCACAGGAGTTATATTTCGATTTATTTCAGCCAACAGAATTTAAATATTTTTATTTAATGCTTGTCGTCTTGTCCTTGGAAACTTCTCGAAACATATCTTGTGCAAGTCCCAGAAAAATTGACACATGCGGTACAGGGTGTCCCACAATTTTTGTCAATAAAATTGTATACAATTTTAAATGATAAAGAATTTACTTGAAGAAGGCTAAATATTTAACTCTTGCAGCGCACATCACATCCTTTCCCATTTAAAATTGAGCCAAGGCTCAATAAAAAAAAAATTTGGGGGAGGAAGGAGCACACAACACAACACTGACATTTTGATGCCGTTCTCAACTGGGACGTCCATTATGCATCGAGGTATTTTATCTTGACCTCTGGTTTCACTGACACTGATCTAGGGCCGTTGACACTGCCCGTATGCCAACACCACCTAGCACCGCCTTACAGTCCAACCATGGCAATCTGGTAACTTTCAGCCCAGCTCACCCATCTAGTGAACCGACCAGAAACTGAGACAGTGATGTATCGCCCAGGATGGCATAACTGCAGTAAGCTGGAACATGACACACAACCAGCAGAAGAAAGTCTCCACACCAGAACAACATCCAAAAGGTCTGGAAGATGCAGAGGCAACGTTATGAATGGGACTTGAAGAGAGGTCACTTGATAACACTTTCTAACTGTAGTGTTCTTAAAAAATCTAAAATTTATAAACTTTAAAGTAAGTAGTTTTCAAAATTTGACATCTAGCTCCACAGAGCTACCCCACCCTTCTTTCTCTCACTAAGGACTCCACCAATCTCTAGGGTAAGCAAAATTTTGAAAAGAAAACGAAACAAAATTTTAGAAATAAAATACAAGAGTTTACCCGTTGATCCATATTACAACTTAAGTGACCCTACATTTTAAAGAAAATAACAGCAAACTTTACATAATCTAAAATTTTTTAAAAAAAATTCATTCACCAAGAAACAAATGCCAATGGGGCATTTGCAGTTAAAGTCCCTGGAGTAATAGTAGTAGTAGTTTTGACAGAAATATTTGAGAAATTATTGTAGACAACCTCGTATTTTTCAGTAGGCCTAATTTTTTTTTTCTCCGTCCCGTGGAGTAGGGAAAATAATAGTAATCCACCAGCTGTAATAATCACATAACCACATTTCAGTAGAATTATAGTGAAGATAAGGTATAATATATTAGATAGTATCTTGCCAGTTATATTCGTGTTTTCCTTCGTGTACGGCAATCCTTTTGATACTTAAGCATTTAACCAAACGCAGTATAGTGTTAGTGTAGATACATTGTAGTATAGATACAGTACGGTACATTTAGATAGTGCCGTATCTTGCCTGCTATATTCGTGTGTTATCTTTCGTGTGTACCTATTAGACCCTAATACTAATAATAATTTGTCTAAGCATTTAGCTTCGTTGGTAATCTTTGAGTACAGTAGTTCTTGGAAATTTCATTTCTGTTGTGCTTAGTAGTGACATACGGTACGGTACCGGTATCGTAATTAGGATACGTCTGAAAGTAGTTTAAAAATTACTGTAGTGTACTGTACAGTAGTATACGAGTAATATCCTATTAGAATTTAGTGTGCTTATTTTATTATTGTAAAATATTTGTGTAGTACTGGTGTAGTAGAGGTATCCATAGAAACTCTTACTAAAATATTGTTGAAATTAGGATAGGCTTAATTGCAGTTTGGAATTGTGTAGTTCTTGTGTATTACTTTCGATATTCAGTAATTAACAGCAGTTTTTAGCCTGTTAGGGGTTGTAGGATAAAAAAAAATAGAGCACGACTAAGTAGTATTGTAGTGTAGTCGTATATTAATTACCTTATTGTTGTGTACTATCCCAGACAATATATCCCTCCGTTCATTTATTTTTTTGCAAATAAGTTACTTTATTTTTTTAATTTATAATTTTCCCCCCGTAAAGAATGGCTAAGGAGCGCGAGTGTACTTATTGTGGGTGTGGTGAGGCGTTCAGGGGTATGAGGGAGGAGTTGGAAAGTTTGAGGGAGATAATTAGGATTCTCACAGAAGACAGGAAGGAAGATAGGACTCCCTCAAACAATGTACAGGTTACAGTAGGTGTACAAGAGGGAGGGGAAGGAAAGGGAGGAGTTGTAGAAGACAGGTGGTCTAATGTTCTAAGGGGAAGGAGATTGCAGGCCAAGGGCTCTATTCAGGATCAGAATTCAGGACAGGTGTCTGTGCGAAATCGGTACGAGTCACTCCAGGTAGAACAACAGAGGGAAGATGAGGGACAGGGAACTGTTGCTGAGATGCATGGAAGTAGGAGGAAGGGAAAAGGTAGGAAAGGGAAATGTAGAGTAGAGGATAGGAAAAGACAGGTGGAACAGGGTTATGGGAAGGAGAAAAGGGAGGAGGAAGTAGCTTCTGCAGCTATCAGGAAAGATAGGGCTGACCAGGAGGGGAGGGGATCAAATGAGGTGGGTAGGGTTGAGGCTCTGGTCATGGGGGATTCCATCGTTAGACACGTGGGGAAAGTGTGTGGAGGAAAGGGAACCAGGGTAGAATGTTATCCAGGAATTAGGTTGAGGCAGATGTTGAGGAAAGTAGAAGAGAGGGAGGAGGGGAAGGAGAAGGTGGTAGTGTTTCACGTTGGTACCAACAACGTAAGGCAAGCTGATATAAGTACCAACATAGTTGGAGATGTGTGGGATCTGGTAAATGCAGCACGGGTGAAGTTTAAGAAAGCGGAGATTGTTATTAGTGGAATACTGTGTAGGAGGGATACTGACTGGAGGGTGATTGGGGATTTAAATGAGACTATGGAGTGGGTATGCGGGAAACTGGGAGTGAAATTTCTAGATCCTAATGGGTGGGTAGGAGATAGGGATCTGCGCTCGGATGGCCTTCATTTAAACCGCAGTGGTACGTATAAGTTAGGAAATTTGTTTGGAAGGGTAATAGGGAGGTACATTCAGGGAAACGGGATGGCCTAGGGAGCGGTGATAAGGGAACAAGGAACTGGAAATCAAGTAGGGATGACATAAAATTGTTAGTGCTGAACTGTAGAAGTATTGTAAAGAAAGGAATAGAATTAAGTAATTTAATAGATATATATTTACCAGATATTGTAATAGGAGTTGAATCATGGCTAAGAAATGATATAATGGATGCAGAAATTTTCTCACGGCACTGGAGTGTGTATCGTAGAGATAGGATAGGAAAGGTGGGAGGGGGAGTTTTCATTCTGGTGAAAGAAGAATTTGTAAGCTACGAAAGAGTTAAAGATGAGACACATGAAATTCTAGGTGTAAGGCTCATTTCTAAAGATAATAGGCAACTTGATATATTTGGAGTGTACAGATCGGGAAAGGGTAGCACTGATGCGGATTCGGAATTATTTGATAGGATAGTAAGCTATGTGGGAAACGACATGGAAAGAAATGTGATTGTAGCGGGAGATCTGAATTTGCCAGATGTAAATTGGGAAGGAAATGCGAACGACAGGAAGCATGACCAACAAATGGCAAATAAGTTAATATGGGAAGGACAGCTGATTCAGAAAGTGATGGAACCAACCAGAGGGAAAAATATCCTGGATGTGGTGCTGATAAAACCAGATGAGCTCTATAGGGAAACTGAAGTAATAGATGGTATTAGTGATCATGAAGCTGTTTTTGTGGTAGTTAAAAATAAATGCGATAGAAAGGAAGGTCTTAAAAGTAGGACTGTTAGGCAGTACCATATGGCTGATAAAGCAGGTATGAGGCAGTTTCTAAAAAGTAACTATGATCGGTGGAAAACGGTAGATAAAAATGTAAACAGACTCTGGGATGGGTTTAAAGAAATTGTTGAGGAATGCGAAAACAGGTTTGTACCTTTAAGGGTGGTAAGGAATGGTAAAGACCCACCTTATTATAATAGAGAAATAAAGAGACTAAGAAGGAGGTGCAGACTGGAAAGAAATAGAGTTAGAAATGGCTGTGGAAGTAAGGAGAAATTGAAGGAACTTACTAGAAAATTGAATCTAGCAAAGAAGGCAGCTAAGGATAACATGATGGCAAGCATAATTGGCAGTCATACAAATTTTAGTGAAAAATGGAAGGGTATGTATAGGTATTTTAAGGCAGAAACAGGTTCCAAGAAGGACATTCCAGGAATAATTAATGAACAAGGGGAGTGTGTATGTGAGGATCTTCAAAAAGCAGAAGTATTCAGTCAGCAGTATGTAAAGATTGTTGGTTACAAGGATAATGTCGAGATAGAGGAAGAGACTAAGGCCAAAGAAGTAATAAAATTTACATATGATAACAATGACATTTACAATAAGATACAAAAGTTGAAAACTAGAAAAGCGGCTGGAATTGATCAGATTTCTGGGGATATACTAAAGACAATGGGTTGGAATGTAGTACCATATCTGAAGTACTTATTTGATTATTGTTTGGTCGAAGGAGCTATACCAGATGAATGGAGAGTTGCTATAGTAGCCCCTGTGCATAAAGGAAAGGGTGATAGACATAAAGCTGAAAATTACAGGCCAGTAAGTTTGACATGCATTGTATGTAAGCTTTGGGAAGGCATTCTTTCTGATTATATTAGACATGTTTGTGAAATTAATAACTGGTTCGATAGAAGGCAATTCGGTTTTAGGAAAGGTTATTCCACTGAAGCTTAACTTGTAGGATTCCAGCAAGATATAGCAGATATCTTGGATTCTGGAGGTCAAATGGACTGTATCGCAATTGACATGTCTAAAGCATTTGATAGGGTGGATCATGGGAGACTACTGGCAAAAATGAGTGCAATTGGACTAGACAAAAGAGTGACTGAATGGGTTGCTATATTTCTAGAAAATAGGTCTCAGAGAGTTAGAGTAGGTGAAGCTTTGTCTGACCCTGTAATAGTTGAGAGGGGAGTTCCTCAGGGCAGTGTTATCGGACCTTTATGTTTTCTTATATATATAAATGATATGAGTAAAGGAGTAGAATCGGAGGTAAGGCTTTTTGCGGATGATGTTATTCTCTATAGAGTGATAAATAAGTTACAAGATTGTGAGCAACTGCAACGTGACCTCGAAAATGTTGTGAGATGGACAGCAGGCAATGGTATGTTGATAAACGGGGCTAAAAGTCAGGTTGTGAGTTTCACAAATAGGAAAAGTCCTCTGAGTTTTAATTAATGTGTTGATGGGGTGAAAGTTCCTTTTGGGGATCATTGTAAGTATCTAGGTGTTAATATAAGGAAAGATCTTCACTGGGGTAATCACATAAATGGGATTGTAAATAAAGGGTACCGATCTCTACACATGGTTATGAGGGTGTTTAGGGGTTGTAGTAAGGATGTAAAGGAGAGTGCATATAAGTCTCTGGTAAGACCCCAACTAGAGCATGGTTCCAGTGTATGGGACCCTCACCAGGATTACCTGATTCAAGAACTGGAAAAAATCCAAAGAAAAGCAGCTCGATTTGTTCTGGGTGATTTCCGACAAAAGAGTAGCGTTACAAAAATGTTGCAATGTTTGGGTTGGGAAGAATTGAGAGAAAGAAGAAGAGCTGCTAGACTAAGTGGTATGTTCCGAGCTGTCAGCGGAGAGATGGCGTGGAATGACATTAGTAGACGAATAAGTTTGAATGGCGTTTATAAAAGTAGGAAAGATCACGATATGAAGATAAAGTTGGAATTCAAGAGGACAATCTGGGGCAAATATTCATTTATAGGAAGGGGAGTTAGGGATTGGAATAACTTACCAAGGGAGATGTTCAATAAATTTCCAATTTCTTTGAAATCATTTAGGAAAAAGCTAGGAAAGCAACAGATAGGGAATCTGCCACCTGGGCGACTGCCCTAAATGCAGATCAGTATTGATTGATTGATTGATTGATTGATTGATTGATTGATTGATTGATTGATCTGTTTTATCAACTTTTAGATTCAAAGAAAACATTGACAGCACCACCAAACACATAAAGATTCACAAAAGTACTCTTACACACAGTTTACTTCCAAACAATTTGAGCACAGCAGGTATGACAGGTCAGCACAAAATAGAAAATATCCTCCAGGCAAATCAATTACAATTTTCAGGAGAAATTAATATCCTCATTAAAATTTCAAAATTTAACTTGAATTTACCAGCCTAAGGTGCATTCTTAATTTTCAGAAAATTAAGACAAATAGGAGGTTAAATTTTGAATGTTGCAAGCGATTCCAAACTAGGGTAACAATTAAATTTTATTACATTAGCTCGCAACATTGCTTGCATGACCCTTCAAAGGACAAGTCACAGAATTGAGATTAGTGAGTCAGTATCCACTTCATCATGCCATCACGCACATTACCTTAAAAATTGAGTACTGATATGTCATATTACATAGCACGTGTTATTACACCAAACAAGAAAAGGCAATTTAAGCCAGAATACTGAATTGAAGATCACATTAAATCAACAGTCAAGGTGTGTATCCAAATGAAAAATAAAAATAGTGCAAGACTGCACATATGCACATACCAAAATCTGACTAACTGATATAAAAAATAAAAAGGCACAAATAACACCTTCATACCAGGAAATATCAGATTACAGCATGACACACCACGATCACCATACAATAAATTCACACAAACATACCAGTGAGATGATCCCAAATCAAGTAGTACCAACAAAAGGAAAAGGCACAACATAACCTTCAATACAACTTGATTTCATCACACTACATGAGACTACCCTAGAACCAGTATTGTACTCCTAGGAGGGCGATTAACCCTCAGCACCTTAAGTCCTAAGTCTCAATCTACTTGCCTTCCCAAGGCACCCAGGACAAATACAAATGACACCCACCATATTTACAATATTTACAAATATGGATGGACAGATATGGCAAGGCTAGATAACGAATTTAGAAATCTTACTCAGCCCACAGGACTGCATAATCGAACAAACCGAGTTAATTAATTTTGAAGACACAGCGATACCAAAACTGATGAAAATAAACACCGTGACAATTGAAATAAAGACAGAGTAATTAAGGATTTTTTATTAAAGATCTTTTACTGAACAGTAACACCTGCAAATTTTACGATGAATTTAGAATAACTATTGTGAGAACAGGGGTCATGCCCACCGTTGGGCATCAAAAATGTGTGACAAAAGAGGGGTCAGATGGGTACGTTAAGCGCCAGGTATTCCAAACAATGAATACCAATGAATGAGGGTGGTGAATACCTCAAATAATGTCACACTAATAGTAATCATGTGCAACCAATATCAATCATATGACAGCATCCTAGCAAACCTGGTTATCATTAAAATAAATAGGTACATCTTAAATATAATTGTATCTGAATTATTGTCAAAATAGGATGTCCTCAAATAACTGTACATGTAGGGTTTGCACATAACCATGTAAATATTGCAAGTAACTTCAGCTAAGCATAAAGTTCTGATCTTGTAAGGGTAGGTTCTCATGACAGATAATCACCACTTGCATAATAATAATAATAATAATAATAATAATAATACCTGAGACAGACAGGCATCTCATGCAGTGGCGCTAATTTAATATAAATGAAGGGATATGAAAGGATTCCCTATATCTAAAAATAGGATTAAATATGAGATGGCTGGTTTATTGACATTCTTTTGGCATTGTTGTGGAGGTGCAACATTACATTGTTGATGAGAGAAGTTGATGATAATGGCAGTATATTGATCTTTAACAATGGCATACCCAAACCAATGATATCCACTTGTCTGTGAAATCTAATTAAATTTTCAAAGAATAAATGTCATAGTAGTTAGTCTATGTGAAGAATTTAAATAAGTCTTTACATTATGTTAAATCAATGAATGATAACAATATTCAAAATTTAATATTTGAAAATCTTACAAGAAAATGACTTGAAGTACCATTTGAAAATCATGGCTTGAAATATATATATAAAGTATACAACTTGAAATCTACAACTTTGAAATATATAAAACTTGAAATATGCTAACACAACTTATCAATTGTCTCTTAGAGATACTAATGAAATCCTGAAATTGCATGGTGTTCTATTCCAGCTTCAAATTACTTATACTTAAACGAACAAACTCAAAATGTGCCAGTTTTCAATTTTGATATGGCCAACCAACATGGTGCTCATAGCAAACCAGGAACAATGTTCAGTTATTAATGAAATCATTGACGTGCTCCAACGAAACAACCCAAATGTCAAGAATGCATTTTTCATCGATGGTCATGGAAGCACTAGAAAAATATATAATTAACTTACCGATGCTTAATACAAAAGTGCTTCAATTTAGGGCTTAATTTATATCAGTAGCATGGACAGGAATAGCTGCTGTGTTGCTGCCCAGGAGTCAAACAGTGCACGGTACTTTCAAAATTCCTCTAAATTTAAATGAGAGTTTGGTGTCTGGATTAAAATTAAATTCCAAAGCAGCTGATTATATTCAATCAGCACAGCTCATAATACAGGATGTAGCCCCAGTGGCAAATAGTTATTCATTAATATGTGTGAATCATCTTTTGAAAGATATGGGTAACAACATTCCTCTCGGTGGGAAAATTATTATTCTTGGGGGAGATTTCAGACAGGTTTTGCCTGTTGTGGCACATGCCTCTCACCAAACAATTATTCACAATTGTATTAAGTACTCTCCTCTTCGGCCCATCATCAAAATATGCCCCTTATATAATAACTTGTGCAAAACTACAAGAAATGCAATTTGCTGCAAGAAAATGGTAATGGCAACTACCCCTCTGTGGATGGTAAGGGATTCAGTGTTATTGAACTACCAGCCATAATTTTAGTACATGATGATACTGTGACTGAAATGTATGGCAAAACATTCACTTCTCTGGAATATGTCATCAATTCCCTGAAAGTTGCCATTCTTACACTAAAATATGAACACTGTAATGAAATTAATATGAAAGTCGGTGGGCTTATGTCTGGTAACATCAACAGATTAACTATTGAAGATGAAATCCAGCTACTTCAGTTTTGTGCAGAATTTTTGAATTCCTTGGAATTAAGTGGTTTGCCTCCACATATTCTTACTCTAAAAATTGGAGACAGGGAGAGGAAAACTAGGGTTATGGAATAGATTCATAGGTGAGGATGCATGGAGCATCGAGCTGTCTATTGAAATTATTGTCTGCACAGGATCCTCTTTCCTACAGGAACCTATAGTTTTATAGTTGGTTAGAAATCTGAATATTTTCCAAGGGCTCCTAAATGGAACCAAATTAATTGTAAGAAATATGTACAAACATTTTTTACATTTGGCAATAATATAAATGGAGATAAAGTTGGGCAGAGAGCTCTGATCTTTTGAGTTGATTTAACATCATTCAATAAAACACTTCCATTTTCTTTTAAGAGATGCTAGTTTCTAATTCACTTGGATTTTGTATCGCAACAATAAAGCTCAATGGGAAACACTGGAACGTGTAAGCTTCTATTTACCTCAGCTGGTTTTCAGCCATAGCCAGTTATATGTTGCAGTGTTGAGAGTGTGATCTGTTGACGGCGTTAAAGTTGCAATAGTGACAAACAGTAACTGTACAGGGAATGTTGTATATAAGGAAATCCTTTACTAAATATTTATCCCATTGACCATCATGTTTAGATGAGCCTCAGCTACTTACTATTAATTAGATAGTGAATATATTGTGACAGGCATATATCTGACATTAAAATGTCTAAGGTAATGTCCAAGCCTGTGCACAGTTAATCATTGCACTGTTGCTCCAAGAGGTACAAAAATGTATTGGATCACCGGAAATCCTTGATGTCTTAGTGTGACATTAAACCAGCAGGAAAAAAGAAAAAAAGAAGACAAGGAGAGGAAAACTAGGGTTACGGAATAGATTCATAGGCGAGGATGTATGGAGCATCGAACTCTCTATTGATATTATTGTCTACAGAGGGATCCTCTTTCCTATAGGAACCTATAGTTTTATAGTTATTAATGATAGACCGTTTTCAAAATTTTTGATTTATAGTTTAAAATTTTGACGTCTGCGCCAACAAAACAATCTTCTCACTTGTTTTTATGCGCATAGTCATTGTGCCTTGCATACCACAAAAATTTAGTTTCTTGTACATTTTAAGAACGTAATAATGTCATTTGAATTCCACTTGCTCATCTTTTAAACTCTCCTGGGAGTTTATCAGAATATGTACAGTGTAGGTATTTAGTAATGACAGTTTCAGCATCACCAAAGGAAGGATGAATCACTTCCACCACTCTATGAAGCCCATGACCTAGACGAGTTAAATGTTTTGATAACTTATTTTTCCTCACCTTCATCATGTACAGAACATTATTGACGATGAGAAGAACATAGTTGTATTTTATCCCATCAGATCATAGAATTGACATTGTAGGATATTATCAAAATGATTTGTTAATGCTTCATTGTGAATCTTTTGTAGTTCAGATATAAAAGATATCTCTTTCTAGGGAAAATAATGGACTGTATGCCAATAATCACTCTTGCCTCATATTTCCTAACAATGTCTGGGGTGCCTAATACTAAAGAAGTATTAACATTTACCTATGACAACAATGACATTTACAATAAGATACAAAAGTTGAAAACTAGAAAAGCAGCTGGAATTGAGAAGGTTTTGGGGGATCTACTAAAAACAATGGGCTGGGATAAAGTACCATATCTGAATTACTTATTTGATTATTGTTTGCATGAAGGAACTATACTAAATGAATGGAGAGTTGTTACAGTAGCCCCTGTGTATAAAGCAAAGGGTGATAGACATAAAGCTGTAAATTACAGGCCAGTCAGTTTGACATGCATTGCATGTAAGCTTTGGGAAAGCATTCTTGCTGATTATATTAGACATGTTTGCAAAATTAATAACTGGTTTGATAGAAGGCAGTTCGGTTATAGGAAAGGTTATTCCGCTGAAACTCAACTTGTAGGATTCCAGCAAAATATAGTACATATCCTGGATTCAGGAGGTCAAATGGACTGTTTTGCGATTGACCTATCTAAGGCATTTGATAGGGTAGATCATGGGAGACTACTGGCAAAAATGAGTGCAATGGGACTTGACAAAAGAGTTACTGAATGGGTGGCTATATTTCTAGAAAATAGAACTCAGAGAATTAGAGTAGGCAAAGCTTTATCTGTCCCTGTGATAAATAAGAGGGGAATTCCTCAAGGCAGTATTATTGGACCTTTATGTTTTCTTATATATATATCAATGATATGTGCAAAGAAGTGGAATCAGAGATAAGGCTCTTTGCAGATGATGTTATTCTGTACAGAGAATAAATAAGTTACAATATTGTGAGCAACTGCATAATGACCTCGATAATATTGTGAGATGCACAGTCGGCAATGGTATGATGATAAGATGGTAAGACCCCAACTAGAGTATGGTTCCAGTATATGGGATCCCCACCAGAATTACTCTATTCTAGAACTGGAAAAAATCCAAAGAAAAGCAGCTTGATTTGTCCTGGGTGATTTCCGACAAAAGAGTAACGTTACAAAAAAGTTGCGAAGTTTGGGCAGGGAAGACTTGGGAGAAAGGAGGTGAGCTGCTCGTACTAAGTGGTATGTTATAGATGTTGATTCCCATAGGGAACCTGAAACACTTGTCCCAAATGAGTAAATTTATAATACCAATATAAATGGTCCGTTATTGGACATTATTAAATTTTCCAGCTAACTCGTTCCTGGTTGCCAGCGTTTCCCCCCAGTATGCTAAGTTGGGCTCATCAGTTGGTAAATAGCACACCAACAAAGATGCATGGCTAGTGCATACCGTGGAGGCCACTGCGTAGGCTATTTGGAGCTGCCGGCGGTGCCATGTAGGAGATGTTTAATACATATCCAATTTCTTTGCAATCATTTAAGAAAAGGCTAGGAAAACAACAGATAGCGAATCTTCCACCTGGGCAACTGCCCTAAATGCAGATCAGTAGTGATTGATTGAAATATGTATATAACTTGGTAAGTTATCCTTTTCCATCACCCGCGGTTCTAAAGAAAAATCCTCACATCAATATCAGTACTCGCTTTACAATTATTTCCAATTAAAACAAATATAAAATTAATATTACATCAATGGCAGTAACATCCAGATATTCATTAAAATATGAACGAGATTTTCCCTTCACCAAATCACACAATTCAATGTAAATGTGGATATCATGAAATTGAAAGGACTCATTTTGAAGATATGATACACAAATATATCATCAAAAGTAATAAAAGAATTATACACCAACATGCAAACAGAAATAACAATAACGTGGTGTTGGCTCATTCCCTAGAATGGATAAAATACATTCCCAAAATAAAAAAACAATGAATCTGGATCACTCCCGTCATACATAGCTGAAATAAATCACCATGAAAACGCACAATACTACAATAATGATCCTGTTCACAGGATCTGGTCAGGTTCTCGTAGAATGTACCTAAAAATATATAACTAGAGCAGAACTTGACATACAGCTCCTAATATCTATTCTGATTCATATCCCTTTCAAACCATGTACGCACAATTGTGCGGGTTTGTATTTTATTTATGTCTGAGATTATTTGACGTTTTCTTGGTGCTAAACCGGACTGCAGTGCTTGTGCGGGAAACCTAGCATGTATTTCAGTTGTTTTTATTTTAACGCTTGACCACCAGGGGGCAGGAAAAAGAGTTCAAAAATACAGTTCATTGGCAAGATGGCAGGAAGCAGTAATTCCTAAAGTAAGTATTTATTGCAGTCATATTAATCTAGAAGCTTTACTGAATATCAGAATGTAATCAGTGAAATGTGTAAATTGTTTAGCGAACGTAAATTGTGAACTTACAGCATCGTATGTAATACCATGACGTTTTGAATGTTGATATGCACAATTGTGCAGGCTAGGTTTCCTTACAGGCAATTAGTGCAGGAGTGCTGGGTGCTGCCACCAAAAGGACTGTGAAAGCAGAACTCGTACTCTACATGAGAAATATAATGTGTAAGATTTTATTTGTTTAAAAGCCTTCCATACTGTAAAATAGAATATTTGATCCTGTACATGTGTATATTCACATGTACAGAGCTGAAATTTTTTTTTTTTAGTAAGTACTGAAGTAAGTCCTGACACACACAATTGTATGGATGCTGTTTCTCAGAAGATAGTTATTATTCTGTAAAATAAACTGTAAACACATTTATTTAAGAGCATTTTGGTCAGTTCTTGACGTACAAACAAAAATTCACACCTCCATTATTTCAGGTCTGACGACAAGGTGCTGCCGCCAAAAGGACTGTAAAAGCAAAATTGTCCTTGATGTAGAAAATGTAATGTATACTTGTGTTTGACCAAAGATTTTAATTGTTTTAAATTATTCCACACTGTAAAATAGAACATTTGATCATGTACATATGTATATTCACATACACTGAGGTAAATTTTCTTTTTTGTAAGTAGTGAATTAATTCCTGACATGCACAATTATGTGGGTGCTTTTTTTCAGATGTTAATTTTTATTTTGTAGAATAAACTAAAAATATATGTATTTAAGAGCATTTTAGTTGGTTTTTTACGTACAAACAAAAATTCACACCACCAGTTTTCTTTCAGGTCTGAAAGGAATAACAGAGATTACTATATTTTGTCGCCTTCATATTTATTCAGTACTGTAAACGACCTACTCATTTTCATATGCGAAGATTCTATACTCAATATAATTCCTCTCTATCTCAATAAATTTAGACTCATAATCAACATGTAGATTCACAATAAACATGTAGCTATCACAGTCTTCGCCCTCCTCCAATAAAATTACTGTACTATTCTATCATAATTCTGCTGCACTACAATGATATAAAATTCCTGCTCTACAGTGCAATACAGGTACAAAATCAAGCTATTCTACAATGTATAATTATCATCTCAAAGATCTAATTTAGTCTGACCAATGTACCATCATTGAAATTAATATATATTGATGACTGACTTTCAGAAATTCAATTATATGAACTGAGGTACAATTAAATTATTGAAATTTCGTGTAGCTTTAGGTTAGTGAATGAAGATTAACGTCCCTGAATACTTTGATTTCACTCAATGACGTGATATCAATTTCATATTTCCAAATATTCTACATGTTCTGCTCATTATTACATTAAAAGATATGTACAGAAATTCAACATCCTGAAAGAGAATAACTGATTGTTAAATAATGAAGCAAGGACTTAGCTTTCGATGAACCAGCCACCACCGGGGTCTGGTGTTGTGTTGTAATCCATCCTGGGTGGTGTCCTTATGCCTCACATGTTTATTCCATCTTGATGTCACACTCAAAAATTAAGAATACATTCACATCCATCGCACACTGAAAAATAATATCACGCAATGTTATGTAGGCCAAGCACATGCAAATTAGATGTTAGTTAAAAAGAACCCACGTGGTCGAGAAATTGTTTCAAATGCAATATTCAAAGAATCACAGTTAATAATTCTTTCTTTAATATTAGAATTCTAGTAATCCGACTGTGTGACAGTTCGTGACCTGTTCTGTCGTCTACATGGCGACGATACGCGTTTATATAACACGGCGGTTATGAATGCAAATATATCAATGCTCGGCGTTCCCATGTGGTCTCAATTACATCCAAAGCAAGAGTGAGGAGTAACAACAATTGGCAGGACAATCTTGCCACGTTCGTACAACTCCAGTCATGTTATATCTTGAATTCTGAGTTTCCATGCATAGCTTCTTAAATACAAATGTGGAATTGAAATCCTCAACCTGTTTCCAGTCATTCGACCGGGTCAGGAATGGAATGAATGAAGCTCCCATCTAGTGGCGAGGATGGGAAATGTGCCGGCTGCCGAAGCCTGTCGCACTCCTCTGGGGCAATGATAAATGACTGACAGATGAAATGAAATGTTACTGGAGAGTGTTGCTGGAATGAAAGATGACAGAGAAAACTGGAGTAACCGGAGAAAAACCTGTCCCGCCTCCACTTTGTTCAACACAAATCTCACGTGGAGTGATCGGGATTTGAACCACGGTATCCAGCAGTGAGAGGCTGGCACTCTGCTGAAATGTGGCAACATTATATTAAATTATGATTTGAATTATGATCTATTATTCTGTCCTCATAAATTCTGTTATCACATATTTCATTTTAATAAAATTGTCATGTTGACATGTTGTCATTACGTCACATTCAAAGATATTATTGCTATGAATTATGTTCTCCATGAATCAAAGATTGTTTATTCCAAACTCGTATGAGGAAAATGTTACATTAATTCCTCCTGCTTAACAAAAATGATGAGGTACGGAACATTTAAAAAAAAAAAAATTATAAAGTAATGATAAAGGGGCATTTTTCTTCATTCATTCTTTCTGAGTTACCTTATAATAATGCAGTCTGGTTCTTGGCGAGCAGCTGGCAGTATTGTTTAAAGTTTAAAACTTCATGGTTGTTCCGTATTGAACTGAGAATCACACAAGTAATTTTAATGAAAGGAAATCCATCTTTTCAATGCATATAAAACTGTTGCACATAAGTTACACAACAACATTTTTATTATTACGAAGGTACCGGTTTTGACATGTTTTCAATGTCATCATCAGCCTTACGTAAAACCAAGCAAGAGAATAAATTCACATATAGCAACAATATACACGCACTAGGTAAAATTTGTATAACGACACACATTTAAAATAGTTTATATAAAATATATGAGGATTGCTACACATTGGCGGCATGTTGTCTTAGTACAGAAGTTGAGGCACTTTCTGTAAAGTTGGGCTGTGGTATGATAAAGCTTAATGAACATGTTAAAATCTTGATAAGTGTCTTATTCATAGTGAAATGCAGCACTGAGGAATAATCGGAGCGCTGTTGGTGGCATAGTCTTCTTATCTTAAAACTGTACTATGCACGTCAAAAGGTGGTTTTCAGTGCTCATGTAGGTCCTAGGATGATATGTAGGACCGAGGTTTCTCAGTTCAAGCAGAACATGAAACCTAGAGAAAAAGGGGATCTGATTTTAATATGGTGTTCTATAAAGGGGATAGGAGAAATTTCTGAGAAACTCAAGGTTCTTTATGACTTCCTTATTATGGTTCTTGAAGGTATTAAGTTTTCGAGAAAGCGTTCGATCTTCCACGAATTACATAACAACCTCCCTTGCCATACGCCCCCACCACATTGCCCTCCAGACCCACCCTAAACACCTCCCCTGTAGGCGGTTCCTCTCCAAGCCCCTCCCTTCCCTTCCTCCCCTCTGCTATCTACCTCTACTCTACCCGCATAAACCACCTCCAATAATCAACTCCTGTCTATAGAGTAAGCTTCTTGGCATGCTGCGGCAAGGTGAGTCTCATACTATAACTCTCTATACAGTACCTTTGCTTTATATGATTTGCCCTTTATAGAACACCATATTAAAATAAGCTCTCCTTTTGCTCTAGATTTCACGTTCCGCTTGAACTGAGGAACCTCGGTCCTACATATCATCCTAGGACCTACATGTACACTGAAAACCACCTTTTGACGTGCTTAGTACAATTTTAGGATAAGAAGACTATGCCACCAACAGCGCTCAGATTATTCCTCAGTGCTGCACTTCACTATGAATAAGACACTTATCAAGATTTTAACATGTTCATTAAGCTTTATCATACCCAAGCCCAACTTTACAGAAAGTGCCTCAACTTATGTACCAAGACAACATAAGACTATTACGCCACCAACGTGTAGCAATCCTCATATATTTTATATAAACTATTTTAAATGTGTGTCGTTGTACAAATTTTACCTAGTGTGTGTATATAGTTGCTATATGTGAATTTATTCTCTTGCTTGGTTTTACGAAAGGCTGATGACAACATTGAAAATCTGTCAAAACCGGTACCGTCATAATAATAAAATTGTTGTAGTATAACTTATGTTCAACAGTTTTGTATGTATTGAGAAGGTGGATTTCCTTACATTAAAATTACTTGTGCAATTGGCAGTATTGTTGCTGCAGTTTCTTGTTTTCTTCTAGTAGACTTGTGATTGATAGCATCTCTTCCTTTACATGCTTGTATTGTCGCCAACAAACAGCGCATTCCTCAACATTGGAATTCCATTAATTCTCACTGTTTTCCTTCTCATGTTCCACAACACTGACTTGGTCATAATCATCCATCTTTGTATGGTGCAACTTTAAATTACCGGCATTGTGAATTGATATCTGGGTTCCATCGAGACTTTGGATTTTATAAGCATTATTTCCCAACATTTCTATAATTCGTTGTGGACAAATATACAGCTGAGTAAATTTGGAAAAGAATTTAATTTCAGTTGTTGATATTGCCTTCTTTCTGATTAGAACTAGGTCATTCACTTGTAAAGGGTTGTGGAATTTCTGATGTGAGAATCCATTTATTCGATAATTGGCATATTTCTCTCCATGTTCTTCTTTGCTTTCAGGATCCTTTCTTCATGCGAACAAGGTGGATTATCTATCTCTTGAATAATTCCGTTCCAAGGTCAAGTAGTTTTTTTTGTTGAAATGAAGGATATTCAGTATTTCTCCAGTAGATTCATGGATTACATTGTTGAAACTCTTTGATGATGGGAATGACTTTTAACCATTTCCAAGTCTGGCCCTGCGGTGTAGGGGGCAATGCGTCCGCCTGTCACTTGGCGGCCCCGGGTTCAATTCCCGGCTGAGTCAGGGGTTTTTAATTGTAATGATTAATATCCCTGGCCTGGGGACTGGGTGTTTGTGACATCCTTAATCTTCCTTTCCTCACACACAACTTTCCACACTACCGCCATTCAATTACATGCAGGTTCACACAATATGGTGCCAGTAGGGGCATAAGATCCACATGGGTCGACGCCCCGAACAAATAGCATTTAAAAAAGGAAAATACAAAACATTTCCAATGACATGAGAAACAGAATATTCTACAAAATTTGGATATTTCTTTCATCGTACATTCAACTGCGTTTCCTTCGGGATGTCGGATAGAAGTAAATGTGTGGTTAATTCCCAATCTTCTCGTAGCCTCGTGGAATTCTTCAGAAGTGAATTGACTCCCGTAGCCCGTTAATATACGTTTTGGCTTTCCCATCTTTGATATAACATTTTTCTCTAGTCTCCAAATGATGGATTGGTCTTTTGCTTTCTGAATAGATTGTAAAGATAAGAATTTGGAAAATATGTCCAGAAATTTGTGACATTTTTGGGCAATTGGCAGGGGTCGGAAAATGTTGATAGAGTAGATCTCCCTGGGTTCTTTAGGTATTACTGGTACTGGAGGATGTTTCAGTAGAGTTGAGTTATGTTTTGCCCTTTGACAGAGATCGCAAGTACAAATTATGTTCATTGTGTGCTGACATAATTTAACCAATGTAAAAGTTTCCTTTAGAGTTGCTATGACCTTTTTAGTGCCTGAATGTCTGTTTATTCTGTGGACATGCCAGATTAATTCCTCTTGTAGTGCCTTAGGGATACAATGCAGATTTTCTTGTGTTTCTTATCATCAAATTTCATCAGAATTTGGTTAATATATTGGTATTCCATACCGATCTCTTCATTCTGTGAGCTCTGTGGTTCTTCTTCTGTGATGGTGCATATGATTTCATTCAACTCTGGATCTAGCCTTCATCTTCTGAAAGGCTCGATCGCAATTTTCATTCCATTTCCATCTCGTATTGGACTTCAGTAAATCTTGAAGTGGTGCAGCGGTTTCCGTGTATCCAGGATAGTGCTCTGAGAAAAACTGGGTCATTCTGAGTAACTGACGTACGTTCTTAACTCTGGTTGGTTTTGGAAAATCTAGAATGGCTTGTATTTAAAAGGAAATAATGAACTCTACCATTAACACAAAATACAAAATAGAAAAGGAAACTCTGAAGTATTTAAGTTGCAGTTTTACAGTCTTGCCAGTACTAAAATTTCATGTGAAATACTGTTAAAGTGAAGCGACCAGCTTTGCCAAAAAAATGCAGGTTGAAAGAAAATAAAAAGGAAACAGAACTACTGAGGCCAAGCTTAATGAAAAATAAAATTTAGGTTACAAAAATGTTATAAAAGTCTTGCCTCATGGCAACGTGAACATGGATGAAAAGCCTCTTTACACCATCGAAGTTTACAATGATTTCAGGTAGAAAAATTGACGGGTAAACTCCTGTGACAAATTAAAAGGATGAAATAAAGTAAGGTTAATTTACATTATGGAAATTTAAGATTTGCTTACCCCAAGAGAAGCCAGAGCTCCCATGGAGTTCAGAGCTCCTGGACAACCCATCCGCTCTACATGATGGCAAAGACAGAATTCAGATACTCTGCGACGCGCTTCCTGAAGGTAGCTCACCGCTGGATGGTGTAACCGGAAATGCCACAGCAAAATTAATGACCAATGATCGCACAGGAGTTACCTTTCGATTCATTTCAGCCAATCAAATTTAAATATTTTTATTTGATGCTTATCGTCTTGTCCCTGGAAACTTCTCAAAATGTATCTTGTGCAACTCCCAGAAAAATCGACACGTGTGGTACAAGGTGTCCCACAATTTTTGTCAATAAAATTTTATACAGTTTTAAATGATAAAGAATTTACTTGAAGTCTTGCAGCACACGTCACCATTTCAAAGGATAGATTTGAATCAATTAGTAATTTTATGCATTTCATCAACAATGAGGCAGTTGATATGTATCAGGGACCTGTAGTGATTATTTGGACTTGAAAGACTGTGGGGAATTTTACATCATGTGTTTATTTATTGGTTTGTTTGTTTATATTTTCTGTGTGGGAATATTGGAATTGTTTGATTTTGACTCTGCTTCATGATTGTTTGGTTGTTGTGAATAATTAAGCTTTAAAAAAAATGTAATGGCAAGGTGAGATATTTGTGGGACATACTGTAGTAAATGCGCCAGATCGGGTGTAGGTTGCTTCCAGGAGTTTCCGGTTTCATCATATTGCATTAGTTTCAAAATTTCTCGATGCTACTCGATGTTCTTTATCAGCATCTATTGCTGGGCCCCGATTGGTCATTATAAAATTAGTTGTGATTGGCGGACGAAGGAAAATAACAGACGGTCATTGGTTGTTTTACGATTTCCCAATTTCTGGAAAGGAGCTCTTCGTCAGAGCCAAGCTCTTCCGAGGCGTCTTGTAATTTTGACCGCTGAAGGGAGAGGTTGCCTTCCGAGGTGACGGGTCTTCTTGGCCCCTCCAAAAGGTAAGCACTTGGCTTTTTCATCTTTCTGGTAGTTATCTTCAAATGTAGTGTTCCGTTTAATTTCTTTTTGCCAGAGCTTACCCGTTTTTCCTTCCGTCGCCAAATTTTTCTGAATGACTTAGCCTTTACGGTAAGTCACGTCATTTGTGTTAAGAGACAGTTTCCATTTCTTTTGTTTTGTAAATTATATGTTTAACGCCTCTCGATGTAGTTGTAAACTGTAATTTTCCCCTTTGGGGCTGTCTTATAGTCGCATCATCTTAGAGTATTCACATCTAGGATGGGCACCCTTTCTCAGAAGTGTTTTTGAGGGGGCTGCCTCCTAAAGGTGCTCTTCTGCACTTGGATAAATATCTTAAATGTTGTTCTCATTTCTTACATGTAAATCCTTGTGACAGTATAATGTTACTTACCTTTTTTCTTTCCGACGGTATTACGTGATTTAAATGTTACGCCATGAAATTTGAACATTGTGTGAGATGTTCCGTCCTAAGGTTACATAACTCCTTCTGGGTAATTTAGTAATTATTTTTTGAAACTATTTTCGATTTTTAAAAGTGTAATTTTGTTGATTATTTGCGTTTTTATTTCCATCTGAATTGTTAAGTAAACTATTTATTGAATTGGAATCACCATTGATTTCGCTTCTTCGGCATTGCCAATACCTTTCATCGCCTGGATATGGTTCCTAGCCGCTTTCCACCTATCCTTCCTTAGCCGTCATGTTGCTTAACCTGATCGTTACTGTTTGTTTTCAGTGCTAAATATGCAAGTGGTTTTAATTTATCTTTAATGGCGTCTAACATTTCGTGTATGCCTTTTTTATTATTATTCTTATTATTATTATTATTATTATTATTATTATTATTATTATTATTATTATTATTATTATTATTATTATTATTATTACTTGTAGACATATTATCCAGATTTCGGCTACAGACCCTCCAAACTTTTCAAAATTTATCTGATTACGACCTACTTAAAAAATAATTACCAGACTTTGTACATACCAGAACAGAACATCGCAGTTGACGAGTCACTATTCCTATAGCAGGGCAGATTGTCTTTAAGGCAATATATACCTCTAAAATCCACAAAAATTGATATAAAATCATATGAATTATGTGAGTCAAGTTCAGGCTATCTTTGGTCATTTATAATATGCACGGGCAAAGATACTGTAATTGAAACAACACACACATCAACAGACACAACAAAAACTCATGCTATTGTTTTACTGCTTTTGGAGCCACTTCTCAACAAAGAATACACGTTATGGATGGATAATTTTTATAATTCACCTGCTTTGGCTCATAAGTTAAAATAATTGAAAACTACTGTGTAGGAACTTTGCGCCTCAACAGAAAGGACGTCCCGAAGGATGTAATCACTACAAAACTAAAGAAGGGGGAAATTATAGCTTGGCATTCTGACCAGGTTTCCGTCCTAAAGTAGCATGATAAGAAAGATGTCACAATGATTTCTACATTCCATGGGGGCAGAAACCATCACAAAGAAAACAATGTGTGGTCAGGAAATATAAAAGCCTGTTTCAGTTGCCAACTATAATGATCACATGGGTGGAGTCAATCTGAAAGATCATCTACTTCATGGCTATCTTTTAGAGAGGAAAATGATGAACAAGTGGTACATCAAGTTATTCAGGAGGTTAATGAATGTTGCAATTCTAAACACAATGATCATTTGCCAGAGAAATTCACCCAAGACCAGAATAGATCATTTGAAATTTAGGGTGGATATCGTCCAAGCACTGCTTGTGGAACATACAGGCTGATTTTAAAGAAAAGTGCCTGGACATCATTCTTCGGACAAAAATGTGCCCCGTCTCAAAGAAAGGCTTTTCCCTGAAAGAATCCCACCAACTGAAGGGAAGAGTAGGCCAAGCAAATGACGTGTCATGCGCTACAAACAGAAAATTCGAAGAGAGGCAGGGTAAGATGTTCCACACCAAACTCAACTATTAAGGTAAGATAGCATCATATTTTCCAAAAGAATGGGGTTTTCTAAACATGCATGTGAAAGTTTTATTGAAATCCATAAAATAGTACCAAAGTTGTGTTGCTTTGAATAAAGCCTTGCATGAATCTGAGGAAGTTTAAACACAGTGCTCAGAACTCATCCTGCAGGACAGAGATGACCAGGCATTTAAATCCACCATGCTGAGGGGTTAACACTAGCTAACTACAATCCTGTGGTAAGAAAGAAAGTTGTTGATTCTAATGGAAATTGAAGCACCAAGTTCAGAAACATCAGTTTTTTTGGGTATTCCCCACATCTAGTTTAAACGCATTTTTAATGTTTTGGTGTATATCCCCTTAAATTATGCTATTCACAACCTAAAAATATCTGGTTCTTATTCCTATACAGGATTAATACGATGATATGTTTGGTTTTAAGCTCGATAATACAGACAAAATCTTTAGTGCAATTGTATTTCAATTACAAAAACTGTAATTAATGCATGAAATTTTCATGGCTGTAAATAACACTTGCGTTAGAATGGGAATTATACATTAAGCCTATGAACAGATACTATACAGATTGCAAACTTCTTACTGACTGCTAGGTCTCATCCTAGCTAAGGTGGCAAAAGCATGCATCTCGGTAATTATGAAACCCGACCATGTAGAAGTAGGTTCAAATCCAGGAAGTATCATGTTCTTACTTTTTATTACTGTGAACATTGTGATAGTATAGACCGAAGATGTTTAGAAGCAAGGAGTTCAGAACATAAGTACTCATTTCCAAGGAATGTTTGTTTATTTGGCCCAGATAATTTCCGTTTTTATTGGGTGATATATAGTGTAATTTTTGTGATATTCTGATTCATCCAGAAAGAGGACTATTGATAGGAAAAAAGACACTACATTGCTGCCACTTTTGTTCAGTATTCTTTGAAAACATATTTCCAACGCATCAAAGTCAGATTGTAAAACTTCTGGTGTAATTGCAGATGAATCTTGTTATTAGGTAATATTAGCATAACATAGACGACCAGCTGATATTAGCTCTATTGTACAAGTGCCTGTATACCATTATGAGAGACATTTAGAACTGCATGTAAAAGAACCTCTTCATTATGATCAGATGTCACAGGAGAATTTCTAATAGGAGGTTTCAATTCAAGTGCTCCAAATGTACACAGATGTCGTTCAAGGCTTTGGAACATATTGGTTGTCAGTTTCCTTCTACCAGGAAATCACGTGTGAAAGAGATGTTGTGACGGTAATGACTTCTGTCATATATCTCCATAGAGAGTAACATTTTGATCCATTCATCTCTTGCTTGACTGAGTATCTCTGAAAGTAAAGTGCTGGCCTTCTGACTCCAAGCTGGCAAGTTCGAGCCTGGTTCAGTCCGGTGGTATTTGAAGGTGCTCAAATATAACAGCCTGGTGTCAGTAGATTTACTGGCATGTAAAAGGACTCCTAACCTAACCTAAACCCATGACACTACAGCCCTTGGCCTTGGCCTATCAGACGACCGATGCTCGGCTCGAAGGCCTGCAGATTATGAGGTTACACCGTCAAAATTTGAATGAAGGTTCCACCTATTCAATACTAAATATATGTCGTACAAGATATTAGTTTACAACATGTTATTTATTTATTCATAGTACCGGTTCCGACACGTAAGAGTGTCATCTTCAGCCTAGAATTGCAAACTGGGCAAGTAACATATTATATTACTATAAACAATATACGTACAGTGTGATATAAAATACATATCGTCGTTGCCGGGATAAAACCTCCTATGTGTCAGAATTTGTGAAAATGAGATTTTAGCACCAAGAGATTCAGAATGGCTGCCACTACGAAGTGGCAAAACCTCCAATGTGTTGGAAAATATTAAATGGGTTAAATTCCACAAAATATTGCACCTCCTATGTGGCTTAGCATTTTTGTTGCTGGGGAAAATCTCCTAGGTGCTTGAAGGACACATAGGAGTATTATACCTTGGTCCACACTGTTCACGCTACCGGAAAATATCTCCTATGGGTTGAGTCGAACACGTTAGTGTTATACTTTTCCGCCTTCTGCTCGACAATGACAACTCTATAGGGATTGTTTACTCTGTATGGCGCCAGATTGAACAAGTAGACGTCAGATCTTTTTCTGCCGCTTCTACTATTATTGCTGCAGGAACTTTATTGTGAAGAGAAATGTTCAGCCGTGGAAAGAAGATTCTACAAATGGCATTGGAGATATCTACAAAAGATTATCAGTCAGACAAAGGTAAGTCAATTAATAAACAGTGATGAAAGCATGATGCATTGCAAATCTTAAAATACCAAAAACACAAGGGCTATCCCAACTCTACGCACATTTAAATAACAACTACTACGGATTG
Source organism: Anabrus simplex (assembly GCF_040414725.1). NCBI lineage: Eukaryota > Metazoa > Arthropoda > Insecta > Orthoptera > Tettigoniidae > Anabrus > Anabrus simplex. Next base: position 806,659,074 of record NC_090266.1, read on the forward strand.
TAAGATGACAGTAGTATGATCGTTTTATTTCCTTTAATATACCGCAGGTGCATTTGTAAAACCCACAACAGAGACAAATCACTATGGAAATGACGACACCCCTACCATGGAAGAAATATTGGACGACGTGATGGATGTTACAAGTTCTGCAGCAGGTATGTATGAATTACAATACCAACTTGAAACACATGGATATCATAGAAACTATGTTCAATATGAATGTTGCATTATTGGTAAACAAATAGTCATGTGGCCTCTAAAATTTATCTACAAAATAATCCTCATTTCCCTTTCATCTAGAAGAACTTACTGCATCCATAGCGGCGATGTCTGATAATGACTCTACCAGCACAGCAAGAAATGTGGAGGCAATGGAAATCGCCTGCCCTATAATAGGTATGTTTGAAGTTTTACAAGCCTTCTACTTAAACATAAAATTGTGACTAATACGAGTACAAAGCAATTAGTGTAAAATCTGTGACATTGACAAATGGAGCCACACGAAGGATAAAAACTATGTTCTAATATTAAATCATTTATTTCAGATTTAGAAGATCTACATGACATGTCTTCCATTAAGTGGAATGTAGAAGAAGATGATCTCCAAAATATACTGAACTCTCATAAAAATAGAGGGACACCGAAGACCGAAGATACGTCTAACGAAGGTACGAAAACTGTGAGTGAGGCGCTGGATCATTCCGAAATGTCTGTTGGTAATCCTGATATACGAAATGTAAGCGCAGAGAAGAGACTCAACCACAAAGCAAAGGAAAAATCCCGTTCAAATAGAATCTTTGGCAAGCCTTACTCAGGCTTACAGCAAAAGGCTAAAGTAATCACAAAACAGGCAAGAAAATTAGGTAACAGATGCAAACATAAAGAACTTATAAAGAAGACACAGAAGACATTCCTTTGCGGTACAATCAACGAGGAGCACCGATGTCAATTGTTCAAAGATTTCTGGCAGATTCCATCCTGGGCTAAAAAGAAGGCATACATCAGAGGGCTTGTCACCACTAGGAATGTTCTCAGTAGGCGCAAAGAAACAGCAGGCAACATCAAAAGAAAGAACGTAGGCCATGATATACATTTAACTAAACCTGACGGAGAAAGTGTGCGTGTTTGCCGAACATTTTTCATAAACACTTTGGGAATTGGTGAGGACAGTTACAAGCGATGGACACATGTAAAGGACGTCGAACATATTTCAACTTCTACTGGTAAGGGAGCAGATAATTCAGACACCGATGCCCGAAGCAGTCCATTGAAGAAATGTGCCCAAGAAAAGCAGGATGTACCTATGTCCATCAAGAAGAAAAAGAAAATTGAAGACAAGAAGACAATTCGTGAGTGGCTTGGAGTTTTACCTAAAGTTCCCAGCCATTATTGTCGAAAGTCCATGAAAAAGGTATACGTTGAGCCAACTTTTCGATCAAAATTACATATGTTTTCAGTCTACAAGGAATGTTGTGACGAAAACAACAAATCTCTGAGCTGTAGAACCCTTTTCGTGGATACGTTGGAAGAAGACAAAATTGATATTCATCTGCCTAAAAAAGACCAGTGCGACATTTGCTGTGCATATAAAGTTGGTCAAGTAGAAGAAGAAGAATATCAAAAACACCTCCTAAGGAAAGACGAGGCTCGGGAAGCGAAGAATAAAGCTAAGGAGGCCAGTACTGATTATCATGTTGTGGTAACAATGGATCTTCAAAGTGTTCTTTTGTGTCCTAAGTTGCTAGCATCCAAGACATACTACAGACAGAAACTTCAAGTACACAATTTCACAATTTATGATCTAAGAAACGGTAATGTTACACTTTATGTATGGCACGAGGGCAATGGTGGTGTAAGTGCAAATGAATTTACATCATGCATAGTTAATTTTATTGAAAATTTGCCACCTCCAACCAATAAGGTTACCTTAATTTCTGATGGCTGTAATTATCAGAATAGGAACAAGGTTTTAGCCAGCGCCTTAAGTAATGCCGCTAGATCTAAGAACATCACCGTGGAACAACTGTATCTGGAAAAGGGGCACACTATGATGGAATGTGATAGTGTCCATGCCACTCTAGAGCACTACTTCTCTCCACCAATTAATTCGCCCATGGATTATATAGCAAGAATGAGGCAAGCCAGACCCACGAAACCATACAATGTGAAAAGTGTTGACTTCAGTTTCTTTAAGGATTTTGAGCATAAATCAAACCTCCCATCATTACGGCCTGGAAGAAAATCTGGTGACCCTGTAGTGACAGATATCCGCCAACTGCAGTACTTACCTGATGGAAGAATAAATTACAAATTGGAACACACAGCAGAGTGGGAAGAACTTCCACAAAGGAGGAGAATGAGTTTTCCAATTGGTGAACCACGCAGTTTGTACACTGCACAATTGCCAATCACAATATCTAAGTTCACTCATTTGCAGGAACTGAAGCAGGTAATTGAGCATGACCAGCACTCTTTCTATGATAATCTCTCTGCAAAGCCAGACAAGTGAAAAGTTCCCAGAAGAGGACAGTGATCAATTTGCACAGTATACATTTAATAAAATACAATTAGGAACAACTGATGTAATAAAATTCAGCTGAATAAACTGTAATGATTCATGTGTTTGAGTAAAACTTCAATATAATAAAAGCTTCATTCTTAAAGCAAAATCTCCTATGTGTAATTTCGTGGAAACCATAACCTCCTATGTGTCAACGTAATGAACAAAAATTAAATATCTGGTGAAATAATTGATATTACTGCAGTTAAACAGTACATGGTTATAAAAAGACAGGTACAGAAGGGAACTAGATTACTTCGATTATTATGAAGTTAAGTATTATTATATGAAATAGTTTTTTGTCTCTCCTGAAAAATTTGTTATTTTGCACATAGGAGGTTTTTTCACGGCAACGACGATATACACTTAAAAATGGAAAGTAGGGAAAATATATGGTGGTATGTTGTGACGCATTACAAGCGTTATAGTCTATTGTGGTTGTGAAACTGTTGATGATGTTACACATTCAGTGTTGGGTTGATGTTATGTGAGTTTAAAATCTTGATGTACACATTAAAATGTCGAAGTAAAATTGAAGTCCACTTCTCTGTTGATATCGGTGGAGATATAAGTCAAAATCCAGTAGTCTATATAATTAACAAGGTCCTCTAATAATTATTTGTTTATAGCCGGCACATAATAGGTAGTGGGTTAAGTATGGTTTTGTTTAGACTAAAGTTTTCTCAGTTCAATGTGGATAGTGAAGCCTTGTGCAGTGTGCTTGATGTTTGCTATGTTAAGTAGAGATGTCTCTTATTATCAGAAGACCTTGTTAATTATATAGACTACTGGATTTTTACATATATCTCCACCGATATCAGCAGAGAAGTGGACTTCAATTTAACTTCGACATTTTAATGTGTACATCAAGATTTTAAACTCACATATCATCAGCCCAACATTGAATGTGTAACATCATCAACAGTTTCACAACCACAATAGACTATAACGCTTGTAATGCGTCGCAACATACCACCATATATTTTCCCTACTTTCCATTTTTGAGTGTGAAATTGTCACTATATGTATTTCATATCACATTGTACGTATATTGTTTATAGTAATATAATATGTTCCTTGCCCAGTTTGCAATTTTAGGCTGAAGATGACACTCTTATGTGTCAAAACCGTTACTATGAATAAATAAATAAATAACATGTTGTAAACTAATATCTTGTACGACATACATTTAGTATTGAATAGGTGGAACCTTCATTCAAATTTTGACAGTGTAATCTCAGTTCAATATGGAACAAAATGAAGTTTTTAACTTTTAAAGATTATGAGGTGTCATGTGGTCAGCACTACATATCCCCTTGGCCGTTATTCTTGGCTTTCTAGACCGGGGCTGCTATCTCACCATCAGATAGCTCCTCAATTCTAATCACGTAGGCTGAGTGGACCTCAAACCAGCCCTCAGATCCAGGTAAAAAATCCCTGTCCTGGCTGGGAATCGAACCCGGGGCCTCCAGGTATGAGGCAGGCACGCTACTCCTACACCACGGGGCCGGCATAAAAGGATAATTTTAGGACATAATTCCGGCACCCCAACATCTCTAAAAACTGTAAAAATAGTTTGAGAGATGTAAAACCAATAACATTACTTTTATTATTATTATTATTATTATTATTATTATTATTATTATTATTATTATTATTATTATTATTATTGTATTCATTACTGGAATACATTGCTAGTGTAAATTAGTAAAAGTTTTGTTAGCTCCCCGTACACAAGAGAATGAATAAATTTTATGTTGTGACCTTTTTTAATAACTGTGGAGTTCAGGCAGCATAACACTGTGTTACCATCTCAAGGTGAAACTCTGCTCTATGCAGGTACAATGAAGCTGTGAATAGCTTAAAAAATATCTGTATAGAACAGGATTTTAATAGTGGATCCATTTTTCAATCTCAAAGAAACTATTGCTACCTTACCGATTCATCCACATTGACGCACTCCTCGCTCGCAGGAAGCATGCGACTTATGCGTATCCCTTTTTACCTCAACATTTAATTTCTGTGTCTTACTTCTGATCCATGTTTTACAGATTTCATTTAGGTTCTATCAAAATAAATCTCTTTGTATAACCTCCTAACTTGATCTTACAACCGGTACTTGTATTATAAGAACACGCCATAAAAAGTATGTTTGTGGAATGGTCCTTTCATCTCAGTGCAAAGGTTGGATATACAGTAGAACCTCGATCATCTGTCATAATAATGAAGGGGATGGGAGGAACAGATAATTGGAAAAGTCGAATAATCCTTTCAACATGTTCCTACCATATTTTTTTCATTTTCATTTAAATAAATGTGTAACTTTCTTCTGAACATTGCTACCAGCAGTTCTTTTCCTTTATGTCCATTCAAATTATCCAGAGTAAAGTAATACTTGAGAATGAAGTGCCATCTCCTTGCTCCATAAAATTGCATGAGAGTTTTTTGCTGATTCAAGAACAGTTTGTAGAAGAATATGGGATAAGGTACAATATCTTCTTTCTCACCACTGTGTCTGACCACCAGTTCATTTATAACTGTTAGGTTGTTCAGTCTGCTGAAACTAATTTGAAATAAATAAATTTATTAACTATCTGAAAAAGAAAACATATGGTAGCACATTATACCTGAAAATGGAACAATTTAATTAAAATAGAATAACATATTTTGTTCTTGAACGAACAGAATCAGATTATATCAAATCACACTCAAATATATTTAGAAATACTTAACATAACAATGAGTTATGGTGTCAAGGCAACACTCTGCTATATAGCCTGTGAATACCTTCAAAAGTACCTGCATAGAACAGGATTCAAATAGTGGGTCTGTTTTCATATCTCAAAGATGCTGCCACTACCTTACCAATTCACCCACATTGACATACTCCTTCCTCGCAGGAAGGATGCGAATTATGTATGTCCCTTTTTATGTCAACATTTAATTTCTGTGCCATACATCTGAGTCATGTTTTACAGCTTTCATTTAGGTTCTCTCACAATACACTCCTAAATATATTTGAGTGTGATTTGATAGAATCTGATGATGTTCTTTCAAACGATACATGTCATTCTATTTTAATTATGTTGTTTCCTTTTTCGTGTATAATTCTATTACCATATGTTTTCCTTTTCTGATAGTTTATCAATTTATTTACTTCAAAATTAGTTTCAGGAGACTGAAGATCCTAATAGTTATACATTAACAGAGTCAAAACTGAAAAAAAGATGGCTTCAGATATAACACACAAAAAAATTGACCACCAGTTCATCATTTTCAAATCCTTCAGTTATTCTAACTTTTGTTTCAATATCCAACACTTTGCATGACCCCTTATCAACTTGTTTTCAAGAAATTGTGTTGCGGAAGACATTAATTTCAGCTAGAAGTGAGAACTGAAGCTAAATTGACTATAGTTGATTAAATATAACTTTGTGATTTCCTTTCTAAAACTTCCGTGAATGGTTGGTGACAGCTGTCAGGCTAGTTTCAACAGCAGCCAATAAGACTCCTGCTCATTCAACACGTGGGAATACTAAGGGCCGAATTCATAAACAGCACATAAGTGGAACCTTTAAGTAATAAGGGATCACTTATAGTAAGTATTCACGTGTAAGAGTTTACATTTCATAGACAACACTTAAAGAGCACACATTGATACAGTAAGTATACACTGGAGATGTTGCAATGCTGTATATTATTCCCATGCTTCCTGGATCGTATAGTTCTGACTACCAAATAGTGGGATGATCTGATGGCTGATAAAGCAGGCATGAGGCAGTTTAAAAAAAGTAATTATGATCGATGGAAAACGATAAATAAAAATGTAAACAGACTCTGGGATGGGTTTAAAGCAATTGTTGAGGAATGTAAAAACAGGCTTTTACCTTTAAAGGTGGTAAGGAATGGTAAAGACTCACCTTATTATAATAGAGAAATAAAGAGACTAAGAAGGAGATTGGAAAGAATTAGAGTTAGAAATGGCTGTGGAAGTAAGGAGAAATTGAAGGAAATTCCCAGGAAATTGAATCTAGCAAAGAACACAGCTAAGGATAACATGATGGCAACCATAATTGGCAATCATACAAATTATAGTGAAAAATGGAAGGGTATGTATAGGTACTTCAAGGCAGAAACAAGTTCCAAGAAGGACATTCCAGGAATAATTAATGAACAAGGAAAGTGTGTATGTGAGGATCTTCAAAAGTCAGCAGTATGTAAAGATTGTTGGTTACAAGGATAATGTCCAGATAGAGGAGGTAACTAATGCTAAAGAGGTATTAACATTTACATATGATAACAATGATATTTACAATAAGATACAAAAGTTGAAAACTAGAAAAGCGGCTGGAATTGATAAGATTTCTGGGAATATACTAAAGACAATGGGTTGGGATATAGTACCATATCTGAAGTACTTATTTGATTATTGTTTGGTCGGAGGAGCTATACCAGATGAATGGAGAGTTGCTATAGTAGCCCTTGTGTATAAAGAAAAGGGTGATGGACATAAAGCTGAAAATTACAAGCCAGTCAATTTGACATGCATTGCATGTAAGCTTTGGGAAGGCATTCTTTCTGATTATATTAGACACTAGCAAGATACCCGTGTTTTGCTACGGTATTTTAATGGAATTCATAATTGAATGCTTAACGTTTTATATATAATAAGCCAAAATTCGCGATCTAACTCGTTTTCTGAGAGAATCCTCCAAAATTCGCAATCTGACTCGTTTTCTGAGAGATTACAGTAAAGTTCCTCCCAATTTTCAATATTTCTTTCCAGCAATCAATTTCGTACTTCCCGGACTAGGTCCAGGTATTCCACCCGGGCAGTTGGGTCCCTAAATCTTTACCATCTTTTCCTATAAGCATTTTAATATGGATCAAATCCTTGAGGAGATCCGACGTGGTGTCGTCTTGGGTGCCTTGGTGGTACTGAACCTGCGGCTGGACTGCAGTCCTAGTCATTACCCGGCCATGACCCGTTTCCAGCGTGGTCTGCACATTTTGACGGCGGTCCAGAACATTATTATTATTATTATTATTATTATTATTATTATTATTATTATTATTGATGGTCTGGAACCCACAGCAAGATGCAACCCGCTACTTGGCGGTAAATTACATCCTCTGCCATTGTCATTGCTGACAATGTGACCAGCACCATCATCGCGCGTAGGCAAGTGCATGAGATTTTGACGACACGATTGATATACTTCCGTGAATTGTTGACCTTATTATAGAGGTGAACAATTGCACGGTCAATATCATTCATATCGTTTATTTCAAATGTGTTTAAATTTTTAATTATATGCCAGGAGAATCTACTGTAATCTAACTTTATGTACTCCGAAGGAAAAGATGGTTCTTGAAAACGAACCCAGGAAAGATAAAAAATGATCAGTTGATGATCAGAATAAGTACATTATGAACAGTAAAATCAAATGGTCTCAACTTCTTTTTCATCCCACTGCCGTTAATTTGATTTACACCCCCCACCAAAAAAGAAGGCGTTTCCTTATGTTTAAAGGAGATTCCAAATACCAATTTCATGTCTGTTACCTTCAGTTCTGAGATATAAGTATCCCCATAAAAAGAATTCACCTTTTCCACTTCCTTTCACACTCCCCCCACCCCTTAAGTGACTTTCCGGTTAAAAATACTTGTCTTTTTTAATTGTAAAGGATCTTCCAAATACCAATTATCACGACTCTAACATCCTCAGTTTTTGAGATATGTGTCCATATAAAAGGAATTCAACTCCTTTTCACCCCCGCCCCCAAAATGATTTCACCCAAAAACGCTTTTTTCTTTCTTTTTAAAGGAGATCCAAATATCAATTTTTACGTATGTAACAACTTTAATTTTTATTAGGTGTAAGTTTCCTCATACAATTAATTCAATTAATTTTTCAATTTTTCATTCCCCCCCTCTTAATTGGATTTTCCGAGAATACGTGTTTGTTTAATTTTAGAACAGATTCCAAATACCAATTTTCACGTCTGCAAAATCTTTCGTTTTTGAGATAATAGTATCCGCATACAAATAATTCAATGAATTTCTCAATTTCCCTCCTCCCTTTAGGTGATTTCCGAAAACAAAAAATACGTATTCCTTTATTTTTAAAGGAAATTCCAAATACCAAATTTCATGTCTGTAACATCTTCACCTTTTGAGATATCAGTATCCTAATTAAAAGAATTCAATCCCTTTTAAATTCACTTTTAACCCCCCGCCCCCCCCCCCCCGAAGTGGGTTTTCCCAAAATAAAAAAATACATGTTTCTTTACTTTCAACAGAGATAAAAAAATACTATTTTTCACTTCAGAAACATGTTAAGTTTTTGAGATATACTGTAGAATTGCTCATTTTAAAATTTCACTTCCTTTTTGTTGCTCTTAATTGGAGTTTCCAAAAACAAATCACCTATGTTTCTTTACTCTTACAGGAGATTCCAAATAGCAATTTTTAAGTCTGTAACATTTTACGTTTGAGATATACTGTAGATATAGTCTTTCTAAAAATTCACCCCAATTTGTCACTCCTGTTTAACCCCCATTAATTAGATTTTCCAAAAAAAAAATATGTGTTTCTTTATTTTCCAAGGAGATACCTAATACCAATTTTCAGGTCTGTACGATCTTCCGTTTTTGAGATATAAGTATCCTCATTAGGGCATTCAACCCCCTTTTCACCCTTTTTCACCCCTCCTATTGGTATTTTCCAAAAACAAAAAAATACGTGTTTCTTTATTTTTAAAGGAGATTCTAAATACCAAATTTTACATCTATAAACTTCAAAAGTTTTGGGATATAGATACACTCATTTTAAAATTTCACCCCATTTACACCCCCCATTACTTGGATTTTCCAAAAACAAAAAAATACGTGTTTCTTTCTTTTTAAAGGAGATCCCAAACACTAATTTTCAGGTCTGTAATATCTTCAGTTTCTGAGATATAAGTATCCTCATTTAAGGCATTCAACCCATTTTTTACCCATTTTCGTCCCTCCTATTGGGATTTTCCGAAAACAAAAAATATGTTTTTCTTTATTTTTAATGAAGATTCAACATACCAATTTTTACATCTATAAACTTTAAAAGTTTTGAGAGATAGATATGTCCATTTTAAAATTTCAAGGTATATCCAAAAATCCTCTCTTAGCGAGCACCTACATCATAATATGAATGTATTCCCAAAGTTTCATTTCTCTGTGTCCAGTAGTTTTGGCTCGGCGATGATGAATCAGTCAGTCAGTCAGTCAGTTAGTCAGTCAGTCAGTCAGGACAAGTTCTTTTATATATATAGATGTTTGCAAAATTAATAACTAGTTCGATAGAAGGCAGTTCGGTTTTAGGAAAGGTTATTCTACTGAAGTTCAACTTGTAGGATTCCAGCAAGATATAGCAGATATCTTGGATTCAGAAGGTCAAATGGACTGTATCGTGACTGACCTGTCTAAAACATTTGATAGGGGGATCATGGGAGACTACTGGCAAAAATGAGTGCAATTGGACTAGACAAAAGAGTGACTGAATGGGTTGCTATATTTCTAGAAAATAGATCTCAGAGAATTAGAGTAGGCAAAGCTTTATCTAACCCTGTAATAGTTAAGAGGGGAATTCCTCAAGGCAGTATTATTGGACCTTTATGTTTTCTTATATATATATATAAATGATGTGAGTTAAGGAGTGGGATCAGAGGTAAGGCTTTTTGCGGATGATGTTATTCTATATAGAGTAATAAATAAGTTACAAGATTGTGAGCAACTGCAAAATGACCTTGATAATGTTGTGAGATTGATAATAGGCAATGGTACGATGATAAACGGGGTTAAAAGTCAGGTTGTGAGTTTCACAAATAGGAAAAGTCCTCTCAGTTTTAATTACTGCGATGATGGGGTGAAAGTTCCTTTTGGGGATCATTGTAAGTATCTAGGTGTTAATATAAGGAAGGATTTTCATTGGGGTAATCACATAAATGGGATTGTAAATAAAGGATACAGATCTCTGCACATGGTTATGAGCGTGTTTAGGGGTTGTAGTAAGGATGTAAAGAGAGGGCAAATAAGTCTCTGGTAAGACCCCAACTAGAGTATGGTTCCAGTGTATGGGACCCTTACCAGGATTACGTGATTCAAGAACTGGAAAAAATCCAAAGAAAAGCAGCTGGATTTATTCTGCGTGATTTCCAAACAAAAAAAAGAGTAGCATTACAAAAATGTTGCAAAGTTTGGGCTGGGAAGAACTGGGAGAAAGAAGACGAGCTGCTCGACTAAGTGGTATGTTCTGAGCTGTCAGCGGAGAAATGGCATGGAATAACATTAGTAGACGAATAAGGTTGAGTGGCGTCTTTAAAAGTAGGAAAGATCACAAAATGAAGGTAAAGTTGGAATTCAAGAGGACAAACTGGGGCAAATATTCATTTATAGAATGGGGAGTCAGGGATTGGAATAACTTACCAAGGGAGATGTTCAATAAATTTCCAATGTCATTGAAATCATTTAAGAAAAGGCTAGGAAAACAACAGATAGGGAATCTGCCACCTGGGCGACTGCCCTAAATACAGATCAAGATTGATTGATTGATTGATTGATTGATTGATTGACTGATTGATTGATTGATTGATCTATTGTATTTTGTTTATTAAAGGACATCATGCGACATATGTTGTATTTGTGAGGATAAAAGATCGTCTATAATGTATTTGGTTATTAGAATGGCTAAAGGATAACAATATAGCGAGCTGAGATGGCAACTGCAAGAACTTGTGTTTAACATGCGCATAATATACAACAAGCAGATCGATGCAGTTTCTCAGCAGAATATGAAAGACTTGGAATAATGCAAACCACGAAAATGCCCAGTCTAATTTTCTTCTTAATATAATATGTTTATAGTTATCCAGGTCCACCTGTTGCCATTTCTTGATGGATGCAGTATTTTTGTATCCGTCTATAACTGCATAGCCTTTGGCGGTGCTATTTGAGGATTCAACCAGCCTCTGGGCTGATGACCTAACAGACAGACAGTTATCCAGGTACTCAAACCTATACAAATATTCCTCCAAATGTAAAGAATCTATCCTTACAATGCTTTCAATGATTTGACAAATATTTCCACTCCCCCCCAAAAATGGGATAGTATGTTTTGATGTGCGATGCCATGGTTTCAGAACTACTGATATAATGCCACAAACGATTGGTTACCTAAGCTGATATAATTAGCACAAACCAACTTTAAAATAAATGGTGGTACTGCAAAACATTCATTTTTCTGATAAGTCAGTATTGTTCTATACTGTCTGGCTCCATAGCTAAATGGTTAGCCTGCTGGCCTTCGGTCACAGGGGTCCCGGGTTCGATTCCCGGCAGGATCGGGAATTTTAACCACCATTGGTTAATTTCTCTGGCTCGGGGGCTGATTGTATGTGTCATCTTCATCATCATTTCATCCTCATCATGACGCGCAGATTGCCTACGGGTGTCAAATTGAAAGACCTGTACCTGGCGAGCCGAACATGTCCTCGGACACCCCCGGCACTAAAAGCCATACACCATTTTTTCTTTTGTTCTATACTATCTTATAGGCCTACAGTCTTGATAACTTGTCAACTTGTAACACATTTCCAATTAAGCAAAATAATAATGATGATGATGAAGATGATAATAACCTGAAATTAAGAGGTGACATAAAATCTCAAAATAATATCTTCATTAATGGTGAGATAGTGAGTCCTCTAGAGGTAATGCTTACTCTCTCAATCAAATGAACATATTCATAATTGTTGTGTCACTTTACTAAAGCGAAACCTTCTTTAAACTGTTGGTCACAATACATTTCGACAGGATTTTCCATCTCTTCTGTGTGCACGGAAAGCATTCTGTGAATGAAATGCAACATATTCAGCAAAATCATTATCCTCCATCTTGCTGCAACATAAGTGAGTCACATAAGTGTGTGTAGGATGTCCACTTATAGCAATAAGTGGGACACATAAGTAGGTAATATGAAATGAAACCTGGCTTATAAGGGGCACTTATGTATAAGTGCTGTCTATAAATTCGGCCCTAAGAGCCATATTACACACTACAATCCGTAGAAAATTCTGATTGGAGACTATGAGTTGCTATGTCCTAGTGAATGAGAGTACAAAGAGAATAGAAAAACAGAAATAATCACTTTAGTCAAGTTATTTATTAATTTTTTCAACAATAGTGAGGAATCGCTCCATAACTACAGACTGATTTTCGATTACTGGAATAAGCCTCTCTGTTATTTTGTTTTGTAAATGTCCATTATCAGCCTGCTGTAGAGAGCTTTGGCCATAAGCACTGCTGCCTCAGCCTGCTGCTTTGCAGTTTCACCAATCATCTGCAAAGAAAGAGAGCAATTTAAGATTAATATTTTATTCTTAAAAAATTTCTTGCTACTGATTTTACATCGCACAGACTTGAACAGGTCCTATCCCATTGTTACCATAAGACCTGCCTGTGTGAAACAAATAACAAAAAATATCCACGTGCCATTGCTTACTTGTCAGTAAACTGAAAAGATAAAATGAGAGAGAAAGAGAGAGAGAGAGTGTGTGTATGTTTTAGTGGGAAAGAAAAGGATGACGTATATCATACATGTCATGCATACTGCAGGTTTGAGGACAGCTGGAGTAATAGGCATTGGTGTCACAATTTTTAAATAGGAGAAATCCGCTGTAGACATTATAAATTCATCTCGTTTTGCAGATATAGCCAGTTATATCCTCAAAAAGTTAGTTTTTTGTGTGAATAACTTTTGAAGGGTGGGCTATATTAGACTTTGTATGGCCAATCGCATCAGATGTGTGGACAATAAGTATTTCAATATCTATGCTTTGCAGGTATATTTGTAACCAAAACAAACCCAAAAAAAAGTTACTTGCACACTGAATTCTTCAGTCAAACTCCCGTTTATAACAAAAATTATAATGAACTGTCTTGCTATCCTTGTGTTAACTTGCCGAGAGCGAACAGCACATGTCATAGAGCACGAGCGAGCCAACTCTTTATCATACTGCATAATTAATAAGTACATAGCATAAGCAATTACTTAATATCAAAGTGTAAACCAGCAGCAAATTTGGTAAGGACATAGTGAGAGCATATTTTTCTCCCTCTTATTGAGGGTCATTTTTTATGAACTACAATCCAAGATGTCAACTATTCCTATACAGGAAATTTCCTTTTATTCTGGCACTCTTGTAAATATAACTTAAAAGCTTTCCAGACTGTTGAACACTAACACTTACAACACTATAACATATCTGTAAAAAACACCCACTGGTTTTACAGGTATATTATAGTGTTTTATGTGTTGTAATTTGTGTTTGACAGACTGGAAAGCTTTTAAGTTACATTAACTGAGTCAACATTGAAAAGAATTGTTTCATTCTTAAAAAAAAAACTCTTGTAAATGGAACTTACCTACAGAGTTTTATTGTTATCTTTCTGTAAGGCTGTAAATTTCTCACATGCTTCCATCAGTTGAACTCCAATTCTCTCCCTACTTGGAGTCTTGCGCTTCTTCACAGCTGAAACATAGGACTAATTAAATCCAACAAAATAAAAGATAATGTTTCCACAAGTATTCTACACAAAAGAATACCATAATCCAACAGATGACTGTGTTTGCACCCTGTGTAATAACTTCTGCAATTGCTATCACCTACAAAACTGTAAAAGCAGAAAAATGTCACTGACTGAATATAGCAGAGTGAAATTTCAATAGAACTTAATTGTCATTTGAGTGCTCCTGATTATTACCAAACTAAAGTACTGTATACTTACAATTCTACCATGACCCTGAGCTGTGAGTAGGTGTTTCTGGTGAATGTATTTCCAAACATACCCTTCCTTCAATTTAATTTTCCAATTCAGGAGACACCTCTAACTTCTCCTGATGATTACCTATAAATAAATAACTCATTATTATTAGTATTGTAAATTTCAAATAATGCACAGAATAAGAACAATATTGCAGTTTGTGAGAAAACTTGCCAATATCAGTATCTACCACTTCCAATGGTAGCACTGTAGGAGTCATTGTCATATATTGCAACATATATGTTTGAGGAAGAGTCTGTAGGAGTGACACATCCCCTGTCTCAAGTTGAATCTGTAGGCTCTGAAATACAGTTTATATTTTAAATCTTTTAAGAATAATATACAAAAAATGTATTATGCCTACGGTAAATAGTTACCTCTTCTTCTGGCAAGTTGTCAGGGCATGCAGTTCCTTCCACATACACAAAGCCAATCACTTCCAAAACCCTTAGTTCATTAGCTGTAAGAAGTGTGATAGTGATGGGCTTATTTCCAGTTGCATTTCTTTGGCACCTGGTATTAAATACTTTTTTAGAAACAGAGAACTTAAGATCCCTCCACACCTGTACAGGATAACTGTGTTAGATAATGATTAAGCACAAATACAAATATATTACTTATAAATGTAATTAAACACACAACTTGTCACTGTGTACTGTCTTTGACAGTTCCTCTGGGAACACTATTGAGGATATCTGTCAGAACCTTCCACCCACTTAGGCCTTGCCACTTTCCCTAGAAATTTTCCACGTGCAAACAGATTGTGATTCTCCACGTAAGTCACAAGTTCTTCTATCTGGCTTTCTGTAGCTCTTCCAGCTCTTGTAGTTTAAAAGCTGAACGTAATATCCCACATTGTTTGTTCATCATAGTTTGTACTGCACAGCAATATTTATTAATATTTAATTCCTGTGAACAAAGAGATAAGTAGAGAAATTCTACACCTTTTTCCAGTAAGCATAACATTGTGGCCTGAAAAGTACACATATTTGTACTATACTGTAGAGTGTTTAATCTGCAAGCCTCTATGAATTAACTGAGCAGCTCCACACTCCTTAATTTGCAAACTACCTATGTAGCCTTGTTTCATTCCTATTAAAAACTGAACCTATCATTGCATTGGTCTCCCTCTACTCCTCTTACCCAACAGCATCTATTATTCTTCTAGGCAACCTATCCTCATCCATTCACCTGAATAATAATAATAATAATAATAATAATAATAATAATAATAATAATAATAATAATAATAATAATATGTTAAACAGAAAGTTTAATAAATTTAACAGCGATGAAAGAGACACCTACATCAAAACAGACTTTCAAAATATTATCTCATTAGCTATAGATACCCAAAACCTATTATGATTTATTATATCTACATTACCATGACTTCCAATTCATTGGCTGAATGGTCAGCATTGAGACCTTAGGATCAGAGGGTCCTGGGTTTGATTCACAGCCGGGTCAGTGATTTTAATCACGTCTGATTATTTCTTCTGGTTTGGGGACTGGGTGGTTGTGCTTGTCCCAACACTTTTCTCTTCATATTCAGACAACACAATACACTACCAACCATCACAGAAACACGAAATAGTGATTACATCTATCCATTTAGTGTTGATGTCAGGAAAGGCATCCAGCCGTAACACAGGGCCAAATCCACATGTGTGGAGCAGTTCGCAACCGCGACCCCACGGATGTTGGAAAAGCTGCAGTAAAAGAAGAAGACTGTTACCATCCCTCAGTGCAGTAAGGAATAGTGTATTCGTAAAATCACATAAAAATGAATGGAAGAATATTTAAGGTACCACTCATAAATAACACTAATTCATTCACCAGGATGTGGTAATATAGAAAGGAAATGAAAAGGGTAGGGTGGCATGGAGAGCAGCATCAAACCAGTCTATGGACTGATGACCCAAATGACAACAATAAATTCAGTACGGGAGCATCATACAGGCATTTATTTAAAATATGATTTTGAGTGCTTAACCTTGAATCTGTTTAAGCTAAGAGCGACATTTTGTTGTGGGATAGTAAAGATAGGATTATTTACAGCTATATTTTTAAGCGAGTGTGTTTCATTTGAATGTGCAAATCGGTAAGTTAAAATTTTGCTCTGTTACCAATAAAATACGGATATTCTTCTATTCTGCCTCATATAACACAAGTAAATACTAAAACCAAATGCTAGATGACCACATCCAACACACTACAATTAAGGAAAAGAATATTCTAAGCCACATGGTTCTATAGGCCTAAAATGGGAATTTGATAGGCTTACTCTTGTTAATCCTAACATTCTAGTAATTCCTATAATATTATGCTGTTCATAAAATTGCATTAACACTTACCTTGAATAGTTTCCTTAAGAAGTATCCATTTCAACAGCAAAAAACAAACCCTTAACGAACAATGTGTACGGTACTGCTACGTTCAAGTTGGCGCTGAATTGGTTTTAAAAGACCCCGCGTTGAATGCATTTCACTAGCAGCTCTACTCACTCTCCTGTAAGAGATCATCACTTCTTATTGGTCAAAGATTCTAGCCTTCGACCAGGGTGTTCCACAGAAACAATTTTTACCGACCGAGTTGAGTGACGTCACACAGCTCTTGCTTGCACCGATTCGACAGAGTACAGAATAGCTCGGCTCCAGAACTATTGGCCCTGCAACCTATAATACTCGGTGACTTGCCAATCTGAACTTCGTCAGTTGGCATGTATGGAATAGCACCCAGATTGATAGAGTTGGCAACACTGATGATAAGTTCTTTTGTGACAGTGGTTCTTTCCCCAACCAAGAAAGTGAGTAAATGGTCAATACAAATTAATACGGGTTGAAAAAATGAAAGAAAATGTGTGATGGTAATATCTGTTTTAAGAGGAACCCTGGCTTCAAAAGTGGAGAATTAAAATTAATGTCAATTAACGTCGTTAACCGGGGCCTCCCCATCTCACATCCACTGATGTTTTTTCGCAAAGTGATTCAGCAGACAAATAAAACAAAATACCTGGGTGTCACCTTGGACAGGGGTGTGACCATTAAAGACCACATTCAGAACATTGCTGCACAGGCACACAAAAACTCTTCACTCATCATCACTCTCATGAAAGCAGACAAAGGTCTAAATCTAGAAAATGGACTAACGATGTAAAAGTCCTCCCTCAGGCCAATCCTAGATTGTGCCAGTCCGGTTTGGGGCATGACAGCCAAGACACATTTAGATAAGGTTTAGTGCATCTAAAACTGTGCGCTGTGCCTTATCTCAGGAGCCCCTGGTTCCAACAAAATCGAGAAATCCATGTGGAACTCAGGATCAAAGAGGTCAGTACCAGTATTAAGAAGAAAACCAGGAAATTCTATTCTGGACTAACCTCCAAAGCCAATGTCCTTATATCATTTGTGGGCATCTATGGCACAGGTTTCAAATACAAGAGACCAAAGGTCATCTTAGACCAAGTCCCCCACAGCGGGTGCACGACATATCCTGACCAGTAGGGACTCCCCATCCCACACAACGCACTTCAGAATTAGCACTCAAAACCCTAATTGGGTTGATGGGTTATGATATTCTAGGTCTTGTCTGGCGCAGTGTAACATGGGTTGAGGATCTGAGAGAAGAGTCCCTCGGCCAGCGTGAGAATGGAGTGCTAAGGTAGGCAGAATACCAAACGTGTGATTGATCCACGTGTGTAATTAGGGAATATCTCTACGACCACTTTTGTAATGTAATTTTCAGGTTCAGTTCTCTTTTAAATTTTGATGTAGAGTTTTGTTTGTAAATCTTTAACTTCAATTTACGCTTCTGTTCTCCGTCTCCAGAGTTCGAACTTTACCCTGATTGGTCATTGTGAAATATAAGGATGCACGCATGATGTACCCTCATTAAACTTCCTCCCGACTTAGAATTCGGTGACGGAGTTTTTCTGCAACTATTAAATTTAATTTAGTCCTTTCAGCTTTTAATGATTTTCCTTAACATAGTCACCGAGTAGTATGGATTAGCCTCTGCTTCGTCAGGCCTTATGCCCAGTTACGTACTATGTGAACTGCTTCTGGAGTGCTGTGACTTTTGCCTCCATTCATTTTCTCGGCTTTTTTTTGTAAAATTTAACCTTTATTGTCCTTTCTTCTCCATTTTTCGGCCGTGTAGTGTGCGCCTTCTGCTGCTGTTTACCATAGATCGTTAGATCCGATTTTTCTTGTGTAGGCCTATTCCCCTGTCTTGTAAGTAACGAATATACTTGTAGTTTTTAAGCAATGGGTGATTTTCTAATTATAATATAACCTTCTAGCCCATTTGGGGGCGTTATTGCAGAATTTGTTAAATGGACACATGGGTTAGAGATCCAGTTTGTGGTGATATTAGAAGCTACGGCTTCTTTCTTTTGTGGTACATCAATACTAAACTGTACAGGCCGGTCTAATCTCTACTATGTAACAATTTGGTAAATGTCACTTCTCTGACTCTCCACTCAGAAAGTGCCTGAGCATTTTTGCTCATACGTATGTAATTTATTCTGAGCTTCATGCTCATTTATAATGAGGCACCCTTAGCTTTTGTGCTCTATGCATGTAAATTATCTCTAGCTTCCGAGCTTCTTTTGGTAAATTTATATTCAGAGCTGCTGAGCAGCCCTTTCGGTATTTGTTTGTGAAATTTACCAAGTAGGCCTACTTGTGCTAAAGATTGTTGTTGCGTGAGTTTTCCGCTCAACCTCTAATATAGTCTTTTATACTGTTATTATGATATTAAAGATTTGTTATGCTGAAGAGAAAGAAAATATACATTTCAGAAATTTTAATAGGTTTTCTTCTACTTCAGATAGGCCTATTTGAAAATATTTCCTCTCTTTTGAAATTCATCAATGCAAACATCAATGAGGCTCCACGAAAGCTTAGTGATGTTTCAACTTTGACAAATCACATAGGAAAATATGAGTCTGGAACTAAAGATAAGTTCAGTGCTACAAATATATATTTACAAATGGGGTGAAATGAGCTATCAAATTTGTTGAACTATATCAAGGCAAACATACCAGCCAAAAATCATACCTATGAAGAATCAAGCAGAGTATATCAGGAACACATTTTTTGACAAAGAGAATGAAAAAAAAACTAAATAAATTTATCAAGCAGGGAGAGTTTCTGTATTAAGACATTCTTGGTGATTTTAGATTCATTGATTGTTGACCTAGTGTCCGGCCGTTTACCCTGCTGCGGTAATTGGTAGCGTAGTCAGGATTACAGTTGGGGGGGGGGGGGGGGGGGGATTAAGGTATATCTTCATCCAGAATTTTATTTTGATATGTGTCCAAATTTCCAGAGAGTTCAGGTGGTACAAAATACCTAATAAGGAAATGAGTGTCCTTGGCTCCAAGTAAGTGTGTATATAAAATTCTTTATAAAAGTATATTCGTTAAAACTCCTGGGGTGTCTGGAGTCCTTGGACCCCCCCACCTTCCATGGTTATTCCAAACTTAGGCCGTCATAGTGCAGAGCTTCTTTCATCAATAGGAGTACAGTAGTTATTTCTGAAAGAAAACGACATGGAGCTGTTGCTATTACAAGGCCACCGACCCAAGCCGGGATTTGAACCTGCAAACTCGGACGGAGAAGGATAGTGACTCAACCAACTAAGCCACATCTGGATACGCCCTTGTCTTCATCTGTTATTCCCACCCCAACATAACTGCAGCATTTCATATATTCTGTTTACAAGTGAAATGAATGCAATAATAAACAGTTTGAGCAAAGATGCAATATTCTGGTTTAGAATCAATACGGTAATTTTATTGTAATAATGGTAATGTGATAAGCTATAAAGAAGTGACATTTTATACAAAATGTAGCGAAGAAATACACACAGACAGACACACACACACACACACAGAACATAAGGAATATGGGTATAGATTATTAGTTTCCCTTGCAAGCCTGGGATACAGAATAATAATTATAGTAGTATAAAGTTACAATTTTGTGATGCTAATATACGTATGTATAATTTTTATTAACGTGCCAAAAACCAACGACATATTGCCATAAAACACCCTTTCAAGAGCCACCGACCCAAGCTGGGATTTGAATCTGCGAACTCGGACTCAGAAGGACAGCGACTCAACCAACTGAGCCACATCAAAAGGAGTCATTTGTACTTATTGCTATAAATAGATGCAGTTAGTATTTTTACAAAGGTTTTATGTGTAGAATTTATTAAGACGTACATTTTCCATCTGTCCTAAATGCACCACACCGAACGGAAGAACTAGCTGGAAGCTAAAGTGCCCTGCGGGGATGTCGCTTCCTTCTCTGTTTACTTTTCCAAACCAGCAACATCCCCAAAGGGCTATCGCCTAACTAGCGACCGCTGCTCAGCCTGAAGGCCTGCAGATTACGAGGTGGCATATGGTCAGCACGACAAATCCTCTCGGCCATTATTCCTGGCTTTCTAGACCGGGGCCACCATCTCACCATCAGATAGCTCCTCAATTATAATCACGTAGGTTGAGTGTACCTCGAATCAGCCCTCAGATCCAGGTAAAAATCCCCGACGTAGATGGGAATCGAACACGGCGCCTTCAGTATGAGTCAGGCATGCTATCCCTACATCACGGGGTCAGCTGTTTACTTTTAGGTCCCCTTATTTTAGAATTTGACTTAAGGTATCCTGCATGCGATTCCTGGCACTGACAACTGACAGAGTTAAGAAAGACATGTGATGGGGAAGATTCATCCTTATTTGTGGGTGCAAAAGAGTTGGCCTCAAGACTCCCGTAAGTGAAATATCTACGACCTGGAAGTAGTTCCAAAGTGGTTGCTTTTTTAAGAAGACAAATTAAATGAAGATTCTACTTCCTCACAAACAAAGAATGATATTATTAAATTTACGAACAGTTTCAATATTGCAGCCAGTTCATCTTAACAGTACGGGAGCTATGATTTTGATTGTTGGATATAATTACATGGTAATAATCAAAACCATCTGCTGAAGATTCATATCCCCTCCCAAGGAAAAGTCGTATCCATGCTACTGGCCTGGACTTATACCCCACCCACTGAAATTATTTTCTGGGTACCTCACTGCATCCACTCACCATTTAAGGTACAAAGTAAGCCCAAAAAATGGTTGGATTCTCAAAATACATCACCATAAATGATGCAGTTAGCGCTCAAAAGTACTAAAGAAAGGTAAGCAATAGGATCTACGGTTTTAAGTAGAATCCGTGACTTCCATTTTAAAAACTGAACATGCATCGACTGTGATTCAAGCCTTGGCCGCCTTGGTGAGAAGATAGAATGATTGCTAATTGCTCTTTTCCTCATCTCTTGACATTTGTCAACATGCGGTTATATTCCCAATACTGAGGCCTCTGCAGGGAAATATCCCCATGCATCACAATCCTAAGTGCTTTCATTTCATTCAAGCTCCTTCAAGCAGTACAGACATCGAGAATTATGTATGGCCCCCCTGAGCCTTGCTAGCAGATTCATTGTCGCTACATGAACTTAACATTTTGGTGTAAGTTCTTACTTTGTTCATACCATAAGTAAAACAACGGCTGATCCTCGCTCTAGTTTTAAGAAACATTTTCATATTCCCTCCAACGAAAAGTCATATCCAGCCCCCCCCCACGTTCGCTAAGCCAGTGACGGTAATGAATAGACTGTACAACAAGCATCTCAACGTGGAACGTTGGGCGGCAGCAAATAAACGCGATCCCCTATACTCCGCACGACATTACTTCTAAATTGATGTTTTGGCAGATTTTGGCTCTGTCTGGTGGTTATGTGGTAAAACATAGACATCCAACCAATTGCAAACTGCCATTCATATCGATTTATGTTGGCGGAGCGCGATCTCGAAACCTTGTTGCCACCTCTAATATTTACATTCACCATGTGGTTAACCTATCTCGCTCAGCGTGTATGGTATTCAGTACAGTTCACGATCTTTTGCATTGTTCAGAGTACAGAAATTGCTGTAGTTTTATTTTCGACCGTGTATTAGTGTACTGAGTTCATCGTGTTTACCATGTCTGAGTGTAGCTCCGACAATGGCAGGAAAGAAGTCGATTCTTGCTGAGTGGTTATGGAGGCACAAAATTCCTGTGCGGGACGACATGCAGATAGGTGAACTGTTGCGGCTTGTGAAAGAAAATAAGCGACAGTTTCCAGTGTGTGTTGTAGACGAAATCGCAAGACGTCATAGACATAAAGTTATTCGACTTCCATATCATTGCCATTTCAATGCAATAGAGAAAATTAGGGCTCAGATTAAGGGTTATGTTGCAACCAAATAAAGTGATTTACTGTACCGAAGGTGGGAAACCTGACAGCCGAAGCTGTGGTGAATGTCAGTGACGATGACTGGAGGAAAGTTGTGTGCAATACACAAAGATTAATAGGTGAGGCGTGGGAAAATGAAGATGTAGTGGAAACTCCGTTGAAAGTTTCATAATATCTTTTGGAGCTGGTGATAGTGACAGTGATTCAGTGTTGGAGAGTTCCAGTGACTCCGAGGTCAGTGGAGTGTTCCCTTTGAAGACCATAACCTCCTTCCTGCGCCAGCTATTAGCGGTGAGTGTTATGTTATTTCCTCATTTATTCTTAATAATATATTCTCTTATTAGTGTCAGATGTTGATAGTAAGTGTAGTTTTTGTGAATTAGTTTTTAATCCATATTCATCAGTTTTTTCTGGGTATGGTATTACATTTTACAAGGGCTGCTTACCGTGGTCGTATTGCATCAGCTGTTCTCGCGGGAGTAGTGCGCTGGCAACAGAGGAAAGGCGATGCTCATTTGTTTTGCGAAACTTCAATTTAGAAGTAAGGCCGTGCAGAGTATAAAGTGAAAAATGGCTTCGGGCAGACAAATTTCCTTACTCGGGGTGATGGTTTCCTCAGTGTAGGAAATGACCCTGGAACCCATTGACTAGCATCTGATCACAGGTTAGGGGTGGCTGCAAAAGGCGTATGTACTCCAGGTTCCTGATCACCTGCTAGCAGTAATTCTAAAATGCCTTTGGGTGTGGCGACCCCATCATAATATCGACCTAATATGAAAATTACACTTTTAAATCAGCCTTTAAAAAGGCTAGGGCATTCCTCGAAGTGACATGCAGTTCTTATGTTAGGAAAACTATGAGAAGTGGGCTACCAGCAGAGAATATTATGAAGGTGGCAATAATCAACCTTGTGTCACTGACTGGAATGTTAGAAGAGATGATCTGATTTCATGGAAAAGAAGAAGATAGCTATGAAGGGATTGAGTGAGGTTAGATGAAGAGGAAAAGGAAAGAAGTTGAGGAAGGGATACACTTTCTACTGGAGTGGACGACGTAAGGCAAAGAATGGAGTGGAAATAATGATCAACAAGATCTTAGATGAGTATTTAGATAAAGTGGTCGACATAAGTGATAGAATAATCAAGATACAGTTAAGGACAGAGAATGGAGTAAAGATTTCATTCAAGTGTTTGCACGCCAGACTGGATACAAAGAAGACAATAAGAAAAAATTCCTGGAGACACTGGAGAGAGAAATAAAGTTTGTAGAAGTGACTGTCATGGGAGACTTTAACACTTTCAACACTATGCCCGTACGGGATACGGGCACACTGCTTTCCTGCTTCTGGACGGCGCCCGTACCTAATACGGGCGTGATTTTCTCGTGTGTTTATATCCAGCTGCACGTATCACGTATGGTTCTCGTCCCTTGGTTGGAGGTAACAGTTCATCTAGTAATCACTAGAATGCAGCAGTTATCGTGAATTTCGAACTGAAGCGATAAACAGGGTATTTTCTCCTTGCCGTGACCTCTACCAAAGCACTTTGTGTGGTGTGTGCTGCGCGCGCCAAATCTGTCATGCTGTCAGCTGTGTTACTCTGTGTAAACATGTCTTCACGCCGGTTCAATGATAGTGATATTTTGGATATTTTATCGGGAGAAGCGGGTTCAGAGATGGATGAAAGTGATGACGACCCTGCTTACGAACCGGATAATGTATCAAGCGATAGTTCAGGTAAGATTTTTATTTATTATGTCACTTTGGAACGTAAGTGTTTAGCTGTATTATTTTACTCTGAATACAAATGATAGAAATACTTCGCTCACAGAAATTTGGGTTTATTTTTTTCGTTTAGACGAAGAGATGCAGGCTGATGATTCACCTGTCCCGGGAACATCTGTTAGATCATCTGAACCTGATGATGAATGGTCAGAAACAGATGACCAAACACAGCTACCTGTCTTCCAGTCGGCATCTGGTTCTACTCAGTTTTGCGCGAGGAGTGACGAAATGGATTGTTTCAGTAATATTTTTAGTGACGATGTGATCAAAAATATTTTTTAAAAAAAACTAACAGATATGCAGGTATGACAATTGCGGCAATGAAACGTCAGGGCAAACTGAAGGTAGTCTGCAGTAAAACTTCACGAAATTTATTGTTTTTTTTGCAACAATTTTGCATGTGTGTGTGGTGAAGCTACCCAAACTTAGTGATTATTAGTCTACTGATCCCTTTTATCAGACAGGATTCGCCAGTCGTTTGTTGAGTCATGATAGATTTTCCGGAATTTTATTTATGTTGCACCTAAATGACAATGCCACCTTCATCAAGAAGGGGGAACCTAATCATGACCCACTACATAAACTCAGGCCTTTCTTTGATTTTTTTGTGCAGAAATGCATTGCCAGTTTTCAGCCGTATGAGAACCTAACAATAGATGAGGCTATATGTCCATTCCGTGGTTGAGTAGGGTTTAGGGTTTATATGAAGAATAAGCCCAATAAGTACGGTATGAAAATGTATGTACTTTGCGATGCGCCAACAGGCTATGTACTGAATTGTGAAATATATACGGGATCCGCAGGGAACGTTGACAACAGCATTCAGGCTCTTGTAGATAGATTATGCTCACAGTTTTTCAGTAAGGGCCACTGTATTTATATGGACAGATACTATACTACCACTCCCTACTGAATATGCTGTGGCAAAAGAAAACCCTGGCTGTTGGAACTGTCATGAAAAACAGGAAGGGTTTACACCAACGTTCAAGACAAAGAAATTGAAGAAGGACGAGAAGATATTTTTGAGGAAAGGGCACCTTCTTGCTGTGAAGTGGAAGAGCAAGCGGGATGTTTTATGCCTTTCAACAAAACATAAGGCTTCCACTACACTTTTTTCTGGTAGATCGAAGGGTGGTGTCGTCCAGAAACTAAAGCCTGACGTAGTCATCGATTACAATATAAATTAAACTGGTGTTGATAGAGCAGATCAACTGGACAGTTATTACCCATTTGCACGGAAGACAATGAAATGGTGGAAAAAGCTCTTCTTCGATTTGTTCCTTATGTCTGTTGTGAATGTTTCATTCTATATAAAGAGATCTCAAAATCAAAGATATCTCTTGTGGATTACATGAGAGTGAACAGTTCGTGGTTGGCAGCTAAAGGAGGAGGAGACATCTCAAGGCTGGAACCTACTTCCTCCCCCAGTGTTGACAGGACATTTGCTCGCCATTTTCCAGAAAAGGTTCCTCCAACGAACAATAAAGTGAATGCTGCTCGTTATTGCAAGGTATGCTCAGATAGGGGCAAGAAGGAAAGTGGTAAACACGTCAGGAAAGAGAGTAGATGGTGGTGCAAGGAGTGCAAAGTAGGACTGTATATAGTCCAATGTTTTCAGGACTACCATACGAAAACAAACTACAGTAGAGTCTCGCTCAACCGACCTTCGCTTATCCGACACTCTGTGTTATCCGACACAGGTAGTCTTAATTTGAACTTTCGGTGGATGCAATTCTGGGACACGGGGTGTGGAGGGTGCGACTGTGGGACAAGCACTGGCAGTCATGCGGTAGGATTGTTCAATGTAGTATTGGTTGGGTGCGGATGTTATAATTTTCATATCCTCTGTGAGTATGGCGAGTAAACGTAAGAAAGTGATTGTTTCTGTGGAAGACAAGTAGAGTGGGTTAAAGAGACTGGACAAAGGGGAAACTCTCCAAAAAATGGCTTCAGATTATGGTGTTGGACGTGTTACAATGGGATATTGGAAACATACGAGGGAATAAATTGAAAAGTGGTGCTCTACCAGAACAACAAGTGATGCAGTGAAAATTAGAAAGAAACAATGAAAAATGTGAGTACGAAAAAGTAAGTGAAGCACTATTTCTTTGGTTCACTAAAAACCAGGAAAAGGGCTTGTCAATATCTGGCCCCATTCTGCAAGAAATGGTGGTGTATATCCAGAAGGAGTTTAATAAAGGGAACCTAATTTTACTGCCAGTGCTGGGTGGCTTGATCGGTGGAAAAAAAAACGGTACGGCATTGGGCAGCTTAATATCTGTGGAGAAAAACTGTCAGCTAAATCCGATGAGGTTGTGAAATTTAAAAGACAATTTCAAGAAATAATTCTTGCTGAAGGATTATCCGGTTATCAGATTTTTAATTGTGATGAGACTGGGCTGAATTTCAAGATGCTGACATCAAAACTCTTGCAGCCCAAGCCAAGACGTCTGCACCTGGCTACAGGCATAGTAAGAAAAGAGTACTGCATCTATTGTACAACTGAATTAATAAGTCAATAAATAGAGTCCCGTACAACATAGTACATAATACAGTATAGCCTTCCTGTTTGTTTTAGTTCATTTTCAAAGTTATTCTGTATTATCCGACATTTTCGGTGATCTGACGTATTCCAGGTCCCGTTTAAGTCGGATAATCGAGACTCTACTGTATTCCTAAATAGGTAAATATTTTATTCCACTGCATTTGTGTTTATTTGTGGCCTAAGTAGTCGCATTAAATGATTATTTTTTATTGTTTGAGCAAGCTTATTGGTATAACCTCAATGTAAACATTTTTTTCTGTACTTCAGATATTCACTTGTTGATTAACATCTTCATTTTGGATGGTTGACGCCCTCATACGGTACAAAAATCAGGCATGTAATATTTTCGCTGTTCCATAATAACATGTTCACAGCCAGGATCCATGTTAAAATATGGTAGTGTTGAAAGTGTTAATGCAATGGTGACAGAAGAGGAATGGAAGAAGTAATTAACCCTTTTATGGATTTGGAAGAGAGGAATGAAGGAGGGAGAAATGTGTGAGAAATGGGTTACGTGTGGGCAATACGTGATTCAGGAAGAAGAATAGTAGAAAGATTACAAGATATGGATGGGAAACAGGAAGGCAAAGACAGTGATTGATTACTTCTTGGTGGAAAGAGCAAATAATACACAGCTGTTTTATGTAACAGCCTTGCCAGAAGTAGCCTTTGAAGGAGACCATAGAGTAGTGGTAGAGAGCAAAAATGGAAGTAGGAAAAATAGTGAAAATGAAAGAAATAAGACAGAAGAAAATACAAGTATGAAAATTAAAAGGTAAGGAAGTAAAAGAAAAATTCCAATATAAACTGAAACAATTCATACCCAGAACTGGGATGAAGTGAGTGGAAGTGGAATGGGACATACTCAAGAAAGAATCTGTGAGTTGTGAAGAGAATTCTTTTGCCAGAATAGCTGAGAGTGAAGGATAAAGAGAGACTATGATGGATGAGAGGGTAAGTGAAGCAGTGAAAAATAAGAAAGCATGACAATTTTAGAATAGGGATAAAAGAGAAGAAAGTATCAGGAAACGAAAAGAAGATGCAGGAAAGTAGTATTGGTAAATGAAGAAAATAAGAAAAGTTGGGAAGTATTTACATGAGAGTTGGAAGAGGATGTGTGCAGCAAAAAAAGGATGCTATATGGACTTGTAGGAAGGAAAAGAAAAGAGAGAATCTACACAAAGCAGGTGACAGGGGAAAAAAGCAGTGATAATAACACAAGCAGAGGACATAAGGAAAAGATGGAAGTATTACTTTGATGAACTCCTGAATATGAGAAGGAGTCCAAATGATATGACAGAGGTACCGTACAGTGTAAGAAGGCAGAATCCAAGAGTGAAATCACAATGGAAGAAGTGGAAACTGCTGTCAAATGAAGGAAAGTGGGAAAATCGACAGGTTTGAATGAATTGTGTGTGGAAATGTTTTAAAGCAGTGGGAGTAGTTGGTCTACAATTGCTGAATACTCAATAGATGTATTTGGAAAGAAAAAATCAAATGACTGGAGTAAAGGAGTAATAATATCTATATTTAACACGTTGGCTGCCAGAGCGGTACATTGTACCGCTCAGTGAGTGTCTCATGAGGCCACGGCGGTACAAAGTACCGCTGACAGGTATTGCTATATGACTTTCCCTGCCGGGCCGGCGGACCGCCGAGCTGTTAAAAACTCTGTGATAGTGTACCGCTATGGCCTCGGAGCAAATCCTGGCATGCTTGGTTTCCAAAATAAAGTCTGTATTTTTCATTAATCCAGCCTCCTTTTATTAGCAATATGTATTTGCCCAATCAGTTTAGCCATGCGCTAAGTTCAAGATTTTGGAGATTGTGGGTTTGAATCCTACTGCTGGGAAACCTGGTTATGGTTTTCTGTAATTTCCCATTTTCACCCCAAGCTTATGCTTACCTATTCAATAGGCCACACTAATTCCTTCCAAGTTGTTACACCCATACATGAACTGATTTCTACGCATATCGCAATAAATATAGCGTAAACATGAGCGTATTTGCATTTTCTAAATTGACAAAATTCATTGACGACATAGCAACATTTTACATTACCATTGAGCATTTGGCAAGGAGTAAAAAGGAAATAAATATATTTCAAATTTAATTTGGTAAAGAGTTTTTTTGGTGTTGCAAAACGTAAGAGATCAGTTTGACTTACCAGAATTATTATACTGAAGGGCTAGCGTCATTATCTTCCGAGTTCGAGAAGAAAGCGGTTTCATTTTTATAACTAACTCCTCCGTTCACTGGTAAAATAACTTACAAATATCTTGCAAGTATTTCACACACACCCTACTTTAAAGCAACGAGTGCCTTGCGATTGTAGTCCTAAGCGCTAGTAAACAAATCGTGGCACGCTCTGTTATCTACAATGTGTACTATCAAGCAATGCAAGCTTCTAGTACCGCTAGAATGTACCGCTCTGGCCGTTTAGGCAAAACCATGCAGTGAACTTTTCTATGCGGCCACGGCGGTACCTCGGGGTGCTGAGAGTTTTTATTGTATTTCGTACGTACATTGAACACTTAAGTGAAATATCACTTCGAATTTTGCTTTACTGCTTATTTACTACATGCCTAGAAGAAAACATGTTTTGGCCACCGGGACATTTCTTGCTATGTGTCCTGGCAGTCAACGTGTTAAGATAGGGGACAGGAAGTTATGTGATGGTTATTGAAGAATTACATTTGCATCTCAGGAAGTAAAAATATTTGAAAAGTTACCAGAAAAGAGAATGAGAAGAAAGGTGGAAGGACAGTTACAGGAAGAATAACATGGCTTTCAAAATGGAAGATCAACACTAAGACCCCATTTTCAGTAAGAGGCAATGAATGGAAAAATACTGGGGATACAAAAAGGATATGGTGATGACATTCCTTGATTTAGAAAGGCTTACGATACCGTCCCCAGAGGAAAAGTATGGAAAGTAATCCAGTGGAAAAGATTTGGAATACAAATGATGGAATATGTGCAAGAAATGTACAAAAATTGTTGCAGCAGGGTGCAGACAAATGTGGGGAGGTGAAGTGGCTTTTCTGAACAAAAATGAACTACAACAAGGAAGTGTTGTTCATAATGGTTATGGACAAAATTGTGAAGGAGACAAAGGTAAATATGGGAACAGGGAGCAAATGATATTGTGGTGTGAGGAGCAAACCGAGAGGAAGTACAAGGCAACTCAACATGTTGAGTGAGATTATTGAAAAATAATGGAACGAAAATTAGTGTGGAAAAGAGTAAGACTATCGTGTTGATTAGAGGAGAAAAGGAAGGGAAGGGAATTATAAAAATAAAAGAACAAAACCTTGAAATTGTGGAGAGCTTCATGTACTTGGGAAGTGAACTGATGCAGGATGCAGAGTTGGATATGGAGTTCAGTAAAAGGATTGAACAGGGAAATGCATTCTGCCACAATGTGAGGAGCATGGACTGGAGGAAGGAAGTACCAAGGAAGTATAAAGAGGTTATGTATAAAATGTACTACTGTGCAGTACTGACATATGCAGTGGAGATCTGAACACTGATAAAAAGTCAGGAGAATAAAATCAATGTCAGTGAAATGAAATTTTTAAGAAGTATCAGAGGAAAGATAAGGAAGGACAAAGAAATGACAGCATCAGGAAGGAAATCGGAGTGGAAAAAATTTATGACAGAATAGAGAGGGATAAACATAAGATGGTTTGGACATGTTACGAGGATGGAAGAAGGAGGGATGCCGAAGTGGCTAGTGGTAACCCAGAGAGAAGGCGGGAGGGCAAGAGGGACCCTGACAAAGGTGTCTGAAAACAATCAAGAAAAGTAAAATTAGAAAACTGGATTGGAACACATTTGTTAAGGAGGAACATTAGTGGTCGGATAGAGGATGATGAAAAGTTGTCAAACATCCCAACCCAGCAGGAACTGGATGAGAGAATTGGATGATGATTGTTGATGTAAGGAACAGGAAGAAAGTATATATGGAACTTCAAAACCTACTTGGAATTCTATTTTCATTCGGAAGAGTACCCAGTGAAACCATTCAACAGCTTTCTTGAAACTTACTGGAGACTTGTAGTTCAGATACGGGGAAGTTTTTCAGCCAAACTGATACATTGCACTATTTATGCAGCTAACATAAACAAAGATCTGTTATCATCTCTCAAACTGATGAGGTGTGTATTAGAGAATCTGCTACTGGTGATTGTGTTTCCAAACGTGGTAACTGCTTTATGGTTGCATCTGACGAGTTGCAAATACAGAAGGAGAATTTCCTTTTCTGTCCTGAAGCGGATAAAGATGAGATTCATCACTTGTAATAAAGAATAGGTTGTAGTCTTAACATAGGACAATGGAAACTCGGTGACTTTTCAGTTTTGAACAATTGCCTAAAGCATGAAAAAATGCTATGTAAATTGTAGACAACAATTGCCTGGTGGGAAAATGGGAAACCATGGAAAATCATGTTCAGGACTGCAAACAGTGGGATTTGAACCCACTATCTCCTGGATGCAAGCTCACAGACATGCACCCCTAACTGCACTCAACTCGTCCAGTAAAATAAATTGTAGACATCTTTATCTATTATATTATTGTTTACTTATAAATTTTAATTTTCAATAAAGTACATGCACAAAGTAATAATAAAGAACTTAATTCCCACCAGTACCCATTACCTAAACTACAATGCAGACAGATTGCCTTTTGAAACATGAAGTAAGGGTCAGTCCATGGGTTACAGCTGCAGAAAGAAGGCTACCTGCCCAATCATGGCCAAATCCCAAATAGGCTGGTTTGAGAAGGGGGCTGCCTGGCCGAGGCGGTAAAGGCGTGCTCGGTTCACCCAGAAGGACGTGGGTTCAATTCCCCGTCAGCAAGTCGTAAAATTTATGAAACGAGATTTCCACTTCTGGAAGTGCACATGGCTTGAGGTTCACTCAGCCTATGTCAAAAATGTGTACCAGGTTAATTCCTGGGGACAAAGGCAGCCGGGTGTAGAGCTAACCACTCTACCCCACCAAGTGCCGAGGTTACGTATAGTGGAAGCCTTTCCACCCCTCCAGGGGCCTTCATGGCCTGTACAGAGATGACTTTGCTTTTTTTGCTTTGCTGATTTGAGAGAATGGCAAAGGGACCCCTTTTAATCATGCTTTAACAGACCAGTAAAAATTGGCCGACTCAAATCAGTTGGGGATTGGTGAAGACTACAAGTACGACGCATACAACAGATTAAAACCCTCAATGTTCCATTTTTAATAATGGTGTAATTTGCATCTAACGAGAATATATTGTAAGTTTAACCTTCTAATTCATTAATCTTCATATGAACATTTATACTTTGATAAATAACTTAACACTAGCAGTGTTAGAAAAAAATGAGATTTTTAGCCAAATCTTACAATTGAATCGTGCAGTCGAGTAAGGAACTAAGTCAGATTTTGCTACTTTTCAGGAGAGCAAAAAAACTGATTTTCTTCGACACGCTTCAATGAATAGTTCCCATTATTTTATATAATATTTAGATCAGTGATAGATATGTAATGGAAGTAACAGGAAAATGTTCAAGAAAAATTTATAAATTTTATGACCGTTTAAACTTTTTTGACTTAGTTCCTTTCTCCAATAATACCGAAAAAAAATTTGGAGTTTGGGAATAAATCTCTCATACAAACTACACCAACCTTTGTTATATATTAAACATAGCTTAATGCAATACATAAGCACTGTTTACAGTTTATCCAACAGAAAAAAAACAGGGAAAACAAATACAAATGACCTTGAAGCGCCAAATAACTACAGTATTACAACCGAGACTACTAACCTAAGGGGAATTCATTAGCTGCGAAATAATGTCCAAATAAAATGCCAAAGCATCCTCATTCGCAACATATTTCAACAGTTTACGCAAGTCCTTTATTTTCTCAGCTTTTTTTGGAACCCCACCCTCTGGATATGCTGCCATTGGTTGCAAGGAAAATGTGCAAAAGTTACCTTTCCCAAGATGAAACGTATGTTTCACAATGCTGTTTATGAAGGGAAGTGCTACAATAACTCCTGGTTTCTCTGCCCTATATCTGTATTCTTTAAACGAAGAAGGAGAAAATGCAATCTTTCCAGCACGAGGAGTATTCTTTGTCGATGTTTCAGCTGATACAGTCACTTTTTTAAAAAACTCAGGCCACCACTTGTCAAAATTAAATACTGCACTTGAGTCTACTAACTTAACTGTAACATTTGCTTTGCTGTTTACAATAATTGCCATATACTCTTCGATAGTATAAACTCTGTCTACTTTTTTAATGTTTTTCTTAAATAGCCCAAAGTCCCTGTCGCATGGTAGGAATGAATGACCCCTCTCGGGAAAGTACTGTCTAATCTCCTTAAATCGATTTGAAGCTGCCAGGCCTAGCATTAGTCTTAAAACCGTATGGTTCTTATTTTGGCCTGGAGAACCATCAGAGAAAACGTGTAACTGGTCAACATTTTCTGACACAAATTCGTCTATATAATCTTTCAGGAAACAAGCAACTTCATTCGCACCCTTCTTTCCTTGGCCTTCATGATACATATACACAACACACTTGTCCGTTGCAAGATCATGAATACAAAACACATTCACCCACAACTGTCTCACGTAAAACACTTCTTGCACCGGTATGTGTGGCGGGGGCAGATTTTGCATAAAGTCAAAGGCAAGTCCTGTCACTTTGTCATTTGTTCTGCATAGTGTTGCAACTTCTTTCAAAGACCTGTAGAATTTCCTGCTTCTTCTTTTATGAACATCATATTCAGCCTGAGCTGCACGCTTTGCTGATTCACAAATATGTGGACTCCTAAGTTTAGCTGTGAACTCCTCACACTTGCTGCAGACATCGATATGTGGTCGTCCGAATCGGTAGTTGTAATTCTCAACAAAATAAGTCCTGTAGAAGCTGTACTTGACTCCACACTCCGGGTATTTTGTGACAAACATGTTGTGCATTTCTTTAATAGTTAAGCGGGCATCTAAGTAATGCACTTCTTTCCCTCCGTAATGAGTCCGTTTCAGAGGGAATGATTGAATATGATCGGATATCAGTTTAGTGACATCTTCCGGTATCCTTCTGGTATTTGGATTGGTTCCTCTCTTGTCCCTGGGAATTTCTCCATGAAGAAGAAGCATTGTGATACGGAATACTCTTTTCTGAGTGACGGCATGCATGCTCATAAAAGCTGAACGGCATACCTTCTTTCTATTGTTGCCATCCATAACAAAGTAAGTGAAACTTGCTGCTCGCTGCTTTGAATTTTCATTCCTCGGTCTTCTGGTCTTAATTTCATTCTTCTCGATGAGGCGCTGCAAGTGTAAATCTTGTGAAGTTGAAGAAACTTGGAAAGAATGGACATGCGAGCCTCTTCGTTTATAATCTCAAAGCACTTCTTTCTGCATCTAGAAGAATAACATATTATTAATACTAAGTATAAATCTGTACCATACGTATTGTTATCTAAAACAAGAGTAGAAAGTTTGGTTGCATGTTAGAATATTATTTACTAAACAATCCCTAGTAATACTTCTCAAGCTCCTTACTTACCTGCAGTCAGAACCGGTTTCTTTGGCTTCCACAACTCTCCCACGTTTATTCACATATGCCAGTCCTCTGAGTCTTGCGTGTTTCAGAACACTATGTTTATGGCCCTCAGGCTGTGCCTTCCTTTTCGGAGTCATATTCTCAAACGTAATACATAGATCACTTTGTCATCCACCGAGATACAAACTGAAATACTGTACACTATAACCCACCATGTACCGTACGATTTCTGTTTCCCTCCAGTATGTTGTCCTTTGTGTTGTACCAACGCCGTAAATTGAAATATCCCCTGTTATACCTACATCGCATGCAACGTGCGGCAAAGAATGGAACTAAGTCATGAATAGCAAGTGGTGAAGAAACGCACTAAGTCATCGACTTAGTGCGTTTCTTCACAATATGCCTGATGTCCATCCACTGTTTCTCCCACAAGGAGAAGGCTGACTTACTTCTTTCCTTTACCAAACGATAAGGCTTGGTTATGTGAGGTAAATGAGGCAATAAAATGAAAATGGCCGATTTTGACTTAGTTCCTTACTCCACTGCACGATTCAATTTAATTGGCACATTACTATGACTTAGACATCAAATTCCTGTGATTAACGTCTAGTCTATTATAGACCCATTATAATTGTTACTTCTTCCTGTTTATATTTTTATATAGTAATGATATTTTATTGTATAATAACATTTTACTGAACAAATCATTGTAAAATAAGGTTTAATATAATGACTCAACCCTGAGATAATTGTACAAAATGGCTGAAGATGCTCGACGCAATGAGCGAAACTTGTCCCATTTAATGTTTGTATTGTGGTAAATGTTCTTTTAGAGACAAAAAACATTTTTACGTATTGAATAAGGTGGATATAAAAACAAGGATTTGTAACTATTACATACCACTTAGTTGAGCAGCTCGTCTTCTTTCTCCCAAGTCTTCCCAGCCAAACTTTGCAACATTTTTGTAAAACCACTCTTTTGTCGGAAATCACCCAGAACAAATTGAGCCGCTTTTCTTTGGATTTTTTCCAGTTCTTGAATCAAGTAATCCTGGTGAGGGTCCCATACACTGGAACCATACTCTAGTTGGGGTATTACAAGAGACGTATATGCCCTCTCCTTTACATCCTTACTACAACCCCTAAACACCCTAATAACCATATGCAGAGATCTGTACCTTTTATTTACAATCCCATTAAAGTGATTACCCCAATGAAGTAATTAAAACGGAGAGGACTTTTCCTATTTGTGAAACTCACAACCTGACTTTTAACCCCGTTTATCATCAAACCATTTTGTGGTACATAAGATTATAAAATAATCAAACTTCATAGAGTATATGTTAGTAATTTATAAATGGAAAAGTACAAGTTATTTTACTGTAGGTCAGGCCACTGGTGTTTCAGCAAAGTTGTCAATAATACGTGAAATATTTGAATTAGGCCATTATTGCAGTTCAAACATTATTCAGACTTGTTTGAAAAAGGCAGTTACTTCATTAATGTTTGTCAGTGACTTTGTTCATAGGAATGGTTCCTGTAGAATGCTTTGTGGCTATAGTCATGTTAATAATAAGAATGTTAACTGAGGGGTGGGTGGAGGGGTGGAAACTCTAGCAAGGAGACGTAGAATCTGCTGACCTGCCGCTTTTGTCATTCATCTATTCTCTGCTTATCATACAGAGCCCTATGCTGAGAAGCAATGTGCAACAATTCTCGCTTTAGCATCCCGTCCTCAATAGATATTTGTTTTTTTACGTAACCACTGTACGCTGTCATCTTTTCACCAAGAAACCACCGGCAAAGGTTCCAACTTACGGGAATGATAAGCAGCATTATCCAGCACGATCACGGCACCTTCGGGAGTGTTCGGCATCAGTTGTTCCGAAAACCACTTCTCATAAATTTCACCAGTCATTTCCTCGTGGGCATCCACCATGTTTTTATGGCATAAAAATGTTAGTTCAGCATTTGGAACAAAACCATGTTCATTACCCGCGTGTACTAAGGCAAATCACGGTCCTCGGCTTTTCGGTGGCCTAAGTCCCAAACTCACCCCTTTAATGGCGGCCTGCTGTGCACTTTTCGCTGTCGTATCCTTCCATTCTTTTGTCACTGTCTGCCCAATATTTACCTACGATTCATCTGTGTAAATTATAGCTTTATTTTGTGCCCTCAAACATTTTATCATCCTGAGATATCTGTGCCTCCAATTAATAATTTCATCGGTTTCAATGGAAGCTGCTTTATTACCCCATCTTAAATAACGGAAGCCTACATCATGTAAGAAGCGATACAACGTAGTTTTGGAAAAGCGTGGCAAAGAATCTTCTCCATTTCCCCGACTCAAAATCACGTTCAATGTCGGTGGTATGTTATCAAATAAAAGAGAGTGAACCACCCGACGCACTCCACATCGCAGTTTCATCATACTAATTTTCCTTGCATTTTTCTGCCGTCCTTTTCTCTTTTTTTTGCTTTTTTTTTCTTTTTTTTTTTTTTTTTTGCGGGAGTTTGCAAAGGACCATGTGTGTGTTCCTTCCTTATAGCGTACATTGTTCTTTCGGAACAACCTGTACCTTTAGCTGTTTCACTGACTGCGCTGCTCACATTCATAGTCTTTAAAAAATAATCTAGGACACTCATTATAATATTGTGTTCTTTTCCCCTGAGTTTACCTACGGAACATTTCTTTTTAATTTGACGATCCATTGTAAATCCTTCTGCACTTTTTCTTCGAACTAAGAACCCCAGCACGAGCACGAACTGGCAACTACACAATCACCCAGAACAAATCGAGCTGCTTTTCTTTGGATTTTTTCCAGTTCTTGAATCAGGTAGTCCTGGTGAGGGTCCCATACACTGGAACCATCTGCAGAGATCTGTACCCTTTATTTACAGCCCCATTTATGTGATTACCCCAATGAAGATCTTCCCTTATATTAACACCTAGATACTTACAATGATTCCCAAAAGGAACTTTCACCCCATTAACGCAGTAATTAAAACTGAGAGGACTTTACCTATTTGTGAAACTCACAACCTGACTTTTAACCCTGTTTATCATCATACCATTGCCCACCGTCCATCTCAAAACACTATCGAGGTCACCTTGCAGCTGCTCACAATCTTATAACTTATTTATTACTCTATACAGAATAACACCATCTGCAAAAAGCCTTACCTCTGATCCCACTTGTTTACTCATATCATTTATATGTATAAGAAAACATAAAGGTCCAATAATACTGCCTTGAGGAATTCCCCTCTTAATTATTACAGGGTCAGATAAAGCTTCGTCTACTCTAATTCTCTGAGATCTATTATCTAAAAATATAGCAACCCATTCAGTCACTCTTTTGACTAGTCCAATTGCGCTCATTTTTGCCAGTAGTCTCCCATGATCCGCCCTATCAAATGTTTTAGACAGGTCAATCGCGATACAGTCCATTTGACCTCCTAAATCCAAGATATCTGCTATATCTTGCTGGAATCCTACAAGTTGAGCTTCAGTGGAATAACCTTTCCTAAAACCGAACTGCCTTCTATCGAACCAGTTATTAATTTTGCAAACATGTCTAATATAATCAGAAAGAATGCCTTCCCAAAGCTTACCTGCAAAGCATGTCAAATTTACTGGCCAGTAATTTTCAGCTTTATGTCTATCACCCTTCCTTTATACACAGGGGCTACTATAGCAACTCTCCATTCATTTGGTATAGTTCCTTCAACCAAACAATAATCAAATAGGTACTTCATATATGGTACTATATCCCAACCCATTGTCTTTAGTAGATCCCCGGAAATCTTATCAATTCCAGCCGCTTTTCTAGTTTTCAACTTTTGTATCTTATTGTAAATGTCATTGTTATCATATGTAAATTTTAATACTTCTTTAGCATTAGTCTCCTCCTCTATCTGGACATTATCCTTGTAACCAACAATCGTTACGAACTGCTGACTAAATACGCCTTTTGAAGATCCTCACATACACACTCCCCTTGTTCATTAATTATTCCTAGAATGTCCTTCTTGGAACCTGTTTCTGCCTTAAAATACCTATACATACCCTTCCATTTTTCACTAAAATTTGTATGCTTGCCATCATGTTATCCTTAGCTGCCTTCTTTGCTAGATTCAATTTCCTACTAAGTTCCTTCAATTTCTCCTTACTTCCACAGCCATTTCTAACTCCATTTCTTTCCAATCTGCCCTTCCTTCTTAATAATACTACTATTATAATAAGGTGGGTCCTTACCACCTTTAATTACAAGTCATCCACTAAGGCCTTGAAGTAGGTAAGCTAGCACAAATGGTAAAGGTGTACATGGAAGGATGTCAATTTGATTCCTCGACAGGTAGTCAGAATATAGGAATTATACTACAATATACAAATAAAAAAAGATACAAAAGATAAATAGGAAAGATTGAAACTACAAGTAAAGAGGAGTATCAAGGAAGAAAAGGAGAAATGTTGGGAAGAATTTGCCAACAAAATTGAGCAAGATAGTCATGGAAATCAGAAACTATTATACAGAGTAATAAAATTGAAATGAATAAATTAAGAAAAAATCAAGGCATTAGAGAAGGAAGATGGATCCATAGTACATGATGAAAAAGGTCTTCAGAAGGTGATGGCAAAGTATTTTGAAAATATTTATAATAAGGATGACTGCTCGGAGGAAGAAGGAGATTAGATAATGGAAATAATAGATGGAGAAAAAGAAGAGAACCCGATAATGTGGTTGGAACCTAAATGGGCAGTGAAAGCAATGACCAAAGGTAAGGCAAGTGGAAAAAAACAAATTCAATGCTGATATGATTAAGGTAACAGGAAGCATTGGACTGCAGTGGCTATACAGAGCCCTCAATTGCATATGGAAGGATGAAAGGATACCTGAAGATTGATTGGCAACAAGGAAGCATTGTACCACTGTTCAAAAAGAGGAAATAGGAAGAAATGTGAAAATTATAGAGGTATAACCCTATTATCACATGGGCTAAAAGTAATGGAGAAAGTCATAGACAAAAGGCTGAGGGATATAATAGAAACACAGTTAGAGGAAGAACAATATGGCTTTAAACCAAATAGATCAACAATAGACTTGATATTTACAGTGCAAACGATAATGGAAAAACATCTGGAAAGGAACAAGGAAATCATATTCGTATTTTTGGATTTGGAAGAAGCTTATGATACTGTTAAGAGAAAACATGTATGGGAATGCCTATTGAAAAGGAATGTACTAAGATCATTAATTAACAAGATAAAAATGTTGTGTCATGAGAGTAAAAGCAGTGTACAAGGGGGGAGTAGTGACTCTGAAACATTTTGAGGTTTCAAGCAAGAAAGTGCACTGTCGCCATTATTGTTTACTATATTGATGGATGAAATCATAAAACGTGTAAAACAGAGTATCCGTAGTGATGAAGTGAATGCTTTGGTATTTGCAGATGATGGGGTGATTTGGGGAAAGGGAGAAAAGGAAGTACAAAGGAGATTGGATATTTGGAATGAAAATCTGAAGGAGTTTGGAATAGTAATTAGTAAAAAGAAAACCGTAGTCATGCACTGTGGAAAAGAGAAGCCAAGGGAACATAAACAGAGAATGGTTAGAGAATGTAGAACAGTTTACAAATCTGGGTAGCATTATTAATGGAAGTAATGAAATCAACCCTGAAATTAATAACAGACTAAGTAAAGGTACAACATTTTATCATCAAGTCAGAGAGCTTTTATGGGATGACAAAGTACCCAAGAGAACAAAATTAACATAATATAAACAGTATTTCATACCAATTGTAACATATGGACTAGAAACGCTGGTAACTAATAAGAGATAAGATAGTAAGATCCACGCAGCAGAAATGACATTTTTAAGAACATTGGTTAAAAAGACAAGAAGAGAGAGAATTCAAAATATTAAAATCAGAGAAGAGCTAAATATAGAACCGTTAGTACAGAACATACAGAAAGCAAGACTGAGATGGTTCGGATATGTAAAAAGAATGGGAAAGGAACGGGTAGCAAGAAGGGAATTGGAAAGAGAAGTTAAGGGAAACAGACCACTTGGAAGACCGAGAAGAAGGTGGATGGGTCAGATTTGGAATGACATTACAGAAGCTGGATTGGATGTGGCGGAAGTAATGGAGCAGGAAATGTGGAAGGACAGAAAGGAGTGGAGGAGGCTTGTTAACCACACCCGGGCGACTGGAGTGGGACATTGATGATGATGATGATGATGATGATGATGACTAACACTTTGTTCTTTTTCTGCTATTTGTTGTATGAGTTTGAAACTTATTTGACTGTATGTTTCTGTGAAATTCTTATATAAGAAAATAGTAATAGGTACTGGTAACCTAATGTTTTGTTGCTGGTTCTTGATTATTAACAACAAAAATCTCACACAGTGGCTCTTAACTTGTTGTTGCATAACTACATTACATAGCCTTGAGCATCAACAAGTTAACCGCCACAGTTTGGTGCTTAGCCTGTTTGATGCATACCTTCGGTCCGCAAACTGCAAAAACAGCTAAGTTAAATTTGAGGAAAACTAGGGAAATATTGCACTGAATGAGTTTTCTTCTGAATAATCACATTATGCATACCACATTACGTAACTGTACCAAATATTGATTTATTTTGGCCAAAATATCTCTTATAAGATGTTGAATGAGTTTTGCTCAAAACTAAGATTTGATGCACAGCTACATGATGCATAAGACTGTCCAATTGTGTATTAAAAATATACCAAAACATGTTGCAAGAGAATGGTCATTTCCTATGTTCATCTTTATACAAACTGTGTAACATGCCTAGACCGAGATTTGGCAATAAATATGTATGATCACATTTTTATTTTTTCTTGCATCATTAGACTAATGTCATGGAATGGCCTAACCTCAATAACAGGTTGGAACATGAATGGTGCAACAGTGGCCAGAGCTGCATTAGCCAGTAAGTACTGTATCCCATAAATCAACAAACTGCTCAGTACACGAATATGTTATTTTGCTGCCATGGTGACTGTTGTTGGCAGATTGCTTGGGCAACTGTATACATGAGATAAGGGAGAATTGTGGTCTGATATCTTAATTCGTCTAAAAATGTTGGTTAAGCCACCATTGTGATCATAGCCACAAATAAATATTAAGTATCCAGATCTGCTCCAGGATGTGTGAATCCTGACAGTTTAACGTCAGATCCAGAAAGATCCGCACCTTCCAGCTTGGCATGCTACTACAAAACCACTTCTCACTAAAGTGAAGAAGAATAGGCCACACTTTTGCAAAACATATCAGCACTAGAAATAAGAGGTTTGGGAAAAGTAATATTTTCAGATGAAAGCACTTTTAGGCTAGTCAGACAGCAGGCCAAATTGGTCAAAAAGGCAATAACATTCTGTGGTACAACCTAAGGTATATCATTAAAACCGTTCAACATCCTGATAGAGTGAATGTGTAGGACCCATTTAGTGGTGTTTATGGTGGTTGCCTCCATACCTACCATGAAAGCTCACTGAGCATGGAGGGTAAAGGCTTCCACTATCCCTAACCTGGGCACAAAGTGGAATGGAGTGGTGAGCTCTATGCCCGCCCAGCATCCTTTGTCCCCAGGAATTAACTTAGTTCTCATTTTTTTTGTAGGCTAGGTGAACCGCAGTCAGGACCATGTGAATCTTCAGAAGTAAAAATTCTGTTTCCAAATTTTTTGGCTTCTTGACAGGGTCATAGGTAATAAATTCCATATTAATCCATACTGAAGAGCAATATAGTGTAAAACAAAAGCTAAAGGTTTCCACCTATTCAATACTGTTTGTTGTAACCTTAAAAATGTTGCATATACAGTATTTGCTGAAACTAGTTCCTGACTTATCAGAGATCATCATCAGTCAAAATCAAAGTTAAGGGAAGATATGAATGTAGATAAAATGAAGCAAGCATGAAATTCAATTTAAGACAAGTAAAGATTTGAAAAAAACACCCATCACAATCACATGTCCTGTGCAAGTTCTCAGTTTTCCTCCAATTTGAAGACTGCACCTCACAGAAGACCAGGTGAGGCACTAAAATACCAGCACTTGAGGAATCTTTTAGAACTCAGCTCAGCTGAAACAAGTGTGAACAGAATGATGTTGATGGGAAAGTGTTGAGATGTTCATTTGTTTCCAATATCGATCATTGAAGAAGCACTTATCAACAAATAAATGTAACCTGTTTAAGGTTACAACAAACAGTATTGAATAGGTGGAAACCTTTAGCTTTTGTTTTACACTTCTTGACAGGTTATCAAGTCCATATCCTACATGGTGAAGAAGATAGCATGCCTTTACCACCTCAGGAAGGAAGTTTTCACTTTACAAAGGAAAGGATTCATTGCGTCGTCCTATTCAATACATATATATTCATCTTGAGATGGAGTAATTCTAATCAAACATGTTTTGGCTCATTTTTGAGACATCTTCAGTGAAAATGTTGAGAACTACATGATTAATGTTAAATTAATGTTATTAAAAAACAAAGTGAAAAAGAATATATAAAAACATGTGCAACATGATGAAGTTAATACAATATCTTGTAATCAGCAAGGAAGCATTTATGGTGAGGAAGGACTATATTTCTTCTTTGCAATTTTTTTTAACATTGCACCGACTCAGTTTAATGATAATGGGATAGGAAAGGGCTAGGACTGGGAAAGAAGCAGCTATGGTCTTAATCAACGTACAGAACCAGCAAAGGCTGGTGCAAAAATGAGAAATTGCAGAAAACCATTTTCAGTGGTACCAAAGGTAGGATTCAAACCCACAAACCCCTTGTGGGTGCGGGACACAGACGAAGAATATACCCACAGTATCCGCTGCCTGTCGTAAGGGCAACTAAAACGGGCAACCTAGGCGAGGATATGGATTGCGGTTAGGTATCATGTGTTGGACCCCCTGTGGATGGGAGGGGCTGAATACATTCACAGGTAATCCCTGCCTGTCGTAGAAGGTGACTAAAAGGGTCAAGTGGCGATCGGTCCCCTGTTTATTTTTTATTGTTTTTGAGGGTTAGTTGTAGACTGATTCAAAATTCTTGATGTGCGTGCTGCTCGGAGATGGTCCTCTTACATGTGAGACTACGCCCAAAAGCACGTTTTGACCACCCAAGAATCTTGAGGGGGGGAGCGTCATGAATCCCTGCAGTAGTATCTGCCTGATAACACAGGTCCCCGCACAGCCGAATACCAGAAGGACATATTATTAATTCTTTTTAAATTTTTTTCTCTATACTTATTACTCTGTACATGCTATGGGGTACATGCTATTGTGTGTGATTGGAGAAAGGGAGTCATAGTGCTCATTGCCTCAGTCATTCCGTATTAGGCATCGTCCAACATCGGACCCCGGGCAATACCGGCTACGACCAGGTGAGTATTGCCTTGGCTGCTTGGTTCGGCTACAGAGGCCCGTGATCGGATTGGGTGGCATTCGGGGAGGATGATTTCGGGCATTGCTTCGAAATGTCTTCGACCTGCCCAAGGTGGTCCCTTCACTGAAGACTTTACCTTTTGATTCCTTGAGGGGTTCCAAACCTGTGGGAACATACGCAGTGTGAAGGAATGGGATTCAGCTTCCCCAGGTTACTGGTTGTTACCAGAACTGATGGGCACGATTTTAAGCTGGTAAAATCAATCCTTTTTTGTAGACACATTGAAGGCGTCTACGGCAAACTTGAGGATCCCAAGAAAATGCGCAATGGTAGTTTGCGGAGGCGGCATCATCGACCAGGGTTGGGAAATTATCTCCCAGCTTGTCTAAACAAGAAAAGAAGGCAGAGAAGAGGAACGCCCACACTTCTCCTTCGAAGGGGAAATCATACCCTCCATTTGGAGGAAATGAATCAGCGCCAGCAGGAACTCCTGCCCCTAAACCTGAGCACTCCCCTCATAGGAAGAAATCCTGCCCCCAAGATACGTTAAAGTTCTGGGCGTCATTCCCACTGTCCAT
This sequence comes from Anabrus simplex, assembly GCF_040414725.1. Lineage (NCBI taxonomy): Eukaryota > Metazoa > Arthropoda > Insecta > Orthoptera > Tettigoniidae > Anabrus > Anabrus simplex. The sequence continues at coordinate 806,703,665 of NC_090266.1, forward strand.
TGATGACGGGATGGACATCGAGCTGTCATCTACATCTACGGATGCAGATGTTGATATTGATAGTGTTTAGGTTTAGGAGCATCTTGTCGCTCATAACCTAACACTCTCTCTTTTAGTCCACCTTATGTCACTGTTACAGTGGAATTGTAATGGTTATGACAGGCATCTTGCTGAGCTGCCCCAGCTCATTAGTGAGTTCGCAGTGAGTATAGTCTGTATTCAGGAAACTAATCTCAGACCATATCACCATACCGTCTTGATAAATTTCAGACTGTACTCGACAGAATGTTATTATGCTCACCGGACGCCCGGTGGCATTGGAATTTTTGTTCGTTCTGATACCTATAGCGAAGAGGTTCTTCTAAGCACCTGCTGGAAGCAGTTGCAGTGTGGGTACCGCTGCCTGTCACAGCAACAGAGTGTAATATATATTTTCCACCAGGCCAGCCTCTTAATATAAATGGTGTAACTGATCTATAAGATCAACTTCCACCTCCATTCCTCTTATTGGGTGATTTTAACGCCCATCATCTTCTATGGAGCCCTGAAATGCCTTGCCCCAGGGGAAGGGAGTTGGAAATATTACTGAGAGAGCTGGATTTATGTATTTTGAATATAGGGGAAGCTACTCATTGCAGCGTACATTACGGCACATATTCTCGCATAGACCTTAGTGTATGCAGCCGAACGCTGGTTCCCCTGCTTCGGTGGAATGTACACGCTGACCTCTGTGACAGTAACCATTTTCCTATTATTCTTACTTTGTTGAAACAAAAATCTATCGGGGCTCCTCCTCGATGGATTTTTGAACGTGCTGATTGGCCAAAGTTCAGAGCACTAGAGTAGAACGCAGCCCAGAAGGCGGTTTGAAGAGGGTTGCGCAGTAACATTCGCGCGCTTTGTAGTATGACGTGTTTTCCGCTGAGCCAATAGAATCATTTCAGTAAGAGGTGCCTGTTTGTGCGGGTCACAAGTGAATGTTTAGAGTTTTATTTGTAAATATCATAATCAACGAATTTAGGGAACTATTTGCATGTGTACGATAGATCCAGGAAGAGCAAAAAGACAAGAATTCCATCGACAGGCGAGGGAAATAGTATTTAAAGTGAATTTGTATTTGGTAAGCATGCAGCAGCAGGCGTACATAGGCGGAGAAGGTGAGGAACGCCATGTTGCCACGCTTCAAAACAAGACAGTACTCGCGTGTGGTATCGGCCTGCAAACAGTACAGAGGATAAAACAAGCTTCGGAAATAGAAACAATGCAGTGTTCAGGTCGTCAGAGAAGAACCCTTAGAGGAAGAAGCCAGCGACGGTCCTCGATGATTTCAATAAAAATGTTCTGCGTACAACAATATTTGATATGTATAAAAATGGCGAATATCCTACGGCATTGAAACTGGACAATCCATTTACCTTCCTTATTATCTCGAAAATTTTCCTCAACACCTTCGCGGGGTTTGATGTTAAAAATTGATTTGGACTTTTAGAAAACGTTTAAGCCCACAAAAAATATAGGTCATCGCTTTGGAATTCAAGATATAACTGGAAGAAAACAGTTTACACATTCATGTTGTTATGCTCTCTGCACTTCGCCTTCATTTCTCTCAACTTCCATTTAACTTCTTTAATATCTCACAAATTTCACTCAACACTTTCTCGGGGTTCGATGTTAAAAATTAATTTGGACTTTCACAAAACTTTTAAGCCCACAAAACATATAGGTCATCGCTTTGGAATTCAAGATATAACTGGATGAAAAAATGTTTACACATTCATGCTGTTATGCTCTCTGCCCTTCACCTTTCGTTTCTCTCACCTTACATTTACCTTCCTTAATATCTCGAAAATTTTCCTCAACACTTTCGCGGGGTTTGATGTTAAAAATTAATTTGGACTTTTAGGAAACGTTTAAGCCCACGAAAAATATAGGTCATTGCTTTGGAATTCAAAATATAACTGGATGAAAAAATGTTTCATGCTGTTATGCTCTCTGCACTTCGCCTTCATTTCTCTCAACCTCCATTTAACTTCTTTAATATCTCGAAAATTACCCTCAACACTTTCTCGAGGTTTGATGTTAAAAATTAATTTGGATTTTCAGGAAACTTTTAAGCCCAAAAACATTATAGGTAATCGCTTTGGAATTAAAGATATAACTGGATGAAGAAATGTTTACACATACATGCTGTTATGAGTAGCCACATTGGCATCACTGCACCTCATACTTCTGTCTCTCTCTGCGCAACGAAACCGCCTTCCAGGCTGCGTTCTACTCTAGCTACCTTTACCGACGCAACTGACCGGAGCATAGACAGCAATATAACTTACATCACAACAGTTATTCCTGCTGCTGCTGAGGAGTCCATTCCATCCTTTTCAGGGACTCCTCGCCGAAAACTCGTTCCTTGGTGGAATGAAGAAATTGCAGCAGCTATAAAAGTACGCAGTCGTGCTCATAAACGCTATCGTAGGCAGCCTACTGTAACCAACTTGGTAACATTTAAGAAACTCCACGCTAAGGCGCGAATTCTTATTCGACAGAGTAAGAAAGCTTCATGGGAGAGATATGTGTCGTCGAAGACATCACATACACAGTCATCTCAAGTGTGGACTAAACTTCGACGTATTTCAGGTATAAAGGAACATCTTTGGTATCGGGTATTTCCATTGCAGGCAATTTCGTCACAGACTCATCTCCTATTGCTAATCATCTAGCCAGTCTTTTCGTGGATGTGTCTGGTTCCGGGAATTACCATTGTGATTTCTTAGCTCTGAAGTGGGAGGCAGCACGTCATCAACTCAGTTTTGGCACTCAAGCTTCAGAGGACTATAACGTGCACTTTACGGAGTGGAAACTCCGCACCACCTTGGCGCTTTGCAATGACACATCTCCCAGACAAGATAATGTCCATAACCAGATGTTGTAACACCTTAGTGAGGATAATCTTTTATATCTCCTTCATGTGTTCAACTGAATCTGGGTTGAGGGTGAGTTTCCATTACAGTGGCAAGAGGGCATAGTAATTCCTGTCCTCAAGCCTAACAAAAATCCTAAGTATGCAGGAAGTTACAGACCTATTTGTCTTACAAACTATTTGTGTAAGATTTTTGAGAGGATGGTGAATCGCCAACTTGTGTGGTGCCTAGAGAAAAGAGGACTTTTGTCCGAATACCAATGTGGCCTCCGAGCTGCTCGCTTGACCACTGGCCACTTGGTACGCCTGGAGAGTTCTATCCAGGACGTTTTTCTCCGAAAACAGCATTTGGTGGCTGTCTTTTTTTACTTAGAAAAGGCATGTGACACCACATGGCGATACGGCATCCTTTCAGTCCTGCATCAATGGAATTTCCGAGGTAACTTGCTAGTATTTATTGCAAATTTTCTGTCCCTCCGTCTATTCCGTGTCCGAGTAGGAAGGGCATGTTCGCAATACCACGTTCAGGAAAATGGAGTCCCACAGGGATCAGTTCTTAGTGTCACTCTGTTCGCGACTGCCATAAACGGTATTGTCGCTGCTGCTGGTTGAGCAGTAATAACGTCGCTATATGTAGACGATTTTGCTCTGCATTACAGCTCACAAAACATGGCTGTCGCTGAGCGACAATTACAGCTCGCTATTAGAAGAGTGGAACAATGGACCTTAGAACATGGCTTTTGGCTTTCAACAGCAAAGTCCTCTGTTGTACACTTTTGCCGGCAGCGCACTCTTCACTCGGATCCTGAGCTTTTCTTAGGGAATGTCGCTCTACCTGTAGTTGACACTTACCAATTTCTTGGGCTCCTTTTCGATAGAAAATTGTCGTGGGAGCCACACGTGCAGCAGTTAAAAGCAAAATACGCTAACAAGCTTAATATCTTGAAGTTTATTAGCGGCACTACTTGGGGGAAGACCGCACGGTGCTCCTACGATTTTATAGGGCACATATTTTATCCAGGTTAGACTACGGCAGTACAGCATATGGATCACCAAGGCAAAGCGTCCTAGCCCAACTGAATAGCATTCATCACAGCGGAGTTAGGTTGGCAACGGGAGCTTTTCGTACAAGCCCCATTGCTAGCCTGCTCGCTGAATCCGGTGTGCCTCCTTTACACCTGAGGCGCCAGCAAATGCTTCTGTCCTATGCTGCAAATTTGCGACAGATGCCACTTCACCCAAGCTATCCTTGTGTATTCCACAATGAAAACCGTCGGCTTTACGCTGCTTACCCTCGAGCAACGTGGCTGGTTGGAATATGCTTGGATAGCAGTCACAGATTATTTGATGTACCCTCGGTTCCTTTTCTTGTCAAACAAGTAGGATACCTCAGTGGACAATACGACGACCCAAAATCATTCTTGATTTGCACACGGACCCCTCCATTTATCGGAGACTCTTCCTCCTGTCCACTGTTGGCCGGTATCCCGATTTGGTCACTGTTTTCACAAATGGTTCGAGGGCAGAAGTGGGAGTAGTTTGTGCGTTCGTTTTTGACAACAACAGGTTTCTTTTTTTCTCTACCAAAAATTGGTTGTGTGTACACAGCAGAGCTCTATGCTATCTGTGAAACCCTGTGGTACACACTGTCTGATGAGCACCGGCAATTTCTGCTTTGTACCGACTCTTTGAGCGTGCTACAATCTATAGTTATATGTTTCCCTTGCACCCTCTGGTGCAGCGGATCCAGGACCTACTGGCCGGGTGTTCAGATGCCTATGTTTATGTGGCTCCGAAGCCACATGGGTGTAGAGGGAAACGAGTTAGCTGACAAGGCTGCCAAGGAGGCTGTTACCTTGCCCTCATTGCCTTGCATGGTTCCTGCCCGTGACATTCGCTCTCAGCAGAGACATCTGATTATGTCCCATTGGGAGATGGAGTGGCAGGCCACCCCTCTCCCAAATAAGGTGAGAGTGATAAAAGGAAGGTATGGAAGATTTTGCTTCGGGCTTCTCGGCGAGAAGCTGTGGTATTATGTCATTTGTGGATCGGACATAGCATAGTAACGTACTCCTACCTACTGAAGGGTGAATGCCTCCCTCCCCCCCGTGCGGTCATCTAACCATGGTACACATCCTTACGGAGTGCGTGGACCTGGCCAATCTTCGCCGTTGTCTGAAACTCTCGATTGCCATTTCCCTCATCCTACGAGATGACGAGCAGTCAGCAGACCTCGTCATCCGTTTTATGAGGGATTGTGGCCTTTTTTTATCATGTGCAGAAGTGTATCTTGTATTAGTGTAATTTTGTTAACTATGCTTTTATAACTTTGACTCTATTTTAGTTCATGTTTTTGTATTTTAATGTGTTATTTTAACTTTTAACTTGAATGATATATATCTCAGTACTTCAAGGCCTTATTCCATCATAATCAATATTTTCTATATTTATTAGAAAATAAGGCATTGTGAATTAGATCCACTAATTATTTTAAACTCAATCATTTTTCATCATCATTTATTTTAAATTCTAGTCAGTGGATATATTTTAAGCCGGCCCCGCGGTGTAGGGGTAGCGTGTCTGCCTCTTACCGGGAGGCCCCGGGTTCGATTCCCGGCCAGGTCAGGGATTTTTACCTGGACCTGAGGGCTGGTTCGAGGTCCACTCAGCCTACGTGATTAGAATTGAGGAGCTATCTGACGGTGAGATAGCGGCCCCGGTCTAGAAAGCCAAGAATAACGGCCGGGAGGATTCGTCGTGCCGACCACACGACACCTCGTAATCTGCAGGCCTTCGGGCTGAGCAGCGGTCGCTTGGTAGGCCAAGGCCCTTCAAGGGCTGTAGTGCCATGGGGTTTGGTTTGGTTTGGTTTGGATATATTTTAAAATTTTAATTATTCCTTTTCGTTACATCTTGTACCATTATGGGCTGATGACCTAGCTGTTGGGCCCCTTCAAACAACAAACATCATCATCATCATCATTATCAAACCCACAATCTCCCAAACACAAGCTCACAACTACACAGCATGAAGCATGTTGCCAACTCGCTCGGTGGTTATATTTCCTCCCAAAGAATGCTTCCATGAGTGGAGGCAGGTATCTTGAGGTCTTACATAATTTTTTGCTGAACATTTGTTATATTTATCAGTGTCACAACTTCATGCATGATGGTGCCCCAGCCAATAGAACAAACATAGTTCAAAAGTGGTTCATTGACAATAATATTCAGTAGGGAAAACCACAAAGGAATGGGTTGTGTTGATACTGGAGGTATGTACTGGTGCTAGCTAGGTAAATGATACTAGTTTCAGGTCTATCAGATTGTTCACACAGCCCTCCCCAGATGAGCGGTCATAGACGAACAATCTCCTGTATGCAGAGCCAAGTAGAGCTTAGTTGACAAGTAGCCTGGGAGGTGCGGTGCCTGAAGAGTTCCCTTGTTAAACATGCCTCGCCAACAAGCTACAAGCAGGATATTAACAACAACAGCCTGGATAATTGTTCTGTGAGAATCGTTTATCTGTACAGGCTGTAGTTGCACATGTTGATTGAAATGCATATATGGTACAATGCGTATGGGAGCAGAGGTCAAATGAAGGGATACATGCTTGGAGACCTGAGACAGAACCAACCAAACAGACAGCAGTGCAGGAGGATCACTGCATAATTCTGATGTTCTGGACAGACCCTGGATCAACAGCAGAGAAAATTCGAGATCATGTGGCACCATATGTTACACAACAAGCAATTGGTAATTGTTATCTGTACAGCTGGCTAACAATCTTATGTCCCTGCAGGAAGTATTCTACTGACCATACAGCAATGTGCAAGGCTGTCCTGGTGTCGAGAATAGTCATGCTTGGCAGTGTTGAATCACTCTTTTTTCTTGACCGCAACTGAGTCCCCAACAGCATACCGGGGTGAGGGGTCTTGCATATCTTCTAGTCAAGAGGCACATAGGGCCATCTCCAGGCATTTACAGTCTCAAGAACTATTGGAGGATTTCATCTGAGATTGTTATGAGGGTACAATGACTGCTTGTATATGAATAGGGTTGTCAACCGAGTGGTTGTACCTCCGATGGCAACCATTGCAAATGGCATGTTTCAGCAGGATAGTGCCTAACCTCAAGCTGCAAAGCATCTCCTAGAAAGCTCTTCAAAACATTATGCTTTAACAGTGGGCCACCTGGTCCCCAGACCTTAGCCCTATTGAACATGTGTGGATGGACAGCCTCTTGCAGTGCAGCAAGCATGGACTACAATTCTGCAAGACGTGACCCAGGGTCTCGTAGACTTCATACCATGCATTTACTGCAGCTTGGGGTAGACACACCCTATACTGACCTGCGTCCACACGTGCACATCGAGGCACCTGAAAGTTTTATCATCACAGCATTCCCTCACACTTGTCCACCATGCACACTAGCATTGTAAGCACTCCCATGGTACTAATTTTTTTGGAAAAACAGGGAAATAAAAATGCAGAAAATATACAGGGAAATGACTTCTCACGTCAAAATTAAGCTATCGATCTAAGACTGGATCCAAACGGAACAATCGAGTGAGACTGATATGTAGGCACAACGTAAATCGTACGCAGTGAGTAGTACTTTCAAAGAGAGATAGAGATACAATTAGCGCACATGGTAGAGAAGGAGAATGAATGAAAAACGATAGACATACTTGTGCTAACCACTCAAAGATGGCGGTACATAAGGTGTGAAAGTTACCTAGTATTGCAATAATTCGAGTGTGGTGTAGCTTAGAATTCACTCTTAAAGATAACGTAATTCTAGGACTTTACTTTGATACTAAAATTAAATATTCAGAGATAATAACTTTCACCACTAATTTGTAATTGCCTTGTTGTCATTAAACCAAAACTTAAATTATAACTATAAAATAAATTAAAAATACTGTAACTCTTATCTTCTTAATGTTCCTTTTAAAATGCTCAGTGTTTTAAAAGCTACCTAAGTAATTTACATAATGTAGAGGTGCTAACTGTTATGGATTACCCATAATTAATACAGATTTCTCCTTACTATTAGGGATGAATTTTTATGGAAAAGCAAAATTATCAGCAAAAACTCTACAAAGAAATAAACGTTTCCAGGATGCTTGTTTCTATGAGCGCTAGTTGACCAGCATACATATTCGAACAATACATCCATTTGCTACAAGAACTGGGATCTTATTTTTTAGTTTCTGAACACTAACCCGTATGTTTCTGTTACAAGCGTGTTTAGAAATTGGCACGCTCAATCATGCCTATTTCAGGAATAAGGTCTCTGATGAACACAAGTGGACCAAACAAGTTGGCCATGTGGTTAGAGGCGCGCAGCTGTGAGCTTGCATTCGGGAGATAGTTGGTTCGAACCTCACTGTCAGCACCCCTGAAGATGGTTTCCCCATTTTCACACCATTATGTCCATGGCCACTTCCTTCCCACTCATAGCCCTTTCTTGTCCCATTGTTGCCGTAAGACATATCTATTTTGGTGCAACGTAAAGCCAATTGTAAAAAAAGAAGAGAAAAACATAGGCGTAAGTTTTACGAGTGATTGACTGATGTCTTGCTGTGAGCAGTGTAGTACATTTTCATTGGTTGTAGTGTTTCTTGTAGTGGCTGTTTACGATGGGATTACTGGTAACCCACTTCACAGATTGGCAATTTAAGATAACGTGTAGCCTGTTTGACTTATGGTACATTTATTTCAAGTTCTTTATGTCATTGTAAGTGTTCATGCAAAATATTTTTCAAGATGATGATTCCAGTTTATGATAAACACACTCGACTATCACTTTTATAAACCACATCCCACTTAATTTAATGCAGGGAAAATGGGAATATCCCAGGGAGAATACAGGGAAAACAAATTCAGATTGCTAGCGGGCACCCTGACACCCTATCTGGTAGGGATGGGAATTCTTCTCACTTGAGGACGCCAGCAGCCTAAATCTTGAGGATCTCACAACACATGTCAAGTCGAAGTGAACAGTGTTGTGCTCTCTGCACACATGTGCAAATCAGAACATGTAAACTTTCTTTCACAGAGCATGGCACTAAAACTATTTTAAAGGACCACATTTTCGGTTAATCTGTCCTGACACATGTGCAACTTCTTTATACAATTACTTGCCTTAAGAGTACTGTATATTGAATTTTCTTTGTTCATATTAAAAGCTAATTTGCAATTAAATAAAAATAAACGATTGTTATTCCATTCAGTTATCCTTTCTCTTACCTTTCTCCAATAAAAGAACTTTGCAATTAACTGTAAAATTTGCACACACCCAAAAAACAACAAAATGTAGTTTAAGTTTCAAAATACAGTCTGGCGAGAGATATATTTTTGCTTTCAAAACTAATACACTGGGAACAAAAATTATACTGCATTTTATTTTCTGGGACTTCTCTGAAATACTACCAGGCTCATGACTTTCTGTTGACAGCCATAAATGTGCAGCTATTTCACACCCATAGCTTGTAGTTTTAAGTTGCCGTCGACAGCATGATCACAGCCATGGCCAGTTTTATGTGAAATCTAAAGCACAGAGATGTGACTCAACATTTCAAAAATACTACATGCATTGGCCAGGATTCAAACTGCAGCCAACTTGCTGAAAAGTCAGCGATGACATCACTCTGTTATCACACCCCAGTACTTTCCTATCTACTTTAAAGTGAAGTGTTACAATTTCCATTCTCCCTAGCATATATCTGTGTTTGAATGATCAAGTAACTCACCTAACCTATAGACAGTGTTTGGAACCAAATGAAAAAAGAGGTTCAAGAGGCACAAATATCAAACATCAAGTAGCTACAAGAAGAGCCGAAGTAGATATGGATATGCAAGTATAAGAAATATCTGGGAAAACTGACAGATTTAATGCCCAAATAAACAACAGTGTTGTTAAACTGAAAGGAAACATTGCAAGCAATCAACTTCATGATCCATATCAATGTCTAAAGTATTTGATAAATTAAGTATTTATTCCACCTTATCAATGCTATATATTTATTGCCTTAAGCAATTTCTTCAGATAGTAGTACATGTTTCATTTTTATACAAACATCATGAGCTTCAAATGTCCGTGCTTGTGTGAGAACAATAAATATGTACCAAGACATAGCTTTTCTAAAATTGCCTAAAAACAAGCATAAAACTGAAAAACTATTGGTTTTTAAGGTAATGATGTATGAGCTAAAGAGGAGGGTGGGGAGTGGGGTAGGGGGTTGGTTGTGTGCGAATCAATCGAGTTGGTATCTACCGACTTTAAATGCTTTTTTTTATAAAAACTGTGACAGTTTGTCATAATGTTCATCAAAATGTAATTTGTTAAAACTTACGTTCCATAATTACTACAGATCAAAGGGTTATACACTGAGTGGCCAAAAGTCATGGGAAGACACTGAATGTGATGTTAATAACGAGTTGCTCCTCCGCGAGCCCTCAAGACGGCAGCAATACGGTGAGGCATCGACTCTACAAGGTGTAGGAATCATTCTGGAGGGATCTGGACCCACGCATCTTGCACTACTACCCACAATTGGTCTTCTGTAGTTGGTGCAGGGTTCATGGAGCGTACACCAGCATTGAAAGCATCCCACCAATGTTCCACTGGATTAAGATCGAGGGATCCGGAGAGCCGATCCATGGTTGTAACTTCACTGGAGTGCTCCTCTAACCACCTGTGTGCCACGACAGAGCGGTGACATGGTACATTATCGTGCTGAAACATGTCATCTCCATCAGGGTACTCTAGGGTCAGAAAGGGATGCAGATGGTCTGAAAGAGAGTCCACAAAACGTGGATCTGTCAGCGCTCCCTGCAGCCGGACAATGGGGCCTAATTGCGACCATGAGAATGCCGCCCAGACTAGAACTGAGTCACCTCCCACTTGGACACAACCTTGTTGACACGCAGGATCTATAGCTTCATGGGGGCATACGCCACACTCTCAGGCGCCCATCAGCTCAATACAACTGGAACTGGGATTCATCGGACCATACCACACGCCGCCATTTTTCCATGGCCCACTGCCGATGTTCACGGGCCCATGCATGTCTTTGAGCTCTGTGTTGAGGTGCCAGCAAAGGGACAGGAGATGGTCGTCAGCTGGTGAAGCCTATGCGGTGCAGTTGCCTCCTTACAGTCCTGGTAGAAATGGATTCCTGACTCCCAAGATTCAACTGGGCGGTGATCTGACTCACAGTAGCCCGTCGAGCGCCCAGTATGGTTCTGCAGAGGCGACGTGATGTCCGTTCGTTAAACACCTATGGTCTTCCCATATGGCGGTTTAGGCGGGTAGCAACATTCTCTCTGATATATTGAAGATCCACCCTCGACACTCTTGTCCTCAGGTACCCAAATTTGCGTGTAATCTCCGCAACGCTATGACCCATGCGCCGATGATCATCCCATGTTCAAAGTCGTTTAACTCGTGACATGTTTCCATCTTCATGACACTAGTGTCTGCGACAGACTGCTCAGCTACGTCGCAGCTAGCCGCAATGCACAGGGATCATACATGGCAAATTTTCTAATGGGACACCCCTTCCCATGATTTTTGGCCACTCAGTTTATATATTTTCTAGCTGCACTGTATTGTTGAGAATCTCTTGAATAAATCCTTAAAAGGAGTGACTTGTGGTGTTTCTTCATGCAACATAACATATAATTCAAGTAAAAGCAAAAACACCAATCCCAGATTCAACATCAAACTATGATCAATTTCCCCCTCCCATTAAAAATTTATCTAAGATTAATTTAACTAAAGAGGAAACTCAGATCCTAAGTCAAGATCCAAATTTTAATTGGCCTAGTAAAAATAGGAGAAAAGACATAATTACCACAATAGCAGAAGCAGAAAGAGCCGTACAAAAACTCCCCTTAGAATTTCAAAATGACACGATAGGAGGTGAAAAAGAAAATTCCTACCCTTGTTAACAGTTTAAAAACATTCCGTTGTAATGATGAACTAAATAAAAATCTTGAACAGAAAATAAAACAATATTATAATCAGAAAATCTCTGCCTGCAGTATCTGCTGGGTGGACTGAGTAGCTCAGTAGTTGCTGTTGCCAGTCCCAAGCCTGGAAAGAAAGAGGAGGGTTGGCTTAAAGCCGTAAAATTAAAGCCAGAAAATAAACATCTTGAGGCAGTAAAGGGCACGATGGTTCCACATGTTAGTGGCAGTACCCCAACAGAGTCCGTTTCACATGTTAGTGGTGGCTATCTACCGGCCAACAACCGTAGTTGTAAATCAGAGATTGCTCCACTTAAGGTTGATAACATTTGATAGATATGGAAAAGTTTTTTAGTAAAAGAATTCCACTGTCCAACCCCTTAAGGATGGAGAAGACTACATCAGATTCGGTGGGTAGTCGCCTATAAGACAAGAATGAATATGAACTCTCAAAAATACATACATCAACCATACAAACATAGAATCAAACATAAGCATACTAACTACATTGCAATGCACAATATAAACTCCTTACTGAAAACTGGAAAGTTTAAGAACATCACAGACGAATTAGATAGGCAAAATATTCTTGTGGTACCGGGTGAGTTGGCCGTGCGGTTAGGGGTGCGCGGCTGTGAGCTTGCATCCGGGAGATAGTGGGTTTGAATCCCAATGTCGGCAGCCCTGAAGATGGTTTTCCGTGGTTTCCCATTTTCAGACCAGGAAAATGCTGGGGCTGTACCTTAACTAAAGCCACAGCCGATTCCTTCCAACTCCTAGGCCTTTCCTATCCCATCATCGCCATAAGACCTATCTGTGTCAGTGCGACGAAAAGCCACTAGCAAAAAAAAAAATAATAATAAATAAATAAATAAATAAAAATCTTGTGGTAGGACTCCAAGAAATGAGAAATTTAACAGAAGATCCATTTGAATCTCAAGGTTATAAGGTGTACAACGGGAAGCCAGGACAAAGGTTCATGAAACATTGCCCCCAATTTGGTACAGGATTTATAGTAAATTTGAAAATAATAGATTCCGTAATTTATTTTAAAGCCATCTCACTCTGCAAGAAGTCGATAATTTCTGGGATCTCCTTGATCAGACAATGAATAAAATAAACATGAATAACATCAAGATCCTTATAGGGGACTTTAACGCACAACTGGGTAAGGAAAAGAAGTATCGAGATGTAGTTGGAAAGTGGGCTCCTCATAAATATACTAGCAGAAATGGCCAAAGACTCATAGAAATTTGCAGAACCCATGGACTAATCTCCAAATCTACATATTTTAAAAGAAAACCACACAAACTTAAAACTTGGAAACATCCTGATTGGACGCAAGGAGAATGGCAGTTAGACCACGTACGGATGGACAAATTCTTTCACAAGGAAGTCCACAATGTCAAAGTTCTAAAGGGAATGGACATTGGTTCAGATCATTACTTAATTAAAATCAAGATTAAATTTAGACCATTAAGAAGAAAAAGACAAAATAGAGTTAGACAGAAAAGGACATACGACCCTCATTAGTTAATACAGAATGCCCAGTATCGGCAAAAAAAAACCCCCAGGAACTACAAGACTAACAGACAATTTAGATGACCTAATACCAATTCTTAAACAGAATGCAGAAGATCTAGCTCCATTAAATCCGAGGAAAAGATATTCCTGGTGGACCTCTGATTGTGATAGAATGCATGAAGAAAGACATCAAGCTTGGTTGAAATTTCAAGCCCACAAAACTGAAGAAAATGCCATGAACCTCAAGAATGTCAGAAAAGAATTCACGCAAACTATTAGAAGAATTAAGAGAAAATATCAAAAAGATTTAATAAACTCCATTGAGGAAAATTATTACAAAACCAATTCTAGAGATTATTACAAAGCCTATGGTAAACAACTGCAAAAATACAACCACCCCACATTATTGTTGAAAAATAAAGATGGTAAAATAGTGCATAACAATAAGGAAAATGCAGAAATCATGGCGGAAGCATTTAACAAGCTCTTGAACAGTGATGAACCCGAAAGCTCTTATTAACTGATACACATACCCTGATAAAAACTAAACCAGAAAACCCACCTACAGCAAAAGAAGTTGAAACAGTGCTTAATGAAATGAAGAACTACAAAGTGTGCGGAGAAGACCAATCCTTCCATATGATATTACAGAAGATTTGGATATCAGAAATATTCCCAGAACAATGGACAACAGCTACAATTAATCCAATTCATAAGAAAGGTGAAAGAAGTGATCCAGACAACTATAGAGGTATTTCCATCCTTGACTGCACGTATAAGATTTTCTCTAAGATACTATATAATCGGATTAAAGAACAACTTGATCAAGAGTTAGGTGAATACCAGGGAGGCTTCAGACCTTGGAGAAGCTGCTCTGAACAAATAATAACTTTGAAGCTAGTCATGGCATATTTCAGAAAACAAAACAAGCCCCTTTCAGTAAAGTTTATAGATTTCAAAAAAAGCTTATGACTCCATCCACAGACCATCATTATTACAAATTTTAAGACCTTTGGACTTCACCCAAAGCTAATAAAATTGATTGAACTTACTCTGATACAATTTCTAAAATTAAGTTCAGAGGAGAACTTTCTGAACCATTCTTGGTAACAACTGGTTTAAGACAGGGTGACAGACTGTCACTTCTTCTTTTTAACTGTGCACTAGAGTACGTTATGAGGGAATGCTACAAGAACAACTCAAAAAATATAAAAATTGGAACCCAGAAGGATAATCTAGCTATTTTGGTCAATGATATTCAGGAAACAAAACAACAAACAAAATCTTTACAGGAAATAGCTCAAAATATTGGTTTGAAAATTTCATTTGAAAAAACAGAAATTATGCTAACTTCCGCTTGCAAACAAAATTAAGCTGGGAGACCAAGATATAAAAATTGTAGAAAAATTTAAATATTTAGGTGAAATAATCACATATAACCTGAACAAGAAACCAGCATGGCAAAATAGAATAGATAAACTGGTTACAGCACAGTATGTTACCAAGAATACATATAATAAAAAGTGTCTCTCAATAGCAACCAAATTGAAACACTACAAAACAGTCACCCAGCCACAAATTACATTTGCAAGTGAAACATTATTCAAAACAACAAACACAGCTGCAATAGATAGAGTACTCAAGTTAGAAAAGAGAATAGTAAGAACCTGTTTAAATACAAATTATCAAATAAACATAGTCTGGAGACTAGCTTCCAATGAGACAGTTTATAAAGAAATAGAACCTGTGACTAGCACAATGAAAAAGAAATTAATATCATTCTTAGGCCATCTAATACGGTCACCAGAAAATAGAATCAGTTGAAAAATAACAGAAAATTTATGGAAGAGTAAGAATAATATTAGATGGATCACAGAACTTAACATGAGAGAGTTGCATATTACAATAGAAGATTTAAAATACAAACAAATACACTCAAGATATTGAAAGATAAATACACTAGACTACAGACAAAGATCAACAAGCAGAGAATTACATTCAGAAAGGATGAAACAGTATTGGGCTGACAAAAAGAAGAAAAACCCCCACAACACTGACTAAGTAGTCCTATTATGGTTAAGAAATAAAAATAATAATAAATTACAAAATTGGATAAAGGGGGAAATATACTGATCTTAGAGATGATTATGTAAGAAAAACAGAAACATTTTTTAATAATAATTTGTTTAGGGTACGTGAACAGGATCCCATTTGACGTACTTGAACAAATTTGAAAATGTTACTAAAAAAGGCTTGTTTCATTTTTAATCACTGAGACATGCACAAATTAATAAACATGAACCCAAGACTCCTAATTGCAAGGGCACTTCCAAAGCTACATAGAGAAGGCATATCGATTAGACCCATTATAAATTTCAGGAACAGCCTGGTTTATAAAACTTCTCAATTCATACACAGGTTTCTTTCAAATAATTATGTCTTTTATAATAAAATACCAATTAAAAACTCAATAGATTTTTGTAAAGTAATCAAAAATTTCAAGCTAGCCCCATTTCATACAACATGTTCCTTTGACATAAAGGACATGTACATGAATATCCCAACAGACAAGACAGTTAATATTATCGGAAAAATTTAATGGAGCACAACTGTTTAAGCATACTAGAAATTGAAGATTTCATCAGCATACTCAAATTTGTACTAAAGCACAATTACTTCACTTTCAACAACGAAATATATCGACAGATAGGCTTCTCTATGGGAGCCCCAGCCTCCGGCATTTTGGCCAACATATACGTAGGTGGATCCAAAGGTTAGTTGCACTAATGCGCCGCAGCAGCGCGCTGTGTGTCGCAAACGTGAGCACAGCGGAGAAAGGGACAGACACTGTCCACATGTCTGTTAGGCAGGTCGCTGTGGTGTCTCATCTAGTATTGTGTGAATAGCGGCCAAATGCAATGGCGCGTCAACTGGACGTTCACTCCAATTATGAGGGGCATGCGACAATCCGATTCCTATGGGCCAATAGGAAGAATTGCACGGACATTCAACGTGAAATTAGTGCTCTGTATGGGGAGCGGGCCATTTCCCGGCAAGGTATCGTAAAGCGGGGTCAGCAATTCGAAGCCGGACGCACGGATATCACGGACAACCATCGCGAAGGCAGGCCCGCAACGTCCAGGACCCGTGCAAAGGTCAACAGTGTGAATGCGATCATTAGACAGAACCGGCGCATTAAACTGAGAGAAATTGCGACGCAGCTGAACATGTCATTTGGCAATGTGTTCGCCACTGTTCACGAGAACCTTGGATATCGTAAGCTGTGTTAAGGGTGGGTCTTCTCACCGATGAGCACAAGGGACAACGTTTCCAATCCTCCCCGGCATTTTTGCAACGCTATGCCGCAGACGGCAACAGGTTTCTGCGGCGAATCGTCACAGGCGAAGAAACGTGGGTCCACTACTTCACCCCCGAAATGAAGTGAACATCAATGGATTGGGTGCACCCCTCATCACCACAACGAAAGAAGGCCAAGGTTCAACCTTCAGCCAGTAAGGTTATGGCGACAGTGTTCTTTGACATGGAGGGTTTGCTGTACGTGGAATTCATGCCAAAAGGAACGATGATCAACGCGGCGTCGTATTGTCAAACGTTGCACCAGTTGTGTAAAGCGATTCAAGAGAAGCGTCCGGGGGAAATTGAGCGCCGGTGTGATTTTGTTGCACGATAACGCAACACCTCACAAGGCCCGCCAAACGAGAGAACTGCTGCAGCGTTTCAAGTGGGAGGTCTGGCAACATCCACCCTACAGTCCCGACCTAGCGCCATGTGACTTTCATCTGTTCGGTAAGCTCAAAACGGATCTCGGTGGTCGACGTTTCCAAACCGATGAGGAGGTGAAGGCCGCTGTCTCTGAGTGGTTGCAGAACGCTGGAGGAAATTTCTATGCATGCAGCATCAACAAGTTGGTTGTGCGTTCGCAGAAATATTTGGAGTTTCTTGGAAACTATGCGGAAAAGTGACGTTACAGTGTATGTCGTTATAGTCGTGTTGCTGTTGTATAGGTGGTGTAATAAATGGCCAAAACTGGAAAGTGTAACTTATTTTCTGATCTGCCCTCGTATTTAGATTACTTCGAATATACAATTATCATAAGGAGTTGTAACTTCCACAATTTTTCTGGTATTTCGTATAGATATCCGTTCAAACTATCATAAAGGTAATCATTTATTAAATTAAATAACATGATATGCCTCTAAACCTTGATTTAAAAGGAAGTTTCACTGGATAATCACGGTACTCAACAGTCTTTGGATTGTTGACGATTGTTACTGCATTCCGACGAGATCAAAGAGTACATGCACATGATAGTTGTGTAAATAAATACAAAAATCAGCTGATTACTTTATTCTGATAATTTGTAGTCTAAGTTCCCGGCATACTTTGTACTTTGCACCTTCGTTTATTCATCGAGTAAAAGTTAATAATCAAATTCCTATATTTTTTGCTAGGGGCTTTACGTCGCACCGACACAGATAGGTCTTATGGCAACGATGGGATAGGAAAGACCTAGGAGTTGGAAGGAAGCGGCCGTGGCCTTAATTAAGGTACAGCCCCATCATTTGCCTGGTGTGAAAATGGGAAACCACGAAAAACCATCTTCAGGGCTGCCGATAGTGGGATTCGAACCTACTATCTCTCGGATGCAAGCTCACAGCCGCGCGCCTCTACGCGCACGGCCAACTCGCCCGGTCAAATTCCTATATCCCAATAATATTGCAGTTCAAGCCCCCCCGGCGTAGTTTTGACAAAAATTATTGTAGACAACCTCTTATTTTTCAGCATTTAAGGACACTTTTTATTCTTCGTCCCGCGTAGTAGGGAAAAATAACAGTAATCCACCAGCGGTAAAAATCAGATAACCACATTTCAGTTGAGAATTGTAGTGTAGATACGGTATATTTAGATAGTACCGTATCTTGCCTGCTATATTTGTGTGTATCTTTGCGCATGTATCTATTAGAGCATAGTACTAATAATAATCTGTCTAAGCATTTAGCTTTTTTGGTAATCTTTGAGTAGTTCTTGCAAATTTCAAACTTGCAATTTTCATTCCTGTTTGTGCATACGGTATTGTAATTAGGACACATCTGAATGTAGTTTAAAATTATTTTAGTGTACTGTACAGTAATATACGAATAATATCTTATTAGAAATTAGCATGCTTATTCTATTATTGTAAAATACTTGTGTAGTATAGTAGAGGTATCTGTAGAAACTCTACTGCTAGAATTCTGTTGTTGTAATTAGGATAGGCTTAATTGCAGTTTAGAATTGTGTATTTCTTGTGTATTCCTTTCGGTATTTAGTAATTAACGGCAGTTTTTATCCTGTTAGGGTGTTGTAGGATAAAAATACAGTACGACTAAGTAATATTGTAGTGAAGTAGTATATTAATTACTGTATTGTCGTGTGTTTTTTGTGTACTATCCTAGACGATATTTCTATCCTTTCATTTTTATTTTATTTTTCTTCTTCTTTTAATTTTTATGTAAAGAATGGCTAATGAGTGCAAGTGTAGGAACTGTGGGTGTGCAAGGCATTGAGGAGTATGAGGGAGCAGTTGGAGAGTTTGAGGGAGATAATTAGGATTCTCTCAGGACAGGAAGGAAGGTAGGCGTCCCTCAAACTATGTACAGGATACAGTAGATGTAAAAGAGGGATGGGAAGGACAGGGGGAACTGTAGAAGACAGGTGGTCTAATGTTCTAAGGGGAAGGAGATTGCAGGCTAAGGGCTCTATTCAGGATCAGAATTCAGGACAGGTGTCTGTGCGAAAACGGTACGAGTCACTGCAGGTAGAACAACAGAGGGAAGATGAGGAACAGGGAACTGTTGCAGACGTGTGTGGAAGTAGGAGGAAGGAAAAAGGTATAAGAGGGAAATGTAGAGTAGAGGATAGGAAAAGGCAGGTGGAACAGGGTCATGGGTGGGGAGAAAAGGGAAAAGGAAGTAGCTTCTGCAGCTGTCAGGAAAGACAGGGCTGCCCAGGACGGGAGGGGATCAAATGAAGTGGGTAGGGTTGAGGCTCTGGTCATGGGGGATTCCCTAGTTAGACATGTGGGGAAAGTGTGTGGAGGACAGGGAAACAGGGTACAGTGTTATCCAGGAATTAGGTTGAGGCAGATGTTGAGGAAAGTAGAGGAGGAGGAGGAGGAGGAGGGGAAGGAGAAGGTGGTAGTGTTTCACGTTGGTACCAATAACGTAAGGCAAGCTGATATAAGTACCAACATAGTTGGGGATGTGTGGGATCTGGTAAATGCAGCACGGGTGAAGTTTAAGGAAGCAGAGATTGTTATCAGTGGAATACTGTGTAGGAGGGATACTGACTGGAAGGTGATTGGAGATTTAAATGAGACTATGGAGTGGGCATGTGGGAAACTGGGCGTGAAATTCTAGATCCTAATGGGTGGCTATGAGGTAGGGATCTGCGCTCAGATGGCCTTCACTTAAATCGCAGTGGTACGTACAAGTTAGGAAATTTGTTTGGAAGGGTAATAGGGAGGTACATTCAGGGAAACAGGGTGGTCTAGGTAGCAGTGATAAGGGTACAGGAATCTGGAAGTCAAGTAGGGTTGACATAAAAATGTTAGTGTTGAACTGTAGAAGTATTGTAAAGAAAGGAATAGAATTAAGTAATTTAATAGATATATACTTACCAGATATTGTAATAGGAGTTGAATCATGGCTGAGAAATGATATAATGGATGCAGAAATTTTCTCACAGAACTGGGGTGTTATCGCAGAAATAGGATAGGAATGGTAGGAGGGGGAGTATTCATTTTGGTGAAAGAAGAATTTGTAAGCTATGAAAAAGTTAAAGATGACAAACATGAAATTCTAGGTGTAAGACTCATTTCTAAAGACAATAGGCAACTTGATGTCTTTGGAGTGTACAGACCGGGAAAGGGTAGCGCTGACGCTGATTCAGAATTATTTGATAAGATAATTAGCTATGTGGGAAACGACATGGAAAGGAATGTGATTGTAGCGGGAGATCTCAATTTTGCAAGAAATCAGCTTCATTTCCCGTACCAAATCCTATTTACAAAGACTTAATAACAATAAAAAATCTTCCATCTTTTTGATACTTATATTTGTATTTAAGCAAATCAATTAATCATACACAGTGTACATGTTTTATTCCTTTTTAGAACATCTTCAGCTGTTTTACATTGCTTAGGTGAATTCACTAAGTATTTATCTTTTTAAGTACATCTTAAACAGGTACCTTGTTTTTCTTAAATACTACGTATATTTCAAATAAATTAAAAGAAATTAAAAACAATGTGGATGGATGAATGGGGTAGTAAATTAGAGGGAAATGGATCTAATTATAGTTAGTCTATTTAAAAAAAAAACTATTTCTATTCATTTGAACAAATGTAAAAAAATGTTTCCAGCACTTTTATCGCTAAAATATTCTGCTTGTCTTTTAATAAAAAGTTTTTGAAAACATAACTTTCCTTTGTCACTGTTCTGAATATTGCTAGGTATTCTCTTCATTTACTCCCTCAAAGGTGGCTGCTGTTTGTTTTAAATTTACAAAATGTCTCTTGAATTTGGTTAGTTCAGGAACCTCGAAGCTGATTGCTTTTCTGCTATTAATAAAAGAGCCTCCCCATAATCTTGTTGTTGTCAAAATCCACTCCTACTGTGTCCTTGCAGGAGCTACAGCTGAAGCAGCCTTCCGTCTTGATTATGGGGAGGCTCTTTTATTAATAGCAAAACAGCATTCAGCTTCGAGGTTCCTGAACTAACAGAATTCAAGACATTTTGTAAATTTAAAACAAACAGCAGCCACCTTGGAGGGAGTAAATGAAGAGAATACCTAGCAATATTCAGAACAGTGACAAAGGAAAGTTATTTTTTTTCAAAAACTTTTTATAAGACAAGCAGAATATTTTAGCGATAAAAGTGCTACAAACATTTTTTACAACATCTGTTTAAATGAATAGAAATCGTTTTTAAAAAATAGGCTAACTATAAGTAGATCCATTTCCCTCTCATTTCACTACCCCATTCAACCATCCACATTGTTTTTAATTTATTTTATTTTAAATTCACGTAGTATTTCAGAAAAACAAGGTGCCTGTTTAAGATGATCTTAAAAAGATAAATACTTAGTGAATTCACCTAAGCTTTAAACGGTTGGCTGTTGAGAGAGCTCTTGCATTATTGTAGTGATAAAGTAGTGAAAACCTATTGAAATAGCTTAATTTTGTGTAGATCTGATTCATTTAGTGCTGTTTAGTGGTGTTTAGTGCTTGTTGGTAGAAATTGGGAGTAGTAATAATTATTTAAATTTTGTAACAAGTAATTCAGTTGGTCTTCAGTAAATTACGTTTTCTAGGTTAAGTAGGCTAGCTAGGTGCACCTTGTTTCGAATTTAGGTTTAGGTAATACTTTAGGTAACAATATTAACTTTAAAAATATTTGTAAATACCGGTATCTGTAGGTTCGTTGGTTGTACTTACAAAGGCAGATTATCATAAGGAATAGTACCGTAATTTCTGCAGCAACTTCTCCGGTATTTCGTATAGATATACGTTCAAACTATCGCGAAGGTAATAATTTACTACATTAAAAAACACGATACGCCTGTAAACTTCCATTTAAAAAGACGTTAAAGAGATTTCACGGTAATAGTTAACAGTTAACAGTCGTATTGTTATTGATTATTGTCGCTCCTCATATTCAAATATTGCATTGTTGGCTACAGTCGTGAACAAAGGGTGTAGTGTAGTCAAGTAAATATAAATAAAAATCAGCTGACCTTGTATTCCATTCATTTGTACTTCTGAGTAGGTAGTTAGTATCCGTAATTTATATTTCGCTCCCTCGATCTTTCAGTATTTATGAGCGGTTAGCTAATACTAATAAAGTTCATATATCCCAGTAATTGCAGTTCAAGTCCCTGGAGTAATAGTAGTAGTAGTTTTGACAGAAATATTTGAGAAGTTATTGTAGACAACCTCGTATTTTTCAGTAGGCGTAATTAAGGACATTTTTTTTTTTCTCCGTCCCGTGGAGTAGGGAAAATATAGTAATCCACCAGCTGTAATAATCACATAACCACATTTCAGTAGAATTGTAGTGAAGATAAGGTATAATATATTAGATAGTATCTTGCCAGTTATTTTCGTGTTTTTCTTCGTGTACGGCAATCCTTGTGATACTTAAGCATTTAACCAAACGCAGTATAGTGTAGTGTAGATACATTGTAGTATAGATACAGTACGGTACATTTAGATAGTGCCGTATTTTGCCTACTATATTCGTGTGTTATCTTTCGTGTGTATCTATTAGACCCTAATACTAATAATAATTTGTCTAAGCATTTAGCTTCGTTGGTAATCTTTGAGTACAGTAGTTCTTGCAAATTTCATTTCTGTTCTGCTTAGTAGTGACATACGGTACGGTACCGGTATCGTAATTAGGATACGTCTGAAAGTAGTTTAAAAATTACTGTAGTGTACTGTACAGTAGTATACGAGTAATATCCTATTAGAATTTAGTGTGCTTATTTTATTATTGTAAAATATTTGTGTAGTACTGGTGTAGTAGAGGTATCCGTAGAAACTCTTACTAAAATATCGTTGAAATTAGGATAGGCTTAATTGCAGTTTGGAATTGTGTAGTTCTTGTGTATTACTTTCGATATTCAGTAATTAACAGCAGTTTTTATCCTGTTAGGGGTTGTAGGATAAAAAAAAAAATAGAGCACGACTAAGTAGTATTGTAGTGTAGTCGTATATTAATTACCTTATTGTTGTGTACTATCCCAGACAATATATCCCTCCGTTCATTTATTTTTTTGCAAATAAGTTACTTCATTTTTCTAATTTATAATTTTTCCCCCGTAAAGAATGGCTAAGGAGCGCGAGTGTACTTATTGTGGGTGTGGTGAGGCATTCAGGGGTATGAGGGAGGAGTTGGAAAGTTTGAGGGAGATAATTAGGATTCTCACAGAAGACAGGAAGGAAGATAGGACTCCCTCAAACAATGTACAGGTTACAGTAGGTGTACAAGAGGGAGGGGAAGGAAAGGGAGGAGTTGTAGAAGACAGGTGGTCTAATGTTCTAAGGGGAAGGAGATTGCAGGCCAAGGGCTCTATTCAGGATCAGAATTCAGGACAGGTGTCTGTGCGAAATCGGTACGAGTCACTTCAGGTAGAACAACAGAGGGAAGATGAGGGACCGGGAACTGTTGCTGAGATGCATGGAAGTAGGAGGAAGGGAAAAGGTAGGAAAGGGAAATGTAGAGTAGAGGATAGGAAAAGACAGGTGGAACAGGGTCATGGGAAGGAGAAAAGGGAGGAGGAAGTAGCTTCTGCAGCTATCAGAAAAGATAGGGCTGACCAGTAGGGGAGGGGATCAAATGAGGTGGGTAGGGTTGAGGCTCTGGTCATGGGGGATTCCATCGTTAGACACGTGGGGAAAGTGTGTGGAGGAAAGGGAACCAGGGTAGAATGTTATCCAGGAATTAGGTTGAGGCAGATGTTGAGGAAAGTAGAAGAGAGGGAGGAGGGGAAGGAGAAGGTGGTAGTGTTTCACGTTGGTACCAACAACGTAAGGCAAGCTGATATAAGTACCAACATAGTTGGAGATGTGTGGGATCTGGTAAATGCAGCATGGGTGAAGTTTAAGAAAGCAGAGATTGTTATTAGTGGAATACTGTGTAGGAGGGATACTGACTGGAGGGTGATTGGGGATTTAAATGAGACTATGGAGTGGGTATGCGGGAAACTGGGAGTGAAATTTCTAGATCCTAATGGGTGGGTAGGAGATAGGGATCTGCGCTCGGATGGCCTTCATTTAAACCGCAGTGGTACGTATAAGTTAGGAAATTTGTTTGGAAGGGTAATAGGGAGGTACATTCAGGGAAACGGGATGGCCTAGGGAGCGGTGATAAGGGAACAGGGAACTGGAAATCAAGTAGGGATGACATAAAATTGTTAGTGCTGAACTGTAGAAGTATTGTAAAGAAAGGAATAGAATTAAGTAATTTAATAGATATATATTTACCAGATATTGTAATAGGAGTTGAATCATGGCTGAGAAATGATATAATGGATGCAGAAATTTTCTCACGGCACTGGAGTGTGTATCGTAGAGACAGGATAGGAAAGGTGGGAGGGGGAGTTTTCATTCTGGTGAAAGAAGAATTTGTAAGCTACGAGAAAGTTAAAGATGAGACACATGAAATTCTAGGTGTAAGGCTCATTTCTAAAGATAATAGGCAACTTGATATATTTGGAGTGTACAGATCGGGAAAGGGTAGCACTGATGCGGATTCGGAATTATTTGATAGGATAGTCAGCTATGTGGGAAACGACATGGAAAGAAATGTGATTGTAGCGGGAGATCTGAATTTGCCAGATGTCAATTGGGAAGGAAATGCGAACGACAGGAAGCATGACCAACAAATGGCAAATAAGTTAATATGGGAAGGACAGCTGATTCAGAAAGTGATGGAACCAACCAGAGGGAAAAATATCCTGGATGTGGTGCTGATAAAACCAGATGAGCTCTATAGGGAAACTGAAGTAATAGATGGTATTAGTGATCATGAAGCTGTTTTTGTGGTAGTTAAAAATAAATGCGATAGAAAGGAAGGTCTTAAAAGTAGGACTGTTAGGCAGTACCATATGGCTGATAAAGCAGGTATGAGGCAGTTTCTAAAAAGTAACTATGATCGGTGGAAAACGGTAAATAAAAATGTAAACAGACTCTGGGATGGGTTTAAAGAAATTGTTGAGGAATGCGAAAACAGGTTTGTACCTTTAAGGGTGATAAGGAATGGTAAAGACCCACCTTATTATAATAGAGAAATAAAGAGACTAAAAAGGAGGTGCAGACTGGAAAGAAATAGAGTTAGAAATGGCTGTGGAAGTAAGGAGAAATTGAAGGAACTTACTAGAAAATTGAATCTAGCAAAGAAGACAGCTAAGGATAACATGATGGCAAGCATAACTGGCAGTCATACAAATTTTAGTGAAAAATGGAAAGGTATGTATAGGTATTTTAAGGCAGAAACAGGTTCCAAGAAGGACATTCCAGGAATAATTAATGAACAAGGGGAGTGTGTATGTGAGGATCTTCAAAAGGCAGAAGTATTCAGTCAGCAGTATGTAAAGATTGTTGGTTACAAGGATAATGTCGAGATAGAGGAAGAGACTAAGGCCAAAGAAGAAATAAAATTTGCATATGATAACAATGACATTTACAATAAGATACAAAAGTTGAAAAATAGAAAAGCGGCTGGAATTGACCAGATTTCTGGGGATATACTAAAGACAATGGGTTGGAATGTAGTACCATATCTGAAGTACCTATTTGATTATTGTTTGGTCGAAGGAGCTATACCAGATGAATGGAGAGTTGCTATAGTAGCCCCTGTGTATAAAGGAAAGGGTGATAGACATAAAGCTGAAAATTACAGGCCAGTAAGTTTGACATGCATTGTATGTAAGCTTTGGGAAGGCATTCTTTCTGATTATATTAGACATGTTTGTGAAATTAATAACTTGTTCGATAGAAGGCAATTTGGTTTTAGGAAAGGTTATTCCACTGAAGCTCAACTTGTAGGATTCCAGCAAGGTATAGCAGATATCTTGGATTCTGGAGGTCAAATGGACTGTATCGCGATTGACATGTCTAAAGCATTTGATAGGGTGGATCATGGGAGACTACTGGCAAAAATGAGTGCAATTGGACTAGACAAAAGAGTGACTGAATGGGTTGCTATATTTCTAGAAAATAGATCTCAGAGAGTTAGAGTAGGTGAAGCTTTGTCTGACCCTGTAATAGTTGAGAGGGGAGTTCCTCAGGGCAGTGTTATCGGACCTTTATGTTTTCTTATATATATAAATGATATGAGTAAAGGAGTGGAATCGGAGGTAAGGCTTTTTGCGGATGATGTTATTCTCTATAGAGTGATAAATAAGTTACAAGATTGTGAGCAACTGCAACGTGACCTCGAAAATGTTGTGAGATGGACAGCAGGCAATGGTATGTTGATAAACGGGGCTAAAAGTCAGGTTGTGAGTTTCACAAATAGGAAAAGTCCTCTCAGTTTTAATTACTGCATTGATGGGGTGAAAGTTCCTTTTGGTGATCATTGTAAGTATCTAGGTGTTAATATAAGGAAAGATCTTCACTGGGGTAATCACATAAATGGGATTGTAAATAAAGGGTACCGATCTCTACACATGGTTATGAGGGTGTTTAGGGGTTGTAGTAAGGATGTAAAGGAGAGTGCATATAAGTCTCTGGTAAGACCCCAACTAGAGTATGGTTCCAGTGTATGGGACCCTCACCAGGATTACCTGATTCAAGAACTGGAAAAAATCCAAAGAAAAGCAGCTCGATTTGTTCTGGGTGATTTCCGACAAAAGAGTAGCGTTACAAAAATGTTGCAATGTTTGGGTTGGGAAGAATTGAGAGAAAGAAGAAGAGCTGCTCGACTAAGTGGTATGTTCCGAGCTGTCAGCGGAGAGATGGCGTGGAATGACATTAGTAGACGAATAGGTTTGAATGGCGTTTATAAAAGTAGGAAAGATCACAATATGAAGATAAAGTTGGAATTCAAGAGGACAAACTGGGGCAAATATTCATTTATAGGAAGGGGAGTTAGGGATTGGAATAACTTACCAAGGGAGATGTTCAATAAATTTCCAATTTCTTTGAAATCATTTCGGAAAAAGCTAGGAAAGCAACAGATAGGGAATCTGCCACCTGGGCGACTGCCCTAAATGCAGATCAGTATTGATTGTGTATAATATTTAGCAATATAAAACAGCTGAAGATGTTCTAAAAAGGAATGAAACATGTACTATGTATGATTAATTGATTTGCTTAAATGCAAATATAAGTATCAAAAAAGGTGGAAGATTTTTTATTGTTATTAAGGCTTTGTAAAGATCTCAATTTACCAAATGTCAATTGAGAAGGTAATCCGAGCGACAGGAAGTATGACCAACAAATGACAAATAAGCTCATATGGGAAAGACAGCTGATTCAGAAAGTGATGGAACCAACTAGAGGGAAAAATATCCTGGACGTGGTGCTGGTAACACCAGATGAGCTTTATAGAGAAACCGAAGTAATAGATGGCATTAATAATCATGAAGCTGCTTTTGTCAAAGTTAAAAAATAAATATGATAGAAAGGGAGGTCTTAAGAGTACGACTATTAAGCAGTACCAAATGGCTGATAAAGCAGGCATAAAAGAGTTTTGAAACATTTGAAAACGGTAAATAAAAATGTAAACAGACTCTGAGATGGGTTTAAAGCAATTGTTCAAGAATGTGAATACAGGTTTGTACCTTTAAAGGTGGTAAGGAATGGTAAAGACCCACCTTATTATAATAGAGAAATAAAGAGACTGAGAAGGAGGTGCAGACTGGAAAGAAATAGAGTTTGAAATGGCTATGGATGTAAGGAGAAATTGAAGGAACTTACTAGGAAATTGAATCTAGCAAAGAAGGCATCTAAGGATAACATGATGGCAATCATAATTGGCAGTCAAACAAATTTTAGTAAAAATTGGATGGGTATGTATAGGTACTTTAAGGCAGAAACAGGTTCCAAGAAAGACATTACAGGAATCATTAATGAACAAGGGGAGTGTGTGTATGTGAGGGTCTCAGAAGTATTCAGTCAGCAATATGTAAAGATTGTTGTTTACAAGGTTAATGTTCAGACAGGGGAGTTGACTAATGCTAAAGAAATATTAAAATTTACATATGATAACAATGACACTGAAAATAAGATACTAAAGTTGAAAAGTAGAAAAGCGGCTGGAATTGATAAGATTTCAGGGAATATACTAAAGACAATGGGTTGGGATATAGTACCATATCTTAAGTACTTACTTGATCATTGTTTGCATGAAGGAGCTATACAAAATGAATGGAGAGTTGCAACAGTAGCTTCTGTGTATACAGGAAAGTGTGATAGACATAAAACTGAAAATTACAGGCCAGTAAGTTTGACATGCATTGCATGTAAGCTTTGGGAAGGCATTCTTTTTGATTTAAAGCAACTGTTGAGGAATGTGAAAACAGGTTTGTACATTTAAGGGTGGTAAGGAATGGTAAAGACCCACCTTATTATAATAGATAAATAAAGAGACTAAGAAGGAGGTGCAAATTGGAAAGAAATAGAGTTAGAAATGGCTGTGGAATTAAGGAGAAATTGAAGGAACTTAATAGGAAAATTGAATCTAGCAAAGAAGTCAGCTAGGGATAACATGATGGCAAGCATCATTGGCATTCATAGAAATTTTAGAGAAAAATGGAAGGGTATGTATAGGAACTTTAAGGCAGAAAGAGGTTCCAAGAAGGACATTCCAGGAATCATTAATGAACACCTGAATACCTGAAGATTGGCAACAAGGAAGCATTGTACCACTGTTGAAAAAAGGAAATAGGAAGAAATGTGAAAATTATAGAAGTATAACCCTATTATCACATGGGCTAAAAAAAAATGGAGAAACTCATAGACTGAGGGATATAATAGAAACACAGTTAGAGGAAGAACAATATGGCTTTAGACCAATTAGATCAACAACAGACTTGATATTTACAGTGCGAACGATAATGGAATAACATCTGGAAAGGAGCCAGGATATCATATTCATATTTTTGGATTTGGATAAAGCTTACGATACAGTTAAGAGAAAACATGTATGGGAATGCCTATTGAAAAGGAATGTACTAAGATCATTAATTAACAAGATAAAAATGTTGTGTCATGAGAGTAAAAGCAGTGTACAAGTGGGGAGTGGTGACTCTGAAACATTTTGAGGTCTCAAGCAAGAAAGTGCACTGTCGCCATTATTGTTTACTATATTGATGGATGAAATCATAAAACGTGTAAAACAGAGTATCCGTAGTGATGAAGTGAATGCTTTGGTATTTGCAGATGATGGGGTGATTTGGGGAAAGGGAGAAAAGGAAGTACAAAGGAGATTGGACATTTGGAATGAAAATCTGAAGGAGTTTGGAATAGTAATTAGTAAAAAGAAAACTGTAGTCATGCACTGTGGAAAAGAGAAGCCAAGTGAACATAGACAGAGAACGGTTAGAGAATGTAGAATAGTTTACATATCTGGGTAGCATTATTAATGGAAGTAATGAAATCAACCCTGAAATTAATAACAGACTAAGTAAAGGTACAACATTTTATCAAGTCAGAGAGCTTTTATAGGATGACAAAGTACCCAAGAGAACGAAATTAACATAATATAAACAGTACTTCATACCAATTGTAACATATGGACTAGAAACGCTGGTAACTAATAAGAGACAAGATAGTAAGATCCAAGCAGCAGAAATGACATTTTTAAGAACATTGGTTAAAAACACAAGAAGAGATAGAATTCAAAATATTAAAATCAGAGAAGAGCTAAATATAGAACCGTTAGTACAGAACATACAGAAAGCAAGACTGAGATGGTTCGGATATGTAAAAAGAATGGAAATAGAAAGGGTAGCAAGAAGGGAATTGGAAAGAGAAGTTAAGGGAAACAGACCAGTTGGCAGACCGAGAAGAAGATGGATGGATCAGATTCAGAAAGACATTAGAGAAGCTGGATTGGATGTGGCGGAAGTAATGGAGCAGGAAAAGTGGAAGGACAGAAAGGAGTGGAGGAGGCTTGTTAACCACACCCGAGTGACTGGAGCAGGACATTGATGATGATGATGATGATGATGATGATGATGATGATGACGATGATGATTAATGAACAAGGGGAGTGTGTATGTGAAGGTCTTCAAAAGGCAGAAGTATTCAGTCAGCAGTATGTAAAGATTGTTGGTTACAGGGATAATAAGTATTAAAATTTACAAATGATAACAGTGACATTACTACTTATTATAATTTGGGTCCACCTTATTCAATACATAAAAATTGCTGCGTAGATTTAATTACAACATATATTTCAATCAGTACTAGTTTCGACACACCTCTGCATCATCATCAGCTGATAGAAGTTTGTAGAAAAATTGACAATAATATAAGTTTATCAACATCAAATTGATCACCATTTAAAACCAAATTAACGACATGAAACAGTGTTAAAATATACTGTCTCTAATATCATATTTTCTACAAGTCCAAGACTTGTGAGTCTTATGCTATAAACTGATAAAAACATATGCAAACCAGTCAGCTCACTTATGATATAAAGTGGATTTAAAAGAACAACAAATTAAAATAGAATAGCCTTGAAGCAGCATGTGCTTAATTTATCGCACTTCTGAAAACTTGACTTAAACATAGCAGAAATAATTCAATATAGTAAGTTGTAATCTTGGTTCAATACAGACAAAGATTGAAGTTTAATAATTTAACAGTGGCATTAACAATAAGATACAAAATTTGAAAAGTAGAAAAGAGGCTGGAATTGATACGATTTCTGGGGATATGCTAAAGGCAATGTGTTGGGATATAGTAACATATCTGAAGTACTTATTTGACTATTGTTTGCATGAATGAGCTATACCAAATGAATGGAGAGTTGCTATAGTAGCCTATGTATATAAGGGAAAGGGTGATAGACATAAAGCTGAAAATTACAGGCCAGTAAGTTTCACATGCATTGCATGTAGGCTTTGGGAAGGCATACTTTCTGATTTAAAGCAATTGTTGGGGATTGTGAAAACAGGTTTGTACCTTTAAGGTGATAAGGAATGGTAAAGAGAAATAAAGAGACTAAGAAGGAGATGCACATTGGAAAGAAATAGAGTTAGAAATGGGTGTTGAAGTAAGGAGAAATTGAAGGAACATCCTAAGAAACTGAATCTAGCAAAGAAGGCAGCTAAGGATAAGCTAAGGAAATTAATAACTGGTTTGATAGAAGGGAGTTCAGGTTTAGGAAAGTTTATTCTACTGAAGCTCAACTTGTAGGATTCCAGCAAGAATAGCAGATATCCTGGATTCAGGAGGTCAAATGGACTGTATCGCGATTGACCTGTCTAAGGCATTTGATAGGGTGGATCATGGGAGATTACTGGCAAAAATGAGTGCAATTGGACTAGACAAAATAGTGACTGAATGAGTTGCTATATTTCTAGAAAATAGATGTCAGAGAATTTGAGTAGGCGAAGCTTTATCAGACCATGAAATAATTAAGAGGGGAATTCCTCAAGGCAGTATTATTGGACCTTTATATTTTCTTATATATATAAATGATTTGAGTAAAGGAGTGGAATCAGAGGTAAGGCCTTTTGCGGATGATGTTATTCTGTATAGAGTAATAAATAAGTTACTAGATTGTGAGCAACTGCACCGTGACCTTGATAATGTTGTGAGATAGACAGCAGGCAATGGTATGGTGATAAACAGGATTAAAAGTCAGGTTGTGAGTTTCACAAAAAAGAAAAGTACTCTGTTTTAATTACTGCGTTAATGGGGTGAAAGTTCCTTTTGGGGATCATTGTAAGTATCTAGGTGTTAATATAAGGAAAGATCTTCATTGGGGTAATCACATAAATGGGATTTTAAATAAAGGAAACAGATCTCTGCACATGGTTTTGAGGGTGTTCAGGGGTTGTAGTAAGAATCTAAAGGAGAGGGCATATAAGATTTTTGTAAGACCTCAACTAGAGTATGGTTCCAGTGTATGGGACCCTCACCAGGATTACTTGATTCAAGAACTGGAAAAAATCCAAAGAAAAGCAGCTCGATATATTCTGGGTGATTTTCAACAAAAGAGTAGCGTTACAAAAATGTAGCAAAGTTTGGGCTGGGAAGACTTGGGAGAAAGAAGACGACCCGCTCGACTAAGTGGTATGTAATACCAATATACAGCAGAAATCCGCTATAGCGAGTACGTCATATAACGAGAACTTCGATATAGCAACGACTTTTTTCTGTCCCTTCAAAATTCCTATATTAAACTGTGTATCGTCCTTCGGTTACCGCGACAGCGCTATCACTGACGCATCCGTTATTACGAGCTATTAAGCGCGTGCGATTTTTTCCGTAAGCGATGCTTATGCACCCCAGCGATGATATTGCATACGATCGATTACCGTCGGCATCGTTTCCTCGCTATGTGCACTAGAGTGTTCTCTCGTCGACATTCGAAGGCGATGTCGTAGTCGAATAGTAATACCTGTCGACTGCTGTTCCGTAAAGAAATTTCGAAATGAAAGAGAACATATTTTCGTAATAAATGCGTACCGGTAAGTAAACGGTTGTTAACTCGTTAAAAATTAAGGCTGACTAAACGACCGCTTAATTTTGAGGCTAAATACTCAATTAAGTAAGAAAGGGATACACCTCGAGATATGGCAGAATGCTTAATTTGGATTTCGGAGGTTAGTTTAGATTTTATCGCGTCTGGTTAAATTACAGAACGGCTATAATGAAAATGTATATCGAGAAGGTTATCATTTCTCTACTGGCGCTTGAAGTGTGTTTTCATCATACGTATAGTACGGTTAAGTTAGGATAGGTGCCGCTGTTTGAATAAGAAAACTGAAACGTTTGCGACAAAATGCGATCGATCTTCTTCGGTATCGTACGGTATAGTTTTCTCACTTTGTGCATTTGCGAGTTCTCTCGTCGACATTCAAAGGCGATGTTGGAGTTGATTAGTACCCGGTACCTAATACCCGTCGACTGCTGTTCTCTAAAGAAAATTCGAAATGAAAGAGGGTAACACGTTTCGTAATAAATGCGTAAATAACGTGGCCGATAGCAGTTGTTAACTCGTTAAAAATAAAGACTGAATTAAACGATATCTTAATTTTAATGTTATATACGGAAATTAAGTAAGAATGTGATACATCTCAAGATATGGCAGAGTACATCACTGATTTCAGAGGATATTTTATATCTTCTCGCATCTAGTTAAATTTCGGAAAGGCTATTTAAATGTAAATTTTTCGCGAGGAGGTTATCATTTCTCTACTTGCGTTTGAAATATGTTTTCATGATACATATACGGTAAGGTAACACCGTTTGAAGAAGAGAACTGAAGTGTTTGCCACAGAAACCTCTGGAGTGATACCGTACTTTTTTCTCAGAATCTCATGTCTCTTGCATTCGCGCCCTAACAGTAAGTTAATGGATACCACTGGCAACTACCGCGGTAACCACGCTACTTAATTTCACACGCGCACAAAACTCGTTGACAATAAGCGACCGCCTCCTTACTATAGCCTACATCGCCAGTGAAGTTACACACAGGACCGCAGGAAATAGTGAAGAGAGTATGGCGTTCTATTAGCCTTTACAAAAACGTTTCTCAAATCTGCAGAATGACATCAAAACATGCGAGCCTTCGAATTCTTAGAAAGGCCATGGCTACTCAGTGGCAGAGTTATGACGCGTCTATTGTACTTGACGCTTAGCAAAATTAAGTCTTATAGACAGCAGGAATATTTTCGGCATAGGCCTAACTAAAGTCAATATTTGGCGTTAGCGTGAAGACAAAGAGCGGAATAGCCATACCGTGGCGCAATAAACTCGTTCGTTGACTTTCGACGTCCGCGATTAGGCCTATACATCGCTAGCCGCTGAAGTTGGCCGAACCCGGCAGCGAGACGTGCATGTAGCGGTAGCCGGTTACATCTGATGCTGAGTAAAAGTAACAGTTTCACAGACAGCAAGAATAATTTCCTGATGGATCGTCGTAATGTACAGACGCATGGAATAGGTACTGCCGGCAAATTTTCAACGGGTTCTCTTCGGTATTATGATACCAATTTTAAATTAATGGCCCTTAAACCCGCGGAAATAAAGAATAATTGTGCAGCCGCAAAAAAATTGGCATGACGAAAGTTAATGTTCGGCGTCTAAAAATGCGTAGGTCTATTGTACAACAAAGGCATTCATATGATTTTACAAAGTACTTTTTGAGTCTGATTTAAATTTTTTGAAGGAAAAAGTGGGGTTCATCTTGGATTCGGAGAAATACAGTACTCTATTTTTTTCAGAATGAAATTAAACATACACTTTCACGTAGTATCGGATTTCGAAAAATAACAAACAAGTAAACCGTAGTGTGGACAACCTCTGCGGAAACAAACTGATTGCCGTTTCATACCAATTTTAATTTGCATGGGGGTTTTTTCGACTTTTATACAAAAATCGGATATAACGACAATCTGATATAGCGAGTAAATTTTCCGACGTTATGAATTCTCGCTATAACGGACTTCTACTGTAGTTTGTCCGTTATTGGAAATTATAAATTTTCCAGCTAACTCATTCCTGGTTGCCAGCGTTTCGCCCCAGTGTGCTAAGTTGGGCTCATCAGTTGGTAAATAGCACACGTACCAAGATGCATGGCTCGTGCATATCGTGGAGGCCACTGCGTAGGCTACATGGAGCCACCTGCAGTGCCAATGCACTATGAGAGACTTTGTCTCATTTTCAAAAACTGATGCCTGTCTGACCATCAGATGATAAAGATGTTAATTCCCATAGGTAACCTGAAATATTTGTTCCGAATGAGTAAATTTATAATACCAATATAGTTGGTCTGTTATTGGACATTATAAATTTACCAACTGATGAGCCCAACTTAGCACACTGATGTGAAATGCTTGCAACCAGGAATGAGTTAGCTGGAAAATTTGTCCAATAATGGACACTCTATATTGGTATTATAAATTTACTCATTCGGAATAAATATTTGAGGTTTCCTATGGGAATCAGCATCTTTATCATCTGATGGTCAGGCAGGCATCAATTTTTGAAAATGAGACAAAGTCTCTCATAGTGTATTAGCAGTGCCGGTGGCTCCATTTCTGAATCAATGTTCAACGGACCAACTATATTGGTATTATAAATTTACTCATTTGGAACAAATATTTCAGATTTCCAATGGGAATCGAAATCTTTATAATCTGATGGTCAGGCAGGCATCAATTTTTGAAAATGAGACAAAGTCTCTCATAGTGCATTGGCACTGCCAGTGGCTCTATGTAGCCTAAGCAGTGGCCTCCACGGTATGCACTAGCCATGCGTCTTGGTAGGTGTGCTATTTACCAATTGATGAGCCCAACTTAGCTCAGTGGGGCAAAACGCTGGCAACCAGGAATGAGTTAGCTGGAAAATTTATCCAAACTATATTGGTATTATTAATTTACTCATTCGGAACAAATATTTCAGGTTTCCTATGGGAATCAACATCTTTATCCTAAGTGGTATCTTCCGAGCTGTCAGCGGAGAGATGGCATGGAATGACATTAGTAGACGAATAAGTTTGAGTGGTGTCTTTAAAAGTAGTAAAGATCACAATATGAAAATAAATTTGGAATTCAAGAGGACATATTGGGGCAAATATTTGTTTATAGCAAGGGGAGTTAGAAATTGGTATAACTTACCAAGTGAGATGTTCAATAAATTTCCAATTTCTTTGAAATCATTTAAGAAAAGACTAGGAAAACAACATATAGGGAATTTGCCATCTGGGCGACTGCCCTAAATGCAGATCAGTATTGACTGATTGATAACTGGTCAAATAGATGTGTTAGATCTTAGGGTATGATACATGGATGACACATATGTAATAGTGGATCAAGGATGCAATAATAGCAGTAACATTTTGAACACTTTAAATAACTTAGATTCTAAAATTAAATTCACTCTTGAGAATGAAGAAGAGGGATCATTTATGTTTTTTAGATATCATCACGAAACGGGAAAAGAGCGGTTTTTCTTTCAAGATACACAGAATATCTACCTTTTCATTAACTACAATTAAAAATAGTTTGATACATCCAAAGGCGCAAAAGAGATCAGCATATTATAGCTATATTAACAGAGCCTTTAACATACCTCTTTCAAAATCCGAGTGTCAAAAAGAACTTCTATTCATCCGGAAACAGGCCCAGTTTTAATATAAGCATCATAAATCAGATAATTAGGATATTTACAAACAGTAATCAAACATGTTAACAGAAAAAAAAAAAGACAGATATGTTAAGTTTACGTATAATAAAGCAAAAATCTATGCTTGAACAATTTTCTTTAAGTAACACAATTATAAAACCGCATTTTCCATTAATAAATAATACGAAGCATAGATTTTTTAATCAGATTATTGTTAACATTTCAAGGAAGGATAGGTATTTGGACTCCGGGATATATGTTCACAATGCAATGCGAGATGTGTGGGGCAATCTAATCGCAATTTTGTGATAAGATATCAGGAGCATGACAAGCCATAGATTCACAAACACTCACTATCGTAAACAAAATGAACAAAGGTGGATTAATGAATACCTTGGAGGACACTCACATCCACCTGGATCAATAAGGATAGTAATTTTAATGATGTAATTGAATATAAGAATCCTCTCTTTGAATGTATGTTAATTTATTTGAAATTGTTAGGTAGAACATGTTATAATCCAGTGAATAGCAGAAACAAGATTAAGCCTCCAAATCTCCAAGTCATTTCCCGTTCTTCCCACAGAGCAGTAACAGATAGCAAGGTAGCCAAGGGCACGCCTTCTCCCAGACAGTCTTTCTACCTCCCCTCACTAATGGGCAGGCCCCAACAAGTTTGCACCATTACTTTACAAGATGCAAAATCGTATCTACGACAGTGAGACTGCTCCAAGGCCAGCAATAATTCACGACTCCTTATTAATGAGGTGAGTCAATATTTGTTTAGACACAAACTCATCTTACATAAACGATCAGCAGTTAAATATTCACATTCCTATATTCTCCTTTCGATTGCAATCTTTCAACTTTACAATGACCACTGCAGGATGTCCCTTGTTAACAGCATTAACAATTTATTTTTATGTTACATACAGAAACACCACAAGTCACTCACTTTAAGGATTTATTCAAGATATTCTCAACAACACAGAGCAGCAAGAAAATATATATAACACTTCGATATGTAGTAATTATGGAACATAAGTTTTTTGTACAAAGAACTTTTTGATGAACATTATGACAAACTGTGACAGTTTTTTATAAATAAAAGCATTTAAAGTCAGTAAATACTAACACGATTAATTCTCCCACAACCAATCCCCTCCCTTTCTGCTGATTACATCATTACCTGAATAACTAGTGAAGGGATTTTAATATTTCCAAAAATATAGCTATTTTCACACAAATAGGTCAATATAATGTATTTGGGAACATGAAATTAAGCAAATTAAACACAATTCGTTGCACCTTTTTTTTTGAGAATACTTTACTACATTTTGCCATCTTTACACTTCTATTTCATGCCTTTCCCTCATGTTTATCAGCATTTTTTTTAATTAGACAGATTTTTTTCTCTTCTTGAAGAGATTTTAAAAATTTTGTTTGATCAGAAATCAACAATAGTCAATAAATATTAAAATATCATTTCTGGAAACCATCAGTAATTCATGTCCCAGCAACAATGGTCAACCTCAGCAAGAATGGCCAACCTGCAGCTGTGAAATCAAATTAAAATTTCAACAATGATGATGAAACAGTTTAAACTAAGTTCATTTGTACTGACATGAATTTAACAGCTCCATCTGTCGACTGTGTACTCTCTTGTTGGCTGTGTTAGTGTTTTACCAGTCCAGACTATAATGTCTTTTTCACAATACAAAATCATGTCGAAGGTTAAGAAGGAGAAGTTGCATGCTCTTTCAGAAGAATTCTAGATGCAATTTATCAAAACTGATGGCATCATTCTTCGATGTGCCTTCTGCGAAGTAGATATTGCAATCGATGACATGCATCAAAGAAACAGAATAAACCAGCGCATACAGTACAGCAAACATGTGAAGAACACTGACCTTTCCAAGCCGAAACCTAAGAAAACTACTCTGATACATGCCTTCGTTTCAGGATCTGAAAAACAGCTGTCACTGCACGAGTTCAATGCGGAGCTTGCCATAGCATTAATCCAGTTGAGAATTCCAGTCCACAAGGTATACAATCCTGCATTCAAATCATTCCTTGAGAAGTACATGCAAAGGTCAATACCAAATGAGAGCACTCTGAGAAAAAATTACATACATTCAATTTATGAGAACGTCTTCAAGAAAATAAAAGAGGTAGGCGGCAAACAGGGAAGTGCGATTCGTTTAAGAGGAAACTACTGATGAGCTACAAAGATATATTTTGAATAAATTTCTATCATCTGGTGAATGGGTGAAACCTATGCTTTTTAAAATGTTTCAAATGCACAATAATGCAATCATTCAACGACTCGTGTATTAGCCTTTGGCCAGTGGGCATAGGTTATGAAAAAGTCAGACTTGTGGTGACTGATCAAGCACGCTATATGCTTTCGGCCTTCCAACAACTGGAGGGCAGGTACCCCAACCTCAGCCATGTGACATGTATTGCATAATATGGACTAAACCGTGTTTACAAAGTATCGGGGAGAATTATAACAGGGTTAATGTCTTCATTGCTGCTTTGAAGAAGTTTCTCATAAAGGCTCCCAGTTGTTAAGTTTTGTACCAAGAAGTGACTGAGATCCACCTTCCACAGTTTTGTCGCCATAAGGTGGAGAACTTGGATAAGATGCGCAGTTTTCTTTTGTGAAAACACTGATAAAATCAAATGCTTCACACATGCCCTAGACTCAACAGATGCAGCAACCATCAACTAAGCCTAACAATTACTCAATAACAACAAAGATCTAGAGTTGGAACTATTTGCAGTGCATGGCTACAAGTATTTGCCTGTGTGATTCAGAGTTTGGAAGAAAGGGGTACGAAGGAGGAGGAACAGTGGAAGAAGTTGATGAGTGTTAGCGACAACCTTGATGGATTTGCTAAAGACAAATTTGAATTTAATTTGAAGAAAAATCCAGATGTGGAAACCTTTGCAACTTTGACTGAACATCCTTTACAAGTGCTCCATTAGTTTCTGTAGATGTTGAGTGGAGTTTCTCTAGATAGGCTATAAGGAAATACTCAGCTCAAAGCGCCAGCGACTTACTGTCAAAAGCATTGAAATGTTATGTGTAATCCAATATGACAAGCTTATTAATTATTATAACACAGCAAATGAGATAATGAAAGGTCACGTACCAAGTTTAAACATTAATAAAGTGAATTCAACAACACCTTTTTGTATGTATT
Organism: Anabrus simplex; assembly: GCF_040414725.1. NCBI lineage: Eukaryota > Metazoa > Arthropoda > Insecta > Orthoptera > Tettigoniidae > Anabrus > Anabrus simplex. The sequence continues at coordinate 806,743,166 of NC_090266.1, forward strand.
TTCAGAACCTTTTCTCCCCGTTTTCTGACCATTCTTTCCACCTTAAAATCCTTTCCCTATTAATAACCAATAGTTTTTAAGTTTCTTGCATGTTTTTAGAAAATTTTAGAAAAGCTATGTACTAGTACACTTTTACTCTTTTCACCTAAGCAAGGACACTTATAGCTGAAGATGTTAGTATAAAAATGAAACATTTATTAACTGAAGAAATTGCTTAAGGCAATAAATTTATAGTATTGATAAGGTAGAATAAATATTTAATTTTAATTCATCAAAAGGAAACATGACAAAAGTATTTGATGTCAGTACATCAGCCCACATTTGCACGTAAATATTTTCATTGCAGACAATGTAACATATCTGTAGTTCTAGTCCAATGTTAAATAAGAGTTCTTATGTAAATTATTTACAAAGTAATTTTTTCTTCCGTTTTTGCTAATGGTGAAATGTTGCATTAACTCAGATAGATTTTCAGTTCACAAGAAATCGGCTTCATTTCCCGTATCAAATCCTATTCACAATGAATCAATAACAGTAAATTTCCACCTTTTTGATGCTTATATTTGCATTAAGCAAATCAATCAATCAATCAATCAATCAATCACTCAATCAATCAATCAATCAATCAATCAATCAATCAATCAATCAATCAATCAATCAATCAATCAAATGCAGTACATGTTTCATTCCATTTGGAACATCTTCAGCTGTATTACAACACTTAGGTGAAATTACAAAGTATTTATCTTGTTAAGAACATCTTAATAAGTACCTTGTTTTACTTAAAATATATGTGAATTTAAAAAAAATGACGGAAGGCTGCATCAGCCGTCGCTCCTCCAGGATACAGTAGATTTTTTCAACAACAAGATTTCAGGGAAGCTCTTTTAATAATAGGGGCTGCCTGGCTGAGGCGGTAAAGGCGTGCTCGGCTCGCCCGGAAGGACGTGGGTTCGATTCCCCGTCAGGAAGTCGTAAAATTTAAGAAACGAGATTTCCACTTCCGGAGGAGCAAATGGCCCTGAGGTTCACTCAGCCTACACCAAAAATGAGTACCAGGTTAATTCCTGGGGGCAAAGGCGGCTGGGCGTAGAGTTAACCACTCTACCCCATCAAGTGCTGAGGTTACGGATAGTGGAGGCCTTTACCTTCCTCTCCTCCAAGGGCCTTCATGGCCTGTACGGAGGTGACTTTGCTTTTTGCTTTTAATAATAGTAAGACAGCAATCAGCTTCAGGGATCCTGAATTAATTGAATTCAAGAGACAATTTTATAAAATTAAAAACAAACAACATTCGCCTTGGAAGGAGCAAATGAAGAGAACATCCTTGTAAAATATAGAACAGTGACAACGGGAAGTTATTTTTCAAAAACATTTTATTAGTAGACAAGCAGAATATCATATATCATAGTGAAAAGTGCTGGAAACAAAAAGTTTTTTTTATAACATCTGTTGCAATGAATAGAAATAGTTTTAAATAGGCTAAAATAAGTAAGTCCATTTCCCTCCCATTTCACCACCCCATTCAAGCATCACCACTGATTTTAATTTATTTCCATTTTTTAAAATTCAGATTTAAATTTTAAGTAAAACAAGGTACTTATTAAGATGTTCTTAAGAAGATAAATACTTTGTAATTTCACCTAAGCATTGTAATACAGCTGAAGATGTTCCAAAATGGAATGAAACATGTACTGTATATGACTGATTGATTGATTGATTGATTGATTGATTGATTGATTATCAAAAAGGTGGAAATTTACTGTTATTGCTTCATTGTAAGTAGGTTTTCAGTGATGATGGGATAGAGGGCTAGGACTGTGAAGGAACCAACCATGGCCTTAATTAAGGTACTGCCTCAGCATTTGCCTGGTGTTAAAATTGGAAATCGCCGGGCTGAGTGGCTCAGACGGTTGACGCGCTGGCCATCTGGCCCCAACTTGGCAGGTTTGATCCTGGCTCAGTCCGGTGGTATTTGAAGGTGCTCAAATACGTCAGCCTCATGTCGGTAGATTTACTGGCACGTAAAAGAACTCCTGTGGGACAAAATTCTGGCACCTCGGCGTCTCCGAAAACCGTAAAAGCAGTTAGTGGGACGTAAAGCAAATATCATTATTATTATTAAAATTGGAAATCATATTTGGGAGATAGTAGGTTCGAACCCCACTGTCGGCAGCCCTGAAAATGGTTTTCCGTGGTTTCCCATTTTCACACCAGGCAAATGCTAGGGCTGCACCTTAATTAAGGCCACGGCCGCTTCCTTCCCACTCATAGCCCTTTCCTGTCCCACTGTCGCCATAAGACCTATCTGTGTCGGTGCGACATAAAGCAACTAGAAAAAAAAATAATTGGAAATCACGAAAAGCCATTTTTTGGGCAGTCAAAGGTAGGGATCAAACTCAACATTTCCCAAATGCAGCGCATACCATGCTGTCAACTCGTCCATACAGAGCAAACATTTAGACTATTAAGATAAGAGTTGCAGCCAAACATGTCCAACACCAAAAGATGGTTATCTTCACTACTACTTTATATCGGTTAAACTTTCCCTACAGTATGAGTCATATTCCTCCTCTCCATGTAAAATTATTTTTCAATACCTGCAAGACATTCCTTTTACCATCACGAAGAAAACCAAAATATTTTCATTCGCTTTGCTTAAGAGTACAATTCTGTCAAGTTCTCTGATCAGATGGCATTCCTAACGAAGAACTCCTAACACCATGTTTCAATAAAATATAGTTTGACAGAGCAGTTTGAACACAATTAGCACACTTCTTAAATTAAAAATAAAGGCGAAAAAATTCAGCCGCATGAATTATTTGGATAATTTTGACCAAAAAAATTTATTTACAAAGATAAGGCAGATAAATGTATATATAACCATTAGGAAAAACACAAGTTGATCATCATTCAGCGTAAAAATTATCGCGTCAGTTTTCTTCTGAACAGTCGGAACAAGCTTACATCTGCCACACAAAGGAAGTAGCCTAATGGGTACTGCACCTATTGTGAGGTGATAACGGCACATGGAGCAAAATAAATACGAATTAGCTTAAGTACAAATCACAACCATACATAATGGCATACCGGCAACATATACAATTCATCGTCGCTACCACAGGAAGAACTGCTGCTGCCAGTATCACTTGCATCTTTCAAGAGCAGATCATCTTCATTCCTGTCTATCCTGTTTGAGATTCAAGTTTTCTTGAAGCTGTTTTTAATTATCACCACAGGAATCATGTCATAAGAAACAGCATAACCGTCATTGCACAATGATATCACATATTCCAGAAGTTCCTCTTCTACTTTGAAATTTACCAGTTTTCGGACCGTGAGACACTTTACGGTAACTTGAAGTTCATTTTTCTGTTTTCACCAGTACCGCACAGGGTAATCGACACTGAAAACTTATGGCCTGCTGCACTATTATTGTAAATCTTGGTGTAATTGATTATCGTACCACGAGTTTATACGATGCAACATTACTTGCATACTTGCTCATTCTGGACTTACAGTTACGAGATCATAGAACACGCGCAAAGCCCTCACACAGAATACAATGGGTTCGAAGTAGACTACAAAGAGCGTTACTGTGTCAGGTCAGTGCTGCCTCGCACACTGAACTGCTCGAGCGCTGCAATTTGAAAATACCAGATTTTGAAAGAGAAAGGCTACTACTTGCCACCTACATTTCACAACACTAAATGGTATCACCTACTGCTTAAACTACATCTGTTCTCAAAGAGTAGATTTCATCTTGAGGACTCTGTTCATCATACTGAGAAATTGTAATATAGGGCAAAAACAAGGTGCGTAACTTATGGGATGGCAAGAACTATGCGAGTAAATATGGTACACATCAACAGCAGTGCATCTCAGTGGCAACATTTGGGCATCCCTTTGTCTTATTTTGGTATACAATTTACAGCAAAATTATGCCTGTTTACCTATTCCCTTCAATTGTATTCAGAAAAGAGGTGCTGAGGTACTTCAGAGTCAAGAATTATTTTGGGCAAGAAGACTTTTAACAAAAGAAAAAAGGGTGACACAAGTACAGAATCTAATTGTCTTACTGAAAAAGTGTGTGTGAAGTGATCTTAAACAATTATTCACGAGTCTTCTATGTGTCAAAGTTATTTTATGTAAAGTATTTTATGTAAAGAAGATCTCAAAGTCACTCTCCAAGTTTAGTCAACATTACATGGATAAAAATTTAAGATGAATTTGCAAGTTTTTAATTGTAGAGCATATCTGCAAATTACAGTTGGTGTCACAGCTCTGTTGAAGTTTTTTCCTACTGCATAATTTGTTGTATACTTTCTTGGAAAGTGTAAAGTTTGCTGCATACTACTGTTACCATAACAATGACAATATTTAAAATGAATGCTGTTCGCTTACTCTGAACAGAATTACATTTTTCTTGGAACTGTGGAGAGGACAAAAAGGCTTTCCTAAAAGAACATAATAACTAGTGATGTTTTAGACTTTACCAAGAAAGTGGAACAATTCACAACTGTTAAAGTGAGAGGGAACAAGTATCTGCATGTATGTTCACTTCATGTGTGTTGGTCTGACCCTGCCTGTGTGACCCTTCATTTCATACCAGGCAAATCATCAACACGTAGCAGTGTAATGTAAACTTGATTTGACGAGAACTGCCAATATTATTTGTAAGTGTCCCTACTTCATGACAACCTTTACAATGAATATTCTGCTTTTGGGAAAACCTGCATTCTCTCTTCAAATTTCTTATATAACCTAAAATATTTTGGAGAAATTTGCCAAGAAGGGCATCACTTTCATTAACACTCGACACCGGACTAGAACTCCTTTTCACTGCAATCCATAATCACACCTCTCCTATATTTCAACCTACTGCTTTCATTTATGAGCATTTTAAAATGCAGCAATTCTCAAAGGACAAAGTACTAAAAAGTGAAGGTGTTCATTGTGTTCATTGAGTATGAACATTATAAACTGTTAATTCTTTGGATTTTATAGTCAGCAACTAGGGCACAACATTAAATGGTATCACTTACTGCTTAAACTACATCTATTCTCAACGTGTAGGTTTCACCTTGAGGGCTACATACCAACCTTTCTGTCAATCTTAAATTTCTGGCAGTATTGGCAATTGAACCTGGGACCCCGAAGGATGTTGGCTAATAGCACTAGCCATTACACTACATGAAGGTGGATGATTTCAAGGTAAGAGACAAATAAACACATAAGGCTCCAGGGTTAATAGGTTAGAGGTTCGCTGTACTGAGAAATTGTCATTGCAAACATGGCATTTTAGAGCAGATATTCTTCTTCTACCGCTTTTCCCACACATGTGGGGTCACGGGTGCGAACTGTGTCGCACATGGGGATTTGGTCCTGTTTTACAGCTGGATGCCCTTCCTGACACCAACCTTATATCGAAGGATGTAATCACTCTTGCGTGTTTCTGTGGTGGTTGATAGTGTAGTGTGTTGTTTGAATATGAAAAGGAAAGTGTTGGAACAAACACAAATACCCAGTCCCTGAGCCAGAAGTAATCAAACACGATTAAAATTCCCGACCCGGCTTGGAATCAAACCCAGGACCCTCTGAACCGAAGGCCTCAATGCTGACCATTCAGCCAATGAATCAGACTTAGAGCAGATATTCTATAGAAGGAAAATTGGTGTTGGGCTTTTTAAAAAGTTATCTAGGTGAAAAGTGATACAAAGAACACCAAACACTATCTGACTGCTGTGCCTGAAAAATATTCATAACCAAATTGCATGGTAAATACAAAAGAGAAGCCTTATGACTATCGTTAGCACTTTAGTTATATGAATTAATCAGCCAGAATACAAATACAAGAGGTACATAGTAAGCAGCATTTAGGGTACACTCACTCTGATAGTTATGTACAAGATATTACGTTTATTCCAGCTGGATATGCCAGTGAAGATCTATCAAGACTTAGGGGTAAACAGTTTGCAAATTTTATTAAACTATTTTTATAAAAAATACAGTTCGTATATTAAATGTATGACTTTATATTTCAAATGAGCTTTCTTTATACATGTAAAGAATTTCAAATTTCTCTTACACCATAAGCAATAAAGATAAAAGTAAAACAAGAAATCCAAACAGCAGCAACATGATTTACATAATATTTCCTTGAAAGACACCACAATTACCAGTGCCAAATATTTTGTTACTGTGACCCTTGTACTTTCCACAAACATGCTGACACAAGTGGAATGAAGTGCAAGCAACTTTATTATCAGGATGTCTCTTCTCGAGTCCATTAGTCTTCTTGCATCTCATCCACTCCTATTATTGCTCAAGTTGTACACTATACCAGCAGCATGCAAGTAATATGGCAAAAGGGCAACAAAGGATGGGACAAATCACTTGCATTTAGACCAGGAGATCCATGCAATTTCTGACAGGTCTATATTGAGAAATTTGAAGCTTTCTTAAGGTACAACCGTAATGGAGGCGAGCTGCATGTACACTTCACAGCACAAAAGATGGCCAGCAAAGAAATATTTCATTTTATACATTCTCAAAACGCAAAGATATTCATAAACTGTGGATAGCCGGTGGCCACAGAAGTAATTCCTGGAGTCCTACCACATGCACAATATGCTCATCCTATTTCAAACAAGAGGATTTCGAAAGACAGCCATCTTCTGTGACAGACAATTGTTTTGAAAGACAGTCAGTTATTGAGTGGTTCGGTGTACCTTTCTAACCACATACTAACCTTTCTGTCAATCTTAAATTTCTGGCAGTATTGGCAATTGAACCTGGGACCCCGAAGGATGTCAGCTAATAGCACAAGCCATTACACTACATATGAAGGTGGATGACTTCAAGGTAAGAGACAAATAAGCACATTCTTAACAGTATTAACACTGTGGATTGAAAATTACATTATAAAGATATTAAGTTAAGAATTTCGTCAGTTCAGTTTTTATAAGTGATAACGTCTTCAGACCAAAGATTGTTTTAAGATTAAATAAGGCTGATGATGCCCAATAAAAGAAGGATGAAACATATCCCTTGAAGTTTAGTAATTTCTATGTTCATTTAACCACATAACTGTGGAATTAATTGTATTGAATAGGTGGTGTAATAAAATATTCCTTTTGTAATTTTTTTTTTTTTTTTTTTTGCTAGTTGCTTTACGTCGCACCGACACAGATAAGTCTTATGGCGATGATGGGATAGGAAAGGCCTAGGAGTTGGAAAGAAGCGGCCGTGACCTTAATTAAGGTACAGCCCCAGCATTTGCCTGGTGTGAAAATGGGAAACCACGGAAAACCATCTTCAGGGCTGCCGACAGTGGGATTTGAACCCACTCCTGGATGCAAGCTCACAGCCGCGTGCCGCGTGCCCCTGACCGCACGGCCAACTCGCCAGGTTTTTGTAACCTTAGTGAGATAGCCATTTTCAATATGGGATAATGACGAGAGTAATGATTTGTAAGCGGAATGTTTCAAGCTGTCACTGGAGAGATGCCCTGGAGTGACATTAGCCACTAGAAAAGATCATAAATGAAGATAAAGTTGGAATTCAAAAGGACAAATTGGAGCAAATACTCATTTATAAGCAGAGGAATTAGGGATTGCAATAATTTATCAAGGGAGGTATTTGATAAATTTCCAACTGCTTTGAAATTATTTAAGAAGACTACAGTAGGTACACAACTGATAGGGAATTTGCCACCTGGGTGACAACCCTAAATTCAGATCAATGGTAACATCAGTTTATAATAGAAATGTGTGCAATTTAATGTAATGTAATGTATAGCTATAACAAATAATTTGAACCAAGCTGCAAGGGGAAGAGAGAGTAACAGGGCGATAGTACAAGGCTCTGCACATGCTTCTCTGTTCACAAATACATTTGGCTTGATATAAATCTCATTCTTCATTGAATGCACATTAACAATGAGTATTAGACAAGAATGATTAATTAAATAAATGAATAATCTTAAACAGTTAGACTACTTTCATACAAGTATATTAGGATTATAGTTCAACAACCAGTGAATTAATTACTGGTCCGTATGGATCCATATCTAAATGGTTAGCGGGCTGGCCTTTGATCCAATGGGGCCCGGAAAGGGGATTTAAATCTTCAATGGTTAATTCTGATGACTCGGGGGCTGGTTGTGCGCGCCATCTTCAGCATTAGAATTCATCATAGATAGTGCCCAATCCTCTTAAGATTTCCAGATCACTTTAAGGCGTCAACTCAAAAGACCTGCTCCAGCCCTCTCTGGAGGCCACGTACCATAAAAAATCATTGGTCCATAACACAGAAGTTAGAAAACGAATTATCGGGTGAGTAATTCATGCAGTTAGGGGCGCGCAGCTGTGAGCTTGCATCCGGGAAATAGTGGGTTCGAATCCCATTGTCGGTAGCCCTAGAGATGGTTGTCTGTGGTTTCCCATTTTCACACCAGGCAAATGCTGGGGCTGTTCCTTAATTAAGGCCAGGGCCGCTTCCCTCCCACTCCTAGCCCTTTCCTATCCCATCATCGCCATAAGACTTACCTGTATCGGTGGGACGTAAAGCAAATTGTAAAAAAAAAAAAAAAAAAAAAAAAAGGAGAAAGAAAGAAAACTAATTACCGAAGATGTGGTGAACGAATGTAAGGAAAAACAGGATTTCCTGAAGAGGCAATATACAGTGCTCATGTGTAGCTCAGCCCACTGCCCAACTGCGGTTAGGTATACATAGAAGAGAGCGACATCCTGATCAGTGGGAGGGGGTAGTAGCATGTGAGTACACATTATTTTGGAACAAAGTGCATTATCTTCTTCTTCCTCAGTGGTTTGGGTTTGTGCACCCGTAAGATGTACTTCAACTCCAGAGGGTAAAAAGTAAGTTCATTGTGTGATGCATAGCAGTAAGGGGCAAGCCAAAAAATCAAAGCACCAAACATTCTCCGCAGTACAAACATGTAGAGGATTTGTGAAACAAATATTTTATTGTAAAAGGAGACAACATTATACAGGGTTATTCAGCTAAGATGTCCCCTTAAGTAACTCTTGAAACATTTAAGAGGTCTACTTTCTGTTACCATTGATGCTTTTACTGCCCGTACTTATAGACATGATAAAGACTTTTGGGCTAATGCCGTGTCAAGAAAATAAGGTGAAATTTTTATGTTTCGCAGAGTGGTAAACATGAACTGCTGATGTATGGAGTTCCTTCATCATCATCTGACAGCTAGGTATTTGCCCTACTGTGCTCATATACACACTATGATAAAATGTATGATTTAACATCTTTAATATCATATAAGTTAACAGGTAAAGGAAAAACCGATATGTGATGGATCTCCTTTCCTCTCAGACTTGACTTGGTCAACTTTTGTTCTTTTCCAAACCTGACATTATTAGGCTTGTGAGACCTAACCCCATGGCACTACAGTCGTTGAAGGGCCTTGGCCTACCAAACAACCGCTGCTCAGCCCAAAGGCCTGCAGATTACGATGTGTTGTGTGGTCAGCACGACGAATCCCCAGGGCCGTTATTCTTGGCTTTCTAGACCGGAGCCGCTACCTCACCAACAGATAGCTCCTCAATTCTAATTACGTAGGCTGAGTGGACCTCGAACCGGCCCTCAGGTCCAGGTAAATATCCCTGACCTGGCCAGGAATCGAACCCGGGGCCTCCGGGTAAGAGGGCAGCATGCTACCCCTACACCGTGGGGCCAGCACATTGTGAGACCTAAGGAGTCTTATTTTCATGCCCTCTATTGCCATTCTCTTCTTTATGTTCATGCTTTGAAGCACTGAGCTTCTTCCTATTTCCCTTCCAATTAAGTATTAAGAGGGTGTGGTTGCCTACTTGCATTTCCTCTTAAAATAATAATCACCTTACTTTCAGACATTCAATGTTATGTTAATTACTATCCATAATACTAGCCTTTTTTTTTTTTTTTTTTTTGTTTATTCATGTTTCCTCTTTCTCTGCCACTTTCCCCACACTTTGACGGGGATGCAGTTGCAATCTATGTCACACATATATTGGACAAGTAGACAATTTTATGGCCAGACGTCCTTCTTGACATCAACATTGTTTGGGCTTTTTCTGCTATTGTTTTAACATCGCACTAACTCAGATAGGTTTTCAGTGACAAAGGAATACTAGGAAGGGAGTGACTGTGGTGTTAATTAAGATACAGCCCCAGCTTTGCCTGATGTGAAAATGGGAAAACATTTTTGGGGCTGGCGATGGTGGGGTTCAAGCACACCATCTCCCAAATGCAAGCAAACAGCTACACAGCCCATACTGTGTAGGCAGCTCGCTCAGTCCTGCATGGTTCAATGTCACATCAAGATAATAATGTTGTCCCTTAGAAGCCATCGAATATCCACTTTTCCTTTGCCTGTTACCTACAACAATATGAAAGATCCTAAATTATACAATTTATCACGATGTATTTATGGGCTTAGTAGAGCTGTCAGAAGAAGATGAAAGCATTATGTATGTCAAGTGCTCATGTGCCATATGTACTGCATCTTTTGGTCACCTCATTTGTTATCGAATCAAACAGGGCATCCACGGCTGGCAAATGAAGCACATTTGAATGCACGCCATTTTCTTGAGAAGTATTTGTCCAATTTTCAGAATAATCACAAGCTGAATTCATAATATCTGTTAATTTGAGACGAGAAGTAGAAAACAATGTAGTTCCATTTATAACTGTTATTTCAGCAGATAAGACACCTTGGGGAAGTAGAGCAAGTTTTATTATGAGCCCTTTGATACCATCACTGAAAGTGAAAACAGAATGTTTGTATCATTAAGGGTTTATGAGTTATTTGAGGTAGACATCTTAGCTGAACAGCCCTGTATTTTGTAAAATTTGTTGAAAAGATGTTGGGACGGACAGAACTTGATTCTTTATAAAACAATGTAATAATGGAAAAATAAACTTTAGATATTTTAAAATAATAATATTATTGGTTTTACGTCCCAATAACTACTTTTACAGTTTTCAGATATGTTGAGGTGCCAGAACTTTGTCCTGCAGGAGTTCTTTTACATGCCAGTAAATCTAGTCATGAGGCTGACATATTTGAGCATAATGAAATACCACTGGACTGAGCTAGGTTTGAACTTGCCAATTTGGGCTCAGAAAGCCAGCACCTTAACTGTTTGAGCTGCTCATCCCAGCATGAGATAATTTCTTGAAAAATACATGGGTAAGAAAGCTCCCTGAGAGTTCACTCCCAGACAATACTACATAAGACCTTGTTACCATAATGCTTTGAACCAGATAAGAGATGCAGTACAAAATCAGATAACATATGTTTCACCAGATGTGGCAGATTTGTAGCAACCATTAATGTAGAAATTTTGTTGCCTGGTCATATTGGAAAGAAAATGTTAACAATTGAAGTACTACAAAATGATTGAAACCCTTTTTGAAAATTCAATGCATCAGTATTTTGCATCCTACTGTACTTAAACGGTAACATGATTACCAGTGAAGGCATATCCTTCCTTCCTCGTGCTATGAGAGTTTCACACTACAGCTGTTCAGGCAACACTAGAGATCTATCTTGTTCTAGCAAACATGGCACAGACAAATAGTAAATGGTCCACTGTCTGAGAAGTCTTGACTCGTTGGCTGAATGGTCAGCATACTGGCCTTCGGTTCTGAGGGTCCCGGGTTCGATTCCCGGCCGGGTCTGGGATTTTAACCTTCATTGGTTAATTCCAATGGCCTGGGGGCTGGGTGTTTGTGCAGTCCCCAACATCGCTGGACTCACACACCACACACAACACTATCCTCCACCACAATAACATACAGTTACCTACACATGGCAGATGCCGCCCACCCTCATCGGAGGGTCTGCCTTACAAGGGCTGCACTCGGCTAGACATGGCCACTTGGAATTAATTAATTAATTAACTGCCTGAGAAGGTCCACAAAGGCAGTCTTCTACAAAATCAATATTAAAATGTTCAAAGTAGCACTAAACTTCCTATACTCAGAAAGAAACTGAATGAGAGTGAAGCCTAGCATTAATTTTTTGCACTGGAGTAGACTGTATACAAGGAGAGGGGGAGGCAGGGGAGTAGTTATACTGTGACAGATCCTTTTGTACTTTAGATCCAGAAATTGTTCCCCTGACAACACGTATGTTTTGATTTGAGCTTTTGCATAGCTTGGGGGTGGTATGGTAGATTATGGGTGATTACTGACAAAATGAGGACTAATATACTAGACAAAAGAGTGCTTGAATGGGTGGCTAAATTTCTGAAAATACAACTCAGAGAATTAGAGTAGGTGAAGTGTTATTTGATCCTGTAACCATTATGATGGACGGGGGATCCCCACAGGGCAGTATTATTCGACCTTTATGTTTTCTTATATATACAGGGTGAACAAAAAATGCCGCACTTTGAGGTCGGAAAGCGATTCCTCATCCCATTGCAAGACAAAAGTTTCTATAGCCAAATTGGATCTGGTGCTGCTGGAAAACAAGTCGAAAACGAGAAGCTGGCAACTATCACATCCTGCAGTGCATAGGAATGTAATAGAGAAACGTGCATCATTCCACTCTACCATACCCGCCGTCGCAGCTCACTAAGTAGATGGCTGGGTTATAAATCCCACATGCACCATGAAGCAATGGCTTTTTTGTGTGTGACGTCAGGTCCCTAGTTCCCGTCGTGTAACTGCGTTTGTAAGCATGACATCCTATTGTCACATGACAATAGTCGAACACATGACAGTGTGATCCATTCAACTGAATGCACGAGTCAAATAACCACGCAGTGCACAATCATAACTGGTCCTGTCAAGTGCATGTAGGGCGGCTTCCTGATGGAGTACACAAACGGCGAATACGTCAATATGCTTTTAGTACTGGGTGCATCCGATAACCAAGCTTCTGATGCTGCTCACGAGTATGCAGCACGGTACCCACAAAGGCGCCATCCCGATAAGAATGATTTTCGTCGCCTTGAGCAACGCCTGTGGGAAACCGGTAATCTTCGTCCACAAGTAGGGGACAGAGGTCATCCGAGGATTAGACGTACTCCACAAACAGAGGAAGACATTCTTGAAGCCGTTCACCAATCACCTTTGCGAAGTACCCGTGATATTGCAAGGCAGTTCCAGGTATCTCTCAAACACTGGTTGTTGACGTGTTGCACGACAAAAAACTGCATCCATATCATTACACGTTAGCTCAACACCAGCGGCCAGATGACCGCATTCAATGAGTAGTTCTATGAATGGCTTTTGCATCAAGTTGAAGATAAACATTTTATAAGGAATGTGATATGGAGTGACGAATGTAGCTTCACTCGGGAAGGTATTTTCAACCATCACAACAGCCATTATTGGTCTGACCACAGCCCACATCTCACCCAAGAACGTGGCTTTCAGGCACGCTTTGGCATAAACCTGTGGGCTGGAATCGTGGGAGGAGTGCTTCTAGGCCCTTACCTATTGCCGGAGAAGTTGAATGTGCCCTGCTATCGTACGTTTCTGGGCAATACTTTGCGTGACACTTTAGAAAACGTTCCACTTGGTGTTCGGTGACAGGTATGGTTTCAGCATGATGGTGCACCGCCGCACACTTTGAAATGACTGTGCGCAACTGGTTAAATAAAGCGTTTCCAGAGAAATGGATTGGTTGTGGAGGTCCAATGTTCTGGTCTCCACGTTCCCCGGACCTTAATCCACTTGATTTTTATTTGTGGGGACACTTACAGGAACATGTTTATAGTACTCCACCTGTGGATATACAAGACCTAATAGCTCATGTGCAAGCTGCATCGGCAATGGTGGATGCAGGTGTGTTGCGTAGGGTCTGGCAAAGTATGCTCCAGCGAGTGGCGAAGTGTTTGCAAATGCAAGGTGGTCGCTTTGAACATCTGCTGTGAAGTGAACGTTGCTCATAAGTGTGTGAAGGCTCTGTGAAGATAAGACTGGACATTACACGTACTCTATGGAATTATTGTGCGTAGCATAATGGGCAATCAAGTGTAGCCTACCTACTGTACTGTATTGTGTTTCCTGGTACCGCATTAGATAGATACGATGTTACTGTATCCACTATTATGTTCTACGTATTGGCTTAATTTGTGCCATGGATGAAACAAAGTGGTCGTTAACGTTTGTAAGAAGTTCATGTTATGTTTGAATGTTTAAATAAAGGTAACTGTAATGGTACGACAGAACATAGTGTACTGCATAGTGGGGGTGTCTGAGTAGTGAGTCTACACGCAAAATAGAACTAACAAAATCTGGTTAAAAGGAGAAATTAAATTCTTATATTGCAAGAAACAATACCTCAATTATGAACTATATCAAACACATCTTAAGGCATCTCACGAGCTCCCATATAGTTACTGGAATTATTTTCAACAAATTTCAAAAGAAAAAATAGAAGATTTAGCCATCAAGAAACGGAACACATTGAACAAGAAATTAGAAATACTGAAACAACCATCCAAACCGAAACCACCAACCGAAATCTTGCACAAAACCCCTCAACCCACCCCAACAAAGACACCAAACACAGATTCCATTCACCCGTGAAAAATCACACAAACCACATTCGACGAAACAGAAACAGTTATGTTGAGCAAGGGACCCAAACATAACTGGGGCAATACATCACCCTTTCAAAATATAACTACCATTACCGAAACAGAACACGTCATACAGAAAATCCCATATGATTTACAAGAAGAGGTTAGACATGAAATCAACAAAAGGATTCCACAATACATCAAAAACATTCACAACAACAACCTAAATAACAATACCACTAATAAATCGCACTTAAACTTAAAAACAAAATAAAACAGAACAACTTACTTATAACGAAAGCCGATAAAGGTAACACTACTGTCATCATTGACAAGTACGAATACATAGCAAAGACCAAAGAATGCTTCCAAGACAACACCTTTCTAGTTAAACGTCAAGATCCAACCAACAACATACAAAGAAACCTAAAACGTCTACTTAAGGACACACACTTTCTTCTCACCGAAACAGAATCCGCAAAACTCATAACAATGAACCCCCAACTACCGACTGCCAAAGCCTACTCTAAAATACATAACGAAAATACACCAATGAGACCAATCATAAATTACAGAACTAGCCCAACCTATAAACTTTTGCAGTTCCTTCAAAAAATCCTTAAAAAGCATTACTAATTTTTAGCAAACAAGGCAGTATGCAACTCAATAGATTTTTGCAATAGAACTAAAGAGTTAAAGATTGAACAACACCATACTCTTCATTTGATATCAAATCAAATCAAAATCTCTTTATTTGCAAATGAGGTGTCTACCTCGGTGGCAAATGGTACACTAAAATACATTATATAACTAACATGTATCCAAATATTCCCACTAAACAAATCATAGAAATAATCAAATCCAACCTAAAAAAACTACACCAATTTGAGCACTCTAGAAATAGAAGAATTCATGAAACTACTTGAATTTGCCATCAATAATAATTGTTTTAATTTCTATGATATCATATACCAACAACAGGGCCTACCTATGGGATCTCCTACCTCTGGCATACTAGCTGAAATGTATATTGATCACCTAGAATACACATCAATCAGTAAAATAGAAAACATATTCTTCTGGTGTAGATTTGTTGACGATATTTTTGTCATCGTCGACAACAGATCCACTGATGCAAATACTATATTAGACAAACTCAACACATTGAACCCCCAGATAAAATTCAGCAAAGAGATCGAAAAGAACTGCACCTTAAACTACTTGGACCTAACAATAACTAGACATGGAAACCATTTATCTTACAAAATCTACAGAAAACCCACACATACCCCAAATACCATAAAAATTGATTCCATCCACCCCAACACACATAAAAGAGCAGCTTATTACAGCATGGTATACAGAGCCTTCAACATACCGATGACAACAGAAGATCTTAAAAACGAACTACAACTAATCCACGATATAGCTAAATACAATGGGTACAGTAAAGAAAGGGTCAATAAAATCATTCACAAAATTAAATTCCAGCCCAAAACCAAACTAACAAAAATAGATAAACCCAAGAAAGATTTTGCCTTGTTTACCTTTAACAACACACACTTTTACCCCATAACTAACATTTTCAAAAAGTACAACTGAAAATAGCATTTAAAACCACGCACAACAGCACCAATATTATACACAATGCTAAGACAGTCAATAACAACAATAAATACAACCAATCAGGGGTTTACTGCATCAAGTGCAACAATTGCAAAACAAGTTATATTGGACGTACAGGCAGAAACTTCATAATCCACTACAATGAACATTTAAATGCAATAAAACATAATCCTTTTTCATCAATAGGTCAGCACATCGAAGAATTCAAACACAGGTTTACGGACATCGAGAATGATATGAAAATACTAAACATAAATTCTAAGGGCCCCCTGCTCAACATAACAGAAGATTTCTACATTTCCCTAGACCAATATCATCTTTAATAAAGTTATTCCCGCCCTAAAAAATTATTACCTCAAAATGGTTAATAAACAGAACACGGCACATTCCAAAAAACCACCGAACGACATGCCCAGCTCCACCCCTACCCCCATAATAGCCACTCTCCCTCCCCCTCCATCCATACCCCTCACTACAGTGAACATAAGCCCAAGGCAAAAATGTAGCAGTACGCAGCGAGCTCTCAAACAGAACGCCACCCAACCACAACAACAGCAGTAAGTACAAATTCATATTCGCACACATCTTTAGGCATTCCTTCAAACTTACAACACATTACTCATCAGTTTCTCTTTCACAGATAACCATAGCACCGGCACACAAATATTGACAAGGAAGAAGTTACCACCAAAATCCAAATTCAATCAAATCTACAAACCAAGACTTCATCATCTGCTTCAAACTTTTAAAAACAAGTTTTTGTTTACAGCTGAGCCACATACTGTCTTTGTCCACATTATTGTATCATTTAATGACGTGTGTTTTTATTATAAGCGCACATGAAGACATCTTTCAGTCAAACAGAACATTCTCAAGAACCTATATCACTGTTTACGAGCAGTGTTTTTATTACAAGCGCACATGAAGACATCTTTTTTCAGTCAAATAGAACATTCTCAAGAACCTATACCACTGTTTACGAGCACAAAATCAACTGATGTTAATATATGCTCACAAGATTCTAACAGGGAAATCTGAAGAAGGAATATGAAAGATATGAACTTTAATCCCATCAAGTGTTTTATATACATGTTTTTTGTGTTTTTAATGTATTCCCACAATTAGTTTTTAAGCTTAGGTTAAGTTTTTACAATCATATTTAAACCTCAAAAACAATTTTGCTTTCACAGACTTACAACTGAAATGACAACATACATCCAACTCATACCCCCATTAGACATCTGGATGAGCTAATGGATGACAACATCTTAGATAATACTAAAAAATGCTTAATAGATATAAAACCATGATATGTCAGCTGATGATGTCCAAATAGGGTCGAAACCGGTACTGATGTAAGTCTATATTTACAATAAGCAGTACTGATAAGGTGGAATTTCTTTCTTATCCATATATGTGTAATCAGTCAATACAGACATGAAACTCATAAATAACAAACCTTTAAAGACATCAACATTCCGTTTTCACTATCAATAATCAGTAATGGTATCAAAGGGCTCATAATAAAAGTTGCAGTACTTCCCCAAGGTATCTTATCTGCTGAAATAACAGTACTAAATTTGGTTTGTAAATGGAACCAAACTGTTTTCTACTCTACGTCTCCAATGAATAGATATTATGAATTCAGCTCGTGATTATTTTGAAAATTGGAAAAATACTTCTCAAGAAAATGGCATAGGCCTACATTCAAATGTGTTTCATTTGCCAGTCCTGGAAGCCCTGACAAAAGCTAGAATTTTTGAATTTTTCTCCTGAAAATGACTTGTGAGTACCATAGTAGCTACTTATATAGTGTAATATATTGTACTATACAGCAGTATTCTATAATACTCTGAAGTACTCCTGATTTTCTGTTCCCTAGGATTTTGTTTTAATGAGGTTTCACTGTATTGCAATAATGAAAGATGATGTACTGTTATGAACACTTACTACACAAATTATACAGGGTGAACACAAAATGCTGCACTTGGAGGTCGGCATGCAATTCCTCATCCCATTGCAAGACAAAAGTTTCTATAGCCAAATTGGATCTGGTGCTGTTGGAAAACAAGTCGAAAACGAGAAGCTGGCAACACTGTCACATCCTGCAGCGCATCGGAATGTAACAGAAAACGTGCATCATTCCACTCTACCATACCCAGCGTCGCAGCTCACTGAGTCGACTGCTGGGTTATCAAACCCAAATGCACCATGGAACTACCGCTCGAATCTACGTCAGGCTCTTTTTCTTTTGTGTGTGTGTGACGTCAGGTCCCTAGTTCTCGTCATGTAACTGCGTTTGTAAGCATGACATCCTGTTGTCACATGACAATAGTCAAACGCATGACAGTGTGATCCATTCAACTGAATGCATGAGTCGACTAACTACACAGTGCACAAACGTAACTGGTCCTGTCAAGTGCATGTAGGGTGGCTTCCTGATGGAGTACACAAACGGCGAATACGTCGATATGCTTTTAGTATTGGGTGCATCCGATAACCAAGCTTCTGCTGCTGCTCGTGAGTATGCAGCACGGTACCCTCAAAGGCGCCATCCCAATAAGAATGTTTTTCATCGCCTTGAGCAACGCGGGAAACCGGTAATACCTAATAAAAGAAATAGATAGTGTGCAGAGGAAAGCAGCAAGATTTGTAACAGGGGATTTCAGGAGAAAGAGTAGTGTATCAGAAATGTTAAAGGAACTTGGGTGGGAAACTTTAAGTAAGAGAAGGGAGAAAACTAGACTTATAGGATTATATAGAGCCTATACAGGAGAAGAAGCATGGGGAGATATCCGTGAGAGGCTTCAGTTGGAAAATAATTATATCGGCAGGACTGACCACAAATATAAAATTAGAAGGAATTTTAGCAGAAGCGATTGGGGTAAATTTTCATTCATTGGGAAGGGTGTGAAGGAGTGGAACAGTTTACCAGGGGTAGTGTTTGATCCTTTTCCAAAATCTGTACAGATATTCAAGAAGAGAATAAACAGCAACAGAGAAAATAAATGAAGTGTTAGAGGGCATTCGACCAGTGCAGGTTATTGTAAATTAAAAAAAAAAAAATGTGTGTGATTAAATTAATTCCATCCCCTGGTCTAAGGAGTTTGGGCAGCCAAAGTAGGGGACTGCCTGTAGGGGTGAAGTACAGTGGGGACTTCGAGGGCCCTGGGACCGCTACGGTAGCTGTGAAGGCCCTTCAGGAACTCTGAAAAGTGGTGGCAAAAGGGGCTCTGGTTAAGACGCAGCAGGTCGTCATGCTACTTAGGATCCAGAACGGGTAAAAAAAAAAAAATATATATAGTAAATAAATAAATGCAATGTAAATATTAATGTTATACCAGTTGTATAGTATCATTTGAAGTAATTCCACATACTGTATATCAGTTGACTATATTTGTAAGTAGTACAGGAGATATTATAAGTAGAATTTTGTAAACAATATAAATTTATTAAGGATGAGCTGTGTGTTTAATAGAAAACATTGTTAGCGTAAATTGTATAATATTGTATTATAGGAAAAATTTTCTTCTCTTGTTAATTTAATATTTAGTGCTTGACAATAATGTATTTTAGTGTACCATTTGCCACCGAGGTAGACACCTCATTTGCAAATAAAGAGATTTTGATTTGATTTTGATAACCTTCGTCAACAAGTAGTGGACAGAGGTCGTCCAAGGACTAGACGTACTCCACAAATAGAGGACGACATTTTTGAAGCCTTTCACCAATCACCTCGGCGAAGTACCCATGATATTGCAAGGCAGTTCCAGGTATCTCAAACACTAGTTGTTGACATGTTGCACGACGAACAACTGCATTCATATCATTACACGTTAACTCAACACCAGCGGCCAGAAGACCGCGTTCGACGAGTACAGTTCTGTGAATGGTTTTTGCAACAAGTTGAAGATAACAAACATTTTATAAAGAATGTGATATGGAGTGATGAATGTAGCTTCACTCGGAAAGGTATTTTCAACCATCACAACAGCCATTATTGGTCTGACCACAACCCACATGTCACCCGTGAATGTGGCTTTCAGGCATGCTTTGGCACAAACTTGTGGGCTGGAATTGTTGGAGGAGTGCTTTTAGGCCTACAGGGTCCGGCAAAGTATGCTCCAGCGAGTGGCAAAGTGTTTGCAAATGCAAGGTGGTCGCTTTGAACATCTGCTGTGAAGTGAACGTTGCTCGTACGTGTACGTACCGGCTCGGTAAAGATAAGACTGGACATCACACGTACACTATGGAATTATTGTGCGTAGCATAATGGGCAATCCAGTGTTGCCTACCTACTGTACTGTATTGTGTTTCCTTGTACCACATTGGATAGAGATGATGTTACTGTATCCACTATTATGTTCTACGTATTGGCTTCATTTGTGCCATGGACGAAACAAAGTGGTCATTTACGTTTGTAAGAAGTTCATGTTATGTTCGAATGTTTAAATAAAGGTAACTGTAATGGTAAGACAGAACATAGAGTATTGCATAGTGGAGGTGTACACTGGATACAATTTGATACATTAACTGAAAAAAATAAATTGGCACGAACGCGACTCGAACATCGGCACATTCGCACAACCGGCATATATGGCATTACCTCGCCTCACTGAGCTAATGAGACAGCTCCGGCAGAGTGACGAGTTCATGCGACCTGTGCTTGGCCACACTGCACGCCGTTACAGCGTTGACAGAGCCTCGTTTCTTAACTTGCATTTCTATTAAACCTATAGGGGGGATTAGGTTTTGCAAGATAAACTTTTGTCGTGAACTTCGACGAGGAACCACATGCCGACCTCCACGTACGGCATTTTTTGTTCACCCTGTATATTCTTAGACAGACATATATCAAAGTTCATTCTGTTAACAATGAGATTTTAAAAGAGACACTCTAAACTTAGACAGTATTGTTATTCGGTCATATGCTAAAGAAATTTGTAACAGCAATATTATTTCTGAAGTGTAATGATTCATAGAGTAAGTGCAGCTGAAGCTGTGGAATCTATCATTCCCTTTATAGACACTTCATATACAAGTGGCTACTCTTATTCTGCACAAACTATCAAGGGCGTCTGCAGGATTGTTTTTTGTTTTTAATTTCGTGTGGCTATTTCTAGCCGAGTGCAGCCCTTGTAAGGCAGACCCTCCGATGAGGGTGGGCGGCATCTGCCATGTGTAGGTAACTGCGTGTTATTGTGGTGGAGGATAGTGTTATGTGTGGTGTGTGAGTTGCAGGGATGTTGGGGACAGCACAAACACCCAGAACCCGGGCCATTGGAATTAACCAATGAAGGTTAAAATCCCCGACCCGGCCGGGAATCGAACCCGGGACCCTCTGAACCGAAGGCCAGTACGCTGACCATTCAGCCAATGAGTCGGACATTGTTTTTAGTGAGAAAGTTATATTATTATAACTTAAGCGTACTCACAGTTAGATAAAAATTGCAAATTACTCAATAATATATTTTTTCTTTCTTCTTGTGAACACTTAACAATCAAAGTCCATTTCAACAATTTTCTGAAATAGTGTTCCTTGTCCAAATTTTCACTTCTTGTAATGTGCTGAAAATTCTCTCCACACAGCACGTTGCCACAGGAAGTGACAGTTTTCCTGTTTTATGGAAGGCGATCATTTTGCCTCTTTGGGTAAGTCAGTGTTACATTTATGAGTTGCTGCTTTTCTATACTTCTCTGTTTCAAAATATTTTTCCATATAAATGTTTCTGCTTTCAAATTATCAAGTTTATTTGTGAATTGTTCTTGAAAAATTAACATCATCTGTCCAGGATATAATATTTATTATATATCATAAGCAATACAATTTTTTTCAGAGGCAAAACATAACTTTCAACTTGATAATATTTAATATGAATAAGGGCAAAGTAAAGTTATTTGAAAATAACCCCTCGGATCTGTAATATCAACATTAAACCTGTACACTTGTTTTGTGAAAATTATTGGAAATTGTACTTCCTCTCCAAGTTTTGCAACAACAATTACAGCTTTCTGAAGAATATCTTCAAATCTCTCATCATTATGGGGTGTATTTATTGCCTCACTCCATGTTTAAATAAGCCCTTTCACTGTTAACATATTATCTAAGTGTTCAGCCTGTAGAGCTTTTGATAATGGCTTCAAACATGTTAGAGAAAGTTGCAATAACAAAATGAAACATTATTTTGTGAGGGTGCCAAATGAGGAGAATGCTAGAAAAATCCCCATCATCACTGGAAATTACCTCAAGTTTACTGAATAAACAAATGCTTATATAGTGTTTCATCCAACAAGCTTCACTGAACTGTATTCAGACCCTGTATTTGGAATTTTGCCTGGAGAATTTAATCACAGTTTTATCTCCTGTGTGCAGTTATCAGACTGTACCTCTTATAAGGGTTTCTGATAAGTTCACCTGCATACACCCCAGCATCAGTGGGTAGGGTCTGACACATTCCACTCTGATGAGTCTAGTGTCAGACCTAAGACGAAACGCTGGTTAATAGAGCAAACACCTGAAAAGCCTTACATCTGATATGTTTTTGACAGATGACCATTAGGCGTGTCAAGTGTGGAGAGAACCACTTGGCTGCTGCCTGCCCGCTTACCCCAGAGGCACCTGCCAAGTGCGTTAACTGTCAAGGGGAACACCCAGCTTTGTGGAGAGGGTGTCAATTATTCAGAGAGGCCATTGCTAAGAAGCAAACAACATAGCGACTCAAAGCCCAGAAAAAGAGTGCTCTACCACCCTTTCGAACTGTCACCGAGGGGATCTCGTTCGCAAGCCTCTTCGGCGGCGCTGCTGCCCCTAGGGCATCTCCCGCTGCCACCTCTTCAACTAACATTGGGAACCCCCTTCCCGACCTGTCCGGTGTAGGTGACATCATTGGTCTGCTTAGGCAGATTAATTTTTCCAGACTCATCCCTATGCTTAGGGATACTTTGACAAAACTGAGCTCGTGCACTAGCACTTTTGTCAAAATCCTGGTGCTGAGTGATGCCGCTATGCGGCTATGGACTTAAAAGGTTGGTGCTTGGAATTGTCGACGTGTTATCGTGAGAGGTATAAGCTTGAGGCTTTTATCTCTGACCATAACCTAGACATCATGCTGGTGGGTGAGAGTTTCTGAAGGAGCATATGCCTTTTAGAATCAAAAACATAGTAGTCTACTGGAAAGATAGGGCCAGGATGAAGGGTGGGGGTGTGGCCATTCTGGTTAGGTCTAGCCTTACCCATCACGTGCTCGACCCCCTCCCCCACTCCGTGATGAAATCCCTCGGGATAGAAATCCAACATCAGAACTATCATTACAGAATATTTTCGGCCTATTTACCACCTAAGGCGCCTTTAAATCTCGTCAAACTAAATGCTCTTTTGGAAAACCCTGGCCACGTACCCACCATAGTGGCTGGTGACCTCAATTGCAAGCATCAAGACTGGAACTCCAGGGTTGCCAATCCTAAGGGGAGAATCTTAAGTGCCTATATGAGAGACAGTGACGTTAAGGTGTGTGCTCCCACGGAGCCCACGATTTACCCGGCTAATGGGTTGCTTGACGTCATAGATGTGACAGTTTCAAAGTATTATAACAGGACCATTGATTTTGTTGTTCCTAGCGAACTAAATTCCGACCACAATCCCATTGTTTTCAATCTTATCTGGGAGTGTCTAGAGGGGCCAACTCGTTCGATCCCTCCAGCCAACTTGGACTACCACAGGTTAACAAAATATGTGGATCGAAATTGATGACCTTTTGACATTCGCACTCGGGATGATTTTTTTTTTTTCCCTAGCTGCTTTACATCGCGCCAAGCAGGCATCAATTTTTGATAATGAGACAAAGTCTCTTAGTGCATTGGCACTGCCGGTGGCTCCAGTTAGCCTACGCAGTGGCCTCCACGGTATGCACTAGCCAGCGTATTGGTAGGTGTGCTAGGTACCAACTGATGAGCCCACCCTAGCACACGAGGGCGAAACGCTGGCAACCAAGAATGAGTTAGCTGGAAAATTTATAATGTCCAATAACGGACCATTTATATTGGTATTACAGATAGGTCTTATGGCGACGATGGGACAGGGAAGGGCTAGGAGAGGGAAGGAAGCCATCTTCAGGGCTGCCGACAGTGGGGTTCGAACTTACTATCTCCCGAATACTGGATACTGGCCGCACATAAGCGACTGCAGGTATCGAGCTCGGTATGGATGATGTTGACAGGGTGGTTGAGCACCTTACTCGTAAGATGCTCAACGCTAAGAAACATATCCAGGAAGTTACTCAAAATTCTCACTTGGCACGTAGTCCACAAGTTGAGGAGAGTATTCCAGATCTCTTCAAGGATTTGATCGAGATAAAGAACCACTATCGGAAGAGGTGGCAACTCTTCCGCGACCCAGCTGACCGGGCAGAATACAAGGAACTTGCCAAGGTCATCCGCCAACGACTGCTGGAACATAAGACTGAAAAAATGGGAGGAACTCTGTCACACTCTCACTGAAAATGACTCGTACTCCGACTCGAACCCAGGAACCTCATCGTACTCTTCATGGCCGACAGGGACTCATATTCCCCTATTTGGAGAAAGATGAAGCTTTTGCTGACGACCGTACCGACCGACAGATTGAACGTAAAACTGCAGCTTTCATGCAAAGCAGGACGCCACGGGACACTTTGACTGACATCACACCTGCGGAGGTCTGCAACTGTATTAAAGGACTTAGTGAGAACAAGTCTCCTGGGGCTGATAGGGTCACTGCTAGGGAGATCAAGTCCCTCCCCTACAGGGCGGTGGTATTCCTTGCCACCATCTTCACAGCCTGCCTTTCGATGGGCTACTACCCACTGGCCTGGAAGACGGCAAAGGTTTGCCTTATTCCAAAGCTGGGGAAAGACAGGCTATTTCCTCAAAATTACAGACCTATCAGCCTTTTATCTCACCTCTCCAAGATTTTCGAGAGACTTATTCTCAAACGCCTCAATTCGTACCTCAGGTCCAGTAGGATATTGAGACCAGAGCAGTTTGGTTTCCTGTCCAAAGATCAGCTCCGTTGGCAGTATTGCGTCTGGACCAATATGCTACAAGATTGTTCACACTACGGCGTAGCGTGCCAACGGTCTTTTTCGATGTAGATAAAGTCTTTGACACCGTCTGGCACGACAACCTCATTGTGAAACTGGGGGAACTATATCAAGTCCCCATCTATTTAGTCAAAATTATTGCATCCTATCTACGTGATCACAAATTTTTTGTCACCTGCGATGGTAAGAACTCCTCCCTTCAGCCCTTACTTGCAGGAGTGCCACAGGGAGGGGCACTGTCTCCAACCTTATACGCCCTATATGTGAACGATCTACCTAGAGTAGCAGGAGTAGAGATCCAACAGTCCGCTGATGACATTGCAGTTTTGTAACCATACGTATGTACGATCCCCGAATTTTTAGGTTAGGAAATTTTTGTATATAGTTTGTAATGTTAAAGTCATGTAATTTTGTTTATTGAGAATGTAAAAACGTAATATTATAAGAAGAATGTGTAGTTAGGGAATATTGCATATGTGCATTGGGTAAGAGTCTGTAAATATGGCCTAGCCGTAAGGATTGTGCAACCGGGAAAACTGCGACTATATCGGGAAGGACGGTTGAAGTCTGCTGAATGTGTTGCAACAAAGTGGCTTGGAAACACGGGGTACGGCCAGGTAGTATAGGCTGAAGATTGGAGTGGATCAATGTGGATGTACGTGAGTGGACGTTCGATGTCACATCAGACGCACGATAGCCAATACGAGGGCTTTGTTTTTAAGCGAGGTTGGGTTGACTGAGTGACGCGTCAAGAAGTGCCTGTGAGAGCATTGCTACCAGTAAACTTTCTAGGACGCTATAACCACGTGCAGCGAGCTATATAAGCAGGTACGCGTGTGCGGCAAGTCATTCTAATGCTGTTTCTGACTCTGATACTGATTGTGTTTCTGTCTCTGATTCTGTGTGTTTCTCACTCGGACCAGCGCGAGGGAGCTACTTTGCGCATAGTCCTAGGCAATGTTGTATTGTTCTTGAGTATCGTTTTCGGAGTGAGCACACTATATGTCGCTGATGCTAATGAGTTTCTGGTGGCTGTTAGGTCAAAGACGCTACTTAAGTGTTTATTTGTAACTCCAACTCTGTATAATAGTTGGACTACAATTCTTCTACGAGATTATGTACAGTGGATGTGGTGATGCGTACAGAATCGAGATTCGGCAGTGGATGTGTGTTTGAGCACAGAGCTGATTCTTGGTCAAGGAAATCGTAGGCCGAGTATCCACTTTCAGTTGCAGAAACCTGAGGCGTTACACCAACCTGTGCGGCACTCGAGAAGGACTCAAGACGTCGATGAAGTGTGTATATAAGGTTAGGGATGCTCTTCGTAAAGGTTGCATCCGTACGTAGAGAAAGTCGTCGTACTTTTCTTTACCAGAATAGGCTTTTCTTCTGCAACAGTAGAGTGCAGTGCGACTCTTACCTGAAGGTATGATAAATGTAAATAGTGAAGATAATTTTATGGTGGTTTGAAGATGTTTGTAATTTGCCTCTATAAGCGTCAAACACGAGTTGGTCTTGTTAAGTGATTTTTTTTAAATTGGTGTTTTTAGTGGTTTGTAATTTGCCTTGTAAACGGCAAACACGAGTTGGTCTCGTAAAGTGATGTTTCTTTCTTCATGTTGGTGGTTTGTAGACGTTTGTAATTAGACCTTGTAAGTGGCAAACACGAGTTGGTCTCGTCAAATGATTTATTTTTGTATGTGATTTGTAGTGGTCTGTATATTTGCCCTCTGTAAACGGCGAACACGAGTTGATCTCGTAAAGTGATGTTCCTTTCTTCATCTTGGTGGTTTGTAATTAGACCTTGTAAGGGGCAAACACGAGTTGGTCTCGTCAAATGATTTATTTTTGTATGTGGTTTTTAGTGGTCTGTATATTTGCCCTTTGTAAACGGCGAACAGGTGTTGGTCTCATCAAGTGATGATTATTGAGGTAATTTATATATATTTTTATTTATTTTGGGAGTAAAGTCATGGAAGGAAACCTGCAGTGAATCTTTTATCAGAGTATGGATGAACCTGGCATGCTACCCAAATCTAATTTCAGGGGTAAACAAATAAGGTTATAAAGTAAGTCTGGAGCTTCGTCAGCCTGATGACCGTCGCCTTGGGAGAGGGAGTTACTCATTGCTCTACATAGTTATATATTCCTGTAATTGTTTTACAGGTGGCGCCCATTGTCTTGGTATTTATACTTATTTCACTCACCGTTAATTGATATATATGTTTATTATTTATTGGTAGTCGTCAAATTGTCACAGTTTATACCGCTCAGCGACACTGTGATGCCATCGCGAAAATGCAAGCCTGGATTAACCACTTTTTATACTGGTGTACCAAGAAAAAAGTCAAAATTAATCCGGACAAAACCCAGGCGATCCTCTTTTCGAGGAAGCAACCGAGGTTTCGTCATTCGGCATTCGGAGGACGGAGTTACCATGGCTGACTAAGGTTTGATTCTGGACAAGAAACTAACCCGGAGATGGAATATAGACCAGGCATCACAGCATGCCAACGCCCTAACAGTAGCATTGCGCCCTCTGCTGCTGAATCGGCACCTCAGCGATTGCATCAAGAGGTCCCTGTACCTCGCGTGCATTCGACCGATCGTCCTATGCGGCTGTGAGGCCGGGTGCTATATTGACCAGACACATTTTCGGCGACTCCAGGTGTTCCAGAACAAGTTCGCCATGGTATGTTTCCAACGTCAAGATTCATCAGAATCTTCACATACCAACTGTCAACCAGCAGATTCAGAGGATTGTTGGGATGACGAAGTCTCGGATAACCTTAACCCAATCAAGTGATGCGGGCATCGCCCTGCTAAAATGGGTCATCAGGACCAAGAAGCCTAATACAC
Source organism: Anabrus simplex (assembly GCF_040414725.1). Taxonomy (NCBI): domain Eukaryota; kingdom Metazoa; phylum Arthropoda; class Insecta; order Orthoptera; family Tettigoniidae; genus Anabrus; species Anabrus simplex. The sequence continues at coordinate 806,771,289 of NC_090266.1, forward strand.
ATTACCACATTCGCGGCCCTTGGCTCCTGTATTCCAAATTATAAGCTACGGCCTTTTCCAAATTTGAAAACAAGTTCAGGTATTCACTAAAAGGTACAAAATTCCCTTTCTGCAAGTCTGACCCACTTACTGGTTGAGTAACTTTCAGCCCAGCGATGAGGGTGTTTCTATTCTGCCCTACCAAATCCTCGGTAGGAAAGAGTGATTTTTCCCCTGCCAGTGTAGGTAACTTGCGACTTTTTCTGGCTCATCAGGTAACCACAGTAAAAGATGAGTAAGAGGGCATAAACTTCGCCCTGGGGCTCCTATGTACTCGACCTTTTTGGGGAAAAAAAAAAAAGGGTGTTTTGTTTTCTCGTCAGTCCAGTAATTAGACGCACGTCGGCGAATCCTCGCTCCCGGGATGGGCTACCTTGGGGGTAAGCACTGTTGGTTTCAGTTCCACCTGAATTTACATTTAATGTTCGCTTGTATTTTCACATAGGAGTTTGCCAGACTCGCTACTCAATTTCTCAGATGCCTTAGAAAGCGCGTTAACTTTCATTTAATATTGTATTTGTATCCTGTGTTTCCTGTTAGCCTCAAGGTTGTATTGTAGAAGTTGCATTATGTTAAGATAGGAGATGAGTTGAGTGAAGAAATTGAATTAGGAAGAGGTGTAAGACAGGGCTGCTCTTTATCACCGACACTGTTCAACATCTATCTCGAAGAAATAATCAATGGAAGTTTTAATGGAAATAGTGGAGTTTGTGTTGGAGGTAGGAGAGTAGAATGTATAAGATTTGCAGATGATATGGTTGTGATGGGAGAAAGCGAACGTGAAATGATACAAATGTTAGATAAACTCAACAAGAAACTAGAAGAATATGGAATGAGAATTAATAAGAAGAAGACCAAAAGTATGATAATTGGAGGAAAAGGTAGAAGTTGTCATATTAGTATAGGAGGAGAAGAAATAGAGCAAGTCAGTAACTTCAAGTATTTGGGAAGTATGATCAGAGATGATATGTATTGCACAACAGAAATTAAGAAAAGAATTGCCATAGCAAAAGAAGGCTTTAGGAAAAAATCAAAATTATTTTGTGGACCACTAAACAAAGATTTGAGGAAAAGACTTGCTAAGTGTTACATTTGGAGCATAGCGCTGTATGGTGCAGAGACTTGGACATTGAGAAAGAAAGATGAGAGAAGATTGGAGGCACTAGAGATGTGGGTATGGAGGAGAATAGAACGAGTGAAATGGGAAGACCGGGTAAGGAATGAGGAGGTATTACAAAGAGTTGGAGAAGAACGAAGTATGTTACAAACCATTAGAGGGAGAAAAATGAACTGGATCGGACATTGTTTGAGGAGGGACTGTTTACTGAAAGAAGGAATAAAAGGAATGGTGAAAGGCAAACGAGGAAGAGGAAGGAAAAAATATCAAATGTTGGACAATATCCAAGGAAATAAATATTTGGACATGAAAAACTTGGCGCAGGACAGGCAACAGTGGAAGAGGTTCATCCCATGACAAGACCTGCCATAAGGCAGAATACCTAGATAGATAGATGACCTAAAAGCAAAACTCTTGGTAAACTACATCTAATTTGTATTCTGGAAGTAGCGTGACTGGATAGATGAATTTTGTTCCGAATTTTCTTTGTAATGTTTATTTTGGAGAATAATATCTTGAATCAAGGGATCACCGTTGATTTTTCTGGAAACCCGCAACCTTCGTATCCCGATGCCCTGGTAGGTTTCCCAGACCCGCTCCACATTTCTTTATTATAGTCGTCACGTTGCCCAACCTGATGTTTATTTGTTTGTATTGGCGCAGTGCATCTGATGTTTTATTTGTGCTAAGGTTTTAAAGTGTCGTGTAATTTGATTTTTCCCCTTTTCTTAACTGTGTATCGTGTAACCACTGGAAACCGGTTACACCAGCCATTGTTCTACAGCCATCATCTCCTTGCCCTACTACTCGTAGTCATGTCTAACCCATATTGATGCAAAGCTTTTAGTATAGACTTCACAACACTTGCAGCGCCCAACTCATAAAAGTGGAACGAAACCTAGAAAATCTTCTTTTACCGTTTACTTTCCTTCACTTTCATCAAAACTGACATATCTCACATCAACTGACAACTGTTCTACTCCACTGATATCACTCATTTCATCTGCAAGAAAAAAAAAATACTACTGAATGGTTCATCTCAGATACTACTCCTCTTCATCTTCTTCTTCTTCTATAGATGTTAAGTCCTGCTGACATGCGGGGTCACTGATGCGGAGCAGTTTCTTCAATTCATTTCTACTGAACACTGGGACGTCCTCCAACTCAAGTTCTTGGAGATCAGAGATGACATACCCTAGAATGTGGAGTCACGTTACTTACAAGGGAACTCATTTTGGGTTGGACCAGACCATTGGCATTAACACTTGGCAGGATCATCAATTAAGACATAAACTAAATGGTATTAGTCAATCTGCCAAAAAATAATATTTACATATTAAAATAATATAATTTGTTGGTGCAGTTTTAAATGGAACTTGACAGGATGGTCAATTAAGACATCAGAACATTGCTGCTTGCCTGCTGTTTTCACACAGACCATGCACATCAAAATAAAAGGAGTGATTCTAAATAAGATTCCAGCCATTTCCCTGTACATTCTAATAAAATTTTACATTAATAGCATGCTTGCTTAATGTAGGTGACCAAGATTCATACAAGTATGGTACATAATACTTTTGCCTCCATTATAAACGATACAAAGTTATTAAAACCCTAATACATATTTTGATACTGTAGATACTGTAAGTGTTTGTCAAATAGGTTTGTACAGTGTGCAGATCTGTGCATGTTGTCAACATTTCATTTTGGTGTAAAGTGTTTTATGGGAAGAACAAACAGCTGCTGAATTGGTTGTTTTATAGTGGTATTTAAATTATATGTGGCAGCAGATAGGGATCCTCTTTGGAGGCAGCCCTACCCACGGAGTGGTGCCCCTGCCTAGGAGAGTCCCAGAGCATACTGACCTGGTGTGTAACATCTGGTAAAGGTCCCAGCTCAAGGTTATGAGTGAAGACTGGCGCCCCTGCCTACGAGAGTCCCAGAGCATACTGACATGCTGTGTAACATCTGGTAAAGGTCCCAGCTCAAGGTTACGAGTGAAGACTGGCGCCCCTGCCTACGAGAGTCCCAGAGCATACTGACCTGCTGTGTAACATCTGGTAAAGGTCCCATCTCAAGGTAACGAGTGAAGACCTCAATGGCACATACAGTAGAGAAGGTGGACTTCGGTACAGTGGAGATGGCGGAAGAGGCAGCCCTGAACTCAGGGATAAATATGAGTATAATCTAAAGAGGCCAATGGCTATGGGCAGATAAGGATCTTTTAGGAGGGATGATGGTACCTTGGTGGAGGTAATACCACAAAAGTTCACCTAGCAGCATCTGCACTCCATGTTAGGGGCAGCTGTAAAAGGCATCTGTTTACCCATGTTAGGGGTGGTCTGACAAAGTCTTAGCAGTAGGTATAAAATGCCTTTGAGTGTGGTGAGCCCATCGTACTAATAGCCTATACAATGACCGAGTGCGAGTCAAGGCCTCGGAAACAGTTAGGGCATCCCTCAAAAGCGACATGCAGTTCCTGGTGCTCTCATCCTGGTGAAACTGTAAAAATTAGAAAACTGTGGAGGTCTTTGATTCACAACCCGACCCAGAAGACTGGAAACTGGAAATGAAGGGGAAGATGATTTAAATTACACTTCTCTTTTAAATTTAGTTTTTTTTTTTAAAGTTAAAAATCCTGCAATTGTGGGAGGGCCAAATGCCCCATTCTGTGCCCCCCCCCCCCCACTGAGGATGCCCTTGTTGCAAATACTTCAATGAGAAATATCTCAAGTTATGCTCTCTGGTTGGAGATTTTGTAAGAATACAAAAAAAAATGGATGACTATTACTACTAGTAACCAAGTGTGTTAAATGTGAAGGTGAAAGTTCTAAGCAGTCTGTCCTTCGATGCCTTTCAAGTATATTAAGACCCAATTCAGTAAAGAATACGCTAGATGAATTTGACCAGTGCTAAAGTGTCTAATTATGGTTTGGTTTAAAATAAGATATGGATGTTCATTCTTGAGTAGATGCCTTGTTTTATATATTTTGAACTGAAAGATTCTTTTGTTTTTCTTAGACGATTTAGAACTGCATAGCACCTGCAAAGAACCCAGGTAGATTTCATCCATTTAAAAGTGATTTATCGCAATGTTCCTGGTACTTATCAGTAAAGTTAGCATTTGTATTGTAGACCTCATCTGAAGCAATTTTAGCGAATTGCCGCCTTCCAACAAATGGGAACGGAACAGGCACCTATTGAGGTAACCATGCCATTACAAACTGAACAGGTTGCAAGTACTACAAGTTATCTGACACAGAAAATATGCACAGTAAGTATGTATGTATGTATGTATGTACAGTGGAACCTCGATATCTCGAATCACCTCGGGAGCTAAATTTTATTTTGAGTTATTGAAATTTCGAGATATAGAGAATATCATTTTTGAGCATGTATAGCACATACTGTAATTGAATCATATGTATCTACGGCCTTATACTGAATACATTATTTTTAACAGTACTTAAAAATATACAAACAAACGCTACTTTACGGCATCACTTTAATTTTAACACTTATTATAGTAACTTTTTAGAAGACAGGATGCAGTACATACAGTAGTGAAACAAGAAACATACCTCCATTAACACCTTTGGAAAACAAAATCCATTAGCCTCTTCTGTTTGTTATGGGTAACCTTTCCTCCCTTCACGTTGAAACTTCTTGTCAATACCACGCAGCCGAGATTCGTAAATGGAGCTTATCAGCCGCGACTTCGGGGTGTTGTTTCGTATGTGACCGGTAATTAATGCACACCTGAGAAACAGCGAGGTTTTACCGATTTTCCGATCACTAGAAGTTTTAGTTTTTTGGTTCCCGTCATATTAGCTCCCAGCATCACTGTAATCCTTTTTTACCTGTTAACTGTTCCTCACAAACCACAAATACCGTATTACACAGTTAATGTTGAACAAAATTCGAGTTACAGAGTATTTTTTGCTTCAAGGGAGGAAATGTTTGCTTCAAGAAATCAAGAAATAAATATATGTGAATAGGACAAACGGCCGGGAAACATAAGTCACTTCGAGATACTGAAAATTCGAGTAATGGAGGTTCGAGATATCAAGGTTCGACTGTATGTAGAGACAAGTTCCAATGACGAGTTCAAGAGAATATGAATTTAAGTGGTGGAAAAAGCAATGTACAAAATGGAAGACATTTAATAACATATTCTCTGCTTGAAATTCCCTTTGTGGGAATAAAAGTGCAGCATTAATGTTACACACAGTCTGAAGTGCTTTCATGACAAGATGTGAAGTAACACATGAAACTCCAGTGCTAGTTATAAACGAGGATTATGAAGACTTGCACACTGAAAGATGAATGGCAGAATAGACTTTAATAAAAATGTATATATATGTACATATGCATTATATTTTCCCTCTCTTCTGGCTGCATGACTGTGGAGATTTGATTTCATGTGTATTATACGAAATCAAGTGGTATTCCTGTCTTTCAAGGGATGTAATGATCATGTAAATTTTGCAAAATGCAATTGAAATGAGATTCAGATGTTTTAGTTCCATATGCCTTTGCTGGCAAGATGTAGTGTTTACAGTGCACTATGTCTTCTGGTATGGGCTATATCAAATTTGTTACTTTCATTGACCTGTCTCAGTCTCATCCTTGGCTTTGACAATATGAAAGTGACTGAGGTATGAGTGATGCTAGTAATACCATTGCTTATGCAGCCAGTCCCTGTTATGAATGGTGTGAAAATATCGCTCATTGGGTCGGTTGGTGCATGCATTTCAGTGGGCTTGGCAGACTGATATGTAATAGCAACAGCTGGCTCGGTGAGGAAAGCAACGGGAAACTATCTCACTCCTCATTTCCCTAGTACGCCTCTTCAGTGACGCCTAGGCTATTTATGACATCTGTTGGCAGAGCTGCAGAAGATCAAACCAGCCTTTGGGCTGAATACCCAACATACATATATGGAAAAGTAAAAATTGCAAGTTATTGTACACTACAAATTGACCAATCAAAAGGGAGTCAGTTATCTTGTAGTTTGGGATTATTTTAGTATTTTTACGAGTCCTATTTGGTATAAGGAATGTTTCAATATTACCACAGTATACACTTACTTACTTACTTATTTCAATTGAAACAATCCAGAGGGTGCAACTTTTAATAACACATTTCTGGAGTACTGAAAATGTGCTTGCTCTTGGTCCTTCAACTGGTTGATCCTAAGAGACACAATAAATTTTAAATCATTAAAACTGTTCTAGTTACACCTCAATTCATTTTAGGGATTTAATGGAAGTTACGGTATTCTCATAATTTCATTACTTAATTCTTTTATTTAGAAGCAGAATTAACCAATGCCTTGTCCGGCCCCGCGGTGTACGGAGCAACGCGACCGCCTGTCATCCGGCAGCCCTGGGTTCGATTCCTGGCCGAGTCAGGGGTTTTTAATTGTAAATTATTAATATCCCTGGCCTGGGGACTGGGTGTTTGTGTCATCCTTAATGTTCCTTTCCTCACATTCAACACTTTACACTTCTGCCATTTCCAAACACATACAGGTTCACAACATATGGTGCAAAGTAGGGGCAAAATATCTTCTTAGATCGACGTCCCGAATAAATAGCATTTTAAAAAAATGCCTTCAGTGTTGTAAGAAATGGAACATTTCCTCAGATCACATCAGTGGAATTAAAGAACGAATTCTGAAATAAATTTCATGACAGGCTGTATTGATAATTCAAATTTCTCATTTGGAAACAATATAGCAGACTGAATGTTAGCAATTACGGATCATTGGGAAGATATTCTAGTAATTATTATTATTATTATTATTATTATTATTATTATTATTATTATTATTATTATTAGCGTATTCTCCCAATAATGGAAGACGTTAAGCAAACAACTCAATCAAGCTTTCTTTGGGTTCTTCTTGTTCTTCCAATAGGCTTTCATTCTCTCTGAGAAGGCTTGTTTACGTTCTTCCGACCATTTCGGTCTGCACTGTTTTTGCTTTGGTTGCTCTGATGTAACTTCCCACTTGTTGACTTTGTGTCTGAAGGTGTCTCTTTCTAAAATGTCTGTTGCACATATGTTTGCGTTTTTGAGGTCCTTTCGAAGTTCATCCAGCCAAGGTGTTGAATTCTTAAGTGAGCTAACATAATTTAATATTCTTTTTGACAGTCGATTTTCTGGTAATCTTGTGAGGTGTCCAAAGAATTTCATTCGTCTTTTCTTAATGTCAATTTCAATGTTTGAAACTTTTTCAGTTGTTTTGATTGATTGTAGCCTGTAACCATCTTGGGTATATCTTGCTCCTAGGATTTTCCTGATGATCTTCCTCTCTTGCTTTTTTATTTCTTCTAATTCTTGTTTACTGTTAAGTGACAATGTTTCACTTGCGTAAAGGACTGTTGGTTTTATGACTGTGTTGTAATGCCGAATTTTTGTCTGTCTTGACATGCATTTTTTGTTGTAGATGTCTTGAACTAACCCTAATGCCTTCTTGACTTTTTGGAGACGGTTTTGCTGTGAGATCTTCTCAAGGCCTGTCGGTTCGATGTATTTAAAGTACGAGACCCGGTCGATTTTACCGTATTTTGTTCTCAGGCTCGTGATATCTGTCTTTGAACAGAAGAATTTAGTTTTCTCAAATGAAATCTGTAGTCCCACTTTTTCTGCAGATTCCTTAAGTATCTCAAGCTGCTTGATGGCAGTCTCCTCATCCTCTGTTAAAATCGCCAGATCATCCGCAAATGCAAGGTATGGTACGTAGAGGTTGTTTTTGGGAAAGCCCAATCGGATCGGTTTCCAAGATTCATGTTTCTTGAGTTCCTTCTCCCATTCTTCCATAACCTTGTCTAGGACGACGTTGAACAGAATTGGAGATAGTCCATCACCTTGTCTCACACCTGTCTGAATGTCGAAGGTTTCTGAAATTTCTCCCATAAATTTCACTTTAGATTTTGTGCCCGTTAGTGTTTGTCTTATGAGTTCTAGGGTTTTGGGATCTAGTCCTCTCTCTTCTAGAATTTGGAATAGGGAGGGTCTGTCTATCGAATCATATGCCTTTTTGAAATCTACAAATGTGCATACTGTAGGCTTTTGTCTGAGGGCTCGTAGTTTAAGTATGGTTTTGAGGTTGAAAATTTGTTCTGGGCATGACCTGTTTAGTCTGAATCCTGCTTGAAATTCTGATAATTTGGGTTCTAATTGTTGTTGTGTTCTATGCAAGAGACAGGCTGATAGTATTTTGTATGTGACTGATACAAGTGAGATTCCTCTGTAATTGTTTACGTCTAACTTGCTGCCTTTTTTATGTAGTGGATGGATTAGAGCAATCTTCCAGTCATCCGGGAGCTTTTCGGTTTGCCAAATGTTTTGGATTATTTGTGTAATTTCTCTGAGTGAATTTGGGCCTAAATTTTTCAGAAGTTCAGCTACAATTCCGTCTTCCCCTGATGCTTTGTTGTCTTTAAGTTTCTTGATATAATTATTATTATTATTATTATTATTATTATTATTATTATTATTATTATTATAATATGTTGGGTTTAATAAAGTAACCAATCTCTGAATGGGAAGGGCTATGTGTAAACCAGATATTTATGATTTGCTTCTATTGCAAAATACACAGAAAGATGAATATATAATACATTACCTGTGTCAAATACCAAGTTCTTTTCTGAATACAAACACATAAGACAATGATAATACCAGAATTTCAGACAAATTCTGATTTGCACAAATAATCCTATGAAGAAAGAGTATGTTTAAATTAACAAATATTACCAAAATACCAGCACATCTAGTCCAATAAGCTGCCTAGAAAATACTTTAATACCATAATCTTGGTAAAATGTTTATGACACATTTTACTGAAGTGTAAATTTCAGCGTAGAGTTGGATAAATTAAATTTCAAATAACTGTTTCCTTGATTCCTGTTGTTCTTATCAAAGATGAAATCTAGAGGATGATATAAGAAATTTCCAAACACACACAATTTTTAAATGATGGTACCAGAGTATAATTATTTCATAAACTTGATGCTTAAGGCCAAAATCAGATACTTCAAATACACTTGAAAAGTTAAAATGTTTGATAATGTTCATTCATCTCGGCTGACTGTAATAATAAGATGTTGGAGCATTAACAGAGAAAAATCTAGAAATACTATTGCAACAGTGGATACCACCAAGATATTTATGGATTATAAAGTAAAAAATAATCAGCAAACTCTGCCAGAACCTTGAAGGTAATTCGGTCTTCAGAAGAAATTTGGAAAATGATATCACCTGTTTTACCTTATTATAAAGACAAGAAGCGATTTATGTGAATTTTAAATCTCAAGTACTAGGTATATTCACTGAACAGAAGTATTCTTTTTTGGACCATTAAACAAATCTGTAGAACAGAAAATTAGCATGCAACCATTATATAAGTACAGTGTGTGTTCCATTAATTACACCTGCACCGTAATTGGAGAAGTAAGTGTTGCAGGAAAACAGAATAAGGAAAGAGTGCTAAGGATTCAATATTTGCAAAAAATAATCAGAAAATGTTTACAGTAGTGTATGCTTATGAACAGGTGAAGAATAGAAAACGAATTTATGACATTTTGGTTTTTCCTTATTGTATCAAGTATATAAACTTTTGAAAAATCACAGAAGGAATAAAACTGGTGAATAATCCAACATCATCCCATGAGCAGGCATAGGTACTGATAACTAAAGCAAACATGAAGCTCACACTCTACTGGTCACTATAACCTCTTAATAAAACTTACATATTCAAATAACTAAACTGTCTCCGATCTGTTCCAGGATCCTACCAAAATCTACCACATAATTTCAAAATTTAATAATACTTCACATTTTCAACACTTCATAAAATAAAATAAAAACCCACAGGAAATTACTGTACAAATTACATGGGCTTGTATTCTCCAGTATTCACATAGGTATTTAAACATTGCTTTCATGACAAGAATGCAAAGGAAATGAGTTGTCTTTTCCTGCCACAACACCAATACTAATGTCTACACACTATTTTATGACACTATATGTTCTGGCCTTCATAGAACCCATTGCACTAAACAAACTTTCAATTTTCGTTTTAATATAAAAAATACAATAAATGATGACAAGTTTCTTCCCACTACAGACAACTTAGGTTGAAATTTTTGGTCTACAAATATGCTACATGGACTGTAGGGAACTTACCTTTGCCCTATCACAGTCTGTTCAGTGGAATGCACCTGGTGCACAACACGGTAAGTTCATCCACACAGAATAACATGAAAGAGTTGAAAAATCAATGGCAACTTCAATAATACTAATTAAAAAACAGCACAGAAAGAACATGAAGTTTCCAATACGAAAAAGAGAACAGAAACAGAAAGCACAACAGACACAAACAGATGGCACGTAAACATTGAATATTCCAGTCTAAGTCATAATCAGTTTGGAGAAAGATAACTTAATTAGCATCTTTACTTCTGATGATACCTTAGCTGTAACAGACACACACAGAAGGCACGCAGGAACTGTCATTTGGGAGTGTGTCTTGTGGATCCCACACAGGTGGGGAAACAAACTTCCGTGTTCTCTTTCCAGCCTCTCTATATCAAGGAAACTTAAACAATTTTCATAGCAGAAGCAAATTTAAAACAGAACTTTGGTACAGGCAAAAGAGGAATGGTTATTGATATTCAAAAACTGTTATTTCATTTTGTACAGAAATAAATGCAAACATAGGTGTTCCAAATAACAATTGGGATATTGGTCCACAGTACACATTAAAAATAAACTAAACAACTGTTCATATGCAGAGAAAGGGGAACATATGTTTATGATTCTCTGAGTTAAAAAAAAAAAAAAAAAACACCTTTGTGTTTCTATAGGCACAACTTTTGACTAACTTGAAATCAAGGTCTTAATGAGAAGTTACTGAGTCAAACTATTAACTTAAAACTAGTACTCCACCATGAGGTTCAGCATGGTATCTAAATGTGAAATACTGAGTGACCCAATAATAAACCATAAGGTACTACTACAAAGTCAGATCTTGTACAAAAAATTGTATCTACCCTCTAGCTCATCTGTATATATACCAGATGCTCCATCAGCCCCTTATAATTCATGAAGATACGCAGCCTATCTAACACTGATAGTCCTTAAGAGTCAATATTACTCTGCTTGCTACCAGTGTGTAAGCAAAGCAAAACGAGGCAGTTTTGTAACAACAACAACAACAACAACAACAAAAAAAAACTACTACTACTATACGCTATATTCACGCCAAGATAAAAGGACCATTGCACAAACATGCTGTTTATTGCATAACTTTATAATACATATATCGCAAATACAAAACAGTGATTTATTGTGCGAGAATGCAAAATGAACGTTGTAAAATGTGAATTAGAGACAAGAAAATAATATTTCAATGTGGGGTGGATTGCCATACACCCCAAGTATATACGTCTTCTAAGTGTCAAGTGCTGTATAGCAAGCCTAGCTGAAGTGAGAATGTGCTGTTCACCTGTCAGGGTTGACAGCAGATGGATGGTTCGCATCCAGGCTTATGCAGATATTTTTAAACGTGTTCACAGCTTCCTAGTACAAACTAAGACTGCAGGAATGGCTTGTGCCAAAGTTAATTCAATATTTTAAACTCAAATGAACTCTAAACGATCACAGATGCAAATAACACTTGCGTTATGAAAGGAAGTGTAAGGTCTGGTTTCTTCAACGAATGATAAGTGTTATCACTGCTGTTAAGGAGACTTAACACATAATTTAACAAAATGGTCGTCTCATCAAGAATTGTTAACTGTAACAAATTGTTAATACTTGTGTTAAATTAACCTAGCAGCACCCCTGTGTTAAACCTCTTAACAGTTGCTAAAATTTCAAAATGGAGGCATGTAGAAGACGTAAGTTTGAAGCTTTACTGCTGTATGAAGACTATTTATAAACTGAAGAAGGCAAAGGATGACCCATACTAAGAAATAACGACTTTTTAGAGTACGTAGGTGTACTAGGTACCAACTGATGAGCACAGCCTAGCACACAGGGATGAAATGCTGGCAGCCAGGAATGAGTTAGCTGGAAAATTTATAATGTCCAATAACGGACCATTTATATTGGCATTATAAATTTACTCATTCGGAACAAATATTTCAGATTCCCTATGGGAATCAACATCTATATCATCTTATGGGTATTCATTATTATTAAATGAAAAGCGCACAATGTGCAAAAACAGTTTTTGTACAGATGGTCAACTATGCTGATGCCATTCTTATTATTGAGGTTGTCTTCATTTTGCAGTTTTGTGCATGGTATCTTTCACAACGGTCGTTGCACTGGTTACATATACAGTCTTCGTTCGGCTGGTGGAAGTTTTTTGTTTGGCAGAATCTGTGGTGAAATCCATGAGTGGCGTAACGTGTAATTACGTGCCGTAGCTCGTAATTTGCTTGCTTCCACTCTTCCGTCATGATGGCGTCCGTGGAATAGAAGTCAGACCAAATAGCATTTCGTTTCTCGTTTAAAGTTTGGCGTGCATTCTCGTAGGGCTTGGTGTTTGGTAGACAAAACTGTGTTTTGATATCGTCAATGAAGTAGTCCTCTTTGGTTAGAACATATGTTAACCTTGAAGGGGCTGACTTCCCAATGCCTAGAATTCTCTTGAGATATCGGGCCTTGACTTTTTCTATTGTCATCAGATCGCTGATTGTGAGTTTTTCCCAGATGATGCTAATCCCATAGGTTGCTATTGGTGATATGGCTGTCCTGAACAGTAGCATTGCTGTACCCAATGATATTTGTTGAGGTTGTTGAATGTTGTAGATGGCTTTTATTGCTGTGGCTGCTCTTTCTTTGACGTGGATATTGTAGGATGTTAGAGTAGTTTGGAGGGTGACTCCAAGGTACTTGAATTTCGGCACTATGTCTAGAGGTTTGTTGTGCATGGTTATTGTATTTTTAGGTGCATGTTTTCCTCCTTTCCTAAAGGTCATTTGTTTAGTTTTGTTATGGTTTATTTGCAAACCGTTCCTTTCTGCCCATGATGTGAGCCTATTGAGGACCTCTTGGAGCTCTTCTATGTTTTCTGAGCCTATTGCCATATCATCTGCGTAAAGTATAAGCAATGCTGAGGTATCTGTGATTATTTCTGTGATGTCTACTGTCATGATGTTGAATAAAATTGGGCTGATTGGGTCACCTTGTAGAACTCCGTTTGTTTGGGTTTCGTTTTTGGATAGGGTTATGTTGTCTGATATTTGGACATAGTTATATTTGAGGATATTCGAGATTATGATTGCTATTGGATGTTTAACCCCTATTAGGTAATTGAGTTTCCGGACAAGTGTTGCTCTATCAACAAGGTCAAAAGCCTTACGATAGTATACGAAGACTACAAAATATTTCTTTCCTGGATGCCTCGATGTATCTTGGACTTGTTCTATTAGGTATTTTACGGCATGTAGTGTACTTCTTCCCTTTCGGAAGCCAAATTGATTTTCTGGTATCTGGGAGTCTATTTCTTCTGCAAGCCTGATTGTTAAGATTTTCGTGAAGATTTTGAATGATGTATTTTCGAGGGCTATACCTCGATATGAATCAGGATTGTCAGTTTCTCCTGTCTTAAACATCATTTTGATTGTTGACAACCTCCATTGCTCTGGAATTTCCCCAATGTGCATGCATGTGTTGAATAGTTCTACCCAGTAGTCTAGCATGACAGGTAGAGATTCTTTCAGGTGTTCTGTGCAGATGCTGTCTGGGCCGGTGGCCTTTCCATTTTTTGCTGCTGTTATTGTATTATATATTTCCTGCCTCGTTATGGGGATGTGATTTCCCGTCATTGTTACTGGAGTTAATTCAAAAGCTGTTGATCGGTGTTGGAGGTTGAGAATGCTTTTGAAATGGTTTTCCCATGACTCCATTGAGATATTATTTGTTACTGAAGTTTTTGGTTTCCTTAGCACTAGGAATGGGTCATTTTGGGCGTTTGTAGCACGTCTCCTAGCGTCTTCCTCAATGTACTCCGTTCTTGTTTTCTTGATTAGTGATTTATATTTCCTTCTTTGTTCGGCGTATTGGGCCAAGTGACTCGGGTTCGATGTGTTCTTCGCTCGATGTAGTGCCAAGAGGGTCTTTCTCCGTTCATTGTAAGTCTTTATTGAACCATGGTTGTGATCTCCTCACTTTCGTGTGAGTTTGGCATGATTGAAGGGTTCTTGTACACATTTCCACTGCTTCAGTTAGTTCATGTCGTCGAACTAATAGCCTTGCTTTATCTATTTCATCACCGATATGTCTTAGTTTCTCTGGATCTAATTTCCTGGATATTTTCTTCCTTGGTTTTATTGGCAATTGATCTTTATGAGTGATTTCAAAGACTGTCGAGATTGGTATATGCTTCCTAATCGGGGCTATGGCTGAAGTCCATAATGCTTTTTGACTGAATTTTTTAATGTCTGTACCTCTGTAAAAGACTAAATCTATGGCACTGGTTCCATTCGAGGCTATGTATGTTTTCATGTAGGGACTATTAACAAGGACATAGCCGGCTTCTTCCAGAGCCTCTATAATCAATTCTGTTCTGACGGTTGGTTTGTCTATTCTTGCATTTAGGTCGCCTGCGAAGATTACTCTATCATCTGTTTGCGTTTGTGACAAGGCCCCCGTTATTCTTTCGATTGTGTCCTCTGTTGACATATGTGGTTGAACATACATGCCAATGATTGATAGTAGGTTGGTCTTTACGGTAATTGTGTTTTCTTCTTTTATTATTTGTTTTATTTTCCCTAAGTTCGGTTTGAGAAAGATGGAGATCCCTCCTGATGGTCTTCCTGTGGTCTGATGGGCGAATGAATGAATTCTGTAATATCCTTGAATGTTGAAATCCTGTGTTAAGAATGTTTCTGTCAGTATAATGGCGCTGTAGTTACTTAATGTCTCTATTGGAAAGAGAGGCAGAGCGTTTTTTATGCATTCAATGTTCCATAGGAGCATATGTGTACATTTATTGTAGTTCTCCTCCTTCAGCACGGCTTGCTCTCCGAAAATGAAACCTTCTTACGATCGTTCTATTTGGCCAGAATTCCGGTCGTACAGCATCTTCAAGGAATTTGAAAGGGAAACCTATTTTGAAGGCCTTGTTTTCACTTCGTGTGTGAAGTTCTTCGCAATGGATATTATCTTTAATTCCATTTTTCTCTAGGTACTTCTTAACCTTCTCTTCTGTTGCGTTTCCTTTCAGATTGCCTAGGTAAAGCCATGCCATTTTGTCAGCAGCTTGTAGATCATCTTCTTGAACCCTTGCCCCTCTGATGGTTTGTGTGTTTCTTTTATTTATTACAGTTGTCCATTCTGTTTCTTCTCTGTAGTTATGATCGTTATCCCTTCCGTCTGTTTTGTTATTGAGTTCTTCATTATCCTTGTGAGTAAGCACTGCATTCCTATTCAGGGTCTGCATAATTTTTTCTTCAATGATTATATTCATTTTATTCGTTATAAAGTCCATCATATATCTTACGGTTTCTTTTAAATCCGCTAGATCCTTAGTTTCATTGTTCACGGCTTTGTTTTTCTGAATGAGCTGGGTTGTCCGTTCAAGTAAATGCGAGCTTTGCATTCTGCCGTCAGATGGGTGAAGTTGGTTGTTGTTGCTGTTTGTAGGTTCTTGGTTGTGGCTAGGAGATGAAGCTATTTGTTCCGAGGTAGTGCTACCTTCTCTGCTTGGGTGTGGCCGCTAGATGGGAGCAGCTGCCAGTTGGAGTTACTTGCAGGTTCTTGGTTGTGGCCATCAGATGGCGCTAGTTGTCTCGCAATCAAACTGTCTTCTCCCTCTGATACGTCTTCTCTTTGGTATTACATAACCTCACTTTCAGAAACAATCATTTCGTTGTTCTTGTCCTTCACTACATTAGTTAATATATCAAAGCATTTTCTCAGATCGCTTACCGCTTTTAGTATCTCTTCTTTCTTCTCATTCTTAAGGTAACCACCTGTTTCTGTAATATTAACTATTGTTTTGAGAGCGTTCTCAATCCGTGTTTTCATCTGGTCCGCCATGTTACCAATTCATTGAATTGAACTCTGCATTTATAGCTATATCTGCCCAGAGAATCCCCTGTTTTCGGAAGCGTCAGTTGTTTCGTGCAAGAAGGATCTATGTCCGAATTGATCATACAATTGCGCCGAGTCGAGGCAATTTCAAAAGTAATGCTTAGTGTGTTACTGTATTTCTGTAACAAGTATGTTATATTTTAATTGTATTCTTTAATATATATATGGCAAAGGGACATTTACAGAAATGTACAAATTATTAAATTATAAATCTCAAAGTAATTCACTTTTGAAATTTAACTATAACTACTTATCAATATACAACGTCCTCTTTAGTACTTTGTGTGCATTCCTTTGCTATTTATAACCATTTGGATCCTCTTTGACATGATTGCCGTAAGGTCCTTGTACATTTTCTCAATTTCTTCATCACGATGCCATATGTCTATGAGGTTTTCGATGAGGCCAATTCTGGTTGTTATGTTTCTTTTCTTCAATCCTGACTTCACATTTCTCCATAAATTTTCAATTGGGTTGCAGCCTGGGCTATTGCCAGGACAAGGCAATGTCCTTATGTTGTTTAAATCCAAGAATTCCTTAAAAGACTTGGCCTTATGGCATGGTGCTCCGTCATGCATAAAAATGCAATATCCATCAAGAAACCAATCCCTGATCAGAGGTAGAAGATGGGTATGAAGCACCTTTTTGTACTGATTCTTACCGAGCTTGATAGCTGCAGTCGCTTAATTGCCGCCAGTATCCAGTATTCGGGAGATAGTGGGTTCGAACTCCACTGTCGGCAGCCCCGAAGATGGTTTTCCATGGTTTCCCATTTTCACATCAGGCAAATGCTGGGGCTGTACCTTAATTAAAGCCACAACCGATTCCTTTTGATTCCTAGCCCTTTCCTGTCCCATCGTCGCCGTAAGACCTATCTGTGTCAGTGCGACGTAAAGGCAATTGTAAAAAAAAAAAAAGTACCGATTCTGGTCCATCATACCCTCAAAAATGTATAATCTGCCGTATCCATGAACTGACATGGAACTCCGTACCATGACTGAAGTTGAATGTTTAACTTTCTCAGTGATGCAATTTGGAGAAAACGCCTCATCAGGGGTCCTTCGCACATATTGGCTGCTTTCTTCGGGCACAGAACATATGGACTCATCAGAAAAGATTACCTGCAAGCTATTGAGCTCTAATTAACATGACTTTTTCAGTAGAATATTTTGAGAATATGAAAAATAAATCAGCACATCTCTATACTGAATTTCTGAAAAATTCTACTTAAGCTATGAGGATGAAGTTACTTGTTAGTAAACAGTAAATCATGAGATGTATCGTGTTGCATACCTCTTCCCAACTATCCTTAAGCTCATTATCCATTGTTTTTGCCCATTCCAGCCACTTCTTTGCCAAGGTAGGAGTTATTTTGGCTTTATTTCTTGGCCTTCTTACAGGAAGTCCTGGCAACTAATGGAGATATTTCAACTCCATGGTTTTTTAGTCGATTGCTGAAGTCCTTACTGGTGCTTCTTCGATTCACTGTAGCCATTTGAATCAATCTGCATTGCATACGGTGGCTCACTATGGTTTTTCGACCACATTTACCCTTACGTTTTACTGCAAGGGTCTCGCCTGATTTAAATGCAGAATTTATTCTACTAACCGATGCTTGTGAAAGATTCAATTTTGTAGCAATATCTTGTTGGGAATATCTGCCTTCCTTTATTAAACATTCAGTCAATGCCCTTTTATGGGGAGAAAGATCTGTTTTCTTACCCATAACCCCACTTTTGCAAGAAGAAGCAACTTCAGTTCACCACTTTAAAAACTCACTACAAAACAAATCCAAAACCCAACTTTATCCCAAACTTGGATTAAACAGACATCATCATCATCAATGTTCCACTCCAGTCGCCCGGGTGTGGTTAACAAGCCTCCTCCATTCCTTTCTGTCCTTCCACTTTTCATGCTCCATTACTTCCACCACATCCAATCCAGCTTCTCTAATGTCCTTCCAAATCTGATCCGTCCACCTTCTTCTCGGTCTTTCAACTGGTCTCTTTCCCTTAACTTCTCTTTCCAATTCCCTTCTTGCCACCCATTCCTTTCCCATTCGTTTTACATATCCGAACCATCTCAGTCTTGCTTTCTGTATACTAATGGTTCTATATTGATGATGATGGTGCTTGTTGTTTAAAGGGGCCTAACATCTAATGTCATCGGCCCCTAGTGGTATGAGATGGACGACATGATATGATAATTAAAATTTTAAAATATATCCAGACTAGAGTTTAAAATAAATGGTGATGAAAAATGATTATGGAATTAAAACAATTAGTGGATCTAATTTGCAAATGCTTTATTTTCTATTAAAATTATAGAAAATGTAGGTGACAATTGAATAAGGAATTGCCTGGAAGTACAGATATATGTATATAATTCAAGTTAGAGAGGTTCTATATTTAGCTCTTCTCTGATTTTAATATTTTGAATTCTATCTCTTCTTGTCTTTTTAACTGATGTCCTTAAAATTCATTTCTGCTGCTTGGATATTACTACAGTATCTTGTCTCTTATTAGTTACCACTGTTTCTAGTCCGTATGTTACAATTGGTATGAAATACTGTTTATATAATGTTAATTTTGTTCTCTTGGGTACTTTGTCATCCCATAAAAGCTCTCTGACTTGATGATAAAATGTTGAACCTTTACTTAGTCTGTTATTAATTTCAGGGTTGATTTCATTACTTCCATTAATAATGCTACGCAGATATGCAAACTGTTCTACATTCTCTAACCGTTCTCTGTCTATGTTCACTTGGCTTCTCTTTTCCACAGTGCATGACTACAGTTTTCTTTTTACTAATTACCATTCCAAACTCCTTCAGATTTTTATTCGAACTGTCGTCTCCTTTGTACTTCCTTTTCTCCCTTTCCACAAATCACTACATCATCTGCAAATACCAAACCATTCACTTCATTACTACTGATACTCTTCCATCAATATAATAAACAATAATGGCGACAGTGAGCTTCCTTGCTTGAGACCTCAAAATGTTTCAGAGTCACCACTCCCCACTTGTACACTGCTTTTACTCTCATGATACAACATTTTAATCTTATTAATTAATGATCTTAGTACATTCCTTTTCAGTAGGCATTCCCATACATGTTTTCTCTTAACTGTTATCATAAGCTTTTTCCAAATCCAAAAATACGAGTATGATTTCCTTGTTCCTTTCCAGATGTTATTCCATTATCGTTCGCACTGTAAATATCAAGTCTATTGTTGATCTATTTGGTCTAAAGCCATATTGTTCTTCCTCTAACAGTGTTTCTATTATATCCCTCAGTCTTTTGTCTATGACTTTCTCCATTATTTTTAGCCTACATGATAATAGTGTTATTACCTCTATAACTTTCTCATTTCTTCCTACTTCCTTTTTTGAACAATGGTACAATGCTTCCTTGTTGCCAATCTTCAGGTATCCTTTCATCTTCTATATGCCATTGAGGGCTCAGAATAGCCACTTTAGTCCACTACTTCCTGCTGCCTTAATAACAGCATTGAATTTGTCTTTTCAACTTGCTTTACCTTTGGCGATTGCTTTCATTGCCCATTCAAGTTCAAACCATGTTATCGGGATCTCTTCTTTTTCTCCTTCTATTATTTCCATTTTCTTATCTCCTCCTTCCTCCGAGCAGTCATCCTTATTATAAAGTTTTTCAAAATATTTTGCCATCACCTTCTGAAGACCCTTTTCGTCATGTACTACGGATCCATCTTCTCTCTCTAATGCCTTGATTTTTTTCTTGATTTATTCTTTTTGATTTCATTACTCTGTATAATAGTTTGATTTCCTGGACTATCTTGCTCAGTGTTGTTCGTAAACTCTCCCCAACATTTCTCCTTTTCTTCCTTGATACTCATCTTTACTTGTAATTTCAATCTTTTGTATTCCACTTTTAACCTTTCTATCATATTCTCATCCCTCTGATACATTTTTTGCTTTTCCTTATCCAGTTCTTTCTTTACCTTGTTCCTTTCTTTTCTTTACTTTTTTATTTTGTCTGTCCACCACCGTGTCTCCTTTCCCTTAACCTTTGCTTTTGTTTTCCCGCATTCCTCAACTGCTGCTCCCACAAATATCTCTCTTAAATTGTCTCACTCTTCTTCTCCACTTCGTATTTCTGTGTTAGGCAACTTCCTTTTTATCCAATCTTTGAACGCTATTCTTTTATCCTCCTCCTCCAATTCCCAAATCCTGATCTTTGGTTTCTTCAGTACAATTTTAGGGATTTTTACTTGTTTTAATTGTTTTAAACAGACATACCGGTGTATAAACAATATCAAACACTCCTAGGCTTCAATTCTGACATAGAAACTCAACACTCAGCTAGAAAATCTATGGAAACCACATTCAACAGTTGCCACAACATCAGCTGATTTGATCAACAATTGCCACAACATCAGCTGATAAAGAGTGTCACAAACCTTAACAGAGAGGGAAATAATTTTCCCCCGGATAACCCAAAGGGCCTCCAGTGGATTGCATAAACCTAAAAAGGCATGAATAGGTTGAAACCTACTTTTACATTCATATGTATAGAGGTTTTGTACTAAATGAGAGAAAAAAACAAAATTCGTGCATTATTCTAATAATCTGCACATGTCTGTAGATCAACCCAGTCATGCTATCCATGAAATGTTAGAACTTAGTGATGAAAATGACATATCTAGCGAAGGATCTTCATTAAGTGATAGTGAATCAATGCATTTAGAGAATACTGCAGGCCCACATTCTTTAACACATGCTGAAGTAGGGTTGGTCAAACACTTTTCAAGTGGCTCGAATGCAAATGACTGAAGTGCCAAGAGTAGTGGAAGCGACCGTGATAGTTTCTTGCACAGTGAGTGGGAGGTTCGTGGATGAAGGAGAGAGAGATCTGAAGCGAAGTACAATTTTGGAATTAGAGGTAAACTGAAAAATAGTACCGAGTCCGAAGAAATTTACAGGTATTTCACTGACGATGAGCTGTGAGATCTAAAGGTGCGTCCACACCAAGATGTTTTCGTTAACTTTGTTAATAAACATTGTTAATGAACAATGTTCATGAACACTTCTGTCTGTTAATAAACAAAATAGCGTGTTCATTAACTTTTCGAGCATGTTGATAAACAAAATTTCTTTAACTTTTGTGAATGAAACTTTTCATTAACATTTCGTGTTTTCGTTAACATTTCGGTTCGCACATGCGCAAAGACGCGATTAGAACACGCAAATTCGTAGCGCGGAATACAATACTTTTATTAATTTTTGAAATCGACTGTCGAATTGCAAGCAACTCATATACACCATACAAATACATAAGTGAAGTGTAGGAGTATTTCTCTTACACTCTTACATGATCATTGGTAGGAGTCACCAGTCGCTAGGAATCTTCAAGTTATACTTAGTCTAACATTAATGCAGATGACATTCCGATAAATTTGTATCCTTTCTTCCAATTTCAGACTCAATTACTGTCAACAAGAACTGAAAGTCTTGTGGGGACATTCTCAGAAAGTTTTGAAAGCCTGCTGCATCATGAATTGAAAGTTCTGACATAGGCCTAAATGTCCTCTCCAAATTTAATTCTAAACGCTTTCCCAATATTTTTCTTTGCCACACTTTGCGTCTGCATTTTTCTCTAATTGCACTCATTAAAATAATGAAAGCTGCAGCTGTATTTTCTTCTTCCTGACCTTATCCATTGTAACCTCACAAACAGATATTTTGGTGTGGACACAATGTTAAAGAAGTTTGTTAACAAAAGTTTATTTGGTGTGGACACAATGTTAAAGAGGTTTGTTAACAAGAGTTTATTAACATCTTGAGAAATGTTTTCGTTAACATTGTTTATTAACTTTGTTTTGTTAACATTGTTTATTAACTTTGGTGTGGACTAACCATAATAGCTGAGGAAACTAATTTGCTCCACAGAAAATCAACTCAAAGACACAGGCTAGGAAAATGAAAAGAAGTAGTAGAGAAAAAGAATGGATACCTACTCTTAGAGGGAAAAATTCATAAACCTAAACTAAGCAATTATTTTTCAAGGAAGCGTTTGTTGGCTACACCAATTTCTTTTCAAATGATGCCTGAAACAAGGTTATTTCTCCCTCTGAAGGTCCTATGGTTTTCTCATAACGAGGCATATAATACGGAAGCACACCCAAAAAGTGACAAAATCAGACCCGTTTTTCAAAAACTATTACAGTGAAACCTCATAAAGGCGTTTCTACAGGGGACAAGGAAAAAGAATGTGTTAAGCGAAAAAACATACTACTGAATATACAAATAAAAACTCTCCAACAGGGATATGGAAACACTAGGTATGATTTTTTCCAACATGAGGGCATTTTACGTAGTGATCCACAGGTACAGTGAAAACTATAGGTCTATCCATCATTTCCAAAGATGAGAGGAATGTATTTAAAGGTGTGAAAAACACGAGAGAACAAATATGAAAACCTTTCCTGCTGGGAATTATAAAACAAGTACCAGTACACTAAAAGGTATCAGGCAACAAATATGAAAACATGTGTACAGGGGCCAACAAAAATACTGAACTATTATTATTATTGCAGATCACACTCTTTATAAAACAAATGTTAGTAGAAGCCTTTTATTTCGGAGCAGTAGGTTATTAAACATTATTTTCTGGTCACACTCTTAGACAATGAATTGGAGGTTACATTCGACCCTGTGCAAGTGTGAGGAATGACTTTGGCTGCATTTTGAATCTAACAAAACTTCAACCAACTTGAGTGATCGAGTCGAAACTTGAAGATGCGAGTTTTCAGCATTCACGGCCTCTGCACGCTTATGACAGTAGACTTTCTGACAGATTTTAGTTTTGTCTTCATTATGTTATTAAGGAATTTCACATTTTCTGTGTCCATAATTAGGCTATCACAAGACAAACATGCACCACGCTAGTCAATTTCACACGATTACGCTCCTAATCCAGATACAGGCTACTGTATCACGCGACAAATATTAGCTGCACTTCACTGTACCACTCAACACAAAATACATTTCTACCTTCTGAATGGAATGCGAAATACAAGCACAAATAGGCTCACTCTGCTATTCAGCAATCTCGCTGCTGACTGGCAAGCAAAACTGAACATTCCTGAGGCTAATGGCTTGCTCCCCAAAAGTGCAACTTATCCTTTTAAGTTCAGGAAGGCCTTTTCTCATAATCACGCAACTGTGGCAACGGCCCTTACCCGAGATGGAAATTGCGTTTCTTTCAGAAGGGATGACAAATACAATAACATTTTCGGGCCTAGGAAAAATGCAATCGTATTAAGAGGTAATAGCAAAAATTCATGATGCGATAAGTGAAGCACTTTTTTATAGATTTGATACGATGAGAATTGTGACTTTGAATTTACGATGTGCTAAGCGGGAAAACGTGTTAATGAAGAATGCACTAACGAGCTTTCACTGTATCTAAATTTAGAAACTGTTATATTCCGAATGGTCATATAGATGAAAGTTTACTGCTGAGGAAGGGTCACTAACATTGGAAAGTATTCATTCCGAAGAAGAGATCCCATTTTGGGGTGGAGTCCTTCAAGCTACGTGAGGCAAGCACAGGGTATGTGTGGAACATTGTTTGGTATACCTGTAAGGAGACTGAACTGTTAAATGATGTTTGTTGGAAGGGCATATCTCAGTTCAGTAAGCCATCCAAAATTGTATTCACATTAGCTGAAGACCTTTTGAATAAGGGATATCTTATTGCTCTGGACAATTATTACAGTAGCCCAGAAACATGGTGCTGGGCACAGTGGAAAATCACAGATGTTGCAGCGATACTGGGTGTCTCATCTCTCTTCAAAATGCAGACCATGCACCTCTTGCTGGATGATCTGGACACTAACGCTATTGGAACCAATTGTGCAACAACAGGAAAGGACTTCCTAACAACGTCATGGGGAAGAAACTTTTGTTTTTACAATTGGTTTTACATTGCACCAACACAGATAGGTCTTATGGCGACAATGGGATAGGAAAGGACAAGGAGTGGGAAGGAAGCGGCCGTGGCATTATTGCCTGGTGTGAAAATGGGAAACCACGGAAAACCATCTTCAGGTCTGCCGACAGTGGGGTTCGAATCCACTATCTCCTGAATGAAAACTCACAGCTGCGCGACCCTAACCCTACGGCCAACTCTCTTGGTGGGAAGAAACTGAGGTAGTATTCTCTTTCAAGAACAAAACTCATGGCTCTAAAAGGGAGAGACAAGAGGGACAAATGCATGCTAAGCAGCACTCACTATGCAGAAATGCAAACGGCACAGGACAGGGAGGGCAAGACTCAGGACGTATTGTGCAGAAAATATTCAGTCATTTCAGTGGATCAACGACTGTTGAAGTTATACCAGCCAGAGTAGTTAGACCATTATACCCTGACCCAACAGGGCAGTTCTCAGGAAGGCATTTTCCAGACCTAAATCCTCCAACAAATACCAGGAAACACATCAGTAAGAGGTGCGTGGTCTGTATTTTCAAGAGAGATGAGACACTCAGTATTGCTGCAACGTCTGTGATTTTCCACTGTGTCCGGCGCCATGTTTCAGAATTTAACACACCGTTCAGGATTAAGCAGTGAAGAATGAGGTACGAATAGTGTAAATTGAGTAAAAAGATGCAAACCCTATAAAAATGCATAAATAGTGTGAAGTTAAAATACAACAAGAATAAACTTTCAGATAGCTAGTGCAATGGTGGGATATTTTTGCTGGAGGAGCCTCTGTTTCAGTGAGTGAAGCTTTGAGAAACAAATTTTTTTATTTAAATGCCTGTCAGTGAATCGACTTTCATTATTTTTCATTATTTTCATAGTAATTTATTCTATTACGATACAGTGCATTATACGTCAAATGATGTATTCTGTAGGACATCTAATATTGTTTTGTGATCTTGCTCTGAGACCACATATTTAGGCAATAGGAAATGTGGCAATCCTTAGGCGTTTGTGAATGGGATATCCTTAATGTTCTACAAATGCAGGGTCATTTTTAGATCCCTGATTTCTCCTTTCTTCTTACTTATGCCATTTCAACAATGCAGGAGTAATCATCAGTAAATTTTGTCGCTGTGGATGAATACATCAGTGTCTCCATGTCTGCACCATTCATAGATGGGACCCATCGTTAATTGTCTTGACAACTTTCTCCTAGTGACGCATTAGAAGGTTAAGAAGAAACAGGCTTTAAAGTGCGAATAAAATATTATTTGAACAGCGAGATATGTGCGCTGTGCATGATGTCAGGAAGGGCATCCGGTCGTAATAAACTACTGCCAAAACCAAAATGATGGATGGATATTTCTCAAAGTAAATGTTCCGGAGTAATAGTCTTCCAATCGGATCTCCGGGGAAGATGTCTTGCGAGGAATTCAACAAAAGAACAGGAAGGTGAGAGAGTAGGAGTGAAGTGCAAAATCAAAATTAGAGTTGGAATTTTAAATATAGGGACTATGAATGGAAAAAGCAGACAGATTGTAGATATGATGCACAGGGAATGTCCTGTACATACAAGAGACTAGGTGGAAGAGTGATAAAGCAAAAGTATTGGCAGAAGGATATAAGTTGTTCTATAGCAGTGTGGACAAAGAGACAAGAAATGGAGTGGGGATTATCTTGGATAAAGATCTGAAGGAGGAAGTTTGTGTAGTTAACAGAATTAATGACAGAATTATGAGTGTAGGAGACCTTGTCACAGTTTTGAGTGTATATGCTCCTCAGTCAGGATGTTCTGAGGAAGAGAAAAACAAATTTTGGAAGACCCTAGATAGCATAACAATGGAAATACCAGAAAGGATTATAATTGGTAGAGATTTGAATGGACATGTTGGTGAGAGGAAAAGTAGTGAAGATAGAGTTCATGGTGGATGGAGTTACAGAGAAAGGAATGCAGAAAGGGACAGGATTGTGGAATATGCAGTAGCCTTTGACCTAACGATTGCTAATACCAACTTCAGTCGGAGAAGAGAACACTTTGTAACTTATAAGAGTGCAGACCATAAAAGTCAGTTAGATTACTTGTTGTACAGAAGGAAACACCTAGAGGAAATAAGGAACACCAAGGTCATATACAGTTAAAGTGTGGCAGCGCAACACAAACTTGTAGCGGCCGATTATGAGATGATGGTGGGAAAAAGACTTAAATTTATCAAGCAAGGAGAACAAAGGCTAAAGTGGTGGAAACTGAAAGAAGAGGGGCTGCATGAAGAATTCAAGGAAAAAGTGTTGAGAGAACTGAGATTAACAAAGGATGTTCAGGAGTGGTTGAGTATCAAGAGCAGTATTATAAAGAAAGCTGGAGAAGACATGCCAAGTTTAACATCAGGAAAGGGACCACCAGAAGATAAGGAGGCATGGTGGTGGAATGAGGAGGTTCAGAAAGTGATAAGATTGATGAAGGATACTAATAAACAATGGGATTTAATGGGAAGACAGGAAGAGTGGGAAGCCCAAAAGACTGCAAAGAAGAAGACCAAAAGAGCTCTGGCAAAAGCGAAGGCTGAGGCAGTGGAGGAGGCGTATGTAGAGCTGGAAAGAAGTCAGGATGACAGGCAACTAATAAGGATTGCTCAGGCAAGACATAAAGCGTCCAAGGACAAAACATCAATGAAGCAGAAGGATGAGTTAGGTGAAGTAAACCATGATCAGGAGAAAATACTGAAAAGATGGCTGGAGTACTTTGAAAGTCTATTGAATGAGGAAAATGTGAGAGCGAAGTACGGGGATGGAGAGGTAAATGAAGGAGTGACTCAAGCTATAAGTAGGAAAGAAGCGGAATACAGAAAAAGGTTGTCCGAACAATGTGTAGGGCTGGTGCAATTATGTGATCTAAGTAAAGCATTTTATTGTATTAATCATGAAATTTTACTTGCAAAGCTTGAGATGTATGGTGTTGAGTATCCCTTGCTGAACATAATTAAGTCATACTTAAATAACAGATATCAGTTTGTCTCAATTAAAAATAGGTATTCCACTTTGAAGAAAGTTACAACTGGTGTGCCACAGGGCTCTGTCCTCGGTCCATTTTTATTCATTCTGGCAGTCAATGATTTACCGCAAAATGTCAAATGTCATGCTCTTATATCGTACGTGGACGATACAACGTTAATTACAAAATATCAGAGCATCTCAGGTTTGCATCAGATGTCACAGGAAGCTCTTGCAACTGCAATGCATTGGTTTTCATCCAATAGGCTGTTGTGCAATCAGGATAAAACTCAATTCCTCACACTAGGATTATCCAAAGCTATTGAAAGACAGTCAGTCAAACTTTTGGGTTTCCATATTGATGCCAAATTGAACTGGGAAACACACATTGATCATGTTTGTAAAAAAATATCACGAGTGGCCTGTTTGATATGGAAATTGAGGGATTTAGTTAGCAGCGACTACCTAAGGATGGCATACAGTGGAACCTCGGATTGCGAGTAACTTGGTCTATGAGTGTTTAGCAAGACGAGCAAATATTTTAAATAAATTGTGACTTGATAAGCGAGTGAGATTTCGCAATACGAGCGTCACGTGTACGTACGTTTCCACCTCCCCTGTGCCTTTGTTTTCCCCTCCCCCTGCCACTCTCTTTCCTGGGAAAGTGTGTGTGATCATTTCCCACGCTGGACTTCAGTTGGCATGCCTCGCTCGCATAGTCAACACCGTACGAGTGTACATGTTTTGTTTCTGTCATCTGTGATATAACTGTTCTGCAACAATGGGCCCTGTGAACGAAAAGAAGGCTAAAAAGGAATTCGGTCGGAAGAAGGAGATGATTACAGTGGATGAATCTGTTCAATGACAATGCAATGTCACATTTTCGTGAAATCCTCAAAAGGAGGCAAAAGCAACAGTCATTGGACAGGTTCCTCGTTAAAGTTGCACAAAAAGAAAACACTTCCAATGAGCCAACCGATAGCAGTGATTCTGTTAGTGAAATTTGTGCTACACAGTAACTCTTCTCAAGTCATCTCTCGTCTCCCTCACACCAACAACGATTCTATTGTAAGGTAAAGTGCAGTTTAATTGTTTTACGTTACATTTTATTTTAGAAATGTTATGCGAATAAATGTTTTTGTGTTGTGGACGAATCATCCGAGTTTCAATAGTTTCTTATGGGAAAATTTGCTTTGATATACGAGCGATCTGGATTACGAGCATGTTGCCGGAACTAATTATGCTCGCAATCCAAGGTTCCACTGTATTTTGGTCTCTTCCAGTCACACATTACTTATGGACTGTTATTATGGGGGCATTCTTCTTATGTATATAATATTCTTCTAATACAGGTTGTCCGAACAATGTGTAGGGCTGGTGCAATTGACCATTGTCGACCTCTCTTCATTAAGCTTAAAATACTGACAAATATAAATTTGTATATTTATATATCTTTGACATGTGTTACAAACAACATAAATGAATTCAGTACTAGGGAAAACATTCACCTTCATGGTACTCGGGGTAAAGCAGGCACTGACATCCCAATTCACAGGCTGTCAAAAACTGCTCACTCACATAAAATCAATTGTTTAAGATTATTTAATAAATTACCACATTCTACACAGTCCACTCCTTTAAGCAATTTTAAAAGAAAAATGTAGGATTGGTTAATAGAAAATCCATTTTATAATACCTTTGAATTCTTAGAAATGCATAATGTTAGTATTAAGTTTTAATAAAAGGTGTATGTTCATTTAGCCTTAGTAATATTAAGTACTAAATTATTATCAGTTGACAAAGCCTATTTCATTGTATATGGTCAATGGCAAATAAAGATTCTTGATTCTATACTTGTTCCCATATAGAAGAGAAAAGGTGATATTCAAAACTGTGGCAATTATAGAGGGATAAAGCTGATGTCCCACACAATGAAGACTTGGGAAAGGATCACTGAGGTGAGGTTACGTTTAGAGACCGAAGTTTGTGAAGAACAGTTTGGATTTATGCCAGGAAGAGGAACAACCAATGCAATATTTGCACTAAGGCAACTGATGGAGAGACACAGAGAGGTACAGGCTGATCTGCATATGGCTTTCATTGATCTGGAGAAGGCGTATGACAGAGTGCCCAGGCAAGAGCTATGGAGAAGTATGAGAAGTAAAGGCCTGCCAGAAAAGTATGTGAGAGTGGTGAAAGATATGTATGAAGGTGTGACGACGCAAGTTAGGAGCAGTGTAGGTACAACAAAGGAATTTCCAGTGAGAGTAGGACTACACCAGGGATCTGTTCTCAGCCCATATCTCTTTGACCTGGTAATGGATGTGCTGGTTTAAGAGGTAAAGAAGGTGGCGCCATGGAGCATGACATTTGACGACGATGTTGTACTCATATGCTTACAACATTGTGATTTTTTATTCCACCTCTTTAATACAATTGGTTTTATGTTGTTAGATCATAATGCTACAACACTATTTTATAGGGACATGTTTCGCTTGGCCTCCGTGGCTCAGGCGGCAGCGCGTCGGCCTCTCAACGCTGGATACTGTGGTTCAAATCCCGGTCACCCCTTGTGAGATTTGTGCTGGACAAAGCGGAGGCGGGACAGGTTTTTCTCCGAGTACTCCGGTTTTCCCTGTCATCTTTCATTCCAGCAACACTCTCCATTCTCATTTCATAGCATTTATCATTCATTAATAAATCACTTTGGGAGTGGCGACCCCATCATACTAATAGCCTATATCTGCTTCATTCATTCCATCCCTGACCCGGTCAATGACTGGAAAACAGGTTGTAGGTTTTCATTTTCATGTTTCACTTGAATTTCAAGCATCCTCAGCCTATATAATCATCTCAAGGTTAAGACCTGTCATATTTGATTTGCTTTGACAAATTTTTGCTTAATTATAATTCTAAAATTAAGTAATAAAATATATAAACATAGGAATTTATGAACACATTAATAGTTTAAAATTATGAATTACTATACTAAAATTGGAATAACCGTTAATTCTAAAGATACTGACGTCCAAAACACAGTATCTTCAAATGTTGAAAATTTGGCTAAAATTGTTTTCTCAAAGTTCTAGTTTATTAAAAACAATTGTAATTTGAGTCGTAATTATAGTTAAAACTTATTGGTGTCTGAAGATTAAAATCTTGGATACGTTGGAATTCAGCTTCAAGTTTTAATTTTGAGGCTTGCTACTGTAATTTAATAGTTTTGAACAGTAAAATGTTGAATTAATTAGTTTCATCGAACTAGTCTTGTTTTTATGATCAGATTTTCTGTTGGTAGTAGTTTGTATTTATAAGGGTTTTAGTCAAAAGGGACGTCAATCCAAAATCTTGAGGAGTTGATTTGTTTCTTTCATAATATTTGAATGATGGTGCGTCCCTTTGACTGCAACTACAAAATCTTGTGGACTTCGTTACATTACGGTGACTGTTATCTGTTGTGGTTCTACTCCTTGTGTTATACGTATGGAAAAGCTGTTGTTGACTAAAACCCTCATAAATACAAACTACTACCAACGGAAAGTCTGATCATAAAAACAAGACTAGTTTGATGAAACTAATTAATTCAACATTTTACTGTTCAAAACTATTAAATTACAGTAGAAGCCTCAAAATTAAAACTTGAAGCTGAATTCCAACGTATCCAAGATTTTAATCTTCAGACACCAATAAGTTTTAACTATAATTACGACTCAAATTACAATTGTTTTTAATAAACTAGAACTTTGAGAAAACAATTTTAGCCAAATTTTCAACATTTGAAGATACTGTGTTTTGGACGTCAATATCTTTAGAATTAACGGTCATTCCAATTTTAGTATAGTCATTCATATTGTTAAACTATTAACGTGTTCATAAATTCCTATGTTTATATATTTTATTACTTAATTTTAGAATTATAATTAAGCACAAATTTGTCAAAGCAAATCAAATATGACAGGTCTTAACCTTGAGATGATTATATAGGCTGAGGATGCTTGAAATTCAAGCGAAACATGTCCCTATAAAATAGTGTTGTAGCATTATGATCTAACAACATAAACCAATTGTATTGAAAAGGTGGAATAAAATATCACAATATTGTAAGCATATTATAGCAAATTCAATACGGGTCTAATCATGAGATTAGTTACAAAGAGTGGAGGAAAGCTCTGGAAGAAAGAGGAATGAGAATCAGCAGGGTAAAAACAGAATGTATGTATACTAAAGAAGCACAAGATCTACGTACTAACCTGCAAGAAGAAGAACTACCATTGGTCAGGAAGTTTAAATATCTGGGTTCATACGTACAAAGTGATGGAGGTCTGGAGGCTGAAATACAACACAGGGTAAATAATGGATGGATGAATTGGAAGAAATTGAGTGGAGTACTGTGTGATAAGAAGGTCAGTTGCAGGATGAAAGGAAAGCTCTATAAATCTGTGGTGAGACCTGGGATACTTTATAGTGCAGAAACTTGGCCGATCACAAAGGCCCAAGAGAGAAAGATGGAAGTGGCAGAAATGAGAATATTAAGATGGATGATTGGAGTTACAAGAAGGTATAGAGTAAGGAATGATTACATCAGAGGATCAGTGAAAGTGGAATTCATAGGAAAGAAGGTTCAAGAAAGTAGGCTAAGATGGTATGGACATGTGCAGAGAAGAGGGGAGGACTACGTGGGGAAAAAAGTTGGAAACCTAGAAACTGAAGGATCAAGGAAGAGAGGAAGACCAAAAATGAGATGGAAAGACAAGGTAGAAGGGGATCTAAGGGAAAAAGGTTGGAAGAGGGAAGAAGCATTGGATAGACATTTATGGAAGAGAAGAATCCATCAAAGCAACGCTGACCCTATGTGATGTGGGAAAAAGCTGAGATAAAGAAGAAAAAGAAGCGAGATATGTGCGGTTGTTGTTTTCACAAATCAGAAAATTAAAATTGCACCACCTGTCACATTTTTAATGGCACTGAACATCATAATAATTTATTTGATAGTAAGAGCCGAAATAACAGACATAATTCACCACAGACTACTCCAAGATATTTTACTTAGAGTAAGGAAACTGCTGCCCACCTGTGTGCGATTCAGAGAAACTGAATTCCCTGCGTAAGGGGTTAACACGGCCAACATTTCCTGCTATATTCCTTCATACAAGCAAGCTGTGAACACTTGCAAAAATATTTACATAAGGCTGGATTTAAACCGTCCATCCGTTGTGAGCCATGACAGGTGACCAGCATCTTCTCACTTCAGCCACGCTTGTCATACAGAGCTTGACTCATAGAAGATGTATGTTCTAGGAGTGCAAGACCATCCACCTCGCAATGAAATATCCTTTTCATATATCTGATTTTTTTTTTTTTTTTTACAGCATTTATTCTGCCTTCTGCCACAATAGATCACTTCGTACAACCTATTACCTAGTTTGTATTAGCGGTATATGTATTATAATGGCACACAATAAACAGCATGTCTGTGGAATAGTCCTTTTATCTTGGCATAAAGATAGCATATAGCCCAGTTTCTTGTGCAAGTCTGCCTCATTTGATGTTGCAGACATACAGGTAGGAAGCAAAACCAACATAATTCTCACAGATTATCGGTTTCAGATGGCTTGTGTATCTTCATGAATTATAAGGGGCTGGTGGACCACTTGGTACATATATATATTTTAAACTGTGGTACAGAAGGATCCAATTCATAAACATTTTATCTGAATTTCATCACTGGTTCATACAGGAGGCAATGTAGATAAGAATTTATTCAATCATAAAAATGACTGCTGCAGCAAATTTTTATGCATGCATGTATAAAATGCATGACAGAAACAGCCCCACAGCACTATGAATTCCAAAACATACAAAGAAAGGATTTATTAAATTGCATTGAATTTGTATACAGTATAGAATATGGATTTCAATTATAAACTTTCTTAAAGTCTCAGAATGAAGCACCACTTCTTGCAAACATTTTTGCAAAATAAGCTATCTTCATGCTGTCAGAAGAAACAGCGTAACCTCTTCAGAAGTAAGGTACAACAGTGAAAGAGTACCGACATTAACACTTGACCACGTGGAAGAAGATATCAGTCTCGTTCTCTAGAAGAGAAAACATTACATTTTTTTAGAACAAGAATCATATCAATATTACTTAAGGAACAAGTAACAGGCATGGAAATACTGTAACAGAAACTTACATTTACAGTAACAGTACATGCAATAAAAATGTGGTTCAACAACAGTATGCAAAAAGAGGTGTACAACAGCCACTAGCACTTAAGAAACAATTGCCAATTAATAAGCAGAATAAGGTAATATTCTTAATCTGATGTAGCAAAACTGGAAACTGGATTTCCATGTACAACAATTACGGATGAAAACCATGTGGCTAGGTCAAATGGCAACAATCCATGCAACCCTTTGTAAATGAATGAGACAGTTATTTCAACTGTGGATTTTATCAATGTTCCTTCATCCGAACCTTCTGCTACAGATGCTAATATTCTGCTGCTTAAAATATACTGATATTCTCACCAGCAGAGGTAGTCTTGAGTTGCTCGAGCTGAAAATAGTCCAGTATGTACATCTATTCTCAAATTTGTGACAACAGTATTTAATAATTCATGAACACCCTAATCATAATGATTTTCTAATGAAAATGTAAAAATCTCAAGTAACCCAATCTTTCCCCTCTACGTCAATTTGGTCACAAAGTATGAACAGGGGAACAGAATGCAAGTGGACAGGATGGTGGAGGAATTTAGGTGCAGCTGGTGTCCCATAATTGTTAAACTATAAAATCTCTTAACCCACCGAGATACAGTGGTCATTTTTATGGACATGAATTTTATCTCAACATATCGGTCATCCAGAGGGTTATATTGTGTTTTGAGTTATCTGTTTGGCCACCCTGATACCTTCTAACCAACCATTCTTGGATTATGCTACCCCCAGGTATGAACACTAAACTGAATGTGTAAAAGGTAATATGGAGACTTCCTGTTCATATGTGGCTGGTAAGCACTGTTTTACTTCTGGTAATCTGGTAGTAATACAGAGTTTTGTGTCACAACACTGGAACAAATATGAAGATTCATCATCATCATCATCATCATCATCATCATTCCCCTTTTCTAGCTGACACCAGGTAGGGACAATTATGGTTCCTCTCCACTTTGTCCTGTCTCTCCACCATTCCTTATCCAACACTGTGTTCCGGTCCAGGTTCCATTGTCCTGTGCTGTTCCTCACAAAGTCCATCCATCATAATCTTGGTCTCACTTGGCCTCTCTTCCCTGTCATCTGTCTTTCCAGTGCCTGTCTTGGCTGCGTTTCTTCTCTCATCTGCTTGATATGTCCAAACCACCTCAATCTGTTCTGCTCCAGTTTGTCATTTAGTTTTTGCACATTTAGCGCCGTTTGTATGTCTTCATTTATTACTCTATCCCTTCTCGTCTTATGTACCATACTCCTCAGGAATTTCATTTCAGCTGCATGTACTCTCTCCTCATCTCTCCGTGTATTACTGTCCAGGTTTCTGCTGCATATGACATTACAGCTAAGTTAATACCCCTTGTACATCAATTCTTTAGCCTTCATTGATACATCTTTATTTCATGTTAATGTTGTACCTGCTGGTAAAAGGAACTCCCAGTTGTATCCTACTAATTTCCATATCCAGTCTTTCATTTTCTATCGGTTCACTTCCCAAGTATTTGAAGTGTTCTACTATTGTTCCTTGTCACCAATTTTGATAGCTTCGTTACCTTCTTTACTCCTTATACTCATTACCATTGTCTTGTCCGCCTCTGTAGCATAATGGTTAGTGTTATTAGCTGCTATTCTCGGGGACCCGAGTTCGATTCCCGGTACTGTCAGAAATTTAAGAATGGCAGGAGGGCTGTTATGTGGTCAGAATGGTACATGCAGCTCAACTCCACCGGGGGTGTGCCTGAAAAGAACTGCATCACCTCAGTATTAGGACACGAGTTTACTTTACCTTTGTTTTACTCTTTTCCTCACTGATTCTCAATCACCATTGTCCAATCCTTCTATTTAGTACATTCAGCTGTTGTACCTCCTCCTCATCTTCCCAGATCACAATATCATCATCCGCAAACATCATTACATTCTACCATTGATGCTCTCACGGCCCGTACTTATAGACATGATATAGGCTTTTGGGCCATGTCAAGAAAATAAGGTGAAATTCTTTACGTTTTGCAGAGAACTTTGCTCGGAATCATCAGAAGAAAAT
This sequence comes from Anabrus simplex, assembly GCF_040414725.1. Taxonomy (NCBI): domain Eukaryota; kingdom Metazoa; phylum Arthropoda; class Insecta; order Orthoptera; family Tettigoniidae; genus Anabrus; species Anabrus simplex. The sequence continues at coordinate 806,806,773 of NC_090266.1, forward strand.
TTCGACATTCACAACACCACAGATCGAATTGCCAACGGCCTCCGCAAACACAATATAAAAACAGAGTTTGGCACCATCACTAAAATTGATCACAGTCTGAGTAAAACCAAGGACAAATTGTCCCCATTTTTACATCTTGGGGTATACGAAATTTCCTGTACTTACGGTAAGGTATACATTGGTCAAACATGCCGGTCCATTGGTACTCGTATCAAGGAACATGAATGAAATATTCGTCTCAACCTACCAGCCAGACAAATCAGCAACAGCTGAGCACGCTCTGTCGTCAGGTCATGATGTCGTGTTCCAAGATGCTCAAGCTCTTAACCACACTAGACACTACAGATCCAGGATTATACAGGAAGCTGTGGAAATATGTAGAAATCCTAACAATTTCAACAGGGACACTGGCTATCAATTAAGTAACACATGCTTGCCAGCCATTAAGGATTTACGTACGTAGTTCCCTTCCCTTCAATATTGTTATTTCGTTTTGGTGTTTTCCAAATTTGTACGTTCCTCATTGCCAGATGTTTCGTTCCAGGCTTGGGTCAATGTCACACTTTCATATGTGTGTACAAATGTTATGTTATGTGACCCTCTCAGACTAATTCTGATGGTTCCGACAGCTTCCGCTTTGAACGCTAGCGCTGTACCGCACCCGGTGAGCGATCTGGTGATGAATGAACGAACCACTTCCACTTCTATTGTAATGTTTAAATTCAAACCTCATTGTTTGAGAAGCTTTTCTCTGAACCGTCGAGATTTCCTTCTGACGACGCAAAGTTCTCTGCGAAATGGGAAAGAATTTCACCTTATTTTCATGACACGGCATAAGCACAAAAGCCTATATCATGTCTATAAGTGCGGGCTGCGAAAGCATCAATGGCAACATTAAAAACCTCTATGGGGAGGATACTTTTAAGTAGGCTTCAAAATTCAGCAAATTAAGGAGGAAGAAATCTATTGTTCTTTATGCTTTCTGCTGAGATACTGGGACCATAACATCATTCCTAACTGTGTGAAACTGAAGCACGCATTAAATACTCCGAAGGCCAGGAGAATGTATCAACGCGCTAGCAAGGCTCTTGTGAACGATGGAGTGGATTACACTCGTAAGAAAATGGACTCAGACCCTCGAGAGTAGCAATTTACACCTGCTGTTAAGCAACATTCTCTCGCAGGAATTCTGGTCGTCTTTCAATCGCATTACTCCTATACAGGCTGAACAAAAATTCAACCTGGTGTCATTCAGACAGAAATCTAAGTTCCTCCGACTAGCTCAGAAACAGGCGGTCTCTCGCACGAATCTGGATGCTAGTAAAACTGTCGCCAATCTTTCCAATAAATCCTTGGACGAGAACCAAATGGCAGTTCTAGCTAGGGGTCTTAATTTCACTGTCCCTCCCTCTAAAATTGCCACCGAGGAGTTAATTACTTCCGTTGAGGCAGCCATCCACAAACTACCTACAGATGAGGCTTAGGAGTTAAGACAGAAATGTGCGAGACTCATAAGGTCCGCTGTTGTACCCACGCCCAATTCAACAAGAGGCGAGTTCTGAAGGAACTTGGAGATGATTCTGAACTGACCATTCTCTCAGCTGATAAGGGTAATGCAACAGTGGTTATGGACACTGACAAGTATAAAAATAAGATCTCGGTTATATTGTCAGAACCTGTTTACAGATTGAGCTCACATGACCCTACCACTTGTGTGTACAACGCCACCGTGAAGCTCCTACGGCAATATTCAATTCCAAAAGAGGAGGCTAAACATCTGTCCCCAGGGGACACAGTGCCATCTAGATTATATGGACTTCCTAAGATCCATAAAGATGATGTTCCCCTCAGACCTACTGTTAGTGCGATAGGTTCTCCTACGTATGCTCTGGCTAAATATTTAAGCAAATTCTTTCAGCCACACATAGGACGTACTGAATCATACGTTAGGGACTCTTGGTATTTCGTCAACAAGATGTCAACAATAATCCTTCAACCTAATGCACTTTTGGTGAGTTTCGATGTGGAGTCCTTGTTCACTAAAGTGCCGATTTACTTGGTCATGTTTCTCATTGAACACCTGTTCCCTGAGGACATAACTAAGCCATTTTACCACTGCATGACTTCCAGCTATTTCTTGTGGGGGTGGGAATTTTTACGAACAGACGGATGGAGTGGCTATGGGAAGTCCACTTTTGCCCGTAGAAGCTAATTTCTTTATGGGACATTTTGAGGAGGAGACTATCACTTTCGTGCCCGTCAAACCTACGATTTGGTGGAGGTATGTTGATGATACATTTGTGGTCTGGACAGAAGGTCCTGAGAAACTTAATCCATTTCTAAACCACCTAAATCAGCAACATCCTTCAATTAAATTCACTGTGGAGATGGAGTCGGACGGATGCCGTCCTTTCTTGGATGTTTTAGTAAGAAGGAAACTGGATGGCTCCTTAGGACATACCATCTATCGTAAGCCTACCCACACAAATCGCTATCTTCATGCAGATTCCCACCACCATCCAGCACAAAAACAAGGCATTCTCAAGAGGGCGAGACAAATCATGTTCAAGGGTAATGGTTACAGCAATTTGGAGATTCATAGAGCCCTGCATCCCAGATAAACGACCAAGGAAAACCTCACAGAAGGAAGGAGTGAAGGGAACTGCCTACCTGCCTTACATTTACAACACCACAGATCAAATTGCCAAGGTCCTCCACAAACACAATATAAAAACTGTGTTTCGCACCGTCACTAAAATTGCTCACAGTCTGAGTAATACCAAGGACAAATTGTCCCCACTTTTACATCCCGGGTTATACAAAATTCCCTGTACTTGTGGTAAGGTATACATTGGACAAACATTGAAAGGAGAATAATAAAACTGTTTTTCAACTATTCAATACTTAACCAGCATACAAAATTAGGATTTCATCCTTATTTTATTGCCAAATTATTAAAAACGTGGTACAGGTTTCACTCATTTTCTGAGCATCTTCAGCCATATTGTCATCACAAGGTTAATTAGGAACACTGATTTTGAATTTGTATACATGATTTGTCATTAGCAAACCTAAATATTACAATTTTTAAGAAACCTGATTAAATAGAATTATCTTATATATTATGTCGTTTGGTTGTGATATAGGATATAACAACTAGTAACAGTGAAATTAAAACTATTACAATATTCTCGTATGTGACGTCAACTAGTTGGTCTAGTGTAACAATTTTTCACATTCTATTAAAACTATTAATTTTCTTAAAAGTTTGTTGTTTGAACTTAAATGTTTTATTAAAATCTAGAATAATCATTGTCACTTCATATAAACTTGAGAAATGAATGATATGAACGCAGAACAACTGGAAGAAGAGAAAGAACACCTCACGAGAACCCTCAGGAGAAATGGCTACTCACTCTGTAACATCCGACGAGTTTTTAGAAAATCGGAAGATAACAAAGAAAAGGCCGCCATAGGAGAAAACAATAGGAAACAAGAACTGACCCGCCCGAAAACAGTGATACTTCCATACATTAAGAACACTACAGACAGGATCAGCAAGATACTGGACAAATATGACATAAAAACCATCTATAAACCACAACAGAAGCTAGCCCGTTATCTACTACCAGTAAAAGACACAATAGAACTACAGGCTCCTGGAGTATACCACATTGAATGTAGCAGCGGAACGTGCTACTCTGGTGTAACAAAACGTATGATCTCCACCCGCCTAAAAGAACATATCCGTCACACCAAGAATCAAAACACAGATATTTAAGCAGTAGCCAAGCATTCCTACGAAACAAGACACAGAATATCATTTGACAAGATCACGATCCTAGCAGCTATTCCTTGGAATCTGGAAAGGAAAATCCGCAAGGCTATCGAAATCAAGAAACATCCGAACAATATGAATTTAGAAGAAGGATATAAAATCAGTAATTCTTGGATTCCTATCATACATAGATTAAGACTCTCATACATAAATTAAGACATACAGACCACAACATAAACACGCAGGTCGAACCTCCTATTACATAATGGCGCGGGCAAGCCCCCCTACCCGGCTGTGACAAATACCTTCCAGAATTCTCACGAGACAGCCAGGGGGCTTACGTCAGCCAGAAAGGCTAGGATATATAGACCAAGGTCAGGAACCACTCTTGTAGTGTGATTGCTGCCTGGGAGACTGATACCTCGGATCGAGTAGGGTATTTCAGTCGCCTTGACAAAGAATACTGCAATCTATTCGAAACGTCGGCAAACTGTGCGTAATGTACAGAAAATAACGACACGGTTCAACCCTAAAATAAACTAAATAATTCTACACATCGTGGAAGCTTCACCTCTAAGATGTCACAACAGTTTTTCAGCTTAGATATTAAAATATACAAAAAGATAGCTAAAAAGCATACACGGAAGAATAAAAACTGAGCTTGCAATAATAGAAGAGTTTAAAAATCTCAAAAACTTAACATTTAAAAACGATAAAACAGACCACTAGCCCTCATAAAACGGATGACGAGGTCTACTGACTACGTGTCGTCTCGTAGAATGAGGGAAACGGTAATCTGAAGTTTTAGACTACGGTGCAGATCGGAAAGGTTGCGCAATCCGTAAGGATGTGTACTATGGTCAAATGATCGCCGCAAATACACACTGGGAGAATTCTCTCTTCAGTAAATAGAAGGGCGCTGCTATACCACGGCTGATCTCAAGAAAATATAATACCACTGTGTCTCTCCGAGAACTCGAAGGGAAGTCTTCCGTACCTTCGTAGTATCATTAATCATTCTCAGCTTATTTGAAAGAGGGGTCACTCCAGCTCCCAATGTGCAATTACCAAATGTCTCAGCTGAGAATGATTATCACTGGCTGAAACTTTGTAAGGCAATGGGGGCAATGTGACTGCCTCCTTGGCAGTCCTATCAGCTAACTCGTTTCCTGTTACATCCATGTGGCTTGGGAGCCAGAGAAACGTGATTCTGGTGCTAGGATTCCAATACCCGGCCAGCAGGTCCTGGATCTGCTGCACCAGAGGGTGCTGCAGGAAGCATGCATCAATACACTGCAATGAACTGAAGGAGTCACTGCACAGCAGAATGTGTCGACGTACACTGCACAGCATGTAACACAGAGATTCAAAGATAACATACAGCTCTGCCGTGTACACGCTACAGATTTCCGGTAAAGGAAAAAGAAACCTATTTATTATCAACGATCAATGCACAGCCTATTTTCACTTCTGCCTCAAACCACCCACGTAAATAACTAGTGAACCTGGATACCCGCTAACAAGGTACAATAGGAGCCTCTGATAACTGGGCGGTTTCGTGTTCACTTTAGGGCCAGTGTGCATATCCAGGATGATTTCATATCATCATATTAACCACAAGGTATCTAACTTAGCTGTCTAACAAGACGAGGTACTGAAGATACATCAAACAATCTGTAACAGCTATCCAAGCGTATACCAACCGGCTCCATTGCTCGTGGATAAGCAGCATACAGCCGACTGTTCCCATTTTGAAATACACAGAAACAGCTTGGGTGAAGTGGCATCTGTCGCAAATTCACAGAATAGGACAACAGCGTTTGTTGGCACCTCAGGTGTAAAGGCAGCACACCAGATGAAAAGCTCCCGTTGCCAACACCACTGTGGTGGATGCTATTCAGGTTCACAAGACTGCTTTACCTAGCTGATCCATACGCTGCACTGCTGTAGTATAACCTGGATAAAATATGTGTCCTATAAATGCATTGGAGCATCATGCGGTCAGTCCCCCACAGAGTGCCACTAATAAACTTCAAAATATCCAGTTTCTTAGTTCATTTGACTTTTAACTTATGTACGAGTGGCTTCCACGATAATTTATTATAAAAAAGGAGCCCAAGAAATCGGTACGTGTCAACTACAGGAAGAGTCCTCCCCCAAATAGAGCTTGGAATGGGAATAAAGAGAGTGTTTTCAGCAGAAGTCAACAACAGAGGTCTTTGCAGCTGAAAACCAAGTCATATTCTAAGATCCATTGTTCCATTTTCCTAATTGCTTGCTGCAATTGTTGCTCTGCAAGTGCCGTATTTTGTGAGATATAACGCAGATTAAAGTCATCCATATACAGCAACGGTACTACTGCTGAACCAGCAGCAGCGACAATACCATTTGTAGCAATCGCAAACAGAGTGACACTGAAACCCGATCCCTATGGGACTCCATTTTCATGAATATGATATTGCAAATATGCCCTCCCTACTCAGACATGGAATGGAGTGACGACAAAAAAATTGCAATTAAAACCGGCAAGTTACATCCGAATTTTCACAGATGCAGGGCTGAAAGGATGCCATATTGTCATGTGTGTCATAGGACTTTTTAAAATCGAAGAAAACTACCACCAAATGCTGTTTTGGGAGAAATGTGTCCTGTATAGAACTCTCCAAGTGTACCAAGTGGTCAGAGGTGGAGCGAGCAGCTCGAAAATCACTCTGGTACTTGGACAAAAGTCTTATTTTCTCCAAACACAACACAAATCTGCGATTCACTATCCTCTCAAATAATTTACGGAGACGGTTGGTAAGACAAACAGGTCTACTTCCTGCATACTTAGGATCTTTATCAGGCTTAGGAGAAGAATTACAATTCCCTCTCGCTATTGTGACAGAAACTCGTTCTCTGCCGGGCTGAGTGGCTCAGACGGTTGCAGTACTGGCCTTCTGACATCAACTTGGCAGGTTTGATCCTGGCTCAGTCCAGGGGTATTTAAAGGTGTTCAAATACGTCAGTCTCGTGTCGGTAGATTTACTGGCACGTAAAAAATACTCCTGTGGGACTAATTTCCAGCATCTCGGAGGCTCTGAAAACAGCAAAAGTAAGTAGTGGGATGTAAAGCCAATAACATCATTAACTCACTATCTACCCAGATTTGGTTGAACATACCAAGAAGATATAACAGGCTATCCTCGCTGAGGTTTTTCAGCATCTGGTTATGGACATTATCTGGTCCAGGAGCCATGTCATTACAAAGTGCCGAGGCACTGCAGGGTTCCCACTCTGTAAAGGTCACATTATAATCCTCTGAAGCACAAGTGGCACAACATAATATGATGGCATTCTGCCTCCCGCTTGGAAATCAGGATGGCAATTTACGGAACCAGACACATCTGCGAAATTACTTGCTAGATGATTAGCAACTGCAATAGAATTACCCGGTACTAAGGATGGTCCCTGTATTCCCGAAATACTGGACCAGGTAATGTCCATAAGCAGATGCTGAAAAACCTCAGCGAGGAAAGCCTGTTGTATCTTCTTGGGGTGTTCAACTGAATCTGGGTAGAGTGAATTAATAATAAATAATGTTATTGGCTTTACGTCCCACTACCTACTTTTACGGTTTCGGAGCCTCCGAGGTGCCAGGAATTAGTCCCGCAGGAGTTCTTTTACATGGTCTGGTTTATCGCGTACACCTTCCTCATCTACGAGGTGACGAGCAGTCAGTACACCTTCAAAGACATAAGCTTCATTATTGTTTCCGTATTGAACTGAGATCACAGAGAAGTTATTTATAAGGTTCAACCTTTTCAGTACAAATTACGTGTTGTGTAAATGTTATTCACAACAATTATATAATATTGGACTGGTTTCGACATTTTAAATGTCATCATCAGCCATAAACACATTAATCGCAAACAAAAGAGTAAGGACATAATAATTAAAAGTGGCGCAGTGACACATTGAAATATGTACATACGAAGCATGTTTTTTAGGTAAGGTCCGTTTTGTTGTCGACACTAGTAGTTCGCACGCATATCGCCGCGAGCACGTGCGTCATGTACCGGCCTGCCTCGGGAACAACTGTGCTCAGTTTCAGCTCTGTAGCTAACCTGTACGGTTCTGTTCTGTGCTTTCAAAATGTTTATGACTATCAACTCGCCCGCCGCGTGCGAGGTTCGGTCAGTGATACGGTTTTTGTCAGCAAGGAACCTGTCTGCTGCAGAAATTCATCGACAGATTTGCGAAGTGTACGGTGATACTGTTATGAGTGAAAGCAAAGTGTGTAAGTGGGTATGACAATTCAACGATGGCCGTGACAACGTCCATGATGAGGACCACTCCGGTCGCCCTTCTTTGATTACAGACGATTTGGTGGCTTCAGTTGAAGCGAAGATTCGTGAGAACAGGTGCTTCACAATAACAGGTCTCTCAAACTAATTTCCTGATGTGTCGAGATCAGTGCTTTACAACATTGTTTTTGAACACCTAAAGTTTTGGAAACTGTGCTCCCGCTGGGTCTCGCAACTCCTAACAGAGGACCACAAAAACCAAAGATTTGAGTGTGCGATGAAGTTCTTGACTCGTTATGACGAAGAAGGTGACGGCTTCTTGAGTCAGATCGTAACTGGAGACGAAACATGGGTTTCGCATATCACGCCCGAATCGAAGCAACACAGCATAGAATGGAGACACACACACTCACCTGTAAAGGTGAAGACCAAACAGACTCTGTCCAAGCTCAAAATCATGGCGTTGGTGTTTTGGGATAGGCATGGTGTTTTGTTGGTCGACTTCATGCAATGAGGAACCACTATCAATGCAGAAGCATACTGCAAAACCCTGAGAAAGCTACAAAAAGTGATTCAAAACAAAAGACGCGGCATGCTGACAAAGAGAATGGTCCTTCTCCATGACAATGCAAGACCTCACACTGCAGGCCAGACCTGCGATTTATTGGACAGTTTTTGCTGGGAAGTTTTAGACCACCCACCGTATAGTCCTGATCTTGCGCCGAGCGATTAACATAGGTTCCTCCACCTCAAACATCACCAAAGTGGCAACCATTACAATGACGACGACGTGAAAACGGCAGTGAACTCTTGGTTATCGCAGCAGGCGGCAAGTTTCTATGAAGAGGGTATTTCAAAATTGGTTACGAGGTATGATAAGTGTTTGAACAAACTTGGCAACTATGTTGAAAAATAGTGAAGTATGTACTTTCTGAAAATAAATTTACTTTTTTGAAATAACCTTTCATTGTGTACTTACTTTCAAACGGACCTTACTAAAAAAAAACACGCCTTGTAGTTTTTTACTATTCAAAGATTAAAAGAAGGATATCAAAGTACAAAAGTCTTTATACGCCCATTCACACCTTCTGTTAATAAAATAACAAGAACTTAAAGCAATAATTAGAACTGGCGTAGTGACACATTGAGATATGTACAGGGTTTTCTTACCAATCAAAGATTAATAGAAGGTTCTGACATATTATCAAAGTGCAAAAGTCTTTAAAACGTCTATTTACACCATGTGTCAAATAAAAACATCAAGAACTTATAGAAATCGCTTGGTACACAGCTATGGCTGGTCCGTCCATGTGCCAATGCATGACAAGCCATATTAACGGTTGCATTCGAAGCCCTGAACAAGAATCTGTCAGTCTGCTAAGACATTATTGATTCAAATGTTGTCAAAGTGAGATTGTTAATTAGTTGATGACACTTTGATCGTGCAATGAACTAGTAGACTTCTCAATACACATTGTCTCGAAAGGCTTGATAAAATTTGCAAAATCTGATAAAATTTCTTAAAACAGTTCTTGGAGCATTACCTGACACCTAACTTCCTCAAAGCAAACATCAAGAGACACCAAAATTCACCTCAACACAAGAGTACACAAAATAAGGTTAATAAGACATGGATTAGGAATGAAATTAAATTCTTATATAATAAAAAATCTTTTCTAAATAACCAACTATACGCGACACACCTTGAGGCAGCGTGCCTCCTTTCTAAAGCTCAATGGAACATCTTCCTTGACGAGGTTAATAGTAAATTGTTTGAAGAGTTAGCTCAAAAACAGCTCCTATTAGACAAGAATCTCAACACACTTAAGGCTAATGCGACGAAAAACAGGAGTACAAAAAAAGAAACAAAAAATCATAATCATTTAAAAGAACTTGATTGAAGAATTTCACCTCCTGGTTATAAATTTGTCAAAAACAGTACTAACAGAGCAGGACAACAAGATAATAGAAAAAGGTCTGAAACACAAGTGGCATGAACACACATGAACATAATCAATGCCACTATCAAATTAATTATCGAATCGGAAGCAGCTCTTAATATAATGCCCCCAGAAATACAAGATGAGGTCAGATTTGATATTAGGAGAAAACTGAATAAAATCCATGCATCAAAAAGAAAAACATTACGTAATAATAACAATAGAAACCAAGAATATTCTGCAGAATGGGAACAGGAAATTAACCTCAAAAAGAAAATTAAATATATGAACCTTAATGTCACTAGGGCAGATAGAGAGAACACAACAGTAATAATTGACAAAACTGATTACATTGATAAAAACTGAAGAATTTTTCAAGAATAGCTCTTTTTTGGTGATTAAAAAAGATCTGACCCAACAATTACAACATCTCCTGAAAGCAGCCCTAAAAAATACAACATTTTTATTCACAGAACAAGAGAAGACAAAACTAATAACCACGAACTCCGAACTACCAGTAGCGAAAGCTTTACCCAAGATCCATAAGACCGGCGTCCCCATACGCCCCATCATAAATTATAGGCCAAGTCTGTTATATAAGCTAACACAATTCATCCACAAATTTCTAAAAAAGAACTATAATTTTCTGTCAAATAAGTTTGTGAAAAATACCACTGAGTTAGTTAAAAAAAATAGATGGCTTTGAAAGCAGCCTTTCCACTCGATGCATTCTTTTGACATAACAAATATGTATCCGAGCATCAATACTAAGAAACGTTTTTCCGATATTCCAAAACAATCTAAATAAATATAGCAACCTCAGTAAACTCGAGATCCAAGATTTCAGGGAAATTTTGAAACTAATAATTAAGAATAATTTCTTCCGTTTTAATAATTGCATATACCAGCAGGTGATTTGGCTATGGGGTCACCGGCCTCAGGGATATTAGCTGAGATATATATTGACTATTTAGAGCATACAGCAATAAACAACAACAATAATAACTTTGCAAACATAAAATTCTGGGCCAGGTTTGTAGTTGCCACATTCATTATCCTTGACAAAAGAATGACTGATGCATCCTCCACTCTTACATTAAAAAAAATTTTTTTTTTGCTAGTGGCTTTACGTCGCACTGACACAGATAGGTCTTATGGCGACGATGGGATACGAAAGGCCTAGGAGTTGAAAGGAAACAGCCATGGCCTTAATTAAGGTACAGCCCCAGCATTTGCTTGGTGTGAAAATGGAAAACCATCTTCAGGGCTGCCGACAGTGGGATTCGAACCCACTGTCTCCCGGATGCAAGCTCACAGCTGCACGCTCCTAACCGCCCGGTCTTAACAATTTAAAGAATATTGATCCGCAGATAAAGTTCACTCTGGAATCTGAGTCAAATAGAAGCATAAATTTTCTGGATATCACATTAAACAGACTTCCTTCCTCTATAGAAAACAAAATTTACAGGAAACCGACACAGACAGCCACTACCATCAAGAAAAATTCTTTCCATCTCAAAGCACACAAGTGTGCTACCTACAACAGTATGGTAGGCAGGGAATTCAGTGTACCGCTTAATACAGAAAATTTAAATAAACAATTGAATACAATCCGCTTCATAGCTAAATATAACAGTTATGACAATGCATTTATAGTGCGCGTTATCAACAAATGCAAACATCGCCTAAATTCAACTCTAACCAGAGAGAAAACTAAACCTGATTATTATTCAACCTTCACTTTCAATGAAGATATTTACAGCGTTACAAATATTCTGAAGAAATACAAGACTAAAATCGCACACCGAACTAGCAATAGAAATAATGGGTGGTGTGAATAAAAGAGTCTAAGAGAGTGAGCGAGTGCTCGCTGAGTGCCTGAGTGTCTTCTCGTCGATGAGCTTCCACTCCGCATTTGCGGTGAATAAAAATACAGAGCGGAAGCACAGCGTACACTCCAATGTCTGGAGCAGCCTCTCAGTGTCACTGATCAAGGTCGCGCACGTGCCATGTATATAACACCTTAGACTGTGATAACACTTCGATGACTTCCGGGTAGTTCAATACTTAACATGGCAGGTGACGATAGTGTGGAATTCCAATCCGCTTTTATCTCCATTTTAAAGGAATATACAATTATGTTTTCAGACTCACAGTTACCGGATAAGAAGCACAAGAAAATAAGTGCAATAAATGCAGTTCAGTGTGAACTACTCGCTAAATTTAACTTAAACAATTCCGTTCAACAACTGTCTGATTGGCTGAATGGTCAGCATTGAGGCCTTCGGTTCAAGGATACCGGCTGGGTCGGGGATTTTAATCGCCTCTGATTAATTCTTCTGGCCCAGAGACTGGGTGTTTGTGTTTGTACCAACACTTTCCTCTTCATATTCGTACAACACACTACGCTACCAACCATCACAGAAACACTCAATAGTGATTACATCCCTCCATCTAGGGTTGGCGTCAGGAAGAGCTTCCAGCCGTAAAACAGGGCCAAATCCACATGTGCGACACAATTCGACCCACGACCACAGAAGTGGGAAAAGCGGTAGAAGGAGATTTTCTGTCCAACTGTTGGTAAAAAATTACAAAACATGAAAACAAGACTGAAATATAAAGTAGAATTAAAGCGTACGGGAAACAAATGCATATTGTTAAAATAATGGGAGAAGCGGCTGATGAATCTTATGCAGCGGGAGAATAACCCTACCATCGGCCGTCTGAAAGATAGGAGATCATAGCCTGAATATTACGACATTAATACATTGAGGAAAATGGTAGGCTTACAACATAAATAACAAACATCAATTATGTTGAAGAAAATATATTGATAACTGAATGAAATTTTTAAGGAGCCAGATCTGCAGGACCGGATGAGTTGGCCGTGTGGTTAAGGGCGTGTAGCTGTGAGCTTGCATCCGGGAGATAGTGGGTTCGATACCCCACTGTCAGCAGCCTTGAAGATGGTTTTCCTCAGTTTCCCATTTTCACACTAGGCAAATGCTGTGGTTGTACCTTAATTAAGGCCACGGCCGCTCCCTACCTACTCCTACGCCATTCCCATTCCATTGTCGTCATAAGACCTATCTGTGTCGGCGTGACGTAAGCAAGTTGCAAGATCTGCAGAAGTTGTCATCCCTTCGACTTCCTACAGAGGCGTCATAACTCTGCAAACATCGGAGTTTCTCCAAATTCGGGAGTCATAGACAGTCAGGTCGTGATACATCTACACTGGCTGAATTCTTCCTTTCCATTGCAAGTGGCCTGTACATTAATGCTAGGGACGCCTTTTCTGTAAATGTAGTCATTCCCATGAACATGTAACTTCTGAATTTGTCCATGAATACAGTCTACAGTTGCGACAGCATAAGGGAAACTCAAACGTTCTTGCCACTTACCCCGTGCTTCCTGCATCTAAGCAACATTTGTGCAATTTTATCTAATAATCTGCTTTCATTTCTGTTAATGTCAAAACCTGCGAAAATGTTTTTGACACAGTTTTCCAAGATGTCTTCACCAATTCCACTCTGAAACCCAGGGGGTCACCAACATAACATGCTCCGCTAACCATTCAGCATGCTCCTTGAAAATCCACAGCCTGTTTCCAGTCATCTGACCGGGTCAGGAATGGAATGGAAGAAGCGGTGAGGATAGGAATCGTGCTGGGTGCCATAGCCTGTCTCACTCCTCTGGGGCAATGATTAATGACTGACAGGTGAAATATAATGATATTGGAAAGTGCTGCTGCTGGAATGAAATATGACAGGAAAACTGAGTACCCGGAGAAAAACCTGTCCCGCCTCCGCTTTGTCCAGCACAAATCCCACATTGAGTGGCCGAGATTTGAACCACGGAACCCAAAGGTGAAATGCCAGTGCTCTGCCATCTGAGCCACGGAAGCTCTTCAGCATGCTCCATACTGGACCTTTATAACACTCTGTAATCACGTTGCGATGATTCTCTGCGAAGTTTATATAATTTTCTTTTCCGATTAACCACCAGCATTACCTCTGCCATGCTAATGAACTTGACACTATAATTTGGAGTCACCTACTGAGTTAGCTCAAGGAAACATGAGCAGGCGCTTACCGGAAGGAGTGCCTGCTTTATCTTTATTCACCAGAAATCTGGAGCGCCCACTCTGCTACTCGAGCGACTGGAGTGTGTGCTCAAGGTCACAGGTCTGCTGTGAGTGACTGCTTCCGACAGGCGGTTTTTATTCACCTCATTGCGAGTGCCTGCTTTAAATTCGCGAGTAAAGAATGCATGCTCATTTTTATTCACACCACCCATTGATATCATATATAATACCAGGTCAATTAACAAGACTTAACATTTATCAAAAGTCGGGAGTCTACAGATTCCAATGTCAAAACTGTCAGTCCTCATACATTGGACAAACAGAGAGGAACTTTCAAAATCAGATACATGGAGCATGTAAATGCTATAAAATATAATACATACTCGGCAGTTGGACAGCACATTCAAGATTCAAAGCATAGCTTCAGTAACATACAACAAGATATAGAGGTTCTCATGAATGTGACGTCGCAGAAAATTCCTTCGTTCACTTAGACCAGTTCTTTAACCTTTAACTCCAATTCGAACCTGAACGAAATCTCAGAAAAAACTAACATTCTTTCTGATTTTTAAAATTAAAGTCTTTAGGTGTTTTGATCTTCCGATTAGGCGGTCAATATTTGGCACGATACACAATACCCTATCATGTTACAGACCCCCACAACACTGTTCACAAGACCCACCTTAAACCCTCTACCCCCCCACCCCCAGCCCGCTCCACCCCTTCTCCCCCGCCCACCCCTCCAGACCTACCTCACATAACAGTCCGTACCTTCTTCTCACAAGGTTAACGTCTCAACACGCTGTCGAAGATGAGCCACATTTAACATGTACCAACACATTTTAGCTTGCCCACGCCTATTATATTTTAACACTTATATTCCTTTATTTTATTCTCTCTTCAGGCTGATAAAAATTCTTCCGACTGAACTGAGAACTTTAGATCACCTGTACTACATCGGAAAAGAATACTGAAGGACAACCTATTACCGCTGACTGTTTCTTAGAATTTCATATACATCTGTGCAAATTTTAACAAACAAAATAAAACCTTTCAAGATAATGTGCATTGAGAAGACTACAAGTTCATTACACGATCAAGTGTCATCAACTAATTTACAATCTCACTTTGACAACATTCTTGTTCAGGGATTCGAATGTAACTGTTAATATGGCTTGTCGTGCATTGGCACATGGACGGACCAGCCAGAGCTGTGTACCAAGCGATTTCTATAAGTTCTTGACGTTTTTATTTGACACATGGTGTAAATAGGCGTTTTAAAGACTTTTGTACTTTGCTAACATGTCAAAACCTTCTTTTAATCTTTGAATGATAAAAAACGATGTACATATTTCAATGTGTCACTACGCCAGTTTTAATTATTATGACCTTGCTCTTTTGTTCACAATTAAAGTGTTTATGGCTGATGATGACATTTAAAATGTCAAAACCGGTCTCATATTAAATAAATGTTGTAAATAACATCTACACAACACGTAATTTGTATTGAAAAGGTTGAACCTTAAGTTATCTCTGAGTCGGTAGACCTTGTCAAAGGGATCATGGTCTGATTTATCATGTACATCTTCCTCATTCTATGAGGTGGCGAGGAGTCAGTAGACCTCGTCATCTGTTTTGTGAGGGATCATGGTCTGGTTTATCACATCATAAAAAAGTGAAGTTTTAATCTGTTTCTCATTTTCATACTATACCACCGAAGCAGGAGAAAAAGCACTACACAGATTAACGTCAATGCAGGAGAAGGTACCATGAACTAAGCTGAAGCGTGTTGATTACCCTGTACTCAAGAATGCATCAATCCAGCTCTCCTATAAACTTTTCCAACTCCCTTCCTCTGGGGCAAGGCATTTCAGAGCCCATAATGGCTGATGGTCATTAAAATCACCCAATAAGAGGAAAGATAGAGGAAGCTGATTTATAAGATCAATTACAGCATTGATATTAAGCGGCTGGCCTGATGGGAAATAAACTTTACAAACTCTAGTTATGACAGACAATGAGACACGTACCGCTGCTGCCTCCAGCTGGCTTCTTAGTTGAACCGCTTCACTGTAGGTGTCAGAACAAGAGAAAATACCAACGCCACCCAAAGCCCAGTTAGCATAATCCTGTTCTGTCTAGTATAGTCTAATATTTCTCAAGACCGTATGATGACTGGTCTGAGATTAGTTTCTTGAATACAGACTATACTCACAGCAAACTGACTGATTAACTGATGCAGCTCAGTAGGATGCCTATAACTGTTACAAACCCACTGTAAGAGTGCCATAAGGATGGACTTAAAAAAAAAAAAAACATATGTTGTAAGTGGCGAGATGCTTAGGAACCTAAACATCAACGTCAACATTCAGATGGAGACGAATGCTCGACATCCATCCACTCACCATCGGACAAGGTGATGTACGCCGAGTGATTTTTTGGCACTTTTCTGTGGCGGCGTTTTCTCCTATGACGGAAGCATGCAGGTTTTAGAGCAGGTGTACCTGCTGGCGTTGACACACACCTTCCGGATGCAGGGAATGTCTCCCCATTCGCAGGATAGGTGGAGAAGGGTTTCCTTCTTCCTCGCCTTTTTCTTCCCAATCCCGGTGGAAGACACTGCCTCCGCCATCTTGGGTGTGGCTTATGCTGACCTCGTGGGGAAGGGAGACTTTCTCTTTTTCCTAGCTGTGTAGTCAAAGGTTCGGTGAACCTCACTTTTGAGGTCTTACTCTTCTTGCAGGAGCAACTGCCGCCATTGACACAGCGATCTTTACAGGTGTTGCTGGAAGAAACGATGAAACTGGTAGACTCTGTGCTCCCATGCTGAAGTCTAGTGGCCTTGCAGGTGCATTCATGGAATTAAGATTATGGCGCACTTCCTGGTAGGAAAGACCATCCAGTGTCTTGATCTTCTGGATCTTCTTCTCATTGAGAGACAGGACAGTTTCTATCATGAGGAGAATGAAGACCAGGGTAGTTAGGTCACCTGTTCGCAGGTGTGCACTTTTCTGTGCCATAAGCTTTCCCACATGTACTACTTACAGAGTGACAATTTATAAATATCATTGTAGAATACCGTACTGGCATTGATTCAACTTAGGTTTGAAAGTAGATCCCAAATTCCAATACTGAAATTTATTAGCTAACCTATGAATTATTACATACGTTTAGCCTAACTTCAACTAAGATTTTCAAGCAGCTCTCTCAGTCCAGATATAAATCCTATCAGCACTTAAGTCAACAGTGTCAATTTTACTTCCCAAATTTTGTTTTGTCATAAATGTTACTACTCTAAAAGGCAGTATTAGCAAGAACATTAATTATTCTCTCAAAGAAAATAAAAAGAAGATAACATGCAATAAAACATCCCATCAATAGACAAAATTCGTCATAGACCTAACATCACTATGGCTTTTTTAAGTGTTTTTCTCTACTTTTCGTCAATGTTGAACACAAATATTTTAAGCTATTTTTATATCATCTAATGTTTTAAATGCTGTGTCAATTTTTGTAATGTAAAGTTTTTTGTCTTAGCTGAAGATGTTCCGAAAATGGAACGAAACCTGTACTAATATAGACAAGACATCGCGCTAAACATATGTAATAATTTATAGGTTAGCTAATAAGGGTAAGTATTGGAAGGTCGAGTCTTCTCTCAAACCTAAGTTGACATACAGACAATAATAATAATAATAATAATAATAATGCTATTTGCTTTACGAGGTGCCGGAATTTAGTCCCGCAGGAGTTCTTTTACGTGCCAGTAAATCTACCGACACGAGGCTGTCGTACTTGAGCACCTGCAAATACCACCGGACTGAGCCAGGATCGAACCTGCCAAGTTGGGGTTAGAAGGCCAGCGCCTTAACCGTCTGAGCCACTCAGCTCCTAACCGTCATACAGACAGATTCAAAAAACGAGATACTATGTGTCCCAAACTTTGGCATTGATAGCACTGCATGGAAGGCAGGATGCAAGGCCTCAAGTTGCAATGATAGGTTGTTTACCTTTACTTTTTCAGGTAACAGACAAATTGAAGGAGACAATGAAAGCACCGGTGGCAACGCCTTCACATCGTTGACTTTGCGTGTAATGTGCCGGATGTGCGTCTTGCCACGGTTCTTCATGTCTTCCATCAAATCATTGTCAGTGTTCAAGATGAAGTTGCAGTGGATTATGACTCCGTGAACCAGATTCAAGTATTTGTGCTCTTCCACTTTGATGGGGATTTCACCAAAGTGGTTGCACTTAAGCAACTGATCTGCTTGAACTGCAGTGCACATCTTTAATAGCGAACTACTGTTACACATTTTCTTTAGGTCCTAAAGTTTGCCGTAAACACTTTCGATGTGTCTACTGGAAAAGAAAAAAAACAGACTTACCACCTTGAAATCTTGCCTACCAGTTCCGGTAGCAACCAGGAGCCTAGGGAAGCTGAATCCCATGCCTTCACGCTGCACTTTTTTCTCAGGGGTTGTTGTCCCCCTCCTCCAGAGGTAATCAAAGGTTAAAGACTTGAGTGGTGGACCACCCTCGATAGGCTTCTGATGTTTGTTTGCCATGTCCGAAAACATCCTCCCTGAAAGCTACCCATTCCGATAAGTGGCCTTTGTAGCCAAATCAAGCAGCCGAGGCAATACTCACCTGGTCATAGAAGGTATTGCCCAGGGTGCGATACTGAACGTTGCCTAGTATGGACTGACTCAGGCAATGAGCACTAGGGCTCCCTTCCGCATATCATCCATATCATTTACCCCACAGTATATACTGAGCGTGACAAAAATAAAAAATAAAAATAAATTGATGAAGTAATATGCTCTCGTATTCGTCTGTGAGGGAACCTGTGTTGTCAGATGGATGCCACTGCAGGGTACAAGGCGTTCCCACCTGTTGGGTTGTGGATTCCGTCTGGGCTATTGACCGTTGCCACAAATGTGTGAGGCCTTTCCCCAAGCAGCATGCACGTAATTTTGAGTCGGTCTACAACTAACCCTCAAGAGGGGACCGATATCCACACGACCCTTTTAGTCGCCTTCCTTGACAGGCAGAGAATACCTGTGGATGTATTCAAACTCTTCCATCCACAGGGGGTACAATTCATAGTTCCAAAGCCACAATCCATTTCTGCACCTATGTCACCTCTTTTAGTCACGTCTTATGATAGGCAAGGGATACAATGAGTATATTCTTTGTCTGTGTCCCCCACCAACACGGGGTACAATTCATACTTCCAAAGCCACAATCCATTTCTGCACCTATGTCACCTCTTTTAGTCACGTCTTATGATAGGCAAGGGATACCATGGGTGTATTATTCGTCTGTGACCCCACGCACAGGGGGTAGATTCTAAAGATTTAAAGGGGTTGTCATCCCACTTCAATCATAGGGATGAACTATGATGAACTTCTGCACTCCATTATTAATAAACAAATAGTTAAAACAATAGCCAGAGCATACCAGGAGACAGAACTTAAGCAACAAGTTCACCCGCCAAACAAAAGAATGGGATAGGTCGGTTGGAAAATAAGCACGATATAATGAATTATCAGCGTCCACCTCCCAACACACAGTCCCTGTTTCTCCTCTACGGGTCGTGAAACCGCCGTTGTCATTAATGTCAAATGGAACATACCATAGGAGGCGCTGCAGATGAATGCCAAGTCGAACGAGGGACCTGTTTGACGAAATCTACATTTATTTCGTACTGTCACCATTCTGTGATATGCTTAAGTGAGGAGAAATGCCAGACTCTTCAGCAGCTTAGTACCGGCATAGTGAGTAGAAGGATGAAGTGTGATCACTCCCCTAGTTCATCAGTTCCTCCGCTAGGCCGCTCTCCCAGCAGTACTTGAGCTTGAGCTTACTAGTCAGCAAACTAATAAAAGACAATTATTGCATGCAAAATATTATGCTTTTGCTTACTACTCCAGAAATCAGTTGTCAGATAATTTAGATAGCTTCCGGGTAGACTTTGTGGTCTTAGAAGATTTAAGTTCCTTTTTCATCTGTCTTGTTACAAAATAAAATCGACATTTCATATAATGTAATACAAGTTTAGGGATAATGTCCGCAACATGGTCACTGCAGCATCTTAAAATTCTTCCGAATTAATAGTGATACTGTGCAAACTGTCCAAACACTCATAAAATACACTGACTGACAGAGCAAATGCAACACCAAGAAGGAGTGGTCAGAACTTTATGCCAATTGCAGGGTAGACTGACGTCACTGAGGTATGCTCATGATGTGAAATGCGCCGCTGTGCTGCGCACGTAGCGAACGATAAATGGGACACGGCGTTGGCGAATGGCCCACTTCGTACCGTGATTTCTCAGCCGACAGTCATTGTAGAACGTGTTGTCGTGTGCCACAGGGCACGTGTATAGCTAAGAATGCCAGGCCGCCGTCAACGGAGGCATTTCCAGCAGACAGACGACTTTACGAGGGGTATGGTGATCGGGCTGAGAAGGGCAGGTTGGTCACTTCGTCAAATCGCAGCCGATACCCATAGGGATGTGTCCACGGTGCAGCGCCTGTGGCGAAGTTGGTTGGCGCAGAGACATGTGGCACGTGCGAGGTGTCCAGGCGCAGCCCGAGTGACGTCAGCACGCGAGGATCGGCGCATCCGCCGCCAAGCGGTGGCAGCCCCGCACGCCACGTCAACCGCCATTCTTCAGCATGTGCAAGACACCCTGGCTGTTCCAATATCGACCAGAACAATTTCCCGTCGATTGGTTGAAGAAGGCCTGCACTCCCGGCGTCCGCTCAGAAGACTACCATTGACTCCACAGCATAGACGTGCACGCCTGGCATGGTGCCGGGCTAGAGCGACTTGGATGAGGGAATGGCGGAACGTCGTGTTCTCCGATGAGTCACACTTCTGTTCTGTCAGTGATAGTCACTGCAGACGAGTGTGGCGTCGGCGTGGAGAAAGGTCAAATCCGGCAGTAACTGTGGAGCGCCCTACCGCTAGACAACGCGGCATCATGGTTTGGGGCGCTATTGCGTATGATTCCATGTCACCTCTAGTGCGTGTTCAAGGCACGTTAAATGCCCACCGCTACGTGCAGCATGTGCTGCGGCCGGTGGCACTCCCGTACCTTCAGGGGCTGCCCAATGCTCTGTTTCAGCAGGATAATGCCCGCCCACACACTGCTCACATCTCCCAACAGGCTCTACGAGGTGTACAGATGCTTCCGTGGCCAGCGTACTCTCCGGATCTCTCACCAATCGAACACGTGTGGGATCTCATTGGACGCCGTTTGCAAACTCTGCCCCAGCCTCGTACGGACGACCAACTGTGGCAAATGGTTGACAGAGAATGGAGAACCATCTCTCAGGACACCATCCGCACTCTTATTGACTCTGTACCTCGACGTGTTTCTGCGTGCATCGCCGCTCGCGGTGGTCCTACATCCTACTGAGTCGATGCCGTGCGCATTGTGTAACCTGCATATCGGTTTGAAATAAACATCAATTATTCGTCCGTGCCGTCTCTGTTTTTTCCCCAACTTTCATCCCTTTCGAACCACTCCTCCTTGGTGTTGCATTGTCACTGTCAGTCAGTGTATATCGCTCCATAGACTATGTTCACAGGAGAGTTTTTGTTCCACTACATTTTCAACTTGCACGAACACATTATAAACTGCTCTTGAAGGATGGTTGAGTAAAGTGCTGTCAGTGCTGTATTTATTGCTATAATCCCTAATAAATGTGAGGGCTGCAGCAAGTATTTCTTCTGTAGGCTTTCCGTGAAGCAGGCTGACACATTTATGACATTTTGTGACCTTGGATACATTGCGTACTGTATATCCTCCTAGATAATAAATCAAACACTCCTTTGCAAGACTGCGGCTATCACTGTTAATTAGACCTAAATTGTTCTCCCAGACCGGTAAAAGGTCATCCATGTTCTCAGTGAAGTCTAGTGCTTGCCTTATTTATTTTTTGCGTTTTCTACTGCAGCCTTATTTGTTCTTCTGTCTTCTTAGCCAGTGTTCTCATTTGATTGACGAATGATGTCAGTTCAAATTTGGGTTCACAATTACTACCCGATGACAGGGCAAGTTTGGTTGGGATATAAATAGACTGCAACATGTAAATTTAAAAAATCTATTGTTGAAGGGTGGTCGTCACAATTTAATGAGCATAGTATACCAAAGTGCCGTTCTATTGGATCTTGATTAAATTTGGCTGCGAGCACATATCGGAATCCATTATTCCATAAATACTCGGACACCTGCATGGTGCTCTCAATTGTTACTCTTAGGGATTCAAGAGTTCTTTCTGTAGAAAAAGTATTATTCTTCCCACTGAGATTATCTTTCCATTTTATTAACGTTTGATGCTCTATTGAATATAAAGAGCCCCTGCTGGTGTAGAAGTATTTAATACATCTATTAGGATGTTTAATTCCTTTGCGAACGTTTCTGTCGGTTCGTTGTCTCAAAACCCTCCGAGTTTATCTGTCTAAAGAACTGATGCCATTTGCAACAGAATTACTAAATAACTGAAAAGCAAGTCTCACGTTCATGCGCTGAAATGAAGTGGGGTCTATATGTACAGACATTAGCTTGTGGCAAACTTTCAAACCTGCAAATTTATGGCAGCTATCCATTTCAAAAACTTGTCGACAGAATTTTAAGTCCACAACTTCATTATTGTAATAGATTTTCCTTTTGTCGTGAAAATTATTTCTGATGCACTTAATTATATGTACAGTATCTGAAAAGGCCCAAAGTCTCCTACTAGAATCAAAAGGATTAGAAATAGAGCACACGACCTTCCCTTCTTTTCCATTTATTCCTAAACATTTCCACACCTTTTTATTCGACTGACTTCAGTCTGAGGTGAAACCTATAATTCTGGCACCAATTTGCTCCAGTTCTGAAGATAACTGCGGTGAGGATTCTACTTATTCATAGACTAAGATCAACATCAAGGAGTGTAAGGGAGATCAAACTCCAAAAGATCACACTAGACGGTCTCCCCAGGGGAAGGAAAAAAAAGAAGTTTGCATGCATCCCAACACCATCTACTTTGACTTTCTCCTCAACTGTGTCAATTCTAAATATAGTAACCATTTCACCAAACAGATCTCCCTTACATTATTAGAATTTCTGCCACAAAATGGATAGAACCGACATAACAGTTCACTAAAAACGTACCAATAATGTACAACAGGTGATTGTTTAGTCCGCCCTGTCAATTTTTTTTAATACATCAAGTTGAGCCTCTATGGACTGCGTGGTAACAACCAACTTCATTTTAGTGTCTAGGTCTTCTTCTTGTTCCGGCTTTGACTTCCTGCCAGTATCTTCTGAGCCCAGCGACGAGTGCCTGTTTATGCTCTTCAGGCAAAGGTCCTTTCCGTCTTCTGGAAGTTGATGCCATTTTGAAACCTTGATAGTTCACCAATCTTCTGAATGCGTTCCTGTCATGAATTTCTTGGTCTGAAATACCAATCTGCCTCAAATCTTTTTCTCATTCCTGGAACTATCTCGGCCTTGTTGCCTTAGATTGAATAAAATTCTATATTCTTTTTGTTTCATGATGTGGGTGTTACTATAGTCACATCCTAGTTCGTGAACCATGGACAACAGCTGAGTGGCCTAGTAACTGGTCTGGAGAGTTGGGATACCAGTTGCTATGGAATGGGAGTGAGCATCTCAGACATATTCTGAGTCATGGCCCTCCTTGTGCTCAGGCGGCTAGGACTATACAATTCACCGGTGGTCCATAACCCGTTAGAGGAGAGATCCTCGCTTGGACTATGTGCAAGTAGGGTAACATTCTGCTTCATGAATTTACCGAGCTCAGAACATTTTAAGCAAGCCTCGGTCCTATGGGAGTAATGGAGTCCCACTCCCATTTGACAGGTGAGGGACTCCTTGGAAACAACTTGGCAAACGAAATGGAATTAGATGGGCAGCTATCAATATTAATGGGGCTTATGGCAGAATGAAAGTAGAACTGGCTGAGTCAGCAAAGAAGAGGCATCTGGATGTGCTAGGAGTATGTGATATTCGGGTAAGGGGAGATAACGAGTAAGAGATACGAGATTATAAAGTGTACTTGACGGGTGTTAGAAAGGGAAGGGCAGAGTCTGGGGTAGGGCTCTTAATCAGGAATACCATTGCACGCAACATAGTTCCTGTTAAGCACGTAAATGAGCGAATGATGTGGGTAGATTTGTCAGTTGGAGGAATTAGGACTAGAATTGTCTCCGTGTATTCACCATGTGAGGGTGCAGATGAGAATGAAGTTGACAAGTTTTATGAAGCATATAGTGACATCGTGGTCAGGGTCAACAGCAAGGATAGAATAGTGCTAATGGGCGATTTCAATGCGAGAGTTGGAAATAGAACTGAAGGATACGAAAGGGTGATTGGAAAATGTGGGGAAGATATGGAAGCTAATGGGAATGGGAAGCGTTTGCTGGACTTCTGCGCTAGTATGGGTTTAGTAGTTAAGAATACATTCTTCAAGCATAAGGCTATTCACCGCTACACACGGGAGGCTAGGGGTACCAGATCCATAATAGAATATATCCTAACCGACTTCGAATTCAGGAAATCTGTTAGGAATGTACGAGTTTTCCAGGGATTTTTCGATGATACAGACCACTATCCGAGTGAACTCAGTATCTGTAGGCCTAGGGTAGAGAAAGTGAAATCCATCTGCAAATGAATAAGGGTGGAAAATCTCCAGGCCGCGGAAATTAGACAGAAGTACATGGATATGATTAGTGAGAAATTTCGAACAGTGGACAGTAAGCAGATTCAGGATATAGAAAGTGAATGGGTGGCATACAGGGATGCTGTAGTAGAAACAGCAAGGGAATGCCTAGGAACAACTGTGTGTAAAGATGGGAAAATGCAAACATCTTGGTGGAATGATGAAGTGAGAGCAGCTTGTAAATGTAAAAAGAAGGCTTATCAGGAATGGCTCCAAACAAGGGCCGAGGCAGACAGGGATTTGTACGTAGATGAAAGAAACAGAGCGAAACAAATAGTTGTTGAATCCAAAAAGAAGTTGTGGGAAGATTTTGGTAATAACCTGGAAAGGCTAGGTCAAGCATCAGGGACACCTTTCTGGACAGTAATAAAGAATTTTAGGAAGGGAGGGAAAAAGGAAATGAACAGTGTTTTGAGTAATTCAGGTGAACTCATAATAGATCCCAAGGAATCACTGGAGAGGTGGAGGGAATATTCTGAACATCTTCTCAATGTAAAAGGAAATCATCCTGGTGGTGTTGCAAACAGCCAAGCTCATGGGAAGGAGGAAAATGATGTTGGTGAAATTACGCTCGAGGAAGTGGTAAAGGATGGTAAATAAACTCCCACTGTCATAAAGGAGCAGGAATAGATGAAATTAGACCTGAAATGGTGAACTATAGTGGGAAGGCAGGGATGAAATGGCTTCATAGAATATTAAAATTAGCATGGAGTATTGTTAAGGTACCTTCAGATTGGACAAAAGCAGTAATCTATAAGCAAGGGAACAGGAAGGATTGCAACAACTATCGAGGTATCTCATTGATTAGTATACCAGGCAAAGTATTCACTGGCATCTTGGAAGGGAGGATGTGATCAGTCGTTGAGAGGAAGTTGGATGAAAACTGGTGTGGTTTCAGACCACAGAAAGGCTGTCAGGATCAGATTTTCAGTATGCGCCAGGTAACTGAAAAATGCTACGAGAGGAATAGGCAGTTGTGTTTATGTTTCGTAGATCTAGAGAAATCATATGACAGGGTAGAGGGAAAAGATGTTCTCTATACTGGGGGACTATGGAATTAAATGTAGATTATTAAAATCAATCAAAGGTATTTATGTTGAAAATTGGGCTTTAGTGAGAATTGATGGTAGAATGAGTTCTTGGTTCAGGGTACTTACAGGGGTTAGACAAGGCTGTAATCTTTCACCTTTGCTGTTCGTAGTTTTCATGGATCATCTGCTGAAAGGTATAAAATGGCAGGGAGGGATTCAGTTAGGTGGAAATGTAGTAAGCAGTTTGGCCTATGCTGACAACTTGGTCTTAATGGCAGACTGTGCCGAAAGCCTGCAGTCTAATATCTTGGAACGTGAAAATAGGTGCAATGAGTATGGTATGAAAATTAGCCTCTCGAAGACTAAATTGATGTCAGTAGGTAAGAAATTCAACAGAACTGAATGTCAGATTGGTGATACAAAGCTAGAACAGGTCTATAATTTCTAGTATTTAGGTTGTGTGTTCTCCCAGGATGGTAATATAGTAAGCGAGATTGAATCAAGGTGTAGTAAAGCTAATGGAGTGAGCTCGCAGTTGCAATCAGCAGTATTCTGTAAGAAGGAAGTCAGCTCCCAGACGAAACTATCTTTACATCGGTCTGTTTTCAGACCAACTTTGCTTTATGGGAGCAAAAGCTGGGTGGACTCAGGATATCTTATTCATAAGTTAGAAGTAACAGACATAAAAGTAGCAAGAATGATTGTTAGTACAAACAGGTGGGAACAATGGCAGGAGGGTACTCGGAATGAGGAGGTAAGGGCTAATTTAGGAATGAACTCTATGGATGAAGCTGTACGCATAAACCGGCTTTGGTTGTGGGGTCATGTGAGGCGAATGGAGGAGGATAGGTTACCTAGGAAAATAATGGACTCTGCTATGGAGGATAAGAGAAGTAGAGGGAGACAAAGACGACGATGGTTAGACTCGGTTTCTAATGATTTAAAGATAAGAGGTATAGAACTAAATGAGGCCACAACACTAGTTGCAAATCGAGGATTGTGGCGACGTTTAGTAAATTCTCAGAGGCTTGCAGACTGAACGCTGAAAGGCATAAGAGTCTATAATAATGTATGTATGTATGTATGTATGTACGTAAATATTTGAAGAATTCCAGTGGAATAAAAGGACTTCAAATGAAATAGAAGGAATAATTTAGCACTTGCAGAGATTGGGTGTATTTGCCCAACTGTGAGGTGCCATGGGATTTGAGATTTGTCTTGGGAGGACATGGTGTTCCCATAAATTAACGACAGTATGAAAATAAGGTTGCGGGTTCGAATACTGTTATTATGTCCCAACTAATATGAAATCGGATCTTGGTGGGTCATATCTGGGAGTTAACATATGTGACTAAGTTCTAAAGATTGAAATTAAAATATAAATTTTCGAAATAATAATAATCCAAGTAAATCATGTTTTAATTGATTGAACAGTGCCAAACTAGACCATAATTGTAAAGGGTTATGCACTGAACATAATAATAATGGTGGGAATTGAAATAAAAATATAAAATTTTCATATTAATAAGAAATAATAATAAGAATTAAGAAGAATTTATTAGATTATTTCTGAGAATAATAAAAATAGTGAATGATTGAAATTGAAATATTAAATCAATGTTGATGACATGTTACGATAATCTTGATCTCCACTGATAATAATAATAATAATAAAATTAAACTTTTTACAAATTATTTCGGATGATGATGTTGAATGATACTAGGGAAGTCAGCTGGCGAAATAACGTAATAATGTCAAGTGGTTGTAAATAATAAGTTAAGTATGGTATTTGTAAAGTGATGGCAAATTTCTACATCTGGACCATTAGTTTAGAGTCTCTTTGTCGTTTTCTTCAGTTTTGTCGTTTTCTTCAGTTAACGATTAGCATATCTTGGTTAGGAACTCGGGGAGAGTTTTGTAGTATCCCGGGTTGGTCTCATCTCAATAAAAGTGGAGGTGATGACATGATTCATGTGATCGCGCCCACTTGACCAACAGGTAATTGGTCCAGGACCATCAATGGTCATTGTGTTTCCGAGGGTCGAATTGAAACCCTCAGAAATAAACGGTTCCACCATCCAAGTGGATGGGTCGTCAAAAGTGTAAAATATCATGTAAAATTTTCGGGAGTGATTTGCCAAATTACCGGCAAATTAAGGGTCAACAAATTTTGTTGTGTGTAAAATTTTTCAACTTAAATTAAATGCTCCTTTAGCATTTGCAAGGAAACGGTTCCAGGTTCTTGTTTCTGTAGCATAGTAAACTCTTGGCGACCGTTTAAATATCCGTCGCCATTCCTAAGACGGAGCCTTCATATTTTTCCCTTTGATCTGATTTAAACTATTTTGTGTGTTTTATGATGAGCCTTAAAGTTAATGATTAGTGTGTCCCGTTCAACCCTGTAGTACTAACTGGAGGGCGCCCATACATTTATTTGGAGACCTTATGTCTTCATAAAAAAATTTTATTGTTTATTAGTTGCGATAGATTCGGACCGTAACACCCCCTGAGATAAATGCGGGTTGGGACTCGGGCTTTGAGCGGGTACAGTATGTATGTATGTAATCTTTTTGTTAGTCGATCATCAGTCATCCTCAAGAGATGACCGTAAAATAATAGCCATCTCTTCTTAATTGATGCTGTGAGAGTTTCTGTCTTGCTGTACAATTCCTCAAAGGTGAAAGATTACAGCCTTGTCTAACCCCTGTAAGTACCCTGAACCAGGAACTCATTCTACCATCAATTCTCACTGAAGCCCAATTGTCAACATAAATGCCTTTGATTGATTTTAATAATCTTAATGTTTTCCATTAGCTCATCATCAGTGTTCAAGATTAGGTTGCGGTGGAAGATGACTCTGCGAACCAGATTCAAGGATTTGTGTTCTTCCACTTTAACGGGGATTTTGCCAAAGTGGTCGCACCCGAGCAACAAATTAGCCTGAAATACAATGTGCGTGTTACGCAACAAACTACCATTTTGCATCTTTTTGAGGCCTTCAAATTTATTGCAAAAAACTTCTATGTTTCTACTTGACCAATTTGAAGTCATTCCCATTGTTTGTTATAAATCTCATTTAGTATTGATGGTTATCACTTTACAAATTAAAAAAGTCTTATATTATCCTCTGTTTCAATTCAAAAAAAAAAAATCTATATTAGATGGGATAATATCTATACATGTTTCAGCCTATCTAAAGGCCATCCTCAGTAGAAGCTCAAATATTACATTTATGTAAACAAATGAAAACACTACTAAAATGTGTGAAATTAAAAGACAATGATCATGATTAACATATTAAAAACATAATAAAAACAAGTTGAGGAAATCCTCTCGCCTGAAAAACTTATTTGGTTGACATAAAATCTGCTAATCCTTTTAAAATTGGGAATCTGTGTTGCGCAGCATTGTGAGACTGTCAATACGGGGATAATGAGTGTGCATCACTCGTTAGAAGACTGTCGTCTCGCGTGGTACAACCTTGATGATGTAGACGTTGATTCCCATAGGGAATCAAAAATAATTGTTCCGAATGAGTAAATTTATAATACCAATATAAATGATCCGTTATTGGACATTATAAATTTTCCAGCTAACTCATTCCTGGTTGCCAGCGTTTCGCCCCCGTGTGCTAGGCTGGGCTCATCAGTTGGTACCTAGCACACCTACCAAGACGCTGGATAGTGCATACCGTGGAGGCCACTGCGTAGGTGTGCTAGGTACCAACTGATGAGCCCAGCCTAGCACACGGGGGCGAAACGCTGGCAACCAGGAATGAGTTAGCTGGAAAATTTATAATGTCCAATAATGGATCATTTATATTGGTATTATAAATTTACTCATTCGGAACAATTATTTTTGATTCCCTATGGGAATCAACGTCTACATCATCTGATGGCCAAGCAGGCATCAATTTTTGATAATGAGACAATGTCTCTCATAGTGCATTGGCACTGCCGGTGGCTACAATTAGCCTACGCAGTGGCCTCCACGGTATGCACTATCCAGCGTCTTAGTAGGTGTGCTAGGTACCAACTGATGAGCCCAGCCTAGCACACAGGGGCGAAACGCTGGCAACCAGGAATGAGTTAGCTGGAAAATTTATAATGTCCAATAACGGATCATTTATATTGGTATTATAAATTTACTCATTCGGAACAATTATTTTTGATTCCCTATGGGAATCAACGTCTACATCATCTGATGGCCAAGCAGGCATCAATTTTTGATAATGAGACAATGTCTCTCATAGTGCATTGGCACTGCCGGTGGCTACAATTAGCCTACGCAGTGGCCTCCACGGTATGCACTATCCAGCGTCTTGGTAGGTGTGCTAGGTACCAACTGATGAGCCCAGCCTAGCACACGGGGGCAAAACGCTGGCAACCAGGAATGAGTTAGCTGGAAAATTTATAATGTCCAATAACGGATCATTTATATTGGTACAACCTTGTCGGTCTCATGTCTCTATTGACACACAGATCTACTGAGGATGGCCTTCAGATATATATTATCCCATCCAATATAGATGTTTTTTTTTCATTGAAAAGGAGGATAATATGACTTTTTTATATGTAAAGTGATTCCCATTGTTCCTGAACATTTGGTTACATATGTTTGTAATTTTAAACATGTCTAATATAATCAGAAAGAATCCTTTCCCAGAGTTTACAAACAACACATGTCAAGTTGACTGGCCTGCAATTATCCACTTCATGTGTTTATCACCCTTTCCCTTACACATTAGTGCTACAATTGCAACTCTTCATTCATTTGCTATCGGCCACATTATTTACGTATTTATTACGAAACCATGTCCTCCTCTTTCATTTCTAATTTCCTTTACAGAACAAGCAGTTCACGGGTATTTTACAGAACAGCAGTTCACGGGTATTACTAATCGTCCCCGACATCGCCTTCGAATGTCGACAAGAGAGCTTGCACGTGCTCATAGTGAGAAAACTATACCGAAGGTTGCATTTTGTGGCATACGCTCCAGTTTTTTAATTCAAGCAGCGTCACCTAACCTAACTTAACCATAACGTACCATGAAAACATACATCAAGCGCCAGTAGAAAAGTCATAACTTTCTCGCTATAAATTTACATGGAAATAGCCGTACCAAAGTTCGTTCAGATGCGAGAAAATATAATCAAACCTCTGAAATCAATGATGCACTCTGCAATATCTTGAGGTGTATCGCATTCATACTTAATTTCAGTATTAAAATTATGCGGTTGTTTACTTCAGCCTTTATTTCTAACGATTTAACAACTGCTATTAAACATGTAATTTATGCATTTATGCAAAAACATGTTCTCCTCTTTCATTTCGATTTTGCTTTACGGAACAGCAGTCGACGTGTATTACTAATAGACTCCAACATCACCTTCGAATGTCGACGAGAGAGCTTGCTAGTGGACATAGCGAGGAAACGATACCGAAGATGATCGATCGCATGCAACATAATCGCTGGGGTGCATAAATATCGGTAACTGAAAATTCGTGCATGCTTAAGCGCTCGTAATAACGGATGCGTCAGTGATAGGGCTCTTGCTGTAACTTTTTTTTTTTGCTAGGGACTTTACGTCGCACCGACACAGATAGGTCTTATGGCGATGATGGGATAGGAAAGGCCTAGGAGTTGGAAGGAAGCGGCCGTGGCCTTAATTAAGGTACAGCCCCAGCATTTGCCTGGTGTGATAATGGGAAACCATGGAAAACCATCTTCAGGGCTGCCGATAGTGGGATTCGAACCTACTATCTCCTGGATGCAAGCTCACAGCCGCGCGCCTCGACGCGCACGGCCAACCGCCCGGTTGCTGTAACTTAAGGATAATACATGGTTTAATATAGGAATTTCGAAGGGACAGACAAAAACTGTCGTTATAATGGGGTTCTCGTTATATGCTGTACTCGCTATAGGGGACTTCTACTTTATTTACCAGATATTGTAATAGGAACTGAACCATGCCTGAGAAGGGATACTGATGCAAATTTTTTTTTACGGAACTGGAGTGTTCATCACAGAAACAGGTTAGGAACGATAGGATGGGGTGTATTCATACTGGTTAAAGAAGAATTTTCAAACTTAAAAATTTTTTAAATGAGAAACGTGAAATTCTAGGTGTAAGACTTATCTCTTAAGATAGTGGCAAGGCTGGCGCTGACGCTGATGCGAAATTACTTGATAAGATAATCAGCTATGTGGGGAATGACAAAGTAAGGAATGTTATTGTAGTGGGTAATCTGAACTTACCAAATGTTAACTGGGAAGTGAATGCAAATGGCAGAAAGCACGACCAACAAACAGTAAGTTAATATGGGAAGGATAGCTGAATCAGAAAGTGATGGAAAAAATTAGAAGGAAAAATGTTCTTGATGTGGTACTGATAAAACCAGATGAGATCTATAGAGAAACTGAAGTGATAGATGTTACAAGTGATCATGAAGCTGTCTTCGTCGTAGTTAAAAATATATGCAAGAGAAAGGAACGTTGTAAAACTAGGACTGCTAGGCAATACCACATGGTTGATAAGGGATACATGGGGAGATGTTTAAAAAGCAATTACGAGCAATGGAAAATGGTAAATAAAAATGTAAACAGCCTATGTGATGGGATTAAACCAATTGTTGAGGAGTCTGAAAACGTGTACGTACTTTTAAAATTGGTAAGGAATGATACTGACCCACTATAACAGGGATATAAATATATTAAGTAGGAGGTGCAGATTAGTAAGAAATGGAGTTAGGAATGGTTGCAAGAGTAAGGAAAGATTGAAGAACTTACTAGGAAATTGAATTTATAAAGGTCAACTAAGGATAACATGATGGCAAACATAATCCGAGGCCATACAAATTTTAGGGAGCAATGGAAGGATATAAATACTTTTAAGGCAGAAACAGGTTCCAAGAAGGACATTATAGAGATTATTAATGAATGAGGGGAGTGTAAATGTGAGGACTTACAGAAGGCAGAAGTATTCAGTCAGCAGTATGTAAAGGTAGTTGGAAACAAGGATAATGTCCAGATAGAGGAAATGACTAATACTGGTGAATTACTGAAATTTACCTATGACATTTATAAAAAGATACAAAATTTGAAAGCTACAAAGGCAGCTGGGGTTGATAAGATTTCTGGGAATATATTAAAGGCTATGGGTTGGGATATAGTCCCATATCCGAAATACTTATTTCAGACATGCCAACTTTCAAAAGTGAAAAATCAGGAGAAATTTTGCAGCGAATCGCGACATATTACGACACATCACTGATGGCAGAACATGCACAAATTCATTATAATTCAATACATTAACAATTCTATTTGCCCATATATATTTTTTTCATCATTTACATGTGAAGACTAAATAGTGGACATACCTGAACTGTAGAAACATGTGACTTCTCATTCTTCAACATGGTGATCACATTACGACTAATTGTTGTTCAACACACCAGTAGCTGACTTAGCCCTCTTCAGAAACTTGGAACTAAATTTTTGTTCAAAGCACTTGCCTTGCTGAACTGATTTCAAGGTTAAAAGTTTATCCAAAGTTTGTTCAGACAGCAAGGATCTGAACTGTGTTTTTGTCTTTGTGACTGCTAAAAATCCTTTCACATTCTGCATTGCTATGTGGAATTGATATAATAGCAAGCATCACCTTAGAGAGTCTGTCATATTTAAGTACACCATCAGCTGATTTCATCTGACCTACCAATGCCCATTGAGCATCAATTCTTCTTCCCTTTGCCAGGTTGTTTCTTCGAGCTGAAAGTTACAGAACTGGGAGTGCAGAATATCAGTTTCTTTATCCAAATGTTCAGTTTCACTAGTCAAAATGTTCGGACACTTGTTAATGAAAAATCTAAGGCTAGAAAATGATGCCTCACTTATAGCAGAAATATTTGCAACTTCTGCATTAATTAAAACTTCATCTTTGAATGGAAATTTGTGTACCATGTAGTCACACGATGAAGAGAAACACTTTCTAACAGACTTAAAGAATATGCACTTTTCCTCAGACTTCAAGGTGTTCACTAAAACAAACGCAGAGTTCCCTATCATCAAATCACAATCATCCTTTTGATTTGCTGGAGCATGATATTCTACATCAAGGAGAGAGGAGGATCTTTTAATAACGTCTGGTTTCACAAACCTTGCCATCACATTCTTCAATAGTTCCTCCAAAACTGACCTCAATAAGTGGATGTGTGGCATACTTGACTGAAGAGCTACGTTTGAATTCTCAAAGATATCCATAAAACTTGAGAGAAAAAGGCAAAAAAGATTTATCTAAATTTGATGAAAGGAATACGAAAAGTCGTTCTTCACGTGACAAAGCATGGCTCTTAGTGTGATCAGTAGTTTCACTTTTTTTTTAGTGAAACTGATGACTGGGTTTTCCTTTTAACTGAGGAGTGAGGTGAAATGTTATGACATTCCTTAACGTTTTCAGACAAACAAGACACATCTGCACTTAAACTGTGCTTAGGAATTTTGTGAGTCTTCAAAGTTCCCATCTGAGAATGCTTACTCACAATTTTGCTCCTGAATAATGTAACCAAAGGGTCCCACTGAAGCAAAATCCTATCTAAACACTTTCTTAGTGATAACCATCGAGTAGGCACATGCTTCAGAATTTTCCTGATCTCAGTGTTCTGTAAAGTCTGAAATTCTCTGAACTTTTCTTTCCTCTTTGCACTCCTTTCCACATAATAAAATACATCAATTATACTTTCATCTACATTTACGGGCAAGCACGCCGCACCCTTCTCAGCAGCAAGATTAATTAGGTGACAAGAGCAGCCTACGATGATTATGTCACTATTTTCCCGCTTCAAACATCCTGCCACACCATTCTTTAATCCTACTATTACTGGAGCATTATCAGCACCAAGAGCTAGGCAGTTTTTTAATGGAATGCAGAATTCCAGAAAAGTTGAGAGCAAAAGATTGGCAATATTAGCTCCAGTAGCATCCCCTTCTAAATCAGGCACAGAGAGTAGACAACTCTGAATTTCATTGAGTTCAGGCCTAAAAAATGTTACAACAATGGGATATATCTTCAAGTCACTTTTATTGCTACCATCAGTAGCAACAGAAAATGCATTCACCTGCAAATATGATACAATTTTCGCCCTTTCTTCCGTGCACATTTCTGTAATGATAGCCGCTGTTTTCGTTCTAGCACACCCATATCGTTTAGTGATTTCCGAATCAGGAAACATTTTGGCATTGCTGGATGCGCTTGTGAACAGTTGGCTATTGAGAGAGCTGTTGCATTATTGTAGTGAAAAAGTAGTTAAAACCTACTGAAATAATTTAAATTTTGTGTGTGTGAGAAATTGGGAGTAGTGTTATTTATTTGAATTTTATAACAAGTAATACATTTGGTGCTCAGTAGATTACGTTTTCTAGGTTAAGCAGGCTAGCTAGGTGTACTTTGTTTCGAATTTAGGTTTAGGAAATACTATAGGTAATAATATTAACTATTAAAACAATATTTTTAAATATCTGTAGGTTTGTTGGTACTATACTTACAAAGGCAGATTATTATAAGGAGTTGTAACTCATTGTAATTTCCGCCGCTATTTTTCTGATATTTCGTACAGATATCCGTTCAAACTATCACGAAGGTAATAATTTATAACATTAAATAACACGATAAGCCTGTAAACATCGATTTAAAGAGAAGTTAAAGAGAATTCACAGTAATTTCACTGGATAATTACGGTACTTAACAGTCTTTTGGATTGTTGACGATTGTTGCTACATGCACATGATAGTAGTGTAAATAAATACAAAGTCAGCTGATTCATTATTCCGATAATTTGTAGTCTTAGTTCCCTGCATACTTTGTACTTTCCACCTTCAATTATTCATCGAGTAAAAGTTATTAATCAAATTCCTATATCCCAATAATATTGCACTTCAAACCCCCGGCGTGGTTTTGGTAGAAATTATAGTAGACAACCTCTTATTCTCAGCATTTAAGGACACTTTCATTCTCCGTCCCACGTAGTAGGGAAAATAATACTAATCCACCAGGGGTAAAAGTTCATATAACCACACTTCAGCTGAAAATTGTAGTGTAGATACATTGTAGTATAGATACAGTACATTTAGATAGTGCCGTATCTTGCCTGCTATATTCGTGTGTTATCTTACGTGCGTATCTATTAGAGCATAGTATAAATAATAATTTGTCTAAGCATTTAGCTTTGTTGGTAATCTTTGAGTACAGTAGTTCTTCCAAATTTCATTTCTGTTTGTGCTTAGTAGTGACATAAGGTACCAGTATCGTAATTAGGATACGTCTGAAAGTAGTTTAAAAATTACTGTAGTGTACTGTAGAGTAGTATACAAGTAATATCCTATTAGAATTTAGTGTGCTTATTTTAATATTGTAAAATATTTGTGTAGCACTGGTGTAGTAGAGGTATCCGTAGAAACTCTTACTAAAATTATGTTGTAATTAGGATAGGCTTAATTGCAGTTTGGAATTGTGTAGTTCTTGTGTATTACTTTTGATATTCAGTAATTAACAGCAGTTTTTATCCTGTTAGGGGTAGTAGGATAAAAAATAGAGTACAACTAAGTAGTATTGTAGTGTAGTAGTATATTAATTAACTTATTGTAGTGTGATCTTTGAGTACTATCCCAGACAATACATCCCTCCGTTCATTTATTTTTTGCAAATAAGTTATTTTATTCTTATTTTAATTTTTTTTCGTAAAGAATGGCTAAGGAGCGCGAGTGTACGAACTGTGGGTGTGGCGAGGCACTGAGGGGTATGAGGGAGGAGTTGGAGAGTTTGAGGATTCTCACAGAAGACAGGAAGGAAGATAGGACTCCCTCAAACAATGTACAGGTTACAGTAGGTGTACAAGAGGGAGGGGAAGGAAATGAGGGAGTTGTAGAAGAGAGGTGGTCTAATGTTCTAAGGGGAAGGAGATTGCAGGCTAAGGGCTCTATTCAGGATCAGAATTCAGGACAGGTGTCTGTGCGAAATCGGTACAGGGACAGGGACAGGGAACTGTTGCTGAGATGTGTGGAAGTAGGAGGAAGGGAAAAGGTAGGAAAGGAGTAGAGGATAGGAAAATATAGGTGGAACAGGGTCATGGGAAGGAGAAAAGGGAGGAGGAAGTAGCTTCTGCAGCTATCAGGAAAGATAGGGCTGACCAGGAGGGGAGGGGATCAAATGAGGTGGGTAGGGTTGAGGCTCTGGTCATGGGGGATTCCATCGTTAGACGCGTGGGGAAAGTGTGTGGAGGAAAGAGAACCAGGGTAGAATGTTATCCAGGAATTAGGTTGAGGCAGATGTTGAGGAAAGTAGAAGAGAGGGAGGAGCGGAAGGAGAAGGTGGTAGTGTTTCACGTTGGTACCAACAACGTAAGGCAAGCTGATATAAGTACCAACATAGTTGGAGATGTGTGGGATCTGGTAAATGCAGCACGGATGAAGTTTAATAAAGCGGAGATTGTTATTAGTGGAAACGGGGTGGCCTAGGGAGCGGTGATAAGGGAACAGGGAACTGGAAATCAAGTATGGATGACATAAAATTGTTAGTGTTGAACTGTAGAAGTATTGTAAAGAAAGGAATAGAATTAAGTAATTTAATAGATATATATTTACCAGGTATTGTAACAGGAGTTGAATCATGGCTGAGAAATGATATAATGGATGCAGAAATTTTCTCACGGCACTGGAGTGTGTATCATAGAGACAGGATAGGAATGGTGGGAGGGGGAGTATTCATTCTGGTGAAAGAAGGATTTGTAAGCTACGAAAAAGTTAAAGATGAGACACATGAAATTCTAGGCGTAAGGCTCATTTCTAAAGATAATAGGCAACTTGATATATTTGGAGTGTACAGACCGGGAAAGGGTAGCACTGACGCGGATTCGGAATTATTTGATAGGATAGTTGGCCATGTGGGAAACGACATGGAAAGAAATGTGATTGTAGCAGTTGATCTGAATTTGCCAGATGTCAATTGGGAAGGAAATGCGAACGACAGGAAGCATGGCCAACAAATGGCAAATAAGTTAATATGGGAAGGACAGCTGATTCAGAAAGTGATGGAACCAACCAGAGGGAAAAATATCCTGGATGTGGTGCTGATAAAACCAGATGAGCTCTATAGGGAAACTGAAGTAATAGATGGTATTAGTGATCATGAAGCTGTTTTTGTCGTCGTTAAAAATAAATGTGATAGAAAGGAAGGTCTTAAGAGTAGGACTATTAGGCAGTACCATATGGCTGATAAAGCAGGCTGAGGCAGTTTATAAAAAATAACTATGATCGGTGGAAAACGGTAAATAAAAATGTAAACAGACTCTGGGATGGGTTTAAAGAAATTGTTGAGGAATGCGAATACAGGTTTGTACCATTAAGGGTGGTAAGGAATGGTAAAGACCCACCTTATAATAATAGAGAAATAAAGAGACTAAGAAGGAGGTGCAGACTGGAAAGAAATAGTTAGAAATGGCTGTGGAAGTAAGGAGAAATTGAAGGAACTTACTAGAAAATTGAATCTAGCAAAGAAGGCAGCTAAGGATAACATGATGGCAAGCATAATTGGCAGTCATGCAAATTTTAGTGAAAAATGGAAGGGTATGTATAGGTATTTTAAGGCAGAAACAGGTTCCAAGAAGGACATTCCAGGAATAATTAATGAACAAGGAGAGTGTGTATGCGAGGATCTTCAAAAGGCAGAAGTATTCAGTCAGCAGTATGTAAAGATTGTTGGTTACAAGGATAATGTCCAGATAGTGGAGGAGACTAAAGCCAAAGAAGTATTAAAATTTACATATGATAACAATGACATTTACAATAAGATACAAAAGTTGAAATCTAGAAAAGCGGCTGGAATTGATCAGATTTCTGGGGATATACTAAAGACAACGGGTTGGGATATAGTACCATATCTGAAGTACTTATTTGATTATTGTTTGGTCAGAGGAGCTATACCAGATGAATGGAGAGTTGCTATAGTAAGCCCTGTGTATAAAGGAAAGGGTGATAGACATGAAGCTGAAAATTACAGGCCAGTAAGTTTGACATGCATTGTATGTAAGCTTTGGGAAGGCATTCTTTCTGATTATATTAGTCATGTTTGTGAAATTAATAACTGATTCGATAGAAGGCAGTTCGGTTTTAGGAAAGGTTATTCCACTGAAGCTCAACTTGTAGGATTCCAGCAAGATATAGCAGATATCTTGAATTCCGGAGGTCAAATGGACTGTATCGCAATTGACCTGTCTGAAGCATTTGATAGGGTGGATCATGGGAGACTACTGGCAAAAATGAGTGCAATTGGACTAGACAAAAGAGTGACTGAATGGGATGCTATATTTCTAGAAAATAGATCTCAGAGAATTAGAGTAGGTGAAGCTTTATCTGACCCTGTAATAATTAAGAGGGGAATTCCTCAAGGCAGTATTATCGGACCTTTATGTTTTCATATATATAAATGATATGAGTAAAGGAGTGGAATTGGAGGTAAGGCTTTTTGCGGATGATGTTATTCTCTATAGAGTAATAAATAAGTTACAAGATTGTGAACAACTGCAGCGTGACCTCGAAAATGTTGTGAGACGGACAGCAGGCAATGAATGGTATGTTGATAAACGGGGTTAAGAGTCAGGTTGTGAGTTTCACAAATAGGAAGAGTCCTCTCAGTTTTAATTACTGCGTTGATGGGGTGAAAGTTCCTTTTGGGGATCATTGTAAGTATCTAGGTGTTAATATAAGGAAAGATCTTCATTGGGGTAATCACATAAATGAGATTGTAAATAAAGGGTACAGATCTCTGCACATGGTTATGAGGGTGTTTAGGGGTTGTAGTAAGGATGTAAAAGAGAGGGCATATAAGTCTCAGGTAAAACCCCAACTAGAGTATGGTTCCAGTGTATGGGACCCTCACCAGGATTACCTGATTCAAGAACTGGAAAAAATCCAAAGAAAAGCAGCTCGATTTGTTCTGGGTGATCTCCGACAAAAGAGTAGCGTTACAAAAATGTTGCAAAGTTTGGGTTGGGAGGAATTGAGAGAAAGAAGAAGAGCTGCTCAATTAAGTGGTATGTTCAACAATAATAAAGATGTTTTAATTTGTTCCACCTATTCAATACTTATATTGCTGAGTATGGCTGGTCGATAGTAGTTCTAATAATGATACCAGATGGCAGTACAGGGCACGGTGGCCAGTCATGTGCTGCTCCTTGGTCTATAACACAGTCATTCTCTTTGCAAGCGAGTCAAGCAAGTAACATTCTCTTTGGAGTAACCTAACCTCAGAAGTAGCACACCATAGTTGTTTTACCCATAGAAGTGCTCGTGTTGTGCCTTAATATTTGTTTTGGCCAAAATGTCAAAAAAGAAATATGATGCAGTGTTTAAAAGTGCTTATAGGGAAGAGTTTCCGTGTTTGAATGAATCCAGAAAGGGACCAATACTTATATAAGTATTGAATAGGTGGAACAAATTAAAACACCTTTATTATTGTTGAACTGTTAAGTTTTCAATACGGACCTAAAATGAGGTTTATAACATGTAATAAGTGGTATGTTCCGAGCTGTCAGCGGAGAGATGGTGTGGAATGACATTAGTAGATGAATAAGTTTGAGTGGCGTTTATAAAAGTAGGAAAGATCACAATATGAAGATAAAGTTGGAATTCAAGAGGACAAATTGGGGCAAATATTC
This sequence comes from Anabrus simplex, assembly GCF_040414725.1. NCBI lineage: Eukaryota > Metazoa > Arthropoda > Insecta > Orthoptera > Tettigoniidae > Anabrus > Anabrus simplex. Next base: position 806,847,339 of record NC_090266.1, read on the forward strand.
ATTTATAGGAAGGGGAGTTATGGATTGGAATAACTTACCCAGGGAGACGTTCAATAAATTTCCAATTTCTTTGAAATCATTTAGGAAAAGGCTAGGAAAACAGATAGGGAATCTGTCACCTGGGCGACTGCCCTAAATTCAGATCAGTATTGACTGATTGATTGAACAAAGGTCCGGCGTGATCAGCACAATTTACAGGCAGGTTATGTTCTACTATAAATGAAGTAAATAACGCCTCCGCATTCGTCACAGGATTTACATCTTGGTTTTTACATGAATTGTTCAGTTTCTGGTTTCTTTCTACACACTGGACACTCTCCTTATGTTTTTTCGTTTGCATATGCTTGAGTATATCGCATTTCCCGCCATGTGCAACTGAAAATTCACACTTACATATAGTACAGAATGTGAACGTTGGTCCCTTTCTGGATTCATTCAAACACGGAAACTCTTCCCTATAAGCACTTTTAAACACTGCATCATATTTCTTTTTTGATATTTTGGCCAAAACAAATATTAAGGCACAACACGAGCACTTCTACGGGTAAAACAACTATGGTGTGCTACTTCTGAGGTTAGGTTACTCCAAAGAGAATGTTACTCGCTTGACTCGCTTGCAAAGAGAATGACTGTATTATAGACCAAGGAGCAGCACATGACTGGCCACCGTGCCCCGTACTGCCATCTGGTATCATTATTAGAACTACTATCGACCAGCCATACTCAGCCATATATCGATAGAACGAGGAAATCCGTGAGAGTTTAAAATAATACGAAAATGATGGATATTGCTGTGAAAATCGGGAGATCGGATCCGGCGATCGGGAGGAACGATGAAAAATCGGGAGACTTGGCACGTCTGTTATTTGATTACTGTTTGAATGAAGGAGCAGTGCCAAATGGAGAGTTGCAATAGTAGCCCCAGTAAACAAGGGAAAGGGTGAAGAAGATAATGTGGATAAATACAGACCAGTCAGGCTGACGTTTGTTGTTTGTAAGCTCTGAGAGAGCATCCTTTCTTGATTATTTCAGAGATGTTTGCAAAAATTACTAACTGGTTCGATAGAAGGCATTTCGGGTTTAAGAAAGGTTACTCCAATGAAGCTCAACTTGAAGGATTCCAACAAGATATTGCAGATATTTTAGATTCAGAGGTGAAATGGACTGTATCACTATTGAACCATCCAAGGCTCTTGATGGGGAAGATCATGGGAGATTACTTTGAAAATGAGGGCTATTGGACTAGACAAGAGTGGCTGGCTAAATTTCTAGAAAATAGAACTCTCATAATTAGATGAGGTGAAGTGTTATCTGATCTTGTAATGATTAAGAGGGCGGTCCCACAGTGCAGTATTATTGGACGTTTATGTTGTCTTATATAAATTATATGAGTAAAGAACTGGAATCACAAATAAGGCTATCTGTGGATGATATTATACTGTATAGAGCAGTAAATGAGTTGCAGGATTGTGAACAGCTGCAGGGGGACCTAGACAATGTTGAGATGGACAGCGGGCAATGGTATGATGGTAAACTGGATAAAAAGTCAGGTTGCAAGTTTCTTTTTTTCTTTTTTTTTTTTGCTATTTGTTTTACTTCGCACCGACACAGATATGTCTTATGGCGATGAAGGGACAGGAAAGGCCTAGGAATGGAAAGGAAGCGTCCTTGGCCTTATATATGCCCCAGCATTTGCCTGGTGTGAAAATGGGAAACCACGGAAAACCATCTTCAGGGCTGCCGACAGTGGGGTTCGAACCCACTATCTCCCGAATACTGGATACTGGCCGCACTTAAGCGACTGCAGAGTTATAAGTTTCACGAAGAGGAAAAGTTCTCTGAGTTTTGATTACTTTCTTGACAGGGTGATAGTACCTCATGGGGAACACTGTGGTGTTAATACTGAGGAATGATCTTCATTGGGGTTGCTTTAAGTCGCACCGACACAGTTGGGTCTATAGCGACGATGCGATGGGGAAGGACTAGGAGTTGGAAGTTAACAACCGTGGCCTTAATTGACACATTGAGGATGAAGGCTGTAAGGGCTGTGTCATTTATGGTGGCGAACGATGCCCGCATGTTGTATGTACTCTGGTTTTCATCATTGGTACGAAACAAACAAACGTACTATGTGCGTTGATCGGCACTGCAGTGTAAGATTTGGTCCATTTAGTTCTCGGGAAAAAAAGAAGAAAAAAATTACAGATGGCAGCAAACTACATCTCTACCCATCACATTCCTCCTTTCAAATCGTGTCAGAGCTGTGTCGACTCGACAGTGTGCATGTAATAGTGGCCACGTGTGAACATTGACATCAACAGTGATTTATACCAACTGAACATATCGAACAGATCACACATAATATTTATGTACCAACTATTACGTAGATTTATCTCTTGTACGAACAATTCTGAATGGCCTAAAACACCAAAGAAACTTGATACCACCCATATTTTATACGTTAAGGTTATACATTGAACATTATCATACATTATCATTATAGACTGTTATGCCTTTCAGCGTTCAGTATACATTGAACTTTTTAATAAAATGAAAAACCTACTCATTTCAATCCACTATTTCCATGGTAAGGGATGTGTCAATTGTATTACAGTTTTTACACATATGAAGTATAAAAGTATGAACTCAAATATAGTGAAATTCAAATTTATGTAAGTTCAAAACTAATATTTAATTTTTAAATCCAAAATGAGTGAAAATTGGCCAGTCTGGAGGATTAAAATGTATGAAAGTGAGCAAAACCTCAATGTGTTAATGTACAGCCTCAGCATTTGCCTGGTAAGAAAATAGGAAACCACAGTAAACCATCTTCAGGGCTGCCGACAGTGGGATTTGAACTCGCTATCTCCCAAATACAAGCTCAAAGCTGGACACCCCTAGCCGCATGGCCATCTTGCCCTGTACAGTGTTGTTAGGAAAGATTACAGATCTATTCAAATGGTTATGAGAGTATTTAGGAGGGGTTGTAGTTGAATGTACAGAGGGGGGTGGGTATTGGTCTCTGGTAAGACCCCAATCAGAGTATAGTTCCAGTATATGGTTGATGATGATGATTGTTGTTTAAAGGGGCCTAACATCGAGGTCATCGGCCCCTAATGGTACAAAATGAAATAACAAAAAATTCAAATTCATCCACTGACCAAAATAAAATTAAAAATGTCATGAAGAATGAATGGATGGACATGAACCCTACAAAAAACAAACAGTGGATCAGACTCAAAAAGAAGGTAGTTAATTAGAGTATTACTGACCAAGGGACCATTTATAAAGCACAATGATGCTTGATGTCTGAAGGGGTGCTAAATTCACGTGTAAGGCCCCACAGAATGGTACATGTCGCGAGTAAAGTAGAACCATGGTATTTGTCATTTTGGGGTACTGATCAAAAGTAGGGAAGACTCACGGTGGTCCACACAAGATGGTACTACTCACAAGTATTGCAATTCGTACAGGGAACGCAGACCTATGGTGTTTCTCACACAATGGCACCACTCATAGCCAACGCAAACTGGTAAGGTTCCTCACCTAGGTGTACTAGTCACGGGCGCCGGTATTCCCATGGTGTTCCTCACATAGTGGGTACCAATCACAGGCAACGCTGACCCACGGTGCCGCTCATTTAGCGGTACAACTCACAGGCTACATCCAGACCCGCGGTGTTGCCCACATGGGTACAATGCACGGGTACTGGAATCCACCAGGCCAGGCTTTTTACTGCAACTAATCACAACCTATTTCGTACCAATTTAATGATACTACTCGCAAGTACATGCAACCCATGGTGTTCCCCGCATGATGGTACGAATCAAGAGTAGTTTCATGGTTCTAATTCAATCATCCCTTGGTCGCCCCTTGTAGTCGACTCTTACGACAGGCAGGGGATACCGCGGGTGTATTCTACATGTGCGTCCCCCACCCGCAGTTGGTAGTGTGTTTGGTCCGCGAGAGGTATTTTATTTCCCTCAAGTCCGCTGGCAAGCCGGTTAGGACCCTCCTATCCACCACCTGGGACACACCACGTGGGAGTATCACCTCTCCCCCTGCTATGCCTGCGTAGCAGGTTCGTGGTCCAGTATATGGGACACACACCAGGACAACTTGATACGAGAATTGGAAGCAGCACAATTTGTTCTGGGTGATTTCCAAGAAAGGGGTATTGTTACAAAAATGTTGCAAACTTTTGGGCTGGGAAGACTTGGGAGCAAGGTGACAAGATACTGACTAAGTGGTATGTTCCGAGCTGTCAGTAGAGTGGTGGCGTGGAATGACATTAGTAGGTGAATAAACTTGAGCAGAGCTTTTAAAAGTAGGAAAGATCATAATATGAAGATAAAGTTGGAATTCAAGCAGACAAATTGGGGCAAATATATTTTTATAAGATGAGGTGTAAGGGATTGGAAAAAATTACAAAGGAAAATGTTTGATAAATTTAAGTTCTTTGAAAACTTTTAAGAAAAAACTAGGAAAACAACTGATAGGGAATCTGCCACCTGGGTACAGCCCTAAATGCAGATCACTGATGACCGATTGATAAATACTTACATATATTGTACATACAGATGATATTATTAATATTATTATTGTTGCCATTGATGCTTTCACAGCCCGTACTTATAGACATGATACTGTATAGGGTTTTGGGCTTATGCCGTGTCAAGAATTTCACCTTATTTTCTTGACACGGCATAAGCCCAAAAACCTATACAGTATCATGTCTACTACTACTACTACTACTACTACTACTACTACTTTCAAACAGGAAAGGGAAGCAAGATACTATCCAATAAAAAAGTTACACCTCAATTCTAAACTGGAATTAAACTATTTTAATTATGACAGGCTAACTGAAACAATAGAATTTTGTTAAGATCTAAATTCCTAGAGATTTTTTACTTTGCTATTTGCTTTATGTTGCACCGACACAGATAGGTCTTATGGCGACGATGGGATAGGAAAGGCCTAGAAATTGGAAGGAAGAGGCCGTGGCCTCAATTAAGGTACAGCCTGGAGTGAAAATGGGAAACCACGGAAAACCATCTTCAGGGCTGCTGACAGTGGGGCTCGAACCCACTATCTCCCGATTACTGGATACTGGCCGCACTTAAGCGACAGCAGCTGTCGAGCTCGGTAGAGATTTTCACCCTACACACAAATATTATGTAATAATAAAGTTAGCACAATAATATCTAATAAAATAACTACAGTACAATTATTCTGAACTGTGTTGAGACATATCCTAATTACAACTGGTTAACTGAAAGAGCAGAAATGTGTTTAAAACTAAATCCTCATTAGAAAGTTTTTTTTTATTCCTATAAGCTAAAAGAAATTAAAACTGGAATTAAAAATGCTGAAAGATTAGAGTGTATACAGTATACAATACACCAGAGACTTGAAATACCAACTCAGAATTACAAATACTGTATAATCTCGAATACCACCCGCACTGTTTTTTCGAAAATATCGCTTCCAAAATTGAGTGCAGGTCTTATTTACAATTTTGAGAAATTTATTTTTCCGAATGCGCGTAAATTGGGCATCACCGCCGGCGCGGCTTGGCAACAATGCCCTCTCTGCTCTCAGTACACGCTACTTCCACGCTTGGCGTCAGTCTCACACACGTTCTCAGAGTATCAACATGAATTCCACAAAGTGTTTGCGATCTTTTACTGCGAGTGAGAAACTGAAAGTAGTTCGGGAAGCCGAAATTATTGGAAATCGTGCCGCCGGTAGGAAATACGATATTGATGAGTTGTGTATTCATGATTGGATTTTGATGGCATGGAATCGTATCCCTGGACACCTCATACGGAAGAGCTTCAGGAAATGTAGCATTTCTAACATTATGGATGGCAGCGATGATGACATTTTGTGGGAAGGTGATGGTGATGAAAGTTCCTAAGTTGGTACTTATGGCATATCTGCCAAGTATTCAGGTTTTTCCGTAAAATGTACGGATGTTGCGTGTGTTTTACGGTTGTATGGATGAACGACGTTACTGTGTGGATTTTGAATATCCACACTTGGTTTCGCTTTCTGCGGTCAAATCGGATTTGTTTGACTTTCGACAGTAACTGGTAATAACGAGATGCAGTGTTTGAAATTCGACCGGTAAATGTATCGATTATCACCGTTCTTTTGTGACCTGTTCGACATCAACTGCTACTTTACAAAGGTGAAAAATGAGAGTATCCTCCTAATTCAATACAATTTGTTTACTCCGTCTAATGACTGAATATTTATTTGTTTACTCCGTCTAATGACGGAATATTTATTGTATTGAATTAGGAGGATACTATCATTTTTCACCTTTGTAAAGTGAAAACCGTCAATACGGAATGATTCTAATATCTTGTAATCAACTGCTACTTCATTCACTGAGATGTTCCCAAACAAGTAGCAGGCTGTGATTTTGAAGAAAAGATATCCGTGAAAAGTAGCAGGCTGTGAATTTATATATAACAACTGTAGTAATGTGTCATGCTTTGTAGCAGCTGTGAAAGGCTTTGTCTGTGTGTGGGTGTGAGTAACACTGGCTTTAATTCTGAAACTCATGGAATTGCGTGACGAATTTGTAAGCAATTTAGTATTTTTAGTAGTGTTCGTAATGAGTTCAACTAAGAAACCATATTATCAGTCTTTTAGGAAGGCATATTCTGCTTAATTTCCTAGTGTTATACGATCATGGAAAGTGTTCCCAGTGTTAAGTGGAAACAGACAAGCACTCATGAAGATGTAACCTTGTGCAAGTATTTAATTTCAGGAGTGATCATAACATATATTTGACTTGTATTAGTATTGTTTCTAATCTCCCCCCTTGCCGTCCTTTTTCATTATGTCTCAAGATTTTTGCGAAGCATGGGTGTGTTAAAAACTTTCCACTTTAGGATCTTCCAGATTTCTCTTTTTGAAAGTTGGCAGGTATGTGATGATGATGATGATGAATGAACTCGTTGGATATCGTTCTGGAAATGTTTGTTTACTTTTATTTGTATTTTCTAATCATTTGATGTGTGTTAGTAAAGATTGCAAATAATTTTGTTCTTTCAAAATAAGGTCTTATTCGGTGGCGGGTGGTATTCGAGATTATATGGTAAGTTATTGGAATACAGGAATCAGCTGATTATTATTATTATTATTATTTACAATTAAACTGCAAACTTTTTTCTCAACTGTAGCCAAAAATACAATACCCCACTTGAATATGAAGAGCGGCAATAATCTATAACAAAACGATGACTGCTATCTGTTTTGCCAGTGAAATGCTGTATATTCTGTTGAATTTCTTTCTTTAAACAAAATTTGCAAGGGCATCACGTTATTTAGTTAAATTATTACCTTCGTGACAGGCGGAACCAGTGAATTACTACAGGGAATACCGTGTATACTGTGTAATGCCTGTATGAATGTAAAAGCTGCGGAAGTTACAGCTCTTTATACTTTCCACTTGGTTTGATGTCAGCTGGAGATCCAATGACCTCGCGGGACTAGACGTTTTTTGTACCCAATGTACATACATAAATAACCCTACTTCCACACCACTACTACAGATTGACAGGTACCTTTAGGCTGATTTCTGAGGAGTCTGCACGTCATTCTTATTTCGTCCTTTTACCAACTGAGGTTGTGTGCACGTCAGATTTATAACTTCCTGTCAGAAAAATAACCCTCACCAAGTGAAAGCTGTCACAAATTTAAATAAGTGGCAGGCTGATAGTTATTGCAAATGGCAGTCGGATACCAGTATATTACTTCTAACATTCTTTATTGTGAGTTTGCATGTATTAACTGTAATAGTGAATGGCAAGGATAAGAGGAAGTTTGTGCCTTTGAATGTGAGACTGGAAGTCTTGACAAGACTCGAGAAAGGCAAAATAATTCTAGAAAACATACTGCTGAATATGAAGTCAGTGAAGTGACAATTGGAGATTAGTGTAGAAACAGAGATAAAACTGAGAAGTTTTAAGTACTTGGGTATTTCGTCTCTTGAAGAGAAGTCAATGAAGAAATCTGATATGAAAAAAATTAACAAAGCTCCATTCATATGGCATACTCATCATCGTCATTCTTATCCTTTTCCCTTATGCAGTTATTACCAGGTCAGGGCATTTGTGGCACTCCTCCACTTTCTTCTCTCCTTCTAACATCCTCTTCCATCATTTTGTCCCAGTCCAGATTTCTTCTTCTTCTTCTTCTTGCACTCCTCTTTACTTAATACACAGTTCAAAAAAACTAGGGGAACATGTTTTTGAACTATGCAACGCTCCACAAAAGAATACCTCACATCCAGGTATATTACCAACAAAACCTTTATTCTTTACCGTTGAAGTATACAAAAGAACATCGATGGATTCGCGTTTAGTTTCAGAACACAAACGGAAATGTCCAAATGTCCAAAAACAAAGTGATAACAGTCCTCCAGGGTGGATTTTTATCACAGATGGAGAGCTTCAGTATGGTGTGTCCTCCATGAGCATTTATCACAGCTTGCCACCTACGTGGCATCCTCCGTATAAGTCTACGGAGGTCACCTTGGGGTATCAGGTCCCATTCTATAATGAGAGCCTGTTCGTGGTCTTGGAGAGTCTGTGGTAGAACAGGATGCCCACGAACACTTCTGTCAAGCCTATCCCACACATGCTCGATGGGATTAAGGTCGGGACTCACTGCTGGCCATTCCATCTCTTGAATGTCCAATTCTTGCAAGACAGCTCTGGTGATGAGCACCATATGAGCCCTGGCACTGTCGTGCATGACTACGAATTCAGGGCCAACACCGTATGCAGCAACCAACACATGCTGTAGCAGTATCTGCTCGATGTACCCCGCAGCGGTAAGATTACCACGGATGACGACAAGATCCGTACGGCAATCAATACTGTTGCTACCCCACACCATCACAGAACCTTGTCCGAATCGGTCGCCTTCCTGGACAACATTTGGCATGTACTGCTCACCACGGCATCTCCATACACGTTGACGTCCATCACACTGTGTCAGGGGAAATCCGGACTCGTCTGTGAACAACACAGGCCTCCACTGGCGAAGTTGCCAGTTGACGTGTAAACAGAAGGTGAGCTGCGCTATGTTGCTGCGTTAAACGGGGCACTCGAACAGGACATCTGGGTCATCAGGACACTTCTCTTAACCTGTTCCTTACTGTCTGGTCAGACCCTCCGGAGGTCTTGTCGCAGTTCTCTGGCAGTTGCTGAACGACGACGCAACACACAGATGGTCAGATATCTGTCATCCTGTGGGGTTGTCATCCGTCCACGACCTTGTCAACCCTCCTTGTGAACTGGCCTGTCTCACTGTAGTGATTCCACAAGCGTTGAATAACTGACGGAGACACTGGGATCCACAGCAACACGACGAAAAGGCCATCTTTCCTGGATCAAAGTGACGGCCCTTGCGACTTGAACCTTGTTAAGATGACTCATGTGATGTGTTGGTTTACTTACAAGGTGCTCAAATGACCGCAGTAGTCTGTGTACCTCACAACGACACACGGACGCACCGCTATTCACTTTGTTTTGAGGGGTTACCTGACATTTTCATGCATGACTACGCCTACAGATGGAGTACAACTTCGATTTGACATACCCTGAGTATCTAAGGTCTCAAGGTATGCTGTACAACCAATGGAACCCCATCTACCAAATTAACGTTCACATACCAGACGTTACAAAACATGTCCCCCTAATGTTTTTGAACTGTGCAGATCCACTTAGACCAAGCCCGATAGCTGCAGTCGCTTAAGTGTGGCCAGTATCCAGTATTCGGGAGATAGTGGGTTCGAACCCCACTGTCGACAGCCCTGAAGATGGTTTTCCGTGGTTTCCCATTTTCACACCAGGCAAATGCTGGGGCTGCACCTTAATTAAGGCCACGGCCGCTTCCTTCCCACTACTAGCCCTTTCCTGTCCCATCGTCACCGTAAGACCTATCTGTGTCGGTGTGACGTAAAGAGAAAGAAAAGAGAGATCCACCTTGTTCTAGGTCTCCCTCTTGCTCTCTTTCCCTCAAACTTCATCTCCATCATCTGTTTTGGTATTCTTTTCTCCTCCATCCTCTTTACATGTCCAAACCATCTTAGTTTATTCTTATAAGTTCTCTCATTCAGGTTTCCTATTCCAACTTCTTTTTGTAAATTCTTTGTTTCTCACTCTGTCTTTCCTTGTCTTCCCTAGCATACATCTTAGGTATTTCATTTCACTGGCTTGTATTCTACTCTCCTCTCTACTTGTCATTTTCCAGGTCTCAGCTGTAAGTCATTATGGGTGCATAGTACATTTTGTACACTATCACTTTACACTTTCTTGGTACTTCCTTATTCCAGACAAGGTTTCTTGCACTCTAATAAAATGCAATGCCCTGTTGTACCCTCTTGCTAATCTCCACGACCACCCTTGTATTCCGCATTTATTCACTCCCTAGGTATTTGAAACTGTCCACAATTTCAGGGTTTCGACCACCAATTTTCACAATGCTTTTCCTCGTCTTTCTCCTCTTGATATCACCAATGTCCTGCTTTTCTCTGCACTTATTTTAATAACATACTTTTCAATGTTCTTGTTCAGTGCATCAAGATGTTCTTGTACTTCTTTGCTGTTCATTCCCCACACCACAATACCATGTGCAAATAATAACAACAAATTCCCTATTCGTATAGGCTTTCTTTGTCTCCTTTACAACTTTGTCCATAACCATTAGAAACACAAGTTGTGACAGCATACTCCCCTGTCTTAGTCCACTTTTATTTCTAAACCATTACATCTTTCCAACTGGAGTTTTTATGCTGCGGACATACTTACTGTACATTACTTTCACCATTTCTACAATTTGTTTATTCAGGCTCTTTATGATCAAGGCTTTTTCACAAACCTTCTCCCTGGGAACACTATCATATGCCTTTATTAGATCTATGAATGTAATGACCAGATCCTTTCCATATTTCCAATTCCTTTCCATAGGGTTTACTCAACAAGGATATAAAGGGGATACAAATTCAGGGATCATTGTGCAAGAAAGAGAGTTTTTTTTTGGAATGAGCTAACCCTTAACACTCACGCGGCGGGCCATGCCCGACAACGAGAATATCCCGCATAGATCCTATGTCAGGCAATGCCCAACATGATTTTCTTCCCTATATAACTCCTTTGTCGGGTTACGCGCGCATGAATTACAGGTACAGTAAGCTACAGTAAGCTACTGAAAATTTGAAGCAATGTATAGCTATAATCTCTTTGAAATCAGGCTTTGTGCACATTCTTTGCAGACCATGTGAGTTTGTAAACAAATTTGCATAGCAACAAGGCGTCGTTCGAGCAGCGTGAGAAAGAAATAGCCAGACTTTTAGGTGAAAGTGACGTTGATTTCAGCGATAGTGGGAGTGATTTTCAATTAAGTGGTGAGGAAGATATTGTGGAATGAGATTGTGTTGGTGAGTTGAGTGATAAAAATCCTGATAATGAGAAAATTATGCTAAATGGCAATGCTGGTACCTCTTCTGATGGATAGAGGAAATACCGTAACACTGACTTGGATTTCAAAAGCTCATTCACAGGTACGTCAGGTTATAAAACACCGCAAGGTTCAATGAACTTGACTTTTTCCAATTATTACTCTTGACTGACGAGTTATTGTCGGAAATTGCACGTGCGAGACTAACCGGTATGCTAGTGTAAACATTCAAAAGGTTACGCCCCTCACGCGAGTCTATTAGGAGGTCGTGGATAGATGTTACTTTTCCTGAATTCAAAGCATTTTTAGGCATTGTCCTAAATATGGCAATGAAGAGTAAGCCTAAATTACGATGCGAGAGTGGATTTTTTCAGCAATACTTGCAGAAAAAAGCCTGGATTACATCCTGGCGAGTGTTTTGGGAAGTTTCACATAATGCACTATCACAGACAAAAAGTGACTGACTGAGATAATTTCAGGTTTGAAAATGCTAAACATTGCACCTGAATACCGTATTGTACTTCTATTATATTATTTTGTGTTTGCTTTAACTAATTTTTATAAATATGCTGTCAATATGTTTGTGCTCTCTGTTATCCCTCTGCAAGCAGATTCTTAAACGGAGCTGGAGAGGCAGGAGTGTTCAGAAGAAAAAGAGGGCTAAGGGTTAAAGGAAGGTATGGATTATTTTACTGCAAATTCAAGATGGTTGGAATGGTGGAAGAAGAGATATGAACTAAGGCAACTTGAAATCTGCGGTGCAAAACTTTCGGTGATTTCTGAGAATGTTACAGAATTGTGGGAAATTTAACCAAATTATAGGAGAAGAAAAACTTAGTCCAGATCAATTGTATACCGTGATGAAACTGACCTAAATTTTAAAATGCCCCCATGTACAACTCTAGTCTGATGAAGAAATAGTCGCCCTGGACCACAAGAAATCTGAAGCGAGGCTGACAGTTCTTGCAGCATTGAAAACAAATGGAGACCATAAACTGATGATGATGCTTGTTGTTTAAAGGGGCCTAAGATCTAGGTCATCGGCCCCTAATGGTACGAAATGTAATGACAATTTAAAAGTTTAAATCATCCAATGACCAGAATTAAAAAATGTGATGAAGAATGAATGGATGGGCATGAATTTAAAACAATCGGCAGATCCGACCCAGAAACTGCTTCTAAAGCACAATCCTGAATCAAGGATACTTGTTGTCTAAATGGGTCCAAAATCCAGGTCAACGGCCCCTCATAATGGTACTTATCGCTAGTAAAGTAGAACCACGTTGCAGTACTAATCAAAAGTAACGTAGACTCACAGTGTTCCACACATTATGGTATTACAAGTATTGTACGTCACACAGGTAACGCAGACCTATGGTGTTTTTCACATAATGGTACCACTGATAGGCGACGCAAACCCATGGTGTTCCTCACCTAGGTGTAGTAATCATGGGTGGCGGTATTCCCGTGGTGTTCCTCATATAGCAGGTACTAATCACAGGCAACGCCCAGACACGTGGTGTTTTTCACAATGGTACTAATCACGGGTATTGGAAACCTACAGTGAACCACTCTCTGCTGCTACTAATCACAAACCTATTATGTACATAACATAGTGGTACTATTTTTTTTTTTGCTACACAGATAGGTCTTATGGCGACGATGGGATAGGAAAGGCCTAGGAGCTGGAAGGAAGCGGCCGTGGCCTTAATTAAGGTACAGCCCCAGCATTTGCCTGGTGTGAAAATGGGAAACCACGGAAAACCAGTGGTACTATTTGCAAGTAAAGGCGACCCATGGTGTTCCCTGCATGATGGTACTAATGACAAGTAGTTTTATGGTTCTAATCCAATCATCCCTTGGTTGCCCCATTTAGTCACCTCTTACGACAGGCAGGGGATACGGTGGGTGTATTCTTCGTCTGCATCCCCACCCACAGAGGGTAGACATAGAGAAAAAAGAAGGGATCCGTCACTTCGAAAAATGAAGTAACAGACAAAGGAAGGCAAGGGTCACGAAGGGCGTGAAAATGAAAGACTTCCTGGGCTTGGAATGCTCTAATACCATCGGGGTCAGAAAAGAACAAGAGTTGACCAAGGGAGGTTGGACAGGATAGATGAAAGTGAGGACCCTGACACAAGTGGAAGCAATGCCAGGACTCAGCTAAGGGCACAGTGGTCGCCAAACTACGCTCCCGGTTGAGAGCCCCTGGGGCCCCGTTTAGTCGTCTCTTACGACAGGCAGGGGATACCGTGGGTATATTCTTCATCTGCATCCCCCACCCACAGGGGTTACCATAAACATTAACTGGCAAATCTGCTAAGCCTAGAGCTTTAAAAAATATAACTGTATCTGCACTACCGGTTATATTATGTAATCCTAGAATCTGCCTAGATAGATAAAAATGTTTTTAAGAATTGCTTTTAAGATTCTCACGACCAAAAATTACCTACAGTAAAACGGCTTGCCTTCCAAAGCAATCTTAACACTTGACAATGCCAGATTACTCCCTCATGAGGAAGACAGAATACAAGCACTGGTCTTACCTCCAAATGTGAATACAGCCCCTGGACCAAGATATTTGACAATGGTTGAGAAAAAAAAAGTATTTTCGTCGTCTACCTCAGATGCTCCTACAAAGTAGAGAAGTGAAGGAACCATCATGGAGTTAAAAAGAAGGGTTTACTGGGTGGCCAATTCATGGGCTGAAATAAAGATGGGCATACTAAGAAAGTCTTGGAACAATATTTTATGCAAAGAAACAGATACCAATAGTACAAATGATGATGACCTCACCTTGCAACACCAAGAAGGATGTATCCCAGCTTACCAGTTGTGTAAATGCAAACGAAAGTCAGGTTTTGGAATGGATGAACAGTAATGAAAAGTTTGAACTGAACAATGTTTCAATAGTTGAAATGATGAGTGAGCGCGCTGAAAACAGTGCCACAAGACACCGTATCACTGATGACTAACAGCAAGGTGGGGTTTGGCAGTACCAGATGTGGCACTCCGTTACACTGAGCAGCAAGCAGAAGATACGCCAACTGACACCGTGCTTCTTAGATGACATAATATTGCTTCTTGAAAACAAGGCTCTATTTTAATTTCTATGGACAATTTCTTTGAAATTTAAATTCACATTTCATTTAAACTTTATAATGTTAGCCCATATCTAACACAGGTATGTACTGTACTGTTGAACTTATTTGTGGGAAACATTTCTTCATGCATTACCCTTTGATTTGTTCTTATTTTCATGTAATCCAAGTATTTGGAATTTGAGGTAACACCAGCCCAAATTAGTTTCAATAACCAGGGTTTGAATGTACCTACATAACTTTAAAATTGAACCGTGATTAAAGACGGATTTTCTTCTTTCAAGGGGAATTACACTGTTTTACATTTATATCCTTGTTGCAGAATCCAAGCACTGGCATTACCCCCAAATGTGAATACAGCCCATGGACCAAGACATTTGACAATGCTTGAGAAAATATGGAGCATTATGTCACCCACACACAACTGTATTCAACAAAGACAACAAATAACAATTCTTAATGAAGTACGGAACATAGTGTGGGATAAGGGAGTTCCTCAGGGCTAAACAGATCCTGTTTAAGACTTATCTCCTGCCCATCATGATGTATAGCCTGGAAAGTTGCATCATACATAAAAGAGAAGTAAGTCAACTGCAAGCTGTTGAAATGAAGTTCCTTAGATTAGCTGTATAGAAAACAAGGAAGGACAGAATTAGGAATGATCAGATAAGAAGAGACCTGCAGGTCAACCTGACTATGGAAGAAAGCCTGAGTGTTGCAATGCTGAAGCGTCTAGAACACGTTAAGCGGATGCTGGAGACTCGAACACCAAGGAAGTATCTTAGAAAGATTGCTCTGGGACGAAGACCAATTGGATGCCCAAGGGAAAGGTGGTTAGAACAGATAAAAGAAGACCTAGAGAAGAGAGTAGAAACACGGGATGCCCTAGAGAGAAAAGAAGCATACCAGGACCATAATAAATGGAGACACATCATTCTTAAAAATCCTACCCATCTCGCTGGAAGGAATTCCTTACTGCATAACTTCCTCATTTTAAGCACTGACAATAGTCCTCCATCACTGTTACATTACATTGCCTCAGATATCTCCACGTTTCTTGATGTAATCCTTCACACCCTGCTCAAAACACAGGATTCCCAGATTATCAGAAGAAGTAACAGAATCAACAACCAACAATGTAATCATTTTGATTCATGCCAGATCATGGAAATCCCAAAGAGAGTGAATTTCTATCTTCCATTGTACTAGTACTGCAGTCTTACAACAGGTATGTTATAGGCAGTGTGTAAAACCCACTTCTTATACAGACCTGAGAGTATAACCTTAAAATAAGCAAAATACACTTTCTTAATAAACATTTTTCCCTGTCCTCAATTCACTGAGTTAAATACATATCAGGTCAAATGGGTACATCCTTCTTGGTGTTACAATTGGAATGACCAGCAGCATATTGAACTATGTGCAGGCAACTGTAATTTTAGCACGAATTCACTTCCCACCCGGCCACATGACACGTCATCAGCAGCAGCTGGTAATGAATAAGAGGAATAAGCAATGACTGTCATGCACCAAAATTCCATAAAACTTCATACTAGCATTAATGTGAATAACAGCATAATATGTAAAGAACCAGTCGCATGAACCTTGAACAAACCCGCTCACGATGTCAAAATCCAAGAGGATCAGTTGGTGAGTGTTTCTTGGCAGCTTCAGATCAAACTGTTCTTTGTTAGTTAGTTACCAACTGCCTAACTCTATATACAGGGCTCATTTCACATCAGAACTATGTTTTATTCAGGTACTCACCAAATTTCAAGAATATTCTCAGTCATCAAAAGCCCTCAGCTCCTTTCTCTAGAGATAACTGCTACATGACCTCATTTGCATATACCTACAAGACACGTATGGCAGTCATAATCCCTCAACCAAAGTCGCCTATCAACTACATTGTAAATTCTGCCCAGCCTTCGACATTATCTATGAAGAAACTACACAAAAGGCCATGCAGTCTTTAACAGAAAATTGTTCAATATGGAGCATTATGTCACCCACACACATCTGGATTCAACAAACGCAACGAATAACAATTCTTAATCAAACACCCTTTTCTTCCCTTCCTTCATAACAAGGAATTCTGAGACTGAATAATAGCAAGTATTTAGATTCTGTGAAACACATAATCATATGACTTTCCTTGATCTCTTTCCAACTCACCTCAATAATTCAAGATACATCATCATGTGAAGATGTACTGCAAATTCTTAACTATGTTGCTCCTTCTTCTTCTTCTTCTTTGAGTATGTCATCGACTGTAATCTTACTCAGTAAATCACCAATAAAAAATGGATTATCAAATGATACTGACAAACCTCCTAGGTCACACTTCTCGCTGGAATGCAATGGACGCAATACTGATGCTGCACAAACACATCGTAATCATGCCCAACACAATATACACTGATGTGATAAGCCAAAATGCAAAAAGGTAGAGTGTGCGATTACAGTATTTCCCCCGAGCTGGGTCGTAGTTTGGCTCATATTCTTTATACACCCACACAGATCCTACAACAAAAATAAAATTGCTGTATATTCAACTCACAGAATGTCTCATTTCAGCACGCAATTAAGTATGCTTCACTTACTTCATAGGAACAGACACTTACCAATGATGAACCAACCGAGCATGAAGCAATTAATAAGCGTCTGTGTAGGAGATTGTCGCATACGTTCTTCCTCTTGTTCTTCCTCACGCTGACGGACTCGAGCAGAGTGATGAATTAACTGCTTCAATACACCAAATCCTCCTGAAAATTGCACAAGAATTTTAAAGATTAACGCCAGTACAGCAATCAGAATATATACAGGGGGAGTCATAACACACAGAATAATCAACTTACCACCTACTAGAAGATAAATAGGAATATATTCTCCTTGGGGGCATTCATATAAATAAATGGACCCAATGACAATCATACAGATGGGAATAACAATCGTGACTCCCAAAATAATAGTGCAGCCAACTGCAGAAAAAAGAAAAATGTATATAAAAATTTAAAATATGCAAATATGAAATACATATTTCATTGAAAATTGAAGACCAATCAATAACTCATGTAACACTTACTTGTTCCTAGCAGTAATATCACAACATTTTTTAAGAAGTCAAACATTCCTTTTGATGACTTATGTGCTTCTCTGACACGCCCAAAGAGGGAGTCATACGAAGGTGGTGGAGCTGGAAGAACATACAAAGTAAGAATTACTTTTAATGTTCACACTCAATTAAAATAAATTTTTTTGCTAATTGTTTTACGTCGCACCAACACAGATAGGTCTTACGGCGACGATAGGACAGGAAAGGGAGTGGGAAGGAAGCGGCCGTGGCCATAAGTAAGGTACAGCAAAAAGAAAAATGTATATAAAAATTTAAACTATGCAAATATGAAATACATATTTCATTGAAAATTGAAGACCAATAACTCATGTAACACTTACTAGTTCCTAGCAGTAATATCACAACATTTTTTAAGAAGTCAAACATTTGCCTGGTGTGAAAATGGGAAACCACGGAAAACCATTTTCAGGGCTGCCGACAGTGGTGTTCGAACCTACTAAGTTAAAATAAATTCATAATAATGCAAATAATACTGAAATATAACTCAAAATTACATATCATTCAAAAAATTTACAAGATGACAAAAAAAAAAAGTCTCACAAGTGGCCACAGCCCAGTCATACATTAATAATAACTAACAAAACACATCCCTGCACGTATAAATATCATGTGGCATTATACAAAGCAGAGCCCTTCAAAGTAGACTCTCATGAACACTTCATGTTCATACCAACAGCAAACAGTCAAGAAGGCCTATCCGACAACTTAGAAAGTATAAGTTCCATAAACATTAAAACTGTGATAACAAACCATAAGTTCCATAAATACCAAAAATGTAATAAAGCATAAGTTCCACGAATGCTAAAAATTTCATAGAAGATTATTTCCCACATCAACTAAATCTGAATTAAAGAAATCTCAGAATTAAAATGCATCAACTTATATAGGCTTGATTTCCTTGTGACACATATATACAAATGGAAAAATGAACAGCTCATACAGAATAATGAAACAGTAGACTTGTATACGGTGATCACCTTATTTAGTTCCATATTCCACAACCACCACCATAATCCTAGAAGTCAGTTTTCAGCTTAAGCTAGGCTTTACAAAAGCAATAGCATGATATTACAGACAAGTTAAGTAACAGAGCTGACAACTTAAAAACAGAAAACTACAATACACACTAAAGTACATAATTTATTGGTTTCATATCTAATTCACATTACAAAACAGCTTATTCTGTAAGAGTAACAGAAATTGAACCTATCATCTTATCTTTGTTTGCAAATCGTGAAGGAGTAAAAATTCAACAAAATGGTAGTAATCTGACAGAAACCAGTTTTTAAATATGTTTAACATACAAAATATCTCTCTTTTTTGTTTTGCACTAAACAAAATAGAATATTATTAACACAACAGTCATACACTTGAAATTTGATCGGGATGAAATCTCACATAAAAGAGAACCAATGAAGCTCTTTACATGAAATGCTTTCCAAGAAACCATACCTTAGCTCACATGGCAAGATTTTACAGGATGAATAATAATAATAATAATAATAATAATAATAATAATAATAATAATAATAATAATAATAATAATAATTTGATGTGGTTAAGAACTTTTACTTAAATGTTAAATTTCAATGACATCTGTTAGCATGATCTTAAAATCAATCATCACTGCTATAGATTTCAGCTGTTGCTCAGGTGGCAGATTCCCTATCAATTGTTTACTAAGTCTTTACTTAAAATATTACAAAGAAGTTGGAAATTTACCAAACATTTTCCTTGATAAATTCTTTCGATTCCTAACTCCTCTTCCTTTAAATGAATATGTGTTCCGATTCATCCTCTTAAATTCCAACTTCATCTTCCTATTATGATCTTTCATAACCTTTAAAAGCTCCACTCAAGCTTATTCCTCCACTAATATCATTCCATGCCATCTCTCCATTGATAGATCAGAACATACTGCTTAGCCGAGCAGTTCGTCTCCTTACTCCAAAGTCTTCCCATTTGTAACACTACTCTTTTAAACTAAGATTAACTAAACCAAAACACTATATTTAAAAACATACAAAAACTCTTTCTTTTTCAGTTCTGCTATCAAAATTTCCTGGTGTGAGTCTCCTACACTGGAACCATACTCTAATTGGAATCTTACTGGTGAGTTGTATGGCATCTCCTTTATACCATTAACATAACCCCTAAATACACCAACTATATGAAGAGATCTGTTACCTTTATTTACAACCTCATTAATGTGAATACTCCAATGAAGACCTTTCCTTATATTAACACCTAGATCATTCCAGTGATCCCTATGAGGTACTTTCACCCCCATCGACACAGTAATTGAGAGGACTTTTCCACTTGGTGAACTTACAACCTGATTTCACCCCGTCTACCATCATACCATTGTCTGCTGTCCATCTCACAACACTGTTGAGGTATTTTTGCAGTCTCTTACAATCCTGTAACCTATTTATTACGTTATACAGTATAACATCATCCGCAAAAAGCCCTATCTGTGATTCTAGTTTATTACTCATAACATTTACATACATAAGAAAACATAAAGGTCCAATAATACTGTAAAATACGTAAAGATTTGAAAAACACTCATCACAATCATATGTCCTGTGCAAGCTCTCAGCCTTCCTCCAATTTGAAGACTACACCTCACAGAAGACCAGACGAAACACTTAAAATACCAGCACTTGAGGACTTATCTTGCATTGAATTTCATGCTTGCTTCGTAAATTTTATCAATATTCATGCCTTGCCTTAACTTTGATTTTGACTGATGATGGTCTCTAGTAAGAACAAAACTAGTTACAACAAATATATGTAACTCTTTTTAAGGTTACAACAAATGGTATTGAATAGGTTGAAACCTTTAGCTTTTGTTTTATTATATTGCTCTCCAATACAGATTAATATGAAATGTATTACCTATGAAATGTATTTATTATCACAGGTAAATTTCAGTACTTCGTCAGTACTAGTCACCTCCTCTACCTGGGTATATCCTTACATCAAACTATATTTACATACTGGTGACTGAATGTTTCTGCCTTCTGTAAGTTCTTGCATTCACATTCTCCTTGTTGATTAATGATCCCTGGACTGTCACTCCTGGAACCTGTTTCTGCCTTCACTTTTTCCATTCTTCCCTCAAATTCGTGTGACTGCCAATATTATGTTTGCCATCATGTTATCCTTGGTTGACTTCTTTGCTAAATTCAATTTCATAGCAAGTTCTTTCAATCTCTCCTTACTTCCACAACCATACCTAACTATTCCTTTTTAACCATCATCTCCTCAATCTTTTTATTTCTTTATTATAATATAGTGGGTCTTCACAAATTCTTGCCACCTCTAAAGGTACATACATATTTTCATTCTCCTCAACAACTGCTTTAAACCCATCCCATAGGCCATTTACATTTCTATTTACCATCTTCCACTGATAATATTTTATAACAATTTCCCTATACCTCTCTTATCAACCATGTGGTATTGCTTAATAGTACTACTTTTACATCCGTCCATTCTATCACATTTATTTTTGATAACAACAAAAAAAGCTTCATGATCACTTACACCATATATCACTTCAGTTTCACTATAAAGCTCATCTGGTTTTATCAGCACCACATCTAGAATATTCTTACCTTTATTTGGTTCCATTACATTCTGACTGAGCTGTCATTCTCAGATTAACTTACTCATTGTTTGTTGGTCATGCTTTCAGTCATTCACATGCCCTTCCCAGTTAACATTTGGTAAATTGAGATCACCGGCTACAATAACATTCCATTCTGTTTTGTTCCCCACGTAGCTGATTAACTTATCAAATAATTCCATATAAGCGTCACTGCCACCCTTTCCAGATCTGTAAACACCAAAATCATCAGGCTGCCTATTATCTTTAGTGATGAGGCTTACACCTACAATTTCATGTTTCTCATCCATAGACCTTACTTTTGCGCCACTTATAAATTTTTCTTTCACCAGTACGAACACTCCACCCTCCTACCATTAACATCTTGTCTCTATGACAAACATTCTAGTTCTGTGAGAAAATGTCTACATCCGTTACATCACTTCTCAGCAATAATTCAAGCCATGGTAAAATTACATGATGGTAATATCAACAGCATTGTCAGTGCTCTGGAAAGTCTCTAAAAAGCTCTTCGATACAGGTTATGCACACTAACAAAACCATTAACTTACAATGGGAATTTTAACTACAGAATGGTATATTTTATAAAGTTTCAGTGAAATTTCTTGTACTAAAATATTAAATAACCTAGGTGAACAGCACATTAAAATTAAAATGAGACTTTATCTAGGGTGTATATTTTATCAATGGTATATTTTAAGTGAAGCTGACTACTCACTTCTTATGCTGTATTGTATTGATATACTGTACAATGTCATATGGTTTCTTTGTAGGAACACTTTCACATGCCAAAGAAAATTGGACTTTGCTGTTCACACTAAAAATATCACTTCCAAACTCGTTGATGTATTTGCATAACAATCCTGACCGGGAGGATCTCGTGGATGGCATTCTTAACTTAACTACGGACCCAAATGTACTCACCTCATTGAACAAATGCATGATGCATAATTGACACAACTTGGAACCTGCGGATTCACTAAAGCACGTGACAACATGCCAATACCTGTTTGGACTTCCTATTCTTTAACTATGTAGTGTTATATCACAACATCCTGGTGCTTCTCCCTTTTAAATTCATATCCCTTCTATGCTTCTTTACGCATCTGCCTAAAGTTTGTTTACCTGATTTTTAAAAAATGGGAATCTGTGATAATTGACAGCCAGGAGTGAAATGTGCACTTTTAAAATGTCAGTTTTGTGTAAAATACAATTGAGAGGTTGTTGCCAAGAACCCCACTAGTCAGAAAATCATAATTGTGGGAAAATGAGAAAAACCGCATATCTTCGTCACATACATAGCTAATTTTTTTGTTTTGTCTAAATACTCTGTAGGCATCAGGGATGTTATCAGAACTCATTCAGTGATACCAAATTATATTCTCAGGGTGTGAAGAAGGAAAATGGATTGGACTAGTGTTTTTTTTTGCAGAATTCAATACACCACCACTAAGATAATGCCTAATAATATTATATATACCATATAAATATAAGTGATTATTAAATAAAGAGGAGGAAAACGTGATATACAGCATACAGGGACAACTCAAAACATTAATCTTCACATCCATCACTATTGTCATTGTCTGTTTCATAGTCACAACTGGTTGTAAGGTGCCTCTGTGGATCAGTGGTAGAGTGTCGGCCTCCGGATCCCAAGATAGCGGGTTCAAACCCGGCAGAGGTAGTCGGATTTTTGAAGGGCGGAAAAAGTCCATTCGACACTCCATGTCGTACGATGTCGGCATGTAAAAGATCTCTGGTGACACATTTGGTGTTTACCCGACAAAATTAATTAAATCTCAGCCATACACACCCAAGAGAGTTTCGGTTTACTCGGCCTGCCATCTAGTGGGCCTAGAGTAAAACGGAACGTCAAAATTGATGAGCAGACAGCCAGATGGCATCAACTTGAAATGTCTGCACACGGTAGCTGAGGCCATACGATTACTATTATTATTATTATTAACTGGTTGTAGGTACATCCACTGATGCAGCTGTGCCAAATAGGCTTGAGCAGTACTCTTTGCTTGCAGGATTTGCGAGGTATTCGGCAAATTTTAATATATCCATAGCCTTCGCAGGTTTCACTGCAAGAGGGGATGGGAAAGATCCTAGTAAGTTGATTGTGTCAGGAGTTTTGAACTTCAGATCTGTGATGATGTGACGGCTCCAAGGACCACAGTAAGTTTGTCACAAATATACAGCTTTATGTTTGAACTCACACCGCATAGATCGAACACACTTAAGCCTGAATGCTGGCTTTGGTTTTTTACAAAACAAACTGTCAGTTGCTTTTTTTTTTTTTTTTTAATCCTTGAAATCATGGTAGGTGAATATCTCCAAACCAAATGGAGATGGACGTGTTCGGACCTTCAGAATCTTTTCATCCCAGTCTTCAGGAAGTTCGGCGTTGAGCAGAAATAAGTGAAAAGTCCTGGTCATTTGGTAGGCAGCTATGACCACGAACGGGCAAAAAAGTATGTAACCCTTTTAAAAAGTTTGAGAATGTGCACTACACAGAAGAGGAAGTAAACCACTGTTTTATTTTTGTTTTGCCCAGGACAGCTGTCACTTATTAAAACCAGCTCATCTGTTAACTCGGAGTGTGGGATGCTATTTATGAAATGTAGCAGCGTTGAGATAACCTCATTGGACTATTTGTGTCCATATTAACGTAAAACCTTGGAGAACAGGAGTACAACCTAGAGGAACGCAGGCAGTTGTAAATAAAAGTGTAGCTTATCAGTGGTTTATCGGGAGTTGAGCAGAGCGCTCTCGCAGCACCTGCCTGAAGCACCACTGACTAGTGGTGCTCTCACTAGCAACAGTCCAGACTTGTGGGTTTTTGCCGAATCGCCGTATGTTTAGAGGCTAATACAGTACGACCTGAGGTGTTTTTGACTAAATCGGTTGTGTAATCACGTGCATAATGCTGAACACTAAAAGATGGTGCCTACAACTCATTTTTCGATTTTTTTTGACTAGTGGGGTTCTTGTCGGCAACCCCTCAATTATTTTCATTCAAAATCATAAAATAGGCAAGCAAAACTGTTTTCCTACAAAATAAAACACTTATAAGGACTACCAAACGTAGTTAAAATTTCTTATCAAGCTGTGTCTTACAAAGCTTACCTTAAGAAGTGTGGAAAAGAATATGGATTTTGCTAGAAACAAGGGCTCTAATAATAATGGCAATTAACTACTGGACAATGTAACTGCACTACCTTGTCACCCTATAAAAACTGATTCTTCTTTCTGAGCAAACACTCATTGTCAATCAGAGCAAAGGAAGTGAATGAATAGAACCCAGTGCAGGCAAATCACTGTGTGTACCGAGTAAGAGTAGTTTCCCTTCTTAGTGATATATGTATCAACATGATCATGGATAAGCAGCTGATTCACAGTGATAAAAAGTGATCCCATGAATGTAATTCATCGATCGCCTATTCTCCTTTGAAAATACTGAATAACGACAGACAGACCAAACTTCAAAGGTAGCACTGTCTGCTGCAGACAAGGAAATGTTACGTTAAACCAAAAGGAAATGTCAAATTTACTCAGCCCATAAGAGAAAAGAGAGTCTTGCATTTCCTTTTGATGCACCCACTCTTTCCAGGGGATTTTAGACTTCATATGGCATTGACAGACACCGTGTCCTACACATTTAACTGAAAAATCACATTTGTATGTTTTACAAAGTGCTTTGGTGAAATTTTTAATACTTCTGGGCATGAAAACTCTTTAACATACTGCCTTTAGTATTCAGCATTCAGTGTTGCCAGATGGTTCATATCACTTAAAGCAAGAGAATTCCCTCCCCTCCCCCACTTCTTTTTTTGCTAAGAAAATTTACTACGGCTAGTATTATGACGACTCCTACTGTCAATGTAGAAATATTACATACATCAATACCAATATTAATGGCCTGTTATAAAATAACTGTCTATCTTTAAGACTCTCAAAAATGCATTCCTTGCAAAAAAGGAAACTTACTGTACAAGTTGAAAATGTCTTTTCTCATTCCCGTAAGCACTAAATGTTATGTCACAGCTTTGTGTTTATATGCTTCAATCTCATGAAATATCACCATTTCCCAATCATATCATGTCTTTAGATACCTAAATATAATTAAATATTATCACTACATGTTATAATACATCACTGTTAGCTTCATTCCTGACATAGCCTTTACCTCCTCATTCCAAGTATCCTCCAGCCATTCCTCCCACCTGTTTGTACCAGCGATCATTCTCGTATCATTCATGTCTGTTACTCCTAATTTATGAATAAGGTAACCTGAGACTATCCAGCTTTCACTCCTGTACAGCAAAGTTGGTCTGAAAACAGACTGATGTAAATATAGTTGGGTCTGGGAGCCAACTTCTGCTGACTGCAACTGCAAGCTCACTGCATTAGCTTAGCTGCAGCTTGATTCAATCTCACTTACTATACAACAGTCCTAAATACACAGTTCAAAATAATTAGGGGAACATGTTTTGTAACGTCTGGTATATGAACATTAATTTGGTAGATGGGGGATCCAATGGTTGTACAGCATACCTTGAGACCTTAGCTACTCAGAGTATGTCAAATTGAAGTTATACTCCATCTGTAGGCATAGTCATGCATTAAAATGTCCGGTGACCCCTCAAAACAAAGTGAAAAGCCGTGCATCCGTGCGTTGTTGTGAGGTACACAGACTACTGCGGTCATCTGAGCACGTTGTACATAAACCAGCACATCCCATGAGACATCTTAACAAGGTTCAAGTCACAAGGGCCGTCACATTGATCCAGGAAAGATGGACTTTTCGTCATATTGCTGTGGATCTCAATGTCTCTCCGTCAGTTATTCAACGCTTGTGGAATTGCATACAATGCGACAGGCCAGTTCACAAGGAGGGTTGGACAAGGTCGTGGACACATTACAACTCCACAGGATGACCGATATCTGACCATCTGTGCACTGCGGCGTCGCTCAGCAACTGCCAGAAAACTGCAACAAGACCTCAGAAGGGTCACTGGGGTCACGGTGTCTGACCAGACAGTAAGGAACAGGCCAAGAAAAGTGTCTTTACGACCCAGACATCCTGCTCGAGTGCCCCATTTAACGCAGCAACATAGCGCAGCTCGCCTTCTGTTTGCCCGTACCCAAGTCAACTGGCAACTTCGCCAATGGAGACCTGTGTTGTTCATTGACGAGTCCAGATTTCCTCTGACACAGCGTGATGGACGTCAACGTGTATGGAGATGCCGTGGTGAGAAGTACATGCCGAATGTTGTCCAGGAAGGCGACCGATTCGGACAAGGTTTGGTGATGGTGTGGGGTGGCATCAGTATTGATGGCCGTACAGATATTACATGTAATAAATATCATTTTTGATCCGTACTGATAATATTTGATTAGAATAATAACAGTAAGTTATTTATTAAATTAACCACCTAATCAATACAATAAGTCATTGTCTTGGATGATTTACATTGATCTATTAACTAAAAATGGTAATGTTTCGCCTAGTATGAAGGCATCATCAGCCATTGTCTTAACCTCGGAATAAAAATAAGCACTTGAATAACATATAATAAGATGAAATTGATTTTAAAAATTTAATACTTTCACATTTGTAATTCTTCACCTTGAAAAAAAAAATTGTTTCAAACCAACATTGTTATTTTTAACGTTAATTTTAGTTTAAGTATCTCCAAGACTTTTAAAAATCAATTTCATCTTATTATAGGTTATTCAAGTGCTTATTTTTATTCCGAGGTTAAGACAATGGCTTATGATGCCTTCATACTAAGCGAAACATGTACCATTTTTAGTTAATAGATCAATGTAAATCATCCAAGACAATGACTTATTGTATTGATTAGGTGGTTAATTTAATAAATAACTTACTGTTATTATTATAATCGTACAGATCTTGTCGTCGTCTGTGGTAATCTTACCGCTGTGGGGTACATCGAGCAGATACTGCTACAGCATGTGTTAGTTCCTGCATACAGTGTTGGCCCTGAATTCGTATTCATGCACGACAATGCCAGGGCTCATGTAGTGCGCATCACCAGACACATTCAAGAGATGGAATGGTCAGCAGAGAGTCCCGACCTTAATCCCATCGAGCATGTGTGGGATAGGCTTGACAGAGGTGTTCATGGGCTTCATGTTCCATCACAGACTCTCCAAGGCCTCGAACAGGCTCTCATTGAAGAATGGGACTTGATACCGCAACGCGACCTCCGGCGACTTACACGGAGCATGACACATAAGTGGCAATCTGTGATAAATGCTCGTGGAGGACATACACCATACTGAAGCTCTCCAACTGTGATAAAAATCCACCCTGGAGGACTGTTGTCACTTTGTTTTCGCCCCTATTTGGACATTTACGTTCGTGTTCTGAAAATGAACGCGAATCCATCAATGTTCTTTTGTATACTTCAACAGTAAGGAATAAAGGTTTAGTTGGTAATATACCTGGATGTGAGGAATTCTTTTGTGGAGCATGACATATGTTCAAAAACATGTTCCCCTAATTTTTTTGAACTGTGTATTTGAAATGATCTACCTGTTCCTGTTTTGGCTAACATACATTCAACTTTCTTAGGTTTCTTCCCGACTGACATCACTTTAGTCTACGAAATGCCAATTTTCGTATCATACTCTCTGCACCAATTTCCAAGGTATTACACTGCAGGCTTACAGCACAGTCTGCCATAAAGACCAAGTCATCAGCATAGGCAAAAGTACTTACTACATTTCTACCTAACTGAATCCCTCCCTGCCACTTCATACTTTTCAATAGATGATCCATGCAAACTAACAGCCTCCATGGCTCAGGCAGCAGTGCACCAGCCTCTCACTGCTGGTTTGTGTGATTCAAATCCCAGTCACTCAATGTGCTGGACAAAGCAGGGGTGGGACAGGTTCTTCTCCGGGTACTCTGGTTTTCCCTGTCTTCTTTCATTCCAGTAACACTCTCCAACATCATTTCATCTGTCAGTCATTAATCATCGCCCCAGAGGAATGCAACAGACTTTGGCAGCTGGCACAGTTCCTATCCTCACCACTAGATGGGGGCTTCATTCATTCCATTGCTGACTCAGTTGAATAACTGGAAACAGACTGCAGAACCATGCAAACTATGGACAGCAAAGGAGGAAGATTAAAGCCTTGCCTAGTCCCTGTACATATCTTGAACAAAGAACTCATTCTACCATCAACTCCCACTGTAGCTGAATTGTCAATATAAATGATTTTGATTGCTTTTAATAATCTATCAACCATCCCAGGATCCCTCAGTACAGCTATCATCTTTTCCCTCTGCACTCTGTCATATGTAGTCTGTATATCTACAAAACATACACATAACTTTCTACTCCTCTCATAAGACTTTTCAATTACCTGGCGTATACTGAAAATCTGATCCTAACAGCTCCCCTGTGGTCTGAAACCACACTGGTTTTCATACAATCTACTCTCAACCATTTATCATAACCTTCCTTCCAAAATGCCAGTGAACAAGAAATATGTCAATAGATGTTTCAATCCTACCTGTTCCTTTGCTTAACACGTCATCACACGCCCCCTTATTTTTACATGACAGCACGCCCCACGGCAATTTGCTCACGCATGTTATATATTGTTGCTCTGATTTTGAAATGAAGAAACCAATCCTCAAACGTTAACAACATTGTAAGAAAGAGAATTTACTTACCAAAACATCATATTTAGGACTGCAAATAATTATTAGTAATTTAAAATATTTTACAACACGAGAACACGCTATGTTAGCAAACTGCCGCAATTCCAAGCCTGTGAGCTGACATCAAAGCACGCCCCGTTAGCAAATTGCCGCATACTATATTTTAGGCATTTTCACATAAGTTGCATTAACACAAGTCCAGTTGAATTAGTAAAATATGAAATATAAACAAATATGATTGATTTAAGAAACATCGTAAGCATATTACTTCTGTCCAACAATCAGCCAGTCTAGTCATTTTCAGCTGGATCCTCCTGTTGGGTTGAGCATCTCGAACACGTTGGCACTATATGTTCTCGGCAGATGGGAATATCACATGCGCAACAAATAACCATTGTTCTGCTATTTTTCCTTCTAGGGCAGATACCACAGATAGCATATTGCCCTGGTTGCAGGGGCCTCTCATGTGGTTGTTGCTGTCTCACTTTAAGAACAGGCTCACAACATTCAAATTCTTGCTGAGCGCCTACTGAAAGGTTCAGTGTCTCTTCGTTTGGCGGTGGGGTGTGTTGTTCGTTACCAACCTCGCACGGTTGTATTATTTCTTCTGCAACACTCTCTTCTGAGTCACTATTATCATGCTCTAAAACATCTGTTTCATCAACGTCACGATAACCAGAATTATCTTCTCCTAATTTACTTGAATGACATTCTGGAACACTGTCCACTATATGTCTCACTGTAGCTTGTCGTACGTCGTACGGATCCATTTCCAGGTAATGGCGCAAACAATAAAACAGAAATATTGCAACTGTATCATATTAAATATACGCGAGAACTCGCCCGTTAGCAATATGCTCACTAATGTTTGTACGCGATAGCACGCACGTTAGCAATCTGCTCACACAACGTGACACCACCAACACAAATGTGAACTGACGTAGAGAGGAGACAGCGACGAACTGGATAAGGCTACGGTCGTTATACAGAGATGTGGGGGGAGGAATACCTGACTGCCCGCCGATTCTTGGATACAACAAAGGAAGATATTAGGATTATTGTTCAAACGCGGCAAACTGCCGCGGGAGCGTGTGATGACGTGTTAAAGATAGGTGCAATTGCTACTTTCATCCAATCAGAAGGTAACTAACTAAAATTCCATGTTACAATACTCTATGAAGCCATTTCATCCATGCCTTCCCACTATATTTCACCATTTCATTTATTCCTGCTGCTTCATGACAACAGAGTTTATTTACCAATCTTTCAAGCATAATTTCACTAACATCATTCTCCTTCTCCCCATGAGCACGGTTGTTTGTGACGTCAACAGAATGATTTCACTTTAGGTTGAGATGATTTTCAAAATATACCTTCCACCTGGCCAATGATTTCCTGCGATCACATACTATGAGTTCACCTCAGTTATCCAACACTATTCATTTCCATTTTCCCTCTGTTTCTGAGATTCTTCATTACTGTCAGAAAGATTTCCCGGCCAACTGCACAAGCCTTTCCAGATTATTACCAAAATCTTCCCACAACTTCTTCTCGGATTCAACAATTATTTGTTTTACTCTAATTTCTTTCACCTACATACAATTCCCTGTCTGCACCATTTCTGGTTTGAAGCCATTTCTGACCGACACATTTCATAATTCCACCAGGAAGTTCATTTTTTCACATCTTCACAAACAGTTGTTCCAAAGCATTTGCTTGCTATTTCTACTACAGCATTCCTGTACACCAATCATTCTCTTTTATGTCTTGAACATTCTTACAGTCTATTGTTTGGAACTTCTCAGTAATCATATCCATGTAGTTGTCTAATTTGTCTGCACACAGATTTCACTTTCTCTACCCTAGACCTAGATATACTTTGTTCACTATAGATCAGATAGTGATCTGTATCATCGAAAAATTCCAGAAACATTCCCAACAGATCTCCTGAATTGAAAGTCGGTTATAAAACAGAATATTATGGATCTTGTGCTCCTATCCTCCCAGGTGTTGCGGTGAATAGCCTTATGCTTGAAGAATATAACTGCTAAACTCATACTAGTATAGAAGTCCAGTAAATGTTTCCCATTCCTATTTGCTTCCATATCTTTCAAATATTTACCTATCACTTTCTCATATACTTGAGTTCTATTTCCAACTCTTGCATTGTTATCATACGAAGGTAACCCCAAAAATAAGGTCTCCTATTTTTTATAAATACACAGACCTGTTTATTTCTATAATGGTTTACATCATTTTACAGCTTGAACATTTAGCTATTTTTCTACATAATCACCATTTCGGTCAATGCATTTTTGTAGACGCTGTGACAGTTTTTGTACGCCATGTCATATCAGCTCGCCGCCATGCTGTTCAGGAAGTTGTGAACCTCATCTTTCACCTCATCGTCAGTGCTGAATCGCTTTCCAGCCAAATGTTCTTTGAACTTAGGGAACAACTGATAGTCACTGGGTGCCAAGTCAGGACTATAGGGTGGGTGGGTGGGTGATGATGTTCCACTGAAACTGTTGCAGGAGACCAACGGTTTGCTGGGCGACATGCGGGCAAGCGTTGTTATGGAGAATGTTTACACCCTCTCTCAAAATTCCTTTTGTCCGGTTCTGAATTGCTCATCTGAGTTTTTTCAGGGTCTCTCAATACCTGTCAGCATTAATTGTGGTCCCAGCAGGCATAAAGTCGACCAACAATACCCCTTTTCGATCCCAAAACACAGCTGTCATGACTTTACCGGCAGACTGTGTTTGCTTGAATTTCCGCAGCTTTGGCGAAGACTGTTGCTTGGTCTCAGGTGTACAGTGGAATGCCCAGGTGTCGTCACCCGTGACAATCGAGTCCAAAACGTTGTCCTGTTCGGCTGCAAAGCGTTGAAGAAATGCGCGGGAAAAGTCAACTCGTTGCCGCATGTGGTCTTCAGTCAGCACGCGTGGCACCCATCTTGCGCACATCTTCCGGTATTTCAACTTTTCCGTTAAAATCGTGTGAGCGGCGCTTCGGGAAACCTCAGGAACCAAAGCGCAGAGGTCATCCAGGGTGATCCTCCGATCTTCACGCATGATTTGCTCAACCTTCACGACTATCTCGAATTGATGGTCTCCCGCTCCTTTGTTCGTCGTGAATTTCAGTCCGACCGGCTGCAAACTCTCTACACCACTTACAAACATTTTTGACATCCATGCAAGACTCACCATACATTTCCATCAATTGGCGATGGATTTCAATCAGTTCAGTACCTTTTGCATTCAAAAACCGAATAACTGTGCACACTTCACACTTGGCAGTAACATCCAACCGGAGCTCCATTTTCAATGGCTGCCAAGCCAAGACTGAGTGCCTCAGCACGGCGTGCGCATGTTTATATGCGAGCGCG
Source organism: Anabrus simplex (assembly GCF_040414725.1). Lineage (NCBI taxonomy): Eukaryota > Metazoa > Arthropoda > Insecta > Orthoptera > Tettigoniidae > Anabrus > Anabrus simplex. Next base: position 806,879,790 of record NC_090266.1, read on the forward strand.
GGAAACACTCTTCACAATATTGTGAACAACAGCCACACAAAGATTTCTGTATTCATAAAAAAATAGGAGACCTTATTTTTGGGATTACCCTCGTAGATAACACTATCCTATACTTGCTGTTGACCCTGACTACAATGTCACACTGTGCTTAATAAAACTTGCCAAATTCACACTCATGTGAAACCTCGCAGGGTGAATAGGCTAAGAGAATTCACATCCTAATTCCTCCGACTGCTAAATCTACCCAAGTCATTTGCTCATTTACGTGCCTAGGAGAAACTATGTTGCACGCAATAGTATTCATGATGTATAGTTTTACCCCACACTCTGCCCATCCCTGTTAAGAACACCTGATGATCTCTCTCTCTTCTTCAATATCTCCCCTTACTTGAATATCATTAACTTCTAATACATCCAGACTCATCCTCATTGCTGACTCAGCCAGTTGTATTTGCTTTCATCCGTTAGCCCCAATAATTTTGGCAGCTCTCCATTGTATTACATTTCATCTGCCAAGTCCTCGCTTGTCAAATGGAAGCGGGACTCTGTTACTCTCATATGACCAAGGTATTTTAAAAATATTCCTAGCTCAGTAAATTCTGTGAAGCAGGATGCTACCCTACTTACACATAGTCCCAGTGAGAATCTCCTCTAACTAGTTAGGGACCACTGATGGATTGTATAGTCCTAGTCGCCTGAGCTCAAGGAAGGCCACGACTCAGAATATGTCTGAGATGCCCATTCCTCTTCCATAGCAACTAGCATCCCAACTCTCAGGACCACTTACCAGGCTACTCAGCCGTTGCCCACGATTTGCAAACTAGTGCTCAACTATCGTAACCCACACCATGAACAACCATGAATCTGCGTGCAAAAGAATTTCTGAAAGAGTCAGGGGCAGCACACAAACTCCAAGAGAACCACGTGTCAGAAAAGCAAGCACAATTTTGATTTCAAGAAAGAGGGTGAGAACAGATTTAGCTCAGTACAAGACAAGTCATACCAGCTATGGTAATGGAGGAGATAGTATGCCAAGAGTCAGCAAACTTACTCGACTCCCTAAGGGGGCCAACAGCTGTGGGCAGACGAGTACCTTTGGGTAGGGTGATGGTCGATGGGTGGAGGAAATGCTACCAGAACCCATGCTCCATGCTAGGAACGGCTGCAAAAGGCGCCCTTTTCCACATTTAGCTTAGAGCTGGCAGTAGGATAAAATGCCTTTAACCCAATGAAGGTCACAGCGCAATATATTGCATCTCACGGGAAGTGCACAGCAGTTACAACGCAATATATTGCATGTCGAACTTCCGAATGTCATATCTTTGCTTCTGGATGTCTTTGAGCAATGATTCAAAAAATAACAAGCTATCTGCATCTATTGGCTACATTACTAAAGCTTACGCTTGTCCATCTCCTCATGGGAAGTTGTGTAAACATAGTTTTTGTATGTGAATGTCTACGGCTTTTGGGAATCGACTGCTAGCTGATGAACATGGCCGCTCACAGCCGTGCTGAAGTAGTACTAGATAGTACGAAAGTGTTCGAAATTTTGAAGAACGATGTGAGGATTCTGATTTTTCTCATACATACGAACAAGTTTATTATGACTTCTTTCTTGAAAGTATCAAGGTGACGAAAAACATTATCGGGATGGCACCTTTGAGGGTACCGTGCTGCATACTCACGAGCAGCAGCAGAAGCTTGGTTATCGGATGCACCGAACACTAAAAGCATATCGACGTATTCGCCGTTTGTGTACTCCATCAGGAAGCCGCCCTACATGCACTTGACAGCACCAGATCTGATTTGGCAATAGAAATTTCTGTCTTGCAATGGGATGAGGAATCACATGCCGACCTCCAAGTGCGGCATTTTTTGTTCACCCTGTATAGATATAGTACCGGAAACACTGCTATGAGAAGGCAAGTTCGAAGAATGAGAGTTAAGCCTTGCGCGAGGTGAAGGATAGGCAAGCCTGCTAAACTCGGCTGACGTACACAGCAGTGACATGGCCGCCTCGGACCAGCCTCGCTTAGCGAGCATGACCATATATGGTAATGTTCTAATCCATCTGTAAAAAGTCTATTTGGAGTTAAGATACAATTATTTTTGCACCGCCAACTTGACAGGACCAGTTATGGTTTTGCACTGCGTGGTTAGTTGACTCATGCATTCAGTTGAATCACACCGTCATGTGTTCGACTACTATCATGTGACAACAGGACATGCTTACAAACGCAGTTACACAACGGCAACTAGGGACCTGACGTCACACACACAAAAGAAAAAAACAACCTGACGTAGATTCGAGTCGTAGTTCCATGGTGCATGTGGCTTTGATAACCCAGCCGTCTACTCAGTGAGCTGTGACGGCGGGTACGGTAGGGCGGGATGAAGCACGTTCCTCTATTATACTCCAATGCGCTGCAGGATGTGACAGTGTGGCCAAGTTCTCGTTTTTTACTTGTTTTCCAACGGCACAATATGAAAATAAAGCTGGAATTCAAGAGGACAAATTGGGGCAAATATTCGTTTATAGGATGGGGAGTTAAGGATTGGAATAACTTAATAAGGGAGATGTTCAATAAATTTCCAATTTCTTCGCAATTATTTAAGAAAAGCCTAAGAAAACAACAGATAGGGAATCCGCCACCTGAGTGACTGCCCTAAATGCAGATCAGTAGGGATTGATTGAAAGAGTTATATGAACTCATGTCCATTTGCCAGGTTGAGTTGACCTCCATTTTAAATAATTTTTGCCACGAAATTAGTAGCATCCAAAAATTGCATGACAGCCTGTAATATTGTTGTTTATTAAGTTTCATTTCCGTATTGATAGATATTACTTTACAAAAACAATATAAATATAAGTCACCACCTTATCAATAGAAAATTTATTCACATTCAGCTAGTAAATATGGTCAAGACCGGTTTCGACCCCTAGGGGGTCATCTTCAGTTGACATGCATTAAAAGATATATTTTACAAAAACATCACATATAATGATTAAAACTTAAATTAAGTCCAACTGATCATAAATGTTGGTATGTATGTCTTGGTACATTTGAGCTATTGTATGTGTCAATCCTAAGTTTCCCAGCATACAGTGTCAAGGTAAGTAATTAACTAATATACATCATCCATAAAATTACATGCTATTTTTCATGTTATCACTATCTAATTTGGGTTGTACAATGTGGAATGAGATATACATACATTAGTGTAAATTAATAGTAGTAAGTTCAGTAATATACATTAAAAATTGGTTCTTAAATTACATGAATTGATTATTGATCAGTCATATGAAAATGCAGAATTATTGGTTTGGACACTTGTGATTAAAATATTAGTATGCAATACCTTGTTGGCATATATCTTAAATACTAAAGTATCAGTTTATAAAGCCTATTATTCTTATTTTATGTCTTGGAATAGGGTTGAACTTTTAGAAAACTACTTGTTTTGTTGAGCATAGGCATTGGATAATCTTGTTAAATTGGACATATAACTAAAACAGTGGTATATATATACCTTGTTAAAAATACATTGCATTAACATTATTAATATGTGGTGCTACATATACATTGTTTGGGGTAAAATGGGGTTAACAAAGTTTTCACAACAGTATTTGATTAGTTATGATGTTCCGATATAATGGGTCCGTAAAAATACATAACTATATACATAATTGCGGTTAGATAAGTATTTGTATAATCTGCTTGCAATTTAGGTAATATTTGGTTGTAATGTCTGGTGATATTTTGGGCAGCTACTGTTGTTAAAGCTATTAAGAGTCTTGAATATTATTGATGGAGCATGTTCTTCTTTTCGTGTGCCGTAATATGTTGAGTTGGTGACATTTGTAAGAACGCGTTGAATGTTATGCGTCCTGGTAGGGTGCACGTTGATTTTATCGTAGAGATCTCAACAGGCAGCTACAGAGAGTGCACGGTTCCAACACCTAACATACTTTGTTTTCACAACATATATGCTTCTACGATGAAATTAACATTTGAGAAAGGTCATGATGCCACCCATTTCCATTTTGAGATAACTGAGAAAAACATTTTACAGGCTCTTCCAAGGATTTCCTAATGGATCTGGTAGGCCTGCTTTTGTCATTGTGTATATGTACATATGGAAGAAAAGGTACAGTTATGTATATCACGTTGAGTGCCAGACCGATTTTCATAGGCTTGCTGTCTAGTGCCGTGAGCTAATAACATCGAGTTACTCCCTGGTGCCAAAACGTTCACAGGCTTAACCAAGCAAATGATCGCTGATATGAGGATGTATTTATGATGTATTAGGTTAACTTATTATGTATATTAGGTAAAATATTGCGACCTCATATGGGGTCGTATTGGTCATTACGAACTGTACACGTACACGCGCCCCCATATGGGTTACAAGATATTTTTCGCCATTGTAAAGTGCCCCCATATGGGGTCGTACTTATACAGTAGTTACTGTCCCGACGGTCGGTCATACTTACATTTTCCTTTGCGGGGACGCGTTATATGCTGTTGATTATGATAGATATGTTATCTTGTTCATACTGGAGCCGTTAAAAAGTACGATCTCTGATTTGAGGTCAGGAAATGTTTGTAAATGACGATCTTTCGATTTTAGGTTAGGAAATTTTCGTATAGAATATAGTTATATAAAGTAATGAAAATCATGTGAATTTGGTAAATTAGGATGTAACAGAATAATATTATAAGAAGAATTAGTAGTTACGGAATATTGAATAAGTATACAATTTTTTGTATAACTTTCAATTTGAGTAAGAGAAGCTGGCAGCGCTGGTTGTGCACATGGGAAACCAGTGACTATATCGTTGAAGACAGTCATAATTGTTGCTACAGCTGGCTTGGAAACCTGGAGTACAGTGGGGAAGTGTGTGCTGAAGACTGTAATTCATGAATGTGGTTGAACGTGCGAGATCGATATTTGCTGTATACTGGGTTCAAAATCACTGTAACTATATACTTCGTCTACATCATCATTGTCCGACTCGTTCGATATATCGTCCAGACAGTCTGCACTAAGTCTTTTACTGCTCGATTTACTCGTAACGACTTAAAAAAGAAAATGAATCTCACAGCACTGCACACTTACATAAACAACCCGTGCGTGAGATAGACAATGACTTTGTCACCCTACAAAGCACTCTTGACGTACCCATATGGGGTCGTGCCAAAACAGGAATTGAGAAATGGAAGGTGGACTATGCACGTACTTTAAATAGACGACCCGCAGATGGCAGGAAGAGACTTTGTACATCTTCGAAACACATACTTACTGCGCACCCAAATGGGTTCGCACAGTTCTCGATTTAGAACGAACGTACGACCTCATATGGGGCCGTGAAGTTCAAAAACTTGGCTACTCTCACGTACCCATATGGGGTCGTATGGCACTCAACGTGATATAATTATCCAAAAACCAATGTATACAACACAAAATAAATCTTGGACTCATGACCTTTCACAACTGAACATGAAAATTCTGCTTCATTAATGGCTGGTTTCTGGAATGACAGTTATCTGTAGATGCGTAGTTATCAGTGACTTAACATGGTGATATGTTTAAAACGAGTTTCCGAAACAACAGTTATCGGCTTCTTCACAGTTATCTGCACAACGACTGGTAACTACAGCTAGTGCTGTAGTTACCTCTATGTTAGAACTGATTCCAACATATACCGCTATGAGGCGCCACTCATACAAGGTCTTATATTAATTTTGTAAACATTAATACGTGATAATGAACTGGTTATAATATATTTACAGTAATTCATTGTAGTTTTAACGTGCTTGGGTGTGCTGGAGTCGACATTATTTTGGTCAGTACATTTACTTCCATGTTATCACTGGCTTTTAGTCACTGATTCCACTTAAATGGTGTCATCTGTCCCTGTCATCTGTTTAGGTTATGGTCTTCTCGGAGTATGACGCCTCTAATGTAGATGTATCTTGCAATACGGGAAATGAATCGTCAAATAAAATAGAACTCGAATCAAATGGATTTTCATCAGGCTCAAATTGATCTTTCTGTGTACAGTAGAATTAATGTTAAGATCTCTTTCGTCAGGCTTTGATTCATGTGCCCCACCAACAGTTAGTTAACACCCAGTCTGAAATTATGGAATATTTACATTTGTATTAAATAATAAATATCTTAGGTACCAGCATGCATTTAATATAAGCCTGCTGAATAATAAATATTGATTTTTCATTGCTTTTTTATGTTATTATATTCTTTAACCAGTGACGTGAGGTCTCATAGACTCCCAGTAAACATAAAACAACTGGACTTAATTAAAAATCTTGCAGGGAGCTGTAGGTTATGTCATCTTCTTATCTGTGTCAACAGACTTCACACCCTAGGTCGGGGTTAGCTCGCTAGGGTCGATTGAAATTCTCAAGTGGACTTCACGTGAGCAGTTACGAGAGTATTTTTGTCAATGCATGTTGCGTGCTCAGTGTAAGTAAAACATCTCAAATTACTCGTCCGCTGCAGTTATTATGAACTACAAATTCTCAGTTCGAGGCGTACATTAGGGAACTACAGTACTGATGAAAAAATTGAGTGATATGGCTATTTTCTTTTGGCTGTTGGAGATCGCAGATTGTAATGCTTTCGTGTTGTCCAAGTTGTGCCATGAAAGCCCGGAAAAAAATGGAATTCTTGAAGGGTTTGGCATCTGATCAGGTGAAATTACATGTCAAAGAAGAATGATAAATGAGTGAGTCCCCAGAGAGATGAAGAATGATAAATGAGTGAATCCCCAGAGAGATACGAACGGGAATAAGCAACATTTTGTACGCGACATGTTTCTGATTTGTCATCAGCAATCTGAATGATTGTTTCAGGTGACCATGTATGTAATCATAACAGGTCACTGTACTTGGGTCCTGTGTGGTGTATTTTATCAAGGAATACTGAGAAATGGTCATAGACTTCTTGTTTTCTCTTGCCACAATTTTACCAAGTGATATTATTGATAGAGTATTCCTTTCATAATGATAGGGCCACCAACCTTTAAAATTCAAAATATCTTGAGAAGTTACTATCTTTACTTGAAATTTTCCCAATTTACCAGCCTGCAAAGTCATGTCCCTATATTCCTCGGGTGTGTAAACTCTATCCAGTTGCAGTATTACACATTCCACTATGTCAAAACCTCCACCGCAAGGGAGATATGAATGTCCTCTTATAACATAGCAGTACTTGATGTATTCAGATCTACCACTCCCTGCAAGTGTTGCCCAGAACTGAACCAGTATGTGATTCCAATTTTGTGCCCCACAACCATCCAAAAAATACATTTTTTTAAACTTCTGAAGGTACACAATTCCATATGAGTCGTTAGCAATGTACGCACTTAAAGTTGTTTTTTAAGTCGCACTGACACAGATAGGTCTTATGGCGACGATAGGTCAGGAAATGGCTAGGAGTGAGAAGGAAACAGCCATAGCTTTAATTAAGGTACAGCCCCTGGTGTGAAAATGGGAAACCACAGAAAACCATCTTCAAGGCTGCTGACAGCGAGATTCGAACCCACTATCTACTGAATACTAGATAATGACCGCACTTAAGCGACTGCAGCTGTCAAGCTCAGTCGGTCACACACTTAATTTGGACTTTTCTTTACCTCAACTGGTAAATTACCCAAAAACATCACATTCCCAAATGGTATTCATGAAAAGAAAGTGAAACTAGCCACTTTGCTTGTGATTTTGAGTAAATGTTCATAAGCAGTGGTTTTTTTTAATGACATGGTACTATACGATTATAATGTATTTTTTCAGGTACACAGAAGAGGAGCAAAAATGTCCTATAATGAGATTAGAAAATATAAAGACGACTGCAGGATTATATTAGATTATATTTTACAACATATTTTTACGGCTGGATGCCCTTCCTGATGCAAACCTCAGTTGAGAAGATAATGAATATGAAATGAATGATGGTGAATGAAACTGGGTGAGGAGGTGGAAGGAATCAGCTGTGGCTTATGAATAGGAACTATCCTGCCATTTGCTCGAGAGTGCAAAAGGGGGGGGGAAAAAAAAAAAATTCTCAGGACAACTGACGGTGAGGTTCGAACCCACTCGCCTGCTGATTGCAGAGCTTGGCTCCATAGCCGTAGCATGTTAACACACACGGCTACTCCGCTCAGTGATGTTATTACTAAAATATAATGTAAAATTGTTGATCCAAGAGCTGGTATTATCAAAATTATTAACATTTGGGGGAAAAAGAATTTAAATGAGGAGGTGTGACAATTCCGCACAAGATTCATCATTACTAATAAGGTCCAATAATAATGGCCTGAGGAATTCCACTCTTGCCGGGCTGAGTGGCTCAGACGGTTAAGGCGCTGGCCTTCTGACCCCAACTTGGCAGGTTCGATCCTGGCTCAGTCCGGTGGTATTTGAAGGTGCTCAAATACGTCAGCCTCGTGTCGGTAGATTTACTGGCACGTAAAAGAACTCCTGCGGGACTAAATTCCGGCACCTCGGCGTCTCCGAAAACCGTAAAAGAGTAGTTAGTGGGACGGAAAACCAATAACATTATTAATTCCACTCTTAATGATTACAGGATAAGATAAAGCTATGCCTACTGTAATTCTCCAAGTTCTATTTTCTAGAAATATAGCCACCTATTCAGTTACACTTTTGTCTAGTCCAATTGCACTCAATTTTGCCGTTAGTCGCCTTAGATAGGTCAATCACGATACAGTCCATTCGAACTCCTGAATTCAGGATATCTGCTGCTATATCTTGCTGGAATCCTACAAGTTTGAAATTCAGTGGAATAACCTTTGCTTAACTCGAACTACCTTCTATCGAACCAGTTATTAATTTCACAAACATGTCTAATAAAATCAGAAAGAATGCTTTCCCAAAGCTTATGTGCAACATATTTCAAACTGACTGGCCTGTAATTTTCAGCATTAACTCTATCATCCTTTCCTTTTTACACAGGGGCTAGTATAGCAACTCTCCATTCATTTTTATAGGTCCTTCATGCAAACAGTAATCAAATAAGTACTTCTGATATGGTACTACATCCCAACCATTGTCTTAAGGTACATCCCCAGAATCTTATCAATTCCAGATGCTTTTCTAGTTTTCAACTTGTCATCATAGGTAAATTTTAATACTTTGTTAGTATTAGTCACCTCCTCTATCTGGACATTATCCTTGTTTCCAACAATATTTACATACTGCTGACTGAATACTTCTGCCTTCTGAAGAACCTCGCATACACACTGCACTTGTTCATTAATAATTCCTGCTGCTGCGGGGTTTCTCAAACAGCAATCGCTGTCTGCTTCCTGTAGCTAATTTTCCCTTTGCACAGCTTTTGTGCTTAGCAGTATTGCAATGTTGTTGCTGTGAAAAACGTTTCCCAGCTTTAATTTTCACTTCACACATTTCACAAAATAAAATGTCCTTCATACTAAAATACTTTTCACCAAAATCTGTAACAAAACCTCACAACTTTTGCACTATCAGAGTACTATCTTGAAACTCCACTGTAATGTACTTAGCAGAGACAAAAGAATACTGTACAGGGGCATAGATAGCGTTCGGTTAAGATTTCTTTCTATCACTCCCCGAAACAAGGAAACTGAAGGTTGGCTATCTGGAAGGAGGAAGAGAATATTACCTATTTCTTTCTTCTTCACACACGATGAATCACACTTTTGGCATCTCAAACAGGTTCAAGCTGTTCCAGGTTTACACAGCACATTCCTGGTAAATCCTGCTACCACCAAGTAATGGTTGGCAAACAAACTTCCTTAAGATCAGTTGCACAAGCATTATGAAATGATGTTTAGAAGAATATCTGTTGAAATGTTAAATACCTATACAGGCTGTCCTTGAAAAAGATTCCAATATTTTGCAGAAGAGATAGCACACAACAAATGAAGGGGAAAAAAAGGACCTCTATACATTGGACACAAACCTAGTATCTTTGGAGTTATGGTCTGCTATCACTACTATCAATGATCACAATATTCCAATAATGTATGGAGAGTCGCATGCAACAAAAGACAGAAACACGCTCCTACCTAAACATTGGTCGTAAACCTACTAGCGTGTTGTATTATGGTATTATGTAGGCAGGGCTATCTTGTACTCCCAAGAACTTCTGTCATGAAACAAGTGTGAAACCATTGTACATAGAGAATTGATGCAGTACAGCGTGCATCGTGCATGTGCATTTGCACTATATCAAGCAAGAACGCAATACACTAGTTAATATATTTGTATTCCACTGCGTACTACAGACCATACTGCTCTCGAAGTCAGGAAAGTTAGGTTTCTCAGGTGCACATCAGTGCTCAAATGGCGCGTTTTGTTGTAACACTGCAGTACTGTAATTTGTTTTGTCTTTCTTCTCGAGCCTTTCGGCACATAATGGAGGTCTATTATTCAACATGGGAAATGGCCAATATGATCTCCTGTTATGGGCAAGCAAATGCAAGAAACCTACAGGCACGCAATCTGTATGCTGACAAGTATCCAACACGCCGTACACCATCTGTAAAGTTGCTTAGTATCCTGTTCCAGCACCTTTCAGAAACAGGATCCTTTGCACCACAAACCACATCATGGTAGACCACAAACAATTCGCACACCTATATGGAACAATGGGTATTGCAACATGTGGAGGACAATCCAGGAAACTGTGTCCATAGAATAGCCGCAACTGAAGGTACTGCTAAAAGCAATGTCTGGACAATCTTCCACGAACAGTTACTCTATCCGTACCATGTACAGCACGTCCAAGCTCTGCTGCTACACGATCGGCCCACCAGATTTCACTTCTGCCAGTGTCTTCTCCAAACCTGTGCCCATGATCTGCATTTCACAGTTAAAGTTTTGCTTACAAGCGAGGCAGGATTCACGAGAGATGGTATTGTAAATTTTCATAACACTCACGTATGGGCCAATGTAAATCTGCATGCATTGGAAGAGAGACACCACCACCACAAATTTAGTATCAATGCATGGGCAGGCATTCATTGGGACAGTCTGACAAGTCCGCAAGTTCTACACAACAAACTGAACGGTCCCGAGTATCGTACCTTCCTTCAGGACCAATTATCCATGTTGCTGGAGAATGTGCCAACAGTAATGACTGAAAATGTGGTTCATGTAAGATGGGGCACCGCCCCATTTTCATCGTAGGACACCTAATATGGGTCTTCCTTGAGCGATGGATTGTTCGAGAAGGGACAATACCTTGGCTGCCACCTCGCCTGACCTTAACCCTTTACATTTTTGGCTTTGGGGACATGTAAAGACCACAGTACATGTGGTCCCCATAAATGATGTGGATACTCTACAAGAACACGTGTTCAATGCCGGTGACGCAATCCAACAATGGCCAGGATGTGTTCCAACAAAAGCGTGGTTTCATGCAGCGTAGGATGGAAGCCTGAACTGTAATGGATGGCTGTCGCAATGAGCACATGTTGCGAATAGTAGATCAAAGACATAGAGATCACTGATGATAGTGGTAGCACACCATAATTCCGAAGATATTGGGCCGATTGCAGAAAGGGTTTTTAGACGATGTCTACGGGTAAACAATGCCTAAGTATAGCTGACGCATTGCAGAGACATTTATCACTTAGACACTGTCTACAACCGATGTTCAACCAGCCAGGTTAACACTGCTGAGAACACTGTTTAACCTCAAATGAGAGGAGTGAATTACAATCACAGATTATGTACCATGAAACATGTAATTTGTATTATCATATTGAGACGATTCCGGGAAGAAAGGTCTGTCCAACGGCCTCTCTGCGGGTCCCCCGCTACAAAATTGCAGCAATTCACTTGAAATGTACGGGGAGGTAGAGCTTAAAATAAGATTTTGCTTTTCAAGAGACTTGTTTCTTGAGACTGACAAAGGGACAGTCCGGTAACTGTCAATTTGAATAGAATTCTTGGCAACCGATATACAGTGGAACCTTGGATTGCGAGCATAATTCGTTCCAGCAACATGCTCGTAATCTAAATCGCTTGTAGGCCTATATCAAAACAAATTTTCCCATAAGAAACTATTGAAACTTGGATGATTCGTCCACAACACAAAAACATTTATTCGCATAACATTTCTAAAACAAAATATAACGTAAAATAATTAAACTGCATTTTACCTTACAATAGAATCATTGTTGGTGTGAGGGAGACGAGAGATGACATGAGAAGAGTTACTGTGTAGCACGAAATTCACTAATGGAATCACTGCTATCGGTTGGCTGATTGGAAGCGTTTTCTTTTCGTGCAACTTTAACGAGGAACCTGTCCAATGACTGTTGCTTTTGCCTCTTTTTGAGGATTTCACGAAAATGTGACATTGCATTGTCATTGAACAGATTCATCCACTGTAATCATCTCCTTCCTCCGACCGAATTCCTTTTTAGCCTTCTTTTCGTTCACAGCACTCGCTACATTCAGCTGCGCACTGTATGACTGTCGTTTGTTTGCACACTCGAGTAGAATGTTGCTGAGAGGCGATCAGGGCTGCCAACCTCTGTACTTAGGAACTAATGAGTGGTACTTACTGTTACTGTTGCTGGTGGTGATTACTGTTTAGGATTCTTGCCGTGGACAAGACCATTGGTCTGGACAGTTAGGATTCTTGCCGTGGACACGACCATTGGTCTGGACAGTTAGGATTCTTGCCGTGGACACGACCATTGGTCTGGACAGTTAGGATTCTTGCCATGGACAAGACAATTGGTCTGGACGGTTAGAAGCCGCGAAGCGGCGTTAGGCACCTAGTTTCGTGAGGAAACAAGATTGGTCTGGACAGTTAGGATTCTTGCCGTGGACAAGACCATTGGTCTGGACAGTTAGGATTCTTGACGTGGACAAGACCATTGGTCTGGACAGTTAGGATCCTTGCCATGGACAAGACCATTAGTCTGGACAGTTAGAAGCCGCGAAGCGTCCTTAGGCACCTAGTTTCGTGAGGAAACACGATTGGTGTTTTTTCTTTGTGCTTTTATTCAACCGGGGTTGGTAACAATGTACGTATCAGCATTGATGGCAATGATGTCACATTCCATTCACGTTTACCAATGAGAATGCGAGTAGTTACGCTAGCCATGGCCGATGGCGGCTGCTGCTCTTATTAGGTTATAAAAGTAAATGTACTTCTGGGGGCGGGATGGTGGGTTCCTAGACATCGCAATGAACACATCTCTCCTTTACAAGGTATTCCAAATAAGATTCGCATTATTTTAGCTTCCTTATAATGTTATAAACTCTGGGCTGCAGAAGGAAGAATTTTGCCGAACAGTTATATCACAGATGACAGAAACAAAACGTACACTCGTACGGTGTTGACTATGCGAGCGAGGCACGCCAACTGAAGTCCAGCGCGGGAAATGATTATACACACTTTCCCAGGAAAGAGTGTGGCAGGGGGAGGGGAAAACAAAGGCACAGGGGAGGTGGAAACGTACATACACGTGACGCTCGTATTGTGAAACCTCACTTGCTTATCAAGTCACAATTTATTTAAAATATTTGCTCGTCTTGCAAAACACTTGTAGACCAAGTTACTCGCAATCCGAGGTTCCACTGTATTTTATTATACATGGGGTCACTTCCATGGAATTATAGGTCACTTCGCGTACATACATGTCAGAATTACTTGTTCCAATTGTCAGAGGGCTATCACATACATCAACCGGGAGGAATTCACTTATATTTACTACCAAGTAAGCACACATAATAGTGAAAACTAAAAAGTAGTCTGTATGGGCTTTTTATATATATAATTGTCACGCTAATTCAGGTAAGTTTTCGGCAACTATGAGATAGGAAGAGGCAAGTGGTGGTGATTATTGTTTAAAGAGGAGGACTGGGGAAGAAGAGATGTGGCCATAATAACAGCCCTAATATTTCCCTGGTATAAAAATAGGGGAAACTACGGAAAGCAATCTTCAAGGTTGCCAATGATGTGTAACAAACCTACAATCTCCAGAATGCAAGCTACATCTATATGGATCATACAACACATTCGGTTACTCATTACTAGGGACCTGAAAAATTAGCATCTACTATTTCCAAAATTAGCATCTATATTTCCAAAATCAGCATCTATTTACAAAGTTAAAATAATCACATGGTATTATTCATTTTAACGATTCCAAGTTTATGAACTGCAATTGGTTCACACACAAAACAAATTCATTGTTCAAACGAAAGCACTGTCAGTACTTCAGCATTGCTTTTTTCAAACTGCACTGTCTGTCTGTAACCACTGTGTTTTAATGAGACAAAACGCGCTTGCTATCTACATTGTTCATTGGGGTCCACAACAACTCAAGACAGTATTTTGCAAATATGCTGAACTCTGAACTGCAGTTAATGCAAGCATGACATGACATTTTTCACTTTCTTTCATCTGGGTTTGAATTGCATGTTTCAGAGAGAGATCTGTTACTCCAAACAATTTCTCAAGCTCATCTAATTTATCAGTGCTATTCAAAATTATATTTTTTGGATACAAAGCTTGAGAAATTGACACAAAAAGTTTATGGTTGGGGTCTTTAGCTTTCAATGTGGCTAGCTTGCACTGTGAAGAATGAGCAGCTTTGACAAATGTGTCTTTACATGCAGCCTGCTGCAGAGGAGTGACCTTAATCAAAGCAGTAGTTGCCACAGAAAAATTCCCCTCATAAATGAAGGTAAAACTGGCATCAAGATTATGCAGTTTGGGGTAATGGAGATGAGAGGTAGGATACAGAGACCCTTCTCAGTCACTCAGATCATTCAGGTACTTAATACCACAGTTGCTGATGTCTTTCATGTCAAGCATCTTGAAAAATGTAACATCAGTAAAGTAGGCACTCAAATAGAAGACAGCCTGAAACCAGCTATTCCATCGGGTTATGACAGAAGCATGAAAAAGCTTTGCTTCCTTTGAAGCACCATACTTTGATGTTAAGAATATTGTAAATAATTATATTTTCGCTTTCTTGTGTTCAAAAATGCAGACTTTAACATCGCAACCACATGATTTAAATCTGTCATCACTGTGACCCAACTATTGCCAACCCAGCTGAACTTATGTGCCCAGCACTGTACATGCATTAAATGATCTCCTATGACCACACTTAATGTTTCATAACACCGGGTCATGTACGGGGCACTGTCACTAACACACAGTTTAACTGCATCATATGGTACACTACAACTGCACAGAGCTTCTGCAACAGCACGAGAGCAGTTTGTAGCATTTCCTGCATCAAGATAGTTCACAGAAACAACGTGCAGCTCTCTTTTCGATCCGGCTGGGACTTGGAATATGATAAAAACACAACGGCCCATTCTATCTGTAGTTTCATCACGGAGTATGTTGATGTTCTTCCCCACTAGAGCCTCTGCTGTTATTTTATGGCGGTCAGTTGCAACTTCTAGAAAGGAAGAAAGACCTCAAATTATAACAAAATTTAAAATTACTGGATCAATTGGGTATGGGAAAGATAGTTCGATATGGAAATCTCACTCAAATTCAGTATCCTTCAATTCTGCGCGTGGTTTTGATGTCTTAATACCTAAACCATACCCGATCAATGAAATCGAAACTTACCCGGTAAATATACTTCACATAGAGTTCTCACACATGGCAGCTCTTCATTTGAAAACTCAGTAATCCAGGCTCTGAGATCCTTGCTTTCCAGCTTTTTCAGAGGTATATTTGCTTTGGCAAATACTTAAACTGTGCGTTTCGAGAAGTTATCTCTGGAAATTTTTCGTCGTTTACAACTATCTGTGTAAGCACAGAAGATTGCTTTCTTTGAGACGCAGGCCCTACTAGCAGCAGGGGTTGAACATTCGTTATCGCATCGCTTACCCACGTGTTTTTCAGATTTAACATGTTTCAAAATGCTATCTTTTTTCCCTGCACCCAACTCGGCAATTACAAGACTTGCAAAACACTGTCGCTAAATCTGTGCCTTATCAACAATCCTTTGCACATTGCTGAGCCCTTTCGTGCAGTTTTTGTCATGCGCCCCATAATCTAAACGATCGCTCGACTTTCTACTCTTCACTAGTTTCAATTTTGAACAAGAAAACAACGCTGCATCTATCTCATATTTCCGTGACACTCGATTTACATTTCGATAATAATCGATACAGATCTTATTCCCCTTGCTATTCCCATTGTAAATATTGATTAAAGTCAGCAAGCAGCAATCAATTGGCTACTTTTCTTCATCGATCGGAATGGTCGAAGGAATTATGCATCATATTTTGAGTATTTCTGACGATTTTACCGAAATATGTTGTTTTTGCCAGTAAAATAGCATATTTTTGCAGAATTTGCACCAATATTGCATATTCATACTAATTTTGCATTTTGGGTCACAAATCACATTTTGTCGCACTTCTATTTATGTGTAAAAATGATTTTATTCCACAATATAATTACCGTAGGCTTGGATTCAGTACAAGATTCAAAGATTCACATTTATCGCAAATGCGATTTTTTTCAGGTCCCTACACATTTCATCTTCCCGTCGTCGAACCTATTTACGAGTAGATTACACTCACCATAATAACGCTATAATCAAATCTATACTTCACCAAATGGTGGCATGTCACTTTAGTGTCGATAATATTACGAGATTTAATTTCCACCGAAAAGCTACATTCTTATCGGTGGGCAAGTCATGCCCATGCTTAGCCATATTTGAGTAATGTGTAGGAAGATAAACAGCTGACTGGTGTTCGGCGCGCGTACCGACGAATTTCATTGGTTACGACAAGCAAAGAGTTGCATGTAAGATACTTCTATCTCCATTTTCAAACCAATATTAAAACTTTAAATGATGTCTAGTTAAACATTGGCGGAACATTGTCTATGCAATGGAAGATCGTGCTCGATTTAGACATTGTTTAGGTAAACGTTGTGTAAGGCTTAAAACTAGTCATCGTTTCTGCAATCGGCCCATTGGGTTTGTGACCCAATGTTTATTGGACCTTTCTTCCTTCCTTCATTGTGTGCTGCCTCCTCTGGAACATTTTTCAAAGAAACCCTGTATAAATGTGACAAAGTTGATGATGACCCAATATGCATTTATAAGACAAATAACAACAGCATCATGTTCATAAATATTAAATTAACTTAGACATGGAAAAACAACCCAGGATGACAACCCAGGATGTCATAAAAATCCAAGTACTGGCCATAAGTCTATAATTACTCAGTAAACATCTCTGACTTGTGTTTCGTATATCTGGAAACAGAACAAAGAAGCAGCTGGTCCACACCTAAACTTGTGTGTTAATGAATATATCAAACTACATTCTGAATGAACAAGATTTAGTCAACACTGTGACAAGTGTATCAATGTGGTGAGGAGTTATTTGTCTGATATGATTACAGAGAAAATCAAAATGGTTTGAATCATCTTGCAAAGCATGGTTAATAAAACCTGGTAATATTACTGCATTGAATTTCTTCTTTCCTGTACTCTATATTACAAACATAAATAATAACATAATTTAACACTGATTTTCCTTGTTTTGATTAAAAGAACAACTTCACAAGACAGTTGCAAGCAATTCATCAACTGATATGAAAGTGTTTCAGCCAACCCAAGAACAATGAAGTATGCAAAATATGAAAACAATATAGCAATTTGGAAAGTACTATTAATCCGAAAACAGTAAAAGACTTTAAAAGAACATTCGACAACACTTTATGGTCTTCAAACTATTGGATTCAATATGATATTGAATCATAACTAGGAAGAAACAAAAAAAGAAAAAAACAGGGTCAAACTTGAAGCAGTTCCTCGTTCCATATTATATAGCTTAAGTGAAACCCTGTTTGAAGTAAAATGCAAATTACCAAGTGTTGTGCCGATATAATTTATTCTAGGTCTTCGTACAAGAGTTTTATCCAAGAGATATACAGTGTGTTCTTTTTGATAACCACTAAGTTGTGTTTCTATCATAACAATAATAATTTTAATGGCATGTGGCCTCCGAAGGTCTTTTGAGTTGACGACGTACAAGCGACCTACGGGTCTGTGAGGACGGAGCTCTATTAATGGTGAATTCTAATGATTAATACGGCACACACAAACACCCAGCACCCAAGCCATCGGAAGTAACCAATCAAGGTTAAAATCCCCGGTCCGACCAGGAATCGGACCCGGGACCCTCTGGACCAAAAGCCAGCATGCTAACCATTTAGCTATGGTCTTAACATCATAAGAACGTATCAAGAATAAAAGGAACAAAAGTATAGCCATTTCTACGATTATGTAGATAAAATAGTACCCACTTGAATTTAAAATGTTTTTAACAGAAGAATACTAATACATAAGTAACTGGATAGCACTTAAGAAATTAAACGATAAAGATTAAAAATAACTGCAAACAAGTTAAGAACGTTCCGTTCACCCCATTTGGGATGTTAGTCAAACATACCTGACTCTGTTATGAGAAACTATTTTCAATTTCCCAAAAGCACCTCATAATATGAAGTATGCAAAATATGAGAACAATATAGCAATTTGGAAAGTACTATTAATCCGAAGACAGCAAAAGACTTGAAAAAGAACATTCGACAACACAATACATTATGGTTTTCAAACTATTGGATTCAATACATATGATTTTCTTCTACGAAGACGAAGACATAGAATAAATTATATGGGCACAACACTCTGTAACTTGCATTTTACTTCAAACAGGGTTTCACTTATGTAATATGGAATGAGGAAATGCTTCAAGTTTGACCCCTGGTTATTTTTCTTCTTTTTTCTCCAGTTATGATTCAATATCATACTGAATCCAATAGTTTGAAGACCATGAAGTATTGTGTTGAATGTTCTTTTTAAAGTCTTTTACTGTTTTTGGATTATAGTACTTTCCAAATTGCTATACTGTTTTCTATTTTGCATAGCCTACTTCATATATGAGGTGACAAAGGAAAATTAAGGAATTTGAAAAATAGTTGGAGATTTAAAAAATACTAACAGGTGACGGCAATCAACAACACAGGGAATTTTTTAAAAAAGCCAGGCTGAGCAGCTCAGACGGTAGAGCACTGGCCTTCCGAACCCAACTTGGCAGGTTCGATCCTGGCTCAAGCCGGTGGTATTTGAAGCTGCTCATATATGTCAGCGTTGTGTTGGCAGATTTATTGGCACATTAAAGTACTCCTGCGGGACAAAATTCCAGCACCTTGGCTTCTCTGAACACCGTAAATGAAAGTAGTTATTGGGACGTAAAAACTAATAACATTTTAAAAAGTCTGCGAGTATGGTATTAACTTATAAAATGTAAACTGATCTAGCACTGGGGTTACACTTTTGACATCAATACATTCCACCCTTTTCAGTTACGATTTTAAGTTATGAAAAGTATACAGATAAGGAACATTTCAAAATTAAATTAAAAGAATCTATGCCTTTACATTGTGCAACACCTCCAATATCTCTACATAGGAAGGAAAACGTACTCAATGGCAGCAACAATTATTCAATTAATTATCAAATGCATAAAGAAAATATTACAGTGGTTTGGCATCAATCGGGCACAACCTCTCAACCGAAAGTTATTCCACTCTACTACGTATCCCTCTTCACTTACTTAAATTTTCCAAGCGGCACAAGAAAGCGATAACGTTCACATATTAAAAATAAAATATATTCACTCGATCTCTACTGACTCACGCCATGCGATTTGACAACTCATGTAAACAGAGCTGAATGATATAAATTAAGAAGGTTCATGCGCAAGGCATACTGAGAACATAGAACTGCAAACCATTAGGATCAATTGCTTCTTCGTAGGTGGGCGGTGCTCCTCGGTCCGAACTGATGTGAGAAAGAGATTCTCCAGGAATGTTGTGGTACGAGGGGGGTGGAGTGTTGTCTTCCGACTGGACCTGCGATTGACACTGTAGAATAGGTTGTGATACAGCCCCCGGACTCTGACAGTAGAAATCCTGTCGTAGAACAACACAGAAATAATTTACAAACCTCAACAAAACAAACGGTGCATATAACATTGTAACCTCACTTAAAAAAAAAAAAAAACCACGTTCCTTCGTCACAGCACAATGCAGTGTAAGAAAATAGTTCCTAAGCACAGGAAAAATGTATTATATTTATAGAAACGATACACTTAGTGTGTACAAGATAAGTATGCATATGCCCACCTGTTGGTGGTACAAGCTCTCATACGAAGTTTCCCCCGTCGCCATGTTTTCATCTCGTAAACATTTGCTGCCAATCACGCAGAATCAAGGAGAATCAACGGACACAAGGAACAGATACACTACTACCGTTGCCTACGAGATAAAAAAAAAGGCCGGGAAATACAGCACACTAGACTCGTCCTCGAGATACTTCCGACAAGCGCCGCTAGAATTCTCTATACTGAGCTGTCACGCCCCCTCGTTGCAACATGTTCCAGTACGAAAACATATAAATATTAACTAAAACTAGCAATTTCACAAGACAACAAACAGATGTGAGATAAAAAATAGAATGAGAGCAATTGTATGACTTACTTTCTACAACGTATTTCTTACACTTTGCTTAAACGTAATAATTCACGAAATAAGCAGAGAAGTATAATAGCGACTTTGTCACTCCTTCCCGTTTTCTCTAATTCTGCCCCAGTGTATCCGATAAAGTGATCAAAATTGCGGTCATAGATAACTTTGGGTTTAATCAACATCTTATAAATTATCAGCTATCCTACCTTATCCTCAACCCAACTGATGTCTCGACATTCGTACAGAAGCCGCAGTTTGGAGAGCGATATTATGCCCGTTTCGCCGTTAGAAAATCCTATATAATTTTTCAGCATCTTCTGATGTGGTACAGTTAGGCAGTGCAAAGATCTTAAAACTGTAGCCGGTAGGTGCTTTCCTATGCCAGAGGACGTAAATTTCTAGCGTCACTTCTCCGTAGTTCACTCTTCCTTCCCGCAAGATTCAGTTTGTTCCAACAGGAATAAAGCTCCTAAATGATTTCAATTTGGTTTACATTTTGGTCAAGTTCAGATACCTTAAATCAATTTTCTGATTTCATTACCGTATCCTACTTCTCAGAATAAAGACTGTTTTCCGTAATCTGGTAGTTGAAATCTCATCAATATATTGATCTAACATAGATACTCGTAGCCTTTCTTTGACATAGAAAGGAGACTTGTAGGTACTTCTTCTTTGTTTGTGGGTGACGTACATCAGTTATATGCTGAAGATATGTTATGTTTATCGTTATCTGAATCAGAAATTTTACTAAATTTTGCCGGCAATACGTAATTTCTTGTAGTTTGAGCCTTCCTGAGTTTGACATTTTTCTGTTGTGAACAGCATATACACTAAAAACAGAAGTAACTTCGCTGGGGAGAATTCGCTTGATTGATATGCTTACACTGAAATCTGATGTATTAAAATGTAAGCTACATACTCGTGCCTCGAAATAGCTTGCCTGCATTTCTCTCTTAAACCGCACTCCGAAGGAAAATTATGGAACGTCACATTTTCTTGCTTTTTTTTTAGCGGTATCCGAAGACCAAAGAGGTACACAACAGTGCACCATGTTCTTCAACATCACGAACACTGACCGACAGAAACAATACGCACAATAAACTGCATAAAATCAACACAACATCACATATACTCCATACATCACAATGTTAAAGTCCGCCAACAGCAGAACAGAATCCTGACACATAGCGGCCAAATCGTGAACACGGTCGAGCAGTCTTTTCAGCGGCAAATTAGTAGCTATGTCCCGGCCTTGTATATCCCGTAGGCAACGCTACTACCTTCTATCTTCTCTTCTGCTGCTGCTTCTACTCCTCTCTTTTTTTGTCCTTCTTTTCTTCAGCTTCGCACTTTTCTGGACTCCGCGCAGCACTACGTCCAGTCAATATCAAAGAGAAAGTGTCACTGTATCACATAGATATAGAGATTTAGAATGGCAATGAGCAGCAGGATTCTGAAGCCGGAAGCGTGCGGCCGCAGCCATCTTACATCAATAAAATACCTTGATGTATTCATTAAAAATAATAACCGAGACGGGATTATTGGACAGAAGGTAATTCAAACAATTCAAAGAACTTAGATATAATGGGAATAATACTGATTAATTATAACTATAAGGTACTTTATTCTGCTGTTAAGAAAAAGAAACACTGGTATATATGCTTAAAAATAGTCACCTGTTTTAGTCCAATCTATGGTCAAATCTGATTCCATTCAAGTCTCTTAGGGCCGACTGCATAAACCGTTTGATCTTAGATCAGAGACGAAATTGGTCTCAATTCACGCAAAACTCGGACATTTGTATTTTAAAAACGTTAAACTGAGATCAATTCGCACTGAACTATGGTCAACTTTGACTGGAGAAATTTCCCCGAACAAACTCTTTGATCTTAGTTCAAGGAGCGGTTTTCTACTTGAGATACAAGAACAGCTGATTGTTAATTACCTGTGTTGTTACGATAAATTGTTAAAAAATACACCGAAGTCTAACCTCATATAATGCTAGCTATAGTTGTTGTCCGTATATAGCCAATATTACGCTTCTTTTACTGCAATGTAATGTAATAATTCTATAACATAACCTCGATATATTACTTACGTTATTTTCTTATCTCTTTCGTATTTTACAGATGTCTGACTACTCTGATTCCTCAGATATATGTTCTGATGATGAAACTGATTAATTTCGTAGGGCATCCCATGTGTTCAGTGAAAGAGAAAATCCAATGAGAGAATTGAGTGGTAAGAAGTTTAAACTGAGTGATCGCTTAGGAAAAGATACCGTGGAACACCTAGAAGTCAGGTTGCGTGATATTCTAGTTAAACCTACCAAGAGAAATAAACCCTTGTCTCCAATTCACATGTTATTACTAACATTGAGATTCTTTGCCACGAGAAGTTTTCAGTTAGTCGTTGGTGATTTACTGCATGTAGAAGCAACGACAGTCTGCAGAGCCATTCATCGTGTATCTAATCTTATTGCTGCACTGAAACACGAGTTTATAAAAATGCCTTCCGAACAAATTGACGCGAGGAAGATCATGTGTTTTTTTTTTCGATGTACAACAATTCTGTGGTGTACTAGGCGCAATAGATTGTACCCCATACATATAATATCTCCTGCGGGTGATAACGCAGAAGTTTATAGGAATCTTCATGGGTGGTTTTCGTTAAATGTTCAAGTTATTTGTGATGCTCGGCTCAGGTTACTAAAAATCGTAGCAAGATGGCTAGGATCTGCTCACGACAGCAGTATTTTCATTAATTTAAGAGTGCATGCTCAGTTCGAAACAGGAGACATTTCAGAAGGCATAGACAATGGCTATCAGTGTTGTCGTTATCTGCTGACTCCAGTTCTTCATCCGAAACAGCTGCAGAGCGAGCTTATAATCAAGCCCATTAAGCGACCAGGTCAGCAATAGAGAGAGCATTTGGGATTGTGTAAAGAAGGTTCTCTTGTCTCAGTATGGGGCTAAGAGTGAAGTTACCTTTTTTACAATTGGCTTTTCGTCGCACCGACACAGATAGGTCTTATGCCGACGATGGGATAGGAAAGGCCTAAGAGTGGGAAGGAAGCAGCCGTGGCCTTAATTAAGGTACAGCTAGAGTATTTATTGCTAATTTTAGCATATGACATGGGTCCAATATTTGCATGAACATTACAATCAGTTGATGGGTGTGAAATGAGACTACATTGTCAAACTTCATTCATTACACGTGAATGACATCTTAACGTTAGCCAATTCAATATCAAAACAGCAATTTCATTTTTATAACAGAAGAAACGAATGTGTCCCTTGCTGGTCAGACCTTGAGTTCAAGTGTTGCAGATGCACTTGTATTTCTTGAGGGGCATAAGAATCCTGATTTTCAAGGTTCAGCTGCAATGGTTTCTTCCATAAGGAAAATAGATAGGTTGTTGGACATTCATAATTCTCGAAATGTCTTCGGCCAAGGATTCAAATAACCTCTGAGGTTAGAAAATGTGAACTTTTATCAAAATTATTTTGATGAAATGGAAATTTTCTTAAATTCAATGACTATTGGTGAGGTTCCTATATTGTTACACCCCCGCAAAACATTTGCATTGGGTTCCTGTTGTGTGTTAAAGGTATAGGCATGCCGGTACCAGAACGTCTTTTCCGAGAGAGTGACACATTCAAATATTCTTTGATATACATGGTATCACAAGATTATACTGAACTGTTTTTTTCCTGTATTCGAGCTAGAGGTGGTTGGAATAATAATCCAAACTGGTGCTAAAAACAGTATAACAGCTCGTTCAAATTCCAATGTGATTAATTTAGAATCAAACTCTGAATTCCCTGTTGCGCAGTTCGGGTCTTATAAGGTGCAGTCGGGATCAAATAATGATAGCTATTTGGATTCAGAATGTTTAGTTTATTGTAATGCACTGGACACAGCAGAACTGAGTGATTGTGTAAACGACATTGTTTATTGTATAGCAGGCTTTGTTGTTAAAAATGTTGAAGACCATACAGTGTTGTGAATGTGCTGCAATGTAGACAGTGTTTATTTACCTGACCACAGATCATACTTATTGCAAAACTCCTACATCAGATCCAACTGCTTTCACATAGCAAGTTTCCAGAGGTAGTCTTAAATTTGATTCAGAAGCAGTGTTTCAAACCGTTCAGTATTCAGAGAATTGCTTCCGGTCTCTTATGAGGTTTCCGGATTGGAGCAAGCCACATATGCATGCTCACTTTGTTTATTCTGTGTGCTGCTATTTTACTTATCCAAGTATTTTTCGAATTAACCACACAATTAATTCTGTTATTGATGTTAAAGGTTTACATGAGACCAAGGTATTGAAAGACATTGTCTCTATGTATACTTCAATTAGATTAAAAGCACAGTTAAGAGCAGTAACAAAGAGTACTACAAATGGTACTGTATGACAAAAGGTGACAGAGCTCATATTATTTTCCAATGTGTAGTTTACAGCAGAATAATGTATGCAACAAATGTAATATGTACTTTCTCTTCCTGAAATTCTAAATATTTGTCAAATGTTTTCAGATTTGCTACAGCATTATACAGTAGGTATGGCATGAAATGTGGACTTGTATTCATCTTTTTTTCATTTTCCCCATGTCCAGCTCCTGCCAGGTCGAGATGTTGATGGTACTTCTCCGCCGTTGCTTCTCCTTCCACTAATTCTCTTCAGTAATTGTATCCCATTCCAGTATACATTTTATATATTTTTCATGACAGAATAATCCATCTTTATTTGGGCCTCCCTTTTGCCCTCTTTCCTTCTATCTTAGTCTCTAACACTTGTTTTGGTATCCTCCTCTCCTCCTCCAGCTGGGCTGAGTGGCTCAGACGGTTGAGGCCCTGACCTTCTCATCCCGAATTGGCAGTTTCGATCTTGGCTCGGACTGGTGATATTTGAGGGTGCACAAATAAGTCAGCCTTGTGTTGATAGATTTACTGGCACGTAAAATAACTTCTCTGGGACGAATATTCAGCATCTTGGCGTCTCTGGAAACCGTAAAAGTAGTTAGGGAAACTTAAAGCCAGTAACATTACTATTATTTCTGTCCTCCTCCATCCTCATAACATGTCTCTGTTCTTCTCCATCCCCTATTTTTCTACCCCTATTTCTTTTCTGACCTCAACATTTCTTACTCTGTCTCTCCTTGTCTTCCCTACCATACTCCTCAGGAACTTCATCTCCCCACCCTGAATTTTACTCTCATCTCTTGATGTCAGTGTCCAAGTCTCTGATGCATACATTAATATAGGGTTTTGGTACATCTTGAACATTATCTCTTTACATTACATAGGAATGTTTCACACCAGATTCTTTACATTCTGGTATAACGTATTTCCCACTTGAACTTCTCTGCTGATCTTTTTATCCAATCTTGCATCTTGTATTATTTCACTTCTCAAATATTTGAAGCATCAACAACCTCAAGGTTTAGTCCTCTGATACTAACAATTCCTTTTATTTCTCCTCTTCTCATCACCACTCTTTTGCTCTTGTATTATGCAATTTTCATTTTTATTGAACTTCTTCTGTTCATAAGTGGTTTGTTATTGGAAATTATAAATTTTCCAGCTAACTCATTCTTGGTTGCCAACGTCTGTGCCCAGTGTGCCAATTTGGGCTCATTAATTGGTAACTAGCACACCTACCAAAATGGATGGCTAGTGCATATATTGGATGCCATTGGTAGACCACTTTGAGCCAATGGCAGAGCAAATGCATTATGAGAGAATTTATCTCTTAAAAAAATTGATTCCTGCTAGGCCGTCAGATGATGTCAACCAAGGATGAATACTTTGAAAATTGATAAATTCCTATAATCGACCATTTGTATTGGAATTATGATACTGATGATGATGCTTGTTGTTTAAATGGGCATGACATTTAGGTCATTGGCCCCTTGGAATTATGAATTTACTTGGTGAGACCTAGTGTTTACATTGTACTATGGCATCTGGTATGGGCTAGAACAAATTTTACTTTCATTGATCTGTCTCAATCTCATCCTTGTCTTTGACAATATGAAAGTGACTGAGGTATGAGTAATGCTGGTAATGCCATTCCTTATGAAATCAGTCCCTGTTATGAATGGTGTGAAAATGTTACTCACATGTTCGGTTGCTTCATGCATTTCAGTGGGCTTGGCAGGCTAATATGTAATAGCAACTTCTGGCCTGGTGAGAAAACGAACAGGAAACTACCTCACTCCTCATTTCCGCAGTATACCTCTTCAGTGACGCCTGGGCCATCTATGACAGCTGATGGTGGAGCTATTCAGGATCGGACCAGCCTTTGAGCTGAATACTCAACATACTTACATGGTAATCAAAATCTGTATCATCTGATGGCCTAGCAGGCAATACTTTTTGTAAGAGAAACCAATTCTCTCATAGTACATTGGCACTTCCTGTAGCTCCAAGTAACCTAAGCAGTAGCCTCCACTACATGCACTAGCCATTCGTCTTGGTAAGTGAGCTAGTTACCAACTGGTGAGCCCAAATTAGCACACTAGGGGAAAACCCTGGCAACCAAGAATGAATTAGCTGGAAATGTATCATTTGCAGTAACTGACCACTTACATTTGAATTATGAATCTAATCATTCAGGACAAATGTTTCAGGTTCCCTATGAGAATCGAAATCGATATCATATGATGGCCTAGCAGGCATCAATTTTTGTAAAAGAGACAAATTTTTCACAGTGCATCGGCACTGCCAGTGGGTCAAAGTAGCCTACGGAGTGGCCTCCAATACATGTACTAGCCAAACATCTTGGTAGGTGTGCTAGTTACCAATTAATGAGCTCAAATTAGCACACTGAGGCGAAATGCTGGCAACCAAGAATGAGTTTGCTGGAAAATGAATAATTTTAGTTTCCCTATGAGAATCAAAATCTATACCATGTGATGGCCTAGCAGGCATCATTTTTTGTAAAAGTTAATTCTCTCATAGTGCAGTGGCTCAAAGTGACCTGCACAGTGGTCTCCACTACACGCACTAGCCAAGCGTCTTGGTACGTGTAAGAGTTACCAACTGATGAGTCCAAATTAGCATACTGGGCGAAACGCTGGCAACCAAGCATGAGTTAGCAGGGAAATTCATAATTTCCAATAACGAATACTGAACCCTTTAGGTCCATATTGAGGGATACCTACCTTCCTTACCTATCAGCAAAGTTCATGAGATCTGTCTCTTGGGTCGTATCGGGTTCTTCGTCACATGCTGAGGTAAAGGTAGGGTTCAGTAATTCTAATCTATCTACTGGAATGAAAGGTCTATTTAAAAGATTCCTATTTATTCAGGAAAATTATGAAGCAATCTGATATGTCAACGGTATCATAGAAGTCAACTGTGTCCACTGGACACCACAATCATTTTAACATAATGGTCAGAACACTGGTGTGAGACTTTAACGTAACTGCCTGATGGGCATTCTTACTAGAAACCATTGTCTTAATTATTAATCATTCTGGAAATCCTTAAATTCGGCTTCCATGTGAGGCCACATGTACCATCATAGTGATTCGTTATGGTCCAGCCCTCGTAACACGAACTCTGGACTCTGGGTATAATTAAGGCCGTCCAATTGGTGTGTGCCACACAGTGGTTCTACGGCATGGACTCTTAATTGAATCGATGTGACCTGCGTCTATGTCATGGACCGACATCTAATCTTCTAAGTTACTTTAAAGTCATTGTGGATGATGACCGCATGGAAATGATGCTACAATGGCATGTGGCCCTAATCTAAGTCACTGAGGTTGATGACCCCCTGACCATCCAAGTTTCTAGGCTGAAGGCTAAACACAATTAAGTTACATCGGTTGATGACCAAAGTTTCCACTTTACTATCCCAGCACATCCACTGCTCAATCAATCAAAGTTCAATAATTACAACAATAGCAATGCTCACAAACTTTGTGGCAGTAAAATCCATTTCCTTCAGATATGTTCCCTTAATCGTTACTTTATTTTTTAATATTCCCCAGAAAACAAACTAAAATTTCCAGAATGCATCTCCAAGTTATTCGCTTGATTAAAGTTATTTCAAAATGCGGTTTCACTGAATTTAATAATTAAATAAATTTAAATGATTTAACGAAATGTTAAAGAACAGTAAATTTTATCTCCGCGGACTCTGGTTTCTTCACAAATTCCTACGCAGCTGTGATGTAAATTCAATATTGCGATGTTTATCTGGCTGGAAAAGAATTGTTACATAATTCATGTCCAGTTATATATCTTGTCTCATGATTTCACACTTTAAAATCTAATCTAGTCCTAACCGTTATTAACACTTGGATATCCTATAATCTACGTACAAACCAAACAACTCGCCATATAATTACGATGTCATATCTCGTCATTACCATTTATGAATTTTGCACACCCCTCACAGACAAACCGATCATCACAACCATCGCTCTATATTTTGGACAACCCTGAATTTGGTTACTCTGTTCCTTATACTCGAAGTTCATGGTTTCAAATGTTCAATACGTCCCCAATTACAGTATTTCACAATACTCAGATCATTGCCGGCTATGAATTTCAACTAAATCCAGCATTTTAACGTTTTCCCTGGCCGAGAATACAGTACAATCTCAATTCCACGCCTGTCCCGTTATCACAGCTGAGGCCTCTCGCCCCCAAGTTCGCTTGGCAGTTACATGAAACACCTGGTTTATTCCAGCTGACTGGCTTCTCAAAATGCTCTCTTTGAACTCTGCCGACATAATTAAACAAATACGATATTCTAACCAACAAATGCACAGATTAAGCTTCAAGATGCCCACACTAATTATACGCGTCGCCAATTAATACCGCTATGGATTTCTATGAATTTCTTTCCATTCCCAACATTATAAAATATTCCTCGGGCTATCATGTCCCGGCTTCAATGACAGGACTCTAACCTGATTCACAAATCTCATATCAACAAAACTAACCTCTGTTTCCCAGCTCCACAATTATTCGACAAAGAACTGGAATAAAATCCTTACTAGAAATCTCGACGTCTAATATCGCACAATGCATTAATCATGAATAACTTCGCATAAAGGATATCGTATTTAATAACTTGACTTTTACGAGAAATGACTGAA
Source organism: Anabrus simplex (assembly GCF_040414725.1). Lineage (NCBI taxonomy): Eukaryota > Metazoa > Arthropoda > Insecta > Orthoptera > Tettigoniidae > Anabrus > Anabrus simplex. The sequence continues at coordinate 806,909,483 of NC_090266.1, forward strand.
ACATTCTACTAGATCTTTTTATTGTCAGTCAGACACAGTTCAAAATGGGCCTAGAAAAACGTTTCTCTCCGTGACCAAATTCATCACCCTAGGTTCTCACCCGACAGCGCGCTTCCACTCGATTGAAAATGAGTAACCATGGATTATTATTATTAACGTCAAATTGCAGACAGAAACATTTTACGTCGAATGAACATCTTAATTTGGCATCACAAAATATAGGCAGTACACTCACACGGATGACGATCTACATTGGACGTGATATCACTTCGAAACCCTATTCAATGACTCTTACAACATTATACGGCACTCGCAAGACTTCAAAAATTTATCCAAGTGGGAAATAAAACAAACGACTCTTTTAGTCGTACTCTCACATTTACAAAACTTGGTAGGGGTGACCACTGCGTCGTATATCCCCATTCAAATACACTTTTAGAGATCATGAGACAAGATATAAGAGGTAGTAAGATGGAAAGTCACCTACCTCATGTAGTCACGCCAGTGTTGGTCATAGGGCTCACCTGCGACCCTGACATTTTATTTAGCCATTTTTACATTCATGGCTTTACAAACCATTATGTTTCTTCAGGTTTCCTGGAATAAAGCATAAAAAAAAGAAAATACCCTTCACTTGTTTGCTGAGCGCACACGATGGACTATAATTATTCCCGCACACGAATTACTTAATCACATTAGAATTTATTCAGTACTTTGACCGTCCTATCTGGTACAATTATATCACTCAAGAAAACTATCTCCTCATGGAGACAAGACCTAGCCACACTGGCTGAAATCTGCAGTTGAACTCAGTCTACTTTCGTTGGTTTGATTTCGCAGAGCAGCTCAACAACTTTTCGTCCGCTTTGTATCACAAATGCCGGAGAAGGAGACTTCGTCATGGCGTCCCTTCATATTTATAGCATATCTCCCTTTGCCGCCAAGAAAATTTCTATAAATTTTCTGACTTACCTAAACTGTAATTTCAAGAGTTTTGAAAGTGACTACATGCTTGCTACATTTCTGGCGGTAGTGTTCATGGATATTTAAAATTTTTACGGGTTCGATTTGTGAGATGATTGACCCCCTTTGATAGGCACTATATTTTTTGACTTGGCTTGGATCACGCCATGTACACGCGCTTTGAAATAGTTCACAAAAATGACTTGAGATTCTTCCGCCATCGACACGTGTGGCTGACGTCACGTACCCCAGAGCGTGGGACCGAAGGTAATCACCCCCTCGTCACGTGTCAAATCCATGCTATCAAGAATCCAACTTTTAGTTTAATTGTTACATTATGCATAATGTTCTTAGGGCACAAAGGTCATGGGTTCAATACTTTATATTAGAATTATGAATTAAATCTCCCCCATGGCACTACAGCCCTTGAAGGGCCTTGGCCTACCAAGCAACCGCTGCTCAGCCCGAAGGCCTGCAGATTTCGAGGTGTCGTGTGTTCAACACGACGAAACCTCTCGGACGTTCTTCTTGTCTTTCTAGACCGGAATGAATTTAATCATTCAGGACAAATATTTCAGGTTCCCTATGGAAATCAAAATCCGTGTCAAATGACGGCTTAGCGGGCATCAATTTTTGTAAAGAGACAAATTTTGTCATAGTGTATTGGCACTAAGAGTAGCTCAATGTGGCCTACACTGTGGTCTCCACTACATGCACTAGCCATGCGTCTTGATAAGTGTGCTAGTTACCTAAATAATGAGCCCAAATTAGCACATTGGGGCGACACGCTCTCAACCAAGAATGAATTAGCTGGAAAATTCATAATTTCCAATAACAGAACATTTATATTGAAATTATAAATTTAATCATTCAGGACAAATATTTCAAGTTCCCTATGGGAATCAAAATCCATACCGTATGATGGCTTAACAGGCATCATTTTTTGTAAAAGAGACAAATTCTCTAATAGTGCATTGGCACTACTAGTGGCCTGTGCAGTGGTCTCAACTACATGCACTAGCCATGCATCTTGGTTGGTAGGTGTGCTAGTTACCAACTGATAAGCCCAAATGGGCACACTGAGGCAAAACGCTAGCAAACAAGAATGAGTTAGCTGGGAAATTAAAAATTATCAATAAAGGATTATTTATATTAAAATTAAGAATTTAGTCATTCAGGACAAATATTTCAGGTTCCCAACGGGAATCAATATTAATATCATATGATGGCCTAGTAGGCATCAGTTTTCGTAAAAGAGACAACATTTCTCATAGTGCATGGGCACTGCCAGTGGCTCAAAGTGGCCTACGCAGTGACCACCAATACATGAACTAGCCATATGTCTTGGTAGGTGTGCTAGTTAGCAACTGATGAGCCCATATAGGCACACTGAGGCAAAACGCTGGCAACCTAGAATGAGTTCACTGGAAATGCATAATTTATAATCATGGACCATTTATATAGGAATTATGAATTTAGGCCACACTTTTGGGATAAATATTTCAAGTTCCCTATGGGAACCATTGTTTGTATCATCTATTGGCCTAGCAAGCATCAATTTTTGTAAAAGAGACCAAGTCTCTCATAGTGCATTAGCACTGCCTGTGACTCCAATTAGCTTACGCAGAGGCCTCCACTACCCATCCCACTCTCTACGCAGTGGTCTCCACTACATGCATTAGCCATGCGTCCTGTTAGGTGTGCTAGTTACCAACTAATGAGCCCAAGTTAGCACATTGGGGCGAAACGCTGGCAACCAAGAATGAGTTCCCCGTTACGGTTCCTAAAACACTACAATGACCACCTCAACATTGAATATGAATTAGCACTCCCGTTTAGTCTCACTTAGCAAGCATTGGAACCCATAATGTGTTCCCGCCATAGAGACAAATCCATCTTCTTGTAAAACGTGACATTCTGTACATATGGATACAGTCCTAAAAATTGCATTATATGTAGTTAAAATAGATTAATGTTTTTTTCGCCAATTTCTTTACTCAGACATTACATTCTTAGCATATAGTTGATTTAATTTCGGTTTTTATACATTTCAACAATCTTTACATATACTGAACATTACGTGGCAGAAAGCTGGCTAAGTCTATTCATTTAGTCAGCAAAAATAGCTAAGCTACTATTGGTTATGTTGTCAATAACTCAAAATTAGAACCCACAGTCTGTTCCAGCTCTAGAACCGATGAGCCTATTGCTAAAATGTGGCAACCTGTACATATGTATATTGTATATACTGTAGTTAAAAATGGTATTATATATAGATGGTATATTAGTGTTTTATTTAAGTACATTTTTCACACTCAATATTTTCTTAGCAGGTTGCGGACTTCATTCATTCCTTGCATAACTAATAACAGTAATTTCATATCTGTATATAATGGATTTATTTAAATACTCTCATTAATAATACTGCAGAAAATAACGAGGTTTCCTTGGTTATGCTGTTAAATAAATAAGTCTGTATTATCGTACTATTGTATTTTTGTTTATGATATGTGTAATAAAAAAAAATCGTCTCCTCAAATCTAAATGGTAGAAGACATACTTACATACTTACATACATACATACATACATACATACATACATACATACATACATACATACATACATACATACATACATACATACATTACATACATACGTTATCATTACAGACTTTTATGCCTTTCAGCGTTCAGTCTGCAAGCCTCTGTGAATTTACTAAACGACGCCACAATCCTCGATTTGCAACTAGTGTTGTGGCCTCATTTAGTTCTAAACCTCTTATCATTAAATCGTTAGAAACCGAGTCTAATAATCGTCGTCTTGGTCTACCTCTACTCCTCTTACCCTCCATAGCAGAGTCCATTATTCTCCTAGGTAACCTATCCTCCTCCATTCGCCTCACATGACCCCACCACCGAAGCCGGTTTATGCATACAGCTTCATCCATCAAGTTCATTCCTAAATTAGCCTTTATCTACTCATTCCAAGTACCCTCCTGCCATTGTTCCCACCTATTTGTACCAGCAATCATTCTTGCTACTTTCATGTCTGTTACTTCTGACTTATGAATAAGATATCCTGAGTCCACCCAGCTTTCGCTCCCGTAAAGCAAAGTTGGTCTGAAAACAGACCGATGTAAAGATAGTTTCGTCTGGGAGCTGACTTCCTTCTTACAGAATACTGTTGATCGCAGCTGCGAGCTCACTGCATTAGCTTTACGACACCTTGATTCAATCTCACTTATCCTGGGAGAAGACACAACCTAAATACTTGAAATTATAGACCTGTTCTAGCTTTGTATCACCAATCTGACATTCAATTCTGTTGAATTGCTTACCTACTGACATCAATTTAGTCTTCGAGAGGCTAATTTTCATACCATACTCATTGCACCTATTTTCAAGTTCCACGATATTAGACTGTAGGATTTCGGCACAATCTGCCATTAAGACCAAGTCGTCAGCATAGGCCAGACTGCTTACTAAATTCCCACCTAACTGAATCCCTCCCTGCCATTTTATACCTTTCAGCAGATGATCCATGAAAACTACAAACAGCAAAGGTGAAAGATTACAGCCTTGTCTAACCCCTGTGAGTACCCTGAACCAAGAACTGATTCTACCATCAATTCTCACTGAAGCCCAATTCTCAACATAAATGCCTTTGATTGCTTTTAATAATCTGCCTTTAATTCCATAGTCCCCCAGTATGACGAACACCTTTTCCCTCGGTACCCTGTCATATGCTTTCTCTAGATCTACGAAACATAAACACAACTGCATATTCCTCTCGTAGCATTTTTCAATTACCTGGCGCATACTGAAAATCTGATCCTGACAGCCTTTCTGTGGTCTGAAACCACACTGGTTTTCATCCAGCTTCCACTCAAAGACTGACCGCACCCTCCTTTCCAAGATGCCAGTGAATACTTTGCCTGGTATACTAATCAGTGAGATACCTCGATAGTTGTTGAAATCCTTCCTGTTCCCTTGCTTATAGATAGGTGCAATTACTGCTTTTGTCCAATCTGAAGGTACCTTACCAACACTCCATGCTAATTTTACTACTCTATGAAGCCATTTCATCCCTCCTTCCCACTATACTTCACCATTTCAGGTCTAATTTCATCTATTCCTGCTGCCTTATGACAATGGAGTTTATTTACCATCCTTTCCACTTCCTCAAGCATAATTTCACCAACATCATTTTCCTCCTCCCCATGAGCTTGGCTATTCGCAACACCACCAGGATGATTTCCTTTTACATTGAGAAGATGTTCAAAATATTCCCTCCACCTCTCCAGTGATTCCCTGGGATCTATTATGAGTTCACCTGAATTACTCAAAACACTGTTCATTTCCTTTTTCCCTCCCTTCCAAAGATTCTTTATCATTGTCCAGAAAGGTTTCCCTGCTGCTTGACCTAGCCTTTCCAGGTTGTTACCAAAATCTTCCCATGACTTCTTTTTGGATTCAACAACTATTTGTTTCGCTCTGTTTCTTTCATCTACATACAACTCCCTGTCTGCTTCGGCCCTTGTTTGGAGCCATTTCTGATAAGCCTTCTTTTTACGTTTACAAGCTGCTCTCACTTCATCATTCCACCAAGATGTTCGCCTTTTCCCATCTTTACACACAGTTGTTCCTAGGCATTCCCTTGCTGTTTCTACTACAGCATCCCTGTATGCCACCCATTCACTTTCTATATCCTGAACCTGCTTACTGTCTACTGTTCGAAACTTCTCACTAATCATATCCATGTACTTCTGTCTAATTTCCTCGTCCTGGAGATTTTCTACCCTTATTCGTTTGCAGACAGATTTCACTTCCTCTACCTTAGGCCTAGAGATACTTAGTTCACTACAGATCAGATAGTGGTCTGTATCATCGAAAAATCCCCGGAAAACTCGTAAATTCCTAACAGATTTTCTGAATTCGAAATCTGTTAGGATATAGTCTATTATGGATCTGGTACCCCTAGCCTCCCATGTGTAGTGGTGAATAGCCTTATGCTTGAAGAATGTATTCGTAACAGCTAAACCCATACTAGCACAGAAGTCCAGCAAACGCTTCCCATTCCCATTAGCTTCCATATCTTCCCCACATTTACTAATCACCCTTTCGTATCCTTCAGTTCTATTCCCAACTCTCGCATTGAAATCGCCCATTAGCACTATTCTATCCTTGCTGTTGACCCTGACCACGATGTCACTCAATGCTTCATAAAACTTGTCAACTTCATCCTCATCTGCACCCTCACATGGTGAATACACGGACACAATTCTAATCCTAATTCCTCCAAACGACAAATCTACCCACATCATTCGCTCATTTACGTGCCTAACAGAAACTATGTTCCGTGCAATGGTATTTCTGATAAGGAGCCCTACCCCAGACTCTGCCCTTCCCTTTCTAACACCCGTCCAGTGCACTTTATAATCTCCTATCTCTTCCTCGTTTTCTCCTCTTACCCGAATATCACTTACTCCTAGCACATCCAGATGCATCCTCTTTGCTGACTCAGCCAGTTCTACTTTCTTTCTTCCATAAGCCCCATTAATATTGATAGCTCCCCATCGAATTCCATTTCGTTCGCCAAGTTGTTTCCAAGGAGTCCCTCGCCTGTCAAATGGGAGTGGGACTCCGTTACTCCCATAGGTCCGAGGCTTGCTTAAAATGTTCTGAGCTCGGTTGATTCATGAAGCAGGATGCTACCCTACTTGCACATAGTCCAAGTGAGGATCTCTCCTCTAACGGGTTATGGACCACCGGTGGATTGTATAGTCCTAGCCGCCTGAACACAAGGAGGGCCAGGACTCAGAATATGCCCGAGATGCCCACTCCCATTCCATAGCAACTGATATCCCGATTCTCAGGACCACTCACTAGGCCACTCAGCCGTTGCCCATGATTCACGAACTAGGACGTGACTACAGTAACCCACAAACATGAACCTCATGGTAGAAGACAACAAAACTAATTCAGTAAAAGTAAAAATTAACAAACAAGAAGAGAGGAAAAGAAAGACTATCGTACAGAACAATGTGTATACCTCAAGACTTGCTAGCTAAGACGCCCACAATCCAATCTCCCACTCATATCACCTCTATTTACCCTCTCCCACATCTAACACATCACCTTTAACACCACACGACCTCTTGGCCAGAGAGTAGGTGTTCCGTACTAAGTTGTCCGTCTACTCATTTAGGGGAATGATAGCTTGAATAGATAGCCTCCAATACTTGCACTAGCCATGCATCTTGGTAGGTGTGCTAGTTACCAACTGATGAGCCCAAACTGACACACTGGGGTGAAATTATGGCAACCAAGAATGATTTTGTTAGAAGATTTATCATTTCCAATATCGGACCATTTATATTGGAAATATGAATTTACTCATTTAGGACATATATTTCAGGGAATCAAAATCTATACCTTCTCATCTGTTGTCATAAATACAGGCTGTTAGAGGTATGCGTGTAGATAATTCTTGTAGCAAAAGAGAACGTTGTGACGAACCACTATATATCAAACTTTTAGTAATCCTCGGAAGTTACTTTCGTGAGTTAAGGGATTCAATTTTTTTGAATATGTAGCATGCCTTGTTCTTGTGAATGAATAGCTTCCCTTCGATAGCAGGTTACTTACGCGCCAAACTGGTTTATATTTACGAGCAAATGTTATACAAAAAAAGTTGAACGCGACCGATACCATGCCACGAGATGTTACGTAACATTATTTCAAAACTGGTTTTATGTTTAAGTGCAATTGAACTGAAGGCTGCCCCTAGGGTATGCCATGTTACGTAACATTCTCGCCAGTCTGGTTTTTTTTTGGTTGTTAGTATTTTGTTTCCGTCTAAGGGACTTCAGACACACCTGGCCATCTGTTTTGGGCACTGGAGATGTATCGAATTTTCTGCCTTAATGATGGTTCTTTTGCTGTTACGTCCTTTATGGGATTGGGACATCTGTGGTCATAAGCCGCATGCTCTAGTGAGTATGGAAATGACCTGAAAACCTATGTCGGTGCCGGGACTTTACGAGCGTGTTATATAATTATTCGAGCTTGGGGTTGGGATAGGTGCTCCGGTACGTGAAATATAGTACGATCCCCGTTTTGCATTGTATAAATTTCAAGGAACAATGCAAAATCGTGTTGACTTGTACTTAAACAATGTTCCTTACGTAAAGGAAAGAATGCATGGGATAGGGTGTCCCAATTAGTAGTATCGGAATTGAATGATCGAAGCACGTCGAACGTTTTGGTTCAAACGAATAATGGACATGTTATAAAACTAAGTAAATTAAACGTACCTAAATTTCGTGCTTCCTAGTGGGCTGGTGGCCAACATTTTTGGAACTACTGTGAGATAAAAGAATGTTACGTTAACTCAGGCTCATCAGTGCTGTGACTAGGCTGAGTAGCTCAGACGGTTGAGGTATTGGCCTTCTGACTCCAATTTCGCAGGTTCGATCCTGGCCTTACTGGCATGTAAAAGAACTCCTGTGGGACTAAATTCCGGCACCTTGGCATCTCCTTAAACCGTAAGAAGTAGTCAGTGGAAAATAAAAACTATTATTTTCTTATATTATTATTATTATGCTCATTATTTGTATATTGGGTACAGAATGTTCCGAGCTAGTGGCTCAAGGAGGGACTGCCCTTTACAATCACAGCTTGGCAGCTTTTAGTTTCAGTTAGCAGATAAGGCATAGGCCTACATATATAACAAGGAATGTTTTACATATATTGATTTACATCATACTATCATTATTTTACATGGAAAAAAGAAGATATTCAAAAGAAACTAAACGTAGGTGGAAAAATAGGTACACAGTGGTTATCGATTTATTCTCCAAAATACTGTTAAAGGAAGTACCTGCGTACTTCTTTTTAAAACTGTACTACTTATTGACTTGTTTCATTTTTGGAGGTTGATTGTTAAAGGCTGTGCTTGCTGAATAAGAAATGCTTTTAAACCACATTTGGTAGTGTTTTTGGAATCCTTGTTCAAATGGTTTGCTGGTCTTATTTTTTGGATGTGAATATCTTTGCTGTATCGTAGTTCTGTATTAACAAAAATCATATTATTTTTATACCTGAACATAAATAAAGCTTGAGAGTATTTAATCTGGCATTGTACTGGTAATATGTTAATTTCCTGAAAAATATCCACAGATGGTTTTAGTAAATCATATCCGTACATTAATTTTTAAAACTCTCTTTTGGAGTATTTCTAGTTCCTTTACATCTTCCTGTGTACTATTTCCCCATATTATATTCATGCACATAAGGTATGAATGTATGAGGGAGGTATATATGTTTCTTAAGTTTTGGTTGTTTATTCTATAGTCCTTCAATCTTTTTAGTACTCCAATTACACTAATACTTTTTTATTTACATTTGAGATTTCTCATTCCAACTTAAGATATTGTCTAAAGCCAGAACTAAATATGAGAATTGCTTTACTCCTTCAATAGGCTCATTGCCAATTTTTACTACATTACAGGTATTGATCATTTGTGTTGGTTTATGTAATATCATGTATTTTGTTTTTGAGGTGCTTATTAATAAATTATTTTCGTTCAGCCATGATATTAGTATGTCCAGAGCTCTTTGCATATATTCCATACTCTTTTGTTCCCAACTGCTGTCATAAAATATAAATATATCATCTGCAAACAGGAATATCTTACCAGTAAACTCAAGATAACCTATATCATTAATAAATATTAGAAACAGCAACGGTCCCAGCACTGACCATTGAGGGACACCATGTTTAACATTGTAGATGGGCCCTTTAGTTTCATTGATATTAACATATTGCTTCCTATCAGTTAAGTAATGTTTAAACCACTCAAAGGCTATTCCTCTAATTCCTGCGTTTGCTAGTTTATTAAGTAGTAGGATATCGTTAACTGTGTCAAATGCCTTTCCAAGATCTCTGAGAAGTCCAGCTGCAATTTTATTATTATCTAATGCATTCTGTATAAGGGACACTATGTCAAAAGCAACTGAAAGTGTACCATGTTTGGGTAGGAAGCCATACTGAAATTTGAAGAAGAAATTTGTTTTATTAGGAAATTCAAAGGTTGTTTTTATTACTACATCAAGTAATTTGCTAGTGAAGATACTATACATAGTGGCTTGTAATTACTGGGGTCAGACTGTCTTGCTCTCTTAAAAACTGGTACAACTCTTGCAATTTACATTTATCTGGTATTACTCCTGTTTGCAATGACAAATTAACTACCTATCTCAGTGAGCAAGGGGCCAGATGATTTACACACCTCTTGAGGGGTATGTTATATATTCCGTCATCTGTGTAGTTATTCTTGTTAGCTAGTGCTTCTATGATCTGTGTAACTTCCTTAACATCTGTTGGCCTAAAGTATAGAGAGTTGCAGATCGTATGATTAGATAGCAGATATGGGTTACATGGACCAAGACCTTTAACCAAGTTTTCAACTACATTAACGGAAAATGTGTTAAAATATTTACAAATATCTTGACTAGAAGTGTGTTGAACATTTTCATACACAAGTTATATAACTTTTGGTTTACTATTAGTTCTACCAAGTATCTGTTTTACTGCCTTCCACATTTCTTTATTAGTATCCCCTTTTCTAATTACATGATTATAATATGACCTTTTAGCAATCTTTTCATTTTAATTACGTCCTTGCAGCATCTTTTATACTCTTCGATTGTTTCAGTTGAAGGGTTTTTAGCTTTAGTTTTTGCGTATTGGATATTTTTTAATTTTGTGGTACTCATGGCTTACGTGTATCTTTTCGTGGTGGTTTTTTGCCCAATATTTGAACTAGCTACTCTAAGTCCCTCACTAATAAAAGTACACATCTGGTCATATGCTCCGTTCCCGTCAGTAGATAGATTGGTACATGTATTTCTTGTGAAAAAGTCATTTAGCTTAGTGTAATATATTTTCATGTTTGTTTGTACATTTGCCTCACTACTGAATGAAGTACTCTCTTTAATTTGTGTTGTTACTTCTAGAAATAAAATATTATGATCACTAAGGTCACTTATTACATTATATAAATAGTAATCAGCAGTGGTAAAGTTTGAGTTACGTGATCTATTAAAGTTGAGGATGTGGGTGTTTTTCTTGTTGGTAGCCTTGTATTGCAGGGGTAAATATTGTAACAATTCAATAAAGATGTATAGTTCCAATAAATATTGCTATCTTTTAAAACATCTACGTTATCATTTCCTATAAGCAATAAGCTCGATTTTCGTGCATGGCACAAAACAAGTTCAAGGTCTATCATAAAGTTAGTAGTATTACTCTCCTTTGGGTTGTAATATGAAATAACGTTATATCTACGGTTTTTCCTAAATACTTCTATTTGAAGAATACTGTGATAACTGTTAATGATCTTAATGATTTTAGTTGTCCATTTTCTTGATACATACACTGACAGTCACCGTCTAATACCCTCTCTAGCTAGACCGTAAGTTTCAAAGCTAGGTATATTATAATAGGATGTTTCTTCACGTGATAGGCAATTTTCTCTTATAACTATAACGTCAAGTTCCGTAACCTCATCAATAATAAACATAATATCCTCAAACTTATTCCTAACACTTCGTGCATTGATCCAGGTACATTTAAATTTAGAATTTAGAGCTTGATTCCTAACTTGTAATTTATAGTTTTCTACAGTATCACACTGGATCTCAACAGAACTTATAATTTCCTTATTCCTATAAATGTCCTCTACCATTTAAAATCAGTGTAAATTCGTGTGAATAGAGTACATGCAATGTTTACTGTCCGTGTTTATTCTCGAGGTGTGCGATCTTTGCCTCGTTTCTGGTGAAAATGCTTGGTCCATCCTTAGCTTCGCTGACGTAAATCCTGCAGTCCCTTGTTCATGTTGCATATATTTCGCCAATCTGCTTCTGTAGCCTGAACCTTCTTGCAATGTTCTCATTCTTGGGCGGAAGATTGTCATTAATGAATACTTTGCGTGATGGGCAGTTCAGTCCAATATCCTGAGCGTTTAACACTCTTTTCTGTATTCTTGCATTCGCTATTTCGCCTTTCTTCCACCTGTTAGTGAATTTCACCACAATTTTTCCAATGTCCCCACCTCTTGACGGCAGACGATGAGCGACGTCAATCTCCTGAATACCCAAATCTACACCCAATGCCCCGGCTGTTTGTATTACCAAGTCAGACACATTTTCTTTTGCCATTTCTGGCATTCCACTGATTAGCAAATTGTTCCTGAGGGTGTTCTATTTAAGGTCTTCTGACCCCTCTAAAGCCTGTTTGGTATCATTGTTTACACTCACCAGATAATTTTCTAATTCAGATGTTCTTTTATTCAACACAGATGTGAGCGTTTTGAACTTCTCAAACTGGTCATTTATAAATTCTGTCGCTTCCTTAATAGCACTGAGTTCAACCATGAATAAAGTTTTCAATTCTGTAACAAATAATTGGATCTTCTCCGTAACTTCCTTAACTACGTCACATTCGCTTAGATTAGGTGGCGGGTCACAATCGTCACGTTTACATTTTCACACCTTTTCCGGATCACCTCTTACAGCCTCGTAAGACTTCTTTGACATTCGTGTGCATTCCTTGTGACGTCCATAATCCCCTTCACAATGAACGAATTCCTCACAATTTCTCACGTTTTTGTCGCACGGAGAACAAACATTACTAGCCGCCATTTCACAAGTGTGTTATTACGAAAGCTCTAATAAAACTGGTCAATTAATTCATCATTTTACCTATCAGCACTTCCTGTCCAATAATAAGCCTGCTATTACAAATACCCTGTGGCACAATTAATAATAATTCTATGTGCTTTACGTCCCACTAACTACTTTTATGGTTTTCAGAGACGCCGAGGAGCCGGATTTTACTCCCGCAAGCGTTCTTTTATGTGCCAGTAAATCTACCGATACCCACTGTGGATGGAGGACGCAGACGAATAATACACCCACGGTATTTCCTGCCTGTCGTATGAGGAGAATAAAACGGACCTCCAAGCGATGAAGGAACTGGAACCGTGAGATTACTTGTGATTAGTCCCACTAAGTGAGGAACACCATGGGTCTGCATTGCCTGTGAGTAGTGCCGTTATGTGATCAACAACATGTGCCTGTGTTACCTGTGAGTAGTGCCATTGTGTGTGACATACCATGGGTCTACGTTACCTGTGATTCTTACCACCATGCGAGGAACAACATGGTTCTGCTTTACCAGTGATTAGTACAATTATGTGGGGTCGGTGACCTAGATTTTGGAGCCATTTGGACAATAAACATCATCTTAGAATATGATGAATTTTGAAACGGATTCACTGATTGTTTTGGATTCATGGTCATTTCTTTCATCATTCGTTTCAGATATTAGTCAGTGGATACATTTTGAAGTTTTAATTCTCGTTTCATTTCGTTGTGCCACGTACCATTAGGGGCCGATAATCTGCCTGTTAGGCCCCTTTCAACAACAATCATATTCATCATCATCATAAAATCTACAGACAAGAGCCTGACGTACGGTATTTGAGCACATTCAAATACCACCGGACTGAGCCAGGATCGAACCTGCCAATTTGGGCTCAGCAGGCCCAGGTCTCAACGGTCTGAGCCACTCAGCCCCGCGTGGCACTTTCATAGTAGCTCTTTATCCTTCCACCAATCTTCAAATGCATTGATGCAACTACGTTCTTTGAAATTTCTAGAATGAATAAAAATTTCATTGAATCTACGGATAGCGTCTTTCAGTGTCCACCATTTTTTCGTTGACCTGAAAATATTGTGAAAATAGAATAGACAACTCGGTTTGTCTCTTGTCGGAAATTCAGCATAGACTGACACAATATTCGCACTGAAATGGTGCACCCACTGTCCATTAACCCATTAACTAATTCTCTACATTTTTGTCAGCTTGAATCACTGAGTGAGGTCACTGACGTCTTATAAATCACACATCATTGCACAACACTTGATTCGCATGTATGCGCTGGTAAGGTTATTCCGCGTCACATATTTTTTTAATTGTCGTAGCGCGTAGTAAATACTGAATTGCTATCGGACATAGTCTTGAAACTTGATAATTTTAAAACTAATTATCATTAGGCATTATTTAGGAATTCCGTTATAAGCACAGTTCCATTTCATGAAACGAATGTTGCCATACAAATCCGAATAACACAATAATTACATTTATAGAAGAAATGTTTGTACGAATACGAAATAGTACTCGGCGGCTACATGAGAAGGTACAAGAGTTGATACGTCGGTAAGGATGACGTGTATTTCTCATAGAATACCCTAGACCGGTTTTCGAGTACAGAAAGTGGTCTGGCACATGCTTCTACCACCCCTACTTGCCCAGCGGCTAGGGGAATTCACCGCGACATGTGCTAACCTTCAATAACAAACGGGTTCAACAACCCCTATATTCTGCTACTGTACTCTACAACACGAGGATAATATGATATAAGCGGCGTTTCCTTTACGGCCGTTCAAAACACATTAGGTCCTGAAATATTTGGCTAATTTATGGGGAAAATAATAGGACAAGGTAAAAGTAAATATAATATGTTCTGAGATGTATTGTTCTTTACCGATTAGCAAAATATCTGCACGTATACACGTAACACTCCGTATATCCCACATGTCCACAACTATGTAGGTACGTCTATCTGTTTTGCAATCCCTGACACTTACGGTATTGAAAATACGTTCCTCATATTTTTCTTTTAGGTATGATATTTGTATATTGGACAAGGACATTGGGCCACAAACATTGGGAGTGAAGCAACATTAAATACCGGTAGTAAGATTGCCAGACTGAGTGACCCACGCGGTTGAGGCGCTGGCCCTCTGACCCCTACTTGGCAGGTTCAATCCAGGCTCAGTCTGGTGGTATTTGAAAGTGCTAAAATACATCAGCCTCGTGTCGATAGATTTATTGACACGTGGAGGAACTCCTGCGGGGACTAAATTCTGGCACTTCGGCTTCTCCGAAAAGCGTAAAAGTAGTTAGTGTGACGTAAAGTCAATAACATTGTTATTAATACATATTAATATTTCCGGTATATGAAGATTAACAATTTCCCTCCTTTACCGGAAGATTTCAATTTAAATAACAATAGAACAAAAACCAAATTGTATAGTCATTACAAAAATTGTGCTGATGACATAAGGTTATAATAATGTTTTTGATTTTACAGGCCACTATTTACTTTTACGGTTTTAGGCGACGCCGTGTTACTGGATGTCCCACAGGAGTTCTTTAATGTGCCAGTAAATCTGCTGACACTAGGCTGACGTATTTCCACACCTTCAAATACCACCGGACGGCCAGGATCGAACCTGCCTAGTTGGGCCATTACATAAGGTTGGTTGCAAGAAGTTAATGCCGGTATACACCTAATGAATCTTAAGACAGCCTCAAAATAATTATTAGTACCCAAGAAAAGTGTAATATCACAAAGTTTATAATGCAAAGCTATTTTACGCTCTTTGAATGCGACTATTTACTACTGTTTACCTTCAAGTTACATTCACACGAGATTCAGTTTAAACGAACCACTTCGATATTAAATTATTTTCGTCAAACGTGTAATAATAAACATCAAGTAGTTTAACTTGAAAATAGCATATATATTATTTCAGTAGTATAGATCCCTTTTTCTGCGCCCTGGATTGAACCTGCCAAGTAGGGGTCAGAAGGCCAGCGCCTCAACCGCGTGAGTCACTCACTCAGGCAATCTTAATACCAGTATGTAATGTTGTTACCGATCGTGACGAATTAGCATTCAAAAGAAAGAAAATAAACATTGGCAGTGGCGAATTGCGTTCTAATTTTATAAATATCGATTTCTTTAAATAAAAAGTTTAAAAATTTTTACGATGTGTGCGATTTGCAAAGACTGTTGCTGTAGGAAGACACGTGTCATCATTGCTGTCCACTTCACACTTTGGCCACTGGGAGGCCTGTTTTATATTATTAAAATATGCTGTAATTGCGAGTTAAGAAAAGAACGATAGTAAAACCAAAAATTACTTCCGGAACATTCGTCAGTATAATAATGTACTTGCATTTGCTTCCGTTCAAGTGGATACCATAAATGTTAAAATGTCAAAGATTTCATTAAGTGGTAAGACTGTCTAATATTGTAATGATTTGTATATCCCTTAGTTTACCAGTAGTTCACCAGCGGGCTTCTCCACCACATACTTAATGAGAAATAGGAAGTACAACCATAAAGTAAACCATCCTTTATTAAACCTAATCAAAGGGGAAAAATGGAAGGGGTCCAACGCTTCGAAAAATGAAGGTACAGATACCGCCATAAGTATTCGTACACTTGTGCTGACGAGCGGTGTGTAGCATTGAGTCAGCAGCTATACGATACTTGTTGGGGCAAAAGTAATAGGACTGACGGTATTACAAAAAATTCCTTTATTTTTATACACCTAAGATTTGAATAAAACGTGTATACAATCTCTAGAATCTCTATTATTAAAGAAATAATGTCAAGGAACACAAAAAGCTATCGTGTCAAACGTATTCGTACACGTACTATGTTTGTTGTGAACGAACTGAATGCAGTCTCTCTCCAGGTTTTCAATACCCTGTCGGTTTTCCCTTCGCTTAAATGACAGCTCTAAGACGCCGTGACGTAGATTCGATGAGCTTTTGTTACGTTACTGGAAACAGGTGCCCATGTTTCCTGCAAAGCCGTTACCATGGTAGTCTTGCTCTTAATTTGCCTTTTCCATACCCTGATCTCCAAATTGCTCAGTTGGATTAATATCCAGGGATTGAGGAGGGGTATAAAGCTGTTTTAGAACATTATATTAGAACCACAGTCTTGTATTATGGGCGGTATTCTTGGGATCATTGTCTTGTTGGAATAGGATGTTATTTTGGAGGTACATTTATTCAGTAGTGGCAGCCAGATTTGTTTTCAAAATGTGAATATTCAGTTTTTGATCCATTATACCGTCTATTATATGAGGCTTCCCTACTCCGGCAGCACCCGTGCGTCCCTAAACCAGCACATTTCCACCTCCGTGTTTTACTTTCCGACACAGGTTTTTGGGCGCTAGCTCAGTATTTTTTTTCGCGATACCATTTTTCGTCCATCTGACCCAAATAAATTAAATTCACTTTTATCTGAGAACATAAATATATTTCATAGCACGGGTGGTGAGTCGACATACTGTTTTGCGAAAGCAAGGCGTTTCTTCCGATCCGCTTCAGAAACATAGAACTTCTTGCGACCATTGTACCCTTCGTGTTTGAAAGAACGGCGCACTGTGTTTACAGATAATGCAGTACCTTGGTTGGATATCAATGCATCTTTGGAGCACTTAATATTTTTGTCTTTCTTAATCAGACCCACCACCTTACGCTTGTCTCTGGCAGTCAGTTTGTTTGGAAGTCCACTTCCTGGCATGTTTTGCACAGAGTTAGTAGCACAATACCGATCTATTACAGACTGGACTGTCGATTGGGGTCACCGGACAAGCATTGATATCTCTCGTGAACATTTACACTGATTGTGGAGACTAATAACAAGCTTGCGCTCCGCTTATTGGTTTCTTTTCCCTTACGACTCATACTGACACCACATTTCAATCGCACATACAAACACAGCTGCAGTCAACCTCGCACTGAACAACTGCTTGTTCGGACGAGTTTTCGCCGTATGGGAACTGCGCTTACAACCCTGTTAACAGAATGCTTTAATGTCTGTGCGAATACTTATGGCACGATAGCTGTTTGTGTTTCTTGATATTATGTCCTTAATACTAGAGCATGTATACACATTTTGTTCAGTTCTTAGATCTATAAAAATAAAGGAATGCATCGTTTTGCAGTACCATCAGCCTATTACCCTAGCCCCAACAAGTATCGCATAGGAGCTGACTCAATGCTACACACCGATCGTCAGCACAGGTGTACGACTACTTATAGCATTAACTGTATTTGACAAAGGAAGACTAGGGCCACGAAGGGGGCGAAAATTAGACTCCATAGGACTTTATACGTAATACCGTCGGGGTCGTAAAAGAACAAGGGCTTACCAAGGGATGTTGGATAGGATAGATGAAAGTGAGGAGCCTGACACAATTGGAAGTAATGCAGGACTCAGCTAAGGGCGGTATGGTCTCCAACCCACGCTCCCAGGTTAAGAGCCCATTGGTCCCCTTTTGAAAGGACACGACACTTCGAAAAATGAAGGTATCGGCCAAAGAAAAACAAAGGCCACAAAGTTCGTGAACATGAAAAACTCACTAGGCTTCGACTGCTCTAATACTTTCGGGGTCGGAAAAAACAAGAGTTGACCAAGGAAGGTCGGATGGGATAGAAGGGTGAGGAGCCTGGCACCAGTAAGTTGGAGCAATGCCACGACACAGCTAAGGGCCCCGTGGTCGCCAACCCACGCTCCCAAGTTAAGAGTCCCTGCGGCCCCTTTTAGTCACCTCTTACCACAGGCATGGGATAGCGCTGATGTATTCTTCCACCCGCACAAAATGGTACAAAGCCGACATCTGTATTATGTTTATGTCAACAACATCTGAAAAGTGGTGATCATATATTGTAGGGCAACAGTCTTCAGTTGGCTTTGGGCAAGAATCAAATTCAAGGTAATACTCATCAGTATCATCATCATCATCATCATCATCATTAGAAGAAGAAGAAGGCCGAGCAAGTGGCTGTGCTGTTTGGATCACGTAACTACAACTTGCATTCGGAGGATAGTGGGTTCGAACTCAACTGTTGACAGCGCTGAAGATGGTTTTCCGAGGTTTTCCCATTGTTCACACCAGGCAAATGGGCTGTTCCTTAATTTCGGCCACAGTCGCTTTCTTCCCACTCCTAGCCTTTTCATATCTCATCGTAAACATAGGACCTCTCTGTGTCGGTGCGACGTAATGCAGATTGTCGCCTTATGTGAATGTTGGGGTACACTTATCACTCGAATCACATGTCTCACATTTATAGGAGTGGTGTAACTGTTGCGGTAAATACCTCCCATCCTGTTTGTACAGGCTTTCATAATCTTTACCCCCTGTGGATGGGGGTGTTAGAAAAACACCCACGCTATCCCCTGCCTGTCGTGAGGTTACTAAAATATGCCCCAGGGTCTCTTTAATTGGAAGCGCGGGTTGACGAAAAAGGGGCCCTTAGCTGAGTCGTGGCATTGCTTCAACTTACTTGTGCCAGGCTCCTCACTCTTCTACCCTATCCGACCTCCCTTTGTCAACTCTTGTTTTTCCAAGCCAGACAGTATTAGATCAGTCGAAGCCATTTAGCCGACGTGTGCCCCTAGAACACCTTAAAGCCTAAAATGGATTAGGAACATTTTTGGGATGGAATTCCACTTGATTTTTTCTATCCATCTACCCTCTTAACTGCGATTCATCAAAATTATATCAGAAGAAAATACATAATGGAACCCACAAGTACAACCTCGTTAATTATGATTGAATAATTTCATTTTAATAAATTGCTTACCTCGAACAAGATGGATTTATAAGAGGGGTGCCATTTATCACACCTGTGATTTTGTTCCATTTTCACTGAACTCACCATTGCTTATCACTGGAACGCGAAACACTCTAATCCCACCAGTTGACCTATTCTGACCAGGGGCGAAGCGTCAGGGGAGACAGGGTAGACAGCGTGTACCCTTAACATTTTGTGAACGAAATATTGTCTAGTCAATTCAATTATTTTTTAGAACATTAATTATTTCCACATACATGGCATTATTGTATTCTCCGCTTTACTTATTTTCGTCTCACTTCTGCAATGCTTGGGCTCTCGTCAGTAACACGAAGCACGTAGACGAAAGTAGACGCTGTCCATTCTGTGTATGTTCCCTTTGATTTTCAAAGCTTTCAGATAGAGACACACTAACGCTATCTGTACGAGCTGACTGTGGAACTAGGACTTTCCTACAGCGAGATTTCTCAGTCCAGTAGCCAGACTTACCAGCGTCTCTTCTTGCTCTCATTGGCTAGTATTTGGATCTCCGTTTATAAAGGTCTTCTTATTGGCTACCATCTCAGGCATGCTTTTAATGTAATTAATTCGAATTTACTTTATTATAAGACACGTCTAAAAATAAAATAATATTCGAATACGAAGTATAGCAAACATGTTCCTAATAAATGAATAACAGCATCAAAACCCTTCGAAGGAAATGCATCTTCTTGCCCGCCAATATTAGATACGTTATTATATCCCCAACAACTGTTAGATTACATTTTTAATAATGAACTCCAGTGTGCACACGGAAACAACAAAAATGCTTAATTTGATGCTGTAATCAATCAGTCAATCAATCACTACTGATCTGCATTTAGGGCAGTCGCCCAGGTGGCAGATTCCCTATCTGTTGTTTTCCTAGCCTTTTCTTAAATGATCGCAAAGAAATTGGAAAAATTTTTGAACATTTTCCTTGGTAAGTTATTCCAATCCCTAACTCCCCTTCCTATAAACACGAATATTTGCCCCAATTTGTCCTCTTGAATTACAACTTCATCTTCATATTGTGATCTTTCCTACTTTTAAAGACACCACTCAAACTTATTCGTCTACTGATGTCCTCCAACACCATCTCTCCACTGACAGCTCGGAACATACCACTTAATCAAGCAGCTCGTCTCCTTTCTGCCAGTTCTTCCCAGCCCAAACTTTGCAACATTTTTTTAACGCTACTCTTATTCCGTTAACGTCAGTTGCTAGTGAACGCGCTATGAGTCTCTTCAAACGAATTAAAACCTATTAAAGGAATTCGATGACCAACCAGAGACTGTTTAACTAGGGAACTCTAGCTATACAGAAGGAACTGCTGTGGCATATTAGCAAGACGCCTGACTTCAAGACGGGACTAATAGAATATAGTTGCTGAAATGAAGGACAGGCGGATTGAACTCATTTACAAAAGAATTGTTTAGGGTGACTTGTATGAAAATCTATTTATTTCTTATTTCTGTTATTAAATCTACACAACAATGAAATATATTGTTATTTTTGTTCTAAAAGTATGTTTTTAGTTGACAACTCCCACTGCACATAGCATTATAGGGTTTGTCTTAGTTTCAGTCATTAATATAATATTGAATTCAGATTTGTATGAGCCGAAAACAAAATTCCGTATATAATGTGATTAATATACAGTAGTCTAAATAGACAAAAATCTGTCTACCCAGTTACTTAGTTCACGCTTCGCCACTGATTCTGACACTTTTGTGTAGCTCAGTATACTATTTCCCTTAAAACGGAATTATATTTCACATTATTACATCGAGCTCGAACGTACCATAACGATGTTTAAGACTCAATATGGCCATCACCGCAGAGGATTGTGGTAGTGTGCCCCAATGTTCCTAGATAGACCTTGGCAAGCAAGTCTGCTACAACTTCCTGAGTAGTATAATTGGATGGTTCGGGCGCCGCCTCCTCCTCCGGACTCCCAGGGGCCCCTCCGCCTCCCGCGGGAAATTTGAATTTTGGCGGGAAATTTGAATTTTGCCGCGAGATTTGAATTTGTAAACAAAGCCACGTGCTTTTTGACAGCTGTCATCGACAACAACGCATCGCTAACCTCACTGCTGTCATCTCGACGGGCCTAAACCTCAGTGGTACCAACTTAACCTAACTAGCGCGAGATTTGAATTTGTAAACAAAGCCACGTGCTTTTTGACAGCCAAGTGCTTTTTGACAGACAACAACGCATCGCTAACCTCAGTGCTGCCATCTTGACGGGCCTAAACCTCAGTAGTACCAACTTAACCTAACTAGCGCGAGATTTGATTTGGTAAACAAATCCACGTGTTTTTGACAGCCACGTGCTATTTGACAGACAACAACGCATCGCTAACCTCAGTACTGCCATCTTGACAGGCCTAAACCTCAGTAGTACCAACTTAACCTAACTAGCGCGAGATTTGAATTTGTAAACAAAGCCACGTGCTTTTTGACAGCCACGTGCTTTTTGACAGACAACAACGCATCGCTAACCTCAGTGCTGCCATCTTGACGGGCCTAAACCTCAGTAGTACTAACTTAACCTAACTAGCGCGAGATTTGAATTGGTAAACAAATCCACGTGTTTTTGACAGCCACGTGCTATTTGACAGACAACAACGCATCGCTAACCTCAGTACTGCCATCTTGACAGGCCTAAACCTCAGTAGTACCAACTTAACCTAACTAGCGCGAGATTTGAATTTGTAAACAAATCCACGTGTTTTTTGACAGCCACGTGCTTTTTTGACCGCTGTCATCCGCCATCTTTAATCCAGAGAGCACCGTGCTGCCCTCTTTAACGCAGTAGCTGCAAATTCATCACCTGTCATCGGCAGTGCTGCCATCTTGGCGGGCCTAAAAATTAGTGCTACCAACTTAACCTCACTAGCGCGAGATAAACAAATCCACGTGCTTTTTGACAGCTGCCATCCGCCATCTTTAATCCATAGAGCACAGTGCTGCCCTCTTTAGCTACTTACCTTTGAAATGTGGTGGCGGATAATTTGAAAAATGCTTTTTTTGACAGCAGCAATCTTTGAGCACCGTGCTGCCCTCTTTAACTCGATACCTTTGAAATGTGGTGGCAGGCAATTCCACGTGACAGCAGCCGTCTTTGAGCACCGTGCTGCCCTCTTTGTGGTGGTGGCAAATTCCACGTGCTCTTGTTTGGAAACAAACTCACGTGCTTTTTTCTGACAGCTGTCATCCGCCATCTTGCATCACAAACCTCAGTGCTGCACTCTTTAGCTAGTTACCTTTGAAATGTGGTGGCGGCAATTTGAAAAATTCTATGTGCTCTTGTTTGGAAACAAAGCCACGTGCTTTTTGACAGCTGTCATCCACCATCTTTAATCAATAGAGCACTGTGCTGCTATCATGCGGGCAATTTCGTCAGCTGTCATCCGCCATCCTTAATCTACAGAGCACCGTGCTGCCCTCTTTATGACATGTAGTAGCGGGCAATTTGAAAAGTTCTGTTAGCTGTCATCCGCCATCTTTAATCAAGAGAGCACCGTGCTGCCATCTTTAGCTAGATACCTTTGAAATGTGGTGGCGACAATTTGAAAAATTCTATGTGCTCTTGTTTAGTAAACAAAGCCACGTGCTTTTTTGACAGCTGTCATCCACCATCTTTAATCAATAGAGCACTGTGCTGCTATCATGCGGGCAATTTCGTCAGCTGTCATCCACCATCTTTAATCCACAGAGCACCGTGCTGCCCTCTTTATGACATGTAGTAGCGGGCAATTTGAAAAGTTCTGTTAGCTGTCATCCGCCATCTTTAATCAAGAGAGCACCGTGCTGCCATCTTTAGCTAGATACCTTTGAAATGTGGTGGCGGCAAATTGAAAAATTCCACGTGCTCTTGTTTAGTAAACAAACTCACGCGCTTTTTTGTCAGCTGTCATCCGCTATCTTACATCGCAAACCTCAGTGCTACACTCTTTAGGTACATACCTTTGAAATATGGTGGCGGATAATTTAAAAAGAAAAATTCTACAGCAGCCATCTCTCGACGCTAATTGCACAAGATGGTGGCTATACATGACTCCATACAGGTGCTTATGCAAGATGGCCGCTATACATAGGTTCTTATGAGACGCCTTGGGATGCTTGCGCAAGATGACGGTTATACAATGCTCCTTATGAGACTCCCTAGGGATGCTTGCGCAAGATGGCGGTTGCTCTTATGAGGCGGCTTAAGGGTCCTTGCACAAGATGGCTAGAGACGCCCTAAGGATGCTTGCGCAAGATGGCGGACGCAAGATGGCGGCTATACACGACTCCTTATGAGACGCCTTAAGGGTGCTTGCGCAAGATGGCTGCTGCTCTTATGAAGAAAGCTAGCTTAGAGGCTAACAGGTCGTGCTAGTTCGATTCATTAAATTTGGGGCTTAAATGCAAAATGTTAAATATCTCGAAAACGGTGCATCGTAGAGCAAAACGGGTAAACTTTTTCTGCCCAACACCTCGGTTCGCAGTATGAGGAACATGATAGCATAAGAAAAACATAGTATAATGATGAGATCAACGGTTCGGTTCCTACTTAGGCCCTTTGGCATTCGCTCTGTTTTAGCTTGTATTGAAGCAAGTCTTCGTAACATGATCGGGTCTAGCTATGGAAGAGAGTATAACGTGCCGTGCAGGTCCGATTCATTAAATTTGGGGCTTAAATGCAAAATGTTAAATATCTCGAAAACGGTGCATCGTAGAGCAAAACGGATAAAATTTTTCCACCTGATACCTAGGTTTGCAGTATCAGGAACATGATAGCATAAGAAAAACATAGTCTAATGATGAGATCGACGGTTCGATCCCTACTTAGGCCCTTTGGCATTGGCAGCTATCTAATTCTACAAGATGACGGCTATACATAGCTTCTTATGAGACAGCTTAAGAGCGCTTGCACAAGATGGCTGCTGCTCTTATGAGACGCCCTAGGGGTGTTTGCGCAAGGTAGCAGCGACGAGACGGTGACTATACACAGCTCCTTATGATACGGCCTAGAGGTGCTCACACAAGATGGTGGCTGCTCTGATGAAGAAAGCTAGCTTTGCATCGTGCGGGTATCTTTACAGCACTAAACCTCATACCTTTGAAATGTGGTGGCGGGTAATTTGAAAAATTCTACGTGCTTTTCTCTTAACAGCAGCTACCTTTAAACAATAGCGGCTATACATAAGCTGTTAAGGCCTCCTCTTATGTCAAGGCATAGCTCTATCGAACAAGTTTAAACCTGCATCGCGATAGCTAGAGTAAGCACGTGCTGCAGTGATGACATTATGCATGTTTAGACTTGCAAATCACTAAAGAAACATAACAAGACTAGAATCGCACACTGCACTCTATGCCGTTAACTTTATCATGTGATCGGAACATTGATTGAAGTGTTTAGAACACTAAATAAGTAGAACCGAACACTGTACCCGATACAACATGTGTTTAGAACACGTCAGGGGATACCTTTGTTCTAAGAAGATTAGGTTACCGCACATTCCTTGTAGGGCTAATAGGCTAAAGGGCTAATGGGCAAAAGGGCAAATGGGCTAATGGGCTAAAGGGCTAATGGGCTAAAGGGCTAAAGGGCTAAAGGGCTAGGGTGCCTCTCCTCTCTTTATCCGGGCTTGAGACCGGCTCTACAAGTAGAGGCGGAGTTAACACCCTAAGGAAGGAAGAATGTTGGGAAATAATCTATACGAATATAGCTACTCGATCGACTATATACTACAGATGGATGATTTTTTTTTTGCTAGGGGCTTTACGTCGCACCGACACAGATAGGTCTTATGGCGACGATGGGATAGGAAAGGCCTAGGAGTTGGAAGGAAGCGGCCGTGGCCTTAATTAAGGTACAGCCCCAGCATTTGCCTGGTATGAAAATGGGAAACCACGGAAAACCATTTTCAGGGCTGCCGATAGTGGGATTCGAACCTACTATCTCCCGGATGCAAGCTCACAGCCGCGCGCCTCTACGCGCACGGCCAACTCGCCCGGTGATGGATGATTTAGGTGAGGGTAAGCGCTTACTTAATAATACCTATACGACTTAATTCATGCTCTATTTCAAAAATATCTTCTTTGTACTGTGTGTAACCAGCATCATGATAGGCTCTTAGCAGTTGTAAACGTTTTACGAGTACGTTGGGTTCTTTACAGAATCTTATATCTACATAGGGTAACAGAGGCTTGTTGTGAACTTTGAGTCTATATGCAGACAGTTGATGTGTAGGGACTTGTTTTGATGTAATACGTGCTTCAGCAATAGCGTTTCTAGGTACAAACTTAACTTGTTTCGATAGCGATGAAGCGTTGAAATTTCCTTCTTGTTTACCTTGCATCTCTTCTTGAGATGTTTGCACTGCGATAGAACGTGTAGTAGGCTTAGGAAATGAAGTAAAATCATCAAGCTGTAATGGCAATGAAACATTAAGATTTTCTTCTTTTTCTTCTACTTTCCCTTTACTACTGTTTCGATCAACATCATTATCCTTATTATCATAATCATGATCTTGCCTCTCTTTATCTTGAAGTTTGTGCTTAGTAACAGAACTTGCAGCAGGTCTAGACAACAAGGGAGAATTAAAAATCTCTCGCAGAGGTGTGCTTTTTAAACATAAATCAGTGTTCGCTGGAATATGGTTGAGCTCTTTGTATTTTGTTCCCGATGAAGCTACATTACACGCGGCTTCATGACGTTGAGCGTTGTATGCGTTCTTGAACTCTCTTCTACAATGTTTGCATTGAAAAATTGTCCTACATGATATCTCATGACGTCTCCTGTGATAGCTTCGGGATAAAGCTTTTCCACACTCTTCGCAAATATACCTAGAAATAGGTTTTTCCATGACGGACATTTATCTTCTGCTAACAGATTCTTCTTTAAATCTACTTGACATTTGTCTTCTTAGAACAAAGGTATCCCCTGACATGTTCTAAACACATGTTGTATCGAGTACAGAGTACAGTGTTCGGTTCTACTTATTTAGTGTTCTAAACACTTCAATCAATGTTCCGATCACATGATAAAGTTAACGGCATAGAGTGCAGTGTTCGATTCTAGTCTTGTTATGTTTCTTTAGTGATTTGCAAGTCTAAACATGCATAATGTCATCACTGCAGCACGTGCTTACTCTAGCTATCCC
The DNA here is from genome assembly GCF_040414725.1 of Anabrus simplex. Lineage (NCBI taxonomy): Eukaryota > Metazoa > Arthropoda > Insecta > Orthoptera > Tettigoniidae > Anabrus > Anabrus simplex. The sequence continues at coordinate 806,936,138 of NC_090266.1, forward strand.
GATGCAGGTTTAAACTTGTTCGATAGAGCTATGCCTTGACATAAGAGGAGGCCTTAACCGCTTATGTATAGCCGCTATTGTTTAAAGGTAGCTGCTGTTAAGAGAAAAGCACGTAGAATTTTTCAAATTACCCGCCACCACATTTCAAAAGTATGAGGTTTAGTGCTGTAAAGATACCTGCACGATGCAAAGCTAGCTTTCTTCATCAGAGCAGCCACCATCTTGTGTGAGCACCTCTAGGCCGTATCATAAGGAGCTGTGTATAGTCACCGTCTTTTCGCTGCTACCTTGCGCAAACACCCCTAGGGCGTCTCATAAGAGCAGCAGCCATCTTGTGCAAGCGCTCTTAAGCTGTCTCATAAGAAGCTATGTATAGCCGTCATCTTGTAGAATTAGATAGCTGCCAATGCCAAAGGGCCTAAGTAGGGATCGAACCGTCGATCTCATCATTAGACTATGTTTTTCTTATGCTATCATGTTCCTGATACTGCAAACCTAGGTATCAGGTGGAAAAATTTTATCCGTTTTGCTCTACGATGCACCGTTTTCGAGATATTTAACATTTTGCATTTAAGCCCCAAATTTAATGAATCGAAACTGCACGGCACGTTATACTCTCTTCCATAGCTAGACCTGATCATGTTACGAAGACTTGCTTCAATACAAGCTAAAACAGAGCGAATGCCAAAAAGCCTAAGTAGGAACCGAACCGTTGATCTCATCATTATACTATGTTTTTCTTATGCTATCATGTTCCTCATACTGCGAACCGAGGTATTGGGCAGAAAAAGTTTACCCGTTTTGCTCTACGATGCACCGTTTTCGAGATATTTAACATTTTGCATTTAAGCCCCAAATTTAATGAATCGAACTAGCACGACCTGTTAGCCTCTAAGCTAGCTTTCTTCATAAGAGCAGCAGCCATCTTGCGCAAGCACCCTTAAGGCGTCTCATAAGGAGTCGTGTATAGCCGCCATCTTGCGTCCGCCATCTTTCGCAAGCATCCTTAGGGAGTCTCTAGCCATCTTGTGCAAGGACCCTTAAGCCGCCTCATAAGAGCAACCGCCATCTTGCGCAAGCATCCCTAGGGAGTCTCATAAGGAGCATTGTATAACCGTCATCTTGCGCAAGCATCCCAAGGCGTCTCATAAGAACCTATGTATAGCGGCCATCTTGCATAAGCACCTTTATGGAGTCATGTATAGCCACCATCTTGTGCAATTAGCGTCGAGAGATGGCTGCTGTAGAATTTTTCTTTTTAAATTATCCGCCACCATATTTCAAAGGTATGTACCTAAAGAGTGTAGCACTGAGGTTTGCGATGTAAGATGGCGGATGACAGCTGACAAAAAAGCGCGTGAGTTTGTTTACTAAACAAGAGCACGTGGAATTTTTCAATTTGCCGCCACCACATTTCAAAGGTATCTAGCTAAAGATGGCAGCACGGTGCTCTCTTGATTAAAGATGGCGGATGAAAGCTAACAGAACTTTTCAAATTGCCCGCTACTACATGTCATAAAGAGGGCAGCACGGTGCTCTGTGGATTAAAGATGGCGGATGACAGCTGACGAAATTGCCCGAATGATAGCAGCACAGTGCTCTATTGATTAAAGATGGTGGATGACAGCTGTCAAAAAAAGCACGTGGCTTTGTTTACTAAACAAGAGCACATAGAATTTTTCAAATTGTCGCCACCACATTTCAAAGGTATTTAGCTAAATATGGCAGCACGGTGCTCTCTTGATTAAAGATGGCGGATGACAGCTAACAGAACTTTTCAAATTGCCCGCTACTACATGTCATAAAGAGGGCAGCACGGTGCTCTGTAGGTTAAAGATGGCGGATGACAGCTGACGAAATTGCCCGCATGATAGCAGCACAGTGCTCTATTGATTAAAGATGGTGGATGACAGCTGTCAAAAAGCACGTGGCTTTGTTTCCAAACAAGAGCACATAGAATTTTTCAAATTGCCGCCACCACATTTCAAAGGTAACTAGCTAACGAGTGCAGCACTGAGGTTTGTGATGCAAGATGGCGGATGACAGCTGTCAGAAAAAAGCACGTGTGTTTGTTTCCAAACAAGAGCACGTGGAATTTGCCACCACCACAAAGAGGGCAGCACGGTGCTCAATGATGGCTGCTGTCACACGGAATTGCCTGCCACCACATTTCAAAGGTATCGAGTTAAAGAGGGCAGCACGGTGCTCAAAGATTGCTGCTGTCAAAAAAAGCATTTTTCAAATTATCCGCCACCACATTTCAAAGGTAAGTAGCTAAAGAGGGCAGCACTGTGCCCTATGGATTAAAGATGGCGGATGGCAGCTGTCAAAAAAGCACGTGGATTTGTTTATCTCGCGCTAGTGAGGTTAAGTTGGTAGCACTAATTTTTAGGCCCGCCAAGATGGCAGCACTGCCGATGACAGGTGATGAATTTGCAGCTACTGCGTTAAAGAGGGCAGCACGGTGCTCTCTGGATTAAAGATGGCGGATGACAGCTGTCAAAAAAGCACGTGGCTGTCAAAAAACACGTGGGTTGTTTACAAATTCAAATCTCGCGCTAGTTAGGTTAAGTTGGTACTACTGAGGTTTAGGCCTGTCAAGATGGCAGTACTGAGGTTAGCGATGCGTTGTTGTCTGTCAAAAAGCACGTGGCTGTCAAAAAGCACGTGGCTTTGTTTACAAATTCAAATCTCGCGCTAGTTAGGTTAAGTTGGTACCACTGAGGTTTAGGCCCGTTTAGATAACAGCAGTGAGGTTAGCGATGCGTTGTTGTCGATGACAGCTGTCAAAAAAGCACGTGGCTTTGTTTACAAATTCAAATGTCGCGGCAAAATTCAAATTTCCCGCGGGAGGCGGAGGGGCCCCTGGGAGCCCGGAGGAGAATGCGGCTTCCGAGCCATCCAATTATACTACTTTCCTGAATGGTTCCAAGGCGAGACGACATAGTTTAAGTTGGTTTAAGCGCCCTCCGTACAGTTTCGTCCAATTATAGAGCGTTACTTTGAGAGATTTAAAGGAATAAATAAACTGCATAAATTGTGCCATCTGTGTGAGCGGCATATAATTGATAAACTGTAGAAAAAATTCGAAGTATGCATCGTATTTCAAAAACATATTTTTAAATTAATAAGCATACTGTTTTAGGTGATTAGCACAGTTATGTTGCCTGTGTTTGTAACATAATCCAGCATGTATAGTAGTAGCACAGTAGGTCGATTTACTTTTCGTGTAGGTTCCCTTTGAAAAGAGAGAAAATAATGAAATAGTGATAAATAGTGTCCTGCCACATGACAGGCTCACACGATTGAGCGCTGACATTCTGAGCCCAAGATGAGTCTAATGTTATTTGAAGGTGCTCACATACGTCAGCACTGCGTCTATAGATTCACCGGCACGTAAAATAAATCAATTTTTGATTTCCGTTACACCGACACAGATAGGTCTTACAGCGACGATGGGATAGAAAAGGTCTAGGAGTGGGAAGGAAGCGGCCATGGCCTTAATTATGGTAGTCCGAACATTTCCCTGGTGGAAAAATGGGAAACCACGGAAAATCATTTTCAGGGCTTTCGAAGTGGGGTTCGAACCCATTATCTCCCGGATGCAAGCTCACAGCAGAGCGCACCTAACCGCACGGCCAACTCGGCCGGTAATTTAAAAAATCCTGCTGGAGAATATTCCGGCATTTCTGCGTCACCGAAAAGCCGTAAATATAGTTGGAACGACAAAAGAAAGCGTTAACATAATTTACTATTACATTTCATCCTACAAGCTCAATTTTCCGGCTTCACGGCTATTTGAAGATAAATGTAGAGTAGACAATGATGATATAAGACGCTCCCTATCCAGCGCTATACCTAAAATGTTTTGTATTTTCTAGTTACTTCCTCATCTCTAACAGCGGTACGGAGTATTACGATGACATTTTTTTTTTTTTTGCTAGGGGCTTTACGTCGCACCGACACAGATAGGTCTTATGGCGACGACGATGACATTCAGCCCTCCACCAACACTACCACAGTACGAGTTGGGTACGTGGTTCGAGACGTGTAGCTGATAGCCTGCCTGCCTTCAGGAGGTAGCGGGTTCGAAACTTACTGTCGACAGCCCTCATAGATGGTTTTCCTTGGATTATCATTTAAACATCACTCAAATTCTGGGGCTGCGATAACTCACTGCCACTTCCTTCAAAGTCCCAGCCTTCTACCGTCCCATCGTAGGCATAAGACGTGTCGGAATCTGTGCAACATAACACAAATAGAAAAAATGGGCTGTGCCAGATTCTCCTCGCCATTCATATTATTATAAAATATAAGATTTGAAACTATTAACGTGATGAGGACTGTCCTGTATTTTAAATAATTAATCCATTTAAAGAGTTGATCCTACACTATTATTATTATTATTATTATTATTATTATTATTATTATTATTATTATTATTATTATTATTATTATGGGATATATTTTAGAGTATTCTTTGCTTCAAACCATTACCTCAATGGTTCTTTAAAATTTTCCTCTTTACTTCTGCCATCGTTACTTATTTTACAACCCAGTTAACAATATTCATCTACTTCCTCCAAGACTCCATTTCCTATTGTAATATTTCGTTCGACTACACTCCATTTATTTTGTTTTGGACTAATTAATTTTCATCTTGTACTCCTTCCCCAGGACTCTGTCCATTCTTTCATTCATTCCTAATCTGTTTACCACCCAGGGTTGGTTTTCCCCTCGGACTCAGCGAGGGATCCCAATTCTACCGCCTCATGGCCAGTGTCCTGGAACGTCAGACATCGGGTCGGGGAATAAAACTGGGGAGGATGACCAGTGCCTCGAACAGGCGGCCTTTTCTGCTATGCTTGTGGGGGATCGGAAGAATGAAAGGGATAGACAAGGAAGAGGGAAGGAAACGGCCGTTGCCTTAAGTTAGGTACCATCCCGGCATTTGCCTGGAGGAGAAGTGGGAAACCACGGAAAACCACTTCCAGGAAGGCTGAGGTGGGACTCGAACCCACCTCTACTCAGCTCTCCTCCCGAGGCTGAGTGGACCCCATTCCAGCCCTCGTACCACTTTTCAAATTACGTGGCATAGCCGGGAATCGAACCGGTCTTCCAGGGGTGGCAGCTAGTGACGCTAACCACTACACCACAGAGGCGACTCTGCCTATAGCATTCAGAAATTTCTCCAGATCCTTTGCACATTCAGAAAAAATAATAACATCTTCGCCTTATCTCAGGGTTTTGACTTTCTATTCTTGGATTGTGATTCCTTTTCCAAATTTCTTTTTGTTGTCCTTTACCGCCCGTTCTATACCTGGTGAGTCCGCTTCGCCTGACGTTTCTGATTTTAGACATCACAACGAACGTCAATGAGGTGATGGTCGATATTCCTTTGCGGAATATCAAGCCTCAGTCGCCTTTAAAGCACTTACTGCCTCATCACTGCACGACTTTTGCAAAAACATGTGTGCGACCGGTATTTACACAACACATCAATCTTTTTTTTTTTTTGCTAGGGGCTTTACGTCGCACCGACACAGATAGGTCTTATGGCGACGATGGGATAGGAAAGGCCTAGGAGTTGGAAGGAAGCGGCCGTGGCCTTAATTAAGGTACAGCCCCAGCATTTGCCTGGTGTGAAAATGGGAAACCACGGAAAACCATCTTCAGGGCTGCCGATAGTGGGATTCGAACCTACTATCTCCCGGATGCAAGCTCACAGCCGCGCGCCTCTACGCGCACGGCCAACTCGCCCGGTACACATCAATCTGTCATACGGTTATGTAAAATGCACGTGCCAATTATAAGAATCAATCAATCAATCAATCAATCAATCAATCAATCAATCAATCACTACTGATCTGCATTTAGGGCAGTCTCCCAGGTGGCAGATTCCCTATCAGTTGTTTTCCTAGCCTTTTCTTAAATGATTGCAAAGACATTGGAAATTTATTGGTAAGTTATTCCAATCCCTAACTCCCAGGGGCGTATTCTCCTTGAATGCAAGGCATTCACTGCATGCGTTATGATAACACAAAGAACTGTCTGATGTACGATTTTAGGTTGTTTTAAGTCAAATATTAACGATTTCATCTCTCAGAAGTTCAAAAGGTCCGCGCAACTGTACTAGTTCCGTTGCTTGACTACGTGTGGTGCTGGTGTAGTCTCGCCGTCTACTCCTCTCTAGGAAGAAAGAGACAGCATGGCGGAGTTAACGATGCAGCGCATTCAATCTTAAAATTGCATTCGGTGGCAGACGTAGTTCTGAAACCCTCCGAACGATGTCGCTGCAATTGAAACTTGGTCAGAATTTGTCACCCCATACCCGTGCTACCCTCTGCCATCTGTTAGCAACTTGGAGAAAGTCGACATGTTTACAGCGAACGGGACCCACAGATTATCCCCCAGCGAGAACCCAACGTGACGAAACTGACCAATGCCACTGAGGTGACTTTCCTCCAGTGCTTGTTGTGGCTAACTAGTGAGTTAATTCATTGTGTGTTTTGCTGATTAGTGAGTTCATTCTGTGTGTGCTGTTCCTGTGCTATTCGTCGTTTTCGGTCTTTTTGTATATTTTGCGCTTATTGTGGTATTAACGATGGATGAGTCTAAAACGGATATAATTGTAAATCAGTTTACTGGCCGTTCGTTTGATGAAAAGATTCAAATAGTTCAAGCCGGGAGACCTCTACCTTCCCTCGTATATTTCTTCTTTACCGGGCGAGTTGGCCGTGCGTGTAGAGGCGCGCGGCTGTGAGCTTGCATCCGGGAGATAGTAGGTTCGAATCCCACTATCGGCAGCCCTGAAGATGGTTTTCCGTGGTTTCCCATTTTCACACCAGGCAAATGCTGGGGCTGTACCTTAATTAAGGCCACGGCCGCTTCCTTCCAACTCCTAGGCCTTTCCTATCCCATAGTCGCCATAAGACCTATCTGTGTCGGTGCGATGTAAAGCCCGTAGCAAAACAAAAAAATCTTCTTCTCCTTCTTCTTAATCTGCTTACCCTCCAGGGTTGGCTTTTCCCTCGGCTTTTCGGACTCAGCGAGGGATCCCACCTGTACCGCCTCAAGGGCAGTGTCCTGGAGCTTCAGACTCTGCGTCGGGGACAAAACTGGGGAGCGTGATCAGTACCCCGCCCAGGAGGCCTCACCTGCTATGCTGAACAGGGGCCTTGCGGGGGATGGGAATATTGGAAGGGATAGACAAGGAAGAGGGAAGGAAGCGGCCGTGGCCTGAAGTTAGGTACCATCCCGGCATTTGCCTGGAGAAGTGGGAAACCACGGAAAACCACTTCCAGAATGGCTGAGGTGGGAATCGAACCTACCTCTACTCAGTTGACCTCCCGAGGCTGAGTGAACCCCGTTCCAGCCCTCGTACCACTTTTCAAATTTCGTGGCAGAGCCGGGAATCGAACCCGGACCTCCGGGGGTGGCAGCTAATCACACTAACCACTACACCACAGAGGCGGACTCTCGTAAATTTAAAAATAGAAAACAAGAATTGTGTACGCACGTTCAATCCAGGAACTTACAGTAAAACTGTTTGGCTCGAGTTCACTTACATGTAATTAGGGTGAGTAGAATTGAAATTTACTTAATACATTGTGTTAACTGCATGGTTACTAGTTGCATGCCTCAGTGGAGATTCCAGTATACGCCACTGCTAACTCCCCTTCCTAAAAGCGAATATTTGCCCCAATTTGTCCTCTTGAATTACAACTTTATCTTCATATTGTGGTCATTCCTACTTTTAAAGACACCACTCAAACGTATTGGTCTACTGATATCATTCCACGCCAAATCTCCACTGACAAATCGGAACATATCACTTAGTCGAGCAGCTCGTCTCCTTTCTCCCACTCGATAGCTGCAGTCGCTTAAGTGCGGCCAGTATCCAGTATTCGGGAGATAGTAGGTTCGAGCCCCACTGTCGGCAGCCCTAAAATGGTTTCCGTGGTTTCCCATTTTCACGCCAGGCAAATGCTGGGGTTGTACCTTAATTAAGGCCACGGCCTCATCCCTCCCACTCCTAGCCATTCCCCTGTGCCACCGTCACCATAAGACCTATCTGTGGCGGTGCGACGTAAAGCAACAGCCTTTCTCCCAAGTCTTTCCAGCCCAAACTTTGCAAATTTTTGTAATACTACTGTTTCGTCAGAAATCACCCAGAACAAATCGAGCTGCTTTTCTTTGGATTCTTGCCAGTTCTTGAATCAAGTAATCCTGGTGAGGGTCCCATATACTAGAACTATACTCTATTTGGGGTCTTATCATGGACTTACATGCCTTCTCCTTTACATCCTTACTACAACCCCTAAATACTTTCATAACCATGTGCAGAGATCTGCACCCTTTATTTAAAATAATATTTATGTGATTACCCCAAAAAGATCTTTACTTATATTAAGACCTAGGTGCATAGAATGATCCCTAAATTAACTTTCACCATATCAACGCAGTAGATAAAACTGAGAGGACTTTTCCTATTCGTGAAACTCACAACCTGACTTACTTATTACTCTGTACAGAATAACATAATCTGCAAAAAGCATTATCTCTGATTCTACTACTTTACACATATCATTGATATATATAAGAAAACATAAAGGTCCAATAATACTGCCTTGAGTAATTCCCCTCTTAATTATTACAGGGACAGATAAATATGCACCTACTCTAATTCTCTGAGCTCTATCTTCTAGAAACATAGCAACCCATTCAGTCACTCCTTTGTCAAGTACAAATGCACTCAATTTTGCCAGTAGTATCCCATGATCCACCCTATCAAATGCCTTAGATAGATCAATCGCGATACAGTCCAATTGACCTCCTGAATCCAGGATATCCACTATATCTAGCTGGAATCCTACAACTTGAGCTTCAGTTGAATAACCTCTGCTGAACTCGAAATGCCTTCTATCTAACCAATTATTAATTTCGCAAACATGTCCAATATAATCAGAAAGAATGCATTCCCAAAGCTTACATGCAATATATGTGAAACCGACTGACCTGTAATTTTCAGCTTTACGTCTATCACCCTTTCCTTTATACACAGGGGCTACTAGAGCAACTCTCCATTCATTTGGTATAGCTCCTTCATGCATACAATAATCAAATAAGTCATTCAGATATCGTACTATATCCCAACCCATTGTCTTTAGTTTATCCCACGAAACCTTATCAATTCCAGCTGCTTTTCTAGTTTTCAGATTTTGTATATTACTGTAAATGACACTGTTGTTATACGTAAATTTTAATACTTCCTTAGTATTAGTCAATTCGTCTATCTGGACATTATCCTTGTAACCAACAATCTTTACATACTGCTGACCGAATACTTCTGAATTTTGAAGATCCTTGCATAGACACTTCCCTTTATCATTAATGATTCGTGGAATGTCTTTCTTGGAAACTGTTTCTGCTTTAAAGTACCTATATATACACCTCCATTCTTCACTAAAATTGCCAAAACTGCCAATTATCCTTTCCATCATGTTATCCTTAGCTGACTTCTTTGCTATATTCTATTTCCTGTTAAGTTCCTTCAATTACTCCTTACTTCCACAGCCATTTCCAACTCTATTCCTTTTCGACCTGCTCCTCCTTCTTAGTCTCTTTACCTCTCTGTTATAATACAGTGGATCTTTACCATTCCTAACCACCCTTAAATGTACGAACCTATTTTGACATTCCTCAACAATTGCTTTAAACCCATCCCAGAATTTGTTTACATCTTCATTTACCGTTTTCCACAGAACATAGTTACTTTTTAAAAACTCCCACATGCCTGTCTTATCAGCCATATTGTACTGCCTAATAGTCCTAATTTTAATATCTTCCTTTCTTTCACATTTTTAACTACCACAAAAACAGCTTCGTGATCACTAATAACATTTAATACTTCAGTTTATCTATAAAGCTGATCTGGTTTTACCAGAACCACATCCAGAACATTCTTCCCTCTAGTTAGTTCCATCACTTTCTGAATCAGATGCCCTGCCCATATTAACTTATTTGCCATTTTTTGGGCATGCTTCCTGTCATTCGCATTACCTTCCAAATTGGCATTTGGTAAATTGAGATCACCCGATACAATCATGATCCGTTCCTAATGATTCCCACATAGCTGATTATCGTAACAAAAATTCTGAATCAGCGTCTGCACTACCCTTTCCCGGTCTGTACACTTCAAAGATATCAAGTTGCCTATTATATTCAGAGATTATCCCTACACCTAGAATTTCATGTTTGCCATCTTTAACTTTTTCGTAGTTTACAAATTCTTTCGCCAGAATGAATACTCTACCTCCTGCCATTCCTATCCTATCTCTACGATACACACTCCAGTTCGGTGAGAAAATTTCTGCATCCATTATATCATTTCTCAATCATGATTCAATTCCTATTACAATATATGTTAAGTATTTATCTATTAAATTACTTAATTCTATCCCTTTTTTACAATACTTCTACAGTTCAGCACTGACATTTTTGTTATCCCTACTTGATTTACAGTTCCCTGTTCTCTTACCACCGCTCCCTAGGCCAGCCCGTTTCCCTGAATGTACCTTCCCATAACCCTTGTAAACAAATTTCCTAACTTATATGTACCACTGCGGTTTAAGTGAAGGCCATCTGAGACAGATCCCTATCTCCTACCCCCATTAGGATCTAGAAATCTCACTTCCAGTTTCCCACATACCCACTCCATAGTCTCATTTAAATCCCCAATCACCTTCCAGTCAGTATCCCTCCTACACAGTATTCCACTGATTACAATCTCCGCTTCTTTAAACGTCACCCGTGCTGCTTTCGATTGGTTATGAAATTGTCGCTAAAAGCGATGGCATACTGATCAGTGGCGGTGCGTGCTATATGTTCAGTGGTTCAGTGAACCCCCTAGAAATTAATAAGTCTATGTAAAATGGTATATTACAGCCTGTTCCTTTAATAAGCTCTGTATATCCACGCGCGTAGCGGTATTTTTGACATCAACACTCTGTTGCTCTTCGGAACCAGCGGAGAGGTTCAATTTCAGGACAGCGGTAGCGGGGCAGTGAGACGTAAGGAGGGTGCACAAGGCGAGGGGCTGTGAGGAGCAGGGAAAACATAGCCCAGGAATCGCTGGCGACTGGACCAGCGATAGACACGAGTTACATCGAGCAGTTCCGAAATTAGCCGAAGCACTGTTACAGCGCGCGGTTAAAGTTTGCCGTGTGCAGTAGACAGACCTTGCCGCATGTGGTAGGTTTTTGAGGGGTTTTAATTTGACGATTTTGCAGTTCTGATGTAATTAACCACAATGAGCCAGAATATTTTGGTAACTACGTTTTGTACAGAATCAACAGGCGTTCGTAGCCTGTCTTTTTGTAATTAATGTCGTTTCATTTGTAAGTGGTGATGGCCATTATTGTTTTTTTTTTTTTGCTAGTTGTTTTACGTCGCACCGACACAGATAGGTCTTACGGCGACGATGGGACAGGAAAGGTCTAGGAGTGGGAAGGAATCGGCCGTGGCCTTAATTAAGGTACAGCCCCAGCATTTGCCTGGTGTGAAAATGGGAAACCACGGAAAACCATCTTCAGGGCTGCCGATAGTGGGATTCGAACCTACTATCTCCCGGATGCAAGCTCACAGCCGCGTGCCTCTACGCGCACGGCCAACTCGCCCGGTCATTATTGTTTTAAGAGGAAATACAACTAGGCAACCATCTATATATAAAATAAAATAAGAGTTTTGTCTGTACATAGCTGAGAATTTAAAAAGAATTGTATGTCTGTGTAACGGTCGTGTCCACAGTAACGTGGAAATGCACTTTTTCGTTTTCCGTAATTTCTGTCTGTCTGTATGTATGTACACGCATCATGAGAAAATTTAATAAAAATCGGTATATAAAGGCTGAGAATAAGTCACTACAATCTAGGCCGTAAATAATTTTATTAACGCTGAGTGAAATGCCAGTTTAGGGGAAGGCCTAAAATTTAATTCTCAAATATGTATGCTATTAGCGGTCCTATCGATAATTACTACATGCCTAAAGTTATATAGAATTAAATTTCCGATCATTTATGCTTTATACATTCTTGCCGTATCGAATATGATAACAGAGATATTCGTTAATTTGTAATTTTGTTGCTAAGTCCATCTCATCACCGAGCCACAAGATAATGGATAAACAGAATTTAATGAAAATCGGTCTGTAGAGTCGGGGAATAAGAAACTACAGTTTAGGCTCTAAATAATTTTATTCCCCTGGACGAAATGGTAGTTCAGGGGAAGGCGCCTAAAATATAATTTTTGTATGTTCTTGGTCGTATCGAAAAGTACTACGTAAAAAGTTATAGAGAATACCATTTCCGATCATTTATGTTTTATTCAGTTTTACCGTACCGACGACGGTAATAGTAATACTTCAGACTGGAAGGAAACTAAATCTGGGGGCCTACAATATCGAAAGCTCATGAAATCGATCAACAATAACATTACATGGACCATTGTTTGTTGTGATGTTCTTTGTCGTTTATGCTGCCACTCATCTTCGATAGATGGGGCTACTGCTGCGTACCTAGTATGACAGCCTGTCTGAATATTGGCGGGAAGTAGCTAGGGAGTTGGATAACTTTCTTCTTTAGCATGCCATTCCTCTGGTTCATACATTTTCTGATACTGCTGGTACGTAACACACTGGTTCATCACAGTATTCCACCTATTCGACCCCTACTCTGAGGCGCTGATTGGAATGCTCAGTGTGCAAACTTAACAAAATAATAACAGAGTGGAAGCGTAGTACAGTTCGTTAAAAGTGAGAAAATGTGTGGTTTTTCATTTTTTTTTTTTTTGCTAGGGGCTTTACGTCGCTCCGACACAGATAGGTCTTATGGCGACGATGGGATAGGAAAGGCCTAGGAGTTGGAAGGAAGCGGCCGTGGCCTTAATTAAGGTACAGCCCCAGCATTTGCCTGGTGTGAAAATGGGAAACCACGGAAAACCATCTTCAGGGCTGCCGATAGTGGGATACGAACCTACTATCTCCCGGATGCAAGCTCACAGCCGCGCGGGTTTTTCATTTAATCGCAACATTCCTACTGACGCCATTATAATGATATGTGTTGATTTCAGTTGGGAAAACCACTCTTTCTGATGTTGTAAAAAGGCATATGGAGAGTGAGTGTCTGCCATTATAATGAAAATTCTACAACTTTATTGTAACTGATGGTAGGCAACAGGGCCTACCATTAACATGAAAATTCCCTAAACCAGTCTTCCATGAGAAAAGACGTATGGTAAATTCCCCGTCGCGTTTCTGGAGTAATGTTAAGAACTATGCAATTTAATACAATCTTACTCACAACGTGTACAGTACCTAATCAAGAATTCCGCAGCGAAGCACGGGTTAATCAGTTAGTCCTCTATATAACACTAATCATAAAGAAAAAATGGAAGGGATCCTACGCTTCGAAAATGAAGGTGTCGGCCAAAGAAAGCCAAAGGCCGCGAAGGGCGTGAAAATGAAAGACTCCCTAGGCCTCGAGTGCTCTAATACTTTCGGGGTCGGAAAAGAACAAGACTTGATCAAGAGAGGTCGGACAGGGTAGATGAAAGTAAGGATCCTGGTGCAAGTAAGTGGAAGCAATGCCAGGACCTTGCTAAGGGCCCCGTGGTCGCCAACCCACGCTCCCAAGTTGAGAGCCCCTGGAGCCTTTCATTAGCTATACGTGTTTTTATAAAAGTAAGCAGCAAAATACGTCAATACATAAACAACAGTTGTCTGCCTAAGACGTTCTTGAAGAAGTTATTTGTACACAAGCAACGTCTCCAAAATCAGAGGAAATTGGATCAGCTTTAAGTAATTGCACATCATATTCTCTGTCCTTCATCTTCATTATTTTGGTAACTTCTTCGAGTTGTAGCCATGTCCCTTCAAAGAAAAGTCGCGTTTCTAATCAAGCAATGTCACTACTTTACATCTATGTAATCATCAAGTAACAATAAATCTCAACACGTTATTTCCGACAGCAGTGAACCCCCAGACGCTTTATCCACGCGCCGCCACTGATACTGATAGAAAACGTGTGTGATTTTGTGAAGTGGCACTTAGTTTCAAACCAAGTAAGCTTTCAGATCAACTGGAGGCAACAGTCACCGTGGTGTATTGGACTAACCGCAGACGTGTAGACGCATGTTTCCTTGGTAGGTGGGTCGAATCCTGCGAGCGATAAGTATTTTTATTCACACTTTAAACTTTGAGGATGAATTAAGAGGCCGTTCGTGCCACATTCTACCAATAGCATGCATGTTTAATGTGTAGTGGTCTGTCACTTGGTGTAACCTAGCTGTCCTGGTCATTTCTTCGCTATGCATCCAACAGATGAGTATGTTGACATGCTCCTCATCTACGGTGAAGCAAGACAGAACGCACAGAAATCACAGCGTCTGTACCAGGAAAGATTTCCACACAGACAACAACCAAACACAAATACGTTTAGGATGGTGGAGCCACGTTTGAGTACAAATTATTCATTTTCCGAACAGGTCCTGTTAGAGTGGCAACAGTTACGTCCAGTGAAACTGCTGAGATGGTTTTGGACATTTTCTGAGAGGATCCTCACACGAGTGCCCGGGTAATTGCACAACAGGCCAACATCAGCCAGTTGTCTGTTGTAAAGATAGTGCATTTAAGTTTTCTTCGTCCGTATCACCCGCAACTACATCAAGAACTGCAGGGATGAGATTTCGAAACTCGTGTTGATTTCTGTGAGTGGATACTGATGCAAGTGGCAAATGATCCAGCGTTTGTTTCTCACATGTTATTTTCGGACGAGGTACGATTTCAAAATAATGGCTCTGTAAATCGTCATAATATGTGTACCGCGAGGATGCACCCGACCCGTTCATTCAAATGAAGCGCCTTGGATAACAACATCTTCAATATAAAATTTCAACATCTTGTCCAAGAAGTTTGGACTTTTCCTCATAGATGTCTCTACAGAAAACGTATGTTATGCCCTCTAGGGTGAAGAGGAACGATTAAGACTACAAAGTAATTTGTTATTTTAAGGTTTCCTTAAATGAGTTGATTTGTCTTTGTTTTTCAGTGTGTATCACAGTTTTCAACACTTCGGTCTCGTTCCGCGAACTTCAAAGTTGACCAATAGGAAATTTTGTATGTATATTTTCCCACCAATTATTTTCATCTTCTACTTATTTGATTATCCAAAAAAAATTGGTGGGGGTATGTCAGGCCTAAGCCGAAATCTCTCTAGAACCTTCCTCTCGGGTATACAATCTGGTACTTTTTCGAGATACTTTGTCTTCTTGATCGTCCAGCTTACTGAGTGTGTGCTAATAATGTAGTCGGAGGCGTCTCGCCCTTCATCGTGCTTTACTGCAGATTAAGGTAATAGCAGCTATTTAATATTTATGTGATAGCCTCTGAAAGCTAGTTTGAGGAGAAAATTTCCTTTCTTTAATAATGTAACCTCAAATTTCCAATATTCTAAAATGTAAATTTCTACTGTAAGTTTCAAACAAGCCGAAAAGCACTTAGCTTAAATTCGGAAATAGAGAGTGTGACACTCTCTCCAGTTCCCTATCAACTTGACTTCGAGGTGATTATGATTTTGTAATCGTTTTCAGCCTGTAACTCAAATTTTCTCCTTCTAGTCACCTCAGTAGAACAGGATCAGCCTCTGTAACGTCGGGCAATAAGCCCAATTAGGGTTTTAAACTTCTAAGTATGAATTTCAAGGAGTGCAAGTGCCTGCATCCGCATCATTTTGATTTTTGGTCCAATAACTTTAACCTGTCATTTTCCTTCCCACAAAGGCCCGGAAGAATGAGTATTCGAAAATCCTTTCATTTGTGTTAAGTGGGTAGACAGTTGAGTGATTAAGACAGTGGATTCTATTTGAATTGTAAAATGTAGGTTGTACCTCGAGAGGCCTGGAAAGTGTGAATTTTCATGAGCAAAGATGCTCGTGTTGTAAATGTGGATGGTTGCCTTGAGGAGGCAATAAGAGCATAAGGTTCGTAGCGCAGTCTCCTAGAGCATTGACGCTCTTTCTATTTTGTAGAGGTGTTAGTAAAACTCTGTAAATGAAAGTGGGAAACCTGTCTCCTTGATTCTTGAGTGGATGGAGCATTGGTGCTAGAGTAGCATTTGTAAAATTGGGACCTTCATTCTTAGATGATTAATTGACACATTTTTGATTTTCTGTTTTATCCTACTTTATACTTAAACTACTGTACCTGAAATTTTGTTCTATCGCTGAGCGACGTGCTTTGTTAAAATTTGACATTTGAAAGAAAAGCAGCCCAAATAACTCTAATTTTAAAGCTTTTAATTAATCTTTTGATTGTAGTAGATAGACCCATTCATGTCCGTACCTTCTTTCACCTATGTCCATCACGGAATCTCCGTAACAATATGCACTACAGGAGTGTTCAAATTTCCCATTGGGCACGGCAGGCAGCATTTCAGGCACGATGGGGAGTAAATGTCTGGTGTAGTATACTGCGTGATCACCTAATTGGACCATATTTCTTTGAGGATCATTTGACAGGAGCCCGGTACCTACAGTTTCTCCAAGACCAACTGCCATTGCTGCTAGAGGACGTGTCCCTGAGCGTGTAACCGTGTGGTATCAACACAACGGAGCTCCCCCTCACATGTCAGCAGATGTTCGCAATTACCTGAATGTTACACATCGAGGTCGATAGATATGAAGGGGAGGACCTGTCACCTGGCCTGCTAGATCGACCGATTTGACGCCACTGGACTTCATCCTATGGGGCTATTTGAAGGATGTAGTGTACGTTCAACAGCTGGAAAATCATGAAAGCCTTCGAAACCTTATTACGGAAGCCTGTGAATCCGTAACACACACAATGCTACAAAGAGCCCGAATGGCAGTTCAACGGCGTGCTGAAACGGACATTACTGCAGAAGGCCATATATTCGAACACTAACTGCACTAACAGTCTCCTGCTCAGTCAAATAGATTCAAACCCACAACCATTCTATCCTCCTCCAGCCCTGCTTATAAAACATCCACTTAAGCAGCCCTAATAGCCTAGAACAGTGCCAAAATAAATAAATAAATAAATAAATAAATAAATAAATAAATAAATAAATAAATAAATAAATAAATAACACACGACGTGAGGGCATTCGGATACATTGACTCTGTGGATGATTCTCGAAGTACAAAATGGGAATGAAATTTACAGACTCAAGTGGAATTCGAACCCACCTACCAAGCGCAGATATATTAACCTACGACACCACGGCGACTCCAGCGAGTAGGTTTCCAGAACGCATACTAAATCAATCAATCAATCAATCAATCAATCAATCAATCAATCAATCAATCAATCAATCAATCAATCAATCAATCAATCAATCAATCAATCAATCAATCAATCAATCAATCAATCAATCAATCAATCAATCAATCAATCAATCAATCAATCAATCAATCAATCAATCAATCACTACTGGTCTGCATTTAGGGCAGTCGCCCAGGCGGCAGATTCCCTATCTATTGTTTTCCTAGCCTTTTCTTAAATGATTGCAAAGACATTGGAAATTTATTGGTAGGTAATTCCAATCCCTAACTCCCCTTCCTCTAAGCGAACATTTGCCCCAATTTGTCCTCTTGAATTACAACTTTATCTTCATATTGTGATCTTTCCTACTTTTAAAGACACCACTCAAACGTATTGGTCTACTGATATCTTCCCACGCCATCTCTCCACAGACAGCTCGGAACATACCACTTAGTCGAACAGCTCGTCTCCTTTCTCCCAAGTCTTCCCAGCCCAAACTTCACAACTTTTTTGTAACGCTACACCTTTGTCGGAAATCGCCCAGAACAAATCGAGCTGCTTTTCTTTGGATCCTTGCCAGTTCTTGAATCAAGTAATCCTGGTGAGGGTCCCATATACTGCACCCGACAGGGGCATGATACGAGGACCCCTAGTCAATACTGGTCTTGGAAATTACAGATGAAATGATCTTTGAGGGAATAAAACCAAAATTAATTAATATCCAAATCATAAAAACAGATAAAATGAGTCTTTTAAATTTATTCTGCAGGATTTCATTAGTTGCGATCTATTGGGCAATATTGTCCTTTGTGTAGCTGGAACTCGCGACAGAAGCCAAGCCCTCCTAGACTCGGGAGGGGCTGCAATCGGGAATTCCCCATGACCCAACTCGAGAGAAGATATCCCTTCCTCACGATGAGGAGAATGAGGGGAAGCAAACTTTTTCGAAACGAAATATGGAAACCATCTTTAATTCAGACTAGTCAACTTAATTATCTACGATCTAAAAATTAATGAAATTTGAATTATGGAGTCGTCTCCCGATTTAAAAGGGATAAATGTCATTGGGACATGTATTTAGAGTATCTAATGTCCTCTTACTTGATAACCTTCACATGAAGAAAGAATACGGTGTTGTTTCTGTGTGGAAAAGTACCGGGGCCATCTGTTTATTTTCATGACACCTCCTCGACAAGGGAGTTCACCATCGAGTGGTAGGGGAAGCCGGACAGACTTTAATTAATTACAGAAGATCCTACGAAGAATAATCGTACGGATATGTCTCAATCACATCTGGTGAATACTGGTCACCTGATAGTTGTACTATTTGACCTCTAATGGGCCGTGGATAGGCCGTATGCAGATTAGGGGTGGGAGAAATGGTCTCCTTGTAAAAAGCACTTCCGAGCGCGAAGCGCGTCATTCGGGACTCGCAGCTTACCGTCGGCGGAGCTATGTTCAGTTAAGTTTTTATTGATCCTTTAAGTGACTTTAAACTTAATTTTCAAGTGAAATAGTGTACTGTGCTTAAATATTGCATGGATTTGATGGACGTAACACCAGTGATTAAACGTTAAGGATCAGTGGCGTGTCGCGAACACTCACTGCGATTCGTATTATTATTATTATTATTATTATTATTATTATTATTATTATTATTATTATTATTATTATTACGGCGCTACTGTGTCGAGTAGTAACAAAGGTACGCGGAATCCGATACTGAACTGCGGATTGCGAAGTTATATCCAAAATCGTGGCCGGATGTTCACACTGAATGCAACTAAACAGATTTTGAAATAAATAGTGACAAATTGTGTGCCTAGGAATACCACCAGCGGTTTCATCAACCAGGAGCTATGGACTTCCAGCCTGAAGAAAGAATTGTGCCACCAGTAATTGCTTTGGTGCCAATGGACCAGCACTAAACCAGCAATGGACTTCCTGAACTGACAACGGGTCATCAAGTGATGGAGATGAGTATTATTCATATTGTATGGCGTGATAGAGGGGACTGGAATTATTTATCATAA
The DNA here is from genome assembly GCF_040414725.1 of Anabrus simplex. NCBI lineage: Eukaryota > Metazoa > Arthropoda > Insecta > Orthoptera > Tettigoniidae > Anabrus > Anabrus simplex. The sequence continues at coordinate 806,955,508 of NC_090266.1, forward strand.
GCTGACGCTATCCTGTTAGGGATAACTTAATTGGAATGTTGTAGTGCCGAAATGGAGCACGTAGCTTTTATTTCTTATTTTATTTAATTAATAACGGGTCTGAGTGATTTAACTGTAAATAATGTTGATTATATTTTAATAGGTTTGCATGCGGTATAAGATTTACTCAGTTAGTTTATTTTGGGAGACTTGTGTTCAATTAAGACTACAGAAGACTAGTATTTTAGTATATTCAGGGTAATTTAAGCTAGGCTGTAGTTGATCCTGTATCAAAAAAATGCATTACTGATATATAATATAAGTATGTGACGTGAGACCCCAAAGGCACGAGAAATGAAGATGGAACTGATGCTCAGGCCTCCTTTTGAAATATTTAGATAAGGAGTGTTACAATTTAAGCTGGATTATTTGATCAGATTTATCATAATTTATTTACAGTTTAATTGAGTTAATTACCGTGTGAAAATGTAATTGGGTTGATCACTGTGTGAATATTTAATTAGAAGTTAATTACAGTATGACTTTTGATTGAGCTGATTAGCGTGTGAATATTTAATTCATTATTGTATTACCGTGTGAGGATTTAATGAGAAATTAATTATCTGTTAATCACGAATCATTCATTCATTCATTTATTTCAATTAATTCCAACGAGCCTGCAGGCTCATACATAGGAATTGTACAGGATATTACATACTGACGGGCACTTACACATCAAAGTATAGTTTGTTTATATAAGATTATTAGTAAATGGTTGAGCATATAAACACATACAATATATAAAATACATACATCATCAATATGAGGATTACAGAGAATTACTTCTGACTGTATTTACATTTACATAACAAGAAAGTTGCAAAGGTATAAGAATAGATTACAGAGTATTTTCATTTACATAACATAAGAGTTGCAGAAGTACAAGAATAGATTCCAGATTATTTACAATTACATAAGATAAAAGTTACAGACATACAGGAATTGATTACAGAGTATTTGCAGTACATATACATAACACAGAGTTGCAGAGGTACCAGAACAGATTACAGAGTATGGTGTTTACATTTATATAACATAAAAGTTGCAGAGGTACAAGAATGGTTCCGGACAGTTTGCAAGATTGTTTGGGAGAATGACTTAAATGACAACTGATATTTTGATTTAAAGAGCACTGTATCTTTCCCAAAAAATAATGCTTGACTCTTTGTTCGAATTTTGCCAAAGTTGGTGCTGTTTTTACCTCCACAGGGATGTTATTAAATAACTGAATCGCAGAGAACTTCAAGCTGTTTATACCATATTTATAAGAGCGAACATTGTATAAGGTAAAGTCATTCGCGTGCCTAGTACTATATGGATGGTTGTCAGAATTCAGAGTATATGCAGTGTTGTGGTGTATAAATTTATGTTTTATTTTATACATGAGTACAGCTGTATTGAATTCTGTACTCATGCTTAGGGGTGGTATTTTAGCACTTGGGTATAGATATTTTATTGGCGTTAGGTAGGGAAGATTAAGCATATTTCTAACAGCTCTATTTTGTACTACCATTAGCTCATTCAAGTCAGACTTCTTACAGCGCATCCAGATTACATTCAAATATTGTAGGTGACTGAATTAAAGAGTAGTAGGTCTGTTTTAGAAGATGTTGTGGGATAAGATAACTAAGTTTCTTTAAAATTCCTGCAACAGGTCTGATCTTTCTGGTAATGTATTCAACATGGTCTGTCCAGTTCAAGTTCCTATCAATAACCAATCCAAGATGTTTGACAGTACTAACTAGTTTTATTTCAGTATTCTGCATATATATTTTACTGTGTGGGATTTCATTCTGACCTTGTTTTGTCATAATAATTATAATTTCGTGTGGCTATTTCTAGCCGAGTGCAGCCCTTGTAAGGCAGACCCTTCGATGAGGGTGGGCGGCATCTGCCATGTGTAGGTTACTGCGTGTTATTGTAGTGGAGGATAGTGTTATGTGTGGTGTGCGAGTTGCAGGGATGTTGGGGACAGCACAAACACCCAGCCTCCGGGCCAATGGAATTAACCAATGAAGGTTAAAATCCCCGACCCGGCCGGGAATCGAACCCGGGACCCTCTGAACCGAAGGCCAGTACGCTGACAATTCAGCCAACGAGTCGGACTGTTTTGTCATTATCATATAATTAGTCTTTTGCACATTAATTGTTAATTTATTTGCTTGAAACCACAAGCACAGAGTACTGAGGTCTTCCTGCATACCTTTAACAATGGAGTCTATATTGCAACCAGTAGAGAACAAGTTTGTGTCGTCGGCATATAGTGTAATACGTCCTTTCAAACGGCAAGTTGCAATGTCGTTGATGTAGACTAGAAAGGGTATCGGCCCTAATACCGACCCCTGTGGAACGCCATGGGTTACCCTAATTGCTGAGCTCCTACAGTTATTCAGCACTACATACTGTTTTCTATCAGACAGATAATTATCAAACCACTTCATAGCAACACCACGAACGCCTGATATCTCTAATTTAGCCAACAATCTTTCATGGTCCACTGTATCAAAGGCCTTCTTTAGATCTATAAACAAACCACCGGCAAAATTATTAGAATCTATTGACACTCGCAGCAGATTTATGAGATCTACGGTTGCTATTTCAGTGTTAGAATTCTCACGGAAGCAATATTGTGCATTGGATATACATTATTGCATTGCTTGAAATCATAGCAAGAAAGCAGGTTCATGTATTTTCTTTTTAGTTGGTCACTAGTTAAGATATCAATATTCGTGTCACCCAAAAATAGGCATAAATTGTTAGTTGTTTTACTTAGAAAATTTTCGAGGGATGCTAGAAATGGTGCGGCATTATTCCTATTTCGGTTATATCCTGCAATTAAATCAATATTTTTATATTTACTACTACTAAATTTATCCCTATAAATTTCAACCCATATCAAGCTATGATCAAGTTCAAAATTCATTTTCACATTTACTTTCCAACAGTGCGAAATGTAAATACCTAAGCCACCTCCAGCTTTGCAGTCTCTGTGTGAAAAGATGCTTCTATAATTAGGTATATTATAGTATTTCGCCTCCTCACTTTTTACCCAGCTTTCTGTCACAACCAATATATCTACCTGACCTATAATGCGCAACAGAATTTCTATTTCGTCAAGTTTGTTTCGGATACTCCTGCTGTTTAGGTACAAGCAGCTAACCGCACTGTAAGATTTTGACGGACCAGTAGAGCTGTTTCCGTCCAGGTGAGAAGCAACTGTATATGAACTGATGTTCTGTAAAACAAAATTATTTATGGAATTGTATTGAATTTCATAAGAGCCTAATGGAAAAAAGGAATATCTGTTGTAACACTTAGGTACTGCCATTAACGAGTGCTGGTATCATATCTTGGCTGTGCCGTTACACTTGTGTCTTCGCTCTGCAACTTTCTAATATCATCAATGCTCCTAATTCGCACTGATCGATGGTTTTCATTCCTTCTTACGTAGATTTTGCAGTCCCTTGTCCAAATATATTTATATCCATTTTGCGGTAGATCCCTGGCCATCTTGTGGAGATATTTATTCCCTGATGTCAGATGTTCATTGGCATGTACAGCTCGGTTAGCTGCTTGGATACCTAAATCTTTTGAGCTTAGTGTTGATTTATTCTTTCTTGCTGCGAGCAGCTGATCCTTTTTTACCCGGCTACAAAATTTTACAAGGAGAGGAAGAGGAAGTTCCTGCTTCTTTTGGGGTAGACGATGACACGCATCAATATCACTGTCGGTCACTTCGACACCGAGCGCATTGCCAAGTGCTTTCACAACTGCGACTGGATTCTCGTCACCAAGCTGGGGCAGTCCATGAATTTCTACGTTGTTCCTCCGGACGTACTGTTGGAGGTCTTGATTTTCCTCTCTAAGCTTAGAGACTTCTTCATCTGCTCTTGTCTTTACCCTTTCGAGGACAGCAACGTTAGACTTCAATGCCGCTACTTCTGCCATAGCGTTTTTAAAGTCATGAGTTATTCTGTGCAGCTGACGCTTAATATCGTCGAAACTCTCAGCACAGAAGGTTACCGACTTTCTAATTTCCGCTTGTTCACCTTCGATTCCTTCTAGTTTATATAGCCTTTTGTGGATATCCCTGACTACAGATTCCATATCCCCAAGCTTATGGTCACTCAGCCCTGCGGCCAGATCGCCATTCACACGATCACACTTGCCGCAGTACCACTTCTTTTATTTGTCCTCAATTAGTGTCTTGAATTCCCGTTTATTTAATTTAACACACGCTCTGTGATATTTTCTATGACACTTACCGTCACAGATGATGTAGTCGTCCTCGGCAGTAATTGATTTTATGCACGAACCACACACAGCTAGTTGCTTATTGCCCGCCATCTTTATTAGGGATTAATTACAATCGTCATTACGAGGAAATTCGGTATGATCACACAGTATGATCTAATTACCAGGTAAATCACGTAGGAAGGTAGTGTAATAATGAATCCAGCAATAATAATAATAATAATAATAATAATAATAATAATAATAATAATAATAATAATAATAATAATAATAATAATAATAATAATAATAATAATAAATCGTAATGACGGTGATCATACTAATATTGGTATCATAAAAACCGTGTTGCGTTGTGAAGTCATGATAGTTTAAAAGTAATATATGTGTTGAATCGAGGTGATGTATTGGGAGCCGATGCAATTTGCTTAATGAGGAACTGACCTCAGGTTGTTGTGAACGCACCTCGGGATGAGGTGTTTTTGTTAAAGAAAGCGGCGTATTATGCCTGTGAAGGCCGAGGCCATTGACTACGCGCGTAGAGGGTTGGGGCGCCCAACATAGTGAACATAAGTGTTTGTGTGTGTGTGTGTCCGCTCATAGAGAGGGAAGCTTTGAGTTAAAGAAAACAAGGCCAGTAGGAATCGGCTAATAATGGGAAATAGTCAACACGCCAGAATGAAGTATTCGCTAATAAATGACACGGCGATTGGTAGCAGTATTTGTTACTTTACTGTCGTCACTCATTTGAATATAATGTAGATAGGGATTGCAGTGTCCTACTTTCATCCCAAGGGGTTGTCAGTTCTGTTCCCGACGTCGGCATTGGCACTCCACAACGCCCAGATGAAGAATGGAGTGCCTCACGTGTTCATTATATATAATCTCTGTTTCTCTAAGTTGTTTATGTAACATGTTGTGATTATAATTAGCGTCGGCGATGGTTCTGCCATCGGTGCGGCGAGTTGTATCTTAGTGAGGGTCGGTCCGAACCCGGGCGTTTGTTCCACATTTGTGTAATTCCTTTCATGATATTCCGTTGGGAAATAATTGTGTGTTTTTAGTACAGGGATCACTCAGACTTGTTGCATGTATGTTAATCTTATCAGTTTATAATATCATATAGCCTCAGTGTTTATGGTAAATATTTCCGTTCGTATCACGTCACGGCGAATCGCTTAGCGATAAACAATACTCGGATCCATCACACACGACTAGAAGTCGATAACAAACCACAACAAATTGTTAATAATTCATGTAATTCATTTGTAAACATAGATGCGTCAATCCATCATCATCAAGGTCTAATAAACCGCTCGTATTAATTTAAACTTTAATTCGAATGTGTTCTCATTGTACTTGAGTATGCCCCGTTTCTCCTACCCTGTATGCCTTTAAGGTAATGTTAGATAAGCGCCTATTTTATTATATTTTCAACCCCTTAAAACCCTGTAGATCACATGCCGGAGCCTTTTCTGGATAGGGGCGGGTACAATACTAGAACCATACTCTAGTTGGGGTCTTACCAGAGACTTACATGCCCTCTCCTTTACATCCTTACTACAACCCCTAAATACTTTCATAACCATGTGCAGAGATCTGTACCCTTTATTTAAAATAATATTTATGTGATTACCCCAAAAAGATCTTTCCTTATACACTGACTGACAGAGCAAATGCAACACCAAGAAGGAGTGGTCAGAACTTTATGCCAATTGTAGGGTAGACTGACGTCACTGAGGTATGCTCATGATGTGAAATGCGCCGCTGTGCTGCGCACGTAGCGAACGATAAATGGGACACGGCGTTGGCGAATGGCCCAATTCGTACCGTGATTTCTCAGCCGACAGTCATTGTAGAACGTGTTGTCGTGTGCCACAGGACACGTGTATAGCTAAGAATGCCAGGCCGCCGTCAACGGAGGCATTTCCAGCAGACAGACGACTTTACGAGGGGTATGGTGATCGGGCTGAGAAGGGCAGGTTGGTCGCTTCGTCAAATCGCAGCCGATACCCATAGGGATGTGTCCACGGTGCAGCGCCTGTGGCGAAGATGGTTGGCGCAGGGACATGTGGCACGTGCGAGGGGTCCAGGCGCAGCCCGAGTGACGTCAGCACGCGAGGATCGGCGCATCCGCCGCCAAGCGGTGGCAGCCCCGCACGCCACGTCAACCGCCATTCTTCAGCATGTGCAAGACACCCTGGCTATTCCAATATCGACCAGAACAATTTCCCGTCGATTGGTTGAAGGAGGCCTGCACTCCCGGCGTCCGCTCAGAAGACTACCATTGACTCCACAGCATAGACGTGCACGCCTGGCATGGTGCCGGCCTAGAGCGACTTGGATGAGGGAATGGCGGAACGTCGTGTTCTCCGATGAGTCACGCTTCTGTTCTGTCAGTGATAGTCACCGCAGACGAGTGTGGCGTCGGCGTGGAGAAAGGTCAAATCCGGCAGTAACTGTGGAGCGCCCTACCGCTAGACAACGCGGCATCATGGTTTGGGGCGCTATTGCGTATGATTCCACGTCACCTCTAGTGCGTATTCAAGGCACGTTAAATGCCCACCGCTACGTGCAGCATGTGCTGCGGCCGGTGGCACTCCCGTACCTTCAGGGGCTGCCCAATGCTCTGTTTCAGCAGGATAATGCCCGCCCACACACTGCTCGCATCTCCCAACAGGCTCTACGAGGTGTACAGATGCTTCCGTGGCCAGCGTACTCTCCGGATCTCTCACCAATCGAACACGTGTGGGATCTCATTGGACGCCGTTTGCAAACTCTGCCCCAGCCTCGTACGGACGACCAACTGTGGCAAATGGTTGACAGAGAATGGAGAACTATCCCTCAGGACACCATCCGCACTCTTATTGACTCTGTACCTCGACGTGTTTCTGCGTGCATCGCCGCTCGCGGTGGTCCTACATCCTACTGAGTCGATGCCGTGCGCATTGTGTAACCTGCATATCGGTTTGAAATAAACATCAATTATTCTTCCGTGCCGACTCTGTTTTTCCCCAACTTTCATCCCTTTCGCACCACTCCTCCTTGGTGTTGCATTTGCTCTGTCAGTCAGTGTATTAAGACCTAGGTGCATAGAATGATCCCTAAATTAACTTTCACCATATCAACGCAGTAGTTAAAACTGAGAGGACTTTTCCTATTTTTGAAACTCACAACCTGACTTTTAACCCCGTTTATCATCATACCATTGCCTACTGTCCATCTCACAACATTATCGAGGTCATTTTGAAGTTGTTCACAATCTTGTAACTTATTTACTACTCTGTGCAGAATAACATCATCTGCAAAAAGCCTTATCTCTGATTCCACTTCTTTACACATATAATTGATATACATAAGAAAACATAAAGGTCCAAAAATACTGACTTGAAGAATTCGCCTCTTAATTATTACAAGGACAGATAAATCTTCGCCTACTCTAATTCTCTCAATTCTATTTTCTAGAAACCTAGCCACCCGTTCAGTCACTCTATTTTCAAGTCCAATTGCACTCATTTTTGCCAGTAGTCTCTCATGATCTACCCTATCAAATGCCTTAGATAGGTCAATCGCGATACAGTCAAATTGACCTCCTGAAACCAGGATATCTGCTACATCTTGAGCTTCAGTGGAATAATATGTGCTGAAATCGAACTGACTTCTATCAAACCAAATCAGAAAGAATGCATTCCCAAAGCAAAGTCAAAGCAATGTCACCTCCGTACAGGCCATGGAGGCCCTTGGATGAGTGGAAGGTAAAGGCTTTCACCATTGTTAACCGCGGCGCGTGATGGGGTAGAGTGGTTAGCTCTAGGCACGGCTGCCTTTGCCCATAGGAATTAACCTGGTACTCATTTTTGGTGTAGGCTGACTGAACCTCAGGGTCATATGCACCTCCGGGAATGGAAACCTCGTTTCATAAATTTTACGACTTTCTGATGGGGATTCGAACCCACGTCCTTCCGTCGAACCGAGCACGCCTTTACCGCCTCGAACAGGCAGACCATCATGCATTCCCAAAGCTTACATGCAATGCATGTGAAACCGACTGATCTTTAATTTTCAGCTTTATGTCTATCACAAATTCCTTTATACACAGGGGCTACTATAGCAACTATCCATTCATTTGGTGTAGCTCATTAATGCGAACAATAATCGAATAAGTACTTCAGATATGGCATTATATCTCAATCCATTGTCTTTAGTATATGTCCCGAAACCTTATCAATACCAGCTGCTTTTCTAGTTTTCAAATTTTGTATCTTACTGTAAATGTCATTGTTGTCATAGGTAAATTTTAATATTTTATTTAGTATTAGTCACCTCCTCTATATGGACATTATCCTTGTAACCAACAGTCTTTACATACTGTTGTCTGAAAACTTCTGCCTTTTGAAGATCCTCGCATACACACTCCCCTTGTTCTTTAATGATTCTTGGAATATTCTTCTTGGAACCTTTTTCTGCCTGCTAGTTCCGCTTCACAAATGCACACACTTTTTCTATCAGTATGCCATCGCTTTTTTCGTTCATTTCATACCATACTGAAACCTTATAATTTTCACGCTCATTTTTACATAACCATATGCCAATTTGATGCATTGTATAGGTGCCTGTCGCATACAGTACAATTTTTTGCAAAGATAATTGTGCAGCGACTGATTAAAGGTGATTGTTGCTTGGCATACGGCAAAGGAGAATACACCAGTGACGTTCGGTGGGATGCCTGACGGCATAAAACGTCAGGCACGGCTGACTCACACGGTATAAGCAATAACAAGGAAGGGGAGACAAACTGCAGACTTGCCTCACTTGTTTCTGGATTACTGCTACTTTTTCAAAGCCCTCGATACTTATCACTTTAGACTGATTATTGTAAAAATTGTAGATAATATTTTTTCGGTATCTGATCCCGGTCGTATTCAGAATCTCAAATACAGTATCTTGCTCTAATGAACATTATCGAGTGTCTTTTCTAGATCTACTGGGGCCTTTCCCATCAACCCCTAAGGCTCACGGGACCATGTGACATGGTAAATTTTACCCCGACCGGGTCATGAACACATGGGATCATGTGCCACAGAGGTCAACATTCAAGGGAACTTTTCTGTCTAGTGACAAATGCCGCCTCATCTGGAATGAAACAGCTAATCCTAACACATGAGATGATAAATGCCCTTACGACAGTGCGAGGTCAACCGTACCCCTTCCGTTCCGAGGTACAGGGTGGCGCACGAATAGTTGACAAATTTCATATTAGAATAACAACTTTATTTTTCACAGAACACTAATAAAATTTTAGACACAGGCAGCTTGGATGCTGGAACTATATTTCACTATGCCACATGTTCAATGTGGCCTCCACTGCGGAGGACAACTTCTTCGAGACAAGTACGCAAGTTTCTGACGACTTTTCGGCACAGGTCTTCATGAATTTCACTGCAGAGCTGCACAGTCCGAGCACATATTTCCATGCGGCTTTGAGGTCTTGAAGCGAAGAGTTTTTCTTTCAAATAGCCCAAAAAAGTAATCAGAAGGTTTTAAATCTGGGCTTTAAAGAGGCAAGAGGAATCCGCCATTATTGTTGTACTGTGAGTAACGATGAGACATTACACGATCACCAAATACTCCCCTCAAAAATTCAAGAACATCGTTAGCTGTGTGAGGTGTTGCACCATCTTGCATAAACCACTGCGTATGAATAGGGATAGCGAGAATTCGAGCATGAATTCATTCCCCAGCATGTCCTTGTATCGCTGTGCATTAACTGTCTGACTGAGAAAAAATGGTCCAATTACCCCATGACTTGACAGAGCTACCCAATTTTTCCCCACAGGTGTTCTTTCGTGAATAATGTCTTGTTTTTCTGTAGCCCAAATCCGAACATTTTTTTATTAACTGCCCCGTTGAGATGAAAGCAGGCTTCATCAGAGAGCCAAGTGTTAAAGAGTACTTCACCTTTACCTTGAGTCCATAAGGCATACTGCAAACTCTTCTACCTGTGAAGATCTATTAGCTTCTGTAAGTACAAACGTTTTGTACGGGTAAAATTGAAGGTCACCGTGCAATATTCTTTGAACTGAATGGCCCGATATTCCACTTTCTCTTGATGCTCACCGTGTTGATTTGTGTGGACTGGACTGCATGGAGACCCTCAGCGCAGCGATGTTTTCAGGAGACCGAACTGCTTGTGCAAGTGGTCGCTTTTCTTCCTTCACACTGCCTTGTTCTTCAAAGTTTCTGTATAAACGAAGGATTGTGTTCCTTGCTGGTGCCCACCTAGTCTGAAATACAACTAAAAATTTTCTTTGTGTCGCCGTAACAATTTTTGATTTGCAATAAAAGATAACTGCTTATGAGCGCTGCTGAATGGAGAGTCAGCCGTTGTACTATTGAGACCATGGTTTCGAATCTCAATTAATTATAGGACAATCCATTCATATATCAATTATGTACTTGAGCGTTTCTTCTTTCGATTTCAACAGATTAAGAAGTTGAAATGCTTTTAAAATCCAATTGTTTATGATTGATACTGACGTTGACGTTGACCAACCCATCATTACATATCATATGTTGAGTACGACAAAAAATTCCCATTCACAATAACATAAAAAGACATTGTCTATTTACATTAACAAGTTACGACCTTGCGAATGCGAAATGTTCCCAGAGAAGGCTGCCAATTTACATATTCAAAGGCACTGATTTACTCTGGGATTAATCTTAGAACGGCTGCCTAATTTAAATATATCTGAATAAAATTATATGCAAAAATATATGATAAAGAAAAAGCTAAAAACACATTCCACATTATTACGACATATAACCCACGAATAATAAAAATGTACTGAATCTCGGTGAATACAAATCACCACGTTTGATGACCAACAGTGCAAAGTCACGAGGGTCTGAACCTCTTCGCTTGATCAACACTATAAATGAATCTCACGAAGTCTACTTTCAACAAAGCAAATTACATAGAAATAATATATAAACACTTATAACACCTGGAAAGAGAAACATGTTGCACAAACATTGGCTGCATTTGTATGTACACGTTGCTGTGTGACTAGTGATCCTCATGTGCGCGGGATTCGAAGTGGTGGCCTCGATTTCGCCATCATTAGGAGATCCTGAAAAAGAAACCCTAGATATCGCGTCAATAGGGGGTAATAATTAATTGTTCAGACATTAATTTTCTCATATCGTGTAACAAAAAATGGAAATCAAGTCGAAATACATCTCCTGCAAATAGCTGGAAATTGTGTGTATCATCCCTGCATTTTAAAACCAGCATTGAAATCTCTGTTCGCTTGTCCTTTCTTTCAACATTTCCCTTCGAATCGCAGCCCTGCCGACCGCCATAAATCTAGTCTGACAGTGCCCACAACACGAGGCAGGAACATTACTTCAAACAAGCTTCTCCACAAATAAATGCATTCTCAACGCATCTTCAGCTGCTAATTATTTCAAAACAATAACACTGACGCATCATACATAATGCTCAAATCATCTCGTACGTTCAATACATTCTTTAAATATCTCTCAGTATCATGGCGCCATATCATTTCAATTCATCTCAACTGCACAGAAGGCCGGAGTTCAGACACAACTCCCTATATCGAAGAGTTAACCACGGTTTATCCTAGCTCACAAGCTAAAAATAATTTATCATTTCCTCTAACAAAGATATGAAATGGTATTCTTGAAATGAAGTGAATTAACTTTAAATAAAATACAGCATTTAATTTCAACTCAAATAAGATAAAAAATAAAAAATTTCACTGGCCTAGGAATTTTTGAGTGGATGGACTTTCGAATCCGGGAACGACGTCTTCTCCACACACAGGTCATACAGCCATTCCTTAATCTAACATGCAATCTACACTACAACTTTACATTACGAACAGAGTGCTTTTACTATTCCCGCATTCAAAGTACTGTCCACAGGCAGTGGTTAAGATCCTACCGTCCTGCGATCCTGACTTATATTGAATAATTAATTCAGAAGAAAGCTACTACATTAACTCATCAATATTAAAAGATTTTCCCTCTTTCCTAAAGGACCCTCGATTGCAAATAAATCCAACACATGCTCATCCATTTAGATAAATTGGACTAAAGTGCATGCAGTTAACCTTACTTGTTTCTTTCCCAAATAATCTCATGTAATTAAAATAAAAGGAAATGCTACTGACCACTCTAAGCAAAAACTACTCTGACAATTCCATATTTATCAAATTATACTAATCCTAATCCAATCCTTACATCATCTACCTATTTACAAAAAGGAATATTCCATTGCAATGTCGTAACTTTGTACTCAACATTGCGATGTGACCTCCATTGTTGGAACCTCGAGAGGCTCGCAGGGTGAGTCTACTCCATGTCGCTGCGATGGTAGGTCATGGGTTCCAAATGTCCCTCGATGACTCTTGAAGTATCCATGGGTCTTGAGTTCGCGAACACTGGATCAATACTAATCACACCACGTTTCACAGACTCCTTCTCCACACGTCACAGGTGAATTTCCACTTACAGTCTTATGATTGCTTTCACCCTCAATATGAAAATTAAATATTTGTCAATCAGATTCCGGCAAAGGCTATGCTATTTTAATTAGACCAAGCTAGTACTATGTTTAAAACTCTATCCCGCATGTCTATTTCTCTGCACTTAACGACAATTTATCTGTAGTGCAGCACTATAATTTAGACCTGGAGTTATATTTACGCTATTTTACATGGACTTTCGTGCTTCGACACCCGCGAGTCTTTCCACACTATTTTACAGTTTATTCATGCGCACACCGCGGTCTCTCTCTCTAACACAAGACATTGATTAGAGGATAGTTTTCTTCGTACGACATTCGGCACGACACAGCGTCGCGGTCTTGCGATGCGAACGTACAACATAGTTCATTTAATTGCGCGGCGCGTTGCGACCGATCCGTAGTTCATACGGCACTATCGTTCAATTACAGTTTTCCACTGATAATACACTCGAAAATGTACTCACATTCCGCGCTCCCGTTTACTTAACACGGTTTCTCCACAAAGACAAAACAGAGTCCGACCACAGAACGGCCGTGTGGTTGCCCCAGAGACTCAGTGTCGACTACCAAGCCACCCTCAGAAGTGCAAGCTTATATTGTTTCACATGGAGTGGGAGGCAAACGGAGAGGCGATACCCCCTCCAATTTTGAGATCCCAAGATCCACGAGGTCTACGGAAATTAGCCATGCATCAGATTGTGTGGCCCGCCAATCACTAACATTTGTTGTAGTGCGAAACACAAAACGATCAGTGTTTTAATAATAATTTGGCCGTCAAAATCAGGCCTCCGACGGGGAATCCCTATTTGCGGTCTGCTTCGTATCTAGCGTTGGGACGCTCCAGCCTCTTACGTAACCCCTTTGTGGCGTAATTTCACAAATGATGTTATATTAGTCTGGTTTATAATTTTCCCAGTGGCCAAATATTCTTGATGTTACCTTGACGTGTGCTTTATATTTAATTTATGCGTTATTTTCCCAAAATGCTTCCAAATTTACCTTCTAACGTTGGCTCTACTGTGAGTCGGCATTTGTTTTATTGGCGGAATCAGCTAAATATATTTTTCTTCCTTGCCTTCCCTCATGGTTCGCTCTCGCTTTGGGAATTTCATAAGTTATGAAACGCGTGAGTTTGGCGTCATCCAGTCGGGGTGTTGCGCAATAAGATGCAACTTGGCTCCCACACGGACAATGAAGCTCGAAGCATGTATACTTCCCATATATTAATTTCGTAATCAATATTTATAGTACCGATACGGTCACACTACGCACGCCATGTACGTTGGCTTGTCCTTCTTAATTCGGTCCTCAAGTCCAGACGTAAAGTGAGGTTTTCTACATATGTTCCTACGTTTCTTCTGAAGTCAAATTAATCTACTCGCAACTCAGTTTCAACTTTTATTTCCATTCTTCTATAAAAATTACGTCTAAACATTCTGCAGGCGCTAGATACTAAAATAATTAGTTTTCACAATAATCAACACCTGCTTTCTTTCGAATATGTATAACAAATTTTTGCCTAAAATCGGATGGCATTTCTTCTCTATCATACATCAGTGGTGCCGACTTTGAGGGGGAGGTATTTTCTGCCCACCCCCCAAAGTCATCTGAGAGGGGAAGAGTGCCATTTTGCCCTTCCAAATGATGTCGTCTTCGATATTAATCCCCTTAAAACGCGGAGTACGGAGGCTGCTAAGGCGTTAAAACTGGAGGTGGGAGATGGTTTTATGTCAAGAAATGAGATCGGAAAACGAACATTACTTAGAAAACTACGTTTACCCAATGAAGACTATTCAGGCGGTATATCTGGTGGTAAAGGTCATCACATTTCGTAGCATGTAATGAACAATACACAGTAATAGTACATTTATGAAGCAGGTTCTACTTTATTTACCTTTGATTATTTTTGATAGCATCGTATATAAAACATTCCTTTACAATGTTTATTTATGAATCAAGTTCTGTTATTATGTTTACTTGTGAATTGTATTGAAATCTCCATACATAAGACTCGTTATTATATAGGAATGCTTGCATTAATAGTTGTTCCTCATTTCACATGCCTGTGTTCATGTTAACCATGCCCCCAAATAATTAAACAATGTTGGCGGGTCTGTCATACAACTTACTCACCAAATGGAATAAACTCGCTGTGCTGGTTCCTTCTAAGGCGGTCAGTAATTCGGAGGGTATGTCATCAATTCCGGTGCCTTGTTTCTACTTAGGTCGTTCAATACTCTGTTCAGTTCTAACCTCAAAATGGGTCTCCCATTTCATCAGCATCAACAGCCTCTTCTTGATCTAGAACCATACCATCTACTTCCTTCCCTTGATACAATAGTGTAATATTCTCCTGCCGTCTTTCTGCCTTTTCTTCTTTCTCTAGATGTGGTTTCCCTTCAGAGTTCTTAATTTTATGCTTGATTTCCCTGTATGCAGCATCTACTTTTCTTATTACCATACAACATCCTTGTACTTCTATTTCAGCCATTCTTCCTTAGCCTTCCTGCACTTTCGATCAATTTAATTTTTTTATCATCTGCCCTCCTCATTTTTTCAATTTTGAACTTTCGTCGTTCGTCAGTCAGGACTAGTATCTCCTGAGTTATCCATTGATTCTTAGTCCACCTTTCCTTTCTTTCTAAACTTTCTTCAGCAGAACTACTTGAATTCATTCTGCACGACTGTCCATTCCTCCTCTACTCTACCCATACATGGCTAGTGGTCTACCGGATCATGTTCGGAAATTATCTACAAAAAGCGTACGATGGGCAATTTTCACTCACAATTTTGAGGCTTTTATCCCTTCTGGAGTCTTGACTTCGCACGTACTACGATACTACAATATTACTTCCGTGTACAACAATTGTTTGGTACCGTTTCTGAATATAGTACATCCAGGACATTACATTCTATGCCATGACATTTTTACTTAGCTTATCTGAAACCTAGATGGTCTACAGCACAATCGAAAGCCTAACGCCGAACTATCGTTCTTACATTTCTGTGTCATGGAGCCATTAACCTTCGCACAGCTGGAAGCTATGATCTTAACAGCCGAAGTTCAAATTGCGTGCCGGCAACATGGTTGGTATCGAGCAGTACCGGGCCTCGATTGGGAGGTGGCAGGTGAAGCAGAGGAAGGAGGCCAAGAATGGACTGGCAATAAGAAAAGAGGAGGTGAAATGGGGTGAAGAGGTGCTAGGAGCAGGAGTGTTAGCGGTGCTTCTGGTCATTGGGGGAGGGGGGAAATTAAACCCAAGCCCAAATACCAGTGGCAAATTCAGTATGGAGGATTTGGCAGCACTTAAGATGGTAGTGAAGGATGTGATACAATGGGATAAGGTGCAAGAAATAAAGGATATAATGGAGGAGCAGGGAAAGGAGATAGGGAACGTGAAGAAATGGTTAGAAACGAAGACTTATCGAACAATATAGCGTGCAACAATGAGAAAGAAATAGAGTTTTTAAGAGGGAAGGTGAAACATCCGGAAGAGGAGGTGATGAAGAAGGAAGCAGAGGGGTACAGGCAGGAGAGAATGAAGGCATATTTACATATGGTGTGGAAGAAGGTGAGAAGGAAGGAAATATTGATTTAATCTATAAGGTGGTAGAGGTCATACGGGATAGGATGAAGATAAATTTCAGTGAAGTTGACATAGACGATAAGGAGAGAGAGAGAGAGCAAAGCAAAAGGACGAAGACCAATTAGGGTACAGTTTTTCTCTACCCTAATGGCAGAAATTCTGTTAAGCAACGGCAACAAATTGCAGGGGCAGAAAGCATGGGTGGAAAAGGAGATGGGAAAAGAAGGTGGGGAAAATATGAAGATTCTGAACAGGCACCTTTGGAGAGCGAGACAGCAAGGGCTAAAAGCCCTCATAAAGGTCAGAGACAAGTGGTGACGAATGGGAGATGGGTTAGAGAGCACCCAGTGTCGAAGCTGAAAGAGATGGACGAACATGTCAGTTCCGAGGTGGGAGTGAAGGCAGTGCAAGATGGAAGGCAGGAAGCAGAAACTACTAGGAGTGATGTGGAGGGGAAGGAGTGGAGATCAACCCATATGGAAGTGGACAATGCAGTGTGGATACAGAAGAACAGAGCAGTGAAGGGGTGAGTGGGGGTGAGCCACAAGAATTGGCGGGTGCAGTGTGTAGTGGTTTAGAGAGCAAGCAAGGACATGAGAAGATTGATCGACAAAAGGTAAAGATGTTATGAACAGAGGTAAAAGTAGAGGCCTAAAAGGCTTGTGGTGTAAAGTGTGCAAGGGGCTGGAGGATACGGAGGGCATGGAAAGGCAAATAATGTTAAGCAATGGAGGAATCGAAACAGGGAATGAGGGGGCGAGAGCTGTAAGGTGTAAGAATAAGGGAGGAAGTTTAGAAGGGAGGGAGGATAAGTTATAACTTTATTGGAAAATATGATGTGTGAATATTGAGGGGCTAAGAAACAAAATAGGAAATAAAAACGTTATTGAAGTAGTAGAAAGTTTCGACCTTGTGGCACTTTTAGAGCCGTGGTTGGAAGCAGGGAAAGAGATTTCATGGAAGGGGTTTGTGATTAAATATATATAGAAGAAAGGAGAGGAATAAGGGACGCGTCCCAGGAGGAATGATAGTAATTAAAGAAGAGATTAATGAACCAGTAGAAGATATCGAGACAGATATGCAGGAAACTATATGGATGAGATTTAATATGGGATGGGTGGAGGGAAGGATGAAGAGAATAAACCTAGCGTTCGTATATTGCCATCCTAATAGTTCCGTATACACAAATAAGCATCTTTTTGAAGAGTTATTAATGGAGGTTAGTATGATAATGGATAAGTTTGCAGAATAAGAGGACATGCTGCTATTTGGAGATTAGAAAGCGAGAATAGGGGAACAAAACCCAGTATATAAGAGGGAAGAAGTAAGGTGTATGTTGAGAAATAGAAGAAGTGAGGATAAAACTATAAAGAGTTAAGGGGAGAAGCTCTTAGAGTTGTGCGCTGCGGGGAATTTATATATTCCGAATGAATGGAAGGAGGGTGACAGTACGGGGAAATTGAACTTTGTTTCAGAGCAGGGGGATAGTGTGATAGATATAGTTTTAAGCTCGGAGGGAGTGTTAGACGATATTGTAAGGATGGAGGTAGGACACTGGATTGAATCACACCATTTTCCAGTGTGGGTTCTGTTAAAAAGAGGGAGGAGAAGAATAAAAGGAAAGAAGTTATGATGAAGGACGGACTAGGGATCGGGTGTAATAAGTACAAATGGACAGAGAAAGTGGAAAGGGATTGGGACAGGGTAGCAAAAGAAGAAGTACACTTAGTGAAATATGGATGGGAAAGAGCGTTAGAGGAGTATAATATCGATAAAGCCTTGAAATTGCTGCTACATCCAATAAAGATGATAGCTCAGACGGATATATGTGGAAGAAGAAAAAAGAAAGATGGAGAAGAATGATTTAATAATGAATGTGAAGGTATGCTTAAGAGGGTGCTGGGGGCGTTAGGAGAGTATAGGAAAAAAGGTGGGAGCGCAGAAAGAGAGATCTCTAAGGTAAGGAGAGATTAAAAACAGAAAATTTGTGAGGAAAAAAGGCGTGGTTAGAGGAACAAACTGAAGCCATAAATAAAGAATGTAAGTTGAACAGCTAAAAATGTTTGGGGAAAGATAAATAGAATAATTAAGGGGGAAGGAGTCAAGAGAAAACAAGTACTGAGGATGTACAGGGGGTTAGTTACTTTAGGGAATTACTTGGGGGAAGGGGGTGGTGTGGTTGAGTAAGACGGGGGATGAAGCAATTTGGAGGAATAGAAGAGTGGCAATTTACGAACTAGACAAGGAAATTACAAGAGAAGAAAATTCGGGAGTGATAAAAGAATTAGGGACAGGTCGGTGGGGGTTGCAATGGTATCAATAAGTTTTGGAAAGAAATGAGCAAAAATGGGACAATGATAGAGGGCATAGTTAAACTATTCAATACGATTTTTGATGAGGGGAAGTACCCTAGAGAGTGGGCGGCAGGAATTGTATGTCCAATATATAAGGGAAAAGGTAGTGAAGACGTTTTGAATAATTATAGGAGAATATCACTGTTAGATTCCATAAGTAAAATTTATACATGGGTGTTCGCGAACAGGTTAAGTGAATGGGCCGAAAGAAACCTAGTATTGTCAGATTACTAAGGGGGATTTAGAAAAAAGAAAAGAGCAATGGGCATAATAATTATAGTGAAGTCGGTGTTGGGGAGGTATATGAGCTTGTCAAGAGGTAAGGTGCATGTAGAGGCAATTGAGTTTGAAAAGACGTTCGATAAGGTGAATAGTGGGGCTCTGTTAGAGAAATTGGGTAGGTTGGGGGTGTCGGAAAAATGTTAAGGGCAGTGGAGGCGATATATAAGGTGGTTAGTTGCTCTGTAAAATTGGGTGACGATAGGTTGAGCAGACCACTAGAGTCCAAGGTAGGTTTAATCAAGGGTGTAAATTATCACCAATGTTGTTTATTTTATTTATTAACGATATCTTGGATGGGCACAGGGGAAACAATTGGGCCGTGCCGGTGATTAATGGGTTGGAGATACCGGGACTGATTTTTGCTGATGGTGTGATATTGATGACTCTAACTTCAAGAGGGATGCAGATGTGCTTAAATGCAGTGTCGGATTTCACAAAGAAATGGGCCTTGAAAATTAACGGGAATAAATCGAAAGTGTTAGTATCCCAGATACACAAGGGAAGGAAGGAGGATGGGAAATGGTTCGTGCAGGGAGAAAGGTTGGAACAAGTGAGATGGAATGTTTACGATTCATTATTAACAGAAAAGGGACTTGGGATGATCAAAAAAGACGAGCGAGAAGCAAAGGTATGGCCACCCTAGCCTCAGTCAAAAACTTTTTGGCTAAATTTCCGGGTATCAGTTATAAAACCTTGAGGTTAGTTCTAAGATCTGTGGTTTGTGGTAGGGTAATGTATGGGGCTGAATTATGGGGGTTGGATGAGAAAAGGGTGGAATTAAGACGAATCATTTGTAATTTCGGTAAGTCGGTGATGCGCCTCCCGCAGTGCACAGCGAATGCAGGGGTGGAATTACTATGTGGGGAAGATTTGGAATTTGAGTGTGTGAAAACAATATTGAAATATTGGATGAGTTTGAAAAGGCAAGAAGGCTGGAGTGTGCTACAAGCCGCGTACGAACAACAACTGAAGAGTATGCATAAGGGATGCTGGTTAGTTAAAATAAAAAGATATTTGGAGATGATAGGATTAGTGCACATATGGGGGGAGGTCTGGACGAAGACATAAGCCAGAGGGCTGAAGGTGCTTTCGAATAGGATTAGAGATATGCATAGGCAGAAATTGTTGGAGGAAAGTAGACTAAGAAGTTCGCTTAATGTTTTTAATAAAGTAGAGGTAGTAACGGGGATAAATATTAGATACGTTGATAGGTTAAATACGGGTGGGTTGGTTTGGTGGCTGATAGGACTACATAAGAATAAGGGTGAGTTAAAAGGGAGAGACAAGGCAGTTTGTATATCATGTGGGGAAGTGAACAACAATTTTCACTTTTTAGTTGATTGTGAAAAACGACTATTACAAGAAATAGATTATTGAGTGCCAAACATCGGAAACTATTAGGAAAAGGGGATGAGCATACTATTATAAGGTGGATTATCAAGCAGTGGGAAGACGGGGGGAGTTGAATATGTATCTATGTGTGGTAAAATATTCCTGTGAGATCAAGATGAAAGAGAGAGAGACTCATTAGGTGTGTACGGGGGTATGTATTTGGAATGGTGATGTGGGTTTATGTGAAGCTTGTTTAATAAGTTGATGATATTCAGTGGATGGAGTTTGTATGATAAATTTAATTGGGAGTGGAGTACTGGTGATGGGTACATAGTTGAGTTGATGATTTAGTGGAGTTGGGTAAATGATGTGGTATTTTTCAACTGCAGAGGCCTTATTATTTGTAATATGCAGGGATGGTATGTAATTGCTGACTATCTGAGTTCTGGAATTCAACGGGAGTGGGTCAGTGAACAAGGAATGTGACGCAAGTAGCGGAATGCACAAGGACATTAATGAGTGTGCTGAAACGAGAAGTCGGTGGCTCTTGTAACTTGTATCTGATATATCTAGAATGTAGGGAAGGAAAAGGGCTAGATTAGTCTTACTTAAGGTAGTTAATTAGTATTTAGTTAGGTATCAATTAGCATATAGATTTTTAATTCATTATTATTAGATATTATTATTATTATTATTATTATTATTATTATTATTATTATTATTATTATTATTATTATTATTATTATTATTATTATTATTATTATTATTATTATTATTATTACATTTACCGGGTTTTCGTGGAGCAGAAAAAGGTGAAAGAAAGTCCTGGTGGGAATGCGTCTATTACTATATCAAATATTAATTTAAATCTTCAAAAATGAAAGTTATATTTCTTTTCAAATTTCAAACTTAACAAGCTTCTCCACAAGGTGAACAAAATAAAGGTCAGGTACAATAACAATCTTGATACAAGAATTGGAAAACCCAAGAATAGGGAATTTAACAGATTTGCACTTCAAGCCCCTAATTTCCAACTTTACAATATTGCCAATTAGTGTTTACATAGACAAGGAGAAATCTCCCAAAAGAGAGCACCTTGCTCCAACCAATACAAATGTTACAGCCTTCTAAACCCCCCCCCCCCAATGTAGCAGTAATATTAGCAATATCAGAAAAGAGCTTACATGCTCTCCAACTTTAACCACGGGGACTGCGCTACCAATTTCTTACAGCCTACTCAAGGCAATATTACACAAAATCTTACAATTTCCGGCCTCTCTAGGCCAAACCTACAATTTGCAATTTTTACACAGGGGTATCTATTACCCAAACTACTGGGCCTTCGTGGAAAAAAGAACAGGTTAAATTACTGGCCCGAACACAAAATGAATGGAGGCGTACACTTGCGCTCCTAGAAAATTAAATATAAAACCCTAATTGAGCTCTCGGCCCGATGATGCAGAGGCTAATCGCAAGCTACTGAGGTGACTAGAATGAAGGTTAATTAAACGCTTTACAGAAAAGAGAAACCGTTACAAAGTCGTAGACACCTCAAACTAAGTTTAAGGTGAACTCGAGAGGGTAACGTGCTCTCTATCCCCGATTTACAGTTTAAGATTTTATGAAATTTTATATTAGCCGAAAGCCGAAAGAAAATTGGTTACATGATTAGAAATTTGAATTTTATCCTCGTGTAAGTCTGCGGAGGTATCTACGGAGGTATAACACTAGTGGCCATTACCTGGGCTGATGAACTGCTTGGCGAAGAATGAGGCGCCCCCGCCTTCTGTCTTAACACACACTCACTAAGACGACGATCAGTAAGACAAGGTAGCCTGAAAAGGCCACAGCTTATATACCCGAGGGGACGGTTCGAGAGGGTTCTGGACTGAATCCGGACACATCCTCTGATTTTTATTGGCAAATTCAAAAGTTACAAGGAACCTATTATTGGCTCAAAAATAATTCCAGAAAATTTGTGATTGGTCAGATTCAAAACTGGTGGAATCGGAAAGAAGTGTGGCAAACCTTGAAATAACAAAATAAATGAACATTAATTTAGTTAAAAAAACATAAGATGACAAAACTTCTTTAAATCTATGGAGAAAAGTTCATATTTCTTGACGTAAATCAAAACAAGACAAATAAATCCAGTCAGTTTAGGCAACTTCAAAATGACTCATTACTCAATAATTCACTGGTGACATTTTCTGGTTAATGTCCCAACTTTCATGCTGTAGCTGTTTCACGTTTTATTAGAGAAATAGCGTTCTTTAAGCCGCTTCTTTTAAATGAGCGGATTTGAGGTGTACCTCCCGGTATTATTATTATTATTATTATTATTATTATTATTATTA
This sequence comes from Anabrus simplex, assembly GCF_040414725.1. Lineage (NCBI taxonomy): Eukaryota > Metazoa > Arthropoda > Insecta > Orthoptera > Tettigoniidae > Anabrus > Anabrus simplex. The sequence continues at coordinate 806,978,264 of NC_090266.1, forward strand.
TTATTATTATTATTATTATTATTATTATTATTATTATTATTATTATTATTATACTTTTATATTTGGACATGTGCACTTTTCTCACGATTTATGTACAGTAAGAGATAGTAAGGAGTAGTTGGTAAGGGAGAGCATGACATACCCGTAAGAGGATGGGCTAGAACAGGCCTACCCCATATAAGTTAAAGAGAGATATATGCTGAACGATGAGGAGAGAGGCGGGGTACAGAAGGAGAGCGGTTTCAGCCTCTGCTTACGGAAACAACATCATACCTAAGCTATCTGGCAGCACATGGAGATCCATAGCTGCAGCTTTACGTACTTATGCGTTAAGTCTGGTGTATAAAACAACTGAATACTGCTCTTCCGTCTGGCTGAACAGTCCTAACACCAAGAAAATTTATACAATGCCGATTATCAGCACTGTCATCAAAACAATCCCACTAAACTGGCTTGCAGTCCTTAGCCACATCCTTCCGCCAGACCTATGCCACATGGAAAATCTCGCCCGAGAAGTAAATAAAATGCAAGCCAATAAATCACTTCCAATTCACCAAGACAGCCATAGAATCGCTTCAAGCCGACTGAAATCCAGACACACTCCCTTCGTGCCGGCTTAAAAACTGATGAAGAAAAACTACTGTGGGCTGAGAACCTGGAATGAAAAATGACCGTCTAAGGCCCCAGACAAATGGATGTCGATCTTTAACCCCACCCAGCCTGGATTTCATCTCCCGAGGATTGTATGCGTCCCAACTAAAAGATTCGATCCGGAGATCCTGACCGACTTCAATCTAGAAATTTTCGGGATAACGATTTCCTGATCCGAGATTTTCTGGATTTACATTATTTTAAAAAAGTTAAAATAATAGACTGGGTGAAGTGAAACGCTCAGTGCGTTTTACCCATTAGTGTGTCAGCCGTCTCGATTTATCTGTTAATTTGTCACTGATATCAGCCATACTCTTTTGCCAGCTGATTTTGGTAGCATTTGCTCCAGCAGACTGAGAGGTGTTTTGTGTGAAAGTGTGCTTCTTATTACGTGGGTTGAGTAGCATCTTTTTGTTTATTAATTAATTTGTAATTAGTAGATGCTCAGAAGTAAGGATATCAATTACAAACTAATATAATTCCTGCATTTATGAGAAGTTATGTTTATGTTGCAATAATATACACTGACTGACAGAGCAAATGCAACACCAAGAAGGAGTGGTTCGAAAGGGATGAAAGTTGGGGAAAAAACAGAGACGGCACGGACGAATAATTGATGTTTATTTCAAACCGATATGCAGGTTACACAATGCGCACGGCATCGACTCAGTAGGATGTAGGACCACCGCGAGCGGCGATGCACGCAGAAACACGTCGAGGTACAGAGTCAATAAGAGTGCGGATGGTGTCCTGAGAGATGGTTCTCCATTCTCTGTCAACCATTTGCCACAGTTGGTCGTCCGTACGAGGCTGGGGCAGAGTTTGCAAACGGCGTCCAATGAGATCCCACACGTGTTCGATTGGTGAGAGATCCGGAGAGTACGCTGGCCACGGAAGCATCTGTAAACCTCGTAGAGCCTGTTGGGAGATGCGAGCAGTGTGTGGGCGGGCATTATCCTGCTGAAACAGAGCATTGGGCAGCCCCTGAAGGTACGGGAGTGCCACCGGCCGCAGCACATGCTGCACGTAGCGGTGGGCATTTAACGTGCCTTGAATACGCACTAGAGGTGACGTGGAATCATACGCAATAGCGCCCCAAACCATGATGCCGCGTTGTCTAGCGGTAGGGCGCTCCACAGTTACTGCCGGATTTGACCTTTCTCCACGCCGACGCCACACTCGTCTGCGGTGACTATCACTGACAGAACAGAAGCGTGACTCATCGGAGAACACGACGTTCCGCCATTCCCTCATCCAAGTCGCTCTAGCCCGGCACCATGCCAGGCGTGCACGTCTATGCTGTGGAGTCAATGGTAGTCTTCTGAGCGGACGCCGGGAGTGCAGGCCTCCTTCAACCAATCGACGGGAAATTGTTCTGGTCGATATTGGAACAGCCAGGGTGTCTTGCACATGCTGAAGAATGGCGGTTGACGTGGCGTGCGGGGCTGCCACCGCTTGGCGGCGGATGCGCCGATCCTCGCGTGCTGACGTCACTCGGGCTGCGCCTGGACCCCTCGCACGTGCCACATGTCCCTGCGCCAACCATCTTCGCCACAGGCGCTGCACCGTGGACACATCCCTATGGGTATCGGCTGCGATTTGACGAAGCGACCAACCTGCCCTTCTCAGCCCGATCACCATACCCCTCGTAAAGTCGTCTGTCTGCTGGAAATGCCTCCGTTGACGGCGGCCTGGCATTCTTAGCTATACACGTGTCCTGTGGCACACGACAACACGTTCTACAATGACTGTCGGCTGAGAAATCACGGTACGAAGTGGGCCATTCGCCAACGCCGTGTCCCAGTTATCGTTCGCTACGTGCGCAGCACAGTGGCGCATTTCACATCATGAGCATACCTCAGTGACGTCAGTCTACCCTGCAATTGGCATAAAGTTCTGACCACTCCTTCTTGGTGTTGCATTTGCTCTGTCAGTCAGTGTATTTTCTCTTTAAATTATTTATGGCAGACTATAGTGATTATGTCTCTATGAAAATAAAGTTTTTCGTCAAACATAAAAAAGGCAGAGATACAACGTCGGTGTGGAGCCCTTTTTGTTGCTGAAAATAGCAATAGAGATGAGTGTAAATACTGCCCGGCTATGTTAAAAATTTAGGAGGGTCAACCAAAGACTACACACTCATCTTTCAACCGAACATAGCAAAAAAGTTATGGTATCAAGACCGTCCTCATCAAATAGCCGAAGTAGCGAAGAACCACCGCAGTTGGAGCGAAAACAAAGCTCACTTTAGGACTTTTTCGTTAAAACTCATACTTTAGACCACTTTTTAGCCCGAATGACAGCCTTAGGTGGCTTTCCTTTTAGTGTCTTTGTAATCTCAGAAGATTTGAGAGCGTTGTCATTATAAAAACCTATTCACATTTACCGAAAGCTGCTTAAGCAGTTCGTAACCGTATCGTCAATTACAGCTACAGAATTAGAAAGCATATAAAAGCCGAATTAACTGCTTTAAAAATGAAGGCCAGAGCTTTAGTTTGAGATTTGATGAATGGATATCGACATCTGACAAACGATACATCAACATAAACATTTTAAAGGATATTTTGTTGAGTTTAGGCCTTATTCGTACTGATGTATCTTTGAAGGCGGAGACATTTGCTCATGTTTTTAAAGAGCGCCATTCTCAGTAGGATATATTACTGGACAACGGAATCGTGGCAATCGTAACCGAACCGACGGTCCAAATATCATGCTAAAAATCGGAAAACTTGACAATGCAGAGCGCCAAGCTTGTTTTGCTCATGGTCCTCACTTAGCCGTTCGCGATTTTCTTTATGAATAAAGTATTCCCTGTATACCAGATACTTCAGACAATGAGCCCACTGAGTTCCACGATGCAGAGTCAGATGTTGATGATGGCGAAGACCTTGAATCAGGATTAGCCCTTGAAGAAAGAGAAAATTGCCCGGATTTGACGAATGATAAGAACATCAAGGATGTAATAAAATAGTTCGCAAAGTAGTTCTTATTTTCAAAAGAGCATCATCAAAGTTTGATGCCATTCTTCAAAAATATATGAAGATAGAGCATGGCAACGAGATAAGTTTACTCCTTGACTGCAAGACCAGATGAAATTGCCGGTACAACATACTCGAAACTAGTGACCTTTTGAACGTTAGCGCCAAAATGGCTCTCATAAGTTTGAATAACCTCGTGTAATTGGAAGAGTCGGATTTCGAACTCATCGATGCAATCATTAAAGTTTTGGCTCCAATCAAATTAACAGTAGAAGCACTCTGTCGCACTGATGCGAATTTATTCACAGATGATACAGCCCTTAATTTTCTTTTAAAGCAGTTAAATGACAATAGCTACGATTTTGCTTCTGAATTCAAGGTACATTTACAGAGCACATGAAATATCGTCGAAGAAATGTGTTGAGTGGCGTTTTATGCTACGTACGAAATCCTCTTAGTGACAATGTTGCTTTGGCGTTCGATGATGGAATAAAACGTACATTTTCAAGTCCGAGCAACTTCCTGAATAAAGACCAGATTGTTTAATTATTGAAAGATTAAATCGTATAAACATTACTAAGAGGAAGTACAAAATATACAATTCGGGCCTGCAAATAGGAGAAAAGAAGTGTTTTGACGCTCAAAGAAATGTTTCAGCTGGAAGTAGGAAATATAATGAAATTAATGTCTACTGAAGCATTAAATGAACATGATTTTTTTTTTCCAAAAGTGTTAAGAGGTAAATTAACCTATAATAGTCTTCAAATTATGTTCGGAGCTCTAAAACTAGACCGGGCATATACGTATTTAATATCGATTCCTTTAACTTCCAACGAAACGGAACGTGCTTAATCATTACCTGTATATATGTGCAACAGACTGAGGAGCAGGAGTGGTAATGAGTTAAGGCCATTCTCAACTGATTAACATTTAACAACAACATGTTAAATCTTAAAAGTGTTAAATGTTAACTGGCGACACCATCAACATGTTAACACTATCGGCAGCCCTGAAGATGGTTTTCCGTGGTTTCCCATTTTCACACCAGGCAAATGCTGGGGCTGAACCTTAATTAAGGCCACGGCCGCTTCCTTCCAACTCCTAGGCCTTTCCTATCCCATCGTCGCCATAAGACCTATCTGTGTCGGTGCGACGTAAAGCCGCTAGCAAAAAAAAAAAAAAAAGCAACATGTTAAATGTTAAATGTTGAATACTGTTTCATTTAACATTGTGTCCACACTTAATAAGCATGCTAAACTTGACTTTCTTTGTTTATATATAGGGAGTTCATCATATCAATTGTCGTTGGCTTAATGGCCAGCGTACTGGCCTTCGGTTCAGAGGGTCCCGGGTTCGATTCCCGTACGGGTCGGGGAATTTCACATTCATTGGTTAATTCCAATGGCCCGGGGGCTGTGTGTTTGTGCTGTCCCCAACATCCCTGCAATTTACACACCACAGATAACACTATCCTCCACCACAATGACACGCAGTTACCTACACATGGCAGATGCCGCTCACCCTCATCGGAAGGTCTGCCTTACAAGGGCTGCACTCGGCTAGAAATAGCCGCACGAAATTATTATTATTATTATCATATCAATTTGCGGTAATACATTTAGGTGGTGTCTAGTATTTTCATACAAGGACAAAAGACTCAGATGAAGAGGAATTCGCCTTTGTTATTGCCACTGTTGCTTCTTGTTATGATTTAGAAATGCAGTTTTATTAGACACATTTCCTTCCCTCATCCTGCTCATTGCTTCAAAAGCAAACATCTTTGAAGTATAAACTTCGTCCGCTCCCGCCCCCCGATTTTTTTTCGATGCACTCGCGGGAATAATCACAATCATTTAGAGTTTCTGGAAACTGTCACCTTTCTTCGCTTTATCTCTGTATTCCTTCGATGAGGCATCCCACAAACAAGGCTTTTCCATTGCGTCATTAATTAAGTCCAAAGTAATCTTGCTCTACTCCATTTCTGACTATAAATTTTAGTATAGTGCAGAGAGAACGACACGCGTGCGCGTACCGGTAACGGTACTGTATTTGTAGCTTATAACAAAGAGAATGAGTGTTGCTGAGTGTTGTAACTATAATCGTACTTCACGAGAAGCACGTCGTTTGCGTCGTTTAGCTATCTGTTGAAATGGAAACGGCAAGGAAGTTGCTGAAGCTGTGTCAACATCTCACGAACAACGAATTGACTTGACATGTTTTCCACTTGGAGCGGAAAACACACCAACATGATAAAAGTGTTAACCTCAACATTCTGAGTTAACATGCAAAGTCAATTGGAAGACACAATCACAATATACATGTCAATTGTAACATGTTAAATTTAACATGTTGGTGTTAAATCTTAATCAGTCGAGATCGGCCTTTACAGGACGTGTTGTTATTTCTCAGATGATATTTTCGTAACTCTATTTAAAGTTGTAATTTCTCAGATCATATTTTCGTAATTCTATTTAAAATGTTCCTATTAGCTTAGTTTTCTTTAATTTTAATTGAAAGATGACTATTCAATATTATTCTTCAGTATTTTTTGCTAAGAAACACTATTATAGTTACTATGTAATCTATTTAGTCGATGATGAGAGATATTTGTGTAAATTTGCAAAGTTTATTAGCATAGTTTGTTACATTAAGGTATTTTGAATTTATGTAAGTTTAAGGAGATCTCACTGATTCATTATTTCTTATTGCAATAGTTCTCTCCGGACCGAGGTCGATAGCTGAAGTCGCTTAAGTGCGGCCAGTATCCAGTAATCGGGACATAATTGGTTCGAACCCCACTGTTGGCAGTCCTGATGATGGTTTTCCGTGGTTTCCAATTTTCACACCAGGCAAATGCCGGGGCTGTGCCTTAATTAAGGCCACGGCTGCTTCCTTCCACTTGCTAGGCCTTTCCTATCCCATCGTCGCCACAAAATATATCTGTGTCGGTGCGACGTAAAGCAAATAGCAAAAACATTTATCACCGGAGGCCATCCGCCATTATTATTATTATTATTATTATTATTATTATTATTATTATTATTATTATTATTATTATTATTATTATTATTATTATTATTATTATTATTATTATTATTATTATTATTGAAGGAATATGATTCCACCATTAAAAAAGCCACAGATACCAGCTGGTATCAAGAGACCTTCCAGACTTTGAAGTGTTATCCGAAGTATTCAATTACAAAAAGTAAGGAGATATCTACTTACAATATAATAGAATAGGATATTTAGGAGGCAGCCATTTTCCCTTCCTAGATCCAAAGCACTCAACTTTCACAGTAAATATACTTCCCAGACCAGTTTAGCATAGAGATCAATGAATCATTCCGTTAGGAGGCTATCATTTTCCCTTTCCAGATTCAAAGCTCTCCACTCACACAGTAAATAAACCTATCAGATCAGTTACAGCATAGAGGATATACACCAGTCGACCTTTAAGTTAGTAATGAGCTTAGTCTGCACTGAATCCGTCTGAATCAGTGACGAATGAAATGCATTCTCTCTTATACCATTTGCCTTGAACCTGAGCACTTTTTTCTTATAATAAGCACATTGCGTAATGTCTCATTCACTCCAGTGACAGTTTTGTGGAAGCAATTTCCGTGGAAATCAAGGCGTTAGCATTCACATAAGCAAATCTTATCGTGATATTCAACGACTGAGACCTGTATCTCGACAGACGGACATTTCTGCCAACGCTTCTGAATCGTCAACATACTCTTCCTCTTCCTCGGCGATTAAAGATAATCCTCCCTATTCAAACTCAAATGTTAATCTATTTAAATCAGGAATTGCAGAATGGAAAAGGAAATTCGAGGAAAATATGGATGATAATCAATTTTCAGAGGGAGTACATGAATTCACACAATTCCTTGCCCAAGCTATTGATATTCTTCCTGGTCATAAGCACCCTGCTCGCAGGTATTATGACCTGAGGTAAAATAGGAAGGACCTAAATATTCATAGGAATAATACACAATCATCAAACACCGAAAGGCACTCAAAACGCGATAGAACCAAAAGACAAGCAAAATACAAATACCAGCTAACGCAGTATCAGTATTATAATCCGAGGAGGAATGTTGTTTGCCGTGTTCTTGGTAATAGAGGACCACAATGCAAAATTCCTATTCAGGATATAGAGAATCATTTTCCGCATAATTTTTCTGTCAGTAACGACTGTATCATAAGTTTCTGTCCAAAGCAATTCTGAGATAATTATTCTAGATACATACCAACACATCATTTCGAAAGAGGAAAATCTATCAGCAATAGTGGCGGCGCGTGACTTTCGTCACTGGGGGTTCCACAGAAGAAAAACAATTACATCCCAATCTTAAACTCCTCTCCTCCCACTCACCCCTCCGCCTCTCCGTCGAGGGCCGTAACATCCTAAAAAAGATTATAGAAGTTTTGAAAATGTGATCGAATATGAGAGAGGCAGACAATATATGCCGAAATTTACCACATGCTAAATAAGTAATGTTTCACAATCAACTTACCCAATGAAGACAGCTTATACAAAAGGTCACTCCTGCGTCCCTTCAGAGATGTAAACTTATCTATAACTGCTTCGTTGAAGTCCACAGAGTATCGAACCAACTCCTTTTCAGTTGACAGCATAGCAAGAGCATTAAGTTTATCCTCGGTCATTGTGCTGCGCAAGAAATTATTGGTTCTCTTCAGGGTTGTCAAGCAACATTTTGCTTCCGATGTCGTCATGGGAATAATAATAACTATATTTGAAAGTTTCATTCTTTCGCCAAAATCACTCTGTAACTTATTATCTAAAAGAGACTGCAAAAAAGTCGCAGCCCCAGAAACAGTTCGAAAATAAATTATCATGTATAATATTTCAAGTTCTGTTCTCAGTTACAGTTTGTCGAAAAATGGGTAGGCTTCCCACGCTTTGTAGAAAAAGTGAGTGGGGAAACTGCTTCTCGAAGCTGCCGAAATTCTCAGCTTGAAACAGGTTTGCTTCAAGAAGGTGGTTTGTGTATTGAAACCGTTCCTTTGCTTGAAGAATGACCGTGTCACAAATTTCTTTTGCCGCAACTAGTTTCAAGGTACGCAGCGACCCTCGTGATACCTTCACTAGCGGGGAAGTCTGTCATGTTCATCAGTGATGTGGTCAATTTTATTTTCCCGAACCATTTTAATAACAGCTTCGAAACCTGAAAGTGCGCCTTTGACTTCAAACGATCTGAATTTGGCTTTTGTAGCCGACTGTATAAAATGACCACATGAGGCATTATCTGACGGAATACTGAAATAATGGGTGTTCCAATTTTAAACGCAAACCTCTTGCTTGCAATGTGGTGTTAGGCTGTTGAGAGGTAGTTTCCAGTTCAGTCGAGCCCAAGTAACGAAGGGAGGTGAACGTGCGCAGCACTTAGTGCGAGAGATTCGGATCTCCTTAGCGCAATATAGAGCAGCTATTGGAGGATGGCAGAGATGCAGGAGTATGAAAATGGTAGGAAGAAGAACACACAAATGATTTCTGGAGAAGAGAATGGTTGTGGCATTGGTGGCAGTGGTGGTGTTACTAATATTATTAGTGGCGTGGAATTAAACCCAGGCCCCGGTCCAAGTGGAAACATCGGTTGGATGGAAATTGAGACTATTGAATAGATTGTGAAGGAGGCGTGTCCACTAGACCAAGTAAAGGAGCTAATGAAGGATCAGTCGACGGAAATTAAACATATAAGGAGGTCACCGGAGGAGAAAATGGAGAAGTTGAGTCTGAAGACGGAAGATAATGCTGAAGAAGTAGTGGTTTTAAGAAAAAAGGTGAAATCTTTGGAAGAGGTGCTGGAGAAGGTGGAGAGGGAAGAGGCAGTATGCTGCCAGGAACGCAAGGGGAAAAATCTTCATCTGCGGTATACAGGAAGGAGTGAAGAAAATAAAGTGGATATAGTGTACAAGGTGGTGGATGTGATTCAGAACAAAATGAACATTTATTTTAGTGAAGTGGATATAGATGATTTGGAAAGAGTAGGTAAAGTGAAAGAGCATAGGACAATTAAAATGTAGCTATTATCCACCTTGATGGTGGATATTGTGGTTCGAAATGTTGGAAAACTTCAAGGTGAGAAAGTGTGGTGAGATGAGCCATGGGGAGTGACGGAATGAGAATCATTGGAATTTTACATAACCACCTAATGAGACCTAGGAACCAAGGGCTGAGAGCTTTCATTAGGGGACAACACTTGGTGGTAGGGAATGGACGTTGGTTTAGAACGTGGTCTGTGAAAAAGTTGCAAGCAATGGATAATATTCATAACTAGGAAGGGTGTTTTGTGTCAAACCAAGGTGAAGAATTTGCTGGGAGTTCAAATTGCTATGATCAAGCAGGCAGCAGCGTCGCAAGCAAGTCCAAGGTATGTGAAAGTGCTGGTGGAGAGAGCAGAGATCACCAGACCCAGGTCGAAGGGGGAAAAGATGAAGAAAAAAACGGAGTCGGCGGTGAGGAGTATCTTGAAAGAAGAGAGGGGAAACGAGGTGAATAAATAAGTGAAATTCAGAGCAGGGGAAGATCCTTGAGTTTGAAAGACCTGTGGTGGAATAATGAGAGAGGTCAGGATGAGAAAGTAAATGAAGAGTGTTAAAAATATGTGAAAATGATGGTTCGGACGCGGGAAGACAACGTGCGATATTAACAAGAAGTTAGGGCAAATAACGTGAGTGAAGGGGATAAGAGCAAGGAAGGAAGAGGTTCGGTAGGGTTTAGAAATGCATAGCAATGGAAAATGGGTTTTGTAAATATAGAAGGTTTGTTAGGCAATATGGGGAACGTGGAAGTGATCAAATTAGTACAGAGTTTTGTATTGTAGCCCTGTTAGATACGTGGCTAGGTGATGTGGAGGTGCTTACATGGAGATGGTTTGTTGTGAAGAATAAAACAGAAGGAAAGGAGAGGGTAAGGTAGATGAACCCCGCAGATCTTGTGGTCTTGATAAAGGAAGAGGTCAGTGAGCGCATGGGGAACATCGAATATGAGATAGAGGAAGTGATCTGGATAAGATTTAATATAGCGGACGAGGAGAGCTAAAGAGAAGAACGTATGCTTGGCCTTTTTGTACAACCAGCCTAAAATTAGCCTTACGCGAATGAAATTTTTTTCGAGGATCTTTTATTGGAAATAAAAGTTATTGAAATATGGTCTGATTTTGTTTGGAGATTCGAATGCAAGAGTAAGGGACTTAAGCCCTGCCTATGATAAGGAAGGGAGGTGGGAAGATGAAGGGATCGAGGTGTAGTGAAAATAAAGTAAGATAAGGGTGTATTCTGCCCGAAGGCAGGTCGGAACCTTCGCAGAAGTGTACCTGAGCCGGAGGTTGTGAAAATAAATGGTGCAATAAATATGTTTTTAAATTGCTTGAATTATGTGGGACAGGTAATATGTATATCTCAAACGGTTAGTGGAATGGAGATAGGGAAGGGAGAATGACATATATTACGCAACAGGGGGGAGCGTGATAGATTTGGTAGTCTGCACGGAGGATATGCTTGATATAATTAAGACTCTTTAAGTAGGTGATTGGATTGAGTCACATCATAATACGGTATTTATCTGGTTAAGAAGTGATAAGAGGGAGGTAAAGAGAAGGGGTATTAAGAGAAGCTCAGGTAAGAGTTCGAGGTGTCCTAAATATATATATATAGTCGGATGAGGTAAAAACGGGGCTAAGTAAGTTGCAAGAAATGATATGCAAATGGATAAGGTAGGATGCGAGGTGGCGTTAAGGGATGGCAACGTCTATACGGCAGTTAGGTTAATGGAGTACCCGATACAAATTGTAGCTAGGATTGCAGAGGTTAGTAATATGGAGAAGGAATGGGGAGGAGATGGTATAATAACGAATGCAAGGAATTGAGGGTAGTAGTTATGAAAGCGCTAAAGTAGGTGAGAAAATGTTGAGGGAGCGAAAGAAAAAAGTAGTTTTGTGAATTAAGGAAAAAATATAAAGCGAAAATTGTTGAGAGAAAAAAATCATGGTAGATAGAGAATGGGAAATGAATCAACCTGATAAAGTTGAATAAAATTAACAAGGGGAGGGGTATGTAGAAACGAAGATATACAGCGAAGATTGGGTGGATTTCTTTCGTAAATTATTAGTTGGGGAGACAGATGGAGAGAAACAAGACGGAAATCGGTCATGCAGAGGGGATTAGTGGAGGAGAACTATCGGCTGGATAAAGAGATAACAAGTGGCTGAGATAATGGTAGTGGCAGTAAAAATGAAGAACAGGTCAGCACGGGGTAGAAGCGGGTTTATAACGTATTCTGGAAATAAATAGTGAAAATAGACAAATGAGGGAGGGTATACTAAAGTTATTTAATACAGTATTTGACAATGGAATGTTCCCAGGAGAATGGCAAAAGGGAATTATATGCCCAAAACATAAGAATAAAGGAGATAGAAATCTTCCGAGTGACTATAGAGGAATAACTGTGCTGGATTCGTTGAGCAAGATTTATACATGCATTCTGGCTAATAGATTGAGAGATTGGGTTGAGGAACTTGAGATATTGTCAATTTTTCAGGGTGGGTTTAGAAAGGGTAGAAGGACGACTGACAATATAATGTTGGTTAGGATGATTCTTGAGAACTATCTGAAGAAAGAAAGCGGGAATGTGTTCATAGAAACTATTGATTTCGACGCAAGGAAAACAAAACAACATGTTAGTAACTTCGCATTCACAAATTAACTCGGTTCTTTTGTATATATACATTTAGAATTTACGCACGATTTCTTTACTTTTACTTTAAGTCTGCCTCGTCATATCAAGATCAGGCATTGGGCGCCTGGCATACTTAATCTCAAGTTTTCGCTCAAGAGAGAGACAAGAAAAGTCTGTTTTCTTATGTATCTGGACACTGTTCAAATTGATTATGTAGCTCCTTATCTTTCCTGGGCACAAATATTGTGGACTCAACTACAGAACATAAAAATACACACACGGACAAACGTTTGTACTTCTTTTATACCCAAAAATTAAGTTTCTGAACGGCACAACAGTGCAGGAAAACACACACACTCTTGCACAGCGTACAATAATATTAAGAATTGCGATACTTACTACAAATGTTTGCAAACAATAAGATCACACTTGAAAAGACGAGGAAAATATAGGCATGTATTGTCGCACTGTTCACAATGTTGGTAACTTAATTTTAAGAACTCGTGTGGGCTAGCCAATTAGCGTTTTGATTGGTATTACCTTCCCGCTATTCTTTGCCTTAATGATTTTTAAGCAAAGATTCTCTCCAGAAAAGTAATTATTGCAAATAAAGCATATGAATAGATGTTTGGTAAGTATAAATATATTTGGGACAAGATATCAATTAGAATTTGACAGTTTAATGTGACTTTTGGTAGTAATGATGATTTTCAACACTATCGCTAATTATGTGGACTATTCTCTGCTGGCTAGTTACATTCCTGTAAGGGCAATAGATGGCAGGCACATACTCTCATAGTTTTCTAAACCGAACAACACGTCTTGCGACAGACTTGAGAGAGTGGCACATTGCGCATGCGTAAAGCACAGATATCCGTTTATGCGATTTCCTGGTCTTGTGTTGGTGCTGGCCGGTGACCCCTCCCCACCTCCCGAACCAAACTACTCCCTTCGCCAAAGTACGGACGGAGATATGGCCTTTCATGTGGGTTCATTTCAAACGAGTATCCAGCCACGAACTTTGCGGAGCTCACATGAATTGAAAGCCAGTACGAGTATATTGCGGGATGGGGTTAGCAGTGCTTCTAGATTGACAAGGGATTTGTGAAAATTAAGTAGTTGTATACGATTTGGTATGAACTGGAGGTTCATTGCTCCATTGCGGTATAAGAGAAACCGTCACTGATCAACAATTCAGAAAATAGCAGGTGAGACGTCACCCGGAACTGATCACGTGATAATGAGAGTGGTCAGAGAGGATGTGGTTGCTTATATAATTGCTCTTTTACCCACCCTTATGTTAGAAACCTCATATGTACCACCCTGCTTCAACAAAGCAACAACACTATTAATACTTAAATCTGCACACGAAGTGTCAAGCACAAACTGGCGGCCAATCACAATTGTTTCAGTCCTCAGAAGGTTGATCAAGCGAGTCATCAACCTGATGTTAAGGGAATTCATAGTGTTTAATGAGCACCAAATGGGTTTCACAATTTCACCTGGCACAATACTGAACATATCAGTATTGCAGTCGATATTACAATGTACGAAGAAGAGTAGCAGCAATGCTACTATAATTTTTCTTGATATTCATAAAGCCTTCGACAACATAGGCTATGAACATCTTGGAAGAACACTGGAAAATTCCACTGCTCCTTCAAAGCTTTATTCTCTGGTTGTTTCATTACAAGAAAGAAATCAAACACAATTTGAATGTAACCACTTCAGAACCAAGCCAATACCACTGAAGAGTCATTTTGCAGGGATCTCCTTTACCTCCAGCATTATAGAATCTTGCAGCGGATCATATTTTGGAAGAATTCAACGAGGAACCTGTGGCAACAGAATATGGATTTTCCGTAACACCTGACCTTAAGCCGTTAACTCTCCTAGTTTTCGCGGATGATACCGTCAACTTCGGCAAATATAAACAACCTGCCCTCAAACTTGCACGAATGGCAGTTGAAGTATTCAATGAGATTGGTTTAAATATTTATATGTATAAATGTTGTTGGAGGTAAGCTCATTGGTTAAGATATCTCAATTTAAGGCGGGGACATCAAGAGTATCTCTCCAGGAGAATCAACCAAACATTTGGGAATGAACTCTGAGAGTACTATCATATTCAACTTTCAAGCTCCACTGATAAATCTAAAAAACAAGTTTGAATCTCTGTCGCCCTCACCTCTTTTACAAACTAATAAAAGATTCTCTATTCTAAATACGTCAATTTGTCCATCTCTTATTTACCAGTTCCAAACAATTCCCTTCTGAGTAAATTCCTGTAAAATTCCTCGAAAATGCAGTAAAAATGGTCACATACACATTGAAAGAAATCTTACAAGTTTCCGCTGATATGCCGTACACCATGCTATATGGTCCTAGAAAATTCAAGGGACTAAGGCTATCTATCCCGTTCGTGTTGGAAATTGTTCTTCAACGCATTTGAGACAATCCCTCAGAGTATTTTCTTTTAACGTATCTAGATTCCACATTCTTGCATTCCTTTGTTCAATTTCTTCAACTTCAGATGACATTTTATGACCACTATGTTGTGGTCATTGTGCACATTTTCTCCTGGCAACGTCTTGCAAAGCAATACCTGGTTTCTGAATCTCCGCCTAATCATAAAGATGTATATTTTATAACTTCGTGTCTCTAGGTTTTGTCCACGTGTACAGCCTTCCTTTTTGGTGTTACAACAAAGTATTAGCAATGACTAAATTATGATCAATGCAGAATTCAACTAGCCGACTTGCTCTTTCATTCCTTCGTTCCAGTCCAAATTCTCCTACGGCATTACCTTCTCTTCCTTGGCTTACCACTGCATTCCATTATCCCATCAAAATTAGATTCTCGTCTCCTTCTACATATTGTATTAAATCTCCTATCTCTTCGTACACTTTTCGATATCTTCCTCATCTGCTGTACCAGTAGTCATACAGACTTGCACTATTGTGGTGGGCATTGGTTTGGTGTCTATCTTGACAAAAATAATTCGTTCAATATGCTGGTCGTAGTAGCTAACCCACTGCCCTGTTTTGTTATTCTTTATTAAATCAACTCCTGCATTTCTCCTGTTTAATTTTGTGTTGATAATTCTGTAATTGTCTGACCAATATTCCTGCTCTTCCTGCTAATGTACGACACTTATACCAACTACATCTAATTTCAGTTTAACCATTTCGCTTTTTAGATTCTCTAAACTACCAAAACGATTCGACCCTTAACATTTCACGTCCTGACTAGCAGAATGTTAATATTCATCTGCCTGATGATTTGTGTAACACGCAACCTGACTTTTAACCCCGTTTATCATCACACCATTGCCTGCTGTCCATCTCACAACGTTATCGAGGTCATTTTGCAGTTGCTCACAAACTTATTTATTACTCTGTACAGAATAACATCATCCGCAAAAAGCCTTATCTCTGATTCCATTGGGCCGATGACCTTCGATGTTAGGCCCCTTTAAACAACAAGCAAGCATCATCTGATTCCATTTCTTTACTCATATTATTTATATATACAGTATGAGAAGACATAAAGTTCCAATAATAATGTCCTGAGAAATTCTCTTCTTAAATATTACAGGGTCAGATAAAGATTCGCCTACTCTAATTTTCTGAGATCTATTTTCTAGAAATGTTGCAACCCATTAGATCATGGAGGAGTTTCGTTAGTAACACCAGGCAAGCGCCAACAACACTGAATGTTCTTGGGAATCAATGTTGGCAGCAATATTCTACACTGTCCGACTGGAATCGGGTAACAAATGGAACTCCGGCACATATTTTGCAATATTAGCCTGTCTAGAAAATCTCGAAGCGAGTGGTTGGCTGTTTCAGGAGCTCCGTATTATCTTAGTGATAAAGAAGTTCATATTTGTAGAAATACAGCAAACGTAGCGTGTCTGTGTGTGTGTGAAAAATTTAGTTTCAAAAATATTGGCGTTTAGTGTTTGTACTAATTTAGACTATTGGTATTTATTTACATTTTCACACTGAGTACTTCCGTAGGAGTTCGCTAGATTACAAGTTGTAGGTTAGGATTGCGTGAAAAAACAAATATTATTATTTAAATATCAGCAGGTTTGTTGATGGAATACTTACAAAGACGGGATGTTAAAAAGAGTTGTAACTTCCGCACCGGATATAATAGGGCAGGCAATAGAGAGGGTAATTCAAATAGCAGTTCAACTGTTTCACCTTTCATCAAAAGTAGGTAAGAATGGATGTATCCTGATCACCTCGGCCTCTGCGCCCCTTGCGGGGGCCCCTCACTGGCCAGGCCAGGCGTGTGCGGAATCTTAACTACACATAGGGAGATCTTTATGTAAGAGGCAATTATTTCCTGAAGGTTATTTTTGTGGGCGAGGTTCAGTGACAATGGGGCGACTGGATTTGCTTTAAAGTTGACTAGCTGGTGAAATGTGAACGGGATGTTAGTTTATACAAGAAGCAACTTGTTTTTTTACTGAATGCCCCCCTACTGTGGGTGAGGGAAAAAATGGGAGGTGCAGTGCAGCTATTAATAGGCAAGATATGCTTTGCAGCTTTTTGAAGGTTATCTACCCGCGAAAGGTGAACAGGATGTTTATGGTAAGTTGTAATTTTGAGTGAAGGCTAACCAGCGACGACTCCACCCAACTGGCGAGGAGTGAAGATGGTGGCAGGGAGTATTTAAGGAGCAGAGCACGGAATGCTAACCATCATCTAGTTGGAAGAGAACTTCTCTACTACTTTTCTTACCTCTTCAGTAAGTGAGTTTTAAGTTTATTTAGTTTGTTATTTGTAATAGCAACACCAATTTCAACAGAATGTATATGTTACTGAAATTAAATAAGATAGCGAAGGCACCTCAGTTTTTAAACAGTGGGCCCAATGCATTTGCTGACGTGTTTCAAACTGGCATCAAGCAGAGGTATGGACCACTCAGGCCGGAATTGTATGGAAAGGAATCTTAAGGTATAAGTTTATAGGAGGCCATGATCAAGTTGGAACATACAATTTTAAAAGGCTGTGAGGAGAGAACAGAACAGTATCAAATGAATTGTTTCGAAAAACAAGTAAAATATAATATATTATTATTATCACACTTATAAAATTAAATGGACAGAGACCATTTCTACCGCGACGAAAGAGAAGAATAATTGTCATTAGAATTGAAATTACGGAGATATTAACTGAGGTAAACAAGAAAATACAGCATATTATTTGTTATACGTCATTGAAGAGTGTAATAGCGACGTAAAATACGAATGTTGCATTCAAATACGTTCACCAGTTGGACCAATACAAAACACGACATGTCGAAGCTCATCACAAGCAGAGCGTAAAGAAAGAAAAATATACAGAAATCATTTTCTGAGAAGAAAGATTGAGAAATAATTTAGCCTACAAGAATAGAAATATCCTAAAATCACAGATTCTTTTAAAAATAAGGTCGAAGACATTGAGACGTGAGCAAAATATTTGATTAACCGAGTTAATGCGAAAGAGATTAGGATATTTAAGAAGATATTTTGATATTTAGAAATTCTAAAAATGTCCGATTGTTGGATTTCTTGGATGTTATTACTAGCTCCAGAATGAAGAAGCAGATGTCTTGCTAATTTCGAGGTGGACCGACCTGGAGATGAGTATGATCCGGCGAGTAGACCAGATCAGATGAGAGGTACGACTCCAACCGAACCGTAGACCGTAGCCAGCCGAGACCAGTGATGTGACGCGGAGAGAGAGAGAGAGAGAGAGAGAGCTACGGAGACGGCGTACTTGCTGAATGACGAGCTTACTATATATTGCACCCATTATGCAAATAGACTATGGATAATTTATATTAATTCATCAAATTATAAATATGAAAACTGCGTAGTGAACATTAGCAGTAGATATTTCCAGGCTTTGCAACAAAGAGACTTAAGGAGCCAGTGTAAATCCTCTCTACTTGCTTTTAGTTACGAACGGGATGGACCCATAGCCAAAAAAACATTCAAATGAATCGTATTTCGCCGCCTGTGAAATTTCTGAGAGGACTTTCTCCCAGATAACGGAAACGTAGGACAATAGGCGATCGAGCCTTTATTTTGATAGACAAGGACCGCTGAACATGTGAAGGAGTATGACAGACACCCCTCCAGGGAAGTGGTTGAGTCCTTGTTACTACAGCCTCAGGAAGAATTCTGCCAATCACAGAATTTAGC
The DNA here is from genome assembly GCF_040414725.1 of Anabrus simplex. Taxonomy (NCBI): domain Eukaryota; kingdom Metazoa; phylum Arthropoda; class Insecta; order Orthoptera; family Tettigoniidae; genus Anabrus; species Anabrus simplex. The sequence goes on from NC_090266.1 coordinate 806,996,805, forward strand.
AGAGATAACCGCCATGACCAGTTGAAACTATTTTCCAGTCTTTTCAAGAGTGTGAATTGTGTTACAGTGGAAGTTGTGTGCCCGCATCTTGGATAAATTATTAAAAAATTTTGTGGTTATTTTGGAAATGAATTATCATGTAATTAATTAATAATCAGCAACTACGTAGTAACTACAGTGGAGTGGACCAGTCCGGACAGCACACCAACATGACGGTAAATTTTGTGTACATCCGACTATAACATAACGCCAATGACGCTTACGAAATTCGCGAAAACTGTGTGATCGTTTTCCATAACATAGTGAAGGAATGGAATCGTACTAATTTGTAGAGTCACCACAGATTATTTAATAGGGAAATGAGTGACGGAGATTTTAAATAATGCTCCAAGAAGTGGTAGAAATATTACTCCGCCTCCTCTTCTCCAGCATAGCTAGGGACGTGGCGAAGGAATTGTCCAAATAGGGGCCGTAGGTGCTGTGAAAGTTTTAGTTTGCTGTCAGTATTTCACGCCGGTGCTTGTAGTCACTCTGTTATGTTGAGACGTGAAGTTACACGATAGTTTGCCAGTGAACATAAGTGAAAATTAAATGTGGTAGAGGGGTGTTAGCTTCTGACACAAACAAGCTCCTAGGTTTAATCAATCTCAAAGGAACTAGGCGAACATTGGTACAAAATATATTTCAGTGTGCAGTATTATTTTAGAAGAAGACGTTAATTATGTTAGATAGCACAATATTATTGGAGCAGGCTATGTCAGTCGTCATGGACATTTACATAAACTAATTCGAGAATGTTGCTTTGTGGCCGTTTGTACGGTCAATCTTGGGATAATTCATGATATTTTAAGTTGAATGTGCTAAGCAGAACTCGCAAACATTGGAGACAATAGCAGTTCTGCTCGTTGTGAGTTAGGAAGCAGAGACAATTGTGTTATTAACGGTACACGTCAGGCTGGGAGCTCATCATATTGGAATGTTGCAGTGAAACAAAGGGATGGATAACATTTTTACGAAGACTCTCCAAATAAGACAGAATTTACTACTACAGTGGCTAGAGACGAAAGGGGTAGCCGTTTGCAGGTATGAGAGGGCAACGTCTTTAGGCCTAGGACGAGTCGCCGCCAAGGGAGAGAAACAGGTGAGTGGCACGAGAGGTTGTTGACAAACATTCCATACGACGAATGCAGATGTAACAAGAAGCGCCGAACAGCTGATCGAAATATAGCTAATAGCATAGGTAGGAAATTTCAGCATGCAAATGTTAATTTTGTTTTCATGTATGAATGGATGTTTAGCGGATAAGAAATATTATTATTATTATTATTATTATTATTATTATTATTATTATTATTATTATTATTATTATTATTATTATAGTACAACGCGAGTGAAACCTTCTATAAAAATATATACATGCATCGTGTGTTACGGTGATTACGACGCAACGATGAATTCCGCCATGAAATAAGTACCATGTAACGGGAGCCTTAATGAGGCAGTGTACAGCTGACATAATGTAAGTAAAGAAATGTTGAACTTATTACCTACGTAAATGTAAGACTGTAGAGCAAGACGTTGTCCGTTTAGTTTAGATCTTAGTAATGTAGTTGTTAGATTGATTTCACGCACCTAAATAATTCCGATTATAAATGAGAAGCGTTTGTGGTAAAATCAGACTCTATCGATGAGGTTAGGACAGTCGAGTCTGCGATCGGGACCGGATTGTTGTAACCTCAGACTTTAGTAATAATAGACTTGATTTTCGTTGTGCGTTATATTAGTTGAAATAATAATAAAATGATACTAGTGCTTATAAATTTTACGAGGTCAAGGGATATCGCAAAAGTGTAAATTACCAGATTCAACATAGATAATAATAATAATAATAATAATAATAATATTAATAATAATAATAATAATAATAATAATAATAATAATAATAATAATAATAGACTTGAATTACGGTGTGTGTTGCCCTAGTAGTAATAATTATTGTCCCATAATAATAAGAAATGAAAGGGAGTAAGTGTCAGTAAAACGTTATGATAACCTAATTAATCTTTAATCTTTCGGTAATTTGAGTGTGGACGCGGTGATAGTTTGAAAATAACGATCAGTAGCCGACACAATATTTTTATAACAATAATTATGATAACAATTTTTATATCAATGAAGAGCCGTGCCTGATTTAATTGTATAAATGTACTAGTGTTGTATGCAAGTTTGAATGAAACGGGAGAAACTAGTGAAGGCAATTATGTTGATGACAAATAGAGATGAGGCATTTTGGACATAAGCAAGCTCGTCGTTAATTCGCCGATGGCAATATTAAATAAGATTCAGGTGGTAATAAGTTCCGAATTGAGAGGCTAGAATAGGTGCTCACGAATATAAAGTTATCCCAGGGAATAATAAATTTCGTCTCACATGATAGGAGACGACTGATGAGATATAGATATAATCGAGTTAAGAGTAGAGTATGAATGATGGACGCGTATATAAGAATCATGGGGAATATGATAGGAGTCCAGAGACTTGGCACAAATAAATGATGAGAATCTACGATTAGATGGAGATGTTACAGAGAAAAATAATGATTCGGGATAATAAGGAAATAAGTGATCATGGAAGAATAATGAATAACAGCGGAACAGTATGAAATGTGGTGTGCGTAGTAACGATGAGAAGGATTAGGACTTGCTGTTGAGGCATAAACTATTTAAATGTGTTAATTTGGTTTAAATGTGACAGGTAGGGGAAGTGATTGCCGACAATAGTAACTCTAAAGTGCAGAATATAATAACTATGTCACCGCATACGTATACTGCAAAAATGATGAGGATAAATTTGTATTTTAAATTAACTAGGGTAACCCGAGTTGTTTGTAAGTAAATATAAGGTAGATAATAAATTTTGTGGACCTAAATTTATAACGAACTATTTCCATTTGTTAAAATATGTGTAACGTAAATTATCGGGCTGGTAATTTTATGCCACTTAGATTTGGTTTAGAATTTTATTGGAGTTGATTAATATAGTCAGGTAGGAAGGTCGTGAATTTCAACCTTTGTAAATAAAGTTTCATTGCATATATATATATATATTTTTTTTTTTGCTTGTTGGTTTTGTTGCTCTGTTGGGCGCACACTATTCTGAGCGTTATGTAAATATATTGTAAATGCCATTTTTGAAGTGCGTTGTTTTCCGTTAGATGTTAGGGTCAGGTAAGGGACAAAATCGTGTTCACAGTCTAATAAATGTCAGCATTTTTTCTTTACGGTAGGCTTAGGCCATGGCAACGCAGAACATATGATATTAAATTTGGTTTGAATTTAGACGTCACAGTCAAACATTTGTAACGTGAAGGTAAATCATGTGAACTGATCGATTTTGTATTCTGTTAATAGTGTAAGTAAACGCCACAAATATAACTAGAGAGTGTGAGAGGTAATGCCGGTATGATTGACACTAAGTTGGCAGAAGTAATTAGGAATATTTAATGAAATTTTCACGTATAGAAAATTTTCAGTTGACCTCTGACAATGAATGTGATTTCTTTTTGATAAAATTTAAGTCCAGTGAGATCACAGTGTGTTTTAATTAAGCTTGATCATGGTAGATAATTTGGCCTGTAACAGTATTGTGTTGTTAAAATGTAGACTGTCATGATAGGCGACTTACACCCATTTAAATGTTGAGTGTGGTTATAAGCAGAGAAGATCAACGGTATTTATTTCGCAGTGTGTGTTCATGGTAAAATTTTAAATTGAGGTCACACGTTTACTTTTTCATGTTTTTAATTACAAATCTCCCGGAGGACAAATAATTGGAGTCCTGCGTTCATTTGTAACTTGCATTTGTATCCCACTTCATTGGGGTTTTCATCATTTACTTTTTTATTTTATCGGTCTTTGGAGTTCGCTTAGATAGCTAGACATTGTGCTGAGATGTAAATGTAAATTTTATGTTCAGTTTGATAAGTTAGATTTTATGAGTGTAGTTATTTTTGGTTTCATATTTTTTATCAGTTTATAATATCACAGTCCTGCACTGTTTAATTTCAATGACAATTTTTGCGTTTTTTTAAATTATCGTAAATTCAATTTCATTTTATTCAATAAACCTTTTTGTTAAACTTTCAGTCGGTCTTTGGGTTATGTCATTTTCAGTAGCTAGCTTGATCCTTAGTAGGTTATTTACACCCCTATATGCCGGTTGTACGGGAAACTGCCGGAAGGTCTATATTGAGAAGAGAGTCTGCGTGTGGTGGTAAGTTATATATTTTTCAGCTGTCGGTGCCCAAGTCAACGAGTGAATCTTCCACACGTGCTCATGTGAAAAGTGCACAATATATGTTAGTTCTTAATTAAGCTAGACATAATGACCTAATATAATTTGCAATAAGTGTGAGATATTTAGATGGTGAAGTGACCCAGTGAAGTGATATAAACATGTTAATGATACCATACTATATTAAGCTATGACTAGATCTATATCTCGAAAGGAGTGGCTATACATATATCGAGTTAATTAGGATTATTGCAATAAATGAGAATACGATTATTTGCGAGAGAGGATGTAGATTATCAAACAGCTGAATATAAGTATTTTCATATAGTAGATTTCATTAATGGATTTCGTGAAGCCATTCATGCTAAGTTTACGTCATTATGAGATGATATGATAGGAATTATGATGTATACGAATTATTCTTTGTCGTGATACGTCACCAAATGGAATTACGAATTGCCAGAGGTTGAGCATTGTTCTACCGAGAAGGAAGATGATCCAAATAAGCGAATATGATTGCAACGGAGATTTATACGTCTTAATAAATGTGATATTTTAGGAAGAGTTGGGGATATATGAAAGATGGTTATGTTGTTGGTTTTAGTGAAGTGATTGAGCGATATGCAGTCGGGAATGGATTAACATGAAGCGATATGAGTATTGAAATGGGACGTTATGTTGTAATAAGACGTAAATATAAATGTATATATATTCAGAAGTGGATCAAATATGCGATGCAAGTACATTCAAACACATGCGTAGGTGGATCATAAGGTTAGTTGCACTAATGCGCCGCAGCAGCGCGCTGTGTGTCGCAAACGTGGGCACAGCGGAGAAAGGGACAGGCACTACCCACGCGTATGTTAGGACGGTCGCTGTGGTGTCTCGTCTAGTATTGTGTGAATAGCGGCCAAATGCAATGGCGCGTCAACTGGACATTCACTCCAAATATGAGGTGCGTGCGACAATCCAATTCCTGTGGGCCAAATGTAAGAATTGCACGGACATTCATCGTGAAATTAGTGCTGTGTATGGGGAGCGGACCATTTCCCGACAAAGTATCGTAAAGTGGTGTCAGCAATTCGAAGTCGGACGCACGGATATCACGGTCAACGATCGCGAAGGCAGGCCGGCAACGTCCAGGACCCGTGCAAAGGTCAACAGTGTGAATGCGATCATTAGAGAGAACCGACGCATTAAACTGGAAGAAATATCGACGCAGCTGAACATGTCGTATGGCAGTGTGTTCGACAATGTTCACGAGGACCTTGGATATCGTAAGCTGTGTCAAAGATGGGTCCCATGTCTTCTCTCTGATGAGCACAAGGGACAACATTTCCAATCCTCCCTGGCATTTTTGCAACGCTATGCCGCAGACGGCAACCGGTTTCTGCGGCGAATCGTCACAGGCGACGAAACGTGGGTCCACTACTTCACCCCCGAAACGAAGCGAACATCAATGGAATGGGTGCACCCCTCATCACCACAACGAAAGAAGACCAGGGTTCAACCTTCAGCCGGTAAGGTTATGGCGACAGTGTTCTTTGACATGGAGGGTTTCCTGCACGTGGAATTCATGAATAAAGGAACGACGATCAAAGTGGCGTCGTATTGTCAAACGTAGCACCGGTTGCGTAAAGCGATTAAAGAGAAGCGCCGGGGAAAATTGAGCGCCGGTGTGATTTTGTTTCACGATAACGCAACACTTCGCAAGGCCCGCCAAACGTGAGAACAGCTGCAGCGTATCAAGTCTGAGGTCTGGCAACATCCACCCTACAGTTCCGACCTAGCGCAATGTGACTTTCATCTATTCGGCAAGCTCAAAACGGAGCTCTATGGTCGACGTTTCCAGACCGATGAGGAGGTGCAGGCCGCTCTCTCCGAGTGGTTGCAGAACTCTGGAGGAAATTTCTATGCATCCGGCAGCGACAAGTTGGTTGTGCGTTCGCAGAAATGTTTGGAGTCTCTTGGAAACTATGTGGAAAAGTGACGTTACAGTGTATGTCGTTATAGTCATGTTGCTGTTGTATAGGTGGTGTAATAAATGGCCATAACTGGGAAGTGCAACTTATTTTCTGATCTGCCCTCGTACATCGAGGGAATAGCGTAATACAAGGTATGCATGACAAACCCATATGTTTAGATAAGAGTAAATGGTTTCCGCAATGTCAAATACAGCTATTGATGCTAGGAAATGCATATAGCAAATGACATATTCTGGTAATGAACTCTAAGGAAGATGAAACGAGTGTGTGTAGCCTTAGTGAACAGCATAGATGGATAATATCGAGATATCATAATTGAAATTTTAGAAGATTCCGTTAGATAAACGTCTCATGATAATATAAGCCTCGTAAATTTCAAATGCATATTGAGAGGAAATGTGTAGGATTAATTAAGAACTATTTTTGTTTAGATATGTGGTGTAGATTATTTTCTATTTCGAGAGATGATTAATGATTTATTTTATACGTAGACATGATAGACTAGGATGATAAGTGCCGAGATTTTGGATGGCAATAGGGGTAGTAATCTTAGCACGTCATTCAACAAAATAACTACATACAAGCTTACGATAAGAAATTAAATAAAATTGCAGATTTTAATGAAAATGTTCGAAACTGAATTGAGTGTTGTGATATCAGTGATACAAATGAAAAAACTTTCTTCGATTTAATAATTAATTTAATAATGTTATTAATTCATTGAATAATTTTCACAGTAGATGGAATGTATTGAGATATTAGTTCATTTCAGAAATGAAATTCATTTTTTCTTTTGAAAGCCAGCACAGACTTTAATGTGATACGTGTAAATAATAATTGATTTTAAGACACAGTTGGAAGAATTTTAACATATTACAAGTTCTCTTTTCTTTCATTTTCAATTAATTTAGTAAATTTCTTCATTTGATTCATTTTAAGTAAGTGAGTTGTGATTTAAAGATATTAGATATGAGGTATTTTGATGTAGTTTTTAAGGTGTTATTTATGCGATTAATTTTAAGACTTGCGGTGATTGCCTGATTAACTAAAAAATGCGATAGGATGGAGACGTTCATCCGAAGGTGTATATCTCGCGTGCGATCCGTGTCTCTTCCTTTGAATCCACGTAAATTTAAACCATTTTTGCGAAGAATTATGCTCAGAGAACACCAACTACCGGAAAATTTTTACGTGTGTCGTACCTGGATGCGGGATGGGCGTGGTAAAACAGAAAATTAAGCGAGTTGCAAATTATCCATCCTTTTAAGGTTAAGGAACTGAGAGCAGTGGAAACACGTTCCGGAAGGAAAATAATAGCTGATATTGAGGGTGAAGATGAGGAGACCGTGAGTGTTTTTCTACCAGCGCAATTTGCGAAACTTTCTGCAGAAGCATGAAAAGAAATAAATTTATTAAGCAACAACATGAAAGTGTTGTATAAGGGCATGGAGAGGGGGTATTATCTAGTGTGTTTCCTACAGTAGAATGCCGACAGTTAAAACAATTATTTTAACTAAGTAAGTATGCAGAAAGTTTTTTCCTTCTTATATGTAACATCTTTTTTCCTTATTTGTATAATAGTTTTGTTAATTTAAAACAGTATGTGGTGCTTCTTTTCAGGTCCGTGTTTTTATGACGAAATGGAAGAAAGTGGGGGTTTAAGGCTGGATCCGAAAATCATGCATATCCAATCATACAGAATCAACGATTGAAGGTACATCGAGGGGAGAAGTCGACGCAAGTGCACAGCATGATCATGGTGCAGCGGGACAGCTGAGTGCAGAACAACAGCAAGAACTGTCTGGTAATTGTATTGAACTATGGAACAGGAGGTGTGCACTCTTTAATTTCACAGTATATGTGACGAACCTCAGTAAAGCATATGGAGGCCAGCAGGAGGTAACAGCTGCTGTAGTGCTATTTCTCTTAACTGAATTTTCAAGTAATGGACATTTTTTTACTGTTTGTTGGGTACAACACATTTGAAGAAATATACAAGATTGAATATTTATTTTCCTTACAAGAATAGACAAAAATTTCTTATTACCGGAATACATTTTAGGGAGGCTTCAGGATGAGTTTCCAAGCGAAGCTGTTCACTGTTTACTAGATATAGTTGGGAGTGAGCTGGCTCGATAATTATACTGTGTGATGACGGAATGTACATTCTTGATAAGTCGTTGCTACAGCCACTGTTAGACTTGTCTTGAGAACGCAGAAAAATTAGCACCAGGACGTAATTTGTGGCCATATTTTTTTAGTAATGGAGTTTCCTTCGAGCAAACGTAGAAAATTAGACATTATTTTACAGACGGATGACGATGAGGGAAGAATGCAGGCTCATTTTGATAGAGCGTTTGAACGCATTCGTGAGTTTAAGAGGGAGGTAAATGGATCCCTGTTAATTTCATATAAGTTCGAACCTAGCGAGGAGCGAGAAGAAGCTGCTTAGTTAGAGCTGATTGAAAATCTTAACGGGCTACAGGAATTGCGTAATCGGATGTTAGAAATTTATTTACACGCTCGCAATATCAATGGGCTTACTGCAGATAGAAGATGTGTCTGCTTTCCAGTGTAAGCAAATCGAGGAAGCTTTTCGGCGCAGAGTGTACTCACTAGCGGTGGTAAATGTTAAAATTATTTCTTGCTTTCCGAAGTGTTCCTAGATAAATCTTACGTGTGGTTTAATACATATGTGAAGAGAGCATTTAACACACAAGCATTAAAAGTAAATACTGTTCTCTGCACACCACAAGTTCTTCATGATAAAATCGCTAACAATTATTTTCATACTAGGTATGCAGAAATAAACGAAGGTACGAATTTAAGAGAGTGGTACAACGAGCATGTAACGAAACAGATTCTGTAACTATTGACAGAGTTCGAGGCTTGTGATTCGGGTTGGTCTCTGCTACGAATTTGTGAATTGCGGATAATCATAAATACATATGTTGGTTTTCACGTGGTCAAGTCACAGAGTAGTCTAACCTCGCCTTCAGCAATTAGAAACAAGAATGAAGTTATTAATCTTCAGAACACACGGGATGCATGCTTTGCATGGAGTGTAGTTGCTGGCTTAGTTCCAGCTAAATCAAATGTGAATCGCATTTGTTCTTATCCACATTATAACTTTTTTAAATTTAAAAGACATACCAATCCCGATGGAAATGAGATATTTTAGAAAATTTGAAGATCAAAACGAAATCTCTGTGAGTGTATTTGGAGCGCAGTACGATGAAAACAACTGGGAGTGCATAGGACAGAAAGAAGTCAATAAAGTGTTTACTCTTGTACCTTTTGTACGTTGCACACAAAACGTGTGAAAAGAAAGTAGATCTACTAATTCTTCAGATCGGTGACAGTGAGAAGTATCACTTCTGTTTTATTATGAATCTTTCACGTCTTGTGCGCTCATGACTTACGAAGCGTCAGAATAAAATTTTGTATTTGCTGACGATGTTTGTCTTACTTCCGTAATGAGGAAGAATTAGATTTGCACAGCAATGACTGTAAACAATTTCCGGTGGCAAGAAGTACCATGCCTTCAAATAGTGAACGACTAGTTCACTTTGCAGAGTATAAGATTAAAGAGACAGTGCCTTTTTTTTTGTATGCCGACACAGAATGCATACTGAAACCTGTGTCTACTGGTTTTCCAAATGATAACACATCGCATTCAAATCCAATGAACGAACATGTGCCATAGAGCATGGCATATTAATTACACTGTAGTTTTATCAGAGATTTGTGCTATTTCAAACTCTATCGACGTGATGATTGTGTTAAATTTTTCGTAGATGTAATGTATAACTTAGTAGACACGCTTGCACCATATTATTTTGAAACGAAAGAGTTTGATGTGATGAAAAAAGGAACTGCACAATAAACCAAGAAAAGCTCTTTTTCAAATTAACAGTCTACCATCAAATCAGTCACCAATATAAATGCTACAAAATTGTCGACTTATGTATAAGCTTCCCTACACGGGCACACTAACACCGTTAACAGTTTCACGTAGTTCTCAGGTTTATGCGATGATTAATCACGAGAACAATCCAATCGAATTAGATGTAGGTGCACCAATTGCTGTAAAGGAATGTGATGAAATTCAATTCCGCCTAAAAATCCAGAACAATGGAATACTAACGACCTTCCGCTCCATATACTCTTTGAATATACTATATATGAGGAAAACAATAGACGTTACACTTCAATTTAAAAAAATGCAGGCGGTGCGACGTAAAGCCCGTAGCAAAAAAAATGCAGGCGAACATAATGGAAAAATTCGTGTAAAGAATAAACTATCAAAATTAAGAAAAGATGTAAAAAATATAACTCCCTTAAGCAGATATGGCTTTAAACCAACTAAAGTTAGAAGAAACATTTAAAATAATAAGTGAACCATTAAATAAACTGCAGCAGCTTACAGTTAACTCGAATGGATTAAACGCAAAGAAAAATCGAATATTAAATTGTTATATAAGTGATGAAGAAGAATCAGAAGAAGAGGAAGCTCTCGACAGAAGGGTTACGACTCTCCTGCAAAATTATCTTAACCCACAATTAAGACACAAAATTGATAGAATATTTGGGGTTCGAGTAGTTCATGGAGAACACTATTTAGGGAGTAAAAAAGTACTGTTTCGCGATAACAATCTCATATTTGACAATTTTTACTATCCTTTAACTGAAGGTCTCCTTGAATTACTATTTCAGAAAGATCCAGACGCACAGTTGTATGATGATAAGGATCTGTCAGCTTGTATTCATATTTTAAATTACACTAACGTGCACAGGAAACAGTATGACGCTGGCAAGCAAATGAGATGCACAAAATTGCTCAAATTTAAAAAAAAATTATCAAGCCATTAGCAGAAGATGCAAAAGTGAAAAAAGGAAGGAGCACACCAAACTTCATAAGTGTACGCAAATGCAAACGTACAGGAAGAGGATCAAAAGTAGCTAAGTGGAAAAATGAACAAAGAAATAAGATCGAATTAGTTCATTGGAATGATCCAAACAATCTAGTGGAGAGACTGAAAAAGTTAATAGCATCTAGAAGTGCAGGTCATTCGTCACACGAAACCGAAATCTTGTCAATCGAAGAAGAACATTGAAAATCGAGGTTTATCGAATAAATGAACACTGCGCGGTGGGACGAAATTCCGTTCTCAAATATATTTAAAGCGGTTAGATTCTCTAAGGATATTTCAGTAATCTATGAAATTGAATGTGTAGACAGAAGAAGCAACTGGCAACAACTGGCTATAGATCGACTTCGATTCAAGGAACGAATAGACAACAGAGAACGAATTCTTTTACCCATACTTTATGAACAAAATCAGAGAAGAAATAGCGAAAGAACTCCACGCTCCCGTGCGAAAGAATTTTGAAAGACGGAGCGTTATTAGCTGGGCAAGGGATGAATTGCATCAGGCTGATCTTGTTGATATGTGTCTGTTTTCGAAAGTTAATAGTGGATATAAATACATGTTAACTGTAATTTATGTTTATTCGAAGTATGCATGGGCAGTTCAACTTAAAACAAAAACAGGAAACGAAGTAGTGGAAAATATGTAACGCATCTATTCAAAATGTAAACGCTATCAAAAACTTCTTCAAACAGACAGGGGAAAGTAATTTTATTTATTTATTTATTTAGTCTGATCCAGGACACCCTATATTTGCCACAAGACACAGAATAATACACAATAACAATTTGAGGGGAGATAAAAAGATTAATGTTTAAAAATGATAGGTTACAATTAACCATGTTGAATTAGCAGCAGGAACTTGAGCAAATAACTCAACACCTCTTCCTTTTTGTGGATATGCACACAAAATTTCAAATCTTCGGAATCCGTGAATTTTGCGTGGCGTCGAAGCCTAGCCAAGAGACTAATGGTGACGAGGAATCGAAACGGAGTATTTGATGAGTGAGACGACTATCTCATCCTGTAGGCTTCTCCCTAGTTTATATTTTTGTCGCCATGTGACGAAAGATTTGGGAATTGTTCCCCTCGTGAAAAAGAAAAGTCCAGTCACCGTAATTTTTTTAAGGTTATACGACTTAAGAAAGAAAGGGATGGTTGGATTATAGATATCCTTTTTCTCATTGTCTACGTCAGTCGGCTGAGAGGCTGAAGATTCAAAGCGTACCGTAGGATCAATAATTTCTGCTTCGTTCCACGGTCTGTCAATCGCTATAATATCAATCCTGCGAGAGCTGCCTCCTTCGGCTTGGCAGTGGACTTCTTCGTACACTTCTAGATTTTTGAGACGAAGAGCATTAGCAATCAGGTTTCTGATGATGTTATGGCGTTTGATCCTAAGCAGTTCTCCTTGAGGGCAACTCCCCAGCACATGTGGTAAGGTTTCTTACTCACTGCAGTGTCTGCAGTGTCCTGTGCTGGTAGAACGTCCCGGCAGAGTACGTACTGGTGCAACCATCGCGGTCATCTTCAACATCTCCCTCCATTCCGAACAAGTTAAACCATCTCTTCTGGTAACCCAAGAATTAGCAGCAGGAACTTGAGCAAATAACTCAACACCTCTTCCTTTTTGTGGATATGCACACAAAATTTCAAATCTTCGGAATCCGTGAATTATGCGTGGCGTCGAAGCCTAGCCAAGAGACTAATACTTTGTTGTTCTTTCTGCGTAAAATTTTATCAATGAGGTAGATTTTTCATCAGTGGATTACAAAAAGAAAAAAATTAAACACTATTCGACAGGGAGCAGCTTGAAGGCAAGCGTAGTTGAACGCTTCAATCGAACACTGAAGCAGTGGATGTGGAGGTGGAATTCAATAGGACAAACTGGGGCAAATATTCATTTATGGGAAGGGGAATTAGGGATTGGAATAACTTACCAAGGGAGATGTTCAATAAATTTCCAATTTCTTTGAAATCATTTAGGAAAAGGCTAGGAAAGCAACAGATAGGGAATCTGCCACCTGGGCGACTGCCCTAAATTCAGATCAGTATTGATTGATTGATTGATTGATTGATTGATTGATTGATTGATTGATTGACTGATTGATTGATTGATTGATTGATTGATGGAGGAAATTCTCAGAATGTGGATCATACAACTGGCTTCGTATGCTACCAAAACTATTAGATGAATATAATAATCGAAAATATCGTACGATTGGTATGAAACCTATAGACGTCACAAATGATCCACAACAACTTGCAACAGTGTAAAAGTCACAAGAAATGAAGAAAAATATGTCTCCTTATCCATCAAAATTGAAAGTAGGTGACCCAGTACGAATAAGTAAAATTAAGCGATATTTTACAAAGGGCTATACTCCTAATTGGATTAATGAATTATTTACTGTAAGAAAAGTAAAAGAAACATTACCGAGAACTTACTTGCTTCACGACTATCAAAATAAACCAATATATGGAGCGTTCTATGAACAAGAACTGCAGAAGACAAAACATCCCAAAATATACCTCATTGATAAAATTTTACGCAGAAAGAACAACAAAGTATTAGTCTCTTGGCTAGGTTTCGACGCCACGCATAATTCATGGATTCCGAAGGAATACGTATTTAAAAATATCAAAAGTAAGTACGCTAGTATAATATATATAAGTAAATTTTTAATTTTTACTCTAATGTATAATAGATTTAACATCTTATAGTGACCTCTCTCTATTGTTGCAGACTTGCCTTGCTCAAGAAACAGTGGTGTTTGTTTTGATGATGACAACGTTGGACATTACCTCAAGCAAGAATATATTTTCGCCTCAACTATGCATAATTCATTCGAAGCATTTATGTAACATGTATCTTAATAAATTATATTAAACAAAATTTAACTAAAGATAACCTTATATTTTTTCGCTAAAATTACACTCCCATCCTTCCTTCTTTCTTTCCTAAGAAAAATGAAACATATATATATAGCTACGGTTCTTTTCTTCCTACACCTTTACGTAGTGCGACGTTAAAAAATCTCTTAGATTAGTTTGTCTTCCTAAGAGCAGAAAAAAAGAAAGCAAGAAAATACAAGATATTCACACTCACCTATAACGGTTCGAATAAATTAAATTCTCCTCCTCGTCCATGCTCTCCCACTTCTTCTTCCACTATATCGAAAGAAAAAGTTAATGTAAAATTAAATCTTTCCCGATCCTACAATAGACGATTTCTTGAAATTAAAAAATTTGAAACTCACCAATTATATCTTCGTCACTTCTATAAGAGTCTATCAATTCCCCCAGCTTTATTATAATGCTGCTTCAGGAAAAGTAACAGAATCCGTGGAGAAAGAACAGTGGGAAGTGCGGACTCGCGCGCTGAGAAATAACCTGATAGTACAGACTAACGAAGAGCCGAAACACTTCGTTGGTCAAATCTCTCATTCTATTTGCAAGCGCGCGTTCAAACGCGCCCTCCACTTCCCTAATATTATTTAACTCACACTGCTCCTTTGTTCTGAAAACTTCCTGCAGCACTACCAGTTTTCCAAAAAGACTTCGTTGCACAGCTGACATGTTGCAAAGCTTTTAGAAACTTTGACGTACTTACAGCAAGCGAATCGCACTATATATACCCGTTCTAACGGCGACATGTAATTTGAAAAACTAGTTTCAAAAAAAAAGCTGCTTAGGTTCAACATCTGCTAGTAACCTGCGTGGCGTGCCGCACTTCAGTTTACGCATCCGTCTTAGTAGCCTGAGGGGGTGAAAACGTGGTCGAAGCACGGCCATGACCACCAGTGACCGCGAAAGAGGTAGGTCCTTAACCGGTTTAGGCGAAAGCTGCTTGCAGGAAACATATCCGGTTTGATATTCACTACGAAGCGTCGTTCTGCTTAAAACATATGTGTACGAAATAATATAATCATAATAATGACACCTAGCATTAAATTTTTAACAAGCGAATTCGCTCACATCTTCAGTTAGCTACCCAGATGAAAGCTAGTTCGATCCTCCTCGTTGGTAATCATAAAATAATTATCTCTAGTTCGCCATGTTCACACTAGGCAACTGCTAAGGGAGGTGTACCTTAAAGCTAACTGCACTATACGACATGTCAGTGTGAAGTAATGTCAATTGTAGCATACTATTTAAAAAAGTGTGTGAATAAATAGTAAGGTATTGTCATCGTTGGCAACAGTGTGTGTCAACGATCATGGAAAGACAAGCAAAGAATGAGTTTGGTGAGAAGAAAAAGCCTGAAGCTAACAGTAATATCCAGTGTAAATGTGAAGTTTGTACACCAAATATTAAACCTGACGCGTTACGTACAGTATATTTCGCACTAGTAATTGAGGCTATTACATCATACTATACACATGGCAGTTTACTTCGAATGCCACAACATCTACTTAACTATTTACCATCTGGGTTTCTCTTAACATATTCCGCTAAAGATTTAGATGAGGCATGGGATAAACTTCCCTTCTACACGAAAGCATTACCCGAAATAGCAGTTTGCAGGCGTTGTGTTAGACATTTTTGCCATAGAAGAGAAGATGAAGTTGATTTTGACGGCCCGAATCCAATGATTAAGGAATGTAAGACATGTAAGAAAGAATTTACAAATATATTTTGAACTAAAAGTTATATAAAACTGTGTGATGTTCCACTTATTATTCGTGTTGCTTGAATAATTCTTTCTAACCTATATATGCATACACATATTTTTGTTTTTCTCCAAGCAAATGCTATAGCCTCGATTCCTTCCCCAGATTTTTTCCTATCATCAAAAGACCTACCTGTGTGGGTGTGACAAATTATAGCTTTTACTCACATAATGTCTCAAGTCAGAGGTTGATTAAGGAATAATTCGTAATATTTTATTTTAAAGAAGCCACGCTTTATTTCACAGTTTTCAACCAATATTTCTGCTACGTGGCGGCGCGTTCTTTTGTTTTGTCGTACACTGTCGTGTTTGATGTGTTTGTTTACCGAAGTTCTTTGGTGTAGTTTTTTGCATGTTTCTTATTCTACGTCATTTAACTG
Organism: Anabrus simplex; assembly: GCF_040414725.1. Lineage (NCBI taxonomy): Eukaryota > Metazoa > Arthropoda > Insecta > Orthoptera > Tettigoniidae > Anabrus > Anabrus simplex. The sequence continues at coordinate 807,013,066 of NC_090266.1, forward strand.
GCGGTCACTTCATGTGCCTAAACTGATTCATTAAACGAATTATTATTTCGTCTTCCGTGCTAAACACATATATTCGATATAATTTTTGATGAGATAGCACATCATGTGTCCCCCTAACTAATGTATTAGAACAGAGATAATGCATTTTTCCAACAAAATACTCGTGCTAGCCATCTTGGACAATGATAATAAGAAATCACAGACATGACACTCCCATGTATGGGTGTTTGACCTCGAAGGGTACAAACAGTTGACTACGTATCCAGCGAACTGTAGCAAATTGGCGACCTGTTTTTATTCCGTATGTAAAAATTCGTACTATCGCGCTCGTAACGACGGAATGTCTTAATGAAACGCCGATTTCAGACTTTATCTGATTAAAATCATTATTTATTTGTTTAACTAGTACAGTGATATTTCATGGATGTCATTTATTCATGTAAGGTATTTATAAGTTAGTATGGGAGAAAAAATTATATACATTTAGTAGACAATGCGATTATCTAAGGTGAAGATTTACGGCTGGATGTGCTTCCTGTCACATCCATGAACGATTTGAGAGCTAATCAAGATCATAAGTAATTATAGGTAAGTAAGATAGAAAAAAATATATTTTATTAAACTAAGCACTTATGTCACTACCTTCACTCCTCACCAGTAGGCTGGAGTCGTTGGTGGTTCACCTTCACTCAAAATTACAACCTGCCATAAACATCCTGTTCACCTTCCATGATGGAGATAACCTTCAACGAGCTGCAAAGCAAATCTTGCCTAGTAACATCTGCACTGAACCACTCCTTAGTTTTTCCCCTCACTCACAGTAGGGGAGGAGGAGAATGGGGTTCTTTTTTTACATAAACTAACATCCTGTTCACCTTTCGCCAGCAAGTAACCTTTCAGAGCAATTCTAGTTGGCGCAAAGTCACTGTACCTCGCGCACAACAGTAACCTTCAAGAAATAATTACCTCTTACATAAACACCTCTGAGTGTGTAGTTATCATTTCACACGTGCCTGGCCTCCTTGACCAGTGAGAGACACACCAGCAAGTAACTTTTTAAAGCAAATCCACTCACTGCCCCATGGTCACTGCACCTCGCCCACACCAGTACCATTTAGAGAAATATTTACCTCTTACATAAAGACCTCCGGGTATGTGTAGTTAACATTTCCCACACGCGACCTGGTAATTGAGAGGCCCTAAAAATATAAATTTACTAGACAATGCGATTATCTAACGTGAAGGTTTATGTCTGAATGTCCTTCCTGTCACTAACATACATGATTTGAGAGATAATCAAGATCAAAAATAATTATAGGTAAGTGGATTAGAAAAAAACATTTTGATTAAACTAAGCTGTTAATTACACTCAATAGATTTTTTTATCTCTACTACGAGAGTAAGGTTAATAGTTAGCATGCTTGATCTTACAATACCCTTCAGTAAAGGATACTCAATCATGCAGCATATCAAGTGTTGTTACCCATCACACCCACCCACCTAGGCTTAGAAGGAGAAAGCTGCCGCAAGGAGCGACATTCCACACTTGTGTGTAGCCTTGACAGCAAGAGGCGCTCCGTACAGTAGAGTACATTCCACACGCGCTCTGGCATGTGAGAGGCGCCCACAGGTGGGGGAGACCCCGCGCTTGCGCAGAGGCTGCGCTTGTCCAGAATCCCCGTGTTCTAGAATCCCTATGGTCCAGAATCCCTTTTCTTCACCTACTAATGAAAAAGGAACTTGGGTGGGAAACTTTAAGTAAGAGAAGGGAGAAAACTAGACTTATAGGATTATATAGAGCCTATGCAGGAGAAGAAGCTTGGGGAGATATCCGTGAGAGGCTTCAGTTGGAAAATAATTATATCGGCAGGACTGACCACAAATATAAAATTAGAGGAAATTTTAGCAGAAGCGATTGGGGTAAATTTTCATTCATTGGGAAGGGCGTGAAGGAGTGGAACAGTTTACCAGGGGTAGTGTTTGATCCTTTTCCAAAAATCTGTACAGATATTCAAGAAGAGAATAAACAGCAACAGAGAAAATAAATGAAATGTTAGAGGGCATTCGACCAGTACAGGTTAATGTAAATAAGAATGTTACTATACATACATATCTTTATTACCCACCCTAGTAAACACCATCGGCTTACAGGTAATAAAGGCAGAGCGAAACACAGAACAAACAAACAATAGGCACTACATCTCTCCTAAAACTACTTAACTAAAGTATCTACCTCTACATCTACTCTGTGCCCTCCCACACGTACGCAGATAGCCAGCATACGTGCAGGAAGCACCGCGCTACAAACTACCCTATTCCCCTATTTCCACCTACCACCTAAAAAAATGTTAGTAGACTGGTCGGTGCGTCAGCCCTGGTATGGAATACATGCCCACCAACTCGTTGATCGCAGCCACCAGCCTCGCCACGTGAGAACTGATCTCCTATCTCACCTACACTTGCTGACAATGTATTCCCTCCCTACCATGTGTGACAAGCCAGCTTGGCGGAAACCAGACCCAACACATGGCTTGCCACACACTTCCGCTATGTACGTCACACTTACTATGTTCAATGTCAGCTCTCTATCTTCCCTCTCCTTTTTCTTCCCGTGCAGAAGTGCTCCTGCCTAACTTCTTTGGGGTGGGTCAAGGCCCATCCCCTCCCTCTCCCTTTGATACGTCAACTTCTCCTCTCTCGCACTATTCTCGTCCACTACATCTCACGTAAATAAGAATGTGTGTGATTAAATTAATTCCATCCCCTGGTCTAAGGAGATTGGACAGCCAAAGTAGGTGACTGCCTGTAGGGGTGAAGTACAGTGGGGACTTCGAGGGCCCTGGGACCGCTACGGCAGCTGTGAAGGCCCTTCAGGAACTCTGAAAAGTGGTGGCAAAAGGGGCTCTGGTTAAGACGCAGCAGGTCGTATTGCTGGTTATGTTCCAGAATGCGTAAAAGTTAATAAATGCAATGTAAATTTTAATCTTATACCAGTTGTATAGTATCATTTGAAGTAATTCCATATACTGTATATCAGTTGACTATATTTGTAAGTAGACCGAGGTAGACACCTCATTTGCAAATAAAGAGATTTGATTTGATTTGATTTGATTTGATTTGATTTGATTTGATTTGATTTGATTTGATTTGATTTGATTTGATTTGATTTGATTTGATTTGATTTGATTTGATTTGATTTGATTTGATTTGATATGCACCTCGTTTACTGAACGCAACCCAGTGCGAACCAGATTTACTGATCGGATCTACATTCAAAATACAACTTTCATTTTTATGAGAAATTTTTGGTAACCAATCTCGCATAAACACGCCTCTGAAATAAGGAATTTTTAGACGAAATGCGTAACGATATAGATCTATGTTAGTTAAAGCTCCATTCGGCAAGTCAAACATTATGTTTTGTATGTTGGAGGAATTAAGTAAATGCCCCTTCCTTTGTTTCGAGTAGAAACCCCTTTCCCACGCATTGCTTCTAACATTCGATTGTGTCGCTTGATTTCTTTTAATTTTTCCTGTAAGGCTTTCGCCTTGTTTACAGCCAATGCTTTGCTTGCAGCTCCAATTGCTAGACCGCCCAAGCCCGACAAGTCTGTAAATATAGGAAGGAGTGGAAGAATACAACCTTTCTTTTTTAACAGCATGCTGTATTTTTTCGGTTTTAAACGTTCTCTACGATGATTTGATTTTCTTCTTCGTCTAGCCCCACCTACTTTCGTTTTTCGCTTTCATAATACCCGTACTGCTAGTGCAGCTGCTCGTTCTCCCAACGATACGTCCTGAGAGTTCACACGAGACCAAGATTTAGAGGCTAAGATTTCATCTGCTTCTTTTCTTCTGTTCTGATCTTTGTATGCAGCATAAGCGATATCGTGTTCTTTACAAGCCTTATCTGATAGGTTTCTTCCTTGATCACTAGGCTTAAGTCTTTTTTATAACTTTTCCCCATGTCTGCAAAATTCATACCCTGACATGTGCAATTCTACTGGCAAATTATCTAAGGCCTTATTAAGAACTTTGCATATTATTCCTCCTTTCCCTACTCGTTTACATGGAGCTGCTAACAACGTTGCGTCTTCGACGCAGCATACTCAAATGAGAGTTCCTGGTCGCATGTGTGTTATTATATACGAGTTACATTTCACACTATGTGCAACTGTTGCATACTAAAATGTATTTGAGTTCAGATCATTTTTATAAGGTAGGTAATCTATATAAATAAGAGAGATATTTTCGGCTCTCCTCATTTTACTTTATCATGGCGTACATTCCTCTTCCGTTAAATTTAAAATCTGACGTAGATCGGATAAGAACTTTCGCTAGATGGCGTGTATCGCGTATAGACCCAGTAAGTTTATCTAAAGCTGAATTCTATTAAACGGGATACCTAGGTGCAGTTAGATGTATTTTTTGCGGACTCGAATTATTTTCGTGGGAAAAAGATGACAATCCTTTAACGGAACACAGAAAATGGTCATCTTCGTGCCCGTATATGAGGGGGTGTGAAGGTGGCAACATACCGTTACATCTCTACAACACAACAGCTGTTCCAGCACTTCTTAATACTGGGTGTAGTGTGATGCATGAACCATATCGGAACTAGATAAGTGAACAGAAGGTAAAACAGTTCGTGTTTATTTAGTAATCTACAATAACTTTGTAATATACACTGACTGACAGAGCAAATGCAACACCAAGAAGGAGTGGTCAGAACTTTATGCCAATTGCAGGGTAGACTGACGTCACTGAGGTATGCTCATGATGTGAAATGCGCCGCTGTGCTGCGCACTTAGCGGACGATAAATGGGACACGGCGTTGACGAATGGCCCACTTCGTACCGTGATTTCTCAGCCGACAGTCATTGTAGAACGCGTTGTCGTGTGCCACAGGACACGTGTATAGCTAAGAATGCCAGGCCGCCGTCAACGGAGGCATTTCCAGCAGACAGACGACTTTACGAGGGGTATGGTGATCGGGCTGAGAAGGGCAGGTTGGTCGCTTCGTCAAATCGCAGCCGATACCCATAGGGATGTGTCCACGGTGCAGCGCCTGTGGCGAAGATGGTTGGCGCAGGGACATGTGGCACGTGCGAGGGGTCCAGGCGCAGCCCGACTGACGTCAGCACGCGAGGATCGGCGCATCCGCCGCCAAGCGGTGGCAGCCCCGCACGCCACGTCAACCGCCATTCTTCAGCATGTGCAAGAAACCCTGGCTGTTCCAATATCGACCAGAACAATTTCCCGTCGATTGGTTGAAGGAGGCCTGCACTCCATGCGTCCACTCAGAAGACTACCATTGACTCCACAGCATAGACGTGCACGCCTGGCATGGTGCCGGGCTAGAGCGACTTGGATGAGGGAATGGCGGAACGTCGTGTTCTCCGATGAGTCACGCTTCTGTTCTGTCAGTGATGGTCACCGCAGACGAGTGTGGCGTCGGCGTGGAGAAAGGTCAAATCCGGCAGTAACTGTGGAGCGCCCTACCGCTAGACAACGCGGCATCATGGTTTGGGGCGCTATTGCGTATGATTCCACGTCACCTCTAGTGCGTATTCAAGGCACGTTAAATGCCCACCGCTACGTGCAGCATGTGCTGCGGCCGGTGGCACTCCCGTACCTTCAGGGGCTGCCCAATGCTCTGTTTCAGCAGGATAATGCCCGCCCACACACTGCTCGCATCTCCCAACAGGCTCTACGAGGTGTACAGATGCTTCCGTGGCCAGCGTACTCTCCGGATCTCTCACCAATCGAACACGTGTGGGATCTCATTGGACGCCGTTTGCAAACTCTGCCCCAGCCTCGTACGGACGACCAACTGTGGCAAATGGTTGACAGAGAATGGAGAACCATCCCTCAGGACACCATCCGCACTCTTATTGACTCTCTACCTCGACGTGTTTCTGCGTGCATCGCCGCTCGCTGTGGTCCTACATCCTACTGAGTCGATGCCGTGCGCATTGTGTAACCTGCATATCGGTTTGAAATAAACATCAATTATTCGTCCGTGCCGTCTCTGTTTTTTCCCCAACTTTCATCCCTTTCGAACCACTCCTCCTTGGTGTTGCATTTGCTCTGTCAGTCAGTGTAGAAAGACCACTCTACGTGTTGCACCTGTGCACTCAATCGTTGAAAATTATTATAAAAGGAGAGTGATGGTATAGGCAATGAAACAATCATTATCTTTACCTGTGACGAATCTAAACGGAACAAAAGGTTCAACAATAAGGAAAAGTTAAGAGAGTAAACTGTTGCCGGACACAATACGCGGTATTATATGCGGGCTATCGAATGCAGGGAGGACCAATGTTATGATTAATTTGTTATTACAACGAAACGGGTTACGATTTGAGAATGTGTATGTTTACCCAAAATCCTTGTCGCAAAAGAAATATATTGAACTAGAAAAGCTTTTTAAATCTATTAAAAAAATAAAAAAGCGAGTTTTACTCTGATCATGAGCAAGTAGTACTGCCAGGACAGCTCTAACAAAATCTGTTTTTATTTTTGAAGATGTAGCAAGCGACAAACAGCAACACATGAAAGACTACTTTAGTAGAGGACGACATTATATCGTAGATGATTTTTACTTATGTCAAAACTATTCTTGCATACTCAAACATCTTATTAGAGACAACGCTAATTTTATCATTCTGTTTAAACAAGATGCAAGAAACCTTCGTCATGTTTATGATGATCATGTGAACACCGATATGAGTTACAACCTGTTCACTGATTTATGTTATCGTTGTTGGTCGCAGTCGAAATTCAGCTTTCTCGTTATCGATAAGGATAGCGAAATAAGCAATGGTCGATATGGAAATGAATTCGATATATTTCATGAGATATAAATACTATTGACGTCAGAAAAGTTGGACGGCGCAGCCACGCGGTGGAATGTTGAAGCTGTAACATAGTGACTGGTGAGGTTTATTTACATGGTGAAGCATTGACGTCGTGATGGAAACAGAAAGGAAATTGTCAAATTCGAGAAGGTACTGCTCTGTATACGGTAGCAAATCGTATAAAATGGGTGCTAAATCTCTTCACTACTTTCCTGTACAAAAAGTTCAGAGAGAAAGATGGGCTTCCGCGCTTTAAATTGAAAAAAAGTGTTACGCGATACCGGTACATGACAGTGTGCAGTCTGTATTTTCGTGAAGACGACTTCTTTCCACAGCGTAAGTACCGGTACTGTTTATTGTACTCTTTGATAGTTATTGTCTCTAATTTGTATTCACAAGGATTTAGCTAAATCAAAAATACTGATAAACTTGTAGCCTAATATTCTGTGCCGTACATAAAATGTAATCCGCTCTTTGAAAACTTGCATCCTTCACGTGTACCTTATTTATTTTAGGGGGTCTTCCGATTGACAATAGCCGAATGGTTAGAAAACTGAAGAAAAATATCGTTCCTATCATAAATTTGCCAGAGAAGAGTGTAAAGAAGAGGTTAGTACAGCATATGTGCAACAGAAATTCAAACGAGAGGAAAGGTCAAAAAGAAGAATGCAGAAAGAGTAGGTAACATAAATTAATAAATTAAGTCTAACTATGCAATTAAATGTAAGGCTTATAAACATTGTTATAAAGTACAAAAACATATTATTGTATTTAAATTTCGCTGGTGATATATCTTAAGTGATATAGTGCAGGACTTACAGGAGGTTGTTATTTTTTTAATTCAAAGGAATATTTTCCTTGTGTAGACAGCCCAATACCCATGAAAACGATTTCACAGGTGACATGGTAGATGAAAGTCTGATTTAATCACTAGTTATAAAAAAAATTGGACATCGTTACAGGATAGGTTGCTGCAATATGGTTTATAATGATAATAATTGTAATTATTATACTATCATGCAACTCTTTACAGCTGGATTTTACTGCAGTGGTGATATTTACAGTTGTACTTCCTTAGATAAAGAGTAACATTTTATAAAAATGTTTAAGAGCCAACTCTTATGTAACAAGCAGTACTGAATGTGGATGTGTAAAGTCAGAAATCTCAAAATATCGAAAGCTCAAAATAAGTGATTATCAGTATGCAAACAAGAGCTCTTCTTAAAAATTACAAGTACAGAAAACAAATGTCCATCTCCAGACGAATGTCACACAACTTCTGATGATTAACATTGAAAAGTTCAATGAGGAATTTTAAGATCAGAGGTTTCCACTTGCCACTGATAATTTTTAGAATAGTAGTATTGAGACCTAAGAGAATAAATATAAATATTTGGAACCTGTTATAAAAATCATCCACAGGATGTGAATGTATTTTGATGTAAATATGTAAAAATGTATGTACTGAAATTGAAATAGCACCTCATGAAAGAAAATGCTTATGAAACACAATGCTCTACAATTTCGTAGCGTTGTGTTTACCATCATCCTACATCGATCCAAAGCCCACGAAGTTAATGTTGTCTTGAGCAACGTGGGTGATAATGTGAAGTGCAACTGTACATGTAAAGCGGGTTTGTCAGAGAAATGTAAACACGCAGTAGCCACGCTAATTCACCTTAACACGTAAGCTACTGTAAATTTTCACTATTGGAGGTTATGGAGTAATTTCTTGTTGATTTGGTCCATGCCAATGCCTAAGCCAGAAGAGGGGGGAGTTACCTGGTTTGTAATCCTCTCCCTGATACCTTGAGGACGAAATAAAATAATAATTCTACTATGTAAATGTTCTAAAGCAAATAAACCCTAGGCTTTATACAGGCTTGTGTTGGAATAGCCCACATATTCTTAATGTTCTCCTTCCATTTTTACCATCAGCACAAAAGTTAGAACTTAGAATCGACAATAATAAGTATAAAAATTATAACAGCCTACAGAATATACAGAGCAAAGTTTGAAAAATATAATTTCTTAGCAACAATCCAGGGAAGAATCTGAGTAAAGTAGACATTTGCTAAGGATTCTAGCAACTTTGTGGTAAATTCTTCATTGTAAGCTACCTCTTTTATAACAAAAGAGTTATCCAATGAATAATAGACCACAAAGTCACACAACTTACAATTAAGAATGAACATACCAAGCTGAATCTGGACATAATAGGGGTGTTTCATTTTGAGTGATTGGCTCTTCTTATGAAAAAATGTGCTCCCTTGTAGGACAGATTCTGCAGTTACTTTCCTTCCCATTATGGGGCACTTCACTTCAATCGGTCTCCTGCAACCATTTGGGTCCGATGATACTCCATCAGCACTGTATGCCAGCCATGGCAGAATGGCACCCATAGATGTCAACTGCCTACCTGTTGACTTGGCATACACAAATTTTGCCTTCTTCTCACACTTAAACCCATGTTGAGTTTCTGAATTTTCACTAAATTTGGGATACTACACAGATTCCACCTTTCGAAACCAATCAGACTGCCTGTTTCTGGTGTATATAAATAGAGCATAATAGATCCTCCCTGTTATTCTTATTTTTTCTAAATTCACTCCCCTTGCTCCTGCTTGAACTACAGTTCTGATGCACACTTCAGAAATTTTGTCATTAGTTAAGGCTACATAACTAGAGTAAAATTCCTTCTGCACATAGATTTTGACTGAAGGGCATCATTTTCAGCTTCCTGTAGATCTAGGAAAGTCTCCATGTTAAGCTGCTCTTCAACTATCATGGAAATTAGCTCCTCAGCATGACTGCTTTTTTTGCAACTTCATCATGACACTTCTGTCTACTACAACTCTGATGGATAGCTAACTCATATTCCGGATGAGCTAGAAATAACAATAATAATCTGAATAGTAACATCAATAACACTAATAATAACAATAATAATAGTATTGAGCTCAGGGTGGATAAAAACTACTACATATACTCACTCCTCATCAGTGTGTGTAGAAATTCCCTTTTCATGTCAGGAGTTCGTTCTGGCACACCACATGAGTAAATTTTACTCTTCTTCCTAGCATGACACAAGGAAGTTATTGGTTGTGGTCTGTACTCATGCCTTGTACTTTCTTTAATTTTCCCCCACTGTTGAGCAAGGTCAGTGCCGCGTAACTCCTCCTGGTCATTAGATGCGTTAGTCCTGTATAAATAATATTGAAAAGTTGTTTGGCATCAGAGGAATAAATGCCTCATAAAAAGGAATATAGAGAGCCAAAGATGAGTTTGACTTCCATATTAAATGGGATCGAATAGGTCTACTATGAAAATACTAAGATATGAACTTTAAATATAACCAACTAAGAACCTTTTACAACAGTAGTATAGACAATTTACATGGACCAGAGCCATAGCCAGAAACAAAATATGGGAGAGGAGAGGAGGCAGGTAACTTGTCCTATGATAAGTTCAAATGGAGACTCCAGCTTTGTTAAATATCTGTATTTTAAATATTTAATTAATTAAATATGTTGATAAGGACCATGCCTCCAGTTTACCTTGACTGTAAAATGGAAATGGAAATGGCGTATGGCTTTTATTGCCGGGAGTGTCCGAGGACAAGTTCGGCTCGCCAGATGCAGGCCTTTCGATGTGACTCCCGTAGGCGACATGCGCGTCGGATGAGGATGAAGTGATGATGAAGACGACACGTACACCCAGCCCCTGTGCCGGCGAAATTAACCAATTAAGGTTAAAATTCCCGACCATGCAGGGAATCGAACCCGGGACCCCTCTGACCAAAGGCCAGCACGCTAACCATTTAGCCATGGAGCCGGACTACCTTGACTGTGGCAAGAGACTAATAAATTATTTTATATTCTTGCCTTTGAACAACAAGTATGTTGGTCAATATTTGTAATTCTGAAGCACGATTTGAGCATCCCAAGTAATGCTTCTTTGATCCCAAAACATTCATGCAAATTCAGGGTTGCTGGATTCAATTTATTATCAGGGAGTCGTCCTTTGTGTTACCGGTATGTGAGAAATATATATTGTGAAATTAATAAAAACTTCGATAACCCGAGGCTCCCAAAATAAAGTCTTCATGTACGTAATAGCAGACAGTAAATTAACTATCTAGGCTTTCGTGTGGGTAATATTTTTAACTGGTAGTAATTAAGCACGGCTTTTAAACTGCTTATACAAATATTTCTATCAATGAAAGAAAATATGTACTGTTTTTCCATCATAAATTAGAAGCCATAACCTAATTAGTTGGTAGAATTGGACAAACCAAGTATTCTTCAAACCGAAAAAGCTGTGGCTGTAGAGGTTATAGTACTCTTTAAATTATATTTTTCAAGCATTGCTCTGTATATTCTGTAGGCAGTTATAATTTTTATACTTATTATTGTCGATTCTAAGTTCTAACTTTTATTCTGATGGTAAAAATGGAAGGAGAACATTAAGAATATGTGGGCTATTCCAACACAAGCCTGTATAAAGCCTAGGGTTTATTTGCTTTAGAACATTTACATAGTAGAATTATTATTTTATTTCGTCCTCAAGGTATCAGGGAGAGGATTACAAACCAGGTAACTCCCCCCTCTTCTGGCTTAGGCATTGGCATGGACCAAATCAACAAGAAATTACTCCATAACCTCTAATAGTGAAAATTTACACTAGCTTACGTGTTAAGGTGAATTAGCGTGGCTACTGTGTGTTTACATTTCTCTGACAAACCCGCTTTACATGCACAGTTGCACTTCACATTATCACCCACGTTGCTCAAGACAACATTAACTTCGTGGGATTTTGAATCGATGTAGGATGATGGTAAACACAACGCTACAACTCCAATTTCATCTTCTATTCTAAACTTATTTCCTACACATATCAAGTGATTGAATATTTCTTCCCCTTCCACTAATGGACGCTTGAAATCACCAACAACTCTCAACAGTTGCGCATACGACACCAAAGACATTTTGAACACTTAATAAATCCTACAGATGCACACCCGATTACTGTCTTGTTTACTTATCGTCACTATCTCACCGCCATATTGGAAACAGCTGACCGTAAGCTCCTCGCCCGTTTCGGACGTCAATAGTTTATGTATTAACGAACTCATTTTCGAATTGTTGAGTGGAGAAAGAACATCACTATGGCATCAAACAACAGAACTAGTAACGTGTATGTAACGCGACCATCATCACGACATGACATTGCCACTAAATGATATGTGTATGAAAAAATGTTAATTCATACAAATTACGTAACATCAACATCTGACGGAAACTTAAGTATTCAAGGTAAACGGTTGAAGAACGTTGGCAATCCTATAAACGTGGAAGATGCTTGTAATAAAAATTATGTGTTAAAAGCCATCAAGGACTGTATTAATAAAGGCGAAATACAACGTGACATTTTATATCCTTAAAATGAAGTACGTGACTTGTGTGAATCACATGATGATTCATTTGAAGAACAAAAGACTGAAAGGAATAGCTCCAGCGATAAATGGAAACGAAGCAGTTTCGCTTGACACAATGCGTACTCTCACTAATAATGTGCAGAGAAATTTTTAGAAACAAGTTAATGACGTTTCAGCACGGATAGATTATGTTGACTCACTTATACGCGATATCGTGGAAGATCACCTTCCTCCGACTGACAATAACCTCAACATGAACAACAAGAGAATATCGGGTGTAGCAGATTCTAAAGAGGAACAAGATGCAATATCACTTTTATTTTTAGAAAGGCATACAAAAGATAGGCTACTTCAATTGACGACGGATCAATAGATATGCAAAATAAACGAGTAACAAACATCAGCATACCTATTCATTCGACCTATGCGATCAATATAGCATACCTGGAAAAACATTCAGCAGTGCGGGAAGAACTCGAAAAACTGAAAAATGAAATAAGCAATCAACAGAAACTAAACGTTGATGTGGGTGGCACGTTGAGTATGGAAAGTAAGCGGAGTATTAACGTACATAATCCATTAAATGAGAAAGATGTTGCAAATAAAATCTTCTTAGATCATTATGCGGCTGCGCGGAGAAAAGTTGACGAGTTAAAACTTGACTTATCTAAACTTCAGAAAAATTATCTACCAGTAGAATTTAACTGAGAATTAAATGTGAAGAATAAACGAATTATAAATGTTGATTCTCCTATCCACGAGCAATATGTTGTTAACAAACAGCATTTAGAAACGTTTGCTGCTGTAAAAGAAGAGTTTGATGTAATGAAAAAGGAACTGCACACTAAACCAAGAAAATATCTTTTTCAAATTGATAGTCTACCATCAAATATGTCACCAATATATATGCTACAATATTGTCGTCTTATGTATAAGCTTTCCTACACAGGTACACTAACACCGTTGACAGTTTCACGTAGTTCTCTGCTATATGAGATGATTAATCATGTGAACAAGCCAGTTGCTCTAAAGGAAGGTGGTGAAATTCAATTCCGCCTAAAAAATCCAGAGCAATGGCATACTGACGATATTCCGCTCCATATACTCTTTGAATATACTATATATGAGTAAAGCAATGGATGTTTAACTTTAGTTAGGAAAATGCAGGCGAACATTAAGGCAAAAAGTAGTGTAAAGTATAAATTACCTAAATTAAGAAAATATGTAAAAATATAACTCTCTTAAAGCAGTTATAGCGTTAAACCAATTAAAGTTAGAAGAAATATTTATACCGATAACTGAACAATTAAATAAACTGCAGCTGCTTACAGTTAACTCGAATGGATTAAATGCAAAAAAAAAAAAAAAAAATCGAAATTTAAATTGTTATATACGTGATGAAGAAGAATCTGAAGAATCAGCCCTGGAAAGAAAGGAAATAACTCTCATGCAAAATTATCTTAACCCACAATTAAGACACAGAGTTGATAGAATATTTGGGATACTTGTAGTTTATGGAGAACATTATTTAGGGAGTAAAAAGTACTGTTTCACGATAACAGTTTCATAATTGGCAATTACAACTATATCTTAACCGAAGGTCTCTTTGAATTACTATTTCAGAATGTTCCCGACGCAAACTTGTATGATGATAATGATCTGTCAGCTTACAGTCATATATTAAATTACAATAACGTGCACAGGAACAGTATGACCCAGGCAAGCAAATGAGAGGGCGAAGTCACTCAAATTTAAAAAAAATATATCAAGCCATTAGTAGCAGGTGCAAGATTGAGTAAAGGAAGGAACACACCAAAATTTGTAAGTGTACCCGAATACAAACGTACAGGAAGAGGAACAAAAGTCGCTAAGTGGAAAGATGAACAGAGTAATAAGATAGAATTAGTTTTTGGAATGATCCAAACAATCTAGTGGATAGACTGAAAAAGTTAATAGCATCTAGAAGTGCAGGTCATTCGTCAAACGAAAACGAAATCTTGTCAATTGAAGAAGAACTTCGAAAATCGTGTTTTATGGAATAAATGAACACTGCGTAGTGGGACGAACTTTATTCGCAAATGGATTTAAAGCGGTTAGATTCTCTAAGGATATATCAGTAATCTACGAAATTGAATGTGAAGACAGAAGGAGCAGAGTGTAATTAGCAAGGGAAGAGATGACCTTCACCAGGCTGATCTTGTTGGTATGTCTCTGTTTTCGAAAGTTAATAGTGAATATAAATACATGTTGACTGTAATTGATGTTTATTCAAAGTATGCATGGGCAGTTCCATTTAAAACAAAAACAGGATAAGAAGTAGTAGAAAATCTGGAACGTATTTATTCAAAATATAGCTCTATCCGAAACATCTTCAAACTGACAGAGGAAAATATTTTTAATAAGATTTTCAACAGTGGATTACAAAAAGAAAAAATTAAACACTGTTCGACAAGGAGCAGCTTGAAGGCAAGCGAAGTTGAACGCTTCCATCGAACACTGAAGCAGCAGATGTGGCAGAAATTCTCTGCATGTGGTTCTTACCACTGGCTTCGCATGCTACCAAAACTATTAGACGAATATAATAATCGAAAATATCGTACGATTGGCATGAAACCTATATAAGTCACGAATGATCCTCAACTACTTGCAACTGTGTACATATTACTAGAAATGAAGAAAAAGAAGTCTTCTTATCCACCAAAATTGAAAGTAGGTGACATAGTACGAATAAGTAAAACTAAGCGATATTTTACAAATGGCTATACTTCTAATTGGAGTAGTAAATTAGTTACTGTAAGAAAAGTAAAAGAAACATTACTAAGAACTTACTTGCTTCACGGCTATCAAAATAAACCAATATATGGAGCGTTCTATGAACATGAACTGAAGAAGGCAAAACATCCTAGAATATACCTCATTGATAAAATTTTACGCAGAAGAGGCAACAAGGTGTTGGTGTCCCGGTTAAATTTCGACGCCACACATAATTCCTGGATTCCAGAGGAATATGTATTCTGAAAAGTCGGCGGTAAGTACGCTAGTATAATATTTATTATGTTTTACTCTTCTACTCTAATGTCTACTAGATTTACCTTCTCATAGTGACCTCACTCTCTTGTTGCAGACTTACCTCTCTCAAGAAACAGCGGTGTTTGATTTGTTGATGTCGACGTAGCACATTTCCTCAAGCAAAGAAATATTTACGTCTCAACTATACATAATTCATTCAAAACATTTATGTAACACGTATCTTAATAAATTATACTAAACAAATTGACTAAAGTTAACCTTATATTTTCTTCCCCTACGCTCGCTTTCTTCCTATTCCTTTACGTATCTGTGTTAGTCCGACGTTAAAAAATTCTCCTAGATTATTTTGCCTTCCGAAGAAGAGAAAAAGAAAGAAAGAAATAAAGTAAGCAAAAGATATATACACTCACCTATACGGGTGGGAATCAATTAAATTCTCCCCCTCCCTTTTCTTCTTCTGCTCTTCTTCTTATTCTTCCACTCTATCGAAAAGAAAATTTAACGTAGAATTAAATACGCTCACCTATCCCGATTCTACAATAGGCGTTTCCTTGAAATAGCAAAAAAATTAAAACTCACCAATTATGTCTTCTTCTCCCTGAAATGCTCCTATGCTCTCTTCGAGTTTCATCAGAATAGCGCTGCAGGAGGTATAATTGACATTTTTCAGAAAGAAGTGTGGGAAGCGAGGGCTATTGCACTCTGAAATAATGTAAGTGTGCATACTGACAAAGAGGAGGTACTCTTCGGTAGATAATGCCCTTTTTTTATTTACAACAGCGCGTTCAATCGCGCCCTCCACTTCGCTGATATTACGGAGGTCACACTCCTCTTTCAGTCTCAAAATCTCCTGCAACGCCACGAGTTTTTCGTAGAGAGCTCTGCAAAGATCAAATATTGTGCGTTGTGTGCAGTAGTTTGTACGATTAAACATTGTCGTACTTTCAACAAGCGAATCGCTGTATATGTATATATATCAGTTCTAACGGGGACATGTAATTTGAACAACTAGTTTCCAAAAAAACCTGCTTGGGTTCAACATTTGCTATTAACCTGCGTTCCGCGTCAACTTCAGTACACTGCCTCCGCCATCATTTCGTTTTTCGAAGCCTGAGGGGATGGAGCCGCGGTCAAGACTGGACCCTGACCAGCAGTGCCCGCGAAAGCGATTGACCTTCAACGGGTTGGGAGAAAGCTGTTCGCAGCTAACATCCCGCTTAATATTCGGGACGAAGCGAGCTAATTGTCTTGGCGTTCTATTTCTACATATGTGTACTAAATAATATTTTTACACACAATAAACTCGTGCCTGGTAATTTTAAATGATATCATCTCACACCTTGCATTAAAAATATGTATAAAAAGCGAATTCGCTCACACCTGTAGTTAGACATCCAGCAGAGAGTAGGTTCGATCCGCCACTGTTGCCAGTCCTAAAAATAATTCTCTGTAGTTCCCTATGTTCACACCAGACAATTGCTAGATGGTGTACTTTAAGGCTACAAGCGCATCTTCTCTTTTATCCGCACCATAAGGCCTGTCAGTTCGGTGTGACGTAAAGCCAATTGTAGCATAGCATTAAAAAAGTGTGTGAATAAATATGAAAGTATCGTTACCGTTGCCATCAGTGTGTGTTTAGAAACTGATAAACATTATGGATCGTCAAGTAAAGAATGAGTTTGGGGAGAAAAAGAAACGCAGAACCTAACACCAAACACCACAGTAAATGTGAAGTTTGTACGCCAAATATTAAGCCTGACGCGTTGTGTACTATATATTTCACACTAGAAAGTGACGCCATCTCAGCATACTACACACATGACAGCTTACTTCGAATGCCACAACATCTAATTAACTATTTACCATCTGGGTTTCTCTCAACATATGCTGCTCACGACGTGGACTTTGCATGGGAAAACCTGCCAATCTACACAAAAGCTTTACTCGAAGTTGCCGTAAGCCGCCGTTGCATTCGTCACTATAAGTATCGTGAAGATAGTGGAGTTGATTTTGACGTTCCGAATCCAAAGATTAAGGAATGCAAAGCATGTAAGAAGGAATTTAGAAGTGTATTTTGAACAAACAAGTAAATAAAACAATGTGATGTTCTACATATTATTCGACTAGCTTGAATAATTCTTCCTACCCTTCATGCATACACACAAAGTTTTTCACACCAGACAAATGCTGAGGCTTTTTCTTACCTGTGGCCTCACGGTTGCTTCCTTCCTGTGTCTTTCCTATCGTCATGAGACCTACCTGTGTCGGTGCGACGTAAAAAACAAATTGTAGCTTTTACTCAAATAAAGTCTCAAATCAGATGTTGGTTAAGAAAGAATACGAAATACTTTTATCAAATTAAAATCTCCTTATTTGCAAATGAGGTGTCTACCTCGGTGGCAAATGGTACACTAAAATACATTATTGTCAAGCACTAAATTTTAAATTAACAAGAGAAGAAAATTTTCTAGAATACAATTATATACAATTTATGCTAACAATTTTTTTATTAAACAAACAGATCATCCTTAATAAATTTATATTGTTTACAAAATTCTACTTAAAATATCTCCTATACTTACAAACATAATCAACTCATATACAGTATTTGAAATTACTTCTAATAATACTATACAACTGGTATAAGATTAAAATTAACATTGAATTTATTTACATATTTATATTTTACCCATTTTTGAACCTAAGTAGCATAATGACCTGCTGCGTCTTAACCAGAGCCCCTTTTGCCACCACTTTTCAGAGTTCCTGAAGGGCCTTCACAGCTACCGTAGCGGTCCCAGGGCCCTCGAAGTCCCCACTGTACTCCACCCCTACAGGCAGTCCCCTAATTCGGCTGTCCAAACTCCATGGACCAGGGGATGGAATTAATTTTTTCACACATATTTTTTATTTACAATAGCCTGCACTGGTCGAATGCCCTCTAACATTTAATTTATTTTCCCTGTTGCTGTTTATTCTCTTCTTGAATACCTGTACAGATTTTTGAAAAGGATCAAACACTACCCCTGGTAAACTGTTCCACTCCTTCACGCCCTTCCCAATGAATGAAAATTTATCCCAGTCGATTCTGCTAAAATTCCTTCTAATTTTATACTTGTGGTCAGTTCTACCAATATAATTATTTTCCAACTGAAGCCTCTCACGGATTTCTCCCCATGCTTCTTCTCCTGTATAGGCTCTATATTATCTTATAAGTCTAGTTTTCTCCCTTCTCTTAGTTAAAGTTTCCCACCCAAGTTCCTCTAACATTTCTGATACACTACTGTTTCTCCTGAAATCCCCTGTTACAAATCTTGCTGCTTTCCTCTGCACACAATCTATTTCTTTTATTAGGTATTCTTGGTAAGGATCCCAAACACTGTTTGCATATTCCAATAATGGTCAAACCATACTTAAGTAACTTTTTCTTTTAATTCTTTGTTGCATCCTTTAAGTAGCCTCATTATGACATGTAATGATCTGTATGCTTTCCCAACAATGTCATCAACATGACCCTTCCAGTGCAAATTACTTTCAAATCTCACACCTAAGTATTTGCACTTGCCATCTTTTGGGATAACTATCTCATCCAAAGTATATTCAAATTCAGTTTTAAAGCTCCTGTTTGTAAATGTTGTAACAGTTGATTTGCCTCCATTAACCTTCATATTATTTTCTTAACCCACTGTTGGATACTTTAAAGGTCCCTTTGTAATTCTGAACAATCTTCAGTGTTATTTATTTCCCTATAAACAATTATATTATCTGCATACAATCTTATTTTTGATGTTATATTGTTCCCTAAATCATGTGCTATTCCCTTCCAAACTTTCTCTTCCTGTGATATATTATTTCCTACTTTGACTTTCTGAACCCCTGAATTTAGAAATGTTCTTATCCAACGTATAACCCTTACGTCTAATCCTATTCCCTCCAATTTCTTTAATAATATTCCATGTTCCACTCTATCAAAGGCTTTGGAAAGATCTATGGCTATGCAACCTAACTGGCCTCCTGAATTCAACTGATCTGATATGTCCTGCTGAAATCCTAGGAGTTGTGCCTCACAAGAAATTTTCTTTCTAAATCCATACTGGCTCCTTATGAACCAATTTTTATCATCACATATCCCTCTGATGTACTTTGCTATTAAACTATCCAGTATTTTACAAACTATATTGGTCAGGCTGATGGGTCTGTAGTTCTCTGGTTTCCTTTTATCACCCTTTCCTTTATAAATTGGTATTATTATAGATCTCTTCCATTCTTTTGGTATTACACTATTATTTATGACATAGTCAAAGAGAAATTTTTAATAAGGCACTATGTACCATCCCATTGTCTTTAATACCTCCCCAGTAATTTGATCACTTTCTGCTGCATTTCCTTGCTGAAGCAGTTGGATTTCTCTGAAAATATCTTCATTTGTGAATGAGAAGCTTCTTGTTTCCCTATGTGTCTCTCCCTCTGTATCTTCTGTTACTGTTTCCATCTCCTGACAATCTTCTACTGAATCTCTGAATTCCCTACTAAATAGTTTTGCTTTCTTAGTATCTGTTGAATAGTGTGCACCCCCTTCTCCCACCATTGTAGGAATTTGGATTTCTTTCCCTTTTTGATTCCTGATATATGAATTCATCTTTCTCCATTTCCCTTCGTGGTCATTGCCCTCTTAAGTATGCCATTCATATATTTCGCTTTTGCTTCCTTTTTCACTCTTTTCAGTTCCCTCATTAGCTGTTTTCTAGTTTCTCTATTCTCCCTACCCTCTTTTATTTTCCTGTTTACTATTCTGCATTTTCTCTTTAATTTCCTTATTTTCCTTGTATAATAAACAGGGTCTGGGGTCATTTTACCCTTCTTAACAGGTACAAATCACTTCTCTCTTTCCCAAATGATTCCTTTAAATTTAGCCCAAAGTGTATCCACATTACTCCCTGCACTTTTCCAACAACTGAATTGTGATTTTAGGTAAGTCCCAAATTCATCAACTTTAGTTTTCTGTGTAATTTCTTGTCTTGTGTGACCCTCTTATTAAGCATTTTTGGTACAAGTCCTACATCCATTATTACAGACTTATGGTCACCTGTTCCTTCAATTACCTCAGTTTTATCAACAATTTCCCATGGTTTAACCAAGAATACATCTAGCAAGTTGTTGATAAGAGTCGGTTCTTGTACTACTTGTGTAAATCCTCCCTCCCAAATTAACTTATTTGCCAGTTTCTGTTCATGGGCTTCACTTGTAGCTCCATTCCATTCAACTTCAGGCAAGTTTAGATCTCCCCCAATTATTACCATATCATTATTATTGTTTTTATGAGTATAATCTATTTTTTCTCAAATATTTCCATGTCTCTTTCCTCTCTTCCAGGCCTATATGTTCCTATAATTCCCACCTCCTTCATATTATCACAAACTAATTTTATCCCTAATATTTCATCCCTTTCATCGGTAAACCATTCATGTGAACAATAAGTTTCCTTCACCAGAATAAACACCCCCCACCCTTTTTATCTCCTCGGTCTCTAAGATAGACTGTATACCCTTCTGGAAATACTTCTCTAATACCCACCCCTTCTCTTAACCATGATTCTACTCCTATCACCACATCAGTCTCATAAGATTCCATCAATGTACTGAATTTTATTTGTTTATTTACTACACTCTGACAGTTTACCAAGAGCAATCTCAGACCCCCTTCCTCCCTAAAACTTGACTGTTGTAACTGAGTAACATTTGACTCATGAGTTGAGAACGTCCCTGGAACCCAGATCTTTGTACATAGATCTTGATTTAAGGATCTGAGTTTTCTGGCAAGTTTCCCTGTATATGCCAATTTAGTGGTATGGGTTTTCTTAAGTGCATATTAGTTTGCAAATCTCTGTTGATAATTGTAGCAATTTGTCTACAGAGAGTTGCTTTTCCATTACCATTCAGATGTAACCCATGCGTAGTGAACATTTGCCTGCCAAGACCTAAAGTATCTACTACATACACATTTCTAAAACTCTTACTTAATCTCTTGATTTTTATATTTACATCATGTACAGCTTTGTTCACATACGGGTCTTCTATAAGGTTATACCTGGGTGGCACATTAACTACAATTACTTTTGAGTCAGGTAGTTTCGAAATCTTACCCCTGAGGGTGGTAATTATTTCCTCACCTTCATTTGCAGCAATGTCATTTGTACCACTCACAATCACCACGTAGCTGTCCTTCTCTAACACAGGATCACAACTTGAAAGGACGTCTTCAGTTTTGGCACCTGGTTTTATTAGACCTAAAACCTCAGTTTTTTGATTATACGGCTCATCCTTGATGCCTTCTGCCATGCGCCGCCCTTGACTGTCTGCGTAAACATGAATTTTTGGCGATCTTGATTTCAGGTTGGTTTTCTTCTTCTGTAGGTTACCTCCACTGGATTTAAAATTATTCGGAAAACTTGATGTGTCTTCTTCTGGAACTTGTTGCAATGACTGATATCTAATTTTGCACTGCAAAGAGTTTTTTCCTGGTTTTAAGTTGTACGTAGTTTTTCCCATATGTTTAACATTAGGCCTAAAATGGCCACGCGTTACTTTCGTCCACGGCGATCTTTCTTCTCCACTGTCTTCTTTATCTTCCAGTTTCTTTATTCTGTCCTTTAAGCTTTCATTTTCAAGTTTCAGAGCACATAAGTCTTCTTGTAGCTCTCCTAAAATCTTAAGCATAGATTCGTAAGTCTCTCTTTCTTGTTGTTCTACCTCACTATCAGTTTGTTTACACTCGGGACACAGTGTCAATATCAGACCTATTTACAATATTTGCACAATGAAAATATTACCATTTATCACACTTACGACACAAAATCCCATTTTTAACTAATCTTCTGCATTTGCCACATTTTTCACTGCATCTTACACCATTATCCACCACGGATATCACAGGCTCACACACAGTAGTCGCCATCTTGAATACATATTTTACCGCCTTACAACTACTATTTCTGCTACGTCGCAGCGCTTCCGTAAGTGTTTTGTTTGTCGAACACTGTCGTGTATGATGTCTTTGCTCACTGATGTTCTCTCGTGTCGTATTATTGATTTTTCTCATTCGATGTAATTTGACGGGATTGACTTCATGTGCCCTAACTGTTTCATGAAACTATGAATTAGTCCAGGGATCATGCCATTTTTCTTCCAGCGCTGGACATAAATATTCGATGTAATTTGAAGGGCTGTCACTTCATGTGCCCTAACTGATTCATTAAACGATTTATTGGCCCAGAGATCATTCTATTTTTCTTTCAACAAAATACCCGCGCTGGGTATATGGACAAAACTAATAAGAATTCACAGACATAGCACTGCCATTTATGGGTGTCAGCCTTGGACTTCAAACAAAAGACCGCGCGAGCAGTTGAATGTAACATAATGGAGTCCTGTTTACAGCCCGTAAGTACGTATACATATTTCTCGCCAGTAACAACGGCATTTCTTAATCCACCCCCGATTTCAGACTTTATTTGAGTAAACGCGTTGATTAACTTCCAGTTGTGACAAATATTACAGTGATATTTCGTGGATCACAATCATTGACATAAAACTATCATTGGTAGTTTAGTAGGGGAAAAATTCTGTAAATTGAGAACTGAAAGTTCGTTGACAATGCAAATATCCAACATAAAGATTTACGGCTGGATGCCCTTCCTGACACCAACATGAACAATTTCAGAGCTAATCAAGATGATAAATGATTATAGGTAAGTAGATTGGGAAAACAATTCTGTAAATAAAGAATTGTATGAACTGAACACTTATTTACACTCAATATAGTTTATCCCTACTGGCAGAGAGGGTTGGTGAAGCATAATTAGCCTGGTTGCTCCCACATTAGCCCTCAGTAAAGGTACCAAAACAAGCAACATAACAGGTGTGGTTAACCTTCATCACACACACACACACACACACACACACACACACACACACACACACACACACACACACACACACACACACACACACACACACACATACACACGCACACACACCTAGCCTTGTCAGTAAGGGCCGCCGCAAGGAGCAACATTCCGCACATATGTAGGCTTGCTGCCTGCTGTCATTTCTTGATGGATAGAGTACTTTTTCATCCATCTCTTGGCACAGGCCAGAGTAAAGGGTAGCTTCCACTGAAGTCCCAGTCTCATCCACGGCTGTGAGAATATAGAAGCTGCTGGGGTATGGGTGGTGCTGATTAATGACATTCAGAGCAAAACCAGTGTGTCTGAGTGTCATGAAAGGTGTTGCTCATAGGGTTAGTTGTGCTGCAATAGCACTGTCTGGCTCAGTGAGGAAAGCAATGCAAACTACCTCACTCCGCATCTTGCCTAGTACGCCTCATTTTGGTACTGCCATTGGTTTTTGTGGTTTCCCTATAACTGCATAGCCTTTGGTGATGCTATTTGAGGACCCAACAAGCCTCTGGGCTGATGAACTAACAGACAGACAGACAGACAGACATGTAGGCTTGCCAGTGAGAGGCCCCCGCAGGGAGCAACATTCCGCACACTCATAGCCTTGCCAGTAAGGGGCGCCCGCAAGGGGCAAGATACCGCACACGCCCGGCCTGGCCAGTGAGAGGCCCCCGCAAGTGGCGCAGAGGCTGAGGTGATCTGGATCCATCCATTCTTGCCTACTACCAAAGTAATAATTTCATTAACTAACTCGATGCTGTTGTAAATTATCTTTAAAGAAGGGGTTTCAACAGAATATACAGTATTTCATCCGTGAAATAGTTAACTGTCGTTGTATTGTTATCGATTTTACTCACTTTCGTATTGAGATATTGCGTTGTTGCATACAGTCGTGAAAAAGTTGTATAGTGTAGTCAAGAAAATGTAAATAAAATGAGCTGATTCCTGTATTCCGATCATTCGTAGTTCTGAGTAGTTAGTTCAAGTGTCCGTAATTTATACTTTTCAAGCTCGATCTTTCAGTATTTAAGAGCGATTAGCTAATAATAATCAACTTCTTTTATCCCAGTAATTGCAATTTAAGTCCCCGGCGTAGTTTATACAGAAGTTTCTTTGGGAATCTATTGGAGACAACCTCTCACTTTTCAGCATTTAAGTACACTTTTATTCTCCGTCCCGCGCAGTAAGGAAAATAATAGTAATACAGCAGCTATAATAATCACTAACCACATTTCCGTTGAGAATTGTATTGTAGTTAAGACATATTAGATAGTATCTTGTCCATTGTATTCATGTGATTCTTTGTGAAACCCGTTCGATACATCAGTATTTAACCAAACGGCAGTTTTCATTTCTATAAGAGCATAGTAGTAGAAAATAGTTCTAATAATAATCTGTCTACGCAATTAACTTTCGTGGTAATCCTTGAGTAGTTCTTGGGAATATCACATTTTAATTTGCAATTTATCATTTCTGTTTTTTGCATAGTAAAATCCTATTGTAAATAGGATACGTCTGAACGTTGTTTATAAATTATTGTAGTGTATTGCAGTATCTTGTTCGATTTTAGCATGCGTATTCCATTTTTGTGAAATATTTGTGTAGCAGAAGTATGTGTAGAACTCTCGTACTAGAATTTTGTTGTTGTAATTAGGATAGGCTTAATTGCAGTTTAGAGTTGTGTAATTATTCTGTATTCCCTTCGGTATTCAGTAATTAACGCCATTCTCATCCTGTTTAGGGTACTGTGGGATAAAAATTTAGTACGTCTTTGTAGCATTGTAATGTAAATAATTGTAATTGTATATTAATTACCTTATTGTCATGTCATCTTTGTGTAATAATAATAATATTATACAAGACCACTGTACATTACTTGTTTTGTAAGGTTTACTGCTTTTTTCTTTTGTCCATTGATTATTATTTTGCCATAAGGCCTCTCTGTGTCAGTGCGACGTAAAGCCACTAGCCAAAAAAAAAAAAAAAAAAAAAAGTTGCTGCCTCTTGTACTCGTTTAGGGAGAGTATTGTACACTTTCACAGAGTAGTGCCATAAGGAGTTACAACCATACTTATGGCCTGTTTGTTTTTAAAAATTCGGTACGGACTCTCTTTGGTCCTCAAGTGTTATATGTGTTTATGCCAGAATTTATGATACAGATAGTGCTTGTATGATCCAAATTATGTGTATTTTTATATACCATTATAGTTGAATCTCTATTACGTAACATGTGGAGAGATAAAAGTCTGCATTTCTTATACTAATAATCCATAGGTCTTAAGGGCGTTATATTATAAATTATTTTTAGTGCTCTTTTCTGTAAAATGGCAACTTTCTCAAAGAGATCCTTATTGCTACATACTCAAACATGAATCATATATGTCAGTTGACTTTCCGTGAGAGCATGACAAATAGGTTTTAAATACTTATGGTTGAATTTAAATCTTTGTCTGTGATGCACTCCAATTGCTGGAGTTTTTTTGCATATGGTTTTACCTTGCTCGTTCCAGTTAAACATTTAATCAATTTTTAAATCTAGAAATTTAATAAATTGTACTCTTGGTGAATGATCAAGGGGAGTTGCACATGGGGGCTTGTGAAAAATCATGTAGTTGTTCTTGCTAAGATTGACGGATAGTCTATTGTCTGAAAGCTATGTTTGTTATTAGCTTCGCCGTAAGACCTATCTGTGTCGGTGCGACGTTAAACAACTAGCAAAAAAAAAATGTTATAAGCTAATGTCATATAGCATTTTTACTTCAAGTTCTTTAGCAGAACTTTATATGATTTTTTCCAATAATTTCTTAGAAATAAAACTGGTTTTTTAATAGGTTGTTCGCATTTAATTTTTAAATGATTTGTTGAGAGCCGTTAATATGTAATAAATCTCGACTGTTCTCGGATTAAACGCTATTGTGACCGAAGGTTTTATGTCTAGAAGTTTCGATTCTGCAGTCGAACTTCCATTAACTTCCATGTGCTGGGAAAACGATCTCAAACCGGTGGTGTGAAATTCACTCACCAATTGTTGTCTGTCGTGACGGGTGTATGGTATATGGTGGCGGTTATTGGTGAATTTTGCCGGCGTTTTTTCCGTACTAGACTTTGCATCGTTTCATATGAATAAGAGCGTTGAAATAGTGTAAGGCGACCAAGATGTCTGTAATAGGAATTGATTTTGGCAACGAATCTTGCTATGTTGCTGTAGCCAGAGCTGGTGGTATAGAGACAATTGCAAATGATTATAGTTTACGAGCAACACCGTAAGTAAAACTCACAGATTGGTTAGTTGCACAATTTTTTGTTGTTTTTCAGGTGTGTTTTAGGTTTCCTTTAGTTCACAATGTTTGGGTAGATGTTTGTGGGTGATGGTTAGGATATGTAGCAAAGGCAAGTCATACCTTTTGCATTGTCATCCTTATTGCACGGATACTTGAATCTATCGCTACTATTGGGGGTAGTGTATCAGTTTAGCATATATATAGTTTTGGTATGGTTCATGGAGTACTTCCTAGTGGCGAGGAGTCTTGCACCATGAGGTTACTTAAGTTTTCGCCATGATACAAATTGTGCTCGTGATCATTAGCGAGGTTTTTAGTGAACACATTTTCGGTTGCGGTGATAATGGTGTGTTGATTGGTTGTGTGTAAGTATAAGATGTTCTGGTTTCCCTCTGACATTAGTCAGGTGCTTGCCGCGAATTTAAAATTCGAAATGATGGCATGTAATTTGATTAAATTACCCTTATTACGGAATCAGGGGTGGCGAATGAGCTTTGTTACTCATGATGATGTAATTGCCTCATTTGCTCTGTTTAACATACTGCTTTTGATGCTCTTTTAGTCTGATTGCTGGCAAGTTAGTTTCACACACTCGTACAGTCAAATTTGTGATTTTGGTTGGCTTGCAAGAATTAATTCGTTCTTGATAATGATTAATTTCATTTTTTAGCTCACTTGGACTCTTTTGAAAGCATGGTATTAATACTTCCAAGGCACAACAATTGGCGATTTGATGTTGATGTACGATCAGTGTGATTTTTCTGAGCTGTATTCTAACGTTTGTAGTTTCAGTTTGATTCTTAAGTACTTGTAATAACTCAACATAGCCTTACTGTTTTTGTACTTAATATTGTAGTTGTGGACAATCTTTGGATGCATTTCTCATGAACTCTGGTAGTTGCCCTCATGACAGCATTAAAACCATAGTTCTCTTTCCTTCCCATGTAAGCTGTTGCTGCTTTTTCTTTTGCCATGTAAATGTTATATGCAGTTTCCATTGCCAGAAGAATTCCAGTTCTTGTTCAAGCAAACTTTACAACGCGATGAAGTAGAAAGGACTCTAACCTATTGGAATTCCCTTTAGAGGAGAGATGTTCTTTGTGATGTTGAGGGACTGCCCAAGAAGTATCTTTACTTTTTAAACTGATAAAGTAGCACACCCTGTTCTCCATTGCATGGGTACCTATAGTCCGCACACGTTTTAGTAATATTACTTTGTACGGGGGTGAGGAGTAAGGGGGAGCTCCCTGGTTCCGGTTATACTGCCAACTGAATGGAAATGAAATCTAAATATGATTGATAATATGATCGATCAATATGAATTTTCTAAACATTCTTACGCCAATAACTGTGTCGCATACATTATTTAACATTATATAACATTTCTTGATGCGAATCTTGTTCCTGGCATGAATTCTGTAGTTTGGCTTTGCTGTATAAACAGTATTAGGTAGTGCACAAAGTGTACGCCAGATGTCGCACAGCGATGCATAAGCGATTCATAGTTTGTTTCAAAGGTTGCCAATACGAACCTCGAAGATAACAAAGGTCGACCGATTCAGCACTAGGGTGTGCCTGTATCACTAAAAGATGCGCGTGCTGTACTGGCATTGCTGTGAATGTATAATTGGATGGCATTCCTGTCAGTGATAGGAAATACATTCAGTTGACAGCCTGTGCAGAATGAAAGCAAAAGATACAGGTAAAGAATCAACAAAGGATTGTTATTGACAGGGACTTGATAAAATCATATCCACTGCTGTCTAAATCTCGAGGCACTACCTTCAAAGAACAATTTGGTAGGCTTTGTAACTATTTGGCATTCTAAATTCAGCTTCCACTAGCCCACACAGAATGTGGCGCTTTTGCAGGCCACAAGGCCAATCTGTCACTTCGGGGCTGCACTCTCTTCGAAAACCTCTTTTCTGTGACTGCAGCGCATACTGTCTGCATGGGAGGAAAAACTTAATTTAGTATCTTTGCACATTCAGGGCATTCTGTCATGAGAACGATGAGCCCCAAAGGGGCCACAATATCTTAGAGAGGTTCTTTTTTATGGCTGCGGGGCATACTGTCCGCATAGTGTAACGGTTCAAGTCCCGTTACAAACATTCCTCAGCATATATTTGTATTCAGTTCCTTCATCTGATTCCTCTATTAATTATCGCTCGCTCCATTTCATGGTTCTGTGAACGAATCCGATCCACAAAATGTCCCTAATATTTGTCCCAGATGGAAGATAAGTTACTTTTACTCAGAGTGTGAAATCTGACTAAATTAAGAAATACCATCGTTACTAGAGAAATATGTATGCATAGTTAATGGACTGTAGACAGTATTCTTGATGTCCAGGGCTAGCACAGATGAATGGGAGTGGTATGTCTGTGAATTCTCATTATCTTTGTCCATATGAGTAGCGCGGGTAGTTCAAACGGTGAAATAGCATGATGCCTGGACCAATAAATATATTGCTTAATGAATGAGTTAGGGCACAAAATGAATGAGCAACATGAAGGTAACTACACCTAATTAATTCAAACAACTTCAGTGAGCAAAGAAATCACACACAGAAGTGTTAGACAAAACACATACGGAAGCCCTCTGACGTAGCAGAACAATAGTTGTAAGGTAGTAATGTATCCATATTATTCTCTGCACGTAAAATATTTCGTACTATTTTTTAATTTACTGCAGATTTCACACTTTATTTGAGTAAAAGCAATTATCTTCCATTTGGGACAAATATTAGTGACATTTCTTGTATCGGATTCGTTCATGTAACCCAATTTCATTTATGTACCATATGTACGTGTTAGAATTAAGGGAATTCACTGCTGCGTGTAAGAGGTTAATTTATTTGAACAAAAGTTTTAGTTGCACTAGGTGGTGAAATACAGCTACGTACATTTAGTGTGGAGTCATGCCACTGATTACCCATATGTCACTGCGTTTATTATGAAGCAGGAAGTGCTCTCAGGGAAGCCTTATCGTGAGGAACAGTCATATGGACTTACCCTGCCCGTGATCATTGGCACACAAGGTGCAACACTCTTAACTTGAATGGGGTCATGGTCTGATTTACCCATGCTGTAGGGGGTGAGCCATGTGACAGATGATGAAACAGCTTGCATCCTGTGGTGAGTGTTCATATAGATGGAGATTCTTCAGTGATTAGACATATCAGATGATTGGAGTGTGTTCCGTATACATGCAATAGTCGACTTGTTTCTGCGAAAGGTGAATGTATAGTACGCAAACCTTTTCTTGATTCCTGCACTCCATAGTGCATAATGGGAACTAGGGCTCAAGAAAAAGTTCGCGTACTATAGTCTTTCATATGGAGACTAACAGTACAGTGGGCAACCTGTGAAACATCGTTTGAGCAGTGTGCTTTAATGTGGTCATGCTAATTAGGTCTTTTGTTGGTAAGTGTGAGTCACCGATGTGAGGATAGGTCAGGAAATCAGGTCTTGAGGTGAAATGAAATGGCGTATGGCTTTTAGTGCTGGGAGTGTTAGGGGACATGTTCGGCTCGCAAGGTGCAGGTCTTTTGATTTGACATCCGTAGGCGACCTGGGTTTCGTGATGAGGATGAATTAATGCCAGCGAAATTAACCAGTTATGGTTAAAATTCCCGACCCTGCCAGGAATTGAACCTGGGACCCCTGTGACCAAAGGCCAGCACGCCAACCATTTAGCCACGGAGCCGGACAGGTTTTGAGAGAAAAATGCAGCTGATACCTGTTCCAAGAAGCACATCACAACACTTAGTGTTAAAGGTAATGTGAACCAGTGAGGGATACATTTTCTACACCGATTTCAAATGATCGGCCAAGTATACTTAAAATTTAATACACAGAGCTGCATTCCATTTTAATTTCAGTTTTATATTGTAATTTCTGTATCGCAGCAAATCTTGTGATTTCCATTTCAGACTTTAAGAATACAATTTGTTTAGAGTTAATTGTTTTATTTCATGGTAAAGCAAGGTAATCCCATATTCTAGGTGGGAACCAAATGACAGTACCCTTTTCCTAAAACCTATTGCAGGTTATGCTGTTGAGTAAGCTTATTACTGCACACCTTTAAGGTTGTCGCTCTTTAATCGTTGCATGTATTTGTAGGTGGCACCCATTACCAATCGTAGTATGCGAACCTTTTCTTGATTCTTGAGCTCCATACTGCTGAATGGGAACTTGGGCTCAAGAAAAGGTTCGCGTAGTATACTAGAATTTCAGTTTATTGTATGTGTAATCAATCGGTTAATTACAAAGTGGTTGCCCAACAATAGGGCATATTATGTGGAAACTCAAGGACATTCACAATGGCAAGGAAAAAAGTTATTGTTTTAACCTAGCTTTGCACTAGTCCCTGTACGTAAGTAGGCAGGTTGCCAGCCTTGTGCACAGTGTGATAGTCATCCACAAAAGTAAACTGAGGGCAGTACCACGCTTAGATGTTGGCGATGCTAGTGGTGACCCGTGGTACTAACGTTTCGTGAACTGGACTGGAATTCTGCCCAGCTATTATATTAGTGCTCAATTTCCGTCAGACTGCTGATAGTTATGCTTCTTGAACGGATGTCTGTGTTTGAAGAAGTTTGAGCTTTTGTGTGCTGCGAACTAGTGGCTTGCTCTCATTAACATCCAGAAAAGTAGAGATGGATGCTTAAGATCATGCTGAATTGTACAGGTTCGGTCTGAGTTTGCTGTGCACTTCCAGCTCGTATCTGTATTTTCGAGACGGTCAGAATTTGTGTTTGTGCAATGATTCGTCAAAAATACCTCTTTGGACTAAAGCTGTCAACAGAACATAGTTTGAATGTACGGTATGAAGCCATACGGTCACACGAGTTGTCCATACAATGTTGTACAGTGTTCTCCCCAGAAATTTTCATGAGCCAGGTGGGAGGAATGAGTAGCTGGGCAGGGAATACTGCATAAAAAATGAATATGAAAAAATCAACTAAAATTAACTAATAATATCAGACAGGTAAACATTAACTGCAAGATTCAACTATTTTAGGGTTATCACAAGCAAAACGTAACAGTATTTTGAACTTCAAGTGTCCTGCTACATGTTCAGTTATGCAACTCTGGGGCTTACCATTCTGCTGCTGTGGAGTGCCGTACGGGTTTGTGACTTGCAGAACAGTGCGCATACGTGATTCCACGCAAATCAGCACAGTTCGCACATGACACTACGTGATGAGTGAAGCTAAACATTTGAACTCCGATGTAACTGATACAATTGTGCTGACAGTGAGGATTTATCATTCAAATAAACAGTTTTACAGTATTTACATTTTAATTTGGAGCACCCAACGACTGAAGTATGTATTAATATTATGTAGCTATATTTAGGATATGTTAGCCAGGTGGTCCGTAAAAATGGCAGGACGGTGCACCCATTAAAAAGGTCCTAGAAAGAACACTGTTGTAGCAGTAGGGCGTTAATAAGTTTTTAAACTCAAACCTTGAGGACAGAAACATCACTCTCGCCTACCATATTGCACAGCTGTCTTAGCCACCAAAGCATTAAATTTGTAAATCTGATTACAATAATACAAAAGTATTGCCTTGGCAGGAAGTACGACCATTAATACACTATGAATATTATGCATACATTTGTCCTTTTCATTACATATTATCTATGCCATATATTTTTGTAGACAGCCTTAATTCCTCAAGATATATCATTATAGTAATGACTGCTCATTGAGCCTTCATTTACATAAGACTGCGTGAAAGCTGTTCTTCACTTCATATGTCTGCTTACAAGGATTACAGAAGACAAATGTCTAATTTTCTGTATGTTCAGTCTGAGTTGGACTTTGCCTTTGGTCATGTGGCTGCTCGACATGCTTCGAACTAGCTCAAGCCCAGCAGCGTATCTGGTATGCTCGGTCCCACTCATACACAGGTATCATTTGTCTATCACAAGTGTCGCCCAGATAGGCAGGAAGCGGGCTATGCTTACAAGGGAGATGACTGGGAGTACACCAGGTAGACAGATTGAGGCAGCAAACTGAGCCTTCTACTCCAGTTTCGCTAAGGTAGGGTTGGTGTTATTCCTTAACTTTGTACATACAGCTAGCTTTGTCCTTCAGTTAAGCTTTATCTCACCACTGATAGCAGTATGAGCAGGTTGGAAAGAACTCGGAGATGAATAGTGAGATTATCAAATCAGGCAACAAAGATATAAAACTACCACCCATTAAATATCCATGCAGACAAATACACTACATTCCTCTGTAAATCCCTCGCCAACATGATTGAATCGTCCCTTTTTTACTGCCTTCAGCTATTTTACTGCTTTGTACAAAAGGGACAGGGTGTATCCCTGTCTCTTTCCTTTGCAAGAACAGGAACATATCTCGCAGGATTGTACTGTCTGCTTAGCATTGGAACAGCCTTCCAGCTGAAATTGAACTCCTTTCCCAATGAGTGCGATGGATTCCTTTTATTACTCATGAAACTTTTAGTGATACTTCTTTGTACGGGGTTAAGGAGGAAAAAGGGAGCTAGCTCGGTTCTGGTTATACTGTCAACTGAATGGAAATGAAATCCGAATTGAATCGATAGTATGATCGATCTATAGCAATTTTCTAAACCTTTATTATCTTAAGCCAACAATTGTTACACGTTATATAACATTTCTCTATGCAATTTTGTTCCTAGCATGAATTCTGTATTTTGGCTTTGCTGTGTAAACGGTACTAGTATGTAAAGTGTACGCCAGATGTCTCACGGCGATTCATAGTCTGTGTTCAAAGGTTGCCAATACGAATCTGGAAGATGCAGAGGTCTACAGATTCAGCACTAGAGTTCAGGTATCACTAAAAGTTTTGTGAGTGATACATGTAAGTAATATGATTACTTTAATTACTAGTTTGCAAGTTAGCGGTTAAAAATGCAACGTGGAGCGGCTCTCACGATGTTACAGAGCTCTGCATACGGGTGCCAACTAACAAACTTGGGTTAGGCTAGTGACAAAGAATTGGTAGTGACAAGACCGTTGGTCTGTATTGGTTAGGTCTGGCTGGTGACAAGACAATTGACCTGGGGGCTAGCAAAGTTTCTCTTGAAAGTGAAAATCGGTCATTTCCTCTCCCGGTGTAACAGATCACACCCCATGACAAGTCTCTTTTGAAATCTGCGGTTTCATTTTCATGGAATGTGGTATAAGTGGGCAAGACGTGTTGCGAGCTCTTTTGAAGCAACACAGAGATGGCCGCACATCAGATTGTCATAGTGTTGGATTTACTTTTTCTGTATAAGATAAATGCTTACAGGGGTGGGTTGGTGGGTTGCTGGCATGCATAAAGGATCGATCTCTCCTCTCATATACTTTTGCGTGATTTTCACCTTCCTAAAAATGCATGCTAGTTAGGAAAGTGTAACAAAAAATGTGTATAATACCAGTTTTCTCTTATGATGAAGATACAACTGTGTAAGTTTTTCAAATTCCATCTATAAATTGCATCTCAATTTTAGGAAATAATAGTAATAATGATAGAACTTAAAAAAAAAAAAAAAATAGTCCAGCAGGCGTGTACCATAAATAACAAAAGTTGAAATATCAATGTAGAAGCCAACAAAAATTACTTGTTTTAAAAGAAAAGGTAATTTTGGAATGATGCAATATTTAATGTTTGCAGAAAACAGAATAGCAGAAATAAAACAAACATTTTACAAAACAAACTTAACATGTAAACATACACTAGAATTCACCCTTTTTCTTTTCAATAGGCTTGAGTTCGTGTTTTTACAGTGGTCTTTAATTCCCACATGTTAGTTTCATTGTCCTTCACTACGAATTAAGTCACCACTGCCTGCTTCAGAGATTGCCATTGTGGTTGTACATATAATAGTATGTTAATAGCTAAAGTCATTCTCTATACTGCATTAAGTAATCTAAAAATCAAGATTCTTTAACTAGACATCACATGAAGGGCAATGAGAGAATTGTGTGAAATTGATATTAGACACTTTGCAAGTGAGTTATCTTAGCAGGCACAACTCAAAGGGTGGTGATGGGACTTTGACTCCACTCTTGGGAGAAAACTTTGCGTAGATTTTCGGTATTTTTTTAGTTCGGAAGTAACTAATGCTAAAATAAAGTGAACACTGATATGTGGGTGTATGAAAAGACTTCATCTTGAACAGTGACTGCATGTTGAACATAAATCTTCCAATTTTAGCATAAATTTTAAGAGCTGCAATATGAAGAAAGACAATCTGAATGTTCAGTCTAATTTCCAAAATAGCTGGACTAATAATTGTACAGTATATTTTTGTAAACATTCATGTAGGGATATATTAGTGAATTTACACTGTTGGTTTCTTTTGTTTTGTTTTGTTTTAATATTATCACTAGCACAATGTAGGTGAAAATGTGTATATAGCATGGAGTTACTCCTATTGTGAGGTTTGTAGTTTCGGTCCTGACTGAACCAAGTGACGGTAACCATGAGAAGTAAGGCTTTTCAGGCGTTTGCTTTATTAACCAGCGTTTCGTCTTAGGTCTGACACTAGACTCATCAGAGTGGGATGTGTCAGACCCTACCCACTGACGCTGGGGTGTCTTACTGTCGAGAGCCTATTTTCTACTGCAGTAGAAGCTGTAAGTAATGCAGTCCAATATCTTATGGATTTGGATTTAACATAGTGAAGAGTATGCCCCTTCAGAGATACAGTATTAATTTATGGCCCAAGTTCTTACTTGTAAAAGCCAGTAAAATGGCCTGCTTAAAAATATGAAACCAGAAATTATTTTCAAGATGGCAAACATGAAGTTAGAACACGCTTTTTCCTGAGTCCAGCTGTACATAGAGTAGTTACGGAGCGTGCGTTGATACAGAGCTTTAGTGGTAGGTAAAACCTCTGGTTTCACTATTCAAAATGTGGTTATTTGACTGGCAATCATGCTAGTGCTGTAGCTCAACAATTCTTCCATCCTTTTAAGGCTCCAGCCAACAGGAAATTATATATTACAATACATATTATGGTCTTAGCCGTGGGGGATGTAGTACTGCTGCATTCCTGCGATATCACAGAAGTAACTTGAAATAAATTTCTGATCTATTCAGTGTTTTATATTTTCAAGTATTCTTGCCAAGGCAAGCAACAGTGTTCTTGGAACCAGTCAACAAAGCCCTACTTCACCTCCTGTCTACAGGTGTAGGTTTTAGTATAGTATTATTGCATGTAGATTTGGATTCAAAGTTCACCGCATGTGCATGATATTGCAGAAAATGAAAGCATATTCTGTGTGAATTAAACTCAAATAATTGATCTTGTGAAGAATGGGGAGTCAAAAGTTTATCAAATGAGTAGTATGCTGTTGCATTATTTTTGGATATTTCATAGTTAAGCTCAAATGCAGGGACAAAGAATGTTTCTGAACAACCATGTTATATCGGGCATCTACTGTATTTGGATTGGTATAGGAAATTGTGATCAGACCTTCAGTTGTGAACAAATTAAAGCAAGTGCAAGTGCTGTTTTACTACAGTAAGCTCTGTCCTCAGAGGAAGCCCAAGGGACTGGAATTTTTTTCCACTGTGTGCAGGATTGTTTCATAAAGGTGGTTAAAAAATAAAAATCATAAGTACATACCATTGTTAGTTAATCCAAGTGTAATTTTGTGACTTTGTGCAGTAGTACATGCAATGATGCTAACCACACCCACACACACATATACTGTATACTAATTTTATGAGCACTAACAAATCTGTTCTTGGTTAGAACTTCCTCCCTGTACAGTATAGCTCAGACGGGCAACGTGTACACATCGGCATTCAAACAGTTTGGCAAACTTTTCATCTCTCGCCCGTTTGCTTGCCCAGTAGGGGGTGATTTATGGCAGTAGTAGGTTTTAACATGAGTTGTCATCCCCCAACAGAAATCCTCACAGCTCTGTTGCCAATGCACCTGTTGTTACAATAGACGTCAGTCTCTTTCCAGCTCAGACAATTCGCACATGCTTTGTTCGCTGTTTGAAAGTAAAGCCAAGTTAATAATAATAATAATAATAATATAACCTTTACCTATGTTCTTTGGAAACTTATTCGTATGCTTTACATATCAGCCGTTGACTTTGCTTCATTAATATTTGTTAAGTGTATTGCTTTTCATTTTGCTTCATGTAATACTGTGGAGGCCGTGGGAATCAAACCTGGAAATTAATGCACCATAAAATTTTGAATTAAATCTACCAGTGCACACAAACTATCCTCAACCGAGCATCAGAAACACTGATACTCCACCAAATAGTACTGGTTCAGTGCCCACGAGTGGTAGTAGTAGTAGTGTGATGAAGAGGAAGGAGACTGAAACTTTAAGCAGGCAAAGCCAACAGCTGATCTGTAAAGCATACGAATACGTTAACGAAGAACGACACAGTTAAGGGTTTTATTATTATTATTATTATTATTATTATTATTATTTTACACTTGGCTTTACGTCGCACCGACACAAAGGTCTTATGGCGACAATGGGATAGGAAACTGCTAGGAGTGGGAAGGAAGTGGCCGTGGCCTTAGATAATTACGGTACAGCCCCACCATTTGCCGGGTGTGAAAATGGGAAACCACGGAAAAAAATAGTCTTCAGGGTTGCCTACAGTGGGGTTCGAATCCACTCTCCCGAATGCAAGCTCACAGCTGCGCGCCCCTAAACTCATCGCCAACTCGTCCGGTATTATCATTATCCCAGTACATAATTCACGATTTTATTTTTTCCTTCCTTTACTGAAAGTATGGCACTGATATCTGCATAAAAGTAGTATCTTAATAGGTTTACTCTGATATGAATTCAAGCATAGTATTTAGTCAGACCTATTTGTATTTAAAATAGCTCATGGCCATCATTTACGCCTATTTGAAAGTTCTTTGCCGAGTATTTGTCAGTTATTTTTCTTTCTTTCTTCTAACATCTGCGACCACTGAACGGGTTAGGCACGAAACAAAATATTGTGCGATATCGGTTTGCGCTGTGGTTCATGATCAGGTTTTTATATTTATATTTTGTGTTTAGAATAAATTAAATGCTAACGTGTAAATAATCGATGCAAAATGTGGCAACATTGCTCTTGACAGCGCTCAATTGTATTTTAAGCGACATGCGCCACTTGTGTCCAGAGGGAACCGACTGACAACCCTTATTATCAGGACAGGCAAACTGACAACCCTCATTATCACTAGGACGGGCCAAGTTTTGTGATCAGAAGCTGCCGCATGGATATGCATTGAGCGTCAGGAGTACACATACATTTAATACACATTACATGTTTTACTGAAATTACACCAATAGTAATACCGTATAGTACTGTCATTTACTTCTTCCAGTAATCCAGAATTGTATGCTGGACAACACTATCCCTGGTAACATGGTCTCAATTAAAATGCGGGCATGGCAAATAATGTTAAACAATTTAGTGTTATTTTTTTTGCAAAATTCATAAAATGTAAGGAGGGATGTGTCAATCTAATCACTACACACACAAAAAAATACACATTTATATTTCAAGTCACAGTAATAGTTTTGGCCTTGTATATAGCCAATCTTCAGCTGAATATAATTATAATCTTAAATTTTAAAATAGTACCCTTCACATGTTGCTGAATATTACTATTGTCTTCAAATGTTTTTTTTATAGTAAATTTTTAAAAAAAATATAAGTCTTGTGCACTAATCATTTACGTATAAAATATAAGCATGTTACCTTGGATAATGTTTGACAAAACCCACTTGCTAGGTGTTATTATAAAGTTTGGTTACGAGAGGGAACATCCTTGGTCACTATGGTGGTTGTTGATTTGTAGAATTGTGAATTAGATGATTGTCAATGCAGTATCTATTGCAAAATGTGGTTTCAGTTGAAAGCGTTGATGTTCCCTTGATTCCTTGTGGGCCTGTTTCCAATGTGCTTCTGTGCACAAGTTTTAAGGCAATAGAACTAGTACTGTTATTTAAAATCTAAATATATAGTTTTGTGTGTAGTGTATTGAATAGGTGGAAATATTCCCTTCTTACATTTTATGAATTGTGGATTCATCAATACAAGGAAAAATGAAACTAATATCATAAGACTTTCCACTAACGAAAAAGATTGAATGTCCTTTACGGCCGATAGGGCACGCAGTAGGAGTTCACGCTACATAAGCTTTCTTTGTCTTCATTCTAGTCATTGCCATCAGTTCCTCTTTTCTTGGAGGTGATGGGTGACACTCTCAGATGTTTCCTAACCACCTCTCTCAACTTCATAAATGGCACCATAATATTCTGCACTGAAATAACCATAATTACATTGTTCGAGAGTTTGTTGTAGCACATCAGGATTATAGTTTATTATGGGTGCTTTGTCAGGGTGAGAGACAAACTTGGTTTTGTGGAAGCACTGATGTACTGCATTTGGCAACATCTCTTTCACTGCTTCAGCGATCCAAATTACAGCATTGAGCAAAAAGACAGGTATTTCCTGGCCGAATGTGATCTCGGCCATCTTAGATCCATTCTGAGTACACAAGTACTGAAAAGGGTTTGAAAGGAAATAAAGGTATTTTTTTCTGTTATAGTAACTAAAATTTCCCTCAGTTTCTACATCAGAGAGGTTCTGCTAAATAGAGGTAAACTTACATGAGTGAAAAATGAAAATGAGAAACCTACAACCTGTTTTCCAGTCTTTGACCGAGTCAGGGATGTAATGAATGAACCAGATATAGGCTATTATTACAATGGGGTTGCCACTCCAAGGTGATATTAATGACTGATAAATGACATGAAATGTTAATGGAGAGTGTTGCTTGAATGAAAGATGATGGGGAAAACCGAAGTACCCGGAGAAAAACCTGTCCCGCCTCTGCTTCGTCCAGCACAAATCTCACATGGAGTGACCGGGATTTGAACCACGGTATCCAGCGGTGAAAGGCTAACGCGCTGCTGTCTGAGCCACGGAGGCTCACAAAACTTACATGAATATTAAATCATAATTCACTGGACCAGGAAAATTTTCCGATATGGACAGTTTTCCGGTTCATGAAGGTTCACTTTACAAAGCAAAAATTTAAATGTATCCTAATTCAATATAATTTTAATATCTTGTAATTGTAATATAATTCTAATATATTGTAATGTAATGATAAAGGTTCTGTGGAAGGCAGGTTTTACTGTTTGATGGTTGTCATTTGACATTGAGGAAAGATGTGTGAATGAAAGAAATGTCATTCATAGGGAAGTTCTGTTGTGGAGTAATCTCTCTGAACTTTGGCTGTTGCAGAACTTATTTGTGAAATACTGTAGAATGTGTTTACAAGGCAGATATACCCAGTGGGGGGGGGGGGGGGGGGGAGGGAGGTTGGGGTTCAACACCCCCCCTCCCTGAAATAAAATGACTTTACACATGCAGGTTTATGAAAATTCAAGCCATTAAATCAATACTATAGAAAATACAGCATTTGGAAATTAAAACAATTGAATTTAACCTGTAAAAACTGTGCTGACTACATATTTCTCCATAAATTAGTTTATATTTTTACCAAACATAAATTGTTTTTTGAACATTTTGGTGAGGAGTATTGTCTCTTGACTTTGCCTCATGTATGAGGTTCTCTTTATGACCTTATTTTTGTGCTTTTGAGTCTGGGTTTAGCCTTATGATAATTGGCTGACTCAGACAAGCCAAGTGTTTTACAGATGGAGATATTCAAAGGAAAATTTAAAATGATTAAAATTTGTGACCACTATGAAACATGAGTGCGACAGCTATTTGAGACAATATCTAGGACACTGAAAAACTTAATGTCTAAAAAGCAAATCGGTTGTTTGAATTTGTTAGTCGACTATGGAAAATGCCTCTTAACTTCCCTATTATAGACTCTCAAGTATGTCTTAAACATGATCTGCATGACTTTACTGCAGGTGTCAAAAACAGAAAACTGTCACAAATTGTTAGTACTATTTGCTTTCTCCACATAAGGGTCATCTTGGCAGTAAATCGATGGAGAAATGAAAAAAGTTTGAAATAATGTAATCACAAGTCTTGCCATTGCATGTTTATTGGACTCGCAGATAACTGCTTAGTTACTTATTAATAACAAGTTTGATCGTGATCTCACGAGTTACTTATTCTAACATGACAACAGACCTACAAGTTTTATGAAAACATAAATTACAGTATATCAACAGTAACAAATGTTACTGTAATGTTTTGCTTCCTGCTCCCTGTGTATTGCAATTTTGTTGCTATCTTGACCTGTGGTATGCAGACTGGAAAAATGTCCCTTAGTATGTTCATAAACATAAGACTGTATGTACCACAACCCAGAGGTGGAACTCCAAGCTCAAATGGGAGGCAGTATTCCATAACAAGCTGTAGTGCTTGTAGCACATCAGTTATTCTAAGCAGTGTACTGAGCATCTAGGAAGGCACGATGGGAAGTGCTGTTCATGGATGTCACGACCCACCAACCGCTCTGAAAAAAGTGCTAACAATCCCATTAAGGAGTGGGGCAATTTGGACCAACATTACGTTGAACTAATGGACAGTATGCAAAAACTAATTCAAGCATCCATCAGAGCAAGAGGACGCGTTACCTGGTATTAAATGAGCTGCTGAGCCAAAGTGGTTTAAGTCGGGATATGTTAGTTTGTTATATCAGTCAGTGCACCCACAATGCA
Organism: Anabrus simplex; assembly: GCF_040414725.1. Taxonomy (NCBI): domain Eukaryota; kingdom Metazoa; phylum Arthropoda; class Insecta; order Orthoptera; family Tettigoniidae; genus Anabrus; species Anabrus simplex. Next base: position 807,054,312 of record NC_090266.1, read on the forward strand.
TGGAAATTTGTGGAGAAGTAATATATTGGTAAGTCCCATAGTAGCTGCTTGAGATCACTAGATACATTCTTCCTCTTACTCCAGATTGAAGTGAGTTTGTGGGAATAGTGGTGTAAATGCGGAAGGGCCATGTGGCTGTGTTCTGTTTTATGTATTTACACTAAAATCAGGAAGTCTGTGCAACTTGCTGGTAAGTATTAGCATTGTTTCCTTTCTTTAGAATTGTGAAATATCTGGTTATTAAAGCAGATACTGTCTTTATAAGGGAAGTTTGCTAATTTGCATAGAAAATATAAAGGATTCAAGACACTATAGTGGTTAACCATAAGTTTATCAGGAGACTCCTTTTTTTGTCAAACGATCAGGATTTTGGAGTTAATGATACAAAATCAGAAACTGATAAAATTTTCACCCAGGATGATTGGCGTCATGCCATTCAAAGGCAAGGAGAAAGCAATCCTTTACTATTTGTGGAATGGCCCTTAATGACTTTGTCTCAACAAAAGATTTAGAGGAAAGTGTAACAATTAAAAGACCACGCAAAATCAGAAGTTCAACTGGCTTCATGTACATTTGACAGGACTGCCCACATCTCATTTTACACAAGGAATCCCTTTAAAAACTTTGGATATTACAACTTCACATCATGCTCGTGACTGTCCTCGCGTGTCAGGTGTTCGGCTCATTCCTCTCAGCAATGCTGTGGGACCTGTTATCGAGGCAAAAGACCATGACCCTTTTCCCACACATTCCTGTGGTCCACCACACTTTCTTCAACCAACAGACAACTGCAAGTTTGGCTGTAGAATCTGGACCTGGATCTGTTGACCGTTCAGCAGAGGAAGATGATGTAGGCAGTGAAATAAATGAAGCTCAGTTATAAAGCTAGTTTTAATTTCAGCATAACAAGAATTTCATTTTACAAAATTTTGGCATTTAGATAAACTACAGTAAACTTAACTCATTTCATCAAATGAGTCATGAATTATTGTAAAACCATTCCAAACTCAGAATTGGGAAAACTGAGTTATACCACTTCGGCTCAGTGGCTCAAATGTAGGGTACTGTGTGTAGTATTCAGAAACTCAAATTGAAAAAGTACAGCTGTATTGCTGTAGAGGCTCCTGTATGTTTTGTTAGGCACTCACTACTGATCTGCATTTAGGGCAGTTGCCCAGGTGGCAGATTCCCTATCTGTTTTCCTAGCCTTTTTTAAAAGATTGCAAAGAAATTGGAAATTTATTGAACGTCTCCCTTGGCAAGTTATTCCAATCCCTAACTCCCCTTCCTATAAACAAATATTTACCCCGATTTGTCCTCTTGAATTCCAACTTTATCTTCATATTGTGATCTTTCCTACTTTTAAAGACACCACTCAAACTTATTCGTCTACTGGTGTCCTCCACTGACAGCTCGGAACATACCACTTTGTACAATTTACGAACTTCGTGTAGTTCCGTATTGTGGCTGGGCCAAAACCTAACATTGTTTCTAACATTTTAATCGAGCAGCTCGTCTCCTTTCTCCCAAGTCTTCCCAGCCCAAACTTTGCAACATTTTTTTAATGCTACTCTTTTTTCTGAAATCGCCCAGAACAAACACTGGTAGAGCTACTTTTCTTTGGATTTTTTCCAGTTCTTGAATAAAGTAATCCTGGTGAGGGTCCCATACACTGGAACCATACTCTAGTAGGGGTCTTAATAGATACTTACATGCCTTCTCCTTTACATCCTTACTACAACCCCTAAAAACCATCATAACCATGTGCAGAGATCTGTACCCTTTATTTACAATCATATGTGATTACCCCAATGAAGATCTTTCCTTCTATTAAGACCTAGGTATTTACAATGATCCCCAGAGGGAACTTTCACCCCATCAATGCAGTAATTAAAACTGTGAAGACTTTTCCTATTTGTGAAACTCGCAACCTGACTTTTAACCCCGTTTATCATACCATTGCCTGTTCATCTCGCAACATTATCAAGGTCATTTTGCAGTTGTTCACAATCTTGTAACTTATTTATTACTCTGTACAGAATAACATCTGAAAAAACCTTATCTCTGATTACACTTCTTTACACATATCATTGATATATATATATATATATATATAAGAAAACATAAAGGTCCAGTACTACTGCCTTGAGGAATTCCCCTCTTAATTATTACAGGGACAGATAAAGCTTCGCCTACTCTAATTCTGAGTTCTATTTTCTAGAAACAGCCACCCATTCAGTCACTCATTTGTCAAGTCCAATTGCACTCACTTTTGCCGATAGTCTCCCCTAATCTACCCTATCAAATGACTTAGATAGGCCAATCGCGATACAGTCAAAATGACCTGAATCCAGGATACCTGCGATATCTTGCTGGAATCCTACAAGTTGAGCTTCAGTGGAATAATCTTTCCTAAACCCAAACTGCCTTCTATCAAACCAGTTATTAATTTTTCAAACGTGGGTGATATAATCAGAAAGAATGCTTTCCCAAAGCTTGCATACAATGCATGTCTAGGCTGACTGGCCTGTAATTTTCAGCTTTATGTCTATCACCCTTTCCTTTACACAGGGCTACTATAGCAACTCTTCATTTCCATTCATATGGTATAGCTCCTTCATGCAAACAATCAGATATGGTACTATATCCCAACCTATTGCCATTAGCATATCCCTGAAACCTTATCAATTCCAGCTGCTTTTTTTAGTTTTCAACTTAACAAAGCTGATATGGTAACTCTGTACATCTTAAGTTTCTTTGGTCTGAGGTGATGCAAAACTTTTTTGATGCGTGTATATTAAGTTTATTTCTGATGCTTCCTCTATAGGAGCAGAAGTATAATTCTTTCCCATTTAAACATGTTTATATTAAAATTTAAAAAAAGGTATGAACTCCTTACAGAACTATCAAAAGGCAACGTTAAGTAGGTACTTATGACAAAAAATCTAAATCTACACATTAAGGAAGAATTTGGCCAACATTTGAAAAAAGTGATGACAACATAAACTATTCAAAATGTTGTTTGGCCCCATTTGACCAACATTATAAAAAAAAAATAAGACCTACTTGGCAAAAGATTCTTTGGCTTTGCAAAATTCAGAATATTGTAACGGTGATAACGAGTATTTTTATGCAGTGTATTAATATATAACTTCATAAATGTATGATGTGAATTAATGGAGTTCATATACAACCGTAATATGTAAGCAGGGATGAACTATTAAGACACTTGAATGGCCTTTCCTTAACTTAAATCTATTTCTAGTAAACCTATAGAAATGTTGGAGAGCTGTTAACCCTGGAACCGGCAAGCAGTTCACCTTCAAGCGGCAAGCATTTAGGCGAGTTTTGCAAGCAACGTTTAAAAAATTCATAAAAATGTTTTTCAATTTATTTTTTCATATAACATGTCATTTTATTCAGAAAAGGACTAAAAATACTGTAGTAGGAAATTAAACTTACCAATTTTGTATCGTGAGTATGGGCGAAGTATCCAAGACACGCTAAGTATTCAAAAATAATCCGAAAGTTACGGACGTGTACGTAAAAAGTAATATATGACAATTTTACTATATACAAAATTTGCACAATTTTATGCTTGATTAAAAGTATGTGCAAAAGGTTTCACTACATTGAAGTATTGTAAAGTGAAATAGAACTGAAGTAATACAGGCACATCGCACCAAGACATGAGTCTACTTAGATTCATACTCGCTACCTTTGAAGTGGCTCATCTTTCTTCCTGCTTTCATAGGCCTCCAAAAATGTTCTAATTTATGGTAGTACTGTTGACGGACATTACATTTACATCCTGGGCACAAGAAGTGGGTGCGTGACTGTTTTTCTGCAGTCAAACAGGGCACAACTGCAATTTCTTCCCTGGGAGGCATACCAGCTGATGTCCCTTTCCTGCTGAAGGTCCAGGTGGAATGTTTTGAAGAGTTTCTTCATCTACAAGACCTTCGACAATACTAACTATAAATTCCTCCTGTTCAAGGGGTTTGTCGGTGTTCAAACTATAGAGTATATAGGCATCAAAAATTACCATTACCAACAGGTTATAGAATATTTCTTTCCAGTCGAAACATTTGAGTGACATGACTTCAGAAAAAAAATAGAAATAAGTTATTTGCGATTTTGAAGTGTACCACTATTTTTCAATGTTATTAGGGTTCAGACCCATATTTGTAACTATAGAAATGATTTTTTTTTCATTTCTTGTACTGTAACGTCAACCCATCTTTGCAGACGTGAATACGGACCCATATTTCCGGAATTCGTTTTATTTAGTATAATTTCCTGTGCGTATGTATTTATTAGTTTGTCACTAAAAGATTCCGGATAGCATTGGAGAAAAACAAATAGAAATATGTTAGAGGAGGACTGCTCCTGGGAGGGCAATTTCATATACCTGCGTTTCTAACCTTGAACTTCTCTTCCACTTTTATTTCTGACTCTGGAGGATAAACTCTTATCCACTTCGGTTCTGTTTTGTCAACTGCATTATAGTCATTATTGTTATCATCAGTGGCTGGTTCATTGTGTTCCACATCATCGTCAATACCAGTGTCGAAATCACTTAGCCCAGGCTCATAACTTGCCACTACCTGATGAATTATTATCAACGTCATCGTAAATTCCTTCTAAAAGTACGTCGCTATCACCTTCGCCGTCCAGATCAATTACGAATTTCACTACTTCTCTGACAATTCACTCATTTTGCGCCACGAAAGCTAATGCACATCGGACAACCACAGCAAGCACAACAGAATGACTGTCTGCAAAGCGTTCTTGTTTTTCTACGTGTATACCGCACACTCTGTCACACTAACTACTTTAGAATTGTGGTGTATTTATAGAGTAGAGTTTCCTCTTCAATATGATGCAAGATATGTCATAAAGATGAGTTTCAAGGCGCTATCTCTAAATTAGTCAGTGCTGGCGTAATGCATCTTGATAGAATCTCTGCCGGTTGAGTAACAGGGAAATGAGCCGCGATCGTGACGATTGCCGGTTCCAGGTTTAAAAGATTTTTAAAATGGAAACATTTTTAGTAATTGTAGTGGAAAGGTATTTTGGTTATGTTAAAACAAATGGTAGAACTCTTTCCTTGCACGCAAGAAGTATAGCGCCCACTATATAACTATGAATTAATTGACCTTTCCACCTAATCAGTTTAGTTGTAAAAGGTATTGTACTGCTCAAAATGTGTTTGAAACTTTTAGGAAAGAAATATTTCGTAACTTTATATTTAGTCTTATGTACTCCTACAGTTTTTATTTAACCCCCTCCCAAATTAATTCTAACCCCCTCAAAAAATCTTGGGTTTCAATGGCATTGCATGGTTATAACATCCAGGGTACCTTATAGATTATTGTAAGTTTCTGATGTTGTAAGCAGTATTTATATCAGTTTAATGAGATTGGAAGTATAGAACAAAACTTGATTGAAGTATGTGTGCACAGAACTTTCCATGCATTAGTCATTCTTTGTCTATCTTCTCTTGCCCAGTACACATTTTCTAAATTGCTTTCTATGTCCATAATTTGAATCACAATTTCACTGTGCCTTTCCTTAATTATGTAGAATATGTTCATAATTCTGCATTGAAAGCATCAGTTACTGCCGGGATAGACCACTGAAAGTTGTTACTTACTGTGGGTCGTGTAGCTGTCGGCTTATATTCCGGAGGTGGTGGGTTGAAACCCTACTCCTGGCAGATGTGAAAATGGTTTCCCATTGTCACACCATGCAAAGGATGATGCTGTACTTAGTCCATGGTGTCTTCCTTCCCAGTACTATCCTTTCCTATCTCAGTCTCCATAAGACGTGTGTTGGTGTGCCATAAAACAAATAAAAAAACTCTTCATGGTCATTTGGTACTTCTATCCTTCACTAACCATATAGTAGTTTGTGCCTCCATTGCAACTTGGCTATTGTCAATTGCTTCATAATCTCATTGGTTCAGAATCACAATCTGGTAATTGCAGCAGTTCAGTTAATGGCAAATTATATAGTTATCACCATCGTCATTTTTCTTCCATTGATAAAATTCCTGAATGGCAGAAATCGGTCCAAGCTAAAGTTTAAAATGACGTATATATGGTTAATGTGCGTATGTTTGTCACATTAAGCATGGCCGAAAAACATATCCCTGATGGTGCTACCACAGTACCTACAGTATATACGAAGGTCGATCAAATATAAACAGGATTTTTGTTCCTCAACATCAACATTTGGCAGGACTGGCCCCGCGCTTCTATGCTTAGGCGGGACCATTAGGCGTAATGGTCACGATGTCGGAGCAACAGGTGCACCCCTCCACTGCGCAACACATAATTATAAAATTTCTTGCTTGTGAAGGAGTTATAGCTGCGGAAATTTGTCAGATTGGCTGCAGAGTTCGGTCAAGGACAAGTGTGTAATAAGGAGTGGCAGAAGAAAGGGGAGGCAGCACCTGTGAAAGCCAAGACTAGACTGTCAGCCGGCAAGGTTCTTGCAACCATTTCTTTCGATCTGTAAGGCATTTTGCTGATTGATTTTTTTTTGCATGAGTGATGCACAATCAATGCTGCTTATTACTGCAAGCTGTGAACAAGGCAAGGGTTGCATATCGCCGCAAAAGGCAAGACTAACAGATTCAACAATGCGTGGCCACATACTGCAGCCCTGTCTCCAAGCTACAGGAAATGCACTGGACTACACTTGATCATCCTTACAGGCTGGACCTATCTCCCGGCAATTTCCGCTTGTTCGGATTGCTTAAAGAAGGAGGGCGACAATTTGAAGATGTCGAGAGTATGAAAGACATCCAGCGCAACTGGCTGGTGACATGACCCTGTTCTTTTTGCAATGAGGGCATAAAAAATGCTGTCCATACACTGGGACAAATGAATTTCCAAATTAGGAAACTATGTGGAAAAATGAATTGTAATTGCCTTGTGTTTATCAATAAATTTAAATTTAAAAAAAAATCCTGTTAGTATTTGATCCCCACTTGTACCTGGGATTATAGACAAGGTGTCACTATTAAAAAATTTTCTTGTACTTACGAAGAAGCAATAGTTGATACCAGATGAAATTAGACCTAAAATGGTGAAATATAGAGGGAAGGCAGGGATGAAATGGCTTCATAGTAAGGTACCTCCTGATTTGAAGAAAGCAGTCATTCCATGTATCTATAAGCAAGGGAACAGGAAGGATTGCAACTACTGAGGTATTTCATTAATCAGTATACCAGGCAAGGGGAAAGGTGTGATCAAGTTGGGAGTAATTTGGATGAAAACCATTGTGGTTTCAGACTACAGAGGGGCTGTTCTAATCAGATTTTCAGTATGTTCCTGGTAATTGATAAATGGCAAGAGGGTTAGACTGTGATGTTTGTTTGGTAGATCTTCAGAAGACTTGACAAAATGCAGAGGTAAAATATGTTGACTGTACAGAGGGATTATGGGATTAAGGGCTTGTACTAAGACTGTCAGATAAACATCTAGATACATAGGCTGAAGTCTTGCAAACTAGAAGTTAAATATTCTTGTGTGCTACCAATATATTTTAACTGCAGTATTGTTAAGCATATATAACATTTTTATTGCATTAGCAATAAGGTTACTGAAAATGTAGTGATATTTAGCGTGGTGTTATACCTGTTTGCTGAATATTTTATTTCGTTTAGTGCTATTTCTTTTGAAATTGTATTACGAGATTCTGATATTACTCTAGTTAGGCTATAATGTGGAAGTTTTAGTCAAGAAAAAATTAGGACAGATAATTATGCATGGCAAGAAATATGTTTAATTAAATATGTAAAGAAACAAAGAAATTATTGAAGAAAATAAAAAGTTTGAAAATGATACATGGGTGCAAAAGGTAAGATTAAGTTGTGTATTTTATCAAATAATTCTTACCACACACTATAATTTTGTTTCTCTGAAACTAATTACAAGGATGCAAGTTATGGCAAAAGTAAAGTTTATATTTGTAATCAATGCAGCTAATATAGTTTTTTCCAAAACAATGTCAGAATAGTACTGGCATGGATTTCTCACTTAAGTGTAAATACTTAACTAAGCTATGAAGTCAAAGAAATATAAACTTAACCAGTTCAGTGGCAAGTTTTGGCAATCCTCCTGTGCCAGAAAAGTGTGGTTTTTTGGAGGAAATTATTTATTTTTAGGAAGCAAGGAATGAGTAACAATTATAAGAGAACGCATTCATATATCATTCAAGGTTAATAAAATTTTACTTTACACTCTATTTACACTTTTTACAGTAGGCCTCTGATATGGTTTCATAAAATGTTGGTGTTTTGAGAATACTGTCCTGTGAGCAATACATTTTTATTTCAGGCTTTTGTATTATTCCCATCAACAATACTAACGCAATACATTTCCAAATGATGTAAGAGTTTTCTTCAAAACTGTGCCCTTGCATGCGGAGATTTATTTACACTTTTTTCAATGCACTTTTGCAATAGGGCCAATGAATTTTTTCGTTCACTGTCAAATTTACAACTTCATCCGTTATACATTATAACCAGTTCAGAACAGTCAATCGCACTCACCACTGGTAATAATCCAACCCTCACACCAGGATTTCCCGTAAATGTAATTATATCAGGTCGCATACTAACTCCAGGTTTACACTTTTTCCACACAAATGTATATTCAGTATCTACCATCACCTTAGCTTCTGACGTAATATCTTCTGCACTTTCCCGAGAATTACTAAGGAGGTCATCATCTGAAGAATCCATAGAATCATTATCGCTACTATCAGAAATATTAATGTCACTTAGAGATTTATCTTTGATGTAGTTCCTTATTTTGTCTTCAGACAAACTTCTCTACCGTTTCGCTCTCGCCATTTCTGTTTACCTCGTCCAAGGATCATGTCAGCTGGCCAGAGATTGTATATGTAAAGTAGAGAAGATAAGGCATATTTTAGGCCAGAAGCTTCATGAATACAGCTGGAAATCTTTCCGCCATCTGCTGAGAATGCTGGAAAACATTTTCCAAAGAGATTACAGTACCCGAGAAATTATTGGGCGATCGTGAAATGAACACTGCAGCTAAACGAGAATTTCTCGGGCGGTGACGTTATGGGCAGGCGTGCGATACCCGAGAAATTCTCGGGCGTGCCACTGAAGAGGTTAATGTATTCATTTGACAGATGAATCTTGAAGTCATACCCTTACTCACTGAGCGCCACGGCAATGCTTAGAATAGAATCCAAGCTTTTGGTATGCAGAGGAGTGCGACAGGCTTCAGCAGCCGGCACAATTCCTATCCTCGCCGCTTCATTCCATTTCTGACCCGGTCAAATGACTGGAAACGTGCTATGGATTTTCATTTCATTTCTTTTGGTATGCACTTCAGTGATTAGGAAATGTATGCAATCACCTCTAGTACCCTGCTGACTAAAATTTAGAAGGTTAAAAAAATTCAACTGAGATTCGAACAGACAAATGATGGCGTAGCAGCATCAAGTGATGCCATAACGACTATGGCTACAAAGAATGCATGTCATTACACTGCTTGCGTGCAACTCAAATAGTTAGTGGCAACAACTTGCTAGCTCTGGAAATCATAATTGAGTGATAGCTGGACAGAAAGCGCGATATATTTTATAAATATGTATACATAATACATTATAACTTATTTTTCGTATAGCATCATGCAGATTCTTCATGATGTGCAGCCCTCTTGATTCTTACAGCAACATCCCCAATAGAAGTGAAGTCCCAGATAAGGGCCTCTCCAACTTCGGCATAGCTAAACTTCTGAGTATTCTCCCAGTTTGCATATGTCGTATGCGTTTTCATCCGATATTCCAGATAAATGTGCAAACTGCTACATAAATTTAAACAGCACTTTAATCTGGCTGTTGTAGTACAGGCCCTAAAGGTTTATTAAAAGCAGTCGTAAGCATTTTTGTTGACAATTGGTCTCCAGTGAGAATTCATGGTAGAATGAGTTCATGGTTCAGAGTATTTCCAGGGGTTCATGTTATTCATAGTTTGTATGGATCATCTACTGAAAAGTTTGAAGTGGCATGGAGGGATTCAGTTTGGTGTACTAAGCAGTTTGGCTTATGTAGACAAGTTGGTCGTAATGGGAGAATGTACTGACAGCCTGCAGTGTAATATCTTGGAACCTAAGCAGTAAGTACGGTATGAAAATCATTTCCTGGACTGAAGGGATGCCAGTACAGAGGGAAACCTAAGAGAATTAAATGTCGGGTTGGAAATAAAAAACTAGAACAGGTAGATCGTTCAAAGTATTTTAGGATGTGAATTCTCCCAAGTTGGTAGTATGAGATTGAGTCATGGTGCAGCATAGCTAATTTAGTGAGCTGACTGTTGTGATCAGCAGTTTACTGTAAGAAGGAAGTTGGCTCTGGGACAATACTTGCCTTTACATCAGTCTATTTTCAGACCAACTTTGCTTCATGGGAGTGAAAGTTAGGTGGACTTGGGATATCTTATTCATAAGTTAGAAGTAAGACATGAAAGTACCAAGAATGATTGGTGGTTCAAACAGGTGGGTACAGTGACAGGAGGGTACTTGGAATGGTGAAGGCTAGGTTAGAAATGAACTTTGTGGATGAAGCGTGAGGCAGGTTCGGTGGTAGTGTCACGTGAGGCAAATGGAGGATAGGTTACCTGGGAGAATAATGGATTGTCGTAGAGTGTAGCCCATCTTAAGTTTATTTTGCTCCAGCCATTGGCCCACATGTATAGTCCTCTCCGTGTAAGGACGTACCCTAAGGGTGCAACCTTACCCTTTCTCCCCTGTAATATTAAGGTATTGTTTTATAGTTACTTTTCTTGCTGTTGGGTCTTTTTCAGTGTCGGTAACCATACAGTTTAGGGACCCTACTTGCCGATACGTCTTACATTTACTGTTAATCTGGCACGTTGGCAACGTTCAATCACTGTTCTAGCGTGAATTGCGTGTTGCCACCGCATTGCCGTTAAAGTCACTAGTGATACATTTGCGAGAATATTTAAAGCATATTTTCTTTTTCTGTGGGGTTGTAAATCTATTTGGCTAATACCAGGTAAGTAGAATTGTGGCATGTTCGGATAATGCATTTAATAACATAGTTTATGTGAAATGATGAAAGTGCTGAAATACGCCAGTCTCATGTCTAGATCTACCGGTACATGAAATACGCGTAACTCTTGCGGGACGAAATTTTGGCAGTAGAACTTTTAACATTATTTTCAAATCCGCAGTGAACTTGAAAGCTGACCTAATTTCCGTTTACGGAGCTTGGCACGTTAGGATTCCTATATGTTTCCTGATAAGCTTGAAGATATAACCAGCCTGCAGGCTGAAAATATGCCCAATAATCTCTCCCCTTACTGGTTACCGGTATTGAAGAGAGAAGGAAATGTTCGCGCAAATGAAAGGTAAGTCATTGGATGTCTGGAACTTCCGAAAATCACACTGCAAAGACTTATTAAATAAATTGCATCGTTTAACACGCCCCTCGTTTCAAGAATATGGTTAAAGTACGCCTACTGTATATCAAAATAGACAGATATATGTAACATTAATTTGAGTGTGAAAGTGTGTTTATTTCCTTAATTCCTCATTGAGCGTGGAAATCGACTTAATTATGAATATCTTGATTTATTTTATCTTAACTTTTATCATTTACTAGGGTAGGGAAACATTCATTATTGGTGTTTACATTGAGGTTGGTTAGTTATGGTTATGTCTGGTAACCAGGCAGGTTGGCAGCAGTGATCAGCCATTACAAAAAAGAGAAAAGAGCATCAGGAGGCGATATTTACTTTCTGGGGTATTGCCTTACGTGGCGATTACTATATAGGATATTCTGCCTGCCATGCTGGCAATACAAATTATTGGCATATGTTCTTCCACTTCTCTCCTTCATAAAATGGAGTCACATTTCCTTAAGGGCCATTGTCCTAAGAAAGCTCAGCCATCCAAAACCGTAGGATCCCATAAGGTGTCGGGTTATTTTCCTCTGCCGAACATTTCGGTTTGAGTCGTAGGGTTGATTCAGAGTAGACAATAAAATTATACACTTCGGAAGATGTTTGGAAGACTGGTTAGAAAGCCCCTTGGTAAGCTCTAATGCATTACAATAATCCACCTTAGAATTGATTTGAACATTTATTTCATTTTTGAGTATTCTTGTTCTTATATCACAACCTTGAAAATGTTGGCCAAGTAACTGTACCAATGTCTGTTAATAAGTAACTGTCTAACAGCCTGTTGCAGTCGTAATGAAAATAGTTAATGCACATTATGTGTTTACTGTTCTGTCCTGAAAATATTCAGTTCCTTCATTACACAAAACAGATCTTAATCACCGTCAGTCTGAAGAAATGGCACCTCTCTGGGTGCTGTCAGTGTTGATAAACCCCTTTCTCTTGTACACTAGGCCTGCTATTGCAACTTTCCGTTCATTTGGAATCTCCTTCATATAAACATTAATCAAAGAAATATTTCAGATATGGCACTATATCCCAACCCATACCCTTTAATAAATTCCCAGAAATCCTACTGTTCCCAGCTGCTTTTCTAGCTTTCAACTGGGGCTGTACCGTAAGTCCAGTCTCTTCCCATCCTAATCCTAGCCCTTTATCATCCCATAGTCACCATAAGACCCATGTGTGTTGGTGTGGAGTAAAACAAATTAAAAATAGGACCTGAATTTTTCAATGAGTATTTTACCTCTAATTTGGTAAGCATGTTCTGCATGCTGTTTTTTTCTAAAATCAGAACTGTTACCTCCCATAGCCACAGTAATATTTCTATCACTGAATCCTTGTGGTGATTCCTTAAGTGGAGAAAAATCATTTCTTTTGGAAATGTGGAAAATTTTAATGTGCTTAATGTTTGAATATGTCATGAGCTCTGACATTTAACATGTTTTTCAGTGAATTGCTGCAAAAAGATGTCTTGTTAATCTTTTGATTTAACCTTTTAGTTTTGACAGCTGCTTTTTTCTCAATTAAATTTAGAGTAGCAGTCTAGATGTGCTTACATGGGGAACCTGTTGTCTTGGAAGTGTAGGTTAGCCATGCCAATTTTAGTGTACTTTGTCATCAAGTACTCTGAAGGCAAAGATACAGCAACTTCTGAAAATGAACATTGCATTCATTCATTTGGCAGTAGCAAATATGTAGGATGTCTTGGGTTGAAGCTAAATGTTGTGAAATGAGTTAGGAGACTTGTTCAAGTAGCTATGCTTCATGATTTACTTTTTATTTGTGCAGACAACTGAGATTGTGGTTTTAGGATGGTAACATGTCTGAATGGCATGTTAATGATACTCGTAACATGGAAGTTGTTATAGGTTGTTGTATTCACTTTATGGTGTAATGATTTTGTTCTTAATGTGCTGGTTTTATTTTTCCTCGAGAGGGCAGGTGCTCTGTTTTACTATAATTTTCATGGACATTTTTTACAAGAAATTTTGTTTTTAATACCCTAACCAGGGATGGCAATTACATCTGCTAGCAAACTGACAGCTGACAAATGCAGTTCCTTAAACAGTAGAGTATTGAATCTGACTTCAGGTTTGTGGCTGCTTTGAACATAGCTATGTTGTGCTTGAACTGATGATTCAGTTGGTCTTCCCTTAAGTATAGTTAATAATTATGTGGCCTCAGTTTTTGGGTTTTGGTTTGAACATTACAGAACTGTTAAAAAATTGTTCTGTTCGATGTATCAAATCAAAAAATCAATCTCGTTATTTACATATGTATATGGAATACATCAGAATATAACTGAAATTTATGAAAGGTCTGAGGCTCATATTAAGAAAACGGAATGTTACATTTTGTTATTATCAACTTACAGAAAATTAATAAAATGGCAATTTAATCTGGACAAGTAAATTGTAAGGCCAGATGCTTGAATGTAAACTTGCATATCCTGACATTCTTTTACACTATTTGTTAATGGCTGAAAGTTTTCCTGGGTCAGCAAAATTCATGAAGGAAGGAAACAAATATTGTGACTATTTTTTCTTTAAATTGTAAGTCTATGAGCCAAATGGTTGTATTTTTCAGTAGTTATAGCTTTTCATGGTGATTATTTTAAAATATCACTGAAAATTGTGCTTAATTATATTGCAGAAGTTCACTATTCAATCAGGCTCTTTAAAAGAAGGGATTTGCTAATGAGATTTTGTGAAGCTTTACAAACAATACTCATTGTAATTCTTCTTGTAAGAAGTGATGCAGAAGGTTACCATTAATGGTATAATGGTTTTCTAATATTAAGTTTACGGTTTGCATACCTGCCAAGTATTCTGGTTTTTTCATAAAATGTATGGATTTGTAGTGTGTTTTAAGGTTATTGTGTGGATTTTGAATATCCACGCTTGTTCTCGTTTTGTGGTCAAATCGGGTTTGACTTTCGATAGTAGCTGGTAATACGAGATGCAGTGTTTGAAATTTGACTGGTAAATCTATCATCACCGTGGTTTTTGTCACCTGTTCGACAGTTAACTTCAAATAATATAGTAGTTCAGCCTATTCAATACAAGTAAATAAGAGATCTAGAGATTACATCTCCATTTCCAGATTTGTTAAACCAAAAGTGATCAAATGTTCCCTTTTAATAAAAGTTCCATACCATTCTGTTGAGAATTGGAGAGAGAATTGTGACCTAATCATTGGTGTGAAGACAATCAACTTAGTGAAGAAACTTAATGATGGCGATAAATCAACATTTTCATTGCCAGGGGTTACTTCTGCACAGCATGTGATTATATTATTAACAAGTTCCCCCTCAGTGGTGAAGTATTGAAACATGCAGAGGTGATGTAGATGTTGATTCCCATAGGGAACCCAAAATATTTGTCCTGAATGAGTAAATTTGGGTGGTGTGCTAAGTCCCAACTGACGAGCCTAACTTAGCACACGAGAGCGAAACGCAAGCAACCAAGAATGAGTTAGCTGGAAAATTTATGTCCAATAACGGACCATTATATTGGTATTACATGCAGAGGTTGCAGAAATTGAAGATGCCCAGTTTTCTTTATAGAAAGATTTCCATCATCTCTGCTGAGGAAGGGCAGTGAGTTGGTTGAGGCTGCAATGAAAGTGCTTCAGAACCAATTTGTACCTCTTCAGATTGATAACTGTGCTACTGTTGAGAGTGAGAATGACAGATGACACCAAATGGGCTCGCTTGAACATTCGTGGAGCTGATCGTGTTCCCGAGTATGATAGGATATCCAGGCTAATGCATTCTGTTCTGACTCTACCGCACAGCAACGCTGAGTGTGAACGTGTGTTCAGCTTGGTGAAAAAGAACCAAAATCAGTTTAGGTTCTCAATGTCCAATGAAATTGTGGATTCTATTTCTGTTTTGAAAACCAGAAATACTGGTCCATGTCACTCGAGTAGTTTTCCTCCAGAATTTCTGAAGAAGGCAAAGAAAGCAACTAGTCTCCATCTGTCATCTCCAACCTATGATTGATAATAGCCTGCCTACTGTGAACTTGACAGACTTTATATATGTGTACACATGTAGTTTAATTTTGATGGTGACACTTGTATTGTGACCAGCAAATTTGAAGTGCACACAAATACTGTACCGTGTGAACTGTTCCCAGTATTAAGTGAAAACAGATAAGGACTCAAGATGTAACTTAGTAACTACTTAATTTCAGGGGTGATCATAACGTGTATTTGACTTGTATTACTGTGGTATTGTTTGTAATCTCCCCTCCTAGCTGTCCTTCTTCACTATGTCTGAAGATTTTTGCGACACATGCGCATGTTGTTACAATTATTCCGCTTTAGGATCTTCTGGATTTCTCTTTTTGAAAGTTGGCAGGTATGGGTTTGCAAGCCTTGTCCTAATTACAAGCATTCTCCTTGGATGTTTGTAATTAAGGTCCAGTTATACAATTCAAGTTTTACCAACATTCTAAAGGTAGTCTGCACCATTTAGAACTGTATCAGTAATGGGTGTGTTTCATGTTCATTGGTATTCATATTTATCTCATTGATAGAACACATACTTTCATCAGTGGTAACTTCAAGCAGTTGGATAGTTCTTGTTGAAATTGCCCCTGATATGGACCTTTCTGAAATAACCTTTCCTGACTGTGACTGAACCTGTGAACCTTTCTGGAAGAGCAGGTTAATAAGTGGTCATTAGGCTTTGCAGCATCTTTTTCCTTCCATCTTGTGACCGAAGTACTAATCATTTGCATTTTGTTCAGCAGAAAGATGTAATCTTTTGAACAGCCCAACCAAAGATGCATTTTGTTAAATAAGACTGGCATCAAAACGTTTAATCTCTCATTAGAAAAACTTCCGTTCCTGTTATTTATTAGGCAGCAGATTACTGATGTTTCAAATGCCATATTTTAAATCAAAATATAAACATATGCATCCATTATACACAAACTGACACTATAAAGAAATTTCTGCTTTTACCCGTTGATGCTGGAGATTCAATTTTTTATTCAATATTCCCAGCAATCACATATTCGATAATTCATTTTTCTAAAAATTGTATGATATCTAAACAAGGGCCTGGTACCATTCGGTACCACACTGTGTTTGACATAGCTTTTGAGTGAAACATAATTGTTACCTCCTTAGAATACCATGAAATTTAATGCTCAACATTGTTACAGAATCACTAAAAAATTGGCAATAAACAAAAGAACAAACAGTATATGTTCGCGACATCCCTTTAGGAATTCCGAAAAATTACATTAGCTTGAACGTGACATATCTTTAGGAAATTGGAATACTGCTACTATAGACTTCTTTATTTAGTCACCTATTTCCACTTTTCACTGGTTCAGAATGGCAAAAGTAGTTTATCCAGACACCCACACTACACTTGACGTGTTCTGTGCGGACGCAGGATTTGCATCCGGTGGCCACACCGTGCCGGCGTTGGAGCAATATAGTGATGTAGGCCATTGCATACCTCCCAAGTATTCTGTTTTCTTTCCATGAAATGTACGGATTTTGAGAGTTTTACGGTTGTACGGATGAACTACATTATTGTATGGATTTTGAATATCCGCACTTGATTTTGCTTTCTGCGGTCAAATCGGATTTGTTTGACTTTCGATAGTAGCTGGTAATACGAGATGCAGTGTTACCAATTTGGTTGGTAAATGTATCG
This sequence comes from Anabrus simplex, assembly GCF_040414725.1. Taxonomy (NCBI): domain Eukaryota; kingdom Metazoa; phylum Arthropoda; class Insecta; order Orthoptera; family Tettigoniidae; genus Anabrus; species Anabrus simplex. Next base: position 807,071,459 of record NC_090266.1, read on the forward strand.
ATGTGTGTTTGTCATCAGACCATAGACTGGTTTGATGCAGCTCTCCATGCCACCCTATCCTGTGCTAACCTTTTCATTTCTGCGTAACTATTGCATCCTACATTTGCTCTAATCTGTTTGTCATATTCATACCTTGGTCTACCCCTACCGTTTTTACCACCTACACTTCCTTCTAAAACCAACTGAACAAGTCCTGGGTGTCTTAAGATGTGTCCTATCATTCTCTCTTCTTCTCGTCAAATTTAGCCAAATCGATCTCTCACCAATTCGATTCAGTATCTCTTCATTCGTGATTCGATCTATCCATCTCACCTTCAGCGTTCTTCTGTAACACCACATTTAAAAAGCTTGTATTCTCTTTCTTTCTGTGCTAGTTATCGTCCATGTTTCACTTCCATACAATGCCACGCTCCACACGAAAGTCTTCAGAAACATCTTTCTAATTCCGATATCAATGTTTGAAGTGAGCAAATTTCTTTTCTTAAGAAAGCTCTTCCTTGCTTGTGCTAGTCTGCATTTTATGTCCTTACTTCTGCCATCGTTACTTTACTACCCAAGTAACAATATTCATCACCTTCCTTTAAGACTTCGTTTCCTGATCTAATATTTCCTACATCACCTGCCTTCGTTCGACTGCACTCCATTACTTTTGTTTTGGACTTATTTATTTTCATCTTGTACTCCTTACCCAAGACTTCATCCGTACCATTCAGCAACTTCTCGAGATCTTCTGCAGTCTCAGATAAAATAACAATATCATCGGCAAATCTCACGGTTTTGATTTCCTCTCCTTGGACTGTGATTCCCTTTCCAAATTTCTCTTTGATTTCCTTTACTGCCTGTTCTATGTAAACATTGAAAAGGAGAGGTGACAAACTGCAGCCTTGCCTCACTCCTTTCTGGATTGCTGCTTCTTTTTCAAAGCCCTTGATTCTTATCACTGCAGACTGATTTTTATACAGGTTGTAGATAATTCTTCGTTCTCGGTATCTGATCCCTATCATCCTCAAAATCATAAATAGCTTGTTCCAATCAACATTATCGAATGCCTTTTCTAGATCTACGAATGCCTTTTCTAGATCTACGAATGCCATGTACGTGGGCTTGTCCTTCTTGATTCGATCCTCTAAGATCAGGCGTAAAGTCAGGATTGCTTCACGTGTTCCTACATTTCTCCTGAAGCCAAATTGATCTTCTCCCAACTCAGCTTCAACTTGTTTTTCCATTCTTCTGTAAATAATACGTGTTAAAATTTTGCAGGCATGAGATACTAAACTAATGGTGCGGTAGTTTTCACACCTGTCAGCACCAGCTTTCTTGGGAATAGGTATAACATTCTGCCGAAAATCGGATGGGACTTCTCCTGTTTTATACATCCTGCACACTAAATGAAATAATCTTACCATGCTGGTTTCTCCTAAGGCAGTCAGTAATTTTCCAGGTGCCTTGTTCCTATTTAGGTCACTCATAGCTCTGTCAAACTCTGACCTCAAAACTGGGTCTCCCATTTCATCAGCATCAACAGCCTCTTCATGTTCCAGAACCAAATTATCTACGTTACCTTGATACAACTGTTGGATATGCTCCTGCCATCTTTCTGCTTTGTCTTCTTTCCCTAGAAGTGGCTTTCCATCTGAGCTCTTAATATTCATGCACCTAGATTTCCTTTCTCCAAAGGTTTCCTTGATTTTCCTGTATGCAGCATCTACCTTTCCCAAGACCATACAGTCTTCGACATCCTTGCACTTCTCCTTCAGCCATTCTTCCTTAGCTACCTTGCACTTTCTATCCACTTGATTCTTTAATCGCCTGTATTCTTTTCTGCCCTCTTCATTTCTAGCATTCTTGTATTTTCGTCATTCATCAGTCAGGTCTAGTATCTCCTGAGTTATCCACTGATTCTTAGTTGATCTTTTCTTCCTTCCTAACATTTCTTCAGCCGCCCTACTGACTTCATTTTTCATGACTCTCCACTCTTCCTCTATTGTGTGTTTCCTTCAGCCTTTTCATTTAGTCCTTGTGCAACATGTTCCTTGAAAGAATCTCTCACACTCTTTTCTTTCAACTTGCCTAGATCCCATCTTTTTGCATTCTTTCCTTTGTTCAATTTCTTCAACTTCAGATGGCATTTCATGACCAAGTCCACGTCTGCTCCTGGGGAAGTTTTGCAATCCAACACCTGGTTTCTGAATCTCTGCGTAATCATAATGAAGTCTATTTGATACCTTCCAGTGTCTCCAGGTCTCGTCCACGTATACAGCCGTTGTTTGTGGTGTTTGAACCAAGTATTGGCAAGGACTAAATTATGATCAGTGCAGAATTCAACCAGCCGACTTCCTCTTTCGTTCCTTTGTCCCAATCCGAATTCTCCTACTGTACTACCTTCTCTTCCTTGGCCTACCACTGCATTCCAGTCTCCCATCACAATTAGATTCTCGTCACCTTTTACATATTGAATTAAATCTATCTCTTCATATATTCTTTCGATTTCTTCATCATCCGCTGAACTAGTAGGTATATAGACCTGCACTATTGTGGTGGGCATTGGTTTGGTGTCTATCTTGACAACAATAATTCTTTCACTATGCTGGTCGTAGTACCTTATCCGCTGCCCTATTTTCTTATTCATTATTAAACCAACTCCTGCATTTCCCCTGTTTGATTTTGTGTTGATAATTTGGTAGTCGCCTGACCAAAAATCCTGTTCTTCCTGCCAACGTACTTCACTTATACCAATTACATCTAACTTTAGTCTATCCATCTCCCTTTTCAGATTCTCTAACCTACCACGATGATTCAAACTTCTAACATTCCACGCTCCGACTCGCAGAGTATCAGTATCCTTCTTCCTGATGATCGCCCCCTCTCGTGTAGTCCCCACTCGGAGATCCGAATGGGGGACTAGTTTACCGCCGGAATATTTTACCCGGGAGGAAGCCATCATCAGTACATCATTCATACAGAGAGCTGCATGTCCTCGGGAGGTAGTTACGGCTGTAGTTTCCCGTTGCTTTCAGCCGTGTAGCAGTATCAACACAGCTAAGCCATGTATCAGTCAATCATCTAGACTAGCGCCCTTGCAACTACCGAAAGGCTGCTACCCTCCTTTCGATGAACCATTCGTTAGTCGGGTCTCTCAACAGATACCCATCCGATATGGTTGCACCTGCGGCTCGGCTATCTGCATCATTGGGACACGCAAGCCTCCCCACCGCGGCAAGGTCACATGGTTCGCAGAGGAGGAATGTATCGATAATCACATCGATTATCAGCGTGATTTTGCCTCCTATTTGACCTCAACTGCTACTTCATTCACTCAGATTTTCCCAAACAAGTAGCAGGCTATGATTTTGAAGAAAAGGAATCTGTGAAAAGTAGCAGGCTGTGAATTTATATATATATATATAGCAACTTTAGTAACTGCATTGTGCTTTGTAGTAGCTGAAAGGCTTTGTGTGGGTGGGTGGGTGCAAGTAACATTCGCGGTAGTTCTGAAATTCGTGGAATTGTGCGACGAATTTGTAAGCGATTTAGTATTTTAGTGGTGTTCGTAATGAGTTCAGCAAAGAAATATCACTATTTTAGGGAAGCGTATCCTGCTGAATTTCCTTGTTTTATACGATCATGGAAAGGCAAAACATTCACATTCTGTTCCATGTGCTCATGTGATGTAAACTTTCCTCACGGAGGAAGAACCGAATTAGTAAATCGCATTAAATCTCTTCCACGTCTCCAATACAAAATTTAAGAATGGCAGACGAAAATTAGTTTTTTTACCTCTTCTGGAGCCGACCTTGATATAGCAAGAGCGGAATGCTTGTTCACTTCATTTTTAATTGAACATAACATCCCATTAGCTGCTGCCAGTCATGCTGGTGCTCTGTTTAAAGAAATGTTTCGAGGTTAAGAAATTGCATAAACAGTGTGGCTGTGGTCGTCCGAAAACCACACATTTTGAAAGAAATAGGTACAGATTCAAGAAGTGAACTCGTTCGTTACATGCAACGTGAATCATTTTCTTTGGCTATGGATGGGAGCGATAATAGTAATGCTAAGCTTTACCCTATTGTCAACTTTTTTGTGGCAAAGGAGGAAAAGATAGCTGAGTGTTGCCTGTCCCAGCCAGGGAGAATGGTAATTTGGTAATTTCACGGTTACCAAATACCAATTCAAAATTGTGTAGCGTTCTCTTCCGACAATGCTCCACTCATGATTAGAAAGAATGCAGTTGTTGCTGTTTTAAGGGAAGCACAGTTATTTCTTCATACTGGGTTGCCCATGCCATTTGATTAACTTAGCTGCTGAGAAAGGTGCAATCAGTTTGCCTGTCAAAGTTGATAAACTATTGACATCTTCTATTATTTAGAAGAGTTGTAAGAGGAAGGAACGCCTTAAGAAATTCCTGGAGTTTCACAACAAGGAAACGAAGAAGATACTGAAACATGTTTGCATAAGATGCCTATTGTTAGGAAGGTGTCTGCAGAGGCTGTTAGAGCGATGGGTTCCACTACTTTGTTTCTTTGAAGAGGAGGTGCTCGTTAATACTCGGTGAGCATAAACTAGGTACTAGCTTAACACTGACGATCCCAAAAGTTGAGCCTGGTAGTTCCAGAGACCATGAAAAGAGGAAAGCTACTTAGTCATCAGAATGGTCGCTCCTAGATGATTTGCATGTGTCTCAATGTGACATTCCTGAGCTAAAGAATAAGAACATTGTTCAAAATTGTGAAGAGTTTTTATTTCATTTTATGGTTCTGTCATCCGGCTTAAATAAGGCATACTGTGCCTTCTTGTGTGCTGTCATTCCTTTGTTTGAGGATCTCAATTCTACACTTTGGAGTGCTTCCCCTCACATTCATAAACTACTAGGACTAATGATGAACCTGTTAAAGCAGCTGTTTTCCAGATTTGTTTAATCAAAAGTAATCAAATGTTCCGTTTTATTATAAGTTCCATACCATTCTATTGAGAATCGGAGATCATTAGCGTTGAGACAATGAACTTGAAGAAACTACATGATAGAGGATAGAGAGATAAATCAACATCCTTTTCATCTGCCAGGTTTTAATGCTGCACAGCATGAGATTATATTAAAACAAGTTCCCTCTAAGTGATGAAGTGCTGAAACATGCAAAGGTTGCAGATTTTTCTAAAATTGAAGATGCCCAGTTTTCTTCTGTACAATTCTTTATAGAAAGACTTCCATCATTGCTGCCGAGGAAGGACAGTGAGTCGGTTGAGGATGCCAAATGAATGTTCTTCAGAACCAATTTGTAGCTCTTCAGATTGATGACTGTGCTACTGTTGAGAGTGAGAATCTGACAGATAACACCGAATGGGCTCGCTTGATGAACATTCATGGAGGTGATGTTGTTCCTAAGTATGATAGGATATCCAGGCTAATGCATTCTGGTCTTACTCTAGTGCACAGCAATGCTGAATGTGAACGTGTGCTCAGCTTGGAGAAAAAGAACCAAAATCAGTTTAGGTCCTCAGTATCAAATGAAAATCTGGATTCTATTTCTGTTTTGTAAACCAGAAATACTGGTCCATGTCACTAGAGTATTTTCCTCCAGAATTTCTGAAGAAAGCAAAGAAAGCAACTCCTCTCCATCTGTCCTTTCCAACCTGTAAATACATACATACATACATTTATTGAAACATAACAGGCGACTTCGCCCCTATTAACCTGTAAATAAATGTACATGTTTAGTTTAATTTGATGGTGACATTCATATTGTGACGAGCAACTTTTAAGTGCAGAAAAGCACAGTGTACTGTGTGAACTGTTCCCAGTGTTAAGTGAAAACAGCTCAAGATATAACTTTGTGCAAGTATTTAATTTCAGGGGTGATCATAACATGTACGAGGGCAGGTTTTTTTTTTTTCAACCTCCGGAGGGTCATAAATGAAAGACAAGTGTACGTATCCAAATGAATTTATTATCAAATGTTAGGTACAACTGTGGTTACTTTTCAACATAATCACCATGAAGGTTGAGCCATTTGTCATACCTGTGGACAAGCCTTTCGATCCCCTCTGCACAGTATGTTGCCACCAGTGAGTTCAGATGGGCCTGAACGTTGGTTTGAAGATCCTCCTGGAACCTCTGCCCTCCCAGCCACTTTTTCAGTCCCGGGAAGAGGTGGAAGTCACTCGGCACTAAATCTGGACTGTACGGTGGGTGGTCAAAAACGTCCCAAAATTTTTCCCGCAGAAGTTGTTGGGGTGACATGAGCACTGTGAGGGCGTGCGTTGTCATGAATGAAGAGGATTCCAGACGTCAGCATGCCTCGTTTGTTCTGTATGGCCCTCCGCAGTCGTCGCCAAGTCTGGCGATAAACAGCTGCATTGATCGTAGACCCCGTTCCATGAACTCGACGAGCAACACACCTTTTTTGGTCCCAAAAGACTGGCCATCATCTTCCTTTCGTTGAAGGTTTGCTTAAACTTCTTCGGTTTGGTGAGTGCATGTGCATCCATTGACGTGATTGTTTTGTTTCGGTGGTGACGTACGAAACCCAAGTCTCATCGCCAGTCACAATTTTCGTAATCTATAATTTTCATTTCCGTATTGACAATTGCACAATTAAAAATAGGAGAGGATTTCCACCAATCAATACTTATTTATTGTATATATTAAATTACAGGACCGGTTTCGACCTCATATTCAAGGTCATCTTCAGCTGAACCATACATACATATTTATATAATGAAGCTTTGATTAAGATTGTGGTGTTGAAGGAATGCCATATGATGATGATGTACATTTAGTTACATACAAATGGGGCACGTCTTAGCGTGAACTGGCGTATATGTCATTCTGTGCAATATTGCAACTGTATGTCTAAAATGTTGAAGGTCTTAAAACTAGTGTATAAAACACGTCTTTTCCTAAACTAACTTATATATATATGTACAAGATAAAAACAATATATAAAAACACTTCATGCATATGAACATTCGTTCTTGCTTGGTGGTCAATACATCGACTAACTTCCGTATTTAAGTCTTATTCACAGTTGTGCACTTCAGCTGCTATTCTTAGAGTTTGTAAAATTGCATGGATAAAAGTTTTGTCTTCCTGTGCGTATGTGAGATAAAACACTTTCAATTTAAAATAGGTGCCAAATGTATGGATGAAATTCAAGTAAAATATGTTCAGCTCTGCTGTGTGTGTTGCCCTTTTATTAGAACCAATTCATGTTGTCTTTTTGGCGTCCGTAAATTTGGATGACATTGGTTTCAAAGTAGTGGCTCCTTTCCCATTTGTAGCTGTGCAATGATGTTATGTTTATTGTTGTTGGTGTAGCTGAGTTGTGTTTGACGTGCGAGCTTGTCATTTCTTCCAGGCTTGATTTTTTTGTTTTTTTTTTTGTACAAGATTCAAACTGTGCCAAACACAGAATATATCACCATTTGAACACTCCAAGTGCACTAATCATATTTGGAGCATCATCTGTTGTGCAGGCCACAATTTTGTCCTGAAGACACCATTCTGTTAACTTTTTAGAGTTATTTGGCAATGTTGCCTGATGTCTCTTCCTACAAACTTTGAGCAGGACAGAAGCTTTGAAGAGTGTGCCATCCCTTTTACATAAGTAATGAGCAGTAACTGCTATGTAGTTATAATTTTTCAATGAAGTCCACCCATCTGTTGTGAGAGCTAAACAAGAAGACTTTTCTAACATATTCTATTATATTTTAATATGTTAAGCGTAAATTAAGAATGGTGATTTTATGATGTTAAAATGTCCAAGAGGATATTACTGATTAATATGCCATTGAAGAGAACCTAAATTCTCGAAATGTGTACGGCCATTAGCAACACGAGTGTTAATACAAGATTGTCAAATATAAATGAGCCTTTGTTGTAACTGTTTTATCGAAATTACATATATTTTAAGTTCTTTCTTTTTGATGCAAGTTCCCATCCTATTTATACACTTTTGCCACCAGATAGGCAATTTTTCATTCCATTTCCAAAGATAGCTGGGCATGTCTGAAGCCAATTGCACACAAAGTGTGCAAACATGTGGAAGTCACACTGTGGCAAGTCTGGATGTGGTAGGACAGTCCAGTGCATTTGTGCACATGTTTGCTGGGTTAATCTGGCAGTGTGGGGTGTGGCATTGTCATGAAGGAGCAGTGCAGATCTGATTGGGATGCCGTGCATTTTTTACCTGTAGGCAATGCGAACCTGGCAAAGAAGATTGCAATAGTAGGCCGCAGTAATGGTCAGGTTTCCTTGAGGAAATCGACGAGCAGTACTCCTCAGTGGTCCCAGAAGACTGTTGGAAAGACCTTGTGGGCAAGACAACCGCGTCTTGACTTTCACCGGTGGCCTCTCGCCACGCCTCCGCCACCCCATACTGGCCCTCTTTGACATGGAAGCGTAATGGTGGACCCAGGTTTCATCATAAGTGACTATTCATCTCAAAAACGAGTCTCCTTCCGCCTCGTGCCTTGTTAGCTCGTGAGCAGTCGTGCAGCCTTCTGCTCTTCATTCTGCAGCCTCAGGACCCAACGACCTCACACCTTCCAAATCCCAGGTTCTTCAGGACAACTGTCAGAACACTCTAATGGCTGATCTCAAGTTGTTCGCGTTATCAACTTCAGTAAGCTCTCAAACAGCCGCATTATTCTGCGCTGCGATGCTGGTGCGGGGGTGGCGTGGGTGTGTAATGTTTTAAACTCTCTCCCACCCGTCCTTGAACTCATTACACCAGTACTTCACATGGGACCAGGAGAGACTTCTGTCGCTGAACGATGCGTATAACCGGTGACAAATTTAATGAGCTTCAAAATTTTCTTGGGCGAGAATTTTGATGCATTGTGCAACATACGGGTGTGCCTCTCTCGTGAGAGGGACCAAATAAAGCGTGGGCGGGACATCCTGAGCTATGACGTCCCTCTGAGACCCCTCCTTGCATCCTCTGCCTTGAACCACATGCGCACCAAACAGGTGCCAAAATCAAAAAGGCTAAGTTATATTGGTCTTACCTATGTAGTGTTAACAAGGTGGAACCACATATTTAAAGGTGTTTGAATAAACGAATGTGTAATGAATTTTGAGACAATAAGTACCTCAGACAATTCACCATTCTGGTTAAAATAATTAACAGGGAACACCAAAGAGTACGGAAACATTTTTCAGTGAATTCGTTGAAACAGTTGAATAATTAAGCTGAGTCAAGAGTACTTGCCGCTTGTTATAAATCACGTTAGTTTATGGCGCTACAAATGACTTCAAACACTACTCGGGTGTGATGAAACATCTGTATTGAACTCCTGCCTTAATCCCAGCACAGGAAGCTCCTGTCTTTCTTGTTGATACTGATCTGAAGGGACGCCTTTTTATGCCTGAAATGACTCCACATCTCTTAACCACAAATCTCATTAAGCGACAAAAGGACTAATAACAAGCATTGGTTTGGAGAATGATCAGATCTGACAGATGCATCAACTGCAGGTTGGATTTGGATCATGCAGGTACTCTTCAACAGGCATGTGTGGTACACAATGTCCCTGATTTTTCTGTAGGAACCTCCTCGACAATTGCATCGTGCAGCTGCTGTCTTAAAACATATTCATGAAAGGTTTTCTGACCGAAGTTTCTTAAGAGGTTTTGGCTCTTAATTTGTAGATCCTCTTATTGGGGAGAAATTAATGGATGTCTTTGACACAGTAAACAAAGTGATCAATAATTTCCAGTTTCCAGAAAATTCTACTTAGTTGAAAACCTCCCCTGTCAACCATGTGACCTTGCTGCAGTGGGGAGGCTTCTGTGTCCCAATGAAACAGTACATGCAACCATATCAGATGGGCATATGTAGAGAGACCAGACTAACAAATGGTTCATGGAGGGGGGGGGAGCAGCCTTTTGGAAGTTACAAGAGTGGCAGTCCGGATGATTGATGTGGTCTTGTAATAATACTTACCTTGGCTAGCTGTATTGATACTGCTACACGGCTGAAAGCAACGGGAAACTACAGCCGTAACTAACTCCTGAGGACATACAGCTATCTCTGTATGTACAGATGGCTTCCTCCTGGGTAAAATATTCTGAAGGTAAAATAGTCTCCCATTCGTATCTCCGGGTGGACACCGACATCCTGCAAGTTGAATCGTGGTAGGTTAGAGAATCTGAGTAGGGAAATGGATAGACTAAAGTTCGATGTTGTGGGTGGCAGGAAGAGCAGGATTTTTGGTCAGTCGATTACAAAATTATCAACACAAAATCAAACGGGAAATGCAGGAGTTAGTTTAATAATGAATAAGAAAATAGGGCAGCGGGTAAGCTACTACTACCTGCATAGTGAAAGGATTGTCAACATAGACACCAAAGTCTTCTGAAGCCAGCTGATTGAATTCTGCATCAATAATAATTTAGTCCTTGCTAACACTTGGTTCAAACCCCATAAACGACTGCTGTATACATGGACGAGACCTGAAGACACTGGACGGTATCAAATAGATTTAGTTTTGATTAGACAGAGATTCACAAACCAGGTGCTGGATTGCAAGACTTTCCCAGGAGCAGATGTGGACTCTTGACCACAACAGGTTGGTCATGAAATGCCACCTGAAATTGAATAAAGGGATTCAAGGAAATGGTGTCTAGACAAGTTAAAAGAAGATTGTGAGGGATTGTTTCAAGGAACATGTAGCACAAGGACTAAATGAAAAGGCTGAAAGAAACACTGTAAAGGAAGAATGGACATTTGTAAAGAATGAAGTCGGTAAGGCTGCTGAAGAAAAGTTAGGAAGAAAGGAAAGATAAATTAAGAGTCAATGGATAACTCAGGAGATTATAGACCACACTGACGAACAACTAAAGTACAAGACGGTAATAAAAGAAGGGCGGAAAAGAATACGAGCAAATAAAGAATTAAGTAGGTAGAAAGTGCAAGACAACTAAGGAATAATGGCTGAAAGAGAAGTGTAAGATTATTGAAGGATGTAGGGTCCTAGGAAAGGTACATGCTGCACACAGGAAAATCTAGGAAACATTTGGAGAAAAGGAAACCAAGTAAATGAATGTTAAGAGCTCAGATGGAAAACCACTTCTAGGGAAAGACAAGTCAGAAAGAAGGCAGGAATATATCAAAGAGCTGTATCAAGGTAAAGAGGAAGGTGATAGGCTTCTGGAACTGGCTGGTGATGCTGATCACATGGGAGACCGAATTTCGAGGTCTGACTTAGAACTTTGAGAGACCTAAGTAGGAACAAGGCACTGGGTTTTGATGAGATACCCTCAAATTACTGTCTTAGGAGGAACCAGCATGGCAAGGTTTAATATGCGAGGTGGATGATACAACAGAAGTGTCATCCGATTTCTGGCAAAATGTTATACTATTCGCTGGAAAGGTGGTGCTGACAAGTGTGAAAACTACTGCACCTTTAGTACCTCACACCTGCAAAATTTTAACATATTTACAGAAGAATGGAAAGACAAGTTAACTGAGTTGGAAGATCAATTTCGCTTCAGAAGAAATGTGGGAACATGTGAAGCAATCCTGACTACGTCTGATCTTAGATCAAATTAAGACAAGACCACGTTCATGACGTTCGTAGTCCTAGAAAGGACACTCCATAATCTTGATTGGACCAAGCTATTTGCGATTAGACGGTGAACTGGATCAGATATCGTGAAAGGAGAACTATCTACAATATGTATAAAATCAGTCTGCAGTGATGAGAATCGAGGGCTTTAAAAAAAGCAGCAGCAATCCAGAAAGGAGTGAGACAAGGCAGCAGATTGTCTCCTCCTTTTCGATATTTACATAGAACAGGCGATACAGGAAATAAGAGGAATTTGGAAAGGGAACCAGTCCTAGGAGAGGAAATCAAAAGCCTGAGATTTGCAGATATTTTATCTGACTCTGCAAAAGATGTGGAGAAATTGCTGAATTGTGTCGACAGTCTTGGGGAAGGAATACAGGATGAAAATAAATCCAAAACAAAGGTTATTATTATTATTATTATTATTATTATTATTTGTGCAGACAAATTAAGTGAGGTAATGCAAGTAATACTAGATTACGAAATGAAGTCTTAAAGGACGTAGATGAGTATTGTTACTTCGGTGGCAAAATCGATGGTAGCAGTAAGAACACACAATGTGGAGTAGCGCAAGCAAGGAAGGCTTTACTTAAGAAATTTGTGCACCTCAAACATTGATATGTGAATTAACACGTTTTTAAAGTCTTTCATATGAAGCGTGGCATTGTATGGAAGTGAAACATGGACAATAATTAGCTCAAAGAGAATAGAAGCCTTTGAAATGTGGTGTTACGGAAGAATGCTAAAGGCGAGATGGGTAGATAGAATCACGAATGAAGAGATGCTGCATGGAATTGGTGAGAGGAGATTGATTTGGCTAAATTTGACCAGAAGAGATAGGACACATCTTAAGACACTCAGGTCCTGATCTTCGAGGACCGAATTAAGGAAGACAAGCCCATATTCATGGCGTTCGTAGTTCTAGAAAAGGCACTCAATATTGATTGGGCCAAGTTATTTGCAATTCTGACTGATCGTGATCTGATACCGTGAAAGAATTATGTACAATCTGTATAATAAGAAATGTATAAGTCTTCACTAAAATAAACAGCATTTTACGTTCATTCGGGATCAAGTAATGGAAAACGAATGTAAAAAAGATATCAATAAATAACCCTTGTTAGAATTATTTTTAAACAATTAAACCAACAAAAACCTAACTTCTAGTTGGTTTTTGAGGGAGGTGTAGATGGTAAGAACGGCATGCGGCATGGGATGTTATAGTACAAGAAAACATCCCTACTCGTACTAAAGACATTCCTCGATCCTGAAGAACTGAATAATTATTTATTAAACTCTGTTAAAAGAAATCTGAGATCAAATTAAGGCAACACGTACAGCTGCGATTGACTTCTGTAACATGCTCCCCTACGTCATGTCTACCTTTTCAACTGCTCTACTTCTGCTCTTACCTCTGCGTGTGTTCTGTTCGCTCACTCAGCCCACTGCGTACTTCACGACTGCTCGCCATCCGTCTCCTCCCCTCTGCCGCTGCATGTCTGTCACCTTGCGCTCTGGTACTTTCTGGACTCTACTTTTACGGTATGCAACGAACTGTGTGGAGGGAGGAGTCCATCATTTGCATATACGGCTGGTCTGTATGTGATGTTTTACTTTTGTCTGCAACTCAAGATCTGAACCTACGACTGCTGGCTGGGTGAGCAATATTAATCTCTTTGTGCTTTCTACTTCTCAATTCTGGAAAACTATTTGCTTTCTCTAATATGTCCTTCCGGCTGAAAATGTAACACTAGTCTTGTGGCTACAAGACAACAGTATAGACCTGTATGTTCATTCTCAAGTTCATACTTGAATTTTCCAAATTTTATTCTCCATCTAAAAATTGGTAAATAACTTGAAGAGACGCAAGAACTGACAGTCGTATCCGACATTCTTGGAACTCTCTTCTATGCCTGGTTTTTGGGAGCAAGCTTACTACTCTCCTAAATTTATTCGCAAGCTGTACCTTTTTCTTTTCCTTCGCCAGCCCTTGGACATAATTTTCTCCTCCTTTATTCTTTTATCCTATTCTGGGGGTTTTGTATATTGTACAGTGGCCTTTGTAAATTTTACAGTTCCTTTTGATATAGTGTGGCGTACATTGATAGGGAACCTGACATTTGATTCTAGTCAATCTTTTTTTGTATCAGATCCCCATGTATACTGTGGCATACCAGCCTAGTATTGATAATTTTCTTTTCCACTTCAATCTGCGGCCTAGTCTAATGGCGTTACAATTCCTATTTCCATTGCATACAACTGAATATAGTCGCTTATTCAATTAATATTTGTAACCTTGTTCTTGTGATCATTTTTGTTGTTTCTGTAATACATGTGCATTATGAAAATTTAACTGTATCTTCCTGATTACTGTCCCTCCCTAATTCAAAACTCCTTGTCAACTTGTACTTACCACGTATACTTCTGGAATGATCTCAGCGTAACACTCCTTTGCAAACTGTGCTTATTCACTACGATTTCATTCTGAACACATATTTTAATGGAGCATAGAATTTGAGTGGCTCTTGTTTTATTACTAGATCTGGCATCATTACTTTCCAAACCAAAACCAGTCAAGACAAGTGGAATTCTTCGTTCCTATTCTACCTCTTTTCAGGAACCCCATCAAGTTATTAAGCTGTTTTCTTGCATCCTTAAGCTTACCCCCCTACTGGGGCTTAGTCATGGTTCCAGAAACTCATCTGGGAAGCATGACTATCAAGGGAAACAGCGTAGCAGAATATTTTTGTTCATGCCTAAGGTTTCATGGTATCTGACAACTTTTATTTATCATATAGTGAAGTTAAAGAAAAGGTCTCAGGACTTCTCTATTATACATCTCAACTAATAGATTATGTCTTCCAGACCTTGAATTCTCTTGTCCCTGCCTGTCTCATTTTCTTCTGAAGGAGGAATACCTTCTAAAACTTCCCTTGCTCTTGACTCTTGTGGCTCCATTTAATTTTGGCAGCATGGTAGCTGTAGGGTGTCTGTGCAGTTTGGGTCACATAGCTTTCAGCTTGCATTTGGGAGTTGGTGGGTTTGAACCGCATTGTCAGCAGCCCTGAAGATGGTTTACTCTGGTTTAAAGTTTTCACACGTGGCAAATGCTGGGGCTGTACCTTAAGGCCATGCTCGCTTTGTTCCTACCCATTGATCTTTCCTCACTATAGTAACTGTGTTACTGAGACGTAAAGCTAATTGTAATTTAAAGAAATGAACATAAAAACGTACGTTTGTCGCGTCTTATGAAATTAAGTTTAAGTTCCAGCATGGAACCGCAGAATGGAATGTTTTTAACCTGCCGCCAGTTTTTCATAGTATGCTTGTTAGAATTTGATGCTGGTGCCTTGTAATTCTGAGTGTTCTAGTACAAAGCATTGTATTGGGTTCCAAATTAGGGATCAATTTTTCTTTCAACTGGTGAATGTAATTTTGTTTCTTGGTAGTCCTCACTTTTCTTGTGAAACTGGTAAATAAGCAGTGTGTTATGAACAAAACCTCACCTTCCACCAGTATGGAGAATAAGCAATCTCCTAGACTGGGGGTAACACTCCTGAAGTACTATAGTCTGTTCAGGTCTTAAGCTTAGAATGATTTCTATGTATATAGTTTTCGTCTTCATATGATGGGATGGCCTTCTTCCTTTTACTACTTTATATCTGTAAGGATGCTTGCATGATTCCTTCATTTTTCTAGATTAACCCTCAACTGGTATCGTACGTCTGTGAGACGGCTGAAAAATTTTCAAAGGCCATCCCCTCTCCTATCCTCAGCCTACTGCTTTCTTCCCTTGTGTACCTCTCAGTTGGAGTGTTGTTTCCCTGCAGGGAAGGTGATGTAGCCCTTGCTTTGTTTGACCTTGAGTAAGTGCGTAGTAAACTTATCGCGCCGTCTGACAGACGTATGATACCAATTCGGTGACTATTGTTCGCGAATGACGTTATTCAGTATTGAGTGTTTATTGTGATTATTGTGAGTCAGTATAACACTGTTGTTACTTACAGTGTGTTTAATTCCTATAAATAATAATGGAGCCACAATCAGGACCATCTCGGCTAGTTTTACGACCTAATGAACCAAACTTTGAACTGACATTCTACATGAAATGGCCGGAATTCTTCGAGGTTCGTAAAACGTGCTACTTTTGCGATCCTAAACTGAAAAGAAGAACGAAGTACCCGTGCCAGAAGTGCGGAAAACCGATCTGATCGGAGTGCGCCAAAAAATCTGCCGAGAGTGCTTTGCGGATAAATGAATGAACTTATGTGGGTGTGTGAAACATTTTTGAAGTCTAACATGTTTTTCTATATATTTTGAAAATCATACCTATATCTGGACACAAACTGTTTTGAGTTGTAGTTATATACATGTAAAAATAAGGAAACATATCCTGTGATAAGGAAAATTGTGCTTTCTAACAAACAGGGACTTTGAACCTTAAAATTGAAATTTGTGTTTTGAGTCTTCCAGTAATTTTATTTCATTTGTTTGTATGGTCTTTGTACAACACTGACATATCAGCGAAATGATCGTAATAATCATATTGTCTAGATTTTTAAGAAAAACAGAACCGTCTATTTTTGGAGCATCATTCTAATATTTTAGTATTTTTTTCTGGATTTGTAATTTTTTTTCTTTTACCTTTTGCACTGACATGCTTGAAAACATATATTTGAAGGAATTAAGTTGAATAAATAACAAAATTTGAGAACACATTGTTTAATTTAAAAGTAAATATGTGGAGTCTGACAGACGTACGATACCAGTTACGTTACATAGATGATACCAGTTGAGGGTTAAACCATTCTATTATTTCAAGTCTCTTACAGTACTTCTCAAACTGGTACTGTACATCCTTTTGAAACCAATTCTCTCTACTAACAGTTCATATTTCAGATGTTTCCTCATGAACGTAAAATGCATGAATAGTGCATCTAACACCACTTATCAAAATCTTAAATATCAGTTACATGCTTTTAACCTCTTTCGTGTTTTTTCTGGTGTATCAAATGGAAGTTCCTTCAGTCTTGTGTTGTGTGTTTTACTAAAATTCTCTTGACCGTCCTCTGCAACACTTTAGCTGCATCTATTTTTTTTGTTGTACTTTCAATAACTCTATACTGTTCTTGTTTTATTCTCTCTCTCCTCAGCTTCCTTAGTGGTAAAACTGAGCATTGTGAGTAGTTCAGGGCTGAGTGGTTCAGACAGTTGAGGCGCTGGCGTTGACTCCAACTTAGCAGGTTCGATTCTGGCTTAGTCCGGTGGTATTTGAAGGTGCTCAAATAAGTCAGCCTCGTGTCAGTAGATTTACTGGAACAATCTCTCGCGTTTGGCCTGTTGTCATAACCTTCAGCTCAGAATTCTCAGAGGCATAATTCGTTTGACGGACGAATGTCGGGAATATGTACTGACAATGAGCAGATTTGTTTTAAGCTACTGACAGTACTTCCCAGTCAAGTCTGTCACCTTCTCCACCCCTCCTATGTGTTCTGCTAGTATTCTAGCTGTCAATCAACACGAGATAGGTCTGCCAGCCTGCTTTGCTTCCTTTTTAAAGTGCCAAATTGATTTGAGGCAATTATAATTTTCATTAAATGCAGTTAATATGTAGGTAACAAAGTTGTTAAAATTATGTTGCTGACGTATGCATTTTCTCTGATCGAAACTCGGGCGAGTTAAAGATTAGATATATGTCAGCATTGTTGGCAGTGGGATTTAAAACTTCAGATGTCAGAGGGGTGTGGTGGTGCAGCGAAGCCATGGGAAGTCACCACGTGGCATAAAACTAAAGTAGAAGAGAAAGTAGGACACACTCCAATTACAGATTATGAAAACTGTGTTAAAATGATGCTGAGAGCTGACATTTGCAGTGTTGAGTTATAAAATCTGCAGTTCTGCTGGTTAGAAATTTATAATGGCTGGAGATTTAAGAATTGCTTATACCTTTGTACAGTCGTGAGTAAAATGAATGCCATTTTGGACAAATCCTTAAATTGGGTGCAAAATCAGCAATTGTTTTTTTAACCTGATGTATTAAAGTAGAAATTGTTAACTTTTATCTAATCTCTGGTATAACCCGTCTTTAATCTTATTCCTGAAAATAGTGATTTATAAGTAATTCTTAGTTCTATGTGTGTTTGTTTTGCAACAATTTCCTTTACATTGCATCAACACAGAGGGTTCTTATGGAGATGATGGTATAGGAAAGGGATAGGAGTGAGAAGGAAGAGACTGTGGCCTTTTAAGGTACAGTGCCAGCATTTGCTTCAAGTTACTGTACTTACCACGGTATAAAATATGGAATATTTTGAGCCAAATATTTATAATGAAATCTCAGGTTGTCTTATGATTGCTACAGAATGTTTTTTGAAAACATCGGAAAGGAGAACTTACTTTCATAATAAAATGTTTCATTTAGTTACGTTTGGTAGACATGGGCTTTGTACATGGTTGCAGAAATAAATTAGGAATTGGGCACAGGGCTGTGAATTATTTTATACCTTTGAAGACAATTTGCAGAAGGTCCAGCTCCTTGGCTAAATGGTCAGAGGTCCTGTGTGTTCATTTGATCTCTTGGTTGGGGTTTTTAATGTTCCTTTGGCTTGGTGGACTTGTTGTTAGTGCTTTTCTCAACATCTCTACAATACTTGCACACAAATCATACTATCCACCACTATAACACGTGGGTTTCCATTCACGGCAGATGCCGCCCGCTTTCATGGGTTGTCTGCTTCACTAGGGCTGCGCTACGCTAGCAATAGCCACACAAAATTGCTTTAAGGTGACAGTCAAATAACTGCTGTTTCTCTGATGCAGCTTTGGGTCTCGAAGAATTCTTGTTTTGCTAGTTTTTAATGTTTTACGACAACCTTTTTTGTTTGCATTAACCTATATTGTTTGTTTCTCTTCAGATCATGTGTTGCATTCAGTGGAAAAAACCGCCTTGTTGGTGTGGCGGCTAAAAACCAGATGGTCACAAATATGAAAAATACTATTTGCGGTTTCAAGAGATTACTGGGAAGAACCTACAATGACCAGTATATTCATCCACCTCTCAAAGATAGACCATACCGTGTGGAAAAATTAGCCAACAATGGTATTGGCATCAGGGTAAGCTTTGAAGATATAGAAGTTCTTGAAGGAATAGTTGGTTCTAATTTTCATGCTCTTTGAAATACTGAAACATTCTTATTCCAGGTCAATTATCTAGATGAAGAGATCGTTTTTACCCCGCAACAAATCACTGCTATGCTTTTCACAAAGTTGAAGGATATTGCTGAAACGGCACTGAAGGCTAAAGTGAACGACTGTGTTATATCGGTAAGTTTTGATTGTGGAGGTTGTAAAATACAGTATATTCGGGCATGTGATCTAGATAATAAAAGTAGATGTTCCCTGTTACATTCTCTGCTTCATTGAAAGAGAATCTGTCCATTTAGTCTGGGAGCCACATATCTTTCTTCATTCAAATCGGAAGCAAGTAATTTGTAAATAAACATAATGGTAACTGTATGTTAAACTGTAACCATTAACACATATTTCCACTGCATTGCTACAGTTATGATTTTTTTCTTACAAATTGTGCAAGATTGTTGATTATCTCCTAGTCAATTCTCTCTATTACATCCAAATAAGGTGAAATTTTAGATGGACATCTCTTTACCTGGCATACGGTCATACTCAGTAAAATACATATAGTAAACTAAAAACATTACACACAATATGAAGTGCTTGTTAAAAGGTTTTTCCTTAAAAAGCATGATGCAAATTAAAAATGAGCTGGTGATCATTAAAACAGTTCATGAGTTGCAGGCCATTTTGTTGTAATATTCTCGTCCCCTGATGTAGGTCAACTGATATCTCTATACTGTTGACTTAACCTGTTCTCGCATAGAGGTAACACACTATGCCGGAAAATTATTTGTCCGTTGCTTGCTTACGAAAATCATTCTAGGTACCTAACGTGCATGGTGGCATCAGAGGAGGCCATCTGTAAATTATTGTACTCGCAGACAGGTAGTAGTAGTAGCAGCAGCATTGGAAGTTGAGTTGCAAATGTTTGTTCCCGCCAGTGCACTTGTTCTCAAGTCCGCTTGCACTAGGAATATCCCTTCGTGTATGCATCAGTATTGGTTTCCAAAAGTAAATAAAAATACTGGGATAAGCAGTATTGAACGCTTTATACAACAGTTTGAAAATATATCATAATTCGTAGCAGTACTAGAAACCGTAACACATGTGGCATCATAATGCCAGTATGCAGTTATGGTAGCACAAGAACCATTTGATTTAGGTCAAAATTGGAGTTTATGTTGTTAATTTACGAAGTATAATGTAGGTGGTCTAGAAATTTTTCTTACTATGCTGATGTTTCTTTCAATGTAATTTTAGGTGCCGTTCTTCCTAGGTTATTATATACAACAGCCTATAATAAGACCATGCCGCCTATAATGTGATGATTATTAGAAATTACTAATGAGCCCATTATTTCATATGATTCCTAATGGCTGAGTTTCTGAATCCAGATGAAATTCAGGAACGCTTGTTGGAAGATTCTCGGCTCCTAGATTCTGATGCCAGCTTTTCAAGTAATGATGATGATGAATATGAACTCATTCAAGGAAGCATTCGTGAACACACATTTCTAGATAGTGATAACAATGTTCCACAGCTACAAAATGTCCAAAATTCTACACCTCTGCCTCCATTTCTTGATAATGGAACAAGTAACCTTCAATCTGTAAAGTCATTTATCACTTGCTCCCGAACCTACTAGTTCTAAAACTAACACCCAAGGAAACGGTCACTCAGTTATACGCCGCTGATAAAGACCCAAACTGGAGTTCTCAGGGAAGGACTGACTACACCAAACGAATCCCTAAGTTCCTTGATACCTACAGTATACAAATAGATGGAAATGATCCATACAATCTTTTCATTCATCTGTTTCCAGAGACATCATTTGCTGATATAGTGTACGAGACTAACCGTTATGCCTTTCACAATGGGAAAATGTCATTCAGGGTTACAGAAAATGAACTAAAAATCTTCTTGGGAATGAATATTACAATTAATTACATTAAATATCCACAGGCAAGAATATATTGGTTATCAGTGAAAGATCGTTGAATGGATCTAATTGCAGATAGCATGTCAGTCAATAGATTTGTGAATGACAAAGATGATCAGATGCCTGATAAATTCTGGAAAGTATGTCCAATTGTTTCCACCTTGCATCACACTTTCCATGAAGCTGTTAATCCTAAAGAATATCAGACTGTGGATGAAATGTTGTATCTTTCAAAGGCAGGAGTCATTCGAAACAATATTTGAAGGGCAAGCCAAAAAAGGGGTTTCAAAATTTCGGTAGGTGCTAGTGTGGATGGTTATGTTCACTGTTTTGAACTTTATGAAGGAGCCAAGCAACAAGATAGGAGTGCACTAGGACCTATTGGTGACACTGTTGTTAGTCTCTGTCATAGAATTGAATGGAAGAATCACAAATTATTCATAGACAATTTATTTACATCAGTCCCTTTGCTGTAGCACTTGAAATTGCAGGAGATACATGTTGTAAACTGTGCATTTGAACAGAATTCCCAACATTCAGGCAAAACTTGTGGATGGGAAGCAGCTTCCATGAGGATCATGCTCAGTTGCAACATCCTGTGACAACATGACTGTACGCTGGAAGGACACGAGGGAGGTTCACTTACTCAACATACGCTGGTGCACAACCAGAGGATGAAGTGGAAAGATGAGGCAGGAAGGAGAAAAGAACTCTAACCGATGCAAGACGTTTTTCTGTTGGAGAATAAAATAAATTGATAGGTAGGGGAGGCTTGGACAGAATGATTGCCCACTATCGCCATGGGTTTAAAAGCAAAAAATTGTATGTCAGACTTTTTTTTTTACCTCCTAAATGTGGCTATTGCGAATGCATGGCTGTGTTACAGAGAAAAAGTTGAAAAGATCCCTCTGCTTACATTCAAGGCTGCTGTTGCTACATTTCTTCTGATAGGGACCACTCCTCAAAGCCAAAAAAGATGTTGCCCTTCAACTGAGGGAGAAGATAAACCAGTTGCCAAGAAGAGGCAACCAGTGAAAAGAGCTGACGGACAGGTACGGTTTGATGACAGAGGACACCATCCTAAGAATGTAACAGGAAAACAAGCGTCAAGATGCCATGATAAATTCTGCAAGAAACGTAAGATACATCTAAGAAATGTGAGGAACCTGTGTGCCCAGAATGTGTGGGAAGTTTTCATTATCAAAGAAAAACACTTGACATTGTATTTTAAATATAAAGAAATTCTAGTGTAGTTATGTGATAAGAGTATTAAGGAAATACCTTGCATATAAATATACGTATTTAATGTTCTTAAATTTTAAAAGTTTGCATACGTGATACCTTCATCGTTAACTCTGGTATTGGTTATCAGATGCATGATGGCATCAAATGATGCCGCTATCCACAGGTCCTTATGTGGGCCCTTACAATGAAAACGTTATCTTGTAATATTATAGGGCTCTCAGAGCAAGATTGCACAAATATATATATATATATTTTTATGTGAACGGAAGTTAATTCATGCAAGAAGAGGTTAATTATTTTCAGTCATATGCTGACATGTACATTATTGAAGTTAGTCCTTTTTCTAGTGTTACATGACCCACTTGCATTACCAGTGTTCTTTGACTATGTAGTCCAGCTCTCCATGAGATCTGTAGTCTGTAACAGTTATGTTAAGCATGCACAATGGCTTCCTTAGGCTCTTGACACGCCACATGCAATGTTGGAGACATTCACGTTGTGTGGCCATCCTGTAAGAGTGTATTTAGAATGTCCCAGACAATAGATCAACCCACGGTGAGACACTGCCTGTGATTTTTTTCTTGAATGCACGAAACTTTAAACTAGCTGACATTAAAAATTCAAGGTCAATGGTTGAAAGTTCA
Source organism: Anabrus simplex (assembly GCF_040414725.1). Lineage (NCBI taxonomy): Eukaryota > Metazoa > Arthropoda > Insecta > Orthoptera > Tettigoniidae > Anabrus > Anabrus simplex. The sequence goes on from NC_090266.1 coordinate 807,093,986, forward strand.
GTGATTAATAAAAAGATTGGGAAAAGGGTTTGAACGTCCGGTTTTGATACACACGTGCAGGACATCCCCAGAGTGGCTGACTGACAGTTGTTACATTCATACTTATTGGTCAGACGTTGCAAGAACCAAATGAGATGTGCAGAACACAAGCCCACAATGGAAAGTTTTGGAAAGGACGAAGTGGGGTGTTGGTGGCCATCCAGTATGAAATATGTAGTAGTATTGGAAACGGAGTGTAGAAATCACTTTAGCCCTTCGTAGCCATAGTAGGGAAATAATGTGTGATGTGTACAATATTTGAAATAGGGAAATGGCGAAGAACTGGCATTTCATTCAACAGTGCCGTCTTAGGCTGTGTATTTCAGAGAGTAGCGGGAAGGGAATTTATAAGGAATGAGAGAAGCGTTTCCTTTAGGGAAAGTAATTTAGTACACCCAATAAAAGAACACTAAGAAAGATACAGATGTGGACGATTTTGGCAAGTACTTACGTTCCTTGGCATTTTACAGAAATAAACAGTGGCTGATAATGTATTTGGAAACACATTTCGTGCATTTCACATCAAGCACACCCGCCAACCTACACATTATTTCCGTACAATTTAACAAGTGTGTTTTACGATTTTACGGATGAACTATATCGTCCCCTTCTAGCAAACTAACGAATCTGTAAATTGTCAAAATTAGGAGAGCAGAAAGAAATTGTGATTACTCATTTCAAATCTTTTTTTTTACATTCACTTTTTTGTTTTATGCATTAGGTATACAGAACAAGCTGCAGATGTGACTTTGTCAGAGGGTAGACATTACATAAATAATATCTAGATCAAAACTTCAGAACTACAGATTCCTTAGTTTCACTTTCGCTACTTTGCCATAGTGGAGCAATGTTATTTTATGATTTTATGTACCAACATTTTCTTTTTAACATTCGCCCCAGAGCAAGCTTTTGCAGGCCGCTGATACATGCTGTGACCAGTGAATATTCAGTGCATCATACTGATTTATATTCATGCGATCGTTAGATTTTGACTAGGAATTAGAGATGTGCTGTATTATATCGATTTCTGTTAATGGACTCTTTGATAACCTTCGCTTGTTTGCATCAGTTTCTTAGATAACCTTTACAGTCCTGTATAAAAAATAGTTCTTTTGATCTTTACCACGAATTACGAAGCATTAGTCATGTAGTTACGTAAAAAAAGTTAATTATATTCATCGCTTAATTTCCTTCATATTTATTGCCACGTATTGCAAAGCTGAGGTTATGTAGTTCAGGAGAAATGTGAATTATTTTGTTGCTTATTTTGTCTTATAGTGTTGATCGGCATTGAGTAAATCTGTGAGAAAACATTAGGTGTTTGACGCAAGTGCAATAACAGGTATAACTCCAAAAAAGTGTTGCCTTACTCATGGGTAACTAATGTAAATATCCAGCTCGAATTATTATTATTATTATTTTTTTTTTTACGATTATGGTTATTATTGTATGCATATTGTGAAGTGTTTTTCATCCATTTATTACCATTTAGGCAGTTGTATGATAGTATTGTGTGTGAGGTTATGTCATGAACATGTTGTACATAGACATTGATATCAGTTCTGTTAATGTAAATACCTGTAAATTATTATAATTTATTCTTAGCTGTATAATTTGTAATCCGTAATTGACTCACTAACTTCTGGAATGGTATAGACACTACAATGACTGAGAATGTTCTGTACCTTATTTCTATGTATTGGTCACTCTAGAATATTCAAGAAGGTAGTTTTTTTTTTAACATATCTTTCTGGAAGATTGGTCAGCATATATATAGACGATCTTGACAGTGAAGCGAGTTACACTTTTTAGTTAGATATTGTTTGGAAGTTATTTGTTGATGAGTTACGGTGTAGCATGGAAGATACTTGTAGCTTCGTGACATGCGGTAAAATGCAGTCTCCATATTGAAGTGACATGCTCGTATGCAATCAACTGTTTCATTTGTGTTCCAACATCAACCTAAACAGACCCTCAAGAATACTTCAAATCTTTTGACAGATCAGGAATAAACTAAATATGAACCCAGATTTGCCCACCGCCACAGCCTTCCACAAAATACACAAAACCGGCGTCTCCATTCGCCCGATTATTAACTATAGACAGTCTGTTATACAAAGCATCATAATTCAAAGATTTTTGAGAAGGAACTATGATTCCTTATCGAATAAATCTGTCAAAAACAATGAAGAACTGATAGATTAAAAAATTAACATTCAATCCAATCATTCTCTCCACTCATTCGGTATTGTAAACGTGTATCCTAGCATGCAAATCTCCAAAGTATACCCCATCATTCAAAACAATTTAAGCAAATACAACGGCCTAAGTATATTAGAAGCACAGGATTTCATGTCTGTGCTTAAATTAGTTAGAAGCAACAATTATTTCACTTTCAATGTTATTTATCAACAAGAAGGATTGGCTATTTGATCGCCGGCCTCGGGTATCTTAGCCGAGATTTACTTCGATATTTTGGAACACACCAAAATTGATAGTAAATTTAACATCCTTTTCTGGGGGAAGATTTGTAGATGACATCCATAGTAGTTATGGATAAGAGCATCACAAACGCAGCTACCACCCTCATTAATCTAAACATTGACCCCCCCCTACATAAAATTCACACTTGAATCCGAAATTGAACGGAAAATACATTTTCTTAGACCTATTATCAAGCACCCAAGCTACTTAACATGCAAGATTTTCAGAAAACCCACCCAAACAGTCAATACAATCCGTCAAGATTCTTCGCACCCCCAAATTCACAAACGAGCAGTGTACAACAGCATGGTATATCGAGCCTTCAGTGTTCCAGTGTCTCAAAGAGACCTTAAAAATGAGTTGAACACTATATAGCTAAATCCAATGGATACAACAGTTTCTTTATTGAAAAAATAATAAATATAAACATCGCCCCTCTACCACTCTGAAAAAAGATAAAACAACTCCTCCCTTTCTATTTTTACCTTACACGAACAAATCTACAAAGTCACCAACATCCTTCAAAAGCACACAGGATTATTTGCAACAGTTGTAATTCTTCTTACATCGGACAGACCGGGAGAAATTTTAATATAAGGTACTTGGAACACGTCAGTGCCCTGAATTACAATAAATTTTCAGCAGAAAGTAGCCGAAGCACTTAAAACATCGTGGCTAATCAAACTTTCCTATGACTCTATCCTTGCATGATTTCCTGCCATGGCACTTCTCTTCTACTTCAGAAATGTAAACACTTGCCATGTCACAAAGTATTCTAAGAACCATTAATGCATGCAATCACCTCAATTCACAGTTTAAACCTTTCAAAGATTTTACCGCTGCCAGTGTAGTGAATTGATATTTTCTGACCCATCGGGTACTCGTAGGAAACATATTACTAAAAGGGCATATTTTTTGCCCTTGGATCTCCACTATTCGACCCTCTCCCCGCCAAAAAAGGGCGAGGAATGTTCACGAATTACGGCTGTCTGCGGCTTGGTCATTCCAGCTCTGAAACTTTGGACTGTTAGATCGGCAGTGTAGTCCTGTTCGTTAAAATTGAGAAAATGTGTGGTGTCATTTGATAGAGTACTTCATATGAAAGCATTGCTTTTAATTGCGCCGTTCCTACTGATGTCATTGTAGTGTGTTTTTTTTTCAGTTGGGAAAACCACTAAGACAGTCTTTCTGAGGATGTAAAAAGGCAGGTGGTGAGTGAGTGTCTACCATTATAATGAAAACTCCCCAACCTGATTGTGACTGATGGTATGCAAGCAGGTCTATCATTACCGTGAAAATTCCCTAACTCGGTCTTCGTATGAGAAAAGGTGTTTGGTGACCTACCTGTCACGTTTCTAGAGTAACGTTAGAGCTATGCATTTTAATACAATCTTGCTCACAACATGTACACTAGAATTCCACATGGAAAATGGAATTCCGTAGCGAAGCACGGGTACATCAGCTGGTTGTATATATATTTAATTTGTTTTATGTCAATTGTGTGTATGTAAATTTTAGTTTTTAGATGTTTCATATTAAGGCTGAATATGGCCAGCCCAGGCCGAAATTAGTCCCTAGTTAATGTAAAAATATTGCATATACAGTATTGAAAAGTGGACCATTCCAACATTAATAATTATTGTGAATGAAGGTATCAGCCAAAGAAAGGCAAGATCCACGAAGGGTGTGAAAATGAGTCTCCCTAGGCCTCCAAACATAATACAGTCACAGTTGGATAGGATAGATGAAAGTGAGAAATGTCACCAGTAAGTGGAAGTAATCCAGGACTCAGCTAAGGGTCCCGTGGTTGCCAACCCACACTCCAAAGTCAAGAGACCATGGGGCCCCATTTAGTCATCTCTTAAGACAGACAGGGGATACCGAGGGTGTTAATCTTCCGGCCCCACCTACAGGGGGTCCCGAAACATAGCAGAAAGTGCTACACGTCTACAAGATTCAATTATGCCAGAGGTACTTGACCTTATGAGTAGAAGGGAATTGGCAAACACCACGGATATGTGAACATGTAGCACAAAAAGTAACCGTTGCATAATGTGCACAATTTCTTATTTTGTTGAATGGGTATTGAACGCATTTCTTAGCAGCGTGTTGAGCATATGGCAGGCGCAATTGAGTCTCTTACAATCACTCAGTGTGGCGATTGTGTTGGCACCTTGATCAGATGTAAAAGGCACGTCTCTGTGACAAACATAAATAGTCTCAGCAATTTTCTTTTAATATTATCACCTATTTTAGGCTCATCTGGAAATCTGGTCGTATTTAGTTCTAGTTCATTTTCTTCGTGAAACAAATCTGACGATATGAACGTTTCTTGGACCCTCAGAAAGTGTTGAATGTTTCATTATGTTTCTAAGAGTTTTCTCTTTCAGTCGTGACGGTTTTATCATATGCTTCTCTTAAGTATCCCATTCATCTTCTCGTTCATGTATTTGTATGGTGGCTGCATGGTTGCAAGACAGAAAGCCAAGAATAATAAAAAACGAACTGATCACACTCCTTAAGATATGCATTTTGTTATGCAGCCTACTGCATTATTTTGCTTTGCCATTTGAAATACCGGTCTATTTAAATTCATTGTGTGTGGTGATCTTAATACAGCCCTTCAAGGAAGCATCAGAATAATTTAAATGCGATAAGCTTTAATTTGGAAATCGTTATTAGTTTAAGGAAAATTGTCCCTGAATGACTGTGCCGCCGGATTAACTTTTTCGTAGTGCTTATTTAATGCTTCCACTTTATATCTGTTACTAATCAATCACCTCCTATACAAAGAAAAGGAACTGACTTGTTCTCTCCCGTCAAATCTTCATATATATTTTAAAAATGGGTTCCAGGAATTCCTATTTTCATTTAGGATATTGTCAAGATATTTCTCTTCAGCCATTTTCTTTTGTTAGTCAAAGCTTCACCAAATTTCTGTACTCCGCTTTGTACGCATCGTTATTTCTTCTGTTGAACGCGCTCCTAGTCTTTCGTTTAAACTTCCTAATTGTCGCGGTGTAGTACGGCGGATCTGAATTTTCCTTAATTAGCCTTTTGGGAACGAATTTATTCAGTCCATTATATAAATGGTTTTGAAGTTCTTGCAAATATCTTCCATCATCTTGCCCTCCTTTAACCAATTAGTATAGCACAACCTCAGATAGTTTTGAAAACCTGTGGAGTCTCCCCTCGCATAGCACCAAATGGTCTTAAAAATTCCCACATGCCTCGTATTGCAAGTTTCCCAAGAGAGAACCACTGCAATGTAGTCGCTAATCCCTTGAATTACGTTACAAGATATAACTGTCATCCAGTCTGACTAGAAAAACATCTAAGTGTGTTCGTTTACGTGTGTTCTTGTAACGACTTGGGAACAGCCATTATTCCACACTAAGTTAACTGCATTCTGTGATGCCCCCCCCCCCCCCCCCCCTCAGTACTAGACCCAGCCCAGTTTACTGACAGTAGGTTTAAATCCCCTGCAATTATAGTTCTTTAACCGTAGTTTGCATTTGCACATGCCAATTCTGAAAGATTGGTGATCGTGTTTAAACGTGATTTCGGCAGGCAATAAGCTGCATTAAGATGCATTATTTACCTCCACCCCAATTATTTGTCATCTAGAACACATTTTAATGTACTGCGTAGCTCTGACCTAACACAAATTAAAATTCCCCATCCTTTAGACCCTCTATCCCATCTGAACGTTAGAAATTTCGACCTGAATATTTATGAATTATCCGATAACCAATTTTCCGTTCCCACAATTATATCAGGGTCACTTCAAATAACTAAGTTTTCAAATTTTGCGATTTAATTAATACTTCTGTAGGTTATGGTCTCACAAAATAGTGTCCTAAATGAAATGGTGTGTTCTGCAACACAGTACATTGTTACTTTTGTACAGAATAGTCCATTTTCATTGATATATGGAAGCAATGATACAGATTCTAAGTTGTATCCCATACTGGTTACTTTTATGATGATTGAAAGCATAAGTTTCAGTAGCTTTAACTTTATTTTGGACACATCCACCTAATGAACACTTGTGAATGGTGTTGGAGAATTTTATTCTATCTCTTGTACAGTACAGTAGAACTAGTTTCGGTCCGTTACTAAAACAATCTTCAGCTACAAAGATGAACTTAACTGATGAGGGGTAAAAAAAATTGAAATTTTGAAATATGTTTTAAAATAATTTATGTGATAATGGCCACGCCCCATTTTGTCATTCAATCCTATATTATATTCTGCTCACTGGTCATAAAATTCTTTTGTCTATGGAACATCTCCATAAATGGGTTCTCTTTGGAATATGTGTAGTTTTGGCACTACGTAGCAGTGTTTTTGTGTTGGAATCTTCCATGCTACAGATGTGTAGAGATTTAGGTCTACGTGAGGTTTTGGTGAACTGTGATCTCTGTTCTGCACTTGTGAAGTAATTATTAATCATGCCAAGAGTCAAATCCTGTTTCAAGAAACAGAAATTCAAGGGTAGTGTTCATACCAGGAAGATAATTCAGCCATCAGAACTATCAGCTTAAGAACATAACCTATCATCTTCATTTACAAACCTTCGTTCTGATGTTTGTGGCCAGGTATAAGTTGAAAGTGAACAATTTTCTACCTCTGGTTATAGACTTATTTGAAACTGTCGCAGGCAATTAGTGTTTCATGTTTATGTGTGAATTGTAAGAACTCAACGTGTCTGTGTTGAAGGGAGGAGTAGGTTTAGCTTGTGAACTGCACAATTTTTTTGTAAATTGTGCAATGACAGGTCATCATTTGAGACATCTTCAAAGACATCCTTTGGTATTTAGGACTGTAATTATAGATTTACTTATGGTATGAGATATGTAGGGAAGCTTGTAATATATTTCGTGGTGTGATGAATATGTCACCACCCATTGCAAGGTTTGATAAAATACACGCATTTTGAAAGATGTCAGTGATATGGCTATGGCCAAGGAAAGCATGACAGTGGCTGTGAAGCAAATTGTAAAAGACATAAATTAAACTACAGCTGTTTCAGAAGACTGAGGTTCTAACAGATCTGTGTTTATCTATGATTCATAGATGAAGCGTGGGCACACTTCTATGGAGTGTCATCCATAATCGGCATTGATTCAGGGAAGTTACAGATGTTGAGAAATGTCTAAATATTGTCATCAGTGTTCTGTCAGGAAGAAACTAAAAAATACTGAATGGCAAGAAAAACTCATGTTACAAAAATTTACAGTGGATCAAGTGATCGTATGGAGCCAGCTTCTGTAGTGAAAATGTTCTGTCGCTCAAAAAATACGTATGGTGTAAGATACACTTACTACCTATGTGATAGTGATTCTAAATCTTTTAAATCTGTAGTTGACAGTAAACCAATATGACTGTGAGGTGACAGAATATGGGGGTCGCATACCTGCCAACCCTTCCAATTTACCCGGAAACTTTCCGGTTTTTAACTCTTCTTCCGATTTTCCGATTTATTTTTACTTCTTCCGATTTTTGACTAATATAACGTCTAGTACGGCCAATACTCTTCCCCTGGATTAAGGATAAATTCTTACGTGCTTGTGTAATTTACGAATCTTCATTTTCAAGCGTATTTATTTGATACTGTATTTCGTGAGTGTTTCGTCTGCCATCTTCTTGAATCTTATTTCCCGCTCACCACAGCAGTGTGTGTGCTTGATACAGCTGGGGATTCGGAGCGGCGATCGTCCTTCAAGCAAGAGGCTCGCGCGCGGTAACGACTCCGTTAATCGGGACGAAAGAATATTATTTTGTTGTTCGCGCGCTGTTAACATCGTTTCTGTGCGTTGTTTCGTCGGAGTTGTAGGCCACGTGTTTTTTCTTGCATTTCTATGCTCCCCCCCCCCCCCCCTCTGTCAAAGTCGTATGTTAATAATATATGGGTCATATTGAATTGTTTTGTACGTGGTAGTTTCGCGTATTTAAGTGCGTAATTTTAATGAGTTGAATGTTGTGTCGGTGAGTTTCTGGCATTTTCTTTTTTTCGTTATGGCCAAAAAGTGACAAACGTTATCTCCAAGCGTTCAGCGATACCTATGAATTTCCGTTCATTTTATCGTATGATAAAGTAAACTAACGTATTTTCTTGCGTAATTAACGCCCTTGCATAATTTACGCATCCCAATATTTTGGGGTCCAAAGTGGAGAAAAAGAAATGTTCACGTATTTGACGCACCCACAACTTTGAACATCCATCACTCAGCTCCTGATGCGTTTCGAAATAAAGATGTCAACTATTCAAGTAGCAGGCTTCCTATTGCGAAAGCGGGCATTCCAAACACAAGGCAACGTGCTGTTATTAGCCGTCAGGAAATGCCACTGCACTAGTTTTACGAGTGTTTCGGATACGGGACACTCTGTGATCTCAAAATTGTTTCAGTCCACAGCATTGGAGTAATACTGCATCAGACAAACTTGCGGTGATCAATTACGCCGAAACATAGAGCAGCGGGCAGCAAGTATTTAGTGTCCAAATGAAACGTGCGCTACCGCGGTAACACAAGTGCACTTCAAGCGGCCAACAAGTCTCGCAAAGCATTTCGCGGACCAAAAAGCGGCAAGTTCCCGCAAGTAGAGGATTATGCGCTTAAATATATTTTGTTACGCAATGTTGGATAAGCTGTTTCTCACGAAATGCTGTAATTTAAAGAATGATAGTCACGCCACATGGAATCAGTGTCTCGGATTTCAAAGTTAGCTGAGGCTTGATTAATTTTACGAAGAGAAATGAGAAATGACATGATTTCAACCATTTTCATCGCTTTGTGATTGAGAAGCGTAAAGTGAATGAATGTTTGATCTCCCTTACAGGAACCGGAGGTCAGACGCCGATCAGTTTCCATATGCCACAAAGTCAAACAGTCGATAAGAAAGGAACATGCAGTGTTATCGGACGTGCTACCGGAAGCAAAAAAACAGCGATGTACCGGTACTGCAATAGTTTCTTTAACAGCTGATGGCAGAAAGCTTGCACCTTACATTGTTCTAAAACGAAAAACAATGCCTAAAGCAAAATTTCCGCGATTGATCCATGTTCGTATTCAAGAAAAAGGGTGGATGGACACGTCACTCGTACAAGATTAGATACGAACGGTTGGGAGTAATGTAGCAGAGTCCCTCCTTCTTTCGTGCCTGGCCTTCTCGTGTTGGACATTTTCTTTTTTTTGCCGTTACGGTATGTCATTCAGATCGTATTGTCAGCTCGTAATGAGAAGAATATTTTCTAGTGTCGGTACTTCAAACCCACGTATGTAACTCAGCTGATATGCCCTATTTGACTTTTCAGAAAAAATCTCTTGCAGGAATTTTACGCCAAATGACGATAATCGCAAATGAGTTGAACCAATTGTGTATATATTATATTTGTGTAACTTATCATTTAAATGAAAATGAATTGTAAATGATTTGTAAATATCTGAATTCCTTGAATAATTTACGCATCCGAAGTTTTCGCCTGTATTTTTCGTCAAAAAAGTGTGTTAATTATGCGAGAAAATACGGTATTGTGCATTTTGTTGTGTGTCGGTGTGACAAATTCGTATGTCATAAATGAGTGATTAGGTACATTTTCTTATAACCATTTTAATGTGTTTATTTTTTTTTTTAGTTTAAGATTTTAAATTCAATGGTCAATTCGCATTGTAACTGTAGATATGTAGATATGTCTTTTATCCTGACCTTCATTCACGTAGACTGTGGAGGAATACATGTGATGAAATCCAAGAATTAAAAAAATCTTCCTCTTTTTGGTTTCTAAAAGTTGGCAGGTATGGGGTCATGTCCAGAAAGGTGTTGGAAACAGGCTGTGTAGTTTACTGAAGGTAAGTAAAGGCCAAAAGTCAGAAGATGGGAAACCCTTGGTGGGAGAGGGAAATTTACCCAGAAAGAAATCTACTCTTCATTTCATTATGGGGCTATTGGAGAAAACAGCAGTGTTGATGCTACGAACACTGCTGTTTGGATTACATTTTTTCACAAAATATCCATCGACAATAATTCAGTGCACAATCAGTGTCCTAAAGAAGGGTGGTGCAAGTATAACAGATAGCCATACCTACAAGTGGAACAATTCACTTCCAGAGACAGATGTTATCTGTCAAGCTCATAGTTAGGTCTCTTACTGATCCAGAACTCCTGAAACGTTTGCATGGTAAAACTCGGAACAATGAGTTTTAACATTCTGGTTTGGTTGAAATGCCCAAAAACATTTTATGGTTTGAATGTGTTACAGCAGTGTAGGATATTCTGTATTTTAATAGAGGGAACGGGGTAGAATTGAAGTCCTTAAGAGGGCTGGAATTGATCCTAGTGTTTTCACTGCACACTTCCTCTCAGAAATTGACCATCAAAGGATTGACAAGGCTGAATTATCACACTCATCTGGAAAAACAGACTAAAATGGAGAAAAGGTCCAGAAGGAGAGCCCATGAAGATGAAGACCTGGGTTATCATTGTGGTGGTTTTTGAGGGGCAGAGTACCTCGGATGTGAGCAACAGTACATCACAAACTTTCAAGTGTCGTTTTCTAGACTTCAATATTTCCTCCGCATAGGTACATTTTCTCTGAAACCCCAAACTCTAAAGTACTAAAATTTTCACACTGAGTGACCATCTTGAGCCATCTTCAGTGAAAAAACTTATAAAAAACTGCATGATTAATGTTAAAAGAATGTTCTTAAAAACGATGAGAAAGTATATATATATATAAAAAAATTAAATGTGAAGTTAAAACAATAGCAGGTTGTAGCGAAGTTGAGAACATCTTTGTATGAAAGTACAGTATGTCACACTAAAAGTAGGACAAAACCACACATCTAAAACTTGAGAAACAGTCTATAGTCATTGAGTCACATACTCGAATGGTCTAGAGGGCAACAAAAATTAAGAACATAATTCGAGAGGAAACAAATGCCAAGTATAGTGTGTGTGACTCAGTAGTGGAAGCAGTCAATAACATCCAAATCTATAATTGGAAAAATATGAATATGTGAGGAGCTTGGACTAATAGATGAAACATAAACTTAAGACTTGCTTGTTAAATAATACTAATTAACTGCCATATTGAACGGCCTGACCTCAGTTCAGAGGTCCCACTTCCACTGGTCGTGTTTGTAGCTTCAGTTTCCACAGTTTTAGCTGCAACAGCATTTAAGGTAGATGGAGCAATCCCAAATTTCTTAGCAATTTCAACTCATTTCATATTACCACTATCCTTCACCACACTCAAAATTTGTAATTTTTCAGCAATCGTAATGCTCGTTCTTTCTTTCACCCATGTTTGCTGCTCACGAATCCCACAATGCTAATCACAACTCGGTCACAACTGAAGCACAGATCAGCGAAGAGTAAGCTTGAAAATAGCTTCCAGGTTGCTTACGCTACCAAACATGAGCGTAGAGCAATGATTTCCAAGCAAAAATACAGTGCAAGTATTAAGTTTGTGTTTAGAATATTTCTTGCGATTTTGAAGGTGGAAACCATCGTAAATGTATAAATGAAGCATTTTGCCGTCGAGGACTGAGGATATAAGTGTAAAAATTGTATAAGTGAAAGACTTATAAATGAAATAACTCACCGGAATACGTATAGGATTTAGTCGGGACCGCTGAAAAAAAAACTTACAAGTGTAGAAAACACAAGTTTGAAATGTATAAAAGAAGTTTTATAGTAGTTACCTTGGACTCCCTCTACTTCTTACCCTCTGCGACACTTCATTATTCTCCTAGGTAACCTATAGTCTATTCATTCCACGACTCCACAGCTGAAGCCAGTAAGACTTTTGCCAATAAATTAAGTTGGCAAATAAACTCTTGCTAAATATGGTCTCAGTCCAGTAACAGGCCACTTCAGTTGCATTATCAGCTTCACTGTTGTACCATATTTTGGGTATCGATTGGTTTCTCAATTGCATAATCTGAATTTCTTCAAAGTTTCAAAACCTGCTTTCACTGTATGCACTTATCTATTTGTTCAACTTTACATCCAGCAACTCTCCAGTCAGTTGAGCAATTTGCAGGCTTAGACGGTGGTATCATGGCCTGTAGGGAGGCATTCTTTGGCTACAGTTTACATAGGCAGATGTACTGGAATGCTGTAGTTACAGCCTTCACTGTATGCTTCCTGTTGGTCTGCAGGAAACATCCCTGGACTCCTATGTTCTTCAATGCTTATGCCTGAAGAGATAGTCATGTTCTACTGTCTGATTTGAAAGTATTGATACTAGAGTTTAAACTAGTATATTAATTGATTGGATACTTAAATCTCAAACTTTCTTTCACCAAATTATAGTGCCATTCTTCCTGCGTTTCAAAGTGGTATAAAATTATTTTGCAGGGTTTATTTGTACAGCTGTTATGATCTGAATAAAAAATGAACACTTTGGTGTTGTATGGATAAACCCAGACTTTAAAAACTATAACATCAAAATGCCACGAGTGTGATAAAATTTTAATGAGTCATGGTCTTACGTGACCCAAATAAGATTTTGTCACCAGAGTTTAAAAGGCTGTTTTCAGTTTCATTTGTTATGGATTTCTGTTCTGTAAAATCTGACCAATGCGTTTTTAACACAGTTATCTTCTGCAAGTATTCTTTCCTTGATAGACGTTTATAGCTAATCCACACGTAGCCATAGATATTTTACAGATTATTTGAGAAGGGAATTGCATGGGCAGGAAGCAAGGAACACAGTTCTGCTTGTGGTAGTCCATAGGTCATGTAAATACTTACCAAATGCCTGATCCTGCTGAAGCGGAATTGAAATCCATGTTAATTACAATGGTGCCCATCAGGGTAGGGGGGATATATGTCAGCAGGAAGTGAGTTGTCTTAATGTTTTGCAATTTTTTGGGCATGCTGAATATGTAATATAGAGTATATGGTCCGACTGCAGAAACAGCATTTAGACGATGTCTACGGTTAAACAATGCCTAAGTATGGCTGCCGCATTGCAGAGACGTTATCACTTAGACACAGTCTAAAACCGATGTTCAGCCGGTCATGTTTAAACACTGCCGAGAGCACTGTTTAACCTCAAATGACAGGAGTGAATCACAATCAGAGGTTATGTACCGTGAAATATGTAATTTGTATTATTATGTTGAGACAATTCCGGGAAGAAAGGTTAGTCCGATGGCCTCTCTGTGGGTCGCCCGCTGCTAAATCGCAGCAATTCGTTTGACATGCACGGGGAGATAATAAAAAATAAGGTTCCGCTTTACGAGAGACTTGTTTCTTGAGACTGACAAAGTGACAGGCCGGTAACTGTCAACTTGAATACAATTCTTGGCAATCGATATATTTTATTTTATACATGGGGTAATTTCCATGGAATTATAGGTCACTTCGACTACATACATATCACAATTACGTGTCCCGATCGTCTGAGGGCTGTCACATACATCAACCGGGAGAGATTCACTTCTATTTACTGCCAAGTAAACACACATAATAGTGAAAACTAAAAAGTAGGTTGTATGGGATTTTTACATGTATAATCGCATAGGTTTTTGGTAACTATCAGATAGGAAAAGGCAAGTGGTGGTGATTATCGTTTAAAGAGGACTGGGGAAGAAGAGCCGTGGCCATAATAGCCCTAGTATTTGCCTGGTATAAAAATGGGGAAACTACAGAAAACAATCTTCACGGCTGTCGATGCGTTTGGAATCTACGATCTCCAGAATGCAAGCTACATCTATATGGCCCGTACAACACACTCGGTTACACATTACTATTGCTTCATCTTCCCTTCGTTGAAGCTACCGTATTTATGAGTAGATTACACTCACTGTAACATTATAATGAAAGCTACACTTCCCCGTATGGTGGCGTGTCGCTTTAGTGTCGATAATATTATGAGATTTAATTTGCACCGAAAGTGATACTCTTATCTGTGGGCAAGTCATGCTCAGCCATATTTGAGTAATGTGTAGGAAGACAAACAGCTGACTGGCGTTCGGTGCGTGCACCGACGAATTTCATTGGTTGCGACAAGCAAAGAGTTGCATGAAAGATACTTAAGTCTCCATTTTCAAACCAAAATTGAAACTTTAAGGGATGTCTAGTTAAACATCAACTGAACATTGTTTATGCAATGGAAGATTGTGAATGATTTAGACGTTGTTTAGGTAGCCGATGCCTAAGGCTTAAAACTAGTCATCGTTTCTGCAATCTGCCCTGTCTATTTCCCCCATAATTCTCAAGTTACTAAAGACAGTGCATAGCTGTGTTTAATGTGCTTTTGATAAATTAAAGATGATTTCAGGCTTGAGCAGGAATACCTGCTGAAAATGTTTTTTTTTTCTTGTTTGCTATATTTGCTGCTCAAATAATTCTTCCTAGACTTTATCCCGTTTGATTTCATGGTCCACTTTCTGCACTTGGCTTTCTATCGCTTCAGATTTTTGGTGTCGCACACTGTATGACCATACCATCTGAGGTGTCTCCCACATTTTATCAGTAATTGGAGCCACTCCATATGCCATTGAGAGCCTGGTTTCTTACATGGTTCAATTTAGAATCCCAGAGACCATCAAAGCATTCTCATTTCCATAAAATGCTCTCCAGAGACATTAGTCGTCACTAGTTTCATCTACCACCACATTCACAGCTTCAGTGCCGTTCGAAACAAGTAAGTCTCTTCTTTAGCTGCAGTGATCCGGGGGGTGTCTGGTGTAATTTTCATTACTCTCTGAACTAAATTCACTATCGCTATCCGATAAATCATCAAAGTTAACTTTACTGTTCCTAATACTCCATTAATTTAGTCATAAACTCCCGCTGAAAAAATATCACATGAACCACTTGCCATTTTGCTGTTGCAAATCCACTCGCTGCAAGGAGTAATCTCTCACTAACCGTTAAGCAGTATTTCTAAACACAAACTATTCTTGTGAAAACTAGAACATCCTCCTAAAACTGCCAGAGCAAGGTCACGTGCACAAGAACTTGTAGCCCCTTCCCTATAGGTTGTTACAAAAGTATGCACATCACTATAGGTTGCCACAAAATAATGTATAACACAATTTTCTGCTGGCTGATGTAATCTGCTTTGGTAATTTCAGGTGCTAATCGTCACATTACCTATTCCAAAGGGTTAAGTACTTAAAACGATCTACCTGTTCCAGCTTTGTATACCCAACCTGACATTAAGTTCTCTTAGCTTTTTTTACTTACTGACTTCACTTTAGTCTTGGAAGGGCTAATTTTCATATTAAAGTCCCAAGATATTAAGCAGCAGGCTTTCATCACAATCTGCCATTAAGTCCCAGTCATCTGCATAGGCCAAAATGCTTACTGAAAGATAAGTCTTGTCTAACCCCTGTAAGTACCTTGAACCAAGAACTCAATCTACCATAAATTCTCACTGTAGCCCACTCGTCAACACAAGCAACTTTGATTGCTTTTAATAATGTATCATTAATAACGTAGTCCCCTATTGCAGCTATTTTTCCCTCTGTACTGTTACACGCCTTCTCTAGATCTACGAAACTTAAACATAACTCTCCTAGCATTTTTCAATTACTTGGTGCTTAGTGAAAATCCGATCTGAACATCCGTGCTGGTTTTCATCGAACTTGCTCTCAACCACTGATTGCATCCTCCCTTCCAAGATGCCAGTGAACACCTTGCCTGGTATACTAATCAATGAGATACCTTGATAGTTGTTACAATCCTTAGTGTTCCTTTGCTTATATATACGTACAATTACTGCTTTTGTCAATCAGAAGTTACATTACTAATATATCGTGCTAATCTTATTACTCAGTGAAGCCATTTCATCCTTGCCTTCCCATTATATTTCACTATCTCGCATCTAATTGCATCTATTCCTGATGCTTTCTGACAATGGAGTTAATTTAACATCCTTTCCAGTTCCTAAAGTGTAATTTCATCATTGCCCTGCTCCCTATGAGCTCTGTCGTTCGCTGCATCACCAGAAAGACTTCCTTTAACGTCGAAGATTTTCAGAATATTCCTTCCCCCTGTCCAGTGATTCCCTGGGATCTGAGTTCACGTGATTTATCCAAAACACTACTAATTTCCTTTTTCATTCACTTTAAGATTCTTGCTGGTCTGCTAGCTGGCTTCATCAAGCTTCTTGAAATAATCCAAAACAACAAATATTTATTTTGAAAGATCTTTAAAAGTTTGCCATTTCACAAAGCCTAGTTTTCTTAAAGTTAATGTGCATTTAGTAACCCGAGGATATAAAACCTCTTTGGTGATGATGCATCTTGTACGCGCAATTGCTCGTAACTATAGCTTCCAATGCACAAATTGGATTGACTACGTGTAATCACTGCTATAATAATACAGCTATAACACGGGCGAGTTGGCTGTGCGGTTAGGGTCATGCAGCTGTGAACTTGCATCCGGCAGATAGTGGGTTCGAGCCCCACTGTTGGCAGCTATGAAGATGGTTGTCTGTGGTTTTCCATTTTGTCACCCGGCAAATGCTGGGGCTGTACCTTAAGGCCATTGCCGGTTCCTTCCCACTCCGACCTTTCCTATCCCATCGTCGCGATAAGACCTATCTGTGGTGGTGTGACGTAAAGACAGTTGTACAAAAAAAAACCTACAACAGTATTTCTTTCATTATTTCAAGCGAATTACAATGGAAATCTGATAAAATATATACCCATAGTAAAAAAAAGACTAATGTAAACTTGCGCTAGTATTTTTATAGGGTTTTCTTACAGAAGTTTATACTTTGTATTAATATCTGATATGAGGAAACCAACCTCGCTACAATAAAACTCTGGCTTGGTAGGCTCTGGAATAACAGAATTAATTTGCAGAGTACTATCCAAGAGGTGGAATGCAATTTGTTGTTTGCATTAAAAGTAGCCTAGACTGTATTATGCAAGTCAATGCAGTTTTTTGTTTGTTCCATAAACATTTGAAAATTGCATCATACAAAAAGTGTAATATCTTATGTAGGTCTACAGTTAATTTTGAAACTATTTATTCATGAATATCAGTGAAATAAAGAGGTTATTTACAAATAGAAGTGAGCTCGCAATTATTACCATCAAATATTAATGAACAATGATGTGTTAAATTTGTATGTGAACGAGAAACAGCTGTAGAAGCAGATTTTCATGACCAGAGCCAAGAGCAGACTTGGGCATCACAAACCAATTTCAACACCAGGATGACCACGAACCTCCTACGTTGGCGTAGCAGGGGGAGAGGTGGTACTCCCGAATAGCGCATCCCAGGTGGTGGATAGGGGGTCCTAACTGGCTTGCTGGCAGACTTGAGGGAAATAAATTACCTCTCGCGGACCAAACACACAACCTCCTGTGGGTGGAGGACGCAGACGAAGAATACACACGGTATCCCCTGCCTGTCGTAAGAGGCGACTAAAAGGGGCGACCAATGGATGATTTTATTAGAATCATGGAACTACTTGTGATTAGTACCACCACGCATGGAACACCATGGGTCGCTTTTACTTGCGCATAGTACCACTTTGTTAGGTACGAAATGGGTTTGTGATTAGTAGCGACAGTGTGTGGCACAGGATGCATTTTACAGTACGTGTGATTCGTACCCCTATATGAGCAACACCATGGTTCTGCTTGCCTGTGCTTAGTACCCACTATGTGAAGAACACCACGTGATAGTGCAGGTCCCTGTGGTAAGTCCACTTGTGTGAGGAACGCAATAGGTTTGCGTTGCCTGTAAACAATGCCGCAGTGTGCGAAACACCGTAAGTCTGTTACATGTGCGAATTTCATTACCTGTGAGTAGTACCATAATGGAGTGAATACTGTAAGTCTACGCTAATTTTGATGAGTACCGGAACACGACAAATAGCATGGTACTATTTTCCTAGTGATAAGTACCATAATGAGGGGCCGATCTGGATTTTGAACCCGTTTCGACTACAAGCATAATAGATTCAGTATTGTGCGTTAGAATCAGTCCCTTGGTCAGTAATACTATCAACGCTAGTTTCTCGGAATGTGGGGCATTGCGGGTTGGATCCACTGATTGTTTTACCTTCATATCCATCCATCCATTCTTCGTCCTCACGTTTTAAAATCTGGTCAGTGGTGGATTATGGATTTTTAAATTGTCATAACATTTCGTCTCATTTCGTACCTTTAGGGGCCAAAGGCCTAGATGTTAGGCCCTTCTAAACATAAAGCATCAGCAACACCAGGGCAAAACTGGAAGTTGGGAATTGTCCTCAACTGAAGGGAAGAGAAAGAGTATCTTTATCTGAATGAAAGAAAGAATGTTGGAGTATTGGCAGACAGAAGAAAAGCAGCAGTAGCTTTAGAAACAAAAATTTCTGGATGGTACAATCATAAATGAGTTAAACAGCAATGAAGTTTAGAGTAATTTACAGTAAGAAAAAATTAAAAGGCATGTGAAGCATGAAAAGGAGTTAGGTTCTATTAACAAGTAAAATCTATTAAATATAACAGGAAGTACAGCATTTTAAAATACAGTATTTGTAGTAATGCTTTCAAACCTAGCCGTATGAGATGATCATTTATAATTGCAGTCCTAGAAACATAGGCATCTATCGTATGTCAATGTGTAAACGCAGGTACTGGAACATCTTCGTACTGTGCCCATCTGTTGTAAATGAAGTTCTGAAGGGCAATGTCTCCTGGTGGATCTTCATAGCTTGCCGCTATTGCAATGATGTACTACTGCTTTTGCCACAATTATAGCATTGTCTCAGATTCTTTGGCCTAACTTCAGGATAGGGAATTGCCTCTTCCATATCCCATACTGCCTTTCCACTGTATTCCTTGTAGATACATGTACCCTGTTACAATTTTGCTCTGCCTGAGTGGCAGGATTAAGAAGTGTCATAAATAGGGAAATGAGGGGTATCCATTATCTCCCAAAAGTAAACCTCTTGGTATTGCTTTCAAAAAGCATCCTCACGTCTTTGAAATATTGTGCTAACCTGCACTGACCCAAGTGATTTAGCTACACTGTCTCTAATGCAGAGCTTTGCATTTGAAATTGTCTGAACATTAAATGAAAAATAAGACTTTTTTATTGCAGATTTGTTCAACCATATTGCTCCTATGACACATTGGGACAAGTGTACAATCTTATGCAAATGACACCAGAAAATTTAGCTGTATTATGAAAGTACAGAATGACTCAATTTCACTACTTGTAGGAAATTGAACGTACTGCGGTCGTAATGAGTGTCGGATACTTTATTCACATACCTGCACACTATTGCTTTCTGACACTTCGTTCACATCACCAATTACTATCTCAGAACTTTCCATGGCATGTCTGCCGTTGACTTCTTAACCAATTACAATATAATTATTAAATTAATGTAGTAATGGTCCACCTTTTAATACTATAATATGCAATATTCTAAATTACATTAATTAGGGACTAGTTTCGGCCGGGGCTAGCCATCTTCAGCCTTAATGTAAAACATCTAATAACTAAACAAATGTACATGCACACAATTGACATAAAACAAATAAAACAAATATACACAAATTGACTTTAAAAACTTTGATGGAATTGAGTAAATTTGAAAATAACTAGGTTCTAAATTCTTGCATCTTGAATATGCTCATAGACTTTCATGAATTAATGAATTGCTGAATTAAATGAGAATGTTATATAATTTTACCTAATTTATTCAGGTTAACTTCATGGGCACTGCAATGAATTGCAAATTTTATACCAGACACAAGGTATTTGTTTTAACCACATGTTCATGTGCTGTCCTGACAATGTCCAGCATCATTTCAGCATGATTTAACAAGCACCACCAGAGCATCTCATTTTATTACTTTGATGTTGAAACATCTAACAGTTCTTAGTCAGCTAGTCGTTATTTACAGCGGTGACCAAGGACTTGCATATAGCTAACACCACTCAAATAGATTTGGTGATGAACTACAGGATCAACATTTACCAGTTCCCGTTTACAATTGAATTATTAATCATTAGCAGTATTAGAACTAACAGTTCTGTGTGTATTAATACACGAGTCTTGATGATGAGCATACTCAAGATGTTACAACCTAGTTATTTTCAAATTTACTCATAATTTTATCCCAGTTTTTAATGTCAATTTGTATATATTTGTTTGTTTTGTCAATTATGTGCTTGTACATTTGTTTAGTTATTAGATGTTTTACGTTTAGGCTGAAGATGGCCAGCCCCGGCTGAAACTAATCCCTAATTAATGTAATTTAGAATGTTGCATAATGTAGTATTGAAAGGTGGACAATTACTACATTAATTTAATAATTATTTTGTAATTGCAATTCAATACAGATCAGAATCATGAAGTTTATAACATATGATTCTTAACCAATGATAATAACGTGCCATTACTGTTTTAACGTGGCAAATACGTCCATTTAAATTAATGATGAATTTAAGGACGTGTTAGCAGTAACATTTGTATATTAATCACAACTTGTCTAACATATCGTGAAATAATATAACAATGCATTGTACAAATAATGAAGCTTGGTGGAACTGTCCACCAGTGGCTCATTCCCCATCTTAACACACAGGTTTTCCCAGTATTTCCTGAAACTTCGTACTGTCTGTTGTTTGGAACTTTCCTCAATCATATCCATGTACTTCTGGTCAAATCCTGAAGTCAACAGCCCTGAAGATGGTTTTCAGTGCCTTGCCATTTTCACACCAGAGAAATCCAAGGCTATACCTTTTATGAAGGTCATAGGTGTTTCCTTCCCAATCGTAACCCTTTTCCGTGCTTGCTTCAATCGCCAAATTCCGTCAAACTGCTACAGAAGAGGTGGGAGGGAAAATCAACGTGTAGTTGTTATTCGCCATAGTATCGTACACCACACATTTAGCATTCCACTGTCTAAAAAAGAACTTAAATATGAATTAAACACCATTTGCAGTATAGCTAAATTTAATGGCTACAGCAGCTTCTTTATAGAGAAAATCATTAATAAACATTAACACAAACCTTCAACAAACTTCAACAAAAGAAAAATCTCAACAGTTTTTAATCTTCTTTCACATTTAATAATAAACAAGTCTACCAAATCGCAAACATATTTAAAAAGCAAGATGCCAAAATAGCCTTTAAAACTTGTAACAGACAGATATTTTATACAGTACCAATTCTATTAATCAGTGCAGTAAGTTCAAGTCAGGTGTTAATAGACTCAATTGTAATAATTGTAATGCATCTTATGTTGGTCTAACTGGTAGGAGCTTCCATACAAGATACTTAGAGCATGTTAACGCCCTGAAATATAACAGCACATGGGTGATACTAACCATAAGTTCACTAATATCAACAAAGACATTACAGAACATTTTTATCCATCTGAAACAGTTTTTCAATCCTAACTTCAATTTAAATGAAATTTCAGAGAAATCAAATATTTTATTTGACCTTTTAATTCCTATTAGTAATCATTCCTCACATAAAAGATTCTAATCTTGTTAAATTCCATTCTCAGCAGCAGTCTTTCTTCATCCTTCAGCCCCACCTTAGACACCTCTTCTCTCCTTCTCACCTCCCCGTCCTTACCCCCTCCATTCCTCTACCTATTTACTACTTCGTTAACATTGCCTGCTTCCTACAAGAAGTGGGTGTTTGTTCCATATCCACTCCTTTGTTTACATGGTCTGCCTGCTTCCTCCAGCAAGTTGGTGCTTGTTCTAAATCAGACAGTAGAGGTGAGTTTCATAAATAATTTTTCTCCTTTTTAATTCATTTTCTGTATGTTCATTTATTCCTAATTCTGGCTATCATTTCCAGATTCTCTTCTTTGCCTGAGGTCATAAGTCAACTTAAAGACATTATGACAAGATCATAACCTTAATTTTTGTTATATATATTTTAATGTTACAATTATTCCTAAAACATTGCCTTTGTTGGTATACATATGTTTTAGTTATCACACAATCTCTTTCATTTTTACTTGGCTGAAGATAGCTGCTAGGTGGTTGAAGCTAGTTGTATTGAAAATATATCAGTATGCATTTCTCCTTATCACCAAAGTATTAGCAGATGAGGGGATAACATTTGAAGGACTATTAACTAATAATATTACCTAATAATATTAGAACTCATAATTATTAGTTAACCAAATTCTGTTTCATAAAGATTTACCCATGACTAATAAAATATCTTCACTAATAATATTAGTTCATTAGTCAGCTGATACAAATGGAGGTTAGAATCGGTTTGTTGCACATGTTCTTGGTTTGGGTGTGTTCCTAGCAGTAGGCTAATGCTTGACTACAACCGACTATTAATCCACATGTTCAAAAGGCTCACTTGATATTTTCATTGTTGTGACTTCGATACATATGAAAATGGATAACAGTGAAAATGTGAGAGAATAAAATTTATTTAGGAAGTGATTGAGTTAAAGCGTCAACTATTCGCAGCCTTTTGCACACTACAACTCTCCTTGTTCCTTTTACTTTTTCATTTCATATGCTCTTGAAAATCTGAGATGGACTAGCAAAATCTTTATTTACTACCTCCTGTTGGTGGGGGCAGTAGAATAACAGCCACGGTACCCCCTGCCTGTTGTAAGAGGCAACTAAAAGGGGTCCCAGGGCTCTCAACTTAGGAGCGTGTGTTGGCGAACATGGGGCACTGAGATGAGTCCTGCCATTGCTTCAACTTACTTGTGCCAGGCTCATTTTCATCTACCCTTCCGACCTCCCTTGTTTAACTCTTGTTCTTTTCCGACCCTGACAGTATTAGGTTGCGAGGCAGTGTCTTTCATTTTCACACCCTTCGTGGCCCTTCTCTTTCTTTGGTCAATACCTTCATTTTTCAAAATGTCAGATCCTTTCCATTTTTCTATCTGATTAGTGTAATTATAGATGATGATTGCCTAGTTGTAGCCTACTTCCTCTTAAAACAATCATCACCAGCATCGTCTTGGTTTACTGGTGATATAAGCCAAGATTTTAAAAGATACTTGGAGTGTCTGAGCAGAACTGCACTGGAGAAACACAATGATACTGTGTATCACTACCAACCGGTGGAGTGCAATTAAGGTTATGCTTCATTCCTATCAAGCAAATACTCAAGTTATGTAATCTAGCCTAAATCTCCCATTGTACCGGTATTCATGTTCGTTACTTGTCAGTACAGGCTGTTTTTGACATAACATTTATTGAACGGTGAATTCCTACACTCGTTCCTTACCACTATTTGAATCAGTCGACCATTTCAGTGATCTTCATGATTTTATGCCAAAATATTAAAATACCGCTCACTTTGGTTTCACTAATAATATGAATTATGAGTCAAAATACACTTATGGAAATAATCCTAATAATATGAGTAACTTTTATTAGTCATGTTGTCTATGAAACAATTTACTAATATTATTAGGAACATCTACTAATAATTTTGACTCATAAACTAATAACTAATATTATTAGCTAATAATTTTATGAAACAAAGTACTAATATTATTAGTTAATATTATTGGTTTCTTACTAATAATATTAGTGAAAGATGTTTTATGAAACAGGGCCCAGGTTCTGAATATTAATGTAGTAAAGAAATTCACCTTGCTTAATTTGATAATACCTGGACATTGACTTGCACAACTCTTTTATGTACTGTTAGATTGTGGGTGATCAGTTACTACGTTCCTGCGTAGCATGAAATGTGCATTGTGATGTGTGTGCAATCTAGTCTTAGGCTGTTTGTTGTCAAGGACATTTAATGGGAGCAGTATGCAGGTACTATGGGCAGCTGAAATTTATGAATTGAATGTGATATATTCTGTAATGGGAAAGCATAATAATGTGGTAAATAATAAAAAGTGGTATTTTTGTGTTAACTCCTTGGATGCCGGCACATAATAGGTCGTCATATGCATAGAATGCCAAGCATGTTTCAATGGATTTTGCATCACTGTACAAAAAAATTAATAAATGTCTCAGTTTAAAAGATATAGAGGTAAAATTTGGTATGTGAGCTTGAAATACTCCAAGGAATATCAGCATGTGTTTTGCATTTCAAACGAAAAAATCATGGAATACTGTGTGCAAAAATATAATTATTTTGTTATTAAAAAAAGGAAGAACTTAATTTGAAATGAATTACCACATTGTACACTAAATCCAAAGTGACTAAAAGTGAAGATAATTAATCTTCTCTTATCTGGGATCATGTATACCAATTTATGTTGTTAAAGTGGGCCTACTTTCCAATTTATGAATTAATTTCTAAAAACATGGAACATGTAGGGGGAGAGACACCAACAATGTAACCTGTTAACGATTGGATGTTTAACGAATTTAGGAGAGTAACAGTGATAATTTGAAAGAACTGTGACTAGTAGCATTAGTTACTCCTGACACATTCAAGAGATAAGAAAAACATACAAAATCAACTGATATCCATAATAAAATGAAGAATGTAAACAGCCTAAGTTATTAAAATATCCTCCATTACTTTGATATATTTCATGTGATCATATTGCACTTATGTTTTGGAGCACAATCTAGATGCAGGCCTTTGCTGCAGTTACAACACATTGTTCTTGATCTACGGCTTTTTGATTTGGTACTACACACGCAACAGTTACTTTTTTTTTTCTCTCCATGAAGTTTTCGCACTTTAGTAGAAGTACTGGTACTTCCATCTGTATCACTCGCACTGCCAGGTTGAAACCACACCAGACCGTTTGTGTTCAAGCCACTCACTTCCTAAAGTCTCAATGATTGACACTAAATAAGCCAGTCTTGACATGGGGAGTCAAGCTCCTCCAAAATTTTCCTTATATAGGATATAACTGTTTAACACCATCCTTGCTATAATGTTGAAAGTTGCTTTCTTCCAATATTTTAGTTTTCCTCTCATCAAGGTATGTGTACATCATTATATCACTACTATTAATCCCCCCATGTATTTATTATAATTACACACCACTTCTGGTTTTGTAATTTTTTGCTGACCCTGGCGTTTAGTTGTGAAAGTTTTATCAGCAGCCCTACCTTCACTAGTCAGTAGGACAGGATTCTTCCGACTCTTTTCCCTCTAGCCCATAGCTAACACAGGCTCTGACCTGAAGTATATTCTATCCCCAACACCAAACTGTTGTTTGAAATACTGAGGCAATCCTTTTCTGTTTTGTCGTACAGTACTTGTTATGATCCCCATTTTATACAGATCTTTCACTAATGGCACTGACATAAAGAAATTGTCAACAAACACATGGTATGCTTTCTGTAAATAATTACCTATAGTGAGCAGGTTCAATACCACACTGTACCCTAAACCATGCTTTGCAATATTGTCTTCATCTTTTTGACATTTTGCACCTCAGTACACACAAAATCCTAAGCAGTAATTCACTACTCAATCACATATCATCCAAAGTTTTATGCCCCACCTGTGATGTTTATTTGGCAGGTATTGCATGAGTGTTGTATGATTCTTCGTCCCCACCAAACTTTCATCAACAGATAGTTCCTGATGTGGAGTGAAATGGTACCTTGAAACTCTGTTGGCATGGTCAACAGGCTGGAATTTTCCACAGGGATAATAATTTGCTTCATTAGGGGCAGCAAGGCCTCTGTTGTCTACAACATGAAAGAATTTCAACAGAAGCTGAATTCTCTTTCTGGAAAACATGTGCCTAAACCAAGGTGAACTTTGGGAGAATGAAGCTGACCAGTAACTAGCTATTGTAGGTTTTTTGTTCAGTCTGATGTTCAGTATGCAAGCCAAGAAAGCTTTCATTTCTTCCACTATAGTGTTGTGCCAGCTGGATGCCCTTGATGCTGGTGGAAGTTTATTCTGAAATTTCGTTACAGTTTTTGAAGCATATCTTGTTGGTCTCTGTTACTAATAGTCAGGAATGAAAGTGTAAAGAATAGATTGAAATATTCTATGGTTGGAGCATCAGGTTGAGGTTCATGTTTTGGGCCTGGGATTTCACAAATTTGGTGGGGATGGACAACATTACTTTCTGGGAATATGCATTCAGTCCAAGAATGATCTAATTCACTGTCACCATTTTCTTTAGCACTGTCACCATTTTCATTAGCACTGTCACTATCACTGTTTGACATTGCAGGAGCTGTTGTAAGCCCATTAGCCAATGGCACAACTCCATTCTCTGGTGCACTATCTGAAGACAAAAAACATCACAATCATCACTTTCATTAAAATTAGTCGCTTACATCTTCAAAGCGATCCAAAAGTTCAATTTCTTCTCCTAAAACAGACCTACGTGACGACATGCCTTGTTATAAATGCACTATTTACAACTTTACTATGACCTAAATAAGTTGCTAAGTAACTATAACTACGGTAGAAATCTTTAGTAACCCTTGAAGTTAAAACAATATGGGAGGCTATTTTGTTTGGTGAGAAGGGCTGCTGTATAAACTTCTAAAGGGTATTACCATGCAAAACCACAGTACAATTAATTGGAAACATGCTTAATAATACGCTCTTTCAGGTTGTTCTAGGCAATAGGACTAGCAAGCTGAGAAGATTGAGCAATGGTCTCTCTCAAGGATCAGTCTTGGCTCCTCTCCTGTTCAATCTGTATCAGATTTGCCACCATCAAAATCTAGAAAATTTTGCTATGCTGATTATATAGCTTTAGCTAAGTCATAGTAACCTGAAAGAAATGGAAAACATTTTAACTGATGACCTTTCCATTTTTAGTGACTATTTTCAGAAATGGAGACTCCTAGCAAACACCACCAAAACTCAGGTGTCCTGCTTTCATCTAAATAACAAAATGGCAAACTGTACTCTCCAAGTGTTTTTTAATGGTAATGCCCTCAGACACAATTACCCAAAGTACTTAGGTATGACATTAAATCACACTCTTTCAGGCAACATCTAGTAAATACAGCAGCGAAGATTAGGAGTTGTAACAACATTCTGCAGAAGTTGTGTGGTACAACCTGGGGTGCTTCTGCAACTACCTTGAGATGTTCTGGCCTTGGTTTAGTTTTCCCTGTGGCAGAATATTGTGCTCCTGTGTGGATCAACAGCTGCCATGTGAAACTTCTGGACACTCAACTCAACAACACAATGAGGATTATTTCAGGTGTAATAAGATCAACTCCTACCCACTGGCTTCCTGTCTTGAGCAACATCATGCCTCCTTCATTCCGTAGAGCACAAGCACTGTTCAGAGAATACTCCAAGATAAATGAGAACCCTGACTTGCCCATCCACTCCAATATTCCTTACCTTGAGAGGAACCTGTTGAAATCTAGACATCCGCCAGTTAAGTTCGCTCAGAAGCTCACAGAAGACAATTTCAACCCCTATGCCCAATGGGAGGAAGATTGGATCTCAAACAGGTGAACATCTCTGGCCTTTCTTCCCACCTAATTCGAGGTCTGATCTCCCAAGAACTTGGACCATCCTTAATAGGATTCGATGTGGTCATGGTGTCTGTGCTGCGTCCCTGTGTAAATGGGGGAAAGATACAATCCCCCCGACTATGACTGTGGTGCTCCTTTTCAAACCATCGAACACATCGTAAAGGAGTGTAGCAGAAGAGCCTACCCTGGAGATTGGTTTGATTTTCTAGAGGCCAACACAGAGGCTCTAGAATGGAGAGCACCTTTGGACATTAAAATATAATGTACTTGCTTTCTTGTTTCTGTATATACATCAATACTAATCTGCATTTAGGGCACTCACCCAGGTGGCAGATTCCCTGTCTGTTTTCCTAGCCTTTTCCTAAATGATTTCAAAGAAATTGGAAATTTATTGAATGTCTCCCTTGGTAAGTTATTCCAATCCCTAATTCCCCTTCCTATAAATGAATAGTTGCCCCAATTTGTACCCTTGAATTCCAACTTTATCTTCATATTGTGATCTTTCCTACTTTTATAAACGCCACTCAAACTTATTAGTCTACAAATGTCATTCCACGCCATCTCTCCGCTGACAGCTCGGAACATACCACTTAGTCCAGCAGCTCTTCTTCTTTCTCTCAATTCCTCCCAACCCAAACTTTGGAACATTTTTGTGACGTTACTCTTTTGTCGGAAATCACCCAGAACAAATCGAGCTGCTTTTCTTTGGATTTTTTCCAGTTCTTGAATCAGGTAATCCTGGTGAGGGTCCCATACACTGGAACCATACTCTAGTTGGGGTCTTACCAGAAACTTATATGCCATCTCCTTTATATCCTTACTACAACCCCTAAACACCCTCATAACCATGTGCAGAGATCTGTACCCTTTAATTACAATCATATTTATGTGATTACCTCAATGAAGATCTTTCCTTATATTAACACCTAGATACTTACAATGATCCCCAAAAGGAACTTTCACCCCATCAACACAGTAATTAAAACTGAGAGGACATTTCCTATTTGTGAAACAACCTGACTTTTAACCCCGTTTATCAACCTACCATTGCCTGCTGTCCATCTCGTAACATTTTCGAGGTCACGCTGCAGTTGCTCACAATCTTGTAACTTATTTATCACTCTATAGAGGATGACATCATCCGCAAAAAGCCTTGCCTCCGATTCCACTCCTTTACTCATATAATAAATATATATATGAAAACATAAAGGTCCGATAATACTGCCTTGAGGAATTCCCCTCTTAATTATTACAGGGTCAAATAAAGCTTCACCTACTCGAATTCTCTGAGATCTATTTTCTAGAAATATAGCAACCTATTCACTCTTTTGTCTAGTCCAATTGCACTCATTTTTGCCAGTAGTCTCCCATGATCCACCCTATCAAATGCTTTAGACAGGTCAATCGCGATACAGTCCATTTGACCTCCAGAATCCAGTATGTCTGCTATATCTTGCTGGAATCCTACAAGTTGAGCTTCAGTGGAATAACCTTTCCCAAAACCGAACTGCCTTCTATCGAACCAGTTATTAATTTCACAACCTTGTCTAATATAATCAGAATGCCTTCCCAAAGCTTACATACAATGCATGTCAAACTTACTGGCCTCTAATTTTCAGCTTTATGTCTATCGCCCTTTCCTTTATACACAGAGCTTACTATAGCAACTCTCTGTTCATCTGGTATAGCTCCTCTGACCAAACAATAATCAAATAAGTTCTTCAGATATGGCACTGTATCCCAGCCCATTGTCTTTAGTATATCCCCAGAAATCTGATTAATTCCAGCCGCTTTTCTAGATTTCAACTTTTGTATCTTATTGTAAATGTCATTGTTATCATATGTAAATTTTAATACTTTTTGGCCTTAATCTTCTCCTCTATCTGGACATTATCCTTGTAACAAACAATCTTTACGTACTGCTGACTGAATACTTCTGCCTTTTGAAGATCCTCGCATACACACTCTCCTTGTTCATTAATTATTCCTGGAATGTCCTCCTTGGAACCTGTTTCTGCCTTAAAATAAGTATGCATACCCTTCCATTTTTCACTAAAATTTGTATGACTACCAACTATGCTTGCCATCATATCCTTAGCTGCCTTCTTTGCTAGATTCAATTTTCTAGCAAGTTCCTTCAATTTGTCCTTACTTCCACAGCCATTTCTAACTCTATTTCTTTCCAGTCTGGGTCCTTACTATTCCTTACCACCCTTAAAGGTACAAACCTGTTGTTGCATTCCTCAACAATTTCTTTAAACCCATCCCAGAGTCTGTTTACATTTTTATTTACAGTTTTCCACCGATTATAGTTACTTTTTAGAAACTGCCTCATGCCTGCTTAATCAGCCATATGGTACTGCCTAATAGTCTAACTTTTAAGACCTTCCTTTCTATCATATTTATTTTTAAATACGACAAAAACAGCTTCATGATCACCAACACCATCTATTACTTCAGTTTCCCTATAGAGCTCATCTGGTTTTATCAGCACCACATCCAGGATATTTTTCCCTCTGGTTGCTTCCATCACTTTCTGAATCAGCTGTCCTTCCCATATTAACTTATTTGCCATTTGTTGGTCATGCTTCCTGTCGTTCGCATTTCCTTCCCAATTGACATCTGGCAAATTCAGATCTGCTACAATCACATTTCTTTTCATGTAGTTTCCCACATAGCCGATTATCCTATCAAATAATTCCGAATCCGGGTCAGTGCTACCCTTCCCCGTTCTGTACACTCCAAATATATCAAGTTGCCTATTATCTTTAGAAATGAGCCTTACACCTAAAATTTCATGTGTCTCATCTTTTAACTTTTTCGTAGCTTACAAATTCTTCTTTCACCAGAATGAATACTCCCCCTCCCACCATTCCTATCCTATCTCTACGATACACACTCCAGTGCGGTGAGAAAATTTCTGCATCCATTATATCATTTCTCAGCCATAATTCTACTCCTATTACAATATCTGGTAAATATATATCTATTAAATTACTTCATTCTATTCCTTTCTTTACAATACTTCTACAGTTAAACACGGCCACCCCGCTTCCCTGAATATACCTCCCTATTACCCTTCCAAACAAATTTCCTAACTTATACGTACCACTGCGGTTTAAGTGAAGGCCATCCGAGCGCAGATCCCTCTTACCCACCCATTAGGATCTAGAAATTTCACTCCCAGTTTCCCACATACCCACTCCATAGTCTCATTTAAATCCCCAATCACCCTCCAGTCAGTATCCCTCCTACACAGTATTCCACTAATAACAATCTCTGCTTTCTTAAACTTCATCCGTGCTGCATTTACCAGATCCCACACATCTCAAACTATGTTGGTACTTACATCAGCTTGCCTTGAGTTGTTGGTACCAACGTGAAACGCTACCACCTTCTCCTTCCCTTCCTCCCTCTCTTCTACTTTCAACATCTGCCTCAACCTAATTCCTGGATAACATTCTACCCTGTTTCCCTTTCCTCCACACACTTTCCCCATGTGTTTAATGGTGGAATCCCCCCATGACCAGAGCCTCAACCCTACCCACCTCATTTGATCCCTTCCCCTCCTGGTCAGCCCTATCTTTCCTGATAGCTGCAGAAGCTACTTCCTCCTCCCTTTTCTCTTTCCCATGACCCTGTTCCACCTGTCTTTTCCTATTCTCTGCACTACATTTCCCTTTTCTACCTTTTCCCTTCCTACTTGCACACTTCTTAGCAACAGTTCCCTGTCCATCTTCCCTCTGTTCTACCTGGAGTGACTCGTACCGATTTCAGACACCTGTCCTGAATTCTGATCCTGAATAGAGCCGTTAGCCTGCAATCTCCTTCCCCTTAGAACATTAGACCACCTGTCTTCAACAACTCCCCCCTTTCCTTCCCCTCCCTCTTGTACACCTACTGTAACCTGTACATTGTTTGAGGGAGTCCTATCTTCCTTCCTGTCTTCTGTGAGAATCCTAACCCATATGCACCCACCCGCCCTTTGCCCTGACATTGCTAGGAATCCGCCAACTTTTTAGTATGCAACCTGGGTGTTGCAAGCTTTGGGTTAAAACAGAATAGGGGGTGATCGACTGCGCGTATTATCACGGGACCTGTTTTATATTATTGACAAATTCCACACTATTCCTCATGACACAAGAAACAAAACAATACAGAAATATAACACATAAAAAAATCCCTTTGGAAATCTTAAATTTTTCATTAACTTATCTTACCTCGGAAGTTCTTTAATGTGTACTATGGCCGTAATTATACGACACAAGCCTAACATTTACCTGATTTTGAAATAAGAAAATATTAGGAAGCCAATACGACATGACCTTAACATTTGCCTGATTTGGATATAAGGAACTAATGGGAAACAAATCACGAGTAAGCGAATGATGAGATTCGAACCTATATCCCAAATACGAACTTACAGCTGTATGTCTCGCTCGGTGTATTATTATTATTATTATTATTATTATTATTATTATTATTATTATTAATAATATTAAGATTCAATCTTAGGATAAGTGGTAAAGTATTCACATCAAGGTACCAAGATCGTAGGTTCAAATCCGGGAGTCTCAATCGGATCTTGAGGGGCGGGAGAAAGTTCATTCGGCATTCCATGTCGTACGATGTTACTACGCGAAAGATCTCTGGTGATACATTTCGTGTTCATTCCTGCACAGGATCACTAATAACTTCTTCCTTAGTAACACTGTTGAAATCAGAGCCTAAAACATCAAATATGCTTTGAATTTCGCTATTACTGAGCACTTCGCGCGAGCAAACAACTTCCTTCTCAGCCATCTTGTCAACAACGGAATACTATACAGATTTCTCGATCGATATTTTAATCAATTCTCTTTGCCAAAGAAGCATACCAAAGCACTCTGGTGACATTTTGAGGCACCAAGAACAGATTTCAATTAGAAATGTTTCCGGGAAAAGCCAACAAATGTCACAAATGTCTGCAATATGTGACCTAGCATCCCGGAGTACCAGTCCGCTTGTGGAGTCCTGGCCCAGTTGCTCGAGCGCGTACCAGTCCGCTTACAGGTGCATTGGGGCTAATTATCTCCCTAAAAATCTCCAACTCCTCCCTCATACCCCTCTGCGTCGCCACACCCACAGTTCGTACACTCGGGCTCCTTAGCCATTCTTTATGATAAATAAATAATACAGTAAAAATAATTGGTAACTGTATATATTATGTTAAATAACTCAAATTTGTCAATTAGAACGTAAAATTATTGAAAACAAATCACAACACGCGGACATAAACAAACAAGGAGGCTGCCATATTGGATCATAGACGTCATGCGCTCACAGACCATACTCGCAATGAAAGAGTAAACTAGCAAAAATGAAGCTATGTCAATGCCATCTAATATCAGAAGGAATTACAAATATTCTACCTTCTTACTATTTGATTTATGGCGCAATCTAGCGCCTTACTGCATAACTACACCACTTATAAGAGGGTGCCGATCGAATCGGCATCCTGGCATTTTTCGTACAGAATGTAAGAGTGCCAATGCATCGGCATCTTGGCACTGTAAGAGTTAATATGGTGGAAGATGTTAAATTTTAAAGGGTTACATTTGTTCTCCATATACTTTGTTATGAATCCTATACTTAAAATTTTCTATGATGTAGTGATCTGAATGCATTTTTTATTTTTTATAGGTACCATCTTTCTTTACCAACATTGAACGTAAAGCACTTCTAGATGCTGCAACTATTGCTGGCCTGAATGTATTGAGACTGATGAATGAAACTACTGCTACTGCTTTGGCATATGGTATCTATAAGCAGGATCTCCCTTCGCCTGAAGAACGCCCTCGAAATGTTGTGTTTGTCGATTGTGGTTATTCATCCTTGCAGGTGTCTGCTTGTGCATTGCACAAGGGAAAATTAAAGGTTAGCTTGTTAACTTGCTATTGTAATAGTTTTCTTGCTTTAATTGGGAGTTCCTGATAGTTCATAAACATCACTTTCTACTCAGTGAGCACTATCTCCTTTGTGAATAGTTTTCTCTATCATTTTACAGGTTAGATCATTTTTATTGGTGTTTTCTGTGTTTTTCCTGTTATTGTACACAATCTTAATTACAATTTTTAAAATCTGTACATGCACTCATCCCTTGACTCCAAGCGTCCTCCCTCTTTCAAAAGCAGAAAAGCCGGCAGACAAACCTATCTTTTTTCTCCACATAGTACCTGAAGGCTCTGGCTGTAGTTCTAGTTGTGCTACTCTGCTCACAAAATAGTGCTGAAGTTAAGAATGTGCAAGCATTGAACCTTCAATTGGTTTATCTAACTGCTTCTGATATGTAGATGGACTGATCCATCAAAGTGAGGGAATGGGTTGGTATCAGTGTATGAACTTAAAAAAAAACATGAAGTGAGATTTTTGGAACAAGGAAAAGAAAATGGTTTAGATTTCCCACTAACTACTTTGAAAGATTTTGGAGGAAACAAATGAACTGAGTCTACCTTAAAATGGTGGTAGATGTAGTATTTGCCTGTCACTTGCACTCTTATGTCCTGCAATTAGCTTTGTGGTGTGGGGTGGTGTTGCTTATTCCTGATAATCCAAAATGATAAATCTAACTAAATGATTTATGTGGTTTGAGACTTTTCTGTTCTTCTGTCAAGCGGAAAGTTATTAATAAAAGGCTCATTTTCACAGTTAAGTTACTCCAGCATGAATCTATATTTGCAGATCAATGACTTATCGTGCAATAATGTATTTAAAAAGACAATGAACAATTTTTTGATTGCCTGATGTTGAAAGAAAATACTTTTTCCCAGGACAATAAATTTTACATCAGAAGAAAGTAATATTTAAAAATTAAATACTGCTTAAAAATCTTGGATGGTGACACTGATCAGTTAAATAGAAACTGAACTATTTTGTTGGTGTCTGAGCTAGAAGTAATGTTCATAAATATCCAAAATTGCTTTTAAAACAAACCTGGTCTCTGTATCTATTAGTATTCATAAGTTATTACATTTTGCCCTTGCTACAGTCATGACTGTTTAAATTTTTAAAATTCAGGTGTTCTTTATCCTTCTGACTACATTTGCTGAAGGGAAGGGAAAAATTCCACATTCTTCAGAGCTCGGTGTTACATTAATTTGGTATGTTCATCTGTGAAGTGATCCTTTCGTCCTTTATAGAATGATTGATTTTTGTGTTTATATCACTACTTTATATTCTGAATACAGAAATTAAAAACGTTAGTATTGGCAAACTGCACAGTAAAGAACTAATTTTAGTACTGAATATATTCATTTCTTAGAGAAAATTAATGTTACACATGCATTCATACAGCAGAAGCTACCAGTGTTCAAAAAGTTATGTAATGTACAGGTGGCCCGAAAGTCGGTTAACATTTGACGAGGGTATACTTCAGAATATTGGCGGTAGAGAGGAAACAGTTGACACATGATTGATATGACATGGGGTTTTATTGACACCAAGTACACAAACCAGCCAACAGATGGCGCTGGTGATGCCGCTTGAGACTCGTGTATGGTATAAAAGGAGCTGTCTTTGAGAGAGGGCGTCGCATGCGCCTGCAATCAAGGCGTGTTGACATTGCCAGGAAAAGCACTGTCCGTGAAGCTTTAATTTATTTTTGTGTCAAAACCCCGTGTCATGCCAATCATGTGTAAATTACTACTTCTCTACCTCCAATATTCTGTAAAGTATTGCCTTAATAATAATGTGAGAGAATTTATTGGACTCCAACCTATTCAATACATTACAGGATGTTAACACTTTTAGTTAAACATCGTTAAAATGGAGACATGTTTTGCCCCCCATGTGGGGTATCATCAGTCATATCAAAGCACCTCAAAATTAAACCAGACGTCTGGTTAGAAATTATGAACATAATATGTAAGAAAGAATACATTAAAAAAACACGTACAAGGTCCTGTCTTAAACGAAATAACAATAGACTAGTTACACATAGTAAAATACGCTAGTGGTTTCTTATTAAAATGAGGCCATCATATGTACAGTATAACAATTAAAGTAATCCAAGTCTATATGATATTTAGTTCGAAGGTAGTTCTACGATAAAATTGTCCTCATCTTCTTTAGTAAACTTGATGCAATTATCAAGGCTGTTCAAGTAAGTTAGTATGTCTTCACTATTGTTGCAGCTTTTGTCTATTATTGCTAATATGTCATCGACATAGCATAGCCAAAGACACAAGCCGTTAATGCTGTTTATTTTACTATTATTTTACTTGTAAGTATTGCCTTGTCAAATGGTACATATGATTTGGTTTTAAATAGTCCACCCATTCAATACAAACACATGTGAATACAGCTATAACTTAGTGTTATACCCTAATTTGTTATTTTGGACTAGTTTAGACCCTTTTGGTCATCAGCCATTAGTCATTGGTACATTGATAAATTAAAACACCTGATTCGTCTAAAAACATACATAAAAACACTTCAAAAATGTTCAAAATAAAAAATGAGGATATAACCGACACAAAGTTGTAGCTGTATTCACATGTTTGTATTGAATAGGCTGACCCTTAAAAACCAAATCATACAAAAATGGTATCAGTATGGATAAAAAAAGAAACTTACAGCATATGATAGTCAAATGTGAAGACTTTTGGGTCATCCTGTACTTTTAACTATTTCTTTCCTAATATAATTACATTTGTGATAATTTCATTATAACATGTTAATACAGTAGAAGTCCGATATAGCGAGTACGGCATATAACGAGAACTCCGGTATAGCGACGACTTTTTTTCTGTCCCTTCAAAATTCCTATGTTAAACTGTGTATCGTCCTTCGGTTACACCGAGAACCCTATCACTGGCGCATCCGTTATTACGAGCGATTAAGCACGCGCGATTTTTTCCGTTGCCGATGTTTATGCACCCCAGCGATGATATAGCATGCGATCAATTACCTTCGGCATTGTTTCCTCGCTATGTGGACTAGCGATTTCTCTCGTCAACATTCGAAGGCGATGTCGGAGTCGTAACATCCGCTGACAGCTGTTCCGTAAAGAAAATTCGAAATGAAAGAGAACAGCTTTTCGTAATAAATGCGTGAATAACGTGTCCGATAACGGTTGCTAACTCGTTAAAAATCAAGGCTAACTAAACGACCGCTTCATTTTGAGGCTAAATACTGCAATTAAGTAAGAATGGGATACACCTCGATATGGCAGAGTGCTTAATTGATTTCATAGGTTAGTTTGTATTTTGTCGCGTCTGGTTAAATTACGGGAAGGCTATTATGAAAATGTATAGCGAGAAAGGTATAATATCTCTACTGGCGCTTGAAGTGTGTTTTCATCATACGTATAGTACGGTTAAGTTAGGATACGTGACGGTGTTTGAATAAGAAAACTGAAACGTTTGCAACAAAATGCGTTCGATCGATCATCTTCAGTACGGTATAGTTTTCTCACTTTGTGCATTTGCGAGCTCTCTCGTTGACATTCAAAGGCAATGTTGGAGTTGATTAGTAATACCCATCGACTGCTGTTCTCTAAAGCACTTTCGAAATGAAAGAGTATAACACGTTTTCGTAATAAATGCGTAAATAACGTGGCCGATAGCAGTTGTTAATTTGTAAAAATAGACTGAATAAACGATATCTTTAATGTTATATATGGAAATTACGTAAGAATGTCATACACCTCAAGATATGGCAGAGTACATCACTGATTTCAGAGGATATTTCATATCTTCTCGCGTCTAGTTACGGCTATTTACATGTGCATTTTTCGCGAGGAGGTTATTTCTCTACATGCGTTTCAAATATGTTTTCATGATAGGCTGCATATGGTTAGGTTAGGTGACGCTGTTCGAAGAAGAAAGCTGAGGTGTTTGCCACAGAAATCTCTGGAGTGATACCGTATTTCTCCGAATCCAAGAGTTTTTTTTCTCAGAATCTCATGCGAAAACTCAAGGGTTGTTGCATTCGCGGCCTAACAGTAAGTTAATGGATACCACTAGCAACTACCGCGGTAACCACGCTGCTTCTTTTCACGCGCGCACAGAACTCATTGACAATAAACGACCGCCTCTTTACTACACATCGCTACCGGTTGTACAGTGTACAGTGCCTGTGTGTTTCTCAAATCTGCAGAATGGCATCAAAACATGCGACCCTTCGAATTCTTAGAAAGCCATGGCTACTCAGTGGCAGAGTCATAACGCGTCTATTGTACATGAAGTTTAGTAAAATTAAGGTTTATAGACAGCAGGAATATTTTCGTGATGGATTGTCGTATTGTAAAGATACGTGGAAAAGGTATTGCCGGCAAATTTTAAATGGGTTCTAGTCGATATTATGAAGCAAGAATAATTTCCTGATGGATCGTTGTATTGTAGAGACGCATGGAATAGGTATTGCCGGAAAATTTTCTACGAGTTCTCTTCGGTATTGTGATGCCAATGTTAAGTTAATGGTCCTTAAATCCGCCGAAATAAAGAATAATAGTGCAGCCGCAAAAAAAATGAAATACGGCGTGACGATAGTCAATGTTCGGCGTCTAAAAATGCGTAGGCCTGTATGATTTTACAAACTTCTTTTTGAGCCTGATTTAAATATTTTGAAGGAAAAAGTGGGGTTCATCTTGGATTCGGAGAAATACGGAACTATATTTTTTTCAGAATGAAATTAAACACACACTTTCACGTAGTATCACATTACGAAAAATAAAACAAGTAAGCCGTAGTGTGGATATCATCTGTGGAAATGCAACTTTTGAACAAACTGATTGCTGTTTCATACCGATTCTAAAGTGCATGAAGGGTTTTCCGACTTTTATACAAACATCGGATATAACGACAATCCGTTATAGCGAGTAAATTTTTCGCCGTTATGAATTCTTGCTATAACAGACTTCTACTGTATTAAATTCAAATTAAATTTAAAATTTATAGGTATTTAATTTTGTACTTAGAATTATAAGTTGTGTTATCACAGAACGCTCTTGTGAGTTAGGTTACTGATTCATGATCAGTTCTGAATAATAATAATAATAATAATAATAATAATAATACCGGGGTGAGTTGTTCAGACGGTTGAGGCACTGGCCTTCTGACCCCAACTAGGCAGGTTCGATCCTGGCTCACTCTGGTGGTATTTAAACGTGCTGAAATACGTCGACCTTGTGTCTGTAAATTTACTGGCACGTTAAAAGAACTCTTGCGGGACTAAATTTTGGCACCTCTGTTTCTCCAAAAACCGTAAAAGTAGTTAGGGGGACGTAAAGCCAATAATATCATAATAAAGGGGTCGTAAACTTTAAAACGTGGGACTACACAGAACAGGTAAGCTTGTGGAGTCTCAAATGTGCTGAACGATAGCACAGTGATTGTCTCCCAGATTCACACATTATGCCTTTTCACTCTGCCATTTAATAAAAAATGTTTCATCACTGAAGATGAGTTTCTGACAAAATCCATCTTCCATAAGCTGCTGCAGCTGTGCCGATAATTCCGAACATATTTGTCATCAAGCATCAGGTCTTGTAGTAGCAGTTGCAAGCAGTAAGACTTCTGCTTCAATTATTTTGGTAAGATCTTCCAAACGGTTGGTTGTGGAATGTTCAGCTCTCTGCTTGCTGTGTTCGTCTACCTCTGTGGGCTATGTGTAAAGCACCTCTTAAAATGTAAAGCACCTTTTAAAATATAATAGTGAAAATTGTAATCCATTACGTACAGTATAAAATTATTTGAAGCTGAAGGCGTAACACTTTATTGTATCTGGTCAAAATACGTAAATTGGAATGAACAGAAATACAGTAGAAGTCCGCCATAGCAAGTACGGCATATAACGAGAACTCCGTTATAGCGACTACTTTTTTCTGTCCCTTCAAAATTCCTACGTTAAACTGTGTATCATCCTTCGGTTACAGCGAGAACCCTATCACTGGCGCATCCGTTATTACGAGCGATTAAGCGCGCGATTTTTTCCGTTACCGATATTTATGCACCCCAGCGATGATGTTGCATGCGATCGATTACCTTCGGAGTCGTTTTGTCGCTATGTGCACTAGTGATTTCTCTCGTCGACATTCGAAGGCGATGTCGGAGTCGATTAGTAATATCCGTCGACAGTTGTTCCATAAAGAAAATTCAAAATGAAAGAGAACATATTTTCATAACAAATGCGTAAATGTGTCCGATAACGGTTGTTAACTCGTTAAAATTAAAGCTGACTAAACGACCGCTTTATTTTGAGGCTAAATACTGCAATTAAGAATGGGATACACCTTGAGATATGGCAGAGTGCTTAATTGATTTGAGGTTACGGTAGTTCATATTTTGTCACGTTTGGTTAAATTATGGAAAGGCTATTATGAAAATGTATAGCGAGAAAGGTATAATTTCTCTACTGGCGCTTGAAGTGTGTTTTCATCATACGTATAGTACGGTTAAGTTAGGATACGTTACTCTGAATAAGAAAACTGAAACGTTTG
Organism: Anabrus simplex; assembly: GCF_040414725.1. Classification (NCBI taxonomy): domain Eukaryota; kingdom Metazoa; phylum Arthropoda; class Insecta; order Orthoptera; family Tettigoniidae; genus Anabrus; species Anabrus simplex. The sequence continues at coordinate 807,134,355 of NC_090266.1, forward strand.
CAACAAAATGCTATCGATCATCTTCGGTACGGTATAGTTTCCTCACTTTGTGCATTTGCGAGCTCTCTCATTGACATTCAAAGGCGATGTTGGAGTTTTAGTAATACCCATTGACTGCTGTTCTCTAAAGAAAATTCGAAATGAAAGAGGAAAACGCGTATTCTTAATAAATGCGTAAATGTGGCCGATAGCAGTTGTTAACCCGTTAAAAATAAAGACTGAAGTAAACGATATCTTAATTTTAATGTTATATACGGAGATTAAGTAAGAATCTGATACACATCAAGATATGGCAGAGTACATCACCGATTTCAGAGGATATTTCATATCTTCTGGCATCTAGTTACGGCTATTTACATGTAAATTTTTCGCGAGGAGGTTTTCTCTACATGCGTTTCAAATATGTTTTCATGATAGGCTACATATACGGTTAGGTTAGGTGAAGCTGTTTGAAGAAGTAAGCTGAGGTGTTTGCCACAGAAATCTCTGGAGTGATACTGTATTTCTCCGAATCCAAGACTTTTTTCTTCTCAGTATCTCATGCGAAAACTCAAGGGTTGTTGCATTCGCGGCCTAACAGTAAGCTTATGGATACCACTGGCAACTACTGCGGTAACCACGCTGCTTCTTTTCACACGCGCACAGAACTCGTTGACAATAAACGACCGCCTCTTTACTACACATCGCTAGCCGTGACAACCGGTTGTACAGAGCCTTTGTGTTTCTCAAATCTGCGGAATGGCATCAAAGCATGCGACCCTTCGAATTCTTAGAAAAGCCATGGCTACTCAGTGGCAGTCATAACGCGTCTATTGTTCTTGATGCTTAGTGAAATTAAGGTTTATAGACAGCAGGAATATTTTCGTGATGGATAGTCGTATTGTAAAGATACGTGGAAAGGTATTGCTGGCAAATTTTCAACGGGTTCTAGTCAATATTATGATGCCAATTATAAGTTAATGTTTATTAAACACACGGAAATGTAGAATAATTGTGCAGCCGCAAGAAAATACGGCATAGGCCTAACTAAAGCCAATATTTGGCGTTAGCGTGAAGACAAAGAGCTAAAAATATTCGTATTGTACAAAAAATGCATTTAGTGGTCCGCAACAAGGACGCTTTAAAGAAGTCTAAGATGAAATTGTGAGGTATGTGCATGAAAAACGCAAGGGCGGAATGGCCATACCGTGGCGCAATAAACTCGTTCGTTGACTTTCAACGTTCGCGATTAGGCCAATACATCGCTAGCCGCTGAATTTGGCCGAACCCGGCAAGCGAGACGTGCGTGTAGCGGCAGCATGTTATATCTGACGCTGCGTAAAAGTAACAGTTTTATAGACAGCAAGAATAATTTCCTGATGGATCGTTGTATTGTAGAGACGTATTGCCGGAAAATTTTCAATGAGTTCTCTTCGGTATTACGATGCCAATGTTGAGTTTATGGTCCTTAAACCAGCGGAAATAAATAATTGTGCAGCCGCCATAAATAAAGAAATACGGCGTGACGAAAGTAAATGTTCGGCGTCTAAAAATGCGTAGGTCTACTGTTAGACAAAGCTTCATATGATTTTACAAACTTCTTTTCGAGCCTGGTTTAAATTTTTTGAAGGAGAAAGTGGGGTTCATCTTGGATTCGGAGATATACGGTACTAGATTTTTTTCAGAATGAAATTAAACATAGACTTTCACGTAGTATCGGATTACGAAAAATAACAAGTAAGCCGTAGTGTGGATATCATATACGGAAACGCAAGTTATGAACAAACTGATTGCCGTTTCATACCGATTTTAAAGTGCACGAAGGGTTTTTCGACTTTTATAAAAAATCGGATATAACGACAATCCGTTATAGTGAGTAAATTTTTCGCTGTTATGAATTCTCGCTGTAACGGACTTCTACTGTAAGTATTTCTTTAAACTCGGGGTATTGCCACTGCAATAACTGGGAGAACTTTGCCCATCCTTCACGGCCTGTGACGTAACCCCAATGTCACTGTGGCTGGATAGCATATGCTCATCGCCTGTCTGCCCGCCCACTTACGGTGCTGTGCCCGTGGGGCAAAATGCCCTGCGTGACCACTTCTTTCCTAGACCCTTATTGGGGAGGAGTTTGCAGAGCTTTGCCCTGCAGATAAGATAATCCTATGGGTTATATAGTAATTTACCTCTAGATTAGCAGGTAATCATGAAAACAAGTTAAAAATGAGAGGTATTTTTAAAAATTGACTGTTCGTGGAGTACTTGATTTTTTTAAATACAAAATACTGTACAAGTTATCTTTTGATTATTGGAATTTTCTATAACAGGATGTCCTTTTTCTCTTTGTTCAGATGTTGGCTTGTGCATCAGATCCATTCCTGGGTGGCAGTGATTTCGATGAGGCCCTTGCAAAATATTTCTGTGCAGACTTTCACACAAGATACCACATTGATCCGCGGACCAATGTAAGGGCTTATCTTCGCCTCATAACAGAAGTGGAGAAGCTCAAGAAACAAATGTCGGCTAATTCCACCAAACTCCCTCTTAATATAGAGTGCTTCATGAACGATTTGGATGTCCATGGAGAAATGAAACGGTGAGTCCTCTTTGGTGTAGTTTAATGAATCTTCTCCGGAGTAATTAATTTCCTGGTGTAATTGTTCTGTTCTTTGCCTCTGTGTGGTAAAACTTTTCACTTTATTCTTTTATTTTCAGTAAAATGTCACTGTCCATGGTTTTTGCTGCCCTCCTTCACTCTTCCATCCTCTTAATATGTTCAAACCATGTCAGCTTACTGTCGGAAGGCTTTTCTACTCAGATTTCCTTCCTATCGTCCTCATTTCTTACTGTATCCTTTCTTGTCTTTGTAACCATACTACTTAATAATTTTGTTAATTTGGTTGGATTTTACTGTTCTGTTTACAAAGGTCATTCATATAACATGGAGCTTTGTTAATTTGATTCGTGTAGTAACCTGAGCAGCACGATGCGACTGCAAATCTATTGTGGGGGAATGTCTAAACGATATCCGTGCATATGGCCCACACACTCATGTACACCGTTTGTTTTGCTACGAATGAACAGAAAGTACCAATGCCTGTTGCGCGATACATTATTACGGTGGAACCTCGATTCTCCGTTTTTGGAGGGACCACGGGGAAAAAAACGTACAACATGGGAAAACGGGAAATGTGGGAACAAATGAACCATCAACAATTTGGCTAAACATCACAAAAATGAAATATGTATAATCTTACAAACACCCCTAAACCAAATCAAACTACAGCCCCAATGGGCCTTCCGCCTACCAAGCGACTGAGGCTCGGTTGGAAGGCCTGCAGATTACGAGGTGATACATGGTCAGTATGACGAATCCTCTCGGCCGTTATTCCTGGCTCTAGACCGGGGTCGCCATCTTGCCATTAAATAGCTCCTCAAAGGTAATCTTAGAACCAAGTGAACCTGGAACCAGCCCTCATATCCAGGTAAAAATGCCTGACCTGGCCAGGAATCGAACCCGGGCCCTCCGGGTGAGGGCAGGTAAGTTAATTACCTGTACGCGACTTAAAAATCTCGAAACTTTACATTCAGTTTTACCGGGGAAACTTCGTCAGTTTCCTCTGAAAACTTCTTTCAGTTCAGCAACTTGATCAGCCACTCTCTTTGAAAAATTTAATACCCGTAACGCCAGCCGAACAACAATCTACCATAAGTGCCCAACATGATGGCGAAATACCTGTTCTTAAATTTTCCATTGTAATTTAGTCACTGGTATACTGCTTGTAGGTCAGTTGATGGAAATGTTGTACCAAAATTAGGCCTACATTGACTTTTAAATGTTATGTTGAACTCGAGAATATGGTTTTGAATGTAGGCTTAGATTCTCAAGTTCTCGAATGCATTATTTTCAATTCTGCCTGTCACTAATCACAATCAAATTGGAAAGAGAAAAATGTCATTAACACTTCCGAAATTATGGTTATTCGCGACCTTGAGCTCAGCTGGAAAGTGCACTCGCTGTACAGGTCGGTACAAATGTGAAATGATACAAAGTTTTTAAATGTAACATACGCAAATAAAACTGCTGGTATTTTTATAACATTTTAACAGAAAAACGTGAAATTCCCAGTTGTATATTAGGACCAAAACAGCAATAAGCAATCCCAAAATCTCCCATGGCTTCATGTAAGGTGCAAATCTGTTCTGGTCTTAATAACATAACCGTATACGATAATGTTCAAACACTAAATTTGTTTTGCTTAAGAAGGAGCAGTTTAGATTCCTGCCTTGAAAGCACAGTGACTGTACAGTGCTCTGATGGAAGTGCCGAAAACCTGTTTGGCGATACACTCGAAAAAATTAAACATCTAACCCTGGACATAATGTAGACGTTTTGCACGTACGAATATTTGAAGAAACTTGTTCAGTCTTCAAGTAGAGCTGCCGAAATGCACTTTGTCTCCTTCCAATTGTTGTGGACACACTCTGCTTTATGATTTCCGAGGATTCTCTAAACAATACCATCCGAATGCGATGTTAAGGGGGTCCCTTCTGCAAGTTCACCGCCGATCGCTTTTCCAGTACGATTGGCTACTTCCTGAAATTACCGCAATGACAGGACATTATCATGACCTGTCCGTAGCCGTTCTGTCGTGAGATAGTTTCTTGAAAAACGCGTGATCAAGGATTTAGCGTTGATGGGACTGAAATTTCTGGGCGGTTGATCCAGGAAATAGTTTCTTCGAGGAACGGATAATGCAGGATTTTTACATGATTTAATGAGGATGCTTCCGGCACCACGTAATTTGAATGAATAACATGGGAAAACATAGTTTCCGAGAAATGTATAATTGAGGTTCTACTGTACTAGTTTTCTTGCCAATGAAAGTGCGAAATTGTGACATTTTGAAGATACTCCAAACATAGTTTGGTAATGTTATTCTGTGTAGAACACAATTGTTAAATTGGGCCCAGGAGTTTTCAAATTTGCGTGGCAAAGTATATAATAAAAGGTATAAACACCATTCGGCGACCAGCATCAATGAAGATACTAAAGCTGTACATGTTTGTGGAAGGTGATAGTCACATTAGTGTTAAAGAGATTTGCCTGATGTGGGGAAATTTGTTTGAATTGTCCATACAACTGCATACCTATCAAGTATTATGGTTTTTCCATAAAATGTATGGATTTTAAGTTTCTTAAGGTTGTACGGATGAACGTTATTGCACGGACCTTGAATGTCCGCGCTTGTTTCCGCTTTCTGCGATCAAATCGGATTTGTTTCACTTTCGATAGTAGCTGATAATACGAGATGCGGTGTTTGAAATTCGACCGGTAAATGTATCGATAATCACATTATCGATTATCACTGTGCTTTTGTCACCTGTTCAGCCTCAGCTGCTACTTCCTTCACTGAGATGTTCCCAAACAGTGAAAAGTAGCAAGCTGGGAGTTTTTGCAAAGACTTTAGTAACTGTGTCATGCTTTGTTGCAGCTGAAAGGCTTTGTTTGTGTGTGGGTGAGAGTAATATTGGCGGTAGTTCATAAACTCGTGGAACTGTTTGACTAATTCTTAAGCGATTTAGTATTGTTAGTTGCATTCGTAAGTTCAACTAAGATATGATATCAATCTTTTATGGAGGCATATTCTGTGGAATTTCCTTCTTGTATACGATCACAGAAAGGCAAAACATTCACATTCTGTTCCATGTGCTCATGTGATATATTTCTCATGGAAGAGCAGACTTAGTAAATCACATGAAATCTGTTAAACGCGTCTCCAATAAAAAATTTAAGGATGACAGTCATAAAATTAATTACGTTTTTACCTCTTCTGGAGCCGACGTTGATATAGTAAGAGCGGAATGCTTGTTCACCAAATTTTTAATTGAATATAATATCCCGTTAGCTGCTGCCGACCCCCTGTGGGTGGGGAATGCAGACGAATACACCCACGGTATCCCTTGCCTGTCGTAAGAGGTGACTAAAAGGGGCGAACAAGGGATGATAGTATTAGAACCATGAAACTAATTGTGCTTAGTACCACCATGTGGGGAGCACCATGGGTCGCTTTTACTTGCGCGTAGTACCACTATGTTGGGTACCAAATAGATTTGTGATTAGTAGCAACCGAGAGCGTGACTGCTTTTTACAGTACCTGTGATTGGTAGCACTATATAAGCGAAACCATGGGATGAGGGAACCCATGGTTCTGGCTTGCCTATGATTAGTACCCACTATGAGGAACACCACAGTATAGTAAGAGTCCCTGTGGTTAGTACCCTCATGTGATGAACACCATAGGTTTGCGTTGCCTGTAAATGGCGCCGCAATGTGCGAAACAGCGTAGGTCTGCAATACATGTGTGAATTTCATTACCTGTGGGTAGTACGATAAAGTGTCGAATACCGCGAGTCTATGCTACTCTTCCTTAGTACCGCAACATGACAAATACCATGGTTCCACTTTCCTAGCGATAAGTACCATTGTGAGGGGCCGCTGACTTGGATTTTGGACCGCTTTTGACTACAAGTATCGATTCAGTATTGTGCTATAGAAGCAGTCCCTTGGTCAGTAATACTATTGTTCTATGTCAGCTTCTGTGCATGTGAGGCACTGTGGGTCGGTTCCACTGATCGTTTTAAATTCATATCCATCCATTCATTCTTCGTCCTCATGTTTTGAACTGTGTCGGTGGATGTTTTTTGGGCTTTTCTCATTTCATTTTGTCTCATTTCGTACCACTACGGTGCGATGACCTAGATGTTAGGCCCCTTTAAAAAACAAGCATCATCAGATGTTGCCAATCATGCTGGTGCTCTGTTCAGGAAAATATTTCCAGGTTCAGAAATGGCAAAAAAAATGTGGCTGTGGTCATACGAAAACCACACACGTTTTGAAAGCAATGGCTATGGATTCAAGAAGTGAACTTTTTGTTTACAAGCAATGCGAACCATTTTCTTCAGCTACGGATGGGGGCAATTATAGTAATCCTGAGCGTTACCTTATTGTCACCTGTTTTGTGGCAAAGCAGTAAAAGATAGCTCGTTTGAACATTCGTGAATCTGATGGTGTTCCAAAGTATGATAGGATATCGAGGCTCATGCTTTATGCTCTGACTGTACCACACAGCAGTGCTGAGTGTGAACGTGTGTTGAGCTTGGTGAAAAAAAATCCGATCAGTTTAGGTCCTCCAAGTACGGCTCTATGTTACTTAAATAGTTATTCTTGTTTTTTGTTTCATCAGTCACACTACTGATCTGCATTTAGGGCCGTCGGCCAGGTGGCAGATTCCCTATCTGTTGTTTTCCTAGCCTTTTCTTAAATGACTGCGAAGAAACTGGAAATTTATTGAACACCTCCCTTGGTATGTTATTCCAATTCCTAACTCCCCTTCCTCTAAACAAATATTTACCCCAATATGTCCTTGTGAATTCCAACTTTATCTTCATTTCGTGATCTTTCTTACTTTTAAAGGCACCACTCAATCTTATTCATCTACTGATGTCACTCCACTCCATCTCTCCACTGAGAGCTCGGAACATACCACTTAATATTAAACCTTTTTGTTTTTAAAAATACATATATTGATATTTTAATATGTGTATTCAATATGGATCCAAGATAAGATTTATTACTTGCAAGACATACCACTGTACTGTGGAAAAGAGGAAGAGAAGCCAAGTGAACATAGACGGAGAATGGTTAGAGAATGTAGAACAGTTTACATATCTGTGTAGCATTATTAATGGAAGTAATGAAATCAACCCTGAAATTAATGGACTAAGTAAAGGTCAGTGTTGTCCCTAGGACGTTTCTAATGGGCGCATCGCCCGGCCGTTTTCACTGACCGCCTGGCAGTTATAACCTAGAAATGTGCCGTTCCATGATATTTCAAGTTGCTTTACGTCGCAGACACGAGAGCCCTTACGGCGACGATGGGATAAAAAACGGCTAGGAGTGGGAAGGAAGCGGACATAGCCTTAAAGTACAGCCCCAGCATTTACCTGGTGTGAAAATGGGTAACCACGTAAAGCCATCTTCGGCTGCCGGCATTGGCATTCGAAGCCACTATTCCCGAATGCAAGCTCAGAGCTCCATGCTCGTAACTACACGGTCAACTCGCTCGGTTGATGCAATATTAATACATACTTGAGTCAATTTGTGTTTACAATTATAATGTAAGTACTTTAAAACTGTTTATTTAGATGAAAAATTCTCAGCATAATTGCACGAATTGCATTGGAGTTTAATGTTCAGTTTATCATGTAGTGTCGTGCGGGAGCGGTGTCTGAATTAGCGTCTAATCTCATGCGATCACATTATTTCGTGAGGCGTAACAAACCCATCTGGCTCTCTACTGCAACCGAGTGTTAATAAACGAGCAGTACAACATGAGACGTTCAACATACTGTTATGTCTTCTTTGTGATAACATTAAAATAATCCGTTTTTTGCAATTGTTTATCTGTCTTAATATTATTGTTGTGGCCTGAGGGGGGGGGGAAGTTGAAATTTTATTATAACTTACTCATGCAAACCGGTAAACTAAGTGATAACCAACATAATGGACCAACACAAAATTCTTATCATGGGATTACAGGAAATTAGAAACACTGACCAGGATGCCTTGGAATCTCAAGGGTACAGTATTCATAAAGGTATGCCTGGGAAGAGAGTGATGAAGAATGTCCCACAATTTGGAACAGGATTCTTGGTCAGCCTTAAAATAAAAAACTCGAAATAACAAACTCAGTTCAAGAATTCAAATCAGTCTGACTCTCAACGCTCACCTTAAGGGCATGTAATAAAATCTATACTATAATAAGTGCCCATGCTCCCACTAATGATAAAAACAACTCCTCAAAAAACCGTGAGGAAACAGAAGAATTTTGGGACCTATTGGACCAGACCATAGATAACGTCCCCAAACACCATGTAAAATTAATAAGTGACTTCAACGCTCAACTAGGCAGAGAAAGAAAATACCGTGACATCATTGGAAAATGGCCAGCACACAAGAAAACAAATAAAAATGGAGAGCGACTAGTTGACCTGTGTAGAAACCATAATTTAATCTCAAAATCTACATGTTTTAAGAGGAAACCTCAAAAACTCAAAACATGGAAACACACTGACTACACTAAAGGAGAATGGCAACTGGATCACATCTGCATGGATAAATACCACCACAAAGAGATCTAAAACGTCAAAGTCCTCCGAGGAATAGACACAGGTTCAGATCACTACGTAGTTAAAATTAAAATTAAACTCACTCCCCAGAGGAGACAACAAAAGCAAGCCCTTAAAACTAAAAGAAATATAGATCCTACCCAGCTAATCAACAACAAAAATTACCAGAAAGCAACTGAAAAATTCAAAATCACAGATAAACTTGAAGACTTAATACACAACCGTAAACAAATTGCAGAAGACCTGGCTCCAATTAAACCACGTATAAAACACCAATGGTGGAACAGTGAATGTGATGAAACAGTGGAGAAAAGACATCAGGCATGCCTATTACATCACTCCGAATAAACAAATATCCTATCAAAATCTATTCAGAGATAAAAAACTACCCAAGTCTTACAAAGAATAAAAAGACATAAGGACAGACTGCTGTTAATTGAAGAACAATTCAATAAAACTCAATCAAGGGACTATTACAAAACCTTCAGAATGCAGCTCCAAAAATATGAAGATGGATGGATGGATGGATGGATGGAAATGGTAAGCTGGCTCATAGCAATAAAGACAATGCAGAAATTCTGGCTAAATATTTCAGCAAGCTTTTAAATTGTGAGGAACCTATAGAACGCCTTGCCGTCCTCTTTCACTATGTCTAAAGACTTTGCGACGCATGTGCGTGTTAAAATTTTTCTGCTGTAGGATCTTTTGGATTTCTGTTTTTAAAAGTTGTATCAGACACACGGATGTAGATAAATTTTGGCTTGCTGGGGCTGTACTTTAAGGCAATGGCAGATTCCTTCCCACACCTAGCACTTTCCTACCCTATTGTTGCCGTAAGACCTATCCGTGTCGGTGCGATGTCAGGAAATTCTAATAAATTTGGGGAGGTGGTTTCAGTCTCCTCGCTGAGGCACAAAACAATGCAGAAAGACATCTGTCAACTACTTCCAAATTTCTTGGAAGAAGGCTGGGATGCAATTTTGGACCTTACCGTGATCTGCGATGAAACAAGAGGAAGAGAAGAGTGTGAAGGAAAGTTGAGGGCGGGGGGGGCACAGGTCATGACCAGGACCAGACTGTCAGCTGGGGAAGTTTTGGAAAATTTTTGGCATTCGGAAGGTCTGTTGCTGATTGACCACGTGCATGAGCGAAGGACTGTGAGTGCGGCCTAGTACTGGAAGTGGTTGGATGGTGCCAAGACCGCTTATCACTGCAAACTCCCCTGCCAACTGATTCGCGATATAGTCCTGTATGACTATACAGCCGGATACAGCAGCTGTAATTACAATAAATAAACTTGATATTTCCACCTATTCAATACAATTTTAATGCTGTTATTCAAATAAAACATATTAAATTTCACAAGACTAGTTTCCACGTGGACTTGCGTCATCTTCAGCTTTTTCGGAAAATAGGCAACCTTAAAATTCATGACATGTCTTAAAATGTTTGGCATGAAATCCAGTTAAATCAATAATTAAAACCTTAACTCATTAAAAACTATTATGACAAGTAAAAGACTTGCAAGTCAGTCGTATGATAAAAGTTCATTGGTTAAATGATATTCTTATGATCAACCAGTTGTGGAGTCCTTAAATTTGTTGAGCGATAGAAAAAAGTGTGTTCCATTTCACTACAGCTTGTATACTGCTGAACCATCTCGAAAAACGTGAAGGTTGGTCATATTTTTTAGAATTTCCTGACGTCGCACCGTCACGGATAGGTCTTACGGCAACAATAGGGTAGGAAAGTGCTAGGAGTGGGAAGGAATCTGCCATTGCCTTAAAGTACAGCCTCAGCAAGCCAAAATTTATCTACATCCGTGTGTCTGATACAACTTTTAAAAACAGAAATCCAAAAGATCCTAAAGCAGAAAACGTGAAGGTTGGTCATATGGAATTTTCTGCACAACGTTTTTCGAGATGGTTCAGCAGTATACAAGTTGTAGTGAAATGGAACACAATTTTTTCTATTGCTCAACAAATTTAAGGACTCCACAACTGCTTGATCATAAGAATATCATTTAACCAATGAACTTTTATCATACGACTGACTTTGCAAGTCTTTTACTTGTCATAATAGTTTTTAATGAGTTAAGGTTTTAATTATTGATTTAACTGGATTTCATGCCAAACATTTTAAGACATGTCATGAATTTTTAGGTGTTGCCTATTTTCCGAAAAAGCTGAAGATGACTCAAGTCCGCGTCGAAACTAGTCCTGTGAAATTTAATATGTTGTAATTGAATAACAGCATTAAAATTGTATTGAATAGGTGGAAATGTCAAGTTTATTTATTGTAATTCTTGGTTCAATACGGAAAAATGAAATTTCTTACGTTAATAGCAGCTGTAACTCATGCAGAACTTGCTATTTTACTCTGGCAGCCTCTTCAATACCCACTTCACAGTCCAGACTTGTTTCCATATGACTCATATGTTTGATCCACTGAAGGAGGCATTAGGAGGGAGGGTGGGGGGGACCAATTTGAAGGCGATACTGCAGTCGAACAGTACGCGTGCAATTGGCTACTGGGGCAGCAGTCTTTTCTTTTCCATGAAGGGATCAGAAAGCTTCCTATCCAAGGGAGGAAATGTATTTTTCTTCTTCACTAGCAATGTCACGCATTGGTTCAGGGTTTGCTTTTCAACTTGCCATTCTCCAATTCTTGGGGTAAGCGGTGTTAGGTTCAGTGATACCAACAAGGTGCGTGTGTTAATACAGTCAAATCATTGCTTCTTAGGATGACCTCGGGATTAAGAACCTCCAGGATGAAATTTTAGGGTTCTTCGTACCATTGTCTGCATGGGTTTTGGACGTAACCATACAATCTACATCTTAATTCTCACATCTTTAGTATAGGCACCACACTGTCGCCTTTGGACGTCTTCATTTTTGACATGGTCCGATTTTGTAAGACCCAGTGACCAACGTAACACTTTCATCTCCATACCATGTAAAACCTGCTCATGCTTTTTTGTTGTAGGCCAGCATTCAGACCCGTAGAGTGCAATTGGTTGGACCATGGATTTGTAGAATTTTTATCTTTCTGGCAAGTGGGAATATTCTTGTCACATAGCACACCTGATGCCACTTCAGCCATGTAGCATTTGCTCGTGCTTCGGTGTATTGTAATGTCTCGAGGTCTAAGGTGATATATAATTAAATTGAATTAAATTGGTTAGCTTTAACTACGTCTTGCGCCTTGATGCAAATTCTACCGTTAGTCTGCAAGCCACATTGCATGTTTTCATGATAGGGTGCAAGCCACATTCCCCTAAATGGTCTTTCCAAATTTCAGGAGATTTTTCAGATTCCCTCAGGATTGATCCGCAAGTAACACATTAGCATAATAAAAGATGGTCCACATAAGAGGGTTGAGTCATAAGTCATGGCAACTATTTTTTTCTCGCGAACAGGAGACAACGTGGAAAATCTAAGATATGCATCTGGAAATATAGGCATGTACTAATGCATAGTGCCTGAAGACAAATACTGACTTCAGGATATTCTCGTAGGAATGTGACAGAACACAGGCGATTGGTAAACATTTTGAATTATGGTATAGACAGCAAATACACAAGACTACAAAGGACAGGTCTCCACTGGTTACAGACCTTCGTAATAACCACCCAAGGTTCCCAATGTGCGTTGCCAGTGGTGGGGCAGGCGCAGAGTACCATTTGTTGCATGTGTATTGCTAACGTGTGGACACCGCTCTCCGCAATGCTGTTACGATGTCCTCTTTGTTAGCAAACCGTTGTCCACCTAATGCTTCCCTCAGCTCTGCATGGCATTGGCATGCATTTCTGCCATGGAGAGCTGCTATTTTAATATACGATCGTTGCTCCTGTTTGTTGACTTCCATTTTGTGATGCTCTCACTCACACACTGAACTTGAGGGCATGCTTAGACTCACACTGTTGCTTACATACATCATCTAGTGGAATCATACACAAGTACATACCGTACATTTCCAAATCTTGGATTTTCCGTGTTGTCTCCTGTTGCAAGTGATAAATATCATTATGGATCCGTATTGAAGATACTATATGTAGGATGCTAATTAGTTTACAATATCACCTATTCGATACGTTAAAATTTTAAACAATTAGGGAATTGTCTTTATTTCCATATGAGACATGTTTTGCCTTTCATTAAAGGCATCATCAGTCACCATACTACCTCAAGGCATAAATCAGGTACCTGATTTGTATTTAAATTGTAATTTCTAAGAAATAATATTGACTTATTACAGTAGGGATAGTCAATGTGAAAAACAATGCTCGGTGATAATATGGATACCAACATATCAGCCGTTGGCTGTAAATTGCCAGTTGTGAAGGATAACGGCGTCAAAATGTTAGGGTATGTCTTACAAAGGTTAACTTATCTTTCCCTTAGACTGCCTCCATGTAAATAAGTTAACCTTCGTAAGGTCCGTTTTCCCCAAATGAGTTTAAACTAGGTTTATTTTAATCTGGCTTAAGTCCGAGTTTAAACTAACTTTAATTTTCCCCATATTGGTTTAAACTTTGTATAAAGTTTTAACTTGGTTTAAAGTTAAACCTTCTATATTGTAAGTTTAAACTGCTGTTTATATTCAACCTTCTTGTCATTTTATTAACGTATTTGGGATTTTCGTAGTAGAAGGGTTAGTTTTAACTACCAGTACTTCAGCACTTTAATAGAAAACTTACCAAAATTAGAACGAAGTATTAGCATTAGGAAAATGGAAGAATTTATTGAAGTCTTTGGTTAAATAGGAAACAATTTTGATGTGCGAGTGAGGTTAAGAAGCCGCATTCCAATAAAAGTTTACAATTTAGGAAAATCGGATGTAAGAGTTTTTTGGTGGATTTATAATAATTCATAAGCGAACAGCAAGGATTGTCTTGTATCAATGGAGGATTCATTTAAAACGTGAACTGCACGAAATAATGCTATTTCGCCACAAGCAATGGTTCTGGTTGCTCTAAGATATTATGCAGCAGGCATTTTTCTCAACATCGGGGACCACAGGCCTTAAATTGTAGTCTTCTTATAATATTATATAAAATACTGTTGGTGCCATGAATACTGTAATGTGAAGCATAAAAATATTCGTTCATAAGTGCTGTAATACGTCCACTCTCCATGTGGTGTCTAATGGCTGTGGTCGTTAAATCGTTAGGTCAGCATTGTCAGAAAGCATGATTAGACGGTTCAAATTCAGTTTATCGAAAATATTTTTACCATCGGAATGTTGGCCAGCACGGTAGCAGAGGTGGTGGTATACAACTAGATTATATATTTGAGATCAGAAAAATAATAGTGTTTCATGCTTGCTAGTAAACCTTTCTTTCTTTTTCTTAATTTGCTTACACTCCAGGGTTGGTTTTTCCCTCGGACTCGGCGAGGGATCCCACCTCTACCGCCTCAAGAGCAGTGTCCTGGAGCGTGAGACATTGGGTCGGGGTATACAACTGGGGAGAATGGCCAGTACCTCGCCCGGGCGGCCTCACCTGCAATGCTGAACAGGGGCTTGGGTGGGGGATGGGAAGATTGGAAGGGATGGACAAGGAAGAGGTAAGGAAGCAGCCGTGGCATTGCGTTAGGTACCATCCCAGCATTTGCCTAAAGGAGAAGTGGGAAACCAGGGGAAACCACTTCCAGGATGGCTGAGGTGGCAATCTAACCCACCTCTACTCAGTTGACCTCCCGAGGCTGAGTGGACCCCGTTCCAGCCCTCGTACCACTTTTCAAATTTCGTGGCAGAACCAGGAATCGAACCTGGACTTGCGGGGGTGGCAGCTAATCACGCTAACAACTACACCACAGAGGCGGACTAGTAAACTTGTAATAAAATAAATTATAGTTAAGAATGTTTCATCGTAACTATTGCCAGCATACCAGCAATTAATGCCATAAGGAGAAGAGTATTATGCATACAGTAGGACATACCGCGAAATAGGTTATGTTATGAACGAATATAGAATAAAGTAATACATCTCTAAATAATACATCCTCAGTGGTCTGTCTGCTGGATCTGAGGTTTGTGAAATTGATCCCAGCCGAGGGCGATGGATTTTAATAGGAGATAGATACCGAGCATGCTTGGAATATGTTTACTTGAAATTCACATAAATATTGATTTTCTGAGGAAAGGAATATTGCTGAAAGACCAGGATTTTAATATTTCAGCGTTCCCGTGTGTTCCTTACGACAATACATACATCAAGACACTTATTAGGCCCACGGTGCTTGTTTATGGTAAAGCATGATAGAGAAAACTAAGAAATGAAAGTGCATTCCAAGAAATTGTAGACAGCAATGGGTAAAATTATACGACACAATACTTCGCACTAATGTAAACAATTTATCACTAAAGCTAATACCCCACCAAATTTCTTCTTTATTCACTACATTCAATAGCTTTAATTCGCCACAAACAGCTGATATTAATACAAAAATACCTGTCATTGAATTACTTGGCTCTGATTGGCCAATTTCAATAGACTATGCCTTCGATTATTCTTTCAGTACAGCCAACGCTAGCGCAAAGTTATCATTAGTTTAAACGGGCGAACTGTCTTTTAAACTAAACTAGTATCAGAAATTGGTGGAGAAAATGGACAAAAGTTTAAACTAGGTACTAAAGTTAAATGGGTTTAATTTATACCAGGTTTAACTTGTTTTGGAGACAATGGCCCTAAGACATATCCTAACATTTTGATGCTGTTATTCTTCACAATCGGTACTTTACAGCCAATGGCTGATGTGTTGGTATCCATATTATCACTGACCATTGTTTTTCTCATTGACTATCCCTACTGCAATATGTCAATATTATTTCTTAGTAATTATAATTTACAGTAGTCTGCCAAATTATTATACTCAGATTGAAAATACATGGATTTGCTAACATTTTGGTAAAATAAATATATTTCTGGTAATATTTCGTGCATTTTCTTTATTTCATTTGTATTTCACATATTCTGTTTACCGTTTTCCACAGAAAAAACAGTTTCTTAACTACAATTGTCTTTGTAATGATCAAACGTTCAGTATTTTGTGAAGCCATCAGTGCAGAGACCCTTCTTGGCATACTTGTAATGCGTTTCCTTGCCTGTTCCTCCATATTTTTGGTTCCAAACCTCAATAAGTCTTTCTAGGAGCATGTTCTTGCTTGTAATGACATCTTGTTTAGTAATTCCTTTTTTCAGTGCCTTCCAAATATTTTCTATTGGATTCATGTCAGGCGAGTTGACTGGCCAGTCCAATACATTAATTTTCTGATTCTGTAGGAATGCTGTCACCAATTTAGCCTTGTGGCATGGTGCTAAATCATGTATGGAGGTAACATCATTTTTCGGGAATCATTCTAAGACTTGAGGCAAAAGTTTGTTCCTTAGCACCAGCTCGTACTGATTCTTCCGCATTGTGCCTTGAACAATATACGGAGGGCCATTACCTTTGCTGTTAATCAAGAACCATATCATTATGGAGAGAGAATGTTTCACCAGTTCTACAATACATTCTTCATTGAACTTTTCATTGGTGCAGCATCGAACAAACTGTTTTATCATCAAGGATCTGTATCGAAGATTCATCTGTGAAGCAAAGCTAAAAAATACAATGCCAGTGTGAGAGTATTAATCAACATTATCTTATATCATAAGTACGCAAGAAATTGCATGTACGATTTTACAAACCTCATTCCAATCTTCCTATGACTAATTTCTGTGATCGTTAGCCCACTGAAGCCTATTTTGTTTCATAGCAGTTGTCAACTTTGGTTTCTTTAAAGGGCGGCGGCATTTCAGGTCCATCTCTTTGAAACGCCGCTCTAAATTTCTTTGTGATAAAGCAATCCCAGCATTCCAAAGTTCATTGGTTAACACTTTAGCAGATGTCCGACAAATTTTTGTTGCATAATTGTGAATTATTCTGCCTATTCTGGGCGAAGTTATCCTTTTTCTGCCACACCAACCTCTGCGGCATGAGTCATGAGGTGTGCTAGTTTTCATTTTTTTTGGCGATATCTCTCACCGATGACCGTGAAACCCCCACGATTGATGCAATTTGCCATTGGTTATACTGACAGTAGGGCAATAATGTAGAAATTGTGGCTTTCTTACGAAGGCTTAAGTCACAAGACTTTCCCATCTCAATTTGTAGGTTATAATCCCTAAACGGAGAATAACAACGGATTTAATGCATTGTTCCACACGGCTTCTTATTACTAAGTACTCTGCATTCCTTACTGTAAAAGTAACTTGTAATTACAAACATTAAAAGAGAACAGATAGACCACAATAACCATAGGACGTCAACGAACAATTGTAATACACAACTTGCGCGCCAATAGTGCTGAAGTTCCAGGCTGACCAACAATGACACGACACTATTTCAGGACTTGCCAACTTCTTGATATATGTAGCAGTCTCCAAAGAATAAATAACTCCTGAAAAGACAAGCCGTAGCACTAACAATGGAAAATATAACAGCTTTGCTCTTCAAAAAGGCAAATAGTTGTTCTGAGTATAATAATTTGGCAGACCACTGTAAATACAAATCAGGTACAAGATTCAGGTCTTGAGGTGGTATTGTGACTGATGATGCCTTCAATGAAAGGCAAAGCATGTCTCATATGGAATAAAGATAATTTCCTAATTGTTTAAAATTTTAATGTATTGAATAGGTGATATTATAAAATAATTAGCATCCTACATATTGTCTCCTGTTCGCGATAAAAAAAATAGTTGCCATGACTTCGACTCGACCTACGTATATGGCATCTGGATGTCTGCTGTAACTGTATCCATACATAGGATATGAGAGGTGACAGTTCTGAACCCTGACGAACCCAACATTGATTGGAAAGGAATGAGAGATCCCTGTTGGACAGTGAACCACACTGGTGACGTAGAGAAGTAGGGTCCATTGTACATAGGCTTCTGGAACATAATGGGATTGGAGGAGGGCTTTCCAAATAAGCTTATGTGGTATCCAGTGAATAGCATTTTGTAAATCCAAAAAGGCTTGATGTAGAGGCTGTATGAATAGTCTGTTGTACTGATCAGTTTGAGAAAACTGTTAGTGTGTAGAAATTTGTACGATATTGCGTAGGCCAGACGTTATCACCTAGTTGCTCTAGGGAGCCAGTGTTACGTACTCCGCTCGGGACGGGTGTTGGTCACGTGACGAAAGCAGCGGACAGACGGGTTGCATACTGTGGCCATCACCTGCATACACCCCAGCGTCAGTGGGTAGGGTCTGACACATCCCACTCTGATGAGTCTAGTGTCAGACCTAAGACAAAACGCTTGTTAATAGAGCAAATGCCTGAAAAGCCTTACATCTGATATGTTTGACATTCTGTACTTGCTGCTTGGAGAAATGTTAACCATATGAACAAGGGCTTTTATAATAATAATAATAATGATGATGATAATAATAATAATAATGATAATAATAATTTATAGCATGAATCACTTGAAACAAACAGGACACAGATCACAGAGTATAACAGGACAAGGAAATTATTCATTGACAAAGGAAGTATACAGCAGTATGCAATATTTCCTGAATAAATACATTTTCACGATTAACTGGAGCTTTGGGACACGTACATTTACTGAAAGAAAACACAATTTGTGATTTGTACATATTCTTTACACTCTTAACCCGTTCGGTGGGCGATGCGGCGAGATCCGCGGCTACAAGTCACTTGCTCGGCGGGGAACGCGGATATATCCGCCGATTCAAATTATATTTTTTTCTCAGTTGCCTGTCTGTAGAGGTTTATTTGCTTTTCAGCAGCGTATTCCGGATGAGTCCGCCCTCTGATGTGAATTTTTCATCTATATTCTCCCAATACCAATGTGTCATCCACGAGTTGAATCATAAAGAACGCAGCTTACGTCCGGGCAAGAACGACCTAAGGCCTAATAGCTTCACGGTGAAGCTTTAGCTCTTGTTGCAAGTGATAAAAATCATTGCTATCCGTATTGAAGATACTGAATGTAGGATGCTAAAAGGTTAGTTTTTTCCACCTATTCAATACATATAAATTTTATAAATTAGGAATTTATTGTTGATTCCACTTGAGACATGTTTCGCCCTTCATTGAGGGCATCAGTCAAAATATCACCTCAAGGTAAAAAATCAGGTAACTGGTTAGTAGTTGACGGTACAAATTAATACATATTATTAATACAATTACAAAAATTAAGTATGGGAAATAGTTGTACAAAAGTGATGGTTGAACATATAGGTTTATAGATGAAAAGTCAGCACCAATGCCTAAAATTAACATAGTAGAGTTCGGCAGTGGTGCTCTGGAGAAACAGTTGACGCAATCATAGGGAAATAAAAAGTTAAAAAATATTTACATTAAAACAATTAAGGGAGAAAAGGTGTAGTGTTCGGCGTCAATGTTCGTATCCAAAAATTAATGTCAAAGGTTGGTAACTATACAGTATTTACATTGTTCAATTGAACAGTTGAGATAAAGTTTTAAAAATATTTACATTATAACATTCAGCGTAAATGTTTGTAATAAAACCTAATGTCAATAGTTGGTAACTATATAGTAATTACATTATCTAATTGAATAGTTGAGAATTTACAAATATATACATAATTACAAAAGAGTAGCTGTTGTGCCGGAACCCAGCGCACATCGGCACAAATATGGCGTGCCACTACGGCTCCTCTTCGCAGTCAGAATGAGAAGATGCCTCACCCCAGCTTTAACGCTCTGACTCTGCAGTTGCCGTATACATACTAATCTCTCCACAGCAGTTCACAACACAAGCAACTCTATTCTTTCTCACCAGACCAGAAAAGAACAATAACTTCATTCCGAAGTCCGCCATACTTTATTCCACGGAACAATATCAATTTGTCCCACCGGCATTTCACACCGATGTCTTCACATCACATTCGATGCTACAGAAGTAAACTAAAAGAATAAGCGAAAGTTTCAACCCGCAACATTTTCATAATTAGCAATTACCCATATAACTAGCAATTACCCACTAATAACTGTCACCATTGTTGCCGTTCAAACGCACGGAATACCCATGAATCTCCATCCACACTGACCAGTCTCCGTACCGATCTCGGCACTGCAACTGAAAAACTTCCAGCTTGATGCCTATAAAACCTCATTTGACTATGAAATATTTCCCTACCCCCGGTGATTTTAACTAAATTAAACTGCTCTACATATTTCTGAAATGTCAATACTAATTCCTTCTTCCAACCTCTAAAACATCAGGACGCACTTGGTACTAACATTTTTTTATCCTTGCACACCAGCTACTCTTTTGTAATTATGTATATATTTGTAAATTCTCAACTATTCAATTAGATAATGAAATTACTATATAGTTACCAACTATTGACATTAGTTTTTATTACAAACATTTACGCTGAATGTTATAATGTAAATATTTTTAAAACTTTATCTCAACCGTTCAATTGAACAATGTAAATACTGTATAGTTACCAACCTTTGACATTAATTTTTGGATACGAACATTGACGCCGAACACTACACCTTTTCTCCCTTAATTGTTTTAATGTAAATATTTTTTAACTTTTTATTTCCCTATGATTGCGTCAACTGTTTCTCCAGAGCACCACTGCCGAACTCTACTATGTTAATTTTAGGCATTGGTGCTGACTTTTCATCTATAAACCTATATGTTCAACCATCACTTTTGTACAACTATTTCCCATACTTAATTTTTGTAATTGTATTAATAATATGTATTAATTTGTACCGTCAACTACTAACCAGTTACCTGATTTTTTACCTTGAGGTGATATTTTGACTGATGCCCTCAATGAAGGGCGAAACATGTCTCAAGTGGAATCGACAATAAATTCCTAATTTATAAAATTTATATGTATTGAATAGGTGGAAAAAACTAACCTTTTAGCATCCTACAAGAAGCTTTAGCTCATCGCCTAATCGTCCCTTAAATGTATTAATATTGCTGTAGAAGGGATTTCTAGAGATTATGATACTGAACAGACTTTTTTAATGACATTTTACAACTGTGACCTGATTTATTATCCCCAGTCTTGAGTTCTTCCTTCATGACTGGAGTGTCTGTTTACCACGAGTTACACAACATTTATTATCGTACGCATCTGTAATACAGGCTCAGTTCATGATTTCCGTCCAAACTGCATAGACCAGGGTTTTATTCAATCCTTTTTCTTACATTTTTTCTGCTAAAATATCTATAACGAATAACCGGCCCCCACCGTTACAGGAAGGCAGGCTCGAATGTACAGGGTTCGGGCGTTGCTGATGCGAATGTTCAGCAGTCGCAAAAGAGACAACACGTGTTCGATTCCAGTTCAAGTAGCGATCATGACAGTGACAGTTCTGACAATACAGATTACAATCCAACCATTGCCAATTCTTGGTCAACTTATACTGAAAATGGACAAAGAAAGTCCCGCTTTGATCCAAAATTCCATAGTGATGTAAATGGAAAGATTTTAGGGAAAACAAAACTGAGCGAAATATTTCAATTACATTTTTATGACGACATATGCCAGAACATAGCTGAACAGACAAAAGATTCCGAGCAGGAAGTTGCACATAAAACCCTGTTTAGTAAGATGAAACGAAGGAGTCGATCAAGACCGTGTCCGAAAAAATGACGAAATAAAGCTTCTTATGGCCATACTGTTGCCGCAGGGGATTGTACAGAAACCTAAATTAGGACACTATATTTCTTGCATTCGCTTGTTCACTATGCCTATTTTCTATGGGCTGATGACACAGAAATTTTTCTCACCGGGCTATGTGGCCTAGACGGTTGAGGCGCTGGCCCGGCCTTCTGACCCCAACTGGGCAGGTTCGATTCTGGCTCAGACCGGCGGTATTGGAAGGTGCTCAAATACGTCGGCCTCCTGTCAGTATATTTACTGGCATGCAAAAGAACTCCTGCAGGACTAAATTCCGGCACCTCAGCATCTCCGAAAACCGTAAAAGTAGTTAGTGGGACGTAAAGCCAGTTTTATTATTATTATTATTATTATTATTATTATTATTATTATTATTATTATTAGATTTTCTTCCACAGCTTTTAACAGATCAGAGCTCGATAGCTGCAGTCGCTTAAGTACGGCCAGTATCCAGTATTCGGGAGATAGTGGGTTCGAATCCCACTGTTGGCAGCCCTGTCGATGGTTTTCCGTGGTTTCCCATTTTCACGCCAGTCAAATGCCGGGGCTGTACCTTAATTAAGGCCACTGCCGGTTCCTTACTACTCCTAGCCCTTTTCTGTCCCATCGTCGCCATAACACCTATCTGTGTCATTGCGACGTAAAGCAACTTGCAAAAATAAATTACATATCTGACAATGAGGTGAATAATAGAAAATTTCCTCCCAAAATATTCAAGATAAATCCAGTATTTGACCACCTGTTAGCAAATTTTTGGAATCGTATACCTCTGATGGCAAAGTGCCAATTGATGAGAACCTCTTCCTATGGAAAGGGTGGCTAGGGTGGAAATTTTACATAACCAAGAAAACTATCGCGTTGCGGAATGGAATCGTATAAATTACGCGAAGCCGAGACAGATTATGTAACATGATATGCTTCCGTGTGTGTCATGATCAGCTGTAAATGATATAACACTGAAGACTGTAAATACTGTAATCATTACCTGTATTGTAGTGCAATATAGCCTGTGTGTGTCGCTTATGAATTGTAGGTAGGCTATACAAACTTGATCCCTCGAAAGCGCTACGGTAACCAACATAACAGAAAATTTCGTGAATATTATTATTTATTCCATGGTAAATCTTTTAAGTACACGTAAACTTTGCAAATCTACAATTTACATTTATTTGCAGGCAGAGATTGATAGTAAACTGCCTAAAATATTCATGTAAATGTTACTGTAAAAACAAAAACCAGAGCTTTGCTATTAGGAAAAAGCAATCACGATATCACAGTGTAAAAACAGTACCATTTTGCACAAAGTATTGAAAAATTCAAATAATATAATTTTTCAACAATTAAATACATTATATCAAATATTTCTCTTAGGGTCCTCCAGTAGTTCATTCTAGTCTAAGATTGGTTTTAATCAAGTAAGTAAATATTTTCCTCAATCAGAGAAATCGCTCCCCACCTGGGAGTGAGCCGTTGTGTACCAATCTCCCCGCTTAAGGGGTTAACATACATTTAAATATTTGTATGGCATTTATGACTATGACAACAAATAAACACACGAACTAAAACATATCATTGGTGTACTCCTTCTTCCTGAGACCTTTGGGCTCGTTCAGATAGTAGTATGTCTGTGTTTGGTACTATCGTTTGCGTACTGGCAAGTCACAAAACACATTTCAAGTTTTCATCAGTGAGCCTACTTCTGTGTCTAGATTTACAATTCTTCATTAATGAAAACATATGTTCACATAAATAAGTTGATCCGAATATACTTACAATATGAGCATTAAATGTGTACACTCTATAAAATCTCTCCTGTGGAAAACTAACATAAAATTCAGTCAAACTGTTTGTGTTTGCAAACCTATCTTTCATTTGAGTAATCGCATTGTCAGTCAAGTAGTTATAGCTGCAATTCTGGTATAACAGTTTGCACATCCACTAAGAAGGGAATACCGGACGCCTGCAGATCATTTTCTAATGCCTGACTCGTGAAACCTACTATTATAGTGACATTAAAATATCTGTATATTCTTCTAATGTTTTTTAAATGTGATTCCGTATTTTATTGCATATTACACATTTTGCTGTGTTATTTTCTTGAACTATTAAATACTCTTCTTCCCAAGGAGGTTTGAAACTTGTTGGCATCGATGGGCTACGCTGTGTTGAAATATCTTCCATAGTAAATGCAACATTAACCAACTACAGTTGAACGTCGTGTGGTGTGAGGATAAAGATGGAAACACGCTAGTGTCACCACATAAGTTCACGCGTATCATGTCGCAATCTAACCTGTCCAGAAAGATGTGCTATACCTGTGCGCCACTGACCTGTAGTACGTACTACATCATGCACTTCCCCTACTTGCTCACTAAGCTGCTCTCTTTCCTCAAGAGCGGGGAGCAAACTGGCTCCGAAGGAATTTCAGTCTCGATTGACGATGCCTGACGATCAAGAACGCGTTACATACTCTTGCATAATATACTGATTGGTAGCTGGCGCATTGTTGCCTTACCTTTTCAGATAAGTACTGTAGTGCTGGTCATCCAAATTGCAGGTATGCTACCTTCGAGAATTCTGTTAAACAGATTCATTAGAATCTCGGCTCCATGCTGTCCAAACATCCTCCAGACCTCAGCTGGTGTATTGTCTGGTCCTGTTGCTTTATTTTTCATATTTTGCATGGCACCTAAGAAATCTTGAATGGTAATGGGTGGGGTAGGTCCATTAACTGGGCATCCATATACTATTTGTGGATAGGAAATTCTTCAGTACTTTGGAATAATACGTCCACCTATGAAGGATGGCGGTTTGGTCACTTAGGGTTTGATTATTATTACTGTCCTTGATCTGCATGACATGTAACACACACCTTCTTTAGAAAGTGGAATTCACACCTTATCGCTTAATATAGTGGAAGCCAAATTACCCAAAATGACTACTGAATGACAAGACAGAGAACTTGTGAAAGTCAAGGATACGAACGTTATCCCATATGACAGTGATGCTCCTCAAAACTGAGGACCAGCACGAAAATTTAATGCATTAAATGGTGAAGACTAGAAGAACATCGAACTACCATCAAAGCAGCATTGCAATCGTAGATTTCAAATTCTAAGTCATCCGTAGATGATGGCTGGAATACACTGCCTGAATCTATCAAGACGCGCCATGTCCACCCTAGGTGTCACCAAACCAAATTGATGCCTTATTAACAAGCTAATCTGGTAGTGGAATGATGTGCAGCAGGTAACGAGGGAAAAGAAAGCAGGTTACAAGACATGGCATCAGACATGCAGCATGGAGGATTTAGAAAGGTACTGGACTCTTTAAGTCTAGTGCAAAACTAGCTGTAGCAACTGCAAAAGCAGCACTTTATAAAGTCTACAATGAGGTGGATAAGCCCTGTAGCATGAATAGAATCTACAAACTTGCTTACGATCGTGTCACACAAGATGTAGGTCATGTTATCAACATCTAAAGACAGAAATGGGCTGCTCTCTACAAAAGACATGATATACTGCATCTGCTGGAAGTAGGAGTTTGAGGATACATGCAACAAGGAGTTCCCTCATCTACCTCGACCTACAGCTGATCACATTCACAGCCCAGTGCCCACTATCACTACGGACAAAGTGTCCACTGCCATCCACAAAATGAAGCCTGGGAAGTGCCTGGTGCAGATGATATCCCAGCAGAAGTATGGAATCTTCTGGAAGAACAAGACGAAGTATGGCTTGCTGGCTTAAAGATTATTACGGAAGACACAGTACCAGATTGTTCCTCAATTATAGGACAAATCCACGTCTTATGCCATACTACAACAATTTTGAACGTGTTCTTGATGCAAGATAACAAAATATCACTCATCTAACCAGTGTGGCTTTATTAAAAGCAGCGGATCAACAGATGCCATAATACCAGTATAGTTCGTCCATTATCGGACATTATAAATTTTCCAGGTAACTCATTCCTGGTTGCCAATGTTTCACCCCAGTGTGTTAGGTTGGACTCGTCAGTTGGTAAATAGCACACCTACCAAGATGCATGGCTAGTGCATGCCTTGGAGGCCACTGCGTGTAGGCTACTTGGAGCCACTGGCAGTGCCAATGCACTGAGAGAGAGACTCTCATTTTCAAAAATTGATGCCTGGCTGGCCATCAGATGATACACAAATCAATGTCTATAGAATTATCTATATATACACAGAGTGGCCAAAAGTCATGGGAAGGCACTGAATGTGATGTTAATAACTAGTTGCTCCTCGGCAAGCACTCGGCAGCAATATGGCGAGTCATCGACTCTAAAATGTCGGATTTGTTCTGAAGGGATCTGGACCCACACATCTTGCAGTCCTACCCACAGTTGGTCTTGTGTAGTTGGTGCAGGGTTCATGGAGCGTACGCCATCGACAGCATCCCATAAGTGCTAGATTGGATTAAGATCGGGGAATCTGGAGGGCCAATCCATGGCCGTAACTTCATTGGAGTGCTCCACTTTACAAACAAAATTTACTATATCTTATTCAATACATACACATCTCCACTCTTCTATAGCCCATTGCCAATGTTCGTGGGCCCCTGCACGTCTTTCAGCTCTGTGTGGAGGTGTCGGCAAAGAGACAAGAGTTGGTCGTCAGCTGGTGAAGCTTAACAGGTGCAGTTGCCTCCTTCCAGTCCTGGTAGAAATGGATTCCTGTCGCGCAGCGTTCAACTGGGCGTTGATCTAATAGAGCGCACAGTATGGTTCTGCGGAAGAGAAGCGATGTCAGTTTGTTAAACACCTGTGGTCGTCAATACTGTCTACCTCGGAAACTCTAATTCGCATGTAATCTCCGCAATGCTATGATCCATTCGCCGTGCGCAGATGATCATCCCACGTTCAAAGTCGGTTAATGCTAGACTTATTGCCATCTTCACGACATTGGCGTCTGTGACAGACTACGCAGCTAGCTGCAGTGCTCGGGGGTTGTGTACGGCCCATTTTGTAATGGGACACCCCTTTCCCTGACTTGGCCACGTGTGTGTGTGTGTGTGTGTGTGTGTGTGTGTGTGTGTGAAATTAGACATTTTCTAAATGTACTTTTGAATTTATAATTCTAAGTATTCCAGTCTTGCCCTCCACTATAAAATGTAGTAAACTTCTCTCTTCCTAAAAGAGGCTATGGACTGCCAGTCTTTACCTAACATGGGGAATATTCATTTTACCTGTAAGAAGAAAACTTGCAGAATTTAACATGTTACAAATGTTTTCGTGCCAAATTATACACATCACACTTCCATGCATATTTGTTGTTTCACTGTCTTTACAGCAGAAAATTTCAGCAGAACTGAGCATCGCTTCACAATGTTCGCACTCACACCATTCTGAGTTTCCCTGCATTTCCGAAATAACTGGTGCCGGTGGTTTGTTTTCTTGTAGAGATGTTGTGCTCTTTGGTTCAGACTGATAGTTTCGTTTTTCTGGGCATGATTATTCATTCCTAACAATGTGGTGATGCTGAGAAACACTCAGGCGGAAGTGGCGCGCAAAATCCTGTCGTATAAGAAAAGTGACCACGCTGTCCCTAATTTAATACATATTATCTTCAGGTCTTCCTAGCTAATGGATATTCTAAAGTTACGATTTCAGCATTCCACTCTTCTACACAAAATCTAACTGAATTAATTAAAAGCAAAAAATTGATTTTCTTTAGTTTAACTAACCCTATGGCTCTACAGCCCCGAAGGACCTTGGCCTACCAAGAGTCTGCTGCTCAGCCTGAAGGCCTGCAGGTTACCAGACGAATCCTCTCTGCCGTTATTCTTGGCTTTCTAGACCGGGGCCGCTATCTCGCCGTCGGATAGCTTCTCAGTTCTAAGCGTGAAGGCTGAGTGGACCTTGAACCAGCCCTCAGGTTCAGGTAAAAATCCCTGATGTGGCCGGGAACAGAACCTGGGGTCTCCGGGTAAGAGGCAGGCACGCTACCCCTACGCCAGGTGGCTGGCTTTCCTTTAGTTTACTGGGCGACCGGCAGTCACAATGTCAATTTGGACTGAACTGACCTGTTTTGCAATGAACATAGGACATGATTTTCCTAGAACATAGTTTTCAGTTAAAGGTGATCACTGTTGTCATCCTGCGCGGATGACCCAGCGTCTCCAAACTCTGCGATGTCCCAAGGTGTGGAGTCGCAGGGGAGATCCCAGTCTGATCTGATGAGCAGCGTCGTAGGTACGTTGTCCTGGTGCTGCTGCGGGTAGTCTGGGTCGGCCGGGTCGAAGGTCGACCAAAACTCTTGCAGGGTGGTGCCCAAGGAACTCGGTGGGCAGCTGGTGACTGGAAAATTCATGGAAATATCTATATTTTTGCTTTACGTCACACCGACACACGTCTTATGGCGATGATGGTATAGGAAAGGCATAGGAAGTGGAAGGAAGCGGCCGTGGCCTTCATTAAGGTACAGCCCCGACATTTGCCTGGTGTGAAAAATGGGAAACCACGGAAAATCATCTTCAGGGCTGCTGACAGTGGGGCTCTAACCCACTATCTCCCGATTACTGGATACTGGCCGCACGTAGACTGCAGCTATCGAGCTCGTATGTAATCTTCGATTCATCAAGATCTCTCTCAGTTGCTTATTGTCACATTAGTTAACTTGGAAAGAGCCAGTATAATGTGATGACTAGAGCCTGGATTTCCATGCACTATCAAATCTAAGAATATGCATGCATTCATGCACTATCATATGGCAAAACCTGCACAATAAACTGGAAAATATGCAGTATCAGAATTCAGTTCCTTTTGAAACATTTTACAAAAACTATAATTTCTCAATTGTCTTGATTTAACCTCGTCCTTTTATGTCAGCTCGTTCTTAAGCACAGAAAATGATCTTTCAAAGTCACAAGAAGTGACAGGTGCATACTTAAGTGAAGACATTTGGGACAAAGTGAGGTGAAATTTAACATCTCTGCAATTTTACCACAATACGTCTTTTAAAAGCTTGATGAATTCAAAATCAGTTTTTGAACGCATCCTTTTGTTCAGCTTAACTATAGCTGCTGCAGGTACTTCCCCCTTCGATGATTACTGATGTCTTCAATAACTGCTAAAGATTTAAGCTGCAATAACAGACGTGTGAAGAGTGAGGTTTCAAGGTAGAAAATTCCAGGATAAGAACGAAAGGCTCAGTGCAAAACCAAGGTTTGTAAACTGCTATCTGAATAACGCGGCATCAGAAATTGTCATACCAGTTTTGATTTGTTCGTTTAACAGAAGAAATTAGCAGTCATTTAGTAATGCACAATTTACAGTTCATTTTATAGCAATTTATAACTGGGATGCCTTACTCCTAAAAATTAGAGATCGATGTGGGGCCTTCCGGCTTACGCCAGTGTTTACTCAAGCAACATGTCAGAAAGTGCTTGGTTAATTAGTTTATAAGATCTCTACCGTATGTACTAACTTTGGTTGTCACATAGGTTGACAGGAATGCATTCTCTCACTTTCTCAATAACAGACATACTGTGTAACGTGGAAGAACGGTCCCAAATTCTGCAGACATACATTCATGAAAGGCACATCATGCAAGTTAGCATTATGTGCCAAAGTCAGAAGAAAAGTAATATTATGAAATATAAATGCCCAAACTTTCGCTATTAAATAAAAAACCTTCAAATTATGCATTATGCATTTATTTTCTCCTTAAAAGGCAAAAACATGCAAGCATGCATGTAAGAACGGTTATTTGGAATCGTTAAGTCATAAAACGAGTATTTGCAAAGTTTGAGAAGTGCAACTAGCTTATTTAAAAATATGCATTTGCATGAAAATCTGGGATCTAGTTATGACATTCGGAAGTGTTCTACCAATGTCTAGTACTTTTGTCATTGGAAGTGTTCTATCAGTGTCTAGTATTTTTGTCGCCTGTGCTTTCTTGCTGTGTAATGTAGTGTTGCTTCTGACCTAAGATCATGGTATAAAATCTGTTAGCATTAGCAATCGGTTTTGTTTTAGCAATGTCTTCTTCCTTTTTTAAACTTTAAGTTTGCCATGCTACAGTATTTAAACTTCAATTTTTTTATTTTATTTTAATTTTTTTTCCAGGGAAGATATGGAAGTAATATGTTCCCACTTACTGGAAAGGGCAGAGAGGACCTTACGCAAATGTCTCGATGACTCAAGTAAGTAACTTGCGTTACGTAAATAAGATTGTGTGGTATTTAATAGGGAAGAAGTAATATGCGAGGTAAATTGCATGTTTTAAAGTAATTTTCATTTGATTAATATTGCAATTTCCATTATAACCAATGAAGATGAAGCACAAGATGCATAGGAAATGGTGCCTGAAGGATTGAGACAACTTCAAGGTTAGCATGTAATTCATAGCAGCCCTAGCCGTTTTATATACTGTACTTTGCACTCCATGAGGGATGTACTGTGGAACCAAGAAGTCCCATGTAATTACGAACAAGTTGTACTCGAACTTTTCTTTACTGATATTGACATATCCAGTAGGTACCTGAAGACAAAACAAGATGAGGGTACGGTTCAAGTGGCAGAGATGAAATTCCTTAAATCAATCTTAGGGAAGACAAGGAAAGATAGCATCGGGATGTAGAGATTACAATGTTGTCAATATACAGCAATAATCTAAGATTTATTCTCCCATTCCAATACAGTAAAACCTAGCCACAACCCTCGAACCGCCGGAATCAACCAATGAAAGTTAAAATCACCTCATGAACTGAAGGCCAACGCGTGCTAACCATTTAGTCATGGAGCCAGACATGCTCAATTTAAGGCCAGTCTCCACTGATTAACATATAACAACATGTTAAATATTAAGTGTTAAATGTTAACTGGTGACACCATCAACATGTTAAATGTTGAATACTGTTTTATATAACATTGTGTCCACACTTAATAAACATGTTAAACTTGACTTTCTTTGTTTATATGTAGGTAGTTCATATCAATTTGTGGTAATACATTTAGGTGGTGTCTGGTATTTTCAGACAAGGACAATGGACTCAGATGGAGAGGATTTGGGGATTTGGCCTTTGTTATTGCCAGTGTTGCTTCTTATTATTATTTAGAAATGCAGTTCTATTAGACACATTTCCTCCCGTCATCCTGTTCATTGCTTCAAAAGCAAACCATTTTGAAGTATAAATTTTGTCCGCTCCTGCCCCGACTTTTCTAATTTTTTTCCAATACTCGACTGTACTGGGAGCGGAGGGACGCTAGGTTTTTTCGATGCACTCGCGGGAACAATTATAGATAATTTAGGATTCCTGGAAACTGTCGGCTTCCTTCGCTTTATCACTGCATTCTTTTGAGACATCCCGCAAAAAAGGCCTTTCTATTATATCATTAAGTCCAAAGTAATCTTGCTCCACTCCATTTCTGACTATAAATGTTAGTATAGTGCAGAGAGAACGACACACGTGCGCGTATAGATACCAGTACTGTATTTGCAGCTTATAACAAAGAGAATGAGGGTTGCGTAGTGTTGTAACTATAGTCCTCCTTCACGAGAAGCACGTCGTTTGCATTGTTTGGCTATCTGTTGACATGGAAACGCGAAGGAAGTTGCCAAAGCTGTGCCAACATCTCACGAACGAATTGACTAGACATGTTTTCCACTTGGAGCGGAAAACACGCCAACATGTTAAGTGTTAACCTCAACATTCTGAGTTAACATGCAAAGTCAATTGGAAGACACGATCACAATGTAACATGTTAAATTTAACATGTTAGTGTTAAATGTTAATCAGTGGAGACCGGCCTTTATACTTAATGATATCAAACCATTGCAGTCATGCTATACACCATGAAAATAAAAAGCGCGACTTTTACGTTGTTTGGTTTCATTTTTCCTTAAATCTTGTAATTGGTAAACCTTCAAGGTCAGCTCTCTTATTGCAAATTGATATGTGGATATTACGGCGATGACCTATATTGCCTGCTCGATCTGCATCCGATGGCTGCTTATACTGCCTTCTTATTACAACATTTTAACACGGCACTAAATGAAACGCTCAGTTTACAAATACTTACAGCAGGTGGCAGCACCAACCGGCTCCAGATTTGTCGGAATGAAATAGCGGAAAATAGGGTAGTACTGTACTTGTTTCCAGTGAAAATGGTGTACTGCTGCGTACCTTTCTGCAAATCAAAGAAAGGGAAACCAGAATTCTGTGGTATTTCATTCCGGGACAAGGGCCTTTTCGGGAGATCCAGTTGAAGCCATGTTTAGTTCTGTAAGAATGGGAGGAGGGTTCAGTGACATGACTGACTCCTGGGCCGCTAAGAATTCCATAAAGAGAATTCTGAAATCCGGTATTTTAATGTTCACCAATGGTGCTAACGTTATCCACAAACAAAATTAAAAATTTTCTGCCCCAGCATCCTCTCCCGGACGAAACAGAACCAGTGATGCCGCTGACTACGTACTTGATTTACTGGAAGATGTTCGTGAGCCCCCTGAGTCAGTGTGTCGCTTTGTAAACTGCTTCCCAGGCATTAGTGTGTGGTGGTTTAGTGCGTGTAATAGAAGAAAAAACAGAATGCATCACGTGCTTGAATAACGTTTCCACCTCAGTTAATGCATCCCCATTGATGAACTGCGCAATCCCCGGCAACAATTTATTGTCCTAATTATGAGGGTACAGAAATTTATTGAGGCGGCTCTACCGTACTGCAAGAAATCTAAGTCTGCTCCAGATTAGAAAAAACTATGTTCTACCCTCTTTGTGCCAGTATAAGATTTTTAAAGAGTTTAGTAACAATAAGCACCAGGAACTTGCGTCAGAAACTGTGGTGGCCAGATTCGTGAAACCTCTACTTAATAATGTAGGGAAGTACCATACAAACAAAGTTTCCAGGTTTTCTTGTTCGTCGAAACCTCTTTCTCGGAAAGTCCTGAAGCTATCACCTTCTAGAGCACCACTTTATGCGTACAATTCTTTAATTTTTCTGTTACTTTCAGATTTAAAATTTTGCTTGTATTCTTATCTAGCTGTATTCACGCGATAACTGGGTATGTCTTGTGCTGCCATCTAGTGGCAAATTGTAAGTCGTGTTACACATTTGAATATGGAATGAGCAGGCAGGGTAAGCAGCCATCGGATGCAGATCGAGCAGGCAGTGCTGTAGACACTTCGCGAACGATAGGTTAGAGATCCCACATGGCGCGGCTCGGAAAATTCAACGTGGCGTGCTTCAGACGATGTTAGTGGGCTGAGCGATGCTGCCAACTTCGAAATTAGTTTGAAGACCAGGCTAGTGGAAAGATTATTAGTATGGCTTGGTTATGTCCAGCTTGTACCAAGACAACTGGGCAGGGGACAACAAAGTGGTCAACAGGCGTCTAGCATCCCACACACATCAAGGTACGATACAATTAATAACCCTGTGACTAAAACATACCCGGTTCATGCTGTGACTATTTTTAAACTGTCCGATTTTCTCATTTTCAATGAAGCTGGCAGCCCTAGCCAGCCAATAGCAACAAAGAAAACGGTGGCGAATTTGAGTTTTACAGTGCCTCAGTTTTAATTCTTGAGTAAGAATACTTCTTAGGGGCCAGTCAGTGGGTTGAGAAGCGTTGGCGCCAGGAGGCTCATGAGGTTGCACGTGAATAACCTGTGCACAGTACTCTAGCCTAAGAGATCCTTGCTGAAGACCAGCAACTTGTAATCGCTCATACATTCTGGCGTAACAGGTTGCTGCTATTATATGCTAGAGTATTCAGCCGTCTCTTTAGATTCAAAAAAAGTTCGCGTATATTGTTCATACGTTAGATCGATCCATGCGGGAAAGTTATGGCCGAGGACAAATATTTTTTTGACGATTGATGTGATAAAATGATAGTTCGAGGAACGAAAGATGCGGGAGATTTAACATTGATTTATATGGAACATTTGTAGGACTGAATAAATTGAACGATGGATACAGGAAAACTACAGTTCCGGGAATGATGCATCGAGGTTCTACAGTATACCATAACCTTAATATAGTAACCACCTGTTCTAATGGCCATTTTCTTGAAGGGCAAATTGAGACTGATTTAGGGGAAGTTTCACTATACGTTTTAATTATTGTCTTGACACTTTATTCAAGCACGTGCTGCATTCTGTTTTTTCTTCTATTACACGCACTGAACCACTACACACCAATGCCTGGGAAGCAGTTTCTAAAGTGACACACTGGCTTAGGGGGGCTCACGAACATCTTCCAGTAAATCAAGTACGTAGTCGGCGGCATCACTAGTTCTGTTTCGTCTGGGAGAGGATGCTGGGGCAGAAAATTTTTAATTTTGTTTGTGGATAACGTTAGCACCATCGGTGAACATTAAAATACCGGATTTCAGAATTCTCTTTATGGAATTCTTAGCAGCCCGGGAGTCAGTCATGTCATTGAACCCTCCTCCCATTCTTATAGAACTAAACATGGCTTCAACTGGATCTCCCGAAAAGGCCCGTGTCCCGGAATGAAATACCACAGCATTCTGGTTTCCCTTTCTTTGATTTACAGAAAGGTACGCAGCAGTACACCATTTTCACTGGAAACAAGTAGAGTACTACCCTATTTTCCGCTATTTCATTCCGACAAGTCTGGAGCCGGTTGGTGCTGCCACCTGCTGTAAGTATTTGTAAACTGAACGTTTCATTTAGTGCCGTGTTAAAATGTTGTAATGAGAAGGCAGTATAAGCAGCCATCAGATGCAGATCGAGCAGGCAATATAGGTTATCGCCGTAATATCCACATATCATTAATTTACAATAAGAGAGCTGACCTTGAAGGTTTACCAATTACAAGATTTAAGGAAAAATGAAACCTAACAACGTAAGTCACGCTTTTTATTTTCATGGTGTATAGCATGACTGCAATGGTTTCATATCGTTAAGTATAAAGGCCGTCTCCACTGATTAACATTTAACACTAACATGTTAAATTCAACATGTTACATTGTGATCGTGTCTTCCAATTGACTTTGCATGTTAACTCAGAATGTTGAGGTTAACACTTAAAATGTTGGCGTGTTTTCCACTCGAAGTGGAAAACATGTCGAGTCAATTCGTTCGTGAGATGTTGGCACAGCTTCGGCAACTTCCTTCTCGTTTCTATGTCAACAGATAGCCAAACAATGCAAACGACGTGCTTCTCGTGAAGTAGGATTATAGTTACAACACTACGCAACCCTCATTCTCTTTGTTATAAGCTGCAAATACAGTACTGGTATGTATACGCGCGCGTGTCTTTCTCTCTGCACTATACTAACATTTATAGTCAGAAATGGAGTGGAGCAAGATTACTTTGAACTTAATTAATGATATAATAGAAAGGCCTTGTTTGCTGGATGTCTCAAAGGAATGCAGTGATAGTCAGGTGCTGATAGGTATCTGACATGTATCTAGAACCATGCTGTCTGCAGTGCATCCCGCATCTGTTAAAAGGTGCGTGGCGGACGAGACAGACTGTAACCACGATGATCATGGTAGTCCCAGAGATGTTTTGGGTTGGTTTATGGCCAGGGAAGAATTTCAGAATCTTCATCATGCTCTTCCAGCCACGTGGGTTGGATGCACTGATGGTTTTAACTTCATATCAATCCATCTATTTATTCTTCGTCTTCATGGTTTG
Organism: Anabrus simplex; assembly: GCF_040414725.1. Classification (NCBI taxonomy): domain Eukaryota; kingdom Metazoa; phylum Arthropoda; class Insecta; order Orthoptera; family Tettigoniidae; genus Anabrus; species Anabrus simplex. The sequence goes on from NC_090266.1 coordinate 807,169,853, forward strand.
AATTCTGGTCAGTGGAGGATTTTGGACTTTTAATTCGTCATCTCATTTTGTACCATTAAAGGCCGATGACCTCTATGTTAGGCCCCTTTAAACAACAAACATCAGTTTATTCTTTTAAATATTACATATGCAGCTCACTACACGGAACAGCCGGTCATGCTTGTCACATCACTCACCACATTTCAGCGTGTAGTGCAGAAGTGTGTACAGTAGTCAACACATGTAATAACTCGGCTTAACTACTGCGAATCATCATTGGTGAGGTCAGTGCGGCATGTTTCCTGTTTTGCGTCTGTCACTCTCATTACAGTGATTGCTTATGTAAGGAGATTCAGTAGACTGATTTGATCTTTCGTTATAAATATATTGTTTTGGTTTTCGTGTATTGCATTGCTTTTGATTGTGTGTATTGTATATATTTTTTTTGTCTGTTTAGTATTTTATATAATCAATCAGCGAGTAATATTTTTAACTTACGGCTGAACATGTGAAAAGGATAAGGGGGTGAAGTTCTCAGGAGAAAGTAACAGCAAATGGTGCTTGATATATTTTCATATTTGAAAACAAAGCATCCAGGGCAAAGTGTAAGCTGGGTAGTGGATGATGCCGGGAAGACTTTAGGAATTTCGAGGTCTTGTGCCTTCAAAATAAGGAAGGAAGCCAGCGAAGGGCCACTCCACAGTCCCGGCAAGAAGCGTGAGAGGAAAAAGTTAATTTACAGCAATTCCCGACTCATTAAATACAATGATTTTGTCAGAAGTGGAATAGGGCACATTGATCGTGAATTCTATTTTAGAAATGAACCGCCAACTCTGAACACAATCCTAGCTTCCGTAAAGAGTAACCCCGAACTACCTGATTTTAAGAAATCTACGTTGTATGTTATTCTCAGAGAAATTAACTTTCTAATTTGTCAGAGGTACTTAAAAAGACAAAGTACAGAGAAGGCCAGAACATTGTTTATACAGACGAAAGTTGGGCTAACACTGGAATAACTGGTTCTAAAAAGTGGAAAGATAACACAATTAAAACGCCAAGACAAGCTTTTCTTGCAGTGTTTTCAGTCGGGTTGAAAACTCCTGCTCGTGGGCCGCAATTTGCTATCTTTCACGCAAGTAACGAAAACGGGTTCGTCGTGCCTAACACTGAATATATCTTCTTGTGTAAGAAAAATACTGCCGACGCTCACGGTGAGGTGGACTGAGTGCGTTCTGAAACGTACATTTTTAGAAAAGCTTTTGCCGAACTTGCTTCCGAATTCCATCATTGTTATTGACAATGCTACTTAAAACAGCAGTAAGGAGTCTATACCGACAAGAAGCTGGCAGAAATGTGCTATTGCAAGAGTGGATGACGGAACATAATATTCAATACGAAGATGAAATGTTGAAAAAAGACTCCATGGACATTATTGCTTTGGAAAAGGGGAAAATACGATAAGTATAAGAGACGAATTTGCTTTAGAAAGAGGAGACGCAGCAGTTCGGCTGCCTCCTACCAATGCAAATTAAATCCTGCTGAGCTAATGTGGGCTCAGTTGAAACGTTATTGTGAGCTTACATAAAACAGACTTCCAAGTGAAAGAAATGCAAAGATTGAGGAAGTTATAGCGTGCACCACACCTGATAACTGGAGGAATTATGAGAATCACGTTAAAACTGAAGACTATGTGGAAGGCTGATGAAATTGAGGACGACATCGAATAGGTTATTATTCACCTCGGTTATTCTTCAGACGAAGATTCCTCAGGCAGTGTGTAAATGGAAGAGATGAACGTTCCACCTGTCTTTGAAATCTCTACATTGCTGATAATGTAGGTACAGTAGGTGGATTTATTTGAAAATTATGTTTACATTTTACTGCACAGTATTTGTCTATCTGTGCTTGTGTGTTTTCGCGTTCCCGTACGAATAGGTCATTCGGCATTCTGTGTATTGTATGTTGTCAGTTACGAGTAAATTTATCTGAAGTGAGCTGTAGGATACATCAGAGATAGTGATATCTCGTCATCAATCCGTAACGGAGCTTTCTGTGTTACAACCACACAGTATTTGCCTTAATAATGGAATGTTTCTGGGGGCTAATAAACTCAGCACTGTGCTCTCTTAAAGCAACAATGATTATGAATCCTTTTCAGATACAATAAGGAAGACATAAACATTACAGGTTCTGGACATGCATGTTATGTTATTAGTATTTAGTTCGCATCCCTACATGTTCAAACTCTTACTGCATTTCGAATGATACTGTCGGTGGACTGACACTCTTACAAAAGTTATGGCGAAACAAAATTTCATAATTGTAATTCCATTAATGACAAGAAAATCGGGCATTTGTGTAGTAGTAGTAGTAGTAATAATAATAATAATAATAATAATAATAATAATAATAATAATAATAATATCTACTACAGTCTTCTCACAGCTGTACCAAGCTATATATAATTTTGTCATCACTGTATTTTACAAGCAGTGTCAGTCATGGTGAATGAGCGAATATGGCAACAATGGTAGGCAGCAAGCCCATAAGGCCTGTAGTCCTTTCTCTACTCTGGATGCTCTCTGGCAGTGTGGCCAGGTGCATTATGCTGGAAGATAAAATCCTCCTGAGGAAAGACAATCAAGTTTAGGTGGACATTGTCACAGAGGATGAATTAATCACCAAATTGATCAAGAGTGCCTTTTACACAAATGATGGACGTAGAGAATACACGAACATTCCCTAGACCATAACACTCCTCCTGCCAGCTTGTTTTTTGGAGCAGTGGTTTCAGGGTTTTGGTTTTGGAGCATTTCTTGCCGGATATTCTGACGTCCATCTGTTGTATGCAGCACAAAATCTTATTCATCAGATAAGGCTACCCACAGTCACTCGGCAGTATCGTATTAGAATCCATACATGAGGTGCGCGGTACATTTAAAAACTAAGATGGCTTCTCGTAATACACATCGCTCCTCTGCTACCTTTGAATTCTCAATGAAATTCAGTAAGATTTAGCAATGTCCTGTGCTTTTATCTGAATCATTGTCCAACTCAGCTGAATGGTCAGCTGTACTGGCCTTCGGTTCACAGGGTCCCGGGTTAGATTCCCGGCTGGGTCCGGGGATTTTAACCTTCATTGGTTAATTCCAATGATTTGGGGGCTGGTTGTTTGTGCTGTCCCCAACATCCCTGCAACTCACACACCACACACAACACTATTCTCTACCACAATAACACGCAGTTACCTACACATGGCAGATGCCGCCCACCCTCATCGGAGGGTTTGCCTTACAAGGGCTGCACCCGGCAAGAGATAACCACACAATTATCTTAATCATTTTGCAGACTTACTGCCATTCCATAAATTCTTAATACTACCATATTTACCCGAATAATCACCGCCGTCGAATGCCTGCACGCTCATTTTAGGAAGGCTCATTTTGAAAAAAAAAAAAAAAAACACGAAATGAACTAAAATTCCTTCCATCGGAAGAGTAACATAGGCGTAAACAAACATTTCACATCGCTCAGAGGTTTTTGTGGTCTTTACGCGAATATGAACATGTAAATTAACGGATATAGCTGCTTTGCCTTAGATGATAAAAATGCATTATCACTGCTGTGAAGTATATTTTCAATGAAAATGAGCAAGTTGGCCTACTTTGTGACTGGTATTTCATAAATCTTATCTTGCAATAAGCTCGATAAGGTGTAAATGGGAAGATCCGTTGTCTCTTGCATTAGTAGAGTCCTCTCCTAAATTACTTAAAAGTTCGTCACACTCCACGTCTAAAACACTTTTCACACGTGGTCTCTTCTTACTGGACAGTAACACGACCGGTGGTGGAAAATTCTTTTCATGCAGTGTAAACACTTGAAATAGACACACCGACGAAATCCGATGTTACTTTTGCGATACAGTAAAACCTCGTGGTTACGTGAATGATTGTGATCCACGAAATCACTATAATATTTGTCACAAATGGAAGATAATAATTGAGGAGCTAGATGCAATAACAGCGTAAGTCTACTTACGCTGTTATTGCATGAATATTGTTTTCAGATTTCCTGGTCCCTTCACTACAACCCAGTCCAGGTCTTAGTTCGCTAGGATGCCGCTAGAGGTCATGAGCTCACTAAAACTGGTACCATGTGCTATGCTGTTATTGCATGATGCATGCTTCACGGGTGCCACGTTCAGTTACCACCAGTTCTCTGGCTGGAGAAGATGTCGGCGAGTGGAAGAGAAGGTTTTGTGGCGTCACATTTAATAAAAGACTGGGTATCAGCACTTTGACCTATGTTTCTAAGAATGCCCTCTGCTAAAAGCAACAGATTCATGATACAGAAGTTTGTGTGACTATTACCATAATGGTGTTGTGTCAGAGTCATAGTCCTACACTCCTATGTCCCATTTACCTTCTTAAAGAGGAATGATAGCTTTCTCAGTGTTAATGATTTAAGGCTACATGATGTAAGAAAGTGTGGTGTAAAAGCGCACAAAAGGATTAATGTTATTTCACTAATGAAATACTTAAAAACTGAAAATGTTGAGTGGTATGTGAAAGTCACGTCTGTATTAATGATTCCCTGGAGTCTGCTAATGCAGCATGTGAAGATGAATCATCCTGATTTTGATCAATGATGCATTTGAGTATTTCAAACAAGTAAGACACACAATGTCTAAATCCCAATTATATACTTTGTGATCTGTTTTTTGTTCCTTTTCTTTTAGGTTTAGAGAACCATTTTGTAAATGAAAATAGGAATAAAAGTTGTTCACAAAGGAATGTTACTAATTTTATAACATTTCAAATATCTATTGTGGAAGGGGGGGGGGGGCAATTACCGTAGCCTAATGCCTTAGTTGGAGAGAGCACGTTAACAAAATTCTCTCGATCCTTTACTCAAAAAGAACGAAAAAGGTGAATGTTAAATAAAGAATAAACTTAATGGTTTTACCTTTCTTAGTTGACAATTTTTATTTTTAGGAATTTGTTCTAAACTTTAGTAAGTTTAGACATTTTGGAGAACTGAGGTGGGATAAACTGTCACTTTTGTTCCTCTATAGTGGGCGAGCAAGCTTTCCTAACTCCCTTATCAATACTGGTGTATGGCAAAATATAATATTCCTGCTCTTCATGCAATAACAGCGTATAAAATGAAATTTTAAATAACTGTCTTTCTTATTAGCTAACAGATCAATAAAATTCTTTGGGAAATACATTTCGTGGCTCTTTTAAATGTTCTTAAGTGAAATTCAGATTGATTCCTATTATTACTTTTAACTCAGAACATTTATAAACTTCAAGCTTCTGTTTCTCAAAATAACGTAAGTCTACTTAACGCTGTTATTGCATCCAACTCCTCAATTGCTTTTACTCAAATAGTCTCAAATCGGAGGTTGATAAAGAATTAATATGAAATATTTTATTTTAGAGAATACGTACTTTACTGCCTTACAACTAGTATTTCTGCTACGTCGCAGCGCTTCCGTAAGTGTTTTGTTTAACACTGTCATGTGTGTGATGTCTTTGCTCACTGAAGTTTTTTGGTGTCGTTTTATTGATTTTTCACATTCGATGTAATTCGAAGGAAGAAACAAGACAGGGTGAGCAGCGGAATACAACATAATGGAGTCCTGTTTACAGCCAGTAAGTACGTATACATATTTCTTGCTAGTAATGACTGTACAGTAAAACCTTGTTAATTTGAAGTCCTTGGAACTCAAAAATCGGACTTCGAATTACATTATTTCGAATAAACTGCCAATTCGCAATTCAGAAGTACGAACCCTTGCCGCGTTACAAAATATTCTAAGGCCAGTTACTGCATGCAGTTAACCTTCATTCACTGTTTATAACTTTCAAATGCCATGAAAAAAGAAGTATTTCCAAAATGTATCCAAGAAGGTGCATTTGCAGTATTCAAATAATGCACTTGGATATCTCACTGGCAAACATAACCTCACGCAACGATAGAAAGAAAAATAAAAGCACGATTCTATGCTGGCTCCCATGTGCAAATGTATTATTTTTTGGAGATCTGTACTGTTTGCATTTTTAGATGCTTTGTACTGGCATGGAAAGTGCCCGACACCCTTAAAACATCGTGGCTTATCGAACTTACTATGACGAGGGGATAAAGTTTCTCACTTCCATGTGCATTGCAACGCACTACAATAACCCCCGTCTGCCACCCTTGTACGATTCGCCAGCTGGCACTTTCTCCTTTAAAACCATAAGACCGTTTGGGCTCACATTAAAATAAAGCAATGCAGTTTCATCGGCAATGACAATATTATTCGGTTTCTACAAATTTATTATTTGAGCCACGTTTTTTCGTCAACTGTCGGCATCGCCAGTGTTCGTGGATTCTATTTTTCCTCACACTGCCTGTTGCGTGATATTACGGCGTTCCTTAAAAGGTTGAATATAAAAGAATTCACATTTCATTCAACTTAGCAATCATGAGGCGCGCTGTAGACCCACCGAAGTGTCAGTGCGGAAGCCTACCCCTCCACGTTCCGGAACACGCGTTCTATTATGATGCGGATAAATTTCGAGTTGAAATTACTCTTTAACATATTATTGTTTTAAAATGTAAAGGCAGTTTCGAATTAAGTCTGAATTTCGGTAATGGGGCAGACATTTTACTTCGAATTACGAATTATCCGTATTTCAAATTAAACAATTTAAATAACATGCAAAACTGTATCTCTTGTTTCCGGGAACGAGAGCTGCTTCAAATTAGGCCGGATTTTGAATGAACCTATTTCGAATTATGGTGGTTCTTCTGTATTTCTTAAACAACCTCCGATTTGAGACTTTATTTGAGTAAAATTCGTCACAAATTTTAGTGATATTTTGTGGATCACAATAATTCGTATAACCAAACCTCGTTAATTCGAAGTTCTTGTAATACAGAAATCAGACTTCCAATTACGTGATTTTGAATTAACAGCCATCTTTTAATTCAGAAATGTCAACCCTCGCCAGTTTTTGCGGATTCTGCTTTTCCACGTGCTTCCTGCTGCGTGATATTGTGGTGTTCCTTAAAACGCTGAATGCAAAAGGATTAAGATTTCAGGTGATATTTAATTATGAAACACACTATAGGCACACTGAAGTAAGTGAAAGTGTGGAAAGCTACCCCTGCGTGTTCCGAAAGACGTGTTCTATCGTGACACGGAGGAAATTTTGAATTTAAATTACTCTGTAAAATACGGTACTATTTAAAAAAAATCTAAAGTCAGTTTAGAATTAAGTCTGAATTGTTTTCCGTTCAAATGTGACATGGGGACAGTTTTCTTCCATCTACGTTTGCACAAAACATAACTGTACACTCTGAATCAAAAACTAGGTGAGCCAGGAGCGTGTTGGCAACCTTGACACAAAACCCGCACCCCAATTTCTTGCCTCGACATTTTAAAAAAATATGTGGGGATTATTCGCGTAAATACGGTATTATATATTCTAGCAGTTCTTGAATGCCCTTGAATTTCCTAGGTTTGTGGCCCCAATGACATTTGTTCATACAATCGGTAAATTTTTCTGTTGGTTTAGTCGGTACTAAAGCAACTTCAGCTGTGTGCGAGATTGTTACCCTACTGCATGCATGCCATATCTCTCTGCAGAAGCAATTCCTTTGGGGATGAACACCCACAATGTAACTGCCGGTATTGTTTCGTTGCATTATCACTTGCCAGTTATCGTTCAATGCTACACTCCACAATACACGATATGCACTCCAAGTTAGACAGGAGATAACTGGGGAAACTTGTTACAGGTAGACAACCTGGTCATAAATATGGTGTAAGTGATCTCTGATATTGATTAGGAAGTAATGGTTTCCCAGTTATTCTGTGCATGAGGCTTTAAGTTGTAACCCTATTTGTGCTCGTGAAATGGTTTTTTAATATAGGGGTGGGAAAAATGAGAGGTGGGGACAAATACATGGGTAAATACAGGATTTAAGTACAGAATTGCTGGAAATAAGAACTGAAATATTAGATGTCAAAGTTATTTGATAGGGCGTTTTAAAAATAATTATAAAAGTTAAAATTAGGTTCGTAAATTGTGACAATCTCATAGGTAATAAATTTCATATTAATCCATATTGAAAAGCAATATGGTGTAAAACAAAAGCTAAAGGGTTCCACCTATTAAGTACTATTTGTTGTAACCTTCAAAGGTTATATATATTTGTTGGAGCTAGTTTCGGTCTTACCAGTGACCATCGGTCAGAATAGAGTTAAAGCAAGACATGAATATAGATAAAATTTATGAAGCAAGCATGATGAAATTCAATGCAAGACAGCGATTTGAAAAACGCTCATCACAATCACATGTCCCATGCAAGTTCTCAGCTTTCCTCCAGTTTGAAGACTGCACCTCACTGAAGGCCAGGTGGAATGCTAAAATACCAGTACTTAAGGAATCTTCTAGAACTCAGCTCATCAGTAACAAGTGTGAACAGAATGATGTTAATGGGAAAGTGTTGAGATGTTCATTTGTTGAGTACTTCAGAATACTTCCTCTTTAGTAGTTGATCAAGGTATTCTGCTAGTAATACCTATTGGATTACATATACTGCAGCAAATCACATATCCAATGAAATATCTGGCTGGCTACACCACCTACAATTTCTGTCAATACAGGATCAAATAAAATACCTATTATCGTTAAGTTTATGAGCGGAGTGAAATACCATCAGCAGCAGTCGGTTTACTCATTGCTGAGCATCGTCACCTCATTTCTTCACTTCATCAGTAACTGCATCCTTAATGAGATTTTTCCATCCTGAGCGGTCTTCAGCTCTTAAGATGTTGTGAAAGATTAGACCGGTGATCTTCTTTGCATGGTCTGACCATCTACTTGTTCTGTTTCTTGGTCTGGTGCCTTCAATTTTGCCTTGCAAAATGGTCTTTTCTAAGTTGTCCCCTTCTCTCCTCAAAATGTGTCCCAGGATCTGGAGGTAACTTTCACTAATGCAGGAAGATAAAACGTTTTGTGATGCTCAGTTCTTCTATAATGGAGGCATTTGTTCTCTCTGTCCATGGTATACAGAACATTCTCTGCCAGCACCACATCTCAAAGGCATCTTTCTGTCCATGGTATACAGAACATTCTCTGCAAGCACCACATCTCAAAGGCATCTATTCGGTTCTTGTCACTAGCCTTCACAGTGAGTGAAATAAACAGTACATCTAATGTCTGATGTCGAGCCAAACACTGACATGCTAGAGGAAGCAGCCAGGCTATGAAAACTAACAATTGGATAGGGTGACGAGGAGAGGGGGAATAAAGAAGGGATGGGAGGAGATTTCTAAGGTGGGGCTGAAGGATGCAGAAAGAAAGTACTGCTGCTGAGAGCAGAAGTTAGAGATTATAAACGAAATAATTCTTTTATCTCAAACATGGTCGTCTGTTATTTGTAACTCTTGAATATCCTCCTCAATTTCTGTGATCCATTTCATCTTGGTCTTGCTGTTCCATAATTTTTCAATTATTCTTCTGCTAATTCTGGTGTCAGGTGTTCTGAAGAGATGCCCAAAGAATATGTTCTTTCTTAATTGTGCTCAGTACTGGTTCACTTTTCTTATGAACTGTTCTATTTGATGCTAGTCTCCATTGTCCATTAACTTGATCCTGTTTAGTTATGCATGTTCTAATTATTCTTCTTTGTCTTTAGTATTTTGTCTATTTCAGCTGTATTAGTAGTTTTAAAAATAGTTTCACGGGCATAAGTTATTTCTGGCTGTGTGACTGTTTCATAATGTCTTCATTTTGCTGCTATTGATAAGCTTTTTTTATTGTATGTAGTCTTGGTAATATAATTTGCTTTGTTTATTCTGTTTTCACAATCTGGTTTCTCATTAAGATTATAAGTTATGATTTCTCCTAAATACTTACATTTTTCAATGATTTAGATTTCTTGCCCATCAATAATTTTATTTACCAATGAGGGATGCATAAACATGGTCTGTTTTTTGAAGGATATCATAAGAACTATCTTTTGGTGCTATTTCCTGTAGAGATTTAATTTTGTCTAGTTCCCTGAATATTGTTGGACAATAGAGCAAGGTTGTCAGTAAATCCTAAACAATTGAAACTTAAATTTTGTTTGGAGCTTCCAACTTTTTGTTCCTTCGGTTGACCTTTGTACAATTTCCTTATTATAAAATGTAATGCACAATTAAATAGTAATGGTGATAGACAGTCCCCGTGTCTTAAACCCATTTTCATCAAAAATGGTTCAGAAACCTCTCCTCTAAACTCTACTTTTGATACGGTATTAGTTAGTTCTATCAGTGTAATTTAGGATGAAGACCAAAAATCCATCAAATTTTTAACAGATCTATGAATACATTCTTAGTCAACAAATGTTATTACTATAGGCTTGTTTTGTTTTCTGTAGTGTGCCATTATTCATTTTAGAGTGATCTGTTCAGCACAACTCCAGGATCTAAAGCATCCTTTGTATTCTAGTTCATCTTTAATCCTTCCATAAAGGATGGAAAAATCTGGTATGTGCAGTCAGACACACAATCCTCTAATTATCCAATTATCTAATTACTCTACCTCCTTTTTTATGAAGAGGGTGTATTAAGGCTGTTGTCCAATATTCTGGAAAATGTTCAGTGATCCAGATTTTTGTTAAAGCCATGTGTAAGAAAATCCAAACCGTATTACTAGAATATTTCCACATCTCTACAAAAACCCGGTTGCACCGAGCTTGATAGCTGCAATCACTTAAGTGCGGTCAGTGTACAGTATTCGGAAGATAGTGGGTTCGAGCCCCACTGTCGGCAGCCCTGAAGATGATTTTCCATGGTTTCCCACTTTTGCATCAAGCAAATGCTGGGCTGTACCATAAATAAGGCCACGGCTGCTTCCTTCCCACTTCTAGCCCTTTCCTGTCCCATCGTCGTCGCAAGACCTATCTGTATTGGTGTGACGTAAAGCAACTCGCAAAAATGCAAAAACCCGGTCTCTCTGCAAGCCTTATAGTTTAAAAGTTCTTTTAGTGCTTTTCTAAATCTGGAAATATTGGTGGGTCTGTTATTAAATTTGGTTTTTATTGGAGTATTTGCACTAATTTTTAATAGTTACTTAGTTTTTACGCAGTTCAAATGCTTACTGAATGTTTTTGCCATAATCTCGGCATTTTTCGCTACTGCTATGAGCCATTTTTCCATTTTCATCTTTCAGCATTAATGTAAGAGCATATTTCTGTACTTGTCTTCCAAACATTTTATAATAGTCTCTAGAATTGGTGTTATAATTCAATGGAGTTTACTATGTTATGAAATTCTCTCTTAAAATTTTGTAATATTTTGCAAGGATTTCTGCCCGATATTTTTTGGCAATAGAATTTTCTTCTGATTCTTGGGCTTTAAACTTGCCCCATGCCTGATGTCTTTCTTTATAAATTTCATCACGTTGTTGTCTATCAGGCATGTTTTTTATAATGGTTCAATGGAGCTAAATTTTCAGCTTGTTTTTTGAGAACTGGGATCATTTCTTCAAGGTCATCTGCCAGGTTTATTGTTTGCATGCCTTCCTTATTTCATTTTTTTTTTAAAACTAATGTGTTAATATTATTCTTTAGTGGTGTGAATTTAAGTTTAATTTTGACAATGTAGTGATCAGATCCAGTATCTATTCCTCTTAATATTTTTACATTATAAATTTCCTTATGGAAAAATTTATCCGTACAAACATGGTCTAGCTGCCATTCCCCTTTCCTCCAATCAAGATGCTTCCAAGTTTTAAGCGTCTTAGGTTTCCTTTAAAAAAATGTTGATTTATAGAGAGTCTTTATTTATGCTTGGCAAGGACTTTCTCGCTCAAACTTGGTTGCCGGTGACGGTTCAGTTGCCGGCTACCACGCGTGCGTATGTACAGCAGAATACGGTGCTCAAAATCGTTGTTCATGCGTTTTATTCACCATGTTTACCATTTATGCTCAAAATCATTATCGTGCATTTTACTCGCCATTTTTACAGTCTATGCTGAAAATGTTCCCCATGCGCTCCCGAACATAATCGGCATCTCCTAACGAATGTGTGTTTATGTGCTGGTTGGTAGTGTAGTGTGTTGTGTGACTATGAAGAGGCAAGTGTTGGAACAGGCACAAACACCCAGTCCCCGAGCCAGAAGAATTAATCAGAAGTGATTAAAATCTCTGATCCGGCCGGGAATGGAACCCGGGACCCTGTGAACTGAAGGCCAGTACGCTGGCCATTCAGTCAACAAGTCAGACAGGCATGGTCATTTATTATTGCATAAGTTGTGTTTGTTTAAAGCAGAGAGTTGAAACTACTGGTGATATTGCTTGAAAATCACAGAATCCATTTTTAAATTCACAATAAATCCTGTCAAAATTTGGGGCATTGATTCTTAACTCCTCGGTCAGGTATCCCATTATAAAGTCTATAACATTGCGATTCAAAAGGTTCTTCCATCGTGTTTCTCATTTTTTTGGAGGCCCACTATTAAAATTTTTTGTTTATTCTAATTCATCTGTAAAAGTTTTCATGTTTTAGATAGAATTATGTGTTGCATTGTAGTTAATTTGTTGATGTTTAATCCTCATAAGTTTAGTCGGTTGCAAATGCTCGGACTCATTGCTGTCTCTGTTCGCTACCCACCAAATCCGAAGTAGCCTTCTCCTGAAGCCTGATTGGAAGGGACGGTGGCATTATTTTTGTAAGAGACTTCGCCATATTGACTATCAAAAGTAATGAATCTTAAGTCGAGCAAGCTCCAATTTATAACTATTGTTGTTAGGTTATTGTATGTTTGACCTGCGAGAGCTATTTTATTTTGCTACAGTATGCCGGCAAGCCACTACCTGGGACGCACCACGTCAGAGTATCACCTCTCCGCCTGCTACAACACCGTAGTAGGTTCTTGGCTGACATAACTAAAGATAGGAATTAAAAGATCAAATAAAACATTTGGTTTCTTTGAAATTTCATTTAGATTGAAGTTAAGATTTAAAAACTTTGAGATGGATAAAACAATTTTCAATAATATTGAGCAGGGGGCCTTTTTCTAGAACTTGAGAATTTTCATGTCTTGGTCGATATTAGTGAACTTATGGTTAGTATCGCCCATCTGCTGTCCCATGACTGAAAAACTGTTACATATCAGTGCGTTGACATGCTCTAAGTATGTTGTATGAAAGCTTCAACCTGTTTGACATAAGATGTCACAATTATTGCAGTTGAGTCTGTAAACACCTGACATCGTGAACTTGTTGCTATGATTAATAGAATTGGTATATTGTAAAATATGTTTGTTAAAAGTTTTGAAGGCTGTTTTGATGTCATGCTTTTTAAATATGTTTGTGATTTGGTAGACTTGTTTATTACTAAATGTGAAAGTAGATGAAAAATTGTTGTTTTTCTTTTCTTAATGTGGTTGAAGGTTGATTATGTTAATGATTTTCTCTATAAAGGAGCTGTTGTAGTCGGTAAATTTATACTGTGAATGGTGCCTAATTTTTTAAAAGTTCTTTTTTAGACAGTGGGATGCTAAAAGCACGGTGCTCTGTACTATGGTATGCTGCACATTAATGGGCATGTGGGTGCATGGAATCTTGATGGATTGTATTAGCAGTTTGCATTGGTTTTTTTTTAAATATTGTAGCTCAATGAACCAGGTTGACTGATCGTTAGATCTAAATAAGTTTATCGTTCTCTGATTCTAGTGTAAACTTTAATATGTGAATCAATGCAATTAAGGTTGGATAGTGGTGATGGTGCTGGTTGCACTTTCGTTCATGATAAAGTGTGTCCTCATATCTTGTCCAAAAAATATTACTACAGATGTTATTAATTTTGGTGTATTCTAAATGATCCAGATAGATTTCAGTTAGGATGCCTGATGCCAGCAATACCATAGCTAACCCATCTTGCAGATAAATGGTATTGTCTAATGTTCAAAATCAGGTAGAATTTTTAAAATTGAGGTGAAATCCTGAATTTCTAGTAGGCTCAGGCCACTGTGTTTAATTTGTTGTGAATAATGGAACAAACTTTTGAAATCGGGATGCTTGGGTACATGTTAACAATATTGAAGTAATGGAGAGAATCGTTCGGTTGAATAGTAAAATGATTTAATTTTTTAACCAATACCTGCCAACTTTCCCGATTTAGGTGAGACACTCCAGATTTTAGACAGCTTTTCCCGCCTCCTGATTATTCTATTTCTCCCGATTTTAGCGTTTTTTTTTTTTTTTTTTTTTTTTTTTTTTTTTTTTTTAACTTCAAATATTTTTCAAATCCTGCCATTTCAGTTTTTTTTTACGCCAGTGGCAGCTCATTGTCCGCTTTCAAACTAAATATCTAAGTTTATTAATGCGAGAAATGTGAGCGAATGTGCGATGTTTATTGAAACCTGTATATCGCGACGCGTATATCGGTCGTCAATCTCTCGTTCTCGCGTGCCATGTTCGTGTTCGTTCACATCGGTCTAGTCGATTCTAGAGACTAGTCGCTAGATATGGAGTCTTTAGTAATTTAGCAACAGAATTTCAATGATAACGACTAGTGACTTTTCTTGAGATTTTCGAGACAATTTTAATTTATCTCAATATAAATAAAATAAGTGTCTGTACACTGCTCAGAATTTAAAAAGAATGATATGTCTGTACCAGTCGTGACCACATTAACAAGGATAAATGCAAGTTTTCATTTTCCGTAATGTCCGTCTAGCTGGTTGTATGTATGTATGTACGTACGTACGCGCATCATGAGAAAACAGCTGAAGAGAATTTAATGAAAATCGGTATATACAGTCGGGTAATGAGTCACTACAATCTAGGCCATAAATAATTGTTCACGCTGAGTGAATTGGTAGTTTAGGGGAAGGCCTAAAATTAATTCTTGCATATTTATTGACCCTATCGATAAATACTAGATAATTAAAGTTATGTTATTGAATTTCCTATTGTGTCTGACCCATTTGCTGAGTGGTAATCATTGGGGTCTTCGGTTCAGAGGGTCCCGGTTCGATTCCCGGCTGGGTTGAGGATTTTAATCGCTTCTGAATTCGTCTGGCCCGGGTGTTTGTGTTTGTCCCAACACTTTTCCTCTTCATATTCACACAACATACTACACTACCACCACCACCACCACCACAGAAAGATGCAATAGTGAATACATCCCTCCACATACGGTTAGCGTCAGGAAGGACATCCGGTCGTAAAACAGTGCCAAATCCACATTCGCGACACAGTTCGCACACGCGACCCCACAGGTGTGGGAAAAGTGGTAGGAGAAGATTATTGAATTTCTCATCATTCATGTCTTACACCTTTTTATCGTACTGGCTATGATAAGAGATATTAATGAATTTGGATTTTTGTTGTGACGTCCATATCAGCGCCGAGGTACGAGGAAATGGTTGAACAGAATTTAATGAAAACTGGTATGTAAAGTCAGGGAATAAGGAACTACAGTCTACGCTATGAATAATTTTATTTACCCTGTTCAAAATGGCAGTTAAGGTGCCAAAATTTATTTTTTAATTACCTGTCTAATTGGTCACGTCGAAGTACTACATAACAAAAGTTATAGAGTACAAATTCTGATTATTTGTCTCATTGTTTTACTGTACTGACTGTAATAATATTGTGAAGATGATTATAAGAATGAGAAAAAAGTCATGAAGGAACGATCGCTTGAATTACACTGAAGGGAGTCATAAAAGAAAGAACTTGCTTTACATTAGATGCTCTAATATCACAGAGTCGGAAGAAAACTAAATGTGAAGGCCTGCAATATAGACAGCTCATGAAATTGATCAAAATAACATTACATTGACCATTGTTGTGATGTGCTTTGTGTATTCTGCTGCCATTTATCTGCTGCGTGCCTAGTATAACAGCCCTCCTGAATATTGGCGGGAAATAGCTTGGGAGTTAGATCTTTCTCCTTTAGCATACCATTCCTCTGGTTCATACATTTTCTGATACTGCCTGTACGTAACCTACTGGATCATCATTGTTCCAGCTATTCGATCCCTACTCTAAGGCAGTGATTGGAATGAGCAGTGTGCACACTTACATGGAATTGCCACAAACCTACTATGCTGGCGTAGCAGGGGGATAGGCGATACTCCCAGGTGGCGCGTTGCAGGTGGCAGATAGGTGTCCTAACCAGCTTGCCAGCGGACTTGAGCGAAATAAAATAGCTCTCGCGGACTAAGCACACAACCCCCTGTGGGTAGGGGACACAGGCGAAGAATACACCCACGGGAAGGTGCGACATAGAAATATTTGTATTAGAACCATGAGACTACTTATTAGTATCACCAGGCAGGGAACACCATGGGTCGCTTTTACTTGCACGTAGTATCACTGTTAGGTACACAATAGGTTTGTGATTAGTAGAGACATTGTGTGAATCAGGGTGAGTTTTAGAGTATCTGTGATTAGTACCACTCCATGAGCAACACCATGGGTCTGCCTTGCCTATGATTAGTACCCACTATGTGAGGAAAACCACTGAATAGTACGAGTCCCTGTGATTAGTACACCTATGTGAGGAGCGCCAAAGGTTTGCGTTATCTGTAAATGGCGCCACAATGTGAGAAACACCATAGGTCTGTTACATGTGCGTATTACATTACCTGTGAGTAGTACCGTAATGTGTGAAATACCGCGAGTCTATGCTACTTTTGATTAGTACCACTACATGACAAATACCGTGGTTCTATTTTCCTAGCGATAAATACCATTATGAGAGGCTGATGACCTTGATTTTGGACCCCTTTAGACTACAACAATCATAGATTCAGGATTGTGCTGTAGAAGCAGTCCTTTGGTCGGTAATAGTATTGATTATCGCTAGTTTCTGGGAATGCGGGGCATTGCAGGTCGGATCCACTGATTGTTATAAATTTATTTATATCCATTCATCATCACATTTTGAATTCTGGTCAGTGGATGATTTTGGAATTTTAAATTATTACATTTCGTCTCGGTTTGTAATATTAGGGGCCAATGACAGAGATGTCATGTCCCTTTAAACAACAAGCATCTTCTTAAATGGAATAATGACACAGGAGTGTTTGCGGCTGTCTGTGGCCTGGTCATTCTAGCTCTGGAACTTTGAACTGTTAAGGCTGGTCTCCACTGCTTGACATTTAACACCAACATGTTAAATTTAACATGTTATAATAGACATGTATATTGTGATTGTGCCTTCCAATTGACTGTGCATGGTAACTCAGAATGTTGAGGGTAACACTTTTAACATGTTGGCTTGTTTTCTGCTCCAAGTGGAAAACATGTCAAGTCAATTCGTTGTTCGTGAGATGTTGGCACAGCTTTGGCAACTTCCTTGCCATTTCCATGTCAACAGATAACCAAACGACGTAAACGATGTGCTTCTCGTGAAGTAGGATTATAGTAACAACACTCTAACACTCATTCTCTTTGTTATAAACTACAAATACAGTACCGGTACATGCACGTGTGTCGTTCTGTCTGCACTATACCAAAATTTATAGTCAGAAATGGAGTGGAGCAAGACAACTTTGGACTTAATTAATGATAATAGAAAGGTCTTGTTAGTGGCATGTCCTATCAAAGGAATACAGAGATAAAGCAAAGAAAGCTGACAGTTTTCAGGAATTGTAAATAATTTATAATTGTTCCTACGAGTGCATTGATAAAAAAACCTAGCGTCCCTCCGCTCCCAGTACAGTCGAGTATTGCAAAAAAATCAGAAGTCGGGTGCGGGAGCGGACGAAATTTATACTTCAAAGTGGTTTGCTTTTGAAGCAATGAACAGGATGAGGGGAAGAAATGTGTCTAATAAAACAGCATTTCTAAGTCGTAACAAGGAGCAACAGTGACAATAACAAAGGGCCAAATTCTCTTCATCTGAGTCCATCGTCCTTATTTGAAAATACTACACACCACCTAAATATGCTACTGCAAATTGATGGGATGAACTACTTGGGCCTATATATAAACAAAGAAAGTAAAGTTTAACATGTTTTTTTAAGTGTGGATACAATGTTGAATGAAACAGTATTTAACATTGAACGTGTTGATGGTGTCACCAGTTAACATTTAACATGTTGTTAAATGTTAATCAGTGGAGACCGGCCTTTAGATCGACACTGCATAACTTTTCTTTAAAAGTGAGACATACATAATCATTATAGACTGTTATGCCTTTCAGCGTTCAGTCTGCAAGCCTCTGAGAATTTACTAAATGTCGCCACAATCCTCGATTTGCAACTAGTGTTGTGGCCTCATTTAGTTCTATACCTCTTATCTTTAAATCGTAAGAAACCGAGTCTAACCATCGTCGTCTTGGCCTCCCTCTACTTCTCTTACCCTCCATAACAGTCCATTATTCTCCTAGGTAACCTATCCTCCTCCATTTGTCTCATGACCCCACCACCAAAGCCGGTTTATGCGTACAGCTTCATCCATCAAGTTCATTCCTAAATTAGCCTTTATCTCATTCCGAGTACTCTCCTGCCATTGTTCCCACCTGTTTGTACCGGCAATCATTCTCGCTACTTTCATGTCTGTTACTTCTAACTTATGAATAAGATATCCCGAGTCAACCCAGCTTTCGCTCCTGTAAAGCAAAGTCGGTCTGAAAGCAGACCGATGTAAAGATGGTTTCGTCTGGGAGCTGACTCCCTTCTTACAGAATACTGCTGATCGCAACTGCGATCTCACTGCATTAGCTTTACTACACCTTGATTCAATCTCTTACTATATTACCATCCTGGGAGAACACAGAACCTAAATACTTGAAATTATCGACCTGTTCTAGCTTTGTATCACCAATTTGACATTCGATTCTGTTGAATTTCTTACCTACTGACATCAGTTTAGTCTTCGAGAGGCTAATTTTCATACCATACTCATTGCACCTATTTTCAAGTTCCAAGATATTAGACTGCAGGCTTTCGGCACAGTCTGCCATTAAGACCAAGTCGTCAGCATAGGCCAAACTGCTTACTACATTTCCACCTAACTGAATCCCTCCCTGCCATTTTATACCTTTCAGCAGATGATCCATGTAAACTACAAACAGCAAAGGTGAAAGATTACAGCCTTGTCTAACTCCTGTAAGTACTCTGAACCAAGAACTCATTCTACCATCAATTCTCACTGAAGCCCAATTCTCAACATAAATGCCTTTGATTTTAATAATCTACCTTTAATTCCATAGTCCCCCAGTATGGCAAACATCTTTTCCCTCGGTACCCTGTCATATGCTTTCTCTAGATCTACTACGAAACAAACACAACTGCCTATTCCTCTCGTAGCATTTTTCAATTACCTGGCGCATACTGTAAATCTGATCCTGACAGCCTCTCTGTGGTCTGAAACCACACTGGTTTTCATCCAACTTCCTCTCAACGACTGATCGCACCCTCCCTTCCAGGATGCCAGTGAATACTTTGCCTGGTATACTAATCAATGAGATACCTCGATAGTTGTTGCAATCCTTCCTGTTCCCTTGCTTATAGATAGTTGCAATTACTGCTTTTGTCCAATCTTAAGGTACCTTACCAACACTCCACGCTAATTTTACTACTCTATGAAGCCATTTCATCCCTGCCTTCCCACTGTACTTCACCATTTCAGGTCTAATTTCATCTATTCCTGCTGCCTTTAGACAATGGAGTTTATTTACTATCCTTTCCAATTCCTCAAGCATAATTTCACCAACATCCTTTTCCTCCTCCCCATGACCTTGGCTGTTTGCATCACCATCATGATGATTTCCTTTTACATTGAGAAGATGTACAAAATATTCCCTCCACCTCTCCAGTGATTCCCTGGGATCTATTATGAGTTCACCTGAATTACTCAAAACGCTGTTCATTTCCTTTTTCCCTCCCTTCCTAAGATTCTTTATTACTGTCCAGAAAGACTTCCCTGCTGCTTGACCTAGCTTTTCCAGGTTATTACCAAAATCTTCCCATGACTTCTTTTTGGATTCAACAACTATTTGTTTCGCTCTGTTTCTTTCATCTACATACCAATCCCTGTCTGCCTTGGCCCTTGTTTGGAGCTATTTCTGATAAGCCTTCTTTTTAAAAGTGAGAAAATGTGCTTTTTTTCATTTTATAGAATTTCATATGACGGCATTACTTTTAATCCTGACAGTCATACGAAGGTCATTGTAATGACCTATGTTGACTTCAGTTGCAAAAACTACAAGGACAGTCTTTCTGAGAATTGCGTAGCGAAGCACGTGTAGAACGGCTAGATATTTGATACAAATAGCATTGCACTTCGCATAATCGCACGGGTGCTTCATCCAATATATTATCTATGCATTTGCTAAGTAATGGCATTTAAGTGCATGACCGATTCACACGTGTGGAGCATGAGTTCATACTATTTTTGGAAGGCGTATCGGAGACCGATCATTTCACTCGCATACTTTCTGTGAGGTAATAGAGATCAGTAATTTTTAACCTTGTAGCCTTGTTATTGCAGCAGTCCGGTTTTGCGACAAGTGTTATAAATATATCATAGTACTGTATTGTGCAAGACGTAGAATAAGCAGTTTTGACCAATTGTATTTCCTGATTTTTCCTGATTTTAATATCAAGATATCCCTGATGTTTGGTTTCGTAAAGTTGGCAGGTATGCATTAAGCTGCGTTTACACTAGCGAAACTCCCTCGCAAGTCGCTCAGGCGAAACTTGCTCACTTCGAATGAAATTTCGCACTACCCATAACAGCGCACAATTCAGAACGAAAATAGCGCGAGTGGGGCGAGCCACCTTCAAGCCTGGAAGATTCAGTTCTCGTTTTGCAGCCAACATGGAAACTTGTTTTGTCTCTTGAGCCGCTGCAGCCGCGTTTTAAATCATACCAATGCCATTTTTGTTCAATAAATGGAAGAAGATAAATTGGCGCCCTTGACGATGGAGCAAAGAATTATTCCTTAACAGTAATAATGGCGTATGGCCTCCGAAGAGGCCTGGTGCAGGTCTTCTAGTAGACGGCACATTAGGAGACCTACATGTCTGTGAGAATGAGGGCCCTACCTTGGATGATTTCTAATGTTGAATATGCCACACACCCAGCCCCCGAGCAATTGGAATTAAGGTTAAAATCCCGACCCGGCTGGGAATCAAACCCGGGACCCTCTGAACCGAAGGCCAGTACGCTGACCATTCAGGCAACGAGTCGGGCTAATTATTACTTGGAAGGAGCCAATATGGAAACAGCCTTATGAGAGGAATGGTACAGGAACCCAATGATGATACAATTAAGAACTTCCTCCGCATGAGTACACAAGATTTTGAACATCTCGTTTCAATGATCAGTCAAAAAGTTGGGGGGAAAAGAAGACGCAACATTCAGAGAAGCAGTAAGTGAGAGAAAGGTTGGCGGTCACACTGTTTCTTAGCAACTGGTGATTCATACACAAGTTTGCAGTATTTATAGAAATAAGAAAGTTTAGTTGAACTAATTTCCTTCCACGCATCTTCTCTTTTATTGCAATTGAAATAGTTTTTGTTTTTCCGATTCCACATAAAAACATAAAATCTCAATTTTTGTAGTGCTCGATGAGCTACAAGCACTGTTCTTGATTCATCCCTCGCAACTATGGGAACCACGTTTACACTGAGTGAAATTTGATGAGCGAAACAGTTTGATGTGCGGGCAAAAACTGACTGAGCTCCGGCTTGCAGCGAGGGTCCTCACTCCCCAAATATTCAGGGTTGGGGGAGAGTCTGTAAACGCAAATTGTTTTTAATGGAATTCCAGATAAAGAACGGTTAATTTCTTTTGAAGAAATGTTGGATGAACTGAAATTGAAGGGTTGGGTCTATGATTAATGATGGGTCGGATAGGAACAACAGTTTCATTTATTTCGGGAAGTGCTTTTTGCATTTGGCTGCTCACTAAATGCCACTCTTATACAGTAGGAGCTCTTAGACTATCTTCCTCCCACACCAACGCTATACATCAGCTTTAGTTATGCCGTAGTTTCTTGTGGCTGCACAATTATTCATTTCCACATGTTCAGTAACCATTAACTTGGCATAATAATATTGAGGAGAACCCATTCAATTATTTGCCGGCTCGTCTCCGTAAGACCTATCTGTAATACCAATATAATGGTCCGTTATTGGACATTATAAATTATCCAGCTAACTCATTCTTGGTTGCCTGCGTTTCGCCCTCGTGTGCTAAGTTAGGCTCGTCAGTTGGGGCTTAGCACACCACCCAAGACGCAAGGCTAGTGCATACCGTGGAGGCCACTGCATAGGCTATTTGAAGCCACCAGCAGTGCCAATGCACTATGAGAGCTATGTCTCAATTTCCAAAAATAGATGCCTGCCTGGCCATCAAATGATGTAGATGTTGATTCCCATAGGGAACCTAAAATATTTGTCCTGAATGAGTAAATTTATAATACCAATATAATGGTCCGTTATTGGACATTATAAATTATCCAGCTAACTCATTCTTGGTTGCCTGCGTTTCGCCCTCGTGTGCTAAGTTAGGCTCGTCAGTTGGGGCTTAGCACACCACCCAAGACGCAAGGCTAGTGCATACCGTGGAGGCCACTGCATAGGCTATTTGAAGCCACCAGCAGTGCCAATGCACTATGAGAGCTATGTCTCAATTTCCAAAAATAGATGCCTGCCTGGCCATCAAATGATGTAGATGTTGATTCCCATAGGGAACCTAAAATATTTGTCCTGAATGAGTAAATTTATAATACCAATATAATGGTCCGTTATTGGACATTATAAATTATCCAGCTAACTCATTCTTGGTTGCCTGCGTTTCGCCCTCGTGTGCTAAGTTAGGCTCGTCAGTTGGGGCTTAGCACACCACCCAAGACGCAAGGCTAGTGCATACCGTGGAGGCCACTGCATAGGCTATTTGAAGCCACCAGCAGTGCCAATGCACTATGAGAGCTATGTCTCAATTTCCAAAAATAGATGCCTGCCTGGCCATCAAATGATGTAGATGTTGATTCCCATAGGGAACCTAAAATATTTGTCCTGAATGAGTAAATTTATAATACCAATATAATGGTCCGTTATTGGACATTATAAATTATCCAGCTAACTCATTCTTGGTTGCCTGCGTTTCGCCCTCGTGTGCTAAGTTAGGCTCGTCAGTTGGGGCTTAGCACACCACCCAAGACGCAAGGCTAGTGCATACCGTGGAGGCCACTGCATAGGCTATTTGAAGCCACCAGCAGTGCCAATGCACTATGACGGACCATTATATTGGTATTATAAATTTACTCATTCAGGACAAATATTTTAGGTTCCCTATGGGAATCAACATCTACATCATTTGATGGCCAGGCAGGCATCTATTTTTGGAAATTGAGACATAGCTCTCATAGTGCATTGGCACTGCTGGTGGCTTCAAATAGCCTATGCAGTGGCCTCCACGGTATGCACTAGCCTTGCGTCTTGGGTGGTGTGCTAAGCCCCAACTGACGAGCCTAACTTAGCACACGAGGGCGAAACGCAGGCAACCAAGAATGAGTTAGCTGGATAATTTATAATGTCCAATAACGGACCATTATATTGGTATTATAAATTTACTCATTCAGGACAAATATTTTAGGTTCCCTATGGGAATCAACATCTACATCAGACCTATCTGTGTCGGTGCGATGTAAAGCAAAAAAAAAAAATTGCCGGCAATACTTGTTCCACATGTCCCTACACTACGGTCGACTGCCATGGCTAGCGATTTATAATAAAGATGTAGATGTTGAAGGTGTGTGTGTGTGTGTGTGTGTGTGTGTGTGTGTGTGTGTGTGTGTGTGTGTAAAGCAGCGTGGTTACTGTAGTAGCTGCCATTAGTCTTCATTACTGCTAGGTCACAAATACGAGAAGACACTTGATTTTTCGCATGAAATTCTCAGGAAAAGTCTTTTTGGATTCGGAGGAATACGGTAGTTCCATGGCAAGCTGTTGATGGCAGAGGAAGCAAGACCTGCACAACCACGTAGTTACATGTGAACTGCTGTGGAGCGACAGGCCTGTAATCCTTTCCAAGTACATGACCTGTGATTGTTAATTCTTTTATAATCCTTTATATTGGAAAAAATGGTGAGTTGGCTGCATGGTTCAGGCCATGTTACTGAGATTGCATTTCGGTGATGGTTGGTTCAAATTCCACCTTCAGCTGCCCTGAAGATAGTTTTCATGATGATAAGTGCTAAAGGCTATAATTTATCTTTATTTTCAGTAGATTTTTTAATTATATATAGTAATTCATGATTGAACTGTACATTAGAAAGAAAACGGATACACACAGCTCAGGATTATTTATAAAAATGCTGCGGTTATTGTAATGAAACTCCTGCAGAGGAGGAGGAGTAGTAGTAATAGAAGTATCCAACTTTTATGGATATTACTGTGCATGTTGATAACTTTCATCCTTTTCGTTAGATTCTAATTTTTTTAAATGTTTTTTCTCCACAAGAACTCCGTCCTGACGAAATCTACGCTGTTGAAATTGTTGGTGGATCGAGCCGCATTCCAGCTATTAAGAATCTTATTGAATCTGTATTTGGAAAACATCCCAGCACTACATTAAATCAAGATGAGGCTGTTGCACGTGGATGCGCATTGCAATGCGCTATGTTATCTCCAGCGATCAGAGTGCGAGAATTCAATGTGACGGATGTACAGAATTATGCCATCAACTTAGAATGGGAAGATGAACTAGGTGGAGGGTAAGTTGATTGCTTACTTTCATTTCATGATTATGTGTAAATTTTTATGAAATCAGCTTTGTCAAGTAAGTGCTTGATTCTTTTCTCTCAGTTTTATGCAAATTTACTTGTTACTGTCCAAATCTCACTGAAGTTTTCTCAGGTTGAACATTTCGTTTCACATGTATTTCACCCTATAGCTAGGATGAATGGCTGAGGCAGTAGAGCTCAAGTTTGCAGATTTGATTGCGCCTCAGCCCGGTGGTATTTGAAGGTGCTCAAATGTGTTGGCATTATCTGTAGATTTAGGCACGTAAAAGCACTCACGCGGGACAAAAGTCCTGCACCTTGGCGTCGCTCAAAACTCTAAAAATTAGACGTGAAGTCAGTAACATCATTCACTTTGTCCTGTTCCCTATTTACATCTACTTTATGCTACACCATGCCATTTGAATGGGCTCTGAAATCGGGCTTGAGAAATTGTTGAACTCATCATTCTATCCGTTTAAGCAACATATTGTATAGTACTCTGCACGTAAGGCTATACACTAAAAAGCAAATATTGCCACCCTATTTTCTTTTTTTGAATGGCTCATCACTGCTGCAAAGATAAACTAGTCGCCTACTGTTACATAATTTTTCTTTGGAGCGCTCGAGTAGGTTATATAAAGCTGTAGATGCAGATACTGGAAGAGTACTATTACCATTACAAGCTGATGAAACATCGTGAAGCAATATAGATGCAAATTGAAGTAGTAATTAAATCATTCCAAAATGGCTTACAGTTAGGGAGAAAGTCTTCTAATCCTCTTTTCAGGTTATGCTTACGAAATTATACAATATCTTCTAGAAACTTGTAACCCCTACAGACTTGCAGTTACCACTATGAGAAAATTCAGATAGCATAAATACAAAGCATCTGAGAAAAAAAATAGTTTCTGCTGTAGACTGAGAAAAAATTAATTCATCTTTTCAGAAAAATGTAATACTAGAAAAAATACTTACGACTGTCCTACTTTGGGTCACACATGCAATTAATTTTGAAAGAAAACATACTGGTAATTGTTCAAAGCTCTATTTGATCTGATCAGTTTATCAAAAAATATCTCTTGACAAAAGTTGGTTATTTCCTGATGAAAATATACTATATTGCTTCATTAAATGGGCAGGTATTGTAATGAGACAAACTGTTATTATATGAATGACTTTCTGGGGAGGAAGACAAAGTTGATTGGTCTGTTCAAGATATTTTTGCATAACATAGAAAATTCTTTATTCTTTTTCCATAAATACACAATTTTTTAAAGCTATTATTATTCAGATCGATCTGATTTCACTTGAAATTAGTCTTAAATCCAAAGGCAACTTGCTTGCTTGCTTGCTTGCTTGCTTGCTTGCTTACTTATTTGCTTCCTTGCTTGCTTTGCTTGCCTTTCTTATTTACTTTGTTACTTACATGCCTGCTTGATTTAAATAACTTCCTCCGCTCTAGTTTCTGATTCATGTGGGGAAAATGTTCTACTGGTAAAATAGAATGTTTTTCGTCACCAAACTCGGCATTTCTGCTTAGACAAGTTGGAAGTCTCTTCTCACATCTGGTGTTCTCGCTCTTCTCCTTCTGAGGTGCATACATGGAATCATGACTCTCCTCTCATGTAATTTCCTACATCCAGGAGGTCCTCTGGGGTGAGCCAAGGCTTGTTTTTCCGTGAACCATTGCACTTCTTAATGTTACAATAATACTTACATATAATTTTACAAAGTTTTTCGTCTACTCAAACTTTGTAAAATTGTATGTAATCTTTATTCAATACGGAACCAATTATGAAATTCATAACCTCGAACAGTAATTCTTACTATGAATGTAGCTTAGATTTTAATTTCTCTGGTCCCTGAAAATTTTCTTAGTACACTGTATAAGGACTCAATACCAATCGTGCAATGATGTTGAATGCGACCTCCTCCCAGTAGTGAATAGTCCATTTATTCAGCCATGAGCTTATTGTACATCTGTATGTCTTCAGGTTTGTATGTGGTTAGTCTTCCCCTTTCAATGGTTACTTCCATATCCCTGCATACCAGGTGCCCTTGGAGATTTCTCTCAGTAGGTTTTCTTAAGTTTGACTAAGGAAAAACTGCTCTCTCTCTCTCTCTCTCTCTCTCTCGTCCATGATGTCCTAACCCAGAGGTGGGCACAATTTGGCTCAATGAGCAGTGCTCCAGCTCAGGCAGGAAAACAAGCGGATTATGCGCTCTGATGGAAGTTAACCTTGTAGCTGCTTGTACAGCTTGCAGTTACAATTGGAGAAAAGCTGCTTATCGAAACAGATTTAGATTTTTTTATGTGTAATGTCTTGGGCTATTCAGTGCGTTAGATAATGGTGCTAATACATACGTTTAATTATATTCCTTTCATTAGGTTATGCCAGGGCCTCTCAAACACCCAAAATCTCACGCGTGCAAACAGCGGCGCAGAGGTCCTGTGCAGAGTGCATCGGTTCCACTCGGCTCGGACCAACACTTCGTCTCTGGGCTACTTGGCTAAGCTTGACTCAACTCTGCTCGGATTTGAAGTGGTACGGAGCAAGTGAGGAAGAGGGAGACGGGGAGCGAGGGAGACAGGCGTGGGGAAAGAGAGAGACAGCGCTATTGTTCCAAATTGAGGAGTGAGGGTCTGCACTCTGGACAACCAAGTGAAGTAGTCTTTTGCACTGTTCACAGTGCATGCACCAGGCACATGCACCCTGAGAGGCCCTGGGTTATGCTTAGGAAAAAAAATGTATTACTTTGGCATCTCATAACTAAATACTCCTTGGACTGCTATGGTCCTCAAAATACAATAAGCCAACGTGAAGACTTGTTTAGAACACAGCATAAACAATGGACGAAACACTAGTTCTTGGTTAACTCTCTTGGTGCCAGGCGGTAGTGCGAGCACTCGCCCTTTAAATTGCCAGAGCCGATCTGGTCGGCCTTTAACAATCCAGTCGGAAGTTGCCAGAGCCGATTACATCGGCCGGCATAAAATTCTGTGATATACATAATTCAGGCAACCTATAGTGACGTGCATACTTTTGTTACAACCTGTAGTAAAGGGGCTACACGTTATTGTGTGCCTGACCTTGCTTTGGCAGTTCTAAGAGGATGTTTTACCTTTCACAAGAGTCGTTTCCTGTGTTTACAAATACCGCTAATCGGTCAGTAAGAGACTGCTCCTTGCAGTGAGTGGATTTGTGACAACAAAATGGCAAGTTGTTAGCGTGATGATTTTTCAGCGGGTATTGATGACGATAAATTAATGCAGTATTTGGAACAATGCGAAGTTAACGCGGATGATTTATCAGATAGCGATAGGGAATTTCGTTCAGAGAGTAGCGACGAAATTTTACCGGACACGTCCGCGGAATCACCACAGCTAAAGAAGAGAAGTTTAATTGTTTCTAACAGAACTAAAGCTACTCTGAATAAGGTGGTAGATGAAGCTAGTGATAACGAATATGTCTCTGGAGAACATTTTGTGGAAATTTGTCACAATGAACCCGACAACATTACTCAACCTCCTGTCTCATTCAAGGAACTTGGACTTTAACATGCCCCATCGTCTGATTCTCTGCCCATATCATACTTCAATTTACTTTTCACTTTCTCTCTGCTAACCTTATAGTCACATATAGTCCTCTATCGTTACGTAAATGTCGGTCTCCACAGGCCAAGTGTAGCGTGCCTGCCTCTCACCCGGTGGTCATGGGTTCGATTCTCGCCTAGGTCATGAATTTTCGCCTGGTCCTGAGGGTTGGCTCGAGGTTCACTCAATCTAAGTGATCCTAAGTGATTGCAATTGAGGAGACATCTGAGAGTGAGAAGGTGACCCCGGTCTGGAATACCAAGAATAATTACTGAGAGGATCCTCACTGACCATGATTCACCTCGTAAACTGCAGGTATCCGAACTGAGCAGCGGTTGCTTAGTAGGCCAAAGATAATCAGGGCCTTAGAGCCATAGATTTCTTAATTATGTAAATTCTGTTGTATTCTAAACTTATTTTTTCAAATAGATACTACAACCAAAAACGAGAAAATGACTTTTCTGAAAACAAAAACTATAATATCAACTATTATTTTTTACTTATTTAATAATTCAGAATTATTTTAATACTGTGTTGTCCGCACGAATAAAATTTTGTGTCAGTATTTGCGATACATATACGCGAATTTTATTGGTGAGCAAAATTGTCTTCATTTTTACTAGCGACATGTTTGAATTTTAATTTTTTATGTTTTCATTTTTCTCGTTCAAATTATTCTATAGAATTGTATTTAGAAATACATTATACATAATTATGTATGTTCTTTTGTATCGTAAATTATTTTTTCATAGTAGATATTGAGAGAGAAAATGCAAAAATGTTTTTCTCTTCCTAAAAATAAACATTTTCGACAACTATAAATCAGCAATAAAAAGTTCGACTCTTTATATCACTCTAAACCAGTTGTTTATCCTACTTAGTCGATATGTAGAAAATTTAATGTTGGTATTTGCTATACAACGCTAGATATACACGAATTTTAAAATACATGTATTTCCACTGAAAACGGCCTGGCACTTTATAGTAGTAGAGTGGAGGCGGAGCTCTGGCCTCTTCCAGCTGGTGGGGAGCAGCTGACCAGATCGGCTCCTGGCTCCAAGAGGGTTAAGTACAGAAATAAGCTCCAGGAAGAAATATAATTTACCATAAACAAAATATAGGCATGTGTGTTCTTATATATCTGATCCTCATTAGAGAGAAGTTGGAAGCCATTTTGTGCATACTTGGGAAGTCTGTTTGCAAAAAATGTTCAAAAAATGTGATAGGCTTGTTTGTGATTCATATTTAGCCTTCAGTTCACTGTCACATTGAATTGTGAGCAACTCTCACTGTAGATCATATGGAATGTCTTCATTTACTACAGCAGTTGAAAAGGGCGCAGCAAACGCTTTCAGATCAATTGATAAATCATACAGATTTCTAAATCCGATGGGAAACTTTTTCGCAAGATTTGCAAGAGTGCCTGTAAATGTCTGCAATTGGAGTTAAATGAGATTTCTGCATTGACAATGTTGGGAAAATTGGCTAACTCGCCTTCGAACATCTGACGCTGACAAACCTTCAACATTTGCTTGAAAGCTGTAATACAGTCTACAAAATGAGCAATAAGTATTTTAACTACACTAGGCTCTGTACCGTACTGTGCTATTTTATTGTGTAAACATAATATACTCGGCCCGGGACAATGTTGTAGCTATGCTTGCACCTTGACGCTGCATATCGCCATCTAGTCTTTACAGCTCTATTAGATATCAGCTGTTCCTTTCTCCTCGGCTCTGGTCTCGCTCATGCAGTTCGCTCAACGAGCGGGCTCCCTCACTGCCCACATGTTCTAACTGGTGCCCTGTGTCAATATTGCATGGGACCTTCGGATCAAACACATTGATTTTCCATTTTCAGTTGATTTCCATTCTGATTTAAAGATACTTTCCCCCCTCATAAGGCCTCACTGGCATTTTCTTCAATGTAACAGTGTCCTTGGTGTCTGTTGTTTTGAACGTAAATTTCACCAAAATCGTTGGTAATTCACTTATGACATAATTGTAAAAAGGTTTGTTTGTGTTTATTGTAAGTCTTATTTTTTACTAATATGTTGAAAAACTAAGACTTGTTCTATAAAGACAATCAGAGCTTTTTAGATTTTTTTTTGATGTGTACTCATAATACATAGGACAAATTCCAAGAAGGTTCAACAATAACAGTGTAGAGGTTTTTCTTAATCTAAATCAACAGGCTATAGCAAAGCTGACGTAAAGATTGTTACAGAAGTTGAAAAACTAGTATATTGGTTCCACCTGGTCAATACCTGAAAGTTTATTTACAATTCAAATTTGTAAAAACATAATAATAAAACAGGACATGTTTTGGCTGCATTAGGCCATCTTCAGCTGTCTAGAAATAACTTACTAATAATATATTAAGTTCCAAACATGAACAAAATTTACATTCATATGATATAAACTAAATGTATGTTGAAACATCAGAAGAGTCGCTTGATATAGTGTGATGGTCAGAATGAATTGTATGTAATAAATGATGTAATTAAACTTTTCTTGATTCATTAACCCTAGGGATACAAAGCCATTTCTCGAAAGTCTAACCACCAATGTGGGTTACTGCGACACCTAAAATATCTGTTCGATATTATGGCTTCTTATTTTGAGACAAGTTATCATATGTACCACAAACACAGGAGTAATCTAGATTATATCATATTCACACACAGATTTGTCAGTTTTGGTATGCTTCATCGAAAAAATTTACATAAAACGATAATCAGTTCATGGATTTCATGGATCCGTTCCTTCTGAGTCTTCATTGCACTTTGCACAAATCTTGTTGCTATGCTTTCCACAAATGTATCTTTTGCAACAAGCACAGATCATTGTTGTTTTGTTTACTTTGTAGTATTTCTGTCCTTTGGTGTGACTCTTTGGTGCTAACGTAGCAACGTCCTCTTCCATCGCAAGCTTCCTTGGCTGTGCCCTTCTGTTCTGTTTTATATATCAGTACAGCCGCCATGGCCAAAACTGTCACTTAGAGTCCTACGGTATATTAAGCATGTTCTTGAATACAAGGCCTTATTAGTTGAGTGGCCAGTTCTTGTACGTACAGCCATCACTTACTGACTTCTTGCTTGTTCCAGTCTGGAAAATTTAGTTAAAATGTATATCCATTCAAAGCTGCAATATGTACAAGAGTGTAAGAAACAGACTGTGGCCATCTTGGAGATCCCCCCCCCCCCTTTTTTTTTTTTTTTTAATAAAGAATATTTACGTACCATTTGGTATACTGTATCTACTCCACCTTTTGTGTCATTGTAATAATACACCCTTATCAGTTTTCTTTTTTTATCAGATGTTCAGTAGACAGCAGTAGAAGGTTCCTCTTCAGCTTCTGATGAGCAACACAACACTGTCACAGAAATGTCACTAGTACTTGAATCAGAGAAGGCAAATTTGCCAGAATACAGCTTTCTTCCTGCAAGTTCTTTCAGGTCCTCTGGTATGTGCTGCTTGTTCTGTTGAATAGTCCCTACTAATGCAAGTTTATGGTTCTTCCACAAGTCCTCTGCTAGATCCACTGAAGTGTAATATCAATCTGTATTTACATTAAGACTTCAATTATTTCTAGATTGAATTGAGACATTTGATGACATCAGTAGCTGTGTCCGAGGCAGTGTTTCATGTTTGTTCTTCACTGCATATGGCTCCATGCTAAGAATGTATTTAGTTTTACAATCCGTAAGCATTTAGTACTGTACCCGCTCAAAACCTGAGTCCCAACCAGAATTTATCTCAGGGGGTGTTACGGTCCGAATCTATCGCAACTAATAAACAATAAAAAAAATTATGAAGATACAAGATCTCCAATTAAATGTATGGGCGCCATCCAATTAGTACTACAGGGTTGAACGGGACACTCTAATCATTAACTTTAAGGCTCATCCTAAAAACACACAAAAATATATTTTATTAAATCAGATCAAAGGGAAAAATATGAAGGCTCCGTCCTAGGAATGGGGACGGATATTTAAACAGTCACCGAGGGTTTACTATGCTACAAGAACAAGAATCTGGAACTGTTTCCTTGCAAATGCTAAAGGAGCATTTTAAGTTGAAAAATTTTACACACAACAGAATTTGTTGACCCTTACTTTGCTGGTAATTTGGCAAATCCTTCCTGGAAATTTTACATAATATTCTATATTTCTGACCACCCATCCCCCTGGATGGTGGAACCATTGATTTCTGGGGGTTTCAATTCGACCCTCGTGAACACAATGACCATTGATGGTCATAGACCAAGTACCTATTGGCCAAGTGGGCGCTATCACATGAATCATGTCATCGCCTCCACTTTTGAGATGAGAACAACCCGGGATACTACTAAACTCTCCCCGGGTTCCTAACCAAGATATGCTGATCGTTAACCTCTTAACTGGGCATGACGTATATATTCGTACGCTGTATGTTACAGGGTAATGGGCATGACGAATATATACGTACTCGTCTTTTACCGCGAATATCTCCTGGCTATGAAGAGCTACTTTGCCGCGTCGTGTATTGTCGTCTGAATTGATGTTTTTCCAGCTCGATGACAGCAAATACCACATGTCACGCTTCTTGAAGCTTATTTGTTTTTATATTACAACTGTGCGGTGCTACTTGTCCGTAGTAGGCCAAATATGGCAGCATCTAGTTCAAAGCGTAAGTTCGAAAGGCTCGAAGAAAACGAGATTATTCAACATTTAGAGAATGATTGTGACGATTTATCTCCTCATAAATCCAAAGATGAGTGGTTTGATACAAATGAAGGCGAGTCTGATAGTGAAAGTGGTTCAGAAAATGAGAATGAAGAACAAGGAGAACAACATGACAAATCGGACGGACGAGGGCGAAGTGCTAGACATGTTTCAAGCTTTCCCGCCGCGTAGTGTTTCACGTCAGAAATTCGTATTTTCTGGTGCTAGTGGTGTAAATGTGGATTTCGACGATGAATCCAAAGTGTTAGAATATTTTGAACGGTTCATAGGTGATGATATGTTTCAACTTATTGCCGAACAGCCAATGTGTATGCTAAACAGGTTTTAGAAGCCCATCCGAACTTGAAACCACGGTAACAAGCCAGAGATTCGGTGGATACAAATCCAAATGAGGTAAAAACTCTACTCGGACTTCTAATGCTGCAGGGGATAGTTCATAAGCCAGAAAACAGTATGCTTCTCAAAACGGGAAAGTATCGCAACCCCTTACTTTTCGAAAATTACCTCTGAGACAAATCACTGCAGTTCTAGTGAGGTAAATGACGTAACGTACCGTGAAGTTAATGTAAAATGTTTGACATTGTCACTAGCATGATGTGCAATTCGTAAATATTCCTTTCTTTTATTTGTTTCAATTTTAGGTGATAACATATGAACAAAACACTCAAATTTCAACCAGGTAAATGACCTTGCAGTTAATGAAAAATGGTTCAGAATGTCACATGCATAATATGATATTTATAAATACCCCTTGCTTTTATTTGTTTCAACTTTCGGCTATAAAACATGGGCCAAACTCGGAAATTCCAAACAGGTAAATGACCTTGCAGTTAATGTAAAAATGGTTGAACATTTCTCTAACATTAAAATTAATTAAAACGCCTTTATTTTACTTTTTGTATCACAGATGAATTATATTAGTGATATTACTAACTTTTCTGAATATTCTACCGTGTAACAACCATCTGCTGAAAAAATACACAGGGCAGGTTACACCAAGCACATCTATAATACCCAGTTAAGAGGTTAACTGAAGGAAGCGACAAAGAGACTCTAACCTAATGGTCCAGATGTAGGGATTTGCCATCATTTTACAAATAACAAACTTATTATTTACAACTTGACATTATTGCGTTATTTTGCCACCTGATTTCCCTAGTATCATTCATCATCCGAAATAATAAAAAAATATATTTTAATTTCATTATTATTTCGAAAATTTATATTTTAATTTCAATCTTTAGAACTTAATCACATATGTTAACTCTCAAATATGAACCACCAAGATCCGATTTCATATCGGTTGGGACGTAATAACGGTATTCGAACCCGCAACCTTATTTTCATACTGTCGTTAATTTATGGGAACACCTTGTCCTCCCAAGACAAATCCCAAAACCCATGGCACCTTGCAGTTGGGAAATACATCCAATCTCTGCAAGTGCTAAATTATTCCTTCAATTTAATTTTAAGTCCATTTATTCCACTGGAATTCTTCAAACATTTAATTCACTAATTAATCTTCAGTGCGTGGACTCCTGCCACACGACACCTGAATCGGCATATTATATCGACGTGGGCCCCAAGATCAATGTATTTCTTCAACATCAGTACAATTCATTTTCATCTCACGCCGGATTTTTGTCCCACACGACTTCCAACATCAAAATTTGGCTCAAACCACTCTGGGCTTTCAACGTAGCGTGACCATCATATACAAGTGCCTCTATCGCTTTTAACTCATTGGGCCCGAGCCACGGAACCGTTCCGTGCTTGGTCTCGGTGGACCAAACGCCGGACCACGGAACTGTTCCGTTGTCTCATTTTACTACGTAATTCTACTTTTCCTCAATTGATGGCAGAGTGAGTTGCATTTGTGATTTGCATAGGGACTCTTTCTTTGCAATGTTATATGCTCTTTGGTAATATATATCGATAGTGTGCTTGGTAATATTAGTTTGAAGTGGGCTATCTCTACCTTTGAGATTTGCTTGTAAACAAGATGGCTGCCAGTATAGAACTGATATTTACAGATATATAACCCCTTTTAGGAAGTAATGATTAGGAATGTCATTTTTTCATTGAAATTAGTAGTAATATTAGTACTAGTGTGAGCAATGCTCCTGAATAACAAATAGATGTGGAAATCGAAGAGAAAGAGAAAACTGGGTTACAGCTCAGCAGGCAGACTGAGTAGGCCTACAGTCCCGTGATGCTAATAAAATAATGTTTTACTGTATTCCTTGTTCCACAGTTTGTGGTACGGAAGCCTTTTGTGTTCATGTATATTTAAATCTTTAATGGTCTTGTAACTAAGAAATTTCTGATGATATGAAGCGACACTATATTTCCTCCAAAATAATCCCAGCGCTAATGCAGTTTCAGTCCAACAAATATGCAGGGCTCAATGGGTTAAACAAATATTTATGATTATTATGGAGTCCAAAAATGTTAAATCAACAAGTAAGGTTAAAATCAAATTTACTGCTTGAATTAAAGTATTCCACGCCATATGTTATCTCCACATTGAAATTACTTTAGCTTGCAATCATTCCATCAAACTAGGCCCGTGCCATTATTCACAAAGCATTATTATTAAACACGCATTTACACATGAACCATGTTCATTTATCACTCCGATACTTCTACTGATTACTATATTTCTGTCCACTGGCGAAACTTTGGCACAAATAATCATCGATATTTACAGACAATTCAATGGACTTCTTTCCATCCCACAACAATTAAAATCACTTGGCTACCCTCTACCTCTGGATAATCTTACAACCTGCCTTAATATCTATAAAGTTTCCGATAACGGAAAAACACATTTGAGCACTTCTAAAATGAACACTTATCTTTACGTGAAACGTGCTCCTCTATAATCGCAAACCATTCAAGCACTTGAATCAACAAATCAACCCTACTCTATTAAATAATCAAAATTATGATGAGTTCTTGATCTAATTATGTACATATTAATTTGTCCCTTTGTCTATCTCTTAATTTATACGAGCCGGAAGCGGTTCGTTTCACAATCAAGTTACCATAATGAAAGAACATAATTTCCTCCTGCTAACAATAGCAATCTACAAGTATATATTAAAGGGTACTAGTCTCAGCCTTGTAGTTTGCTAAACCGGACGAGGAGCATCACCCCCATCCAGTGTTTAGCACTGCATCCTACTGGTATTCATGCCAGCTTGAAGAGGTAATCCTTGACACTTTTTATTATTACACATTTTACATCTTATAAAAAATAACTTTTTGCACTTGGATTATTTTCCACTCTAAATTTAACAAATAAATTTTACCCTATCGGCTTTTTATGTAGCCCACTTAATGTAAATATACATTCTTCATTCCTTTCCCGGACACTAGGAACATAGGATACATCGATATCCCCTTCAATGGCTCGACGCGCACTAGAAATTTAGTCTCACGTCCTCGAGGCTAATCGGTAATTGACCGTTCACTTGGTGAAATACGTCGACCACCCTTGACCGTTCTCACGTAACATACTTCCTATTCTTGATATGGAATCTCACACTCCTATCCGTAGGTTTTGATTTAATGAGTTCTGTGAATATTCAAACTCCTGCTAGTAGGCTGTTCAAGACTGGAATACGAACTAATGCACGTCCTGGATCACTGCTATGTAACTTAATAACATCTCGAACAATTCTCCAAGAGTGAGTACGCGCACGTGCTTGTGTATTAATGGCTCCAACAATTCTCCACGAGTAAGTACGCACCCTGGCATAGTAACGGCTCGAAGAACTCTTCACAAGTAAGTTACTTCCGTCCCCACGACCATGTATTTATATTACTCTCACCTCCCCTCAGAGTTCACGAGAGGTCATCTTAGGGCACGCAGTTCCAATATCCTCACACGACTATTTGTGGCCCTGCCAGTGGTTTAAACTTGGGATCCACTGATGTAATTGTTATCATAGGCTCTATGCCAATTCTCAAATAATATCGTTCACTGGTAATTAATATAATTGTGAATTTAACTCCTGTATCCCAGGTGGGGTATTTCGTGCTGTTTTTAGTGTGTCTTGCCTGCAGCCAATCAACGGATAGCATCCATGAATTCTCAGAATTACGCCAGTCAATCTCCCTCAATTAATAACTTCTAATAATTTTTATTATATGGTTAGGCTTCTAAATTTCTAAATAAACCTGCCACTACCTTTAAAGAAAGATTTTGCCAACAGTAAAAAGAGGAACATCACATTTACATGTAACATAATTTTTCAAGCCACTAGCATTTTCAAGAAACATAACCTTCAAGTTTCATTTATGATCGATAGTACCAATGTTGGTTTTCTCTAAACGACGAATGTCATTAATAATAATAATAATAATAATAATAATAATAATAATAATAATAATAATAATAATAATAATTTTCTAAATGTGGGGGTCTATAGAATGAAATGTAATAAATGCTGGGCAAGCTATATAGGTCACACAGTCTGAAATTTTAATATCTGGTACTGAGAACATGTCAGAGCAAAATGATTCCATAGATTATATGCCATGAGTAAACATGTGAAAGATTTCAATCACTCCTGTACTTCTATTGAAAACGACATGAACACACTGAAGATCTTTACAGAAGGGCAAATTTCTCAATATATGGGAAGATACCCGCATTCACTTGGATCGAACATTTAATGCAGCCTTCAACCTCAACGAAATTTTGGAGGAAGTCGATGTCTTGTATGATATACATTTTTATAAAAAGTTCAATTTCTTGCCATCACCATATCACCATCGCTATAACACTAGGTCGTGTACATGAAAACGGTCCCAAGGCTGCGGAGTATAAACACCATTCCAGAAAGATCGTGAGGCAAGCTGCCCAAGTCTGAGGACCGCCATTTCACGCAACTTAATAGAGAAGTCACCATAGGACCATTGTAAATTAAGTTTAACACAACCTGTTAGTAAAAATAAAAAGCAGCCTTCAAGGAAGATAATCAACACAACAGACAATAAGAAACTTGAAGACTGTTATACACCTCAATTTTAACATAAGCAAGATTAAGCCACCTAGTATTTTTACAAAAGTGCCTAATTACAGACGTTACAAGATTTTTTAAATATGTTTGATTAGAAAATAAGTTTTTAATATTACCTTAAATGCGAATTGTAATTTAAGTACCTTTTTACACACCATATCACTAAAATCCCCCCTATCCCCCCTTTACCCCCCATTTCAAGTGCTTTAAGCAATAGTTATAAGTTCCCATGGGAAAGTAATTTAAGATTTTAATGTACTTACTAATCAGATTGTTTCATCTAAGCTATTTTTGATGATGATGATGCTTGTTGTTTAAAGGGGCCTAACATCGAAGGTCATCGGCCCCTAAGCTATTTTTAAAGACAGCTGAAGATGACCACTAAGTGTTCGAAACATGTCCTGTATGTTTCTATAATTAGGCCAAAAGGCAAGAAATAAAGTATGGATTAGGTGGTGTTTTACTTTGTTTAATAATTTGTTCAGCACCATATTCCATGGCAGTCTCATGCACGCATTTCATTCCTCACTCCCTTTATTTACATCTGCACTCCCCTCTGGCGATAACATTCATTTGCTCACACTCACGCTTGCACAAGGATGAATGTGTTAGACTTGGTGTCAACTTAGCCAGCATACAGGTATGACTTAAACACAGAACTGTTGAAAGTGTGTTTTATGTCTTCTTATCTATATTTTTTATCTACATCGTTCTTTTCCTAAACCTTGTTTCTCTAGTTGTAATACTCATCTTTAAATTTTTGATTTTCCTTGTAGATTTCGTATCGTGTAACATGACCTCATGGCAGTTGATTCCCACTCAGTCGTCTGACTGGCATTAAATCAATTTAATCCACATTTGTAAATTCTTAACCTTCTTCAAATTTTTGTATGAAATAGTACAACAATTTTAATGAATCAGCTGTCATTTTTATGTGAAACTAATTTTTAAGGAACAGAAGAAACTTTTCAATATATCGTAGTCGTGTTTATTACATAGAACTCGTTCAGACTTCATCACACTACATAAAGTAACTTTTTCATCTGATGTTTCAACATACACTTACTCTAATTTATAAGTTTATTGTATGAATGTAAATTTTATTAATTTTTGTAATTTTTAATATATGTTCAAGCTGGAATTCAAGAGGACAAATTCGGGCAAATATTTGTTTATAGGAAGGAGAGTTAGGGATTGGAATAACTTTCCAATTTCCTTGCAATCCTTTAAGGCAGGGCCTCTCGAATACCCAAAATCTCACGTATGCAAACAGCGGTGCCGAGGTCCTGTGCACAGTGCATCCGTCCCGCTTGGCTCGGACCAACGCTTCGTATCTGGGCTACTCGGCTAAGCTCGCTTCGGATTTGGAGCGCTGTGGAGCAAGTGAGGAAGAGGAAGACAGGGGGAGCGAGAGAGACAGCGCTATTGCTCCAAATCGAGGAGTGGGGGGGGGTCTGCATTCTGGTCAACCAAGCGGTCATCTTTTGCACAGTGCATGCACCAGACCCTGCTTTAAGAAAAGCCTAGGAAAAGGATAGGGAACCTGCCGCCTGGGCAACTGCCCTAAATGCAGGTCAGTTGTGGTTGATTGATCATTGAATATTCAAAAATTTTATGAAAAGAAGTACTGAATCAGTTTTAAGTTTGTGCTATAAAACCCAAGATCTTTACATATCAACTGATAATTGACTAGCAGTATTATGATACCTGTCAACATATATAAAACGTTACAGGCACATATCGGCTGATGAAGGAAATCCCTTCAGTATTGTACCCCGCCTGCATCCAGGCCGACATGGAGTTCCCTGTCAGCTTCTCAGGGAAACATAATTTCATTTAATTTAATGTGGGATCTGAGAAAGATCTGTCTGCCGTAGTGAATAGTATATCATCAATCACAACCCTGCCAAATGTACGTCTCCATCCCACACACCTCAGCAAAGATTTAAGACTGCATATACAGACCTTAATTCTATCTACCTTACTCTACAATAATCCTAGTAAATAATGAACACAATCCTTATTCTTACTTATTTATTAAATATAATAATTTGAAGAAAAAAACCAAGAAAATATGGGTAGAGAACAATGAGTTCCTGTATGTCTCATTTTCTCTGAAATAAATATCCACTGAAAATATTCATTTTTCCAATAGTCCTTCATATTTACATTTCATCTGTATTATAGTCATAATTGGAATATGTTCCTTTAAATTAAAACAGTCATTCTCTAAACCTGACACTTCTCATCATTCTAATCTACTTCCTTCATTCCATCTTTGCTCTACTCCTCTGCCAGAAAATTGGAGTTTAACCTCTTCAGTGGCTCGCCCGAGAAATTCTAGGGTTGCACACGCTTGCCCACAACGTCACCGCCCGAGAAATTCTTGTTTAGTTCCAGTGTTCATTTCGCGATCGCCCAATAATATCTTGGGTACTGTCATCTCTTTGGAAAATGTTTTCCATTATTCTCAACAGATGGCGGAAGGGTTTCCAGCTGTATTCATGAAGCCTTTGGCCTAAAATATGCCTTAACTTCTCTGCTTTACATATACAATCTCTGGCCAATTGACGAGGTAAACAGAAATGGCGAAGAGATGTTTGTATGAAAATGGATCTCTAAGCGACATTAGTATTTTTGATAATAGTGATAATTATATTGATTCTTTGGATGATCTTAGTATTTCTGGTGGAGGTGAAGAAGATATTTCGTCAGCTCAAGTGACGGTAGTAGATATTCAACATACATTCGTGTGGAAAAAGTGTAGCGCTGGGGATAGTGCGGTAACTAATATAATTCCATTTACGGGAAATCCTGGTGTTACCAGAGGCGAGTGCGATTGACTGTTTGGAACTGTTTCTAACGGATGAAGTTGTAAATTTGATAGTGACCGAAACAAGTTTCTTATGCTAAAAGTGCATTGAAAAACTTGCAAATCTCGGCATACAAGGGAACAGTTTTGGAAAGAAACTTTCGTCAGAACCACTCGCCTGTCCTATAAAACATCCTCTAGCCTATTTCCACACTTGATAACCCGCACTTGCTTGTAGAAGCGATCTCCACTCGCAACCGATGGAATGCAAGTCAGTGTATAAGGAAAAAAGGCGGGAAAAAAGTCTCGAGAGGCCTAGATTGATAAAATTTGATTCTGTTGTCAGTCAGGTTCTTCCTCAATAGGAAATGAAGATATGATGCATGAAGTGTGCATAGTAGTCGCCAGATACCAGACAAAAACAGTTCTTGTCCCTGGTGGCGGAGATAAACAAGAATTTAAATCTCTCTCTCGAATTTCAGTGGTAAAACACTGTTGAAATAGGGATCAAGATATATCGTTGGGAAGCTCAAACCTTCTGCTTCAAGGAGAAATCGGTTAAAACACAAACGGCTTCGATCGTAACCTGCTAGATCGCAGTGGAGTGCACGCGTGTATCATGCGAGAGGTGCTCGTCACTCCACCGCGCGAGATGTTCACTGCATGACGAGCAGTGCTCGGCACTCCACGCCGACAAGTTAATGGGCTGCCTCTCATACCGGTAATTTTCAGTTGTCATTTTCTCTCGTCTCACCATTTTGGAACAGTATTTGCAGTTCTTATTGTTGTTATAATCATCATAAAATTAGTTTTTTTTCTCTTTCAGGTGTAGAAATTGTTTTGATTGGTCCATATATATGGCATTGCAGTTTCACTTATTCGAGTGCATTCAAATTGTGCTACAGTTTTCATTGTTGCTGATAAGGAAATGTGTAATGAGCTTCTAATGGGCTAGCTTGTTTTCCTTTGGAATTTCCACAACAGATTTTAAAAACTAATTTTATGATAATATAACTGCAAGTAGAATTCCAATGTTGAAATAAGCAGAACTGACATAACAGAAAATTAATGGTACAATAGGCAGCTCATTAAGAACCTTTGTATTTTAATATGATAACATCAATAAGAATAAAATGATCTTATCTAATAGACATACGATGTTCAGTTCTTATGTATTGCATAAGATGATTGTTAAAGTAACCATGAAATTCAAACAATTCAGGCTTCTTTTAGCTGAGGAGTTACTGCAGTTTGTTACTGCACCAGACTATATGAGAAGAGACAGTCAATTAGCTGGCTCCTATGCATCGGTTGGTATAGATTGGACTGAGAAGACTTCGTTGCGGTGTTGATGGGCAGATGTTAGATTTCTTTTGCCAGAGAAGGACAATAGAAATTGGAGGTTGATTGTGGTTCAGTGTTAAAGGATAATGGTAATCATTAAGATTCTTTGATTCAAGATGTTCTAGAACCTGGAGTCGTAATTAATATTCTGAGCATTTTTCGAGGTCATATGATTTTGAGGGTGAACTGTGCTGACCTCCCTTCAGAGAGCAAATTTTGGGGGTGAAAAAATATCAACACTAGGGATGAAAACAGGAGACAATGGATGTTTTGGGTAGAGGCCATAGTAGTTAGGTGCAGTGGATTGAAAATGAAGTTGATTCTCAATTCTTGAATCTGATTTTAATGTATATTCAGGGATTGGAAGAAGATATCATTGGTGACCAGATCAGTGTGAGTCGAAGATACTGCTCTTGTATTTCATCATGAAAATATCAGTGCAGAAGGTGCTGAAATGTTGCTTTGAATGATGGGATGTCCTTAGAAGGTGGTGGTTTAGAATAGCCTTGGTGAGAAAGATAGGTAGGCAGTTTAGTGCAGGTTAATGTGTAATATGTGATATGGGTACTTTCTCTAGCATTGCATTTCTATAGATGTGTATTTCTTTTCAGGGAAATGGAATTGTTTCCTCAGAACCATCCCGTTCCATACACGAAGATGCTTACGTTCTTTCGCACACAGCCCTTCACCATTAAAGCCTGTTACGGAGGTTCTGTTCCTATTCCTGATCTGACTATAGGTGAGCATGTGACATTGTTATATATATCTCTGGAAGTCAAGAGGTAAACGGCCGTAAATGTAAAAACTATTTTGGGGTATCGTATGCGACTTGTTTACGGCATGTGAGTACACTACTGTGTGTTTCCCATGAATGAAGATCAGGTATATTTTACTATCATATGTGTACGCAGAACCCAGCGATAAACAGTAGTATCGTAACTGTTCAACCTTATGCCGCCTGCCACACTCGTATTGGCTCTTATGGTAGTTTACCATGGTCAGAACTGTTGATTCAACCTGCCGTAAAGGTAGCAAAACCTGTGCCCCAACAGCTTCATTCTGCTCTTGTAAAGTTAATGAAATGTCAGTAGTTTACCTCTGAAGTCCAGATATATATATATTGAAATCTACTTTTTTTTAAGTATTCTATAACTGCAGGTTTGTACTTCAAATGATTAACATAGCTTTTGATTGTTATTGCCCTTGAAACAGAAGTTGGAGATTTCTAGAAACTCATAGATCAAATTTCCATTTGATAATGGAAA
The DNA here is from genome assembly GCF_040414725.1 of Anabrus simplex. Taxonomy (NCBI): domain Eukaryota; kingdom Metazoa; phylum Arthropoda; class Insecta; order Orthoptera; family Tettigoniidae; genus Anabrus; species Anabrus simplex. Next base: position 807,213,346 of record NC_090266.1, read on the forward strand.
GAAAGAATACTGAAATATTTGGTGCTTCTTATAGAACAAGTGGTATGGTTGTGTGAAGTGCTTGTTTTTTGACTTATTTGTATACTTTTCTACCTTATTGTGAATTTTGACCAGTAAATATGCAAGATTGCCCCTACTATCCTTCCAGAGCAATAAAACAGTACTAACCTCTGCAGTGTATTCGGTAGTGGTTTTTGTATTGTACATTATTAAATGGGGAAGTGGTCTCTCCAAATAGGAGCAATGGTGCGACCAACTGGAAGAGAATTCAGGATTGAAAAATACTTTATTTTTTTCCTGTTTAGGTTACTTCAAAACCAAATTCTCTGCGTTCTTGTCTAAAATTGTGTGGTATGTTTACAGACCTGCACCATAGTATTTGATGCACTGAGAATTTCTTTTTGAATGTGGGTTTGGGCCAAGGAGGTCCTAATTTTTATCCACTTCACTGAAAGGAAGCAGTAGTAGTCCATAATTGGGAGGATGGCATATAGGGAGAACTCCGTTGTAATGACAAGTCTTTTCTGTCCCTTGAATAGTCTTATAATAAACTGTGTATTATCCTTTGGTTATAGGATTACAAGCAATTAAGCAAGGGTTATTTTTTTCAGTTATCAACGTTTCTGCATACCAGCGATTATATTGAATGTGTTCGATCATCTTCGGTTTGGAATTTTTTTTTTTTTTTCTATGTGCACTAGCTGGCTCTCGTCAACATTTTAACTCGAAGACTATTTCGGAGTCTGTTATACTTGGGCCGGCACAAGGTTGCACTTGACAGTTGTAATTCATCTTGGCACCACTACAGAAATTAAATGGTCACCCGTCAGTCAGAATCGCCAACCTACAACTTTTTATGTCAGATACAGTTACGCATTTTATTCATGTTAATTCGTATTTAATTCCATATAGTGCTTATATGTTATTTCCTTACACAAATATGAGGATTTAAAAAAATAGAAGGTTTAAGCGAGCCCGAAAATAAATATCAACTATTTTCAGTAGATTGTTGTTGGCAATATGGGTAGTACAGTGGTGCTATCTGTAACTTGACTACCGTATTGAAGTGTCCGTCACTGCTAGCACATGGTCAAGTGTGATACACGCGTTTATGAAAGTTTTGTTTTCTTTGTTAGATAATTGTGAAATTTTATTTTAACAAATATGGTGCGAAGTCACGGAAACAACATAGTCATGAACCGCAAAGTGATAATCATTTGCGCAGCGGAGTGGCCCTTAACTCATTGCGGGCCGTGGACGGCGTAAGACGTTTAATGTTTCGCGCGAAGCAATGCTGTTTATATTCGTCATCTATGCATTCTTACACCTTAGTCAGCGTTACTGGTTGTAGCAGGAAGTTGGTTGACCGTGTTGAGATAACCCTCGCGTTGAGTGGGCTCATGATTATCTCAGCAATTTTAGCTGGAGAATCTCGGAACTTCCTCGCGCGTCAAGTCGGTACTTGAGATTCCAATGCAGTGCGTGTCGTCGTTCTTACAGAGTGTAGTATAATGGCTTATAATACAAAGTTTTATACGGAATATTAATGATTAGATATTGTTCACAATGATTATTCTGGTGATGAACTTATTCCTGAAATAGACTCAGATAGTGAAAGTGAGAGTGACGAAGAAATAGAGATTCCCGAATCCGATATGCTTATAGAGAAAAGTGAAGTGCCTGATACATATCATCCTAGTTATTGTCCACCCGTTCCACCATTTACAGAGAATTCAGGTATAAAAGTTCAAATAGAAAATAAGCAGGATATTTTGAGGTACGTGAGTATTTTCATGAATGACGAATTTTATCAGTATGTGTGTGAACAGACCAATCTATACGCGAGTCAAGCGATAAGTGCGGCACCCCGGCCTTTCCCAAAGAATTCGATCATCCAATCGTGGATACCGATTAGTCCAAAATCCTGATATAAAAATGTACTGGACCAAAGACCCTGTTATTCATACTCACATATTTTTCTAAAACAATGTTCCGAATACGCTTCCTTCATATTCTTTCATTTCTTCACTTCGGTGATGGTAATCATTATGCCGAAAATACAGATAGGCTGTATAAAATTAGACTTGCATTGAAACCTGTCACACCATATATCACACCTTAAATATTCACAAGAAGTAAGCACAAAGTATCATTTTTCTAACATTTATAGTTTAGGACTAATTGTAAATTGTATTAAGTGATGCACGTCTAGAGGGCCGGGCATGAAAATGGCCAGTCCAGGCATTCAAGTGTCCCGCTCAGAAGCAGGTCCTGAACGTGTTAATAGTCAGGCAATAGAATTAGTGTCGAGAACTCTTCAGTTTTACGAGAGGGAGAGGAACTTCGTGCGCTTGTATAGCCGTCTCTCTGTTCCTGCAGATCAAGTTGTGGAACGCATATGTCCAACATTAGGCCTTTCAAAGCGTACTGTTATTCAGACAGGTGTACGCCTCCAAGAAAAGAAGGAAAAAGGGACATGGAAACATAGCAGTAGCAGAAACGAGGCTGATAGTAGGGACTTGTTTCACAGCACTCCAGGAAAGAAATTAAGCTATCTCCTGTAACAGGAATTAATTCTTTCCAGGCTGATGCAATACGAAAACAGGTGTACGATTATATAGCTCTGTCCTTTCTATCATTGTTATGGACAATGCACCTACCACTCCGTAATAATGGATAAGACCCCTACTTCGAGAGTCCGTAAGGAACTGTTAGTGGAACGGCTGCAGTAAAGAAATATCCCAGCGCATATGTGTACGACTAAATTAGTCGACGAGGTGGCGGAGGAACAAGGCCACGATTTTATTAGATGGCCGCCGTACCACTGTCACTTCATCAGACTCGTTGGCTGAATGGTCACCGTACTGGCCTTTAGTTCAGAGGGCCCGGGTTTGATTCCCGGCTGGGTCAGGGATTTTTACCTACATTGGTTAATTCCAGTGGCTCGGGCTGGGTGTTCCGCTGTCTCGAACATCCGTGCAACTCGCACACCGCACCCAACGCTATCTTCCACCACAATAACACGCAGTTACCTACACATGGCAGATGCCGCCCACCCTCATGTGAGGGTCTGCCTCACAAGGGCTGCACCCAGCTAGAAATAGCCCCACAAAATTATTATTATTATTATTATTATTATTATTATTATTATTATTATTATTATTATTATTCTGTCACTTCAACCTCATTGATTTGGTATGGTATGGGGTGCAGTAAAACATTACGTACGCATTCATAACAAGCCCTTCACAGTTGCTGAAGTGGAAGGACTGTTCCAGGAGATTACTGCTCGAATGGATGCGGCTTTGTGGAGGGTGAAAGTTAGCCATGTCACAACATTCATTAACTCGGCAATGGCAATACATGGCATCATCAGTGACTGTCAGTTGATGATCTGCCTAGAGGACGATGTCAATGACAACGAAGGTGATGGTAGTGATGGCAGGAGGGTATCGAGCCTCTACCTATGTGAATCGGGTATGAAAAAAAGTTTCTGAATTTTCGCAAATTTTATAGATTTTACTTGAAACCTTTTGTTAGCACCGGTGTATATTATTCTAACATTTATTGGTGTATTTAAAGTGAGATTCTTGTCGGCAGATTTCTTCCGTATTTTCTAAAATCACGATAATAAGAACTTCGTAGTATATCTCCTATAATTTTGTGATGAAATATTTTATTGTAAACTTAATTGGTGTGTTAAAAGTTCGATTTTTGTCGGCCGATTTCATTTGTATTGTGTATCATCGTGAGGCCATAAATAGCATTTGTAGCATTTCTCCCACGTTTTTAAAAACTTGCGTGTTGCGCAATCAGCTGTTCTTCGTGCGCCATTGCAGTGTGACCAGCTTTGTGCGCAGCTGTTATGTGCAACCTTACACCGGCCCACTTTAGTAATACTAGTACCGAGCTCGATAGCTGCAGTCGCTTAAGTGCGGCCAGTATCCAGTATTCGGGAGATAGTTGGTTCAAAGCCCACTGTCGGCAGCCCCGAAGATGTTTTTCCGTGGTTTCCCATTTTCACACCAGGCAAATACTGGAGCTGTACCTTAATTAAGGCCACGACTGCTTCCTTCCCACTCCTAGCCCTTTCCTGTCCAATCGTCGCCATAAGACCTGTGTGTCGGTTGCAAAAAAAAAGTAATACTAGTCGACTAGTGTTCTATAAATACAATTTGAAATGAAAGAGAATCATTGTCCCACTCCAGAGAATGTTTCCATAATAAATGCGTAAATAACATGGCAGATGGCAATAATTAACTGCTAGAAATAAGGGCTCAAATAAAATCGCTTAATTTTAATGCTATGTACTGAAATTAAGAATGTGATACGCCTCAAAATTCAGCACAGAGTGGATGACTGATTCTAGAGGTTAGTTTATTTAGTAAAACTTCGTTAGTAGATATTGCAGGAGATAAGGAAAGAGAGTAGTTATTGCAGGGGATACAAGAAAGTGTGACGTCGAGTATTATTAACTCAATTTTTGAATAGTGAAAATAGGTTCCGTTCACATGATGTCCTACGTTCACAAATAATGTGAAACTATTTCACATGAAGACTAGCACTGTCAAGTTGAGAAAGTTACTAGTATTTCAAAGTTCTACTCAAGAAGCTGGCGATGTACAATTAATGAACATTAGAGTTCTAAGTTCTGATAATATTTTAGTCGCTTGAGAATGTTGAAGGTATCGTACTCGCGCACTACACGGATAAGTCCGGAGACAGTGACGTTCAGTATTCGTTCCCACTATTTTTGGAGAGTATCAAAGACTTCTACTAAATACCTTTGATGTATTGTAGCACTGGCAACCACCAGCAGTCTGCCATCCTGGTTACTGTGGCAAAAGACTGTTTTAGGCTGGTGCTCGGGCCTTATTTATACTGAAGTCGCAGAAAATAGCCATTTCGTCCAATATGTGATGGATTTTAATGAGACTTGGTAGTCTTGTAGACAATAAAATGAGGCATACAGTGATGTTAATTGTACCTTAATAATTATGATAGTAATTCATGAATGAAGGAATGGAATGTTCGACAAGTCTCACAACTTAGCCTTGAGCAGCTGGAGCTTGCTCTTAGATCACTCACCACATGATCGCTGTTGCTGGCTGCCTGCTTGCGTGTGGTGCATATTTTAAAGTTTGAAATGCTTCGAGAATTCCGCTGGACCTGCATTTCTGGTAATATATAATTTGAAAGAGATTTATTACAAAACTGTTATTACTGTAATATAGAAGCACTCGGTTGACTTAGTCAAGCAATAGATGAAAAAAAACACAAAACTTACATCAGCTGTAAGAATATCAGAATGACAATTGACTTCTCTGTTTTTACATACCAACTGTCCTCTTTGATGGGGGTTTAGTTGCAGTTACAGCACTGAGGAGGAGAAAGAGTGTGTACCAACAGTCCTTGATGTTCCCTGATAGTGTATAAAGTTTTTAAATAGTGTAATAATAATCGTATTCCATAGGCTTACGACTTGTCATTATCTAGTGCTGCTTCTAGTATGGGCTGCGTTATTACTTCCTTAACTCTTCCATATGTCATCTGTGCTATACTGAAGTATTTTCAGTGACAATGTTAGAACTGTTTGGATATGAGACAACATAGGACAAGTGAAATCTCTGATAGTATAAATACATTTGACATGCTTCACTCCAGAGGTAGCATTAGTTCGATAAAACTTTCCTGTCCTTCAAAGAATTCTAATATGTATGATTAAAATACACTGGGCCCATGTAAAGTACTAATTAAAGTTAAAAAAAATGCATTGAAATGAATTCTCCTCGCCTGGTTTTTTTTGTGAAGTAGTATTTTAGAGAAAGCATTTGAAATAAATTATCCGCACCTGTTTTTTTGTGTGTGTGTTGACTTTCTCTCTCTTTTTTTTCCTGTGTATCTTTTACAGTATGATATATGTTACAGGTCATGTTGTCATAAATGGAGTAAGACCTTCAGCAGAGGGTGAAAGCCAGAAAGTAAAGGTTAAAGTGCGAATAGATATAAATGGTATTTTGGTGATAAACAGTGCAGAAATATATGAGAAACGTGAGCCTGGTGATCAAGATAATGAAGAATCTGAAATGCAGGAGTGTGAGTCTCAGAAGGGTTTGAACAATGATGTGGATGGATCAACAGGTCAGCAGCAGTCCCAGCAGCAACAGTCACAACAGCAGGCTGCACAGCAGAACCATACTGGTAATGAGGTAAGATAAAACAGGTAGCTCCTTCATTGTATATAGTTTAGTGAAAAGTGATAAGATTCTTCCATGAACATCACTACCATGTGCTAGGAAGAGTAGAGAGATGGAACTCTTCTCCATAGGTATCAGCAGCAGCGTTTGCCCTTGCAACATGAAAATTATGATAAATCTCAATATTGTAAATTATTTTCGGTACATTCAGTGGTTTATTTTTAATTTTTCATAAAACAATATGCTCTTTTGTTGCCTAATTTTTTTTGTACAAAAATCTACCTTTTTGCTGCCATTTAATTTGTACAAAGAAAAAAACAAAAAGGAAGGTGCTTTTGATCATATCTGTGTCGGTGTGACATAAAGCCACTAGCAAAAAAGGAATATAGAAAATGCATTCAATAATGTTGATTGGACAGAGCTGTTAGTTTCTGAAGAAGGTGATAGGTATTGCTTACCTAGAAAGGCACAGAAATCTGTATGACCGAGCTCAATAGCTGCAGTCGCTTAAGTGCGGCCAGTATCCAGTATTCGGGAGATAGTGGGTTCAAATCCCACTGTCGGCAGTCCTGAGGATGGCTTTCCGTGGTTTCCCATTTTCACACCAGGCAAATGGTGTACCTTAAGGCCACGGCCGCTCCCTTCGTACCCCTAACCCATCCTACCACATCAGGGAAAGCCTTTCTTAAGAACAGAAATTTGCCCACTTCAGACATTGATATAGGGGTTAGAAAGATGTTTTTGTAGACTTTCCTCTGGAGCCTGTCGTCATATGAAAATGAAACATTGACTAAGACTGGTTCAGATTGGAGAACTCAAGTTTTTGCAGTGTGGTGTTACAGAACAGTGCTAAAGGTGAGATTGGTACATCAAATCACAAACGAAGAGATGCCGAATTTAGTTGATGAGAGTAGATTGATTGGTGTAATTTGACGAGAAGAAGAGAGAGAATGTTTGGACACAGTCTTATGTTATTGAGGACTTGTACAGTTGATTTTTGTGCGAAGTGTAGGCGGTAAGAATCATAGGGGTAGACCAAGGCCTGAACATGGCAGATTAGGGTAGATGCAGGAGTTACATACAAATGAAAAGATTAGCACAGGATAGTGTGGCATGCAGAGTTGCAACAAAAAGCTGTCTGTTAACAGGTGACCTAAGTACAGGTACAGAAAAGGTAAACGTACATATTCCAAGAGAACTACACACATATGCAGGTAGTTGCATATATATGAAGGACTAAAGGTAAAGATGGCTGATGTGGTAGACTAGACAAGAAATATGAGGATATTGTTTTGTGCTTGCCTCTAGCTCTTCTTTAGACGTGTTATCCCGAACTACTGTAACAAATATGCCTTAAGCTTTTTCTGCAACAATTTCATTTTTCACAGCTGATGTATGCTGTGTCCCCTCTTTCTACTCCTTGGTACAAACGCAAAACACCACTTGAATAGTGATTACTTAACAATGTTAAAAAAGGAAAAATGTTCCACCTTTTCAGTACAATAACACTGTTGCACAAATCAATTTAGCAACATATTTAATTTATTAAGGGACCGGTTTCGACATCTGCCCATGTCATCAGCCTACACAAAAAAAAATAGAGGCAAGAAGTTAACACAATGGTAGCACTTATGACACTTTTCTTGAATTAAAAATAGTTCATGTAGAGGTTCTTGAGCACTCTTGCTTATCTTTTTATGCATGGAATGGTCCTAAAGATCAGCAAGAGTGCTCAAGAACCTTTACATGAACTATTTTTAATTCAAGAAAAGTGTCATAAGTGCTACCATTGTGTTAACTTCTTGCCTTTTTTTTGTGTGTGTAGGCTGATGATGACATCGACAGATGTCGAAACCTGTCCCTTAATAAATTAAATATGTTGCTACATTGATTTGTGCAACAGTGTTATTGTATTGAAAAGGTGGAACATTTTTCCTTTTTTAACATTGTTACTGTTAGTTCAATATGGATCACTTATGAAGTTTTTAACTTTAAATAGTGATTACTTATGACATGACCTGATGCATCTGTCCAACCATCAGTTAGGCCTAAAGCAGTGGTGTTTTGTATTAATTGCTTTGTACCTTCAAAAATACTAATACTCTGGGTGTCTCACAATTTGAGTCTGTTACTCTAGTGCACGGAATCAGATTTATTTGAAGACAGGTTGGTTGCATAAATTCTTTGCAAAAGCTGCGTCTACATTGCTCTTTGTTTCTGTGGGGAGAGATGAGGTATTACTGCACTCTTGGCTACTTACATTTGAGGAGAGTGTTCAAAATCTATTTCCACCATGGGAAAGTTGTGGGAAAAGCTCAAGAAAAGTATAATAAAAGATGCACGGAATGTGCCCATGATCGGGTTGGGTAAAACATTTAAAGGAATTAAATGTTTCTGTTCTGGATTGCTCTGGAGATAGCACTTTCTGAACACACTCCCAGTTTGTTTGACCTATCGCACAGTCATAATTACTAGGGGAAGGTTGGCACTCATTGGTACGGACGTGGATTTACAAGTATGTAAACACATATTTTGTAATATGGAACATATTTACGGAACCGTAGATGTTGTGTTAATTATGTTGCATTGGGATATTTATAACTTGCATCACAAAACTTTCACTCTGCTTAAGTTTTCCCCTTCCACAGACAAGGAAACGGTAGGAAGTCAGACAGCGAATTTTGATTTATACATATTCATGAAGGTCCTTTTAAGCTGAAACAGGTAGTGGTCTAATTTTTCCCTAGTCTTTTTTAAGGGGGCATTTGGGAGCTCAAAGTTGGCAGTGCGTGCTCTGAGTTGTACAGTACATGCCAGCACATGTCAGCGCTCACAGCCAGTAGCTGTCTTGCCTCTCCTTCCCTCTCCACTCCTTCGGTTCTCCTCTTTTCCCCAAAACATACAGCTGCCTACAGTTGTGTATATGGGACGGAGAGTCCTATACGGTAAAGTTCTCCATGGCTGATGGCTATTCCACATACAGGTGATCGCATTGGATTCTTTACTTCGTTTTGGCTGCTTGCAACTTTATTACAGCTCTTATTAATGCCTACAGTGTTAATATTCAGGAAACTACAAAGCTTTCTGATAAAGAGCAAATCATATATACAGTGAAACCTCATTAGTGCGTTCCTCATTAACAAGTTTTCCTGCTTCCTGCTTAGCACGCCGTAAATCGAAGTCGCAATTCTCGTCGTATTGAATCTATATAAAAGCACCTTACTTATCACGTCGTGAATTTTTGCTATTACCGCTTAGTCAGTTATAAATAGGAAAGGAATTCCACCTTATCAATACTTGTTTATTATAGTTATTATACTACAGTACCGGTTTTGACCCCCAGTTTTGGGTCATCCTCAGATGAACAATACATTTACATATAGTACATCAAGCAAGGATTGATATTACTTTGTCTGGGAAATGCCATATGATAACAAATGTTTAAATACGTCCAAATGGGGCATGTCAAATCGGAAACAGACGTGTGCCACTATGCAACGCTGCAAGTATGTCTCTATAACAACATACTTTAAACTTAAAATTGGTTTGTACAACATTATCTTAAGTTAAAGCTAACTTCTAAGACTAAAAACAACATATATATAAGAACACTTAATTGCACATAAAAGTTCGTGTCTTGCATGTTGCTCAGTTCGTCAGTTGACTTCTGTATTTGAGTCTTTTGTCATCGTTGTGTATTTGGTTGATGTTTTTGAACTTAAATAATATGATTTGGTTGTAAAGTTATCCTATTATTTATATTTTTAAAACATTGCCTTCATATATGTGCATACAATAAAACTCTTCTCAAAATTAAAAAAGGTTCCAGGCGTGTAGATACAACTGGGATAAAAATGTATATATACAGCTCTGCTGTGTGTTGAATCTTATTTTAAGTTAAAATCGAATCATTTTGTCCTGTGACATTCATAAATTTTGAGTGGCATTAGACTCACGGTGGTAGCTCCTTTCCCATCTGTAGATGTGCATTGGTGTTATGATTTTCTGTGGAGGATAAGATTGAGTCTGAGTGATATTTTATATTGGAGGAATGTCTAAGGATTGTATGTGCTAATTTAAATATGTACTTACTATTGTTGGCGTGGTTGAGTTGCGTTTGGTATGAGAGCTCGCTGTGTACTGCTTCATGTTCGTCTTGGGCTTACAGCGCCTGCTATGAGGGGAAGGGGCAGGCGGGTAGGGAGAGTTGCTGTTGTGAGGTTGGGGTGGAGCTAGGTGTGTCATTCGGTGGTTCTGTCGAGTCCTTTTTTTTTTTTTTTTTCATAAGGTAACTGTTTTTAGAGTGGGGATGACTGTATGGAAAGTGATGTTAGTTTTTTCTGTGATTTCATTTATTTTGAAATTATTGAAATTAGGATTAGTATATTGATCTAGAGATGTAAAATTCTTCTATTATATTGAGCAGGGGGCCCTTCGGGTTTATGTTCAGGATTTGCATGTTATTTTCGATATTCATGAACCTGTGTTGGTAATCTTTGATGTGTTGACCTAGTGAGGAAAAATGATCGTGTTTTACAGCGTTTGTGTTCATTATAATAAGTTCCTACCAGTACGTGCAACGTAGCTTGTCTCACAGTTATTGCATTTAATACGGTATACCCCTGAGTGGTTGTATTTATTATTACTGTTGATTGTCGTAATGTTGTGGATGATATTGTACTGTTGTATGTAGTTTTAAATGCTATTAAGTTGCGTTTTTAAAAAACATTGCTTACATTATTGAAAGTAAATGGTGCATAATCTTTCTTGGGTTTGTCTATTTTTTATTAATTTAGTTTTGGGTTGGAATTTTATTTTATGAATAATTTTGTTTTCCATTTCTTCCTTGTATCCATTGTTCTTAGCTATGTTATGAGTTAGTTGTAATTCTTCATTTAAATCTTCTTTTGTTAACAGTATATTAAATGCTCTTTGTATCATACTGTAGTATGCTGCTCTTTTGTGTGTTGGGGTGCATGGAATCTTTCAATTGTATTTGAGGTGTGCGTGGGTTTTATGTATACAGTAGAAGTCCGATAGTCGGGCACGTTCGGGACCGGCCCGGTGCCGGATTACCGAAAATGCCGGACTATCGGGCGCTACCTCTTACTACGATGTAGGTTAAGGTGTACAGCGAAAACAGCTGTAACACGGCGTTTTGCAGTAAAAATTTGATCAGCAGAATCATTAGTTTAATAACTTTAGCTCAAAACTAGGGCAGCAGCAAATTTTCATTCAACACATTCAGATTACATACAGGTATTGTACAATATTTTAGTGTGACTTAAAATCTGGAATATTTTGTTTTAGAGATCGTTGTCGCTTGTGCACCAGTTAATTTTTGCTACCTTTCCCGATGCCTCTGTCTTATGTTGCGCCACGGTGGGCGACCAAATTTAATGCACCTTTCGTTTATTAATGTTCCCGCGGTGATTTCCTCTATTACGCCGCGTTGGAGCATTAACTGAATATATACATGTTTAAATATTGCTCCGGCTACAAAATTCAAAGCATCGGGTCGTAAATCATACCTAGACTCTGAACTGGGATATAATTTATGAACACGAGCTACAACAACATGGTGCATATTCGCTTCTCAGGGTAAATTCGCTTCATTATAATCCCATATGCTTTTGACAAATCGTAGATTCCGTTCAAGAGTATCCGTCCATTCAACTAGTCACTCCGTATCCAAACGTGAAGGAAATTATCTAATCATCACCTAGTATTTAGCATAAATTAATTCAATAAATCCATATATTATCATACTACTATATACTACAAGTTACTTAAGCAATAGAAACGCGAAATCAAAACTATATCTAGTTTATTAGCATGCTAATGTATTATAAAATTGAATAATGTGCATCCATCGGCAATAAAGAAAGGAAAAATCGTGTGAAACTACAAATATTCACCAATGCTTGACTTCAGAGATAAACATATTTGAAAAATCTTTAAATTATCATCATATTTGCTTACATTTTTGTTAAGTTTCAGAAATATACCATATCTTCCATGTTTAAATTGATACAAGGGGAAAAATAGGGATCAAAACTTTATTAATCCAAGGAGGAGTGGAGTATCTTTCTTTTAATATTGTTTGGGATTTTCTTTGGGGCATTATTTAGGTTTCATCTTTCTTTTCGGTCTGTTTGACCAAATTTACTTGGATACATGTTCGGATTCTTGTTTGTGACTCATCACGTTACGAGATAAGCATTACCATGTTTAAATCTGGGTTCAAAACACCCATGCAGTTATTAATATTCGTGTCATAACCCAAAATGAATAAATTAAAACAGTACATCACCATATGTACAAAATAAGCCAAATAATCTTACTACAGAGTGCCATAGATATGATAGCACGTCAGTATAACCTGCGACAATCGTGCCATGCATTCCTATTCGTGTGCCAATATATTTACATATTTTCAAATATCTCTTCGCTGTGCCAAGGTTTTGTCAAAGTAAACTGTACTTCATATTAGCGTTAACGCGCTGACCTTCAAATATGCAAATGTGCGAGACTCCACTCTATTCCTGAATATATATATATATATATATATATATTACGTAATGTGTAACAAACACGTAACCTCTCAATATCTTCCGCTGAAAGTTACGAGACACATTATGCTTGACTCGAGACATACATTCAACTGAACATGGCCTAAATCCTTCACTTGCAGTGCTAATCCAAATATAAATATAATATGCAACACAGGAATTCGCAATTCAATCATCTATCCCATTCTTAAGCAACGAACAGAAACATATCTCCTCACTCTAATTACAACTTGCCACATTAACATTCCATTTCCTTCATATATATATAGATACCTCCATATTTAAAAATATCTTCGTTCAATTCCACTTACATAACCTCTGTGTTACGGTAGCAATACTTAATAACCTGATTATTCTCTCATACACTGCAACTTCGTAATATTTCAAACATTTCCTTACAATACAGTTATCGTACTGGCCATGATTGCTACACATATTGACCTGAAGTTTTAGGTTACGTCTTATATCTCGCCTACATTTTCTACAACCACAACTGGTTAAACGCTTCACGGTCTACCCGTATGGATTGGCACTAAACATGCACAAATACTCAATCAGATCTAGTTTCCATTAACCTTAAAATTACCACATTAGCACCATAGTTATATAGCATAAATTTGCACATTTCATCGGCTAATAATTGGCATTTATATTCACATATCCTTTCATTGGCACTACATCTCTTACTTCTAGCACTCCTGTACACATATAAATATTTTCCATCAATTGATCTCAAATTCATTACGATGCAACTCATAATACTTATCTCGTAACGGGATTTTGCTGCTGGATCTCTCCTGGACTATGGCATCTTGGAGTAGGCAGCCCCTGCGATCCAAAGATTACGTCATCTGCGGCTCCGGCTCGGGATCTTGGCTTGAGCTATTCAGTCTTGAGCGACCATTTCCATCTGTTTAAGCCGAGTCCATCTTGTCACCAGTTCTCATGCAATCATAAAAGAACAAATACATAGTAGAATTCATAGTATACTGGTGGATAGTAGGCTATTCAATACGTAATATTTGTTTTCGGAATCTCTTATTGGTCGAGAATATTCCTTTCTTTTAAATTTAGAGATTTCTCTAATTCGGCGTACTTCTTGCTATTTCTTTCGCTCAAACAGATATTGTCTCCCTCCTGGAAACAATAAATTATGCTTTCCTTAGCAAGGATTTGCCGATATAATACTAATTTCGGCAATGTATAACTCGGCTGAAGTTTCCTTCGCTTCTGAGTTTAGGTGTTACAGTAACAAATACTTCCTTCAAATCTACGCCTTTTCCGCCGATATATTTTTGTAGATGTAATTTTCACTGCTGTTTATATATTAATACTTTAGTAATAAACGATGCGTTGACCCTTTTATATCCTTCTGTAAGTCGTGCTGCTTCTCTTCAACTCGTAACTCTTTCTTCTCAAGGTAATCAAGAATCGGTTACATTCAAAAATTTTAGTTCATCATTATTTAATTCTTGAGATTCTTTTTCCTTGCGGCCGGACGATATCTATTTCCTAGATCTCTACTCTGTGTACTTGCACATTACCTGAAGCTATTGTGCGCCATATTTGTCCACTGTTTCCATGACATTTACGGCCGCTAATGTAACGTAATGGTACATTTGGCAAAAGTTATTTCTGATTATATGTAAATCAATAAGTTCAGTGGCATTATAATTATTATACTCAGCAAAAGTTATGAATTTATTTAGGGATTCTGCGGCTTCTGCCCAGCTTATTATCTCCTTTTCTTTGGTTTCCTCATCTGAGTCACTCTTAAAGATTGTGTATAAGTTGAGGGCGTAATACACTGTGGATAATGTCCTCATCGGTTAGCTCCTGCTCGGTAGATTCATTGTTATCCATTTGAATCCACTCTGAGAGTTCCTCTTCAGACACATTATCCAAAGGATTGTTGTTGGTTACACTTCTTACAACATTCAAAACTTCAGACACTGATTCGAGATGTTGTTCCTCCTCAACAATCTGTGGGGTTGAATCAAATGTAGGATCCACAGTTCGCCAAAGTTTTCCCCAGCACCGTTGTAAAGTAACTTTTTTTATTTGTACCCAGTACAGTGAGACAGCATGGACGGCATCTTGTACAACAAACATTTTTTGAAATTCATTTAAATCACACTCGCATATAACAGGCTGTGAACGAAATAATTCCTATAAAAACATTTAAAGTTCTGGATTACCCCTTGATCCATTGGCTGAATCAGTGATGTAACATTAGGTGACAGAAGAGTAGCAAATATATTTCCAGAAACTAACTCGGCTACTGGTGGATGTGTTTTACAGTTGTCCAAAAGACGAATGGCTTTGCTGTCTTCTGGTAGACCAAGGTTTTTGAAGCTTTCTTTGACTTGTGGCACAAAATGACGAAAGAATCAGTCTTTGAATAGGGTGGCGGTCATTCACTCATTTGATTGAGCGTCACAATGAACAGGCAAATTCGTAACATTTTTAAATGCCCGAGGTTTTCTAGATTCACGAATTACAAAATGAGTTATTCGGTGGCTTCCAGACGCATTAGAACATAGCAAAACTATCAGTCTGTCTGTTTTTTTAAAACCCTTTAGCCGCCTTTTCACCTCCTGCAGCTAGAGTAGATATTGGTAAGCACTGCCATAGTAGGCCTGTTTCATCAGCATTGAAAATCTGATTAGCTGTTAGATTATTAACTGCGGTTATTTCTTCAAACTCGTCTTTGTATTTTTCTGCTGAATCTTGGTTTGCTGAAAGTGTCTCTCCGGTTACATCAAGTCTTCAAATTCCGTGCTGAAACTAAAGTTTTCGAGCCAACCATCAGAAAAATTGCATTCACGTTCTGCATCACCTAAGTCTTGTCCAAATTTCTGTGCATTTTCAATAACCATTGGTCCCATTACCGGCATTCCTTCGGAGCGTAGTACACTGAACTATTTGTACAATAAGCGATGTAATTGTTCCAGTTTTGGTTTTTTTAATGTTTGCCTGGAAGCCAAGTTTTCCGTTCTTACCGATTGAGAAGCAAATTTCATTAGTTCACCTTTTTGTTTTTTGTCTTAAATGGTTGACGAGCCAATATTAAATTCATTCAACAAAATATTTCTATTCTCACCTTTCTCCAAGCGTTTGATGATTTCCAGTTTCTGGTTGATGATCAGATTACGTGCTTACGTTTCTCTCCTGATTTGGAATTTGAAGGAGGTTTCAGTTTTGAGAATTTTGTCCCTGCTTAAATACAAAAAAAACTTCCACAGGGCACTTTGATATGTATGTTCACTAACACTACTTCACTACTGTAATACGGATCCTAGATCGTGAGGAAAAAAAACTGTAGCGAAAAGTGTTCACAATCAAAACAATGAACTGAATCTGTGTGTGGTGACAGCCACCAATGACGATTGTGACTAACAATAGCAGACGCGTAGTGGGTACTTTCGGGTGGTTTCAAACCGCGCCGTGTGCTCTGTCACGAACGTAAAAAAAAAAAAATTAAAAATCCTGGAATGGTGCCGGACTAATGGAATTTTACTGTATTTTGTAAGACAAGTGGTTTTAATGTCTAGTTATCGTTATGTCCAAATAGTTTAGGGTACAACTGTTTTCGGTTTCTTTGGTAAATTTTATGTGGGAGTCTACTGTCCAGTGTAATAGTTTCATCTGTGTCGATGATTACAAAAATGTTAATATTACAGTAAAACCTCGTTAATTCGAAATCGTTGGGACTCGAAAATCGGACTTTGAATTACGTGATTTCGAATTAACTGCCCATTCGCAGTTCAGAAGTACCAACCCTCGCTGCGTTAAAAAATATTTTAAGGCTCGTCACTGCATGCAGTTGACCTTGATTCACAGTTTATACCTTTCAAATGCCATGGAAAAAGAACTATTTCCAAAATGTATCAAAGTGCATTTACAGTATTCAAATAATGCACTTGGATATCTCACTGGCAAACATAACCTCACGCAACGAAAGAAAGAAAAAAAGCACGATTCAAAGACGAGGAGAAATCTATGCTGCCTCCCATGCGCAAGTACTTTATTCATTGAATTACTATACCGTATGCATTTTAAATGCCATGTATTTACACAGAAAGTACCTGATGTCCTTAAAATCGAACTTTCCTACGACTATCCTTGTACGATTTCCCGCCATGGCACTTCTCTCGTACTTCAGAAATGTAAACACTTGCCGCGTCGCAAAGTATTCTAAGACTCATTAATACATGCAATCGCCTTGATTCACAGTTTAAACCTTTCAAATGCCATGGGAAAAAACTATTTCTGACATGTATCCAACAAGGTGCGTTTACAATGTTCAAATAATACACGTGGATAAATCGCTGAGAACATAACCTCACGCAACGAAAGAAGAAAGTCACACAATTCAAAGACGAGGATAAATTATGCCGGTTCCCCGTGCAAATGCATTATTTTTTGGATTTCTGTACTGTTTGCATTTTTAGATGCTTTGTACTGGCATGGAAAGTGCCAGACGCCCTTAAAACATTGTGGCTTATCGAACTTTTCTATGATGAGGGGATAAAGTTCTTGCTTCCAGGTGCTTTCCAACGCACTACAATGACCCCCATTCCCCACACTCATACGATTCGCCGGCTGGCACTTTCTCCTTTAAAACAATAAGACCGTTTGGGCTCGCATTAAAATTAAGCAATGCAGTTTCCTCGGCAATGACAATATTGTTCGGTGCCTACAAATTTATTATGAGCCACGTATTTCGTTAAATGTCGGCATCGCCAGTGTTCGCGGATTCGGTTTACCCGCACACTGCCTGTTGCGTGATATTACGGCGTTCCTTATTCAACTTACTAATCGTGCAGCGCACTGTAGATCCACCGAAGTGAGTGTAAATGCAGAAAGGTACGGTACCCCTCCACGTTCCGGAACGCGTTCTATTATGACGCGGATAAATTTAGAGTTGAAATTACTCTAACATACTATTGTTTTAAAATGTAAAGCCAGTTTCGAATTAAGTCTGAATTTCGGTAATGGGGCCGACATTGTACTTCGAATTACGAATTATCCGTATTTCGAATTAAGCAATTGAAATAACGTGCAAAACTCTATCTCATGTTTCCGGGAACGAGACCACCTTCGAATTAGGCGGGATTTTGAATTAACTGATTTCAAATTATCAAGGTTCTACTGTATTAGTTTTACGTCCCACTAACTACGTATTTCAGCACCTTCACCACCGGACTGAGATAGGATCGAACCTGCAAGTTGGGCTAAGAAGGCCAGTGCTCTACCATCTGAATTGCTACTCAGCCTAACTACTAGCATGTAACATTAATTATACAAAATATAATTTTCATTCAGTCATTTATATCTCGCACCTTTTTACCGTATGAGCTGTAATAATGGGGATATTCAAGAGTCTATTACAAAGTGTATCAACAGCCAATCACTGCTGACGAGGATGTATTATGCCATCAGAATGGCAAACTGGCTATGATGGTTGTTCTCGTGATTGTCTTTATAATATGCAAAATATTAGTAATGTTATTTGTTACGTCTAACAACATTTACGGTTTTCTGACACTCGAGGTGCCGTAATATTGTCCCACGGGAGTTTTTTACGTGCCGACAATTTATAGCACCACACGCGTTTCCATGATATGTTGACTGCATTTTAATCAGTACAGTTGTTCTACTTTAGATACTGACAACACGAACAGTGTTCACGTAGTGAACCACTTTATGTGCTAATAGCCGGGCTGAGTAGCAATCAGATGGTATAGCGCTGGACTTCTTAGCCCAACTTGCAGGTTCGATCCTGTCTCAGTCTGGTGGTGAAGATGCTCAAATACGTAGTTAGTGGCACATAAAACCAATACTGTTAACATTATGTGCTAATAACTTGCTATTTCTGAATACATTTCGAAGCTCGTGAAATAATACAGTATCCCTGATCAGATATACAGTAAATACAAAGAGACAAAAACTCCTTAAAATAAAAATAAATATTTCAATATTATCCTCGAACTCCTCCAAATAAGTTGTTTGACCTCCTCCACTATTTCATAAGGATTACAATAACCTTGCCAGGACATTATTTGCATGCATGGTTCAGGTGTTATGACCGTTTTACACTGTAGTGGTAATACGTTCCCTGTTGTCGGCTAGCAAGTTGCCTCTACCTCGCCGCTAGAGGTGCTAGTGTCGCTCCAGCTGTCAAATGAATGAACCTTACTCTTACTAGAGCTTTGCGAGTGTATATATTAGACTTTGGTAGCATGTTATAGCTTAGTGGGCAGAGCACTTCTTCTGAAGTGTTTCACTGTGCATATTAAAACATGTTTGGTTGTGATTGTCAATTTTAGTTCATATTTAATATCCCAGCTACTATCCTTTGTTACACCTGAGATTGTTGATGTTCTAATTCTCAGCTGAGATCATATTATCCACCTGTATATTACAGTCCACCTATTTTATTTTTAGGAGGATCCAGGAAGTCCAAATACTAGTGACAAGCAGAAGAAGAAAAAATCTCTCTTCAAAATAGTAGGAATTCCTGTTGACCAGCATTGGCGCACTTCAACTCATGAGCCTCTAGACAATTTAGTTGAAATGGAGGTGAGTTATCTCTATAGACAGCTTTATTATTAAGGGACACTGGGACTGAAATTTTGGCGAAATATATGTAAAATATTGATTTTTCGGCTTTTTCCATATTAATACACCCCTAACCCCCGCGGATCAGATAGCAGTGTTTTCATCCAAGTTCCTCCATTTTTAAAGCTCTAGCGTCGCTTTTAAATGCCTGGCATGTAGTCCTTTAAACGCCCACTTTCGTTCGACTCACGATCAGCACACATTAGTGGTGTATTCAAGCAGATTTCACGATTTCATTTCATAAGAATAATTCAAGAAGGCCTCCTACATCTGTCGGTCTGCATTTTGCTGCTTTCTAGTGGAGGAAGTAGGCACTTTCACTACGTAAACTATATAAGAACTACAAAAGTTTGAAAAATCTGAATGAAAATTACAGGTGGTGGTGTGGCCTTGCATAATATATTGAGTAAATTTTTATGCCTATTTTCAAAGACAGTGATTACTTATTAAAGAAATATTTATTAGTTTCAACATTATTTATGACTATTTCCGTACATACCATGTGCAAATCCTGTTTGTTTACAAACAAGTTGTTTTCCAGTTTGATTGTGTTGAGGTATGAGAGTATTTTCTACTATTGTTTGGTGGTGTTCTGTGGTGAAATGCATACAGTAAGTTCTCGGTGGCATAAGCCAAAATCCAAAAGTAGGAGAAAACAAGAAATTTCTTTGAGATTCTCAGCTGGCAATACAGGTTATGAGCATTGTCCATTATTTTAAAAAATTGCTTTTTTCTCTGTTTCACTTTTTCAGGCATTCAAAATGTTACACGCATCATAAATCTTATGATATTGCTTTCAAAATTTGCATGTATTATCTTCATTGCATTGACTATAAACCTGCGGATCGATTTTTGGATTGCACTTTTGGTCTGGCTGCAAAAAAATTTCAAACTTAAAAAATTGAAGATTTTTTTGTAGATTAAAAACTTGGATATGAAAAAAATTTATTTCTTCATACTCATTAATGCAATTCAAAAAAGAATCCGTAGGTTTCTTCCAATTGTATTAATGCAATAGAATATTACCTAAAAGTTACACTATCTTGATTGGTTTAATGCGGCAGACCTTTATAAATATTGAATAATTTGCACATGAAAATGTATAAAATAATTAATATCTCAAGAACTAATCAACTTGCAATGCTCAAATTTACCACAGTGGTTTATGTTATGACTATTCATAAGCATACAAAATTTCAAAGCTGTACCTCAGTTTATATAGAATTTGGAAATTTCAGTCCCAGTGTCCCTTAATCAAACTTTTAACTGAAGACATATTTATTCTGTTGAACAGTCAGATCTGCTTCAAAGAACTAGTGTTTTTCTCTCGTAAGCTAAGAGTTAGCATAATTTATTTTTTTTTATGGAGGAGATACTTTATAACCTTGAGATTGTCTGAAACAAATATTTTGATCCTTGACATTCTAAAACAAATCGCTTGAATACATTATTCTGGACTGCATCTCGGTATACCACTGCTGAATCAGATGACGACCATTTTATTTGCTCTGTTGTCATAGTTAACACCACGACGGGAAACTATTACCCTCAAAATGCCACGTTGTGTTACAGGAATTTCTTGCAAACTTGATAATGGTTGTAGGCAAGGACTGGAAAATTTTGCACTAAATGTAATAAGTTTCTTTTATGCAAAATATTATTTAATTTCAGTCTGTTGAATCATAATACCACTGGGCGAGTTGGGCGTGCGGTTAGGAACGTGCAGCCTTGAGCTCGCATCCGGGAGAAAGTGGGTTTGAGCCCCACTGTCGGCAGCCCTGAAAATGGTTTAAATGGTTTTCCGTGGGTTGCAGTTTTCACACCAGGCAAATTATGGGGCTGTACCTTAATTATGGCCACCGTCGCTTCCTTCTCATTCCTAGGCCTTTCCTGTCCCATCATCGCCATAAGACCTATTTGTATCGGTGCGACGTAAAAGTAGCAAAAAAAATCAGAATACCAAGGCAGGATATGTACAATAAATTTGAATGTAGTTCATAACTGCAAACTTGTGATAAAAATGGAACTCTTTTGTAGTATTCCCTCAATCTTAATATGGAAAAACTTCAAAGTTTGTGCCAAAACCGTTTCAACTTCAGATAGTTTGAATGTATAACAAAGTCAAAACTGAAAAGAGTTAGCTTCATATATTACAAGGAATAAAAATTTGAATAGACGATTTGCCATTTTAGCCGCCATGATGATGATAGAACACTATGTAGGTGGACTGCATGTTCATCGCCATAGCTGATGGATTCCTGGTTGCCTGCGTTTCGCCCTCGTGTGCTAAGTTAGGCTCGTCAGTTGGGACTTAGCACACCACCCAAGACGCAAGGCTAGTGCATACCGTGGAGGCCACTGCACAGGCCACCCGAAGCCACCAGCAGTGCCAATGCACCACGAGAGCCACGTCTCATTCTCAAAAAATGACGCCTGCCTGGCCATCAAATGATGCAGATGCTGATTCCCATGAGGAACCCAAACTACTTGTCCCGAATGAGCAAATTTACAATACCAATATAATGGTCCGTTATTGGACATTATAAATCCTCCAGCCAACTCATTCCTGGTTGCCTGCGTTTCGCCCTCGTGTGCTAAGTTAGGCTCGTCAGTTGGGACTTAGCACACCACCCAAGACGCAAGGCTAGTGCATACCGTGGAGGCCACTGCACAGGCCACCCGAAGCCACCAGCAGTGCCAATGCACCACGAGAGCCACGTCTCGCCCAGTGGTATTATGAGACGTGGCTCTCGTGGTGCATTGGCACTGCTGGTGGCTTCGGGTGGCCTGTGCAGTGGCCTCCACGGTATGCACTAGCCTTGCGTCTTGGGTGGTGTGCTAAGTCCCAACTGACGAGCCTAACTTAGCACACGAGGGCGAAACGCAGGCAACCAGGAATGAGTTGGCTGGAGGATTTATAATGTCCAATAACGGACCATTATATTGGTATTGTAAATTTGCTCATTCGGGACAAGTAGTTTGGGTTCCTCATGGGAATCAGCATCTGCATCATTTGATGGCCAGGCAGGCGTCATTTTTTGAGAATGAGACGTGGCTCTCGTGGTGCATTGGCACTGCTGGTGGCTTCGGGTGGCCTGTGCAGTGGCCTCCACGGTATGCACTAGCCTTGCGTCTTGGGTGGTGTGCTAAGTCCCAACTGACGAGCCTAACTTAGCACACGAGGGCGAAACGCAGGCAACCAGGAATGAGTTGGCTGGAGGATTTATAATGTCCAATAACGGACCATTATATTGGTATTGTAAATTTGCTCATTCGGGACAAGTAGTTTGGGTTCCTCATGGGAATCAGCATCTGCATAGCTGATGGAGTCGTAGCCTGCTTCAGCACCTAACATTGATGGTGTTCGTGAACAAAGCCATAATTAAAAACTTTGGTAACAAATTGCGAGCTATTGTGAATTTAATATTACAAACTTGCTCTATAATCTGGTATGTTTTTATATTAACATTTTGCAACTTGTAACATTGTCATAAAATGCCACAGATAAATAATATGGAATTGATGAGTCTTACTGTGTTACTGGAAATTCTTTTTACAGTGGAGTTTGTGACTGATGGTAGTGTATCTAGTTATTATATTTGGGATTTAAGCTGTATGGCGACAGTTGCATAATTTAAGAAACCAGCGATCAAGAAAACTGATCTTACTCCCGCACAGCAGGCAAAAGGCAGTCACGTAACCCAGATTCCAATAGAAATTTTCAAAGACGTGCCAAGTTATAATGAAAACAGTCTACTCAACTAAATGCTAAAAGAAAAAAAATTGCTATCAAAGAAGACAGGCTGATTTAAAACACCCTAGAACTAAATACCTAAATAAACAGAGCACAAATATCCTTTGACATTCCTAATACGTACATTAATGTACTAGAAGAATCAATTATTAACTTCCTGAGAACAACCTTAAACCAAAACAGGTTCGCTTTAAACTACAAAAACTATTGTCAAAAAGAAGGGTTAACTGTGGGCTCGCCATTATCAGGAATAATAGCAAACATATTCCTAAATAACTTTGAAATCAATTTCTTAACCAATCGCCTGAAGGGATCTTTTGCTGGAGGAGATGTATGGATGCATGTGACAGTGACATCACAAATGCACAGCACTTATTAAACACACTAAAATTATTACACTGGTGAATCTAATTCGTAATGGAACCAAAAATTAACAAGATTTTCTAAACATTGCAATCTGTTGAAATGACAACCTGTCATACAGGGAAAAAAATACAGGAAAACCCACCCAGACTTCACACAGCAGACAAATCCAACCACCCAAATACATGAATTGGCAGGACTGAATACAATGATACACTGAACAACATTCATACCAGCAAGCACAACAGATTTTGAGAAATGAAATAACGGACAATAGAACAGATCGCAAAAGAAAAATTGGCCAACCGACTCAGTAGATCGAGAAAATACGCACGTAAAACAAATACATAGTCCTCAATTACGTGAACAAGAACATGTACAAGATGGCTAACAATTTCAAAAGGCAAGGTCTAAAATAGCCTTTAGTACGGACAACACTCTTCAGAAACACACTGGTAAATGCAATCTAAAGAAAATAACAAAAACAAAAAACACACACACAAAAAAAAAGCCTCCAAATCAAGAGTTTTTGAACAGTGTCCAGAACCAAACTGCAACACCACATATATAGGCCAAAGAAAAGTAAATTTCCACACCAGGTATAGAGAATATGACGCTGTTGATAGTCAGCATTCGTGGAGTACGTATATCACAGCTCACACCCTTTCAGCACTAACACAGATCTAAACATTTTACGAATCCAAAATATCAGCAAATCGGTAAATGTAAAGGAGGCAATAGAAATATGTATCGCAAAAAAAAAAAAAAAAAAAAAAAACTGAAGCAAACCAACCTCAACAATTGCACACATTTATAAAGTTATTCCCTCTTCACACTACTAAATTATTTCCACGTTCAGTAAAACATTTCGTAATTTTTCATCAGATGTTAATGAATCCCACTGGAAGTTAATCAGTTGCAAACTACATTTGGAATGTGCATTGGGACCTGAACTTCATTCTATGACTTTTGGTACTGGCTTGCCACTTAGGACAGTTATGTAATTTGTTTTATCACTAAAAATCGTCCGACCCCCTGTGGGTGGGGGACGCAGACAAAGAATTCACCCACGGTATCCCCTGACTGTCGTAAGAGGCGACTAAAAGGGGCGACCAAGGGATGATCAAATTAAAACCATGAAACTGCTTGTGATTAGTACCACCATGCCTGGAACACCATGGGTCGCTTCTATTTGCGTGTAGTACCACTATGTTGGATACCAAATAGGTTTGTGATTGGTAGCACTATGAGCGACACCATAGGATGAGGGCACCCATGCTTCGGGCTTCCCTAAGATCAGTACCCACTATATGAGAAACACCATAGGTTTGCGTTGCCTGTAAATGGCGCCACAATGTGCGAAACAGCGTAGGTCTCTAATACATGTGCGAATTTCATTACCTGTGAGTAGTACCATAATGTGTGGAATACCGCGGGACTACGCTACTCTTGATCAGTACCGCAACATGACAAATACCGTGGTTCTACTTTCTTAGCGACCGGACGGGTTGGCCGTGCGGTTAGGAGCGCGGAGCTGTGAGCTCGCATCCGGGAGATAGTGGGTTCAAACCCCACTGTCGGCAGCCCTGAAGATGGTTTTCTGTGGTTTCCCATTTTCACACCAGGCAAATGCTGGGGCTGTACCTTCACGCCACGGCCGCTTCCTTCCCATTCCTAGGCCTTTCCTCTCCCACCATTGCCATAAGGCCTATCTGTGTCGGTGCGACGTAAAACAAATAGCAAACTTTCCTAGCGATAAGTAGAGGAGCCGTTGGCTTGTATTTTGGACCACTTTCGACTACAAGCATCATCAATTCAGTATTGTGCTATAGAAGCAGTCCCTTGGTCAGTAATGTTTTTCTACATCCGCTTCTGTGCGTGTGAGGCACTGTGCGTCGGTTCCACGGATAGTTTTAAATTCATATCGATTCATTCTTCATCCTCACGTTTTGAATTGTGGTCAGTGGATGTTTTTGGGCTTTCAGTTTGTCATTTCATTTTTTCTCATTTCGTACCATTAGGGGCCGATGACCTCATGTTAGGCCCCTTTAAACAAGCATCATCAAATAGTCCAGCCTCGTGGTGTAGAGGGCAACGCATCCGCCCGTCACCCGGTGGCCCCAGGTTCAATTCCCGGCTGGGTTGGGTTTTTAATTGTAAATGATTAATATCCCTGGCCTGGGGACTGGGTGTTTGTGTCGTCCTTAACGTTCCTTTCTTCACATTCAACACTCTACACTTCCTACGTTCCAATTACACACAGGTTCATATCACATTGTGCAAGTAGGGGCAAAAGATCTCTATAGGTAGACGCCTCAACAAATAGCATTTTAAAATATTTTTTTAAAAGCTCTAAAAATAGTTCTACAAGGTACTCATTCATTCTACTGCATATTTACTTCTTCCAAAGTTGTCATTATGCATTCATTCCCATACATGCCAGGAGATGTTACAGCCTTGTAGTAAACAGAGTTGTTAACCTTCTGCTTTTCCCTTGAAACCCTGCAGACAAACATGTTGGATAGCCACAACTGAAGCAAGAGACCTGGAATCAGTCCAGCAGTTCTTGCTGTAAGTTACTGACATAAGAATGATTAAAGATTCATACAGAAAACTTCAACTGAAATGTCATTAATGGACTTCTACATCTACTGTTATAAATTCTGAGCAATATGATGTTACTAAATCACTGGTGTCGTTTTGTAATCACTTTATGTACTCACATGTACGAAGGTGGTTTGAAAAGTGTGCGAAGTCCGAGAGATGGCACCTTCGGCTCGTATCGAGGTCCTGTTTAGTTAGTAGCATCTCTTGAATGAATGCACACCAAGTTTCAGCCATATTGGTCTATTTCTGTGTGTTTGGCATTCGTGTGAATCAAGAAAGTCGAGCGATTTTCAAGAAATGAACGAAAAAGAATTTCGTGTGGTGATTAAACATTACTTTATGAAAGGCAAAACGCCTCAGGAGACTAAAGAGAAGCTTGATAAACATTATGGTGACTCTGCACCTTTGATTAGAACAGTTTATAAGTGGTTTCAAAATTTTCGGACTGGCCATATGGGCACAACTGACGCTGAACGTTCTGGACGGCCTGTGGAGGTTACGAATCCAGAAATCCTTGATCAATCCATGATATGGTGATGGATGACAGAAGAGTTAAGCTGCGTGAGATTGCTAGTGCTGTGGGCATCTCGACTGAAAGGGTACGTAATATTTTGCATAAACATTTGGACATGAGAAAGCTATCCTCAAGATGGGTGCCGCGATTGCTCACGTTTGACCAAAAACGGATTTGTGTGAAGTGTTGTAAGGATGGTTTGTAGCTGTTGCAGAAGAATCCGGAGGACTTTAAGCGTCATTTCGTCACTGTGGATGAAATGTGGATACATTACTATACTCCTGAGACCAAACAACAATCTAAACAATGGGTTACCAAGGGCGAATCTGCACCAAAAAGGTGAAGACCGTTCCTTTGGCCGGAAAGGTTATGTCGACTGTCTTTTAGGATTCGCAGGGGATAATCCTCATAGACTATCTGGAAACGGGCAAAACTATTACAGGTGCATATTATTCATCGTTATTGGACCATTTGAAAACGGAGCTGCAAGAAAAAGGCCCCCGATTGGCCCGCAGGAAAGTCCTTTTCCATCACAACGCACCAGCACACGACTCGGCAGTTGTGGTCTCAAAATTAATGGAAATAGGATTCCAACTTGTTTCACATCCCCCCTATTCTCCAGACTTGGCTCCCTCGGACTACTATTTGGATTTTATTCAAATGAGGATATGATTGCAAACACTAATGGATATTTTGCAGACTTAGACAAATCCTATTATTCGGAAGGGATCAACAAACTAGAACATCGTTGGACAAAGTGTATAAGCCTAAAAGGAGACTATGTTGAAAAATAAAAAAGGTTTACCCCAAACACGTAGTTTTTTTTGCATGGACTTTTCAAATGCCCCTCGTATACATGGTTTCTAGGATGGTAATTAGTTATACCCTTCTCTCTTACTTCTCAAAGAGGTTATGCAGATTTATATAACATACCCTATTTATAAATGTAAACACACAGGGAAGGCAAAATATGGAATCAGAAATACAGAGGTTAGGAAGAGGATTGGGGTTTCAAAGCTCTAGGACAGGATAGAGACAAGCAAGCTGAAATGGTATGGACATCTGATATCATTTGGAGGAAACAGAGTTCCAAAGAAAGTATTCAGAGAGAAACCAATATGAAAATGACCACAAGGAAGGCTTTGAAAGAACTGGATACAATGGAGTAGAATATAGATAAAGGAGAGGGAGGAAATATGGAAGTAGTACTGGTAACAGGAAAAGAGTACTGGAGAGACTGGCAACAATGGAGCTCCATTATTCATTTCCTGACACAGGGGAGATCTGGAACTGGAAAATATTCAATTTATTGCAATGGATAAAAGATTGCAGCTGGCCTGTCATTTTGTGATGTCACATCAGTTGTGAAATACTGACTCACAAAAGGGACATTTTAAATTTTTCAGAAGTGTCAGTTTTGCAGTATATTAACTAAGAACTTTTATCACCATTTCGTTTTCTGTTTATTAGAATAAATTTTCTTGCAACAGTTTCCCTTTTCAGAGGTAAATGAAGGATCTTTGTGCAAGCTACTGATCATTACCTCTACCTGCCCTAAGTTACAAAATGTATATTGATTTGATGTTTGTTACTTTGTTTTCAGTGTAAAATGATCGCTAGTGATCGTCAAGAAAAAGAACGTGTGGATGCACGTAATGCTTTAGAAGAATATGTTTACGAGTTGCGTGGAAAAGTGAGCTCAGAGGATGAGCTTGCTTCTTACGTTACTCCACCCGACAGAGATGCCCTTTCTCAGCAACTAGACAATATGGAAGTCTGGCTGTATGAGGAGGGTGAGGATTGTAATAAACAGATTTATGTTGATAAACTGGCATCTCTAAAGGTAAGTTGCATATTGTGTAAATATTTGTAATTATACCAAAACTTTTTAAATATGTATGTGATTTTTTTAAATTAATGTCCTTAGTTTAGTAATATTTGATTGCATGATGTTCCCAAACACAACTTCAAATAAGTTTCTTCTATGAAAGTCTGTGAAAAGGAAACTTCATTCATTTATAACTCCAAAATCTTAAGCGTAACTTCGTTTGACGTTTTCACATCTGGAGCTTAGGTTGCTCCTAGCACGAAGTCATCGGCACTGTGAAATTCAAATAATCTTGCCTGTATTCTAAATATGAATGCTGGAAACTTAAAATTTCCCTTCATTTTTTTTCTGGACAGTTGGGCTACCCATGAAATCTGTTCTATGAAATAAAGATCACTGTTGTATTCAAACCTTGAAGAGTTTAAAAAGATTTGTTATAACTGTAGTTGCTTCCATCTAAATTCATTTTCTCATGTTCAAGCAAGTGACTGTTTTTCTCTTTTCATACAAAAATGCTGGATCATTTAGGCATGTAATTGGAGTAAATGCAGAATATATGTACACTAAAGTGCACTAAATTGGCTTTTGCAGAAGTTGCTTATTAAAAAAAAAAAAAAAAAAAAAAAACCTTATTTGGAATGGATTAGGATGAAGATATTCCACAGGTGGCAGGATTCAGGTATCAAGCATCATCTCCTCAGCCAGCAGCTACCCACTGTTTACTAATATCCTCTTGGTTTGAGAATGTATAAAATGAAATACAGTATTTTGCTGCTGGCTAATTTTTCTGCGTTTGAGTAAGCATGTGTGCTGAAGTTCCTACTTACTTTCCACTGGCCACACACCTACTACGCTGGCGTAGCAGGGGGAGAGTTGATACTCCCATGTGGCATGTCCCAGGTGGTGGATAGGGGTCCTAACCGGCTTGCCGGCGGACTGGAGGGGAATAACATACCTCTCGCGGACCAAAAACACAACCCCCTGTGGGTGGGGTACGCAGACGAAGAATACACCCATGGTATACCCTGCCTGTCGTAAGAGGCAACTGAAAGGGGCACCCAAGGGATGATTATATTAGAACCATAAAACTGCTTTTGATTAGTACCACCACGCGGGGAACACCATGGGTCGCTTATCCTTGCGCGTAGCACCACTATGTTAGGTACCAAATAGGTTTGTGATTAGTAGCAAACGAGAGCGAGACGGCTTTTACAGTACCTGTGATTTAGTAGCACTATATTAGCGACACCATGGGATGACGGAACCCATGGTTCTGGCTTGCCTATGATTAGTACCCACTATATGAGGAACACCGTGGGATAGTAAGAGTCCCTGGGTTATTACACTTAGGTGATGAACACCATAGGTTTGCGTTGTCTGTCATTGGCGCCTCCTTTCATTTACAAGCATCATCGATTCAGTATCATGCTATAGAAGCAGTCCCTTGGTCCGTAATACTATTGTTTTACACCAGCTTCTGTGCATGTGAGGCACTGTAGGTCGGTTCCACTGATCATTTTAAATTCATACCCATCCATTCATTCTTCGTCCTCATGTTTTGAATTGTGGTCACTGGAGGATTTTGGGTTTTTAATTTGTCATTTCATTTTGTCTCATTTCGTACCATTAGGGGCCGATGACCTAGATGTTAGGCCCCTTTAAACAACAAGCAGCAGCAGCATCATCACATTCCATTGGAAGAATTACTGAGAAGTCTAGAATGCCATGTACCGCATTTAAGCGGGGGAAACTCCCTATTTTTGATCCTTCCTCCCTGTCTCCTGATCGTAGAGATAACTCCTGATTTTGAGAAGAGATTTAGTGTTCCTGTACTTTTTGAAAATCCCAGGTTTTCCCTCGTTCTTTAAGTATCTAGAAAGAATTGATGTCGAGTGGGTACTGGCAAGACAGATGTAGTCAGCTGGTAGTGACAGAATCTCTAACGTAATGCAGTTTATTTTATTGTTTCCATGTAGCAATGCAGACTGTGAGAGTACAGTATTTGTTAAGCGTATTTACAAGGACAAAAAGTCAGTTCAGACCAAAGCTTCCTGAAATAGAATTCTAGAAAAAATTAAACTTTAAAATTTGTTCAAGGCTTGGATCATAAATGTGATTCAGAAATTTATGAAGAGGTCTAAAGCAGTTACAATGAAGAGTCATGTGCTCTAAAGCTCAGATTCATACACTATTTCAGTATTATTAAAATGCATGCAATATTTCAGTATTTACAAATAAATGAATTAATAAGAGGAATTGCATACTGTAATTAAGTTGTATAATGTGTGAAATATTCTTCAAAGTTACTTCAGCAATGATGTGTCGTAACATGTCTAGATATGCCGCAAAGAAAAATCTGATTTTTAACTTTTGAATGTTGGCATGTCTGAGTTCATGCTTCATATGCAAAGAATGTACAGTTGCTCAAAAATTGGAACGCTTATTGCAAGAGTTCCTCGCAAGTACATTTTTCTCAAACAGTTGAACCTGTACAGTAGATATGTTGCCGAGGTATCCACAGGGTTCGTATCCACATGGGAGATGAATTATATTTTGGTAATGAAGTCTGATAACATGTTAAATGTGAGGAACTTACAATAACATGCGCTCATTAAAAAAAATACTGTACTTTAGTTGAAGTTGGCAGTGTCTATTTCCAATAAACTGTAAACTAGAATTTAAAGAATATGCATAAATATAGGTAGGGTAGACAGTGTTTATCAGACAGTGTTTGTTACCAGCAAACCAAAAATTAAAACTTTTTAGCATTTCCCACAGTCCGATGTCTACAGCTTAAATACATACTTTAAGTTTTCAGTATCACAAGTAATGAACTTCATTCTGGTTCCATATTGACTTTAAATATCTAAGATAAAATTCTAACAAAATTTAATTGTATAAGGTCCACATTGACATAAGGATGCAGCGTCCCCATCGCCCAGTGCGAAGCCACTGCGGTCAGGAACCATCAACATGCAGACCATGATCAGAATGGGGAAACTGAAACAAGTCCTAGATGCAATGAGAGAACATGGAATTGGCATACTGGCTCTACAGGAAACAAGATTCAGAGATGAAAATACAATGGAATCAGGAGGATATGTAATATTGAAGGAAAACCGGATATCAGGATGAAGCAACAGCAGTTAGGTATGGCGTTTATAGTAGACCGAAGCTTCTTGAGTAGTATAATTGACTGGAGGGGTGTGAATGAGAGGCTGTCATACTTGATGATGAAAATTGGCAATAAAACTTACACACTTGTCAATGTACATGCCCCTACAAATAAGAACAAAAAATAGGAGACAGGGAACTTCTGGAACGCACTGGATAAGGTAGTAATGGAAGCAAACGAGAGGTGTCACGATCTTGCTGGGAGATTCAAATGCACAGCTGAGCACTGAAAGGAGATTGAGAGGCCCTGTAGGGGATTACCCTGCGCACAAGAGAACAAATAAGAATGGAGAAAGGCTTACAAACTTGTGCAAAAGACACAAGATGAGAATCATGACCACACACTATAAAGCCAAGGTGAGTAAAAAGACTACATGGGTAAGTCCGGGCGATAGAATTGGCGAACGGCAGATAGACCCCGTAGCGATTAGACAAAAACCGTGCGGATATCTTAAACGCCAGTCAGGAAAAACGGCAGAATGGAGTCTGACCACTATCTCTTTGAAATCAAATGTAGATGGACACCAAACAGAAGTAAGAGAAACACAAACTCTCACCAGATCGACAGGGAACTGCTGAACAGAAACGGATCAATACGTGAAAAACCTGACAGTGTAGAATAAATGGGAAAACTTGAAGGACAAGTTTAGAGAAGAGTCCAAACAATTGGCCACTAATAACAAGAGAAGGAAGCATGAGTGGTGGACAGAAGAATGTGAAGAGGCAGTAGAATACAGGAGGAAGATGTGGGTAATGTGGCAGACTACCAAGAAGGAAGAGGACCTGTCAACATTTGAGGCAGCAAGAAGGATGGCTGCCAAGGTGATCAGGAATGCCAGAAGGAAAAGGTGGAATAAGAAGCTGGAAGAAGCTGATCTTGCGTTTAAGAAAAACAAATCACGATCCTTCTTTTGAGGAGATGAAGAGCAGGATAAAGGGTTATGAGGCAAAAGAACCTTTTGTGAAAGGACAAGATGGCGAGTTCAAAATAGGTGAAACAGACATATCCGAGGAAATGGCAAGGTATTTCAAAGATCTACTGAATACAGAAGCACCCACAGGGAGTCTGACACTACAGTACAGCAGAGACATTAACCAAGGATGCCAGAACAGAAGTTGTGAAAGCAATCAAGGATCTCGAGAATAACAAAGCGGTAGGTAATGATGGTAGATGTGCCGAAGAGATCAAATGGGGTGGTCCTGCAATGGAAGAAAGCCTGTACAGAATAATAATGGACATCTGGATAAATAGGATACCTAGTGACTGGAAAGCAGCCATAATTATACCAGTACATAAGAAAGGAGGCAAAAGAATACTCGATAACTACAGAGGTATCTCACTGCTAAACATTGGGTACAAGATACTGAGATTATTGCCGAATAGAGTGGAAGCACAGCTTGAATCAACCATAGGAGAATACCATTGTGGTTCCTGGAAAGGGAGAAACTGCGTAGAACAGATCTTTGGACTCGAGAGAATCATAGAACACAGACACAGGAAAGGACACAATAGTGACATTTGTGGACTTCGCATAAGCCTAAGACTTGATAGACAGGAATACACTACTGAACATCCTACGCAACAGAGGATTGGATTCTACGACACTTGCATTGGTGGGGGGAAACATTGGAGGCTACAACTGCTAGAGTAAGATACCGGAGTATGTTGTCAGACAGCTTCGAAATTATAATACCAATATAATGGTCCGTTATTGGACATTATAAATTTTCCAGCTAACTCATTCTTGGTTGCCTGCGTTTCGCCCTCGTGTGCTAAGTTGGGCTCGTCAGTTGGGACTCAGCACACCTCCCAAGACACAAGGCTAGTGCATACCGTGACTACCGTTGACAGGAGTCGGACAAGGAGATAGTCTGTTGCCAATATTATTTAACCTAGTTTTGGATGAAGTGGTGAAGCAGTGGAGACTGTTGAATAGAACCATTGGAATTAAAGGTGTACAGATTGGATATAAGATCAAACACAGTAATAGTTGATTGCCTTGCCTTTGCAGATGATATGGTATTGTTACATAAGAAGGAAGAAGATGCAAAGTTGGCACTAGCAAATCCAGCTGAGACTGCAGCAGAGGTTGAACTAGAAATAGCCTACAACAAGGCTAAGGTACTGAATACGAAGACTGATAGGAATGTATAAGGCCAAGTGGTAGAGAGTCGACAGCTTCCGGTGTCTAGGTGAGAACATCACAGGTAAACTACAAAGCAACAAAAGTACTACAGACAGAGCTTAACTGCTGCCAAAACTACAATATGCAGCCATGACTACACATGGAAAGAAGTACCTCTAGAGGAACGCCAAACTGCAACAAAACATAACCATCAGAAATGCTGCATTATATGCAACCGAGACGCTGATGTTGGGCAAGAGAGCATGCATACAATTGGAGGAGGAGGAAAGAAGAATCTTGAGAGACATATATGGGGCACCAAAAAGAAAGGTGAAACCTGGGTGCACAGATCAAGGCAGGAACTATGAGAGTATAGAACCAATATCGAGTGTGGTAAGAAAGAGAAGGTTAGTTGTTGGACATTTCATGAGGATGGATGACAGTAGGCTGGCGAAGAAGATAAGGAATGCAACCTGCTTATCTGGAAATAAGTAGATGAAGGAAGTCGGAGAAGATCGGGAGAATATTAGCATAAAGGAAAAATATCCACGGACTACCGTACAGGATAGGTCCAAATAGAGTAAGCTCATGGAAGGTCACAGATGGATGGACACCAGGATCCAGATTCCAATCACGGAAGCGGAGAGAAAGAGGAGGAGTGAGAGAACGGAAGAGGTATTGGAAAGAAAGAAGACGCGCTGAACAAGTCACTGGTGATCCTCGGAGGTTGTAACGAGCCGAATAGAATGAGGTCCATATATTCAACTTATTGATATAAAATACAATCAACAAGTGCAATAAAAATCCTTTAAAATGTTCATAGCTTTAATCTTTTTGTAGACGAGTCTAGTTGTGACTAGTGTGGGTCTAACAGTGTTTACCACAACTATTGGTTGGCTGGAGGAATACTTTAAAATTATGATGACTCTCAAATGTTATGTTTATCATGCTTCTGGAATGTAGTTTTTAAATCCATAATAGCTTCACGGAGAATAAAAGGATAGCCAGGATCTAAAAGTGAAACCAAAAAGTGAGAGAACTAAAAATGAGGTTGAAATAAGTTAATATTAAGTCGCAAATATTACTCTTGCTTCCTTTTTCCGCCAGTCCTGTGCTTGTATAATTCAAGTTGGGTCTGTGTTGACTTTCACACTATCTGGGGACTGCTCTGAGATCATTGGATTGGGGATACAGCGAGCGAGGATAGGGAGAATGAGTAGGACAACAGACTTAATTGTATGTTGTTTCAGATCTTTTTTGATTGTGTCAACCAGGATGTTTGTTTTTCTTGGATTTTGTTAAGATCATAGATGGGGTTGGATTTTTTATGGACTTTTATATAAGTTTCAAGCCGGCCGCGTGATGTACGGGTAGCGTGCCTGCATCTTACTCGGAGGCCCCGGGTTAGATTCCTGGCCAGGTCAAGGATTTTTACCTGGACCTGAGGGCTGGTTCGAGGTCCACTCAGCCTACGTGATTAGAATTCAGGAGCTATCTGACGGTGAAATAGCGGCCCCGGTCTAGAAAGCCAAAAATACCGGCCGAGAGGATTTGTCGTTCTGACCACACACCACCTCGTAATCTTCAGGCCTTCGGGCTGAGCAGCGGTCGCTTGGTAGGCCAAGGTCCTTCAAGGGCTGTAGTGCCATGGGGTTTAGTTTTTTAAGTATATTTAAAGTTTCAAAAATGTTTAATGAAGTTCTCTTTAGTTACATGTAGGGTTTCTAAATTTTTATCTATGGTGGAGAATGAGTGATCATAATCACAAATCTCGATAAAGATGGATAAACATTTTAAACATTGATTTTTATTGCACTTGTCTATAGTATTTTATCTCAAGCCTTTTATGTATCACTGTTTTTGTATGCATTTTTCATCTTTGTGTTCTTTTTAGCTGAAGATGACCTCTAGGCTAGGTCAAAACATGTTCCATGTAGCTTTTTAGACAGACCAATTATTAAATTGGAAACTTCTGTTGAATAGGTGGACTTGCAGACAATTAAATTCTTGAAAATTTTATCTTGGATAACTTTCAGTAATAATGGATTATTAACACTGAGGAAATTTTGCATGAGCAATGGGTACTGATTTTAATATTACCTTCAGATTGTGTTTTGTATTTCCAGCATGTTGTGATATTACATCAGTTCTGCATTATTGCTGTGAAAATCCCAAAATTGCTTAGAATCTGAGGAACATTCACACATCCTGGAATAAAATATGTTCAGAATCACATTACAAATTACAGTTGGGTGCGAGAAAATCACAAGCAATTTAGCTACATGGTATGAGTCACCTAACTATAGGCTTGCATTTGGATGATTATGGGTTTGAACCCCAACATTGGTAACCCTGAGTATTCAGTGTTTTCCTATTTTCATGCTAGGCAAATATTGTTGTGCCTTAGTTGGTGTTCTGCAGCATTTGAGTAGGTGCCAAAATTTTTTATTTTCAGATTATTGCTCCATCTGGTAGCTAATGTGGTATTTGACAGAACATAGTCCTGTGTTTTAATGAGCAATAAAAGTTTTAAGTGCCTTATTCCATACTGAACTGAATTTTTTAAAGTCAAATCAAATTCCTAAATGATAATTTTGTTGGTTAGTGATGCAAAACAAAAAGCTAAAGGAACCACAATAAAGCATCAAATGAAGTGTTACTGTCTCGCATCATAACACTATGTTTAAAATATCACTAATTATGAGACATTAACAAGAATTCATGTTTCTATCTTCATTTTGGTATGTAATACTTAGGGGCCGTATTTTTTGGTAATAGCGATACACACTAAATTTTTCATATCTTCTTTCTAGCCTGTATATGACCTTGTAGGTACCGTACCGTAACGTATTTTAGCGAAATGAACTCGCGAAATCTGGTTTATTACGCGAATCGCGCAAATAATCACGAAATATACCCCACTTGGTACGAAAAATGCGAAATCATATCGGAAAAGATCTCCAGTAAACGTTTAAATGCTTCTGAGAACTTGACTATAGTAGTTTCCTTCTCAGTTGATTGATACCGCTGTATATTCTCTACACAAATGCACAGAAAGCGATGAGCCCTGTTTATCGGAGGTATGCGTATTTAGTTCCGCGATCTCTAAGGCAATCATTAAAAATCTATATCTGTTATCGATTACAGCAAATGGCGTTGTGTTCGTAGCAAGATCGGTTGTAGATACAGCAGTGGGCATTATACTCTTTCACAGTGAGAGTTCGCCACTTATGATACTTCATCAGCAAATGTCCAGCATTTAAGTACAAAAATGCTGAAAACTTAAGTCACAACAGTTTTTCCAAGGGCCGAGGAATAAAACAGTGAGGCCTTCTACGTATTTGATGCTGCAAGAAAGATTCTAATGTGTAAGTACTGTAATGTTCGCATTACGTGAAAACAAAGAGACACGTGCGATAAATACTGTAGAGAATCAAAAACACACAAAAAGAAGAAGAATGAAGCAAATGAACATAATTATAAGCGGCAAATAACAATCGGCGATACTTTACATATGGCAAAGGAGTTGAAAAGTGGTAGAGAGCAATTTGTAATAGACACAACAAAAGCATTCATGTAAACCAGCATTTCTATAGAAAAACTGGATAATCCTGGCATGAGGACATGGATGAATATAAAAGGAAATAATACAGACTTTATTATAAAATATGACTATATTTGTAGGCCTATTGTAAATAAATCGCACCGAGCTCGATAGCTGCAGTCGCTTAAGTGCGGCCAGTATCCAGTAATGGGGAGATAGTGGGTTCGAGCCCCACTGTTGGCAGCCCTGAAGATGGTTTTCCGTGGTTTCCCATTTTCACACCAGGCAAATGCCGGGGCTGCACCTTAAGGCCACGGCCGCTTCCTTCCAATTCCTAGGCCTTTCCTATCCCATCGTCGCCGTAAGACATATCTGTGCCGGTACGACGTAAAGCAAATAGCAAAAAAAAATCGCCTGGTTGAGTTGTAATAATGTTACTGTTTTTACGTCCCACTAACTACTTTTACGGTTTTCGGAGATGCCGAGATGTCGGAATGTTGTCCCACAGGAGTTCTTTACGCTCCAATAAAACTAGTAACAGGGGCTGACGTATGTGAGCACCGGACTGAGCCAGGATTGAACCTACCAACTTGGGCTCAGAAAG
The DNA here is from genome assembly GCF_040414725.1 of Anabrus simplex. Taxonomy (NCBI): domain Eukaryota; kingdom Metazoa; phylum Arthropoda; class Insecta; order Orthoptera; family Tettigoniidae; genus Anabrus; species Anabrus simplex. The sequence goes on from NC_090266.1 coordinate 807,251,253, forward strand.
CCAACGCTTTAACTGTCTGAGTTACTCATCCCCGGCCGGGCAGCACCAGCATATCCATAAATATCCTCCAGGGATATATGGCTTTGCAAAATGCAGTGAAGGCACGTCTGATACAAGAGAAGAAAGAAGACATTGTTAGTGAAGTTTTAGGAGGTTCGATAGAAGACCACAGTAAATTTGCACCAAGTGTTCGCAAGCATTATGGTTTCCGACGTCTAATGTGGTCAGTGAAAGGGGCTGCTTTGTTTACAAAAATTTACTTTCTGACTGTCGCACAACTCTGAATCCTGATAATGTTGAAACCATGCGTAGTTTTTACTTTGGAGACAAGTCATTCAAAATGTAAAAACGTGTACAACCAAACCAAACCCCATGGCACTTGACGCCCTGAAAGGGCCTTGGTCTGCCCAGTGACCGCTGCTCAGCCTGAAGGCCTGCAGATTACGAGGTGTCATGTGGTCAGCACGATGCATCCTCTCGGCCGTTATTCTGGGCTTTCGAGACCTTGTCCGCCATCTCACCGTCAGATAGCTCCTCAATTCCGATCAGGTAGGCTGAGTGGACCTCGAACAAGCCCTCAGGTCGAGAGAAAAATCCCTGACCTGGCCGCGAATCGAACCCGGGCCCTCCTGGTGAGAGGCAGGCACGCAACCCCTACACCACATGACCAGCAAAAAAAGTGTAGGCTATGTATAAATTCCTAACTTCCGCCTAACTTCGTTTCGAGGTTTGTGATTTATATAGGCCTACCGATATTTATTTCTATAACATTTTGTATATTTGGTTGTTCTAAGGTTTAATAACAATTTTTTAATACATTACAACACTCCATGTGAGATTTGTGCTGGACAAAGCGGAGGCAGGACAGGTTTTTCTCCGGGTACTCCGGTTTTCCGTCATATTTCATTCCAGCAACACTCCATTCTCATTTCATAGCATCTATCATTCATTAATAAATCACTTTGGGAGTGGCGACCCCATCGTACTAACAGCCTATGTCTGCTTCATTCATTCCATCCCTGACCCGGTCAATGACTGGAAAACAGGTTGTAGGTTTTCATTTTCATAATACATTACAAGTGTTCACTTTAAAACCCCTAATCACAAAATTAGTTAGATTTACCCCATACCATAAGGAATACTTCACAAGAAACATCGATCAGTATGACAATTTATTTCACGAAATACCTACCGAAATAGTGTTAGTTTCAACACCGAAATCAACAGTTTTATTTCACCAAAAAATAAGGCCCTTAGTAATACTTTACATTTCATAGGAAGGATGAAATAATACAAAGGATTTTGAGTTTGTAAATATCTCTGAATCTGTTTTTGGCACTTGGTCAGGTTATGCATAACACCATCTAATTCTGACCACAGCTGCATCTTACTGTCCCTTTTCTTATCCATTTCCCAACATCACTGAAGTTAGTGTGATGTTAACCCTTTCTGGCCCATTTTAGTTTTAGGATTGGATGAGCTACTTACTCATAAAGAATTGCTGAAGCTAGTGTCTTGCACATGATGCTGCATACATTTAATATAAGCCGTTCAGACTTCCTTACCGAGACATATTAGTGACTCCGTACGGCATCATTGAGCATGTTCAGTGGATGTCCTCATGAAAGTTCAATCCTGTGAATTGAGGTAAAGGTAAGGGTTATTCTGCCCGAAGGCAGGTTCGTACCTCCGCAGAGGTATTCCTGAGCCGGAGTTTACATGCGGTAGGGTGGCCAGTTCCTTTCCGCTCCTCCATTCCCTTACCCCCCACCAACAGCGTGTGGCAACCCATCCAACTCCTGACCACGCCCAATTTTGCTTAACTTCGGAGATCTCACGGGATCCGGTGTTTCAACATGGCTACGGTCGTTGGCTGTGAATCGAGAGTAGGCCTATAATTTTAAATCCATTAGTTATGTCCCATTGATCAGAGATTCTTAGTTATAAAAGCATGTGGTCGCAAGATGAATCTCTTTAAATAAGAGGCAAATCAAATGGGGAAATACGTGAACACCCGGTTCAAATATTAGATCTAAATAAATCGGGAAAAGGTCGGACATGCACGCGCACACACACTCCCCTCAAAAGAAAAGCAGATAATGTCGTACATTTACTTCATGTGAATGACACGAGGTAATTCTTCAATCACGAGGTAATTCTTCAATTCTTCTTAGTTACGGTAAGGATAACTTGCTATAAAATAAATAATACAGGGTTTTCCTTATAAACCCAGACCGAATGCCTTGCGTCCGTACTCTACGCTAAGGCAGCTGCCTCATCCAAACTCGTGTCGCGCACAGCTTGAGGCGTCATCCTTCATAATGAGGTACTTCATAAACACCATTAGGATTTTCTGCACACCAGTAGCGAGAGCTATGACTGTTCACACAACCCTTAAGATGGAACCTGGCCACATCCAAGAAGCACACACTGTGGGTCTAGTAAACAATCATTCCATAATGCAAGATGCCACTCAAAATAACTCCACCAATGTCATCTAGCTTTTCCTCTGCTTAGACCTTTCGTGTGCACTCTTGCTTTTCGTTAAGCAGTTGAGCCAGTAGATTAAAATTTATTTATAATTATGTTAATTTTGTGCTCGTGAAGATAGCACTTCACCAGGAAATTGCAGAGCAAGTGCATCCCGTACCTGTCGAGCTGACTCTAGCTTAAAATAACATATACATACGAAAATACGGTGTTGCAATAACTGTCTCACCATGTTAACAGCTGAGATTCAGACTGGCTACTGATGCTAGGTCAAACACACGCACACTTCTTGTAAGGTCAACTATGTGCGTACCTTCTGTACTGCTGCATAGGTGTCGGAGAGCAAGACCGCCGCTGGACGGTCTGGGTTCATAAGGGAGACCCTGTACTTGTAAACTGTCTTATACCTCTATTTTGAGAAAATTTCAAGTGAAGATCAGTTTTAATTTTTTATTTAATGTTGTTGGTTTTACGTCCCACTAACTACTTCCACAATTTTTGGAGATGCCAAGGTGCTGGAATTTTGTCCCACAGGAGTTCTTGTACATGGCGGTAAATCGACCCACATGAGACTGACATATTTGAGCCCCTGCAAATATATCTGGACTGAGCCAGGATCGAAAGCATGCTTTGAGCTTGCGTTTGGGATATAGTGTGTTCGAACCCCCCCAGTGTCGGCAGCCCTAAGGATGGTTTTTTGTGGTTCCCAATTTTCACATTTGGCAAATGCTGTACTCCCATTAAGGCTTCCTTCCCTCTCGTAGGCCTTTCCTCTCCCATCAACGCCATGCCAGCATGCCCATGCCTAGCTTTTAGAAAATGTTTCCTCAGAACAGAGGCTCTTGTGTGAGAGCACACCAAGCCAGACTTTGTAAATGGCGAGGGGGATTCTGTAGTTTCAGGGACCGGATGACACCAGGCTAAGGAACTTATCCTGGTCGTACAGAAGGATATTTTACATGGAAAGTGCTGAACAGACTGCACTCGGGTGTTACGAGATGCAAATCTAACTCCATGAAGCGGGGTTTTCAGGTACACTCCTATGTCGTGTAAATGTGGGCTCCTCAAAATACTCATCTTCAATGCAGACTGCCCAACAACATGCACTACGCAAGACCTGTGAATGCAAGGCTGGATTCTCTGAAAGTAGCTAATTTCTGGTCTAACAAGGTGGCATTCCCTACTCGTCACCACAGATTTCGCTCAAATTTATAGAAACATGCAGGGCTTCGGTAGAAAGGAAAGTACCTGAAGTGGGAACTCCAGATGGCCAAGCGTATCGAAAATAAAAAATAAAAATGTTGATGCGGCTCTCGCACCGTACAAGTCACTTCTGTAAGTGCGCCCGCAGAGCTGTAGTGGGCGTAGCAGTAAGAACTGGAACTAGTAATTCGGTGGTCGTGGGTTCGACACCCTGTGTGGGGACTTTTTTCTTTCTATGGAGGCGTTGAAACAACGATGTGGTTGTAAAAATGCGACGTTTATGACTTGTGCTAGATGCAGAAATAATTATAGTTTCCCCTGTTTCTACGATAAATATCATCCCGACACATGTAAAGCAACGACTGTCAATGAATAAAGTTTTGAATTTTCATGTACAAAGTTTTTTCGTACGCGCTTTAATTACAATCCCTTGTTGAAAAGTCTGACAATGAAATCCCAATTTTTTACCTTTTCTATGCCTTGTGAGTGTAAATAAATAAATAAATAAATAAATGAAATGAATTATTCACCGCTTTGCTTAATTGGAAAATGAATAATATAAAAGTTGAGGAAAGAAAATAAGTCTCCACACGGGGAGTCGAACCCACGAGCACCGAATTACTAGTCCGAGCTCTTATCGCTACGCCAATTACTGCTTGGCGTGTGTTAACATAAGTGGGTTGTACGGCGCGAGAGCCATGTCAACATTTTTATTTTTGTTTTCTATACACTTGGGCATCCCGAGTTCCCACTTCGGGTACTTTCCTTTTTTGTTTGTTTGTTTTTTGCTAGTTGCTTTACGTTGCACCAACACGGATAGGTCTTATGGTGACGACTTTCCCTTCTATAAATTTGAGCGAAATCGGTGGTGAAGAGTAGGGAATGCCCCCTTGTAAGACTATGTAAGATTGTTCATCCACCATGCTTGTCCTTGTTAGGTTCCTTCTGTCTGAATGGGACCCACCTGAAGGCAGGGCTCATATCAGGGAGATGACATCCCAAATCATCTTCTCCAAGCACGATGCTCGACACTGTGGCATACACTGCCTGGATTTTTTTCTTTATTTCTTTCTTTCCTTCTTTCTTTCTATGTATGTATTTTTAATGTTGCAGTATAATGGTAACTTCAGTCTTTTTGTAGAAAAATGTTGATTACTCTGGGCCATTTTATAATAAGCCTGATACATTGCAGGCTAATTGTAGAACGTACAAGAAAGGCGAGCACGATTTCCAGCTATTTTATCATTATTCTGATACGCATAGCCAAATTGTAAAATGTTGTCTCCTTGTCCGCACATGGCGCTTAACTAGTAGGATATGTGGTGATTGTTCAATGGTTGAAGTTATATTCTGGATTAGTTCGAACAGAAAGCTGTTATTTGTTACTCGTTCTGTTTTTAGATTTTAATCATAACACTTTACTGCATATTTTACATTTTTGTTTTAGAGAACCCATAAAGGAAATTAAGGGAGGAAAAGGTGAAACTAGTACTTCATCATAATATTTAACATAAAGATAATACTGCTTTCAATAAAATTGCAAAGAAGCTATCCTTTTTGCATTGCCATTTACTGTACATGCAACTTTATTTTACAATTAGGCTGCACTGAATCAGACTAATAAACGGGCCAAGAATTTCCAGTCTAATTCAGTAATCAACAATTTTTTCCTACAAATAGGCAGCTGCTGGTAAACAGGTTGAAGTTACAATTATCTTGCAACATGTATAAAAGTCTTTATTGTGAAATTTGTCTTTTAAATGTAGCTGATTTTAGTGCTTCCGAGACTACAAATGGATTAATGCTTATTTATAGTATAGCCCAGTTTCGTACATTTGAGAATACAAAATGTAGCACTGTTCAAATGGAGATCGAAAAAATAGTCTGGTGATCAACACATTGTGCAAGAGAATAAAATTATCAGACCCGTGCGATTCCTTTATGAAGGGTGCAGCATGACAGTTTAGTTTCACGATTGAAATACTTCATTGAATTTGATAAAAAAGAGATTCAAATATTTGATTAAGCCTGAAAATAAGTTTGTTTCAGAGTGGTGATGCATTACCTCAATTTCCTTACCTATCTAGTACATTACCATGCCATTGCCCTTCAGAAACCTAATGTGGAGTACCAAGTATGACCCTCGCTTTAGAAATGTAGACCTAGAAGAGCTGAAAACATGAAGTAGTTCACATTGTTTGATAAATAAATATATATATATATATAAAGAAAACAAAGCATGCTTCAAACTAATGGGATTTAATGAACTTCAAACCACTGTACAATAACAGGATAATTCCACATAATGGTTAAACAGACTCATAATTTAGAATGCTTGAGAAGCATTTTTGGTTTAAAAATAAAATAAAAATAGTACTTAGCATGGGAAATAAAGGTGTGCAGCTTGTTAACACTCCAGTGACCATGCCTATATATTCTGTGGGTTTGTTCTTTTGAAATTTACAAAGCTCATAATTTCTACAAGCTCAAGCATAAGATTTAATTTTAAATCTCTGCCTGCATTTTATATGGGCTTGTTTATAGCTAAATGTTCATGATACTATGCAGCAACAAGTTGTTCGTTTAGATGCTACTTGATACCAGTTTTCTGTAATTTTTTTACAAATTCTGGATGTAGCATTGATAACCAGAAGGATGTAGAACATCATCTATGATTGTGAGTAAAAACGACATGAAAAGTCTTTAGAAAATGCGAAATAGTTAATACGGCAGGTGATACAGACAACAGATGAAATATATAAATTCAGAGATAATAGTTGTGTTGGAAGGTTATGTATCGTAAATTATTTCAGGTAGGCCTAAATTATGTTTTGAATATACATTTTCAGAGTTTAGGCGTAGGCATTGTAACAAAAATTTTGATAAGGGGGCACAATTTTCCACGCCAACAAATATGACAGTTTAGGAATTAGGTAGTAGGTAGCACATAGATAATAATGGTGTGTGGCCTCCAGGGGGTTTGCAGGTATTTTGAGTAGACATCCATGTCAGACCTGCTTGTCTGCGAGGATGGGACTTCACCTAGGTTGAAATCTAATGTTGAAGATGGCAATGAGTTAATATGCAGCTTCTATTACTTTAATAATCTGTATCTAACATTAACAAAGCAATAAAAAGGTTGAAATTACTTCATTTTTTTTTTACATAGTGATAAAGAACATAGAAATACTTGCACACTATTGAAGATATTTGAATGCAGTAAGTGGGATATAATTGAGACTGTACCTTCAGGTGGCATATCACAACTTTACATTAGAGTAGATGCAGCTTATTATTTTGAAAATTTCTATTATTGCCTTGTCTGGGGCAGTTTTGAAGAATATTGGCCCTCTTGACCTTTTAGGCAGCTATAATCTATTTTGTATGATTAAATTAACCCCTAAAAGTTAAGTCAGGTCTTCAAAAATTACACAGTAAGAAATTTTTCATAACATGGTAAAAGATAATAGTTGTACAGGAAATTGCAATCTTTATGGCCTTTCAGCTCATTCATTCTCTTTACTTCCAAAAGATAACCTTATGTTATTTGTGGTACAGAAAAGTTTGTTTTTATGAATTTATTTTTTGGGCATAAAATATAGTGATTAAACTCTAGGATGGTCTACTCTTTGATACCTTTAAACTATTGATTTCTGGATTTAATCTATATTAGACTATGCTGGGCTGAGTAGCTCAGGTGGTGAAGTCCTGACCTGAGCCCAACTTGGCAGGTTCGATGCTGGCTCAGTCTGGTGATATTGAAAGTGCTCAGGTACTTCAGCCTCGTAACTGTTGATTTTCTGGTAAGTAAAAACTCCTGCGGGACAACATTCCAGCACCTCAGTGTCTCCAGAAACCACAGAATGTAGTTAGTGGGATGTAAAAACAAAATGTTATTAGACTGCCAAACTATGAAGAATTAATAGTTAAATATTTTATTTGTAAGGTCCACCTTTTCAATACAACACCGTGTAATGTGCTACATTATATCGTTGATTTTAGTTTTGGACTAGTTTTGACCTAAAAACTAGGCCATCATCAGCCATAACACAAATTGCACAGTTACATCAAATGATCCAAAACAATGTACTGTACCAGTAACTATAGCCCAACTTTATTTCAAGTTCGCATGAAGTATAATCTCAGCGCAATACCAGGTAATTTCTAGCTAGGGCTTGGTACAGGAGAAAGGGTCCTATCTACAAGAACTTCAAAATAGTTTAGAATAGTTTTATTCAGAAAAATGCATCTTTGTAGTGCAAATCACCTTACTTGTAGATATTTGCTGTCTTAAATATCGCCTATCGGATGACCCGTGCTCCCAGGTCACTGTGTTGAACTGGACTAGAACTCATTCCGCAGGCTGCTCACGTTAGGATGAGATGAGGCTGGAACACCCAGATCGGCTCGACATGGAATTGAGCTCGAATCTTTTATGTTCTGGGCGGTTTCCGACGTTCTTGGACAACGTTGCGGGGTATTCACTCGTCACTTAACTCGCACGAGTGTCCACAATTGCACAGTCCGACACATTTAATAGCACTGTTAATTTAATATTGTCGTCATATGCAGTTGAATTCTCTTAATCCCTTGTAAACAGAATTTATAAGTCCATTAAAGATGAAGATGCAGATAGCATCAAGTTTGGAATGAAATAAAGCACATTTCATGAATAGAAATAATTAAACTGAAATTGTTCGAGCACTAGGCACAGTTCGTGGTGGCTCTCCACTAAATAAGATTGCACTTGACATTTAAAGAAATGTATGACTGCCTTAGAGTTTATCAAAGACACTGCTGTTAGTCACGCACTAATAATAAACACTTTGATGAAAAAAATAACGTTGGAAATGATTAAGCACAGTTCGATGTTATACTCCACAGAAACATGGGCGCACTTGACATAAAATATGTGACTGCTCAAAAGTTTATCAAAAGAAACTGCTGACAGTAACGCAAAAATAATTAACACTTTGAAGAAGAAATAATACACGGTTCAAAAGATAGTTCTGTTTGAATCGAATAACATTCACTTCAATTCATAAATTGAAAATATGAAAGCTGGCAAGTACCGTTGTACATTAACACAGTTTGAATTCAGAATGAACCACTTGTGTCAAAGCACACGAGTAAACCTTTTACAATAGATAACCACTTGCATTAATATTAGTGGGAAAGTTTGAACATGTTCATAAACACTCTTATTTAATTATGAAATTATGCTGACTGAGATTTTAAAAGAATATCACAGTTCGTAGTATATCGCAGTAGTGTCACATTGAAGTTAGTAATATTTGTTCAGAGACTAAGTTCCACATTCACAAAGTAGGTCACATCGAGAAGTTTCTATATGCGCACAGAAAGACTTTGTATAATTTGAACTTCAACACGCGCATGAATTTGAACTTCAACTCAACTGATAGACTCATTGTCCTTTATAAAGACTTTGTTCCATATTGGAGTTTTAACACATGCACAAATTAAAAATTCAAGTAGACTGTCATAGTTTAAGTCGAATACGAAGGCTTTAACAATTCAAAGATAGACTCCGTCAGCACTTTGAACAGCAGTGTTGCAGCGTGGAGAGTCAGGCTGGCCTCCCAGCTTTGACTGTCTGATTTGGGTCAAGTGAGCTCACCTTATATTCTGGTTGGGCTCCTATGTCATCAGATAGTGTAATATCTTTGAAGTTGATTATCTCGAGAATCCCTCGACGGATTTACTCGAGATTCACAATTGGAGACTTATCTGACTTATCTCTCAAGTCGCTGTGATTATAATTATAGAAGTTTTAACATTTTTTCACATCGAATGTTTGCAAAGGGGTGGCGTTCATAGCCGGAACATACCAGGTCAGGCAAGCTACACGTGGCATCAGGCGGGTGGCCTACCTCGTTCCTGCAGCTACGTCACTCGCACACAGCTGTCGCTGGTTCAAGCCGGCTGGCTTCTCCAAGCGTAAACAGACCAAGTTCGCAGTGGATGTCGTGCATGAAGATGAAATATAATTAATCGTCAAAAAATACGGCATGTACCGCTTGTAACCGGTACAGTACACACACAATTGCATTGAAGGAACTGGGTGTAAAACACACACATCCAAATTAAGTTAATGTACATAACTTAATTTTAATGTCGTCATGATCATACATTGTCTTCACATCATTGAACTTTTTAACGGAATGCAACATATTTAAGAATCCAGTCTTATTTTAATTCCTGTGTGTTTTACACACAGTTCATTTAATGCCATTATGTGTATACATTGTTTTGGATCATTTGATGTAATTGTGTAATTTGTGTTATGGCTGATGATGGCGTAGTTTTTAGGTCGAAACCAGTCCCAAACTAAAATAAAAAATGTAATGTAGCACATTGCACAGTGTTGTATTGAAAAGGTGGACCATAGAAATAAAATATTTAACTATTAATTCTAATCACAGTTCAGTACGGATCATTTATGAAGTTTATATCCTATAGCAGCTATGTAGGAGATTTGCTTGTTTTTGAGTACTATGTATGGTGATATAGGCAAGTAATGCATAGTATGGACTGTCAATTCTCTCAAATACCTGAAATTTTAAAAATGAAATTGAATTGCTTATTTATATCTTGTGTTACATAACTTCCTCAAAAATCTTTCATTGAGAGAGTTCGTTACTGCAATGAGATCAGATCCTTGTTCACTGTACTCTCTAATATGTTCTGTTTTCTTTTTAGAATCTTGGTGAACCTATAGAGCACAGACGTTCAGAGTATGAAGCTAGAGAAGGTGTTTTGAATGAATACAGTGCTTCATTGCAACTTTCACAGAAGACTGTTGATCACTTTCGTAGTGGAGATGAACGCTTCATTCATTTAAAAGAAAGCGATGTTCAAAATGCCCAGCATCTGATCGACAAAAATATGAAATGGCTTGATGAAAAACGTATGGCATTGGCTGGAACACCACGCACACAAGATCCACCTATTACAATGGAACAGATACGACGGGAAAGACAGGTATGCTTTAGCTACTATCCAGATTAGTTTTGTATTTCCGTGTAAGGTCAGCAGTAGAAACTCATTATGAATAATTTACTGCATTGTCTCTGTTTTGTTAAGGACACTTCTTTTTCAGTGTAGACTGTAATACAGTTCCCGGATTTCAAGTTTTCCCATCTTTTACGACATTTTTTGTTGATCCCCTGGGATTTCCTATGCTCACAATGTATTAAAATCCTCAAATTTACGTTTGCGGTATTTTATGCTTCCCGCTGTTCGAGAGTAAAAAAAATTTGAGGTAAAATGGCATCGCAACTAACCTAAAACACTTCAAGTAACCCTGGCATCACGGCCAAATCATGCAACCATGGTCTATAATAAGTCTTACGACTCCCAGTATTGAACTTCCAATTAACCAACGCAGCGCATTCTTTGATATCAGGTGTTTTCCCCTACGTCTTACCTCATTTTCAAATCCGACAATGAGTGAAATTAACAAAACCGCAAAGGAGGAGATATCGGGTGTTTGCTTTATTGCTAAGTACAGTATAAGCCACAAGGAGATGTTATCAAGTGATTCTCGTTTAACACTTGTATAGTTATAGGGTGAATAAACCACCCTGCATAAGCGTTGTATATTTTTCTTACTAATAAACTTGATATACGCATTGTATTACTATAAAGCACGTATACACTCGTTCCAAGTCGTAGGAATCTCTTCCTGCAGTTCAGACGTATTTCGCATGTTCACCACCTTCATGATTGCTTTTGCGTGTTTTCTACAAGCGCAATTTTCCGGAAAGTCGTGGAGTAGCACGGCGTATCGGAAAGGCAATGGCAACACAAAGTGAGACAACTGGAAATTGGCTTATATTGATATAAACATTTCAATCACTACTGATCTGAATTTAGGGCCGTCGCCCAGATGGTAGATTCCCTATCTGTTGTTTTTCTAGCCTTTTCTTAAATGATTTCAAAGAAATTTTAAATTTATTAAACATCTCCCTTGGTAAGTTACTCCTATACCTAACCTCCCTACCCATACACTAATATTTGCCCCAATTTGTCCTCGTGAATTCCAGCTTGCTTGTGTAATGAACACCACTAGAGAAATGAAAAACCTTAAGAAAAGATTAAGAGCTCCTAACTGGGATAGTACGGAAAATGTAAGCAAGTGTAATTGAATTGGTGAGTTGAAAAGGGTTTGCATTCTAAAATCCTTGCTTTTCAGGAGAAAGGAAAAACTGTTTTGTAGCTAAAAGGTTTTATCAGAAAGGTTTCTGTTAGGCATTTATACATCATATATCTGCGTATTCAACTACAAAGTATGGAAATCATATTACGTACAATTTTCAAGTTACACCATTTTTTTATGTCAAGGAATATGTCCCTTTTTATACTCAAATTTGAGAAAGATCTTTGTAGAGGCAGATAATGTACAATAAACTTATGATTTCAAAAGTGTATTAAGCAGTAACACATTACACAAAAATACGTCCGACCATCATTTCTTTTTATAGTTTTTCATTGTCATTCAGTCTCTTTAAAGTGTTTTACTTTACGAAGATGTCTAGCCTCCATAACCTCTAAATGGTGTATGTCTTCTGTGTTTAAAATATCGTGAAGATCATCGTTGTCACCCATTCTTTCAGTGTGTGTTCAACGTTAAATGGATAAATCGAATATTTCACCACGATTATATTACTGCAGACAGTAAATCCCACGAAAATAAACTGCTCACTCGTTTCTTTTTCTGCTACTCGCTGCTATCATTATGGGAAGGCATGGGCTTGGTGAGCGGAACGAACGGCGAATTATTTAAACCTAGGAATTATTCATTAACTTGTGTTAACATAAGGAGTGCCATAAAGTCACATGGGTGTCGCCCGTCCTTCGCACAGAGAATCAAATTCATCATGCGGCAGCAAGTCTTTAATGGAGGGGCTCGCTTCACGATGTGAGAAATAAAGAGAGGAGCGGATGTTGGATCTGATCATCACTTGATGGCTTGGTTTAAATTTAAGATCTCAGCAAACGCAAGATTTTTCCAGAGGCAAAGTAGACTTTGACATTGGCAGGCTGAAGAAAGAACTGATAGTAGAAAACTTTGTTACAGTTGAAAAACAGGTTTGAAGTCCTAGATCTAGAGGCAATTGAAGGAGTAGAGGAAACATGGGAAGCCATTAAAAAGACTTTAACACAGACCTGCGAAGAGGCATTAGGTCATAGAGTTGCTGAAGAAAGACTGGATGTCAGAAGAGACATGGGAGAAGATTAAACAGTGGAGGGAGATGAAGCAACTTATCCTGAACTCTAGGACAAGGCATATTAAAAGAGAATTTGAGAAGAAATACAGTGAGTTAGACAAGTAAAGAGGAGTGCTCGCAATGACCGACGTAGGCAGGTCGAAGAATACGCATGCCCAGCCGAAATAGCCGCAAATAAAGGTGATGTGAAGGACCTGTATCAGATAACGAGGACATTATCTAAGAGGAGTTACAGTAGAACCTCGATTATACGTTCCCGGAAACTGTTTTCCCGTATTATTACTTCAAATTACTTGGTCCTGCGAGCATCCTAATTAAATCATGTTGTAAAAATCCTGCATTATCCGTTCCTCGAAACTATTTCCTGGATCAACTGTCCAGAAATTTCAGTCCCATCAATGCTAAATCCTCGATCACGGTATACTTAAGGATCTTGGTGTTGAAGTCCCGTCATTGTGTTGATTTGAAGTACTGTACTGGAAAAGCGATCGGCGGTGAACTTGCATAAGGGATCATCTTAGCATTGCATTCGGGTAGTATTATTTAGAGAATCTTCGGAAATCATAAAGCAGAGAGTGCCCACGACAATTGGAACGAGACAGAGCGCATTTCGACAGCTCTATTTGAAGACAGAATTAGTTCCGTCAAATGCACATAGGCCTACTTGCTAAAAGTCTACATTATGTCCAGCGTTAATGTTTTTACTTTTTTTTAGAGTGTAACCGAACAGGTTTTCGGCATTTCCCTCGGGACTCTGTATAATCACTTGGCTTTCAGGCAGGAATCGAAACTGTTCCTTAAGTAACACAAATTTAGTATTTTAATATTATCGTATACAATTATCGAGACCAGAACAGATGTTGCACCTTAACATACGGTACATAAACCCATGGGAGGTTTTGGGATTGCCTATTACCATTTTCGTCCTAATATAAGACTGGGAATTTCACGTGTTTGTGTTAAAATGTTATAAAAGCCGCAGTCATTTTATTTGCGCACGTTACATTAAAAACTTTTCTGTCGTTTCGCCCTCATACAGACTTGTACAGTGAGCGCGCTTTCCAGCTGAGCTCAAGGTCACGAATAATTGTAATTTCGGAAATGTTAATGATATTTTCTCTTTCCAATTTGATTGTGATTAGTGACAGGCAGAACTAAATATAATGCATTCTAGAACTTGAGGATTGATGCTTTCGAAACCATATTCTAGAGTTCAACATAACCTTTAAAAGTCAATGTAGGCCTAATTTACATGGTACAAGATTTCCATGAACTGACTGGGACCACAGTATATCGGTAACCAAATTACAATGAAATATTTAAAAAAAAAAAGATTTTGCCATCATGTTGGACACTTTTGTATCTAATGTGCTTTATTTTATTAGATTAGAGAGTGAAAAAGTACTTGTGGTCGATTGTTGTTTGGCTTGGCGTTACGGGTATTAGATTTTTCGAAGAGTTCGGCTGATGAAAGTTGCTGAACTGAAAGAAGTTTTCAAAGGAATATGACAAAGTTTTCAGAGCGAACTGACAAAGTTTCCCTGGTAAAACTGAATGTAAAGTTCAGAGATTTTCAAGTCGCGTACCGGTAATTAACGTTTGAAGCCAGCCCCGCAGTCTAACTTGCCTGCCTCTCACCCGGAGGGCCCAGGTTAGATTACTGGCCAGGTCAGGCATTTTTACCTGGATGTAAGGGCTGGTTCCAGGTTCAGTCATTCTATGATTACCTTTAATTGAGGCGCTATTTAACGGTGATGTGGCGAACCCGGTCTAGAGAGCCAGGAATAACAGCTGAGAGGATTCGTCACACTGACCATGCGTCACCTCGTAATCTGCAGGCCTTCAGACCGAGGGCAGTCGCTTGGTAGGAGGAAGGCCCATTGGGGCTTTAGTTTGGTTTGGTTTAGGGGCGTTTGTATGATTACAAGTATACATACATAACTTTTGTGATGTTTAGCCAAATTGTTGATGGTTCATTCGTTCCCGGATTTTCAGTCTTCCTGTGTTGTGCATTTTTTTTTTTTTCGTAGTCCCTCCAAAAACGGAGAATCAAGGTTCCACTGTATAGGCAGAAGCGTCCCATTCGTAGTAAAGGAGGGGACTATGCTTACTGGAGAACATGAACAATTAGCTAGATGGAAAGAGCATTTTGAGAAAATACTCAACCAAGGAAATGATAATGTAGATTAAGTCGAAGAAGAGGAATGGGACGGTGATGCTCGCATCCGTGTTGATGAGCCTTGATTAGAAAAGCACTTCAATAGATTAAAAGCAGGAAATCTCCTGGGCTAGACAACATTCCACCTGAAGCCTTAAAATTTGAAATAGATGCAACAGCTGCAGCTTATATATCTTATTCAAGAAAATTTGTCAGGAGGAAAAGATGCCAAAGGAATGGAAGAACGAACTCAAAGTTAAGCTACCTAAAAAGGGAGACATAAGTAACTGCAACAAGTGGAGAGGAATTACATGACTGTCTATTCCCAGCAAGGTAATCACCCGTATCATCCTCAACCGCATTAAAACAACTGAGCAGAAGCTAAGGAGCAGGCTGGCTTCCGAGAGAGTTGTAGTTGTGTAGACTTGGTCAACACTCTTCGGATCATCATTGAGCAGAGTTGTGAATGGAACTCTAATACGTATATGCTCTTCGTGGACTTTGAGAAGGCTTTAGACTCAGTCGACAGGGATGTCATGTGGCGCCTGTTACTTAAGTATGGAATTCCACGGAAGGTAGTAAACCTGATTGAGACATACAATGGTTATGAGTGCTGGGTGGTTCATAAAGGCAAGCTAACAGAAGCATTTGGAGTGACCTCCGCAGTTAGGCAAGGGTGTGTCCTGTCGCCCATCATCTTCCTTCTGGTGATAGATGATATCGTGAGGAAGTGTACGCAGAAAACAAAGGGTTTACAGTGGGGACTGCTAGAGAGACTGGAAGATCTGGACTATGCAGACATTTGCTTGCTGACACACACCTTTCACTGTATGAAAGAGAAACTCGGAGCCAGAAACTGAGGCACGAAAAACAGGACTCGAGATTAATTCCAGTAAGACCAAAGATATGAGGCTGTTCTCAAATAGCCAAGAACGATTTTGTCTAGATTGACAGGAAATTGAAAATGTAGATCAATTTTGCTACCTGGGAAGTACGGTAGATAAACAAGGCGGGGCTACAGAGGATGTTTACTCGCGCAAAAGGAGGCTAATGGTGCATTTGTGCAGCTCTATCCACTGTGGAAAAACCGTGCCATATCTCAACGAACGAAATTGGGGGTCTTAAACAGTAACGTCAAGTCAGTCCTCCTCTATGCATGAGAGACCTGGAAAGCCACTACAGGAATTACTAAGATGCTGCAAACCTTTGTAAACCGGTGTTTGCGCAGGATCCTGAACATTCATTGGCCGGACACGATTAGTAACGAAGATCTATGGGAACTGACTGGGGAAACACCCATTGGAAATCAGATCAAACAGCAGAAGTGGAGGTGGATAGGACACACGTTGAGAAAGCAGGATGGAGCCATTGAGAAGCAAGCCCTGGAATGGAATCCACAGGGACAACGAAAGCGGAGTCGACCATGGCAGACCTGGGAGACATCCGTATTGGAGGAGGCAAGTGAGGCAGGAAAAACCTGGGGAGAACTACGTCAGATGGCCCGCAGCAGAGTCCGCTGGCGAAAATTCATCGCAGCCCTGTGCTCCTGAAAGAGCCACAGGAAATAAGTCACTGCTATACAATTCTTATACAAGGGTCTTGGTCTGTATAAGTAATTCAATAAATAACAGATGTGTACTCAGGAGGCTTATACACGGTTTATTAGTAATAAATTTCACAAACTGTGTATAAACCTTGTAAGAGTTATACACCATTTATTAGTAAGACGGTGATGTCAGTGTTTCTCTTGCCCGAGTTCGTAGTTTCATGATTGTTTTACACTTGCGTTGTTTGTTGTTGTTGTTGTTGTTGTTTAAGTTATTGTCGCTGGTATTTTTGTGTGCGTTACATTTTTTGTTCTTGTTATGTGAATCAAGTGGTCAAGAATGATAATCATCATAATTATTATTACAAGATATTAGAATCATTCCGTATTGACTGTTTTCACTTAACAATGGCGAAAAATGAGGGTATCCTCCTATTCAATACATCATATATTCCGTCATTAGACGGAGCAAACAAATTCAGACATGTTTCGGCTCGCTTGAGCCATCTTCAGTGAAAAAAATTAGGGGGGTTGGAATAATTTACATAATATAAGTTGAAAAAATGCTTAAAAAAAACATAATGAAAGAGTAAACAAAAAAAACAAGAGAGCTTAGACGGAAAACAAAATTAGCACAAATATACAATATTTACATCAATATGCAGAGCAAAAAACTTACTGCGACAAAATTCAGTGAAACAGGTGTTAATTTGAAATAATAATTGATGTATTGAATAGGAGGATACCCTCATTTTTCGCCATTAAGTTAAATCATCATAATGTCATTCTGAAAAAATATCTCGCATGAATTGCCGTGATCTTCCTTTCTCGTCGTGTGTATTTGTTAATCCTTTGTTATTGCTTTATTGCTTTATTGTTTTCCTGCTAATAATGGAAAAAAGGAAGGAAAGAAAAACTTTTCGCTATGGATGAGAAAGTTTGAATATTAGAAAAGGTTGATTCGTGCCGGTACCGTGGAAGACTTGTTTCATTGGCACTCGAATTGCAGCTTCCTATATCCACGTTAAATACAGTTTTGAAAAATAGAGGAAGCATTACATCAAGTGCTTCAGAACATCGTAGAGGGATATTTTTTTTTTTTTTTTAGTACTGGGGATGTGCAATGGAAAATGAGCTTGTAGCCTAAGAGGAGTTACACTAGGTGAAGTCGTCCCCTGACCTTTTAATCAGGCAGTTGCACGGTCACAAGTAACTCTGTCGCTGCGGCCACAGCGAAGTCTGTGTAGTAGGTTTTCCTGTACTTGGACTGTGAGAAAGTACAGTACAATACACAACAAAGGAATTAAGACAAATGACTAGAAGATAGACATTGACAGTTTGCCTCATGATTGGAAAATGGGCGGTGACCTGTTCTTGAAAATTCTTCCATCCCATCTTGGTACTTAAGGGCCAGTTTTTCCTTTTGTTTTTACTTCTTCCTGTGGCACTTGTCCGCACTTTACCTTGAGTTTTTCCGTTGATGGAATATTTGCTGTTGTGTTTTTTGGAGAAAGCAAATGAACATCATTGTTATCCTTCCACTTGTGGCACAGAATGTTTGACGATTTTTGATATTCACCTCTTTGCAGTACTGTTCTTTAGATGAAATATCAGATGGCATATTTTTTCTGAATTTGAATGCATCACTGCTTTTAGTAATAATTCCGAGGCGGGATTTTACCAGGATGTTGGTGGGGGTGCCTGGAGAAGGGGTCTGCATGTGCGAACGATGGTGGAGAACTGGGCTGCTTCTTTTTTTTTTCCAAGCTGAAAACGATCAAGGGATCTGCGGGTCTCCTACAGAAAAGCTGTGGTATCAAGTCTTCTTAGGATTAGCCTACTTACTGAAGGGAGAATCCCTACCGGTGTGTACTTGTGGCAGCCATCTGACCATAGTACATATCCTTACGGGCTGCTTAGACCTGGCCGATCTGCGCTGTAGTCTAAAAGTTGGTGCCATTTCAGTCATTCTAGAAGATCGTGAACAGTCAATAGACCTAGTCATCAGTCTTTTAAGTGATAGTAGCCTGTTTTATAGTTTCTAAAAGAGAAGTTTTATTATAATTCTTTGTTTTTAACTTCTTTATTCTGAATCATGCTCCTTATTTTCATGACTTAAGTTTGTTTTCATATTTTTTATAGTTAAACTAAATATTATAAATTATTTTAATTTAAACTTGATGCTTTATTTTAATTTGTTTCAATTATTGCATAGAAAGTAAGGCATTGAGAATTAGGTCCACTGACTATCTTAAATTCACTATCATTTTTGTAGTTATTTTTTAAAATCTTAGTCATTGGGTAAATTTTAGCCTACCATTTCATTTTGTATCATGTTTAGGGGTTGATGACCTAGATGTTAGGCCCCTTTAGATGATGAAGATAACAACCATCATTTACCAGCTTCATTGCAAATTGTGCTAAACTTCGCATGTTGGGTTAACTATAAGCACTTTAGCCAAATTAAGTGATCACTGCTATATCTGCAAATTCCATAACATGGATCATCCTGCCCCAGTCACATGTGACTCCATCAAATAACATTGGATCATTTTTCCACAATTTGTCCTTAAGCATGTACCCCCTCATTTTCCCACCCTTTTGTCTGAGGTTGAACATAAGGTGCTGTTAAACGTCTAGGTAACCACCCGGTCTTAACATTTGATAACCACTTTCGTTTTTTTTTTAATGTCTTATTATCCCCTCCCTCATCCTCTCACAGCAGGGTTTACTCGTCAATATGTCACCCCACATATCTCTCTCGCTCTCTCAAGAACAACTATCTCCCCCACCACCTGACTGCGAAGGCAAATCACGCTGACAGTCCTGTCATTCATTGTATTCGGAAATTGTTCTGTCGAAACAAATTGTAAATATTTTGAACAGTCCAAAACAACTGCGGAACACTTTTAAATAAGTGTAGATTTGTTTGCCCTAGAATTGTTGCTCTTGCTGTTAACTCATTTGAAGGCAATGTGTTTTTGATCCTCGTACGACTGCTGTAGGTGTACAGAGTAATTTAAAAGAAAATTACATCGCACTTGGCTTAACTACTATCAAATGGTACCTCAAAACACCCAAGGTTTGATGGGTTGATGACCAAGCAAGAAGCCCTTGATTTGAACAAAGAACAGGAAGGCCCGACTTGCCTTTGCGAAGAAATATGTTCCCTGGACGAACAAGGAATGGAGTAAAGTACTGTGGAATGATAAGAATAAATTCAGTATGTTCAACTTTGATGGAAATTTCTTTTTCAGACGTCCAGTTAACACACACACACACACACACACACACACACACAGTGTTGTACAAAAAACCCCACAGTAAAACATGGTCATGTAATGGCTTGGGGCTGCATTCTTAGAATTGGAGTTGGTCTGCTGGTAAAATTTGAAGGCATAATGGATCAATTTATATATGGCAGGTTGATTAAACATATGGTACCTTATGATAAACAAAATTTCCTCATGGATGGTTGTATTGGCATGAGAATGATCGTAAACATGCCTCCAATTTGTTAAAACACGTCTTGGCAAGAATTGGTCAAGTCATCAATGCCCTGACCTAAACCCAATTGAACATCTATAGGAGGAACTCGAAAGGGGTGTTAAACGTGAAACATACACAAACAAGGAGGTATATTTCGAAGCTTGAAATGGAGAATGGTCCAAATTTCCTGTTTCGTACTGCGCCGTTCCCGCGTCCAGGCATGGACTCAAGAGATCCTGACTAGCTCTAAGTTCAATTAATCTGGTGACTGAGTTCTACGGGTGTGAGTTCCGTAATAGAAAAACGTCCAGGTCGATTAATGGTAGTTTCTAACTAACGCAGAAGGACGTCTCTTACTCGTAACTAGTTAGGTACCATATTCTTATTAACTCTTATAGAAATTGTCGTCGCTTGAAACTACTACAGTCTTACAACTAATTCTTATTCTAAGAACACAGAGAAAGAGTGTTTAGGTTTCACTATTCCATATTTATTTTAAATATTAAGTCAAATATTCAAGAAAATTATCTCAAATTTTTACCAATGAAGTCGTTCTTGAAATGAGTGACTCATTGCCAACCCTATAGTCTATATCCGTCAACAACTTTCAGGAAAATTACATCTTCCGAATTCATCCTAAATAAATGTCTTCTCGGATCATATTATTTCCTTTCATAAGCCCATTAATCTCCAAAATCATAAATTATTAGCATAAATTTCATGTAACATCTGGGAAATTTTTGAAAAAGCTATGTTTTCCTTCGTATACAACTCACCTACAAAGCTGGGTCATAACAAAATAAATTAATGTGAATACAGATAATGGTATTTACATGTGCCATACTGGCAAGAAAATAAACATTAAAATCAAGTATACTAAGAATATAGGATGCATCCTCAAAGAAGAAAATAAAAATTGTATTAACTACTATTTACAATATTTCTAGTGATACTCTCTTGAGAAAATAAAGAAACGCTAGTAGAGTTGCCGATTTTTAATGTTCAGTCAAGAAATGGAGTTCAAGTTGTCTGAATCAATTATTCTGGGGATCAGCATTAGATTTTGTTAGTTACCACCTAATCCTTACTCTATAAACTGTCACATTACTCAATTTTCACTGACTGTTTGTCTAGATGCAGGTTTAGGACTCTCAATGAGGCTATCACCAAGCTCTTCTTCAGATTTGATTTGACAAGTACTCTCTTGTATGTTTTACATTTTAAACATTCACTTCTGCCTACTTAGTTGCCTCTTAGACGCTCATATTTCCTTGTGTCACATATCATGAGCTAAGCTACGTCCATTGTAAGTCGTAATCACCCTACAAGTAACATTATCGCAAGATTTAATTTATGAACTTAAGGTAATATGACCTTAGCTTATTGATTATCAGACTACGTGCGTACATGGTTGCAAAAAAAAACAAAAAAAACGTCACCACACATATCATATGTAGCTATCATAACACATACTATCAATGGAAAATCTACATGGTCAGATGACACTATCTCCGACTAAAAAAATTAATTCTCTTTTGAAAATCTAGGTCACCAGTGATCAGCCTATAGGTTGAAATTTATCCAGAAATAAAGTTATACACCGTGAGAGTTTTCAAGATCATCCTAAGTAAATCAGTGAAAGCTCAGATCTTATCTTGAGTACATATGATTCTCTAGGTAATCCTAACATGGATGAAAAAAAACATTGCACTACTCGTCTCGAGATCATATCCTAAGCTATGTACAATACGTAAGATCCAGAATTTTTACATGGAATTGGCGAGAATTCTGCGACACCCTCCGAAACATCATTTGAAATGACTAGATCTCACTTCGCACCGCTATGACTATTTCTCTCTCGAAGAAAACAATAACTACCACCATCATAAATCATTAACATCCATATATCATATCTATGACGCGTTAATATACACATATTTCATATATAACAACTCTTTCACTTCATCATATGTAAATCACCACCTTAACTTACACATCAACGTGCCGTGACATTCATAAAATGCCTACATTACTTACTACTGTCATAGAGCCAAATTTAACATGAACTTGGAGTAGTCTACTGCCATATTCCTTCATAAAACACATCCTCTACATGATCTCGAACTGATTGACATTACTTAAATTAGGACACACAGGTATTAATGCCAACTTCACGCATTACTCAACACTGGTAATAATAATAACTCTCGCTGTCTCTCCTCGCATATCACTGGAAAACATTACGATCGCACAATCACTTGGTGACCACGCCTACAAGTGGAATTAACATACCATATGGATGAATACCTACTTCCAATCACATCAGCAATACGTTTATCCACGCACAGTCTTAGCACAAAACAACCATCAACATGCAATAAAAGAAATAATATACTCTTACTTACGAAAACGACTTAGGTAATGGACTTAGCTTTGCTCAAGATGGTCTCGATGTTTCCTCATCTCCGGTCATCTGAGATTAGGATCTCATCTGGTTCCTCCACAAGTGGTCGGGTACATCGTAGCTTCTCAACACTGATCACAGGTCATCCGGGACAGCTAACATCGTATCGCCTCATCAGGATCCAAGCAGCATCGCCTTGCTTCCTTACAGACCCATGGTGAAGACTCGTGCGTATGAAACAGAACAATAATAGAATATTTGATTCATTGCTGACATCTTCCAATTAATATATCTCTTGCGTTGCTCAGATTGCATAGATTTCGTTGGGGTACAGTTGATCCAATAAACTAGTTCAAAATCGACTAAGACAGATGTTCTGTATATATTCCAATTTGAAAATGAATTTCTTTCCGCTATCTTTTTATTGGCGTAAATGCACTCAACAACTGGTCAGTAGGTGTCCTTCAACATTAAACAGTATCGGGAAAATTTTATTGAGGACCTGCGCCACTTCGTGACGTAGTTCTACTGTAGTCTATTTATCTCTTCTTTTTGCGTATTTAATCTCCCGCGCAGCGTTTAAATCTTGATATCAGCAGATTGGCGTGTAGTCGCAAATTATCTTTCGTTTCCAATTTATAGTATTTAGCTCCGCTGGATAATCCCTTTCAAATCTAGTCTTGCGTCTTCTTAACACATCGAAGTCAGATTATATAATAAGTGATGAGCATTTTTTTTCTTGAATAATGGTTTTAAATAATGTCCATTTGTCATTTTTTTCTGCGCCTTCTATACGCGGTCATTTCCGTAACCGACCGACGAAAAGACTTACATTTCGGCCCGTACTGACGTTAAATGCATTTTATTTGACATTTTGATCGCAGAGACTCCATCTTTGTTACTACAGCTCTTAAAAAGAACTGTGAAACGGCACAGTACTTTGAGAAATTGGGCTCTATGCCAACTTGATGTGTAGCAGTTGTACAAGCAGATGGCTACCAGACTAAATACTAGATGATACAAAGTACATATGAACTTCTGGAATGGTTCTTCTCCGTAGTTGTGTGTCAAAATATTCGTGGTCTCCATGTATTACTATAGTCATCATTTGCATTTGCTTGTATGAATGCAATGATTTAGCTGGATGTAGAAATTGTCAAATTCCTTGTTGTACAAGTGCCAGCATTATGTTAATAAACAAGACCAGATCAATATCATAGTTTGTCAGATTCCTTATAGCTGGTACTGTATACCCCATTCCAATGAAGTTTTTCTGGATGGTACGGCTACTTGCACTTCTTTATCTAGAATTAAATTACTCGATCTTCAGCACATTGACTAGTCTATCCACTCTTGCCACAGGAGCTAGCAGGTGCCTGTCAAACACTTCATATAACATGGCAGTTGACTGGTGGCAATAGATATTCCTAAATCCACGTACTCGTGGTGCCCTCTTGACAGTTGCCAGTGAAAGTGCCTACACAACTTCAGAGAAAGAATGTACGTTAAGTTTGGAGCCGATTATCTGGCAGTCATCAAATGTGCTATCTCGTGTCTTCCCAATCCTGTGCTTAACTGTTAATCACATTACCAGTATGAGGTCTGGTCACATCGTGGTAGTGTGTCGTGAAGTCATATTTTGAAATAGAGTAAAAAGGTGTATAAGTCTCTTACATATGCAGTAACATCATGGATTAAATTAAGCATAGTTTGAATTAAAAGATCAACCTACAATCATTACAATGTAAGCCCCATGACTTGTACACACTAGAAAAAAACAAGATACCTAAATTAATGGATAAATCATGTCAGTAAGGCCTAAACAGTCTAAAGATAGGAGAAAAATAACTTATTGCCTCAGCATTTTCTGCAACTCCTGAGACTAATCCAGAATTACCTATAGTCTAAAAGTTTTACACCTGATGCCCCACCACTTTTCATTGTCACCAACAAAATATCTCTGAAAAGATGCCAGCTGCTGATCTGGGACAGGCAGCAAACTTCCTTCAGTATGAAGTACCTGACCTTAATTGTCTCACTTCCTTAGTTCCAGAAGATATCATCTGAAATCAGGTACTAAATTTTCTAGTAGCAGTAAGTAAATGTTCTAACTCAAGGTGTTACTCTTCTGTGGGACTGCATATGAAGCTCAGGATACTGCTCGTTTTTAGGTAACTGAACTATATACTACTTGGTATTACATTCCTGTAGAAGTGTAATGGGAGAAGGTGGGATAACATTATTTAATCATCAATTTATGAACAATCTAAGTAAAAGTGCTAGATAGTGAACAAAATGATGGTGGCATCAATCAGTAAACAAAAGAATTGGCGGTAAGAAGGCCAAATCTGCAAAAATGAAGTTTTTAAACACAGGCAGGTAATTTGACTGGATTAAAATATTTTTGCATTATTTGTTAACACTGCTACTGCAGCACATGTTCTCCTATCCACTTCTTGGCTTTGCTTTATTTACAGATGTTTTTAATTTTCTGCAGGTGTACAGTATACACCTAGATAATGGCTTAATGGTTAACATGCTAGCATTTAGCCCAAGGGTTCCGGGTCAGGAATTGTAACTTTTCATTAGTTAATTCCTGAACAACTCTTTTTCCCTACTACATTAGTTGCTGTTTTTATCTATGCCACGCAACCACTACCGGCCCAGCTCCAGGTTTGATTCCCAGCCAGGTGAGGGATTTTAACCTGGCTCAGAGTCTGTGTCTCTACGATGTCTTCAACTTTAGAAATCGTCTTAGGTAAGGCCCTATCCTCAGACATGCAGGTCACTTATAGGCCGTCCACTAGAAAAAGATCTCCACCAGGCTGAGACATAATGATCTACGTCTCTCATATACCAGCCTGCCTGGTGACCATGATGGTTTCAGCATTTCAGTCTAAACGGTCTGACACCATGGTTAGTCGAAAGTCCCATTGGTCAGGAAGGGCATCTGGTCATAAAAACCTGCCACGACATTCAACTTGCCTCATACCTGACCCGTAGAGAAACTGGCCAAGGGTTGGACAAACGTTGTTGTTGTTATTATTATTATTATTATTATTATTATTATTAAAACCACTGCTATGTGCATGTCTGGGTTGTTCGTTTTGCATCTTTTTTAGTGGCTCTGTCAGCATTGAGATTTACTTACATATATTTTCTTACTGCTTCCCGGATTTCCTTTGTACTCGAGAAGACCCATTTCCATATCAATCTTCAGTCTAAAACTGTGTACAAAGTTGCATTGATGAATATTCCATTGATTTTATAGTACGAAGTTTCTTCGTAAACATTGAAATGTCCGTTAAGTCACCAGAAAACTGAAGTCTACCATTACCTTTGTGAGCCTCCCCATTTCAGCCAGTAAAGCACTCTGTCTAAATACTTAAAAACTTTAGGGGAATATTTCCTCGGCAGCCATTTCGCAAGTAGTACCAAATGTTTTTAATAGACTTGTCGTTCACATGCCTGTTTTCTAATATCTTAATTATTTCCACTTTAATTGAAGGAGATTACCTAGAACCTGTCCCAATTGTTAGACTTGCAACACAATCTCTTCCCGTACTTCACAACCTGAAGTATCCGTGCCATACGCAATAAATGATAATGTAATAGAGAACGACCATTGCCTCTCGTGTGCAATACGGTGTGACACTTTACCACCACCAGTCACTATGTTCCATATCCGTTTTGTAATTTAAGGAAATTGATGTTTGTGATAATATCTGCAACTAGGAAACCTACAGAATCCTGATGTAGAGAGAAATACATTCCTAATGTGTTTCCAATGATGGCCTTTTTTTTTTTTTTCCTTCAACACCTGAAGATTGTACTTCAAAATCCAGACAGAGATAAATTGATTCCAAATGAATTAAATATTTTACTCAACAGTAGCAAAACCAGCTCCAGCTGAAACAAAGTGAAAGTCTAAACGAATGAATTCCCACTGCATGATCTTGGTGGCCAGTGTTGGCATTGTAATCGGTGTCACTTATCGATTGATTTATACAATAAGATTTTAAGCAAAGATTGTGATATCGTTAATGCACTTCTCACATTTTCAAGTGAAGGAAACTGTGTGTGGGTAGACTTCTGTGTGTGCGAATTTGTCACATGAACTTCTGAATGGCTATATGCAAATCAAAACAGTAAATGAAGGAATGAGAATTCTCATCCACAGTACCCTAATAACATATTTGACTAATTTCATAAGCTTTCAATTCTAGATAGGACTGAATGCTGGCTTGGCATCAGCATGCTTGCCTGACACACCTACAAGGGCTGACTAAAAAATAGACTAATTTCTAGACTTGTGATTTATGGATACCTTTAAAATAACTCTCCCACTGATTTATGGATACCTTTAAAAAAAACTCCCAACTTTTCACGCCTGTTAGGGTTGAGGTTTTTTAAAATTTCATGCACATTTTTAATTTCTATTTTTTATTATGAATATATATGCCGAATTTCACCTCACTAACTTGAATGACTTCAGAGTTGTAGGTATTCATTAAAAATGGGATGAGCCCTGTCCGCTCTCATAAGACGAGTGTGTCAAAGAAATCCTATCCTGTCTCATGCCTATGGCATAACAGAACTACACTGCCCAAATTTGAGTGAAGTGACAGACACTCAAATATTGGCAGTTTACTTATTTCTTTACATATCCTGGCTGTCGTACCTCACTTAGTTGGCCATGTACGGTACGTGGTTCAAATAAATGGAGTAAAGCATTTTGATAAGCGGTTTTAAAGTTTCCATTTCTATAAACACCTCCATAGTTCAGGTTAAATAAAGAATACTGTGGTACTATGATGGACAACTGCCAAGAACTACAGGTTGTATCCAAATTATACTGATGAAAAAGTAAGGAATGTTTTTCATGTTCTGTAAAGAATGATGGCACAGTCAATTTGACACAGAACATATTTCCTTTCTAGAAAATGAGGGTACTTTCTTACTACTGGGCGCGCAATTCAAATAAACTTGCTATATTTGTTGTACCAAAGTGCATACCACTGTTCACTGCTGTTCTTTATTTAGCACAGTCCCTTCCCAGCCATAGTAGGCTATCTATTTTGTGTACTAAGATTGCACTGTAAATTGGTGAGAATGTTCACGTTTCAGTAAACCAACGAAGAAATGGCTGATATGTACACAGTCTGTAGCACAGCAAATGGAAACGGGAGTGAAGCCACACTGAAATGAAATGGTGTATGGCTTTTAGTGCCAGGAGTGTCTGAGGACATGTTCGGCTCGCCAGGTGCAGGTCTTTCAATTTGACGCTCGTAGGTGACCTGCGCGTCATGAGGATAAAATGATGAAGACGCATACACCCAGCCCCCATGCCAGTGAAATTAACTAATGATGGTTAAAATTCCTGACCCTCCCGGGAATCGAACCTGGGACCCCTGTGGCCAAAGGCCTGCACGCTAACCATTTAGCCATGGGGCCAAACCCGGATTTATGGCGTCCAAAACAGTAATCACCGGGAGAGTTGCCGATGTGGTTAGGGGCGCGCAGCTGTGAGCTTGAATCCGGGAGACAGTGGGTTCGAGCCCCACTGTTGGCAGCCCTGTAGATGGTTTTCAGAGGTTTCCAATTTTCTCACTGGCAAATGCTGAGGCTGTACCTTACGGCCATGGCTGCTTCCTTCCACTTCAAGGCCTTTCCTATGTCATTGTTGTCTTAAGACCTATCTGTGCCGGTGTGATGTAAAACCAATTCCAAAACCATAATTGCATTTAACCTCATCATTCTGTGTGTCCATTGGCAGGTGACTGCGTGAATAAAGGCGGAAGGGAACCTTTATGTGGCAGTGCACACATTTCAGCATCGGTTTATCATCAATATTTGGCCCGGCACTGTTAGCGACTATTTACTTGGGCCGTATGTCCTTCCTCGCCTGAATGGTGAGAAATGCTACCTTTTCTTGGTAGAATCACTGCCTGGATTAATGGAAGATGTTCCTCTGGGTATTTGGTAGCGAATGGCTGTCATAATGGCACTCCACTACATTTCACTTGCCGTGACACACAGCACTTAAATTATCATTGTTCCAGTGAAATGAGTAAGCCGTGGTGGGCCAGTTAGATGGCCTCCATGCTCGGCTGATTTAAGTCCCGTGGACTTCACTTGTTGCGTGACAAAGTAGAAGAGGAATTCTTGAATATTTACTGTAATAAAATCATTGCATGTATTATTTCTTTTGTTCAATATTTCATTCCTTTTACAATGTTGTGAGTAAACGAATGCACAATAGTGTGGCGGCAGTGATCAGTCTTTGCCCATGTTCAATAATAAACGACGTTACTGAGACGACAGGAGAAATGATTGGGTGCATTGTGTCTCTTGATTGTTTTCTTACTGGGGGGGGGGAGAGAGTGTGCATGCACAAGACAGTTGCCTGTGGCTCATTCCACATAAAAAAACAGTATTGCTCTTATGGACCTACAAGGAGTGAACACACCCCCTCTAGACACCCATAATTCCTCGTGATTAAGGGATATTATACTGTACTTTGTAATGTATTGTAACTTTTTTTATGATAATAATAAATAAAATCATGAATAAAAATATATAAATAAAATTACTCAAAAACTTAATAAAATTAATAAGCATAATTAACCGAAATGTCCGTAGTATGGGCGCCAGAGTTCACCAGAATGGATCCCTCGAATTTAGATAAGAGCATGATAAACTTTATATCCCAGGGCGTGTACATAATGCTGCGTACTGGTACATCTGCTGCAGGCCTTACCTAACCTCCTGAAAACGACTAATTAGGTAGGAACTGCACCTAGGTTCATCAATAACACTGATTCTAAAATAGCTAACCATATTCTTAACAAATTCCGTGCATGAGCACCTCATCAACATACAATATTATACATATAATACACACACAAAATATTGCTGGAAGACTCCATATTTACAACAACAACAATAATGAAAATCGTGGGAAAACGAAAGCGAGAACTAAGCTACCATTTGTAGATGGTCCGATGAACAATGTACATGTATGAAGATAAACACCCTTCACTGTCTCTATATCAATTCGATTTACCGATTCTCATAATCGGCAGTTATCACATCACACAGATACTGTACCTTGTACTACTGTGTTCACATATTTTAACACTTGTTGTAAATATATATACACACGTCTGTCGATCCTCAACATAAATTATGGAAAGTCTGAGATAGCTTTCACCAACATATGCTAGGCCGCCACAAGTGCTACAGTACTTGATGCGCAAGCACTCTCCACAATCAGCCACTTTCCACCAACATAACAAGACTACGCTCCACGAACGTTTGAAGTCCAGTCCATTGCAGCCGTGTCACTCCAGTACCGTGTATCAGCACCACTTCCTTCCCGTACAGTGCGTCAGTTGTAGTTGTAGTTATCTTCCTTCTCGTTCCTTTACAATCACCTCTACAATCACCCTTACAATGTCTCCTTACAATGTTTATGGTTGCCGCCGTATGATCAACCTTTATAGACATCAACATCCCCCTCCTCTCAGATGATACGTCTGGATTGGTGCTTGCTAGCCAATCATGAGTAAGCCTCTTCTTTCTCCCAAGTTATAAACAAACACTCGGGAGTTCTACATGAATCATCAAATTTCCCTGGTACTACAACAACAAGCTCATCTCATCAGGCTGGGATATATACATGACTAATGGAATTTCCTGACACAAGTACATCACAACACACACTGGGGTAGCCATATGACTCGTTCAAATTACCAGAGTTATTAAAGCAATGTTTTCCCACTCGTGCAAAACAAATTACTCATACCTACATATTTGGATATCTTCCAGCTTACCAATATAAATGGCAAAATATATAAATTAAATAATAATAATATTAATAATAAATCGAATACTGACAATAATATCTATAACTTCTACATATAATTCGGGGGTGTGATATATGTACTATCACAGTATTAAGAAAGATTAAAAAAAGATGAGGGATTTTTACCCATGTATTATTAAAATAATTATATAACATTTCAGTTTCCTTAAATATGTTTGTAGGAAGGAAGCACAATAGCAGGAACAGCCATCACTTCATTGCCTTCCTTAATTTGCCTCCTATGTTGCTCTGGTACAAGCATCGTATAGTCCCTCACTCAGTGAACCACCGGCACCTCACTTCTGTAGTAAAGTCATCTACAGTATCTATTTGTTGCGTGCATGATTTTAGGGTTTAAATCAATGTATACTTGTCTTGGGTTGAGTGAGAGTTGGTTGTAACTTTTACTGCATAGTATTTGTGTTTTTTTTTCTATTTTCATACTGTAAAGTTGTTACTGAAGACTTTGGTGTTGCGGTGTGGTGCCATATGTCATGGCATAACTTGTGCAGATAAAATGCCTTGTGTTTTATTTGTGCTTGGTTTTGTCATTTAGTTGCTCTTTAAGCGCATTTTAATTTTACAACTTTTTTTTTCACGACCGCATTTAATTTTACTATTTTTGTGAGCGGTACGGCAGAAAAGTAGTACCCCGCGTTGCCTGCGGAAATTTATTAAATGCATCCCTCACCCCTCAAGCCCTTAAAAAATATTTTTCTATTTTCTCCCCCAATTTGCCTTACACTCAATGCTGAGCATTTTTGTGTGCTGTAGTTTACCTCTGATCTTGTACAAACAAAAAATAGCCCCTGAAAAAAACCCCCGTCCCCTTTAGTTCATAAAAATAACTTCTAGCTTAGTTTCTCCCACTTTTTATCTTCAGCGTAAACACCAAATTTCACAAATGTGCCGCCGTTTCCCCGTGATTGTGTTGAGCAGAGCCGTTTGATATGGCAACCCTGTTGGCCATAAGAGCAATACTGTTTTCTTAACATGTAATGAACTATAATAAACTGTGGAAATACCTTGTACAAGATGTGGACAATTCTGCACAAGTCAAATGAATAAACTCTTGCATTTGCGTGGAGCATTATCACACTACTTCCCACCCCACCCCACCCCTCCCCTCCCTCCCTCCCTCCCTCCCTCCCTCCCTCCCTGAAGAACAGCAATCGTATGTACTGATATAGCAAATATAGTGAGTTCGTCAATTAGAATTGTGCGCCCAGAAGTAACAAAGTAACTTCATTTTCTTGAAAAGAAACATTCTCCACCAATTTGCTCGTGCCATTGTTCTTTGACACGAACATCCCTGATTTTTGTAGGTATAATTTAGATACATCCTGTTTATAGTATATGTCAGTATATTTTTGATCTAGAGGAATGGGAGGATAGAGAAGAAAATTCACACTCCAGCTCCTCCTCCTCCTCTCCCCCCTCCCTGTATTGAGACAGCTGTTCCATAGTGTGGCAACTCCCCTAGATCCTGCATCATGCTTATGGCCCACTTTGGAACAGGCAATGCTTTAAACTATTAACTGCAGTAAAAATAAGGCATGAAGGATCAGAAATTACTATTCTTTGTTACAAAGAATTCTTCAGCAATACTATAGTTAATAGTAGGATACAAAACAAGGAACACAAAATCATAAATATGCCCTGATTTGTACTACGTATATCAGAAATTTCATTTTTTTAAAGATTTATTTTGTTATTTATCATTAAGACCAGTATTAATGGAGAGATTCTAGAAGTGATTGTTAGACCTTCCCCTAAACTGTTTCACCCAGCCTAAGTATAGCTAAGTATTTATAGCCAAGGTTGTACAGCTTTCTCCCTTGACCTTAAATTTTGATTTTTTAAAAAATTATCTTTGTCAGTTTCCTGATGTGTGTGTACGTACATACATGTCAGAAATTTAAACACTGCATTTCCTTCCTATTCTTGGCAGAACATACATGTAAATACTATATTTTAACAATACTGAGCAAAGTAGACAAAATTCTTTTATTTATATGGATATAGGTATTTATCTCCTGTTAGCTTTCTTACAGAGTATTGATGAAAAGTAGAAACATGATTTAGTCGGATGGAGGCAGAAACAAAGCATAACCATTATCATTTTAAAGAGTGCTGTATTTGCTGAAAATCAGATTTTTTACATGAACAAACTGTGGTTTTTAGTGGTATGAGTGGTGTTACTCAGACATGATGGCAAACTAGTTTCATGAATAATTCCTGTTGCTCACGGTAAAATTTTCTATCAGATTTATTGTACAATAATTTAATTTTATAAAATTTATGTTGCTCACGGTCAAATTAAAGTTTTATAAAACCTTTTATAAAACTTCTCGTAAAATAGGACAGGTTCTATTCCGTAAAATTAATTTTATGAAACGAACCAATCAGCGAAGCTGACATCACGATGATACTGGCGCTACGTCGTGAGAAGATTGTGAAGCTCGATTGTAAGCAAACACTTCTTTCTAAAATGGCAGGATCCGGGTGGACTTAAGGAAACTGTTAGAGTTTTACTGGACGAATACCAGAAATATCCTTGTTTATACGAAGTTAAAATGCCACTTTACCACAACAGAAATGAAAGAAGAGGGGCAGAAAACACAATCGCCGTATTCTTATATGAATGCTGGTCTTCTAACCTCAACTAATTTTTGACCAAGGACAGCAATCCTCTACCTTCTTCTCTTCTTTTGATCCAACCTGAGTCCAGCATTTCCTGGCATTTCTTTTCTTCCTTTTTACCACTGTACAACATATAATTGCAGCTAAAGCAGCAAGTTTCGCTTTGTTTGTTGGAGCAACACTCTCAAACACACTGCAAGTTGAACAGCTGATTCCTGGTTTAAAAGTTTATCGATAGATGGCAGCACATGCACTTCCTAGTTCAGAAGTGAGTTCATAGATGGCCATCCTGATGCTTCAACGGATTTTATAAAATAATTTTACCATGAGCAACACACCTTGTTTTCACCAAATTTTTATAAAATTAATTGTACAACAAATTTTACGAAACATTTTACTGTGAGCAATAGGCTTAAGTCTAATCAACTTGGTGGTAGTGAAATGGGAGGAAATATAAGGTTGTACTTCATCCTAGAACTTCTGCTTTTGAACACTTCCAGTTTTTGGGAGAAAAAAATCTTATGTTAGCTGTAGATGGAAGAGATGGCTGTAGAATATTTGCAAGCAAGATAACTTGCAAAAACACCTTTGAGATGCCTTCTTGAAAATATCCATTATGGTGAAGTTTTAGAACTATGGCTGTTGTTTTCATTTAACATTCACCAAAGCTACCTAATCAAAAATTTGCCTAGTATTGCTGACAGTATTAAACAAGTGGTTTGTGACCCAGTTGATCACTTTCTGTGCTAATAATGTGCCTGTCCTTTCTTTCTTGTGTGTATGAATTGTAGTATTCATGTGAAATTGGTCAGTTTTTACTTTTTTTTCCCCCTCAAATAATGTCGGTAAGTTTTGAATTAGATCTTTGTTATATTAATGTTTTTCTTTTTGCAGACTTTCTTAGATGCTGTAAATCCTCTTCTTAATCAGCAGAAGCCTGAGAAAATGGATTCACCAACTCCTAATAGATCTAGTGAAGGGTCAAAGGAGGGTCAAGGTGATCAGAGTCCCAAACAAAATCAAACCAACAATCCAGAAGAGAAAATGGATGTAGAATGACTTTCAAGCTAGCAAAAGGAAAAAGAATAAAAATTGTTTGCATTTTATTTTCAATGCTATAACTTTTAAGTGGAGCTATTGGTGATACTTGTTGTTTCAACCACTGTCTCATTCTTATTTCATTCCAGTTAGTAATATAAATATGGAAAGAAAAGCCCAAAGGAAGGTGGCAGTTGTTATAGATAATGAACTTAGTAGACCCAGAATAAACATCATTCCTGGATATGTAATAGTTAAAAGCTCTCCAACAATTTTACTCCATAGCCTAATATGGCTGATGTAATAATATGACATAATACGACCAGTATACTGCATAGCCTAATTTGACTGTAATTATGAGAGAACACATCTGTTCGAAAGAAAACATGTTCTCAAAACTCTACTTCTTCTAGAAATTGCTCAGTTGTGTACTGTTACAATAATCTTCCTATAACCATTACTAATGTTAGTAAAATTGTAAATTCCACGATTGATATTTGGCTGTCTTTTACATCTAGCCAGGGTATAATATTGCAGGTACCTCTAATATTATTATTGTTATTAATACTAAAACTACTACTACTACTACGTCATGCATGAGGATGAATTGAAGTTTTTGTTTCAGTTCCAGTATGTTCATTTATGTAATGGTATGCAGTTATCAATATTTGAAATAAAGTAGTTCTTGTGCAATTCTAAGATTTTGTTAATGTAATCATAATTCAAGGATGTGTTGAGTGATGTTGAAGGTATAGGTTCATTCTGAAGTAGAGGCCAGGGTATATAATACGCGATTCAAGTACACGTATTGCAGATAACATGAAATACTTTGCCGTCTTACTGAAATGTTTTGGATCAAAATAAACAAAAGGGAAAAGTACAAAGGTAAATCATTATTGAATTCCTTACCATAGCTACCAGTAGTGTTCAAAGCTGATATCTAATTCCTTCCATTTGAGTGGAATCATGGGTAGTGGTAGTAAAGTATACAGCAAGAGCATTTGATCTGAAAACTAGCTGTGCGATGTTTTTCCTTTCAGCAATATGACAGCCGTCTGATGTGTTCTGTGCACGGGAGGTTCATGCAGATTTGTCCTGTCCTTGTATGCAAGGCAAGCTTTTTTGCAAATCTGTGCTGTTCTGTTTCGTATATTAAATAATGGAGTGTGTTACATTGACTACTGCATGATGTGTGTTTATGGTACATGCATGTGAATTCATTCTGCTCATTAAGTCCAAACACATTTTCAAGAATGTTTCTGTAGAGTAGAAATTCCCGGTTGTACAATCCATGCTCTACAAGAAATCAGACAACATAGAATTGCCACTAAAGAAAAATCAAATGGCATTGGTCCTCGTTAGGAACATTCTCCCAAAAGTTTTTTGTAGGAATCTGTCGCAAGAAGTAGGAATTTCATGTGGGTCTGCACAAAAATGCAAGTGTTAAAGGTAAAACCAGCATCTCCTTTATCAAAATTACTAAGTAACAAACTCTCTAAAATAGTTTGATGCTGTTGTATGATTGCATCAGCACCACAGAACTCAGCTGACTCAAGGCAGTGATTGTTGTGCTTGCTGACAGGACCGTGCGGCTATTTCTTAGTTCAAATGCTCTCGCTGTAGTTCCACATCCATTTGCTGGCATCATATTTGTCTGAAATATAAACAAAGAATGTGAAATCACTTTTCTGTAAGAAATACGTTGGTGGTAACAAGCTAAT
Organism: Anabrus simplex; assembly: GCF_040414725.1. Taxonomy (NCBI): domain Eukaryota; kingdom Metazoa; phylum Arthropoda; class Insecta; order Orthoptera; family Tettigoniidae; genus Anabrus; species Anabrus simplex. The sequence goes on from NC_090266.1 coordinate 807,287,063, forward strand.
TTTCTCTTATAATCCTTTATGTATTTTTTTAAATTGAATTTATGTACTGTACAATTTTGTGGCAGGTTTTATTAAAACCAGTTTTAGAAATCATAGTAAATATTTGTGGAAGTTTTCTGCATCCTTTACATCCTCATAATTGGATTCTTGAGTTGTATATGTAATTTATGAAAACTGTAAAATTTATTTGTGAAATATTCTGTTTTGAACTGCTTAGTTTCAATGGGAACACATGTTTCTGAATTGTGTTCCTTAAATAATATATTTGGTGGATATTTGGTGATTATTAGCTATTTCTCTGGTGAAAACTATGCTGAAGATCTGTTCAACAAATATTTGAAATTAAAAGACTGGAAACTTGATCAGTTATTCCCTAGGCATAGGCTACATTATGTGGAAGATTTGATTGATATGCCTGGTATGTATTCAAATGCAGTCTCGGAGTGTTACAAAGGGATTTTTAGACTAACTTTGCACTTCATTTTAGGCAGGAATTCTTAGACAATATCTGAAATGTAATTTTTGAGTCTTCTGGTCTATAAATTCAATACTGTAAATTTTCAGCTGCTATAATTAACTTTTCTGTTAATATGCATACCGTATTTCTCCAAATCAGACTACCCTGAATGAAAGACGACCGCTGCCTTTTCCTTGAAAGAAATTAAATCAGCTTAAAGGAGGATTGTGAAATCATAATTTTATTTATAACGAATTTCACATTTAATTTGAGAAAGTACAATATCAAGTATCATGTAAATCCTACCTACTTCCCTAATAATTTCCATTAGAGGTATCTGTTACTGCCTTTGAAAGTTCACAGAATTCCTCTTTATGAACCTGTATTCATATTGCATCTTGTGTTATGGCCATTGCGACCTTGCATTTTTCATGCACATATATCACAATTTCATGTTAGACTTCTTTCAAGCATCCTTGTTGCAAGTCACTGAATGCCTTTCTTGTACAGTACACATTTTTAGACTACATTTGTCTTCACGCAAATGCAGAACATTGGCTTTAGTTGTGCCATCCATTCTTGCGGCTGCACAGTTATTCTTTATTTACACCTGTTTAATTACCATTAATATAAAATTGTCATATCAAAGAGAACCCGTTGAAAATTTGCAGACAATACTTGTTCCACGTGTCTCTTAAACAAGACGATGCATCGCAAAAGTATTCCTGTAGTCTGCTAAACTATTACTTTCTATGCCTCGGTACAACCGGCTGCCTCTAGACTAGACTTGCTGGCTTCGGCCAGTTTCAGCAGCCAGCGATGTACAGTGTAATAGAGACGCAGACGTTGAAGATCAGCGAGTTTTGTGCACCGTGGTATGGCCTTTCTGCCGTTGGATTTTTTGCGGACATGCCTCACAATTTCATCTTCAACTTCTGTAAAGTGTCGTTGAAGCCCACTAAATGAATCATTTGAATTGTACGCATTTTTTAAGCTATCTTTGTCTTCATGCTAATGCCGAACATTGGCTTTAGTTATGCCGTATTTCCTAGTGGCTTCACAATTATTCTTCATTTCTGTGTGTTTAATAACCATTAACTTGAAACTGGCATCATAATATCGACGAGAACCTGTTAAATATTAGCCAGCAAGACTTCTTCCACCGAGCTTCATAGCTACAGTCTCTCAACCTGGTGAGTTTCCACTGAGAAATGAACGTTCATCGTGGGGAATATATTTTGACTGAAAAAGAGTTACTTCGTCGAGTTAACAAGTTATCTTATCCCGTCCATTATGCGCTTGTGTGGATGCCCTTGTAGAAGTCATTATCTAGTCCTGCCCGTTTTGACATAAATATGTTCTGTATGTCTGGTGTACACGTGCAGGCTGCAATTGATGTATGGTGTGGATTGATGATCAGACATGTTACCTAGAGTCTTATGACTCGTGGTCATCTAAAATTAGCAGCCAGTGATGGATGGTCATGACCGAGAGGCATATTTATGATAGTTTAATTTTTGCAAAGGGAGAAGTTGTTCCTTTCAATTTGCATATGGCAATTCAAACCGTAATTATTTGATTCAACTTCTTGGAACTACTTTGATACGTCTGACACTGGGTTGTGTGAATAGTAGTGAGTAATTACTCTTTGCCTACAGTTTTGGAGCAGTTAGTTGCATTGGTATGAATAAAACCCATTAGTACATCCTCACTTTGAGAGCAAGCTCTCCACTTTGAGCAGTCGCTCACTTCCTATTTAGTCTCAGAGCATTTACTAAAGGAATGAATAAAATATACATTTTTCTCACCTGGTGGAGTAATTACTCAAGAATTTTGGAGTTGCCTTTGTAGGAGACTCAAGATTGATTATACAATGAAAACTTGAAATGACGGAGTATAGGCTTGTGTTACAGCACAGAAAGATGTATAAAAACCGTACAGTCACGTGTGGTTAACTACCAAAGAGCTTTATAGGTTTCAGCAGCAGAATGTTTAGTGGTTATCGCACCACTTCTTGGAGGACTTGATCTAAAGAAGATGGGAGCCTTGTGTAGGGAAGAGAAAATGCTATTTTTCTTGTGTTATGTGGGTGATCCACGATTTCAGTGTGGAGTAGGAGAGGGTGTAGGAGTGGATAAGAGCACTGTATCTCTTATGTATGCAGAGGTAATGAATGTCATCTTAGCAAATGCAGACCAATAAGCAACTCTTATTTTCAGTGGGTAGTTTGCGACAGTATTTAATCTAAACTATTTAAACTAAAAGCAAAATGCACCACTCTATATGCACTTGAATTTTATCACTGAAGGAAGGTAGGTGGGATTAATATTTGTAATACTTTCAGCACTTTAAACACTCGTAATATTTTCTCTCTATTATCTCTCCCACAGGGGTGGGTGGGTGGTTTTTTTTTTTTAACCGTCAGCACAGTTGATTCCTCTAGAACTAATCTGTGCAGCTTGTTATTGGACATCAATTTTGTTTCCTCAGTTTCTTCAACATTCGCCATACATTTGTCTCCTTTATTAGGATGTCTCCGGGGCTGGACATGGGCATAGAAGCAGGATGTGAACTGTCACTTGCACATACTCCTGTGAATGACAGTGTTGCCTGATTGCCACCAGTTGACCTCCCCTGTTAACTGCAAAATTATATAATTATTTTAAATTGAATTGACATTAAAATATCTAAATTATATAATTATTTTAAATTGAATTAATAACATTAAAATATCTAATTCCGAGATTGGATTGCGGTCTTCTTCCATAAGATCATAAAGGGTCTGCTTCCAGTTTTTAAGCACTATCCTTTTGTTTCCAATCTTCAGGTTTGTCTTCTTTTCCAGCTTCCTTCGCATATTGATTTTCTTAGATAACTGCGCTTCTGTAATTTCTACACCATCTTTTTGACTGATATATCGATACAATTTGTTTTAAAGCTGCAAATTTCTGGTTACTGCAACTTTTCAAACGAAACGGGGAAACCTGTACTAATTGACACAGATGAAACCTGGAACTCTCGGTCAGTTTCTTCGGAGCTGCTGTCTTTGCTAGAATTATGAAATTGAGAGGCATTCAATTCTGTTGACTGCTGCCTGGTTTTGCTTATGCTTGCTCAGCTCCAGCTCATAAGAGAGAGCAGTACCTAAGCAATTCCTCAAGTCGCTGAGCAAAGTATATGCAGTCGCAGACTAAATTTTATTCATATGGAATGGAGCAATTGCTCCTTCGAGTGAGCTACTGCTCCTGAAAAGTTACTTTTATTCATACGATGCACTAAGTAACAACCAATAAACCTATGCTGCTTGTCATGGAGTTCATAATTATTATTACACTATAATTATGAATTTGTCTTATAACAATATAGCAGGAAAAGCAGTGAAAAAATGTACTGTACTGTACGGTTACAAAAAGAATTGTCAATGAGTCAATGTTTATAATGGTACAGATTCAAGCTCACTGAGTTTTACCACTTGTTATCTTCTCTATCCAAAAGGCTGTCATCTTAATAGTCATCCAAACGAGCATTCTTTAGTTATGAACAGAAAAAAATGCATTGAAATATTGGCATGCAGTGTGGCTCAGCAAGTCTGGAACCTATTGACATCTATAAAGTGATAATGGAACTACACTCGGCAACAAAGAGATGAAATAACAGGTCCCAACTCATCATTAGCCAATTGAGTAACAACTATTGGTAGATGAATTAACGCGTCATGCCTGGTTAAGATACTAAGTGCAACTAGTATCCAGTATTCCAGAGGTAGTGGGTATGATCCCCACTGTCGGCAGCCCTGAGGATGGTTTTCAGTGGTTTCCAATTTTCACACTAGGGAAAATTTAAGGCCACAGCTGCTTCCTTCCCACTGCTACCACTTTCCTGTCCCATAGTCATCATAATACCTATCTGTGTTGGTGCAGCGTAAAGCAGATTGAGAAAAAAATACTTGTTCCACATCTCTCTAAAATACAACAATCCATCACGAAAGTATTCCTGTTATAAAACTGTTGCTTTTACTAAGTCGGGTACAACCGCCTGCCGCTATATGCAAGTCTCGCTTGCCGGCTTCGGCCGGTTTCAGCTGCTAGCGATTTAAAGGATAAAAGACTCAGCTGTTGGTCAACCAAATTTGTGTGCTGTGGTATGGCCATTCCACTGTTGAGTTTTTCACATACATACCTCACAATTTCATATTTGACTTCTGCAAAGCATCCTTGTTGTGGGCCACTGAATGCATTGTTTGTACAGTATGCATTTTTTTAAAGCTATCTTTGTCTTCACGCTAACATTGAACATTTTCTTGCGACTCCACAATATACTTTAATTTCCTCGTTTTATAACCATTAACTAAAGTAAACTCTTGTCCTCATCCTGAGGTGGTGCAGCTCTTTTCAGGCACACCCCCAATGGAGGTGAGCTGCATGTACCATTTGAAGCACATACCAGCCCTTCTGCCATTATTAAATTTCTGGCAGGACCGGGAATTGAACCTGGACTCCTGAGGATGGCAGCGAATAGTGTTAACAGTTATGCTACATAGGTGGACACCATCAACTAAAAACTGGCATAATATTGACGAGAACCCATCGAAAATTGGCCAGCAATACCTGTTCTACAATAAGAAAATCCATCATGAAAATATTTTTGCTGTCTATAAAAATGTCTTTTACTAAGCGTCAGGTACAGTAGATGCACTATAACTCTGTCGCTGAATAACCCTGGCTTTTCTAAAAATTCGAAGGGTCACATTCTTGCTATTCCATTTCGAATTATATTTCTTGCGCAGCTTGGGCTTGGAAGTATATTATGGTCGACCTTGCAGTTAGCTCAAGAGTAGGCCTAATGTTTTGATGCCATTTTATGGATTTGAAAACCTTTCTTGTAGAGGCTAGTAGAATGTCATTCTGTCTTCACTACTTTCCTAGAACCAGTGACTTTAAAACAGGCACTGTACAGTCGACTGCCGCGGCTAGCAATGTATAAGAAAGACGCGGATGTTCAAGGAAGAGTTACGTGTGTGCACACGGCAGATGAAGGGAAGCAGGCTGGTTACCGTGGTTAGCTGCCAGTGGTGTTCATTACTGTTACGTTGCAATGAGACAACCCTTGCTTTTTCACATGAAGTTCTGAGGGAAGAAAGTCTTCTTGGATTTGGAGAAATGCGGTAAATGCAGGGTGCTGTATAACAAATAGCAGTTTTTTAAAGACTAAAATATTATTCTAACAAATTGCATGCAGCGACAGAGAGAGAGAGAGAGAGAGAGAGAGAGAGAGAGAGAGAGAGAGAGAGAGAGAGAGAGTGTGTGTGTGTGTGTGTGTGTGTGTGTGTGTGTGTCAGAATTCGCAGAAATAATCCTAAGTCTTCTTCCAGTTTGAAGTAACTGAAGCATTGAAATTTTAGGTACCCAGTTGCTGTACTACACTTAAAGTTTGAGGAAGGAAAGTTAATCTCAAACTAATTTGCTGGTTTTGAGAAAGAGTTTTATTCAAGTTCAGTTTTCATTGTTTACTAGATTATTTCTGCTGTTAATGGATTTGTTAACAAGTACTTTCAAGCCATAAATTATAACGTAGGCTAGATTATTCAGTCCTAGTAATCTCATGTTGTGCATCTGTTTCAACTGTATGCATTCTTTGCTGTGTGTAGTGTGATGAGCCATTGGAAATTCACTTGCATTTTAATTTTTGTATTTGAAATGTTTATGCTAGCCATTTTAAGTCTCTTGCAAAACCAAAATCCTCACCTGGGATTGATATCTTGAGTTTCACATACTAAAAGTTAGATCATTAATTAATCCCAAAGAACTACAAAAGAGAAATGCTTACGGTCAGTTGTCAGAACAAATGGATAGCTGTGTTTATTACATCCATTGAATAAATGTGTGAATGATGGTTCAATTAGGTATGGGGTGCATTGTTTTGGGCATGTAAGTACTGTGAATATACTTCAGATGTTAATACTGAGAATATTCATATCTTGGGAATTGTCATGGTGTAATGTAAGTCAATATTTCAAACAATTTGCTCACATATTTTAAAAGAAAATTTTGAGAATGAGATGTGAATTCAATCATATTTGAGCAGAGTGTGTAGTTCAGTTAAGCAGTAGTGTTGCTAATTGTTACTTGGGCATATAAAGAACTTGTGCTTCTATATTTCTATTGTAGCTTTGATTTAATCTAGGTTTCCTTTAGTGCTTACATTAAATTGAGCTACTTCACACCATCAAATTATTCTAATGTTTTGATTCACATGATAGCATTCAAGCTTTTGAACTTACCTGAAATATCTCAAAAAGGAAATAAATTCTAGCTGTTGGCTATTCTACCCTGTTACTGGGTTTAAGTTTGAGTACTGTTCACTTCACAGATTTCTGCGAGTGTCCTTGAAAGCTTTGCAGTGAAGCCAGACGGAAGAGTATAGCAGCCACTGGAGGTGCTGAGGGATTTAAGATATCTAACCCTGCTCTTCTGTTAAGTCAGGAAGCTTGCCCGTGGCTAACACTAAATTTTAGTATGTTACTGGTTGGAATATTCTCTTCATTCCAGAATTTTGATCAATACTATGAAAAAATAAATAATATAGCCACCCATGTCAAACAAAACTACCAGAAGATGCTGTAATTCAGTTGATCTGCATCAGGAAACCCTCAAAATAATCTTTGTATTGTACGAGGTAGACTGGAGATGACAGTCGAAGTGATCTTGCGTTATTGTAGTAAGTGGTCAGCTTGTGTGCGTCCTGTCTCTCGTTTAACTCAATGTAACGTCAAGTACTTCGTGACACAGAAAACAATATAATTTCATTAGATTTGAGACGCCTATTGTGGACAGCTTACCTCAGTTGTAGGACATCTGCTCCAAGACATAGCAGGTTTGAACCTGGCTTAGGCCAGAGGCTTGTAATGTTCTTTAAATGTGGCAACTCCCAAATCATTGGTTTCACACACATTAAAGAACTCTTGCAGTTAGGATAGATATTACAAAATTGCTATTAACATTGTAGCCAACAAAAATTAATCAGTTTCATAGTACCGATGGGTTTATAACAATGCAGTAAAGTAAGCTTAGTACTAACACACTTCAGTCAGAATTTGTTACTTACGTATTGAGATGGCTGATAATGTGGTTAATTACAGCACACAGTCGTACCCACACAATGACACTTAATTTGAAATGTCAGTTAACTTAAAAGCCACATTGTAATTACATACTGGCACAACAGATCTTTCTGCATCCAATAAGCATTCTATACCAGACCTACCATAATCATATTCGTTATAGTCAATACTACTGAATTCACTTGAACTGTCTTCTGCAACTTCAATAAGAAAGTTTTCAGACGCTTCTTTTACAACACCCTTCTGTTCCATATTTTGATTTTCAGTTGTTTCAGCGTGATCACACTTTTTTTTCCCCCCACTTTTCTTCAATAATATTATTTACTTGTTCTTGACACAAATTCATTACATGTAGTAATATGAATGTTATGTTTTTGCCAGCTACCCATTGTTTAACATCTGACCATATCAGCTTTGTTGGATTTAGGGGATAGTAAAAGATTGGTGTGCCTATGCACACCTGATGTCATCAATTAAATATATTTTATGGAGTGGTTTGTGGGCTTTCATGAGATTGTGCAGTTCTATATTAAGAATTTGTTCATGGAAAGGCACATTGCTTGTTCTAAGCCAGCCATGCACAACAACTTTCTTACCGGAACTTGTGGGAATTTTAACTTGCATGTTACGATAACTAAGCTTTGTTAATGACCACAATTGATCTACAAGGAAAATTAAGAAAATCTTCAGTGTTCATCTAATGATGATAATTTTCAGTTTGAGTTAAAATATGTACAGAAACAAATCCTGCTTGACCCCACTGTGAATGAGGTAGGGGTCAATCCTGTCATTGCTCCAGTTTTTAGTTCTCAAATGACTCCAGTTGTCTCCCTGGGACCTTTTCCATGGGCGCACCACCCTGTGGTTTTTACAGACCGCCGGGCTAACATAACGTAGATGTTATATGTTACTTACATAACATTAATAAATTTTTTAATCATGAATGTGTCAGATTAAAACGTAACTACTTTCAAACTGTTTATTTAAATGATAAATCATAGTCGGCATAATTGTGTCTGGGTTAGTGTGGAATTGTATCCAAGCACTATTATTCCACATCACGTCAAAAAACGTGTATGGTACTCCACAGCAACCCAGTGGTAAGCACCAGTGTTAAATGATTTTGAATGAACAGTTGAACACCAGAAGTTCAAAATACTCTGTCTTGTTCGTGATATAGGTATTTAATTCCACATTGAATTGTACAGATTAAATTAAAAACTCTTCACTAGCTTACACATTAGTTGATAGTTTTAAGATCTTAAAGAACTAATAATAAATCAAAGATTACACAAAGTAGTAAGTAAGACTGTCCAAAAATAATATACTATTTGTTTAGTTCACCAGCAGTTCACTAGAGGGCCAATCCACCACATTATGGTTGCTGTTCTGGTGGTCGGAACTCGAAGGTAAAGGTTCCGAGTCTTCATAAATCGTCCTTTTAGAAGTAACATGGTTTTGCTGATTTCTTCCTATCTCGTTCAGGTTTAAGCCATTGAATACCCTCGTCATTGACGGAGCGGATCGAGGCAGTGCTTTGAGTTTTGATGTTTTGCTGTACTGTGTGTGGTGTGTTGTACTTGGTTCGTCCTTATCAGCATATTTCTCTGCATTCTCGTTAGCTAGCGTGTGAAAGTTCCTCTTCTGGAATTCCTCCTTCATTTGAGCAATGCAGTTCCTTGCGAGTTCATATTCATAGGCATGACCTGATGTGCGAGGATCATTCTGGGTAGAAAAGTTAGTTGTAAACGCTCTCCTTATATTTAGTCGTCTTGGTGATATTTTGAAGAATGTCTGTGAACCACAGAGGATTGCATGTTTTCATTACTTCAGTTTTCGTAGTCTTTCAGGATCGCTGGCAGGGGAATAGGTTTCAGGTTTCATTTGCCTATTCCCTGCTTCCTCTCATTGAGAATGTCTGTTGTTGTGATCGTTCTGCAATGGCAATATTATAGTCATTTGTGTATGAACCCTGTTGGATCACGCATTACATATATAATTCACAGACCATATTGCTTTCATTCCTTCACTATATGCCTGTTTTCTTTCCTCTGAACACTTAGTGCCCGATCTTTTAAGGACTTCATTCTCTGGCTTTACTACCCCCAACTTGGTCTTCTCGAATGAGATTTGTAATCCAGTTTGCTCAGCGCATTCCTGGAGGACTTCATTCTGTTAGTATCGCTAGGTCGTCTGCAAAAGCTAATCAACTGACCTTTGTCATCGTTCTTTTGTCCAAGTTGAATGGGTTTCGAGTGTTTGTGAGCTTTCAGTTCCTTCTCCCATTCTGAAATGACTATATCTGCAACAAGGTTGAAAAGTAGTGGTGACAATTCGTCACCCTGTCGCACACTGGTCTTAATTGCAAAGGGCTCCAATACTTCCCATGAATTTAACTTTTCAACTTTGTGTCCATGAGTATTTCCTTCACAAGTCTCAATGTCTTTGGATCAATTCCTTGTTCTTCCAAGATGTTAGAGAGACTGTCGTTTGACCAAATTGTATGCTTTCTTGAAGTCGATGGAACTACAAATAATCTGAGAGCTTTAGGTTGCTCTATATTTCACTATCATCTTAAAGTTAAGTTTGTTCAACACAGGAGTGCCCAGTTTGGAAAACGGCTTTATATTCTCCAATTTTGTGTTCAAGCTGTTCTTGTACTCCTTGAAAAAGACACACTGAGAGAATCTTGTAGGTGACTTGGACGAGAAAAATGCCTTTAGTTATTTGCATTGGTTCTGTCACCTTTTTTTGTGTAACTAATGTATAAGTGCACATTTCCATTCTTCAGGTAGCTTTTCTTTTTTCTAGATGTCCATGATTATTAGTGTAAGCTCCTCAAGTGTATATGGGCCCATGTTCTTTGGCAAGTTCTGCAACTATGCCATCTTCTCCAGGTGCATTGTTATTGAGTCTGAAGATGTATCTGGATTACTTCTTTGGTAGGTGCTGGAGATTCAGGGTTGCTGTTCTGATGGTCGAAAAACTGTGGTTGGAACTCGAAGGTAAAGGTTAGTCTTCATTGTTGACACTCCTATGAATCTACCGACAACCTTCAAAGTATAAATCGTCCTGTTCGAAGTAACATTGTTTTGTTGATTTCTTCCTATCTCATTCAGGTTTAAGCCATTGAATACCCTTGTCATTGATGGAGCGGATCGAGGCAGTGCTTTGAATTTTGACGTGTTGGTGTACTGTGTGTGGTGTGTTGTACTTGGTTCGTCCTTATCGGCATATTCCTCTGCATTCTCGTTAACTAACGTGTGAAAGTTCCTCTTCTGGAATTCCTCCTTTATTTGGGCAATGCAGTTCCTTGCAAGTTCATCTTCATAGGCATGACCTGATATGCGATGGTCATTCTGGGTAGAAAAGTTAGTTGTAAACCCTCTCCTTATATTTAGTCTTCTTGGTGATATTTTGAAGAATGTCTGTGAACCACAGAGGATAGCATGTTTTCATTACTTCGATTTTCGTAGTCTTTCAGGATCACTGGCAGGGGAATAGGTTTCAGGTTTCATTTGCCTATTCCCTGCTTCCTCTCATTGAGAATGTCTGTTGTTGTGATCGTTCTGCAATGGCAATATTATAGTCATTTGCGTATGAACCCTGTTGGATCACGCATTACATATATAATTCACAGACCATATTGCTTTCATTCCTTCACTATATGCCTGTTTTCTTTCCTCCGACCACGTAGTGCCTGATCTTTTAGAGACTTAATTCTCTGGCTTTACTACCCCCAACTTGGTCTTCTCGAATGAGATTTGTAGTCCAATTTTCTCAGCACATTCCTGGAGGACTTCAATCTGTTAGTATCGCTAGGTCGTCTGCGAAAGCTAATCAACTGACCTTTGTCATCGTTCTTTTGTCCAAGTTGAATGGGTTTCGAGTGTTTCTGAGCTTTCAGTTCCTTCTCCCATTCTGAAATGACTATATCTGCAACAAGGTTGAAAAGTAGTGGTGACAATTCGTCACCCTGTCGCACACTGGTCTTAATTGCAAAGGGCTCCAATACTTCCCATGAATTTTAACTTTTGACTTTGTGTCCGTGAGTATTTCCTCGATGAGTCTTAATGTCTTTGGATCAATTCCTTGTTCTTCTAAGGTGTTAAAGAGAGATTGATTGACCGAATCGTACGCTTTCTTGAAGTCGACGGAACTGCAAATAATCTGAGAGCTTTAGGTTGCTCTATGTTTCACTATCATCTTCAAGTTGAAAGTTTGTTCAACCATGAATGCCCAGGCTGGAAACCGGCTTTATATTCTCCATTTTTGTGTTCAAGCTGTTCTTGTACTCTTTGAAAAAGACACACTGAGAGGATCTTGTAGGTGACTTGGATGAGAGAAATCCCTCTGTAGTTATTTACATTTGTTCTGTCACCCTTTTTGTGTAACTGATGAATAAGTGCACATTTCCATTCTTCAGGTAGCCTTTTTTCTTTTTCTTTTTTTCTCCAGGTGTCCATGATTATTAGTGCAAGTTCCTCAAGTGTATTTGGGCCTTTGTTCTTTTAAGAGTTCTGCAACTATGCCGTCTTCTCCAGACGTCCTGTTATTTTTTAGTTTGAAGATTTCTCTGGATGTCTTCCTTGGTAGGTGCTGGAGATTCAGGGTTTACGTGTACAGGAGTTTCTTTGGGCCATCGTAGCGTTGGCTCCTGGCAATTGAGCGATTCAGAGAAATATCAGGCCAACTTACAATTATCCTGGTTCGACAGCACGATTTTTCAGTCTTATTTCCAGAAGCATAAATTCTGTGGGGTGTCGTCGGATTCCTCCTGCGAACGTCCTTTAGATGTCTCGCACATTGTGATCTCGGAAATCTTTTTCTATAGATTCCAATTGGTCCTTCATGTATCTCCTTAGTTTGATTACTTTTGACACTTCCTTCCTTGTCTGAATATAGTGTTGTTGAGTCTCTAGTGACTTCTTAGTTATATTTCTGAAAAGCTCTCTTTCGCTTTTCCAGTGCTTCTTCACATGCAGAGCCCAACCTTGGGTGTTTCATGTTCTTCAATGGAATTGTATCTTTATCTCTAGTAATAATCTTGTCATGGAACTGTTGCCAGGTGTCCACCTTTTCCCTTTCCCATTCTTTAATGTTTCCTTTATCTTTTTTGTGTCAGACTTCTGAAAATGGTATTTCTTGTAGTGGATTCTTTTCGGGGTAAATTTCACTTTGATAACCACTAAATAGTGGTCAGAATCAATATTAGCTCCTCTTCGAACTTGGACATCATGAATTTCTTTCTGTAAAATATATGTGATGGCCACACGATCTGATATTCTCCAAGAGATTGTAAAGGTGATCTCCAGGTCTTCGGTTTTCGAGGATGCTTCCTCAGAGAGGTGGGCATTATCTTCAGGTTGTTCTGTTGACACAGTTCAATAAGTCTCATGCCATTCTTGTTGGTGAATTTATGAGCTGGGTATTTGCCTACTGTCTTTTGGTATTCTTTTTTTCCCTACCAATCCATGCATTGAAATCGCCTAGTAAAATCTTTGTCTCTTCTCTGGGGACTGTTGCCAATATTTTTTTAGAGTTTAGACCAGAATTGTTGTACCTTCTGCAAGTCCTTATTTTCAATGTTCGTGGGGGCTTGTACATTAATTAGTGTGTATTTTTTGTTCGCACGTTGTACGCGCATAGTCATTCTATTATTTATGGGAGTGACTTCTTTTATCGAACAAACTATGCTTTTGTGAACTACAAAAGCCACACCTAAGGGAGGGGTGCCACCTCGTCCTATTTGTTTGTCTTACTTTTGAAAATACGGTAATTCCCATAGTCTAGTGTGCTTTCATCTGTAAGGCGGGTTTCCTGAAGAGTTAATATCTGTATCCTTTGTCGATTTAGTTCTCATGTTACGTTGCGTAGTTTGTTTGGTTGTAGTAATGTGTTAATGTTGAAGGTCCCGATGTATGTGGGTTTCATTGATGGCAGTTTGCCAGAGAACTCGGACTTTCTCTGCGATTGTGGTAGCCCAGGTCCCCCAGAATCCGAAAACCTGGTTGCCGTCCATGGACGAGTGGAATGGTTACCACCTGGGGTAATTCTGTAAATAGTCTCACGAATCATAATTGCTTGTAATCAAGGATTAGTCCAGTGTTTCCACTGAGAGTTGGGATTGCTAGTTCCTGGAACGTAATTTCTGCAGTCGTACCTACTAGGTAAACAGACGGTGACCACTTTGCCGCTCGATCCAAGTCAGACGCGAAGTAATTTCATTTTTGGTTCTTCTGGCCTCTGCCATTGAGACATAAGTCCTTTTCTGCCATCGAAGCCGTTGACCACAATTCTATTCACCTCAGTTGATCCGCGAGTGCTTATTTGACTAGGTCTTGTTCACAATGGCTATATATAATATATATGGAATAATATTAGATACACAATCCACTGGTACCGGATGATAGATGTCGGGGTCACCACTAGGGATATTTAATTCCACATTGAGTTGTACAGATTTAATTAAAACTCTTCACTAGCTTACAAAATTATATGCCAGGTTTTTAAGAACTTCTGTTAAGAACAATGATAAAGAATAATAAATCAAAGATTACATGAAGTAGTAAGTAAGACTGTCCGAAAATATACCATTTGTGTAGTTCATCAGCAGTTCACTAGGGGGCCACTCCATCACAGTGATAACAGTAAAATAATTCAGTTTTGCAGTTAATGTTTACCTGTGTGATATAATTATTTATGACTTACGGGGAATAAAATAAAATGTTACCATATTAGTTTTTTACACAGTATTTTCTGCCCGGCTACTTATTCCTGCTACGCGGCTGACAAAAATTTCTGGGGAGAACACTGGACTCATATGATTTGGCTTCATATATAGGCCTGTCCTCATCCCATATTTCTTTATTGCAAGTAAGTGATACCATATTGAATCCTGTCGTACTGAAATAGCTGTTATTCCTGGTTTCCTCCATGATCATATATTCCATATTACAAGTCTTAAACTTGAACTTCCATCTCTAAATTGTATGTTAAGTTTTGACAGCAGTATAAGGACAGTTAGCAGTCTTTTCCTGAATAGAAAAATTTACAGTTCGTTGAATAACACATTTATCGAAATTGTCTGTATTAGTGATTAGACTGAGTACAGGAGTCTTACCTGATGTTCCATAACAGGTACCCTGTACTCAGTTTCCTTCTTTATTAATATAACAGTCCTCTCTCGCACTTTCATTGAAGCTACCACTTTCTTTTGCACTTTTTCCCCAGAGATATTAAAACCTCACCAAACGCTCATTCACTTTCCGTAAACAAATATACGTTAACTTCAAGAATTTAGCTGTGACGTGTTTCCATGAAGTTTAGACTGAATACGTGGCATTTCACTCGCTCAACACGACCCCACAATAACCCACTAGAATTAGTAACACACACACACACACACACAAAGTGAACAAAGGACTAAAAGAAATTGCAGTAAATGATTATCAGCATACTCCTTCTCCAGCATAGATACACAGCACGAAGTATGTAGACTTCCATGACAGTCAAGCTCTCTGCAAAACTGGTCATTTACGTATTACTGCGCATCCAGAACTCACTGGCAGGATTCAGTGGAGTAGACAAATTTGGAATGGCTTTTTATTATTTTTACAACTACTGCACATAACCTTTCACTTGTAATAATATATGTTATTGTTTACTTCATAAATACAATGTATAATACAGTGATATGAGTTTGTTTACTGAAGTCCAGAGGTTTTCGCCTTCATTTTTTCATAGTCTTCCTTCCGTTGTTTTGTTAGTCCATTGAAGTTCAGTGCTTCAGTTTGTACATAATTGATGCTGGGTTCAACAGTCTCATAACCTATACAAGAAATACAAAAACTAAGCATTTTAAGAGATGTACACTTGTTTAATATATTTGCTGCACATCTTAAATGAGTAAACCATGTGTTGCAGATTAGGGATTCTAGTTATGATAATTCTTAATGTTTATCTCATTTCAAGGTTTAACCAACATTCTTAAAATGTCTCCTGCCCCCCACCTCTTCAGCCTAGTATAAATCCTCAGGTGTACGTTCTTTCTTTCTTTCTTTCTTTCTTTCTTTCTTTCTTTCTTTCTTTCTTTCTTTCATGACCAGGTGCAGCTTCTTGATTGGTCTTGTGTAGCTGAGTGAACCCTGTTCCAGCCCTCAGTCCAGAATTAATACCCTTGGACTTGCTGAGAATGAAAACCAGCAGCATGCTATCCCTGTACCAAAGAACTGGAAGTTTACTTGAATAAAATATTGATGTATATTAGAGTACAGTTAGTGGTACTGTGTACAGTTACTAGCAGCACTGTTGTAATACTGTAGACATGGCGCTAATAACAGGAAAAGGCTTGTCTGGCTGGCTGTATAGTACATTCAATATCCCATTATCGTTGATTGGCACGTAACAGTACTTAAATGTAAGGGACTTTTGTGGACAGATTTACACACACATTTGTTTAGAAAAAATTCCGCCACTTCATTGCATCTCTTGAAACTAATCCCAGATCAAGCAAAGTTTGCTTCTCAAACTGTAGTGTGTGTAACCTGCAGTGGAAGAACAAAAAAAGATTTCTTCACTTATAGGATTATACTCTGCCTAAAGAAATTATTTACAGTACAGGATAATATTAATACCTCATGGATGCCATTTAGGCTGCTTGGGTGTCAATTTTGACATTCCATTTAACTGAAACAGATGTCAGGGTAAACCAGATCTGTTGGGTGGTCTGTGGACAAGTTTTAATTAATTTCTCAGGCACCAGAGATCTTTTTACGTACAGATATCATATAACTATGCTGTGTGGACTTTTTCCACCCTTCAAAAATTGGACTACCTCTGCTGGCTTTAAACCCATATCTTGTGGTCTGGAGGTTGACACTTGCTGCTTGGCAGAGGGAGATATTTCAATATAAATAAAAGCTTTTCTTCCCTTATCAACAGATGCAAGTTTTTTAAATGATGCTAGTTGTTCTATAAGACACAGCTGATCAAATTAGTATATAAGCATTACCATTACTTGAAGTAAGTCTGTTGTGAAATCAGTATTACAAAATTTGAAATTTTAGTAAATGTCTCAAATTCAAGTGTTTCCAGATTTTGAAAGTGAACCTTCATTTGTTGTCAATACAATTTGGGGCTTTTCCTCTCACTGTCTGAAAGAACTTCACACTTACTTCAGTGCTTTCTGGTTTTAAAGCATGTATAAAAATGTTTATATGTTGGAAATGTGCTGTGTATGGAGTCATTTATTAACCCCAGGATACAGAATAACTCTGTAATTACAGTATATATTTCTGGTGATGTGCATCAGTTTTGCTATAATTAGTTATTAGTCCTAATGGAATTGTTGGCATGTAAGACCATTATCGGAGAAGTAGATGAAAAGATCTGGGTCATAAATGACCCTGATGCAAAGAGAAAATCGTACACAGAAGACTAGGTGTTTTGGTTTTATGGGATTTAACTTTTTAAATGTGCATGCAATGTGTTTTCCAAAGGATAAAGCCAGCTTGACTTCACCATTAATGCATCACAGAGAAGCTTGCTATGAAATTCTCTTTGTAACTTATGTTGCATATTAACCCACAGGGTTAAGGAGTTAGATGATAGAATATTTAAAAGCCCAGATAGAAGCTGAACTATCGGTGAAAAGTAAAAGGTGGGGATGGGGGATTGTGACAAAATGCAGGTGCAGTTAGGTGGAGGAACAAACCAACTTCAACATCCTTCACTCATTGAATAAAACTCTGGTACCTCTCATACCCTTGGAGAGGGGAGTTGCTCTTCCTCGTTTGTTTCTCCCAGCACAACTGAATTATCTAAGGCAGCTGTAGAAATGAACAGTGCCATTGTCATGATCCTGGTAACATTGCTGGTTTTACTGCATATGTTAATGGTTTCAAATTTAAGAAATTCTTCCCAAAAGCATTTATTGATGAAAACCATACTGAAATCTGTAGATTTCTATATAATCACTCTACTCCCTTTGGTGAGGACTTTGTCAGTGGTCCTAAGAGGGATAAGAAAAATCCTTCAGTTTTGTATCATGTATGATCTTGTATGATCTTTGTAACTAAAAAAAAAAAAATACTCTAAGCTTTAGACATTGACAAGAATATTGGTCAGGTGTTGCAGAGTTTCTTCAGGTGGTCAGGAGGTCAGCATTCCCATTCTGGATTGGCCAGACAGGAGTCCAACAATCACTCGTATTGAGCATGTGGGACATGATTGGTAGGCTCCTTCAGTAAGAGTTTTCAACAGTCGGGCTGAACTAAAGGTGGGAGTGCAAAAAGAATGGGAGAACGTACCACAAGAGGACATCCAGGGCTTGATTAGGACCGTGATAGTAATTGAAGCCAAGGGTGGCAGTACCTCCTGTTGATAATGTAATCAACATCCAGCAAGTTTCCAATACATTTCCTTGAATTTGCATCATTTAAATCTATTTTGATAATCTGGAATCCGTCAGATTCTTCTTTTAATTTAAAAGAAATCTTGAATCGAAATGTTTTGAGCGTAGTCTTTGGAATATGTATGGAAAGATTTTCTTTTTTTGTGTGATTGAAAATATATTTAGCTACCTGAAGCAATTATTTTTAAATTATAAAGTTACTCTTTCCTTTGGAGGGCGGTGTACACAGCTGATGATTAAACACCCTTGCCTCTAAATGAAGAAACAACTTGAACCTTTATTTTACCTATTCTGGGTATATAAATGTCTGGGCATTTTTGCTTCCTCAGCTGAAACTAGAATCTTGGAAAATGTACCTGTATGTGGAGTTAGTTATATATTGGGCCTAAACACTGCAGCATAGCATGTAGTTAAATATTTCTGAGCAGATGTAAAAAAAAAAAAAAAAAATGACTTGTCATAAATGTTTAAATATCTGCTGTTAGTGGCAAAACACAAGCATCATATTGTTAGGAGCCTATTTTTAAAGCCTAAAGTAATGGTAACATAGAAATATGGTGCTATTTATATAAACTTTGTGTCGAAATTCACACTTCATTATAAACAGATATTCAGGACTACTAAATCAGCTTTTTCTTTAAAATTTAATTAGACAAACTGAGGAACTGACTATTCCATATCCTTCATCACAGATGAGAATCTGTATCATAATATTATCTTCTAATGGCAGATTTTGGATTTCATTAATCTTCTGGCATTTCAGTACAGCTTCAACAGGACTGGGATATCAGATTTTCGATCACATTTGCTGGTTAACACTACCAGGAGGCACATGAGCTTTAGGAATATTGCGGATGTGAACGATGTTGCTTCTCTTAGTATCAAAATTTAATTGAACTGTCCCTGTTGAGTTTGTAACTATAACTTTCTGTGCAAGGGATTGACTTAAATTTGCCACTTCAAAGCTGAATGTAGACAGAGGGGTTTTCTAGTTAATGGAATTTGTTACTGGTAGTTGCCTATGTATTCCTTGAAATGCTACAAGAATCAATCATTCATGAGAAAAAAATGTACTATCTAGAAAACTAAGAAATTTTAGCTTTCAGCTCTTTGTAAAAAAAAAAACCTTTGGTCCTTTTCAAACCAATTTCCATTATTATACTCGATTTAGGATTTAGTAGACATGTAATGTGGAATAGATATTAAGCATATCTGTTGTGACAATCAGCTGTTTGAATGGTGGTTTATAGCTTGACCTTGTCTGTACATTGCTGTTATCTCATTCAGTCTTCATTAAGGTCTTAATACTATTACTTACTTGCAGTTTATCTCATGGTATATAGAGTAATACTTTCCTTCTCACTTCAGTGTGATCTATAAAACTTCAGTCAGAACAGTGGTAATGTAGTTCATGTTTTAAGAATATTAATCTTTAAAATTTGCAGTCTTTGTGAGACAGTTATACAAATTTGACTGGCAGTGACAAGTAGTAAGGAATGTTTTTCTGAGTGTCCTGCTAGCAATTCATCCTCATGCAAACATAAGACCATAAGTTAGGTGTAAGGGATGGCAGTATGGTGAGCAATTGGCTTTTTTGAATGTCCAAGGAGATTTCTTACAAGACTATCTGGTTCCATATCTTTGACTATGGGTCTATCAAAACTCTTACCTTAGCATGTGCTACTTCTTAGTGTGTATTTCACATTTATTTTTGTGATGCTCATAATTATCCTGATATTTGAATTTGTATGTATTATCTAAGAACTTAATCAATGTTGAATTTGCAAATGGGCCTCACTGAATTGTAAAACTACTTTTTTTTTTTACAAAAGGATAATTACAAACACAGGTATTAGAGTTGAAGATATATTATTTAATAGCGTGATGAAATTTGTGTACGAGCTTAAGTGAATCATGATGTAGTTCGCCTTATAAGGATGAACAAATAGGGATGCACACAATGTTTCTAGTATTATGAGGACTTTGGTACTTTGCTTAATACAGAAATTAAATTCATTCATAAATGGTACTGAATTGAGCACTTTCTCTTCACATCTGTCAACATTTCCAGAAATTACAGTCTTAGTGCTATTTTAATTTATTATGTGAATAATCGTATTATTTATCTTTCTTACTGCTATAAATATGCTGTACATTAATCTCGTAAAGTAACAGATATGTAGGATCTAATTTATGCAGACTACTCAATAAGTAGCCAGCCTACTGCAGAGCTTTACAATCGAAGCTGGAATGCATTTGTTCTCCCAGGAGTTGCATACCTTGCAAGTTGTAATTTTTTATAAAATTATTTTGTAAAAGTTGCTGAAATTGAGTGTGTCAGATGCAAATAAATTGTTTTAAATAAATGATTTTTGAATTTTGTTTCGGGTCGGAGTCTTTCGAAGAAAGGAGCGGTTTGCTCCAAGCATCGCACAGCTCGAAGAGCCTAGCCTCTTCCACCCCCACCCCACACACCACATTCACTCGCTCCTCCGACACACTCCATGCATTGTATCGCTCTTCCTTCTCTCATTTAAAGAAGTGTGCGTTTGTACCACTGCTGCCATTGACATTGTGAGAAGGAAAGGAAGGAAATGGTTGTAAATCTACATTATTAATAAATACATTCTGATGTATGTCTTACATGGAATATTAGAATAATATAATTCCGAGAAGAATATTTTTTCCTGTTAAATATTTTTAAAATAACGACGACTATCAATCTGTGTTGGTAAGCTGTACCCTTGTTTACCCCCACCCCTTATTACAAACTGTGTTTAGGCAAAGCCTACTAGATACTAGAAGGCCTGGACAGAGAGCCAATTTCTTGCATTAAAAGCGGGGTAATAGTTTTTCTCTTTCCCACCGCTAGGTTCGCGTTTGTTCTGTTGTTTGACATGAATTCTATGATTACTTGTGTTACTGCAACATGTTTTATGAGAAGAAATAACATATTAAACATCGTTTCATAAGTTAAGGCCTTATCTAACATGAAATATGAAGAGTTTTGTCGCTTTTTAATTTATTTGGTCTCACGATTTGCAATATATGGATGGTTGCTGAGATGCACTTAACATTTGTTTAGTTATGTGCTTCTAAATTACTGTCAAGATGGTGGTGATTGTTTTAAGAGGAAGTACAACTAGGCAACCATCCTCTATATAACACTAATCAGAGAGAGAAACTGGAAGGGACCTGACACTTCGAAAAATGAAAGTATCAGCCAGAGGAAGACAATGGCCACGAAGGGCGTGATAATGAAAGACTCCCTACCCTTCGGAAACCTAATAGCGTCGGGATCGGCAAAGAATCAGAGTTGACCAAGGAAGGTCGGATAGGATACATGAAAGTTAGGAGCCTGGCCCAAGTAAGTGGAAGAAATGCCAGGACTCAGCTAAGTGCCCCGTGGTCGCCAACCCACGCTCCAAATTTCAGAGCCCCTGGGTCCAATTGCCGTCAAGTTTCTCTTTCCTTTCTGTAGGTTAAGGTGGTTTGTTGTTGCGTGCCTAACTGCACATCTGACACAGCAAAGAAATATACACAAATATAAATTTTCACCTTTTTCCTAAAGATCCGAGTTTAGGGGACAAATGGAGGCTTGCTATTTCTCGACAGGGCAGCAGAAAAGGATTTCTTTGGGCTCTTAATGATAACTCCAGAATATGTAGCTTGCACTTTGTCGAATCAGATTACAGTGTAAGTATAGTGAGGGGAATTCTGCTCCCCGACAAAGTGCTGACGCAAATTCGTCTTCTTCTTAAAAATGTATTAATATTTACAACGCGGGCGTTAGAATTTCTCGGAAAATGTAACCTTGTCCGAATGCTGAAATTCCGTACCGCTTCAAAGTTTAAAGAGACGTTTCAGTGCCGCGACTGTGATCAAGCACACATCACTTACGTTATACTTGCAACATTTTTCAGGCCTGTTCTTGATACTAATGCAAAGAAAGTGACTAAAGACTGTGATTTATTAAACAAATTCAAGAGAAAGCCTCTGAGCAGAAAAGTGTTGAAATTATAGAAATAGGGAAAAATCGTGTGGTACTTCTATTTAGGCCTATTTCCCTATTCTTTATTCTTGTGTGATAATCAAGTGCACAATGAAATAAATATATATAGTATGTTCTAAGTTGTTTTATATATTTATATCTGATTCACACCGGGCATAATGATTATAGAATGTATTATTTCACGTTATTGTATGAATCTTCAATGTAAGGATATAGACAGAACATGAGAACATAAACGCGCTCCAAGCGGCTATTCCCTGAACTATTTTGTTTGCCCAGAAATGTGTCGGCTTGTCCAGGCCTTCTATTATAGCGTAGGCAACGGTTTAGGACGTAGTCTATCAAATGGCCAACAGATAGCATTGCAATACGGTTCTTCTCGAAGAATATCTTTCTTGGAAACCCGACAAATTGTGAGAAATACATACACAGGAATAGGGTGACCAACCGCGTGGCATTTGCTGGACATGTCCTCCTTTTTCCGTGCTTGTCCTCTGTTCAGCAGGCATTTATTATTTGCTATTAAATGTCCGGCTTTTTGCATATTGTATTCTTGGTCATTCAGTTTCCTATTGTTTTCTCTGTTGCAAAGCTACTTTTGTTGCACTTCCTCTATCTCAGTCCATATTCTGGATACCCCTATCAGACTACGTCATTTACTCACTTAATAATAAATCTATCTTAAGTTAGAGGTGTCTGAAGGGCCTGTCATCAAAGTGGTAATACCGCCCGACGTGATCTGAACGTGCTCGGTCGGGGCCGGGGAGTTCTCGGCGGGGATTCACCAGTCAAGGAATGATGGCTGCGGTATTACGTAGCTTTGTTTTTATGCTAGGTGGATTTGGACCTTCTGAGTGAGTGGAGTGTTTGTGATTTTTTTTTTAATGAAATTTGAATAATATCAGTATGTCAACTACCAAAAGTGGCGAGGCACAAACGAGGAAATGTAAGTTCTCGGAGAAACTAAAACAGAAGTACCCGTGTTTTAGAGAGGGACGTTACGAAAGTGAGGCGAAATGTTATATTTGTGACTGTGATCTCGAGAGACATATTGCCAGTGAAAAGCATAGAAAAATAATTAGAAGCAGTTCTAGCTGTAGTATTGATTAATTTTTCCTGATTAAACATTTCCCACTAGACAGGAAAGTTCGGGCAACATTGGGATATCACACTGTTTCTCACCATCAGTCATATAGGACTACTAGCAAGATACCCGTGCTTCGCTACGGTATTATACTGAAATTTATAATTGAATGCTTATTGTTTTATATATAATCCGCCAAAATTCGCGATCTGACTCGTTTTCTAATAGATTACGGCAAGTTTCCTCCCATTTTTCAATCTTTCTTTCCAGCAATCGATTTCGTACTTCCCGGGCTAGGTCCAGGTATTCCACCCGGTCAGTTGGGTCCCTAAATCTTTGACATCTTTTCCTATAAGAATTTTTAATATGGATCAAATCCTTGAGAAGATCCGGCGTGGTGTCCTCTTGGGTGCCTTGGCGGTACTGAACCCGCGGTTGGACTGCATTCTCAGTCATTACCCGTCCAGGACCCGTTTCCAGCGCGGTCTGCACATTTGACGACGGTCCAGAACATTATTGTTGTTATTAATAATAATAATAATATAGATGTTCTGGACCCCACAGCAAGATTAAGACCGCTACTTGGCGGTAAATTACGTTTGCTGCCATTGTCATTGGCGACAATGTGACCGGCACCATTGTCGCGCGTAGGCAAGTGTGCGAGATTTCTGGCGATACGAATGACATACTTCCGTGTATTATTGACCTTATTATAGAAGTGAACAATTTGACGGTCAATCTCATTTCTATCGTTTATTTCAAATGTGTTTAATTTTTTATTTATATGCCAGGCGAATCTACTGTAATCTAAGAACGTTCTCCGAAGGAAAACATGGCCCTTGTAAACGAACCCAGGAAAGATTAAAAATGATCGGTTTATGATCAGAATAAGTACATCGAAAATATACAGCCTGTTTTCAGTCATTCGACAGGGTCAGGTATGGAATGAATAAAGCCCCATCTAGCGGCGACAATAGGAATTGTGCCGCCTGCCGAAGCCTGTCGCAATCCTCTGGGGCAATGATCGATGAATGAGAAATGAAATGAAATATTCGACAGTGTTGCTGGAATGAATGATGACAGGGAAACCCGGAGTATCCGAAGAAAAACCTGTCCCGCCTCCGTTTTGTCCAGCACGAATGTCACATGGATTGACCGGGATTTGAACCACGGAACTCAGCTGTGAGAGGCCGGCGCACTGTGGCCTGAGCAACGGAGGCTCCTTATAAGTACATTATGAACAGTAAAATCAATTGGTCTCACCTCCTTTTACACCCCACCGCCGTTAAGTTTATTTACCCCCCCCCCCCCAAAAAAAATGAAAAGAAGGCGTGTTTCTTTATGTTTAAAGGAGATTCGAAACAACAATATGCACGTCTGTTACCTTCAGTTTTGAGATGTAAATATCCACATAAAAATAATTCACTTTCTTCACTTCTTTTCACCCCCCCCCCCCCCAAATGAATTTTCCGGCAAAAAATTCGTGTTTCTTTAAGAGTAAAGGATCTTATAAATACCTATTATCACGACTCTAACTTCTTCAGGTTTTGATTTGTGTGTCGTCATGAAAGGAATTCATTTTCACTCCCGCCCCCCAAGATGGTTCCCCCCAAAGCGCGTTTTTCTTTGTTTACAAAGGAGATCCAAATACCAATTTTCACGTCCGTAAGAACTTTAGTTTTTATTAGATGTATGTTTTTCCTACAATTAAGTCAATTTTTCAATTTCCCCCCCCCCCCTCCTTCATTGGACTTTCCGAGAATACGTGTTTCTTTACTTTTAAAGCAGATTCCAAATAAGAAATTTCACGTCTGTAACATCTTCATTTTTGAGATATCAGTAGCCTAATTAAAAGAATTCAACACCATTTTCAGTCACTTTTAC
Source organism: Anabrus simplex (assembly GCF_040414725.1). Classification (NCBI taxonomy): domain Eukaryota; kingdom Metazoa; phylum Arthropoda; class Insecta; order Orthoptera; family Tettigoniidae; genus Anabrus; species Anabrus simplex. The sequence goes on from NC_090266.1 coordinate 807,312,034, forward strand.
CCCTCCCCTCCACCCAAGTGGTATTTCCGAAAACTAAAAGTACACGTTTCTTTATTTTTAATAGAGATAAAAATACCATTTTTCACTTCTGTAACATGTTATGTTTTTTTAGATATGCTGTAGAAATTCTCATATTAAAATTTCACCCCTTTTTAGTTCCCCTTAACTGGAGTCTCCAAAAACAAATCACCTATGTTTCTTCACATTTACAGGAGATTCGCAATACCCACTTTTACGTCTGTAACATTTTACGTTTCTCAGATATTCTGTAGATATAGTCCTTCAAAAAATTCACCCCAATTTGTCACTCCTGTTTTACCGCCATTAATTGGATTTTCAAAATAAAATGTTTCTTATTTTTGAAGGAGATCCCATATACAAATTTTCAGTTCTGTAATATCTTCAGTTTCTGAGATATATTTATCCTCATTAAAGGCATTCAACGCATTATTCACCCTTTTAAACCCCTCCGATTGGGATTTACAGAAAACAAAAAAATACGTGTTCCTTTATTTTTAAAGGAGATTCTAAATACCAATTTTTTTCATCTGTAAACTTTTAAAGTTTTAAGATATAGACACACTCATTTCAAAATTTCAACCTCCCTTTCACCCCCCCCCCGTTATATGGATTTTCCAAAAAACAAAAAATACCTGTTTCTTAATTTTTAAAGTAGATCCCAAATACCAATTTTCAGGTCTGTAATATCTTCAGGTTCTGAAATATAAGTAGCCTCATTAAAGGCATTCAACCACTTTTTCACCCTTTTCCACCCTTCCTATTGGGATTTTCCGAAAACAAAAATAACCTGTTTCTTTATTTTTGAAGGAGGTTCTAAATACCAATTTTTACATCTATAAACTTTAAAAGTTTTGAGATATAGATACACTCATTTTAAAAATTCATCCCCTTTTCACCCCCCATTAATTGGATTTTCCAAAAACAGTAAAATATGTGCTCCTTTCTTTTTAAAGGAGATTGCAAACACCAGTCTTCAGGTCTGTAATATGTTCAGTTTCTGAGATTTAAATATCTTCATTACAGACATTCAACCCCTTTTTACCCCGCCTGTTGGGATTTTCCGAAAACAAAAATACGTGTTTCTTTATTTTTAAAGGAGCTTCACAATACCAATTTTCACATCTGTAAACTTTTAAAATTTTAAGTTGTATATACACTCATTTTAAAAATTCACCCCCCTTTTCACCCCCATTAACTGGATTTTCCAAAAACAAAAAATACGTGTTTCTTTATTTTTAAAGGAGATCCAAAACACCAATTTTCAGGTCTGTAATATCTTCAGTTTCTGAGATATAGGTATCCTCATTAAATGCATTCAACCCTTTTTTCACCCCCTTTCCACCCCTCCCATTGGGATTTTCCGAAAACAAAAAAATACGTGTTTCTTTATTTTTAATGAAGATTCTAAATACCAATTTTTACATCTGTAAACTTTAAAAGTTTTGAGATATTGATACACTCATTTTAAAAATTCACCCCCCCCCCTTCTCACCCTCTCATTAATTGGATTTTCCAAAAACAAAACAATACGTGTTTCTTTATTTTTAAAAGAGATCAAAAGTACCAATTTTCAGGTATGTAATACCTTCAGTTTATGAGATGTAAGTATCGGTATCCTGATTAAAGGCATTCAACCCCTTTTCACCCGTTCTATTGGGATTTTCTGAAAACAAAAAAATACCTGTTTCCTTATTTTTAAAGAAGATTCTAAATACCAATTTTTACATCTGTAAACTTTTAAAGTTTTGAGATATAGATACACTCATTTTAAAATTTCACCCCCCTTTTCACCCCCTTAGCGAAGGAATATCCAAAAATCCTCTCTTAGCGAGCACCTACATCTTAATATGAATGTATCCCCAAAATTTCATTTCATTATGTCCAGTAGTTTTGGCTCGGCGATGATGAATCAGTCAGTCAGTCAGTCAGGACAAGCTATTTTATATATATAGATGAACTGCACATCAAAGTTGGATAAAGTGCTGTTTGCAGATTCTGAGACTGCTAACAAAATACCATGCGGTAGAATCAAAACAAGCTATCGTAAATAATGTAATAGCCCCTCATTCCATTGACATTATCACTAAAACATTGAATAGTATTCCTTTGTTCGGTACTGATGCTAGCAACCATGGGGCTTTGAAACGTTTTCCTATTGTTATACAATATTTCGACTATAAAGAAAATGGTATTCAAACTAAAGTCTTAAAACTACAAACATGTCCTAATGAAACTTCAGAGACAATATCCAATTATGTTTCCGAGATTTTAAAGAAGCATAATATTTCTGCTAAATGCGTTGCTTTTAGTGGAGAGGATGCAAATGTAAATTTTGGAGGGGTTGAACGTAGAGAAAGGAAAAACGTATTTTCAGCACTTAAAAGTAAATTTAATGAACATATAATCGGGGTTGGATGCCCAGCACATGTACTGCATAATTGTTTGCAACAAGGTGCTGTACTGCCAGTTGATGTAGAGGGTATAATTTTAAAGGTCTTCAATTATTTCCATATCTATACAATTCGCACCAAACAACTCAAAGAATTCTGCGAGTTTGTTGAAAAAAATTTGAACAGCTTTTGTGTCACAGCAAAACAAGGTGGTTAAGTTTGTTTCCTGCAGTAGAAAGAATGCTAAAACTGTTTGCAGCTCTAAAGTCGTACTTTCTTTCTCAGACTTCACATTCTGTTCCTGCTAGAATTAGGTCCTTTTTTTTGAAAACTAGTTTTCTGAGCTTTACCTGTGGTTTGTTCATTCCACTATGCGCATTTTTCACAACAAAATTTCATACATTGAAAAAGAAACTCTCTATAGCAGAAGTTTGTGATATATTAGGTTCAACTCTGGCCACACTGAATGATAGGATGGAAAATAAATTGATACCTCTTAAACTCAAAGTTCTCTGAAATCCCTCACTGAAAATGGCTTCGAAAGAGAATGCATTGCATTTATAGAACATGTTGGTTTTTATGAAACGTGCATTCAATACCTGTTGAAGTGGTGTAACTCTTTGATGGAAAAATTTAACTGTTTCCAATGGATGAAGTTTCATAGTTGAAAGACATTCAGTTTGAAGATGTTCTTCCTTGTCTCGAGTAGTTGCAATCTAAAGGTGTGGAGATAGACGATTCTAAACTTTTGACAGATTTTGCAATAGTCAGAATTAAACTAGGAGTTCCGAAATTGATAAACATACAACATTAGATAAGCAGTGGTGTGAGTTTTTCAAATATAGCCCTGACGTTGCAACATTTAGTGAGCTACTTAAAATGTGTCAGTTTTATTTTGCTATTCCAGGTTGCAATGCAACCGTTGAAAGAGTGTTTTCCCTGATTGATACACAGTGGTCAGAAGAAAGAAACAATTTGCTGACCGAGTCAGTTAAGGGTATTATAATAGTGAAGTAGAACTTTAAAAACATGTCATGTGGAGAGGTTTACAATTATTAATACAAGAAAATAATTCATCTTTGCTGTCAAAAATGGGTGCAGTCGAAAAGTATCAGCATAAAATAGCTACAATCAATCAGTCACTACTGATCTGCATTTAGGGCAGTCGCCTAGGTGGCAGATTCCCTATCTGTTGTTTTCATAGCCTTTTAGTAAATGATTGCAAAGAAATTGGAAATTTATTGAACATCTCCCTTGGTAAGCTATTCCAATCCCTAACTCCCCTTCCTATAAACGAATATTTGCCCCAATTTTTCCTCTTGAATTCCAACTTTATCTTCATATTGTGATCTTTCCTACTTTTAAAGACACCACCCAAACTTATTCGTCTACTGATGTCCTCCCATGCCATCTCCCCACTGACAGCTCGGAACATACCACTTAATGTGCTTACAATATTGTGATTTTTATTCCACCTTTTCAATACAATTGGTTTTATCTTGTTAGAACTTCATAATGCTACAACACTATTTTATAGGTACATGTTTAGCTTGATTTCAAGCATCCTCAGCCTATATACTCATCTCAAGATTAAGACCTGTCATTTTTTATTTGCTTTGACAAATTTGAGCTTAATTCTAAAATTAAGTAATAAAATACATAAACATAGGAATTTGGAACACATTAATAATTTAACAATGTGAATTACTATACTAAAATTGGAATATCCGTTAATTCTAAAGACATTGACGTCCAAAAACACAGTATCTTCAAAATGTTGAAAATTTGGCTAAAATTGTTTTCCCAAAGTTCTAGTTTATTAAAAACAATTGTAATTTGACTTCTATGTTAAAATTTCAGTTGTAATTTTTGTTAAAACTTATTGGTGTTTGAAGATTGAAATCTTCACAAAGTACACTTAAGTACCGTACGTTCCAATTTACATCCCCATTAGAATGGAGTTCAATTCAACAGTATACCAACGAAAAACTTTCCAACATCTTAGACAGAAAGTAAAAAACTCTGAAAAAACAAATTAGAACACCTAAAAGAAGCTCAAAAATGTCAACAACACAAAGACCCCCGCGACAATCAATTTATCAGACACCAACTTTTCTGAAAATGAAATGAACATACTTAATTTAATTGGTCCAACCCACAAGAAACGGAAGATTTAACAACCATAATAGCGGAATCAGAAGTAAATATGGGGAAATTGCCGGCAGAAATACAAAACGATATTAAGTTCGAAGTAAAAAAACTCCCAAGTTTAGTAAAAGAAATGAAAACCAACTCCAACCAGACCCTCCTAAAACAAGTAAAGTAATTAAAAACAAAAATAAGGGATAACAACGTTATTGTAACCAAGGCTGATAAAGGCGAAACAATAGTCCTAGTAAATAAAAGCGACTACATTAAAAAACAGAAGAGTTATTTTCTAATGAATCTTACACCCGATCGCTAGAATTCATCGAAATCTAAAAACAATCCTTAAAAAATCAACTTGTTTATTTAATGAGCAAGAACAACAAAAAAATGGTTAACATGAACCCAACAATACCTAAGTCTAAGGCACTACCCAAGATACATAAAAACAACACACCCATTCGACCAATCATAAACAGCAGGAATAGCCCAACATATAAAATGTCAAATTTATACATCAGTTTCTTAAAAAACATAAGTTCTATAATACTTCCTCAATTAAAAATTCAATTGAATTCTGCGAAAAACTAAAGAATTACAACTTGCAACCCCACCATAGGATGAGCTCGTTTGACATTACTAATACGTATGTATTCAAACATCCCTATTAAAGAAACAGTTAAAGTTATTAATTCAAACCTCTCCAAACATAGCAACCTAAGTAAGCTCGAAATAGATGAATTCATTAAACTATTTAAATTCCTATTAAACAATAACTATTTCACTTTTAACAACAACATTTACCACCTGTTGAGTTTTGCTATGGGTGACCCCAGCTCAGGGATATTAGCAGATATTTATATGGACAACATGGAATATAGAATAATTACACCTAATATGGAAGGACTCTGCCTTTGGCTAAAATTTGTAGACGACACGTTCGTAATAATAGATAAAACCGGAAAAATAACAGCGCAAAAATCTTAGATTGTTAAAAATAATATTGACAGTTACATATACTTTACTAAAGAAGACGAAAAAGACAATTCATTGAATTTCCTGGACGTTACCGTAACACGCTTAAATACTAAATTCGATTTTCAAATATTCAGAAAGCCAACACACACTTCAATAACAATAAGAAATGATTCACTCCACCCGAAATCCCACAAACAGGCAACCTTGTTTAGTATCACCCGCGAATTTAACGAAGGAACTAAATTTTATAAAAGAACTGGCACTAGTCAATGGATACAAAATAGAGATGGTAAATCGAATCATCAATAAAGTAAAATTCAAATTAGCCACAAATCTCGCACCGGAAAAGACTAAAAAATCAAACTACGCAACTTTTACTTACACCAGTCCAACGATTCATCAAATATCAATCCCACTGAAAAAACGTGATATACAAATAGCCTTCAAAACACACAACACCAATAAAAACTTATTCTTTAATCATAACATAGTAAACTCCAACAATAACAAATATCAAGGTTCCGGAATATACAGACTATCATGCACACAGTGTAATTTTTCATATGTTGGCCAAACTGGCCGCAGCTTTCTTACTATATACATGGAACACTTTAACGCTTTAAAGCATAATAAATATTCCGCAATGAGTAACCATATGAAAGAAACCGGCCATCAATATACCTTAATAGACAAAGACCTCACAATAATCAAAAGGATTGAAAAGGGGTAGCTAATGACGGAGTTTGAAAATATATATATATATATATATATTTGGACCAATATTTTAATAAGGAAAAAACTGAATGACGCGGTCGATATAAAAAGTCCGTTAATAGAGCAATTGCCAATATTACTACAAACTTCCAAATCAGATAATAGTAAATTCTTTAAGACATTTAATCTGAAAACTCCCACCACAAAAACTACTTCGACAACTCATAAAAATACCCCTCCACGCAACACGCCAAGGTCCAACGCCCCGCCTACCGTTTCCTCCCCTACCCCCTTCTCGACAACAGATAAGGACTACTCACCACATCATACGCCAATGTCTAACGTCCCGCCTTATATTTCTTCCCCTAAGTCCCCTACCCGCCCTTCGCATCAGCTTATCCATACGTATAACACAAGGAGCAGAACCACAACAGATAAGTCACCGTAATGTAACAAATACCACGAAGTTTTGTAGTAGCAGTCAAAGGGGTAAGTGAACACATGCTATTAGATCACTGTAAAAGCACAATAACACACAACATTATTCACGTAAATTTTCTTCGTTACAGACGCACCATCATTCAAATATTGTGAAAGAAACCAATCAACACCAAGATTTTGGATTGACGTCCCTTTTGACTAAACCCTCATAAATACAAACTACTACCAAAGTAAAATCTGATTGTCAAATAAAGACTAGTTCGATGACACTACCTAATTCAGAATTTTACTGTTCAAAACTAATACATTACAGTAGCAAGCCTCAAAATTAATACCTGAAGCAGAATTCCAACGAATCCAACAATCTTCAAACACCAATAAGTTTTAACAAAAATTATGACTCAATTTTAACATAGAAGTCAAATTACAATTGTTTTTAATAAACTAGAACTTTGGGAAAACAATTTTAGCCAAATTTTCAACATTTTGAAGATATTGTGTTTTGGACGTCAATGTCTTTAGAATTAACGTATATTCCAATTTTATTATAGTCATTCATATTGTTAAACTATTAATGTGTTCACAAATTCCTATGTTTATGTATTTTATTACTTAATTTTGGAATTAATTAAGCTCAAATTTGTCAAAGCAAATCGAAAATGACAGGTCTTAACCTTGAGATGAGTATATAGGCTGAGGATGCTTAAAATCAAGCGAAACATATCCCTATAAAATAGTGTTGTAGCATTATGATTTTCTAACAACATAAAACCAATTGTATTGAAAAGGTGGAATAAAAATCACAATATTGTAAGCATATTATAGCAAATTTCAATACGGGTCTAAATATGAGATTAGTTATATGTAACATACCACTTAGTCGAGCAGCTCGTCTCCTTTCTCCCAAGTCTTCCCAGCCCAAACTTCGCAACATTTTTGTAACGCTACTCTTTTGTCGGGTATCGCCCAGAACAAATCGAGCTGCTTTTCTTTGGATTTCTTCTAGTTCCTGAATCAAGTAATCCTGGTGAGGGTCCCATACGCTGGAACCATACTCTAGTTGGGGTCTCACCAGAGACAAATATGCTCTCTCGTTTACATCCTTACTACAACCCCTAAATACCCTCATAACAATGTACAGAGATCTGTACCCTTTATTTATAATCATATTTATGTGATTACCCCAATGAAGATCTTTCCTTATATTAATACCTAGGTATTTACAATCCCCAAAGGAAACTTTCACCCCATCAATGCAGTAATTAAAACTGAGAGGACTTTTCCTATTTGTGAAACTCACAACCTGACATTTATCCCCGTTTATCATCATACCATTGCCTACTGTCCATCTCACAACATTATCGAGGTCATTTTGCAGTTGCTCACAATCTTGTAACTTACTTATTACTCTGTACAGAATAACATCACCTGCGAAAAGCCTTATCTCTGATTCAACTTCTTTACACATATCATTGATATATATATAAGATAACATAAAGGTCTAATAATACTGCCTTGAGGAATTCAGCTCTTAATTATTACAGGGACAGATAAAGCTTCATCTACTCTAATTCTCTGAGTTCTATTTTCTAGAACCAGAGCCACCCATTCAGTCACTCTTTTGTTAAGTCCAATTGCACTCACTTTTGCCAGTAGTCTCCCATAATCTACCCTATCAAATGCCTTTGACAGGTCAATCGCGATACAGTCCAATTGACCTCCTGAATCCAATATATCTAATATATCTTTCTGGAATCCTACAAGTTGAACTTCAGTGGAATAACCTTTCCTACACCCAAACTGCCTTCTATGAAACCAGTTATTAATTTCGCAAACATGTCTTATATAATCAGAAAGAATGCTTTCCCAAAGCTTACATACAATGCATGTCAAACTGACTGGCCTGTAATTTTCAGCTTTATGTCTATCACCCTTTCCTTTATATACAGGGGCTACTATAGCAACTCTCCATTCATTTGGTAAAGTTCCTTCATGCAAACAATAATCAAACAAGTACTTCAGATATGGTACTATATCCCAACCCATTGTCTTTAGTATATCCCCCGAAACCTTATCAACTACAGCTGCTTTTCTAGTTTTCAACTTTTGTATCTTACTGTAAATGCCATTGCTGTCATAGGTAAATTTTAATACTTCTTATTATTAGTCACCTCCCTGGACATTATCCTTGTAACCAGCAATCTTTACATACTGCTGACTGAATACTTCTGCCTTTTGAAGATCCTCGCGTACACATTCCCCTTGTTCATTAATGATTCCTGGAATGTCCTTCTTGGAACCTGTTTCTGCCTTAAAGCACCTGTACATACTCTTCCATTTTCCCCTAAATTTTGTATGGCCACCAATTATGCCTACCATCATGTTATCCTTAGCTGACTTCTTTGCTTAGCAGGGGAAAGGTGATACTCCCACGTGGCGCGTCCCAGGTGGCGGATAGGGGGACCTAACCGGCTTGCCGGCGGACTTGAGGGAAATAAAATACCATTCGCGGACCAAACTCACAACCCCCTGTGGATGGGGGACGCAGACGAAGAATACACCCACAGTATCCTCTGCCTGTCGTGGGGGGCGACTAAAAGGGGCGACCAAGGGATGATTGGATTAGAACCATGAAACTACTTGTGATTAGTACCACCACGCGGGGTCAGGCTTTTACGGTACCTGTGATTAGTAGCACTATATGAGCGACACCAGGGTTCTGGCTTGCCTATGATTAGTACCCACTATATAAGGAACACCACGGGATAGTACGAGTCCCTGTGTTTAGTACACTTATGTGATGAAAACCATAGGTTTGCGTTGCCTGTAAATGGCGCCGCTATGTGCGGAACACCATAGGTCTGTATTACATGTACGAATTTCATAACCTGTCAGTACCATAATGTGTGGAATACCGCGAGTCTACGATACTTTCGATTAGTACCGCACCATGACAAATACCATGATTCTACTTTCAAAGCGATAAGTACCATTATGAGAGGCCGATAACCTATATTTTGGACCCCTTTAGCTTGCAAGCATCACCGATTCAGTATTGAGCTATAGAAGCAGTCCCTTTTTCAGTATTACTATTGTTTTCCGTCAGTTTCTGAGACCGAGGCATTGCGGGTCGGCTCCACTGATTGTTTAAATGAATATCCATCCGTTCAATTTTCGTCCTCACGCTTTGAATTCTGGTCACTGGAGGATTTTGGATTTTATTTTTTCATTGCATTTCGTACCATCAGTGGCCGATGACCCAGATGTTATGCCCCTTAAAACAACAAGCATCATCATCATCATCATCATCACTTCTTTGCTAGATTCAAATTCCTAGTAAGTTCCTTCTATTTCTCCTTACTTCCACAGCCATTTCTAACTCTGTTTCTTTCCAACCTGCACCTCCTTCTTAGTCTCTTCACTTCCCTTTTATAATATAGTGGATCTTTACCATTCCTTACCACCTTTAAAGGTACAAACCTATTTTCACATTCCTCAACAATTGCTTTAAACTCATCCCAGAGTCCGTTAACATTTTTATTTACCATTTTCCACCAATTATAGTTACTTATTAAAAACTCTCTCATGCCTGTTTCATCAGGCATATGGTACTGCCTAATAGTCTTAATTTTAATCTCTTTCTTCCTTTCACATTTATTTTTAATTACCATAAAAACAGCTTCGTTATCACTAATACCATCTATTACTTCGGTTTCTCTATAGAGCTTATCTGGTTTTACCAGCACCACATCCAGAATATTCTTCCCTCTAGTTGGTTCCATCACTTTCTGAATCAGGTGCCCTTCCCATATTAACTTATTTGCCATTTGTTGGTCATGCTTCCTATCGTTCGCATTACCTTCCCAATTGACATTTGGTAAATTGAGATCACCCGCTACAATCACGTTCCTTTCCTTATCGTTTCCCACATAGCTGATTATCTTATCAAATAATTCTGAATCAGCATCTGCGCTACCCTTTCCTGGTCTGTACACTCCAAAGACATTAAGTTGCCTATTATCTTTAGTGATGAGCCTTACCCCTAGAATTTCGTGTTTGTCATTTTTAACCTTTTCGTAGCTTACAAATTCTTCTTTCACGAGAATGAATACTCCCCCTCCTACCATTCCTATCCTATCTCTACGATACACCCTCCAGTTCCGTGAGGAAATGTCTGCATCCATTATGCCACCTCTTAGCCATGATTCAACAACTCCTATTACAATATCTGTTAAGTATATACCTATTAAATTACTTAATTCTATTACTTTCTTTACAATACTTCTACAGTTGAGCACTAACAGTTGTATGTCATCCCTACTTGATTTCCAGTTCCCTGTTCCCTTAACACCGCTCCCTAGGCCACCCTGATTCCCTGAATATATCTCACTGTAACCCTTCTAAACAAATTTCCTAACTTATATGTACCACTGCGGTTTAAGTGAAGGCCACTGAGCATAGATCCCTATCTCCTACCCGCCCATTAGGATCTAGAAATCTCACTCCCAGTTTCCCACATACCCTCTCCATAGTCTGATTTAAATCCCCAATCACCTTCCAGTCAGTATCCCTCCTACACAGTATTCCACTGATAACAATCTCCGCTTTCTTAAACTTCACCCGTGCTGCATTTACCAGATCCCACACATCCCCAAATATGTTGGTACTTATACCTGCTTGTCTTACGTTGTTAGTACCAACGTGAAACACTACCACCTTCTCCTTTCCCTCCTCTTTCTCGTCTACTTTCCTCAACATCTGCCTTAACCTAATTACTGGATAACACTCTACCCTGGTGCCCTTTCCTCCACACTATTTCCCGACATGTCTAACGATAGAATCGCCATGACCAGAGCCTCAACCCTACCCACTTCATTTGATCCCCTCCCCTCCTGGTCAGTCCTATCTTTCGTGACAGCTGCAGAAGCTACTTCCTCCTCCATTTTCTCCATCCCATGACCCTGTTCCACCTGTCTTTTCCTATCCGCTACTCCACATTTCCCTTTCCTACCTCTTCCCTTTCTCCTACTTCCACACTTCTCGGCAACAGTTCCCTGTTCCTCATCTTCCCTCGGTTGTTCTACCTGCAGTGACACGTACCGATTTCTCACCGACACTTGTCCTGAATTTTAATCCTGAATGGAGCCCTTAGCCTGCAGTCTCCTTCCCCTTAAAACATTAGACCACCTTCAGCATCTTCATCAACATATCAGTTATAAGGTATGTAATACTAAATTTTGTATATAAATATTAATATTCTATTTGTCCTCCATTTTTAGAACGTTTTTATGAAAAGTCCTCCTTTTATCACGAGTCTGCCCTCCATTTGAAAATTTAGAGTTGGCCACCCTACACAGGGACAAGGTATCAACATCTTTTAACCAGATGTCAGTCTCAGTATACCTGCCTCTGCCATAAAGACATTATGACCAACTCAACCTGTAAACCATTCATTAATAAACAAATTCTCATAATTCCAGTGTACATTGAGAAAATTCGTCATTTCTCTTACGCAGAATGTGATCACTTCCATAACGCGACAAATTCCTATGGCTTTCTTTAATTATTTTATACTAAAATGAATGCGTCAAAATTTCGAGTAGACAACATTATCTGCTTTCTCTTCCTTTTTATTCAAAGCACCAATTATCCATTGTGAACTGGAGTTTGTCGAATATCGGTCTATGGTCAGTTTTGTCTACAGTGCTAAGTGGGAATCATGGCTTTAAGGCAAAAGAAAAAATGACATTCGGAACTTTTTTAAAGATTTAGGCGATGGGAAAGCAAAGTGCATTTTTTGCTCAAAACAGATTTCGTATAAAAGTGGCAGTACGTTTAATCTCGCGCGCCACGTTCGAAATTTACATCCTACTATGTCGTTATCTACAGAACGGCTTACGCCCGCTCTTCCCTCTTCAGAATAAATTTCGGATGATTGTAGGTCAGCAGTGGCTTCGATTGCAACTTCTAATGAAGATGATTGTACAGTCACATCAGCATCAGCCTGTGTTGGTACGTCCATAGTGCACCGCTTCTCGCATTGTCGCGTAAACCGCGCCAGTTTCCAGCAGTGAGGTGAACCCGCGCGATTCTAGCTGGTGGTGGTTATAGTGCACCACTCGCGGAAGCATCTGTCAACAAGCAACATGGAGCTGTCACGCGAGGATTTAATGTGTTTGTTGTTAACAGATAATATTTATCATAAAATTAAACAAGAAAGAATTACAAACGTCCACGAAATGAACATTTTTTTTGCTAGTGGCTTTACGTTACACCGACACAGATAGGTCTTATGGCGACGATGGGATAGGAAGGCTTAAGAGTTGGAAGGAAGCGGCTGTGGCCTTAATTAAGGCACAGCCCCAGCATTTGCCTGGTGTGAAAATGGGAAACCCCGGAAAACCATATTCAGGGCAGCCGACAATGGGATTCGAACCCACTATCTCCCGGATGCAAGTTCACAGCCGCGCGCCCCTAACCGCACGGCCAACTCGCCCGGTACGAAATGAACAGAACTCGCCTTAAAATAGGGGAATACCATGCTTTGTTACCTCAACTGAGAGTTCACCCTGAGGAATTGTACGAATATTTCCGAATGGATGAACAGACTACATCTTGAACAAAATCGAATGCCGGATAAGAAAAGGATGGTGTAACTCTGATCAACAGAAAATTCTTCCAGAAGAACGTCTTATGGTAACTTTGGGGAAAGTAGATTTGAATTATTAGTTTTGATTGTTTTATTTATACAAAAGAAAAAATGAGATGGTGAGGTAATTTTGAACAGGATTTTATAACAGTAGTTACAAACATTTAATTACCGAGCGCAATAGCTGCAGTCTCTTAAGTGCGGCCAATCTCCAGTATTCGGGAGATAGTGGGTTCGAACCCCACTGTTGGCAGCCCTCAACATGGTTTTCCGTGGTTTTCCATTTTCACATCAGGCAAGTGCTGGGGCTGTACCTTAAGGCCACAGCCGCTTCCTTCCCACTTCTAGACGTTTCCTGCCCTATCGTCGCCATAAGACCTGTCTGTGTCGGTGCGACGTAAATCAACTTATAAAATAAGAAATATTTAATTTTAACGATAAATTAATTGTGGAAGCGTTAAAAGTACACTTTTTCAAAACTTATTTTAATGAGAGAAAGAATACGAATAAATATTAATTAAAATATTTAGTATTACAGTTTTTAACGTAACACAAATTTACCAAACAGTTTCGTTTGACGCAGTGCGCAATGTCTCAAATGCATCACTATGAAGTGCGGTCTGAACGGTCTGTTCGTTTGAGTTTGAAGTACCACCATGACTGGAATTTGGGCTGGGAATGTGTGGAATATCGTGGGTACTCGGGTAATCGAACTCGTCAACTAATTGCTAAACCCTATTTCTGAACCACAGTATCAAATGTTGCGGTATTTTGCTTACATAAGGCAAAAGGCTTCGAAAGAACAATGCATCATCATTGTCGTCACATCTGCGTTTTTGTATGACACATTCCAACAAAGGCGCCTTTTTTTCGTCAATCAGTATCATTTTCTGGTTATACTTTGAACTTAGTTCGTCTCTCTTCCTTTTTCTTGGCAAGCCTATGGTTTCATCCTGCTGTGTTTCCTGAGCTGTGTGTTGTGTTTCCACTTCCTGAACACCCTCCATATGTTCAATTCCACACGCAGCAGCAGTGTGAGCAACCATTTCAGAATGCTCATTTTCCTGACGAGTCAAGTTGCTCGATGTAGTTCTTGGCTTGACGATGCCTACTAAAACATCAGTGATTTAGAATATGGCCACTTGAATTCTGGATGACCACCAGCATCACCTGAACGACAGGGAAGGGAACGTTCCCATTTCTATGGCGAACTGGTCTCTCAGATACATCCACTTTTTCCGCAGAACCCCATCTGAGTAAACAAACAGAATTATTAGTTTATCGATTGATTATTTATTTAGTTTTATACTGCTAATAACTCGCTAATCATCTGTAGTCCCGTTCAAAACTATTCAACCATTAAGAAAAATCTGAACACACATTACTGTGAAATGCAGTGATGTTTAGTAACTACTAATGTAGTTGTTTGATATAATAATGAAGACTTAATTTGTGTTGTTAATAATAATAATAATAATAGTAATAATAATAATAAAACTGCCTATTTCTCACTTACCGTCTTCAACACCCATTTCAGCAGCTTTGTCAACAAGGTTGGAATGGGCTTGCAACCTTTTGTCCCAAATTACATTTTTCATGAATACTTTGGAGATTAAAATGTCTTTATCTGCTTCAGTTTTATAAAAGCAAGAGTGAGAACAACGTGCGCAGTCGGAAGATAAACAGCGGACTGACCGGGCGTGTTTGGGCGGTAAGCGATTCAAGCGGGGAAAATAAATAATAATTATATCCTGTTAAAGCGGGTAGAAGCGGTTTGAGCTGGTTAACGCAGATAGGCGGGTGCACTATGGCCGTCCCAATCAGTTTCCCGCCCGCCCGCCGCGATAAAGCAGGAAGCGGGAAGTGGTGCACTATGGCCGTACCCCAACACTTGAGCAAAGCGGAACGCCGCACCGGAATTCGGGTCAGACGTCCATTAGTTCCTACATGCACCGACCTCTTTCCAACAAAAGCAATAGAGAAATTGATTTTTTAGTTTTGGAGACAATTGTGGAAAATTACTTGCCATTCCGCATCGTTGAAAGTAAAAAATGTAGGGCCCTGATTCTTAAACTCAATAACGCTTATACATACGTGGCCAAATTATTAGAATAAAGTTCAATTTCAGTCTAATGGTGCCTAAAATGGC
The DNA here is from genome assembly GCF_040414725.1 of Anabrus simplex. Taxonomy (NCBI): domain Eukaryota; kingdom Metazoa; phylum Arthropoda; class Insecta; order Orthoptera; family Tettigoniidae; genus Anabrus; species Anabrus simplex. The sequence goes on from NC_090266.1 coordinate 807,327,521, forward strand.
TGAATATGCCTATGGGAAAAAACTACCTTTATTCTCGCTACTAAACACTCTTTAATACTTACAATAACAACATTTTGATTTAGCATTGTACAACGATTCGTAGTTCATCTTTGTAAAACAACAAAAGATTCCCATCTGCTCTCTTGAAGTGCGTTTCTTGGCTTATTTCAAAGCCCTCAAAAACAAATCTAAGGAGTAACAAGAATCAAAGAGGTTACACTAACTGATCTCACACAACATCCTCCCACCTAAGTCAAATGGATGTTAACATGAATTGACTTACACCTTACCACTTTCATAAAATATAGTCCTGAAACAATTACAAAATGATAAAATTCAATAACATAAACACAAAGAAATATGTTAATCGATACACATCACAAATTTAACATTTTTGGCTTGTGAATCAATCGTCCTAGGCGAGTTATTTTCACTGCCTGCTTTGAAACTTGAGGACCATCTTCAGGAGGAGTAGAAGAGTCACATGTTCCGGCCTCGTGATTATCCTTTATATTTTCTTCACTTGGAACAAAGTCTTTCCTTAGGTGGTTTCGGATTTCCTGGGTATCCTCAGGTGGTTGAAACTCGAGTTCTAGTGGGTATATTATTTGAACTGGCCTTATAAGCTCGCCTGAAGCAGTGACGACACGAACTACTCTAACATTGCCATCCTTTCCCTTAACAAGCTCAACAACTCGTCCCAGGGGCTAATCCATCCTTCTAGTGTCATCATTGCCAACCAAAACAATTTCTCCCAGTTTGAGATCATGTGGCTTATCCTTGCTGGCAAATAACTTCAACTGACTTAAGTACTCAGTACGAAATCTTTCTCTAAGGTTCTTTTTCAGCTGGTGGCGAAACTGCAGCCTTTTCCGAAGATCAGTTGCTTCGAACAGGTCATACTCAGGTACTCCTACTCCTTCTATGTCGTGTAGAAACATGTTTGAGTTAGAGCAGCCAGATCTGATGGGTTGTCAGACAAATAGGTTAATGACCGAGAATTTATAACGGTTTCGCAGTCACAGAAGATTGTCTGTATCTCTTCATAGTTGACAGATGATCGACCAAGCACTCGACGGAGAAGTGTTTTGAGCATTCCTACTAGTCGTTCCCACCAACCTCCCCACCATGGCGAAGCTGGAGGATTAAAACGCCAATATATCTTCCGCGCTGAACTGTATTGTGAGATTGCATTCCAGTCCAGTTTGTGACAGGAGTTCTTAAACCCAACAAAATGTTTTCCCTGGTCACTGTAGACAATGACAGGTCTTCCTTGCTTGCTGCCGAAACGTCTGAAAGCTTGTAGAAAGCTGTCTGTGGATAACGAAGATACCAGTTCCAATCGAACTGCACGGTAAACTCCGCAAGTGAATAAGCAAACCCATGCCATCATCGTCTTTGATGTAGAGAGGACCAGCAAAATCAACTCCAGTAATTTCAAAAATTCTTGCGTCACGCACTCTACTCTCAGGTAATGGTGAAGGATGAGCTGCCAACCTCTTTGAACTGTGACGTTTACCAAGCACGCAGGAGTTAATAACAGCTCTAATTGTTTGTCTACCGCCTAGAATCCAATACTGTTGCCTCAGAATTGACAAAAGCATCTGCGTACCAGCATGACAGTTGCTAAGATGGGCGTCCATAATCAGTCGCTGAACAACTGGGTGATCAGCCTATGGGAGCACAATGGGATGACTAAAGTCCCAGACATCATCCCGGTTAAATATGTTGGTCATCAAACGAATCAATCCCTGTTCGTTAACAAATGGAAGTAAGCTCTTTAGTTTGGAATTGAAAACATCTATGAACACTTCCTCCTGCACCCACCGTAAAATCTTCCTTTCTGCCGTGACAAATTCCTCACTTGTCAGGTCACGATGTATGCGTTGAGCTTTGCTGATGCGACAGTTGGTCAGAAAGCGCAACATCCAGCCTACCATCCTTACAATTTTCTTGTACTGAGAAATGTGTCGGTAATACCAATCTTTACTGATGTCTTCTGAATTACTTGATATCAATGAAACGACATTCTTCCTTCTCTCCGAATTTATCTCTTCCTCATTATAAGAAAAGTCAGTTTGTGGCCAGCAGTCTGGATTTTCTTTCAACCAACCAGGGCCCTCGCACCAATGGCATTGTATCAACTTCTTCACAGAACATCCACGCGATGGAAGATCTGATGGATTTTCTTTTCCAGGAACATGTCGCCATTCACAACCAACTGACGGTTCTCGTATCTCTTTAATCCGATTCATGTCGAAAGCATCCCATGCTTCACTTCGCTGAATCCAAGCGAGAACAGTTGAAGCATCTGTCCAAAAAATTGCCTTAATATCGGGAATACAATAATCCTTTACAATCGATGCATATATTCTCGTTGCTATTGAAGTTGCTAAAAGTTCCAACTTGGGAATGGTCAATCCCTTGCCACATTTTCCAGTTGGTGCATCTCTTGACTTGGCAGCCACCAAGTGAACACTCGCTTCACCCCCTTGCTCAACACGCAGGAATACAGCCGCTGCATATGATGTCTGACCGGCATCTGAAAAAATGTGAAGTATCCAGGAGTCGTTTGGGTTGTTGCAGTTAGACAACCAACGAGGAATCTTAACTTGAGCTAAAAGAGGAACTTCTTCAAGCCAACTCAGGAATTTCATTTTGATTTCTTCATTGACTTCTTCATCCCATGTCAAACCTTCCCTCCAAGTCTGTTGAAGCAACAATTCTGGTATTAATGCTACACTACATGTGACACCCACCGGATCAAAAATTCTATGGGCAGCACTCTAAAGAATTTTCTTTGTTATTTTCTCGAAGCTAATCGAAAGAAGGTTATCTATGTTGATTGCTAGGGAATCGTCGGACTTGTTCCAAAAGAGTCCTAACAGATTGGTAGGTCCGGAAACGTCATTACTTCCGGTCAACTCCCACCCTCGTAGACAAAATTGCCGTTCCCTCATGACACCTGAAGCTACATCAATAAACTGTTTAGCTTGTTCTTCATCGTCCAAACTGGCAAGGCAATTATCAACATAGAAGCTATGGGTAAGAAGCTCCACAAATGACTTGGGCCATGGTGACTTCCCTTCCTCACACAGTACTAATGTATTTTCAAGGTGAAGTTTGATGCACGATTCTAATAGAAAAGGACTTGGAGAGACTCCAAATACAACGCGACAATATCTGTATGTCTTGAGACTTCCATTTCTGTCTAACCTCAAGAATCTCAAAGAAATTCTGTCTCTCTCGCGAATGCTGATCTGGAGAAAAGCTCTTCTTATGTCTCCAACAACTCCCACCTTCTTCAGTTGGAAACGTGCCAATACAGAAGGTATTTTCTCAATTAAATTAGGGCCTTTCTCAAGACATTGTTTGAGGCTAGGCTGTTTATATTCTTTAGACGAGGCATCGAACACGGGGCGCACTGGTGTTGTTGATCCAGGTTTCACAACGTGACGATGAGGCAAATAGTGGCAATGAACATCCATTTCCTGAGAAGGCACCTCTTCTATCACCCCTTCCCTCAGCCAATCATCTAGTACTTCCGGATAAGCATCATAGTAACTTTCAGTCTTTAATCTCTTAAACCGGGCGAGTTGGCCGTGCGCGTAGAGGCGCGCGGCTGTGAGCTTGCATCCGGGAGATAGTAGGTTCGAATCCCACTATCGGCAGCCCTGAAGATGGTTTTCCGTGGTTTCCCATTTTCACACCAGGCAAATGCTGGGGCTGTACCTTAATTAAGGCCACGGCCGCTTCCTTCCAACTCCTAGGCCTTTCCTATCCCATCGTCGCCATAAGACCTATCTGTGTCGGTGCGACGTAAAGCCGCTAGCAAAAAAAAAAAATAATCTCTTAACAGTAGACATCAGTCTCTTCAGTGATAATTGGTAATTATCGGGCAGTGGAGGATGGTTCTCAACCCATGGGAGGTGAACTTCAAAACGGTCTTCTTTATTGACTGATACTGTATCAAGGAAATGTTGCTGTGTAGTAGACTCAGTCTCAGATCTGCTGAGTTTCTCAGATGGATCACTAATCCCTAAAGTATCTAGAGTCCATAAATCTGTGATGGTGGCTTCTTTGGTTAATATGCTAGATACCACCATGGATAGATTCTCATTGCTGGGTGTGATGTCAGGAATTTTCCCTGTCAATGTCCAGCCAAGAATTGTCTCCATTGCTACTAGTCATGAACTCAATTGTACCCGTCTACCAGTCCAACGTGTGCCAGCAAAATCAGCTCCAACTAAAATCTCAATATCTGCCAAAGAGCCAACATCACTTAACTGTATATTTTGCGAAGCAAGTTCCTGTATCCAAGGGCCATCTAAAATAGGGGCAATTCGTCCGCAGATCTTCCGTTGTCCAAGCACGTCAAAATGGCAATGGTATGATTTGTCCAGTTTAGAAAGGTAAAGTGTGAAAACATTGTGTTGCACGACTTCCGTGGTAGCTCCTCCAAACAGTGAATGCTGAATTAATTCCTGAGAACGTGGAACATACCCCATTTCAGCAGCAGTGCTGGCCAATATATATGAGCGATGAGATGCTGAGTCGATCAAAAGTCTCGCCTTACGCATTCGATCATTACCGGTACTTCTGACATAAACTACAAGTGTTTGCATTAGAACATTGCAATGATTTGCTACAGCTGCGAGGGCCTCGCCTTTAATAATAATAATAATAATAATAATAATAATAATAATAATAATAATAATAATAATAATAATAATAGATTATCATCTCGCAGACAGCGGAAACATGCCCTATTTTTATCCACTACTTATTATTATTATTATTATTATTATTATTATTATTATTATTATTATTATTATTATTATTATTAATTTTGGTTCACTGGCCGAACAACTTCATCCCCTTTGCCACATCGCTCTTTCTGAATCTGTCCACACATTAATGCAAAATGCCCCTTTCCACAAATGACACATTTGGAACGATTTTTGCATCTTTTAGCTAGGTGTCCAACTCGTAGACAGCGGAAACATGCCCTATTTTTATCCACTACTTGTCGTCTTTCTAATAAAGACAAGTCCTCAGCTTTAATACAATCTTGAGAACTTTGACCAGAAGAACAAAATAGGCATTTCCTCTCCTCTTTAGAGGCGGTGAGCAGCCCTGCAGCAGTGGGAATATCATTTGAAACAAATGTGGATTGCCTCACTGCACCTTTTGCTGTAGGCTTTGTGACTTTTGCTCTAGATTCATCCGCATCCCTGAGACCGAAACCAGACATTGCCATAGAAATTCTCTGTTCACTTTCGACATCGGATCTTAAAAAGTCCATGATTTTTTTCAGCCGAGCCTTTTCGGGGTCCTCACCCTGTGTATTAGCCTCTCGTTGATGTGAAGCTAGAGATCGTTGCCATGCTCATAGAAGTTCTTCAGGCAAACAAGACTCCATGAGAGGAAAAAGCATGGCTTCACACCTATCCGTGGTAACCTTTAAAGTTCCCAGAGCCCTTAAGTAACTTTCAAGCCGGTCATATAACGAGCATAAGGTCATGCCAGAGGATGGGTTACTAGCTTGCAATACTAGCCTAAGCAACTCTCTAACATATACTTCAACTAGTACATCCTCTCTCCCAAAACGGGACTTTAATGCTTCCACAGCCTTAGGGTAGTTCTCAGATGTAGCAGGATAACTACTGACCACTTCTCTGGCACGAGAGCCTTCAGTAGTGGCTTAAATAATATACTGGAACTTATCCGAAGGATCTAAACTGGTAACTTCATCCATTTTTCCAAACTGGGCCCAAAACTGTCCTTCGGTTCACCAATGATTTTTTTAAGTTCTAGAAGTGGAAGCCTATACTTTCTTTGAGTAAATGAGTCAACACTTGGGACACTTTCACTGATAGTATTCTGCTGTTCTCTCTCTCTTAACATAGCAGCTACCTTAATCTTCAGGTTATTAAATTTACAAATTATATCATCAGTGGCACTAACCTCTTTCTCTAGGTCATCCTCATCCATATCTTGCTCCAACATCAAATCGAATATCTGCTGGTCCAGTGTCCGTAGTTCTGGATGTTTCTCCTGCAGTAAATTAAAGTCCGCTTCAATGACAACAGGATCTGTTACTTCACTCTCTAAATTGTTGACGATCTTATTGTAAATCCGCGTATATGCACGTCGATGAATCGCACGAACGTAAGTTACCTTATCCATTGCAGTTTTAAGCCTTGTCCTGTCGCGGTCGCCAAATATGGTAAAAACTACCTTTATTCTCGCTACTAAACACTTTTTAATACTTACAATAACAACATTTTGATTTAGCATTGTACAACGATTCGTAGTTCATCTTTGTAAAACAACAAAAGATCCCCATCTACTCTCTTGAAGTGCGTTTCTTCGCTTATTTCAAAGCCCTCGGAAACAAATCTAACGAGTAACAAGAATCAAAGAGGTTACACTAACTGATCTCACACAACAAAGCCCATAAGTAGACAAGTGGTTGATTAGTTCTGATAGGCATAATGGTACTTGATACTTTTGCTCGACAACAGTTGGCAAGAATGAAGAACAAATGAATGATGAAGTGCACATATTGTTCAGCTGAGATTTCCCGCCTTGTGACTACTTTATAATAAGGCAAGACACCAGCCAACATTATGAAACAATAATGAAGAAAGTGGCTGCTAAATTGAGAAGATATTGAGAATGCTGCTATTTCTAAAGCCTTAAATTTCATTGGTGTTTTTTCTCCTTGTCACAGGCTTTTCGCCTGCAGGTTATATCAGGCTTGGTTTCTCAAAAATGTTTGCTCCCGCTCTCCTCCTGACCAATTTGATGTGATGGGTTTCTACTAGGATGATTTTGACTGCAATTTCAAACTGTTTTGTCATTTTTACTAAACCAATAATTTGTAAACTATGAGGTCCACAACCTCACCATGTGCTATTATTATTCATTTCCATCTGCATAATTTGTTTTCTCATTCCCTTGTTTCTTAGGTTAACGCAGTTTTTAGTTTCAATTGTTATTTTAAATTAACACCTGTTTCACTGAATTTTGTCGCAATAAGTTGTTTTTTGCTCTACATATTGACGTAAATATTGTATATTTGTGCTAATTTTGTTTCCGTCTAGGCTCTCTTTTGTTTGTTTTTCATTTGCTCTTTCATTATGTTTTTTAACATTTTTTCAACTTATATTATGTAAATTATTCCAACCCCCCCTTATTTTTTCACTGAAGATGGCTCAAGCGAGCCGAAACATGTTTGAATTTGTTTGCTCCGTCTAATGACGGAATATATGATGTATTGAATAGGAGGATACTTTCATTTTTCGCCATTGTAAAGTACTGCCGAGTGTTCATAGCTTTTGTGTTTCTATTGTTTTGCACTGCAATTTAATCATTGTTTTGTGTAGTACAGTTCAACTAAAAGGTATTTTGAAGTATTCAAAGTGTGTTCTAACCCTGATGAGTCAGTGGTGTTCCATTATTGTGTGAGTGAAATATTTTGAGGTTATGGGGAAAAGTGTGACCTTTCCCCAAGAAAAATTGGCATAGTAAGGACCTTACTTGCTGAAAAGATTTACACACAACAAGCAATAGCCCAGAAATGAGGTATTTCACAAACTGCAGTGAATAGAATTTAAAAACATGAAAATGGTGGACAAATATACGCTCAGGACCGAGCAGGCAAGTGTGGACGGAGCAAGATTTTGAGCCCCAGCGTACGAGAAAACTTAAGAATCTTGCGATTAGTAATCGCAAACTTACAAGTACTGACCTGAGCAAGACAATGGAGCAGTGTGGGGTTAATATATCCCTCAGATCTGTACGAAGAGAGTTGTTCAACAGCGGCTTGAAAGCAAAGAAACCACGAAAGAAGGCTAAGATTACACCTTCCATGGCTTCCCGGCGACTTCAATGGGCCAAGATTCATCAAAACTGGTCAGCGTATGAATGGAAGAAGGTATGTAGTATTTCAATGGTTTTATAATCATTTTGTGAGCTAAAACCTGCTGATATATTCGATTTACTTTTATGATTACATGGAATACAAAAGTACCTGCCATTGTTTGCTTCATTTTACAACACTGTAATGGACCAGTTATTAGAGGAAGCTTTATTTCTTTCATCAGGTATGCTTCAGCGATGAAAGTATCTTCTCCATCGGAGAAGTGACCAGCCAATATGTGAGACGAAGGGAGGGAGAGGCGTTCAAGGTCGACTGTATACAACAAACCGTGAAACATCCTACGGCAATTATGGTGTGGAGTGTCATGTCATGGCTTGGTTGCGGGGAAATGTACATTGTTGAAGGGACAATGAAACACGATCAGTACATAAAAGTGTTGAAAAACAAGCTGATACGACAAATGGACCGATTGTATGGGTGAGAAGAATGCATCTTTATGCAGGATGGTGCCCCATGCCACAGAGCAAAAAAGTAATGGATTTCTTGAACAGAAGGGCATACTGGATTGGCCTGTAAATAGCCCAGATATTAACCCCATTGAAAATCTATGGGCTATTGTCAAAAAAATTGAGAAAGAACAAAATAACAACACGGGATGAGCTCATTGCTAAGGTCCAAGAAATCTGGTTTAAGGGCGATGACGTCAGAAATGCATGCCAAACACTGATTAATGGGATGCCAAGGCGAATCAAGGCCCTCATTCAGTCTAAAGGGTGGCATACAAAGTACTAAAACAACAATCTCCCTAATTTGTCAATGTAACAAAAATGTATGTCAATAAATTCTGAAAATCCAATTTTATTCTAATAATTTGGCCACGTCTGTAACTTGCCTACAAGAAAAACTCTATCGCAAGTAATTCTTCCACAATTGTATAATATGACGAAAGAATTTGTCAAAGAACAATTGGAGTCCGCATTCTATGCGACATTAACTACTGATGGTTGGACTTCTATGAACAACGATTCCTACTTGTCCGTGACGGCTCATTTCAACAAGGGAGTCGAGTTGGTATCTGTTCTACTGGAATGCTTCAAGTATGACGAGAAGCACACGGCTCAAAGCATGGCTGAAGAACTCGTAAGAGTTGCTCGTGAGTGGAAAGTGTGGACTAAAATCGTGTGCGACAACGCTGCAAATATTGTTGCTGCAATATATCGGATAGCCTGGAGGCATATCCCATGTTTTGCCCATAATTTAAATTTAGTTGTGAAGTGCGGACTCCACCGTGTTAAAGACATCATTGGGAAAGTGAAAAAATTGTGGACTTTTTCAAACGCAGCTCACAAGCTGAAGGCAAACTGCGAAAAATGCAGGAGCAGATGGGTGAACCCGTCTTGAGTATTAAACAAGATGTGGTAACGAGGTGGAATTCCACCTTCGTTATGCTCGAGAGGATTATTGCGGTCCAACGAGCTCTAATTTCATCAATTGCCTTAAACTACCCTGATCTGCCGCAGCTAAGTAGCGATGACATCAGGATGATCAAGCAAGTTTGTGAAGTGCTTAGAGCTTTCAAACTGGTCACTGAAGAGTTGAGCAGTGAGAAACAAGTGACATCCTCTAAAGTGATTCTGTTGAGCCAGTCACTTAAACAATGGTGTGCCCAGTTTGTAAATAACTCTGCAATGTGTACGGAAGTGCAGGAAATGGCTCAAAAGATACTAGAAGCTCTCACAGTAAGGTTTAGAAATATCGAAAAGAACGCCATATTTTCAGAGACAGCAGCAGTAGATCCGCGCTTTAAATTACATGGTTTCGCGGATGAGAGTTGTTATAACTCGTGAAAACAAGGACTTATCCGCTTTTGTGAAAGTCACCAACTTCCCGTTAGCTCAGATGATGCTTCTCCTATTTTCCTCTCTGAAAAGGAGTCCATTGTGTGGGGTACCTTCATAGTTCAAGTTTCGAGTTTTATCCGGAGTCCACACCCAAAATCAGCTGCGATAATTCAAGTGGATAAATTCTTTCAAGAGCCATTGTTGCCTCTGAAAGGAAATCCACTTGTTTGATGGTCAGAAAGACAACTTGTGTACCCTTCTCTCCATAAACTGGCATTGAAGCGTTTGTGTGTAGTCGCTAGTTCAACGCCTTGTGAGAGAATTTTTTCAAAAGCAGGACAGACTATAACTGAGAGAAATAGCCGACTCACAGGAAAACGACTGTCCGAGATTTTATTTTTAAATTATAATTTAATTGAGTGATGTATTTCGGGTGATGTACTTTGTGTAAACAGTTTGTACATAAACTTTAGCTTCTAGTTTTATATGCCTAAGAATATCATTATAAGAGTGCAACCGCGTGATAATTTACTGGCACGAAACAAATGTTGAATAGCAAATTTGGACAGGCGCTGTGTGTTGCTAAAGGACGTAGTTTCAAATGTGGTGGTAAACACAAACTGGTTACGTGTACGTGTCGAAGGAGCGGAAGCTGTGAGGGAAGAGCGGAATGGCGGGAAGAGCGGAATGGCGGGGAGCGAAGCGAGCTTGGGGGATGAGCTGGTTGAAAGTCAAGGTAAGTTATCTTCACTCTCTCTCTCTCTTGATCAAAGAGGATAGAATAGACTCTTGACGCTCTCAGTATGAGCGAGTGTTATGTTTGAACGTTCCGCTCTCTTGAAAGGAGCGAGCGGGCAGTCGCTCCACAGAAAGAGTCGTTCATCAGTAACGACTCGCTCCTGAGCGACCCAACACTACATTCTACAGAGTGTTGCAAACCTTTTGGGTTCAATTGAAACAGGTGATAGTGGGTCCACAACCGATTATATTGAGATAGGGAACAAATGGTCGGAAATGCATATTTGTGTTATGGACCTACACAGCGTACATCGCATAAGAACACACCTCATAGTAATTGTTGAAATTGATGACCGCCAGTTTCAGTGCGTGTATTGCAATGGCGCAAGCAGTTCTGCCACACTCTCGCAAAGATCCAGGGTGTCTGTTGTACACTGGAACAGGCTGCGAGTGATAAACAGCATACGCCCCTGACCACCAAACAGACGTACGTGTCATGCGACGACTGCATGCATCGCACCGGCACATTAACATGTGCTGCGCACACACCACTATCCACGGTGTCGGTTGTCCATTGCATCAAACAGCTTGTGGTGTGTATATGATGAGGTGTGTTACTGTGTACAGTGCATGACGCGTAGTTAAAGATGGGACGTTACTCGTCACAAGAGTTGGCAGATATGCATTTAATGCAGGGAGTAAAGAATACAGGGAGCTGCCCGCTACACTACTCTGTGGCTATCGCTTGAAGCAAACACAGTAGAGACAATACGAGACACTCTGCGAGATATCGAGGGACAGCGATTAGAGCTCTGTTTAGCGAAGTGACCTGAGAGTTACTGATTCTGTAATAAGAGCACGTGTATTTGTTTGTGAAGTTTCTGGCGTGATTTATGCGTTTGCATTAAGTTGACATAAGTTAATAATAGCGTGTGTCATTCCTTTTATATCTCCTCTCAATATGAGTGGGAAGATATATGCTGTGTTTGGTTGCAATGACTATGAAGTGCAGAAGGATTCGCGGTCTTTCTTCAGTTTCCCTCGCGACAAGAAAATGCAAGTAAATATTGTGTTTGCATAGATATTCTTCCAGTTACAAAGAGATTTGTATAGTACTTCCAACATTTCTGACCTGTGCGATCCATATTTTGAATGGTTTAATATATAATCTTATTTTATTGTAATAGGACAGCAGTTAACCTTCAATACCGATGTGTTGTTGTAAGTGTGATCTATGGGTTTTGATTTAATTCAAGAAAATGCATATGCAATGTGTGGCTGGTGTTCCAAGTTACCCCATTTGGAATGCCGTAACGCGTTGTCAAGCACTGAAGGAAACATGGGTGATTTAAGAAATGTACATATTTTGTTGAAATAATATGACGATGCAAATTTGCTTTACCCTAATGTAATGACAAGTATTGCTTATAGGGACATTTTGAATGTTCTTGAGGGTAAATTTATAGATTTCCTTTCTGTTGGTAGACTTCAAGTTAAAAGGAAAATTTTCCAGCTCTTAAATATAAATTCATTGAATCATGTGTGTAAGGAATGTGTCGATATTTTTATTGACGAGTGTGTTAATGTGATGATACAATGCTTTTAAATGAAAAAAAGACAAGTCTAGCCGTGAAAGTTCAGATAGGAAAACTAAAGCTAAAAATGTAATGCATACATGAAACAGCAGTCCATTTCACATCTTGGTTATATGTATAATTTCAGTCTTTAAATAATAACCTGACTAAAAAAAAATTCATTTATTCATCCAGAATTGCTTTAGCAACTTTGAGGTTAATATCTTAGTAACACTTTCTTTCTAGACGTAATTTATTTCTCCATTTCCGTCTATGCATTTCCATTGATATTTGAATTTAGCGCTAATTTTCAGGTCATGCCACTAGGACCGCCACTTACGAATTATCTCCCATTTTAACAAGGCTAAATCCGGAAGTGCCACGTATTGTCTCTACTGTATTTGCTTGAAGCCAACGGCCACGCCCCCCATGATTACCAAAATATGGCAATTCTTACCTTGTGGATATATACAGACAAAGACATTTTCTCAGGAGTAGGGAAATTTTGAATCGCTCAATTAAGTACAATCGTTTTCAAAATAACACGGCGATTAACGGTAACAAAATGTTCTGGCAAACAGACCTATTAATGTTATTTTACTGAGCTCTAAGGAAGCGTTTCTCATGACCCGCAACCTTAAACCTACTGTCTCGCTAGTTGGCTATCGGTACTACTAAACCGAGTATCTTAAAAACAGGAGAAGCAAATTTTCACCAGATATCAGTAAAGATAAGGAGTAGGCTATTAATAAGGGCTTACAACAGTCAGAATGCTTTACGGGAATGCGCAATAAATCACCAAACTGGGCATAGCACATTGCTTACTACATATTTTGTAGTGGTGGTGTTGGTGGTGATGATTATTGTTTTAATAGGACGTACAAACATCAAGTAAACCATCCTCTGACACAAGTGGAAACAATGCAGGACTCAGCTAAGGGCCACTTGGACGCCGAACCACACTCCAAAGGTAAGAGCCCCACAGGCCCCCTAAATCGCCTTTTAAGACAAGTGTTGGTAAATGAAATGGCGTATGGCTTTTAGTGCCGAGAGTGTCCGAGGACATGTTCGGCTCGCCAGGTGCAGGTCTTTTGATTTGACTCCCGTAGCCGACCTACGCGTCGCGATGAGGATGAAATGGTGATGAAGACGACACATACACCCATCCTCCGTGCTAGAGAAATTAACCAATGTTGGTTAAAATTCCCCACCCTGCCTAGAATCGAACCACTGTGACGAAAGGCCAGCACGCTAACCATTTATTCATGGAGCCGGACACACGTGGTGGTGATTATTACTTTAAGAAGTAGTACAAATAGGCAACCATCCTCTATTAACACTAATTAGAGAGAAATGAAGATATCGGCCAAAGAAGGACAAGGGCCATGAAGGGCGAGAAAATGAAAGACTCCTTAGCCCTCGAGTCCTCTTATAGCATCGGGGTCGAAAAAGAAAACAAGAGTTGACCATCGGAGGTCGAACATGAGATTAAAATTATCCTGGCACAAGTGGAAGCAATGCCAGGACTCGGCTAATTGCCCCGTGGTTGCCAACCCATGCTCCTAAATTGAGAGCTCATGTGGCCACTTTCAGTCGCCTCTTACGAAAAGCAGGGGATACCACGGGTGTTGTTCTACTACCCCCAACTCCACAGGGACTTTTAAGACAGACAGAGGATACCGTGGGCCTTATTCTATCTTCACCCATAGGGGGATACGTATTTTAGAAGTGGTGGTAGTGATTGTTTTAAGAGGAAGTACATCTGGGCAACCCCTTCTATTAACACTAATTAGGAGGAAAAATGGAAGGGATCCGACCCTTCGAAAAAAGAAGTTATCGGCCGAAGGAAGACAAGGGCCACGAAGGGCGTGAAAATGAAAAACTCTCTAGGCATCGAGTGCTCTAATTCTGTAGGGAATGCTTCGAAAATAGTAGGTACTGGATTCTCCTTCAAAACAAATTCCTCAAATTCCTTCGTGGACCGATCAAATTATTCTGGTTTGAAATGTTCTGAACATATTCTGGTGGAGGTCGAAGGGGTAGTATGTGGTCCTGTGGGTGCACTTCTTGCTGATGGGAGTGCACTAGCAAAACACAGGAAATGCCGTTTATTCCTACCAAGTCCGATATATGCACGTCCACGCCGTGGCCTCTGGGCAACGGGTATATTCTTTAAGGTACACGGCTAAGTCATGTAAGGGCAGAAAGCGAGTTCCCGACGCTTAAACGGGGACCAATCAGCGAAGGGAGACAACCCTAACAGAAAACATCGGTCCTCCAGGATTGCTGGGGATTGGAGCAAGGCTAACTACCTCGCTCCGGAAAACTGTTGCGAAGCCCCAGAATATGCCTCGGAATGGTGCATTTAATAGACGACGAGCTAAGCTAAAGGCAATGGACTACGCAATTGGTACATGGAATGTACGCACACTTCTACGAGCCGGAGCACTGAAAGTACTGATGCAGAAACTAGAAGTCAACAAAGTGGACATAGCAGCCATATAAGAAACTAGATGGTCAGAAAGGGATGAGATCTGGGACACCAAAACCCACACAATATTCAGTAGTGGGAAGTCAAGGAATGCACAAGAAGAAGGAGTAGCATTTATAGTACGAAAACAAGCCAAAGATGATGTACTACAGTTTTTGGCAGTAAATGAAAGATTGGCAACACTGCGTGTTAAAATGCGATTCTATAATTTAACAATCGTAAATGTATATGCACCAACGGAAGACAAGGAACAGATAGTCAAGGATCAGTTCTATGCTGAACTGGAACGAGTGCTAGATTCAATCCCATCAAACGATGCTAAGATAATAATAGGAGACCTAAATGCACAAATAGGGAAGGAGGAGATATATCAAGGAATAATAGGGATCCATAGTTTACACAGCAATACTAATGATAATGGACAGAGATTGCTTGACCTTGCTACCAGCAGAAACATGAAAGTGATGTCAACTTGTTTCCCTCATAAAGAGGTACACAAGCAAACATGGATATCGCCGGATGGAAAGACCTGTAATCAAATAGACCATGTAATGATGGAGAAAAATGGGCATCCAATATCATGGATGTCAGATCATTCAGAGGAACAAGTTGTGGCTCCGACCACTTTCTAGTTAAGGCCATCTTAAGGTGTCGCATTATGAAAACAAGAAAGGAAGGAATGAATAGGATAGAAAAGTACAGTACTAGTGAACTGAAGAATAAGGAAGTATCAGAAAGATACGGGAAAAGAATGGCAGAAGTGCTGGTAGAGAAATATAATATGGACCAAACAGCAACGGTCGAGACCAAATGGATTGCTCTGAAGGAAAGCGTTAAGGCCGTGGCAAAGGACACACTAGACATTGTACGCAAAAGGAACACAAAGGATTGGTTTGATGAGGAATGCCAAAAAGCCACAGAAGAAAGAGATAAAGCATATAAAGCATACCTAGAGAGACCAACAAGGGTGAAGAAACAAGAGGTTGAAAACCAGAATAAAGAAGCAAGGAATGTATGTCGAAGAAAGAAGAGAAGAAAATTAAATGAGAAAATGGCTAGAATAGTGGAGGAATTTAAAGAAGATAATAGCTAGATGGCTTACAGAGAAGTTAAGGAAGTGAAAGAAGTATTCAAGGCAAGAACAAACATGTGCAAGGACAGAAATGGACAGCTTTTGGGAGATAAAGAAGGGATCCAAGATAGATGGAAGGAATATTTCCAACACCTCCTGAACCCAGTAGAAATGAAAGGGAAAGCACCAACTACTTCAACGAATAACACTGAGACAAATGAATCAGAAGTCACAGCACCATCTATGCAAGAAGTGATAGAAGCCATACAGCAACTGAAAAACAATAAAGCACCAGGTATCGATGGAATCCCTGCAGAGTTGTGGAAATACGGAGGAACCACACTACAAGAAGTTATATATGATCTAATTGTGAGTGTGTGGAATACAGAAGAAATGCCTGAGGACTGGTGCAAAGGCATCATATGCCCAAAATACAAGAAAGGGGATAAGTTGGTTTGTAGCAATTATAGAGAGATCACACTGCTGTGTACAGTATATAAGCTGTTCACCTCCATCCTGAATAAGAGAATAGAACCCCTGGCAGAAGAAATTCTAGGAGAATACCAGGCAGGGTTCCGGAAAGGAAGATCCACTATTGATCAGATATTTACTGTGAAACAAATGTTGGAGAAGTGTTGGGAACGGGGCATAGATGTGGTACAGATGTTTATCGACTTTCAACAAGCATACGATTCTATTGACAGGGATAAATTAATGGAGATATTAAGAGAGTTCAAGATACCAGAAAAGCTGGTGCGAATGGTGGAATTAACTATGAGAAATACGATGGTGGGAGTGAAAATTCAGACTGAAGTAGGCAGCTTCTTCGAAGTGAATCAGGGATTGAAGCAAGGAGATGGCTTAGCACCAACTCTATTTAACCTGGCACTAGAATCAGTGATTAGAAAGTTAAGGGTGGACACCAGTGGAACACTTCTATACAAAACAGCTCAACTAGTTGGATATGCTGATGACATAAATTTGATGGGAAGAACAACAAGGACAGTTAAAGAAGCATTTGAAGACTTGAGTAGAGAAGGCAAAGAGATTGGATTAAGATCAATGAACAAAAGACGAAGGTAATGGTGCAGGCTCGGAGAAGGAAGTATACAAATGACCAACTTGTCCCTGAAGGATCCAAAGTGGAGGTGGTGGATGAATTTAAATATCTTGGTGTACATCTAAGCAACAAGAATGAGGAAATGGTGGAAATACAGGCAAGAATTCAAGCTGCCAACAGAGCATACTTTGCAGTACTACCACTTTTCAGAAGTAGAGATATAAACCAGAGCCTAAAAGTTACGCTATACAAAACCCTCATTCGCAGTATAGTGATGTATGGACGTGATACGTGGACCCTCCCAAAGAAAGCCGTGGAGAAGATAGATTCCTTCGAAAGGAAAATCCTGAGGAGAATTTATGGACCCATATGCGTACAAGGGGAATGGAGAATTAGATATAACAATGAACTATATTCCCTGTATGGGGAGGCACCCCTGTCGCATGCCATTCGAATGAAGAGACTTAAATGGCAGGTCATCTAATTAGGATGGAAGAACACCGAATCCCAAAGAAGGTATTCTTAGGAGACTTTGGAAGAGGAAGGCCTGTGGGAAGGCCACGTAACAGATGGGAAGATGGCGTACATCAGGACGCAGCACACATCCTCAAGATTCGGAATTGGAGAGTAGCTGCACGAGATCGACAAGTTTGGCGGAGAGCAACTGGGGAGGCCATGACCCGAAAACGGGCCGTCGCGCCATAGGTAAGGTAAGGTATATTCTGGTATAAAGAGAAGGTATCCACTTTTCCCTTCTAATGGCCTTAATCCACTCTGTTCTCCTTTCTTCATAAACAGGAAACCTTAGGAAAAATGGACGATAAACAAGAAGTCTAACGTAAAAATTGTAAAGAAAAGTGGACGGTGCTTCTGAGACTCCGAAATACTATCACAATAACAATGGAGGTAATATAATATACTGTACTGCATATTACAAGCCATACTTAGAATCTTACCTGTGAAATGTTATTCCAGGAATATTTTTGGTTTTCCGATTCGTGCAACCGTATGCACAACGCGACATTGTAAGAGCTACAATATCAGCTAAATATTCGTATCTTTTTTACATTTTAGCGTGTTGTACAGTGTTTGCATCTGAAAATTCTCGCAATTACAATTTGTATTCACCGTAGTCACTTCAATGTGCTGTGAGATTTGAATATCAAAAAATAACGTGCGTTCTCGTGCCTATGTATGACGACGCCCCTATGTAAACCAATGTCATTGGGCTTCACTCTCAGAGCTCCAAGGCACCTCCCTGTATTCTTTGCTCCCTGATTTAATGAACGGTGCAGATGGATGTAGTGCCCATAAAGCAGCACGATAGTGATTGGCAGTCTGAGACTAGAGCAGGCACTATTTCTCGCGAGAAATTTCGAGAGATCTCGAGAGCGTTGTCTCTCCATTGTGTGGCGAGCAGCGTGTCGTAAGCCTACAGGTAGCCGGAGCTGAATGTTGTTTGTGCCGAGTATGCGAATAGAAAACTACGCGCCTTCTCCATTCCGTAAAAACGTGTCGACAAGCGACTAGGGCGTTCATTTGTTTAATTTCTACCGATATCTATTTTGACGCAGTATAATATAATTATATTAATGATACACATTTTGATATTTTATGCAACGGTAAGTACACAAATGAATAGGCTAAGTACGGAAACTGACAGCTACTGTAGGTACACCTACCTGGACACTAGAGGCGTGCATTATTCGATCTCGAGACGAGGCAAGATGCGCTTTGATGCATATGCAACCACCATTACGCATGAGTGAAATGTGTAATCTAAAATGCTTGAGTTTGCTCCAATTCTTTCGACAGGTCGGTTTACATCGTCATCAGACCCCATATGCAATATCATATGGCCACTGCTTGTGTTTAGCGATATTTTGGTGACTAAGGAAATAATTCCTTACAATATTGGAGTATTCGCGTCATAATTAGGTACTTCGATATATGACTGTGTAATTGTGTCTAGTACGCGACAATTTTAAGACGATGTCCGAAACGCAACTTAAGTCGTGGATGTCGCTTGTTTTGAAGTGATGCCACGTAGTGCAGCTGTAAAATACCTTGGCAGAACTACTTCTGGGATGATCCGGCACTTAAAAAGCAAATAATATCAATGAAGGGGAATCGTCACAGAACACCTCCAGCCCGATCTGCATCACAAGAAGCTACCCTGTCGACAATAACTGCGAGGTATCCAGGTAGGTGTACATCCTATCTGCAGTAATTAACAAATTATACGGGTTATTCAGCTGAAATAACTCGTGAATCGTTTAAGATGCTGACATTCTGTTTTCACTTTCGTTAATGGTATTAAGGACCTCACAGTTCAACAAGCAGTGCTTTCCTAGGCTTTTGGCAAAATGTATCGTCACACACCTTTCCATATGAGAGCTGCTGATGATAGACTATCAAGCTTACTTCCATAGTCACTGGCATGTCCCACAGCTCGAGCACAAGAGAATCGGTCTCGAGAGGGTTGATCATCACTCCTGCCAAAATAATTGGAGAAAACTCGGGCATTTTAGATTACACGTTCCACTCATGTGTAACGGTGGTTCCATATGCAGCAGAGCACATGATTCCCCGTCTCAGGATCGAATAATGCACGCCTCGAGTATCTAGGTAGGTGTACATCCTATCTACAATTATTCACGAATTATGCAGCGTTAGTCAGCTAAGAAGTCCACCCCAAATAAGTCGTGAACAGTTCAACATGCCGTACTTTCCTAGGCTTTTAATATATATTTGCTATTTGCTTTACGTCGCACTGACACAGATAGGTCTTATGGCGAAGATGGGACAGGAAAGGGCTAGGAGTGGGAAGGAAGTGTCCGCGGCCTTAATTAAGGTACAGCCCCAGCATTTGCCTGGTGTGAAAATGGGAAACCATGGAAAACCATCGTCAGGGCTGCCGACAGTGGGGTTCGAACCCACTATCTCCCGAATACTGGATACTGGCCGCACTTAATAAAATTTATCGGCACACACGTTTCCATATGGGAACATAATTTCACGCAATAACTGCTGATGATATGCTATCAAGTTTACACTCGTAGTTACTGGGACGTCGCACAACTCGCAGCACAGGGGAATCGGTCTCGAGATCTGTGATGTCAGTCTCGAGCGAGAGCGTTGCTCATCACTACAGCACGAATGTACAGAGAACGCTTTCCCAACAGGCATAATCCTAATTGGAAGACTTTTCACCGTGGATACCAACTTACGAAAGACCGGGGTCGTTCACGCCAGAGAGAGCCGGCCAATGTTCCCGCCAAAGACATGTCCAAACATTAGACCTTGAAGAGATGGTGCTGGATCGTGTGGCCGACTACCCAACAACTTGCCCATGAAACGCACACTTCGAAGGATACAGTGTGGAGAGTAGTGGTGGAACAGGTATTTCACTCCTATCATAAAGATCGTGTGCAAGCACTGAGACCAACGAATTTTGAGTCCTGCGTTCACTTCTGTCAATGGAGTATCCACCACAGTGCTGTAGTGCCGAACTTTATACAATTCGTATTGTTCACGGATGAGGCCTCGTTCACCCGTGATGGTGTTTTCAACAGCTGCAACAGCCATGTGTGGAGGGAGGACAATCCCCACGCCACCCACATCGTTGGCCACCAGCAACGATTCTCTGTCAACGTATGGGAGTGCATTGTCCAAGGTCATCTAATAGGATCTTATTTGCTGCCTCCCCGTTTGATTGGTCCAAGTTACCTGATGTTCCTGGAGACTGCACCACTTGTTGTCCGCGAAAGGATGTGGTTTAAACATGATAGTGCACCAGCCCACTTTGATGTTAAAGTCCGCGAGCACCTTAACAATATGTACCCTCATTGTTGGATTGGAAGAGGAGGTACTGCCCTCTCGCCAGTGTGATCTCCGGATCTCATACCTCTGGACTTTTTCCTCTGGGGTTACGTCAATTCGTTGGTGTATGAAACCCCCGTAGAAACGGAAGAAGATCTGCTAGCTAGGGTCTAAGCTGCCTGTCTCCTGGTACAGCAGATATCAGATATCTTTGAGAGAGTGCGGCAGAACTTCATGCGCCGTTCCCATGCATGCATTGAGACTGGCGGTCGTAACTTTGAACAATTACGATGAGCTACGTCGTTTTGCGGTGTACAATGTGTATGGCCATAACACAATAAATATGCATTTCCGACCATTGGTTCCGTATCTCAGTATAATCGGTTGTGGGCCCACTATCGCCTGTTTAAATTTGACCCAAGAGGTTTGAGACATCCTGTATAAGAGTAAGGGTTAGAGAGAAAAATATGACAAACCGTTGTTTATTTTGTAGATAAGTACCGGTAATGGAAGATGCGCGTGTATTGAGTGTTTATAGGAAAACGGATGTAATCAGCTCCTGGAAGTGAACCGGCGATCCCTCAATGCCAAGACGCCGTCGCTACGCACTGAGCTATGCGCTTGCTTGCCGCTTCGTTAACGCTGAATTTATGTAAATCACTTCAAATTTATCAATGCCGATTTTATCGAATGCCTGGATATCTAGCCCAATGGCTTTGGTCATTGGACACTTTCACGTACTGCGGTATAAGTATGGCAAACATCCGTGACTTGAAGGCTCCCTTATCAGTATATTTGCACACATGAACAAGTAAGTCGGAAGTAGGTGGTCTCTGTCTTGTACATAATTGGACGTCTTTAATAGTACGGGAAAACATACTTATATTAATAACTAACCAACAAGTGTTAATGAAAACTTGTAAGCCACATATCGGTGTATGGAATCTCCTATTTCCTTTCTTCGCGAATAGGAAAAGCTACACTCAAACACTACGCAGGTATTCACTATTCCGGCACGCTGTAATTTGTTGAAAAATCAAGTCGAAATATGCATAAAAAACAGAAACCAAAGCTTCAGTTAGCACAGTATAATGTTTACAGTGAATCTGTAGTGACGTAAGTTGATGGCGGGCGCAAACTTCCGGCTTCACATGCACCAGTGCTACGAGAATGTTCTAGAATGCTTTGCAGTTCTACTTACTATATGCCTATGCCTGTTTTGACGTATTGAACTAATCGATAGCGCTGTTAACGGAGCGGAGGCTCTGCGCGATTTTAATCGGTGCCTCTGGAGAACCTCCCATTGAATGACAAACACATAGTTTGAACTTGGTATGTGAAAACTGAATGAGCATTTTTACAGGGCATTTATACTTACTGCCATTATTGTGCGAAAACACGCCCCTTCACTATGTTGTTACTTTGATTATTTGGCGGTATTACAGATAGCATTCTTAAAAGCATAATTGTGTTTCATCAACAGCAGTCTTTATCCATATGTAGTGTTTGTTTCCATACTGGAAGACAAGGACGCCAGCCGTATACGTATGAAGTGTGTTTCTTTCCTCTGTCATAATTTCACCAGCCTTAGAAAGTACTCTCTCCTCCGGAACGGATGTTGCTGGTCCGGAAAGATACCATAAGGCTACGTCTCTAATACTGGTCTTTTTATTTTCTTTCGCCCAATATGTCACTGGATTGGTAGTCGGAGGCGCGAGTGCCTGTTCAATGTACTAACGCACTATTATCAAAGTCAGTCGCCGCAGTTGACACACTTTCAGCGTTCCTCTGGAATAAGAAATTTAGTAATCCACCCCCGAATGAGCTGGTCCCTGCCGCACCTTCGTTAGAAGGATGATGCTCTGAGTCTCTTTGTTTATGCTTCTCAAGGAATAAAGCAGTTTCCGATTCCGCTTGCTTACGGGCCTCATCAGTCTTTTCTGGTTACCGAAAGCTGCATTCTTGACGCGTGGATAAAAACGTTGCCAATTTCGAAACGGAAAGAAACTCGTAAGAGAAAAGTCGCTTTACTAACGCAGAAAGGAGAGAAGCAGAGAACATTTTGGCCACTTGGTTGGTTGAGATTCCCAGCTTCTTCCTCACGTCCAGAAACAATCCATGGACCAGCGGATTAATCTGAGAACAGGTTACGTACTGATCTAACAATACCTAAGTCATTGTCAGCAAAGGAGAGGGTAACAAGGACCATATCTTGCAATATTCGCTATTCGTCGCTAAAATGAAAAGAAAAAATCAACTCGTTAGTTAAGATTTCAGAATAAATAAATGCAAACTAAATTACAGCATACCTGTGAATGATCGCGGCGTGATTACTAGATCCGATAGAGCTGGGATATTTCATCCTTGACTTCCAGTAAACGCTGAACCTTAGCGAGTTTGCTGTTCCATCGCATCACGACCTGCTGTTTCACGCGCAATTTTGTTTACCAGCAGAGTCCTCATTACAGGCCAGTTTTTCACGGGCGATGTTGCTATGCCTGAAAGGGGAAGGGAACCACTTTGTATTGATACTTGCCTGTTTAATGTAAGAGTTTTGGTAACATGAGATAACAGCATACTCATTATACTTCCTTGAACTACGCGACTATCTCTGAGCAGTGGTCTAATACATGCCTTAAACCATGCCTTTTCCTCATGCTGTCCGAAAATAAGAGATTTAACGTATGCGCAACGCGTGGCACGTGGTGATTTGACCCAAGATTTGGTGGCTGCCACCACATTTGCAACGTTATCGGTTATTACACTGACGGACATAAGTGTTCACACAGCAGTAGAGACATATGACACATGCACATATTGGCAATAGTAATTGCTTTTCTAAATTGATATTTAAAAGAAATATGTTTCGTTTATAACTGTATATTTAGTTACAAAATACACACACTTAAAAGAACTGCTTTGCTAAAAAATAAACTAAAGATGGCCTTTTAGTCTTTTTATGGGTGGACATAAATGTTACCACAGCAACTTAAACTACACGTTTGTCGCCATTTTTGTACAGTTTAGTAACGTGTGTGCATTCCCTTGTTGCGAATAACAATCTGTTTTGCATTGAACCTACTAATTTCCTTGTGACTCCTTCACCAATAGTATTCCGTTCTTTCAGAAGCAATTCTTCCAGATGTTTTTTGCTGGATATGTGGCGCTTTCTGACTCGTCGTCCGAGTTCATTCCATAGATGTTCAATGGGATTAAGATAGAGGGACTGGGGATGGATTTCCAGAGTATGAGGTGTATTATACACAATCCAATAACGAACATTATTAGCAGTGTGGTTCAGGTCGTTGTCCTGCTGAAAGTAGTAATCAGCCTCTAGACCCAGTTTTTGGGTACTATGTCGTAAATTGTTTTTCAAAATATCCCAGTAAAATACTGGTCCGTCGTTCCATCTATAAACACTACCTCCCCAACACCTGAAGCCACCATGCACGCCCCACACCATAACACCTCGACCACCGTGTTTAACTGTAGCCCGGAGGTTGGTTGTTTCAAACTCTGCATTCATTTTCCTCCACACCGGCATTCTTCCATCGTGGCGAAAAATGTTAAATTTGTTTCATCTGAAAAAATAACTTTTCTCCAGAAGTCATCCTTCATTATGTACTCTTGAGCAAATGCCAATCTCTTTTTGTTGCTTATTGGGCTGATAAATGGCTTCCTCCCGGGGACTCCGGGCATGATATCCAGCTCTATGAAGCGTTCTACGAATGGCCTTAGGATGTATCCGTCTACCGTGGTACTCCATTCTGCTGCAATTTCCGAAGGTGATATTTTCGGAGTCTTTTTCACTGCCATAATTACAGTCTTCTCTCAGAGTGGGCTTGCGGAGACGTCCACTTCTTATTTATCAATGTTCTTGAAGTTTTGTACTTCTTAATGATACTGCACACTGTTTATCTGCATCGTTTAATGATTTGTGCAAATTCGGCGTATGATTTGCTTTTTCATGCAGAGTTACAATTATTTTTATTTCTTCAAATGTAGTTTCCTTCCTAATTTTCCTCATTCCATCTTGAATCACCAGTATCCACTTCTAATGCAAACAAGGCCCGTAACTGTGATCACTACTCAATGTTCAAAGATGTGTACTACTCTGTTTTGTGAATAGCTTTCTTCGGTGTGTGTAGACTTCTGTCCAGGCATACCACCATTGCCCGGCCTTATTTTCCTTACCTCTTCATGTATGATCAAGATTTTACCGTACGTATTTTAGCGTATTTATACATAATGTATCGTTTCAATTCACGATGGATCGAACCACGTACGCAGTTTGCGACCGTGCCTATATGATACTGAATAATAGGTCAGTGGGCGTCTGTGTGAACACTTATGTCCGTCTGTGTATGTCAGTAATTCTGTCCGTAATGTTCCACTGTGAAATTCTCTTTCAATTTACCCGCTATATTTTCAGTTATGTGTTGTCCTCTGAAAACACACCGGTAGCACTGAAGACAAGCGGGTGCCAGATCTGTGTCCTTTAGGAAGTGAGCCGACACAGCTAAATATGAATCTTGCCTCTTTGATGACCATGCATCAACAGTCAACAGAACTGTTGCAGGTTTCCACTCACGTTCCCTGCTCAAACAAAACTGAAACTGCTATTTTTGATCGTTTGACATGGTATTGGATATCTCGGGTGAAATCCTGAACAAATTGCCGAAATGACTCCTCATCGACTATTGAAAAGGGCTGGCTATCACAAACGATAATTCTTCTGAGAGCCTTGTCAATGTGCAATATTTCAACATTCTGTGGGGAAACTTAGATGATTTTTAATCTTGACCGACGCCATCTTCATGGAACTGCGTCAAGTAGTCAATGAGATTGCAGGTCCTTCACCCAAGGAGTACGACCGGCCGCACAAACCATCCATTTTCATCCTTCTTGAAGAAATTTCAGACTTCTGATTTGCGTTTTGGCATAACTAATGTAGGCTTCTTGAAAGACTTGAAGCAATACTGAAGACACCAAAACGTCAACACAATGTCTGCATTTTAAAAACGTACGGTACACACTGGAAAACAACAAATACCGCCTCTGACCCTGTTCGTTTCCGTTCAATCCTGTGAAGTGTAAATGAAGCGACTGATGGCAGCGCGCCTCCGATTGCTCCGTTCCTTCCGATGGGGCAAACCATCCGGCAGTAGTACCGGAGAAATCCGTACGTAGCACGTCTGGTGGAACAGATTCCATCTAATGTTTGGCTGCTGTTCTCATCGGTATTGGACAGAATTAAATCATCTTGGGCTGGTCTCCAACAGTGGCTGTGCTGGGAATGGTGGTCCGTGGTTTTTCATTCTCCTACACTAAGTAGAATGCCAGAACAGTTCCTAGTATAGGCCACGGCCGGAAACCCCTGACCTTCACCGAATTACATTTCCCTGGCCTGAGAGACAGTGTTCCCATCAGGGACGAAATGAAAACTTATGTAGTTTGTATCCGGAAGATAGTGGGTTCGAACCCCACTGTCGGCTGTCTTGAAGATTGTTTTCCCATTTCCCACCAGCCAAATGCTGGGGTGTACCTTAATTAAGGCCACGGCCACTAGGCTTTTCCTATCCCATCGTCGCCATAAGACCTATCTGTGTCGGTACGACGTAAAGCAAATTTTTGAAACGTAATAGTAGTGGTAGTAGTAGTAGTGATGGCGCGTGGGGCCGATGACCTTAGATGTTAGGCCCCTTTAAACAACAAGCATCATTATCATCAATAATGCCGTGTGGCCTCCGGGGAGAGCTGGTGCTAGTCTTTCGAGTTGACACCTAATAGGCTACCTGCGCGTCTTTGAGGACGGGGACTTATCAATGACGAGATGTAATGTTGAAGACTGCATACACCCATAGTCTGTAAGGAACTGGAATTAACCAATGAAGGTAAAATCGCCGACTCCGCCGTTAGTCGAATCCGGGACCTTCGACCAAACGCCAGTACGCTAAGCGTTTAGCCATGGAGCCAGACAGTATTAGTAGTAGCGGCTGGTACTATCTGAAGTTGGGTGTTGCACCCACTTTGTCCATGTCACATTTTTATATGAGAAGCTTACAGAAATAACAAGAAACTCTTATTATCTCCCCCGGCTGTCGTAATATGGGACGAAAGGGGGCCACAGGGGCTCTTAACTCGGGAGCGTGTGTTGGCGACCACAAAGCCCTTACCTGCTTCCTGACAGTGCTTCCACTTATCTGTGACAGGCTCCTCATTTTCATCTATCCTATCCGACCTCCCTTGGTCGGGATTGGAACACTTGCACGGAGCCTTTCACTCTGCCTGATGAGTCAGAAGTAGAATGGTCATACTAACATAAATTTTGTATACCTAATCTAATTTGATAGGTACTTTGACGAAGATGCACATACATACTGGCCTCTCCTGGAAATCCAATACCACACGCGTAAATGCTTCAACATGTAAGTATAAAGTAGTCTTCGTCTCGCCAGGTGCAGGTCTTTTTGATTTGACGCCCGTAGACGACGTGCGGGTCGTAGAGCCAGCCCCCTTGCTAGCGGAATGAACCCAGAACCCATTATGGTTAAACTTCCCGACCCTGCCGAGAATCAAACCCGGGACCCCTGTGACCAGAGGCCAGCTCGCTAACCATTTAGCCATGGAGCTGGACAATAAATTCCATAAAATGACCACATAATGACTTACAAATTTATAAAATGACCTAATAATACAAAATGGCAAAAAAAATACCTAACAAATTATCATTTTGTTGCTATTTGTTTAACGTCGCACTAACACATCGAAGGTTTTAGGCGACGGATAGGTGGAAGATTGGAAAGGTAGCGGTCGTGGCTTTCATTAAGGTGTGAAAATGAGAAACCACGGAAACCCATTTTCAGGGCTGCCAACAGTGGGATTCGAACCCACTATCTCCCGAATACAAGCTCACAGCTGCGCGACCCTAACCGCACGGCCACTTGCTCGGTAATTAGCATTTCTACAATGTGGCAACTATGATAAGGATTTCTATACAAGTTAGCAATGTCTATTTAGAACCAATTAAAAGACGACATGTCATCAAAAATCCTAGCTCTGGTGATCACGGTACCGTAGTGAATTTAGATGCAATTTATAAGTGACTGTTAATTATATAAATGCCGGCCCCATGGTGTATGAGTAGCGTGCCCGCCTCTTACCCGGAGACCCGGGTTCGATTCCCGGCCAGGTCAGGGATTTTTACTTGTATCTGAGGGCTGGTTCGAGGTGATTGGAAGTGAGTAGCTATCTGATGGCGAGATAGAGGCGTTGGTCTAGAGAGCCAAGAATAACTACCGTGAGTATTCGTCGTGCTGACCACACGCCCCCTCGTAATCTGCAGGCTTTCGGGATGACCAGCGGTCACTTGGTAGACCAAGGTCCTTCACGGGCTGTTGCGCCATGGGGTTTGTTTTTCTGGTTAATTTTATACTGTGTAAGAGACATTCAGCCGACTTAGCGCCATTTCCAGGGAACACCACGGGGAGGTAGTCCCTTTGCGTTCCCCATAGGTATATTTTTTCAATTTATGCAAGTGCTGATTCAACATATTTGCATGATTATCCAGTGATATTCCATTGTCACGTTGTTTCTTTATTAATTATGATTCAGAATATTAATATATTTACAATATTTACATGATTTACATATCCTGTAATATTCCAGGGTAGTTTCACTGCGGTTTCTGAGCGTAAGCAACACGAACTAGGAATGATCTTAGTTTGCCATCAACTTAAAGTCTTTTTAAGGCCTTTGAAATCCTCTCATCGATCTTCACTGCTGATTTCTTTCTTCTCTTACCATCGATATTCAAAACTATCCTGTCAAATTGATGACCGTAGTACTATGCGTCATCTCGAAGAGTCTTGATCAGCGAATATACATTCGGGTGCGCTCTCGAAATTAAACTGTTTATTCTTTGGTTCCAGCCTTCAGAAACGTTATTGGTCCGAAGCCGCCTTCCACAACAGTTCCACATATTACTTGGCATGTGCTCGTTATTCAGCCATTGGTCGACTTCATAGTCGTAAAACACCTGTAGATTCTGAATTTCAGGCGTGCTCTCCTGAATACATAGCCAACCATCATCAATTATTAGGGGAATGTGCGCTAGTGCTGATCACATTCGAATATGAAGTCTAATTTCTTCATTTCCCTGTACGCAGTAACAAGGCCACAATCTTGTACTTTCCTCCATAGACACTGATTAAAATGTTAGTTGCAACCAAAAATCTCAGTTTGAGGAAACAGCGTTTTAACTGATTGGACGATGGCGATTTCGAAGTCCATAATAAGTGTCACAGGGTTCCATCCTGGTACGTTGTTTTTAACAGCTTGGAAGAAACGAGCATATGTTTCCCGTTTCTTGTTTGGTAACAGCGCGTAGACAGCTGGTATCGTGTTGGTTTCTCCCAAGAACTTTCAAGATCGGCGTGGATGATAAATAATTGCCCAAACTGCTTTCTTCAACTTCTGAAAGTACCGTCGACAAAGAATGAAGAGTAACTTGATAAGCAAATTTTCCTTTCTCGCTGGCAAACACTAATATCCTGTCTTTAGGCCCCCTGTTGTCGTCTTCAAGTAGGAATTTTCTACCGTCGTTCATTGCTATGTGCCTTTCCTGTATTATTACACCTCCAGAATCGATCGGTTCTTTTGTAGGTCCCATTCTTTTCCGTCGGATGCGATGTAATGATTGTTTGGCACTTCTGTGTGATGGCAGCGATGTCACAAGGTCATAGCCTCTATTGAAGAGCTGGCCTTCTTCTTCAGTGTAAATTGTTGAAATCATACTGTCTGTTTCCCTTGCACGTTTTTTTGCATTTACTACACTTTTTTCACTTCATTCGCCGCGTCGTCCGGAATGCAAACATTACTTGTCTCCCCTAAAACTGCATTATCTTTCGTTGTTATTCTTCCTTTAGATTTACTTTTCTTGAAATATACGCACCGCCAATAAGTCATTTGATCTTTATTGGTATAGTCCACAATATACAGATGTCCGTTGTAAATCAATAAAGACTTTCCCTTGTGGTCTCAGTGAACTCCATAGCTGCAGAGCAATTATCACCAGTTCAACACGGAACTCTAGTTGTCACACAGGTATCAGCTGTAGCAATGAACTCCACTTACCGGGTGGACCTTCCCCTCCCCTGTTTCTGCACTCCAACCCTCCATGGTCCTCCGTGCAAGTGTCACTGTTTGAAATAGCCATGCTTAGTAATTTCCGGGAATTTTTGGCTTTCCGTGCAAGTGTCAACACATTCCATCTCCGTGCAAGTGTCACATCTTCCCTTGGTCAACTCTCTTTCTTTTCCGACCCCGACGGTAAAACGTAAATAAGCCTAGGTTCTTTCATTCTCACGCCCTTAGTGACCCTTGTCTTTCTTCGGCCGATACCTTCATTTTTCGAAGTGTCATGTCATAACTCTCATACCACTTCCAACACTTCCCTCTGAGTAGTCGTAATAGAGGATGGTTTGCCTAATTCTACTACCTCTTAAAACAATCAACACCACCACCAAGTTATGTAATGAACTACATTCCTGCATAAACTAAAATATATCCGGTAATTCAAACACAGGAAGTAGGAGGTTAATAATATAGTATAACTACAGTTCCACCTCTGTGGTGTAGTGGTTAGTGTGATTAGCTGCCAATCCTGGAGGGTCGGGTTCGATTCCCGTCTCTGCCACAAAGTTTGAAAAGTGGTACCAGGGCTGGAACGGGGTCCACTCAGCCTCGAGATGTCAGCTGTGTAGACGGTGTTCGATTCCGTCCTCAGCCATCCTGGAAGTGGTTTCCTTGGTTTCCCACTACTCCTCCAGGCAAATGCCAGAATGGTACCTAACTTAAGGCCACGACCGCTTTCTTCCCTCTTCCTTGTCTATCCCTTCCAATCTTCCCATCACCCCATAAGGCCCCCTGTTCAGCATAGCAGGTAAGGCCGCCTGGGCGTGTTACTGGTCTTATTCCCCATTTGTATCACCCGACCCAAAGTCTCGCGCGCCAGGACACTGCCCTTGAGGCGGTAGAGGTGGGATCCCTCGCTGAGTCCGAGGGGAAAACCAACCCTGGAGGGTAAACGGATTACGAATCTGAAGGAGAAGAATCTGTCTCTGCTATTTGCTCTACGTCGCACCGACACAGATATGTCTTATAGTGACAATGGGATAGGAAAGGCCTAGGAATTGGAAGGAAGCGGCCGTGGCCTTAATTAAGGTACAGCCCCAGCATTTGCCTGGTGTGAAAATGGGAAACCACGGAAAACCAGCTTCAGGGCTGCCGACAGTGGGGCTCGAACCCACTATCTCCCGATTACTGGATACTGGCCGCACTTAAGCGACTGCAGCTATCGAGCTCGGTAGAAGAAAATCAGAATCAGAGAATTCCAATTTTCGTTTAGGAAAATTAAATTACAGTCAGCTTAAAGTCCACTTGTTCCATTCTCCTGGCTACAATCAATAATGTGAGATTCTACACATTTTTCATGCTGATGCGCACACACATCGTTGCTGTCGATGTCCTGTGTTGTTCACGATTTATTTCATTGAAGAGACTAGTAGCCCGGTTCCGAATGAGTAAGAGCCCGTACCCCGTATCTCAGTCTACTAAAGAATAGCGGTTTATTCTTTTCTTTCTTTTGATTAAAAATAGTATTTCAGATGTGCCTACTTTTCTTGCATCTTCCGCTCGATCGAAGAGTAGAATAGCCAGTTCAAAAAAAAAAAAAGTATTGATCTCTTAAGTTTGGCGCTCTCTGGAACTTGCCGCTCTTCGAAGACAGAAACTCAGTTTTCCAATAAGTTCACAGTTGACGTTAAATACTACATCTCACCGGGCGAGTTGGCTATGCGGTTAGTGGCGCGCTGCTGTGAGCTCTCATCCGGGAGATAGTGGGTTCGAATTTCACTGTCGGCAGCCCTGAAGATGGTTTTCCGTGGTTTCCCATTTTTACACCAGGCAAATGCTGGGGCTGTACCTTAATTAAGGCCATGGCCGATTCCTTCCAACTCCTATCTCTTTCCTATCCCATTGTCGCCATAAAACCTATCTATGTTGGTGCGACGTAAAGCCACTGGCAAAAAAATATATATTATAACCCTCCAATGACTGTGGATTAAAGTAAGGAGAACATTGGAAGCTAATGGTAACGCAAATTTAATGAAATCATACGTCGAGTCATTGTACGTCCCGTCGTGAAACGTCCAAGTACGCCAGTAAATGAAATAATTCACTCAGATGAATAAATAGCTGATAACGAATTGAAGGTACCGGTGAATTCAAGCTCAGAACCCCGTGGTATATTATTAGGTGACGGTCGGCAACAAAATGTCATAGTACGACTAGATAATATTGGATAAATATTGTATTTTCTTCAGCGGAATTTAAACAGATATTAATTAATAGTGTGCCATTTCACTGTCATGAATAGAGAGTTTGGAACGAAAATGGACGCTATGCCGCGAGAAAATTAAACATGCACGTAATTCAGTCGTTAATGGTATAGGAACAGTGGTGCTCCCATGGCGGGCCAATCGTAGGCCGCGGAGCGGGGTCACGTGACTGCAGACGTTAACAGCGCGGGATATATGAATTCGGCGCGCGCGAAACTGGAATTTGTAAATAAAGCCACGTGCTCTTGTTTGTAAACAAAGCCAGGTGCTTTTTGACAGCTGTCAAGCTGACAGCTGCCATCTTTAAACAAGAACGCATCACTAACCTCAGTGCTGCCATGTTTACGGCACTAAACCTCATGGCTACTACCTTTGGCACGTGGTGGCGGGCAATATGAAATTCCACGTGCTTTTCGACAGCTGACAGCGACCATCTTTAAACAAAGCACGTGCTCTTGTTTGTAAACAAAGCTAGGTGCTTTTTTGACTGCTGTCAGCAGCCATCCTTAAACAAGAGAGCATTTAACGGGCTAAATCCTCATTGGTGCTACCTTAGGCACGTGGGTGCGTGAAATTTGAAATTCCACGTGCTTTTTGACAGCTGTCAGCGGCCAACTTTAAACAAGAGAGCACCTTGACGGGGCTAAATCCTCATAGGTGCTACCATAGACACATGGGTGGGCGAAATTTGAAATTGCACGTGTTTTTTGACAGCTGTCAGCCGCCATCTTTAAACAAGAGAGCATCTTGACGGGGCTAAATGCTCATAGGTGCAACCTTAGGCACATGGTAGCGGGCAATTTGAAACAACTTGACGTGCTTTTTTTAACATCTGACAGCGGCCATGATTATACAAGAGAGCATCATGACGGGGCTAAAATCTTCATGACTGCTACCTTAGGCATGTGCTGGCATCTTGACGGGGATAAACTTTATATCTGCATGACAATTCTACGTGCTTTTTTGACAGCTGTCATCTTTTAAACATAGCTAACTTCTGTGCTGACGGGGCTAAAACTTTATGCCTTCAACCGATAGAGGGCTATTTTAAATTTTGCTCTTAGGTCGAGGGGAAAAAATCTCTGACCTGGTGAGGGTTCGTACAAAGGTTCAAAGCACGCACCCCGCACCCCACACGACGGGGGAAGCTGCTCTTCTCAACATACCATCATCTTATAGCAAGGTGCCCTTCTCAACATACACTGACTGACAGAGCAAATGCAACACCAAGGAGGAGTGGTTCGTAAGGGATGAAAGTTGGGGAAAAAACAGAGACGGCACGGACGAATAATTGATGTTTATTTCAAACCGATATGCAGGTTACACAATGCGCACGGCATCGACTCAGTAGGATGTAGGACCACCGCGAGCGGCGATGCACGCAGAAACACGTCGAGGTACAGAGTCAATAAGAGTGCGGATGGTGTCCTGAGGGATGGTTCTCCATTCTCTGTCAACCATTTGCCACAGTTGTTCGTCCGTACGAGGCTGGGGCAGAGTTTGCAAACGGCGTCCAATGAGATCCCACACGTGTTCGATTGGTGAGAGATCCGGAGAGTACGCTGGCCACGGAAGCATCTGTACACCTCGTAGAGCCTGTTGGGAGATGCGAGCAGTGTCTGGGCGGGCATTATCCTGCTGAAACAGAGCATTGGGCAGCCCCTGAAAGTACGGGAGTGCCACCGGCCGCAGCACATGCTGCACGTAGCGGTGGGCATTTAACGTGCCTTGAATACGCACTAGAGGTGACGTGGAATCATACGCAATAGCGCCCCAAACCATGATGCCGCGTTGTCTAGCGGTAGGGCGCTCCACAGTTACTGCCGGATTTGACCTTTCTCCACGCCGACGCCACACTCGTCTGCGGTGACTATCACTGACAGAACAGAAGCGTGACTCATCGGAGAACACGACGTTCCGCCATTCCCTCATCCAAGTCGCTCTAGCCCGTCTATGCTGTGGAGTCAATGGTAGTCTTGTGAGCAGACGCCGGGAGTGCAGGCCTCCTTCAACCAATCGACGGGGAATTGTTCTGGTCGATATTGGAACAGCCAGGGTGTCTTGCACATGCTGAAGAATGGCGGTTGACGTGGCGTGCGGGGCTGCCACCGCTTGGCGGCGGATGCGCCGATCCTCGCGTGCTGACGTCACTCGGGCTGCGCCTGGACCCCTCGCACGTGCCACATGTCCCTGCGCCAACCATCTTCGCCACAGGCGCTGCACCGTGGACACATCCTTATGGGTATCGGCTGCGATTTGACGAAGCGACCAACCTGCCCTTCTCAGCCCGATCACCATACCCCTCGTAAAGTCGTCTGTCTGCTGGAAATGCCTCCGTTGACGGCGGCCTGGCATTCTTAGCTATACACGTGTCATGTGACACACGACAACACGTTCTACAATGACTGTCGGCTGAGAAATCACGGTACGAAGTGGGCCATTCGCCAACGCCGTGTCCCATTTATCGTTCGCTACGTGCGCAGCACAGCGGCGCATTTCACATCATGAGCATACCTCAGTGACGTCAGTCTACCCTGCAATTGGCATAAAGTTCTGACCACTCCTTCTTGGTGTTGGATTTGCTCTGTCAGTCAGTGTACTATTATCTTAGAGAATGTAGTTTTTAAACCTTGGTGCTGTTTTCAACACTCTAAGACATTGTTGACATACTTACGAATCTGCTGTTAAGAACATCGATTGTTGTGTTCAGAACACTAAATAAGTGATTAAAACATATCAAGACTAGAATCACTTACTATAGTTGATGTCGTTACCTACAACAAGTGTTCAGAACACTAAATGAGTGATTAAAGCTGTACCGGGTGGTACACCCCACGCCGCTAATTCAAACTTTGCGCCAGTTGAAACTCCTCTACTGGAGGAAGTCTGAACTTTATCTACTGTGTTAATTTTCAAGTTTCTCAGAAGATGTCATTACTTGGAAATTTTGAAGTTTCTGAACTGGGTGGTTTTCGATGTTTTTTCGTTTTGCCTGTAGTAAGAAGTGTGGACATTCTCTTCCAGATGGCACTACTGAAGAACTACAATTGTGCACCCTAGTGCGAAGTGAAAGAACTATGTTTTTGGAGAAATTTTGAATTCATAAGTTTGTTCTTTGTTAAATTTCTTTCAGTTATTGTTTAAGTTGGCAATATTAACCCTTTCCTTCTGCCAGTTTTGAAACTGGCCAATCATAATTTTCTGTAATTAATTTTCCACCAATAAGGTGTTTCTTCCTCATCTAGTGCAGGGGTTTTCGTCGTTAACCAATAAAATTTTTTGTGGGAGGGTGTTCTCATTCCTGAAACGCCTCGAACTTTCCACGAGGGTATATAAACTGCTGATTTTCGGGTCTCCGGGCCACTTCAGTAACATCTATCAGTGCGTAAAGTACGTAGCAGGGGGCGGAAAGCGCCTCTTTCTTCGGGCAGCAGTTCAGCCACCAGGTAATGTCCGTTTAATAACTTCTTTTCTTGTCAGCTCAGTAGTTTAACTCTCGGGGCAGGTCCGAAGCCTTTCCACCATGTAACTTTTCCCCTAAAATGTAAAGACACTTAGTATCAATTCTATCTTTTAAACTACATATTGGGATAGAGAGTGCTTAACCCTCTCGAGCTCCCACTCATATTGCATTGAGGTGAACTTATTTTCACAACCGTTTCTTCCTTTATGTAATGTAAATTGTCTCTTTCTATAAATCACCTCTCTAGTATGGGATTAGCCCTTGCAGTAACGGCCTAGTGCCAAGTAGGTTTTATATAAAGTGTATTAGGAGGGCAAGAACGCCTCCTCTCAAGTTGGTATTTTAGAGGCCAGGTAATTGACCTGTTTATTTTCTTAATAGGCCTCAGTAGGTTGAGTATTTTTACCCCTGTGTATATGTCCTTGGAGGACAGCTTGAACGTGGAGTTTGGTGTGGCCTTTGATAGGCTTGAACTTAAGGGCGGGTCGCTCTTTCTTGAAATTTGTTTCTGCGTGCCTCAAGGAGGCTTTACTGTGTAATTGGGAGCAAGAGCTCCTGGGCATGATTGGGGTCTTCTGCCCATTTGTTGAATCTTGTGTATAGTAAGGTTGGGCTTATAGCTCAAGAATTGTGTGTATGGCTCTCGGAGCCCAAATCCTGTAATCACTGTAATTGCACATTTTCGAATTGTGTTTCGGCTACTGAGTACCTGTTCTATTTGTTATTTCTTAATCTCGAAAAGAAAATATAACCTTGTTAAATTTTATCTTAACTTTAATTTCGTATTTTGAGACCTGTTCACCCCCGCACCTTCTTTCACCTCTGCTAATCCACCAAACCACGGTAACAAAAACATATCAAGAATAGAATCGCATACTATAGTCGATGTCGTTACCTACAACAAGTGTTCAGAATACCGATTGTTGTGTTCAGAACACTAAATAAATGATTAAACATATCAAGAATAGAATCGCATACTATAGTCAACGTCGTTACCTACAACAAGTGTTCAGAATATCGATTGTTGGGTTTAGAACACTAAATAAATGATTAAAACATATCAAGAATAGAATCGCATACTATAATCGAATTCGTTACCTACAATGAGTTTTCCGAATATCGGTTGTTTTGTTCAGAACACTAGATAAGTGATTAAAACATATCAAGTCTAAAATCGCATACTATAGTCGATGTCGTTACCTACAACAAGTGTTCAGAATACTAAATAAGTGATTAAAACATGTTCACTGCTTTGCAAGAGATACTTTTGTAGATGGATTCAAAAAACAAGACTAGAATCGAACAATAGGTGTTCAGAGCACTGTTCAGAACATGTTTAGAGATGCCTTTTTCCTAAGAAGATGGATTCAGAAAAGATTGCTTTTACAACATACTTACTGAGCTGCTCTTCTCAACATACTATTCTCTTAGTTTTTAAAGCAAGCTGAACACTCTGAGACCGTGACATACTTACGAAGCTGAACACTCAAACACCTTCTTTCTTGACATATTTACTTTAAAATGTAACAGCCTCTCCTTAACCCTCCTCCTCGAGTGTTGTAGTATTTAAGCAAACGATCGAAACTTTATCTTGCAAAGAAGAAGAGGGAGCGGTAGGAGGAGGAGAAAGTAATACACATGTGGACAAAAGAATACAAAATCTAAAATAAAAGAATATGGCAATTCTACATTATTTATTGACATTGAATCTTGTATGTACAAGTTTTATTTTGAATCATTTGCTGTTCTTGAGCATTTGCGATTTCTGCTTCATATATGTACATCTTACAAGGTTCGTGTACCCCTCTCTCCTTAATTGGTAATGCAATTCTCTCTTTCTTACATATAAAATATGAAGATGGTGTTGTTTCGGAGAAGAAACGGTGTAAAGTGGTCCTACAACACGGTTTCCGTCGACACCGTATACAGAAAAGGAAAAACTCGGGTTGTTTTTTTCAAACGTAGAAATGATTGTTAAATCCATAGGAAAAGAAACACCTTCAAAATGTAATGACTGTTGCAACTGAATAAACATATCCTTATTGAAATGTTCTCGATGGTCTATCTGTTGTTGCCGGTTTTAACGCTATTGCGATACACCATAGAAAGCAATAGTCATCGTTATTCTCAATATTGATCACTGCTATCTTATTTACAAAGGCTTGAGGAAGATGAATGTGTCGCCTACCTGAATTCAAGGGGTCGAATTTGCACACATTAATCTGAAGATGCAAAATACTTTCAGGTGCCTTATTACTCGCTCCTTCTTCAAACTTTTGAAATTTAGCCAGCAATGTGTCGACGATGTGTTTGCGAAACCATACCGAAATATTGTCTGAACATAAGAGTTTCGTCATTTTAGAAGAAATGTAAATGTTTCATGAATTTCGTGATTATCTTTGAAAAGAATGAAAAACAAGCAAGGCTAGCGTTTAGTTTAAGCGCCGTATGCATAGTCAGGACAAAGAAGTGACTTTTCCTTCGAAAAATTTATAGCAAGAGAGTAAGAAAGAATTTGGATCTAAAATATTTTTTGAATTTCGTATAATACCACTTAGAATACGGGATGAAAAACATGTATGCATAGTTTTCCAATTCGTTGCCATAATTACACACTAACGAAACTAATGACATAAGATTTGAAATATAGATCGTTGATTTAGTTGTTCTATTTCTAAATCAGTTAGCACACTGGGTAGAAATACTTGAAAGTCGACACAGACGCACAAAATAATTTTACCAAATTGTTGTTTTTAGTTTTCGAAGCGAAATCACTTCAAATCGCTGATTTAGTAGAAGATTGCTAAGCCGCCTGGTTAATCCGTTCGATTTTTCTACGAAAAGGCGAAATACTATTTTTATAATTTAAAAAAATTAAACATATTGTACCATTCTGTTCAGTCATTAACAAATGATATTTAACGCAGAAATAATATTGCGCAACATGACGCCAACTGTGAGGGGGTGATGCCATATAGAACGCGGGAACTCAGAAGGTGATTCCCTAGGTTATGCACAAGTGAGAAAAGATATATGTGGAAGGGAGAAAGAGAGATAAGAATTTGTTTTGGGAAGCACCATACCACCCTAACAATAATTTTAAGCGGGAGCAGTCAGGTTCACCTTCACCACACCACGGGAATTGAGCGATATCTCCTCTATTTGAAGGTTTTTCAGGATAATAAAAAGATGGAAATAATCTCCAGAATGTTATGAAGCCAATGATACGTGTAATGCTGTTAACAAGTAAATAGATTATAGCTACGTAATAATCCGACCACCGTGGGAAGCTGTTTAGTGGCTGCATACCAGACTCAAGTGTGCTTCAGGGGGCTTCCCTGGCGTCGCGTGCCTTTTGCCTCCTATAAGAGCTGAGAGATGTGGAAGGAGGGGATTCATTCGACGATAAGACCGCTGCCCGTGCGTGTTGCGGGTCTGCTTGTATTTACGCCTGAAACCTTTGTTTAGGACAAAGTCTGTGAATAATAACTGCAGTTGCGATAACTTTGATTCAGCGGATCGGAGATCTATAAACTTTCCGGTAGGAATTCAAGTGTATGATAATATTTGGACCCTTTGCAGTGAGGTCGCGAGTGCCTAATTAATTGACGGTAAAGAATGCCGTATTTATAGACTTCATTATGAAGCGGTAAGGGTAAAGTTTGCGAAGTGCAGAAGAAGCACTAATAGTAAACTAAAGCAATCGGTATTATTCCTGCTAGGCTTATGAGACTGGATCAGTTGAGCATGAAATAGTAACAATTGCCTCGAATGACTCAGTGTTGGTTTCAATTTTGAGGTAGCAGATAGCCCACTACTGATCCCCAATTCAAAAGTGAATAAAATATATCGGGAGATGGTATGCTGTGAATAAATTAGGTATTTCATTCTAGTAAAGACCTGTGACGCGTGCAATAGACGTGTGTTTCGATCTCCCGGCCACAACCACAAGAAGACGACCAACGAGCCATCCTTAAAGAAGAAGACATCATGAACGAGCTACACATGGAGACTGGACCTAGAGTATCGACCCAGGACCATACCACTACTATGTTGGCTTAAGCAGACGCAGTTCAACCCGGATGGAGAGATGAAGAGATCTCCAAAATGATAGATAAGTGAACCATACTCATAAGCATGTGTTAGGATCGGGGGTTGTTGCGCAGAAATACAGTGATTAAATTTGTAAATATTAGTAGGGGACGTGATTACAGCCTGTCAGGCTATTTATTAAGATGGTTTTGATATATTCAGGTGTAAGGCATATATATATTTTTATGTAGTAAGCAATGATTAAGTTACGTTATGTGATAGGAAGTAGTGTGCCTAGTATTACGGGAACGTGTTTGTCTGCTTTAGATTATTATTCCTTAGTGTCTGGCGTCGGATAAAATTTATTTGTAACTAAGGGTTACTCAGGATAGTGTCTCATTTCTGTCTATTGGGAAGGATAGTCAGATCTGCGTAACAGCGTCTGCATGCTGCCTGAATAGAATTTTTTTAATGCTTGTATTTATTTAATCGACTCTGGGTGAAATTAAACCACACCGTAGGCTGTGTCATTAATATTTGCGACCCCGTTTTACTCTGCCAAGTAAGGGCTTGAACCCTAGACCTGAAGGTTACCAGGAACACGTCATATGGATTGACGGTGATGTTTATGTGAATAACAGGGCAAAGTACTTTATATGTTATAAATGAGGCCCATGGCGGTCTGTTATTTGTGTTGGATCTATAGAATGTGATGTGATTCCTCACTCATTATATGGCTATTTGTTTGTCATGAGTAGACGAGGATAAAAGCCCTTTTGTGAAGTAGTTCTGAGCGCACGGAAATTAGGCCACGGGCCACTGGCTGCCGTGTTTAAATTTTTTGTAGCGAGGGGTGGCTTTACTGGCGAGTCAAGGAGGTCAGTGCCCAGCCCTGCACAACGGATAATCGCGGCCATTTTTAAAAGGCAAGGTTATGAGGAATTCTTTCTTTTTCAGGCAAAGGCGTATTTGTGACAGTGATTCCTTCTTTTGTTTTTCTTTTCTTGTCAATAGAGGTGTGTCCTACGTATGAACTTGGCACTAAGGAATTAGCTGTGT
Source organism: Anabrus simplex (assembly GCF_040414725.1). Classification (NCBI taxonomy): domain Eukaryota; kingdom Metazoa; phylum Arthropoda; class Insecta; order Orthoptera; family Tettigoniidae; genus Anabrus; species Anabrus simplex. The sequence goes on from NC_090266.1 coordinate 807,367,960, forward strand.
TAGTATATCCTGTATATACAATGATGGTTTAATGGACCTGATTTCGCATCCATATTGTCCCCTTCAAATTTGGCCTACAATAAGCATTTATTATATTTGCCTGCGCAAGACTTTAATTCATCAGAGTGGACGATTTTCCCCAGCATTGTATAACAGAGACAGCTCCCAGCAGGCCGAGAACCGGTATATCAAGGGGGAAATGTATTGTTTTTTTCTCTGCGGGCGATCAGCTGTCCACGTGACACAGTAAAGGAGTGAGCCAAGGTCACCAAGACACATGCGGCCTGTATATGTGAGTCTCCAGCGGAAGTAATTCCTAGAAATGAACGCCAGACGTCAACCAATTACGGACGATTATAGTGACACGCCCCTTTCCCTGGAGATGCATAAAAACCCGTGTTTACGGAAAAAACGCTCTCTATGCTGTTAATCGCTCCCTATGCTGCTAATCTCTGCTCTACGCTGCTCTAGTCTGCTCTGCGCTACTCTGCTGCGTGCTGGAACTTCGAAGGGATTTCCTCTGTCCACTTCAAGATGCTTATTTATTAAATCATTAGTAATTGAATCTACGAGCTTAGCAGATCTCCTTCGTTAGAAGTTACGTATTTTTCATAATTAATTTCATCGCGTGTGGGTCTGGAACATATTCTAAAACCATTTGTTAGTTTCAGCCTATACTCAACGAGAAGAGAGAAGACACCGCCACGTGCTGGAACGAGTACATCAAGATGCTGTCGTGTTATGAAGAAGAAGCCTACAACTACTTCATTTGGAATATTGGTGCTACGATGATCTACTAAAAATGTAGGCAATCTTCGCCATGGGGAGATAGCGACCCCGGGGCAGAGAGCTGACCACATGTTGCAGATCATCGGCGAAGAACCAGTTACATCATGAATTTGAGTACCCTTTAATAATGTTTATCTGTTCATCTTTGTAGAAATAATGCTTTCTTATTCATTAGTCGTAATATTTCAATCAATACTGATCTGCATTTAGGGCAGTCGCCCAGGTGGCAGATTCCCTATCTGTTGCTTTCCTAGCCTTTTCCGAAATGATTTCAAAGAAATTGGAAATTTATTGAACATCTCCCTTGGTAAGTTATTCCAATCTCTAACTCCCCTTCCTATAAATGAATATTTGCCCCAGTTTGTCCTCTTGAATTCCAACTTTATCTTCATATTGTGATCTTTCCTACTTTTATAGACGCCATTCAAACCTATTCGTCTACTAATGTCATTCCACGCCATCTCTCCGCTGACAGCTCGGAACATACCACTTAGTCGAGCAGCTCTCCTTCTTTCTCTCAATTCTTCCCAACCCAAACATTGCAACATTTTTGTAACGCTACTCTTTTGTCGGAAATCACCCAGAACAAATCGAGCTGCTTTTCTTTGGATTTTTTCCAGTTCTTGAATCAGGTAATCCTGGTGAGGGTCCCATACACTGGAACCATACTCTAGTTGTGGTCTTACCAGAGACTTATATGCACTCTCCTTTACATCCTTACTACAACCCCTAAACACCCTCATAACCATGTGCAGAGATCGGTACCCTTTATTTACAATCCCATTTATGTGATTACCCCAGTGAAGATCTTTCCTTATATTAACACCTAGATACTTACAATGATCCCCAAAAGGAACTTTCACCCCATCAACGCAGTAATTAAAACTGAGAGGACTTTTCCTATTTGTTAAACTCACAACCTGACTTTTAGCCCCATTTATCAACATACCATTGCCTGCTGTCCATCTCACAATATTTTCGAGGTCACGTTGCAGTTGCTCACAATCTTGTAACTTATTTATCACTCTATAGAGAATAACATCATCCGCAAAAAGCCTTAGCTCCGATTCCACTCCTTTACTCATATCATTTATATACATAAGAAAACATAAAGGTCCGATAACACTGCCCTGAGGAACTCCCCTCTCAACTATTACAGGGTCAGTCTTCTAGTCTTGCAGTAGATTTGAATATTTTCACTCTTCTCCGATGGGAGATGGTAGTTTTTGTCATTCATGTGTGTGTGATTTTTGATCTCTATTAGTTTAGCTAGAACGTGTGAATGTCTTCAACGATTATTCTAGCTGTCCCATTTAATAGTCTAGAGTGTTTAAAAATTATTGTCCTCACCGATAATTAACAATTTAATTTTTGAAAAATATTTTTTTGAAGTCGTGTGGGACAGACTTTCGGCATGTTGTGTTACGCCGGATTTCTATGTAAAAGTTTCTTCGTGTGTGATTTTAGGCGTGTTAATGTCATCTGACATTTGTCGAATCCTTATTTCACGAATTTAGATCTCGCACACCTAATAATAATAATAATAATAATAATAATAATAATAATAATAATAATAATAATAATAATAATAATAATAATAATAATAATAATAATAATAATAATCATAATCATAATAATGAATTTTCATCTCGGGTTAAATAAATAATTAAGGGCCATGAGTTTAAATATTGCTTGATTATGTGTGTGCAATGTTAATGTATGCTCAATTAGGGTAAATATGAGCCTGGAATATGGCAGATTCTCGTCGGATCATTTATGATAGTTTATTGACTTGTGGATGGATTATTACTGTATGTTTGTGACTTGTGAATCCATTTATTGTGTCTTATTTGGAGAATACGTTTGTGGAACGTAATTTCTTCATGTGGAGCACGTGTTAATCGGTAGATGTATTGTTGAGTAATAATAATATCGTGACTCATGAACCATTAAGGCGAATGCTTGTATTTGACCTGTTCTATGTGCATTTTAGTCGATTATTTCTTCAGGCATCAACCGCCGATATTACCATGGACAACGTTGTTAATTTCATTTCTTTGTTAAGTGATTACCTAGACTTCTTCACATTTCAGAGGGACGTAAAATAATTTTTTCTTTGTCCGATACCGTCATCGAGAGATTTCCAATATTTAGGAGTAAAAATCATAAATTAATATTCAAAGGCTAGAATTCGCTGTAAATAGTGTAAATAATTCTCGTGTGCCCTAGTGTGAATGCTATGTGTGTGAATGGTATTATTTCAGTGTACTGTAATATTTCTTTAACATGATTTTCGCCAGACAACGTGTTCGCTACGTTGAATCTTGATTATAGCGTCGTTCTTTATGATGGCATAAAATTTTTGAATTTAAACCTTTAAGGAATTTAAGTAGAACAAAGTTTAGAGTATCACACGGTAATGGATAAGAAAGGGTCATTTCCGTGGACTCGGTTCACCATTTAAATTTGTAAAGCCGACAATATTAAAAATTTATCAGAAAGTGTCAAATATTAAAAAGTAACTTTTCATTTGTCAGATGAAATAATAAAAAGTAACTCTTATTTGTCATATAAAATATTAAAAATTAGTTTTTTGTATGTTAGACGAGATATTTGAGGAAGGTTGTGGAAAATAATTGTCATACAAGCACAATGGTGTAATGGAATTTAAGTCCAGTGGAGACATATTTTTGAATAATATTTTGATAAAATTTTGATTTAATTAATTTTTCAATTTAATTGAAATTACACTTTATTCGACATCCTAAGGAAGGAATAATTTAGTTAAACAAATATTGAGATGGATGAATATGGTTATTTAATATTCAAGAGAAAGGAAATCAGATTAATTTCATTTTCATTTAATTTGTTAAAATTAATTAATTATTGAAAGGAGGTCCTCCTACAAAATAAATGTCATTTTGTTATAATTTCGTTAAGCCAGAAGTAGGCTAATCCAGGTGTATATTTTTACAGAATAATGTCAGCCAACATTAAAGAAGATTGGTGCAGACAGAAATAAAAAAAAAGAACCGGCAGAGAAGAATAACATTTTATTTTATCAAGATTATTAGTCAATTTTTATTGTTAAATGTGTTAGTTCACAATAAATGTTAAAACCTATTGTTTTAAATTTGTGTGTTATTGTCGCTAGTCCGTGTATCTTTCCCTGCCTTCAAAATTAAGTAAAGCCAGAAAACGAACGGTTTACCCTCGGGACTCTCGTTCTCCGGCAGTAGTATAATTGGACAGTTCGGCGGCCGCCTCCGCCTCCGGGCTCCCAGGAGCCCCTCCGCCTCACGCAGGAAAGTTGAATTTTGGCGGGAAATTTCAATTTTGACGGGAAATTTGAATTTTAGCGCAAGATTTGAGTTTGTAAACAAAGCCACGTGCTTTTTGACAGCTGTCATCGACAACAACGCATCGCTAACCTCACTGCTGCCATCTTGACGGGCCTAAACCTCAGTGGTACCAACGTAACCTAATTAGCGCGAGATTTGAATCGGTAAACAAATCCACGTGCTTTTTGACAAACAACAACGCATCGCTAACCTCAGTACTGCCATCTTGACGGGCCTAAACCTCAGTAGTACCAACTTAACCTAACTAGCGCGAGATTTGAATCGGTAAACAAATCCACGTGCTTTTTGACAGACAACAACGGATCGCAAACCTCAGTACTACCATCTTGACGGGCCTAAACCTTAGTGCTACCAACTTAACCTTACTAGCGCGAGATTTGAATCGGTAAACAAATCCACGTGCTTTTTTGACGGCTGACATCCGCCCTCTTTAATCAACAGAGCACAGTGCTGCCCTCTTTAGCTACATATCTTTGAAATCCGCCATCTTTAATCAAGAGAGCACCGTGCTGCACTCTATGTGGTGGCGGCAAATTCCACATGCTTTACAAAGCCACGTAATTTTTTGACAGCTGTCATCCGCCATCTTTAATCAAGAGAGCGCCGTGCTGCACTCTTTGTGGTGGCAGCAAATTCGAAGTGCTTTACAAACTCACGTGCTTTTTTGACAGCAGTCATCTTTAATCAACAGAGTACCGTGCTGCTATCATGCGGGCAATTTCGTTAGCTGTCATGCGCCATCTTTAAACTAGAGAACACCGTGCTGCCCTCATGCGGGCAATTTCGTCAGCTGTCATCCGCCATCTTGAATCAACAGAGCACCGTGCTGCTATCATGCGGACAAATTCGTTAGCTGTCATCCGCCATCTTTAAACTAGAGAACACCGTGCTACCCTCATCCGGGCAATTTCGTCAACTGTCATCCGCCATCTTTAATCAACAGAGCACCGTGCTGCTATCATGCGGGCAATTTCGTTAGCTGTCATCCGCAATCTTTAATGTACAGAGCACCGTGCCGCACCCTTGCGACCGCCATCGTTAATCTACAGAGCATCGTGACGCACTCTTTGTGGTGGCGGACAATTCCACATCCGTCATCTTTAATCTACAGAGCACCGTCCTGCTCTGTCAAGGCATAGCTTCATCGAACATACAACGCGATCTTACGCATAAGACAGCGCACGTGTCGCGTAACTGCATGTTTAGACTTGAACACACATACTGCTGTTAGAAAACCTATAGTTCGATGTTGTTGAACACTGCATTGCATGACTAGAATCAAACACTGTTTAGAATGAAAAAATATCTTCTCAACATACTTACTAAGCCGCTCTTCTTCCTCTGTCAAGGTACATCTCTATCGAACATGCATTGCAAAAGCAAGAGTGTGCAAGTTTAGACTTGAACACATACTACCGTTCAAAAACATATATACATACTAGATTTCGATGTTGTTGAACACTGCATTGCAAGTCTAGAATCAAACGCTGTTCAGAAAAAAATTCTCTCCTCAACATGAGCTAGACGATAACATACTTACGAATCTGCTCAACACCTTCTTTCTTGATATACTTACTCTCCTTCCTTGAGTGATGTACTGTTGAACAAAACTCTATCTTGCTAATAAGGAGCGGGAGGAAGGTAATACCTAATCTAGAATAAAAGAATATGCCAATTCTACATTATTTATTTACATCTTGTATGTACAAGTTTATCTCGAATCATTTTACCGTAGTGATGTTTGCGTACTTCTCCTATCCTCGACGCAATTCTTGTATGTACAAGTTTAAACTTGTCGTACTACGCTCTCAGCGTACCTCTCCCTATCTTTATACAATATGTACAGTGAATTGTGATGTAAGACAGATTAACGTATATTTTACAATGTACACACCTCTAGCATAATGTTTTTCACACACACACACACACACACACACACACACAAAGCTGCCTTATGTGAAGTAGTACCTATCAATACTACTATGCCCCCAAGCTAGAGTGTTGGTAGACTTTGGAATGACAAACCGTTTGCAATCACCATTATTAAGGGCTACCTTACTAAATAAATGAGTGTACAACTGGTGCTTCTTGTTTCTAATGACAGACATTTGCTTATGTAAAATAGGTGGATTACTTTTAATACAATTGTTATAGTTTTCAAAACTTAGCTGATTCTGAACTACATTTTTCTTCGGTAGATGATATTGATTATTTGCAGGATAGTTACTTGTATCAAACCTACCCAAGTCTGGCTTTATATCATTGTAATAGTCATCAGTTTTGATTTGATAAATAAACGAATCGGTATCTGTGTAGAGCAATTGCGCATTACGAGCGTACTTCTTCATCATATAATCGTAATGGAATTCATACATGAGTGTTTTAGCCAATTCAAGTATTGCAAAGCCGACGTACGTAGGTTTGCCGTACTTAACCTTAACACGATTCATCTGTATAATAACTAAATTCTCATGTATGATGGTACAGCCGTGGAAATTTGGTTTACTTATTAAATAGTTAGCACCAAACCTTTTCTTAATATTTTCCCAGTTTGTAATCAGTTTTACATCAACGCGTTTGTCAACATTTTCCATAGTCTTACCAAACACACTGTTATTCATGAGCTTGTAGAAATCTTTCTCAAACTCGTTAACTGCATTTGTTCTTAAATTATTGTTCAGATCGATATATGGCTTTAGCCACGGTGACTGATTAAATTCTAGTACGCGATGAATTTTGGATAACTTCAAACCATGCTGCAAACACTGTTTTAAATTTCGGTAATGAATGATATACTTAGATTTATCACACAAATTAGCAATTAGCATTTTCGTCGTCGATGCGATGTACGGGGACTTCATATTTTCGGGGCAGAACGGTAAGTCATTATGAGAAGTGCGTAACTCTTTAGGATACTGTAAATCAACTTCGAGGAAATAGGCTTTATCAGCTTCATCGCCTAGGGCGTGCAGCTGTAAAGCATCAATTTCGCACTGCGTTAGCCAGCGGAAACCACTCACCGGTAGATGCTGACTCATCGCCCACCCATACTGATTATTAGCATCGAGATAAACAATATACTGAGATTCCTGACTAGAATCGAAACTCGGCATGTACTTATTATTTTCCTTAGAATACCGCCCACTGCACTGACTTAGACCGCCTCGAATAGACGACTTTATAAAGTGCACCATATCAATATCGTTTAGCAGTTCCAAATTCACCTGCGTGTATTTTAACATGGCATCTCAACTTAACCCAGGCGCTGTAAAATACTGACATGGGTCAAGGCTGTAGGTTTTCTTGCAAACACAGCGAAAATTTTCGAAAACATCAGCTAACAAAAGTACATCCGTCTTAAATATAAGTCGGAGTATTCACCTAACGTTTGAATGTAGAACTGCTCCCAGATATGTTGTGCATGTAAATAGTCATCATTACTAATATCCGCTGAATTTAGCGAGCTGTAAAATGATTGTTTCGATGGTAAAGCACGTTCTTCGAGGCGTTCTAAGCAGTCAAGATATTCGTAACAAAAAACACCCTTACGCCGAAATAAATTAAACTGCGCTTCTTCAGGAAAAACGCGTCGAGTTTCCGTAAATTGTTCTGGCTGTAAATGACTAGAAAGTTTATCGAGGCTACTCGCCATAAAGCGAAACGAGTCAAGGAATCTCAGTTTTATAGAATGCTCCTCATCTACTTTTACAGACTTTGCAAATGCAATGTACCACTCTTTATTCTGTGGGATTATATCTACTTTTTCATCTGAAGCTCCAAATTGTGAAATGATGAAATGTGAGTCGTAACCAGATAAGTTATGAAAATTTACAGGGATAAATTTTGGAACTCTGTACTTAAGATTACAGCTATTATGAGCGGCGCATCTGTAGAAATCAGTTAAATGATCTTGGCCAAAAACTTTAGGGTCATTTTCGGAAAATTCCCCATCACAAATGCCACATTTTATAGCATGTTCATGATCATTTAACTGAATTTCGGTGAGCGGTTTCATAGGAATTTTACTATTTAGAATACCGCCAAGACGTACTGCATCACTTTCAAGTCTTTCTAAAAATACTTTAGCAGCATCTGGTCCTCGATACAGCTCTAACTTGTTAAGCGTACTATCGTAACTACACTTGATGTAATACGCGAAGCTATACGGGACATGCATCTGCGTAGTATTAGTGAAAGTGTTGTCAGGATTAGGCGAGCATGTGCTGCATGGCTTGAGGATGGCTTCAAAGTCTGCGTAAATCACGAAAGGTACCCACATCTGCTTGTCATAATTTGTAAATTTTAAAATATTATTGCCTGTAGTAGGTATCTCTGTACGTACATGATTGCAGTCATTCTTGGAATGCTTCGTTAACTGATCTTCAGTTCTAAAATACTGCAAGCATCCTTCACATAACCACTTTTTACACCTTTCTTTGGACAACTGACTACCAACAAGTCTACTCAGATTTTTAATTCAGCAAAAGTGGCTATTCTCACTGTTTTCGATATAGAGTAAGTTAACATGAGTACCCTTCTTATGACATGTATAATACAGAGGACCTACTACAGACTTTTTTCTACACTATACACATTAATGCTAATGTTATTTAGTTCTTCAAAGCGCTTAATATCCTTTAACTGCACAGGAAATTCTATGCTATCTAAATTTAGTTGCGTTGAATAGTGTGGATAAGATGATGTTCTCTTAGCTACGTCTGATTTCGCAGGATTTGAAGCCGACATCACCGCCCATGCAAAACATGCTTCGTCATTGTTTTGGATGTTTACAACAGCTTCTTTTCGCTGAATCCATTTCGGCAGCTCGATGTACGACGAACCTCGCATGGGATTGTACTTATTGATGTTAACTTCTAGATACAAAATTTCAACTAAAGCCCACCCTGATTCCTTTTCCTGAAATTCCTCGCTCTTAGTTGAAATAATGTTCGAGACATCCCTAAGTACATCACCAAAATTAGTCGACTCACTTACTACAAAATTCTTCGTATTAAATGATTTAATGTCCGTTATTTCGGATTCATCTGTGCTCTTAATATACAACGCAAAAAGTTCGAAATTAACGTTAAATAAATTATGATTGGACAAAGTTTTAGCAAGAAGTTGTTGTACATCCAGTTGAATGCAATTTGAAAAGTGTTCAGTACTCTGAAACTTCTGACTAGCACGAATTCTGCAACTAGAAATCCTACTTTTAAATGCAGTATTAATTTCCTCGATGTTTGTGTTACTACCACTTCTACAGGCATTATTTTTATGAGCATTACTCCGTAAGTTACCCTGAAAATGTAAAGATGGTACATCAGTGTTACAGTGCTCGCAGTGAATAGTTTGAAGTTCATGATTTTTTCTAGGTTTTTTACTACTAGTACTTTCTACAGCTACGTCGGTTTTTTACGCTTTTCTCCTATTACCTGAGGGTTATAGTTGCAAGTAGATACCTGATGTGCTTCTACTAAGTGAGCCTCGTATCGCTCTACATTAGCGAAATACACACCACAAACTTCACATAAAGCAGATGTTATGCTAGGGTGTTTTGATTTTATATGTGCATAAAGTTATCTCGCCTTGCGAACGTACCGTTGCACTGCCCGCAGAAAAACGTGTCAGACGCCTCACGATGTTTTGATTTTACATGACGTGTGAGGATGTCACGTCTTCTGAACATTTCATTACACTGCGAACAGGGAAACATCTGAAAAGAGAACAACCAATATAGAGTAGCCTAAAGTTGCGATGTTCAACCTATAGAGGTCAGACATTGTCGTGAGTTTTTAAAAAGCAAACAGAGAGAGATGAATGTTCTATACCTAACAAAGTAGAAGCACTCTTGTTGTTGAAACTATAGTAACTCAATATCCTTCCCTCGAGTCGCAAAGAACAAAACGAAAATTTTAATTACTAACGATCAACTAGCATGAAGGATTGAAGAGAACAACTATTTATCAATAGAAATTAGCTTAAAGTTACGATGTACGGAAGAAACCAAGTTTCAACCTATAGAGTTCGGACATTGCTGTAAGTTTGAAATTGTAAGATTAACCTCTTTTATAGCATGCGGATAGAAGAGAATAACTATTTATCAATAGAGATTAGCTAAAAGTTACTATGTTCAGAAGAAACCACGTTTCAACCTATAGAGGTAGGACATTGCTGTGAGTTTGAAATTATAAGATTAACCTCTTCTATAGCATGAGGATAGAAGAGAACAACTATTTATCAATAGACTAAAGTTGCAATGCTCGGATGAAACCAAGTTTCAACCTATAGAGGTCAGACATTGCTGTGAGTTTGAAATTATAAGATTAACCTCTTCTATAGCATGAGGATTGAAGAGAATAAGTATTTATGAATAAACTAAAGTTACGATGTTCGGAAGAAACCAAGTTTCAACCTATAGAGGTCAGACATTGCTGTGAGTTTGAAATTATAAGATTAACCTCTTCTATAGCATGCGGATTAAAGAGAACAACTATTTATCATTAGATTAAAGTTACAATGTTCGGAAGAATCCCAGTTTCAACCTATAGAGGCCAGACATTGCTGTGACTTTGAAATTATAAGATTAACCTCTTCTATAGCATAACGATTGAAGAAAACAACTATTTATCAATAGACTAAAGTTGCGATAGAAAAAGTTCGAAACATACCTTAAAATGTACGCGCTGCAAACTGTTACTCAGATGAATAAAATGCGTGCGTTCAAGCCTGTTACTGGAGCGATAATATTCTAGTCGTACCTAAAAAGAACAAACATATATGAATGTAGTGTAGGGTACGTCAGCTATCCTAGCTGTCTTTACAAACGTAAACTAAAAGTTCGAAACATACCTTAAAATGCACGCGCTGCAGACTGTTACTTGGATAAATAAAATTCGTACGTTCAAGCCTGTAACTCGAACGATAATATTCTAGTTGTACCTAAAAAAGTACAAACATATATGAATGTAGTGTAGGAATATAAAAGGGTACTTCAGCTAGCCTAGCTATCTTTACAAACTTACAACTCAAAGTTCGATACATACCTTAAAATGTTCGCGCTGCAGACTGTTACTCGGATGAATAAAATGTGTACTTTCAAGCCTGTAACTCGAATGATAATATTCTAGTTGTACCTAAAAAGAACAAAAATATATTAATGTAGATGTTTATTACCTAGCGTAGAAGTTGCTTTGCAAACAGTAACTAACAGTTCAGGCTTACCTTAAGTTGAAGGCTGAAGAATAATATTCACAGCAGACAGTACTTAGACGGGGATGTGCACGCAATAAACACACACAAAGAACTGTGAGCGCTTCACGCAGACTGCAGCGAGTAAATATGCTGCTTGTTACCAAGCGGATATCAGAGTCGCTGACAACTGCAGTACAGTTGGAACTAAATGTTTATGCAACAAGAGCTCTCCTGAGGGCCTTACGCTGAGTTCTGCAGGCTGACGTATTTAAGCACTAAGCCAGGATCGAACCTACTGTTAATGCCGAGGAGTTCTGCAGCAGATCGAACCTGGGAAGTTCAGCGCGCGCGATTGCAATGTTTGGGAAAAAATCCAAGTTTCAACCTATAGAGGTCAGACATGGTTGTAAGTTTGAAGTTACAAGATTAACCTCTACCATATCTACACTTTCTAACCCTAGAGTGCTAAAATCAAAAGCGCGAGTCAGCTAGCCTAGAGTTGGGTTGTTCGGAAGAGACCAGGTTTTAACCAATAGAGGTCGGACATGGTTGTGAGTTTGAAATCATGAGATTATCCTCTTCCTTGTCTACACCTTCTAATTCTCCTATCGTAAAATGCTAAATACAATGAAGGTTGTAAAAGTTACTTGGTTCGTTAACAGCTAACCTAGCTATTTTTAAATTAAACACCTTTATTACCTAGCGTAAAAGCAGATGTAATAATACGATACGAAAGGACAAGTCAGCTAGCCTAGAGTTGCTATGTTCGGAAGAAACCCAGTTTCAACCTATAGAGGTCAGACATAGTTGTGATTTTCAAATTATGAGATTAACCTCTTCCATAGCATAAGAATTGAAGAGAACAACTTTTTATCAATAGCCTAAATTTGCAATGTTCGGAAGAAACCAAGTTTCAACCTATAGAGGTCAGACATGGTTGTGAGTTTGAAATTATAAGATTAACCTCTTCTATAGCACGAGGATTTAGAGAACAACTATTTATCAATAGAGATAAGCTTAAAGTTGCAATGTTCGGAAGAAACCCAGTTTCAACTTATAGAGGTCAGACAGTGTTGTGCGTTTGAAATTATAAGGTTAACCTCTTCTATAGCATGCGGATTGAAGAGAATAACTGTTTATCAATAGAAATGAGCTAAATGTTCCGATGTTCGGAAGAAACCCAGTTTCAACCTATAGAAGTCGGACATGGTTGTAGGTTTGAAATTATAAGATTAACCTCTTCTACAGCATGAGGATTGAAGAGAATAACTATTTATCAATAGACTAAAGTTGCAATGTTCGGAAGAAACCAAGTTTCAACCTATAGAGGTCAGACATTGTTGTGAGTTTTACTAAGCTAAGCTTATATCCACAGTATCCCCTACCTGTTAGCAACAACACGAAACGCTGAGGTACCGAAATATACAAGTTCTACAAGCAGACGTATTTGTACTACGATTAAAGGGGAAGGTTTGAGCTCAGCTCTACAAGCTGCTAATAATTTTAATGCGAACTGTACGCGTGCAGTGGACTTCGTACTCCGCTGAGGCAAACACATTCCAGGTAGGAGCTTGCTAGCCGGATGCAGCTTGCGTGCGTGTGTGTGCAGGCATGCTTCAAAAACACATCCCAGATATTTTTTCTCGTTCTAGAGTCTGCTTATTCGAAATTCGGTGCTATTACATAGCTACTCGTAAGGCATAACACCTGTAATGCACCGGGAAGCACCTGGCTGCCGCTCTCCTAATCCTAGTCCTGTTTTACGACCGGTAGCCCCCTTCCTAACATGAGATTTTAAGTTGAAAGAACTTATTTTACGGCCGGTTGCCCTTCCTGACACGAGAATCTGTTTTTACAGCTAGAAATTTAAATCACAGTTTCTTGAACTATTGTTTTACGGCTCTATGCCCTTCCTAGCGCTGAAAGACCAGGATTTAGCCAGTTACCTTTCCTGATGTAACAACAAGCATGTTAGGTGCAGGTTATGCGAAGCAAACAAAAGCTATCTTACGCAAGCTACTCAAAACTGTAGTCTTCTTTTCTCTTAGAACAAAGGTATACCCCCAATCGATGTTCTGATCATATATTGTATCGAGTACTTTGTTCGATTATATTCTTAATCGCTTATTTTAAATTGTCCAATACTACGATCAAGAGCGCAGCACGGTGCTCTCAGATGGCGGATGTGGAATTTGCCACCACTACATGTCAAAGAATAAAGATGCTAACACGATGCTCTCTTGGCAGCTTTTTAAATTGTCCGCCACCACAGAGTGCAGCGCGGCGCTCTGTAGATTAAAGATGGCGGTCGCAAGAGTGCGGCACGGTGCTCTGTAGATTAAAGATGGCGGACGACAGCTAACGAAATTGCCCGCATGATAGCAGCACGGTGCTCTGTTGATTAAAGATGGCGGATGGCAGCTGATGAAATTGCCCGCATGAGGGCAGCACGGTGTTCACTAGTTTAAAGATGGCGGATGACAGCTAACGAAATTGCCCGCATGATAGCAGCACGGTGCTCTGTTGATTAAAGATGGCGGATGACAGCTGACGAAATTGCCCGCATGAGGGCAGCACGGTGTTCTCTATTTTAAAGATGGCGCATGACAGCTAACGAAATTGCCCGCATGATAGCAGCACGGTACTCTGTTGATTAAAGATGACTGCTGTCAAAAAAGCACGTGAGTTTGTAAAGCACTTCGAATTTGCTGCCACCACAAAGAGGGCAGCACGGTCCTCTCTTGATTAAAGATGGCGGATGACAAAAGCACGTGAGTTTGTAAAGCACTTCGAATTTGCCGCCACCACATAGAGTGCAGCACGGCGCTCTTTTGATTAAAGATGGAGGATGAGAGCTGTCAAAAAGCACGTGGATTTGTAAAGCATGTGGAATTTGCCGCCACCACATAGAGTGCAGCACGGTGCTCTCTTGATTAAAGATGGCGGATTTCAAAGATATGTAGCTAAAGAGGGCAGCACTGTGCTCTGTTGATTAAAGAGGGCGGATGTCAGCTGTCAAAAAAGCACGTGGATTTGTTTACCGATTCAAATCTCGCGCTAGTAAGGTTAAGTTGGTAGCACTAAGGTTTAGGCCCGTCAAGATGGTAGTACTGAGGTTTGCGATGCGTTGTTGTCTGTCAAAAAGCACGTGGCTGTCAAAAAGCACGTGGATTTGTTTACCGATTCAAATCTCGCGCTAGTTAGGTAAGTTGGTACTGCTGAGGTTTAGGCCCGTCAAGATGGCAGTACTGAGGTTAGCGATGCGTTGTTGTCGATGACAGCTGTCAAAAAGCACGTGGCTTTGTTTACCCATTCAAATCTCGCGCTAGTGATGTTTAGTTGGCAGCACTGAGGTTTAGGCCCGTCAAGATGGCAGCAGTGAGGTTAGCGATGCGTTGTTGTCGATGACAGCTGTCAAAAAGCACGTGGCTTTGTTTACAAATTCAAATCTCGCGCCAAAATTCAAATTTGCCGCCAATATTCAAATTTCCCGCCAACATTCAAATTTCCCGCGGGAGGCGGAGGCCTCTCCCGAGAGCCGGAGGAGGTGGCGGCGCTAGAACTGTCCTATTATACTACTTCCGGCTGAGCTATGCCCGGTAAGAAGGGGGCAATATGTATATTTCTATGCGGGATAGGAAGAGATATGCCTGTAGTGGTAGAGTTATTTTATTCTATCTATTACGATATAATTCGAGAATCAAGACCCATTAAGAGATAGTCGATTGGTACGTCGTGTTATGAAGGCTACGGATTGTTAAACATGTTTCTTTGCCAAGATCAACGATTTTAAAAGCATCCTGTTTCAAAGAGTTTATGCGGAAAATGTCAAAATCATCTGGAAGGGAGATTACAGGCCACAGCATTCGAAATATTGGTTAAATACAAACCAGCTTTTATTATTGTATCTTATAATTGCATTTTGTTTTAAACCATAAGCTATTCTAAAAAGGTCGTCAGAAGTATCGCACACGATTAAAAGGAAGCGAGATCAAAAGTCAATTATAATTGTAAAAATATTATATGAATAGCACGAATTGTACATTGTAAAACGGAACATTTATATCTATTCTCTTAAGATAAGGCGAGTGTTAACTCAGTATATTGTATATGACATTGTTCTAATCGTTCATTACAAGTTTCAGGCATTAAGATGTCGCCATACATGAAGAGAATTGTTTTCATGACGTTAAGTTACCAAATGATGATGCACTAAAATAATAGTCGGTCCCAAAAGCCCGGAAAATGTTGAGATGAGTGCTAAATGATAAAAACTAAGATCCGAGAGATGGGAGACGTCATCTTCCCGAAGCCATCAGTTCGATAAGTACCCAAAATAAATGTCTTTCGTCTATTCTGCTAAGTAGATGCTTAAAGTAGTGTAGAATTGATTTTGTGGTGTCAAAAATGTGACATGTACAGGTAAAACAACTTGAATGATACCGTATGATCGTCGGTCAATGTTCCGTAACGAACAGGAAATGTTGTTTTTGTCATGAATAATCCAGAAATATTATAATCTTTCGTCTATTATATATTTGAGTTCAAGCGGTTAATAGTAGACATTATATAGGAGGTTTTTAGTCATGATTGCTGCATTTTAACAAGATAATGTCATCATAAGTGAATATCAGAGTGTGATTTTTTATGTAGATATGTTTTACTTGAAGGTGGCCATAAAATAATTGGTATGTGCGTAAAATTAGAGTCATCCAACATTAGATTTTCACGTCATATATGTAACTTCCGCGAATAAGATGACGGTATTATCACGTTGATGTTGATTTTTGAATATGCAAGGAACAAGGTAGTCTTCGAGAATAACGTGCTTGAGTATTTGGAAAGTGCATTGAGAATTTATTGAGCATGATGCGCATATAACTGAGAAGGGTTTTGAATAGGATCGTCGAGATAAAGTAAATAATTAATGTGTTGTTGGTGGATAGTAGTTCATTGGGGTTGTGCATTAGATAGTGTGATGCAGTCTTCGAAAAGATCCCGGTGATATTTATTGATATGAGAATTGATGTTCGTCATACGTATGAATTTAATGGTGGTAGTGAATGGTGTGCACTTAAGCATGAATGCGATTTTTCTGTGATAAGGTTTTCGAAGAATACTAGAGTGCTTATGTGATAGTCGTCAAAGATGCGATAATCTAAGTATTGGTGTGAATGAATTATGCACAGATGTGAAGGGATGAATCTGAATCTTCAATAATAAATGACACCATGTAGGGGAAAACCATATCGCAGGTGAGATATGTGATATTGTTCTGAGCAATGTGTAGCTTGATTTTCTGCAAAATAGTATTCTTTTGTTAGATCACAGATTTGGTAGTGAACAATAAATGCAGATTTTTCAGGATTGTTCGTGGAGAATACCAGGGGCTGCAGAATCATCGTAAGTTTGGAATCATTATTATTGTCATCGTTGTCCTTATTTTCAGGAATTTGTTGTTATCCAGATGCAGCTATTGCAGAATTTCGAGGGAAGCTGATTTTCGAACTTGTTACACGACTTCAGTAATGAGAGGGAACATAATGTACCCTTAATTATTGATCGTATATTGGTACAAGCGTCAATGTTGAGAACATATCATTGGAGCATCCAAGTTGTTTTTATTTAGATTTTCTGAATTAGGCGATGATTTCAAAGATAGAGGAATAGTGAAAGACACGCATTTTTGGTGTTAGTGACGCGATTGCTGTTGAATAAAGTTTCTTTAATTTCATTTTATTAACAAAATGTAATTGATGTGAATAATGAATTTATAATGTAATTAAGCCTTCAGCATCTCGAATATTGTTCTGTTTCGTTTATTTTACTGGAATTTTAAGATTGATAGCGAATGCAACATGTTTCATTTATGTTGTGAACGGAATTTAATAGTCGACGTTAGCCCCTGACGGGACGTACTCGGGCTCCACCTGGATACCACGGCCGAACCCTTACGGAATACGCTGAAGGTTTCCGAACGGCGCACTGGCTTTGAGTTGACAATGCAAAAGAACGAACTGTAGAAGATCTTCAGAACGAACGAACTATAGTAGTGTTTATGAGGTACGCTACGAATACATACGAAGAGAACCGGTCAGTGACGATTTCGTGTTGACAGCGGAAAAGTGTATTTATTGTACGAGTGGTATGAAAAGGAAATTACCTGTGTATATTTTCGAATATCTACTTCTGCATAGTGTTCGTTACTGTACCTGTGGGATTAGTGTATTTCGTTTGGTGTGCCCAGCTATAGTGTGTATTTAGTTACGCGCCGCGTGTTTATTTAGTTTTTCTTCAATTTAGGTAGGCCTACTTACATAGCGTTATAATGAGCAACGTTAAGCAATACTCGTGTTCTGGATGTGGTAAAAGCTATGAGTATAATAAAAATCTTAGGAAACATGTTTCTAAGGCCCATCCAGAGGAACTAGATGAAATTGCGCCTTGATTAAAGGGCGAGACATCTCTTCCGCACCAGTGTACATTTTGTGATAAACAGTTCACGCACAGTTATAATTTAAAACGAGCGTCAGTGCCACACAAACTTAATTGGAGGACCTGAGATAGAGGATAAACAATTTCCTTCTTTCTCAAGCTTCCTACAGTGGAAACAGCACATTGAAAGCGAAACATGTTCACAGTATGTAAAGAAAAGGGGTTCTTGTGTGTGTCATCGATCAGGCTTTTTTGTGTCTGAAAGTAAAGGCGTCAGTGATTTGAAGCTTCAGGGAAGCAACAAAGTTGATGAGATCTGTCCAGCAAGTATTCGACTAATTGAACACGAAAATGGATGTGAAGTAAAATATGTTCCCACTCACAGAGGTCATCAAAATGATCTGAGCCATCTTGTCCTCGCAGATGTAGGGAGGATAGCATTAGCAACAGATTTTGCCAACCAGATTCCCTTTCAAGCTATTCTGGACAAAATTTGCAAATCTGTGACAGACTCAAAGCTTGAAAGAATTCATTTAATCACAAAACAGGATTTGTTTAATATTGAGCATAGTTTTAACTTGAGCTCTAAATCTGTCAGACATCAGGAGGATAGTACAAGTGTTGAGGCCTGGGTCAATGAAGTTAATTCAGGTGGCAGTCCCTGTGTATTATTCTATCAACCTCAGGGGACCACCAATGAAAAGCATCCAAACCTCAGAAGTGATGACTTTATTTTTATTATTATGAACAGTGCTCAGAGTGAAATATTAAAGAAATATGGTAGTGACTGTATATGCACTGATGGAACACATGGGTCTAATAGCTACGGGTTTGAGTTAATAACGCTTTTAGTTCTGGATGACTTGAGACAGGGCTTGCCTTGTGCATTCCAATAGAAGTGACCAGGAAATATTGTCTCTATTTTTCACCTACATTAAGAATGAGGTTGGTTGTGTATCCCCAAATGTCTTCATGTCCGATTTGGCAGAAACCTTATACAATGCTTGGAATGCAGTCATGGGACCTGCAACCATGAGATTATTCTGCTCATGGCATTTTGACAGAGCATGGAGGAAGAATATTGAGACCAAAGTAAATGGGAAAGAAAAACAAGGAAATGTTTATAAAATTCTGCGAACAATAATGCAACAATATTTAGATTTTTGTGAATTAAATAGGGGTGGTCTTGCACACCTAGTAGCTAGGTAAGTGGGTGTATATTATCATGCAACATTTGATGTAAAGTGACTATGAACATTGTGCTTTGAGTGTTTCAGATCAAAAGCAGTTGTTATTTCAGTTATTAATGAGTAGTTTGGAATGTTGTGATATGATGATGATGCTTGTTTAAAGGGCCCTAACATCTAGGTCATCAGCCCCAAATGTTGTGATATCAGTGTTAGATGAGATTATGTGTTTGTGGCCTGTTGTAAAGAAAAGTGTTTAGAATGTTTTGAAGTATATAGTCAATATGTAGGTAAATAATACACAGAGTTAAGCAATCACTGTTTTCAGGATTTTAATGCAGAAAGTAGGAATTTATGAGCATCACTGTAAAACTCTCGTTTGTAACATTGATAATTGATCCTATATGGACTACACATACAAAAAAAGGAAAGAAAGAAAAAACGGAACATGTGATACAGATTTGAGGTCCTTTATTTAATCATGAATAAAAACATTTTGGCATATACAAACTACTTTTTATTTCTTCCTGAATTGAAATCCTCAGAAGTACTGTTCTGAAGGATCACTAGACATTATGATGGAGGTGGTGCATAACTTGGTGGGTATAATTATTCTTAACTTACTTGCTTTATAGTTGACCTTTCATAGGACAGAAGGTTGCGAGTTGAAAAAGAGGTAAAGCTTTTTGGTGAGATCTACTTAAGAGAGGGCATACATAAAATATTACATTTGAAAATTTAATGTGATTGGACCTTTTACAATAGACTCGTGGGCTGTACCACTGTCTGTTTAGAGCAAGAGATTATCTTCAGTGTGCAGTAGTACAGTACTGTACCACCTTTCTCTACCAAAGTCTTTCTCATTGAAATAAACTGCAATATATCCTATTATGAATACCTAAGTATTTTAGAATAGGTGTGCTAGTTAAGAAAAATATAACTGATGTTTACATTTGTTGAAAGAATCATACAAGGAACAGTATCAAAGTCATGATGGAGGAAATTCAGGAGACAGAACACTTTAAGTCACTTAATAAACAGCAGCAGTCATACTTGGCAGAGGAAGGAAAAACTTATCAGCAGCTCACTGTCGGACCTGTCTCTGGAAGTGGGTGAATAATCTGTACAAAACTCAAGGCTGCCACTCAGTATTGATATACAAATTTTTTTCTAAAATAAGACAAATAGAAACACATTGCATATCTTCTTCACAAAACAATCTTTACATCGCCTCTTACAGCAATCTGTCATTTGCCCTTAATTTCTAAGTTTTATCAGAATACTACCATAATACAATAAAAAAGAAGTACTATAATATGAATATTAGATCAATAACTAAAAAGGTTTACTATGAACCATTAAATTGCTATTTTTTCTGGAAAATGTTTGTTATAAGATAAGACATCCATCTAAGTTCTTCTTCATGCATTCTACTTCTTTATATACAAGCTTTCTCTTGTTTTAAAGTTATCATTCCATGAAATTCATTCCCTGAGCAACCTTTATATTGCCAAGACCATTTATTACACAGCTTTCTTTAACTTCAATTTCACTTCTTCAAAAAGCTTGTCACTAGTTGCCATTTCTTAACTTTTATTTCTTAAGTTTCTTGAAATCTTCAAGTTCTTCAGTATTTAAGTTGCATTTCTTATTTACTTTTCCAATTTTGATGCACTTTTCTTCCTCTTCATCAAGTTCATTTGGTGCTCATTCTTTTCTTTCTGGATGAGCAGTGTAGCAAGAGTGAGCAGATCTTGTCATTGTCAGTTGCTTCGTTGTGACCAGATCAATTGTGGTTTGTTTTACTGCAGTAATTTTTAAAAGCATCCTGAAAATTGATTCTTGTATTTAATATTCCTGGTGACATGGGCGATGCTTTGTCATTGGTCAAATCTTGGCTCATCTAAGAGAAAGCTCTCTACATCTGCACTCCCACAGGATAGAGTGAAACATACGAGTATCTTAATTGTATCTGCTACTTCAGAATATTTCCTTTTCCCACATGGAAGTTTTACATTGATATGTGGTTTCTGGTTCTTTTAACTTACAGATTTTTAATTTGCCTTAACTTTCTCAAACTGAAATATCTTCCATTCATCTTGAAGGATAATACTATCTGTGGAGGAAGACTGTAGGATTGACTTAATTGGAGACAGCGAACAAATTCGTTATCTTGGAACTACATTCAGGGATACTCTAGTGTTCGACGAGACTGCTGTAATGAAAGACCTTCAGAATAAGCTCCAACTTCTAACATCGTCGCCACTGCTTAAGGAAGACCAAAAACTCATAGTACTGAATTCCTCAATCTGTCCCACCCTGATGTACCCTTTCCTGACATGCAGTTTCAAGAAAATCGCACAGAAATTTTTATCCGATAGCGATAAAATAATTAAAACTGCAACAAAGGAGATATTGCAGTTACCGACGGATACTCCAGATAGCATGCTGTACACCGAAAAGAAATACAAAGGACTCGCTCTTTTTAAAACCTCGTGGGAAGTTTACCTTCAATTTATTAACGCCGTTAACATCTTGCTTAAGACTAAACACCCACTCGGCGTCGCTTAAAGGGATTCTCACGCGGAGAGTCGGGAATGCGTAGAACGCCTAAAACTAACAAACACTGATATCCAGAAAATAAGCGCCAAGAACGGCTTGTACGATACTAAGAAAATCCGGCAAGAGCTACGAGAACGTGAATTCACCTCCTGGTGTTCACTGCCGCAAGAAGGACTCTGAGTACAACTGTACAAAGAGTACACACCAGCGAACTCTTGGGTGCGAGATCATACCGGACTGTCTTGTAACGAGTGGGGAGAGGCTATAAAGATGACTGTTAATGTTTCTGCGGTGCGCTCGATGCCAGGCAGATCCTTGGACACAAACCTCTGTCGGCATTATCACGGAGAGAAAGAAACTCTCGGTCATGTCCTGGGATTCTGCACACGCGGGGAGCTCCTAAGAAACACGCGGCACCACCAGATCAGATTCCTCATTGCCGAGGAACTAAGAAAGAAGGGATTCAATGTACCTGAGGAGATACACGGACTGGCCATAAACAGTAGTTCGCAGAGAATTGACATCATAGCCTTTAAAGACAGCAGCTCTCAAGGATTCATATTAGATCCGACTGTCAGATTCGAGCACCATGGCGGTCAGCCAGAGGAGGTTAATCTTGAAAAGATTAACAAATACAAATCCACTATCCCTTACTACAAATTTAAATACCACCTTCAGGAAATAGAAATAATAGGGATAATGGTCGAGTTCGCGGTACCGTACCTCGTCATTTCGTCGCCACATGGAAGCGCTTCCAACTTCCAATGAAGCTCATCCCCGCAATTGCGACCCTCGTCCTCAGAGGCTCCATCAAAATTCCGAGACACCACCTCTACAGCTACAGCTCTGGAATGCCATACTAATTATAATGTTCCTTTATAATTTAGAGTTTTCTTCAATTAATAGATCTGTACAGAAATTTTATATGTTTTACATTGTCCTTAGTGACAGCCTGTAAATACAGGACGTTGTTCCTAAATAAATGGAAATATTATTATTGTGAAGAATATAAGTCGAAATATCAATGGGAAGAACCTTTGCAACCTTCACCATATCTACACAGCAGTGATGTGAATTTTTCTCCTTAGGTTGTAAAAAACAGGTATGTATTAGAAAATATGCAGGAGTAGATTCTCCCCCCCTCCCCCACAAGATGTTTGCAACTGGTTATATAGTGTTCCTGTACACTTTTCAGAAGAAAAAAAGGGCTTCTTTTCCTGGCAAGTCTTTCACAAAGTAGTAACAAATACTACTAAGCATTAAAGAAGGTTGCATAACTGAAATAGCTCCTCCTTAATCCATGCTGTATTCAGCCTTCATAATACATCAGTCTTGCAAACCTACAAATGATATAGTAGCCAAGATTCTTCAGTTCATCATACAGTAACTTGAATAAACATTCTCTCTGATTTGGAAATTCTCAGAGAGTAATCTAAACACCAAGCTTGATACCTGCAGTCGTTTAAGTGCGGCCAGTGTTCAGGAGATATTGGGTTCGAACCCCACTGTCGGCAGCCCTGAAGAGGGTTTTCCGTGGTTTCCCATTTTCATAACAGGCAAATACTGGGGCTGTACCTTAATTAAGGCCACAGCCGCTTCCTTCCCATTCCTAATCCTTTCCCGTCCCATCATCGCTGTAAGACCTATCTGTGTCAGTGCAGCGTAAAGCAACTTGTAAAAAAACTGCACTACGCATAAAACTCAATTCACCCTTGTATGTTACATTTTTAAAAAGAAAGTATAGATTAATTTGTAGTTTTCCAGTTGATGTTAAGGATCTACAAACTGTACTGGTATGTTTGTCGTAAAACTCACAAAATATTTCTGAAGAGTGAGACTTAGTTCTGTCTGTTAGAACATGGTAGAAATTATTCAGTTCTCATGATGCTGTATGCATTTTTTATAATTTTTGAGTCAGTAGTTATCAAAGTTCAAAAGCAAAATACTTTTCAGAAAATGTCAGCACTTATACTTCCCATTGAATGTGGCTGTTGACAATCCCAGCGAAAACTTACCTTATTTAAAGTCCACCATTAATGGTACCACATTCAAGTGAAAAATATGTGGCTTAATTAATGGGAAGTTTGTGTATGCACAGGAGAGTACAGTCTAAACATGAGGTGTGCTCAATGGGTTTGCTTAAATTATCAGCAGCAGCAAAAACTGTTGTGACATCTTTAGTGCCTCTTTATTTATTTCACTTAAGCAAACTTTATCCCTTACTCCTGTAAATATCACAGGTAAGGACCTAACATCCTATGCAAGTGAAGCCTGTTGTAACATGAGAACTTAAAATTTGTGTGATAATAGCAGACAATAACAGAGTGAACCATGTAATGTTTAAGGACTTGTCAATATGTGCAAGTTATGAGTGTCATCTCTCAAACAATTTCAAAACTTTCATTTTTGACACTGTGTATATTTTAAAAATTATCATGATCAGATGAGCTTAACCAAACAGACTCTGCAAAAAGCTTTAATGTTTCCATCATTTTATTACCACGACAAATTAACAGCTGCCAAGTTCTCAGATATCAGAAGCGTATACCCAAAGAAAGTGGTTGTTATCTGAGAATGGCTCCCAAACTAAACTTCAGAATAGTTTTTCCACATAGGTACTCTTGAACAACAACTCTTGTGCAATTAATAACTTCTATGAAACTACATTTCCTGTGATCAAACAAGAGCGCAGAACAGAGTAAAGAATTGCACATTTTCTGCAAACTGTGTCTCGGTAATGGAAAATAATGAATATTTAAAAAAGTTATTGCATTTCCCTCTGGGAAAATAAAATGGGCATAAATGACTTTCAATAAAATGTGTGTTGCTATGTTGCCTAGCAACCATGCAGGCTGTGATCTGAAGTACTGATGGAGAATGTACCATGACATTAAGATCCATGGTTTGTGCAGCTCTCAATGTAATGTCGCCAGCTAACATAATGTCACACATTTTGTTACATAACAGTATTACATTACACAAATATTTGAATAACCCTCAACTGTTAAGTCAAAATGTGTTGTTTATGGTGAGAGTTTCCGCAGACATATCCTAGTGTGTGAAACATGGGCAACGGTTGAGTGGCAAAGTTAATGGTCCTCAGAGTTGGGATACCCATTGCTATGGAATTGGGGTGGACATCTTTGACATGTTCCGAGCCAAGACCCTCCTGTTGTTCTGGCAGTTAGAACTATACAATCAACCGGTGGTCCCTACCTCCTATATGAGAGATTCTCACTGTGACTATGTGTAAGGCAGCATCCTGCTTCACAGAATGTACCAAGCTCAGAATATTTTAAACAAGCCTTGAACCTATGGGAGTAACTCAGTCCCACTTCTATTTGACAGGCGAGGGACTCCTTTTAAACTTAGTTATATCCTTTTACTCTTTTGGAGAGCATGGGGCTTTGACAACGGAGCGACAAAGTATCCAATTTTGAGCTAGGGTCTTCAGTTCTCCAAAGGTTCCCTTCTTGTTTTGCCTCCTCCATCACACTATGTCTCCATGACTTTCTGGGTCTACCTCTCTTCCGTTATCCTTGGGGGTTCCAAAATAGAGCCTTTCTCTCCACTGCATCCTGCTGCTTCTGCAGTGTGTAGCCGATCCATTTCAATTTCCTCCGTTTTATTTGTATGCCAATGGGCTCTTCTTCTGTTTGTTTCCAGAGATCTTCCTTTGAAATTACTTTTGGCCAAAATTAATTTAATTCTCCTTTAGCATCTATTTATAAATACCTGTAGTTAATGAGTGATCTCTGAGGTAACTTTCCCGGTTCCACAACCATACAACAGTACTGTTTTTTACATTTGTTCGAAAAATGCGAAGTTTGGTTTTCATTGAGATTTCTCTGGTCCTCCATATCGGATAGAGTTGTATGAATGCCACATTTGCTTTGTGGATTCTCATTTTGACATCAGCGGCTGCTCCTCCATCCTGCGTAACTACACTGCCAAGATATGTAAACTCTTCGACTTCTTGAATGTCTTCATCACAATGAATTTCTGTTTGCTCTTCACGTTGATATTCATTGCTTTTGTTTTCTGGCCATTTACCTTGGAAACTACTTGGCAAATAAAATGGAATTCAATGCGGATTCATCGATATCAATGAGGCTTATGCAAGAAAGAAAGTAGAACTGGCAGAGTCAGCAAAGAGTGTGCATCCGGGTGTGCTAGGAGTTAAGGATATTCAGGTAAGTGGAGATAATGAGGAAGAGATAGATTAGAAAGGGTTATTTGCAGGTGTTAAAATGGGAAGGACTGTTAATCAGGAGTTCTATTGCACACAACATAATTTTGGTTAGGCTCGTAAATGAGGAGATGACTTGGGTAGATTTAGCCGTTGGAGGAATTAAGATGAGAACTGTCTGCGTTAACCGTGGCAGCTAATCACACTAACCACTACACCACAGAGGTGGTCGATTCAATACTATACCATACAATAAAACTTTCACCAAAAGAACAATATTACGCATTTAGTACAATTAAATAAAGTATGGTGTGATTATACAATTAAAATCGTTTAGTATCTGACTACACACTAAGAAAATAACAGACACTAAAGAGACTGCCAGACTGAGGAATGCACGCGGAAAGCGGGTGAACCATACCTCAGTGTCCATGACCTTGGCAAAAAATATACCCTTGCTACTCTTCCTCATAGCACATGCAGTGTCCACTACTTGCTGTGGCGGTATACAAATCGGTCATCCTGGACGAACGACATTCTGTGCGTATTTCCTCTAATAATTTTGTTAATAATTAAATAAGATGAGGGAAAAAATAGCCGATAAGATAACAGGGATTGTACAAATTGTTTTGTTTAAAATAATTTCTATAATTCCTAGTTTCAGCTGGCTAAAATGGAATAAAAATTTAATCTTGTATCCACAAAGTGAGGGGGCAACTGCTCCCTTCCCCCCACAATCGCCGCTACTGCCCTGTATAAAAAGGAAGACGGGAAGAAATGCAGAAAGTATAGGGGCATCACTCAACTTTCTCACTCAAACGTTTGGAAAAGATAATTAAAAATAAATTAGGAATATAGTCGAACCATTATTGGAGGAGGAGCAACGCGGGTTCAGGAGCAACTGAAGCACTACAAGCCTGATATTTGCCATCAGAATGATAACGGAGAAGCACTGGGAATAGGCTATGTTAAGAACTTAGTGATGGTTTTTATGGACATCTAGAAGGCCTACGACAGTGTGCCTAGAGAGATAATCTGGGAATACCTAGGAGGTATAAGTCTGCCAGACATCCTGATTGATAAAGTAAAGATGCTCTATCAAAAATGCTTAACCTGTGTCCAAATATTGGATGGAAGATCAGATTGGTTTGAAACGGAAAGAGAAGTCCAGCAGGGAAGTGCCTTGTCACCACTCCTGTTCATCATTGACATGGATTGGATCATAAAAACAAAGAACATTCCAAAGAGTTTAATACTCTAATATTTGCAGATGATGTTCTGATCTGGGAAGAAAATGAAGCAGACGTACAGGAGAACCTAAATCCCTGGAATGGCAATTTAAAGAATATGGACTAAAAATCAGTAAAACAAAAGCTCGTTAAATGACCGTCAACAGTAAAAGCACAGATTCAAACAATTTCCTGGAGGGAAGTCTATTGCAGTCTGGTTCTTACAAAATAGGCTACCTTGGAAGAATCACTTCAAAAGATAACACATTAAATTAAGAAATACTTAACAGGACTCAGAAGTCTTCTCAATTTCATTTTCAAGTGAGAAACCTATTCTGGGGTGATAAAAAACACAGAAAGCAAAACTGACCCTGTTTCATACCTACTTCATTCCATTTCTGACATATGGGCTTGAAACATGTACCCTGCATAACAAGGCAAATAGTAAAATCCAGTCAACAGAAATGAAATTCATCAGAACAATGAACCCAAAGATTAGGAAGGACAAGATTAGAAATGAAGCAAATAGAAAGGTGGCTGGAATCAAAATGCCTGTTACCAAACTTTTAGGAAGAGGCAGGCTACAATGGTTTGGACATGTTATGACGATGGACAGAACGAGAACAGCAAGGAATTATTTTGACAGAAGTAAAAGGGGGAGGCTAAGGAATTGATGGATAGAGACAGTTAAATCGGAGGTCAGCAAGAGGAATGCCAAGTGGGAAGATATAGATGAAGAGAAACTAAACTTTAACAGGATGAAGTAGTGTATCGGTAAAAGAGCCCGACTCTCAGATTATATTTTAAAGTAAGCAAGAATATAGTTCTCAGTGCTAAAACTGGGCGACTAGTAGCTAGGGATCGGTACAGGAGGTAGGGTCTTATCTACAAGAAAACTTTGACTCTGACTGAACATGAGTTTATTCATATAAGACATGAAATTGCACATCACCTCCAGGTAGATATAAGTTGTCTTCCACATAGTCCTATAATATGGCTCGGATTCTCCAGTTCACCAAGCCGAGCAGGTTGGAACACGTTCCAGAAGATTCCAGGGACTCCGTACAGAAGCGACTGGACTGTCTGGGTTGGTAGAAGGTAGAAATGCCTCGAACTTTCGAGGCCCAGGTTGAACCCAAATGATCCTGGTGATGTTGCAGATAATCATTTACTACCTCAGTCCAATGTGACTGAGAGGGTTGATGTCTCCAAGGTCACTCGCAGTACTGATAAATATGAGTTCATAAAAACCTTGGGTGATTAACCTATTAGCGAAGTCACTGGTTATTATTCGTCAAGACTTTCAAAATTTAACACTCGTAAAATGATATGTCTCTGTATACGAATATATATGAATATTTTCAAAGTTCACCACTAGCAAAGTCCTCATCTCTGAATAAATACTGGCAAAAAAACACAAGTCCCTTCTCATGAAACTATGACCAAATTTAAAGTTCATCACTGGCGAAGGTACAAGTCTTTGAATGAACACAGACGAAAAACATAAGTCCATCCACATGAAAATCTGAATAGATTTAAAGTTCATCACTGGCGAAATTTATAAAGTTTTGAATCAACACTGACGAATGTACAAGTCTTTGAGTGAATATGGACGAAAAACACAAGTCCATCCATATGAATAAATTTATAGTCTATCACTGGCAAAATTTATAAGTCTTTGAATCAACACTGGCGAAAGTACAAGTCTTTGAGTGAACATGGACGAAAACACAAGTCCATCCATATGAATAAATTTACAGTCTATCACTGGCGAAATTTATATTTTAAAGACGTTGAATGAAGTTAGAGTTCATCACCGGCAAAGTTTATAAGTCTTTGAACCAGTACCGGCAAAATCACAAATTTATGCTTACGGGAACTTTGAGCACATTCAGAGATCATCACTAGCAAAGTTTATAAATCACTGTTTATTAGAGGAATGAGTCTCTTAATACTCGCAAATATTGCAGGTTCAATTTATGAAGAATTCGTTCTTTAACACACGTAAATAATGCAAGTCCAATTATGAATTTAACACACGTAAATAATACAAGTCCATTTCATGAATAATTGGAAAAATTCCAGTCTCGAACACCCGTAAATATTGTAAGTTCAATTATGAAGACTTAGAAAATGTTCTTTAACACTCGAAATATTGCAAGTCCACTTGAGAATACTTGGAAGAATTCGTTCTCCCACACTCGAAAAAATACGAGTTCACTTTATGAATACTAAGAAATTACAGAGTTCCTCGTCGGGACTGTCACTACAAGACGATAGTAGCAGCGAGTGTGTCCACGCTGACTACTCAGCTGTAACTGAGTGAGCAGGCTACAGTGGGCCCTCCTTTTATTCGATTCGGGGCGTCTACGTCACAATATGGCTTGACTGAATATCTCCTGAATCCCTCGATGGATTTACTTGAAACTCGAGCATTGCGACGTTCAGGTGATCCCAAACAAGATGACATATCGCACAAGCCGCTAACATAATTATTACGGGAGTTACAAAATTTTCCCCGTCGAACATTCGGGAATATGTGACGTGGAATCTAGAATATACGAGTCCAGGCTGGGAACACGTGGTGTGACGGGCGGGCGGTCTACCTAGCCCCTGTGGCTACGTCACAGCTCACAGCTGTCCTTCACTCGCTTGCTGGCCCCGCTGACGGTAAACAAACCAGGCGTGCTCAGAACATCACGCGTGATAATTAAATGTCATTTATACTCAAAAAATACTCATGTACAGGTCGTAAACAGTACAGTAGCAAGCGCTTTTACTCCACACCCGGGAAACTGGAGCCTGAAGATGATGATGTATGGATGTAAGAATTTTGTAAAATTTACTTTGCATAGGAATCCTCTGTAAGCAAATTTCAGTTATGCAAATGACACCTCACTTTTCTTTCAAATTTCTGATCATGGCTTAACAGAACTCTTAATCTGAGCCATGGCATACTAATGACTGACACTTTCAGCAGTACTATCATGTACCAACATGGAAGCTACAAACCAACAATCTTGAGAACAGATTTACCTGTTACCTGCAGCTTTCAGGAAGGTAATTATCATATATCAGTCACACAGTTCATGGAGTGTGATAAAAAAAGTCATACCATAGATCATCATGCTCGAAAATTTCATGTGATTTGACCTTTTTTACAATAGAAACAGGAGTGTACCACTGACCCTTTAGGATGAGAGATTATCTTTAGTGCTGTCGCCCAGGTGGCAGATTATACTTTCACTAGAAATACAGTACTGTTATACGTCTCAATTAATACAGTATATGGTATTGATAACATTAGCCAAAATATTAATTAATTATAATACAAGGTAGTGGAACTAAGGCTGTACTTGTATTTTGGTATTGCTGATCTTGAAGGATAGCCTATATTCATTACGATAGTGGTTGGCGAATTTGCTTGAATCTTATCATCTCATGCTTGGCAGAAAAAAATAATACCCTTCCATATCAGCTCACTGTCAGTTCTGTCTATGGAATTACATAACCTCTTCTGCGATAACCTAGAGGTACTGAGTTTCATGGGATAATTTTCAACCTTCTCATTGTCACTTTCTTCTGACTTTCTGATATAGATTCAAGCAAATTCGCCAGCCACTAATGGATATACCCTGGATATGTATGCACCGAATGCATATCATTGATTATTAGTGCAATTGTTATTGATTAATCAAACTGTATATCGGTATCTAAGGTAAAATAGGGCATTAATTCCAATATATAATTTGAGGTTTCAATACTCGATGCAATATTGAACTGAAATATACAATATAAACGTCAAATATAATATTAAAAACTCTTCACCTGAGCCATGGCATACTAATGATCGACACTTTCAGCAGTACTACCATATACCAACAGGGAAGCTGCAAACCAACAATCTTGAAAACTGATTTAGCTGTTACCTGCAGCTTTCAGGAAAGTAATTATCATATATCAGTCACACAGTTCATAGAGTGTGAAAAAAATCATACCATAGTACATCATGCTCGAAAATTTCATGTGATTTGACCTTTTTTACAATAGAAACAGGAGTGTACCACTGACCCTTTAGGATGAGAGATTATCTTTAGTGCTGTTGCCCAGGTGGCAGATTATACTTTCACTAGAAATCTGTTATAAGTCTCAATTAATAGAGTATATGGTATTGATAACATTAGCCAAAAGATTAATTAATTATAATACAAGGTAGTGGTACTGAGGCTGTACTTGTATTTTAGTGTTGTTGATCTGGAAGGATAGCCTATATCCATTAGTGGTTGGCGAATTTCCTTAAATCTCATTATCTCACGCTTGGCAGAAAAAAAGAATGCCCTTCAATATCAGCTCACTGTCAGTTCTGTTTATGGAATTACATAACCTCTTCAACCTTCTAATTGTCACTTTCTTCTGACTTTCTGATATAGATTCAAGCAAATTCGCCAACCACCAATGGATATATCCTTCAAGATCAGCAATACTGGAATACAAGTACAGCCTTAGTTTCACTACCTTGTACTATAATTAATTATCTTTTGGCTAATTTTATCAATCCCGTAGGTCTATACTGTATTAGTTGAGACTTATAGTGAAAGAATAATCTGCCACCTGGGCAACAGCACCTAATGCAGATCACTGATTATTAGTGCAATTCTTATTGATTAATCAAAGGTTAAAATAAGGCATTCATTCCAATATATAATGTGAGGTTATAATACTCGATGCAATATTGAACTGAAATATACAATATAAACGTCAAATATAATATTAAAAAATACACCTTTTTTTACACATTTATTTATATAAAGCCTGTACATTTTAAAATACTTGGCTTGCTTTAAACGGGTTGTAGATCACATGTACCACTCGGAGATATAACAACAGTGACAATCATTGAGCTCCAGAGACCGAAAGCACTATCCAATATCTTCTCACAAGCAACGGGCAGTAGATCACTTGTACCACTCGGAGATACAACAACAAACAGTAACAATCATTGAGCTCCAGAGACCGAAAGCACTATCCAATATCTTCTCACAGGACATTCTCAACACACGAGTCACGTTTATATACACATATGCTAATACTCTGAGCATAAAATAATAGAAATAGTGCTGACCATGTGAAGCTGCAGTAGTTGAAAATAAACATACAGCAATGTTCTTCAGAATAGTTCAGTTCAGACCAGTTAGTTATCTGAACTACTCGATGCATGATGGCGGAGTACGCCATTCGGAAAGCTTCGGCTTGCTCCGTAAGGCTTCGGTAAAGCTTCAGAGTGGAGCCGTAGTACGTCCCGTCAGGGGCTAACGTCGAGTGAATGTAATGTGGTGACATGTAATAACCAACAAAGGTTAAGGACTTTGGACAGTTATATTTAATCATGGTAATTAATTTCAAAATAGACGTCCATTTATGTTGCTTTGCTGTTAAGTTGTAACTGTGTTTCCATGATATGATATTCATTAAACGGGACATCCTTCCAGGTGAAGAATATTTCTTCGATGTCTCATTAGTAGGTTAAACTTAATATCCTAGTATGATACAGTTTTAAGTGATTATTGGATGTACATTCTCATGCGTCAGTCGGACTTCGAAAATCTAAACGGTGAGATCCTGTGACCAGACTCTAAGAACCTGCACGTCCCTTGAGTGGAGGTCCTTGCATCTCCGCATGACCCCAGCCGAGGCATAACATCAACATGAACCCTAAATCAGAATACGTGAAAGGTCACAATATATTGCCTCTTGCAATTTAGCGGCCGGAGATAATGATGTTTAACAGATGTTAAATATTGCTCACGTGCTTCTGCCACTGACTTCTTTTATTTTGTGCAGTTAAGTTGTGAGGAAGTCACGTAGTGCTTGGTCAACAGAACAGTGACATGGTCTGTTGCAGGATGGTGATCTCCAACACGTCTGGCAGTATGGGGATCTCCAGCACGTCTGCCAGTACTGGCTACTCCTCTGTTAGACTAAGAAATATTTTAGTACAGTCCATTAGTCATTATTCAACACGTCGTTTAACCTGTAGTTGAGAACAATGCTTAATGAGTTGACTGTTAGCGTCTGTGACGCGTTATTTGACCAAATTCATATGGGCAAATGGGAGATTATCTTTAATATCCAGAGAACGAAAAATCATGCTAAGTCATTGTTAATCCAGCAGGTGCGTCCTGCACTAAATACGGGCTGGATACCGTATGCCAGGATCATTCTGAGATTCGTAATTTTTCACAAGCGATGTGTCTGTGTCTGCGATAAATAAGTTATGATAATATTAGAAACATGTAGTCACTAGCAAAAAAAGCGAACGCAGGGTACTGAGAAAGTTCCTCACAGGTACATTTTTCTGGGAAACAATTGAATCTATATAGATACAGCCCAAGATACGGCCATAGACATAGAGTATGTAGACAGACAGAGCTCTATCTCGTGCTAGTAAATCCGAAAGCTTGTGCCCGCCGCCATTTTTTTACACGATGCTTTCCGTCGCACCGATAGAAATAGGTCTTATGGCGACGATGGGACAAGAAAGGGATAGGAGTGGGAAGGAAACGGCCGTGGCCTTAATTAATATACACCCCCAGCATTTACCTGGTGTGAAAGTGTAAAACCACGGAAAACCCTCTTCAGGGCTGTCGACAGTGGAATTCGAACCCAGTATCTCCCGAATACTGGTTAGTGGCCGCAATTAAGCGACTGCAGCTATCGAGCTCGGTACCGCAATCTTACATCACTGCGGAAGCTACTTCTACGTGAAGCTTTGGTTTCGGTTGTTTTATGCATATTTCGAATTAATTTTTCAGCAAATTACAGAGTGGCAGAATGGTGAAAATCTGCGTAATGTTTGAGTGTAGCTTTTCCTATTCGCGAAGAGAGAAGGAAAGAATAAAAATTTCACTAACACTTGTTCGTTAGTTATTAAGGCAATGTATCGGTGAAATTTGGTGAAAATTGTGAAAAAAATCCATTTTTAGTTTTTTACGTTCTCATAATGTTTATACCTTGTACTTTATTTTTGAGCTTTGTTTTATTTAAATATCAGCCATTTAAAGCCCTTAGTGGCCATTTAAATGACCCGGTGCAAGTGGGCGTTGCCGCCCATCGACACTATTCTCATGAATATCTTTCGTTTTTCGAAGATTTTGAATTGAGCGTGCGGGTTGAAAGTAAGAAATTTTGTTGCTGTGGGTCTTTATGTTGGCTATTCTGATGGACTATCGATATATCGAGTGGAATTGGCGCTCATTTCAAGGATGGAGCTTGTCCATGTGTTGAATGTAAACAAAGAGTTGTGATCTCACGTTTTGCGTTTATCATTCGTGTTTTAGGCCTACTCTGCTTTTCTGTAATTTCTTAAATGTTACATTTGTAATAAGTGTATTATAAATGATCCATAAACAATAACAGTACCTACTTAGTGCAAGCAGCTTAGTTTTTGAGGTTGGGATTTGTGAGGTTGTGTTATTATCAGTGTACATAATGAGCAGAAGAATTGAGACTTGTCGTCGCCGGAAGAAACGACCTAGTAAAGTGTTGGATAAAGTGAAACAATGACATTTCTAACAGGAATAAGAATGTAAGCACAATTTTACAAGATCAAGTAGGGGAAGTTAAAATCCCCACACCAAATATTGTGCCCGGGGAATGCAAAATGTAATTTGGGCTAAGTATCCGAAGGAAGTGTTTATGTCAAATAAAGAACTGGAGATTGCTGTAACATCACCAATTGCTGGGTTGTGAAGCAAGTGAGAAACTAAAAGCTAGTGTTAGGGGTGTTAAAGTTAGCAGCTCAGGACAGAAAATTAGTGTAATGAAGGACAAGCGTAGAATTGACCACAGTGGAGTGTCTGGGCGACAAGGGTTCAAAACAGCCCGAAGGAAACTAAAACTCTCTAAACTGCTAATGAGGCCAGGAAGAAGGCAGCAGAGGGTCCAACATATGGTGCTGGGGAGTTTTAAGTCAACTAGATTCAGGTACTGGACTATTGTTCATCTCTAAAATTTCAATCTCTTTTTCCTCAAAATTTATTTTCCAGCACTTTTCAAGATTCAAAATGCTCCTCGTGCCACAGTTTTCAATCAATCTACTTGAAACTTTTAGGATAGTTTCAGATACAACATAAAAACAAACTGATATGCAAATTTTAAAATACATGCAATAGTTCAGTGGCAATCTAGTTTTTCTCATCATGAACATAAAAAAATATATTTAAAAATTTAAGCCTATGTGAAATAATTTGTTCCTTTTAGTGTAATTAAAACTTGTCAAAACCCACACATCACTTCTTTTATATTGGTCTTTTAAAACCAAGATTAAATTTTACGCCAGATCTGTTGAGCCGTTTGGCATGAGGAGCATTTTATACATACATCGAAAATTGTTAAAAATATTGATAAATTTATGAATAACTCAAAAACTGTTATTGATGGAAACTTGAAACTTTGTATGTTGTATCATGCTGATACTGATATTAAATGATCGAAATTCTAAGGTGATAGGATGAAAACTGTAGATTTTAGGATTTTCACAGATGCATTGCCTTAATATACACTGACAGACAGAGCAAATGCAACACCAAGAAGGAGTGGTTCGAAAGGGATGAAAGTTGGAGAAAAAACAGAGACGGCACGGACGAATAATTGATGTTTATTTCAAACCGATATGCAGGTTACACAATGCGCACGGCATCGACTCAGTAGGATGTAGGACCACCGCGAGCGGCGATGCACACAGAAACACGTCGAGGTACAGAGTCAATAAGAGTGCGGATGGTGTCCTGAGGGATGGTTCTCCATTCTCTGTCAACCATTTGCCACAGTTGGTCGTCCGTACGAGGCTGGGGCAGAGTTTGCAAACGGCGTCCAATGAGATCCCACACGTGTTCGATTGGTGAGAGATCCGGAGAGTACGCTGGCCACGGAAGCATCTGTACACCTCGTAGAGCCTGTTGGGAGATGCGAGCAGTGTGTGGGCGGGCATTATCCTGGTGAAACAGAGCATTGGGCAGCCCTTGAAGGTACGGGAGTGCCACCGGCCGCAGCACATGCTGCATGTAGCGGTGGGCATTTAACGTGCCTTGAATACGCACTAGAGGTGACGTGGAATCATACGCAATAGCGCCCCAAACCATGATGCCGCGTTGTCTAGCGGTAGGGCGCTCCACAGTTACTGCCGGATTTGACCTTTCTCCACGCCGACGCCACACTCGTCTGCGGTGACTATCACTGACAGAACAGAAGCGTGACTCATCGGAGAACACGACGTTCCGCCATTCCCTCATCCAAGTCGCTCTAGCCCGTCTATGCTGTGGAGTCAATGGTAGTCTTGTGAGCAGACGCCGGGAGTGCAGGCCTCCTTCAACCAATCGACGGGAAATTGTTCTGGTCGATATTGGAACAGCCAGGGTGTCTTGCACATGCTGAAGAATGGCGGTTGACGTGGCGTGCGGGGCTGCCACCGCTTGGCGGCGGATGCGCCGATCCTCGCGTGCTGACGTCACTCGGGCTGCGCCTGGACCCCTCGCACGTGCCACATGTCCCTGCGCCAACCATCTTCGCCACAGGCGCTGCACCGTGGACACATCCCTATGGGTATCGGCTGCGATTTGACGAAGCGACCAACCTGCCCTTCTCAGCCCGATCACCATACCTCTCGTAAAGTCGTCTGTCTGCTGGAAATGCCTCCGTTCACGGCGGCCTGGCATTCTTAGCTATACACGTGTCCTGTGGCACACGACAACACGTTCTACAATGACTGTCGGCTGAGAAATCACGGTACGAATTGGGCCATTCGCCAACGCCGTGTCCCATTTATCGTTCGCTACGTGCGCAGCACAGTGGCGCATTTCACATCATGAGCATACCTCAGTGACGTCAGTCTACCCTACAATTGGCATAAAGTTCTGACCACTCCTTCCTGGTGTTGCATTTGCTCTGTCAGTCAGTGTATATCTACGGGAGATTAAACAATACTTTCAGGACTTTAAAATACCCGAAGACAAGAAATTACGTGTCGTGGAGAAGTATCTTGAAGGACAGGCAAAAATATTGCCCCCATTTTCCCGAGCTAAGCCCAGCCAGCGAGCGAGATCCCGAGGTGGACCGTTCGATCGTTGGCTATCACTTTCTAGAGGCATTTAAGGGAAGTTAAGGGTTGATGACCAAGCAGGATGAAAAGAAATGTTAAAACAACACTCTGACATTTATTCACATAAGCAAATAATAAATGAAAATATTCTTGATGATATTCTTTTTTACATTGAACTTCCATAATATTTTATTTCTTCCTCGATTTTGAGTGACACGTGTTCTTAATCTCCAGCCTTACTGTGCTGTAATGAAAACCAAAGAAAAATTCCAAATCTAAATATTTGATTGAAAGAATTAAAAAAAATTAACATAGAGGTTCATAAAATAATTAAACAACTATCTTGCTAACGAGGGTTTTACAATAAATGTGTTCAAAGCTTTACCAATTCAGAGTAGTCTCAACACGTGGTTTTAAGATGAACTCAACTAAATTTATCATTTACAGTATTTAATATTAGTCAATGACACCAACATGAACTTCAGTAGAAAATGAAAATTGATTTCAAAATTCTCAAAATTAATTAATTATTATTCTGATTATTATTATTATTATTAATCTCTCATCATTTAATTAACCTATGCTTCACTGTCACACGATCATGTTCTCATTAATTTTTCACTGCATCATTTACCTAACGATCGTCATTAGCATTCCAGAATAATTATTTTCTAATTAATTATTACGACTTATTTTCACCATAACTCAAAGTGATCACGCGGCTAACGAACTTCTACTTCTGATCTTTGTATTGCATTTCCATTCAAATTAATCTTAAAATCTTTCAAAGCTCAACTATAAATGTGTCAGAAATTTACGTTATCCACGTGTGAGCTAGTTAAATACATTTTATTTACAAATCGAGTGCCTTCGTAAGATAACGAGATGATCTTTCCATTTAAATCTCGCTAATGAAAAAAATAAACCCTTTTCTAGTCTTCCTCGACTTAAGTTGATCAAATTTTCCCTTAAGGGCATGAAAATTACTTCTTAAGGCAGCACACAACGATGAATGTAATCTGCGTCGCAGCAAGTGCACGACCAGATCAAATTAAATTGGACCAACATGATACAAGAGAAATATGCGTATTTACATATACACACACACATTCACACTAGGAAACACGTATTTTATGTACATTATTTATATCGAATCCTGTTTTGGCAAGTTTATTCATGATTTTTACGAGTGGTCAGGTCACGTAATATCTAGCAGAAATAATCTGTGTACTGAAATTATTCTTCATTAATGGTGACTAGTGATCGAAGTCAATGGTATCACTTGGTAGAAACACATTTCACATATCGATGTGAGTTCATCTAACTCTTGAAATTATAATGGAAGATTCTAGTAAAATCCATAAGCACTACCATCGCTTGGGCTACAGGTTGAAACTTTCGCGAGCGTGAGCCTTAATCGTATTATATTTATTCCCTACCTGTGAAATACACTCGCAACACGTACTCCAATATTTATAGTCTGTCTTGCGCTCCCAGTACACAAGAATAAGTCAAATATCATCATTAAATCATCAATCGCTCAATTATACAACAAATATCCCTCAGGATTGGTCATATTCCAGACCCTTCATGAACAGAGCACATTCAATCTCACATATAAGGACTCTACTGTAAATTTATGGCTCACGAGAGTTTAATTCTGTTTTACCCGATCTTTAGTCAATATTATTATTATTTAAGTGATTATTACATCGACTGATCCTCGTGGAATATAATAAAATTAGATGACTTCATCATAAATACAGCAAGTGATCTTGAAATACACTAGGTTCGACCCTATTCACTCAAAATGTACACGTAAATTTCAGTCCAATGACTTTCAACATTACAAGGGAAGTAGATTTATCGTGTGGTCAGTGATTTTTAAATATTAAGCTCCTAAGCATGGAAAATCATTCAAAGACAACCTACATGTCTACTCTAACAGATTCAAAATTTCATTCACACGTACCTAGTCTACCACGACACCTTAAGAAGTGGAAAAATGAAATGTTTCTAACTACAACAAACTAATAGATCTACGACTTAAAGAAGAAAGACCTCTAGTTGTACAAAGGGTGAGACAGATAAATTAAATTAAAAGGTACTCAAGTTTTAGATGGAGTTCGGTCCCCGTCGACAGTCAATTATTCCAGCATTTCCTCCGGTCAGTCTCCTTCAGTTACCAGATACGCCTCACATTTTACAGCTCCATGGAGGCTTTGTAGCAGGTGTCCCTCGATGAAGTTGTGTTATAGATGGTTGTGGAATTGTCCATCTTGAGGTGTTCAGCTTCTAAGACGACTTCTGTTGAATTCCGGTCACAAGCTGTAACTGAGATGACAATATTAAGTATTTGCACAAGCACACGTCGAACGTTAATAACTCGTCTACACAGTCACACTTAACTTAGTTATTAATGCGTGTTTTACTCCATAGGAATTCGCTAATTATCTCGCTAAATTCTGGTAGAACGGGCGTCGACTGAACTGGAAATCATTTCTCCACGTGATCGGATAACGTAGCGTCGCACATCCAAGAGTTCAGAATAGCAGCACAGCGAAGAATATTCAGGGTGAGAGAGCAATACAGCGAAGGATATTCAGAGAGCAATTTACTCGTAACAAGGCCTTTTTATCTTATCGAGCTGGGAGGTGTGATCTTCAACGAGAACGATAATTGGCGGATGGGTCTCATTTAATTGGCACAGACTATTCCAGATTCAGAATGTGAGTTGCGGGCGTGCGGCGGTAGTCACGTGATTTGCCTCGACCTTGGCACGCTCCGGGCCATGTATCACCCCTCTGAATGATGAAAAAACTCGTTCTTAGCTCGCCACTACTTCCCCAATGACACATTGCAGTTCCAAGCAGACAATGAAACTTTTAATTTCCACTTGTTGAAAATATGCACAATATCGCCAATTTTAACGGCGACAATATGGTATTATGGGTTCGTAGACTCATTTAAAACCTTTGAAGATTTTGAGAAAGCCTTCCTCGAAAGATACTGGTCATTGTCAGTACAACAAGTGCTCAGAATGGACTTGTATACACGTAAATATATGTCCACGCAACCCACACGATATGTGGATTTCTTCTTAGGGCAATTAGTGAAGCTCCGTCAACTAGAGTCACCTGTATCTGACGCGGAGATAGTTCAAACGATAATTAAACAGTTTCCGCCAGATGTACAACGCATGCTAATTACGGCCAGGGTAGAAGATCCGGCCCAGGTTGAGGCAATCCTGAGTGAATTAGATGCCACAACAACTAACAATATTCCACCGAGAACGAGTAGACAGCCGCAAGAACACAGGGCTTACCTAGTAAATGCCACGAATGAAAATACCCGGGGCAATGCGCAGGGAAACAATTCAAATTCAGGTGCCGTACCGTGCCGAGATATGAACCCGAGACGCCAGAATGAAGAGGTCGGGAATACATGCTACCGGCGACCAAGCTACCTAGATAGGCGACCGTACCAGAGAAGATATCCGTCCAGAGATAGGAGACGATGGGATGACAGAGGAAGAAACAGACCATACTATCGTGACCGAGGAAGAAGATGAGACGATAGAAGGGATTACAGACCAGACAGGAACTCAGACCAGCGACATCAAGAGGGCCGGCGATATATTGCCGAATTAAGCAATAAACATCAGCGAGACGCTTGGAGACAAGCTATAGAAACCCAGGATATGAACCCAGATATCACGGGAGCCGAAAGTTTCGAACTGCAGCAGGCCAGAAGAAGAGAAAACCAGGACAGCAGGCCGCTAAACCCAAACGCACCAACCTACAAGGAGACTGGTGCTAAGAAAAAACTTCAATTTCCAATTAACAGCTCCATCGGACAGTGATACAACCACACAGCCAGACACCGAAAATGAAGAATGGGAAGTAGTCCAAGTAGATGCCTGGATAGCACAGCCTGACGTCTTATTAACTGATGCAGTAAAGCAGGAGAGCCCTCAGATTCTACCTCTACCTGTTATAAAAATCAAAATTAATGGAACAAATGTATTAGGACTTTTAGACACAGGCGCTAGTATTAGCATCATCTCTAGAACTTTGTTTAACGACCTAAAAGAGAAAATGAACTTACCTGAGATTCCGGTCTCAACTGTAAAGATAAAAGGGATCGTGCCAGACAAGGTTACTGCTTGTAAATCGCAGACATACCTGGAGATGAAAATAGGAAACTCAACCTACAGTCATACGTTTATTATCACGGCCAGAGTCAATTATAATATAATTCTCGGAGCCGATTTTCTCAGGGAAACACATGCCGTCATTGACCTTGCAGGGAACGTTGTAAAATTCCGAAGAAACGAAGGTCATGATAGGGTTGAAATAAATCCCGAAGCTGGTGAGGAGGATGAAGCGAATGACAGTACCGACGAAGAGTGCAACGATACTTTGGGAACCGATTATGCTGAGGAAGAAATAAATATATTGAACCACGAAGAAATTTTCAAAGAATATTTATGGCAGGTACGACAGAGGACATAGAAAAGTTAATTAACGATAAAATTTCCGAATTTAATGGAACGAAAGAACTGAGAGACAGATTAAGAGCCTTTTTCATTGAACATCAGGCCGTGTTTGACTCTAAAGTGGGCCTAATACCAAATTTCACGTACACTTTCAAAGTTTTGGACTGGGAACCATATAAACGAAAGCCGTATCCAGTGCCAGAAAAATACCACGAGGAAGTAAAACAAATAATCATAGAAATGGAGGAAAACGGCATAATTTCGAAGCGACCCACTCCATACGTAAACAGCCTCGTCATCGTGAAGAAACCTGATAATTCCCTGAGATTGTGTTTGGACGCGCGTCCATTAAACTCCAAATTCATCCCGGAAAACGACCAGGCCATGCCTATTAAGGACGCGATACGCCGATTCAAAGATATGGAAGTTTTTACAGGTGTAGACCTGACCAGTTCATTTCACCAAATCCTTCTGCATGACAAATGAAAATTATTAACAGGGTTCATGTTCGATCAACAGACCTATGTCTTCGAACGGTTCCCTTTCGGAACCCGGAACTCAAGTAGCGCTTTGATACGAGCGCTTGATAGGAATCCAAACGACGAAGTCAAAGCAGTTACCACCTTATACGTGGATGACATGATCGTAGCGACTAAAACCTTTGATGAAAACCTCCAAAATTTAGGCAAACTATTCAAGAACCTCATGGAAACCGGCTTCAAATTGAACATCAAAAAGTCACACTTCTGTCAGCCGGAAATCCTATTCCTAGGACATGTAATAGACGGCAAAGGAATCCGGCCAAACCCGGTAAAGCTCGAAGGAATAAGCAAATTTCCTAGGCCTACCAAGGTGAAACACATACGCCAATTCCTTGGTATGTGTAAATTTTTCATGGAACATTGCCAAAATTTTACAGAAGTAGTTGCGCCACTGCAAGACCTGCTGCGTAAAAACAATAGATGGAAATGGACGCAGGAAGCGGAGACAGTGTTCAGGAATACCAAAGAATTGTTAGCCAGGAGTATAAAATTAGCATATCCTGACTTTAACAAACCATTCATCCTCCAGACGGACGCATCTAAAATAGGCATAGGTGCAGTTCTATTTCAAGAACAGGACGATTAACGTAAGACCAAGGATTATTTAGGCTTTTATAGTAGAAAATTGAGGTCGCACGAACGAAATTATACAACTACAGAACTAGAAATGCTAGCCATAGTCCAAGCCTTACAGCACTGGCGAAAAATTATTTACGGATTTCCAATCATCATAAGAACCGACCACAAAGCTTTAACGTTCATGTTAAAGTCAGCTGTTTCATCTGACCGAATTACAAGGTGGTCATTGTAGGTACAACAATTTAATTTCACTATTGAACACTGTGCAGGCAAGGCGAATATCCTAGCCGATGCCTTAAGTAGAAACCCGAATAAACAGGAAGAACAGGTAAATTATGTCGACTTGACACAGGAAGACAGAGATGTACTGCTACGACTGAAACAATTGCCCGTATTCCAACAGGCTGACCCAACCTTACAGCCGATTATTCAGTATTTCCAGGGAGCAATTCAGTAGGGTGACCCTCGTTATAACGAAATTCAGATGGTAGCGGAAGAATACAGATTTTTAAATAATCAACTGTTAAAATATGCAGATAAGGTCCATACGAGATTGAAGATCGTAATTCCTAAAGAATTACAGAATGAGTTAATTTGGCATGTACACTGTGTTATTGGACACGGAGGTTTCGACAAGACCGTCGCCACAATCCAAGAAACATGTATATGGAAAGACCTGAGAAAGACCGTCAGGGACGCAATAATTACGTGCGACACTTGCCAGCGTGTGAAGGCGAACTCATACCTCGTCAAGCATAAACCAATTCCAATTCTACAGTCAAAACCCCGTGAGCTATTCGCGATGGACATTTATGGAAAAATCCCGAAATCACGGAGAGGTAATCAATTCATATTGGTTACTATGGATGTATTTTCAAAATTCACGAACCTTTCTCCAATGCAAAAGGCTAATACTAGGTCAATCTTAAGATGCCTTAATAGGGAAATAAATCCGGCTATGGGAAAACCAGAGAAATTATTAACAGATCACGGAACGCAGTTTACCTCCGCACAGTTCAAAACGGGTCTACAGCTGCTAGGAATACAACATGTTCTAAGTTCCACACGTCACCCAGA
Organism: Anabrus simplex; assembly: GCF_040414725.1. NCBI lineage: Eukaryota > Metazoa > Arthropoda > Insecta > Orthoptera > Tettigoniidae > Anabrus > Anabrus simplex. The sequence continues at coordinate 807,411,699 of NC_090266.1, forward strand.
GTCAAACCCGGCAGAGAGGGTAATGAAAGTTATCGCAAAATTCAGCAGAATTTATATCCCAGAGCAGCACTGGCGATGGGTAGATATTCTCCCATTAATCACTGATTGCATAAATAATACTGTCCATGAAGCAACCGCGAAAATTCCAGCCGTAGTTCACGGTAATTTACAACCAGCTAGACCTTGGCATCCAGTCGTTAATTGTCCGCCTGAACCTATACTGTCCCCTGAATTATGTACACAGCAGGTACGGGAACATTTGAGAGAGCAGGCCGACCGCAGATTAAGGTTTCTAGGAAAAAAATTCCACAGGCCACTAAGGGTAGGCGAAGCTGTATTGATCCGCAGACCAGGCATCTCCGATCCTGAAAGGAAGTACTAAGCAAAATTTTCGCCATTGTACATCGGTCCTTATCGTATTGTTCAAGACATGCAGAACAATGCATACAAAATTATAAGTCTAGATGAAGGGAACGAGATGATAATGAACGCATCGAACCTTAAATTGTACAGATCGACACCAAGCGCAGCTCAAGTAAATCTCTTGGAAAAACAAAAGAACTCAACTGCAGGAGAAGACCCAGGTTCCGGCACGGAAGAAGAAGATGAAGACGACGACCCGTGTACTGAAATAGAAGAAGAAGATGACCAGGAAACCCCATCTACGCACGCAGAACACGACACTTGCCCCGAGATTGAAACAGATCAACGAACGGAAGAAAGTTGCCCGGAATGCGAGCTAACATCAGCCGAGATACTGGAAATCATGAAACAAATAGCAGATGACCTCATAAAAGAAAACAGGAAATTAAGGAAGAAATCAGACAAAGGCTCAGGCAACAACAAAAGTATCGTTTGTAGTCAGAGATATACATTCGCTTATGGATGCAAAAATAATCTGAACCATTGGTTGAATTGAGAGAAATCTTCAACTGTCGTGCAAGATTTCTACCATGTAAGGGGGCTTTGCACCCATAATCGAATGGGCATCATAGATGCATAAATTAAATGATTGATATTCGCATATGTGAACACTACAGAAGGCAAGGAAAAGCTTGCAATTTTACAAAGCGCCACCCAGGAGCCGTACTGGCTGGAAATTTATCCGTAGATTACCCTTTAAGTCACGCACAGGAAGTAGCTGGCTAAGTGATCCCTCACATAAAAGTTTATGATACCGCCGAAAGTGCAGACCTTCTACTGTATTTCTCACGGGAATCGGCACATTGGAATGTGCCCAACCCTAGTGTGTGACGGAGAAAGGAATAATACCTGTCACCCCTTGATAGAAAAGTGGTTGTACCCAAGCCGCGAGGCGCGGTAAGATCTCAACCAATCGGAAAATTACAAAATTTGCCGCCTAAACCTAGCGGGAATTAGTATTCAGTATTTCGCGATTTGGTGTCGGAAGTAGCATTGAAATACTGTGTCCTGATCTACAAATAATATTTGGGGAATTATTCACGCAAATGCGTGGTTAATTATCTCTCAAATATTAAGTTTCAACTTTGTGTGGAAGAGTGGTTTCGTCCAGTAAGCAAACTGTCGTGGCGGGAAAACGCCATACGCCAACAGTAAATAGGTCGGGTGACGCATTTCATTTTTTAAATAACCTACGATCATTTATGACAGCGCAGTTCAACACGTCAATCGGACCAAAAGTTGGAATATTTAGAATACATCTCCTGAACATTTGACCTACGGACAAGTATTAAACGATCCAAGGTGCCGTAGTAATCCGCCACATCCCTTCCAGTGGAACTATTTTTGAGGTGGGGGGTGCGAGTGTTTACAGAACCGATAGCAGCAGGGTGATGAGTGTTCAGTTTCACTTGAAATTTCAGTGTATAGAGGTGACTCTTGAGAAGGCGCTAAGAGACGGCTTTGTCATTCCAGTGAGTAAAGTCTTTAGTTAAGTGAATAAAGACTTTAGTCAGAAAATGAACATTTAGGCAGACCTTTTATTCAACATCGGAGTACAGGGAGATAATCAGACAATCATTTCAGTTAAAATGACAATGATAGTTATTTTTTAACACTTTCATAAAAGAACTCACAACGTGATGTGACCGGCGGAAAGCGGAGACGAACAATGGAAATTTTAATAACATGTAGCTGTAGAACATTCCCTTTAGTCACATGTAACTTGTACGCTAATACTCTAGTGGAGAGGTTATAGCTTTGGAGGACGGTATTTTTTATAAGATTTCTCCATATTTCACTGGGAACGTTGCATTTAATTTCCACAGTCTCATAGAACTGCCATTTCAATTGAGACCTTGGGAGCAAAATAGTAGTTGAGCTAATTACGCGAGAGTGACCTTGTTTACTAGTGGAATGCAACGGTACAAGGACTGGGGTCCAGTGTCATTGTCAGAGTAGGGTGAACGACCAGTAAATCCCTTATACGAACAAACTTTGAAGACCGAGCTGAGCAGAGACAGCGGAGGAGACTAGGCCAGGTAATTTGTTCCAGACATTCAACGTCCACACGTCAGGTGCCACACGCTGTGTAATTTGTATTTCTTCACATGAGTGTTTAAAATGCGTGTGTTGGTATAAAAATTTATCGTGTGCAACGCAAGTATGAAAATGTATCCAGTTCGTGTGCATAAAGTGTTGGATATCCTCATCAAGATGGAGAAGGAGCACTAAATCCATATAACGGGGGCTGGCGGATGACCCAACCTGCCTCCCAGCACAAAAAGGTAAAGCAATGAGCATTATTTAAAAATGTAAAATAATTGAGGACTATGAACAATCAGTGATCAAATGTAGGTTAGCAATTTAGGTAGGCTTGTAAATAATGGAATTTCACGTATCGGATGATATAATTAGATTTTGATATCATTTGCAGTTAGAGTTAGAAGTGAGGCTAGGACAGTTATATCTGACGATTCAGGATATAAATGCCATGGTGTCACAGTAATATAATAATAATAATAATAATAATAATAATAATAATAATAATAATAATAATAGCAATAATAATAATATAATAAATATGATAGTCAGATAATTTTTGTATTTTTCTCAGGAGTTTTTATCATATATTTTTTGAATCATTTTCTAACGTGAGCTATTGTTTTGACATATGGGAATCCTAATATTTATTATATAATTCATGTCTAGTGCAATTGCAGATTTTAACGTAATAATAATAATAATAATAATAATAATAATAATAATAATAATAATAATAATAATAATAATAATAATAATAATAAGGAGTGTTATTTGATGACATTTGATTTTATGGATGCTGTCGTGTTATTTTGATGTTTAATTAGCTGTAATTATTGCGCGTCCAATTCAGTATTTCATGTTTGCGTGATCACATTTTTAGAGAACCGTTTGCGGTAGGTCTCATACCTTTTATTTCTGTGATGTAACGTTTAAAACGAAACTTTGTTTTCTTTACGAGTACATTGGATTCATATTTTTGATAGCTGTGTATTTGGCAGACAATCTTGTTATTACAGGCGATAAATAAAGACAGGGAAACCATTGACAGTCAGCTCCGATAATTCATGGCATGTGGGAGTGAAATAAGATCAAGAAAACGAATAAAGAGATAGTAATGTACCTAATGACGATATTTGTGAAATGAAAAGTGTGAGATTTGAAGACCATGTCGTATAATAGTGTCGTAATAACGAATATGTGAACGACACAGTGTGTTATTGAAGTTATTTCGCCCGCGTGATATGAGCGAGGCTATGTAGACAAGCGCTACGATAAGAATAATGTGATGAATAAATAGAATTGAGAGGTAAACAATTCAACTGACAGAGTTAAAATTTCGACGACATGTGTGATAGTTGTAGGTAGAAGGCCTGTGTATTTCAAATATCTTTCCAGGGACAACATGGTGCTCGGAAACAGGCAAATTGGAGTCCGAGTCGAGTCATGAACAGAGCGACCGAACAATGGGTAGTTTTGAGAGTCATGGTGATCATTGATGACATAATATTCAGAGTTATTATCCGTAAAAGGTTGAGTGATGTCATGCCCAGTTACGTCTGATATTAAGAGGTTGCCGTCAAATTCACTTAGTTGTTACTTGAATCAATTTGGGAGTTATTTCCACATCTCGATTTTGCGTGTTGTATTTAAATTTGATAGGCAGTGATCACGTGTATTTTGAGATTTTTTGTTATGTTTTTCTTTTCCTTGGTGGATATTTTGTCACCGTATTGTTTTGTGTATAGAGTCTGATGGTACGTGAATATTGTGGTGGTTAAATGATGTAAATAGGTAGGGTAGTCAGGTTATTTTGAATTTATTTGTTTCTTCTGGAGCAGTTGTTTCTCCATTTGTCATGTTTATATTGTACAAAATATTTCATGTGTTAGGTTAATAGATCACCGATCGTTCATAGTCAAAAATCAATGTAGTAGGTATGCTAAAGCAGTAAGACAATTGTAACTACCAAGCTTTTGAACTCCACTACAAATTTAGGTAGGTAAATGAATCGAACTTTAATGATAAGTTCTGTCGTGAGTGCCGCAAATTAATTAATTAAACAAGATGGAATCTGCCTCCATCATAGTTGAGATCAGACAGTTTATTCATTCTCAATGGAAATACAGGCAGCGGCAGACTAGATAAAAAACTAATTTGTAAAAGGGTCGAACTCATTTAATAAGATAAATTGTAGGCACTTAGCCTAATTTATTTTATTTTTATTTAAGTGTCCAGACTGTCACAGTTAATAAGGTGTAAATCAACTAAATAAGTGATTGTTAGTATTCAGTGTTTGGTGTGATAATTTTCTTGGTTCAGCCACGAGTTATTAAATGTGTGGCAAAGTTATATAAACGGTAAGGGATACCGTGTTCATGGAATTTTCTTTATTTACACATGGTTACTGTACACCAATATTACCTGATAGTTAGGTGGTTGCCAATTTGATATGAACTTGGATTTAACAAACTTAGGAATCCCATAAATTAAAAGGTCAGTGTGATTAATTAGTTAATCAATTATTAATTTATACAAATTCAGTTGACTGAAAGGACGATTCAAGTTGTTTTAAGAGGTGTTATTCAAATGAGGCTGTATATTTGTTAGACCAGCAGTCTGTTGTGGTCGTGTCATGTACATGAGAGACATTAGTTCAATGGTGATCATCATTATTAAATTTTATCGACCGGGCGAGTTGGCCGTGCGCGTAGAGGCGCGCGGCTGTGAGCTTGCATCCGGGAGATAGTAGGTTCGAATCCCACTATCGGCAGCCCTGAAGATGGTTTTCCGTGGTTTCCCATTTTCACACCAGGCAAATGCTGGGGCTGTACCTTAATTAAGGCCACGGCCGCTTCCTTCCAACTCCTAGGCCTTCCCTATCCCATCGTCGCCATAAGACCTATCTGTGTCGGTGCGACGTAAAGCCCCTAGCAAAAAAAAAAAAAAATTTTATCGACCTTCAGTCGAAATCATTGAGGCGGATGATCAATTGCTGTAAAGAAGGTTTTTAAATGATTTTAATTTCAATAATTCTATTTTATTTTATTTTATTTCACTCCATTTAAATTTCATTTTACAATTCGCCAATTTGTTAATAAACCATTTTTTATAATTTACATTTAATTCAGTCTATGGGTACCGTCATTTAGTAGTTAGTTGACCCTCCGTCTTTCATTTCCTCACCCCCGATGTTGTGTGGCCTGTCAACCCCGAGGAGAGCTGAAGAACGTTACCATCCCTGAGAAGAGAAGAGTCTAGGCGAGCGGTATATATTATTTTGATGTTATTTTTTACAGGAGCAGTTGGTGCATTTAACAAGCAAGGAGAATACCGCATCGGATGCCTTAAAAGGACACAGTATATTATTTATGAAATTAAATGTTGATTTTTTTAATACTATGCATGTTATGCTTTGCAAAAATTGTTCCTGTTCTTACCTGAGTGAGATCTGTGTGTTTAGTTTCCTTCAGTATCATCATCATCAACTACAGTAAAGAAGGGCGGAAGTACAATCACACAATGTCCACAGTTTACAATCTTCAGATTAGGTCCATCCCAGTCGACTTTCGCCCAGGTGCTTGGAATGTCGTCGACAGCGTCTGTATCAAGCTACATCGATTGACATCCTACTGTGGAGGAGTAGCATGTCCCAAACGTATCTACGAAGAGAGCAGCGTACATTGAGAAAAAGTCTGGCGGTAAAATCTGTATAAGATGATTTGTCATTCGATATAAGGTTTTTATGTTTATAGAACATCTTAGTAGACTCATTTACTTGAGAGAGTTGAATAATATGTTGCGTTTTAGTTTCACTCCTAGGAAAACAAGTTGCATATTAACAGTTTTGTTTGTTATCAAGACGACTGGCCGTCTGTAACAGCGCAGTTTTTTCTTCTTTCTGCACCGGGCGAGTTAGCCATGTGGTTAGGTGCGCGCGTAATTGAGCTTGCACCCGGGAGATAGTGGGTTAGAATTCCACTGTTGGCAGCCCTGAAGATGGTTTTCCGCCGTTTCCCATTTTCATATCAGGTAAATGCTGGGGCTGTACCTTAATTAAGGCCACGGCTACTTCCTTCCAACTACAGGCCTTTCATATCCCATCGTCGCCATAAATCCTATCTGCGTCGTTGCGACGTTAACCCACTAGTAAAATATCTTCTTTCTGCTCCATGGTGTTCGACATAGAAGCACACAGCAACAATAATAATAATAATTATTATTATACTGTAGACCATTCCTTATTTATGGTCTTGTAACGATATTCGACAGTGGGTAGTGACATCAGTCAAATGAATAAAAAGACAATAAGCTGTAGTGTCAGCAGGAATATTTTCAAATTTTCCTAATTCTGAACGAATATCGACAAGAGATTCTTTTGCAGATTCTTCATTATAAGAGCAATGTATAACTACAATCGGTGCATTATTTTTAAATTCTTCAGGAGAAAATAGCGGTCGATTTTCTTTCTGGTTATACGATTATTGGAATTCACAAAACATATTATAGAGCGAACCAAATTTTTTCTCGTATTTAATGTCTATGTGTGCGTAAGGATGTGTAATTCCGATGAGGGAGAGTCTATTACTTCTTAAGTTGCAGCGATCACACCGAGAGCTATAGTTTTCATGATGGAATTCTCGATGAGTTTGAAATCCGCAAATAATGTTCCGAGGCTTTTCCATAAAACGAGTTGTTTTTACAGCACGACTATGCTTGTTTACAGAGGGTAACACAGAACTATTCATGCAGCTCCTAACTTCGAAAACGTGTCGGTAATGGTGTATCATTTTCCACAATCTCGAGCAGTTGAAGTTTTACTTGATCAGATAATGTTACATGTTGAATTCTCTACAACATATGACTAAGGGTAGTTTTCGAGTCTTCCAGAGTTTCTGTTGCTTTAAGTGTATTGTAATTACTTCAATCACAGATAAAAGTTGGCTGTCGCTTTGTGTTGAGTATGGTACGCGTGTAGTCTTCAGCGAAGCCAAGAATATGTTTTAAAAATAGCATACCTGTAAAGTTCAATCGTCATTAATCATCCTGTTACTCGTATAATTTGGACACCATCCTTCCAACCGTAAGATATTACTGTCCTCAGCACTAAATGGTGGGTAGAGTATCATTGCACTTGTAAGACCAACATACTACGATTTATCTACTTCTACACTATATCAACGCACTTCAGAAATCAGAAAGGCTAGACCATGTTTGTTTAGCTGAGATGTGCTTGGACTACTCACATCCGCTTTATCTTGCTGATTGATAATGAAGTGAATTTCATCATTGTTATTGAGTCCAAACGTAAAATGTTTATAAGAATTGAGCTCACTTCGTACTATACTTTTTCGAGTTTCTATCGTGCCTGTAATGTCTAGCATATCTTCCTTATTGCTCTAGTAGATAATAGCCTAGGTCTTGATAAATTGGTCTACGCACATCTGTTAACTCCGTGACTCTTCGCAAAATTGTTGTATGGCCCCTAGATATACACTGTGTTTTATAGATTTATTTCATACTGGTTCAAGATAATGTTTGTAAGCTACGTACGTAGGACGATCTAAACTGATGAGTTGATTATGTTTATTGATAAGTTTAAGGATCATGTCATTAATCTGTGTATCTGTGTTACAGTTACAAGATGATAAAGCACTGCTGATGTTTTTCACGAAAGCTATAAACACTTTCTTCGGCAATGATAAAATCGTGTAGGATATAAGAAGTTTTTTGTTTATTACACAGATCAGTAATAATATTACATCTGACGCTCACATGATAGTAATTGACGTGTGTTATAGGTTGAGCAGATTCATGACATACTTTCGGAGTTAGTTCTGTTGATGAAAATCCGGGCAATGGTCCAATCGAATCTGGTTGTCCAGTCTAACTCAAGCAAATAACGGAAGCGGACGTGCTGAGTGGAGAGTGTCGAGTAATGGTTGGAGTGGAACAGTACCGGGACGCGATAGGAAAATGGCAATGGCGAATGAAGAATAAAACAACTGAAAGAATGGAGTGTAAAGGAGATCTGAGAAAGATGGGAGAGATGGTTCTGGTGGCAGCTGTAGTAACTGCGCTGCTAGTTATTGGGACGTGCAACTACAGTAAACTCCGGCACGAATTCTATTGGCAATATGAGTTGGGACGATATTGAAATTGCTAAAGAGGCGGTGAAATAGGTGGTGAAGGAAGTCCGTGTAGTAGAACAGATAAGGGAGTTGATCAAGGACCAGACCAAAAAATTTGAAGATATGAAGAGATGGATAGAGGGGAAATGAAATGGCGTAGAACTTTTAGTGCCGGGAGTGCCCGAGTTCATATTCGGCTCGCCAGATGCAGGTCTTTCCATTTGACTCCCGTAGGCGGCCTGCTCCTCATGATGACGATGAAATGATGATGAAGACAACACATACACCCAGCCCCTGTGCCAGTGAAATCAACCAATGATGGTTAAAATTCCCGACCCTGCTGGGAATCGAACGCGTGACCCTGTGACTAAAGGCCATCGCGCTAACCATTTAGCCATGGAGCCGTGCGGATAAAGGAGAAAACACGGGATAAATTGCCAAGACCGGAAGTAATGAGGAAGAAATTGTGAAATTGAAAGAGAAAGTCAAGAATTTGGAATAGAAGGTGGCGAAATTTAAGAAGAGGCAAACAGCTGTAGGGAGCGTATGAAGACATCCATATTTATATATGGAGTGAAGGAAGATGTGAAGGAATCCAAAGTAGACCTCATATATATGGTGGTTGAAGTTATACAGAACAAGATGACGATAAACTTTAATGAAGTGGATATAGACGATGCTGAAAGGGTGCGAAAGGTGAGAGGGAATAGGCCAATCAAAGTGAAGTTGCTACCTACCTAGATGGCGGAAATTGTCGTGAGGGACGCGGTTAATCTACAAGGCGAAATAATATGTGTGAAAAAGACATGGGGAGTGGCGGTAGTAAGTACATGAACACTTTAAGGAGGCATCTAACGAGAGCAAGACACCAAGGATTAAGGGCGCATATCAGGGACCAACAGCGGGTGGTATCCAAAGGCAGATGTGTGAGATGGTGGCCGGTGGCGAAGCTGCAGCATACTGATGAGAATCTAAAGCAAGACGATATTATGGAACCAAGGCAAGACGACAGGCAGGTTGCTGAGCAAGCGGAACAGGGCAGCCAGGTAAGAGAGGAAGACACGCCAGGGGTCAGTGCACAGTGCAGTGCAGTTTCAGAAGTGAGGTGTCAGCACGTGTTGATAGGGAGAGAATCTCGAGAATCGGAAAGTTGAACTGTAAGTGGACAAGCGCAAGATAAAGGTCAAAGTGCACGCGATGAAATAAAAGGGCGAGAATCCCTGAATAAAGGGATAAGTTAGAGTTTAAGGCGTTTATGGGGAAATAAAAGAAAAGCTGTTAAGGATAAGAAGGACAATGAGCGCTCCAAAGTACAAAACATAAGGCTTAGAATTAGAAGGAGGTGGGGCCATAATAACGAGAATTAAACATAGGGGAGAAATGGGGAAGGACGGAAGGGTAAGTTGTTGCTAGAATGGAAGATAGAGTTCGTAAATATTGAAGGATTATTAAACAAGCTAGGTAATGAGGAGGTCTTAAAATGGTTTCAAGCTTTGACATCCTGGGGCTTTTAGAGACGTGGCTTGAAATTGGGAAGGTGATAAAATGGAAAGGGTTTGAGGTCAAGTATAAATCCAAAAGAAAAGAGAACAGCAAGGGTAGAACACCGGGAGGGATAGTGTTATTGATAAAAGAAGGGATTAGTGTGCTAATAGAGGACATTGACAATAAGATGGAAGAGATAGTTTCGATCAGGTTTTGTATGGGGTAGGTACAACGGGACAAAAGAAGATATGGTTGGCTTTTGCATATTGTCATCCTCAGAACTCTGGTTACGCTAACGAATTTTTTTGAAGATGTATTATGGAAACCAGTATTATAAGAGAGAAATTTGATGAAGATGGAATGTTGCTATTTGGTGACTGGGACGCTAGAATAGGTGAACTGTGCCCTGTATACAGCAAAGAGGACGAGATGACAATGAGGGGAGGAAGACGAAGTGCAGATAAATAGAGGAATGGTTATGGGTGAAAACTATTGGATTTATGCGCCCCAGGGAAATTTTATATTTTGAATGGCTGGTGGGATGGTATAGGGGGTGGGGGAAGCTGAGATTCATTGCAGCGCAGAGTGGGAGTGTTATTGACTTAGTAATGAGCTCTAAAGGCATGTTAGGGAGAATTAAATAGATAGAGGTTCGTGACTGTGCGGAATGCCGTCATGCGCCGGTCGGGGTGATGATAGAATGATGCGAGGGAGAAGTAGAGGGGGAGGAAAGGACGTAGAGAAGGGCAAGAATTATATTGAATATAGATAGACGGAAAAGGGGAAACAGGAATTAGAAGCCCTTATAAAATGAGCTGGAATTTATTAGGTGTGGATGGGAAGAGGCTTTAGGAGAATATAATATTGACAGAGCGTTAGAATTAATTGAATACCCAATTAAAAGGTTAGCACAGCCGGATAGAATCAAGAGAAGAAAGAAGAGGGGGGAAGAAATTTGGTACAAGAAAGAGTGTAAAGAATTAAGGAAGTTAGTCATGAAGTCACTTAAAGAATTCAGGAAGAATTCAGGGAGTATAGAAAGAGAAGCGTTCTGTAATCTAAGAAAAGAATACAAACTGAGAATTGCCGAGAGGAGGAAACTTTGGATGAGAGAACAAGCCGAGTTAATACACAGGGATTGTAATTTGAATCAAACTTCTCAGTATGGGACAGAATAAATAAAATTAATGGGGAAAGAGGGCTGACAAACCAAGTACTGATTGCAGTTATTGAGTGGACTATTTTCGAGAATTACTAGGAGGTGTACCAATAAAATAGCCCGACTTTATGAATTAATATTAAAGTTAGCACGAAGTAGGTCTCAGGGCAATTCTGGGTGGTTTCTAGCTAGGGCTTCGTACAGGAGGCAGGGTCCTATCTACAATTTTTTAAAAATTGATTGAATAATTTTTATTCAGAAAATTCATTTGAACGTACACATCACCTCACTGTTGATAGTCGCTATCTTCAACATCGTCTTTTGATGACCCGTGCTCCCAGTTCACCAGGCTGAACGGGGCTGGAACACGTTCTGGAAGTCGCCCATATTTCGTTGAGATAAGGCCGGAATACCCAGGTTGGTTTGATGTGGGTTTGAGTCTCGAGCTTCCGACGTTGTGGACGGTCTCCGACGCCGTCCGACGCCCTCCGACGATCTCCGACGATTTTGCGGGGTAATCACTCGTCACGTAACTTACACGAGTGTCCAAATGTACACAGTTTCCCGACACTTTGGTTTATCAGCACTGTTTCATTTAATATGGTTGGGATATGCCGTCGGCTTCACTCTTAATCTTGCAGATATAATGTAAAAGTTCACTAAAGATGTAGATGCGAGTAGCATCGAGATTGGAAGAAAATAAAGCACAGTTCATGAATAGAAATAATGAAACTGAAAATTGTTCGCGCACTTGGCACAGTTCGTCGTGGTTTTCCACTAAATAAAGTAGCACTTGACATTGAAAGAAATGTATGACTGCTCTAGAGTTTATCAAAGGCAATGCTGTCAGTCATGAAACAACACTAAACACTTTGACGAAGAAATAAGGTTGTAATGAAAAGTACAGTTCGTTGTTCGCGCGCTTGACATTAAATAAAATAGATGACTGTTCGAGAGTTTATCAATGACACTGCTGCCAGTCACACACAGATAATTTACACACTGTTCAGAATAAATAATACACAGTTCTGTTTGAATTGGATTTTAAAAAACACAGTTTGAATTCACAGTGAAACACTTGTGTCGCAGTACACGATTATACTTTTATCATGGTAATCATTTGCAGTAACATTCATGGGAAATTTCGAACACTTTCATAAAAACTCGTGTCTATTAAGGAAATTATGCTCACTGAGATCTGAAGAAAAAATGTCACAGTTAATAGTATAACGTAGTAGTGTCACATTGAAATTAATTATGTTTGTTCAGATGCTAAGTTTCACACAGGCAACGTGGTAATAAACTCAGTTCTACAAGAACACAAGTAAGTTGCATCGAGAAGTTTCTACCTGCGCACAGAATATATGTCCGACTTAACTGTTGTCACCTAAGACCAATACACGACTTGTCATAATCAGAGTTCCAATACGCTCACAGATTATAAGTTCAACTTGATTGATAGACTCAATGTCCATTATAAAGATTTTTGTTATACATTAGAGTTCACACGCGCACAATTTATAAGTTCAACACGACTGTCAGAGTTTAAGTCCACATGAAGACTTTAAATATTCGAAGAGAGATTCTGTCAGCACTTCGACGAACACTGCAGCGTGGAGAGTCAGGCTGAACACCCAGCTATGACTGTCTGATCTGGGTAAAGTGAGCTCTCCCTATATTCGGTTGGGGGCTTCTACGTCATCATATAACGTAATCTCTTTGAGGCTGATTATCTCGCGAATCCCTTGACGGATTATCCTGAGATTAAAAATTTGGGACATTTATGTTATCCTCTTCAGAATGACGTATCGCTCAAGTCGCTGCGATTAATATTAGAGAAGTTTTGAATTTTTCTCAATGGAATGTTCGCGAAGGTGTGACGTTCATATCCAGAATATACCAGGCCATGCAGTCTACACGTGGCGTCATACGGGTAGTCTAAATTGTCCCTGCAGCTACGTCACACACACAGCTGTCGGCGGCTCGCCTATTCGCTCCTCCGAACGTAAACAAACCAAGTTCGCTCTGAACGTCTTGCGTGATGATGAAGTACAATTAATAGCCAAAAAATACGGCATGTACAGGTCGTAACCGGTACAGAGGGGAGGACAAATGGAATCAGGGGAAGAGTGAAATGGCCTTAGGGCTAGTCATAGAGGTTCAGATATATGATCTTGATAAAGAAATTTCAAGAGAGGAAGTGATAAGCGTGATAGGTTATCTTAGGAGTAGGTCAGCGGGGGGGAAACAATGGCATTAAGAACGTTTTCTGGAAGGAAATAGGCAACTACGAGCAGATGATAGAGGGCATAGTTAAACTTTTTAACGGGATCTTCGGGGGGAGGTATCCAAAAGTGTGGGAAATAGGGATCATATGCCCAATTTATAAAAAGAAAGGTAGCAAAAATCTACCAAGGAATTATAGAGGAATTACATTACTGACTCATTGAGTAAGGTTTATGCAGGATTATTAGCGAATAGATTAAGAGACTGGGCGGAGGGGCAGTCGATACTGACAATTTTTTCAAGGTGGTTTTAGGAAGGACAAAAGGACGATATATAGTATAATGACAGTAAAGATGATACTGGAAATATATTTGGATAGGAAAGGGGTAAAGTGTATCTAGCGGCCATAGATTTTGAAAAAGCGTTCGATATGGTAAGTAGAAGAGCGTTAATTGAACAACTAAGGAAGGTGTGGAATCAAGGAAGATTATCCGAGCGATCCAAGCGTTATATGAGAAGTTATATTGTTGTATTCGATTGGAGGAAAATTTGGTGAGCAGTCAGATAGAATGTAAGGTGGAGCTTAAACAGGGCTGTAAGTTATCGCCGATTTTATTTCTACTCTTCATTAATGTCATTCTACAAGGTCACGGAGGAAATAACTGTTCGGCACCGGCGGTAAACGGGTTGGAGGTCATAAGTTTGATATTTGCCGATGATACGATTCTTCTAGCTCTAACAGGGGGTCTGCAGAAAAGTCTCAGTTTGGTTGAGGAATACGCAAGAAGGTGGTCCCTGAAAATTAATGGAAGCAAATCGAAGATTATGGTAGTGATTAAGAATAAGAAGAGAAAGAATGAAATGAAATGGGTCGTTCGGGGGGAGAGGATTGAAGAGGTAAGTAAATTGGAAAATTTAGGAGTGATTGTAAACAGGAGAGGAGGGTGGGATGGCCAAATTAAGAGGGCGAAATGGAAAGAGGCGGCAGATCTTTCGGTTGTCAACATTCTAGAGTCAAAGTTCCCGGGTATAAATTATAATATACAAAGGTTGATGTTAAAGACATTAGTGTTAAGCAGAGTACTGTATGGGTCGGAATTATGAGCTTTAGGGGACAAAAGTGAAATGTTAAAGCAAATTATCGGTAGATTTAGTAAAACGGTAATGCAATTAACGCAATGTACAGTGAATGCCGGAGCGATACAAATGTGTGGGGAATATATAGAAGTAGAATGCGTAAAGAGGGTACTAAACTACTGGATGCGTCTAAAGAGAGGGGAGGGGGTTTTGTAGAGCAAGCGGCGTACCAGCAACAGCTTAAAAATATGTATACGGGGTGCTGGCTGACTAAAATTAAAATGTATGTAGATAGGATCGGTATGGGTTACATTTGGAAGGTCGTTTGGAACAGAAAGGGGAATAGTAGACAAAGATCGTTTTAGGGAGGAGATTAAGGACATCCAAAGGCAGCGTCAGATGAAGGAGTGCAGAGAGTGAGGATCACTTAGTTTATTTAATAAAGCTATTCATGTCGCAAGGATAAGCCTTAATAACGTAGATAGAACAGAGATGAAGTTTGTTATGGTGGTTTTGAGCTTGTATAGCATTAAGGGGTGGACAAGAAGTGCAGACAAGTTACGGTGTATATTATGTGGGAATGTGAATAATGACCTACACTTGATAAGTGAATACAAAGCAACAGAAAATGTGATAGTTAAGCTATTGAGTGTGAGGGAGCAAGAATTGCTTAAACAGGGAGATGAGGGGAAAATTATTGGTTAGGTGACGAAAGAACGGTCTAGGGGAGGGAATTTGAATAGTTATTTAAACGCGGTCAAGAAATTATGTGTTAGCAAAGTGGAAGACGAGATCGGATAAGTAATGTGAGATATATTCAAAAGAAAAGGCATGTTGTGTGTAGATTTATATGTTGTCAAATAACAGTGAGACAGTTGAACATGATCATTCAAAGTGGGTAAGTAGAGTTTTTTTAACTTAGGTAGGTACAAACTCAGCAGGCTGAAGAAGCGATGTGTTTGTGTCAGCAAGCCTGAGGCTGTAGGATAGGTCACGATAATGAGAGAGCAGGGAGATCAAGCATATTGTAATATGGCTCAATGACAGTGGCTGCTTACTCGGAAGCGTGACGTGTGAGGGGGAAGGAAATAGCCAGGTATTGCTGACCCAAACAGGAAGGAGGGAAACCTTCCCATGGTGTGGCCGGTGTGCTATTTTTTATATTGCCGAAAGGTATTTCTTTCTTTATGCTATGTTACCAGGGTTATTGTTCTCGGAATAGGAGCTAAATTTTGTTTTGCTTTGCCGTAGCCTTACTGTATGCCGTGTTAACATGGCTGTCTGTTCTCCGAATAGGAGCTTAATTTTGTTTTTGTTAGTTGTGTAGCTCATTATTTTCTATATTGCTTGGGGTGGAGTGTTAATGAGTTCTCTGTAAGATTGAATGGTTTAATCACTGTAAGGTCCGGAGGAAATAAATAAATAAATAAATAAATAAATAAATAAATAAATAAATAAATAAATCTGGTTGTGATTTAAAGTCAATATTGACGGAAGACCCAATTATGCGTTCATGTGTGGTGTTGCTTAATGTAAGAGAAATCTTGTAATTTTTATTACCTTTACCAATCTGTTGAATTAACAGAGTTTCAATGTAATAATAAATTTCGTCTACAGTATAAATGGCTGGCGGTAGCGCAATAGAATTAGTTTATGCCATATCGCATGTTATAGATTTTATTGTAGCATTCGAATGATTCTAAAACAAGACTATTAGGCTGATTGAGTGCGATGGATGGATTTAATTAATGATTTGTTTTAGGTCCTTCTCCGCATACGGTAAACGTTCTTGCAACGTTGGACGTTATATGTACCTTGATGCTCTTTGTCTGAGTTTCATATAATCGAACGAATCAATTTCTGCAACAGTTATATATGGTAACGGAAATATTCGTAAATTTATTATTTTACACAGTGATGAGGGTATAGTTGAACAGAATGTAGTCAGATTTTCAATATACTGTTCATTGTCCATTGCTCATTAGCGACTGCTCATTAACCCTTGCTAATTACCGACTGATCACTAACAACTGCTCATTAGTCCTCCTTCTTAATAGCTACTGATCGTTAGCGATTGCTCATAAGCTACTGCTTATTAACCCTTGTTCATTAGCTACTGCTTATCATCCCCTGGTCATCAGTCCTTGCTCATTATCGATTGCTTTCCGGCATGCATTCTGACACAGCATATAAGAGAGCATACATACATGGCGTAAATATAGTTTCACCGTTTCTACACTATGCTCCTCGAGAACAGTTTGAAATGTTGGATATTCTAACTCATGAAGATCGATAACTTTACATGTTGATAGTAGATACGCAGCTATACCTTCTTTCACGGCACTTCACAAACACTAGATCTGCTCCTGACCATTGAGCCTTGATAGTCATAGCTAGAAAGCGATAGGAAATAACGTTTTCATCTCACTACAGTCTGAAATTATTTTTAATCCATTGCGCCTGCTTTTTATCTCCATCTGTTTTAAACAGTAGGGGAAATATGGGCTAACCACTAAACCCACAACGTTTGGTGCCCACAACACAGTACAATGCATTACAGCTACTTACTTAAACACAAATTTGTTTCCATTTACTTTAAAACCTTGCACATCAACTACAGAGTACAACATATTTATACTTATATTTATACATATTTTTAGTTAATTCGCATATGCTGGTTTCGAATCTAAAGCTCGTTTTACTGTATCACCTAACAGTTATTTGAGAGGACACGATGAACTTCCCGCAACATGCTGCATAGGTTATATAGTTCACTGTTGTTCATTTGCGGTTTTCTATTATATTCTATTATTATATTTGGTGTAATTCCAACCCAAATCTTCCATAATCCAGAATAAACAACAACAGAAATATATTATGTATTCTAAAATTGTATTGTTATGCAATTAACACTTTATAAAGTAAAAATTCTTACCTTCTTAATACTTCCTCCTCGAAGACATGCGCCTGTAAGAATGCTCTGAAACGTCTGTGATAAGTTGCCAGCAGTAATCGGCAATCATGCTGAACACTGGTTTCCCTTTGTATCGCCTTTTCATTTGTAATAAGCCCTAATGGAAACTTTCCCCATGCTCATCACTGACCTAACCAAGATTCGGTGAAAATAATTCAAGTGCGAATAGAGGAGGTGAATCTTAACTGACATGTTGCATCCCAGTGTCTTGTAAGCCCTCAACAATTCTTCCACCATATCCCTGTAATTTTCTCCTCCATAGTTTCCAAGAAAATTAAAAAACGATTTAAGAGCAAGCTAGGCTTTTTTTCAATAGGAAAGAGAATCCCCTCGTGTAAGAGATCGCATAGTTGTGTCTCTATGAATATACTTTGCTTAAGTTATGCCTCACTTACCTTTGAAATTTTCATCTTAAGTACTGAAATGCCCTTCCTGATATGTCTTATCGCCTTAACAAATTTCTTCATCAACCCCAGTTTTAAATGCAAAGGCGGAAAATTTATTATGGTGACATCAACAAGTGGAAAGTTTTGAACACTTTTTGTCCTAATACTACACTTTCTCTTGATGACCATTCTCTAATTTCATAATGAGTACGCTTATCACGACTGTCCAACTCAAAAAGAAAACAACAAAATTTTGTGAGTCCTGTCTTCATTCCTGTTAGCATACCTATCAGTTTTAGATCTGCACAAATCTGCCACCCGTGTTCTGTATAAATCAAAGCCTCAAGAATTGTTTCCATGCTATTATATGTTTCTTTCATACTAACGCAGTAGTCAACTGGGCGGTTTAACATTCCTTTAGAGTAGTAAACCAGACAGGTGTAGTAAGAAAGTTTCCCAGACAGGGAGACAATAGCGCCTTCCGCTCCTGAAGAAAGTAACGGACCCGGTATAGGGTGCGATACAAATATCTCAACAATGTAAAGTCATACGAAAAAGTAATGTTATTTTCATGATCAGCATGTCCGAAAACATGGTAATTGATATATTTTGCAGCAGAGAGTAATTAACAGTTGTGCTGTGCTATCAATCTTTTTATCATAATGAACAAAAATCTGGCAACTCTCTAGCACAGTATCTTGTCGAATAAGTAAAATATTCCTGCTCATAGCATATATATAAAGGCTTCAGTTTACGAGAGAGAGAGAGAGAGAGAGAGAGAGAGAGAGAGACTATTAGCGAAGGTGTCTAAACATGCATAACCATCCCCACGTGATCACTGCGTGGCTGACCTTGGTAAGACACCTGATCTGTCCTACCATCATGTTCCACGCGTTAAACCTAGCTGTAGATTAAGGTATCGTATG
The DNA here is from genome assembly GCF_040414725.1 of Anabrus simplex. NCBI lineage: Eukaryota > Metazoa > Arthropoda > Insecta > Orthoptera > Tettigoniidae > Anabrus > Anabrus simplex. The sequence continues at coordinate 807,430,526 of NC_090266.1, forward strand.
TGTGTGTGATGTGTGTGTGCTGAAGTTTCATTCTAAGGTATACCTCTATAAGCATTGCATACCTATTACACCATATACCGCATCCCTATTCCCATAAAATCCAGGTATATGTGCCACCTTCGAGCTCGGCTCCGAGTCCCTAACGTTGCACTCTAAACTTGTTCCTATAAGCAATGCATACGTATTAAATATTTTACCAAACTACTACAGTTACTACAGTAACACAAGTTATAATACAAATTCTACATACCTAAAATCAACCAGCCAATTTATAGCAGACATCTTGCCTAATAGCCTTGCGCTAGAAGACTACAAACTAGTGTAAGGAAAGGGAGCTAGATAAGAAGAATAAGAAGTAACTGCCAGAAGTGTTAACGTTTGTCCCAATGAATTGCAGCCATCTTGCTCCGTAAGTGTGTTAAGCTACGCCTGGAATTTTATTGGCAATCCGTCTGTCATTTGGCAAATAGCCGACATCTTGCCTAGTTAGGTTAAGCACTGAGTCGAATAGCAGTCTATACAAGCCTGCACACATAGCCAGCCATTTTACTTTTGAAATTGCCCGCGCCCAAATTTCTAAAGTAGGCACTCTCTCTGTCGGGTTGGCACATTTGCATATGCAGCTACCTAGTTTTTGAAATCACCAGCCAGAACGCAGCACAGGCCTCCACGTAGCATCAAGGTCCATATACACAGGTCTGGTCACGCTCCCAGAATTCTTTGCGGCAGCGGCCATATTCGGACCAAAGTTCTCCACTTTGTGATATACAGTGCAGTGTGTCATGGGTTATTGTTTCACTCCAAATTGCAGAAATCATTCAGGTAAAGGGATTAGGTTATTTAGATTTCAGAGAGATAATGTTAGGAGAGCAAAATGGATTCAAAATTACGGACGTGACAATTAGCCGCCACAGAACATTCGCAGTTGTGTGAGGTTAGTATAACCTTTGTCACCAAGTTTAATTAATTATAAATATATGCTTTTGTAAAAAGCTTTTCTATCAAATTACTTTTACTGTCCATATCTTGATTAAAATCTTTTCCTGCAGGTTCATTTTCAGGAATGTCAGTTTGAAGTAAAGAGAGCATAAACACTAAAGACTGCTAAAAACACTCTTCGACGTTCTTTTCTACATTTCTTAAGCTGCTTACCCTACAGGGTCGGTTATTCCCTCGGAATCAGCGAGGAATCCCACCTGTACCGCCTCAAGGTCACTGTCCTGGAGCGCGAGGCGTTGGGTTGGGGGATACAACTGGGTAGGAGGACCAGTAACTCGCCCAGGTGGCATCACTTGCTATGCTGAACAGGAGCCTTGTGGAGGGATGGGATGAATGGAAGGGACAAGCAAGGAAGAGGGGAAGGAAGCGGCCGTGGCCTTAAGTTAGGTACCATCTCGGCATTTGGCAGGAGGATAAATGGGAAAAACGGAAACCACATCGAGGATGGCTGAGGTGAGAATCGAACCCACCTCTACACAGTTGACCTCCCGAGGCTGAGTGGACGCCGTTCCAGCCCTCGTACCACTTTTCGAATTTCGTGGCAGAGCCTGGAATGGAACCCGGGCGTCCGGGGATGGCAGCTAATTACGCTAATCACTACACCACAGAGGCGGACTTCGACGTTCCTAATCCCCCGAAATCTCTTCGTGTGTCAGGAAGGTCCCGAAGGAAAGAGTTCTGCCTTCAATAGGAAATGGAGCTGGTAAAATAAATGACATCCTTGTGTTAGTAGAAAAATATTGTGATTATTATTTGTACTCAGAAAGTTGTAATATTCATAAATCTTAATCATAAGAGAAACACGCCGATTATGTCACTTTGTATCGGATTAATTTTGCAGGATGTTAGACACATTAGTCTAAAACATACCGTACAAAATTGCAGGTGTAATCTAAAATTTGTTTCATGGAAATACGGATTATTAAACACACATGCTCTAATCAGTTCATTATAGAACGCGTAGGTGTTTGCTTTCATAGTTCAGTTGGTAGTACGCTGACTTTTCAACTGAACGGTCAGGGTTGAAGTCCACGTTGGTTCTTCTTTTTTTTAACTCGACTTAAGTGTTATATTTCATTCCACTTAACACTACTTTTGCGTACATTTAAAATTTCGCTTCTAGTATTTTTAATCATAGTGAAAATTATCATAAATAAGAACTTGAGTTTGACTTGAGAGCCTTGGAGCTGTCAGGCGGTAAAATTAATAAATAATGTTATTGTTTTTACGTCCCACTAACTACTTTCTACGGTTTTCGGAGACGGTGAAGTACCGAGATTTTGTCCCGCAGGAGTTCTTTTACGTGCCAATAAATCTACTGACACGAGGCTGATGTATTTGAGCCCCACCAAATCCCACCGGACTGAGCCACATTCGAACCTGCCAAGTTTGGCTCAGAAGGCTAGCGCCTCAACGTCTGAGCCACTCAGCCTGGCACCGGTAAAATTAGACAAGGTGAAATTGGAATGCGATCTTTTTTCTTCTACAGCTTTTCCCTACATCTGTGAGGTCGCGGGTGCCCACTGTGTCACACATATTGATTTGACCCGGTTTTACGGCCGGATGTCCTTCCTGACACCAACCACATATGGAGGGATGTAATCACTATTGCTTTTTCTGTAGTGTTTGGTAGGGTGGTGTGTTGTCCGAATATGAAGAGGAGAAAATTAGAATCAGATCTGAGTGACATAATTAATGTGGTTGAATGTTCATCGGCATAAAACCAGGATTATACTTGTGGATATTTCAATATAATTTAAATATTTGGTTTACAGAATGGTGCTCAGAAGAAGTGATACAAGTACCTGCAGCTCAAATGGAATTTAATGCTGAAAATGATTCTGAGCCTTAAGTTCCCCATTCTACTGAGAATAAACTTAAAAATGAGGTGAAATGATAAGTACAACGGCAATATTGTATATGTTTTTTGTTTAAATAGTTCAAGAAAGCCTCGAAATAAATTTAAGGACCTTGTTTATTTATTGTAGGTAAATGTCTTGCTGAAAGTATTACTTTTAAATTTAATTTACAGGTAAACTAATATAATGTTACAGTATTTGTGTGAAAAAGTAACATGCTTTATTTCATTTTCAGATTGAACAATTGAAAGGCAAATTAGAAGTAATTGAGAGAACGGTAAATTCATCCTTAAAACTGGACCAAATTCGCTATATCAAGAGAATGGGTACTACCAACCCATACAGTTGGTCAAACAAACTATAAGGCATGCCCTGCAGGTGAAATGTGCATTGGGAAATAAAGGCTGTGAATTCTTAAGAGGCATTCTCTATCCATTACCTTCATCAAGAACACTGAGTAGAAGGATTGAGTCCTGTAAATTTTCTCAGGGAATTCAATATGACATTATTGAATGGTTAGGGATTAAACTGCAATCATGTGATGATCAAAGTTAACTGTGTGTTCACTAGGCAAAATGCAGTTGAGACCTTACCTTGATTGTGACAAAGGTCTGAAAAGATATGTACGGTTCCTAAATACTGAATTTAGTCGTTCTGATGAACCTAAACTCGCCACCCATGCACTTGTTTTTGTTGTTAGAGGCTGTACTTTGCACTGGAGACAGGTTGTTGCTTATGGTCTTACAGGAAATTCAACCAATCCCCATAAATTTTGGAATTTTGTAAAACAAATTATTATGTCTTTATCTTCCCATAGTCTGCTGGCGAAATGCATTTCAAGTGATATCTGTTTAAATAACACAGGTATGTGGGGTGTTGTAGGGATACATTCCATAAGAAACCAGGCGAATTTTAAAATTTCACATCCTTCCAAGCTCGAGGAGAACCTGTACCTGTACCTCACATTTTGAAGAACGTAAGAAACTGTTTACACTCCCAAGACATTGCCTTACCAAATGATATTTTAAATGAGAAAAGGCTAAAATCCCGTGCAGTTTCGACTAAACATGTTGAACGTTTTGTTGAACTTCAGGAGGTGTGTGGCCCTGTACTTGTTCCCAATTTAACAAGGAAGGTTGTCAAACCCAGTGCATTTGAAAAAAATGAGAGTTCCCATAGCAAGACGTTTGTTCTCACCTAAGGTATCTTCTGCTTTTCTGTTCTGTATATCAGCAGGAATCATGTGCGAGGAAGCTATAGCAACAAGTTGGTTTATCGACCAAGTAAGCACATGGTATGAGATCATGTTAAAGTAGGTATAAACGAGGTGCCCTTAGTAGAGACAACACTGAAATGATTTTCATCTGACAAATATGATGAAATGGTTTTCCTCTTTGAATTTCAATGGTAAAACGCAATGGAAACCAATCCAAACTGGTATACAACTTACAACAAGTGCAATGGAACTCTGCAAAGAACTTTGTTCTCGAGACTTAATAGATTACCGGTATTTATTAACAAGTAGATTACAGTATCTACAGACTGTGTCGAGAATCTATTTGCACAAGTACGGGAAGCAGGTGACAATCATCCAACACCTGTTAAACTTAGAAATGTCATCAGATTAATCAGTGTTGCTCAATATTCACATGTACCACACTCTTCTTCTTATGATATTGATCAGTAGGCCCTATTATCTGGAATTATTTTCAAAATCAAAACTCAACAAGTAATCTGCAGAATGTGAACCTAAGTTTCCCAGTGAAGGTAAAATCAATAGTTTACAAAAGGCAGGGCTGTGTTATTTAGCTGAATGGGTTGTCCATAAATTTGTTCGTGTACCGGTACTGAAGAAAACTGACTGTAATACATGTGTGGATGCTGTTTCTACACCTGGACCGTTGACACAGTTACATCATGAATGGACAACAGCTGTGAATAAAGGTAATCTCATCCGTCCAACAGAAATGGTATTCAACGTTGTACAACGTGCTGAGGTAACTTTTCAGGAACATAATACAAATGTGTTATATGCGGAGAAAGAGACACTTCTGAATATAACTTTGAATTCTATACCTTAAAAGGTGATCTTTGCATTTAAACACGAGATTAGAGAATTACTCATTTCTATGTATCTATCAGTGAGACTGAACAAATTTGCAAATGATTTTAATGAAAAGTTTGCAATAAAAATAAATGTATGGAAGTAAGAGCTCCTTCTTGAGAACTTCTGCTGATACACATGGGTACCGGTAAATAACGTCTCACAGTACTTGAGAGCAGGCACTCAGCCTATATCTGTATAAACTACTGGACATAAAGGAATGAAGGTTGTTGAGTGAGTGAGTGCTGACATGGGGATTTCAATAGAATTGTACCGGGCGACGATAGGTCGTTGGCACGGTAGAGTCAGGAATACGAGGCGCAATATGAGTGGCAGAACCGGACAGCAGGTGAGTTTGGTTTCAATTTTGATGGCTGCATCAGTGATGGCAGTGTTGTTGGTTATTGGAAGGGTCGAGATGAACCCTGGACCTGATCATGAGAATGTGGTTGGTTGGGAAGACATGGAGAAGATAAGGGAATTTAGTAAGGCCCAAACTGAACAAATGAGAGAGCTATTACGTGAGCAATCTAGTGATATACGAGAAATGGTGAAAGAGGAGATAGGAAAAGTGACTGAAAGGGCGGTCCAAAATAATAAAGAAATATCAAGTTTGAGGGATAAGGTGAGGAGAATGGAGGAAGAGAGAAAAGAGTTGAGATGGCAGGAGAAAAAAAGACAAGAGGAAACCCGAAAGAAAAATATTTTTATATATGGGCTACCAGAGAACACTAAAGAAGACTTGGTATTCAAAGTGCTGGAGCTAATTAACGAGAAGATGGAGATTAGCTGCAGAGAGGCCGATATAGAAGAACTACAGAGAATGGGGAAAACAAAATGCAAGAGACCAGTGAGAGTGAGATTTGTATCAAACTTACTAGTGAGAAAGATTCTGCATAGTACAAGTCGGTTGAAAGGTGAGAACATATGGGTCAAAGAGGAGATGGAAAAAGAAGCTTTCAGGAACCAGAAAATGCTACAGTTTCACCTAGGGAAAGCTAGACGTGAAGGATTAAGGGCCTACATAAGGCGCAACAAATTAGTGGTGGGGGACAGTAACTGGACGAGGACCTGGGGAGTAGAGCAGTTAAAGAATATGTACAATACAGCGAGTACATTGGCCGAGGAGGAAGGTGAACGTACGAGGCAGCTGAGACCAGCAGAATGCGGAGCAGAGAGGGACAACCAGCCAGCGATGCAACAAGGACAGAGAGAGGAAGTAACAGATGCTGAAACAACGATTAGCGAAGGCAGTCCAGGCGACCTTCAGAGGCAGCTGAGTGCAGACTCTCTGAAAGAAGCAACACCGAAACGCAGACGTGTGAGTATCAAGGACTTCTTGCTCAGAAAAGGTAATGCAAATGAGAGTAGCCTTGATAGAGAAGGTGTTAACACGCTAGATGAGAACCCTGAAGATCTAGGTGTAACAAGGATTACGAGGTCCAAGAAGATCAGCCAGAGTGAGGGACAAGGGAGAAAGACATAACTAGAGATAAGAGTAGGGTGTATCAATATTGAAGGCCTTAGGAGTAAGTTACAGAATGAAGCTTTTAAAGAGTTATTACATAGCTTGCATATTCTCGCATGTGTGGAAACCTGGATTCCACCGAAAACTATTATAGAAATAGGAGAGTTCACAGTCTATTATAAGTCAAAAGAGAGACGAACCGAAAGGGGCAGATACCCGGGTGGGATAATGGTGATGGTTAGGGAGGATTTGCAAGCTAGAATAATTAAGATAGAATCAGAAATGGAGGAAATGATGTGGGTCAGAATAAAGATGTATGATGAAAATGAGACAGATTTATGTATTGGTTTTGTCTACAACCCTCCTGAAACCTCGCCATTTGCGAAAAGGGTTTTCTTTGATGAGTTGGCATTAGAGATCAATAGAGTACAAAATATTTTTGAGGATACAGGCATTCTTATAATGGGGGATTTCAATGCGAGGGTTGCAGACCAGAAGCCGGTATACGACAAGGAGACAGAAGCTGTTTATGTAAAAAAGAGAGTGAGCCAGGATAAGGGTTGTAATAAAAATGGAGAAAAGTTGCTAGAGCTATGTGGTACGATAGAATTATATATTTTGAATGGATGATGGCATGGCGACGAATTAGGGAACCTGACATACATTATGGAAACAGGGGGTAGTGGCATAGACTTGGCGTTATGCTCCAGGAATGCGTTGCCTGTGATTAAAAGTATGGAGGTTAAGGAATGGGGTGAGTCACATCATCTCCCAATTATTGTCAGAATAAAAGTTAGAGAGAGTAAGACACCAACAAGCAATATGATAAAATACAAAGAAACGATAGTCACTAAATATAGGTGGAGAGAGGAGCTAAAAAACGAGTTTAGGAATTATTATGATGGAGAAATAGGACAGATAGTGAAAGCTGGAATAGATTCAATGATCGAGAGTAACCAAACGAATACAGCAGTTAAAATAATTGAAAATTCTGTAAAGATGGCAGGGGAGAAGATGAAGATAAAGGAGGGGCAGAATATAATAGGAAAAGGCTGGTACAATGACGAATGCAGGCATAAAAAGTATGAAGTGATGAAAGCATTGAAGGAGTTTCGGAAGCATGGGGGAGAAAACCATAGGATGGGATTCTGTAACGCGAGAAGAGAATATAGGGAATTACTGTATGCAACTAAGTCTGAATGGCAGGAGCAGAGAGTTGTCGAATTAAATAGCAATGCAAAACAAAATGATAGTAGAAAAGTATGGAGTACAATTAAGGGGATTTGTGGAATACGGAAGCTGCCGCGGCAGACGGTAATAAGTCAGGCTATCTGGGTGGAGCACTATAAGAAACTTTTAGAGACTGAAGATAGGTGGAGACCGAGAGTAAACGATACCGGTATATCGGTAGGGCTAGGGTGTACTGTGCCGGCATTAGATAAGGAAATATCGAAAGAAGAAATAAGGGAGGTACTAGGGAAAGCCAGGAAAGGCAAATCAGGAGCGATTTCGGGTATCACTAACGAATTTTGGAAGCAGCTGGCGCAAAATAAGGATATCCTAGAACGTATGGCGAAACTATTTAACAAAATATTTGAAGGAGGTGAGTTCCCAAAATCTTGGAAAGAGGGAGTGATCTGCCCAATCTATAAGAAGAAGGGAGATAAAAATAACCCTAACAACTACAGGGGTATAACGTTGCTAGATACATTAAGTAAAATATATACAGGTGTGTTAGCAAAAAGGATAATGAAGTGGGCAGAGGGGTAATCGATTCTGGAGAGGCTGCAAGCAGGTTTTAGAGAAAGGATGAGGACAACAGATAATATTTTTGTAGTGAAAACAATAATAGATAAGTGTGTAAAAAAGAAAGGAGGAAAAGTATACATTACTACTATTGATTTGGAGAAAGCATTTGATTCTGTGAGCAGAGGGGCGGTCGTGGCCAAGATGAGAGTGATAGGGGTGTCCCAGAAGATGATAACAGCGGTTGAAAATATATATGCAGAAGTAAGGTGCGCAATCAAAACTAAGGAGGGCGTAGTATTTGGAGAAATATTCTCTAATGTAGGATTAAAACAAGGTTGTAAATTGTCACCAGTACTGTTTCTACTCTTTATAAATGATATCTTTCAATCGAAAGGCTTCGAGGCAGGGGTTTATCCAAGTCTTGAGAACCGGGATATTCCGGGCCTCATTTTTGCTGATGACATCCTTCTGCTCACTTTGACACCCAATAGTATGCAAGGTAGTATAAATGTGGTGGTAAATTACTGTCAAGAATGGAATTTAAAAATCAATGTACAGAAAACCAAGGTAATGGTGTGTAAAAAAGGACATAAATTATCAAAGAATGAAAAATGGTGGATGGGCGAGACGAGGTTAGAAGTTGTCAATAAAGTAGAATACTTGGGTATGATTTTAAGTGGAAACGGAAAGTGGTCAGAGCAAATAAAAAGATCAAAGCTAAAAGGCATGAGTGCACTGTCAGCCATTAGTATACTGGAGAAGAAGATGCCCAACACAGACTACAGAGTGCATAAAAATGTTTTTAATGCAGTAGTTAAATCTAGAGTGTTGTACGGAGCGGAAATTTGGGGAGTTGAAGAAAAGGTTGACTCACTTGATACAATTACGAGTAGATTTGGGAAAATAATTATGGGTCTACCCAGCTGTACAGCTAATTGTGGAGTGAGAATGATGTGCAAAGATATAAGTCTGCGAGTGGACATTATTAAAAGGATAATAAAGTATTGGTTGAGAATGAAGTTGCGAGAAGGGGGCGAAATTTTACAGATAGCATATCAACACCAAATGAAACATCAGAACCAAGGATACTGGGTGGATGGGGTACGGAATATATTAGAAACGATTGGAATGGGATGTTACTGGGAAAAAGAATGTATAGAGAAGTGGAAAATATGTAAAAAAAATAGTTCTAAGAATTAAGGATATTGAAAAACAAGACATTGATGCACAATGTAGAAGTAAGAGGTCACTAGAAGAATTTTGTAATATATATGGGAGAATGAGAATAAATGTAGAGTTTATAACAAAAAAGAGAATGAAAGGTATAATATGGTGGTTAATGGGGATACATAAAAATAAAGCATATAGAAGGAACAGGGATGAAAATAAATGTTTAATATGCTCTGAAGAGATGGGATGGGCACACCTTATAAAAGATTGCCCTATGACAAAGGAAATACGAGAAAAATTCATAGACGATGAGGATGTAAAGAAAATTGAGAACGAAAATCAGTTGTATACAATTGTAAAGTTATTGAACAGAGGATGGAAGCACCCGGATAGAATTGCAAAATTATTTAACATTATTAGGGGAAGGTGGAGCAGGAAATTGAAGGAAGGAAAGGATGTGATACATGTCAGCCAGGAACCGAATTGTGCCTAAGGTAACTTAGACAATATAACTCCGTTAAAGTCTAGAGCCATTGGGTACATAGGCTTAAGGGATAGCATGGAACTACCTCGTTACAGTAGTTCTACTAGTTTTATGTATTGTCGAGTAATAATTTCCGTTTTCTCTTTTTTTCTTAACAGCCTGCAAAGGCAATATTAGCTTTGATAATCTGAAAAGATATCACTATAAATAGATGTTTTGGTTTTTTCCTGTCATAATACTATATATGAATGGAAGTCCAACATTCAGTTTATAGTATTCTTTCTCTGTTCAATTTCTATGCACCTGTTTTATATGAACATTCATCGCATGTACCAATTATTAACACTATTCACAATAGTTAGTTAAGTTATTCCTTCTAATTTTGTATACGGCATGTATCACAAATTATGAAATTATGAAACGATTACAATAAAGGGATGAAATTTTGGTGATACATTCATATTAACATGTAGGTGCTCGCTAAGAGAAGATATTTGGGCATTCCGTCGCTAAGGGGGGAGGTGAAAAGGGGGGTTAATTTTTAAAATGAGTGTATCTATATCTCAAAACTTTGAGAGTTTACAGATGTAAAAATTGGTATTTAGAATCGCCTTTAAAAATAAAGAAACACGTACTTTTGTTGTCGGAAAACCCCAATAGGAGGGTTGAAAACGGGTGAAAAATGGGCTGAATGCCTTAATGATGATACTTATATCTCAGAAACTGAAGATATGGCAGACCTGTCAATTGGTATTTGGGATCTCCTTTAAAAATAAAGAAACACGTATTTTTTGTTTTTGGAAAATCCAATTAATGGAAGGATGAAAAGGGGTGAATTTTTAAAATGAGTGTATCTATATCTCAAAACTTTGAAAGTTTACAGATGTAAAAATTGGTGTTTAGAATCGTCTTTAAAAATAAAGAAACACGTATTTTTTGTTGTCGTAAAATCCCAATAGGAGGGTTGAAAAGGTGTGAAAAATTGGTTGAATACCTTTAATGATGATACTTATATCTCAGAAACTGAAGAAATTACAGACCTGAAAATTGGTATTCGGGATCTCCTTTTAAATAAAGAAACACGTTTTTTTTTGTTTTTGGAATATCCAGTTAATGGGAGGGTGAAAAGGCAGGTGAATTTTTAGAATGAGTGTATCTATATCTCAAAACTTTGAGAGTTTAAGATGTAAAAATGGGTATTTAGAATCTCCTTTAAAAATAAAGAAACACGTATTCTTTGTTGTCGGAAAATCCCAATAGGAGGGGTGAAAAGGGTTGAAAATGGGTTGGATGCCTTTAATGAGGATACTTATATCTCAGAAACTGAAGATATTACAGACCTGAAAATTCGTATTTGGCATCTCCTTTAAAAATAAAGAAATGCGTATTTTTTATTTTGGAAAATCCAATTAACGGAAGGATGAAAAGGGGGGTGAATTTTTAAAATGAGTGTATCTATATTTCAAAACTTTGAAAGTTTACAGATGTAAAAATTGGTATTTAGAATCCCCATTAAAAAAAGAAACACATATTTTCTGTTTTCGGAAAATCCCAATAGGAGGGATGAAAAAGGGTGAAAAATGGGTTGAATGCCTTAAATGGGATACTTATATATCAGAAACAGAAGATATTACAGACCTGAAAATTCTTATTTCGGATCTCCTATGAAAATAAAGAAACACGTATTTTTTGTTTTTGGGAAATCCAATTAATGGGCGTTGAACAGGAGTGACAAATTGGGGTGAATTTTTAGAAAGACTATATCTACAGTATATCGCAGGAACGTAAAAAGTTACCGACGTTAAAATTGGTATTTGGAATCTCCTGTAAATGTAAAGAAACATAGGTGGTTTGTTTTTGGAATATCCACTTGAGGGGAACTATAAACGTGGTGAAATTTTAAAATGAGCATTTCTACAGTATATCTAAAAAACTTAACATGTTACCGAAGTGAAAAATAGTATTTTTATCTCTATTAAAGATAAAGAAACAATATTTTTTCTGAAAAACAATTTGGGTGGAGGGCTAAAAGTGCCTGAAAATGGGGTTGAATTAATTTAATTTGGATACTGATATCTCAAAGCTGAAGATGTTACAGACGTGAAATTTGGTATTTGGAATTTCCTTTTAAAAAGGAATACGTATTTTTTGTTTTCGGAAATGTACCTAAAGGGGGAGGGAAATTGAAAAATCAGTTGAATTATTTGTATGAAGATAATATTATCTCAAAAACGAAAGATTTTGCAAATGTGAAAATTGGTATTTGGAATCTGCTTTAAAATTAAAGAAACACGTATTCTCGGAAAATACAATGAAGGGGGAGTTGAAAGAATTGAAAAATTTATTGAATTAATCGTATGAGGATACTTACATCCAATAAAATTTTAAAAACAAAGAAATAGGCGTTTTGGGGGGAAATCATCTTGGGGGCGGGGGTGAAAAGGAGTTGAATTCCGTTTATGAGGACACATATCTTAAAAACCTAAGATGTTAATGTCGTGATAATTGGTATTTAGAAGATCCTTTACTATTAAAGAAACAAGTATTTTTTTACGGGAAATTCACTTAAGTATGAAAGGAAGTGAAAAGTGAATACTTTTATGGGGATATTTATATCTCAGAACTTAAGGTAACAGACGTGAACATTGGTATTTGGAATATCATTTAAATATAAGTAAACACGCCTTCTTTTTGGGGGTGGGGGTAAATCAAATTAACGGCGGTGGGGTGAAAAAGGAGTTGAGGCCAATTGATTTTACTGTGCATGATGTACTTATTCTGATCATAAACTGATCATTTTTAATCTTTCCTGGGTTCATTTTCAAGAACCATCTTTTCCTTTCTAGAATGTATAGTTAGCTTACAGTAGATTCTCCTGGCATATAAATGTAAACACATTTGAAATAAATGATAGGAATGACATTGACTGTGCAATTGTCCACATCTATAATAAGGTCATAAATGCACGGAAGTATATCATTCGTGTCGCCAGAAATATCGCCCACTTCCCTACGCGCGACGATGGTGCTGGTCACATTGTCAGCAATGACAATGGCAGCAGATCTAATTTGCCGCCAATTAGTGGTCTTGCATCTTGCTGTGAGTTCCAGACCATCAATAATAATAATAATAATAATAATAATAATAATAATAATAATAATAATAATAATAATAATAATAATAATAATAATAATAATAATAATAATAATGATCTGGACCGTCGTCAAAATGTGAGGACCGGGCTGGAAAGGGGTCCTGGCCGGGTAATGACTACGATTGCAGTCCGGCCTCGGGTTCAGTACCGCCAAGGCACGCAAGAGGAGACCACGCCGGATCTCCTCAAGGATTTGATCCATATTAAAAATGCTTATAGGAAAAGATGGCAAAGATTTAGGGACCCAACTTGCCGGGTGGAATACCTGGACCTAGCCCGGGAAGTACCAAATCGATTTCTGGAAAGAAAGATTGAAAAATTTGAGGAACTTTGCTTTAATCTCTCAGAAAACGAGTCAGATCACGAACATTGGCGGATTATATACAAAAACGTTAAGCATTCAATCATAAATTTCATTATAATACCGTAGCGAATGACGGGTATCTTGCTAGTCACTCTATATAAAATAAGAGTTTTGTCTGTACATTGCTCAGAATTTAAAAAGGGTGGTATTTCTATATCAGTCGTGCCCACAGTAACAATGAAATGCACTTTTACTTTTCCGTAATTTCTGTATGTATGTATGTATGTATGTATGTATGTATGTATGTATGTATGTATGTATGTATGTATGTATGTATGTATGTATGTACACTGACTGACAGAGCAAATGCAACACAAAGAAGGAGTGGTTCGAAAGGGATGAAAGTTGGGGAAAAAACAGAGACGGCACGGACGAATAATTGATGTTTATTTCAAACCGATATGCAGGTTACACAATGCGCACGGCATCGACTCAGTAGGATGTAGGACCACCGCGAGCGGCGATGCACGCAGAAACACGTCGAGGTACAGAGTCAATAAGAGTGCGGGTGGTGTCCTGAGGGATGGTTCTCCATTCTCTGTCAACCATTTGCCACAGTTGGTCGTCCGTACGAGGCTGGGGCAGAGTTTGCAAACGGCGTCCAATGAGATCCCACACGTGTTCGATTGGTGAGACATCCGGAGAGTACGCTGGCCACGGAAGCATCTGTACACCTCGTAGAGCCTGTTGGGAGATGCGAGCAGTGCGTGGGCGGGTATTATCCTGCTGAAGCAGAGCATTGGGCAGCCCCTGAAGGTACGGGAGTGCCACCGGCCGCAGCACATGCTGCACGTAGCGGTGGGCATTTAACGTGCCTTGAATACGCACTAGAGGTGACGTGGAATCATACGCAATAGCGCCCCAAACCATGATGCCGCGTTGTCTAGCGGTAGGGCGCTCCACAGTTACTGCCGGATTTGACCTTTCTCCACGCCGACGCCACACTCGTCTGCGGTGACTATCACTGACAGAACAGAAGCGTGACTCATCGGAGAACACGACGTTCCGCCATTCCCTCATCCAAGTCGCTCTAGCCCGGCACCATGCCAGGCGTGCACGTCTATGCTGTGGAGTCAATGGTAGTCTTCTGAGCGGGCGCCGGGAGTGCAGGCCTCCTTCAACCAATCGACGGGAAATTGTTCTGGTCGATATTGGAACAGCCAGGGTGTCTTGCACATGCTGAAGAATGGCGGTTGACGTGGCGTGCGGAGCTGCCACCGCTTGGCGGCGGATGCGCCGATCCTCGCGTGCTGACGTCACTCGGGCTGCGCCTGGACCCCTCGCACGTGCCACATGTCCCTGCGCCAACCATCTTCGCCACAGGCGCTGCACCGTGGACACATCCCTATGGGTATCGGCTGCGATTTGACGAAGCGACCAACCTGCCCTTCTCAGCCCGATCACCATACCCCTCGTAAAGTCGTCTGTCTGCTGGAAATGCCTCCGTTGACGGCGGCCTGGCATTCTTAGCTATACACGTGTCCTGTGGGACACGACAACACGTTCTACAATGACTGTCGGCTGTGAAATCACGGTACGAAGTGGGCCATTCGCCAACGCCGTGTCCCATTTATCGTTCGCTACGTGCGCAGCACAGCGGCGCATTTCACATCATGAGCATACCTCAGTGACGTCAGTCTACCCTGCAATTGGCATAAAGTTCTGACCACTCCTTCTTGGTGTTGCATTTGCTCTGTCAGTCAGTGTATGTATGTATGTACACGCATCACGAGAAAATGGCTGAAGAGAATTTAATGAAAATCAGTATACAAAGTCAGGTAATAAGTTGCAACAATCTAGGCAATAAATAATTTTATTCAAGCCGACTGAAAGGCCTAAAATTTAATTCTCAAATATTTATGTTATTAATGGCCATAACTTAATGTAAATCGGAATACAAACTCGGAGAAAAAGTCGCTATAATCTAGGCCATAAATAATTTTGCCCACGCTGAGTGAAATGGTAGTTTAAGGGAAGGCCTGAAACTTATTTCTCAAATATTTGTCGTATCTTAGCGAAAATCGGTAGGGTAAGTCGAGGAATATGTCGCTACAATCTAGGCCATAATCATTGTATTCACGGTGAGAAAAATTATAGTTTAGGGGAAGGCTTGCAATGGAATTCTCAAGTATGTATATTATTAGTGGTCCTATGTTAATGAAAATCGGTATGCAAAGTCGGGGAATAAGTCGCTATAATCTAGGCCATAAATAATGTTATTCACGCTGAATGAAATGGTAGTTTGGGGCTAGGGCTGAAATTTAAGTCCCAAATAATTATGTTATTAGTGGTAGTATCGATATTACATAACTTTTAGTTATGCAGTATTATATTTCCGATCATTTATATCTTATACATTGTTCCCATATCGGCTATGATCAGAGATATTCAAGAATTTGGATTTTTGTTATCAAGTCTTTATCAGCCCTGTCACGAGAAAATGGGTAAATAAAATATAATGAAAATCGGTATGTAAAGTCAGAGAATAAGGAACTACAGTCTACGCTATAAATAATGTTATAAGACGCCCTAATATCACATAGTCGGAAGAAATCTTAATGTGAAGGACTTCAATGTAGAAAGCTCATAAAATTGATCAACAATAACATTACATTGACCATTTTTTGTTGTGATGTGCTTTGTCTTCTGTTGCCACTCATCTCCGATAGATAGGATTAGTGCTGCGTACCGAGTATTTTTTTAAATTTGCCTTACGTCGCACCGACACAGTTAGGTCTTATGCCGACGGTGGGGTAGGAAAAGGCCAGGAGTTCGGGGGTAGCAGCCTTAGCTTTAATTAAGGTACAGCCGCGGCATTTGCCTGGTGTGAAAATGGGAATTCACGGAATAACATCTTCTGGGCTGCTGATAGTGGGACTCGAATCCACTATCCCCCGGATGCAAGCTCACAGCCGCGCACCCGAACCACGCGGCCAACTCGACCAGTCGTACAAAGGGCACCAGGAAAGTTTTGCAATGTGGGTGAACGCTTTAGACTTTTTCAAAATAATTTCCACCACACTCAATACACTTCTCCATACGTCAAAACCAGTCACTGAACCAACTCTGCCACTTTTCTTCGGTTACATTTTCACACTCTTGATCCCATGCTGCCAGAAGCTCCTCGTCGTATGCAATATTCCGCCCTTTCAGCTTCATTTTCACTTCTGGAAAGAGTGCGAAGTCACATGGGGCAAGATCAGGACTGCATGCAGGGTGATCAAGCACAGTTAAACCTGATCTGGCAAGAAAATCCATTGTTACATTAGCACGATATGCTGGAACATTGTCGTGATGCAAGAGCCAAGTGTTGAGCCGTGACTTTGGACAGAGCTGCTTGAGAGCCTGGATGACCTGAGGCAGACAAGTCTCACTGTACCACTTCGCAGTACCTGCCCTTTGTGTTTCTAGCACAACCCGAGTCAGGATGCCTCGTTTAGTGAAGAATACTGCAATCATCCTTTTCTTCACTGACCTTGACTTTCGTACAGTCACAGGAGTGCCCTCATTTTCAAACACCCACAACTTGTTCTGGAATTTCGTTGGGACATCGTAATAATAAAGCCAAGTTTTGTCACCTGTAACGATGCTATTGACGTTACGCGAAGTCCCATTTTCAAACTGTTTTAGCATTTCTCGGCACCATTTCACTCGTTGTGCCCTTTTTCCTCTGAAAGTGAATGGGACACCCAAAGGGAACGAACCTTTCTAACATGGAGATGGTCGTGCATAATTGAATGAATAGCTGGTGCAGGAATATGGAGGGTCTCTTCTACCTGCCGATATGTCAACCGCCTCTCTTGCTGCAACGTTTTTCTCACAGCATCAATGCCTTCCTCAGTCACTGATTCAGACGGTCGCCCAGAACGAGGATCGCCTTCAACCCCAAAATTTCCCCTCCGGAACTCTTTATACCAGCGGAAAATTGTTGTCCGATGTGGACAGTCTTTCCCCAGCACAGGAGTCATTTCCTCCAGGCACTGGTCAACAGTTAATCCACGAGCAAAGTTGTAGCGGATAATTGCGCAATATTCACCTTTAGACCACCCTGACATCTTAACTTGCTTTCAGTCCCACTGCTTGGTAACAACTGGTGTGAAGGTCGCGCCTTGCTGTCTTCTAGACCGGTTTTCACCCCTCTTTTCAGCCCTCGCCATAACAGGTGTGTCCAGCCAACCGTTTTTGCGTATTGCAAAATTTTCCTAGTGCCCTTTGTACGAGTGTAACAGCCTGGCTGAATCTTCGCGGGAAAAAGCTGGGGAGTTAGAAAACTTTCTTCTTTGGCTTGCCATTCCTCTGTTTCATAAATTTTCCGATACTACTGTTACGTAACACACTAGTTCTTCATAGCATTTGAGCTATTCAATCCCTACTCTGAGGCACTGACTGGAATGAGTGGTGTGCATATTTAACGAAATAACGGCAGAGAAGTGTTCACGGCTGTCTGCGGCCTGGGCATTCCAGCTCTGGAACTTTGGACTGTTAGATCGGCACCGTAGTACTGTTCGTTAAAAGTGAGAAAATGTGTAGTTTTTCATTTGATCGAGTATTTTATGTGACAATATTGCTTTTAATCGCTACATTCCTACTGACGTTTTTGTCATGACCTATGATGACTTCAGTTAGGAAAACCACAAAGTCAGTCGTTCTGAGAATCCCGTAGCACGGGTACATCAGCTAGTATATCAATCAATCAATCAATCAATCAATCAATCAATCAATCAATCAATCAATCAATCAATCAATCAATACTGATCTGCATTTAGGGCAGTCGCCCAGGTGGCAGATTCCCTATCTGTTGCTTTCCTAGCCTTTTCCTAAATGATTTCAAAGAAATTGGAAATTAAATGAACATCTCCCTTGGTAAGTTATTCCAATCCCTAACTCCCCTTCCTATAAATGAATATTTGCCCCAGTTTGTCCTCTTGAATTCCAACTTTATCTTCATATCTTCAAATATATATTGTACCAGGAAATATCAATGAGCATGAGATCTTTCTACGGGGTGCCTAGTCCTTAGGAGAGGGTACAGAGAGGAAGGATGGCAACTCGAAATAATAGATATCATAACTTTCTTCCATTTATTCAATCTATAGAAAGTTATCCTATTATATCGCTGAATTGTAGTGACCAAAAATATTGATTGTAAAATATTTTCCAATACCAGCAACAAAAATATCGAACACATTGTATTGATCGTATAAAAATCTTGCAATCCAATGAGGAATGTTTTTTCAACCAGTTATGTCAATATTGATGTAAAACAATAAATCATGTAGAAAGTAATTTAATATTTCACTTTAACGAAATCCTAAAGTCCTTTCTACTATCACTTGTAATTTCAGAGTATGCTTTCTACGTAAATTAAACAAAGTAAATTCTATAATTTCTTCTTGTGGAATTCTCAAAAAATATTTTCATTCCTATATAAATCACTTGAAATTAAATTTGATCTTCCGGTAGAAAGTTCTAAGTATTGTGCTGTTGTACGTAACTTATTGTGCACTTTATATAAATATTGAAAATTAAGAGTTTATTGTACGCCTTCACTACAAATAAAACACTGAATAGAAATTCTAACGTTCCAACTAGTGAGAGCATACGATATTACGAGAGCTAACGTGACAACACACTGTCTTCCATAAAAATGTATGTGTATTTTTAATTATGGTAAAACGACAATTTTCAAAGTATATAATTTGCTAAAAATTACTCATCAAAGTATTTAGTGAGTTTTTGAGTTGTGTTATATATTTTGTCAGCAATGACATTGTCTATAATAGTTCTGTTGAGAATCATAATTATGTTTCTGAATGAAAAGACACTTATATAACCTGTAATATGTCTTCTTGTTAAGCTCGAACTGTCGAATAGTGCTCCGCAAGCAGCAACCTGGAACTCAGCTATCAGCAAGCACCACAATGTTCCATAGTACCACGTCCCAGGAACCGTCTCTCGTAGTACCAAGCCCACGTTCCGCGTTGATCTGCATCATTCTCCGTTGATCTACGTCGTTCTCCGTCGACCTGCGTCGCCTTGATTCAGGATTTCTCATGTTAATAAAAGAGTGGCTTTAACACGAGAAAGTACATCTGCCTAGGCAGCTGTTAGAGTGTCCTATGTTGAAACGAGTACAATTTGATTTGCGGTATTAGAGCTGATTAAGACGGATTCAGAAATAATCACCATTCACTAGATGAGAAATCTGTCGAGCACTGTTTCTTTTCTTTTTAGCAGTCCCAGTTTGTACGTAAGTTGAAATAATTGGAAAATGAAAAACACATTTCTATGCATAGTTCTTCTTTACACGCACTGCACACCGTTCGTACTGTCCGAAATGACTCTCATTCGGAGCGCAATATGTCACGACTCACTTTCACAGAATAAATAAATAAATTATCGTAAGTAAAATATCGTAATGTTCCTTCTCACTGTCACAGTTCCTCAAGTATTCTTGTACGAATCCTGTAATTCACAATGTTACAGAATTATAAAGTATACGTAATGTATTACGGCGTATTTACAGTTCATTAGGCAGTCTATTCACACGAATTGTTTTCAAATGGTACAGTTTGTTACAAAAATTAGTAAACAGTTCTTATGAACAAGTCAAAGTGGCTTTAGACTTTGACAATATTCAACATAATTCATGTGTTGCAAGCCTACACTCACGATGTTCTAAGTTGAAACAATTTATGACCATTAAAATTTAAACTAGTCCTGCTAGCTTTGTCAAAGTTAATCACACGGAAATCGAGATATTTTATAAGTCCAAATACTGACGAAATATTACAAGTCTTATACCTTCAATGTTATAAACATGTTAATTTCCAATGTTCAACTCCGTGACGAATTGTAAATCCAACAATTTCTCAAGAAAATTCACAAGTTACTCATTGGTGTTCAAATAAACTAAGTGTCAAATTGCTGTAGAAAATAACACAAGTATAACGACGTTCCCGTAGAATTAACACTCAGTTCGACTTTACTTGTCGCGGGCAACATGACTGACAAGCCAGCTGTGAGCGAAGAATTGATACTGGTTTGTTCTGGCCGGAGCCTTGGCTTATATTCCGTTAGGCCAAGTTTACTCGCTACGTCATGAGAAAAATGTGGTTTATTTCTCACTTGATATCTCTTGAACGCCTTGATGGAATTTGCTGAGATTGACATATGTTTGCCTTCAGAACTCTAGCTACACCATGAGGCATGTCACTTTTCTGTATCTTCATCGGTTAAAAAGGTAGTAAAATTCTTGTTCTCGTACATTCGAGAGAAAGACATACGACATGTGGCATTGACGTCACCCGCAGGTTCATCGCTCGTGACGTGTCCTGCTTGCCACGGGAACTTCGTATCAAGCTCACACAAGATATCGGGCACATGGACACATATTACTGCCGTCCTTTTACAAATATTCCAGTAACTTTTAGAATAATTTACCTGGCTAAAACAGTTCCTGGTACATATTTCTCTGAGTTAAGAAAATTCGAAGGATTTTACACCTTAATTGTCTCGTCTCGATATTTCTCAAGAACTGGATATGCTTTCCGTTTATAAGGATAACTATCATTAACGTTGAGGTGATACTCGAAACCTTGAATTTCCCCTGGTTTCTCGTCAAAGACATTGGGGTATCACTTAAAAACCTCTTGTCTAGCCGAATCAAGCTTTGCTTCGAGTTCTGGTACTTCAATTGCACTGGTTACGGATCCTAACAAAGAAACGCCGACAATGGAACATTCATCAAATACGGACATTTCTTCACCCATTCCATGGTTTCCCATTTTAATAGCTTTACCGCGGCTAGCGCATCCTCGCATTCAGTGGGTTTATCAATGTCGCTACCGGGTTCGTCAGCAGGGGCTCCCTCTTCACGAATTTCCGCATCATAATGATCCACCAGCTGCAATTCTACAGTCTCAGCATTGCTTAAGCTGACAAGATTCGATTCGTAATTTATAGTTCCCTTAGACTTGATCATTAAGTCTGATCCCAATATAACATTGAAATTGTGAAATTGAGATGTGCAATGACAAGAAAGCTATGTTCGAAAAGTCTTCCAATTATATAAAATTCTATAAATGCTTGTAGTTTACACCTAATGTTGCGATCAGGTACCACACCTCGGACCTTTAGTTGAGCTACAGACATTAGTAAGACAGTGTCTTTCCCCAAAGCGTCTATGAGTTTGTGCAAAATAAGCGAAGCATTGGCACCAGAGTCAATCAAAATCATCACATTAGGGTTTCCGACTCGTATAGATATGACAGGTAGTGATCTCTTAATTATAGGCCTATCCTGATGTACATCCTCAAATAATAATTCAGAATCATCAATGTGCCAGTACTGTACTTCTGTAAAACAAGTAACTTGATGATCGGCCCCTTCTTCGTTTTCAGGCAATCTACAATTTAGATGGTCTGATTTTTTTACTGCGCCTCTTGGTCTGAGGTCTTGGTTAGTCTCTTCCTGAATTCTCACATGTTTTGGTGTTCTATTGATGTGGCTCCTAGGTCCTCATTAGCTCTGTTCCTGTCTCGAATATATTCTCTAATTTCCTTCCATCTATTTTCAAGGTCTTCCCTCCGACCACTTCTGGCTTCTTCGGAAGTCATCTCCGGTTTTCTCCACGGCGGTCTCTTTCTGTAAGTAGGCTGTCGCTGGTCCGGTTGTCTTTGGAATTTCCTAAACCTGGGAGGAGTACGTGAATTATTTACAATATTTTCCCTCGGTGTAGTTGCCTCTTAATCCGTAGTCTTCACCTCGGCTGAATTACTGGATACCCCTTTAAGTTTTGTACCCTTTTGAATTGACTGCGTATTAGCCATGTCTAGTCGCCTTGATATGACATCCAAATGTTCAGGTGTTTGGATATTCGCTGCCACTAATATTTCCTGTACATGGAACGGAAATTGAAGTGTCAATATTTGGAAAAGTTCTGGGACCTGTAGTGGAGGATCCAGATATTGCATCTTCTTCAATTGCATTAAACAATAATGTGAGTATCTGGATGTATTCGCCGATGTATTATACTTCCGAGAATTCAACTGCATTTTCACGAGATACTGTGTCTCGTTTTCCCAAAAACGATTTAATGACCTTTTTAAAGTCAGCATAGGTCTTGAAATTTTCTTAAAGGCTATGAACCAAGATAATGCGCTGCCTACTAGCAATTTAGATACTGTGAGTATTTGACTATCTTGTACTATACGATTTTCTTGGAAGAAACCCTCAACATTTTGAAGGAATTTCCTAGCGGTATAATCATCTAGACACGAGAAAGTTGGTTTGTCGTCTTGGATTTTAATGAGTGTCATGGTATTGTCTAAATCTCTAGATGTACCTCGACTTGAGATAAATGGTGAGCTTTCTCTTAACTTAATCGAAGAGACTTCTTCAGCAAGGTTTTCTATGTTTATCTGAAACTAGCAAGATACCCGTAATTCGCTACGGTATTATAATGAAATTTATAATTGAATGCTTAAAGTTTTATATATATAATCCGCCGTAATTGACGATCTAACTCGTTTTCTGAAAGAATCCGCGAAAATTCGTGATCTGACTCGTTTTTTGAGAGATTACGTCAAAGTTCCTCAAAATTTTCAATCTTTCTTTCCAGAAATCGATTTGGTACTTCCCGGGTTAGGTCCAGGTATTCCACCCAGTCAGTTGGGTCTCTAAACCTTTGCCATCTTTTCCTATAAGCATTTATAATATGGATCAAATCCTTGAGGAGATCCGGCGTGGTGTCGTCTTGCGTGCCTTGGCGGTACTGAACCCGAGGCCGGACCGCAATCGTAGTCATTACCCGGCCAGAACTCGTTTCCAGACCGGTCCGCAAATTTTGACGACGGTCCAGATTATTATTATTATTATTATTATTATTATTATTATTATTATTATTATTATTATTATTAATATTATTATTATCATAGAAGAAATGTGCGCGATAAATTAAACTTACGACTATTGACAAATTCATGAATTTTGAGACATGTATCTCGTCTGTAAGTACGATTTTGTACTATTTAAGGTGTTATTCTAATCGAATACTCGGTGATTAATAAGATTATATACGGTCAATTTTCACGTATTTTCGTGAATATTTGAACAGTATCGTTAGAAAAAGGGACTGAACATTAAGGACATTTTATGTCGATAATAGTAAATATGAACCCTTGTTAGGAGAGTTCACACATAAAATCCACTTAAGCAGTGAATGCTAGAATTCTGGAGACTATTGTTGATGTCGTGTAAATTGAATTTTGCGCATGAATTTCATAGAGTATGATAGTCATACTCATGTTGAACTTACTACATGATTTGTGAATATTCTGAACTGTGCCTTGTGTCTAATTCCATGTCATATGAACTGTGTAGTTAAAGACTGCGCTTTTGACTTCGTAGCTTAAGAAGTGACATCATTTGTATCGTAAACATTTCCACAGAGACCTGGGGTGTAGTTTAGACTGTGATAAAGGACTGTGCTATTTCCAGTTACATATTGACTGCTACATTATGAAGTGCAAGTACGAATTATGCTTTGATACTCGTCTAAGTGTGAAATGCAACTCATTACTATTAATTGACAGTGCTACGTCTTGCATTATCGTGCCACTTGAACTTTCCCGTGTGTCTATATTTCTTTGTAACAAACACCGGAAATCTTGGTGAAGTGTCTCAACCTTACATTAATTTAAACATCGTATCCAGCGTGGGACAGGCGACATACAATAGTTGGAGATACGTGGTAACATCAAGGGATTAGACATGGTAACTTCGAGGGATGATGCGTGGTAACTTCGAGGGATAAGACGTGATAACATCGAGGGATGGAACGTGGTTCGCTGCTGATGGTGCTGAGTTCGACCTCAGGCTGTTCATCGTAGGAGTTCCAGTCACTGAGCTGCGGAGCCGCACTTCAACCATTCCTATCGCTGAATTCAGGTGATATAAGTGTATTTTACAATCTTTCTCGAGTGAAAAATTGCACCAAAACATTAACAGACTTACTGCCAAGGCACTCAATCATTCTCAATACTCTAATGCTACGCTTGTCAAGTGAAAGTGCCTGGTCCATAAAACATATATTTTTGAACCTGTGAATTCCAATCCTACTACTTGTTGAAATTGTAGGAAGTCATTTAACTGAACTGTAGGTAATTATTACTTGAAATTTAGGATTTTTTCGAAGCAAGTATACCTGGAGATCATTCTTATAAGAACTTCAGGATTTTTTGAAGTAAGTGTAATCTGAAGTCATTATATAACAACTTTAGGGTTTTTCTACAACAAATGTACAAATTAAAAATCATGTTTAATTTATTTAACTGGACTTAGGATTTCTGAAGCAAGTGATTAAAAATCATTCATATGTAACTGGACTGTAGGATTTCTGTAGCAAATGTAATTTAAAATTTTGTTAAATCTATAATAATTTAGACAGACTATAGGCTTGCAAAGAAGTGATTTGGATGATTTAATTTTTCTCTTGAACTCTAAAATCTTGGCCAATTGAAGAACTGATTTGAATTAAGGTTCATGAACAAAGTTTTTATTTTGAATATTAGTTAATTTGAATCCGTGAATGAAAACTTAGTTGAAATTATGGTGTGTTTAATTGAAATTATTGAAAGCTATTATTCATTCTGGACATTTTATGAACATCGAGTGGATGTGTAGAACGAAGATTATATTTTGTTCGATCGTAACAGCATTTAAAATTCTGCAATTTAATTTCATTCTGAACATGTCAATGGAAGATATACTTTTTGAATGAATGAGAAGCATGGTTGTTTTCTTCAAATCATTAATAAAACTTATCAAAAATTTTAATACCATATTTTATTCGCCCTGCGAAGTCTTCCTTCTCTGTACCTGCTCCAATAAGACCGTACACAACCTCAGGTCCTTCCCGTGCCCTTGCCCAATGACTTTTCCTGGTACAATATGGAAGAGGTGCAGCGTTTCTTAGAGGATATGGACCGCAGGAATTAAGAGGCTATGAGGAGCCTACAAGCCAGTTTGAATCAGGAACTTTGCGATAGTCAGGCTAAGCTGAAACAAGACATTATCGATACTCTTGGTGAAAATCAGGCTAAATTGAAGCAGGAACTTAGTGATGATCAGGCTAATCTGAAACAAGACATTAACGTTACTCTTAGCGAAAATCAGGCTAGTTTAGAGAAAACGTGATAATCAGGCTAGCGTGAAACAAGAACTTAAAAATACCTTAGAAGAAGTGCAAACACGAACTGATGAAAGCATAGGGAAGCTCCATGCTGGCATTAAACTGTTTAACGCAAAAATCGCTTCTGTTCAGAGTGAACTAGTGTTAGTTAAACAAAAGTTTTCCGATCTAAAAGGCGAAATACAGAGAAGCATTACTAAATCGATGTCGGCCATGTCAAATGAATTTAGCGAGAGATTGGCACATGTACAGCAAGACATTTTGAACGGTCTCGACAAGTACAAGGACGAGGTCGAGAAGAACTTCCAAAGCATCGAAGAGAAAGTAGATGATAATATTGCAGACCTCGCGGATACGAAATCCGCATGGGCAAGGACATTCACTGGGATATATGGGACAGTGAAACAGGTAGAAAATGGAGTTTTCGCAGAAATGAGAGTAGCCCAAACTACTAACACTGAGCGAGTAGACTATTTCTATGAGGCAATAGAAGCTAACCAGAAAGTCCTCAAGACTGTGAAGACCACTCTCACCATGGAAAACGAGAAGGTTAAGGTAGACTCGAAAACTGAGGCAGAGAACTGCAAAAGAGAACTCGCCGGAGGAATACAAAATCTCGTGCAGGAAATGAAAATGCTCAAGTTAGAGAACGAAGGTACTAATCTAGTCACGCCTACGCTTCTTGATAAGCAAAACCAAATGGAAAAACGGATGTCTGGGGAGATTAAATCCTCCACTCCCAGAGTAGATTCAGCGTCTAATATGATTAACCCTGTCTGTAATACTAATCCATTTGTTAATTATGAAAATAATAACTCTAATCAGCTGAATTCCACAGGGCAAACTCAGATTGTGAATATAATCAGGCTTCACGAGAACCAACCAAAATTTTAACAATGTTAAAGGAATCACTCCTAAAAGCTTTATCAGTGAATTATAGGATTATTTGCGAGACCCTAAGATTCCACCAGAATGCCAATTACGTGTAACTGAACGATACTTGGAAAAATCTGTACATACGTGGTTAACAGCATTCAAATTTTCGTTTGATGATTTTGAGGGTTTTAAACGGGCATTCCTCGAAATGTACTGGAATTCTGACATTCAGAATAACCTTAAAACCGAATTATACGCACAGAAGTATGCTTCATCGACTCAAACGCGATTCTCAGATTTCTTTTCAAGTCAACTCAGGAAGCTCCGAGAATTAGATGCACCCCCGTCTGAGCCAGAACTGGTAAAAGTTATTATCAGATAATTGCCAGCTGAGGTTCAGAGAATCATGATTGCGTCAAACGTACAAACTGCCGTACAAGCTTAGGCGATACTCAGGCAGTTAGATATGACGTCTAAAGAACCAACCGTACTCAGTAGAAGTCCTGAGCAGCAGGTCTTTCAAATCACAACGACAGGACAAGAAACCCAAGCAATCAGGGGAGAACATGGAAGAGGAATCCAGTAAGAAGTCCACCGCGCGATCGTTCTCCTATATCCAGGTATAGAAACGGACGAAATTGGGAATATTCTCACAGGAATAACAGAAGAAGACCATATGATAGTAATCGAAGAGTATGGGGGAGAGATACAAACTTCCGCCAACCAGGGGAGAAAAGGGATTTGCGTCGGGAAGAGGGAGAAAAATACCTTAAGGAATTACAGCAGTCTGCGCAGGAAAAGGATAAATGGAAAAGCGCAATCCATAAGCAAGACACCAATCCCGATATTGTAGGAGCGGAGAGTCTGCAATACCAGGAGGCGGAACAGCGCGAGAGGAGAGGAAGCCACAGCAGTGATGAGCACAACCAAGGTGCTGTAAAAAACCTTGCATAAATCAATACGAGATAGCCGGAATTCTGGAATTTTACCAGCCAGGAGTTGACAATAGTACAAACAGACTCGTGGATGACTACGTCTGAAGACATTTTGCAGGAAAATCAAAATTTAAATAAAAATCTCCTAACACAATACCTACAATTTCGGCTCGGATCTGTAATGTGAATGTTAAATGCTTAGTACACACAGGATCAACTATCAGTGTGATTTCTACCTCATTCTTAAATGACCTTAAGGACCGAAATGACATAGCCATAATGACATACCCATAATTCCTGTGACACGTATAAAGATTAAGGGAATCATTCCAGATAAGACTGTCTCATGTAAACAGCAGACGTTTCTTGACGTTGAGATCGGAAATACTCCCATATTCCCATCTATTTCTAGCCATGTCACATATAAAATTCAATCTAATCATTGAGGCTAATTTTTTGTCGTCATACCATGCGACCATAGGCATGAATTCCAACCAAATTCAGTTTAGAAAGGCTGACCTATCTGAAGTAGCATTATTTAACCCTTCAGGTGCAATTGACACATGCTCTTACCACATGGAAGACGCCTTACCACCGTGGGAATCCGAAGAGCAGGAGGCCATAGAAAAGACTCAGCAGGTCGTGGATAATATATTAGAAGAGGTCGAAGCAAATGCACATCCATTTGACCTCATTCACACCAAGGTCAAACAAGCTTTAGGGTCAGAACAAGAGCAGAAACAACTCCGAAATTTACTGTTAAAATATAAGAATCTTTTTGATGCTAAACCAGGCAGGATTCCTGACTTTAAATACTCACTTTTGGTAACGGACTGGCTACCTTTTAAGAAGAAGCCATACCCTATCCCAGAAAATTTCATTCCAGAGTTGGGAAAATTATTGAAGAGATGGAACGGGATGGCATTATCACGAAAGCAGTACTTCATTCATTAATTCATGGGTCGTGATAACCAAGCCCAGTATGTTTGAACGCACGCACGCTCCGTCAATGAAAAGCTTATTCCAGGGAGTGATCAGGCTCCACTATAAAGGACATAATTCGGAAGTGTAGAGGGATGAAATTCTTCTCATCGATAGGTTTCACATCAACTGTCACATACTACTTGAAGAGAAATCCAGACTGCTTACATGATTTATGTACGACCAGCAGACGTATATATTCTTCAGATTACCACTTGGTTTGTGTATTGCTGGTGCAGCGCTTATTCGTGCACTTGAAAGATGCCTGGCAGAAGGGGTAAAGGGCTTCACTACTAGGGATAATGATGACCTGTTACTTGCAACGGAAAACCTGGATGAACACCTGATTAAGCTCGAAAAATTAATTGATAATCATTCACGAGCCGGATTTCATGTTGGCGAAATCTCACTTCTGTAAACCTGAAATATTATTTCTGGGACATGTCACGGATGGTACTGGAATAAAGCCTAACCCACTCAAAATTGAAGCCATCAGCTAGTTTCCAAAACCTATTCGTGTAAAACAGGTACGGTAAATTCTAGGTATGGGTCAGTTCTTTTCGAATTATTGTCCACAGTACACCCAAGCTGTCGCGCCACTTCAGGAATTATTGAAGAAAGGAAATCGTTGGCACTGGAATGCTGAGTGTGACCAGGCATTTTTAAAAACCAAAGACATGCTCCTTAATAATATTAAACTAGGGTATCCTGATTTCTAGAAGCCGTTTATTCTTCAAACGGATGAATCTGCCATTGTCATCGGAGCTCTCTTATTTCAAGAGAAGCTGAGAACCATGGTAAGAAAATTTATTTGGCATTTTTCAGTCGTAAACTCCGTAAACATGAAAGGCAGTGCTCTGTCACAGAACTGGAGATGTTATCCATTGTATATGCAATGAAGTATTGGCAGAAACTAATTTATGGATTTCCTGTCATTGTTACGACTGACCATCGAGCTCTGACATTTATGATGAAGATTACTATTATTTCAGAACGTGTGTTCCGAAGGAATCTGTTTGTACAGCAGTTTAATTTTCAATTACAACACTGTTCCGGGAAAAACAACTTATTAGCCGATAGTTTAAGACGCAATCCCAACGCCGAGACTCTGGATGTCAACCAAATTGAGTTAATTCAAGAATTTCTGCGTAAGCTCAGTTATATCTGGCAAGCACAGAGGCGAGATCCAAAGTTGAGACCCATAACACATTTTCTTGAAGGTAAACTCAAACCTGGAGGACCTGGATATTGGAAAATTAAAAGACAGTCTCAGAAGTACCAATATTTAGATAATATTTTATTTGAATTTGTGGACCCTGCCAAATCTAAATTAAGAGCTGTAGCACCAATAAAACTACACGAAACACTTATTTGTCATGCTCACACAATTACAGGTCATGGCGGTATGGAAAAAACAATAACCAGTACTCAAGAAAAATTCACGTGGGAGGTCGTAGAATTCTGGTCAGAAATGTAGTTAGAACTTGTGATGTCTGCCAGAGAGTAAAACCTAGCTCTCATCATTACAACAGAACCACGTTCCAATAATACCTTTAGGCCCGAAACAGTTATATGTCATGTACTTTTTCGGTCCAATACCGACGTATAAAAGAGGTAACCGTCACATCATTGTTACGATTGACGTGTTCTCAAAATATGTCACCCTGTACCCCATCCAAAAGCCGAATTCTAAATCTGTACTCCGGAGGATTACTGGTAATATTATTCCTCATATGGGTAAACCTAAAACATTGTTAACAGACTATGGATCTCAATATACTTCTGTCGAACTTCAGCAGGCCATTGTTCAGTTAGAGGTCAAACATGTCCTAAATTCTGTACGACATCCGTCCAGTAACCCAGCTGAGAGGGTCATGCAAGAATTGGCTAAGTTTTGTCGTATATTTTGTGGCGAAACACGCTGGATGTGGATCAATGTACTGCCTATTATAATGGAATGCCTAAATAATACCATTCATGAAGCTACGTCTCAAATTCCTTCTGTTCTTCACTTTAACAGATACCCTGTGAGACCATGGGACAATATTATTCAATGTCCAGGTACACTTAAACCCCCTCGAGTGAGAATATCGAGCAGGCTGCTAAGTCACTCCAGAGTCACGCTGAGAGACGGCAAAGAAGAGTAAAGGATAATAAATTTCATCGACAATTGAGATTGCATGAGTACGTCTTACTCAAGAAACCGGTTGTATCTGAACCTACCAGCAAGTTCTACGCAAAATCTGCACCACTTTTCCTTGGGCCATATAAAATTATCAAAGTCTTTGGGAATAACGCATACAAAATATAGACTCATGGAGGCATTCATAACGCCACTAATTTAAGATGTTATTATCTTCCAAAACAGGATATGGCCGTTAAAGTTAAGGTCATTTCCGAAGAAGAAAATTCATCGAGGGAAGAAAATGGGGATCAAACTCACCATCATGTAGCAACGCAGGTGGGTATGTCAGAAGAAACATGAAAGGAATGTCAAGATCTACAGGCCAACTTAGTAGGAAAACTCCGTTTACCATGTGCTGCTATTGAAGTTGACAATACCAGGCTACGTGCGGAACAAGCTCGTCTGATGCAGGAGAGGAATACTGTGAATCAACGTCTGTGAATGCAAAATTTTCAGGGAACATTATCTTGAAATTGAGGCTTATGGTCTAATCTACCAGCTAAATCATTTCCAACCAAGGGAGAGGATGTCCCCTTCAAATTTGGCCTACAATGAACATTTTATTGTATGTGGGAATGGGATGTTATCATTCTTCCATTAAGCGTGATATATTACAATTTATGCGAACACAGTCGTGTCTGCTTATAGAGAACCGGTTTGGACAGGCAAAGAGCACAATCTTGATTTTTCAACAGACCGGCCAGCTGAGTCATGTGACCTACTGGGAAAATTTTAAGGCCGCTCTAATAGCAGCGCGTGTGGAATATTCTGGAGACAGTAATATCTAGAATTATGAGAACCTATCAGGTGAAAGTACGATGTCCAATTACGAGACGACGTAGAGACACATCCACCTGGTGTAAATGCATAATGCCTGTGTTTTAGGAATAAACGTTCTCTTATCTTTTATCTTCTGGTAGTCGTCGAGTGAAGCAGATTTTCGAGATCTAAGTTACGTACTGCTCTTCGATAAATTCCACGTGGTTGTGTGTGAGAACACAGTCTAAAGTGTTTGTCAGTTTCAGCTCTTATCCAGTCAAGAGAGAAGAGGTCCTCTACGTGTTCGATAATCTTCGCCAGGATGTTTCACCCATCGACCAAAGGAGCAATCTACAGGATTATGGATATCAACTTTGCTATCAACATGGAGAAATAAGATGTAGACATTATCTAACATGGGAGAGATAGCGACTGGAAGCAGATTGCCATGTAAGCAGGTCATCGTGTGAGCAGATTCAGTCACCGACGGAGAGATCCAGTTTCATCAGAAATTTAAGTACCGTTTTATAATGATTTTTCTCTTCATCTTTGTAGAAATAATACTTACTTATTCATTAATGGTAGTATTCTATTAGGTTAGATATTTTTGACAATATTTCCATTCTTCCTTCATATGGGCATTGGTAGTGTTATTACGTTGTTGGTATATGATGATTAAGGACTATATTAATGTAGTTGGACTGTCTGTATATTCTAGTATGATTTTGAATGTCCCTCCGACAGCTTGGAGTGCTATTTAAAAATCATGGACCTCACCGATAAAAGACGATTGTTTTTGAGAATATTTTCATATGTTTGAACTCGTGTGGGACAAGATCACGTCACATTTGACTTTTTGAATTTCAGAGTAAATTTCATATCTCGTTTTTCATTGGATTTTATGCGAGTTAGTGTCATCAGATTCAGTGTCGAATTCAGAATTTTGTGCAATTGATAACCAGCAATAATAATAATAATAATAATAATAATTATAATAATAATAATAATAATAATAATAATTGTACCGGGCGGTACACCTCCACGCCGCTAATTCAAATATTGCGCCAGTTGAAACCTCTCTACAGGAGAAACTCTGAACATTAAAATCTGTATTAAATCAAAGGTTTCACGGAAGATGTCTCTACTGTAAATTTTGAAGTGTTTTGAACTATGTCTATTTCGATTTGTATTTGTTTGCTCTGTAGCAAGAAGTGTGGACTTTCTCTTCTAGATGGCACTACTTAAGAACTATAATTGTGCACCCTAGTGCGAAGTGAAGGAACTGTTTTTTTTTGAAGAAATTAGGTATACATAATACATTTTTATATCGGGTTAAACTAAAAGTTAATGGTCATGAGTTATCAATGTTATTTGTTCCTATTGTGTAATGTTTGATGTGTGCTCTATTAAGTGGATTATGAACCTGGAATACGGCAGAATCCTGAGGGATTAATTATATAGTTTATTTGGGAAGTACGTATTTAGTGAACCATGTTTTCTGCAAATTTTGGAGCACGTGTTGAATGATGTGAGTAAGATTTAAAAGTAATAATAATTTTACCGTGACTCATGAACCACAGGTTCGATGGTGTTAATGTTTGGCCTATATTTATGTGCGGGTTAGCTGTCGACAATTCTGCTGAAGATTGAATCGTTGATTCTTGATGATCAACGTTGTGAGAACTCTGTTATTTCTGAGTAAGTGATTGCCCACATTTAATCAAATGTCTGTGAAGGTCGTGAGTGATATTTACCCGATACCGTCATCTCAGAATTCCATGAGTAAGAGAATAAAAACCAGAACTTAATAGTCAAACTCCAGAATCCGATTGTAATATATGTAAATAATAATCGTGTATCATTTGTGTGATTGTGGAGTCAGTGTAGTAGTTAATTACATTTTTCTGTGGTTTATTGAAATGTGGTTCTGACCTGGCCACGTGTAAACCATGTTGTGCCCAGGTTATTTTCAGCGTTGTTTGTGATGATTTATTTTGAGATGGTTAAAATATTTATTAAGTTTTACTTAAAATTTACGTAAAAGTAACATTAAGGTACCAGCCAAAAAGGAATAAGTGCGTAATATTTCAATCGTATGCGCAAGATACCCAAAATTTGTAAAGATTGTTAATTTCATTTTTGAGGCGTCAGATAACGTGAATTGAATAATGTCAATTATTATTCAGAGCAGATTAGAAAAATTTCGTGGTCATAACAATTTTTGTAAATGTATTTTAATGGTGATAAAGTCTTGAATAGACATGCTTCAGTAAATCTATGTATATAAATTAACATGTCCTGACTGACTGACTGACTGACTGACTGACTGACTGATTCATCATCGCCGAGCCATAACTACTGGACATAAAGAAATAAAATTTTGGGGGTACATTCATATTAAGATGTAAGTGCTAGCAAAGTGAGGATTTTTGGATATTCCGCCGCTAAGGGGGTGAAAAGGGGGTGAAATTTTAAAATGAGTGCATCTATATCTCAAAACTTTAAAAGTTTACAGATGTAAAAGTTGGTATTTAGAATCTTCTTTAAAAATAAAGAAACACGTATTTTTGGTTTTAAGAAAATCCCAATAGGAGGGTTGAAAAGGGTGAAATGGGGGTTTAACGCTTTTAATCAGGATATCGGTAATTATATCTCAGAAACTGAAGATATTACAGACCTGAAAATTGGTACTTTTGATCTCTTTTAAAAATAAAGAAACACGTATTGTGGTTTTTGGAAAATCCAATTAATGGGAGGGTGAAGAGGGGGTGAATTTTTAAAGTGAATGTATCTATATCTCAAAACTTTGAAAGTTTACAGATGTAAAAATTAGTATTTTGAATCTTCATTAAAATAAAGAAACACGTATTTTTGGTTTTCGGAAAATCCCAATAGGAGGGGTGAAAAGGGGTGAAAAATGGGTTGATGCCTTTAAGGAGGATATTTATATCTGAGAAACTGAAGATATTACAGACTTGAAAATTGGTGTTTGAGATTTCCTTTAAAAATAAAGAAACACGTATTTTTTGTTTTTGAAAATTCGAATTAATGGGGGGTGAAAAGTGGGGACATTTTTAAAATTAGTGTATCTATATCTCAAAACTTTTAAAGTTTATAGATGTAAAAATTGGTATTTAGACCTCCTTTAAAAATAAAGGAACACGCTTTTTTGTTTTCGGAAAATCCCAATAGGAAGGGTGGAAAAGGGTGAAAATATGTTGAATGCCTTTAATGAGGCTACTTATATTTCAGAACCTGAAGATATTACAGACCTGAAAATTGGTATTTGGGATCTACTTTAAAAATAAAAAACAGGTATTTTGTCGTTTTTGAAATCCAAATAATGGGGGCGAGAAAAGGGGGTGAAATTTTAAAATGAGTGTATGTACTTCTTAAAACTTTAAAAGTTTTTAGATGTAAAAATTGGTATTTAGAATCTCCTTTACAAATAAAGGATCACGTACTTTTGGTGTCCTGTAAATCCCAATAGGAGGGGTGTAAAAGGATGAATAATGGGTGAAATGCCTTTAATAAAGATACATATATCTCAGAAACTGAAGATATTACAGAGGAAAATTTGTATATGTGATCTCCTTTAAAAATAAAGAAACACGTATTTTTTTGTTTTTGGAAAATCCAATTAATGGCGGTTAAACAGAAGTGACAAATTGGGGTGAATTTTTTGAAAGACTATATCTACAGTATATCTGCGAGACGTACAATGTTACAGACGTAAAAAGTGGGTATTTGGAATTTCCTGTAAATGTAAAGGAACATAGCTGATTTGTTTTAGGAAGCTCCTCTGAAGGGGAACTAAAAAGGGGTGAAATTTTAAAATGAGAATTTGTACAGTATATCTCAAAAAATTAACATGTTACAGAAGTGAAAAATGATATTTTTATCTCTATTAAAAATAACGAAACGTGTATTTTTAGTTTTCGGAAATACCACTTGTGTGGAGGGGGGAGTAAATGTGACTGAAAATGGTGTTGAATCCTTTTAATTAGGCTACTGATATCTCAAAAATGAAATGTTACAGACGTGAAATTTGATATTTGGAATCTGCTTTAAAAGTAAAGAAACACGTATTCTCGGAAAATCCAGTGTAGTGGGGGGGTGTGTGTGTGAAAGAATTGAAAAGTTAATTGACTTAATTTTATGAGAATACATACATCTAATAAATCTAAACTTGTTACAGACGTGAAAATTGGTATTTGAATCTCCTTCAAAACAAAGAAAAACGCGTTTTCCGGGGTAAACCATCTTGGGGGCCGGGAGTGAAAAAGAGTTGAATTCCTTTCATGAGGACACATAAATCAAAATCTGAAGAAGTTAGAGTCGTGATAATTGGTTTTTTGAAGATCCTTTACTATTAAAGAAACAAGTATTTTTTGCCGGAAATTTCACTAAAGGGGAAGAGTGTGAAAGGAAGTGAAGAATGTGAATTCTTTAATGGGGATACTTATATCTCAAAACAGAAGGTAATAGACGTGAACATGGGTGTTTGGATTCTCTTTTAAAAATAAGGGAACATGTATTTTTTGTTTCCAGGAAATCCCAATAGGAGGAGTGAAAAAGGGTGAAATGGTGGTCGAATGCCTTAATCAGGATACCGGTACTTATATCTCAGAAACTGAAGATATTAAAGACCTGATAATTGGTACTTTTGATCTCTTTTAAAAACAAAGAACACATATTTTTTGTTTTTAGAAATTCCAATTAATGGGAGGGTGAAGAGGGGGGGTGAATTTTTAAAGTGGGTGTATCTATATCTCAAAACATTGAAAGTTTACACATGTAAAAATTAGTATTTAGAATCTTCATTAAAAATAAAGAAACACATATTTTTGTTTTCGGGAAATCCCAATAGGAGGGGTGAAAAGGGGTGAAAAAGGGATTGATGCCTTTAATGAGGATTCTTATATATCAGAAACAGAAGATATTACAGACTTGAAAATTGGTGTTCGGGATCTCATTCAAAAATAAAGAAACACGTATTTTTGTTTTTGAAAATTCGAATTAATGGGGTGAAAAGGGGGCGCATTTTTAAAATTAGTGTATCTATATCTCAAAACTTTTAAAGTTTATAGATGTAAAAATTGGTATTTAGAATCTCCTTTAAAAATAATGAAACGCGTATTTCTTGTTTTTGGATAATCCCAAATAGGAAGTGTGGAAAAGGGTGAAAATTTGTTGAATGCCTTTAATGAGGCTACTTATATTTTAGAACCTGAAGATATTACATACCTGAAATTCGGTATTTGGGATCTACTTTAAAAATAATGAAACAGGTATTTTTTCGTTTTTGCAAAATCCAAATAATAGGGGGTGAAAAGGGGTGAATTTTTAAAATGAGTGTATCTATATCTTAAAACTTTAAAAGTTTACAGAGATAAAAATTGGTATTTAGAATCTCATTTAAATATAAAGAAACATGTATTTTTGTTTTCGGAAAATCCCAATAGGAGGGGTGAAAATGTGTTGAATGCCTTTAAGGAGGCTACTTATATTTCAGAACCTGAAGATATTACAGACCTGAAAATTGGTATTTGGGATCTACTCTAAAAATAAAGAAACAGGTAATTTATCGTTTTTGGAAAATCCAAATAATGGGGGGAGAAAAGGGGGGTGAAATTTTAAAATGAGTGTGTCTACATCTTAAAACTTTAAAAGTTTACAGGTGTAAAAATTGGTATTTAGAATCTCCTTTAAAAATAAAGGAACACGTATTTTTTGTTTTCTCTAAATCCCAATAGGAGGGGGTGTAAAAGGGTGAATAATGGGTTGAATGCCTTTATTAAGTATACATATATCTGCGAAACTGAAGATATTACAGAACTGAAAATCTGTATATGGGATCTCCATTAAAAATATAGAAACACGTATTTTTTGTTTTTCGAAAATCCAATTAATGGCGGTTAAACAGGAGTGAAAAATTAGGATGAATTTTTTGAAAGACTATATCTACAGTATATCTGAGAAACGTACAAGGTTACAGACTTAAAGAGTGGGTATTGGGAATCTCCTGTAAATGTAAAGAAATATAGCTGATTTGTTTTTGGAAACTCCTCTGAAGGGGAACTAAAAAGGGGTGAAATTTTAAAATGAGAAAATCTACAGTATATCTCAAAAAACTTAACATGTTACAGAAGTGAAAATTTTATCTTTATCTCTATTAAAGATAAAGGAACGTGTATTTTTAGTGTTCGGAAATACCACTTGGGTGGAGGGGGGTAAAAGTGACTGAAAATGGTGTTGAATTCTTTTAATTAGGCTACTGATATACCAAAAATGAAGATGTTAAAGACGTGAAATTTGATATTTGGAATCTGCTTTAATAGTAAAGAAACACGTATTCTTGGAAAATCTAATGAAGGTGGGGGGGGGGTGCAAGAATTGAAATATGACTTAATTGTATAAGAATACATACATCCAATAAATCTAAAGTTGTTACAGACGTGAAAATTGGTATTTGAATCTACTTTCATACAAAGAAAGACGCGTTTTGGGGGGAACCAATTTGGGGGACGGGAGTGAAAAGGAATTGAATTCCTTTCATAAGGACACAAAAATTGATAATTGGTATTTACAAGGTCCTTTACTATTAAAGAAACAAGTATTTTTGCCGGAAAATTCACTTAGGAAGTAAAAAAGTGAATTATTTAATGGGGATACTTATATCTCAAAACTGAAGGTAATAGACGTGAACATTGGTGTTTGGAATCTCCTTTAAACATAAAGAAACACGCCTTCTTTTAATTTTTTGGAGGGGGTGTAAATAAACTTAACAACGGCGGTGGGGTGTAAAAGGAGGTGAGACCAATTGATTTTACTGTTCATAATGTACTTATAAGGAGCCTCCGTTGTTCAGGGGGCAGCGCACCGGCCTCTCACAGCTGGGTTCCATGGTTCAAATCCCGGTCACTCCATGTGATATTCGTGCTGGACCAAACGGAGGCGGTACAGGTTTTTCTCAGGTAGTCCGGTTTTCCCTGTCATAATTCATTCCAGCAACACTGTCCAATATTTCATTTCTTTTGTCATTCATCGATCATTTCCCCAGAGGAGTGGTTCGGCAGCCGGCAAAATTCCTATTGTCGCCGCTAGATGGGGCTTTATTCATTCCATTCCTGGCCCTGTCGAATGACTGGAAACAGGCTGTACATTTTCGATGTGCTTGTTCTCATCATAAACCGATCATTTTTAATCTTTCCGGGGTTCGTTTTCAACAGCGATATTTTTCTTCGGAGGACGTTCTTAGATTACACATTTGAAATAAACGATAGGAATGAGATTGACCGTCAAATTGTTCACCTCTATAATAAGGTCAATAATGCACGGAAGTATGTCATTCGTATCGCCAGAAATTCCGCACACTTTCCTACACGCGACAATGGTGCTGGTCACATTGTCAACAATGACAATGGTAGCAGTGTAATTTACCGCCAAGTAGCGGTCTTGCATCTTGCTGTGGGGTCCAGAACATCTATAATAATAATAATAATAATAATAATAATAATAATAATAATAATAATAATAATAATAATAATAATAATGTTCTGGACCGTCGTCAAATGTGCGGGCCGCGCCAGAAACGGGTTCTGGACGGATAATGAATAAGAATGCAGTCCGGCCGCGGGTTCAGTACCGCCAAGGCACCCAAGACGACATCACGCCGGATCTCCTGAAGGATTTGATCCATATTAAAAATGCTTATAGGGAAAGATGGCAAAGATTTAGGGACCCAACTGACCGGGTGGAATACCTGGACCTAGCTCGGGAAGTACGAAATCGATTGCTGGAAAGAAAGATTGAAAAATGGGAGGAAACTTGCCGTAATCTATTAGAAAACGAGTCAGATCGCGAATTTTGGCGGATTCTCTCAGATAACTGGTCAGATCGCGAATTTCGCCGGATTATATATAAAACAATAAGCATTCAATTATAAATTTCAGTATAATACCGTAGCGAAGCCCGGGTATCTTGCTAGTTTATATAATAAAATATTTCAAAAGCATAGTTCAGTGGAACTCGCGCTAGATAAACGTAATAATGTTAATGGAACTTATCCACGAGAAGGACGACAATGTTATAGCATTCCTGATGGTATTTGTGAAAGTTAATGACGGCACAGTTATTTAATTTCTTCATAAATTGTAAACTTCCTTTGTGTGAATGTAGACGCTATCACGATAGCATACGATAGTATTCGACAGCTTAGGACAGTCTAGGAGAGCCTGGGATTGTATAGTATAATTTACAAGCCATGGAAAGCTTACTGCTATCTAATTTCCTTGTAATTTTTTAATAATCCAACCATTATGAAGAGGAGGTACTCCCAGCATTATTTTATTTTTTAATAAAGCCAGATGTTGGCTAATGGATATTTATTGTATTTTTCAGTTAAATTCAAGCTTCGATATGAGTGGAGAACGAAGGTGTAACAAAGCAGGCAACTTGTGGAGAAGAAGTTTGAACAAAATCTATCAAGATTTGTTTGTTAATTTTGTTAAATTTGTGTTTTTGAGTGCTAGTTTTAATAAATGTCAAACCTGTTGTTTTAAATTTTTTTTTAATTTTCGTCAGTCCTTGTATCTTACCTGCCCTTTGAAAACAAGCAAGGCCCGACAGCGAACTGCCCACGACTGAGAATTTCGCTCTCTGGCTGAGCCGACCGGCAATAAAGGGGGCAGTACCATGAAACATGTAATTTGTATTGAACCCATAATTCTACGGTGAAAAAAATATTATTTTTCTCTCAATATTTATTTGGTATCAAGAAG
Organism: Anabrus simplex; assembly: GCF_040414725.1. NCBI lineage: Eukaryota > Metazoa > Arthropoda > Insecta > Orthoptera > Tettigoniidae > Anabrus > Anabrus simplex. The sequence continues at coordinate 807,470,589 of NC_090266.1, forward strand.
CTACTTTTATGTTTGAGGGCAGCCATGTTGCGCTCCTAAGAGCCCCGATGTCGCGTGGGAAGGATCTCACTCACGGCAAGCTCGTGAAATACCGGGACACCTCGGCGGAACTCGAGTGCCCGATAATTCTTTAAATTCATGGAATTCTATACAACGAGGGATTTTGGCAATACAGTAAATAAAGAAATAAATAAGTTAAATTATTCGTACACCCTACGTGAAGACAGAGCCCCCAGGGAAAAACATAAATGCAGTTAAGCCTAAGTACATGTTAGCATCAGATCAGAGAACTAGCTACACGTGCCAAGGTCAGGGGATGAAGAAAACGCGCGAAACGCACGGGCAGAAATAATTTATTTACCCTGTTGTGAGTGTGGTAAAATTATAAGTTTAACATCTAAAATAATTGCAAGCCTGTCCGGAAGTCTGGGACAAGTCTCATCAAAATCGGTCTATTGGACGCAAATTTGGCAGATTACACAATCAAGCTTAATAGTGGGGATAGCGTCCCTCCTGAGATTATAAAAGAAACCCCCCCCCCCGTATATTTTTCAGTGTCGATCTGGAACTTGAAGCCGCGGGAGCTTGTGCCCGTCGTCATTGGAAATTCGCGCCAGATTGATCGACAAATAATTAAATACACGTCCGTGGCTAAGGTCCACATACTCGGTTAAGAAGAGAAGGTGATTAGAAAAGTTCTGAACGTTTGCCGACGAACTAGGAAAGTGTAGGCGTTGGTTAAAATATACACAGCAGATTTTATTTATATCATCTCATGTACGTTTGAAAGTGAAGAGGGTTGGGGAAGATATTCAGAGTAGTTCTGCTCCCTTTATCTGTTGAACACCTGTTTTATTGGAGTAACGGAGAGAGACAACTCTGGGAACGAACCAGACAGTCGCAGCCGACTGCAGAACGAGGGAAGTTCGTGGTGCAAGTTACAGAGGAAAGTGCGCGATTTATGTGGTAATTTTAATATCGTGTGTGAGAAGGGTAGTGTTTGTAAGAGTGAGATGTTGGAAATGATATTGTTATCTGTGAAAATGTACGGCTAAGCACGAGGTCTGCTGGTGACGATGTAACCAGAATACTGGGAATGACGCCATGTGCAGGTCTGTCTATATTTGTATTATGTTGTAGTTAGTTTTACTGTTCTGTCCCAACAAATTTTTCCAGATGATTGTCGGGTTGATATTCGTAATTATCATGCGAAAGGTGTTGTAATTTTTGGTCAGCGTGTGAAAATTTCAGTGTGTAAATTTCATGTCAAGAAACGGTAAAATGCGACGTTTAAAATTTGGTGTTAATGTTCGATGAGATATTGTCCAAAGCGTGGATTTTTGGAAAGTTATAAGTGTAAATTAGTCGTGGCGTATATCTAAATTTCAAATATCAGTTGAATTCGGAAATGTTTGTCGATAATAATAATAATAATAATAATAATAATAATAATAATAATAATAATAATAATAATAATAATAATGTCTATCGCGGGATAAATAAATTTTTCTATGTAAAAGTGCATTTAACCAGTATATTTTTACAAGGATCGTAGGCATATTTAGATCATTTTAGTGAAATTTGGTAGAGTTATAGTTATTCATGGGAAGTAAAATTTTGAGACATCGTGTATATCAATGATACGAAAAATCGCGGTGTATTCTTGGATTCTCGAGGTCCGAAAGTCGTAATAACAGTAAAGTAAGAGATGTGTTTTACAGTGGTTGTTGTTTTCCCCAGGGGATTGAATTATGAAAAAGGGTCTTGAAAATATAATAAAAGGGGATTGAGAGCGATGAATTTATATGTATGTGGAGATGAGAGAGAGATAGATGAAATGAAGCCTGGATTTTAAGTGATACCACTGGAATAAAGCGAGGAGAATGTGTGTGAGACAGGCTATATTTTGTGCAGAGGAAGTATTTAGGAAACAGGCTGTGTTGAGGCAGGCTGTATTGTTTTCCGCTACCAATCCGAATTTGAGACGACTACTGTGTGAAGCACCGTAGATTTCTAGTAAGATCCCAAGTGAAACGACTCTAGTAAAAGGTTAAAATCTTGGTAGTAAATGTCCAGCGATTTGTTACTTAAAGCCCGTATGAATAGTAAGATAATGCGACCTCAAGGATAAAAGAGCATTTTGGACCCATGGTTGGGGTGTATTGAATTTGTTCACTGGATATGTCATTGATATAAATAGTTGGAATTTACGATAGGCGATTTGAGAGTTTCGAATGCGGTAGTGATGATTATTATTTTGAAGGCATCCACAATGGTAAACGTGTGTTGGGAATTATCATTGCTTCCCTAAAACTTCAGTGCACAGGCTGAGATTGTGTTTGAGGTGGAGATTTGTTCGTCATGTATATTTATTTTTGAGTTCACGTATTGTAACGAGGTAGAGACTTACTGTATTTTTCGACTTGCATTCGTTTGATAGTATGAGACGTGGTTCCGTCGTGTGTTGTTAGTTGGACCAGGTTTAGTATTGAATGTCGGAGTTGTTTGAAATTGCTAGTTCGCCTGATATGTTAAGGGAGGCGTAGTACGACCCACTTTGACGCCCGACGATAGATTTAGGACGTCACATGTTATCCTTGGAGTCACTGATGATGAGACGTCCTAGTTCACGCCCGACGATAGAATTTGGAAGGTATCATGTACATAGTGATTAGTGTTAGAATGTACAGATTTCAAGTGAGCCCGACGATAGGTCTGGGATGGCAGCTGTACACACTCAAGTCTCAGATTAGATGTTTCTTTTGTTTTTTTGTTGAAGTGGCCTGGACGAAGGTAGCATCTACAGTATGATATGATTTATGAAGTGGGTCAATGCGTAGCTCTCCTTGAGATAACGGGACCGCTAGTGAGTGAGGGTTGCCCAAATGTTGGATATCGGCCCGATATAGATTAAATATTTTACTGTAATTCTCCGTGCGTGTTGAACTTTAATGACTTCGATATGTTAATTTATTTTACGGACTTTATTGTTTTCTCGTTTTGACGTCCGTTTCGTTTGATAGTGTGCATTTGACACTCAGTGTATTAGTGTGAGACTTGAGTTGCGAATGCGGTTTCGATTCGACAGCCAGTAACAATATTTTATTTTCAATCTTGTCGTACTTTCATTTTATTCATAGTTGAAAGTAATTAAGTAATCACTTTATAAGTAGTGTGTTGGGACAGACAGTAAATAAATAGATCTGTACTGGTAGCATTGTTTTTCAAGGAAAGAATTCCTTAAAGTTGTAATAATTTCTAACGTGGACTGGTAATTTTATTTAGCGTAACAAAACTATTTCTAACCTGAAAATCGGTTCGATAAAAATACTTTTCAAGTGACTTTCCACTTTTAATTAACTTCAGCGTTTGGCATTTCTTCTAAATGCATGATGAATAAGTGTTTCCTGCATTTCGCAGTTTTGTTCCTTTTGAACGACATAACGTAAGATCCTCACGGATCATGTTGTTGTTGGTTCCTTCCGAACAGCTGTTTTGGGTGATGCACATTTAGCATCGGGATTACCTTATCACTTAAGGGTGTCATGAATGACAAATACATGGTGGAATTTTATTTCAATTGTGAATGATGCTGTTAACTCGTAGTGAACACCATGCTTTCCCATAATATTTCGCAACCTATCCAAAGCAACTGATAGTCAGTTTGGTTCGATTCAGGGTCCATTCGGCGGGTGTTCCGTATCCGTAAAGGGTATTCGACTGGTGGATAACCTTAATTGAGAGAAAATCAGGCGTTCTACTTGTTGAAAGTCAGATTTTCCACGGATCGTGTGGATTAACTCTCAGTTCTCGTTTGGAATAATAGGTGCCCGGTTTTCAGGTCTTCCCTTTTTCAGTTTTTCAGTTTCGCTGTCCACTCTTCGATATTGTAAGAAACCAATCAACGCTATGTAATGTGACTGTGTTTGAGACATTTAAAATCAATAATTTATAATTTTTTTATTTCAAGAATGCATATTAAATTAATAATGTTATCGTGCTATTTCAATTTAATAAAAGTTAGTAAGCACATTTTGCTCCTCATTTCAAGTAGTTAGGCTCTCTTCTGAACCCCATCGTTTGGTTAAGATCGTGACCGAATTTATTCCCGCAACGACCCATGATTTAAGAGTTCTAGATTGTTCTACTGTAGCAGCCGTGGCCGACCAACGATGGAACGGTAAGTTCAGGGGTTCAGTATGATCATGTTGAGATGATTCCGGGAAGAAAGATTAGTCCGACGGCCACTCTGTGGGTCGCCCGCTGCTAAATCGCAGCAATTGATTTGACATGTACGGGGAGATAGATCTTAAAATAAGGTTTCGCTTTTCAAGAGACTTGTTTCTTGAGACAAACAAGGGGACAGTCCGGTAACTCTCAACTTGAATACAATTCTAGGCAACCGATATATTTTATTATATACAGGGGATAATTTCCAGGGAATTATAGGCCACTTCGACTACATACATAACAGAATTACGCGTCCCGATCGTAAGCGTGCTGTCACATACATCAACCGGGAGAGATTCACTTATATTTACTGCCAAGTAAACACAAATAGTAGTGAAAACTAAAAAAATTATGTTGTATTTGGGTTTTATGTATATAATCGTATAAGTTTTCGGCAACTATCAGATAGGATAAGGCAAGTGATGGTGATGATTATTGTCTAAAGTGGAGGACTGGGGAAGAAGAGCCGTGGCCATAATAACAGCTCTAGTATTTGCCTGGTGTAAAAGTAAGGAAACTACTGAATACAATCTTCAGGGCTGCCGAAGATGCGTTTCGAACTTACGATCTCTAGAATGCAAGCTACATCTATATTGCCCTACAACACACTCGGTTACACATTACAATTGCTTCGTCTTCCCTTCGTCAAAACTACCGTATTTATGAGTAGATTACACTCACTGTAACAACGCTATAATCAAAGCTACACTGCCCCGTGCGTTAGCGTGTCGCTTTAGTGTCTATAATATTATGAGATTTAATTTCCATCGAAGGCGATACTCTTATCTGCGGGCATGTCATTTTCATGCTTAGCCATATTTGAGTAATGTGTAGGAAGACAAATAGCTAACTGGCGTTCGGCGCGCGCAACGGCGAAATTCACTGATTTCGGTAAGCAAAGAGTTGCATAAAAGAAACTTCTATCTCCGTTTGAATGGCCAACTGCAGAAAGGCAACAAGTCCACAAATCCTGATTTTACAGGAATGGCAAAACACTGTTTTGACAGTTTATTTTCAAACTCATGTTTTTCATTTTTTTTAGTTATTCAACAGTTAGTATGGTTCTAAAGGATATATACATAATTTTTAAGCAATTGCTTCTAAGTGTAAATATTGTTATTAAAACATGGACATGACACCTTTTTGTAGTAAATGAGGTTTAAAAATATAAAAAAAACACTTTCTAAAATCTTGAAAAATTCTTTATTTATGCAACACTACTGTTATAATGCTATTTTGTTGTTTTAATATCATAATAACTGATGTGCAGTACTAATTAAGAGCTTCATTTATTCAGCTGGTTGATCTTCTTGAATGGACACAGTAGTTACAGGCCCTGACGTTATTTCATTCCAAAATCGGAGCTTTTCATCCCAAATATAATCCAAAGTTTTCTTTATATCCACAATTTGTCAGTGGTTGAAGGGTAATACAGCTGAATAGGCTTTATTATTTGGTAGTTCCAAGCCCCTTATAGTGTTTCGTAAGCGAAAAATATCACTTGTCAATCCAGAAATATGCATACTGCATTCAATCTCCCCCGACATCCCAGAAGAAACTGACATGTCGCGGTATTTTGAAATTGAAACTGTTATTTTGTTAGGTTTTACTACATTTTTCCCATAAGAGTCATTGCTTAAGCGTGTTCTCTTGTATAACTTAGGCCACCAAGCCCCATAGTCAATGAAATGTTCAAATGACATTTTTTTCACTGTAAACTTTCCAGGAATTTTTGAGGAAGCGTTAATCAGATCAATTACTTCATCAGTTTCATAATACCTCTCTACTTTCCTTAGTTTTCTCCTTATAATTCCAAAGTCACGGTCATTAGTATAAACGAATGTCCCCTAACAGGAAACACCAAATTTATTTTGTCGAATCTCTTAGTTTCACATAGAGCCATCATAAGCCTAACAAGGGTGTGGTTCTTGTTTTGACCAGCATAGTTGTCATCAAGAAGGTGCAAAGTTTTAACTTCATCTGAAATTTTGTTTTGTATGTACCACATAAGCATAGAGCATACTTCATTTGAACCTTTACCGCCTTCCCCTTCATGATAAATAAAAACAGTCATTTTTCGGGAAGCAATGTCGCGAATTCCAAAGACGTTCACTGTGAGTTGCCTGAAATAATAAGTATCTTGTACTAGTATGCACGGTAATGCCACATTAGCCATGTAATCTTCACATAATCCAATTTGTTTAGGGTCTTTTTTGCATTCCTCTGTGGTGTTTCTTAATTTTCTGTAAAACATTTTAGCCCTCCTATTGTGGAGCTTTGCTATTGCGGTTCTTTTTGCATTGTCATTAAGAAAAAGACTTTTTATTTTCAACTTGAGCTCCTCACAGGTCACACATGCATCTTTTGCAGGCAGAAATATTGAGAGAAAGTGGAATAATTTATATGCAGATAGTAGCTGCCACTAGCGCCACTGGTGTTTAGAACAGTAAACAGTGCTTTAGAACTATTGTTTACAGCAGAAAAGGAATAAGTCCGGACATGTTCCCTATCTGCAGTAAAAGCAAAATTCAGACTGTTTCTATATCTATAAAAATGATGGCAGCAATTCTCTTTTAGCAGGAAACGGTGTGTCTACCCATTTAAAATTGATTTCTGCTAAAAAGTGAATTTGTGAATTTTGTGGACTTGTTGCCTTTCTGCAGTTAGCGATTCGTTTTCAAACCAATATTGAAACTTTAAATGATGTCTAGTTAAAAACTGGCTGAACACTGTTTATACAATGGAAGATCATGCTTGACTTAGACGTTGTTTAGGTAGACCTTGCCTAAGGATTAAAACTATTCATCGTTTCAGCAATCGGCACTTAATGTCTTGCAATCGCTAATGTCTTCTCATTTCTCACTAAACTGGTATTTATACAATGTTAAAAGTCTTCTATATACTATGCACTAATCTGGTGTCTTCCTTACGCTTGTTTTGGTCCCTAGTCATAACGGTATATATGGAAATGAACACAAGTTGATATCTTTGCTACACGTGCTGCTCGCACTGATGCATCTCCACTTCAGATAGCTGTTCTATCGACAGATTTTTTCCCATTCTTAAAAATTCGTTTCGTAACTGGCAAGAGGGCTGGAATATTTCTGGCCTACACAAAGGAAAATTCTATTATAATATACAGCCGGCCATTTCTTCTAAACATTGGTATACGAAGGGTATCTATTCTCAGCGCCATATCACCAATATGAGTCTTATTTTAAATCACGCGCTAACGCCTCAGATAAAATATAGATTTCGATTCACCAATCTTTCCTCGTGCATATGTGGTACACCCGACGCCGATGCGAATCATCTATTATTACAATGCACTGCGTATGATTCTGCTCGTCGGCCTTTCATATCCCGTCTCACGAGTTTCTGTCATTCCCTTTTCACCAATGTCTCCTGATTGCTTTACAGTCCCACACCTGACATAATAAATGCGATCAATAAGTATTTAGATGATGCCCAGATTTTATTGCAAGCTACTGTATTACTGATATGCCCAAGGTCATATACTCCTGCTTCCACTGATGTTTGTTACTACGCAATTCATTTTATTTCCCACTGTCATTTCAAGTTTAGTCAAATACACTATAGAGAATACGTGACACTTTGCGAGATATCGCAAGGCATTGTTTGCCAGCGCACCCAACAGGGCGGCCTTAATACTGAGTGTAGTAGTAATACCGATCAACTTATGCAGTGTGAATTTAGATCTTGGATTTGCGTTAAGAAGATGTTCGTGAACATTTAATTTATCCGGTGACAAAAGTTTTTGGAATTACAATCATACAAGCAATGAACCTTGTTTTGTAAGGTTTGTGCTGTTTTTGGCTGCAATAACTTTGAACTTGTTCAGCTATCGAAATCTTTCTTCCGCTTTCCTCGAGACAAAACCTTGTGAGTAAATACCAGCATTGTAAAATATTAGTGTACACATCACATTAGGTTCAACATTTAGTTGCCAACAAGCATGCTAATCTTAGATTAATTACATGAAGGAAATTAAAACAAAATACATAAAACAAAAATTACTTTTTCTATAGCTTTTCCCAGATCTGTGGGGTCGCGGGTGCGACCCAGTACCGATGATTAAGGGGGTGAGGGGGGCAGACGCCTCTCCACTTTCTGGAGAAAATATTATATTTTTATTTCATTTTGGCCGACTAAAACTAGGACTTACAGAAATTATTAAAACAGCAATTTGTACAAGCCCTGTTGTCTTGTCAGCTAATTCTTTCCTTTATTTTCGTTAATTATTAACACAATCATTAACGGAAATACGCACAAAATGTCGTTCTTAGCCGCTAACCGATTTGTATAGCGCCGCAACAAGTAGTGGACACTTTGCATAGGCTGTGAGGAAGGGTAGCAGTGGTACTTTTTGCCAGCGTCCTGGACACTGAGTTATGATTCACCCGCGTGCAACGCGCATTCGTCAGTCTGGCAGTCTCTTTAGTGTCTGTTTGTTTTTTAGTGTGTAGACAAATACTAAATGATTTTAATTCTGTAATCACACCGTAGTTTTTAATGGTAATAAATGTGCAGTATGGTTTCTTTGATTTTATTGTGTAGTATTGAATCAAAATCTCGTTAAAACTATTATTACCGCATTTGCATGGGTAAACTGTCAACCATTACCTCTGTCCAAATTCGCTCCGAGAGCATAAAAAGCCTTACTCTTTTGTAGCTTTTCTCTTTCAGTTCTTATGTAACCCCCCCCCCCCCAACCGTCCGCAATATCGCACAATTCCTGCTACTGTTTGTTGTCTATTTTTTGCCCCAGCACTTTTAATTCTTCTGCTACTGATGCAACCTGTGTCGCACATGTGGATTCGGCCCTATTTTACCGCTGGATGCCTTTGCTCTTGCCAGCCCTATGTTGTGGGTTCTAATCACTACACCTCGGATTTAAGGGAATAGCCTATTGTGGTCTTAAAAATAGAACTTAAAATGAAGTTTTATTTACACGTTTCATGTATTTATAATGTTAGAAAAGGTGGTTCTATAGTGCCTAACATGCCTGAATTGACGTTAGAACATATATTTGCGTATATTCCTGTAATTCCTGTTTTTATCCCTAAATCGGTTAAAATGCTTTTAATATATTCCGAGAAAATACAATTTTTGCTGACTCGTTTTAAGTATCTTAAACAAAATCTTAAAATCGGAAAGCTGTAAACCACACACCCCGGAAAGCCTTAAGAACTTAACGCAGTGAACACTTCCGTAGTCTGTCACGAGGCTGGAGACAGTATCCTCTGACCTGCTGGAATAAAAACTCCATTTCATTAATTAAAAGATACATGAGTTTCCCCATTTCACATCGTATGATAAAATTATATTCTGTGACGTTTACAGCAAGAAGGTGAGTGAAACTTGTTTTATATTCCCCTAACGAGTTATTATCAATTTAGCAAAATAAATATGGTATTTTAATTGATGCCTATTAAAATACGTAAAATTGAAGCTGCCTAAAAATATTTTAGAACCTATTTGACAGCCTATTTAGGCAGCTAAATAATATTTTAACACCTAAAAATCTGAGGCCTAGTAATCAATATTGCATGTTTCTGTGATGGTGATGAAGTTTTTTTTGTCGATAAGGTATGATGCAACCATCTTCGGAGGAACATACATTTTAATGAAAAAAGATGTCTATTTTCAGGAAATTCAATTAAATTATATTATACCGGGAACTCAAGCCATCGCAGTTCAAATTAAAGATTGATATGTGGTTTCAATATACTGCCCACCGTGGATAAAATGCAATTATACTCAATGGGTCATCTTTTTCTTGCATTTTTCAGAAAACACGCCTATAGCTGGCGATTTTAGTGCCCACGACCTTCTTTGAGGGAGCATATCTAGCTGCCCAAAAGGGAGGAATATCGAAGAAGTCACCGTAAAACAGGAACTGGTTATTCTCAACGACGGCTCTCCTACTCGACTAACAGACCCTAACATTAATTAAAGTGCTGTAGATCTAAGGATTTGCACTGTTGATTTAGCACATAAAACAAATTGGAGTGTAATTTATGATACACATCAAAGTGACCATTTGCCAATAATAATAGATATAGGCTCACAAGTTTACAAGAATGTCTCTAATTTTACTACATCCCGTAATCTCCGTTTTTGATCATGACTTATTCACAACATTTATAGCTGATAAAATACGTTCTACACTTCAAAATAAACATATTCTCGACTATAATCTTCTATTATATTTTATTCATTCATATTTAGATACCTATCATCCCATCGAAAACAAGCCGATTATAAAAAGCAGAACAATTTCATTCGATGGTGGGTTTCCGAATGCGCTTCCTTAGTCCATCGAAGACAAGCCACCTTAAAAGCACATCGAAAACATGGAACATACGATCACTATATTCGGTATAAAAATAGTCGCTTCTATACAGTATATTTTTAATGAAAAAGGACGAACTGCGTGGGAGGTTGTTGTCACATCTCTCAAGAGACTAATTCTATATCCACGATATTTGGGCTGCCATCAAACATCTAAGCCATACTCACACAAATCTTGTCAATAAATCGGACCCTATCGGAATTGCTCACTTTTATCACCAACTGACATCGGATTACGTGGACCCCTTCTACGAGTATACAGTAGATACATACACTCCGCCGCGAAATTCTGTTGTCTCCTTCAAAGTGTGTCCGTAAATGAATTCGGTATGGCACTCGACCATCGAAAATATACTAGTCCGGGTAGAGATTATATAAGTTAATAAAATGTTGAAGTATCTACAGTCCCACGCCAAGTATACGCTATTAAACAAATTTAACGACATACTCGATAGCAATACAATTCCTACCGATTGGAATGATTTTCAAATCATACCGATATTAAACAAGATGCAAACGGGTATAGATGGACCGCGCTGGGATCCTGTCTTCGTAAAACATTCCAACGAATTATCTTGCACCGTATCATGTGGTGTTTAGAATATTATAATATACTTCCAATCCACCAGCTTGCATTTTTGAAAGACATAAGTATGGCAGACGCACTTAACATATTCTTTACTGACTTATTACTCGCTAGAGACCGAGGTGACGTTTTGACAACTCTGTTTCTTGATATCAAAGGGGCATATGATATTGTGGATATCGGAATACTCCTCGCCAAATTACATAAGTGGCAGTTTCATATCCAGTTTATTAATGTCATAAGACAATTATTAACTAACCGTCGCATTTTCGTAAAGAACAACTGACAGATTCTCGATTCTAGGTACACTTCCAAAGGACTTCCACAAGGCGATATTTTGAGCCCGATCTTGTATCTGTTTTACGCCTTCGAATTAGAGTAGGTGACCCCTCAACAAGCTAGAATCATACAATACGCCGACGACATCGTTATTTATTCCATTAAAGCGTCGATAAGAGAATCCCGCACTATCATTTTTCAACATTAACGACATTAACGATTCACCATAGATGGCCTCCACATAATGGTTTAGAAATAGAATATAAAAATCCACTGCAATATTCTTTTTACGAGTAAACGTAATTATGATCACACGCCAATAAAATCTGGCCCCATGAAATTAGTATAAAACATTCGACCAAATATCTAGGAATTAAAATTGATAATAAATTACTCTGGAAAGAACATATCGAATATGTTATTTCCACATTGGAAACTAAACATTATATTATTAAATCTCTCACTAAACACACATGAGGATCGGGTCCATGTGTACTTCTTACGGTATATAAAAATATAATCTGATCAGTATTATAATATGGTTGCCACTTTACTGATGTAGCCTCTACTAGCCACATACGCAACCTTGATACCTTTCAGTTTAAAATAATCCTATTAATCATGTGGGATATGTCTTCATCCCCAACGAATGCACTTTTAGCTGAAGCATCGGAACTGCCATTAAAGTTTCGACGACGACTACTCGCAAGCAAATATATTCTAAACAAATTAAATAAATATCGCCATCCCATTCTCCCGAATTTACAGCTTTTACAAAAATATTATCAAAAAGAGAATGTTATTGAAGAACATCAACCGGCTCTATTATGGGCATTTAACCAATTCGGCCATTTTCGTACTAGTATGGTACAAACCTTAAACCACCCTAAATACTCCATACCTTTCCGAGCTAGTATATTTAAACCGTACATTCTTCACACTATTTTCGAAGACAGTACTTCACCACTAAGAAAGAATAGTCACGTTACGCAAGTCTCATTCACTTAGTTTTAAGCAATCACGAGCAATATATTACTTTCTACACGGATGGTTCAAATCATCTATCTCCAACTGGCGTAGCCGCAGCATTTTATCGCCACAACTAGCTGTGGGAAAAAATACAATCTCCCACACCTAGCTTCTTCTTGTACAGCCGAAATATTTGCAATCCGCCAGGTCTTATTGTATATAAAATATTCCGGAATATTAAGAGCTCTAATATGCACTGATTCATTAAGCACTCTGATGGCATTAGACAAACCCGAAAATACAAATAACTGGCATATTCAGAATTTACGCAAATTAATCTATGACATGTTTTTCCGTAATGTTACGTTAACCTTCACGTGGATTCTAGGACATTTTGGAATCCAGGGCAACATCATTGTAGACACACTAGCAAACGAGGCAGCGATGGGTACCGGATTAGACTATTATATACCAGTTCCGCACACAGACTTATGGGAACACTGTCGACCATTCATCAAAGACCAGTGGAATTCGGAATGACGTTGATCCTCACAGACGAAATGTAAACACCTATTCACCATTATGAATGGCATTCCTAACAAACCGTGGCTCGGTTTTGGAAAATACTCTCGCCGTCATATTACTACAATCATACGGATCCGTTTAAATCATGCATGTGCGCCTGAATATCTCTATCGCCTCAATATTATTGAAAGTATTATATGTCCACGTGGACAGGCACTTAGCGGTATAAATCACATCTTCTTTCAATGTCAGACATATGAACATCAACGACGCGAGTTCGTATCTAACCTTCTTAATGCAGGCTACCTGCTGCCGTTAAATATTCCGTGTTTGAAGTACCATCCGACAATTCGCATTGCAGAATTAATAACCACTTTTGTAATTGCCAATTATAACCCTTTGCTTTCAACTAGGTATTATCCGCACACTTTATCTTGGTGCATTTACACCCTAGCGCTGAATCGGCCGACCTCGGCGATCTTTGAGATTCGTACTGGCAACCTTTGAAACACAAACTATGAATCGCTTAAGCATCGTTGTGCGACATCTGGCGTATACTTTACGTACTAGTACTGTTGTTGTTTACACAACAAAGCCAAAGTATAGAATTCATGCTAGGAACAAGATTCGCATCGAGAAATGTTTTATAATGTTACATAATGTGTACGTGACATAGTTGTTCGCTTAAGATGATAACGGTTTAGAAATTTCATATCGATCGATCATATTCTCGATTCAATTCAGATTTCAATTTCATTCAGTTGGCAGCACCGGGCAGCACTATCGATACCGGGACAGCTCCCTCCTTACTCCTCACCCCGTACACAAATGCACCAAGATAAAGTGTGCGGATAATATGTACATTAACATCCCAATCCTTATTATTTGTGGTCCGGTATAGTTCGTGTGTAGTAAGCCGTCGTGATGAATCACACAGACGTGATGATTTAGAACCTTGTGTCCCGGTGTTTTTTGTCCTGTTCGGATAAGACATTCCTATTAACATAGTACGTCACTGATTTAATCATTTCTTGATGTAAAATAGCCCCATTAGAAAGGCCTCCCTTCCCCTTTTTGTGCACCTCTTTGGCTTCTTTAATAGCATATACTTAATCCGCTAACCAGTGACTGGACGTAGCGTTTTATTACGAAGTCCAACAACTAATAAATACCTCGGATCCTTTGAGTCGCGCGCTTGTATCGCTCTCACGGTGAAGCGTGTATCGGTTTACGTGGTTTGTAGTTGTACGAAACTCTGTGAAGTTTGCCGATTCGTGTGTGTAGTGAAGTGCTCTAATGGATCAAGATAGTGGTGGAGATGAGGCTCCCGACCCAGCCTCAAAATTACCTGAAGAAATTGTCCGATCACAATCAGATATGGCAAATAGGTCTCCTTTGAGCAATTCCTTGTCGAGTCCAAACAGTACCATTCCGTATACAGGGTCTCTTTCTAAACAAACTACCAATGTTGATATTGAAACCTATCCTCTCAACCACCCTGGTCCCTACATTGTATTTGTTTCTGCACAAGGTTCTAATAATATAATCTCTTTACATCCTATGGCCCTCGGAATGTTGTTCTATGAAAGAGACATTCATGTAAAAGGGATCAAGCCCAAAGGACGAAACCGCATCCAGGTTGGATTTGACAATTCTCTTCAGGCAAATACTTTTTTGAGACATTCTGTGCTGACTGCCCAAAAATTAAAAGTATTCATCCCCCATTGAAATATATATCGGGTTGGAATTGTCTTCGGTATAAACAAAGATCTATCTGAATCTGATATCCTTAGTCTAATTAAAAGTGCTATTAAGGTAAAATGAGTTCAACGCTTAAAGGGAAAAGCTATTCAAAATGATGAGGTCATATATGTTCGAACTGGATCAATTAAGATTGTTTTTGCTACAAGCAACTGCATAAATATGTCTCTATTTATCAAGTTTACTTAGAGCTGACACCTTTTATTTTTCCAATAACATGCTCAAAATATCAACGGTATGGACATACTCAAAGAACTGTCAAGCTACGTCCTTCCAATGCCGTAAATGTGCATTAAACCATAACACTGTTGACTGTCTTGAAAACGATCGCAAGTGTTTACATTGCCAATGGGACCATTCAACTGATTCCTCTGAATGCACCACGCACAAGCAACAAATTGAAATTAAGACACTTGTGCTTAGACAACATTTCCTTTTCAGAAGCTTCTTCTCGGCTTTATCCTCCTGAATTTAATGGTTATGGGAATGCACAACAATTTACCCCCTTCCTCAACAGCATAACTCAGCAACGGTGGAAAGGCCTCGAAAGAGGAAATTCACCCAAGTCATCGTAAAGCAGCAACATCCTATTCCCACACAAGGGTATGGCAGGTCTGCTTATCTCCAGATACTTCAACCATCGACTTTACCTAGACAGTTTCAGGTTCATTCTGCCATGTCTAACACACCCCTCCACAGCCTACTATTTCATCGCCAAGGCAGGGTGCTATTATGCAATCTGCACACAATTCCGTGCCTGCTGTGAATATGCAGACTCAACGAGAACACTTAAAATGTAGCATTTATAACTTACTTCTTCAACTACATCACTTATTGGGCGATCAACCTATTGTACTGCCCGCGTTATGTCAAATTCGAGATAGTTTAAATGTCATGTTTTCCATTGATGGTTCCTGTTGTATGTCCTCCGCTCTCTTCGCTCAGCGCCAGCCAGCCACACGCACGCAAGCGTGGATCATTCGAGACTCGACGCGCAGTCTTCAGTGCGCGTGTCTGTTACGTCGTGTGCAGTATATAAGGAGCTCCCTGTCTGTCACTCATGAGGATTCTCCCCAGTGTCCTGCTCCAGAATACACTGAACGTCGAACACGGAGGCTACTCCTCTTAAAAATGTGTCTCGACCAGGTGGACGGAATTCTGGTAGTATGAGGTTTCACCTCAGGTCACTACTCCACTTTCCCGTTCCTTCATCCATGTCGAGCCCCGATGTTGTATGCCACACATCCCCAAGCTCACTCAAGCTCCGACACACACATTAGATTCTCTAATTCTGAACATAGCTTTCATTTCGTACAAGCTTATGAACTCAGACACTTCAAGTTAGAAGGAACTCTCTTAGCTAATCTATGCTAGTGCAAATGATAGTTTTCAACTATCACGAACTATATCTTTCCCAAGAACTATCTTTTCAAGATAACAGTGAGTGTAAATACATTCAGAGTGTACATAGTGTATAGAAACAGAAACTCTCTCAAGATTAATCATCTACTTGCTTCAAGACAATTTTATGTTTTATTCCTGTACATACTGTAGAATTCTGTGTGAAGCAAATAAATAAGTTGTGTTCTTGTAAACCTTATCTTGTTTATAACACAACTCATTGGCGACGAGGAAAAAACTACGTGCCATCTGCCACCAACACATTGGCGACGAAGTCAAACAGTGGTCAGTGTGTCGCCCTCTCATTCGAAACGAGGTACAAAACTGATTACATTCTGTAGTCAGCTCATTCGCGACAGGGCAACAAACTCTTACAGGATATCGTCCACTCATTGGTACAGTGACACTATACTCCGTAACTATCACCACTCCACATTGGAACCTGTACGGCCTCTACCAGCAGTTAGCCTTTTCTACAGTGCAACTATTAGCCTCCGTCGAACTACGGACAGTCAGCCGACATTCCAAGGCTCTCTCTCGCTCGCAGCACCTGTTCGGCACGCTTCAGCTTGCTTGCTCTCTCACACACTACCAGCTGTTCCGGTGAAGGTCTCGCCTACAGCCAGCTTAGTACACGCTGCTAGACAAGTTCTTTTCTCTCACGCATCTCAACATGGCTACAGCCGAGCAGCTAGCCACCGTATTGCAAGCTCTACAGCAGCAACAACAGCAGTTCATGCAGCAACAACAAGCGGCATTGCTCACAGCTATGCAAACTCTTTCTGTTTCTACACATCCCTCAGCAATTCCTCCGTTCTCTGCTTTTGATCCGGCTAAGGAAGAATGGTCAGTCTATTTCGGCCGCCTACAGCAACATTTCATATGCCATTCCGTCACGGATGACAAGCGCCAACGTGCACTATTTCTCAGTTCGGTTGGCAATGCTACGTGCGAATTACTCCAAAAATTAAGTCCAGAGGAGCAACTCTCTGAAGTGCCGTTCGCACAGCTCTTGGCCCGTATCACTGAACACTATGCTGAAGCCCCGCACATAGTAGCCGCTCGCTACAAATTTTTTCAGAGCAGGAAGCAACTGCATCAGACTCATGCTGAATGGATTGCGGAATTGCGAGGTCTAGCTAAACCCTGCCAGTTTATATGTTCCAAGGACGGTTGTGGTACGCCCTATACCGATTCCCTCATTCGGAATATGGTCATTCTGCATACTCATGAGGACAAAGTTCGTTTTGACGCTGTCAAGAAGAGTAACCCTTCTTTAGAAGACGTCCAGCGTATTGCTACGGTATACGAACTTACTACCAAGACTGCGGCAGAAATAGCTTCTAAACACGAAGTCGCTCAAGTCTCTACTCCAGCCCGCCAGTCCTCTGCTACCTAGAACCGCGCAGCCAAGTCGCTCTCTGCCAAGCATTCTCGCCCGGTTCCCTCTCGTTCTTCTCCAAGGAAGCCCACTTCTAAGAGTACGTCGCAACTCCTGCCTTCCTGCAGAGGATGTTTCAAACATCATGAACGTCGTGCCTGTCGTTTTTTCAAAGCCACTTGTGAACGATATAATAAAGTAGGACACATCAAGACTGTATGTCAGAGTTCGCTCCGCCCTGCTAAGACTCCTGCAGCGCGCCCGAAGCATATACAGCCCCGACAGGACATGGAAGTTGATCAGATAAATCTTATTCTTCCCACCAAGAATTCTCACAAGATCATCGTTCCTCTATCATTCTCTGATCGCTCTGTCGATTTTCAGTTAGACACTGGATCACCTGTCTCTATCATTAACCTGGCTACACATCACGACTTAGGTTCACCTTCATGCTCTCCAGCTGACATCCAGCTTGTTACATTTAACAAACGGAAGATTGAAATTAAAGGCCAAATCACGCTTCCAGCCAGCTATAAAGGAATTCGGAAAGTCATTCCACTCCCCGTAGTCAACAACTACACCGCATCGAACATTATGGGCATGGATCTCTTTAATTTATTCGGCTTCCAGATTCATGACAATATCAACGTGGTATCTACTTTGCAACCTACTTCTGATATTACGGCTCTCCTCGACCAGTATCTTGAAGTCTTCGACTCTACGCTCGGAACCGCCAAAAACTATACAGCTCGCATACAGCTGAAATCAGGAGCTAAGCCGTGCTTTTTCAAAGCACGTCCAGTACCCCTGGCACTTCAAGACCAGGTCACTAAGGAGTTAGAAAGATGGGTAGAAGCTGGAATAGTGGTACCAGTCAATTCCAGTCAATGGGCCACTCCACTAGTTGTAATCAAGAAACCTGATGGCAATGTACGACTTTGTGGTGATTTCCGATCTACGATCAACGCACAAATCGACACAGATATATTTCCAATTCCCCGTCCAGAGGACTTATTCCGTCGTCTAGCTGGTGGACAATTCTTCTCTAGAGTGGATCTTAAAGAAGCCTATCTACAGCTACTTTTAGACGAAGAATCCAAGCAATTTCTCACACTCAACACTCCTATCGGACTGCTCCAGCTCCAGCGTCTCCCGTTCGGCGTCTTTTCCTCAGCGGCTATTTTTCAGCGCTAATTAGCTCAACTCACCGCCTCCATTCCCGGTTGTGCTAACTACCTTGATGATATTATTGTGACCGGCGCAGATCATCAAGAACATCTCCATAATCTGCGCCTCCTTCTCACGAAGTTGAAAGACAATGGCCTACGAGCGAATCTCGCTAAATGCACCTTCTTTCAGCCGCAAGTTCACTACCTGGGACACATCCTCGATAAAAACGGCATTCAACCTAGTGAACGGAATGTCTCGGCGATTGTAAACATGCCTGTACCACAGAACATCAAGCAGCTCCAATCCTTCCTAGGCAAAGCGAACTACTATAACAAGTTCATTCCCCGCTTCGCTTCAGTTGCAGCTCCATTGAACGCCTTACGCAGAAAAGGTGTTAAATTTCAGTGGTCTCCGCAATGCCAACAGGCTGGCAAACGATCAACAAAGCCCTTGTTCAAGCTGTTAAACTCACTCATTTTCAGCCTGGCAAGCTCATCACGCTAGCTACTGACGCATCAGATTACGGCGTCGGCGCCTTTCTCTCCCAGAAGGATCGTCACGGACAAGAACGCCCCATCGCCTTTGCTTCGAAGACACTTAATGAGCATCAACGTCGATACTCCCAGATAGAAAAAGATGCTTTAGCAATCATCTTTGGTATTCGCCGTTTCAATGAATATCTCTATGGCAACCATTTCCTGATCATTACTGATCACAAGCCTCTAGTACACTTATTCCATCCTGGTAATAAGATCCCTGAGCATTCCCTCAGAAAGCTTCAAAGATGGTCCATGTTCCTTTCTGACTATTCCTGTCAGATCGCCAGCGTGCCACATCCCAGCATTGTAATGCTGATGCCCTCTCTCGCTTACCAGTCGGTCCTGATACCGCCTTCGATTCTCAAGAATCCGAATGTCTTCAGTTAGACATAGAACTCGAAGACACCGTATCCACCTTTCCTGTTGACGCTACCCGCATTGCTAAAGCTACGGATAAGGACAGTACACTTGCTACGGTACGTACTTACATCCGCAATGGTTGGCCCCTTCAGAACAAACTTCCTGCCCACCTTGCGCCTTATCATCGTATTCAGCATCGTCTTACGACTCGTGCCGCAGTTATACTACTCGAAACAGGCACCACCTTCCGAGTGGTTATCCCACCTAGTCTACAGACACAAGTTCTCCACTTGTTACACCAAAGTCATTGGGGTATATCCCGCACTAAGCAACTGGCACGTCAACACTGCTACTGGCCTGGTATTGATGCCGCCATCGAAAAGCTCATCCGCCATTATGAACAATGTCAAATTAATCAGAATGCCCCGTCTTCTGATCATGGCCTCCTGCTACTTCTCCATGGGAACGAGTTCACATCGATTTCGCAGGTCCTTTCCTCAATTCCATGTGGCTCATCGTTATAGATTCTCTATCGAACTTTCCCTATGTAGTGGATATCCATTCGACTACTACTACAGAAGCTACCATGCGTGCTCTTCAGAAAATATTTACAACTGAAGGCTTACCTCAAGTCCTAATTTCTGACAATGGACCACAATTTTCAGCTACTGCTTTTAAGAACTTCTGTACATATAATGGCATTCGCCATATTCTAGCACCGCCTTTTCACCCTCAATCTAATGGTGAAGCTGAACGCTTTGTACAAACTTTTAAGAAAAGTATGAAAAAAGCTGTCTCTTCAGGCTTAACTAAAGACCAAGCATTGTTACAACTCTTAAGCAACTACAGAACTCTGCCCGGCGCTGATAATGTCACTCCCGCACAAAAGTTCCATGGACGACCTCACAGAACTTTACTTTCTCTGTTGCAGCCTCTTCCGGCCCAGCCTAAGACCTCACCAACAAAGTTCACCGTCAACGACAGGGTCTACATAAGGACATTCAAGTCAAACCCGCTCTGGTTACCTGGTGTCATCCGCAGATCTTTTGGCCATCGTCTCTACGAGATTCGGACTGCTGAGAAACGCTTTTGCCGCCACCAGGACCAGATACGCCTGCGTTACCGTCCATATCCGGCTATTAATTCTCTTGTTAAGCCAGATAAATCTATTGCTGAACGAGCTTTAGACCATTTAATAACCATGGGTTCCTTTCAGGACGATGCAGCGCCACTCCGCCCAGTCACAGCTCCGGACAATACAACAGAGACGTCAGAAGCTCCTGCCCAGAATCGTAGCCGCCGCCAGCGCCGCCGCCGCTTCACGCCGTATCGGCGTATTTAGGAGGGGAGGGTGTTGTATGTCCTCCACTCTCTTCGCTCAGCGCCAGCCAGCCGCACGCACGCAAGCGTGGATCATTCGAGACTCGACGCGCAGTCTTCAGTGCGCGTGTCTGTTACGTCGTGTGCAGTATATAAGGAGCTCCCTGTCTGTCACTCATGAGGATTCTCCCCAGTGTCCTGCTCCAGAATACACTGAACGTCGAACACGGGGGCTACTCCTCTTAAAAATGTGTCTCGACCAGGTGGACGGAATTCTGGTAGTATGAGGTTTCACGTCAGGTCACTACTCCACTTTCCCGTTCCTTCATCCATGTCGAGCCCCGATGTTGTATGCCACACATCCCCAAGCTCACTCCAACTCCGACACACACATTAGATTCTCTAATTCTGAACATAGCTTTCATTTAGTACAAGCTTATGAACTCAGACACTTCAAGTTAAAAGGAACTCTCTTAGCTAATCTATGCTAGTGCAAATGATAGTTTTCAACTATCACGAACTATATCTTTCCCAAGAACTATCTCTTCAAGATAACAGTGAGTGTAAATACATTCAGAGTGTACATAGTGTATAGAAACAGAAACTCTCTCAAGATTAATCATCTACTTGCTTCAAGGCATTTTATGTTTTATTCCTGCACATACTGTAGAATTCTGTGTGAAGCAAATAAATAAGTTGTCTTCTTGTAAACCTTATCTTGTTTACAACAGTTCCCATCCTCCGATGGAATGTTAGAAGTCTATTAAGCAAGCAATGTGAATTAAAAATTTTACTACAGGAAACATTTCCGCAAATTATTGCAGTGCAAGAAACATGGTTTTCACCTGTTATTGATTTCTTTTTCAAGGATTTTCAAATCGAACGACATGATGCTAATGGATATGGTGGGGTTGCCCTATTGATACATACAACGCTCTCCTATACCCTGTTGCCAATTCATTATCAAATACCAAATACTTATGTCATCGGCATTATCTATCAACACACATATATCATCATTTTATATTCTCCCCCTGATATTTACATTACATATGTCCAATGGATTAAATTTTGTCAACAGTTTGCACATGCCAATAAATTATTTATTATCGGAGATTTCAATCTTCACCACACTCAGTGGGGGTGCAATGTTGTGTAACGGTTCAAATCCCGTTACAAGGTGATATCTGTATTATTATTATTATTATTATTATTATTATTATTATTATTATTATTATTATTATTATTATTATTATTATTATTATTATTATTATTATTTTATCTGTGAGATTACTATTATTGTAATATAATTATTATTCAATTCGATTTTGCAATGCTTGTCGCTTGCGTGATTGTAGTTAAATGTATGCATATATACGTGTGTGTAGATTAACACTAAATACATGTACAGTAAAGAGTTGGTGTATGTCAGATGTGGATGTGACATTGCTACATTGTGCAATACTGCTGGAGTAAATGCAGAGTCATTGCTACGTCATGGCTACATAATCGTGAGCATTTAGCGATGAGCTCAGTTTCTTTGATTATCCCTGGCCGCTCCGGGCTATTTCACTGTTGTAGGTAAT
This sequence comes from Anabrus simplex, assembly GCF_040414725.1. Lineage (NCBI taxonomy): Eukaryota > Metazoa > Arthropoda > Insecta > Orthoptera > Tettigoniidae > Anabrus > Anabrus simplex. The sequence continues at coordinate 807,493,071 of NC_090266.1, forward strand.
ACTTGTCGCGAGGTGGGAGTAGATAATAGTTATTTCTGGAGATTAAGTAGGTGCGTCAACCTAACGTCTATAAAAGGTAGCTGCATATTGTAGCGTCAGTCATTATTCTACTGGAAGGAGAGGCACAGTTGGCCATTAAGTGAACGAGATGGAGTGGCCTCAGTCAGTCAACGGGAGTCATTAGTTAAACGGAAGGTGAAGAGAGAAGAAGTGGATGGTGAACAGTGATGGAGTCATAGAAGGATGCACTTGCAATGATGTCATACCATACAGACTTACAAAGAAGTCATATGATATGGAGAAGAAGCAGTCACATGGAAACATCACCAAATTAGGCGTGACACGTCTACAGTAAACACCAGATCTAAGGAACACGTCGTAATTACAATCAAAGTGTTGAAGGTACAGTCAAGTGAACCAGTGAGAGATATATTTCGTATAAATTGTTAAATGTCCGGTCAAGAAGAATTCAAATTCATTCCTAGTTTCTTTCAGTTGCAATGTCATAATTTCATATTCTCGTCTGTTTTATAGCAACAAGACATACTAATTGTTATTGAAATTATTTCAAGAATACATTTTGTTCCATCAAATTAATCTTTCGTTTCATTTCCAGAGTAGAATCACTTAACCCCTAATTTAATGGGGAAACCTAACGCCAATCTCCTTTTCCCAGAAGTTATATGGTATGTTGTCAAAAGTCAGCTTATTACCCCACACCCTAGAGATATTCAAGATTCTCATTCTATTATTGCTGCACCGAGTGGTAGCTGGCGCCCTTCAAATAACGTATGTGTAAGTAAGCAGGTAAGAAGGAAGTGTGAGAACAAGGTCCGACGATTGTGTATTTTATTTTATGAATATTAATTTTCATATTTTCCATTTTAAATGCAGATTATTCAATTTAAATTCAGATTTGTATGTTTCAAAAGATAGTACAGTTGATACCACACAAGAATCTCAGGTTTTAAGGGCGACTCACAGACATGATTTAGTGATACTCAATGATGGTTAACCAACTCGACTCACTCCCCTTGGTTCCCCACCCAGTGCGGTCGATCTATCGATTTGTAGGTCTAATACTTTCTCTGTTACCATATGGCATACACTAGGAGATACTCATCATAGTGATCATTTCCTGATTTTAATAACGTATGGTATAGGGCGTCCGCCCCCTCTTCCTCCACCCATGCCTCTTCAGGAGGTATTCGGACATTACGTAATTTTGATGACAAGTGTTTTAATGCCTTCCTGGTAAAATATCTGGAGTCTATTCCTGAGAATGAGTTAAATTATAATACCTTATTACAAATTATACACACTTATCTCGAACTCCATCTTCCGTTGAAATCACCCCATAACCGATCTACCCATCCCCAACATGGTTTAGGTGGTGGGATTCACAATGCCATCAGCTTATTCTAAAAAGACGCCGTCTGTTCCTCATTTATCGTAAAACTTTAACTCCATGTCACTTCTTTCGATTGAAGCGACTATTGCTCATACTCGACAGATATTTAATCATAAGCGCCGACATGCCAGGAAAATGTTTATATCCTCCTTCAATGCACACCTTTCTGCCTCCCACTTATGGAATGCTGTCCGTGCACTTAAACGAGTCTCTAACCACATATCTCGTCCTACAATAGCGCCAAGTATTTTATTGGACTTTCTCACATCAATAAGTCCTGATTATGTACTACCACCTTTCACACTTCCCCCGTCGTGACCCTCTTCTACTTCCTTTTCCGTACTTTTATAACACATAGACATCAACGAGTTAGCAACAATACTTCAACGCAGTAAAACTTCCTCTCACGGACCAGATTACATCTCTTATGCTATGTTGAAGGCATTGCCTACAAGAGCTCAAACAGTGTTATTAGTTATTTAATGAAATTTTACGCACCAGCATTCCCCCTACAGAGTGGAATGAATTTTTGGTTCATGTTATTAAACCTCGACTCCATCCGAATGATCATAATAACATCGTGGCATTGTTCTTGGCTCTTGTATACGAAAACCCTTTTTAAAAATCATGTTACAGAGGTTTGTAGGGGCATTAGAATACTATTCTCTCATCCCGAAATATCAATATGCATATGTTAAAGGTACGAGTGCTCAGAATTCTCCTAGCGAAATCTCGCAAGCAGGGAACAGTTGCAGTTTTTCTCGATATCCATGGCGCTTTTGATTCTGTTCCCCTTCATATACTTTGGAATATACCAGCTCGCAAAGGTCTCCCACCTTCATTTTTAAACATCTTACGCAATCTACTCAGCTATCGGAACCTAATTCTCAAACCGCCTCAACCTGTCCAGACTATGCGTCAGTCATCAGTCGGCGTCCCTCAAGGATATAATTTCAGCGGCATCTTCTTTGCGATATTGTTGACTGACCTAGAACATCTGGTAACAAACGTCGCTCGCATTCTCATGTTGCAGATTATATCGTTATCTCTTATGCACATGTAGACACTGAAACGAACCGGCAAAGTATAACACAACTTATGAGTCAAGTTCAGCAGTTTCTCACTGTACACGGGTTATACTTATCCCCCTCTAAATGTTCTGCGATGATGTTTATCCACAAACGCCAATTCAATACTGAACCCTAACTGTCTTACTAATAAACGGTGTATAACTTTTATACAAGGTTTATACACCGTTTACGCGAAATTCGATACTAATAAACCGTGTATAAGCCTCCTGTGTATACATCTGTTATAGTTATTCACTAAATGGCTTATACAGTCCAGGACCCTTGTATAAGCGTTGTATAGCAGCGAGTAGCGGTAAAAAGAAACGAGCAAGCAGTTTATTTTCGTGGTATTTATTGTCTACAGTAATATAATCGTCCTCCTCTGCGAACCATGTGACCTTGCCGCGGTGGGGAGGCTTGCGTGTCCCAATGATGCAGATAGCCGAGCCGCAGGTGCAACCATATCGGATGGGTATCTGTTGAGAGACCAGACTAACGAATGGTTCATCGAAAGGGGGGTAGCAGCCTTTCGGTTGTTGCAAGGGCGGCAGTCTAGATGATTGACTGATACGGCCTTGTAATAATACTCAACATGGCTTAGCTGTGTTGATACTGCTACACGACTGAAAGCAACGGGGAACTACAGCCGTAACCACCCCCCGAGGACATGCAGCTCTCTCTGTATGAAAGATGTACTGATGATGGCTTCCTCCCGGGTAAAATATTTCGGAGGTAAACTAGTCCCCCATTCGGATCTCCGGGTGGGGACTACACGAGAGGGGGCGATCATCAGGAAGATGGATACTGACATTCTGCGTGTCGGAGCGTGGAATGTTAGGAGTTTGAATCGTTGTGGTAGGTTAGAGAATCTGAAAAGGGAGATGAATAGGCTAAAGTTAGATGTAGTTGGTATAAGTGAAGTACGTTGGCAGGAAGAACAGGATTTTTGGTCAGGCGACTACCGAATTATCAACACGAAATCAAACAGGGGTAATGCAGGAGTTGGTTTAATAATGAATAAGAAAATAGGGCAGCGGATAAGCTACTACGACCAGCATAGTGAAAGAATTATTGTCGCCAAGATAGACACCAAACCAATGCCCACCACAATAGTGCAGGTCTATATGCCTACTAGTTCAGCGGATGATGAAGAAATTGAAAGAATATATGAGGAGATAGAAGATTTAATACAATATGTCAAAGGTGACGAGAATCTAATTGTGATGGGAGACTGGAACGCAGTGGTAGGCCAAGGAAGAGAAGGTAGCACAGTAGGAGAATTTGGATTGGGACAAAGGAACGAAAGAGGAAGTCGGCTGGTTGAATTCTGCACTGACCATAATTTAGTCCTCGCCAATACTTGGTTCAAACACCATAAACGACGGCTGTATACGTGGACGAGACCTGGAGACACTGGAAGGTATCAAATAGACTTCATTATGATTAGGCAGAGATTCAGAAACCAGGTGTTGGATTGCAAAACTTTCCCAGGAGCAGACGTGGACTCTGACCACAACTTGTTGGTCATGAAATGCCATCTGAAGTTGAAGAAATTGAAGAAAGGAAAGAATGTAAAAAGATGGGATCTAGACAAGTTGAAAGAAAAGAGTGTGATGGATCGTTTCAAGGAACATGTTGCACCAGGAATAAATGAAAAGGCCGAAAGAAACACAGTAGAGGAAGAGTGGAGAGTCATGAAAAATGAAGTCAGTAGGGCTGCTGAAGAAATGTTAGGAAGGAAGAAAAGATCAAGTAAGAATCAGTGGATAACTCAGGAGATACTAGACCTGATTGATGAACGACGAAAATACAAGAATGCTAGAAATGAAGAGGGCAGAAAAGAATACAGGCGATTAAAGAATCAAGTGGATAGAAAGTGCAAGGTAGCTAAGGAAGAATGGCTGAAGGAAAAGTGCAAGGATGTCGAAGGCTGTATGGTCCTGGGAAAGGTAGATGCTGCATACAGGAAAATCAAGGAAACCTTTGGAGAAAGGAAATCTAGGTGCATGAATATTAAGAGCTCAGATGGAAAGCCACTTCTAGGGAAAGAAGAAAAAGCAGAAAGATGGCAGGAGCATATCCAACAGTTGTATCAAGGTAACGATGTAGATAATTTGGTTCTGGAACATGAAGAGGCTGTTGATGCTGATGAAATGGGAGACCCAATTTTGAGGTCAGAGTTTGACAGAGCTGTGACTGACCTAAATAGGAACAAGGCACCTGGAATTGATGATATTCCCTCTGAATTACTGACTGCCTTAGGAGAAACCAGCATGGTAAGGTTATTTCATTTAGTGTGCAAGATGTATGAGACAGGAGAAGTCCCATCCGATTTTCGGCAGAATGTTGTTATACCTATTCCCAAGAAAGCCGGTGCTGGCAGGTGTGAAAACTACCGCACTATTAGTTTAGTATCTCATGCCTGCAAAATTTTAACACGTATTATTTACAAGTTGAAGCTGAGTTGGGGGAAGATCAATTTGGCTTCAGAAGAAATGTAGGAACACGTGAAGCAATCCTGACTTTACGTCTGATCTTAGAGGATCGAATCAAGAAGGACAAGCCCACGTACATGGCATTCGTAGATCTAGAAAAGGCATTCGATAATGTTGATTGGACCAGGCTATTTATGATTCTGAAGATGATAGGGATCAGATACCGAGAACGAAGAATTATCTACAACCTGTATAAAAATCAGTCTGCAGTGATAAGAATCGAGGGCTTTGAAAAAGAAGCAGCAATCCAGAAAGGAGTAAGGCAAGGCTGCAGTTTGTCCCCTCTCCTTTTCAATGTTTACATAGAACAGGCAGTAAAGGAAATCAAAGAGAAATTTGGAAAGGGAATCACAGTCCAAGGAGAGGAAATCAAAACCTTGAGATTTGCCGATGATATTGTTATTTTATCTGAGACTGCAGAAGATCTCGAGAAGTTGCTGAATGGTATGGATGAAGTCTTAGGTAAGGAGTACAAGATGAAAATAAATAAGTCCAAAACAAAAGTAATGGAGTGCAGTCGAACGAAGGCAGGTGATATAGGAAATATTAGATTAGGAAACGAAGTCTTAAAGGAAGTAGATGAATATTGTTACTTGGGTAGTAAAGTAACCAACGATGGCAGAAGTAAGGAGGACATAAAATGCAGACTAGCACAAGCAAGGAAGAGCTTTCTTAAGAAAAGAAATTTGCTCACTTCAAACATTGATATCGGAATTAGAAAGATGTTTTTGAAGACTTTTGTGTGGAGCGTGGCATTGTATGGAAGTGAAACATGGACGATAACTAGCTCAGAAAGAAAGAGAATAGAAGCTTTTGAAATGTGGTGTTATAGAAGAATGCTGAAGGTGAGATGGATAGATCGAATCACGAATGAAGAGATACTGAATCGAATTGGTGAGAGGAGATCGATTTGGCTAAATTTGACGAGAAGAAGAGATAGAATGATAGGACACATCTTAAGACACCCAGGACTTGTTCAGTTGGTTTTTGAAGGAAGTGTAGGTTGCAAGAACGGTAGGGGTAGACCAAGGTATGAATATGACAAACAGATTAGAGCAGATGTAGGATGCAATAGTTACGTAGAAATGAAAAGGTTATCACAGGCTAGGTTGGCATGGAGAGCTGCATCAAACCAGTCTATGGACTGATGACTCAAACAACAACAATATAATCGTTGTGAAATATTCGACTTATCAAATTAACATTGAACACACGTTGAAAGAATAGACGATAACGTTGATGATCTTCACGATATTTTAAACATAGAAGACATACACCATTCAGAGGTTATGGAAGCTAGACATCTTCGTAAAGTGAAACACTTTAAAGAGACGGAATGACAATGGATAACTATAAAAGAAATGATGGTTGGGCGTATTCTTGTGTAATAATGTGTTACAGCTTAATAGACCTTTGATATTGCGGGTTTATTATACACTATCTGCCCCTACAAAGATCTTTCTCAATTGAGTACCGGTACCTACCGTATAAAAGGGGACATATTGCTCGAGATAAAAAATGGCATAACTTGAAAACCATACGTAATATGATTTCCATACTTTGTAGTTGAATACGCAGAAATATGATGTATAAATGCCTAATAGAAACTTTTTTGATCAAACCTTTCTTTTAAGCTAGAAAACAGTTTTTCCTTTCTCCCGAAAAGTAAGGATTTTGGAATATATACCCTTTTCAACTCGCCGATTCAATTACAGTTGCTTACGTTTTCCGTACTACCCCAGTTAGGAGCTTTTGATATTTTCTGAAGCTTTTCCATTTCTTTGTTGGCGTCCATTACATCAGCAAGCTGGAAGAATGTTGATATCAATATAAGTCAATTTCCAGCTGTCTCACGGAATGACAATGAATAACTATAAAAGAAATGATGGTTGGGCGTATGTTTTTGTAATAATGTGTTATTGCTTAATAGACTTTAAATTGCGAGTTTATTATACATTATCTGCCTCTACAAAGATCTTAGATCTTTCTCAAATTTGAGTATAAAAAGGGACATATTCATTGACATAAAAATAGTATAACTTGAAAACCGTACGTAATATGATTTCCATACTTTGTAGTTGAATACGCAGAAATATAATGTATAAATGCCTAATAGAAACTTTTTTGATCAAACCTTTTGATCAAGCCTTTCTTTTTCGGGACATAGTAGGTTCGAACCCCACTGTCGGCAGCCCTGAAAATGGTTTTCCGTGGTTTCCCATTTTCACACCAGGCAAATACTGGGGCTGTACCTTAATTAAGGCCACGGCCGCTTCCTTCCCACTCCTAGCCCTTTCCCGTCCCATCGTCGCCATAAGACCTACCTGTGTCGGTGCGACGTAAAGCAACTATAAAAAAACCTTTCTTTTAAGCTATAAAACAGTTTTTCCTTTCTCCTGAAAAGTAAGGATTTTGGAATGTGTACACTTTTCAACTCGCGGATTCAATTACAATTGCTTACGTTTTCCGTACTATCCCAGTTAGGAGCTATTGATCTTTTCTTAAGCATTTCCATTTCGTTTTTGGCGTTCATTACACAAGCAAGCTGAAGAAATGTTGATATCAGTATAAGCCAATTTCCATCTGTCTCACTTTAGTGTTGCCACTGCCTTTTCGATATGCCGTGCCACTGTGCGACTTTCCGGAAAGTTTTGCTCGTACATTACCAGCAGAAGCGATCATAAAGGCGGTGAACGTGCGAAATACGTCAGTGAACTGCAGGAAGAGATTCCTCCGCCTTGGAAAGACTGTATTCGTGCTGTATAGTAATACAATGCGTATACATCCTTTATTAGTAAGAAAAATGTAAAACGCTTATACAGGGTTTATTCACTGTATAACCATACAAGAGTTAAACAACTGTATAAGGACTTTTTATTAGTAAGACGGATAGTGTTTAATAATAATGAAATTCCCATACGCACATGTCATAAGTATCTTGGTGACATGATCGGTCGCAAATTAACTTTCAAGCTAATCTAAATAGTCTACGTCATAACACTGCTGTATATTAAAAATAATGAAGACCATCACACGTCGATCATGGGGATCTGACCCTGCTACAGCTAAGTTGCTCTTTCGCTCCGTAATACGCTCAAGGTTTGGCTATTGTGCACATGGCATTGATCTTGCATCCCAGTCATCTCTCCAATCAATGAATACTATACCGATCAAGCACTACATATCTGTTTCGGGGCACTAACAACCACTCCAACCAATGCACTCTTGGTGGAGGCGGGAGAAGCTTCACTACATCTTCGACGTCGACTTCTCTCCTCCAAGTATCTCTTAAGACGATTTCCGGTTGTTACGAATAAATTGATTCCCAAACTTCAACCACTATCTACTTACTTTTAGCAATCACCAATGAGTAGTCGAGTTCCCGCCTTACTATGGGCATATCAAACTGTACCTACATTTCAGGCCTCCATTATCAGAAAGCCTGTCACTCCATGTTACATTATCATATGACGTACTTCAGTATGTTCCTTCCATCATTATATCTCGAGCTTCTTGCTTCGACATGTTACCATATCGGCTTCGATTATTCCACTCGTCTTCAAAAAAATTACGTATCTCTAATACCAACATTGGACAAAATTTTTACACTGATGGCTCCAAAAATGCTTGTGGTGTTGGAGCAGCTTTCTATCACGAACAACCTAAACATGTCGAGTCGTTTCATTTATCCTCTTATTTTGCTGTCTTTTCTACTGAACCCTTTGCCATTCGGCAAGCATTATTGTACATTAAAAATTATCCATTCAGTCCGTCACCATATACACTGATTCAGTGATTACAATCTTACAATCTTACAAATACTGTATACCCTGAACTGTTATTTATATAGGCCTAATGTGAAACACCTCTTATATACTTCAAATCAATTAGGATTTACTATAACGCTTGTTTGGATTCCTGCCCATAAAGGAATACCTGGAAATGAACACGCAGATCGTTTAGCTAAGCATGCATCCTTTTTAACCACACCCCCGCTCACTATTGTTGCTCCTGCATCCGATTTCTATACCCTGATAAAACAAAAAGTGCATGGCTCATGGAAAGAGTTATGGAACGAATCTGCAGTGTACAAGGGAGCTTTTTATTATAGTCTGCAACCTACCTTACCACCCAAACATTGGTATGATACTGCTACATATGCACGTCGACATATTATTAATATAATACGGCTACGATTTAACCATGCTTTAACACCCCAGTATAAATTTCGATTTAATCTACTTGATATTTCCCACTGTGTATGTGGTTTCTCCGATGCAGATGCTAATCATTTAATATTTCAATGCCCTGCGTATGACACTGCACGCCGCTCCTTCTATTCACGCTTAATCAGTCTAACACATACTCTACCGACGAATGCGGCTTGTCTCTTACATAAACCATCTCCTGCGCTCCTGGCGACGCTCAATGCATATTTGGATAATACAAATATACAGTTATAATGTCTTAATTGTAATTTGATAGTTAATCCCTTATTCCTTTCTATTCTTGTTTGTCCCGCATGTGTTTTATAAAAAACAATTACCCAATACTTCTTCATACTTTTCGTAACTGCTCACGGTACACCCCCCTCATGGCTACACTCGTATTCAGTCACTTTGATGTTTCATTGAACCTGCTCACTTGTTTGGTCATCTGTCTTATTTCATTTGTTTTGAAGTCGCTGGCCAATCATTACTGGTTGTTTCATTTATACGCAGTCTGTTAGTTATTCTACTTGTTTCAGCAATTCCTACATAGATACATCACGTTTTTCACTTCCTTTTGAACCTATCCAAATAGTTTCCGTTCCTCCATTATTTTTTCTAACCCTTATATATAGACTCGGTCATGTTTGTCTCGTAGTAAGCCGCCGAGAAAAAAACTCTGGCGTGAAGACTTGAACCTTGTGTCCTAGTGCTATTACTGTGTATAAGTTGTATAGGTTAGTTAGGATTCTCTTCACAAGTTTGTCAATAAGCCCCCTTATAGCGAATTCCTCTTGTTGTTACAGAAATTATCTGGTAACATCGTTTTAATGTGTCTGCCTACCCACAGTACGGTAATTGTTGGCATGAGTAAATCAACAATATAGTTGGACGTTTCCTACGGTTACAGAAGTGCAATATCCCCGATACTGTCATTCACTCCTACTACAGAGAGCACTGAACAATATTATTACCATATATGTTATCTTCAATACATATCAATCAATCAGTCACCACTCATCTGCATTCAGGGCAGTCGCCCAGGTGGCAGATTCCCTATCTGTTGTGTTCCTAGCCTTTTCCTAAAGGATTTCATAGAAATTGGAATTTTATTGAACATCTTCCTTAGTAAGTTATTCCAATCCCTAACTCCCCTTCCTATAACTGACTATTAGCCCCAGTTTGTCCTCTTGAATTCCAAATTTATCTTCATATAGCGATCCTTCCTACTTTTATAAACGCCACTCAAACATATTCGTCTACTAATGCCATTCCACGCCATCTCTCCGCTGACAGCTCGGAACATACCACTTAGTCTAGCAGCTCTTCTTCTTTCTCTCAATTCTTCCCAGCCCAAACTTTGCAACATTTTTGTAACGCTACTCTTTTATCGGAAATCACCCAGAACAAATCGAGCTGCTTTTCTTTGAATGAATTTTTTCCAGTTCTTGAATCAGAAAATCCTGGTGATGGTCCCATACACTGGAACCATACTCTAGTTGGGGTCTTACCAGAGACTTATATGCCCTTTCCTTTACATCCTTACTACAACCCCTAAACACCCTCATAACCATGTGCAGAGATCTGTACCCTTTATTTACAATCCCATTTATGTGATTACCCCAATGAAGATCTTTCGTTATATTAACACCTAGATACTTACAATGATCCCCAAAAGGAACTTGCACCCCATCAACGCAGTAATTAAAACTCAGAGGACTTTTCCTATTTGTGAAACTCACAACCTGACTTTTAACCCTGTTTATCAACATTGCCTGCTGTCCATCTCACAATATTTTCGAGGTCACGTTGCAGTTGCTCACAATCTTGTAACATTTATTACTCTATACAGAATAACATCATCCGGAAAAAGCCTTACCTCCGATTCCACTCCTTTACTCATATCATTTATATATAAGAGAAAATATAAAGGTCCGATAATACTGCCTTGAGGAATTCCCCTCTTAAAATTCTCTGAGATCTATTTTCTAGAAATATATCAACCCATTCAGTCACTCTTTTGTCTAGTCTAATTGCACTCATTTTTGCCAGTAGTCTCCCATGATCCACCCTATCAAATGCTTTAGACAGGTCAATCGCGATACAGTCCATTTGAACTCCTGAATCCAAGATATCTGCTATATCTTGCTGGAATCCTACAAGTTGAGCTTCAGTGGAATAACCTTTCCTAAAACCGAACTGCCTTCTATCAAACCAGTAATTAATTACACAAACATGTCTAATATAATCAGAAAGAATGCCTTCCCAAAGCTTACATACAATGCATGTCAAATTTACCTACTGGCCTGTAATTTTCAGCTTTATGTTTATCACCCTTTCCTTTATACACAGGGGCTACTATAGCAACTCTCCATTCATCTGGTATAGCTCCTCCGAACAAACAATAATCAAATAAGTACTTCAGATATGGTACTATATCGCAACCCATTGTCTTTAGTATATCCCCAGAAATCTGATCAATTCCAGCCGCTTTTCTAGTTTTCAACTTTTGTATCTTATTGTAAATGTCATTGTTATCATATGTAAATTTTAATACTTCTTTAGCCTTAGTCTACTCCTCTATCTAGACATTATTCTTGTAACCAACAATCTTTACATACTGCTGACTGAATACTTCTGCCTTTTGAAGATACTCACATACACACTCCCCTTGTTCATTTATTATTCCTGAAACGTCCTTCTTGGAACCTGTTTCTGCCTTAAAATACCTATACATACCCTTCTATTTTTCACTAAAATTTGTATGACTGCCAATTATGCTTGCCATCATGTTATCCTTAGCTGCCTTCTTTGCTAGATTCAATTTCCTAGTAAGTTCCTTCAATTTCTCCTTGTTTCCACAGCCATTTCTAACTCTATTTCTTTCCCGTCTGCACCTCCTTCTTACTCTCTATATTTTTCTATTATAATAAGGTGGGTCTTTACCATTTCTTGCCTCCCTTAAAGGTACAAACCTGTTTTCGCATTCCTCAACAATTTCTTTTAACCCATCCCAGAGTCTGTTTACATTTTTGTTTACCGTTTTCCACCGATCATAGTAACTTTTTAGAAACTGCTTCATGCCTGCTTTATCAGCCATATGGTACTGCCTAATAGACCTACTTTTAAGACCTTCCTTTCTATCACATTTATTTTTAACGACGACAAAAGCAGCTTCATGATCACTAATACCATCTATTACTTCAGTTTCTCTATAGAGCTCATCTGGTTTTATCAGCACCACATCCAGGATATTTTTCCCTCTGGTTGGTTCCATTAGTTTCTGAATCAGCTGTCCTTCCCATATTAACTTATTTGCCATTTGTTGGTCATGCTTCCTGTCGTTCGCATTTCCTTCCCAATTGACATCTGGTAAATTCAGATCTCCCGCTACAATCACATTTCTTTCCTTGTCGTTTCCTACATAGCTGATTATCTTATCAAATAATTCTGAATCCGTGTCAGTGCTACCCTTTCCCGGTCTGTACACTCCAAAGACATCAAGTTGCCGAATTATCTTTAGAAATGAGCCTTACACCTAGAATTTCATGTGTCTAATCTTTAACTTTTTCGTAGCTTACAAATTCATCTTTCACCCGAATGAATACTCCCCCTCCCACCATTCCTATCCTATCTCTACGATACACACTCCAGTTCCGTGCGAAAATTTCTGCATCCATATATCATTTCTCAGCCATGATTCAACTCCTATTACAATATCTGGTAAATATGTACGGTATCTATGAAATTACTCAATTCTATTCCTTTCTTTACAATACTTCTACAGTTCAACACTAACAATTTTATGTCATCCCTACTTGATTTCAAGTTCCCTGTTCTCTTATCACCGCTCTCTAGGCCACCCTGTTTCCCTGAATGTACCTCCCTATTACCCTTCCAAACAAATTTCCTAACTTATACGTACCACTGCGGTTTAAGTGAAGGCCATCTGAGCGCAGATCCCTATCTCCTACATACCCATTAGGATCTAGAAATTTCACTCCCAGTTTCCCACATACCCACTCCATAGTCTCATTTAAATCCCCAATCACCCTCCAGTCAGTATCCCTCCTACACCGTATTCCACTGATAACAATCTCCGCTTTCTTAAACTTCACCCGTGATGCATTTTCCAGATCCCACACATCTCCAACTATGTTGGTACTTATATCAGCTTGCCTTACGTTGTAGGTACCAACGTGAAACACTACCACCTTCTCCTTCCCCTCCTCCCTCTCTTCTACTTTCCTCTACATCTGCCTCAACCTAATTCCTGGATAACATTCTACCCTGGTTCCCTTTCCTCCACACACTTTCCCCACGTGTATAACGATGGAATCTCCCATGACCAGAACCTCAACCCTACCCACCTCATTTGATCCCCTCCCGTCCTGGTCAGCCCTATCTTTCCTGATAGCTGCAGAAGCTACTTCCTCCTCCCTTTTCTCCTTCCCATGACCCTGTTCCACCTGTCTTTTCCTATTCTCTACTCTACATTTCCCTTTCCTACCTTTTCCCTTTCTCCTACTTCTACACATCTCAGCAACAGTTTTCTGTCCCTCAGCTTCCCTCTCTTGCTCTACCTGGAGTGACTCGTACCGATTTCACACAGACACCTGTCCTGAATTCTGATCCTGAATAGAGCCCTTAGCCTGCAATCTCCTTCCCCTTAGAACATTAGACCACCTGTCTTCAACAACTCCCCCCTTTCCTTCCCCTCCCTCTTGTACAACTACTGTAACCTGTATATTGTTTGAGGGAGTCCTACCTTTCTTCCTGTCTTCTGTGAGAATCCTAATTATCTCCCTCAAACTCTCCAACTCCTCCCTCATACCTCTCAATGACTATCTGTTTAGTTGTGTGCAAAATTGTGTTTTTTATGCCAGTGCTCTTAGTTTGTAATTTAATTAGTAATTATTATTATTATTATTAGAAAAGCGCACGAATGTGCATTACAAAGATCATTGACCGTTTTAGTCTTTGCTATAATCGCATAGAAATTTGTTGTTGTTTTTACATCTTGTGATGTGATACATGTCACAGAACTGATCACACAGTGAACATTCACATTTTTCATTTGGGTCGTGATAAGACATATTTTTACATATTTTATGGTGGTACCCGTGTACTGCTAGTTTTATTATCACATGTCTTAGCTTCTGGTTGGCGTTCGTCCAATTTCGATCCAACATGGCATCTGTGCTGTAGAACTCTAGCGGAATTTCTTCTCTCTTCTTCCGCCTTTCCGCTAGGTGTGCTTCTACATTCATTGTGGATGGCAGTGGTAGTTTTATCCTCAGTTCTTCAATAAGAAAGGGTTCCCGTGCTAGTTCGTATGTTAGGCGGGAACGCGTGTATTTTGAGATGCCCATTATGGTCTTTAGGAATTTTGCCTTAACTCCTTCTATGGTGGCCAATTCTCTCTTTGTTAGTCTTTCCCATATCAAGTGGATTCCATAGGTGAGTATTGGTAGGATCGTTGTGTCAAATAGGCGCATAGCTGTTTTTAAGGATAACTGCTGTAGATTGTTGATGTCGTACATGGCTTTCATGGCTACAACTGCTTTGTCTTTTATGTGTAGTCTGAACGTCCCAGTAGTCTGTAAGGTTATTCCCAGGTATTTGAATGAGTTTACTATTTCCACTTTGCCGTCTTCGTATTCTACGTTGTCGTTTGCTGCGTTTCGTCCGCCTTTCCGAAAGACCATCTGTTGAGTTTTTTTCCAGTTTATTTTCAGGCTGTTATTTCCTGCCCATTCAGCCAGCGCTGAGAAAGCGTGTTGGAGCTCTTCCTTCTTTGTTGACCCTAGGACCATGTCGTCTGCATATATGTAGATCACTGCATCCTTTGCTCTTTCTCTGATTGCTTTTGTTACGTCCGCGGTGGCAATATTGAATAGTATGGGGCTGAGTGGATCACCTTGCAACACTCCATTAGTTTGGGTGATTTCCTTTGTTTTATGGGTCGCATCATCTATGGTGATCTGGTTGTATGCCAGAATATTTCTTATTAGAGCTGTAAGGGGAGTATTTCCAGCCATAGTTTGGAGTTTTGACATTAGTATTGTAACCTGACAAACCCCGGTCAGATATTATTATTATTGTCATTATTATTATTATTATTATTATTATTATTATTATTATTATTATTATTATTATTATTATTATTATTATTATTATTATTATTATTATTATTATTATTATTATTTATTAATGTGTATATTTCATTTATGTGTGTATTTAGCCGTCGCGGCTTAGTAACTCTTTTTGGAACTCTCGTTATTATGGATACTCTCTATATTTTATTTGGGACTAGTGTGTTTCGATCACTCAGTTTATCTCCCGGTTGTGTACGTGACGAGTCTCCGAGCGGGGGTTTACGTGTTGACGGAGCTGAGGTGGAAAATTCCAGGAACTGGGCTATTTTAAGATGCTGTTGTGTTGGCTTGGGCTAGTGTGGTGCAAGCACGCGTCGAGAGTTGGAAGTTGCAGCTTGCAGTGTGCAGAGGTGATACTAGTGGTAATCTGAGAGGTGTTTTGTACGAGTTGTGAGGAAGATGTCCCATGCCATGTTGGGAGTTCGAGATCTGCTGTTGAAGGAACCAGGGAGAAAGATGCTGGAGTGTAACAACATTCTATGGTTATGAATGTTAGCCATATATAATTCTACGGAGAGTCTACGTAAGGTAACGTGTTGGGTCTTTTCAAACTATACCAACGCCATCAGCAAAGTGGAGTCCATTCTTGAAAAATGAGTCATGACTGCGTGTGAATATTTTGCGTTGCGGAATAAACTGAGTACCAGTTATTGAGAGAGAGTTATTTCATAAATTAAGACATTTATTATTTATATCAATATTCTCTTTATTTTGTTATATATGTTCAAGGGTGTATCACGACGAGCTCTGCTCGGATTTCTAGGTAAATACAGGTTTAATTGACTAAGTAAATTGTATGAGATTAATATATATTCTGTTTAATTTCTATGGGTGGGGGAAATTACCAGATGGACTCCTTTTCCAATATTAATTTTTTAGGTATCAAGTGATTCAGATCTCCTTGTCACAAGGCAACGACCCTGAAGATGAGTTTCAACAGCCGGCAAAGTTTAAGAATTATTTATTTGTATATTTATGGCTCCCAAATTCCATTAGTCATTATTATTTATATTTATATTTAATAGAGAGATTTCAATGTCGCTAGCAACGTGGGGCAAGACTGATCTGAGTCACGATAGGGTATGCACACAGAAATGGTATAGTTGCTCTCAAATTTCATGATATGTACAGTTGTGGAGATTTCTTGTTCGCTGTGGAGTGTATAATATGTCTTGTGGAAATTTTGCGTATGTGGGAAACGCAAGGTGATGAGTTGGACGAGAGAAAATATTAATCTGTTAAAATTAAGAAATAGGAGTGTGGAAAGGAAAGTGCATATTAATTGTAGTACAGGGGGAGAAAACTATACCGTTGACATGATTAATTCAGAGAGTGAAGCCACAATGGGCGATAATAATTTAAATGTTGTGTTAGATTCGATGGTAACCGGGGACAATGCTTCATCATCTCTATCGGAGCAGAGTAGCGATAATAGTGACCAGCAGCTAGACCAATTAGTTCATATTTTGAGTGAATTTACTAATAAACTTGAAAGTAAACTTAGAGAGCAGAATGATGAGTTAACACAGAAACTCTAAAGTAAACTTGAGGATAATAATCAGAAAATGGAAATTAATGTTGCTAAAATTGAAAAACAAGTTCAGGAAATTAGTGATAGGATGGATAATCAAGTAAAGAGGTTAAGTGAGAAAGTCGATTCAGGTATTATGGAGATGAGGAAGGAATTAAACTATCAATGTGTAGAAATTAATGGTAAATTGTCTGAGCATGATAGGCAAACTGAAGAAATTAGGGGTATATCTGAATCAAATAAAAGTGAATTTAACCGAGTAATTTGTAACGTTGCTAATAATCTTGAAGCTAAACTTGTTGAAAATAATTCTAAATGTCAGGATAAAATTTTAGATAACTTTAACAGTATTCACAATGTGATAAGTAAACAAGGTGTAATTGAACATCAGGTCAGAGAGAACGCTAGTCATATTGATGTATGGAAGGCAGATGTATTACAGAGGGTTGACGAAAAGATTCAATCAGTCAGGTCCTCAGGTGATGTTCAGAGTTCTAGCATACAAAGGCATATTATTAAGGAAACTGAGCTGCCTAAGTTTAATGGTAAGCAGTTTAACCCTCTGGAATTTCTCAAGGTAGTGGAGAAACGTTTTACTAGGAGCTTGGAAGAAGGTGTGTTAGAGTGGGACTTGGTAGATGATATGTTAGCAAGTGCGTTTACGGGTGAAGCTAGGAGTTGGTATGATGTTTATAGAGGTCATATTAAGGGTTTAAGGGGATTCAGGGAGTTGTTTATGGATAAGTTTTGGGATGAGGAGATTCAGGGTAGGGAAAGAGATAGGATTATGGCTGGGAAGTATAAGGGTAATGAGGGTATTTCTCGTACGGAGTATTTTCTTGTGCACGTGGCTATTAGTCAGAACTTAGAAGAGAGTTTGCCAGAGCAGGATATTGTTAGGAGGATGGCTAGACATTTTAATGAAGATATTCAGTTGGCCATGTGCATCCAGCAAGTTAAGACCATTAAGGGAATGGAAGGGCTGTTGCAACGTTTCGACTCTTTGGGTAGGCAGGTAGGACATAGGAGTGTGGGGGAAAATAATCACAGGAGAGGAGTAGCATTTGAAAGTAATCGTAGGAATGGGAATGACTATAGCAGAAGGGATCAGGGTAATGGGAATAGGCAGGAAGAAACCAGGATTAATTTCAGGAATCAAGATAGTAGGAATTTTAATTCTAGTAATCAGTCTAGGGATTTGAATGATAGGGGGAGAAGGGATGAGAGAGGTAATAATAGTGGTAATCAGCAGAATCAGAATTTAAACTCCAACGGGATGTCCTAAATAGGTCCGTTAGGAGATCCCCACTTGATGTGCAAATCTATGTTATCAGGGAGGCTTTTGAGATTGATGTTGGTAAGGATTTGTTGTGTGACCAGGATAGTGCTAAGGAAGATGGTTCGTCTGAATTATTGATCAACCCAGCTGTGGAGGCTACCATATGGGGTGTGAAGGAGAAATTGCTTGTAGACTCGGGGAGTCATAAGTCTTGTGTAAATTTTAAATTTTGTGAGGAAGCTCGTCGCAGAGGTGAGATTATTGAGGAGATTCCTGTGAGGAACACATTTATTATCACAGCAGCTGGTGCTAAGAGTAATCGTATTCGTAGTCAGGTTGTTGTTCCTATTGAGGTTGGTGGTCAGACCATGTTGCAATGTTGTCTTGTTGTGCCTAATCTGGTATATTCCGTTATACTGGGGAATGACTGGCTATCTGCAACCAAGTGTGTGATTGACTATGATACTGCTGTTTTGAAATTCCTTGTTGGTGAAGAACGTAAACCGATTAAGCTTAATTATCAGGTGGATAGGAGTAGTTTTGTGCTTCGTTGTAGTCATATTCAGGTTATTGAGGAAATTGTTGAGGATGAAGTCGATGTTAAAGTTAATAATGCAAGTATTAGAATTAATGACAGTATGGAATCGGAAAGTCAGGATTTGGTCAGTGAGGTGGAGAAAGCGGTGCGACAGACATGCCTGGAGGAGCAGCAGATGAGGGAACTTGGACGGATGTTTAGGACCTATGTAAGTCATAATCATAGCTCTTGGTATGAACATTTAAGTAGGATGGAAAATTGGCTCAATGTCACAAGACATGAGAGTACTGGTCTTACACCCATTGAGGTGCACTTTGGGAGAAAGCCTGATTTTGAGTTGGCCAAGATATTGAGGTTGGAGAGCGTGGAGGAGGTTCCTCAGGATCTATTTGTACAGCTTGCTAGGGAGAAGCTGATTAAGTCTGGTCAGAAACGTGCGAGGATAGTTCAGAATAGGTGCTCTGATAGTTTAGAGGTAGGAGATGAAGTATTGTTGCGAGTGCCTCACCCATCTAACGCTGAGGATAAGACCATGTCTAAGTTTTTCAATTGTTTAAGGGTCCTTTTATTGTTGCGAGAAGGATAGGGAGGTGTGCATATTCCTTAATTGATGCTAATAGGAAATGTATTGGAACTTATAATGTGTTCAATTTGAGGAGATACCATCGGGATCCCTAATGTTGTATATTGTATATTTGATGGATAGTTTGAGGAGCTGTCCTTGGGCCATCAGCCACCTGATTTGTGTTATTTTGCCAACATTTTCATCTGTTGGAAAACAAAGGGGGAGTATTGTAACCTGACAAACCCCGGTCAGATATTATTATTATTATTGTCATTATTATTATTATTATTATTATTATTATTATTATTATTATTATTATTATTATTTATTCATGTGTATATTTCATTTATGTGTGTATTTAGCCGTCGCGGCTTAGTAACTCTTTTTGGAACTCTCGTTATTATGGATACTCTCTATATTTTATTTGGGACTAGTGTGTTTCGATCACTCAGTTTATCTCCCGGTTGTGTACGTGACGAGTCTCCGAGCGGGGGTTTACGTGTTGACGGAGCTGAGGTGGAAAATTCCAGGAACTGGGCTATTTTAAGATGCTGTTGTGTTGGCTTGGGCTAGTGTGGTGCAAGCACGCGTCGAGAGTTGGAAGTTGCAGCTTGCAGTGTGCAGAGGTGATACTAGTGGTAATCTGAGAGGTGTTTTGTACGAGTTGTGAGGAAGATGTCCCATGCCATGTTGGGAGTTCGAGATCTGCTGTTGAAGGAACCAGGGAGAAAGATGCTGGAGTGTAACAACATTCTATGGTTATGAATGTTAGCCATATATAATTCTACGGAGAGTCTACGTAAGGTAACGTGTTGGGCCTTTTCAAACTATACCAACGCCATCAGCAAAGTGGAGTCCATTCTTGAAAAATGAGTCATGACTGCGTGTGAATATTTTGCGTTGCGGAATAAACTGAGTACCAGTTATTGAGAGAGAGTTATTTCATAAATTAAGACATTTATTATTTATATCAATATTCTCTTTATTTTGTTATATATGTTCAAGGGTGTATCACGACGAGCTCTGCTCGGATTTCTAGGTAAATACAGGTTTAATTGACTAAGTAAATTGTATGAGATTAATATATATTCTGTTTAATTTCTATGGGTGGGGGAAATTACCAGATGGACTCCTTTTCCAATATTAATTTTTTAGGTATCAAGTGATTCAGATCTCCTTGTCACAAGGCAACGACCCTGAAGATGAGTTTCAACAGCCGGCAAAGTTTAAGAATTATTTATTTGTATATTTATGGCTCCCAAATTCCATTAGTCATTATTATTTATATTTATATTTAATAGAGAGATTTCAGTATATTACTGTCTATTATGTCGAAGGCTTTTGTATAGTCTATGAAGACTGCATAAAATTTTCCTTTGTGAAGCCGTTGTGCTTCTTCTACGTCACTGAGTAGGTTTTGGATTGCATGCAGGGTTCCTCTTCCTCTTCTAAATCCAAATTGCTCTTCTGGCATTTTGGGATCTACTTCTTCAACTATCCTATTGGTTAGGATTCTTGTTAACAGCTTGAAGATATTGCTTTCTAGAGCCATTCCTCTGTATGAGTTTGGGTCGCTGGTTTCACCTTTCCCTTTATAGAGGGTTATAAATGTTGATTTTCTCCATTCATCGGGAATATTTCCTAATTCTAGGCATTTATTAAACAGTTTGGACCATATTTCTGCTAGATGCTGCGCGGTTTCTTTAAGGTGCTCATTATAAAACCCGCCTGGTCCAGCGGCTCTTTTGCATTTTGTTACTTTGATAGTGTCTAACACCTCTGCTTTGGTGATGGGAGGTATCGCTTCAAGCTGGTTGTTGTATTCAATTTCGTACGCCGCCTGTTTCCTTGCATTGTTGAGAATATGAGTGAAGTGCGTTTCCCAGGTTCCTATTTCTACGTTGCTACTTCTTGATGGTCTTCTGGGTCTAATGGCTACATATGGGTCTTACATTGCTTCTTCAGCGGTTTTTTCACCTTCTTTCTCTATGTATTGATTGCGTTTTTATGTTAGTAGGTTCTTGTAGTATTTTCGTTTTTCGCCGTATATTTGTAGATCTTCTGGTTTTGACGTCATCTTGGCTTTATGCAACGCATTTAATGTGATTTTTCTTTCTGTGTAGCACTCCTTGTCGAACCACGGTTGAGCTTTTCTTGTGTTCATTTTGTGGGTTATACTTGCTTTTAGCATATTGTTGATTGTTGCTAGGGCTTGTTTTAAATCACTTTCTTTGATTGCCTCTTCTGCTTCAGTTACATTTGCTAATGCTCTCTCTAGTTCTGCCAAGTTTATCTTTCTGGATACGGTGATTTTTTCATTTGTTGTTATAACTTTCTTTGGAATCTTGAGTGAGAATTTGGTCTGTATGGGGATGTGTTTTCTCAGCGGGGTTACTGGTGAAGTCCACAATCCCTTTTGTTCTAGAATGTGTATATCGTCTCCTTTATGGAATACCAGGTCGATAGTGCTACTTCCATTGTGGGCAAAGTAAGTTTTATGTTTTGGGTCATTCACTAATTTGAAGTTTTCTTCATCAAGAAATGTGAGGACAGCTCTACATTTCATGTCTGGTTTGTCTAGTCTGCAGTTCATATCTCCTACTAGTATGATGTTTTCTTCTGTGTTTGGAATTTTCCTGAAGGAAAGCGTCATGAGCTCCATTATTTCTTCTATGTCTGTGTTCGGGCTTATATAAATGCCTATTACAGTGAACTTGATTGTTTTTGCAATTATTAGATTTTCTTCTGTATGTAGGGTCTTCATGGGTCCTATCCATTCCTCACCAAGAATACCTAATAAAAGAACTAGATGGTGTGCAGAGGAAAGCAGCAAGGTTTGTAACAGGGGATTTCAGGAGAAAGAGTAGTGTATCAGAAATGTTAAAGGAACTTGGGTGGGAAACTTTAAGAAAGAGAAGGGAGAAAAGTAGACTTATAGGATTATATAGAGCCTATACAGGAGAAGAAGCATGGGGAGATATCCGTGAGAGGCTTCGGTTGGAGAATAATTATATTGGTAGAACTGACCACAAGTACAAAATTAGAAGGAATTTTAGCAGAAGCGATTGGGGTAAATTTTCTTTCATTGGGAAGGGCGTGAAGGAGTGGAACAGTTTACCAGGGGTAGTGTTTGATCCTTTTCCAAAATCTGTACAGATATTCAAGAAGAGAATAAACAACAGAGATAATAAATTAAATGTTAGAGGGCATTCGACCAGTGCAGGATATTGTAAATAATAAATGTGTGTGATTAAATTAATTCCATCCCCTGGTCTAAGGAGTTTGGACAGCCCAAGTAGGGGACTGCCTGTAGGGGTGAAGTACAGTGGGGACTTCGAGGGCCCTGGGACCGCTACGGTAGCTGTGAATGCCCTTCAGGAACTCTGAAAAGTGGTGGCAAAAGGGGCTCTGGTTAAGACGCAGCAGGTCGTTATGCTACTTAGGTTCCAAAATGGGTAAAATATAAATATGTAAATAAATTCAATGTTAATTTTAATCTTATACCAGTTGTATAGTATTATTAGAAGTAATTTCACATACCGTACTGTATATGAGTTGACTATGTTTGTAAGATATTATAAGTAGAATTTTGTAAACAATATAAATTTATTAAGGATGATGTGTGTGTTTAATAGAAAGAATTATTAGCGTAAATTGTATAATATTGTATTCTAGGAAAATTTTCTTCGTCTCCTCTTAATTTAGAATTTAAAATTTAGTGCTTGACAATAATGTATTTTAGTGTACCATTTGCCACCGAGGTAGACACCTCATTTGCAAATAAAGAGATTTTGATTTGATTTGATTTGATTTGATTTGATTTGATTTGATTTGATTTGATTTGATTTGATTTGATTTGTAGTAGATAGATACACCTCCTGATGGCCTTCCTTCTGTTGGTTTCCTTGCTAGGAAGTGGATAGAGTAGAATCCTTGTATGTCTATATGTTTCGTGAGGAATGTTTCTGTGAGGACTAGTATGTCTGATGTTTGTAAAGCGTTTTCTGGTGCTAGTTTTAGTAGTCCGTTTAGCCCTTCTACATTCCACAGGAGCATGCTTATGGGATTATTCGAGAGATACGCCTTCGTTCCTCCTGGAGAAACGAAATCGAAATCGGCGCACAGTTATTCCTCTTGGCCAGAAGTCAGGATTAGATGTTAATTCTAGACATTCGAATGGGATTCCAACTTTATAGACTCTGTTTTCTCCTCTTGTTGTGATCTCTTCGCAACTGATGTTTCCTCGGATTCCTTTCTTCCTCAGATATTTTGTCACCATTTCTGTAGTCGTTTCTCGGTTCAATTTCCCAATAAATAGCCAGGCTTTCTTGTCTGCCGCTTGTAGATCATCTTCTACTGTTCCAGTGCCAATTAATATTTTAGGTGCTGGTCGGCGTTGTTGAGTGCCTTTTAATTTTAGTTGTGACTGCTGCTGTGTATTTCTTTCTTCTTCCGTATCCGCTCTTATTTGTACATTTGTGTTGTTGTCTCTTGGTTGTTGCTTATCGTTTCCTTTTTCTGGGAGTGGGGGGAATTCTTGTTTGGAATCCTCGGAGTCTTTGTTCCTATTGGTTGTTTCATTGGTTTTCATACTTTTTTGTTTGGTCACAGATGGTTCCGGTTCCCCTGTTGAGTATCGGTTGATTGCTTTCTGTACTTTCTGCTCTATGACTGCACCCAGTGTTTGTTGTATATATTCTGTCATTGATTCCACCTTGTGTGTCAGTTCTTCTATCTTTGGGTTATTTACCAGCATGCCCTCTATTTTGGACATGAGTTTCTGGAGTATGTCTTCTTTCTGTTTAATTGCTTGCAGATTTAATTTACAGGTCTTACATATCCATGTTAAGTTGCAGTTACTTTTGCACATTATGTCAAATTCTCCTTGTTTTTATTCCAGCGCAGTCTTCGTGATGCCATAATTCACAGGCTCCCTCGCACTGTATTGCTTGTTCGTCCTCTTCAAATCCTTTCTTGCATGCACCGCACTTCTCTTCTCTTTGGATTTCTGTGCGTTTATTTGGCGACATCTTTGGGCAAGTGCGCACTCTCCGTTTCCTCTACCGGTGTTTACTCTGTGAGTTTTTTAGTCGTCCGTAATCTCTTTCTCTTTGTTTTTGCACTTGTATAAATTGTAGTCTGCTATAAATGTTGTACACCTGATATTGGTTAGTTGACACTCGTGTTAGTTTGTCTCTTTTAGGTATCTGATTCTTCTATTTGTCACTTACGGGTTGATTTATTTGGACTAAAGGCGAACAACTTCTCTCGCATAAATTTATAACGTCATGGCCATCTATATACACTCCTTGATAACTGGAGAACTATCCACGAGTATTTATAAATTCCAGGATAGCCAGCGGAGTTTTATATATTAAGTTAATATCGATTGCTTCTTGGCGAATACTTCTCAGGCATTCTGGGGCGAAAATTTAAAATGGCTGGTCTAACACAAATCCTCAATAGGCAAATCCTTAATAGGCAGTTTTGTTATCCGATAGGCCGTGATTTCCAATTGTAACCGTCACTGTCGATTGTTTACCATGTTCATATCAACAATGGCTCTCAACGGCACGAGGCGGTGTGGACAGGACGGCTGCGATCATGCGACATCTAGCGGTGAACTTTTTTTGCCTTCAGCTGCGTAGAGGGGCGTGTCTTAGAACCACGTGATCAAGTAAGTTTCCAATATGGCGGAAGTTCATGTTTTCCGTCCTGTCCTACCGCTTCGATGTGTCTCTTGAAAGCCATTGTTGCATTGTGATTCTTTACGATTACGATTTTAGACAACTGCTTTTCGTTGTGATTATTGGGTGCGACAAGTAGTTCACGGTCAAGGGTTGTGTGTCTTCAAAGCTATTTTGCAGTGAGATTCTTTTCAAATTTTAGATAACTGTTTTTCATTGTGATAATGGAAAGAACATGTGAATATTGTGACAAACAGTTCACAGTAAGAAAGAATTTATTTGCTCATCTGCGAAACATTCATAAACTAGAACCTAATGTTGCAGTTGAAAAGAAATTGAGTTGTTCATTGTGCGATTCGTATCACAAAACATACGAAGGATTACGAGACCATTATGTTGAAACGCATAATAAAAACATTTTCAAGGAAAGAAAAGTATTCAGTTCCTTAGCCGGTAAGTACACAGTACAATAACAGACTAATTAGAAAGCCTGTTTTTCCATATTTCCTTAAACAAGCGCACTAATGTTTTTCCCATATTTTATTAAACAAGCACACTAATGTAGGCTATATTTTTTTTCTTACAGATTTTCTTTCATTACCTCCAGATCTTGTTCAATTGAGGTATATGTATGTCCGGACTCATTCATGTGACTACTCATAGCAGAGAATTTTTCACAATTAAGTCTGTAAACACCTGAAACTGTATAATTACTGTTTTTTTGGGTTAACACTACTGTATAGTGTTTTTGTATATATTTTTAACTGTCGTTCAAGATCACAGCTGAAGATGTTTTCCATGCAAAACGAAACATGTACCAAGTAATGTTTTAAAATAAATGAATGTTATTGTAATCTGAGAAAATTGTAAGATTTTAAAGTGGTGGCACTTCCCAAACATGCAAGTTGGAATTTGTTATATGCTCTAATAATGTTGGGTCGGAAAAGAACAAGAGTTGACCAAGGGAGGTCGGATAGGATAGATAAAAGTTAGTAGCCCAGCACAATTAAGTGGAAGCAGCGCCAGAACCCAGTTGAGAGCCCCGTGTTTGCTAGCTCAGGCTCCCGAGTTAAGAGCCACTGAGGCCCCTTTTAGTCACCTCTTATGGCAGGCAGGGAATATCTCGTGTGTTATTCTACCACCCACAGGGATAGTGATCTCAGTGTGTTGATTTCAGTGAGTGTTATTAAATAATGTACATAAAGACTGCATTGACAATTTCCTGTACAGTGTGATATCAATGTGTTGATTTCAATGAGTGTTATTAAATACTGTATGTATCGGTACTGCCTACATTGACAACTTCCTGTACAGTGTGGTGATTTCAATTAATGCCTTGATTTCAGTGAATATTAAAAGAAATTGTCATTAAATAGTGTACATTGTACCTTTCTTTTGCCATGTAAAGACATCCTGAGCCCCATGGAATTATCCTACTTTATTGTTCGTGCTGTAGACGTGAATTTTAGGAGAGGACGACAGTTATTATAATTCCTAAAATATGATTTTCATCTGCTGATGGCTTTAAGACCCGAGACACAAAAAATTTCAGTTTCCTGTATCAGCAGTTGGAAGCCTGGAGCTGGACCACTATCTGCTCCCCCACTCTTCAGTTAGCTTTGAGGTGTAATTGTGTTCAGCTCATTCTCGTACACTGTCTGCTATAAATAACAGTCATCTGGTCATCTTTGAAGTGTAATAATTTTTGTTAAATGGTCTTAGTTGGTTTTGTGTTATGGTGGGCAATTTTGATGATGAGCAACTTTTACAGCAGATATCTGGTTATACTGAAGATACAAGTGCATCAGAAAGTAAATTTGAGTTGAGTTTGCTCTTCAAAGAAAGACTGGAAGACTTGTAAGGAGTGTGCCAAGTGCAAGACATGTGGCTATGTAGTGTGTCCGAAATGCTACAAAGAATAGGCCAATTGTTGGGATGTTAGTAGACAGTAGAGATTCTGTGCCACCTTGAAGACCAAAGTAAGCAGTACAAATTAACAAACTGTGTTACTGGTAATTTTTGTGTGGTACCCTTCCAGTCGCATCAGTTCATTTGTATAAATAGATATATATATGATATGAGTAAGGAAGTGGTATCAGAGATAAGGCTTTTTGTGGATGATGATATTCTGTATAGAGTAATAAATAAGTTACAAGATTGTGAGCAACTGCAAAATGACCTCAATGTTGTGAGATGGATATCAGGCAATGGTATGATGATAAATGGGGTTGAAAGTAAGGTTGAGAGTTTCACAAATAGGAAAATTACTCTCAGTTTCGATTACTGCATTGATGGGGTGTAAGTTCCTTTTGGGGATCATTGTAAGTATGGTACCTAGGTGTTGATGTAAGGACAGATCTTCATTGGGGTAATCACATAAATGGGATTGTAAATAAAGGGTACAGATTTCTGCACATTGTTATGAGGGTTTTAGCAGTTCTAATAAGGATGTAAAGGAGAGGGCATATAAGTCTCTGGTAAGACACCATCTAGAATATATTTCCAGGTTATAGGACCCTCACCAGGACTACTTGATTCAAGACCGGAAAAAACAAAAACAAAAGGAAAGCAGCTTGATTTGTACTGTCAATCAATCAATACTGATCTGCATTTAAGGCAGTCGCCCAGGTGGAGATTCCCTATCTGTTGCTTTCCTAGCCTTTTCCTAAATGATTTCAAAGAAATTGGAAATTTATTGAACATCTCCCTTGGTAAGTTATTCCAATCCCTAACTCCCCTTCCTATAAATGAATATTTGCCCCAGTTTGTCCTCTTGAATTCCAACTTTATCTTCATATTGTGATCTTTCCTACTTTTATAAACGCCATTCAAACTTATTCGTCTACTAATGTCATTCCAAGCCATCTCTCCTCTGACAGCTCGGAACATACCACTTAGTCAAGCAGCTCGTCTTCTTTCTCCCAATTCTTCCCAGCCCAGACTTTGCAACATTTTTGCAATGCTACTCTTTTGTCGGAAATCATCCAGAACAAATCGAGCTGCTTTTCTTTGGATTTTTTCCCGTTCTTCAATCAGGTAATCCTGGTGAGGATCCCATACACTGGAACCATACTCTAGTTGGGGTCTTACCAGAGACTTATATGCACTCTCCTTTACATCCTTACTACAACCCCTAAACACCCTCATAACCATGTGCAGAGATCTGTACCCTTTATTTACAATCCCATTTATGTGATTACCCCAATGAAGATTTTTCCTTATATTAACATCTAGATACTTACAATGATCCCCAAAAGGAACTTTCACCCCATCAATGCAGTAATTAAAACTGAGAGGACTTTCCCTATTTGTGAAACTCACAACCTGACTTTTAACCCCGTTTATCAACATACCATTGCCTGCTGTCCATCTCACAACATTATCGAGGTCACGTTGCAGTTGCTCACAATCTTGTAACTTATTTATCACTCTATAGAGAATAACATCATCCGCAAAAAGTCTTACCTCCGATTCCACTCCTTTACTCATATCATTTATATATATAAGAAAATATAAGGGTCCGATTATACTGCCTTGAGGAATTCCCCTCTTAATTATTACAGGGTCAGATAAAGCTTCGCCTACTCTAATTCTCTGAGATCTATTTTCTAGAAATATAGCAACCCATTCAGTCACTCTTTTGTCTAGTCCAATTGCACTCATTTTTGCCAGTAGTCTCCCATGATCCACCCTATCAAATGCTTTAGACAGGTCAATTGCGATACAGTCCATTTGACCTCCAGAATCCAAGATATCTGCTATATCTTGCTGGAATCCTACAAGTTGTGCTTCAGTGGAATAACCTTTCCTAAAACCGAATTGCCTTCTATCGAACCAGTTATTAATTTCACAAACATGTCTAATATAATCAGAAAGAATGCCTTCCCAAAGCTTACATACAATGCATGTCAAACTTACTGGCCTGTAATTTTCAGCTTTATATCTATCACCATTTCCTTTATACACAGGGGCTACTATATCAACTCTCCATTCATCTGGTATAGCTTCTCCGACCAAACAGTAATCAAATAAGTACTTCAGATATGGTACTATATCCCAACCCATTGTCTTTAGTATATCCCCAGCAATCTGATCAATTCCAGCTGCTTTTCTAGTTTTCAACTTTTATATCTTATTATAAATGTCATTGTTATCTTATGTAAATTTTATTACTTCTTTGGCCTTAGCCTCCTCCTCTATCTCGACATTATTCTTGAAACCAACAATCTTTACATACTGCTGACTGAATACTTCTGCCTTTTGAAGATCCTCACATACACACTCCCCTTGTTCATTAATTATTCCTGGAATGTCCTTCTTGGAACCTGTTTCTGCCTTAAAATACCTATACATACCCTTCCATTTTTCACTAAAATTTGTATGACTGCCAATTATGCTTGCCATCATGTTATCCTTAGCTGCCTTCTTTCCTAGATTCAATGTTCTAGTAAGTTCCTTCAATTTCTCCTTACTTCCACAGCCATTTCTAACTCTATTTCTTTCCAGTCTGCACCTCCTTCTTAGTCTCTTTATTTCTCTATTGTAATAAGGTGGGTCTTTACCATTCCTTACCACCCTTAATGGTACAAACCTGTTTTTGCATTCCTCAACAATTTCTTTAAACCCATCCCAGAGTCTGTTTACATTTTTATTTACCGTTTTCCACCGATCATAGTTAATTTTTAGAAACTGCCTCATGCCTGCTTTATCAGCCATATGGTACTGCCTAACAGTCCTACTTTTAAGACCTTCCTTTCTATCACATTTATTTTTAACTACCACAAAAACAGCTTCATGATCACTAATACCTCTATTACTTCAGTTTCCCTATAGAGCTCATCTGGTTTTATCAGCAAAACATCCAAGGCGATTTCTGACAAAAGAGAAGCGTTACAAAAATGCTGCAAAGTTTAAATAAAGGGTACAGATTTCTGCACATGGTTATGAGGGTTTTAGCAGTTCTAATAAGGATGTAAAAGAGAGGGCATATAAGTCTCTGGTAAGACAGCAACTAGAATATGGTTCCAGTTTATAGGACCCTCACCAGGACTACTTGATTCAAGACCTGGAAAAAACAAAAGAAAAGCAGCTTGATTTGTACTTGTCGATTTCTGACAAAAGAGAACATACATACATTATCATTATAGACTGTTATGCCTTTCAGCGTTCAGTCTGCAAGCCTCTGTGAATTTACTAAACGTCGCCACAATCCACGATTTGCAACTAGTGTTGTGGCCTCATTACTTCTATACCTCTTATCTTTAAATCGTTAGAAACCGAGTCTAACCATCGTCGTCTTGGTCTACCTCTACTACTCTTACCCTCCATAGCAGAGTCCATTATTCTCCTAGGTAACCTATCCTCCTCCATTCGCCCACATACCCCACCACCGAAGCCGGTTTATGCGTATAGCTTCATCCATCGCGTTCATTCCTAAATTAGCCTTTATTTCTTCATTCCGAGTGCCCTCCTGCCATTGTTCCCACCTGTTTGTACCAGCAATCATTCTTGCTACTTTCATGTCTGTTACTTCTAACTTATGAATAAGATATCCTGAGTCCACCCAGCTTTCGCTCCCGTAAAGCAAAGTTGGTCTGAAAACAGACCGATGTAAAGATAGTTTCGTCTGGGAGCTGACTTCCTTCTTACAGAATACAGTCGATCGCAGCTGCGAGCTCACTGCATTAGCTTTACGGCACCTTGATTCAATCTCACTTACTATATTACCATCCTGGGAGAACACACAACCTAAATACTTGAAATTATCGACCTGTTCTAGCTTTGTATCACCAATGTGACATTCAATTCTGTTGAATTTCTTACCTACTGACATCAATTTAGTCTTCGAGAGGCTAATTTTCATACCATACTCATTGCACCTATTTTCAAGTTCCACGATATTAGACTGTATGCTTTCGGCACAATCTGCCTTTAAGACCAAGTCGTCAGCATAGGCCAGACTGCTTACTACATTTCCACCTAATCGAATCCCTCCCTGCCATTTTATACCTTTCAGCAGATGATCCATGTAAACTACAAACAGGAAAGGTGAAAGATTACAGCCTTGTCTAACCCCTGTAAGTACCCTGAACCAAGAACTCATTCTGCCATCAATTCTCACTGAAGCCAATTGTCAACATAAATGCCTTTGATTGCTTTTAATAATCTGCCTTTAATTCCATAGTCCCCCAGTATGGCGAACATCTTTTCCCTCGGTACCCTGTCATATGCTTTCTCTAGATCTACGAAACATAAACACAACTGCCTATTCCTCTCGTAGCATTTTTCAATTACCTGGCGCATACTGAAAATCTGATCCTGACAGCCTCTCTGTGGTCTGAAACCACACTGGTTTTCATCCAACTTCCTTTCAACGACTGATCGCACCCTCCCTTCCAAGATGCTAATCAAAGAGATACCTCGGTAGTTGTTGCAATCCTTCCTGTTCCCTTGCTTATAGATAAGTGCAATTACTGCTTTTGCCCAATCTGAAGGTATCTTACCAACACTCCACGCTAATTTTACTACTCTATGAAGCCATTTCATCCCTGCCTTCCCACTATACTTCACCATTTCAGGTCTAATTTCATCTATTCCTGCTGCTTTATGACAATGGAGTTTATTTACCATCCTTTCCACTTCCTCAAGCATAATTTCACCAACATCATTTTCCTCCTCCCCTTGGGCTTCGCTGTTCACTACACCACCAGGATGATTTCCTTTTACATTGAGAAGATGTTCAAAATATTCCCTCCACCTCTCCAGTGATTCCCTGGGATCTATTATGAGTTCACCTGAATTACTCAAAACACTGTTCATTTCCTTTTTCCCTCCCTTCCTAAGATTCTTTATTACTGTCCAGAAAGGTTTCCCTGCTGCTTGACCTAGCCTTTCCAGGTTGTTACCAAAATCTTCCCATGACTTCTTTTTGGATTCAACAATTATTTGTTTCGCTCTGTTTCTTTCATCTACATACAACTCCCTATCTGCCTCGGCCCTTGTTTGGAGCCATTTGACAAAAGAGAAGCGTTACAAAAATGCTGCAAAGTTTGGGCTGGGAGGACTTGGGAGAAGGAAGACTACGTATTCAACTGGGTGGTGTGTTCCGGGCTGTCAGTGGAGATATTTGCGTACAATGACATTGGTGGACGAATAATTTTGAGGGGTGTCTTTAAAAGTAGGAAAGATCACAATATGAAGGTAAAGTTGGAATTCAAGAGGACAAATTGGGGTAAATATTTGTTTATTGGAAGGGAAGTTTGGGATTGGAATAACTTACCAAGGGAGATATTCAATTTCTTTGCAGTCATTTAAGAAGAGGATAGGAAAGTAACAGATAGGGAACCTGCCACCTGGGTGATTGCCCTAGATGCAGATCTGTAGTGACTGATTCAAATGGAATGCTAACAATTTCATAGACTTGTTGCTGCCCTCCCTAGCTGTATTGCTTAGATAAAAGAAAAATTTCTTGAGTTTTGTTGCATTTTAAGATCAATTTATTACCTTTTCCCCATGCCAATGACTCCTGGTACCTCACCCTGTTTTGAGTAACTACTTTACTCTCATAACAGAAGATAAAGAATTAGAAAAATGTCATCTGCATAGAGTACAGACTTGCCTGATAAGTACTCAGAAAGTCATGAATAGACTGACCTTTGGACTACTCCCTGCAACTCACACACAACACTATCCTCCATCACAATAACACACAGTTACCTACACATGGCAGATGCCGCTCACCCTGATCGGGTGGTCTGTCTTACAAGGGCTGCACTCGGCTAGAAATAGCCACACGGAATTATTATAATAGCACTATTAAATCAGTTTATTTGAAAAGGGAGTTGGACACACCATAATAATCTTCTGTTTTGGAATAACTAAGTTCTGTAACTATTTTTTTAATATCACGCAGTGTCAGTTCTTCCCATGTGAACTTTGATTTTTCAGTTAAATGACCTCATCAGTCCTTTGACTGTAGGCATAGTTGTAGGTTGAGTCTTGTCGCTCTATAGAATGATTACCAGGATTGGCAATATTTCATACTGAGTTCACAAAAAAATGATTAAGGACATCTGGTTTGACCAACTGCAGTCACTTAAGTACGGTCAGTATCCAGCATTCAGGCGGTAGTGGGTTCGAACCCCATTGTTGGATGGTTTTTAGTGGTTTCCTATTTTCACAACAGGCAAGTACTGGGGCTGTACCTTACTTAAGGTCACAGCCGATTCCTTCCCACTCCTAGCCCTTCCCTGTCCCATCGTTGCCATAAGACCTATCTGTGTCAGTGCGACATAAAGCAACTTGTAATTTAAAAAATCTGGTGCAATGGGAACTGGTTCCTTTCTTACATTCCTGTCTATTTCCTTATTTATAATTTCCCAAGCAGCTTTACACTTTTAGCGTTTCTAATATGGTTTTCATTGGTCATAACTTTTGCCAATTTAATTTCCCTCCTGTATATTTGTTTTACGTTGTTGTACCTATTCTTATCTTCTGAAGTATCGTTCTCAGATTTCTTATAAAGGGGTATCATTGGTTTCCTAATGGCTGAAAGATAGGAAGTTTATCACTTAAACGCACGTTTACTTGTATCATTTGTCATATTTACTATCTTACTTCTTTTGGGACAGCTTACATTAAATACTGCACAGATAGCTTACATTGACATTTCTCTGCATAGGTGGTGGTTGTGATTATTGTTTTACAAGGAAGAACAACTGGGCAACTATCCTCTATTAGCACAAAATGGAAGGGGACCTACACTTCGAAAAATGAAGGTATCGGCCAAAGAAAGACAAGGGCCACGAAGGGTGTGAAAATGTAAGATTTCCTACTCCTCGCAACCTAATACCATCGGGGTTGGAAAGGAGCAAGAGTTGACCAAGGGAAGTCGGATACAATAGACAAAAATGAGGAGCCTGGCACAAGTGAATGGAAGCAATGTCAGGATTCGGCTAAGAGGCCCATGGTCGCCAACCCATTCCCAACTTAAAAACCACTGGCGCCCCTTTTAGCGGCCTCTTACGACAGGCACGAGATACCATGAGTGTTATTCTGCCCCCCAACTCCAGAGGGTATTTTTCTGCAGTGTGATTACTGTATTTCAATGAATGTTATTAAATAGGCTACTATACATCTAGCTTAAATTTACATGTTTCTGTACATTGGGCTGATTTCAGTGAATGTCCAGTCAAAATTGTTAGCGTGCTGGCCTTGATCCAAAGAGTCCAAGGTTCGATTCCCGCCAGGTCAAGAATTTTAACCTTTGCTGGCTAATTCCGATGGTTTTGAGTCTGGGTATGTGTGTGTGACGTCTTCAGCATTAGAATTCATGATGGCCAAGGCCAACAAGAAAGACAGGCCCGGGCGTGCACATGACCCATCCATTCTTTGCCGAACAACTGCGCTTATACGAATGATCCTTGCATCTGGTCATATGAATAACCTACCATTTTTTTTATTTTACAAGTATTCATACACTGTGACAATCTCTGCATCTTACACGACCAGCAACATTACAAACTGCAAGCGATTGAAAAAAAAAGGAATCGTGAAAAGTGCAGGGGAAATAAACAGCTTAATTTGAGGACTGAAAGTTATCTCTAGACATTTTTATTTTAATGGAATAATTAATGCAATTCTTTGTGATAGGAAATTATATTTTTTAGTAATATACTAATTAGATTACTTAATTAAAATCATTTCATACAGTACACTCCCTTGTTACTGCATAAAAAAACTTACCAACTTACCCTAGTTTTCCATTGTCCTATTTCTCTCTTCGGTTCTACTGAAGGAATGCTCACAACGTGAAATAATATTCTTCTGCTGTATTTGTTCATTTAAGTTGAGTGCACTACAGATGATGTCCCTGAGAGAGGAGTGGGAGGTTTGGAGAAGGTAGGCCTAATAAATGACTGTTTTTGAAAATGGAAAATAATTACTGTGAACAATCATTTTTGAAAAACATTAATAATGCAGGAGAAAGGTGTGCCAAAAGAAAGGAAACAAAGCAGAGTTGAGAACCAAAATCATACTCAGCAAGTTTGAAATATATTAGAAGATTAGATATGAAACTCATATTTTAATTTCATGACAATATGAACCAAAAAATATTATGACACTGAATTTACTTCCCAACTCCTTAACACTGAAAATAATTGAAATAAAACAATGGTATTTGCTGTACATATATCTATTTACAATCTAAGTTCAAACACGGCCATTCCATATAAAATTGGGCCAGGGTCATATAAAATTTGAAAATAAAAGTACATTTATTTAGGATTGCCACCCCCACACCCCTATTAACCGGTTTTAAATATCTTAAAATTTTTCTGTCAGCATTAAATCTTTTTTTTAAAAATTATTCAACATTATTTTACAACCACGGTTACTAATATTTACAAGTTTTATGGCACTTTGCAGGATCACAAAGAAGATTCTTCAGAATCTGTTACCATTCTAGTATTGCAATCTTTCAGATAGTTGGTCAGTATCTGTGAAGTCAATTTCTTCAGAAGTACCATCTGATTCATGCAAGCTAAAAATTTGCCCATATAATTGTCAACTATGATCTGCATTACAAACCATACAACACAAATTGCAATAATTAGAGACAGTTCTGAGGGTAACATAAGCATACCTCTATCTAATGCCTCAATTAATTTGAACTCAGATGGTGTTTCAACATCCACAGTTTTCTTTCTTCGCAGCCATGAAACACATAATTCATAATTTTGTCGTACTTCATGCTTGACTACATACCCTGCAATGTAACTTAAAATTGGAAGTACTTCTTCAGGTATGCATGGTATTGAAAATTCTGATTTCAAAAGTGAATCGAATAGTGTAACGTCCACAGAGCTCTATGATTCATCACAGCATGGTGTTGTTAATGAAACATTTCCATTCTTGCCTGCTAACAGCTCTACAGACTTAAACCCGAGTTTCCTCTCACTCTCAATGAACTACAAGAATTATATGTGGTAGTTATTGCCACTTAACTGCCTGTAGCACCCAAACTTTGCTCGGGTCTGGTAGATAAGCCGACTATCTCCAATTCCGGTCTCAGAATTTTTAAACCTAAATGGCGAATTCTGCCATGTCCCAAAAAAAATCTAAGTATTTATTAAATGCAAATATTTTTCAAGCACTAAGACTGTCTTGCCACGGTGGCAAGATGAAACTATGACATCATGAGTCAACATCTGACATTTAAATTTACATAAAAGCACAAACTATGCACACCATGAGTTACAGCAGAAAACTATCACTCCACATCACATGATGCGTGCTGATGATATAAATTCACCATAAAAATTACAACGAACCATTAAATACTGGAAATTAAAAACAAAGGAAGAAAACATCAGACATTGCTTTGATACAGCTTGAGCAAAAGTAGTGTGTTCAAATGGTACTCACAGAAGGTTACTTAGGTATCCATTGCAAGTACTGCTGACATCGTCTACAAAGCAGGCCAGCATTAATTTGAAAGCAATCGAGATTACTTTCATCTCACTTTGATATGCAATTAAACGCCTAAAACGTACATAAATCCACCTTGAATATACGAATCATTTCTTAATTACATAATACCATACAGTGTGCATATAAGTGCCATTAATTAAATATGCTAATTGAAATTGACAGTATTGGCACAACTATCACGACCACGTGGCAATTGCTGCAAGTAACCGCTCGTCCATCTTCGATCTACATATGCACATAAGAAGTACCAACCTAAGGAACATAACCACTTGGCGATTGCCTTCAACCCCTAACACTAATACTTAACTGTTTAGTGATGAAAAATTAAATCATATGATTTCATTTGTACTTAAAAATTTCACAGTTTTTATTCGCCATGGTTATGTATTTTTTCAATAATCCATTACGAGCCACGCATATGTGTATAACCACCGCAGGTGTTACGCACCCTTCCTTCCACGAGGAAGAGTTTGCGGCCCTTACTTACGTCATATTCTTGCAGGTGTACTACATAGCCTGGGTACAGGGGGTGGTGCGACATACCTTTGACGTCACAATGATTTTTCTTGTCCACAGTTAAATGTTAAATAAAGAAATTAGTTGCGCATGCGCAGTAGCGAATATTCGGACTTAGTTTTCGATATTATACAACCGTTAGTACAGAACATACAGAAAGCAAGACTGAGATGTTTCGGACATGTAAAAAGAATGAGAAAGGAACGAGTAGCGAGAAGGGAATTGGAAAGAGAAGTTAAGGGAAAGAGACCAGTTGGAAGACCGAGAAGAAGGTGGTAGGATCAGATTTGGAAGGACATTAGAGAAGCTGGATTGGATGTAGCGGAAGTAATGGAGCAGTAAAAATGGAAGGTCAGAAAGGAGTGGAGGAGACTTGTTAAACACACCCGGGCGATTGGAGTGGGACATCAATGATGATGGTAGAAATTCAGTAAGGGTTACATTACTTTTATAGCATGATAAGGATGTAATATGTTGGAAATCTTAAGTGGAATACCTTGTAGAGGAGAGATGTGTTCACTGCGGCAGTTAAGAACCCATATGCGGTCCCCCAAGAGTAATTTTGCTTTTATAACCTAATACAACTTATCACGCACCATAGTCCATCGCCTAACTACGTTCCAGCATTTCGATCACAATGGGATATGATGTCACTCGTAGCAATGAAGAAAATGAATTCCGTTACCAACCCACGCACAAGAAATACGCAACTGCCCAGACCAATGGAGGTGTCACGCGAGATACTAGAGGCCTAGGGCCGCTTCGTGGCTTCTGACCTAGGGGCTTACATCCCCAGACCCCCTTTGCTTGATCCAGACCAATGGTCTAACCAATCCAGACCAATGGCTTTGTCACTGACCAATGGTCTAACCAGTCCAGACCAATGGCTTTGTCACTGACCAATGGTCTAACCAATCCAGACCAATGGCTTTGTCGCGCGGGATACTAGAGGCCTAAGGCCTCTTCGCGGCTTCTAACCTGCAGACCCCCAGACCCCCTTTGCTTCATCCAGACCAATGGCTTTGTCACGAGATTCGTAAATTCAAAAGTAGCGCCGCTGCGCTAGGACTAGTTCTTTATATGAACAGTTGGCAGCTCTGTCCACCGCACGATCAAGCCCTTCGCGAGAGGCGAGCGAGAGAAACAAATGACAGAGCAATCGCGCCTAGATGCGTGCGCTGGAAAATGTAACCTGTTCTGAACTTTAGCTGAGCGAGCCAAAAAAAGGCCCTGTATTCTTACTTACATAGCAGAATGAAATTCGAGGTGCCGCTTCCGTACCCGGTGTGCAGACTTAGGGATGTTAAAAATCATAAGAATGATGTGCAACGATACCTTAAGTAGCAGAAAGGAGAGATCCTTCCTTCATGCTTGCCAGAAACCCACCATCCCGCTCCAAAAAGTATTGTTACTTTAATAGAGGAATTAAAACAGACTGTGTAAATGAGATGACAGCGACCATGTGCTTGTGTTCCTATTGGCCAGCTAATGTTCGAGAAGAGTTCCTATTCGCCGGACAAGCTTTCTAATGTCTCCGTCAGAGCTCGCATCGTGTGCAAGTACAGGGCTGCTATATTCGCTAAAAGTAAGAGAACCATTAATTCCTAACTCGCTGTAATCTATCTTTGCAAATCCAGACCAAGCTCTGTCATGAGAACACACTCCCTTCGAGAGGCTCTTAACTATGGCCGTGGCGCATACTGCCCGCACGACAAGAAAAAAAAATGTAATTTAGCAGCTCTAACCTATCTTTGCAAATCCAGGCCAAGCTCTGTCATGAGAACAGTGGCCCCCTTACTCCCTTAGAGTGGCTCGTAACTATGGCCATGGCGCATACTGCCTGCACAGCAAGAAAAAAGTTGTAATTTAGCAGCTCTAACCTATCTTTGAAAATCCAGGCCAAGCTCTGGTCTTGTCACTAAGAATGCGTAAGTTGGCAAGCCTCCCGAATGTTACGTGACGGCGCCCGTGTCACACCATGTTGGATGTCTAACCTCACTTTCGCACACCGGGTACGGAAGCTTTACCAAATTCGAGACTGTGTACATCAGCTGAATGCGACCATGTGCTGTGTTCCTATTTACTGGCCAATGTTTGCGATGTGTTCATATTCGCCGACAAGCTTCGTATGGTCTCTGACAGAGGTCGCATTGTGTGCAAGTACAGGGCTGCCATATTTGCTAAAAGTAACAGAACTATATCCAGACCAATGGTTTTGCCACTAACCTACCCTAATCTATCCAAACCAATGGTTTTGTCACTAACCTACTCTAACCTATCCAGACCAATGGTAGTGTCATGCGGGATACTAGAAGCCGGCAAAGCTTACGGCGTTCTGATGTTTTTCCTAAAAACACCAATCGTGACCACTGCTACACAAGAAATGGTACAGTATACAGAAATGTTAAGTATTATTTAGAGCTTACCTACATTTGCCTACGTATGACACTTGGTTATCCAGACTGATATACGTAGTACTTTAGTACACTGATTTGTTAATTATTATTACTGCGCTTTATTATTACACAACTCCAAACTTTTTTCCACCACAACACTCAATAGACTACACAGTACTTCACAACACTAAGCTTTCCTCCACAGATGAAATAAAGAAACTTGTGTTCACTTCTTTCTAATCATGTTTTTCTGAATGCAGTCCTTAGCTGACGCCATTAGTTCATGAAGCGTGGAAGTGTTAGATGTAATGGCAAATGCTTTATGTCACAAATGCACTGTAGGGCCTGTTTATGGATTCGAATTTTGATTTGACCTTCTTGCTTGTCTCCTTCCGTCTGCTGCTCTTTCTCGGCATTTCTCACTGCTAGAAATGCTGTAGCTGATTCAAAATTGTCATGTGTCGTAAGTTATTGATGTCACTTCGAATAAAGTTCCTTGACTCGCAGGGAACGTTTCTTGCTTGACACAGGTCGGATATTGTCGATACGTTTTCAAGAAACAGACGCTTCTCCTGGGGTGTAATTGGAGTTGCACCCTTTCACGCCAGTGACGAGGCATGCTACATTGCAGCATTATCTGAAACAGTAATTCATCGGAATTTAGAGCATATTGCACAGATAAGCGTGCACGAGTGCTAAGAGATATCTCATCAGAAACAACAAACATGTATCACATTTACTATACCTTTCAAGCACCAAATCTTGCACACGCTTCTGAAAAGTTTATCCCGCTCGAACGATAACGAAATTTTACCTACACCATAAATTCACACATTTATAAAGAAATAATGTTACACATATAAAGGTAACTTTCTCGTCAACAAAATTACTCATTGAATGTATATGTATTGAATGTTAAAATATATATGATCTTGCAGCAACGGACATACACAAAACCAAAGCACAAAACAACATGAACCGAACAAGAACCTCCGCCAACCGCCATGTTGGCAACTTACTTGATCACGTGGTTCTAAGACACGCCCCTCTACGCAGCAGAAGGAAAAAAGAGTTCACCGCAAGATGTCGCATGATCGCAGCCGTCCTGTCCACACCGCCTCGTCTCAACGGCTTCATGGACCACGGAACGCTATTATGTAACACTAATAAGCTGTATGGCTGGTCATTAAACAAATGTACACAAGAATTCCGAATAACTGATCGAACACTTAACTATTTGCAGTACAGTTTACCTGTTTCTATCTCAGATACGACGCATCACCGCATACATTTCACATGACAAATTGTGAACTGTGACTTTTCCCCAGTCACTACACACAAATATTATTTCACGTGTATATAAACACAAAGCTGATTCCACCAAATATACGTCAGTAGAGTTCTCATAGAATCGCTAAATGTATTACGATATGCACACGCAGAACAATAGATAGGAAAAACACATACACGAAAGTTAATTCAAATTACAATCCACCAAATATAACTGGAAAGCGTGAAATCTTTCTATTTTTTCGTCTTCATAGACACTGTATTTGATATGAATAAACCACCGTGCACCGCCGTTAATAAACAAAGCTGTAGGATAACTCCAATATATTAAAACCGCAAAAACACGTCGGACAAATAGAAATGATGACTTCTACTGGTCGATATGTTCCTACACTACGCGACCTGTGAATGTGTAAAAACGAAGTGCCCATTAATCTTTCAAGAAGAAGTAGTCCAACTAACCAAGCAGTAGAGGTTCTCTTTGAGTAGAGGTAGTGAGTGGGTTAAATAAGGGAGCCCATAATTTTTCCGCCTCATCAAGATTTAGAAGAAGAAGAATTCAAGGTAGTGACTTGATGGCTTGCGCAGAGCTGAGTCCAAATAAAACAGAAGTAGAAACATAGTCCGTTCGTGTGTCTCGTACGGTGCGGATCGTTCTTTGGTTGCAGTCTGGTGTTTGCCTGCGGTGACAAGTAGTGTGTGACCGTTTGGCGAGTGTGTGTCTGTGTACGCTTTGGTGATGGATACTGATAGTGGAGGAGATGAGGCACCGGGTCCCTCATCTAATGCCAATGTTGGTCGTGAAGAAACTGTGCCGATGCAAACCGATTTGATTAATCTCACTTCAAATATGAATTCATTACAGCAGCCTTTACAATCTCAACAGTCTAATGCCGCTCAGCCGCCTCCTCCACCTCCCCCACCTCCTGAAGAGTTGGAGGTTTATCAACAGGCTCATTTTGGTCCATTTATTGTATTTGTTGAATCAACTAAGTCGAAAAATATTGGTGGGCTACATCCCATGGCGCTTGGGCGCTTGTTTTACGATAATGATATTTTTGTGAAAGGTATAACGCCCAAAGGACGAAATAGATTATTGGTGGAATTTAGTTCCGCGATCCAAGCTAATTCCTTTCTACGTCATTCAATACTTGCAACTCACTCATTGAAAGCATATATTCCCAGTTCCAATATCTTTCGTGTTGGACTTATACGCGGTGTGGAAAAGGATGTTTCTGATTCTGACATTCTTAAATACCTTAAATCTGATGTTCGGGTCAAATCGGTCAAGCGGCTTAACCGTAAGGTTGTGGAGCCCAGTGGAGTGAACTACGTTCCAACTGGAACAGTTAAGATTGTTTTTCGCTCTCAAACTCTTCCTCAATATGTCTCTTTGTTTCAAGTGCATTTAGAGGTTTCCCCTTTCATATTTTCCCCGATTATCTGTTCAAAATGTCAGCGATATGGACACACGATTAAAAACTGTCAAGCTAAGTCACCCCGATGTGGGCATTGTGCGTTACATCACCTTACATCAGAGTGTCAGGAAAATATTCGCCGCTGTGTTCACTGTCATCAGGGACATTATACTGGCTCATCAAACTGCCCTTAAAAAGCTTATGTGTACAGAAAATCTATCCTTTTCCGAGGCGTCTGCTAGAATACCCGTGACCCAATTTGACACGTCCAATAATACCCATCTTTTTCCACCTCTTCCTTCTACTAGTTCCACTTCACCTGTGGAAACCCCGAGGAAACGTAAATTTACTCAGGTGGTTATGAACGAGCCCCGTCCCATTCCAACACCTGGTTTTGATAAGTCTGGGTATCTTAATCTCATCCGACCCCCTCCAGTGTCTTCACATACCTCGGTCTTTCCATCCACTTCATCTTCATCCTCCCCGTCCCCGATTCCGTCTACGTCCCGTAATTCTCAGTGTTTAACTTCAGCTCCTTCTCAATCATCTAGTTCCCCTGTACTACGCCAAAAGGCGTATCTCCAAAGTGGTATTCATCAACTATTTCTGCAACTTATTCAATTATTAGGGGACCAGCCACATGTCGCACATACACTTTATAAGCTTCGTGACTGTGTGCACACTATGTTCTCTTTAGATGCTACGTATCCTGCAGTGGAATGCTAGGAGTATTCCTTCTAAACGGTATGAGTTACAATTTTTGATAAATGAAATTTCCCCATTCATTATAGCATTACAGGAGACTTGGTTTTCCCCATCCTCTGAGTTTTATTTAAATGGCTTTAATGTTGAACGCTGTGATGGTGTTGGTTACGGTGGTGTTGCTTTATTTATTCACCATAGTTTATCCTATCAACGTCTTGATATCTCGTATTGTCTGCCCCATACATTTGTTCTTGGTATCTCATATAATCGCCTTTCCATTATTAACCTTTATTGCCCTCCAGATCTTTCTATTTCTCACATTCAATGGTGTCGATTCTTGCAGCAATTTTCTTCTCATAACGAGCTTCTCCTCTTAGGGGACTTTAATCTTCATCATTTTTCTATGTAGGGAAGCAGTAGTGATACTTCCCTGGGTTCTTATTTCCTCACTGCCTCCCAATCGCATGACTTTGTCATTTTAAACGATGGTTCTCCCACGCGCCTCACTCCCCCCGGCTCTCCTCCCAGTGCTGTGGATTTATCATTATGTCGTCCTGCAATGGCTTCGATTGTAACTTGGCACCGTCTTACTGATACACATTCTAGCGACCATTTCCCTATTATTCTTACGTATGGTCTTGGTAGGTTTCCTAGTTCTTCTTCCGCTCCTCCATGTACCAGTAATGTTCGCTCCCTCCGTCACTTTGATAGAGTATCTTTTATTACTTATGTTACCCATCGTATTGAGCTTATTTCGGAAAATATTTTGCCCTTTTCTACTCTCTTTCAATTTATACAAGATTATCTCGATCTTTATCATCCCTATAAACCTATTTCTTCCCACTCTGCTCGCCCCTCTTCCTTTTTACGATGGTGGGACTCAGAGTGCCATAATCTGGTTCTTAAACGACGCCGTTTATTCCGGATATATAGGAAAACATTAGCCCC
Organism: Anabrus simplex; assembly: GCF_040414725.1. NCBI lineage: Eukaryota > Metazoa > Arthropoda > Insecta > Orthoptera > Tettigoniidae > Anabrus > Anabrus simplex. The sequence goes on from NC_090266.1 coordinate 807,536,779, forward strand.
CCACCATTATTTCCGTCTTAAACAACATATTGCTTATACTAGACGAGTTTTTCTTTCTAAACGCCGTGCTGCATGGCGATCCTTTATTTCCTCCCTAAACGCTCATACTTCGTCTTCTCACTTATGGAGTGCAATTCGTTCCCTTACCCGAGCTTCTCAATACATTCCACCCTCTGTCACCCCTCCACAGATTCTATCTATCTTTCTCAACTCCCTCACTCCTGATTATGTCGTGCCCGACTTTACTATCCCCCTGTCTCCATGCTCTTCCCGCTTTTCTGTATTACTCCAACCTATACACCTTTCTGAACTTGAGGCCACCTTGTGTAATGCAAAGAGTTCGTCTCCGGGCCCTGATTATATATCATACGATATGCTCCGGATTCTCCCTCTCCGTGCTAAACAAGCTTTATTAGCTCTCTATAATAATATACTTCTCACTACTTCTGTTCCTACCTCTTGGAATGATTTTTTTTAGTACCTATCCCCAAACCTGGTCAACTTCAAACTGACGCTAATGGCTTTCGAGGGATTGTCCTTGGTTCGTGTATCCGCAAGACGTTTTTAAAAATTCTCCTTCAACGACTCCTGTGGTCTCTTGAATATTATAATTTGGTTCCCAAATATCAATTCGCCTACTTTAAAGGTCGTTGTGCTCAAGATGCTATTAACATTTTACTTATCGATATTTTGTTAGCGCAAATTCGTAAGGATTGTCTTATTGCTTTTTTTTGGACATACGAGGAGCTTTTGACTCCATACCACTGCATCTTCTCTGGACTAATCTTGCACAGAAAGGTTTTCCTGCTCATTTTCTCCACATCTTGCGTAATTTGTTTACGTATCGGAAACTTTCACTTAAATCCGCTTATTCTTCTCTTCCTTGTCGTCTGTCATCTGTCGGTGTTCCTCAGGGAGACATTTTAAGTGGTCTGCTTTTCGTCCTGTATATGAGTAATCTTGAACAATTGGTTACCCAAAAAGCTCGCATTCTTTTTATGCTGATGATATAGTTCTTTATTACTCTCATAGTAATGTCGATGTGTGTCGTCACCATATATATCAGCTAATGGAGCAAGTCATTACATGGCTTACTTTCCATGGTCTTCAACTTTCTACCTCCAAATGCTGTGCAATGTTTTTTACCTCTAAGCGTAGGTTTAACTCTGAGCCACTTGTTTTCGATTCTCATGTCATTCCTTTTTGTTCCTCCCATAAATACCTTGGTGTTATGCTAGACCGCTCGTTATCTTGGAAACATCATATTACTCAGCTACGTAATTCTTCTGATATGTATATTAAAATCCTCCAAGTGGTAACTAGACGATCATGGGGTGCTGACCCTGGCACAGCTCAGTTGTTATATTCCGCTACTATTCGCTCTAGACTCGACTACTGTGCGCATGTTATAGATACTGCGTCGGATTCTGTTCTTAACCACTTAAATACTTTACAATTTAAAGCCCTGAGAACTTGTGTTGGAGCATTGTTGTCTACCCCTACTAATGCTCTCCTTGTCGAGACCGGTGAGTTCCCTCTTCCCATTCGCCGTAAAATGATAACATCTAAATATTTACTTGAAAGATTTGCTCTGGCTCAACACCCATTGCTTCCTAAATTGCAGTTATTAGATGAATATTCTCTTCTTTCACAGGCCTGCCGTCGTAAGATGCCTGCTTTGTTGTATGCATATCAATTTCTTCTTTCCTATAAAAACACTATCTTACGCACTGCTTCTTCCCCCGTTTATTCAGTAAATTTTGATTGTTTATTTTTTGTCCATTCTATTATTATCTCCTCTACATCTTCTGTTTCTTCTTCTATTCCTGGTTCTTCGTTGACTGGCCCACCTTTTAAGAAGCTACGTTTTGCTCTAAGTGATTCTGGCGTCCAGATATATACAGACGGCTCAAAAAACTCTTCTGGCGTTGGAGCAGCGTTCTATATTGTCAATACCAATGTTGCTGAACTCTATCGTTTACCCAGTGACTTTTCTATCTACACTGCGGAAGTTTTTGCTATTCGTCAAGCTCTCATGTACATTAAGCATCATTCTATACCTAACGCAGCTATTTATACGGATTCCCTCAGTGCAGTTCAGTCGCTCAAGTCCTCTCATCTTTCTTTTAACTGGTATTTGTATCATGTTAAAAGTCTCATTTATACTTTGCATCAATCTGGGGTGGTTCTCACTTTTGTCTGGGTCCCTAGTCATATAGGTATCTATGGGAATGAACAGGCGGATTTATTCGCGAAGCGAGCTGTTCGTGATGGCAAATTCCTACTTCACCTTGCAGTTCCTCTACCCGATTTTTATCCAGTTCTTAAACATTATGCTTATGGTCAGTGGCAAGAAGATTGGACTAGATCAGCTTCTTATAAAGGTAGCTATTATTACAATATTCAGCCTTGTATTCCTCCCTATCCTTGGTATCTGAAGGGTAACTATTCTCGCCGTCACATTACCAACATTATTCGTCTTTGCTTTAACCATGCTCTTACTCCTCTGTATAAACAGCGTTTTAACCTCTCCCCCCACTCCTCCTGTATATGTGGTACTCTGAGTGCTGATGTAAATCATTTATTATTCCAATGCCCTGTGTATGATTCTTTTCGTCCGGCTTTTATTTCTCGTCTTCTCAGTCTTCAGAAAGCTCTCCCCACCAATGTCTCCTGCTTGCTTACCGATATGTCTCCTGCTCTAATACATGCTATCAATCAATATTTGGATGACTCTCATCTTCATTTGTAAATTACTGTCTGTTTATTGTTCGCACCGTTACATACTCCTGCTTCCACTGTTTTTTGCTTCTACGCACTTCCTTTGTTATGTTTCGCGTTACTTAAGGTGTGTACATAGACCCGATGCTCAACTGTTCTTGAGACCTTCGTAGTGAAATTCATTGCGTATGACCTTCGTAGTGGACTAATTGCGTGTGATTTCGCATTATAAGTGTAATATCACGATAATAAGTGTAGTGGCTAGGTGAAATAATAGAGCCCATAACCTCTCCGACAACAACAACAACAACAACAACAGAAGTAGAAGGAGAAGAAGAAGCACACACACGAGAGAGCGAGTGGATGGGATACGGCGAGGAAGTGTCTTTTTTTTTGTGGTTGGAACCCGGTAGCGGATAAGAATTGGCTGTGACTTTTTTTAGATTACTATCATAAAAAAGACATTGTAAATTTCACAGATAAGGTACAACAATACGTGGTGTTTCTCGGTAGTATATTGCATTCGACAGGTCGCTGCATGATCACAACAGTATCTTTGATTTAAATTTACCGGTTCCAAAGGAATGAAGTAATTTATTTATATCTTCAGTTCTCATTTTACCCCTTATTGAGCGATTTGATTGCATCCCGATGAAACGTTTTAAAGAGTTTTGTCTAGGGAAATGGGATACCTCTTTGACAGTATTTAATAATTATAACGTGCGATTTTATCTATAGGATTGAACATACTTTGGCACTTTAAACGTCTCTTCAGTTATAAACGTGTCTTCGACAGTTTTGTTTTCGAACATGTGTTAGTCATTTCTGTTGACGGTAAAACCAGTTGCTGGGGAAATTACCTCCTACCTTTTCTTTTCCATTTTTCATAAATATAATCTGGATACCCTTTCTTAGGTCGGGTGTACATGAAGTTTTCTCACAGCACGAATATAATGCATGCTGTAGAAAGCTCGGAAGAAATCACTGGTTTCCTTTTAGTGTATGGGGAGGGGACTAGTGCCGGTAGTGTCCCAGGACATTTTCGACTTGCCAATTCTGTAGCTGCTTATCCCGGTACACCCCATTGGGGTTAGCTACACATACCATTGTGAGGGTGTGTCTGGGTGTAGGTGTAATTGTGCGCGCTAGGAATAAGAAGGAATCAACAGCAGCCTTTAGAAAGGGACCATCTCAGCATTTGCCTGGATTTGAAATGGGAAACTACGGTCAGCATTTCAAGCATGGGTGACGGGGAATTCGAACCCAACTTTCTATCGAGTGTGCAGCTATCAACCGTAACTGGCTGTGCCGCAATGCACTGACTAACCTATTTGGTGAAAGCACTGTGTAGGTGTAGTACCAGTACTTGTGAAACAGTATGTGTCTTGCTGTAGCAAATAACTTGCTGTCTACTTGCAAGATCTTTGATATTTTAATACCAAAAAAAGTAAAAGAAAAAACTATCCAGTGCAAAGAGAGGGAGGTTGTGAGCCATTGTAAGGATCGCATACACCAAGCTCGATAGCTGCAGTCGCTTAAGTGCGGCCAGTATCCAGTAATCGGGAGATAGTGGGTTCAAGCCCCACTGTCGGCAGCCCTGAATATGGTTTTCCGTGGTTTCCCATTTTCACACTAGGCAAATACCTTAATTAAAGCCACGGCCGCTTCCTTTCCACTTTCTAGGCCTTTCCTATACCATCATTGCCATAAGACCTATCTGTGTCTGTGCGACATGAAGCAAATAGCAACAACAACAACAACAAGGATCACATACATTAGCTGAAATTCTGTTTATTCTGGTAAACTGTAACCGATACAGAAATTTGAGAGACCCAAAGCTGTCTCTTGCTGCCAGATATCGCAATACCACCTCAAACTTCAGTTTTTGTAGTAATGTTAGTGTCATATATATATTGTGTTGTTGTGTAACTGGGGAGATCTTCTGCAGTAATTCATTAAAACTTGCTTCATCCATCCGCAAATTATTTCTGAATGAATTAATATCTTCAGGCGACATTTCTTTTAATTAACCTAGCCAATGCTCCCAGCTTTTGGCAACTTAAGTACGCAGTCTAGTGTCCAAATTCATTTACCCTTTCCTTTGGTATCTTACATTTGCTAATGTAAATTAATTGTAACCTGTCTTAATTCATCGAGATCAGGTCTCTATGAAGGAGCTCCATTTCATCCATGTACTTTTATCGATTGAGAAAATTGTGCTATCTGCTTGCCAGACCCACAGCATTGTGTGCATATTGAACAGGATCTTTTAATAGCTTATAGCTTGCTGTTAAAGCATTATGTACACCTGGCCTTGTGCACCATACAGCAAGGGAAGACGTAGACACATCAATGTCACTCAAGTTGTTTTGTACTCTAATGAAAACCACTGTTACTTGGTGTGACCTGTTGAAGTTCTTTTCGAGACCTGATTCCCTTGTGATGTATTGGTTTATGTATATTTTCATATCACGACTGCTCTGATCTACTAGCTATTGGCTTACTTATATAGTTCATTATTCCTCACAAGAGGAATTGGTTAGTGGGTGGAGACTCAGTGCACACTTAATGATTCACCAAAATGTATGCGAGAATATTTTTAATGAATTTTTTAATTTGGATCTGTGTAGAAATATTACTTACAAAATGTGTTGAAATACTGCTATTGGGGTACAGCAGCAGGCTTATTCCTGCTCTAACTGCTATGATAGTGCTAAGAACAGATTATTATATCAAACTAATCTGTTTTGTACTAGATTACATTGGTCTACAGGAAGAAACACCACAGGAAAGAAAAAAAAATGACTACAGCAGGTGATTTCAGTTTAACAATTTTAACTGGAAGGTAATGTGAATGACAGAAAGCATGACCAACACATGGTAAATAAGTTAATCTGGGAAGGACAGCTGAATCAGAAAGTGATGGAACCAACTGGAGGGAGAAATGTTCTTGACATGGTAATGATAAAACCTGATAAACTCTAGTGATGGGAAGAGTAAAAGAAGAAAGTAATTATGGTTACCTGAGAAATATTTTACTCAGTTACGATTAGGTCTACTAATTACTTTTTCCACAAGTAATCAGTTAACAGAACACTACCCTTAAGGAAATTGCAGATTTTTTCGCATGGGGCTGAAATAATACAAAAGTTAGCAGGAAAAAGATATTACCTCATTTTCTTTCTTTTTCTAGTACAGACACATTGAATGGTTATCATTACTGGGTGAGACTAAACATACTCCCTGCGGGTGGGGGACGCACATGTAGAATACACCCGTGGTATCCTCTGCCTGTCGTACGAGGCAACTAAAATGGGCGACCTAGGCACGGAAATGGATTGCGGTTTGGCACAATGTATTGGACCTCCTGTGGATGGGAGGGGCTGAATGCATTCACAAGTAAACCCTGCCTGTCGTAGAAGGCGACTAAAAGGGCCATGTGACCATGGTCCCCTCTTTATCTTTTATTGTTTTTTGAGGGTTAGTTGTAAACTATTTCAAAATTTTTGATGTGCGTGCTTCTAGGATTTGGGCCTCTTATGTGTGCAGTTACACCCAAAAGCCCGCATGTGACCACCGGGGGATCTTGCGGGTGGGAGCCCCATGTACCCTCGCAGTAGTATCCGCCTGACAACACAGGTCCCCGCACAGCCGAATGCCAGATGGACATATTATTATTATTTATTATTTTTTCCTCTATATTTAGTGCTCTGTACACGCTATGGGGTACATGCTATTTCGGGTGACTGGAAGAAGGGAGTCCAAGTGCTCATTGCCTCAGTCATCCCGTATTATGAAACGTCCAACATCGGACCCGGGCAGTACCAGCTATGACCAGGTGGGTATTGCCTTGGCAGCTTGGTTCGGCTACATAGACCCCTGATCAGAGTGGGTGGCATTCGGGGAGGATGATTTCGGGCATGGCTTCGAAACAAAGTTGCCCATCCCAAGGTGGTCCCCCACCGAAGTCTTTAACTTTTGCTTCCCTGAGAGGTTCAACTCCCTGGGAACATGCGCAGCATGAAGGAATGGGATCCAGCTTTCCTAGGTTTCTGGTTGCTACCAGTACCGATGGGCATGATTTTAAGCTGGTAAAATCGATCCATTTTAGTGGACACATTGAAGGCGTCTGGTGAACTTGAGGATCTCAAGAAAATGCACAATGGTAGTTTGCTTTTGAAGACTCGTACAGCACTGCAAGCCGATCAGTTGCTTAAGTGTGACCACTTTGGCGAAATCCCCGTCAAAGTGGAGGAACACAAATCCTTGAATCTGGTTCTCAGAGTCATCTTTCACCGCGACCCTATTTTTAACACTGACGATGAGTTGATGGAAGACATGAAGAACCGTGGTGTGACACACGTCTGGCGCATTACGCGCAAGGTCAGCGGCGAAAATGTTGCCACTGGCGCCTTCATTGTCTCTTTCAAGTTGTCAGTGTTACCAGAGAAAGTCAAGTTAACAACTTATCGTTGCGCTGTGAGGCCGTACATCCCGCCTCCTATGCGATGCTATTAGTGCCAGAGATTCGGACATAGGTCTTTTGTATCTCATTGTTCGAATCAGTCTGTGTGTGGTACATGTGGACGAGTAGCTCATGGCGCGGAGGAGTGCACAACTCCTTTCAAGTGCACTAACTGCCCTGGTCTTCATTCTCCTTGGGATCGGAACTGTCCGACATACCTGAGTGAGAAGAAGATCCAGGAGATCAAGACCCTGGATGGTCTTCCCTACCAGGAAGCACGCCGTAAGTTTAATTCCACGAATACACCTGTCCGTACACTCGACTACAGCATGATAGCTCAGAGTCTCCCAAGGTTCGTCTTTCACGACATCATTACCCGTGGTGATCGCTGTGCCCAAGGCGACTGTTGCTCCTCAGAGCAAAATCGCAAAGAGTAAAAGCTCGAAAGGAGGGGGGGGGACACCTCCCCACCTTCGACCACCCAGAAGTCTGTGCCGGCTAGCAGTTCTAAGCCGACGTAGCAAGGGGGAAAGGCTAAGTCTCCTCCCCACAAGTGATTGCCAAAAGCCATGCCCCTGCTGGCGGAGGCGGCATAGTCGATCCGGGCTGGGACATTATCTCCCAGCCCATCTAAACTCGAAAGGAAGGCGGTGAAGAAGAACGCCCCTACCGGGCGCTCCTGCACTTCCCCTGCGAAAGGGAAATCATGCCCTCCATCTGGAGGGTATGAGTCTGCGCCAGCAGGTACTCCTGCTCCAAAACCTGTGCTTTCCACTCGTAGGGGAAATTCCCGCCCCCGGAAAGCGTCGAAGTTCTGGGCATCAACCCTGCCGTCTGTCGATGACGGGATGGTCGTCGAGCTGTGACCTACATCTACACTATGGCACTGTTACAGTGGAATTGTAACGGTTATGACGGGCATCTTGCTGAGCTGCGTCAGCTCATTAGTGTGTTCGCGGCGGGTACAATCTGTATTCAGGAGACAAACTTCAGACCAGGTCATCATATGTTCTTGACAAATTTCAGACTATACTTGACAGAACGATATTATGCTCACCGGGCATCTGGTGGCGTGGGTATTTTTGTTCATTCTGATACCTATAGCGAAGAGGTTCCTACAAGAACCCCACTGGAAGCTGTTGCGGTGCAGATACCGCTGCCTGTCATAATATCAGTGTGTAACATTTATTGTCCACCAGGCCAGTCTCTGAACATAAATGATGTCACTGATCTTACAGGTATTTAGCTCGATAGCTGCAGTCGCTTAAGTGCGACCAGTATTCGGGAGATAGCAGGTTCGAACCCCACTGTCGGCAGAACTGAAAATGGTTTTCCGTTGTTTCCCATTTTCACACCAGGCAAATGCTGGGGTTGTACCTTAATTAAGGCCACGACCGCTTCCTTCCCACTCGTAGCCCTTTCCTGTCCCATCATCACCATAAGACCTATCTGTGTTGGTGCCACGTAAAGCAACTAGCAAAAGAAAAAGAAAAATCTTATAGGTGAGCTTCCACCTGCCTTCCTTTTATTGGGCGATTTTAACGCTCATCACCCCATATGGGGTTCTGAAACACTTTGCCCCAGGGGAAGGGAGTTGGAAACATTAGTAACAGAGCTGGATTTATGTATTTTGAACACAGTGGAACCAACTCATTTCAGTGTACATTACGGCACATACTCTCGCATAGACTTAAGTCTATGCAGCCGAGCGTTGGTTCCGCTGTTTCGGTGGAATACACACGATGATCTCTTTGACACTGACCGCTTTCCCATTATTCTTACTTTGGTGAAACAGACATCCGTCAAGACTCCTCGATGGATTCCTAAACATGCTGATCGGCCAAAGTTCAGATCACTCGCTATCTTTAACAACGAGACCAGGCAGACTGTAGATGGCAATATAACTTACATAACACAAGGTATCCTTGCTGCTGCTGTGTCCATTCCCTCCTTCTCAAGGACTCCTCGCCGAAAACTCGTTCGTTGGTGGAACAAAGAAATTGCAGCAGCTATCAAAGAACGCCATCATGCTCAGAAATGTTATCGTAGGCAGCATACTGTGGACAACTTCGTAACATTTAAACAACTCCACGCTAAGGCGCGAGTTCTTATTCGCCAAAGTAAGAAAGCTATTATTAATCTTGACCATATTGGCCGGTATTGGATCCATATTGGCTTAATCACAACAAATATATAGTATTGACTAGGTGGATCATTTACCTATATATTTCTTGAAAGCAAGAAATCTTCGTGGGAGAGAGAGAGATATATGTCGTCTATGATGTCACATACTCCATCATCTCAAGTGTGGACTAAACTTCGACGTATTTCGGGTATCCATGGTTAATCTTCTGTACCGGGAATTTCCATTGCAGGCAGTATTGTCACTGAACCACTCTCGATTGCTAACCATCTAGCTAGCCATTTCGTGGATGTGTCTGGCTTCAGGAATGACCATCGTGATTTCCTCGCTCTGAAGCGGGAGGCAGAACGTCATCACTTCAGTTTTGCCACTCAAGCTTCAGAGGAATATAATGTGCCCTTTACGGAGTGGGAACTCTGCAGCGCCTTGGCGCTTTGCAAGGACACGTCCCCCGGGCCAGACAATGTCCATAACAAGTTGTTGAAACACCTTAGTGAGGAGAGTGTGTTATGTATCCTTCGAGTGTTCAACCGAATCTGGATAAAGGGTGAGTTTCCTTCTCAGTGGCAAGAGGGCATAGTCATTCCTGTCCTCAAGCCTGACAAAAATCCCAAGTATGCAGGAAGCTATATACCTATTTGTCTCACAAACTGCTTGTGTAAGCTACCTGAGAGTATGGTAAATCACCGACTTGTGTGGTGTTAGGAGAAACGTGGACTTTTGTCAGAGTACCAATGCGGTTATTGAGCCGCTCGCTCGACCACTTACCACCTGGTATGCCTGGAGAGTTCTATCCGGGATGCATTTGTCTGCAAATAGTATTTGGTGGCTGTTTTCTTCGACTTAGAAAAGGCCTATGACACCACATAGCGATACGGTATCCTTTCAGTCCTGCATCAATGGAGATTCCGAGGTAACTTGCCGGTATATATTGCGAATTTTTTGTCCCTCCGTCTATTCAGTGTTTGAGTCGGAAGGGCATATTCGCAATATCATGTTCAGGAAAATGGAGTCCCACAGGGATCGGTCCTTAGTGTCACTCTGTTTGCGATTGCCATAAACGGTATTGTCGCTGCTGCTGGTTCAGCAGTAATACCGTCGCTATATGTGGATGATTTTGCTTTCCACTATAGCTCGCGTAATATGGCAGTCGCAGAGCGACAATTACAGCAAGCTATTAGGAGTTGCCTTTGCTGGCGGGACCTAGTGTTTACACTGCACTAAGTCTTCTGGTATGGGCTAGAGCAATTTTGTTACTTTCATTGATCTGTCTCTGTCTTATCCTTGGCTGTGACAATATGAAAGTGACTAAGGTATGAGCGATGCTAGTAATGCCATTCCTTACACAGCCAGTCCCCGCTATGAATGGTGTGAAACCGTTGCTCATAGGGTCGGTTGGTGCATGCATTTCAGTGGGCTTGGCAGACTGATATGTAATAGCAACTTCTGGCTCGGTGAGGAAAGCAACGGGAAACTACCTCACTCCTCATTTCCCTGGTACGCCTCTTCAGTGATGCCTAGGCCATCTATGACAGCTCATGGTGGAACTGTTGAGAATCCAACCAGCCTTTGGGCTGATGACTAAACATACATTAGGAGAGTGGAAATGTGGGCCTTAGAACATGGCTTTCGGTTTTCCACCGCAAAGTCCTCTGTTGTCGGCTCCGTACTCTTCACCCACAACCTGAGCTTTATTTAGCAAATGTCGTTCTTCCCGTTGTTGACACACTGATTTCTTGGGCTCCTTTTCGATAGCAACTTGTTGTGGGAACCACATGTGTGGCAGTTAAAAGTCCAATGCACTAAGAAGCTGAATATCTTGTTCTTAGCAGCACTAATTGGAGTGCTGACCGCATGGTGCTCCTACGATTCTATAGGGCACATATTTTATCCTGGCTAGACTATGGCAGTGCAGCATAAGGCTCAGCAAGACCAAGTGTCTTTGCGACGCTGAACAGCACCCACCACAGTGGGGTTAGGTTGGCGACGGGAGCTTTTCGTTACAAGCCCCATTGCTAGCCTGAGGGGCCAGCAAATGCTTTTATCGTATGCTGCAAATTTTTCGACAGATGCCACTTCAAGTCAAAGAAATATTAATGTTTATTTTATTCCACCTATTCAATACATAAAGAGTGATTTTAATTAAGAATTAAATCTTGTTTCGCCCTTAGATTAAGGCTGAAGATGCCCTTAAACAGAGGGCAAAACAAGATTTAATTATTTGACTTTAATGTACAATTCAATACGGACCAAAATATGAGAATTATAATGTGTAATGTAGATGCCACTTCATCCAAGCTATTCTTGCGTATTCAACAATGGAAACTGTTGGCTGTACGCTGCTTGTCCTCAAGCAACGCGGCCGGTTGGAATATGCTTGGATAGCAGTCTCAGATTGTTTCACGTACTTTCGGTTCCTTGCCTTGTCAGACAACCAAGTGGGGTACCTCCGTGGGTAGTACGACGACTTGAAATAATCCTGGATCTGCACACTGGCCTGAAGGAAAACACGGACCTTTCGATTTATCGGAGGCTCTTCCTGTCCGTTGTTGGCCGGTATCCAGGTTCAGTCGTAGTTTACACACATGGTTCGAGAACAGACGTGAAAGTGGGCTGTGCGTTCATTGTCGACAGTGATGGGTTCCTTTTTGCTCTCCCGGAAACTTGTAATGTGTACACAGCGGAGCTCTATGCCATCTGTGAAGCTCTGCGGTACGCACTGTCCGATGAGCGCCAACACTTTCTTCTGTGTACTGACTCCTTGAGCTCGCTACAGTCTATTGATACCCGTTTCCCTCGGCACCCTGTGGTGCAGCGGATCCAGGACCTGCTGGCCAGGTGTTCGGATGCCGGCACCAGAATCACGTTTCTGTGGCTCCCAAGCCACATGGGTGTAGAGGGAAACGAGTTAGCAGGTAAGGCTGCCAAGGAGGCAGTAACACTACTCCCGTTGCCTTACAAGGTTCCAGCAAGTGATATTCGCTCTCAGCTGAGACATCTGGTTATGTCCCATTGGGAGATTGAGTGGCAGGCCACTCCTCTTCCAAATAACCTGAGAGCGATAAAAGGTACAACAAAGGTATGGAGGACTTCCCACCAGGCTTCTCGGAGGGAAGCAGTGGTATTATGTTGTCTTCAGATCAGTCACGGTATCCTGACGCACTCCCATCTATTGAAAGGAGAACCCCCTCTGGTGTGTACTTGTGGAGATCATCTTACCGTGTTACACATTCTTACGGAGTGCGTGGACCTGGTTGGTCTGCGCTGTAGCCTAAAACTCCTAAGTACTGTCTCCCTCATCCTGCGCGATGACGAGCAGTCAGCAGACCACGTCATCCATTTTATGTGGGATAGTAGTATTTTTTATCGCGTTTAATAATGTACTTTGTCTTAGTGTATTTGTGTTAACTGCGCTTTTATCCCTTTGACTCTATTTTAGTTCATCTTTGCGTGTTTAATGTGTTATTTTAATTTCTGACATGAATTATATATATACCTGTATTTCCAGGCAATGTCTTATTCCATTATCACCTCTATTTTCTATACTTTTATAGAACACTAGCTGATGTACCCGTGCTTCGCTACGGAATTCTAAATTTTATACAGAATTCTAGGTTAAGTAGTGTAAACGTTGTGAGCAAGATTGTATTAAGTTGCATAGCTCTTAACGTTGCCCTAGAAACACGACGGGGAAGTCACCAACGTCTTTTCTCATATGAAGACTGGGTTAGGGAATTTTCATTGTAATGGTAGGCCAGCTTGCCTACCGTCAGTTACAATCAGGTTGGGGAGTTTTCATTATAATGGCAGACACTCTTCGCCTGCCTTATAGATTCTCAGAAAGACTCTCTTAGTGGTTTTCCCAACTGAAATGAACATGGGTCATTACAATGACGTCAGTAGGAATGGCGCGATTCAAAGCAATGCTTTCATATGAAATACTCGATCAAATGAAAAACCACACATTTTCTCACTTTTAACGAACAGTACTATGCTGCCGAACTGACAGTCCAAAACTACAGAGCTGGAATGACCAAAACGCAGACATCCGTGACCCGTGAACAATCTTCGTCATTTTTTCGGCGGGGGGATTCGAATAGTGGATAGTTCCGGGGCATAAAGCATGCCAGTTTACTTATCTGTTTCCTGGGAGTACCCGATGAGTCGGAAAATCTCAATTCACTACACTGGCAAGGGAAAGAACTATCTGACGTGGAGACAATTTTTCCTCCAAGCCAGAGAAGAAACCACATCTTCGCTGCTAATTTGGAATAAAATTAATGTGGACTTAATAAAAGTGAAGAGGAAGAAGCTTTTCTTAAGAAACGGCTCATTTCAGGGTTGAATTTCGAGTTATTTAGCGAATTGTGGTACTTTAATTTGGAATAAGCCTAAATTGTAATTCTAGACCAGTTCCTACTACTACTACTACTACTACTACTACTAACTGAGCCTCTGACTTATGTGCGCACATTGCTCATTCAAAACAGCGCGTCAGAGTAGGTATCGAATAGCTGGCATACTATGATGAACCAGTGTGTTACGTACCAGCAGTATCAGAAAATGTATGAACCAGAGGAATAGCATGCTAAAGAAGAAATGTATCCAACTCCTCAGCTGTTTCCCGGCAATATTCAGTTAGGCTGTTATACTCGGTACGCAGCAGTAATCCCATCTATCGGAGTTGAATGTCAGCATAAGAGGCAAAGAACATTACAACAAACAATGGCCAGTGTAATGTTATTGTTGATCAATGTTACGCGCTTTCGATATTGTAGGCCTTCACATTATTAATTGTCTTCCGGTCCTGAAATACCACTCTTATCATAGTCGGTACGGTTAAACTGAATAAAACATAAATGATCGGAAATTGTATTCTCTATAACTTTTGTTATGTAGTACTTTTCCATAGGACGAAGAACACAGGTATTTCAAAATTAAATTTTAGGTGCCTTCCCCTAAACTACCATTTCACCCAGGGTGAATAACATTGTTTATAGCTTAAACTGTAGTTTCTTATTCCCCGACTCTATGTACTGATTTTCATTAAATTCTGTTTACCCATTTTGTCGGGGCTCAGCGTTAATATGGACTTAGCAACAAAAATCCAAATTCATGAATATCTGTGTTATCATAACCGGTACGGTAAAAATGCTTAAGACGTAAATGATCAGAAATTTAATTCTAAAAACTTTAGTTATGTAGTATTTATCGATATGACCACTAATAATATAAATATTTGAGAATTGAATTTTAGGCCTTCCCCTAAACTACCATTTCACTCAGCGTGAATAAAATGATTTATAGCCTAGATTGTAGCGGCTCACCCCCCCCCCCCCCCCCGACTTTACATACCGATTTTTATTAAATTCTCTTCAGCCGTTTCCTCGTGATGCGTGTACATACATACAGACAGACAGACAGAAATTACGGAAAAGTAAAAACTGCATTCTCTTGTTACTGTGGACATGATCGATACAGAAATACCATTCTTTTCAAATTCTGAGCAATGTACAGACAAAACTCTTATTTTATATATATATAGATAAGGCATTGCGAATTAGATCCACTGATTGTTTTAATCTCATAATCATTTATCATCACCATTTATTTTAAACTCTAGTCAGTGGATATATTTTAATTTTTAATTTTCATCTCATGTCGTCCATTTCGTACCATTAGGGGCCGATGACCTTAGATGTTAGGCCCCTTTGAACAACAAGCATCATCAACATCATCATCAGACTAAACATGATACCTTGGAACCTTTAAAATTATGTTTTACCATCGTTTTTGTTTTAGTTAATGACTTTTTAACATTTCAAATAATTTGCCATCTGCATTACCAATTAATTAGTTCTTAAATTCCCCACCACTAATCGTCAAAGTTTGGGGTGGGGGAAGTACATCTTTGCATTTACTGAAGAGATGCCTTACAGGGGCACCTGAAAGAATACCTGTGTTTAATTTTAAGAACATTGTTGGTATAAGTTCGATGTCTTTGGAAGTACTGGAGAGGTAAGAAAGTACCTCATCCGGCTCTGTTAAAGTTATTGGCTCTGCGGTAGTAGAACAGACAAAGTTACCTTCATAATTTATTTCTCCCTGGTTTTGCTTCTGAGCTGTGCTTATCAATTACTAGGATGTTATGATTACAATTTTATTTCAAGAAGTACCTTTTTTTTTAAAATTTATTTATTTATTTATTTATTTATTCAGGATCAGCAACAGCATAACGCCGAATTACAAAGATCTGAGCTATGTACAATAGATATGAATCTAAAAAGAAAGATATATAAATATTTACAAAGAACACAAATATACACAATAAAAACTGTACAATCATACACTGACTGACAGAGCAAATGCAACACCAAGGAGGAGTGGTTCGAAAGGGATGAACGTTGGGGAAAAAACGGAGTCGGCATGGAAGAATAATTGATGTTTATTTCAAACCGATATGCAGGTTACACAATGCGCACGGCATCGACTCAGTAGGATGTAGGACCACCGCGAGCGGCGATGCACGCAGAAACACGTCGAGGTACAGAGTCAATAAGAGTGCGGATGGTGTCCTGAGGGATGGTTCTCCATTCTCTGTCAACCATTTGCCACAGTTGGTCGTCCGTACGAGGCTGGGGCAGAGTTTGCAAACGGCGTCCAATGAGATCCCACACGTGTTCGATTGGTGAGACATCCGGAGAGTACGCTGGCCACGGAAGCATCTGTACACCTCGTAGAGCCTGTTGGGAGATGCGAGCAGTGTGTGGGCGGGCATTATCCTGGTGAAACAGAGCATTGGGCAGCCCCTGAAGGTACGGGAGTGCCACCGGCCGCAGCACATGCTGCACGTAGCGGTGGGCATTTAACGTGCCTTGAATACGCACTAGAGGTGACGTGGAATCATACGCAATAGCGCCCCAAACCATGATGCCGCGTTGTCTAGCGGTAGGGCGCTCCACAGTTACTGCCGGATTTGACCTTTCTCCACGCCGACGCCACACTCGTCTGCGGTGACTATCACTGACAGAACAGAAGCGTGACTCATCGGAGAACACGACGTTCCGCCATTCCCTCATCCAAGTCGCTCTAGCCCGGCACCATGCCAGGCGTGCACGTCTATGCTGTGGAGTCAATGGTAGTCTTCTGAGCGGACGCCGGGAGTGCAGGCCTCCTTCAACCAATCGACGGGAAATTGTTCTGGTCGATATTGGAACAGCCAGGGTGTCTTGCACATGCTGAAGAATAGCGGTTGACGTGGCGTGTGGGGCTGCCACCGCTTGGCGGCGGATGCGCTGATCCTCGCGTGCTGACGTCACTCGGGCTGCGCCTGGACCCCTCGCACGTGCCACATGTCCCTGCGCCAACCATCGTCGCCACAGGCGCTGCACCGTGGACACATTCCTATGGGTATCGGCTGCGATTTGACGAAGCGACCAACCTGCCCTTCTCAGCCCGATCACCATACCCCTCGTAAAGTCGTCTGTCTGCTGGAAATGCCTCCGTTGACGGCGGCCTGGCATTCTTAGCTATACACGTGTCCTGTGGCACACGACAACACGTTCTACAATGACTGTCGGCTGAGAAATCACGGTACGAAGTGGGCCATTCGCCAACGCCGTGTCCCATTTATCGTTCGCTACGTGCGCAGCACAGCGGCGCATTTCACATCATGAGCATACCTCAGTGACGTCAGTCTACCCTGCAATTGGCATAAAGTTCTGACCACTCCCTCTTGGTGTTGCATTTGCTCTGTCAGTCAGTGTATATAATACATATTTACATAAACAACGATATTAACAAAGAAAAATACATTTACAGTAAATACAGGAGCAGAACTGGAAAGAACAAGAAGGAAAATTAAGTTATATAAGTTATATTAAGTTATATTAGAAATATCATGACAGTTACAAATAAAAATTACTACAGGGGAAGAATGTAATCATTACAAGTAATCTGATTACTTTTACTCATTTACTTCCCAAATCTGATAAGCTCTAAGAGAAACTGAAGTGATAGGTGGTATAATTGATCACAAAGTTTTTTTCATAGTCATAGGATATAAACTTCGTGGTTCTGATCCATATTGAATTGTAATTACAATATAATTAATAAATTAATGTCAGAATGGTCCACCTTTCAATACTATAATATGCAATATTACATTAATCAGGGACTAGTTTTGGCACAGGGCTGGCCATCTTCAGCTTTAATGTAAAACATCTAATAACTAAACAATTGTACATGTACACAATTGACATAAAACAAACGAAACAAATATATACAAATTGACATTAAAAACTGGGATGAAATTATGAGTAAATTTGAAAATAACTAGGTTCTAAATTCTTGCAATTTGAGTATTGAATTAGTAATGATTAGCAGTATTAGAACTAACAGTTCTGTGAATATTAATTCATGAAAGAGTCTCGATGATGAGCATACTCAAGATGCAAGAATTTAGAACCTAGTTATTTTCAAATTTACTCATAATTTCATCCCAGTTTTTAATGTCAGTTTGTATATATTTGTTTCATTTGTTTTATGTCAATTGTGTGCATGTACATTTGTTTAGTTATTAGATGTTTTACATTAAGGCTGAAGATGGCCAGCCCCGGCCGAAACTAGTCCCTAATTGATGTAATTTAGAATATTGCATATTATAGTATTGAAAGGTGGACCATTTACAACATTAATTTAATAACTATATTACAAAGTTTTTTGTCATAAAAAATGCAATGGAAAGGAGGGTTGTAAAAGTAGGAATACTAGGCAGTACCATATGGTTGATAGGAGAGGTATGAGGAAGTTTTTAAAACTGAAAACAGCCTGTGGGATGTGTGTAGGGAAATTGCTGAAGAGTGTGAGAACAGATATACCTTTGAAGGTGGTAAGGATTGGTAAAGGCTGACTGTGAAGGAAGTACAGGTTGGAAATAAATTGTTAGGAATGGTTGTGGAAGTAGGAGAAATTGAAGGAACTTCCCAGGGAATTGAATTTGATGATGCTTGTTGTTTTAAAGGAGCGTAACATCGAAGGTCATCGGCCCGGAATTGAATTTAGCAGAGAATTCATCTAAGGATAATATAATGACAAGCATAATTGGCATTCATATCACTTGTGGTGAAGAATGCAAGGGAATATATGGGTACTTTAAGGCAGCAACAGGTTCCAGGAAGGAAAATCCAGGAGTAACTGGAATTACAGATGAGGCTTTTTCTGCATCACACGTTTTGTTATATGACACTATTTTGTGACACAAATGATTGGTTGACTCCCAGCTCTAAGGCATATTTATGTCAAAAACCTTCGATGTCAGTGGAATCTTAAACCGCTAGGGAAAAAAGAAAAAAAAAGGTGAGCCTGAATCACAGATAAGGCTTTTTTGCTGCTGATGTTATACTGTATATAGTAATAAATAAGTTACAGAATTCTGAGCGACTGAAAAAAAAAAAAAAAAAAAAAAAAAGGCTTGACAATATTGTCCAATGATAATAATAATAATAATAATAATAATAATAATAATAATGGTGTATTGCCTCTGGAGAGGCATGGTGCGGGTCCTTTTCTCGTAGACGGCCTATTAGGCGACCTGCATGTCTGTGAATATGAGGGCCCTACCTAGGATGATTTCTAATGCCACGCACACCCAGCCCCCGAGCCATTGGAATTAACCAATTAAGGTTAAAATCCCCGAGACCCTGCCGGGAATCGAACCCGGGACCCTCTGGACCAAAGGCCAGCACGCTAACCATTTAGCCATGGAGCCAGGCAATATTGTCAGATGGACAGCAGACAATGGTGCAGTGGTAAATGGGGTGAAAAGTCAGGTTGTAAGTTGTAAGTTTCACCAAGAGCAAAACTCCTCTCGGTTTTAATATCTGTGTTGATGAGATGTAAGTTCCATTGAAAGTACCGAGGTGTTAATATAAGGCAAGATCTTCATTGGGATTATGATATAAATGGGATTTTACATAAAGGGTACAGATCTCTCCATATGGCAATTTAGGGGTTGTATTAAGGATGTAAAGGAGAGGGCATTAAAGTCACTGGTAAGATCTTAGAGTATTGTTTTAGTTGATGAGATACTCACCAGGATTACTTTATTCGAGAACTGAAAAGATTCAAAGGAAAGCAAGATGTGGGTGATTTCCATGAAAAGAGTAGTGTTATGAATATGTTGCAATCCTTGAGTTGGGAAGACCTGGTAGTAAGGAGACATGCAGCTCAACTTAGCGGTATGTTGCAAGCTGTCAGCTGAGACATTGCGGGGAATGACATTAGTTTATAAAGTTTATTTCGAAAAGTCTGTACAAAGTTTGCCTCTGTGTTTGACCCTGTGGAATATCTATGCCTAGACAAGTTCTTCGTACTCAACTTACCAAACATATAACAAATAACAGAGAAGCAAGCATAAAATAATAGAATAATTAGAAACAAATGGCCCACGGTCAACTCACTTCCGGAGATCCGTTAGCCATGGCACTACGGCAGCGGGATAAAAAACAAACATAAAATAAGATAAAATAAAACATTGACAGTACGGCACAAGAAGGCTAAAGACCTTCACCTCTCTCCTGGCTGGTCTCGTAAACCTAGCCCATTCCACTTCAGCTATTGCCCTATCTCTTGACCTAGTCAGGTTTGCTGAGCCAGCCATCACGTTACAACACCTGTCATGCTAGTGTGCCACAATCCCCACACGTTGCATTTACCACATGAACCTACTTCCTTGTTGCTAGACAGCAATACCTAACTTCACCTCCAAAACAATGTCTTTTCGAACAAACATAATCACTCTTACGTTGTCTGGCTCCATGGCTAAATGAAACCTGCCGTTCTTCCACTCTCGCCCCCATACCCTCTTCCAATGCCTGGAGTTTGGTCACCGACCATCTCCGAGTCAATTTCCCATTGTTCACTACCAGTATCTGGCCTCTAATATGTTCCCTCATCCATTGCAGTCTTGCCTTCACTAGGTGTTTCCTTAAAATTCTGTAATTCTCATTCCTGTCTCTTCCCATATCCCTTTTAATCCACATTTTACCACCCTGCGGATTTCCAGCGTTCCTTATCACTATGTCCGCCATCAATGTGGATAGCAGCATCACCTTTAAAGGTCTATGCCTCCTCACCTTTCCTACTCTCACAACATCATCTATATCAACCTCGCTGAAGTTAATTTTCATTTTAGGTTGAATGATATGTACCACTTTATAAATAATGTCCACCTTAGCTTCTGTCTTCTTTTCCTGCACACCGTAAATAAGCATGGATTTCTTTCTTTGTTCTTGAATGTCATCCACTATTTCTTGCTTCAAATTCCTCACCTCCTCTTCTAAATTTTTTATTTTCTCCCTTAATGATACAATTTCTCTGTCAACATTAGTAGAGGAGTAAGCAAGAATGTAGTATTTAAAAGTAGGGAAGATCATAATATGAACATAAATTTGGAAATAAAGAGAAGAAATTGGGTTAAATTTTCTTTTATAGGAAGGAATTTTGGGATTGGAATAATTTACCAAGGGAAATGTTTGTTAAATTTCCAAGTTCATAGAAGTCTTTAAAGCAATACTAGGTAAATAAGTGACAGGGAATGTGTCACCTGGGGCTGTCTGGCTGGTTACCGCGCTACTCTGAGTAGACTGTACAGCCAGCGTCTGAGCATTTTTTAAATTTTTTTTTATTTTTTTGTGGTATCTGAAGCCATCTGTTTTCAGTTTTGCTTAGTTAATTGATAACTGTTAGGTCCTTCAGTCTGCTGAAACTAATTTTGAATAAATAAATTTATAAACGGTTTGAAAAGGAAAACATAAGGTAACAGATTTATACCTGGAAAAGAAACAACTTAATTAAAATAGAATGACATGTTTCATACTTGAAAGAACATCATCAGATCTATCAAATCACACTCAGGTATATTTAGAAATGTGTAAATTTTTTCCTATTTAAATCCTTATAAACAGTAATTATAGAACTTACCTTAATGGATTCCTCACTGCTCTTCACTCTAGATTAAGTGTGATTTGATAGAATCTATGTTCTTTCATGAACAAAACATATCATTCTATTTTAATTATGTTGTTTTCTTCAGGTATATTTCTGTTGGCATATGGTGTTTTTTTCAGATAGTTTATAAATTTATTTATTCAAAATTAGTTTCAGCAGATTTCAAAATTAGTTCAGCAGACTGAAGAACCTATCAGTTATAAAAAACATATATACCGGGTGGTACAGCTGCCCCCATTTTTCCTCCGAACATATGCAACAAGCTAAGAATTAAAGGCCTCTTAGTCCTATCTTATGCAACATCTTACAGCAATTTTATGTGCAGTTAGCCTGATATAGACTTCACTGCACAATGCAAAAATTGGTGCAAAAGGCAGTAAATTAGGCCCATCTCAGAAACACTGTACCATTTTATGTAGACTGGAGTCTAATGCTCTAGTCATTTTTACAAAATATTACGTACTATACAAACTATAGCCACTCCTATAGCTGTCTGTAGAGAATTGTGCAGCTGATTGGTCCAAGAGGCCATTTTCTTTTGATAGAAAAGGGCTGTCACAGTATCATAGAAAA
This sequence comes from Anabrus simplex, assembly GCF_040414725.1. NCBI lineage: Eukaryota > Metazoa > Arthropoda > Insecta > Orthoptera > Tettigoniidae > Anabrus > Anabrus simplex. Next base: position 807,558,690 of record NC_090266.1, read on the forward strand.
CATGGTAGGTTAGGACCAGTTACAGACAAATTCACAGTATTTTGTAATCTGTTGCACTCAAATGCTGTACAGCAGATGTGATAGCTTATGCCATGTAATTACAACCGTTAAGAGTACTAAATATATATTTTTTTTTTTTTGCTGTTTGCTTTACGTCGCACCAACACAGATAGGACTTATGGTGACGATGGGATAGGGAAGGCGTAGGAGTGGGAAGGAAGCGGCCGTGGCCTTAATTAAGGTACAGCCCCAGCATGTACCTGGTGTGAAAGCTGGAAACCATGGGGAACCATCTTCAGGACTGCCGACAGTGGGATTCAAACCCACTATCTCACAGATGCAAGCTCACAGCTGCGTGACTTTAACCGCACGGCCGTAAGGCTGTAAGACATCAGTAACTTTTTGAAGCGAGAACTTTTGCTCTCCTTGTGAATACAGAGTTATAAGGGTTGAAATTTCACGCTGGAAGTAGCTGCACAGAATTATGCATGGTAGATGTGCCTGGATAGGCTAATTGGAGCAGTGAGGGTTCAAACCCTTCTTAATTTTCCCTTTCTTAATTTTCATTTCGTACTTGCCAAGGTATCCTTTACCAAGTCTTGACTTTTCTAAAGTCTCAGATATTCTTCTTCTGAGGAAGTTATAATAAATATCGCCAGGTAAACACAGACTGGACAAATGCATTGTGAATACTACCTCAAACATTATGCAGGACTCATTCAACCAAGTAATAGGTATATACTCGACGCGTAGGGAATGGTTGCAACTAACTTGGCTTATGAGAGACATGATTCTTTAGCACACTGTGGTGTTTGCAGCAAGGTGAACATGTCTGCATATTTGAGTTCAGAACTTGTAACATACAAGATCAGTTTTGAAGTGATAGCATAGATTATTCCATTAGCACATCCGGCTCTGCAGTGTAGGGAGCAATGCGTCCGCCTGTCACCTGGTGGCCCTGGGTTCGATTCCCGGCCGGGTCAGGGGTTTTTAATTGTAAGTGATTAATATCCCTGGCTTGTAGACTGGGTGTTTGTGTCGTCCTTAACGTTCCTTTCCTCACATTCAATACTCTACACTTCCACACTTCCAATTACATGCAGGTTCATATCATATGGTGCAAGTAGGGGCAAAAGATCTCTATAGGTCGACGCCCCGAACAAATAACATTTTAAAAAATCCATTAGCACAGAGTTACGAGACCTACTCTTTGTCGCCTGGAATAGCCACGTGGTATTAATCACAGCCAGCATGTGAGCTTTTCCAGGGATTCAGACTTTGAATCTAGTTACGGGCTAGTCACATTTATTTTCATAAGGCGTTTGTAATTAAGGTTTAACTTCCTTAATCTCAAGTCATATTTCACCTTTACAAAGAAAGCATACATAAGAAAGGAATAATATGCAACTTTCAAATGGCACATGGATACAGCAAATGAGCGCACTGCACTTATTGTCAACATTATGACACCCATTCAACCAAGTAGCGGTGTACGTTCGACTTGAAGAACGACTAACAGTGGTCTAGACTTCATACATAGAGGACATGACACAGCACATCGTAGTCTTTGCAGCAAAGTGTGAACACTACTGTATGGTTAACACAAAAGTAAACACATATTCACAGGGTGATTATGCGAATATGGTACTACTTTATGGGTGAAGCAAGGCAGAGTTCATGGGAAGCTAGATGCTTGTATCAAGAAACATTTCCTGGACGAAGGCTGCCAACTACAAATACATCTAGAAGCGCTGAAAGATGGTTCCGTGCAACGGGGTCATTTCATACATTACCCTTACCCCTTGTTCGGGATCTCAAGTGACGCTTGGAAACAATGAACAAGCTGTTTAAAATGTGACTACGTACACGCTTATGGGCCATAGGAAATGAACTGAACATCAGTCATGTATCTGTGTTGTGCATATTGCACCGCCATAAATTCCGCCTCTACCATCAACAACTACACCGGGAACTTCTTGGAGATTACTTAAAAAAACAGGTAAAATTTTCACATTGGATATTGCGAAGAGTTGAAGCTGATGCAGATTTCATAATGGACATTATCTTTGGTGATGAATTCAGATTTTACAACAATAGAACTGTTAATTGTCACAACTTTCATTACTTGGAGCATTAAAAATCCTCACCGGATAAGGGGAGCTCGATTTCAGGTACAATGAGACGTCAGTGTGTGGTGCGGGATGAAATGTGACATGCTAATTGGATTGCATTTCTTCAGAGGAAACCACATGGAACGACACTATCTACAGTTTCTTCATGAATACCTCCTGCTCTTATTAGAGGATGTGCCTCTTATGATACGATTAAGGACATGGTTCCTGCAGAATGGAGCTCCTGCACACTGGTTGTTGGCAGTACAGAACCACTTGCTTAGGACATATCCTGGATGAAGGGGTCCTGTCACATGGCTGGCTAGATCACCTGACCTTATTCCACTGGATTTTTTCCTCTGTGGTTATTTAAAGGAAAGAGTCTATGAACGGGAGCCAGAGACCCCAAATCATTTACGCCGGCTCATCACTGAAGGCTGCAGGCAGGTTCCACCACATTTGCAGCAAGTAAGAATGTCTCCCCTCCACATTGCTCAGATTTACATTAACGAAGGAGGTGGTCATTTGGAGCATTTGCTTCAATAATTGAATGGCAATACACAAGCCCATTGCATTTTTGTCTATACTAGCTTACTTTACTGCAAATAGCTCTTTTAAGGGTTACTTAAAAACAAACAGCAGAGTACCTGCAATATGAGAACTGATCATGATTTAGATTTGTCTTCAACAGCGCAGCTCACATGAACATTAACATTGAAATAAAAATATTTGTCCTACATCGGACTCGAGCCTCCAACTAATGAGCACCGGTTTCCTTTAACTTTTACCACACTCGGCTATCCCGAGTAGTTGTTTACCGCTGTCATGACAATACTGCTTCTAGTCATTCAACCATCATATTCTTTGTACATGACGTTTCCTTGATACAGAATTTTCATGATTCTTTACCATTCTTTGGTATTTTGTTATTAATGCTGATTTGGTTGACACGAATAAATGAATTATAGTAAGCATAGTAAGACCAGACGTGAGTAGCTAAGGTCAGTATTTTTATGTTGGGCTATAATCAGCGGTTGCATAAAACTGAGTGAATAGGGTCAGCTGTACCACCTGGTATATAAGAAAATGAACAATGAGTATCGGGCAGCAGTAAGAAGACCCGATCCCTTGAGACCAATGGCTTCAAGAGGATGAATCCTTAAGTGGGGGGATGGTCTCCTTAGTATAGGAAATGGCACTGGAACCCATGGAGCAGTGTCTGACCCCATGTTAGTAGATGCTGCAAAAGGTGTCTGTACTCCTTTTAAGAAGCAGCCTGATCACTTACTGGCATTAGCTCTAAATTTCTTTGGGAGTGGCGACCCCATTGTAATAATAGCCTAAAGTGAAAATGGCACTTTTAATATCAGCCTCAGAAAAGGGTAGGGTGCTCCCCGAAAGCAACCTGTTGTTCTTATACTAGGGGAACTGTGAGAAGTGGGCAACCAATAACCAATAGAGAACATTAAGAAGGTGGCAATAATCAACCTCATGTGAATGACTGGAAAGTCACAAGAGGTGATTGATGTAATGGAGATTGTGTGATGGGATTGAGTGAGGTTAAGTGGGGGGAAGTAGTAGTTACGGAATGATACACACACTACTCGAGTGAAGGATATAAGGCAAAGAGTGGAATAGGGGTAATAACCAACAAGATCTTAGCTGAGTATGTGGATAAAGTGGACTACAAACATGATAGAATAGTAAGGATACAATTAAGGACAAAGAAAGGATTAAAGGATTTCATCAACGTGTATGCACCCCAGACTGAATGCAAAGATAATGTTATGGACAAATTCCTGGAGACACTGTAGAGGTAAACAAAGGACGCGGAAGTGACGGTCATGGGAGACTTCAATGCGGTGGTAGAAAAGGAATTGAAGAAGTAATTGGACCTTTTGGAATATGGATAGAGGAATGAATAGGGGGAGGTTAGTGGTTTTTTGTATGAAAAATGGGTTAAATGTGGGCAGTACATGCTTCAGAAAGAAGAATAGTAGAATTACAAGATATGGATGGGAAAGCAGGAGGACAAGAGCAGTAATTGAATACTTGTTGGTGGAGAGTGTCAATCTTCGACAGTTGTTGTGAGTAACATCCTTGGCAGAAGTAGCATTTGATGGAGGCTATAGAGTATCAAATCAGTCATCAATGATCTTAAATATGTTCAATGAACTTGGAAATTTATCAAACATTTTGCTTGATAATGTATTCCAATCCCTTACTCCTTGTCCTATAAATGAATATTAGCCCCAATCTGTCCTCTTGAATTCCAACTTTATCTTTATATTATGATCTTTCCTACTTTTAAACGCTCCACCCAAGCTTACGCCAACTCACCACTGACAGCTCGAAACATACCCCATATAAATGTTATAATACAAGTGTTTATTTGTACTATTCAATACATAAAATAATTTATGATTAGGACTTCATGCTTGTTATAAATTCTATATTTGGTACCTGTTTTGTCTGTCTACCAGGCTTCATAAGCCATAATAATGTCTCAAGGTTAATTCAGGATCCTGACTTTAATCTTTAGAAGTTATTTGTACTTGATTATGGTCTTAAAGTTAATTTACAAAAAATTATATTGTAATTGAAGATCTGTTAATACACAGTAAATAAAATAACAGCTTGGCTGTGAATAAGAAAATTGACAGTTCTGTACACTTTCAATTAGATTACTTACAATAAAATTCTTGAATTCTTTTAAACACTGAATATCTGAATTTCAATAGTGTCGTTCAGACTTGAAATGGTGAATGAAGGCAATTATGTTGTAAAACACTTTGAAGTTTAGGGCGATTAATCTGGCTAAAAGCTTCTTGCATTTCTTGAACTTGTAAAATTCTTAAAAGTCTTATGGGCCTTCATCTTCACATTACATACTACTTATTTAATTTGTAGCCATGATCATCACAAGAGTTTGTAGTTTGTTTCCAATAAATTAATTATTGAGGTAATCAACTGTCGTACTGATGGTGTTTACTGTTTATGGTCTTGAAAGTAATCAGTTGACATTGTAGAGTTTGAGGCTGGAAGTTTTTACAAGAGCGTCGGTCGAAAGGGACAATCAATTACTGTATAATCCCGAATACCCCCCGCACTTTTTCCCCCAAAATACTGGTTCTAAATCTTGGGTGCAGGTCGTATTCAAGCCGTTCATTCTCGTAAATATTTACTACGTTTACAAGGAGTATTGAAATAGATTTGAATACGGTTACCGTACTCAATATACCACATGTAAACGGGCATTCAGGTCTTATTGTGTTTTAGTTGCATTCTAGAGAATAAGATCAATTTTTTCTCAATACAGTTAGAGTGGCATGTAAACGCGAAATGTAAGGTAATGAAATACGGTAAATCAAAGAATATGGGTAAATATGCAGTAAATATGAAAGCCACTGCTGCGGATGCTCGATCGTCATTTGATTCACAAGTGTTGCTGGCATGCTGGGTGCGCGAATAGCTGATCTCGCAGGTTATCGTACTTTGCGAGAGTTGAAACTGTTGGTTACAGAAGTCTACCTTGCTTACATTCGAGTTCCGTATCTGTCCCGTGAAAGTGCTGTCTCGATAGTAAGCGATGGATTCAAAACGGCGTCTGCGGTCATTTACTGTGTGTGAGAAACTTAAAGTTGTAAGCGAAGCTAAAATATACGGAAATCGTGCCGTTGGCAGAAAGTACGATATTGATGAATTGTGTATTTGTGATTGGTGGAAAAAGAAGGAAAACTTCTAAAAAGTAACAGCGATTGCAGAGTGTTCTGCAGGCGGAATGCAGTGTTTCCGGAAATTGAAGAACGACTCCACAAATTTGTGATAGAAAACGTGAGTTAGGATATGGTGTTTCTAGTGAAATGTGTCAATTTAAAGCACTAGAGACCTCAAAAGAATTCAAAACACAGGGTTTTACTGCAAGCCGCGGATGGATCCAAAACTTTTATTGGAGAAGGGGATTGTGCATTCGGAGACGTGCATCTATTTAACATCTCCCTGGGGCGTATTGAGAAAAATTAACGGCCTTTCAGCATCACATTATTCATTTGAGGAAGCAAAATTCTTATTTGCTGTCGCAAATTGGGAATGCTGACCAGACACCTGTCTATTTTGAAATGCCGTTGGAAAATACAGTGGATACAAAGGGTTCTAAAAGTGTAACCATCAAAACAGCTGGTAACAAAAAGCAACGATGCACGGTAATGTTGTGCATATTAGCGGATGGAACCAAACTCCCTCCATATGTGGTTCTGAAAAGGAACACACTTCCGAAAGGAAACTTGCCGTCCGGTGTTATTGTTAGAACACATGAGTCCGGCTGGGTGGACAGTGCGTTAGTTGAGGGCTGGGTGAAGTGTGTTTGGCAACGTTGCCCGGGAGCTTTGTTACAAAAACGAAACATGCTTGTGTTGGACAGTTACCAAGGACACACAACTGACGCCGTAAAAGATATGATGAGGAAAGGAAAAACTGATCTTGCGTTAATTCCCGGAGGACTCACTTCTATTCTACAGCCGTTGGATGTGTGTGCAATGAAACAGTTGTACACCGAATGGATGTCTGATGGTGATCACGCGTTAACACCAACCGGATGAGTGAAGAGGCCTGAAGTGGGACTAATATGCAGCTGGATCAAGACCGCATAAGCGCGCATTCCCAACTATCTAGTGTCCAAAAGGTTTAAGAAATGTGGAATTTCAAGTTCAGTGGACAGTAGTGAGGACGACTATTTAGGGAAAGATGCCAACGACGAAACTTCCTGTATCACTATCAAAGTGTAAGAAATGTGGAATTTCAAGTTCAGTGGACAGTAGTGAGGACGACTATTTAGGGAAAGATGCCAGCGATGAAAGTTCCTGTATCACTATCAAAGTGTATTTAGTTATGGTATTGAATTGTATTGAATAGGTGGACAATTCCTACCATTTGATAGTGATCAATTGTCAATACGGACGATAATGAAATTCATAACTTATGATTCATAACTTATGAAAGTTCCTGTGGTGAAACTTCAGATGTCGACGGTGATCTGAGTATTGGACTGATTTTATTTTCGATTTTTGTGATGATTTTATTAATTGTAAGCTGTTTGAATTTATATTTGTGGTATATTTGAAGAAAATTAAATACGTATGTAAGTTATTTGAATTTTTTTTTTTTTTTTTCCATATTTTGCCGTCTCAAATTTAGGGTGCTGGACTTATTTGGTGGTGGTTGGTATTTGGGATTATACTGTATAACCTTAGATGTTAAATTAATTGCTGCTATTTATGCCAATATGTGTTGATATGTCTGTAATAAGAGAGAACTACGTGAAAATTATCGTGTGTTGGGCCTCTTTTTTAAATGGTCGTGTTAATAGTTCGTCACTTACCCCTTTGACTACTGTTAGGTTGTCTGGTGGTATTTACTGCAGCATAACAACTGCTTGCTGCCGTACATCTACTACTTGTATTGTACGAGCCTCAAACTCTACAATGTCAACTGATTACACCATCAGTTCGACATATTTGATTACCAATATAAATGGTCCGTTATTGGCATTGGCACTGCCTGTGGCTGCAATTAGCCTACACAGTGGCCTCCATGGTATGCACTAGCCAGCGTCTTGGTAGGTGTGCTAGGTACCAACTGATGAGCCCTGCCTAGCACACGGGGGAGAGATGCTGGCAACCAGGAATGAGTTAGCTGGAAAATGTATAATGTCCAATAACAGACCATTTATATTGGTATAATAAATTTACTCATTCGGAAAAAAATATTTCAGATTCCCTATGGGGATCAACATCTATAACATATTTGATTACATCAATAATTAATTTATTGGAAACAAACTACAAATTCTTGTGATGATCATGGCTACATATAATTAAACAAGCAGTACGTAATGTGATGATGAAGGCCCATAAGACTTTTAAGAATTTTAAAAGTTCAAGAAATGCGTGAAGCTTTAAGCCAGATTTCTTGCCCTAAACTTCAAAGTGTTTTACAACATAATTGCCTTCATTCGCCATTTCAAGTCTGAATGACACTATTGAAATTCAGACATTCAGTGTTTAAAAGAATTCAAGAATTTTATTGTAAGTAATCTAATTGAAAGTGTACAGAACTGTCAATTTGTTTATTCACAGCCAAGCTGTTATTTTATTTACTGTGTAATAACTGATCTTCAATTACAATATAATTTTTTGTAAATTAACTTTAAGACCATAATTAAGTACAAATAACTTCTAAAGATTAAAGTCGGGATCCTGAATTAACCTGACACATTATTATGGCTGATGAAGCCTGGTAGGCCGGGCTGAGGCTCAGACGGTTGAGGTGCTGGCCTTCTGACCCCAACCTGGCAGGTTCAATCCTGGCTCAGTCCGGTGGTATTTGAAGGTGCTCAAATACGTCAGCCTTGTGTCGGTAAATTTACTGGTATGTAAAAGAAATCCTGCGGGACTAAATTCCGGCACCTCGGCGACTTCGAAATCCTTAAAATAACAGTTAGTGGGACGTAAAGCAAATAACATTATCACGAAGCCTGGTAGATGGGCAAAACATGTACCAAATATAGAATTTATAACAGGGATGAAGTCCTAATTATAAATGTATTTTAAGTATTGATTAGGTGAACTTACAAATAAACCCTTTTTTAAAAACATTTATATTGAAGTTCAATACGGGTTCAAATATGAGAATATTTACTTGTAACATACCACATAGTCAAGCATCTTGTCTCCTTACTCCCAAGTTTTTGCAACCGATGTTTGCAACATTTTAGTAACACTATTCCTTTGTCGGAAATCACCCAGAATATCCTTTGAATTTTTTTCCATTTCTCTTATCAAGTAGTCCTGGTGAGGGTCCCATACGCTGGAACCATACTCTAGTTGGGATCTTAACAGAGACTTATACGCCCTCCCTATTACATCCTTACTACAAACCCTAAACACCCTCGTAACCATCTGCAGAGATCTGTAACCTTTCTTAACTACCTTGTTAAGATCATTCCTTATATTAACACCTAAGTACTATCACCCCACCAACACAATAATTAAAAGTAGTGGTAATAAAATGAAAATTGGAAAATAGTAAAAATGAAAGGAATAAGAGAAGAAAATAGAAGTAAAATAAAAATTCCAATATAAATTGAAACAACACATACCCACAACTGTGATAGAGAGCGTGGACATGTTCAAGAAGGCAGTTTGTAAGCTTGTGTCAGAAGAGCTGAAACAGTGAAACAGAGACCCCATAGTGGAATGAGAGCATACAGGAGACATTGAAAAATAAGAAGAATGCCCAAGAATGAAATTACAATGGAAGAGGTGGAAACAGCTGTCAAATGAATAACAGTGGGGGACACAGCGGGATCGGATGAAGTTTTAATTTACATTTCGTTGTACCTCATGCCATTAAGGGCTGATGACCTAGCTGTTAGGCCCCTTGAAACAACAAACATCATCATCTGATTAATCTGGTTTATGTACCGCTCATATTCCTTGCTCTGTCTGTTATAGATGCCAATCCATCCCATCCTAAACCGAGATCTTTCAATGTTCCTCTCAGCTGCGTAAACAAATCTTCACGTTTCTTTTCACGATACATATCTTCTATTACAGAAAGCATGCCGTTCTTCACGAACTCCCCATAAGAATGGTTCCTCTTTCATGGCTAATAAGTACGTACACCTATAACTAGCATGAACATTTGGTTTTGAGCAGTTGGACCTTTCATTAAATTTGAAATCTTTTCCTTCCTTAATACTCCATTGTATTTTATGATACACAGATTTTTGCTTAGAGATATGTCACCTGGTGTTGTATTCTTTGTTTTGCATATCAGTCACATCACTTTTCCACTGTTCTTGATACAAAAATAATCACCAGTCCATTTTTCTTTAAAAATACAGTGTTCACTGTCCACTTTTATGTTTACAAAGTGGTATCTTCATAAACAAAATATTAAGACACCTTTAAATATCAGTAGTTGGAAAGTATGTTAGTTTACAGTTAGCCCAATGAAAGTCCAAGGAGGTATGTTGATGACGCATTTGTGATCTGGACAGAAGGTCCTGGGAAACTTCATCTATTTCTAAACCACCTAAATCAGCAACATCCTTCAATAAAATTCACTATGGAGATGGATTTGGACGGATGCCTTCCTTTCTTGGATGTTCTAGTAAGAAAGAAACCGGACGGCTCCTTAGGACATACAGTCTATCGTAAGCCTACCCACACAAATCTCTATCTTCATGCAGATTCTCACCACCATCCAGCACAAAAACAAGCCATTCTCATGACACTTGCCAAGAGGGCAAGACGAATTTGTGAACCATCAAATATCCAGGTGGAGATGGACACACTCAAGGTCGCATTCAAGGGTAATGGTTACAGCGATTTGCAGATTCGTAGAGCCCTGCATCCCCGAGAAATGACCAACCAAAGCTCACAGAAGAAAGAAGTGAAGGGAACTGCCTACTTGCTTTACATTCACAACACCACAGATCGAATTTGCAATGTCCTCTGCAAACACAATATAAAAACCGTTTTTGGCACCGCCACGAAAATTGCTCACTGTCTGAGTAAAACCAAGGACAAATTGTCGCCGCTTTTACATCCTGGGGTATACGAAATTCCGTGTACTTGTGGTAAGGTATACATCGGCTAAACATGCCGGTCCATTGGTACCCATATCAAAGAACATGAACATAATATTCGTCTCAACCAACCAGACAAATCGGCAATAGCTGAGCACGCTCTATCGTCGGGTCACGATGTCGTGTTCCAAGATGCTCAAGCTCTTACCCACACTAGACACTACAGGTCCAGGATTATATGGGAAGCTGTGAAAATACCTAGAATTTCTAACAATTTCAACAGGGACACTGGCTATCAATTAAGTAATACCTGGTTGTCAACCATTAAGAGTTTACGTAGGTAGTTCCCTTCCCTGTCCCGTGACTATTGTTATTTCGTCACGGTGTTTTCCAAATCCATACGTTCCTCATCGCCAGATGTTTTATTCCAGGCTTGTGTCTATGTCATACACCTGTCAATGTCATATGTTACGTACACACATTATGTGAACCTCTTAGACTGATTTTGATGGTTCGGTCAGCTTCCGCTTCGAACGCTAGCTCTGTGCCACGTCCTGGGAGCCATCTGGTGGTGAATGAACGTACCATTTCCACTTCTATTATAATGTCTAAGTTTAAAGATTCATTGTTTAAGAAACCTTTCTTGTGGACAGTCGAGATTTCTTCTGATGACACAGAGCATAGTTCTCTGCGAAACGTGAAGAATTTCACCTTATTTTCTTGACACGGCATAAGCCCCGAAAGCCTATACAGTATCATGTCTATAAGTACGGGCCGTGAAAGCGTCAATGGCAACATTGAAAACCTCTATGGGGAGGATACTTTTAAGAAGGCTTCAAAATTCAGCAAATTAAGGAGAAAGAAGTCTGTTCTTCTTTCTTATTTGTGCTTTCTATTGAGATGCAGAGACATAACATCATTCCCAACTGTGTGAAACTGAAGCACACGTTAAATACACCGAAGGCCAGGGGAATATATCAACACGCTAGTACGGCTCTTGTGATCGAGAGAGTTCATAACACTCGTAGGTAATTATATTCAGTCTCCCGAGAGTTGTTTCGTTTACACCTGCTGCTAAGCAACACACTCTCGCAGGAATTGTGGTTGACTTTCAGTCGCATTACTGCTATACAGGCTGAATGAAAATTCAACTAGGTGTCATTCAGACAGAAATCAAAGTTCCTCCGTCTAGCTCAGAAACAGGTGGTCTCTCGCAAGAACCCAGATGCTAGTAAAACTGTCGTCAATCTTTCCAAGAAATCCTTGGACGAGAACCAAATGGCAGTTCTAGTTAGGGGTTTTAATTTTGCTGTCGCTTCCTCTAAAATTCTCACTGTGGAGTTAATAGGAGTTAATTACTTTCGTTGAGGCAGCCATCTACAAACTACCTACGGATGAGGTTGAGGAGTTAAGACAGGAATGTGTGAGACTCATTAGGTCCTCTGTTGTACCCGGTTTTAATTTTGCTGTCGCTTCCTCTAAAATTCCCACTGAGGAGTTAATAGGAGTTAATTACTTTTGTTGAGGCAGCCATCTACAAACTACCCACGGATGAGGTTGAGGAGTTAAGACAGGAATGTGTGAGACTCATAAGGTCCGCTGTTGTACCCGCGCCCAATTTAACAAGAGGTGAAAGGAGAACTCTGACGGAACTTAGAGATGATTCTGAACTGATCATTCTCTCAGCTGATCAGGGTAATGCGACATTGGTTGTGGACACTGATGAGTATAAGAATAAGATCTTGGCTATGTTGTCAGAGCCTGTTTACAGACTGAGCTCACGTGACCCCCCCCCCATTCGTGTGCCCAAGGCCACCATGAAGCTCTTAAGGCAATCTTCAATTCCAAAAGAGGAGGCTGAACATCTGTCCCCGGGGGATGCAGTGCCACCTCGATTATATGGACTGCCTAAGATCCATAGAAAAGACATTACCCTCAGACCTATTGTTAGTGCGGTAGGTTCTCCTATTCATGCTCTGGCTAAATACCTAAGCAAATTGCTTCAGGCACACATAGGACGTACTGAATCATACGTCAGGGACTCTCTGTATTTCTTCAAAAAGCTGTCAACCATTACCCTTCAACCTAATGCACTTTTGGTGCGTTTCGATGTGGAGTCCTTGTTCACTAAAGTGCCGATTGACTCGGTCATGTCTCTCATTGAACACCTGTTCCCTGAGGACATTACTAAGCTATTTTACCACTGCCTGACTTCCAGCTATTTCTTGTGGGGTGGGAATTTTTCCGAACAGATGGACAGAGTGGCTATGGGAAGTCCACTTTCGCCCATAGTGGCTAATTTCTTTATGAAGCATTTTGAGGAGGAGGCTATTGCTTCGGCACCCGTCAAACCTATCATATGGTGAAGGTATGTTGATGATGCATTTGTGGTCTGGACAGAAGGTCCTGAGAAACTCCATCTATTTCTAAACCACCTAAATCAGCAACATCCATCAATAAAATTCACTACGGAGATGGAGTTGGACGGATGCCTTCCTTTCTTGGATGTTCTAGTAAGAAAGAAACCGGACGGCTCCTTAGGACATACCCTCTATCGTAAGTCTACCCACACAAATCGCTATCTTCATGCAGATTCTCACCACCATCCAGCACAAAAACAAGCCATTCTCACGACACTTGCCAAGAGGGCGAGACGAATTTGTGAGCCATCAGATATCCAGGTGGAGATGGACACGCTCAAAGTCGCGTTCAAGTGTAATGGTTACAGTGATTTGTAGATTCATAGAGCCCTGTATCCCCGAGAAATGACCGAGCAAAGCTCACAGAAGGAAGAAGTGAAGGGAACTGCCTATTTGCCTTACATTCACAACACCACAGATCAAATTGCCAAGGTCCTCCGTAAACACAATATAAAAACCATGTTTGGTACCGCCACTATAATTGCTCACAGTCTGAGTAAAACCAAGGACAAATTGTCCCCGCTTTTACATCCTGGGTTGTACGAAATTCCCTGTACTTGTGGTAAGGTATACATCGACCAAACATGCCGGTCCATTGGTACCCGTATCAAAGAACATGAACGTAATATTCGTCTCAACCAACCAGACAAATCGGCAATAGCTGAGCACACTCTATCGTCGGGTCATGATGTCATGTTCCAAGATGCTTGAGCTCTTACCCACACTAGACACTACAGGTCCAGGATTATATGGGAAGCTGTGGAAATACGTAGAAATCCTAACAATTTTAACAGAGACACTGGCTATCAACTAAGTAATACCTGGTTGCCAGCCATTAAGAATTTATGTAGGTAGTTCCCTTCCCTGTCCCTTCACTATTGTTATTTCGTCTCGGTGTTTTCCAAATTCGTACGTTCCTCATCGCCAGATGTTTTATTCCAGGCTTGTGTCTATGTCATACACCTGTCAATGTCATATGCTACGTACACACGTTATGTGAACCTCTTAGACTGATTCTGATGGTTCGGTCAGCTTCTGCTTTGAACGCTAGCGCTGTGCCACGTCCTGGGAGTCATCTGGTGGTGAATGAACGTACCATTTCCACTTCTATTATAACGTCTAAATTTAGAGAGTCATTGTTTAAGAAGCCTTTCTCGTGGACAGTCAAGATTTCCTCTGATGACGCAAAGCACAGTTCTCTGCGAAACGCAAAGAATTTCACCTTATTTTCTTGACACGGCATAAGCTAAAAGCCTATAAGTACGGGCCGTGAAAACATCAATGGCAACTTTCCAGGTGTAAACTGGCCATATCCTCTGGATGTTCTAAGATAACTGGATCTAATCCCCAATGGAATGCAGCAAGCCTTTCACTCTGCGAGCAAGCACTGCAACTGTAATTCCTTATCTGCTTTTAAATTGCGAATATGCATCTTAGAACTTGCTTACAGCCCAGTAGCCTAAGAGTATGGAAATGTCAGATCAAGAAGGAGGGGCCGATGACCTTCGATGTTAGGCCCCTTAAAACACCAAGCATCAAGAAGGAAACTACGAATAATTTAGAGGTTTCTCTCATGGATTTATCTCCTTTCTCTGTAAATTAAGACAAAATTATTGTTCTCTAGATTTTTCAGTCACTACAAAAATTGTATGCTGAAACTTAAGCCCAGTATTAAAACTTGGCCAGTGGGCCACATGAGATGCCTTTGCAGGCTGTATGTTGAGCTCCTCTGTGTTAAGACACAAGTGGAAGTGGAATTGCTCATCAGAAAATCTATGTAATCCAACATAGTAAACTTTTTTTTTTTTTTTTTTTTACAAGTTGCTTTACGTTGCACCAACACAGATAAGTCTTATGGCGATGATGGGACAGGAAAGGGTTAGGAGTGGGAAGGAAGCAACAGTGTCCTTAATTAAGGTACAGCCTGGTGTGAAAATGGGAAACTATGAAAAACTATCTTCAGGGCTGCCGACAGTGGGATTCGAACCTATCATCTCCCCATAGTCAAATTGAGAAAGGTTAAGAATGTAAGATAGAAGAAAGGGGGTTGTGGAAACACAACACAGTTGGATTGTACAAACATCAATATACATATTTTTACCTTATAACTGTGAGTTGTAGAAAATCATACTGGTACCATAGCTGATGATGAAGGGGATGAAGAAGAAAAATCGATTGAACAGATTCGCATGCGGCAAAAGATGACCTTCAAAAAGATGCGAGTGATGCAACAATTTATCTGTGTCTGATGATATCTCATTCATGCTTTCATATCCTAAAGGCAAGGCCTTGTCGCTGCAACCACATTTGTCTCTCCTCGTTTTATGTCCTATTTTGCTAAGACCCATGTTTCGCAACCATACAACAAAACACTCCACACAAACATGTTGGCAAATTCTTTCCTAACTTTAATGTTAATGTTCCTGCTTGTCAGAAGCTGTTTCTTGTTACTGAAGGCTTGTTTAGCTAGAGCAATCCTCGTCCTGATTTCTGTGGTGCACCTGTTGTCCTGAGTGATCCCAAGTAGCAAAATTGACTTACTGTACATTTTCGTCACCTACCTTAATGTTTATTGGTATTTCCTCAGTTGTTTTCTTGACAATTAATACTTTTGTTTTCGAGGTGTTCAGTTTCAATCTTGATTCTTGTAGTGTTTATGTTAAAACTCGTAGCATTTTACTTATTTCCCTCTCTGAATCTGCAATTAATGCAATTTCATTGGCAAACCTTATACAGTGGATTTATTGTCCGTTAATTTTAATTCCTTTGGTTTTTTGCTTAAGTTTTGATATCGCCTCCTCAGTGAACATATTGAACAAAAATGGAGATAGTAGACAACCTTGTCTCACTCCCCTTCTAATGGATGCTGTCTTAACATTACCATTGATTTCTATTGTTGTGCTTTGATTTTTGTACAGGAGTAAAATGAGTCTTCTGTCCCTCCAGTCCAGTCCAGTCCTATATTTTCATGTTCCTAAAGAGTTGTTTCCAGTTTACTTTGTCAAAGGTTTTCTCTATATCCACAAATGCAATGTATGTTTTCCTGTTAATACTCGGTCTTCTTTCTAGAAGAGCTAGAAGAGCTTCTCTTGTTCCCTTCCCTGTTGTAAAACCAAACTGATCCTGCGATGTATATTGTTCAATTTTCTTTTTAATCCTGTTCTTACTTACATTAAGCAGTATTTTGGATGTGTGTGATAGCAGTGTTAGTGTTCTATAGTTGGAACAGTCAGTAGCATTTCCTATCTTTGGTAAGGTAACTGTCCTATTTTTAATAAAGTCTCCAGGAATTTTGCCATTGTAATAGCATCTTGCAATGATATTATACAGTTGTTGTTTCATTCTTTCTCCTATTCCCTTCAGAAGTTCTGCTGGTATGTCATCCGGTCCGGTTGCTTTCTTGTCCTTGTATTGTTTTAGTGCTAGGTCAAATTCTTCCCATGTGGTTATTGGGCCTATATTGTCTTCTTCCACCATCTGTTCAGGTTCAAGGTAGTCTGGAATTGCCATTACTTTTCATCCCAGTACAGGTCTTCAAGATATTCCTTCCAGCATTCTGCGATATCATTACTATCAATAAGTAGCTGTCCATTCTCATCCTTTATAACTGAACTTCTTGTTTTGGGTTTATGCTGGAGTGATTTGATCATGCCATATGCTCTATCTGTTCTTCCTCCTATTATATCACTCTCTATAGTCTGCGTAATTTCCTTCATCCATACTTCTTTTGCCTCCCTACATTTTGTCACAATGAGATCCTCAGTGAGTGTAAATTCACAGTTAAATAGTGCAGAAAATGTTATTCATTGTTCACGTACTTATGAGACATGACTACGTTTAATAAGTTGGTTTTTTTCATAAGAATTTGTGTAGTAGAGCTGTGTCATTAATATGTCTAGTGTTGTAAAACATAAATATTTTGTAATATCTTGGCATACAGTACATATAGCATTTACAGTACTGTGTTGTCCGACTCGTTGGCTGAATGGTCAGCGTACTGGCCTTCGGTTCAGAGGGTCCCGGGTCTGATTCCCGGCCAGGTCAGGGATTTTAACCTTAATTGGCTAATTCCAATGGCTGGGTGTGTGTGGCGTATTCAACATTAGAAATCATCCTAGGTAGAGACCTCATCTTCACAGACATGCAGGTCGCCTAAGTGGCCATCTACTAGAAAAAGACCTGCACCAGACCTCTCCGGAGGCCATACGCCATCATCATCATTATTATTATTATTATTAGTACTGTGTATGCAATATATATATATATGAAATAACTTGTCCTCACTGACTGACTGACTGATTCATCATTGCCGAGCCAAAACAACTGGACATAAAGGAATGAAATTTTGGGTATACATTCATATTACAATTTAGGTGCTGGCTAAGGGAGGATTTTTGGATATTCCATCGCTAAGGGGGTGAAAAGGGGGTGAATTTTTAAAATGAGTGTATCTATATCTCGAAAACTGAACAGTTTAAAGACATGAAAATTGGTATTTAGAATCTCCTTTAAAACTAAAGAAACACATATTCTTTTGTTTTTGGAAAATCCCATTAAAGGGGGAAAATGGGTTGAGCACCTTTTATGAGAAGACTTATATCTCAAAAAATGAAGATGTTACAGACATGAAAATTGGTATTTGGATCTCCTTTGAAAATAAAGAAATATGTATTTTTGTGTTTTGGATAATACGATGAATAGGGTGTGAACAGGAGTGACAAATGGGTGAATTTTTAAAAATACTATGTCTGCAAATTATCTCAGACACGTAACATATTACAGATTTGAAAACTGGCATTTGGAATTGTAAAAGTAAAGAATCATAATTTTTTTTTTTTTTGAAAATCTACTTAAGGGGAACTGAAAAAGGGGGTGAATTTTTAAAATTAGCATATCTACAGTATATCTCAAAAACTTAACATGTTGCAGATGTGAAAATTGGTATTTGGAATCTCCTTTAAAAGTAAGGAAGCACGTATTCTTTGGTTTTCGGAAGAAAGAAAAAAAAAAAAAAAAAAAAAAAAAAAAAAAAAAAAAAAACCCTTCACGCGCGCGCGCGCGCGTGTGTGCATGTGTGTGTGTGTGTGAAAGAATTGAAAAATTAGTTGGTTTATTTGCATGAGAATGTGTGTGTGTGTGTATATATATATATATATATATATATATACCAAAAATCTAAGGATGTTACAAACGTGAAAACTAATATTTGGAATCTCCTTTAAAAATAAAGAAACACGCATTTTTTGGGGGGGGGGGAATAAACTTGGTAGGGGAGGATGAAAACAGAAATGAATTCCTTTTACGAGGGTACATATATCTAAAAAACTGAAGATGTTACAGTCATGATAATTGGTATTTGGAAGCTCTTTTAAAGAAACGGGTACTGTTTGTTTTTGGAAACTTCACAAGAGTGTGGAGCGTGAAAGGAAGTAAAAAAATTGAATTATTTTTCTGGAGTAACTTGTATCTAAAAACTGAAGGTCACAAACGTAGAAATTGGTATTTGGAATCTCCTTTAAAAATAAGGAAACGCGCATTTTTTGGGTGGAGGGAAACCAACTTACCGGACGGGGGTGGAGTGAAGAAAAAGTTGAATTATTTTCATGAGGATACTTCTGTCTCAAAAACTGAAGATTTTACAGATGTGAAAATTAGTATTTGGAATCTCCTTTAAAAATAAAGACGCACATTTGTTTCTTTTTTTTGGAAAATCGACTTGACGTAAGGGGTGGGGGGGTTGAAAATAAGTACATACGGAGTTGAAATATGTTTATGGGGATACTTGATCTTAAAAACTGTAGTTGTTACAGGCGTGAAAGTTGGTAATTTGAATTTCCTTTCAAAATAAACAAATGCAAATTTTTTGTTTTCCGAAAGTCCACTTAAGGCAGGAGAGCGGTGGAAAGCAGTGAAGAAGTAGTTGAATTATTCTTACGAGTATACATTTATCTCAAAAACTGAAGATGTTATAGATGTTCTGACATGAAAACTGGTATTTGGAATCTCTTGTAAAAATAATGAAACACGCATTTTTTAATTTTTGGAAAATCCAGTTGTTGTTGTTGTTGTTTGAGTCATCAGCCCATAGACTGGTTTGATGCAGCTCTCCATGCCACCCTATCTTGTGCTAACCTTTTCATTCCTATGTAACTATTGCATCCTACATCTGCTCTTATCTGCTTGTCCCTAACATTCTTATCACCTACACTTCCTTCAAAGACCAACTGAACAAGTCCTGGGTGTCTTAAGATGTGTCCTATCATTCTATCTCTTCTTCTTGTCAAATTTAGCCAAATCAATCTCCTCCTGCCAATTTGGTTCAGTATCTCTTCATTCGCGATACGATCTGTCCATCTCACCTTCAGCATTCTTCTGTAACACCACATTTCAAAAGCTTCTATTCTCTTTCTTTCTGAGCTAGTTATCGTCCATGTTTTACTTCCATACAATGCCACGCTCCACACGAAAGTCTTCGAAAACACCTTTCTAACTCTTATATCAATGTTTGAAGTGAGTAAATTTCTTTTCTTAAGAATGCTCTTCCTTGCTTGTGCTAATCTGCATTTTATGACCTCCTTACATCTGCCATCGTTAGTTATTTTACTACCTAAGTAACAATATTCATCTACTTCCTTTAAGACTTCATTTCCTAATTTAATATTTCCTGCATCACCTGCCTTCGTTCGACTGGACTCCATTACCTTTGTTTTGGACTTATTTATTTTCATCTTGTACTCCTTATGCAAGACTTCGGCCATACCATTCAGCATCTTCTCAAGGTCTTCTGCAGTCTCAGATAAAATATCATCGGCAAATCTCAAGGTTTTGATTTCCTCTCCTTGGATTGTGATTCCCTTTCCAAATTTCTCTTTGATTTCCTTTACTGCCTGTTCTATGTAAACATTGAAAAGGAGGGGGGACAAACTGCAGCCTTGCCTCACTCCTTTCTGGATTGCTGCTGCTGCTTCTTCAAAGCCCTCAATCCTTATCACTGCAGACTGATTTTTATACAGATTGAAGATAATACTTCGATCTCGATATCTGATCCCAATCACCTTCAGAATCTTAAATAGTTTGGTGTAATCAACATTATTGAATGCCTTTTCTAGATCTACGAATGCCATGTTTGTGGGCTTGTCCTTCTTGATTCGATCCTCTAAGATCAGACGTAAAGTCAGGATTGCTTCACGTGTTCCTACATTTCTTCTGAAGCCAAATTGATCTTCTCCCAACTCAGCTTCAACTTGTTTTTCCATTCTTCTGTAAATAATACGTGTTAAAATTTTGCATGCATGAGATACTTAACTAATGGTGCGGTAGCTTTCACACCTGTCAGCACTGGCTTTCTTGGGAATAGGTATAACATCATTCTGCCGAAAATCGGATGGCACCTCTCCTGTCTCATACGTCTTATTTTAAATGGAATAACCTTGCCATGCTGGTTTCTCCTAAGGCAGTCAATAATTCAGAAGGAATGTCATCAATTCTAGGTGCCTTGTTACTATTTAGGTCTCTCACAGCTCTGTCAAACTCTGACCTTAAAATTGGGTCCCCCATTTCATCAGCATCAACAGCCTCTTTTTGTTCCAGAACCAAATTATCCACATCTTCACCTTGATACAACTGTTGGATATGTTCCTGCCATCTTTCTGCTTTGTCTTCTTTCCCTAGAAGTGGCTTTCCATCTGAGTTCTTAATATTCATACACCTAGATATCCTTTCTCCAAAGGTTTCCTTGATTTTCCTGTATGCAGCATGTACCTTTCCTAGGACCATACAACCTTCGACATCCTTGCACTTCTCATTCAGCCAGTCTTCGGTAACTACCTTGCACTTTCTATCCACTTCATTCTTTAATCGCCTGTATTCTTTTCTGCCCTCTTCATTTGTAGAATTCTTGTATTTACGTCGTTCATCAATCAGGACTGGTATCTCCTGAGTTATCCACTGATTCTTACTTGATCTTTTCTTCCTTCCTAACATTTCTTCAGCAGCCCTACTGACTTCATTTTTCATGACTATTCACTCTTCCTCTATTGTGTTTCCGTCAGCCTTTTCATTTAGTCCTTGTGTAACATGTTCCTTGAAACAATCCCTCACACTCTTTTCTTTCAACTTGTCTAGATCCCATCTTTTTGCATTCTTTCCTTTCTTCAATTTCTTCAGCTTCATATAGCATTTCATGACCAACAAGTTGTGGTCAGAGTCCACGTCTGCTCCTGGGAAAGTTTTGCAATTCAACACCTGGTTTCTGAATCTCTGCCTAATCATTATGAAGTCTATTTGATACCTTCCAGTGTCTCCAGGTCTCGTCCACGTATACAGCCATTGTTTATGGTGTTTGAACCAAGTATTGGCAAGGACTAAAATATGATCAGTGCAGAATTCAACCAGCTGACTTCCTCTTTCGTTCCTTTGTCCCAATCCAAATTCTCCTACTGTATTATCTTCTCTTCCTTGGCCTACCACTGCATTCCAGTCTCCCATCACAATTAGATTCTCGTCACCTTTTACATATTGTATTAAATCTTCTATCTCTTTATATATTCTTTCAATTTCCTCATCGTCCGCTGAGCTAGTAGGCATATAGATCTGCACTATTGTGGTGGGTATTGGTTTCGTGTCTATCTTGACGACAATAATTCTTTCACTATGCTGGTCGTAGTAGCTTACCCGCTGCTCTATTTTCTTATCCATTATTAAACCATCTCCTGCATTTCCCCTGTTTGATTTTGTGTTGATAATTCGATAGTCGCCTCACCAAAAATCCTGTTCTTTCTGCCAACGTACTTCACTTATACCATGTACATCTAACTTTAGTCTATCCATCTCTCTTTTCAGATTCTCTAATCTACCACAACAATTCAAACTTCTAACATTCCATGCTCTGACTCGCAGAATGTCAGTATGCATCTTCCTGATGATCGCCCCCTCTCGTGTAGTCCCCACCCGGAGATCCGAATGGGGGACTAGTTTACCTCCGGAATATTTAACCCGGGAGGAAGCCATCATCAGTACATCATTCATGCAGAGAGAGCTTCATGTCCTCGGGAGTTTGTTACGGCTGTAGTTTCTCGTTGCTTTCAGCCGTGTAGCAGTATCGACACAGCTAAGCCATGTTTAGTATTATTACAAGGCCATATCAGTCAGTCATCCAGACTACCGCCCTTGCAACTTCGGAAAGGCTGCTACCCCCCTTTCGATGAACCATTCCTTAGTCTAGTCTCTCAACAGATACCCATCCGATATGGTTGCACCTGCGGCTCGGCTATCTGCTTCATTGGGACACGCAAGCCTCCCCACCGCGGCAAGGTCACATGGTTGTTTATGAATTTCATTTTCCATCTTGATAGATTCAATGTATAGACAAGAAATGTGTTTTTCCACCAATCAATACACGATTTATTGTAAATAGATTCCACTAGTACCGGTTTCGGCCCTTAACGGCCATCATCAGCTAGTACATGATTAGTTTCCAGCCATTAGACAAATCACAAGTTGTTATTGTGTTAGACATCTGGATGTCTAATGGGGGATGGAAATGCAGTATATAGTAGCATGAAGTTAAAATATCTGTGGTCAAAGGTAAAAAGTTACAATAAGTTAGAACATGAGTATACAGAACACATTAAAACATATGGGCCACAATATAAAACACTTAAAAAATTTTAACACATTAAAATGCTTATTAAAAGTTCATGTTGCTTAGATTCCATTCTTCTGTCTTTTGTGTGGTTCCTTTGATTCTATGTATGTTGGTTTAGCTGTGTGAGGTAATCTTTGAGAATGTTCTGAGGCTGATATGTGTCATGTTGGTATGAACCTTCGTCATGAAAAAATTTTGTGTTATATAATCTCATAATAGATCCCAGGGAATCACTGGAGAGGTGGAGGGAATATTTTGAACATCTTCTCAATGTAAAAGGAAATCATCCTGGTGGTGTTGTGAACAGCCAAGCAAATGGGGAGGAGGAAAATGATGTTGGTGAAATTATGCTTGAGGAAGTGGAAAGGATGGTAAATAAACTCCATTGTCATAAGGCAGCAGGAATAGATGAAATTGGACCTGAAATGGTGAAGTATAGTGGGAAGGCAGGGATGAAATGGCTTCATAGAGTAGTAAAATTAGCATGGAGTGTTGGTAAGGTACCTTCAGATTGGGCAAAAGCAGTAATTGCACCTATCTATAAGCAAGGGAACAGGAAGGATTGCAACAACTACCGAGGTATCTCTTTGATTAGCATCTTGGAAGGGAGGGTGCGATCAGTCGTTGAGAGGAAGCTGGATGAAAACCAGTGTGGTTTCAGACCACAGAGAGGCTGTCAGGATCAGATTTTCAGTATGCGCCAGGTAATTGAAAAATGCTACGAGAGGAATAGGCAGTTGTGTTTATGTTTTGTAGATCTAGAGAAAGCTTATGACAGGGTACCGAGGGAAAAGATGTTTGCCATACTGGGGGACTATGGAATTAAAGGCAGATTATTAAAAGCAATCGAAGGCATTTATGTTGACAATTGGGCTTCGGTGAGAATTGATGGTAGAATGAGTTCTTGGTTCAGGGTACTTACGGGGGTTAGACAAGGCTGTAATCTTTCACCTTTGCTGTTCATAGTTTACATGGATCATCTGCTGAAAGGTATAAAATGGCAGGGAGGGATTCAATTAGGTGGAAATGTAGTAACCAGTCTGGCCTATGCTGACGATTTGGTTCTAATGGCAGATTGTGCCGAAAGCCTACAGTCTAATATCTGGGAACTAGAAAATAGGTGCAATGAGTATGGTATGAAAATTAGCCTCTCAAAGACTAAATTGATGTCAGTAGGCAAGAAATTCAACAGAATTGAATGTCAGATGGGTGATACAAAGCTGGAACAGGTCGATAATTTCAAGTATTTAGGTTGTGTGTTCTCCCAGGATGGTAATATAGTAAGTGAGATTGAATCAAGGTGTCGTAAAGCTAATGTAGTGAGCTCACAGCTGCGATCAACAGTATTCTGTAAGAAGGAAGTGAGCTCCCAGACGAAACTGTCTTTACATCAGTCTGTTTTCAGACCAACTTTGCTTTACGGGAGCGAAAGCTGGGTGGACTCAGGATATCTTATTCATAAGTTAGAAGTAACAGACATGAAAGTAGCAAGAATGATTGCTGGTACAGACAGGTGGGAACAATGGCAGGAGGGTACTCGGAATGAGGAGATAAAGGCTAATTTAGGGATGAACTCGATGGATGAAGCTGTACGCATAAACCGGCTTCGGTGGTGGGGTCATGTGAGGCGAATGGTGGAGGATAGGTTACCTAGGAGAATAATGGACTCTGCTATGGAGGGTAAGAGAAGTAGAGGTAGACCAAGACGACGATGGTTAGACTCGGTTTCTAACAATTTAAAGATAAGAGGTATAGAACTAAATGAGGCCACAACACTAGTTGCAAATCGAGGATTGTGGCGACGTTTAGTAAATTCACAGAGGCTTGCAGACTGAACGCTGAAAGGCATAACAGTCTATAATGATAATGTATGTATGTATGTATGTATGTATGTATGTATGTATGTATGTATAATCCAACTGTGATGTACTCCATTAAATTTTAATATAATAAACTGCAGGTCTTGAGTTTGAATTTAGAAGCTGTTGGTGGCAACACCTCTCTTGTCTATGTTCGTTTGTGGTGTAGTCTGTAAAGATTATCTAATATAAGTATAGTGTATGTATGAAGGAATGCCTGGTGTGTATATGGAAAGAGTACTTACTATTGTTGTTGTGGAGGTCTTGTACCAATATGTATGAAGGCTTGCTGTGTTCTAGTACGAGTGCGTCTGGGGCTCATGTTAGCTGTGGAGGGGGATTTAGGTGGAGGGGAAGAAGGAGTGACTATTGGGGAAGTAGGTGCGGGGTTAGGCTTGTGATTCGTTGGTTTGTTAGCGCGTGTGTTTACTATTTTGAGGTAATCATTCTTTAATGCCAGAATGGATTTATCAAAAATGATGCTGGTTTTCTCTGTAATATCGTTAATGTTATGATTAGGATTAGCGAATTGGTCCAAAGAAATATATAAATCTTCGGTTATGTTGAGCAGGGGGCCCTTAGAGTTTATGTTTAGTATCATATCGTTATTGATGTATGTTAACTAGTTAACTAAATTAACTAAAACAGCCAAACCCAAAAAAGATTATGCCCTATTTACCTTTAACAACACCCATACGTATACCATAACTAATATTTTCAAGAAGCACAACATGAAAATGGCATTCAAAACCACACCCAACAGCACCAACATTATACATAACACTAAAATAGTCAATAATAATAACAAATACAACTAATCAGGTGTCTACCATATCAAATGTAGCAACTGTGATACAAGTTATATTGGACATACAGGCATAAACTTCACCATCCGCTATAATGAACATATAAACACAGTAAAACATAACCATTTCTCATCAATAGGCCAACATGCGGAAGAATCTAAGCATAGCTTCACAGACATCAATAACAATATGACGATACTAAACATAAACTCTAAGGGCCCCCTGCTCAACATAACCGAAGATTTCTATATTTCTTTGGACAAATACGCTAATCCTAATCATAACATTAACGATATTACAGAGAAAACCAGCATCACTTTTGATAAAGCAATTCTGGCATTAAAGAATGATTACCTCACACGCTCTAACAAACCAACGAATCACAAGCCTTTCCCCTCCACCTAAATCCCCCTCCACAGCTAACATGAGCCCGAGACGCACTCGTACTAGAACACAGCAAGCCTTCAGACATACTGATACAAGACCTCCACAACAACAATAGTAAGTACTCTTTCCATATACACACCAGGCATTCCTTCATACATACACTATACTTATATTAGATTATCTTTACAGACCACACCACAAACAAACATAGACGAGTGAGGTGTTGCCACCAACAGCTTCTAAATTTAAACTCAGGACCTGCAGTTTATTATATTAAAATTTACTGGAGTACATCACAGTTGGATTATATAACACGAAATTTTTTCATGACGAAGGTTCATACCAACATGACACATATCAGCCTCAGAACATTCTCGAAGATTACCTCACACAGCTAAACCAACATACATAGAAGCACAAAGGAACCACACAGAAGATAGAAGAATGGAATCTAAGCAACATGAACTTTTAATAAGCATTTTAATGTGTTAAAACTTTTTAAGTGTTTTATATTGTGGCCCATATGTTTTAATGTGTTCTGTATACTCATGTTCTAACTTATTGTAACTTTTTACCTTTGACCACAGATATTTTAACTTCATGCTACTATATACTGCATTTCCATCCCCCATTAGACATCCAGATGTCTAACACAATAACAACTTGTGATTTGTCTAATGGCAGGAAACTAATCATGTACTAGCTGATGATGGCCGTTAAGGGCCGAAACCGGTACTAGTGTAATCTATTTACAATAAATCGTGTATTGATTGGTAGAAAAACACATTTCTTGCCTATACAAGGTCACATGGTTCACAGGGGAGGAAAATCCAGTTAAGGGGCTGAAAAGTATTGGAAAAGCGGGTGAATTTTCATGATGAGGACCGGTATATATACATTACATGTCAAAAACTTAACACATTACAGACAAGGAACTTGGTATTTGGAAAGTCCTTTAAAAATACAGGAAGACGTACCTTTTGTTTTTGGAGAAGGCATTTTACAGGGGGGTGAAAAGAAGTGAAAAATAGTTGAATTATTTTTTATGAGGATACTTACATATTAAAAACTGAACATGTTATAGACGTGAAAACTGGTATTTGGAATCTCCTTTAAAAATAAAGAAACCGAGCTCGATAGCTGCAGTCACTTAAGTGCGGCCAGTATCCAGTATTCGGGAGATAGTAGGTTCGAACCCCACTGTCGGCAGCCCTGAAGATGGTTTTCCGTGGTTTCCCATTTTCACACCAGGCAAATGCTGGGGCTGTACCATAATTAAGGCCACGGCTGCTTCCTTCCCACTCCTAGCGCTTCCCTGTCCCATCGTCGGCATAAGACCTATCTGTGTCAATGCGAAGTAAAGCAACTAGCAAAAAATAAAAAATAAAGAAACATGTATTTTTGTTTTCGGAAAATACACTTAGATGGGGGTGAGGGTGGGGGAAGGACTGGTCAAGGGGTTGAATTCTTTTTATGGGGATAATTATGTATATCTCAAAAACTGAAGATGTTACAGATGTGGGAATAGGTATGTGGAATATCCTTTAAAAATAAAGGAACATGTATTTATTTTTTCGACTTGAGAGAAACTTTTTCTCACATGTACAGTTCTGTGTCACATGGTCATCTTAGCCCCGAAAGGTAATACCACAAACATGGTTTACAAAGAATTTCTGGTGTAAATGGCACTCAATTTTTGGGTGAGTTTTTATACTTTAGGAATTTTCAGATAATGTCTTAGTACAATGCCGGGGAACGATTACTTTGATCAAATTACGAAATCCATGCGAGCGAAGCCATGGGTAATTGCTAGTATTTCAATAAAAATGCTTTTAAAAAATGAACATATTTTGTATCAGTTTTCTGTACGTGTTTGGTCGTCAACCGCTTGATGTGTGGTTAACGTGCGATGCCGTGATATGCGTTTAATCAGGATTTTACTGTACTTAACTTTGGAATGAGGCTTTAAATCTTTTTTTCGCATCTGCACTCTCCAATGATTAATGGTTGTATTGTAGTAGTTTAGTAAGGAGTAAGAAACCCCTTTTAATGTCATATGATTTTAAGTGTGAGTGGCAAATATTGTCTGAATTATAGGCATGATAAAAGAAATGGAAAATTAATATTTTCTGGCAACACAAACAATGGGATATGCCTTCTTTCTATTTTAGGCTGCAAGGACTAGGTGCATAACCCTTGTTTTCATTTGTAAAGCATTAATTGGTTTAATTTTATAATATTGATTTGTTTAAATTGGCAAGCATTTGAAATTTTTATTAATTTTCAGTTGCCATGAGATTTTGTGGAACATTGCCAGTTATTGTACTACTTGCCACTACCTCATATGCAGAACAAGTTTCTTCAGCATCTGATCAAGAAAAGCAGGCTTCTGGTGACAAGCTCAAGACCATTATTCTTCCTCCATGCCAAGCTTGTAAAACACTTGTCCAGTCTTTCAAGAAGGTTAGTAAGGTCCAGGTTAATTTTATGGTTTCTTAAAAAATAAGTAAGCTAGCTTGGAGTTTTACACGACTGTTGGTATTGTGATCATAGCCACGGGATCTCCAGTTTTATGTGGAATCCCCACCACAGTGACATTATATTACATTTCAAAAATTCTGCATGCATTGGCCAGGTGTTGAAGTACAGCTGGAGATATAACATCTACTGAATCCTTCTGGGTGTACAACTGATTATTTAGATTAAAACAGGCTTATTCTTATGAATGAGAGAAATTTTATGGTTCGTATATCATCTGTCTTTCTTTTTAGTGCAAAAGCAAATAATAAATCAGTTTATTGTTTTGATGAGGAGTAATCTGGAAATTAGTTTGTTTGGTCTTCACAATCTTGCTAGCTTTTAGATTTGAAAATACCCCCTGCGGGTGGGGGACGCAGATGTACAATACACCTCTGGTATTCCCTGCCTGTCGTAAGAGGCGACTAAAAGGGGCGACGTAGGCGCGGATATGGATTGTGGTTTGGTATCGTGTGTTGACCCCCTGTATATGGGAGGGGCTAAATACATTCACAGGTAATCCCTGTCTGTCGTAGAAGGCAACTAAAAGGGTCATGTTGCCATCAGGCCCCTCTTTATTTTTTATTGTTTTTGAGGGTTAGTTGTAGACCGATTCAAATTCTTATTGTGCGTGCTGCTCGGAGATGGGCCTCTTAAGCGTGCGATTACGCCCGAAAGACTACTTGTGATCGCCCAGGAAGCCTGCGGGTGGGAGCGCCATGTACCCGTGCAGTAGTATCTGCCTGACAACACAGGCCCTCGCATAGCCGAATGCCAGAAGGACATAATATTATTTTTTAAAATTTTTTTCTGTATATATATATATATATATTACTCTGTACACGCTATGGGGTACATGTTATTGCAGGTGATTGGAGGAAGGGAGTCCTAGTGCTCATTGCCTCATTCATTCCGTATTAGGCATAATCCAACGTCAGACCCCGGTCAATACCGGCTACGACCAGGTGGGTATTGCCTTGGCTGCTTGGTTTGGCTGCAGAGGCCCCTGATCGGAGTGGGTGGCATTCGGGGAGGATGATTTCGGGCATGGCTTCGAAACGCCTTTGACCTGCCCAAGATGGTCCCCCACCGAAGTCTTTAACTTTTGATTCCTTGAGGGGTTCAACCCCGTGGTAACATGCGTAGCGTGAAGGAATGGGATCCAGCTTTCCTAGGTTTCTGGTTGCTACCAGAACCAACGGGCATGATTTTAAGCTGGTAAAATCTATCCTTTTTAGTAGACACATAGAAGGTGTCTACGCAAACTTTGAGGATCTCAAGAAAATGCGCAACGGTAGTTTGCTTTTGAAGACTTGCACAGCACTGCAAGCCGATCAGTTGCTTAAGTGCGACCACTTTGGCAAAATCCGCATCAAAGTGGAGGAGCACAATTCCTTGAATCTGGTTCACAGAGTCATCTTCCACCATGACCTTATTTTGAACACTGATGACGAGTTCACGGAAGAAGAACCGTGGCGTGACACAGGTCCGGCGCATTACGCGCAAAGTCAACGGTGAAGACGTTGCCACTGGTGCCTTCATTGTCTCTTTCAAGTTGTCAGTGTTACCAGAAAATGTCAAGGTAACAACTTATCATTGCGATGTGACGCCGTACATCCTGCCTCCTATGCGATGTTATCAGTGCCAGAGATTCGGACATATAGTATCTCGTAGTTCGAATTAGTCTGTGTGTGGTACTTGTGGAAGAGCAGCTCATGGCACGGAAGAGTGCACAACTCCGTACAGGTGCACTAACTTCTCTGGTCTTCATTCTCCTCGAGATCGGAACTGTCCGACATATCTGAGTGAGAAGAAGATCCAGGAAATCAAGACCCTGGATGGTCTTGCCTACCAGGAAGTGCGCCATAAGTTTAATTCCACGAATATACCTGCCAATACACTAGACTACAGCATGATAGCTCAGAGGTTCATCATTCTCGACATTGTTACCCGTGAAGATCGCTGTGCCCAAGGCGGCTGTTGCTCTTGAGAGCAAACTCGCAAAGAGTAAAAGCTTGAAGGGGGGGATCACCCAACCTTTGACCATCAGGAAGTCTGTGCTGGCTGAGAGTCCTAAGCCAGCACAGTAGGGGAAGAAGACGTCGTCTCCTTCCCTCAAGAGGTCGGCGAAAGCCGTGCCCAAGCCGGCGGAGGCAGCATCATCGCCCAGGGCTGGGAAGTTATCTCCCAGCCCGTCTAAACATGAAAAGAAGGCGGAAAAGAGGAATGCCCTTACCGGGTGCTCCCACACTTCTCCTGCAAAAGGGAAATCATGCCCTCCATCGGGAGGGTATGAGTCAGCGCCAGCAGGTACGCCTGCCCCTAAACCCGAGCTCTCCCCTTGTAGGAAAAGTCTCGCTCCCAAGGTACATCAAAGTTGTGGGCGTCAGTCCGACCGTCAGTTGATGACTGGATGGATTATTACAAATGATGAAATTCATTTTTCGTCCGTATTGAAAGTGTCATAAAATGTATATAGGAAAATATTTAATATTTATTTCCACCTATTCAATACAATACAATACAAGATGTTGGCATTTTAGTTAAAAAGCCAACCACGCTAATAAAAACAAGAATCAAAACCTTAAAATTAAAATTGGTAAGATCTCAAAAGATATTCAATTCCTGAAAGAATGTGTAAGATCCAATCTAGTGCTGAAGTTTTTGAAATCAACTCAAAGGAAAAACATTCCGAAACATAAATCTAAAGACATTCAAAACAAAATCAACAATATTTGGCTCAAAAATGAAATAAAACTAATGTATAGAAAGAATTTTTTTTAAATACACAACTTTATTGTGAACATTTGATTATCGTGCAATCGTTATCTCCTCTAGAATGGAATTCTTATCAACAACACATTGCATATAAAATACAGATTACATTGAACAAAAAACAAGAAACCCTAAACCGTAAATTAACACATTTAAAAGAAGAATAAGCAAAATCGATTAACCAGAACAGTAGTATAGAAATACCCCCCTCCCCTTGGAACAATGTTCCAACTACAATCAATCTGACATCACCTCTCAGATAAAGAAACACAATTGTTCAACCAAGGCCTGAAACATAATTGGCCCAACCCACATAAAGCAGAAGATGTAATCACCATAATAGCCGAAGCTGAAGCGAACATAAATAAACAAATTCTAACAGATAAACAGAACGATGTAAAATACAAAATTAAAAAGAAATTACCTGCCCTTGTAAAAGAAATTTCTAACAAAAATAACTCTACCTCACAAAAATACATCCAAGAATTAAGAAAAAAGTGGACACTAATAACATCATAGTAACTAAAGCCGACAAAGGCAATACTATAGTCTTAATGAAAAAACAGGATTACATCCGTAAAACAGAGGAGTTCTTCTCTAATGAAACTTACACAACAATCCCAAACGATCCCACTACAAAAACTCAACGTAATCGAAAAACACTTTTAAAAAACTCTTTATTTTTATTTAATGAACATGAATACCAAAGTCTCATTAACATGAACCCCAAACTACCCACCGTCAGATCATTACCGAAGGTACATAAAAAGGACGTTCCCATTTGACCGATCATAAACAGCCAAAATAGCCTGACATATAAAACTTCACAATTCCTCCAAACATTTCTCAAAAAATATTTCAAATTCCATAACAAACACCCCAAAAATTCAATAGAACTATGTGAAACCCTTTAAAAAATTCAACTTAAAACCTAAATCATAATGTGCTCTTTCGACATCGCTAACATGTAT
Organism: Anabrus simplex; assembly: GCF_040414725.1. NCBI lineage: Eukaryota > Metazoa > Arthropoda > Insecta > Orthoptera > Tettigoniidae > Anabrus > Anabrus simplex. The sequence goes on from NC_090266.1 coordinate 807,590,772, forward strand.
TCAAAGATTCCCGCTAAATAAACTACAGAAATAATAATAAAACAATCTTTCCAAACACAGCAGTTTAAGCAAAATAGAAATAGAAGAACTATTAAAAGTACTAAACTTTGTCTTACAAAACAACTATTTCACTTTCAACAATAAAATATACAAACAGGAAGGCCTGGCCATGAGAGACCCTTTATCCTGAATCCTTGCTGAAATTTATATGGATAACCTCGAAAACAGCAAAATAATAAAAAACATCAATGGATTAAATCTCTGGCTACGCTATGTTGATGACGCTAGTAATAATTGACAAAAATCTCAACAACAGTGAAAACATATTAACTTATTTAAATAATCAAGATAACAGTATCAAATTCACTAAAGAGGACGAGAACCAAAACTCAGTTAATTTTCTTGACATCACAATAACAAGAACTTCCAATAAGTTTGATTTTCAAATTTACAGAAAACCCTCATTCACACCTATAACTATTAAACAAAGTTCCCTACATCCACAATCACACAAACAGTCCTCATTTTACAGTATGGTGTACAGAGCTCTAAAACTTCCCCTTTCAACCACCAATTTTATAAAAGAAATAAATACAATAAAATAAATAGCCACTTTTAATGGATACAACCCCTCCATCATAGACAAACTAATTAAAAAGGTTAAATTGAAACTATCCACAAACCTCTCCCCAATATAAATGAAAAGTCAAAGTACGCAACCTTTACATGCACCAACCCAATCATACATCAAATAACCAATACCTTAAAAAAAATCAAGAGATCAAAATAGCTTTCAAAACTCAAAATTCAAACCAAAAAATGTTCTTCAACCATAATACAATAAATTCTGAAAATAATAAATACTCAGGCTCCGGTATCTATAGATTAAAATGTAATGAGTGCCTCAGCTCATACATCGGACAAACAGGTAGAAGCTTCATAACTAGGTACACCGAGCATTTCAATGCTCAGAAACACAATAAACACTCAGGAATGAGCAATCACATGAAAGAAACTGGGCACAACTTTACCACAATTGAACAAGACCTTCAAATTTTAAAAATAAAAAAGTTAGACTCATGACCGAATTCGAAAATTTATACATATTTTTGGATCAAAAATTCAATACTAATAAGAATTTAAATGATCCATAGACAATAGAAGCCCTTTATATGATCAAATAGTAACATTATTCAATAAAGTAAACTTTCAGGACAAACATTTTTTTAATATTTTCAAAACTGTATCAATAAACACTCTTTCCACATCAACAAATACATCACACCCCCCTTCCCCTCCCAACTTACGTAATTCCCCTCCACGCGCCAATCTTAAGCCATTAAATGCTCCACGCCTCCCCGCTTCCTTCACTACACACAACTCCCTCCCGTTCGCCAATCACAAGCCTACAACCCCGCACCCTTCAACCCATCCCCCTCCGCCGAGATGGCATGCATACAACACAAGGAGTAAAAACGTTAGTGATCACTAATATCCTGATAACGCTTCACACAACAAGTCAAACGGGCCAACAACGCCATAGGTAAGCACCAAGATCCTCCAACAACACTTTGACAAAACATTCCCAAGTTTTTCTTTTCATTCTCATCAAAATTAACTACAGTTTTTTTTCTTCATTTCAGAACCAACCAATCACAACAATAATTCAACAGCCCTATTAAACTTCCACAGTACCTTCAATAATATAAATTTCCACTATCAATGTTTTGAAAAAAAAAATATTGTCATCAGATGAAGAAAACAACAGCCATTCAACCTTCACGTCAAAATCATACCAACAATTTAAGCTAACTACAAACTTCATGTCAACACAATCCCGCCGATCAAATCTATATACAACCTATGAACTGTTGACCATTAAACCTCATGGGCAAATATACGCTAATGTTAAATAATATTTGCCCAGCAAAATTGGAATGTTTTTCCTTTATATTTTATATTCAACAATGTAATTTATTTCATATTTATTCATTATATATTAGTATGTTATTTTACTTATACTTCAAATATTGACTACGGCTTTAAGCCATCAACTGTCACTCATAATTATATGACACCTCCATCTTTAAGTGTACTACCTAAGAATCTACTAGTTTTTTTAATATCATTTGAATGTATTGTATATCTTCACTGTAATGTTTTTTCATATGCTTTCCACTATGTGTTGGATGTCTGGTATTGACTAAGGCTTCAAGCCATCTTCTTGCTACTGTACGATCAAATGACATCCTATTCATCAAGTGAATTACACATGAGTTTATCATTATATTAGATTTTTAGTTATTCATGAAAATTTTTACAATAACTATAAATTTTTTATCTCACCTACAATCATTATCAAACACATTTTAGGATAATTTCAACCTGTTGCCTGACAAAAATAATAAGATTTTGATAGTGACTGAAGATGCCTCACAGTAAGAGGCGAAACATGTCTCACATTTAAAAAAATGTTTTAACTTAAATGCCAACATGTTGTTTTGTATTAAATAGGTGGAAATAAATATTAAAGACTGGATGGATGTCGAGTTGTCATCTACTTCTGCGGATGTAGATGTTGATATTGATAGTATTTAGGTTTAAGAGCATCTTGTCTCTCATAACCCAACAAACTCTCTTTTAGTCCACACCATGGCACTGTTACAGTGGCATTGTAACGGTTATGACAGGCACCTTGCTGAGCTGCGCCAGCTCATTAGTGAGTTCGCGGCGAGTGTAGTCTGTATTCAGAAAACCAGTCTCAGACCAGGTCATCATACGGTCTTGAGAATTTTCAGACTATACTCGACACAACGGTATTGTGCTCACCGGGTGTCCGGTGGCGTTGGTATTTTTGTTCGTTCTGATACCTATAGCGAAGAGGTTCCTTTAAGGACCCCACTGGAAGCAGTTGCGGTACAGGTACTGCTGCCTATCATAGCAACAGTGTGCAACGTTTATTTTCCACCAGGCCAGCGTCTTAATATAAATTATGTAACTGATCTTACAGATCAGCTTCCACCTCCATTCCTCTTATTGGGCGATTTTAACGCCCATCACCCTACATGGGGCTCTGTTACACATTGCCCCAGGGTAAGGGAGTTGGAAATATTATTAGGAGAGCTGGATTTATTTATTTTGATTACAGGTGAACCAACTCATTTCAACATACGTTACGGCACATACTCTCTCATAGACCTTAGTGTATGCAGCCAAGCGCTTGTTCCCCTGCTTCGGTGGATTGTACACGCTGGCTGATCTCTGTGACAGTGACCATTTCCCTATCATTCTTACCTTGTTGAAGCAAAAATCTATTGAGGCTCCTCCTCGATGGATTCTTAAATGTCCTGATTGGCTAAAGTTCACAACACTAACTATCCTTACCGACGCAACTAGCCGAAGCTTAGACGGCGATATAACTTACATTACACAAGTTATTCTTGCTGCTGCTGAGGAGACCAGGGAATCCCCGCAGAAAACTTGTTCCTTGGTGGAACGAAGAAATTGCAGTGGCCATGAAAGAACGCCGCTACGCTCATAAACGCTATTGTAGGCAGCCTACTGTGGCCGACTTGGTAGCATTTAAAAAACTTCACTCAAAGGCGCGAGTTCTTATTCAACAGAGTAAGAAAGCTTCATGGGAGAGAGATGCGTCGTCTATGACGTCACATACACCATCATCTCAAGTGTGAACTCAACTTTGACGTATTTTGGGTATACAAGGACCATCTTTAGTACCGGGAATTTCCATTGCGGGCAATATCGTCACAGATTCACCTTCTATTGATAATCATCTAGCCAGTTATTTCACGGATGTGTCTGGTTTCAGGAATTACCATAGTGATTTCTTAGCTCTGAAGTGGGAGGCAGATGTCATCAACTCAGTTTTGCCACCCAAGCTTCAGAAGATTATAACGTGCCCTTTACGGGGTGGGAACTCCGCAGCGCCTTCGCACTTTGTGAAGACATAGTTCCTGGACAGATAATGTCCACAACCAGATGTTGAAACACTGTAGTGAGGATAGTCTTCTATATCTCCTTCGTGTGTTCAACTGAATCTGGGTAGAGGGTGAGTTTACATCACACTGGCAAGAGGGCATAGTAATTCCTGTCCTCAGGCCTGGCCAAAATCCTAAAAAAGCAGGAAGTTACAGACCTGTTTGTCACCGGGTGAGTAGGCTGTGCGGTTAGGGGCACGCAGTTGTGAGCTTGCATCCGGGAGATAGTGGGTTCGATTCCCACTGTCGGCAGCCTTGAAAATGGTTTCACATGGTTCCCCATTTTCACACCAGGCAAATGCTGGGGCTGTACCTTAAATAAGGCCACGGCCACTTCCTTCCAATTCCAAGGTCTTTCATATCCCATCACCGCCATAAGACCTATCTGTGTCGGTGCAATGTAAAGCCACTAGCAAAAAAAGACCTATTTGTCTTACAAACTGATTTTGTAAGCTTTTTGAGCGGATGGTGATTCGCCGACGTGTGGTGCCTGGAGAAAAGAGGACTTTTGTCCGAATACCAGTGTGGTTTTTGAGCTGCTCGCTCAACCACTGACCACTTGGTATGCCTGGAGTGTTCTATCCAGGATGCTTTTCTCTGAAAACAGCATTTGGTGGCTGTTTTCTTTGACTTAGAAAAGGCCTATGACAACACATGGAATTTCCAAAGTAACTTGCCGGTATTTATAGCAGATTTTTTTGTCCCTCCGCCTATTCCATGTCCAAGTAGGAAGGGCATATTCGCAGTACCATATTCAGGAAAATGGAGTCTCACAGGGATCGGTTTTTAGTGTCACTCTGTTGGCGATTGTCATAAATAGTATTGTCGCTGCTTCTGGTTCAGCAGTAATACCGTCGCTGTATGTATAGTCCTGGGCATGTAAGGCCATACACTAAGGGTGCAACCTTACCCTTTCTCCCCTGTAATGTTAAGGTAGTGATTTATAGTTACTTTCCTTGTTGTTGGGTATTTTGCAGTTATTTTGCAGTGTCAGTAACCATACAGTTTAGGGACCTTACTTGCCGGTACGACGTCTTACATTTACCGTTAATCTGGCACGTTGGCAACGTTCAGTCAGTGTTCTAGCTTGAATTGCATATTGCCACTGCATTACTGTTAAAGTCACTAGTGATACATTTGCGAGTTTATTTAAAGCATATTTTCTTTTTCTGTGGGATTGTAAATCTATTTGGCTAATACCAGGTAAGTAGAATTGTGGCATGTTAGGATAATGCATTTAATAACATAGTTTGTATGAAATGATGAACACATCATTTTATTAATTACGTTCCTATTTCGTCCCATACTTACGTACAGAATTTGATTGGGATGTCTAAGAAGGAAGAAAAATCTGCAAGAACTCCTCCGAAAAGGAAAGCAACGTTACGTCCTTTACAAAAATCAATTCAGAGATTGCTACGAGGTATTGAAAAAGGAAGACGATGAGTTACCTATCACTCGTAGTGATATGGACCTTATGACAAGAGTTTCACAGTTAATTGGGGTAAGTGTTCATTTAAATTTAAATTTTGTTTCTATGATAAGATTCTGACAGTGAGAATCAGTTGAAATGGAAAATATTTCGTTATGAACGTAACCTAACCTAAACATGTCTTGTCTCAACGTCAATGCGGTTTACAGACCCAGCCTTCATGTATTCTTATTGACTTACAGCATATGTATATCTAATATATTTGCTCATGTGTATTATTACGTGGTTTCGTCAGATTTCTATTCTGTTACTAGGTAATATCTGCCACCTGGGCGACTGTCCTAAAGGCAGATCGGTGTTTGATTGATTGATTGATTGATTGATTGATTGATTGATTGATTGATTGATTGATTGATTGATTGATTGATTGATTGATTGAAATCGACTGGCATGATGTAGGAAGTGGCATTTTAACTTACAGCTTCAGTCTGCATTTTGGGCAGTGACAGATTCCCTATCTGTTGTTTCACTGCGTTCTATCAGTGGTTCTTGAATTTGACTTCTCAACTGTTAAGGGGTCTGTTGGTTATGAGAAAGACCCGTAGTTATTCACTTTAGGCCAACGATTAACTTTAGGGATGCACTTCAATTAAAACTTCTCCGATGTATGTTCATGTAATATTACTGGATATTGGTATCAGCAAATTACTTGTACTATAGGCCTATTTATTAGGTTCACTCTGTATTGACAATCTCCACCTGAATCAGTGTATAGCTGACTATTGCATACCTTCTAAGCTTCCTATTTCTTAGTGCTCGATATAAGTTTGGTGTTCGTAGCAGTTACATTTCTTCTAAAGTATTAAACATTAGTGTTTATAGTAATATCATTAACACAAGTGATTATGGACTTCTAGTCTAGACATACCATATTGATATTAAATCACTCTATCAATATACCAGATACTCTAATACATGATAAACTTTAGCATAGAGTAGTGTGAGTAGCAATTCATTATCATCATCATCATCAGGTGACTGTTGCATTGTAATTGCTTTCACTTAAAATCAGACATGTTTTTCAATCATTCAGCAGAAATAACCATTTTTGTCTGTTAATATCCCTGAAGAAGGTGGTTTCATATTTTTAGGGAAAAGAAGAAATAACTTCATGCTAAAACTCAAAATTTTTACAGGTGCTGATTTGATGTTTGCCACAATTTGAAGAAAAGTCAAGATTATCATGGTGCTATGAACAGTGAGAAATCTCAGATGTGGGTTGAAATATTAAGGATTAAGAAATATAGGACCCTGTGTATTGTGATGGATAATGTAGCATATCACTGTAAGCTTGTGGAGCATCAACCGACAACGAAATGGAGGATCAATTACTGGTAATTATAATAGCTTGAATATTTTCTACTACTGAATTATATTTAATTATATTTAATTATATTTATGTTAATGATGTTACAGAATTTTATTTTTATTTTTCCTTTAATTTATAGTCATGGGTGAGGCAGAATTAGGGTGGCTCCACCACAAAACTCAACAAAAGATGAGCTGCAAAGGTTGTGTCATATGAATCAAAGTCACTTAAAGAGGTAGAGTAGTATCGAAACATAACTTTAGGTAGGCTAATGTTGTTTACTTTTGTGTATGCATAACAATTTTTCTCTTTTTTTTTTCTTCACCAGGTATATTGTTGATGAGATTCTGCACAATGAAGGCCATACTATGAATCAGAGGAGGAAGAAGAAGAAAGAAGAGGAGAAGCTGAGGAGTTAGCTGTACCGTTGTTAGAGCTATTCCATGAGATTAAGGGTTTTCCAACTTTGTTGGGAAATAATACATTTCTAATTGCCCTGTCCTTTCGGATATAACAGTGTTACATTTGAAAATTGTAGGGAAATGTTACCTTTTTTGGTAAACATAGCTATTTTATGCTGGTACCCCAGTCTAGGTGTACTACGTCTGGTTCTTATTAAGTGTTATGGTACTTTTAGGAGATTTCCACAGTTGCAATACAAATTAACTTTATTCCTTTCAGAATAACATTAAATCATGTTTCGTCCTCAATGGAGAAAATCTTCAGCCATCAAAGTTCATAAAAAAGGAAAAGAACCGGGCAAGTTGGCCATGTGGTTAGGAGTGCGCAGCTGTGAGCTCGCTTCCGGGAGAATACTCATGCGAAGTATTCTGACACATGAGGGTTCAGCCGGTTTCCTCGGTCCTGCTCCCGTTGAGCTTGAAATTCAATACTCTCAGCTCCTGTAACTTCTTCGGATGACGCCATCTCCTGGATAGGCCTCTGCCATTTAACAGTTCCTGCGGGCTGATTTCGGAGCTGCTCGACGTACCTCTTTGATTTAGCTTGTCGATTTGGATTCGATGTCGATGAACGAAGGACCAATCATGGATGCATCCATCTGTATTATAAACTTCTCGCTATAACCAGGATACCCTAATTTAACGCTGTTACCTATTAGATCCGTATTCTTACGGAAAGCTTTCTCACAGGCTGTATCCCACTTCCATCTGTTGGTTTTTCTTTGACAGCTCTTGTAATGGAGCAACTGTGGTGGTATATGACGGACAGTGGTCCGCAAAGAATCCGCATAAGCTTAAGAACTGCCGAACGTGCTTCACTATGGTTGGCTTCGGGAAGTTCTGGATTGCCTTGATTTTCACAGGATTTGGAGAAATACCCTCGGCATCAATGACATGCCCTAGAAAGAGGATACTATGCTGACAAAAGTGGGATTTTTCTAGATTAAATTTGAAATTGCTTCAGCCTAAATCTTCTAAAACGAGGTGCAAATGTTCCTTGTGTTCTTCCAAAGTTTGCATGGCTATCAATATATCGTCTACATATTGGACGGTGATTTTCTTCACTTTATCACTTAAGTTGCGATCAAGTGCTCGAATTAGGGCTGATCCAGTGTTTTTTAGTCCAAATGGGAGGCTTTTACAAATGTATGTCTGCTGGTCAAACAGAAAACCAGTCAAGACCTTTGACTCAACCATGGAAAGCCACTTTCGGGGCTGCCGACATTGTGGTTCGAACCCACTATCTAGCAAATAGTGGATACTGGCCGCACTTAAGCAACTGCAGCTATCGAGCTCGATGCATCTAGAATGGTAGTGCTTGGATCACTCGATAGATAAATTTACGACTACACAGTCAATACCGCATAACGAACTCGTTCCTTACCAACCACAGTGCTCTTCTCAAATCGAATCGCTATTGATCTGCATTTAGGGCAGTCACCCAGGTGGCAGATTCCCTATCTGTAGTCCACTTGCACTCATTTTTGCCAGTAGTCTCCCATGATCCACCCTATCAAATGCTTTAGGCAGATCAATCGTAAAACGGTCCATTTGACCTCCTGAATCCAAGATATCTGCTATATCTTGCAGGAATCCTACAAGTTGAACTTCAATGGAATAACCTTTCCTAAACCCGAACTGCCTTCAATCGAACCAGTTATTAATTTCGCAAACATGTCTAATATAATCAGAAAGAATGCCTTCCCAAAGCTTACATGCAACACATGTCAAACTTACTGGCCTGTAATTTTCAGCTTTATGTCTGTCACCCTTACCTTTATACACAAGGGCTACTATAAAAACTTTCCATTCATTTGGTATACCTCCTTCATGCGAACAATGATCAGATAAGTACTTCAGATATGGTACTATACCCCAACCCATTGTCCTTAGTATATCTTCCAAAACCTTATAAATTCCAGCTGCTTTTCTAGTTTTCAAATGTTGTGTCTTACTGTAAATGTCATTGTTATCATAGGTAAATTTTAATACTTCTTTAGTATTAGTCACCTCCTCTAAAACAATAGAGTTTAGTCAAAAACACCATTATAAAAATATACAGCATCCATAACACACATTTTACATGTACAAAAATACACTGTGGTGTTAAATTGAGATCTGTCGTTCATGGACATCTAAATGTTGTATGTAGCAACACATAAAAGTATAGGTTAGTGTTTGTTAAAATACAATACAATTATCAATCAATTACCTGAAAAAAGTCATAAAAAATATGTTCAACACTTTTGCAGAAGGGTGTGGTTCTTATTAGATCGAACTAATTGCGAGGGGGAACATTTCTTAAAAGTTTTGCAAGCTGAATTTTGGGCTTGGTTTCATAAAAACATTAAAAATGACAGATTATCATCATTAGTCTAGCATCAGCCTGGTCAGCCTGTGTGCCACCTGAGTTGAACTACATGGTGAAAGAAAGATTTACCATGTGCGTTTATCATGATTGAATGCTATTCTGACAGGAATAAATTTAATTTGATTCCCCCCAGATAATCCGCTGCATGAACCATGACTTGCCGATACATTTCAGCAATATCTGCTGTAAAGGCAAAGGTATGCATTCTAAAACTTAGAATAACAGAGTAAAGATCCTCTTGTATTGTTGTTCCAACCATTAATATATCATTCAGTGAAATATTGTTAGATATTTTAGCAGGTGTAACAAATACAACCCTCGTTTTTGTAGGTGAGCTACTAAGCTTAAAAACTGGATGATGGTATAGATAATAGCTTCCACCTTCATTCCCTGACCTTAACCATTTGCCCCATGGCCTCTTACTCATGAAGAACGTTACAGTATTCATGCTTAAGTGAGGGCTGCCTACTGAAACGTAGTTCTAGTTAGTCTTGACATGGCATGATTGAAGGAGTTTCCCAGAACCTCCAGTTTCTGCTTGAGGGGTAAGCGAACTATAAATCTACCGGTAGCATCCGTAGTTGTATTCTCTGTAAAGTACCTTTCTGTGGCTCTCTTTTCTCTTGTCATGACTGGGGAGATAAGCTCTTCTATTTCCCAGAACTGCTGCAGCTGGGCGTCTAACCTGTCCTGTGACTTCAAGAAACGTGATTAGAGTAAGACATTTCTCTTCCCTCTGCTGGTAGTGTCCAGCAATAATCCATCCTAGATCAGTGTCTTTAAGAATAGGATAATCTGGTGATCGAGTTCTGCAACCAAGTTTCAATAATGAAAATAAATTATCTGCCCCTATTAACAACTCAGTGTCACCTGGCTGGAAGAACTTGGGGTCAGCAAGCTTCAAGTCAGTGAGCAAGTTCCAATGCTCATGCTGAATATAGAGCTGACCACTCTACTCCACCAAGTGCCAAAGTTATGGATAGCAGAAGCCTTTACCTTTCACCCTTCCAATGGCCTTCATGGCTTGTGCAGAGATGACTTTACTTACTCCATGGCTCTATGGTCCTTTAAGGACCTTGGCCTCCTTGACCACAGCTCTCCAGTCGTCCCGAACTTCAGCATGCCTACGCCACCTCCTACTCCAACGATCCTCAGATCAGTCTCTACATCCTCCAGCCATCTCATCCAGGGCCGACCCCTCCTTCTGCCCCCATCCCTCCACCATCCGTTGCGCATGCCCCAGTCATCCAATTTATTCTCATTTTGACCGAGGTCACCAAGTCCGGCTCCTTATACAATAATCTTACTTCTTCATTTGATCTGATTCTCCATAAATCTCCCTCCTTCACCAGTCCCAACATCTTCATCAGTACTTTCCTTTCCCACATTTAATCTCCTCTCTGTGGCCTCAGTCAATACCAATATAATAATTTCGTGTGGCTATTTCTAGCCGAGTGCAGCCCTTGTAAGGCAGACCCTCCGGTGAGGGTGGGCAGTCAATACCAATGCCTCACTCCCATACATAAGTACCGGTTTAATTATTGTTTTATAGAGAGTAAGTTTTAAAATTTTTACTTCTCAGAAGAGGGTACAGTGCTCTGTAGGATCTGTTGGCAGCTTAATACGATTTACAATATCTGTCTCAACTTTATTTTCTGATGTTATTACTGAGCCTAGATATACTACTTCAAAGGTGTAATCATCCACTTGGAGTTTTTCGGTGTTCCTTCCACTTCTCTTCGTTACCATGTAGGCTATTTAGATTTAGCCTCACTTATCTCTAAACCCAAAGATCCAGCCGCATCTTTCAGCTCCCTTAAGGCAGTTGTAAGTGCCTTGTTACTCCTAGCAGTTATCACCACACAATCTGCATAAGCCAAAACTTGGATCAGTCTATTGTAAATATTACCACCCTGATTAGTAGTTATTGATCATGCAGCTTTCTCCAGCACTATATTAAATAACACTGGTGAAAAGGGATCTCCTTGCCTTAGGCCTTCATCGGTTCTGAAAGATCTTGGCAGACTTCCCTGTATTATTACCTGACTTCTGCTGTTCTCCATGGGCATGTTAGTCAATTTTATTAACTTCTGTAGGAATTTAAAATACTTCATTGTTTCCAATAATGTCAATCTCTTTACTTTGTCATAGGCTTGTTTAAAAGACATAAATAGATGTCCTAGTCGAACGTTGTATTTGTATGTCTTTTCCAGATTCAATCTCATGGTGAAAATGTGGTCCGTCGTCTATCTTCCAGGTCTGAAACCAGCTTGGTACTCCCCTATAATTCTTTCTGCTCTACTACTAACTCCTTTTGTTACGGCTGTAGAGAGGATTTCGTGCACTACACTCAGTAAGGATATACCTCGATAATTCTTGCATTGCATGCGTGACCCCTTCTCATGTATAGGGCATATATTTACTAGTGTCCAGTCCTCTGGCATTTTACTTGTTTCCCATACCTTATAATTATCTCATGTATTCTCCTCACCAACACTTCTCCTCCAGTTTTACCATTTCTGCAGTTATGAGGTCATTCCCTGGGGCTGTACCGTACTTCAGTTGTTTTATAATTTCACTTATTTCTTCAACGGATGGTGATCCCACATCGTCTTCATCCTCATCTCCATTCTCATTGTTCTTTTCTTCACCCTCACACTCATCTCTCTCTGAAGTTTCCATACTACCCAATCCTTCTTTTTGTTCATTTATTGGTCTGAGAGAAAGTAATATTTCAAAATGTTTTGCCCATCTTTCCAGAATTCGTTCTTTCCCAACAATCAGTCTATCAGTCTCATCCTTAAGCGTATTCACTCTAGGTTAATATCCCTTCTTTACTTGTCCAACCCCATGGAAGAATTTTGTACCTTGTTTGTTTTCAAAATTCTTCTGCACTTCATCCAATCTCTCCCTTTCTTCTATTCTTTTCTTGTTCCTTATCAATGTCTTTGTTATTCACAGTTTCTCTTTAAAAACTGCCATATAATTTCGAGTGGGTCTCTGTAGCATTCTTTGTCGGGCCAGATTTCTCTCTTCTAGGAACCTTACCCACTTTTTCATCATACCATTTATTTCTGTTCTGTTTCCTTCTCTCTCCAAGTACTTTTTGCGCTGTTGTATTTATTGCTAGCTTGGTTTCTTCCCACATTTTATTGATTTCCACATTCCTGTTTCTTTGCAGCCGGTCTTTATACTCTTCCTCTTTCTTTTCATCCCTTAACAGCTCTACGTTATAGACCTTTCTCTGCTCAGCTCTGTCCCTGGGTTTAATTGCCAGTCTTTCTTGGAACTTGATCCTCACTAGTATGTGATCTGAATCACTGTCTGCACCACACATGCTTCTCACATCCATAATATTGGAGGCATGTCGCGCATCTATCAGCACATGGTCTATCTGGTTCTTTGTCAGACCATCCGGTGATATCCATGTCTCTTTATGGATCTCCTTATGGGGAAAACATGTGCTCTTAATCACCAGCTCCTTACTGAAGGCAAAATCAATCAAATTCCATCCGTTCTCATTGGATTATCGGTGTTTACTGTGATATCCTGCCAATGGGTGGTTGTCTTTCTCTTTGCCTACTTTGGCATTGTAATCCCCTAGGACAACTTAACATCATACTTGGGCAACTTGTCATATACTTGCTCCATTTTTTCATAGAACTGTTCTTTCTCTTCCTCTTCGGCATCCTTTGTTGGGGCATGGACACTTAATCTTAATCTTAACCGGCATAGTCGGAGGCTTATTGCTTCATATTCAGTCATATTATGACTGCTCGATTTCTTGACCATAAACCCTGTTCCTATTCTATTTTCTATCGTTGTCATAAGACCTATCTGTGTCGGTGCGACGTAAAGCAACTAGCAAAAAAAAAAATCTATTTTCTTCCTCCCCACTATTGAAAAAAATGTAGTGCTGTAGATCTGCCACCTCGATTGTCTTCCATCTTATCTCCTGTAATGCTGCCACATCTGTCTGATATTTAAGTCATTCCTCCTCCAATTTTCTACTAGCCCCAGCCTGAAAGATACTTCTCACATTCCATGTTTCAATATATCCATATCGTTTCCATTTAGCACGCTTTAGTCGTCATAAGTTTAGGACCATCCTGATATCTCTATTTGGTTTCTGAACAATATGTAGTTTTGTGGTGGTGAAGTTGTTAGCCCTTCACACTAACCCCCAACCTGGAAGACCAGAATATTACTCTTAGTCTGGATCATCACCTTAGACTTGTCCGGCTTGTGTGGCCCTACCAGGAGCATATGCTCCCGCCGGCATAGCTCTAAGAATCATTTGAGCATGCAAGCCTCCAAAACACCCGGCAAAATGTATTTTGCCTTTGTCAAGGTGGTGATACCATCGGGAGGACGGAGATGACTTTGCTTTTTAAATACTAGTACTCATGTTTATTATTATGTTTGTTTATTCATACTCCCTGCTTTGTAATTCAGTGACCGTGGAATGGCTCTTGATGTGTAAATTACCATATATTTATTTTTTATTGCATAATGTTGCTGTTGTTGTTGTTGTTGTTGTTGTTGTTATTATTATTATTATTATTATTATTATTATTATTATTATTATTATTATTATTATTATTATTACATATCCCTTAAAATGACAATAAACTGACATTGAATATAGTAAATTATGCTTATTTCATTTATTTCATTGCATATTGATATTGCTGTGACAACATGACTTCTTTATGATGTAGATACAGTATAAAAGTATTTCTTCCCAAATAGATTTGTTATACCCCCCATCATGGATGAGGGTTGCAGGCAAAGAATACACCTACGGTATCCCCTGCCCGTTGTAAGAAGTGACTAAAAGGGGCGACGAAGGGATGATTGTATTAGAACTACTTGTGATTAGTACCATCACGTGGGGAACACCATGGGTCACCTTTACTTGCGAGTAGTACCACTATGTTAGGTACACAATAGGTTTGTGATTAGTAGCAACATAAAGGTGAGTGTATGGGTTTTCCAGTACTCGTGATTAGTACCCTTGTGAGAAACACCACGTGTCTGGACGTTGCCTGTGATTAGTACCACTATATCAGCAGCACCGTGGGAGGAACACCATGGGAATACCAGCGCCCGTGATTAGTACACCTAGGTGAGGAACACCATGAGTTTGCGTTGCCTATGAGTGGCGACATAATGTGAGAAACATCATAGGTCTGCGTTACCTGTACAAAGTAGAATACTTGTGAGTAGTACCATAATGTGTTGAACATCGTGAGTCTACATTATTTCTGATTAGTACCGCAACATGACAAATACCATGGTTCTACTTTACTAGCGATAAGTGCCATTATGAGGGGCTGTTGACCTGGATTTTGGACTCCTTTAGACAACACACATCCTTGATTCAGGATTGTGCTTTAGAAGCAGTCCCTTGGTCAGTAATACTATTGTTTATGATAGTTTCTGAACTGGATCCACTAATTGTTTTAAATTCATATCCATCCATTCATTCTTCATCATCATGTTTTTTATTCTGGCCAGTGGATGATTTTGAACTTTTAAATTGTCATTACAATTCGTCTCATTTTGTACCGTTAGGTACTGTTGACCTATATGTTAGGCCCCTTTAAACAACAAGCATCATCATCATCATCATCATCATCATCATCATCATCATCATCATCATCATCAGATTTGTTATATCTACACCAATCAAACTACAGACTATGGAAGTATCTTTTATTAAGATACATAATGTTCTTACATATATGTATAATTGAAGAACTGCAGAACTGTATACAGGTAAGTGGGTCACCCTATGGTAGGAGTTGAAACTGTGTAATTTAGGAGAGAGCAAGCCGATATGGTAGCCTATTATGCGTCATAAGAAACTGAGTGAACTGGCTGTACAGTTCGATGGCATTGCTGTGACCAGTTCGATGGCATTGCTGTGAGCTTGCTTTCAGGAGATGGATTTTTGTGGTTCCCTCATTTTTACTTCAGTCTAATGCTGTGGCTGTACCTTTATTAAGGCAACAACTGCTTACTTTCATTTTAAGTCCTAGCCCTCTTTCCTATCCCATTCTTGCCTTACAACCTGTTTTTGTGTGATTTAAGCCAATATATATGTAAAAATCTGGTAATGTTATTTGACTCATTAGTGCCCCTGTACCTTTCTTGGGTTCCCTAATGTTGTAAGCTTGAGATACACCAAGTTGCAAGCTGAAAATATGTTTAAAATGCCCCCCCATCCCCTACTGCTTATTGAAGAAAGAAGCCACACACTGTTGCTCCTTCCCTCTGCAATTGATCCAGTCTCAACAACGATTAGCTCTGTAGATGCAAATAAACTGAAAACAATCCTTTCAAATGATATAATAACAAGGCACATTTCTGAAGCTTGAAATGTTAGGAAACAAAGAAGAAAAAAAAAACGTTAAAAAAAATTGTGAATTTATTTCAATTCAACTTGACGAGTCTACTGATGTGTCAAATTGTGCTCACTTTGTATGTTTCATCAGATTTGAATCAGATGGGTCAGTAGAGGAAGAGCCGGGCTGAGTGGCTTAGGCGGTTAAGGCGCTGGCCTTCTAACCCCAAGTTGGTAGGTTCGATCCTGGCTCAGTCCGGTGGTATTTGAAGGTGCTCAAATACGACAGCCTCGTGTTGGTAGATTTACTGGCACGTAAAAGAACTTCTGCGGGACTAAATTCCGGCACCGAAGACCGTAAAAGTAGTTAGTGGGACGTAAAGCAAATAACATTATTATTATTATTATTATTATTATTATTATTATTATTATTAGAGGAAGACATTTTGTTTTGCAAACAATTGCCCGACTACATGACTGGGGAATGCTTAAATTGTTCCTTGAAGCTACAAACCAGTTTGGCATAAACTGGGGGAAATGCATTGCTATTTGTAGTGACGGTGCAAAACATTAACTGGGCGCAAAGATGGTTCAGTTAAAAACTTGAAATCACTAATGCCAAGTACAAAATATTTGGTGGGAAATAAACCATATTTTCCAGTGTTACATTTTGCATTACATCACATTACTTTTTATTACATACAAATACAAAATAAACTGCCGGAAAAAAAATTAGTACATTTGATCCGATGACGGCAGATGCCAGGCGATAGTAGATGTACTGATAATGGTTTCAATGTCATCCGCCAACAGATAGCGTAGTGACATAGCTGCCAGAGCACCGTCTGCGTGTACCCTCTGATAGGGAATGCTTACAGCCATAAGGCTCAGTGTGATGTAAACGTGTGAAGCAAGCGGGCACCATGCCATGGAGATGGACTCATGCTTCCTACAGCCAACTGAGCGAGTTTGACAGGGGTCAAATTGTGACCTTCCGAGTGGCAGGATGGTCCTTTCGGAGAATTGCCACACAAGTTGGACGTACTGCATCAGTTGTGCTACGATGCTGGTTGCAGTGGAGTATGTGAACATTCTCACACCCGTAGACAAGATTCTGGACGTCCACGCAGCACAGACGTCCGCCAAGATCGTCGTATTGTAAGGGCAGGAGTGGCAGATTGTACAGCTACCACAGCACAGATAAGAGGATTTATGAGCCCAGAAGTGTCAACACGAACTGTTGCCAACCGGTTACTAGTAGTGGGACCGTGGGCATGCACACCTCTAGCCCGTCTTCCACTCGTGCCACATCGACGACGTGCACGGCTTGACTGGTGCCGACAGAGGCTCACTAGGTGGATGGAATGGCGGGCCGTGGTCTTCAGCAATGAAAGCAGATTCTGCCTCATGCACGCAAGTGATGGTTGTTTGTGCGTACAATGTAGCTGGCGAGCACTGTCTCGTAGAGTGAATTCGTCCAAGACACACTGGCCCCACCCGGCGTTATGGTCTGAGGTGCGATAAGCTACAACTCTCATTCACCTTTGGTGTTTATGGAAGGAATGCTGACCATCGCTTGGTACGTGCAAAATGTTGTAAGATCTGTTCTTTTGCCATTCTTGCAACAGGAAGGTGATGTGTTGTTCCAACAGGATAATGCTCTCCCACACACCGCGTGTGAAACTCAACGTACTCTGCAAGATGTGCAACAACTTCCCTGGCCAGCACGATCTCTGGACTTGTCTCCCATCGAGCACATGTGGGATATGATGGGACGACAACTGACACGTGCAACTCATCAACCCACAACTCATGCAGAACTACGTGAACAGGTCGAACAGGCATGGAATAATCTATCCCAAGACAGTATTAACCATCTCTATGATCAAATGGATGCCGGAATCAGTGCCTGCATTGTCGCCTGTGGAGGATACACCACATACTAATATGGGTGTTTCAGCATGGATCGACACCTGGTAACTCAGTACCGCTTGAGCTATTGATCTGTAAATGTAATCATTTCATGTACTCCATATGCACTGTTTCAACAATAAATCTTGTGTGAATTGGAAAACTCTAAGTGGGTGTACTAATTTTTTTCTGGCAGTGTATATTCTCTGTTTCCTACAGCACCAAGTACTTGTGTAGGAAAAATGACAACGGAACTTCTCCAGGTTCTTAATGAAGGTGTAAAAGTTGTAAACTTTATTAGAAGTAGTTTCTTATAATCCCGACCATTTGCTAAGCTGTATGAAGAATTGGGAACTTTTCACAAAAGTCTCTTATTACATACCAAGGTGAGATGGGTTTCTCGCAAAATGGTTTTAAATAGATTGTTTGAACTTAGGTCAGAAATGCTGTTATTCTTTTCAGACTGCCAATCCCCAACTTGCTGAATTATTAAGCTGAAAACTGGGACTGTTCCATGTAGCATATTTGGCTGATATACAGTAAAATCCTGATGATCGTTTGTTGAGGGTGAGGGGGAAAATGATGATGGATGCAGGAAAGCGATAAATGTGGGTAACATAAAAAAATACGGGAAACCAAAATAAGAAGATACAGGCACTGTATTTGGACTTTATGTAAATTTCATAACAACAACAATGGTGTGTGGCCTCTGGAAAGGCCTGGTGCAGATCTTTTGAGTTGATGTGATATAGGAGATCTACGCATCTACAAAAATTTGGTTCTACTTATGATGAATTCTAATGATGAAGACCTTGCATGCGTGCGCACACGCACACGCGCGCGCACACTCACACACACACACTCACACACACACACACACACCATTGGAATTAACCAAGGAAAGTTAAAAACCCAACCTGATGGGGATGCCCTGGACCAAAGAGCAGCACCCGCTAATCATTTAGTCATGGAGTTTAATGTATGACAGCATCAAAATATTGCAACATTTGCGATGAAAATAAAAAGCTTGACTTTTATTCCATTTTGTTTAATTTTTCTTTACATCTTGCAATAATTGCAAACCTTTAAGGTCTCTTGTTGCAAATTAATTTTATATACGTGGATATTACAGCGATAACCTGTATTTTGGTGCTTGTGTCTTTGCGGCTTGTGCTCAGGCGGCTAGGACTATATAATCCACCGGTGGTCCATAACCCGTTAGAGGAGGGATCTTCACTTGGACTATGTGTAAGTAGGGTAGAATCCTGCTTCATGAATTTACCGAGCTCAGAACATTTTAAGCAAGCCTTGGACCTATGGGAGTAACGGAGTCCCACTCCCATTTGACAAGCGAGGGACTCCTTGGAAACAACTTGGCGAACAAAATGGAATTTGACGGGGAGCTAGGATGGATGTGCTGGATGTGCTAGGAGTAAGTGATATTTGGGTAAGGGGAGATAAAGAGGAAGAGATAGGAGATTATAAAGTGTATTTGACGGGTGTTAGAAAGGGAAGGGCAGAGTATGGGGTAGGGCTGTTTATCAGGAACACCATTGCACGCAACATAGTTTCTGTTAGGCACGTAAATGAGCGAATGATGTGGGTAGATTTGTCAGTTGGAGGAATGAGGATGAGAATTGTCTCAGTGTATTCACCATGTGAGGGTGCAGATGAGTATGAATTTGACAAGTTTTATGAAGCATAGAGTGACATCGTGGTCAGGGTCAACAGCAAGGATAGAATAGTGCTAATGGGCGATTTCAATGCGAGAGTTGGAAATAGAACTGAAGGATATGAAAGGGTGATTGGTAAATGTGGGGAAGATATGGAAGCTAATGCTAATGGGAAGCGTTTGCTGTGCTAGTATGGGTTTAGCAGTTACAAATACATTCTTCAAGCATAAGGCTATTCACCACTACACATGGGAGGTTAGGGGTACCAGATCCATAATAGACTATATCTTAACCGACTTCGAATTCAGGAAATCTGTTAGGAATGTACGAGTTTACCGGGGATTTTTTGATGAAACAGACCAATATCTGATCTGTAGTGAACTACGAGTCTCTAGACCTAGGGTAGAGAAAGTGAAATCTGTCTGCAAACGAATAAGGATAGAAAATCTCCGGACGAGGAAATTAGAAGTATATGGATATGATTAGTGAGAAGTTTCGAACAGTAGACAGTAAGCAGGTTCAGGATATAGAAAGAGAGTGGGTGGCATACAGGGATGCTGTAGTAGAAACAGCAAGGGAATGCTTAGGAATAACCACGAACCTGCTAAGCAGGTGTAGCAGGGGGTAGAGGTGATACTCCCACGTGGCGCGTCCCAGGTGGCGGATAGGGGGGTCCTAACCGGCTTGCCGGCGGACTTGAGGGAAATAAAATACCTCTTGCGGACCACACACACACCCCCTGTGGGTGGGGGAGGCAGACGAATAATACACCCACGGTATCCCCTGCCTGTCGTGAGAGGCGACTAAAAGGGGCGACCAAGGGATGATCGGATTAGAACCATGAAACTACTTGTAATTAGTACCACCACATGGGCAACACCATGGGTCGTTATTACTTGCGCGTAGTACCACTATGTTAGGGCTTTTACTGTACCTGTGATTAGTAGCACTATATGAGCGACACCAGGGTTCTGTCTTTCCTATGTTTAGTACCCACTATATAAGGAACACCACGGGATAGTACGAGTCCCTGCGGTTAGTACACGTATGTGATGAAAACCATAGGTTTGCGTTGCCTGTAAATGGCGCCGCTATGAGTGAAACACCACAGGTCTGTATTACCTGTGCGAATTTCATTACCTGTGAGTAGTACCATAATGTGTGGAATACCGCGAATCTACGATACTGTTGATTAGTACCGCACCATGTCAAATACCATGGTTCTACTTTCCAAGCGATAAGTACCATTATGAGAGTGCGATGACCTATGTTTTGGACCCCTTTAGCTTGCAAGCATCATCGATTTAGTATTGAGCTATAGGAGCAGCCCCTTGGTCAGTATTACTATTGTTTTCCGTCAGTTTCTGAGACTGAGGCATTGCGGGTCGTCTCCACTGATTGTTTTCAACTTCATATCCATCCGTTCATTTTTTCGTCCTCACGCTTTGAATTATGGTCAGTGGATGATTTTGTGTGTATTTTTATTTTGTCATTGCATTTCGTCTCATTTCGTACCATTAGGGGCCGATGACCTCGATGTTAGGCCCCTTAAAACAAGCATCATCATCATCGTCAGCTTAGGAATAACTGTGTGTAAAGAAGGGAAAAGGTGAACATCTTGGTGGATTGATGAAGTGAGAGCAACTTATAAACATAAAAATAAGGCTTATCAAAAATGGCTCCAAACAAGGGCCAAGACAGACAGGGATTTGTACGTAGATGAAAGAAACAGAGCGAAACAAATAGTTGCTGAATTCAAAAAGAAGTAGTGGGAAGATTTTGATAATAACCTGGAAAGGCTAGGTCAAGCAGCAGGGAAAACTTTCTGGACAGTAATAAAGAATTTTAGGAAGGGAGGGAAAAAGGAAATGAAAAGTGTATTGAGTCATTCAGGTGAACTCAGGGAATGACTGTTGAGGTGGAGGGAATATTTTGAACATCATCTCACCGTAAAAGGAAATCTTCCTGGTGGTGCTGCAAACAGCCAAGCTCATGGGGAGGAGGAAAATGATGTTGGTGAAATTATGCTTGCGGAAGTGGAAAGGATGGTAAATAAACTCCATTTTCATAAAGCAGCAGGAATAATGAAATTAGGCCTGAAATGGTGAAGTATAGTGGGAAGGCAGGGATGAAATGGCTTCATAGAGTAGTAAGATTAGCAGGTAGTGTTGGTAAGGTACCTTCAGATTGGACAAAAACAGTAATTGCACCTATCTATAAGCAAGGGAACTGGAAGGATTGCAACAACTATCGAGGTATACCAGGCAAAGTATTCACTGGCATCTTGGAAGGGAGGGTGCGATCAGTAGTTGAGAGAAAGTTGGATGAAAACCAGTGTGGTTTCAGACCACAGAGAGGCTGCCAGGATCAGATTTTCAGTATGCGCCAGGTAATTGAAAAATGCTACATGAGGAATAGGCAGTTGTGTTTATGTTTTGTAGATCTAGATAAAGCATATGACAGGGTACCGAGGGAAAAGATGTTCGCCATACTGCGGGACTATTGAATTGATGGTAGAATGAGTTCTAGGTTCAGGGTACTTACAGGGGTTAGACAAGGCTGTAATCTTTCACCTTTGTTGTTCGTAGTTTACATGGATCATCTGCTGAAAGGTATAAAATGGCAGGGAGGGATTCAGTTAGGTGGAAATGTAGTAAACAGTCTGGCCTATGCTGACAACTTAGTCTTAATGGCAGATTGTGCCGATTGCCTGCAGTCTAATGTCTTAGAACTTGAAAATAGGTGCAATGGGTTTGGTATGAAAATTAGCCTTTCAAAGACTAAATTGATGTCAGTAGGTAAGAGGCTGCCAGCTGAGTAACTAATTCCAAGACCAGATTCCTGAAAAGACTATCGGCCTGGCTTGGTTAGGTCTGGCTTTTAACAAGACAATTGAGCAGGGGGGCAAAAAAGTGGTCAACAGGCCTCTAGCATCCCACACTCTCCACAAGGTACGATGTGATTAATCACCCTGTTACTAATTAAAAAGTACTCGGTGCACTCCGTGACTATTTTAAACTGTGTGATTTTCTCATTTACAAGGAAGGTGGCAGCCCTAGCCGGCCAATAGCAATACAGAAATTGGTGGCAAATCTGAGTTTTATAGTGCCTCTGTTTTAATTCTTGTAAATGAGAATACTTCTAGGGGTCGGTCAGTGGGTCGAGAAGAAGCGTTATTACGAGGAGGCTCATAGGGTGGTTGCGAGTGAATAACCTGCGCACTTCATTCCAGCCTACAAGATCCTTGCTCAAGACTAGCAACTCGGAACCGCTTGTACATTCTTGTATAACAGGTTGCCGCTATTCTGTGCTAGTGTATTGAGTTGTTGCTTTAAAATAAAGAAAAAACTTTTGCATATATTTTTCTTACAAACAAGCGATCAGTGCAGGATAATTGTGGCTGAAGACAATATTTTTGACGATCGATGCAATAAAACAAGAGTTCGAGGAACAGTAGAAGTGGGGAAATTTAACATTGGATTATATGGAACATTTTTGGTACTGAATAAATTGAACAATGAATTATCTTACCTGTCAACTTTCCCGATTTAGGCGGGAGACTTGATTTTTTACAGTTTTTCCCGCCTCCCGATTATTCTATTATTTCTCCCGATTTTAGCTTATTTTTGGGTGAACTTCACATATTTGTTTTCAAGTCCCGCCATTTCAGCTTTGTACGCCATTGGCCAGAAGCTCATGGGCCACTTTCAAATGAAATATCGACGTTTATTAATACGAGAAATGCATGCGAATGTGTGATTGATTTTTGAAACCTGTATATCGCGACGCATATATTAATTGTCAGTTTCTTGTTCTCGCATGCTATATTCATGTTTGTTCACATCAGTGTAGTCGATTCTAGAGACTAGAAACTAGATTTGGACATTTGGTGTTTTTTTTAGTAATTTAATGACAGAATTTCAAAGATAGAGGCTAGTGACTTTTCTAGATATTTTAGGAGCCATTTGGAGACAATTCTGGCAAATTTTAATTTATAACTTGATAAATAGCATTGCACTTTGCATAATGCATGATGCAATATATTAATCTATGCATTTGTTAAGTAATTGCATCTAAGTGCATGATTAATTCACATGTGTGGAGCATGAGTTCATACTGTTTTCGGAAGGCTTATCAGAAACCAATCATCTCACTCACATACTTCATGCGAGGGAATAAAGATGTGTAATTTTTAGCCTTGTAGCAACAGTCTGGTTTTGAGACAATGAGTGTTATTATATATACCATAGTACTCCTGTGTGTATTGTATGAAGTTGTAGTGGCAGTGTTCTTAATTGTTATTAGAAGTGTTATTGAATTTAATGTGTGATTATCGGAAAGTGATCATATGTACAAAGTTAAGAAATCGGACAGAGTGAGTTGGTGCCATGTGGTTAGGGGCGCACTGCTGTTAACTTGCATTTGGGAGATAGTGGGTTCGAGCCCCACTGGCAGCAGCTCTGAAGATGGTTTTCCGTGCTTTCTCATTTTCACATCAGCCAAATGTTCCGACTCCATCTTAATTAAGGCTACAGCTACTTCCTTCCCACTCCCAGCCCTTTCCTATCCTATCGTCATCATAAGACATATTTTTGTCGGTGCAAAGCAAAGCAGATTGTACAATGTCGAGACAAGGAAAATTTTAAAGCATGCGGGCACCCGTTGGCTTTCTTGTGCCAAATGTTTATCCAGGTTGTTGGAGCAGTGGCAGCCTTTGTCTAATCTGCTCAATTATGAAGTCTGGTAAGACAGGTCATCTTGGAAGTCTCGGAACTAACCATATTTCAAAGTTGAAACAAACATCAGTAGAGGGTGCTGCTCCTTCAAGGCAAAGAACCAATGAATCACAAGTCCCATTTACTTCTTCACCCAAAACGACTAAACAGGATTCCTTCATTAAGTGCTGTCTGTCTCGTGAAGAAAGGATTTTTATGCTCCCGTCATCAAATTGAAATAAGGTTTTATGTCTGTTTTTATCAAATGTTATACCTACATTTGATAAACCAATTCTAATTTTGCAGTCAAGTGTGCCTCACATCCATTTACTGCAAGATCTTCTGCTGGACATGTTAAGGAATTTGGTGTCGAAATTTGTACAAACCTTCAGTGGTTAAATCGTCCTCTCTTTTGGAACTCTTTTGGAAGTCATTTACCACAGCAGGGGAAACCACAAGAATGATTGTCATTGGTAGTTGTACTTCCCAATTCGTAGAGCAGCTTGAAACATGACGAGGAGGGGGAAATTTTCTGATCAGTTTGAAAGTACTTCACTGACAGATTAGTTTGTGTTGTTCTTGGTATTTTAATGATCCCTCACAGTACGGCTGAATGTGAGAGGATATTTAGTCATGTGACTAAAATACAAACACAGTTCAGGTCGTCTATTGGTGATGAAAACTTGGAGAGGTTGTTTACAGTAAAATCAAGGCTACAGGGTGACTGCTTTCAACAAAGCTTTGACAGAAGATTTCTCAGACAGGCAAAATCTGCCACTGCTGCCTCTTTTTTTTTTTTTTTTTTTTTTTTTTGCTATGGGCTTTACGTCGCACCGACACAGACAGGTCTTATGGCGACGATGGGATAGGGAAGGCCTAGGAGTTGGAAGGAAGCGGCCGTGGCCTTAATTAAGGTACAGCCCCAGGCTGCCTCTTTTAATCAACATCAATTTTATACTGATGGAGAAGCTTCTGTATATCAGTAAGATGGAAGGAAGGTAGGCCTACCATACCATACATGTTCTTATAAATTTTCCTGTGTTGTATATTAGGTATCACTGAATTCGATTACATATGAGAGTAAACTATTTGTGGATTCAGATTCCACTGTTTCTGTGGAAATATGTGTTCATTTAAATGTGGACTTGATGACATGATGCATGGAGTTTGCTAGTATAATGTATGTATTGCGCTAGACATATAGAATAAGCAGTTTTTACCAATTGTATCTCCTGATTTTTCCTGATTTTGATATCATAATCTCCTAAGTTTTGGTTTTGCAAAGTTGGCAGGTATGCAGAAAAACGACAGTTCCAGGAATGATGCATCGAGGTTCTACGGTATTTAGACACCTGAATCAATGAAATATTAACTTGCAAGGTCGTGGCAAAACTATACTTTTTGCTCGAGAAATGTAAAATGCACTTGAGAGGAAACTAAAAGTTTGGCCATCGAAAACTGATTCGTGAATTTTCTGATATTGTTTGCACTATTGAAAACTATTTTGATATAACACCATTTACAAAGTTGCTATCCAATCACTAGACATCACTTCACAGTCAGATTATTGATTACATTCCTCATGAAGGCAATTCTGGTTTGAGATGGGTGCTTAATCCTTTTTGTGAACAAATGTAGAAAGTGCTGAGCTGAGTTCTGATCTTTATAACAAGCTCATTGAGTTATCTCTTGACAAATATTTACAACTACACTTCAGCAGTGAAGAACTGGCCAAGTTCTGGCTTCAGAGAACGTTGGAATATCGTTGTTGTTGTTGCTACTTGCTTTATGTCGCACCGAATCAGGAATATCCTTGAGTGATATTAGTAGCTTTACGAGTACTCATCCCCTTCGCCACTTCATACCTCTGTGAGCTTGGGTTTTCTAGAATGGTGAATATCAAAATCAAAGCAAGAAATAGACTCTCTCCTGAAGATGATCTTATTATGTATGTTACAAACATCATGCCATATATTACGACACTAGTTCAAACGAAACAATGTCAAGTTTCACACTAGCTTTTATAGCTATGTGTTATGTAATTTCAGGTGTCTTTAAAGTGCATTAATATTAGCATTTATTTACCTGTATCTTCTCTATCTCTACTTAAAATTATGTTAGTAACTTCATGGCACTTAATGTGATGATAATAATTGTACCGGGCGATACACCTCCACGCCGCTAGTTCAAATATTGCGCCAGTTGAAACTCCTCTACAGGAGAAAGCCTGAACTTTAAAAAAACTGTATTAACTCAACAGTTTCTCCGAAGATGGCTCTGTGTGAATTTTGATGTGTTTTTGTTTGTAATTGACCAAGAAGTGTGGACGTTCTCTACCAGATGTCTGTACTAAAATCTATGATTACGCACTCTGGTGCGAAGGAATGAACTTTCTTGAAGAAATTTTGTATTCTTAAGTTTTGTCTTTACTACATTTTGTTCTTTTATTTTCTGGGTTGGCAATATTAATCTTTTTGTCCTCCAGTTTTGAACTCAGCCAATCCCGAATTTATTTAATTAATTTTTGACCAATAGTGTATGTCTTCTTCGATATGGATATGTAGCTCTAAGCTATCCAATAAAATTGAGGGGGTGTGTCTACTCATTCCTGAAAGGTCTCGAATTTTCCACGAGGCTATAAAAACTGCTGATTTTCTTGTCTCGGTGCCACTTCAGTAACATCTAACTTAGTGTGTGGATATGTAGCAGGGGGCGGGAAGCGCCTCTTTCTTCAAGCAGCAGCTCTTCAACAAGGTAATGGCCTGTTAACATCTTTATTTCTCGCTAGCTCAGCAGTTTAACTCTCGGGGAGGGTTCGAAACCTTTAGTATGTGACCTACCTTTTAAAAAGTGAATTCCTTTTCTGTCTATGTAAAATCTACAAATCTCTTCTACTGTAAAGCGGGGATAGAGAGTGCTTTACCCTCTCGAACTCCCCTTCATTTTGAAACTGAGGTGACTACGTTTTTATAACCGTTTCTTCTCTTCCTTAATATATTAAAGTTTTCTCACACGGGTCACCTCCTTAGCTTGGGATTAGCCCCTGTGTTTCGGCCTCGCGCCACATAGGTTTTAAAATAAAAAAACTAGTGTAGGAGTGCAAGTATCGCCTCCATTCAAGTTTGTATTTTGGGCCATTTATTTAACTCGTTTTGTTTTCCTTTCTGAGAAGGCCCAGTAGATTGGGTACGAGGTACCCCTGTACCATTATATGTGTGCCTTGAGGGCAGTTAGGAGTGAAGTTTGTTGTGGCCTTTGATAGGCTTGTAAAATTGAGAGCGGGTCTGCTCTTTCCTAAACTCGATCTCTGCGTGCCTCTAGGAGGCTTAACATTGTAATTAGGGGCGAGTGCTCCTTGGCATGATGGGGTTTTCTGCCCCTTTGTTCAATTTTGGACCTTGGTAAAGTTGGGCTAATAGCTCAAGGATTGTCATTGTGGGGCTCGAAGCCCAGATCATGTAATTATCCCCTAACACTTGTAATTTATTTGTACCTGATTTTGGCTTGTTGTTGACTTGTTAAGTTTTCAAATTCTATGTCACCACTGTTAAGTTTTGAAAATATAACCTTTGTTGAAATTTTAATTCATTTTTTGAACTTGTAGTTAGACCCATTCCAGTCCGCACCTTCTTTCACCTCTGCTGATCCACCAAATTTCCGTAATAATAATAATAATAATAATAATAATAATAATAATAATAATAATAATAATAATAATAATAATGTTGATGATGATAATGGCATCTGTGAGGAGGGGTCCTTCCTATAATGAACTCTAATGATGAAGACGGCACACACACCCAGCCCCCGAGTCATTCAAATTAACCAATGAAGGTTAAAATCTCCGACCCAGCCAGCAATCACTGGAGTCGCTGGACCAAAGGCCAGCATGCTAACCATTAAGCCAGACACTTAATGTAATGTTTAATATTTTATAACTAAGACTTCTTTATTCCTTATTATTAGCCTTGGAAATACAGTAATAACAACAATAATAAAATGCATTAAGTCACATTTACGGTGACCCACCGACAGTCTGTCCGCAATCCCCTGAGGGGTCATAACCCGCTGCTTGTGAACCACTGAACTATAATATGTGTCTTTTCTGCAAGGGCTGATTTTTGAGGCTGTTAAAGTTTGATCTCCTTCTCTTCACATTGTGTCCATTGTAGTTTATAATGGCATAATTTTTCAATTTAAAAAGTCCATGCCTACCTTGCAGCACTTGCTAATGAGAACAGATATGTTGCACAATGAACCACACTGAGAGAACAATCAAGATGAATGGTACTTCCTACTGATTGAGTTGGCTGTGTTGTTTTAAGCCGTAGCTGTCTGGGTTTGAACCCTACTGTCAGCAGACCTGAGGATCGTATTCCGTGGTTTTCCATTTTCTCACCAGGGAAGTGCTGCAGCTATGTCTTAACCCCTCATTGCAGTGGATTTAAATGCCCGGTCGTCTCTGTGCTGCTGGAGGAGTTCTGAGCGTGGTATTTAAACTTTCTCAGATTCGTGCAAGGCTTTATTCAAAACAGCACAACTTTGGTACTATTTTACGGATTTCGATACAGTTTTCACATACATGTTTAGAAAACTCCATTCTTTTGGAAAATATCATGCTATCTTACCTTAATAGTTGAGTTTTGGTGTGGAACGTCTTGATGCCTTCCTCAACGCAGAGACCCGCTTTGCAGTCTGGACATCAAAACACTGTCTCTGAATTTTCTGTTCGTAGCACACGGCACATTGTTTGATTTGCCTACTCTTTCCCTCAGTTGGTGGGATTCTCTCAGGGAAATGCCTTTCAGTGAGACGGGGCACGTTTTTGTCCAAAGAATGACGTCAAGGCACTTCTCTTTCAAATGAACCTGAGTGTTCCACAAGCAGTGCCTAGACGACATCCACCCTAAATTTCAAATGATCTATTCTAATTTCGGGTTCTCCAGCAAATGATTATTGTATTTAGAATTGCAACATTTATTAACCTCTTGAATAACTTGATGTACCACTTTGTCATCTTTTTCCTCTCTAAAAGAAAGCCATGAAGTAGTTGATCTTTCAGATTGACTCCACCCGTGTGATCATTATAGTTGGCAACCAAAACAGGCATTTCTTTTTTCCTGACCAGTGGGCGAGTTGGCCGTGCAGTAAGGAGCGTGTGACTGTGAGCTTGCATCCGGGAGATAGTGGGTTCGAATCCCACTGTCGGCAGCCCTGAAGATGGTTTTCCGTGGTTTCCCATTTTCACACGAGGCAAATGCTGGGGCTGTACCTTAATTAAGGCAATGGCTGCTTCCTTCCAACTCCTAGGCCATTCCTATCCCATCATCGCCATAAGTCCTATCTGTGTCGGAGCGACGTAAAGCCACTAGCAAATTTTCCTGACCACGCTTTGTTTTCTTTGTGACGGTTTCTGCCCCATGGAATGTAGAAATCATTGTGACGTCTTTCTTATCACGCCACTTTAGGACAGAAATCTGGTCGGAATGCAGAGCTATAATTTCCTCCTTCTTTAGTTTTGTGTTCATTACATCTTTCGAAACGTCCTGTTGAGGCGCAAAGTTCCCACACAGTCAGTTTTCAATGATTTTAACTTATGAGCCAAAGCAGGTGATTTATACAAATTATCCATCCACAATGTGTATCCTTGGTTGAGAAGTGGCTCCACATGTGATAAAACAATAGCTTAAGTTTTTGTTGTGTCTGTTGATGTGTGTATTGTTTCAGGTATGGTATCTTTGCCTGTGTATGTTATAAATGACCAATGATAGCCTGAATTGGACTCGCGTAATTCGCTTTACAAAGGAAATTTAACCCTCCCGTGGTACGCCTCAGTTAACACTCCTTCCTACGGTACACCAGGGTCTGAGAGACCCTGCATTAAAAATCTTTAAAAAGAGAATTGTTTACCTATTTTTCTCTTTTTATTAAATTAAGCTAAATGATTACAATATACTGAACTAATTTTAACAGTTTGTGGCAAGATTATTAAGTAATACTTTTGAACACAACCAATTAACTAAGCAAGTACTGTTTCATTGGTGATAACTAATAAAATTTAATTTGTCTCACAGTAAGTACAAATTAAATGCAAACTTCATTAAGAAAGGTCAATGCAAGTCAATACAAATGTAACTGGAAGGATGCCGAAGCGAAATTTCTTAAAATACTATCACACCAAGGACACAAAAAGGGCAGTCTCTGACATCATCACAGACTAAGCGAAAAATATGTTCTGTCATCACAATGTTCGAATTTTCCCTCAATTTCTGAGGTTTCCAATAACCATTCAGAAATTGTACTTATTGACGCCATGTCCGGCCTCGCGTCTGCCTATCACCCGGCGGCCCCGGGTTCAATTCCCGGCCGGGTCAGGGTCTTTTACATCCATACTTACAGAGAAGTTTAAAATTTTCATTAGCTTGTGACAGAAGGGGGAAATTATACTGTATTAATCCCTGGCCTGGGGACTGAGTGTTTGCGACATCCTTAATCTTCCTTTCCTCACTCACAACATTCCACACTACCGCCATTCCAGTTACACGCAGGTTCATACAATATGGTGTCAGTAGGGGCAAAAGATCCACATGGGTCAACGCCCCGAACAAATAGCATATTTAGTCTAAAAAATAAAAAATAAAATCTATTGATGCCATTTTACACATCACACTCGTATTTAATTTGACATAGGTAGCAAAAGGTAGTTTAAGTGATAGGAACTAAAATGTCACGCCTACAGTACACCCGGGTCTCCAAGACCCTGTCAGCAAGTTTTAACAATGCTACGCAAAAGTATTTTTCTTTACAATAATGACACGTACTCTCCCTTCAACAGTCACACTCGTATGTCATAAGCCTCCCATCACTTGCATGCGCTGAGCAAACAAAAGATGCACAGGGTCTCGTAGACCCTGGTGTACCAAAGGAAGGTTAATATGTCCTCCTATTCAATACATACATATTTCCATCATTAGATGGAGTAATAATAGTCAAACATGTTTCAACTTGTTTGAGCCTTTTTCAGTGAATAAAGGTTAAAGGTTTTTTTTTTACATAATTGATGCTAAAAAAATGTGTTAAAACAATATGAAGTAAAGAATGAAGAACAAACGAGACATGACGGAATTGAAAAAGTTCAATATATTGTACCGGTTACGTACGAACTGTACATGCCGTATTTTTTGACTATTAATTTTACTTCATCATCACGCAAGACATTCAGAGCGAACTTGGTTTGTTTACGTTCGGAGGAGCGAACGGGCGAGCCAGCGATAGCTGTGTGTGTGACGTAGCTGCAGGGATAAGCTAGACTACTCGCCTGGCGCCACGTGTAGCCTGCATGGCCTGGTATGTTCTGGATATGAACGTCATGCCTTTGTGAACATTCCATTGAAAAAAATTCAAAACTTCTCTAATAGTAATCGCAGCGACTTGAGCTATACGTCATTTTGAAGCGGATAACATAAACGTCTCAAATTGCGAATCTCAAGGAAATCCGTTCAGGGATTCGCGAGATAATCTGCCTCAAGAGATCACGTTATCTGATGACATAGGAGCCCCAAACTGAATATAAGGAGAGCTTACTTTACCCAGATCAGACAGTCATAGCTGAGTGTTCAGCCTGACTCTCCACGCTGCAGTGTTCGTCGAAGTGCTGACAGAGTCTGTCTTTGAATATTTAAAGTCGTCATGTGGGACTTAAACTCTGACAGTCGCGTTGAACTTATAAATTGTGCGCGTGTGAACTCTAAATGTATAACAAAGTCTTTATAATGGACATTGAGTCCATCAGTTAAGTTGAACTTACAATTTTTGCGTGTGTTGGAACTCTGTTTGTGACAAGTCGTGTATTGGACTTAGTGACAGCAGTAAAGTACAACTTATATTCTGTGCGCATGTACAGTAGAAACTTCTCGATATAACTTACTTTCATTCTTGTGGAACTGAGTTCATTACCACATTGCCTGTGTGAAACTTAATCTCCGAACCAATATTAATTTAAATGTGACACTATTGCAATATTCTAGGAACTGTGATATTCCTCTTTAAATCTCGGTCAGCAGAGCTTAATCTCTAAACACATATCATTAATTTCAGTGTGACACTATTACGTTATACTATTAACCGTGACATTTTGTTAAATCTCAGTCAGCATAATTTCATTGGGATTCAGAGTGTTTATGAAAGTGTTCAAACTTCCACAAGAGTGTTAATGCAAGTGATTACCATAATCGTGTGCTACGACACCAAGGTTTCACTCCGAACTCAAACTGTGTTCTTTATCCAATTCAAACAAAATTGTGTATTATTTCTTCTGAACAGTGTGTAAATTATTTGTGTGTGACTGACAACAGTGTCTTTGATAAACTCTAGAGCAGTCATACATTTCTTTCAACGTCAAGTGCTACTTTATTTAGTGGAAAAATCACCACGAACTGTGCCAAGTGCGTGAACAATTTTCAGTTTCATTATTTCTATTCATGAACTGTGCTTTATTTTCTTCCAGTCTCGATGCTACTTGCATCTACATCTTTAGTGAACTTATAAATTCTATCTACAAGATTAAGAGTGAATTCGACGGCATATCCCTACCATATTAAATGAACCAGTGCTGTTAAACCAAAGTGTCGGGGGACTGTGTAATTCTGGACACTCGTATAAGTTATGTGATGAGTGATTACCCCGCAACATCGTCGGAGAACGTCAGAGAACGTCGGATGTTCGAGACTCAAACCCGTATCAAACCAACCTGGGTGTTCCGGCCTTATCTCAATGTAATATTGGCAACTTCCAGAACGTGTTCCAGCCCTGTTCAGCCTGGTGAACTGAGAGCACGGGTCATCAAAAGGCGATGTTGAAGGCAGCTACTATCAACAGTAAGGTGATGTGCACTTTGAAATGCATTTCTTGAATAAAAACTTTTCTTCAGTCTATTTAAAAAATTTTTGTAGATAGGACCCTGCCTCCTGTACGAAGCCCTAGCTACAAACAACCCAGAATTGCCCTGAGACCTACTTCTTGCTAACTTTAAAATTAATCCATAAAAACGGGCTATTTTACTGGTACAATATACACGTATCCATCATTAGATGGAGTAATAATCAACTTGTTTGAGACATGCTCAATGAAAAGAGGGGTAAAGTTTTTTTTACATAATTGATGCTAAAAATGTGTTAAAAGCTAATGAAGAAAAGAATGAAAACAAATGAGACATGACGGAAACCAACTATAAGTGATTATGGCAAGGTTGTGGACATCATAGAGTAAAACTTGAAAAAAAAAAAAAACAGGACAAAATCACTGTGTTAAAAATTCAAAATGACAGTCTGTCTCCATTGAGTCACCATCACAAATAGTTAAGAGGGGAGCGAAAAATTTGAGAAACTAAGTTTGGGAGGAAACATGTGCCAGGTAAAATGTATGTGACACATAGTGGAAACCACCAATGAAGTGCAAATTTGTTGAATAGTTGCACTCTCAAAAGGTCTGACCACCTCAAATTTAGTGGTCCCGTTCTCAATGATCATGTCCAATGTTGGCTTAGCTGTATTTGCCTTATTTTTAAATAATCAGAAGGGCAGCGAAAAATTGAGAAGTTATGTTAGAGAAGATAACAGATGCCAGGTAAAATGTATACAACACATAGTTGAAACCGTCAATGAAGTTGAAATCTGTAACAGAAAAAAATGAGGTTGTATTAGAAACTTAGGCTAATAAGTAAAAAATAATTATGAAGAAAACTTTTAAACTTACTTTTTAAGTAGTTGTCCTCTTGAAACTGCCTGACCTTCTCAAATTTTACGTTTCTGTTCTTACTGATCGTGTCTATTGTTGGCTCAGCTGTGTTTTCGAGGATGGGAGGAGTGAGGGGAAGGGTGAGTGGGTGCAGGGCTGGAGGGGAGGGGGGAGTGGTGGTGAGTTGGAGAGATGGAGCTGGGGTTCGTTTTTATTATAGAAGTTTTGACAGATGACAGAATTAATGTTTCAAGTAGAATGTTCCTTTTTCATTAATTTCATTTAAATTATGAGAGGGGTTCATAAACTGATCTATATAGATGTGGATGCTCTCGAGAACGTTGAGCAAGGTGCCTCTTTGCTCATAATGCAAGATTTTAAGATCTTTTATCTATTGATGTGAATACGTGACTGGATTCTGTATGATGCTCACTCATAGTTGAAAAATGATTATATTTGAGAGTGTTGCAATGTTCGGCGTATCTTATGACAAAATTACTGCCTGTTTGACCGACATAGCTGGAATAACAGGATTGGCGTTCTGATTTGTAAGCTCCGGAGTTCAAGTATCTATTATTATTGTTATTGTTGACAGTGTGCGGATTGAAAATAAGTTTGAAGTTGGTGTGGGAGGTTCTAAATGCTATTTTAATGTTGTGTCTTTTAAAGATATTAGACATTTGGTAAATGCTACTACTATTGAATGTGAAAGTGGGAAACTTCCCTTTACAAGTGGAATATTTATCTAGGGTAGTCTTGGGTCTGCTCATATCTATTGATGATTCTGTTGAGGAAGGTTTTTCTGAAACCATTGTATTCTGCAATGTTGTAAATAGTGTTAATTTCTTAGTTATAATTCATGCGAGATAAAAGAACAGTTAATGCTCTGAGTACCAAGCTATTGTAAGCTGCTTTTTTATGTATGTCTGGCTGCAGAGAAGTTTGTTGGATGGTATTGATGGCGTGGGAGGGATTTACGTATATATTAAAGGATAAAATGTTGTTGCAGTTGTGCATATTGGTTAAGTCCAGGTAATTAAGGGCATTATTGTTTTCTGACTCTATGGTGAATTTTATATGTGGATCATAGGAGTTGAGTAGTTCAAGTACTGTATTGCTGTTAGTAATACGGGAATCTAAAATAACAAACGTGTCATCTACATAGCGTGTCCAGTGTTGAATGCCATTAATTTTACCAATGATCTAAAGTTAAAAACTTCATGGTTGATCCGTATTGAACTGAGAACCACATGAGTAATTTTAATGTAAAGAAATCCACTTTTTCAATACATACAAAGCTATTGCACTTAAGTTATACTACAACATTTTTATTATTATTATTATTATTATTATTATTATTATTATTATTATTATTATTATTATTATTATTATTATTATTATGAATGTACCGGTAACATGACTTTACATTAAAATTACTCGTGTGCTTACCAATGATGTGAGAATGTTCTAAATGATCGATGTAAATATCCGCAAGGATCCCTGAAGCTGGTGACCCCATGGGAAGAGCCATCTGTTGGTAAATGACATCATTGAAAGTGAAGAAATTGTTATTCGTTGTAAATTTCAGAATCTGAATAAATTCATCTATTTCGCCTGTACTTAATTTGCTGAATTTGGAAATATTGTTCTTAATTGTACTGTGTTGTTAACGGGCACATTAGCATATATGTTAGTAATATAAAATGAATGAAGAGCGTGGTGTTCGGATAAATTAAAATATTTAATTTTATTGCAAAATTCTATGGAATTTTTAACTGACGTATTGGTTTGAAAATGATAGTGTGATTTAAGGAATTTGTGAATGAACTGAGATACTTCATAAGTTGGACTATTTCTGAAATTGATAATGGGTCTTATGGGGATGTCAGATTTATGTATCTTGGGTAGAGCTTTTGCTGTGGGAAGCTTTGGATTCATGATAATCATTTTGAATTTTTCAAGGTCATTAAACAAAAACGAAACATTCTTAATAATGGCTTCCAGGTCTGTTTGTATTTTATTAGTTGGATGTTTTTAGAGGTTATGAAGTTGTTTTCTGTAAAAATAAAAGTTTGTGCTGTATTGATGTCACTCTTATCTATGATTACGGTAGCGTTCCCTTTGCAAGAGACAATTTTCATGGTTGGTCCGTATTGAAGCTGACTACAAGCAGATTATCACAAAATAATTTATTCTACTGTACCACATATTCAATACATGCCACTTGCTACGTGGGTGAAATTGACATAATACTATGTACACTTCTTACGAACATGTTTCTCCCCTTGTTAAGGGCATCATCAGCCTGTAGGTAACCATAAGGTCAACAGTTAGAATCATTAACCAATCATACAAGGATTTTTTTTTTTTTTCATGTTCACAAGGAATACACTGAAAATAATTTGTTACACTTTAAAACATCTTAAGATAACATGCTACAGTTATAATATAGAAAAATGTCTATTACAAACTAAGAGTATTGAGAATAAATAGTGTCTGAACTCATGGGAAATAAATTTAAAAGAATGTAAATGAAAACTATGAGAAACATTTTTTTAATGAAGACCATGACTTTGCAGGTCTTGGGCTAGTAACAGTCATGATAAAGATTGTAATCCTCTTTGGGTATAATAATCCCAAGAATTCTGTATCTGTATAATTGTAGCATGTTATCTTAAGATGTTTTAAAGTGTAACATATTATTTTCAGTGTATTCCTTGTATGATTGGTTAGTAATAGGCATTTTTCTACGTTATAATTGTAGCATGTTAACTTAAGAAGTTTTTAAAGTGTAACATATTTTCAGTGTATTCCTTGTATAATTGGTTAATGATTCTGACTTTTGACCTTAAGGTTTCCTACAGGCTGATGATGACCTTAACAAGGGGCAAAACATGTTCCTAAGAAGTGTACATAGTATTATGTAAATTTCACCCATGTAGCACATGGCATGCATTGAATAGGTGGTACAGTAGAATAAATTATTTTGTGATAATTTGCTTATAGCATTCCCTTTGTTGGCTTTTGTTATTATTAAGTCATTTTTTTTTACTTTCTTCTTTAATTTGTGTACTTTAGCTATGTGTTCAGTGTTGGGTTTAATGGTTTGTTGTTGATTAAGGATAAGAGTTTACGTTTGACTTCATATTGGACCTCTTCTTATATGTTTATGGGTAGCTTATTAATGGCTAATTCCAATTCAGCTATGGTGGAAATTAAATTATCATGGTTAGAAGGATTACCCCAATTATGTTTAGGTCCCTTGCTTAGCACTTCGAGATCATCGGCATCGAGATTGATTTTACTTATGTTCACTATGGGTTGGTGAAAATAATTTGGTTGTACGCTCTTTGGGGTATTATGTTTGCTAAGTATTGTTTTTGAAGGAGCATTCAATTTTTTGTCAAATGTGTTTTGCTTCTTTAACAAAGTATGATTAAGTTTGTTAGTGATGTGTAATTGAAAGGATGTCCATTCGAGGGAGCAAAGAAGACTGGAAACTTTTAAATGAGTTTCATATACAGTAGTTTGTGGTTCAGAAGAGATTTCTTTTCATGGAGAAATTTGATTTAGTCTTTAGTCCAAATTTTATCAGTTTTAAGTTGAGTTGCACAAGTTTTTGCTGTGTTCCTATGAGTTTTCTTACTGAATTTTAGAAATTTGGGGTTTAAGTCATTGATCAAGCATTTTTTTCAAAACACGTAAGTCTTTCCCTAATTTGGCAACCGTTATTTTGAGATTGCAATAAAGGTTGGCTTTCTTGCCTGCCTGGATCACATTTCCATTACAACATATTACAATCATTCCATATTGATGGTTTTTACTTTATAAAAGAAATTTAATATGTCCTGCTCAGTATATCAGGCGAGTTGGCCATGCGGTTAGGAGCGTGCAGCTGTGAACTTGCATCCAGGAGATAGTGGGTTCAAACCCCATTGTCGGCAGCCCTGAAGATGGTTTTCCATGATTTCCCATTTTCACACCAGGCAAATGCTGGGGCTGTACCTTAATTAAGGCCACACCGGGCGAGTTGGCCATGCGGTTAGGGGTGCACAGCTGTGAGCTTGCATCTGGGAGATAGTGGGTTCGAATCCCACTGTCGGCAGCCCTGAAGATGGTTTTCTGTGGTTACCCATTTTCATACCAGGCAAATGCTGGGGCTGTACCTTAATTCAGGTCACGGCTGCTTCCTTCGAACTCCTAGGCCTTTCCTATCCCATCATTGCCATAAGACCTATCTTTGTCGGTACGGCGTAAAGCAACTAGCAAAAAATGAAAAGACCACAAAGGGCTCTAGCAGAAGCCTGCTTGCTAAAGCTTTGGAAAAGTATTGTATTACATTACAGTACTTAAGTAGGCCGAATAGTCATGAGCCGGATAGCGAAGAGTCTACTGTACTACTGTTTTACACAAATACTAGCATAGTATCTGCTGAAAAATTAGTGGCTTTATTTGCGCCTGTGTAATGCATATCTTTGGCATTTGTTACATAATGATAGAAAAGAAGATATCTTTTGCGGCTCCTAATAACAAGAAGGCAGCTTTTATTTGAAGAAATTTTACATCAGATTATCAATTATACTTCGGAAACTTATCGTTCCTTGTTTCCTCAAAAGCAAGTTAATATCCATCACCAACTTCACCAGAGCCCTGTTGGCCGCCATCTTTTCCAGGATTTCTGTAGGGCCTTCACAGCTACCGTAGCGGTCTCTGGGCACATGTAGTCTCTGCTGTACTTCACCTCCACGGGCTATTCCCTACTTTATGACTTTGCTCATCTCCCTCGTATGAACACATGAAGAGAATGACAGAAGAAAGGATACCCAGGAAGATGCACTAAATGGATATAACAGGAAAATGACCAAAAGGAAGACCAAGAGTCAGGTGGATAAGAGGAGTAGAAAAGTGTGTGCAGAGAAGAGGAGAGGACTAGGGAAGAGTGAACAGGGAGAAGTGGTGGGAAGATAAGAGGAGATGGAGAGGCTTATGTTCCAAGGAGATCCAGCCAACAGCTGGAAACTGCAGATGATGATGATGATGATGATGATGATGATGATGATGATGATGATGATGATGATGACGACTTTGGAAACTGCACTTTAATAAAATATTTCCACATTAACAATATGGTTCCTCATAGTCCTGAATGAAAATTCTAAAAACAACTTGAACTTCATTCTTACAGGTTATGGGCTACCTGCATGCAAACTTGCAGCTTCCTAGACCTTCTTGTCATCAATAATTTTATCTTCATTATTTATTCTGCCCTCCAAGTGAATTCTTAATTCCAAACTGCCCAGGCAGATTTCCTTAAAAGGGAGTCGATGAAGATGATGTATGAACACTTTATGATATTGGAAAGAACTCCTGCATGCGTAGTGGAGGACATAAATCAACTTCCATGAACAAACTGTACAACCTCAGTACCACATGATATTTATATACCAGAGGTGCAAACATAATAAAAGAGGTGTAAAAATTATTCAAGGAAGGTCAATAAGACCATTCACAAGTTTGATTACAATCATGTTAAAAAAATTCAATTTTGGATGGTTTCCATTTAAAACCTGAGCTTTTCATTTTAAGAAAACACTACGTGATTTTTGGTCTTCAATAAGTAAAATAGGAGAGAGAGGAGGGGGAGAGAGTATGTGTTTTTTTAAGGAGCATTTTTTAAAAATCTACTTAACACTGTATAGTTATCACCAACAATAAGAAAGGGCTAGGACTGGGCAGGTAGCAACAGTGACTTAATTAAGGTACCAAAACCAAACACCATGGCTAAACAGCCCCGAAGGGCCTTGGCTTACCAAGCGACCACTGCTCAGTCCAAATATCTGCAGATTATGAGGTGTCATGTGGTCAGCACAACAAATCTTCTCGGCCGTTATTCTTGGCTTTCTAGACCAGGGCCACTAGCTTCGAACCCACTATCTCCCGGATGCAAGCTCACAGCCGCGTGCCCCTGACTGCACGGCCAACTTGCCTGGTTTGTGGTCTTTCAAAACTTTTTATGCATATGTGGAGTCACAGTTATAAGGTATGGTACAGTGTTGTGAACATGTATGTAACACGTATAAATTATTGGAAAAAACTCCTGAACAAGCGAGACATAGAAACCTCTTTCAGCGCTCACAATCAGCAATGAACATACGTAGAGAGCAACTCTGTTGGCAACTCTGTATTCTTTGTTTCATCAGTTGTTTATCAGATGTCCAAAGTGCGTACATTGATAAATTGTTGTTTTGTGTGTTCCATTATGTTTTAATTAAAGATTGCAAAATGGGTGATACACGAAAAAAAAATTGTAGTGACCACATTTGAGAAACTACCTGCTATAATGTGATTAGATTCTGGGGTAACAGCCAAGTTAGGGGTAGGAAATAGTACAGTTGGAGACTGGAAGAAAAATTGAGCAGAAATTGAAAAGGGGTGTGCTGCCCAACTTAGTGGAAGTGGAATGAAAGTAAGAAAAACAATGTTGAAAGGTAAGCATAATGAAGTTGAGGAAGCATTATTTTTGTGGCGTAAACACTTAAGAGGAAATGGCTTGGCCATTACAGGTCAATATTGCAGGAAAAAGCATTTCAATGTCAGTGACAAATGGGAGAAGATTCAGACTTTACTGCCAGTGATGGTTGGATTGGTGGAAAAAAAAACTATTTGGTATTCGCCAGATTACCATTAGTGGAAATGCTTTATTCACTGACAATGAGGCTGTGCTATAAATTATAGGCTATCTTTCAAAGTTAATTGACAAGGAGAGAACTTCTGTGGAACAGTTGAACAACTGTGATGAGAGTGGTTTAAATTACAAGATGTTCCCTATGAAAATGCCAAAAGTAAGGAACAAGTCACCATCTTGGCTTGCAGCAATGTAACCGGCACCACAAGCTTAGGCTTACATTAACAGGAAAATCATGGAAACCTGGAGCTTTCAAAAACCTGAAAAATCAGGAATCACTGCCCCTGTATTACACACATTAAAAGAAAGCATAGATGAATTCAAAAACGTTTTAAAACCTGGTTCCAAACTGAATTCATACCAGCTGTAGAGAAATATTTTGAAGACAACAATTTGCCGAGAAAAGTTGTGCTGCTTCTTGATAATGTGCCTTTTCATCCTGCCGGTGATGAATTCACAGATTGTGATATCAAAGCATTATTTTTATCACTAAATGTGACTGCTCTTTGTCAGCCAGTGGACCAGGGCATCTTGAAATACTAAGGAAAAAGTATCGCCGGTGTCTTCTCAGTTCGCTGACATCGCCAGTTGATGATTATGAAGACTGTGTAACCATTCTGAAGAGGATTGCCTTGTTAGATGTCATAAGATGGTTGGCCAAAGCGTGGGAAGATTTTCTGGACGTATCACTTGTGAGGTCATGGAAAAATCTTTCGGACCATGAAGGTGGAGATTTTAACTTTGAATCTATGTGCAAAACCGAGGTTAGAGATCGAAACAATGTTCTTTCATTGTTCAAAAATGTACTGGGCTGTGAGGATGTTGATTCAGAGGACGTCACATAGTGGATGGCAAATGATCAAGTTGATGAATTATTTAACAACGATATTGTGGAACTGGTGACGCAGGGGGAAGTAACAGAAGTGGAGGAGGCAAGCCTAGATGACAGGGAAAAATTCATCCCACGTTTGGAAGGGTTCAAGACGATTGACGCAGCACTGCAGTACGTTAGTGAGCAGGAGGAAGCAACGCCAGCTGATATCACCTGCTTGCGTAAGTTGAGAATATTGCATCATTAAAGAGGGATAAAGTGGGATAGCACCACGAACCTACTACGCTGGCGGAGCAGGGGGAGAGGTGATACTCCCACGTGGCGCGTCCCAGGTGGTGGATAGGGGGGTCCTAACCGGCTTGCCGGCGGACTTGAGGGAAATGAAATACCTCTCGCGGACCAAACACACACCCCCTGTGGGTGGGGGAGGCAGACGAATAATACACCCACGGTATCCCCTGCCTGTCGTGAGAGGCGACTAAAAGGGGCGACCAAGGGTTGATTGTATTAGAACCATGAAACTACTTGTGATTCGTACCACCACGCGGAGAACACCAAGGGTCGCTTTTACTTGTGCGTAGTACCACTATATTAGGTACGAAATTGGTTTGTGATTAGTAGCACACAGGAGCACCGTGCGGTCGGCTTTTGCAGTACCTGTGATTAGTACCACCATATGAGCAGGACCATGGGATGATAGCTACCGTGGTTCTGCCTTGCCTGTGATTAGTACCCACTATATGAGGAACACCACGGGATAGGGAGAGGTCCCTGTGGTTAGTACTCTTATGTGATGAACACCATAGGTTTGCGTTGCCTGTAAATGGCGCCGCAAAGTGAGAAAAACATAGGTCTGTATTATATGTCGAATTTCATAAGCTCAGAGTAGTACAATAATGTGTGGAATACCGCAAGTCTCTGCTACTTTTGATTATTACCGCAACAGAACAAATACCATGGTTCTGCTTTGCTAGCGATCAGTACCGTTATGAGGGGCCGATAACTTCGATTTAGGACCCCCTTTTGACTGCACGCATAATCGATTGTGTTATGCTATAGCAGTACTCCCTTGGTCAGTAATACTCTTTTGTCACGTCAGTTTATGTGAATGTGAGACATTGCGGGTCGCATCCACTGATTGTTTTAAATTCATGTCCATCCATTCATTCGTTCTCACGCTTTTGAATTCTGGTCAGTGGAGAATTTTAGACTTTTAATATGTCATTCCATTTCGTCTTATTTCGTACCATTAGGGGCCGATGACCTCGATGTTAGGCCCCTTTAAACAAGAATCATCATCATCATCATCATCAAAGCGGGATAGCAGTCATCTATCTAAGACTATTTTTAAACCGTCAAACCTGTAAGTTTCGGCTTTTATGTTAGGTCTGCCTTTTCACATGTGTGTGACGAATATGATTAAATTATTTTTTGTAAAAATTAGGCCTATGTTTTCCGTTAATGTTTATTTTAAAAGTTTCATTTACCGGGCGAGTTGGCCGTGTGCGTAGAGGCGCGCGGCTGTGAGCTTGCATCCGGGAGATAGTAGGTTCGAATCCCACTATCGGCAGCCCTGAAAATGGTTTTCCATGGTTTCCCATTTTCACACCAGGCAAATGCTGGGGCTGTACCTTAATTAAGGCCACGGC
Source organism: Anabrus simplex (assembly GCF_040414725.1). Classification (NCBI taxonomy): domain Eukaryota; kingdom Metazoa; phylum Arthropoda; class Insecta; order Orthoptera; family Tettigoniidae; genus Anabrus; species Anabrus simplex. The sequence continues at coordinate 807,633,952 of NC_090266.1, forward strand.
CGCTTCCTTCCAACTCCTAGGTCTTTCCTATCCCATCGTCGCCATAAGACCTATCTGTGTCGGTGCGACGTAAAATCCCTAGCAAAAAAAAAAAAGTTTCATTCATATGTAATTTACAATGCAGATGGTTTCATGTTTCCTGTAATAATTTTTGAAATATACAGTACAATACGTGCATACGTAACAAACACTTATAACTAGCATGTACTACGTAAGAAGTGAGAAAATATTAATAAAATTGGGTTTTAATATAAAAAAGAGTGTTTTTAAAGGTACGGCTGGGGTCGGAAGAGAGTATTTATGGAACTCTGGCCTATCCAGTTTTTTTGTTATCCGGCTTGACCTTCCACCACATTAAACCAGATAGCCAAGAGTCTATGGTAGTTATAATAATGTTATTGGCTTTACATCCCACCAACCACTTTTATGATTTTTGGATACGCCGAGGTTATGAACTTCATTATTGGTTCCGTATTGAATTAAGATTACATATAAAATAAATACAAGGTTTAATCCACCTACTCAATACTTTACATAAATTGCAATGTTTACAAAAACATTACAACAAGTTACGAGGTACTAGTTTCGACCCTGTATGGGTCATCATCAGCCTAGCCAAGATACATATATATATGCCAAAGTCTTAAAACAGAATTACATGGTGGAATGAAATATAAAAGAATGAATTGAGTATGTGATGGAATGATGCACATAAAATGGTGAGTCTATGAACTGTATAGATGTAACAATGTTATGTTTATCAGTGACAAATAAAATCTTTGGAATTATGTCATGTTTAATTAAACTATATGAATATTTATCATACAATTATCGTAAAGTTGAATAAAATGAGCTCTGTTGACTAATATTCTAAAACTGCACATTTAAAATCGTAATATGCCGGTTTTAAAGTGAAATCCAAATGCTTCTGTTGAGTTCTAGAAGATGTAAAGTTCAACATTGGCGCAGAGGGAATCTTTCTTGCATGATGTCCAATAAATCCACAACAGAAGTTAAATGTTGATAGAACTGTTCGACATTCTTGTAATATAATAAAATCCTGCTATGCTGTAAAGAATACTCCCAATTCAAGTAGGAACCAATAGAACCTTATGCGCAATGTAAAACAACCTTACCGGTGAAGTGCAACTGACAGAGTACTCTATGCAGTAATGCCTAAAGTAAGTATTTATTTATTGCATTCATATTAATCTAGAAGTTTTACTGAATATCAGAATACAATCAATGAAGTATGTAAATTGTGTAGCAAACGTAAATTGTGAACTTACAACATCATACGTAATACCATGAGGTTTTGAATGTTGATACGCACATATGTGCGGGCTAGGTTTCCTTACGGGCAATGCATGCAGGAATGCTGGTGCTGTCACAAAAAGGACTGTGAAAGCAAAACTCGTACTCTACATAAGAAATGTAATGTATAAGATTTTAATTGTTTAAAATCGTTCCACACTGTAAAATAGAACATTTGATCATGTACATGTGCGTATTCACATGTACTGAGTTGAATTTTTTATTTTTTTATTTTTTGCAAGTAGTGAATGAAGTCCTGACACGCACAATTGTGTGGGTTCTGTTTTTCAGCCGATAGTTCTTTTGTAAAATAAACTGTGAAAACATGTATTTGAGAGCATTTTAGTAAGTTTTTGACGTTTTGACACCTCCAGATTTCTTTCAGGTCTGACGACAAGTTGCTGCTGCCAAAAGGGCAGTAAAAGCAAAACTCTTCCTCAGTGTAGAAAATGTAACGTTTACTTGTGTTTGAACGAAAATTTAATTGTTTTAAATTATTCCCCACTGTAAAACAGAACATTTGATCATGTACATATGTATATTCACATGCACTGAGGTAATGTTTCTTTTTTGTAAGCAGTGAATTAAGTCCTGACACGCACAATTGTGCGGGTGCTTTTTTTTTCAGATGTTAATTTTTATTTTGTAGAATAAACTAAAAATATATGTTTTTAAGAGCATTTTAGTCAGTTTTTGACGTACAAACAAAAATTCACACCGCCAGTTTTCTTTTAGGTCTGAAAGGGTTAAAATTGGTTGTCACTTTCTGCAGCTCTACGTACCTAGTCACTGTCAGTATGGACTGGTCGCTGTTACATATCCGTTTTGCCACCTTGGTTTATCGGCCCCAATGTAATTACAATTGCCGATCTGTATCGGTTCCCGGGCTTTGAAAAGGTTTGAGGGTTAAGTTAACTTTGTATTTTCTCATTGAAGCCGCTTGGAGTCGGCTAGTTACTGTGTAATTTACTATTTGTAAAGGCATTTGTAAAGTACCATGCTTTCTGGAAATTTCTGGGTTTCTTGAAATTTTCCTCTCCCCGGATTGGAAGTCTTATCATGCCTGGGCTATTCCTGTGTAAGATTAATAATTTGTATGTCACTAATGTAAATTACAGTAGGCTTTCGTGTTTCGATTTGTATGTTGGTATTTCTCCAGAACCATCTGGTACTGTCCCCATGATCTAAATGTGGGAGATCTCTCTTCGAGAACTAGTTAGAAGTTTGAGAAGCTTCATTTTATGAGGGCTGGTTCCCCATTGGATGTTATGTGTTCAGGGCTCAAAACCCTCTTCTTATATTGCTGTTAGAATTAACTTGGTGTGTATTTCTAGTCATAAAAGGGTAAATAACTGAAGCAAAGCAAATTAGCCCAAGTATTTGAAATAAATTGATGTGCAAGCTTTTAACCTGGTGCAATAATGTCCTGATCCTGGCCCGCACCTTCTTCCGACTTCTATCCACAAAAATTGTGGTACAAAAGTGGTAGCAGACCGTTTGTTAAATGGGTCTGGACAAAGCACCATTGTTTTCAGTTAACTTCAGGTTTTGGACTATAAAAGTTATTCCAGTCAGGTCTTTTCTAAATTCTGTTTTCCTAGTCTGTGTTATTCATAGCATGGCTACTCGTGACGTTTCGTATCCAGGGTCCTTATGGAAGGAGGAGCTATTGTATGAGTTGCTAATTCATAACCTGGAATCGAAGGGAACTGTTAAAAGCGATGAGGCTTTATTGCGATCTAATTTAGGTAAAGTTATTTCTGTGTCCCAGTATACCGAGAGCAAGGTTGGCAGTTCGGTGTCCCTGATTGAGGCAAATCTGTCCAATATTTTATCTGTCATGGACTTCTTGGAAAGCAATGTAGCTTCAATCCACCAGCTGAAAAGAGTCCAAGGTCAATTGACCCATTATTTGCAATGAACTGAAGATCTGCTTACCTTAGAATTGAAGGAAGAGCTTAGCAACCAAGTTGGGTCTTCAAAGGCTAAAACTTCTAAGCTGTTGGAGAATGTTGAATCGTGGTTGTCTAAGGTTGCCACTGAAACTAAGTCTGTGCCTCCATCTACTATTCAAGTAGAAGATGAGCTAAAGAAGTCCACTGGCAGTATTGAGTTAAATGGACAGCAACCCTTGCCTGAACTACAACAATTTATACCTTTAAACTCTCCTCCAGATACTCAGCTCCCTGTTCAACACCCTAGTTTGGCCTCTCATATTTTGAGTTTTTCTAATATGCCCCACCTGTTAAATTTGATGTTAACATTATTCAGTGAATTCAGCCAATGATGTAATCTCATTTCTCCATTTTCTTGTTGAGTTCCAAGATCACCCTTTAGTCTTTGGGTTGTCTCACGCTCAAATTTTACAATTTTTTTTATCCGTATACCATTGGAGTACTTTCTGGTAAAATAGTTAGTGAAATAGTGGGACAAAATTCCTTATAACATTTTCATGCTAATTTATTAATGCATTTCATTCCCGCTCACGCCCTCAATTCTTTGATTCAGAAATTTTATTTCAGGGTACAGCGCCTAGATTAAACTCTATCTGACTTTATTACCAATATGAAACTTTATGCCAGGGTTTTCGTTCTCCATTATACTGAAGAGCAGATGGTTTCAACTATTGTAGAGGGTATTCCTCCATCTTATCGCTCCTGCTTGTGTTGCGTGGCTCAGCCTCGGAATTTTGTTGAATTGGAGGCCATGGTTGTAACCGCTGAGGGAGTTCGCCATGCAAACTCTCTCTGCGCCGCGAGTGTGTCTTCCCACCTTAATGCCACTGATTCTCTTATGGTATTTCTCGGAAGCCCGCACCTCCAAGAATGTGTTATGCCTGTGGTTCGCCTGATCATCTGCATAACCGGTCCCCTTCTCGTTCTTATAGTGCACCCTTGCCTAGTGCTTGTTCTAGCACGAAGGCTTACCCTAGGGCTGTTAATAACGTGTGCTTTCGGTGTGGGATCTCGGGTCATTTGTGGGAGATCTCTCTCTGAGAACTAGTTAGAAGTTTGAGAAGCTTCATTTTATGAGGTCTGGTTTCCCCATTGGATGTTATGTGTTCAGGGCTCAAAACCCTCTTCCTATATTGCTGTTAGAATTAACTTGGTGTGTATTTCTAGTCATAAAAGGGTAAATAACTGAAGCAAAGCAAATTAACCCAAGTATTTGAAATAAATTGATGTGCAAACTTTTAACCTGGTGCAATTATGTCCTGATCCTGGCCCGCACCTTCTTCCAACTGCTATCCACAAAAATTCCGTTACAGTGCTGTAAGTTGTATTTGAAAATAAATATGTTTTGTACATAGATTTTTGATTATAACAACTTGTAAATTTGTGTATTGTGCAGGGTATTGAAAGGACAGCTCGTGGGAATTTTGCTGGAGGTGACACTGCCTGGGAAGAGGAACGTTTAGGCAGCTACACGAGGAGTGAAATTCGCCTTGTGGAAATCCAAGAAAAATTATGCCTGGATGTTGACCGTGGTGAAGCACAGGTACGAAATTTTAACAATGTTCTGGCTGGCAGATTTACTGATTAAAGAGCATTTTTATTTTTCTCAATCTCGTAAGGTATTTTCTTTTGAGATTTACAGTAGAAGAGGAACTATTCATTTTTAGCTACTCTGTATATTGCTTACATATTTATATGTTCTTGTCTTCCATATCAGCCAGGTAGTCATAATCATTTAGCAGCATCTATGAAATAATGTTATTCAATTGGAGTCATAAAAAATGAATATAGAATACAGAAGCCATTATTGACATTTTCATTTCTTCATTAAATTCCCTTTTTGTACAGGGTTTTTTCAATTAAAACCTGACCGCTCGCATGCGGCTGAGCCAAGGCTGGCTTCCCCCATACCCACGGCATTCCCTCTTTCTGAAAATCGATATCTCAAGCACTTTGACCCCAAATGGGAACAACAAATATCGCTGAGAATGTCTGTGTTTCATGTGCTTTCAATGAATTCCAAATGATTCAGGCCTGAGCGGGGATACCAGGTGAAAATAAACACAGTGTGGCAATACTGCACTCTCAAAACAGCCATTATGTTGCTGTTGGCACCTGTTGAATTTCCTATTCAAATAATAATCAGTATAATATCTATGGATTATTGTAGGTTTTCTGTAAATATTGATTGTTAAAACAATAATTGCTACCGAGTGAGGTGGCCATGCGGTTAGGAGCACACAGCTGTTAGCTTGCATTTAGGAGATATTGAGTTCGAACCCCACTTCGGCAGCCCTGAAGATTGTATTCCGTGGTTTACCATTTTCACCCCAGTCTGTACCTTAATTAAGGTGACGGCCACTTCTTTTCCACTCCTAGCCCTTTCCTATCCCATTGTCGCTATAAGACCTGTCTAGGTGGATGTGATGTAAAGCAACTTGTAACAGTAATTGCAGCGTTCGTAATGATGTTAACCAGAGCTTTGTCCGACTTAGCAGAACTGGGAAACCTATTGCAAATTGAAATGATGACTTTTTAGCAGTAGTGATAAACTTATAAGCTTCCAGTTTTGTTTGAGACATTTAGTGCTATGATACATTCAACTTTAATGACGTTCGGATGATGCTTGTTGATGTTACGTAGTTTTAAAGTTGAGATTTGCCATAGAATGCCAAAAATCACATTCTTTTCATTCTTACTACAACAGCTGCAGAAATAAACATGGCAAAAGAAGTTGTATAGCACTGTGAAACACATAAAGCATAGAGTTGTAATTTGGTGCAATTAGCATTGAGATTTGTGCACCCATTAATTTTTTATAGAAGTTTAAAATTGAGTACCCATACTTTTGAATCAGACATTAGTAACTCTTGATATCAAGAGTGTGCTCATTGTTGTTTTTTAGGTTGATTGTACATTGCTTTTAGAAATCAAGGTTAATATTTCTTTGAGAATAGATAATCTGCAGAACAGTTAATCGAGGGATGGAGAATAGAGATTCTACTGTATACCATTACCTGGATAGTAATGTTATTAGAAAGCTCAAAATGTCTCTGAAGTGCAGCGAGACCGAGCTCGATAGCTGCAGTCGCTTAATTGCGGCCAGTATCCAGTATTCGGGAGATCGTGGGTTCGAAGCCCACTGTCGGCAGCCCTGAAGATGGTTTTCCGTGGTTTCCCATTTTCACACCAGGCAAATGCTGGGGCTGTACCTTAATTAAGGCCACGGCCGCTTCCTTCCCACTCCTAGCCCTCCCCTGTCCCATCGTCGCCATAAGACCTATCTGTGTCGGTGTGACGTTAAGCAAATAACAAAAAAAACAAAACAAAAAAAAAGTGCAGCGAGAATGGAGGCAGTAATATGGTGCTGAACTGCAAACACTCCCTAATCATTGCTTACATTTGGGATAAGTTTGAACAGATTGGGTCAGCGATGGATATGCATAAAGGAAGATCTGGCTGGCCTCGCATAGCTACATGTGAAGTGTCCTCTTTCCAAGTGTTAGATGCATTCACATGCTCACCATGTAAATAAGCAGTACAGTGCATACATGAAACAGTAGTGAGTAGGGCAAGTATAAGACATACCGTATTTACTCGCGTATTAGACCCCTTTTTTTCCCCCACTTTTACAGCCAAAAATAGTAAAGGGGGTCCAATATGCGATAACCTCAAAATTTTGTGGAGCGAACACATGACTTCTAGGCTATAAAGAGCTATAAATTGTATGTGTAATCATTCTATCCTATTATTTAAAAAAACATAGAATGTATTTAAGTTATACTGGCTATTTTTGTCGGAAAGCAGTATTTCTAAACGTAAAAAGACAATAAATGGTGAACACGACTTTTAGGCCTACGGTACATATAAAAGTCCGTTTTAGTTACTCACATCACGTCATTCGTTACATCTCATTAATTCCTTTGGTGAGGTTGACGTGAGGAAGGGCATGTTGTTGTTTGAGTCATCAGTCCATAGACTGATTTGATGCAGCGCTCCATTCCACCCTATCCTGTGCTAACCTTTTCATTTCTACGTAACTATTGCATCCTACATCTGCTCTAATCTGTTTGTCATATTCATACCTTGGTATACCTCTACCGTTCGTACCACCTACACTTCCTTCAAAAACCAACTGAACAAGTCCTGGGTGTCTTAAGATGTGTCCTATTATTCTATCTCTTCTTCTCGTCAAATTTAGCCAAATCGATCTCCTCTCACCAATTCGATTCAGTATCTCTTCATTCGTGATTCGATCTATCCATCTCACCTTCAGCATTCTTCTGTAACACCACATTTCAAAAGCTTCTATTCTCTTTCTTTCTGAGCTAGTTATCGTCCATGTTTCACTTCCATACAATGCCACGCTCCACACGAAAGTCTTCAAAAACATCTTTCAAATTCCGATATGAATGTTTGAAGTGAGCAAATTTCTTTTCTTAAGAAAGCTCTTCCTTGCTTGTGCTAGTCTGCATTTTATGTCCTCCTTACTTCTGCCATCATTAGTTATTTTACTACCCAAGTAACAATATTCATCTACTTCCTTTAAGACTTCGTTTCCTAATCTAATATTTCCTACATCACCTGCCTTCGTTCGACTGCACTCCATTACTTTTGTTTTGGACTTATTTATTTTCATCTTGTACTCCTTACCCAAGACTTCATCCATACCATTCAGCAGCTTCTCGAGATCTTCTGCAGTCTCAGATAAAATAACAATATCATCGGCAAATCTCAAGGTTTTGATTTCCTCTCCTTGGACTGTGATTCCCTTTCCAAATTTCTCTTTGATTTCCTTTACTGCCTGTTCTATGTAAACATTGAAAAGGAGAGGGGACAAACTGCAGCCTTGCCTCACTCCTTTCTGGATTGCTGCTTCTTTTTCAAAGCCCTCGATTCTTATCACTGCAGACTGATTTTTATACAGGTTTTAGATAATTCTTCGTTCTCGGTATCTGATCCCTATCATCTTCAGAATCGTAAATAGCTTGTTCCAATCAGCATTATCGAATGCCTTTTCTAGATCTACGAATGCCATGTATGTGGGCTTGTCCTTCTTGATTCGATCCTCTAAGATCAGACATAAAGTCAGGATTGCTTCACGTATTCCTACATTTCTTCTGAAGCCAAATTGATCTTCTCCCAACTCAGCTTCAACTTGTTTTTCCATTCTTCTGTAAATAATACGTGTTAAAATTTTGCAGGCATGAGATACTAAACTAATGGTGCGGTAGTTTTCACACCTGTCAGCACCGGCTTTCTTGGGAATAGGTATAACAACATTCTGCCGAAAATCGGATGGGACTTCTCCTGTCTCATACATCCTGCACACTAAATGAAATAACCTTACCATGCTGGTTTCTCCTAAGGCAGTCAGTAATTCAGAGGGAATATCATCAATTCCAGGTGCCTTGTTCCTATTTAGGTCACTCACAGCTCTGTCAAATTCAGACCTCAAAATTGGGTCTCCCATTTCATCAGCATCAACAGCCTCTTCATGTTCCAGAACCAAATTATCTACATCGTTACCTTGATACAACTGTTGGATATGCTCCTGCCATCTTTCTGCTTTGTCTTCTTTCCCTAGAAGTGGCTTTCCATCTGAGTTCTTAATATTCATGCACCTAGATTTCCTTTCTCCAAAGGTTTCCTTGATTTTCCTGTATGCAGCATCTACCTTTCCTAGGACCATACAACCTTCGACATCCTTGCACTTCTCATTCAGCCAGTCTTCGGTAACTACCTTGCACTTTCTATCCACTTGATTCTTTAATCGCCTGTATTCTTTTCTGCCCTCTTCATTTCTAGCATTCTTGTATTTTCGTCGTTCATCAATCAGGTCTAGTATCTCCTGAGTTATCCACTGATTCTTACTTGATCTTTTCTTCCTTCCTAACTTTTCTTCAGCAGCCCTACTGACTTCATTTTTCATGACTCTCCACACTTCCTCTATTGTGTTTCCTTCAGCCTTTTCATTTAGTCCTTGTGCAACATGTTCCTTGAAACAATCCCTTACACTCTTTTCTTTCAACTTGTCTAGATCCCATCTTTTTGCATTCTTTCCTTTCTTCAATTTCTTCAACTTCAGATGGCATTTCATGACCAACAAGTTGTGGTCAGAATCCACGTCTGCTCCTGGGAAAGTTTTGCAATCCAACACCTGGTTTCTGAATCTCTGCCTAATCATAATGAAGTCTATTTGATACCTTCCAGTGTCTCCAGGTCTCGTCCACGTATACAGCCGTCGTTTGTGGTGTTTGAACCAAGTATTGGCAAGGACTAAATTATGATCAGTGCAGAATTCAACCAGCTGACTTCCTCTTTCGTTCCTTTGTCCCAATCCAAATTCTCCTACTGTACTACCTTCTCTTCCTTGGCCTACCACTGCACTCCAGTCTCCCATCACAATTAGATTCTCGTCACCTTTTACATATTGTATTAAATCTTCTATCTCCTCATATATTCTTTCAATTTCTTCATCATCCGCTGAACTAGTAGGCATATAGACCTGCACTATTGTGGTGGGCATTGGTTTAGTGTCTATCTTGATGACAATAATTTTTTCACTATGCTGGTCGTAGTAGCTTATCCGCTGCCCTATTTTCTTATTCATTATTAAACCAACTCCTGCATTTCCCCTGTTTGATTTTGTGTTGATAATTCAGTAGTCGCCTGACCAAAAATCCTTTTCTTCCTGCCAACGTACTTCACTTACACCAACTACATCTAACTTTAGCCTATCCATCTCCCTTTTCAGATTCTCTAACCTACCACAATGATTCAAACTTCTAACATTCCACGCTCCGACTCGCAGAATGTTAGTATCCATCTTCCTGATGATCGCCCCCTCTTGTGTAGTCCCCACCCGGAGATCGGAATGGGGGACTAGTTTATCTCCGGAATATTTTACCCGGGAGGAAGCCATCATCAGTACATCATTCATACAGAGAGAGCTGCATGTCCTCGGGAGGTAGTTACGGCTATAGTTTCCCGTTGCTTTCAGCCGTGTAGCAGTATCAACACAGCTAAGCCATGTGGAGTATTAATACAAGGCCGTATCAGTCAATCATCTAGACTGGCGTTCTTGCAACTACCGAAAGGCTGCTACCCCCCTTTCGATGAACTATTCCTTAGTCTGGTCTCTCAACAGATACCCATCCGATATGGTTGTACCTGGGACTCGGCTATCTGCATCATTGGGACACGCAAGCCTCCCCACCGCGGCAAGGTCACATGGTTCGCAGAGGAGGGCATACGGCCGTAAAAACTCGCTACGAAGATTCGTCTCACTTCATACTCGACCTCGTAGCAAAAAAGGATAAGGGTATCGTCGTCATCATCATCATCATCATCATCATCATCATCATCATCATCATTTCCCTTTATCCAGCTGTAGCCGGGTAGGGGCAAATATGGTTCCTCTCCACTTTCTTCGGTCTTTCCACCACTCCTCTTCCAACACTGTGTCCCAGTCCAAGTTTCTTTCTATAATGCTGCGTTAGATGGTATCCTTCCATCTCAATCGTGGTCGTCCACGGCCTCTCCTTCCTTGAATTTGCATTTCCGTCACCTTTTTTGGCATTCTTTCGTCGCTCATTCGCTTTATGTGCCCAAACCATCTTAGTCGGCTCTTCTCTATTCTATCATTCATTTTTTCCACTCCAATTTCTTCCCGGATTTTCTCATTCCTTATCTTGTTTCTTCTACTCTTCTGTATCATACTCCTCAAGAATTTCATTTCGGCTGCCTGTATTCGACTCTCATCCTTCTTTGTCATTGTCCAAGTTTCTGCTCCGTAAGTTGTTATGGGTACGTAATACATCTTGTACATAGTATCCTTTGCTTCCATTGGCACATCTTTGTCCCATAACATATTTCTTACACTATGATAGAAACAACTTCCAGCTTGAATCCTTTTACTAATCTCAGCATCCAGTCGAGCATTCTCCATTAATTCACTCCCCAGGTATTTAAACGTTTCCACTACTTCCAGGGACTTGTCTGCAAGTCTAATCTGACCTTTCCCTTCTTTCTCCCCTCTAGTCATAACAAGAGTTTTACTCTTTTCTACACTTATTTTCAATCCACATTCTTCAATCTTCCCATTCACCACATTCAACTGTTCTTGAACCTTCCTGTCGTCTTCTCCCCAAATCACAATATCATCTGCAAATAACATCATGTTCATTTCTCTTCCTCCATATGCTGCTTTTGCCATTCTCATGATGTCATCCATTACTATTGTAAACAGGATTGGTGATAGAACACTTCCCTGTCTCAGCCCACTAGTTATTTTGAACCAACTTGTCCTGCCAACTTGTGTTTGCATGCAACTACAACATTCCTTATACAATGCCATGATCATTTTTATTAATCCCTGTCCAATTCCTTTTTGCACCAGACTGTCCCAAACTTTTGTCCTAGGGACACTGTCATATGCCTTTTCAATATCAATGAATGTCATCACCATATCATTCCCGTACTCCCAATGCTTTTCCATTAGTTGTCTCATAATGAAAATGGGCTCTATTGTTGACCTTCCACTTCTGAACCCAAACTGATTTTCCTGTATCTGCTTCTCAACCCTCAACCTTATTCTACTTTCCAGTATCCTTTCCATTATCTTAGCAACATGGGATATTAGAGTAATTCCCCTGTAGTTCTTCAAAACTTTCTTATCACCTTTCTTGAAAATTGGGATGATTATTCCTTTTTGCCAATCCTCAGGGACCTCCTTATTCTCCCAGACATTCCTGAGAATCTGATATGTCCACTGCAGGCCTACAGCTCCAGCTGCCTTTATCATCTCCACTGAAATTTCATCTATTCCAGCAGTTTTTCCATTTTTCATCTTTCTTACTGCCATTTCAATTTCATTCATTGTAATTTCTTTATCCATTTCTTCGTCAACTAATTGCCTTTCCTGGTCGTCCATTGAATGACTGTCATCCGTTCTTATGTTCGGCAGCTTCTGAAAATACTCTCTCCATCTATTTCTTATTTCTTCTGGCTTTGTTAAAATTATGCCACCTTCATCCTTCACAAATCTGGTGTTTACTTGATCTCTCTTTTTGTTTCTTAAGATACCATACAGTAATTTCTTGCTGCCCTGCGTATCATCTCTCAATGTCTGTGTGAATAAGGCCCAGCTTTTCCTCTTTTCTTCCTCCACTACTTTCTTGGCCAAATTTTTTGCCTCCACATATTTTCTTCTACTTTCTTCAGTCTTAGATGTTTTCCATGCTTTCCATGCCATTTTCTTTTCCTTCACTTTAATCTTTACCCTATCATTCCACCAGTGTGTTTCTTTTCTTTCACATTTCCTGATGTTCTACCACACACCTTTTCTGCACATCCAACCAGTGCTTCTTTAAATCTTTTCCATTCCTCTTCAACATTCCCCACCTCTGTCCTGGGTACCAAGGGTATTATTTCCCTTTGAAATTCTTCTTGTATACTTTTCTCTTTCAACTTCCATACTTTAATTCTTTTCTCTCTTCTTAATTGGGGTTTTTCAATCTTTCCAACTTCCAGTTTTCCTATCACAACTCTATGATCTCCACCAAAGGCTTCTTCAGGCATGGCTGTTACATCTACGAGGTTCTTCCGGTGTTCTTCCTCTATGATTATATAATCAATCATGGTCTTTGTCCGTCTGTCTCCCCAGCCATACCTTGTAATCTTCTGACTGTTCTTCTTCCTAAACCAGGTGTTTCCAACAATCATTGGATTCCTCATGCAAAAATCCACCAACAACTCACCTTCTGGATTTACATTTCCATATCCAAAGGGCCCTACAACATCTTCCTTTCCTTGTCTTTCCATTCCAACTTGTGCATTTAGATCTCCCATCAATAGCACTTCCTTATCTTCTATCTGTCTCTCCACTTCCTCTAAGAAGTCCTCTAGATGTTCATCTATGCAACCAGTTTGTGGGGCATACAACTGAAATAGATCTTTCACGCCATTTTCAAACTGGAGTCTCGTCATCATCATCCTATCGCTGACGTACTTTGTATATTCCAGATATTCTTGGATTTCTCTTCTAAGTATGATGGCCACTCCATTTTTTCCTTCAGGTCCTCCGCTGTAATACAGCCTGTATCCTTCTCTCAGAGGGATCTCCCCTGTACCCCTCTTCTTGGTCTCGCACAGTCCAAGTATGGCTATATCTTTTTCTATCATGAAGTCAACCAGTTCTTCTTTCTTTCCCGTCAGTGTCAGTACATTAACTGTTGCAATTTTGATGTAGTTTGGTGCTGGTTGCCCATTTTTCACAGTTCCCCCAGCACCTGAAGAGCTGCGCGTCGCTTTTAGCAGGGGACGCCCTAACCTTTTCCGAGGCACCATATTTGCTTTGTCCATATAGGCTATTGTTACGATGGGCTCGCCACGCCCAAAGGCATTTTATACCTATTGCCAGGTTCAAAATTAGGCCGCCCCTAACATGGAGACAGACGCCTTTCGTAGCCGCTCCTCTGGAGTACAGATGCTATGGGTATGCCCCTTCCGCCATCCCCGCCGTACCGAAGTCCACCTTCTCTGCCGTAGATGCCGTTGAGGTCTTCACTCGTAACCCTGAGCTGGGACCCATACCAGATGTTACACACCGGGTCAGTGTGCTCTGGGACTCACATAGGCAGGGGCGCCACTCCCTGGGTAGGGCTGCCTCCGAAGAGGGTCCCTACCTGCTACCTGCTACGTGTTATCATATAATTAAATATTGATACAAAAGAACTTAATGGCCAGTCATTTTTCTCTGTCATTTCAGCAGTAGGCCTACCATACAGTAAACCTGATCACTGCTTTCATCTGAATTATCGCCGTGCTCCGCCAACTTCCCTGCCCTGCTACCGGCGTGTCGGCAATTCAAGTGACGTCATCTTCACTGCCATCTCGTCAGTCGCGTCAGCTATGCTTCATTCTCTTTGAGCATCGAGAGCATACGAGGTCCCGTCTTTTTGAACCTTTTAAAAATAATTTTGTTTCCAACTATAGAGTCTAAATAGTGTGAATCTATTCCCAAATGGTTTCTGGAGATAGTCTATAATATTCGCAGTTGGTGTATATGTAGCAGAAGCCACTCGTTCCGAATAAAGCCGTGCTCAGACCGTGCTGTAGAAGGCATGCCAAACCATCAGCTGATAACTAGTGTATGTTACGAGTTGTACTTCCGAATGTAATACATAGTAACTGGAAACATTCTTTTGATAACTGCGGTAGTTGAAACACAGATCCTATTTTTAAGTAGCCTGCATTTCATGCTTGTTCTCTACATTTATCACATCTGGATTTATGTAAACAGCTGTCCATGCGATAAGACAGACCACATGGTTTAGGTTAGGTATATTATCGCCCTGAAAGTGCCAAAAGTTCCTCGACAGAAAGAATAAAAATAAATAACAGGAAAATATACCGCATTTATGGATATCTACAGGTGTGGCGGTAATGCGTTTTATTATCGTAATGTTTATATTCCTTACGTTCGTTGTCCCGTTTTTTATTATCGCATACCCTAGTATGTTTTGTTTGGCATCTCCGAAAATCGTTTAAAAGTACGTGGGGACATAAAATAATTATTATTTGTTAGGTACGTTGGCGAGTAAAACAATCGTTTTAATTGGATAGCTTTTGACACGTTTTAAACTTAATTCTCTCCAAATATATACCTATATTTGTTCCAGTTACGAGATATTCAACGACCACTTTGTTAATGATCTCGCCTGCTGTATAAATAGCAACAACCGTGAATATTTCTCAACTAAAGTAAACTCATTTCATCATCCCGAGGTGGTACAGCTCTTTTTAGACACACCCCCCAGTGGAGGGGAGTTACATGTACCGCTTTTACCGCATATCAACCTTCCTGCCATTCGTAAATCTCTGGTAGTACGATACTGGGAATCGAAGTCAGAGTCCTGAGAACAGCAACTAATTGTGCTAACCATTACGCTGACGGACATTATTAACTACAAAACACAGCCATATAGCATGACTGATGCATGCTTGCAATGCACTGGTCGGACGCGAAGCTAGGCCTATTCACCTATGTGTGCGACATCATCAGAGCTGCAGTAGACCTACGCTACGGAGGCGGACATTTCTTAACTACAAAACACAGATGTACCGCATGGATTCGACGCGTTTTTATTGCGTAGGTCGTACGGACGAAACTATTCACAAATTTGCGCGATGTCATCAGAGGTCTAATAAGACTTGTACCCACTTCGAAGAGAAATCGTTGTTGTTCTCTGACGAATTACGTTGGGGGGTCTTATATGCGAGATTTATTTTTTTCATTTTCTTCGTCTCGAAAAGCCAGGGGGCGGGGGGGTTCTAATACACGAGTAAATACAGTATTTCGGACAGAGCAAAATGTAAAGTTTACATTCCACAATGCTAATGTAGATTGAGTGAGGACAACCCAGACAGAAGAATTCATTTTTCTGAATGGTTCCTTGCACACGTGGAAAATGATGTGAATTTTGTTATTCAACAATATGGTGCCTCAGCCTACTTTGATAGAAATGTGTGTGCCTATTTTGATGGTGCTGTGCTGGCTCGATGGATAGGATGAAGAGGCCTGGTTGAGTACCCCCCTCCAACATTCACCTGATTTTTCTCATTTTTACTTGTGGGGACTCTCAAGAACGTAGTGTGCGGTATGAAGCCACACACACTAGCACAGCTGCGACATGATATTGTAACTGCTTGTGCTACCCTGGAAGATGTCATCATGTGTGTAGCCCATAATACTCAGAAGTGTTTGGAGGCTGATGGTTTGTAGTGTTAGCACAAACAAACTTTGTGTGTATTGTGAACTTTTCACTTCAGATTGTTATAATACTCATGATAATACTGTACAAGATATTTTCTATTGAAGTGTATAGGGTACATATTTTTGGGGCAGCCCAGTATACTGAGTGAGTTTACTGCATGGTACTGGCTGCATACCGGTAGATATAAGCTTGCTTTTGGCAGATGGATACAAACTCCACCATTGGCAGTCTTGAAAGTGTTTGCCGTGGTTTTCCATTTTCACACTAGGCTGTGCCTTAATTAGGGTCATGGCCACCTCCTTCCCTGTCGTAGTGAGCTGTTACTCTTTTTTTATAGTGGACAGGACAAATAATAGCTTATGTTAGGTTAAGTTTAAATTTTGTACGTGTGTGTATCGTTACAGCATCACAGGAGAGTGGATAGGTGCATTTTCATGAAACTTGGTATTTAAGTTTAAGATAAGGACAAGTAAGATCTTAGTTATAATTTGTTTTAAAAAATTCAGCCGAAGTGGGGGGGAGGGCTTTGAAACTTTATGTATATCTTTTATTTTAGGTTTTACAGGAAACTTACTCAATACAAAAAAAAAATTATAAATTAATTACAATTTTTTTGTTTTATGCCTTTCTCCAATAGAGTGGAAAGAGAGGGAAATATCAGTGCTGGCTGTTTGAAAGTTTAAATCCAAGAGCCGATAACTAACTCGGTTTGGAATTGCTATGGAAATCATCCTGGCAAAGTTAAAGGCTTTTTTTATCTGTCTCTAGTCTATTTTTGAATACTAACCTGATACTTGGTTTTTATGCTGGATGAGAGAGATCAAATTAATGGAAAAAAGATGAAACTGGGGAGGGCCACAGAGAGCCAAGAAACAAGTATCTTATGTCACAACAAGCCACTGATAGCCAGGTGTTCACCTATCTATGCCTCAGAATCACAGGAGCAACTTGAGGGGTGGAGAAATATGTGATCTTGCACATGCTAAATAATTGTCCCATGAACAACCGGTATGCAGGTAGTCTTCAATAAAATTGGATATTGAAAGAACTGATCAGTATTGTTTTTTAAATGTTACTTATGCATACGTGTTTCACCCTATTTGAAAGACTTCTGCAGTGTGTTAGTGATTTGGAATCAACCCCATAAATAATTCAGTGTTATCTATACATTGACAAAGTTCCAATCACCTTCATAAAATACTGTACTGTGAGAAGTTATTGAAATTAAAATTCTTTATATCAAAATAAAATTAAAAATAGGTAATTGAAGGACCTATTTACCTTTTTACAAGTTGCGTTACGTCCCACTGGTCCAGCTATGCGGTGTAGGGAGCAATGCGTCCGCCTATCACCCGGCAGCCTCGGGTTTGATTCCCGGCCAGCTCAGGGGTTTTTAATTGTGAATGATTAATATCCCTGGCCTGGGGACTGGGTGTTTGTGGCGTCCTTAATGTTCCTTTCCTTACATTCAACACTTTACACTTCCGCCATTTCCAAATACACACAGGTTCACAACATATGGTGCAAAGTAGGGGCAAGAGATCTTCTTAGTTCGACGCCCCAAATAAATAGCATTTTTTATTTTTTAAAAAATACGTCACACTGACACAGATAGGTCATATGGCGACGACGGGACAGGAAAGGGCTAGGAGTGGGAAGGAAGCGGCTGTGGCTATAATTAAGGTACAGCCCCTGCATTTGGCTGTTGTGAAAGTGGGAAACCGTGGAAAACCATCTTCAGGACTGCCGACAGTGGGGTTCGAACCCACTACCTCCCAAATGCAAGCTCACAGCTGTGTGCCCCTAACTGCACAGCTAACTTGCTCGGTAGTACAATTCTAAACTACACCTAGGCATATCTTAATTACAAATTAATACGGATAACAGGTTAACTGTTACAATAGAAATGTAGTTAAAATAAACACTTGGATTTTCTTCCTACTACACCATAATAAAAATAAAAACTGCCCCTAAGTGCTGTAATATCAAAAGTAAAAGGGAAGTTATCTTAAATAACAATTCGGTAACTTTTCTTGAAAGTATGCCAGAGACTTGAACTATAAATATCGAAATATAGGAATCCGTTTTACTTGACTGTTTGTCAGTGGTGGAACACGGTAAGTTGCTGCTCTCCATCTGTTTCCTAGATGTATATTCCACTCCTGTTCATTTTCTTACTGGACACTGATGCAGAATTACTTCACGAGGTAACGAGTAGTCTATGAATCGGTTTCATTACTCTAATTTATTTCAGGATGACCTACTAAAAGCACACACACATATTTAAACACAAACAATTCTAACCAGTTATGAATGGCCACACTAATTACTAGTCTATTTACAAATATCTCTTCTGTACGCACACCCGGGACTCCCGGCCGGTTGCTACCTGGGAACGTCTATAATCCTTACTTTCACTTTCCCAAAGTTCAGTCACCTCTGCTTTCGTAGACAGCTGGATTTGAACACTGGCTATACAACACACGACGACTGTTCGATGGTTCGACTCCAATTATGGTCCAGTTCTTCACACAGCCCTATGCAGTGAACAACTAAACAGCCCAACAGTATTCAACAGCAGGACGATACTCACAACAGCAAACATTAACACATGTCCATTTATCCTCGCGTTCACGATAGTACGTTTCCTCCCTGGCTCACGGCGATCCTCAGTTCACAAAGTTACATGAACACACAGTACAGTCTTTTGTTCTGTCGCCTGCACCTACACACTGGTCTCTCTGACACCACAACAACAGTTCCTCGTTCAGATCTTGGTAGAACACTGGCGACAGCCAACACCTCTCTTGCCCTCAGCCCAGCCACCGAACCCCAACTCGCTGAGTCTCACACTGACTCCCCCATGGAGTCCAACTCTGACTGACTGTCCGCGGCTTGCCTCCTTTTTTTATAGCTCGCGTGATTTGATCTGGAAATTTCACGATGTCACTACAGGCAGAACATTCCCGTTGAATCTCCAAGGAACTCGCAGGTAAGCTGGCCACCGAGAGAACAATACACGGAAAGGCCGGCCCCAGCCCACAGGCCGGTTGGGAGATTTTAGGTCGTCTTGAGTCACCAGCCCCTTCCTGGAAGTACCAAAAGGGGCTACCACGGGGCTGGCACGTAACATTGCCCCTATTCGAGAGCTGATCGTCCCAGAACTCGCCGTCTTCTGGACAAGGTCTACAGGACAGCGTGTCGACCTGCGGAACATGCTTTATCTCGCGTGGACCCTCGTCTACATTTCTAGTTCCGTCACCCATCTTCCTCTGGCCGTCCACTGTCTTCTTCTGGTCGTCATCCATCTTCTGTCTTCTCCTGGCCATCTTCATCTGTTCTTCTATAGGGCGCCCGTCGGTCTAGATGTACCACCTTCATCTTGCACCTTGGCCTCCGTCATATTCAATAGCTGGCGTCATTTATTCCTCTCAGAACGTGATAAAGGTGTTTTCATAGTCTCTGGAGCTTGAAAGAAAAGCATTTCTTCCTTACAGAATCATATAGCCATCCTAGGTCACCCTTGTGATTTCCCATGATGTCCTCTCGTTGGTCGTGCCACACCTTCACTCGGTCGCTCTCTATGCTCAAACTCTTCTTGATAGCAGCTCTTACCTCCTCCGGTCTCCTTGTCAGGTCCAGGTAGTAACTATCCGTTGGGGTAGGATCGTCCTCAGGCTGGCCGAACCGCAAATCCACCGGAAGTTGCAACCCTCTTTCAGACTGCGTCCTCGCTGGAGAAGATCCCGTGGCCTCGTGCACTGCGGGCTGGTAAGCCAGGGGGACCAGGCGTCACGGCTCTAGTTTCCTTCTAACCCCGTGGTGATCACATGGCAGGAAACTTCGTGCTCGGCCTCCCTCCTGGAACAGAACTCGCCGTCTTCTGGACAAGGTCTACAGGACAGAGTGTCGACCTGCGGAACATGTTTTATCTCGCGTGGACCCTCGTCGACATTTCTAGGTCCGTCACCTATCTTCTTCTGGCTGTCCACTGTCTTCTTCTGGTCGTCCTCCAACTTTTTCTGGCCATCTTCCGTCTTCTGGCCGCCCTCTATCTGGCCGTCTACAGTCTTCTTTCGGCCGTCTTCTAGCGCCTTAGGGGAGTCTTCATTTTTTTTTTTTTTTTTTTTTGCTGGCCGTTCTCCATCTTCTTCTGACCATCTCCCATCTTCTTCTGCCGTCTTCCAGGTTATATGTTGGATAAGAACATTTCTAAATTCAAGGGTTCAGAAAGGCGAAGTAGGAAATAATATATCACAGGAAGAGAAAGTTTGGAAGGGAATTGCACAGGGTAGTATAATCGGTCCGTTACTTTTCTTAATATACACAAATGATTTAGGGAACAATATAACCTCAAAAATAAGATTGTATGCAGATGACATAATTGTTTAGAGGGAAATAAATAACATTGAGAATTGTTCAGAATTACAAAGGGACCTTGAGAGTATCCAACAATGAGTTGAAGAAAATAATATGAAGGTTAATGGAGGCAAATCAACTGTTACAACATTTGCAAACAGGATCTTTAAAACTGAATTTGAATATACTTTGGATGAGGTAGTTATTGTTGTGTGTGTCCTCCGCGCCTACAAGCGCCGCAGCCCGTCCGACATGGATGTTTCCAGAGGCCACGAGGCCGACTGCAGTGTGCTGACATGATCGTCTGTGACGTCAGCCAGCGCTATAAAAGGAGCAACGTTTCTCGCCTCTCCACGATTCCTACAGTGTGCAGCGACCATACTACACCGCAAGTCAGACACGGAGGTACCCTCTTAAAAATGTGTTCTGAACAGGTGGACTGATTCCTGGCCATGAGTTTTCACCTCTGGACATTGCCTCATTCATCCTGCATCCCGTAGCCACGTTGAGCACCCATCCAAGCATTCTGCTACTCACTCAAGTCCCTACAGTGCTCCGACTCCAATCATAGCCTCCTGCTATATATGAACATTAAACGCAAGTTCCTTGCAAGTTATACGTCTCCTGTTAGCATTCTGCTAATACGAACTCTCTCTACAAGTTCCACTTGTTATTATACATGACCGATAGTTTTCGACTATCAAGAACATTCTCTCATTTGAACAGACTGTCTCATCAAGACAAGATTGAATGTATATAGGAATCTCAATTTGTACCTATGTAAATATTATTCAGGCCCTCAGCCTACTACCTTATATTAACATTAAACGTGTGCAACTCAACGAGCTTCAAGAAAAGTTTTGTTCTATTTCATGTACATATTGTATAAATGTGTTGAAGCAATAAACTTTTATGTTGTGCCTTGTATACCAAGTTCCTTGTATACAACACAACAATATTGGCGACGAGGTAAAGTTCCAGGAAGGCACGCCAGTATCAACAATATTGGCAACGAGGAAAAGTTACAAGTGTGTTCCACCAATACCACAATATTGGCGACGAAAAAAACTCACACGTAGGTCCCACCAATATCAACAATATTGGCGACGAGGAAAAGTCACGCAGGTACCGCCAATACAACAATATTGGCGACAAGGAAACATTACGCGCAGACACGCCAACAATATTGACGACAAGCAAACGTTCCAAGTGGTAACGCCATATCAACAAAATAGCTACGGGACACAAGTTAGCCACGCCAACACTCTGCTCACATTTC
This sequence comes from Anabrus simplex, assembly GCF_040414725.1. NCBI lineage: Eukaryota > Metazoa > Arthropoda > Insecta > Orthoptera > Tettigoniidae > Anabrus > Anabrus simplex. Next base: position 807,655,638 of record NC_090266.1, read on the forward strand.
GTATTTGCAGTGCCATTCCTCCCAGCGTACGCCCCGTTCGAACTGAGGACATCCGTCCAACATTTCACGGCTCGCACGCAGCACATGTTCTCTACTGCATTCTCGCTGAGCTCTCTCTCTTTCTCTCTCACTCCCCGGCGATCGTTGAAGGTCACGCTTCCAGCTGGTTCCCCTACACGCTGTCTCGCAAGTTGTGCTCACTGTCTCATCTGTAACATGGCTAGTACCGAGCAATTGGCGGGTATATTACAGGCTTTACAGCAGCAACAACAGCAATTCATGCAACAGCAGCAGTCCGCATTGCTTACAGCCATACAAGCTCTCTCTTCCTCCGCACAAAACACCACCGTTCCTCCATTTTCTGCCTTCGACCCAGAGAAAGAAGAATGGTCAGTGTATTTAGCTCGACTTCAACAGCATTTTATCTGCCACTCCATTACGGACGAGAAGTGCCAACGAGCTCTTTTTCTCAGTTCTGTAGGAAATACTGCCTGCGAATTACTGCTGAAATGAAGCCCCGAAGAACAGATCTCGGAAGTTCCTTTCGCACAGCTCCTAGCTCGCATAAATGCACATTATGCTAAGGATCCTCACATCGTAGCAGCTTGCTACAAGTTCTTTCAATGTAGAATGAAGCCGCACCAGACTCGCACAGAATGGATTGCGGAACTATGTGGTCTCGCCAAGCCTTGCAAATTTATCTGTTCTAAGGATGGTTGTAGCACGCCCTACTCTGATTCACTCATTCGGGACAAGGTTATTCTCAATACTCCCCAAGACAAAGTTCGTTTCGACGCTGTCAAGAGTAGTAACCCTTCTTTGGAAGAAGTACAGCGTCTTGCCACAGTCTATGAGATGACTACCAAGACTGCCGCTGAAATAGCTACCAAACATGAAGTCGCTCTCATATCTCATACGGCCCGCCAGCATTCTGCTCCTTCGAACCGCCAGGTTGGCTCACTCCCTGCCAAGCGTTCCCGACGTGTTCATCCGTGCTCTTCTACGAAGACATGCATTTCTAAGAAAACTCCTCAGATCCTGCCTTCCTGCAGAGGATGTTTTAAGCATCATGACCGCCGTGACTGCCGCTTCTTCAAGTCCACCTGTGATCACTGTCATAAAGTCGGACACATCAAGACTGTCTGTCGCAGTACATCCCGCTCTGCCAGTACTCATCCTGCGTGGAATCCGCTGCGATTTTCCAGCGCTATTTAGCACAGCTTACCGCCTCCATTCCTGGTTGTGTTAATTACCTTGATGACATTCTTGTGACTGGCAAAGATCATCAAGAACACCTGTAATCTGCGCCTACTCCTCACCAAATTGAAAGAAAATGGCCTACGTGCTAATCTCGCTAAGTGCACATTCTTTCAACCTCAAGTTCACTACCTAGGTCATATCATTGATAAGAATGGCATTCGACCTAGCGAACAGAACGTCTCTGGCATTGTCAACATGTCCGGACCACAGAACATCAAGCAGTTCCAATCCTTCATAGGAAAGGCGAACTTTTACAACAAGTTCATTCCACGCTTTGCTTCAGTAGCAGCTCCTCTGAATGCCTTACACAAGAAAGGTGCTAAATTTCATTGGTTTCAGCAATGTCAACATGCCTGGCAGACTATCAACAAGGCTCTTGTCTATGCTGTCAAGCTTACTCATTTTCAGCCCGGTAAGCTCCTCACTCTCGCCACGGACGCATCTGATTATGGACTTGGCGCCGTTCTCTCCCAGAAGGATCGTCACGGACAAGAACGTCCTATAGCCTTCGCTTCCAAGACACTCAACGAACATCAACGTCACTACTCTCAGACAGAGAAAGAAGCTTTAGCTATTATATTTGGTATTCGCCGTTTCAACGAATATCTCTATGGCAACCATTTCCTCATAATTACTGATCACAAGCCTCTTGTTCACTTATTCCATCCTGGTAATAAGATCCCTGAACATTCTCTAAGGAAACATCAAAGATGGTCCATATTTCTTTCTGACTACTCCTATCAGATTGCCTATCGTAGCACATCCCAGCATTGTAATGCTGATGCTCTATCTCGCTTACCTGTAGGTCCTGATACTACTTTCGATTCTCAAGAATCTGAATGTCTTCAGATAGACATAGAACTTGAAGACGCAGTCTCCAGTTTTCCCATTGACGCTACTTGCATCGCCAAAGCGACTGATAAGGATAGAACGATATGTCGAAACCGGTCCCAAAGTTGAATAAAAGGTATTTGTAACATAAACACGTACCTAATTAGTATTGAAAAGGTTGAACCTAATAGATATCTTATCGTTAATCTCAATTCAATACGGAAACATTAATGAAGTTCATATCTTTTAATGATAAGGATAGTACACTAGCTACATTTCTTACTTATATCCGCAATGGTTGGCCTTTTCAAACCAAGCTTCCTACCAGCCTTGTACCTTATCATCGTCTTCAGCATCGTCGCACGACTCGTGCCGGAGTTATCCTATTAGAAACAGGCACCCTATTCCGATTGGTTATCCCACTTAGTCTACGCAAGCAAGTTCTCGACTTGTTACATGAAGGTCATTGGGGAATATCACGCACCAAGCAACTCGCCCGTCAACACTGCTATTAGCCCGGTATTGACACCGACATCGAGAAACTCATCCGCCAATGTGACCCGTGTCAGGTACATCAGAACGCACCATCATCTGACCTCGCTCTATGGCCTCCTGCTACTTCTCCTTGGGAAAGAGTACACATAGACTTCGCTGGACCTTTTCTCAACTCTATGTGGCTCATAGTGATAGATTCTCTATCCAACTTTCCTTACGTCGTAGAAATGCATTCTACTACTACAGAAGCTACCATTCGCGCACTTCAGAAGACTTTCACTACTGAAGGTTTACCTCAAGTGCTCATTTCAGACAATGGACCCCAATTTACTGCCACTAACTTCCAGAACTTCTGTGCCCATAATGCCATTCGGCATATTCTGGCACCACCTTTTCACCCTCAATCTAATGGTGAAGCTGAACGTTTTGTCCAAACTTTCAAGAAAAGCATGAAGAAAGCTGTATCTTCAGGTTTAACTAAGGATCAGGCATTGTTGCAACTCCTAGGAAGATATAGGACTATGCCTGGTACCGACAAACACTCCAGCTCACAAGCTCCATGGACGCCCTCATCGAACTTTGCTTTCTTTGTTGCAGCCTCTTCCTGCCCAGCCGCAGCGCTCGCAACCGAAGTTCAACGCTGCCGACAAATTATATGTCCGGACTTTCAAGTCCAATCCTCCATGGATACCTGGTATCATCTGCCGTACCTTGGGCCATCGTCTCTACGACATCCAGACCGCCGAGAAACGCATCTGCCGCCACCAGGACCAGATACGCCTCCGCTATCGTCCGTCTCCTTCTGTTGATGCCCTTGTAACACCTCAAAAATCCATTGCAGACCGAGCTCTGGACCATTTAATCAACATGGGTTCTTTACAGGACGATTCTACGCTCCTTCGCCCCGGCCAGGCTCTGTACAACACAACAGACACGGCCGACTCTCCAGCCCAGCATCGCTGCCGTCGCCACTTTGCACCGTACCGGCGTAATTAGGAGGGGAGGGTGTTGTGTGTGTCCTCCACGCCTACAAGCGCCGCAGCCCGCCCGACATTGATGTTTCCAGAGACCACGAGGCAGACTGCAGTGCACTGACATGATCATCTGTGACGTCAGCCAGCGCTATAAAAGGAGCAACGTTTCTCGCCTCTCCAGGACTCCTACAGTGTCCAACGCCTAGACTACACCGCAAGTCAGACACGGAGGTACCCTCTTAAAAATGTGTTCTGAACAGGTGAACTTATTCCTGGCCGTGAGGTTTCACCTCTGGACATTGCCTCATTCATCCTGTATCCCATAGCCACGTCGAGCACCCATCCAAGCATTCTGCTACTCACTCAAGTCCCTACAGTGCTCCGACTCCAATCATAGTCTCCTGCTATATATGAACATTAAATGCAAGTTCCTTGCAAGTTATACGTCTCCTGTTAGCATTCTGCTAATACGATCTCTCTCTACAAGTTCCACTTGTTAATATACATGACCGATAGTTTTCGACTATCAAGAACATTCTCTCATTTGAACAGACTGTCTCATCAAGGCAAGATTGAATATATATAGGAATCTCAATTTGTACCTATGTAAATATTATTCAGGCCCTCAGCCTACTACCTTATATTAACATTAAACATGTGCAACTCAACAAGCTTCAAGAAAAGTTTTGTTCTATTTCATGTACATATTGTATAAATGTGTTGAAGCAATAAACTTTTATGTTGTGCCTTGTATACCAAGTTCCTTGTATACAACAGTTATCCCAAAAGATGGCAAGTGCAAATACTTAGGTGTGAGATTTGAAAGTAATTTGCACTGGAAGGGTCATGTTGATGACGTTGTTGGGAAAGCATACAGATCGTTACATGTCATAATGAGGCTACTTAAAAGATGCAACAAAGAATTAAAAGAAAAAAGTTACTGAAGTACGGTTCGTCAATTATTGGAATATGCAAACAGTGTTTGGGATCCTTGCCAACAATACCTAATAAAAGAAATAGGTAGTGTGCAGAGGAAAGCAGCAAGATTTGTAACAGGGGATTTCAGGAGAAAAAGTAGTGTATCAGAAATGTTAGAGGAACTTGGGTGGGAAACATTAAGTAAGAGAAGGGAGAAAACTAGACTTATAGGATTATATAGAGCCTTTACAGGAGAAGCAGCATGGGGAGATATCCATGAGAGGCTTCAGTTGGAAAATAATTATATCAGCAGAACTAACCACAAGTATAAAATTAGAAGGAATTTTAGCAGAAGTGATTGGAGTAAATTTTCTTTCATTGGGAAGGGCGTGAAGGAGTGGAACAGTTTACCAGGGAACAGCAACAGGGAAAATAAATGAAGTGTTTCGACCAGTGCAGACTATTGTACATAAAAAATGTGTGTGAAAAAAATTAATTCCATCCCCTGATCCATGGAGTTTGGACAGCCAAAGTAGGGGACTGCCTGTAGGGGTGAAGTACAATGGGGACTTCGAGGGCCCTGGGACCGCTACGGTAGCTGTGAAGGCCCTTCAGGAACTCTGAAAAGTGGTGGCAAAAGGGGCTCTGGTTAAAACACAGCAGGTCGTTATGCTACTTAGGTTCCAAAATGGGTTAAAAAAAATAGTAAATAAATGCAATGTAAATTTTAATCTTATACCAGTTGCATAGTATTATTTGAATTATTCCACATACTGTATATGAGTTGACTATGATTGTAAGTATAGGATATATTATAAGTAGAATTTTTTGTAAACAATATAAATTTATTAAGGATGATCTGTTTGTTTAATAGAAAAAATTGTTGGCGTAAATTGTATATTATTGTATTCTAGAAAAATTTTCTTCTTCTCTTGTTAATTTAAAATTTAGTGCTTGTATTTTAGTGTACCATTTGCCACTGAGGTAGACATCTCATTTGCAAATAAAGAGATTTTGATTTGATTTTTTGATTTTCTTCTGGTCGTCTTTCATCTCCTTTATCCACCCATCCTGGCTTTCTACTATCTTCTGTCTTTCTTCCAATTCCCTATAGCCTACATCCAACTTCTACAACGTCATTTTCTGATTTTCTTCCATCTTCTCCACCATCTTCTTCATCATATTGAAGAGCGCATTTAACTGAGGCTCCATTTTCATGTGGTCACTGGTCTCAACTGGCATGCAGTAATTACCAAAAGATGACAAAAAGATATATATGAGCGTGCATTCACTATACACCGACGTTCTGGAATGTCCCCGATGGCGGTCGAAACCTGCAGTACCTGGTCTGCTGATTTCACGCTGATTGTGATGATTTTTCACACACGGGATCTATTCTAACTTCTGACACAATTTGTTACGAATAAAACTCCATCTGTTTCATTACTGTAATTTATTTCAGGATGGCTTAGTAAACTCACACAGACACACTCATATTTAAATACAAACAATTCTAACCGGTTATGAATGGCCACACTAATTACTGGTCTATTTACAAATATCTCTTCTGTACACACACCTGGGAGTCCCGGATGGTTGCTACCTGGGAACGTCTATAATCCTTACTTTCACTTTCCCAAAGTCCAGTCAATTCCGCGTTCGTAGGCAGCTGGATTTGAACACTGGCTATATAACACACGAGTGTTCATTGGTTCGACTCCACGTATGGTCCAGTTCTTCACACAGTCCCATGTAGTGAACAACTAAACAGCCCAACATTATTCAACAGCAGGACGATACTCACAACAGCGAACGTTAACACAGGTCCATTTATCCTCACACTCACAATAGTGTGTTTCCTCCTTGGCTCACGGCGATCCTCAGTTCACAAAGTTACATGAACACACAGTACAGTCTTTCGTTCTGTCGCCTGCACCTACACACTGGTCTCTCTGACACCACAACAACAGCTCCTCGTTCAGACCTTGGTGGGACACTGGTGACAGCCAACACCTGTGTTGCCCTCAGCCCAACCACCGAACCCCAACTCACTGAGTCTCACACTGACTCCCCCACAGAGTCCAACTCTGACTGACTGTCCGCGGCTTGCCTCCCTTTTTTTATAGCTCGTGTGATTTGATCTGGAAATTTCACGATGTCACTACAGGCAGAACATTCCTGTTGAATCTCCAAGGAACTCGCAGGTAAGCTGGCCACCGAGAGAACAATACACGGAAAGGCCGGCCCCAGCCCACAGGCCGGTTGGGAGATTTCAGGTCGTCTCGAGTCACCAGCCCCTTCCTGGAAGTACCAAAAGGGGCTACCACAGGGCTGGCACGTAACAGTATGATTGACACACGTGGTATTAGAACTAGGTCATCGGTATAGTGACATTGATACAGAATTACTTCAATGAGGTTACTATCTAAGAAATCTATCTAAGAAGATTATTGAGGATTCATATCTGTGTTTTTGTTTGGAATATGTTATGTGACTTTAAGGTTGGTTGTTTAACAGTACATCTGCGTTGATACTGAATTACAAATGTATTCCAAGGGTGGGAACTGCATGAAAAGACATGTCGTATGGCTTTTAGTGCCGGGATATCCCAGGACGGGTTCGGCTCGCCAGGTGCAGGTCTTTCTATTTGACGCCCGTAGGCGATCTGCACGTCGTGATGAGGATGAAATGATGATGAAGACAACACATACACCCAGCCCCCATGCCATTGGAATTAACCAATTAAGGCTAAAATCCCCGACCCGGCCGGGAATCGAACCCGGGACCCTCTGAACCGAACGCCAGTACGCTGACCGTTCAGCCAACGAAGCGGACGGTGGGAACTGCAATAAGTCCTGTTGAAATAGTAAAGTTTTGAATGAACATTAAGGTAAATAAAACTGAAGTCTGCTTAAAATATATTCTAATAATTAATAATTGTTAATTGGCAATGAGCATGAGACACTGAAATGTCAATCAATAATTGATGGCATTTGCAGTGCCATAACTCTTAAATATTGAAACAGAATTATGTCTTTACTATCAAATATATTTCCACAAGTGAAATTGTAACATGTTCTGTTGGAAAAATTAAGTTTTGTTTTAACTTACAATGTCAAGGTGCATGTGACACCAAAAGTGAGAGTTACATATTGATGTCATATGCATCGTCATAAAACACATTCCCATTAAAATAATATACTGTCTATATTGGAGATAAAGTTGGATGATGCTTACAATTTTAATGTTCTTTAAATTTTTCTAATATCTTCTCATGGTACAGTGTTATATGTGTAACGATTGAACAGTGCCAATGTAGCTTAAATGTTATTTAAGACTAGATTATTTATGGGGTTGATCCAAGGAGCAAACACACTGAAGAAGCCATTATAACAGGCTGAAACAAGTGTGCTTAAGTGATATATAATGAAAAGTATTGATTGCCTCTTTGAATATTTAATTAAATTTAACATCAACCATGCATTTCCATAAATTGCGTATATATTGTTCAGTGAACAATCATGCTTAGAGTAGCATCATTATTCACCAAACAATTAACTTAAATTTTTATACTCTATACTACTTTTATATGCTCCCTTTCATGCATGCAAAGCTGGAGGATATAAATAAAGACCTTATTTCATGGTTTTCTAAGGACTTTGCACTAGATAGAAGTTTACTAAGATAGGCTTGAAGTAAAAGAGAGAGATGTGGAAACTTACACTGAAAAGTTTGCCATTCTTCTGCTTATGCTGCTGAGATATACTGTATATTTTATAGTGAAGAGGATTCCTGTTGTTGTCTTGTATAATGCTAGCAAAGGGTAGCTCCTTTCAGATTAGAATTGTCCTTGTGTGGCATCTGATTATTATCCACATATAATCATTTGCAATTGCTTTTCGCCCTGCATATTATTATATGTTGCTTTTGTGTAGTGTCATACTTTAGCAGAGGAGGCTGAACAACTCTTGGAAGACTGGTGGTTTCATATGCAAGACAGTAATCCAGAACTACAGGAATGGCTCTGTATATCATCTCTCAAGTACTGTTGCCCTGATGAGCATTATGGACCTGAATGTAAACCCTGCCCTGGCCACCCAGGGAAGATTTGCTCTGGAAATGGCAAATGTAAGGTAGGATTCTAGCCTTCCCTTATTTTGCATCTGCGTAGTGTTTAGTCATGTTTTGATTCTTGGTGGTTTGATATACTAGTTACAGAAAGTTTGTAATCCTGAAATAATGGAAGTAAAATTCCTAGGCAGGAAATAAACTAGAACAGGAAGAAAAAAATGCAGTGCGCATGTGTACCACTTTTATATTTATTTATTTATCATTTATTTATTTATTTACTTATTTATTTAGTTATTTATTTATTGTACAGCGTTTAGCGCCGGGAGTGTCCAGGGGCACATTCAGCTTGCCTGGCGCAAGTCTTTCTGTTTGATGTCCACAGGCGAACTGTACGTCAGGATGTGAGGAGATGATGATGAGGTAGGGAGAGAGTGGAAATGTAGCCTGCTTCTGTTGAATAACACCTATGCTTAACATCTCTATTCAACAAATGAATCACCATCAACAGTATCATATTCTCTTGCTCCACAAGAACACTGCGGAGAGGTTTGTAACTGAATCCACACTTTTGGCACGCAATCTAGTGATTTGAAATTGTATACCACCACCTCTCCTACCCTGCTGGTCAACATTCTGACTGTAACATTGTTTTCTGCCATTGGGACTTCAAGCGACTAAGCATGGTGTCAGACCATTATGATGATTATGGCCACCAGGTGGGCTCTTTCTCTATAGTCAGAGACACTAAAAAAATAAAATTGAATCAGAATGCTATTAATAAAATAATACAAATGTAATCTATATAATATACTGGATATCATCGTCTTATATTAATGACTAGCTGTTGTATACCTATCGACGGGTTAGTTTTTGTAATTGCAGCAGTAATGCCATATATCAGATATGAGTGGCAGCAGAACAGACAAAACATCCCTCAACTAACAACAAATTTAGTCAGTCAGTGTAATGTTATTGTTGATAATTTTTAGGGCTTTCAGCACAGTCCAACCCATTCCTTTTCACCTACTTCTTCAAGTGATCATTCATTCTCATTTCCAGTATCTTTATTATCTTCTTGTTGAACAGAGGCTAATAACCATGCAGTATTGCAGGTTATAACAACCACCACCATTACCACCAGTTACCGTATTTCCTCGTGTATTAGACTCCTTCGCTGGTTTTTCGAGACGAAGAAAATGAAAAAAATAATTCTTGCATACAACACCCAGCGTAATTCGTCAGAGAAGACCAGCGATTCCACTTTGAAGCGGGTACAAGCCTTACTGCAGCTCTGATGACATCACACAAATTTGTGAATAGTTTCGTCCGTACGATGTACGTGTCAAAGTCATGCGCTACATCTTTGTTTCGTAGTTAAGAAATGTCTGCCTCCATAGCGTAGGTCTACTGCAGCTCTGATGTCGCACTAATAGATGAATAGTTTTGTGTCCAACCCGCACATTGCAAGCATGCATCAGTCGTGTTATATGTCTGTGTTTTGTAGTTAAGAATGCCTACAAGTATAAAGGTTAGCTCAATTAGCTGCCGTTCTGGGGAGGCTGAGTTCGATTTCTGGTACCGTATTGCCAGAGATTTACGAATGGCAGGAAGGTTGATATACAGTAAAAATGGTACATGCAACTCCCCTCCACTGGGGGCGTGTCTATAAAGAGCTGAGGAAACGATTTTACTTCAGTTAAGAAATATTCACGGTTGGTGCTGTTAATTAGTAGGTGTGAAGTGATCGTTTAATATCTTGTAACTTGGCCAATATAGGTAGTTTTGGAGAGAAGTAAGTTTAAAATGTAATAAAAACAATCCAGTCATAACGATTGTTTCACTCGCCAATGTATCTAGCAAATAATAATAATATTGATTTTACGTCCCCAGTAACTACTTTCACGATTTTCGGAGATGCCAAACAAAACACACTATGCATTAATAAGAAAATGGAGACAACGAACGTCCGAAATTAAGCATTATGATAATAAAACACGCATTACCGCCACACGTGTAGATATCCATAAATGCGGCGAACTTTCCTGTTATATCTTTTTCTTCTTTCCATTGTGGAACTTCTGACACTATCCAGACACTTGATACCATACCTAACCTAAACAATGCGGTCCCTCTTATCTCATTTACAGCCGTTTAGGTAAATCCTGATGTGATAAATGTAGAGAACAAGCATGAAATATATTAAAAAATATGGGTCTGGCTTTCAACAGCTGCAGTTATCCAAAGAATGCTTCCAGTCACTACGTATTACATTCGGAAGTACAACTCGTAACATATGCTAGTTATCAGGAGGTGTTTTGGCAAGCTTTTTACAGCATGGCTTTATTCGGAAGGAGTGGCTTCTGCTATGCATACACTAACTGGGAATATCAGAGACCATCTCCAGAAACCATTTGGGAAAAGATTCTCACTGTTTGGACTTTATAGTCGGGAATTAAACTATTTTTAAAATTTTTAAAAAGACTGGACCTCGAAATCCTTGAATGCTCTCGATTACAATGCAAGGCTGACAAGATGGCAGTGAAGATGACATCATTTTGAATGACGGCCTGCCGGTAGCAGGGAAGTTAGCGGCACAAGACGATAATTCAGATGACTGACTGTGTGGTAAGCCTACTACTCAACTGACAGAGACAATTGACTGGCCATTGTATCAGTATTGAATAATAAATATGGTTATATGAATACGACACCCTTATCCCTTTTCTCTATGGGGTCGAGTATGAAGTGAAACGAATGGTCGTAGCAAGTTTTTATGACCGTAAGCCCTTCCTGACGTCAACCTCATCAGAGGAATTAATGACGAATGATGTGATATGAGTAACAAAAACTGACTATATGTACTTTGTATGTAGGCCTGAAAGTCATGTTCACCAATTGTTGTCTTTTTACATTTAGAAATACTGCCTTTGAACGAAAATAGCTAGTACAATTCAAATACATTCATAAGTTAGTTAAAGAATACTGTAGAATGTTTGCATGTACAGTTTATAGCTCTTTATAGCCTAGAAGTCACGTGTTCACTGCACAAAATTTGAGGTTATCGCATATTGGACTGCCCATTATGTTTTTTGGCTGTAAAAGTGGGGGAAAAAAAAAAAGGAGGTCTAATACGCAAGCAAATACGGTAGTTTGTTACCATGACAAATGAACAGTCTTTCCACATCAGCGTAGCTTGTCGTTGGTTTCTTCCGGCTTGGCACTATCAGGGCTTTTAACACAGTCCACCCCATTTATAATTTCTTCTCACCTACTTCTTTGAGTGGTCATTCATTCACCTTTTTCTTCTCATTGCCAGTATCTTTATTATCTTCTTGATGAACAGAGGCTAATGACCAGGTTATAACAACAACAACCACCACCATCACTGCCAGTTAGTTTGTTACCATAACGAATGAACAGTATTTCCAGATCAGCGTGGCTTGTCGTTATAGAATCTCCATTGAAACTCCATTATAACTCATACAGTAAAAATGTGTCGGGTAATAAAGATTGTAAATTGCATTTTCTATCATTTTTGTTATGTTATGTTTCTTGAAATATTTGAATGCTTATGAATGTAATTATCATGAATGTCTCCAATATTATTCCTCACATAGTAAAAGGAATGAATCATAAAAATTGGAAAATATTTTACACTACTCCTATTATGTACACTGTTTTGATAAGCCAATATTAACAGAGAAATTTGACATATCATGTGATGGTCCCCTTCATGTTGCTAAGTAACTGTTATACTAATCAAATAATATATAACAAATTGCACAGCCCATCTATCCCTCAACTTGAATAGAGAGTTTTGAGAAATTATGTTAAGATGTTTTCTTGTTATACCTGGACAAACAGACAGACAGACAGAGAGACAGACAGACAAAAATTGAAGTGAACCTGTTTTTTTACTTTTATGCACCTAATTCAAGATGAGGCAAAAATTTGAAGTGTAGGGACAAAGTTATAATATTACTTATATGGATGGTGCTGTTTGTTTGACATCCTTTCGACTAAAAACATTCAAGCTTATCGTTCTGCAATGCAATTTTATTTTACGTAAATAAATATCACACGAGAACATGTTCACTTCCTTGTATAACTTACTTTATTTACACTGTAAGTCACAACACACAATTATACACATTAGCAAATGACACTACAACACTTAATAGCGGAGTACCCTGAAATCGATTCTGACAAGTACAGATATCAACAACACTGACTCGCGCACTGTAACATGCACTCTCTTGAATTCACTGACTCCGCCTCGGAGCCCAACAGTCACTTGCAGTCCATCACTTGCCTTCGAGTCCAACCCTGACTCCGAATCCAACACTTGACTCAGTCCTGACTTTTCTTGACTTCCTCACTGACTGACAGCTTGATATATATACTATTCGATCAATCGTCTAGAATTATCGATTTCTAGAGTTCTTACAACACTCTCATGGAACACACTCGAAACACTGATTGACTAGCTAGTCGAATGGGTACTCGAACTTTTGTTTACTGTTTACTAAAACACACAGAAATCTCTACAACCTTCCTAGTGTCTCTACATGTATCTGGATAATATAACCTTACAGTAAGTTTCCAGAACCCTTCATATATATCAAATTATAGTACAATAAGTCTAACATACAAACATTATGGAATTTTCTACCACTTCCGACTATATAGATTTTGAGGTTAAACTTATACACAATACGTATTGGAGATTATAGAAAAATATACTACATATTTACAGGGAAACCATGTACTAGTCATGTTTAACATTTAATAAAAGATAATTTAGCATTAAATGAACTATAATTAAAATATATTAAACATAATAATTGAAGATTTTACATCAGTTACGATGTCATACCTACGACAAGCTTTTTAGGCCTTTTCAGTCATGAAATTACCGGTGTTTCACCCCTGTGTGGCAGTGGGCTCACCAGCAAAAGATTCTGGTGGCTAGTGTGTTATTGAGACACCTCCGCAAGCCTTCTATGCAGGTCAAACAGTGATGATGACTAGGGGAAGTATGAACCTCCACTTGTATAAATGCGTGCCTTTGTCATTTATATAAAAAATTATGTTCCCAGAAGGAAACCATCATTTAATTTCATTGATTTCAAATGTTAAAAAACATTCAAGCTCTTTAGGGATTTCAATTGCTAGTGATTTGAATAGATGCAAAAGTGGCAGAATTTTCAACTCAGTAGTGGTCTTGAACAACCAGTATATCTACTGACATTAGTTCCCTTAATACTTGGTGCACCTAATAGCTGAGTGACATTGTCAGTGGCTTCACACTAAAACAGCTGAAGTTCAAATCCTTGTGAATGCAAGCAGGATTTTTGAAATGGTAAATCCCATCCCTGTTGTTCAGATTCCACATAAAATTGAAGGCTTCATAGCTAAGATCAGAATAGCCATTGAAGGCAACCAAGAGGTCATCTAAAACATACAGCTTACACGAGTTAGAATTTCTTTGAAAATATATAGTTAATGATTTATCAGTACGATCATGAATGAAATTCCAGCCCCGCTGTCTAGGGGTTACTGGAAGGCCCTAGCATCGATTCCTGGCCAGGTCAGGGATTTTTACCTGGATTTACGAGCTGGTTCGAAATCCACTCATCCTCTACAAGAACATCAAGGATATATCTGATGGTGAAGTTGCGGCTCCAGGCTAGAAAGCCAAGAATAACATCCGAGAGATCTGATGATGAGATGCAGCTCCAGTCTAGAAAGCTAAGAATAATGGTCAAGAGGATTTGTCATGCTGAAAGTGCGTCACCTGGTAATATGCAAACCTTTGGGCTGAGCAGCAGTTGCTTTGTAAGCTAGGGGTCATCAGTGCTGTAGCACCATGGGTTTGGTTTTGTTTTGTTTTGTTGTTTACTTTCAACTGGTGAATTATTGATGAGAATTTAACAAGGAAGGCCAGCTAAACAATCTTGAGGTTGAGTTTATTCTTTTTTTGTCCCTTTTAGTTTATTTGTATTAGATTACCTCTGAAGCAAAGAGCTTAAATATGTGGGTTTATAATTGGGTATTATACACGACTACTCTGTCGGCCTTTGTGAAAACTCGAAATTAAGGTCCAAATAAGGATTAGGAGAACACCTTTCCCCAAGCCCTAGGTGAAAGTGATGGACGTCTTTGGTATTTGAGCTTGAACCTACTGGCATAGGATCCTTTTACTCTTCGTCGTTTGTTGTTTGAGTCATCAGTCCATAGACTGGTTTGATACAGCTCTCCTTGTCACACCATCCTGTGCTAACCTTTTCATTTCTACATAACTACTACATCCGTTCTAATCTGCTTGTCATATTCGTACCTTGGTTTACCCCTACCATTCTTACCACCTACACTTCCCTCAAAATCAACTGTATAAGTCCTGGGTGTCTTAAGATGTGCCCTATCATTCTATCTCTTTTTCTGGTCAAATTTAGCCAAATTGATCTCTCAACAATTCGATTCAGTATCCCTTCATTCGTCATTCCATCTACCCATCTCACCTTCAGCATTCTTCTGTAACACCACATTTCAAAAGCTTCTATTCTCTTTCTTCCTGAGCTAGTTATCATCCATGTTTCACTTACATACAATGCCACGCTCCAGACGGAAGTCTTCAAAAACATCTTTCTAATTCCTATATCAATGTTCGACGTGAACAAATTTCTTTTCTTAAGAAAGGCCTTCCTTGCTTGTGCTAGTCTGAATTTTATGTCTTCCTTACTTCTACCATCATTGGTTATTTTACTACCCAAGTAACAGTATTCATCTACTTCCTTTAAGACTTCATTTCCTAATCTAATATTTCCTGCATCACCTGACTTTGTTTGACCACACTCCATTACCATGGTTTTGGATTTATTTATTTACATCTTGTACTCCTCCTACAAGACTCTCTCCATACCATTCAGCAGTTTCTTCAGATCTTTTTCAGAGTCAGATAAAATAACAATATCATTGGCAAATCTCAGGGTTTTGATTTCCTCTCCTTGGACTTTGATTCCCTTTCCAAATTCCTCTTTGATTTCCTTTATCGCCTGTTCTGTGTAAACATTGAAAAGGAGAGGGGAGAAAGTGCAGCCTTGGCTCACTCCTTTCTGGATTGCTGCCTCTTTTACAAAACCTTCGATTCTTATCACTGCAGACTGATTTTTGTGTATAGATTGTAGATAATTTTCCTTTCTCGATATCTGATCTCGATCACCTTCAGAATTTCAAACAGCTTGGTCCAATCAGCATTATCAAATGCCTTTTCTAGATCTATGAAAGCCATGTACGTTGGCTTGTCTTTCTGAATTCAATCTCTAAGATCAGATGTAAAGTCAGGATTGCTTCACGTGTTCCCACATTTCTTCTGAAGCCAAATTGATTTTCTCCCAACTCAGTTTCACCTTGTCTTTCCATTCTTCTGTAAATAATACGTGTTGAAATTTTGCAGGCATGAGATACTAAACTAATGGTGCGGTAGTTTTCACACTTGTCAGCAGCGGCTTTCTTGGGAATAGGTACAGCAACATTCTGCCGAAAATTGGATGGCACTTCTCCTGTATCACACATTTTACACACTAAACAGAATAACCTCTCCTTGCTGGTTTCTCCTAAGGCAGTCAGTAATTCTGAGAGTATGTCAACAATTCCAGGTGTCTTGTTCCTACTTAGGTCTCTCAAGGCTCTGTCGAATTCTGACCTCAAAATTGGGTCTCCCATATCATCAGCATCAACAGCCTCTTCTTGTTCCAGAACCCTATCATCTACGTCTTCACCTTGATACAACTGTTGGATATGTTCCTGCCATCTTTCTGACTTGTCTTCTCAGAAGTGGTTTTCCATCTGAGCTTTTGATATTCATACACCTAGTTTCCCTTTCTCCAAACGCCTCCTTGATTTTCCTGTATGCAGCATCTATCTTTCCTAGGACCATACAATCTTCAACATCCTTGCACTTCTCTGTCAGCCATTCTTCCTTAACTGTCCTGCACTTTCTATCTATTTCATTCCTTATTCACCTGTATTCTTTTCAGCCCTCCTCATTTTTTGGATTAATGTACTTTCGTCGTTCGTCAATCAGGTCTAGTATCTCTTGAGTTATCCATTGTTTGATCATTCTTCCTTTCTTCAGCAGCCTTACTAATCTCATTCTTCATGACTCTCCACTCTTCCTCTACTGTGTTTCCTTCAGCTTTTTCATTTAGTCCTTGTGTTACATGTTCCTTGAAACAATCCCTCACACTCTTTTCTTTCAACTTTTCTAGGTCCCATCTCCTTTCATTCCTCCTTTTCTTCAATTTATTCAATTTCAGATGGTATTTCATGACCAACAGGTTATGGTCAGAGTCCCCATCTGCTCCTGGGAAAGTCTTGCAATCCAACACCTGGTTTCTGAATCTCTGCCTAATAGTAATGAAGTCTATCGGATACCTTCCAGTGTCTCCAGGTCTCGTCCATGTTTACAGCCGTCGTTTGTGCTGTTTGAACCAAGTGTTAGCAAGGACCAAATTATTATCGGTGCAGAATTCAACCAGCCGGCATACTCTTTCATTCCCTCGTCCCAGTCCGATTCTCCTACTATGTTACCTTCTCTTCCTTGGCCTACCACTGCATTCCAGTCTCCCATCACAAATAGATTCTTGTCACCTTTTACATATTGTATTATATCTTCTATCTCTTCGTATATTCTTTCGATTTCTTCATCATCCGCTGAACTAGTAGGCATGTAGACCTGCACTATTGTGGTGGGCATTGGCTTGGTGTCTATCTTGACAACAATAATCCTTTCACTGTGCTGGTCATAATAGCTTACCCGCTGCCCTATTTTCTTATTCATTATTAAACCAACTCTTTGCATTTTCTCTGTTTGGTTTTGTGTTGATGATTCTGTAGTCGCCTGACCAAAAATCCTGCTCTTCCTGCCAACGTTTTTCATTTATACCAACTACATCTAACTTTAGTCTATCCATCTCCTTTTTCCACGCTCCGACTCGCAGAATGTCAGTATCCATCTTCCTGATGATTGCCCCCTCTGGTGAAGTCCCCACCCGGAGATCCAAATGGGGGACTATTTTACCTCCGGAATATTTTACCCGGGAGGAAGCCATCATCAGTACATCATTCATACAGAGAGAACTGCATGTCCTCGGGAGTTAGTTACGGCTGTAGTTTCCCGTTGCTTTCAGCCGTGTAGCAGTATCAACATAGCTAAGCCATGTTAAGTAATATTACAAGATCATATCAGTCAATCATCTAGACTGCTGCCCTTGCAACTTCCAAAAGGCTGCTACCCCCATTTCGATGAACTATTCGTTAGTCTGGTCTCTAAACAAGTACCCATACGATACGGTTGCACCTACAGCTCGGCTACCTGCTTCATTGGGACACGCAAGCCTCCCCACCGCGCAAGGTCACATGGTTCACAGGGGAGGCCTTTTTCTCTATGGGTGTGTAACACCTTCACTCTTAAATATTAGCTGTTATGTGAACCCTGTAAACTCACAGGAATTCACAGTTAGCTCACCTAATGTTTGTAGCACAACATCTTGCAGTATGGTGGAAGTCTGGTATTCCAAGTATTAGCATCTCTGGTATAATGGTAGGACATCTGGATAGAGATTTCTAGATTCAGATTTGATCCCAAGGGATGTGAATATTTTTTCTTCCATTCTTTTTGTAAATAAATCAAGCTTGTTAAGGAAAGAAGAATGTTCTTTAACTTGGCAAGGACATTAGATATATTAATTGCACCTCATAATAACATAATAAGTACTTCATTCATACGTCTTAATCTCTCAAGGAGGAACACAAGTTGCTTGTGAGGCAAAAGGGGGTGAAATTTCAAAGGTGGCAGGGTGAGAGATATAATAATAATAATAATAATAATAATAATAATAATGATAATGATAATAATGATGATGATGATGTTTTTACGTCCTACCAACTACCTTAATGGTTTTTGGTAAGCCGAATTGGTGGAATTTTGTCCCGTAGGAGTTCCTTTGTGTGCCAGTAAATCTACCGACCCAGGGCTGACATATTTGACATATTTGAGCACTTTCAAATACCACCAGACTAAGCCAGGTTCGAACCTACCAACTTGGGCTCAGAAAGCGAGTGCCTTAACCATCTGGGCCACTCAGGCCAGCTGGAGATTAAAGACAGAGGGAAAGGAGGAAAGGGGGTGACTATGTTGGGGCTGCCTAAATTTCATACTTGTATTTACTGGATGTAAAGTGGTTCACAATCTTAGAACTCCTCAGTTTTGGGGAAAGAAGTAGAAATAGGAAATCTGTTGTTGACTTTTGACTGTGAAACACTTACCAAATGAACTGTGTGCATGGAAATGTGTTGTTTGCATTTGCTTTTATGGTTACTCATCTGTGTGTACAGAGATAAAGAGTGCTATCTAGTGGGCAAGGCAGTTCTTGTGTTAGAGGTAGTGGAAAACATTGTTGGTTATTATTTTTACAGTAATATGTTTTATGTCGCACCGACACAGATAGGTCTTATGGAGACGATGGGATAGGAAAGGCCTAGGAGTGGGAGGGTAGCAACCATGGCCTTAATTGAGGAGTTGGATGCAATAACAGCGTAAGAAGACTTACGTTATTTTGAGAAACGGAAGCTTGAAGTTTATAAATGTTCTGAGTTAAAAGTAATATTAGGAATCAACCTGAATTTCATTTAAGGACATTTAAAAGAGCCAGAAAATGTATTTCCCAAAGAATTTTATTGATCTGTTAGCTAATAAGAAAGACAGAGTTATTTAAAATTTCATTTTATACGCTGTTATTGCATGAAGAGCAGGAATATTATATTTTGCCATACACCAGTATTGATCAGGGAGTTAGGAAAGCATGATAGCCCACTATAGAGGAACAAAAGTGGCAGTTTATCCCACCTCAGTTCTCCAAAATGTCTAAACTGACTAAAATTAAGAACAAATTCCTAAAAAAACAAAAAAATTGTCAACTAAGAAAGGTAAAACCATTAAATTTATTCTTTATTTAATATTCACCTTTTTCGTTCTTTCTCGTAAAGTGACAAGAGAATTTTGTTACAGTGCTCTCTCCAACCATGGTATTAGGCTACGGTAATTGCCCCCCCCCCCCCCAACAAATAGTTGAAATGTTATAAAATTAGAAACATTCCTTTTTGAACAACTTTTATTCCTATTTTCATTTACAAAATGATTATTTAAACCTAAAAGAAAATAAAAGGAACAAAAAACAGATCGCAAAGTATATAATTGGGATTTAGACATTGTGTGTCTTACTTGTTTGAAATACTCAAATGTATCATTGATCAAAATCGGGATGATTCATCTTCATATGCTGCATTAGCAGATTCTACGGAATCATTGCACACAGACATGACTTTCACATACCACTCAACATTTTCAGTTTTTAAGTATTTCATTAGTGAAATAACATCAACCCTTTTGTCTGCTTTTACACCACACTTTCTTACATCATGTAGCCTCAAATCATTAAAACTGAGAAAGCTATCATTCCTCTTTAAGAAGGTAAATGGCACATAGGAGTGTAGGACTGTGACTCTGATACAACACCATTACGGTAATAATGTCACACAAACTTCTGTATCATGAATCTGTTGCTTTTAGCAGAAGGCATTCTTAGAAACATAGGTCAAAATGCTGATAACCAGTCTTTTATTAAATGTGACACCACAAAACCTTCTCTTCCACTCAGTGACATCTTCTCCAGCCAGATAACTGGCGACAACTTAACGTGCCACTCGTGAAGCATGCCTCATGCAATAACAGCGTAGCGCATGGTACCCGTTTTAGTGAGCTCCTGACCTCTAGCGGCATCCTAGCGAACTAAGACCTGGACTGGGTTGTAGTGAAGGGGCCAGGAAATCCGAAAACAGTATTCATGCAATAACAGCGTAAGTAGACTTACGCTGTTATTGCATCTAGCTCCTCAATTAATGTATGCCTGGTATGAAAATGGGAAACCTCTCAAAACCATCTTCAGGGCTGCCGACAGTGGGGTTCGAACCTACTACCTCCCGGATGCAAGCTCACAGCTGTGCACTCTTAACCGCACGGCCAACTCGTCCGGTAACATTGTTTTATAAAACTGTCAGTGTGCCCATTGATTAGTGTCATTTGATGTGAAGCCAGGGTGGTGCCACTTACAGGAATTCACAGTGGAAGGAACCATACGATAGTGGAGGTAGGAACGGTGTCTTTAGGTCACAACAGGCCAGTTTGGCAGAAGATTTATTGTGAGATGAAGGAAGTGAGGTATGAAAATATTCTTAACTAGCAAGATACCCGTGCTTCGCTACTGTATTATACTGAAATTTATAATTGAATGCTTATTGTTTTAGATATATAATCCACCAAATTTCGCGATCTGACTCGTTTTCTAATAGATTACGGCAAGTTTCATCCCATTTTTCAATCTTTCTTTCCAGCAATTGATTTCGTACTTCCCGGGCTATGTCCAGGTATTCCACCCGGTCAGTTGGGTCCCTAAATCTTTGCCATCTTTTCCTATAAGCATTTTTAATATGGATGAAATCCTTCAGGAGATCCGGCGTGGTGTCGTCTGGGGTGCCTTGGCGGTATTGAACCCGCGGCCAGACTGCGTTCTTAGTCATTACCCGCCCAGGACCCGTTTCCAGCACGGTCCGCACATTTGATGACGGTCCAGAACTATTATTATTATAAATGTTCTGGACCCCACAGCAAGATGCAAGACCGCTACTTGGTTATAAATTACATCTGCTGTCATTGTCATTGTTGACAATGTGACCAACACCATTGTCGCACGTAGGCAAGTGTGCAGGATTTCTGGTGATACGAATGACATACTTTCATGCATTATTGACCTTATTATAGAGGTGAACAATTTGACGGTCAATCTCATTCCTATCGTTTATTTCAAATGTGTTTAAATTTTTATTTATATGCCAGGAGAATCTACTGTAATCCAAGAACGTTCTCTGAAGGAAAAGATGGCTCTTGAAAACGAACCCAGGAAAGATTAAAAATGATCGGTTTATGATCAGAATAAGTACATCGAAAATCTACAGCCTGTTTCCAGTCATTCGACAGGGTCGGGAATGGAATGAATAATGCCCCATCTAGCGGCGACAATAGGAATTGTGCCGGCTGCTGTAGCACTTCTCTGGGGCAATGATCGATGAATGACAAATGAAATGAAATAGTGGACAGTGTTGCTGGAATGAATTATGATAGGGAAAACTGGCGTATCCTGAAAAAAACTTGCCCCGCCTCCGTTTTGTCCAGTACGAATGTCACATGGAGTGACCGGGATTTGAACCACGGAACCCAGCTGTGAGAGGCCGGCGCGCTGCCACCTGAGCAACGGAGGCTCCTTATAAGCACATTATGAACAGTAAAATCAATTGGTCTCACCTCCTTTTACACCCCACCGCCGTTAAGTTTATTTACCCACCCCCCCCAAAAAAAATTAAAAGAAGGCATGTTTCTTTATGTTTAAAGGAGATTCCAAACACCAATGTTCATGTCTATTACCTTCAGTTTTGAGATATAAGTATCCCCATTAAATAATTCACCTTTTTTTCCACTTCCTTTCACACTCCCCGCCCCCCCCCCCCCCCCTAAGTGAATTTTCTGGCAAAAAATACTTGTTTCTTTAATAGAAAAGGATCTTCTAAATACCAATTATCATGACTCTAACTTCTTCAGTTTTTGAAGTGTCCTCATGAAAGGAATTCAACTCCTTTTCACTCCCGTCCCCCAAGATGGTTGCCCCCCCCCCAAAACGCATTTTTCTTTGTTTTAAAGGAGATTCAAATACCAATTTTCACATCTGTAACAACTTTAGATTTATTAGATGTATGTATTCTCATACAATTAAGTCAATTAATTTTTCAATTCTTACAAACCCCCCCCCCCCAACCTTCATTGGATTTTCCAAGAATACGTGTTTCTGTATTTTTAAGGCAGATTCCAAATATTAAATTTCATGTCTGTAACATCTTCATTTTTGAGATATCAGTAGCCTAATTAAATCAACACCATTTTCAGTCACCCCCACCCAAATGGTATTTCCGAAAACTAAAAATACATGTTTCTTTATTTTTAATGGAGATAAAGAATATCATTTTTCACTTCTGTAACATGTTAAGTTTTTTGAGATAATACTGTAGAAATTCTCATTTTAAAATTTCACCCCTTTTTAGTTCCCCTTAAGTGGAGTTTCCAAAAACAAGTCGCCTATGTTTCTTTACGTTTACAGGAGATTCCAGATACCCACTTTTTACATCTGTAACATTTTACGTTTCTCAGATATACTGTAGATATAGTCTTTCAAAAAATTCACCCTAATTTGTCACTCCTGTTTAACCGCCATTAATTGGATTTTCCAAAAACAATAAATACATGTTTCTTTATTTTTAAAGGAGATCCCATATACAAATTTTCAGTTCTTTAATATCTTCAGTTTCTGAGATATAGGTATCCTCATTAAAGGCATTCAACCCGTTATCACCCTTTTACACCCCTCCTAATGGGATTTACAGAAAACAAAAAAATACGTGTTCCTTTATTTTTAAAGGAGATTCTAAATACCAATTGTTACATCTGTAAACTTTTAAAGTTTTAAGATGTAGACACACTCATTTTAAAAATTCACCCCCGTTTTCACCCCCCATTATTTGGATTTTCCAAAAACGAAAAAATACCTGTTTCTTTATTTTTAAAGGAGATCCCAAATACCAATTTTCAGGTCTGTAATATCTTCAGTTTCTGAGATATAAGTACCGGTATCCTGATTAAAGGCATTCAACCACTATTCCACCCTTTTTCACCCCTCCTATTGGGATTTTCTGAAAACAAAAAAATACATGTTTCCTTATTTTTAAAGAAGATTCTAAATACCAATTTTTACATCCGTAAACTTTTAAAGTTTAGAGATATATATACACTCATTTTAAAATTTCACCCCCCTTTTCACCCCCTTAGCGACAGAATATCCAAAAATTCTCTCTTAGCGAGCACCTACATCTTAATATGAATGTATCCCCAAAATTTCATTTCTTTATGTCCAGTAGTTTTGGCTCGGCGATGATGAGTCAGTCAGTCAGTCAGTCAGTCAGGACAAGTTATTTTACATATATAGATTAATTGCTGTCAAGAATGATGCTGGGTAACCAAAAATTACATAAGTAGAGAAAAGGCAATTGGAAGGAGTAGATTTAGTATGGATAGTACAGGCAAATATAGTAAAGTAGCTCCTTGCACCAAAGACTTTGCTGATGGAAGGACAGGTCTTCAAAAGGAGAACAGATCGCTTTACCTCCAATTGCTAAGTTGTAATACTGGGAGAATTTGGCACAGTAGGTGTAAAAACTGCCAAAGCAGAGATATTGATGATCACTCTGCTTCTTTTGCTTGCTGTCTCTTTCTTACAGATATCAATAGATTACACCCTCTTTTTGCACTGAAAGAATCCAAGATTGCACGCTATTTTGTTAAGTTCAGAGCAAACCCAAGGTGAGGTTTAGATATAGTCACCCCTTGTCTTCCCTTTTCTACCATTCCTTTCATTGCTAACATCTCCCCTATCTGCCATTTGTATTGTAATTAGTCCTTTAATTGCAGAAGGTATGTCAACATTTTTGCATTGTAACAGAATCTTTTTGCATCCTTGCGTAGGCAAGTTGACCTTCCTTTGTACAGTTTCCTTTTTCAACTTAATTACTGTATTCAGAAATTCCAGAGGCGTTATTTGCTTAGGAATGTATATTGTATGTATACATTTAGTTGAACTTGCAATTTTTTACACAAGAAATACAGCTGTATCACTTAAACACAATAAAAATCAACAAAACCTTAAACTGCCGTATTTCACCTCATAATTGTCACACTTTTTATTACAAAATTTTTGAAAAAGTAGTAGGGTGCAAATATTATGAAATTTTTTAATAGCAGTATTTTTATTATTCAGAAAATTAATTTATAACTAAATTGTATTTGATACAAGTTTAAGGTGCACGTAATACTCATGTGTATACATCAAAATAAATAGTCCAAATCTAAATTCTTAATTTATTCGCAATAGTCTGGCCAACATATCTCCAATCTGAAAATAAAAATGAACTTATGTTAATTGTCATTGATTTGAGCATTTAAGTTAAAATATTACACTTGCAAAAAATTCTTTGTTGTGAAATACAGACTTACAAAATGAAACTTAAATTCTCACGCACACATATCTGGAGAAATCACGTCACGCACAAACACAACACATGATATTTATCACTTGTAACATTCCAGAGCAGCCGACACTTCCACGAGAGTACTTAATAGAGACGAAATGGAATAAACCTACATATCCCCAGGACATGGAGAGGCCCATTTGAAGTGAAATACAAGGGTTGCGAGCATTGGTGTGCCTACTCATTAATTTCCCAATACCAGAATGTTCGATTATGTATTATAGCAGATGTCGGCAGCTGGTTACATGACAATGTTATAAAGAAAGAACGCATTAATTTCAATATTTACTATTGATAAGAAATTTTTTTTAAAAATTAAATTCTCAGTGACACATTTTGTCGCAGTTTGCCTGCTCATTCTGATACCAGTACGTCCCTGGTTGCAAGGCTTTGAAAGCTGTACCGTAGTAGATAACAAGTGTGTGCAGTGCTGGTATTTCCCAGTGCCATTGCCGACAAGCGAAAACTTACAGCCTTACATATCTCAAATCAGAACTCGTAATACTTCACTGGTGAATAAATTGTACACTGTCTCGCGACCACCTTGTCAAACTGCCGATAAGGCATGCTTTGTATGCAAACTGGTATTATTAATTTATTTACTTATTTATACATGTGCAACATCTCGCAAACATGACTCTGTTGCTAAACTGCCCATAAGCCATATACATATTTAAATTGCGCATTTATATGCAATTTACATTGCAGTTCCATTTACCTTTTCAGCAGCTTGACGAGCAAAATTTGACCATACAACAATTATGCGATGAAATTTTAAAATCTGATTTTTTAATTGAAAATAAAGGATGCGTCAATTATGTGTTGGTGAAAATTATGCGATGAAATACGGTACATATACATTACCATGAAATAGCATATGTAAAGTAATATTATTTTGAATAAAACTTATTGCGCCTTTTATAACCATGGCTATAACACAAATACAATTTGGACTACATTATTATAAATTTAACAACAATAACAACTCCAATTAGTTTAGAAGAATGATTGTAACTTCATTTCATAGCTTAAATTTGTTTGCAGTTTGAAAAAACTAGTCATTTCAGAGGCAGTGGAATCTTGAAAATTATGATTTGATATAAAGAGAGGGGTCCAAAGAAATATATACAACACATTTCTGTAGCAGTTATGTACGTAAGATTCTAAAATCTGAATTGAATTATGATGGCAGAGTGTAATATCATGTTGTCTCTAAAGAGTCACTACGCCATCCGTGTAAAGAACATGATTAATGAATTCTGAAGAAAGTGAAATGGAGTATACTCACCACATGATTGATGAAGTTCATTTTAAATTAAGTAATACTCAGCTGCCAGATTGTCTACTGGGCTCCAGAAAATCCACATATTCATATGAACAAAGCAGTCAATTTACCAGGGGTCATCCAGGAGTTTAATTGGGCCATTCCTTTTTTATGGTAGATCACTGGCCTAGTGTACCTCAACATGCTGCAGGTACCATTTTAACGAAAAATCCATGTTCTTTCTGTGGATGACCAATCTTTCTTCCAGCATGATTATGCATCACCACATAACTATTGCAACGTGAGAGCCTATCTTGACGATGTGCTACCAGGGCTTTATGTAGGACAGGGAGGTGCTGTTTAATCCCCATTACGTTCCTCTCACTTAACACATCATGACTTCTACTTGCGTGGGGAATATTGATGATGTGATGTACCACCAAAATCTGTTACAGTGCCTGCACATGGGAAGAAATTGAGATGGCCTGTAGAGCAACTCATATGAACACTTTGGCCACTGTTGCTTGTGCAGTGCTTTGCCAAAATGAGAAGCGTTATATGCTAACGGTGGACATTTTGAGCATGTAAAGTGATTGCAGGAGTCAAACATACCTTGAATATCTATGTAAATCTAGTAATATGAATGTCATGATGATATAGTACATGCTTCCTTTCATATTGAAGTATGTATACATTTCTTGGACCCCTCTGTACATGCTTGTAATTAACAGATTATTTTTTCTTAGGGTGCTGGTACTCGCAAAGGAAATGGAGTGTGTGCATGTGATCCTGGATATGATGGGCAGCTGTGTGACAAGTGTGCCCTGTACTATTATGAAAGTTATCATGATGATAACAAGATATTGTGTGCACCGTGCCATACATCTTGCCAAGGAGCTTGTTCACAGGCTGGACCTAAAGGTTTGTTGGATTTATGCTAATGTCCATTTTCATGGTATCATTGTGCAAGAGAATCATTTCTAGGAAGAACCTTACTGTAGTGTATCCTGTGCACTCGATATACTATGTGATTCAGCTGCCCGTTCCAATGTAGTTTTGTGTAACCCACAATATTAATGCCATCCTGAAAACATCTGCCCTGACGGTATGCTCAGACAATACAACCGGATGTCTTGGTATTTACTGCATCACCATGATAGGACGCCATAGTATTATACTCATATTAAACACCAGAAGGCATGCGTGTGCCTTCTAGGTCAAATGAAACCGACACGCCGGCGAAACACTAAATTGATATTGTGACCGCATTAAACCTATTACATGCTATAAGCTGCTCAGTGTGCCATACGGAACTGTAGCATAGGTGGTAACGGCATGGCAGAGAGGGCTTACGTGTGTGGTTGGAGGTTCGAGTCTGGGGCGAAGATTCCATTTTTTAAAATATTTGTTTAATACGTACCACACGTAAGTTCAATACCCACTTTCATGCCAATTGTGTGTGGATGAATGTGTTTGTGGTCCTAAGAAGGGCTGATTAGTTAGCAGGCCAAACACGTACGAACCAGAAATAATAGGAACACAACAGCCCCGACAATGTTTTATCGCAGAAAATGCTCGATGTAATGACAGTTTGGGTTTATGAACATTCGGGGCCGGTGTCCAATAGATTGTCTTGCGTGCTGAAGCATTCCAGATGTAATTGTTCGGCAGGCGTCTGTGATGAGCTGCCGGAGTTGGTCTGGGATTTTCTGGAGCTTGAGTGTAAACGACGTTCTTCAAATGCCCCCACAAGAAGAAGTCTAACGGCATTAAATGTAGTGATTTGGCAGTCCAAGAAACAGGGCCTCCTCATCCTATCCATTTCTCTGGCAGTTCCTCGTTCAGATGGTTACAAACTTGTAAAGTCAAATGTGGCGGAGCTCCATCCTGTTGCAACTACATTGTCAAACGATTGTGCAAGGGCACATCCTCCAGCAGCAGTGGGAGTTCCTGATGCAGAAAGTGTAGGTAGCGTGGGCCCGTTCATTGGCCCTCAAAGAAATAAGTACAATCAAGATTCCCAAGATTCCACACCACACATTCACTCCTTGTCATACTTGATGGGCCGCCTGTCGCACCCAGTAAGGGTTGTCCGGACTACAATAGTGCATGTTGTGGCGATTGACATTCCCATTATTGTGGAAGCGCGATTCGTCCGAGAACAAGATATGCAATACGAATGCTGCATCATTGTCCAGCCTGCCTAATAGCCACCCACAAAACTCCATTTGAGCTTCGAAATCCCACCCATGGATCTCTTGGTGTAGCTGAAGATGGTATGGGTGAAATTTATATTCATGCAATATTCACCAGACGGACGGCTGGCTGGTTGGTGTTCACCTGTTATGCAATCGCCCTTGTACTGATCTGTGGATTATTACGAGCTGCCTCCAGAACGGCCTCTTCTGTTTCACCCAATGTAACTGGCCTATCGTGGACTGGTAGCTGCTTGGAAATACCGCCTGTTGTCCTTAGGCATCTTTCAACACGGCAGAATGCCGTAGCAGCTGGTTGTCGTATATAGGGATACCGTTCCTGGTACAGATGTAGTGCCTGGCACGTGTTTTGTCTTGCTTCCCCATAAATGAAGAGCATGTCAACATGGAAGAGTATGTCAACATGTTCCTGTGTGGAAAACATGCCGAATGACATCATAGATTACATTCAGGCCCTAACCAGCAGAGTATGTGCAGGGTACACGTTTAATAACAGTGTCATTCTACTGTTTGAATGTTGCTAACGTAGGCCTGTGTTCATGATTTCTAAGATCATTTACTTACTTACTTACTTACTTACTTACTTACTTACTTACTTACTCCATGGCTCTACGGTCCTTTTAAGGACCTTGGCCTCCTTGACCATAGCTCTCCAGTCGTCCCGGTCTTCAGCACGCCTACGCCACCTCCTGACTCCAACAGTCCTCACTCAGATCAGTCTCCACATCCTCCAGCCATCTCATCCGGGGCTGACCTCTCCTTCTCCTGCCCCCAGGGTATCCTGTCAGTGCTTTCTTTGGAAGTCTTCCCTCCTCCATCCGTTGTACATGCCCCAGCCATCCAATTCGTCTCATTTTGATTGATGTCACCAAGTCCAGCTCCTTATTACAATAATCTTATTTCTTCATTTGTTCTGATTTTCCATAAATCTCCCTCCTTCACCAGTCCAAATATCTTCCTCAGTACTTTCCTTTCCCACACATTTAATCTCCTCTCTGTGGCCTCAGTCAATACCCATGCCTCACTCCCATACATAAGCACTGGTTTAATTATTGTTTTGTAGAGAGTCAGTTTTAATTTCCTGCTTAAGTTTTTACTTCTCAGAAGGGGATACAGTGCCCTGTAGGATCTCTTGGCAGCCTTAATTCGATTTACATTATCTGTCTCAACTTTATTTTCTGATGTTATTACTGAGCCAAGATATGTGAAGCTATCTACTGCTTCAAAGGTGTAACCATCCACTTGGAGTTTTTCAGTGTTCCTTCCATTTCTCTCCGTTACCATATATTTAGATTTAGCCTCATTTATCTCCAAGCCCAAGGACCCAGCCACATCTTTCAGCTCCCTCAAGGCAGTTGTAAGTGCCTCGTTACTTCTAGCAGATATCACCACATCATCTGCATAAGCCAAAATTTGGATCAGTCTATTGTAAATATTACCACCCGGATTAGTAGTTACTGATCTTACAGCTTTCTCCAACACTAGATTAAACAACACTGGTGATAAGGGGTCTCCCTGCCTTAGGCCTTCTTTGGTTCTGAAAGATCTTGACAGACTTCCCTGCACTTTTACCTGACTTCTGCTGTTCTCCAGGGTCATCTTAGTCAATTTTATTAACTTCTGTGGGAATTTAAACTCCTTCATTGTTTCCCACAATGTCGATCTCTTAACTTTGTCATAGGCTTGTTTAAAATCTATAAAAAGATGCCCTAGTTGAATGTTGTATTCATATGTCTTTTCCAGAGTCATTCTCATGGTGAAAATATGGTCCATCGTCGATCTTCTAGGTCTGAAACCAGCTTGGTACTTCCCTATAATTCTTTCTGCTCTACTACTAACTCTCTTTGTTATGGCTGTACAGAGGATTTTGTATACTATACTCAGTAAGGATATACCTCGATAATTCTTGCATTGCATGCGTGACCCCTTCTTATGTATAGGACATATATTTGCTAGTGTCCAGTCCTCCGGCATTGTACCTGTTTCCCATACCTTTTTAATTATCTCGTGTATTTTCTTCACCAACACTTCTCCTTCATGTTTTACCATTTCTGCTGTTATGAGGTCATTCCCTGGGGCTTTACTGCTCTTCAATTGTTTTATAATATCTCTTATTTCTTCAATCGATGGTGATCCTATATCGTCTTCATCCTCATCTCCATTCTCCTCATCCCTCTCTTCCTCCTCACACTCATCTCCATATTCAGCCTCGTCATCTCTCTCTCAAGTTTCCATACGGTCTGATCCTTCTTTTTCTTCATTTATTGGTCTGACAGAAAGTAATGTTTCAAAATGTTTTGCCCATTTTTCCAGAATTTTTTCTTGGAGTCTACCAGTCTCATCCTTAAGCATATTCACTCTGGGTTGATATCCCTTCTTTATTTGTCCAACCCCATGGAAGAATTTTCTGCCTTGTTTGTTTTCAAAATTCGTCTGCATTTCATCCACTCTCTCCCTTTCTTCTATTCTTTCCTTGTTCCTTATCAATGTCTTTGCTATTCTCCGTTTCTCTTTAAAAACTGCCATATTATTTTGAGTGGGTCTCTGTAGCATTCTTTGTCGGGCAAGATTTCTCTCTTCCAGAACCTTATCCACTTCTTCGTCATACCATTTATTTCTACTCTGTTTCCTTCTCTTCAAGTACTTCCTGCGCCGTTGTATTTATTGCTAGCTTGGTTTCCTCCCACATTGTGTTGATGTCCAACTCTCCGTTTCTGCCCATCTGTAGCTTTCTTTGCAGCCGGTCACTATACTCTTCCTCCTTCTTCTCTTCCCTTAACAGTTCTACATTATAGATCTTGCTCTGCTCAGCTCTGTCCCCCATAATACCAATATAAATGGTCCGTTATTGGATATTACTCATTTGGGACAAATATTTGAGGTTCCCTATGGGAATCAACATCTACATCATTCAAACATCATGCCAATGCAGAAATGTTCGGACGATGCAGGATTCGAGCCTCCAATGACACATTCTGTCGATTGCTAGGCTAACGCCTAACCACATCGGCTACGCTACACTGCTGGGAACAGGCTAGTAGTACGACGAGCATAGAAAACATATGCCATCCGGTTCTGTGTTTAAGACATTTATTACTGCACTGTTGCCTAGTTTTATGCATTGATTCCCCTCTTTGTTACACCTGGTTACAAGGCACTGTCATATTAACATTATTACATGGTCAAAGGTCGTCGCAACATGATTTCAAGGAGTCATGTTTTGTGAGTGGATTATATAACCTCTCGGTAGGGTTCAGAATTGTGTGCTAAATATGTTCACTGGACATTAGCACCATACAGTACACCTGAAGGGGAATAGCCACTGTATCACCATGTCGCACGTTAGTTGGGTTGCATAAAGCTACATTGGAAGGGGCTGCTGTATCACATGGTATAAGTGTCAAGGCAATAAACATACTTGATAGTACTCTTCAGAATACCATACTGGTCTGAATATGTTTTGTTTTAAAAGTTAAAATGTACTAATAAAGACCATAGTCGTCTTTATATGCGCAGCCTAATATTTAGAGACTTGTTTTCGTGTAGATCTAATTTTATCATTCCCCTGCTGTACTGGCTTGTGTGACAGAAGTCGCCACATGCATGACAGCTGAGCTCAAGGTCACGAATAAACATTTCTTAAGCTTCGATGATTTATCCAATTTTTTGTTTGTAATCTGTTGTTGCCTGCTTTGGCATCATTGTGTTCATGCATTTAGTTTTGGTCATTGTTCCAGTCATGGCAGATTGTATGGAAAAGAGAGTGTATTTGTCACTTCTGTTAAAGGACAGTGAGGTTTGATACAAACTTCAAATTGCAGGTTTTACCCAAGGCAAAATGTATTAATAATGTACAGATTGCAAAAAGTTAGGTGTTTCCAAGTGTAATGTGTGACATTGGCAGAAAGATGAAAAGTTCAAGAATGCAGACACATCAAGAGAAGTATTCATAGGATCAAATACAGGAAAATTTAACAAAACTCATAGACTTGTCATTGGATTCATGGAGGAGAAACTAAACTGGGGTTATCCAATGGTTGCAAAGATGTTGGAATTGCGGGTAGCATGCAAGTTAAAATTTCTGGACAGTATATGGCTAGACAGGCCTCCTTAAATGCATCATACATCCATTGAATAACACAAGAAATATAGTGGTGTGAAATATGACTTGGCTAAATGCTATGGAAGTTATTGCTCAGTATTGAAGTACAAAACTGTCATCCAGAACAGGCAAATGGAATGTGGTCCATAATTTTCCAGTAAAGGATGCAACTTTTAGGGGTTACACGTACGTTTAGTAACGTAGTCAATGAGTGACTGGGTCAATCATCAATATAAGAGGTGGCCACTACTTTCTCTGTTGTTTTAGTGTGGTATAAATGATAAATGCTTGATTTGTTCTGGGTGATTTCCGAAAAAAGAGTAGTGTTACAAATATGTTGCAAAGTTTGGGTTGGGAAGAATTGGGAGAAAGAAGACTAGCTGCTCGACTAAGTGGTATGTACACTGAATCGTTAACAGTAAATTTCCACCGTTTTGATAGTTATATTTGCATTAAGCAAATCAATCAATCAATCATATACAGTACATGTTTCATTCCATTTGGAACATCTTCAGCTGTATTACAACGCTTAGGTGAAATAACAAAGTACGGTATTTATCTTCTTAAGAACATCTTAATAAGTACTTTGTTTTACTTAAAATCTATTGAAATTGAAATAAATTAAAATCAATGTGGATGGTTGAATGGGGTGAAGAAATGGGAGGGAAATGGATTTACTTATTTTAGCCTATTTTAAAACTCAAATGTTATAAAAAATGTTTTGTTTCCAGCACTTTTCACTTTGATATATGATATTCTGCTTGTATACTAATAAAATGTTTTTGAAAAATAATTTTCCTTTGTCACTGGTCTATATTTTACAAGGATGTTCTCTTCATTTGCTCCTTCCAAGGCGAATGTTGTTTGTTTTAATTTTATAAAAGTGTCTCTTGAATTCAATTAGTTCAGGATCCCTGAAGCTGATTGCTGTCTTACTATTATTAAAAGAGCTTCCCTGAAATCTGAAATGGAATAAAATGGGGAATTGCTTTTTAAAAGCATGTTTTAACTCTGCACAAGGAGGGAAATGGATTTACTTATTTTAGCCTATTTTAAAACTCAGATGTTATAAAAAATGTTTTGTTTCCAGCACTTTTCACTTTGATATATGATATTCTGCTTGTATACTAATAAAATGTTTTTGAAAAATAATTTTCCTTTGTCACTGGTCTATATTTTACTTTGTACTTCAATACTGAGCAATAACTTCCATAGCATTTAGCCAAGTCATATTTCACACCACTATATTTCTTGTGTTATTCAATGGATGTATGATGCATTTAAGGAGGCCTGTCTAGCCATATACTGTCCAGAAATTTTAACTTGCATGCTACCCGCAATTCCAACATCTTTGCAACCATTGGATAACCCCAGTTTAGTTTCTCCTGCATGAATCCAATGACAAGAGTGGTTTCATACCTTGTTGACAAAATCTACTGTGTCCTTGGAGAAGCGATGGCTGATGCAGCCTTCCGTCTTGTGGGGTACTGATGTGTGTGTTCGAAAGCTTGCTCCTCCGTCAGGGTAGGCAAGACTGTAGAGTGGGGAGGAGGCGTGTCGCTTACGGTCACGGTTTCAGCTTTAGAAGAGGGGGTAGGGGGAATAGATATATGGGAGGATGAAAGTTCGTTCATTTTTTCTTTTATTGTCTGTATTGTTTTTAAAGCCTAATGCTTCCAAGTATGATAATATCCCTTCGTATAAAGGGTGCCTATTATCAATTATATCATTCAGGTTATTATCCTGATTACTTTGTTGATCTAAATAAATGTATATATTTTCTAGTGTATTTTGACCACCTTTATTTGTTTTATGCAATATTGTCAAATCTTGCTCTATAGTGGTGAACTGATGACCGGTTGCACTCATATGTTGGCCCATCGAGGAAAACTTTTTATGCCTCTCAGCGTTGACGTGCTCTAAGTATCTTACTGTAAAACTGCGTCCAGTTTGCCCTATATAAGATTTTTTGCATTGATGACATTTTGATTTTTATACCCCTGAATCTAAATGTTTGTTTTCCCCTAGGGAATTAACGCTGTTGTAGTTAAAAAAATTTTGCTTAGTATTAATACTGGTTGAGTACACAATCTTATGGTTATGTTTTCTGAACAAATTCATTACTGCATATGTATTAGGATTGTTGAAAGTGAACCTGGCATATTTATCTTTATTTTTTATTTCGGATGTTAGATTAGTATGAAACTTCTGTTTGAATTTTCTGATTATTTTATTTACCATATTAAGTCCAAAACTGTTATATTGGGCTTGTTTACGGATAAAGAGCAATTATTTTTCTCGTTCTACGTGGGAGAGGGGTACATTGAATGCTCTGTATTTGTGACTATAGTGAGCCGATTGTTTTTGTGATTCCGGATGTAATGAGTGGTTCTTTATCGTAATAGGAATAAAAGTGGGCTTTCTATATATCTTAAAAAATAAACTCTTCCTTATACTGTCTTATATTTCTGTCTAAAAAATTTATGGAACCTTCTATTTCTGCAGTAAACCTTACTCTGGAATCTAATGAATTTAAAATATTGGTGATATTATCTCTACATTACGTACTCAGAAAAAGTTAAAAGCAATACTAAAAAGTGAAACCTTCATTTTAAATGAGCAAGATGTTCAGAAACTGATTAAAATGAATCCCGCTCTTCCAACTGCAAGGGCCTTACCCAAGTTACACAAAGAAGGAATACCCATAAGACCAGTTATAAACATCCGTAGCAGTCCTGCTTACAAAACATCCCAGTACATACATACATCCTTAACTAATTATTACGTTTTCACAATAAGAATTTTAAGTTAACACCACATCATATAACATGTTCTTTTGATATCAAAGACATGTGTACTAATATTCCAGTAGGTGAAACAATACAAATCATTAGGAAGAATTGAATAGAACACAAACATCTTAGGTTACCAGAAATAGAAGACTTCATTAATATACTTAAATTGGTTTTGGAACAACCCCCTGTGGGTGGGGGACGCAGATGAAGAATACACCTACGGTATCCCCTGCCTGTTGTAAGAGGCGACTAAAAGGGACGACTAAGGGATGATCAAAGTAGAACCATGATACTAATTGTAATTCGTACCATCATGCAGGGACACCATGGGTCACTTTTACTTTCATGTAGTACCACTATGTTAGGTACCAAATATGTTTGTGATTAGTAGCAACAGAGTGCGTTGCCGGCTTCTACAGTACTTGTGATTAGTACCACTTTAGGAGCGACACCATGGGTGAGTGACACCATGGTTCTGGCTTGCCTATGATTAGTACCCACAATATGAGGAACACCACGGGATAGTGCGCGTCCCGGTGGTTACTACACGTATGTGGTGAAAGCTATAGGTTTGCGTTGCCTGTAAATGGCTCCACAATGTGCGAAACACCATAGGTCTGTATTCCATGTGTGAGTTCCATTACCTGTGAGTAGTACCATACTGTGTGGAATGCCGCGAGTCTACGCTACTTTTGATTAGTACCGCACCATGACAAATACCATGGTTCTACTTTCCTAGCGATAAGTACCAATATGAGGGGCCGATGACTTGGATTTTGGATCCCTTTAGACTAAAAGCATCATTGATTCAGTATTATGCTATAGACGCATTCCCTTGCTCAGTAATACTATTGTTTCACATCAGTTTCTGTGAATGCGAAACATTGCGGGTCGGATCCACTGATTGTTTTAAATTCATATCCATCCATTCATTCTTCGTCCTCACGTTTTGAATTCTGGTCAGTGGAGGATTTTGGACTTTTAATTTGTCATTCCATTTCTTCTCATTTTGTACCATTAGGGCCGATGACTTAGATGTTAGGCCCCTTTAAACAACAAGCACCACCATCATCATCATCATCATCATCATCATGTTTCAGAACACAATTATTTCACATTTAACAAGAAGATATACAGACAGGAAGGCCTCCCTATGGGACCTCCCGCTTTTGGCATTTTAGCCAACATTTATCTGGATCATCTTCGAACAGACCAAAATAATAGGACTAACAGAGGGTCTTAATCTATGGATACACTTTGTAGATGATATGAATCGTGTAGTTTCAAAACCCCCTATCTCCAATTTTCACGAAAATGGAGATAAAGATTGATTTGATTTTGCTCTGGGCATGTCCACCGCTGTATACTATTAGTACGCATCAAAACCCGCTCTAACAGTTCGAAATTCAGTGTCAAAGTACGGGGTTATTTTCATATTCCGCCATCTCCAACGCCTTGCGCTCGGCGATAGATAACATAACCCGCCATCTCCGCCGGCCAATAGGAAGGCAATACGTAACCATGTGTTAGGCGCGTGAGGAGCTCTTGGCGCGACAGTGAGGAAGCATTTGTGTTGACACAGTGTTGTGTATTGTCTATTACTAATGGATTCACCTCATAAATGTATTGAGAAGTGTAGCCCTGGCAAGGGTAGGAAGAAATTATGTAACGAACAGCAGTGAAATGCAAGGAAGCAAAAATATCAAGGTATGTTTTCTTATAGTAACATTATGTTATTACGTTCCTCTCTTGTGAGCATAATTGTAGAACTGTATCAGAAACTGCACTTTTAGAATAAGCTTTAGAAAACATGTATTGCTGCATGAAGTCGGCGCGCGGTGTTGTGCCGGATCGGTCGTTCTCCTGTCACAAAAATGGCCGCAGTTCGAATCTCGGCCAGTGCACGTTCGATTCCTGAAAGCCCGTACCATTGTGGCTTTGTGCAGCTTCTGATATTACATTCTATGGTCACGTTGACCCTTTCATTTTCGATGCAGGCCATTCATAAATACCTATGATATTTTAGTAAACATACATATTCTCGTAAGTGAAAAGGGTGTTTATTACACAGGTACTCGTCGGCTGGACCTCCTGTCACACCAATGTGCGGCCATAAATCCAAGGCCTACCAGTGCGGAGATATTTCTTTGTTGGACGTGAAGAAGTTTCATTCGGTATTCTATCCTACGGCATCAAAACTGCAGCAGGATAGTTTCATTATCAAGCATGTTTCTTGCAAACCAGTGGCGAGACGCAAGCCGGGTAACAGTATCTGGTCCGGAAAAGCTCACACATTCAAGTACACTATTCGGAAACGGGATGGAACGATGGCACCAGTTTGCTGAGTAGCATTTATGGGAGCTCTCCTATTGAAGAAGGACAGAATTCAAGGGGTACTAAAGCGTCATTTTGAATCTGGGGGAATGCCTGTGGAGAGAAGAGGGGGAGACAGAAGAAACTATGCCAGTAAACCAAAACGTGAGCCCATCTGTAAATTTATTGAATCGTTTCGTGCTAAAGAGCCGCACTACTGCCGTACCAAGTCAGCGGCACGTATGTACCTGCCATGTGAACTAAATATCAAAGAAATGTGGAGACAATAAAATACCACTGTTGAACCTGAATTGCAGGCAAAGCACGCCTTCTTCAGGAAGATCTTGAATCGTAACTTTAATATTGGTTTCGGAAGTCCGAAGACTGATGATTGCTCAACTTGCTCACAACTAGACGAGGAACTAAAAAATTGCACATCAGAACATGCAAAAGTGAAGGATGTGTGCAGATTGGTTGAGAAACATTATGGGGCTAGATGGAGGGAGCTTGCAGATCTCCAGTTTTATGTTTCGCTGGAAACACGACAGGCTGAACATCGTTGCAGTATGACAGAAGAGCAAGAGGAAGAAGAATACTGTGAACCAAGATATGATTCCGTATCCTTGTTGTATTAGATTGCAATAATATGATTATGTTTTTATTCTTCAAAGACAAAACCATTCCATCTCAATGAACATTTAAGCATTTAAACATTTTATACTGTATTTCATGTTTTCAATTCGTTTTCGATCTCAGTGTGCTACATAGATGTTAGTAAGTGAAGTAAACAAAGTTTCTATGAGCATTAGACAGTAAGGGTATGTTTGCAATATCCATGTTTACTTTCAAACCCCGCCATGTCCACCTGTGACTTTCAAAACCCCCTATGTTCTAGATAAATATTGCCCTAGTAAAAAAATGTAGAGATGAAATTGCATACATTTTGTGTGTTTTGTTCAATATGAGCTAATTAAAGCAAAAGTAAATAAAATGTTAAAAAGGAGTGTAAAATGCAGTCAGGGCAGTTTTTTGCCCTTCCTGAAAAATTTATTTTCTTGGAGATAGGGGTTTTTGAAACTACACGACTCATATGTTTATAGTAATAGAATCAAAGAGTGAACAATATTATATCCTCAATATTTTAGATTCATTAGATTCCAGAGTAATGTTTACTGTAGAAAAGGAAAAAGAAGGTTCCATAAATATTTTAGACATAGATATAAGATGGGATAAGGAAGAGTTTTTTTTAAGACGCATAAAAAGCCCACTTTTACTCCTATTACGATAAAGAACCACTTATTACATCCGGAATCACAAAAAAGATCGGCTTACTATAGTCACATATACAGAGCATTTAATATACCTCTCTCCCACGTAGAACAGGACCACTTATTACATCCGGAATCACAAAAAAGATCGGCTTACTATAGTCACATATACAGAGCATTTAATATACCTCTCTCCCACGTAGAACAGGAAAAATAATTGCTCATTATCCGTAAACAAGCCCAATTTAACGGTTTTGGACTTAACATGGTAAATAAAATAATCAGAAAATTCAAACAGGAGTTTCATACTAATCTAACACCCAAAATAAAGAAGAAAGATAAATATGCCAGGTTCACTTTCAACAGTCCTAATATATATGCAGTAACGAATTTGTTCAGAAAACATAACTATAAGATTGCGTACTCAACCAGTTATAATACTAAGCAAAATTTTTTAAACTACTACAGTGTTAATTCCCTAGGGAAAGACAAACATTTAGATTCAGGGGTTTACAAATTAAAATGCCATCAATGCAAAAAATCTTATATTGGGCAAACTGGACGCAATTTTACGGTAAGGTACTTAGAGCACATTAACGCTGAGAGGCATAAACAATTTTCCTCGATGGGCCAGCATATGAGTGCAACCGGTCATCAGTTCACCATATCGTTCTGCAATGTGATTTTATTTGACGGAAATAAATATCACAAGAGAACACATTCACTTCCTTATATAAATTACTTTATTGTCACTTTAAGTCACAACACACAATTATACACACTAGCAAGCAACACTTAATAGCGGAATCTCTGAACTCTATTCTGACAAATACAGATATCAATAACCCTGACTCGTGCAATACAACATATTCTCTCTTGAACTCAAGGACTCCACCTCGAAGTCCAACATTACTCGCAGTCCATCACTTGCCTTCGAGTCCAACCTGACTATGAGTCAACACTGACTTCGAGTCCAATACTGACTTCGAGTCCAACACTCACTTCTAGTTCAATACTGACTTCGAGTCCAACCTGACTTCTCACTGACTGACAGCTCGATGTATATATACTGTTCGATCAACCATCTAGAACTCTCGATTTCTGGAAGGGTTCCTACAACACTGTAATGGAACACACTCGAAACATCGATAGACCAGCTAGTTGAATGGGTACTCAAACTTTCGTTTACTGTTCACCAATACACATGGAAATCTCTACAACCTTCCTAATGTCTCTACATGTATCTGGATAATAAACCTTCCAGTAAGTTTCCAGAACCCTTCATATAAACCAAATTATAGTACAATATATCTAATATACGAACATTATAGAGTTTTCTACCGCTTCAGACTATATAGATTTTGAGGTTAAACTTATACACAATACGTATTTGAGGTTATACAAATTTATGATACATATTTACAGGGGAACCATATATTAGTCATAATTTACATTTAATAAAAGGAAATTTAGCATTTAATAAAATAGAATTAAAATATATTAAACATAATAATTGAAGGTTTTACACCAGTTATGATGTCATGCCTACGACAATTATCCCCCCTAAAACCTTCAATATCTATCCTGTACATTCCTTACTCTAGGTCTTAAATTATATCTGGGTGTCCGTATATCTATGTCTTCATCTCTCTTATCCTCACTATTTAATTATACTTAGACTACCTCAGTCACACTCTCCTCTCGTTGGCGCTGGTGCAGTACACATTTCGCAGCCAGATAGTTCGATCGGTGGCCACCACCTTTCCATGGGGGATCCGCTGGGTCTGGCCGATGGTGTCTTTGTTCTTGGTAGCAATGATCTGCAGATCCTCGCGTGGCAGTCAAAGCTCCACTGACGTTTCCCTCGTTCGCACCTTTGTGTTCTGCAGGGCCCATGTGTCTTCATAGTCCACCAGTGTGATGCATGGGAGAGGCTTACACGTCGCGGACTTGGCCCTGTTAAGTATCCTCTTTTTCCGGGGTGCTGAATTCAATGTTCCTACCGGCATATGGCTTCGCGCTGGGACTAGTGTCTTGGTCAGGTGGCACCCTCGTTTGTTGGTTGTTTGCTCGGACCCCATTGGTTCTCCATCTCCTGGACGGGGTCTCCCTGGCCGTGTTGTTGCCATCGCTACCATGATCCCGTCGTCCCGTGGAGTTGCCATCTTCACGATGCCGGAGCCGCCATCACTGTTTGTCTCCAGAGCTGTTGTGCTTTCACACAGGGCACTCGCTTTATCCGCTGGGCCTTGAACTATGGACTCCACCATCACTACAATGATCCCGTCGTCCCGTGGAGTTGCCATCTTCATGACATCGGAGCCGCCATCACTGCTTGCAGGCTTCACCCGTGTCTTGAAAGCTGTCGTACTTTCACTACCTCAGTCACACTGTCCTCTCGTTGGCGCTGGTGCAGTACACATTTCACAGCCAGATAGTTCGATCGGTGGCCACCACCTTTCCATGGGGGATCCGCTGGGTCTGGCCAATTGTGTCCTTGTTCCTGTTAGCAATGATCCGCAGGTCCTCACTCCAAACTGCTTCCCGTCCAGATTGTTATTGTCCTGCACAACGTCAGTGATCACCTCGGTTTTGAGATACCACACTTCGTTGTCCAAAGAATTGATTTGGTCCTTTATTTCTTGAGACTGGGCCTCGATTTTCCGCCCAAGTTTTTCGGATTGGGCATCGATGTTTTTAGACAGGGCATCGATTTTTTTCAGACTGGGCCTGAATCAAAGCCATTAGTTGTGAGAACATAATGGTTACCCGGTCGTTGGTTTCTTCCTCCGAGGTGACTTCAAAGTCGAAACTGCCTGGGTCCTCTTTGTTGTGTATCAAACCCTGACGCAGTCTCTCTTGTAAGTCCGCTTTTCTTCCAGCCATCGGTAAACCTCGGGATGCCAGCGCTTTCTGTAACATCACCACGGTCATTTGGTCGATCTTCATTGCCGAGTCTCGAAGTGCCCTGTCCTTTCCTGTCACGGTCGCCATTTTATCGTTCGACTCCACCCTAGATCCCAAGAGTCACTCGCAGTCCATCACTTGCCTTTGAGTCCCACACAGACTTCGAGTCCAACCCTCACTTCTAGTTCAATACTGACTTCGAGTCCAACCTGACTTCTCACTGACTGACAGCTCGATATATACTGTTTGATCAACCATCTAGAACTCTCGATTTCTTGAAGGGTTCCTACAACACTGTAATGGAACTCACTCGAAACATCGATAGACCAGCTAGTCGAATGGGTACTTGAACTTTCGTTTACTGGTTACCAATACACATGGAAATCTCTACAACATTCCTAATGTCTCTACATGTATCTGGATAATAAACCTTACAGTAAGTTTCCAGAACCCTTCATATATACCAAATTATAGTACAAT
Source organism: Anabrus simplex (assembly GCF_040414725.1). Lineage (NCBI taxonomy): Eukaryota > Metazoa > Arthropoda > Insecta > Orthoptera > Tettigoniidae > Anabrus > Anabrus simplex. Next base: position 807,697,780 of record NC_090266.1, read on the forward strand.
ACATCTAATATACAAACGTTATAGAGTTTTCTACTATATAGATTTTGAGGTTAAACTTATACACAATATGTATTTGAGGCTATACAAATTTATAATGCATATTTACAGAGGAACCATGTATAAGTCATAATTTACATTTAATAAAAGATAATTTAGCATTTAATAAAATAGAATTAAAATATATTAAACATAATAATTGAAGGTTTTGCACCAGTTACAATGTCGTACCTATGATAACCACTATAGAGCAAGATTTGACATTATTATGTAAAACAAATAAAGGTGGTCTTCTAAATACACCAGAAAATTTATACATTTATTTAGATCAACAAAAGGATAATAACCTGAAATATATAATTGATAATAGGAACCCTTTATACAAAAGGATATTATCATATCTGGAAGTGTTAGGCTTTAAAAACAATACAGACAATAAAAGAAAAAAATGAACAGACATCCATCCTACCGTATATCTATTTCCCCTATCTCTTCTTCTAAAGCCGAAACCGTGACCGTAAGCGACACGCCTCCTCCCCACTCCACAGCCTTGCCTCCCCCGAAGGTGGAGGAAGCTTTGGAACACACACATCATTACTTCACAAGACGGAAGGCTGCATCAGCCGTTGCTCCTCCAAGGACACAGTAGATTTTGTCAAGAACAAGGTATGAAACCACTCTTTTATATACTAGGTTTCCTTGTGCAGAGTTAAAACACGCTTTTAAAAATCAATTGTCCATTTTATTTCATTTCAGATTTCAGGGAAGCTCTTTTAATAATAGTAAGACAGCAATCAACTTCAGGGATCCTGAATTAATTTAATTCAAGAGACACTTTTATAAAATTAAAACAAACAACATTCACCTTGGAAGGAGCAAATGAAGAGAACATCCTTGTAAAATATAGAGCAGTGACAAAGGAAAATTATTTTTCAAAAACATTTTATTAGTATACAAGCAGAATATCATATATCATAATGAAAAGTGCTGGAAACAAAACATTTTTTATAACATCTGTTCCAGTGAATAAATATAGTTTTCAAATAGGCTGAAATAAGTACTGTAAATCCATTTCCCTCCCATTTCATCACCCCATTCAACCAACCTCATTGATTTTAATTTATTTCAATTTTTTAAATTTACATAGATTTTAAGTAAAACAAGGTACTTATTAAGATGTTCTTAAGAAGATAAATACCGTACTTTGTAATTTCACCTAAGCATTGTAATACAGCTGAAGATGTTCCAAATGGAATGAAACATGTACTGTATATGATTGATTGATTGATTGATTTATTTGCTTAACACTAGGTTTACCAAACACTCTTTCTACCTACTTTTACCGAAGCGGTCATTTTGACCGATAGTGGCTCGTATTCGTTTCCTGAGGATATTGGTGCCAGAAAAAGGTTCGAATTGAGTATTAAAAAAATCATAGACCATAATTTAATTATTATCATGCATGATTTGTAAACACTATTATGAATAAATAAATAAATAAACAAATAAGTACACTAGTAAGGCAGAATGTTATTCTTACACACTTTAGCTTACATTATATACATATCTACATGAATGTCACTTTCTGCTTTTAAACTTATTTGTCACACTGTACACACACACACTTTGCTTGGTCACCTTTGAAGTGAACCACAGACCAGTTTTCTACAGTTTGCATACCTTTCAATTGTCTTGTTCCCATTACACACTTCTTCACTGATTGGTAAAAAACTCAGCAAGACGCAATAATTCGTGTTCACTTAGGGTCCGATCGGTGGGTCGCGTTTCATCTTTTCCAAGATAGGGAAAACCGTTTACAACATGGTAGGCTTCCACATCGACAGCCAACTAAAATTTCATACCAAACTTTTCTGGTTTATTGGCCATATACTGCATAAATGGGCATCTAGCTTTCGTTGGAAAGAGTTGTTCATCCACGGTAATGTTCTCACTTGGTCTGAAGCAAATAGTACAATTAGATATAAATTTGTCCCGCTCAACAGATACAAGTACCAATCTATCAATTTTCAGATGGTCCCTGCTGGTAGATTTTTCATCAAATACAAGAAATCTCATGATATCCAGGAAACGGTTCCGTGCCACAGTTCGGGAGAAAATTCCAGGACCCCACTTCTGTGACCACAGATTGAGAACGTTCGTGTCAGGTCCATAAGTTCCGCATGCGTATAAAACAGCAATGACAGCGTCTAATTCTTCCGAAGAAAGTGTCCGTTCAGGATTGTTCAGAACTTCGCGGGCTCCAACCTCAGTATATCATTCGATGTGGCGCTGCTTGGATTCGTCAGTAAAAAGACGACAAGCTGCAGTGGCACAAGTTCCTTCAATGTGGCGTTTTGCATGTCCTGTGGGACCTCGGACTTCCCTCAGTACATTTTACTGTCCTCGATGGCCTGGCAGGCTTTGTATATCAACAAGAGTCTGCACTGTTCCATCCAAAGCGACTTCTTCCTCGCCGACCGTCATATGCTAACCACGCCCATATGTTGACATACCACAGCGTATGTTCGGCCTTCTGTAGTTGATATCGTGCTCCTTGCCAGTAAGTTCATTATCTTCCTTAGTGTTTCCTTCACCTGTAAAATATAATACCAAACTTACTTACACTGTGCACAGAATTACGTAAATACAAAATGACTAACTTCAAATAGGCTTACCTTTGTCATAAGCTGCTTTGCTAGTGTGCGTGCGTCGCCATTTGCCGGATAGTTCCCTAACCTTTGAGGTGGAAGGCTGCTGTGTGATTACATGTTCACATGGAATTTCTATAGGCTCGAAGCAACTAGAATTACTATCCGAACTATTTCTGTTTGTCAAGTTATACACGTCTTTGCAATTATCGAGGTATAAATCAGTCCCAGATTCATGGCATGATTGTGATGGGGAAATTATATGCTTATGCTTCAGAATTTCGTCATCCATTTGCAGACTACGCGAAAATATGTTTCTTCAGGGTAATTACAAACATTCGGGAAACCTAGTTTGAATGTTTGTAACGAGTGAACACGACAATTGGCTCCTCTTTACGATTGGACACCTTTCATTACTGAGCAAATACTGACTATACTTTCCTGTCGGTGTACTTGTATCATTGTTTGAACAGCTGTCCCATTGCAGCACTCTGTTGTAAATGAATGCCACAAAAGTCTGATCGGGTAGCTACTGCAATACCGGTCAAAATGACCGTCCGGTAAAAGTAGGTATATGACCTCTTAGCGCTAACTAGAAAGGAGTTACGGGATTTTGAAGCTATATGCCGAAAAGTACACTTAATATCAATAAAAGCCACCGAAGGGTTTGTATGTTATAACCGTATAACGAGAAATATAGAGAAAACAAAACTGAAAAAGGTCATTTTGACCGCTGCGGTAAACCTAGTGTTAATGCAAATATAACTATCAAAAAGGTGGAAATTTACTGTTATTGATTCATTGTAAATAGGATTTGATATGGGAAATGAAGCTGATTTCTTGTAAGTGGTATGTTCTGAGCTGTCAGTGGAGAGATGGAGTGGAATGACATTAGTAGACGAATAAGTTTGAGTAGCGTCTTAAAAGTAGGAAAGATCACAATATGATGATAAAGTTAGAATTCAAGAGGACAAATTGGGGCAAATATTCATTTATAGGAAGGGGAGTTAGGGATTGGAGTAACTTACCAAGGGAGATGTTCAATAAATTTCCAATTTATTTGAAATCATTTAAGAAAAGGCTGGGAAAACAACAGATAGGGAATCTGCTACCTGGTCAACTGCCCTAAATGCAGATCAGTATTGATTGATTGAAGTGAAAAAATATTTTGAGGTGGAACTAACAGCAACAAAAATTATTCTTGTTGTAAATTGTAGGTAACTTGCTCCTGATCAACATACTATAAAAATACATCTATACTGTGGCACAAAATGCGTTGTTTTGACCACCATCTTGAAAATCATGAAGGATTAATAGAAACCATAAAAAATCATGTGTGGTATCAAATTACAGGAAATTTCGTTCTGGAAAATAATGATATTGGTTTATAAAACTAAAATGTTTACAAAGATGAAGTTGGGGGTAATTGATGAAAAAAGTACACCTACATGGCTCTGAGCGATCAGGAAATTTTGAAATGCACTTACAGGCAGTGGAGTATATGCTTTTTTTTTTTTTTTTTTTTTTTTTCAAATTCAGGTCATTGTATGCCTTTGCTGGCGAGATGTAGTGTTTACAGTGCACTATGTCTTGTGGTATGGGCTATATCAAATTTGTTACTTTCATTGACCTGTCTCAGTCTCATCCTTGGCTTCGACAATATGAAAGTGACTGAGGTATGAGTGATGCTAGTAACACCATTCCTTATGCAGCCAGTCCCTGTTATGAATGGTGTGAAACTATCGCTCATAGGGTCGGTTGGTGCATGCATTTCAGTGGGCTTGGCAGACTGATATGTAATAGCAACGGCTGGCTCGGTGAGGAAAGCAACGGGAAACTACCTCACTCCTCATTTCCCTAGTATGCCTCTTCAGTGACGCCTAGGCTATTTATGACAGCTGTTGGCGGAGTTGCAGAGGATCAAACCAGCCTTCGGGCTGAATACCCAACATACAACATACAGGTCATTGTAATTATGGTAAATGTGCAAGAATATACCTTCAACAAATGCAACAAATCCAGAAATCTACAAAATGCTGAATAAAGGCTGTCTTACTGTACAAAGAAAGGACAGGAAGTGGTCTGGTATGATATATTTACATTGAGCAAACACTCATAAAATACACTAAAAGTTGTTCTGGTATAACTCATGGAGGAGGAATGTCTGAAAGTCAACGTTGTCCCCTTTTCTTCCACCATCAAGTTTATCTGCCCCAGACTAGTCAGCTGCTCCCAGGCGTGCTCAGTTCGAACAACTCAAACTATGAAAATAAAACTACACCTTGGATTTGACAGGGAACATAATTATATCTAATATGGATGAGACGAGGACAGCAAATAGCTATAAATGATGCAAGGCATAACATCAGTTTTGAGGAAAACATGTTTATTAAAATAAACAAGACAAAAAATGGAAATGCACCACTCAAATCAAAGTGTGATAAAGATTTACATGATTCAAAGGTTGTCTCAATTCTTCATAGAGTTCATCTTAAGGAAATACACATTTGCAAACAAGCAATCATACGCCAACACATGTAATTAACATTTACACAAGAAACAGAAACTTCAACATTTCTTAAGAGGTGATTTGGCTAGCGTGCCCGCACCATGTGCCTGATTGGTTTGTTAATTCTTTCCATTTCAGAGGAGTATCTCCCATTCCTGCACACTTTACAGTGCAGTGGGGGTCAATAACCTTAAAAAAAAGTTCTTTTAATGCGCTTCAGGATGAAAATAACTAATCTAACTGTACACATAAAAATATGCTGTGTGGTAAAATATCCTACCAAAATACACACCTCGATAAAGAGTATCCACGTGTACGCAAATCAGCTGTGGATGGGAACCACACACAATAAAAATCACATACATGGCAAGATACACACATGTCAAAGAGTAAAAACATGTTGTCATATTTTCCCTGGCATCACCAAGAAAACTATGCCGCACTCAGGCAACTCTGTCACCCAGTCTTGATGGAAAATATTAATGAAATAAATTTTACACTTTGAGCAATCACTTCCTATTCAACGTAGGTTCCTGAAATATATTACATGACAAAAAAACCAATCATCTGGTGCACCGTACAACATCAAGCATAAATCAGCGTGGGTTCCTAAACAAATTGCATGGCACAGAATTCAAGAAAATAAACAGAGTTGGGTTTGACTTCCATCACATAACTCAACGTTTGTCTCTGAAAAGATTACATGACACAAATAATCCTCAGCACGGTCATATCATAAAGGACTACTCAAAATCTAAATGTCGCACGATAAAGGAAAATCTTGTCTACAGCATCAACCGTAGTGACATGTGCAAAATACAACAAAACTCAACAAAATAGGCCGCTATACAAAACTCTCCTCAGTAGAAACACAAATCATCCTCACATACCACACGGCCAAATGACTCAAAAGCGGAGATTCAGTCTTGTAAAATTGCAGCAAATACTGAAGATATCCGGGGTCCAACCCTTAACACACGCTGCTCACAAGTCTATCCGAGGCAAGTTACTCAAATATGGAACTGCAGGCCGTTAAGAATGAGGAACGTGTCCCCTTACTCATCATCACACAATAAATCACATATCCTAAAGTTGCCAAATCTGATATAAATATAAATGACGTCTTCTTACTTTCGCTTTCTCAGAACAATACCGTGCTGGTCACATACAAGAGCACTCACCCTAGTTAAGTTAAACTTTAAATAAAATGACTGACTCTGCTATAATACAATAATTTGAAGACTGAGAAATTACCGTCATAGACATAATTTGTGTTTGAAAATCCGAAAGTTACTGAAATACCTTACACGTTCAACTTGAGAAAATGGCATTAATAATAGTAATAGTAATAATAATAATAATAATAATAATAATAATAATAATAATAATAATAATAATAATAATAATGATTATGACAAGATTTAAAGAAATCTGATTCTAATGTTTGGAACTTGAAATAGGAAACTGGAATCGAGGAAATTGTGAACCAATCACATTCACACCAATAATGACAACGAGCTCTTGACGCTACAAAGTACACTCATATATTTTCATTCAAATAATCCTGAAGATGATGCTAACAAAGGCCGTGGATCTAAACTCCACCAACCCACACATTCTCATCCACACCTTCATGCAATAAATCGGAAAACGTGACAGTATGTTTTTGTACACTTTGAAATCCCATTATATAACGCAGGCTGTTCCAGCCGAGCTGCTTACCAGTGAGCAGCGGAGTACTCACCGCCTTGTGTGAGCCTGCAACATGCAATACAGTACTTCTCTGGGATAAGCTGTCGTCACAGCGCAGTGGATACTGGCGGAGACCTGTGATGGAGAGTACTATTGAATGGGGTTGCATGACTCTGGAGGTAGGAATATAGGAGCTATTGATAAGACAAATTCAAGATACAGAATACAATATGTTTATTGAGCATCAGAGGGTGCACTGTTCACTTCAGACACAAGTGCTGATATATCGATAGTCAGTGCATATGCCGACATGATACGCAGAGCATTCTTCAATGTTGGGTCTCCGAGCATTGATCTGTCTTTGTATTTTATGCGGTTCATGGCTGAGAAAAGTTGCTTGCAACAATATGTGGACCCAAACATATACATGAGCTGTGCTGCATTCTCGTGCAGCCTGGGAAAGGTTTCTGGTGCAGTGAACAATACCACTGTGACAGATCCAGAGCATTGTAAGATCTGTCTTTTAGTAGTGTAGAGTTTTGTAAGTCTATTATTTCCAACTGCATTGATGATGGGTAGTCATCAGGGATAACTGAGAAAGGAGTGCTGAATAATCGTGTTTCTTTTTCACAAATGTCAAGTTCTTGGAACCTCATTCAAAAGACTGGCAAAGCATCATGATCTTCAGATACTTGTCCAAAGAGTCTCAGGAGGCATGTTTAAAAAGGCAAGATGAGTGAAAAACGTTAAATCTCTATTTCGAATCTGCCTCTCAAACAAACGGAGCTTTTCTGTGAACGCTCTGAGTTTATCGTACATATCTGCGATTAATAGATCTTTTCCTTGGAATGACGTATTCAGGTGATTAAGGTGCATTGTTATATCTGTAAGAAACACCAAGTCTGCTACCCATGTTGGATCAGACAGACATTGCTCTGCCTGTCTTTTTATTTCCAGGAAAAGAATGATTTCTTCGCGAATGGCAAAAAACACGTCAAGATCTTTTCCCCGACTTAGCCGGCGGACAGTGCTGTCGTAGGGTATATCACCATAAGCCTCTTCGAGATCTTTTAAAAATCCTTTGAACTGATGATGATTAACACCATGACGCCGGACAAAATTTACACACTGCACTGGTACCAACCAAACACTAGCTCCACAATGTGATCACAACCTTACTAGGACTCAAAAACTCCATAACTTTCACTTTAATAATAATAATAATAATAATAATAAACTGCTGTAGCACCCAAGTGGCATCTACAGGATTCTGGACTCCCCAATACATTTACACTTCCTTAATTAATACAGTGTTATGGAAAAAATCTGATTGGGCGTCAGTGTACTTGATGATACACGATATGAACTTAGCACATGACTAATATCCAGGGCGGGGTCATAGGCTGACGATATCCTGACTTGCTTACCCGACAACTTGTTGAACTGAAAAGGTATAAGGATATACTGGCTAGGTTATAGTCTCTCCTCAAATGACATACAAAGAATTAAGATATGCAAGTACACTTAAAAAAAAAAAAAACACATCTATATGGCTGGAGCATACCCGTAACATCCACCTACATAACACATGACAACATAAATGATAACATGAGAGATACATACTTTTCCCTTTCTGCACAAAGTAACACTGATTACATATATATTCAAAACACATGCCAACAATATCCACCTTCCTAACCTATAACATCATCTGAAACACACTTTTGTCTCACTATACAAAATGATCACTGAATGTACACAACATAATCAAATCAATAAATTAATTAGCTGGTTGGTACAACAAACTTGCTAGGAAGATATTACATTAGGATTTTCTTCATCCTTTTCTTCTCACAGAACACACGCTAAATTACACTGTTCATGTTTTACGAAATAATTTACCTTCTTCTTTGCATTAATATTTACACAATCTGGCTAGTGAGAAATGCTTGATGCTAAATGCTGCCACTTAACCTGCTACCAGACAGAAAAAAATCATGCCATGAAAGTAATTCATAGGGCATTGATAACGTTAATCTTCCATTGTTTATATGAACTCATAATAATGAGTGCGCTCATACATACTTCAATCAAAGTTGAGGTTAGATACACTCATACCTCACCACATTCGGCGATAACGTAGTAAACACTAACTGGAATTGAAGTTCATGGTTGGAGACCACAACAAATACATACAGTTTGAAGTTAACTGGATTAGCACTTCACAGAACAATTCAGTAGACATCGCCATAACACCAAAGTCAATCAGACGTCCCAGTCAAGAGTCAAGACAAGCCATAATTCTCAAAGACGCAGACACCAGCATACAATATGATAAAAACATCGCACACTTCAAATGGGACAACCAGCCATTCACAACAGTCCCACTAGTCAAGACCAACAGCTACATTAGTAGATTACTAAAACTTCCCTTGAGTAATGAAAACAAACTGAAAGAAATTAGAATAATAAAACAAATTGCTAAAGCAAATGGCTACAACCCAGAAATGATAGACAATATTATACGTAAGAAAGAAAATGGAGAAAAAAAGAAAAACCATGAGAAAAGAAAGAAAATCCATGAACATAATAAATTTGTGACATTTACATATTTTGGAAGTCAAGTTTTTAAAATCGCGAATATATTTAAGAAATTTCAACTAAAAACAGCTTTCCGAACCAGAAATAAAATATCAGAACATATATATAATGCACACAGTGTCAATAAAAAAGATATATATACTAATTCGGGAGTATACAGGCTCACTTGTAACGACTGTAAAAAGTTTTATATAGGTAGAACCGGGCGAACCTTAAATCAAAGATATCAAGAACATTTTAAGGCAATAAAGTACAACAAGTATTCAGCTTTTGCGGAACACATTTATAACAATAACCATAGCTTTTTAGGGATCGAAAAGGACATGAAGTTAATTTTTAAAGGTAATTATGGATTTGAATTAAATACACGTGAAAACATTGAGATATTTTTAGCGCAGACTAGGGAACCAGATAAAATTTTAAATGAAACAGCCGCAAGCAACATCTTGTTTACAATCTTGAGTTGACGTAAACATCAGGTGCTCACTACGTAACCTTGAGGTGACGTAACATCATGTGCTTGCAGTGCGGTTCCGTAGTTAAAAGCTGAACGCTCGTTAGTACTCGACCAACAGCCTGAGCACGAAGGAAAGCCAGCCTTAACATGGTATGTCCATAATTTTTACAACAACATTGTAAGTTTACATGTATTGATTTCATAATTTTAACACTTGGTTCCTTTTTTCTCATTTTACAGTTGATGTCAACAGGGCTACAAATTTAAACTCATTTTTAACTCATTTTGACGACACACTTATGTGAAATTAAATTTAAATATTAACACTGATGATGGACCTTAGTGTCCGAAAACCGGTTATGTTTTAAAAACGTGTGTGCTGATACGACTGTATATATCAATAATAATAATAAAATAATTATATCAGCACTGTCAAAATGGCTTTGATATTTTATAATGATTATAAGACCAATAAGACCAAACTTCCAGCAAACCAGCCATAAAATAAACTCTTTAAGTGACATGGTTTTCTCTGTCCTAGCTAATCACCATCTTCCATGTCCGGCTCCATAGCTAAATGGTTAGCGTGCTGGCCTTTGGTCACAGGGGCCCCAGGATCTATTCCTAGCAGGGTAGGGAATTTTAACCATCATTGGTTAATTTCCCTGGCATGGGGGCTGGGCTCATCATGACCCGCAGGTCGCCTACGGGAGTCAAATCAAAAGACCTGCACCTGGCGAGCCGAACCCTTCCTGGGATCTCCCAGCACTAAAAGCCATATGCCATTTCATTTACCATCTTCCATTCCTGTCACATGTGGCATGCCGTTTTCAAAATTGCGACGCTCAACATTGGCGTGCTGACGCCTTGAAAACTGTTGGGAGACACACATCATGTTGGGTAAACAGACTTCTTACCCAACTTTCTCTATATTTAGTTCTCTTGCTTAACCAAGATTTCCCACTTCTGGTGCCACAGAATGCCACCAATTTATCACACAGTTCTTACAATGACTAAAAAATGTTTATGATACATTAATAAATACCTACGGTATTCCTACAATGAAATAATTGATAAGGACAATAGAAATTGCTGCGCGAACAGCGCCCATCTCTGCACTCGTTAGGAGGCCAATTCTGCTTTCAAGATGAACGTAAGAACTTTATGGTCCATGCGGATAATTATAGGAATACCATAAACAACTTTCTTCCAATACAATGGCTAGCATCTCCAGTTCTGTTACACTGTATTTCATTTTGTGGCTACATAGCTTTCTACTCATAAATCCTAGGTAACTCTGTGTTCATTCTGGTCCTTCCTCTTCCTGATAGAACATAACTTCAATCCCTACCCCTGAAGCATCTGTCTGGCTTACGAATTTCTTACTGTAGTCCAGATACCCTAGCTTTACATTGTTGGCTAACATTTCGTTCATACTGTTGAAAGCCTTAGTGCAGTTTTCATTCCACGCCCATCTTGAATTCTTCCTTAAGAGCTCGATAGCTGCAGTCGCGTAAGTGTGGCCAGTATCCAGTAATCGGGGGATAGTGGGTTCGATCCCCACTGTCGGCAGCCCTGAATATTGTTTTCCATGGTTTCCCATTTTCACACCAGGCAAATGCCGGGGCTGTACCTTAAGGCCACGGCCGCTTCCTTCCAATTCCTAGGCCTTTCCTATCCCATCGTCGCCATAAGACATATCTGTGTCGGTGCGACGTAAAGCAAATAGCAACAAAAAATAGCTCTTGAAGTGGTGCTACAGTTATGGAGTATTCCGGACAGTGATTTGTGGAAAACTGGGTCATTCCCTGAAACTGGCAAACATATTTCACCCTGACTAGTGCTGGGAAATTCTGGATCGCCTCAATCTTGAGTGGATTCGGTTTCGCTCCACGTCTGTCCACAATGTGTCCCAAAAATAAGACCTCTTCCTTGCAAAACTGCAACTTTTGCAACTTAATCTTGAAGTTGACCTCATTTAAATTTTGCAGTAATTTATCCAGCTGGTCTAGGAGTCCTTCTACTGTCTCATCTGCCAGATTATCATCATCTATGTAACAGATAGTAAACTCCCTCACCTCCAGGTTCTTATTGAGCAATCTGATTAATGTGGAAGAAGCTATTTTTATACCAAAAGAAACACATAGGTCTGTTGATCAAACAGAAAACCTGTCAACAGTAGTGATTTCTCTTCAAGCAAGATATGGTGAAAAGAGGTGGTCGGATCGATGGTGATAAAAAGTCTCTTCTTTCTGAATTTACGTAGAACTTCCCTGAGAATTGGAACTTGGTCGTACTTTGGAACTAAACACTTGTTAATGGCTCCAGCATCCAAACAGACTCATACTGTGCCATCAGACTTAGGGACAATTACGAGAGGTTTTAGGAACAGGCTGGGGTTTTTACTAATGAGGCCATTTTCCTCCATCTCGCTGATAGTCTTCTTTACCGCAGCATAGTGCCTGTAGGTACTAGATAAGGCTTCTTCTTCCATGGACTCCAGTCGTTGACGTTCAGAGGGTATTTAAAATTCATCATCATCCCGGGCTTCAAATCAAAGACATCCAAATGACCTAATAAGATTGCATTCAATTTTTCCTTATCAGGTGGGCTAAGTTTCGCTTCGCTGACCTTCTTGTGAATTGTTGTGATGTAATTTGGTTCCTTCTCTCCTTACAGTACACTGACAACTTGCTTGAGCTGACTCATAATATTTTCCAAATCTCTTGCTAGACAAACATTGCGATCCTTGCTCGTTTGTGCCATCCTTAATGAAATCCAAGGTCCAGACTTCCTCTCCCTCGGTGAACTTATTTCCACGTAAGTCAACAAGGACCTGTTCTGAGCTTTCCATCCCTTTAAACTAGATTAGGTGCTGCGACATATCTATAACAGCCTGATGTATTTTCAAGAAGTATGCTCCAATAATTAAATCATAATGTATTTGAGGCATTATGATAAATGTGTGGTTAAAGTAACGGTTCCCAATTTCTAACTCTGGGAACACCTGTTCCTTACAGACAGCAATCTTGTCTGGAATAGCGCCTTTTATTTTCACACTCAAAAGTGGTATAGTGGGGACATGCATTTCTGTCCTTATGCGCTTAATTATATCTAACGAGATCTCGCTGATTGAGGCCCCCATATCTATTAATGTTTTTGCAACAATATCCGCAATTTTCATGTGTATGACCGGCAACACTCTCGTGGCTATCTCGTCCTTCCTCGGGAAATCAGCAACCAATTCTTCTGGCTTGACCACCCACGCATCAATCTGCGCGATGACCAACACTTCATCCTCCTCACGCCGTTGCTGTCCCCTCACATGTTGCCCTAGGATAATTGGCGTTTTTTAATTTTCCTGAGCGGACTCAAATCCCTGAGCTAGTGGATTTAAGTTGCTCTGCCCACTTCTTTTTTTTTTTCCCATTGAAGGGCCCCTCTTTCTGCTCCCTCACATCCTTCTTGCACCGTGGTCTCTAAAATTGCCTCCTTCAGTTGCACCTTTTCTTTCCTTCCTCGCCAAGTCATTGAGGTATCTCTCTGAGTCTCGCCTTCATTCTTCAATATCTTCCCTTAAGTTGCGGCCTTGTTGGTTCTATTTTGGTCCCTAGCTCCTGTGCAACTTGTGAACACTCTTCCATTCCTATAGGGGCGGCTAGAATTTGCTTCTTGCCTCGGTGGTCTTTTATCCTGCCACTGTCGGTTCCCCGGGCTCATCTCTCGAATCTGACGGGTTGCCTTCCATAGCGATCTCCCTCAGCATAGTGGTATACTGGCCGAGGCTGCCAAGTACCTTCCTGCCTAGCTTGCGTATTAGTCCCTTGGTCTCTTCTGTGCGGTTTTTCTTCTTCCACGGTGGAATTAATCATATTCACCTCATGGTCGTACTGTCTCGTGTTCCTGTGGTGGTATGCGTGAGTCATCTGATCTAATTGTCTCAGGACGGCCTCAGCATTCACTAGCGTTTTAATGTTAGAGGCGATCATAATTCTTTGAATTTTGATCAGCACCTGTTTCTCTATAGCACTAATTAATTTCTGCTCCATGGGCACATTATCCAACTGCTTGAGCTGCTGTAATAGGGCTGTGAAAAACTGAGTATTTTGATGGGGAATTTGCTGGGTATTCCCTGGAGTAGAGCTCCAACCTGAGACATTGTTGAGCCCGTGTATTCCAATATTAACGCAGAAACGCTTGCTTGAATTCCTCATAGTTATTGAAAGGAATAGTGGAACGCTGGAAACCATGTCAAACTATGCCCGTCAAGTAGCTTCTCCCCATCCTGAGCTGTTTTTCAGGAGGTATTGTATGGTCGGCCATATAGTCTTCGAGCTGACACGAGACACCCTTGGGCGTTGCTGCTCCTAACCCATCAAACTTCCTGAACATGTCGTCCCCTGTCCAAATTATGTTTACGATTGGAGTTGACATTTGTACATTTCGGCCTGTGTGTGCCCTGTCTATGTTTCTTGGAACCGAGCTCAATAGCTGCAGTTGCTTAAGTGTGGCCAGGGTCCAGTATTCGGGAGATAGTGGGTTCGAAACCCACTGTCGGCAGCCCTGAAGATGGTTTTCCATGGTTTCCCATTTTCACACCAGGCAAATGCTGGGGCTGTACCTTAATTAAGGCCACGGACGCTTCCTTCCCACTCCTAGCCCTTTCCTGTCCCATCGTCACCATAAGACCTCTCTGTGTCGGTACGATGTAAAGCGACTTTAAAAAAAAACCATTGAAGACTCTGGTTGTCGTGCGCTGTGTCATCTGATGGCAGTCCTAGCTTACTAGTCTCGTTCAGCAGTTCTGGCGCAAGGTAACATTGCTGGTATGACATTGACTTCATGTTCATCATTGACCTATCGTCTTGCATCATCAACTGCATCATCTCCCACTGGAGGTCTAATATTATATTTGCGTGCGTCCCTAAATCATGCTTAATATCTGTTATCTGGCCGGCATAGCTCTATGATCTTACATCAACCTTCTGCTGTTGTTGTCCCATGACATAATCCTTTCCCCTAGCTCTATGCTATTCTGGTTGCTTTATTCCTGGTTCCGATCTATCCTTCCATCGACTTCTTCCATAGACTAGATATCTTGCCCCTGTTTTCCGCTTTCCCCGGCTAACTTCCTCTTCTGCCAGCTGGCAAACTTCTTGCACTTCCTTCCTAATTCTAGCTGTAGTTTCTTCCTTCGTTCCGTCTATCTGACCTTCCGTCTTCTTCTGAATAGCCTCTACTACGGTCAGCATTTCCAATTTCAATCCTGACACCCTATATTTGAAATTATTAGTAACTTAGGCGATAGAAGCATTGACATTCCTTTTGAGCGCTTCCATTCCGGCTTTCAGCATGCCCACCTCGTTTTGCACTCCATTTAAACTTCTCACTACTACTTTTAAGTCAGCCCTAGTGTCGGTAATCTCTTCCTTCATCTGGGCTACCTGCTCTGGTACCTACTCTTGACCTCGCACTAGCTGCTTGGCGAGCTCATCCTGCTCTGCACTCAAGTTTTAATTGCTGATCTAACAGTTTCTCTTGTGATTTCCCTATTTTCCTCTTTGATACTCTCACATAACTTTTCCTGTACCTATCAACTTTCCTATAATTCCTCGTTCATCTTCCTATTGTACTCCTCTAACAACTTGCTAATTTCCTCTAAACTAGCCATTACTACCCACTTAATATAGAACATATGTGACATAATGAATCAATAGAAAGAACAAACAAGTAGCCAGTGCTGTTGCGTAAGGAATTCAACTTGCTTTCATTTTACTTTAGTAATCACGATTACCTTGCGAGATAACCGCATACAATTTGGAAAATTAAAATAACCTGTGCCACGTAGGTTTTAGCAGAGCTTAATATAAAGAAAAATAATGAACTGTATCTCACTGCCATAAACAAATCTTCCTTAAATCTTGACATCACTTGAAAATAATAATAATAATAATAATAATAATAATAATAATAATAATAATAATAATAATAATTGTTCTGGAAATATTTTTCTTATAACAGTGTTATAAGAAGCGGTAGGCCTAGGGGCTGGATATGAAGACACCATAAATAAAATATGCCCAAAAATTTATTTTACAAATAAAACAAGTTGCCTTCCTCCGTTTTCACAAAATTGAAGTTATTTGACATAATTAAATCACTCATACTTAAGTAATACTAAGAAACAAGAATACATTATAACCACCTTAAAACAACAAGGACCGAGCTCGATAGCTGCAGTCGCTTAAATGCGGCCAGTATCCAGTATTCGGGAGATAGTAGGTTCGAACCCCACTGTCGGCAGCCCTGAAAATGGTTTTCTGTGGTTTCCCATTTTCACACTAGGCAAATGCTGGGGCTGTACCTTAATTAAGGCCACGGCCGCTTCCTTCCCACTCCTAGCCCTTCCCTGTCCCATCGTCGCCATAAGACCTATCTGTGTCGGTGCGACGTAAAGCAACTAGCAAAACAAAAAAAAAAATACGAGGGAACCAGCCCTCATAAACAGGTACCATACCATTTCCAACAAATGAAAGGTTTCTTACTCCGAACAGCTAGAGCGTACCCTGGCTATCTGACCACATTACAATTTAACCCTTTGGATGCCGACCCATAATAGGTCATCATATGCATAGAATGCCAAGCATGTTTCAATGGATTTTGCATCACTGTATTTGAGAGAACTGTGTCTAGTAGCAGTAGTTGTTACTACAGAACAGTTCAGAAGATCAGAACAACATACAAAATCTACTAATAGTGTCAGAAATAAAAAGTGTAAAGAACAGATTGAAATATTCTATGGGCAGAGCATCAGATTGAGGTAGGCCAACGTGTTTAGGCCCTGGTATTTGATAAAAATGGTGGGGATAGACAACATTACTTTCAGGGAATATGCATTCAGTCCAAGAATCATCTAATTCACTGTCACTGTCATTTTCATTAGCACTGTCACTTTAACTCTTTGACATTACATGAAATGTTGTAAGCCCATTAGCCAATGGCACGGCTCCATCATTCTCTGGTGCGCTACCTGAAGACCCCAAAAATATCATAATCATCACTTTCGATAAATATTAGAGTCGCTTACATCTTCAAAGCAACCCAAAAGTTCCTCAATTTCTTCTCCCGAATTAGGCCTACGTTGCAGGTCATAAATTTCATCTTCTTTGTCCGTATTGAAGATCTTACTTGTGATACAAATTCTTATAATTTTGTTAGTTACCACCTATTCTATACAATATTATATTATTGTATTATTGTAACCTATTCAATACAATATTATATTATTGTATTATTGTATTGAATAGGTGGTAATTAACAAAATTATAAGAATTTGTGTCACAAGTAGGCCTACGTGACGATATACCTTGTTGTGATAATTGTACTATTTACAACTTTACTACGACCTAAATAAATTGGTAGGTAATTATAACTGCAGTAGAAATAATAATAAACTTAATATATCACGATAAATAACGCAAATGCGTCAATTAGAACGTAAAATTATTGAAAACAAGTCACAACAAGCAGACATAAACAAGGAGGCTGCCATATTGGATCATAGATGTCAAGCGCTCACAGATCATACACTCGCAATCGACGAGTAAACTAGCAAAAATGAAGCTATGTAAGTGCCATCTAATGACATAAGAAGGAATTACAAACATTCTACCTTCCTTCTACTTGATTTGTGATGCAATCTAGCGCCTAACTACATAACTACACCACTTATAAGAGGGTGCCAATGGAATCGGCATCCTGGCATTTTTCGTACAGAGTGTAAGTGCCGATGCATCGGCATCTTGGCACTGTAAGAGTTAAATTAAAAGGCACTCCCAAATAAGCGGAGAACACTAAACAAATTTAATACCAAAGGGAAACCAGTGTTTTCACCAAACTACTTAATAGCCTCCGTATTTCGAACATCACTTGTCCAAGGCATGATAAGAAATGCCCCCAAATCAATTTACAACAAATAACATACTACGCTAAGTAGAACCTTCATACCTTACACGACTTAGCAGAGGCTTATTCCTCTACATACGGAGGTTGCAGATCGCCCATAGTACAGACACTTCCCTGAAAGGGAAAACATCATTACAAAATAATACAAGCTATTTCTAAACACCAGTGGGTCTACACCCTTAGAGCTCTCAAAGAGAAGCTAAAACGTTACAAGTTTACAATAGATACATGTTAATAAAAGGCGTTTTCTAATACCTCAGGCCTATCCCATACATTGACATTCCAATGAAGGAAACCAAGTCCCACTCTCTTACCTTTACGCTATGTGACCGGGGATGAACGGCCAGAGAAAAGAGCCCGACAAGGGAGCTCACAGCTCAAGTGCCAGCAGGCAATTCCACGCGGCAGAGTCTCCACTGCAAGTCGCGGCCAAGGTCAAGTCTGACGCAACTCCTCAAAGGGGCAAGGAGAGAGGGGAAGGGCCGTGAAGCGAAGAGAGGGGGACCTCGATTCAAAGGGTGCGGTTTCAGAGTGAGAACCTTCTCGATTTCTCTGAAGCCATGCGGGGGAACAAGAGCAAGATTTATTATTTTAAGGGGAAACCCACAGCAGAATAAAGAATACATTTAAAATACATGCAACAAGTACACAATACACAAGACAGCTTGCAAGCATTACAAGGCACATAAGAACAAACAAATGATGGCAGAGGAGAGTATAAGTTTTTCATGGCACAATAATAATAATAATAATAATAATAATAATAATAATAATAATAATAATAATAATAATCTAGTCACTTTTATCTAGAGTACCACCTCTATCCACATCATGCCCTTAATTCTATGGCCTAACTTGAACCAAAATAAAAAGGAATAACCTTTTCTTGGAGCTCTTATAAAGAAGTCACCCCAATGGGTAAGATATCAAACCTGTACTCTGTGCTATGCTTAGCTCATGTAATGTATGTGGTTCAACATGCTTTGTGACTTAACACTAGAACGGCCGAACTTTCCTCATACCTATAAAGCCTGCAGGGGGTCATACTGATATATAGAATCCATGATCTGGGAAACATGTGAATGTTCAATAATTTATTTTAAAACAACGTAATTAACCATTGAAATGTATTGTATACAGATCAGTCCATTGTTAAATATCGATAATTGTTCATATTCTCTCACTTCTAATAGGTAACACTAAAAGTCTTTTGGCGGACTTGCTATTGAATGTCTTTGTGAAAACTCATGATAAAAATAACGGTCTCTATTTGTTTACAAGCCTATTCAGGCACTTGACAAGCAATTTATGCAAGTGATTACCTTACACGAACATTTTCCACAGACTACTTTGTTGCAAGAAGAACACGTGTCAGAGGTTTTGTTTTGTTTACAATTGGAGTTTACTTGACATTGTCGTCGCTTACAACTGGCACAGGCTGAAGTGTAGGGAGTTCAATCAACTGTGATCTTGTCTTCAGAAAACCTGATCTTAGTTCTTGTATTACTTCAAGAATATAATCATGTCGAGAGACTTCTGTCCTGTAACTTCCTTGTAGACTATCCATGAATTTATTGCTGCTAGGTCAAGTACGTTGTAAAATACATGTACAGGGCACCTTCGGCTTCCAGCCCTAGTGGTGTATTTACGCACCATTTGTTTAGCTACATCCACACCATACTTAGTTCTGTTATAAAATTCAGCAGTACTAGGGAGCTTCTTGTTATCTTCATTGACTTGAACGCTCGGGTGTAGAGTGCTTAGCAGATGCACATTCTAGTTCACTTTTCCTTGATATACTGTGAAAGTAGTGTGATCTTCCTTCTGAAGTACAACAGTCTCATACATATTCATACGTAGTGCTAGTGCTTTGATTGACTCCGGGATTTCCTTCCTCACTCAATTGATTGTTCCAACAATACTAGTTTTCTTCTCTTTCAGTCTCTCAGCCAACTTTACCGATGTAAAGAAGTTATCAGTGGTCACGTTACGTCCTTTCATGAGGTTCAAGTCCATAAGTTTCGTGACAACATTTTCAGGCGGTGACTCATTGGCAGGTCACATTTCGTCTTTCCCAAGGTAAGGAAACCCATTGCACACATACTTAGAATCAACGTCTACCAGTAGCCAGAATTTTATGCCAAATTTATCTGGCTTGTTGAACCTGCACCGAGCTTTGCTGGGGAAGAGTTGTTCATCAGCTGTGACATTTGCTCCTGGTTTGTAGCATGCATAACAATTCTCAATAAATCTATTCCAAATACCAGACACCAAAGCAAATTTATCTGTCTGCAAACAAGTGGATCTAGTTTTACAGAGATCAAAGTGCAAATACCTTAGAATTTCTTTGAACCTGTGTCTTGCCATAGTGTTAGTGAAAACAGGGGGACCCCATAAAGAAGACCACATATGATCTACGGCTAGATCAGTAAGTTTGTAAGCTCCATGGGCACATAACAAAGCAATAAAAGCATGTAATTCTTGCAAAGAAATAGACCAATTATTATCCATTGTCTGTCTACGAGCTTCGGTCTCTGTGCACTTCTTTATATGCTTCAACATGGGTGTGTCAATGAATAAACGTCTGGCTTCATGGCTAAATGGTTAGCATGCTGGCCTTTGGTCCAGAGGGTCCCGGGTTCAATTTCCGGCTGGGTTGGAGATTTTAACCTTAAATGGTTAATTCCCTTGGTTCGGGGACTGGGTGTTTATGCTGTCCCTAACATCCCTGCAACTCTCACACCACACATAACACTATCCTCCACTCAATAACACGCAGTTACCTGCACATGGCAGATGCTGCCCACCCTCATCGAAGGGTCTGCCTTACAAGGGCTGCACTCGGCTAGAAATAGCCACACGATATTATTATTAATGAATAAACGCTAATTAGTCTCTATGTTTTGCTTAGTGTGAGAAGTAGGCCCTACTGCCTCTTTCTTTACATTCTGAGCAGCCATCCTTCCAGGGGGGTTCCCACTACTGTCAATAACAGTCCAAATAGGTGTTCCATCCTTACCACATAACTGATCCTCTGGTGCAAATGAAGGAGACTTTACCAGTTCATGGCCTCTCCCACCTCACCCCCTTCCTCTTCAAACAGGTTGCCCGCTGCTAAGAGACCATCCTCTGCTGCAAGATTGATCACGGCTGGTTGAAGGAGTAACTGAGTCTATCATAGGTGCAAAGTCCACTGTGTGTATATTTTTATTAGCCGAATCAGTATCACTATCTAACATATTACCACACTGTTGAGGTATAAAATCCTCATCGTCACTCAATGCGTCTATATCTGATAATGTATCTTGGTCACCTGATTCGTCTTCTCCTAGCTTTTCAAGTTCTGCTAATAACTGAACAGGAGTAAGTTTTGGCAGCTGAGCCATTATTACGTACTATACTACACAAGGAACAGGTACTAGCTCGTCCACTCACAACCACAGCTAGAGCCATACTATTTAGTTACATCATACGCCCCTATAGCGCCACTTGTAAATATATCACAGGAAGCAAACAATAAGCTGAATAGAGCTCTCTGAATCAAGGAAGACCGCTTATGGCCTTCCTTTGTTGTGCTGACCACAGGACACCTCGTACTCTGCAGGCCTTTGGGCTGAGCAGCGGTCGCTTGGTAGGCCAAGGCCCTTCAGGGCTGTAGTGCCAGGGTGTTCAGTTAGTGTACATTGGTGACAGTGGATGTGACACATCGTCTAAGAAAAACAAGGGCAGCTTTAGACATGCTTAGAATATTGTTTAGAAGCGTTTGTATACCAGAACAAAAGATCTGTGTTGATGGAGTCTCTTATATATGTTGTACAAAGGGAGACCTCTTATGAAATAGTACATGCCCATGAAATGGCCGTGCTTTGGAATAAATATGTTTGTTCTGTGTGTCAGGTACAGGTTTTGCTTGGGACGATTTATCTGTGATGAAACTTGTCAACTGCTCTGAGCTAGTTCGTAAAGGGTACTTTGTTTACAAGGGCTGGTGATGTACAAACCCATTGTTGTGGAAAGAATTGCAAAGTAAGGGTTTTGATGTGTAGCACAGTAAATATTCACCATAGAGGTACAATCCTTGATCAACACAAAACTTTCTGAAGGTGAGACAGCAACTTTTGTTAGAAAAAAAAAAAAAAAAAAAAAAAAACATGCTTAATGTAAATGTTGTTTCTCAGGTTATTACTGGAAAGGTAGACAGGAATACAGGACAAGTGGTGTTGAAATCTTGCTCTGAAAAGAGGAAATACCCATATAGAATGTATAAAATTTGTTCTTGTAGGAAAAAAACAAGGCTGGAATGAAAAGGTTGTGGCAGCATTGCATTACACTCTGAAGGTTGCTTTCAGGACTAACACACCAAAAGAAAGGTGTAGTAAGCATTGAAGATGACGTGTTAGCTCCATTTCCCTTTAATAACTGCCACTAATTCCTTGCTTCCTACAAATATATAATTTCCTGTAAAAAAAAAAAAAAAAAAAAAAAAAACAACTCCACTGATGTGGTTAAAGTATCTTAGTTGGTGGATAGCTTGAATATGTTTTAATTACATTCATTATCTAATATTTCTTGTAATTACTGTCTGGAAATTCAGGTTGGTCTTATATTCAGTCATTATGGTATTTTACAGTTGAAGACTATAAGCAAAGAATATTCAGTCTCATTTATACGAATTATATAAGTGCTGTCTGCCAACATATCGATAGAGTTGCATTATATATACATAAGTTCATGTCCCAGAAAATTAAGCTCAAAATAAATTCAGTCTGGAAAGGAACATTGTCTTTGCTTGTTTTCAGGGATTTTTTAAAAGCCAAAAAGCAGTGAAATATCACATAAGTTGGTGACAATGTTGTAGCCTTCCTTGCCCAGGATTTGCTGCTTGTGAGTGCAACCTCTCCAAAGGGTAAGGTTACAATTAATAAGTTTAAAGAAGAGAAAATATTTGCTACCGTAATGCTTTCACCAAAAGTACTGTACACTAGGCATGTCAACATGTACGAAACTAAATTTGCAAGCACATAAATCACAGGAAATAAACAAACAGTTTAACCAACATGACTATTAAGAAAGGATAACCGGGAAGCGGCTGGGAACCATATCCAGGCGGTGGAAGGTATTGGTAACACTGAAGAAGCGAAGTCAATGTAATCCTAAACTTTACTTAACAAGTTAGATTCGATTTCATATATAAAGCAATAACCAAGATACAATTAAAATAATGACGGCATAATTTCAACAACCATTACAATTTACATGAGGGTAGCATTTAGTAATTAAATTTATTTTACCCCGGAACATCACACATGACGTTCCACTGTCGTGGCGTTACCTTTAAAAACCTAAAACAGTTCGAAAAAAATAAAGGAAGGTAACGTTATACTAAAGTGAAGAGATACATCTAAGGAGGAAAAATAATTTACGTATAATCATGGAGCAGAGCATCTTCAGTGGGTAGCCCCCTCAAAAACACTTCTGAGAAAGGGTACCCGACCTAAAGATGAATATTCCATGATGAAGCGGAATTAATGAGATAGTCCCGAGAAAAATATTACTGATAAGGATTACCTCGAAAGGCGTATAACAATTAATTTACAAAACAACAAACGGGTACTATCTCTTAACAAAGTGAGGCGACTTACCGAAACGGCTAAGTCATAATTATAACATTTGGAAGCAGAAGGAAACACGGGTACGCTCCGGCAAGATAAATTAAATGAAACACTACATCTGAAACTGAATACCAGAAAAGTTAAAAAATAATAATCAGTGCTTACCGGATGGTGGGCCCCAGAAGACCCGTACCTTGGAAGGTGACCGTTCCCTTCAGTGGTCAAACCGAAAAGACGCCCTCGCAGAGCAAGGCTCCAGCGACAACGCTTCTCCCCGGAAATTATGAAATATTACCACGGCCAATGAGCGTACGATGATTTCCTTCACCTACCAATCACATTTCCTTTTATTTTCTCCAATAGGAGCGCAGAAAAAATAGTGCTGACAAAGAACATTTAGGAAGCCCTTAGAAATTACGAAATTTGTGCAACTTTACGAAACCGGAAATCTCCCACGCCGATGTGGCGCGTGTGGTACAGGATGCACCAGAATTACAATGACAATCAAATAATTTTAAAATCATATCGACTTCAAACAAATTAAACAATTCCAAAATTCACATACTGAGGAAAACCAAAACAAACAATTGAATAAATCCTTTACATACATAATTTATCGCCGTCTTCCGAGTCCAAATAATCAAATCCCAATAATCACAACATACTCCCCCCCTTTAATTTGGAGCACAGCTCCAAAAATAAAAATTTTATTCACAATTTTAGCAGTCCCAATTCCTGCATAGTTTAGAAAATAACAAAACACCTTAAAAAAAAAACGCTGAAAAAACAAAGGAAAAATGTCGCTGAAAACAAAGGACATATAAGAATGTTCGTTGAAACAGAAACCACATAAAGTATACACTAAAGAGATTTTAAAAAAAATTCTTTTTTTTTGTTCTTAAGTTCATAAAACACCACACTGAAATTATTTTCTTTAAAAAAAATGAACGTTCACTGAAAAAAAAAATTTAACACAAAATAAGAGACATCTTTTGGATTGAGTTCTTGGTTTTTCTGTTTTATTTACACTGTAGCACCACGAGTTCTTGCTGTTGATGTGACTGACGACGCGGCCATTGTCTTCAGCCTCCACATTACAGTTCAAACTGGGTGACTGCGCACAGCCTAGCACGACTGGCGTCATTGGCATATCTGGTTACAGCGCTGTAAATTGCCATATCCAAGTATAGGTGATATCACGTGCCACTAATGGCCACGTCAGTGTATGTCTGGTAACTATTCAGAATCTTGGCATGGGATGATGGTCACCACCATGCAGACGGTTCCCTCTTGGACTAGGGACGTCAAGTTGTCAGGCAGGAACAGTAATTGTCATCTGTACCTCAGGTCACTGGAATGTAGTGCAGAACTGCAGGGCCCAAGACATAACGTACCTCTCCACTAGGCACGACAGCAGAAATGGGGATGGTATCCCCCTCCGGCCACTGCAACAGAAATTTACCCGCAGCAGACAGGGAATATGAAGCTAAAGCCACCCTGGTGGACAAGAGCTTGGAGGCACCTAACCGGTGTCTCCTCGACCTTCATTTGGGAGGTTCCCCCACAGGTTTGGGACTATCTTAGCCCCCCCATTCCGGCAAGCACTATGGATAACTTAAGATGAAATTTAGGAAATAGTTTAAAGAAACTCAAAAACTTTGCCGGAGTTTACCCTGATTCCACAATTTGACAATAATCCCTAGTTACGAAGATCTTAATTCTACCCCACAATACATACTAAATTATATCTAATGTGATCATAAATGACCTTTCCATTACAACTAAAGAGACTTAACTAAATCATAAACTATAAAACCCGAAAAATTGTGCGCACTAATTAAAAATTTGCTTACAACTAATTCCTTATCACTACCCCAAAACAAAATATTTTCTAAAGTATTATCTCATAACTAGGGAATTTTTATCTGAGATAAATGCACACGGCTGATCCTCTTTCTTTCAGGATCACTGACTAACAATGATACAGGGGTTAAAAATTTCAAAATTGTGCAGGGACCTCGAAATCTGGGGGATAACTTGCTTATTACATGGTCCGCAGCACTACTAATGGGATGAGTCTTTACATAGACCTGGTCACCCACAGACAGATTGTGCGGTCTTCGCCCGTGATTATAGTTACGTTGAACTTTAGCGTAATAAACCTTCAAATTTTTACGCGCACGATGCCAAGCAGCACGGATCGTTTCTGGATTAGCGACATCAGGCAGGAGATCGTTAATGGACCACAGATTAGAAAGTGGAGAATTAGGGGTGAACGCTAACATCAATGAAGCAGGAGTTTGCTTGTGACTTTCATGAACAGCAGTATTGAAAGCAAATGATAGCCAATTAAGTGAAGAATCCCACTTTGAGTGGTCAGAAGAATGGTATGCAATAAGAGCAGATCTTAGGTTCCGATTAACTCTTTCAGCATAATTAGGCCTGGGATAATAAGGTGTTGTAGTCACATGAGAGATAGATAGATCAAAACAGAAATTACGGAATTGCACAGATGTAAAAGCTCTAGCATTATCACTCACTAAAAATTGACAGGGTCCAAATGAAGCAAAGATCTGTTTTAAGCAAGCAATAGTAGTACTAGCATTAGCCATGCGAGTAGGGAACAGCCATGTAAAACGCGAGAACGCATCAACACACACAAGTATGAAACGATGGCCGGTCCGCGAACGCGGAAATGGTCCAATGTAGTCGATAAATAGTCTCTCCATTGGGCGAGAAGCTTGCTCAGATGACAACAGACCAAGGCGGGTATTAGGAGCGGGTTTACTGACGTTACAGGTTTTGCAAGATTTGACCATTGTGCGAATTTCACCATCCATGGATTTCCAAATAAAATGCTTACGAATTTTCTCTCTGGTTTTAAATACACCAAGGTGTCCGCCAACAGGGGATTCATGGAAATATTTGAAAAGAGCAGGGACTAGATTAGAAGGTACAACAATTTTGGGGTCTCTGCGCCCACGAGCAGGACAACACAGAACACCATTTTTGAGGGCATACGGTTTGACATGTTCACCAGATTTAATCCTGTCAATAATACCCTTCAATTCAGGATCGTCTTCCTGATGTTTAGAAATATCTTTGAAAAGGACAGGGGAATTGGTCAAAACCACATTAACAAAGGCCGAAACTTGTTCAGGAGAGGGATCAGCGGATTCTAATTGAGGATCAGAACTGCCAGGGTAGAACATTCTACTAAGAGTGTCGGCAATGACATTTTGAGTTCCACGAATGTGACGAGCTTCAAATTGAAAAGCTGAGATGCGTACTGCCCAACGCGCAAGACGACCAGTTCTTCTTGGCTTGGCCAGTACCCAACTCAATGCCTGATTGTCTGTTTCAAGATCAAAAGGTAGATGTTCAAGATACATTCTAAATTTCTCCAAGGAGAAAACAACAGCTAAGGCTTCCAACTCATATATAGAATAGTTGCGTTCAGCAGGATTTAGACTACGGGAAGCATAAGAGATAGGACGACGTCCATCTTCAAATTCCTGAAGGAGAACACCAGATATACCTGTAGATGAGGCATCGGTTTGAAGAACGAAACGTTTAGAAAAATCTGGCATCGCCAGTACAGGAGCATTACATAAAGCAGATTTCAGATCATAGAAAGCTTCAAGTTGGGCATCACCCCACTCAAATTTAGCATCTTTTCTCCTCAAGGCATTTAATGGGGCTGCTCTTTCAGCGAAATTAGGGATAAATTTACGGAAGAAATTGACCATACCAACGAACCTAGCGACAGCTTTGACATCTTTAGGAGTAGGAAAATTTTGGATAGCTGCAGTACGAGATTGGTCAACCGAAATGCCTTTCTCGGACACGATATGGCCTAGGAAGGACATCTGAGGCTGTGCGAAAGTCACTTTGCTAGCCTTAAGGGTTAGTCCTGCTTTACGGAGCCTTTCAAGGACTTCATTAATATGAGCAAGGTGTTCTTCAAAAGTTTCGCTAAAAATTACCAAATCATCAAGATAATTATAAACGAATTTGAATTTAATGTCTGACAACACGTTATCCAGCAGCCGAGTCAAAACAGCGGCTCCCGTTGCCAGTCCGAACGGCACGCGCTCAAATTCATAGAGGTTCCAGTCAGTAGCAAAAGCTGTAAGATGCTTGGATTCCTCAGCAAGAGGTATCTGATAGTACGCCTGATTCAGATCAAAAGTGGTAAAAATTTTGGCATTAGCAAACCAAGAGAAACAAGAGTGCAAGTCAGGAAGTGGAACAGATTGAAGCACAACTCGCTTATTCAACATTCGATAGTCTATTACAGGCCGAAAACCACCCTGTGGTTTAGGGACTAGAAATATGGGAGAAGAGTACGCAGATTTAGAAGGACGTATTACACCATCAGCAAGCATTTGGTCGATGATAGCCTTAAGGGCTTTCATCTTAGGAGGCGACAACCGGTATGGAGGAGAACGAACAGGTACATTGTCAGTTACTTCAATTTTATATTCCAAAACATTGGTCACACCTAACTTGTCAGTGAACACATCAGGAAATTTATCGCAAAGATTCCTAAGCTGGTTGGCCTGATCATCAGGCAAATGATCAAAGTCGAAAGCTTTTGGTTCACTTGTGTCCTCAGACACAGCACTGACATGATAAGGAAGGATAGGAGAACGGTTACACAATTTAAAGATCCTCATGGAAAACTTAAACTGGAATTTATTATATTGAAGATCCAAAACCATACCAGTTTTGGCAATAAAATTTGCACCGAGAATGAAAGGACAAGATAAATCTTTCACCACTACCACGGGCATTTTCCATGTGAAATTACGTATTCTAATTTTGAGATTCAGACTTCCAATCAAATTCAAGGAATTAGAATTAGCCGTATGGCAGGTTAAAGACACAGGTGTTAAAGCAGTGAACTTACAAACAGATTTCACAGAGTTATACAATTTTTCACTCATCAAGGTGAGGCTACTTCCAGAATCAACTAAAGCACAAACTGGTTCATTGTTCACTTCTAGGCAAATGTAAGGTAATTTACATGGAGGAATAGCAGAAATACCACAAGATTTTGGAAAATTGACACTAGGGTCAGACTGAAGCTTATAATCGACTACAGGGTCAGGTAAATCATCAACTAATTGACAGCGATAACAGACGAAACATGAAGGTACACTATAAGTTTTGGCACCAGGATCGGCGGCTAGTCATCTGGGATTACTATTACCAGAACGCCCAGAACCGGAAGAATTGCGAGGACACTGTCTTGAAAAGTGTCTATTTGACCCACAATATCTGCAAGAACTAGTGGAGGGAGAAACTCTATTCTCATTCGGATTTGAATTGCCTAAGGGCTCAATCTTAGGACAATTCCTTTGGAAATTTTGAAGTTGACCACCCATGACAGGTTTTGAATTGCCTAAGGGCTCAATCTTAGGACAATTCCGCTGGAAGTGATCCGTAGAACCACAACTATAACATGCACGTGAATTACGTGGCTTGGAAGAAGTAGAAAAGGTACTAGTGACCTGAGAAGACATGCTCACAGGAGGAGGAGCCAAGGCGACTCGTAACTGGTCGGCATACCTAATGCCTTCAGCAGAAACAGTAATAGCTTCCAACTGAGCGAACGTAGCGGGTCGAGGTGACAGAGCAAGATACGACCGGTAATTTGGTGCAAGACCCTCAATAATGCTAGCAACCATTTGAGACTCAGAATAGTTTAGCATGAAGATCCGAGCATTGAACTTAATGTCCTGGATGTATTCCGACAATGTTTCATTCAAATGCTGTACTCGAAAATAATGCCTTTGAACCAAAGAAGACAAAGCACGGGAAGGAATAAAAAACTCAAGCACATGTGCATGAAATTGGTCAACTGTCCACCTTTCTGAAATGGCTCTTATGACATGCTCAGAAAGAGCTCCAGATACATGTGGATATAAGACTTGGAAGAAATTGTCACGACTTAAGGAATACACTATACTCTGATCTTTAAATTCGACCAAAAAACGTAGAAACACTATGACTTCGTCAATCGAATTAACGGTGAACTTAGATACACCCTTAAATATAGCAGTTAATGGGTGAGGCAAGTTTGAAAAAATTTGAGAAGCAGCAGGAGTAGGTACCTGAACAGCACTGGATTGGTTACAAGAAGGCAATACAGTAGTAAAGAAATCTTGATTAGAACGCTCCTGGGATAGGGTAGGAGTACTAAAAGTGAGGTTAGGACAGAGGTTAGATTGCATAGAAACCGGCACAGATATTCGCATTTGCGACACATTTTCACACATCTGTGACACCCCAGAAGAATTTACTACAGGTGACGCTTGGACATGGGGATATCTTTGTACGATAGGAAGAGAAACAACTTGGGTCGCAACCGGAGGATGAGATAAAGACACAGTAGAATTAACAGTTCCCATAGGAACAGTTGACATAGCAACTTGCGTACAAGAAGCACCACTATCATTATTCATGGGCAGAGAAGCACTGGTAAATACAGCAGGAGAAGATTGCACGGGAGTATCATTAAAAGTGACCACTGCACTAACTGGTGAAGCAGTAGATACAGATACAGTGTCACTGTCACACGTTTCAGATTGGACGGGTACATTAACTATAGAACTTGAGCTAGGCAAAGAATTACCTTCCAGCAATCCAACAATTTTATCAAAAATATCACAAAACTGCAATAACGATTCGCACTCGCATCGCTCATCTTCAGATAAATTATGCGCCAACAGATCGCGAATCCTGTCCACGTAATGCTGCACTTGGCCTTTCGCACGTGTTAACTGTGCATCGGACGGTTTAGAAGAACAAAATGACATAATAATGGCTTTATATTCTACAATTTTATCTCTGACAATCGACAAAGATGCGCACACTTCATCTGTTGATAACCCTGGGACGAAAACAGGTTCATTTAGCGATTGTCTCAACAAGCTCGTGTCATCCTTAACCTTTCCTGTCGAATTCAACTTACGAATACGAAGTTCGTAAGCTAATTCCTCCTTCCTCAAATGGAACGGCCCTGGGATAGCACGAGACATGTTGATAAAAAAGGAAACTACGAGATAATACTTGAATTAAATTTTAGGTTATAACCACCGAATTACCGTCAACTTTGCTTCTTCAGTAACCACGCTCTGCTACCATACTGCAACCTCTCCAAAGGGTAAGGTTACAATTAATAAGTTTAAAGAAGAGAAAATGTTTGCTACCGTAATGCTTTCACCAAAAGTACTGTACACTAGGCATGTCAACATGTACGAAACTAAATTTGCAAGCACATAAATCACAGGAAATAAACAAACAGTTTAACCAACATGACTATTAAGAAAGGATAACCGGGAAGCGGCTGGGAACCATATCCAGGCGGTGGAAGGTATTGGTAACACTGAAGAAGCGAAGTCAATGTAATCCTAAACTTTACTTAACAAGTTAGATTCGATTTCATATATAAAGCAATAACCAAGATACAATTAAAATAATGACGGCATAATTTCAACAACCATTACAATTTACATGAGGGTAGCATTTAGTAATTAAATTTATTTTACCCCGGAACATCACACATGACGTTCCACTGTCGTGGCGTTACCTTTAAAAACCTAAAACAGTTCGAAAAAAATAAAGGAAGGTAACGTTATACTAAAGTGAAGAGATACATCTAAGGAGGAAAAATAATTTACGTATAATCATGGAGCAGAGCATCTTCAGTGGGTAGCCCCCTCAAAAACACTTCTGAGAAAGGGTACCCGACCTAAAGATGAATATTCCATGATGAAGCGGAATTAATGAGATAGTCCCGAGAAAAATATTACTGATAAGGATTACCTCGAAAGGCGTATAACAATTAATTTACAAAACAACAAACGGGTACTATCTCTTAACAAAGTGAGGCGACTTACCGAAACGGCTAAGTCATAATTATAACATTTGGAAGCAGAAGGAAACACGGGTACGCTCCGGCAAGATAAATTAAATGAAACACTACATCTGAAACTGAATACCAGAAAAGTTAAAAAATAATAATCAGTGCTTACCGGATGGTGGGCCCCAGAAGACCCGTACCTTGGAAGGTGACCGTTCCCTTCAGTGGTCAAACCGAAAAGACGCCCTTGCAGAGCAAGGCTCCAGCGACAACGCTTCTCCCCGGAAATTATGAAATATTACCACGGCCAATGAGCGTACGATGATTTCCTTCACCTACCAATCACATTTCCTTTTATTTTCTCCAATAGGAGCGCAGAAAAAATAGTGCTGACAAAGAACATTTAGGAAGCCCTTAGAAATTACGAAATTTGTGCAACTTTACGAAACCGGAAATCTCCCACGCCGATGTGGCGCGTGTGGTACAGGATGCACCAGAATTACAATGACAATCAAATAATTTTAAAATCATATCGACTTCAAACAAATTAAACAATTCCAAAATTCACATACTGAGGAAAACCAAAACAAACAATTGAATAAATCCTTTACATACATAATTTATCGCCGTCTTCCGAGTCCAAATAATCAAATCCCAATAATCACAACAGTGAGCATGGCATTTAACCATGGGATACCAGTTTAGACTGGCATTGCTTCAACTAGTGCCAGACTTCTCTTTTTTACCTTTCCTGTCTAACCTCCCTTGATCAATTTGTGTTCTCTTATGGCTTGAGTGGTATTAGGTTTGCTTTGAACTTGTATTCGGTAGATGGCATGTTCAAACCATACTGTTGGCAACCTGAAGATGGTTTTCTGTGGTTTCCTGTTTTCACACCACACCACACCATGCTAACGCTGGGGCTCTACTTTAATTAAAGCCACGGTCTCTTCCTTCCTAATCATAGCCCTGTCCTATCCCATCATCACCGTAAGACCTTTCTGTGTCAATGCAACATAAAATGAATAGCAAAAATAAAAGTACTATGTTTGGGAAGCCTATAGAGACTTTCATTTACTGCCTGTTGTGGACTTTTCCTTTTTCTGGTCAGTATTTTCCTTCTTCAAAGAGAAGTGCAATAACTGAGTAGCATTGTCGCTGGCTTCTCACCAAGGCAGCCGTGGTTCAGATCCTGGCCAGTGTGGGAGTTTGAAATGAAATGTCACTCCCTATGGTTTGGATTCCACGTAAAACTAGAGGTCCCATGGTTATGATCATGATATCAACGATCGAGTAAAACTATAAGCTTGTTTTGCCTTTTTCAAAGGATTAGAACACTTTCTCCTATAATTAGTGTTAGGAAGGGGCAGGAATATAAATCTCTGGTAAGGTGGATAACATTTCTCCAGTGTAATTTCCTGCTTTATGGCAGATAAGAACTCACAAAGGTTCAAGTTTAAAACCATCTTACCGGGCGAGTTGGCCGTGCGCGTAGAGGTGTGCGGCTGTGAGCTTGCATCCGGGAGATAGTAGGTTCGAATCCCACTATCGGTAGCCCTGAAAATGGTTTTCCGTGGTTTCCCATGTTCACATCAGGCAAATGCTGGGGCTGTACCTTAATTAAGGCCATGGCCACTTACTTCCAACTCCTAAGCCTTTCCTATCCCCTCGTCGCCATAAGACCTATCTGTGTCGGTGCGACGTAAAGCCCCTAGCAAAAAAAAAAAAATCTTATAGATTGTAGTTCCTTCATTCTTTCATAGATGGCAGTTGGATGAATGTTCTGAACTTCATTAACACATGTCAGAACAGTAATTCACACCTTGACTCATCCAGCAGATGAGCTCATCCCAGATTTAAACAGTGAAAGTCAAGAGGGTGAAATAGCAGTGTGTGATAATGGTGAAATACCAGACAGAGCTCCTCTCCAAGCTATTCTCCCCATTACCTGAGTTTTGGGAAATGTGGGCCTAAATCTAGAGGTTCCAAACAGTAAAGACATTGTCTTTTGTAAATGTTTTCATCAGTGACAGTTTAATCAATCAGTCAGTCAGTCAGTCAATCAGTCATCAATCAATCAATCAATCAAATCAATCAATCAATCAGTCATTACTGATCTGCATTTAGGGCAGTTACCCAGGTGGCAGATTCCCTATATGTTGTTTTCCTAGCCTTTACTTAAATGATTGCAAAGAAATTGGAAATTTATTGAACATCTCCCTTGGTGAGTTATTCCAATCCCTAACTCCCCTTCCTATAAACAAATATTTGTCTCAATTTGTCCTCTTGAATTCCAAACTTATCTTCATATTGTGATCTTTCCTACTTTTAAAGACACCACTCAACTTATTCGTCATTGAGTACTCATTGAGTACTGCAAAAAGCACAGCTAGGCACTAAAGTGTGAATAAAGGGACACATTCATCCACAAATGTTGCAGTAAAACAATACATCAGCAACTAAGCAACATTTATTGGTGTCCCTTTTAACCACGCTTCATTAACAAACAGATCAGTGTTAAAATAGGCTGACTCAAACCAGGTGAAGAACAGGGAGGACTACTAGTATGATGATTCCAACAGACCACAAACCTTCAAAGCACAATCTTTTAATAATGTAATGGTTTCTCAACTAAACTGAAAGTACAACGAAGGAGAAAAACATTGCAAGTTTAATCCTCTAACATAATTAATTTCAAGTAGGACATTTAAACTTACAAAAATAACTGAGCACAAATAGTGTTAGTAAAAACAGGGAACTAATGAGATTTTTAGCCAAATCTTACAGATGTTTAGAACATTACTATCAGTAAATTGTGATCAGTATCTAGTCCATCACAGCTATATTTTAATTTGTTAATTTTTAATTATTGTTAACTAGTGGTAGTATTTTATTGGTGTAAAATAATTTTAATGATCAAATTGTTTATATGAAAGTTCAATGTAAAGACTTAACCTTGAGCTATTCGTTCAAATTAGGCTGAGCGAGACATGTCCCTGTTAGTGTTATATTGTAATAAAATGTCCTAAAGACAATAAACATTTTTATGTATTGAATTCTGCCTGCTGTCATTTCTTGATGGATACAGTACTTTTGCATCCATCTCTTGGCACAGGCCAGAGTAAAGTGTAGCTTCCACCGAAGTCCCAGTCAACATCCATGGCTGTGACAATATGGAAGTTGCTGGGGGTATGGGTAGTGCTGAGTAATGACATTCGGAGCATGACTAGTGCATCTGAGTGTTATGAAAGGTGCTGCTCATAGGGTCAGTCGTGCTGCAGTAGTACTTTCTGACCCAGTGAGGAAAGCAATGGCAAACTACCTCACTCCTCATCTTGCCTAGTACGCCTCATTTTGGTGCTGCCATTGGTTTTTGGGGTTTCCTTATAACCGCATAACCTTTGGTGGTGCTAATTGAGGATCCAACCAGCCTCTGGGCTGATGACCTAACAGACAGACAGATGTATTGAATTAGGTGGAAAATAAAACAAGGATTGTAACAATTAGTATTAAGTTAAATACGGGTAAAAAACATTAAAAATAGTCTTATGCAACATACCACTTAGGTGAGCAGCTCATCTCCTTTCCCCCAAGCCTTCCCAGCCCAAACTTTGCAACATTTTTTAAAAGCTACTCTTTTGTCGGAAATCACCCAGAAAAAATCGAGCTGCTTTTATTTAGTTTTTTTTCCAGTTCTTGAATCAAGTAAACCTGGTGAGGGTCCAATACACTGGAACCATACTCTATTTGGGGTCCTATCAGAGACTTAAATGCCCTCTTTTATACATCCTTACTACAACCCCTAAATACACTCATAACCATGTGCAGAGATCTGTACTATTTATTTACAATCATATTTATGTGACCACTCATATGAAGATCTTTCCTTGCATTAACACCTAGGTACCTTACAATGATCCCCTAAAGTAACACTCATCCCATCAATGCAGTAGATAAAACTGAGACGACTTTTCCTACTTGTGAAACTCACAACCTGACTTTCAACCCCATTTATCATCATACCATTGCCTACTGTCCATCTCACAACATTATTGTGATCATTTTGCAGTTGCTCACAATCTTGTAACTTATTTATTACTCTGTACAGAATAACATCATCTGCAAAAAGCCTTATCTCTGATTCTTCTTCTTTACTCATATCATTTACTAGCTGATGTACCCGTGCTTCGCTACGGAATTCTACATTGTATACAGAATTCTAGGTAGGTAGTGTACACGTTGTGAGCAAGGTTGTATTAAATTGCATAGCACTTAACGTTACCCTAGAAACGCGACGGGGAAGTCACCAAACTTTTTATCTCAAATGAAGACTGGGTTATGGAATTTTCATTGTAATGGTAGGCTCCCTTGCCTACCATCAGTCACAATCAGGTTGGGGACTTTTCATTATAATGGCAGACACTCGCTCTCCACCTGCCTTTTTACATCCTCAGAAAGACCGTCTTAGTAGTTTTCCCTACGGAAATGAACATAGGTCATTACAATGACGTCGGTAGGAATGGCGCGATTAAAAGCAATGCTTTCATATGAAATACTCGATCAATTGAAAAACCACACATTTTCTCACTTTTAACGAACAGTACTACGCTGCCGATCTAACAGTCCAAAGTTCCAGAGCTGGAATGACCAGCCGCAGACAGCCGTGATCCGTGAACACACTTCGTCTTATTTCGGCCGGGTGGGGGTGTCGAATAGTGGAGACTCCCAGGGCAAAAACTATGCTCCTTTACTAATCTGTTTCCTAGGAGTACCCGATGAGTCGGAAAATCTCAGTTCACTACACAGGCGGCGGAAATATCTATCTGACTTGCAGGTAAATTTTTCCTCCAAGCCAGAGGAGAAATCCCCTCTTCACTGCTAATTTGGAATACAATGATTAATTAAACAAGAGGCTTTTCTTAAGAAACGCCTCTTTGCAGGGTTGAAT
Organism: Anabrus simplex; assembly: GCF_040414725.1. Lineage (NCBI taxonomy): Eukaryota > Metazoa > Arthropoda > Insecta > Orthoptera > Tettigoniidae > Anabrus > Anabrus simplex. The sequence continues at coordinate 807,734,079 of NC_090266.1, forward strand.
TTTGAGTTATTCAGTGAATTGTGGTGCTAATATTTGGAATAGGCCTAAATTGTAATTCTAAACCAGGTCTACTACTACTACTACTACTACTACTACTACTACTACTACTACTACTACTACTACTAAGTGAGCCTCTGCCTTAAGTATGAACACTGCTCATTCAAACCAGCACGTCAGAGTAGTGATCGAATAGCTGGAATACTATGATGAACCAGTCTGTTACGAACCGGCAGTATCAGAAAATGTATCAGCCAGAGGAATGGCATGCTAAAGAAGAAAGTTTTGCAACTCCCCAGCTATTTCCCGCCAATATTCAGTCGGGCTGTTATACTCGTTACACAGCAGTATTCCCATCTGAGTTGAGCGGCAGCATAAGAGACAAAGAACATCACTACAAACAATGGTCAATGTAATGTTATTGTTGATCAACGTTATGCGCTTTCGATATTGTAGGCCTTCACATTTAGTTTTCTTCCGGCTCTGAAATAGCACTCTTATCATAGTCAGTACAGTAAAACTGAATAAAACATAAATGATCGGGAATTGTATTCTCTATAAATTTATTTTGTAGTTCTTTTTGATGGGACCAATAACATAGGTATTTGAAAATTAAATTTGAGGCGCCTTCCCCTAAACTACTATTTCAACCAGGGTGAATAAAATTGTTTACAACTTAGACTGTAGTTTCTTATTCTCCGACTCTATATACCGACTTTCATTAAATTCTGTTAACCCGTTTTCTCGTGGCTCAGCGTTGATATGGACTTGGCAACAAAAATACAAATTCATGAATATCTGTGTTATCAAAGCCGGTATGGTAACAATGTATGAAATAAATTATCGGAAATTTATTTCTATATAACTTTCGTTATGTAGTATTTATCGATAGGACCACTAATAATATAAATATTTGGGAATTACATTTTAGGCTTTCCCCTAAACTACCATTTCACTCAGCGCAAGTAAAAGTATTTATAGCCTAGATTGTAGTGGCTCATCCCCCGACTTCACATACCTATTTTCATTAAATTCTCTTCAGCCGTTTTCTCATGATGCGTGTACATAAATACAGACAGACAGATAGACAGACAGAAATTACGGAAAAGTAAAAATTGCATTTCCTTGTTACTTTGGACATGATCGATACAGAAATACCATTCTTTTCAAATTCTGAGCAATGTACAGACAAAACTCTTATTTTATATATATAGATATGTATAAGAAAACATAAAGATCCAATAATACTGCCTTGTGGAATTCCCTTCTTAATTATCACAGGGTCAGATAAAGCTTCACCTACTCTAATTCTCAGAGTTCTATTTCCTAGAAGTATAGCCACCCATTCAGTCGCTATTTTTTCTAGTCCAGTTGCACTCATTTTTGCCAGTAGTCTCCCATGATCTACCCTATCAAATACCGTACATAGGTCAATCGCGATACAGTCCATTTGACCTCCTGAACCCAGGATATCTGCTATATCTTGCTTGGATCCTACAAGTTGGGATTCAGTGGAATAACCTTTCCCAAAACTCGAACTGCCTTCTGTTGAACCATTCATTAATTTTGCAAACATGTGTAATATAATCAAAGAGAATTCTTTCCCAGAGTTTACATGCAATGCACATCAAACTGACTGACCTGTAATTTTCAGCTTTATGTCTATAACCCTTTTCTTTATACACAGGGGCTACTATAGCAATTCTCCATTCATTTGGTATAGGCCCTAGCTCCTTTATGCAAACAAAAATCAAATAAGTACTTCAGATATGGTACTAAATCCCAACCCATTGCCTTTAGTATATCCCCTGAAACCTTATCAATTCCAGCTGCTTTTCTAGTTTTCAACTTTTGTATCTTACTGTAAATGTCATTGTTATCATATGTAAATTTTAATACTTCTTTAGTGTTAGTCACCTTCTCTATCTAGACATTATCCTTGTAACCAACAATCTTTACATACTGCTGACTGAATACTTCTGCCTTTTGAAAATCCTTGCATACACACTCCCCTTGTTCATTAATGATTCCTGCAATGTCCTTTTTGGAACCTGTTTCTGCCTTAAAGTACCTATACATACCCTTCCATTTTTTACTAAACTTTTTATGACTGCCAATTATGCTTGCCACCATGTTATCCTTAGCTGACTTCTTAGCTAGATTCAATTTCCTAGTAAGTTCCTTCAATTTCTCCTTACTTCCACTGCCATTTCCAACTCTATTTCTACCGGGCGAGTTGGCCGTGCGGTTAGGATTGCGCAGCTGTGAGCTCGCATCCGGGAGATAGTGGGTTCGAACCCCACTGTCGGCAGCCCTGAAAATGGTTTTCCGTGGTTTCCCATTTTCACACCAGGCAAATGCTGGCCACGGCCAGCTTCCTTCCCATTCCTAGGCCTTTCCTATCCCATCGTCGCCATAAGACCTATCTGTGTCGGTGCGACGTAAAGCAACTAGCAAGAACTCTATTTCTTTCAAACCTGCACCTCCTTCCTAGTCTCTTTACTTCTCTGTTATAATATAGTGGGTCTGTACCATTCCTTACCACCTTTAAAGGTACAAACCTGTTTCCACATTCCTAAAAAATTGCTTTAAACCCATCCCAGAGTCTGTTTACATTTTTATTTACCATTTTCCACCAACCATATTTACTTTTTAAATACTCCTTCATGCCTGTTTTATCAGCCATATGGTACTACCTAATAGTCCTAATTTTAATACCTTCCTTTCTATCACATTAATTTTTAACTACGACAAAAACAGCTTCGTGATCACTAATAACATCTATTAATTTGGTTTCTCTATAGAGCTGATCTGATTTTACCAGCACCACATCCAGAATATTCTTCCCTCTAGTTGGTTCCATCACTTTCTGAAACAGCTGCCCTTCCCATATTAACTTATTTGCCATTTGTTGGTCATGCTTCCTGTCATTCGCATTACCTTCCCAATTGACATTTGGCAAATTGAGATCACCTGCTACGTTCATGTTCCTTTCCATATCATTTCCCACATTGCTGATTATCTAATCAAATAATTCTGAATCAGCATCAGCGCTACCATTTCCCGGTCTGTACACTCCAAAGACATCAAGTTGCCCATTATCTCTATAGATGAGCCGTACACCTAGAATTTCATGTTTGCCATCTTTAACTTTTTCGTAGTTTAAAAATTCTTATTTCACCAGAATGAATACTCCCCCTGCTACCATTCCTAACCTATCTCTACGATACACACTCCAGTTCCGTGAGAATATTTCTGCATCCATTATATCATTACTCAGCCATGATTCAATTCCTATTACAATATCTGTTAAGTATAAATCTATTAAATTACTTAATTGTATTCCTTTCTTTACAATACTTCTACAGTTCAGCACTAACATTTTTATGTCATCCGTACTTGACTTCCAGATCCCTGTGCCCTTATCACCGCTTCCTAGACCACCCCATTTCCCTCAATGTACCTCCCTAAAACCTTTCTAAACAAATTTTTTTAACTTATATGTACCACTGTGGTTTAAGTGAAGGCCATCTAAGCAAAGATCCCTATCTCATACCCACTCCATAGTCTCATTTAAATGAATCCTAGTTATCTTGCTCAAGCTCTCCAACTCCTCCCTCATACTGCTTAATGCCTGGCCACACCCATTATGATTGAGTATGATTGTGAGCAGACTAACTTATATGCACAGCAGGTTTTGAGTTGTGCATCACATCCATGCACTAAATACTGTATTCAATCTATCAAATTCGGAAACCTGTAGCAATGACCGATACGAAACAGTTTATATTTAACTATACCATTATAGTTGGTCCGTTATTGGACATTATAAATTTTCCAGCTAACTCATTCCTGGTTGCCAGCATTTCGCTTCAGTGTGCTAAGGTGGGCTCATCAGTTTGTAAACAGCACACCTACCAAGGCGTATGGCTAGTGCATACCATGGAGTTTTTTTGTGTGACCATTGACTCAATCTACATGGCCTCCGACATGCTATTAATTTCTAAGAAGAAAGAGATAGCAGGGGAAGAGTGGGAAGAGATACAAGGAGTATCTGCCGGTTTCCGAGTCAGACTCGCTACCACGGCAAAGATTGTATTGGTTGGATAGTGTTAAGGTGTGGTATTGAAGGGTCAGGGAAAAACCACATAGGCAGAAAGAGAAAGAGCCTACATGTAAAACCTGACATCTTGTGATAGCACATGCAAGGATGTGGGCTGGAAAGGTCCAGTGGTAGTGTTAGTTGAGAAGAGGTATCATGCACCAGCCAAGATCCATCGTCTCGCCATTCCTTCTGCCAGGGGATCAGTCCGTCTGGGCACTGCTGTGACTAGCGCAGCCCTTGCCGGCTGTGGAGCCATGAGTCGAGTACCACTAGGGCCTGCCGAACAGCACCTCCTCCTTGGGGTCCCTCGTACCCAGTCTCCGATCCCGGAAAATGAGGCAAAGCCCGCCGAGGCGGGGGCCTCCTGGAAGGGGGTGGGTCATGATGCCGGGCCTCCTTCCTCTCTGCCCGCGCCATGGCCCGGTAGACTGGGCAACTGCGATGGGAGGCTGGGTGGTCCCCCGCACAGTTGGCGCACACTGGCACCTCCTTAAGTGTTGCACAGGCCGTGTAGTGGTGATCACCCCCACAACGGTTGTACTTCACTTAGAGCCCACACCTCTCCTGCCGGTGGCCCCACCTCAGACAGCGGAAACACTGAAAGAGCGGCTGATGGGGACGTTTCAATCTCATCTGATTGCCGCTACCCGCTGAGGTCCTCTCCTGGTTGGCTCCTTGCTTGGCTGCTGTCCTGGGAGCAGTCCTGGGTTGCGGCTGAGCGGCCCTTTCCTGGCAGGCCAGCGTCTTCTTCTTCCTCCTGGTCCTAGGACGGCGTCTTCTTCCCGGGGATCTCTTCTCGGTAGGGGAAGAGGCCTCTTTCTGGTAGCCCTCCTCCGTCCTGGTGATCCCGGGGTAGCGGGTGGTTCTGCTGCGTCGCCATTTTCTTCCTTCTCCTGGGTGGCGGCGGTGGCGTCGGTTGGTGCTAACACTCGACTGCGTTCCCTGTCCTGTGAGGCGCACGTCGATGTCTGCAGCTCGACAGTCACACTGGTGGGCTGGGCCTCGACAGCAGCCTCTAAACGCCAGGGGCCGTCCTCCTCCACTGCTGTGCAGCCGTCCGCCGTCCCGGGACCTTTCCTGGATTGCGCCCGGGTAACAGGTCCTTCCTGGTAGGCCTGCGTCTGCATCCACTTTGCCCTGGCAGCTGGTCGACGATCCTGGTTGGCGGCCTTGTTGGTCTGCGTGTACTTTGTAAAGTACAGCGGTCCAACTGGGGGCGCGCCATCACGGTGCTTCGGAGCGCCGCCGTCGTCGTTGGCTCCGTCTGGGTGGCTGCCTCCTGGTAGCCTGAGACATCCAGGTTCTCCCTGAGTCCTGGTAGTCGGACCACTTGGTGCTGCTGGGAAGCCAGTTCTTCATAGCTCCTGAGGCTGGTTGCATCCCTAGGGCGCATGATGACCGTGCAGCCAGGGATCACCTCGCTGATGATCTCGAAGAGTGACTCTCCGATGAACTCTGCTACCGCTTTAAGGAGATCGATTATGTAAATCGTCTCCTCGTAGGTGTGCTTCCCCCACCGGTTGTACACCAACAGCACCGGGCGTCGAAGATCGGGGTCTTCCGCAGCTATGAGCGTCACTTGTAGTTTCGCTACGGCTCTCCCGCTGTCGTAGTCGGCCGGTCTCACTGGAACAGTTAGCTTCTCCATCCTGGTCCTCCTGAAAATAAAGCTCCTGAAAGAGAATAGCGAGCACTGAAAAGTGCTCAGCTCCGACAATTGCTCTTTCGAAAATGTAGTAATAAGTACAACTGCCTGGCTAATACTTAAAAAGTACAGAGCGCCTGGAGAGGAGAGGGACAGTGGAGCGAGAGACACGTACGTGTTCTCGCTAGCGCAGTCAGGCTCGTCCTCGTATACCATGGAGGTTACTTGGAGCCACCGGCAGTGCCAATGCACTATGAGAGACTTCGTCTCATTTTCAAAAATTGATGCCTGCCTGGCCATCGGATGATAGAGATTTTGATTCCCATAGGGAACCTGAAATATTTATCCTGAATGAGTAAATTTATAATACCAGTATAGTTGGTCCATTATTGGACATTATAAATTTTCCAGCCAACTCATTCCTGGTTGCCAGGGTTTTGCTCCAGTGTGCTAAGTTGGGCTCATTGGTAGGTGTGCTGTTTACTTTTGTGTGTGTTTTTTTATATAATTAATTTCTCTATGTTGCTTTCTGGTCATTTTCAACATTGCGACTGAACGCCATAGCGATAATATTACTAACCACAACTAATTGAACCTCCTTGTTTCATCAAATGCATAAGCATAAATGGAAAAGAACCATACAGCTGTTTTCATTGACCATATTTGAGATTTCGTACCAATTTTCATGCAATTCAGAGTGTTTGAAAACCAATACTTCCCTCATTAGTTGCAATAACCTTAAAGTTTATCAAACACAGAATAGAAATTTAAGAAGCAATTTAACATATCTGGAAAATAATACACATTATTATTTTTCAATTTGCTTTACGTTGCACCGACACAGACAGGTCTTATGGCGACGATGGAACAGGAAAGGGCTAGGCGTGGGAAGGAAGCGGCCATGGCCTTAATTAAGGTACAGCCTCAGCATACGCCTAGTATGAAAATAGGAAACCACGGAAAACCATCTTCAGGGCTGCCGGCAGTGGAGTTCGAACCCACTATCTCCCGAATGCAAGCGCTCAGCTGTGCGACCATAACTGCACTGCCACTTGTTCGGTATTATTATTATTATTATTATTATTATTATTAAACATAAACTTCTTCACATTTATTTTGATAATTCACTTATGCTATACTGAGACATTCCAAAATAGTTCTCCTGTAAAATATTTTCAACCACACACAAAACAGAGAGAATTATTAATCACATTCCATTGAAATAAAAACAGATTTATGTCAGCCGTAAGCCATGTGATGGCGAGGCCAATGACCTCGGTCAGTCCAAGCCTAGCTGCCTTGCGGAGCAGATGTACAGTAGTGGGCTCACTAAAATAAGTTCAGAAAACAATTTCACATACTTATTAACCCTCTACTGCATGAATTATTTTTCGTTTTCGTTTGGTGAAGAAAATTTCTAGCTTTAATGTTCAACATACGTTCAGTGTATTAGATGTACCAGCAATTCTTAACTGGGGCTAATAGCTTAACACTCATATGTGATGTGGATTGCCATAGTTGAATATATATACGATTTTTCACGTTTTTACGCTAAGCTTTTAACATTCAAAGACCGAACATTACTACTAAATAAAACAGATTTATGTCAGCCGTAAGCCATGTGATGGCGAGGCCAATGACCTCGGTCAGTCCAAGCCTAGCTGCCTTGCGGAGCAGATGTACAGTAGTGGGCTCACTAAAATAAGTTCAGAAAACAATTTCACATACTTATTAAGGTGTTGAATACACAATTATAACAATCAAATGGATTTTTGCACTTGTTCATAATATCACTCATTCATAATCAGCGACATGTTCACTCAAGGTAAACAAATTTGTACATGCACAGGTTGGAAGGTAACTGATGCACCAAATTAACACAGGTAATAGATCTTGGGGGAGAGGATCACAACATCAGAGATTTCAGGTCTGTAGCTTACATCATTTTCAAGGAAAGTCATGTTTTGGGAATTGCAAGAATTGCAATGCAGCAGCTGCGATTGCTAATGATGAGGCTGCCGGGGTACGTGTGCAGATGTTTAAACCGGTTGTGGCCTGCTGTTGTATCTTGAGGGTCGAGCATCAGCTGTCAACAATTACAATATGAATATCCTCTTTCCAGAGGAACAACTAGCAATGATGAAATGATCAAGATTTGTGACAACACAGGGTGTCTGTAATAATAAAATACAGCTAAGGTCAAAGGATTTTTCCCCCACCTTCCAATACTTATTTTATTTTTATAGCTAGTTTTTATGCGTAAACAATCGTGTCAACGTAAATTCTAGCTGAACATTACAAAAACATGTTTCATTCCATTTTGGAACATTTTCAGCTTAAGAAAAAGTATATTAACTCATTGCGGACCGTGGACGGCGTAAGACGTTCAAGCTTGCTCCTATGCTGCGGGTCGTGGACGGCGTAAGACGTTTAATGTTCCGCGCGAAGCAATGCTGTTTATATTCGTCATCTATGCATTCTTACACCTTAGTCAGCGTTACTGGTTGTAGCAGGATGTTGGTTGACCTTGTTGAGATAACCTTCGCGTTGAGTGGGCTCATGTTTATCTCAGCAGTTTTAGCTGAAAAATCTCATAACTTCCTCGCGCGTCAAGTCCGTTCTTGAGATTTCAATGCAGTGCATGTCGTTCTTACCGAGTGTAGCATAATGGCTTATAATACAAAGTTTCTTACGGAAGATTAAATAGATATTGTTCACAATGATTATTCTGGTGATGAACTTATTCCTGAAATAGACTCAGATATTGAAAGTGAGAGTGACGAGGAAATTGCGATTCCTGAATCCGATAGGCCTATAGAGAGAAGTGAAGTGCCTGATACATATCATCCTAGTTATTGTCCACAAGTTCCACCATTTACAGAGAATTCAGGTATAAACATTCAAATAGAAAATAAGCAGGATATTTTGAGTTACATGAGTATTTTCATGAATGACGAATTTTATCAGTATGTGTGTGATCAGACCAATCTATACGCGAGTCAAGTGATAAGTGTGGCGCCCCGGCCTTTCACAAAGAATTCGATCATGCAATCGTGGAAACCGATTAGTCCAAAATCCTGATATAAAAATGTACTGGACCGAAGACCCTGTTATTCGTACTACGATATTTTCTAAAACAATGTTGTGAATACGCTTCCTTCATATTCTTTCATTTCTTCACTTCGATGACAGTAATCGTTATGCCGAAAATACAGATAGGTTGTATAAAATTAGACGTATTTTGAAACCTGTCACACCAGATATCACACCTTAAATATTTACTAAGAGGTAAGCACAAAGTATCATTTTTCTAACATTTATAGTTTAGGAGTAATTGTAAATTGTGATAAGTGATGCACGTCAAGAGGGTCGGGCATGAAAATGGCCGGTCCAGGCATTCAAGTGTCCGCTCAGAAGCAGGTACTGAACGTGTTAAGTGTAAATATTGGCACATATAAAATAATGAGAACACTAAAAGTGAGAATGAAGTTCAATGCTTTTCCATAGAGTTTTAAAATACTGAACACGTCATTGCTCGTATTGATAATATAGTTTGTTGTGGCACTAGTCATTAAAGGGGAAGAGGTTCTTCTTTCTTCTAAATATAAAAATATTGATATTATACAATGTACATCCACAGTTCAGCCTAAGCCACTGGCGAGTGCAGACGTATTGAGCGGAGGGTCCCTGGAGTGGGAGAAGGGAGTGTAGGTGCTGAGTGCAAGAAGGTAGTGAGGAGCTGACGGACAATGATTGGTGTGGAGCAATACAGGGCGATCATAGGAAGATGGCAGGGAAGAAAGAAGAAAGAAGAAGTGAAGACAAAAGGGTGTAAAATAGAAATGGAAACGAAAGGTGAATTAATGCTATCAGCGGTGGTGATTATGATAATGTTATGGATTGGGGGGGTAGAACTGAACCCAGGTCCGACTTCCAGTGGGAATATGATCCGGGAAGACATGGAAGCAATCAGAAAAGTTGTAAAAGGGGTGGTTGTAGAGGTCTGCCCCTTTGAGCAACTCAAAAATATGATTCAAGAGCAAACGAGGGAGTTTGAAAAAATGAAGAGATGGTTCCGTGAAAGGGCAGAAGACACAGCATCGCAAGTAAGGAAAAATGCCGAAGAAGTTGCAGCATTAAGAGAAAAAATAGGACGATTAGAAGAGGAGTCGCTGAAACTGAGAGCAGAAGTGGAAGCCAACACTCTAAATCGTAGAAAGAAATGTCTTTTTATATATGGCGTGCCTGAGGAGAAGAGGGAGGATAAACTGCTTACAATTTATAAAGTAGTGGATCTAATTCAGGGGAAAATGAAAATCAATTTTAGTGAAGTGGACATAGATGATGTGCAGAGAGTGGGAAGAATTAGAGGCAACAGGCCTATCAAAGTACAACTATTTTCTATGTTGATGGCTGATATTGTGGTCGGCAATGCAGGTAACATACAGAGTGAAAAAATATGGATCAAGAGGGACATAGGAACTGAAGCGGTGAGGCACCAAAAAGTTCTTAGAAAACATATGATACGAGCTAGACATGATGGGCTGAGAGCATTCATCAGAGGACAGGAACTAGTGGTGTCAAGCAACAACTGGAGTAGAATCTGGTCTGTGAATGGTCTGATGGACCTAGAAATGAAGATAAAACAAGACGAAGAGGCAGAGAGAAGTGTAGCGATTAGTGGGAAAGATAGGCAAGTGAAAGATAGTGTTGTAAACAAGATAAGGTTTACAAGAACACAACTTATTTAGTTGCTTCACACACAATTCTACAGTATGTACAGGAATAAAACATAAAATTGTCTTGAAGCAAGTAGATGATTAATCTTGAGAGAGTTTCCGTTTCTATACACTATGTACACTCTGAATGTATTTACACTCACTGTTATCTTGAAAAGATAGTTCTTGGGAAAGATATAGTTCGTGATAGTTGAAAACTATCATTTGCACTAGCATAGATTAGCTAAGAGAGTTCCTTCTAACTTGAAGTGTCTGAGTTCATAAGCTTGTACTAAATGAAAGCTATGTTCACAATTAGAGAATCTAATGTGTGTGTCGGAGCTTGAGTGAGCTTGGGGATGTGTGGCATACAACATCGGGGCTCGACATGGATGAAGGAACGGGAAAGTGGAGTAGTGACCTGAGGTGAAACCTCATACTACCAGAATTCTGTCCACCTGGTCGAGACACATTTTTAAGAGGAGTAGCCTCCGTGTTCGACGTTCAGTGTATTCTGGAGCAGGACACTGGGGAGAATCCTCATGAGTGACAGACAGGGAGCTCCTTATATACTGCACACGACGTAACAGACACGCGCACTGAAGACTGCGCGTCGAGTCTCGAATGATCCACACTTGCATGCGTGCGTGCGTGCGGCTGGCTGGCGCTGAGCGAAGAGAGCGGAGGACATACAGCAGATAGTGATATGAGAGAAGAGGGGGAAGGCAGTAATGTTAGTACCAAAAGTAACAGTGTATTTTGTAATGAAAGTCAGGGAAAGGTGCCAAGTGAAAATGTGACCATAAACAGTGAAGAGGAAAGGCGGGGAAGTGAAAGCAGTGAAGTAAGGGAAGCGCGGGGTAAAAAGGTAAGGGCAGAGGCAACCTGGGAGAGTCTCAATCTGAGTAGGAGCAGAGGGAGGAGCAGAAAATTTAGGGACATGTGGGGAGGTAAAAGAAAGTGGTAACATGCAGCAAAAACTATAATAAAGTTAGTAAGTAAGTTATTAAGGGCATGGTTATCGAGACATGTGTTTATGAGGTGGAGTTGGAGGTAGGTGTCGGTATAGGAAATTTGACGATGATGGTGGTAGTTTTGGTAGGGAAGGAAGTGTGCTTATTTATTAATGAAGTGTGTTTATTTATTGCTGAAATGTGGAGATGGAGAAGTGGTGGTATATGGAATGGCAGAATGTAAGTGTCGAGAGGGATAGAATTGAGAAGTGGTGTTCGTTTGTAAATTTTGGTTTGGCGGACGGGATGGCAAATTTAATGTGGAATATGGCATGGTATTTAAATTGGTTAGGCATGGTTGAATATGTAAGTAATGAAGTGTGTTTATTTATTGCTGAAATTTGGAGATGGAGAAGTGATGGTACATGTAATAGCAGAATTTAAGTGTGGAAAGGGATGAGAACTGAGAAGTGGTGTTTGTTTGAATAATTGTTTTGAGGTCTTTTATGAGGTGGAGTTGAAGTTTTAATTGGTGTGTCTGTATAGTGAACTTGATGGTGATGGTGGTATGTGTTGGTATAATAGGTATAGGGTAATAATGGAGTAAGTTGATGTTATTAGCATGTGAATCTGTGTTGGTATGATATAGGAACAAAAGGCGAATGTAAGGTACAAAGGAAATTGGTAAAGTAACTAGTGTATTGTTTATTGGATTCAGGAGTGAAGTATGGCAATTTTATGTAAATATGTGTTTGGTATGAATTGTGAATTGAAGGCTGAGAAAAGTGAATAATTGGTGCAATCTTATGTTATTCGTTGGTGATACATGTTTGGTATGAGCATTGAAATTATGAATATGAGGCTGTAAGGTTGAGAAAAGCGTTTAGTTGGTGTAATGATGATGAAATCATGAAAGCAATTGATGGTGGAGAATTGAATAATTAGCGTAATGATAGATGTACATGTTAGATGATATTTGGTGTGTGATATGTGTTTGGTTTATTATTAGAACAGATATATCAGATATAAGAGTATGGTATTAGATAAATAGAATAGTAAGTGTGGTATTAGGTAGAGGTGGATGGAGAAAATTATAGAGGCTAATATACCGTGATTTAAGGCAGATTTTGAGACTGATAAAATTGGTTTGTGATGTTGTATGGTGGTTGTTATTGAAGAAGTTTGGGGTGTAAGGTGATTGGGGGACATATGTGTGTACAATTATGGTAAGTAGGGGTATGCATTTATTGGATTTACTTAGAGTTGCTATTAACTGCAGTATGGAATGCCAAACAGTGTAGTACTTGTGTGGTAACAGTGATAGTGCAGCGTAACTGATTAAGCAAGTGGATCAATGTCATTAAGAAATTTAAATGTTAGAGGACTGTCATGCGTAAACATAAGTCAGCACACTCAGCAGTAACGTGATCTTGCCTGGGTTTTCTAAGAGTGGAATTCTGTTACAGGCTAGCTTACTCAGGCAGACAAATATGGGGCATGGTTAATGTTGCGTAACCCCAGCGGCTGCGCAACATGGTCAAGTCAACCGATTACCAACATTCGTTACTCATTTGATTTTAATTTAGCACCTCTCAGTGGCGCATTTCATTCCATTTTCATTTTTTCTATTGTGTTTATGCCTTTTTAATTTACCATTTTAATTTGCCTGTTTGTCCGTTAAGGCCATTGAATCTCCGGTAAGGAGCTATGCATGGCCAGTTATCAGTATATGTTGCTCATATTATTGTCATTTAATCCTTTTTATAGGCTGGACATTGTTATTTTTCTCATTTATCAGATCAAATGGGTATTGTATACTGTAGGTCTGGAGAAAAATAATAAATAAATAACTACAATGTACATTCCATTAACTTGTAATATGTACAGTGTTATGAATTTTAAACTATAACAATTGGGGGAAACTCCTTAAGATCAAAACCTTAGTTGTTTATAATATCTGGTTAAAAGTATAGAGATGTCGGTGGGAGTCTCCTGGCCGGCTCCGTTATATTCCTCCTTCCCTTATGCCATCAGCTGACTGACTGTGCGTGTTGATTTATAAGAAATTAAATACAGGGTGTAATGTTGCACTTTAAACTTAACAAACCTAATTAACTTTCGGTAACTATTCAACAATATAGCATTAGGCATAACCTATTCCTGCCCCTTATTTGTACCTTGAATGTGAAAATGGGAAGCCACAGAACACTATCTTCAAGACACCCGGCAGTGGGATCCAAGCCCCTCCCCATCCGATTGCAGTAAACTTGACTGGATAGCATGCCGCTGTTAACTGCATCATGCTGCTCAGGTTGGTCAGCCTGTTAAAAAATACCATAATGAGAACGCAAATATCTGGCTGCATAGCTGAATGGCTGGTGTTTCTGTCTCTTTCAACACTTGTATGCAGCACACACAAGAAGGCACGACACTCACCAATACCACATTAACATGCAGAATTTTTTCACTAATCATTGGTGCCAAGAAGAGCATCCGGCTGTAACATCATATATATATACTGTATACATACATACATACATACATACATACATACATACATACATACATACATACATACATACTGAAGAAGGGTGTCATTTATCACAGTCACAACTCTGCAGATGTCACTTTTGAAATACCATGCATATCACAAACACAATGATACTGTGTATCACCACCAATCTATGGAGTGCAATCTGAAGCTGTTGTATTGAGATCAGTGCTTCATTCCTTGCAGTGGGACATTCTATTACCAATCCTATCAGGCAAATACTCAAAAGTTCTGTAATCTAACCTAAATCTCTCATTGTATTCATATGTTTGTTACATACCATGACATTTCCAGTGTCAGCTATTCTCAGTTCACTAAAAGTGATTTTAACAGTTATCGTGTGTCATTTTTAATCTTAAAGTACTATAGTTGTTCCTTTTTTATTTTTTTTTATTTTAATGTTGGGGTGAATAACACGATCAAATTCAAACGGGAGATAATACCAGTTTTTGGTACACTAAATGGGTTTTTAACAGGTATCTTGGGTTATTTTTAATCATAAGGCCCTATAGTTGTTCCAATTGTTTTGTTTTATGTTTTAAAGTTTTATCCTGTTTCATGTTTTGAAATTTTATTCATGGCTGCTATAATCATATGCCAATATGGAGCCCTTCTTTGTGGAAATTGTTAAGCGTACATTTCTATACCACATGATCATTCTGTCCTACTTTTCCATAAATTAAAATCGTGTCCAAATATTCCCTCGATGTGAACTGTGCCATGGCTAAGTGGTACAGTTACACGCTAGGCATGTCCAGGCTGTGAACATTGCATCAAAGGTCACTCCTCCCCTCCTAACAAGGCTGCCAACCATGTGCACCATTCACTTCATTGTAGCTGCACTGCCACATGTTCTCCACTACCATTCAAGTCATAACCTTTTAATTTTTACTGTTAAACGCATTGAGATACAGGACAAATAACCAATAAGCATTTATTCTGATGCTTATTCCTAGGTGTTTGTACACTCCATAATCTTGCTTTTCGAGCCATTAACCCTTTACATAATTGATTTCATTGTCATATTATAGCATAATGGTGCAAGCTACAGACCTGAAACTTGTGACATTGTGGTCCTCTCCCCATGATCTATTACTTGTGTTAATTTGGTGCATCAGTTACTTTCCTCCCTGAATACTCCTGATAAATAATGGATTTGATAGAATCTGAGAATGTTCTTTCAGAACAAAGCATATAATTCTGATATTAATTATTTTCTTTTTCAGGTTTGTTATAGTGTTTCTTGAATTTGTATTTTGTGTTCGACAGACTGAAAAACTTGAAGGTTAGAGAAATCAATAATTGCATAAATCTACCAGTTTGCTTGCTGCTTCATGGGTATTTCTGTTGTTACCCATGAGAGCAATCTACTTACTTCCCATGAAGTTTGAACATTATTGAATTAGCCAATTAGCTTCTGGACTTAAAAATTTTAAAAATTGCAGTTGCTTTACATTTTATGTTCATACTAGCAATTACCCGCGGCTTCGCTCGCATGGATTTTGTAATTTCATCAAAGTATTCGTTCCTCGGCATTGTTCTAAGACATTATCTGAAAATTCCTGAAGTATAAAAACTCGCACAAAAATTGAATTTCATTTACCCCAGAAATTCTTAGTAAACCATGTTTGTGGTTACCTTTTGGGGCTAAGACGACCATGCGACATAGAACGGTACATGTGAGAAACAGTCTTCTCTCAAGTCGAAAATATAAATACATGTTTTTTTCTATTTTTAAAGGAGATTCCAAATACCTATTCCCACATCTGTAACATCTTCAGTTTTTGAGATATACATAAGTATCCCCATTCTAAGTGCATTTTCCGAAAACAAAAATATGTGTTTCTTTATTTTTAAAGGATTTTCCAAATACCAATTTTCACGTCTGTAACTTCTTCAGTTTTTAAGAAATAAGTATCCTCATAAAAATTAATTCAACTAATTTTCACTTCTTTTCATCCCTCTTAAGTGCCTTCTCTGAAAACAAAAAGGTACAGGTTCCTGTATTTTTAAAGTACTTTTCCAAATACCAAGTTTCTTGTCTCTAACATGTTAAGTTTTTAAGATAAAGTATCTTCATAAACGTATTTCAGCTTGTTATTTACTTATTTTCATTCCCACACCCCTTACGTCAATTTTCTGAAAAAATCAAATGAGTGTTTCTTCATTTTTAAAGGAGATTCCAAATACTAATTTTCACGCCTGTAACATCTTCAGTGTTTGAGATATGAGTATGCACCAAAAAAAAAAATCAACTCCTTTTTCACCCCCCCCCCCTTCCTACCCATTAAGTTGATAACCCCTCACCAAAAATGCGTGTTTCTTTATTTTTAAAGGAGATTCCAAATACCAATTTTCAGTCTTTAACATCCCTAGTTTTTGAGATATAAGTATCCTCACTCAAAGAAGTCAACTAATTTTTCAATTCATTCACCCCCCTTAAGTGGATTTTCCGAAGACAAAAGATCACGTGTTTCTTTACTTTGAAAGAAGATTCCAAATACAAATGTTCATGCCTCTAACATCTTCAGTTTTTAAGATATAAGTATCCTCAAAAAAAAAAGAAAAAAGAATTCAACTCCTTTTTCACCCCAGCCTGTTAAGTTGATTCCCCCCTCAAAAAAAATGCGTGTTTCTTTATTTTTAAGGTGATTCCAAATACAAATGTTCACGTGCGTAAGCTTAAGTTTTTGAGATATAAGTTTCTCCATAAAAATAAGTACATTTTTCACTTCCTTTCACCCACCCTCCTTAAGTGAATTTTCCGAAAACTGAAAAAAACGTGTTTCTCTATTTATAAAGGAGCTTCCAAAAGCCAATTATCACGACTGTAACATCTTCAGTTTTTAGGTATGTGAATCCTCATAAAAAGGAATTGAACTCCTTTTTCATCGCCCCCGCTCCCAAGTTGACCCCCACCTCCTTCAAAATGCGTGTTCCTTTATTTTTCAAGGAGATTCCAAATGCTAATTTTCACGTCTGTAACGTGTTTAGTTTTTGAGATATAAATATCCTCATACAAAGTATTCAAGTAATTTTTCAATTAATTCATCCCTTTAAGTGGATTTTCCAAAGACAGAAGATTACGTGTTTCTTTACTTTGAAAGAAAATTCCAGATAAAATTTTTCATGTCTGTAACACCTTTAGTTTTTGAGATATATAATATTTTCCTCATGAAAAGAATTCAACTCCTTTTTCACTCCAGCCCTGCCCATTAAGTTGGTCTGCCCCCCTCCCAAAAAATGTGTGTTTCTTTATTTTTAAAGGAGATTCCAAATACCAATTTTCATGTCTGCAGCATGTTAAGTTTTTGAGATATACTGTGGATACAGTAATTTAAAAAATTCACCCCCTTTTTCAGTTCCCTTTAGGTGGATTTTCAAAAAAAATATTTATTTTTCTTTACTTTTACAGGAAATTCCAATCACCAGTTTTCAAATCTGTAATATGTTACGTGTCTGAGATAATTTTCAGATATATTCTTTTTAAAAATTCACCCTGTTGTCACTCCTGTTCACCCCCTATTCTTCAGATTATCCAAAAATACAAAAATATGTGTTTCTTTAATTTCAATATTCATGTCTGTAACATCTTCAGTTTTTGAGATGTAAGTCTCCTCATAAAAGGTGTCCAACCCCTTTTCCCCCTTTTTTCACCGCCTTAATGGGACTTTCCAAAAACAAAAAAATACGTGTTTCTTTATTTTTAAAGGAGATTCCAAGTACCAACTTTTACATCTGTAAACTTTTAACTTTTAACTTTTTGAGATATAGATATCCTCATTTTAAAAATTCAGCCACCTTTTCACCCCCTTAGCAATGGAATGTCAAAGAATTCTCCCTTAGCGAGCACCTACATGTTAATATGAATATATCCCCAAAATTTCATTTCTTTAAGTCCAGTAGTTTTGGCTCGGCGATGATGAATCAGTCAGTCAGTCAGTCAGTCGGTCAGGACAAGTTATTTAATACTAGCAAGATACCCGTGCTTCGCTGCGGTATTATACTGAAATTTATAATTGAATGCTTATTGTTTTAGATATATAATCCGCCGAAATTCGCGATCTGACTCGTTTTCTGCGAGAATCCACCAAAATTCCCGATCTGACTCGTTTTATATTAAATTACGGCACGTTTCCTCCCATTTTTCAATCTTCCTTTCCAGCAATCGATTTCGTACTTCCCGGGCTAGGCTCAGGTATTCCTCCCGGTCAGTTGGGTCCGTAAATCTTTGCCATCTTTTCTATAATCATTTTTAATATGGATGAAATCCTTCAGGAGATCCGGTGTGGTGTCATATTGGGTGCCTTGGCGGCACTGAACCCGGGGCCGGACTGCATTCTTAGACATTACCCGTCCAGGAGCCGTTTCCAGCGCGGTCCGCACATTTGACGACGGTCCGGGACATTATTATTATTATTATTATTATTATTATTATTATTATTATTATTATTATTTGTTGCTGGAATGGCTGATGACAGGGAAAACCGGAGTATCCGGAGAAAAACCTGTCCCACCTTCGGTTTGTCCAGCACGAATGTCACATGGAGTGACCGGGATTTGAACCACGGAACCCAGCTGTGAGAGGCCGGCGCGCTGCCGCCTGAGCAACGGAGGATCCTTATAAGTACATTAAGAACAGTAAAATCAATTGGTCTCACCTCCTTCTACACCCCACCGCCGTTAAGTTTATTTACTACCAGAAGGCTTGTTTCTTTATGTTTAAAGGAGATTCCAAACACCAATGTTCACGTCTATTACCTTCAGTTTTGAGATATAAGTATCCCCATAAAAATAATTTACTTTTTTCACTTCATTTCACACTCCCCCCCCCCCCCCAAGTGAATTTTCCCGCAAAAAATACTTGTTTCTTTAATAGTAAAGGATCTTCTAAATACCAATTATCACGACTCTAACTTCTTCAGTTTTTGATTTATGTGTCCTCATGAAAGGAATTCAACTCCTTTACACTCCCGCCATCCAAGATGGTTTCCACCCCCCCCCCCCCCCAAACACGTTTTTTTGTTTTTTGTTTTTAAAGGAGATCCAAATACAAATTTTCACGTCTGTAACAACTTTAGTTTTTATTAGATGTATGTATTCTCATAAAATTAACTCAATCAATTTTTCAATTCTTTCGCCCCCCCCCCCTTCATTGGATTTTCCGAGAATACGTGTTTCTTTACTTTTAAAGCAGGTTGAAATATCAAATTTCACGTCTGTAACATCTTCATTTTTGAGATATCAGTAGCCTAATTAAAAGAATTCAACACCATTTTCAGTAACTTTTACCCCCCCCCCCCCTCCACCCAAGTGGTATTACCGAAAACTAAAAATACACATTTCTTTATGTTTAATAGAGACAAAAAATACCATTTTTCACTTCTGTAACATGTTAAGTTTTTTAGATATACTGTAAAAATTCTCATTTTAAAATTTCACCCCCTTTGAGTTCCCCTTAAGTGGAGTTTCCAAAAACAAATCACCAGTGTTTCTTTACATTTACAGCAGATTCCAAACACCCACTTTTTACGTCTGTAATATTTTACGTTTCCATGATATTCTGTAGATATAGTCTTTCAAAAATTCACCCCAATTTGTCACTCCTGTTTAAGCGCCATTAATTGGATTTTCCAAAAACGAAAAAATACGTGTTTCTTAACTTTTAAATAGATCCCAAATACCAATTTTCAGGTCTGTAATATCTTCAGGTTCTGAAATATAAGTAGCCTCATTAAAGGCATTCAACCCATTATTCACCCTTTTACACCCTTCCTATTGGGATTTTCCGAAAACAAAAGAATACGTGTTTTTTTATTTTTAAAGGAGATTCAAAATACCAATTTTTACATCTATAAACTTTAAAAGTTTTGAGATATAGATACACTCATTTTTAAAAATCACCCCCTTCACCCCCCCCCCCCCATTAATTGGATTTTCCAAAAACACAAAATACGTGTTTCTTTATTTTTAAAGGAGATCACAAACACCAATTTTCAGGTCTGTATTATCTTCAGGTTCTGAAATATAAGTAGACTCATGAAAGGCATTTGACCCCTTTTTCAACCTTTTCCACCCTTCCTATTAGGATTTTCCGAAAACAAAATATACATGTTTCTTTATCTTTAAAGGAGATTTTAAATACCAATTTTCACATCTATAACCTTTAAAAGTTTTGAGATATAGATACACTCATTTTAAAATATTACCTGCTTTTCACTCCCCTTAATTGGATTTTCCAGAAACAAAAAATACGTGTTTCTTTATTTTTAGAGGAGATCCCAAACACCAATTTTCAGGTCTGTAATATCTACAGTTTCTGAGATATAAGTAGCCTCATTAAAGGCATTCAACCCCCTTTTCACCCCTTTTCACTCCTCCTATTGCGATTTTCCGAAAACAAAAAAATACGTGTTTCTTTATTTTTAATGAAGATTCTAAATACCAATTTTTACATCTGCAAACTTTAAAAGTTTTGAGATATAAATTCACTCATTTTAAAAATTCACCCCCTTTTCACCCTCCCATTAATTGGATTTTCCAAAAACAGAAAATACGTGTTTCTTTATTTTTAAAACAGATCAAAAGTACCAATTTTCTTGTCTGTAATATCTTCAGTTTCTGAGATATAAGTACCGATATCTTGATTAAAGGCATTTAACCCATTTTCCCCCATTTTCACCCTTTATCACCCCTCCTATTGGGATTTTCTGAAAACAAAAATATACGTATTTCCTTATTTTTAAAGGAGATTCTAAGTGCCAATTTTTACATCTGTAAACTTTTAAAGTTTTGAGATATAGATACACTCATTTAAAAATTTCACCCCTTTTTCACCCCCTTAGCGAAGGAATATCCAAAAATCCTCTCTTAGCAAGCACCTACATCTTAATATGAATATATCCCCAAAATTTCATTTCTTTATGTCCAGTAGTTTTGGCTTGGCGATGATGAATCAGTCAGTCAGTTGGTCAGTCAGTCAATCAGTCAGGACAAGTTATGTTATATATATAGATATATAGATTTTGGAATGATTATAAAAAGTCACAAGGATATTAATCCTTGTTTCAGGCAGAGGATTTTTCTTTTTTGGGGATAAATAACAGTTTATGAAGGACTGTATTAGATTGTGTTACAGAAATCTCTAGGGTTGGGATTTATGGTCAGAGTGGTTTAATTTTGTCTACAGGGTCTACTCCACTGTAGTTCATACGGTTTATGCATTGGAAATTATATTTCCAATAAAGCATAATTACTATAAGTTCTAGATTTATATATCAGTATTCGGGAGATAGTAGGTTCGAACCCCACTGTCGGCAGCCCTGAAAATGGTTTTCCGTGGTTTCCCATTTTCACACCAGGCAAATGCTGGGGCTGTACCTTAATTAAGGCCATGGCCGCTTCCTTCCCACTCCTAGCCCTTCCCTGTCCCATCGTCGCCATAAGACCTGTCTGTGTTGGTGCGACATAAAGCGACTAGCAGAAAAAAAAAAAAAGATTTATATATTGTTTGAAATGGCTCAGTTATTGGAGGAACTGGTGCTGTACCTTATAAAATTTGAATACATGTTTTCAATTTTGTCTTGTAGAAGAAAATGCATGGAATTCTCTGCAGTACCAATCTGATTTTGGGATGATTCTGTAAAAGGCCAAACGTCATAGGTTATTTTCTTTACATTTTATATTCTATTCGATGGTTTTTGTCTTTTTCTAGGTTGTGCGGCATGCAAATCAGGTTGGGTCATGGATACGGAGAAAGGCTGTGTAGATATTGATGAGTGTTTTGCTTCAACAGGAGCCTGCACAAAGAATCAGTTCTGTGTCAATAATGATGGGTCTTTCTCATGTTTAGGTGAGTATAATATACAAGTATTATGCATTATATTAGATTTTGTCATTCCACAAACAATACTAATGGGCAACTAAGAATGCAAAAACTTGTTAAAAATAATTGAAAATGAAAAGTCGCAACCCTGTTGTTTGGATTCCCTGTGAAACTGGAAGTTCCATTACTATGGTTATGGTACCAACAGTCATGTAAAACTACAAATTTGCTTACCATTTCCTATAGGCAACTAGTATGCAAGATAAGTGAATGGGTTAGGTTGAAATGGCAACTTGGATAGTTTCTTAACTATGAAAGAACTGTATATACAGGGTGTTCCGAAAGATGTGGTAAGTAATGGAAATGTAGATAGTATACACCAAAACAACACAAAATGTCCTGGTGAACATTCGAATCCCAACTGTAGCAATGTTTGTGTACAGCGGTGATACATCAGTCTAGAAGAAGTTCTCCAACTTTTAGCTACTGAACAGTGTCTTTTTGAGTATTGTTGGGAATCATGCTTGACATGTTACCATTGAGAGAATCTTATGTTATTTTGGCCATGGAGGAAGAACAGACCAAACTCATAATGATAGATGGTAAATTAAATGATAAGAGTCTTTAACCCCTCAAGCATGACATTGCAGTAACCCAGGCTGCCCTCACAGCATGCTTTATTTCTAGCCAACTCCCAAAGCTGAGTGTGGTATCATATGAATTTTGCTATAATTTCCAAACAAGCGGGCAAAAGATTATTTTTTAAAACACGCAATAATAATAACACATTGCATAATATTATAAAACACATGCTAAACTCATTATCCCTGGACAGCTGCATGTCAGTACTGGGAATTTTGTGTTATAGTCCCACCATCCGTTTGCATTTCTCAGCGTATTGTCTCAAATCTCATCATCAGTGTCACTATATTCACTGGAAATTATAGTGAACTCATCCAGTGTGTCACTGTCGTGCCCTGAATTATTTTTCACTGCCGCTATTAATGAGTAAATTAGCTATTTCTGCATCACCAATAACTTTGCAAGACTCTGCAATCTTTACAAAACCGGGCGAGTTGGCCGTGCGCGTAGAGGCGCGCGGCTGTGAGCTTGCATCCGGGAGATAGTAGGTTCGAATCCCACTATCGGCAGCCCTGAAGATGGTTTTCCGTGGTTTCCCATTTTCACACCAGGCAAATGCTGGGCCTGTACCTTAATTAAGGCCACGGCCGCTTCCTTCCAACTCCTAGGCCTTTCCCATCCCATCGTCGCCATAAGACCTATCTGTGCCTGTGCGACGTAAAGCCCCTAGCAAAAAAAAAACTTTACAAACAAACTCGAAACATGTATGCCGAGTTCTAAAATAAAAAATGACTGTGAAGATGTGGGATATCTCTCTGCAAAAATAGTTGAGTGTAGGCAAAAGCTGCCTCTTCCTGCTATCTTTTCACAAAGCAAATAACTACAGTAGAAGTCCGTTATAGCGAGAATTCATAACGGCGAAAAATTTACTCGCTATAACGGATTGTCGTTATATCCGATTTTTGTATAAAAGTTGGAAAACCCTTTATGCACTTTAAAATCGGTATGAAACGGCAATCGGTTTGTTCAAAACTTGCGTTTCCGTAGATGATATCCACACTACGGCTTACTTGTTTGTTATTTTTCGTAATCTGATACTACGTGAATGTTTAATTTCATTCTGAAAAAAATATAGTACCGTATATCTCCGAATCCAAGATGAACCCCATTTTTTCCTTCAAAAAATTTAAATCAGACTCAAAAAGAAGTTTGAAAAATCATATGAATGCCTTGTCTTACAGTAGGCCTACGCATTTTTAGACTATTTTTAGACGCCGAACATTGACTTTCGTCACGCCGTATTTCTTTTTTTGGCGGCTGCACAATTATTTATTTCCGCGGGTTTAAGGACAAAAAACTCAACTTTGACATCATAATACCGAAGAGAACTCGTTGAAAATTTTCCGGCAATACCTATTCCATGCGTCTCTACAATACAACGATCCATCAGGAAATTATTCTTGCTGTCTATAAAACTGTTACTTTTACGCAGCGTCAGATATAACCGGCTGCCGCTACACGCACGTCTCGCTTGCCGGGTTCGGCCAAATTCAGCGGCTAGCGATGTATTGGCCTAATCGCGAACGTTGAAAGTCAACGAACGAGTTTATTGCGCCACGGTATGGCCATTCCGCCCTTGCGTTTTTCGTGCACATACCTCACAATTTCATCTTCGACTTCTTTAAAGCGTCCTTGTTGCGGACCACTGAATGCATTTTTTAGCTCTTTGTCTTCACGCTAACGCCAAATATTGGCTTTAGTTAGGCCTATGCCGTATTTTCTTGCGGCTGCACAATTATTCTACATTTCCATGTGTTTAATAAACATTAACTTATAATTGGCATCATAATATCGACTAGAACCCGTTGAAAATTTGCCGGCAATACCTTTTCCACGTATCTTTACAATACGACTATTCATCACGAAAATATTCCTGCTGCCTATCAGTGGCGGCTCGTGAAATTTTTTTTAGGGGGTTCACAACAATATTTTTGTTCATGTCTCAAATCAGCAAAAAAGTTACATAGGTACATAAATCACTTCACCAAAAGTTCCTTGTAGCCTACGGTTCCTTTTTCACAAATAATATGGTAGAACCCCTGTAACCGAGGATAAATTTTATACTAGACTAATCTGTTAGTGTAGAACAAAAGTAAAATTCATAATAACTTTAGAACACTGCGGATATTGAAGGATGCGAGCACTATTCTTGGCTTTTAAATAGCACGAAGTTCACCTAGGCACGACGAGAAGCATGGAAATAATGTGTGCCGCATTTACCGGTCGATTTTTTTTAAAATAATTGTTTCCGAATTGACCGCAATAGTCTCCACATTATCTCGGTTAATCAGGGTTCTGCTCTATCACATGTTAATTTTTTCTCGTCTTGGAAATTACAGACTACACTAGCATAGGGAATTCAATACTCGCGTTTTTGTGTGCATGAGAATTTTCATGTTAATTTATTTTTGCACTCAAATGAGCAAGGTCTGTGCACCCAGCTAAATTCCATACACTTCTTTCTTTGTTGAACAATAAACAGGGCAAACAAAAAGGCGCACTCCTAGACCACCATCCACAGAGCCACTTGCATGTTTCGTACATTTCTGTCTTAAACTTACGCCTATAGTCGCGTTTGTCAGTTTTTGTAAGGTTCTCAATAATCAAATCTGGTCTGACCGGTCCAAGCCTTATAATTTCTAACTTACCCTGATAGGTTAATATTTCTTTCTTAATCTGCTTACCCTCCAGGGTTGGTTTTTCCCTCGGATTCAGCGAGCGATTCCACCTCTACCGCCTTCAAGGGCAGTGTTCTGGAGCGTGAGACATTAGATCGGGGGATACAACTGGGGAGGATGACCAGTACCTAGCCCAGGCGGCCTCACCTACTATGCTGATCAGGGGCCTTGGTGGGCGATGGGAAAATTGGAAGGGATAGACAAGGAAGACGGAAGGAAGCGGCCGTGGTCTTAAGTTAGGTACCATCCCGGCATTTGCCTGGAGAAGGAGTGGAAAACCACTTTGAGGATGGCTGAGGTGGGAATCGAACCCACCTCTACTCAGTTGACCTCCAGAAGCTGAGTGGACCCAGTTCCAGCCCTCGTACCACTCTTCAAATTTCGTGGCAGAGCCGGGAATCGAACCGGGCCTCCGGCAGTAGCAGCTAATCACACTAACCACTAGGGCCTACACCACAGAGGCGGACGGTTAATATTTCGCTGGTTAAAATTAACTGAATTGAATTCATTTCCTCTTACACTAAGAATACCATGGTTCAAACCATACGAACAGAGAAGCAAAACACAACACTCAAATAAATTTCAATTGAGAAGATTTTCCAGTCACAAGGTAAAGCAAACTTCTTCCCGCAATTGCGAACACCTGTTCACGGGCTAGAAAATGCCTATTCAGAATTACTAGCGAAATCTGCCGGCAATGTAATGCAATAGTATCTCCTGCGGGGCTGTGGCTAACAGTAATAGGGGAGGTGGCGGACCCTTGTGGTCAACTGTAATACTGCCACTGGTTTGAGGATTGCTCAAGACGGCAAAGCACGTACCTTACCGTGCTCCTCGCTAATGGGAATATCAGTGCATAAACCATGACGTCATCTGCTTTGCGCATGCGTATAGTCTTCAGCACAATAGCGCATTACCCAGTGTGCTCGCTGCACTGTCAGTCAAAACGAACAACTGTCGGTGTAACGGAGCTTCGATATAAGTCGAGTGCTTTCGATCGATTATTGAAATCAGGTCGAAAGAAAGGAAAGTTTTAAATTATCCATGAATGCGTAAAGTTGTATTAAAACTGGGTGTTCACGTGCTCCTGTGCTCCTAAGAGCCCACCGCCACTGCTGCCTATAAACCTTAATTTTACTAAGCGTCAAGTACAATAGAAGCGTTATGATTCTGCCACTGAGTAGCCATGGCTTTTCTAAGAATTCGAAGGGTCGCATGCTTTGATGCCATTCTGCAGATTTGAGAAACACACAGGCTCTGTACAACCGGTTGTCGCGGCTAGCGATGTGTAGTAAAGAGGCGGTCGTTTATTGTCAACGAGTTCTGTGCGCGTGTGAAAAGAAGCAGCGTGGTTACCGCGATAGTTGCCAGTGGTATCCATTAACTTCCTGTTAGACCGCGAATGCAACAACCCTTGAGTTTTTGCATTAGACTCTGAGAAAAAAAAAAGTCTTGGATTCGGAAAAATACGGTATCACTCCAGAGATTTCTGTGGCAAACGCCTCAGCTTTCTTCTTCAAACAGCGTCACCTAACCTAACCGTATATGTAGCCTATCATGAAAACATATTTGAAACTCATGTAGAGAAATAACCTCCTCGCGAAAAATTTACATGTAAATAGCCGTAACTAGACGAGAGAAGATATGAAATACCCTCTAAAATCAGTGATGTACTCTGCCATATCTTGAGGTGTATCACATTCTTACTTAATTTCCGTATATAACATTAAAATTAAGATATCGTTTACTTCAGTTTTTATTTTTAATGAGTTACCCACTGCTATCGGCCACGTTATTTACGCATTTATTATGAAAACGTGTTTTCCTCTTTCATTTCGAATTTTCTTTAGAGAACAGCATTCAATGGGTATTACTAAACTCCAACATCGCCTTTGAATGTCAACGAGAGAGCTCGCAAATGCACAAAGTGAGAAAACTGAACCGTACCGAAGATGATCGATAGCATTTTGTTGCAAACGTTTCAATTTTCTTATTCAAACAGCGTCACGTATCCTAACTTAACCGTACTATACGTATGATGAAAACACACAAGCGCCAGTAGAGAAATTATACCTTTCTCGCTATAAATTTTCATAATATCCTTTCCGTAATTTAACTAGACGCGACAAAATATAAACTAACCTCTGAAATCAATTAAGCACTCTGTCATATCTCAAGGTATATCCCATTCTTACTTAATTGCAGTATTTAGCCTCAAAATGAAGCGGTCGTTTAGTCAGCCTTAATTTTAACGAGTTAACAACCATTATCGGACACGTTATTTACGCATTTATTACGAAAATATGTTCTCTTTCT
The DNA here is from genome assembly GCF_040414725.1 of Anabrus simplex. NCBI lineage: Eukaryota > Metazoa > Arthropoda > Insecta > Orthoptera > Tettigoniidae > Anabrus > Anabrus simplex. Next base: position 807,761,509 of record NC_090266.1, read on the forward strand.
TTCCGAATTTTCTTTACGGAGCAACTGTCGACGGATATTACTAATCAACTCCAACATCGCCTTCGAATGTCGACGAGAGAAATCGCTAGTGCACGTAGCGAGGAAACGATGCCGAAGGTAATCGATCACATGCAATATCATCGCTGGGGTGCATAAATAACGGAAAAAATCGCGCCCGCTTAATCGCTCGTAATAACGGATGCGCCAGTGATAGGGTTCTTGCTGTAACCGAAGGACGATACACAGTTTAATATAGGAATTTTGAAGGGACAGAAAAATATCGTCGCTATAACGGAGTTCTCGTTACATGCCATACTCGCTATAGCGGACTTCTACTGTATTACGAAATCTATGTAGCGGGCATTTCAAATCCCATGAGATACCATTGCACTGCTCTCAGGGATTAAGACAGAATTCCTGACTCCAAATTTAATACAAAATATTTCCTCCATTCCACCTGATAACATAACCAGGCATAATTCGTAAACATTTGACCATAGGACTTAAGTTCATAGGGACATTTTGTGTTATTATGGGGTGTACTATAATCCTCAATTTGATTACTTACCCTGTTTTTTGGGAACACTATGTATATTAAAGAAGTAAAGAAAGGTTAGAAATGATGGTGGAAATGAAGGTGGTAGATGAAACAATATGTTTGTGTTCGTTTATTGGATGAGTGAAGTCTCAGTGTAGGAATTACTTTTGTACGTAGACTTTCCACCAGTCCGAACCTTAGTAACCAAGAATTCAGTTCATCTTTACAGAGCCAAAGTGAATGATGGCATCCATTCTTCCTTTTCCTCTTTCTTTTTGTCTGGCCCTTTTTGCCATCAGATCTTCATTCTATTTCCTCTCTGCACTTTGCACTCCTTTTCTCACAGCCAGTCATCGAGGATCTCGATCATCAGCAGTGCTTTCCCAGTCACTAAGAAAAATATCTGCCTGGCTCAGATCTTTTTTACAGAGGTGTAAAACATAGATGTGGCCTCCAGCTGGTCTCGTACCCTCAAGAATTTTTCCATAAAGCAAGGTCTTGGGTTTTCGCTCAAGGTCCAATCGTGTTACATGACCCAGCCATCCAAGTTCGGAGATCCCCGCACGTTCTAGGACTTTAGTGTTGGGTACTCTGTCCCTTTTAGAGATCTGGAAATCTCCTCAGATGGCAAAGGTGGAAGGTGTTCAATATTGTCTTAGGTTTGGCAAGGGTTGTATTGGTCTTCCCATTGTAAAGAAGTGTGCTGATGACACATGCATTGTAGTCTCATATTTTATATTTATTGTCAGTAGTCTGTTGATCCAAACTCTGTTCTTCAGCCTAGATGTAACGGTCATAGCCTTGGCAATTCTTAGTGATCTTGGGATCCAGAGAAAAGGTGTTGCATATAGTGGATCCTAGGTAGATGAAATCATGACCTACCTTCAGTGTGGGATGGAGATCTTCACATTCATGGGCCATAACAGTAGTTTTCTGTAGGCTAACAGTAAGATCAGACTTTTCGTAGACATTTTACAGTCGGTCAATCACGTGTTTCAGCTGGAGTTGTCTGTGAGCTACCAAAGCAGCACCATCAGTATATAGCATTTCATGAAAAAGTACTGTCCTCACTTTTGTCTTAGCTTTGAGTTTGGCAGCGTTGAACAAGTTGCCATCAGCTCTTGTTTGGAGATACACACCCTTTGCGCAGTCCCCAAAATCATATTTTGGAAGTGTGGGAAAGAATATACCAAAGGTTGGGAGCTAGTATGACAAAGTTGAGTAGGTTACATACTTGATGGCTTCAACTGTCAGCAATAATCCGCTTCCGCAGTGTTGAAGAGTGAACCGAGATAGTGACAGCAGCACACACAGTTTCTAACTCCACTCCGCTACTTGTGGCAGAAAATTGTTAGCTGATATTCATGCTCGCACATTCTTATGACTATCATCTTTCATGGCATTCTTGATATTTGTAACATGGTGCTATATTTTGTGTTTAACCCATTCACATACCACTTAACTGAACTTATTTATGCCTTGGTGTACCATTTTTTTCATTACTTTACATGATATTATCACTGACATGGAAAAAGCATGCTTTACAGCAACTTAATGAGAGGAAATATCCAAACTACTGTCAGATGTACTTTGTGAAGTCTTTATGTGTATGGTAGATCATAAAACAGTCATATGCGTGCAGCGCCACCTTGCACCGGTGGCATTCAAATGAAGATTCCTTCCTCAGACCCCATGTCACACAGATTTGCATCTCTGTGATGGGATAACCTTCGTTGTTGGGGGTATTTTGGTTGGAAAGTGTCCTCAGTGCCTCCCCTGAAGTTTCAGTGGTGTATCCCCAGGGTTTGGGCATCCTCATTTTGGATATTCAAGCAAGGTTACACTAGCCAACAGCTGTTCGACCAAATTGATTCGGAAGCTGGTAAAGCCTATTCGCTTTTTGTCAGGGTTGAGGAGGCGATGAATGATGTTGGAATTTAGAAGTGTCATGTTTAGCATGTAGAAGTATATTTTTTCGTATCCTTTTACATACTTCCTCATCAAGGGGAATGATGCGAGTCTCTGGTCACGGGAATCAGCACCACCCATTCCACAGTTGTAGTCGACATCAAGATTGGGTTTGAACTTTTCCATTATATTTTACCACTTCAAGGTAATCTGGCCTTCATTTTGTCCACAGATACAGGAAACCAGTGTTCCTTTTCATATGACATTACCCTATTTTTACAAGACATTTACATTTACATGCATAAGTATTTGTCTCATTGGTTAGATGTTCCCAAAAGCCTGCTGTTAGAAATTACCGGGCGAGTTGGCCATGTGCGTTTAGAGGCATGCGGCTGTGAGCTTGCATCCGGGAGACCGTGAGTTCGAATCCCACTGTCGCCAGTCCTGAAGATGGTTTTCCGTGATTTCCCATTTTCACACCAGACAAATGCTGGGGCTGTACCTTAATTAAGGCAACGGCCGCTTCCTTCCAACTCCTAGGCCTTTCCAATCCCATTGTCGCCATAAGACCTATCTGTGTCGGTGCGGCGTAAAGCCACTAGCTGTTAGAAATTTGTTCACAACTTGCAGTTCGTTCCGGCATTGTCCTAGGTGCCTTTGAACAACACTATTTATTAAACCAGGTGTGATGCATGGATGATACTCTGGAGTATTACCTACGTGCTCTGAGTTCCATTCCCTATCGCGTAAAATATGATTAGAAGCCGTTGGTGTAGCATCAGTTATAGGCCTAAAATTCAGTGACATACTGTATTTGACGGCAAAACAGCACTTAGTTAACCCCTACCAATGCTCACGTTACTATCACACGAACTACATTCACGACTTTCATTTCTTCTAAATTCTTCGCCGCTTATTTCTATATCAATGTCACTCTTCTAAAAATTCCCTTATAATCGCTTCGTCACTCAACTTGGAGGCAGCCATGATTTCGCTTATGATGAGGTTGCTAAGACACAGGTTATTCTTTCCACGGAATAACTGCACAGAACTGTTTATTGAATACATCAACGGAATAAAACAGTGCTTCCGTCCGTCAAGACGTTACCTTACTAATATCAAATCCCTTCGAAAAGGAAACCGGCTTGGAGCGGGTCCGGAAATAAACACTATGCATGGACGGAGAGATCCGTCTTTGTACAGGAGTGCAGTCGAGAGCCAGGACGGAGAGATCCGTCAAAGTATGTCAAGTGGTTAATTTCAGCTAATCCAAGTATTTGATCATAAGTCCCGATGCCTGTTGAGATTAGCAGGTCTCCTCTTAATTTAGTTTGCTAACTGTACAAGATTTTTAGATAAATACTGAAAAACATAATTTTTGTGCAATTTTACTTCTTCAATATTTTACCAATCACCTGGGGTTAGCACTTTGTATGAATGTAGCCCAGTTTTACAGCTGGATGCCTTTCCTTATGTCACACCAGGCAAATTCTGGGGCTGTACCTTAATTAAGGCCACGGCCACTTCCTTCCCACTCCTAGGCCTTTGCTGTCCCATCGTTGCCATAAGACCTGTCTGTGTTGGTGCGACATAAAGCAAATAGCCTTTCCTTATGCCAACCCTATGTGAAGGGATGTATTCACTATTGGGTGTTTCTGTGGTCTGTGTTGTCTATGAGTGAGGATATGTGTTAAGACAAACACAAACATTCAGCCCTTGAGCCACAGGATTCACCAGACATGGTTAAAATTCCTAACTTGGCCGGGAATTGAACCTGGGGCCGTATGAACTGAAGGCCACTTTGTTGAGCGAAGTAACCAGACAGCAATTTGTCATATGGATATTATTTTATTTGTCTGTCATTTTTGATGTAATTGTTTGATTTCAGAATGTGACAAAGCCTGTGATGGTTGTCATGGAGATGGCCCTGACATGTGCACAAAGTGTGCTGAAGGTTTCACGTTACAAGACACCTTGTGTATAGGTTAGTATTTTGTCACAAAACCTCTAATTATTTTCCTATAGGGTCAGAAATGTTTCAGGCTTACTTTTCAAATGAATGTATTCATATATGGTATGGTTGGAAATTAAGAAAGTCCAATATCTTCTGCTATAATCAGTACTAGCTAGAATTTAATACAAAAGTTTCAGCTTTAGTCTAATGCATGATCCATATCTGTCCACTATCGAAGTAGCCTACTCTTAAAATGTTTACCCTTACATGTGTCTTGTGGATTTCTAAAGTAATGAAAATCATTTTTGATCCGTATTGAAAGTATCATATAATGTATATAAGAAAATATTTATTATTTTGCCACCTATTCAATACAATACAGAATGTTAACATATGAGTTAAAACATTGTTAAAATATAATGAGACAGTTTCGCCTCTTCTTATGAGGCATCCTCAGTCAATATGAAAACCTTATTTTTTACCAGTTACCTGGTTAAAGATTATTTTAAAATATGTTGGAAGTGATGTGTGTGAGACTAAATTTACAGTTCATCATAAAAATGTTTCTGAAATAATTAAAACTCTAATACAATGATAACTTCGTACGTAGTTCACTTAATGAAGGAGACGTCATTTGATTGTAAGTAACATAATTGATGGCTTGAAGCCATAGTCAGTGCTTGATGTTGAAGGAAATTGACAAGCTAATACATATTATCATTGTATTGTATTGTACAGGGGCTTTTCTTTAGCATGCTTGACAGCACCACTCAGAGCACGGCACGGCTGGCGCAATGACACTCGGTCGCTAGCCAGTATAATGCACGCTTTTCCTCCCCACTATTCACGGCAATTCACACTTATAGAAATCCATTTCTAGTGAAACTATTAGTCTAAAACCTACCTGGCAGTACATTTGATGTTCAAAATGTTGTCTTTGAGTTGCCAAACATGCCTGACACCTCGTAAATAGGTTTGCAGACACTCGACAAATCTCAGCTCGTGTGATGTTCTAAATAACTTGTGTAATGTTCTCTTGTAGTTCTTCTCTTGTGTGAGGATTGTTCACATACACTTTTCCCTTCAGCATCCCCCACAGGTAATAATCATAGGGATTTAAATCAGATCTAGGGGGATAATTAACCACACGATCTTCGAAAAATTCCCGTATTACCTCCATAGACCGATTAACAGTGTGTGCCATCGCATTATCTTCCATAAAGTAACCATTACTCCTTTCTTCTTCCGTCAGCTCTTGAAAGAATGGTCTGAGAATGAGGTCTATATATCAATCAGCATTTATTGTTTTGCGGAAAAATATAGGCCCTATAATTCTGCAAGCACTTATTGCGCACCAAACGCCTATTTTTACATCATGAAGTGGATGGACATGCAGCTGGTGGGGATTTTCTGCACACCAGTAGCGATTGTTTTGACTGTTTACATAGCCACTTAAGTGTAGCCATGCTTCATCACTATAAAATAAAAGTTCTTGGTCAACATACCCATTGTGAACTGACTGAAGCAACCAGTTACAATACCGAACCCTAGCGAAACTGTCAGGTCCTCTTAAATATTCGTCTCCTGCGTGATTTCTTGTTAAGAATGGACCCGGTGGTGCGGAACTTCTTTACTAATCTACGTACCGTACTCCTATGGGGAGGGAGGATTCTAGGAAATTTGCGAATGAATCGAAAGTGGCATTCTGTATAAGAAGAATGCTTCGCATAGCACAACACAATGAATACACACTGTTCTACTGTATACATCACTCGTTAAACACATGATTAGTGTTCCTACAGAAACTACGCTATTTTAAAGTGAACCCATTGAACACTCTACCAATGCCGCAGAAGAACTGAACTATTGCTGTGTGTGAAGCAATGGTTATCGCTACCGTACTGCATTAGATCATCTTGGCCGATCATGAAGCAATATATCTCTCGGCAAATGCGTCACCCGGCCGCGCTGTCGCCTTCCGTGCGTGTTCTCCTGACACACGGAGCAGGCCATAAAAAGGACCCTGTATATTCAACATTGAACCTATTTTATATTCTTTCTACTATGTATTAGCTTGTCAATTTCCTTCAACATCAAGTATTGACTACGGCTTCAAGCCATCAATTATGTTACTTACAATCAAATGACGTCTCCTTCATTAAGTGAACTACGTACACATTTATCATTGTATTAGAGTTTGAATGATAACAGAAACATTTTTATGATGAACTGTAAATTTTGTCTCACACACATCACTTCCAACATATTTTAGAATAATCTTTAACTAGGTACCTGGTAAAAAATAAGGTTTTGATATTGACTGAGGATGCCTCATAAGAAGAGGCGAAACATGTCTCATTATATATTAACGTTTTAACTCGTATGTTAACATTCTGTATTGTATTGAATAGGTGGCAAAATAAAAAATATTTTCTTATATACATTACATACCACTTAGTTGAGCAACTCGTCTCCTTGACTAAGTGGAATGTGTGGTATTCTTTTGTTTTCGGAAAATCCACTTACGGGGGTGGGGTGGATGAAAAGAACTGAAGAAAATGTTGAATTATTCTTATGACGACACTTATATATCAAATACTGAAGATGTTACAGACGTGAAAATTGGTATTTGGATGTCCTGTAAAAGTAGAGGAACACACACAATTTGTTTTCTTAAAATCCACTTAACGGGAAGTGTTAAAGGGGGTCAATTTTAAAAATGAGCATATCTACAGTACATCAAAAAACTTACCACATATTACAGACTTAAAAACTGGTATTTTTAATCTCTTTTAAAAATAAATCAACATGTATTTTTTTGTTTTGGTATAAAAAACACTTGAGGGGTGGGGGTTGTAAAAAGGACTGTAAAAGGGGATGATTTCTGTCTATGAGGATACTTATATCTCAATTACTGAAGATGACACAAACATGAAAATTTGTATTTGGATCTGCTGGTAAAAAAAAAAAAAAACGCTTTTTTTGTTTTCGGAAAATCCAATTAAGGGGAGGGGAGATAAATTAACTTAAAAATGAGTTGAATTCTTTGTTTGAGGATACTTATATCTCAAAAACGGAGGACGTAATCTCAATAAAAAAATAATGAGACATGTATTTTGTGGCAGTGGGAGGGAATCAACTTAATGGGGCGTAAAAGGAGTTGAATTATTTTTATAAGGATACAAATAAGAAATGGACTTAAAACATTACACCCCTAAGGAGGTTTTGTCAGGGGGTGAGGAAAGAAGACAAAAATATGCATTTATATGAAACCATTTGAATTATGTTAAAATTCCAAATGATATCCAAGGCATTAAATAACAGAAGGTTTGAAACAAACTTAACCGCTCAGAGAGTTAAATGGGGGTTAAGATCCTAAAACAGATATGTTCATTCCTTCCTCCAAAACAATTTAACGTACAAAGACAAAATTCCAATTCCAAATCCTAGGTGTGAAATAGGAAACATTTTTTAATGTTCCAACCCTAAGTGTTAAATGAGGTTAGCTCCATAAATGAAATTATTCATCCCTCCAAATCTGTTTGACGTACAAAGTTGTCCTAGGTGTAAAATATCATATACTGTACTTCAAAATATTTCTCCCCTAAGTCTCCGCTAAGGGGTTTAGATGGTGGTTGACCTCTGAAACCCTTTCAGGCACTAACTTATTTTTTTTATGAAAGTTGATCTTCTGTACTCTAGATTTTAATAAATATTTAAAAACATTCACCCCTTAATAAGTGTATATTCCTCCATTACTGTTCGACGTATAAAATCAAAATTTCACAGGTTGGTCACTTTTACATCCCAGATTTTAAATAAGATGGGTTTAAAATATTCAAATTCTTCCTATGGGGTTCAAATGAGTGTTAGATCAGAAAATAAATAATCATTCACCCAAAACGTTTGACGTACGAACTGAGGGCATATTTTACAGGCTCAGCTAACAGTGGACTCTCCAAAATGTAAAACTTTGAATAATAATTTTCAATTTAAAGCCATAGCGAAGCACGGGTATCTTGCTAGTTGATATATATATATATAAGAAAACACATAAGTCCAATAAGACTGTCTTGAGGAATTCCCCTCTTAATTATTACAGGGACAGATAAAGCTTCGCCTACTCTAATTCTCTGAGTTCTGTTTTCTAGAAACATAGCCACCCATTCAGTCACTCTTTTGTCAAGTCTAATTGCACTCATTCTTGCCAGTCGTCTCCCATGATCTACCCTATCAAATACCTTAGATAGGTCAATCGCGATACAGTCCAGTTGACCTCCTGAGTCCAGGATATCTGCTATATCTTGCTGGAATCCTACGAGTTGAGCTTCAGTGGAATAACCTTTCCTAAACCCAAACTGCCTTCTCTCAAACCAGTTATTAATTTTGCAAACATGTCTAATATAATCAAAAAGAATGCTTTCCCAAAGCTTACATACAATGCATGTCAAACTGACTGGCCTGTAATTTTCTGCTTTATGTCCGTCACCCTTTCCTTTATATACAGGGGCTACAATAGCAACTCTCCATTCATTTGGTATGGCTCCTTCATGCAAACAATAATCAAATAAGTACTTCAGGGATGGCACTATATCCCAACCCATTGTCTTTAGTATATCCTCCAAAACCTTATCAATTCCAGCTGCTTTTCTAGTTTTCAACTTTTGTATCTTACTGTAAATATCATTGTTGTCATACATAAATTTTAATACTTCCTTAGTATTTGTCACCTCCTCTATCTGGACATTATCCTTGAAACCAATCATCTTTACATACAGCTGACTGAGTACTTCTGGGTTTTGAAGATCCTCGCATACACACTTCCCTTGTTCATTAATGATTCCTGGAATATCCTTCTTGGAACCTGTTCCTGCCTTGATGTACCTATACATACTCTTCCTTTTTTCACTAAAATTTGTAAGACAGCTAATTATATTTGCCATCATGTTATCCTTAGCTGACTTCTTAGCTAGATTCAATTTCCTAGTAAGTTCCTTCAATTTCTCCTTACTTTCACAGCCATTTCTAACTCTATTTCTTTCCAACCTGCACCTTCACCTTAGTCTCTTTTCTTCTCTGTTATAATATAGTGGATCATTACCATTCCTTACCACCTTTAAAGGTACAAACCTATTTTCACATTCTTCAACAATTGCTTACATTTTACATTTTTATTTCCAGTTTTCCACTGATCATAGTTACTTTTTCAAAACTCCCTCATGCCTGTTTTATCAGCCAAATGGTACTGCCTAATAGTCCTCATTTTAATATCTTCCTGTCTTTCACATTTATTTTTAACTACCACAAAACAGCTTCTCGTCACCATAAGACCTATCTGTGTCGGTGCAACGTAAAGCCCCTAGCAAAAAAAAAAAAAAGCTTCGTTATCACTAATACCATCTATTCGGATTCTCTACAGAGCCCATCTGGTTTTACCAGCACCACATCCAGAATATTCTTCACTCTAGTTGGTTCCAACCGGGCAAGTTGGCCATGTGGTTAGGAGCGCACAGCTGTGAGCTTGCATCCGGGAGATAGTGGGTTCGAACCCCACTGTCGGCAGCCCTGAAGGTGGTTTTCCGTGTTTTCCCATTTTCACACCAGGCAAATGCTGGGGCTGTAGCTTAATTAAGGCCATGGGCGCTTCCTTCCCATTCCTAGGCCTTTCCTGTCCCATCGTCGCCATATGACCTACCTCTGTCGGTGCGACGTAAAGCAACTAGCAAAAAAAATTTAGAAAGTTGATTCAATCACTTTCTGAATCAGATGCCCTTCCCATATTAACTTATTTGCCATTTGTTGGTCATGCCTCATGTCGTTCGCATTACCTTTCCAATTGACATTTGTTAAATTGAGATCACCCGCTACAATCATGTTCCTTTCCTTATCGTTTTCCACATAGCTGATTATCTTATCAAATAATTCTGAATCAGCGTCTGCACTACCCTTTCCCGGTCTGTACACTCCAAAGACATCAAGTTGCCTATTATCATTAGAGATGAGCCTTACACCTAGAATTTCATGTTTGTCATCTTTAACTTTTTCGTAGCTTACAAATTCTTCTTTCACCAGATTGAATACTCCCCCTCCTACAATTCCTATCCTATCTCTACGATACACACTCCAGTTCCGTGAGAATTTTTATATCATTTCTCGAGCATGAATCAATTCCTATTACAGTATCTTGTAAGTATAAATCTATTAAATTATTTAATTCTATTCCTTTTCATTTTTTACAATACTTCTACAGTTCAGCACTAACATTTTCATGTCATCCTTAGTTGATTTCCAGTTCCCTGGTCCCGTATCACCGCTCCCTAGGCCACCCCGTTCCACTGAATGTACCTGCCTATAACCCTTCTAAACAAATTTCCTAACTTATATGTACCACTGCCGTTTAAGTGAAGGCCATCTGAGTACAGATCCCACCCATTAGGATCTAGAAATCTCACTGCCAGTTTCCCACATACCCACTCCATAGGCTCATTTAAATCCCCAATCACCTTCCAGTCAGTATCTCTCCTACGCAGTATTCCACTGATAACAATCTCCGCTTCCTTAAACTGCACCCGTGCTGCATTTACCAGATCCCACACATCCCCAACTATTTGGTACTTATACCTGCTTGTGTTACATTGTTAGTACCAACGTGAAACACTACCACCTTCTCCTTTCGCTCCTCCTCCTCTTCTACATTCCTCAACATCTGCCTTAACCTAATTCCTGGATAACACTCTACCCTGGTACCCTTTCCTCCACACACTTTCCTGACATGTCTAACAATGAAATCCCCCATGACCAGAGCCTCAACCCTACCCACCTCATTTGATCCCCTCCCCTCCTGGTCAGTCCTATCTTTCCTGTCAGCTGCAGAAGCTGCTTCCACCTCCCTTTTCTCCATCCCATGACCCTTTTCCACCTGTCTTTTCCTATCCACTACTCCACATTTCCCTTTCCTACCTTTTCCCTTTCTCCTACTTCCACATTCCCTGTTCCTTGTCTTCCCTCAGTTGTTCTACCTGCAGTGACTCGTACCGATTTCTCACAGACACCTACCTGTCCTGAATTCTGATCCTGAATGGAGCCCTTAGCCTGCAATCTTCTTCCGCTTAAAACATTAGACCACCTGTCTTCTACAATTCCCCCCTTTCCTTCCCATCTCTCTTTTACACCTACTGTATCCTGTACATTGTTTGAGGGAGGTCTACTTTCCTTCCTGCACTCTGAGAGAATCCTAATTATCTCCCTCAAACTCTCCAACTCCTCCCTCATACTCCTTAATGCCTGTTCCTAAGGAATGAAACATGTACTACAAATAATTCATTTGCTTAAAGCAAATATATAGTATTAAACAGGTGGAAGTCTACTTTTATTGATTTAATATAAATGAAACTGATTTCTTGCAAAGAAAAAATGATGTCCAAGTTTTCTTTTGGTCCCCTCACAACATGGAATTTGTGTTTGGTCAGTTTGTGTGTGAAGAGAGGCTAGGAATTTGGGATCAGATAGTCTGTTTAGGAGGAAATTAAATACTTTTTGATGGTGTTGTTCATGTTGTATGGGTTGAGGTTCAGTACTAGCTGGGCTCTTGAATCAAGTTAAAGATGGCTCGGTATCATTTGGTGGTGAATATTTGTTGTTTTACTGAAAGTGAAGGTGGGGTTTCATTATTAAGGAGTGGGCTTCAGCAAGAATTTGAAATAGAGCAAATTTCTTAGAGGGGCAGAAACTGAGAACTCTGGACTTGACAGATGTTTTGTGGTCAGTGAGGGTGTGAGAGGAGATATTCAGAATAGTAATAGGTTGCAGAATCTGTCAGGGTTTCTGATCAGGGTTGTACATGTGGCCATGGTGGAACATGTTTGGGAAGACTTATTTGTGCGGCTGGCTAACGCAGGGTGAAGAGATCTGCCAGATATGGAGTGGGGCTTAACAGAGGCTGATGAACAGATGCCACAATATGCTGAGTGTAGGAGAGCATCCATCCAAAGTGTGCTTAGTTAATGAAGATGTTGTGTAGCTTGCAGGAAAAATTTGTGGTTGGCCTTGTGAATTATGGTGGAAGTATGTGCTAGGTTTTTAGCTGAAATGAAATTCTGATGAATGAGAGAAGGCAAGTGAGTTGGTGTTGCATTGGGGCAGTCGCTTGAGAGAGGATGAATTTGATAAGGTTTATGGATGACTGGTAGCAGAAAGGAAGTTTAGGTTGTCGTATGGTAGGTGGGGAAGCTGGAGGAGGAAATTTAATATTTATTCTTCAAGGATAGAGGCAGAGATGTAGACATAAGTTCATAAAGAGAGTATGGGTTCATAATTTGAAGAGTTTGAAAACATGGTAAGAAATGTGTTGTTGGTAAAATTTGAGTCTTGCTGGTATGGGGTTAACTGGAAAGTAAAGGTGTAAAAATCGGATTGAATAAGGAAGGAACTTCTAAAGATGGGGTGGAGATTAAAGGATGTTGAGCGTGAAACATTCAGGGATGAGAAGAAGCAGGAATACATCTTAATGTATTGAGATGGGATAAGCTGTGGAAGACATAAAACATATGCAAGGAAAAGGAAAATCTGGAATGAGTGACGGTAGAGAAAATGTGCGTTGATGCAACGGGCAGAGGTTAGGATAGATTACGTTACAAGGGAGAGGTCATTGTATGACCTCACACTGGGACCAATTAGATCTATTATGCTTCCTCCATAGGGACAGGGAGATACCCAGTGTCGGCACATAAGTCTACTCCTGTCAAATAACACCAAGGAGTCCTGCTTGAGGCTAACGTCCCCATCTAGTGTACAAATCGCTATCAATGGCTTCTTAGGTTGTTTTTTTTTTTTTCTTTTATGTCGCACCGACACACATAGGTCTTATTTTGACAATGGAATAGGAAAGGCCTAGGAATGGGAAGAAAGCAACGTTGGCTTTAATTAAGGTACAGCCGCAGTATTTGCCTTGTGTGAAAATGGGAAACTACGGAAAACCATCTTCAAGGCTGCCGACAGTGGGGTTTGAACCCACTATCTCCCGGATGCAAGCTCACAGCTGCGCGTCCCTAACCACACGGCCAACTCACCTAATGGCTTCCGAGGTAAAAGACTTAAATGTTATACTGTAATTGACAGCAATCTGACCTCTGCTGATATTGATTTGGTAAAATTCCGATCTGTGCGTAGACGAGGCACTGAAATTAATGATACTAATGCTGTAAAATTATCCTTTATCTCCTATGATCTTCCCATAATAGACTTTTGTCCCCCTATTTGGTCATCTGCCACGACAAACATATCTTAACTAAATAATACTTTTAACCTTTTCACTTTCATTGTTAAAGCTCACAATCCTGTTTTTAGGACCTCAACTAAATCACACATCTTGAACTATGGTACTGAGCTGAGAAGCCATTTACAATTCCTTGATCTTTGCTATTTACATAAAATAACACTAGACTGCAAAATAATATTTTTTCCCTCTGGAAAAAGGTTTAATAAGTGATTTTACCTAAGTTAGATGTGCTGCATTCAAATCTGCTTTCCATTTTTCCGTATCATATCAGGATTTTTCGCAGTAGCCTTATCAATTCCTTTAATATAGTGATTTTGATCACATTTCACTAAATTTTGACTCCCCTCCCCCTAAAGATCTCCAAAAAAAAAAAAAAAAAAAATTGTATATACTAACATTAATAAAACTTGTGTCAATTTCAAATCTGCTTTCCATCTTTTTCATATCACACTTAAAGCTTTTTCATATCAGCTGCATCATCACCACCATGGATCTGGGTGTACTCATTATGTGAGGAACATCATGGGTTTGCGTTGCCTATGAGTGGCGCCATTATGTTAGAAATGCCATAGGTCTGCGTTACCTGTGCCACATACAATACTTTTGAGTAGTACCATAATGTGTGGAACACCGTGATTCTACGTTACTTTTGATTAGTACTGCTATATGAGAAATACCATGGTTCTACTTTACTAGCAATAAGTACCATTATGAGGGGCCTTTGACCTTGGATTTTGGACCCCTTTATACAACAAGCATCATCGATTCAGGATTGTACTTTGGAAGCAGTCCCTTGATCAGTAATACTATTTTTTTAAGATAGTTTCTGGGAATGTGGGGCATTGTGGGTCGGATCCACTGATTTCATTATTCATCACCATCTTTTTGAGTTCTAGTCAGTGGATTGATTTTGGAATTATTTTTAACTTTCATTATTGTGGGTTAGATCCACTGATTTTTTAAAATTTATATTCGACTATTCATTCTTCATCATCACGTTTTGAATTCTGGTCACTGGATGAATTTTGGACTTTTAAATTTCATTACATTTTATCTCATTTCATACCATTAGGGGCTGATGACCTAGATGCTAGGCCCCTTTAAACAACAAGCATCATCATTATCAATAATAATAATAATAATAATAATAATAATAATAATAATAATACTTCCTTTACATCCCAATAACTACTTTTACTGTTTTCGGAGACGCCAAGGTGCCAGAATTTAGTCCCGCAGAGTTCTTTTATGTGTCAGTAAATTTACCGACACGAATCTGATGTATTTGAGCACCTTCAAATACCATCGGACTGAGCCAGGATCGAACTTGCCAAGTTGGGGTCAGAAGGCCAGTGCCTCAACTGTCGGCCTGGCTGAGGATCAACCAGACTAGCACGAATTACATTTTTCTTTCCAGGAGTTCAACTTTCCCTCTGAGGCCACTCTTCCTTCGTCCAGTGTTTATCTCTACTTTTACTATCCTAATGACATAAAAAGCAAGGAAATTTTGTGTAACCTGCTTGCTGGCCTAGCAAGATAGTGGTTACATTTAGGCCTAGGTATCCACACAGTAGCCACTGATGTTCCTAGTAGTGGTTTTTTTTATAGGGGGAGTCGGTCGTGCGGTTAGGGGCTTGCATCTGGGATATAGTGGGTTCAAACTCCACTGTTGGTAGCCCTGAAGATGGTTTTCCATGGTTTCCTATTTTCACACCAGGCTGTATTTTAATTAAGGCCATGGCTGCTTCCTTCCCACTCCTACCTCTTTCCTGTCCCATCATCAGCATAAGACCTCTCTGTGACGGTGCAACGTAAAGCAAATGTTAAAAAAGAAGGGTAGAAAAGAAAAGGAAATTCATCACCAAACTGAAGAATTAAGCCTGATATGCCACAGCAATATACTGCCTGTTTTTCAATTTTGAAAAACTTACAGAATTCTTCCTCTCGGTTCCTGTACCAACTATAGATCACACCTGTTGCCAGCATTTACTTTTCTTTTTCAGTCTTGATCCTGCAATGTTACTCTTTTCCTCTGTAAGACCTAAGTCCTACACAAAATCATTCAGCTCTTCCTGAGTAAAAAACTATGGTTTGTGTTGTGAAGTGAGCGGGGAGAAATCCTCATCCACTTCTAAACGTTCTGTAGACTCAGATGAACTTGATTGCTCCACATCCTCCAGTTGCTTTGGTGGCACTCGAACAAGAATATCTGGACTGTGTGGTACAGGCCTAATAGCTGATTTTAAGCCTTCGGGATATTTTATTTTTGTTTTATTAACTTTTTTGTACCCCAATACATTACAGGGACAGAAGCAGCAATCATCACAATGATATTTTGGTTCATGCCAAATCATGGGAATTCCAAATTTCTGTTTTCCACTAAACCATTATCTTAGACCTTCAAAAAATGTTTTACATATAGTATGCGGCACCCACTTTTTGTCTTGATCTCCAAGCTTAACATTGAAATATGCAAGGTACACTTTCTTAATACAGAGTGTAATTTTACCTTATTTACCCCTAATTTTTGACTGAATATTTGCATAAATGTTTGTGCTGATTAAAATTCGCACATCCAGTTCATGGGCTTATCGCTAGAATGCCTGTCTGCTGTAACAAACGGAAAGGGCCAGTGCCATGCATACACAGTCTGGCTTCAGCCATTGTGGGCTTCATTCAAGATAAAAAGTGGTGAAATTTGTGGGTAAAAATAATGACAGAGCAGTGGGCCATGAGTTTTCTGTTCATGAAAAACTAGTGAGATGTTGAGAAAGCAGCAAGTGGCATTTCGTAGCCCAAAACCGAGTGTGGAGGAAGCATTACTGAAATTTGTTAGAGAGGTATGGAACAGTGGTTGCAGGAAATGTTACAACTAAATGCATGAGAAATTGCACGATCCAACGATATTCCGGGCAAATTATTCAAGGCAAATTGCGGGTGGGTTACTTGGTTTATGTAGTGTAATAACCTGTCATTGCAGCAGAAAATGTTCTTGTGCCAAAAACTGCCCAACGACTGCTCCGATAAAGGTATGGAGTTTCACAGGCATGTGATCATATTAAGGCAGCAGAACTCTTATCTCCTCTCGTAGATCAGCAGTGCAATGCTGATGAAACCCTTGTTTATATTAACATGCCAAGGAACACTGGTGCATTCCTCCTGATGGCCGTAAACTAGCTCTATACGTTTTACGATATTTAAACGCAAAACATTTCTGACTGGTATCCAAGAGACAAAAGGGAAACTAGCCACTCTGCTTGTGATTCTATGTAAATGTTCATAAGCCGTGTTTTTTTTAATGACATGGTACTGTTCGGTTATAAAGTACTTTTTCTCCAAAGTTTTTTAACGTAAGCAACCTGCAAGTGAAAGACCTGCAGTGTTGGTAAATTACGGATGGAATATAAACTAACAAATAGCCTGCGTATACAGTTTCAATATGTTTTTGTTTTTTTGTACGTTTGTAAATAAGGATGATGATGATGCTTGTTGTTTAAAGGGGCCTAACATCTATTTCGTCGGCCCCTACAAATAAGTTAAAATCTTTTGAGTGTATCCGGTAAAGTATAAGTAAGTAAGTATGTAAGTAATATGTTTTATTTATCCTGGCAAAGTTAGGGATGTACTCCCTTTCTTACACTTAACCAGTCTTAACCTAGAACACTTAATAATAACTACTGATGACAATAATATGATAATATGGACAATAGTAACAGTAATACCATTAACAAAAGTAACCACACTTTAAAAAAAAAGATCATATCATCTATATAATATAAATCGTACATAAAGTGCAGTATATAATTATGAATAATGAGTACTAAGAATATAATTATGAATAATGAGTACTAAGAATATAACTATGAATAATGAGTACTAAGAATATCATTATGAATAATGAGTACTATAATAACTACTTAAGAAAATGTTTAGAAAATATATACATTTCTACAGTACAACGAAATATTGCCTTCAGTTGAGAGGTGAAGAGAAGGATTAGTAAGAAGTAGAAGAAGAGGAAGAAGAAGAATATCTGTGAAAGGAAGAGGGAAGTGATGATGAAGAGGTGGTAGGAGTAGGTGTTTTCAGGTCATAATTTGATGATTCATGAATGTTTACCTAGTATTTCGACACAGGCATGTTTAAAAGCTAAGCTGCTGGACATGCTTCTGACGTCCACTGGTAAGAGATTCCATTGTCGGGCTGCGGTAACGGTGAATGATTTCGTGTAGATTGCTGTACTGTGTACAGGAAGGGATAAACACATGGTGCTGCAGGATCGGGTATTTTTGTTATGGTCTGTGGAGAGGAGCTTCATTCGATTTTATACAGTATGTATTACAGTGTTTCTGATTACTTTTGCGTGTTGTTGACAATGCTGTATTGACATGTGATGATCGTAAAAATGTGACGCAATGTCAGCTCAGCATGGGATGCGATCGAGTTTACGGTGGCCTTCACGACAATGCACGAGAAAGTGAAGGATGAATCGCAGACCGGGGACATAAAACAACACAGCACACACATCTCCTACTAGTTCATCAGGCTGACTACAAATTTGATGTCAAATTTTCAACTTAGAAAAATAAATCTATGATTGAAGTTAATTACACTTGCCTTTTGTCGTGATGATGTGCAAGTAAGCTGGTCAGAACACGTCGTCCCTTTAGCATGTTGCCTGAGTTTATGTTGTAAGTTTTGATTATTATCTCGGCATATAGTACAGCTATGATTGTTTTAAAGACACATGGTAACGTGTTTCAAGTCATTAGACTGAATACAATGAGGTGGATATTATAAAATTGCAATTAATATTTCTACAACACGTGATGTAAAAAGTGAAAGCATCACCGTCTGCTTCCAGTCTGACGTCTAATGATAAACCATTAGATTCCATTACGTCCTTCATTGAAGCTGTCTTGGAATCATTGCTCATTTTAAAACTCCAGTGCTTGCGCGGATGACTATTGTCATCCAGGGGTACAATTTTCTTCGTATTGTGTATACATTTTTAAACAATTCATTTGAATATTTTGTGTAATACTCAAAAAAACAATTCCTAATGATATCTCTGAAGTTCAAGGTTAATTTCTCCACATACTTCATTATTATGGCATTTCAAAAGCAAGTGGATGACAATAGTCATCCATGCGAGCACTGATGTTAGAATTTCTTGTTTAAGTTACCTATAATTTTTATCATCTTCACGAATTTTTCAGACTGATTATAGTATTCCTAACATGGGACATTACCTACACAGAGGGAGTTAAGCACTCCTCTTCGTATTATTTATTGTACTTCGCTCTCATTCTACATCCAGCCACAAGTAAGCACTCGATCCATCTTCTCTGTGAAACATGAGCTTCCTGCCCTATTCCGCCAACAAAAAGGTTACGCGGTGCATAAGTATACAAAGCAACAATTTTGTGTTCCCAACTGAAAGACAGGAAAACGTATAGGCCTACAGTAGTTGTTGTCTATAACTGACTGACGGTGATGTCTTGTGATTTGCCTTCCTTTCTATGCAACAAATATTCACTAAAGGTACAGTATTTCTTGATCTTTTCTGTTTTATCTGAGTTAGTGCTGCGATGATACATGAATTATTTGTACAAGCCTAAATGTAGTTTCTTCTGTGAAGTTTACTGCATCGGCATGAAAATGTAGATTTCATTCATTTCTTTGTTCGTTTCCTTTCATACCATAATTAGTGGAAGTGATATGGCTTCCATATCAACAAAAAATATCGACCAAATTTGGCAATGACTGGATGAGGAAACTTCGGACTGTGATCCAGTCGACGGTACAGATTTTGAGGGAGAAGAAGATAATCTTGAACTGAGTGAGCATGATACGGACTGTGATTATTGGTCACTGATTTAAAAATGAAACTGAATTAAAATATTCATGAAATAAAATTTTTAATCATCGGACTATGTACTCACACTTAGTGCTTACCTGATTACTCACACATACAATTGTTGATGAGCGCCAGCTACAAATAAATGTAACGATAGTAAAATGAGAATCATGAATATCTCTAGGGTGTGAAGTAATAAGCTTACTTTGACAGCGTAACATATAGGTTCTGGGAAATGGACAGTGAAGTATGGTTTCCCCATTCAAATTTGAGGTTATCTAATTCCACCATTGAAATAAAGCCATAAATTGTATTTGATACTAAACAAAATATATTCTTTAAATTGATAACTGAAACGGCAAGACCTGTTGCGATAATATAGATATGTAAGATTCTATTAGAATAAAATTTATTGTAGCCACCTGTTCAATACAATTCACCATTTGTGGTGATTAAATTCTAAGTGATTTGTATACACTACATAGTAATATGTTTCGCCCTGTTTTTGGGCATCTTCAGCCTATTGTCATTCTTAAGGTCAAGATTCAGGTCTTGTCTGAGTTAAATATTTGGAACCAGTATATACAAATATAACCGTATACTAAGAATCTTCCTAATTTTTACAAATAAAAGGAGGTCTTCCTTTAGGTTATATGTTCGAAAATTATAAAAATGTGCAACTTCAATTAAAACAAAATTTGTTACATGAATACATTAAAAATTATCTAACAATTTAAAAACTGTACAAAGCAACAGTTGGATCTCTTCATCATTGGATGAATCGTTAGGTTGGTAGTTTGTAGAAAGTATGTTCGTTCTTGTGTCAGTTCGGTGACAGCCGAATATTGAGTCATTGTAATGCAGTCTCACTCTACACAATTTTGATGCTAATACACACATATATATACACAATAAATTAACTACAGTGAAGAAAGCGATAATTAATACATAGGGAAATCAAGCAATAATAATAGTTACAATGATAATAATAATAATAATAATAATAATAATACAGATGAATTCTTGTAACAGGATTTGAACCATTACAGGACACGGAACAAGAAACTGATTGTGAACCAGAACTTCTGTCTAATGAAGAAGAGCAAACAAACGAAGATAAAGAGTCAAAAGAGAATTTTCTGTACTACAATGGATAGTTTGAAGTGGTATAAGGAGCCACTTTTAGCAAATTCCTGTACGAGAGGCCACAATATTTTTCCTCCCCTGCGGTTACCTGGACTTCAAGTCCCAGCAAGAAATCGTTCAATCACTTAGTTACAGTCCTTAGAGTGCTTTCTGAATGACAGTATTATTCAGTTGATAACAAATTCGACAAACTTGTACAATGAGAAGATAAAGAATAAGTTTCAGAGAGACAGAGATGCAAAGCTCGCTGATGCAGTTGAAATTAGAGCTCTGTTAGGCATTATCTGTTTGTCCAGATTGCTGAAGGTAGGCCACAGAAACATATCAGAATTATGGGAAATGGAATTGGGTATTGGCTGTGAAGCTATTTGTCACAATGAGTAGTGTTAAATTTAGATTCCTTATGAGAATGAGATGCATACGTTTTGATGATGTGAGCAGTAGGGAAGAACGGCAGAGAAATATTTGGCATGATTGTGAGGAACTGCCAAAAGTGCATTGATGAGCAACTGATTGCACTTTGCGGAAACTGCCCTTTCAGGCCGTTGATACCTAGTAAACCTGCGAAGTACGGGGTGAAAATCTTTTGCCTAGTTGATACACAACATATTTGCACAATAAATATGGAAATTTATGCTGGTAAATAACCAAATGGCCCCTTTCAACTTAGCAACTCACCACATGATGTCATAATGCGACTAGCACAGCCTATCTAGAACTGTGGGCGTAATATCACTGGTGACAATTGGTTTACTTCAGTTTGAACTACAGCACAATTATTGGAGAACAAAACTACATACGTTGGAACTGTAAAAAGGAATAAAAGGGATGTCCCTGAAGAATTGAAAGTTTCCAAGAATAAAGATATCTACAGTTCTGAGTTTGCATTCACAAAGTATGCTTCTATAGTATCTTATATACCGAAAAAAGGCAAAGTTGTTGTGGTGTTGTCTACATTACACGAGGAAAGGGAAATCGACCAAGACACGGGTGAAAAAGAAACCAGCACCTATAACATTCTACAGCATGACAAAATTCCACGTGGATATCCTGGACAAAATTTGTGGAGAGTATGATGTTTCTAGAAACTGTTGTCGCTGGCCATTGAAAGTATTTTTTTGATCTGATGAGCATTGGTGGAAACAATGCATTAGTCATTTATAAGAAGAACCGTGGTTTTCCAAATATTTTGATAAGGAAGTTCTTATACGACCTATCAGTGGATCTCATCAAGCCCCATATATTAAGGAGGATACAACACGAAATGATTCCCAAAGAACTGAAGAGTCGGTGTAAGTTATTTGTTGGAATTGAAAATGATGAAACACCTGCTAACCGTCCGCAAGTTGGAGCGTGAGGACGCTGCTACATGTGAGGAAGAAGTCGCAACAAAACCACCCGGAAATCCTGCAGTACGTGTTTCAAATGGATTTGCCCTGATCATGCAGATACAGTCTCCCTCCACTGTTTGTGTGAAACAAGAGAGGAGGCAACAGACAATGAAAGCGGTTGAGGACACAGAGAGATGTAAACAGTTGTAATTTTCTGGGAAGTTCTGTCATACTCTTTAAAAGATTGTTTGTAGCACATGATATTAAGTTTCAAAAATAAAAGATATAATTTTTCGAATAGATAATGCCGTTATTGAACAGATAAAATGACCTGTGAAATACGTATATTGATACTTATGGTAGAATAAAGGAATTAAAATGGATGACATTTGTCATCCGCGTGAGCACTCTCATTAGAATTTACAGCGTGTAATGATGGGACTTACATCCATACAAATGATAATAATAATAATTGTTAATTATACTAAGACAAGATCCCCATATATTCACAACACCGAGAAGTTTCCAGATGAGTATGTTAATAGAATTCATACCATCCAGTTATGCCAGATGGATAAATGGAGGCCGTGGTAATGATGGTAATTTTCTAGTAACAAGATTGAGTGCATTCACGTCCAAGTAACAAAATAGCGCAGTGGAAACCGTGTATATATGCATTAGAAAAACAGGGAGTGTGAGGACAAGTTAGGAACATGATAGGGCAAGATTTGAAAATAAGAGGAAAGCATAATAAATTTTGAAGACTGATGTATTGAAATAAACCAAACTTTTTACAAATTTTCATAAAGAGCAAGAAATATGCAAATTTGGTGCTTTCCCAACCATTATCCTTAAAATTCAGAACTTTATACAAGATAAAAGCTACAAGAAAGAAAGAAAAGAAAGCAAATGAGGAAGAAAGAAGCAGGAAAAAGGAAAAATGTGCCTACCTATTGAGAAGTAAAGAGTAACAAGAAATATGAATTTAATTTTTTTTTCTTTCATAATTACAAGCTCAGGATACAACACCAAAGTCCTACAAAGTGAACTCCATATATAAATCAGAACTGCATCAGTTACCAGTCAGTCACAGCATGAGTTCATACTAAGTATGATCATCAAGCAGGCCGAAATCATGATTATCTAAGAAAGCTGTTCCAAGACAGTCACATTCAAACATAAACAATTGTAAACATGAATGCGAAGCACTGTTCACGTTTAAGCGTGTGTAGGACTCGCAGAGTGCCAGATACCGAACACGCACAGCTCGAAAGAGAGTTGCAACTAAGTTCATGAATGGAAACAATAAGTAGGTAGGTAGAATCATGGTCTGGAAATGCCATGCTCCCTATTAAAATTTCAAAGGAGAATCGTTCCTTTTGAAGCTGGAAATTTTACAGGAAATAAATGATTTGTTTGTCATACATCATCTTGATGTTTGTAGTACTAGCAGAGAAAAAGCACTCATGTGCACAAGGTCCCCAAATGACGGAGACGACGTTTAGTGTTCCACC
This sequence comes from Anabrus simplex, assembly GCF_040414725.1. NCBI lineage: Eukaryota > Metazoa > Arthropoda > Insecta > Orthoptera > Tettigoniidae > Anabrus > Anabrus simplex. The sequence goes on from NC_090266.1 coordinate 807,785,037, forward strand.
TTACGCACAGGCTAAAGTCCATCTCAATATGGAGAAAGGCCTGATTTTTATATGCTGGAGTAGAGGGGAAATAATTGAGGACAAATAAGTCGGGAATGTTCCAGATATTACGGGAGCATGCGCAGCAAACAAAACAGTATCGTATGACGTCAGCAGGCAAGAAGGTGGTCAGTTGACAGCAGATAGTAAAGATGGATAGAGCTGAAGTCCGTGCAGAGTATGTGATTTTCAATAAATATATTCACTGAGGTATTTGAGTCCCAGTTGCAGAGTAAATTACGGTGTGTTATCAAAATGAAGGCGAGTCCATATTAGTAATAGAAAGATAAGGGTTATGTGGAATGGCAAATTTCGTAGGAGATGCCGGTGAAGTGACGAGTCCATTACACTATCCGCCGGGCACCAGAAAAAAAAATTCTTCGGATTTTTTTTCTGTCGTTGTTGAAGTTGTCGTAGTTGACACATGGAGACTGCTGGTTGAAAGTGAAAAGGAAGATATTGCAGTTCAGTGGCGACGGCGTGACGGCCCCAGGAACAGCGATGGAAGACCCTTCCAAGAGCTGGAGTGGGGGTCGAGAGCTGCCGCAACGGTGAATCAAGCAACAAGATATACTGAAAGATAAAAAAATAAGGTTCCAAAAAATATCCAAACAAGATAAAGATGCCTATAAATTTATAAAGGAAGTAAATAGGATTGGGGGGGAAAGGGAAAGAAAAGGGCTGACGCATTAGCAAAAGGAAGAGGAAAGGAAAGAAAAGTAGTTACAAATTTATATATATCTCAAAATACAAATAGAAATTAAGAGCAATTTTCAAAGAAAAATAAAATGGTTGGGAATATATATTTACACTCCCATTGCAATTTGTGCCCTCTGGGCTGGGAGGGAGACTGGAGAAACCTGTGTGGAGGGGGAGAATGAAAAGAAAAAAAAAAATTCCATAAAGGGGGAGAGAAAAAAAGGTGGGGGGGATTAGGCAGACAAACAAAAGGAAAGAAAAGAACAAAGAAAAATAAATAACACTGGGAGCAGTACACATTTCCAAACCAGACACAGAAGAGAAAATTTAAAAGAAGTGGAGGTAATAATGAGAAAAAAGGAAAAGGGGAACTCAGGGCAAAAGAAATCGTAATGTGAAAGTTTAAGAAGGAGGAAATCGCTTGAGCTGATTAAGATGAAGTTTCTTAGTGTCAAACAAATCTGTAGTAGATTGCAAAAATACAGTGACAGGGGTAGGGAAAGATACGATATGGTCCAAGCCATCGAGGGGCAAGTTTAGCAGAGGTAGCATTAATTGCCGAGCTGTACGGATGATGGGCAACGAGGGCTAAATCGCCGATTTTGTAGTTGGATGGCTTATGACGAGTGTTATAAGCTTTTATGTGCACTTGTTGAGCTTTAACCCATTGATCAAAGGTGTCTTTCCAGAGGGATGAAGAAGATGGCTGATAAGAAGATTCGAAGAGGTTGTGCAGATCCCAATTAAGGGAAAGAGGGGTTTGAAGATCACGGCCTAGAAAAAGTTTAGCCGGAGTTTGAGCAGTGGAACTATTGATGCTGGAGTTAAAAGCTATTGCTAAAGAGGAGAGATGAGAATCCCAGTCCTTCTGGAAAGAACTATGAAATATAGATAGAGCAACTTTAAGATTGCGGTGATACCTTTCCGCCGTCTTGGACTGAGGGTGATAGGGAGAAGTCAAAATACCTTTAATACCCAGTTGAAAGCACATATTAAAAAACACTGTTGAAGTGAAGATAGAAGCATTATCAGAAACAATAGTAGCAGGTAAACCAGTGATAGCAAAGATTTGTTCTGTGAGTAGGTTGATAATGATAGTAGTAGAAATTTTCCGTAAGGGTCGAAGGACTAAAAATTTTGAAAAGGCATCCAACAAGATGAAAACATACAGGTTGCCACGAGAAGAACGAACTATGGGTCCAACTAGATCGATGTAAAAGGTTTGAGCAGGGTGAGTGGGTGGATGGGCAGAATGAAGGCCAGCGGACTTTATATGTTCAAAGGTTTAGATTTTTGACATAATTCACAAGTTTGAACAAAGTTCCGAATAGTCTTATGCATTTGAGGCCAAAAGAAAAGAGAGGCTATACAATTGTATGGTTTTTTTTTTGCTAGGGGCTTTACGTTGCACCGACACAGATAGGTCTTATGGCGACGATGGGATACGAAAGGCCTAGGAGTTGGAAGGAAGCGGCCGTGGCCTTAATTAAGGTACAGCCCCAGCATTTGCCTGGTGTGAAAATGGGAAACCACGGAAAACCATCTTCAGGGCTGCCGATAGTGGGATTCGAACCTACTATCTCCCGGATGCAAGCTCACAGCCGCGCGCCTCTACGCGCACGGCCAACTCGCCGGTATTGTATGTTTTAGTAATGCCTAGGTGCTCACCTATAGGGGAGGAATGATAATACTGCAGGATCATGGGTTGAAGAGCCTGTGGAAGTACAACTTTAGGAGAAGCTTTCTTAGTGGTTTTGTAGACCAAGAGATCTTTCAAGATGGTAAAGGGGCCCTGATAAGAGGGGTCAGAAATGGATTGCTTGAGTTGGATGCAGAACTGATCTGTGAGCTGATGCGACTGATAGGATTGAAATGAAAGAGGAAAATCTGTTAACGAAAAAACAGCATTAATTGAGAAAGATGAAGGCATCAGTGAGACATCAGGGGGTAGATCGTCAGTCGTACTTGACTGGGGGGCAGAAGTTTAAAATAAGCGACTAAGAGCATCTGCTACAGAATTTTGAGTACTAGAAATAAATTTAAGGGAAAATTTGAAACTTGACAATCGCATAGGCCATCGGCCAGTTCTACCAATCTTAGGTGCATTGGGTAATAACCAATGAAAGAGCCTGATTATCTGTCTTAACAAGAAATTCTTTGTGCTCCAGATATTCAGCAAAGTGTTCAATTGTGTTTAATGAAGCCAGGGTTTCATGCTCAAAGATGGAATATTTCTTCTCAATAGGAGAAAGAAGTCGACTAAATTAAGCAATAGGTAGAGGAATATCATTAACAACCTGAGTTAGAACACCTGCAATAGCAAGATGAGAAGCATCACTATGTATTTCAAAAGGTAGGGAGAAATCAGGAAATTGAAGAATGGTAGCATGCATCAGAAGGGATTTAAGCTGAAGAAAGGCATCTTGTTGAGATTGTGTCCAGTTAAAGGGAATATTTTTGAGTTTCAGATAATTAAGAGGCTCAGCAATGTGAGAAAAATTAGGAATGAACCGGTGATAGAAAGAAACCATGCCTAAAATGGTGCGCATTTGCTTAAGATTTTTGAGAGGTGGGATGTTAGAAATAGCAGAAGTATGTTCGGGATCTACAGCTACTCCATGAGATGGCACAATGTGACCTAAGAACTTTATAGAGCTCTGAGCTAGGGAGATTTTGGAAGGATTAACAGTAAGTCCAATTGAACATAAACTAGAGAGAACTTGGTGTAGGTGTGACATATGAGACTCAAAATCCGGGCTTAATATTAAAAGATCATCTATGTAAGGATACAAAATTGATATCTGAAAATACAGAATCCACCAATCTTTGCTTAATTTGCGACCCCAAATTCAACCCAAAAGGAACTTTTGTAAACTGAAAAAGACCATTCGGGTGATAAAGGCAGTAAGCCTGCTGCTGTGAGAGTCCAAGGGGATTTGGTAGCAAGCGGAATTAAGTTCCAAGAGAGAGAGAAATATTTAGCTTTGGAAAAGAAGTGAAAGGCATTTTGCATTTTAGGAATAGGGTAAGAATCATAAAGAATTTTGGAGTTCAATTTCCTATAATCAATGACGAGGCGTGAATAACCGTCAGGCTTGTCGACTAAAAATGCAGGAGATGCATAATTAGAAGAAGACGGAACTATGGTACCATCCTGAAGCATTTTCTGAATGATGTCATCCATTTTGGCCATCCTAGGAGGACTAAGATGGTAAGGAGGCTAATGGACAGGAGTGTCATCAAGTAAATCAATGTGAGCCTGATAATTAACAACAGAGCCTAGCTTATCTGTGATAACATCGGCAAATTCAGATTTCAAGACCTCAATGGCATCTTGTTGGGGAGCAGTGGCATATATATGCTGATGACTGAAAACATGGTTCTTAGGAAGATCGAGGGGATCTACCAAAGGAATTTGAACGTGTGGATTGAAAAAAAAGGAGATAGAGGCCATGGCAGTATTATAAATAAGGCCAGTATGCGTAAAAAAATCATAACCCAATATGACAGGAAGTGAGCAATTATTGACATCCTGAAATTCAAATGGCCAAGAAAATTTGGAAATTTTAACATCAAGTTTTAGTTGACCCACGATTTCAAGAGAGTGTTCAGGTATGGATAGACATCTGAGGGTAGAAGGGTGTAATTGAAGATGAGGATGAGTTTGTGAAAGTTGCTGAAAAAAGGAGAAATTTACTAGGGAAATTGCAGAACCTGTATCTAATAAGGCTAAGGAAGGAGTGTTTTGTAACTGTACAAGAGTGTATGACTGTGATTTAGTACCAGAAGAGAATGTTAACGAAACATAAGGCAGATTTTGCCCATGAGGTCGTGAGCTGCCTACTGACGACAGGAGTTGAAGTTTCCCAAATTAGAATTGGTACAATTTCGTGCTAAATGCCCCATAGCCTGACATTGATAACAGCAGAGTCGAGAAATATTGCCATGGGAAGGTGGACAAGTGGTAGGAGGGATGTGACTTGTTCACGAGAATGATGTTATCATCAAACAAGAAAGAAAGATATCTCCATCATTTATCAATTTCTCAGTGAAAGATGGAGATGCCTGGTACCTAAGATGATTTTCCAAGTTTCCTCAAATTGTCAGGCTCATAGGATGGTTACTGTGATTTGTTGGAAAATAATTGAAACGTAGAAATTGTGAAAGTGGGGGTGATCTCTCTGTTTCTGAACTAGCACAGGCTGAGAGAAGGCTCCTGTGTCTTGTCCAGACAGGGGTTCTGGAAGAAACTGAAAGACAATGACTGAACCCCCTTTGCACCTTTGTGGACCAAGATGGTTTTCTGAGGCTAGAGACTAAAATTGTTCAAAGAGAAGATGAGGAAAATTTTAGACATCCCATTCTTCTGCCTTCCAATCGCAAACTTGTGGAGATTTTAATCCGAGACTACCACATAAAATATTCTCATGCGTGTGTTGAGGTGTTACTTGGAATATTAAGGGAAGAATACTGGATTTTAAGAGGCCAGAAGACAGTACGGAGGGTGATCATTAAATATGTCCAATGTCGACGATTTTTGTCGAAGAAAATTGATGTAGATCCTGCACCATTGCCAGACAGATTCGTCAGTCTTCGGGGTCGGTGGGGTTGATCTTGCTGGGCCGTTGATTTCATGGGGCGGAGAGAAAGCTTGTATTTTGTTGTTTACTTGTGCTGCGTATCGAACTGTACCTATTGAGCTGGTGTCAAACCTTTCCACAGAAGCATTTCCTCAAGGTCTTACGAGATTTATGGCAAGGCGGGGATGACCCAGAGTTATATACAGTGACAATGGGACCATCTTCACAGGAGCTGTGAATTCCTTTGATTCTTTGGACTGGCATAAGATAGAAGAGGAAACATCTTCAAGGAGGATCCAGTGGAAATTCATTCCCCCCACAGCTGCTTGGTGGGGTGGATGGTGGGAGAGGATCATTCAAATAGTCAAGAAGTTGTTGAAGAGGACATTGGGAAGAGCCTCTCTCACCTATGAAGAGGCTTTGAGTGTCCAATGCGATGTAGAGTCTGTGGTAAATTATAGGCCTTCGACATACCTGTTTGAGGATCCAAGCGACTTAGTGCCATTGACTCCAGCAATGTTCCTGCAGGACAACCGGTCCATTGGAGTCCCTGATCTTGATTGCCTTGTCAAGACCGACCTCAGAAAATGGGCCAAGAACCTGCAGCGTTTATGGGAGGAATTGAGGAAAAGATCCTGTGATTTTAGTACAGCCGCAAGTTAAAGGAAAATGTCGAAGGATGCTTAAGATTGGTGGCATTGTGTTAGTTGGCTCTGATCAGAAGAAAAGACTCTATTGGCCTTTGGGTAAAGTGATTGAGATGTTTCCTGGTAAAGATGGTAACATAAGAGTAGGTTGAGTGCAGATTGCTGGACAGGACATGATCAGGCCCATTCAACACTTGTACCCCTGGAGATGACTTCATCGCAGGATAGCTTACCAGTGGAAAATGATGGAGATAATGAGCATGAAAGTGTTGTTTCTGCTGTAAAAACGAAGTGAAAATAAAAAGTGGACGTTTGGTGAAACTCCCTGCACGATATAGGACTTAAGTTTTGTGATTTCTTGTCTTGTTAAACTGTATAGGCGAAATGATTGTCAGATTATTTTTTAATTGGTTCATTTTGTTTTTCTGTTAAGAGGGGAATAAAGAAAACCAAGAGGTGGGAGTTATGTTACATCCAGAGACTAAATGGAATGCACCCACCAGTTTTGTACTGTTTGGTCTGAGAACAGATTCTTTGTAAAGAAAAAAAAAAGATGATATAAATCAAGTTTAAGGTTGTGGGAAATAATAAAAGCCAACACCTGTGTAACTCAGACGAATTACGTTTATCGGGTAGATTTTTGGGTTCGACATAACAATTATAATACACAATAAAGTTTCCAAATCAGTCAATAAATCCAATCCAATACAACATTGAGGTTGTATCTTATTTTCATCTAGGGGTGTCTTACCCCCCGTAGTATTTTTTTTTTTTTTTTCAGATAGTAAGTCATATTATTATGTTATTATGTATTCCACCAATTGTTACAACTGGCTCTTTTTTTTTTTTTTTTTTTTTTTTTGTGCTAACATTTTCATATATTTGTATAATCTTCAGAATTTTAGATATATTTTTTTATTGATATCTTGTAAACTGTACATGATGAAGCATTTCTGTTTTTACACTAAATTCTGCACACTAATATTAGTGTTGTTCACAAATACTGATGCCTGGTAAAATTTTTCGAAACATGATGCAGTGAATTCAAATTTCCTTCGATGTAAATATATTGTACCAGGAACGTGCTGTACATGCCATATTTTTTAAGATGAATCTTATTTAATTATCACGTGCGCCATATACTGCAAAGTTGATGTGTATACGTTTAGCAGAGCGAACCAGCATGGAGCGCAGACAGCTGCGAGTGATGTAGGCGCAGGAGCGAGATAGGCTACACGCCTGCTCAGCCACTTGCCACGCGACATGGACTAGTGTTCCAGAATAAACATCACACCTTCCAGAAACTTTGATTCGAAAGTTTCAAAAACTTCTGTAATAATGGTCGTATCAACTCGAGAAATACATCATCCTGTAGGGAATTACAAGGACGTCTACCGTAGCAAGTTTCAAGCAAATCCACTGAGGGATTCTCGCGTTATTCCACTTCTTCAGAATCTCGACATCTGATGACGTATGAGCTCCAAATCGAATATAAGATGAGCCAGCTACGCAGTAGATACCAGTCACAGCTCTGATGTGTCAGATTCACCATGCTACATCGTAATTCTGTTCGTGGGTACATAGTACTGTTCAAAGTCTGTGAGTGAAATGAACTTAGGTTCTCTGAGTAAATAGGACTTAGAATTTGGGTGCAAGTAGGGACTTCAAGTTTTTTAAAATTTTCAATGAATTGTGGAACTTAGATTTCTCACCATAGAGTGTTATAAACGTGCTAATAAACTTGGATGTTTGTCAAGTCTTTGCTCTTGTGTTCTTCTTCCAACTGGGCGATGATTCTATGCAGATCATCAAAGGATCTCGGTTGTGATACCTTCGCTAGGTGTCTAATCTTATCGTGGAGTAGCTCTACGATGTCCAGTATGATCTTGTTCTCACTTCCTTCTGGGTGCAGCCGCTTGAAGAGCTGGGACTTCTGGAGGACAAACGCGCTAGCTCTCATGCCGTGGGGTTGTTCATCAGTCGGTAGCTTCCGTTTCACAGAGCTCTTCACCCCTTCAGAACTAAACCTACCAAGGAATTCCCTCTTGAAATCAGTCCAGTTTAAGTTTAAACCCTTCAGATTATTGCACTAAGTAGCGGCTTGTCCTCCAGTAGATTAGTCCTTCCTAATAGACTGACCGATCCCTCGATGAAACTAGTCAGGTTCTCTTCCAGTTGCCCGTGGAATTCCGGAAGACTCTCTATAATCACCTGCGGGTCTAGGTGTTCTGTATTGGCGCTTAGGTTTGAAGGTGTTGGAGGCGTTGCGATTGATCCTGTCTGAGTTAATCTATCTTCTACCGCATGAAGGATGCTTTCTCTCATATTCTGCACATCTCCCTTGATGCTCAAAATTCTCCCCTCAACCTGTTGTTTTATGCCAGAAACCTGGGTTTCCACCTCCTCCTTGAGGTTCGAGATGTCCCCTTCCAGCTTGTTTACCCTACTGTCGATCTGCTCCACCTGTCCCAGTTTGACCTAATGTCCAATATCTGCTGTGAGAATTGATTGACGACGTCACTGATTTGGGAATTCATCTGCGAAATTTTATCATCTACGGTTGAAATTTTCGATTCTAGGCACTGTTCTACTTTGTAAACCTGCGTGTACACTTGTAATATTTGTCTGGTTAAAACTCAATTAAGTTGAGAAATTTCATCTTGAAATTTTGTCTGAAAGTTTGTCATTCTCTTTCATTAATGTGGAATTAACTCGTGAATCAGTGTCTGAGATTTTGTCATTTACTTTCGAAGTTTATTCAGTTAAGGTGGATTTAAGTGTCTGTATCATGCTCATTTGGAACACATTGTAGTCATATTTTCCTCGTCTTCTGATGATGAGTTTGGATGTTCGTCCACCTCAAGAAAAGATTTTCGGTATCTTCGCAGTTTTTGATGAGATTTTCTCATAATTATGTCTTCAATGATTTCTTTGAGTCATTCATTGGAAGATTTCTCTTTACAAGTTCTTCTTTGAGTTGTTGTACAGACATATCTTCCAGTATCACTTGCATTTTGTTCTGATTCCCACTTACACTCGTATTCACTACCGAAAATTGTTCTTCAATCCTGCCGCGGTCACCACTACAAATACTCACACACGAAATTTTGTCAGTTGTGTACAGTTTTATGTACAATTTTAACTGCCCTCTTGAACAAAACACTGCTACAAAGAATAAGAAGAAGACTGCAACACGTTCATGTCAACCAACTGCCAACCCAACAAAGTTCACATACTTGACTAACGACTTCCACTACAAGTCTCACTAAACAACTCAACTCCCAAGTCTGCCCCTTTATATACATTGCCTGGACAGGTTTCTAGAAGAATATGACACAACATGTTTTCTCGTAATTTCCAGAGTCTCCATTAGTCTAATTTCAAAGAATTTTCTACAAATTTTCAATGGCAAGATGTGTTGTTGTGGACTATTACAGTGTGTTGCACAACATTATGCTGGATTTATACATCATATTTACAGATAATAATAAATTACATACTATTAATTACGTGTTTTTACATTAAATAAACTCATATTAATATACATACAGCAGATGTTTCATGACATAACCTCATAATTTATACCAAATAAAGTCCGTACATAACCACGTAAATTATAATAGTAATACTTATAGATGTAAACAATTTCATAGCCACACCTCACAAGTCATAACAAATAATAATAATAATAATAATAATATAGCTCAATATTTCCATTATTTACCCATGGATTACAGAATTGTTTCCAAGTTATACTAGTCCATTACACTTGAGCTGCCTGAAATGGCCCACCAGTGCTGCGATCGAGTATACTCGAGCAGGACTTTGAGCCATCAGTGCTGCGATTAAATATACTTGATCTGCCTTGTAACTGTGCTATATGCTTTCACCATTTATTAGCCACACTTTAAGCCAATTACTTTATATTTCCACATGTAGTTCCATAGGAAAACGGTTTTCTTGTGTCACACAGTTGTTAACTTCGTGTTAGAATGATGGGTGCCGCATAGGAACGTAAGATGCGTCTAGAGGAAATCTTACACTTTTAGAGGCGATTGAGTCCGATGATGATTTTGATAGTGCCGGTAGTGATATTGAGGTTATTAGTGAAGTGATAGGGAGTGATAAGTATGTTGATAGTGGTGATGATTTGCTGCCAGAGGGAGGAAGAAATGACACTGAATTAGACCTGCCCACATAGTTGGATGATGAGTTTGTGACGAACACGCATGCATTTCAACCGCCAAACCTAGGTATGTTAATTGATAATTTGATCCCTGAATGCCCTAAAATTGATTATTTCAAGGTATTTGTGAATGAAGCGGTGTTTGCAAAGTTAGCTTACGAAAGAAACAGATTTTATAAACAGACCATTGATGCTAAGTTCATGTCAACTTTTGCTCTACTTTTATTAATATTGTGTATCTAATTTAATCTTTCTCTGTCAATCGTGTGTATGGATTGTTATTGTGTGCATATATAGTAGACACATCCCAAAATGCAAATGAAATTTTCTAAGCATCTTCCTAATAGACAAAATTTTTGCCATCTCATGTGGAATCGAACTCTGGATCCCTAACATGAACTGTCTCTCACACTGTATGAACATACTGGCAAGTTGAAATATAGTTTTAAACTATTATTCACCAGGCGAGTTGGCCATGCGGTTAGGGGCGCACAGCTGTGAGCTTGCATCCGGGAGATAGTGGGTTCGAACCCCACTTTCGGCAGCCCTGAAGATGGTTTTCAGTGGTTTTCCATTTTCACACCAGGCAAATGCTGGGGCTGTACCTTAATTAAGGCCACGGCCGCTTCCTTCCTATTCCTAGGCCTTTCCTATCCCATCGTTGCCATAAGACCTACCTGTGTCGGTGCAACGTAAAGCAAAAAAAAAAAAAAAAGAGGAAAAACCAATTATTCTGTAGTTAGTGCTTGTATATTATGTTCAATTTGGTGATAATATATGTTGAAGTTGTTGGGTGAAATAATTCAGCACTGGAGTCACACCAACCTGAATTCAGCAAGTGATTTGCATTATTGTTAAAGATTTTTATTTTACACTGAAGTTAGGGGACGACAACAAGAATTCAGCAATGAAAAGGTTAAAATGGTAAACTTCCTTCTTGGACAACAGAACGGTTTCACGAAATGTCCTTGCTACCTGTGCATGTGGAATAACTGTGCTCGGGAGAAACTCTGGACACAGAAGGACTGACCTGAACATGAAACGCGAAATAGGGATACCAAATATTGTGAATGAACCTATTGACAGCCGAGACAGAATCATCTTCCCGCGCTTCATTTCAGGCTTGGCTAGGTGAAGCAATTCGTAAAGGCTCTGAACACTGAAAATTAATGTTTTCAACACATTGTTTCTGCTTTTCCTGGTCTGTCATTCGAGAAAATAAAAAAAGCAGGTGTATTTGAATGTTCTCATATTCGATCTCTTATACGTGAAAAGGAATTTGTCAGGAAGATGGATCAAAAGGAGAGAGCAGCATGGATGTCTTTTGTATCATTTATTAGGAACTTTCTTGGTAACAAAATGGCAGAGAACTATGTACTTCTGGTTCAAAGGATGCTAAAGGCATTTTACGATTTTGGATGCAACATGAGTATTAAGATGCATTTCCTGAATAGCCATTTTGATCAATTTCCCAAAAACCTTGGGGATGTTAGCGATGAGCAGTGGGAAACACTTCCATCAAGACCTTAAGACAATGGAAGAGCATTATCAAGGGTGATGGGACAGGCATATGATAGCAGACTACTGCTGTAGCATCAAATGAGACTGTCCTGAGCAAGTCCAAAAATGCAAGAGCTACAAGTGCAAATTCTTGCCTGATTGAGTTTTGCATACCCTCTATGCCACAGTACTGCATTAATTAATTTATATCATCCATCTGTATGTACAAATCAATGCTACAGTTAAGAAAATTATATGTTTGTTTTAATCGTGTTTTATGTCATATTAATGCTCAAAATAAGTAATTTTATTCCTTGGCATTTCAAAGCTGTAGCAAAATTGTATGCCATTGCATGTTGTTGTGTTTAGATGACTTATATTATCACCATGAAGGTGATTAAGATAATATCTCACATTTGTAAGTTGAGATAAATGCTGAAAAAATTTAAAAATTTACATTACAGTAATGTGAAAAATAGTTAAAAACGAATTTTTAAAAAACCTGTAGCATACAGAGAAAAACTAACTTCAGATATGAAATCAGCACACACAAGTTAGTTAAGAACAAGTGTTTTTATCAATGCAACAAAAAAAATTTGTTTCCCTGTGTGATCAGTCTGAACACTACCATATATTATAGAAATGGTACTGCTACCTACATCATCCTGATCCATTGTATCACTGACATTGCACACATTAGTAGTAATATTTCCGTTACACCTTTGTTTTCTTTTTTCCTTCATTACAATTAGGACATTCATGGCTTAGTTTCCACTGCCTCCTTGGTTGCTCACATTTCACTGTTTTTATTTATGGTAATTGGGAAACACTGAAGGTACACTTCCTTATTTTACATATCCTTCTGTAATTCCACTTTAAACTCTTAAACGATAACAATGTCCACCAGCCCCTTGCGATCCAGTTTTATGCATCCCTTCACATTTACTACAATTCTGAAAGACATCGGTCCCTCTCCCTAAACCGGGGTAATATAACGAGATGTGTGTTTACGGTCTAGAAGACGGCAGGAATCGTGAGCGCCACTATTAATTCATTATGGCTGGTTTATGTTTGTGGGTTACTGTAGTCACGTCCTAGTTCGTGAACCATGGGCAACGGCTGAGTGGCCTAGTATGTGGTCCTGAGAGTCAGGATACCAGTTGCTATGGAATGGGAGTGGGCATCTCGGACATATTCTGAGTCATGGTCCTCCTTGTGCTCAGGCGGCTAGGACTATACATTTCACCGGTGGTCCATAACCCGTTAGAGGAGAGATCCTCACTTGGACTATGTGCAAGTAGGGTAGCATCCTGCTTTATGAATTTACCGAGCTCAGAACATTTTAAGCAAGCCTCGGACCTATGGGAGTAATGGAGTCCCACTCCCATTTGACAGGCGAGGGACTCCTTGGAAACAAGTTGGCGAACAAAATGGAATTTGATGGGGAGCTATCAATATTAATGGGGCTTATGGAAGAAAGAAGGTAGAACTGGCTGAGTCAGCAAAGAGGATGCATCTGGATGTGCTAGGAGTAAGTGATATTCGGGTAAGGGGAGATAGTGAGGAAGAGATAGGAGATTATAAAGTGTACTTGATGGGTGTTAGAAAGGGAAGGGCAGAGTCTGGGGTAGGGCTCTTTATCAGGAATACCATTGCACACAACATAGTTTCTGTTAGGCACGTAATTGAGCAAATGATGTGGGTAGATTTGTCAGTTGGAGGAATTAGGACAAGAATTGTGTCCGTGTATTCACCATGTGAGGGTCCAGATGAGGACGAAGTTGACAAGTTTTATGAAGCATTGAGTGACATTGTGGTCAGGGTCAACAGCAGGGATAGAATAGTGCTAATGGACGATTTCAATGCGAGAGTTCGGAATAGAATTGAAGGATACGAAAGGTGATTGGTAAATGTGAGGAAGATATGGAAGCTAATGGGAATGGGAAGCGTATGCTGGACTTCTGTGCTAGTATGGGTTTAGCTGTTACGAATACATTCTTCTAGCATAAGGCTGTTCACCGCTACACATGGGAGGCTAGGGGTACCAGATCCATAATAGACTATATCTTAACAGACTTTGAATTCAGGAAATCTGTTAGGAATGTACGTTTTTTTTTTGCGGATTTTTCGATGATACAGACCACTATATGATCTGTAGTGAACGAAGTATCTCTAGGCCTAGGGTAGAGAAAGTGAAATCTGTCTGCAAACGAATAAGGGTAGAAAATCTCCAGGACGAGGAAATTAGACAGAAGTACATGGATATGATTAGTGAGAAGTTTCGAACAGTAGACAGTAAGCAGGTTCAGGATATAGAAAGTGAATGGGTGGCATACAGGGATGCTGAAGTAGAAACAGCAAGGGAATGCCTAGGAACAACTGTGTGTAAAGATGGGAAAAGGCGAACATCTCGGTGGAATGATGAAGTGAGAGCAGCCTGTAAACGTAAAAAGAAGGCTTATCAGAAATGGCTCCAAACAAGGGCTGAGGCGGACAGGGATTGGTACGTAGATGAAAGAAACAGAGCGAAACAAATAGTTGTTGAATCCAAAAAGAAGTCGTGGGAAGATTTTGGTAATAAGCTGGAAAGGCTAGATCAAGCAGCAGGGAAACCTTTCTGGACAGTAATAAAGAAAGGAAGGGAGGGAAAAAGGAAATGAACAGTGTTTTGAGTAATTCAGGTGAACTCATAATAGATCCCAGGGAATCACTGGAGAGGTGGAGGGAATATTTTGAACATCTTCTCAATGTAAAAGGAAATCATCATGATGGTGTTGCAAACAGCCAAGCTCATGGGGAGGAGGAAAATGATGTTGGTGAAATTATGCTTGAGGAAGTGGAAAGGATAGTAAATAAACTCCATTGCCATAAAGCAGCAGGAATAGATTAAATTAGACCTGAAATGGTGAAGTATAGTGGGAAGGCAGTGATGAAATGGCTTCATAGAGTAGTAAAATTAGTGTGGAGTGTTGGTAAGGTACTTTCAGATTGGACAAAAGCAGTAATTACACCTATCTATAAGCAAGGGAACAGGAAGGATTGCAGCAACTACGAGGTATCTCATTGATTAGTATACCAGGCAAAGTATTCACTGGCATCTTGGAAGGGAGGGTGCGATCAGTCGTAGAGAGGAAGTTGGATGAAAATCAGTGTGGTTTCAGACCACAGAGAGGCTGTCAGGATCAGATTTTCAGTATGCGGCAGGTAATTGAAAAATGCTACGGAGAAATAGGCAATTGTGTTTATGTTTCATAGATCTAGAGAAAGCATATGACAAGGGTACCGAGGGAAAAGATGTTCACTATACTGGGGGACTATGGAATTAAAGGTAGATTTTTAAAATCAATCAATTGGGCTTCAGTGAGGATTGATGGTAGAATGAGTTCTTGGTTCAGGGTACTTACAGGGGTTAGACAAGGCTGTAATCTTTCACATTTGCTGTTTGTAGTTTACATGGATCATCTGCTGAAAGGTATAAAATGGCAGGGAGGGATTCAGTTGGTTGGAAATGTAGTAAGCAGTTTGGCCTATGCTGACGACTTGGTCTTGATGGCAGACTGTGCCGAAAGCCTGCAGTCTAATATCTTGGAACTTGAAAATAGGTGCAATGAGTATGGTATGAAAATTAGCCTCTCGAAGACTAAATTGATGTCAGTAGGTAAGAAATTCAACAGAATTGAATGTCGGATTGGTGATACAAAGTTAGAACAGGTCGATAATTTCAAGTATTTAGGTTGTGTGTTCTCCCAGGATGGTAATATAGTAAGTGAGATTGAATCAAGGTGTAGTAAAGCTAATGCAGTGAGCTCGCAGTTGCGATCAGCTGTGTTCTGTAAGAAGGAAGTCAGCTCCCAGACGAAACTATCTTTACATCGGTCTGTTTTCAGACCAACTTTGCTTTACGGGAGCGAAAGCTGGGTGGCTCAGGATATCTTATTCATAGGTTAGAAGTAACAGACATGAAAGTAGCAAGAACGATTGCTGGTACAAACAGGTGGGAACAATGGCAGGAGGGTACTCGGAATGAGGAGATAAAGGGGTAATTTAGGAATGAACTCTATGAATGAAGCTGTACGCATAAACCGGCTTCGGTGGTGGGGTCATGTGAGGTGAATGGAGGAGGATAGGTTACCTAGGAGAATAATGGACTCTGCTATGGAGGGTAAGAGAAGTAGAAGGCGACCAAGATGACGATTGTTAGACTCAGTTTCTAACGACTTAAAGATAAGAGGTATAGAACTAAATGAGGCCACAACACTAGTTGCAAATCGAGGATTGTCGCGATGTTTAGTAAATTCTCAGAGGCTTGCAGACTGAACGCTGAAAGGCATACGAGTCTATAATGATAATGGATGGATGGATGGATGGATGGATGGATGGATGGATGGATGGATGGATGGATGGATGGATGGATGGATGGATGGATGGATGGATGGATGGATGGATGGATGGATGGATGGATGGATGGATGGATGGATGGATGGATGGATGGATGGATGGATGGATGGATGGATGGATGGATGGATGGATGGATGGATGGATGGATGGATGGATGGATGGATGGATGGATGGATGGATGGATGGATGGATGGATGGATGGATGGATGGATGGATGGATGGATGGATGGATGGATGGATGGATGGATGGATGGATGGATGGATGGATGGATGGATGGATGGATGGATGGATGGATGGATGGATGGATGGATGGATGGATGGATGGATGGATGGATGGATGGATGGATGGATGGATGGATGGATGGATGGATGGATGGATGGATGGATGGATGGATGGATGGATGGATGGATGGATGGATGGATGGATGGATGGATGGATGGATGGATGGATGGATGGATGGATGGATGGATGGATGGATGGATGGATGGATGGATGGATGGATGGATGGATGGATGGATGGATGGATGGATGGATGGATGGATGGATGGATGGATGGATGGATGGATGGATGGATGGATGGATGGATGGATGGATGGATGGATGGATGGATGGATGGATGGATGGATGGATGGATGGATGGATGGATGGATGGATGGATGGATGGATGGATGGATGGATGGATGGATGGATGGATGGATGGATGGATGGATGGATGGATGGATGGATGGATGGATGGATGGATGGATGGATGGATGGATGGATGGATGGATGGATGGATGGATGGATGGATGGATGGATGGATGGATGGATGGATGGATGGATGGATGGATGGATGGATGGATGGATGGATGGATGGATGGATGGATGGATGGATGGATGGATGGATGGATGGATGGATGGATGGATGGATGGATGGATGGATGGATGGATGGATGGATGGATGGATGGATGGATGGATGGATGGATGGATGGATGGATGGATGGATGGATGGATGGATGGATGGATGGATGGATGGATGGATGGATGGATGGATGGATGGATGGATGGATGGATGGATGGATGGATGGATGGATGGATGGATGGATGGATGGATGGATGGATGGATGGATGGATGGATGGATGGATGGATGGATGGATGGATGGATGGATGGATGGATGGATGGATGGATGGATGGATGGATGGATGGATGGATGGATGGATGGATGGATGGATGGATGGATGGATGGATGGATGGATGGATGGATGGATGGATGGATGGATGGATGGATGGATGGATGGATGGATGGATGGATGGATGGATGGATGGATGGATGGATGGATGGATGGATGGATGGATGGATGGATGGATGGATGGATGGATGGATGGATGGATGGATGGATGGATGGATGGATGGATGGATGGATGGATGGATGGATGGATGGATGGATGGATGGATGGATGGATGGATGGATGGATGGATGGATGGATGGATGGATGGATGGATGGATGGATGGATGGATGGATGGATGGATGGATGGATGGATGGATGGATGGATGGATGGATGGATGGATGGATGGATGGATGGATGGATGGATGGATGGATGGATGGATGGATGGATGGATGGATGGATGGATGGATGGATGGATGGATGGATGGATGGATGGATGGATGGATGGATGGATGGATGGATGGATGGATGGATGGATGGATGGATGGATGGATGGATGGATGGATGGATGGATGGATGGATGGATGGATGGATGGATGGATGGATGGATGGATGGATGGATGGATGGATGGATGGATGGATGGATGGATGGATGGATGGATGGATGGATGGATGGATGGATGGATGGATGGATGGATGGATGGATGGATGGATGGATGGATGGATGGATGGATGGATGGATGGATGGATGGATGGATGGATGGATGGATGGATGGATGGATGGATGGATGGATGGATGGATGGATGGATGGATGGATGGATGGATGGATGGATGGATGGATGGATGGATGGATGGATGGATGGATGGATGGATGGATGGATGGATGGATGGATGGATGGATGGATGGATGGATGGATGGATGGATGGATGGATGGATGGATGGATGGATGGATGGATGGATGGATGGATGGATGGATGGATGGATGGATGGATGGATGGATGGATGGATGGATGGATGGATGGATGGATGGATGGATGGATGGATGGATGGATGGATGGATGGATGGATGGATGGATGGATGGATGGATGGATGGATGGATGGATGGATGGATGGATGGATGGATGGATGGATGGATGGATGGATGGATGGATGGATGGATGGATGGATGGATGGATGGATGGATGGATGGATGGATGGATGGATGGATGGATGGATGGATGGATGGATGGATGGATGGATGGATGGATGGATGGATGGATGGATGGATGGATGGATGGATGGATGGATGGATGGATGGATGGATGGATGGATGGATGGATGGATGGATGGATGGATGGATGGATGGATGGATGGATGGATGGATGGATGGATGGATGGATGGATGGATGGATGGATGGATGGATGGATGGATGGATGGATGGATGGATGGATGGATGGATGGATGGATGGATGGATGGATGGATGGATGGATGGATGGATGGATGGATGGATGGATGGATGGATGGATGGATGGATGGATGGATGGATGGATGGATGGATGGATGGATGGATGGATGGATGGATGGATGGATGGATGGATGGATGGATGGATGGATGGATGGATGGATGGATGGATGGATGGATGGATGGATGGATGGATGGATGGATGGATGGATGGATGGATGGATGGATGGATGGATGGATGGATGGATGGATGGATGGATGGATGGATGGATGGATGGATGGATGGATGGATGGATGGATGGATGGATGGATGGATGGATGGATGGATGGATGGATGGATGGATGGATGGATGGATGGATGGATGGATGGATGGATGGATGGATGGATGGATGGATGGATGGATGGATGGATGGATGGATGGATGGATGGATGGATGGATGGATGGATGGATGGATGGATGGATGGATGGATGGATGGATGGATGGATGGATGGATGGATGGATGGATGGATGGATGGATGGATGGATGGATGGATGGATGGATGGATGGATGGATGGATGGATGGATGGATGGATGGATGGATGGATGGATGGATGGATGGATGGATGGATGGATGGATGGATGGATGGATGGATGGATGGATGGATGGATGGATGGATGGATGGATGGATGGATGGATGGATGGATGGATGGATGGATGGATGGATGGATGGATGGATGGATGGATGGATGGATGGATGGATGGATGGATGGATGGATGGATGGATGGATGGATGGATGGATGGATGGATGGATGGATGGATGGATGGATGGATGGATGGATGGATGGATGGATGGATGGATGGATGGATGGATGGATGGATGGATGGATGGATGGATGGATGGATGGATGGATGGATGGATGGATGGATGGATGGATGGATGGATGGATGGATGGATGGATGGATGGATGGATGGATGGATGGATGGATGGATGGATGGATGGATGGATGGATGGATGGATGGATGGATGGATGGATGGATGGATGGATGGATGGATGGATGGATGGATGGATGGATGGATGGATGGATGGATGGATGGATGGATGGATGGATGGATGGATGGATGGATGGATGGATGGATGGATGGATGGATGGATGGATGGATGGATGGATGGATGGATGGATGGATGGATGGATGGATGGATGGATGGATGGATGGATGGATGGATGGATGGATGGATGGATGGATGCCACATAATTTTTTTTTTAAACAGCCAGTTGCCTGGGATGTGGTAAGGTTGCATACTTGATAGCTTCCAAGGACTACAACAATCGTAATAACATTGATAATAAAGCTAAAAGTACAATTCAAAATGGCCGTTGACATAGCCGGAGCATCGCGTAATAGAAAATTTTTGGCTAACTGGCCAACTGGCCTCACTGTGATGACGGAACTTTCACCACTTTGCACTCTTTATTGGGCTAGCTAGGAGAGAGGACGTACTACTGGAGCACTTCATTAAGATAAGTTCTAACTTTCAAGTATTAAAGATTATAAACGGAATTTAACCCTCAGCAAGTGTCGTGAGTTCCCTGGGACCTCCTGCAATTTTTTTTGTTTGCTCTGTGCCATTCATTTTGCAGAGTGACATTGGTAGTCCCTGTACCTTCAACGTATTCGGTTAGCTTTAGTCACATATAATTTTACAAAGTTTATTCCACCTACTCAATACAGCACAATAATTGCAATGTCTATAAATACATTACATTATGTTATCAAGGGATTAGTTTTGACCCTATGTGGGTCATCATCAGCCTAAATAAGATAGATACACTTTTGATTTGCCGAAGTCCTAAGACAAAATTACATTGTGGAATAAAAATTAGACAAGTGAACTCTGTATGTGGTGCAGTAATATACATATAAAATGGTGGAGTGGATGAAATGTTGATAGATAAAATTATGTTGATCAATGAAAAATTAAAAAAAAAAATTCAGGTTTATATATGTTGCAAATAGACTGTAAGAATAGTATCACAGCGATTTTTTTACATTGATGATTAAAATTGCACGTTAAAAGTATAACATGCCAGTCTGAATGCAAAGTCCAGATGTTTCTATTGAATTCTATATTTCAAGTGCATCTTCACGTAGAAAATTGAATGTTTGCATGTTGGACATTGGCGCAGAGGGTGTCTGTCTTGCTTAACACATTGACTGCCAGGACACATAGCAAGAAATGTCCCGGTGGCCAAAGCAGTTTTTCTACTATGCATGTAGTAAATAAGCAGTAATGCAAAATTCGAAGTTATATTTTACTTAAGTGTTCAGTGTACCAACGAAATACAATAAAAATTCTCAGCACCCCGAGGTACCGCCGTTCACTGCATGGTTTTGCCTAGACGGCCAGAGCGATACAGTCTAGCGGTACCAGAAGCTTGCATCGCTTGATAGTACACATTGTAGATACACTGACTGACAGAGCAAATGCAACACCAAGAAGGAGTGGTTCGAAAGGGATGAAAGTTGGGGAAAAAACAGACGGCACGGACGAATAATTGATGTTTATTTCAAACCGATATGCCGGTTACACAATGCGCACGGCATCGACTCAGTAGGATGTAGGACCACCGCGAGCGGCGATGCACGCAGAAACACGTCAAGGTACAGAGTCAATAAGAGTGCGGATGGTGTCCTGAGGGATGGTTCTCCATTCTCTGTCAACCATTTGCCACAGTTGGTCGTCCGTACGAGGCTGGGGCAGAGTTTGCAAACGGCGTCCAATGAGATCCCACACGTGTTCGATTGGTGAGATATCCGGAGAGTACGCTGGCCACGGAAGCATCTGTACACCTCGTAGAGCCTGTTGGGAGATGCGAGCAGTGTGTGGGCGGGCATTATCCTGCTGAAACAGAGCATTGGGCAGCTCCTGAAGGTACGGGAGTGCCACCGGCCGCAGCACATGCTGCACGTAGCGGTGGGCATTTAACGTGCCTTGAATACGCACTAGAGGTGACGTGGAATCATACGCAATAGCGCCCCAAACCATGATGCCGCGTTGTCTAGCGGTAGGGTGCTCCACAGTTACTGCCGGATTTGACCTTTCTCCACGCCGACGCCACACTCGTCTGCGGTGACTATCACTGACAGAACAGAAGCGTGACTCATCGGAGAACACGACGTTCCGCCATTCCCTCATCCAAGTCGCTCTAGCCCGGCACCATGCCAGGCGTGCACGTCTATGCTGTGGAGTCAATGGTAGTCTTCTGAGCGGACGCCGGGAGTGCAGGCCTCCTTCAACCAATCGACGGGAAATTGTTCTGGTCGATATTGGAACAGCCAGGGTGTCTTGCACATGCTGAAGAATGGCGGTTGACGTGGCGTGCGGGGCTGCCACCGCTTGGCGGCGGATGCCCCGATCCTCGCGTGCTGACGTCACTCGGGCTGCGCCTGGACCCGTCGCACGTGCCACATGTCCCTGCGCCAACCATCTTCGCCACAGGCGCTGCACCGTGGACACATCTCTATGGGTATCGGCTGCGATTTGACGAAGCAACCAACCTGCCCTTCTCAGCCCGATCACCATACCCCTCGTAAAGTCGTCTGTCTGCTGGAAATGCCTCCGTTGACGGCGGCCTGGCATTCTTAGCTATACACGTGTCCTGTGGCACACGACAACACGTTCTACAATGACTGTCGGCTGAGAAATCACGGTACGAAGTGGGCCATTCACCAACGCCGTGTCCCATTTATCGTTCGCTACGTGCGCAGCACAGCGGCGCATTTCACATCATGAGCATACCTCAGTGACGTCAGTCTACCCTGCAATTGGCATAAAGTTCTGACCACTCCTTCTTGGTGTTGCATTTGCTCTGTCAGTCAGTGTATTAGAGCATGCCTCGATTTGTTTACTAGCGCTTAGAATTACAACCGCAAGGCACTCATTCTTTTACAGTATGGTGTGTGTGAAATACTTGCGAGATATTTCTAAGTTATTTTACCAGTGAACGAAGAGGTTAGTTATAAAAATGAAACCGTTTTCTTCTCAAACTCGGAAGATAATGACGCTAGCCCTTCAGTGTGAGATCTCTGGTAAGTAGTGTCCATGTCAAACTGGTCTATTACATTTTGCAACACAAAAAACTCTTCACCAAATTAAATTTGAAGGATATTTATTTCCTATTTACTCCTTGCCAAATGCTCAATGCTAATGCAAAATTTGCTGTGTTGTCAATGAATGTTGTGAATTTAGAAAATGCAAATACGCTCATTTATATGCTATATTTATTGCGATAACCATAGAAATCAGCTCAGGTATGGGTACAACAATTTGGAAGGAATCAGTGTGGCCTATTGATTAGGTAAGCGTAAGCTTGGGGTGAAAACGGGAAATCACAGAAATCCATAACCAGGCTTCCCGACAGTAGTGTTCAAGCCCATGATCTCCAAAATCTTGAGCTTGCGAGTTAGCTAACTTGGCACACCTAAGCGCATGGCTAAACTGATTGGACAAATACTCACATATTGCCAATAAATGGAGGGTGGATTAATAAAAAATAAAGACTATATTTTGGAAACCAAGCACGCCAGGATTTGCTCCGAGGCCATAGCGGTACACTGGCATAGCGAATTCAATGGCTCAGCAGTCCGCCGGCCCGGCAGGGAAAGTCAAATAGCAACACCTGTCAGCGGTACTTTGTACCGCCGTGGCCTCGTGAGACACTCACTCAGCGGTACATGTACCGCTCTGGCAGCCAACGTGTTATGGTCCAATATTTCTGATACAGAAAATAAATGTAGGCAAAATCATGCGACTTCTTATAATATAATGGATTCTTCCTGGGATATGAGGAGAATTCCCAATCCAAGTTGGAACCAATAGAACCTGATGATGAAAAAATTAGAATTAACGCGAGATTTTTAAAGAAAAGAATGGCAAAACACGAAGAAAAAGAGTGAGTACTCACCTTGCACGCAATGTGAACGAATAATTTTTGATTCCACAATGTAATTTTGTCTTAGGACTTTGGCAAATCAAAAGTGTGTCTTATTTAGGCTGATGATTACCCACATAGGATCGAAACTAGTATAGGGTAGAAACTAGTCTCTTGATAACATATTGTAATGTATTTATAGAAATTGCAATTATTGTACTGTATTGAGTAGGTGGAATAAACTTTTTAAAATTATATGTAATCTTAATTCAATACGGAACCAAGTATGAAATTCATAACCTTGAATAGCTTCAGTCAGCTGTTGCGATAACATAAAAATGTGCTCTATTGTACTAACTCCATAACTCGAGTGGTTCGCCTCACCTCACAACACCGGTTACATAAATTTTCTGTACTGGTGCGACTTTCTATTGTTGAACGAAAATCATATTAAAATTATACCTATGGCTAAATTTGGACCATCAGATTTGTATTGGTAGTGCTGCTTTTGGAAATGTGTTAGCGATAGTGGAATGCACCAGTGGCATAGAGGATTGTGACAATGATGATACTGATTTCATACAAAGTGACCACAGCCCAAGTTCAGACTTATAGCTGATCTTCAAATGAAACTATATTTTAGCTTTCGATTTAGGTGACTGGGGAAAGAACAGATTTACATAATTCATCGTGGTGTTATGAGTAGGATATGTTTTTTATTTTTCAAGTGTTTGTATGAATGACTGTGATGATGCTTGCTGAGGGTTAAACATAAATGTTTCTATATTTCTAAACAATTTTTAAAGAAAGGTGCAATTTGACAGAATCTGATGATGTTCTTTCAAGAATGAAACATGTTATGTGTTTAGTGTTCTGGATGTTACAATTGGTGTTAGACAGACTGAAAAGCTTTAAATTTAAATCATAAAGAGTTCACCAGGAAGTTTGGCTGTGTGTTTGAGTTCATAATTCAATGAAACTTTGCATATTTTTACTCAAGCATGTAATTTACGTTTCTTTTGTTCACAGATGACAGAGAGTGGAGTCGTGACTCTCGTATAAATTTGACTCGCTACCTTACATATGCAGGTTTATGTGTTGCTACATGTATAGTGTTTCAAAAAAATATGTTATTGGCTAGTCTGATTGGCCTTTCAGTAGCAGTGTATATTTCCGTTTCAGAATATATGCTTGGGTCCTATTCAAGAGATACTGGTGGTATGGTTGATTTGCCTACAGTCAACTGATAAAGTGTTTAAATAGTGAAATGACTTTGCACTGAACATCCAGTGCTGAGGCTGTGAAAATGACCTATGTTCACAGAAATTGGATCTAAGTGCTATGACAATGTTTTGCTTTACTTTTGTCTTTTTTATCCTCATGTAACAGGATTGTAACAAGTTTCAATAGCAGTCATAGTTCATGTTGTATGGAAATCTGATTTTCATTAGTTTCAGTGTGTGAGAGGTGTTCTATAAAAAATATTTATGGTTTTGAACTAAGACATATTTCTAGTTAAGGGTCATTTCCAGATGTGCAAATTTGAAAGGTTTATACTTTCCTTGTTTGTTATTTTGTGGCTGGTTGTGTTATAGGTTGAAACTGAATGTAAGAATATGTGCTGTTGAAAATGTGTCTGTTTTCCAAGTATTGTCTTGGAAAGCTTGCAAACCTAAGATAATGTGATTTCCTTGGTAGAAGAATGGCTACCTGTAATAAATAATTTGAAAGGAATGCTTCAATAATGGCTTCATTCATTTAATCAATCATTCATCACTGCATTTATGGCAGTTGCCCAGGTGGCAAATTCCCCTTCTGTTGTTAACCTAGTCCTTTAATGAATAATTTCCAAGAATTTGGAAGTTAGTCAAACATCTCCCTTGGTTAATTATTCCTATCCCTACCTTCTCTTCCTATAAAGAAATATTTACCTCAATTTGTCGTCTTGAATTCCGACTTTATCCTCGTATTGTGATCTTTCCTACTTTCCAAAACACAACTCAAACTTCTTCATCTACTAATGTCATTCCATGCCATCTCTCCACTGACAACACAGAACATACCGCTTTGTCAAGGAATTTGTCTTCTTTCGCCCAAGTCTTCCCAGCCCAAACTTCATAACATTTTTGTAACGCTGCTCTTTTATCGTAAATCACACCAAACAAATTGAGTGGCTTTTCTTTGGATTTTTTCCAGTTCTTCAATTAAGTAATCCTGGTGAGAGTCCCGTGCTCTGGAACCATACTCTAATTGTTGTCTTACCGGAGACTTATATGCCCTCTCCCTTGCATCTTTCCTACAACACCTAAATACCCTCGTAACCATGTGAAGAGTTCTCTAACCTTTATGTATAATCCTGTTTATGTGATTACCCCAATGAAGATCTTTCCTTATATTATCACCTAGGTACTTATAGTGATCCCCATGTCAAACGTTCACCCCATCAACGCAGTAATTAAAACCGAGAGGACTTTTCCTTTTCGTGAAACTCACAACCTGACATTTCACTCCATTTATCATTGTACCGTTGTCTGCTGTCCGTCTCACAACATTATCAAGGTCTTTTTGCAGTCGCTCACAGTATTCTAACTTGTTTATTACTCTATACGGTAGGGTTACCAGATTTGTTCTGGGGAAAAAGAGGAAGATTTAAAAACATGAGGATGTTAATGTAAATGTATTAGTTATGCAAATTTATCTGTACATTAACATCATTAGGCATTATTAGCTATGAAAATATCAACCTGGTTAGATTGTATCACACATATTTTTTAGGTGTTTTGGTAGCTGCAAATAATTTTGTGTTGTTTTGGCTTTCCAAGAAAAATTCTATTCATGACCATATTTAAGTTGAGAAACATTTGAAGTTAAGCTTTATCAAGTCTATAAAACAGTTATTTCTTACATCTGACCACTAAAACTTCATTAAAGGGGTCACACTTTCAACATAGGCATTAGGGCCTGATATACGTTATAAAGATCCAAGTACCTTTGCAATGTTTGGGACTTTTGTTACAGTTAGCTCGGAGGAAAAAGTCAACCCACTCTTTAACACAATTTTCTCGATATGCACCAGTCCGGCTTTATACCAAGACACAGCACTTGCAGTGCATTAACACATGTGACTGATGATATAAGGCAAGCTATGGACAACAAACAACTGACAGTTCTAGCATTATTGGGCTTTAGTAAAGCTTGAAATAAAAAAATAAGTTAATTTATTAATTTGTCCACCTAATCAATACAATTTATTTTGTCTTTGTTAAATTACATTGATATGTTAATTAAAATGGTACATGTTTCACCTTACATATAGGCATCGTCAGCCATGGGTTTGACCTTCAAATAAAATCAGGCACCTGATTTACATATAAATAAGATAAAACTGATTTATAAAAAGCCTTGAAGAGACTTGAAAGAAAATTAACATATAGTACGGTAAAAGACTAGTACAATATTGGTTTAAAAGACACTGCTATGAGTGAGAAGTTTATAATTGGGGAAAGTATACTGTATACAATAGTAACATTGAAAGACTATTAATATGAGTAAAATGAAAAAAACGGTAGTTTGTTATAGACTAGTAGTAAAATTGCTGGAAAATGATGTTGATTGACTAGCGGTTGGAACTTTTACTATATGTTAATTTTCTTTCAAGTCTTTTCAAAGCTTTTTATAAATCAGTTTTATCTTATTTATATGTAAATCAGGTGCCTGTTTTTATTTCAAGGTCAAACACATGGCTGATGATGCCTATATGTAAGGCAAAACATGTACCATTTTAATTAACATGTCAGTGTACTTTAACAAAGACAAGATTTATTGTATTGATTAGCTGGACAAATTAATAGATTAACTTATTGTTATTATTTCAATCAAATATCATCAGTACGGATCAAGAATGATATTTATCATTTGTAATATTAATGCCAACCAGGCAATGATAAAATCTAACAAGTATTTGAACCTGAGAATTTCTAGAGATATTAAGTGTCTTAAAGATTGCTTGAAATTAGAGTTGGTACCTAAGTTTCTCAAATCTTTATAAAGAAAAGGTCTTCCCCATTCAAAATCTAATGTCACTCAAAAGAAAGTAAACAGCACATGGTAAAAAAAATGAAATCAAGCTATTATACAAGAAGAAATCTCTACTAAATTTACAATTATATAGGACACATTTGACCATCTCAGAAATTATCTCCACTTGAATGGAGTTCATTTTTAAGGTGCACTGACCTTAAATTATCACACATATTAGATGGGAAACTAAACCATAAATTAATTTGTTTACAAGAAAACAAACTCAAAACATCTGAACGAAATATAACCAATGAAGTGTCCACTTCCCATTTGACTAACATTTCCACTACAATTAACCTATCTAACACAACCTTCTCTAATCAAGAGACGAATCTGTTAGATAAGGGCATCAAACATAATTGGCCTAACCACAAAAATGCAGAGGACATAATCACTGCCATGGCTGAAACCGAAAATAATATTGATAAGCAAATTCTGATTGACAAACAAAATGACGTACGTTATGAAGTTAAAGAAAAAAAAATTCCCAACGTTGATTAATGAGATAACATCTAACAACAACTACAACATCTCGAATCAAATTCAAAACCTGAAATCCAAAATACGTAGTAGCAGCGTAGTAATTGTTACCGATTTTGGTGGATCAGCAGAGGTGAAAGAAGGTGCGGGCTGGAATGGGTCTAACTACAAGTCTGAAAGATGAATTTAAAATTTAAATAAAGGTTATATTTTCAATAGACAACAAGGTTTAACAATTTTCACTAGGTGAAATAACAATGAATATTCAGATACAATAATAATTTTACAAGCGAAAATACAAGTTAAGGGGTCTTTACAAATCCTGGGCTTCGAGCCCCAATTTGACAATCCTTGAGCTCACAACCACAAATTACCAAAGGGCAGAAAACCCCTAATTACATGGAGCACTTGCTCCCACCTTCACATCTCAAGCCTCTCTGAGGCACTTTTCAAAATACCAGAAAGAGCTGACCTGCTCTCAATCGTCCAAGCCCATTAAAGGCAATAACAGACTATTACACTTAACTGTCATCAAGGCACAACTTATAATGGAACAGGGGTATCTCGTACCCAATCTACTGGGCCTTCGCAGGAAGGAAAAAAAACGGGTTAAGTTAATGGCCCAAAATACAAAGCTGAATGGAGGCGAGTACTTGCACTCCTACATGAAAGCTTGTTAAAACCTAAGTGCGCTAGGCCGATTACACAGGGGCTATTCCCACACTAGGGAGGTGACTCGTATAAGAAAAATAATTTAACACATTAATGAAGAGAAGAAAATCGGTTATGAAAACGTAGGCACCTCAAATCCAAATTGAAGGGGAGCTCGAGAGGGTAAAGCACTCTCTATCCCCGATTTACAGTTAAAGTAATAAGAAAATGTTTATATAAGCCGGCACTAAGTTACATTTTTAATCAGGTAGGATACTTTGAAAAGGTTTCGAACCTTCCCCGGAGGTTAAACTGCTGATCAAGAAAGAAATAAAGATGTTAAAAGCAAGCCATTACCTTTGCTGAAGAGCTGCTGCTCGAAGGAAGAGGCGCAACCCGCCCCCTGCTATACTTCCATACACTAAGCTAGATGTTGTTGAAGTGGCGACGAGCCATGAAAATCAGCAGTTTTTAAACCCTCATGGAAGATTCGAGACCTTTCATGAATAATTAAGACACACCCACAGGCGTTTATTGGTTGTCCAAAATTTACACATTAAAATTGGAGAAGAAGGACACTATTGGTCCAATATTAATTAAAGAAATTCGGGATTGGCTAAGTTCAAACCTGGCGGAAAGAAAGATTAATATTGCCAACCCATAGATGAAAGAACAAAATTTAGTAAAGACCAAAACTTCTGAATACAAAATTTCTTCAAGAAAAGTTCCTTCACTTTGCACCAGGGTGCATGATCATAGTTTGTGGTAGAGACATCTGTGAGAGAATGTCCAGACTTATTGATCAATGAAAAACAAAACAAATCGAAATACACACACTAACATCTTCTGAGAAACAGTTGAGTTGATTCGGTTTTTAAAGTTCAAAGTTTCTCCTGTAGAGGAGTACTTTAAGGCGGAACATTCAAATGTGCGGCGTATAGGTGTCCCAACCGGTACAGACCTCCCCCCACAAATGTCCTTCCAAGGGGTGACACGGAAGAATGTTGAAAAAAAATATTTTCTGAAACAAAAGTCCCAAGTTTTGTGTAACCCAACTTGAAGAAAATTTTGCTTCCTTGGTGATAGATTTGTTGAAGTAGATGGAAGAAACGTTAATCTATGAACAAGTCTCTTAATATTGAAGAAGAAGAATTTTGAAGAAAGAAAAAAAATTCGAAGTCTTTTCGTTGATAACTTGTTAGACTCCAGATTTAGAGTGTGTTCTTTGCCGTAGATTACCAGGTACATGTTGCTACTTTTAAGGGCAAGACCAGCCGCCGCTGCCAAAGTCCAGTCGAGGTCGCCCGGACCCCGTAAGTACCCTGAGATACTTCTCTCCCGCACAATGAGAGGTAGTCGTGGTGAAGGACGCCGCAGATGTGAAGTTTGTTTACAGTCCCCAGATAAGCTTGCGGTTGGTGCGCCGCACTTCAGCCTGTGCCGGGAGATAGACTCCGGCGCGCCGTACACAGAAGGTCATCACGGTAGTGGAGTGGGCCCTTACCCCACCACTGTGGCGGTAAGGCGCCGAACGGCCGCGGGGCGCTGAAACAATAAAATCTCGGCGGCAGAATTGTTGTTGGAACTAGTGCTTTAGGGTACTATCTTGGAGGAGAGGCTGAGGGGCCAGCGGCGTAGAATTTTTTTTTTCTTTAAACCACTGGTATGGTTTAGCAGGAGACGGGAGCTTGGTAATGGCCGTACGGGAAAGGACAGCAGAATAACCGGCGGGTAAGGTTTTACATACATATACAAGGTAGATGAGGGAACAAAGGGCAGGAGGCCTAACATTAATAGAAGATATAACCTTTACACCATTGCAAGACACAGATGGCAAGTTAACAATTACATTACAACGGTTTCACCTGAGACAGGTGAACCCTAAAGATCCCTTCGGTGGCTGGATTGCTCACTAATAATGTCACCGGGGTTAAGAAATCCAAAACGGTGCACGACCTATGAAATCTGGGGGCAAGCTTGCCCGCGGGAACAAAGTTTTTGACCATAACTTGGTCTCCTACCTTCAAATTGATGGGCTTCCGTCCACGATCATATCTTTCCCTAACCTTTTCGTGAGAAATTTTAAGGTTGGCCTTAACCTTCTTCCAAAGATCTCTAATATTATCTGGATCTATTGTCTCAGGTAGAATATCACTAAGAGACCAAAGGTTAGAGAGCGGCGTGTTGGGTACAAACTTAAACATCAAGGAAGCTGGAGATTCATGAACCGCCGAATTCAGAGCGAAAGCTAACCAATGCAAGGACGTGTCCCACCTGGAATGATCATCATGATGGTAGGCAATAAGAGCCGACCTCAGATTACGATTGACCCGTTCAGCCAAAGTTGGTTGAGGATAGTACGCCGATGTAGTCACATGAGAGATGGACAGATCGAAACAGAATTTCCGAAAGAGATTAGAGGTAAAAGCTTTAGCATTATCAGAAACAATATATTGACACAGACCAAAAGAAGCGAATATGGAATGCAAACACGAAATGGTGGGCTGAGCGGTAGCCAGCTTAGTCGGAAATAAGCAGGAAAATCTTGTGAAACCATCTACACACACAAGGATGAATTTATTGGCGTTCCCCTTTGATTGGGGGAAGGGCCCTACGTAGTCGATATAGAGGCGTTCCATGGGGCGCGACGCTTGATGGGAGGACAGAAGACCTTGCTTAGTGGACATGGTGGGTTTACTAAGCAAGCAAGATTTACAAGCCTTCACCAACTCACGGATTTCGCCGTCGATACCTTTCCAAATGAACATTTCTCTGATCTTTTCCCGAGTTTTGAAGATGCCTAAATGCTCCCCTAATGGGGTTTCATGGTAGTACTTGAAGATCTTAGGTACAAGAACAGCTGGAACCACAACTTTCATCTTCTGATCATGCCTCGACGGACAACATAAAACACCATTCCTCAATACATAAGGGACGACATGTTCCCCAGAAGAAAGTGTTTCCATAATAGGGGCCAGCGTCGGATCTTCACGTTGATATTTTTCAAGATCCCTAAACAACAGTATGGCATTTACCCCAGGAGATATGGACTCGGGAAGTGAAGAACTGTCTTCCTGTTCAAGGGGCTATACATCATTGGAAAACATACGGCTTAGTCCATCTGCCACAACATTTTCAGTTCCTCTAATATGCCTAACATCAAATTGGAAGGCAGAAATTCTGATGGCCCAGCGGGCTATGCGACCAGTGCGACGCGGCCTACCTAAGACCCAACTTAAGTCTTGGTTATCAGTCTCCAAGTCGAACTTGACATGTTCCAAATAGAGGCGGAACTTTTCTAGAGCAAATAAGACTGCCAAACCTTCAAGTTCATAAATGGAATACTTGGCTTCCTGAGCCGATAAAGTCCTAGACGCATAGGTGATGGGTCGCCTCCCTAGTTCAGTCTCTTAAAGGACTGCAGCCACCGCCGACGACGACGCGTCGGTTTGGACGATGAATTTCTTCGAGAAATCAGGCATTGCAAGAACAGGGGCATTACACAGAGCTAATTTGAGATCTTCGAAAGCGGCTTGTTGAGAAGGACCCCTCTCAAACTTGACGCCTTTCCTACGAAGTAAGTTCAAGGGCGCCGCTCTATTGGCGAAGTTAGGAATAAATTTCCTGAAGAAATTCACCATACCAATGAATCTGGCAATTCCTTTGATGTCCTTAGGAGGTTTGAAATCACGGACGACCTGTGTTCGAGAATGATCCACAGCGACACCATCGGGCGACACAATATGCCCTAAAAATGACATGGAAGGTTTAGCGAAAGCAACTTTGGACAGCTTAACTGTTAACACTGCCTTACGAAGGCGATTAAGGACCTCTTTCAGATGATCAAGATGTTCTTCAAAGGTTTCAGAAAATACGACATCATCAAGATAATGGTATAGATACTCCATTTTGATATCGGAGAAGACCCTGTCTGGCAGTCTCGTAAGCACAGCTACTCCCGTGGGGAGCCCGAAAGGCACGCGGTCGTACTCATACAAGTTCCAATCCGTGGCAAAAGCTGTCAGATGTTTAGATTCTTCAGCTAGAGGGATCTGATTATACGCCTGATTGAGGTCTAAGATGGTGAAGAATTTAGCTTTCCGAAACCATGAAAAACAAGAGTGAAGCTCGGGAAGTGGCACAGATTGTAACACCACCTTCCGATTTAAAGCCCTACAGTCAATCACAGGCCTGAAGCCACCTTGGGGTTTTGGAACTAGAAAAATAGGTGATGAATACGCCGACTTAGAGGGGTCGAATAATAGCATCTTTAAACATTTGATCTATGATTTCCTTCAGAGCCTTCATTTTAGGTGGAGATAACCTATAAGGTGGAAATCGAACAGGTGTCGAATCCGTAACTTCAATCTTGTATTCAATAAGGTCAGTAACACCAAGAGTATCGGAGAAAACTTCTGGAAACGACTGACACAACTTACGAATACTATCAGCCTGCTCCTCAGGTAGATGTCTAGGATCTAACAACATCTCATCCTGGGTAGGCGACACAGATGAACATGATACAGAACTACATTTAAGTAAGGGGATTTTGAAATTACTAGCAAATTTGAAAGTGCACGACTTGCTCTGAATGTCGAGCACTAGACCGGTGTGAAACATGAAATCCGCTCCCAAGATAATAGGGCAAGACAAGAATTAGCCACAAACAGTTTAACTTAACAAGTAAATTTAGCAATTCTAATTTTGGCATACAGAAAACCTAAAATTTCTAACGGAGAACTGTTAGCTGAAATGCATTGAACCGAAGACGAACAAAAATCGGAAAATTTACAAACAGATTTTAATTTGGAATACCATTCAGCCGAAATAATGGAACAAACACTGCCTGAGTCTAAAAGAACAGTTACAGGCTCATTATTTAATTCAATTTCGAGAAATGGTACAGGAGCGGGGGAATCCGCCGCAATTCTAAGACATTCTTTGGGACCTTCAAAAGATAAATTAGAAGATGGAGTTTTTCCTGAGATTTGGTCGGATTTAACCGGGACTGAGCCTGCAGAAGTTGGGCACGCCGGCTCAGCCGATGCCCCTAGTCACTTTTGATTATTGGTGGAAGTTGCACCCGAAGTTGAACAGGAGGGAGTGCTATTAGAATTCGGGCAATTCTTGGCTTTATGGGAAAAGGCGCCGCATTTAAAGCAGCCTTGAGATGACCCTGCTCCATTCTTTGCCCAGTTGGATTTGATCAAAGGGCACTTGTTGCGGAGATGGTCTGCAGGCCCACAAGCATAACATTTGCGGGTTACGATGGTTCGGCGAGGTGGAGGCCGAAGATTACTTAAAGAAGGAGGGGGCTCCCTCGCCACACGTAGTGTGTCAGCATATCTAACTCCCTCGGCGGAGACAGCCATAGCTTCTAATTCGGCAAAAGATTGCGGACGCGACGCAAAATACAAGTATGACCTATGTGATGGGGAAATGCCTTCCACAATAGCCTGTACAATTTGATCTTCAGGGAAATGTAGAGCAAATACCCTTGTGCAGAATTTAATGTCTTGGATGAAATCGGCAAGGTTTTCATCCAGACGCTGTACACGACAATAGTACTTCAGAATTAGAGATGACCTTGCCCTAGCTGGAATGAAGTTTGCTAATAGATGCGCGTGGAACTCTTCTATAGAGGATTGATCAGCAATGGCTCTTACTATTTTGTCAGAGAGAATACCAATGGAATAGGGATAAATAATCTACAAAATTTGACACGGAGAAAGAGAAAATACAAGAGCGTGATCTTGGAACTCAACTAAAAACCTTAGGAATGAAATAACATCACTGGTGGAGTTAACCGAAAACTTAGAAATACCCATGAGCAACATTGCTAATGGATGAGGCAAACTACTGACCCGGGTGACATAGTAGGTAAAGGCCTAATGGGCGGAGAAGCTATTTCAGAGGGTGCATTATTCAAAACAAAGGGTGGATGGATGTGCGCCGACCTGACTCAGTTTCTAATGGGGCAGATGTTTGTTGGACTCCTACAGATTTCCTACTTTCTTCCCCCGTGGGAGAATCCTCCTCGCTAGCTATGTTTACCATAGCGGGTTGGCCGGTTTTGGGGGGGGACTGCCCCAGTTAACAATAGGCTAACCTTACTGGACAATTTAGAAAGATTTTCGAGAAGAGCACTAGCCTCTTTCCCTTGAATGTAACTTAAGAGACAATACATCAGTAACCCTATTGTAAAAATGGAACAATCTAGCTTGTACACGTTTAAGTTGATTAGGTGATGGATCACCCCCTTCAAAAAAAACTAACTACAGATGCTAGCTCAGTAGCATTATCAGTGATCGTGGAGAGAGCGTCGTCAATATCTTTCTCCCCCAAGATGGTGATACTAATCGGCAAGTCAAGAGAATCTTTAAGCTTGGTGGTATCGGCCGCAACCGTGCCTCCAGATTGAACATTCCTAATAGTTAATTCGCAAATTAATTGCTCCTTGTGCAAATAGCCGGGCTGGAGGACATCGCGAGGGCCGGACATGATGACAAATTTAGAAAATAAGAAAGAAAATTCCAGCGACGGAGAAAATTGTTAGAGTTCAAAACAAAAGCAAGTTTACCCGTCAAAAGGAGCTAAATTGAGACTCATTCAACCACGCTCTGCTACCACTTGTTACCGTTTTTGGTGGATCAGCAGAGGTGAATGAAGGTGCGGACTGGAATGGGTCTAACTACAAGTCCGAAAGATGAATTTAAAATTTAAATAAAGGTTATATTTTCAATAGACAACAAGGTTTAACAATTTTCACTAGGTGAAATAACAATGAATATTTAGATACAATAATAATTTTACAAGCGAAAACACAAGTTAAGGGGTCTTTACAAATCCTGGGCTTCGAGCCCCAATTTGACAATCCTTGAGCTCACAACCACAAATTACCAAAGGGCAGAAAACCCCTAATTACATGGAGCACTTGCTCCCATCTTCACATCTCAAGCCTCTCTGAGGCACTTTTCAAAATACCAGAAAGAGCTGACCCGCTCTCAATCGTCCAAGCCCATTAAAGGCAATAACAGACTATTACACTTAACTGCCATCAAGGCACAACTTATAATGGAACAGGGGTATCTTGTACCCAATCTACTGGGCCTTCGCGGGAAGGAAAACAAAAGAACGGGTTAAGGTAATGGCTCAAAATACAAAGCTGAATGGAGGCGAGTACTTGCACTCCTACATGAAAGCTTGTTAAAACCTAAGTGGCGCTAGGCCGATTACATAGGGGCTATTCCCACACTAGGGAGGTGACTCGTATAAGAAAAATAATTTAACACATTAATGAAGAGGAGAAAATCGGTTATAAAAACGTAATCACCTCTAATCCAAATTGAAGGGGAGCTCGAGAGGGTAAAGCACTTTCTATCCCCGATTTACAATTAAAGTAATAAGAAAATGTTTACATAAGCCGGCACTGTTACATTTTTAAACAGGTAGGATACTTTGAAAAGGTTTCGAACCTTCCCCGGGGGTTAAACTGCTGACCAAGAAAGAAATAAAGATGTTAAAAGGCCATTACCTTTGCTGAAAAGCTGCTGCTCGAAGGAAGAGGCGCAACCCGCCCCCCTGCTATACTTCCATACACTAAGCTAGATGTTGTTGAAGTGGCGACGAGCCATGAAATTCAGCAGTTTTTAAACCCTCATGGAAGATTCGAGACCTTTCATGAATAATTATGACACACCCACAGGCGTTTATTGGTTGCCCAAAATTTACACATTAAAATTGGAGAAGGAGGACACTATTGGTCCAAAATTAATTAAAGAAATTCGGGATTGGCTAAGTTCAAACCTGGCGGAAAGAATGATTAATATTGCCGACCCATAGATGAAAGAACAAAATTTAGTAAAGACCAAAACTTCTGAATACAAAATTTCTTCAAGAAAAGTTCCTTCACTTTGCACCAGGGTGCATGATCATAGTTTGTGGTAGAGACATCTGTGAGAGAATGTCCAGACTTCTTGATCAATGAAAAACGAAACAAATCGAAATACACACAGTAACATCATCTGAGAAACAGTTAAGTTGATTCGGTTTTTAAAGTTCAAAAGTTTCTCCTGTAGAGGAGTACTTTAAGGCGGAACATTCAAATGTGCGGCGTATAGGTGTACCAACCGGTACAGTAATAACAAAAGCAGATAAGGGCAACACCGTGGTAATAATGAATAAGCAGGATTACATAGATAAAACTGAAACCTCTTTTTCAAACAAAACCTGTAAAATAGTTAATAAAAATCCAACAAACAAAATACAGCACAACTTAAAGAACCTTCTTAAAAATTCTACCTTCCTTTTAGATGATCAAGATTATCAGAAATTAACTATAATGAACCCAAAATTACCTACATTAAGATCATTACCTTAAATTCATAAGAAGGAGGTCCCCATTCGACCTATAATTAATAGTATGAATAATCCTACCTATAAAACTTCTCAATTCCTACACAAATTCAAAAAAAATTTCAAATCCACAATTCCAACCCCATAAAAAACTCGATCGAACTTTGCAATTCCTTAAATAAATTCAATCTGTAACCAAACCACGTTTTATGCTCTTTCGACATCACTAACATGTATACAAATATTCCTATCAATAATACTATTAACATCATTAAGAACAATCTGTCAAAACATAGCACATTAAGTAAAATCGAAATTGAAAAATGGTTAAAATTACTCAGTTAAGTTTTAAACAACAATTACTTCACCTTCAATAAGAAAATTTACAAACAGGAAGGTTTGGCGAGGGGAGACCCGTTATCTGGAATATTAGCTGACATATACTTAGATAACCTCGAACACAGTTAATAATTAATAACATCAATGGACTCTGTCTTTGGCATCGCTATGTCGATGATACCATAGCAATCATAGATAAACAAATCAACAACAGTGATAACATATTATCATTTCTTAACAATTTGGAGAATAACATTAAATTCATTAAAGAAGATGAGATCAATAGTTCTTTAAACTTCCTAGACATCAAAATCACACGAGTATCAAACAAGTTCGACTTCCAAATATACAGAAAACCCACATTTTCTCCAACAACCATAAAAAATGAGTCATTACATCCCAACTCACATAAAAAGCCACTTATCACAGTCTAATATATAGGGCACTAAACGAAAATTTATTCATATTCCTCGACCAGCAGTTTAACAAAGATAAGAATTTAAACGATGTCATTGATAAAAAAAGCCCCTTGCACGAACCGATTTTATTACTATTACAAGAATCAATTCCCCTCACCAATATATTCTTACAAATTTTCAACCTTAAATTAATAAATATTCCTTCTAGTAATTTAAAAAAAGAATTACAATTCATTAAAGAAATAGCTAAATTCAATGGAGTTAATAGTGATATAATTAATAAATTCATCAACAAAACCAAATTAAAACTTGCTACAAATTTAACTCCATTAAAACCCGTCAAACCAAAATACGCCAAATTCACGTTCACTAACCATAGTATTCATCCAATTACCAATCCCTTAACGAAGCACGTTGTAAAAATAGCGTATACTACAAAAACACTAATCGTAACTTATTTTTTAATCATAACTCTATTAACGTCACAGATAATCATTACTCAGGATCAGGTATATACAGATTAAAATGCTCTACGTGTAATTTTTCTTATGTTGGCCAAACTGGACGCAGCATTGTAACCAAATACGCCGAACATTACAATGCACTAAGACACAATAAATTCTCTGCTATGGTGATATAATTTATTTGTGTTATCTCTTTGACATGTCTTAATCTAGTTTTAAAGTTGCCTTATTTGTATATTTTCTCGGACACTTTCTAGTCAGATGTTACTGTTGCCACTGAATTTGTTTATGCACCAGTTGGTCGTCTTTAGTTTAATAAAACCTTATAAAAGGTGATTACATATTCCTTTACTTCAATTTATTAAACTTAAGAAGAAAGCAAGGTAATGGAAAAATTACTTCGTCCGGAACGTTTAAGCATTGACCCAGAATCCAGTAACGCTCAACAAGAATGGAAACATTGGTACAGCACGTTCAAAAACTTCATTTTGGCGTATCAAGTAAGTGACGCTGACAAATTACGCATATTGATCAACCATGTTTCACCTACCGTTTACGAATATATCAATGAAGCCAAAACTTATAATGACGCCATTATTATCTGGGTTAGTATTGTTTCCAAGCCCGTGAACGAGATATTTGCCCGACACAAATTGGCAACTAGGAAGCAGCTATCTGGCGAAACTGTATCGATATACACTGACTGACAGAGCAAATGCAACACCAAGAAGGAGTGGTTCGAAAGGGATGAAAGTTGGGGAAAAAACAGAGACGGCACGGACGAATAATTGATGTTTATTTCAAACCGATATGCAGGTTACACAATGCGCACGGCATCGACTCAGTAGGATGTAGGACCACCGCGAGCGGCGATGCACGCAGAAACACGTCGAGGTACAGAGTCAATAAGAGTGCGGATGGTGTCCTGAGGGATAGTTCTCCATTCTCTGTCAACCATTTGCCACAGTTGGTCGTCCGTACGAGGCTGGGGCAGAGTTTGCAAACGGCGTCCAATGAGATCCCACACGTGTTCGATTGGTGAGAGATCCGGAGAGTACGCTGGCCACAGAAGCATCTGTACACCTCGTAGAGCCTATTGGGAGATGCGAGCAGTGTGTGGGCGGGCATTATCCTGCTGAAACAGAGCATTGGGCAGCCCCTGAAGGTACGGGAGTGCCACCGGCCGCAGCACATGCTGCACGTAGCGGTGGGCATTGAACGTGCATTGAATACGCACTAGAGGTGACGTGGAATCATACGCAATAGCGCCCCAAACCATGATGCCGCGTTGTCTAGCGGTAGGGCGCTCCACAGTTACTGCCGGATTTGACCTTTCTCCACGCCGACGCCACACTCGTCTGCGGTGACTATCACTGACAGAACAGAAGCGTGACTCATCGGAGAACACGACGTTCCGCCATTCCCTCATCCAAGTCGCTCTAGCCCGGCACCATGCCAGGCGTGCACGTCTATGCTGTGGAGTCAATGGTAGTCTTCTGAGCGGACGCCGGGAGTGCAGGCCTCCTTCAACCAATCGACGGGAAATTGTTCTGGTCGATATTGGAATAGCCAGGGTGTCTTGCACATGCTGAAGAATGGCGGTTGACGTGGCGTGCGGGACTGCCACCGCTTGGCGGCTGATGCGCCGATCATCGCGTGCTGACGTCACTCGGGCTGCGCCTGGACCCCTCGCACGTGCCACATGTCCCTGCGCCAACCATCTTCGCCACAGGCGCTGCACCGTGGACACATCCCTATGGGTATCGGCTGCGATTTGACGAAGCGACCAACCTGCCCTTCTCAGCCCGATCACCATACCCCTCGTAAAGTCGTCTGTCTGCTGGAAATGCCTCCGTTGACGGCGACCTGGCATTCTTACCTATACACGTGTCCTGTGGCACACGACAACACGTTCTACAATGACTGTCGGCTGAGAAATCACGGTACGAAGTGGGCCATTCGCCAACGCCGTGTCCCTTTTTATCGTTCGCTACGTGCGCAGCACAGCGGCGCATTTCACATCATGAGCATACCTCAGTGACGTCAGTCTACCCTGCAATTGGCATAAAGTTCTGACCACTCCTTCTTGGTGTTGCATTTGCTCTGTCAGTCAGTGTATATCAATCTTTAGAGCTTCTGAGCAAGGATTGTAATTTTAAAGATGTGACGGCAGATGTGAACAGAGACGATTGTATTCGCGATGCTTTTATTGCCGGCCTTCTCGACTCAAGCATTCGTCAGAGGTTATTGGAGAATACTAATCTTACTCTCGAAGAGGCTTTGATGAAAGCAAAGGCTTTAGAGTCGCACTGGAACAATCTATTCAGTACAAGGACCTGCTTTAGTCAATACTGTCCAGGAGTATCGTTTCTCTAGTTCATCTCATTCAATCGGCGAAAGACGTGAATGTAGCTCGGCGGGTAATGAAATATCAGGTGTGGTTGTCGCCGCAACAACAAAGAAATGCTACTTCTGTGGACTTAATTATCACTCTTGTCCAGCAAGGGAGGCCATTTGCCCTGCCTGCTCAAAAATCGGCCACTACGCAAAGGTGTGTAAGAGTTCAAAATCTTCAAGCTCCAACAAATCTTGCCATTGTCATACCATACTTTTAGCTTCTATTTCTCCAATGGGTTGGTTATCTAAAGCTATAATACCCATCCGTTTGAATGGAATGAAGACCAACGCTCTAGTTGATACGGACAGTTCAACAAGTTTTATTTCCGAAAAGCTGGTCCAAAAGCTCAAAGTACCTATTTCTGCTAGTGGCCTCACTGTTACTATGGCTTCAACGTCGCTTAGCTCTTTAGTGAAAGGAGCCTGTTCTGTGGATATAAAAATTGAAGACCACGCTTACAAAGACGTTGAACTTAACATTTTGACAGACCATTGCTCTGACGTCATTTTAGGACATGATATACTTGGCCGTCATTCATCTGTAGAGATTAAGTTTGGGGGTCACAGAGAACCTCTGAGTATCTGCGGATTAACAGTAGCGAAGGTCGAACCTGTTCGACTTTTCCGAATTATACCTCCAGATTGCAAGCCAATCGCCATGAAGTCCAGACGCCACACAGCAACTGATACAAATTCATTGAACAAGAAGTTCAACGACTTTCGAATGAGGATGTTATAGAAGAAAGCTTTTCTCCATGGCGTGCTCAGGTTCTTGTTACCCAATCAGAAAACCACAAGCGCCGTATGGTAGTTGACTATTCACGAACAATAAATCAGTATACCGAGCCAGATGCTTATCCACTCCTACGTATCGAGGATATAGTCAACAAAGTAGCAAATTATGAAGTGTTCAGTTCAGTTGACTTGAAAAACGCCTATCACCAGATCCCCATCTGTGAGGAGGATCGCCCTTACACAGCATTCGAGGCATGCGGTAAACCTTGGCAGTACAAACGGATTCCATTTGGCCCCACAAATGGAGTACCTTGTTTCCAAAGGACAATAGATACGATCATCAAAAATGAAAGACTTAATGGGGTTACTGCTTACCTAGACGATATCATTGTGGGTGGCAAGACCAAGGAAGAACACGACTTCAATTTGAAGAAGTTCCTGAAAGCCGTGGAAAAGTATGAATTCACGATCAACGAGAAGAAGAGTGTTTATTCGGTCAAAAGAATAAAGCTACTAGGTTATATCATCTCCAATCATGAAATTCGCCCAGATCCCGACCGATTGACACCTTTACAAGAGCTCCCATTACCAACTGACACTGCTTCTCTTCGAAGAGCGATGGGCATGTTCGCTCATTTTGCCAATTTCATCCCAAGATTCTCCCATAAAATACATAACCTTTCAAGTGGTAGTTTTCCATTAAATGACAAAGCTATTGAAGCATTTAAAGCGCTGAAAGATGATGTGAAAAATGCACTAGTATCAGCTATAGATGATAAAGCTATGTTCACTGTAGAGACTGATGCTTCAGAACACACCATTGGAGCAACACTAACACAAAATGGACGCCCCATTGCGTTCTTCTCTCGCACACTAAACCGATCTGGACAACGACATTCATCCGTGGAGAAAGAAGCCTCAGGCTATTATTGAATCCGTGAAAAAATGGAGACATTACCTGCTAGGAAGACATTTTCGACTCATCACTGACCGGAAGTCAGTAGCCTTTATGTTTGATACTAGACATCTTGGTAAGGTGAAGAATGAGAAGATACTGCGCTGGAGACTTGAACCCTCGTGTTTTGATTATGAAATAGTTTACAGACCAGGACAACATAACGAAGCTGCAGATGCCTTCTCCAGAGTTTGTTTGGCTATTGAGTGTTGCGGACCTAAACTGAAAATCCTCCATGAAGCTTTATGTCATCCTGGTATAACACGGCTTAATCACTTTATTAAGTCGAAGAACTTGCCTTATTCGCTGGAAGATGTAAAGAAGGTCATATCAGCTTGTAAAATATGTGCTGAATTGAAACCTAGATTCATCAGGCATGAAGGTAATCTCGTCAAAGCTAGCCGTCCCTTTGAGCGCATCGACATGGACTTTAGGGGACCTCTACCATCCAAATCTAGAAACCGTTATCTCCTCATATTAGTTGATGAATATTCCAGATTCCCCTTCGCCTTTCCTTGCCCAGATGTCACCTCGTCCACTGTTATTTCTAAACTTAAGCAACTTTTCTCCATATTTGGATTGCCTTCATATGTTCATTCCGATCGAGGCTCAGCATTCATGTCCCAAGAACTCAAGACATTCTTCACGGCTGTTGGTATGGCGACAAGCAGAACGACTCCATACAATCCAAGAGGCAATGGCCAAGCAGAAAAATATGTTGGAGTTGTGTGGAAAACTATAGAACTAGCTTTGAAATCAAGGGGAATGCATATTCAACAGTGGGAAGAAGTTGTACATGATGCCTTCCATGCCTTCTGATCACTTCTGTGTACTACTACCAATGAAACTCCCCACGAGCGGATGTTTAGGCATCAGAGAAAATCCAGTTATGGACACTCAATCCCCTCATGGCTTATGACTCCAGGTCCAATACTCCTAAGGAAGCATGTCAGGCAATCTAAGTACGGACCATTCTTGGAAGAAGTTAATCTTCTTGAAGCAAATCCCGAGTATGCTCATATACAACACCAAGATGGAAGCGAAACTACTGTTTCGACTAGAGACCTGGCACCATTGCCTTCTTCAATAGGCATTTCTGAAGAAAGGGGCGAAGAAGATGCCGGAGGAGTAATAATTGGACAGCATTCCCATGGAAGCCCAGAACATTGCCACACCCCTGTCTAATCACACGGATCTTCAGATCCAGCTCTATGCGAGACGGAATCTCCTGAATCATCAAGGTCAGAAGAAAGGGGTCCAACCGCCTCTTCCACTCCTGACCAGCTACTGAGACGGAGCACAAGAATCCGTCGCTATCCTGCCCACCTTAAGGACTATTATCTAGGTGGGGGTGAATGATATAATTTATTTGTGTGATCTCTTTGACATGTCTTAATCTAGTTTTAAAGTTGCCTTATTTGTATATTTTCTCTGACACTTTCTAGTCAGATGTTACTGTTGCCACTGAATTTGTTTATGCACCAGTTGGTCGTCTTAAGTTTAATAAAACCCCCTGCGGGTGGGGGACGCACATGTAGAATACACCCGCGGTATCCCCTGCCTGTCGTAAGAGGCGACTAAAAGGGGCGACCAAGGGCTGACTGAATTAGAACCATGAAACTAATTTTGAATCGTACCATCACGCGGGGAACACCATAATTTGCCTGCACTTGCGAGTAGTACCACTAAATTCGGTACGAAATAGGTTTGTGATTAGTAGCAGTAAAAGCCTGGCCTGGTGGATTCCAGTACCCGTGCGTCGTACCCATGTGTGCAACACTGCGGGTCTGGGCGTAGCCTGTGAGTTCTACCACTATATGAGCAGCACCGTGGGTCTGCGTTGCCTGTGATTAGTACCCACTATGTGAGGAACACCACGGGAATACCGGCGCCCGTGTTTAGTACACCTAGGTGGGGAACCTTCTCGGTTTGCGTTGACTCTGAGTTGGGCCACGTTACTTGTACGTATTGCAATACTTGTGAGTAGTACCATATTTTGTGGAACACCGTGAGTCTTCGCTACTTCTGATTAATACCCCAACATGACACATACCATGGTTCTATTTTACTCGCGACATGTACCATTCTGTGGGGCCTTAGACGTGGATTTTGCACCCCCTTTAGACATCAAGCATCATTGTGCTTTATAAGTGCTTCCTTGGTCGGTAATAATGTTATTTTCGATCTGTATTGAGTTCGATCCACTGGTTTTTGTTTGTTTGATTTGTGTTTTGTTGAGTTCCTGTCCATCCATTCATTCTTCATGCCATATTTTATTTTTATTTTGGTCAGTGGATGCCTTTGCAGTTT
The DNA here is from genome assembly GCF_040414725.1 of Anabrus simplex. Taxonomy (NCBI): domain Eukaryota; kingdom Metazoa; phylum Arthropoda; class Insecta; order Orthoptera; family Tettigoniidae; genus Anabrus; species Anabrus simplex. The sequence continues at coordinate 807,829,789 of NC_090266.1, forward strand.
TTGTTCTTTCATTTCGTACCATTAGGGGCCGATGACCTTTGATGTTAGGCCCCTTAAAACAACAAGCATCATCATCATCAGCAAGTTTAATAAAACCTTATAAAAGGTGATTACATATTCCTCGACCAGCAGTTTAACAAAGATAAGAATTTAAATGATATCATTGATTAAAAAAAAGCCCCTTGTACGAACCGATTTTATTACTATTACAAGAATCAATTCCCCTCACCAATATATTCTTTAAAATGTTCAACCTTAAACTAATAAGCACTCTCACCTCCTCTATAACTAATGCACTCCACTCCATTCCCCCTAGCACCAGTACCTCCCATTCAAGTACAACCAATAGACCTATAGCTACACCCACTCTAGTACCGCTCCCTCCAACGGCATCCCACCGTTACAATACGTGCAGCAATACACTTTCTTTTTTTCCCCCCACCGATAGTAGCTCCCCACCAAGTACTACAAACAAGCCCATAGCCACGCCTTCACAAACAGATTCCCCTCCAATTGTAACCTACAGCTATAACATACGCAGTAAGAGCTCAACAGTCGTCAATAACTTTTAGCTCATAACATAACAAGTTACCCTCACCACCGTCAAATGGTAAGTGCATACGATTTCCACCTAAAAATTCGATTACGATTTTTTCATACCATTAACACCACGCTTTTGGTTTCCTTTTACAGATTTTACTCCTGATCCAACATTCAACACGTAAGCTACATTCTACTGTCACATTGCCTTTTCGACCAGCTTGTCAACAAACCCATATTCTCAACTACGTATAACATCATATTGATCCCTTTCTGGCCTGGGATACGAAGCCGCAGTGAAAGCAAAGTTCAAGTATTCATGACAACAAATGTGGCTACGCCCAGGGCCTGTGCAGGATTCAAACACACATCTCCGCACCCTTGATCTCAACAATTGGATCTCCTGGGGTGGTTTGTCCGGATCTGTAAATTTATATCTAGCTTACAGGCTTAAGGGTGCGGAGGAAATTCAGGACGCATTATACTACGGGAAAATGAAATTCTTCCAATTGGAACAAACTAAATTTTAATGTCCTTGGCAAAATAAAATCAAATTTTAAGATAAAATAATATACAAGTCTTTGGGGACCATGCCACCGATTACATGTAATTAGGAACTACATAAATTAACAAAATAATATTAATTTCCCGGACAAGATGATTGTTAGTCTTTATTCAGATAAATTCATCCCGAATATATCCATTAAATTACTGTAATTACGAATGCGTCAGCGAAACCTACATGACATTTGCCTCGACACAGGAAACCAAATTACAAATAAACAACAAAAACAATTGAAACTAGTTGAGTGGTTAATCCCCCTCCCTTACAATTAATACACAAAGCAAAAAAAATGAAATGAAATTATAGACATAATAGAGTGGTCTCCTCCTCGCGACAGAGAAATACGAACCCAACATCATTCCATGAGTAAAGCCAGAATTTACTCGAAACAAACAATGTAGTCACTTGTATAAGCAATTATGAAACACAACTAAAAGAAAAAATACACATTCAATCACTGCCTGTATGAATATATCTGTCCAAGTCAAAGGAACCCGAATGATTCCACGTTGGATGTGCCGGGATTCGAATCATGGGTCTTCTGGTATCGTAGCGGGTCGCTGAAAGAAATACCCTATCTACTTTATTTGCAAAGGGATCCTATCGGCTAAATTCATTCATTAATTACCTGGCTCTACGACCGAACAATTTATTTGTATATGACACAAGCATAATGCATTTTACAACTCCTTATGACACAGAATACCATTCTGTTCCCGGGTCTGTCTTTACTGTACTACAGTCTCCCTCAGCCACATATTTCAGAGTGACAGCAAAAACAAATGGGTAGCCACACCCACCGGTCTACCCCGCAAACAACTTCCTTCTTTAACAACCTTGTGTGAGGCTGAGCTTACACACTATTCTAAAATTCTTATTCTCTTGAAAACAAATCACCTGCTTTTAATTTCTCATATATAAAGCATATCAGTAGCCTTTGGTAAAACAGCAAATCACCACTTTAAATAATTAGATAATTAACAGGGATCTTGTCACTATTTAATTCACACTGACACAGACTCAAGCAATATAGACCCGGGTTCGTGACCTGAGCACGTCGAAGAATAATAAAGAAGCGGTGCTATTAAACCCGATAATTAGTCACCTAAGAAACATACTTCTTTACAATGCAGGGGAATAGAAGAATTAACATAAAATGCTTACTTACGGAAACCCCAATCTAAAATGGAGGTCGTCGATTCGAATCCCAGCGTTGTTCGTCGTACATCATACAGCATTTCTATACCCCCCCCCCCAAAAAAGAAAACCTTATACTATAAATCTACTACTGATTTGATATTTAAAGGGAAATATATTGAGTGCATACCTACTTCTAGAGAAAATACATGCATTATTTATACTATATTTACACGTAGTAACTGTAGGCCTACGATATATATTCCACCATCTTTAACCTAATGCACTCATAAGGTAAATTTTAAAAGCTTCTGTCCAAAAATAATAAAAACTGTACAACTAACGTGCTCCCAAAATGAATTACGCGATTACTGTAACCCGATGGTGAAAGTGGATTAATTACACCGATTCCACCATGATTTCTAGCAAATCCATAACATTAACTCACTCAACAAGCTTCCTATGCTATGCCCTGAAATATAATTTTCTTTTTAAAATATATCCTACTCTACTATTTACTTATTTACAAGAACGCATTCATAATTACTAAAAATGGAATGCACTTAGCTGATTACATGATGCCTTCCGTTCAAGCCTCGGGCGGGTCCATGCTGGGAGACTTTAGCCCTCCATATCAGCAACGATCATCACTGGTATCCCAAGGGTCCAGAGCTGGGTAGCTGTTTCTTGCAACATGGTTGAATTTCTCGTTCTGCACTGAAGACACTGTTACACCAACACAAAATATTATCCACTCAGGAACTTAATGTTACAATCACCCTTTATAGTGAGCTCAGGGCTACCGTCACGCACAGAAGTTATGCCCTGTTATCTATAAAATTATCAACATCCTATTAAACAGTTATAAAACTTATTCCGTATTTTATCGCTCTCAAACACATACATTTCTGAACTGTTTTCCGCATACGAGCTTATATCTGAACAATTTCTTTGTATAAAGGAGCGGATTCCGGTAACAAGTGACGTGAAGTATGCTCCAAGACTAGCTCCAGACTGACTTGTGGTGCTCCTGCTGCTGGTCTATATGTAAAACTGGCACAAAAAATGGCTGACCCTAGACTCCTCCCAGAGAGGATATCAATATATTCCATTGATATCGTGAATAATAGTAAGGCAGTGCGATCGAGAGGTAGCTAAACCTAGTCCACGAATCTCGATTGTATGCGGAAGCTGATCCATTCGTAAACTATCTCGCAATATCCATTGCATCATCCCTGCCTCTCAAGCAATTGCGGGACTCCCCGCGACAGGCCATGTATTCAGTGTATCGCGTGGGACGCTTTCTTTATGTGATAGAGTCACTACTGCGTAATTTAAATTCCACGGGATATTTAGCATACCCCTTCCGGACAATCTCTCCACATAATTCCAAAGATGCATGTGGTGTCATTTGTTCTCCTAATCATACTATAATTTGAGATGATAATTTAATCTCTCCTCACCATTTCGTCCTGTTAGGCTGGCTATTCACATAAAATTTATCTGCGAAATATTGGCTATCCGCGATTTTCACCCCCATTGTAGTATCACGTGGTACGGGATCGAGGCCTACCCTCTTCTATTCTCGTCACACAGATATCTCCATCGCATTCGTTCCTTGGATGGAACTTCCCCTGGCTCTCAATCCTCACGCGTTTTCCCCTCTCGGATCCGCGCGCGCCAAATACAGGCGCTTAATAAAATTTTGAATGTATGTGCCTGGATCACTAATTCATGGCTCTGATACGGCACAATATCAAATGAGATGGTACATAGAGGTCCAATATAAACATCGTATATTAACCTTCAACGACAACCTCGTACTTCTGCATCAAAGTGAACCACAACATCAGCATATGCTATTAACTTTTGACTTTTATCTTATGTAAACAAATTATCACAGGTCGCCTGACCATCTCTCAGCTTTATTTTATTCAACATTATGCTTTAAAAATACGATTCCGATCGTCATTCTCATTATTATCTAGTTCCAACTGCTAGTCGATCAACATCATTTTACAGCAATTTTAGTACTAGTCTGCAACAAACTATTGTTTTATTCATTTTACTCATATTAATAGTCTTTCAATATTACTATTGTATACAGTATACTTTCCCAATTATAAACTTCTCACTCATAGCATTGTCTTTAAAACCAGTATTGTACTAGTCTTTTACTATATGTTAGTTTTCCTTCAAGTCTCTTCAAAGCTTTTTATAAATCAGTTTTATCTTATTTATATGTAAATCAGGTGCCTGATTTTATTTCAAGGTCAAACCCCTGGCTGATGATGTCTGTATGTACCGTAAGGCAAAACATGTATCATTTTAATGAACATGTCAATGTAATTTAACGAAGACAAGATTTATTGTATTGGTTAGGTGGACAAATTAATAAATTAACTTATTGTTATTATTTCAATAAAATATCATCAATACGGGTCAAAAATGATATTTATCACTTGTAATTTAGTAAAGCTTTCGACAGTGTTAACAGAGATATACTTATATCCAAATTAAATAGTTTAAATTTCTCTGCAAGTGCACTCCATTGCATCAGTTCCTATCTCACCGGCCGCCGGCAGTGTGTACTTAATAATAATAATGAATATTCAAATTGGCGTATGGTTAACGTAGGAATACAACAAGGATCTGTACTGGGCCCCCATATTTTCTCTTTGTACATAAATGGTATAGCTTCCGGATCGAAACACTGTAGATTCCATAGTTGGTAATCTGCTAGTGAACTATGAATTCTAAAGCTTTTGACAATATGCATAAGATGCTAATCGGCCGATAGTCACTGACATCCTTTGCCAGTCTTATTTTTGGAAGCGGGCGAACTATGGCCATTTTCCGTATTTCCGGAGAAGTCCCCTGTTGCAGTGAATAATTAAAGACATTCACCAATGGATAAATGATGTGATGGAGAATTTTCATGAGCATTTCATGGCCCATATTATTTACGCCTTTAGCCTTGGTCTTGATGGGTTTTATTGAGTCAATCACTTCTTGCGGTGTGACGTGACTGAAGTAAAATTTATCTCTGTGTGGAGATGGCGTATTATCGTATTAATTGTTTTCTCTTTCACAAAACGGATTTCTTCCTCATTTGAACATAACTATGTAGCAACTATTTTGTTTCACAAATCTCTTCATACAGTTAATCTGTGATAACACAATTATGCAAAGAAAAGGAATTTACAGCAAGTTCCAAATCACTTTAGTGGATTTTTTGTCCGAGCTAAATGCACATTCACGTCTTTATTAGGCCTAGGCATCGGTAGCCACTGAAGTCGGCCCAGTGTGTACAGGAAAGAGATTCATCACGAAAATATTTCTCTTGTCTATAAAACTTAATTCTACTAAGCGTCAGGTAAAGTAGACGCGTTATTAGTCTGCCACTGAGTAGCCGTGGCCTTCTTAAGAATTCGAAGGCTTGCATGTTTTGATGCCAACCTGCGGTTTTGAGAAACAATTTTGTAGAGACTAATAGAATGTCATTTTCTCTTCAGTATTTCCCAAGATCCAGTGACGTTACACAGAGGCACTGTACAACCGGTTGCCGCAGCTAGTGATGTATATTACCAGGTGTATGCACAAGTCTTTTCCGGTGTCACTAAGAGATGGTGCCAGCGAACAGTACGCAGCGTATGAATTTTACATATACGTCAGTTTATTTGTCTGACATTAATCTACCAACACACACAAGTTGAGTCTGGCAAACACTAGTGTCTGTGTTGTATCGTTTAGTGATCATGTCTACGTTTGTGCCTGAAAAAGATAATTTGTGGCATGCATTGTTTTTCTTATTTAATCAAAGGAGAAAGTATGTGAAAGTCATTGTTAGTTGGTAGAAACATATGGTGAACACGCTCCATTGATTAGAACATGTGATACATGGTTTTGACAATTTAAACGTGGTGATTTCAATGTGAAAGGCAGTGTTTTGTGTCTGGTGGGACCAGAGTGGTATTGTGTATTATGAACTCTTGAAGCCCGGCGAAAACGTTAATGCACAACGCTATCGCCAACAAATGATTAATTTAAATCATGCATTGATCGAAGGACGACCGGAATGGTCGAGAAGACATGGCAAAATGATTTTGTTACACGACATGCACCGTCTCAAACAGCAAAACCTGTGAAAGACACCTTGAAAGCGCTTGGATGGGACATCCTTCTGCACTCCCCGTACTTCCGCGACCTGGCGCCATCTGACTATCACCTCTTCACTTCAATGGGGCACGCACTCACAGAGCAGCACTTAAGCAATTTCGAGGAAGTTGGAAAATGGCCCAACGAATGGTTTGCTGCAAAAGACAAGTAGTTTTTCTGGCATGGTAGTCATAACTTATCTGAAACATGGGCGAAGTGTGTAGAAGCCGATGGCCAATATTTTGAATAAACGAAAAATGAATTTCCCTTGAAAATGACATGTTTTGTTTACCACAAAACCGGCGAAAACTTATGCATACTCCTAGTAAAGAGGACGACGTTGATTGTCAATTAATTTTGTGTGCGCGTGCACGCAGGGGGGGGGGGGTGAAAAGAAGCAATGTGGTTACCGTGGTAGCTGCCAATGGTGTTCATTACTGTTAGGTTGCGAATGCAAGACGGCTCTTGATATTTCGCATGAGATTGTGAGAAAAAATGTAGTCTTAGATTCAGAGAAATACGGTATATATAATAAAACATAAAGGTCCAATAATATTGCCTTGAGAAATTCCCCTCTTAATGATTAAAGGATCAGATAGAGCTTCTCCTACTTTTACAAGGGCAGATCAAATATAAACGGGAATTATTTTTAAAATTTTATTGCACCAACCAAAAAATGCACATATAGAGATCACTTTTCTACATAGTGTCCTGCCTTCAATACACATTTTCTCCATCAGGTGGGTAAGTTTTTGATGCCATCCTGATAGAAAGAAGAGGGACGTGCGCGGAGCCAGTTGCACACGAACTCTTCTACACTTACATCATCATCAAACCGCTGTCCTCCTAGGTCTTGTTTTAATGGTCCAAACAATTGGCAGTCGCAGGGCGATAAATCTGGAGTGTACGGGGGGGGGGGTGTTCAAGAGGTGTCCAGTGATTTTCCTCCAGTTTTCTCCGCGTTAAAGTGGCAGTATGCGGCCATGCATTGTCATGGAGAAGAATGATGTTTCGAATCTGTTGCCGCATCGCTTGTTGCGATACGCAGCTTTTGCTTCATCCAAAAGGCGACAGTAATAGGCTGCATTAATTATCTTTTGTTCTTGAAGAAAATCCACCAGCAAAACGCCTGCAGAGTCCCAGAAAACAGTTGTAAGCCCCTTTCCAGCAGATGGACGTATTTTGGACTTGATCGGACCTGCTTCGTCTCTTCGCCGCCACTCCATGCTTGCTTGCTTTGACTCTGGGGTTTAATGGTGCACCCAAGTTTCATCACAAGTCACAATACGACACAAGAAATCCTCTCCTTCCTCCTCGTAGCATCGCAGGAGCCTCTGACAAACTTCCTGGGCATAAAGTTTTTTGTTCCTGGTTGAGGAGACGAGGATCCCACCTGGCAGACAATTTTCTGTAATGGAGTTCATCTCGGATGATGGTTTGAACATTTCCTTAACTTATTCCTACCGGTACGGCTAAAATAATTTGCAAAATTTTATTTGCTGATCTTCACCAGTAATGTCACGAATGGCAAAAATGTTGTCTGCAGCGATGCTTATTCGCGGTCTCCTTTCATGAGGTTCATTTCCCACAGCTTCTCTTCCTGCCACAAATTTTTTAGCCCACTCATACACTCAAGTCTGCAAAAGTGTTTCTTCCCCAAACTGTGCGTGGAGCCGTCTCAAAATTTTGGAAGGTTTGGTGCTCCCTTTTGCGAGAAATTTGTTAATGATGCGTTGCGCAACAGACGTTTGCACCTCGTGCTCACTAATGGCGTACTGAAGCAGCCCAGCTCTCCACCGTCATTCGCGCCCGCAAACCCATTCTCCAGACACCCTCACCAACATCCTGGCAGAGCCCCGCCTCAGAATTATTACTAACAGCAGCGGTACATTCAAATTCCCGTTCATATTTGATACTTCTTCGTAATTCTCCTTGTTCCATTTTCTAGAAATATAGCCACCCATTCAGCCACTCTTTTATCTATTCAGATTGCACTCATTTTAACCAGTAGTCTCCCATGATCTACCCTATGAAATGGCTTTGATAGGTCAATCGCGATACAAGCCATTTGACCTCCTGAATCTAAAACATCTATATCTTGTTGGAATCCTACAAGTTGAGTTTCAGTGAAATGACATACCATTTCTATTCTGTCTCTACGATAAACATTCCAATTCCTGAGGACATTTTCGCATCCATATCACTTCTCAGCCATGGTTCAACTCCTCTTAGAATATCTGCTAAATACACTTAAAAACATGCAACATCCTGTGTTCATTGGCATCAGGGTATAATATATGCATACTGAGGGGTGGTTGTGTTGGTGATTCATTTGTCACGGACATCGGCGATCAGATGGCGCTCAGAAGGCCTGTACGTGTGCAGTCTGTTTTGACTCTGCGGGCGGTAACTATGCTGAGGTTAGGGGTGAACAGTGTTCGCAGCATTCATTCTAGGGTACAACCATGCCCCACCGATGAGTACGACCTCTTGTTGAACAACTGCAGCCATTTGAACAGGGGTGGACCTGCGGGAAGCTTAATGGATGTATCGACAGACTACTGCACATGTTGGGCACAATGTATTGGTGGTGTGTTGCTGCTTTCAGCAGTGGTCTATGGAACATTCCCAGAGCCGTAGACCAGGCTTCGGACATCAGCGTAGTACAGATGCACTTCAAGATCGACGCCTTATGCGAGCAGTGGTGGTTGACCGAACATCATCCAGGAACGAAATCCGGTCGCATGTTGCTCCTGCTGTGCCACCAAGGACCAGTGGGAACCATCTGCTTGCAGCAAGATTACAGACACCTGTGTCTCTGGTCAGCCTACCACTGACACCACGACACCGCCAAACATGGCTACTCTGGTTTCATGAAAGAGTCGACTGGAGTAGGGAATGGCACGCTGTTGTCTTCATTGACAAGAGTAGGTTCTGTCTGTATGCAAGTGATGGACGTTTACAGTGTAGACCTGGTGAGTGGCCTATTCAAGAGTGCATTCACCCACGACACCCAGGTCCCACCCCAGGCTTCATGGTGTGGGGAGCCATCAGTTACAACTCGTGGTCACATTTGGTGTTTCTGCAGGGTAACGTAACCAGTGCCCGCTACTGCCATTTCCTTGACAGGAAGGTGAGGTGCTTTTTCAGCAGGACAATGCGCATCTACATACAGCTGGTGTGATGCAACATGCTCTGTATGGTGTGTAACAACTGCCCTGGCCAGCAAGATCACTGGATCTCTCTCCAGTTGAACACGTATGGGACGTAGTGAAATGGGAATTTATGCGTTTTCCAGAGCATGCAAGAACCATTACAAAATTGCATCAAAAGATGCTAGATGCTTGGAAAAGTGTATTGCAGGATTGCATTCGGCACCTTTACGATCCTTTGCTTGCACAAACACGCCTGCGTTGCTGCCAGAGGAGGGACACTCTGTATTGATGTGACTGTTTAGGCACCCTCTACTATGACGTGTGCTTCATTTAGTCTGAATTTGTAATTATATACTCCTGCAATGACATATCACATCGCTTGAGAATAAAATGACTTCGTCCTTGAGGATGTTGCAGGGTTGTATTTTTTTCCCAGCAGTGTATATATCTATTTAATTACTTAATTCTACTATAATCTATTAGTTTCATGGTCCGTATTGATAGTTCAAGTACAAGTATGAAGGATGAGTTTTCCACCTAATCAATACTTTATTTTGCATAGTGTCAGTGATTTACATAAAAACAGTACCGGTTTCGACCCGTAAATAGGTCATCTTCAGCTGTTAGAGAACTTACTTAATAGCGAATGTACAGAATAAACAGTACTAAAATTAAAACTAAACAAGAATGCCATTAAATAAACATGATACCACTATTCTAAAATTACTTAATATTTGCATATATACATAAGGTACAGTTTTGGGGTTAAGGGTGTTATTTTCAAATATTACATATATTGAGGCTGGAATCGGATACAGTTCTTGGAGTTGATCAGGAATCACTGGTATTCAGATGTCAGGTTATCTGTGTTAAAGCCACTATTATGTCCAACAGTTTATGAGATCTTTGAAGTGCGTTGTTGTGCCGAAAATATTCGGGGGTGTCGTGTTCCTTAGAATAAGAGGTTCAGGGACCAGTTCACGGACACATAGCTTATAGCCAGTCTATATCACTGCTGAAAAATACGTTAGAGAGTGCCACTATTCTAAAAATACTTAAAATATATACATATGGTACAGTTATGGGGTTGAAGGGTTTCACGCTGGCCCCATGATTACCACGTATTACAAAAGTTCCGTTTGCTGAGGTTGAAATTGGATACAATTCTTAGGGTTTATGGAGAATCATTGACATACTGGTGTCAGGCTCAGATATCCAATGTTAAATGTCAGTACCATGTCCAACGGTTATTCAAGGTGCATTGTTGGGTCGCAAATATACGGGGACGTCGTATTCATTAGAATGAGAGGTTTACTAACCTGTTTACAGGTACATAGCTCTTATTCAGTCTATATCAATGATAAAAAACAAGCTAGTTTATACTAGATTTCCTTATTGAGGTTTACGTTGCTGTGCGTGACATATTGAAATCAGTGAAAGCTAGTTGTGGGTGCTCCTCTCTTCATACTTGCGTTCCCTCATATAATTTTAGGAAATCTGAGAAAGAAGAAAAGGAAGGTAGGTATTAGAATAACTGATAGAGAGTGCCTGTTAAATAGGTTGTATATACGGTGTGTGTGTGTGTGTGTGTGTGTTACTTACGTGTGAGCTGGATATGTCATTGAGCATGGTTAGGAGCGTGCTGCACATTGTTGCGTGTACGTCGTGTGGCTATCGTAGCGTTGAGAAAGAGAGGTGGTGGGGAGGGGGGGGCATGTGGAGGGGGTGGTGTAGAGTGAGGCGTGTATTATGGGGCGTGTTTTACCACATACCTTTTGGGACAACTTCCAACTCATAACCCAGGACAAAATAACTAACATAGCAGTGCAACAAAGAGAATGAACACGCTTTTCACCCACCCATCATGAATTTAACAGACACGCACTTTGATGAAACAGAAACTAATATATTGAGCAAAGGATCTAACCACAATTGGGCAAACACATCAACCTTCCATAACCTCACAACCATCATCGCTGAAACTGAAAATGCCCTAAATAAGGTTCCCCCATGATTTACGCGATGAGATCAGACACAAGGTTAAGAAGAAATTACCACGATACATAAACAAGATTAACAGCATCAACAACAACAACAACAACAACAACCCTAAAAGCAAAACCGATAACGCTCAGCTCAAGAAACTCAAAGACAAAATTAAGCAGAACAATCTATTAATAACAAAGGCAGACAAAGGTAATACGATAGTCATCATCGACAGAAACGAATACATCTCTAAAACTAAACAATGTTTCCTAGACGAAACCTTTCAAACCAAAAGAAAAGATCCAACTGCCAGTATTCAAAGAAATCTAAAAACATTACTGAAAAACACCCACTTTCTCCTTAACGAGCAGGAAACTACGAAGCTAACTATAATGAATCCACAACTGCCGACGGCGACAGCCTACCCTAAGATCCACAAAGATAATGTACCCATGAGGCCGATCATAAATTATAGATCAAGCCCGACATATAAATTATCATGCTTCATACAAACATTTCTCAAAAAACACTACACATCCTTAGCCAAGAAATCAGTAAGAAACTCAATAGAATTCTGTAACATCACCAAAGAGCTGAAAATCAAACAACACCACATCCTAGCATCATATGACATCATTAACGTGTACCCTAACATACCCACACAGAAGACGATAAGACTAATAGAATCAATTTTTTAAAAAAAACACAGTAGTCTAAGCATCCTCGAAATAGAATAATTCATTAACTTACTAGAATTTGCCCTAAACAATAATTACTTTAGATTCCACGACACTATCTACAAACAGCAAGGCCTTCCCATGGGTTCACCAGCCTCAGGAATACTAGCTGAGATCTACATAGACCACTTAGAACACTCAGAAATGAGCAAAATTAACAATATATCATTCTGGTGCAGATTTGTAGACGACATCTTCGTCGTTATAGACCGCAGGTCCACAAACGAGAACAACATACTTGAACAGCTAAACAAAATAGATCCACATATAAAATTTACTATGGAAACTGAGAAAGTTCACACTTTGAACTATCTTGACTTATCTGTCACTAACAAAGACTTTAATATTACTTATCTAGACTCACAGAGCGCGCTAATGCTATGCGGAATATTGAACACTTTCGCGCATCGCCATGTTGCGGGCGCTTCTGCTTCGAATGGATGACTAGCACGTTGTAATGTTTACAGACCCTTGCATGTTTTCGATTTCAGTTGAGTCATGCCTGTTAGTGGATCTGTTTTAGTATTATAATTGACGGAGTGTTAATATATTGTCAAATATTTAAAGGAATGTGGGAGCTGATATATTACAGTAGTTTCGGCAATATTAGGCCTAAAGTTAGGCCTTACCTGTAGAATGGAAAGATATTCACGAGGGTGAATTCGTGTGCAGCCTTCATTTGTACAGGGTGCTGTCGGAAGGGATCTGGTATTTCTTTTCACATGTGAATAGAAATAGAACTGTTATAAAATAACTTTAATTTACCATAATCGAGAACTAAACAGGTTATAGGGTGATTGATTCAGATAATACGAGTACATGGACATGACATTTAGAATACTTAGGCTTCTTCTTCTTTTTTGTTTTCCTTTTTCCAATTCATCGGAGATAATTGTTTAGAACTAAACAGCTGTTCTGAAAAAGGCTACATATTTTTCACATAAACTGTGTTGCGGTATTACAAATTTGATAAACCTGGGCCTAGAATCCGTAAGATATGATTGATACAACTTGATAAAACCTTTTAATATTAGGGTAAGGTATTGCTTCAAATTATCAGTTATCTGAAAAATGATTTATTAGTATCGTATGTCTTCATTTCTCCAATTTTTCCCATTTGCTTTATAATAAAAGAATGCAATTGTTAATGCGCTATTCCAGTAAGATCTGACAATATAAAGTCTAAATAAAGCTCATTAGTCTTGTCTATCCTAGTCTGCAGTAGAAAACGCTAATCAAAATAACTGTACACTATGATATTAATCTTTTTGTTTGCAAGTGCTTTACTTTGTTTCACCTATTTTCATTCTGGTGTAAATCACGGTGCTCATATTAGAGAAAAATTAGAACGCACTTTCAATTTTTATGTGCTCAGATAATGTTAATTCAGAATGAGTTTGTAAAAGCAGTAATATTCAAGAAGTTAATATTATGAGGAGAGTTTTACATCTTAAATGATACCATTCTTACTTAAGCCTAACTGGGCAAGTTGGCCGTATGGTTAGGACCGCGCAGCTGTGAGCTTGCATCCGGGATATAGTGGGTTCGAACCCCACTGTCGGCAGCCCTGAAGATGGTTTTCCGTGGTTTCCAATTTTCACACCAGGCAAATGCTGGGGCTGACTTTAATTAAGGCCACGGGCTCTTCCTTCTCATTCCTAAGCCTTTTCTATCCCATCGTCGCGATAATACCTATCTATATCGGTGCGACGTAAAGCAAATTGGTAAAAATAAAACTTAACCCTAAACCACGCAGAGAAACTCAAACTAACCCTAGACATTCATTTCATTTTAAGAAATACACAACAGAAGACTAGCAGTAATGTAACAAATGTCACGCAGCATTTACCTAAATCCAAATCACACAATAATGATACAGTAACTTAACTTCTGGTCATCCAGTTACGTTATTTCATATCCAAACAAAACAAAATCCCATGGCACAAAAGGCCCGAAAGGCCATGGCCTACCAAAGGACCGCTGCCAGCCTAAAGGCCTACAGATTACGAGGTGTCATGTGGTCAGCACGGCGAATCCTTTCGGCCGTTATCTCACCGTCAAATATCTCCGTAATTGTAATCACGTAGGCTGAACGGACCTTGAACCAGCACTCAGATCCAGGTACAAATCTCTGACCTGGCCGGGGATTGAACCCGGGGCCTCCGGGTAAGAAGTAGACACGCTACCCCTACACCGCAGAGCCGGCATTTCATATTCAGAAAATGATAAAACATGTATCTGCTAGTTTTAGAATGATTTCTGCAGTCATGTACTTTTAAACAATGTATTCAGAGAATTGAGTAAAATTTGCTGTAGGCCTAATGACTTATCAGAGAGGAATCGTAAGCTATGTTACCTTTCATAGAAAGATTTTATTTCACAGGTTTCCATTTTTGTTGATATTGAAGATTATTATTATCGGTACAGGAGTTTATAAATATTTGTGTTCTGCAGTCTGCTGAGAGACAGGCAATTTTTATCTCACGATATGTAATCATACTTAAGTTGTAGACTGCTCTTGGAACATGTCTTCTTATTTTCAATAAAGCTAAATTGTAGAGTCTAGGTTTCTCAAGAGACAGATTATCACGTGATCCTCGTCCTTTGAGTCTGGCCTTCTTGCGATACGTACAATGTTCGAACAAATTTGTTACAAACATGACCCTTATACAGTATTAAAGTCAGCGTCGTGATAATTTTCGTAGTAGTGTATTTTTCAGTCTTATTATTGTCTTATTTTTTTAGGTGCGCCACCTATGGGCTATCCAAAGGATTTGTGTAGATTGTTCCGTTTTTATAGAGAAATATATTTTAATATTACCACAGTCTTCATACTATGTATATTTATTGCGTGTGTACACGGTAGTCGGTGTAAGCTGTCATTAATTTTGTAGGGTGGGTGTTTTCATGAGTGCGAAATTTAAGTTAAAGCACGTATTCCATACGATCTCCGCGTCAAGCTGAGGAGCGCCCGCAACATGGCGGTACGCGCATGGACATGTCTTCCCCAGTCACACGCTACTGCGCAGCCAGCGGTGTGGGGCCTTGGTCACTAAAACTGAAGACCACTTAACATACAAAATCTACAGGTAACCTACACAAACTTCCAACACAATAAAAATTGATTCCACTCACCCAAACGCACAAAAAAAAGCGGCATACTACAGCATGATTTACAGAGCTTTCAACATACCTCTCTCTCAATAAGAATTGAAAAAAAGAACTGAACATAATTCACCAAATAGCTGAGCATAATGGATTCAACAGAAACATGATAAACAAAGTCATTCACAAAATAAAACATCAGCCGAAATCTAAATTAAGCAAAAACAGTGAAACTAAGAAAGACTATGCACTTTTTACATTTAACAACACCCACATCCACCCCATAACCAACATTTTCAAAAAACACAATCTAAGAATAGCTTACAGAACCTCACGTAACAATGCTTCTATCTTACACAACACTAAATCGGTCAATGAAAAAAACAAATACAGCCACTCAGGAGTATACCGCACAAAATGCAACGACTGCGAAGCTAGCTACATTGGGCGCGCAGGCAGATGTTTTTCTATCCGATACAATGAACACATCAACGCTAGCAAATATAATCACTTTTCATCCATAGGGCAACATGTTGAGGAACACACGCATAAATTCACCAACATCGAGAATGACATGGAAATTTTAAATATAAACCCCTCAGGCCCATTGATCAATATAATGGAAGATTTATACATAAACATGGACCAATACGCTAATCCGAACTACAACTTAAATGAAGTCGCAGATAAAACAAACATCCTTTTCAACACAGCCATACCCTTTCTAAAAGACAGATATTTAAAAGGAATCAGCAAACATGGGCCCATACACGCCTCACTCTACACACCCCCTCCACATGCCGCCCCCCTCCCCGCGACCTCTCTTTCTCAAGGCTACGATAGCCACACGACGTACACGCAACAATGTGCAGCACGCTCCTAACCATGCTCAAGGACATATCCAGCTCACACGTAAGTAACACACACACACACACATACTGTATATACAACCTATTTAACAGGCACACTCTATCAGTTATTCTAATACCTACCTTTTCTTCTTTCTCAGATTTTCTAAAATTATATGAGGGAACGCAAGTATGAAGAGAGGAGCACCCACAACTAGCTTTCACTGATTTCAATATGTCACGCACAGCAACGTAAACCTCAATAAGGAAATCTAATATAAACTAGCTTGTTTTTTATCATTGATATAGACTGAATAAGAGCTATGTACCTGTAAACAGGTTAGTAAACCTCTCATTCTAATGAATACGACGTCCCCGCATATTTGCGGCCCAACAATGCACCTTGAATAACCGTTGGACATGGTACTGACATTTAACATTTGATATCTGAGCCTGACACCAGTATGTCAATGATTCTCCATAAACCCTAAGAATTGTATCCAATTTCAACCTCAGCAAACGGAACTTTTGTAATACGTGGTAATCATGGGGCCAGTGTGAAACCCTTCAACCCCATAACTGTACCATATGTATATATTTTAAGTATTTTTAGAATAGTGGCACTCACTAACGTATTTTTCAGCAGTGATATAGACTGGGTATAAGCTATGTGTCCGTGAACTGGTCCCTGAACCTCTTATTCTAAGGAACACGACACCCCCGAATATTTTCGGCACAACAACGCACTTCAAAGATCTCATAAACCGTTGGACATAATAGTGGCTTTAACACAGATAACCTTACATCTGAATACCAGTGATTCCTGTTCAACTCCAAGAACTGTATCCGATTCCAGGCTCAATATATGTAATATATGAAAATAACACCCTTAACCCCCAAACTGTATCATATGTATATATGTAAATAGTAAGTAATTTTAGAATAGTGGTATCATGTTTATTTAATGGCATTCTTGTTTAGTTTTAATTTTAGTACTGTTTATTCTGTACATTCGCTATCAAGTAAGTTCTCTAACAGCTGAAGATGACCTATTTACGGGTCGAAACCGGTACTGTTTTTATGTAAATCATTGACACTATGTAAAATAAAGTATTGATTAGGTGGAGAACTCATCCTTCATACTTACTTAATTCTATTCTTTTCTTTACAATACTTCCACAGTGTAACAGTAACATTTTTGTCATTCTTACATGACTTCCAGATCCATGAACTCTTTATCACCACTCCCTAGATCATTCAGTTTCCCTGAATGTACCTCCCTATAACCCTTCTAAACAAATCTCCTAACTTATGCATACCACTGTGGTTGAGTGAAGACCATCTGAGTGCAGGTCCCTATCTCCTTCCACCCATTAGGGTCTACAAATCTTACTCTCAGTTTTCCACATACCGACTCCATAGTCTGATTTAAATCCACAATTTCCTTCCTGTCAGTACCTCTCCTATGCAGTATTCCACTGATAACAATCTCTGCTTCCTTAAATTTCTCCCATGCCACATTAAACAGATCCCACACATCCCGAACTATGTTGGTAGCCATACCTGCTTGCCATATGTTGTTGATACCAATGTGAAAATCTACCATTTTCTCCTTAGCCTACTTTCCTTCTACTTTCCCCAACATCTGCCTTATCTTAATTCCTCAGTAACACACTAGCCTGGTTCCCTTCCCTCCTTACACTTTCCCACGTGCCAAATAATGGAGTCCCCCATGACGGGAGCCTCAAGCCCACCCAACACATTTGATCCCCTCCTGGTCTCCCATGTCATTCCTGATGGTTCCTACTTTCTTTTCTCCCTCCCATGAACCTGTTCCACCTTGCTTTTCATATCCTCCATTCTACATTTCCCTTTCATACCTTTTCCTTTCCTCCTACTTTCCCCCCTACAACAGTTCACTGTTCCTCATTTTCCCTCTGTTGTTCTACCTGCAGTGACTGGTACCAATTTCTCACCGATACCTGTAGTGCCTTTGTCCTCAATTTTCCTCCCCTTAAGACATTAGCTCATCTATCTTCTAGAGCTTCCCCCTTTTGTTGCCATCCCTCTTGTACATCTACTGTCTACTGTACATTGTTTGATGGAGACCTACCTTCTTTCCTGTCTTCCATGCAGATCCTAATTATCTCCGTCAAACTCTCAAACTCCTCCCTCGTACTCCTCATTGCCTGCTCACATCCACAGTCCCTACACCTGCATTCCTTAGCCATTCTTTACTTTATGGAAGAATGAAAAATCAGCAAAAATAAAATTATTCTGTGAATCAATAAAAGTACAAAGGAAGGAAATAATGTCTAGGATATTACATAGGGATCACACGGCAGTAAAGTAAGCAATATGCTAACTAACAAAATAACTACACTACAATACTACTTAAGTGTATTATATTCTTTGTTTTTCCTAGTACGCCCTAACAGAAATGAAAACGGCTGTTAATTACTGAATATCTAAAGGAATACACAACTAGACATTGGATTTGTATGAAAATGCATATATTATTTACTGATCTGTAGGCCTCCAAAACCAACAAGGAAGTGCATTTGAAGGTGAAATTTGGACAAATTATTATGTTTAAGGGGACCCTATAGTGAAATTTCTAACTTCTATATTTTTCAATGAATTTTTTCCATATTTTTTTCTAAGATGTAACTCCTCAGATATAGTAATGCAACCAACTTTCAATATTGTATCTATACAACTTTTTGAGTAGGAAATTTTTACTTTCCTTTTACCTGCATCGTTAAAAAAGTCCCTTGTATCACAATATTTTTCCATTTGGCACCAAATTTTGCAAATATGCTGCATAGTTATGCCAACAAACATCAGTATCACAGTTTGTTGTTTGAGAAATATATTGGCCTGTAGAATTTTTTAAAATGTAAGGTTTAATTTTTCTAAAAAAATATGTGTACACAAAATTTGGTAGGTCACAAAAAATGGAATCACCTTAAATAGCAAAATGCACACTGACATTTATGTACAAACTATCTAGCTACTACTGTGTAAAATTTCACCTACATCAGACAAAAGTTGCATGATAAGGGTTTATTTTTGTGAAAGAAATCATGAAGATTTTGCTAAGACATAAAATGCAAAATAAAAATCTATGCAACTTCACTCACTTTAGAAATGTCCAGCACAATAAGTATGCCCTTCAGACTTCTTTCTTCTCTCCTCCAGTGGTATTTTCATCACCTTATTCTTTTTCCGTAGCTCTTTGCTCTCACCTGAGCTCCTTTTCCTGCTTTGCTGTAAGCGCCTTTGGTCTCGCTGGTGACTGATGTCCACAGCAGAAGTTGGTACTGGCTTCCCTCTGATGGACTGAAGGACTTCAAGTGTTCTAACACACCCCATATTAAACTCACAGCACTCACAATACCAATCTGAAGTTTATTCGTAATAACAAATACTTCTTTTGGACATCTGGACATTTATTCCAAAGAACACTGTGAAAGCTCTCATTTGGATTTTGTGTCTTCATTTCTGTGCACCTTTGTAGCAGTGCATCTGATGCAAGTCTCTGATATGTTGGCTTTATTTTTAAAACTACATCATACAGAATACCACATCTTCACTATAGTGAAGTACACATATATGCGTGTGTGTATGTGTGTGCGCGTGCACGCGCGCTCCTGCGTGTATTTAAGATTAATGCATATATTTCAAATTTCGTATTTATTGTACATGTTTTCGACTTTTATTATGCATATTTTAACATGTTTTACAAGCAGTCTTCAAGAAAATATAAAGTAATTAATGTTGTGAACTCTTACACACCAAAATACCTGGCTTGTCAATCATCCATACTGAAAATGAGGTAAATATTGTTTTGGAGGGGAATGAAAGGACACTACAGGTGAAATGACATAATGGGCTATAGGAAGTGACTTACAATAGGAACCTCAGTGCGGCGGACTCAACTCCTATGAATAAAATAAATTAGTCTGTGTGCAGTGCTCAGAGTTCTACCTGCTCCTGAAGTGAGTTAACAGTTAAATATTTCAGTGCTGATTATCACCGTGTTGTTAGTGAACTGTCCGGTGATGTATTTCCAAGTTTGACTTTTAAGCAGTGTTGCGGACAATGCCGAAACAAAGAAGTAGTAGAAATTACCTTGCAAAATGCTGAATAGTGGGCAACTCAGATTATACCACAGATGGTAAAATAATTTTTGTCGTGTTTGTGACAAACAGGTTCCCTGTGAAAAAGTACCAGCTCTCACAGCATTCCAATCGCATTGTGAAACAACCCAGGCAAATACAAGAACATCACTTTCATTCCATACAAAATGTGGAAGGTCTCTTCTCCATTACTGCACAAGGTAAATACAGGGTGTCCGGGTTAAAGGTATAATAATATAAAATTTAATAACTTGAGAAGTAGTGGAGATATCTACTTGCGGTGTGTTTCTACGAGTAGGGTAACTCAAAATGTTTGTTTACGTACATAATAAACCTCGATATGCACATCATTAGTGGCGCGACAGATATCTAATCGGTATTCCACTTCTCTCAAAGTGTTCTTCAGCATTGTAGGCATAACATTTGCGATAGCTGCACGATTGCGATGATGCAGATCTGGTAGATCACGAACAGGTGTCTGGTACACTTGATTCTTGACAAATCCCTTACAGGAAAAAATCAAGTGGCGTAATGTCAGGGCTTCTAGGGGGCCAAGCAATTGATGGACTACCTCTCCCAATCCAGCGATCTGGGAACTCACGATTCAAGAAATTCCTCACAGCTTCCGCATAATGGCATGGTGCAGCATCTTGCTAAAAGAGCACGTCACGAGGAAGTTGTGGCACAACATACTGCTCCAACATGTCTAGTTAACGTGTTTCATTAACTGTAGGCTCCGCGAAGAGGAATGGGCCTATAACCCTGTCCTTCAACAATCCACACCACACATTCACTTTCGGAGAGTCCCAGATTCTGGAAGGTGCCTGTCCCATTTCATGATTGTTACGTAAGTGGGAACATCATCAGTTGGTAACAGTCCATACTCACGCTGAAAAATACGTTGTACTAGTGTACCAGATTTTATCTCCGCAAGCGAAAGCACACAAAACATCGTCTGCTGTGGAGTCCACATGGTTACTGGCGCACTTCTTGTGAACAATGCAGTTATGTGCATGCGCGTGTGGTACCAGCGCCACCGCTAGCGAACACAGAAAACATGTTGAGTTACCCTAGTTGTAGAAACAAGCCGCCAATAAATATCTCCATTATTTCTCAAGTTATTAAATTTTATATTATTTTACCTTTAACCCAGACACCTTGTATAAAATTAATGAATATAAACTACATTCTTTTGAGTCTATACTGTAGACATTTGAAAATAATCCGAGTTTAACTGTTGTAACAGTGAAGTTTTAAAGAGATTGCTGATTTTCTTAGTTCTCACATCTGAATCACCTCCATCCGCTGGTAATGTGGCACTCAAATGTTCCCCATTGTGAGGGGTTAAAGCCGTTGCTGCACCACAGGTATTTTATCCTAATTTGATTCACTCAACATGTGCAGCACACGGACTTAACAGGCGTGCAGAAGAAATAAGGGCACAATTTTCAAATGTGAGCTAACTAATATCCACTTCAAAGAAAATGTTTGTGAAAGCGCCTCTCCCGACAGAGGCTTACAGGAATCGCCTACCGGACGTTTCTGTTCTTCTAGAACCAATCCTTATGCGCTGCAGAAGTGGGACAGATGCTGTTCATTTTTGTTGTCACTATTTTGATGGAGTGAAACGTGTGATCGAAGGTTTGAATTCAGTGATGCCACCGTTATTCAGAATGCAAAAATGGCTTTCAGCAACGAAAATATTCGAAGGGAACTGAACCAACACATACTTCCAAATCATACCTGATTCAGTCAAAAAGCTAAAAACACATGGGTTGCATCTTAGTGATTAGCTGGAGATTGTAGAGAAAGTGAAGCATGAACTGGAAGGTATCCCAGGAAATCTCGGACACTGTCTGGAAACAAAATATTGTGATGTCCTTGAATGAAATCTGGGCTACGACATCATGGTAGCCTTAAACAAATATTTAGCTGCTACTGATAATGTGCGTCCACAAGAATGTTTAGCACCTACACCTACACTCGTGCCCAAATTCAAGTACTGTCCTCTCACATCAGTAGATGTAGAGAGATCATTCTCCGCATTGAAGCTAATTTTAACAGACTAACGCCACAGATTTATACCAAAAATAAAAAAATGGAGAAGATTGTTGCAGTGTACTGCAAAGCAAATTATGGACAGGAAAAGTAGGGTATGCAGTGTAAAATGAAAGAGGAATGTGTACTTAAGTGTGTTTCTTCACGTTTGTGTTTTTTTACATGGTTTTCTTACTACCTTACTAATTATGATTCATCATGTATATTAACACACTGTGTCTTATCAACGAGATGTGTGCCTATGTTTTAGCAGTGAACACTGATAGATTGGTACCTATCACAAACTATGCACAGATTGTTTGTACTAGTGAAACTGCTGCAGCTGTAAATATAATGCAAGTTTTTGTTTTTCATTCTGTAATTTAGGACATAAAAAAACTTTCCAGTCTGTCAAACACACAAAATTTCAATAAAAATTATAACACTATAAACATACCTGTAAAAAAATACACACTATTACACAAAGAATGACATGTTTTGTGCAATAGTGTGTATTTTTAGAGGTGTGTTTATAGTGTTATAATTTTTATTGAAATTTTGTGAGTTTGACAGACTGGAAAGTGTTTTAATATCCTAGTTGACT
Source organism: Anabrus simplex (assembly GCF_040414725.1). Taxonomy (NCBI): domain Eukaryota; kingdom Metazoa; phylum Arthropoda; class Insecta; order Orthoptera; family Tettigoniidae; genus Anabrus; species Anabrus simplex. The sequence goes on from NC_090266.1 coordinate 807,852,803, forward strand.
AAGTCAACACTGGTAAGTTAAAAGTTAAAAGATGGCGACTACTGTGTGTGAGTCTGTGATATCCGTAGTAGATAATGGTGTAAGATGCAGTGAAAAATGTGGCAAATGCAGAAGAGTAGTTAAAATGGGATTCTATGTCGTAAGTGTGATGAATGGTACCATTTTCGTTGTGCAAATATTGTAAATAGGACTGATATTGAAGGAAGTGAGTGGCTGTGTCCCGAGTGTAAACAAACCGATAGTGAGGCAGAACAACAAGAAAGAGAGACATACGAAACTATAATTAAGATTTTAGGAGTGCTACAAGAAGATTTATGCGCTCTGAAACATGAAAATGAAAGCTTAAAGGACAGAATAAAGAAACTGGAAGATAAAGAAGACATTGGAGAAGAAAGATCGCCGTGGACGGAAGTGACGCGTAGCCATTTTAGGCCTAATGTTAAACATATGGGAGAAACTACGTACAACTTAAAACCGGAAAAAAACTCTTTGCAGTGCCAAAATAGATTTCAGTTACTTCAGCAAGTTCCAGAAGAAGACATACCAGGTTTTCCAAATAATTTTAAATCCAGTGGAGGTAACCTACAGAAGAAGAAAACCAACCGAAAGTCAAGATCGCCAAAGATTCATCTCTACGCAGACAGTCAAGGGCGGGGTATGGCAGAAGGCATCAAGGATGAGCTGCAGAATCCAGAAACTGAGGTTTTAGGACTAATAAAACCAGGTGCCAAAACTGAAGACGTCCTTTCAAGTTGTGATCCTGTGTTAGAGAAGGACAATTATGTGGTAATTGTGAGTGGTACAAATGACATTGCTGCAAATGAAGGTGAGGAACTAATTATGACTCTCAGAGGTAAGCTTTCCAAACTACCTGACTCAAAAGTAATTGTAGTTAATGTGCCACCTAGGTATGACCTTTTAGAGGACTCATGTGTGAACAAAGCTGTACATGATGTAAATATAAAAATCAAGAGATTATGTAAGAGTTTTAGAAATGTCTATGTAGTAGATACTTTAGGTCTTGGCAGGCAAATGTTTACTAGGCATGGGTTACATCTGAATGGTAATGGAAAAGCAAATATCTGTAGACAAATTGCTACAATTATCAACAGAGATTTGTAAACTAATCTGTACTTAAGAAAACCCATACCACTAAACTGGCACATACAGGGAAACTTGCCAGAAAACCCAGACCCTTAAATCAAGATCTATGTACAAGGATCTGGGTTCCAGGGACGTTCTCAACTCATGAGTCAAACGTTACCCAATTGCAACAGTCAAGTTTTAGGGAGGAAGGAGGTCTGAGATTGCTCTTGGTAAACTGTCAGAGTGTAGTAAATAAACAATTAAAATTCGGTACATTGATGGAATCTTATGAGACTGATGTGGTGATAGGAGTAGAATCATGGTTGAGAGAAGGGGTGGGTAATAGAGAAGTATTTCCAGAAGGGTACACAGTCTATCGTAGAGACCGAGGAGATAAAAAGGGAGGGGGGGTGTTTATTCTGGTGAAGGAAACTTATTGTTCACATGAATGGTTTACCGATGAAAGGGATGAAATATTAGGGATAAAATTAGTTTGTCATAATATGAAGGAGGTGGGAATTATAGGAACATATAGGCCTGGAAGAGAGGAAAGAGACATGGAAATATTTGAGAAAATAATAGATTATACTCATAAAAACAATAATAATGATATGGTAATAATTGGGGGAGATCTAAACTTGCCTGAAGTTGAATGGAATGGAGCTGCAAGTGAAGCCCATGAACAGAAACTGGCAAATAAGTTAATTTGGGAGGGAGGATTTACACAGGTAGTACAAGAACCGACTCGTCTCAATAACTTACTAGATGTATTCTTAGTTAAACCATGGGAAATTGTTGATAAAACTGAGGTAATTGAAGGAATAGGTGACCATAAGGCTGTAATAATGGATGTAGGACTGGTACCAAAAAGGCTTAATAAGAGGGTCACACAAGACGAGAAATTATACAGAAAAAGTAAAGTTGATGAATTTGGAACTTACCTTAAATCACAATTCAGTTGTTGGATAAGTGAAGGGAGTAATGTGGATACACTTTGGGCTAAATTTAAAGGAATCATTTGGGAAGGAGAGAAGAGATTTGTACCTGTTAAGAAGGGTAAAATGACCTCAGACCCTGTTTATTATACAAGGGAAATAAGAAAATTAAAAAGAAAATGTAGAATAGTAAACAGGAAAATCAAAGAGGGTAGGGAGAATAGAGAAACTAGAAAACAGCTAATGAGGGAACTGAATAGAGTGAAAAAGGAAGCAAAAGAGAATTATATGAATGGCATTCTTCAAGAGGGTAATGACCACAAAGGGAAATGGAAAAAGCTGTATTCATATATTAGGAATCAAAAAGGAAAAGGAATCCAAATTCCTACAATGGTGGGAGAAGGGGGTGAACACTATTTAACAGATACTGAGAAAGCAAACCTCTTCAGTAGGGAATTCAGAGATTCAGTAGAAGATTGTCAGGACTTGGAAACCATAACAGAAGATGGAGAGGGAGAGACACATAGGGAGACAAGAAGCTTCTCATTCACAAATGAAGATATTTTCAGAGAAATCCAACTGCTTCAGCAAGGAAAAGCAGCAGGAAGTGATCAAATTACTGGGGAGGTTTTAAAGACGATGGGGTGGTATATACTGCTTTATTTAAAATTTCTCTTTGACTATGTCATAAATAATAGTGTAATACCAAAGGAATGGAAGGAATCTATAATAATACCAATTTATAAAGGAAAGGGTGATAAAAGGAAACCAGAGAACTACAGACCAATCAGCCTGACCAGTATAGTTTGTAAAATACTGGAGAGTTTAATAGCAAAGTACATCAGAGGGATATGTGATGATAAAAATTGGTTCATGAGGAGCCAGTATGGATTTAGAAAGAAATTTTCTTGCGAGGCACAACTGGTGGGATTTCAGCAGGACATATCAGATCAGTTGGATTCAGGAGGCCAGTTAGATTGCATAGCCATAGATCTTTCCAAAGCCTTTGATAGAGTGGAACATGGAATATTATTAAAGAAATTGGAGGGAATAGGACTGGACGTAAGGGTTATACGTTGGATAAGAACATTTCTAAATTCAAGGGTTCAGAAAGTCAAAGTAGGAAATTATATATCACAGGAAGAGAAAGTTTGGAAGGGAATTGCACAGGGTAGTATAATCGGTCCGTTACTTTTCTTAATATACGCAAATGATTTAGGGAACAATATAACATCGAAAATAAGATAGTATGCAGATGACATAATTGTTTATAGGGAAATAAATAACATTGAGGATTGCTCAGAATTACAAAGGGACCTTGAGAGTATCCAAGAATGGGTTGAAGAAAATAATATGAAGATTAATGGAGGCAAATCAACTGTTACAACATTTACAAACAGGAGCTTTAAAACTGAATTTGAATATACTTTGGATGAGGTAGTTATCCCAAAAGATGGCAAGTGCAAATACTTAGGTGTGAGATTTGAAAGTAATTTGCACTGGAAGGGTCATGTTGATGACATTGTTGGGAAAGCATACAGATCGTTACATGTCATAATGAGGCTACTTAAAGGATGCAACAAAGAATTAAAAGAAAAAAGCTACTTAAGTATGGTTCGTCCATTATTGGAATATGCAAACAGTGTTTGGGATCCTCACCAAGAATACCTAATAAAAGAACTAGATGGTGTGCAGAGGAAAGCAGCAAGGTTTGTAACAGGGGATTTCAGGAGAAAGAGTAGTGTATCAGAAATGCTAAAGGAACTTGGTTGGGAACCTTTAAGAAAGAGAAGGGAGAAAACTAGACTTATAGGATTATATAGAGCCTATACAGGAGAAGAAGCATGGAGAGATATCCGTGAGAGGCTTCAGTTGGAAAATAATTATATTGGTAGAACTGACCACAAGTACAAAATTAGAAGGAATTTTAGCAGAAGCGATTGGGGTAAATTTTCATTCATTGGGAAGGGCGTGAAGGAGTGGAACAGTTTACCAGGGGTAGTGTTTGATCCTTTTCCAAAATCTGTACAGATATTCAAGAAGAGAATAAACAACAACAGAGAAAATAAATGAAATGTTAGAGGGTATTCGACCAGTGCAGGATATTGTAAATAAAAAATGTGTGTGATTAAATTAATTCCATCCCCTGGTCTATGGAGTTTGGACAGTCCAAGTAGGGGACTGCCTGTAGGGGTGAAGTACAGTGGGGACTTCGAGGGCCCTGGGACCGCTACGGTAGCTGTGAAGGCCCTTCAGGAACTCTGAAAAGTGGTGGCAAAAGGGGCTCTGGTTAAGACGCAGCAGGTCGTTATGCTACTTATGTTCCAAAATGGGTAAAATATAAATATGTAAATAAATTCAATGTTAATTTTAATCTTATACCAGTTGTATATTATTATTAGAAGTAATTTCACATACTGTATAGGAGTTGACTATGTTTGTAAGATATTATAAGCAGAATTTTGTAAACAATATAAATTTATTAAGGATGATGTGTGTGTTTAATAGAACAAATTATTAGCGTACATTGTATAATATTGTATTCTAGGAACATTTTCTTCGTCTCTTGTTAATTTAAAATTTAGTGCTTGACAATAATGTATTTTAGTGTACCATTTGCCACCGAGGTAGACACCTCATTTGCAAATAAAGAGATTTTGATTTGATTTTGAAAGTTTAGCTTCCTTCTTAACAAAAATTCTGTTATTTAGCCATGATCATGATTTTATGTATTGGTGTGGGTGATTTGTGTGAGTTTAGTAAAAGAATCTTAGGATTTCATTTCAAAAAAGTGTTTAATAGCATGAAAGTAAGTACATGTTTGAAGTGCATATCTTACCACCTTTTTGCAGCATAGTTGCATGCTTATATTGGTGATTTATACAGCATATAAATCCGATGTCTACTAATAACGTAACTACACTGCAATTCTAAAATGCACTTAACAGTGTCTTAATTTCAACAAGTGAATGGAAATAATAGAAATGTGGTTAACACTAAATCCCTAGACAGATTATTCCAGCTGGTAGGTTATTATTATTATTATTATTATTATTATTATTATTATTATTATTATTATTATTATTATTATTATTATTATTATTATTGGATGGAAATTAAAACTGCCCCTAAATGCTGGGGAAAGAAAGGTTGTCTAAAATAATTTCTCAGTAACTTCCCTCAAAACTACATGGGAGATTTGAAATGTAAATATCAGGATATAGGAACAGGATTATTAATTTTTACTCGACCATATGCTAACAGTGATATATTAGAATGCTAAGTGCAGCAATAATTACTCACAATACATAGGCTATTAACTATCTTGTCAATGATATACCGTACATTCTCTTGAACTCCATATAAACAAAATTTACTAGGCTTTCCCATGTTATTTATATCAAGAAATTATCACCCTTGTTACAGGTGCTACACATCTGTTATGAAATACCGTGTCTAGTACCTAGGCCTATAAAAAAGAAGAAAAAATGTTGAAGTTACAATTCCGGGTAATAAACTGTCTGTATAAGTATTCTACCATAAATATTCGAGATATTTAAACAAAAACAAAATGGAATATTACTTGATATTTTCCCCAACCCAGTCATAAAACAAAGTAAATTCTAACCTATTTAAACTCCAATACTTCATCTACCGAATACCAATGGAATGACTCAATGTAAAATTTAAATAAATATCACTAAACTCGATTATTACAAACAAACATTGAAACACCAATATTTATCTCACTAAATGTATCACATACACAAAACTAAACAACTTTTAATAGGTATTAACTACTCTATCACTATGATGAGAGAGATCACTTTCAACATCTGACCGTCCAACAATATTTTTGTATAAACAGGAACACAAAACTTGGACTGGTTTAGGTGGAGGGAAAGATAAAGCAAAATCTTGGTCAGACTCCTAAAATAGGGTAAATGCTATCAATCCTTAAAGAACAAATAAGTCTGATAAAAAATGAAAGTCCATGGGAAGAGGAACTGAAAGATAAGATTAGATGTCTGCCCTATAGACTTTAGGGGAACTGTTTCTTAGCTTTGTATATTTTGAAAGTATCAGTCCCTTTATTTGACTTTTTTGGTCCATAGTGTAATAGCAGGTGCACCATGATAAGGTAAACTGAAGAGTAGAAATGTCAAATGTTCTAAGTGCCATTTTCAAAATTTTACAGGAGAAGTAAAAAACTATCTATCTCTGTTTCCATTTAATTTATTACACCAAAAATACTTATGTAGGCAGTTTCCTACTACAAATTTTCTTTATAACAATCTTTGCCAAAAATACAATGGTTTATTTATTTATTTATTTTATTTATTTATTTATTTATTTATTTATTTATTTATTTATTTATTTATTTATTTATTTATTTATTTATTTTTTTATTTATTGATGTCTTTATTTGTGGCGAAGTTAGGGCTCTTGGCCCTGTCTTACACTTAACCACATTATGCGGCTTAATACTGAATCCAAACTTAATATTCAAACTTAACACAATGCATATAATATAATAGTAATATAACTTAATATAGTCTAAAACTAAAAGATTACATTCTAAGTCTAAAATTAGAAAAATAAATTCAATATTAACTACTCTAGGTGGAAATCATAAGATATAACCGTAATTTATGTAAACTATTGGGAACTATTTACTCCAGAATTTCACTCACACATTCACATATAACTACATGATATAGCCCACGTATTCAAGAGGAAATCTTTAGACTGTCTTTTGAAGGTAATTAATGAGGAACAATTGCTAATTTCAGGGGGTAAAGCATTCCATATTCTAGCGCCCGACACAAGGAAAGAATTACTGAAGGCAGATGTATGATGTGGAGGTATTGCAATTGTTGACCCAGATCGCGTGTCACGGTCATGAAAGGAGGATAGAAATCGGAAATTACTGGAGAGATATTCAGGTATATTTTCAGTCAAGAGTCGATAGATAAGGGTTGATACATGGTGATTCCTCTGCTGCTCTACTTTTAACCAAGAAAGTGGTGCATAAAAAGGGGATACATGCGAGGCAAAATTCAATGAAAAAATAAATCTAATGCAGGAGTTTAAAGCTCTCTGCAATTTCCTATTTTGTTCACTGGTAGCATCCAGCAACACAACATCACAATGGTTAAAAATTGGAAGTATCAATGTTTGAACCAGTTTTATTTTTAAGTTGAGAGGTAAAACGGTCTGGTGAATCGTAAGGGGATGAAGTGATGAGTGAACTTTCCTGCATACGTTAGTGACATACTCATCCCAGTTTAAAGTTTCATTTATAGTGACTCCAAGGCTTTTTACTGATTTACAGAATGGGATAGCAACGCCATTTAGTTGAATGACTGGAATTTGTAGACTGTGTAGATGGGCAAGCAGTTTTCTCTGCCCTAGTATGATAGCTTGTGTTTTCGTTGGGTTGATGGAGAGAGAATTGTCAGCTGCATAACAGCTGATCTGCTCTAAGTTTCGGTTCATATTTCCAATAGCTGCATTTATGTCATTCACTTTTGTGTGACAGTAAATTTGAAGGTCGTCGGCATAGAGATGGTAGTTGCAGTTTTTAAACTTAGAAGAGATGTCATTCAAATATAAAATAAATAACAGGGGGCTGAGTATAGAACCTTTTGGCACACCATTAACTTTGTACTTCCACTTCGTTCTCTTATCATTCATGACAACACACTGTCGTCGGTTATGGAGGTAGGAAGCGAACAATTTGAGAGCAGCGTGGCTAAGATGGAAGGAATGCAATTTCGCTATTAATATGTCCGTACTGATAGTGTCAAAAGCACTGCTGAAGTCTAGGAGAATGAGCACGGTCACTCTAAGTTCGTCCATTGCTTTTCTTACGTCATCCGTAACTTTTAGAAGAGCAGTAGATGTACTATGTCCTTTTTTAAATCCAGATTGCAGGTGATCAAGTAACGAATCGTGCATCAAATATTGGAGCAGTTGTTCATGCATGAGTTTTTCTAAGACTTTCGAAAGTGAAGAAAGTATACAGACAGGTCGATAGTCAGATGGAGAATTTGCTAGAGATTTTTTGGTACTGGCAAAATTAAGGCATCCTTCCAAACAGTTGGGAAGTAGCCTTCCGAAAGACATGAGTTACATATGTGGGTTAAAATTGGCAGTACTGCATCTATCAAGGTAACGACGAAGGATATCGGGATGTCGTCCACTCCGATTGCTTGCGATTTGATTGATGTTAGTTTTCTTCTTACATCGTTTTCATTTACTTTACGAAATTTGAACAAAGGCCGTTGTGGTAATGGAGTAGATTGAAGAGAATTTATTGTTGTTTGTATAATATGAGGGTGGGTATTAACTATTTCTCTAGTAAAGTGGGCATTTAATTCATCTGGATTTATGTCATGCGTATTGAAGTTTGTAGCTTGCCTCCCAATACCTACGGATCTGAGTTGTTTCCAGGTAATTTTTGTGTTCAAGTTACTGGCTATTTGTTGGAAGTACGCATATTTTTTGTTTCTGATTATTTGTTTAACTTTATTTCTAAGCATACGGTACTTTTCAAAATCTTCAGTTGATAATGTCTGCTTGTAACATCTGTGTAATGCATCTCGTTCAGCCATTGCGGACTTAATGTCATTTGATATCCATGGAGCAGCTTTGAGAGTCACCTTAGCAGTACGTTTAGGTACGTGTTTGTTATACACTGACTGACAGAGCAAATGCAACACCAAGAAGGAGTGGTCAGAACTTTATGCCAATTGCAGGGTAGACTGACGTCACTGAGGTATGCTTATGATGTGAAATGCGCCGCTGTGCTGCGCACGTAGCGAACGGTAAATCGGACACGGCGTTGGCGAATGGCCCACGTCGTACCGTGATTTCTCAGCCGACGGTCATTGTAGAACGTGTTGTCGTGTGCCACAGGACACGTGTATAGCTAAGAATGCCAGGCCGCCGTCAACGGAGGCATTTCCAGCAGACAGACGACTTTACGAGGGGTATGGTGATCGGGCTGAGAAGGGCAAGTTGGTCGCTTCGTCAAATCGCAGCCGATACCCATAGGGATGTGTCCACGGTGCAGCGCCTGTGGCGAAGATGGTTGGCGCAGGGACATGTGGCACGTGCGAGGGGTCCAGGCGCAGCCCGAGTGACGTCAGCACGCGATGATCGGCGCATCCGCCGCCAAGCGGTGGCAGCCCCGCACGCCACGTCAACCGCCATTCTTCAGCATGTGCAAGACACCCTGGCTGTTCCAATATCGACCAGAACAATTTCCCTTCGATTGGTTGAAGGAGGCCTGCACTCCCGGCGTCCGCTCAGAAGACTACCATTGACTCCACAGCATAGACGTGCACGCCTGGCATGGTGCCGGGCTAGAGCGACTTGGATGAGGGAATGGCGGAACGTCGTGTTCTCCGATGAGTCACGCTTCTGTTCTGTCAGTGATAGTCACCGCAGACGAGTGTGGCGTCGGCGTGGAGAAAGGTCAAATCCGGCAGTAACTGTGGAGCGCCCTACCGCTAGACAACGCGGCATCATGGTTTGGGGCGCTATTGCGTATGATTCCACGTCACCTCTAATGCGTATTCAAGGCACGTTAAATGCCCACCGCTACGTGCAGCATGTGCTGCGGCCGGTGGCACTCCCGTACCTTCATGGGCTGCCCAATGCTCTGTTTCAGCAGGATAATGCCCGCCCACACACTGCTCGCATCTCCCAACAGGCTCTACGAGGTGTACAGATGCTTCCGTGGCCAGCGTACTCTCCGGATCTCTCACGAATCGAACACGTGTGGGATCTCATTGGACGCCGTTTGCAAACTCTGCCCCAGCCTCGTACGGACGACCAACTGTGGCAAATGGTTGACAGAGAATGGAGAACCATCCCTCAGGACACCATCCGCACTCTTATTGACTCTGTACCTCGACGTGTTTCTGCGTGCATCGCCGCTCGCGGTGGTCCTACATCCTACTGAGTCGATGCCGTGCGCATTGTGTAACCTGCATATCGGTTTGAAATAAACATCAATTATTCGTCCGTGCCGTCTCTGTTTTTTCCCCAACTTTCATCCCTTTCGAACCACTCCTTCTTGGTGTTGCATTTGCTCTGTCAGTCAGTGTACAATCCCAACAATAATGTGTTAAACCTCTTTACTTTTTCGTCATTGTCAGTCAAGTGCAGTATTTCGTCCCACGTGCAGAGGTTAGCATCTTGTATCAATTGTTGAGGATTTAACTTTTTCATGTCTCTATAGGTTATCCACTTCGGCTTTGTTTTGGGAACTTTCAAAGAATAAGCAAAATATATGAGATCGTGGTATGATATACCATGTACAGAAATTTGTCCGTGTTTTAGTATTTTCTGAGGATTGTTTGTGATAAGTAAATCTATTAGAGTGTGTGAGGATCCGTTAGCCGTGTGCACGTGGTGAGTGGGGTTAAGTGGCAACACTGACATGTTACAAGAGGTAAATATGTTCTGTAAACGATTTGCTTCAACGGAGTCTATTAACAGGTTTGTGTTAAAGTCGCCAAATATGAGTACATGTTCGTAGGTAGGTACGAGTCTTAATAAATTTTCTTCGAAGTCGGTGAAGTTTCCTGCTTTTGGTGGTTTGTAAACAACTCCAATCAGTACTTTAGTCTTATCAACAGATAGTTCTACAAACATATATTCAGTTAAGGTGTCAGTAGATAATGTCGAAGTTTGTATAATCTTCCCCGTTAAATTGTTTTTGTAGTATAGAGCTACTCCTCCTCCACGGCGCTTCGGTCTATTGTGAAAAACTGCATTAAATCCTTCTATATTTACCGAGTTCAGAGGGACCGAGTCCTTCATCCAACTCTCACTAATTGCTACAACATTTACCATGCTTCCTTCAAAAATAGCTTTCAGCTCAGTGTGATGGGCAATTATAGACTGAGCATTGACATGGGCACACAATAATGAGCGGGGAAAGGACGAGAATTCTCTCTCCAGGTGACTGCGGGCGGGGTGAGAGGGGGTCAGGGAAAGAGAAGGGTGGGAGGGTTCAGTATCAAGGTGAAGGTTGTTTACCCTGCCCAGGGAGAAAGCTACGTTATTACCTGTGTTAGCCAGTGGCGAAGCTAGCTATATTACTTGGGGAGTCTACGAATATTGTTCAAGCTTACCTTAAATTCTTTTATACAGCAAGTGTATGCGGCGCTCCTTTCTCTCTGCAAATGCATCAATGACACGGTCCCTGAAGCTCTGATTATTTGACAGTTCGTGCAATAGAGATTTCTCTATCGCAAGTGTACTTGTTCACTTTCGAAAAAATGGTACATCTTCAGGAGTTGTTTCATTTTCATTGAGGGAAAACTTGTGTTGTAAGCCTTAAATTGATTCTCATCCAATAATTCTGCAAAATGGAAGTTTTCAAAGTCACAGAACCGTATTTCCATCTGTACCACGGTGGTATCAATTATTTCATATGCTAATGCTGTGAGGGTTGGCACTACAAATGATTCCGTTGCCATTGCGGTATTGAGAGCTTTGCTGGTGTCTATGCATTCATTCACTGTTTCTTCATTTCTCACATTTTTTAAGTTATTTATGGTTTGCTTTATCTCATGGTTGCAGATATTTACATTGGATGTGCATTTTGCTTGCAGCACCTTGAATAAATGATCCGTGTAGCAAAATATCTTGTTGAAGACGCACAACAGGAAGAGGAAATTAGGGTCATCTAATCTCTTAACCAGTCCCATAGCAACATCAACAGATTCGCCATCCCATTCTTCATCTTTATCAACAATGTGTGTAAGAGCTTCTTTCAAGTCCTTGAAATGGGATGCTATTGTTGGTGTTGCTCTGGAGTGGGGAAGTTTAAAGCCTTTATCTCTTAGGACTTGAGTTCTCTTTGATGACTTGCTGAAATATGTATGGAAGGCAGTCAAATCATAAGTAAAGAGACGCACTTTCTTTATAGCTTTTGCTCCATACAAGAGTACCAAATTAAGCTTATGTGCATAGCAATGTATAAACATTGCATGTGGGCAAACTTGTTTTACGATAGTTTGAACACCCCCTGTAGAACCCGCCATTACGGAAGCCCCGTCGTAAGTCTGACATATTAACTTCTTTTCTACGCCCCATTTTCGTAAGACATTCAATATTACGGCTGACAGTCCAGTGGCACTTATCTTTTGAGACGTCGTAGAATCCCACAAACCTCTCGTGAACGTTATAACCAACACAATACCGAAATATAATGTTCATCTGATTCTGACAAGATATATCTAATGTTTCATCCGCCTGAACTGATACAAATTCACAAATAGAAATTTCTTTCTGAATCTATTCATTCATCACTTGAGTTACACAGTCAATAAGTTCATTTTGAATGTCACTCGAAGTTCCTTTAAATCCTGAAGTTGCTCCCAGATGCTCTCTCATGAATTGTTCTTCTTGTGCTAGCAATTCCAAGGTCTCGAGGTAGTTACCTTTATTTACGGAGTCACTACTCTCGTCATGCCCACGGAATGGAAGTTCTTGTTTTCCGAGAAAACACACCACTTGAACTAACCTGCCAAGAACCCGTCTGTTATGATTTACTAACTCATTATGCTTTAGAGCTGCAAGACGAGCCGCTTCTGATATCGCATGAACTATTCTACTCCTGCCGAGAAGAAGAAAACGCTCACTGTTCTGAATATGTCTTTTTGAAATCTGGTGTTTACGTGCTCTTCTATGAAAATTTTTTAGGGTACTGATGCCACCCTCATTCCATTCACTATCACCTCCAAATAATATGCAAATGTAACAATAAAACCTACAATCTGTCACATTTGCTGTAAGTCATGTATAATCTTTATACCATTGGGACTGGAAAGTTCTTATTTGGTTTCCATCCTTTTGCACAATTTTCAATAATGGCTGAGGCCGCTTGTCTTTCAGGGCACATTTTTCTTCGAAAGACAAAGAAGAAAATGGAGTTCGAAGCAAGTATGTTATAAGATCATTACTTTCATTCATTATACACAGATTTAAAAAATACTGGCAACTCTTCACTAATAATAAGTTGTAAACTTCACAGATCAACAGATCAGAACGTAAACATTAACTCGTAACTCGCGACTTGGAGACTAGACTCCCAGCTAGGTTTCAAAGCGAGCACTTACCGCTGCATGACGTCATCCGTTGTCATAGCAACCAGTACAAGCCCCGCCCGCTAGCAGAAAGGTAAGAGTCTGGCTGAAGCCAGACTCAACGGCTAGGCTCAGTGCTCTGCGAGTAGCGCGGCAGATCGGAGAGCCGTGAAGTCCAGGGGGGTGACACTTCATAGGGAGCGTCCGAAGCAGTTCTGAGATGGGCCAATCGATCTCCGCCAACTAATGAAAACTAAAATTCTCTTTTAGAGGGTTAATTTAGAAGGCAGAGGTTAGCATTACACATTTAGTTGCGTGGTACAGCAAATTCAAAACACAACACCGTTATCGTTGCGCGCGAAGGGACCTTGGTCGTACGGTATGTAATAGTGCTTGTTAGACGAAAATTTGTTGAGATTCTTTCGCATTGGACGAGATTTTTGATCCAGTTTTTTGAGAGTATGGTGTGAAATTATAATTATGCGCGTTCTTAGTGTGAAGAAATAGTATTATGATCATGAACGTACTTCACATTGAACTACCTAGCTGTTGCGAGTAAACGTCTGTGTGATTGTGCTTCTTACCTGCTGTTTGGAATAAATAAATTCAAAATATAAACTGTGTGCATGATGCTGTGTTTTACTTTCATCCTTTCCTTCTCGTGTTTTCCATTCCCATACATAAAAGTCGTGGGAAGGGTTCAACGAACGAACGAAAGAATGAGGTTATGTTAGATCGTGATTTAGGCAAGTATGGGCGTTTTGGGGTTTTATATGAATTGCATTAACATTTTCAGTAATCAATGTTGCATTTATCACTTAATAGATGTAAATTTACATTAAAATGCGAACGGTGAAACAACGATACAAGCTAGCGTTATAACAGTATTGCCAACATACAAATACGGTAATTGCAATTTACTTTTCAAGTAAAAGACACGAGAGAAGCTTTAGATACAACTTTCCTACCGAAATACAATCATTATCTCTATCACAATTAAAATTTGAACAAAGTAACTACTATCATCATCGTGTTTACTACGAGGTACTATCGTGGGATTTATTTCCTTATGTTGGCAGAGAGAAAGTGGCCACTGTAGCTTCCATGACCTGTTTTCTCAGTCAACTTTATTATACAGGAGTGACGGATCTATTTCTCTTATATGATCCTTGGTGAAGTCTATAAGTTTATTAGACATAATTTTCGTGCCTTACATCAATAATTTATTCGTATTTCGTCTGGGAAATCTGAGACTCTTAGATTCCCCCCCAAGCTTCGCCACTGGTGTTAGCCATAATCAAAAATAAACAGAGGGCAACTTACCATGGTTTCCTCTTGCCTACGTAAGCCACTTGAATCATTTAAACATTCACTCACACTAAACTTATAATAAAACCACTTATAATTAAAACGTAAATCCATGAGTCATGTACTGTACTAATCACCTAGCCCTGAAATAACAGCATTTAGTTCCGCTTTAGTGGTCACAGTGAATTTGTTTTTGTTTTTGCCTAGAACTATTATTCTTCCTTCCTGGATCCAAACGTTACGCACTCCGAGATGGTCTCGGGCTCGATTTAACAGAGCTCTTCTAGAAGCAGTCAATGACTCCGTAACCAATAGTTTGGTGCCTTTGAAGAGCTTCTTAGCGCGCCAGACACGATCGCGAACATGAAACCGGACGAATTTGACTATAATCGGCCTGTTTCCCGCAGCTGATCTGCGTAGAGGTCCCAATCTATGACAGCGATCGATGTCATCCATCGATAATTCCACTAGTAGGTAAGATTTTACTGTCCCTATCAATTTGGCATAGACATTCTCAGCCGGTTCTTCTTTCACCCCGTGTAAGAGTAAACAGTTCCGTCTACTGTATTGTTCGGCTTCGTCAGCCCTGGCTTCGTGCTAGTCAAGACGCTGTTGAACAACTAGTAACTCCTCCTTTACACAAGAAATTTCCGCCGAGATGTACTGGCGAAAGTCTTTGAACTCGAAACACAGGGAAGACAGATTTTTATCGGCGCGGTCGTTAGTGTTGGCAGCCCTGCTGGCACTGGGTGATGTCAACTGTTCCAAGCGAGCTTGGAACTCATCCATCCGTTTAACAAACTTTGTTTCAAAGTCCGACACACGCTTATTTACACTTTTTACGGACATATTTTTACTAGAACTAGACGTCAGTTGTCTGGTGTAATTACTGACACACACTCATCGGACCTGTCTGCTAATTATCTTGCTAATTCAGGCTGGTAACACAGAGCTCTCCTACACAACACACACAGCACGCGCCATCTATGAATGTAGGAGAAACAAAGAAATAACAAGAACATACTATGTGCCATATGATGAAAAAGTTAGTTACAAGTGCCATTCAATCAATCAATCAATCAATCAATCAATCAATCAATCAATCAATCAATCAATCAATCAATCAATCACTACTGATTTGCATTTAGCGCAGTCGTCCAGCTGGCAGATCACCTATCTGTAGTTTTCCTAGCCTTTTCTTAAATGATTTCAAAGAAATTGGAAATTTGTTTAACAAATCCCTTAGTACCGGTAAGTTATTCCAATCCATGCCATGCATCTTGGTGGGTGTGTTATTTACCAACTGAAGAGCCCAACTTAGCATACTGGGGCGAAACGCTGGCAACCAGGAATGAGTTAGCTGAAAAATTCATAATGTCCAGTAATGGACCATTTATATTGGTATTATAAATTTACTCATTCGGGACAAATATTTCAGGTTCTCCATGGGAATCAACATCTATATCATCTGATGACCAGGCAGGCATCATTTTTTGGTAATGAGACATAGTCTCTTAAAGTGCATTGACACTGCGGTGGCTCCAGGTAGCCTCCACGGTATGCACTAGCCATACGTCTTGGTGGGTGTGCTATTTACCAACCGAAGAGCCAAACTTAGCACACTGGGGTGAAACGCTGGCCACCAGGAATGAGTTAGCTGGAAAATTTATAATGTACAATAATGGACCGTTTTTATTGGTATTCTAAATTTACTTATTTGCGACAAATATTTCAGGTTGCCTATGGTAATCAACATCTATATCAACATACCATTTAGTCAAGCAGCTCGTCTCCTTTCTCCCAAATCTTCCCAACCCAAACTTTGCAACATTTTTGTAACGCTACTCTTTTGTCGGAAATCGCCCGGAACAAATCAAGCTGCTTTTCTTTGGGTTTTTCCAGTTCTTTAATCAAGTAATCCTGAGGAGGCTCCCATACACTGGAACCATACTCTATTTGGGGTCTTACCAGAGACTTATATCCCCTCTCCATTACATCCTTACTACGACCCCTAAACACCCTCATAACCAAGTGCAGAGATCTGTAAACTTTATTTACAATCCCATTCATGTGATTACCCCAATGAAGATCTTTCCTTATATTAACACCTAGGTACTTACAGTGATCCCCATAAGGAACTTTCACCCCATCAATGCAGTAATTAAAACTGAGAGCACTTTTCCTATTTGTGAAACTCACATCCTGACTTTTAACCCCGTTTATCATCATACCATTGGCTACTGTCCATCTCACAACATTATCGAGGTCGTTTTGCAGTTGCTCACACTCTTGTAATTTATTATTCTATACAGAATAACATCATCCACAAAAAGCCTTATCTCTGATTTCACTCTTTACTCATATTATTTATATATATAAGAAAACATAAAGGTCCAATAATACTGCCTTGAGGAATTCCCCTCTTAATTATTACAGGGTCAGATAAAGCTTCGCCTACTGTAATTCTTTGAGATCTATTTTCTAGAAATATAGAAACCAATTCAATCATTCTTTTGTCTAGTCCAGTTGCACTCATTTTGCCAGTAGTCTCCCATAACCCACCCTATCAAATGCCTTTGACAGGTCAATCGCAATACAGTCCATTTGATCTCCTGAATCCAGGATATCTGCTATATCTTGCTGAAATCCTACAAGTCATTTATTCTAAGGTAGCAAAATATTTACAGTAACATAACTGAAGCACCTTTCAACATTCATCACAAGAGAACAGAATGTCTATTACCAAAAGGTAATATAAAAGTAATACAAATTACGAAAACGGAACAACCTTCAAGTGGCCCCTAGACCCCCGTGCTACGAGCCCAGGACATGTGCACTGCACGGCACACACAGAAGCACAACTGTTACCCAATTACATGCCTATTTGTTGCCACAAGCATTAACCTTTCACTCAACATACACATACTACATACACTCCAATGCTCGCAGGCCAGCAGCCTTGGGTTCGAAAGGAACCCCAAAGTAGATGCTCAGATCAAGCGACAAAATAATAATGATCCACAACCGCTGGGCACTATCAGCAACCAAGACTACGCTTGAGAAGTTAAGGAGAAGGAACAGGAGGGAGAACAACCAATGTTGAAACAGAAATTCACATACCCATAAGCAGGCCCCGAGTTACAAATGGGCGGACTGGGCATTTGCCCAGGGCGCCAGTTTTTGAGGGGCGGCGGCCGGCGGATCGAGTAATTATGACCTGCGTGAATTACATCTTAAGTTCATTACACTCAAATTAATTTTGCTTTCCACGAATTATTCCAATTATTTTATTAGCCTATATAAAACACTTTAAACTATTCTAACTTTAAAACCTGAATTTAATCTATATATTTAAATTTTATGAAGAAAATTAAATAACTGCAAACAATAAGAAAGGTATTGTTTAACTCATGCGGGTGCCGGGTGGGAAGTTGTAGTTGGTGGCTTAGCAATCCTCTTAGTCTAGACAGCCACTGCCCTGTCTGTCATTAGCTCGTGACGGTTCGTGTGCATGTTGTTTATATCCGCTCACCGTCAACCTGATAACCTCACCTAGCCAGCTCATTGTCTCGTGTAATTCTTACATGTTTTTCAGTATTTAACCATGAGTAAAAAGTTAAGTGGTGCTGAATACAAAAAAAAAAAACGCTCTGCTGAAAAGCAGAGTGACGAACTTGAACTACTTAAAAGAAAGTAGGAAAGTTCTTTACTTTGACTCGTTCAACTCCAACCTCGGAGTCGGAATACCAAGATGACTTAAGAAAACCTTCGACTTCATTATCGGTCCCATTTAACTTTACACAAGAAGACTTACTAGGCCTAGATATACAGACTGATCAGTCCTGTGTTAGTATTACATTGAACGATGAGCCTGAAGTTGTCCAATAGCCGTTTGGAAATATTTCACAATCACAACCTGAGGTAACCTTACCTAATTCATTTTCTATAGATGATCCTGCTACTTCGAATGTCAAGTTAAATTCAGTAGTTGAGAATGTTATTAAACATTGTCCAAAACAAAACGTAATGGTGGATTTTTCGAAATCTCTGTGAACTTACAATGATTTTAAAAGAACATTGTCTCAAAACATGTTTAAGAGAACGATACTCTTCCTAATGCAGACGTTGCTTTAAGAGATTGGCTATTGTATTCACAGTTAACTGGGGAAGTACTCTGTATTGAATGCTATTTATTTCAAATAGACCGTGCAAAACACATATTTATACCGGTTTTAATGACTGGAAGCACAGCTACGAACTACTGAAACATCATGAACATTCTCATTACCACAGGCGTAATGTTCTTACGTACATCACCAGACAAAAACAGTTAATGCAGATTGATAAAATTCTGTTTACACTTATGAAGAAGAGGTAAACTACTGGCGAAGTGTAATCTCATGAATAGTTTCTGTTGTACGATTTTTGGCAGTTAGGGGTTTACCTTTCCAAGGAGGCAATGAGGATTTTGGATCAACTTCAAATGGTTTATATCTTGGATGCCTCGAGTTAATCAGTGAATATGACCCTTTCCTTGCCTAGCACATCGGGAAATATGGGAACAAAGGTCAACGGCACACCTCATACCTGTCTTCTCAAATAGGTATTGAATTTACTGAAGTTATGGGGAATTATGTTCCTAAAACTGTAGTTGATGAAGTAAAAGAAGCTAGATACTACTCTCTAATTGTAGATTCGACGCCTGATTGCTCTCACACTAACCAGTTGGCTATTGTTTTACGAAATGTACCTCAAACAGAACCAAAGCCTGTAGAACAACTCATTAAGCTTCCGCCTGGATTATCACATACATCTCTTGGACTAGAAAAAGCTGTAGTTCATTGCCTCGAGATTTTCGAAATCAACATCAAGAACTGTAGGGGCCAAAGTTATGATAATGCTTCCGATATGTCAGGAGCTTACTCAGGTCTTCAGGCCCGCATAAAACAGCAAAGTTCCCTTGCTGAATACATACCGTGTGCAGCACATTCATTAAATCTTGTTGGTTCGGCTGCCGCAGAATGCTATACTGCCACAGTAGTTTTCTTTGGATTCGTCCAGGAGTTATATAATTACTTTTATCTGTCAACGTACAGGTGGAATATTTTGAAGCAATTCTTGGCAAAAAAAAAAAAAAAAAAAAAAAAAATGAAAAACGATACGCCAGTGGTAAAATCTTTATCAGAAACCAGATGGTCTGCAAGAGCAGACGCTCCCAGATCTTTGGTAAAAAAGGTTATGAAGAAATACGACAATCGTTGAGGCAGCTATCTGAAGACTCCAGTGTAAAACCTGCTTGTAGACTTGAGGCACAAAAACTTGAAACTAAATTTCAGAATTTCGAGACCACTTTTCTATTACTTGTGTGGAATGTCATTTTGGAAAGAGTTGACAAGTGTTCTAAAAACTTGCAGTATGAAAATGTTAATCTTGAGGGAGGAGTAAAACAATATTGAAAACCCTGAAAGGATTCATCAAAGCGAAAAGGGATGAGTTCGACATATATGAGCAATCTGCTTTGAAAATAGATGGATGTGATGTTCCAAGATAGTCAAGAGTGAGAAAACGGAACATATTTTCAGATGAAACACGTGGGATTGAAGGAGACCTATATACAAGAACAATTTTCAAAAATAATGTGTTCCTTAAAATAATGGACACACTTATAGGAAACTTACGAGAAGGAAAGGAGCATATGAAGTCGTAGCTTCCAGATTTCAAATGTTACCTCTACTACTGACTTGCTCATTCGAATCATCAGAAGTTAAGAACGCTGCTTTGAAACTTAGTTCGCTGTACATTGAAGACGTCAGTCAAGCTTTTGTAAATGAGTGTGTACACTTTCAAATGTATGTTGAACTCGAGGGATTCCAAAACTTGCGTAAAGTGTATTCTTACATTAAGCAAAACAATTTGTCAAGTACTTTTCCGAACCTTGAAATTGCAATTAGGAATATTTTGACCTTACCAATAACCAACTGTACTGCTGAAAGAGATTTTTCTGTTTTAAGCAGAGTAGAAAATGCTAAGAGGGAACTTTTCTTAATGAAAGGTTAAACTCATTAGTCCTTATGTGCACTGAAAAGGATTTAACTTTTAAAACCAACTTTGATAAAATTGTTCAAGAGTTTGCTAGGAAAAAATCTTTTGCGTAAAGTAGTATTATATACAAGTAGCCTATAAACAAAACTTGTATTTGTAAGTGTGATCGAAATAAATTACAATAATTTAATGATAATTTCTATGTGTCTTATTTCTAAAATTATTTACTTACACACAAACTATCAAAATGAACCAGCGGCTTTTAAAATAAACAGCCTGATTCTTATTTGCATAATGTGCTGTTTTAAAACTCATAATCTTGAAAACTGTAATCTTTAATTTGTAAACAATTATTTTTTAGAGGAACAGAAAAACGAGCTGTGGGGTGGGGTTGGGGGTGGCGGCGGCTAAATATTTTTTGCCCAGGGCGCTAACTACTTGAAATCTGGGCCTGCCCATGAGATACATTCAAATCATTGCACAGGCGCACTTCAAGTGTCTGTAAGCATCTTTTGAGTCTGAGAGAATAATTCGTAGTTCCTTGTTACACAGTTTTTTAAAATAAATGAAAAACATCTGTGACTACCTCCCCACCTGAGACTGGGCCAAGCCCATACAATTCACTTATTAATTTACTGATATTATTCCACGCCATCTCTCCATTGACAGCTTGGAACATAGCCGATTAGTCGAGCATCTTCTCTCCTTACTCTCGAGTTTTCCCAGACCAAAGTTTGCACCTTTTTCGTAACACTACACATTTGTCGGAAATCTTCTTCTTCTTTATCTGTTTACCCTCCAGGGTCGGTTTTCCCTCGGACTCAGCAAGGGATCCCACCTTTACCACCACAAGGGCAGTGTCCTGGAGCTTCAGACTCTGGGATACAACTGGGGAGGATGGCCAGTACCTCGCCCAGGCGGTCTCACCTGCTATGCTGAACAGGGGCCTTGCGGGGGATGGGAAGATTGGAAGGGGTAGACAAGGAAGAGCGAAGGAAGCGGCCGTGGCCTTAAGTTAGGTACCATCCTGGCATTTGCCTGGAGGAGAAGTGGGAAAACACGGAAAACCACTTCCAGGATGGCTGAGGTGGGAATCGAACCCACCTCTATTCAGTTGACCTCCTGAGGCTGAGTGGACCCCGTTCCAGCCCTCGCACCACTTTTTAAATTTCGTGACAGAGCCGGGAATCGAACCCTGGCCTCCGAGGGTGGCAGCTAATCACACTAACCACTACACCACAAAGGCGGACTTGTCGGAAATCACCCAGAACAAATCATGTTGCATTCCTTTCCTTCTTTTCCAGTTCCCGTGTCAAGTAGTACTGGTGTGCGTCCCATACATACCAAAGACTTATACTCCCTCCTCTTTACATCCTTAATACAACCCCTAAATACCCTCATAACCATGTGAAGAGATTTGTAACCTTTCTTTACAACCTCGTTCATGTGATTACCCCATTGAAGATCATTCCTTATATTAATTAACTCATACCCTATGTACTTACAGTGATCCCCATGACGTACTGTCGCCCCTTCAACACAGTAATTAAAAGTGAGAGGACTTTTCCTCTTGCTAAAACTTACAATTTGACTTCCAATCCTATTCACCATCATACCATTGGCCGCTACCCATCTCATATTGTCTAGGTCCTTTTGTAGTCGCCCACAATTCTGTAACTTCTTTACTACTCTAAACAGAATAACATCATCTGCAGATAGCCTTATCTATGATTCCAATCCTTCACTGATATCATTTATGTATAGGAAAACGTAAAGATCCAATGATACTGCACTGCGGGACCACCCTCTTAATAATTACAGGATCGCCTACTCTAATTTTCTTTCTATTTTTTAGAAATGTAGCGACCAGTTTAACCACTTCTTTTTCTATTCTAGTAGCCATCATTTTCGTCAGTAATCTCTCATGATCTACCCCACAAAAAGCCTTGGATAGGTCAATAGCGATACAGTCCATTTGACCTCCTGAATCTAGGACGTTTGCTATATCTTGCTGGAATCCTACAAGTTGTGCCTTACTGGAAAATCATTCCTAAACCCTAACTCTCTCCTACCAAACCAGTTAGTAATATCCCAATCGCGCATAATATAGTCACAGAGAATGCTTTCACAGAGCTTACAAAAACACTTGTCAGCTGACGGTCCTGTAATCATCGGCTTTATGTGTATTGCCCTTTCCCTTGTACACTGCGGCTGCTATTGCAAGTCTCAGTTCATTGGATATCACTCATTCACGCAAATAGTAATCAAATATGTATTTTAGATACGGCACTATATCCTAACCCATTGCCATAATATATCCGCAGAAATCTTATCAATTCCAGCCGCTTTTCTGGTTTTCAACTTTTGTATCTTTTTGTAAATGTCTTTATTATCATAGGTAAATTTCAATAATTTCGCCAGTTCTTGTCGCCTCCTTTATATGGGCATTATCCTTATATCCAACTACATTTACACAACTGCTGACTGAATTCTTTTCTTTTCTTTTTTACAATTTGCTTTATGTCGCACCGACACAGATGGCTCGTATGGCGACGATGGCATATGAAAGGGTTAGGAGTACGAAGGAAGCGACCGTGGCTTTAATTAAGGTACAGCTCCAGCATTTGCCTGGTGTGAAAATGGGAAACCACGGAAAAACATCTTCAGGGCTGCCGACGGTGGGGTTCGAACCCACTATCTCCTGGTGCAAGCTCACAGCTGCACGACTCTAATCACACTGCCAACTCGCTCGGTTGACTGAACACTTCTTCCTCCTATAAATCTTCACATATATTGTACATTTCCCTTGTTCATTAACGATCCCTGGAATGTCCTTCTTGGAACCTGCTTCTGCTTTAAAGTACTAATACACACCCTTCCATTTTTCACTAAAATTCGTATGACTGCCAATTATGCTTGCCATCATGTTATCCTTAGCTGGCTTCTTTGCTAGATTCAATTTCCTAGTAAGTTCCCTCGATTTCTCCTTACTTCCACAGCCATATCTAACTCTATTTCTTTCTTTTCATCTGCGCATCCTTCTTAATCTCTTCACGTCCCTGTTATAGTGGACCTTACCACTTTTAAAGGTAGGCCTACATACCTTTTTTCACACTTCTCAACAGTTGCTTTAAACCCATCCTTTAAGCTGTTTATATTTTGATTTACCATTGTCCGTTGATAATAATTGCTTTTTAAAAATTTCTCCTTGCCTCTATTATCAACCATTCCGTATTGCCTAATAGATGTTACGACATTGCTTTCCATCACATGTATTATTAACTACGGCAAAGACAGCTTCATGTTCACTTATACCATCTGTCACTTCAGCTTCTCTATAGAGCTAATCTGGTTTTATCACCGCCACGTCTAGAATAGTTTTCCTCTAGTTCTAGTTGATTCCGTCACTTTCTGATTTAGAAGTCCTTCCCATATTAACTTAATCACCATTTGTTGGTCATGCTTCCGGTCGTGCGCATTCCCTTCCAAGTTAACATTTGGTAAGTTAAGATCACCTGCTCGGGGCTGTTCCTATAACGTTCCTCTCTGATTTTACTATACTTTTCTGTGCATCCTATTTTCTTTCTTCTTTCTGAATCCGTTTACCCTCTAGGTTTGATTTTTCCGCCGGACTCAGCAAGGAATCCCACATCTACCTCCTCAATGACAGTGTCCTGGAGCGTGAAACGTTGGGTCGGGGATACAACTGAGGAGGATGACCAGTACCTCGTTCTGCAGCCTCACATTCTATGCTGAACAGAGGCCTTGAGGGGGCATCGGAAGATCAGAATTGATAGACAAGGAAGAGGGAAAGAAGCTGCTTAGGCCTTAAGTTAGGTACCATCCCGGCATTTGCCTAGAGGAGAAGTGGGAAACCAGGCTGAGGTGGGAATCGAATCCCCTCTACTAAGTTGACCTCCCGATGCTCGTTCCAGTCATCGTAGCACTTTTCAAATTTCGTGGCAGAGCCAAGAATCGAACCCGAGCCTCCGGGGGTGGCAGCTAACCCACTAACCACTACACCACACAGGCAGACTGCATTGTTTTTCACCAGGTTGTTATTCTTTCTAAAAATATAATTATTTAAGATTCCGTTGGCAGGTGAATTCCTTAAAACTGAATTTCACAGCAATAATGCACTTTACAGAATCAACTCAATTCTGTTCATTAAAAATACGGACGTTCCTCTATTGACGGCCAGACGAAATAGAGAAATACAGATACGTCCTGCGCAGTATGCACGGTTGATAACCCTGCTCTCAGCCGGCTTCTGTGGCTCAATCGCTTCGATCCTAGCTTATAGGTGGGCCGGCACAAGCTTGCACTTGACAGTTGTAAGTCATGTTGGCACCACTGCAAAAATGAAATGAAGAACGTCACCCGTCAATTAGAATCACCAATCTACTTTTAATGTCAGATACAGTTCCACATTTTATTCATATTAATTCGTATTTAATTCCGTATAGTGCTTATAATCTTTTATTTGCTTATACAAATATGAGCATTTAAAAAAATATTATAAGATTTAATTGAGCCATAAAATAAATACGAACTATTTTCAGTTGATTGTTGTTGGCAATATGAGTAGTATAGTGATGCCATCTATAAGTAGCTTGACTACCGTATTGGAGTGTTGCCGTTTTGTCTGCCACCGTTAGCACGTGGTCGGGTGTGATTCGCGCTTTTATGAAAGTTTTGTTCTGATTGTGAGATAATTGTGAAATTTTATTTTAACGAATGCAGTGCGATGTATTGGAAGTGATAACACAGTCATGAACCGCGAAGTAATAATCCTTTGCGCCGCGGAGTGTCCTTTAATAGTCAGCCATTTGAATTAGTGCGGAGAACTCGTGAGTTTTACGAGAGGGAATTCGTAAACTTGTATAGCCGTCTCTCTGTTTCTGCAGATCATGTTGTGGAACGCATGCCTAACATTAGGGCTTTCAAGGCGTTCTGTTATTCAGAGAGGTAATCGCCTTCAGGAATATAAGTAGGTACATAGCAGTAGCGGAAACGGGGCCGATTGTAGGGACTTGTTTCACAGCACTCTGGGAAGAAACGAATTAAGCTATCTCCTGTAACAGGAATTAATTCTTTGCAGGCTGATGCAATACGAAGACACGAGAACGATTATTACAACTCAAAGTCCCTTCTGTCATTGTTATGGACAATGCACGTTACCATTCCGTAATAATGGATAAGACCCCTACTTCGAGCGTCCATAAAGAACTGTTAGTGGAACGACTGCAGGAAAGAATTATATCCCAGCTCATATGTGTATGACTAAATAGTCGACGAGATAACGAAGGAACAAGGGCACGAGGTTATTAGGTTGCCGCCGTACCTCTGTCACTTCAGCCTCATTGAGTTGTTGCGGTATGGGGTGAAGTAAGACATTACGTACGCACCAATAACAAGTCTTTCACAGTTACTGAAGTGGAGGGATTGTTCCGGGAGAGTATTGCTCGAATGGATGCGGCTTTGTGGAGGAAGAAAGTTAGCCATGTCGCAACATTCATTAACTCGGCAATGGCAATACATGGCATCATCAGTGACTGTCAGGAGTTGATGATCTGCCTAGACGATGATGACAATGACAACGAAGGCGACGGTAGTGATGGCAGTGATCTGGATGGTATCGAGCCTCTACCTTTGTGAATCAGGTATGAAACTAAGGTTTCTGAATTTTCGTAAATTTTATAGATTTTACTTGAAACCTTTTGTGTTAGCACCGGTGTATATTATTCTTGTCGGCCGGTTTCTTCAGTATTTTCTAACATCGCGATAATAAGAACTTCGTAGTATATTTATCTCGTATCATTTTGTGTGATGAATAATCGGTGAGTTGAAAGTTCGATTTTTGTCGGCCGATTTCATTTGTACTGTGTACCAATACCTTGGAATATGAGTGTGCAGCTGCCCATTCTCATCACGGAGCGTAAGTTAATGTGCTCGTCTATGCATGAGGAAGAGAGGATTAGTTGTGGAACATAAGATGAGATTAAAAACGTTTCTCCCATGTTTTTAAAAAGTCACGTGTCGTGCAATCAGCTGTTGTTATGGCGGTAACATCGCTTCATGCGCCATTGCAGTGTGACCAACATTGTGCTCAGCTGTCATGTGCAACCTTACACCGGCCCACCTATAGTGCGATGGTATTCCATAGGGTCTTTTATGCGTCCGGGGACGTCGGATGTACCATACTAAAATTGCATTTTCAAACACACATACACACACACACACTCTCTTCTGGGCGGGAATCGTTCTAATACAGAGTGATGGGAGTAGCACGATATGAAAGGAATGTCGTAGGAAGTAGATTGTGGATAGGGACTAGACCAACACATGCTGAAACATTGCGAAAGGTTGTCGGTAGTACAATGGGGCATGAGTTATCATGCTGTGCAGGTGTAAATACATGTGCATGCTTATGACGCGTCCAGTTTTAACCGGGGTGGCAAATGTGGCGATAGAGTATTGATTCCTACTTTAATTATACTTATTTCGGGCGATAGAGTATTGATTCCTACTTTAATTATACTTATTTCGATGCAGGCTGTCACAGCTTGGTGATTCCCGGTCATTTTCGACCCCTCTGTATATTTGTAATTCCATACTAGGATAACGATTGTGATACTTGTATCACTGAAATATTTACGACGATCTGTGGCATCTTACGGGTTAAAAATATCGAAACGATGGATCGAATTATTTCTGGGATATGAGTGCGTGACTCTATTCCTAGTCCGCCTCTGTGGTGTGGTGGTTAGTGTGATTAGCTGCCACCTTCGCCTCCGGAGGCCCGGGTTCGATTCCCGGCTCTGCCACGAAATTTGAAAAGTGGTACGAGGGCTGGAACGGGGTCCACTCAGCCTCGGGAGGTCAACTGAGTAGAAGTGGGTTCGATTCCCACCTCAGCCATCCTGGAAGTGGTTTTCCGTGGTTTCCCACTTTTCCTCCAGGCAAATGCCGGGATGGTACTTAACTTAAGACCACGGCCGCTTCCTTTCCTCTTCCTTGTACATCCCTTCCAATCTTCCCATCCCCCTGCAAGGCCCCTGTTCAGCATAGCAGGTAAGGCCGCCTGGGCGAGGTACTAGCCATCCTCCCCAGTTCTATCCCCGACCCAGAATCTGAAACTCCAGGACACAGCCCTTGGGGCGGTAGAGGTGGGATCCCTAGCTGAGTCCGAGGGAAAACCCGACACTGAAGGGTAAACAGATAAAAAAGAAGACTATTCCTTGCAGGTTCTTTGTTTTGTTGGTGATGTTTATGAATTCTGTCCGACTCCGTGGCTGAATGGTCATTGTTAAGGCCTGCGGTTTAGAGGGCCCCAGGTTTGACTTCCGGCCGTGTCGGGAATTTTAATCGGTTTTGATTAATTCTGGCTCGGGGACTGGCTATTTGGGTTTGTACCAACACTCTCCTCTTCATATTCAGAAAACACAGCACACTACCGTCCACCATAGGAACACGTAATAGTGTCCATATAGGGTTGGCGTCAGGAAGGGCATCTGGCCTTAAAACAGGGCCAAGTCCACACGTAGTACACAGCTCGCACCCGCGACCCCACCAGCTTGTGGGAAAAGTGGTAGAAGAAGAATAAGAAGAAGTGTTTGAATTCTAACCTTTGTATTGTAAAATGAAATGGCGTATGGCTTTTAGTGCCGGGAGTGTCCGAGCACAAGTTCGGCTAGCCTGGTGCAGGTGTTTTGAGTTGACTCCCGTAGGCGACCTGCGCGTCGTGATGAGGATGAAATGATGATGAAGACGACACATACACCCAGCCCCCGTGTCAACGAATTTAACCAATCCTGGTTAAAATTCCCGACCCTGCCGGGAATCGAACCCGTGACCCCTGTGACCAAAGGCCAGCACGCTAACCATTTAGCTATGGAGCCGAACAAGGTGCAGTTGATTTGCAGGAATATGTAGCCTACAAACAGTGACTAATGTACTTGGACCGCATTCTGTGGATGTTGTAATGAAATCGTTGAAAGATATTGATTTTCTAGGTGTTACTACAGATGCATGGAACCGCGGTGCAACCAAATTATTCTCAGTAACAAGTCAATATTCTTTAAAAAAAAAAAAAACCGGTGGCATTAAGAGCAAGATAACTGACTACAAAGTACTGATTCTGAAATATCTCAGACAGATACAAATAAACTGATTATTTAATTAGACAACAAACATAATTTTACTCGTGAACAGTATTTCCGTGTGCGGCCAGTATCCAGTATTCGAGAGATAGTGGGTTCGAACCTCACTGTCGGGAGCTCTGAAGATGGTTTTCCGTGGTTTACCCATTTTCACGCCATGCAAATGCTGGGACTGTACCTTAATTAAAGCCACGGCCGCATCCTTCCCACTCCTAGCCTTTTCCTATCCCATCGTCGCCATAAAACCTATCGGTGTCGGTGTGACGTAAACTAACTTGTAGAAAAAGAAAGAAATCCGTAATAACACATTTCTATATTTTCTTCTTCTTCTGCTTGTTCATCCTGGCCTTATCCCAATTTCCAGGGGTTGGCACTTTATACCGCTGTCGGCCAGATGGCTTTCTTGACGCCAATCCTATGTGGAGGGTGTATTCACTGTTGTGTGTTTCTGTGCTGGTTTGTAGTGTCATGTGTTGTTTGTAAATGAAGATGTGTATTAAGGCGAACACATACACCCAAACTTCGACCTATAGAAATTAACCAAAATTAAAATCCCCGACCATGCTGGGAATTGAACCTGAGATCCTCTGAACCGATTCAGCCAAGGAGCCGAAAAATAAAATAATTTTATACTGCGTGACGCATTTTTCCGGTCTAGAAAGCAAAGAATAACAGCCGAAAGGGCTCGTTACACTGACCACGCGTCACCTCGTAATCTGCAGGTCTTCGGGATGAGCAGCGGTCGAGTGGCAAAGGCCACCAGGACTGTAGCGTAATGGAATTTGGTTTGTTTTGTATGACACATTTAACCTTGATGCCCTAGTTTTCAGCCTGAAATATACCGGGCGAGTTGGCCGTGCGCGTAGAGGCATGCGGCTGTGAGCTTGCATCCGGGAGATAGTAGGTTCGAGTCCCACTATCGGCAGCCCTGAAGATGGTTTTCCGTGGTTTCCCATTTTCACACCAGGCAAATGCTGGGGCTGTACCTTAATTAAGGCCACGGCCGCTTCCTTCCAACTCCTAGGCCTTTCCTATCCCATCGTCGCCATAAGACCTATCTGTGTCGGTGCGACGTAAAGCCCCTAGCAAAAAAAAAAGCAGCCTGAAATATGCTCGGTGCGAGGAATTCCATCTGGTAACTCTAATATTTGAATACTAGCAAGATACCCGTGCTTCGCTACGGTATTATAATTAAATTTGTAATGCTTAACGGTTTATATATTATCCGCCGAAATTCGCGATCTAACTCGTTTCCTGAGAGAATCCGCCAAAATTCGTGATCTGACTCGTTTTCTGAGAGATTACGGCAAATTTCCTCCCACTCTTCAATCTTTTTTTCCAGCAATCGATTTCATACTTCCCGGGCTAGGTCCAGGTATTCCACTCGGTCAGTTGGGTCCTTAGATCTTTGCCATCTTTTCCTATAAGCATTTTTAATATGGGTCAAATCCTTGAGGAGATCCGGCGTGGTGTAGCCTTGGGTGCCCTGGCGGTACTGAACCCGCGGCCGGACTGCAATCGTAGTCATTACCCGGCCAGGACCCGTTTCCAGCGCGGTGCGCACATTTTGACGACGGTCCAGAACATTATTATTATTATTATTATTATTATTATTATTATTATTATTATTATTAGGGTGGGTGATATTAGTTGAATTTAGATTATTATTATTATTATTATTATTATTATTATTATTATTATTATTATTATTATTATTATTATTATTATTGATAGTCTGGAACCCACAGCAAAATGCAAGACCGCTACTTCGCGGTAAATTACATCTGCTGCCGTTGGCATTGCTGAAAATGTGACCAGCACCATCGTCGCGCATAGGCAAGTGCGCGAGATTTCTGGCGACACGAATGATATACAGTACTTCCGTGCGTTATTGACCTTATTATAGAGGTGAACAATTGCACGGTCAATATAATTCATATTGTTTATTTCAAATGTGTTTACATTTTTATTTATATGCCAGGAGAATCTACTGTAATCCAACTTTATGTTCTCCAAAGGAAAAGGTGGTTCTTGAAAATGAACCCAGGAAAGATTAGGTAAAATGATCAGTTTATGATGAGAATATGTACATTATGAACAGTAAAATCAATTGGTCTCAACTCCTTTTTCACTCTACCTCCGTAAAGTTGATTTACCCCTCCCCCTCCCCGAAAAAAGGCTTGTTTCCTTATGTTTAAAGGAAATTCCAAATACCAATGTTCACGTCTGTTATCTTCAGTTCTGAGATATAAGTATCCCCATAAAAATAATTCACTTTTTTTTTCACTTCCTTTCATACTCCCCGCTCCTTAAGTGAATTTCCCGTTAAAAGCAAAGTTTCATTAATTGTAAAGGATCTTCTAAATACCAATTATCACGAATCTAAAATCTTCAGTCTTTGAGATATGTGTCCTCATCAAAGGAATTCAACTCCTTTTCACCCCCGCCCCCCAAGATTATTCCCCCCCCCCAAAACGCTTCTTTCTTTGTTTTTAAAGGAGATCCAAATACCGACCTTCACGTCTGTGGCATCATTAGTTTTTATTAGTTGTAAGTATCCTCATACAATTAATTCAATTAATTTTTCAATTCTCTCACCTCCCACCCCTTCATTGGATTTTCCGAGAATACGTGTTTCTTTAATTTTAAAGCAGATTCCAAATACCAATTTTCACGTCTGCAAAATCTTTCGTTTTTGAGACAATAGTATCCTCATACAAATAATTCAACTAATTTTTCAATTTTCCTCCCCCCTTTAGGTGGATTTCAAAAACAAAAAATACGTATTCCTTTATTTTTAAAGGAGATTCCAAATACCAAATTTCACGTCTGT
Organism: Anabrus simplex; assembly: GCF_040414725.1. Taxonomy (NCBI): domain Eukaryota; kingdom Metazoa; phylum Arthropoda; class Insecta; order Orthoptera; family Tettigoniidae; genus Anabrus; species Anabrus simplex. The sequence goes on from NC_090266.1 coordinate 807,884,277, forward strand.
AACATCTTCAGCTTTTGAGATATCAGTATCCTAATTAAAGGAATTCAACCCCATTTTCAGTCACTTTTACCCCTCCACCCAACTGGTTTTCAAGAAAACAAAAAATACGTGTTTTTCTTCTTTTTAATAGGGATAAAAATACTATTTTTCACTTCGGTAACATATTATGTTTTTGAGATATACTGTAGAAATGCTAATTTTAAAATTTCACCCCTTTTTAGTTCCCCTTAAGTGGAGTTTCAAAAAACAAATCACCTGTGTTTCTTTACTTTTACAGGAGTTTCCAAATACCAATTTTTACGTCTGTAGCATTTGACGTTTCTGAGATATACTGTAGGTCTAGTCTTTCTAAAAATTCACCCCAATTTGTCACTCCTGTTTAACCCCGATTAATTAGATTTTCCAAAAACAAAAAAGTACGTGTTTCTGTATGTTCAAAGGAAATACCAAATACCAATTTTCAGGTCTGTAATATCTTCAGTTTCTGAGATATAAGTATCCTCATTTAAGGCATTCAACCCCCTTTTCGCCCCTTTTCACCCCTCCTATTGGGATTTTCCGAAAACAAAAAATACGTGTTTCTTTATTTTTAATGAAGTTTCTAAATACCAATTTTTACATCTGTAAACTTTCAAAGTTTTGAGATATAGATACACTCATTTTAAAAATTTACCCCCCCTTTCACCCTCCCATTAATTGGATTTTCCAAAAACAAAAAAAATACGTGTTTCTTTATTTTTTTAAAAATAGATCAAAAGTACCAATTTTCAGGTCCGTAATATCTTCAGTTTCTGAGATATAAGTATACCCATTAAAGGCATTCAACCCCTTTTTCACCCCTCCTATTGGGATTTTCTTAAAACAAAAAATACTTGTTTCTTTATTTTTAATTAAGATTCTAAATACCAATTTTTAAATCTGTAAACTTTCAAAGTTTTGAGATATAGATATACTCATTTTAAAAATTCACCCCCCCTTTTCACCCTCCCATTAATTGGATTTTCCAAAAACAAAAAAATACGTGTTTCTTTATTTTTAAAAGAGATCAAAAGTACCAATTTTCAGGTCTGTAATATCTTCAGTTTCTGAGATATAAGTACCGGTAACCTGATTAAAGGCATTCAACCCCTTTTTCACCCTTTTTCATCCCTCCTATTGGGATTTTCCGAAAACAAAAAATACGTGTTTCCTTATTTTTAAGGAAGATTCTAAATACCAATTTTTACATCTGTAAACTTTTAAAGTTTTGAGATATAGGTATATTCATTTTAAAATTCCCCACCCCCCCTTCGTTTCACCCCCTTAGTGACGGAATATCCAAAAATCCTCTCCACTTACATCTTAATATGAATGTATCCCCAAAATTTCATTTCTTTATGTCCAGTAGTTTTGGCTCGGCGATGATGAATCAGTCAGTCAGTCAGTCAGTCTGTTAGTCAGTCAGTCAGTCAGTCAGACAGGACAAGTTACTTTATATATATATATATATATATAGATGGAAATGTTTAAATACTCCAGCCTCATGTCAGTAGATTTTCCGGAACGTAAACGAACACTTGAGGGACAAAATTCCGGCACATTAGGCGTCTCCGAAAACCTTAAATGTAGTGGGATGTAAAACCAGCAGCATTATAGTGTGTGTGTGTGTGTGTGTGTGTGTGTGTGTGTGTGTGTAATATATTATATTAAAGAGTATGCACATTATAAGACATGGTTTGGCCGAATAGCAGGCTTTATAATCTGAGTCACGCCATGTAAATAAAGGAATAATAATAATCTTCTACCTCTCTTCCCACACGCGTGGGGTCGTGGGTGCGAACTGTGTCGCACATGTGGATTTGGTCCTATTTTACGGCCGAATGCCCTTCCTGACGCCAACCTTATATGGAAGGATGTAATCACTATTGCGTGCTTCTGTGGTGGTTGGTAGTGTAGTGTGTTGGCTGAATATGAAGAGGAAAGTGTTGGAACAAACACAAACACCCAGTCCCCGAGCCAGAAGAATTGATCAAACACGATTAAAATCTCCGACCCAGCCGGGAATCGAACGTGGAACCCTCTGAACCGAAGGCCTCAAGGCTGGCCATTCAGCCAATGAGTCGGACAATAATAATAACCATCGAGCTCGATAGCTGCAGTCGCTTAAGTGTGGCCAGTATCCAGTATTCGGGAGATAGTAGGTTCGAACCCCACTGTCGGCAGCCCTGAAAATGGTTTTCCGTGGTTTCCCATTTTCCCACCAGGCAAATGCTGGGGCTGTACCTTAATTAAGGCCACGGCCGTTTCCTTCCCACTCCTAGCCCTTCCCTGTCCCATCGTCGCCATAAAACCTATCTGTGTCGGTGCGACGTAAAGCAACTAGCAAAAAAATAATAATAATAACCCTACTCTCGCTCCTTGATGGCCGTGCGGTGGATAGATGCTGAATGCGATGTGTGGAAATCTCCTTTGTGCTGATGTACTGAACATGCTGAGATTTTTCCATGAGTGAAGCAACATCATCTTCAATCACGCTCTTCATCTATAGCGATGAGATAGGAGACAATAATAATGTAGAAAGGAGAGCGAGGCCACCGCTCCAGGTTGCGGAGAAGTGGGGACGGGGGCTCAGTGTCCAGTGGTGAGGAACGGTTACTTTCAAGGAGGATGAATCATGATCTGTTCTCTCACTTACAGTTTCTATTAGCTTCCTGGTGACTTAACTAACATGCCGTACTCGCAAGGACATTCCCTCCGTTTCTGCCTCTCTGTAGTCGTCAAAGACAGTGGGATTCCATCTAGTTTTTGAGTTAGGGTTAAGGAACTCAACAGTACAGCACATCGAAACGTAGAGCCTCCAATTGCGACTCGAGAGCCAAATATGAAAAGAGAACATGTAAATGGGTAAGTACGTTCAGTCCACGTAGCTCTTATTTCTTAACGTTCAGAACGATAAAAGGATACCAGATGGTTTGAAATTCATTGGTAGAATTCCAAACTCAGTCAAGCTTTGACGTATATATAGTATGGTGCATAGATGATAACATCCGCATGGCGCAACGGCCCCGAAGCAGGGTTGCCACCGCTAGTACTTTAGTACTAGATTTAGTACTTCATGGACATTTTTAGTACGTTAGTTCTTTTTATGGAAATCTAGTACCTTTTACGGAGGTAGTATAGCCGCTCTTCTACTGCAGTATAGAACAAGAAAGAAATTGATAAGACGTTTCAGTTTTCGTGTTGAATTCTGTGAACAAGTTTTTAAAAAGGTAGATTTTAGTGATCTTATTTTATGAAATCTCTCCATGTCGAACTAGACAATTGCAAAAGAGATGGCAATTTCATCAGTATAATCCCATTAGCTACATATTTCCCTAATGTAATTACAGAAAGTGCTCATGAAGTTAGATAGGAAATGGTCGGTAGCAAAGTCCACAGAAACTTAAAAGCTTTTCAGTCTGCCGAACATACATGCTCAATATAAATATTACACTATAACATACCCGCAAAAAAAAAAAAAAAGAACTATTAAACAATAGGCCCTATTTATATTGAACTTGTGTGTTCGACAGACCGATCGGCTTTTTTATTATATTTAACTGAGTCGACACTGGAAAGTATGGCCTCCTTCTTAACAAACAAGTCCACAGAATCTCTGAAAGAGAACTAAGAATTTATGGAATTTTGGAACTCTTTAATCGAACTGAAAAATCCTGTAGGCGACTACATCTTTTCAAATTTGACGAATTTTGTGAAGGCATTGCTCTGTTTACCACTTTCTCCTGCTGAAACAGAACAGGTTTTCCCTTGCTTTTTCTGTTAATAAGGCCGGATTGAGAAACAAACTACTATTCTGTAGCGGGTGTGAATGGGCTCCTTCTAAACCACTCTTGTCTGCCCAAAATTTTCACATTTCAAAACAGTTTATTGCTTTGGCAATATTTTGCAAGGATTAAGAAAAGAGCAAAATGTGAAATGCATGTTAATATACTCTAAAAGACAGCCAACTTTTGGGTAGTGTATGAAGACAAAATATGTGTGTGTAAATGTTGAATAGAAATGCGTGAGAATATTCATAGTGTTCACATTCTAAACATAAATAAATGACTCTCATCTCGTAGTCAGCTTGGAACTGGAAGTGTTAGGATGGTGGGTATTGAAACTGCAACATAGCTGCATCCCATCATAGTTATCGAAACCGATAACTTCTGATAATTACGATTTTCTCATTTAATAAAGTTGTATATTTGATAAGTATACTTTTTCTATACTGCCATTATGAATAATCCTACCCCATTGTAAAAAGGTGATTTAGAACTTTTTTCCATAATCTAGTACCTTTTCACGGGAAAATTTAGTACGAATCTTTTTTCCCGGTGGCAACCCTGCCCCGAAGAGCCATGGCCTACCAAGCGACCGCTTCTCAGCCCGAAGGCCTGCAGATTACGAGGTGTCGTGTGATCGGCACGGCCGTTATTCTTGGCTTTCTACACCGAGCATAGATGATAACAAGTATGTAGATATTACGCTGTTGTTGTTGTGACCGAAGAGGATGTCAGAACACTGTGTATTTGGGGCTAAAGGTGAGTTGACGTTAGTGGATTTTAACAACGTGGATCGGGAATGTTGGTGCCGTTAAAGACTTCGTCCACGTCAACGCGCACTGTTTAATATAGAGATGGCGACACATCACCGGCATAACGAATGTCATATGGCCCCGCCTGCCAAAATAAAAATTCGGGTCTCCTCAAATAAAATGTAAAAATCTATGAACAATTAATATAAACTGTATCACAGCAGGTAGAATTACTGCAATAGATTGTCAAACTATATAAACAAAGGGATTATTGTAAGATTATTAACAAATCATGTTTAATAGGTTGTATTTGACTGCCTCTGTGTTTTTTTTTTTTTTTTTTTTTTTTGCTAGGGGCTTTACGTCGCACCGACACAGATAGGTCTTATGGCGACGATGGGATGGGAAAGGCCTAGGAGTTGGAAGGAAGCGGCCGTGGCCTTAATTAAGGTACAGCCCCAGCATTTGCCTGGTGTGAAAATGGGAAACCACGGAAAACCATCTTCAGGGCTGCCGATAGTGGGATTCGAATCTACTATCTCCCGGATGCAAGCTCACAGCCGCGCGCCTCTGTGGTTTAACGACTAAGCTGCCCAGCTGGCAACAACGCACCACTTCGATGTTCGTACTTAACTTTAATTGGTTTCGTTTTTCAGTAATTACAAAACTACAGTCTGTAACCGATTACGAATTTTTTGTTATAATAATTTATTAGATTACAAAAAAAATAAGAAACTGTTCAAATACATTTTGAAAAATATCAAACCGCACAACTGATACGCCTAATCTATTATTAACTACGAGCAGAGCAGAGAGAGCTGAGTTGACTGATTACTACTACACGAACTTCTTATTGGTCTTATACATTGTTTTCGAATAAATGTGTGATAAAAGTTAAATGTTCAGCCAAATTTGTGCATAAAGTGATCTCTGGTGCACTACACATCGACAAACTATCATTTTCTAACTAAAATATGATACTTTAGTTTCAATTTTCATTGTTGTAGTTAATTTTCGATAATTTTGTGAAGGTAAGGAGCGTTTCGCGGTGTTGCCAGAGACGGCAGGAGCAAGCATTCTTTACAGCTGTGCTGTATCACACTCACACAATAAACTGCTACCTGATGCAACCAAGTGACAATTCCTCTACGTACAAATTGTAAAAAACAAATAACTATTTCGACTGATTCTAAAAAACCGCCCTGATATTTCCGTTCGGAATGACATTGGGCTAGATGAAATGAAACCTACAACCTGTTTTCCAGTCAATGACCGGGTCAGGGATGGGACGAATGAAGGGCCCCAACTTGCGGCGAGGATAGGAATTGTACCGGTTGCCGAGGCCTGTCGCACTCCTCTGGGGCAATGATTAATGACTGACAGATGAAATGAAATGGTAGTGGAGAGTTTTGCTGGAATGAAAGATGACAGGGAAAACCGGAGCACCCGGAGAAAAACCTGTCCTGCCTCCGCTTTGTCCAGCAGAAATCTCACATGGAGTAACCGGGATTTGAACCACGGTATCCAGCGGTGAGAGGCCGGCGTGCTGCCGCCTAAGCCACGGAGGCTCTATTGGGCTACATATACGGGTATATTACTTTCTTTCGAGGAGTCTGCGCGCCCCCTTTAAGGCCGGCCCGCCTGCATTGCAGGCCCTACAGGCCCTAACGTTTCGCTCCTGCGACATATACTGCAATGTGCTCGAAACACCCAGTCCTCGAGCCAAAAGAATGAACCATACGCGTTAAAATTCTCGTGGAGACCGGGGATCGAACACCGCACCCTCTGAAACGAAGGCGCAACAATGACCATTCAGCAAAAGAGCCGGTTATTATTATTATTATTATTATTATTATTATTATTATTATTATTATTAACCTCCGTGGCTCAGACGGCAGCGCACCGGCTTCTTACTGCTGAGTTCCGTGGTTCAAATCCCGGTCACTCCATGTGAGATTTGTGCTGGACAAAGCAGAGGCGGGACAGTTTTTTCTCCGGATACTCCGGTTTTCCCTGTCATATTTCATTCCAGCAACACTGTCCAATATCATTTCACTTCATCTGCCATTCATTAATCATTCCGACACAATTCCTATCCTCGCCGCTAGATGGAGGCTTCATTCATTCCATTCCTGACCCGGTCGAATGACCGGAAACAGGCTGTGGATTATTATTATTATTATTATTATTATTATTATTATTATTATTATTATTATTATTATTATTATTATTATTACTTGTTTAACGTCGCTCTAACACATCGTTACTGGCTAACTTACTTTATTTGTTAAACTAACGTGAGATATCAGAACAAATTATTTAAACGCACAATCAAATTGTTATATTATTATGGACAAGCTGTGATGTGCCATCAAGAAAAATTACTTACTCTGTACATTGTGGGATACAAAAGATGGACATTATCTGTGATACAAGGAGTTTGTTTTTACAATTTGCTTTACGTCGCACCGACACAGATAGGTCATGTGGCGAGGATGGGATAGGAAAGCGATAGGAGTAGGAAGGAAGCTGCCGTGGCCTTAATTAAGGCACAGCCACAGCATTTACCTGGTGTGAAAATGGGAAACCACAAAATCATCTTCAGGGCTGCCGACAGTGGAGTTGGAACCCATCATCTCCCGAATGCATACAAAGAGTTAACGTCGCACTAACTCACACAGGTTTCCGACGACAATGGGATAAGGAAGGGCTAGGAGTGGGAAGGTAGTGGTCGTGGCCCTAATGAAGGTACAGCCTTAGCTCCTGCCTGGCGTGAAAAATGGAAACCACGGAAAACCATCTTCAGGTCTGCCGACTTTGGGATTCGATCCCACCATCTCTGGAATGAAAGCTCTCAGCTACGCGACCCTAACTGTGCGTGGCCAATGCAGGGATGAAGTTCCTTCACAGAGTAATAAGATTAGGATGGAATGTTAGTAGGGTACCTTCTGATTGGACGAAAACTGTAAGTGCACTTATCTATAATCAAGGAGGCAGGAAGGATACAACACAACTATCGAGTTTTCCATTGATCAGTATTCCAGGCAACTACTACTACTACTACTGTACGTTTTCATTTGTACCCTGATGTGTTACGGCTGACGTCCTAGAGGGTGACGTCCTCTCTCAGGCCAGATTGGTTGTGCTGATCAGAGGTGCGGTGAAGGTGAGAGGGGAGCGGCCGTTGCGTATAAAGGGAACTTTTCCGGCATTCGCCTTACTCATGAGAATGTAAAACCACGGAAAAACATTCTCAGGACAGCCGACGGTGGGACTAACCCACCGCCTCTCGAATGTAGAGCTGTAAAACCATGTTAAAGCCCTAGCCACTGGTCACTCTTAGCCGAAGGTACTCTGCTCTGTATTCCAGGCACCGAGCTCGATAGCTGCAGTCGCTTAAGTGCGGCCAGTATCCAGTATTCGGGAGATAGTAGGTTCGAACCCTACTGTCGGCAGCCCTGAAAATGGTTTTCCGTGGTTTCCCATTTTCACACAAGGCTGTACCTTAATTAAGGCCACGGCCTCTTCCTTCCCACTCCTAGACCTTTCCTGTCCCATCGTCGCCATACGACCTATCTGTGTCGGTGCGACGTAAAACAACTAGCAAAAAAAAACAAGTTTTCCAGGCAAGGAAAGGTGGGTAGAATCATCGGTGAAGACTAAATTGGATGAAAACTAGTGTGGTCTCGGACCACAGACGGGCTATCAGGTACAGGTTTTCAGTCTATGCAATGAAAAATGCAATGAAAGGGACAGACAGTTATGTTTATGTTACGTAGATCTAGAGAACGCATATGGCAGAGTGCAACGGAGGATATATTATATCAGATATACTGGGGGATTATGGGATTAGAGGTTTGTCATTACAGGCAATCAAAGGCATTTATGTTTACAATCGGGCCTCAGTGAGGATTGTTGACAGGATGAGTTCATGGTTCAAAGTACATAGTTAGAAGGGTTAGACAATGTTCATGCTATACATGAATCACTCACTGAAAAATATAAAATGTTAGGGAGGCATACACTTGAGTGGAAATATAGTAAATAGTTTGGCCTACGCCGATGACTTCGTCTTTTGGTAGACTGTGGTAAAATCCTGGAATCTAAATAATATCTTGGAACTTGAAAAGAGGTGCTGCAAGTACACTAGTGACCAAAAGTTAAGCATAAGTTACGAGTAAGCAGGGCAACAGGAAATAGACCGCAAATCGCACGACATATGCACCTACCAACCGTACGTGTTCGCTCTGTATAGGAAAGGAGTGTTCCTTGCTTTGACTAGCGGCATAACCGCAAGGTAAACACAACCAGTGCCTGCGCTCCATATTCCCTCAGTCGTGTTTGCTCTGTTATAGTGTGCGGAGTGTAGCCTCTTGGTGAACGTGACGACATAATGGCACAACGACGCCATTTGGTCTCCGTTTTGCAGGGTAGAATACTCGCCCGCCTGGAAGCAGGCCAGACACAGACCGAAGTCACCGTATCCTTGAATGTGCCACAAAGTATCATTTCTAGGCTTTAGAGACGATTTCGAGACACAGGAGAAGTTAGTAGTAGGCCAGTACCAGGTCGACCAACGGTAACCACCCCACAGCAAAACCGATATCTGGCCTTAACCGCCCGACGAAATCGTAGTGCACCTGCAAGACAATTGTCGGCGGAGCTTGCAGCCGTCTCAGGGGTTGCCGTTTCCCGGCAAACTGTGTACTGGAGACTCAGAAAAGCAGGGCTGTTTGCTCAACGTCCAGTGGTGTGCATCCCGCTCACTCCAGCACAGAGACGGGCCCGTTTACTGTGGAGCCGTCAACATCGAAACTGGACCATGAATGAATGGAGGCATGTGCTCTTCACAGATGAATCCCGCTTCAGTTCGCAGAACGATTCCTGTCGCACATTAATCTGGAGAGAACCTTGTAGCCGATACAACCACAGGAACATAGTGGAACGGGACCAGTATGGTGGTGGTGGCGTCAAGCTGTGGGGCGGCATCATGTTGAATGGCCGTACGAACCTGCACACATTCATGGGTGGTCCGAGGAACACTGTTAACGCTCGGAGATACAGGGATGATGTACTGAGACCACATGTTCGACTCTTTGGAGGTGCGGTCGGTCCAGGCTTCCTCTTAATGGACGTTAATGCCTGATCGCACCGCGCTGCTCTGGTGGATGAATTTCTGGCTGGGTAAATTATTCATCGCATGGACTGGCCAGCGAGGTCTGCGGATCTGAATCCTATAGAACATGCCTGGGATACATTGGGGAGGCGAATTGCATCCCGTCAGTCTCCACCAAGGACCCTCCAAGACCTTCGCATTGCCCTTTCGGAGGAATGGGATCGACTGCCACAAGAGCTCTTGGACCATCTGATAGAGAGCATGCCACGTCGCTGCGAAGCATGCGTTGCCGTTAGGGGTAACCATACACCCTATTAACAGCATATTTTGTTGTGGAAGACATTGCCAAGTTTTGTTAGTTGTAGTCAAAGGTGTACCTTAGCTATCAGAACCTTTCTGACACTGTTTTTTGGACAAGTTGTGTGACATGGTGTGTGATTCAGCTTCCGTTTGTTCAGCAATCCGTCTGACATTCCTATCAGGCGGTATGGCCTCGCTTAGCGATTACGCTTAACTTTTGAACATTCGTGTATGATATGAAGATTGGTATTAACAACACTGAATTTATGTCAGTAGGGAAGAAAACTAAAAGGTTTGGTTGTCACGTAGGGAATATAAAACTGGAATAGGTGGATCATTTCAGGTATATCCAAGAACAGGATAGGAAACGGCTTGAAGCGTTTGAATGTGGATCTGGCGGCGAATGCTAAAAGTCAGTTAGACTAAAAAAAACCAACGAAAGTATCCTGCGAGAAATACAGATGATGATGCTTGTTGTTTAAAGGGGCTTAACATCGAAGGTCATCGGCCCGCGAGAAATGCAGGAGAACAGCTGATGATAACAATACATAGCAGAACAGCTAAATTCATTGGACACACAGTGCGTCATAATTCGTTTCTAACCAATGTACTAGAAGGAAATATTTTAGGAAAGACGAGAAGAGGTCGACCTAGGAAGTAATTTCTTCAAGTCTTTCTTCTTCTTTTTCTTCTTTTCCTACCACTTTTTCCCACACGTGTGGGGTCGCGGGTGAGAACTGCGTCGTACATGGGGATTTGGCCCTGTTTTACGGCCGGATGCCCTTCCTGCCGCCAACCCTACATGGAGGGATGTAATCACTATTGCGTGTTTTTGTGGTGGTTGGTAGTGTAGTGTGTTGTGTGAATATGAAGAGGAGAGTGTTGGGACGGACACAAACATTCAGTCCCCGAGCCAGAAGAATTACTCAGAAGCGATTAAAATCCCCGACCTGGCCGGGAATCGAACCCGGGACCCTCTGAACCGAAGGCCAGTACGCTGACCATTCAGTCAGCGAGTCGGACAAAGCAATTCCTTCATGTATTGATGCAAAACGTTGGCTGTAGTTCCTACTGTGAGATGAAACGACAACCTGAAGACAGAAGACAATGGTTGAATCGACAAATCATTGCCTTTAGACATTGATTGATTGATTGATTGATTGATTGATTGATTGATTGATTGATTGATTGATTGATTGATTGATTGATTGATTGATTGATTGATTTCCCCGGGATGCTACTATACTAATTGTAAGTGAAATTGAATAAAAGTGCGGGAAGGCTAATGCAGTGGGCTTGCAGTTGCGATCAACAGTATTCTGTTAAGTGAGTTCTCGGACGAAGCAACTTTATATCGGTCTATTTTCAGACCGATTTCGCTCTACGGGAGTACGAGTTGGGTGGACTCAAGATATCTTCTTCTTCTTCGTTTTCTGTTTACCCTCTAGGGTCGGTTTTTCCCTCGGGCTCAGCGAGGAATTCCACCTCCACCGCCTCAGGGGCAGTGTCCTGGAGCTTGAGACTCTGGGTCGGGGATACAACTGGGGAGGATGACCAGTACCCCGCCCAGACGGCCTCATCTGCTGTGCTGAACAGGGGCCTTGCGGGGGGACAGGAATATTGGAAGGGATAGACAAGGAAGAGGGAAGGAAGCGGCCGTGGCCTTAAGTTAGGTACCATCCCGGCATTTGCCTGGAGGAGAAGTGGGAAATCACGGAAAACCACTTCCAGGATGGCTGAGGTGGGAATCGAAGCTACCTCTACTCAGTTGACCTCTCGAGGCTGAGTGGACCCCACATTTCAAATTTCGTGGCAGAGCCGGGATTCGAACCCGGGCCTCCGGGGGTGGCAGCTAATCGCACTAACCACTACACCACAGAGGCGGTCTTATCCTGTTCCAAAGAGTGAATTTTTATTTGGTCCTGAAACGGACCGTTTTTATCCGATGTTACATAGCCATGTTGAACTGCGACATGATCGTCTGTAGATAGAAACTAGGATGTTCTACATAATCAGAGTAACAAGTTGTGATGTTTGGGACATCACTGAATGTTTTTAATTATTGAACTATATATTTAATTGATAAGATGTATATATTTAATCACTGATAGGTCATTTTTAAATTTATATATATATATATATATATATATATATATATATATATATAGGGTTTTTATCATCCATTTCAATCATCATTTCATTTCTTTGTATCGCGGCTATAACGTATTTTGAACGAACAAATTATTGGGTAAAGTATTTCAACATCATGCATATTTATAACTTGCAGTAAATTTTCCAATAGCCGTTGTGAGGTGACCAGAGTCAGCAGGCTAATTTCAGCCCAATTCCAGGAAAAGTACGTCATCTACCTCATGAAGAGACAGTTGATACATTATTAACACCCACTTTTCAAACTCCGCTTCGGGACGCTTTATTTCAGCGGGAAAGTTCAGCCTATGTGAATGAACGTAATGAAGCAACGTGACTGATTCTCAGCAAAACATAGGAGAAGGGATGAGACCTCGAATCTTACTGGACCATGTGATATGGTTGATGGAAGGAGACTTTTGAACCGATATATACCACCGACAGGAGCTGGAGAGGACATTCGGACATTCGGACATTCGGACATTCTGATTCTGATTCTCACGCTTGGAAGATACTCTTACTACGATTCTACGTCTACACATCGGAGAAGATTTTAACTTAGTTCACTGCGCATCTGAGTATATTCTACTCAAAAGTTACTCTCATTGGGACTTGTTATCTCAATGACGAGAGGTAGTCAACGGGAGACCGGTTCTGACTAGTATAGGGGAGGAGAGCTTTTATTATGAATTAAGCTACGCTACTGTTCCATAATACGGAAGAATACGAATGTATTCTCTCCATGAACATAACCCATGGTGGTTTTGCACTTAAAATTAGGACTCATTACGACTTTATGTAAGGAGTACAGTAGGAAGTGTTAAGGGCAGGAAATGTAGAAGTAGGACTGGAATCCAACAACAGAGAAGGCAGCCGGTACGAGATCCACATATCATCAGCTTCATGACAACAGAGTCTACATATGGTGAGCTTATGGCATAAGTTACTGCAAGTCTTCGCGCAACAGTTCATTTTTAAAATTAATTTCATTCAATTTTTCTTTTGCTTCCGTAAGTTCAGATGTCGTTAAAACGCCGTTACGTCACGTTTTTCATCTTAATAAATAGCTGTTTTAATTTGTATTTTATGAAATGATTATTAATGATCCTTAAATTCCAAGTTAGTGTACTTAAGGATTTGTGTTCCGTTCACCTCACCCCTGGGAGTTTTTTGAGTCTCATTACACATTATTATTATTATTATTATTATTATTATTATTATTATTATTATTATTATTATTAATTATCTACTTTTGTTTTCAAGCCATAAGCTTGAAGACTGGCGCCCTTGGGATACTGTTTCTGGGGAAACAATGACATATCATTTATTTATTTTAATATTAAAGTGACCCGCCACGTTATAATTTTGTCATACATCTGTGGGCCAAGTGGGTACGTCACAATATGTTCGAAATGTTCACCCCTTTACAGTGTTCATTTAACTTTTTACCATTACGGAGCACGTGGGGTACACATTAATTCTACCATGCTTTCTCCATAAATTAGCAACAATTCAACTTACTCTTCATAGGAATACATTGTGAAGTAATTAATAAGTGCTGTGATGTGAACTCGTAGGTGTGGATTACTATTTGCCTTCATTGGACTCGGGATCTCCTGGATTCGAAAACTATGCTGTCCGTCCTGAAAATGGTTTTCCTCTGTTTCCCATTTCCACCACCAAACAAATACCGGGACGGTACCTTAATAAAAGACCAAGGGCGATTTCTTTCCCAATCCTTCCCCCACCCACCCTTAGGAGAAATACGCCAAATCAGAGCGCAGCCAAGAGCTAAAATCATATTGATTATTATTGTATCCCTGACCGCCTCTGTGGTGTACCGGTAGTCCTTAGCGTGATTAGCTGCCATCCCCGGAGGCCCGGGTTCGATTCCCAGCTCTGCCGCGAGGCTTCTGTTCAGCATAGCAGATAAGGCCGCCTGGGCGTGGTACTGGTCTTCCTCTCCAGTTGTATCCCCATCCAGAGTCTGAAGCTCCAGAATACTGCCTTTGAGGCGGTAGAGGTGGGATCCCTTGCTGAGTCCGAGGGAAAACCAACCCTTTAGGGTAAGCAGGTTAAGAAAGAAAGAAAAAAGAGAAATTAATTTAAAAGGTTTACAACACTAATAGCAGTTGGAAATTAATATACGAGGGCAAATCAATGAATAGCTGCAATTGTAATAAATTACAAAAATTTTACACACATTTTATTGATACCATTTTTCAACATAGTCACCCTGTTTTTCAGTGCACATGGTCTACCGTTTCACAAACTTTTTGATACCCTCTGCAAAAAAAGGTTTTTGGTTGCGCAGCCATCCACGTATGCACCGCTTCCTTCACGTTTTGATCGGAGCTGAATAGACGGCCCCTTAGAGCATTTTAAGTGGACCAAACAGATGGTAATCCGAGGCGGGATATCGGGACTGTATGCACCTCGAAACGCAGCATCTGAAGAGTTTGAGCGGTGTGGGTGGCGGTATGTGGACGCGCATCGTCATGCAACAAAATAAGTTCTTCTGATAATCTACCACTGCGTTTGTTGCGAATTGCAGGTATCAGCTTGTTTACCAGCATATCACTGTAACGTTCTCTGTTTACTGTTTCTCCCTTTTCCTGGTAATGTTTCACGATTGTTCTTTGAGAGTCCTTGAGAGTGAGCATCACTTTTCCTGCAGAAGGTTGACTCTTGAATTTCTTTTTGACTGGGATTCGGAATGCTTCTATTTCATGCGCTGACGTTTTCTCTCTGGTTCGAAGTGGTGAACCCATGTTTCATCTCCAGTGATGATCCAATTCAGGAACTTTTCACATTCGTTAGCAAGACGGTCCAGTGGAAGGCCACGGAGAATGTATTAGTCAATGATATTGCATGTGATATTTATAGGATTATTTTTTTAAGTGATGTATTCATCAGCATAATAGGATTGTGATTGTGGTTATTTATATTGATTTTTGAAAGATACTATGTTATCCGTGCTTTCATCAGCCTATTTTTGATGTGATCTATTCAAGATGAACGTGTATACATCTTAAGTCTGGGAAGCCATATTTGTTTATTTGCTTACAGTGCTTAGTTACCGTAGCACTCGAATGATCAGCTGGTGATCACGTAAGTAAGTTTAACCGAAGTTTATCTATCTCTGCTGACGCATCATGTATTGAGATGAATGATTCAAACCGAAGTAATGTTTCGGCTAATGACAAAAGTAATTACTCTCAGCCTGTGTGTAACCATTGCGGGCAACTGTTTAAGTCCACTCGGGGGTCAATATTCATATCTCAAAAGCACATTCGAATGAGCACCGAACACGGTTAATGAATAGACAGACAGCTGGGGCATCGAACCACCAAATAAGTACTGAAATAAATTTAGGAACATCTTCAGAACAAGGGCATGAATCTAGAAAAAAAAAGAAAATAACAAAACACTCATAACTCGTACTACCAAGAGCAAAATGTGATATGGAAGGAAAAGCTACAAAGTGACATCAATGATTCTGAATTTTTGTAATTTGTAGAAGACTTTCTAAAGTTTCTGTCCACTGCTATTGATTTTTTGCCTGGGCTTAAACAACCAGCAGGGAAATTTTACGAGGTGCGTAAGAAATCGTATGTTAATACGGAAAAGGGATATAAACAAAGTTCAAAACCGTAAAGGTCAGCTAATAGGTATAGAGAAAAAAGACGAAGTAAACATTTATATCAGTTAACTCAATTTCAGTTCCACAATCAACGTAGGAAAACAGAACGGTCCTTCATGACAGCAATGAAAGATGTCTGATTAATTCTCAAAATATATATGGCTATTCCCATGAAATATTAGGACATGAAAATAATTCAGTAGGAGAAAATTATCCCTCAAATCGGTTCAAAATGACATGTTTAGTGATGTTATATCTAAAGATGAAATACAATTCGCAACAAGTAGAATCGCGGTGGACACTTCACCTGGACCTGATTACGTCATCGTTAGAGCTATTAAAAGTGACATAGGTTCCGAGATATTCGCTACAATAGCCACTCGTATGCCTCAAACATGGCAGGTACCACCGTGTTTTAGAAAGGCCAGAACCGTTCTTACACACAAGGGAGGTGCAGCTGATGACATTGCAAACTGGAGACCAATCATAATCTTTTCTATTCTTAGGAGAGAAATCGAACGAGCTCTTGATAAACGCCTAAGAGAATACGTTGCTTTTAATACACAACAACGGGGATTTACATCTACAGCCGGTACACATATCAATATTTCTACACTCGATTCGGTTTTAAATTCCGCTATCCGATATCTCCCTTTGTAGGCGCCGCCTCAAGGAGATGGAAACTCTTGCGCATGTTCTGGGATCTTGTCCTCGTGGTGAGCTTTTAAGGAATACGCGTCATCATAACATCCGCTCGTTAATTGCTACAACGCTGAAAGACCATGGTTTCCAGGTATTTGAAGATCTTCATGGCTTAGCGGACTGCGGAAATCACAGAAGGATCGATATCACTGTTTTCAAGAATAAGAAGAGAGGATACAGCATCGAACCCACAGTTGGCTTTGAAAGCCATAAGTCGCAGCCCTAAGATGTTAACCTCGAGAAGAGGAATATTTACCTACCAACAATTCCTTACTACAGGGAGAAATACCTGCTAGAGGAAATCGACATAGTGGGTCTGATGATTGGAGCGAGGGGAACAATTCCCGTTTTTGCCGCCAGTTTCGGGAAACAGATGTCTCTGCCAGTTACAACGTTACGGGAGATTGCCATCATAGCCTTAATGGGTTCACTGATAATTCTAAGAAATCATTGTTACAATTAGGTTACCATCGTAGTGTGTTCGTTCCGTGTGATTCACGCTCACTTATAGTACGGCAGTACGGACTTGGTAGTTGTGCGGAAATTTATTCGTGCCTTTCAGTGACTACGTCTTCCTAGTGTGAGACCTAATTACATACCTCGAAAATCAATTAGCAGTTAGTGCTATGGAAGGGGGCCTATATGGGGAAATGTGGTGGAGGGCAATTTGAAAAATTCTATTTGACAACAGCCATCTTTAATCAACAGAGCACCGTGCTGCCCTCTTTAGCTACATACCTTTGAAATGTGGTGGCGGATAATTTGAAAAATGTTTTTTTTACAGCAGCCATCTTTAATCAAGAGAGCACCGTGATGCACTCTTTAGCTACTTACCTTTGAAATGTAGTGGCGGTAAATTCCACGTGCTCTTGTTTGGAAACAAATCCACGTGCTTTTTTGACAGCTGTCATCCGCCATCTTTAATCAACAGAGCATCGTGCTGCCCTCTTTAGCTACTTACCTTCGAGGCGGAAAATTTGAAAAATTATATTTGACAAGCTGCCATCTTTAATCAACAGAGCACCGTGCTGCTATCTTTATCGTAGTAGTGGGCAGTTTCTACGTAACAGCTGCCATCCACCATCATGCATCGCTAACCTTAGTGCTGCCCTCTTTAGCTACTTACCTTTGAGGCGGACAATTTGAAACATTCTATTTGACAGCAGCCATCTTTAATCCAGAGAACACCGTGCTGCCCTCTTTAGCTACATACCTTTGAAATGTGGTGGCGGACAATTTGAAACATTCTATTTGACAAGCTGCCATCTTTAATCAACAAAGCAACGTGCTGCACTCTTTAGGTACATACATTTAACATGTAGTGGCTGATAATTTGAAAAATTCCGTCAGCTGTTATCCGCCATCTTGCTTCACTTACCTCAGTGCTGCTATCTTTACGGTACTAGATCTTATCGTTGTGGTGGTGGGAAATTTAAAATCTACATGCTTTTTGACAGCTGTCATCCGCCATCTTTAATCATGAGACCACCGTGCTGCTATCTTGCGGGTAATTCAGTCCGCTGTCTTCCGCCATCTTTAATCAACAAAGCACCGTGCTGCACTCTTTAGCTACATACATTTAACATGTGATGGCGGCAATATGAAATTCTATCCAGATGCTATCTTTAATCTACTGAGCACCGTGCTGCTATCTTTAGCTACATACTTTTGAACTGTTGTGGCGGATAATTTGAAATTCCGTTAGCTATCATCATTAAACATTAGTGCATTCGCGAACCTAACCTCTCGTCTACTATCTTGAAGGAGACTATACGACACCTCCTTCACCTCCTCCTCCTCCTCCTCCTCTGTCAAGGCATAGCTTTATCGAACACGCATCGCGAAGGCAAGAGTGTGCAGCGATAACATTATTATGCATGTTTAGACTTGCGGATTACAAAAGAAATATAACAAGACTAAAATCGATGTTGTTAACTTCAACATGTGATTAGAACATGGATTGATGTGTTCAGGTCACTAACTAGAACCGAACACGGTACAACATGTGTATAGAACATGACAGGGGATACCTTTGTTCTAAGAAGATCTGATTGAAACATAACAAGACTAGAATCGATCGATGTTGTTAACTTCAACATGTGATTAGAACTTTGATTCATGTGTTCAGAGCACTAAACAAGTGATCAAGACTAGAACCGAACACTGTACAACATGTGTTTAGAATATATTAGGGGATACCTTTGTTCTAAGAAGATCAGATTGAAAAATAACAAGACTAGAATCGGTGCTGTTAAGTTTAACATGTAATCAGAACATTGATTGATGTGTTCAGATCACTAAACAAGTGATCAAGACTAGAACCAAACACTGTACGACATGTGTCTAGAACATGTCAGGGGATACCTTTGTTCTAAGAAGATCAGATTGAAACATAACAAGACTAGAATCGATGCTGTTAACTTTAACATGTGATCAGAACATTGATTGATGTGTTCAGATCACTAAATAAGTGATCAAGACTAGAATCGAACACTGTACAACATGTGTTTAGAACTTGTCAGGGGATACCTTTGTTCTAAGAAAATCAGATTAAAACATAACAAGACTACAATAGATGCCGTTAACATTGACCGATATACTCAAAGCACTTAAAAGTGATCAAGACTAGAATCGAACACGGTAATCGATACAACATTTGTTTAGAACATGCCAGGGGATACCTTTGTTCTAAGAAAATCAGATTGTAACATAACAAGACTAGAGTCGATGTTGTTAACTTCAACATGTGATTAGAACATTAAATCAGATTGAAACTTAACAAGACTAGAATCGAACGCTGCACTTGATGTTGTTAACCTCAACATGTGATCAGAACATTAATTGATGTGTTCAAAACACTAAATAAGTGATCAAGACTAGAATCAAACACTGTACAGCATGTGTTTAGAACATGTCAGGGGATACCTTTGTTCTAAGAAGATCAGATTTAAAAAGAAGTGATTAAGAATAGAATCGAACACTGTACTCGATACAACATATGATTAGAACATCGATTGATATGTTTACAACATGTCTGGGGTATACCTTCGTTCTAAGAGAAAAAATAATAAGACTAGAATTCTGAACAGCTTGCGTAAGATAGCGATTGTTATAACCTCCTTTTCCTCTTCCTGCTCTGTCAAGGCATACAACGCGATCTTATGCATATTACGTAGCTAACTCGCTCAGTAAACGATATAGCAACACTTCAATGATTTGCCTAGTAAAAAAATAAAAAACACTCTATGCACATATCGCGTAGCTAACTCGCTCAGTAAACGATATCCAACTTCAAAAATTTGCCTAGTACGAAAATAAAAACACACTGTGCACATACTGCGTAGCTAACTCGCTCAGTAAACAATATAGCAACACTTCAATAATTTGGCTAGTACGAAAATAAAAAACACACTGTGCACATACTGCGTAGCTAACTCGCTCAGTAAACGATATAGCAACACTTCAATGATTTGTCTAGTACGAAAATAAAAAACACACTATGCACATAACGCGTAGCTAACTCTCTCAGTAAACGATATAGCAACACTTCAATGGTTTGCCTAGTGCGAAAATAAAAAACACACTGTGCACATACTGTGTAGCTAACTCGCTCAGTAAACGGTATAGCAACACTTCAATGATTTGCCTAGTACGAAAATTAAAAAAACATATTGTGTAGGTAACTCGCTTAGTAAACGATATAGCAACACATCAATGATTTGCCTAGTGCGAAAATAAAAAACACACTGTGCACATATCGCGTAGCTATCTCGCTCAATAAACGATATACAACTTCAATAATTTGCCTAGTACGAAAATAAAAGACACACTGTGCACATACTGCGTAGCTAACTCGCTCAGTAAACGATATAGAAATCAAAAACCATACTGCGTAGCTAACTCGCTCACCGCACTGCTAAGACGCTCGGTAATTGAAAATATACTGATATATCTCATGCGAAAATCAAGAAAGCACACTGCGTAGCCAACTCGCTTGGTCACACTGCAAACACATCTCAACACGACTAGAACACTGATATACGTTACTCTTTTTTCGAAACACACACACGCGCGCGCGCGCACGCACGCGCGCGGTTAAGAATGTTGCGATATACTACATACTTACATGTTTAAAAAAATAGGGGGATGAAAGATCATAAATTATTCGTACGCATGTTATCTCTTCCGAGTTGTAAGACGAAATGGACGCAGTACTGTGAGTTTCTGCTATGGCTGGCGAACGGAAGTAGCATGTTATCTCAGCAAAAAATATGCATGTCCTTGTGTATGCATACACGCAAGTCAGACACAATGATGGATACCGCGATTCAAATCCTGGCAACTTATGCCGTCAGTAAGGGCATTCGGCCAGATCCTTATACACGTTGTCAGGAAGCCTGACGATCACGCAGGAAAGGGCTAGCAGCGGCTAGCTAACCTGCCTAGCATTTGCTATCTTCAGGGCTGCCGACAGTAGGGGTTCGAACCCGCTATCTCCCGAAGTAGCGAGAATGATTGCGGGTACAAGATGTTGATGGTGATTCATCTGTCGGATGGAGGCGTTAAGCCTTGTGCAGGCTCCTTCGACAGTAGTAGGCTATGTACCGGCAACGTGCAGGCTTCTTAATGCTATTCGATAGGAGTAGGCTATGTGCTGGCACTGGGTTTTTCCCTTTCCGTACAATCATAATATTTTCTCTTAGAAACTTACACTAGCTAAATGCTAGAAGGAATTACCTACACGACTAAGAAAATGCTCTTTGAGTTACAAGTGCCTTATCATACACACAGTGTCCTCGCTGATTGCTGAAGGTTAGTACAGCCTGAAGACTAGTGTACAATTTCAGTCAACGCATGCACTCCAAACCTCGCTCTGACTGACTCTGTAACATACACAGATACAACTTCAAAGACAGCGTTCTAAGCAGATTTACTTGTTATGCCGAACAAGGATCGAACCTGCTATGTTAACAACAAGAGACGTAACCCGGTGCCAGCACATAGCCTGCTCCTAAAGCTTAACACCTGAACTACACTGTAAATGTTAGGAGCTCCTGTTTTACAGCCGGATGCGGTTCCTAACGTAACAGGACCGGGATTAAAAATCTGTTTTACAGCCGGTTGCCCTTCTTGACGCAAGATTTTAAATCACAAGAATCTGTTTTACGGCCGGTTGCCTTTCCTGACGAAAAACTAGGATCAAGAATCTGTTTTACAGCCGGATACCCTAGTAGGATTTTAAATAGCAGTATCTAGCCTCTTACATCATATACCATTCTTTTACGAGCGGTTGCCCTTCCTGACGTCAAAGAACTGGGATCAAGAATCTTTCCAACCAGATGCCCTTCCTAACGCGAGAATCGGGGTTTTACAGCTGGATGCTCTTTTTAATGCAAAAACTAAAATTTTAAATCGCAGTATCTAGCGTCTTACATCATAAGGCATTGTTTTGCGGCTGGTTACCCTTCCTGACGTCAAAGGACGGGGATCAAGAATCTCTTTTACAACTAAATATATTTCTTAACGTGAGAATCGGGGTTTTACAGTTGGATGCTCTTCTTGGCGCAATTACCAAGCGTCTTAGCAGTGCGCTGAGCGAGTTAGCTACGCAGTATGGTTTTTTATTTGTATATTTTTTATTTTCGTACTATGCAAATCATTGGCGTGTTGCTATATCGTTTACTGAGCGAGTTAGCTACACAGTATGTTTTTATTATTTTCGCACTAGGCAAACCACTGAAGTGTTGCTATATCGTTTACTGAGCGAGTTAGCTACACAGTATGAGCACAGTGTGTTTTTGATTTTCGCACTAGGTAAATCATTGAAGTGTTGCTATATCGTTTACTGAGCGTGTTAGCTACGCGATATGTGCATAGTGGTTTTTATTTTCGTACTAGGCAAATTATTGAAGTGTTGCTATATTGTTTACTGAGCGAGTTAGCTACGCAGTATGTGCACAGTGTGTTTTTATTTTCGTACTAGGCAAATTATTGAAGTTTGATATCGTTTACTGAGCGAGTTAGCTACGCGATATGTGCATAGTGTGTTTTTTATTTTTTTACTAGGCAAATCATTGAAGTGTTGCTATATCGTTTACTGAGCGAGTTAGCTACGTAATATGCATAAGATCGCGTTGTATGCCTTGACAGAGCAGGAAGAGGAAAAGGAGGTTATAACAATCACTATCTTACGCAAGCTGTTCAGAATTCTAGTCTTATTATTTTTTCTCTTAGAACGAAGGTATACCCCAGACATGTTGTAAGCATATCAATCGATGTTCTAATCATATGTTGTATCGAGTACAGTGTTCGATTCTATTCTTAATCACTTCTTTTTAAATCTGATCTTCTTAGAACAAAGGTATCCCCTGACATGTTCTAAACACATGCTGTACAGTGTTTGATTCTAGTCTTGATCACTTATTTAGTGTTTTGAACACATCAATTAATGTTCTGATCACATGTTGAGGTTAACAACATCGACTGCAGCGTTCGATTCTAGTCTTGTTATGTTTCAATCTGATTTAATGTTCTAATCACATGTTGAAGTTAACAACATCGATTCTAGACTTGTTATGTTTCAATCTGATTTTCTTAGAACAAAGGTATCCCCTGGCATGTTCTAAACACATGTTGTATCGAGTACCGTGTTCGATTCTAGTCTTGATCACTTATTTACTGTTTTGAATACATCAATCAATGTTCTAATCACATGTTGAAGTTAACGGCATCGATTCTAGTTTTGTTACGTTTTAATCTGATTTTCTTAGAACAAAGGTATCCCCTGACATGTTCTAAACACATGTTGTACAGTGTTCGATTCTAGTCTTGATCACATATTTAGTGATCTGAACACATCAATTTATGTTCTGATCACATGTTAAAGTTAACAGCATCGATTCTAGTCTTGTTATGTTTCAATCTGATCTTCTTAGAACAAAGGTATCCCCTGACATGTTCTAGTCACATATCGTACAGTGTTCGGTTCTAGTCTTGATCACTTGTTTAGTGATCTGAACACATCAATCAATGTTCTGATTACATGTTAAATTTAACAGCATCGATTCTAGTCTTGTTATATTTCAATCTGATCTTCTTAGAACAAAGGTATCCCCTAATATATTCTAAACACATGTTGTACAGTGTTCGGTTCTAGTCTTGATCACTTGTTTAGTGATCTGAACACATGTATCAATGTTCTAATCACATGTTGAAGTTAACAACATCGATCGATTCTAGTCTTGTTATGTTTCAATCAGATCTTCTTAGAACAAAGGTATCCCCTGTCATGTTCTATACACATGTTGTACCGTGTTCGGTTCTAGTTAGTGACCTGAACACATCAATCCATGTTCTAATCACATGTTGAAGTTAACAACATCGATTTTAGTCTTGTTATATTTCTTTTGTAATCCGCAAGTCTAAACATGCATAATAATGTTATCGCTGCACACTCTTGCCTTCGCGATGCGTGTTCGATAAAGCTATGCCTTGACAGAGGAGGAGGAGGAGGAGGAGGTGAAGGAGGTGTCGTATAGTCTCCTTCAAGATAGTAGACGAGAGGTTAGGTTCGCGAATGCACTAATGTTTAATGATGATAGCTAACGGAATTTCAAATTATCCGCCACAACAGTTCAAAAGTATGTAGCTAAAGATAGCAGCACGGTGCTCAGTAGATTAAAGATAGCATCTGGATAGAATTTCATATTGCCGCCATCACATGTTAAATGTATGTAGCTAAAGAGTGCAGCACGGTGCTTTGTTGATTAAAGATGGCGGAAGACAGCGGACTGAATTACCCGCAAGATAGCAGCACGGTGGTCTCATGATTAAAGATGGCGGATGACAGCTGTCAAAAAGCATGTAGATTTTAAATTTCCCACCACCACAACGATAAGATCTAGTACCGTAAAGATAGCAGCACTGAGGTAAGTGAAGCAAGATGGCGGATAACAGCTGACGGAATTTTTCAAATTATCAGCCACTACATGTTAAATGTATGTACCTGAAGAGTGCAGCACGATGCTTTTTTGATTAAAGATGGCAGCTTGTCAAACAGAATGTTTCAAATTGTCCGCCACCACATTTCAAAGGCATGTAGCTAAAGAGGGCAGCACGGTGTTCTCTGGATTAAAGATGGCTGCTGTCAAATAGAATGTTTCAAATTGTCCGCCTCAAAGGTAAGTAGCTAAAGAGGGCAGCACTAAGGTTAGCGATGCAAGATGGCGGATGGCAGCTGTTACGTAGAAACTGCTCACTATCACGATAAAGACAGCAGCACGGTGCTCTGTTGATTAAAGATGGCAGCTTGTCAAATATAATTTTTCAAATTTTCCGCCTCGAAGGTAAGTAGCTAAAGAGGGCAGCACGGTGCTCTGTTGATTAAAGATGGCGGGTGACAGTTGTCAAAAAGCATGTAGATTTGTTTCCAAACAAGAGCACGTGGAATTTACCGCCACCACATTTCAAAGGTAAGTAGATAAGGAGTGCAGCACGGTGCTCTATTGATTAAGGATGGTGGATGACAGCTGTCAAAAAAGCACGTGGATTTGTTTCCCAACAAGGGCACGTGGAATTTTCCGCTACCACATTTCAAAGGTAAGTAGCTAAAGAGTGCAGCACTGAGGTTTGCGATACAGGATGGTGGATGACAGCTGACGGAATTTGTTTTTCAAATTACCAGCAGTGCCGTAAAGAGTGGAGCACGGTGCCCTCTTGGTTAAAGATGGCGGATGACAGCTGTCAAGAAAGCACGCGGCTTTGTTTACTGATTCAAATCTCGCGCTAGTGAGGTGAAGTTGGCACCACTAAGGTTTAGGCCCTTCAAGATAGTAGCACTGAGGTTAGAGATGCGTTGTTGTCGTTGATAGCTGTCAAAAAGCACGTGGCTGCCAAAAAAGCACGTGACTTTGTTTACCCATTCAAATCTCGCGCTAGTGGGGTTTAGTTGGCAGCACTGAGGTTTAGGCCCGTCAAGATGGCTGCAGTGAGGTTAGCGATGCGTTGTTGTCGATGACAGCTGTCAAAAAAGCACTTGGCTTTGTTTACCCATTCAAGTCTCGCGTTAGTAAGGTTTAGTTGGCAGCACTGAGGTTTAGACCCGTCAAGACAGCAGCAGTGAGGTTAGCGATGCGTTGTTGTCGATGGGAGGAGGAGCGAGCCCCTGGGAAGGCCCCCCCGGGTGGTGGCGGTGGAACCGGCCCCTGGGAGCCGGCGGTTGCGGTGGCCGCAGAACTGTCCAATATATCTACTAACAATGTTTCAACTGCTGTTCCAATACGGACTTGTGAGGTTGCCATTGACTCTCAGACTTTTCCAGACAGTATGTCAATATATGGGGCACGTTGCGAGGTTTCTCTATATATGGCGCCAGTAAGTATTTGTTACCATTGCTTGCGCTTCGGACACAATAGTAAACACTGTCGATCTCAGGGTAGATGCAATAACTGTGGTGTGTCACACGCTCCAAACCCCTGCTCACTGTTTCAGCCTAAGTGCATACATTGTCAAGGCCAACCCTCAGTGAAGAGTGCCCCGAGTATAACAAACGTTTAGAGATAAGTGATGTTTCGGCCAAATGTAACATACAATTCAAGGAAGCTAATTAACCTGTTATGAAATAATCATATGCTGAAGTGGTTCAGCCCTTACCTCTCACAGATGAGAACGTTTTTCCTCCCTTACTAAGACAACAAAATCACAAAATTACCGTTTTTCAACGTCGGCTACCTCCTGTGGAAATACCCAGATCATCTATCCCCCACCAACTGCTATTTTACCATCCCCATGAAATCAGTGTAGGCCAGTGGGTCTAAACCCTTATCCACCTCAGCCGCATTTACTCTCACCCCGTAGTCCAAGTCCCTTGCCTGACAGCTCTTTTCATCCACCACTTACTTCATCAGTATCCCTTATTACTGATATCCTTAACCTATTTACTCAACTTCTACACGGTATTCTATCAAATCGTGGTATCCCTTTGGCATCGGAACTTCGCGACATGATATCACAAAATATTCATGGAAGCTTTTAAATTAAAAATATTGCAGTGGGATAGCCAATCAGCGCTAGTTCATAAACATAGTCTTCATAAAGAATTGCATGATCGGCATATCAACTTGGCAGCATTATCTTAGACTTCGTTTCGCGGTGGTATACCAGTTATATTTCTTGGATATCGTGTTCTGCATTCGGGCAGAGATGATGGATATGGATGCAGTGGTCTGTTAATAGACAACGATATTCATCACAGTGCAATATCCCTTATTTTTTCCGAAAATCTTTCTTTCCAAGTGGTAGCGGCACGTATCTTCCTCCCTACTTTGGCATTTACATTAATATCTCTATATTGCCCATCACGTATTATCACGTGGAGAATACGACATTTTATTTAACCAACTGGAACCTCCATACATTATATGTGGAGATCCTAACGCCCAAAGTGTAGCTTGGGGATGTGCTTTTACGGACCGTGCTGGAATATGCCTTCAAGGGACGACGGTAGCCCTACCCTTATATCTCGGCCTGGACATCGACCTTTGACAGTAGCTGTAACTATCTGTTTTCCAGCAATTGCTGCCAACGTAACCTGGGAAGCACGACGATACTCCCTGGCATCTGATCATCTTCCTGTGGAAATTCATTTACAAAGAAGCTACGCCTTACCTACAACCGTCTATCCCACTACAAAATGGAACACCAAACGAGCCAATTGGATTGCCTTCAGCGGAAAACAGACTCCGAACTTCCTACTGCAACTCTCCCTACCAGCCAACATAAAAATACGACTGTTTAATACACATCATAAATACTGCAGCTTCGGTTATTATCCCAGCGAGACAACCTTTCTGTTTTCAAAAAAATACCCCTACGCCGTGGTGGGAGGCAGGATGCTCCCACATGATTGCAAGAAGAAAGCTTGCTTTTATGCAATATCGATCTTTTTTCCTGGGAAAATTATTCTAATTATCAACGTATAACGCACAGGTCAAAAGATTTTAAAACAGAAAAAGCGGACCAGTTGGCGAAGATACCGTTAAGAAATTAGCAGAGAAACCCCGCTTACTACAATCTGGAATAAAGTAAGGGCCTTAAAAGGGGTAGGGAGTAGCTCTCCACGTTCATTTCCGTCCGATTGCGTCGAGGCTTTTCATAGTCATATTGCTCCACTGACGGTGCCGCAATTGCCCGGTTGGCGACTTGTACCCAACTGGGAACACAATCATTTTCTGTTACGGCCATTCAGTTACACGGAACTCCAACTGGCGTTAAAATATAACAACAATACTGCCCGTGGTAAGGACTACATCCAGTACTCGAAGATATCCCACCCCTTCGCTCAGCGCATGTTTTATTACAAGACATTTTAACTGCATATGGACACGGAAAGAATTACATTTGGACTGGATCACCCAAATTGTCATCCATATTCTGAAGCCCGGTTAGGACCCTAGTGACCCTTCTTCGTATAGAGCAATTACTCTTTCCTCATGTGTAGTAAAGACTCTGGAAAGGATGGTGAAAACACGACTCGAGTGGTGGTTAGAACACTAGCAGCTGCTTCCTCAGTCGCAGTAGAGATTCCGCCGTGGGAGAGGAACATTGGACCATCTCAGTATATTCACTTCTGCAATAGAACAATCTTTTGCGATTAATGGATAGCTTACGGCTCTCTCACTGGTTATCAGCTAAGCTTATGATCTGTCTGCCTGTTAGTCATTAGCCTAGAGGCTGGTTGGATCCTCAAATAGCACCACCAAGGGCTATGCAGTTATAGGGAAACCGCTAAAACCAATGGCAGAGCCCAAATGAGGCATACTAGGCAAGATGAGGAATGAGATAGTTTGCCATTGCTTTCCTCACTGGACGAGAAGGTGCTACTGCAGCACGACTGATCCTTTGAGCAACAGCATTCATAACACTCAGATTCACTGTTCGTGTTCCGAATATCATTACTCAGCACTGCCCATACCCCACCAGCTTCCATATTGTCACAGCCATGGATGAAATTGGGACTTCGGTGAAAGCTACACTTTGCTATGGCCTGTGCCAAGAGACGGATACAAAAATACTGCATCAATCAATAAATGACAACAGGCGGCATCTTATGATAACGTCAGTATACCAGTTCTCTTCAGTAAGCTTCAGTAAGCTTCAAACATGTCATGTCCCTCCAGCTTTTATATACGGTCTTTAGACATTGCTACAAGAACGATATATCTACGTACGGGGTAGACATAGTCGTTTACATGGCCCTCGTCGGGTGTGTAGAGGTCTCCTACAAGGCGCCGTGCTCAGCCCGCTTTTGTATACACTTTATCCTGCTGATCTTGAGCATCGGTTTAGCCCCTCGATTCACGTTTTACAATACGCGGACGATGTGGGCATTTGTGTTTTATGTAAACTAACCTAGACAATATTTCTTTCCTTTCATTTTTATTTTGCACAGAATAAGTTATCTTACTTTTTCCTTTTCTTTTCGTTATTTAGTAAAAAATGGCTAAGCAATGCGAGTGTAGGAACTATGGATGTGGCCAGGCATTGAGGAGTATGAGGGTGTAATAGAGGGATTGGAAGGAAATGGGGAAATTATGGAAGACAGATGGTCTAATGCTTTAAGGGGAAGGAGATGGCAGGCTAAGGGGTCCATTCAGGATCAAAATTGAGGACAGGTGTCGATGAGAAATCGGTACGAGTCACTGCAGTTAGAACAACCGAGGGAAGATGAGGAACAGGGAACTGTTGCCCAGAAGTTTCGAAGTAGGAGAAAGGGAAGAGGTAGGAAAGGGAAATGTGGAGTAGTGGATAGGAAAAGACAGGTGGAACAGGGTAATAGGTTGGAGAAAAGGGAGGAGGAAGTAGCTTCTGCAGCTGTCAGGAAAGATAGGAATGACCAGGAGGGGAGGGGATCAAATGAGGTGGGTAGGGTTGAGGCTCTGGTCATGGGGGATTCTATCGTTAGACATGTCGGGAAAGTGTGTGGAGGAAAGGGTACCACGGTAGAGTGTTATCCAGGAATTAGGTTAAGGCAGATGTTGAGGAAAGTAGAAGAGAAGGAGGAGGGAAATGAGAAGGTGGTAGTGTTTCACGTTGGTACTAACAACGTAAGACAAGCAGGTATAAGTACCAACATAGTTTGGGATGTGTGGGATATGGCAAATTCAGCACGGATGAAGTTTAAGAAAGCGGAGATTGTTATCAGTGGAATACTGTGTAGGAGTGATACTGACTGGAAGGTGATAGGGGATTTAAATGAGACAATGGAGTGGGTATATGGGAAACTGGGAGTGAAATTTCTAGATCCTAATGGGTGGGTAGGAGATAGGGATCTGCGCTCAGATGGACTTCAATTAGACCGCAGTGGTACATATAAGTTAGGAAATTTGATTGAAAGGGTTATAGGGAGGTACATGCAGGGAAACAGGGTGCGCTAGGGAGCGGTGTTAAGGTAACAGGGAACTGGAAATCAAGTAGGGATGACATAAATCTGTTAGTGCTCAACTGTAGAAGTATTGTAAAGAAAGGAGTAGAATTAAGTAATTTGATATATATATATATATATACTTACCAGATATTGTAATAGGAGTTGAATCATGGCTGAAAAATGATATAATGGATGCAGAAATTTTCTCACGGAACTGGAGGGTGTTTCGTAGAGATATGATAGGAATGGTAGGAGGGGGAGTATTCATTCTCGTGAAAGAAGAATTTGTAAGCTACGAAAAAGTTAAAGATGACAAACACGAAAATTCTACGGGTAAGGCTCATTTCTAAAGATAATAGCTTGATGTCTTTGGAGTGTACATACCAGGAAAGGGTAGCGCAGATGATGATTCAGAATTATTTGATAAGATAATCAGCTGTGTGGGAAACGATAAGGAAAGGAACGTGATCGTAGCAGGTGATCTCAATTTACCAAATGTCATTAGGGAAGGTAATGCGAACGACAGGAAGCATGCCCAATAAATGGCAAATAAGTTAATATGGGAAGGGCACCTAATTCAGAAAGTGATGGAACCAACTAGAGGGAAGAATATTCTGCATGTGGTTTTGGTAAAGCCACATGAGCTCTATAGAGAAACCGAAGTAATGGATGGTATTAGTGATCGCGAACCTGTTTTTGTGGTAATTTAAAATAAATGTGAAAGAAAGGAAGGTCTTAAAAGTAGGACTGTTAGGCAGTACCATATGGCTGATAAAACAGGCATGAGGGAGTTTTTAATAAGCAACTATGATCGGTGGATAACGGTAAATAAAAATGAAAACAGACTCTAGGGTGGGTTTAAAGCAATTGTTGAGGAATGTGAAAATGGTTTTGTACCTTTAAAGGTGGTAAGGAATGGTAAAGATCCACTATATTATTACAGGGAAGTAAAGAGACTAAGAAGGAGGTGCAGGTTGGAAAGAAATAGAGTTAGAAATGGCTGTGGAAGTAAGGAGAAATTGAAGGAACTTACTAGGAAATTGAATCTAGCAAAGAAGTCAGCTATGGATAACATGATGGCAAGCATAATTGGTGGCCACACTCATTTTAGTGAAAAATGGAAGAGTATGTATAGGTAATTTAAGGCAGAAACAGGTTCCAAGGAGGACATTCCAGGAATAATTAATGAACAAGGGGAGTGTGTATGCAAGGATCTTCGAAAGGCAGAAGTATTCAGTCAGCAGTATGTAAAGATTGTTGGTTACAAGGATAATGTCCAGATAGAGGAGGTGACTAATACTAAAGAAGTATTAAAATTTACCTATGACAGCAATGACATTTACAGTAAGATACAAAAGTTGAAAACTAGAAAAGCAGCTGGAATTGATAAGGTTTCGGGGGATATACTAAAGACAATGGGTTGGGATATAGTAGCATATCTGAAGTACTTGTTTGATTATTGTTTGCATGAAGAAACTTTGCCAAATGAATGGAGAGTTGCTGTAGTAGCCCCTGTATATAAAGGAAAGGGTGATAAACATAAAGCTGAAAACTACAGGCCAGTCAGATTGACATGCATTGTATGTAAGCTTTGAGAAAGCATTCTTTTTGATTATATTAGACATGTTTGCAAAATTAATAACTGTTTTGATAGAAGGCAGTTTGGGTTTAGGGAAGGTTATTCCACTGAAGCCCAACTTGTTTACTGTTTTTGCTATTTGCTTTACGTCGCACCGACACAGATATGTCTTATGGCGACGATGGGACAGGAAAGGCCAATGAATTGGAAGGAAGCAGCCGTGGCCTTAATTAAGGTACAGCCCCGGCATTTGCCTGGTGTGAAAATGGGAAACAACCGAAAACCAGCTTCAGGGCTGCCGACAGTGGGGCTCGAACCCACTATCTCCCGATTACTGGATACTGACCGCACATAAGCGACTGCAGCTTTCGAGTTCGGTAGCCCAACATGCAGGATTCCAGCAAGATATAGCTATAAGATTGTAGTTATAAGATTGTGAGCAACTGCAAAATGACCTCGATAATGTTGTGAAATGGACAGTAGGCAATGGTATGATGATAAACGTGGATAAAAGTCAGGTTGTGAGTTTCACAAATAGGAAAAATCCTCTTAGTTTTAATGACTGCGTTGATGGGGTGAAAGTTCCCTTTGGGGATCATTGTAAATACCTAGGCTAGGTATTAATACAGGGAAAGATCTTCATTGGGGTAATCACATAAATATGATTGTAAATAAAGGGTACAGATCTCTGCACATGGTTGTGAGAGTATTTAGGGGTTGTAGTAAGGATGTAAATGAGAGATCATATTTGTCTCTGGTGAGACCCCAACTAGAGTATGGTTCAAGTGTATAGGACCCTTACCAGGATTACTTGATTCAGGAACTGGAAAAATCCAAAGAAAAGCAGCTCGATTTGTTCTGGGCAATTTCCGACAAAAGAGTAGCGTTACAAAAATGTTGCAAAGTTTGGGCTGGGAAGACTTGGGAAAAAGAAGACGAGCTGCTCGACTAAGTGGTATGTTCCGAGCTGTCAGTGGAGAGATGGCGTGGAATGACAGTTGTAGACGAATAAGTCTGAGTGGTGTCTTTAAAAGTAGGAAAGATCACAATATGAAGTTAAAGTTGGAATTGAACAGGACAAATCGGGGCAAATATTCGTTTATAGGAAGGGGAGTTAGGGATTGGAATAACTTACCGAGGGAGATGTTCAATAAATTTCCAATTTCTTTGCAATCATTTAAGAAAAGGCTAGGAAAACAACAGATAGGGAGTCTGCCACCTGGGCGACTGCCCTAAATGCAGATCAGTAGTGATTGATTTACACTACTTCCTCTAGCTTCGAGGTTACATCTTTTCGTTTACATTATGTGGCCTGCGATCTGGCAAAATGGTTGCATAATAAGGTCTTGAATTGTCTCCATCAAAATTTACGGGTGGTGACTTCTTCCCGGTAGAGGACTTTGCCTCAGCAAAGGACCATTCACATTTCCAGGGAAATAATAATTACGCATATTGGGTATGCACATTGATAGTCGGCTAACTTGGAGTTGCCATATTGCTCACGTTCTTCCAAAAAATTGAACGAGCGATTAATATTCCCCGCTTTGTGACACGTACCTGGTGGGGAGCTGATCCTGTTATACTTTTGACTCTGTAACGTTCTATGATATGCTCTATGATCGATTATGGGAGTTTCTTGCATGGGAATGCTCCTGCATAGGCTACATCACGAAGAAACTCGACACCATCCAATTTCGGGTGATCCGCATGTGTTTGGGTGCTATGCGATCAACACCAACAAATGCTCTCTTAATAGAAGCAGGAGGATTGTCTTTGCAAATGCGTCGAGAAATGATAGGGAAGAAATTTCTGTTACAACGTTATGCTGTTTCACAGCATCCCATTCTTATTGCACTTCAACGATTGACCGTTATCTAGGAGAGACATGGACGACGCTCACGATACAAGCCACAGCTTCGGTTACGCTGCTGCAACGAACTGAAAATGATTTTCTCACTAACTCTCCAAACACGAAGCATGCCCGGATTTGAAGCCAGCTTTCAGTGTTCTTCCCATCGACTTACAGCACTTATAGTACGTACGGTTCCAAGTTCGATGACTCGGTGGGATATGCATATTATTGCCAACAAACGGGAGAATCTGGTATCTTCAAGTTACCGCCCGAAACCTATATTCATACAGCGAAAATTTAAGCTATATGTGCTGCACTTCGTTTTTGTCAAAACAAGCGATTCAGTTCCACTCTCATCATTGCGGACTCCCAAAGTGTTATGAAGAAATTACAAAATCTCCAAGCGTATGGTTACTTGTATGACATCGCCAAGCATGCTTTTAACTTCTACTCTTCAGGTTGCTCCGTAGCATTTCTTTGGGTCAAAGGACGTAGTGGAATTGTTTGGCAATGAAAAGGCTGACGTACTAGCAAACGTGGTGCATCGGAAGGTCTACTTACAGCGGTGCAACTCCCATGGATGGACCTTATTCCCACTGTTCGACAGCCGATTCGTCTCAAATGGTCTACGGAATGGGAAACATCTCAACTGCACAAAGGTAGAGTTTATGCTCTCGTACAACCTGACATCCATCCTAAGCCATGGTATTATAAGTTTCATCGGTCACGAGGTGTAACGGTTTCAGTAATTCGAATGAGGCTAAATCATGGATCATTCCCTTCACATCTACATCGCATAGGGGTTTTGGATTCACCGCGCTGTCGATGTCAGTATAAGGAATATGGAGATCTCAACCACATTTTGTTTAAGTGTGGCCTTTATGCTGGTTGTCGAAGCCATTTTCTATCTGAACTATGTTATCTACAAGTGCCGTTCCCGACCAGCTCTGCATTGGTGTTGCAAGGTGAACACAATTCAGTTCCCAATGTTGTGATGGACTTTTTGAGAATCGCGGATATTGGAATTTGACTTTGTGCTCATCGCATTGTTACCAGTGTTTTGTTTGTTCTCCCCCTCTCCTCTCGGAAGAGTGATTTAGTGTGGTGTTATGTACTTGAAGAATGTGGACGATTTGGTTTTCATTTCTTATATGTGATTTGCGCTGACAATATTTATGTTTTTGTATGTGCGCTGTAAGTGTTCATTATACATGGAGGATGACCAAATATTGATACTATAAAGGTCAATTAAATAAATAAATAAAAAAATGAATAAATAAATTACCATCAAAATTTCTAAAAATAAATGTAAAATTATACTTTGTCGCAAGACAGCCTCTGCATGGGAGGAAGTATTTCATAAAATAAAATCGCGCACTTTTCAATATTGGCATCAGTTACGCCTGCAGATAGACGCCCGGATCGTTTCTCACCCTTCACGCTCGTGTGACCCCTTTTGAACTGTTCATTCCACTGGTATACACTTCGTTGTGACAAAACATTACCCCCGTATTGTGCTGAAAGTGTTCTATACATTTCCGCTCCTGGTTCACCCTCAGACATCAAAAAACGGATTACGGAATGCTGTTCTTTCTTGGTGCAAACAGTGAGTGGCGCGGCCGTCTTTACGTCGCAACAGTGCAAGCTGTACTGATCTGATAACGCTGAAATCTACCACAGACGTAGACAACGCTGAACACACAACGTCATAGAACTAACCTAAAGACAATTAGAGCAAAATTGCTGATACTTATTGACTTGCCTACGTATAAATAGATTAAATTTAAATTATATTACTTGGATTAATAGAAAAATGGACTAATCTGCAGTAATTAAATTGATTATAAATAAAAAATTTATAAATACTGCGACAATTTACTATTTATTTACATCGAATGAAATGAAAGCTAACCTAAGTCATCCGTTTGGTATGGATCATGTTTAATACTTAATATGGCAATATATGCTGTAGGTCAGCCTAGATCAGTGACAGGATACAAATCATCTGTCGCAGCGACACATACACAGATTACAGCGAGTCACTTTCAGTTGCAGAGGCGAAGACAGCACTCGGAAATAACAAGTAATTTTGTTCTTATCATTTGACACTTCCCATATTATTACACGCGTAGATGAGATAAAATAAACAAATATCCAGTGGCATAACGTAGGCTATATTGGACAATGAAAGGCAAGTGATACATGGGCCCCTACTGAGGTAGGAAATTTGCGAGAATCTGTTCTTAGAAATATTTCTCAGAACAATCACTATTCACTTCATGATGAGCGACTGCGGTTTTTCTTCCAGAAAAATACAAGCTTCTCAATCGGCACAAATCCGCGTAATTTAACTGCATGAAAGTTCTGTCAAGCACATTATTTCAGGTGAGTATCAAATAATAATAATAATAATAATAATAATAATAATAATAATAATAATATCACGAGTTCTCTGAAACGTAACACAGCGTGAATGAGAAGTTGTCATATCAGAGACTGAGAAATGCATAAGTTAAAACAGAACACATTTACGTACACGACTGCAACCTTACTTCCAGACAACGTCCTTCTAGCGGCCCAATGTCCTGCAAGTCATCGTCAAGCTGCTCATCTTGTTCCCTGGACATTTCTTCTTCTGAAGAGCTGTCCCCCAACCTTATTATGAGAGGCTCTGGGTCATCTTTGGCATTATCTGCAGTCCACGTATCTGCCTCAACCGTCTTCACATGCTGAACATAAGCAGTGAAATTTTCTACACTTACACTTTCAAACCTTTCTTGAATGAGCTTCTCCATGTCCTTTGTTTTGAAAGTAGTATTTTTCATACTAATGTGATGTTTCATCTGAGCCCACTCAAGTTCGATCGGATGTAACTCGCACTAATAAGGTGGCAGTCGAAGAACTGTATGTCCCACTTCCTTAGCCATTTCGCCAATGACGTAAGCATCATATTTGCATTTTTCTTTACTGATGATGTTCATCAGATCACTCTTCAGCATATCCTCACTGTACGCAATACCATGTGATTGAAGCCACTCCTGCACACGGTTTTTTTCCATGACTTAGTTGGCAATTTCTCCTTCTTTCGTCTGTGGTAGGACTGAAGTGGGAGATTTGCGAGGATCTGTTCTTTAAAGTACTGCGTCGGCAGTGTTTTTCTTACAAAAAATACAAGCTTCGCATTCGGCACAAATCCGCGCTCGTTACCTGCGTTCACTAACGCACATCGTGGACCACGAACTGCAAGCACCCTCAAACCACTGGAATGTCCCGCTAAAATGCCTGTCGCGGACTGTTTATGGACTTGTCAACCCAGGGTCTTTTGCACTGTTATGCCGGTATTAACAAATGATTCATCTGTGTAAACAATGTTTCTGTTTTCATTTCGAGATTTCTTAACTTATGGTGCCAAGACACAATATCGTCTCTTTCAATCAGCATGACTTTGTTTCCCCTCCGTTCGTAAATAAAATCAATTTCTTTAAGTAGGAAGTGGAGTGTCGATCTTTTAGAATCTGGGAGATCTGGATCTCTATTGACAGCCGACAGAACAGAATATAATGTTGGGGGTCGATTATTCATGAAAAACTCCTGCACTTTCCGACTAACTGCACTCCGTACAAGGTCATTGTATTTCAATACCCTGCTGTTTCGCCTCGTTGTTTTTGGCATTCTCTTCTTACCTGGTGACACGAAAGGACCCTTGGTAGCCTCGGCGCGAACTTTAAATACTGTGGTTCTTGAAATGCCGCATGCTTCAGCGGTTTCCCCTCGCAGTACAATCCACACTTCTCTCCTAATTCTTGGTCTTTATATAATTGTAGACGTTACAAACTGTCTGTCATTTATTACGTGCTCCCCATCTCAACTTTTTTCTTACCTTGTGCGTATTTTATCGCTCCGTTCCTGTAGACATTATACTGCTCTGCTTTCGTTCCGTCTGCTTCCTAGTCTCCCTCACTACTGCTTGGGCTCTCGTCCCTCTCCGCGGCACATCTTGACGTCATCTGTCTCCAGTACTTTCTAGGCCTGCCTTCCCTGGCCAATATAACTCGCCGCCTCTCTTCGACGGGCGATCAGGTGTGCTTTGCATATTGTAATAAGCAGTGGGAGCTTGTACTTTCCGCACGGCTGGTCCGTGCTGGTTTTAACCTCACTTCAATCTTCTTCTTCAGACCGGGTGAGCAGACTTATTATTATTATTATTATTATTATTATTATTATTATTATTATTATTATTATTATTATTATGCTTTCATATTTGCCCTTTTCTTGCCTCGATATGCCTTGCCACTATTTTTGGCTCTAAACTTTAGTCCCTTCAGGGCTCAACAAAATTATGGTGCACTAACTCTCACTTCTGTGACCTATTATCAGAGTGTGAAGGAAAAAGAGTTGTAGATCATCAACCTTATAAGTGACCTGGAACCTTTTTGTGCGGTGTTGTGAACGATGTATTCCATCATTTTGAACTGGGACTTTGCAGCCTGATCCCTACCTATTCTTCCATTCCTTTTCTTTCGCCTTCCTATTTTTTTTCTTTTACATGTGTTATCCCTCTTCCTTTCCTCCTTCCTTTCTTTCTATATTACATTATGAAGATTCTAAAAGCCATTCAATGGTAAAATCGTGGTCTGCGAATCAGATAGTATACCTTCTCTTGCTTGTGAAACATTCTATCTTCTCTCCTATTTGAAGTGAAGTATGTTGATCTTTGGGGGATAAAATGTTGTTTTACTTGGCCTCCTAATACCTTAGGGAATGTTCCATTCTACTTGTGTAAAACTGAATACGCTTTCCCAAAATTTCTTCGTGGTACAACTTTGTATGACTTCAATTCACGTAAAAATCCTACTGATCTAGTCATTTTGTACTTAAAAGAAAAAAAACTTGTGTTTGATCGCCTGTTATTCACATTTTTCTTGTACCTGTGTATACCAAAGACATCTATTTTATTCACCCTTGCATAACGCATGATGTCTTTCTTTTTTGATGCTATTATAATACAATCTGTTACTTGTAGCCTGTCATTTTGGGTGTTGTCATTCTTGTATCCCCTCCCATTTATTCTAAGTGTCCCTACCACGGAACACCTCTTGGGAAAAGGCCCAAAATATATATTTATTGCTTGTTGTTGCTTGATCACGATAATCGGACGCCGTAATCATCTCCTATCTCACGCTTCCCTGCACTCTGCTTG
This sequence comes from Anabrus simplex, assembly GCF_040414725.1. Classification (NCBI taxonomy): domain Eukaryota; kingdom Metazoa; phylum Arthropoda; class Insecta; order Orthoptera; family Tettigoniidae; genus Anabrus; species Anabrus simplex. Next base: position 807,922,795 of record NC_090266.1, read on the forward strand.
ATCTCGTATTCTATCATTGCACATTAGCGTATGGTTGATGGGAGTCTTCCCCCTCCCTTAGGAATTACCACTGCACTAATGATTACAAGATCGTAACACATTCTCTGCCTCTTAAAATTTCCCCGGGTTTACGTTTTGCAAACGGAACATGAGCCATATCTTTAATGTCACTTACTTATATCTATGTCACTAATATTTCTCTATCACAGAAACGATCCCTACACTCTAACACTGTTTCAAATATCTTGGAGAGGTCTGAACTCGTGCGTTCAGTGGAGTAGTAAACCACGTACTACAGCGCACGCGCTGTTCCATCCAGCGGGCTTTCGGGTAAACTACAAAATCACCAGTGGCGTATACAGAGGGCTACGAAGGCTATCGGTGAAGCCCTAACCTTAAATGAGAACGATGTAAATCTAGAGCACATTATAATGTATACATCTGACACATTGTTCCATTTACAAATCTTGAACGTAATGAGATAAAACGTCGTTAGTATTTCTGAGTGCAAGGCATCGGAGAAAGATGTTGCCGCCCAGGCACTCCGTCCCTCTCCCCTCGCCGCACCTCGCACGGCTTGTTGCTGAACACCCGATAGGAGCGGGAACCGGTGGGGGATAGGTGTGCTAGGCTTCGGTCCATCAGATCGCCACTGCTAACGAAGGAGAGATAGCTCAAAAACTCGAAGTTCTCCGGAAGTTACCGAATTGACACGCGTTCCTCATCGTATATACGTCCTCACCTCATTACTTACTTACTTACTTACTTACTTACTCCATGGCTCTACGGTCCTTTAAGGACCTTGGCCTCATTGACTACAGCTTTCCAGTCATCCCGGTCTTCAGCACGCCTACGCCACCTCCTGACTCCAACAGTCCTCAGATCAGTCTCCACATCCTCCAGCCATCTCATCCGGGGCCGACCTCTCCTTTTTCTGCCCCCAGGGTGTCCTGTCAGTGCTTTCCTTGGAAGTTTTCCCTCCTCCATCCGTTGTACATGCCCCAGCCATCCAATTCTTCTCATTTTGATTGAGATCACCAAATCCGGCTCATTATACAATAATCTTATTTCTTCATTTGTTCTGATTCTCCATAAATCTCCCTCCTTCACCGGTCCAAATATTTTCCTCAGTGCTTTCCTCTCCCACACATTTAATCTCCTCTCTCTGGCCTCAGTCAATACCCATGCCTCACTCCCATCCATAAGCACTGGTTTAATTATTGTTTTGTAGAGAGTCAGTTTTAACATCCTGCTTAAGGTTTACTTCTCAGAAGGGGATACAGTGCTCTGTAGGATCTGCTGGCAGAATTAATTCGATTTACAATATCTGTCTCAACTTCATTTTCTGATGTTATTACTGAGCCAAGATATGTGAAGCTATCTACAGCTTCAAAGGTGTGACCATCCACTTGGCGTTTTTCATTGTTCCTTCTACTTCTCTCCGTTACCATATATTTAGATTTAGCCTCACTTATCTCCAAGCCCAAGGACCCAGCCGCATCTTTCAGCTCCCTCAAGGCAGTTGTAAGTGCCTCGTTACTTCTAGCAGATATCACCACATCATCTGCATAAGCCAAAATTTGGATAAGTCTATTGTAAATATTACTACCCGGATTAGTAGTTACTGATCTTACAGCTTTCTCCAACACTAGATTAAATAACCCTGGTGATAAGGGGTCTCCTTGCCTTAGGCCTTCTTCGGTTCTGAAAGATCTTGACAGACTTCCCTGCACTTTTACCTGACTTCTGCTGTTGTTCAGGGACATCTTAGTCACTTTTATTAACTTCTGTGGGAATTTAAACTCCTTCATTGTTTCCCACAATGTCGATCTCTTAACTTTGTCATAGGCTTGTTTAAAATCTATAAAAAGATGCCCTAGTCGAATGTTGTATTCATATGTCTTTTCCAGAGTCATTCTCATGGTGAAAATATGGTCCATCGTCGATCTTCTAGGTCTGAAACCAGCTTGGTACTCCCCTATAATTCTTTCTGCTCTACTACTAACTCACTTTGTTATGGCAGTAGAGAGGATTTTGTATACTATACTCAGTAAGGATATACCTCGATAATTCTTGCATTGCATTCGTGACCCCTTCTTATGTATAGGGCATATATTTGCTAGTGTCCAGTCCTCCGGCAATGTAACTGTTTCCCATACCTTTTTTAATTATCTCATGTATTTTCCTCACCAACACTTCTCCTCCATGTTTTACAATTTCTGCCGTTATGAGGTTATTCCCTGGGGCTCTACTGCTCTTCAGTTGTTTTATAATTTCTCTTATTTCTTCAATCGAAGGTGTTTCCATTTCGTCTTCATCCTCATCTCCATTCTCCTCATTCCTCTCTTCCCTCTCACACTCATCTCCATATTCACCCTCCTCATCTCTCTCTGAAGTTTCCATACGGCCTGATCCTTCTCTTTCTTCATTTATTGGTCTGACAGAAAGTAATGTTTCAAAATGTTTTGCCCATTTTTCCAGAATTCGTTCTTTCCCATCGATGAGTCTATCAGTCTCATCCTTAAGCATATTCACTCTAGGTTGATATTCCTTCTTTACTTGTCCAACCCCATGGAAGAATTTTCTACCTTGTTTGTTTTCAAAATTCTTCTGCATTTCATACACTCTCTCCCTTTCTTCTAATCTTTTCTTGTTCCTTATTAATGTCTTTGCTATTCTCCGTTTCTCTTTAAAACTGCCATATTACTTCGAGTGGGTCTCTGTAGCATTCTATGTCGGGCAAGATTTCTCTCTTCCAGAACCTTACCCACTTCTTCGTCATACCATTTTCTTCTACTCTGTTTCCTTCTCACTCCAAGTACTTCCTGCGCCGTTGTATTTATTGCTAGCTTGGTTTTCTCCCACATTGTGTTGATGTCCACATCTCCGTTTCTGCCCATCTGTAGCTTTCTTTGCAGCCGGTCTCTATACTCTTCCTCCTTCTTCTCATCCCGTAACAGTTCTACATTATAGATCTTGCTCTGCTCAGCTCTGTCCCTGAGTTTAATTGCCAGTCTTTCTCGGAACTTGATCCTCACCAGTATGTGATCTGAATCACTATCTGCACCACGCATGCTTCTCACATCCATTATATTGGAGGCATGTCGCGCATCTATCAGCACATGGTCTATCTGGTTCTTTATCAGAACATCCGGTGATATCCATGTCTATTTATGGATCTCCTTATGGGGAAAACATGTACTCTTAATCACCAGCTCCTTGCTAAAGGCAAAGTCAATCAATTTCCACCCGTTTTCATTGGATTCTTGGTGTTTGTGATATCCTGCCACTGGATGGTTTTCTTTCTCTTTGCCTACTTTGGCATTGTAATTCCCTAGGACAACTTCAACATCATACTTGGGCAACTTGTCATATACTTGCTCCATTTTTTCATAGAACCGTTCTTTCTCTTCCTCTTCGGCATCCTCTGTTGGGGCATGGACTCTAATTAGTGATATGTTGGCAAAACTCCCTCTCAATCTTCACCGGCATAGTCTGGGGCTTATTGCTTCATATTCAATCACATTATGACTGACCGATTTCTTTACCATAAACCCTGTTCCTCTTCTATTTTCTTCCTCCCCACTATTGAGCTAAATATAGTGCTGTAGATCTGTCACCTCGATTGCCTTCCATCTTATCTCCTGTAATGCTGCTACAACAATCTGATATTTAAGTAATTCCTCCTCCAATTTTCTACTAGCCCCAGCCTGAAAGATACTTCTCACATTCCATGTTCCAGTATATCCGTATCGTTGCCATTTAGCGCGCTTTAGTCGTCGTAAGTTTGGGACCGTCCGGTTATCTTGATTTGGTTTCTGAACAATCTGTAGTTTTGTGGTAGTGGAGTTGTTAGCCCCACGTACCAACCCCCAACCTGGAGGACCAGGGTATCACTCTTAGTCTGGATCATCACCTTAGACCTGTCCGGCTTGGGTGGCCCTACCAGGAGCATATGCTCCCGCCGGCATAGCTCTAAGGATCATTTGAACACGCAAGCCTCCAAAACACCCGGAAACATATATATTTTGCCTTCGTCAAGGTGGTGATACCATCGGGAGGTCCTCACCTCATACTTCCGACTTAATTATACAGATAACAAGATAACAGAGTGTTGGTAATTCACTTCCTTTTGCTTGTAGAAAGACACTGCAGGGCTACTGTTATGGTAGTAATATAGTTTTCGTTTTATAGGTAGATCTGCTAAAATGAAATGCAATCTTTCAGGTTTAGTGTTCTCTTTGGTTGGCTGGAATCGAACCTGTGATCAAGGGTCGGACACCAATACTGATCTCCCGAGAAGAAAGCAAATAAACCAGTGAACGATGAATACGACTGCTGGTAATGCTGTAAAATTCAAAATTTGAATAATAATAGTAATAATAATAATAATAATAATAATAATAATAATAATAATAATAATAATAATAATAATAATAATAATAATAATGGTGCATGGCATCTGTATAGGCCTGATGGGTGACCTAATGAGGATAAAATTAATGGCAAAGACGTGATAAACACCCACATTAATTTGGTAAACCTTACGCTACCATCTCCACTGATGGCCAGGGCATTAACTTGTGAAACAGCACTAAGAATACAGCAGGCTACTCTGTTGGCTATTGCCTGCAGGTCAGAACGCTTAGAGCCTGACATTCGCCAAACCAAATATTGAAAAGGGGTAACCTAAGTCCAATGGTAGCCCATGCCTTCATCCCAGCATACGCCACTGAAAATCACGTTGCATATCAAGAATGTATGAATTACGTGTCACTAAACGAATGCCGATGATCATGTACTCTCCACCCATGACCATCAACCTATTAAATAAGACACTGAAGATCTAGTTTTAAGGACTTCAAAATCATCCCTTCTGGGTGAGTCCGCTAAATGTAAACGCCTATAAGATCCCGTAGTACACTCTTAACTCTGGACGCACAATATAATACAATAGTAGATATAATTGGAGGATCCGACAGCCACCACCCTTGCAGACCCCTGGGGGAGGTCTCCGCCTCACGAAATGTGCTGACTAAGAGTGCTTGCTTCACATAACGTCACAGCGCGGGTGTTTTGAGATGCAGGCTGCTCGTTAAGAGTGCACCCTTAACCTCACATGACCTTACGCTGACTACGAGTCCAGGCTTAATCTTACAGACCACGGGTTCGACCCCAGACTTAACTTTAAAATGACGTGAACTTTACAGACCCAAGTTCGACGTCCAAGAGTGCAAGCTTAACCTAACAGGCACGGATTTGACTCCAGGCCTAACCTTACAGTGGCGTTAACGTTACTTACTCAAGTTTGAGATTCGATCCCAGTCTTAACCTAACTAGACAAGATGGCGATAATACATTGTTCTTATGAGACATGGTCCAGGGAAACTTCAGGGCTTTGAAGCGGAACTTGGAATTCTGAACAATATGGCGGCTACACATTGTACTAATGGGACTAGGGAGATGGTGCATGGCTTAATATATACGCTTAATTCATAGGGGCGTGACGTTGGAAGGTGACTTAAGGGCTTTGGAGGTAAACTTGGAGTTCTGAACAAGATGGCGACTACTCATTGTACTAATGGGTCTAGGGAAATGGTGTAAGGCCTAATACGTATGCCTAACTCATAGGGGCGTAACGTTCGAAGGCGACTTGAGGGGTTCGTAGCTGAGCGACTGCAGAAAGTACGCTAGCATCTGAGCTGATGTGAAACGCACTGTTGGTGTTTAGTGTTTGGAACACTGCATTTTTTATTTAACTTTAGACCTCTAGAGACTTATAGTATTGCTCGGAGATCAGAAGAATGCACATGCCCGGTGAGGCACGGGGCGAAGGCGTTTTTGCCAGCAGAGCCAGTGACGTAATCGTTAGCATAGCAAACCCGCTACTTCCTAGGCGACTTTATATTTACCTTTAAGGTACGTTTTCCTAGAAGTGATTCCAGCGATAGTCGCTCAGCGATCATCGTTCAGCGATCATCGCGTGTAGGAAAATGATAACATGCAAACTCAGAAGAGGAGTCCTCCATGATGATCGCTGAGTCACTATCGCTGAGCGATTATCGCTAGAGTCGCTTCTATGTAAACGCACCTTTACTGGCAGCTCTTCGCTCTTGTCAGTTGTTATCCAGCTGTTGCTGTTCCGCGTTCATTCGTATTCCTTTCTCAGTTGTTGCCATTTATCCGTTGTTCTTGCTCTTCATTTCTCTTGTTATTTCTGTGTAACTGTGTTGTAAAGACTGCGTAATGTCTGTCGTACGCAAGAAGGGAAGCTAGAGAAATGATCAGGAATATTATAAACCAATGTGATGAGGAAGCTACACACTTGGTAACAGAGAGTAAGTTGCGGGCTGCTAATTACAGCTGTATATCTCATTTACATTTCTTCCTCAGTACGGCATCTTATGCCATTTATTCAATCTCAAACTGTTCAATCAATTAACTTTATGGTTCGTATGTTCACATAGTCTTCAAAGCATTTTTCTGAGCATCATATTGATAACCTTTATACTACCATACTCTAATAATTTTCACTTATTTATTTGAAGATTTTTATAGAAAGTGCAAGCTTTATAATTCTCAGAGTTTGTATGCATTGTAAACTATGTTAATGTCAGTGGCGGCTGGTGGTATCTGAAGCAGTGTGTTGCACCAAAATTTTCAATGTTGCATTTTTAAATGAGAAGCTTACATAAATAACAAGAAACCTTAGTATCCTTAAGTAATGAACTGCATCCCTACTAAAATTGAAATACATCCAGCAATGAAAACACGGGAAATAAGACACTAATTATACAGTATATCTAGTTATTCTTATCTCACTTGAATTGAAAATTTGCCCTGCTGTTTTTCATTGATTCAAAGTTGTCAGTCAACCGTTGATTGAAGTCTGCGATTTCCATCACCAGATCTTTTGCTATAGAAAGCATTACCAAGGCCGACAATCGTTCCTGGGTCACAGAGTTCCTTAAGACAATGTTTATTCTCTTCAAAGTAGAAAAGGATATTTCTGCTTCGACAGACGTCATAGGGATTGTAAGAATTAACTTCAACAATCTCAAGAACTCAGTGAATTCCCTCTCTCGGTTGTTGGTTATGATAAACTCTGCTAGACTAACAGCACACGACAACGATCAGAAATCTTGTGCCAAATAGATGGGAGATAGTTCATGTCGTGGTTTCAGTTTGTCCAAAAACGTATATACTGAGCACACTGACAGTAAGATACCTTCAGGGAACTTAGAACAGTACAAGAGGAACTTGTCTGGAAGAAACAGTGATGAAGCTACAAGATGAGCTGAGAAGCTAAAACGATCTTTAGCTTGGGAAATTATCACATCCCACACTTCCTTTGCTTCTTTTTTCACCCTTTTTTTGTCCACTTTCCTTTCCTTCAACGAGCAATCTGTGGGTTTATTACCGCTCGTGAGGTCAATTTCTTCTCGGATCTTGGAGTTTCTATTTACTTCAAATGCTGAAACGGCCTTATGTACATAGTACAGAGGCCGCGTCAGCGTCTCCGTGTTGTAGCTGACCGAAGAGAACTTCGACTAGTGGCATAACTTTACGGAAGAATTACAGCCAATAATTGAAACTACAACTGGAAAGAACTTTTTTATGACCAAGAGACCGACAAATTGTAGTTTCACTCATTATATAGTCACCTTCTAATATCTGGTTCATACACACAATTATGTCTTCCTTGCAGTCATAAGCTGATTGAAAATTCCACCTAGTAGGACAAGCACGTGGCAAACGTTTCCTCACTACCTCTTCAAGTACCGCGGTTCGCTGTGGGCTGTTGGAGAAGAATGAACAAATTTCTTGCAAACTTGAAAAACAAATTCACATTGCGGTTGATTGATGCCGTCTCGCTTATTACAATATTAACTAGATGGGCATAGAAATGCACATATTCTGCGTTGGAATAGTATTCTTTTACAATAGCTTGTACCCCACCAGAGGAACCAGCCATAACGGATGCCCCGTCATATGTCTCTGCAATTAATTTTTGGGGAGTTTAATTTATTTTGTGCTTCTTTAATTCTTCCAATAAACATCCAGTTACGTCTGTACGTCATGTTTTGCAGCAGACAGGAAACTCCAGAAACTTTCTATTGGTTTGCCTCTTACTACGTAACAGTACACAACAGCCATCTGAAATATATTCCAAATGTCACTGGTTTCATCTGCTATAATAGCTAAATATTCTGATTTCCTTATTTGTTTTGTTATTTCTTCTTGGCATACCTCCAACATGATTTGCAAAAGCCCGTTCTGAATTGTTTTGGATGTTCCTTTGAAAACAGTTGCCTTTTCCAAATGACCTTTCAGCACGGCATCCAATTCAGCGCTAAAATCAAATAGTCCTCTGAAAAAACTTGGGTTTGATGATGATTCAGTTTCTTGTTCCCCCTTATGGCCAGTTCAAAAGTACCGCAGAAACGAATACAGTTTATTAAAATGTTTAACACATACCTGTTATGCCTAACTTCTTAGTTGTAGGCTACATCGCAATTTTCCTTCTATACGCACTGTCGAGTTGTGCAGCTACGTTGACAGTTCCAAAAAGTGTCACTCTTAAACAGTTCTGAATGTAAACACCTGAAGATTCATGTTTCTTTATTTTGGTACTTAAGTGGTTTATGTCCGTAACTCCTATTTTGGTCCACGCGGGTTCCCCAACAAACAACAAGCACGGGAAGCAGAATAACGCATTATTAACTTTGCAACCACATAACCAATCACTATTTTTATAAATATCCCTTTTAAACACCCTGTTAAAGTGTCGATTTCCAGTATTAATATTTTGCACAATATTTAAGTCCGATAATGGTCTTCCGAGTGTCTTTACGGTAAGTTTCTCCTCATCAGAAAGCTGGAAAAACTCTCTAACTTGTAAATTATTTACAGTATTCATTTTCACTCATACTCCACTACACATGAGATTACGCCTTGAAAAGTTAATATTTCAAACTAAACATTCAATTACAACAAAATACTAACACACCCACACCCACAGCGCAAATGCCGTGAAACGACACCAACAAATAGTCAGACTAAACTACACAAACACCGGCAGCTTTGTGACGAACTCATACGCACAATCCGGAATCCCTCAGTTATATTTTTTTCTTTTTAACAATTTTGCTTTACGTTGCACCGACACAGATAGGTCTTAGGGCGACGATGGGATAGGAAAGGTCTAGGACCGGGAAGGAAGCGGCCGTGGCCTCAATTAATGCGCAGTCCCAGCATTTGCCTGGTGTGAAAATAGGGAAACCACGGAAAATTATCTTCAGGCCTGCCGACAGTGGGGTTCGGACCCACTATCTCCTGGATACAAACTCACAGCTGCGCGGCCCTAACCGCACGGCCAACTCGCCCGGTCATCAGTCATAATAACGCACAGAAAACTATCTAGAACCAAAACACTCAATCACCTCAAAACACACCAAGACCTACTCGCGATAAATGTAAACATAGCGTCTACAGTAACACCAACAACTCCATCTCGCAATAGTCCAGCCGTTTACCCACATGTGGCAGTGTTGACGCAAAGCTCGTTTTACGGTTGACAAAAGTATAACATGAAGTTATGCTGATGAGAAAACGTTTCCTCGGGTAGTATATCCTCAAAACAAATTTGAGGATAAAAATTGTTATGATTGCCTATGAAATACCAATGTTAGTAACACCGTGGGTGGTGCGGTACGGCGTACCCTAGTGGCGTGGAAAAGAAATTGCCGTTGCGAGAGGAGAAAAAGCAGGGATGAAGTCATCTCTACAGATTGGTACGATCTAACGGGGACATTTGGAATTGTTTTTCGATAGGGGTCATGCTGGTCTCGTGCAACTCTCTGGGACCGATACTGGCGGGCGTGCTACCTGATGCTATACAGGCTTAGGCTCGTCCCTGCTGAAACTAAATAGCGGCGCGCTGTGCACTAGGAAGTTGCCGTAGCAAAGTCAATTCCCTGAGTTTGATTCGAAGACGACAGAGTTTAATAGTCCATTACGAAACATTAGTACATCGAACGACCAAAGATGGTTGGTTTTAACACATTTTAGTGTATATGTTAGGTTTATTAAACTGCAAAATAGGAATAAATACGACAAATGAAGTTTAAAATTATAGGGAGTTTTGCAACACTGCAACAATACCACGGACCGCCCTTGGTTTTTGTACTGAGACAGATATCACAACACTGAGACAATCTCTTGTTCTTTTCGGTGTCCACCGCACTGTATCTCTCTGCTTCTAAACACATACATACATACATACATACATACATACATACATACATACATACATACATACATACATACATACATACATACATACATAAGTTTGACATTAGCGCATATGTCGTCCGTGATGCATACATGCATGTGACACCTATCCGAAGGATGGGGAAGTGCTTGTCATTTCTTTAGATAGATATCGCCCACCGCCATCCTACTTTCTCCCACGGCTAACAGAGTGCGTTGATGTGCATGCGCACATGCACACTAGCTATTCCCCAGTTATGTATCTAGCGGGATCTGATAGTCTTTTGATTACAGTAACTCGCGAAGTCACCGCGAGAGCGGACTGATATGTCTCTGGCGGGATCTGATAGTCATTTGTCACGCTGTGACGTCACAGCTCTGTCAGGAGAAGGCCTCCGCGCTCGGTTATGTGAAGATAAGCATTCATTTTAAAGCGCCCGCGCTCATTACGTCACAGCTCCGTCACTTCTCCAAGGGGAGACGGGCAAAGAGCCTGTGTGTGAGGTTAGGTTACCGTTCGTGCCCAAGGTTAGGTTAACACACGTGTTAACCACACCTACAAGTCACGTCACCTCACCAGTTCGGTTCCTCCGAGGGGAACCTGTCCTAGGTTAGATTAGCGTTCATCGTAGCGAGGTTAGGTTAACACGTCATGACCTCAACTATCAGTCACCTAACCGATTGGACTCCTCCAAGGGAAGCCTGTGTTTGAGGTTAGGTTAGCGTTTCGTGCATAAGGTTAGGTTAACACGTCATAATGACGTCTTAACCTCACCTGCAGGTCACCCAACCGACTTGTAGCTCCTCCATGGGCACCCGATCTATTCGGCTCCCCCAAAGGGGCCCGTGACCTTTCCGACTCGACACCTTCAAGGGGGGCCCGTCCGATTCGGCTCTTCCAAATTGGCCCGTGAGGTTAGCATTGCCCTCGTACGTAAGGGTGTGACGTCACAACTTCACTTAGCGATCAAAAACACTCCAGGTTGGCCAGTGAGGTTAGCATTGCCCTCATATGTATGGGAATGACGTTATAACCTCACCTAGGTGTCATAAGCACCCCTGACCAATTAGGCCCCTCCAATGGAGTCTATGAGGTTAGGCTTGCTCTCGTACGCAAGGTAATTACGTTATTCCGCGTCTTAACCTCACCAAGAGGTCATTGAACCGGATAATAACCTACATAAATACATTACTAAGGGTCAAGAACCCCAAAGGTACACTACTACGGGTCAATGACCTCGTCCGAAAATGCTGATTCAGCATCCATCGTTTTAGAACATACTTTGCCCTTCTACTCCCTGGAGGCCCGGGTTCGATCCCCGGCTCTACCATGAAATTTGAACGGTGGTACGATGTTTAGAACTGGGTCCACTCAGCCTCTTGAGGACAGCTGAGTAGAGGGGGGTTCGATTCCATCCTCAGTCATCCTCGAAGTGGTTTTCCTCCAGGCAAATGCCGGGATGATACCTAACTTAAAGCCACGGCCGCTTCCTTCGCGCTTCCTTGTCCATCCCTTCCAAACTTCCCATCCCCTCACAAGGCCCCTGTTCAGTATACAAGGTGAGGCCGCCTGAGGGGAGTACTGGTCCTCCTTCCCGTTTGTATCCCCGACCCCAAGTCACACGCTCCAGGACACTGCCCTTGAGGCTGTAGAGGTTTGATCCCTCGCTAAGTCTGAGGGAAAACCAATCCTGGAGGGAAAAACAGATTAAGAAAGAACGATAATCGCGTTAGTAGCTGTTCTGTCAAAAAATACTACATACTGAAAGTTGTATAAAATACAATTTCTAATCATCTTTGTCCTTACGTGATTTTTCGTGCAAGCTATAGGCTAACAGAGATAATTCTGAATTTAGGCTTTTGTTGAGTTCTGAGAAATTGTTTAAACAGAATGTAATAAAGCTCGGAATGTAAAGGTTGGGAATAGTGCTGAAATAGTAGTTCTTGGGGTTCAAATCTCTCTCTCTCATAACTCAGTGATTCAGGGTTCGCATCTGTTAAGAGTATCAGAGAGATATATCTCAGGTTTACTCGACTTTTTAACAGAAATGTGTACCTACTAAGTTATCTTCTGAGGAGGAGAAGGATGCCATACGCTACTAAGTCCGTGCGATGGAGGAAGTTGTACGCTGCTAAGTCTCCGAGGAGGAGGAGGTCGTACACTACTAAGTCTGTGACGAATCTGAGGTCGTACGTACCAGGTATATGAGGAGGAGAACGTACGCTACTAAGTATATAAGGAGGAGGAGGAGAAGTTTGACACTAGAGCGACATGGATATTTTGACCAGCTTGGTGTGGAAATGTGAGACACGAAAAACTATCTTCAGAACTATGTAGGTAACTCGCTATGTGTAAGAGGAAAGCATGGCGACTCCGACTGCGGGATGCAAACAACTTGTGTGTGATCTGCTGATGCAATCTCTGGCTTTGAGACGTGGTATGATCGTTAAGGTGTCAAGTTTGTATTATGGTCTCACACCGTGGTTAGCCGGTTCAAGTACCTTTGGTCGGAAATGATTTTACTATCAGAATGTTGACGGGCAGGGTAGGGGATGTGGTGGTATACAATATCTAATCACCAGATTGCGTGCCAAAAGCCTGGATTAAATTCCAAACCTCTCCACATTGCTGATATGGAGTGAGGTTATATGACTCTGTTGATGGTGATTCGTTCGTCGGATGGTGACGTAAAGGCTTGAGCAGGCCCGTTCGTGCTATTCGAGGGGATTAGGCTATGTGCCGTCACCGGGCTTCACCCCATCGGTCGTAATCATCAATATACATTCGTTCTAAGTCATTGGGACTATTGATGGAACACACATTCGGATTAAAAATCTTGGAGGGGAAGACGCACAAATTTATATTAACAGAAAAGGATGGTTGTCTTTAAATGTTCAGGTAATAAAATGAATAAACCAAACCAAGCTCCATCGTCTACCAAGCGACACTGGATAAAAAATCTTCGAAATATAGTTACACTGTTTTTAATCAGCTAGCTTTAATAACTGACATGATTATGGTCCATATGGTCCATGAAATAATCTTAATTTTCTGCCTGTCACATTAATAATACTAGAACATTTGCAATATCAGCGCGTTATTTGTTATATTGACACACAGTCATATGTAGACCCCAGTCCGGGTACGGAATTAGAACTTTTACCCAATCAGTCATGTTATTATCCAATGCTATTAAAGTTTAGGGCCGATGACCTTCGAAGTTAGGCCCCTTAAAGCAACAAGCATCATTATCATCATCATTAAAGTTTTATCTTATAAATTTATAAGTAATGAAATGTAAAATCATCAATAACTGGGACGATAATATTAGCGTAATTATGTTTAAAGAGATAGAAGAATATGAATGTATCTTCTTTATATTCGAATTTGTGGAAGTAGATTTTAATTTCCAACATTGGTAATCTCTTCTCCACACATGAAAAGAGGAATAATTTTTCCTCTCGGCTCCGGTTGGTTTCCCAAATCTTCTTTTCGACGTCCATGATCAGTGAGGGCTGCACGTATGAATATGAAACGACGCGATTTGTTACCCGGTTGTTACTGACGTCTCGGAACACGGTCAGCTTGATCGCCATAGCGCTACATCAAGTCGGCCGCGCTCCGTTTTGCGAGTTCTGCGCATGCTCACAAATATTTGATTTGACTTTTTTTGCTAGTGGCTTTACGTCGTACCGACACAGATAGGTCTTATGGCGACGATAGGATATGAAAGGCCTAGGAGTTGGAAGGAAGCGGCTGTGGCCTTAATTAAGATACAGCCTCAGCCTTTGCTTGGTGTGAAAATGGGAAAGCACGGAAAACCATCTTCAGGGCTGCCGACAGTGAGATTCGAACCCAATATCTCCCGAATGCAAGCTCACATTCGCGCGCCCCTAACCGCACGGGCAACTCGCCTGGTGATTTGTTTATTATCATCAACAGAGTTATTACTCCTCCAAATTTTTCCGTGGTTTCCCCTTTTTCACACCAGGCAAATGCTGGGGCTGTACCTTAATTAAGGCCACGGCCGCCTCCCACTCCTAGACCTTTCCTGTCCCATCGTCGCCATAAGACGTATCTGTGTCGTGCGACGTAAAGCAGCTAGCAAAAAAAAAACTCCTCCAAATACAGACGATATAATAAATTAAAATAATAACAATATTAATAGCACTTACTACTACTACTACTAATAATAATAACAACTAAGCAACGCTTGGCAGCAATGTGCGAGGATGATCTCCAGACTAACTTAGTACGCGCATAATACAGGACTATGAATAACGTATTTCTTGGTACATAATTAGCCTCGCCTTAGTCCGAACTAAAGCAGGGCAGGCGAATGTTTATGAATAATGCTTCCAGTGTTTTGAATTAAACGCACTGCTAGTTTGCAGTCCCCACGAATCTACTACGCTGGCGTAGCAGGGGGAGAGGTGATACTCCCACGTGGCGCGTCCCCAGGTGGCGGATAGGGGGGTCCTAACCGGCTTGCCGGTGGACTTGAGGGAAATAAAATACCTCTCGCGGACCAAACACACTACCCCCTTCGGGTGGGGGACGCACATGTAGAATACACCCGCGGTATCCCCTGCCTGTCGTAAGAGGCGACTAGAAGGGGCGACCAAGGGCTGACTGAATTAGAACCATGAAACTAATTTTGAATCGTACCATCACGCGGGGAACACCATAGGTTGCCTGCACTTGCGAGTAGTACCACTAAATTTGGTACGAAATAGGTTTGTGATTGGTAGCAGTAAAAGCCTGGCCTGGTGGATTCCAGTACCCGTGCGTCGTACCCATGTGAGCAACACCGCGGGTCTGGGCGTAGCCTGTGAGTTGTACCACTATATGAGCAGCACTGTGGGTCTGCGTTGCCTGTGATTAGTAACCACTATGTGAGGAACACCACGGGAATACCGGCACCCGTCTTAATACACCTAGGTGGGGAACCTTCTCGGTTTGCGTTGGCTATGAGTTGCGCCATTGTGTGAGACACACCATAGGTCTGCGTTACTTGTACGTATTGCAATACTTGTGAGTAGTACCATCTTTTGTGGAACACCGTGAGTCTTCGCTACTTCTGATTAATATCCCAACATGACACATACCATGGTTCTATTTTACTCGCGACATGTACCATTCTGTGG
Organism: Anabrus simplex; assembly: GCF_040414725.1. Classification (NCBI taxonomy): domain Eukaryota; kingdom Metazoa; phylum Arthropoda; class Insecta; order Orthoptera; family Tettigoniidae; genus Anabrus; species Anabrus simplex. Next base: position 807,938,215 of record NC_090266.1, read on the forward strand.
GGCCTTAGACGTGGATTTTGCACCCCCTTTAGACACCAAGCATCATTGTGCTTTATAAGAGGTTCCTTCGTCGGTAATAATGTTATTTTCGATCTGTTTTGAGTCTGATCCACTGGTTTTTGTTTGTTTGTTTGTTTGTTTGTTTGTTTGTTTGTTTGATTGATTGATTGATTGTTTTGTGTTTTGTTGGGTTCCTGTCCAACCATTCATTCTTCATGACATATTTTATTTTTACTTTGGTCAGTGGATGCCTTTGAAATTTTTGTTCTTTCATTTCGTACCATTAGGGGCCGATGACCTTCGATGTTAGGACCCTTAAAACAACAAGCATCATCATCATCATCATCAGTTTGCAGTCCGAGAAAATCTAGTAATCGATTCCCGGTCGGGTCGGAGATTTTAACTTTTAACTTCCTGTAGCTCACAGCTCGGGTGTTTGAATTGCGTTTAAGCTCTTAAGTCTTCAGTTCAAGGGAGTCCCGTGTTCGATCTCCGGTCGGATAGTGGAATTTAAATTTTAATTTCCTGTAAATCGAAGGTCGGGTGTTTTGAATTAAACGCACGGTTTTTAATGCACACTCCTTTAGTCAGCATAACAATCTGCAGTCTTAGAGAGAGGCCCTCGGGTTCGACTCCTGTTCAGGTCGGGGATTCTAACTTTTAATTTCTTGTAGCTCGAAGGCCGGATATTTTGAAATAAACGCACGTGTTCAATGCACCGTCATTTCGTTAGCATGACAGTTTGTAGTCCATTGGAAAGAGCCTCAAGTTCGATTCCCAGTTAGGTCGGGATTTTAATTTATAATTTCCTGTAGCTCAATATGCAGTCAATTGGTTACCGTAATAGGCTGCGGTCCAAGGGAAACAGCGCCGGTTTCAAAACTCGGTTTTGTAGGGGATTTTAACGTTTAATTTCATGTAGCTCAAAAGTCGGGTGTTTTGAATTAAACTTACGCTTTGAATGCACAGGCATTTAGTTAGCATAATAGCCTGCAGTCTAAGGGAGAGAGCCTCGGGTTCGATTCCTGGTCATGCCGGGGATTTTAACCTTTAATTTCTTATAGCTAGAAGGCCGGATATTTTGATTTAAATGCACGCTTTTAATGTGCAGTCATTTAGTTACCATAATAGGCTTAATTCAAAGGGAAAGAGCTCCGGGTTCGATTCCCGGTTGTGTCGGGTATTTTAACGTTTAATTTCCTGTAGCCAGAAGGTCGGGTATTTTGAATTAAACGCACGCTTTTAATGCACACTCATTTAGTTAGCATGATAGTCTGCAGTCCAAGGGAGGGTGCCTCGGGTTCGATTTCCGGTCGGGTATATCCCGAACTGTTCTTTCGGTTCTAAACAAACAATTTTAATATCTAAGTGATATAGACTTTACGGTAGGCAATTAAAAGTTCCTGGCGTTCAAATCTACAAGCTTGAAAACTTAAAATAAATAATTCAGTTTTCCAGACACTGCTGATGACCGTGCCCTATTTCAAAAGGCTTACCCCTCAGCTAGACCGTTTCTTTCAAACTCATGAGATGATCGATGTTTGTACTGTATGCAGAATGAGATAAAGTCTTCACTTAGAGCTCAGGGCTAAGTGCGAAAGCAATTAACTTTGTATTTCCTGTCTCAGCAAATACTTCCAAATCTAATCAGCTTGTTAGTAAAGTGAATTTTTTGCTGAGGTATGCAAACTGTCACGGTCTTACTCTATAATACATTTGCTGCATTCCTTTCTCCGTAGTCTGTTAACGTACTTTGTGCTAATAGCTCACACTAGTCTTCGGTGAAAAGAAAGCTTGAAATCGATTCCCAGTCTGGTCGGGGATTATTATTTCCTCTTGGTTCGGAGTTAGATGTGTAATGTGGTCTTATGCTCTTCAGTATTGTGCGCAAAGGAGCTCCAGGTTCGATTCTCGGGTGGGTCGGGAATTTTAACTTTATAATTCTTGTAGCGCGAAAGCTGGATGTTTGAATTAAACACAAGCTTTTAATTTATAATCATTTAGTAAGCATAATAGTCTGTCGTTTAAAGGGAGAGCTCCAGGTTCGATTCCTAGTCGGGTCGGAGATTACTTCCTCGCTCGGAGTTAGACGTTTAAATTACGTTCAAGCTCCTCAGTCTAAGAGAGTGCCAGGTTCGATCCCCGCTCGGGTTAGGGATTTTAAGTAAGTCTTAACCTCTTTCATCAGGAAAGTAGGGCGAACAGTTTTCAGATCTGAACACAAGGGTTTGGTCTCTAAGTTATATAAACAATACTGTAAGTTACAACAAGTCTCTAGAGCTCTAAAATTTTAAATAAAAATGCAGTATTCTAAACACTAAAAGTCAACACCGCGTTTCGCATCAGTTCAGACGCTAGCGTATTTGACTCCGCAGTCGCTCAGCTCGGAACCCTTGAAGTCGCTTTCCAACGTTACGCCCGTATGAGTAAGGCATACGTATTAGGACTGACACTATCTCCCTTTATTGCTATTTGTTTTACGTCGCACCGACACAGATAAGTCTTATGGCGAGAATGGGATAAAAAAGGCCTAGGAATGGGAAGGAAGCGGCCGTGACCTTAATTAAGGTACAGCCCCAGAATTTACCTGGTGTGAAAATGTGAAACCATGGAAATCCATCTTCAGGGCTGTCGAGTGTGGGCTCAAACACACTATCTCCCGGATGCAAGCTCACGCCTGTGCGCTCCTAACTGCACGGCCAACTCGCCCGGTCACCATCTCCCTAGTCTCATTAGTACAATGTGTAGCCGTCATCTTGTTTTCAGCTCAAAAGCTCTGAAGTCCTGGACCATCTCTCATAAGAACGATGGTTTATCGCCATCTTGTCTAGTTAGGTTAAGCCTGGGATCGAATATCAACATTGAGTCTCTAACATTAACGCCCTTGTGAGATTGAGCTTGCACACATGGTTACCGAATTTTGGTCTGTAAAATTAACACCATTTTAAAGTTAACTCTGGTGTCAAACCCATGGTCTGTATAGTTAAACCTGAACGCTTATTCAGCGTAAGGTCATGTGAGGTTTGTGCTGCACTCTTAGCCAGTCGCAAGCTCTGAATAGTCGGGCACTTGGCGTTCACTCGAAGTCGGTTGGACACGCACACGGCTGATCGTATTGAGACTGAAGTAGACTGACTGACTGACTGACTGATCACTCCCCGACTCACTGACTGCAAACTGACTGACTGACTGACTGACTGACTGACCGACTGACTGACTGACTGACTGACTGACTGACTGACTGACTGACTGACTGACTGACTGACTGACTGACTGACTGACTGACTGACTGACTGACTGACTGACTGTTCACTCTCCGATTCACTGACTGCACACTGACAGGCTGCTCTCTCTACGACTGACTGTGACTGCTGGTTCGGTTAATGTCTCTGTTATAAACCTTCGGTCCGACTACTACGTGATTCTAACTCAACTTCCGGTGATATCACGGAGCGTCAATAACATGTGTCCGTTTTTCCTGATTTTTTTTTATCACGGTACGGAGCTGAAAATATATGTACGATCGTATCGTTTTGTGTAAATCACTTAGCGTGGGTTCGATTAAACTAACGTCGGCCATTTGTTTGATGGCGCCGCTATTCTTACTTCCGCTTGTCTTCACGCCATCAACGCGTGATCAGTCGCATACAACGATTGTATTCCACCTACGTTGTAATTAATTTAACTGAGTCCACAAAAAATTATATTCACTCCGATACAGTCATTAGAAGTCAATTGATGTACAATCTTACAGAAACTCCCGAGATAGACTAAAATATACTCATCGGGAAATTTCGGCGCTTAAAAATAGAGCAGTTTGTTTTGCTCAGCCATTTTTGTACGGGCCCAACGCGTCTAATTCCAAGGATTTCGGCTATCCTCTGTCCTATTCGTATATCTCACGTTTCTCTGTCTAACAAAGATGCGTGGAGAATTTAGGAAGTTTCGGTTCCCAGGGTGTGGTGAGTGAATGTTCTTAGGTAATAGCCTGGGTGTAGTTTCCTGCTAAGTGCATTTATGATATAATTTCTTAACAACCCCCAACAGAACGTGCTCTACCTCTGCTAAGGTGGCTTAAATCTTCTATGTCGGTGAGCTATGATAATTCTGCAGTCCTTGCTAGAATTGTCGAATGCTACTTCATTTCTACTCAGGAATCGCCTAAGGCAATTTTGGTGCAGTATGTATTGTACCCTGGTAGGGGTGTCAGCAGCGTCATTCAATTATAATTATTTATTAAGGATTATATTTCATATTCGCTAAACAGTATATCTTACATTGTATATTGTAAGTACTGGCCAGTTCGGAATGTATTGTGAAACCTACCACAGACCTTTGTCTCCACTACAGATTATGAAACACAAATTAGTATTCTCAAAAATTATTGCCAAGTTGGAAGGAGAAGGGAATGGTTATTTCCTCAGTCAATGGAAAATCCGCAGTCTGGGGGCGAAGTGATATTTAGAACAAGGAAATTACGGAGCGCAGGATTCTTGGAAATGACGTCTGGGAAAGGCCAGGGCTACAGGCGGGTGTTAAGCGTGCAATTGGCATTTAAAGAAAAAACATGAGACTTCAAACTCCCGCTTAGCTATGGACCAATAGTAAAATTGGCCGGGGAGAAGCAGTCAAGCCAACATCATATTATAGGAGGCGCTATCAAATGTAACTTCACTGATTAAACTTATAAAGGATAACTGAATACCAATTCATAATCAGGAAAAATTTAGAAACGTGATCAAATGTTAAAAGTGATTAATTAATGAAGATTTGCTGTCATAATGTCCGGCTCCATGGCTAAATGGTTGGTGTGCTGACCTTTGGTCACAGGGGTCCCGGGTTCCATTCCCGGCAGGGTCGGGAATTTTAACCATAATTGGTTAATTTCGCTGGCAATGGGGCTGGGTGTATGTGTCGTCTTCATCATTATTTCATCCTCATCACGATGCGCATTTCGCCTACGGGAGTCAAATCAAAAGACCTGCATCTGGCGAGCCGAACTTGTCCTCGGACACTCCCACCACTAAAAGCCATACGCCATTTCATTTCATTCCACTGTCATAATTCTTAGAAATCAGTGACACTATTCGCTGATTGGTTGAAGGCAAGGGACGCCACAAATGGCGCGTATTTACCCTCCAAGAATACAGGAGCTAAATTCACAATGATATCAATTACCAGCGACCGGAATGAGTTGAGACTTGACATAGAGGCAAGAATCATGTAATAATATCAGTGGATCCCAAGTTCAAGAAACTGGCAGGTCTGCATATAGTCAAATGGGGAAATGAAACTGCTCACTCTAATGTGACCTTTCGTGAACTTGGAGAGGAGATGAACATTCATTTAAATAGGTCAGGGCGGCTGAGGAGACACTTGGAAAAAGTTCGTTGAGCAGTTACTACATTCGATAGCATAGTGATCCAGTGCTTGAAGTAGTACGCGTTACGGACTTGAACATTCAGCAGTATCATGAGTTCGAATACCGGAGAAAGTTACGAATAGTTGCCTACCGACAAATCAATAGAAATAGATAAACATTTATGGAAATAATTAAATATATACCTACGGGTAGGAGTGATATAATATATCTGGGGAACCGTGCATATTACGCGAGAACGGTCGCGGTTGTTCGGCATAATTATACGCCAGTGAACAGTCGATTATAAACTGAAACTTGGTCAGCCAAGTAAACGTAAGCCGGTGAAACGCGAACATTCACGGAAGTGCCGGGTTCGAAACTCGAGTTTGCGCCGAGACGTTGAAGGTGATACCGGTGTATCACGAGTTCCTTAGTGCCGGGAAGGAGTGAAGAATGTGTGTTTACATTAAGTGGGCCAGATAAAAGGCCAGCAGTGTAAAAATTCCTTTGTTAAAATTAGAGTGGAAAATCTTCCAAGTGTTAAATTGTATTTGTTTACAAATTAAAATGTGTCAAATTGAAAAGTGTAAAGGATTACCTCTACATGCTGGCATGGAGACCAGCCAGATAGCGTGCTAAACTGGACGGGCCATGTGCTCCTCGTCCGGTTTAGCAAACTACAGACAGAGATGAGTACAAATACGTATTCAATTATGTAGATTTGCTAAACGTTTAAGGAAGGGGGTTATATTCTTTAATTATGATAACTTGATCGTTAAACGAGCCGCTTCCCGGCTCGTCAAATTTAGATATAGGTAGACAAAGGGGAAAATTAATATGTAAATAATTATATCAAGCACACATAATATTCTTGATTATTTTAGTAGAGTAGATTAGGGTTGATTTGTATGTTCAAGTGCTTGCATTGTACATGATTGTTTGTATAGGAGCACGTTTCACGTAAAGGTAAATTGAGATTCATATTAGAAGTGCTCCAAATGTGTTTGCCTGAATTACGTCAGTTTCTTGTAAATTTTATAGATGTTAAGTCATGTTGTACGATTATACAGAGGTAGAGGATTGCCAGTGAATTTAAATGTTGTGGGACTGGATTGAGGTCCGATAGTTTCGTCTGTAAATATCAGTGATTATGTGTGCCGCAAAATTTCGCCAGTGGACAGCAATAATAATAATAATCACTAGAAGTATCGGAGTGATAAATGGACACGGGTTATGTCTAAATGAGTGTTTAAATATAATGCTTTTTGAACAAGGCATGGGCCTAGTTTTATAGAATGATTGCAAGTTAAAGTAATTCAAATGTGGAGATAACATGTGGCATGTGGAAAACTTTAATTCGGGCAGTAAATTTGATTTTAATATTATTTGTTCATTTAACGTTTTTGGAATCCATAATAATCACAGTAACATGATTTAGAAGCAATAGAGGCACTTGTATATGATGTTCACCCTATGTTGAAGGCCCAGAGTGGGTTAAACCCATTTTTATTATGGAAGTCAAGCGGGGCAAAAATCCGGCATGAGATAAAATTATGTCGTACTGATGATGATAAAGGAGATGAATCCCGAGGCCTACGTCGATGTTATATGCCGATTCTGGTGTTATGAGTGGCAGAAGAATCCACGCACCAAGACTTAATAATTAATGAATAAGAAATTTTGAAGAGTTCCAGTGGAATAAATGGACTTCAAATAAGAAGGAAGGAATAATTTAGCACTCGCACGGACTGGATGGAGATTCCCAGCCGCGAGGTGCCATGGTACTTGAGATTTGTTTTGGGAGGACATGGTGTCCCCATGAATTAACGACAGTACAAAATGAAGTAAGTTGGCGGTTCGAATACCGTTATTATGTCCCGACCGAGGTGAAATCAGATCTTGGTTGTTCATATGGGATTTAACGTATATGACTAAAGTCTAAAGACTGGATATTAAAATTTCAAATTAATAATAATTATTACAATATTCCAAGTAAATCGTGTCTTAACTGATTGCTTAGTGCCAAACAAGACCGGAACCGTAAAAGGTTATGCATTAAAAATAATCATAGTTAACTGCCGTGTAACCAGTGAAATTAATTTATCATAATAATAATAATAATAATAATAATAATAATAATAATAATAATTTGAAGAAGCATAAGAAGAAGAATTTACTATATTATTTATGAGAATAATAATAATGATAAAAATGAAATGAAAATATTAAATCAATGATGATTAAGTGTTACAATAATGATGATCTCTAATAATAATAATAATAATAATAATAATAATAATAATAATAATAATAATAATAATAATAATGTTAATAATATTCAAAATAATTTCTTACGAATTATTTCGGATGATGATGTTGACGGTTGCTAGGGGAGTCAGCTGGAGAAATAACGTAATAATGTCAAGTTGTTGTAAATAATAAGCTACGTGTGTGATGTTAAATTTGGTGGCAAATCCCTTCATCTGGACCATTAGTTTAGAGTCCCTCTGTCGTTTCCTTCACTTAACGATAGCATATCTTGGTTAGGAACCCGGGGACGGTATTGTACTATCCCGGTTGGTATCATCTCAATAAAGGTTGAGGCGGTGACATAATTCATGTGATCGCGCCCACCTTGCCAACAGGTAATTGGTCTCAACCATATGTGGTCGTGCTGTTGTTACGAGGGTCGTGTTTCAACCCTCAGCAATCATCAAAGGCTCAACCACCCAAGTGGATGGGTGGTCTGCAGTGTCAAATTTTATTGTGTACATTTTCGGGAAAGTTTTGCCAAATAATTTAATTACACAGTAAATAAAATGCTCCTTCAGCATTTGCAAGGAAACGGTTCCAGTTCTTGTTCGTGTAGAATAGCAAACCCTTGGTGACCGGTTAAAATATCCGTCCCCTTTCCTTGGACGGAGCCTCCAAATTTTTCCCTTTGATCTGTTTTAATGTTTTTTCGTTTGTTATTATGATGAGCCTTAAAGTTAATAATTTTGGTGCCCCGTTCAACCCTGTAGTACTGATTAGATGGCGTCCAGATATTTAATTGGAGATTCCGTATCTTTATATTTTTGTTGTTGTTTATTATTTGCGATAGATTCGAACCGTAAACCCCTCAGATAAATGTTGGTTGGGACTCAGGCTTTGAGCGGGTGCAGTATGAATGTATATGCGTATGTGTAGTCGCCCCTAAATCGATGGACGCATGGTACTGTGCAAAGTCCTCGCAGTAATTTTGCGAATGAGGGAGTCCATCGAGTTCGCTTCATACACTCCTGAGAACTGTTGGACTGTGTGGCTAACGTTATCCGATTTTATGGGCAAAGGGAAGGGGGAATGTAAGGAATTCCAAATTCACATTAGCTCTTGTTAATCCGGCAAGTTAAGATATACACAAGTCACCTGTAATTAGGTTTATCAGTCTAAGTCCAACAGTATAATGCATAGCAGGCCACTTTGTACATGTGCCCGGTGGCTTAGACAGATCCGAGTTTGATTCCCTTCCAGCCCACTTTTTGTGCATTTTAAAGATATGTTTTGCCATTCACCTCATAGATGTCGCTACTAGTTACATTGCTTAGAGTAAAGAGGAGCATTTAATCAAAATGTACTTAGTCCATAATAAATAACTTTTCATGAAAGATAAAAAACGAATATCTCCCAAATCTTGCCGGATTTTTTTAAAAATTCCTAGTTGTAGTATGAGGTTCATGCACCTACATAATAGAGATCAGAAAATCATTTTTTGCTTAACACCGTAGTTATTTGTGATAATATTTTGGACTCACAAGGGAACATTGGCAATGGTTAAGTCGCCGATCGCGATAAAACTTGGAAAACACATTGAGGTACACGTAAAAAAGATGCCGGCATCAATTTTGGGAGCCGGCATTCATTAGGGCGTTAACTACGGGGCCTAAAATTTGCGACATTTCAAATTCCGCGCGATCAGCGATGAATACCTGCTGGCCAATGTTAAGCCGGCACACTGCTCGGCTGGAGACACGCCTCTGCACCTCCTCCCCCCTACCACTACAATTGGTTCGCCCCCCGCACGTTCCCCTTCTCCCCGCGCTTGTCGTGTGCTTAGCTGTTGAACGGGACCGGTTCTATACTTTGCTTCTTTTCGTACTTTAATTACTGAAATCCTTTAAATAACGTCCCGTTTCACACATAATGATAATAAATAACCTAAACTAATATACCCATATTTTATTTAAATGTTATATTTTCATTCCTGCTACTTCCGGTGAGTTGTCACATTCGTGGGTACAACTCCGAGATAAGTACCACCGGGCGTGGTCAAACGTGGGATGGGGTACCGCGTCCTACGTACGCTTAAATTATTATTTACTTCTAAAACGCCTTAAAGCTGTCGGTAGTGTCCTTTAGAGCGGACATACATATGGAATTAATTAAATTAAATCACCCAACACTAAATACATCTCCCACCTTTAAACAACGTTAAATACCTTTTTATGTAAAGAAATTACGTGCCCGGGTCGAGTATCTCAATTAATGTAATGGGATTCGGTACCTCGGGATATCAAAACCTGGTTATAGGTCCAGATCTTCTTTTTATGTCCCCTTCCCCCACCCATTTTGTGTACGCTATCAGTTGTGTCATAACTAAACAACATCGCAGACGACAACAACAATTACAAACTCCGAGTTTGAAACTACTGGTATTTTCCGTATTGCGTACTCTGGTATAAGGAATAGGCCTATAGGTAGAATGTTTTTATTTGTGCTTGTTCTGAACGATTTATTTATGTTTTGCAGTGACAGGCACAACACATTTCAATTGAAGCAATGGTTGTCGAATATAAATAAATGTAATGCATAGGCAACTTTGATACGAGTATGACATGGAATGTAGTAAAGTTTGACGTAATAGGAAAAGCCTTGAAAAAAAAAAAAAAGATGTGCATTTATATATATTCAGTAGATATACAGTAATCACAGGCAGACCTGTAGTCTTACTTTCCCGGTTGTTTTGCGCTATAGCTAACGAAGGTCTATGTATTCAACAAGTACCCATATTAAAGTATGACACTAGTCTTCTGGGTGTAATGGCAGTTACATACGCAAAAAGTTAAATGGCTATTGTACGAACTGGTACAACAACAAACAATTACAAAGCAACACAATAAATTACTCCGTATACATTACATCGGGCAAACTCCCCGTCAATAACTGATAGTAAACAAAAACAATCTTTGGTCTATTCGAAACATTAAAAAATAGTGAAAAGAAAACCGAAACAAAACACAATTAACAACAGGCACCACACTTTTTTTGCTTATTGTTTTACGTCGCACCGACACAGATATGTCTTATGGCGACGATGAGATAGGAAAGGCCTAGGAGTTGGAAGGAAGCGGCCGTGGCCTTAATTAAGGTACAGCAACAACATTTGCGTGGTGTGAAAATGAGAAACCATGGAAAACCATCTTCAGGGCTGCCCACAGTGGGATTCGAACCCACGATCTCCCGGATGCAAACTCACAGGGAATTATTTGTAAAAGAAACGTTATCAAAACCTGGTTATAGGTCCAGATCTTCTTTTTATGTCCCCTTCCCCCACCCATTTTGTGTACGCTATCAGTTGTGTCATAACTAAACGACATCGCTAATTCTTTCCTTTATTTTCCTTAATTATTAACATAATTTTTGGCGGAAATAAGCACCAAATGCCGTTCGTCGCGGCTAACCGATTTGTATAGCGCTACGGCAAGTAGTGGAGACTTTGCATGTGCTGTGGGGAAGGGTAGTAGGTGTATAATGTTTTTGCCAAGGTCGTGGACACTGAGTTATAATTCACCGGTATGCCGCACGCATTCGTCAGTCTGGCAGCCTCTTCAGTGTCTGTTAGTTCCTTAGTGTGTATTAAAATACTAAATAACTTTTAATTGCATGATCATGCCGTACTTCTATTTAATTGTATCGGCTGAGCTAGCCGTGGAGTTAGGGCCGCGCAGCTGCGATCTCACGCGCGGGAGATAGTGGTTTCGAATCCCACTGTCGGCAGCCCTGAAGACGGTTTTCTGTAGTTCCCCATTTTCACACCAGGCAAATGCTGGGGCTGTACCTTAATTAAGGCCACGGCCGCTTCCATCTCATTCCTAGGCCTTTCCCGTCCCATCGTCGCCATAAGGCCTATGCATCTTCGGCGTGTTAACAAACAGTAGCGGCGATTAAGGGGTGGGGCGTGAAGGGAAAGTCGCCCACGCCCCTCGCCACTTTGTGGAGTAAACGTTACATATTCACTTTAGCCACCTGGAACTAGGAATTATTATTATTTGTTTTGCAAATTCAGAAAAGGAAATTTAATCACTTGTTAATTTATACATGTGAAGACATTCCACTTGATAAAAGAGTTGCTTGTATGAAACAAAAACGATACTGTTCGGTGAAATACTTGTGTAGAAGGCATACGTCTGTTTGGAGCTTCGGTTGCATTCCGACCGGGTTGTCCAGATTAAAATAATGTCTATGTATTCGTCGCTGCTGAACACACTAGCCACTGGCAATAAGCAGACAGTAAATAGGCCTATAGTGCGGCTGTACGATGCACCAGCCTAGAACTATGCGGTCGAAAACGATGTTTACTAATGCAAGGGGTGCATTCGACCGCCAGCGCTGAGTAACATGCTGCGAGTGTGACTCTGTTTTTTATCTCTTCATATTCTGACGTAACCTGCCCGCTGGCAGTAGTTCCTCTGTTAAAATCAGTTGGTAGATACCCCACACATCACTTATGCATGCGGGACATTTATAAGTAGAAAGTACGGCGTCCGTGAGCCACCTGGCATAATTCCTAGTTTCAGCCAGATAAAATGAATTAGAAATGTAATGTTTCCTCCACAAAGTATGTGGGGGAGGCAACTGCCCCCTCGCCCCTTATCGCCGCTAATAATAATAATAATAATGGTGCATGGCATCTGTATAGGCTTGGTGGTGACCTAATGAGGATAAAATGAATGGCGAAGACGTTATAAACACTCATTCACCAAGCCAGGGTAATTAACCGTATGAGCGGGTTGATTCTTAGAATTGAAACGGGGCCATCGGACCAAAGGCAAGCATTCTATCCATTTAGCCACAAAGCCGGACTTTAATTTGCTTAACCTTAGGCTACAATCTCCACTGATCAGGGGTTGAGCATTGGCAATAGCAGAGGCCAGGAAAGTAGCTTGTGAAGCAGCCTTCACAACACAGCAGGCTTCTCCGTTGGCTATTAGCTGCAGCTCAAAACGCTGAAGAATTGACGTTCACTAAACCAACTATCGAAAAGGGGTAACCTAATTCTAGTGGTAGGCCACGTCATGATCCCAGCATACGCCACTGACAAATGTGTAACTTCAACTTGCTGCTTCTCCTTTCTGAAAATAATGGCTAGAGCACTTTTGCGCTTTGCACTTTGGACCAAATTATTTAAACAACATTGTAATCTAACCTATAAGTGCATATAAATCTGGGCTCTAAATAACGATAGTGTTATGTTTGTATAATTAGGATGCAGAAAGTTCTATTTGGTCGATGTTCCCAATTTATTTCATCGTTACATAATGAGCAAATTTCCCTAGTCTGCTGAATATTTTATGGGTGATATTTATTTGTTTACTGTTACAGAATACCTCGGGACTGAAGCATGTTGCAGTGTACCTATCCATCATATATTCAGAGTTTCAAAATCTGAACGCTGGATAGATCCACGCCTCCAATTCCTGGATTCCCCTTCTCTTACGGCTGAGGAAAATGTATAACGCCAACGACTGTGTTTCTGTCTTCAGCTGCTGTACTGACTGCAATTAGTTTGATAACTGTTGTATTTAAAACATGTCTGTAACTTTAAGCGGTACGTGAATTTTTAATCAACCTATGTACTGAAATAGAAAGTTGACTTCGTCTAACCTTTCTTATGAGGATGGCAGTGTTTGTTCTTAGTAATAATGTGAACCAGGTATGATGGTTTTCTTTTTATTACACATCAGTTTTGAAGTAGAGATGTGCAGATTGCTGCCTGAAAGCTTTTGATTGTTGCTCAGAAAACTGTGTATTTGACTGGAGCTTTCTAGCAATAATCACTGGCAGAAAGGTAGGTTACCTCAAGTCACGCATTGGAATCTTCACTTTTCTTCCAGGCCGTAACACAGCTGTTAAGAAAGTGCATCTCATGCGTAAATATTCAATTCTAACAAGAAAGTTCCATGTAGCGATACTGTGCTATGGATTTTCTGCTACGAGATAATGATAAGACGTCGGAGGGTGGGATTTTCGAGAAAATAATTTTGTTTACATTTTAACATTTAAACTACTTTAGTTTCATTTATGTGTAAGGAATACTATGGCCATCAGCGCAGAAAACTTACTGCAAGTAAATAATAATAATAATAATAATAATAATAATAATAATAATAATAATAATAATAATAATAATAATAATAATAATGACGAGCTAACTACATACGGTCTTCGGAGACGCCAAGGGGTCGGAATTATTGTCCCGCAGGTGTTCTTTTGCGTGTCAGTAAATCTAACGACACGGGGTTAGCGTATTCGAGCACCTACAAATACACCGGATTGAGCCGGGATCGAACCCGACAACTTGAGCACAGAAGATCATAGCTTTACCGTCTGAGCTACTCATCCGCACCCCAAGCGATGTATGTATGTATGTATGTATGTATGTATGTATGTATGTATGTATGTATGTATGTATGACCGAACGAGTTGACCTTGCTGTTAGAGGCGCGCAGCTGTGAGCTTGCATTCGGGAGATGGTGGGTTCGAACCCCACCGTCGGCATCCCTGAAGATAGCTTGACTGTATGTATGTACTGTAGGTCGTAGGATCTCTCTGACATTCACAAGTTCTTCTGTTTTGGAACGTAAAATATTCACATCATCCGCTTATGTCCTAAGTGTGAATTTCTCCCATTGATTTTGAGGACAATGGGTTGTCTATTAAGCCGACAAATGAGCTGCTCAATTACTGAAGCAATGTGTACCATTAATAACGGGCGTCCTTGTCTAGTAGATTTCCTCCCAGGTGTCATAGGCGACAGAAACCCGTTTATCATTACTCAGGAGAACGCTGATTTGTACAGTCTTTGAAGGATTTCAATCAAGATTGTAGGAAACCATGCGCATCTATATCAAACGCTTTATTAAAATCAATATTAAGAAAAGCAGCTTTCGGGTCTTGGTCAACTGAGTAATAACAAATAATATCTCGGAAAGCAAGAATATTGTGCAAAATAGATGTACGAGCTATTGCACTGGATTGTCCACGTCCGATAAAACTAGACAAGACGTTCTTAATCGTGAGTGCTAACTCTTTGGCAAGCAGCTTATAGACCATGTTTAAAATAGTTATGGGTCGGTAATCGGTGAGACAGGTGAACTTTTCTTCGGGAGCAGAATGATGATTCACTGAGTAAATCTTGATGGGACTTCATTTTCTAGAAAATAATTTAGTATTTAAGTAGGTCCTCCTCAACCAGGTGCCAAAAATCTTTGTATCATTTGTAGGGCAGACTATCCGCCCCTTGCGTTTTGTTTGTTGCTGTCTGTCTCAGCGCGTATCCAACTTCTTCTTTCGTTATAGGAATTGTCAAGCGACGTTCAGTGTCTTCATCTAGGAATCCCTCGACGTAGTCTAACATCCCTTCCGCCGATAAGCTCGATATTTCTTCCCCGTTCAAGAGATCTGTCCTTCTGAAGTTGGTCATGCGTCGTCAATAACTTGACTTTCTCATTTGTCCACTGACGAATATATTGGCGATTTGCTGAACATCTCAAAATAGCTAGTTGGTAAACAGATATGTTTTCCTGTTCAGCCATGGAGGTTTGCTTTACGTGCTGTCGAAACTGTTCCAAGCTGTTCTCGTTTAAGTCACAAATTGATTTCTTAACACGGCTGATATCGGTAAAAACCTGTCACCAGCTTGTTCTCGAGAATACAGCTCATATAATACTGCACAGTTGGATTCTAGTTTATTGCTGAATTGTAATTTAAATGTTATTGATTTACCCAATGAAAACATAACTGTTTTGAGAGAAGGTGGTGAAATTGTGAAATTTGGTGCACATACAGCTTGGGGGCTTTTGTGTGAACGGTAGTTGTTAGATTTTGAATATTCAACAGACTGAATTCATATACATTTTTTAACGAACACCCATTTTTGATTGATATTTTAAGACTTTATAGCCAAATACTTTTTTTTACATTCTGCTTTACGTCACACCGACACAGTCCAACTTTATGGCGACGATTGGATAGGAATGGGCTAGGAGTGAGAAGGTAGCGACCATGGCCTTAATTAAGGTACATCCCGAGCATTTGTATGGTATGAAAATGGGAAACCACGGAAAACCATCTTCAGGGCTGCCAAAAGTGGCGTTCGAACCCACTATCCCCCGGATGCAAGCTGATAGCTGCGTGACCCAAACCACACAGCCACGTGCTCGTTAAAAATACAAAACTGATAAAGTTAAAAAACCACGAAATGTGTAAAACAAGCAATAGTACAAGTATTTAAAATTTCATGCTCATGTGCCTAGTAGATCCTGAAATACTCGTACATTTTTCCTTAAAAACACAAAGGAGAAAATCTGGAAATCAAAATTACTTAAATGCATGCCAGCACTATAGTCTGGATCATCGGGGTCATCAGCGTCTTCCCTTAGCCTTTCTGGTTTCTCTGCTCAGTTCTTGATGCTTTGGAGATAATAGAAGCAGCCAGGTCAGACTTCTTCTTCCCCATATCATCAATTTCTTGAAATATACGGAGGGTGATCAGTTCTGGCTCGATTCCTAATTGTTGCATTATTTCGTCGTACCAGCGCACCCCTCGTTCAATGTAACAGCATCAAAATATCGATGCAAAATGACTGATATCATATAAGTATTGTTTACAGAACCCTAATCCATACGACATTATTGAATGATTCATTTGGGTACTGAGTTCAATCATACAAGCATTTACGGAGTAGCACTGGATCGAGAATATGTGACACAGGTTAGCCACAACACAAACGGCCCCAACAGTAACATTTCCTTAGATGTTCAAAAACATTAAATTCTCCATAGGAATTAAAATATCACTGTATATAATAATGTTATTGGCTTTGCGCCCCACTGACTACTTTTACGGTTTTCGGAGATATGAATACATATTTAAGCATTTCAGTCTAACTCAAGCAAACAACGGAAGTAGACGTGCTGAGTGGAGAGTGGCGAGTAATGTTTGGAGTGGAACAGTACCGGGCCGCGATAGGAAGATGGCAATGGAGAACGAAGAAGAAAACAACTGTAAGAATGGTGTGTAAGGGAGATCTGAGAAAGATGGGAGAGATGGTTCTGGTGGCAGCTGTGGTAACTGAGCTGCTAATTTTTGGGGGCGTGGAACTAAACCTCGGCCCGAATACTAGTGGCAATATGAGTTGGGACGATTTCGAGATTATTAAAGAGGTGGTGAAGGAAGTCTGTCCAGTAGAACAGAATAGAGAGTTGATCGAGGACCAGACCAAGGAATTTGAAGATATGAAGAGATGTATAAAGGAGAAAATAGGGAAGACAATGGCCAAGACGGAAGTAATGAGGAAGAAATTTTGGAATTGAAAGAGAAAGTCAAAATTTTGGAAGAGGAGGTGGCGAAATTGAAGAAAGAAGAGGCAAACAGCTGCCAGGAACGTATGAAGAAATGCATATTCATATATGGAGTGAAGGAAGATATGAAGGAAATCAAAGTAGACCTCATAAATAAGGTGGTTGAATTTATACAGAACAAGATGAAGATCAATTTCAGTGAAGTTGATATCGATGATGCTGGAAGGGTGGGAAAAGTGAGAGGGAATAGGCCCATCTCAGTGAAGTTGCTGTCTACCTTGATGGCGGAAATTGTCGTGAGGAAGGTCAGCAATCTACAAGGCGAAAAATATAGGTGAAAAGAGACAATGGGGAGTGACGGCAGTAAGTGCATGAACACTTTAAGGAGGCATCTAATGAGAGCAAGACACCAAGGATTAAGGGCGCATATCAGGGGCCAATAGCTGGTCGTATCCAACGACAGATGGGTGAGACGGTGGCCGGTGGCGAAACTGCAGCAGATAGATGAGAAGCTAAAGCAAGAAGAAATGATGGAACCAAGGCAAGACGACAGGGAGGTTGCTGAGCAAGCCGAACGGGACAGCGAGGTAAGAGAGGAACGCACGCCAGGTTTCAGTGCACAGTGCAGTTCAGGTGCAGAAGCGAGGTGTCAGCAAGTGCTGATAGAGGGAGAATCTCAAGAATCGGAAAGTTCAACTGTAAGTGGACAAGCGCAAAGTAAAAGTCAAAGTGCACTTGATGAAATAAAAGGTCGAGAAGCCCTGAATAAAGGGTGAAGTTTAAAGGATTTATGGGAAAAAAGTAAAGCTGTTGAGGATAAGGTGGACAAGGAACGCTCCAAAGTACAAAAAGAAGGCATGGAAGTAGAAGGAGATAGGGCCATAATAACGAGAAGAAAAATAGTGGAGGAAATGGGGAGGGACCGAAGGGTAAGTTGTAGCTAGATTGGAAGATAGGTTTCGTAAATATTGAAGGATTATTAAACAAGCTAGGCAATGAGGAGGTTATAAAAATGGTTGAAGATTTTGACATTGTGGCGCTTTTAGAGACGTGGCTTGAAATTGGGAAGATAATAAAATGGAAAGGGTATGAGGTCAGGTATAAATCCAAAAGAAAAGAACACAGAAAGGGTAGAAAGCCGGGAGGGATAGTGTTATTAGTAAAAGAAGGGATTCGTGAGCTAATAGAGGACATTGAAAATCAGATAGAAGAGGTAGTTTGGATCAGGTTTGGTATGAGGAAGGTACAATGGAGAGAAAATAAGATATGTTTGGTTTTGGCATATTGTCACCCTGAGATCACTGCTTACGCTAACGAAATTTTTGAGATTTATTATTCGAAACAAGTATCATAAGAGAAAAATTTGATGAAGATGGGATATTGCTATTTGGTGACTGGAACTCTAGAATAGGTGAACTGTGCCCTGTATACAACAAAGCGGTCGAGATGACAATGCGAGGAGGAAGAAGAAATGCAGATAAATAGAGGAATGGTTACGGGTCAAAACTACTGGAATTATGCGCCGCAGGGAAATTTTATATTTTGAATGGCTGGTGGGAAGGATATAGAGGGTGGGGGAAGCTGAGATTCATTACAGCGCAGGGTGTGAGTGTTTTTGACTTAGTAATGACCTCGGAAGACATGTTAGAGAGAATTAAGAAGGTGGAGGTAGGTGACTGGGCGGAATCCCATCATGCGCCGGTCTGGGTGATGATAGAAAGATGCGAAGGAGAAGTAGAGTGGAGGGAGGAAAGGAGGTGTGTTGAGAAGGGCAAGAGTTATATTAAATATAGATGGACGGAAAAGGGAAAACAAGAATTAGAGACCGTTATAGAAAATGAGCTGGAATTAATTAGGTGTGGATGGGAGGAGGCTTTAAGAGAAGATAACATTGACAGGGCGTTATAATTAATTGAATACCAAATTAAAAGGGTAGCACAGGCGAACAGAGTCACGAGAAGGAAGAAGAGGGGGGGATGAAGGTAGGTACAACAAGGAGTGTAAGAAATTAAGGAAGTTAGTCATGAAGTCACTCAAAGAGTTCAGGAAGAATGGAGGGAATATAGAAAGAGAAAATGAAATGAAAATCCACAGCCTGTTTCCAGTCATTCGGCCAGGTCAGGAATGGAATGAATGAAGCCCCCGTCTAGCGGCGAGGATAGGAATTGTGCCGGCTGCCGAAGCCTGCCGCATTCCTCTGGGGCAATGATTAATGACTGACAGATGAAATGAAATGATATTGGGGAGTGTCGCTGGAATGAAAGATGACAGGGAAAACCGGAGTACCCGGAGAAAAACCTGTCCCGCCTCTGCTCTGTCCAGCACAAATCTCACATGGAGTGACCGAGATTTGAACCACTGAACCCAGTGGTGAGAGGCTGGAGCGCTGCCACCTGAGCCACGGAGGCTCTATAGAAAGAAAAGCGTTCTACAATGTAAGAAAGGAATACAAACTGAAAATTGCCGAGAGAAAGAAACTTTGGATGAGAGAACAAGCCGAGTTAATAAATAGGGAGTGTAAGTTGAATCAAACTGAGAAAGTATGGGGCAGAATAAATAAAATTAGTAAGGGGGAAAGAGTGCTGACAAAGCGAGTGTTGATTAATACCAATGGGTGGACCATTTTCCAGAATTATTAGGATGGGAGGACAAATGGAATCAAGGGAAGAGTGAAATGGCCTTAGGGCAAGCGATTCCAACTGAGGTGCTCCCACGGCCCCGGTCGGCCCCTGCAGCAGCCCCGATGCTGTGCTATAGCACCGTTGAGGTGGTGGGGCGAGGAGGGAAGTGGCAGAGGCAGAACCACAGGTCGTCAAGTCAGCGCGCAGCTTATGAAAACAATATTATGTATGACAGTTCTGTGAACACATAAATATACAGTTTATTCTATACATACTTTGCGTTTGCCTTAACGTACATTTAGCGTTTAAGTCGATTGTTGACATCGTTTTGCGGCAACTAATTTACCAATAATGGTTACAAAGGGTACAATCAGAAATTCTCGTACATGGACGTAAATTTTAAGGCAACTCCTTGAAGTTTTGGAAATTATTGTGGTTGAACACCTTTGTAAAAGGATATTAAACCACCGCTGTAGTGGTAGTACCTGTCCTTTAGGATTGTGTCGCACTCTAGTCTCATCAGCTCTGTTTGGAAATATGATGGTGATTTTTCAAGACGTGCTGAAAATGGGGTCATAAATATTTCCAGTTGAGGTGCCATATCATTCATTTCTTTGAATCGGGCATTGAGTTCAGAGTGCAAAGTCTGTAACGACGTCTGATAGTCTCCAAGATTTTCATAAGTAGACAAACGTAAGTTCCTGTACATGACGAGAGATGGTTTGTTTTGACAAGCTTACCGCCTCAAAGTGAGCCACAGCGCGTGGACACAGTACTTCCAAGCACTCTATTAAACATTCTTTTACAAATTCACCATCAGTAAAGGGTCGCCCACTTTTTGCAATTTTCAAAGCAACAATAGCCCATAACGTGCTCAAACTGCACCTTCTAAAGTGTTGGGTTCAAGTATCTGTGGAACAGGGAGATAAAATAATTAACTTTGTGTTTTTTTTGCAATAGGTTTTATGGCATCGATGGGATAGGAAAAGGCTAGGAAGGAAGCGGCAGTGGCCTTAATTAAGGAACAGCCCCAGCATTTTCTTGGTTTGAAAATGGGAAACAATGGAAAAGCATCTTCAGCGCTGCCGTCAGTGGGGTTCTAACCCACTATCTCCCGGATGCAAGCTCACAGCTGAGCGCCGCTAACCGCGCCGCCAACTCACCCGATGTGTTTTCTTAGCAGCACATCTATGTCTAATTCTAAACAGAAAACAATCTCCTAAATTGCATGTAAAACAATTCCTAATGAGTAAGTTATTACTTATCTCTGAAGAACTTGGCAATTTCGATTTTAACTTAGCAATTTGTTCGGTTCTTGCTGCACCAGCAATGTCATCATAGGTGGTAAGGTAAGGTAAGGATTATTCTGCCCGAAGGCAGGTCCGAACCTCCGCAGAAGTGCTCCTGAGCCGGAGTTTACGTGCGGTAGGGTGGCCAGTTCCTTTCCGCTCCTCCATTCCCTTACCCCCACCAACAGCGCGTGGCAACCCATCCAACTCCTGACCACGCCCAATGTTGCTTAACTTCGGAGATCTCACGGGATCCGGTGTTTCAACACGGCTACGGCCGTTGGCATCATAGGTGGAATCATGTTTATTGTGGTAGTGTCGTCGAATGGTTGAAGACTTTACGCTTAAAATGACATGACAAATTAAACAGTATTGAGAACAAAATATGAATCCACCCATGAAGGATTATACGACATTTTTAACGAAAGAGAAGCCAACTGCTCCGCTGTCTGTTCTATCGAATAGATTCCACCGAGAATGACACACACATAGACGGAGTGAGAATTAATGTACTGTCTCTTACGTACACATACACCGACCACTGCGCGGGGTAGGTGGAGAAGGAGAGGAACGGCGCTGCTGAGTGCAGGGCTGGTGCGCCCCTGCACTAAGTGCTCGAGTTGGAAAGGCCTGCCTTAGGGAGAGTCATAGAGATTCGGACACATGAAGCTGATAAAGAAATTTCAAGAGAAGCAGGGCTGTAAGTGATAGGTAATCTTAGGAGCAGGTCAGCGGGGGAAGCAATGGTATTAACAACGTTTTTTGGAAGGAAATAGGCAAGTACGTGCAGATGATGGAGGGCATAGTTAAACTTTTTAACAGGATCATCGAGAGGGGAAGGTATCCAAAAGAGTGGGAAACAGTGATCGTATGCCCAATTTATAAAAAGAAAGGTAGCAAAAATCTACCAAGGAATATTTTATTGCTATTTGCTTTACGTCGCACCGACAGATATAAGTCTTATGGCGACGATGGGAGAGGAAAGGACTAGGAGTGGAAAGGAAGCGGCCGTGGCCTTCTTTAAGGTACAGCCCCACAATTTTCCTGGTGTGAAAATGGGAAACCACGTAAAACCATCTTCAGGGCTGCCGACAGTGTGGTTCGAACCCACTATCTCCCGTATGCAAGCTCACAGCCGCGCGCCCCTAATCACATGGCTAACTCTCCCGTTTACCAAGGAATTGTAGAGGAATTACATTACTGGACTCATTGAGTACGGTTTATTCAGGACTATTAGCAAACAGATTAAGAGACTGGGCAGAGGGGCTGTCGATACTGACAATTTTTCAAGGTGGTTTTAGGAAGGGCAGATGGATGACAGATAGCGTAATGACAGTAAGGATGGTCTGAAAAATTATTTGGATAGAAAAGGGGGTAAAGTGTATCTAGTGGCCATAGGTTTTGAAGAAGCGTTCGCTACGGTAAGTAGAAGAGCGTTAATAAAAAACTAGGGAAAGTGGGGGTTTCGAGGAAGATTATCCGAGCGATCCAAACGTTATACGAGAAGGAACATTGTTGTACTAGATTTGAGGAAAATTTGGTGAACAGTCAGATAGAATGTAAGGTGGTGATTAAGCAGGGCTGTAAGTTATCGCCGATTTTATTTCTACTATTCATTAATTACATTCTACAAGGTCACGGAGAAAATAACTGGGCGGTGCCAGCGGTAAACCGGTTGAGATCCCAGGTTTGATATTTGCCGATGAAGTGATTCTTCTAGCTCTAACAGGGTGGGTCTGCAGACAAGTCTCAATATGGTTGAGGAATACGCAAGGAGGTGGTCCCCGAAAATTAATGGAAACAAAACGAAGGTTATGATAGTGAGTAAGAATAAGAGGAGAGATAATGAAATGAAATGTGTGGTAAGTGAATTGGAATATTTAGCAGTGATTATAAACAGGAGAGGAGGGTGGGAGGACCAAATTAACAGGGCGAAATGGAAGGGGGTGGCAGCTCTTTCAGTTGTCAACGTTCTAGAGTCAAAGTTACCGGGCATAAATTATAATATAAAAAGGTTGGTGTCAAAGACATTAGTGTTAAGCAGAGTACTGTATGGGGCGGAATTATGGGGTTTAGAGGACAGTAGAGAAATGTTAAATCAAATTATCTGTAGATTTAGTAAAACGGAATGCAGTTACCACAGTGTACAGTGAATGCGAGCGCAATATTAACGTGTGGGGAGTATACAGATGTGGCATGCGTAAAGAGGGCACTAAACTACTGGATGCGTCTAAAAGGAGCGGAGAGGGTTTTGACTGCAAGCGGCGTACCAGCAACAGCTGAAAAATATACATACTGGGTGGTGGCTGACAAAAATTAAAATGTATGTAGATAGGATCGGTACGGGTCACATCTGGAAGGTCGTTTGGAATAGAAAGACGAATAGTAGACAGAGAGCGATTTTAGGGAGGATTAAGGACATCCAAAGGGAGCGTCAACTGGAGGAGTACAGAGAGAGAGGATCACGTAGTTTATTTAATAAAGTTATTCAGGGCGCGAGGATAAGGCTTAATAACGTAGATAGAACCGAGAGAAGAGGATAATTATGGTGGTTTCTGGGCCTGTATAGAAAAAGGGGTGGAGAAGAAGTGCAGACAAGTTACGGTGTATATTATGTGGGAATATGAAAAATGACTTACACTTGGTAGGTAGATGCAAATCAGCAGAAAATGTGAGAGTTTAGCTATTGAGTGTTAGGGAGCAAGAATTGCTTAAACAGGGGGATGGGCGGAAAATTATTGGATGTGTGACCAAAGAATGGTTTAGGGGAGGAAATTTGATCAGATATTTAAGTACGGTCGAAAAGTTATCTGTTATCAAAGTGGAAGACGAGTTCGGATAAATAATTTGAGATTATATTAAAAGAAAATTCATGGTGTGTGTAGATGTGTTGTTTAATAACAGTGAGACAGTTGAATATGATCATACAAAGTGGCAAGATAGAGTGTTGTAATTTAGGTAGGCACAAACTCAGCACACTGAAGAAGCAGTGTGTTTGTGCCAGCAAGCCCGGGGCAGTAGAATAAGTCACAATAATGAGAGCAGACAGGTCGAGCATATTGCAATATGGCTCAATGACAGTGGCTGCTTACTCAGACGCGTGAGATGGGAGGGAGAAGGGTTAAGTCAAGTCTTGCTGATCCAAACAGGATGGAGGGAAGGCTATTAACCTTCCCATGGTGTGGCCTGGGTGCTATTTTTGTCTTTGTTTTGTGTTGTTGAAAGGTATTTTTCCTTATGTCATGTTGCCAAGCCTATTGTTCCCCGAATAGGAGCTTAAAATTTGTTTTGCCGTTACTTTATTGTATGCCATGTTACCATGGCTATCCGTTCTCCGATTAGGAGCTTAATTTTGTTTTGGTCTGGTAGTTTTGTAGCTCATTATTTTCTATATTGCTTGGGTTGGAGTGTTAATATGTTCTCCGCAATGATCTAATGGTTTAATCACTGTAAGATCTGGAGGAAATAAATAAATATTTAAGCATTTGAGTTCATTACTGAAAGGGGGCGTAACCACAAGTGTCAACTCGGCATTTAAATTGTTTTTTATGCTGTTAAAATGATTCTGGACAATCCGATCACTCATGCATAATAAAATACATTTCAAAGTTGCAAAATCATTTAAAAAGAAAATATATATTTTTGAACCATAGACGATAGCACATCCCATTAATCTTCTTTCACCACCAATCGGATATATTCTGTGAAATTTCTTCACTTTGAAAACACCGAGAACTTAATTTCCACGTCTCGGCCAATCAACAGTTTATCATTTCTATGTGTTTTGAGGCTGAACAGGAAGCTGTGGTAATCATTAAAGGCGCCAGGTATTATTTTACAACTGTGAAGCCGAACAAGGAGTGTATGGGAGCTGTAGGCACAATCAGATCTTGATATGGATGGGCCTGTGCAGAAGGTAGCCTACACTGAACTTTATTTTCCTGAAGAACATTCCGTATATCCAATAACTGCATTGTATTGTTCAGCCCTTGTAACCCAGGACAGAAATTAAACACCCCTAACTGATCTCGTGAGTGTAAAGTACAATTAAAATTTCTGGCTAATAAAATGAGAAGCGTCTCTCCGATGTGAGGGAGAATATCATTTCGGAAGGAAGGTTTTCTTTCTGTTACTGGAGCCAGAAGGCCCGTATGCATTAATAAGTCTAATACAATTCACGGTATCCGTCAGTACACTTTCCGAAGGATATTTTATCTTCTCTTACTAGTGGTTTAACGTCGCAACTCGGCGACGGAAGGATTGGAAAGGGATAGGATTGGGAAGATAGCGGCCCTGGCCTTAATTATGGCACGACGTGGTGTGAAAATGGGAAACCACGGAAAACCATCTTCAGAGCTGCCGACAGTGGAATTTGAAACCACGATCTCCCGAATGCAAGCTCACAGCTATGCGACCATAACCGCACGGTCAACTCAGTCGCTTGTACCTCTTGCGTCTGGGCCTAAGTTTATGAGGTAGTCATGACGAAAAAGGGTGTGTATTATAATCTCATTTACTTTTCGATGGAAGAGGAAGTCTATGTAGTATTCAAGTAAAACTCATGCTAATAGAGATTGTGAGGTTGGTTTCCTCAGTCAGTTGACGTTTAATGTTGCTACTATTAATAAATTTATTGTTATACACCGACTGACAGAGCAAATGCAACACCAAGAAGGAGTGGTTCGAAAGGGATGAAAGTTGGGGAAAAAACAGAGACGGCACGGACGAATAATTGATGTTTATTTCAAACCGATATGCAGGTTACACAATGCGCACGGCATCGACTCAGTAGGATGTAGGACCACCGCGAGCGGCGATGCACGCAGAAACACGTCGAGGTACAGAGTCAATAAGAGTGCGGATGGTGTCCTGAGGGATGGTTCTCCATTCTCTGTCAACCATTTGCCACAGTTGGTCGTCCGTACGAGGCTGGGGTAGAGTTTGCAAACGGCGTCCAATGAGATCCCACACTTGTTCGATTGGTGAGAGATCCGGAGAGTACGCTGGCCACGGGAGCATCTCTACACCTCGTAGAGTCTGTTGGGAGATGCGAGCAGTGTGTGGGCGGGCATTATCCTGCTGAAACAGAGCATTGGGCAGCCCCTGAAGGTACGGGAGTGCCACCGGCCGCAGCACATGCTGCACGTAGCGGTGGGCATTTAACGTGCCTTGAATACGCACTAGAGGTGACGTGGAATCATACGCAATAGCGCCCCAAACCATGATGCCGCGTTGTCTAGCGGTAGGGCGCTCCACAGTTACTGCCGGATTTGACCTTTCTCCACGCCGACGCCACACTCGTCTGCGGTGACTATCACTGACAGAACAGAAGCGTGACTCATCGGAGAACACGACGCTCCGCCATTCCCTCATCCAAGTCGCTCTAGCCCGGCACCATGCCAGGCGTGCACGTCTATGCTGTGGAGTCAATGGTAGTCTTCTGAGCGGACGCCGGGAGTGCAGGCCTCCTTCAACCAATCGACGGGAAATTGTTCTGGTCGATATTGGAACAGCCAGGGTGTCTTGCACATGCTGAAGAATGGCGGTTGACGTGGCGTGCGGGGCTGCCACCGCTTGGCGGCGGATGCGCCGATCCTCGCGTGCTGACGTCACTCGGGCTGCGCCTGGACCCCTCGCACGTGCTACATGTCCCTGCGCCAACCATCTTCGCCACAGGCGCTGCACCGTGGACACATCCCTATGGGTATCGGCTGCGATTTGACGAAGCGACCAACCTGCCCTTCTCAGCCCGATCACCATACCCCTCGTAAAGTCGTCTGTCTGCTGGAAATGCCTCCATTGACGGCGGCCTGGCATTCTTAGCTGTACACGTGTCCTGTGGCACACGACAACACGTTCTACAATGACTGTCGGCTGAGAAATCACGGTACGAAGTGGGCCATTCGCCAACGCCGTGTCCCATTTATCGTTCGCTACGTGCGCAGCACAGCGGCGCATTTCACATCATGAGCATACCTCAGTGACGTCAGTTTACCCTGCAATTGGCATAAAGTTCTGACCCCTCCTTCTTGGTGTTGCATTTGCTCTGTCAGTCAGTGTTAGTAAGATAAGCTCACAATAAAATCCAGAGGTTTGGCGAGACATTCCACAAATGTTAAAACATTCAGACTCAAAGAAAGAGCTGGATAATAATTATTCATTGTTTAGGATTACTGCTAGATTTTTCTGTGCTTTTCCGCCGAGTATTTAGACGTGGATCTCTAGAACTAGAAGATGCAGATGAGCTCTTCGCAGGTGGTTGCGTATCTGACTCAGGCGAGCGGAACAGTGCAGCAAGTTGCCCGGGCCACACAGGGAAGGCCCACCACCCGGGCGCAGACCAGGAAGGCGACCCGAACGGCGGAATGCGGCACGGAGACGGACGCCCCTCTGCGTTCAGAGGCTGCTACCCAGGCTCGGCCTGCTAGCGCCTCGTCTACGATGCAGACATCGATGTTCACCCCGCAGGACAGGGATCGCAATCAGGAGTCAACAGGGACCGACGCCGACGCTGCCAACCAGGAGGAGAGATAATCCGGCGCTGCAGAGGGGCCACCCGCTCTCCAAGGTTCACCAGATCGGGAGGAGTGCCACCAGGACGGGGCCTCTTCCTCCGCCGAAAACGGTCCCCACCGCCAGCAAGCAGACGCCACCCCTGGACAAGGAGGAAGAAGACGACGCCGACCCACCAGCAGATGGCCATCCAGCTGCAGCCCAGGACTGCTCCCAGGATATCAGTCGATCCAGGAGCCAATCAGGAGAGGGTCTCAGCGGGTAGCGGCAATCAGATGAGACCTGTACGCCCCCCGGCAGCTCTCGCAGTGTTTCCGCTGCTTGAGGTGGGGCCACCACTGGATAGGTGTGGGCTCCTTGTGAGGAGCAACCGTAGTGTTGTGTGATTACCACTACACGGCCTGCGCGGCACTTAAGGAATCGCTGGTGTGCGCCAACTGCGAGGGGGTCACCCGGCCTCTAATCGCAGTTGCGTCTTGGCGGGCTTGGCCTGATTCTCTGAGATGGGAGACTGGGTACGAGGGATCCCAAGGGGACGGAACTGTGCGGCAGGCCCTAGTGGCTATTGACTCATGGCTCACAATCGGCAAGGCCCGCGCTAGTCACGGCATTGCTCAGATGGACTGATCCACTGATAACTGGACTAGCTCATAACTACTGCATGATATCTATTCTCAACTAACACTATCACCTGGACCCATCCAGGTTTTACATGCAGGCTCTCTCTTTTTCCGCCTATGTGGTTTTCCCTTATCCTTAACAGCACGCCTCAACACCACCTTTCCAACACAAACCTTGCCTGGTAGCATGTCTGACATGGGGAGAGGCAGATATTCCTGTAGTACCATTTCCTATTCCTCCCTGCTATCTCTTCTCTCCTTAGAAATTAATAGCATGTCGGAGGCAATGTTGATTAGCGACGATTGCCACGCGGGGGGAGCGGCATCGACCTCCCCCAAAACTATAAAGATATTGGAGATCGGTATTTCCGAACATGTAATCGCTCGCGTTCGGAGTAGCTTTCGCTCGCTCGGCATCGCTTGACCGATCTCTCTCCCATGTAAGGGAACGCTTGGTTTCAAACTCTGTGATACGTGTAAACGGTTCCGCAAATAAAGTCTTTTGAAGCAGTGTAATGACATGTATGGAAGTACAATACAAGGTAATAGAAAGAGTTGAACATAAAATACATCATTGCATTTTTATTTGCTTACTTTCATTCATTCCTTCATTCATTCATTCATTCATTCATTCATTCATTCATTCATTCATTCATTCATTCATTCAATTACCTTTATTTCCAATTAGCAATATCATGTGTCATACAATAAATATAGAAGCTGTAATATCAGTATTGTTTGATATTATTCTTTGCGAAGCGTCGCGTCGTTTCCCACCTGTTTAACCACAGTTTTCTTTAGATTACCGCTAGCGCTTTCCTTGTATTTTCATTAATGCCATCTCATGGATACAACATAAAATATACTTCTCTCATAAAATTTTTATATACTAAACCGTTAGAGTCAAAGTGGTTTTTATGATCATTTCCTGCCCACAAATGAATAGTAGCAGGTAGAACTCCTTTTTTTACTAGTCGCTTTACGTCGCATCGACACGTATGGGTCTTATCGCGACGATGGATAGGAACGGGCTAGGAGTGGGAAGGAAGCGGCCGTGGCCTTAATAAAGGTACAGCCTCAGCATTTGCATGGTGTGAAAATGGGATACCACGGAAAACCATATTCAGGGCTACCGACAGTGGGGTTCGAACCCACTATCTCCGGATGCAAGCTCACAGCTGCGCGCCCCTAACCACACGTCTAACTCGCCCGGTATTTCCTCCTTAATCGCGACAGGTTTTGCCTTACAGTTGCGTGATATTGTTGTAAGATCACCTAAAAGATCAACAGCGTCAACAATAACGTATTTTGCTGAAAAATCAGTAGTTTTAAAAATTAAGTTTGTGAATTGTGAGTTATGGAAGATAATCCGCACCACTTACTTCAATGCAAGCATCTAGAAACTGTCTTCCATCTCAGGTGTTACATGTACTTTATTCGTACTAAAGCTCGATTGAGAACACAAGTTTCTTGCAAGAACGGAGAGCCAAACTCTCTTCTTAGAATAACTATTTGTTTTAAATGAGAGGCACTGGACAAATCCCGTGTAAGTGCCATTATCCTTTACGTTTCTGAATTTAGTCAAAGAAGAGATTGTAACTGCTTTTTCCTTTTTTCCTGCTGCTATAAACTCTCGTGACATAATATTTCCAGCACACAATTTTGAAATTGTGCCTTGCGTTCTCTCACCATCAGTATAAACAGTGTCCGAGGTTCTGCTTGAGATCGGCAGTATTGTACAATCATCAACATTCATCTTCACGCAAATTAGTATCGCTAGGTAAGGTTGGGAAGATCGGAACAGTCAGTTGTTCCGGAACATTAGGAGCTTGTGGTGGAGTGTTTCGGTACAGTCTGCCGGCGCACAGCACACGGGACACGGCACTGTTACTGAGCAGTAGAGAGAACTTCGTGAGGCAACATGACATCCTCCGCTTCAGAAGGAATGTGCTGCTGTACAGGACGCGCTGTGTGTAGTTACGGCCAGCGTTAAGATACACGGAACGTGAAGCAACAGTCGGAGCACTGAAATTCACACCCAGTAATAACGTTTAAAGGCTGCTTTTACGTGAAGATTTTTTCGGGCAATATGAAATGCACATAACACGGTTACAATGACAGTACAGGTGTTTAAAAGTAACTAATCCAAGGATGTTTTCATCAGTTGAAAATATCACCCTACACTGTGCATAATTAGGGCCAGGATAAAACTTCACGGCACGTGAAAAAGCAGTCAGAACTCTGAAATAGACACCCAGAAAATCAAATCTAAATGTTTTTTTAGGATAAGAATGTTTTCATACATTCTGAAATACCCTATCACAATTACACTGGCAGTAGATGTGTTTACAGATGTAACAACGTTATTTTCACCAATTAAAATATACTTGCACAGTTGAAGAAACATTAGTCAGTACTCTACTTACGTACACAGTGTACAAGCGGAACACGAAAATAAAATAATAACACATACAAGCAAAACACGATGATAAATATTAAACACTATATACAAGCGGAATAGGAGATTAAAAATAACACTAGGCCTATACAAGCAGAACACGAAAATGAAAATTGTAGGATGTTTAAGCTTCATATGTCTCATCATTGTGCCGGTTGAAGATCCCTTTGCAGACAAAAGAAGAACATAAATTGCATGCCACGCTGTCCGGTTTTATTCTAGTTAAAATGTCGTTAACAGGACTCCGGTGCGACATTATTCAAAGTTTATCGTCTTTCGTACGGTATATATAACTAGGATTCAATGAAAACACTCCTACAAAACAGAACGCATTAAGTTATTCGCATGTACCGAAGACCAGTTGCCGGTGCAACGGAACTCACAGAACAAAGAGGATACGACGGAACACGGAACACTCCAGCACATGGTGGCACACTGCCGGTATCGAAAGTCAGGTAGTAGGTGAAGGGCAGTACATAGTGGCGCTTCTGACGGGACAGCGAATCACTGTCTCGGTCTCGCTTGAGAATGTTTCGGAACAACTGACCCTTCGTGTTCCGGAACAGGAGAACATAACTATGCACCGGCACAGTGTGCTGAAACAGGGACATAATACCCAACCCTATCGCTAGGCCTACTGTTCATAGCTAGAGTTTTCTTCTTCTACGAGAGGAGAATTTCACCAACACCGATCGCTCCTCAATAACTCAAGGGCTTTTTTATATACGTTACTTCGTTATTCATTCGGAAGCTCTCGTGAAAATTACGAACCATTTCAGCCGATACGTCGAGGGAGTACGGTAAGTTGCACTCGCTCTGCTGCACGTCACTTGCAGCAAGCGTATTGAACTGTCTATGTTTTGTGTGTTGGTGCTACGAATCTCGTACTATTGAAATACTTATTTTATTTCTCACTTATTCACTACAATGTATTACGCTTAATTGAAAGGTGTTTTACTTATGGACGGTGGAATATATGGGGAGGAAGGACTTCGCCCTATTCAACCGAATAGTGCTATAGAGGATCATTCCACGCCTTCTTTAGCCTCTACAGTGTAGGAATCTATTCAGACTCTCAATTAAGACCAACATTACGACGTAGAGACGGATCCTCGAAGCAGTGCAGTCCAGAAGCGTCCGATGGAACAGCAGCCATACAAGAAAGAAAAGCTCGCGGTAACTATTTCTGAATTACAAGGTAAAAATCTTACTTTACTGCAATCAGAAACATTTCCTCCTTCGCAACCCGGAATACCTAAATGTGATCGCGTACAAACTTTCCCAGTGCAAGCATTAACTACAGCAGAAAGTGAAAATAGACTCAGCGCGCACCAACCTGGTACGTCCTGGACACCAGCTCTACGGGTAGCACAGCGAATACAGTTAATACGCGCACTTCCCCCTATGTGAACAACAAAATAATAGATACAAAGTGGATTTTCCTGGCCCATTTTATATTTACGCAGATGTTGCGGCAGGATATATTGGAAAATTTCATCCAATGGGACTAGGGAAATTGCTGTGCAGTAGGATCTAGAATTTTGAACATTGGCTAGATTGGGCGGAACAGAATCAAGATTTACTTAGAAGCATACGGGCTGCTAACTTACTTGTAGGGTGTCCCCTATTGGCTGAAGAAAATCGAACACAAAGGCAAAAAAGAGATACTGTACCACTTTAATTAAACATGTGTTGTATGATTTGATTCTCAGTTTTTGTCGGACATTGTATGCGGCGTGATTTGAACACACAACTTTCTGAAAGGATAGAGGTTAGAGTCTGATAAAGTGAGTATTAAAATCCCAGAAATTTAGAGTGAGAAGCTGGAAATGTGGTTTTACCAAGTAAAAGCACAGTTTAAAATTAATCAAATCTTGACAGAGGAAACCAAGTTTAAATACCTAGTATCTCAATTGGATCCGAAGTATATCGAAAATATTTTGGACAATGTATTCAATCAAAATGAAAATAAGCGTATTAAGGGGTTAGTAACAGGTAATGTATTGGGCGACTTGAAACCGAGTCATTTATTACGCAAAATGTAAGCACTAGTGGGAACAGATATCTCAGATAAAGTTCAGAGGACTTTGAGGCTTGACAAACTACCAGACTTTATTAAAGGCATTTTGATTGTTAATGAGGAAGTTTTGGGAAAAAATAGAAGTGATGGCTGATAAGATATTTCAGATGAAACCCCGTCCCTAACTTTATTCCGCAAGTGGCAATTCCAGTAAGTTCATGGCACAATCAAAAGAAGTAGTGAGAATGAGCGACGTCATCAACAAGATTTCGGTGTCAGAACAGCAGATTGCAACTCTGTCTGCTGGACACCGTTCCCGATCTCGAAACCGCAGTTCCAGATATCGCAGTTTAAGTCATCATAATTCGAGAAGGAGATACAATCCAAAAGGGAAGTACTGCTACTTTCACTTCAGGTTCGGAAAGTAATGTGACCCTGCGAAGTTTACACAGCCCTGCAGTTAGGAGAATCAGAAAACGTCCGAAAATCCGTAGAAATAACTGCTCAAAACGAAATGAATTGCCGCAAATACAGACTATTTGCCAAGGACTGCAAAACGGATTTGCGTTATTTAATTGATTGTGGGGCAATCTATCGATATTTCTCGCGCGGAAAAATGATAAAATAGACGATACTCACAAGTTATTTGCTACTAATGGTACTGACATCGCTACATATGGTTTGAAAATATGTAACCTCGACTCGGAACTTCGGCGTCAGTTTTAATGGACTTTCGTCGTTGCAAAAACTAATAAAGCTATTATAAGTGCTGATCTTTTGAATAAATTCAAACTGCTAGTTGACATTAGCAAGTGGAAGTTAATTTATGGTGTAACCCAGCTTTATGTTAAAGGAGACGTGAAAGCAATCTCGTACGAAATAGACATCAGTACTATGAGTAAACACTCAAAATTTAATCATCTACTGTCTTACACCTAGTAACATAAACCACGATGTAAAGTATTACATAAACACTAATGGCCCGGCTGTGTTTAGGAAAGCTCGCCCCAAGATCCAAAACATTTAAAAATTGCCAAGCAAAAATTTAAATTCATGTTGGACAGTGGTGTTATTAGACCTTCTAAATCACAATGGGTCAGTCCACCCCACATGGTGAGCAAGAAATATTGTAACGTGCATCCTTGCGGTGATCAAGAAAACAACACTCCTTGACCGATACCCGGAGTCTAGAATAAAGGATTTCTACTGCATTTTGTAGAACAAGGGAATTTTCTCAAAAATATATTTCATTAAGGCCTATTTTTCGATTCTGATTGCAGAAGAGTGTAAATCGAAGACTGCTATTATAACCTATTTTGGTCTTTACGAATTTAATGTGATGATATTTGGATTCAGGAATGCACCTTTTACTTTCCGGCGATTTATTATTTAGGTATGTTATGGGCTAGATTTTGTATTTTCTTATTTGGATGGCATCTTAGTTGCATCGTCATAGAATAAAGAACATGAGGAACACCTGAAAATTCTCTCGAATGGACTAGCGACATATGGACTACGTATTAACATGTCTAAATCTGCCTTCGGAGTTGAATTAGATTATTTGGGATATTGGACTACTTTTGAAAGTTCAAACTCTTGCCAGAGAAAGTTTATGTCATACTTGATTACAAACTACCTGAAAAGATCCATGAGCTTTCGACCTTTTTGGGCATAGTCAACTTTCATCGGCCATACTTAAAAGATGTTGCTTGCACTCAATCGGTTCTTGTTGACTATCTTAAAAGCACAAAAAAAAGAGATAACCGAACAATTCGTTGGGGGGACGAAGCAAAGGAAATGTTTCAAAAATATAAACAAGACATACCAAACACTGCATTACTCACCTCCCGGATCCTGAATGTCCACTATCAGTGTGTACAGATGTGTTGGAAAAAAATGGAATGGCGTATGGCTTTTACTGCCGGGAGTGTCCGAGGACAAGTTCGGCTCGCCAGATGCAGGTCTTTCGATTTGACGCACGTAGGTGGCCTGCGCGTTGGGATGAGGATGAAACGATTATGAGGACGATACATACACCCAGCCCCCGTGCCAGCGAAATCAACCAATTAAGGTTAAAATTCCCGACCCTGCCGGGAATCGAACCCGGGACCCGGGACCATTTAGCCATGGAGCCGGACGATGTGTTGGATATTGCAATTCGTTCAGTATTTCAACAATATGAAAATGACACCTGGAAACCAATAGCATTCCTCTCCAAAAAGCTTAACGAAACAAAAAATGCTGAAGCACATATGATCGTGAAATTCTAGGAATTTTCATTTCTATCAAAAAATGTAAGCACCTATTAGAAGGAAGGAATATCGTGATATTTTATCACCACAAGTCCTTAAGATTTGCTTTCAAAAAAGTCCGAAAGGCGTCTCCCAGACAGCTTCATTGCATTTCCCAATTTCCCATTTTACTATGGACATTCATCATATCAGCGGTAAGGATAACGTCGTTGCTGATGCAATGTCACGAAGTGAAGAAGTTGCAGCAAATAATTATGAAACAGTTGCTGATGATCAAGTAGAAGATGGAGAATTAAAACGGCTCCAGAAGGAAAGCAGATCTTTGTAGTCCAATGTATGTAGTCTTCCTACACGCAAGACGATTTGGTGTGATACTTCTACCATATAAATCACGCGCTTCATTCCCAAATAGCACCGCTACGGACTTTTCAGTAAATGCATAATTTAACCCATCCAGGAGTAAACGCTACAGTGAATCTCGTGACTTCTAAATTTGTATGGCCGGATATTAGACGTAATGTTCAACGATGGGTAAGATCCCTTGCCAGAGAAATAATGGTACTCGTCACACAAAAACCCCATTGGGCAAATATGAATAACCAGATGACAGATTTTGTTTGGTACACATTGATATGATTCGAGTGTGGTTTCCATCTGTAAATTCAGTCTTTCTTATTATAAGGGGCAATAATGACGGATCCAAGTAAAGATGCACAAGGGTCAATTGGACCTGTTAACGAAGATAAGATACGCGCGAATGTTTCGGTCGCGAATTGCTACGAACCGAGGAGCTGGGGTTTGTCCTGCTGGTACATTAGACGATAACATTGGATTATTTCGTTCCTCGTTAAGTAACCTTGTTAGTTTATCGAACTGTCAAACTTCCGTTGTTCTTGCAAGTGCGTTATGTAGTACCGGGGTTTCTCTGTCTCAAATTAAGTCCACGTTGGACGAGTTCAGTCAAGGTTTAGGTGATGTAACTCGAAAGTAGATTCGTCGTATTAAAGTTCGCCTGCTTCATTACAGGAACCGTGTGTCTGATCTCCAGTTATTATTTGGTTGTAGTATGGGTGATGATGTGAAAACATTCTTAGTTTTGTGGTCTGGTAAAATTGAGTGGCTTTTCGGATTGGAGATAGTCTGTTTTCTGTCTCTGTTGAAAATAAGCCTACTGATGTTTCTGAACAGGAGATATCGCAACCACCACCTGTTCATCGCGTATCATCCGACAGTGATTCATGTGCGGCCGAGAATGTTTCTTCAGTCGTTAATTTCACGAAGCTGCCTCATCCACTGCAATTACTTATTAAAGGGATGAAGTCTTATTCTATAGACTCTATCGAAAAAGTTATTGAATTCTTGCGAACTCTAATGGAATTTCTCGATCATAGATGGTCTGATTTTTCAAATCATTTATCCGCATGCTTATGGAAACTTAGCTAGTCACAGAGCTGTGACTATGTCTGAACGTGATTCTCTTGGGGATTTCCATGCTAAACTATTAAATGAATGTACTTCTACCAGAGCACTATCTTCTCTAGTGCAGCTACATTTCTTTCAAGCATTAGTATTTATTTATTGAACATAACAGGCGATTAGCCCCGATACATGTTCACAAAGCCCCTTTCCGTGCATGAACAACTAACAACGAAAGGAAAGAAGAGAAATACGAGATTCCTTGGGCATGCCATGAGTTCCATTGGATACCCCGGAAACGTGACACTCCCAAGGGAGGATCACCACAGCAGTCATCCTCAGTTCCTACATGCCACTTCCATCGTCTCCACTTACTATTAAGAAACAAAATAAAATGAAAAATAAACGCTAATAAAATAAAAGCAAGAAATAATATTAATGACAATCAAAGAAGGATAAGTTAACACTCTACTGCTACTGTCCGGTCGTGTCATCACCCCTGGTGAGAAGAAAGCCGCCCTCCCGCCGATGACAAGACCGGCCCTATCTGTGGGGCCCAAAAGAAGACTTCGACGACCTTACCAGATGACAGTGCGGTTCTCTCACCATTCCATTGCGGCCGGCCACGTGAAGCTGGAGCTGCTCTCCTCCCGTATCCCGCCTCTCTCATGTCTCCCTTCTTTTACATATTTGGGGTAGGCCCGTCCTACCCCGTCCTCTTACGGGTATGTCCTGCTCTCCCTTGCCCATCACTCCTTACCATCTCCTAGTATGCGTAAATAGTGAGAAAACAGCACATGCCCAAATATATACAACTGAGTACCATGCTGCTAGCTTACTACAAATAATAATAATAAAGTTATAATGCTCGTAATCTGCTGAGGCTACGTAACAATCAGTATAAGTGTTAGAGTAAAGTTAGAACAAAAGATAATAAAAGAGCAAGATGGCGCAACTACGTAAAACCTACTTCTGCATCCTCCCCTGTCAGCATGTCTAGTGGAATTACTACTACACGCTGACGTTATCCAGTCATTTAAAGTGCTGAGTGCCAATCTCCTACTGACCTATTTATGCTGGCTACTCCACTATTTACATTCCAGGTTATTACATCATATACTATCTCGCACTTCTCTCAGACATTGTTTTTTCACTGCGCATAAGAACTTATTCAGGCCGCTGTCGTTTTTCCACTGTTTCACGATCTTTGCTCCCTCCTTTTGCTCTATACTCTTTTAATGCTCCTGCCGCTGCTTTTCAGCGGATCTCACATTCCCTGTCATACCAACCATCCCCTTCCATT
The DNA here is from genome assembly GCF_040414725.1 of Anabrus simplex. Classification (NCBI taxonomy): domain Eukaryota; kingdom Metazoa; phylum Arthropoda; class Insecta; order Orthoptera; family Tettigoniidae; genus Anabrus; species Anabrus simplex. The sequence continues at coordinate 807,975,691 of NC_090266.1, forward strand.
TTTTCCTTCTGCTGTGCTCGACTGCCCGTGTCACTCTCCTTACAGTGTATTCTAACTCCAGCGCTCTATCTATATTATTTTCCTTCAGCGCCCTTTCCCAGCCAATTCTAATTAATTGTATTTCTTTATCCATAAATTCGTCTAGCTCTTCCTTTGAGTTCTCTGTCCATATATATTTAATATAACAACTACCCCACTCTATCGTACGTTTTCTATCTTCCTCTTTGCTTTCCTCTCTCCTCACCAAACTAACCCATACCGGAGCGTGGTGCGATTCGATCCAGTCCTCCACCATTATGCTTTTGATGTTATCTAGCAAGTCCTCTGAACTCATTAAAAATCAATAACGCTCCCCCGTTGTTCAGTAGTATAGGCCATTTTACCTTCTCTATCCCCCTCCCAATAGCCGTTCAGAATGCAGAAATTCCCGACTTCGCATAATTCTAAATGTTTTCTAGCGTAGTCTGGTCTAATGATGATATTAGGTTACTACCTTATATCCCTATCGCGAGAGGCCCTCGACAGTCCAGAGAACGCCACCACCCCTGAGGAAGAGGATCATCAACGGTGAGTATTTTTATTTCAGTGCAGCCGAGGCAGAACCCAGGATGAAGAAATCATCGACCAGGTCATATGAAAAGGGTGCAATATTAAGTTACATATTTTTGTATTTATTACACATTTAACTACATATTTTGTCAATTTTAGCTACATATTTATGTACATATTTCTCATTTTTATATTAAATATAATCCGGGCCCTAATGACGATCCTCTCACTCACCACATTAAAACTTCACACAGACTACTGGACTTAATATTAACTAACAACCCTGACAGAGTATTACATCACGGCCAGACATCTGTTCCCGGACTGTCAGCCCATGGCATTATCTTTATGACACGTACTATAGTGGCCCAAACATAAACCTCAGTACGTGAACTGCAGGGACTATACATGTATTGAGACGCAAAATTATTGGTAGACGCTTAATCGATGCCTCGGCATGAGGTAACTCTTAAAGCTAATATGGACGACATGGTCACCACTTTTTTAACATGGTACTACAAATGTTTGACAAACACGCCCCTCTACGAATAGCACGTGTTTATAAAAGATTTTCCCCGTGGTCTAATGATGATATTAGAACAATGATGGCTAAGCGGGACGCAGCTCGTAGGAAATATAAACATTACTCCACAGTTTAAAACTTTGTCTATTACAAACGACTACGTAATAAATCGGCTCAGACATTAAGAAACGCTCGATTACACTTCGCCCATGACCTTATTAAACCTGACGTAAGACCCGCTACTTTATAGAAGTCAATAGGCCAATGTGGATAAAATAAAGCTGACAAGGCATACGATTTGGATATTTCTCTTGATGAATAGAATGATCACTTCGTATGCTCCCATTCACAATTAAACGAAGAAGCAAAAGAAAATCTTTTGAATGCAAATTATAGCCCAACACACTAACCATAAGTATAGAGAAATTTTATTTTAGTTATGTCTCACCTCTGAAAGTGGAAGTGGATAACTCACGAATTAAGACTAAATTCAAAAGGGTGTAGAATAAAGGTACTATAATCCCAAAGAAAATTATTGATGCTCTTATTTCAGTATTGACATCCCCTTCAAAACAGTGTATTTTCAACTCTCTGGCAATGGCTCTGGTGCATCCTTTACAGAATACTAAATATCCTGGACTAAACAGTGAATACAGACCCATTTATATACTGTCAATAGTAGCCACTGGACTCCAACATATTGTACATAATCAAATCACTAAACTATCTCAACAATCACGACATACTGGACCCACATCAGTCAGGTTTCCGACGCAATCACATCACATGTACTGACGATATAAGGCAGGTATTGTTGAGCGAAAAGTGACAATTCTAGAATTATTCGACTTTAGGAAAGCATTTGACTTTCTACAGCATGAGTTGCTCCTATCCAGACTTTATCGCCTAGGTTTCTCGGACAGTACTCTGAGCCTATTTACACGAACGTTAAAAACGTGTCATCAATCAAGGTACCTTTTCTTCTGGGCAACATGTGAAAGTAGGTGTCACACGAGGGTCAACCCCGGCTGCTTTGTTATTTTCCAGGGTCAGCCAACTGGCTGGCGTGTGGTGTAAGAGGGCCCTGTGACGTCGGAGAGCCCATGTGACGTATGAACGCAGAAGGTGAGGAGACGCTGTCGTAGAGTGAGACGAAGAGACAGCCTCGCTTTTTAGTAAACACGTGCAGTGCCATACGTAGTGATGGGGGTAGTGGTACAGTACAGTACATAAGTATGGATGAACCGGGCACATCACGGTGCGACAAGCTACCTACCCCTCCGATCTTTTTATCTTTATGGGAAGATCTATATTTATTTGTTGAAAATGATAGGAATGCTACAGCTAAATGTTTAGTTGGTAGAAAAGAGCAACAGTATGTAAAAGGATATAATTTACAACGCCACTACAGTTTGTGTCACGCTGCAGATTATGATCGGTATCAAGGCGAGGAAAGTGTACGTGTAATTACAGAACTAAAGGGTAAATTAAATAACCCTGCCGAGCATTCGATCAGTGAGTCAGCAGTTCGACTGTGTTATAAAATTAAATATTTAATTGCAAAGAAACTTAAACCGTTGAGTGATGGTGTATTCGTAAAGGGATGTTTAATTCTAGCAGGTGGGGAGTTTTGTTCAAATATCATTGAAGAGTTTGAAGCTACCAGCTTGTCCGCGCACACAGTATCAAGAAGAATTAAAGACCTATCTGATGATGTCCACCTACAATTATTAAAACTGACAAAAAGCTTCCGGGCATACTCCTTAGCAATTGACGAGAGCACAGATATTTCTGACACGGCCCAAGTAGCCGTTTTCATACGAGGGGTTGACGAAAATGTTACAAATTGGGAGGAGCTACTGGATTTAGTGCCTATGAAGAATACCACGAAAGGCATCGACATTTTCAACTGCATAGTAAGTGTTGTTGAAAATGCTTCCTTGCCGTGGAACAAACTAGTTTCAATAGCAACCTTCTATGGTAGGACGCAATTCTGGAGTAGTTGGGCTCATAATACAAAAAATGAAGACTCTCAATCTAGCTCTCACACTTGTTCTGATTCACTGTATCATACATTTAGAAAATCTATGTGCGAAAAGCATTGAACTGAACAATGTAATGACCGCAGTGGTTAGAAATACTAACCTCATAAGTTCAAGGGCCTTACGTCATCGGCAATTCAAGGAATTCCTAGCAGAAAGTGACAGTGAAATTGGTGATTTGCCTTATCATTGTGCTGTTCGCTGGCTTAGTCGAGGCAAAGTACTCGATGCGTTGTTTCAACTACGACAAGATATAGCTACATTTGTGGAGCAACAAAATGTGCCAGTCCCCGAAATACAAGATCGCAGGTGGATTTGTGACCTCGCATTTCTTGCAGATTTAACAGGTCATTTGAACATTATGAATGTTTCTCTCCAGGGAAATGGTTTAATAATTACAGAAATGTTTGATAGAGCGAAATAGTTCAAATTAAAATTGTGTCTGTGGGAGCGTCAGTACACGAACAGAACTATTCCACATTTTCAAAAACTGCTTACAGTATTTGAATGTGCTACGGATGAGGATATTGATAGGTATGTTAAAATCATAAAAAACCTTTATTTGGAATTTGATTCTAGATTTAACAATTTAGAGTGTCTGCAAACTGATTTTCAACTTTCATATTTCATATTCAGCAGATAACGTTGATCCACACCAACAATTAGAGTTAATAGATTTACAGTGTGATAGAGAACTAAGAGATAAATTTGTAAATAAGAAGGATTTGTGTGACTTTTATAGACATTTTTCACAAAAAAATGTTTCCCCGATTGCATAGGTTTGCAGCAAGAATGTTGAGTATTTTCGGTTCTACGTATGCCTGTGAACGACTCTTATCTATTTTAAAAGTAACCAAACCAAAACATAGAAGCCAGTTGTCAGATCACAATTTGAAGTGTGCTCTTAAACTTAGTGTTTCTCAAACATTAACTCAAAATATTGAAAAACTAGTCAACGAAAAAGACTACAAAAATCAAGGAAACCCACGAGTGGCAACTGAGTATCGATATCATGAGGTGAAACTACGTTTTGACTTTACAGATTACTCTTTGTACTATTTTTGTTGTAAAACTGTACTGTTTGTTACTATTAGCACTCTTTTTCCAATGCATGATATTGTAAAACACAGCAATTTTTTGTTCAATGTCGGTTCCGAAGATGCACAGACAGAAAACAAGTTTAGTTGGTATTGTCCCCTTTTTCGGGGTCGCTCAGTCGGCAGAGTGAGAGTCCCAAAGTTTGAAACGTTCGCAGGGCCAACTTTACTGTTTCGGGACAGACCTTCTGAATTATTTTTATTTGTAGGGCTATAGGTGACTGGATAGGTGACACAGCATGAAAAATCGGAACAAAATAACAATAACATTTATTAAATTAACAGTCTGAACAATGCAGATAAGAAAAGGAATTTTTTACACAAATACAACTCAAATCGACTGTTTCCGATCTGTAACATGAATATATGTACACAGCATGCTTATGGGTTCCATTTGATTCAACCTGGCTTCATTTAAACACCATCCGAAATCATGCTTCAGGTCAAATCCTCGATTAATGGAACTGTAACATTGGACCAATCATAATGTTAGCGACAATGACATTATGACCAATAGTGCTACATTAGATCATTAAATTATACGATATTCCCTTGAGGGATAAATTTTTACCAATTTTACTACCCTTTTATATAAGTTCTGGGTAAATCCCCATCAATTAATTCTCACTAAATTACCACGTCTTTTTTGGAAAATCATTTTTTTTAACTTTCTAGAAATTTCCTTTACCTTGTTTTGGAGAATTCAGCAATATTTTTATTTCTAAAATTCTTTCACAATACTCAGAAAATCCGCTTATAAAATACTTGGAAAATCTCTTAACATTTTCGTAAGAAAATCCTTTCAACATTACATGGAAAATTCTTTACAATTTCGTTGGAAAAAATCATTTAACATTTAATTTGGAAATTTATTAAAATTTAATTTGGAAATTCTTTGACAAGTTTCCCCTCCTTCACAGATTACGTTCGACTGTATTCTTTTATTGACAATTTTAAACGATTATTCACTTACTAATTCACTGTGGATAGATAGAATATCACGTAGCGAAACGCTCAACCAACGTAAACTAAAACTCCATTTGACAATAAACCACATGAAAAATCACCCAAAGAATAACACTTGTTGAAACACATCGATAAGCTGTCACTCAATTACACAATCTCCCCCAATTATGTATCAGCAGATTATATCATAGTATCAAGGTTATTATTATTATCATTATTATTATTATTATTATTATTATTATTATTATTATTATTATATCTCCCTTCAGAATTAGGTGGAAGACCCTTGCATTATTTGCAGATAATAGCAATGAAACACCATGATCTGTGATGAATAGACCTGGGATTTTAGGCTCTAAAAAATTAGTTTTAGGCACCTAAAATAGGCTTTTAAAACAAGTAAATGGGCTTTGAAAAGAGAAAATAGGCACCTAAAATATGTTTTAAAAATGTGTGGATAGGCAGGAAATAGACTTTAAAATATTACAACATACACTTAAACTGTAACGTGATACTTATTGACTTTAACAAACGTGGTATCCCTATTCTTAACCGAAATAACTGCAAAATTAAGACAGAATAAAAAAAGACATTTATCAAAAACAATATAAAAAGTCATGTGTCAAAAAAAGTTATGGATTATATGATATATCATTATCAGTACTGATCTAAAACCTTAATACTAAAATCACTGTACGTAATTACAGTACTGTAGGCATCCAATAACGGTGTAAACGCGTATGAAGTATGTGTTTATTATTTGTGAGGAACATTCCTACAGTACTTTCATTCGTAGTTTGCTTTACAGTACATAACAATAATCTTCTCCAAATTTTCCACAGTCAGGCTGTGTCTTTGGTCTGTTAAAATCATTTTGAAAGCAGAAAAAGAGCGCTCCACTCTCACAGATGTTAGAGGGGCATAGGAAAATTTACCTACATTTTTCAATTCAATTTCACTTGGTAAGTCTACGTTTACTCCATCCATTACCTGATGTACACTTTTCAGCACTGAATAACCTGGGTTCTTCTGCAATACTTTAGACCACTTGTCTCTTATTTTATCCCCTTTGGGCCGATGACCTTCGATGTTAGGCCCCTTAGAACAACAAGCATCATCATCATCATTATCCCCTACCTTGCCCCTAGTACTTTGTATGTTATTCTCAGCTTCCTCAGTTACAGAAAATTGCTGCTTGAGACTGTTTCCTTTTTGTAATGGTGACTGGAAGAAATGAAAAATTTGCCTGAATATATGCAATGTCTCTCTGAACACTGGAACAATCATTTAACAGCTCTTTGACAGACGACACACATGCAGAGTTGTCCGTTAAAGGCAAATTGTCTATCACAGTCATGATTTCCTCAAGATGTTCTGCATAATACAGAGCAGCTTCCATCCAGGAACCCCAACGGGTGATGATTGGCTGTGGTGGAAGTGGAATAGAGGGGAGTTTCTCTCGAAAGATGGCTATTCTTGATGGAGCCTTACAGAATACTTTCTTCATTGTTGAAATGAGAGTATTTACTGCAGGAAACTCGGCCCTGACTGTTTCTGCGAGTCTATGCAAGGCATGGACCATGCAAGTAACATGAATTAAAGAAGGATAGGAAGTTTTGAGGAGAGGTGCAGTGGCAATCATGTAGGAAGCAGCATCGGAGACAAAGAGGACTTTAGAATCATCAACACTCCCAGGATAGAACAATTGCAACCCCTTGTTAATGAAGTATGCAATACTTTGACTATTGACTTTCTCAAGCTGTTTAGAGCAAAGAAGGTGAGCGGTAGATGCCTGATTGGGTTCCAGTTTTCCTTCTATAAGGTTAGCAATGTACCTGCCCATAGAGTCGGTGGTTTCGTCCACACACAACCATATGCAAGACTCCCCAATATCCTCCCTGATTGACAAAATGACCTCATTGTAACAAATATCTAAATAGTTTTTCTTTAATGTAGATGATGATGGGATGTGCTGCTTGGTGTATTTCTGTAAAGAAAAATCTCTGAAAACCGGATTATGCACAGCATTCCAAGTGATATTTGCTGCAACTAGGGCTCTACACATATCAGCATAGAAACCATTATGGGTTGTAGTAGATATCGTTGTGTGAGCAGAGTCTGTCTAATGTTACTTTTCATGGCTGCTTTCGCTTTGTGACTGGCAGTATCTGCATGCTGCTGAAGGTGGCATTTTTTCTCATGTGAAATCTAAAACACAATAAAGTGTTGTCAATTAGAGACTAAGATAAGGAGTAGAAATGGTGAGGTATTGAATAAAATTTGTAATTATGAACTATTTAAATTAAGCCATTATTACTCTAAAGTGAATTAAGAACAAGAACACTACAGTCCCCAAAGGGCCTTGGCTTTCAATAACGGTTGCTGCCCAGCTCATGGCCTGCATATATTGGGTGGCGTGTGGTCAGCACGATACATCCCTCAACCGTATTGCATTGCCTCCGTGACCCCTCCCCACTGTAGCTTCTCAATTGTCTTCACGATGCTGGGTGAACACCGTTCCAGACCTCATAGATTTCTAAATTACTGCCGGTACTGAAAATCAAACCCATGTCACCTGGACTAGGTCTCTACAATTAATTAGAGGAGCCAATATCAAAACCTTAGTTTTAGATTAGTATGAAATTTAAGATATATGCACATCCCTGGAAAATGTACAAGCCATTGTTGTATAAGCGCACTCTTAGATGATTTCGTTTTAGGCATGATGAACTATATTCACTTAAACAGATGTTCTTTCACTGGCGACTTGACACAGTATGTCCCTTCATACTACCTGCTCCTTGTTCTTCCTAGATCATCCTCCCCCTCCCCCCTCACTCGACACATTACGTCCTTTACTACCTGCTCGTTGTTCTTCTGAGCTAATCCTCCACCTCCACCCTTCACTCAGCATTCCTTTGGTGACAGTTGTCTGGGAAGAGCACGTTTCTGTGAAAACCCCACCCTCTGCTGTTCTGCTCGTTCTAGGGATGTCCATTGTGTGATTGTAAAAATTACAGAAGTTGAATTTTATTTTAAATGTAGAGAATAGGCAATTTTAGGCACTAACATAGTAAAATAGTCTCTAAAGGTCCAAATAGGCATTTTAGGGCACTATAAAACTCTATTAATGTAAGGGATTTATCATGAAACATCAACATATTAAAAAAAATCATGTTATTTTGTAAGGAACGAAATAGGCATTTGCCTTAAAATCCCAGGTCTAGTGATGAATGACCAAAATCTATACAATATATATAAAAGAACTTGTCCTGACTGATTCATCATCGCCGAGCCGAAACTATAGGACGTAAAGAAATGAAATTTTGGAGATACATTCATATTAAGATGTAGGTGCTCACTAAAAGAGGATTTTTGGATATTCCGTCGCTAAGGGCGTGAAAAGGGGGGGTGAAATTTTAAAATGAATGTATCTATATCTCAAAACTTTAAAGGTTTACAAATGTAAAAATTGGAGTTTAAAATCTTCCTTAAAAATAAGGAAATACGTATTGTTTGTTTTCGGAAAATCCCAATAGGAGGGGTGAAAAAGGGTGAAAAGTGTTGAATGCCTTTAATCAGGATACCGGTACTTATATATCAGAAATTGAAGATATTACAAACCTGAAAATTGGTACTTTTGATCGCTTTAAAAATAAAGAAACACGTATTTTTTGTTTTTGGAAAATCCAATTAATGGGAGGGTGAAAAGGGGGGTGAATTTTTAAATTGCTATCTCAAAACTTTGAAAGTGTACAGATGTAAACATTGGTATTTAGAATCATTAAAAATAAAGAAACACGTACTTTTTTGTTTTCGGAAAATTCCAATAGGAGTGAAAATGGGTCAAAAAGGGGTTGAATGTCTTTAATGAGGATTCTTATATCTCAGAAACTGAAGATATTACAGTCCTGAAAATTGGTGTTTGGGGTCTACTTAAAAATAAAGAAACATGTATTGTTTGGTTTTGGAAAATCCAATTAATGGGGGGGTGAAAGGGGGTGAATTTTTAAAATGAGTGAATCTATATCTCAAAACTTTTAAAGTTTATAGATGTAAACATTGGTATTTAGAATCTCCTTTAAAAATAAAGAAACACGTACTTTGTTTTCGGAAAATCCCAATAGGAAGGGTGGAAAAGGGTGAAAAATTGGTTGAATGCCTTTAATGAATTTACTTATATCTCAGAAACTGAAGATATTACGGACCTGAAAATTGGTATTTGGCATCTCCTTTAAAAATAAAGAAACAATATTTTTGTTTCTGAAAAATCAAATTAATGGGGAGGGGGTTGAAAAGGGCGTGCGGATTTTTAAAATGAGTGTATATATATCTAAAAACTTTTAAAGTGTACAGATGTAAAAATTCGTATTTAGAATCCCCTTTAAAAATAAAGGCACACATGTTTTTTGTTTTCAGAAAATCCCAATAGGAGGGGTGAAAAAGGGTGAAAAAGGGGTTGAATGCCTTAAATGAGGATACTTATATCTAGGAGACAGAGGATATTACAGACCAGATAATTGGTATTTGGGATTACCTTTGAAAATAAAGGAACACATTTTTTTTGGAAAATCTAATTAATGGGGGTTAAACGGAAGTGGCAAATTGGAGTGAATTATTAGAAAGACTATATCTACAGTATATCTCAGACACGTAAAATGTTACAGACGTAAAAATTGGTATTTGGAATCTCCTGAAAAAGTAAAGAAACACCGGGCGAGTTGGCCGTGCGCGTAGAGGCGCGCGGCTGTGAGCTTGCATCCGGGAGATAGTAGGTTCGAATCCCACTATCGGCAGCCCTGAAGATGGTTTTCCGTGGTTTCCCACTTTCACACCAGGCAAATGCTGGGGCTGTACCTTAATTAAGGCCACGGCCGCTTCCTTCCCACTCCTAGGCCTTTCCTATCCCATCGTCGCCATAAGACCTCTCTGTGTCGGTGCGACGTAAAGCCCCTAGCAAAAAAAAAGTAAAGAAACATGGGTTATTTGTTTTTGGAAACTCCACTTAAGGGAAACTAAAAAGGGTGTGAAATTTTAAAATGAGCATTTCTACAGTACTGTATATCTGTTACCGAAGTGAAAAATAGTATTTTTTATCTCTATTGAAAATAAAGAAACATGTATTTTTTGTTTTCTGAAAAACCATTTGGGTGGAGGGGTAAAAGTGACTGAAAATAGGGTTGAATTCTTTTAATTAGGATACTGATATCTCAAAAGCTGAAGATGTTACAGACGTGAAATTTGGTATTTGAAATTTCCTTTAAAACAAAGGAATACGCATTTTTTTGTTTTCGGAAATCCACCTAAAGGGAGGAGAGAAATTGAAAATTTAGTTGAATTATTTGTATGAGGATACTATTATCTCAAAAACGAAAGATTTTGCAGACGTGAAAATTGGTATTTGGAATCTGCTTTAAAATTAAACAAACATGCATTCTCGGAAAATCCAATGAAAGGAGGGGGAGGGTGAAAATTGAAAAATTAATTGAATTAATTGTATGAGGATACTTAGATCTAATAAAAACTAAATTGTTACAGACATAAAAATTGATATTTGGATCTCCTTTAAAAACAAAGAAAAAAGCGTTTTGGGGCGAAATCATTTTGGAGGTCGGGGGTGAAATGGAGTTGAATTCCTTTTATGTGGACACATATCTCAAAAACCGAAGATGTTAGAGTCGTGATAATTGGTATTTAGAAGATCCTTTACTATTAAAGAGACAAGTATTTATAACGAGAAATTTATAACGAGAAATTCACTTAAGGGGGGGGGGGGAAGTGAAAGAAGTGAATTCGTTTTTATGGGGTACTTATATCTCAGAACTGAAGGTAACAGAAGTGAACATTGGTATTTGGAATCTCCTTTAAATGTAAGGAAACTTGCCTTCATTTTTTTGTGGGGGGGGGGGGGGTAAATCAACTTAACGACACTGGGGTGAAAAAGGAGTTGAGACCAATTGATTTTACTGTTCATAATGTATTATTCTGATCATAAATTGATCATTTTTAATCTTTCCTGGGTTTGTTTTCAAGAACCATCTTTTCCTTTGGATTACATAAAGTTAGATTACAATAGATTCTCCCGGCATATAAATAAAAATTTAAACACATTTGAAATAAACGATATGAATGATATTGACCGCACAGTTGTTCACCTCTATAATAAGGTCAATAATTCACGGAAGTATATCATTCGTGTCCCCAGAAATCTCGCGCACTTACCTACGCGCGACGATGGTGCTGGTCACAATGTCAGAAACGACAATGGCAGAGGATATAATTTACCGCCAAGTAGTGGTCTTGCATCTTGCTATGGGTTCCAGGCCATTAATAATAATAATAATAATAATAATAATAATAATAATAATAATAATAATAATAATAATAATAATAATGTTCTGGACCGTCGTCAAAATGTGCGGATCGCGGTGGAAACGGGTCCTGGCCGGGTAATGACTACGATTGGAGTCCGGCCGCGGGTTCAGTACCGCCAGGGCACCCAAGACGACACCACGCCTGGTCTCCTCAAGGATTTGATCCGTATTAAAATGCTTATAGGAAAAGCTGACAAAGATATAGGGACCCAACTGGCCGGGTGGAATACCTGGACCTAGCCCGGGAAGTACGAAATCGATTGCTGGAAAGAAATATTGAAAATTGGGAGGAACTTTGCCGTAATCTCCCAGAAAACGAGTCAGATCACGAATTTTGGCGGCTTCTTTCAGAAAACGAGTTAGATCGCGAATTTCGTCGGATTATATATAAAACGTAAAGCATTCAATTATAAATTTCATTATAATAGACTACCCTAGCGAAGCACGGGTATCTTGCTAGTAGGATGAATAAAAAAAGGAGAAACAATCATCACCACTATTAGTTAGGGATACATCGAAGAATGCACTCATAACCTCAGGTAAAGGGAAAAACAAATTATGGAGTCATTATTTTACACAATATAAGTTGTTGAGCGAAAGTTTATTATTATTCCCTGAATAATTAACCATATCACCATAAATCACAATACCCTTACGACTAACATGTACCCTAGCGGTCTTCATGTTGTCTAATATCATCATAAAATTTTATCATCGCAATCGTCGCTCACATTTAACTCTCAACAACAAGTTTAAATTGTTCCGACTCATTATTATTATATCCCTGATTATTACTCCTAAAAGCATCATCACGATGAGCTTCCTACTGTCCACAGCTATCACCTTCCCTTCTACGATCAGACTTACTTCACAAATCATTTCTTTACCAAAGCTACGATTTAATTATTGTTTTAACACAATCCGATAATTTATTATTATCGTCATGATTTTTAATGAAGTCACATATCATTATTATTATTATTATTATTATTATTATTATTATTATTATTATTATTATTATTATTATTATTATTATTATTATTAGCCTTCATTCACCCGCAATTCATTTCGAAGACCTTAATTACACGTAACCTTGTGAAATTCACTAACAATTGGGGGTATCAATCACTGGATCAACACAGCAATATTCCAAGAAATGCACAAAATGAAATCAATGAATCAAGAATCAGTGACTACTCTACCATCACCACGACTTAAATACTACATCCCTAACTAATCTACGTGTCATTATATAAGAATACAATCCAACTAGCAATCTACCGAAAGAGAAGAAAATGTGACAAGAGTACTTATTATTCCGATGTAAATCTCCGACGTCTTGAATATAGGTGTAGATGTAGGTTCCTTCTCCGGATTATGGCGGATTGTAGATGAACAAATTCATCGTGCTGGCTCACACACGTCGGCTTAACACATCAGGATTCCTGTGCAGTCAAATAGCGTAGAATCACTCCAGCGGTGTTTTAGAGTTCCCCAGGATTTCCTTCTTGGTCGGTCCATGATGACGGCTCGCCTTCGTTGATGTTGCTGAAACTAAAATTTATTACTAAAAATTGATCCACACTCGTTGTAGACTAACAGTTTGCCTTACAATACTTAACTGGCGCAATGATGTACACCGTGGTTCAACCCTACAGCAAGCTTCAAATCTTGACCTCATTTATCAGTTTACAGCACTTCGTTGAGTTTTCAGAATCTCGAATAGTCCACTATATTACTGTTGAAATCGATGTTCCTCGGCCAGGGTTATTCTGGAAGATTCCATTTCAATGATAATCTTCCCTCATAATTCCTAAGAGAACATTCCATAAAATCTGCGGCAAAAGTTGACGTAACGTCTTGTACTGACTGTCCGTGGTTTGGAAACTTCCAACCAGGAAAATGTGCGGCAATGATATATCGCACTAGGCTGATCCGTCTAAACAGAAAATTAAATTAGCACACTCGAATACCCTAATCGTCGTGCAATACTACCTTGTAGTCAACTAGTGCCTTCGACTTTAGCAGTGACCATCGTACTCTATCTGTCTCTTAGCCTTACTAATACCACACTGTTCGTCGTCTCTTCTAAAACCACACTGTTCGTCATCTCTTCTAAAACCACACTGTTCGTCTTCTTTCCAGAATGATTCTCTGACTATGGAACAGCTTCACTAATTCTCATTGGTCGTCAGCTCTTCTGCGACCGAGCTCGATAGCTGCAGTCGCTTAAGTGCGGCCAGTATCCAGTATTCGGGAGATAGTGGGTTCGAACCGCACTGTCGGCAGCCCTGAAGATGGTTTTCCGTGGTTTCCCATTTTCACCCCAGGCAAATGCTGGGACTGTACCTTAATTAAGGCCACGGCCGCTTCCTTCCCACTCCTAGCCCTTCTCTGGCCCATCGTCGCCATAAGACCTATCTGTGTCGGTGCGACGTAAAGCAACTTTTTAAAAAGCTCTTCTGCGACGTGATTCGTTATTCCAAATTTGGAGCAGATCTTTCTGGAATCTCACTTCCCTTTGCCTCCGGCTCGCTATGTGACGTAAACCCTGTGACCTTCACCGCCTCTCGTCCGCAGCGGAACGGCACGGGAATCAGCTGGTGCTCGCTCCCGCGTAGACCCGTGTTACATTACGAGAATTGAACCAACCTCTCTAAGACCAATAAAATACCATTTGGACGGGTAAAGTATATGTAGAAGTAAAATTGCTTTATAACTCTTAAGTTACGTTACAATAAAATATGTAGAGATAAATATGTACTACACATGCCGCATTGTACCTGCAGCCCTTGGGCCTCCCCCTACGAATGACGTTGTGTTTCCCCTCGCCCCTTTAGCCATCACTTCTCAGTTACAGTACCAAGTACTTCGTTTCGCTGCCCGAGCAGAGGGTGTGACGTGTTACCTGACATCACACGTTCACGCAGTTGGCTGACCCTGTTATGTTCAGTCTTTGTCAACGACGTAGCTAAACAGCTGACACATTGTAAACGTCACATTTACGCTGACGACGTACAATCGTACATCTACGCAAAACCAACTGAAGTTTCCACCGCAATCGAGCAAATAATAATGGGTCTTGAGGCCGTAAACAAATGGTCTTCCTAGCATGGACTTATTTTAAATCTGAAAAACATCCCAAACCATAGCAATTGCCCACCCAAGACTTATTTCCAGTAACAACCTCATGTCTATCCCTGACGTACGATTTCAAAACCAAGTTTTCCCTTTTGCAAGAGCGTAGAAATCCTTGGAGTAATCGTTGACCAGCACCTTGCGTGGTCGTATCAGACAAAATCAATGAGTAGACGAGTTTTTGCCACTTTCCACACTTTAAATGATTTCAGATTTACCTTCCAGTTCAGTTTAAAGAAGAAACTATTCGAAACCCTTGTTCTTCCAACATTCGACTATTGCGACTTAGTTTACCAAGCCGTCCGCCTCTGTGGTGTAGTGGTTAGCGTGGTTTCCCACTTCTCCTCCAGGCAAATGCCGGGATGGTACCTCACTTAAGGCCACGGCCGCTTCCTTCCCTCTTCCTTGCCTATCCCATCCAATCTTCTCATCCCTCCACAAGGCCCCTGTTCAGCATAGCAGGTGAGGCCGCCTGGGCGAGATACTGGTCATTATCCCAGTTGTATCCCCCGACCCAAAGTCTGAAACTCCAAGACACTGCCCTTGAGGCGGTAGAGGTGGGATCCCTCGCTGAGTCCGAGGGAGAAACCAACCCTGGATGGTAAACAGATTAAGAAGAAGAGGAAGAAGAAGAAGAAGAAGAAGTTTACAAAGCCACGAATACCGAACTACAACATAAACTACAATGTGCACAGAATAGCCTGTGTAAGATTTATATGTAATTAGAAATTTTCAGATAATGTTACATAGTCATACGTTGACTTCGGATGGCTACGCTTCGAAGGCAGATACATGCTGTATATCTTGACTTCATTAAACCGAATCCTTAACTTACAATCCCCAACATACCTCTACGAACTATTTCATAGCTTTTCTGAACACTATGATAAAAGTACCACAGCTATGAACACGATATTACTCGCTATTGCTAAGCATAAATTCTCAACCTCCAACAATTCCTTCACTGTTGCGGACAACCGAGAACGGAACTTCCTTCCGCTGGAGGTCAGAGGGATATCTATGCACGGAGGATTCAAAAGATGGTGCTTAAAATATCTCCATGAGATGAGCTCGTAGTATGACAGTTTTCTTCTTCTCCTTCTTGTCTGGCTATTATTATTGTTCTAATAATAATTTATAACCATCAAATCATTGATCGTTACTGTTAGAGCAGTAATAGCAGGGACATAACATTGGGGCTCGCATGGCCTGCAATGCAGGTGGGCTCGGGTCTTTAATGGGACCCGCAGTCTCCTCGCAGAAAAAATTAATCTATTAATACCGGGTGGTTCACCATCCCCTTATTTTTTCGGAGATAGACAACCCAAATAACGCGTATAACCTACAGATGCTTATTATTTAGTTTTATGAATACAAAATAGGCCTAACTTGAAATTTCCCCTTATGGTTAATAAGACTCCCTCCCGCCTGTGTGTCATCACTGTAAATGTATCCAGGGACCTAGCAAAGGAAAAACTACTCTGCACAATTCCGCGCCAAATACTAAGGGCCATTCTGCATAGATGTGATTTATTGCGCCTTGTAATAATATAGGTACCCGTAATGCGATCGAATTAATAGGTTATGCCACGTGCTCTGTAATGTAAGGAAGTTAAATAAACACTTAAACCATCAGTGAAGACTTTGACACGGATATTAACTTTCGAGGTAGAACGACCATACTTAAGTGCTCAACCTCTAGCACGTATCATGTGTGTTGACTTCGTATCTGAATAGGTTAAGGGCTGGTGTACAACTTATGTGAGTATCGGCAGCGTAGTGGTTCGAATCGAGCATGAGTCCATTTTTGAATGATTAGAGGTGCTCCGTTTTAGCGGGGATACAATACTAATAATATTTTTTTTGCTATTGGTTGCGCTCTGATTTGGCGTCTATCCCCTAAGGATGAGTGGGGGGAGGATTGGGAAGGAAATCGGCCTTGGTCCTTTATTAACGTACCGTCCCGGCATTTGCCTGGTGGTGAAAATAGGAAACCGAGGAAGACCATTTTCAGCACATATAGCATGGGATTATAATTCACAACTTCCCGAGTCCAAAACACGCAAATAATTAGTATTCATAAACCACACGTACCAGGTCACATCACAGCACTTATTAATTTTCTCACAGTGTACTCCTATGATGAAAACGTTGAATTGTTACTAATTTATGAAGAAAGTATGGTCTAATTAATATGTATGCCACGTGTTCCGTAAAGGTAAAAAGGTAAATGAACCCTATAAAGTGGTCAACATTTCGAACACTTGTTACTCTGAATATGCAGGGTACCCTATTTTCTACTTACAGACAATCATGTCACAGTCCAACCTGGCTATGTAACATCGGATAAAAATGGTCCTCTTTAGGACCAAATAAAAATTCACTCTTTGGAACTGGATGATATACGGCCACAATACAGTCGCTGTAAACGGCGTCAATCAAAAAAAAACTTACCACCTGTGAATCGAACGTACTACCACAAAGATTGGCTGATGTAACGGCAGTTATGCGTGATTTGGCCACCTTAGCGACCGCGAGATGCTGCGCGTCGTTAGCACGTGGTAGTCCTTATAGGCACTTTCTGTCCAAACGTAAGATAGAGTCATTAGCAGCTGTGATCGTTTTACACATTCATTATAGTTTAAGCAACAGAAATAACACTGCCGTTAATGATTTCTACCATATATGCGAGCATTATATAAACGGTATTATTGTACTAAGGCCATAAAGGAGCAAGTACTAATATTTTCTTTCGGATGACTATGATATACGCGTCACTTGCGTTACCTACCTGCGAAAAAATAAGGTGCTGGTGAACCACCCGATATATCTACCCCTATGTCCCTCTGCATGAAAATGATCAGGGCGATTTTGTACACTGAGTGGCCAAAAGTCATGGCAAGACACTGAATGAGATATTAATAACGAGTAGCTCCTGCGCGAGCACTCAAAACGGAAGCAATACGGCGAGGCATCGACTCTACAAGGTGTTGTAATCGTTCTAGAGGGATCTGGACCCACGCATCTTGCACTGCAACCCAAAACTGGTCTTGTATAGTTAGTGCGCGTTTCATAGAGCGTACACCAGCATCGAAAGCATCCCATAAATGCTCCATTGGTTTATGATTGGGGGATCCGGAGGGCCAATCCATGGTAGTGACTTCATTGGAGTGCTCCTCCAATCACCTGCGTTACACCACAGAGCGGTGACATGGCACATTGTCCTGTTGAAACATGGCGTCTCCATAAGGGTACTCTATGGCCATAAATGGATGCAGATGGTCCGAAAGAATGTACACCTGTCAGCGCTCCCGGAAGCCGGAAAATAGGGCCTAATTGCGACCATGAGAACGCCGCCTTGAGCAGAACTGAGCCATCCCCCGCCTGGACACAACCTTGTTGACGTGCAGGAGCCATAGCTTCATGGGGCATAGCCAAACTCTCACGCGCCCATCAGCTCGATACAACTGGAAATGGGATTCATCGGACCATACCACACGCCACCACTGTAGCATGGTCCATTGCCGAAGTTCGCGGGCTCATGCACGTCGTTCAGCTCTGTTTTGAGATGTCAGGAAAGGGATATGTGTTGGTCGTCGGCTGGTGAAGCCTGTGCGCTGCAGTTGCCTCCTTACTGACCCAGTAAAATAGGTTCCTGACTCCCAACATTCAACTGGACGGTGATCTGACTCACAGCAAACCGTCGAGCGACGAGTATGGTTCTGTGGAGGCGACGTGATGTGTGTTCATTAAACACCTGTGGTCTTCCTGTGCGGCGGTTTACGCGGGTGGTGACATTCTCTCTGCGATATTGAAGAACCACCCTCGACATTGTTGACCTCAAATACCCGAATTCGCTTGTAATCTCCGCAATTCTATAACCCCTGCGCCGTGCGCTGATGATTATCCCACGTTCAAAGTCGGTTAAGTCGTGACGTGTTGCCATCTTCACGGCATTGATATCTGTGACAGACTGCTCAGCTACGCCGCAGCTAGCCGCAACGCTCAGGGGTCATGCACGGCATATTTTTTAATGGGACACACCTTCGATTGACTTTTGGCTACTCGGTGTAGAATCAGTCGAAATAGACCTTTTTTACAATTTGTACGTAGAGGAATTGCCACTTGCTTGGATCTAGCAGCCGTTTATAGTTGTATTGGGTGTAACACAGCTGAGCTGTAAACAGCTCTTGTCCTTGTCTTCTCTTACAACAGTGCGACACGCTCCTCGAAAAAGACCTGCACAAAATTATTCAAAAATAATTACAGCAATGAAAATTGATACCATCGTTATACGTTTTTTTGTTAGGAAATGATACTCTCTTGATGTGTAGTGCACCTGAGATCACATTATGGACAAATTTTCCTAAACATTTATTCGACAACAATGTATAATGCCAATTTGAATTTGGTGTAATAACTATCAGTCAACTCTGTTTCGAACGAGTTCTCACTGCACCAAGTTAAAATAGTTGCGCGGTTTGATATTTTTCGAACTTTACTTGAACAGTTTTTATTTAGTTTTGTTCGTATATTTTTCTGTATTGAAATCGAATACGTAAATATAACCAGGAATTCGGTATCGACTACAGAATATAGCTCTGTAGTAGTGGTTTATCAAGGTTTCTGGGGCCACCTCCACCTCCGGCCCCTGAGAGAGGCCTGATCCAGTGGGTGACGTCACAGCGTGGTGCAGGCTGCTAGCTAAGAGAGTACCCTTAACCTTATTCGGCTAAGAGCTAAGACCTTACGCTGGCTACGTGTCCAGGCTTAACCTTACAGGCCTCACGTTCGACCCTAGGCTTAAGGGCGTTAACCTTACAGACCCAAGTTATATGCCAAAAAGTGCAAGCTTACCCTAACAGCCAACGTTATTACGGCAGAGAGGCCAAACATGACGTGTCTAGACATAACCTCGCAGTCTCGGGTTCGACCCAAGGCCTAAGGGCGTTAACCTTAGAGATCTAATTTCGATGCTGAGGCTAACCGCGTAACAGTGTAGGCTTAACCTTACATTGTGTTAATGGCTAAGAGTGTAGGCTTAACCTTACACTGACCAGGCATTAACCTAACCGGTTGCCCATCCCCACACTGTGGCTAAAAGTGCAGTCTTATTTTTCCGCTCACCACGCGTTAACCTAATTTAACCTCCCCGGACTTGGAGATGGCATATGGGACTAGGGAGGTTGTGTAAGGCTTAATACATGTGCTTTATTCATGGGGGCTGTAACGTTAGAGAGCGTACCATTGCAAAGCGACTCAAGGGAACTAGGAGCTGACTTCGGAACAAGATGGCGGCTATAAGGCTTAATACGTACACTTTATTCACAGGGGCGTAATGTCGAAAGGTGACTTATGGGGCTCAGAGCTGAACTAGGAACAAGATGGCGGCTATAAGGCTTAATACGTATGCTTTATTCATAGGGGCGTTTCAATGGAAAGTGACTTACGGGAGCTTGGAGCAGAACTCGGAACAATATCGCGGCTATTAGGCTTAATACGTACACTTTATTCACAGGGGCGTAATGTCGGAAGGTGACTTCGTGGCTCAGAGCGGAACTAGGAACAAGATGGCGGCTATAAGGCTTAATACGTATGCTTTATTCATAGGGGTGTAACAATGGAAAGTGACTTACGGGAGCTTGTAGCTGAACTCGGAACAGGATGGCGGTTATAAGGCTTAATACGTATACTTTATTCACCGGGGCGTAGTGTTCTAAGGTAAATTCGGGGGCTCAGAGTTGAACTAGGAACAAGATGTCGGCTATAAGGCTTAATACGTATGCTTTATTCATAGGGGCGTAACAATGGAAAGTGACTTACGGGAGCTTGTAGCTGAACTGGGAACAAGATGGCGGCTATAAGGCTTAATACGTATACTTTATTCACAGGGGCGTAATGTCGGAAGGTGACTTCGTGGCTCAGAGCGAAACTAGGAACAAGATGGCGGCTATAAGGCTTAATACGTATGCTTTATTCATAGGGGCGTAACAATGGAAAGTGACTTAAGTGAGCTTGTAGCTGAACTCGGAACAAGATGGCGGCTATAAGGCTTAATACGTATACTTTATTCACCGGGGCGTAGTGTTCGAAGGTGAATTCGTGGGCTCAGAGTTGAACTAGGAACAAGATGGCGGCTATAAGACTTAATACGTATGCTTTATTCATAGCGGCGTAATGTAAGGCGACTTCGGGGCTCAGAGCTGGACTAGGAACAAGATGGCGGCTATAAGGCTTAATACGCATGCTTTATTCATAGGGGTGCAACATTGGAAAGCGACTTACGGGAGCTTGGAGCTGAACTCGGAACAAGATGGTGGCTATAAGACTTAATACGTATGCTTTATTCATAGCGACGTAATGTGAGGGGACTTGGGCGGCTCAAAACTGAACTAGGAACAAGATGGCTGAACATGGGACTAGGGAGATTGTGTAAAGCTTAATACATGTGCTTTATTCATGGGGCACGTAACGTTAGAGTGCGTTACATTGGAAAGCGACTCATGGAAGCTTGGAGCTGACTTTGGAACAAGATGGCGGCTATAAGTCTTAATACGTATACTTTATTCCCAGGGGCGTAATATCGGAAGGTGACTTTGGGGTCTCAGAACTGAACAAGAAATAAGATGGTGGCTATAAGGCTTAATACGTATGCTTTATTAATAGGGGCGTAATGTCGTAAGGTGACTTCGGGGCTCAGAGCTGAACTAGGAACAAGATGGCTGCACATGGCACTAGGGAGATTGTGTAAGGCTTATTACATGTGCTTTATTCATGGGGGCCGTAACTTTGGAGAGCGTAACATTGGAAATTGACTAATGGGAGCTTGGAGCTATATTTGGAATAAGATAGCGGCTATCAGGCTTAATGCGTATACTTTATTCACAGGGGCGTATTATCGGAAGATGAGTTCGGGGGCTCAGAACTGAACTAGGAACAATATGGTGGCTATAAGGCTTAATACGTATGCTTTATTCATAGGCGCGTAACACTGGAAAGCGACTTAAGGGGCTTGGAGTTGAACTAGGAACAAGATGGCGGCTATAAGACTTATACGTATGCTTTATTCATAGAAGCGTAATGTCGTAAGGTGACATCGGGGGCTCAGAGCTGAATTAGGAACAAGGTGGCTGCACATGGGACTAGCGAGATGGTGTAAGATTTAATACATGTACTTTATTCGCAGGGGCTGTAACGTTGGAGGGCGAAAAATTGGTAAGCGAAGGGAGCTTGAAGCTGAACTTGGAACAAAAAGGCGGTTATAATGCTTAATACGAATGCTTTATTCATAGGGGTGTAACATTGGAAAGCCACTCAAGGGAGCTTGGAGCTGAACTTGGAAAAAGATGGCGGCTATAGACTTAATACGTATGCTTTATTCGTAGGGGTGTAATGTCGGAAGGTGACTTCGGGGGCTCAGAGCTGAAGTAGGAACACGATGGCTGCTGCACATTGTACTAGGGGGTTTGTGTAAGGATTAATGCATGTATTTTATTCATATGGGGCGTAACATTTGCGAAGTATGTTTCGGGCTCGAAGCTGAACCAAACCTTCCAGGCTAACCGCAAGAGTCTAAGCTTAACAGAATTGAAGTTCGATACCCGTATAAAAGTGCACGCTTAACCTTACGCTGACCAGGCGTTAACCTAACCGGTTGCCATTCTCTACGCCCTGGCTAAAAGTGCAGGCTTAATCTTCCGTTGACCACGCGTTAACCTAACTTAACCTTCCCGGCATTGGAGCTGAACTTGGAACAAGATGGCGGCTACACATTGCACTGAAAGGACTATGAAGATGGCGTAAGACTTAATACATAGGGTTTGTAACGCTTGAAGCTGAAATCGGAACAAGATGATGGCTACACATGGAACGAGAGATATGGTGAAAGGCTTAATACACGACTTTATTCATAGCGCCGTAACGTTGGAAGCTGGACTCAGAGAAAGATGGTGGTATGGAACTAGGGAGATAGTGTAAGCCTTAATATGTATGCCTTATTCATAGGTTGAACTAAAGTAACATTAGTCAAAATATCTAACCTACACAGAGATCGAGTCTAGGACTTCCTTGAACAAAAGAAGAGCGGACATCGAATTTAGAACTCTTTTAGACTGAAGCTCAACATAACCAGGAAATCGAATACGTGATTTTCCTTTGACCGAAAACTCGTGTAACCAAACAGCTCAATCCGGTACAGAAAAAGGAGTGGATGGGTCTTTGAAGCTGAGATTGGTGGAAGCTAAACTTGAAAACATGTTGGCGGCTACACATGTGCTAGGAAGATAGTGTAAGGCGTAATACATATGCTTTATCCATAGGGGTGTAATAGTTGGAATCACCTTTCAGTCTTGAAGCTAAGCGACTGCGGAGTCCAATACGCTAGCGTGTGAACTGATGCGTAACGCGCTATTGGTTTACTGTTTGGAACGCTGAATTATGATTATAACATTTCATGCTTATAGATTTGAACTATAAGGAATTATAGTAGCTTACAATATCGCTGACATCGCTTAGAGAATACTCCTTTGTGTTCAGAACCGAAAAAATTTTCGCACTACACATGATGTGGAATAGAACTATCCACTCTTTCCCATGGACTGCTGAATATCATAAAAGATTTTTCGTTAAATTCAAAACGCCTAACGTTGACATGCTGCGCAGTCATTCTTAATGTAGTTTTCCTTTGTTTCCAAGAGTTAGTCAATACCCGCTAAGTAGGGGCTAGAAGGCTAGCACATTAACCGACTGAGTTTCTCAGTCCGACAATTCAACTATTAAGTGCCGAACACACACTCACACACACACACACACACACAGAGAAAATAATAATTTGCAGGATCCAACCCACCTTCGTACTGAATACTCAACATGCGTACCCAATAAAAAACATAATCCGGTTCCTGAATTCACTCCCGCACGAGTTGGTGCATTATCAGAATTATCGAATAAAAAATAAAATCCCCGACCCAGCCGGGAATTACAAAATCTAGACACATACGACAAGGGATATGGTGATATACTTTATTTATAGCTCGTAGCTGAGCGAACCCTGAGTCGAATACGCAAGCACCTGATGAATAACGCTCTGGTGGTTTTGAGTGTTTGGAAAACTGAATTTTTGATTGTAACATTTCGAGCTTATAGATTTGAACGCTAGAGACTTTCAATTGCCTACGGTAATGTTTACATCACTTAGAGATTAAAGTTTTGTGTTCAGAACCGAAAAGGAGTTCGCGTTACACATGACGGGGAATTGAACTCAGCACTGTTTCCAATGGACTGCTGACTATCATAAATGGTTATGCGTTAAATTGAATGCACCTACCGTTTGAGCTGCGAGAAATCCCTACCCCGACTTCTAAAGGAAAATGGAAAGAGAATCCAACCTATCTTTGTACTGAATACTCAACATGCGTATACAATTATAAAAATGAATAGCATCTAAGCGTGGCGTACTCTTGGTTGCAAGACGTGGCTTTGTGCCGATGGTGCGCATGGGCTTTGAATCTACAGGCGATTACAGACTGCACTCGATTCGAAACCAACATAATGTTTAAATCAAGCAAAGAGGTTATGCAACGTATCATCTGTGCGCTAAACAATATTCGACGTAAATTTAAATAGCTTAAACGTATTCAAGCAGATAATGATTTCTTTCTGGAAACGTAACTCGGTACACCTCTAAGGGAGTTTTTAATCCTACTACATCGTCCTAGCGTACTACAAGTTCTGTTACTATGAAAATTTCTCAATGTAAGGAGAAGATGGAAATGGAGGCGCAGGATGAGGAGGAAGAAGAGAAAGATCTTACAGATCCACGATAAACATCACTTTCTTTATTAATAACTAAGAAGCCTAACGGTGCAATGACGAACATGTAGCACACAAACGTTTTAAAGTCGTTGAATGTCATATCAGTGTTAACATGATCGGCATACACATGTCGCATGTTGTGCTCATTTTGTCGAAAATGTACGATTATATTGGTGTTGTCACGTGCTTATGAAGCACACGAGAATAGGTTTGATATAAATAAAACAATATACATATTTATGACGTCCCATACTACAGTATGCACGAATGACGTCTTGATCTTCTGTATCGACAGCGTCAAAGATCATGAGAGAATTTAGAAGCACATCCTCCCGTAACAGTACTTGTTCATGCGCGTTAAACGGAAAATATTTGAAATCACCTTTAACCAGATTTTGCATGATAAGTTGAAGAATCGTATACTGTACATCGGTTGATAGAGTGGCTTTGCGAAAATGTAAATATTCTGAAAGCCATTTAAAGAGGTAACGAGTATAAGTTTTGTCTTGCCACATCCTGAGGTAGAGCGAAACAATTTTCAATGATGACTTGGCGTAGTTATAAGAGAACTAAGTAGGATATGTGACACTCTGTCACTGACAGGTAGTGTGTCTTGCTGCATTGTAATATTCATGCCGACTGGATGAAGAAGTTGTATATGGTAAGAATATACATAATGAATGAGGTAAGAAGTACCACTAGCAGTTCGTGAATCGATGTTGACGAGAGAAGTCGTGTACAGAATCGTGACGGAACGATATCCCAACGTTATGAAGAAGTAGAAGAGGAACAATAAGGAGAAGTCTGTAGGATGGAAGGCAGTTGTGAAGGCAGCGCGAAAAGCTATTCGAGGAGAATACAATCCACGAGCAGCTATTATTAAAGCTCTATGCACGCCAAGAGAGATAATTTCTCCTAACAGTTGAACAATGTTTCCTAAACGTGCTCGTATTATTCCTGTAATGAAGCGCTGTTTGCTGAACTAGCAGATTTAGGATCTCTGTTATGTGGGGTTAGTGCTGTGGCAAGAACTGTCAAGTCTGTAGAAGATGCAAAGCAGCAGTTGAAAAAGGTGAACGTTATAATAAGACGATGGAGGCCATTGAATTGCGCAGTAAAGGTGTATACATGATACGATGCAAGAAAGGGCTTGGTATCTGGATATCACCAAAACGCCTACTGTATGCGCTGCTACATACAGCTCTAACCCACAAAGAAGTTGCTATATTTACTAAACAACTAGGAAATTACGATTTTCGCGGTGTGTTTTTTGCGAGATCAGTTTCCCTCATACCCACGTAAATACGAGAATGCTGTGTCAACTTAGAGCCGGCCCCGTGGTGTAGGGGCAGCGTGCCTGCCTCTTACCCGGAGGCCCCGGGTTCGATTCCCGGCCAGGACATGGATTTTCACCTGGACCTGATGGCTGGTTCGAGGTCCACTCAGTCTACGTGATTAGAATTGGGGAGCTATCTGATGGTGAGATAGCGGTCCCGGTCTAGAAAGCCAGGAATAACGGCCGAGAGGATTCGTCGTGTTGACCACACGACACCTCGTAATCTGCAGGCCTTCGGGCTGAGTATCGGTGGCTTGGTAGGCCAAGTCACTTCAAGGGCTGTATTGCCATGGGGTTTGGTTTGGTTTTTGGTGTCAACTTAGACGATAGTCGTGGACCTAGAACTCATTACGATGCCTACGTTAAACGTAAATCTAACGTTATAGTTATGGAGATAGTTATGGAGGCTTATCACCTTCATTTGAGCTCATACGCTGTTTCGGAAGTAGTGTATTCATTGTTTATAACGAAAACCGTGCACAAAAATGTAATACACTTACGTCTAACGTTCCTATATGAAACCTGGACTGTAGACAAAGAGCATCAGTATGCACATGATGTCCAGCGATGCAAGAACGTTTAGCGTACGTGGAGAAGGGCCTGAAACAATCGTCTACTTTAATCCGCCAATCGAACTCAATCTTCGATCTGATAGTCTTAGACTAGTATCCTTTGAAAGCTACATTAAAATCTTCAACGTGTGAGATGGAATAAACAAGTTCAGTTACGATGAGTACGTGCTAACGCTACCGCCAGCCACTTATTCAATAGACGATATTCATGAACACATTGAAACTGCATTAGTTGAACAGCGTGGTGCTGAGAGTTTTAGTAATGAATACCGGTATAGGTTATCTCCTTCAGTAAGCAACATCACTCGTAAATATGTCAATGAATCTTCTTTTAAGGCGACATTCCGGAGATAAAAATATATTTATACCTAATGCGTGGATTTTCACGAAACTTTGTGGGAATGTCACCTACATAAAATTAGAGATATCACGAACATTTCGTTCATATACAATGAATAGTGTTTCCATAATGTTTTTTGAAATGTTAATTCCATTTTTTATGAAATTTAATTAACATGTTAATGTAAATTCGTAATTAGGTAGATAATACTTCTTTTAAAAGCACTACGTGTCGATTTATCTGTACATAATTTATATAAGGAGATATCTCGTACTAAATTTTGTGTAATTTTTACATTCTAAAATTTTGGACTTAAAAACACCTACTACTTGAAAAAATTCTGGAATCAAAAATTCCACACGCAGGTTTCTTAATATAGCTGTGATATATATGCCATACAAATTTTGTTACATTTGGTAGAATATTATGGGAGAAAATGGGATTTAAGTGTGAAATTGTAATTCGGAAACAAAGCATTATTACAGTGATAAATTGTTTGAATTCAGCGGAATAACTTTGTGACAAGGAAAAAGAAGCTCAATCCCTTTCAATTTCAGTTATAAAATAATGTCACCAAAATGACCTAAATGTTGATTTTTATCTCCAGTGTGTCGCCTTAGGGTTGATTTTAAATCACAACCTGATTCTATTGGATTATTGCTCGGGTGTTCATCAAGAGAACTAACACCGAACGTACGTCATGAACCTGATAAACCTATAACATTTTCGATGACCGGAATGTAATCTTCACTTGTAATATCATTACAGACTTGTATAAATGTATAGTAATCTTCAGCATAACCTTCGCACGTCCTGCACGACTTTATCATTACAGAAGAAGGTGGTGACTACGATTACTGCGTAACAAGCCGTTAGTATTGTTTTATCCAGCTGTAATTGTAACACACGTCAGTGACATCACACTTAAGCTTGAAAATAAACATAATCAGCTCATGAATTTAAATCGTCATTCGTACGTAGCTTACAAACTTCATCTTTCATCATTGTTATTGAATCCAAACGTAAAAATTTCGTAAGAATGGACCTCACTTCGTACTACTCCTACTACACAGATTCGTTTAATACATAATTTATATAAGGAGATATATTGTACTAAATTTTGTGTAATTTTTACGTTCTAAAATTTTGGACTTAAAAACACCTACTACTTGAAAAATTCTGGAATCAACAATTCCACACGCAGGTTTCTTAATATAGCTGTGATATATATATGTATATTGTAAGACGCATAGATAAGGCAGATTGAAGTGGCCTAAGCACATCTCAACTCAAAAACTATGGACTAGCCTTTCTCTTTTATGATACGCGTTGAGAAGTAAATAATTTAGAAATAGATAAATCAAAGAATGTTGGTATTATAAGTGCAATGAAACTCTGCCCTTCATTTAGTGCTGAAGAAAGCGGATAGCGGTACGCTGTCTAAAAGCTACTAACAACTGGATGCTTAATGTGGATGGTACCTTTACTGGTATGTTACTATTAAAGCATATTCTAGGCTTCGCTGAAGAATATGGATGTATTATACTCAACGTAAAGCAAAAGCTACTTCTGATCAGCAATCGAAGTAATTGCGATGCTCTTAAAGCAGCAAGCAGCAATAGATTTTGAGAAAGCTTTTGACAAGGTGAATAGAGAGGCCCTATTACAGAAATTAGGCAGGCTAGGGATTTCGGAAAAGATGTTGAGGGCAGTGGAAGGAATATATAGGGTTGTAAGGTTTTGTGTTAAATTAGGAGAAGAGAGACTGAGTGGACCCTTAGAGTCCAAGGTGGGTTTAAAACAAGGATGCAAGTTATCGCCAATACTGTTTATTTTATTTATCAACGATATTTTAGAGGGGTTTGGGGCAGAAAATTGGGCTGTGCCGGTAATTAATAGCTTAGAGGTACCAGGACTGATATTTGCGGATGATGTGTTATTGACGACGCTAACTTCAGCAGGGATGAATAGAGCGTTAAATTCAGTGACGCTATTTGCGAGGAAATGGGGATTGAGAATTAATGGAAATAAGTCTAAAATATTAGTAGTCCAGGTAGACAAAAGAAGAAAGATAGAAGGTAAATGGGTAATTCAGGGAGAAAGATTGGAACAGGTAAGGAAGTTGGAATATCTAGGAGTTATTTTTAATGATAAAGGAACGTGGAACGACCAGATCAAAAGGGTGAAAAACCGAGGATTGGCAGCCCTAGCCTCAGTCAGAAATTTGCTAGCCAAATACACGGGTATCAGTTATAAAACACTGAGGCTAGTGTTAAGGTCGGTAATTTTCGGGAGGGTATTGTACGGCGCAGAAGTTTGGGGGCTGGATGAGAAAAGAGAGGAACTAAGAAGGATTGATAGTAGTTTTGCTAAGTTAGTAATGGGCTTACCGAGGTGCACAGCAAATGCTGGGGAGGAATTAATGTGTGGGGAGGATTTGGAATCAGAGGGTGTGAAAAGAATAGCTATATACTGGATGAATTTAAAAATACAGGAAGGTGGGAGGGTATTACAGGCAGCGTATGAACAGCAATGTAAGAGCATGTATAGGGGAGGATGGCTAGAAAAAGTAAAGGGATATTTGGAGAGGATAGGATTAGGACACCTATGGGGGGAGGCCTGGTCGAAGACAGAAGTGAGAGGGATGAAGATATTTGAAAGGAGAATTAGAGATATTCATAGGCAGAAATTATTGGGGGAAAGCAGACTGAGAAACTCGCTGAATGTTTTGACGAAAATAGAGGAGATAGCAGGGTTGAATATTAGATACGTTGATAGGTCAAAAGGATATGGGATGATGTGGTGGCTGTTAGGATTGCAAAGGAATACAGGGTGGCTGCAGGGGAGGGATAAGACAAGGTGTATACTTTGTGGAGCTGTGAATGATGAATTTCATTTGCTAAGAGATTGTGAGGAAACGAGGGAGATAAGACATGGATTATTGAGTGCCGAGCATCGGAAAATATTGGGGAGAGGCGATGAGAAAGCAATCTTGAGATGGATTATTAAACAGTGGGGAAAAGGGGGTGAATTGAACAGGTATTTATGTGCGGCAAAAAAGGCCTGCGAGGGTAAAATGAAGGAGGGTGAGTTAGAGGGTGGACAAGGGGGTACGGGGTGGAATAGTTATGTATGTTTATGGGAAGAGTGTGTATATAAGGGAATGGGATAGTATGATAAAATTCTAATGGGTTAGAGAATATAGGAGTCAAGTACTTAGTTAAGTATGTGGAGTTGGGTAATGATATGGGATTTCATGAAGGCAAGGTATTTCTGTTTGTGTTAGAGTTGGTTGGAATGCAAGTGCTGTAATGCTGAGTGTTGTTGTTTAGAGTATTGATTAGGTGTAGGTCAGGAACAATAATGTGACGCAAGTGCAGAGCGCAATAAGGACACTGGATGAGCATGTTTGAACATTGAGTAAGTGACTGCTACAGCTAATGACTGCTAGGAATAATACTATCATATATATTTTATTATTATTATTATTATCTTTATCATTATTTCTCTTTTGATTCTGGTGTTTTAATTCAACGGCTTGAGGGGCATGGCACGAGGTTCTGAGGATGACTGCTATGGTGACTCTATTTGGGGGTTTTACGTTACCGGAGTATCCAACGAACCTCATGGCATGCCCAGGGGATACGGCAATTTCTTTCCTTACCCTTTTTTAAATATGAGTTGTCCATTATTATTATTATGATTATTATATTAGGGAAGGTGCTTTTTTCTCACCATTCATGCATATTACGGAGAGTAACGGAGGATGGGCAAGTGAGAAAGACGGGGTGGGTAAGGCCCACTCCAAATAAGTCAAGGAAGAGAAGAATACGATAGGTTGGACTGGGGAGGAGAGAGGATCCAGTTAGAAGTGGACCGTCGTAATGGAAGGGTGAGAAGAAAACACACTGTCATCTGGTAGGATGATTGGGGTTCTCCTTAGGGCCCTACAGTTAGGGCCGGCCGTGTCATCATGGGGAAGGCGGCCTTCTTCTCACCAGGGGGATGACACGGTCGGACGGTAGCAGCAGACAGCTAAATTTGTATTGCTTCACTTTATTATTCTATATTATTTATTTTACTCTGTATGTGAACATGTATAGGGGCGAAGTCGCCTGTTATGTTCAATAAATGTTCAATGTTCAATGTTCTTAAAGCAGCAGCAACACCTGTAGACTCGAAAACCACGCTTCAACGTATCCTGTGGAGAATTCCACATACGGCATTATCTGATCAAGAAAAACTCAAATTGCTCAAGATTGTAGAATAGGATACACCATTACCTAAATGGTTAGCGTGCTGGCCTTTAGTCACGGGGGTCCCGAATTCGACCATAATCGGTTAATTTCGCTGACACAGGGGCTGGGTGTATGTGTCGTCTTCATCATCATTTCATCCTCATCAAGACGCGCAGGTCGCCTACGGGAGTCATATCAAAACGACCTCCATCTGGCGAGCCGATCTTATCCTCGGACACTCCCAGCACTAAAATCCATACGCCACTTCACTTCACTTCACCATTACCTATACGTTTTCTAAGTTGGGAACTGCATGAGTATCTTGTGTTACCGCCTTTAAACAAGCATAGTTGGGCTGTAAAATCAAAACTTTTTGCGAAAGAACTCTGTGCATTATTTGCAGATTTCAGACGGATCTATTTGTAAATTTCAGTCATACTGTTACCAGAAAGAAGATCACCCGCTATTTTATCCTGAAGAATTTAAAACAAAGCACCGGTTGTAGCTATAGATTGCTCTTATGAAGAGTCTATAAAAGACTCCCCTCTTGATATTCGTCTAGAATTTGAAGCATCTGAAAATATTCCTGCTATCATCAGGCCTACTCTTTATTCACATGACTGATGTAACTTACCATCCACTATCGAATATCGTTACAAGACCATAAATAAGATTGTTTCTGCATCATTATCATCAGTGTGTGCTTCTACATCGAAGGTTATGGAGCGGAAAGAAGAAAGTAGAGACTACGCAGTTGCAAATAGTCGTCTTAATAACAAAGTGAAATGTAAATGTGAAACCTTTATGCCTAGCAGCGAGACTGATATTCTATATCTTATTTACTTCTCGCTACGCTAGTAAGTAAGACTATTAAGATCTTCTATAAACATGGAACCCTACATAGCATGCTTGAGCATTTGATTCAGTATATATCGCCTGGCTTTCTGTCCACATACACCGCTCCCGACGTAGACTCTTTTGGGACCTGGTACCCCTCTAAATATGTCACGCGATGTAGCTGCATGCAGACTCTGTCGACGATGTTACTAGCACTGAGGTGAAAATAGTACAGATGATTGGGATGGGCCTAATCCGAAGATTGTAAACTGTGGCCTATGCACGCGTGATCTTGCAACCACACTTAATATAGTTGATGACGACACTTATTAAAGTATATAGAAATGAAACGAAGAAAAATAGATACCGTCTGTGCTTAACTTTAAAGGCACCGACATTAAAGCGTGAGCGAGATGTGCAGTAAGTAGATTAAGGAAGGAGAATGTGTAGCTAAGAAACAAATCTATTAATGCGAAATATGCTTGCATAGCATGGAGCCTCATCCACTAGCGAGTATTGCCATTAAGTCTCTCTAAATATAATATATATTATATAATACCCGTAACACGGTTCTCAATCAAAGTCCCCGATGTACGCGGAGTTATGCTACCCGCCGAACACGCTCCCCCTGCGAACATGTCAGCTGTGAGCAGCGGGGAAGTGAGACGTCACAACTGGGTAACTTGGCCAAGATTGTATTACGTCAGACGGAATGTTCCATTCTTTTCCATCGTTAATTTCTTCCAGATGTATTCATGATGTGAAGAAATGAACCACATCACTGTGTAGCCTAATTTTTTATAGTCATGATTCCCAAGTTTCATGGTGATCCGTTAAAATGTACGAAAGATATTAGCAATTATAATTCCCAGGGGATATTGAATAAATATGCAGGCATTTCGCTTGTCAAGCCAGTCTACCTTGTGCCACAGTCGAGGCCGATCGGTCGGCTGTTGGTCATTCTGCTGCCGTGATGTTGGTCGCCAGTTCGACTCTCCGATGGAAGTTTAAGTTCGCGCACTATTGAACTTTGACTCTACAACGCATCTACAAGACTTGGAAGTATTACAGCATCGCTTGCGTGTGGTAATAGAAGTTGTGTATAACTATTTACAGGAACAGTGTGATTCGAACTAGTACGATACTGCGCTACCAAGTACTTAAATGTAATTTGATGTTTAAATTACAAGAGATGATAGGATTTGAATGGCAGTGTTTAAACTTCACAAAGTGATTTAACATTGAATGCTAAAAGTGATAAAACCTTGTCGTTAGTGGAACTTCAGAACTGTACATAATTTTGTATTTAACCCTAACAAGTGATAAACCTGTGCTAATAGCGAGACGTAATTCAGTATTTCAAACTGTACAGGTGATTGAATTTTGTGACAGTGTTACTCTACCAAGGTGTTAGAACATTTCGACAAACTATGCGTTTATGTTACAAGCTACTGACAAAAGTAGTTGAATTTAACAGTGCTATCGAACTTAAGATTTATTTTCCAAGTGACCATATTCACGATAGAATATAGTCTTAGAACTGTGGTTAAATAAACTGGTACAGTTAACATTTCTTGTGCTGAACCCAGGACGGTTCTTGAAAGGATAGTGTTTTCTTTATTTAATCGTGAACGGGACTAAATTCATCCCAGAACAAATTCTTTGGTTTCATTTATTTCTAGAATTAATTCGAACTTGAACTGTGTAAATTTTGGAAGTGGAATATTTCATTTTCTACGTCACTATTAAGCCGAAGTTCTCATATTTAACTTTGATAAAGTGACTTATTTATTTTCCGTGGCAGATACATCGCAGATTTATTTTGAGCTCAATTCAAGCCATCAGCAATAACTGTGTTCATTAGTGAAATTCCACTGTGAAGACAATTGAGTGCAGACCACTACTAACTATTCTTTCATTTGTGCAGACCAGTTACTTTGGATCTATTTCATGCCCAGTGCCACGTTAAAACCGT
Source organism: Anabrus simplex (assembly GCF_040414725.1). Lineage (NCBI taxonomy): Eukaryota > Metazoa > Arthropoda > Insecta > Orthoptera > Tettigoniidae > Anabrus > Anabrus simplex. The sequence goes on from NC_090266.1 coordinate 808,009,491, forward strand.
GACTACGAATGCTCCTAGACCATCCAGACTTCCGAGATATTCGAGACCTTCCAGATATTCAAGATCGGCTCAGAAGATGGTGGCACCCTAAGCAGACATTGTGACCCGCAATGTATCAGGGCCAATTCCGCCCCAAGGAGAAGTACTCATTATAACTGCTGTGCTGAGGTGATGTTGAAATCTGACTTTATTTTATGAATAAATTTTTTTAACAATTAGTGTTCCATTATACTTATCTAATTTCCCTCTTCTCTGTAACAATTCAGATAGTGACCGGTCACCCCTGGGCCGAGTCTTGTGTTCAGCTAGCCATCAAAACAAACTTTTACGGTTACAATATATATATATATATATATATATATATATATATATATATATATATATATATATATATATATAATAAGAGTTTTATCTTTACATTGCTCAGAATTTGAAAAGAATGGTATTTCTGTATCGGTCGTGTCCACTGTAACAAGGAAATGCACTTTTTACTTTTCCGTAATTACTGTCTGTCTGTCTGTCTGTCTGTCTGTATGTATGTATGTATGTATGTATGTATGTATGTATGTATGTATGTATGTATGTATGTATGTACACGCATCACGAGAAAACGGCTGAAGAGAATTTAATGAAAATCGGTATGTAAAGTCGGAGTATGAACCGCTACAATCTAGGCTATAAATATTTTATTTACGCAGAGTGAAATGGTAGTTTAGGGGAAGGTGTAAAATTTAATTCTCAAATATTTATATTATTAGTGGTCCTATCGATAAATAGTACATAACCAAAGTTATATAGAATAAAATTTCCGATCATTTATGTCTTATACATTTTTACCGTACCGGCTATGATAACACAGATATTCATGAATTTGCATTTTTGTTGCTAAGTCCATATCAAAGCTGAGCCACGAGAAATGGGTTAACAGAATTTAATGAAAATCGGTACAGGCCTAAAGAGTCGGGGAATAAGAAACTAAAGTCTAGGCTATAAACAACTTTATTCACCCTGGATGAAATTGTAGTTTAGGGGAAGGCGCCTAAAATTTAATTTTTAAATACCTATATTATTGGTCCTATCGAAAATTACTACATAACAAAAGTTATAGAGAATACAATTTCCGATCATTTGTATTTTATTCAGTTTTACCGTACCGACTATGATAAGAGTGGTATTTCATAGTCGGAAGAAAATTAAATATGAAGGCCTACAATATCGAAAGCGCATAACATTGAGCAACAATAACATTGCATTGACCATTGTTTGTTGTGATGTTTTTTGTCTCTTATACTTCCAATCCAATTCCGATAGGTGGGATTGCTGCTGTGTACCAAGTATAACAGCCTGACTGAATATTGACGGGAGATGGCTGGGGAGTTAGAAAACGTTCTTCTTTAGCATGCCATTCCTCTGGTTCATACATTTTCTGATACTGCGGGTACGTAACATACTGGATCATCATAGTATTCAAGCTCTTCCATCCCTACTCTGACGTGCTGTTTTGAATGAGCAGTGTGCCCACTTAAGGCTCGAGGCTCACTTAGTAGTAGTAGTAGTAGTAGTATGTCCTGGTATAGAATTAAAATTTAGGCCTATTCTAAATTATAGCACCACAATTCACCAAATAACTCAAAATTCAACCCAGAAAAGAGCCGCTTCTTAAGAAAAGCTTCTTCCTCTTCATTTTTATTAAATTCTACATTCATTTTATTCCAAATTAACAGTGAAGAGGGGGTTTCTGCTCTGCCTTGGAGGAAAAATTTGCCTCCAAGTCAGATACATTTTTCCGCCGCCAGTGTATTGAATTAAGATTTTCCGCCTCATCGGTTACTCCTAGGAAACAGGTTAGTAAAAAGACATAGCTTTTGCCTGGGACTCTCCACTATTCGACTCCCCCCGCCGAAAAAAGGCGAAGTGTGTTCATAGATCACGGCTATCTGCGGCTTGGTCATTCCAGCTGTGGAATTTTGGACTGTCAGATCGGCAGCGTTCGTTAACAGTGAGAAAATGTGTGGTTTTTCATTTGATCGACTATTTCGTATGAAAGCATTGCTTTTAATCGCGCCATTCCTACTGACGTCATTGTAATGACCTATATTCATTTCAGTTCGGAAAACCACTAAGCCAGTCTTTCTGAGGATGTAAAAAGGCAGGTTGAGTGTGAGTGTCTGACATTGTAATGAAAACTCGCCATCCTGATTGTGACTAATGGTAGGCAAGCGGGCCTATATTTACAATGAAAATGCCCTAACCCAGTTTTCATACGAGAAAAGACGTTTGGTGAATTCCCCGTCGCATTTCTAGGGTAACGTTAAGAGCTGTGCAATTTAATACAATCTTGCTCACAACGTGTACACTACCTAACCTAGAATTCTGTATACAATTCAGAATTCCGTAGCGAGGCACGGGTACATCAGCTAGTCTTTTTATAGACACAGGAGCTTGTTAGACATGCTAAAGCATCTGATTCAGTACTTGCCACCCGACTTTCTTTCTACATAGGCCTATGCTTCTTCCAACATAGACTATTTTTGGGACGTGCTACCCCTTCACTGTAAGGTGTCAAGAGACGTAGTGGTATTCAAACATTGTCGACAACACTACAATGATCGTGGTAAAAACTGTACTAACGATTGCGATAGACCGAGTCCAATGATTAAATACCGTAGGCGGTGTATGCATGAACTTACACCTGTATATGAAGAAGTTAATACTTCTAATCACAACAAGATTCAGTCTGTGCTTAAGGAACATGGATCACACCATGAGTAGGGTGCGTGCTAAGTACAGTAACAGCTTCTTTACAGATGCGTGAAATACATGGTATAGGATACTTTCAACACATAATTTTTAAATAAAATGTAAATTTAAAATGTTGCAGGAGCTTCTCACATTCTCTAATTTTCGGACATGCTACTACTTCACAGTACTGTAATATGTTAAGGAACATAGTGGACTCTGTCAACTACATTTCAACGATTGTGGTAAAAACTGTAATACCGATTTGGATAATTTAAATCCGGTGATTAAGGACTGTAGACAGAATTTTCACCCGTATTTAAACTAGTTAATGCTTCTGATCACAACAAGATTCAGTCTGTGCTTCACTCTAAAGGCACATAGATCGCACTATGAGTAGGATAGCCTATGTGGTAAGAATAGCAACAGCATATACATAGTATGGATAATTTTTACACATAATTTTGTAAATAATTAAACAATAAGTATTTTTTAAATTAAAAATGTTCTTATTTAATTCCTCTCTCTTCTCCTTATCTTCCATGATTTCCTCATCATCGTTGTCGTTTTATCTCTATGATGTAAGCTAAAAATATTTAGTCCTCTCCCAATCACCTATCCGTTGTTGCATATAAAGCAGTGATTAGTTGCATAATGCACAGTCCATGAGGTTCGAATCCCGATTCCAGGATGCGAATATTTTATTTCCGTAAACACAATAGAAACAAAAAACCTTGTACAATATATTCTAGATAGTTAACTGAGAGAAAGCTTGATAGTGAACAGGTCTAAGCTTGCGTGACAGCGTCCACTTGATAACTGCATTTCGAAATAGCATGATCTTAGTATGGCGCATACCGTGTCTTGTCTCACGAGTTTTAGACTTAGCGTCTCCGTAGATTAAAGTTTCTAGTATGTTCTGAACACAACCCCTTGTGAAGTGGAGGAGGACAGAGCCCCTTCTAGTACCAGGATTAACTAAAGGCTACAAGAAACAAACCCTTGAACTCAAGCTTAGAAAGCGCTCGGTAGGACAGTCGGGTTAAGCCTGTAGTCGAATCCAAACCTGTAAGGTTAAGCTTGCACTTGTAGCAAGCAGCCTACTTTTCAATTCGTCTGCCAGGTGACGTCACACCCAAGTTCTGCATTCGAGAAGCACATTGGGGTTCGAAACCCTCCTTTACTGTCGACAGCTCTCTGAAGATAGTTTTCACATCAGTCACATGCTAAGTGAGCTGTAGCGATGATAGTTGCATCCTTCCCGTTTCCCATGACCCTACGTGCTACGTAAGAAGTATTATTATTATTATTATTATTATTATTATTATTATTATTATTATTATTATTATTATTATTATTATTATTATTTCAGCAAACACGACAGCAAAAACATACTTTAGTCATAAACTCATCGGCCATGCTACCGCCAGCCACAGCATGTAGTACTCAGTGCTACGAAAAATATGACTATTATTATTATTTCTTTCTTTCTTTCTTTCTTTCTTTCTTTCTTTCTTTCCTTCTTTCTTAATCCGTTTACCGTCCAGGGTTGGCTTCTTCCTGGGACTCAGCGAGGGATCCCACCTCAAGGGCAATGTCCTGGAGCATGAGATTTTGGGTCGGGGGATAAAAGAGAAGGGGAGGAGGACCAGTACCTCTCCCAGGTGGCCTCACCTACTATGCTGAACAGGGGCCTTGTGTGAGGATGGGAAGATCAGAAGGGATAGACAGGGACGTGGGAAGGAAACGGCCATTGCCTTAAGTTAGGTACCATTCCGGCATTTGCCTGGAGGAGAAGTGGGAAAGCACGGAAAACCGTTTCGAGGATGGCTAAGGAGGAAATCAAATCCCTCTCTACTCACTTGACCTCCCGAGGGTGAGTGGACCCCATTCCAGCCATCGTACCACTTTTCAAATTGAATCCGGTCCTCTGGGAGTGGCAGCTAATCACACTAACCTTTAAACCATAGAGGCGGACATTATCTTTTTTGCTAGTGACTTTACGTCGCACCGACACAGATAGGTCTTATGGTGACGATGGGATAGGAAATGCCTAGGGGGTTGGAAGGAAGCGGCCGTGGCCTTAATTAAGGTAAAGCCCCAGACACCATTTGCCTGGTGCGAAAATGGGAAACCGCGGAAAAACATCTTCAGGACTGCCGACAGTGGGATTCGAACCCACCATCTTCCGGATGCAAGCTCACAGCCGCGCACCTCTAACCGCACGGCTAATTCGCCTGATGGCAGACATTATTATTATTATTATTATTATTATTATTATTATTATTATTATTTCAGCAAACACGATTAAAAGGACATACTCTAGTCACAAACTCTTCAGCTATGCTTCCGCCAGCCACAGCATGTAGTACGCATGACCTCAGTGCAATGTAAAGCATATTGAAAAGAAAAAAAATATTATTATTATTATTATTATTATTATTATTATTATTATTATTATTATTATTATTATTATTATTATTATTATTATTACTGAGTAGTCGCGCGTGTGTTAACATCTTATTTCACAGAAGGCAAATGCTAGGAAGGCTGTACTGCTTCCCTCAAAAACATCAGTGCAACGTAAAATATATATTATTTCAGCAACGTCCAAGCACATGGCTGTCTTTAAACACATACACGACCGAGCTCGATAGCTGCAGTCGCTTAAGTGCGGCCAGTATTCAGTAATCGGGAGATAGTGGGTTCGAGCCCCACTGTCGGCAGCCCTGATGATGGTTTTTCGTGGTTTCCCATTTTCACACCAGGCAAATACCGGGGCTGTACCTTAATTAAGGCTACGGCCGCTTCCTTCCAGTTCCTAGGTCTTTCCTATCCCATCGTCAGAGTGTGTCGGTGCGACGTAAAACAAATAGCAAAATAACACAAACACGTGTTCCAGCCAAGGTGGAGCTATCTGCTTGTTATCAGGTTGCACTCAACACAATAGTCCACTGCCTCTCTCATTTTTGATGCCCGGCTTCTTATGACGTTCACTCGCCTCCTACTCGCTGATGACATATACCAATCACCATCACCACTAACACCACCACCTGCACTAGCCCTTTTATTCGCTCCCCCATTGCGAAGTCAGATACGCTCCACCTACCTACATGCTCCCACGGCCGATCCGGGCCGAAATCCACGCTCCGGCGGCCAATCACAGCACAAATCTGAGGCTCTTTTTATCATCCTACTGACGGGGCATGCTCAGTACCAAATCACTGAGCGTTTCCTGTGGCAAACGGTCCCACTCCTTGAAGGTAGCATCTTTTAGGGCCTGAACCGTAAGTGGTGGATGCTGACAATTAGAAATTGCTTTTCTAAGGAAGCTCCGCGCATGCTATATGCAGTTCGTGTCCGGGGAAGACGCTGTCCAGTCCATTCTGCGGATCCCACGTCGCTCCAGGTATCCATTCATAGCTGCTGCACCATATGGACGAGTGTTCTGGTCCTGTAGAGTAAATCCATCCCCTACAGTCTCTGCAAAATCACTTACTACTGGTCGGAGAATGTTGCGTTCGTACACTGCGGTCGTCATGTTCCATTGAATGTGAACCAGTTGTGTACGGCGGCCGAACGTGTACCTGTTCAGAATAGTGCTGAACCTCCAAGCTTTTGGTGATGTTCTACTGAGAGTGATTCATTGTAACGTTCCCCTCTTGCCCTCCACATGCTCAGAGATTTGCCATCAAGGTGTAAACTAATTCGCACCTCATCAGTGAACAACGTTCTACCATTGATCTCGTACCCAAGTCTTATGTCCTGTAGCCCATCGAATGTGAGCCACCCTGTGATATCGTGGAAGAGGAGGAATCCTTGGAGTCTTCTTTTATACAGTCTCCCATCACTGAGTCTATTGAGTGCAGTTGGGTAGGTCTACTTACAGTAACTCCTGTGGCGTCTCGAAGCTCGTGGCGCAGAGTAGTACTAGTACCTATGCGTCTAGGGTGTATACGTGCAGACATGCGTATATACCGGTCTTGAGCTGCTGCTGTTTTGCGTGGACGGTCCGCGCGTTGTCAATCTGCTACTAAATGGAACTTGGAACTTTTCCACAACCTGAAGACAACACTTCGATTCACGTGAACAATGTTGGCAACGTTGTCAATCTGCTACTAAATGGAACTTGGAACTTTTCCACAACCTCAAAACAACACTTCGATTCACGTGAACAATGTTGGCAACGTCAATTTGTCTAATGTTCTGTTGCATTAAAGTGATTATTTTGATGGACCGGCCTTAGAAAACGTACGACTAGGCATTTTAGAGCACTATGCATAGAAGTGAGACATACTGACAAGCACGATTTGACGTCCACTCAGGTCTAGAGCACTGGATTTGTTTACCAGACATGAGTCGAATGCCCCTAGCTGTGAAAAAGGCAGGATTGCCATGATTTAAACAACATACTAACCACAGATTAAACATAAATACACTGGCGGAATGTGAAATCCCAACACCAAGAAGGAATTTTGCTAGATGAACGAAATTCGGGAGGTGTGTTTACATACGGTATCTGAAAGATGATGTCTATTCAAATTTGCACGCTAGTCGACGAAGAGTGGTGCTATTAGTGCCAGTATGACCTTGCAAAGCATGTTTGCATTAAATACGTGCTGCACACTTCGAGAGCGTTAGTCATCGTCCAGTGTTGATGTTGTGAGATAGGTGTGAGTCAGACATGCCTTTAAGGATACGAAGAAGGCAGTATCAGCAGCTTGCTGAGTTTGAACGAGGCCGTGTAATAGGGCTATGAAAAGGTGGATGTTCTTTCCGCAACATTGCAAAAAAATACCTTACAGAGATATATCCACAGTGCATCGGTGTGGGCAAAAATGGTCGCGGGAAGGTACTATCTCAAGAAGACCGGGTCCAGCGCACAAGGGACACTACGGAGAGGGAATATCGCCGTATTCACCGCATGTCTATGGTGGATCATACTGCATTTGCTGCAGCCAATAGAGCTTCAGTTGGCACCAGGGTGACACATCGAACTGTAACAAATCGATTACTTGAGGGAGAGCTCCAAGCCAGACGTTCTGTAGCGTTCGTGCCACAAACGCCGAATCATTGCCATCTGCGACTTCAATGGTGTCAAGCTAAAAATTAACGGAGGACTGTTGTGTTCTCAGATGAGAGCCGTTTCTGTCTTGGTGCCGTTGATGGCCGTAGGTTGGTAAGAAGGAGGCCAGGTGAGCGCTTGGGACCAAGTTGTCTGTGGCATCGACACACTGGACCTACACCAGGACTTATGGCCTGGAGAGCAATTTTGTTTGACAGCAGGAGGACTCTCGTCATTATCTCAAAGAACCTCGAAAGTGGATTTGTACGTCAGACTGGTGACTAAACCGGTTGTACTGCCATTCATTCGCAGTATTCAAGGGAGTGTTTTCCAACAGGATAACACTTTGTCCTGCGGGATTACCGGACCTTTCGCCCATTGAGCACGTATGGGACGACAAATCCAGCGTCATCCAATACCAGCATTAACCGTTTCTGATTTGACTGGCCAAGTACAACAGCCGTGAAACTCCGTCCCACAAAATGTCATACGGCACCTGTATGACACAAATCATGCACGTTTGCATGCTTGCATTCAAAATGTGGTGAATACCGCGGTTATTAATATACCACTATATCACATGTCTTCTGTAACTTGGAAACGTCAACCAAATAAATATTATGTTACCTAAACAATTGCTCAGCCTAAATTTAATTCCTCTAAACCAGGGTCTCTCAAACGCTCAAAATCTCACGCGTGCATATCGAGGCGCAGAGACTCCGTGCACTGTGCATCGTTCCGACTCGCCTCAACTCGGCTTGACTCGGATGGTGTAGTGCGCTGAGAGCGACGAAGCGTCCGGTGATAGACTGCTTGTTTATCAGTGAAATAGATAAGCGCAAGACAACAACATAATAATGGAGCAACCTGTTTCAAAGAAAGCAAAGACTTCCGAAAGTCCATTTCAATCGAACTGGGAACTTTCGTATTTCTTTGTCAGTCGTGACGATAAAGCCAAATGCTTAATCCGTGGGACAATAATTATGTGATAAGTTAATCAAAAATATTTTCCAATACAAAGGCTTAGCTCAAATTCTGCGAGAATTTGTCGAAGTAAGGTTTTCCTAAGCTGCATCGAGAAGCAGCTAAGATTATTTCAATATTTGGTTCCACACGCATATGTGAAAGGTATTTTTTCCTGCTTTGACTTGTACGAAAACTAGATTGCGTGCGAGTAGGCCTATTTCTGATTGTAATTTAAAGAGCAACCGAGTGTTGATGTCAAAATTATGGCTACGTGCGCCACAATACCTCTTTTCACAATATCTCTTTTCAGTTTCGACTCAGTTAATTTTTAACTCTTAGGTTGTTCAGTCTGCCGAAACTAATTTTGAGTGATACATTTATAAACTACTTGAGAAGCAAACAGTATTACACCTGAAAATGAAACAAAATTAAAATAGAATGACATGTTTCGTTCTGGAAAGCACATCGTTAGATTCCATCAAATCGCACTCAAATATTCAGAAGTGTATAAATATTTATGTTTATTTCTGTTTAAATACTATGAACTTGAAATATGGAACTTATCTTAATGAAGTCCTCTTTTGTCTCCAACGAAGCGTAGAATGAAATGTGTTTGAAAACCGTTGCTCTGTAATTGGCGCTCACGGTTGCCACTTTTTTTTAAACTAAAAAGGAAGATTTTTCATTGACTATTTTTAGACAACTCGTGCCTTCATAATTGTTATTAAATGCCATTTTCGATCAAAACTCACACACATTTATGTCTTAAACCCTATCGCTTCGTAACACTTTTGAAACTGATTTAACTTTACCTAGCAATTTACTGTTATTGTTTAGTATGTTAAAAAACTCTTTGCAGGACATGCCGAAATTTATTACAATTTCAAACTCTGATTTTATGAGTTCGGGTTAACACCTGTTTCTAACATCAGTCTACTAGATACCTTCCGGGGGTTTCAGGATATTAACTAAATCACTGATACTTTTAGACGCTAATACGTTTTTCACTAACATGTCTGCCTTCGTTTTGCCACAGGAATGTTTTACAGCTGTTTCTGAATCTGCGAATATTCACATCCCTTTATTGCCGTAATGAAAATGGTCATAACTGAGGTAAAAATAACAAAGATAATAATCAAAACAATGTGCATTTTGGTTGTATTAAGGGTAAGAAATGTTATGGATTCTATTCTAAGCCAGCGCGAAATATTACAAAAAGGAAAAAGTGCTGTATGGGGAAATAGAAACGTAAGGCGAAATTAACAGTAAAAAAACGTAAGCATACGGGGAAAACGTACAACCTGGCAAGCCTATTGGCGCTAATCCAACTGCGTAATCCAGTCCATTGACCTTTCGCTACGACACGCACCCAGCCCTGGCTAGCCAATGGCACGCTGCATTTTACTTTTAGTCGTTTTATTTTTAGTTCTCCTTTTATTATTTTTGTTGCTATTATTATTATTATTATTATTATTATTATTATTATTATTATTATTATTATTATTATTATTATTATTATTATTATCGGATTTTTTACTCTGCAAGTGATTTTTAATGGACATCTAATGGGCTGCCTGTTATACCTGTAACTTTCTGCTATGTCATTTTATCGCTTAAAACAAATGTTTTGGAACAATACTTGCCGTTTTATTATTACCTGTGTTTTTTGCCTGTATTCTATTTTAATTAAGTTGATTTTTTCAGGTATAATGCTGTTACCATGTGTTTCTTTCTCAGGTATTTTATAAATTTATCACTCAAAATTATTTTCGGAAGACTGAACACCCTAGCAGTTAAAAAAAAATATACAGAGCTAATCAAATGAACAGTCCGACTCGTTGGCTGAATGGTCAGCGTACTGACCTTCGATTCAGAGGGTCCCGGGTTCGATTCCTGGCCGGGTCGGGGATTTTAACCTTAATTAGTTCATTCCAATGGCCCAGGGGCTGGGTGTTTGTGCTGCCCCCAACATCCCTGCAACTCACACACCACACATAACACTATCCTCCACCACAAAGAACACGCAGTTACCTACAAATGGCAGATGCCGCCCACCCTCATCGGAGGGTCTGCCTTACAAGGGCTGCACTCGGCTAGAAATGGCCACACGAAAAAGAAATCAAATGAACAGGCCCTTGATAAACCATTTCCTTAAGAGCTATCTATTTCTACGGGGTTCACTGAACCACTGAGCATACAGAACGCGCTGCGCCTGAATGAGCGTAACAACCCTCAAGCAAGTCATTTCCGGCTCAGTAAAATCTGTCAGTAAGACAACATTCATTTGGACATGAATACAGATAGAACTATCTCGTTCTTTCTCGAGATGATGAGTGGTCGGGAGATATGACTCATCCATTCTTCCTGCGAATAGTAATGGAAATGGAAGTCGTTTATGGCAAAATATAAATCCCAAAACTGGCTGTACTTCATAAATTATTTCAAAATGACTCAGGAACTGTCGAACTGGATATTGGTGTCATTCTAGGTTTCCAAAGAATCTGTAAAAGATTTCACGCGTTATTTTAATAAGGTTGAGCTCACGTAAGGAGAAGACTAGAGTCCGCTGCTACCTTCAACATGAAGGTTATGTCTAATGTTAACGGTATTTCAGATTTGTTACGCCGGCAAAAACGAAAGTTTCCGAAGCAGAATGATAAGCTTCACTGCTCCGGAACGCGAGACTAACAACTTCAGTTAGGTACAAAAAATGTGTGCCATTCACCTTGGTAACAGGTACCTACATTTCTCGATTTTAGCCGATATTGTGAGCTCGAAAAGTTGAACATAATGTAATCGTTACTAATAAGGATATGTGTTTAACGCCTCTGCTGCTACCATCGGACGTAAGGGGTTCTTAAACGTACCAGTAGGTAATTTTTTTGCTAGGGGCTTTACGTCGCACCGACACAGGTAGGTCTTATGGCGACGATCCAGTAGGTAATTGTACTGAAAGAGAGGTCTCTCGCATCGGAAACGTCATTAATGTCAACTGTCTGTGCCGCAATTCGACTCCGTGACCTTGAGCATAGAAGGCGGGATCCTGAACTATTACACTAAGCAACGGGTCAAAACAATCAAATAAATTAAAATATTTAAACTTAAATCCATACTTGACGTCTCTGAATGTCTTTGACTCATTGAAGAGAGGGGCGACGCCAGAGTACACAAGGTTTGTGACCGTGAAGGCAAGAGATGAACACGAATGTCGCTTCAGCCTTAATAGCATTGAAGTAAAAAATTAAATGGCGTATGGCTTTTAGTGCCGGGAGTGTTCGAGGACAAGTTCGGCTCGCCAGGTGCAGGTCTTTTGATTTGACACCCGTAGGCGACCTACGCGCCGTGATGAGGATGAAATGATGATCAGGACGACACATACACCCAGACCCGGCGCCAGCGAAATTTACCAATGATGGTTAAAACTCCAGACTCTGCCGGGAATCGAACCCAGGACCCCTGTGACCAAAGGCCAGCACTCTAACCATTTAGCCTTGGAGTCGGACAATAGCATTGAAGTTGAAAGAGAAGAAAAGTTGACCAAGACAAGTTGGAAATGACAGATAGGAAGAAGAACCTGGCGCAAGTTAAAGTGGAAAGCATTGCCAAAACCACTGTCGCTGGCTTTTAACGCCTGGGATTATTATTATTATTATTATTATTATTATTATTATTATTATTATCATTATTATTATTATCGGTCCAGCGGTGTAGGAGTAGCGTGGCTACCTCTTAACCGGAGACCCCGAGTTCGATTCCCGGCCAGGTCAGGGATTCTTACCTGGATCTGAGGTCTGGTTCGAGGAAAACACAGCCTAAGTGATTAAAAATGAGGAGTTATTTGACGGTGAGAAAGCAGCCCCGGTCAAGAAAGCCAAGAAAAACGGCAGAGAGGAATCGTCGTGCCGACCACACGACACCTCCTAATATGCAGGCCTTTGGGCCATTGCCCTTCGGGGTTGTTGCGCCATAGCGCTTGGTTTGTATTATTATTATTATTATTATTATTATTATTATTATTATTATTATTATTATTATTATTATTATTGCTATTTGCTTTACGTCGCACCAACACAGATAGGTCTTATGGCTACGATAGGATAGGGAAGGCCGAGTAGTGGGAAGGAAGCGGCCGTGGCCTTAATTAAGGTACAACCCCAGAATTTGCCTGGTGTAAAAATGTGAAACCTCGGAAACCATCTTCAGGGCTGCGGACAATGGGATTCGAACCCACTATCTCCAGCATGCAAGTTCACAGCTGCGCGAATTATTATTATTATTATTATTATTATTATCTATATACTAGCAATTACCCGCGGCTTCGCTCGCGTGGATTTCGTAATTTGATCAGAGTAATCGTTCCTCGGCATTGTACTAAGAGACTACCTGAAAATTCCTAAAGTATAAAATCTCACCCAAAAATTGTGTTTCATTTACCCCAGAAATTCTTTGTAAACCATGTTTGTGGTATTACCTTTTGGGGCTTAGGCGACCATGCGACATAGAACTGTACATGCGAGAAACAGTATTCTCTCAAGTCAAAAAATAAATACATGTTTCTATAATTTTAAAGGAGATTCCAAATACCTATTCTCACATCCGTAACATATTCAGTTTTTGAAATATACATAAGTATACACAAAAAAAATTCATCCCCTTGATCAGCCTTTCCCCTACCCCCATCTAAGTGTATTTTCCGGAAACAAAAATATATGTTTCCTTATTTTTAAAGGAGATACCAAATATCAATTTTCACGTCTGTAACATTTTCAGTTTTTAAGATATATGTGTCCTCATAAAACACAATTCAACTACCTTTCTACTACTTTTCACCCCCTGTTAAGCGCCCTCTCCGAAATCAAAAAGGTACAGGTTCCTCTATTTTTAAAGAACTTTCCAAATACAAAGTTTCTTGTCTCTAGCATGTTAACTTTTTGACACATAATGTAAAATGAAATGGCGTATGGCTTTTAGTGCCGGGAGATTCCAGGACGGGTTCGGCTCGCCAGGTGCAGGTCTTTTGATTTGGCTCCCGTAGGCGACCTGCGCGTCGTGATGAGGATGAAATGATGATGAAGACAACACATACACCCAGCCCCCTTGCCAGAGAAATTAACCGATGATAGTTAAAATTCCGGACCCTGCCGGGAATCGAACCCCGGACCCCTGTGACCAAGGCCAGCACGCTAACCATGTAGCCATGGAGGCGGACAACATTTTTAATTTTTGAGATATAAGTATCCTCACACAAAGTATTCAAGTAATTTTTCAATTCATTCACCCCATAAGTGAATTTTCCACAGACGAAAGAACACGTGTTTCTTTACTTTGAAAGAAGACTCCAAATATAAATGCTCATGCCTCTAACATCGTCAGTTTGTGAGATATATAATTATCCTCATAAAATAATTCAACACCTTTTTCACCCCAACCCGTTAAGTTGATCCACCCCCCTCCAAAAATGCGTGTTACTTTAGTTTTTAAGGTGATTCCAAGTAAAAATTTTCAGTTGTGGAACCTTATGTTCTTGAGATATAAGTTTCTCCATAAAAAGAATTAAATTTTTTCACGTCCTTTCACCCTCCCTCCCTTAAGTGAATTTTCCGAAAACCAAGAAAAGTTGTTTATTTGTTTATAAAGCAGCTTCCAAATGGCAATTATCACGACTGTAACATCTTCAGTTTTGGGATATATGTATCCTCATGAAAAGGAATTAAACTCATTTTTCACCACCCCGCCCCAAGTTGATCCCTCCCCCAATTCCGTGTTTCTTTATTTTTAAAGGAGATTCCAAATACTATTTTACACGTCTGTAACACCTAAGGTTTTTGAGATATAAGTACCATCATACAAAGTATTCAACTATCTTTTCAATTAATTCACCCCCATTAAGTGGATTTTCCGAACACAAAATATGACGTGTTTCTTTACTTTGAAAGAAAAGTCCAAATGAAAATTTTCATGTCTGTAACATCTTCAGTTTTTGAGATATAAGCATCCTCATGAAAATAATTCAACTGCTTTATCACTCCACCCTCGCCCGTTAAGTTGGTTACCCCCCACTCAAAAAATGCGTGTTTCTTACTTTTTAAAGAGGATTCCAAATACCTATTTCCACGTCTGTAACCTTCAGTTTTAAGATATAACTTTCTCCAGAAAAGGTATTCAATTTTTATACTTCCTTTCACACTCCTCCCTCAAGTGAATTTTCCAAAAACAAACGGTACTCGTTTCTTTAAAAGAGCTTCCAAATACCAATTATCACTTCTGTAACATCTTCAGTTTCTGAGATATATGTGTCCTCGTAAAAGGAATTCATCGCCGTTTTCATTCCCCCTCTACCTAGTTGATTCCCCCTCCCCGCACCGTCAATACGTCCTTCTTTTAAAGGCAGATTCCACATACCAGTTTTCACGTTTTTAACATCTTTAGATTTTTTGGTATGTATATATACATTCTCATACAAATAATTCTACAAATTTTTCAATCCTTTCACCCCGCCCCCCTCCCCTTAAGGGTCTTTTCCGAAAACCAAAGTATAAGTGTGTTTCCTTATTTTTAAAGGAGATTCCAAATACCAATCTTCACGCCTGCAACATGTTAAGTTTTTGAGATATATTGTAGATATGCTAATTTTAAAAATTCACCCTCTTTTTCAGTTCCCCTTTAGTGGATTTTCCGAAAATTATATTTATGTTTCTTTACTTTTACAGGAAATTCCAAATACCAGTTTTCCAGTCTGTAATATGTTACGTGTCTGAGACAATTTGCAGATAAAGTCTGTTTAAAAATTCACCCCGTTTGTCACTCCTGTTCACCTCCTATTCATCGGATTATCCAAAAACAAAAATACGTGTTCCTTTATTTTCAAAGGAGATTCCAAATTTCAATTTTTATGTCTGTAACATCTTCAGTTTTTGAGATATAAGTCTCCCCATAAAAGGTGCTCAAACCCTTTTCCCCCATTTTCATCCCCTTAATGGGATTTTCCGAAAAAATACGTGTTTCTTTATTTATAAAGGAGATTCCAAATACCAATTTTCAAATCTGTAAACTTTTAAGTTTTTGAGATATACATATCCTCAATTTAAAAATTCACCCCCTTCTCATCCCCTATGCACGGAATTTCCAAAAATCCTCCCTTAGCAAGCACCTACATGTTAATATGAATGTACCCCCAAAATTTCATTTCTTTATGTCCAGTAGTTTTGGCTCGGCGATGATGAATCAGTCAGTCAGTCAGTCAGTCAGTCAGCACAAGTTATTTTACATATTGAACCCTTTTGGTCCTCTATGAAGGATACCTACCTTCCTTACCTATCAGCAAAATTTCATGAGATCTGTCTCTTGGGTCGTATCGGGTTCTTCGTCACTTGCTGAGGTAAAGGTACGGTTCAGTAATTCTAATCTATCTACTCAAATGAAAGGTCTGTTTAAAAATATTCCTATTTATTGAAGTAATCTCTGAAGATTGGGATCCAATCGTGTCCACTGGACACCACAATAATTTTACGCAGAAGGTCAGAACACTGGTGTGAACCTTTGACATAACTGCCTTATTAGAAACCATTGTCTCAATTGTTAATTAAGGAAAAGAAAGTCTGGAAAACCTTAGATTCGGCTTCCATGTGAGACTACATGTACCATCATAGTGATTCCTTATGGTCCAGTCCTCGTAACACGAACTCTGGACTCTGGGTATAATTAAGGCAGTCCAGTCGGCGTGTGCCACACAGTGGTTATACGGCATGGACCATTAATTGAATCGATGTGACCTACGACCATGTCATGGACCTACATCTAAAATTCTAAGTTACTTTAAAGTCATTGTGGATGATGGCCGCAAGGAAAGTAATGCTACGGTGGCATATGGCCCTACTCTAAGTCACTGAGGTTGATGACCCCATGACCATCCAAGTTTCTAAGCTGAAGGCCTAACACATTTAAGTTACATCGGTTGATGTCCAAAGTTTCCACTTTACTAACCCCAGCACATTTGCTGCTCCATCAATCAAAGTGAAATAATGCAACAACAACAATGCTCACAATGCTTTGTGGCAGTAAAATCCATTACTTTCGAATATGTCCCCTTAATCGTTACGTTAACATTTACATATTCCCCTGAAAAATAAACTAAGACTTCCAGAATGCATCTTCAAGTCATTCGCTTGATTTAAAGTTATTTCAAAATACGTTTCCACTGAATTTAATAATTAAACAAATTTAAATGATTTAATGAAATCTTAATGAACAACAAATTCTATCTCCGCGAACGAATGGTTTCTTGCATAAGCCCCTACACAAGTCTTGACGTAATTCATTTTTTAATCATGTTGGATGTATATCGTCGGTAGCTGGAAAAAATTTACATCACTTATTTCCAGTATTTATCCTGTTTCGTGACATCACACTTTAATTTAATCTAATACTAACCATTATAACTACTTGGATAACCCTGATAATTAAGTACAAAACCATAAGTAACTCGCCGTACAATGTAAACCGATTACGATGTCATATCTTGCCATAACATTTCCGTGAAGCTTTGTGTGCCCCTCACAAACAGAACAATCATCATTACCATCGCTTTATATTTTGGACAACCCTGAAATTGGCTAACCTCGCTCATTATACTCTAAGTTCGTGGTCTCAAATGTACATTACAATCTCAATTAAACAAATTTACAGTGTCTAATAACACACACGTTATTCCCGGATGAAAATTTCAACTAGATTCCGTAGTTATAATGATTTCCGTTGCCAAGAAATGCGATCTCAATTCTAACACACTACCCAAATCCCGTTATTCGAGCTGCGAACTCCTATCAGCTGACGGCATTGAAACACGACCCCGCTCCGCTGTGATATGAAATATCTGTTACGTCTTGCCTGACTGGCCTCTCAGAATGGAACCTTTAACTTCGCCGACATAATTAAACAAATACGATATTTCTGACCAACAAAAATGCACATAGATTATACTTGAAAATGCCCTACAATAATTGTACACGTCGCAAATTAATACCGGCATGGATTCTCTAGTTCTATTTTCCATCCCAAACATTACACACAGTCTCCTCGGGCTTATACAAGTCCCGGCTTCAACTACAGGCTTCCAATCACCTGATTCACAAATCCTATCTCAACTCATACGACAACTCTAATCTCCGTTCTCCAACTCGACGACTCTCACTAACAAAGAAATGGAATAAAATATTTAGAATCCACGACGCATATTACGCACAAATACATTAATAATGAACACTTCGCATAATGATCTCGTATTTTCCAAAACTGGATTTCACAAAATGACTGTCAAAATTCTACTATTTTTATTGTCAGTCAGACACAGTTTAAATGGACATAGAATAACGTTTCACTTCGTGACAAAATTCACCACTCTATATTCTCAACCCGACAGCGCTCTTCCACTCGATGGAAAATGGGTAACCATGGATTTATTACATTAATTCCATCAAATTTCAAACAGAAAATTTTTACGTCAGATAAAATATCTTAATTTGGCATCACAAAAGTATAGGCAATAAATTCACGGAAATGACGATCTACTCTGGACGTGATATCACTTCGAAACCCTCACTAATAACTGTTACATGTCACACGGCACGCGCAATATTTTAAAAATTTACCCAAGCAGAAAATACAACAAATGACCTTTTGTCATATTTCTGAAATTCGCCAAAAAACATATGGGTGACCAACTGCGTCATAAACAAAACCCATTTCAATTGCACATAAGTTTGACATCACCAAACAAGATATAGTAGGTGGTAAGATGGCGAGGCACCTACCTTAGATTTACGTCGGATTCCAACCTTCGGCTCACCCGTGACCTTCCGTCGCTTATCTAGCCATTTTACATTTCTGGCTGTACATCATAATATTTATTTATTTTCCTGAAAATAAAACATAAAAAAAGAAATACCCTTCACACGTGTCTCCGTTGATCGCACTCGACTGATGGCAGTTACTGCCCGCACACGAATTACTTTTACAACACAAAAAAAAATATTTTACCACTCTCTAATACTACTTCTGCAGTATCTTGACCGTCCTTTTTATAAGACTACTTTTGCTCAAACAAAATCCACTTGGATTCAAGACCCCAGCCACATCGGCCAAAATCTGTTCGTCGGACTTAGTCTACTTTTGTCGCTTGATTTGCAGAACAGTCTAACTCTCTCGCTCAAGATTCAATAACACAATGCAGGGGTTTCAACATGGCATCCCTTCTATATTTATAGCCATCACCCCCTCTCTCCGGGCATTTTCCCTTTGCCGCCAAGAAAATTTGCGTAACCTTTTCGACTTAAATGAACCGTATTTAAAAGAGTTTTGGATGTAACCACATACTTTGCTACATGGCTATCGGTAGTGTTCCTGGACATTTAAAATTTATGCACATTAAATTTACTGGTTAGATGACCTAATTTGATAGGCACAACTTTTCTGTCGACTTCGCGTGGGGACGCTAGACACACGCGCCCTTCTGAAATAATCCCCAGAAATTGCTTAGCAGTCTCAAATCCGTCCTACTAAAGACTAATTGTCTTATAGATAAATACAGGACCATCATTATATTGCATTCACCGCTAATTCTTTCATTTAATTATATTTATTCGACATAAACTTCCTTCTGTATCCTTCCACTGCCGACACGTGCGGATGACGTCACATATCCCAGCGTGGGAATGAAGGTAGCCACCCCCTTGCCACGTGCTGCTTCCGTGATATCAAGACTATGTTCAAGCTCCTCATCACCATTGACATGGGGCCTCATGAAGTAACTTTCATACTTAAAATTCTTAGGGCACAAAGGTCATGGGTTCAATATATAGATTTAAAAAACACTAGACTGATTTTTGTTACATCGATTTTGAGAAAACGGCTGATAGAATTTCATCCTCATCACGACGCGCACGTCGCCTACGGATTCAAATCGAAAGACCTGCACTTGGCGAGTCGAAAATGTCCTCGGACACTCCCGGCACTAAAAGCCATTTCATTTCATCTGCCTCTGGCTCTTGCAAATGTAGATTCTTCTAATCTCAGGTTATATTTTACCGATTAATTATACACAAGAAAAAAGCATTTAATTCACATGTAAACTTGCTCCTTGGCAAGGCCTGGTGCTCCAAAATTCACTGTTATCAAATCCCTAATCTATATATATATATAAAATAACATGTCATGACTCACTGACTGAATGACATAAAAATGGTATTTTTAATCTCCTTTAAAAATAAAGAAACACGTATTTTTTGGTTTTCGGAAAATCTCATTAGAGTGGATGAAAAAGGGGGAAAATGTGTTGAATACCTATTATGAAGAGACTTAGGCCCTATATCTCAAAAACTGAAGGTGTTACAGATATAAAAATAGGCATTTGGAATCTCCTTTGAAAATAAAAATACACGTATTTTTGTGTTTTTGGATAAACCGATGAATAGGGGGTGAACAGGAGTGACAAACGGGGTGAAATTTTAAAAAGACTGTATCTGCAAATTATCTCAGAAACGTAATATATTACAGATTTGAAACCTGTATTTGGAATTTCCTGTAAAATTAAAGAAACATAAATGTTCTTTTCGGAAAATCCACTCAAGAGGAACTGAGAAAGGGGGTGAATTTTGAAAATTAGCCTATCTACAGTATATATCCAAAGCTTAACATGTTGCAGACGTGAAAATTGGGATTTGGAATCTCCTTTAAAAATAAGGAAACACGTATTCTTAAGTTTTGGGGGAAAAAGCTTAATGGGGGGGGGGTGAAATAATTGAAAAATTAGTTGAATCATTTGTATGTGAATGTATATATACCAAAAAATCTAAGGATGTTAACACGTGAAACCTGGTATTTGTAATCTCCTCTAAAAATAAAGGAACACATATTGGGGAGGGGGGCTGGAGAGGGTGAATCAACTTGGTAGGGGGAGGGATGAAAACGGAGATGAATTCCTTTTACGAGGATACACATATCTCAAAAACTGAAGATGTTACAGTCGTGATAATTGGTATTTGGAATCTCCTTTCAAAATAAAGAAACACGCATATTTTAGGCGGGCGGAAACCAACTTAACGGGCGGGGTGGAGTGAAAAAGGAGTTGAATTACTTTCATGAGTATCCTTATATCTCAAAAACTGAAGATGTTACAGGCATGAACATTTGTATTTGGAATTCGCTTTCAAAGTAAAGAAATAAGTAATCTTTTGTCTTTGGAAAATCCAATTAAGGGGGTGAATTAATTGAAAAATTAGTTGAATTCTTTGTATGAGGATACTTATATCTCAAAAACTAAAGATGTTACAGACGTGAAAATCTGTATTTGGAATCTCCTTTAAAAATAAACACGCATTTTGGGGGGGGGGGGGATCAACTTGGGTCGGGGGCGGTGAAAAAGGAGTTTAATTCCATTTTATGAGGATACATGTACCGGTATATCAAAACTGAAGATGTTACAGTCGTGATAATTGGCATTTGGAAGCTCCTTTATAAATAAAGAAACAACTATCTTTGGTTTTCGGAAAGTTCACTTAAGGTGGAAGGGTGAAAGGAAGTGAAAACATTTAATTCTTTTTATGGAGAAACTTTGATCTCAAAAACTTAAGGTTACACACGTGGAAATTCGTATTTGGAATCTCCTTTTAAAATAAAGAAACACGCATCTTTTGAGGGGGGTGGAATCAACTTAACGGGCTGGGGTGAAAAAGGAGTTGAATTATTTTTGTGAGGATACATATATCTCAAAAACTGAAGATGTTAGAGGCATGAACATTTGTATTTGGAATCTTCTTTCAAAGTAAAGGAACACGTGTTCTTTTGTCTTCGGAAAATCCACTTAAGTGGGTGAATGAATTGATAGTTGAAATCTTTGTATGAGGATACTTATATCTCAAAAGCTAAAGACGTTAAAGACATGAAAACTGGTATTTGGAATCTCTTTTAAAAATAAACACGCACTTTTGGGGAGGGGGAAACAACTTACCGGGTAGGAAGGGGGGGGCGTGAAAAAGGAGTTGAATTACTTTTATAAGGATACTTATATCTCAAAAACTGAAGATGTTACAGACGTGAACATTATTATCTGGAATAACCTTTAACAATAAAGAAACAAGCATTTGTTTTTTCGGAAAATCGACGTAAGGGGTGTGGGGTTGAAAATACAGTAAATAAATAAGGAGTGGAAATATGTATATGAGGATACTTTATCGTAAAAACTGAAGCTGTGATAGACGTGAAAGTTGGTATTTTGAATTACCTTTCAAAATAAAGAAACACGTATTTTTTGTTTCCGGAAAGTCCGCTCAAGGCGGGAGAGGGGTGGAAAAGAAATCAAGAAGCTGAAGTTGAATTGTTCTTATGAGTATACATTTATCTCAAAAGCTGAAGGGGTTACAGACATACAGACATGAAAACTGGTATTTGGAATCTCCTTTAAAGATAATGAAAAACATTTTTTTGTTTTTGGAAAATCCAGTCAAGGAGCTGAAAAGAATTTGAAAAGCGGTTGAATTTTTAAAATGAGTACGGGAATATCTACATTATATGTCAAAAACG
This sequence comes from Anabrus simplex, assembly GCF_040414725.1. Lineage (NCBI taxonomy): Eukaryota > Metazoa > Arthropoda > Insecta > Orthoptera > Tettigoniidae > Anabrus > Anabrus simplex. The sequence goes on from NC_090266.1 coordinate 808,031,836, forward strand.
TAACTTGGTATTTGGAAAGTCCTTTAAAAATACAGAAACATGCACCATTTTGTTTTCGGAGAACTCACTTAACGGGAGGGGGGGTGAAAAGAAGTGAAAAACAGTTTAATTATTTTTATGAGGATACTTATAACTTAAAAACTGAAGATGTTACAGACGTGTTATTTGGTATTTCGAATCTCCTTTAAAAATACAGAAACACGTAATTTTGTTTTCAGAAAATACACTTAGATGGTGTGGGGGTTGGGGAAGGACTGATCAAGGGGTTGAATTCTTTTTATGGGGATACTTATGTATATCTCAAAAATCGAAGATGTTACAGATGTGGAAATAGGTATTTGGAATCTCCTTTAAAAATGAAGAAACATGTATTTATTTTTTCGACTTGAGAGAAGACTGTTTCTCACATGTGCAGTTCTATGTCGCATGGTCGTCTTAGCCCCGAAAGGTAATACCGCAAACATGGTTTACAAATAATTTCTGGGGTAAATGAAACTCAGTTTTTGGGTGAGTTTTTATACTTTAGGAATTTTCAGATAATGTCTTAGTACAATGCCGAGGAACGATTACTATGATCAAATTACGAAATCAACGCGAGTGAAGCCGCAGGTAATTGCTGGTTGTGTATATATTTATATACACTTCCAAGTAAATTACAAAATAATTATTTCTGTATAAACAAGAGCTGATGAGTGAATAGAACAGGGATATATTTCTTGCAAAATATTTGTTACTGTTACCAGAATTCAGTTTGTTCAAATATTTTAAAGTCATTTTTTACTTATTTTACAGCATTGTTCCATAAATTTAAGAGCATTTTATTGATCATTTTCAACGATTTTTTAGGTCAACGACATCCGCCCCTTGTTATTACCTACTTCAGTTTGTGTGTGTGTTTCAAGTGAAACTGAGCATGATATTTTGGAAATTCTTAAATAATTTTCACGTCTGTAACATTTTCAGTTTTTAAGATATATGTATCCTCATAAAAAACAATTCAACTACATTTTACTACTTTTCACCCCCTGTTAAGCGCCCTCTCCGAAAGCAAAATGGTACAGGTTCCTGTATTTTTAAAGGACTTTCCAAATACCAAGTTTCTTGTCTCTAGCATGTTAACTTTTTAACACATAATGTAAAATGTCTCTGTAAGTAAGCAACTTAGCCAAATTATCTTTAAATATTTTAACAGTTTTGCCTGGGGCAGTACTTAAAGTTGCTGTCTTAAGACGTTCGAATGACCTGTAGAAGGATGCGCCTTGAGTCTCCAAATGCTTCATTGGTTCAACAATTGTTGAAAACTTTACATCATTGAAGTGGCCTGATTATCTTGAAGATCTGTAACCACATGTTTCACTTGTTTGAAATAATTTTGATAAAAGGAAACTGTAAATAGCCTAGTAAGGACAGTTTCTGGTGGCAGAGGTACCGTACCTCAGGTAGACTATCTTTGTACTAGAACTGGACATGAGATGGACCTTTACGAATCACTTCTTTCACACTTGAAAATAAACTGCTGACAGATGTAAAGAGTGTCCGTATTTCTTCTGCAATACGATGTTTGTTGTCCGTGAGCCAAGCAGGTAATGTGAAATAGATTAGGATGAAATACTTGAAAGTGCTAACTGCATTCGACATATATCGAGCTGCATTCTATGACCATCACAAGCACCTTAGAGCAATTATTCTCGGTCTCAGTTGGCTAAGTCACACAGAATCATTAATAAATCTTGCTATTGTATTGTGATTAGTTCTTTCAAGTACTGTACCAGTACTTTGAATTCATGCCTTTGCTGGCGGGACCTAGTGTTTACAGTGCACTATGTCTTCTGGTATGGGCTAGAGCAATTTTGTTACTTGCATTGATCTGTCTCAGCTTTATCCTTGGCTTTGACAAAATGAAAGTGACTGAGGTATGAGTGATGCTAGTAATGCCTTTCCTTTTGCAGCCAGTCCCTGCTATAAATGGTGTGAAGATATTGCTCATAGGGTCAGTTGGTGCCTGCATTTCAATGGGCTTGGCAGACTGATATGTAATAGCAACTTCCAGCTTGGTGAGGAAAGCAATGGGAAACTACCTCACTCCTCATTTCCTTAGTACACCTCTTCAGTGATACCTAGGCCATCTATGACAGCTGATGGCGGAGCTGTTGAGGATCCAACCAGCCTTCGGGCTGAGGACTAAACATACATACATACACACTTTGAATTCTAGAAGATGCTTTCCAGATTCATGTAGGCAGAGCTTTCAGCTTACAAAGTATAAAGTCTGCTGTGCTTTGATGAAATTACCTCGACGATTTTGTAAGATGGACAGTAGGCAATGGTATGATGAAATGAAATGGCGTATGGCTTTTAGTGCCGGGAGTGTCCGAAGACAAGTTCGGCTCGCCAGGTGCAGGTCTTTCTATTCGACACCCTTAGGTGACCTGCGCGTCGTGATGAGGATGAAATGATGATGAAGACAGCACACACACCCAGCCCCCGTGTCATTGGAATTAACCAATTAAGGTTAAAATCCCCGACCCGGCCGGGAATCGAACCCGGGACCCTCTGAACCGAAGGCCACTACGCTGACCGTTCAGCCAACGAGTCGGACATGGTATGATGATAAACGGGATTATAAATCAGGTTGTGAGTTTCATAAATAGGAAAATTCTTTTAAGTTTTAATTACTGCATTGATTGGGTGAAAGTTCCTTTTGGAGATCATTGTAAGTACATAGGTGTTAATATAAGGAAACATTTTCATTGGGGTAATCACATAAATGGGATTGTAGATAAAGGGTACAGATCTGTGCACATGGTTATGAGAGTACATATTTAGGGGTTGTGGTAAGGACGTAAAGGAGAGGACATATAAGTCTCTGGTAAGACCCCAGCTAGAGAATGGTTCCAGTGTATGGGACACTCACCAGAATTACTTCATTCATGAACTGGAAAAAATCCAAAGATAAGCAGCTCGATTTGTACCGGGTGATTTTTGACAAAAGAGTAGCGTTACAAAAATGTTGCAAAATTTGGGCTGGGAATACTTCAGAGAAAGGAGACAAGCTGCTCTAGTAAGTGGTATGTTCCGAGCTGTCAGTGGAGAGATGGCGTGGAATGACATTAGTAGACGAGTGAGTTTGAATGGTGTCTTTAAAAGTAGGAAAGATGACAATATGAAAATAAAGTTAGAATTCAAGAGGACAAATTGGGGCAAATATTCGTTTATAAGAACGGGAGTTAAGGATTGGAATAACTTACCAAGAGAGATGTTCAATAAATTTCCAGTTTCTTTGCATTCATTTGAGAAAAGGCTTGGAAAACAACAGATAGGGAATCTACCACCCTAAATGCCCTAAATGCAGATCAGCAATGACTGACTGACTGATCACTTCTTTCAGCCAGTTATCTATATATAAAAAATTGGATGTTGGTATGTTTGAAGCTAATAGACTCAAAAACTACTGGACCGATTTCGCTGAAATTTTCACAGTTTGTTCTTATTACATCTGAGAGGGGTTATGAAGCGGTTTGAACGAAATCTGATTGGTAGTTCGGCACTCCGGGTTAAAAAATAAAATAGGGGAAGATAAGCAAACCGCAAGACAAGTCCGATCAGCGGGTTGCCTACCCAACAGTATGTGAAGATCATGATGTGTTCCTTAACACATTAATGACGGGCTATGTTTATTAACGTAGTTTCGTATTGGTACGCGGGCGACCGGCTACGTAAATTAACGTTTTCTCACATTTCTTCATTCTTGTGTGATTTTCTCCTCTCCGCCGTATATTAATCGAAATATTTCGTGTTGTTTACAAACTAGAGTCATTGTTGATCGGAATTTAGATAGATATATTCTTTCCTTGAGAATGCTTTCGGCACAGGAAGTGTGGTTTCATAACACTCAGTACCGCGTAACCAAGTGTATTGTCAGGTGTCAACATGGCGCGCCGTGGCAAAGACAGCTTGAAAGATGATGAAATATTTGGAGAATTGCATGCTGATACTTTATCTGATGTCCCTAGTTATTGCGAAAACGTAAGTATTAGTGATTGTGAAGGTGTGTCCGTCAACATCAAAATATACGCGCGGAAGTGAAAGTGCGACATTCAGTTCAGACGAGTTAGTTGATGGCGACAATAATACGAGTGAAGATGCCAGTGATATTAGTGACAGTGAGGTTGATGGATGTACAAATAAGGATGAAAACAAAGTCCTAGAACCATTTACAGGTGTTGCAGGTATTTATATTACATTCTACTTCTCATGCGAGGTGTGCTTCTGTTGCCGGTCCACAGGAAAGAATGGAATAGCGCGCGCCCGGACAGCAATGTGTTAAAACTTATTTCTGCTCTTATCTGGAAAAATTACTGTAGGGGAAAGAAACCCCTAGCACCCCTAAACGAAGGGGCTGAAACTTTAAAATCCGAAAATGACGATATTAGTGACGAATTCATAGTCTGTCTTTGAGGTAGCTGAGATAACTGTGACACTCTGAATGCCGGTTAAGTCAAAGTTCGTTCCCAATCGGTATGGTAAAAATATTATGACTTACTTTTTGGGAAAGAAAACTGTAGGGTAAGACACACATACGGGCGGGATCGTACAACTGAAGATGTTACAGACGTTAACATTGGCATTTGGAATCTTCTTTAAAAATAAACACATTTTTTATTTTTTCAAAGTCTGCTCGAAACATTTTACAGTTGAAGATTATGTCATTACTGACACTGGTAAGTAAGCTAATTAGTGTGGCATTCTGAGGATTTAATACGAACTTTTTCAATAATTTTAGGCAAAAGACGAAGACTTAAGGAGCACGCTGTACCTTCGATATTTTCATGGTGTGGCACCGGTACCTTGGAAATAACTCCGAGAGCAAGAAGATATAGAAGTAGGAAAACAGCAATAGCACCGTGTGCGGTGGTGGAGGCAGATCCACATGAGGTAGCAGCATTTGAAGAAGTTGAAGAGGTGTCCAACATAGAAGAACCATCTTCAGAAGTGCTAGTAACAAAAGATGTAGGCACTCAAACAAGACAGTGTGTTATCCTGCATATTGAAAATATTATGTCACATCCAGATGCTATATTACTCTAAACTGGATTTGAGGACCTAGACCATTTTAATTTAGTGTTCTCTATTCTTGGAGATAATCGTTTTAATTTACAGGTGCTTCCACTTTCTCCAGAATACTGCTTCCTTATGACAATAATGAAACTGAGAATCAACAAGTCGGATGTTGAACTGGGAATGTCATTTGGTGTCCGAAAAGCTGTGGTAGGCCAGATTTTCAATGTGTGGATTAATTTCATGTATTGTCAGTTTAGTGAGCTGAATATTTGGCTACATAGGGATACTGTATTTGCTAACAGTCCACTTTCATTTAAGGAGAAATATCCCACAACAAGGGTAATTATAGATGCCACTGAAGTCACCATAATGAAACCAAAAAATCCAACAGCTCAGCAAACAATTTTCTCAAATTATAAAAATTGTAATACAGTAAAGTATTCATAGGAATGAATCCATCTGGTTTTATTTGTTACATCTCTGATGTATATGGGGGTGCCATTTCTGATAGACTGTGGCTACTCCAACCACTACTCTTATACTTACATCTCCTTCACACATAATATAAATAACATTTGTTTGAGCGCCAGTTGCTTTTTTAAGAAAAACAACAAAATTCGGTAGAGCATACCTCTTATATCAATTATCTCAAGGCGTGAGGTGATAAACTCACATATCTGGCAATATACAGGGATATGGATCAGGACAATATAAAATTACTGTTGCATTTCCACAAATTGAGGATTGTACATGGAACTGGAATCACTTATTATAATTAAAAATAAAACTGAGTTTATGACTAAATTTACGTCACAATGAACAATCATTTACGTCTTTTAATTTAACAAAAGAAATATATCGTGAGATTTGCGGTACAAAGAAAAGGAAAATTTAATCTAAACAAAAAAAGCTATTGGCATGAACTTGAAGTGAGATGTGATATCTCCGCTGATTACTCTCTTCTTCATGTTATGAATGCATAACATGTCTGATGCTTTAATTACCTGTTGTCTGCATACACCGCTGTTGAACTTGAAATTCTTGGGAAAACCTGTGAGCTGAAGTCGGGAGCCGTCTGCTGTAATCTTCTTATGTCACAAGGAGTTGGCCTACATACCATGTACGCGTGTAGAGAGCTCCAATGTAATTACGTCCATTCAATATATTTTAAATAATTGGAAAATATTATTGAAACATCTTGTGAAGTCCATCCTCACAAGAAGATGATGTTTCTTTATCAGCATAGTACCCGTCTCTGCTCGGATACAAGCACCACTTGTAGACCTCCTCGATTATTACTTCTTCAAACACAACTCTTAGCTCTGACCATCACACTAAGACCACTTCTTCCATTTGATACATCTGACTGTTACATATGATCTGCACGATATGAACTGCTTATGAACTGAGTACCTCTCCCTACCGTAGCATCACCTTATATCACCTCGCGATGACGACTCATCTCCCCACTCACTGTTCATCCCTTCCACTTCCACATACAGTAGCTGGCGAATACTGACACTTGGTCGCAATCACGTGTCCACGCACTGATGTCATCAGTCATGTGTCGTCTAAGCGTACCCAAGCGGTCCGAGAATGACTATACCGAATGCGTCACCGGGAAATCTCCTTGCACAGTTAAACATAGCCTCGATTGCAAAATACTATGCCAGCTCATCTAGCCAAAGTTACAAGCCACAGCATGACAATATGAAACCAACAAATCTCACTTACTACAATACAGAATAATTACAAACATATTTCACTTAACCTATGATTAAATACAATAATATACGTGATACCTAATTATTACAGTCTAAGTGATGAGAAACAGAATATATAAAATCTAATGAATCTGGTTAATAATAATAATAATAATAATAATAATAATAATAATAATAATAATAAATAATAATAATAATAATAATAATAAATACAGAATGGAGTCTGTAACCCTGTTGTACGGTTACAGAACGCCTCCCTCATGAAATAATCGATTAAATGAATCGATTGATTCATGAAATATCTACACAATCACCTGAAATCGAGTACACCATAGATACATGTATAAAAATGCCCTTTACAAATTTGGTACATAGTATCATCCATCTGGATGTTCGTTGTTACACATATAAAACATTTATCAATTATCATTTTCACTTTGATTATACAGTATTATTTACATACAGATTACATTTCTTTCTCACTTCTGTCGTTTCAAACGTTCATTGAGTGTTCAAAAGTAATTCTCGAAGACATTTCATTATATACACTGTCTCCAAGCACTGGAGTTTATTGCACTGCCGTGCCTCACTTATTATCACAACACACGCTAATTTCACTGAAGTCCTGTTCGCAATGCCAGCTTCATAAAATATGGTGAATTAACATAATAATGAAAATTAATCAACAAACTCACATGATATATTTCTTAAGATTTCTTATATTGTATGTGCCTACGATATTTCCTTCCTTGTCTTCTAATGAATAAGCACATTTCCCAATCCGTTTCACTACGGTGAAGTATCCCTGATATAACAAGAAAAACTTAGAAAATTGACCAGCTTCTGCTGATGACGGGAGTGGCACTCTGAGTAAAACCTTGTCACCAAGCTCAAATTCATCCAATGTAGTCTTTTTCTGCTGGCGAATACGTTTATCTCCTGCTTTCTTTAAATTCTCCCTAGCTAGCTGGATATAAAAATCCTTAGTTTTCTCCTCTCCCAAGTCCAAGCCTAACATACTCGCAATTTCATCAGTAGGCTTCCTGCCGTGATGAATTTCATAGGGCGTAAATCCAGTGGACTCGTGCAACGTGATATTACACCAACGTTCGACATTACTCAACTGTGAAAACCACGAGTTGTGTTTGTCATGCACATATGCCCTAAATATACGTCCTATTTCACGCATCGTTCTTTCAACCATATTGCTTTGCGGGCAACGTACCGATGAAAATATAGTTTTGATCCCCAGTTCATTTAGTTTGGTATTCCAGATCTTCGAAATAAACTGGCTGCCATGATCAGATAATATTCTGAGGGGACATCCGAACTCAGGAATATATCTGTCCACGACCTGTTTGAGACAACCCCTCCCTGTAGCTTTCCTCAATGGGTACATCTTGACATATTTGCTGAAGGCATCAATCAAGACAAAAACAAATTGGTAACCATATCTGGATTTAACTAACGGTCCAAACAGATCAACACTAATAAGCTTCCCGGGTCTGTCAACAATAACAGCCTGCCTGGGCCCCTCTAGAAGTCTAGTCGGGTGCTTAGAGCGTTGGCAGAGATCACACGTAGCGAGTATTTTCCTCACGTGCCTTCCCATATTCCTCCACACAAAGTTACCCTGAATAGCATATAAGACCTTATTTGCTCCAAAATGACCCAGCTCCTTATGATAAAACCAAATCATATCCTCTTGCAGGGCTTTAGGTACACATACATTGAACTTCCCAGAATAACATTTCCGAGTGAGAAAACCATTACATAACTTATACGTAAATTTACCGTTCACTAGAACAGTACCTGGTTCCTTATCTCTAAGCGAGGTCAACAGTCCCGCCAACTCTTCTTCACTTTCCTGCTCGGACAACAGATAACGAAGTCTATCTCTTTCTGCCGTATTATCAGTCATCGAGCCAACACAAATCAAAATACCTTCTTTCACCTCTAAAGAGACAGTATTTTCCTCCTTAGGGAGATACCTGCTGAGAAAGTCAGCCATAACATTATCTTTCCCTTTAATATGACGTATCTTAAAATCATATTCACTTATGGCTAAAATCCAACGAGTCATACGATTACTAGTTAATTTATAAGTATTTAAGAATACCAAAGCCTGATGGTCAGTCCATATCTCGAATTTATTACCTAAAACATACATTCTAAACTTACTTAATGAATACATGATTGCAAGAAATTCAATCTCAGTGATCGTATATCTCTTTTCTGCCATACTGAGCCCACGACTTGCCAAGGAAACTATGCCTAAATTGCCGTTATCATCTCTCTGACATAAACATCCAGCAACTCCCTTCTCTGAACCATCAGTCATGAGAATAAATTCACGATCTGACATAGGATATCTCAACATAACTGCTTCATTAAATCCATCCTTCAACTTCTGGAAAGCCTCATCATGTTCTTTCCTCCACTTCCACTTCGCACCTCCTTTCAATAGCTCACGAAACGGCTCTAACAGCGCAGAATATTTACCCACAAAACGTCGAAAGTAATTACACATTCCCAGAAAAGATTTCAATTGCTTAACATTACGTGGAGTAGGAGTGTTGTTTATCTTGTCTAATCTCGTCTGTTCCGGTTTTACCCCCTGTTCAGATACAGTGTGTCCCAAAAATGTGATCTGTTGTGAACACAATGTCGATTTACTCAGTTTTAATGTAAATCCCCCTTCCCTGATTTTCTGTAGAACAATCTGTAAGTGTTTCATGTGTTCGTCAAACGTGTGGGATGCTATAACAATGTCGTCGATGTACATGGTCACAAAACTATCCGTATCTCTCCCTAATACTTTATTCATGGCTCTAACTAATGCTGCAGAAGAAGTACGGGTCCCGAAGGGCACCCTGGCGAACTGATACAAGCAATTCTTGTATGCAAAGGCCGTAAGTGGACGGTCACTTTCTCTAAGTGGAATCTGCCAGAAAGATGACGACAAATCAAAAGTAGAAAACCATTTTCTACCTTCAAAACGTTGAATAAGTTCCTCTACCGTCTCCGCCCTTTGCTGATCGGCTTCTATCCTCATATTCATTAATCTGCCATCAATGCACAGTCTTACCGTGTTATCCTTCTTAGGTATAATAACAAGTGGATTTAAATTAGGACTACATGATGGTTCAATTATATTATAATCTAGCATAATGTCAATCTGCTCTTCAACAGCGCTAGCGTATTTTAACGGAATGGGATATTTCGGTCCTACAAAAGTTGAGTTATCAATAACATTAAATTTGTGTTCGTAAAGATGTGTTCTACCAGGCCGATCGCTAAAAACATCACTATGTGATATCAATAATTCACACAATTCGTCCTTCTGACTTTCCGCTAACTTACATTTCTCCACTGTCTCATACAATTCATCTCTAGAATCTCTCTGTATAGACACATGGCAGACATCAATATTTTTCCTCATATTAGGAATTTCACAAGATCCTTCCGTACTAGAACACACTTTATTCGCACTAATTTCTGACAAAACATTATATGGTAAACTGACTTCCCTGCTACTCTTTCCCCAAATAAGATTGACATTACACAGATCAAAATTTAATTTAGCCTTGTGACACGTTAACCAGTCGGTACCTAAAATAACGGCATAAACTAAATTAGGCACAACTAAGCATGGTTGGAAAATACATTCTCCACTTATGTTAATGGGGACAGCTATTTGTTTATTCACTCTTTGAGACTTGTTTCCAACAGCTGTTACGATGAACGTATTCCTCACTGGAATTTCCGCTACCTCATACTTCTCTCTCAAAACTTCCTCATACAGCTTGGAATTTACACATGACTTCTCACTACCAGAGTCCAACAAAATCTTAACTTTTCTGCCCCATATCAGCAGTTCAATCGTCGATGTAACAGTAACACTACTTAAATTATCCTCATTACATAATATAAGATCACTTAACAAATCTTGCCTTATATCTAAATTTAAATTACACTTATAAAATTTATTGTCTACGATTAAGTCGTCACTTAAAACATTTGAATTATTGCTACTTAGGTCACAATCATGTTCACTTACAACTATAGGCTGGTCGACATTAACATACTTATCTACCTTATACGTGAACTTACCATTTACGGACTGTCTCAGTGACCTGTTTATACAGTCCGTTGCGCGTTTAAAGTACTTGGTTCGGTTACGACTTGTTGGTTACACACCTCAGTCGGCCTCCCCTGTTGCCTATTTCCTCTAGCGTCATTATTATTATTATTATGGCCTGTATTCTCCCGCCTCCCAGCTTCTGGTTGATTACCATAATCACGCCTCCCAGTCCTGAAATTTTCCGAACTATTTTGATAGTTTCTCTCCCTGTGGAAATTATTATTAGGTCTCTCCTGATATTCTCTTCGGTAGTTACGATTATTCATAGGCCTGTCCTGATTATTAGATTGGTTACCCCTTCCTTCTACATTCCTATTTAGTGTCCTACTATTATTCAAGCTACTACCTAAAGCATCAAAACTTTCCAACAAAATCTCCATTTCCTTAATAGTCTCCACTCTTTGCATACAAACAGCTTCTCTTATTCTATCGGGATAGTGCTTAGCCATAAGTCTAACTATATCAGCCTCAGGTCCAATACATTCTAAATTTCTCCACACCAAAACATGAGCCAAAAAGTATTCAGTCATTCTAACACCCTCGTTAGAATTATACCTGCCAAACATTACTCTCTCTCTCTCTACTCTGAACACCTTCACTCCAAAATTTAGCCATGAATTTCTCCTTAAATTCAGTTAGACTAGACATCGAGCTTTTATATACTTGAAACCAAGACTTAGTCTCTCCTACGAAAGCATTAGATAAGATCTCCAATACAGTTTCCCAGCTAATACTATTGTCTCTTAATTGAACAGCAAATTTCTTCTCTACTACTCTCATAAATTCCATCGGGTTAAATTCTTTCCCAGAAAACTTAGGTAAGTCATGATCTCTAGTGATTAAACCATTATTTACAATTATTTCACGTACATTTCTACTATCACGCACTTCTTGCTGGAGTACTCTCTGGCAACTCAGAAATTTTTCTTCCACTGTTTCCTCAGTCTTTTCTTGAATTTTTCTTAATTCCTCCAACTTTTTTTCCGATTCTCTCACCTTCTGTGATAATGATTTCTGCTCACTCCCTAGATCACCTACTTCTCCAAGTTTTCTTTCCACCTGTTCTACCCTACTAATACATTTCCTAGTTTCTTGCCCCACTGTATTGGTTATCTTTTCAAACCTTTCTTCTACTAACTCATTGATTTCTCCTTTATTGGACTCGATCTTGGCGCCTAATTCATCAATCTGTTTGATGCATGTCTCACTAATTTGCTCTATTTCCGTATGGAGATTGCTCCGACCCAATTCCATCTTAGCTCTGATGTCACTACACTCCCTATTTACCTTACTTTCTAAATTATTAATTTGCTTACTTATTTCTAACACCTTATGATCTATCTTATTACTAACATCATCAATCTTCTTATTAATACTATTTATGGCATTACTCTGAGCTTCAATTTTCTCACTAATGACCGCTTCAATTTTCTCACTCATAATATTATTCTGAGATTCAATTTTCTCACTAATGACCGCTTCAATTTTCTCACTCATAATAATATTCTGAGATTCAATTTTCTCACTAATGATATTATTCTGCTCAGTCATTTTGGACATCAGCAAATTAAATAAACCCAGGTCAATCACCCCTTTACTTTGATCTTGCGTGACAGCGTTTTCCTCACTTTCTACTATTTTCTGACTTTCAGTAGGTCCCACCTTAGTCACCAACTTCCTATTTATGTTACCACCTTGGATTTCCTTGGACACAATAACCTCAGCCTCATCACCTGACTGCATATTGCTATCCTTGTCCATCTTCGGTTTCCTACTAATTTTTCGCGATCTCAAAGCTATTTCCCCTTGCACTTCCTCTGACATTACCCCTTAAATACAAACTTCAACAAAATGACCTTCCTAACATTACTCGGTGAATTTAACATGTGCGTATTTATTAAAAGAACTGATCCATGTATATTGCCATTCAGAAACACTTTTTCTGAACCTTTCGAGTCCCACGTTGCTGGCGACACTTTGTGGCTACTCCAACCACTACTCTTATACTTACATCTCCTTCACACATAATATAAATAACATTTGTTTGAGCGCCAGTTGCTTTTTTAAGAAAAACAACAAATATCAATTATCTCAAGGCGTGAGGTGATAAACTCACATATCTGGCAATATACAGGGATATGGATCAGGACAATATAAAATTACTGTTGCATTTCCACAAATTGAGGATTGTACATGGAACTGGAATCACTTATTATAATTAAAAATAAAACTGAGTTTATGACTAAATTTACGTCACAATGAACAATCATTTACGTCTTTTAATTTAACAAAAGAAATATATCGTGAGATTTGCGGTACAAAGAAAAGGAAAAATTAATCTAAACAAAAAAAGCTATTGGCATGAACTTGAAGTGAGATGTGATATCTCCGCTGATTACTCTCTTCTTCATGTTATGAATGCATAACATGTCTGATGCTTTAATTACCTGTTGTCTGCATACACCGCTGTTGAACTTGAAATTCTTGGGAAAACCTGTGAGCTGAAGTCGGGAGCCGTCTGCTGTAATCTTCTTATGTCACAAGGAGTTGGCCTACATACCATGTACGCGTGTAGAGAGCTCCAATGTAATTACGTCCACTCAATATATTTTAAATAATTGGAAAATATTATTGAAACATCTTGTGAAGTCCATCCTCACAAGAAGATGATGTTTCTTTATCAGCATAGTACCCGTCTCTGCTCGGATACAAGCACCACTTGTAGACCTCCTCGATTATTACTTCTTCAAACACAACTCTTAGCTCTGACCATCACACTAAGACCACTTCTTCCATTTGATACATCTGACTGTTACATATGATCTGCACGATATGAACTGCTTATGAACTGAGTACCTCTCCCTACCGTAGCATCACCTTATATCACCTCGCGATGACGACTCATCTCCCCACTCACTGTTCATCCCTTCCACTTCCACATACAGTAGCTGGCGAATACTGACACTTGGTCGCAATCACGTGTCCACGCACTGATGTCATCAGTCATGTGTCGTCTAAGCGTACCCAAGCGGTCCGAGAATGACTATACCGAATGCGTCACCGGGAAATCTCCTTGCACAGTTAAACATAGCCTCGATTGCAAAATACTATGCCAGCTCATCTAGCCAAAGTTACAAGCCACAGCATGACAATATGAAACCAACAAATCTCACTTACTACAATACAGAATAATTACAAACATATTTCACTTAACCTATGATTAAATACAATAATATACGTGATACCTAATTATTACAGTCTAAGTGATGAGAAACAGAATATATAAAATCTAATGAATCTGGTTAATAATAATAATAATAATAATAATAATAATAATAATAATAATAAATAATAATAATAATAATAATAAATACAGAATGGAGTCTGTAACCCTGTTGTACGGTTACAAGACAATTACTTATATGTTCTGGATTATTGGAACTTCTAGAAGAAGGAGATGCATCAATAGTTGACAGGGGTTTCAACATTCAAGACCTGCTGTAACGGTTCAAATCCCGTTACAAGGTGATATCTGTATTTATATTATTATTATTTCATCTGTGATATTGTATTATTATTATTATTATTATTATTATTATTATTATGTCCATAGTATTATTATTTTATCTGTGAGATTACTATTATTGTATTATTTTTATTGCTCAATTCCATTCTGCAATGCTTGTTGCTTGCGTGATTGTAGTTAAATCTATGCATATATACGTGTGTGTAGATTAACAGTAAAAACGTGTACAGTAAGAGTTGCTATATATCAGATGTGGATATGACATTGCTACATTGTGCAATACTGCTGGAGTTATTGTCGAGTCATCGCTACGTCATCGTGCTTATTTAGCGGTGAGCTCACTTTCTGGGAGTTACCTACTGGCTGCCGCCGGCGATTTCGCCATAGTGTGAAACATTTGTCGCGAGGTGGGAGTAGATCGTAGTTATTTCTGAAGATTGCGTAGGTGTGTCAACCAATGACTATAAAAGGTGGCTGTATATTGTAGCGTCTGTCATTATTCAATTGGAAGCAGAGGCCACAGTTGGTCGGAGAGTGAACGAGATGGAGAGGCCTCAATCGGTCATTAAGTCAACGGGAATCTACGGGAAGGAGAGGACTCAGTGAGTCATTAGTCATAGGTCACTGAGAGAGTGAGGCCACAGTTGGTCGGTCACTTAGTTGAAGGTACGGACGGGAAGGCTTACCACGAAGTCATAGAAGGATAGACTTCCAAAAAGCCATCACATGGATATCTAGTCGTCAGTGAAAGAAAAAGAATACATCACCAAATTAGGCTTGATACATCTACAGTAAACACCAGATCAAAGGAATACGTCATAATTACACTCAAAGTGTTGAAGGTACAGTCAAGTGAACCAGTGAGGGATAAATTTCGTGTATAATTGTTTAATGTCAGGTCAAGAAGGATTCAAATTCATGCCTAGTTTCTTTCAGTTGCAATGTCATAATTTTATATTCTGATCTGTTTTAAATCACAGCAGTTCTCACTATTTTATTGAAATTATTGAAAGAATATATTTTGATATATTTTGTTCAATCAAATGAATTTATCGCTTTATTTCTAGAGTAGAATTACTTAACCTCAAATTTAATGGGGAAACCGAACGTCAATCTCCTTTTCCCAGAACTTGTATGGTATGTTGTCACAAGTAAGCTTATTACCCCAAACCCTAGAGATATTCAAGAATCTCATTCATTCTCTTAGTGCTGCACTGAGTTGTAGCTGGCGCCCTTCAAATAATGTATGTGTAAGTAAGCACGTGTGTGAGCACACGGTCCGACGATTGTGTATTTTATTTAATGAATAGTAATTTTCATATTTTTACATTTAAATTCAGATTAGTATGTTTTCAAGTAAGTAAACGAGTTAGGAACATCTACACTGCTATGTGTAAAAGGTGTCTCTTTAAATATCCCTCATTTTTAAAGGGTAAAGAACAGTTTACTCCTTCTGAAAATCTTGAAACAAGAAGGATTGCCCCAAAAAGAATTCATGTTGAAAGATCTATAGGATTATGTAAAACCTATGAAATTCGACAATCAAAACTGCATCACAGTAAATTCGCTTATCGAGTAGAATTATCTTTGTTTGGTGCATGCTTTGTAACTTTAAAGAACCGATTTTGGATGGGTAGGTATGAAACAAAGTTTATTTCTGTATCATTATACGAGGTGTTTGAAATTTTAATCTGAAAATTGCAATATTACAGTAAGCTACTGAAAAAACTTAGGAATGTCATACCACATTTTACGACAGAAATGCTGGAACATAATGCTGTTTGTAAAACTTGTCTAGTTCAAATAACATTTCCTTTATGAACAGATTGTCTTTCTCAACCTCAACAATAAGCATGTCCACTGCTCTATATACAACAAAAAGGCAATATTGTCGTCCCGTTACATAAAGCTGTCCTTGCACTTGGTAAAAATAATTGTGTTTCCTTTTCAATGAAACATTGTTACCCACCATGTCCAGATTAGGCACTGCACTGACACAAACCTTTGAATGTTTCTGGCTGGGAAGTCCTTTTAATTCGAGAATTGCATCATCACCAATAAGTCCATCACATGATGCTGCTAAATAACGTTTGTCTGGATGTATTATTAGTCCACATTTCATCACATTATAGTCAGTCAACTCCTGAAATCTCAGCCTGGCTAAATTCTCCATCTGCAGACCCCATCTCATATTATTATTAAGAAATGCTGATGGCTTCAGCAACTGCATGGCAAGTTTCTCAGGATCCCTAGTATGACAAATTCTTCCAAAGGTACTTGCAGTCAAGCGATACTTCCTTTCCTGAAACCAAATAGTTTCCTTACACTGATCCCTTGTGTCTTTTTCCACTTGAGCTATTTTTCCCTCATCAGCAGCAACTAGATTTTTTGCATATGATGTCAAACAACTGGTATCATACAAATGGCCATGCAACACTCCTTCCACAGATACTTTCTTTTTCTTTAAGGCATGTGAAAATGTAAGTTTGTGATGAGAATTTTGCACAAGAAGATGTACATAATCTTCATACCCACTTTGGTTTATACCGGAGGGGTGTCTCACTTCATGGCAGGGCGACTATCAGGAGCTAATGGTAAATGTTCCACTTTAATGGGGCTTATTGTTTTCTTTGCAATAGCTGGTTGATGATAGGTCTGCAAAAGCTGTGTGAACGTATGAACACATTTGTTTTCCCCACTTTCATCCTTCTCTCTCTCTAGTCTATCTTCTTCCAGCAGCAATTTACTCTTCACATTTCTTTAAGATAGCTTTTCTTCATTTAACTCCATCACATGGGCAATGTGTTTGTCATTTTATTGCTTCAAACCTCTCAGCATGTAAGCCGCCAGGACTTGATCATTGCATTGATGTTGGATCCATGATTTCTCAGTTTTTCCACTAATTGCTCTACTCGATTCAGATATTCCAAAGCAGGTTCATCATGTTTCTTGATGAAGCTTGCCAATTCGTCCATGGTACTCACAAATTGAAAAGGAGAAATCTTGAAATGGATTGCCTTAAGTCCGTTCCAGGCATGCTTTGCTCGTTCATGTCTGGTTACATCACTCAAGCAACAGTCCTCTACCAATTCCGTCAAGTAACTAAGTGCAGTGGCGTTTAGGTCCTCTTCGTCTGTAGTTAAATCTTCATCACCATCGTAACCGGGATCGATGGCAGCCCAGCATTTCTTTCTTATTAGGAAAGCTTTCACTCGCTTGCACCACACCACATAGTTTTTCGGCCCAAGTCTCTCAATCTTCGGCGTATCCGCAACTGATGCCATTTTTACTCAGGACTTACTGGCGCACCGGGCCCATAACCTATCAGAAATGAATTCGGGCACAACTCTCAATAATATAATTGATTAGAAAAATTTATTAAAACATTCTGTCTCAACTCAACTCTACACACAACAACATATTTCGCCATTACTCAGCACAAGAAAAACAAAAGAAACACAGTTTTAGTCATAGAGTAAATATAAATCTAGCACGGTTTCGGTGTGAGAAGTTTGGCAACACAATCTCTTGATAAAACAATTGAATAATAAAAAAACTCTACCATAGATATGAAAAATACTACACACACTACGAGCTATTTTTCTCATCATGTCAAATTTTTAATGACACTAAATACAGAAGAAAAATTATTAATTCCAATACTGTTGTCTCAGAATGTTGTTCAAATTTAAATTTTTCTCATACTTCATTTATTTTTCACAAATTAGGCAGAAAACCACACTACTATCTGCTGTATTGGCAATATTGCCTGAAATTCAATGCTTTAATAAAACTCTTTGATCATACTTCTCCTTAGACATGTTCACTAAATACTTCATTACGAAAATACTCCTATAGAACGACTTCCTTCTCAACCTACTACTTTATCAGTAAACTTGACAGTGCAACCTTCCACATCCAACTTACAAAATCGGGTTAACAGAGATATGTCGGCCTCACAGGCCCCATTGCTCCACAGTATGAAGGACCATCTTCAAAAAGAAATCCAACGGATAATTCTATTGTTAATACAGACTTTGGGAAATGAGCCCCAACTTACTCACGTAATTTTTAAATTACGTGATCATGTAGCTAACATTTTAAACGTGTATGATCAACATCCTTCAATGGAATGTTAGGAGTGCAATTCCAAAAATACATGAATTACAATTGCTTATTCAAGAATCACAGGCCCATATTATTATGATCCAAGAAACTTGATTTACACCTAACTCCCATTTTACTGTACCGGGGTATAATATTCTAAGACAAGATGGTCACGGTTTCGCAGGAGTAGCTATATGTATCCACAATTCCTTTGCCTATATGCCTTTACCAATTCATAATCAGATTCCTCAAACTTATGTTGTAGGTTTCATTTATAACAATATTCATTTTGTTAATCTATACTGTCCTCCAGATGTTTATATTACAAAACGCCAATGGTCCCATTTTTTCGCAATTTGATCCCTTTCCAAATGTTTTTGTATTCGGCGACTTCAATTGCCACCACACAGAATGGGGAAGTATATCTGACACTCCAAAGGGTACAAATTTTCTTTGTACATCTCACAAACATAACTTTACGATAATTAATGACGGTTCTCCTACACGTCTCTCCCCTCCTGGCTCACCTCCTAGTGCCGTGGACTTAACGTTATGTCGTACAGCTATGGTTCCATATACTACGTGGCACACGTTAGCTGATACTCATACGAGCGACCATTTTCCAATAATTATTACTTATGGTCTTAGTAAACCCCAAACCATGAATCAAACAACAGATCAAGATAGCAATATACCGTACGCTCCTTCAAAAATTTTAATAATAATACATATAGTGAATACCAAATTCAAGGTAACCAAAGTTGTTCCGATACATAAAAAGGGTAGTGAAGAAGATGCTGGTAACTATAGGCCTGTCTGCCTCCCCTCTGTATTCTCCAAAATACTGGAAAGAACTATGTACGATAGACTGTTATCATTCTTAGAGAAGCATAATATATTAGCTGGTTGCCAGAATGGCTTTCGTAAAAATAGGTCAACTACCACAGCATTCATTAACTTTATTGAACGGATATATGACACACTAGATGGGCAGGGTGCATGTTTAGGCATTTTCTTGGACTTAACAAAAGCTTTTGATATAATTGACCACAGCTTGCTTTTAGAAAAGTTATACATGTATGGAGTTCGGGGAATGGCCTATGACTGGTTCAAATCATTTTTAGGTGATAGAAGACAGATTGTTAAAATATCGTATATCGGTACTGATTTGAGCAAAAATGTAATTAAGAATGTGTATTCCTGTGCCAGAAACATAAATCATGGTGTCCCACAGGGGTCAGTTTTAGGACCATTATTATTTTTAGTATTTATTAATGATATCGTCCAAATTGTCGATGATATTCAAGGAGTGCAATTAACTTTGTTTGCAGATGATATTACTGTTTTTGTAGCTGATGAAAGTTCTGAAGAGTTAGAATTGAAGGCAGGCAATATAGCGAGTAATATCCTGAGCTGGCTTGAAGATAATAAATTAATTTTAAGTAAACAGAAAACTTATGTGATTAGATTTCACCATAAGATTAATTTAAATATGGAAATTAGTCCAATATCATTTGGAGAGACCATAATTGAGTACTCATCATCAACAAAGTTTCTTGGCTTGTGGATGGGTGAATCATTAACCTGGGAAAAACATACAGAGTTTATAGGGAAAAGGCTTAGTAGAATTAGTCCGGCTCCATGGCTAAATGGTTAGCGTGCTGGCCTTTGGCCACAGGGGTCCCGGGTTCGATTCCCGGCAGGGTCGGGAATTTTGACCTTAATTGGTTAATTTCGCCGGCACGGGGGCTGGGTGTATGTGTCGTCTTCATCATCATTTCATCTTCATCATGACGCGCAGGTCTCCTACGGGAGTCAAATCAAAAGACCTGCACCTGGTGAGCCGAACATGTCCTTGGACACTCCCGGCACTAAAAGCCATACGCCATTTTTTATTTTTTAGTAGAATTTATTTCATGATAATATCTTTGAAAAATAGTTTTAATTTAAAGGCTTGCCAAATTATGTATTTTGCATATGTCCATCCCATACCAACCTATGGAATCATTTACTGGGGGAATTCACGATATAGCGAATTCATCTTTAAGTTACAAAAGAAAATATTTACAGGAATGGCCGGTGTCGGAAGGAGGACAAGCTGCAAGAAATACTTTAAACTTTATTTTATTTTACCATTGCCTAGCCTATATATCTTCCATACACTTGTATATACACTGACTGACAGAGCAAATGCAACACCAAGAAGGAGTGGTTCGAAAGGGATGAAAGTTGCTTTTTTTTTTGTTTGTTTTTGCTAGTTGCTTTACGTCGCGCCGACACAGATATGTCTTATGGCGACGATGGGAGAGGGAAGGGCTGGGAGTGGGAATGAAGCGGCCGTGGCCTTAATTAAGGTACAGCCCCGGCATTTGCCTGGTGTGAAAATGGGAAACCACGGAAAACCATTTTCAGGGCTGCCGACAGTGGGGATGAAAGTTGGGGAAAAAGCAGAGACGGCACGGACGAATAATTGATGTTTATTTCAAACCGATATGCAGGTTACACAATGCGCACGGCATCGACTCAGTAGGATGTAGGACCACCGCGAGCGGCGATGCACCCACAAACACGTCGAGGTACAGAGTCAATAAGAGTGCGGATGGTGTCCTGAGGGATGGTTCTCCATTCTCTGTCAACCATTTGCCACAGTTGGTCGTCCGTACGAGGCTGGGGCAGAGTTTGCAAACGGCGTCCAATGAGATCCCACACGTGTTCGATTGGTGAGAGATCCGGAGAGTACGCTGGCCACGGAAGCATCTGTACACCTCGTAGAGCCTGTTGTGAGATGCGAGCAGTGTGTGGGCGGGCATTATCCTGCTGAAACAGAGCATTGAGCAGCCCCTGAAGGTACGGGAGTGCCACCGGCCGCAGCACATGCTGCACGTAGCGGTGGGCATTTAACGTGCCTTGAATACGCACTAGAGGTGACGTGGAATCATACGCAATAGTGCCCCAAACCATGATGCCGCGTTGTCTAGCGGTAGGGCGCTCCACAGTTACTGCCGGATTTGACCTTTCTCCACGCCGACGCCACACTCGTCTGCGGTGACTATCACTGACAGAACAGAAGCGTGACTCATCGGAGAACGCGACGTTCCGCCATTCCCTCATCCAAGTCGCTCTAGCCCGGCACCATGCCAGGCGTGCACGTCTATGCTGTGGAGTCAATGGTAGTCTTCTGAGCGGACGCCGGGAGTGCAGGCCTCCTTCAACCAATCGACGGGAAATTGTTCTGGTCGATATTGGAACAGCCAGGATGTCTTGCACATGCTGAAGAATGGCGGTTGACGTGGCGTGCGGGGCTGCCACCGCTTGGCGGCGGATGCGCCGATCCTCGCGTGCTGACGTCACTCGGGCTGCGCCTGGACCCCTCGCACGTGCCACATGTCCCTGCGCCAACCATCTTCGCCACAGGCGCTGCACCGTGGACACATCTCTATGGGTATCGGCTGCGATTTGACGAAGCGACCAACCTGCCCTTCTCAGCCCGATCACCATACCCCTCGTAAAGTCGTCTGTCTGCTGGAAATGCCTCCGTTGACGGCGGCCTGGCATTCTTAGCTATACACGTGTCCTGTGGCACACGACAACACGTTCTACAATGACTGTCGGCTGAGAAATCACGGTACGAAGTGGGCCATTTGCCAACGCCGTGTCCCATTTATCGTTCGCTACGTGCGCAGCACAGCGGCGCATTTCACATCATGAGCATACCTCAGTGACGTCAGTCTACCCTGCAATTGGCATAAAGTTCTGACCACTCCTTCTTGGTGTTGCATTTGCTCTGTCAGTCAGTGTATGAAGGAGAATGTAAACAGCTACACCATAAACTCTGATGTACATAGGTATAATACTAGAAATAGACACAGTCTGCACATAGAACCACACAAAACTAAGCTATATGAATCAAGTTTGAATTATGCAGGAGTACATTTATTTAATAAATTACCAGACTACATTAAGCAGATAAACCCATGTTCAAAATTTAAGAAAGAATTATTCAAATTTGTTTCTAACCATTGTTTTTATTCTATTGAAGAATACTTAGCTCTTGAAAATTAACTTATGTATCACTTTTTTTTTTGAATATGTGCCTCTTTACCACATTGTATATTTCTCTTTATTTATCATGGCATGTATATTACTGTTTTATCCTTTGTTACTGTGAATATGATTATTGACGTGTCCCATATCACTGTATGATCAGTTGGACGAAATAAAATACAATACAATACAATACCTCAGCCATGCACTAACACGTGTACACGGTTTTAATATTACATGTTCAACTCTTCTTACAATTCTGAATCAATATTTAAATACCTATCACCCATTCAAACCAATAATCTCAACTTCACCCCTATCATCTCAAATAATTAAATGGTGGGATAAGGAATGCCACGAACTCATTGACCACCGCAAGATTTTGTATCAAACTTATCGTCAATCAATGACTCAAGCCAATTATTTACAACTAAAGCGACATATTGCCAAAACCAAACTTATTTTCAATACAAAAAAGCGAAATGCCTGGAAAACACTTATATCCTCATTAAATTCTCATATCCCTGTAACCCATTTATGGAACGCCATACGAGTGACCACAAGAACCTTTCAACACCAATCACAGTGTTCCTTTCCACGAGACGTGCTCTATTCATTTCTTAACTCGCTCACCCCTAATTATACGATACCTTCATTTATTTCACCAGTAAATACAACTCCTTCTTATTTCTCCACCTTAACACAATCAATAAAATTAAATGAACTACAAGCTGTTATATCAACTGCAAATAGCTCATCCGCGGGCCCGGACTCAATAACATACACTATGATCGAATTACTCCCTTCTCAGGCACAACTTCTTCTCCTCAATTATTATAATGATATCTTACACACAGTGCATACCCCTACTCATTGGAATGATTTTTATTTAAAACCTATATTAAAACCGCATAAACTTCCCGATATTCCAGACCATTTTCGCGGAATAGTATAGAGCTCGTGCATACGCAAAAATTTCTGTAAAATTTTACTTCGGCGATTAATTTGAGTGTTAGATTACTATAACCTGTTTCCCAAGTACCAATTCGCCTTTATAAAAGGATGTAATAACCAAGATCCAATCAATATACTAATTCTTGATATTCTGTTAGCCCGGGGGAGAAAACAGAGTACCATAGCCATATTTCTAGACATAAAAGGCGCCTATGATTCCGTATTGTTACACTTATTATGGGAAAAATTATCCATGAAAGATTTTTCTTCTAAATTTATTTCCATTCTATATCAATGATTATCTAATCGCACATTAACAATTAAATCTGCCTACTACCACATTCCGAGTCGACAGACTTCTCATGGCTTGCCTCAGGGAGCAATATTAAGTGGCATATTATTCACCTTACTGAACCATATTGGTCATAGTCCAAGAGTCATTATTTGAGCCTGAGATATCAAGTATATTTGAGACCACCGTAGAAGTATCTTGGAAGTCCTTGTATTCTACTTTATTGCCTGGGAGCGGTAGAGTGTGTGCAGTGCTTGTGGGAATGGAGCAGCTAAATAATTAGGAAATCTCTGGAATCTCATAAGACAAATTTATTACCCCAAGCCAAGCGCGTTAATTTAGAAGCGGGACGCTAAACACTCGACAAAGGTAGCGTGCCAACTAAGATTTGGAGCGAAAGGGAAATTAATTTATATCTTAGAGCACAGAAGAAATGCATTTAATCTGAGAAGAATATTACAACCTCCATAAATTGAGAAAAATTTTGATATGCGACTTGAGTATAAGTGCATATGCGAGAATAGTACTTAGCGCGCTTCCTGCAAGGAGTCCGCCGGAGGGAGAATCTCGCGGGGAAATCATAAGCGTGGGCACGCGAGACGTGTTATAAATATGCAGCGGTAGAGCGCTGGAGCTCACTCTTTTACTCTCTTGCTAGTACGACGGCGTGATACGACTCCAGGAGGACATCGTGAATCAGATCTGAGCTGCGAGCTGTTAACATCCAGTACTATCTACTTAGGAATAGAAGTAAGTAAATAATCTGCATAATCAAGCTGAATTTTTCAGCTACATGTGTTTACTTGCCTAGTATGATAATGTACTGCCTATGACTCCACTGTCTCGCTTGTAGTTTCAAATAACTTTGAGGGCCAAGTATTAGGAACGAGGTTCGTAATCTTATTATAGCTCAGATGATTTCTGGCAGTTTGGAAAAACATATCTGTGATAGAAAGACTGAATCTCGGCACCATATTGGTGTAGTTGACTTAGCTCTAAAGGGAGCTTTAAAACGTGTGAAAGGGGCGTGAGTGGAGACTGACATTGTAGCAGAACTCTCGATAACTTATGTCTCTTTACAGTTTCCCTTCACGGATACAACGTGAGAAACGTCGCAGAGAACGAGAGAGAAGAACAGCAAGCTGTAGCAACGGAGCAGCTGTCAAGACAATCGAGCATCGACGCGGGGACCCCAGGAAGGCGAAGCTCACCACAATACCAGAAGAGACACCGGACCACCTTCACGGAAGTTGTCGAAGAATCATTCACCAGCCAGCATGAATCCAGTAATCCACATAACTTTGCAGCTGGCAGTGTCATCTGTCAACATGAGCTAAGCTCCAGGGTTCCATAGAGCGCTGCCTCACAATGTCATCGGTACTCCCAGGTCAGACAGATCAAATTAATTATAAGCATGGGCTAGATTAAAATTTGAATTCAAGGTGGTGTCAGCCACGACAGTTACTCTCCAAGGTAAATAAAGATTTGTATAGGATAGGTATGCACAGACCTCGAACTCAGGGCTGTAGAATAAGTAGTAATTTTTTTTTATTTTCCCCATGTATATAGTTTGTTCCTTTTCGTGGCATCTTTTACGCCTTGGTTACGTTAACTAGGTCTTTCAGCCAGACACGGGAGTTACAGAAGCAGAGGATTTTTTATTTCATTGGTTATTGTACGTAAGTTTTCCAAACTGGAGACTGATTCCTTGACTTGCACAGGTTAGCATGGCTGGAGGTGTTAGACATCGTGCTAGTGCATCAGGTGCACTGAATAGATAGCTAATCGCACATATGTACGTTATGTGACTGAGTGCTGTTGAGTAATGTATAATTATTGTAGTGCCAGGGAATTGAACCCAGGTGTCATGATGGTGAAGCCCTGTAGAGGCAATATATGAGAGAATAAGATTTGTGTCTAAGCCCTATGAAGGCAGATATGATGTGATGATGTAATTTCGGCACTAAAAGGTTAGATGTATGTGAGAGTAGACGGAAACTTGATGTACGGAGTAGGAACCCCCGGTAGTTGAACAGCTGTGCGCATCAGAAAGGGTGGCACGGCGAATACTCCACCATGTGATTTGTGTAAGGCAAGGCAGTTGAGTTTGACGTCACAGGCAAGGAGATAATATCTCGCTGTCTGAGTGTTTGTTTTGGTTTCAAGTGGTCTTAGGGGGGAGACGCCCTTGGCGTATGGCCTTGACTATGGCTGCCTGTTAGGACCGCAGTTCGTTTGTTTGGTTTTTTATTCTGTCTTCTTAATCTCGCCACATGTTCATTTTACCGCGTATTCATGGAGCGGTGATATCTATGGTTTTATTGATAAGTGTGTGTACCTTAGTTATGTTGGACTGTGAGCTTTCATCCAGTCCAGGCCTTGTACAGTAAAGCTTTGATTATGGGGGAGTAAGGGTTCGAGGTCCTGTGATGCAACGTTTTTACGCATGGGAGATTGCTTTTGATTTTTCTCTTTTTGCCCAGGTAGTTCTCTTATCTTCCTATCTCGACTTATTCTGTTGTTCCACCCTTGTTCCAGCCCGGCAGACCGATGATTTTGTGACATGGAAGTCCCCGGCGATATCATATTGGGAATATATCAGATGTTCAAACTTTTTGTATATTCTTTTGGATTTAATTTTTTGTAATCAATTCATCATGTTATTTTATGAATGCATCTTGGTTTCTCGTATTTTTCATTTTTAATTTAGATTATTCTTACTTGCTATGTCACATATCCCGTTGTTTTATCGTAATTTCGCCCGATGTATTCCCCTGTACCCCTGAGATGTGCGTGACTGAGTTGCTGTGTTGCAGTTTGTGGATATGTATTACAGGTAAGACTATGTGCACAAGCTCACGCCTGTGAGAGTTTTGTTCACTGCAGTGCTCTTGGTTCGAGACCGGTGTTTGCCTGGCCGAAACCACAGGGTCCTGTAGGGCACATTATAAACGAGTGATTAAAAAAAAAATAACGCCATTTGCTAGAGTGTTAGCCTTCGCAGACGATTTTGTGATTTATGTCACACACACAAACATTGAAGACTGCCGACAAACGATGTCCACTGTTATGAGCAAAGTATTACATTGGTTCAATAATCACGGCCTACAACTATCTATTTCAAAGTGTGCAGTAATGATATTCACCCATAAACGTGTATTTGACAATAGCCCCATTTGCTTTGACGGATTTAGCATTCCCTTTACTAACCAACATACATATTTAGGTATACGACTCGATCGCAATCTCACTTGGAAATTTCATATTCAGATCTTACGCAGAAAAGCCGAGGGTTACCTCAACATTCTAAAAACAGTTATCAGGCGTAATTGGGGAGCAGAACCCTCGACCGCATTAATGCTCTATCGGGCTACTATACGCTCATATATGGATTATAGATACAGCGTCCGAAACTACTTTATCACAACTCAAGATAATCCAACACAAAGCATTAAGACTTTGTATTGGTGCTCTTAAAACTACCCCCACAAATGCACTTCTGGTTGAAACAAGTTAATGCCCTCTCTTCATTAGACGTTTAATGCTTGCAAAAATATATCTCGAAGCACCTTACTCTACAGAGTTCCATTATTATACCCAAACTACAACTTCTTTATGAATATTATCACCAACGCCCTCCCAAAAACGGCAGATACTCTGCGTTATATCAGGCTTATGCCCAGATGCACGTTCTTCGCTCCTCTTGACTACGAATATCCCAATTACCATGCATTCCTTTCCATACGAAACAGTCAACTTTATATCTCATATTATTATTCAATCCTCTTCCATAACGTCTCAATACTCGCGAAGTATCGCATTAATTACGCCAATAGCAAAGAAACTTAAAATCTCATGATTCGAAAATGACGTAAATATTCAGGGTGTTAGGTGTATACCTGCAGATATTTCTTCTAGCAATAGAGAACGATGTGACGAACCACTATATATCAAACTTTTAGTAATTCTCGGAAGTTATTTTCGAGAGCAAAGAGATACGATGTTTTTAGAATAGGTAGTATGCCTTGTTCTTTGCGAATGAATAGCTTCCCTTTGAGAACAGGCGAGTCACGCGCCATGCGTGCCAAACTGGTTTCTGTTTCTGTTTACGTACAACAGCTGAACGCTACCTATGCAATGCACGAGATGTTACGTAACATACTTGTCAAACTATGTTTAAGAGCAACTGAGCTACGATAACAGCTGAAGGTGGCTACTACAGTAGCGTATGCCTTGTTACGTTACATTCTCGCCAGACTGGTTTCGTAGTTGTCAGTATTCAGTTTCCGTCTTAGGGGCTTCAGACAACCCTGGTCATCGGTTTCGGACCCTGGAGATGTACCGAATTCTCAGCGTTAATACTGGTTCATTTGCTGTTATGTCCTTTAAGGGATTGGGATATGTGTGGTCGTCAGCCCCGTGGTCTAGTGAGTATGGAAATGACCTGAAAATCTGAATCGGTGCGGGACCTGTACGAGCGTGTGATATAATTATTGGTTGGGATAGGCGCGCCGGGACGTGAAATACAGTAGATCCCCGTTGTGCATTGCGTAAAGGTAGAAGAAAGATGGCAGGTCCTTACGCCAACGAAAGCAGTCATGGGATGCCCAAATGAGTAGCATCGGAATTGAATTATCGAAACACATCGAACGTTTAGTTTCAAAGGAATATTGGACATTTTATACAACTAAATAAATTAAACGTACCTACATTTCGTGCCTCCTTCCGGGCTGAGTTGCTCAGACGGTTGAGGTGCAGGCCTTTTGACTCCAACTTTACAGGTTTGAACCTGGCCCAGTCCGGTGGTATTTGAAGGTGCTCAAATATTGTAGGTCAGCCTCGTGTCGGCAGATTTTCTGGTACATAAAAGAACTCGTGCGGGACTAAATTCGGGCACCTCAGCGTCTCAGAAAACCGTAGAAGTAGTTAGTGGGACGTAAAGCACTTAACATTATTATTATTATTATTATTATTATTATTATTATTATTATTATTATTGTTAGGTCATTAAAAGCTGAAATGCGTGCAAGAAAATAGTAAAATATGCGTGGTTTAAGAGGAAACAAGATGAAATGTATGTCACGTGAGTTAGCATCGGTCGCAGTAGTTACCTACAGATTACTATGCGTAAAACGAGAACCAGGTCAAGCTCGTGGGGATGAGTCAGCTGTAATCTCGTATTGTGTATAAACATCAAACATACACATCAACAAATATAAGAAACATAAACAAGGTTACACGTTAGAGACATGTAGCTATTAACCTGAACGCCAGGCCAACGGTCGCTTTCATGAGTACAGATGAGTTATCAAATTATGCACAATCCACAGATGTCGAACATATCTAAGAAGATTCCGCCACAACTATATTACATTTTACTATGATGGTGCTAATAACAAATCGCAGCAGCTATTGGCTTTACGTCGCACCTACACAGATAGGCCTTATGGCGACGATGGGACTGGAACGGGCTAGGACAGGGAAGGAAGCGGCCGTGGCCTTAATTAAGGTACAGCACCAGCATTTGCCTGATTTGAGAATGGGAAACCACGGAAAACCATCTTCTGGGCTGCCGAGAGTGGGGTTCGAACCCACTATCTCCCGAATAATGGATACTGGCCACACTGAAATGAAATGTCGTATGGCTTTTAGTGCCGGGAGTGTCCGAGGATAAGTTCGGCTCGCCAGATGCAGGTCTTTTGATTTGACTCCCGTAGGCGACCTGCGCGTCGTGATGAGGATGAAATTATGATGAAGATGGCACATACACCCAGTTCCCGTGCCAGCAAATTTAACCAATTAAGGTTAAGTTTCCGACCCTCCCGGGAATCGAACACGATACCCCTGTGACCAAAGGCCAGCACACTAACCATTTAGCCATGGAGCCGGACTTAAGCGACTGCAGCTATCGAGCTCGGTAAATCGCAGCAGATTACGCTACTCCGTGTTGAGATGATGTCGGTAGAATACAGTATACCTGTTAAGACATAAGGCTGCAGTAAAAGAAGAGGAAGAAGAAGGTAACGAAAGCCACATAGTCAAGCAGCACACAGCTGAACAAAGTGCACATTAGTGACACAGACATAAGAGTGGCGTGGTCGCGGGAACTACAGTCGCATTCGTAACACTCTGTTGTAGAAAAATAATGAACTAACATACAGTACGGGCTCCGTAATTCCAGGTGGACGGTAACAAGACTATCTCGAATAGAAAAGTACGGATTTACGAACGTACACGAAAACGCCTGTGAACAACATAATTTACCTATGTTAAACATTACAGTACAACAGTTTAGAAAACAAAAACATACAGATTGCATTAAAAGAAATGTTAAACTTTCTTTTGTAAATTAACAAAACACTCTAGGCAATCTTCTTAAGTTAAATGTTAACTTATAGTTCCTATTTCAGTAACGATGAATATAAAACAATTATTTTATTGAATATTTATACGTGACGACGACGACGACGACGATGATGATGATGATGATGACGATGATTGCTGTCTTAATGTCATCGGCCCTTAAAAACGCAAAGTGTCCTTTGTTTTAACTCGTAGGGAATAAGAAACACAATATAAATTGCTGGAAGCCTTTCTCGATAGATTCATGAAGGGCGACCCGTGTTCTGTTCTGCCACACGATACACTAGCAGCATATAATGGTATTCGTGGTATTCATACACTGGCATTATTCAAATACTACTACTGATGCTACTACTACGAAGTAACTCGTGTACTAGTACGGACGATAATTCGCATCTCTGACAGCTGTTATTCAGGTCAAGGTCAGACAGACCGGTTTCATGTAGGGGTGGGGAACCCGTCCAGCGACATCCCCGTCGCTAAGAACAGCAGACAACCGGCATGTGACAGGTCTAGTGCTTTTGTCGAACTGCTTACGTGGAATATTCTCCCACAGTGCGATTTCAATATCATGGTCTTTTGGGAGTCCAACTCGCCGTATGCAGAAACAACCCGTGTTGACGTGTACGTAAATAAAGTTTATTACGTCAACGAAAGAATGCATGGGATAGAATTTCAAAGTGAGTAGTATCGGAATTGAAATGTCAAAACACATCGAACGTTTTACTTCATACCAGTAAGGGACATGTTATAAACATAAATTAATTAAACGTACCTTCCTTTCGTGCTTCCAACCGAAGAGAACATGTTTAAATGTAAATTAGAACCTTCTAGCTTACTGCTGATTTTGCACTGCCTATTGAACGTATCAAAATAAACGTTGCCAGGCTGAGTGGCTCAGACGGTTCAAGCACTGGTTTCATGAACTTAGCAGGCTCGATCCTGGCTCAGTCCGCTGGTATTTGAAGGTGCTCAAATACGACCGCTTCTGATCGGTAGATTTACGGGCACGTTAAAGAATACCAGTGGGCAAAATTCCGACACCGCGCGTCTCCATTGGCACGTGAAGATTTATTATTATTATTATTATTATTATTATTATTATTATTATTATTATTATTATTATTGGGCGAGTTGGCCGTGCGATTAGCTTTCATCCGTCGAAACGCCACTAACAATATTATTATAAAAACTGTGTTAGTCTATTATTACTGACTATTATGAAAATAAAAGTTAATCGCCCCACTCAAACTTCGTAGCTCGTAATCTGTCAGAAAACACTAAAGAAAATATTGAACTTTTAACAGGTCCGAATTATTATTAATATTATAATTGCAGACATGTCTCCGAAATTACCGAAGCATGTACTTACAAATTGTTTTACGTCGCACCGACACAAATAGGTCTTACGGCGACAATGGGAGAGAAAAGGGATACAAGTGGGAAGGAAGCGTTCGAAGTCTAATAAAGGTACAGTTCCAGCATTTCCCTGATGTGAAAATGGGAAACTACGGAAAACCATCTTCCCGGCTACCGACAGTGGAGTTCGAACCCACTATCACCAGAATACAAGCTCACAGCTGCGCGCCCCTAACCGCACGATCAACTTACTCTAAGCCCCAATGCCGGTCTGCGTAGCTCGGACGATAGAGCGCTGGTCTTCTGACCCCACCTTGGCAGGTTCGATGGCGGCTCAGTTCGGTGGTATTTGAAGGTGCTGAAATACGCCAGTCTCGTGTCTGTGGATTTACTTGCATTTAAAATAGTACTGCTTTACAAAATTCTGGCACTTCAGCGTCTTCGAAAACCGTGAAAATTAGTTAGTGGAACGTAAAGATATTAGTAGTAGTAGTAGTAGTAGTAGTAACATTATTATTACGGACGTTTTAATTAAACGGGTCCGTTACATTACCTATCGGCACTTACTGTCCAGTAATTAGCCTTCTGTCCACCTCTGTGGTATAGTGGTTAGTGTGATTAGCTGCCAACCCCCGGAGGCCCGTGTTCCATTCCCAGCTCCGCCACGAAATTTGAAAAGTGGTACGAGGGCTGGAACGGGGTACACTAAGCCTCGGGAGGTCAAATAGGTAGAGGTGGTTCGATTCCCACCTCAGCCATCCTGAAAGTGGTTTCCCGTAGTTTCGTACTTCTCCAGGAAAATGCCGGGATGGTACCTAACTTAAGGCCACGGCCGCTTCCTTCCCTCTTCCTTGTCTATCCCTTCCAATCTCCCCATTCCCCCGCAAGGCCTACACAAGACCCCTGTTCAGCATAGAAGGTGAGGCCGCCTGGGCGAGGTACTGGTCATTCTCCCCAGTTGTATCCCCCGACCCAATGTCTCACGCTCCAGGACACTGCCCTTCAGGCGGTAGAGGTGGGATCCCTCGCTGAGTCCGAGGGAAAACCAACCCTGGAAGGTAAACAGATGAGGAAAAAGAAGAATAAGCCTTCTATTAGAAATGCCCGGCGGCAATTCCATAGTAGACAGAGCTCGATAGCTGCAGTCGCTTAACTGCGACTAGTATCCAGTATTCGGGAGATAGCAGGTTCGAACCCCACTGTCGGCGACCCTGAAGATGATTTTCCGTGGTTTCCCATTTTCACACCAGGCAAATGCTGGGGCTGTACCTTAATTAAGGCCACGGCCGCTTCCCTCCCACCCCTAGCCCTTTCCTGTCCCATCGTCGCCATGAGACCTATTTGTGTCGGTGCGACGTAAAGCATCTAGCAAAAGAAATCCACAGTAGCTATTTTTCCTTCGAGCAATGTTCACGCATGGTTGCAACTACGGTTTTTGAAATCTGTCTCATTAATAACAATATGACTGAATACTTACAGCCTTTTCCTTCAGTGTCCACCGTCCTTTCATTGACCTGAAAAGTTTATGAATAAGCATAGACAACTCGCATTGTCTATTGTCAGAAATTCTTCGTAGACTGTCGCAATAACAGCACAGAAATGTTGCGCTCATTTTTCATTTATTTATTAACTAATTCCTAGTTTAACTAGTTTTACAAATAGGAAAAGTCCTCTCGGTTTTAATTACTGCGTTGATGGGGTGAAAGTTCCTTTTGGGGATCATTGTAAGTATCTAGGTGTTAATATAAGGAAAGATCTTCACTGGGGTAATCACATAAATGGGATTGTAAATAAAGGGTACCGATCTCTGCACATGGTTATGAGGGTGTTTTGGGGTTGTAGTAAGGATGTAAAGGAGAGTGCATATAAGTCTCTGGTAAGACCCCAACTAGAGTATGGTTCCAGTGTATGGGACCCTCACCAGGATTACCTGATTCAAGAACTGGAAAAAATCCAAAGAAAAGCAGCTCGATTTGTTCTGGGTGATTTCCGACAAAAGAGTAGCGTTACAAAAATGTTGCAATATTTGGGTTGGGAAAAATTGAGAGAAAGAAGAAGAGCTGCTCGACTAAGTGGTATGTTCCGAGCTGTCAGCGGAGAGATGGCGTGGAATGACATTAGTAGACGAATAGGTTTGAATGGTGTCTTTAAAAGTAGGAAAGATGACAATATGAAGATAAAGTTGGAATTCAAGAGGACAAACTGGGGCAAATATTCATTTATAGGAAGGGGAGTTAGGGATTGGAATAACTTACCAAGGGAGATGTTCAATAAATTTCCAATTTCTTTGAAATCATTTCGGAAAAGGCTAGGAAAGAAACAGATAGGGAATCTGCCACCTGGGCTACTGCCCTAAATGCAGATCAGTATTGATTGATTAATTTTTTTTTGATTCTTTCATTTTGTCAGCTTGGATCACTGAGTAATGCCATTGACGTCTTATAAATCACACACAACTACACAATACTTTATTCGCACGTATGTGCTGGTGCGTATCTGCGAGGTCACTGTAAGGATCCTGTGTACATTTCACACAGAGTACCCTAGACCGGTTTTCGAGTGCAGCAAGTGGCCTGGCACGTGAGTCATCCTCTCCTTCTTGCCAAGCCTTTAGAGGAAGTGCACAACAACATGTGTTGGCCTGCGGTAAGAAACAGGTTCAACAAGCCCTAGACTCTGCTACTGTACTTCCACTACGCGTGGACAGAATGACGTAACCGGCATATCCTGCTACGGCCGTTCAAAACACATTAGGTCCTGAAATATTTGGCTCAGTTATGGGCAAACTAATAGGACAAGATAAAAAGTACATAGCATATATTGTGAGATGTCTTTTTCTTTGCCGACTAGCTTAATATCTGCACGTCTACACCTAACACCCCGTATATAGCCTACAGATGGATCGAAGTCTCAACACGGCGTAGGAGCGGCCTTTTTTGATTCCATTACACTTACAAGCTTCCATTATCATTTACCGAATCATATAACTATATTTACGACTGAACTCTTTACAATTAGACAAGCATTATTCTATGTTCAACAACATGCTTTTCCCAAGGTAAACATTTTTACGGATTCCCAAAGTGTTCTTCACGTTATTAGTACCCCCACACAGTACTATAATGGATATTTATATGAGGTTAAATACATACTATATCAATTCGAACATTCCGGAGTGTACATTAATTTAATATGGATAAAAGGACATTCAGCACACCCAGGAAATGATCAAGCTGATCTAGCCGCGAAAGCAGCGAGTAATTCCTTATCTGATCCTCTTCAGATAAAAATACCTCTTACAGATTATTTTCCAATTATCAAACATGATGCTCGGCAATCTTGGCAGAATTTATGGCAACATACTGCAAGTAGGCTACCAAAGGGAAATTCTATTATCAGTTGCAACCCTACATTCCAACGAAACCGTGGTATCTAAACGGCTCCTATAACCGACGACACATCATTAACATTATAAGATTGCGTTTTAACCACGCATTAACGCCTGCATACAAATACCGCTTTAACATTTCTAACCTCCCATACTGTATTTGTGGACATCCAAACGGCGATAGTAATCACCTGCTCTTTCAATGCCCTCAATATTCATCCTCTCAACGTATTTTATTTAAGCAATTAATAAAATTGAACATACCTTTACCAACAAGTGTTCATTGTTTATTATATGAACCATCATCCAATATAATTTCACTCTTAAACCAGTTTCTTGATCATACTAAATTAACGTTGAAAACAACTGACTTTCTTTTGTTTAGTATCTATCACAGGTCTTACACTTCTACAGTCTTTGAACCCCCATCCTCTAACCACTGTGCCTCGACTTTGAACATACCTCTAGATAATGATTTGTACTGAGGTACCGGTATTAACATTACAAGTACATGAGTGAATAAAATCCTATAATAAGTGATACGTGTGGACTATCTGTTTTTACCAACAAAAAACGGGACGATAATCCCTAAATATGGTGACTGGGTAATAGTCCAAAAAAACCCAACCCCCCATCCATCAGCACGAAGAAGAAGAAATACTTCATTCAGTAAAAATTTTGGAACTATATGCAACATGTACCATTACACCTTTACTAGCACTTGCTAAAATGAAAACTTCTCAAGAAATGGGTTTTGAGTAAACTAGACTAGTGGGTGAGTGGTAAGAGGGGCAGTTGTAACTAACCCCTCCCACATATCCACTACTGGTCAGTCTGTGTATGGTGGTGGTGAGGACTTGTGACTATGAGGAGGGTTCTTTTGTTCGAAAGACATACCATACCGGTACTAGGAAGGAAGTAGAGTATATTCAGTAATTAGCTGAGATTTGCCTATTATTGTGATAGCAGCTCAGTTCTCAAATCAGTAATTAGCTGAGATGTGTTTATACTATAATGGCAGGTTGGTTCTTGAATCAGTACTGGTAATTAGCTGAGATCTTCTTATACTGTAATGGCAGCTCAGTTCTTGAATCAGTAAATAGATGAGATCTGATTATTACTGTGATGGCAGTTCAGTTCTGAAATCAGTAATCAAGTGAGATATGCTTATTATTGTGATGGCAGCTCAGTTCTAAAATAGAGTAGTTAGCTGAGATCTGCTAATGCTGTGATGGCAGCTCAGTTCTTGAATCAGTAATTAGATGAGATCTGATTATTACTGTGATGACAGCTCAGTTCTCAAATCAATAATTAGCTGAGATCTGTTCATCACTGTGATAGCAGCTCATAATCAAGTCAGTGCTGAGATCTGCTTATTACTGTAATGGGAGCTCAGTTCTAAAATAGAGTAATTAGCTGAGATCCATTTATACTGTGATGGGAGCTTAGTTCTTGAATCAGTAATTAGATTAGACATGATTACATAACCCAGCATTTTAATTTTTGTTATTTGCGGCAAGAGGTGTGATAGGTGATCTTAACTAATTTTGGGTCAGTGAATACGAATCCATTGTCTGTTTCTATGTATCACATCACATTTTCTCACAATAGGTATATCAAAATAAGAGATAGATCTGAGTATGTTTGTCTTCTCTTTTCAAACACCAACAGTAATTGACCATCATTGGTACATCCCACCTCCCCTGATATCTTCTTTCTGCATCCTGTATGTCCTGGTGAAACCTCTCTCCCATCTCTTCACTAACAGCCCCAAGATTTTCCAGAAAGTGATTGAGGTGAGAATGAAGGAAATGCAGTTTCAGATGCATTCTACAACCTAATTCTTTCACGTGATCCAACATTGTTTTCACTACTGTTTCATATTGTTCATCCTTTACATTTCCTAAGAACTTCGTCGTAACATCCCTTATTGAAATCCATGTAGCAAGTTCCACGACATTCATTGCCTGTTCAAAGTATCTGTCTTTCAGAAGCATTCTAATTTGTGGTCCATTAAAAATGCTTTCCTTGATCTTTGCATCAGATAAATGTGAAAAATTGCTTGCAATGTACCGTACTTGAAACCAGGGCTATTTTTGTTCAAGGCCTTAACTAACTGCTTCATGATTCCCGGTTTGATGTGTAACGGTGGCAAAATATTTTTTGTTGTGGGTCAACTAGGCAGCATTTTAACATTTTTTTACACCAGGTATCAAAACTTATCCCTTGGGCCAGGAAGGTGTAGACCAGTGTTTGTCCCTAAGCTCTACTCTCCCATTCACAAAAATAACAAGGGAATTCAGTGAAGTCTGTTTGTTATCCTAATAGAATAACACACTACTACTACCAGTAATTGTTTACACACTACACGGACATACCAGGACCAGAACTTACACTACACAGTACACACAATTATAACAGATTGCTCTCTTTCTGCTTTCACTGCTCAGTCACACTAATTGTTCACAGTATCACTTACAAAATAAACAATCATGCAACACACTCTTCCACAACTGTCAGTTATAGTCTGAGTCAGCAGACTTTGTTCACTGTCCCTTGCTGATACACAATCAAACTCTCTCACCCTACTCCAGAGATATGACACTCACTCACAGAAGCCAGATATGCAGGATGACATCTCGACAACAGAGAAAACAGAACAGGACTGGACAGAAATGTACTCATTACACTGTGCTGCTAGGCTGTATTGAACTGCTGATTGACTGGCTATGTACTCCATGGGAGAATGCTCACACACAGTACTCCACCCTGTGCTCACACACAACCTCAATTATCTGACTGAACTCCACTGAACCACTAAGAGAAGTGAACTGTCACTATCCATTGACTGACCCAGTGCTCCACAGCAGCACTCACTCACACAGAGACTGACACATACTGAAACGCTGAAGCTCATCCAGCCTGCCTTAAATAGGGAGGCAGGACCTTTCAGATACTTAGCAAGAGAAGAAGCTCCTGGAGTCTTCTCGAATCCAAAAGCACTGGGTTCACCTTCTTGTTCTGTCTCACATTCCCGGGAGGCCTCCAGTGAGATAACAGGGCAACAACAGAGTGGTGGCAGAGGGGGCTCGCATTGCGTGCCCTGCTCGTCCCAGATTTGTTTGCTGTGCAGTGAGCATTGGCTTCTGCTCGGTGACATCACTCTTGCCAGTTGCTCCTCAAAAGGCCTTACGATAATATCACAGAAACTGCCACAGTATTCTCAAACAAACATTGAAGAAACACAGACTATATCACACCCCTGGAAGAAGATTACCAAAGTAAAAAACAAGCTGTCATAGGTTTGAATCAAAGGGAAAAATAGTAAATACTATTTTAGGATAATGATACTTGTATGCAATTGTCCTCTGATATTTGGCATTACAATGCATAATGGATTATAAACCTATTATAAAAGAGGTTCATTAATTTTAAGTCACACATGGAAAATTTGACTTATGGGAATGCAAACACTTATGGCCACGGTGTTATTAATAATTGTTTTTAATGCTATTTTTTCGGGGCATCAACCTAGAAAGATCTTTTGCCCCTACTTGCACCATATGTGAGGAACCTGCGTGTATTTTGTAAATGGCATAAGTGTAAAGTGTTGAATGTGAGGAAAGAATGTTAAGGACGACATGAACACCCAGTCCCCAGGCCAGGGATATTAATCATTTACAATTAAAAACCCCTGACCCCTCCGGGAATCGAACCCAGGGCCGCTGGGTGATAGGCGGATGCTTTTCCCCCTACAGCATGGGACCGGTCTTATTAATAATTTAATTACATTTGTATTTTAATGAACTTTTCCACAGCTCTACACTTGTACAGGGAATAATGTTTGAAAATAAGTTTGTCACAGCTGCAGTGCTAATATTCTTTTAAAAACATTGATTCTAGTTAGTTTATTTGAAAATAAAGAAATGACTTACAGACATAGTAGGCCTTAAAAAACTCAGAATGATTATTCTTCCTTGCTTATATCCCAATTTATTTTAGTCAGCATTTGATATAGATCTGGCTCAGTTTTATGGCCAGATGTCCTTCCTTATACTCACTCTGTACATATTCAAACAGTCTTTCTTTCTATGGTCCTAAAAGAAAACTGCCATACTGACAAGTGACAATTCTAGTATTTTAGTTGCAGCTCTTTTGCGAGTAGAAAACTGAAACATAGACCGTAGTAATGATAAAGGTATGATTTGGCTTATGGCACTTTTTCAGGACAGAGAATAAATGTAAACAATTTGTATGTTCGCAATTACTCAAAATCAACTTTTTTTTACTTGTGGCAGTCTTCTTCCATGGGTACGTCATCAAGTTTGAACATGCTAATTTTGTGGTAAAAATAACTGTGAGGAACATTTACCAATTCTGGAGAACATAATGATAAAGGAAGTGAGAGTAAGAAAGCAGTAAAAGATATTCATTTATAGTGTATTTATTATCATTGTTACTAAAATTATGAAACAGGTATAATACTGCAAGTTAATACAGCAGAAGTATTTATGACGCAACACAGACAATAAATATTTAATTTCACAGTATAAAACTACCGGTATATTCAATTCTTACATAACTAAGATTATGAGATATTGTTAAAATATACACCTACAATGGTTCTAAATTGACATAATGAGAAAATTTAGAATGTTCTGTTTAAGAGTAGACCATTGTATATGTACACAAGAAGGTTGTGAGGTTGTATTATTCATTTGTTTCCATTTCCATGTTTAATGGTAATCTCATTTTGAAAAAACTTGACTATTTAAGGTGCACCTGAAACTCAGTGGTTTTCACTTTTGTTTAGAAAAAAAGGAATATGAAATTATAACTAGTGATCTTAAGTTATTTCATAGAGGTTACAGAATACTCACTAGACTGGTCACATAAATGGATAAGAGGAGAGTACACTGAAGTCAGGAAGTTATGATTAATTGAAACTTGAAAAATTATTTCATTAATAAACAATACTATCCCTTCTTGGAGAAGGGAATGAAAATTAAGACTTTGTACTTAAGCAATAGTAACTCTGAAAGCAAGTCAATAGTCCTCTAGATCAGAGATTGAGCAACCAAACACACCACAGGAGATATCTATGTAAAGAAACTGAGTAACAAGGAAGACAATACAGATAAGTGACCATGAATTTGAAAATTATAAATGCACAGAAAAGTGGAATCTAATAAGTATACATTAGCTTGATGATGGTTTGCAGAATTCCAAGAGCCTTTTGAAATAGCTCAAAGGAGCAATGGCAGCAATACACAAGATAAAATATAAAGGAGGCTCCGTAAGAAAGCACCAAATTTTACAAGCTGAAGACATCAAGTATTTGGGAAAACTGTGTAGAGATAGGTAAAGTTATTTGTTGTATTGAGAAGATAAGTAAGGTACTCTAATTATCTTATTCTAATTGCAATAAGTTATTTATGTCATTATGGCATAAATAAAGCCAATTACATGTATCATATGATTCTATTCTGTTAGTCTCAGTGCTTAATGCAGCAGCCAGGCATACTCCCTCTGTGACTGAAGGAGAAATGTATAAGGAAACCTTTCCGCTACTTTGCCACTGGGCATGTGGACGAGGGAGAGCATTGTAAATATTACAGGAGCCTCGGTCACAAGCTCGATGATTCTGGAGCTCACTGCTGGCACTGTGAGGAATGGTGGATTTAGGGTTTCTAACGGTACTAACTTTTCAACCTGGAATGCAGTTCGAAGGCTGCAAACTTGCTGTTGTAGTCAGTGTGTTAGTAATTGCAAAAGCATCTGCGAGTGCAGTGTGTAATACTTAAAAAATCCAACACTTTAATCCTTATGTTTAGCAGTTTCTTTGTAAGGATGAAAACAGTCTGAATGACATTGCTCTCTTTAATTCAGGATTCATTGTTTACTATAAATATATTTGTTCACTATTTGCTATACAACATACCCTATTCTGGGCATTGTAATTCACTTTTCTGTGTATTCATAACACTGTTGTAAAGTTAAATGATCCAGATGATGATGATGATGATGATGATGATTATTATTATTATTATTATGACAATAATAATAATAATAATAATAATAATAATAATAATAATAATAATAATAATAATAATAATAATAATAATAATAATAACAACAACAACAACAGACTGAGTACTTCAGACGGTAGAGCGCTGGCCTTCTGAGTACAAGTTGGCAGGTCCAAACCCGGTTCAGTCTGGTAATATTTGAAGGTGCTCAAACTTATCAACCTTGTGTCTGTAATTTACTGGCGCATAAAAGAACTCCTGCAGGACAACATTTTGGCACTTTGGTGTCTCCGAAAACCATAAATGTTCAGTGGCGCCTTGTGAGGTACTAATTAATTTATATATTTATTTATTCATTCATTTATTTATTTATTTATTTATTTATTTCTGCTCTTGTCTGTGAACCCCTCAATTCATACCTCGTGAGCTGCCACTGTCACAATCTAATGAGTAAATATTTCCACCTTTTAAAATTGAATTGTAATCATGTATTCTAAATGTCGTACAAGGCAGACGAAACACAATTTTGTCTTCCCTTCTGGTTTCACTCTGCCAAGTTTTCTCCATTCGTTTCAGGTGAATGTAATTAGAATGAAAAGAGTCCTACGAGTGAAATGGAAATAAAAGAGATACAACCAAACACTTGTTGCCTTCATCAGTCACGTTTTAAATATCACAATAAGTAGTTTGCCTCCAACAGTCTCCATTGTGTGTAGTAGGCATTTCAAACCTAAACTACAGGAATACATGGACAAGTCCCCTTGTTTGCTGTTAAGAAGGAAATCTGATTTGTAAAATCTTTTCATTCACACAATACAATATTTAAGATATTCTTAAAAATCAATGCCATGCATACACATCCAGTCACCCAAATACAATGGAGGACACTCAGTAAATTCCACAGTTCATTAAAAAATAAGATTTAAAAACTATCTTATGAGTTATAAAATATCATGACAGTCTGGTTCTTTTGATTGTGAACCAAATGTCTTTACCTAACCAAATATTTTGGAATCATGCAAACATGCAGAGAAAGGAATCTAGGGACTGAGATGGAACAAAATTTTCAATTATTGAAGATTATAAAGTTTGTAAAGAAATAATAAAACAACTTTCAGTAAACATTTCCTGAGGAAAATTACTAGAGGTTGCCATCCACTGTATGTTTCCTTCTCATCAACAACTCCTTAGAACAAACTAATGGTCAAATATGAGTTTGAATATATGTAATGGAAAAATAAAGTTTATATTTCACAGATCTAACAAATAAATAGAAAATAACCTATGAACTACCACATTTCATTCATACAATCTGTTGACACACTTTTCAATCATTGAAAAATATCAACTGAACATCATTCACATTCTTCCTCAAGCTTCCATTCAGTCACTCACTCTCAAGTCTACTTGTACTAAACTTAACATAACTTATTTTGTTTGTTAAAAATGGCATCATAAACCATGTAGGTGAAGAGCACAGGATAAGTACTCCAAGCTGCAGTGTCCTTCTCGTCATGTGCTGGTGAACGACTCTTCTATCAAAATGGACTCCTTTTCTAGTTTACTTTCTTTTCCAGAGAAGTAGAACATGTTTTTTAAAAAGCATTATAACACAAGTTTTCAATATGTAACAAAAGCAGAATTTAAGGTAAAACCTGTCCTTTGGGCACATCTAGCACTCTTGGCATATTTGCACTACTGGGAATCTTGCCGAGTGTTTTGACTCTTCCACAAAAGTAGTCTTCAATCTCTTGTAAGC
Source organism: Anabrus simplex (assembly GCF_040414725.1). Lineage (NCBI taxonomy): Eukaryota > Metazoa > Arthropoda > Insecta > Orthoptera > Tettigoniidae > Anabrus > Anabrus simplex. The sequence continues at coordinate 808,074,586 of NC_090266.1, forward strand.
TTCTTCCTTTTGTCTCAGGCAAACATAAGTAAAAGAAGATTGATCCAGTGAGTGAAATGGCCCCATACAACCAAAATGTTCCATGGTTACTCATAAGTTCTTGAAAAAGTGGGAATGTTTTGACCACCAAAAAGACAAAGAAATGGCCTATAAATGTTGTACAGCCTCCAGCAATTCCACGCACCTGAAAAGACAAAGAAAGATGAGGTATTTAGTTTCATTATGACTTAGGAAAGATTCATAACATAAACCATAAAAACCAAACCAAACCACACCCCATGGCACTACAGCTCTTGAAGGGCCTTAAGCCTACCAAGCGACCGCTGCTCAGCCCGAAGGCCTGCAGATTACGAGGTATCATGTGGTCAGCACGACAAATCCTCTCGGCCGTTATTCTTGGCTTTCTAGACCGGAACATAAACCATACATTCTTTAAAATGTGAGAAATAAAAGTGAAACAGTTTTGGCTACAGTGGCTTCATCAAAAGTGAGTGTTAAATAGTTGACACTTAATTGCTTGTGCATTGCGGCATACTGTTGAGTTCAATCGTATTATTCACACCTTACGGAGAGAAGTTGTAAGCAACATTTATGGTCAAATGAGAAAATGAGACCTGCACTTGAGGATTTTATAGAAAATTACTAAATATTCATGAAGACTTGCAAAATCTAGGTAGATAATGGCTAAGATATAAAATGTGAAATGGAAGAGAGAAGAATGCAAAATAAATTGTTACAGGGAAGGAAGGAAACAGAAAATGTGGAAAGCTAAGTAAAATGCAGTAAGAAGAAGTGGAAACATACCTGATAATAATAAATGTTGGCAAGTGAAATATGATAAAGAGAAGAGCAAAGAAATTTCACAGGAAGACCAAAGCCGACTGTTGGCTTAAGGCATAAAAGGCCATTCAGACTACTCTTAACATTCTATTTGTATGGCATAATTCTGATTGATAATACAGTGAAAGCTGTTTAAACAACCACCTTCACTTGGTGGTCACCTCAGTAAACAGCCATCTTTATCAGCAACTGATTGATTTTACCATAAAGCCTGTGTCAATGTCCACTCCTTTAAGTGGCCAACTCAAACCACGGTCAGTGGCCAGAAACATTTCACAAATCAACCTAAATTAAATGGCTGGTTATAATTGCTCCAAATACAATTTTCATCCCTGAGAGAGACACATAAAATAAAGTTTAACTTTTTCACAACTGAATATCCAAATAGTACTGTACCATAGTTTCATTTTTCTGGGGTAGACCTAAGATAAATAAATACTGTTCTTCTCCTACATCCTCTCTGACTTTATAAATTACGTGTCACAGTGACTGAGGCAGCATGAATGAACAAGTCGACAGTATAAAAACTCATTTAAACATGATTTTGGTTGGAATAATACCCTAACACCTTAAGGTGGGAAGGAGTTACGAGGATAATCCCAAAAATAAGGTCCCCTATTATTTTATAACTACAGTACAGAACCCTGTTCATGTGGCTGTTGGTCACAATATTGTGAAGAGTGTTTCCCTCACTCGCATATAAACATGCGCACGCTGCACTGAGGCACTCAGCCTTGGCTTGGCAGCCGTTGAGAATGGAGCTCCCGTTGGATGTTACCGCTAAGTGCATGGATGTCAAAGATGTTCGTAAGTGGTGTAGAGAGTTTGCAGCCGGTCGGACTGAAATTCACGACGAACAAAGAAGCAGGAGACCGTTAATTTCCGTCGAGACAGTCAGAAGGTTGAGCAAATCATGCGTGAAGGTTGGCGGATCACCCTGGATGATCTTTGCACTTTGGTTCCTGACGTTTCCCGAAGTGCCACTCACAGAATTTTAACGGAAAAGTTGAAATACCGGAAGGTATGCACAAAATGGGTGCCAGCACCGATGACCAGGTCAAAGATGAGGTTCACAACTTCCTGAACAGCATGGCGGCAAGCTGGTATGACATGGGCATACAAAAACTGTCACAGCGTCTACAATAATGCAACGACAGAAATGGTGATTATGTAGAAAAATAGCTAAATGTTCAAGCTGTAAAGTGATGTAAACCATTGTAGAAATAAACAGGTCTATGTATTTATAAAAAAATAGGAGACCTTATTTTTGGGATTACCTTCACACATGACAGTTGGAAGAGGATGTGTATAGTGGAAAAAGGCTGCTATATGGACTTCTAAGATGAAAGAGTCTACACAAAGCAGGTGAAAGGAAAGAAGGAGAGATAAAAACACAACCATCCTAGACTATATAATGATGTTAATGTCTAGGACAAAATAAATTATATTTAGTGTAGTAATAGTCAAATAATTTTAAGAGAGAACGTAATGCATGTATCAAATTTAAGGAACTGCAATAAATGGATGCTCTCTCCCCTGTTTCAGGTGATCCAGAACTAGGGGGTTAGAGTATTCTATTTTAATAACACAACCAGAGAAGATAAGGGAAAGACAGAAGGATTACTCTGATGAACTGCTGACTGTGAGAAGGGTTGTAGATGAGATAATAGAGGTGGGGTGTGAGGAGACAGAATCCGAGAGTGAAATCATAATGCAAGAGGTGTAAACTGCTGTCAAATGAATGAAAGTGAGAAAAGCAGTGGGATTGGATGAATTGTGTGTGGAAATAATAAAAGCAGACATAATGTTTGTTGTGGGTATTCACAATAATAATTTAAATTAAGCCTGACAAAATACTGAATGTGAGGAACATACAATACCATGCACTTATTGCTTTTTTCTGAGTCACTACACAATTGTAAATCCCAGTTATTGGCATCACATAATAAAGACATTGTTCCTAAATAACAGATGCAAGTAACAGAAAGGAACAAGCATGTGGGTGTGATGATGAGAGGGCCTTTCTGTCTGATGATGTGGAGATTGTAGTCTCTTATTCCATTGCTCCCACTTTTGATGCTGACTTGTCATGATGTTTATCCTATTATTTGTTCCTATTCATGTTCTTACATTTCTATATACAGTAGAAGTCCGCTATAGCAAGTACGGCATATAACGAGAATCTCGTTATAACGACATGTTTTGTCTGTCTCTTCGAAAGTCCTATATTATACACTGACGCATCCGTTATTACGAGTGATTGAGCTCGCTCGATTTTTTTCCGTTACCGATATTTATGCACCCGAGCGATTATGTTGCATACGGTCGATCACCTTACGGTATCATTTCCTCACTATGTCCACTAGCGAGCTCTCTCGTCGACATTCGAAGGCGATGTCGGAGTTGATTAGCAGTACCGTCGACTGTTCCGTAAAAAAAATTCGAAATGAAAGAGATCACGTTCTCTTAATAAGTGCGTAAATAACATGTCCGATAACAGTTGTTAACTTGTTAAATTAAAAGCAAAATAAACAATCTCTTAATTTTAATGCTAAATACTGCAATTAAGTAAGAATGGAATGCACTTCAAGGTATGGCAGAGTGCATCATTGATTTCAGAGGTTAGTTTATGTTTTCTCACGTCTGGTTAAATTACGGAAAGGCTATTATCATGTAAATTTATAGTGAGAATTATCATTTCTATACTAGTGCTGGAAGTATGTTTTCATCATACGTATAGTACAGTTAAGTTAGGATAGGTGACGCTGTTTGAATAAGAAAACTGAAACGTTTGCCACAAAATGCGATCGATCATCTTCGGTACGGCATAGTTTTCTCACAATGTGCATTTGCAAGTGCTCTCGTTAACATTCGAAGGCTATGATGGAGTCGATTAGTAATACCCGTCGACTCTTGTTCTCTACAGAAAATTCAAAATGAAAGAGAATAACACGTTTTCGTAACGAATGCGTAAATAACATGGCTGATAGCAGTTGTTAACTCATTTAAAATAAAGGCTGAATAAACGATCTCTTAATTTTATTGTTATATACTGAAATTAAGTAAGAATGTGATACACCTCAAGATACTGCAGAGTAAATCACTGATTTCAGAGGATAGTTTATATTGTCTCACTTCTAGTTAAATTTCAGAAAGGCTATTTATTCCCATGTAAATTTTTAGCAAGGAGGTTATCATTTCTCTACATCCGTTTGAAATATTTACATGATACATATACGGTTAGGTTAGCCAACGCCATTTGAAGAAGAAAACTTAAATGTTTGCCAGAGAAGCCTCTGGAGTGATACTCTACTGTATTTTTCCAAATCCAAGATGACGTCTTTTTCTCAGAATCTCGTGAAAATCAAGGGCCGTCTTGCATTCGCGGCCTAACAGTAATGAACACCACTGGCAACTACCGCGATAACCACGCTAGTTCTTTTCACCCCCCCGCGCGCGCGCACACAAGACTCGCTGATAAACAACTACCTTTAATAGCCATGGCAACTGATTCTACAGCAGTGCCTCTGTGTAACGTCACTGGATCTCGGGAAATAGTGAAGAGAGAATTACGTTCTATCAGCCTCTACGAAAACATTTCTCAAATCTGCATAATGGCATCAAAACACGCGAGCCTTCGAATTCTTAGAAAGGCCACGGCCCAGTGGCAGAGTTATAATGCGTCTACTGTAGGTCTACCTGACGCTTAGTAAAATTAAGTTTTATAGACAACAAGGATATTTTCGTGATGGACCATCATATTGTAAATATACGTGGAATAGGTAGCCTATTGCCGGCAAATTTTCAACGGGTTCTCGTCGATATTATGATGCCAAGTTTCAGGTAATGTTTAGCCTATTAAACACTCGGAAATGTGGAATAATTGTGCAGCCGCGAGAAATAGGTACGGCATAGGCCTAACGAGAGCCAATATTCGGCATTAGCGTTAAGACAAAGATAGCTAAAACATGCGTACTGATGCATTCAGTGGCCCGCAGCAAGGACGCTTTAAAGAAGTCAAAAATGAAATTGTGGGGTATGTGCTCGAAAAACGCAAGGGCCATACCACGGCGCAGTAAACTTGTTCGTTGACCTTCAACGCCCGCAATTAGCCTTATACATCGCTAGCCGCTGATGTTGGCCGAACCCAGCAAGCGAGTCGTGCGCGTAGCGGCCGGTTGTAGCTGGCGTTGAGTAAAAGTAACAGTTTTGTAGACAGCAAGAATATTTTCTTGATGGATCATCGTATTGTAGAGACGTGTGGAATAGATATTGCCGGCGAATTTTCAACGGGTTCTCTTCGATAATATGATGCCAATTTTAAGTTAATGGTTATTAAATCCGCGGAAATAAAGAATAATTATGCAGCCACAAAAAATACGGCATCACTGAAGCCAGTGTTCGGCGTTGGCGTGAAGACAAAGATAGTCTAAAAATGCGTACTGCACAAGAAAGGCATTCGTATGACTTTATGAAGTAATTTTCAAGCCTGATTAAAGTTTTTTGAAGGGAAAAGTGGGGGGTTGTATTGCATTCAGGGTCGTCTTGGATGAAATTAAACATACACTTTCACGTAGTATCGGATTTCGGAAAATAACAAACAAGTAAGCTGTAGTGTGGATCCATTCGCAAAAACTCAAGTTTTGAACAAACTGATTGCCGCTTCATAGCGATTTGAATGTGTATGGGGTTTTTTCCGACTATTACAAAAAATCTGATATAATGACAATCCGCTATAGCGAGTAAAGTTTTCGCTGTTATGAATTCTCGCTATAGCGGACTTCTACTGTCTCTGTTGTGTCATACTAGTTCTTAAGAACCTCTTTAACCCTCAACTCATTTGCATCACTTTTTCATAATGAGAAAGATGACAGATGACAAGAAAGTGTTAATGAAATTCAATTTTTATCATTCTGTGCTCAGATATTTTCTCTTCCTGAGGAATTTTTCATAAACATAATACTAAGAATAATTTGGTGGTTGTGGATTATAAAAGAAAGGGGACAAATCTTCCTGATGATTGGTCAATGAAATGTGACTTACGAAAATGCTTCTATAAATGCTGTTGCTGTATTAAGTAGCTGACTTAAAACTTTATAAAAGACTTACCTGAGTTGGGTAGACTTCTCCAATCATCACCCAAGGAACTACAAGGTAACCAAGGGTAGAAGCAATGATGAAGAGAAATATCAAGGCCAGAGGTATCCATGTGAGAATTACTTCCTGCCCAGTAGCTTTCCAGTTTTCTGCAGCATACATATAGCTTCCCAATCCAAGCATAGTTATTCCACATCCAATACCTATAACAAAATTCAAACAAACATGCTTAGTCTTAGGTGAAGCATAAACATTAGCGGAGGCTCATAAAATTTCTGACCTTCTTCATTAATATCAAAAACCTTGAGATAAAAGTTAAGCTCCTGTCATACATAGCCCGGCATATTTGTTATAAGATTCCTAATTTAATCGAAAGGCATGTGTCACGTATGAGAATCAGAACAATCAGAAAACTTTGCATATCTTTTCCTCCAAATTATGGGTTGATTATCATCAAAGCCATTCTTCCACAAAAGATGATTAATGACTCATCAAAACTCAAGGAAATAACATTCAGGATGAGACACAAGGAAATATGATGACACTTCTATTTATAAGTACAGACATGTTAACTCTTTAATCTTTACCTCAATGATTAGAGTACGATGATATATTGTCTTTAATTTACTAACTTATGTTTTAACAACTACATCTCAGTTCACACTCCGAAATATTTAATTTTGTATATCATTAAGAAGAGCCTCCGTGGCTCAGACGGCAGCGCGTCGGCCTCTCACTGCTGGATACTGTGGTTCAAATCCCGGTCACTCCATGTGAGATTTGTGCTGGACAAAGCGGAGGCGGGACAGGTTTTTCTCTGGGTACTCCGGTTTTCCCTGTCATCTTTCATTCCAGCAACACTCTCCATTCTCATTTCATAGCACCTATCAGTCATTAACAAATCACTTTGGGAGAGGCGATCCCATCGTACTAATAGCCTATATCTGGTTCATTCATTCCATCCCTGACCCGGTCAATGACTGGAAAACAGGTTGTAGGTTTTCATTTTCATATCATTAACACATTGCGGACCGGGTGCCCTTCACCCCATGCACAGCCCTGTTCCCGGCCACTTTCTAACTACCTCCAAACTGGAGTGCATGCATTCAAATAAACTGCCAGAACTTCACTAGCCTTTGAAGAACTACTGTGTTTTATTCTGGAGGCATTCCTGATTAGTAGTTGAAATGCAGTTAGGTAAGTATTTGCTGAAATCTATTTCGGCTCATAGTTTTCCAAAATATATGGTTTTCTATTAGGGGATTGGTTGGCCAGTAATCTTTCAGATACGGTTTCTTAACCTGCCCTATCAATATACACAAAACAATTTTTTAATTTCCCTCCTAGGGACATTAGTCCACTTTAGGTTTTACGGGATATGTTATGAGAATGTGAATTCTGCTCATAGTATAAGTTTGTCTGCTCAGCTACCGGTACATAATGAAAAAGTCCTCACAAACATAAGTACTGATACTTGTCCTACGTTTTCAGGTTCATTAGGCCATACCTTTATATCAGGAGCACGTTCAACATCCTCTAGTCTAGGTTTACTGTTGTCCATAACCTAGTTGTCAGAAAACACTATATTATTTACAATATTTAGAATATTTATACCCGTAACACAATTATGAGACTCGTCCTGCGCCACATGAGTTCCACACCTTGAAGATAAGGATATCTACTCGTCATCACTTGAAACATTTCCGTTAGAATGCATTTCATCATCAAACTCTAAATATTCAGCATCACTTCGACATTCTGAGCCTGTATCAGCACATAATATGCGAATCATTTCATCCCTGTCTAAACACGTGCGATCCGTGTGCGCTGCCATCTTGCATGGCTCTTCAAACTTTGTAAGCATGTTGTCAGGAAATGCAAAGAAAAGCTATGATATGAAGAATAATCGAAAAGAAATGCGACTATCGATTGTGTAGAACCATGCATAAGAGTTCTAGCACCCTTGACTTCCAAATAGTTCCGGTATATATCAAAAGATAGCACTAAACTTCAGTCTGCTGCTAACACGAGATAACTCGGGACCGGTCCGCAACGTTCGGCCAGGCATGCACGAGTTTTCTCGGGACGGGTCCGCAATGTGTTAAAAATAATCTGCTACTTTCTAATTGATACATGTTAGCTACCAAAATGGGTTAAAAAAGTAATGTAAATTTAAATTTTATAGCAGTTGTATAGTATATTTTGAAGTGATTCCCCATACTCTATATGAGATGATTATGTGTGTAAGTATAGAAGATATTATGAGAAGAATTTTGTAAATAAGATAAATTTATTAAGGATGAGCTGTGTGTTTAATAGAAAAAATGTTTATGTAAATCATATAATATAGTCAAGACTGGTTAGGACGTTTTTGTGCGGACCAAAAAAAAAGTCATAAAGAGGGAATGTGCTAAAAAATTAAAAACAATTTCACTGTTAAATTTAAGGTTAGGTTTGACATAAAAATAATTATGATGAAAACAAAGAAACAAGTGCTTACAATTATAATTAATGAAATAATACTTTTTAAGAAAACCAACATAGTAAAACTTCAAGGAAAAACATTCTTAGAAACGCAAACTGTACACGTCGCTGACAATTATCTTTAAAGTTGTAACAGGAAAGTCCAACATCTGGGCGATTTGCACTTCATGTGTGGTTTAGCATCAGTAGCGGCGACAAAGTGGGGCGAGGGGGGGCAGTTGCTACCCCACTTTGTAGAGAAAACATTACATTTTAATTCCATTTTAGCCAGCTGAAACTAGGAATTATACGATTATTATTATTATTATTATTATTATTATTATTATTATTATTATTATTATTATTATTATTAAAAAACAATTTGTGCAAATTTTTAATGTCGGTTCAGTATCGGTACACTGGACATTGGCAGGGAGCCGAACTTCCTCTGAAGCAATACATATAGAGCCATGGTACACTGAAAGAATCGTATGCTACAATGGACTCTCGAGCTCAGCTCATTTGAAAATAATACCTACTTGCATTCACTGTCCTTTTCTTACAGGGAGGTTTAAATAATAGATGGATTTATTTGCAGTGTTAAAAAGGTACGGTAGTCAAAACATAATTCTAAAGTAGCTAGTAAGTAGGTAGGCTTTTAGGTTATACTATTTATTAGTTTAATGAATCTTAGTATTATAACTTAGTTGACATTTGACAATTAAACTTGAATCTAACCTGCCCTATGACTATGAGTCATGCTCATGACCACTCTAAAGTACCTGTTGTACATTGGGAAGAACTGCTCAGTATTCTCTCAGTTCGTATGTCACATCATTGCACAAGACTTCAATCATATGTGGACAGTAAGTGAGCCGACTGATGCAATAACTTAACCAACAGTATGTTGAATCAGAAAACCAGCGGGCTACTGTACATCTCGGGTAGCCTATACAAAATATGACGATTTAAAAAAATCTTCTGCTGATAGATAAATACATATTTTCAAAAATGACTGAGCGAGTTGGACGTGCGGTTAGTATCACGTAGCTATGCGCTTGCATTCAGGGGATGGTGAGTTCGAATCCCGTCAGCAGCCGTTAAGATGGTTTTCCATAGTTTCCCAATTTTTACACCAGGAAATGCTGGGACTGTACCTTAATTAAGGCCATGGCTGCTACCTTCCTAACCCTAGACCTTTCCCATCCTGCGTCGCCGGAAACCTTCGATGTATTAGAGTGACTAGCATTTTTTTCTAAGAAAGGAGTTCATAGTATGAAGACCAGATGGCAGCAGCGAGCACTGAATGCTGTTACTGCCGTCTTACCAGTACATACTACACAGATGCAGTAGAAACGGTGACTAATGTGCCGTGGATCGGATCACTGTATCGATTCAGTAACGTGAACGGAATCAAATGAATCGATTCAGTAAAATGAATCGAATGTCCCATCACTACTCCTGAAGAGGCTGGGAAGTGAAATGAGCTTGTTGGGGACTGACAAGAAATAGATGTAGAAGAACTGGGTTTGATCAGGAAAAGGCCTATCTATTTGAAGACAGCAATGTATGAAGATATAGAGACTGCTCTTGTCCTGTTGTGTTTTCATGTTTGTCCTTGTCTCTTTTTCTGATGCTGACCTGCCACTGTGTTCATCCTATTATGTGTTCTTATTCATCTTTCTACCATTCTATATTTGACTTAATTCTATGTTGAGATTACTCATCACTGTATAATATAGCTTCAGGTTCAGTAAGTTGTAAATGCCAATATAGAATCTCTCCTCTCTTTCAGTTCATATTATACTGCATTTGGTTACTTTGAAATGTCTATAAAAGCTTTTTTTGGTATATAATTATATGAAAATACAGTAAAACTTGCTCAAAGCGCAGCTGCAAGGGTCTGAGTTTCTTTTCCGAGTTAGACAAGTTTCTAGATTGAACAAAATTATACAAAAAGATTCACAAATGACTTACCCCATATCCATTAGTCTAGTTTTGGTGACGCAAATCTCAGTAACACAATATCTTGATGTACAGTAGGTTTTTATTACTCTTGCATAGGCCTGCACTATAACACACTTAACATATTATGTACTGAATGTACCGTACTCAATGAAAACTGGACAATTTCTGCCTTATTCCACATGTTTAATAAACAAACTACAGTATACATATGACACATTACACACAATACTGTTTTTATCCAATTATTCCTTCTTCCGCCGGCCCCGTGGTGTAGGGGTAGCGTGCCTGCCTCTTACCCGGAGGCCCCGGGTTCGAATCCCGGCCAGGTCAGGGATTTTTACCTGGACCTGAGGGCTGGTTCGAGGTCCACTCAGCCTACGTGATTAGAATTGAGGAGCTATCTGACGGTGAGATAGCGGCCCCGGTCTAGAAAGCCAAGAATAACGGCCGAGAGGATTCGTCGTGCTGACCACACGACACCTCGTAATCTGCAGGCCTTCGGGCTGAGCAGCGGTCGCTTGGTAGGCCAAGGCCCTTCAAGGGCTATAGTGCCATGGGGTTTGGGGTTTGGTTTGATTCCTTCTTCCACATGTCTGACAAAGAAACCTGTATCACCTTCCTTGATGTCATGTCTTTCTCAATGCAGTCTTTAGCACTGTACAGTAGCACAAGAAGTCGCGGTGAATTCGACTTGACAACAAATTTCATAATGTCCCTGACACACTCAATAACTTGTCCATGAGTGCGTATTTTTTCCTGACTTTCTCTTTCCTCCTCCTCCTTCTCCTTCTCCTCCTCTTCCTGATCTTCGTCCCATGGATTATCATCTTCTTCATTCTCTGTACGGCGGATCTTCAGAAGCTGTACAGCAGATTGGAAACTGTAGTGAGTAGCAAGCTGGTAGTCATTGCGAATGTATTTGTCTACATTACATGCAAAATTCTGTTGTTGGCTCAGCGTAGATATCAGTGCAGCATTTTCAGTCACTTCGTCAGGTGTGCCGACGTCATAATTTTCTGCAAATCCTGCTTTTGCAAAACACTTTACGACTGTTTGAGGTTTGATCTGCTTCATAGCCAAACTGATCCAGTTGACAGCATCGAGTATGGAAACTGAGCGTGCAAGGGAGTAGGCGTTGTCAGCTCTATCAACATTCTTGATCAGTGACTGCATTAATAAACACCTGTAGTGAGATTTAAATGTGTAAATCACTCCTTGGTCCATAGGTTGAACAACACTGGTTGTGTTAGGTGGAAACCAGACTCGCTTGACATTGGAAAGCAACACATGTGGGTACAAGTGGCATTGTCGAGAAAAATAATAACTTTGCAATTTCCCTCCTTCATCCTACAGTTAAATTTGTTCAGCCATTCTTCCATTAGAGCACTGGTCATCCAGGCTTTCCCATTGCTCTTCCAGGTTACCGGAAGCTTGCGCAAGTCCAAGTTTTTAAAACACCTTGGTTTTGCTAATTTCCCGATTACCAGGGACTTTTCCATTTCCCCCTTCATGTTACTGCACAACAGTGCTGTAAGTCTTTCTTTCGACATTTTACCCCCACCACACTTTTCCCCACAAAGTGCAAGTGACTTTGAAGGCAAGGCTCGAAAAAAACAATCCTGTTTCGTCGGCATTGAAAATGTCTTCAGGTTCATAGCCAGAAATTAAATTTTCCAGGTTTGATTTCCACTCGGCTACTACATTTCCATTCACGTCTGTGGACTCATCACAGAGTTCATTCCATACAATCTTGTGTCTTGTTACGAAACTCTCCAGACACCCAGTTGATGCTTTAAAGGTGGTGTTGCCAAGTGATTTAGCAACCGCAAGAGCCTCATTCTGTAGCATTGGTCCACTAAGCGGAAGGTTTCTCGAAGAGGCATTGACGAACCATTCACACATTAAATTTTTTATTTCTTCATTGCCTGTTAACTTAGATTTCCTCTTCATTTGTCTATTCCCCTCCATCCACTGCTTAGTAATGTCGTCATTATATTTTAAAGTCTCATAAACGCGACATAATTTCATGCACAGACGACTTTTCCTTTTCACTCGCTTCAATAACTTTCACTTTCTCGTTCAGTGTCAGTGACATATGTTTCTTAGCCGTCGTGCTGTCTTCAAAACTTACACTAATTTACTGACGGGACACAAAGTAAGGGAACTGTTACCTTAGAATTGGACTCAAGTTGTACATCAAGATAAAGATCTCTAAGAACCATGGCAAGAGTCAGGCAATTAGTGGAGATTTAAATCCCATTCTACCAGGAATTTGGGAAACCCGGACCTCATTAGAGCAGTGAGATATGGTCTGTAAACACCTGACTCTTCCCATGGCAAAATATTTATGTACCTGCAGTACCGGGTATGCCTAAATAAATTTCACAGCTAAAGCATAATTTCCGCATTATACAGTAATTATTTTCATAACTTCTTTCCATTTCCATGTTGAACAGATTCTGCTTTGTACAACATAAATAACATGCAAAGCCATATCCAGTGTGCCGGGACCATAACTTTCGTACACACTGGACAAGTTTCCGCTTTATAGATGCTCCACTTTGAGCAAGTTTTACTGTATATAAGAGTACTCCACAAACATACCCGATATCATGGTCAGCGGCCTCCTGCCGCATCGACGTAACAATACACAAGCGATAATGGTGGACACCAAGCGAATGATCCCAAGGAGTATCGTAGCAAAGTTCTTATCAAGAGCGGTTCCAGATTCCTGCAAGGAAGTCAGCAATCAATAGTAAAAGACTGATACAAATTAATAAATGTAACCATAAAAAAAATTGTTTTCCAAGTACAAACAGTGTACACAGCAGCTACAAATACAATAGTAACTGTTTTCTTGTAAATATAAGATTCATTTAAACAATACTTGTTAAACACAAGCATGCAGTACCTTCCAGTAATAACACTTAATAAATTTTATTCTGCTACTGGTTCTGGGCGACCATACTCATGGTCTTTCAATGTAATTCATTTAATGGTCATATATTCCAAGTCTGTAATAATAATTTTGTGTGGCTGTTTCTAGCTGGGTGCAGCCCTTGCAGACCCTCCGCTGAGGGTGGGCGGCACCTGCCATATAAAGATAACTGCGAGTTATTGTGGTGGAGGATAGTGTTATGCGTGGTGTGTGAGTTGCAGGGATGTTGGGGACAGCACAAACACTCAGCCCCCAAGCCATTGGAATTAACCAATGAAGGTTAAAATCCACAACCCGGTCGGGAATCAAACCCGGGGCCCTCTGAACCAAAGGCCAGTACGCTGACCATTAAGCCAACGAGTCAGACAAGTCTGTAATGATGCAGTGGTAGGTGATGCATGAACAGTAGGGGAAGCTCATAAAATTTATGACCTTCATCACTAATATCAAGAAGATTGAGATAAAAATCAAGCCCCTGTCATTCACAGCCCATCATATTAGTTGTCAGATTCACTGTGTGTGCTCAACCCTTGTTCCATTTCTCTGTGAGTACAGATATGAAGTGAGATGAATTGGTCAGTAAAAATACAATGTCTCAGTTCCTCTAAAGCTGTATGGAATCGGAGTAAATACATGGAATCTCTGATCCAATCTGAGAGGAAGAAATTCACATGACAGGACATTAGATGACTTCAGGTCCAATACAAAATATCAAGTTACGGAGTCCATACCAACTGATCCAACACACTGAATGCTTAAAAAAAGTATTTATTTGATACTAACATGAAAGTAATTGAGTTATAGTACTGATATCTGCTGTTTTAAAATCCTGGTGAGTTGCTTTTCACAACTTACTTGATTAATATACATACTCTTTGGAATTTGTTCACAATCTGGGACACCTGTGATATTTATCAGCTGTTTACAAGATGTTAAAAGTTGGCAGGTAATTACTGTTACTATTTCTAAGATATTTGGGCATATATCCATAGCAAAATTGTGATGTTAATACAAGTGATCGAACATTCTATCTTATGATGTTGTTTTCTTTTACTCTAAGGGGTAAAAAGAGACAACGGAACAATAAAAGTGACCCTACAGGACATTGTTCCTTTCTCCAGTTGTCATAGGTTTGTGTGAAAGAAATGGCATTGAGTTTGTCTTTCTACCACCTAATTTCACAGACATTACACAGCCTTTGGATTTTCCATACATTAGATCCCTTAAAGGCAAATGGCAAAAAGTCTTGGAAAATTGGAAAAATAGAACTAACAATAAATGTTCAGGAATTGATAAAAAGTCTATTCCTCATCTGCTGAAGGAAGCTCTTGACATGTTATCTCCAACCATAAAAACAAACATTTGCTCCTGTTTAGAAAAAAACAGGAATCTCTCCTTTCAACATGAACAGTGTGCTTGAAATGTTGCCAGATGAACATAATGGGGAAGACAGCTCTGTCAATGAGAGCCTAACAGAGTCCCTAAAGAAACAAAGTTGGAGTGATAATGACAGCCTACATGAACCCGGCAGAAAAAAGAAACTGAATGTAACGCCTGGCAGAAGTGTCCGTGCACATGACTCACAGCCAATGGAAGAAGCAGAAGAACACATCGACGATAATGGTGATAGCGATCGTAATCACAACACTGGACAGACAGAAGCTATCATAACAACAAACCCTGATCAATAGTCTGAAGAAACTGAAGAAACTGGAGTCCAGGCATTACGTGTTGGTCAGTGGATGAAAGTGAAATTTGACAGTGTTAAGGAAGATATGAAATGTTTCATTGGGAAGATTAATTTTGGTGTACAAGAAGGAGAGACGAGTCAACATCTTGAGATACACCTCAAAGCATGAAAACATTTACAGTATGTTTATCCAAATGTAGAAGATTTATGTGAATTTGATCAAGAGCAAGTGGTTCAAATAATGAAGGAACCAACTGTTAGGCGAGGCAGACATAGTTTTAGGTAATGATTGTGTACTGTATTGTATAAATTAATGGGTTTTGTATTTTCTTACATTTGTCTGTGTCCCTAATGACCCCAATGGCTTTTAGAATAGGATTTTGTACTTTTAACATGACTGTCCCTAACCCATGGGGTGAATAGGAACACATTTTAATGGCAAATTACCCCGGTACTCAAAATTTTGAAATACTATGTGGATGATACTTGGTTCAGATTATAGCATGGGACATATTATTTCACTTCAAAGAGCAGAAAGTATACTGCAGCTCTTATTTCTGGATTTATTGCTTAAAAAAACTTAAAATTTGTCCCTATTCATTGGTCATTACCAATTCACTTTTTGAACTGTATCATATAGCAAGCCTTTCTGTCCAGTTGAGTGAGCTACAACATCAATGACGACTTCAGTGGCATATGAAATTAAATGATCAAGTAAACTGGCTGAACAGTATGAGTCGCATGGCTGTAAGCTTAAATTTGGGAGACTGTGGGTTTGAACCTCACTATCGGCAGACCTGAAGATGGTGTTCTGTAGTTGCCCATTTCCACATCAGGCATGTGCTGGTGTTTTACCTTCAATCAACAATCAACGATCTGCATTTAGGGCAGACTCCCTGTTGATTGTTTATGTAGCTTTTTCTTAAACGTTTTCAAAGAATTTGGAAATTTATCAAACATTTCCCTTGATAAATTATTCCAATCCCTTATTCCTTGTCCTATAAATGAATACTTGCCCCAATTTTTCTTCTTGAATTACAACTTGATCTTCATATTGTCATCTTTCCTGTTTTTAAAAGCTCCACATAAGCTTATTCGTCTACTAATGTCATTCCACACTACCTCTCCAATGACAGCTCAGAACATACCACTTGGTCGAGCAGTTCGTCTTCTTATTCCTAAGTCTTCCCAACCAAAGTTTGTAACATTTTTGTAACACTACTCTTTTGTCGGAATCAAAAAAAAAAATGTGCTGCTTTCCTTTGGATCCTTTCCAGTTCTCGTATCTATTAAATTTGGTATGGATCCCATACACTGAAACCATACTCTAACCAGGCGCGGTTCTGCCTTTAGGTCACATGGTCACGTGCCCCTCCACCGATTAAAACTATTATAAAAATCAGAACAACATTATGCACGATTACTGTCACGACCAATTCAGTAAGTTCAAGAGGCTATGATTCACCATGGTTGTTCATGTTCTAGCAGCGCTGGACTAAACTAGGCAACATAGTAAAGGTCTAATCCTGGATGGGACTGACTCGTTCTTATACCTGAACATCATCCCCTCATTCTGCGAGCTGTGAGGGGTGAAGGGGGTTATGGCAAATTCCATTGACCCGGTCACAGTATTTCTACGACGTGACACTTCAACGCTAGTTCGTATTTTGAACTTACTTCTCCTACAGCCTACTAGATAGCACCCAGCTACACTTTCTTGTCGGCATATGTATTATTAACGCGCGCAAGGGTAGTGTTTGTAGCAAACCTGTGCTTACCTTGTACGTCTGTTAGATTAATCGTGTCCATCGGTGTCGATGTTCATTGTAAGTCTGAAAAGTGTGTGAAGATTAGTGTGATGTATCTGAGTGTATTCCTGTGCGAGCATAAGTGTTTTTAAAATTAATCAAGTGAGCTACTTACAAACAAAATCTCTTAATTACGAAAACAGATTATTAGCTAAAGAAATGGGCCGACCAAGACCAGAGCTTAGCATAAATCGTTCAAAGATAAAAATAGAACCTACAATCGCAGTTTCATATACAAGAAATAAAAAGGTAGATGATAGAGAAATATTTATTTCAATAATAAATTCCAAAGGCTCATATAGAGGAATTGTACAATGAATAATATATTCAATGGCGGATTAATTTAAGATTAATTTATTTGATTTAATTGATTCCTAGTGTTCCTAATATGTTGAATGTGCCCCACCCATTTCTATCATCACGAGCCGCCACTGACTCTAACTGAAGTTTTTCCAGAGACTTATATGCCTGCTCCTTCACATCCTTTTAAACAACCCTTAAATACCCTCTTAACCATGTGAAGAGATATGCATCCTTTCTTTACAACCTTGTTAATGTGACTACCCCAACGAAGATCATTTCTTATATTAACACCTAGGTACTGACAGTGATTCCCATGAGGAACTATCACCCCATCAACACAGTAATTAAAACTGAGAGGACTTTTCCTCTTGGCAAAACTTAAACTTTTCATCCTGTTTACCATCCAAGGCCACACCTGCTTTCCTTTCCAGTCCTAATCTTTTGCTATTCCATCATAGCTGAAAATCTATAAGAATTAATGCAATATTAAGTCACTAGCTACTACTGATATTATACTGTACAAGTTTCCCTTGATACCTGCCAGGCTAACATTACAAACTTAAAATATTCAGCCATTTAAAACTGAAGACCTTATTTTTAAAGAAGAGTCACTTAAATAAGTGGTACTTACCTCAAAAACGTCAACTGCATAAAATGTGATGGAATTTACACCAGAAAACTGATATATCAGGAAATATGTAAACAGAATTCCAAACGGTTTCAGAGAAGAAGGCTTCACGAGAGCTTTCCATGTGTCCTTCCAGCCAGAGAGTTGTACAATGTTGTTGTCAGTGACAAAACCCACCAATTTATTAAGCTCCTTGTCCACATTGCATGCCCCACCCCTAGAAAAGAGACAAAGCCAGAAATTTAGGTCCGATGACATTCCAACAATGATTTAATTAACATTTTAGCAGACATACAGCCTGGAATTTAAACTATATGTTTTATGGGAAGAAGGAGTTCTTAAGTTCGACAGTGTTCAGTTTTAATTTAGAATAACTAAAAACTAGAGTCTGAGTGACTAGAATTCTCATTGTGTCGTGAATCGCTTTCATTCTGTGAAGATTAAAAACTTTCAACCATATTGGACTGTGTTTTGGTTTGTGTTGTTCATGTACATTATATGCAGGTTTCTGATGTTTCAAATACATCCTAGTATTCGTTATCAAGTTACTAAAGTCCCCATACTCCTCTGATTACTTCAGATAAAGGGTATTTCTTTTACTTTTTATTTTATTTTATGATTTGCTTTGGGATAGGAAAAGGCTAGGGGTGGGAAGGGAGCTACCATGTGCTTAATTAAGGACGCAACCACTCACTCGGTTAAGGGTATTAAAATTGCCTTGATAATGAATACTGCAATATACTCAATATCTCACCAACTTGTACAGAATGTACACTTCCTGACTCAAAAAGTGATTGGTTAAAAATTGCTTAGTCTCCAAGTACAAACATAACCAAAACGAAGGATCATGTTATCATAGAGATTTCCTTGTTACATAAAATGTGGAGTCATATCTACAGTTGTCAACAAAATGTTGCATTTCTTTGCTTCCAGAATGGGTTTGATGATAATAAATTGCGCTAATTACTTCTTGTAACCTCCCTGCTGTAATGGAACTAATGTCCGGAAATTTACTGGCAAAGTGTGTACTTGATAACTGTATACTACAGAGTAAGACTAGGCATATTTTATTACTGGACCAGTTATTAATATGCATATAAAATTATCTTTGTGGATGTGTGTGTAAAGGAGGGATTATTATTATTATTATTATTATTATTATTATTATTATTATTATTATTATTATTATTATTATTATTATTATTATTATTATTATTATTATTATTATTATTATCATCACAAATAAAATGGAATCCTGCTTCTACACCATAAAATATTATTGACTGTTTGAACACACTAGAGCACATCTTGCTGGTGCCAGAAAGAATCCTTCTTTACTCTGTTCTGGTTTATGACAAAGAGCATGGGAATGATGCCAGAATGAAACCTTGTTCCTGCTGTTCTAGCAAATGTCAGGGCATCCTGGTGAATGTCAGAGGGTGCGAGAAGATTCCAACCTCATATTAAGAATATGCGTAGTCTCCTCCGGTTGAATTCTGCCAGGGATTGGTTGTTTGCTTCCCTTGTTCTGGAAGGGGACATGAGCCAAGTTAATGTCTGTGATTCTCATCTTGGTCCTCTGTCAGGGTGGCCGTGTTTGTTCTGAGCTCTCTGTCTGAAGGGGGGGTTCCGGCCTAGGGGTAATGGGACAATGTATGTTTTATTTTCTCAAACATGTTTAACTTAAACTTTTCACTTTCAGGAATTCTACAGGGCAGTCTTGCATCTTCGATGAATCAATTAAATCGAGAAAGCGTTTTTCAGCATTATCACACTTTTATTTTATAGGCAGGCAACTTTACAATATTACTTGTAAAATAACTTGTGTCATTTTAATTTTCTTTGTTTGCCTGTCTGAATGGGACTAGCCCACTGCAATAAGGGAATCTTCAATTCCAAAATAGGTTTCTTAATTGGATATGCTGCCACCTCATTGTATGGAGGTCACATGGTCATGTCTTCAGAATCCGCTTGGTGTCTGTTAACTTAAAGCTGCTACTCTTTAACTTTCGTTTCTAAAATTTTAAATTCCTTTGATATCACCTTTAAACCTGATGGCGTTTATTTGGTCCACAAAACATAACTTGGATTCCGAGGGCAGGACTACCAACCCACCCGTGCCTGTGAGCACGGCTGTCAATTTGGTCGCCTTCAATTGTTTTTTTAGGGTAGTATCTTAATGTAATATTTAGTGATTTTTATTATCCTAGACTTCAAAGGTCAGCATAATTGTGAGCAAGGTGATGATTTCAGATGAATAATATAAATTACATCTTCAAATAATTTTATGAGTGTTGATGAGCACCGCACAATGTCTGTTAATATAGTTAAGCTGTGTGTGTTCTAATATCAATTTTTGAAAACAGTGTTTTAAGGAACCTGATAGTCTTATTTGAGATTTCAAGTACTACTAAATTACCATCCTGGCACGGTCAACCAGCACCTTTCACATCCTGTTCACCATCTGTTCGTATTAGCTTTAGCCGTCCTTGATTTTTTGTATTTTGTCCATATTTCCTTTGCACTTTTATTACTGTATTGTTTTCTAATTGTGTATAATGCTATCATGCAGTACAATTACAAAAGATCATGGCATGAGATGAGGTATATAGAGTATGACACTAAATAAATGCCGTATGGCTTTTAGTGCCGGGAGATCCCAGGATGGGTTTGGCTCGCCAGGTGTAGGTCTTTTTATCTGAAGCCCGTAAGTGACCTGCACATCGTGATGAGGATGAAATGATGATGAAGATAACACATACACCCAGCCCCCGTGCCAGGGAAATTAACGAATGATGGTAAAATCTCCAACCCTGACGGGAATCGAACCTGGGACCCCTGTGACCAAAGGTCAGCACTCTAACCATTTAGCCATGGAGCCAGACAGTGTAACACTGACTCTGCAGTACAGAGTCAGCTCAGTTTTTGTGTCCGGAAATGTACCTGAAACTACAACGCTTTCTACACTATTACCATCATCATCATCATCATGAACTCTTCACTGGTATTGTGTGCTTGACATATGCTTCACTAAAGAAAGAAAAGGAAAAGAGCTAACTTACAAACTGTATCAGAAATTCAATGTTGTCAAATTTTGAGCAGTTGCAGGTAAATTTTCTTTCATCTGAATTTGATAAACAAAAGTGCCATAACTATAAACTTCTTACTGTTTTAAACTTACCTGCAGCGATTAAGAGCAATTCGTGCATCTTCAGTTCTTCCTTTGGACAGCAGCCAGTTTGGTGTTTCTGGCATAAGTGATATAAGCACACAGGAAAGGATTGGAATAATAGTATTAATTCCAGCTAATAATGACCAAGAAAGAAATGATCCAAAGGTGTATTCAATTAATACACCCAAGGATACTCCAACCGAAGCCAGAGCTGACAGCATTCCTCTCAAATGTGGTTGAGTAACTGAAAAATTCAAAAGGAGGGATAAGAGATTAGACAAGAATAATGAAGTTACAATTTTATCATTAAGTAATCTCAAAGAACAAAGTACTTAGTGAAATGTATCCCTATCTTTAAACATAGTATAAAAATTTCCACACTGTAATTTGCAAAGGTACTCTATCAGATAATATGACTGAAATAAGAAGTGGGTTAGAATTCTACTCTCAATCACCCTAGAAGTTGTGTTGAGTAGATTTCCACTCCATCTCCAGGTGAATGCTGGAACAGTACCCAATGTATAGGCCATTGATTTCAAAAAAAGGAAAAGCTTGCATGTGCACATATACATACAGTACAGAAGGCATCATAGAACTTTCAGTGGTGGACAAGCAATAGATGTGAAGTGCAACACTTTAAAGTTACTCACAGCCTCTAGAACATATCTTATAAATTTGGGCACTTGCTTATAATATTTGCAGCCTTTTTAAGAGTTGTGAACTTTTTAATCATTGGTGTTACTGTCAAATTGTGTATTTGACTGTTGATTATGTGGTAGTGTTTTAGAAATACATTTCCCAAACTTTCTTCCTGAAAGTGCAGCGACCGTGGTTCAGGTGGCAGTGCTTCGGCCTCTCACCGCTGGGTTCTGTGGTTCAAATCCCGGTCACTCCATGTGAGATTTGTGCTGGACAAAGCGGAGGCAGGACAGGTTTTTCTCCGGGTACTCCACTTTTCCCCGTCATCTTTCATTCCAGCAACACTCTCCATTTCATTTCATTTCATCTGTCAGTCATTAATCATTGTCCCTTAGGAGTGCGACTGTCGGCAGCCGGCACAATTCCTATCATCACCGCAAGATGGGGGCTTCATTCATTCCATCCTTGACCCAGTCACTGACTGGAAAACAGGTTGTAGGATTTAATTTTTCATTTCTTCCTAAAAGTAGAAGAACAAATTAATTTCCTGTGATCTTAGGTGTTGTTACTTTACAGAAGCATTTAAACTGATAACACAATGTGTGCTGGCTTGAATTATTTTCTTAACACTAGTTTAACATTACAGTAATCCATCGAAAGGTGTTCGGTAACAAAAAGATGGGAGACGGTAGGTAGCAGCCATTGCCTTAATTAAGGTACACTGGGCAAGTTGGCCGTGCAGTTAGGGGGACACGGCTGTGAGCTTGCATCCGGGAGATAGTGGGTTTGAATCCCACTGTCAGCAGCCCTGAAGATGGTTTTCCATAGTTTTCCATTTTCACACCAGGCAAATGCTGGGGCTGTACCTTAATTAAGGCCACGGCCGCTTCCTCCCAACTCCTAGGCCTTTCCTATCCCATCGTCACCATAAGGCCTACCTGTGTCGGTGCGACGTAATGCCACTAGCAATTAAGGTACACCCGTAGAATTTGCCTGGTCTGATAAATAGAGAAACCATGGAAAACCAGCTGCCGATGGTGGGATTCGAACCTACCATCTCCCAAATGCAAGAGTTCAGCTATATGACCTGAAATGTATGATCAACTCATTCGGTGGCTTTAAAACATTAGGCATGACCATCACATTAGAAGCTTTTCTAACTTCTATGAGTGCTGTTAGGCATGCAATGTGAATCCTGAAATTTGATGTACATATGGTGAAATTTGATGCACATATGCTGGAATTTGTGCAGTTTTGTATTGAAACATACAATTTCTCTCAAGTGTTCGTGTTCGTAATTTTGACATTATCTTGCAAATTGGGAAGTTCCTGCAATGGTTTTCTTCTCACAATCTTTACACTGTCTCAGACACACTACATAATTTCAACAGAAAATTGCTGATGATTTTTTTTTTTCTGTTTGGTCACATGAATTGAAACTAACTGGTAGTACCCTGTAGTGATGGGATATTCGATTCATTTGATTCCATTCACGTTACTGAATCGATACAGTTAGCCGATTCATGGCTCATTAGAGTCATCGATCCTATTGTATCTGTGTAGTGTGTACTGATAAGACAGCAGGAACAACATTCAATGCTTGCTGCTGCCATCTGGTCTTCATTCTATGAACTGCTTTCCTATGCATCATCTAACTATCATTCAGTATTATACTTGCTTATTATATTACACCACAGAACTTAGGTAGTTAATAATAATAATAATAATAATAATAATAATAATAATAATAATAATAATAATAATAATAATAATAATAATAATAATAATAATAATAATAATAATTCAACTGACATAACTCAAATTTTATACACTACCTAATGGTTTTCCACAGTTCTCTGAAAGTCACAACTCTTACATAAATATATAGAATTAGATGTAAAAATACCTGTGTCCACAATAAGTAGCCCATATATTAAACATAAATCAAATAAGTTGCTTTACGTTGCACTGACACAGATAAGTCTTATGGCGACGAAGAGATAGGAAAGGGCTAGAAATGGGAAGGAAGCGGCTGTGGCCTTAATTAAGGTACAGCACAAGCATGTGCCTGGTGTGAAAATGGGAAACTATGGAAAACCATCTTAACGGCTGCCGAAGGTAGGATTCAAACCTGCCATCCCCCGAATGCAAGCTCATAACTACCCAACCCTAAACGCACAGCCAACTAGTTCGGTCATCTTTGAAAATGTATTTTTCTATCAGCAGAGGATTTTTTTTAATTGTCATATTTTGTATAGGCTACACAAGATGTACAGTAGCCCACTGGTTTTCTGATTAAACATCTTTTTATTTAAGCTATTGCATCAGTCTGCTCACTTACTGTCCACGTACACCGGTGATCTCGTGATTTGATTATTGAAGTATTGTGCAATGATGCGACTTACGAACTGAGAGAATGCCGAGCGGTTCTTCCGAATATGAAACAGTCAATTTTGAGTGGTCATGAGCATAACTCATAGTCGTAGGGTAGGCTAGATGATAATGTTATTGGCTTTACGTCCTACTAACGATGTTTATGGTTTTTGGAGGTGCTGAGGTGCTGGAATTTAGTCCCACAGGAGCTCCTTTACGTGCCAGTAAATTTACCGACACGAGGCCGAGCACCTTCAAATACCATCGCACTGAGCCAGGATCGAACCTGCCAAGTTGAGTTCAGAAGGCCAGCTCCTCATTCATCTGAGCCACTCACCCAGGCGTGGAGGCTAGAGAGCTGAGTTTAATTAATTGTCGAACGTCAACTAGTTATAAAAATACAGATTGATTAAACTAATACTGTAAATAGAATAACCTAATAGCCTACCTGCTTACAAGCTAGGTACTTCGGAATTATGTTTTGACTACCTTTTTAACACTGCAAATATATCCATGTATTACTTAAAACTCCCTGTAAGAAGAGGAGAGTGAATGCAAGTGGGTATTTTTTCAAATGAGCTGAGCTTGAGTGTCCATTATAGTGTATCATTCTTTCAGTGTACCATGGCTCTGTATGTATTGTTTCAGAGGAAGTTCGGCTCCCCGCCAATGTCCAGTGTACCAATAACGAACCGTGTGTGTTGTCTCACTGATCCATGACTGCGTATGATTCTTTCGGTGTGCCATGGCTCACTGTATGTCCCGCTGCAGTGGAAGCTAGGCTCCCTACCAGTAACCGGTGCACCGATAAGGAGCCGTGTGTGTCTTGTGTCTCACTGAGCTGTGATTGCGCACGATTCTTTCAGTGTGCCATGATTCACCGTCTCGCTGCAACGGAAGCTTTGCTCCCCACCAACATCCAGTGTCCCGCTAGTGAGCCGTGAGTGCGCCACTCAGCACTTTCTGCCATGAGTCAGCTGAATCGTGTGCCGTGAGCTCGCTGTTCCTGTGAATCGATTCACTCAGACACTTGATTGAATCAATACACTGCTTCGAATCATGCACTCAGTAGCCAACACTAGTGCACTGGAGTACCTGGCAAACCTAATGTTCTTTCAATATCACTTTTCCCAGCATAACAGTGTCTTTATCAGCAGGTTCCTCTGTCCTGTGAAATTTTAGATGTGTGCTGGAGTTGTGTTTTCCACTTTGTACTTTGTGTGTCACCTCAGTCACCATAGCTTGAAGATTACAAGCCACTTGGCTAAACTTACAATACATTCATTAAACCATAAGCAATATCTATTCGTGTATGAAGAGGCCAGTGCTTAACAGTCACTGCCAAAAGGCTTCTGTCAGGCATACCACATAACAGCATTACATCTCACAATTCATGACAACAGGTACTGCAGGTGTATGCCCAACTCTATAAGACATGTTCTACAGGTTACTGGTGAATGCAGTATGCTGCACTTCACACCTGTTACTTGGTTGGTATGCTTGTCAACCTTGAAAGTTTTGTGACTGCAGTATTATTTTAATGAAAATGAAAACCTACAACCTGTTATCCAATCATTGACCGGGTCAGGGATGTAATGAATAAAGCAGATATAGGCTATTAGTACAATGGGGTCGCCACTCCCAAAGTGATTTATTAATGACTGATAGATGCTATGAAATGAGAATGGAGAGTGTTGCTGGAATGAAAGATGAGAGGGAAAACCGGAGTACCCGGAGAAAAACCTGTCCTGCCTCTGCTTTGTCCAGCACAAATCTCACATGGAGTGACCAGGATTTGAACCACGGTATCCAGTGGTGAGAGGCCGACGCGCTGCCGTCTGAGCCATGAAGGCTCCCTTATTATTTTAATACCAATATAATATCTATTTCTGCATTTGAACAAATGTCTTAATGTGTTTCTTATAGTATAAAATAATCTTACCTTCACTAGTGTAAACTCTTGCAGGGGCACCAACCATGCCTGAGCCAAAACCCACAAATAATCGGCCGATATAAAGCATTTCAATGTTCACTGCTGAACAGATGAGAAGCCAACCAATGATCAGAGGCAGTTCAGTAACAATTAATGTTTTCTTCCTGCCTATCCTGTCCATTAGCCATCCGCTCAAAAGACATCCTATTGGTGTTGATATAGAAGACATACTTGCTGAAAATAAATAGGGAAATAAAAACTGGTTAATATCCTTAGGTTTATTTTCAAAACTAAAAGTAATTTCCTAAAAGAGACCGCTTAATACTTATGATTAATGCGAGCAACAAATCTTAAACAAAGCCAGGTACAAGTTTCTTAAATGCACTCAGGATATTGCAACCAACTTGACTGACTGTCACTCACTTGAAAGAATGAAGTTGCTGCAACTAGTTCTTTCTAACTACTGACTGCTGTTTAAGTCAAGGAAGATATTCAACATTGAAATATGAGTACAACAACTTTATGAATAGAGAATATTATGACGAATCCAGTCGAAAAGCTCTTCAGAGAAAATGTGCTATAACTTTCCTTTCAGGCATTCTCAATCACACAGACACCACAGGAGTTAACACTAGCATCCAACAATCTTACCAGATGATCAATAATTGTACAATAGAAATGCTGAGGCTGGCTGTAGGGCAGGCTGTGACAGTTGCTCCCTTTTCATTTTTACCATGAAGCTGCCGTCTATATAGAATATTTGTTTATTTAAATTCCTGATTGGTAAGATTAAAAACAAACTATGAGATAAATTGTGAGGAGGGTCCTGAGATTTTGAATGCTTAGGGGTTTCTATAGGGTATAATCTGACACCAGAGCTAGGACTTCTATGCAGTTAATACAGTTGAACTTGCTTAATTCAATGTTGAAGGGACTGACAAACAAAATCAAATTACTGGTACTTAAGATGCCAAATTACAAAAGTTTAAATTATTTTAAATTCAAGATTTTATTCTTATTTTTTCAGTGAAGTAGACAACGTATTCTGGGGTATTTTGGGCTGTTTCATACCTTTTCTAAAGCCTCTTTCCACCTCGCAGTCGGCTGCTGGTTTCTCAGCAAAAGTTAATGTTTTGTAATGCACTCGAGTCAGTTTCGTCACACGCATTGTCGACACACTTTAATATTTCAAGTTCCTGATGGGAATTGAAATCTATGTCAACTTTAGTAATAAACAAACATTGATTTCCACAATGCATTGTACACCCTGTAATTTCTTACAGCACTGTGTAAAAATACACACTTTTACCAGAAAAACTGCTACAGTAACTTCATATGTGACCACACATGGACTGAAAGAACTGAAGAGCAGTACAGAAAGAAATCATGTGCCTGGGGTGGGAAGGGAGAGGTGGGACTATTTCCTGGAATTTAACAAACAAGCTTGAATAACCATATTTCTTTCAAAACATTTCTAATTCCAACACTCTTTCTAACAAAATGCCAGTATTGCAGGCTGAATTTTGTCATAGCACCACTCAATCTTGTTGAGTATTAGGTACTCTGAATTACACAAAAACTAATCAAATTACATAAATGTTTTTTAACATTATATCATATAGGTATACTAAGGGGCCACATGTAAAGTTTGAATTATTCACAATTTCAAATTAAAATTGTTGGAATTAAACAAGTTCGACTGTACTTCAAATAAAAACTTATAAGGGAGAAGCAGGCTCGTTCTGTAATGATAATTGTATAAGCATTAGGGGCACAGCCCATTAGAATCCTTATTATTCATGCAACTCTCCAGACATAACCACTGTCTGGGCTAATCCCTAAATAATTTGGGATTCTAACCTACCTGGGCTCAAATGATAAAATACAGACATTGACACCAACTTTCCTACTCTGAAAATGGAGTCACTTTTCCACAGTGTAGCAGAGAGGAAGAAGATAGTAATACTGGGCACCTTCATCACATAAATACTGAATAGCAACATACTAAAATCATAATCAGTAGACTAACAACTTGTCTTCCTGGATGGCTAACATACAAATACTGCCCTCTCATGCCATACATGCTATTATTTATTATAGACTCTACCCATGCATAAAAGTGCAGTACTTACAGTCATACCTGTTATCAACTCACAGTACTAATCCAATGAACTTTCAAACCACCCTCATTTGCCCATTATTAACCAAGAAGAAATGCGGCAGCACACAAAGCCTGCATTCTTACATACACTTAATTTTGGAAAATAAGAGGGAATATTTTGAATGCTTACCAAACCATGATGCTTCGGATAAACCAAGGACCAATGAACTACTGTCAGGGTTCTTCAACTGTGGGAGAGCGACTGCAGAAAATCCGAAGACTAGTCCAGTATTGATTGTACCCAAGTTAGCAATAAGGGAGGTCATCACCTGGAAAAATAATCATTTATCATAATTGCAGGGAAAATTTAGCACATGAATACAATTTCTGCTTTCTGCTCAGTATTTTTAATAAAATTACTTTTTTTTTTTATGAAATGACTATTCATGGAATAACAAAAAATAAAAGGAACAAAGAAATAAATTGTATTAAGTGATTTTAATAAGAATGATCAAAAGTAATTTACCTGAAGAAAAACTGATGCCTTTTAAAAAGTAAATGCAGTTAAATATATCCTTTGGTATGTAACAAATGTAATAGGTGATGGCATGAAAATCATATTACATATCAATAATGGTGATGGTGACTCTTGTCTTAAGGATTACAAGCCTCTACATTACATAAGACTATTTTGCTGTATTGAAGAGTTTTATACAAATTCCATCTTTAACTAAGCCAAGAGATGTAACATTTAAAATTGCAGACAATTACATAACGATATAATGGAGTAATATCTCTGTTTCATTACTCTAATTTATTTCAGGAAGACCTAATAAATGCACACACACATATTCAAACACAAACAATTCTAACCAATTATTAATGGCCACACTTACTAATTACCAGTCCATTTACAAATCTCTCTACCTTATGGCGCAGTAAGGGTCCAGTCCGTTCCTTTACCTGGGACACTAAGCCTTATTTGCACTTTCCCCCAATTCCAGTCACCTCCTACAGCCACTGTGCGTAGACAGCTGGATTTGAACACTGTGCCCCTGGCTATACAACACACGATGACTGTTCATTGGTTTGACTCCAAGAATTTCAGAATATTTTTGTGTGCCTACCACCAAACGCAAAAATTGCCCAAGCAGTTCGTCAGTCCATCAAGCTGGAGTATCATCAAACTAAAGTGTGGAACTTGAAGCAACAGATGTGTCGATGAGGTCCATAACGGTCTGTAAAGTTCAAAGTGAATTTCAAAGTCTGTGGCCTAGTTGTTGGACTGTAGAACAAAAGAACGATTTTGTAAAGAAAAACGATTGGTTGTATTTTCATGACAGAAAGTTAGGTTGCTCAGTGCGCAAAAATGTTGGAAGTTTAGGTGTACAGAAGAATGTGGGTATGCGACTATTAAAAGAGTGGATAAACTGTGAAATTATGTCTTATGGAGAAAATCGTAAACAGAAGCTAACATCTCTCAGGAAAAAGATTTTAGACCACAAAGAAAGTGCTGGACATAAAAGTGCTAATAAAATAACTGAAGAAGGGAAAAAAGAAAAACTTGAGACAGTATGTCTAAAGTCATTAGAGAGAGAAAAGGAAATTACTTGTAAAGTATTTCGTACTGCTTATAAGGTGGAAAAAAAGAACCAGTCTTTCTACAATTTTGAAACTGAAATTGATTTACAAGAATTGAATGGGATTGATATGGAAATAATTTTGCATTCAAGTAATGCCTCTATAAATATAGTAAACCACAAAGGCAGTGAAATGAGAACAAGATTGATTAAAAATGTACTTGATTCAAAGAGGAAGTTCTCTCTTATTATTGATGAATCAACTACTCTAAGTCAAAAGTTTGTTCTGATAGTATATGTTCACACCTACATTGAAGAAATAAAAATTGCAGAACCGGTCAACCTTTTCATTGATTTAATTGAGTTACATGACGTAACAGCAAATGGAATTTACAAAAGCTTGATGTCTTCTATAGGACCACTAGGGTTCACAGAAGATTTTCTAAAGGAAAATTTAGTTTCACTGACATGTGATGGTGCCAGAGTAATGTTCGGAGTATGTAGAGGAGTTTCAAAACTTTTCAAAGACAGATTTCCTGCCATTGTTTTGTGGCATTGTGCTAGCCATAGACTGGAATTATCAGTACATGATGTTGTGAAAGAGGTTTCTGGCATCAATAGATTTAAGAATTTTATGGACAAATTATTTGTTATGTATCATGCCTCTCCAAAGGCAGCTCCAGTCATGTGCAGCTACACTGGAGATGCATATTTTAAAAATTGGAAGAATTCTGTCCACAAGCATCCAGCTATAGAACTTTTGGCTGTTTGGCAGGATTTTGAAGCACTGGTACTTCATTTTGAAAGAGGTAAATCAGAAGATGGTTGTGACAAAAAGGAAAAATGCACTTATGAAGGTCTTCACAGGTAAATAACATCTGTGGAATTAATTTTGGATCTGGGATTAATTTGCGATGCTTTGCAAGAAATGTCTGAACTAAGCTTAGATCTGCAGGAGAGAAATGCTGATTTTTTGCAAAGCCCACAGCAAGATTCTTGTTGATATTTGTGAGAAGAGGAGGTCTGTCCCAGGGCCTTACTATCAGAAAGCTCTTGAGGCAGCTGCAAATCTACAGTTTAAGGGTGTTCCATTGCATAAGAAAAACAGAATTTATGATCCACCAATCTCCTTGAATGCTTTCTATGAACAACTTAAAACTTCTCTACAGAAAAGGTTACTTTCCAAAGAAGACACTGAACTGTCAAGATGTGCAAGAGTTCTGGATTCTAAGAACTGGCCAGCAAACTGAAAAGAAAATATTCTGTATGGAGAAGCGGAAATAGGCACATTGGCAAGAAGATTCCAACTGAATGAAAGAGAAGCTATTCGAGCCTTCAGAGATCATCTGAAATTCACAGAAGAAATGCCCAGGGAACTTTCTTGGGTTCGGAGGACTCTCAACACAATAGCTATATCTTCAAGTGAGTTTGAAAGGGGATTTTCTCAGATGAACTGGATTGTGACTCCAGATAGATCATCTTTGTCAGTGAAAACCATTACCTCATTACTATTTACAAGAATTGTTGGACCTCCTTTGACGGTATTTGATCCATCAAAGTATGTCAAAACTTGGTTGTTACAAGGTTGTCATTCAGCCATGGATACAAAAAGCAAAAAAGCAAGACCAGAAAACGAACTGAGGAGGATGATGACATGTCAAAAATTTAGAAATTGTTTTGAATTCAGTGTAAGTAGGTTTCGATGAAAATGACATGCTTTCTTAAATGTTTGGTAAATCCAATGACTTCTTCCTTAATTTCCCTTCTGTGAGTTCTGGCACCTCTTTTTCCAGAAAAAAAAAAGCCCTGTTATTCATTATTATTACCATTAGCTTCACATTCAATTCCTGGTGATTTCCAGGAAGGAACTTCAGTCAGCTCACCTTTGCTCAACATTAACATGCATACTGGTATATCATACATACAAACAGGCTTACTTTTGCTTTCTAAATTATTTTTTGTCAGATTTCCAGGTGAGTTTTTATGTTGCTTACAAGTCACCCGAAGTTCTAATTTACCTTGAGAAACATGGTCAATTTTGACCGTTCTCTCATTCAGTCAATTTCAAGCTATAATATTATTCATATTTCAGTTACATCCAATGTACCTTAACTGCTGAAATCTATGAGTTCTAGATCATCATTGTAAATAGCCACTCTGCTGGCAAGCGTATGCCGTACTGTAGCTTCAAGAAGAGTTTTCTGGAACTATTTCTCTTTGGATATATATTTGTTAAAACACCTCTAATTGCAATCTTTAAATGAATCAAGTTAAAAGTAAAAATATGTGTAACATATTCTTGTACAAGGTCCACCAGGTAGCAGCTAAAAATAGTAATTGCTACATAGGTGGGTACTGTGTGCCCCAGCTCTCAATTTTCACACAAACCTTCTTGAGGTTCAAGTTCTATTATTGTAGATCCTCTTAGATATGCCATGCAATTTACAGCCTGAAATAAACATAGAGAGTACTTGCCTGTTTAAGGGAACTCCCCCGATTCCGCTTTGATTCAGCTTTGCTACTCTCAATGTCAACGATGGTAGTTTTCTTGTTAGCTGAAGGCTCCACCAGAGCCTTACTCTCCACATCCAGAGCAACATTACTGTTGAAATAAAAAAGAAAAGAGATTATGAGACAAGTTTTCAATTTCTGTAACTTGCACACCAAGATAGATATCTACCATGCATAACTACACCAAAAAGTATGATAAGATTTAGAACCAAGTGTTTCAACATGTTTTATGTCTTTCAAAATAAAAGACAACAACCATATTACAATAATAAGAATATTAAAAATGAAGTATGTATTTAACTTTCAACTACAAGACACACATATTGCATGTCTTCATAGATTACTTCTGCTTTACCCATTGGAAAATGTAACTATGAAGCAAAATTTTCTGTTGGTATCTCAGACTGAACCTCATTGTTTGTAGACTAATTCACACTGGCTGTGAGAATAAATTTGTATACATCGCATAGCAAATAACTTGAACTAGCAGTGCACATATTCCTAATTATATCATGGTTTGTTCTGTGTGGCTGACAGAGAGAAAAATCCATTGGCAGTCTTTGTGACCTTACCTCATAATATACGCTCCAAAAATGATAGTTAACTGCTATAGAATTCATGGGATGCTGGGTTGCCAGAATATTGCCCTGTAAATTTACTCAAACCGGCCCGTTGTACTGTATTTAAGGACTTCTAAGTAGCAATTAACTTGGCTGAGATTTGCCCCTAAACCCTGCTTATGGAAAACATGTGCCTAACTAGCTGTCCAATGTATCTCTGCTCCTTGTTGTTGATAACCATTGCATTCATATACAGAGGATAAAACGATAAAGTGAACCGAAATATCTACTGAGCGTGAGAGAAGAACTGAAGAGTGAAAGAAAAACAGAGCATGTGATCGTGTGATATTATTCACAGATGTCTGGATCAAGACAAAGATCAAATGCTGACAACCATATATACCATCAGGCTAAAGGAAGTTAGAACATTCGGAAACAAAGACATCTGGGTTATATGTTTTCATAAGAAGTGCCGAATTCATGTACGTCAATACTGAGTATGTGTAAGCTGTCCAATCAATAACTTCCGAGGCACTAACAGAATTCCAGAATCTACGAATTCTTCCATGCAGGAGTTTCTGATCCGAGTGATGTTCTGCAGAGCGGGTTCACTGCACAGCAGCAAGAATACGAAAGGACGAGGCAGGGAGAAGATAACAGTATCTTTCTTTCTTTCTTTCTTTCTTTCTTTTTCTCTAGGCACCCACCTGTAAAATCACGTATGTTTTGGATGAGAGTTATTACAGAACTCGAATATACTTCTGGAGGCAGTGACAATTACAACATGCAGCAACTCGCAGTAGAAAATATAGCCAATCTCGCAATTGCTGTCCCGAATAATGGGACAAAATAAAAATAGGTTTGTAGCTGTACGTTATTGTTGATTTTGTGATCATCGACTCCGAACCACAGGGACGCGACGTTTAATTACAAAAATCCCACTTACATCGGCTGGGATTCGAGCCACGGTCACTCTGGTTAGAAGCCAGCTGCTAGCGAGATCGTTGCTGGCTTCTCACTAAGGCGACCATGGTTCGAATCCCGGCCAGTGCAAGTGGGATTTTTGAAATGAAACGTCACATCCCTGCGGTTCGTATTCTACATAAAAATGGAAGTCCCATGGCTAAGATCACGAAATCAACAACCATGTAAAATTACAAGCTTGTCAAAATCTGAAATTGAGCCTGCGTGCTTTTCCGCTAAGGAAAGTTGTTAAATGAGAAGAGGAAGGCACTACGTCACTGTGCATTATAACCAATTATCGTCAATCAAACCGTTACTTCACCATGGAAAGTAGAATAGCAACATATGCAGAGTTATCTTCTAAAATAGACAATATCAGTACCACATATGAAGTTGTCGAAGGCTACGTAAATCTCGCAAGTTCAATTTAAAAAGTCACGAAATTTTCCGATGTACGATTTTTTTTTTTTTTTTTTTTTTCCACATGAGCAGCGAGGAGAAGTTTCTCCATGCTAATGTTCATTTTCATAGTCTTATCAATCTAAACTGGTGGCATTTCTGCTTGCTTCACTTAATCACATTCACTTTGCGCACTGATCATGATTACAACATGATTTAAAGGGAATATCGTCGTTGCGCCTAAAAAACCACTATGTGATGATATTTCAGGTTAGAACACTAACCAGAAAGGTTCTGTCATCTATGGTTCAGTATTGCATGAACTACAGTATATCAACGATTTTTCGTTCTAAGTGATAGGCCTACATGTGCTCCGGGTCAGTATTTCTCCCCTCAACATTGTCACATTACTGGTACCGGTATTTCGAGGAGCAACGACATTTTACTTATCAAGTATTACTTATTAGACTGTATATATAGATGTGTGTGTGTGTGTGTGTGTGTCTCTCTCTCTCTCTCTCTCTCTTCTTCTTCTTCTTCTTCTTCTTCAAAAGACGAAATCTCAAGCTGTTTACTGGAGTGTTATATTCTAGAATGAGAGTGCGGGGCTTCAATTTTTGGGTTATGGGTGCATGTTTCATCCCTTGCCTCAACAATCACACACTATCCGTCTACAGCCCGGCGTCGATAATGTTGCGTGAAAACGTAAAACTCGCAAGTTCAATTTTAAACAATCACGAAATTTGCTGATGGGCGGCATTAAAAGTTTTTTTCTAGATGAGGAGCGAGGAGAAGTCTGTCCCTGCTAATGTTCATTTATATTTTGGCAGAGGTTGGTGACCAGCCAATTGCCAATGCAAGATCTAACTCTGGCCGACCTCCATAAGGTACACACAACTGTCAGCTGTGAACACTCAATTCTTAGAATAGGCATGGGTGGTATGAGAGATGATAGAAATTTTCTAGCACGTAGTCCGCGTGAACATCCATTATAGTCAAGCATGATGGCAAGATCAGTTTCAGGAATGGAAAATTTAGAGCACGCTTATGATTCATTTAAAATATTTTGAAGGTTTTGTTTTCTCAATATATGCATATGATATTTAATGCAGAAGACCGAGAAGAGTGTAATATAAATATAAAAGTGCTGCTGCAAGGTACGGTTTATTGAACAAAACTGCGGCAAGCCTTGGAAGAAGTTCCACTGCACGGCTGCTGCAAGGAACGGTTTGCTAAACAAAACTGCCACCAAGCGTGCGAAGTAGGCTAGACTTATTGCACCGAGCGAGTTGGCCGTATGGTTAGAGTCGCGCAGCTGTGAGGTTGCATTCAGGAGATGATGAGTTCGAATCCCACCGTCGGCAGCCCTGAAGATGGTTTTCCGTGGTTTCCCATTTCCACACCAGGCAAATGCTGTAGGCTACCTTGCTTAAGACCACAGTCACTACCTTCCCAATCCTGGCCCTTTCTTAGCTCTTCCGTTGCCAACAACCTTCGACGTGTTAGTACGACGTTAAATCAGTAGCAAGATAATGATAATAATAAAGTTTTTGGCTTTACGTCCCACTAACTACTTTTACGGTTTTCGGTGACGCCGAGGTGCCCGAATTTAGTCCCGAATGAGTTCTTTAACGTGTCACGAGGCTGACTTATTTGAGCACCTTCAAATAGCACCGGACTGAGCCAGGATCGAACCTGCCACGGTGGGGTCAGAAGGCGAGCGCCTCAACCACTTGAGCCACTCAACCCGGCAAGAAATAAAAGAAGCCCTATTGCAGGGCTGCTGCAATGTAAGATCTATTGGGAAGAAGAACCGCCACCAAGTCTCTGGAAACTGGTTCTATTGCAGAGCTGCTGGTCGATCATTAGCCTACTGTTCATACGTTGACATCTTCGGACTTTCTGTGATAGCGAATGGATATTAGATGGACCTAGGGTAGGAGACATGAAATACGCTACTACAGTATTTCGACATATTCACGGAGTGAATACTGGAAAGACGTCACGCTCAGTGTAGTTGGCTTTGTTTCCCAACCCTATTGATAGCATGTTAGTGCTCTTGGTTTCTCGAGCAGTTTCGTGATTATGTTACTACATACGTTGCAACTAAGCCTGATAACTCCAAGTATTTTATAATGCAACACAAATTAGAATGAAATATACATACCGGTAATTTAAAAAATCAAGGAAAACAATTCTAAAGAGTAAAAATTGGGGATGGCTGATAAGAACAAGCCAATCTCTTCGTACAGGACGAATACAGGAAACTGACGCAATATCATAAATAAATAGTGTAACCTCTGATATTTAAAAGAACTCTTGTACCAAACAAGAAATCCACCGTCTCTTATCCATTTCCACTTCCACGGAAGATATGCTGGAGACAAAGTGCAGCATCAAAAGTGTGGAATGAGCCGTTGACATTTTCTCCAATACACAGAATTAAGGGGACATTCCCTCTCATTCCAAGAGAATGAAGAAAATGTATCTGTAACCTCTGACACTTTGCTCTAGGGAGAAAAACCTAAACAAGAATGGGATTTCTTTACCTCTGTCTAAAAATGGAATACGCATACATTTAATTCTACAAATGTATGTGTAGTACGGTGTGCTAGTGGCTCAGACGGCTGAGGAACCGTCACCTCGGCGTCTCCCAAAACAGTAAAGTAGTTAGTGGGACGTAAAGCCTATAACATCAATTAATTAATTCATTACATCTTTCTGTACCTCCTACTTTCGTGCCGTGGCCCTTCTCTTCGGTAATTTTCACCAATAAGCCCTTCAAAATATACTGGAATCGCAAAGGGGCCACATGGCCCCCGAATGACAGTCGCATCATTAAATTGGCGCTGCTTTTTACCTGAATATGGTCGTCTATATGAAAGAAATGTCCAAGAACAGCTTTTCTAAAGAGTATTTCTTCTTTTCACACTTAACACTGATTGTATATCTTAGCTTTTTCTTTAAGGCCTCGTTTGTTGACGGGGACCTTCGAAATGTTTATTTATGGCGCTGATTAGGGAAGAACAGCTGACTTAACCTCATTAAAACAACAGTCTTTTCTTCACTCAAGTATGTTTACGTGTTAGAATGACCTTGTAACCCAAATGGCAACCAAGAGAGCACGCACAACTTTCTTCGTTCAAAAGAATATGACTATTTTATACTCCCTATGGATGACCGACAAGAACATGTCACACTGGTTACGGTAGCCTCAATCCATAGACTCAGTGGACAGATGAGTTCGAACCCAACCAACGAAACTACCGTTAGTCCTTTCCCCTTTTTAACTCGAGGAGTACGCAAGAATAGGGTATTTCTCGAAGTCCATGACAACTTCCTTCCTAATTATAAACAGCACAGACAATAAAATAATAGTTCAACACAGAAATTTTATCCACACGCCAAGTATATCGCGAGGATGCCCTAAGTTCTTAGAAGAAACAAGAAGTAGAAGAAGATCGTGAGAATTGATTGTTGAACTGCTCCTCGAGTCTCGTCAGCTGAGTGCTTAGTATGATCTATTTCAACAGTGAAGTATAATAATCAATGGCACATGGTGAGCGCTTAGAAGCCAGATGGAAATGTATAACATTAGGAAGAAAAGTTAAAATCTTACGGCCCGTGCACCGTTGGAGGTCACAGGGGTGGGGGTTTGGTTAGCACAGTGGCTTTCTACCCAGATGGCTGAGGATCCTGCTTTCTAGTAATTAACTAATTTTAATAAAATCAACGATGAATGCAACGTACTAGAACAGACCCATATAATAAGGTATATCTCGCATACGTAGTAAGTACACAGGGCTGTTGGCTGCGAAGTCCCATCCCGGTTCAATCTACCTCGTGTCGGCAGATTTACCGGCACATCAAAGAGCTATTGCGGGACAAAATTCCGGCACTTCGGCGTCTCCGAAGACCGTCGTACTAATAGTTAGTGGGACATAGAAACATTATTATTATTATTATTATTATTATTATTATTATTATTATTATTATTATTATTATTATTATTATTATTATTATTATTACAATACAGTGGACAGAACAATCAAATCGAGCAGTTAACAAAGCTATCACGATTACTCACCAAATCCGACGTGATATTTTGATTATTACTAAGAATATATTTGTAGGCCTATATTCTTTGATAGGTACTTTTGAGTACTGTTCAGATGTAACAGTGTATCAGGCACGCTTCATACACAAATTATTTGCATGCAAAATGCGTGTATCAGCGTTTCCCTTGATCACCGTACAGATAGGCACATTACACCTTTCTTTATTCAGGTACTGGCTTAAAATTAAAGCACTGACGAACGCTTGCAGCAGAACTGTAAGTGTTCTAAAACTAACGTCACTACTATAAGTTACCTGTATGATTATTTCATATGAATGGATAGTGTACATGCCCGATGTAATCGGTAAAAAAAAAAAAACAGAAAAATAGGAAATGAAATGGCGGATGGCTTTTAGTGCCGAGAGTGTTCGAGAACAAGTTCGGCTCGCCAGGTGCAGGTCCTTTGATTTGATACCCGTACGCGACCTGCGCGTCCTGATGAGGATGAAATAATGATGAAGACGACACACAAACCCAGCCCCCGTGCCAGCAAAATTAACCAATTATGGTTAAAATTCCCGACCCTGCCGGGGATCGAAACTGGGACCCCTGTGCCCAAAGGCCAGCACGCCAACCATTTAGCCATGGAGCCGGACGATGTAATCGGTTCATAGTGTTCACAAAGCAAACACTGTACCTCATCATCGGACAGTCAAATATGATGTCTTGAATATGTCTGTCTGTTAGGTCATCAGCCCAGAGGCTGGTTGGTTCCTCAAATAGCACCACCAAAGGTTATGCGGTTATAAGGAAACCACAAAAACCAATGGCAGCACCAAAATGAGGCGTACTAGGCAAGACGAGGAGTGAGGTAGTTTGTCATTGCTTTCCTCACTGGGTCAGAAAGTGCTATTGCAGCACGACTGACCCTATGAGCAACACCTTTCATAACACTCAGATGCACTAGTTGTGCTCTGAATGTCATTACTCAGCACCACCCATACCCCAGCAGCTTCCATATTGTCACAGCTATGGATGAGACTGGGACTTCGGTGGAAGCTACACTTTACTCTGGCCTGTGCCAAGAGATGGATACAAAAGTACTGTATCCATCAAGAAATGGCAGCAGGCAAGCCTTGAATATATATTTGTATAATCTATAATATTATGAGCATTCGAATCCCACTGTCGGCAGCCCTGAAAATGGTTTTCCGTGGTTTACCCTTTCCACACCAGGCAAACACTGGAGCTGTACATTAATTAAGGCCACGGACGTTTCCTTCCCAATCCTAGCCTTTTCCAGTCCTTTCGTCGCCATAATACCTATCTCTGTCGGTGCGACCTTAAAAAATAATTGAAAAAATTTAACAGTCTCCTCATCAGTTCTAAATCGGAAGGATCCTCATCAGTGTATTAAAAGAGATCATTGCCATCACATCACGAAATATATTTAGAATTGCCTTTCATCCTACTATAGTAGTATGTCGTTAGTTTAATTAATTATAATTTAATGTTCTACGATAAAGTAGACTGTATACGACAAACGAGACTTAATAAATAAATAAATAAATAAATAAATAAATAAATAAAAAATAAATAATCTATCTATCTATTACAAACACACACATTAACCACACCG
Organism: Anabrus simplex; assembly: GCF_040414725.1. NCBI lineage: Eukaryota > Metazoa > Arthropoda > Insecta > Orthoptera > Tettigoniidae > Anabrus > Anabrus simplex. The sequence continues at coordinate 808,114,248 of NC_090266.1, forward strand.
GGCTGATGATTACAATTTTCCACGGTCAGATTTGAGCAGAACGTAAAAGGGCAGCCTTTCTTGAACTGTAATGATCTGGGGTTCCATCCTCATTCGTGATTAAATAAGACAGCCTTGTGCTGGTAAATTTACCGTCTCAGAGAACTCTTTCAGGAAAATTCGTTTATAATCAGGCAGCTCTGAAAGTACTATATTAGCACTTAATGGGATTGTGAACCTTTGTCATTTATATTAGAATTAAGCTCCTTGCCTCCCAAGTAAAGCCACAGCAATTTCATGGAAATGTACAGCTCGGTTGAATACTTGAGTCACAGCTAGCGCTTGTCCTTCAGGTTTAAGAATATATAAATACACCAGTGCGTGCGAGATGATAATACGAAGGAAACATCCTGCCCGACATATCTGTGTTCAGATGATGTGTTGAAAGAAGAACTCAGAATATCCAGTGGACTGTTGTTCGAAGAAGACCACTAAAAGACTTATATGGTACTTAGAACACACGGCTTAAGCCTGTTACAACATTACGTGAAATTATTGTACCCAGTGCATAAAGGCATATCACTCGTTAGGAGCTTACGACGACACAGCGAGCACAATCCCGGAATTGGATGTGATGCGCTGTAAGATCTGATGGTCACTAAATGGATGTCCTTCAATAGATTTCTGGGGCAGAACGTTGCGCATGATGACGGATTTTAATTTATCCGACCGACTGAAAAGCACAACACTTGGGCTTTAAGTTCGAGTTCTCAAATTAAATAAAACTAATAAAGTACCACTACACATGCTCATGGTAACAAAAATATGAGTGGGATAAAATACAACGATGATGCTGGCGTCCAATAAAAAAATATACCTTTCTATAAGCAGTCTCCCAAACTGGCCTCCTCCCATCGCTTCTATACACTCGACACACTCATGTGTTTCACTCAGTGAACATCAGTTGCTATAGCAACAGGGGACGAGTTTACGGAACAAATCTTTCTTGCTCCTCACCAGGGCTTTCTTATAATGCTTTGTTTATAGAAATAGCAGACAAAAGGTAAAGAGAGAAGAAGAAAGTAGTTGCTTAGCTGCTATAGACATGACAGTGCTAACTAGGAGTTGCCATGATAACCAGTCTCTCTTGCTCCTCACCACCCTTCATAGATATGGCAGTGCTAACTAGGAGTTGTCATGACAACCAGTCTCTCTTGCTGCTCACCACCCTTTATAGACATGGCAGTGCTAACTAGGAGTTGGCATGACAAGCAGTCTCTCTTGCTGCTCACCACCCTTCATAGACATGGCTGTGCTAACTAGGAGATGCTACGGCAACCAGTCTCTCTTGCTCCTCACCACCCTTCATAGACATGGCTGTGCTAACTAGGAGATGCTACGGCAACCAGTCTCTCTTGCTCCTCACCACCCTTCATAGACGTGGCTGTGCTAACTAGGAGTTGCAATAGCTGCCAGTCGCTCTTACTCCTCACCACCCCTCATAGACATGGCTCTGCTAACTAGGGAGTTGCCATGACAACCAGTCTCTCTTACTACTCCCCACCATCCCTCACAGACAAGGCGGTACTACCTGCTACTAAGCGACTACGAACATTTACTTTAGACCTCTATTATAACAGAGGCGAATTACTTCTACCTATGTCCTATGTCACGGCCGGATCCGACTGCAGGTGTGGTACATGAATAAAACAGTTTATGTTTGGTGATAGAGCTTGTCTCCTCTAAAACTGCACCGCTGATTTAAAAATATGTCTTTACGGTTTTGAGCGAGTGCTTGCTGCCTCTTAAAATCCGCTGTTGATCATAATTAAATATGCCATTATATTAAGGGAGCACTTGCCGCCACCCAAAATCCGCTGATGGTGAAAAGCGATTATCCATGTTATTACAAATTTGCATTCCTGAGTTTAGACGCGTGTAAAGTAAGAATGCCACGACACCCTTATAAAGAAGTTTCAGTTTACATAACTCTGTGTGTTCAAGGTATTTTATGTGTCTCTGAATTTGTTTAAAAGAGATAGTATTTTTATTACGTAATTACTTTTCCCTTGGGGCTCAATAATGTTGAAACGTGTTATCGACCAAAGGACCTCTAGAGGACCCAGTTTTGCAAGAGAATGTTGGCAGACTTTCTGACAAAAACCTTCAATGCCAATGATAGTATTCCAAGACGTGAAAGCTAAACGGATGTCAGATTTTAACTCCTGTACTGTAATCGGCAGCGCGCAAGATACCGTAATAAAATTCTTCCTACACAATATATGGTAGCATTGAACTGTCTCTGTTGTTGCTTACGTTCCCAGCAGTTCACCATCAAGATAAAATATGGTATACGTTTTCTTTAAACTTGTTCTCGAATAGACTTTCACAAGCGGGCGTTTATGACCACAAGCAGCTCATATTCATAATAGTAGGCCTAATCAGGGTCCAGCTACGAGCCATCTAGTTAACAGGAAAATTTGTTAACGGGGAGCCTTCTTATAATGCTTTCTTTATAGAAATTGCAGACAAAACGTAAAACAGTAGTTATTTGGTTATGATTAATATTATAGTGGTTGCAATTCGAGCTCTAGTACGTGTATTCATTTTTTTACAATAACGACAAAACATCCTACCCGCTGATTGGTTCGGATTTAACATTAAAACGTGGAGCTTCATCATGTAGGCTCTAATTGGAAATGGAGCAACTCCGTTATAAAGAAAGAAATTCGTTGCTGCTTCATTTTGGTTCATCTTAGTCATCAGCCTCACGATCTTAGTTTGTATGAAATAATGAAGGAAAGGAACTCACCATAGTAAGGCCCGTTGTTTTGTTTGAGCATTCTCGTATTGTTACTACTTTCGTTAGTAGGCACAAACTCGGCTGCACTGTATCGTATCTCAAATATGCTACCGTACCTACGTTTTTTTTTTTTTTTTTTTACAGCTTAGGCCTTCACGGCCGGCGTCACGATTAATAGGCTATCTTCTATGGTATTCTTCTAAATATTAATCTATGGTTTCTTTACCATCAAAAGGAAAACAAGCAGGCTGGCTAGGTTGTTGTTTTACGTGCCTGTTGTATAAGCTGAGATTCGAACGTTGGTTCGAAATTCGAGATGCTGGAATGCATTGGATTTCGCAACACTTTGCTTATTCTTCTTCTTCTAAGGTGAAGACTGGGAGACATTTAAAAAAAGATGTGAGGGTGTGTTTCCTGACTGGTTCTTACACAAGTCACGACTGCTGGTGAGAGACCCACTCGAGGAGCACGTGGACAGTATATGACGTCATCTATAGGTGTGCTCCCCGCAGACGGGCTTCTTCAAGCCCAGCACCTGCTCGGGCGAAACAATACAAACAGTGGACTACAAAGAACAGGGTTTCATGTATTGTAGTTTCCCTTCGCTAGGAATGCCCACTGCCTCATGACCCTGCCTCTAACAATAATAAGTTCTAATATGGAAATTTTCATTTTGGAGAAGACGTTCATTTCATCTAGTTGGGATCAGAAATACTTGCAATACACAGCTTAAATATATCGTGAGCGGGACCGAAGACCTAGTAGATGTTAAAACTCTCAAACCTACTGGCATCATAAATGGTGAGTGAGTCATAACCTCACCTCTCGCTAACAGCATCGTCACTCTAAGATTAATTATAACATTACTTTCTGATTCAACGTATGGTGGCATAGTCAACACTAAGTATCATGAGGAACGAACAGCTGTCACTGTGTTCTGGTGGGCGACTTCAATGCAGGAATTCGGGCAATGTTTATTTTCAAATCAGTCTTCAAATAACACTATATCTTACCTTAGGATCATAAGAAAATATACTAACAGAATGCCGCCAGTTCGAATCTGGGGTAAGCGGTTCAAGATACTACCGGTACCTACGTAAATGTCTCCTAATAAACATACTGCAGGCTACATGAGTTCGCAAGATACAAGTCATTCCAATTGACTCGATCTTGGTGCATGATTAAGTTTTAGTGAATGCGATCTTTGCCTACATTTTCAATCAATCAATCAATCAATCAATCAATCAATCAATCAATCAATCAATCAATCAATCAATCAATCAATCAATCAATCAATCAACCATCTACATTTAGGGCTGTCGCCCAGGTGGCAGATTCCCTATCAATTGTTTACATAGACTTTCCTTAAATGTTTTCAAAGAATTTGGAAATTTATCGAACATTTCTCTTGATAAATTTGATCTATAATTTCATAAATTTTAATTTAATAACTTAATGCTTTTTAAATAATAATAATAATAATAATAATAATAATAATAATAATAATAATAATAATAATAATAATAATAATTTATTGTTAGTAATGTAATACACTTTATAATTCAATTTCCTCGCAACAGCAAACTAACATTGCAACGTATTTTTTAGTCACAATTACAGTGTGTACATCACTGCAGACATCGTAAAAACAGTTAATAAGACGAATTCTTAACACAAAATTACCGACTTATTAAGATGGTGACCAAATCACGTGTCCTCAGAGATGAGTACTGTCAACTCCCTGTCAATATGCATAGCTCTTTTAGTATTTAAAATTATTGTGCTCAAAGAGACTACGATTTTTCTTCGGCGATTATTACCAAGTCTTTCATATCACCAGTAAAAAAATAATATACGTTCAATAAGAATTATATATAACGATCATGCCCTCAAAGAACTGCGTTTCCTAGTAAATTCTGGATATGAGATAGATACACCATCAGCAACTAATGACGGAGGGTACGCAGGGTACGATCGACGAAGGAAAGCTACTTAAAAATTCATGACACTATCCTCATTGCGCCAAGAATACTTAATTTACTACCATCTCTGCGAAACAATTAGCCTATTGTTGACCAACATACAATAAGACACAGCTCTGAACATACACTTCATCTAAACAAACACACAAAATGAGTTGATAAATACCTTTTCATGATGAATGATGTCATTTTTGTAAGCGTAAGAGGAACTACGAAGAAATGACTATTTGGTTTGTAATTGAAGTGACACTAGTGGAATCCATCCGCTAGTTGACCGTATATCTCGTGTAGTAATAGCTGAGATTCAGCGTCATCAAACAATAATTAGTCCAAGGATGCGAGTCAGAAGAAGGGAAGAGATGAACAGCTTGAAGAAAAGCGTTAAAAACTTTACGCATAGCTTTGTGCACCTCACAGTATTTAACTTCAACTGATGGCGCAGGGCCATGTGGTACGCTGTTTATATACAGTGTGGTAGCCAGGCGTGCGGCCACAGCGCGAGCATGACGGCTACAAAAACAAAAGAGATACGCTGCTTCCCCCACCAGCCACCAGGCCCCTGGAGAGCTAACATAGTCTTTCTGAACCTTGCTGATAAAAGATTCACGCGTTGGCTCGGAAATATCATGAATACAATCACTTCTTCTTGTCTCTAATTTTCAGAAAAGTGGATACAGGGAAGAAAATAATATTTCTTCACGTACCGTACATCTGATTTTCCTTGGCGTAAATCCACACCTGTTTCGGTTTTTTAGTACCATATTCCTTTGCTTTCTTTGCCCATGTTATTCTCTGAACTACTTGAGCCCGTTGAAAAGTAACGCGTTGGTGGTGTGTAATGGTCCCTCTTTAATAATTTTATCCTAAAGCTACCACGTAGAGAGTTTCCTAGGGCATGTTTGACAGCCAGTTGCAGATCCTAAAGCAGAAACGCACCTACAGAGCCGATCACGTCATCTTACTCTGTCCAATAGTATACGGAAGCAACATAATTCGGAGATCGAACTTCAAGTTACAGCTCTGTCTTCCCCGAATATTTTCACACAAATTGCAGTAAATGATGGGGTAATTGCGTTTTACATGCCCCAGGGCACCTAACCCATCACTGGAGTCAAACGACGACAGAAGTAATACAATCGCAGTTTCTACGTATGCAAGTAGAACTATGTAGGTATGAACCTCATAGACGCCCAAGTTCGCATATGGCCTAATGTCAACGGTAGTCCTCAAGAACATTTCACTCTTGTGAGGTATCATCTATATTAGGGAACAAGAGACGGTTTTGCCAACTTGTCGGTCTAGGGAATGGATAAGATGATAGTTGATTTTACACATCCTGACATTTACCTGGAATAAATGAAGTAGACCCCTAGAAAAGCACTGTCCCGGACTGTCACGATGACATCACTTAAAAATTAAACTTCCAAACCTTTTTTTTTTAGCCTGCACAGCACAATCTTTTCACGTTAACTTTCACATTTTTCTGAAAATGTATTAGTTGGAATATATTGCTCAGGGTATGTAAAATCGTTAATTTTATTCTAAAATTTGCGCAAGCTCATCCGCACTCCTCATTTCCCTAGTACGCCTCTTCAGTGACGCCTATTTATGACAGCTGTTGGCGGAGCTGCAGAGGATCAAACCAGCCTTCGGGCTGAATACCCAACATACATACATCCGATAAATCCTTACTACATTCACCGTCCTCATAACTACTGTAAGTATAACACTTTTGACGCTGGCTGCATGAATAAAGAAGACATACGTCGTAAATACGTCCTTGTTTTCAATAAGCAATGTAATGATTGATGGTACAAAGTACACTATATTTATAGTAATTAAGAAGGCGATGGAGAAGATAAAATATTCGAAGGGACCATAAAGAAATCGAAATGACATTCCTCTTCGCTGGCTGTAATTACTTCAAGTATCAATGACGTGCTCAGGAGTGAAAATCTAACGTTCTGATAGCAAACACGGAGTTTTCTTAACTCTTAACCGTATGGTGTTAGGCAGAAAGGACGGCAACCATTGCGGGACTCGCACTGTGTATCTTTTCAGATAATCAAGAAGGACATTTAGCCATAAAATAGGGCCATGTCCACATGTACAACACAGTTCGCACACGTGACCGCACCAGGGCTGTGATTTAAATTTCGTGTGGCTATTTCTAGCCGAGTGCAGCCCTTGTAAGGCAGACCCTCCGATGAGGGTGGGCGGCATCTGCCATGTGTCGGTAACTGCGTGTTATTGTGTTGGAGGATAGTGTTATGTGTGGTGTGTGAGTCGCAGGGATGTTGGGGACAGCACAAACACCCAGCTCCCAGGCCATTGGAACTAACCAACGAAGGTTAAAATCCCTGACCCGGCCGGTAATCGAACCCGGGACCCTCTGAACCGAAGGCTAGTACGCTGACCATTTCACCAAATGATTCGGACAGGACTGTGATCAAAGCGCTGAAAGAAGAATACTAGATAATTCTAACAGTTATTTTTGAAAATAGTTAACAATTGAAACATGAATGTGTCCATCGTAGGACTTGTTTCAACAATGAAATCTGAGAAGACACTAAAAAAAATGTAAAAAGAAAGGAAATGGGAACAATGTGTGTTGATGAATCACTGACCAAAAATTACGGCTATCAAGGGAGAAGACGTACATATAGTCGACAGAAACCCGAAAGAAAATGACAGGTTCGGCTTCTCATTGCACTACTGTACATCACCACTAATGCATAGTACTGTATCAAGCTTTCTTTCAATTCCATCTGATAATTTCAAGATTCACTTTTTGGGACAATTAACTTTCTTAATTTCTACAAATTGCTTCGAGACCAATATCTCCCGAACCCAAGCTAACAGCCACATGATTCAAACCACACAGACAACTCGCTCGGTGACATTCACCAGGTTTTGATTAAGTACGAAACCATGGAAGGCTACCTTCAGGTCTACTGACGATGGAATGAGAAGCTACCATCTCCTGAATGCAAGTTCACATCTACCCGACCGGTATCGCGTAGCCAACTCGCTCGATTTACCATAATTTTGCAAAAGGCAAATTTCTCAGAATCTTCAATCTACTTATTTCCCATAATTCTACTGCGATTCGAGCAGTCACTGCAGACATCAGATACAATATTAGAACATTGAAAAAGTTGTCGCTTCATGTAAGGGATTCGAGATATCAGCCGTTACTAACTCCCAAGGACATGCAGCCAGCTCTCTCTGCATGAATGATGCACTGATGATGGCTTCCTCCGGGGTAAAATGTTCAAGAGGTAAAATAGTCCCCCATTCGGAGAGGGGGCGATCATCAGGAAGATGGATACTGACATTCTGCGTGTCGGAGGGTTGAATGTTAAAAGTTTGAATCGTTGTAGTAGGTCAGAGAATCGGAAAAGGGAGATGGATAGACTAAAGTTAGATGTTGTTGGTGTGAGTGAAGTACGTTGGCAGGAAGAGCAGGATTTTTGGTCAGGCGTCTACAGAATTATCAACACAAAATCAAACAAGGGAAATGCAGGAGTTGGTTTAATAATGAATAAGAAAATAGGGCAGCGGGTAAGCTACTACGACCAGCACAGTGAAATAATTATTGTCTTCAAGATAGACACCAAAACAATGCCCACCACAATAGTACAGTTCTATATGCCTAATAGTTCTGTGGGCGATGAAGAAGTTGAAAGAATATAATATCAAGAGATAGAGGATTTAATGCAATATGCAAAAGGTGACGAGAATCTAATTGTCATAATCGAACATAATTTAGTCCTTGCTAATACTTCGTTCAAACACTACAAACGACGGGTGTTTACGTGGACGAGACCTGGAGGTACTGGTATGACGATAAACGGGGTTAAAAGTCAGGTTGTGAGTTTCACACATAGGAAAAGTCCTCTCGGTTTTAATTACTGCGTTGATGGGGTGAAAGTTCCCTTTGGGGATCATTGTAAGTACCTAGGTCTTAATATAAGGAAAAATTGTAAATAAAGGGTACAGATATCTGCACATGGTTATGAGGGTATTTAGGGGTTGTTGTAAGGATGTAAAGGAGAGGGCATATAAGTCTCTGGTAAGACCCCAACTAGAGTATGGTTCCAGTGTATGGGACCCTCACCAGGATTAGTTAATTCAAGAACTGGAAGAACAAAAGAAAAGCAGCTCGATTTGTTCTGGGTGATTTCCGACAAAAGAGTAGCGTTACAAAAATGTTGCAAAGTTTGGGCTAGGAAGACTTGGGAGAAAGGAGACGAGCTGCTCGATTAAGTGGTATGTTCCGAGCTGTCAGTGGAGACATGGCGTGGAATGACATTAGTAGACGAATAAGTTTGAGTGGTGTCTTTAAAAGTAGGAAAGATCACAACATGAAGATGAAGTTGGAATTCAAGAGGACAAATTGGGGCAAATATTCGTTTATAGGAACGGGAGTTAGGGATTGGAATAACTTTACCAAGGGAGATGTTCAATAAATTTCCAATTTCTTTGCAATTATTTAAGAAAAGGCTGGGAAAACAACAGATAGGGAATCTGCCACCTGGGCGACTGCCCTAAATGCAGATCAGTAGTGATTGATTGATTGATTGATTGATTGATTGATTGATTGATTGATTGATTGATTGATTGATTGATTGATTGATTGATCAAATAGACTTCATTATGACTAGGCTTCTGGAATAAGAAGGGACTGTTAGTGCTGATGAAATGGGAGTCTCAATTTTAAGGTCAGACTTCGACAGAGTTTTGTCCGGCTCCATGGCTAAATGGTTAGCGTGCTGGCCTTTGGTCCAGAGGGTCCCGGGTTCGATTCCCGGCCGGGTCGGGGATTTTAATCGGGTCTGATTAATTCTTCTGTCGCGGGGACTGGGTGTTTGTGTTTGTTCCAACACTTTTCTCTTCATATTCAGACAACACACTACACTACCAACCACCACAGAAACACGCAATAGTAAATACACCCCTCCATATAGAGTTGACGTCAGGAAGGGCATCCGGCCGTAAAATAGAGCCAATTCCACATGTGCGTGACAGCTCGCACCCGCGGCCCCACAGATGTGGGAAAAGCGGTAGAAGAAGAAGAACTTCGACAGATATTTGAGAGACTTAAATAGGAGCAAGACACCTGGAACTGATGACATACCCTCAGAATTACTGACTGCCTTAGGAGAAACCAGCATGGCGAGGTTATTCCATTTAGTGTGTAAGATGTATGATACAGCGGAAGTGCCATCCGATTTTCGGCTGAATATCGTTATACCTATTGCTAAGAAAGCCAGTTCTGAAAAGTGCGGAAACTACCGCACCATTAAGTATCTCACGCCTGCAAAATTGAAACACGTTTTATTTACAGAAGAATGGAGAAACACGTTGAAACTGAGCTAGGAGAAGATCAGTTTGGCTTCAAGAGGAATGTAGGAGGAGCACGTGAAGCAATCCTGACGTTACGTCTGATCTTTGAGGACCGAATTAAGAAGGACAAGCCCACGTATAAGGCACTCATATCTAGAAAAGGCAATCGATAACGCTGATTTGACCAAGCTATTTGAGATTCTGTTAGTGATCGGGATCGGATTCTGACAACGAAGTGTTATCTGCAATCTGTATAAAAATCAGTCTGCGGTGAAACGAATCGAGGGCTTGGAAAAAGAAGCAGCAATCCAGACAGAAGTGTGGAAAGGTTGCAGCTTATCCCTTTTTTTACTGTTTATACAGAATACGCGGTAAAGGAAATCAAGGAGGAATTTGGAAAAAGAATCACAATCCAATGAGAGGAAATATAACCTCTGAGATTTGCCGATTATATTGTTATTTTTCCTCCCCGGTGAGCCACGTGACCTTGCCCCGGTGGAGAGGCTTGCGTGTCCCAATGAAGCAGATACCCGAGCCGCTGGTGCTACCATATCGGATGGGTATCTGTTAAGTCCACATACATGGCATTCGTAGATCTAGAAAAGGCATTCGATAATGTTGATTGGACCAAGCTATTTAATATTCTGAAGGTGTTTGGGATCAGATACCGAGAACGAAGAATTGTCTACAATCTGTATAAAGATCAGTCTGCAGTGATAAGAATCGAGGGCTTTGAAAAAGAAGCAACCATCCAGAAAGGAGTGAGGCAAGGCTGCAGTTTGTCCCCCTCCTTTTCAATGTGTACATAGGACAGGCGGTAAAGGAAATCAAAGAGGAAGTTGGAAAGGGAATCACAATCCAAGGAAAGGAAATCAAAACCTTGAGATTTGCCGATGATATTGTTATTTTATCTGAGACTGCAGAAGATCTCGAGAAGCTGCTGAATGGTACGGACGAAGTCTTGGGTAAGGAGTACAAGATGAAAATAAATAAGTCCAAAACATAACTAATGGAGTGAAGTCGAACGAAGGCAGTTGATGCAGGAAATATTAGATTAGGAGATGAAGTCTTAAAGGAAGTAGATGAATATTGTTACTTGGGTTGTAAAATAACTAATGATGGCAGAAGTAAGGGAGACATAAAATGCAGACTAGCACAAGCAAGGAAGAGCTTTCTTAAGAAACGAAATTTGCTCACTTCAAACATTGAAATAGGAATTAGAAAGATGTTTTTGAAGACTTTCGTTTGGAGCGTGCGTGGCCTTGTATGGAAATGAATCATGGACGATAACTAGCTCAGAAAGAAAGAGAATAGAAGCTTTTGAAATGTGGTGTTACCGAAGAATGCTGAAGGTGAGATGGACAGATTGAATCACGTATGGAGAGGTACTGATTTTAATTGGTGAGAGGAGAACGAGTTGGCTAAATTTAACGAGAAGAGATTGAATGATAGGACACATCTTAAGGCATCCAGGACTTGTTGAGTATGTTATTGAGGGACGTGTAAGTGTAGGCCGTAAGAACGGTAGGGGTAGGCCAAGGTATGGATATGACAAGCAGATTAGAGCAGATGTAGGATGCAGTAATTACGTAGAAATGGAAAAGGTTAGCACAGGATAGGGTGGCATTGAGGGCTGCATCAAACCAGTCTATGGACTGATGACTCAAACAACAACAACAAAACAACATACTATCATCCTGGGTAATACACATCCTAAATACCGGTACTTGGAATGTTCTGCCTGTTCCTGTCTTAGGTTTCCTCTTTACTAACTTCACTTTAGACATCCAAATCCATGGCTGAATGGTGAGTGTATCGCCTTCGGCTCAGAGGGTCCCGGGTTCGATTCCCAGTCGGGTCAGAGGTTCAGTTCCATACACTGCCAGAAATATAACAATGGCATAAATGCTGGTATGTAGTTGAAAAAGTAGACCTCGGTCGGATGTCCCCTGGCTCGGGGGCTAGGTGTTTGTACTATCCCCAACAATCCTGCTACTCACACACCACACACAACCTATCGTCCACTGCAAAATCGCGCAGTTCCCATACATGGCAGATGCTGTCCACCTTCGTTGGAGGGTCTGCCAAAAAGGGCTGCACCAGGCTAGGAATAGCCACATGAAATTAAAAAAAAATATATATTACGTGAGTCTTGGAAATGCTAATTTTCATTTACTCACTACACCTATTTTCAAGTTTCAAGATATTAGATTGCAAGCTTTCTCCACATCCGACCGTACCATTAAGACCAAGTCGTCAGCAGAGCCCAAACTGCTTAGTATATTACCCTACTACCTTCCAGGAAAATTGATCCGTGTAAATAAATTATGGACTTGAATTATTTGAAAAGAAATTAGCGGTTCGCACACCGAGTGTTATACTTACTACTAGCTTTGTTCGCGGCTTCACAGGGGTGAAAATTACTCCTGTGACCATTTGTAGTACCGATGTACACTGGAAACTGCATCAAAATACTTTCATTATCGTTTTAGTAATGTCTGAACATACGCCTTCGTAGCGTAACGGTTTAACTGTCGTCATCGGAGGCCGGGTTCAATTTCAAGGACTGCCAGAAATTTAAGAATGGCAGGAGTACTGATATGTAGTTGAAAAAGTAGAGCTCGGTCGGAATATCGTGGCACCAAAATACTGAGTTGAGCTAAAGTTTTCATTCCCCTCCCTGAGGGGTAGGGATGGGCCTCCTAGAAGGTAATGCCTTCCCTCTGGCCAGAGATTCAGCTTTTTGGGGTGATGTGTAGGTGCAAGGCGAAGAGGAGTATAGTGTGAAACGGCGAAGGAGAAGGAGGGCGGGGGTTCTTGACCTCTTGGCTAAATGCTTTATTTTTCATTCGAAGATTTTACAATAATTGTACAATTGAGGATTTTGCTGCGGTTACATAGTAATATGTTACATGGTAATATTTTACATTTACATTACCTGGCTGCAATATTGGCTTTGATGGTTATAGTTCTACATTGCATTATAACATATCACCTTCATATTTACAATATTAAACTGTTGGCTACACTTTCGGATTTTGCTGGTTATTGTTCTATAATGACCGTTTTACAGTACATATAGACGTTAAAGTTGTCACATGACAGATATGGGTGTTATATATGTAACACTTAGCTTGTTTTTGTTTTAAGAATTCTATTTGTTCGGGTCGTCGACCCATGTGGATCTTTTGCCCCTACTGGCACCATATTGTATGAACTTGCGTGTAATTGGAATGGCAGTAGTATGGAATGTTTTTTTAATTAGGGTTGTTTATAGTCGCTTTGACTCCAAGGTCTTATCGCGACTCTTACATATGATTACAGAATAATAGTAATAATAATAATATTGTAATTACACTGACTGACAGAGCAAATGCAACACCAAGAAGGAGTGGTTCGAAAGGGATGAAAGTTGGGGAAAAAACAGAGACGGCACGGACGAATAATTGATGTTTATTTCAAACCGATATGCAGGTTACACAATGCGCACGGCATCGACTCAGTAGGATGTAGGACCACCGCGAGTGGCGATGCACGCAGAAACACGTCGAGGTACAGAGTCAATAAGAGTGCGGATGGTGTCCTGAGGGATGGTTCTCCATTCTCTGTCAACCATTTGCCACAGTTGGTCGTCCGTACGAGGCTGGGGCAGAGTTTGCAAACGGCGTCCAATGAGATCCCACACGTGTTCGATTGGTGAGAGATCCGGAGAGTACGCTGGCCACGGAAGCATCTGTACACCTCGTGGAGCCTGTTGGGAGATGCGAGCAGTGTGTGGGCGGGCATTATCCTGCTGAAACAGAGCATTGGGCAGCCCCTGAAGGTACGGGAGTGCCACCGGCCGCAGCACATGCTGCACGTAGCGGTGGGCATTTAACGTGCCTTGAATACGCACTAGAGGTGACGTGGAATCATACGCAATAGCGCCCCAAACCATGATGCCGCGTTGTCTAGCGGTAGGGCGCTCTACAGTTACTGCCGGATTTGACCTTTCTCCACGCCGACGCCACACTCGTCTGCGGTGACTATCACTGACAGAACAGAAGCGTGACTCATCGGAGAACACGACGTTCCGCCATTCCCTCATCCAAGTCGCTCTAGCCCGGCACCATGCCAGGCGTGCACGTCTATGCTGTGGAGTCAATGGTAGTCTTCTGAGCGAACGCCGGGAGTGCAGGCCTCCTTCAACCAATCGACGGGAAATTGTTCTGGTCGATATTGGAACAGACAGGGTGTCTTGCACATGCTGAAGAATGGCGGTTGACGTGGCGTGCGGGGCTGCCACCGCTTGGCGGCGGATGAGCCGATCCTCGCGTGCTGACGTCACTCGGGCTGCGCCTGGACCCCTCGCACGTGCCACATGTCCCTGCGCCAACCATCTTCGCCACAGGCGCTGCACCGTGGACACATCCCTATGGGTATCGGCTGCGATTTGACGAAGCGACCAACCTGCCCTTCTCAGCCCGATCACCATACCCCTCGTAAAGTCGTCTGTCTGCTGGAAATGCCTCCGTTGACGGCGGCCTGGCATTCTTAGCTATACACGTTGAACCCTTGAACTTACCATTCCATCGTTGGTCGGCCACGGCTGCTACAGTAGAACAATTTGGAACTCTTAAATCCTGGGTCGTTGCGGGAATAAATTCGGTCACGATCTTAACCAAACGATGGGGTTCAGAAGAGAGCCTAACTACTTGAAATGAGGAGCAAAAATGTGCTTACAAACTTTTATTAAATTGAAAGAGCACGATAACATCATTAATTTAATATGCATTCTTGCAAAACAAAAAAATTATGAATTATTGATTTTTGAATGTTCCAAACACAGTCACATTACATACCGTCACTTTGTTTCTTACAATGTCGAAGAGTTGCTTCGGAGAAGCTAATATGTTAGTGGACAGCGAAACTGAAAAACTGAAAAAGGGAAGACCTGAAAACCGGGCACCTATTATTCCAAACAAGAACTGAGAGTTAATCCACACGATCCGTGGAAAATCTGACTTTCAACAAGTAGAACGCCGGATTTTCTCTCAATTAAGGTTATCCACCAGTCGAATACCCTTCACGGATACGGAACACCCGCCGAATGGACCCTTAATCGAACCAAACTGACTATCAGTTGCTTTGGATAGGTTGCGAAATATTATGGGAAAGCATGGTGTTCACTACAAGTTAACAGCATCATTCACAATTGAAATAAAATCCCACCATGTATTTGTCATTCATGACACCCTTAAGTGATAAGGTAATCCCGATGCTAAATGTGCATCACCCCAAACAGCTGTTCGGAAGGAACCAACAACAACATGATCCGTGAGGATCTTACGTTATGTCGTTCTAAAGGAACAAAACTGCGAAATGCAGGAAACAATTACTAATTATGCATTTAGAAGAAATGCCAAACACTGAAGTTAATTAAAAAGTGGAAAGTCACTTGAAAAGTATTATTATCGAACCGATTTTCAGGTTAGAAATGGGTTTGTTATGCTTAATAAAATTACCAGTCCACGCTAAAATTTACTACAACTTTAAGGAATTCTTTCCCTTGAAAAACAATGCTACCAGTACAGATCTCTCTATTTACTGTCTTTCCCAACACACTACTTGTAAAGTGATTACTTACTTACTTTAACTATGAATAAAAATGAAAGTACGACAAGATTGAAAATAAACATGTTACTGGCTAACGAATCGAAACCGCGTTCGCAACTCAGGTCTCACACTAATACACTGTGTCAATATGCACACTATCAAACGAGAACGGACGTCAAAACGAGAAAACAATAAAGTCCGAAAAAAATAAATTAACATCTCGAAGTCATTAACGCTTAACACGCACGAAGAATCAAGTAAAAATATAAATCTATATCGAGCCGATATCCAACACTTGGACACCCCTCACGCGTCAACAGCTGTCCCGTTATCTCAATGGAGAGCTACGCATTGACCCTCTTCATAAAATCATATCGTACTGTAACTGCTACCTTCCTCCAGGCCACTTCAACAAAAAAAAACAAAAGAAACATCTAAACTGAGACTTGAGTGTGTACAGCTACCATCCCAGACCTATCGTCGGGCTCACTTGAAATCTGTACACCCTAACACTAATCATTATGTACATGATGCCTTCCAAATTCTATCGTCGGGCGTGGCCTAGGACGTCTCATCATCAGTAACTCCAAGAATAACATGTGACGTCCTAAATCTATCGTCGGGCGTCAAAGTGGGTCGTACTACGCCTCCCTTAACATATCAGGCGAACAGCAATTTTCAAACAACTCTGACTTTTAACACTAAATCTGGTCAGACAAAATACGCACGACGGAACCACGTCTCTTACTATCAAATGAATGCAAGTCGAAAAACACAGTAAGTCTCTACCATTACAATACATTAACTCAAAAATAAATATACGTGACGAACGATCCTCCACCTCGAACACACTCTCCGCCTGTGCACTGAAGTGTTAGGGAAGCAAATGAAAATTCCCAACACACGTTTACCATTTAGTGGATGCCTTCAAAATAATAATCATCACTACCGCATTCGAAATTCTCAAATCGTCTATCATCAATTCCAACCATATTATCAATGACCTCTCCAGTGAGCAAATTCAATACAACCCAACCATGGGTCCAAAGTGCTCTTTGATCCTTGAGGTCGCTCATTATCTTATTATCCATACGGGCTTTCCGTAACCAAAAATCACTGGATGTGTACTACCCAGACTTTAACATTTTACTACAGTCGTTTTCACTTGGAATCTTTCTATAAATTTTCGATGCTTCACACCATAGTCGTCTCAAATTCGGATTGATTGCGGAAAACAGTACAGCCTGCCTCAACACAGCCTGTTTCCTAAATACTTCCTCTTTAAAAATATAGCTTGTCTCAAACTCCTTCTCCTCGCTTTATTCCAGCGGTATCACTTCTCTCTCATCTCCACGTACATATAAATTCGTCGCTCTCAACTTCCTTTTCCTTCAAGACCCTTTTTCATACTTCGATGCCCTGGTGGAAACGACAACCATTATTAAACACATCTCTTACTTTACTATTATTACGACTTTCGAACCTCGAGAGTCCAAGAGCACCCAGCGACTTTCCGTATCATTGATATACACGATGTCCCAAAATTTCCTCCCCATTACTTACTGTGACTAACAAATTTCACCGAAATCATCTAAATATGCCTGCGATCCTTGTAAAAATATACTGGTTAAATGCACTTTAACATAGGAAAATTTCCTTATCCCGTGGTAGACATTATTATTATTATTATTATTATTATTATTATTATTATTATTATTATTAATATTATTAATATTATTATTATTATTATCGACCAACGTTTCTGAATTCAACTGACATCTGAGATTGAGATATTCGCCACGACAAATTTACACTTATAACGTTCCAAAAATCCACGCTTTGAATGATATCTCATCGAACATTCAACACAAAATTTTAAGCGTCGCATTTTACCGTTCTTGACATGAACATTACACACTGAAATTTTCACACGCTGACCAAAAATTACAACACCTTTCGCCTGATAATTACGAATATCAACCCGACAATCATCTTGAAAAGTTGGTTGGGACAGACAATAACCAACTAACTACAACATAATATAAAATAGACAGACCTGCACAATGGTGACATTCCCAGCATTCTGGTTACATCGTCAGCAGCTAACCTCGTGCTTAGCCGCTCATTTTCACAGATAACATTTTCATTTCCAAAATCTCACTCATACAAACACTACCCTTCACACACACGATATTAAAATTACCATATAAATCAGGCACTTTCTCTGTAACTTGCACCACGAACTTCCCTCGTCCTGCAGTCGACTACAACTGTCCGATGCGTTCCCAGAGTGGTCTCTCTCTCCGTTACCTCAATAAAACAGGTGTTCGGCCTATAAGGGAGCAGAACTACTCTGAATAGCTTCCCCCAAGACTCTGCTTCACTTTCAAGTGTACATGAGATGATATAAATAAAACCTGCTGCTTATATTTCAACCAGCCTACACTTTTCCTAGTTCGTCGGCAAACGTTCAGAACTTTCCCAATCACTTTCTTCTTAACCAGGTATATGGACCTTAGCCACGGACATGTATTTAATTATTGGTCGGTCAATCTGGCGCGAATTTCCAATGGCGACGGGCGCAAGCTCCCGCGGCTTCAAGTTCCAGATCGACACTGAAAATTATACGGTGGGGGGTTTCTTTTATAATCTCAGGAAGGACGCTATCCCCTCTATGAGGCTTGGTTGTGTAATCTGCCAAATTTGCGTCTAATAGACCAATTTTGATGAGACTTGTCCCAGAACTCCGGACAGACTTGCACTTATGTTAGGTGTTAATTTTATAATTTTTCTACACTCATAACCGGGGAAATAAATTATTTCTGCCCGTGCGTTTCGCGCGTTTTCTTCTTCCCCTGACCTTGGCACGTGTAGCTGGTTCGCTGGTCTCACGCTAACATGTACCTAGGCTTAACTGCATTTAAGTTTTTCCCTGGTGTCTCTGTCTTCACGGAGGGTGTACGAATAATTTTGCTTATTTATTTCTTTATTTACTATATTGTCAAAATCCCTCGTTGTGCAGAATTCCATGAATTTAAAGAATTGACGGGCACTCGAGTCCCACCGAGGTGTCCCGGCAATTCACGAGCTCGCCGTGAGTGAGAACCTTCCCACGCGACATCGGGGCTCGTAGGAGCGCAACATGGCTGCCTTCAAACATAAAAGTACTTTCTTAATACCAAATAAATATTGGAGAAAAAAAAATATTTTTCTCACCGTAGAATTATGGGTTCAACGTGTCCTGTGGCACACGACAACACGTTCTACAATGACTGTCGGCTGAGAAATCACGGTACGAAGTGGGCCATTCGCCAACGCCGTGTCCCATTTATCGTTCGCTACGTGCGCAGCACAGCGGCGCATTTCACATCATGAGCATACCTCAGTGACGTCAGTCTACCCTGCAATTGGCATAAAGTTCTGACCACTCCTTCTTGGTGTTGCATTTGCTCTGTCAGTCAGTGTATAAAAATTTAAATGAAAAAAATAAATAAGTATAATGTAATTAGATTTTGGAGAGCAAGCCAGTGTCCTTGAGGAAGTTGATGACTTGATGACTCAGTGCTGGAGAAGCCAGTGTCAGTTCCATTTCCTTAGGTATGTTGTGGTGTTGGCGCCAATGGTCATGCAGTTGACATTCTGAGATGATATGATTGACAGTGAGAGAGCAGTAACATTTACTGCAGGTGGGAGGTTGTTTCTTTTCTAGGAGATAGTTGTGGGTGATCTTCGTGTATCCTATCCTTAGTCGGGAGATTAAGACTTGTTCATGTCTAGTGAGGTTTTGGAGAGGATATGTTCTCGTAGATATCATTTTAGTTTTTTGGAGGTTGCTAGTGGAAGTTTTAAGCCAGTTAATTTTCCATTGTTCGTGTAGTTTGATTTTGATATAAGCGATGATATCAGAAAGTGGCGTGGCAATTTGACGGTCGTTGATTGGAAGACTAGTAGCCTCTTTTGCTGCTTGATCAGCTGATTCGTTGCCTGGTATTCCTCTGTGAGATGGTATACACATAAAAATAAGATTTTTTCCTGCAATCTTGATATTGTGGTACAGCATTTGAGTTTATTTAACAAGGAGGTGTGTTGTTGATGGATTTTGTATTGAAGTTAATGCACTTTTGGAATCAGAGAATGTTATGAATGAGTTATTGTAGCTTGCTTTTGAAATATGAATCATGGCCTGTTTAAGAGCATACAGTTCACTGTCCGGCTCGTTGGCTGAACGGTCAGCGTACTGGCCTTCGGTTCTGAGAGTCCCGGGTTCGATTCCCGGTCGGGTCAGGGATTTTATCCTTAATTGGTTAATTCCTACGGCACGGGGGCTGGGTGTATGTGTCGTCTTCATCATTTCATCCGCATCACGACGCGCAAGTCGCCTACGGGAGTCAAATAGAAAGACCTGCACCTGGCGAGCCGAACCCGTCCTGGGGTATCCCGGCACTAAAAGCCATACGACATTTCATTTCATTTCACTTGTAAAAACTGTGAAAAGATCTGGTAATCTGTATAGCTTACTATAGTCTTTTTATTTCACTGCACAACCATTTCTCTCACTGAATTTTCATCCATCAGTATAAATTCCACTATATGATGAGTATCTATTACAAATTTCATTAAATAACTGTTGGGATTTCGCTGTGTCGGTTTGAGCTTTAAGATTGTTCAATTTCCAGTTGATTGGAGGCAAATGAGCTTTCCATGGAGGGGTATCTAGTGAGTTGTGTAGAAATGAAATGGGTGGAAGGCTGAGGTTTAGTTCTTTGAGATGATTGTATATTCTGTTTTTAAAGGGTTGGGGTTGAGATCCAGTTAGTTTTCCTTTATGTCTCTTTGAAAGTAGGTGTTTTTTCAAGTAATGGTTACTTGTGCCAGCTATCTTGAGTGCGTATGTCAAACTCAGCCGTTTACGTCTGATTTCAAGTGGTGGTTCGTTGGCTTCAGTCTCTATAACTAGCTGTGGGGCTGGTGCGATGGGCTCCTAGGGCAATTCGAAGAGCTGAAGATTGGATGGTATCAAGGATCTTAAGAGTAGATGGTCTGGCAGAACAATATACTATACTGCCATAATCCAGTTTGGCTCTGATTGTGGCTCTATATGTGTTCATTAGGACATCGTAGTCTGCTCCCCAGTTTTTTGCTGAGAGAATTTTCATGATATTCATTCTTCCTTGGCACTCATCTTTAAGATTTTTAAGGTATGGGGTCCAGGTGAGCTTGTTATCAAATAGAAGTCCTAGAATTTGAATCGTTTTAACTGATTCAATTTTATGGTCCTCCATATATAATTCAGGGTTAGGGATGGTATGTTTATTTTTGGAGAAGAGAATATATTTGGTTTTAGTTTTAGAAAATTTGAACCCTGTGGTTTTAGTCCAGTTTTGAATATTTACAATTGATTCTTGTAATTGGAGTTGAGTCGTCGTAATGTTTTTCCCTGGGCAGAAGATTATCAAATCGTCAGCAAAAAGGCAACACTTAACTGGTGAGTGGATGTTAGAGACTATACCATTAATTGCCATAAGAAACAGTGTTACACTGATAACTGATCCTTGTGGGACTCCATTGTTGATTACTACTTCCTTTGACAGCATTCCATTTACTCTAACTTGAATTCGGCGCATTTGAAGAAAATTATAAATGAAATATAGGATATTTCCAGATATATTATGTGTCATTGGTACTTTGATTACATAGTCTTTCCATACCATGTCATATGCCTTATTAATATCTAAACTGACTGCTATTAGGTGTTGGTTATTGAGGAACACTTCCTGTATTTCAGATTCCAGACTTATCAAAGTGTCTGTTGTGGAGTGCGCTTTACCGAACCCGTTTTGCACATTACTGAAGAAATTTATGTGCTCGAGATACCAGCGTAATCTTTTGTTGACTATTTTCTCCATGAGTTTACACATCGCATTAGTTAAAGTAATAGGGCGATAATTGTCTGCAATTGAATTGTCTTTCCCTGGTTTGGGTATTGGAACTACAATGGCATTTCGCCATTGATCATGAAAAGTCTTAGAGCTCCATATGTGGTTGAAAATGGCCAGAAGATAATTTATTGCATTCAGTGGAAGCTGTTTTAGAAATTCATAAGGGACCGTATCTGGACCAGGACTAAATTTGCCACATTTGTCAAATTCAATAATTATTTCCTGTAGTTGAAAAGCATCGTTTAGATTATAGTTGGGGTCAGAGATGGTTTTCCTTAGATCAACGGATTCACTGGATTTCTTTGTATGGAGAAATTCGGGATCATAATTTTTGTCACTAGAGATCTCGGCAAATGTGTCAGCTAATTTATCAGCGATGTTTTGAGGTTTGTTTATGAAAGTTCCATCAACCGAGTTTCTGAGGGAAGTAATGTAGAAGTGATTTATATTTGCCATTTATTCTTTGAAGTTGATTCCACATTTCCTTTTGTGGGGTTTGGGAACTTAGCGAGGAGACAAATGATAGCCATGAATTCTTTTTGCTGAGTTTAATTTATTTTCGAGCGATTGCTCTACATTTCTGAAATTGGGCTTTATTTTCAGGTGTGGGTTTTCTTTTGTAGTGGTAGAAAGCGTGATTCTTATTCTTAATAGCCTCCTTACATGTGTCATTCCACCAAGGTACTGTTTCCTTAAAGGAATTTGAGATTACTTTTGGAACACTCATGTCCGCAGATTTAACAAGAACTTCTGTGAAATCTTGAACAATGGTATTTATATGCTTAGAAGGGAAATCATTTGGAGGGGTTAGGTCTTTTAAGTGATTATTGACTGTCTGCCTAAATTTCGTCCAATCTGCCTTATTAAGTTCCATTTAGAGTTGTTAATAAATGAGGAGTTGACAGGAGAATTGTCATTATTGATTAGTATCGGGAAGGGATCACTATTTCCTTGGAGTGTTGAATAAACAGACCAGTTGGAAAGGGTTGCTATGTCCGGTGTGCAGATGATTAGGTCTATATTACTACAGGTGCCGTGGTCTATGTCAATGCGAGTTGGAGCAGTAGAGTTCAATAGAATTAAATAAAATTCATCAAGTATCTATTCTATCTCTTTTCCTCTTGCATCAGAACTATGGCTACCTCATAACGTGTTGTGGCTGTTGAAGTCGCCTACTAGGATGAATGGTTTAGGTAGTTGGTGGATAAGGTTTCGTAGATCGTCACCTTGAAACAAATAACTGTTTAGAATATAAACATTGCAGATACATAGAGAAGGTGGTAGATGGACTGAAATTGCTACAGCTTCCAAATTACTGTTAACAGTAATTTCTTTGGCATAGATATTGTTTTTTTATATAAGTAGCTACTCCTCCACTCGCATGATTCACATTAGTTCTATTTTTGTGGTAGACACTGTAGAGTCTTAGATTGGCAGCAAAGTCGTTCTGAAAGTTTGTTTCTTGGAGACAGATAACAGATGGTTTGTGTTTATTTATTAGGAGTTGTAGATATTCTAACTGTGATCGATAACTGTTAAGATTACATTGGAGTAATGTTGTCATAATAATGAGCAAAAGCAGAACGAGGTTTATCTCCATTATTATACTGGGAAGGAATTGTCGTCAATGGAATAGTCTGGCGTTACATTGATATGCGTTGGGTCTTCACTTTGACTGGCGGATTTCAGTAGTTTTTTTTATTACTATTCGAGTGCTTTTGTTTTCTATGCTTTTATCGGTATAGTAAGGATAGAGTTTTTGAAGGGCTTTAGCAAGACCTTCTATGTCTTGTGTGTAGTTTGGAGCAATAGCTGATATGTCCTTGGCACCAACTGTATTTTCAAAGAAGGATTGGAGCTGTAGGTAGCTGAGGGGGAATAGTGATGGGTCGGCTTCCAGAACTTGTTTTACTGGCAGGAGCATATCACTTATTGGTTTTTGCGTGTCTGTCTTGGGTTTCTTGGAAGTGTGATTTGTCTTACGGTTTTCGATTTGTTCAGGAGAGGCCAGTATGGATTTGTTGCTATCAGAAGGATTTGGATTAGTTGTTTCACTACTAGCTAGTGAAATTGGCCTTTTACATCCAGGAAAATTCACTGTTGTAGGGGTGGCGTGTGTTTCCATAGGTGCTGCAATTTATCTCTCAATTTGAATTCTGGAGGAGGGAGGATCATTACAGACTTGGCCAAGTGCTAAGTCAGGGTTGGTCAGTGAAGTGGCTTCTTGAATAGGCCTATCTTTTGGGAGAGAGCTAGAAGTACCGATATCTGTTTTGGGGTTTTCGACCTCTGACTTTTGTGATATCTCTTGGAGCTGAGGAAAATGATTCGAAGAGGATTCATCTTTTGGAAGTGATACGTTGTTAGGACAATCTTTGGCCAGATGTCCTTCGGTATGGCAAAGAAAACAAGTGGATGAGTCGGATGATAGGTAAATCCAGTAGTTTGTACCATCGTATTCGAGATGAAGGGATTCGGGGAGTTTATCAAAGTCTTCATTTTGAATGTACAGTACATTTTTCTTCGAAAGCTTAAAATGTGGGAGAATCCTGGAATTGACAAACCTGCTCTGATTGGGGTAATCCTAGACATGATTTTCACACCGAATTTTAACAATTCCTCTTCAATAACATAGTTTGGGATCACAGGAAAAACGTTGGATAATATAATACGCTCGTTTTTTGTTAGAAGGGGTCGTATTTCCAGTGATACATTGTTTATTAAGACGTTAGGGTTTGTCAATATCAGATCTTCAACAGTTTTCTTACTAGAGAGAATGATGCATATCCTTCCGTTCGATATACGTGAAACAAATCGAATGTTGCTAGGGGTTGTAAGTTTCCCTATAGCTAGCACATAAACCTTGATACTGATCCCATCATGAGATTCGATTACAATAGCTTGTTCTTTGGAGGGGTACGACTGTATTGCAGCAGAATAGCTTAACCTTGAATTACGTTCGTTACTAGGCCTACTTGTGACGGTTGTCATTTGGTTACCTGATGCACTGTTGGGATGTGGAGGGTTATTTACGGTATTGTTATTATTTGTTGGATTACTTGATTGATTTTTTCATTCATTGAATTCGATAGATGCCGACCTCTATCAACAGAGGTGGCCATTTTGAGTGGGTCAACAAAGGGTTTTAGGTTATCTGTATAGTTCTTCACTTCTCACAAAGACCACGGATATAATGTCAGGTATCTTACTTACAAGAATGTAGTAGGTGATCTAAATATTTACTTCTGATCACTCTTACACTAATGTAACGATTACGAACCTCTATTATATAGCAAAACTTGAGCAAGATAATTACTCGCGAACATCATCAGTCACTGCCTTCTCGATCGTCAGTATGGAATGTTGTGTGCGAAGAAAGGAAGATTAAGGACGTCACAAACATCCAGTCCCCAGCCCACGGATATTAATCATTACAATTAAAAACCCCTGACCCAGCCGGGAATCGAATCCGGGGCAGCTGGGTGAGAGGCAGACGCGTTGCCCCCTACACCGCGGGGCAGGACTACACTTAGCTTACTTGGTATCATTTAGCATTGACTACAAGTTACTGTCTACTATATAGTATTGTACACTGTTTCATTTCTTCAATTACAAATACAGGTGTTACATATGTTACATTTGCGTGCGGAGCAAGATAGGCTAGCAGGAAAGAAGAAGTGTCGACGGAGAGAGTATACAATAATAATAATAATTTCGTGTGGCTATTTCTAGCCGGTGCAGCCCATGTAAGGCAGACCCTCCGATGAGTGTGGGCGGCATCTGCCATGTGTAGGTGACTGCGTGTTATTGTGGTGCAGGATAGAGTTATGTGTGGTGTGCGAGTTGCAGGGATGTTGGGGTCAACACAAACACCCAGCCCCGAAGCTATTAGAATTAACCAATGAAGGTTAAAATCCCCGACCCGGCCTAGAATCGAACCCGGGACCATCTGATCCGAGGCCAGTACGCCAACGAGTCGGACAACGGAGAGAGTAAGACAGCTGGACAGCTTGTTACGGACCGAAATGATATCCCTCATAGAGACTGTGACGGACGAGTGCATTACGCAGACCGAAATTAAGCCCGTGCGCCAAGTGGCACGACTTCCCGGCTGAGCTCTACATGCAGATCACGTCCATTGAGGATGTGCTTGAAAAGAGCTGCCTCACCTCGAGAAGGGGATACGAGTTTAATTTACTTTACTTACTAATTTTGGAACGTGTTGATTTGTTGATAGAATATGAATATTTTCACAAATACGAGAGTAGGAGTGTAGGAAAACCATCAACCCATAGAAAATTGCTTAAAGCGGACATTTAGCACCATTTAGTTCGGGAAGAAACTCTAGTACGAGCTCGTGCAAGTGGTATACCATCATGTGTGGTGCTAGAATAAGGTTC
Organism: Anabrus simplex; assembly: GCF_040414725.1. Classification (NCBI taxonomy): domain Eukaryota; kingdom Metazoa; phylum Arthropoda; class Insecta; order Orthoptera; family Tettigoniidae; genus Anabrus; species Anabrus simplex. Next base: position 808,140,295 of record NC_090266.1, read on the forward strand.
TTCGGATGGCTTAGGATTCCACGCAACGAACAGAAGTCAAGAAAGTACCAAACACAATCGCCATTGTTAGCAACAAATCTACAGTAGTCCTGGGTGGGCTATCAATGGTCCGAGGGGGAAGTCAGAGACTCATTGTTCGCTCCTTTCTTTCTGAGAGGCGGTATTCTCGAGATTAACAATGTTACTTCTCAGCTCCTACTTAACTGACTGAGAGCTGAAGGAAATTCTGAACCCCTCTACTTTAATACTGACAAGTTGCAATGGATTGGCAACTTTTGCCGAGACAGGCAAACATCGTTTATACTATCACCTCCCTCAAAACTGCGACAAACACCGAATGTATGGATATGATTACATTAGTAAGATACGTAAGAAGTAGTCTCTTTTTACGAGTGTAATAAACGTCTCTTGGGTTTAAGAGCTATAGCCCTACTTGAACGTATACCGTTGACCTCGGATATGTTCGGCGAAACCAGTTAGCGATAAGCTTATCCCAAGAGAGATCTGTAAATAACGGACGGGAGGAAAACAAGTAGCGAAAACACCTAGTTGAAATCGAACGCGGAGGAGATCCCATTGTGTTCACCTATCTAATCACTCGCAGACAATAACAACGTATCAACAACGTGTCACTCCATATTGTTCTTTGTTCAAGTCAACTCTTTGATCAACAATTCTGAGAGAAGCTCTAATTCACCTTACAAATATTGCGACAGTACTTATTTTAAGGACATGTCGCTAATGCGTTAGCAAAATCTATGCTCAACAACATGTTTTCTCTTTGCAACCGCTGCGCCGAGTCAGTGGGCGAGTGATCTTACTAGAGCTACACGTCATCCCACACCACTCGCCGAGTTCAAATGTGTCACAACGTATTGGCCAGTCTTGTTTTCTGACCAGCACATAACAGTAAGCAGATGCTAATGTCTCTTGCACTCACCCTTGAGGTATTGCCTGCCATTGGTGGGGCTCGAACGCGCGCATTCTAGCTCAGGAGAAAGGTTCGATTATTTCCAGTATAGTATATTGAAAGACCTCTGGTTTTATTTGTTGCTGCGGTGTAACTAAGGGGTTCGTGGAAACGTGAATCTCAGCCCCGGACGTTTGAGAAAAAGGATCCAGGTGTGATCGGTGTGAGATGCATTTTAGAGTAGAAACTAGTTGCTTTGTACGTTATTAACGCCAATTACACTCACTCCGAAAATCAATTTACGTATTGATGTACTGTATTACTGTATTCTCCCATACATTGTAACTCCAAAAGGATTTTTTCACAGTATCAGCCAGAGCTGTGAGTTTCTATTTCTCCTTCTCCACACCGCCCCAACTTCAACAAATACTCAAGTGGATACGCATCGAGTTACTGACTACGTCCGATGTTGCTTAACTTCGAGTGTTGTACAGAATTCTGTGTTTCAGTGCGGCTATATCCTTGGCCATATATGCCTGCTGGTTCGTTTGTATGGTATTGTATGGCAGGGCTGTATGGTTCGTGGTGTGGGTTACTGTAGTCACGTCCTAGTTCGTGAACCATTGGCAACGGCTGATTGGCCTAGTAAGTGGTCCCGAGAGTCGGGATACCAGCTGCTTTGGAATGGGAGTGGACATCTTGGTCATATTCTGAGTCATGGCCCTCCTTCTGCTCAGGCGACTAGGACTATACAATCTACCGGTTGTCCCTAACCCGCTAGAGGAGAAATCCCCACTGGGACTATGTGTAAGCAAGGGTAGCATCCTGCTTCACAGAAATTTCACGGAGCACGCTCAGAACGTTTTAAGCAAGCACCGGACCTATAGAAGTAACGGAATCCTACTCCCACTTGACAGGCGAAGGACTCCTTGGTAACAACAAATCTACAGTAGTCGTGGGTGGGCTATCAATGGTCCGAGAGGGAAGTCAGAGACTCATTGTTCGAAATGGAATTCGATGGGGAACTATCAATATTAGTGGGATGTATGGAAGAAAGAAAGTAGAACTGACTGAGTCAGCAAAGAGGATGTACCTGGATGTGTTAGGCGTAGACGATATTCGGATAAGGGGAGATAACGAGGAAGAGATTTAAAGTGGACTTGGCGGGTGTTAAAAGGGAAGGGGAGAGTGTGCGATACGACAGTTATTCAAGAATACTATTGCATCAACATAGTTTTTGTTAGGCCCGTAAATGAGCTAATAATCTGGGTAGATTTGACAACTGGAGAAATTAGGACGAGAATTATCTCGGTGTATTCACGATGTGATGGTGCAGATGAGGATGAAGTTGACAAGTTTTATGAAGCATTGAATGACATCGTAGTCAGGGTCAACAGTAAGGATAGGGTAGCGCTAATGGGCGTTTTCGATTAGAGAGTTGGAAATAGAACTGAAGGATTCGAAAAGGTGATTGGTAAATGTGGGGAAGATATGGAAGCTAATAGGAATGGGAAGCGTTTACTGGACTTCTGTGCTAGTATGAGATTAGTAGTTACGAGTACATTCTTCAAGCATAAGCTATTCACCGCTGCACATGAGAGTGTAGGGGCAACAGATCCACAACAGACTTTGAATTCAGGAAATCTATCAGGAATTTGTGGGTTTTCCGGGGATTTCTCGATGATACGGACCACTATCTTATCTGTGGGATAGAGAAAGTGAAATCTGTCTGCAAACGAATAAGGGTAGAAAATTTCAAGGATGAGGAAATTAGGCAGAAGTACATGGATACGATCGGAGAAAAGTTTCAAACAATAGGCAATAAGCAGGATCAGAATGTAGAAAAAGAATGGGTGAGATACAGGGATGCAGCAAAGGAATGTCTAGGAACAACTGTGTGTAAAAGATGGAAAAGCCGAACATTCTAGTGGAATTATGAAGTGAGAGCAGCTTATAAACGCAAAAAGAAGGCGTGTCAGAAATGGCTCCATACAAGGACTGATGCAGACAGGGAATTGTACGTAGATGAAAGAAACTGAGCGAAACAAATAGTTGTATAATCCAAGAAGAAATCGTGGGAAGATTTCGGTAATAACCTGGAAGGGCTACGTCAAACAGCAGCGAAACCTTTCTGGACAGTAATACAGAATCTTAGAAAGGGAGGAGGAAAGGAAATGAACAGTGTTTTGGGTAAATCAGGTGAACACATAATAGTTCCCAGGGAATCATTGGACAGGTGGAAGGAATATTTTAAAAATCTCAACATAAAAGGAAATCTTTCTGGTAACGTCACGAACAACCGAGCTCATGGGGAGGAGGACAATGATGTTGGTGAAAGTACGCTTGAGGAAGTGGAGAAAAGATGGTAAAATAAACTCCACTGTCATAAAGCAGCAGGAATAGATTAAATTTGACCTGAAATGGTGAAATGTAGTGGGAAGGCAGGGATGAAATGCTATTTTTTGCTAGTTGTTTTACGTCGCACCGACACAGATAGGTCTTACGGCGACGATGGGAGAGGAAAGGGCTACGAGTGGGAAGGAAGCGGCCGTGGCCTTAATTAAGGTACAGCCCCAGCATTTGCCTGGTGTGAAAATGGGAAACCACGGAAAACCATTTTCAGGGCTGCCGACAGTGGGGTTCGAACCTACTATCTCCCGAATACTGGATACTGGCCGCATTTAAGCGACTGCAGCTATCGAGCTCGGTAGGGATGAAATGGCTTCACAGAATAATAAGATTAGTATGGAGGGAGGAAAGCAGTAATTTCACCTATCTATAAGCAAGGGAACAGGAATTATTGCAACAGCTATCGCGGTATTTCATTGACCGGTGTACCAGGCAAAGTAGGAAGAGGGGGGGGGGGGGGGCGATAACTGGTTGAGTGGTTGAGAGTAAGTGGGATGAAAACCAGCGTGGTTTTATACCACAAAGGGACTGTCAGGATCAGATTTTCAGTACACGTACACGCCAGGTATCTACCTCAATTGTAAGCACTCTGATTGTCTCTGAATATAGAAGAAAAACATAACAGTGCAAAAGAGAATTTTAAGACTTTAACATGTTCTTTTCGAGTATACTACATCAGAAACACAACTGTTATTCTCAAGATATGACGCAGTGATTTCGTGATAATACGCATGTTTATAAATAACTTTAGACAGAAAAGCTATCGTACCAAAACAATGTGCTGCTCATTGTGAGAATTTATCAAATTCATGACCCGAATACAAATAAAATCTGTCATAATTATGGTGTAGTATATGAAAGAAGCATATCAAATGAGAGTCGAGAAACACGATATCGTACGGAGATGAAAGTATGATGTTTCAATTTACCGTTTCGTTAGATTTGCAAGTGTTTTAAGCGTCACACCGACTCAGTTAGGTATTTTGGTGACGATGGGATACTAAAGGGATAGGACTGGGAAGGAAGTGGCTCAGCTCCAGCATTTTCCTAGTGTCAAATAGGGGAACAACGGAAAATCCGTTCAATAACACAAATGAATATAAACCTTAGCAGAGATTTGGAAGTCCGCCTCTATGGTGTAGTGGTTATTGAGATTAGCTGCCACCCCCGGAGGCCCGGGGTTTCGATTCCCGGCTCTGCCACGAAATTTGAAAAGTGGTACGAGGGCTGGAACGGGGTCCACTCTGCCTCGGGAGGTCAAATGAGTAGAGGTGTGTTCGATTCCCACTTCAGCCATCCTGGAAGTGGTTTTCCGTGGTTTCCCACTTCTCCTCCAGGCAAATGCTGCGATGGTACCTAGCCTAAGGCCACGGCCGCTTCTTTCCCTCTTCCTTGTCCATCCCTTCCAACTTTCCCATCCCCCCACAAGGCCTCTGTTCAGCATAGCAGGTGAGGCCGCCTGGGCGAGGTACTGGTCATTCTGCCCAGTTTTGTCCCCCGACCCAAAGTCTCACGCTCCAGGACACTGCCCTTGAGGCGGGAGAGATGGGATCCCTCGCTGAGTCCGAGGGAAAAACCAAACAGACCTCAACCATACAATTTTAGGATGCACTAGATACAAACCACAAGTAATCAATTTATATCAAACACTTATACAACTCAAAGTTCCACTTCCCACTTCCGTTTCGTCGTTGTTCATCAGCTATGACATCCGTATATATCAAGCAATTGCCACATTTTTAACCGAAGCCAATTTAACATTGTGATACGTTTGTTCTATAGTCTGTAGTTAAACTGTTCTCATCCAACCAAAGTTCCTGTAGCGTGGCTTTCTATCACCAATCAGTCAAAATGCCACGAAAGGTCCCATGTTGTAAAGATGTTGCTCTTTGACCTTCCTGTTTTCTAAATGTACAGAGCTGGCAGCATGGTCTTACTGATCAAATGCTAAACTGTTAATAAAAATAAGATAAAAACCTGGAGGGTAACAGATTAAGAAAGAAGAGATTTGAAATAATGCCCTACTCTGAACCCTGAATCTTCGCATTCACTTTAGCCATCGGATTACTGTAGTGTCCCCATCTGTTAAATGCTAATCTATATATATATAAAATAACTTGTCCTGACTGACTGATTCATCATCGCCGAGCCAAAACTACTGGACATAAAGAGATGAAATTTTGGGGATATATTCATATTAAGACGTAGGTGCTCGCTAAGAGAGGATTTTGGGATATTCCTTCGCTAAGGGGGTGAAAACGGGGGTGAAATTTTAAAATGAGTTGCTCTATATCTCAAAACTTTAAAAGTTTACAGATGTAAAAATTGGTATTTAGAATCGTCTTTAAAAATAAGGAAACACGTATTTTTTTGTTTTCAGAAAATCCCAATAGGAGGGGTGAAAAAGGGTGAAAATGGGGAAAATGGGTTGAATGCCTTTAATCAGGATACCGGTACCTATATCTCAGAAACTGAAGATATTACAGACCTGAAAATTGGTACGTTTGATCTCTTTTAAAAATAAAGAAACACGTATTTTTTTGTTTTTGGAAAATCCAATTAATGGGAGGGTGAAAAGGGGGTGAATTTTTAAAATGAGTGAATCTATATCTCCAAACTTTTAAAGTTTGCAGCTGTAAAAATTGGTATTTAGAACCTTCCTTAAAAATAAAGGAACACGTATTTTTTTGTTTTCAGAAAATCGCAATAGGAGGGATGAAAAAGGGTGAAAATGTGGGGAAATGGGTTGAATGCCTTTAATCAGGATACCGGTACTTATATCTCAGAAACTGAAGATGTTACAGACCTGAAACTTGGTACTTTTGATCTCTATTAAAAATAAAGAAACACGTATTTTTTTGTTTTTGGAAAATCCAATTAATGGGAGGGTGAAAAGGGGGCGAATTTTTAAAATGAGTGAATTTATATCTCCAAACTTTTAAAGTTTGCAGATGTAAAAATTGATATTTAGAATCTTCATTAAGAATAAAGAAACACGTATTTTTTGGTTTTTTGAAAATCGCAATAGGAATCGTAAAAATGGGTGAAAAAGGGGTTGAATGCCTTTAATGAGGCTACTTATATCTCAGAACCTGAAGATATTACAGACCTGAAAATTGATGTTTGGGATCTCTTTAAAAAATAAAGAATCACGTATTTTTTTGTTTTTCGAAAATCCAATTAATGGGGGGGGGGGTGAAAAGGGGGTGATTTTTTAAAATGAGTGTATCTATATCTCAAAACTTTTAAAGTGTATGGATGTAAAAATTGGTATTTAGAATCTCCTTTAAAAATAAAGAAACGCGTAATCTTTTGTTCTCGGAAAATCCCAATAGGAAGGGTGTAAAAGGGTGAATAATGGGTTGAATGCCTTTAATGAGGCTTCTTATATTTCAGAACCTGAAGATATTACAGACCTGAAAATTGGTATGTGGTATCTACTTTAAAAGTAAAGAAACACGTATTTTTTCGTTTTTTGAAGATATAAATATTGGGGGTTGAAAGTGGGGGGTGAATTTTTAGAAATGAGTGTGTTTACATCTTAAAACTTAAAAATTTACAGATGTAAAAATTGGTAGTTAGAATCTCCTCTAAAAATAAAGGAACACGTATTTTTTTGTTTCCTGTAAATCCCAATAGGAGGGGTGTAAAAGGGTGAAAAATGGGTTGAATGCCTTTAATGAGGATACTTATATTTCAGAACCTGAAGATATTACAGAACCGAAAATTTGTATATGGGACCTCCTTTAAAAAATAAAGAAACACGTATTTTTTAGTTTTTGGAAATCCAATTAATGGCGGTTAAACAGGAGTGACAAATTGGGTGAATTTTTTGAAAGACTATATCTACAGAATATCTTGGAAACGTAAAATGTTACAGACGTAAAAAGTGGGTGTTTGGAATCTCCTGTAAATGTAAAGAAACATAGGTGATTTGTTTTTGGAAATCCACCTAAGGGGAACTCAAAAGTGGTGAAATTTTAAAATGAGAATTTTTACAGTATATCTAAAAAAACTTAACATGTTACAGAAGTGAAAAATGGTATTTTTTATCTCTATTAAACATAACGAATCGTGTATTTTTATTTTTCGGAAATACCACTTGGGTGGTGGGGGGTGGGTAAGAGTGACTGAAAATGGTGTTGAATTCTTTTAATTAGGCTACTGATATCTCAAAAATGAAGATGTTACAGACGTGAAATTCGATATTTGCAATCTGCTTTAAAAGTAAAGAAACACGTATTCTCGGAAAATCCAATGAGGGGGGGGGGGGGGGGTGAAAGTATTGAAAATTTAATTGACTTAATTGTATGAGAATGCAAACATCTAATAAAAACTAAAGTTGTTACAGACGTGAAAATTCGTATTTAGATCTCCTTTAAAAACAAAGAAAAACGCGTTTCGGTGGGGAAACCATCTTGGAGGGTGGGAGTGTAAAGGAGTTGAATTCCTTTCATGACGACACATAAATCAAAAGCTGAAGAAGTTAGAGTCGTGATAATTGGTATTTAGAAGATCTTTTACTATTAAAGAAGCAAGTATTTTTTGCGGGAAAATTCACTTACGGGTGGGGGGGAGTAGTGTGAGATGAAGTGAAAAAAATAAATTATTTTTATGGGGATACTTATATCTCAAAACTGACGGCAATAGACGTGAACATTGGTGTTTGGAATCTCCTTTAAACATAAAGAAACAAGCCTTCTTTTAATTTTTTTTGGGGGGGGGGGGGTTTGCCGGTAAATAAACTTAACGGCGGTGGGGTGTAGAAGGAGGTGAACCCATTGATTTTACTGTTCTTAATGTACTTATAAGTATCCTCCTTTGCTAAGGCGGCAGCGCGCGGGCCTCTCTCACTGCTGGGTTCCGTGGTTCAAATCCCGGTCACTCCATGTGACATTCGTGCTGGAAAAAACGGAGGTGGGACAGGTTTTTCTCCGGATACTCCGGTTTTCCCTGTCATCAGCCTTTCCAGCAACACATAATAGTAATAATAATAATAATAATAATAATAATAATAATAATAATGTTCCGGACCGTCGTCAAATGTGCGGATCGCGCTGGAAACGGCTCCTGGACGGGTAATGACTAAGAATGCAGTCCGGCCGCGGGTTCAGTGCCGCCAAAGCACCCAATATGACACCACGCCGGATCTCCTGAAGGATTTTATACATATTAAAATGATTATAGGAAAAGATGGCAAAGATTTACGGAGCCAACTGACCGGGAGGAATACCTGAGCCTAGCCCGGGAAGTACGAAATCGATTGCTGGAAAGGAAGATTGAAAAATGGGAGGAAACGTGCCGTAATCTAATAGAAAACGAGTCAGATCGGGAATTTTGGTGGATTCTCACAGAAAACGAGTCAGATCGCGAATTTCGGCGGATTATATATCTAAAACAATAAGCATTCAATTATAAATTTCAGTACAATACCGTAGCGAAGCACGGGTATCTTGCTAGTCTATCTATATATATATAAAATAACTTGTCCTGACTGACTGATTCATCATCGCCGAGCCAAAACTACTGGACATAAAGAGATGAAATTTTGGGGATATATTCATATTAAGACGTAGGTGCTCGCTAAGAGAGGATTTTGGGATATTCCTTCGCTAAGGGGGTGAAAACGGGGGTGAAATTTTAAAATGAGTTGCTCTATATCTCAAAACTTTAAAAGTTTACAGATGTAAAAATTGGTATTTAGAATCGTCTTTAAAAATAAGGAAACACGTATTTTTTTGTTTTCAGAAAATCCCAATAGGAGGGGTGAAAAAGGGTGAAAATGGGGAAAATGGGTTGAATGCCTTTAATCAGGATACCGGTACCTATATCTCAGAAACTGAAGATATTACAGACCTGAAAATTGGTACGTTTGATCTCTTTTAAAAATAAAGAAACACGTATTTTTTTGTTTTTGGAAAATCCAATTAATGGGAGGGTGAAAAGGGGGTGAATTTTTAAAATGAGTGAATCTATATCTCCAAACTTTTAAAGTTTGCAGCTGTAAAAATTGGTATTTAGAACCTTCCTTAAAAATAAAGGAACACGTATTTTTTTGTTTTCAGAAAATCGCAATAGGAGGGATGAAAAAGGGTGAAAATGTGGGGAAATGGGTTGAATGCCTTTAATCAGGATACCGGTACTTATATCTCAGAAACTGAAGATGTTACAGACCTGAAACTTGGTACTTTTGATCTCTATTAAAAATAAAGAAACACGTATTTTTTTGTTTTTGGAAAATCCAATTAATGGGAGGGTGAAAAGGGGGCGAATTTTTAAAATGAGTGAATTTATATCTCCAAACTTTTAAAGTTTGCAGATGTAAAAATTGATATTTAGAATCTTCATTAAGAATAAAGAAACACGTATTTTTTGGTTTTTTGAAAATCGCAATAGGAATCGTAAAAATGGGTGAAAAAGGGGTTGAATGCCTTTAATGAGGCTACTTATATCTCAGAACCTGAAGATATTACAGACCTGAAAATTGATGTTTGGGATCTCTTTAAAAAATAAAGAATCACGTATTTTTTTGTTTTTCGAAAATCCAATTAATGGGGGGGGGGTGAAAAGGGGGTGATTTTTTAAAATGAGTGTATCTATATCTCAAAACTTTTAAAGTGTATGGATGTAAAAATTGGTATTTAGAATCTCCTTTAAAAATAAAGAAACGCGTAATCTTTTGTTCTCGGAAAATCCCAATAGGAAGGGTGTAAAAGGGTGAATAATGGGTTGAATGCCTTTAATGAGGCTTCTTATATTTCAGAACCTGAAGATATTACAGACCTGAAAATTGGTATGTGGTATCTACTTTAAAAGTAAAGAAACACGTATTTTTTCGTTTTTTGAAGATATAAATATTGGGGGTTGAAAGTGGGGGGTGAATTTTTAGAAATGAGTGTGTTTACATCTTAAAACTTAAAAATTTACAGATGTAAAAATTGGTAGTTAGAATCTCCTCTAAAAATAAAGGAACACGTATTTTTTTGTTTCCTGTAAATCCCAATAGGAGGGGTGTAAAAGGGTGAAAAATGGGTTGAATGCCTTTAATGAGGATACTTATATTTCAGAACCTGAAGATATTACAGAACCGAAAATTTGTATATGGGACCTCCTTTAAAAAATAAAGAAACACGTATTTTTTAGTTTTTGGAAATCCAATTAATGGCGGTTAAACAGGAGTGACAAATTGGGTGAATTTTTTGAAAGACTATATCTACAGAATATCTTGGAAACGTAAAATGTTACAGACGTAAAAAGTGGGTGTTTGGAATCTCCTGTAAATGTAAAGAAACATAGGTGATTTGTTTTTGGAAATCCACCTAAGGGGAACTCAAAAGTGGTGAAATTTTAAAATGAGAATTTTTACAGTATATCTAAAAAAACTTAACATGTTACAGAAGTGAAAAATGGTATTTTTTATCTCTATTAAACATAACGAATCGTGTATTTTTATTTTTCGGAAATACCACTTGGGTGGTGGGGGGTGGGTAAGAGTGACTGAAAATGGTGTTGAATTCTTTTAATTAGGCTACTGATATCTCAAAAATGAAGATGTTACAGACGTGAAATTCGATATTTGCAATCTGCTTTAAAAGTAAAGAAACACGTATTCTCGGAAAATCCAATGAGGGGGGGGGGGGGGGTGAAAGTATTGAAAATTTAATTGACTTAATTGTATGAGAATGCAAACATCTAATAAAAACTAAAGTTGTTACAGACGTGAAAATTCGTATTTAGATCTCCTTTAAAAACAAAGAAAAACGCGTTTCGGTGGGGAAACCATCTTGGAGGGTGGGAGTGTAAAGGAGTTGAATTCCTTTCATGACGACACATAAATCAAAAGCTGAAGAAGTTAGAGTCGTGATAATTGGTATTTAGAAGATCTTTTACTATTAAAGAAGCAAGTATTTTTTGCGGGAAAATTCACTTACGGGTGGGGGGGAGTAGTGTGAGATGAAGTGAAAAAAATAAATTATTTTTATGGGGATACTTATATCTCAAAACTGACGGCAATAGACGTGAACATTGGTGTTTGGAATCTCCTTTAAACATAAAGAAACAAGCCTTCTTTTAATTTTTTTTTGGGGGGGGGGGGTTTGCCGGTAAATAAACTTAACGGCGGTGGGGTGTAGAAGGAGGTGAACCCATTGATTTTACTGTTCTTAATGTACTTATAAGTATCCTCCTTTGCTAAGGCGGCAGCGCGCGGGCCTCTCTCACTGCTGGGTTCCGTGGTTCAAATCCCGGTCACTCCATGTGACATTCGTGCTGGAAAAAACGGAGGTGGGACAGGTTTTTCTCCGGATACTCCGGTTTTCCCTGTCATCAGCCTTTCCAGCAACACATAATAGTAATAATAATAATAATAATAATAATAATAATAATAATAATGTTCCGGACCGTCGTCAAATGTGCGGATCGCGCTGGAAACGGCTCCTGGACGGGTAATGACTAAGAATGCAGTCCGGCCGCGGGTTCAGTGCCGCCAAAGCACCCAATATGACACCACGCCGGATCTCCTGAAGGATTTTATACATATTAAAATGATTATAGGAAAAGATGGCAAAGATTTACGGAGCCAACTGACCGGGAGGAATACCTGAGCCTAGCCCGGGAAGTACGAAATCGATTGCTGGAAAGGAAGATTGAAAAATGGGAGGAAACGTGCCGTAATCTAATAGAAAACGAGTCAGATCGGGAATTTTGGTGGATTCTCACAGAAAACGAGTCAGATCGCGAATTTCGGCGGATTATATATCTAAAACAATAAGCATTCAATTATAAATTTCAGTACAATACCGTAGCGAAGCACGGGTATCTTGCTAGTGTTTGCATATAACGTTTCCTGTGCAAGTGCTAAAGCCAGTTGGTACTAACTCAGAAGTTTTAACATTGTTATTTTCGCTGCGCTCGAAATAATTGTTTATTGAAAATCCTAGACCTACACGATGTTTAGGGAAACAATTTATCGGGTGCATATATTGACTGTTCGTGCGGCTGGACGTTTACTGACTTGCGAACCAGTAATGCATATGAGTGGTGGAAGACGTTGAGGTTTTGAGTACGGGATTGGAAATAGGAAGAATATGACGTTAAGCTACGTAATAACATTAGGATTACATTGAGTGTTGATGTGAAGCTCACTAGTTTCTAAGAACTGAACGCGACTAGCACTTCCATGTACAGTACTTTCTGAAAGTGTGGTTACTCCCTGAACTGAAATAATGAGAATGCGACCAGTAACCCACATTTCAATCGCTGACTGATTTTTGGGAATCAGTTCATCATATAATGCTATAAATTTGGCTCTGCTTGCGAAGATGTGTAGAGTATTACTTTGAAAGTAATAACTCGAACCGAACCGAACCGAACCGAATGGATTGGTATTCAAAGTTTCTGTATAGGATTACTGTCCGACATTAATATTATACGATTCGGATAGCCATCCATAGCTCTGAGTTCACTTAATAATCTTCAGAAGGTTTCTGATGTCACAATGGAGAATCAGGATGTTCATCGCAAGTAGTCTGATGGTATTCTTCTTAAGAAGCACATTTATCGGCACAAATAGATTCCACATTAATTGAACGAATTCTCTGAAACACATATTCCGAGTTACTCGTATATAGTATATATTGTATTAGTGCGAGTTCCAAAGAGCTGTTTCTCTATAACATGTACGAATTTTTCAACAAAACAAACAAACACGCTTGTACTTTTACGTGACTATTGAAATCGTGAGCATAGCCACAGAACATCCATATTTACGTGGGCACCGAACAACTGAGACGTGACGTAGTAGCTGTAGTCCTGGACAGAGATACGAGGGGCGCACTAGTTTGTTTTACACTTATTTTTTGTACGTCCGGGTATGGTTCACATTTCAATTTTGAAAGTGGTGACGTGTAACGAGTATCTTGTTCCACCGTTTTGTAGCAGCATATGCACAGGGGCCAACGAATGCACTCGTCATAATCATTTCATAACAACACTGTCAGCGCAGGAGCAGACAACATGGAAAGCAACTGTCGGGGACAGCACTATACGACTTGATTACTATGGAAAGAAGGCGTGACCACTGCAGAAATTCATCGGCGCTTGGTGGCAGTCTGTGGAGAACATGCGCCGTTTCAGAAAACAGTTTACAACTGGGTGGAAGGTTGGAAAACAGGGAGCACATCGGTGAACAACGGAACCAGTTTTAGAAGGAATGTAACAGTGTCAAAACCAGCCAACATTGCCCGGGTCGAACAGGCCATCCAAGGAAACAAATGCATCACATTTTTGGAAATGGAGGCAGCCACGGCAATTAGCCGAAACACCCTGCAGCAGATCGTGCAAGGCCACTTACAGTTGGGGAAGATGTCATCCACGTAGGTGCCTAGACTCCTGTCTGCAGACGAAAAGCAGAGGCTTGTGGACGTGTGCAGAGAACTTCTGTAACGCCATGATCAAGACCCAGCCGATTTCATGGCTAGGCTTGTGACTGGCGATGAGCCGAGAGACCACCGCTGCCATTGATCGAATGGGATTCACGGTGCTGCCACACTCACCATACTCTCCCGACTTGGCACCAAGTGATTACCACCTGTTTGGGAACATGAAGAAACCTCTGCGTGGTCGCCGTTTTGCGGATTTTGCAGAACTGGACACAGCTGTCAAGGCATGGGTACACAGCACTCCGAAAGAACGGTTTCAGGAAGGTCTGGAGAGACTGACACATCGATGGCAAAAGTACATACAGTTACAAGAAGATTAGGTTGAGAAGGTGAACGTAACAATTGATGTGGAATGTACTTCATTTGGGTAGGAAAAATGAAGTGTAAAACAATATAGTACGCCCTTCGTTTTATCAACACGAAGAAGCTGTAGTCCCGGGCAGATAGATTATCAGGACGTTCTAGCTTGGTTCTGAACGGAGAAATGATCAGGATTTAGTAGCTGTAGTCCTGGACAGAGATATTATCAGCACAAAGAAGCTCTAGTCTACCCGGAGGACACGGGTTCGATTCCTGGCCAAGTCAGTGATTTTTATCTGGATTTGAGGGCTGATCCGAGGTCCACTCAGCATGCTTGATTACAATTGAGGAGCTATCTGACAGTTAGATGGCGGCTCCGGTCTAGAAAGCCAAGAATAACGGCAGAGAGGATTCATCGTGCTGACCACACGATACCTCAAAATCTGCAGGCGTTTGGGCTGAGCAGCGGTCGCTTGGATGGCAATGGCCCTTCGGGGCTGTTGCAACATGGTTTTGGTTCTTTTTAGAAGTTGAAGTCCCGGACAGAGATATAAACCGGGTGTTCTAGCTAGAGTCCTCGAGTGGGAGATGATCAGAACGTAGCAGCTACAGTCCTGGACAGAGGGATTATCAGGACGTTCTAGCTGTAGTCCTGGACAGAGAAATTATCAGGACATTCTTGCTGTAGTCCAGGACAGAGGGATTATCCGGACATTCTAGCTGTAGTCCAGGACAGAGGGATTATCAGGACATTCTTGCTGTAGTCCTGGACAGAGGGGTTATCAGGACGTTCTAGCTGTAGTCCAGGACAGAGGAAATATCAGGATGTTCTAGCTGTAGTCCTGGACAGAGAAATTATCAGGATGTTCTAGTTATAGTCCTGGACAGAGAAATTATCAGGATGTTCTAGCTGTAGTTCTGGACAGAGAAATTATCAGGACGTAGAGGATGAAGCCCTGGACAGAGATTATCAGGACGTTGTAGCTTGTTTCTGGACAGAAAAGTTATCAGGACTTAGCAGCTGTGGTCCTGGACAGAGATTATCACGGCGTTCTAGCTTGTTTCTGGACAGAAAGTGTATCAGGTCGTAGTAGCTGTAGTCCGGGACAGAGATTATCAGGGCGTTCTAGCTTGGTTATGGACAGGGAGATTACCAGGACGTAGTAGCTTGTAGTCCGGAACAAAGAGATTGTCAGGAAATTCTTGCTTGGTTCTAGACCGAGATATCATCAGGACGCTCTAGTTTGATTCTGAGCAGAGACATTATCAGGACGTAGTAGCTGTAGTAATGGACAGAGAGGTCATAAGGACGTTTTAGTTGTAGTTGTGGTCAGAGGTATTATCGGACTTTCTAACTTTTTTATGACCGGAGAGATTATCAGGACTTAGTAGCTGTGGTCCTGGACAGAGAGGTCACCCGGACGCTGTAGCTATAGTTCTGGACCGAACGATTAGCACAATCACCGAGCTCGATAGCTGCAGTCGCTTAAGTGCGGCCAGTATCCAGTATTCGGGAGATAGTAGGTTCGAATCCCACTGTCGGCAGCCCTGAAAATGGTTTTCCATGGTTTCCCATTTTCACACCAGGCAAATGCCGGGGCTGTACCTTAATTAAGGCCACGGCCGCTTCCTTCCCACTCCCAGCCCTTTCCTGTCCCATCGTCGCCATAAGACCTATATGTGTCGGTGCGACGTAAAGCAACTAGCAATAAAAAAAAGCACAATCTTCTAGTTTAGTTCTGGACAGAGGTTTTCCGGGCATTCTGGCTTTTCTTCTGGACAGAGAACAGAGCGTTCGGCTTTAGTTTGGGAATGAGAGGTATTGGAGGACTTACGGGCTTTAGGTCTAAAATCTCTCGGTACCACTTGGACAAGTAGAACAAATGCTATGTTATTTACTACATAGGAGGCGTCTTGGTTCCGATGAAGGTACGCGTGCTGTACCGCACAATATACACAGCTGTCTACACAGATGCGTAAACAAACAAACTGGGTAAGGCAGGCTGGGGGCACGTTTATCAAAATGCGTGCCAAGTGCGGAGTGCAGAGGCGGATAGAAATAGCTACGGAAACTTTAAAGAAAGTTGATATACCATCAAGGTCACGCAGAAGACATGAGAAAGGGGCAAACATTTGTTTCCTGGACGAATATGAGATATATTACTGTATAGTCAATTGACCTGCTAGTATCTCGTAAATAATTAAGGGTTATGAATATCATATTGTTGGTCCGTGTTAAACTGAGATAACATATAAATAATGCACAGTAGAGTTTTCCACCTATTCAATACTAAGTTGTTATCTCGTAAATTAGATGGTAGGTATTTATTTCACTGCCTCTGCAGTGACAAGTATAATAAGTACACCAAAACGGCTGATACAGGGTAGTCACCTCCTATCAGCGGAGTAAACAATGTAATTGATTGAGCTCGACAATTTCCAGCGTTCGTCGCCATGGGTAAAATAATATAACGAATGAAGTTCATTTACCGATAAAGGAAACGATGTTGAAAATGATAGGGACATGTCAATGAAAGTCTGCAACTTAGTCATCCTCAGAATATTTGTAATAATAATGTTATTGGTTTATATTCCCCTCAGGCTGCCTGCTGTCATTTCTTGATGGATACAGTACTTTTGCATCCATCTCTTGGCACAGGCCAGAGTAAAGTGTAGCTTCCACCAAAGTCCCAGTCAATATCCATGGCTGTGACAATATGGAAGTTGCTGGGGTATGGGTGGTGCTGAGTAATGACATTCGGAGCATGACTAGTGCATCTGAGTGTTATGAAAGGTGCTGCTCATAGGGTCAGTCGTGCTGCAATAGCACTTTCTGACCCAGTGAGGAAAGCAATGGCAAACTACCTCACTCCTCATCTTGCCTAGTTCGCCTCATTTTGGTGCTGCCATTGGTTTTTGTGGTTTCCTTATAACCGCATAACCTTTGGTGGTGCTATTTGAGGATCCAACCAGCCTCTGGGCTGATGACCTAACAGACAGACATTCCCCTCAGTACTTCTACGGTGTTTGAAGATGCCGAGGTGCTGGAATTTGCTCCCGCAGGAATTCTTTTACGTGCTGTTCAATTTACCGACCCGAGCACTTTCAAACACCAGCGGACTGAGCTGAATCGAACCCGCCAACTTGAGCTCAGAAGGACAACGCTCTAACGCCCGAGCTACTCAGACAGATTGGAATGCTTTGAAATGTTATACAGTACCGGTATTGAAGAAAGTGAAAGTATCACTTGGGCGTAAATTTAGACGACACGTTTTTTCATCACCTGTAATTTACTGTTCAACTACGTGAACTGGAGGGTTACATGTGGCATTGATTCATTAATGTATTCATCGAGTGGAGTGGTCGTGCGTGTTAAGGGACTGCGGATATGGGGCCAAGCTCTATATTCGGGAGATGAGTTGTTTCGAACTCCACTACCGGCTGCCCTGAGAATGGTTTCCTTTGGTTTCCTATTTTCACTTCCAATGCCGGGACAGTTCTTACTCACAGGCCACAGCTGATTCCTTCCACCTCCATATCCAGTTCCATTCACCAGAATTCAACACCATTGGCTCCTCAACTGAGGTTGGCGTCAGAAAGGGCATCCGGCTGTAAAGCCTATCTTAGCTCCTTCTCGACCCCGTATCAGTAAACGAAAGTAAGGGGTAGCCATACATACATTTATTTAATCTGAAGAGGGCGTAATTAACAGATTTGTGTCTTTTTAACATAACCAAACCCGTATATAGATGTACCATCTGGGGTCATGATAGCCGAATTTCATAGTCACTGGCTTCTCACCATGGCAGCCTCGGTTCGAACCCATGCCGAAGCATGTGAAATTTTTAAAAGGGGAAGTCACTGTTCTGTGGTTCGGGTTCCTCGTAAGACTGGAGACATCGTGTCTATGATCACGATGTCAAGTCACATAAGGACATTTTTTTTTTTGGCAAGTTGCTTTACGTCGCACCGACACAGTTAGGTCATATGGCGACGATGGGACAGGAAAGGGATAGAAGCGGGAAACCAAGGAAAACCATTTTCAGGGCTGCCGACAGTGGGACTCGAACCCATTATCTCCCGAATACCGGATACTGGCCGCACTTAAGCGACTGCAGCTATCGAGCTTGGTCACATAAAAACTACGCACTTGCTTGCCTTGCATCCCGCACCGGACATCTATATATATATAAAATAACTTGTCCTGACTGACTGATTCATCATCGCCGAGCCAAAACTACTGGACATAAAGAGATGAAATTTTGGGGATATATTCATATTAAGACGTAGGTGCTCGCTAAGAGAGGATTTTGGGATATTCCTTCGCTAAGGGGGTGAAAACGGGGGTGAAATTTTAAAATGAGTTGCTCTATATCTCAAAACTTTAAAAGTTTACAGATGTAAAAATTGGTATTTAGAATCGTCTTTAAAAATAAGGAAACACGTATTTTTTTGTTTTCAGAAAATCCCAATAGGAGGGGTGAAAAAGGGTGAAAATGGGGAAAATGGGTTGAATGCCTTTAATCAGGATACCGGTACCTATATCTCAGAAACTGAAGATATTACAGACCTGAAAATTGGTACGTTTGATCTCTTTTAAAAATAAAGAAACACGTATTTTTTTGTTTTTGGAAAATCCAATTAATGGGAGGGTGAAAAGGGGGTGAATTTTTAAAATGAGTGAATCTATATCTCCAAACTTTTAAAGTTTGCAGCTGTAAAAATTGGTATTTAGAACCTTCCTTAAAAATAAAGGAACACGTATTTTTTTGTTTTCAGAAAATCGCAATAGGAGGGATGAAAAAGGGTGAAAATGTGGGGAAATGGGTTGAATGCCTTTAATCAGGATACCGGTACTTATATCTCAGAAACTGAAGATGTTACAGACCTGAAACTTGGTACTTTTGATCTCTATTAAAAATAAAGAAACACGTATTTTTTTGTTTTTGGAAAATCCAATTAATGGGAGGGTGAAAAGGGGGCGAATTTTTAAAATGAGTGAATTTATATCTCCAAACTTTTAAAGTTTGCAGATGTAAAAATTGATATTTAGAATCTTCATTAAGAATAAAGAAACACGTATTTTTTGGTTTTTTGAAAATCGCAATAGGAATCGTAAAAATGGGTGAAAAAGGGGTTGAATGCCTTTAATGAGGCTACTTATATCTCAGAACCTGAAGATATTACAGACCTGAAAATTGATGTTTGGGATCTCTTTAAAAAATAAAGAATCACGTATTTTTTTGTTTTTCGAAAATCCAATTAATGGGGGGGGGGTGAAAAGGGGGTGATTTTTTAAAATGAGTGTATCTATATCTCAAAACTTTTAAAGTGTATGGATGTAAAAATTGGTATTTAGAATCTCCTTTAAAAATAAAGAAACGCGTAATCTTTTGTTCTCGGAAAATCCCAATAGGAAGGGTGTAAAAGGGTGAATAATGGGTTGAATGCCTTTAATGAGGCTTCTTATATTTCAGAACCTGAAGATATTACAGACCTGAAAATTGGTATGTGGTATCTACTTTAAAAGTAAAGAAACACGTATTTTTTCGTTTTTTGAAGATATAAATATTGGGGGTTGAAAGTGGGGGGTGAATTTTTAGAAATGAGTGTGTTTACATCTTAAAACTTAAAAATTTACAGATGTAAAAATTGGTAGTTAGAATCTCCTCTAAAAATAAAGGAACACGTATTTTTTTGTTTCCTGTAAATCCCAATAGGAGGGGTGTAAAAGGGTGAAAAATGGGTTGAATGCCTTTAATGAGGATACTTATATTTCAGAACCTGAAGATATTACAGAACCGAAAATTTGTATATGGGACCTCCTTTAAAAAATAAAGAAACACGTATTTTTTAGTTTTTGGAAATCCAATTAATGGCGGTTAAACAGGAGTGACAAATTGGGTGAATTTTTTGAAAGACTATATCTACAGAATATCTTGGAAACGTAAAATGTTACAGACGTAAAAAGTGGGTGTTTGGAATCTCCTGTAAATGTAAAGAAACATAGGTGATTTGTTTTTGGAAATCCACCTAAGGGGAACTCAAAAGTGGTGAAATTTTAAAATGAGAATTTTTACAGTATATCTAAAAAAACTTAACATGTTACAGAAGTGAAAAATGGTATTTTTTATCTCTATTAAACATAACGAATCGTGTATTTTTATTTTTCGGAAATACCACTTGGGTGGTGGGGGGTGGGTAAGAGTGACTGAAAATGGTGTTGAATTCTTTTAATTAGGCTACTGATATCTCAAAAATGAAGATGTTACAGACGTGAAATTCGATATTTGCAATCTGCTTTAAAAGTAAAGAAACACGTATTCTCGGAAAATCCAATGAGGGGGGGGGGGGGGTGAAAGTATTGAAAATTTAATTGACTTAATTGTATGAGAATGCAAACATCTAATAAAAACTAAAGTTGTTACAGACGTGAAAATTCGTATTTAGATCTCCTTTAAAAACAAAGAAAAACGCGTTTCGGTGGGGAAACCATCTTGGAGGGTGGGAGTGTAAAGGAGTTGAATTCCTTTCATGACGACACATAAATCAAAAGCTGAAGAAGTTAGAGTCGTGATAATTGGTATTTAGAAGATCTTTTACTATTAAAGAAGCAAGTATTTTTTGCGGGAAAATTCACTTACGGGTGGGGGGGAGTAGTGTGAGATGAAGTGAAAAAAATAAATTATTTTTATGGGGATACTTATATCTCAAAACTGACGGCAATAGACGTGAACATTGGTGTTTGGAATCTCCTTTAAACATAAAGAAACAAGCCTTCTTTTAATTTTTTTTGGGGGGGGGGTTTGCCGGTAAATAAACTTAACGGCGGTGGGGTGTAGAAGGAGGTGAACCCATTGATTTTACTGTTCTTAATGTACTTATAAGTATCCTCCTTTGCTAAGGCGGCAGCGCGCGGGCCTCTCTCACTGCTGGGTTCCGTGGTTCAAATCCCGGTCACTCCATGTGACATTCGTGCTGGAAAAAACGGAGGTGGGACAGGTTTTTCTCCGGATACTCCGGTTTTCCCTGTCATCAGCCTTTCCAGCAACACATAATAGTAATAATAATAATAATAATAATAATAATAATAATAATAATGTTCCGGACCGTCGTCAAATGTGCGGATCGCGCTGGAAACGGCTCCTGGACGGGTAATGACTAAGAATGCAGTCCGGCCGCGGGTTCAGTGCCGCCAAAGCACCCAATATGACACCACGCCGGATCTCCTGAAGGATTTTATACATATTAAAATGATTATAGGAAAAGATGGCAAAGATTTACGGAGCCAACTGACCGGGAGGAATACCTGAGCCTAGCCCGGGAAGTACGAAATCGATTGCTGGAAAGGAAGATTGAAAAATGGGAGGAAACGTGCCGTAATCTAATAGAAAACGAGTCAGATCGGGAATTTTGGTGGATTCTCACAGAAAACGAGTCAGATCGCGAATTTCGGCGGATTATATATCTAAAACAATAAGCATTCAATTATAAATTTCAGTACAATACCGTAGCGAAGCACGGGTATCTTGCTAGTTAAGCTATACATTTTAATCGGTTAAACCTTTACTGTAACAGAGCAAATAGCATTGTTTACTTACTCACAAACGATAGCATTAACTGAACGTGTTGAATTCGTGGTAGGG
Source organism: Anabrus simplex (assembly GCF_040414725.1). Lineage (NCBI taxonomy): Eukaryota > Metazoa > Arthropoda > Insecta > Orthoptera > Tettigoniidae > Anabrus > Anabrus simplex. The sequence goes on from NC_090266.1 coordinate 808,161,999, forward strand.
GTCGTGTAGGAGTAAACTTGTTCGAGTTCGAACATCACAGTCGGCAGTCCTGAATGCTTCTGTTTCCCGATATTTGCATACTAGAAAATTGCCGGGACCATAGCTTATTTCAGACCGCGACTCCTAAATTTCTCCTTACCGTAGCATTATTACCGTATTTGTGGCCTGAACGAGTTAGCTGCGCGGTTCGGACAGTGTAGCTGTTGGCTCGTATTCGGGAGATGGTGGGTTCGAATCCCAAATATCGGCAGCCTTGAAGACGATTTTCCGAGGTTTTCCCTTTATATACCAGGCAATTGCTAGGCCATTTAAGGCCGTGGTCGCTTCTTTCCCAGTCTTAGCCCTTTCCTATCCCATCGTCGCTGAAAACCTGTCTGAGCTGGTACAACGAACCAATAACACGTGTGTTAATACGACGTTGAACCCGTATCCATCTCTGGTGAGTCATAATGCACTGATATGGGCTATAATAGAACATGTTTGTTATTTCCATGACACTCTTCATTTCCATAGTACGTCCCTTCAGCGATAAATCTGTGGTGGTATGGCATAAGCTGAAATGTACATTTTCCTCATTTTATGGGAGAGCAATTTCAAAGTTTACTCTTTTAAGAAAAATCGGGGAAAGGTTAAATTAAATAATTCTTTTGTTATTTAAAATAAACATTTATCACACATCACATAGCCTACATATCACTCGCTTCTGAGAAAACTTAGACATTAACAGTAAAATTACTAAATTTTGACATACCTACCGATTTCTGTCATGTCACAAAAATGGTCATGATAGGATCTCCAAGATACACCAGAATATGTTATAACATTTTCAGGCTCCTTCCTCACTGCTTGTCTTCCCATTCTTCTTCTTCTTCTCTTCTGCTTCCTTAATTTCGTTTCTAGATTGATGCTGACTTGTGACCAAGCTCTTATAGAATTGATGACACTTTTCAGAAATCAGTGGTAATAGACTCAGAAGATCTCACATTTTCAGAGGATTGATAGGTAATGAGGATTTGTATGCCAGATTAGGAGTCCTGTTCTGTAAATTATTGAAAGGTCTACCTCTCTTGTTACTTCAAAAGTCCAGAAATCCTAATCATCTTTCAAAGAATTCTTAAAAAGAACGACTCCAAATTGCTTTTCGTACCTTTACCATTTTACATGCAACCAATTAATATTTTCACTGTCAACATCAACATTCTTCTTAATCAAACCAGACTGTAAAAAATCTGAAAAAGGGTAGAAATCCTGTTGTGTCATCTCAATCACTTTAAAATACTCCTTTCCTCGCACTGTTAGCACAAATTGATGCCAATCCCTTGGTGCCATTATTGGTATATTTGTCTCCTTTTTGCCTTTTCAATTTTTGCGTGATCTGCATCACACTCCAAATGAGTATGGCCAGGCAGAAGGAAAATGAAATGGCGTATGGTTTTTGGTGCCGGGAGTGTCCGAGGACATGGTCGGCTTGCCAGATGCAGGTCTCTTGATTTGACACCCATAGGCGACCTGCGCATCGTGATGAGGATGAAATTATGATGAAGACGACACAAACACCCAGTCTCCGTGAAAGCGAAATTAACCAATGATGGTTAAAATTCCCGACCCTGCCGGGGATCGAATCCAGGACCCCTGTGACCAAAGGCCAACACACTAACCATTTAGCCATGGAGCCGGACAGGCAGAAGAAAATTTTGGTCAATGAGTTCTATAGTTTGACTGGTGCTTTTAATAAGACTCATCATTATAGTCATGTTAACATTTCTGTTTTTGGCCTCCACAAGTATCCGAATAAGTGATTACATAGAGACACGCTAAGTGGAAGATTGCTTAACCTTTTTATAAAAACAAGACGATATTTGGTTTGAATCTCTTCAGCCCACTGCTTCGTGCCACATAAAGCATTCAGTGCCTCAATTTTAAGAGCAGTCTCGGTTTGTTAAGTTGTATGTCGCCAGTAATCTTTTGTCATATGCAACGTTAGCAGATAAGGGTGGTGTGTTCAAGACTTGTTACGAATCGAAAACCAAAATTATCTACAACACTTACTTTATCTTCTTTTTTTCTTCAGGAGTCCAAAATCGGCCATTTCCTTGTGTTCATTCTAACTTTTTATCATGGTGGCACGTTCTTCTTCCTTTTTGCATTGTTTTATGTTAATCTGGAAAATATCACAAGTTGTACATGTATCTACTTCCGGATTCTTAAATTTATATCCACAATCTTTAAAAACCTTCTTGAATAGTTCGTAGGAACCACATTTTCCACTACTTGTTTATATTCATCATACATACAGCTGGGTAGGTATAGCCCACTTGAATCTCGACGTGAGTAATGACTTTCCGCCTCCGTGGTGTAGTGGTTAGTCTGATTAGCTGTCACACCCGGAGGCCCGCGTTCGATTCCCGATTCTGCCACGAAATTTGAAAAGTGGTACGAGGGCTGGAACGGGGTTCACTCAGCCTCGGGAGGTCAACTGAGTAGAGGAGGGTTCGATTCCCATCTCAGCCATCCTGGAATTGGTTTTCCCACTTCTCCTCCAGGCAAATGCCGGGATGGTACCTAACTTAAGGCTACGGCCACTTTCTTCCATCTTCCTTTTCTATCCCTTCCAATCTTCCCCCCCTTCCTTTCAAGGACCTTGTTCAGCATGGCAGGTGCGCCTGGGCCCTCCTCCCCAGTTGTATCCCCTGACTGAAAGTCTCACGCTCCAGGACACTGCCCTTGAGGTGGTAGAGGTGGAATCCCTCGCTGAGTCCGAGGAAAAATCCAACCCTGGAGGGTAAACAGATTAAAAATAAGAAAAAGAAGAAGAAGAAGAGGAAGAAGAAGAAGAAGAAAAGTATTGTTTTTGGGTATTTTTCAATATGGCTTCTCATTAAATTTCTTTCTTCTGCCATTTTATTTCTGGGCTGATGACATCCACGATAGTCAGGGACAGGTAAATGCCGTACCTGATGCCTTTAGTTTCTGTAGAAGTACAATAACTTTTCTTCTGGAAATACCATGCACTTCCTGAAACATGGTTTTGCAGATACTCTCTTATTGTTGACTTCATATTTGGGTGTGATAAAACGGCTATGTTCTCCATTACCTCTTCCTGTTCTTTCTTCTTTTTTGCCACTGACAGTAATACAACTGAATAGTAATTGCTCTTGCGTTTCCCTTCCAGAAGCGTAGAAGCTGTGAAAGATTTCTTCCTGACTTTCTGGTGGACAAAACACATGGCACTTCCTCCGACAGCAGTTCAAAACGGGTTTAAACTGCTTCGCTGGTTCTTAGTTGCCCTTCCAGTTATAATATTCCATTTCCATACCATGATCTTTCAACTCCTTTTGAACTTTGCGCTGGTACTTCTCTTTGGAACATGAAAATACAAAATTACAAACCTCATAAAGCAAATATGGAAATAAATTTAGTTTATGATAGTAGGTCTACAAAGCTAAATAATTACCTCTTGATGAATGTTGGGAGCCGTCGATCATTGCTGGTTCACTCTCCTGTTGAATGTCAGCTGTGTCTTGTACTTTTCCACAAGTAGTTCCCCCTATTTCAGTTACTAGGTTTATATCTGTAAAAGGAGAGAGCATATAAAGTTTTAAAAATTGTAAATCAAAGCTAATTTAAATTGTGTGTAATGAAAACTTAAAATAAAGTGTTACGGTGGTAACAACTTACCATCCGGTGATTTTCTTCTTGATTGTTAGCATTTTCATTTGAGGAATATGCGATTGTATTTGTTGTTGCTTCATTGTCACCTTTTGTTTCCTTTTCGTCCAACTTTACATCTTAAGCAAGTTTTATGCGTTTCGTAGGTTTCAATCTTGTAGGTTTATCATCATATGAAGATTCAAGTTCATTTAGGAAAATAATCTCTATCCCCTTCAGAACCGTCAGAATACGATGGCAATTCGTCTGAGACACAGATATGAATTTTACGAATTTCAAGATCAGGTATACTGTGAGATGTATTCGCCTCTTCATCTGAAATAATAATATTAACATTAGAACTAGGTTCGCCTCTGTGGTGTAATGGTTAGCGTGGTTAGCTGCCATCCCCGGAGGTCCGGGTTCGATTCAACGAAATTTGAAAACTGGTACGAGGGCTGGAACGGGGCCCACTCAGCCTCGGGAGGTCAACCGAGTAGAGGTGGGTTCGATTCCCACCTCAGTCACCCTGTAAATGGTTTTCCGTGGTTTCCCACTTCTCCTCCAGGGAAATGCTGGGATTGTTTCTAACTTACGGTCACGGCCGCTTCCTTTCCTCTTCTTTATCTATCCCTTCCAATCTTCCCATCCCCTATAAGGCCCCTGTTCAGCATAGCAGGTGAGGCCGCCTGGGCGAGGTACTGGTCCTCCTCCCCGGTTGTATACCCCCGACCCAATGTCTCAAGCTCCAAGACACTCCCCTTGAGGCGATAGAGGAGGGATCCCTTGCTGAGTCCGAGGGGGGAAAACCAACCCTGGAGGGTAAAGAAAGAAAGAAAGAAAGAAAGAAACATTAGAACTTCTTTATTTTGATAATCAGACTTGAGAACAAAAGTCTAGTTGAACATTTGAAATATTAATAGTAACAATTGTAATTTTATACGTAAGTGAAAGAGAATACATTGATTTGCATACCTCTGTTTTTGCTTTAGTTACTGTTTGCTTGCTCATTCATCTGAACAAGATCCATGATCCTAGCACTTCTGCTCTTTAAATTTGGACATAGTAACACGGTACGCCTACTACAAATCGTACTATAACTGAGAACAATAGTTTTTTGTTTTTTTGCTAGTGGCTTTACGTCGCATTGACACAGATAGGTCTTATGGCGACGATGGGATAGGAAAGGCCTAGGAGTTGGAAGGAAGTGGCCATGGCCTTAATTAAAGTACAGCCCCAGCATTTGCCTGGTGTGAAAATGGGAAACCACAGAAAACCATCTTCAGGGATGCCGACAGTGGGATTCGTACCCACTATCTCCTGGATGCAAGCTCATAGCCGCGCGCCCATAACCGCACGGCCAACTCGCCCGGTTTTCTTGTTTTCAGCTGTCTTACAGTCCGGCTTCATGGCTAAATGTTTAGCGTGTTGACCTTTGGTTCAAGGGTACGCTGGTTCGATTCCCGGCAGGGTCAAGGATCTTAACCTTCATTAGTTAATTCCTATGGCTCAGGGGCTGGGTGTATGTGCTCTTTTCAGCATTAGATTTCATTTTAGACAGGGCCCATCCTCACAGACGCGCAGGTCACCTATAAGGCGGCCACACGCCATTATTATTACTGCCTTACATCCATAACACAAGTAAAACGCGCCAGCATTTAATCCATTTCATATGTTTTATATTCTTTCAACTGCTTATTATTGTCATTAAATGCCAACATTACAATAACAATGTTCTCACACCTTCAGCAATGGAATACATTGACAACATTGCTACATTATTAACCGGTAAGTATGACACACCAAATTTTGGCATAATATATTCATGTAAAAAATTAAATATTTACAAAGCTGCCAAAACTTCATATGTTACATATCAGCTGCTGTCATGCCATTTTAATAATGAAAATGACATATCAGTTAGTGAAAACTGCAATAGCACTTGTACTAATAGGAGTAGACGGATCGTGTTTTGCCATAACGTAAAACACAACGTTTCTGACATATCAGCTTATGCCATACCACCACAGAAATAATGGTGTAACTGTTGGGGTCCAGCTCCTTGGCTAAATAGTCAACATAGAGGCCTTCGGTTCAGAGGGCCCTGGATTCGATTCTCGGCCAAGTCGGTGAATTCGTATGATTAATTCCTCTATCTTGGAGATGGGTGTTTGCACTCGCCTGCATTTACTGCAAACCACCATAGAAATATATAATAGCGAGTGCATCCTTCGACATAGGTTTGGTGTCAGAAAGGGTATCAGGCAGTAAAACTGGGGCTAATCTACGTACTTGTCGATTCCAATTAATTCAGAAAAAGGATAGGTAGAAGAAGAATGGTGGAATTAATGAGGATCGAACCAGCTTTCCGTCTGAGGACTCAACGTGCACAAAATAGCGCTTCCATACACAGGTAGTTACCAAGTTTAAAAAAGTACAGTTATAAATATGTGAGGTTTTAATTCTATAACCATTAGCGTGTCATATTTTGGAAGGAGGCAAGCGTCTCGGATGTTAAAATGTCAGTTTCTATTGTGAGTGGACTCTCTGACAACTTCCAATTAACCCACTTCCGCAACTTGCCGCTCACGAGAAAGATCTCGAATACAGTGTTTGAAACATCAGGCAGTTAACAAGCACGCTTGGTGTATAAGTAGAATGTTGAGGTAGGAGTGAAATTACATGAATGAGTTGTGTAGAGATCACCGGAACCGTCCATCACAAATGATGTACCTGATGTACTCAATCCCTGGACACGCAGATTGAAACCTGATTATCACATCACAAAGCAGCCGTGGTATGAAGCGAAATCCAGTGCCTCAGAAAATGCACGTGAAATTTTTGAAATGAAAGAGATGTTGCATGTGGTTCTGAGCCCCATAAATGTAGAAGTCCCCTGGCTACGATCACGATGTCAACTACCATGTAACGCTGCAGGCTTGCCAGATTTTCTTTGAAATATAATGAAAGTCCGTATAATCCATGAATCGGCAGGGTGGCACAGCTAAAGTGTTCTGATCAAACGAACATGAATGGAGAGCCCCCACACAGAGTTAAAATCAGACCATGCACCTGCCTGGCGTCTTGAAACCTGCGAAGGCGCAAAATATAGGGCATTCTTCAAGAAAACTGTGCAGGTCAGAAACAGTTCACGACGTGCAGAGTACAGAGTTTTGTACACCTCACCTCGTTTGGTGTGAGGGCACTTACAGGCTGGTTTACGTTATGGAAAACTTTAGCCAATAAAAATTTTAGAAAGGACAACTATCTCCTGAGGATATACCTCTCTTGCGTCTTCAGCTGTACGAGAAGTTTATGACAGAGAAACATCTCCAGAGGATAAACAAGGAGTCCATGACGAAGAACCATCTTCAGAGGATAAACATCTATGACACCTTCAACTGTACGGCGAGTTCATGATGGAAAACTATTCTTCAGATGATAGACCTCTATTATACTTTCCGGAGTTTATGAAGAAAGTTCAGCATCAGAGAAAGTACGTCTCTTACACTGTACGAGGAGTTCGTGACGAAGAACCTTCATCAGAGGATAAACATCTATTACACCTTCAGCTGTAAGAGGAGTTCATGACGGGAAACTATTCTTCAGATGATAAACCTGTAATACACTTTCCGGAGTTTATGAAGAAGATCCAACATCGGAGAAAATACCTCTATTACACATTCAACTGTACGAGGAGTTCGTGACGGAGAACCATCACCAGAGGATAAACCTCTCCTACACCTTCAGCTGTATGAAGAGTTCCTGACAGGGAACCATCGTCAGAGGACAATCCTTTGTTATACCCTCAGCTGTACGAGAAGCTTGTGGCGGAGGACTATCTCCTGAGAATAAACCTCTATGACTCCTTTACCTGTACAAGGATTTCATGACGGAGAGCCATTTTCACTCAACAGACTTCTATTGCACATTTAACTATACGAGGAGTTCATGACGGAAAATTATCTTCTGAGGATAAAACTCGATTACACATTTAGCTGTACGAGTTCATGATGGAGATCCATCTCCAGAGGATAAACCTTTATTACGCCTTCAGATGTACAAACAGCACAAGATGGACCACCATCTCCAGCCGATATACATCTGGTTTACACCACTGGTGCCATCCACCACAAATGTTGTACGTGATATACTCAATCCCAGGGCACACTGATGGAAATCTGTATGTCACTCCACATGCCGTAGTATCAAGTGAAATCCAGTGTCTCAGCAAAGCACGTAGAATTTTCGAAATGAAATATCTCCTCCCTGTGGTTCCGAGCGCACAATGAACTGGAGATTCCGTGGAAGAGGAAATGTGTAAACCTTGAACTGTACAAACAGTTCAAGGTTTACACATTTCCTGTACAAACAGTTCAAGGTAAACAGCCATCTCCAGAGGTTAACTCTCTCTATATCATCAGCAGTACAAGCAGCTTAGGGCTGACAATTGTCATCTACTCCAGACGATACCCGTAAAACAGTGGTGATTGTGTTTTTTTTTGACTTCTTCACACTTTCTCATGCAAACTTCTCGGAGAGTGCTTTGGAACTTGTCATAAATCGCGAAGTACTTTTCTCCATAAAATTCATTCCTTTCATCTGCAGTATTTACTAAGAATCTTTACATCAGTCACCTTCTTTATTCCACCTCTAGTTGTTGTAACGACACCAAATAGAGAAGTGTGACCTCGCTTATGCCATTGTATGTCCAGAGCAACGATTAAGTTACGACTGTCACCATTAAGTTTCACACTTTCCTTAACGCCCTCTTTCATAAATTTATTACAGGCATTCCCAATAGATGGAAGCGGCCGTGGCCTTAAGTTAGGTACCATCCCGGCAATTGCCTGAAGGAGAAGTGGGAAACCACGGAAAACCACTTCCAGGGTGGCTGAGGAGGGAATCGAACCCTCCTCTACTCAGTTGACCTCCCGAGGCTGAGTGGACCCTGTTCCAGCACTCGTACAATTTTTCAAATTTCGTGGCAGAGCCGGGAATCGAACCCGGGTCTCCGAAGGTGGCATCTAATCACACTAACCACTACACCACAGAGGCGGACTCCTAATGCTTATACCGTAGAATTCTTAGTGCTGATGTTTACATTTGTGTCTCCAAGAGAGTCGACTTACTGTTTATTTTTATTTAGCGTATTGATTTTAGTGTCAGACGACATGTTCGGCTCGCCTGGTTCAAGTCTTTCTATTTGACACCCACGGGCGACCTACGCACCTGGATGTGAATTCATGATAATGAGGCAGGAGGAGGGTGAAACCGGTGTCGACACGTAGCCTTCTTCTGTCGAATAACATCAAGGGGTGTGATGAAGGCTTAACGTCGCCGCCCGACGAGACGAATCACCATCAACAGCGTCATATACTTTTACTCCATATGAACAGTGCGGAGAGGTTGGGGATATTAATCTCAGGCTTTCGGCACGCAATCTAGTGATCAAACATCGTGTAGTGTCTCTCTCGTACGCTGCTGGCCGTCATTCTGACAGTGAAAATATTTTCCGCCAACGACGGGGTCAGACCATACAGACTCGTCACCTTAACGATCATGTCCATCACGTGGGCTGCTGCAAGTGTTGCAGGAGACTGAATAATCACGTTTTGGAACACATTCCCTCTTTCGCTAAGTAACCTAATTCGTAAAAAGTAGCAGAAAACGTGACAAACCAATCACTTCTTCTTCTTAATCTGTTTACCCTCCCTCAGCGAGTGATCCCACCTCTACCGCCTCAAGGGCAGTGTCCTGGAGCTTCAGACTCTGGGTCGGGGGGTACAACTGGGGAGGATGACCAGCACCTTGCCCAGGCGGCCTCACCTGCTATGCTGAACAAGGGTCTTGCGGGGGTATGGGAAGATTAGAAGGGATAGACAAGGCAGGGGGGAAGAAGCGGCCGTGGCCTTAAGTTAGGTACCATCCCGGCATTTGTCTGGAGGAGAAACGGTAAACCACGGAAAACCACTTCAAGGATGGCTGAGGTGGGAATCGAACCCACCTCTACTCAGTTGACCTCCTGAGGCTGAGTGGACCCCAGTCCAGCCCTCATACCACTTTTCAAATTGCGTGGCAGAGCCGGGAATCGAACCCGGGCCTCCGGGGGTGGCAGCTAATCACACTAACCACTACACCACAGAGGCGGACCAAACCAATTACTAAGCAGGAAAGTCACACTTCATGTGCAGTGATAGATATAAGCACGTCACAGACACAGAAACACAAAACCAAAAAGCAGCAGGGTTGGTCAACCTACAGTAGGGAAAAAAATCTCTCGAACGATTAAAATTGGCGCAGATATGATATATAGACGAAGAGTGTACCTTCTGCCATTTTCTCACAAACTGTTCAATATTAGTGCTACTTTAAATCAACATTTACTGTATTTTAAAGTAATCAAACTAAAACATATCACAAAAAAAAAATTGAACTTCAAAGAACGAGCGAGCTGATGGATGGTTCGGGTTACGTAGCTGTGAGCTTGCATTCGGGAGATAGTAGGTTCGAATCCCACTGTCGGAAGCCATGAAGAGGACTCTCCTTGGTTTCCCATTTTCACACCAATAAATGCTGTGGCTGTACCTGTCCTACCCCATCGGCAACGTAAGACCGGTCTGAGTCAATGCGACCTATAACCAATAGGAAAAAAATACTCCAGAAATTAATAAAATATGAAGACCTCAAAATATATACTCTATCTAATGAAAAGTATCCGGACACCTCTGTGTAATGCTGAATTGAACCCTAGATGACGTCAAAGGCGGACCCGCCAGTATAAAAGGAGGCGATGAGTCTTGTGTTGTCAGTAGAGAAGCATTAACACCAGAACGGGTCGGTCAGGAGAGCTCAATGACCTCAAATGTGGAATAGTCGTTGTACAAAGTATGTCACCTGAGTAACATATCTATGAGGATCATTTACATCCTTCTAAAGCTGCCCAAGTCAACTATTGGTAATGCGATTTTGAAGTGAAAATACGAAGGAACATTTGCAGCTAAACCAAGACCGGACAGACCTCATTTAATGACGGACAGGGACCGCAGATCATTGCGGAGAGTGGTTGTTAGAAATCGCAATAAATCAGCGGAAGGAATCACTCGTGAGTTCCAAAGTGCTACCAGCAGTCCACCCAGCACAATGACTGTGCATCGGAAGTTAAAGGGAATGGGGTACAATGGTCGAGCTGCTGCTCATAAGCCAAACATTTCTGTAGTCAATGCTAGGCGATGCTTGAGACTGTGTGAAGAGCGAGGGTTAAGGACAACGGATGACTGGAAACGAGTGATTTGGAGTAATGAATCATGCTATAACCTGTGTCCAGGCACGCCGACTTCAGGTAACGATTGGCGGGAGGCATGATCAACATAAACAGAGGCATGTGGAATGATGAATAACTATTAATGCAAACATTCCTTTATCTAGGTATATTAAAAATATTCACAAACTAAGAGAAAATCAGAACAATAATAGAACATGTTCCCCAATAGATTTTGCGGACGAATCTTATACACGGAGTTTTCAATAATATTCGCAAGAAAACAGATTTTTTTGCTAGTGGCTTTACGTCGCACCGACACAGATAGGTCTTATGGCGACGATGGGATAGGAAAGGCCTACTAGTGAGAAGGAAGCGGCCGTGGTCTTAATTAAGGTGCGGCCATAGCATCTGCCTGGTGTGAAAATGGGAAACCACGAAAAACCATCTTCAGCGCTGCTGACAGTGGGATTCGAACCCACTATCTCCCGGATGCAAGCTCACAGCCACGCGCCCCTAACCGCACGGCCAACTCGCCCGGTAAAACAGAAAAATAGAACTTGATTCGTAAATGCATACGAAGAATGTCTATAAAATAATCGTACGGTAAGTAAAGCGAGTAGAAGTTGCTTCACAAATATATTTTCTGAATTTTTCATTTCATGATATTAAGTGTGTAAAGCTTGTCTTAACAGTCTCCATTGGGAAATGCAGCTCTCTGAAGGAATGCCCGTTTTCTAATCACATTTCTTCTTCTTCTTTATCTGTTTACCCTCCAGGGTCAGTTTTTCCCTCAGACTCCGCGAGGGATCCCACCTCTACCGCCTCAAGGGCAGTGTCCTGGAGCTTCAGACTCTGGGTCTGGGATACAACTGGGGAGGATGACCAGTATCTCGCCCAGGCGGCCGCACCTGCTATGCTGAACAGGGGCCTTGCTGGGGATGGGAAGATTGGAAGGGATAGACAAGGAACAGGGAAGGAAGCGGCCGTGGCCTTAAGTTAGGTATCATCCAGGCATTTGCTTGGAGGAGAAGTGGGGAACCACGGAAAACCACTTCCAGGATCGCTGAGGTGGGAATCGAACCCACCTCTACTCAGTTGACCTCCCGAGGCTGAGTGGACCCCGTTCCAGTCCTCCTACCACTTTTCAAATTTCGTGGCAGCCGGGAATCGAACCCGGGTCTCCGGGGTGGCAGCTAATCACACTAACCACTACACCACAGAGGCGGACCTAATCACATTTCTTGACATAAAATCATCTGCCACCGTCTCCGAGTCTAACTGGCCTAACGCCTGCAGTAGGCTCAATGAATTTAATCTCTGAAGTCTTTCAAGGCCTGAGAATCTCTCAGCTGTTGAATTTGTCGCAGGAATTGTCATCACTATTTTTTAAAAAAGCTTGAGCTGTTCTGGATGCAAATCATTAAGATGAACTACTTCTTAAAGTGATTGATAAGGTCCCCTAACAATTATTTTTCCTTCATTCGGCAGCGACTCCATGAAACATTCCTCTGTGAAGGAAAGGAGGATTAGAGTCTATATTATATTTATAGAATTGTAAAATTGGGTCTTTGTTTGTATTGTGAGCGTTCACGACACTGTCAATAGCATGTCGTAATACGCTGTGACAGTCATTCTGTGATAATTAACCCTTTATAGGGCAGAAGTCCGGGGGTATTTCAAAAATTCTGAAACTTTGTAAACTGCCTCTCTAGCGAGCTTGAAACACAATTCAATAAAAAAATCAGGAAAAAGTTACGTGTAGATAGGGTTAATGGGGTGGTAAATTATTATATCACTGCCCATTTAGATCAACCGACAACACAGGGTGAGCAGTGGTATAATAATTTACCACCACAAATACATTTTGTTACATCCAAAATACCGTGTGCTAACGCATAAAGTAGATCAGATTTGATCGTAAAATCATCAAAATTAAAAATTCTGCACACTGACAATATCAATATAACAAAATGCATATAATTAAAATACAACGAAATAAAATATAGCAGTAATTCTAATGTCTTACTGACTCTCGTGGAAACGTCTAAAGCAACCTTATCACATGTTTTGCAAATCAGATTGCTACGCTTTTGCCTTTTCTTTGTGCTGCAATATGCACATCTGCGGTAAGCCCCAATCTCATGTTCTGGGCGTCCTGCCTTGGAGACGAGGTAGCTGCCGCTTCTGAAGAAGCATTGAAGATCTAACTTGCTGCACGAGTAAAATGTCCTCAGCCCCCAAATTAGCCTCTAAGTCCAACTGGAAAGCAATTTCGTCAGTGACTGATACTAGTTGCTCGATTTCCAGCTCCGTCAAGCATTTTCCCTCCATCTACAAAAATAATTTATTATTATTATTATTATTATTATTATTATTATTATTATTATTATTATTATTATTATTATATAATTCGCTGGGGCCATCAAGGACCACGTTAAGTCTTGTTGCATTTGACACTGAACTTGGCCTTCTTTAGAGCTCAAATTTCCCTCATTCTTTGAGAGTGGGCCTGCTTACGCTCCTCTGTCCAAGGGGCACCGTGTCTTCTCTTCGGTTGCTCGTCTCGGTTTAGCCCGTTCGTCAATATTTTCTTGCGGAAGAGATCTCTGTTAAGGGCGTCTTCAGCTGAGATATGTATCATTTGCAGGTCTTCTTTTGTATTTCTAAACCAGGGAATTGTGGTTTTGGGGTTTGAATCAAAAAAGTGAAAGATTTCTTTAGTTAACTTTCTTCCGTCCATTCTTTTCAGATGACCTAAAATCGTGCCAATCTTTTTCTGATTGTGTCTGTAATTTTCTGTAGACTTCCTTGTTGGATCTCTTTTGATGGATTCCATTTCTGTACTTTGATCCCAAGATTCCTCTCACAATTTTGCGTTCTCTTTTCTCCAGTTCTTCAAGGAGTCCTTTGTTGGCATTATTATTATTATTATTATTATTATTATTGTTATTATTATTATTATTATTATTATTATTATTATTATTATTATTATCTTTTCCATGATACCGATAATTTGCAGGATGGTGTATAAAAAGCAAGCCGGATCCGTGGTGTAGGGGTAGCGTGCCTGCCTCTTACCCGGAGGCCCCAGGTTCGATTCCCGGCCAGGTCAGGAAACTTTACCTGGACCTGAGGGCTGGTTCGAGGTCCATTCAGCCTACGTGATTAGAATTTAGTAGCTATCTGACGATGAGAAAGCGGTCCCGGTCTAGAAAGCCATAACGGCCGAGAGGATTCGTCGTGCTGACCACACGACACCTCGTAATCTGCAGGCCTTTGGGCTGAGCAGCGGTCGGTTAGAAGGCTAAGGCCCTTCAAGGGCTGTAGTGCCATGGGGTTTGATTTTTGTTATAAAAAAGCAACCCCATACAAACAATTTGTACGTTTGAGGTTATGTGATAAATACGGCAGCTATAACAATATAACATGTTAGGCAAATGAAATTACTAATATGCTATACTGCTAACGTAATATTTGAAGCTCCTGTAATAATGTTTTACACCGTCCCAGTTTGTATTTTTCATAAATGTTTCACAAAGCAGCTATACAAAGTAGCCTACAGACTGCCCTTGGTTAGAAATCTCATGCATGCCTTCAGATATCTCATTATTTTCTCAAAGTTAAAAACAATAGAACTGTATGAAAACGTAATTCTGAAACTAAAATATATCAGTATTCTTTGTAAACATGCCTCAGACTTCTGCATTTAGTATATGACTTCGTAATTCGGTATCAACTTCACACAAACATATGCAGCCTCAATGTGTTTCCACCACACGGGCAGTGGTATACTATTTTACCACCTGTGGCGTTTTCTTTTTGTTCTGTTCCATTGTGAAGGAAGAGCAAACTAAATAGTGTGTATATATTGGTCCCAATTTTTACTCCAAATATACAGTGGTAGAAATAAGCAGTACTGATTACTTTAGGAGATAATGGTGGTGGTAAATTATTTTACCACTGCTCTATAAAGGGTTTTAATGCCATAACTAGCATATTTTTCACTATACGGTGCCCAAACGACTCACCGCTGGCTCAAGAAGCGAAAGTCTCATTGCGCGCACTTACCAAAGCAGGTCATGCGCTAGGCCGTACTTGGAAATGTTCTCTCTCTTATGGAAGTGAGTACCGAGCTCGATAGCTGCAGTCGCTTAAGTGCGGCCAGTATCCAGTATTCGGGAGATAGGTGGTTCGAACCCCACTGTCGACAGCCCTGAAGATGGTTTTCCGTGGTTTCCCATTTTCACACCAGGCAAATGCTGAAGCTGTACCTTAATTACGGCCACGGTCGCTTCCTTCCCAGTCCTAGTCCTTTCCTGTCCCATCGTCGCTATAAGACCTATCTGTGTCGGTGCGACGTAAAGCCAATAGCAAAAAAATAAAAAAATAAAATGGAAGTGAGTAAGAAGAGGCAAATACCACGTGACAGTCAGAGGGCTGTTCTTAATTAAGTCGGGTTAACCCATGGAAACATAATTCCCTGTGTATTGATGCCAACTGAGAACCTTCACTTCTTAATAATAATAATAATAATACTAATAATAATAATAATAATAATTGTACCGGTTGGTACACCTATACGTCGCACATTTGAATTTTCCGCCTTAAATTACTCCTCTACAGCTGAAACTCTGAACTTTAAAACTGAATTAATTCAACCGTTTATCTGAAGATGTCACTGTGTTAATTTCGAATTGTTTTTGTTTACTACTTATCAAGAAGTTTGGACAGTCTCTCACAGATGTCTCTACCAAAAAACGATGATCATGCACCCTGGTGCGAAGTGATGGAACTTTTCTTGAAGATATTTTATACTCATAAGTTTTCCTATAACTAAATTTCGTTCTTTCATTATGGGTTGGCAATATTAATTTTTCTTTCCGCCAGTTTTGAACTTAGCCAATCCCGAATTTCTTTAATTTTGGACCAATCGTGTCCTTCTTCCTCAATTTTTGAACTGTAACTTTAGACGACCAATAAACGTCTGTGGGTGTGTCTTAATTATTCATGAAAGGTCTCGAATTTTCCACGAGGGTATAAAAACTGCCGATTTTCTCGTCTCCCGGCCACTTCAACAACATCTTGCTTAGTGTATGGAAGTATAGCAGGGGGCGGGTTGCGCCTCTTCCTTCGAGCAGCAGCTCTTCGGCAAAGGTAATGGCCTTTTAGCATCTTTATTTCTTTCTTGGTCAGCAGTTTAACCCCCGGGGAAGGTTCGAAACCTTTTCAAAGTATCCTACCTGTTCAAAAATGTAACTTAGTGCCGGCTTATGTAAACATTTTCCTATTACCTTAACTGTAAATCGGGGATAGAGAGTGCCTTACCCTCTCGAGCTCCCCTTCAATTTGGATTTGAGGTGACTACGTTTTCATAACCGATTTTCTTCTCTTCATTAATGTGTTAAATTATTTTTCTTATACGAGTCACCTCTATAGTATGGGAATAGCCCCTGTGTATCGGCTTAACGCCTCTTAGGTTTTAACAAGCTTTCATGTAGGAGTGAAAGTACTCGCCTCCATTCAATTTTGTATTTTGGGCCATTAACTTAACCCGTTTATGTTTTCCTTCCTGCGAAGGCTCAGTAGATTGGCTACGAGGTACCCCTGTTCCATTATAAGTTGTGCCTTGATGGCAGTTTAGTGTAATAATCTGTTATTGCCTTTAATGGGCTTGGAAGATTGAGAGCGGTCAGCTCTTTCTGGTATTTTGAAAGGTGCCTCTAGGAGGCTTGATATTACTAGGCGGGAGCAAGTGCTCCATGTTATGAGGGGTTTTCTGCCCTTTGGTAATATGTTGGTTGTGAGCGGAGAGCTCAGGAATTGTAAAAAGTAGGGCTTGTGACCCAGATTGTTAAAATCTATCTAAATCTCGGCTTTCTTGGTCTTGTACCTGATTTGACTTGTTGTACTCGTTAAGTTTTGAAATTCTATGTAAAAATTTGTTAAATTTTGTTGTCTGTTGAAAATATAACCTTTATTTAAATTTTAAATTCATCTTTCGGACTTGTAGTTAGACCCATTCCAGCCCGCACCTTCTTTCACCTCTGCTGATCCACCAAAACACGGTAATAATAATAATAATAATAATAATAATAATAATAATAATAATAATAATAATAATAATAATAATAATAATAATAATAATGATATGGATTCTGACATATGCAACGAATATTTATAAGTAAGAGCTCGTCATAATCAGATAATTTTATGTTTAATTATGACATCAAGATGTATTCCACTTAACATTTCATCAATTACGCGATGCATAAGGGTGCGGCAAATTACGAAAGGACGTCATGATTCTGGCCGTGTGAGCCTAAGCTGGATTTTTCCAAGGCGTAGTGTTATCTACCAGAAAAATACCAGGTGACGGTTTGAAGATTCTGATTAAACCTACGATCCTATACGGATGAGATTCGATCAGTGGAATATAGAAGGTTGGAGCTATCTTTTGATACCTTAATCAACTTCGAGAAATGGGTATTAGCGGATCGATGTGTGAGAAGAAGACGTATTTAGCTCCCTCCACCAATCCTAGCCCTCTTTACGTATAAAAGAAATTGCTCCGAAGGCTATATATCCATTATCTTCAGTATTTTCCGATCGTTCCGACGTACAGTCAGTCTTACGGTCAGTGCGATTGTGCAATATGTTCATTGTATGGTGCAGTGCAATGTTTGTACCATATGAGTTGCAAAATACGGTGTAAATTATTGGCCTGAGTGTATTGATCACTCATACGCCACGAATTGCAAATTGTTCATTTATTGTGAGATTCCGTATTGTGTTATAATCACCAAAGTGAGTGAAGCAGGGATAATCTGCTTACAGTGAACTGTGTGGCAGTTTGGCAACATTTATTTACGTACAAATAAATGTGTACATGACGTCATTAAAGCACGGTTGATCAGATGAAGTGAAGTGCCATAAAAATGCAGTTAACATTATGACTATAGAGTCGAAAAAGGAATTTGATAAGGAAATTAGTGGCTTACTTGTAATAAGAATATTAATAATTGGACAACGTCTGCCGAATATATAAACGCAGTTAGTAACTTGCCTTTCGTGTAGAAGTGCCGTAAATTAGGCAAAGTCAGATCATTAACACCGATTGTGTTACCTTAAATAAACTCTGTATATCCAGAAACAGTGCTGGTGTGCATGTGATACTTCAATAACATTTAAAGTGTTAATAACTGTATATGCTAATGAGAGGATCGGGGTAACGACCTACATAACATTATCGTTACTAGATTAGTACACTCGAGTTTTTGAGTGATTCTAATCGCATCCGATTGTAGTACGTGTCACATAATTAACGTAGCTATAATCAAGTTATTTCCTAATTTGCATATGTGAACGGGTGAGATCGTCGATCCTGAAAGAGTCTACAAGCTGTCTGCCTGTGCTTCATCCTAGTGCATCAGGGATTTTGGAGACCTTCTAACGCCTGGTCAAGATCTACAACATGGATGTGTACATCAAGGAGATAAACCCAAGACTCCGCGCTACTGAAGACGCCGTGATGGCAGTTTAATTTCATATGGATGTGCCTATCTGAGGAACGAATGACCACAATGCAGTGCCTCAAAAGATTTATGGTCATGTGTCTGAGTGAAAGGACTGCACTGCAAAGCTTCACAAATACTTGGAACATTGGCTGGCTATTTAGTTCTGACAAATCGCGACATAACATTCACGCACAAAATAATAATTTGCCACTGTCATAATAGAGTCGATATATCAAGAGATGAAAGAATTTCTCCCAATGTTTCTTTTATTTGTTTAATTCGACTTAGGAATTTGGGCATGCACCCGATTGTAAGAAGACCATAGGTTCGATCCCATTCTATAGCGACGAACACCATTATCGTCATTTGATGATGGAGGGACCACACCTTTCATATGCCTGTATATATATATATAATATGTTATTATATGTGTTTAATTTCCAGATATTATTGTACTTAGTACCATGGTGTTGTTGTTGTCAATGTATTGTTCCATAGGTACAACGTTGTCTTTGAATTGTCTCGTTAAATAGTGCTACTCATATCCCGGCGAAATATGCTCGTGTGATAATTGCATCATTGTGAATAATATTCAAATAAGGTTAATAAGTAAGAATTTTAATATGACCTTCAAATATTTCGGAGGTGTGCTTATCATAATTTATTCATTGCCTTAATTACATGATCACATGATAACAGGAGATCATGACACAATGAACTTCGAATTTATGAATATGAAGTCATGATAATTACGTAATACGTAACTCCGAACGCGCCTTTTTATTATGTATAATTATTAATTAATTAATAAATGAGTGTTTTAAATAGTGGGTATTAGCAAGTGAAGTGATAATAAGAGGGGCGCCTCTTAAGTATTATAGGATTATCTGATGCAGAATGCAAAATCTGGAAGGACAGATGAACATGAAATCATCAATTTGAATCAATAATATATTTTCTTTTAGTGTTAAATATTATGGCACAATTTTATATATATATTTTATGTGTGTTCTTTTCTCAGTTTAATAAAATTATATTCGAAAACATAGGATACCATTCTTCTAATTTAGTAGTGATGTATTCCGCTAATATTTAGAACCCCCTGCTTATACATGTTTAATATAACGCCCATTTATACGGACAGACCATCGGCCCATTTGCTCTAAAATCTAGTCGCGGTTGCTATGAAGTAGGGGGTGATGGGACTTCGATTCTGGTGTTTTTCTTCGAAGATCTCATCATGCATATTCCATTCGGCCAATGCACTTACAAGTTATTATTATTTTTATGTACTGAAGCCCTGGACAGGTGCAGTAGCACTACCAAATACACTGACTGACAGAGCAAATGCAACACCAAGGAGGAGTGGTTCGAAAGGGATGAAAGTTGGGGAAAAAACAGAGTCGGCACGGAAGAATAATTGATGTTTATATCAAACCGATATGCAGGTTACACAATGCGCACGGCATCGACTCAGTAGGATGTAGGACCACCGCGAGCGGCGATGCACGCAGAAACACGTCGAGGTACAGAGTCAATAAGAGTGCGGATGGTGTCCTGAGGGATGGTTCTCCATTCTCTGTCAACCATTTGCCACAGTTGGTCGTCCGTACGAGGCTGGGGCAGAGTTTGCAAACGGCGTCCAATGAGATCCCACACGTGTTCGATTGGTGAGAGATCCGGAGAGTACGCTGGCCACGGAAGCATCTGTACACCTCGTAGAGCCTGTTGGGAGATGCGAGCAGTGTGTGGGCGGGCATTATCCTGCTGAAACAGAGCATTGGGCAGCTCCTGAAGGTACGGGAGTGCCACCGGCCGCAGCACATGCTGCACGTAGCGGTGGGCATTTAACGTGCCTTGAATACGCACTAGAGGTGACGTGGAATCATACGCAATAGCGCCCCAAACCATGATGCCGCGTTGTCTAGCGGTAGGGAGCTCCACAGTTACTGCCGGATTTGACCTTTCTCCACGCCGACGCCACACTCGTCTGCGGTGACTATCACTGACAGAACAGAAGCGTGACTCATCGGAGAACACGACGTTCCGCCATTCCCTCATCCAAGTCGCTCTAGCCCGGCACCATGCCAGGCGTGCACGTCTATGCTGTGGAGTCAATGGTAGTCTTCTGAGCGGACGCCGGGAGTGCAGGCCTCCTTCAACCAATCGACGGGAAATTGTTCTGGTCGATATTGGAACAGCCAGGGTGAAGAATGGCGGTTGACGTGGCGTGCGGGGCTGCCACCGCTTGGCGGCGGATGCGCCGATCCTCGCGTGCTGACGTCACTCGGGCTGCGCCTGGACCCCTCGCACGTGCCACATGTCCCTGCGCCAACCATCTTCGCCACAGGCGCTGCACCGTGGACACATCCCTATGGGTATCGGCTGCGATTTGACGAAGCGACCAACCTGCCCTTCTCAGCCCGATCACCATACCCCTCGTAAAGTCGTCTGTCTGCTGGAAATGCCTCCGTTGACGGCGGCCTGGCATTCTTAGCTATACACGTGTCCTGTGGCACACGACAACACGTTCTACAATGACTGTCGGCTGAGAAATCACGGTATGAAGTGGGCCATTCGCCAACGCCGTGTCCCATTTATCGTTCGCTACGTGCGCAGCACAGCGGCGCATTTCACATCATGAGCATACCTCAGTGACGTCAGTCTACCCTGCAATTGGCATAAAGTTCTGACCACTCCTTCTTGGTGTTGCATTTGCTCTGTCAGTCAGTGTAGAAACTCCTCGACTTCAAGCGAGAAGTTGTAAGATGTGTCAAAAACAATCCATGACCCGCACCTTGTTAAACTGAATCAAACTGCTTTTCTGAATCATATTCACAATTCTACTACCGTTTGGGAAACTTCTTCTTTCTAGGCAGAGCGGGTGAATGAACTTCGGCAACTTCGACGCCCGTTCTCAGGTCTCGACAAACAACTTTCTTTTTACACTGTTCGAAATAAATTCTCGATTATCCGTACGACATGGTTCGTGATTGTGAGACCCACATAATAGAAGTTACTACCATTCGTAAATAACTGTGCTGAACATGTCTTGCTCGAATACCTCCACTCCTGACGACGTTGTGTTAACTCAAACTTACAAAATTATGTATTACTATAACTCAAAATTCTGCATCTCTTTTGACTGTACATTGATAACATTTTAATTGCACTGATTACTTCTACGGAAACTCCATGGAGTCCAGGTACAGTATATGCAACTGTCGTTCTCGGGCCACTCGTCAGCTCATCGCTCAACCAATGTTTAATAATAATAATAATAATAATAATAATAATAATAATAATAATAATAATAATAATGTTATTTACTTTACGTCCCACTAACTACTATTTTAAGGTCTTCGGAGACGCCGAGGTGCCGGAATTTAGTCCCGCGGGAGTTCTTTTACGTGCCAGTAAATCTACCGACACGAGGCTGACGTGGGCTATTTGAGCACCTTCAAATACCACCGGACTGAGCCAGGATCGAACCTGCCAAGTTGGGGTCAGAAAGCCAGCGCCCCAACCGTCTGAGCCACTCAGCGCGGCAACCAATGTTTCAAGGGATATAACCAACACTTTCTTTGGACACAGGGGCTTTTAACTCGGGAGCGTGGGTTGGCGATCATGAGGCCCTTAGCTGAGTCTTGGCATTGCTTCCACTTAGTTGTGCCAGGCTCCTCACCTTCATCTATCATCCGACCTCCCTTTGTTAACTCTTGTTCTTTTCCGACCTCGACGGTATTAGGTTTCTGAGGCCTAGGGAGTCTTTAATTTTCACGTCCTTCGTGTCCCTTGTCTTTCTTTGGCCGATACTTTCACTTTTCTAAGTATCGGATTCCTTCCATTTCCCCTCTGATTATCGTTAATAGAGGATGGTGCCCAGTTGTACTTCCTCTTATAAAGCAATAATCACCACCACCACCACGCTCTTCCACAACGTTTTTGCGAGGGTGACCGGATATTTCGTACCAGAGACATTCCTTACCACTTAATTTTTCAGGATATCTAGCAGGTCGTTAATTACCTTCGAATGATTCCCCATAATCCCCACACATTTACGCCAGTATAATCCGTACCACTTTATGTCAGATGATTCATATACGCGTACAACGTAAGATGGGAATTCCTACCCGTTTCAGCCAACTATATGAATAATGAAGCGGTATGAAGAAAATGGAAACCTGGGATCCTGCTTGAGAGCTATCTCATATTCACAGAACTTGGAATGAAACATCCCATGACGAACTTGCTCTTTGCTTGGATAGAAAAACGCCAAGAAATGCAATAAATAACACCAAAATGAAAGACACAAAATAGAAAAAAAACGAACAAATGAAAGCTTATTTAAAACAACACAAAATGATTATAAACTATACATAAACGTGGACGAAGTGTGATGGAAGTAATATCTTAAAAAATATTTGATGTTGTTGTCCCCATATTTATTACCAGGATTATTTTTTTTCCTCGTGGCTTTACATCGCACCGACACAGATAGGTCTTATGGCGACGATGGGATAGGAAAGGGCTAGGAGTTGGAAGGAAGCGGCCGTGGCCTTAATGAAGGTACAGTCCCAGTATTTGCCTGGTGTGAAAATGGGAAACCACGGACAACCATTATCAGGGCTGCCGACAGTGGGATTCGAACCCACTATCTCTCGGATGCAAGCTCACAGCTGCGCGCTCCTAACCACACGGCCAACTCGCCCGATCCAGGATTAATTGAGCCGAGATTTGGTATACAGGAGTAAATTACAATTATATATGCAGCCGGTTTCATCCATACTCAAGGTCATCATAATCAACTATTTTAACGTTTCTCAACGCCACTTCCAGATGTTTTATTATTTCTCAACAAGTTAACTACAGAGTTCAAAAAATTAAGGGAACATGTTTCCTAACGTCTTGTATGTGAATGTTAATTTGGTAGTTGGAGTTCCAATGGTCGTACAGCATAACTTGAGATCTTCCCTACTCAGGGTATGTCAAATCGAAATGTTACTCCATCTGTAGGCGTAGCCATGCATTAAACTGTCAGGTGACCCCTCAAAACAAAGGGAATAGCGGTGCGTCTGTGTGTCGTTGTGAGGTACACAGACTACTGCGGTCATTTGAGCACGTTGTACGTCACTAGCACATCCCATGAGACATCTTAACGAGGTTCAAGTTGCAAGGTCCGTCGCTTTGATCCAGGTAGGATGTACTTTTCGTCGTGTTGCTGCAGATCTCAAAGTCTCTCCGTCAGTTATTCACCGCTTGTAGAATTGCTAAAATGAGACAGGCCAGTTCACAGTGAGGGTTGGATAAGGTCGTGGACGCATGACAACCCCATAGAATGACCGATATCTGACCATCTGTTCGTTGCGGCGTCGTTCAGCAGCTGCCAGAGAACTGCAACAAGACCACAGGAGGATCACTGGAGTCACGGTGTCTGACCAGACAGTAAAGAACAGGTTAACAGAAGTGTCCTTACGACACAGACGTCCTGTTCGAGCGCCCCGTTTAACGCAGCAACATCGCGCAGCTCGCCTTCTCTTTGCCCGTACCCATGTCAACCGGCAACTTCGCCAATGGAGACCTGTGTTGTACACAGATGAGTCCAGATTTCCCCTGACACAGCGTGATGGATGTCAACATTCCTGCCAAATGTTGTCCAGGAAGGCGACCGATTCCAACAAGGTTCTGTGATGCTGTGGGGTGGCATCAGTATTGATGGCCGTACGGATCTTGTCGTCGTCCGTGGTAATCTTACCGCTGCGGGGTACATCGAGTAGATATTGCTACAGCATGTGTTGGTTGCTGCATACGGTATTGGCCCTGAATTCGTACTCATGCACGACAATGCCATGGCTCATGTAGCACGCATCACCAGAGCTGTCTTGCGAGAACTGGACATTCAAAAGATGCAATGGCCAGCAGTGAGTTCCGATCTTAATCCCATCGAACAGGTGTGGGATAGGCTTGAAAGAAGTGTTCGTGGGCGTCCTGTTCCACCACAGACTCTCCAAGACCTCGAAGAGGCTCTCATTGAAGACTGGGACCTGATAGCGCAACGTGACCTCCGTCGACTTATACGGAGCATGCCACGTAGGTGCCAAGCTGCGATAAATGGTCGTGGAGGACATAAACCATACTGAAGCTCTCCAACTGTGATAACAGTCCACCCTGGAGGACTCTTTATCACTTTATTTTCGCCCCAATTTGAACATTTCAGTTTGTGTTCTGAAAATGAACGCGAATCCATCGATGTTCTTTTGTATACTTCAACGGTAAAGAATAAAGTTGGTAATATACCTAGGTGTGAGGTATTGTTTTGTGGAGCATGGTATACGTTCAAAAACATGTTCCCCTAATTTGTTTGAACTGTGTATTAAAAAATTAATTGATATGGAACTTCTAAATCACCAACACATTTGTCAGACAAAATTTAACAATCAGCCGTTTTCGCGAAGATTTTAACATTAGTGATACCACCAAAATATTACTACAAAAACCGTCTCCGGGACCTCGGTAACGGTAAATCGTAATTGCACTCGCTATACCCTATGGTGGCCAACGGCCGTAGCCGTGTTGAAACACCGGATCCCGTGAGATCTCCGAAGTTAAGCAACATTGGGCGTGGTCAGGAGTTGGATGGGTTGCCACGCGCTGTTGGTTGGGGGTAAGGGAATGGAGGAGCGGAAAGGAACTGGCCACCCTACCGCACGTAAACTCCGGCTCAAGAACACCTCTGCGGAGGTTCGGATCTGCCTTCGGGCAGAATAACCCTTAGCTACCTATACTCTATGGTGCAGAATAACGGCCGAGAGTATTCGTCGTGCTGACCACACGATACCTCGTAATCTGCAGGTCTTCGACCTGAGCAGCAGCCAACTCGCTTGGTCCGACAAAAATTAAGTAAACTTAAAGCCATAGGGACCACCCAGTATAATTCCGATTTCGGAGCTAGGTAACAGCACAATCGGAATGTCCAAATTGGAATCAGTGTTGCCAGGTCTACCGAAATTTCAGGAGATCTCCTGATTTTTTGTGACACACCAGAAAAGCCAAAAAAACTAAAAATCTCCCCAAAATTTCTTCTAATCCAAATTTAAGGAAAAGGAACAATATTGATTACTGGTGCATAATATATTTGTGCCGAAAAACTTTCCTCGTCTCACTGCGTGATGTTTGATCGATAACATCACTCGTTTGGTACTTAACCCGCAATCATTTTAGGCTCGAATTACGTAATCTTTGCCCTCTTATTGAACTAAAAACTCACGCTTGACTGCATCATTCGAAGAGAAATCACCGACCCACATACAGAATACAAAATCTCCATCCTGCTACGACTTCAAAAGTGGCACGCAATTTCTACGCCCGATGAATAACTACATCTACAGGAAGAATGGAGGAGGAAGAGAAGAAGAAGAAGAAGAAGAAGAAGAAGAAGAAGAAGAAGAATGGAGTGGCCAGAGAGTACGGGTGAGTGAAAGTGTATATTTCTCTCATAATAACTTCAAAGGAGTATTGCATTCTTTAATTTAGTTACATTATAACATTTCAATGGTCGAGAAACTGCCGAAATTTTCATTAAAACTCCAGAAATTTTTACGTACAATCTACCGATTTTTTATTAGTAGAACTGGCAATACTGATTGGAACGCAGGCTGCCAGGCTGCCTAGAAGATCGAATCAATAGCTGAGTTTTTTTTGTTTTTTTTTGCTAGTTGCTTTACGTCGCACTGACACAGATAGGTCTTATGACGACGAAGGGACAGGAAAGGACTAGAACTGGGAAGGAAGCGGCCGTGGCCTTAATTAAGGTACAACCCCAGCATTTGCCTGGTGTGAAAATGAGAAACCACGGAAAACCATTTTCAGGGCTGCCGACAGTGGAGTTCGAACATACTGTCTCCCGAATACTGGATACTGGCCGCACTTAAGCGACTGCAGCTATCGAGCTCGGTAGCTGAGGTTTTAGATGATGATTATAATAATTCTTCTTCTTCTTCTTCTTCTTCTTATTATTATTATTATGGAGCCACCGTGGCTCAGACGGCAGCGCGTCGGCCCTTCACCGCTGGATACCGTGGTTCAAATCACGGTGACTCCATGTGAGATTTGTGCTGGACAAAGCGGAGGCGGGACAGGTTTTTCTCCGGGTACTCCGTTTTCCCTGTCATCTTTCATTCCAGCAACACTCTCCATTATCATTTCATAGCATTTATCACTCATTAATAAATCACCTTGGGAGTGGCGACCCCATTGTAATAATAGCCTATATATGTTTCATTCATTACATTCCTGACCCGGTCAATGACTGGAAAACAGGTTGTAGGTTTTCATTCATTCATTATTATTATTATTATTATCATTGGCCGAACAGCTTAGCCCAGTGCGTTGTGGCACGGCTAGTTGTGGCTGCTAGTTCAGTACTCGGGGGACAGGTCGGCCATCTTCGAAATACTTTTCCGTGGTTTCCGATTTCAACTCCCGGGAAATGCCGGGATAGTACATTTCTCAAGGCTACGGCCGCTTGCTTCCCATTTTTAGCCCATATAATTACACTTAACGGGGCCCACTCAGCCTCGGGAAGTCAACTGAGTAGAGGGGGTTCGATTCCCTCCTCAGCCATCCCCGAAGTGGTTTTCCGTGGTTTCCCGCTTCTCCCCCAGGTATGTGCCAGGATGGTACCTAAATTAAGGCCACAGCCGCTTCCTTCCCTTTTCCTTGTCTATCCCTTCCAATCTTCCCTTTCCCCCACAAGGTCTCTGTTCAACATAGCAGGTGAGGCCGCCTAGGCGAAGTACTAGTTCTCATTCCCAGTTGTATCCCCAACCCGAAATCCCACTCTCCAGGACACTGTCCCTGAGGTGGTAGGAGTGTGATCCCTCGCAAAGTCCGAAGGGAAAACCAACCCTGGAGGGTAAACGGATTAAGAAAGAAAGAAAGAAAGAAAGAAAGAAAGAAAGAAAGAAAGAAATAAAATTACACTTACACTGAGAGCCAACACCCTCACACAGCTAATACATGTAGCTCACGCCCATGGGATGTACCGGGAAAAGTAGCTACAGAACTGACGACACGAACATGCCCTGGGACACTCCCCGCTAAAATTATTATTATTATTCTTTTACCCCCCATAGTTCTAGTTTAAGAAATAAGGCGTCGTAGCCTAGTGCCATCGTCACAAGGTTTCGCGCCAAGACGGCCGTGTTTCGAATCCCAGCAAATGCGTGTGGGATTTTTGAAATGAAAAGCCTTGTCCCGGCGTTTCGAATTCCACGTGAAAGGGGGGAGGGGTCCGTGGCTATGATCACGACATCGACAGTCAGGAAAAGCTCCAAGCTTGCTTGTTTTGAACGACAGCGTAACGTTAAAGCCGCGGTCTAGAAAACAAGATTAACGGCCGAGAGGTTCGGCGTGCTGAATATACGTCACTTCGTAAACTTCCGGATGTACAGCGGTCGCCTGATAGGTCAAGGCCCATCAGGGCTGTAGTGCGATCGGATTTGTTTCTTTGTTCGTGTGTTTGTTCGCATACATCAGGAGCATGGTGCATTTCTTTCTTTCTTTCTTTCTTTCTTTCTTTCTTTCTTTCTTTCTTTCTTTCTTTCTTTTTTTCTTTCTTTCTTCATCTGTTTACCCTCCAGGCTTTTTTCCCTTGGACTTAGCGAGGGATTCCACCTCTACCGCCTCAAGGGCAGTGTCCTGGAGCGTCAGACATCGGGTCGGGGGATACAACTGGGTAGGATGACCAGTACCTCGCCCAGGTGGCCTCGCCTGCTATGCTGAACAGGGGCCTTGCGGGGGGATGGGAAGTTTGGAACGGATAGACCAGGAAGAGGGAAGGAAGCGGCCGTGGCCTTAAGTTAGGTACCATCCCGGCATTTGCCTGGAGGAGAAGTGGGAAACCACGAAAAACCACTTCGAGAATGGCTGAGATGAGAATCGAACCCACCTCTACTCAGTTGACCTCCCGAGGTTGAGTGAATCCCGTTCCAGCCCTCTTACCACTTTTCAAATTTCGTGGCAGAGACGGGAACTGAACCCGGGCCCCCGGGGTGGTAGCTACTTACACTAACCACTACATCACAGAGGCGGACGTGTATTTATTTATTAAGAACATTTGTTAGTTTTAGAGGTACGGAGGGAGACGTTACACTGTAATATTTACATATCATGTGGTGATCATTTAACTTTGCTTTCTTCCTCTATTAGGAAGCTGAACTATTCCTTTTCCATTCAAGGGCAACCGGGTATAGAGTGCTACAGTAAACGACGTAACGATTCCGTTAGGTCTTTTAGCGACGATGGGATAGGAAAGGGCTAGGACTGGGAAGGAAATGTACGTGACATTAATTTAGGTACAGATCCAGCATTTGCATAATGTCAAAATGGTAAACCAGGGGAAACCATCTTCAGGGCTCTTGACAGTGGGGTTCGAACCCACCATTTCCCGAATGCAAGTTCACAGTTACGCGACCCGAATCGCTCGGTACCTGGTATAGAGCTGTCTACTAAATCTCAATTAGTGCCGAGGTTACGATTATTGGAAGCCTTTACCTTCTAACCCTCTAAGGGCCTTCATGACCTTGTATGGAGATAGCATTGCTCCTTTTTATACTTATGGTATTCTAAATTACGAGATACAGTGAGTTGGCCGTGCGGTTAGGGGCGCGTAGCTGTGAGCTTGCATTCGGGAGATAATGCGTTCGAACCGCACTGTCCGCAGCCCTGAAGATGTTTTTCCGTGGTTTCCCATTTTTACACCAGGCAAATGCCGGGTCTGTACCTTAGTTAAAGCCACGACCGCTTCCTTCCCACTCCTAGCCCTTTCCTATCCCATCGTCGCCATAAGACCTATCTGTGTCTATGCAACGTAAAGGCAAGTACATATTAAAAACATACAAGCAGCTTTCTCATTTACAGTCTCAGTTAAGTTGCAGATACACCCACTAGTGCAAAACTCAGGTTTTTTTTTTTTTGCTATTGGTTTTACGTCGCATCGACACAGACAGGTCTTATGGCGACGATGGGATACAGGAAAGGGCTAGGATTGGGAAGGAAGCGGCCATGGACGTAATTAAGGTACAGCCCCAGCATTTCCCTGGTGTTAAAATGGGAAACCACGGAAAACCATCCTCAGGGCTGCCGACAGTGGGGTTCGAACCCACTACCTCCCGAATACTGGATACTGGCCGCACTTAAGCGACTGCAGCTATCGAGCTCCATAAACTTAGGTTATCAGGTAGCCGGGCCTATGTTCTCAATGTCCTAAATTCAAACAGAAGTAAATGTAATTGTGGTAATACTAGAAGTAGTTACGTTACGTAATGAACTGGCAAATGTTCCAGATGAAAGCAGTAGGTAGAAGGTGCCCTGAAGCTTACAGTAACATGTCATTTCGCCATTCTCTAACAATGAGTCAATAAACGGTGAGAAAAACTTCCGCTGGGAAAGGGCAAATTGGTTATTAAACTTATGATCCCTGAATGACCAGGTCAATAGCGTACAACCTTCTACTTCCACCCAACCATCTTCATTGGTGGCGTACAACATGTGGATCGTAATTGCTGTAATACCAAGGTAATGGGAGCTATTAAGCTAGACAGTAATGACTAGCATCTCCGTAAGGCGAAAGTGGATAATGACATCATTTTGGAGACTTTTTTTATAGCTAAAGGAGTTGAGTTGACGGTCGGTATTTAGAACAGGGTACTCGGAAAGAATTATGAGCACACTGCGCTCTGGAGCTCCACAATCCTCATAGAGATTTCCATTACTTTTTGTGTCTTTATCTGTGTCTGAATGATATACTTATTCCTTCTCTCAAGTCACTTGGCACTCTTGGAAGACGCTTACCAACTTCTTATCACAATTATTGCGCATTATTTAAACAGTACCTTCTGTGGGTGCGGGCATATTGTACATCCACGGTGCCACTCCCCTCCCGCCCCACGTCACCTATCGTAAGAAGCGACTGAAAAATATAGACTTATCATACTAGATGATTTAATCGAAGTCATTCGGACTGAGAAGTTAGGAAGCGAGACACCTTCAAGACAAGAACTCTCAACTTGGGATATGAGTTAGCGACCACATAGCCGCCAGCGTTACCAGTATTGTTTCACACGGGAACACGTGTTATAGACCTAGTATTATGTTCAAGTGAGGCATTACCACTCATCAAGAGGATAACAGTGATAGGATAGGCAGAATCTCACCATTTACCACTAATTATTAATCTGATAAGTATGGTACAGCATAGTGTGACTTTTTATTAAGGAAATATTTAAAAAAATAGTGTCCAAGTATAGATGAAGGGAAGACCTCAGTAGGAGGGAAAAGTTTCGAAATTATGATGAGAGGGATGGAATTACGATTGGAAATAACCAAACAGATGCGACAATACAACCTATAAAAAGTACTATATTGATAGCAGGACAGTGCGAGTGCAGGGGACAGGGCTGCCGAGAAATAGTGGGTGGTACAATGAAGAATGCAAAAAGAAAAGGACGAAAGTAAGGGAAGCATTGCCGGGCTGAGTGGCTCAGACGTTTGAGGCGCTGGCCTTCTGACCCCAACTTGGCAGGTTCGTTCCTGGCTCAGTCCGGTGGTATTCGAAGGTGCTCAAATACGTCAGCCTCGTGGCGGTAGATTTACTGACACGTAAAAATAACTCTGCGGGACTAAATTCCGGCACCTCGGCGTCTCCGAAAACCGTAAAAGTAGTTAGTGGGACGTAAAGCAAATAACATTATTATTATTATTATTATTATTATTATTATTATTATTGTTATTATTATTATTATTATTATTATTATTATTAAGGGAAGCATTACAACCATACAGGTCATGAAACATGAATTCCATTCTGTAGTAAACGAAAAGAGTATAGAGAACTATTGGTAAACACAAACTACTTATGGCAGAAGAAACAAGCTGAAAAACTAAATAGAGACTCTAAAAGAAAGGACAGCAGGAAAGTGTGGAATAGACTAAACCAAATCTGTATAGAGAGATAAAGCAAAACGCAAGTGAATAAATGGTGTCCTTGGAAATGTTTCAGTATTTACAGAGGCGGCAGCACGCAACAAACGAAGGAAGGAAGATCCTATATCATGGGTCACAAACCCAATATCTTCGGAGTTCTGGTCCGCTATCACTGCTATCACTGATCAAGATGTCTTTGATCTACTCTTGCCGAGCTGAGTGGCTCAGACGGTTAAGGCGCTGGCCTTCTAACCCCAACTTGGCAGGTTCGATCCTGGCTCAGTCCGGTGGTATTTGAAGGTGCTCAAATACGACAGCCTCGTGTCGGTAGATTTACTGGCACGTAAAAGAACTACTGCGGGACTAAATTCCGGCACCTCGGCGTCTCCGAAGACCGTAAAAGAAGCTAGTGGGACGTAAAACAAATAACATTATTATTATTATTATTATTATTATTATTATTATTATTATTATTATTATTATTATTATCTACTCTTCACAACACGTGCTCGATGTGACTGCCATCCATTGAAATGCCGCCTTCTACCCTACGTGGCATGGAATCTCGCATTCGTAGGAACACCCTTAGCTGTTGCTGGATTGCATCACAGGCACTTAGCACGCGTTCTCGTAGTGTATCCACATCATTTATAGCAACCCCATACAGCATGGTCCTTACATGTCTCCAAAGCTAAACTGGCAGGCCAAGGTATTGGCTCTCCTCGGCCAAGCTATCGCTCATGTTAGGTGTCGCCAAATCGTTCGATGAAAATGGGCTGGTGACCCATAATGTATGTACCACATTTGCAGTCGTTCCTGTAGTGGTACATTCTTCAGCAAAACAGGTAATTGGTCCCGAAGGATGGTACGATACGTAGGACCATTCAATCTATTGTGTAGAACGTAGGGACCTATCGATCTGTCCCCTGAATACATGCCCATACGTTGAGACAATATGTGTGCTGGTGTTGTCTCTCTTCCACTGCATGTTGATTTGCATCTGCCCACACGCGGGCATTGTGAACATGTACGATACCGTCTCTCGTGAAACCTGCCTCGTTCGGAAACAAAACCTTCGCTGTGAAATGCAAATCATGGGCACATGTTTGGAGAAACCACTGGCAGAAGTGCAATCTGGCGGGCCGAGCTTGATGCCCTGCACATGGTACGGATAGAGCAACTGCTCGTGGAGGATTGTTTGGGCAACACTTTTAACAATACCTTCAGCTGCGGCTATTCTTCGGACACTCGTTCCAGGATTGTCCTCCTCCATGTTTTAATACCCATTGCTCCACATCAGGTGGCGAATTGTTCGATGTCTGCCATGATCGCTTGTTCGTGGTGCAAAGGATCCCATTTCCGAAAGGCCCTGGAAAAGGGTACTAAACAACTTTACTGTAGCATACAAATTACGTGCCCATAGGTTGCTTCCATTTGCTTGCCCGTAACAGAAAATCATATCGTCCATTTCCTGTGTTGACTAAGAGGCCTTCATTACGTCCTGTAAGACCAGAGAAGAAAGACAAGAAAACAAATTACGGTACTGCAATGTCAGAACAAAACATGCGCCATTTGAGCACTACCGTACTGTACAACTGACGAATCTAACCTACCTGGCACCGAGAGCACAGCGGAATACTGTACGTTGACTAGTGTGTTTCGTTTTTGCTTCATACAGTACATCAATTGTCGATGTACACTTGTTTCGTGACAAAGTGCTCGGAGTGCCAGATATGATCCTCCTACACCATAAGCCCATAACACAAATTCCTAGCAGGTTTACGACCAATGTTTAGGTCCGTAAGTTATCGGAACATCGTGATCATTGATATTAGTGGTACCGGGCGAGTTGGCCGTGCGGTTAGGGTCGCGCAGCTGTGAGCTTGTAACCGGGAGATAGTGCGTTCGAACCCCACTGTCGGCAGCCCTGTAGACGGTTTACCGTGGTTTCCCATTTTCACACCAGGCTGGGGTGTACCTTAATTAAGGCCACGGCTGCTTCCTTCCAACTCCTAGGCCTTTCCGATCCCATCGTCGCCATAAGACCTATCTGTGTCGGTGCGAAGTAAAACAAATAATATTAATAATAATAATAATAGTGGTAGCGGACCATAACTCCGAAGATATTTGGTTTGCGACCAATGTTTATAGGATATTTTTCCTTCGTTGGTTGTGTGCTGCCCAGTGACCTGCAATAGAGCAAGTGCAACATGTTTTACTCTCCACGTTGGAACGTAATTTTCGCCAGAGCTTCCGAATATTTCCGATGAATAATGAAGTAACGTACATAACGAGCGCTCGAGTTAGAGGGGAGCGATCGGTGTTGATGGAATGCTCTTCTCGCAGTAGACGATAACGCTAGCTCTGACCAGTAGGCCTAGCGATACTAATTTGCGTGAAGATGAATGTTGATGATGGTACAATACTGATCTCAAGCAGAATATCGGACACTATTTATACTGATGGTGAGAGAATGCAAGGCACAATGTCAAAATTATGTGCTGGAAATAAGATTAAATCATAAGAGTTTATAGTAGCAGGGAAAAGAAAAGAAAGGGGAGGAAAATGGACTAGATTCAGAGAAGTAAAGGATAATAATACACGGGATTTGCCCAGTGCCTCTCATATAAAACAACTAATTGTTTTAAGAAGATAGCTTGGCCCTCCGTTCTTGCAAGACGCTCGTGTTTTCAATCGAGCTTTAGTACTAATCATGTACATGTAACGCCTGAGATGAAAGTCATTTTCGAGAAGCTTGCGTTGAAGTAACTGCTGCGGATTATCTTCAATAAACCACAATTCACAAGCTTAATTCATAAAACTATTGATTTTTGAGCAAAATACGTTAATGTTGATGCTGTTGATATTTTAAGTAACCTTACAGCAATAATACGCGCCTGTAAGGCCCGGGCTGTCACGATTAAGGAGGAAATAATGCGAGAAATATTTAAAATGGCAGGAAAAAGGAGTTCTAGCTGCTACTATTGATTTGTTGGCAGAAAATGATCATAAAAACCATTTTTGACTCTAACGGTTCAGTATATACGGTAAATAATTTTCTATGGCATTAATAAAAATACAAGGAAAGCGCTAGCGGTAAATAAAATAAAACTGTGTTTAATCAGCTGGGAAGCGACGCGACGATTCGCAAAGGATAATATCAAAAGCTTAGTTTATATAATAACTGGCAGTTACCCGCGGCTTCGCTCGCGTTGATTTCGTAACTTGATAAAAGTAATCGTTCCTCGCTACCATGCTAAGACATTATCTGAAAATCCATAAAGTATAAAAAAATCACCGAAAAATTGAGTTTCATTTACCCCAGAAACTCTTTGTAAACCACGTTTGTGGTATGGCCTTTTGGGGTTAAGGTGACTATGCGACATACAACTAACTCTACATGTGAGAAACAGTCTGCTCTCAAGTCAAAAAAAGTTTCTTTATTTTTAAAGGAGATTCCAAATACCTATAGGGGCTGCCTGGCCGAGGCGGTAAAGGCGTGCTCGGTTTGCCCGGAAAGACGTAGGTTCGAATCCCCTTCAGGAAGTCGCAAAATTTAAGAAACGAGGTTTCCACTTCCGGAGGTGCATATGGCCCTGAGGTTCACCCAGTCTACACCAAAAATGCGTACCAGGTTAATTCCTGGGGGCAAAGGCGGTCGTGCGTAGAGCTAACCACTCTACCCCATCACGTGCCGAGGTTAACAATGGTGGAAGCCTTTACCTTCCACTCCTCCAAGGACCTTCATGGCCTGTACGGAGGTGACTTTGCTTTTGCTTTGCCAAATACCTATTTCCACGTCTGTAACATCTTCAGTTTTTGAGATAGACTATAGGAATCCCCATAAAAATAATTCAACCTCTTTATCAGTCTTTCCCCCACCCCCACCTCCACCTAAGTGATTTTTCCAAGAAAAAATACATGTTTCTTTATTTTTAAAGGAGATACAAATATCAATTTTCACGCCTGCAACATCTTCAGTATTTGAGATGTAGGCATCCTCGTGAGAAACAATTCAACTCTTTTTTTCACTTCTTTTCACCCCCATTAAGTGCCTTTTCCTAAAACGAAAAGAAAATACATGTTCCTATATATTTAAAGGTCTTTCCGTACATCGAGTTTCACATCTGTAACATGTTATGTTTTTGACATATAAAGTAGATATACCGTTACTCATTTTAAAAATTCACCCGCTTTTTCAATTCTTTTCACCCTCATAAGTGAATTTTCCTAAAACAAAATATAGGCCTACGTGTTTCTTAACTTTTAAAGGAGATCACAAATACCAGTTTTCACGTCTGTAACATCTTCACCTTTTGATATAGAGGCTGTTTCCGCAAGAGCGTGCAAAAATTTAACAGGACATAGAGAATGCTCCACTGAACAATTTGAGGTAGAGAACCTGCTGTCGGAGAAGTCGGCTTAAGGAGATATGGAAGTAAACTTGTCTACCGCTTTGTCTCCCGTTAGGCTACTGTTTTCCAGCTTATTTATAACTAACGTGCGTACACGTTTAAACGTACTGTGCTGTTTATTTACATGTTCATTCATTATTGGGTGCAAGGAAACAAAGAGGACGTCATGATGAAGGTTCACTTCTTTTCACCCCCCATTAAGTGCCTTTTCCTAAAACGAAAAGAAAATACATGTTCCTATATATTTAAAGGTCTTTCCGTATATCGAGTTTCACATCTGTAACATGTTATGTTTTTGACATATGCATTGAGGTTGATGGCCGTCAGTTTCAGCACATTTTGTAAGATACAGTGAAAATGGTATCTTCATTGTATCAACGATGGTATTTGCAATTAACTGTAACTAATGTAAATAAAGAAGAACACAGGATACCTATTATCTCTTTAAGCTGGCTTCTCCGACCCCAGGTTCCCTGCCTCAAATTGTTCAGTGGAGCATTTTCTATGTCTTGTTAAAATTTGCACGCTCTTTCGGAAACACCCTGTATAAGTATCCTCATAACAAGAATTCAACTACCGGGCGAGTTGGCCGTGCGGTTAGGGACGCGCAGCTGTGAGCTTGCACCCAGGAGATAGTGGGCTAGAACCCCACTGACGGCAGCTCTGAAGATGGTTTTCCGAGGTTTCCCATTTTCACACCAGGCAAATGCTGGGGCTGCACCTTAGTGAAGGCCACGGCCGATTCCTTCCCATTCCCTGGCCTCCTATCTGTGTCGGTGCGACGTAAAGCAAATAGCAAAACAATAGAAAGAATTCAACTTATTTTACAGCCACCCCTCCCGTTAAGTTGATTCCCCCCCAAAAGCGCGTGTTCCTTTAGTTTTAAAGGTGATTCCAAATACCAATTTTCACGTGTGTGACAACTTCAGTTTTTGATGTATAAGTATGCTCATAAAAATAATTCAACTCCGTTTTCAGTACCCCTCCCCTCGTTAAGTTGATTCCCCCCCCCCAAAAGTGTGTGTCTCTTTATTAATAAAGGAGGTCCCAAATACCAATTATCACGGCTATAACATCTTCAGTTTCTTAGATATATGTATCGTCATAAAAATAATTCAGTTCCTTTTTCATCCCCCACCCCCAGTTATTCCCCCCCCCCCACCGAAAATGCGCGTTTCTTCATTTTTAAAGGAGATTCAAAATACCAATTTTTACGTCTGCAACATCTTTAGTTTATGAAATATAACTGTCCACATACAAAGAATTCAACTCATTTTTCAACACTTTCATCCCCCCTTATGTGATTTTCCGAAAACAAAAAATACGTATTTCTTTAGTTTTAGAGGAGACTCCAAATACTAATTTTTACGTCTGTAACATGTTAAGTTTTTGAGATATCAGTATCCTAATAAAAATAATTCAACTCCCTTCTCAATCCTTTTTAACCCCTCGCCCTTAAGTGGCTTTCTAAAAACAAAAGCAAAACACATATTTCTTTATTTTTAAAAGAGATAAAAAATACCAATTTTCACGTCTATAACATGTTAAGTTCTTAAGATTTACTTTATATATGCTCATTTTAAAAATAACCCCCTTTTTAGTTCCCCTTAAATGTATTTTCAGAGAATAAATTATCTATGTTTCTTTACTTTTACAGGAGATCCCAAATACAAATTTTCATGTCTTTAGCATGTTAAGTTTCTGAGATATACTCTAGATATAGTCCTTTTAACATTTCACAACATTCCTCACTCCTGTTCACCCCGCAATAATTGTGTTTTCCAAAAACCAACAAATGCGTGTTTCTCTATTTTTAAAGGAGATTCCAAATACCAATTTTCATGTCTGTAACATCTTCAGTTTTGGAGATATAAGTATCCTCATGAAAGGTATTCAACCCCTTTTTCAGTGTTTTCACCCCCCTTAAGGGGATTTTCCAGAAAAAGTACTTGTTTCTTTATTTTTAAAGGAGATTCCAAATACCAGATTTTACGTCTGTAAACTTTTACATTTTTGAGATATGGATATATTCATTTAAACAATTCACCCCCATGTTCACCCCCCTTAGCGACAGAATATCCCAAAATCCTCCCTTAGCGAGAACCTACATGCTAACATAAATGTATCTCCAAAATTTCATTTCTTTATGTCCAATAGTTTTGGCTCGGCGATGATGAATCAGTCAGTCAGTCAGTCAGTCAGTCAGTCAGTCAGTCAGTCAGTCAGTCAGTCAGTCAGTCAGTCAGTCAGTCAGTCAGTCAGTCAGTCAGTCAGTCAGTCAGTCGGGGCATGTTATTTTATATATATAGAGAGATTAATTGAAGATAAATCTAAATCGGAAATTCTGTATATTAGTAAGTATACTTACATAATTTTGTAATATTTTTCTTTGTTGGTTTGAATTTAATATTGTATAGGCCCTATTGTAAAATGACTAACTGCATGTATTAATAATATTATGATTACAATACTGGTGACTACTTATTCCCCAGTTGGTGGTCACTCGTGACTCGGAGAGAAGAGTACTCTATTCTATTCATTCATTCACTAGTATTGCTTCAAATTCTCTCCTCACGTTTGTCTTTCTTGTCCAATCTCCCTTGGTCAACACTTGTTCTGTTCCGAGCCCGATTGGTGTTAGTATTTAAAAGCCAAACGAGTATTAAATTTTTACGGCCTTTTTAACCCTCCGCTTACTTTTGCTGGTTCCCTCATTCTTCCAAGCATAACATATTTTTCTTCTCCTCTGGCTATTTTGAAGATGGTTATCTAGTTGTAGGCCAGCCCCGTGGCGTAGGGGTAGCATGCCTGCCTGCCCGGAGACCCCGATTCGATTCCTGGCCTGGTCAGGGATTTTTACCTCGATCTGAGGGCTGGTTCATGGTCCACTCAGCCTACGTGATTACAATTAAGGAGCTATCTGACGGTGAGATAGCCGCCCCGGCATAGAAATCCAAGAATGACGGCCAAGAGGAACCATCGTGCGAACACACGACACCTCGTAATCTGCAGGCCTTCGGAATGAGCAACGGTCACTTGGTAGCCCACGGCCCTTCGGGGTTGTTTCGCCATAGTTTTTGGTTTATCTAATTGTAGTTCGCCTTAAAACAGTAATCACCTCACTGCCACTACCATCACCACCACCACCAATCAGCGAGTGACCTGTAACATGTCTTAATAAGAAAAATTAAATGGGGTCTACGTGACTCCAGTGTGCGTCTCCTTCACATCAACATAAGTGTCCCGTGGGAGGGCTAAGCTTAAGATTAATGTTTTTACTCGCCATTCTAGCGTTTGCAGTTAAAATATTAACAGCGCAGTACAGGTATATTAGACCCAAACTAGGAACGAGCCGAATGATTCCACGAAGTCACATCGTCTGGGCAGGGACAAAGGAAGACAGAGCTCAGTCACCGTCGAAAATACAAAGTGTATTCTTTTACGTAAGGTTAACATCTAGAGAGCGTTTGGATATTGCAATTTAATGTGCTTGATAATACATACATACATACATACATACATACATACATACATACGCCGTCAGCATTCACTCTGAAAGCGTCGGGGTGAGTGGCTTAGATGGAAGAGTGCTAGCCTTCTGACCCCCAACTTGGACGGATTCAATCCCAGCTCAGGCGGCTTGGGACACTGGGATCAGAAGCTTCGTGTGTGAAGTCTGTATACAGCTGTGTGTCTGTACTGATGTGTTCGTAAATTGAGCCTAAGTTTAGTAAAGAGTAACTGAGAACTATTTCTAGGTTGGCCGAGACTAGGATTTCTACCCATTTCTTTACTCAATTAAGTTACTTTAGGCTGGATGCATCTCGTTCCGGTTCATGAAGCCAGCCTTAAATTCGTGGCAGAGTCAGGAATCCCATGTCCATGTCCATGTGAAAAACATTACTGTTATCTTGACACATCTCAAACAGCTAGAAGACGTGGGATAGCTGACTATCAACACCATTCTGGAACAAAAATCAATCCAAACAAATCTGCAATACTACCACTTAAACCGTGGCCTACATAAGATATATCGATTCCCTTTCTCATACACATAAAATACCTGGAATAACAATTTCTGCTAATCTGACTCAAACGATTGACGACAACTGGAGACATTTTATAAATACAGTTCACTCATCTCTATTCACTAAACATATTAGAAACCGCAAAATATGTCAAAAGGCCTGGGTAGTTAACACATTTGTACCAAGTAAAACCGTGAACCTAGTTATTGGGTATTTTGTATGGAGTGGACAACAGTATACAATCCCCAGATCACAACTGTATAAAAACATTAAATATGGAGGGTTAGCACTAGTTTCTCTAGAAGCCAAATGCACTGCACTCATCGTGCTAAATATTATTAAATGTGCGCGCGAAGTAGATGATGACTTGGAATCAGGGAAAGAAGCATGGCAGCAGAGTAACACGCTCAGAATTGAAATACCTACGTCGAGTTGTCAACAAGACTAGGAAAGAGAGAGAATACTAAACAAAGGTGTAAGAGAAGAGCTTGGGGTGAAGTATGTAGTGGGTGATATTGACAAGAAGTCACTCAGATGGTTTGGTCACCCGGTTCGTATAGGCCTAGATGCTGAGAGGAAATCTAAGCAAGTGCTTGAAACGAAACGTGGGGGAACTAGAAGAAAGGGACGTCCACGGATGAATTGGAATCAGATTGCCAGTGAATCTGCGAAGTACCGAAGAAAAGACCTAAATTAAGTAAGGTAACTTGCACGGGACAGAACAGAGTACCGAGGTTGGTTGAAAGGCCCGACACCGAGCGGTAAAGAAGAAGTGATGATTATGCTAAAGCAGTACTGAATAATATTAACCGAAACGTGGCCGTTCCTACTTCCTAACATAACTTACCACCGCATTTCAAGCGAGTTTTGAGCTTTATTGATAACCTTCCACGAGCTTTAATAGATTCAACTTGAGCAATAACAAGACACGTATATAACCACGCAATGAATCAGAACAGTAAACCACCTTCAATACAGGAAATGTTCCTCAGTGACACTGGAAACTAGTATGGAATAATATTGCTAATAAATGGATTCCTCTTCAGTGAAAAGAAAATTTATACGAGGGCTGTAAGTAGAGTAGTGGTAATATTGATCGAACATATATACTGAACTAACAAGTACAATTAGGTTACATTCCTTCAATGTAGTCACCCGCAAAATGTATTACCTTTTGCCAAACGTCGGGAAACCGCAGGAGACCGTTGGCAAAAGCGTTCTCTGTTGATGACAGCGACGGAGCACTCTACTGCTCGGAGTACAGATGTCACGTCAGGAAATCGGCGGCCTCGGAGGGGTTCCTTCAACTTCGGAAACAGGTCGAAGTCACAAGGACTCATGTCTGGTGTGGAAGGTGTTCTAAAACCAACCTTTACCACAGTTGCAATACGAGTTTGACATTGTTTGCGACATGACAACGTGCGTTGTCATGCAACACGTTAGAACGATCGTCTCGCAATAAACGTGGACGTTTGCGCCGCTTAGCCGGACGCAGATGTCGCTTCAGATATCGGCAATAGAAGTCACTGTAGACGGTTTGTCCCATGCGCAAGAATAACACCCTCGTAGCCGAATGCCACGATCAGAATAAGCTTCACGCGACTGGGTTCCTTTCGACATTTGTGTGGATGTGGCGAACCTGGGTGACGCCATTCATTCGATTGACGTTTTACAGTAATTCAGGCTCGTAGGCCCTGGCCCACGTCTCATAAATGGCAACAATACGCCGCAGAAATATGTCTCCTACGTTGCGGTATCTATCCAGGCGGATGCCAGCCAGTGCAAAACGGTGCCATTTCTGTACGTCGGTGAATTGATGTGGAATACAAAGGGACGCAATTTTCCTAATGTTAAGACATTTCGTCAGTATCGCGATGCCGTTTGATGACTGAGACCAACCTTAACGGGTTATTCTCGGACAGTCCATCGATGGTCTACAGAAAAGAGACCACTCACGATGTCAGTCTGATCCTGAGGAATGAACGGTCGACATTTGCGTGCAAATCCACAGTCCATTCCGACCCACACGAAACGCCTTGATCCATCGTGCAGCCGCCCTATACGGTAATGCATTCTCGCCACAGGTTTCACGTAATCCTCGGTATCATTCTGAAGCATTTTTGCCACAGGCAATCTCGATTTTAATCCACGAACTCTGGTCACCTTTTGAAAACAAGCTTTAGAGCGGTGAAATCGGCACTCTTCACTTCAACGCCACACAGCAAAAATACTCCAAACTTGATGCCCGTCAAATGCAGACTACATATAGACAACAATTCCTGTGAGTGTCTGGATTACGTTGCCGCTACTTTATTTACAACCCTTGTATCTAACAATAAGAGCCTGTACTACGATGTGCAGTTTAAATATATGTTGCAGATTGAACGTTTATCCGGAAGTTGGGTTGAAAACGAGTACTATGACTTTCGTTTATATGCAATCTGGAGGCTTATTATTTAGTTTAGCTCTGCCGAAGATGGAGCTGCAGTTGAAGTTCTATAAATGAAACTATATTAACAAAGGATAAGTTATTCAGATATAGACGATCTCACTCCAATATATGCGAACATTGTCAACAACTAGATATACTACATTGGCACATCGAGTTAAGTCATTTGTAAGTGCGGTCATATGGGCGTGGTCATTCGCAAAAGTATGCAAAATACTTAATATGACTCCAAATCCCGTATTCGAATATCTATTCCTCAATATATAATATGCATTCATCCCGGCCACGGTTAACAATTCAATTCTTTGGCTAACTGCAGCAACAATATGCTTCACTTTGGAACAC
Source organism: Anabrus simplex (assembly GCF_040414725.1). NCBI lineage: Eukaryota > Metazoa > Arthropoda > Insecta > Orthoptera > Tettigoniidae > Anabrus > Anabrus simplex. The sequence goes on from NC_090266.1 coordinate 808,204,646, forward strand.
CGAAGGACGTCAAATCAGTTGCACTTACGAACTTTTCAGCAATACATACTGTTAGAGAGATGGCCATATAAGTGTAATCAGAAGATGTCAACAGGTTTTGGTTCATTCTTACACACGTTTTAAGGCGTGGATTTAACGGCGTTTGAGCATCGTAATTATTACACCATCATAAGGTGCTACTGTGAATAAGAATGCTTAAAGAACTGACAATTTCAGTCTGGTCAGTGCTTTGAATTATTTCTGTTATATAAGCAATCAGGGCCATGAACATTAGATAGGGTATCACTTCATGTATACATGATTATTAGTGGAAGTTAGTAAAAATACCGCTGCAGCGGGTCAAGAGAGGAATATTGTAATATTATGAAGAGAGACAGTTTGTTTGTTTGTTCGTTCGTTTGTTCGTTCGTTCGTAGAAGTTGTTCTCGGGAACCACACAGCCAAATTCAGTAATTTATCCACACATCTTGGCGCTATGATACCTGCATTGGTGAAATGAAGTTATAGCTTTGATTGTTTGTGAAGAAGATCAAAACAGTTTATATTTATATTGTTATTGGTATTACAAATAGCGTAGCCGATGTGTCTCTGGAGAATGGAAATGGGCGTGAATGGGAGTATTGGTGTGCTGTGGTAGTTCATTCCTGATTACTTCGGTTGCAGTCAAGCTATGTACATGTTCGTGAGATAATGGAAAAAGTCAAAACTGGAGATATCACTCAATTGAGAGATTAAAGGAAGAAGAAATTTTGGGCTATCGAAATCTCTGCAGTATAACTACAGTGTAAGCTCTTTTTAATGCATGTAGTTCTTAGGATGAGTTTAGTATTAGTATCATAGTAGGAATATGTCCGGATCCATGGCTAAATGGTTAGCGTGCTAGCCTTTGGTCCAGAGGGTCCCAGGTTCGATTCCCGGCCGTGTCGGAGATTTTAACCTTAAATGGTTAATTCCCTTGGCTCGGGGACTGGGTGTTTGTGCTGTCCCCAACATCCCTGCAACTCACACATAACACTATTCTCCATCACAATAACACGCTGTTATCTACACATGGCAGATGCCGCCCTCCTTCATCAGAGGGTCTGCCTTAAAAGGGCTGCACTGGGCTGGAAATAGCCACACGAAATTATTATTATTAGTAGAAATATGAAAGGTCTAGAGCCCCATGGACATGTAAAACGTTCCCTAGACCTATCTTAAGGTGAGATATTATTTACAATATTTGCATGGTTTACAAAATGCTTAAATAATAGCTTTGTGGAACGCCAATAAAAACCCTGTGATAGGCAGAGGTATGCGCGAAAGGCGAAAACGGATGTAGCTCATTCGCCTCTCTGAGCTGAGCAGTAAACAAGTCATAGACGCTGGAAAGGATCAATGTCTATAGAGGCAGACGGGGAGGTCAGTTTGTTTGGCTACTGTCTAAATAGAAGGTAACGTTATCGGATGGGAGGGGGAGTGGTGGTAAATTAGCCTTTCTGCTTAAATGTTCCAAAGAAACACACATCGTTAACCAAGCTAATGTCTATGAAATATTAGAGTAAAATCCAAGATTGATTTGAGACAAATTTTGAGATGTAATGAAAGGAGTCACGCCATTTCCATTTTTCTTAAATGGCGTGTGACTTCGGAGAGATCTGGCGCAGGTCTTTCGATTTGACGCCTTGTGCGCTTGTGAGGATGGAGCCCCTCTTATGATAAATCATAATGCTGAAGATGGCACACATAACCAGGCCCCGAGCCATCGGAATTAACCAATGAATGTTAAAATCCCCAACACAGTCTGGAATCGAATCTGGGACCCCTTAGACCAAAGGTCAGCACGCTAACCATGAACCCTTGGAGCCGGACACCATTCCCATTGAAAGTGCATAATGTAGTAAGGAATAGATTGAAGAAAGTTTGTTTGTTCGTTCATTCGTAAAAGCTGATCTCGCCAACCGCACAGCCAAATTCAGTAATTCCTTCACCAATAGAAAGATCATTTCTTTCAGGCCATTATGTTAGCTTATCAGGAGAAAATGTTGTTTTGAAGAAAATAAAGGATGTCAGAAATATTCTGCGTCCGGCAATACGCTGCCAAAGCAATTAGCCCTATTTAAAAATGGAGCCCATAAGTCTACTTAAAATTCAATTGTATATAAAATTTCATATATATCTTCTTCCTAACTCAGGCAGTTTTCCAGGTAAAAAGGCTATTCTGTGTTTTTGGTACACGCTTTATCCAGTAAAAAAAAAACATAACGAGCAATAAAAAATGCTCTTATAAAAAAGGAGCATACATTCATGGTTTAGAATTAAGCTTTCTCCAAAAGTATCCATGTGCATTTTCTTCGTATCTCTTAACAGTCAAAGCGACGTAAAGCAAATTCTAAAAAAATCTCTAATCATCATTGATCTGCATTTAGGGATGTCGCCAAGGTGGCAGATTCCTTCTCAGTTGTATACCTGGTCTTTTCTTAAACGACCTGTAGGTTGACTACCTGGGGAGAAAGTTCATGGGAACATATACAGGGTGTATCAGAATTATACCGACAAAAAATCAAGGATGCTCTTCGTGTTATGTTAAGAATGATGGTGCAATCGGATTGGCGGAGAAAATTTTTCTTTTCGAGAAAACGAGGTTACTTTATTACTTCCGGGCACGTGATTCAAATTGATGAACTCGCCGTATTTGCTTTGCCAGAGCACAAGCCACTGCCGTGCTTCCGGAAAGAGAAGGCTAGGGAGGAAAAGTGGGGTGTATGATGGAGACAGAGATAAAGTTACGCGCGAATGCACAAAATTTCCTCGATCGACTCGCACAGGATTGTCCTTGAATCTTACAGGAAATATCCAGTTCTTTTATTAAACAGCCGTAACTGCACACATAATACAAGAAGACACACTTGTCAGTCAAGGAATGCAACAGACCTTTTCTCTCACATCTTTATTTTATTTGCTACCTAGTTGCTTTACGTCACACCGACACAGATAGATCTTATGGCGACGATGGGATAGTTAAGGCCTAGGAGGTGGAAAGAAGCGGCCGTGGCCTTAATTAAGGTACAGCCCCAGCATTTGCCTGGTGTGAAAATGGGAAACCACCGCAAACCATCTTCAGGGCTGCCGACAGTGGGATTGGAACCCACTATCTCCCGGATGCAAGCTCACAGCCGCGCGCCTCTAACCGCACGGCCTACTCGCCCGGTCTCTTTATTATTTAAAACACTCGAAGATGCAACGCTACCGCCCGACGATTGTGTATTCTTTCACTCACAACATTGTACATGGCATGTAATACTGAACGAAGAAAACAATACGCCCAATGGTTTGATTACAGTAGATGTTCAAAATGCCCCCCCCCCCCCCCCCCTACTTCGATTCACAGTTCACACCGGTGTAGTACTGACTGCTGGACTCTGTTCAGGATGTGCAGTGTGTCGCGAACGCCCTGGAAAGCTGCTTGTATTCTTGCTACATGTTCAATGGCTCTTTCTACGGGGTTCGCATACACTGAACTCTTCACGTAACCCCTCAAGGAAAAGTAGATGGTAAAATCGGCCAAGAGCGGAGGCCATTTAACTGGCCGACCACGGCCTACCCATCTTCCTGGATAATGATAATTTAAGTGCCGTGTGACACGGCGAGTGAAATGAGGTGGAGCGCCATTTTGACATAGCTACATTCGCTACCGAATACCAAAACGAACATCTTCCAGTAATAAAGGCAGTCACTCTATTAAGAAACGGTAGTTCATGCGAGGAGGAAGGACATACGGCCCATGCAAATAGTCGCCAACGATGCCGGCCCAAATATTTACACTAAATCGACGCTAAAATGTGCACACAACTGTCACATGAGGGTTTTCTTCCGCCTAAACGTGCCGACTTCTGGAGTTTACCTCGCTTTCCCTCGTAAATGAAGCTTCATCCGTGAAAAGGAGCGATGACAAGAAGTATGGAGTATTCTCGTAGCTGTTTAAGACCTAAATTGCAAATGTTAGGCGATGTGGGTAATCCACTGGTGTTAGTTCTTGCACTGATTGATATCGGTAAGGATGACATTGTTGTTCCTTCCATACCCTCCACACCGTCATATAAGGAGCGTCAACATTCCTCGCGGCAGACCTCGTACTAGTTGATGGAGTATCATTTATTTCTTCTAAAGCAGCCTCTTCAAATTCTGGGTACCGTATCGACGGCGCTCTTCCAGTGTCGCGCATCTGAGGCACGAAGCTTCCTCCTTCACGCAGTCGCCTGTCAATAAACACGAAGTTTGAATGATGAGGTTGGTGGTGATTAGGGTGCCGGACGCCATGCATCCGTGCGGCTTCTCTCTCGTTCCCATTTGCTGCGCCGTCGCTTGTGTAGCGAAACGGAGCCATTCTCCCCAATTTCTGCCGCAAACTTAGTAGTCAATTTGTGCAGAACAAACTGTACACTGCCTACTGGGGCTGGGAAGCAACCATGCGGAACACGAGAAACTTGTGCATTCTCGCCGAGCATTACCTCTGCCTCCCAATTCCCAATTCCCACTTCCCCTCCCTTCCCTTCCCTCCGCTGACGCACAACAACAGGCAGCGGCTGGCGCTCTGGCATAGCAAATACAGTTTGCATCGCGCGCCCGGATGAGAAAAATTAACCTAATTTTCTTGAAAAGAAACATTTTCTCCGCCAATCAGATTGCACCATCGTTCTTATCATAACGCGAAGAGCATCACTGATCGTTTTGTCGGTGTAGTTCTGATGCACTCTGTATATGTTTGAATGATTTCTGTAGGGAAGGCGTTCTGAATGTTTCCTCTGATGAAGTTAATAAGTGACTGGCGTGAGCCAAGTGCAAGCAGCCATTCATCCATAAGCTTGCCAACCGGCAGTGTAGTCGCTATGTTGTTTGAAATACCGTATTAATGTAGCCCATAAGCCGTAGAACAGTAGTAGCACAGTTGACCTGGAGACGACGAACACTGCCACTGGTTTGAGAGCTTTCAACAACCGAGGGAGTTGGTCGTGGGGTTAGGGTCGCATAGTCGCGAGCTTACATTCGGGTGATTATGGGTTCGAATCCCACCACCGGCAGTCTTGAAGATGGTTTTTCGTGTTTTCCCATTCTCACACAAGTCAAACGCTGGGGCTGCCGCTAAATTAAGGCCACGGCCGCTACTTTCCCAGTCCTGGCCCTTTCCCATCCCTCCGTCACCGATAAACTTTGATGTGTTAGTGTGACGTGAAACCACTAAAAGAAAAAAAAAAGATTCCAACAGCCAACACAATTGAAAATTAGATAGATTTAACGGCACGTAAAGGAACTCCTGAGGAACACATTTCTAGCACTTCGGCGACTGCGAAAACCATAAAAGTAGTCTGCGAGACGTAATAAATTATATTATGATTTCTTCTAGGATATTCTAGAAAGCGATCCCTTTAGCCCTATTCCGGAGCCTGAGTAGCCTATATTCCGTACAAGACCCCCAAAACAGTCTTCAATTCGAATCCAAGCCACCGGGTGAGTTGGCCATGCAGTTAGGGGCGCGCAGCTGTGAGCTGGCATCCGGGAGATAATGGGTTTAAACCCCACTGTCGGCATCCCTGGAGATGATTTTCCGTGGTTTCCCATTTTAACACCAGGCAAATGCTGGGGCTGTACCTTAATTAAGACCACGGCCGCTTCCTTCCCACACCTAGGCCTTTCCTATCCCTTCGTCGCCATAAGTCCTATCTCTGTAAGGCAAATTGTAAAAGAATATAAGCCAAGTGGGTGGGAATTTGAAACGCATACCTACAGTCTAGGACGACGATGATACCTTATACACAGAGCATGCTTCAGTGGAGAGCGTGTAGGAAAGTCGAAATAGAATCTCTATTCCACGAAACATACAGTTACCTTGTCTAACATAAAGCGTTGCTACCTGTTCAGGGATTAGCACCACTCAAATAATATACGTAATTTTATGATAACATTAACGTACCAGTTAACGCTATTAAGTACCAACGATAAGGAATTTCATCCAGTTATGCAGTGAACGCGCAGTAAACAGAGATAAGAGTCATATCCTCTCTTGATTACATAAAGGTTCCGTGTAGGATATCCTTTATTGATATATGCGGTATTTAGCTAGTTTATATTCGGCTTAATGGTATGTCCTGGAAGTGCCTCTTCAGGAATCTCCAGATTCGATCGCGAGTATATCAGCCGAGCTCAGTGGTATTTCCAAGGTATTTCCAAGGTATTCACAAGGTAGCGGCTCGATCCCAGTTGACATCGGTGTCATTTCAAGATGTTTAAATGCAGCAACTCCGTATCGTTGGCTTCTGGCATATCGTCTTTCTGGACTTGATTCCGAAACTCCAGTGTTTCTTAAAAACTACATACCTTAGACCAATAACAGTATCAACGAGTTTACCGTGAATTTAAAATTGTTTGGACTGGATTTACTGACCCAGTTTAGGAGGAGCTATATAATAATAATAATAATAATAATAATAATAATAATAATAATAATAATAATAATAATAATAATAATAATAATAATAATATTTGTACAGGGGATACAACTTCTCCGGCCAGTTAAACTGCGCGCCTTCTATAAGGCCATTTTTGTAATCTAACATGCACTGATGTTGTACAAGAGAGTTTGTTTTTCTACCTTTAGATGTCTCTATCATCGTTTTAAGTGCCCCCTCTGGCGGGATGAGCGTTAATTAATCCTTAAAGGAAACTGTATTTTTACAGTTGCCAAACCTTAGGTTTTGAAGATTGTTTTGTTCATGCATTAAAGTTGTCAACACTTCTGCTGGTTCCTTCTTCAATAGCAATCAACCTATCAAAATTTTGTAAACATTTTCCCCAGCCAATTAAAATTGGGGGTGTGTACACGAATCCAGCCTATCAGTAAAGAGTTCTGGAATCTTCTCCTCAAAAATACTATAAAAGCTGGCTTTTTAGGCCGCATTGTCGTCTTCTTGCACCAGTTAATTGAGTGCGGCGTGTCCTAAGGGAGGCAGGGTCCGCGGGCGGCGTTCGATAGGCCCAGCAAAGCAAGGTAATGGCAGAATGTTCATAACATGTGACAGCTCCTGAGGATAGCTTGAGGGGAAGATTTTAACCTCTTTTATTTCATGTAAATTTCTAAACCTGGTGGTTTAAATGTAGAATTTTCGGCCAGTCTGATGACTCTGTTCTATTCCCTGCTGGAAAATATGTATGCAAGGGAACAAAGAGTGATTACCCTCTGTTGATTCCCATTCAACTTGGTATGGGGTGACTAAAGTTTTTAAACCTTTAAAATTCTTAACACTTATTTGGTATTTAATGTTTCTCACATAGTCACCCCACTGTAGAATAGGTTTAGTCTCTGCACCATTTGGGCCATAAGCCAACTTAGGGTTTTAAATATTTCTAGAAGGAGTGCAAGTGTTTCATCTCCTAGCCTTTTGTTTATGGCCAGTCATGTTCAATCCTTTTAATTTTAATCTTTAGATTAAGACCATTTAATATGGGCACTCATTGCTCCTGTTTACTCGGTAATTGTTTCTGGAGCAGTGTGTAACAAACTGATGGGCGATAAATGAGTCCACATCAGGGCAACGATGTAAATACTTCAGTTAAGAACAACCGATAGGCTGTAAGCGCGCTATTAGAAACTGATGCTTCTGCGAGGCTGGACTATGATACAATTGGTACGCAAACTCCCCTGTAGTGTAAAATACAGGAGCAAATCGTGCTCTTGTAAATTTGGTACCTGCCAAGAGCAATTCAGCTCTTTTCTCTGTAATTTATTATTTGTAATTCTCTCAAGTTTTGTAGCTGAGATTCGGACTTCTAAGTCCGCTATGTTGTTGGAGCTGACGGGCTCATTATAAGATTGTTATTGTTTATTCAGATCTTCTATTTATCAAATTTTAAATTAAAAAATTGGAAAGAAATAAAATTTCAAAATGTATTGTGTTAAGTTATGCTCTAGTCAATTCCTTGTCCACCCCGCGCACTTCTTATCCCTCTGGAAACCACGGAAACCCCGTATCAGTAATAATAATAACAACAACAACAACAACAAATACGGGGCTAGTTCATCTTGCGGTTTGGGGCGCGCAGCTATGAGCTTGCATCCGGGCGATAGAGGGTTAGAACCCCACTGTCGGCAGCCCTGAAGATGGTTTTCCTTGGTTTCCCATTTTCACACCGGGCAAATCTTGGGGCTGTATCTTAATTAAGGCCATGGCCGCTTCCTTCCCACTCCTAGGTCTTTCCTATCCCATCATCGCCATAAGATCTATCTGTGTCGGTGCGACGTAAAGCAAGTTCTAAAAATATGAATAATCCCGTGGGCATATTGCCTTTTCCCCTATCGGGCGCGTCTCAGGTGGCACATAGGGAGGCTCGCCGCACTTGTCCGGAGGATTTGAGGGAAATAAAATATCTCTCGTGGACCAAGAAGAGGCATAGCTGGAAAATGTCTTGAGGCAACCTCTAAGTTGTAACTGTGAGATCGACAGAGAACGATCTTCCCACTATTCTCAACTTGCTAGCATGATGGGTTCAGCTAGTAATAATGCAGTTGCCCCAGGCCCTAGTACATATAATAGTTTATCTCGGCCATCGTATTTTGGGGGACCGTGAACATCATGCGGGGATGAATCGGAGCTTCCCAAATCTCTTCGCCCAAAGCGCAAACATTTCATTGGTACTCTAAACATCAATACTCTTCCAAAACAGAAAAACTAAAGTAATTAACGGACACACTAAATAAATTCAACATCCAGAGTTTAGCATTTCGATTATGAAAATCACTTTGAATCAGGAAATTGTAGGATTTATAAATGGAAACCAACAATCTTCCTGCGTAACAAATCGGTACAATTTGGCACTGGATTTGAAGTCAGAAGAAACGTCATAAATTCAGTACTCAGCTTTACTTCTCATTCTGAAAGAATTTCCATACTGTCAATTAAAGCAGGAAACAGAGGCTATACACTAATACATCCACGTGCACCCATAAATAATTACAAACAAAAAGATCCGCAAAAAGTGGGGGACTTCGGGTACCTTATAAAAGTAACTACAACCAAAATTCCAAAACATCATAAAAAATTATATTGTGAAAGTTCAGTGCACATACTGGAAGAGGAAATACATTTATATCCAACGTAGGGGTTTAGCCTGTTCACAAGAGAACTATTAGAAATGGAGAAATATTAATCGATTTCTGCGAGGTTTTCGATCTTAAATTAATGTAAGCACATTTCTTGGTACTTCCACGCACACAAAGAAAATATCTGTAGATCCCTATATTTTCCTTTAGGAGAATTTTAAACATATCATGTAGCTATTTGCAAGAAAAAAAATCTGAACGTTAGTTAAGAAAGGAGTCATTGGCTCCGACCACTAATTACCTCTAATCAAAGTGATATTTCCACCTAACAGATTCCAAACCCATACTAACCAGAAACCAGCTATTCGTTCCGGAATTAAACAGAATAGAAGTAGACCTACATTTCTACATTCCTTGAAAATGTTCCTAACCACAATCCTTTCAACTGGTTCGAACTCAAAGACATGCTTTTGAAACCTTCCCTCTAGGAAACGCAAATATAGGCGGTGGAATGAAACATGCGACAAGGCCATAAAATTTAGAATTAGAGCCTGGAAAACTTGGAATTCCTATAAAACTGAGCAAAACTGGCACGATTTCACCAGAATTCAGAAAAAACTTAAAAAATAATTAGGTCTGAATAACACAAATATGATCACTACGGACTGGCAGAAATTAAACAAGATTTTACAGAAAAAAACAGGCTCTTTCTGTTATACATTCGGAGAATAATTATAAAATTTTCAGGCACGTAGTCGTTGCATCATATGTTCGGATGAAATTCTAGGAACGGATAATAAAAATACTGTAAAATCCTAGTAACTTCAAGGGACTTTTAAACTGTGAGTCGCCTTTAGATCAACTCACCATTGAAAAATTCACTGCCAATCTAGATTCAGAGCCTGCCACACTGGAAGAAGCCAAACAAATAATCCGTGAACTTAAAAATAAGAAAAGCCCGAGGGGAGGATGCGCAAAGTTCGAAGTCCAAAAATTCCACAAAATTCCTGAGAATATGTGGATCACTGGAGAAATCCTTGGAGTCAGGAAAAGTACACTAGTCCATCCACTGCACAAGAACGGGGATAAAACCGACATCAATAACTACAGAGGGATTTTCTTGATACCAGTTACTTACAACATTTTCTCCAAACCCCTGCTCACAAGACTTAAAAGACAAACAGGTCATCTAATTGCTAAATATCAGGCAGATTTCGGAAAGGGTAGATCCTGTGCAGAATGAATTCGGAATCTCAAAACTATCCTGTACATGGGTAGAACCAGACAAAGTGATCTCTTTTGTTGATTTCAGGAAAGCGCATGACTCTATGGACTGACATACACCTTTGTATATACTAGACTGACTTCAATAGTTGCAGTCGCTTAAGTGCGGCCAGTATCCAGTATTCGGGAGATAGTGGGCTCGAACCACACTGTCGGCAGCCCTAAATATAGTTTTCCGTGGTTTCCTACTTTCCCACCAGGAAAATGCTGGGGCTGTACCTTCATTAAGGCCACTGATGCTTTCTTCCCATTCCTAGTCTTTCCTATTCCATCGTCACCATAAGACCTATATGTGTCGGTCCGACGTAAAGCAACTTGTAGAAAAATCTATGTACTAGAAGAATTCAAAGTGGATAGGTAAGTAAGAGCACTGATCGGATATAGTACATTAACGACACCACTTCGAAAGTTAAATTCCTAGGTGAAATATCTGAGCCTTTTACTGTTAACACAGGAGTCCTATCTCTTATTCTATCTAGCACTGGAAAAAATAATCAGAACCTGGGAAAACGAAATTGAAGGAGTGACCATTGGCAGACTTGTCAAAGATCGACAAGCGAAGTTTCTGGCCTTTGTAGATGACTTAGCAATTAATTCGAATAGTAGACAAGAAGCAATTCGTTCAGTTGAAAAACTCCATAAAATTGCCATCAGAACAGCACTACAGTTCTCCCTCTGGATTAAATCTTCAGGCAAATCAAGATATAATCTCCAAATTAAAAAAACAGACTACCGAATCACCTGGAATTCATATGACAAAAAATCATTTTCGTCCAGAAAAGCAAAATTAATGCATTATAATCCGGTAATCAAACCGGAAGCATTATATGCATCGGGAATCTTAATCAAGGGTGGTAGATCGTTAATCAAAGACATAGAAAAGCAAAACAAGGAAAATTCTTCGGAAAATATTCGACCGAGTTGGTAGAGATGGCTTACTAAACTGATTTTATAGTGGTGAGATCTCTCGCCTAATTCTATGGTATTTTTAGGGGCTCAAACACGCCGGTTTGTGTCGGAATATTTACCGACAAGTAAAAGAACGCCTGTGGGACAAAACTACTGTCACCTCGGTGTCTCCGAAAGCCATCTGGCGAAAAGGAAATCTAAGGAAATATATTTTCATGCCGAAAATATCTCACACACCTCAGAAAAGGCGATTGAAATCCTAAGGGCATATTCTTGGAATGAGCGAAGATAGAACGACTGAATGAATTTTCCACGCTTGCCCTTTCATTACAAATTGGCTCAGTGAAATTGAAGCAGACCTCCAGAAAATCAACACCACGGAGGAAATTATATGGAATAGATGTAAAATCTGAACACTAATTCTGTAACGATTGTGAAAAACCGGGTAAGTGACAATGCACTTCCTAACCATTATTTTCCTTAAGACTGGTCCCGCCATTCAGCCACGTACGGATATGCAGTCCATCAGAACAATTGTCGTTGTGTTCATTTTCATATGCTTACGTGTACAGGAAAATGAACCTTAGATACCTTGTGACATAGGCCTGCTGCAGAAATGTATGCATGATTCCCTCCTACAGTATAATGCATGGAAGGTTCATTTTCCTGTACAGGTAGACATAGGAATATGGACACAAGGACAATTGTACTGATGGACTGCATATCCGTACGTGGCTGTGAAACGTGACGAGTCTTAAAGAAAATAATGGTTAGGAAGTGCATTGTCAGTTGCCCGGTTTTTCGCAATCGTTACAGAATTGATAATCACCAATTTGCAGACGAAACCAACACCAGAGCCACTAACACCTGGCTAGAAGGACGCAGGAAAGAAACTCAGTGAGAGGATGAAGAGATTTTGGGAGAAGAAGAAAGCAAAAACATCAAGTAAATGAATTCAATCGCGTTCCTTAGTCAGGCATAATAATAATAATAATAATAATAATAATAATAATAATAATAATAATAATGGCTTACTAAACTGATTTTATAGTGGTGAGATCTCTTGCCTGATTCGATGATATTTTTAGGGGCTCAAACACGCCGGTCTCGTGTCGGAATATTTACCGACAAGTAAAAGAACGCATGTGGGTCAAAACTACTGGCACCTCGGTGTCTCCGAAAGCCATAAAGGTAGTTAGTGGGACAGAATTATTATTATTATTATTATTATTATTATTATTATTATTATTATTATTATTATTATTATTATTATTATTATTATTATTATGTCCGGCTCCGTGGCTAAATGGTTAGCGTGCTGGCCTTTGGCCACAGGGGTCCCGGGTTCGATTCCCGGCAGGGTCGGGAATTTTAACCATCATTGGTTAATTTCACTGGCACGAGGCTATGTGTATGTGTCGTCTTGATCATCACTTCATCTTCATCAAGACGCGCAGGTCGCCTATGAGAGTCAAATCAAAAGACCTGCATCTGGCGAGCCGAACTTGTCCTCGGATACTCCCGGCACTAAAACAAAAGTCATACGCCATTTCATTTCATTATTATTGTTATTAATATTATTATTATTATTATTATTACTATTATTATTACTATTATTAAAATCACGGGCATCTGGAAGGGTATAAAACCCTTGGCTGAATGGTCAGCGTATTGACCGGCAGGTTTAAGGGCTTTGGGCTCGTTTCCTGACAGGGCCGGGATTTTAGCCGCGTCTGGTTACCCTAGCTCGGGGATTGAATTTTTGGGATCGTCTTAATACACATCTTCAATTGCATACAACAATCACACCATACTAACAACCTCCACTTAAACACACAATAGTGAAAACATCCCTCCACATAGGATTGGCGTGAGGAAAGGTATTCGGCCGTAAAACCGGGCCTTATTTACATTAGTCCCAATTGGAAGAAAGGCTAGAAAGAAAAATAAGATTATTATTATTATTATTATTATTATTATTATTATTATTATTATTATTATTATTATTATTATTATTAGTATCTATCAGTTTGATACCACGACATACAATCCTATCCTAAGGAAGACTCTTGTCAGCCAAGAGACCAACTGCACCATGCAATTGTGTTTGGCTTAATCGGTTGACAAAACAGCACTAAGTTTCCGCGTGTTAGTGTGGTGGAGCGTCGACTCCGAGCCTAGAGATTCAACCATTCACGAATAAACCCCTAGACGCGGCCAGGAATTGAACCCGGAATCCAAAGACATGAAGGTCATGACGATAACCAGTCAATCATAAAGCCGAACGAGCCACGAATAAAAAACTGGTCTGAAGGATTGGAATGGGGTTCATCCAGTGCTATTGTAAGTCAAGTGAAGAAGAGTCGTGGATTCGAATACCAGTCCTATCCATCCTAGAATTCGCTTTGAGTGGTTTCCGAAATCAACTTCTGACGAAGGCTAGGCTGGTCCGCCTTTCCTCCCCTTTCCAGTCATAATAACTTGCAAATTCATATACTAGTACCGATACCACATTAACTCAGGTTATCAGTAACACTTCACACTATTTACGTGATGATTTTGATGGCAATTTCTTAGATCTATTACGTGACGTAATAACAACACAGCAGAAAATAGAACTAAAGTGCACAAGTTGGAAAGACAAAAGACAATTCTTAGAGGATAAGAAGGCAGTAAAGATAACGAGGTACCTACAATTGAATAAGGAGTGCAAGTGTTGAAGATATTCGCGGAATAATAAAGGACAAAAAAAGTGACACGAAGGTCTCTTCAACGACGTTCTAAATTTAAAATATTCTCGAAACAGTGGTCTATCTCCATGTAAATGTAAAACAAATACGAGAAAGAAAAATAGGAAAAAATTCTTCACAAAACTTGCACCAGTGTGGACGTAAGGTGTGTTTGGTTTGTTGGATGAAGTTATGGATACCTTTCGGACCGAAGAGTAAAATATGGTTAGAGCTACTGTGTGTTGAAAGGGGAACCGCGAATGTTGGACGCGAAGCTGCAAATCAATATATTTTTATTAAAGTTATTCGAAATACTACTACTACTACTACTACTACTACTACTACTACTACTACTACTACTACTACTACTAATAATAATAATAATAAGAAAGTTATTTACTTTACTACTCTTGTAATGTTTTCGGAGACGCCGAGGTGCCGAAATTTAGTACCGCAGCAGTTCTTTTACGTGCCAGTAAATCTACCGACACGAGTTTCTGCAGCGAATCATCACAAGGGATGAAATGTGGCTCCACCACTTCACCCCTGAAACAAAGAGAGCATCGATGGAATTGGTGCACACCACATCACCACCACGAAAGAAGGCCAAGTTCCAGCCTTCAGCTGGAAAGGTAATGGCGACAGTGTTCTTTGACATGGAGGGTGTGATGCACGTGGAATTTATGCCGAAAGGCACGGCTTCGTATTGTCAAACGTTGAACTAGTTGCGTAAGGCAATTAAAAAAACGCTGCGGGGAAAATTGAGCGCCGGTGTGATTTTGTTGCACGATAACGCAACACCTCACACGCCCGGCCAAACGTCTGAATTTCTGCAGCGATGTCCGGCTCCATGGCTGAATGGTTAGCGTGCTGGCCTTTGGTCACAGGGGTCCCAGGTTCGATTCCCGGCAGCGTTGGGAATTTTAACCATCATTGGTTAATTTCGCTGGCACGGGGGCTGGATGTATGTGTCGTCTTCAACATCATTTCATCCTCATCACGACGGGCAGGTCGCCTTCGGGAGCCAAATCAAAAACCTGCACCTGGTGAGCCGAACATGTCCTCGGACACTCCAAGCACTAAAAGCCATACGCCATTTCATTTTTCCTGCAGCGATTCAAGTGGGAGGTGTGGCAACATCCTCCACACAGTCAAGACTTAGCGCCTTTCGAGTATCATGTGTTCGGTAAGCTGAATATGATCTCGGTAGGCGACGATTCCGAAACGATGAGGAGGTGTAGCAGCTGTCTCCAGGTGGTTACATAGCGTTGGAGGTGATTTCTACGCATCATCTGGAATCGAAAAGTTGGTTGAAGGTGCTCAAATCACTGGCGTAGCCAAAGGGGGGGGGGGGGAGCAGTGGGGCCGGCATCCCCACGAAAATATTTCCTGAAACTAGAGCGATGATCAGACGTTGTTTTACGTACGGTACGAACAAATTAAAAACTTACGCCGAAATGTTAAATTAACGTAGCGACAAAAAATCTACTAGCATGGCTCAATAGGGCTAATCATATTTCTCCATATTTGTACTGCTTGGGTGAAAGGAAAACACTTATGATTGTGATGCGCTTGGATATTTCCATGTAGAGGCCTCAGTATTGGGAATGTAACCGCGTGTTGACAAATGTCAAGACATGAGGAAAAGGGCAGAATAAAAAATGAAATGAAATGGCGTATGGATTTTAGTGCCTGAGGGTCCGAGGACAAGTTCGGTTCGCCAGATGCAGGTCATTTGATTTGACGCCCGTAGGCAACCTACGCGTCGTAATGAGGATGAAATGATGGTGAAGACGACATATACACCCAGACCCCGTGCCAGCGAAATTAACCAATTAAGGTTAAAATTCTCGACCCTGCCGGGAATCGAATCCGAGACCCCTGTGGCCAAAGGCCAGCATGCTAACCTTTTAGCCATGGAGCCTGACAGGAATTGGGCAATTACCAAGGGATTACTCAGTTGGGGACCGGAACGTGACCACCGAGATAAGTGGGGCCACGGCCAGAAACAGTTGCAAGCTTACAACATAGTGTCAGCTTTTGCACATCGGTTCTAGGAAGCAACAATGTCCTAAGGATCCTCGGGTTGTACCGTGGTTGAGAGATGTGCTGTGTTTTAGTTGCACTTTTGGGAGGACTGCTACAGGATTTTGAGCTGCACGTTAGCTCCACATTTTGTACTATAAAAGTAAATATTTTGAAGAAGGCCATTTCGTCACTGAGAAGCCAAAACTATGTACATCCTCGGTAAGTTATGAAAACGTTTTTAAAAAATTCTAACAGTAGCAAGACAATCGCGGATGCGTGCCTAAGTTCGATATGTAGGCCTATATATTTTGTCAAATGCCCGGCGACTGATTGGAACCTCAAATTGCACCATCAAAAGTGCGGGTAAATATTTTGTAATTGGCGGGCGTGATAAGTCCGTTCCAATGGTTCTATCTTCTCATCAGCACCGCCCAGGCTTTAATCGCAGTCCATGCATGAAACATTTTAAAAATGGGAAGTCACGTTCTATTGATACAGATCTACTTACTGTAAAACACAAGATCCCACCCCTTACCTTTCTTTATACTTTTGAGCCATAACCGCGTCATTTATGGTGGTGTATTTTGAGTATCCAACCATTCTTCGGGCTTACCTTGTACCTTAAATGGTGAGTGGATGCAGTGGCGCACCCACAAAAGTCGAGGCCAGTAGCGTGGATACAACTTTTCCTTGGAAGGGGTTGTGAAAAGTTATTTAGAATTTGCTTTACGTCGCACCATAGGTCTTATGGCGACGATGGGAAAGGAAAAGGCACCCCCCGAAAATATTTTCTGAAACTAGAGCGAGGATCAGCCGTTGTTTTACGTACGGTACTAAACAATTTAAAAACTTACGCGGAAATGTTAAATTAACGTAGCGACAAAAAATCTACTAGCAAGGCTCAATAGGGCTAATCATATTTCTCCATATTTGTACTGCTTGAATGAAAGGAAAACACTTAGGATTGTGATGCGCGGGGATATTTCCATGTAGAGGCCTCAGTATTGGGAATGTAACCGTGTGTTGACAAATGTCAAGACATGAGGAAAAGGGCACAATAAAAAATGAAATGAACTGGCGTACAGCCCCAGCATTTGCCGGGTGTGAAAATGGGAAGCCACGGAAAACCATCTTTAGGGCTGCCGACAGTGGGATTTGAACCCACTATCTCCAGGATGCAAGCACACAGATGTGCGCCCCTAACCGCACAGCCAACTCGTCCGGTGGAAATGATAAAAAGTCGGTCCTATTGAGTGCGGTGACGGTAGATATTGATGGTTTTGATTGTTACCATGTACAATCATAGCTTCTGTACTCTTAACATAAACCGGCTGCATTATTGAAACTGTTCGTAAAATTGATAATATCGTTCTTCGTTTGTGAGGAAGTAGAATTTTCATTTAATTTGTCTTCTTAAAAAAAGGAACCACTTTGGTACTACACCCCATGAAGGTGACTACCTTCCAGGTCGTAGATATTTCGATTGCGGGAGACTCAAGGCCAACTCTACTGCACCCACAAACTAGGCTGTATTTTCCCCCATCCCATGCCTTTCTTAACTCTGTCAGTGCCGGGCATCGAATACAGGATGCCTTAAGTTCTAAAATAAGGAGACCTAAAAGTAACCAGCCGGCCCCGCGGTGTAGAGGTAGCATGCCTGCCTCTTACCGGAGGACCCGGGTTCGATTCCCGGCCAGGTCAGGGATTTTTACCTGGACCTGAGGGCTGGTTCGAGGTACACTCAGCCCACGTGTTTATAATTGAGGAGCTATCTGACGGTGAGATGGCGGCCCCGGTCTAGAAAGCCAAGAATAACGTCGCAGAGGATTCACCGTGCTGACCACACGACAACTCGTAATCTGCTGGCCTCCGGACTGAACAGCGGTTGTTTGGTAGGCGATGGCCCTTCGGGGCTGTTACGCCATGGAATTTGGTTTGGAAAAGTGAACAGAGAAGGAAGCGACACCCCTGCAAGGCCCTTTAGCTTCCAGCTAGTTCTTCTGTCCGGCCTCCTGCATTTAGGACAGTTGGAAAACGTACGCCGTAATAAATGATCCCCATAAAACCTTTGTAAAAATACTAACTGCATCTATTTATAACAATAATCACAAACGCCTCCTTTTCATGTGGCTCAGTTGGTTGAGTCGCTGTCCTTCTGAGTCCGAGTTCGCAGGGTCAAATCCCGGCTTGGGTCGGTGGCCCTTAAAACGGTGTTTAAATGACAACAGCTCCGTGTCGTTATTTCTGGGGCGTTAATAAAAATTATACATACGAATATTAGCGTCACAAAACTATAACTTTATACTACTATGTTATGTATCCTAGGCTTGCGAGGTAAACAAATTAACAATTTGCTTTACGTCGCACCGACACAGACAGGTCTTATGGCGACGGTGGGATAGGAAAGGGTTAGGAGTGGGAAGGAAACGGCCGTGGCCTTAATTAAGGTACAGCCCCAGGATTTGCTTGGTGTGAACATGGGAAACCACGGGGAGCCATTTTCAGGGCTGCCGACAGTGGGTTGGAATCTACTATCTCCCGTATGCAAGCTCACAGCTGCGCGTCCCTAACTGCAAGGGAAACTAATAGGACAAGGTAAACCCTACCTATCATATGTTGTGACGTGTGTTTTTCTTTACCAACTAACAAAATATCCTTACCCATACGCTTTACATTCTATATTTATTTATTTATTTATTTATTTATTTATTTATTTATTTATTTATTTATTTATTTATTTATTAGTGCCTTCTGTACAGTGGCGAAGTTAGGGCTCTAGGCCCTCACGTACACTTAACCACATACTAGCCAGAATATTAAATAAAATACTGAGATACTTAATATAGTTAAAACTACATAAATTAATAGAAATGAAAATAAATAGAATTGAAAATAAATGTAAATATATTACTAACTAAATTAATATTAAGACTAATTAATATTAAAAACTCTTAAAATGACTAATCCTCAGGCACGCACACATTCATACTTCAACCATTAAGTCAGCTGTCCTCAGCAGGTAATCTCGGCAGGTGACGTTAAATCGTGATTTAAAAAAAAACTAGTTTCTCTGACCTGACCTGGCAGGGATTTCCATAATCTGGCGACAGTCGCCACAAATGATCTATTATTTTATTTGTGGGGTGCAGTGGAATAGTAAGAATGAATCTATAACGTGTATTTAAGTTGTGAAATGATGATAAAAAATGAATTTAGAAGAAATATACAGTGGCTGACTTTCAGCTACCACTCTAAAAACCATCGGTAAAGTGTGTAGCTGCCGACGTTTATCAGACATCAGTCATGAGACAGCCTGATAGTATGGGGTGATATGAACATCGTACCCGATATTGTAAATAAATTGCAGGCAGGAATTCAGTGAAGTTTCAGTGTTTCTTCTCTCGTCAAGTCAACTAAAACGTCACCATGATCAAGAATAGGGAGAATGAGTGTCTGTATGAGTTTGGCCTGTAGCTCAAGTGGAAATACATCCCTCTGCCGTTTGAGAGGGTGAAGCACTCCAAAAATCTTTTTACGTATTTCTTTCGTGTAATCAAACAAATCAACTGTTTCATTCATCATTACGCTGAGATTTTTAACCGTTTTACTGTAAGGAATAATGTTGCCATTCAGTAGGATAAGCGGGATTGCGACATTGTTTGAGCAGCTCAATAATTTTCGTGATCCAATTATGACTGCCTGAGATTTTGTGCTGTTTAGTATAAGAGAGTTTCGTTGTGCATATACCGGGTGGTACAGCTGCCCCTATTTTTTCCCGAATATATGCAACCAGCTAGGACGTAAATGCCTCTTAGTCCCATCTTGCGCAACACCTTACAGCAATGTTATGTGCAGTTAACCCGATGTAGACTTCTCCGCACAATGGAAAAATGCTACAAGAGGCAGTAAGTGAGGTCCATCCCAAAAACACTGTACCATTGTATGTAGAGCGGTGTCCAATACTCTACTAATTTTTACGAAATGTTACTATACTGTACAAACCATAAACACGCCTATAACTGTCGGTAGAGAATTGCGCACCTGATTGGTCCAAGAGGCCATTTTCTTTTGATAGAAAGGGCGGTCGTGGTATCATAGAAAACGTGATAGGGTAAGACCAATTACAGACATGTCAATGCACCACCATTTTGTACAGTCTCATCACATCGAAATTGATAGAAACGTGTTTTGCACTGTAGTTTATAATCTGTGGCACGCAAATGCTGTACAGCAGATGTGATAGCTTACGCCATGCAATTACTACCGTTTGAGCGATCAAAAAAGGCATAAAACGGGACCATAAGGCTGTAACTCATCAGTAACTTGTCGAAGCGGGAACTTCCGCTCTCCTCGTGAATACAGAGTTACAAGGATGGCGCTTGTACGTTGCAAATAGCTGCGCGGAATTACGTATGGAAGACGTACCTCGATGGGTTAATTGAAGCAGGAAGGGTGCCAACCAGTCGTGAGTCATGCATTTTTTAATGTCATTTCGTATTCGCCTAGGCATCGTTTACGAAGACCTTTCTGAATTCTCCGATATTTTTCTACGGAAGTTATAATAAACAGGTATCATAAATATCGTCACATACGCACCGATTGTGAATACCACCTGAAACATAACGCTGGACTCATTCAACCAAGTAACGCGTAGAAAATGGTTGCAACTATCTGGGCGTAAGAGAGACGCGATTCTTTAGTTCACTGTGGTGTTTGCACATTCGAGTTCAGAACTTTTAACATCAACGATCAGTATCGAAGCGATAGCCTAGGTAATTCCATTAGTACAGAGCTACGAGACCAACCAATTCTTTGTTGCCGGCAGTGGCTACATGGCACCAATCGCAGCGAGCATACGATATGTTAGCAGGCATTTAGAGTTCGAATCTAGTTACGAGCTTTTCAATTTTATTTTTATATTATACTTGTAAGGCAATTCGTAATAAATATTTAACGTTCTTAAGTCTCAAAAGTAATTTGCTACCTTTACAAAGAAAGCATACATACGAAAGGAATAATAACATGCGACTTCCATATGGCAAACGACTACAGGGAATGAAGCGCAGTGCACGTGTTGTCAACATTCTGACCCACCCATTCAACCAAGCAACTGCGCACGTTCGACTCGAAGACCAACTAACAGCGGTCTACACTTCATACGTAGGGCACATGAAACAGCATATCGTAATCCTAGCAGCAACGTGTGAGCACGTACTGTACGGTTAGCACGAAAGCAAACATTATGTATTCACGGGATGATTATGTGAATATGTTACTACTTTATGGAGAAGCAAGGTAAAATGCACGGGAAGCCAGACGCTTGTATCAAGAACGATTTCCTGCACGAAGGCTGCCAACTGCAGATACATTTCGACGTGTTGAAAGACGGTTGCGTGCAACGGGGTCATTTCATACATTACCCCCCGTTCGGGATGCTCCAGTGACATCTGGAAATAACGACGAAGCTGTTCAAAATGCAATTGCATACAACCCGCACACAAGCTCACGGGCCATAGGAAATGAACTGAACATCAGTCGTGTATCTGTACTGCGAATATTGCACCGCCATAAATTCCACCCTTTCCATCAACAGCTGCACCAGGAACTTCACGGAGATGACTTTCCAAAACGGATAGAATTTTCGCAATGGATATTACAAAGAGTTGAAGCTGATGCGAATTTCTTAATGGACATTCTCTTTAGTGATGAATCCAGATTTCACAACAACGGAACTGTTAATCGTCACAACTTCCATTACTGGAACGTTGAAAATCCTCACTGGATCAGGGGAGCTCGATTTCAGGTACAATGGGGCGTCAACGTGTGGTGCGGGATACTAGGTGACAAGATAATTGGACCATATTTCTTCGAAGGAACGACGGGACGACGCTATCTAGAGTTTCTTCGTGAGTACCTCCCACTCTTATTGGAGGATGTGCCCCTTATGACACGGTTATGGATGTGGTTCCAGCAGGATGGAGCTCCCCCACACTGGTCGTTGGCAGTACGGAACCACTTGCATAGGACATATCCTGGACGATGGATTGGACGAGGGAGTCCGGTCACATGGCCGGCTAGATCACCTGACCTTACTCCACTCGACTTTTTCCTCTGGGGTTATTTAAAGGAAAGAGTCTATGAGCAGGAGCCTGAGAGCCCGAATCATTTACGGCGGCTCATTACGGAAGCCTGCAGGCAGATTCCACCACATATGTTGCAGCAAGCAAGAATGTCTCTCCTCCACCGTGCTCAGATGTGCATTAACGAAGCAGGTGGTCATTTTGAACATTTGCTTCATTAATCGAATGGCCATGCATAAGCCCATCGCACCGCTGTCGGTACAATCTCACTTTATTGCAAATAGCTCTTTTAAGAGCTCCTTAAAAACAAACATAGCTGAGTACCTGCAATATGAGAACTGATCATGATTTAGATTTGTCGTCAACAACACGACTCTCACGAACATCAACAACGCAATAGAAATATTCGTTGTACACAGGACTTGAACCGCCTACTAACGAACACCCCGGTACTCTCCTCTAACTTTTAGCAAGCTCGGCTATCACGGGTTGCTGTTTAGCGCTGTTGTGTTGCTGCTACTTCTAGTCATTCACCAATAATATTCTCTGTACAGGACGTTTCTGCGACACATAATTTTCACGATTCTTTACCATCAATCGGTATTTTATCATTAATGCTGATTTGCTTGACACGAATAAACGAATTATGGAAAGCGTTGTAAGAGCAGACATTGTAGTGAGTAGTCAAGGTCAATATTTTTAGGTTCGACTATAATCTGCGGGTTGCATAAAACTGCGTGAATAGGTGAATGGGCGGCATATTGAGTCGTTGGAGGTCATTGTTAATATCTTGTCTTGCAGTGTCGATATATTTGAAGATCGTCAGCATAGAGGTGGTGTGTGTGTGTGTGTGTGTTATTTCCTGTCACAGATGGTATGTCATTGATGTAAATACAGAAAATTAGAAGCCCTGGAATACTGCCCTGTGGGGCAACACTAAGTTCCATTTTCCATTTAGAGGCCTTGTCCTTTACTGTTACACGCTGTTGGCGGTTACTCAAGCAAGAACTAAAAACCTTAAGCGCAGCCAGGTCGAATATTATCAGTTTCATTTTCTTTATCATAGTCGGAATTACCATAGTATCAAAGGCTTTACTGAAAGAAGGATAAGTATAGTGAGCAGTCGTTTGTCCATAGCGTTTCTAATGTCTTCAGTAACCTTCAAATGTGCTGCCGCGGTACTGTGCCCCTTCTTAAATCCAGATTGCAGAGGGTCCAAAAGAGCATTTTGATTTAGGTACTCCAGAACTTGCTCGTATACTAAACGTTCAAAGGCTTTAGAAAGCGCAGGGAGTATAGACATAGGACGATAGTCAGAGGGTGATTGTGGGTCTAAACTATTTTTTTTACCGGGCGAGTTGGCCGTGCGGTTATGGGCGCGCGGCTGTGAGCTTGTATCTGGGAGATAGTGGGTTCGAATCCCACTATCTCCCGGATGCGAGATTACAGCTGCCCGCTCCTGATCGCACGGCCAACTCGCCCGGTTGGTCTACTGTAA
Source organism: Anabrus simplex (assembly GCF_040414725.1). Lineage (NCBI taxonomy): Eukaryota > Metazoa > Arthropoda > Insecta > Orthoptera > Tettigoniidae > Anabrus > Anabrus simplex. Next base: position 808,228,247 of record NC_090266.1, read on the forward strand.
ACTCTTAGGTACCGGTATAATACTGGCTGTTTTCCGGATAGTAAGGAAAATTCCATTTAGTAAACAGTAGTTCAGTACGTGCGTCAGTAGTATAGGCAGGACAGCACCCATAATGTTATGTATAAAAGTAATAGGAATATCACCTACACCTTTAGCCTTTGATTTCATGGAATGCAAAGCCTTTTCAACCTGATTTTCTGTGACACTGTGAAATGTGAATGGTGGATTCGCTGGAGGGGAAGGCGGTGTGTAGGTGCAGTTAATTGGGGTAGGTTGAATATTTATTCTACTAAAGTAATCGTTCAGTTCGTCAAGTGGAATGTCAGAAGTCGTCTGTCTCTGTTGATGTTTTCCTTTTCCCAGAGCTCTAAGTTGGTTCCATGCGCGATTAGATTTTAAGTTGTTAGCTAAATTCCGGAAATAAATACATTTTTTACCAATTAACTGCCTTGTGCGATGTTTTAAGATGCGGTAACATTCGAAGCCTGTGTCATCTAGGGGTTGTTTATAATGTCGAAATAACGAGTCACGGTGGGTCATCATTCTCTTGGCTTCATTACTGGCCATGGACAAGAGGGGCGAGAAACCTGTATTCGGCGGGGTGTGTGTGTGTGTGTATTTCTTTGCCGCATTATTTGTATAAAATGTCACTTCTTTATTGCTTATCACATGAGCATTATTATAATAACATTACCGTATTTGTTCTAAACCAGAATATTGCATCTTTACTCACATTGTTTATTCTTGCATTCAATTCACTTGTGCTCGGAATATATGAAATTCTGCAGTTATGTTGGAATGAGAGTAACAGAGGTACTCGGGGGGCGGGGGGGAGGGGGTTCGGTCCAAGGAGTCCAGGCACCCCAGGAGTTTTAACAAGTCTACTTTTATTACGCATTTTGTATGATACAACGTATATTAATATTAGCTTCGGAGTCCGACTCATTGGCTGAATGATCAGTGTTGGGGCCTTCGGTTCAGAGGATCCCGGGTTCAATTCCCGGCCGGGTCAGGGATTTTAATCGCGTCTGATTAATTCTTCTGGCTCGGGGACTAGGCGTTTGTCCCAACACTTTCCTCTTCACATTCAGACAGCATACTACACTACCAACCACCAAAGAAACACACAACAGTGATTACAGCCATCATTATAGGGTTGGCACCGGGAAGGACATATGGCCGTAAAATAGGGCCATATCCACATGTGCGGCACAGTTCGCACCCGCGACCCCACAGATGTGGGAAAATCGTGAGAAGAGGAGAAGAAGAAGATTACTATTAGCTTCCGGAATCTGCACGAATCCACCACTTTTACTTGGATCCAAGGACACTAATTTCCTTTTTAGGTATTCTACACCACCTAAACTCTGAATGTTTGGACACCTATCAAAATTAAATTCTGGATGGATCCCCCCCCCCCCCCGCCACAACTGAAATCCTGGCTACGCTACTGGCTCAAATACACCAGCCTCGTGTCGCTAGATTTATTGGCACTCAAACTAAATCATGCGAGCCTAAATTCCAGCATCTCGGCGTCTCCGTAAACCGTAAAATTAGTTAGTGGGACATAAAGCCAGTAACATTATAATATTATTATTATTATTATTATTATTATTATTATTATTATTATTATTATTATTATTATTATTGTTATTATTATTATTATTATTGTTATTTTCACAATCTTCGTTAAAATATAACTGAACTTGTCTTATTGTGGTATTCAGTATAGAATTACCTGATTGTACATTCCCCCCCACCCACATTTTTAGGGTTTTGACCTTACAATATCTCTTGCATTATTTATCACCCATCTATGTTTTCTCTTGGAGAGGAATATCCAAATTTATGGCATTCCAAACTATACATTAGACTGATTTAGTTTTCAACAATGAGTTCTTGAGTTGGTTTTAGATATTACCTTTGTGTGTGATGTAATGTATGCATGTTTTATTTGAACATTCGTCATTGATATGTACTCATTAATTATTATATGTATACCTTTCACGTTGTCGTTGGGATTGTTCTCCGTAAAGTTTTATATCGGCTGTATTTATCGACGACTCCGGTTCCATGGCTAAATGGTTAGCGTGCTGGTCTTTAGTTACAGGGGTCCCGGGTTCGATTCCCGGCAGGTTCGGGAATTTTAACCATCATTGGTTAATTCCGATGGCACGGGGAATGGATGTATGTGTCTTCTTCAAGCATTTTATCCTCATCACGAAGCGCATGTCGCCTACGGGAGTCAAATCAAACGATCTGCATCTGGCGAAGCGAGTATGCCCTCGGACACTCCCGGCGCTAAAAGCCATACTTTTTTTTTGTACCGGCGACTAATTCAGTGTACATAATTAAATGTTATGCACGGTTTGTGGTTATAGTAGTTCGCTATTTTCACAGAACAAAAGACGAATTTCATTCCCAACCCGGTAAGCAGTGCTATAAATGTTTCGCCTATTTTCTAACCTTTTCTTGTTCTGATTTAGCTTACTTTATCTTGGATGATGACAACTAGGTTGTCAACACCGGTCGCATCCGCCACGATTACGGATTATGAGGTCGATAATGGTACGGGTCGCATGCGCCTCGTCGTATATGCTACGACACCGTAGGGGCAGTCGCCGAAGTTGCAGATTGCCTATCAGCTGTTTACGTAGTCTTTTCTTAAATAATTTCAGAGAATCTGGAACGTAATCGGAACATTTCCCTTGGTAGATTATTCCAATTTGTCCCCTTGAATTCTAACTTTATCATCATATTGTATCTGTCCTAAGTTTAAAAGCACCACTCAAACTTACTCGTCTAGTAATGTCATTACACGCCATCTCTCCACCGACAGCTCGGAACATACAGCTTAGTCGAGCAACTAGTCTCCTTTTTCCCAAGTCTTAGCGTAACGGTGCAAGCTACAGACGGCATTGTGATCCTCATTCCAAGATGTATTGTATTAAGTTGCTGTATCAGTTACCTTTCGTCCTGTGTATACTGGAATCGCCGAGCTGAGTGGCTCAGACGGTTGAGGAGCTGGCCTTCTGACCCCAACTTGGCAGGTTTGATCCTGGTTCAGTCCGGTGAAATTTGAATGTGCTCAAATACTTCAGCCTCGTGTCGGTAGATTTACTGGCACCGGTACGTTAAAGAACTCTTGCGGGACTAGAGTTCGGCACGTCGACGTCTCCGAAACCCTTAAAAATAGTTAGTGGTATGTAAAGCAAGTAACATTATTATTGCGTAAATAACTCCTACGGGTCTAAATTACGGCACCTCGGTGTCTTCGACAGCCGTAAAAATAGACACCGCAACGTAATAATAATATTATAAGGTTGGCTACTTGGAGGGTTTGAATCAGGTTACCTGTAAATATTGGGAGTGTCACGTGGTCAATATGACGTCTCCTTAGCTTCGTTGCTTGTTTTTCGGGCCAGCCCACGTACTAACATATGCAATTTCCTCAAGGTAGGTAAGGGTTAATCTGCCCGAAGGCAGGTCCGAACCTTCGCAGAGGTGTTCCTGAGCCGGAGTTTACGTGCGGTAGGGTGGGCAGTTCCTTTCCGCCCCTCCATTCCCTTACCAACAACCAACAGCGCGTGGCAACCCATCCAACTCCAGACCACGCCCAATGTTGCTTAACTTCGGAGATCTCACGGGATCCGGTGTTTCAACACGGCTACGGCCGTTGGCAATTACCTCAAGTTAAACGAAAAATATCAAATTTCTGAATATAATAATAATAATATTTTTTGCTAGTTGCTTTACGTCGCATCGACACAGATAGGTCTTATGGCGACGATAGGACAGGGAAGGGCTAGGAATGGGAAGGAAGCGGCTGTGGCCTTAATTAAGGTACAGCCCCAGCATTTACCTGGTGTGAAAATGGGAAACCACGGAAAACCATCTTCAGGGCTGCCGACAGTGGGGTTCGAACCCACTATCTCCCGAATACTGGATACTGGCCGCACTTAAGCGACTGCAGCTATCGAGCTCGGTATAATAATAATAATAATAATAATAATAATAATAATAATAATAATAATAATAATAATAATGATCCACTACTACTAGGCCTTCTACTACTACTACTACTACTACTACTACTACTACTACTACTACTACCAACCACATCTCACTAAGTATTTTTTAGTGCCTATGACCCTTCAAACAAGAAAACTATCATCTGCTCTTTCATGGCTTCCGGAGACGGTAAGATCCGGAATTTTGTCCTGCAGGAGTTCATTTACATACTGTTAAATACTTTGACATGAGGTTTACGTATTTGAGCGCCTTCAAATACCATCAGACTGAGCCCGGCTCAAAAGGCCAGGGGTTCTACCGTGAACTCCTCAGTCCCGAGAATCTTACGAATAGTTTCAACTCATGTTTCCGTTGCTGCACTGGAATAATTCAGTTAACGGAGAGATGAGGAACGCGTATTAATTGTTGCGAATGTTATCATTGGAAAGCCATTGGCATTATTTTTTAACATAGCGGAATCCTCAATATGTCAATCCTGAGCCTTGTTGGAGGAAAGATAAGACTTTAGGCTACATTTTATTACTTTTGCACGTAAGCACGCTACTCTCACATCTCAAAGAACGCGATATCAACTAAAAGGTTTGGATTAAATAAGTGGGACACTTACAAGTGTCCTGCAATCCTAACGATCAGTCGCACAAAGAGCGTGTAAACCTTATGTGTTCCAAATAATGTTTTCTAGAGAGCCCCAGTCCGATAAAGCCAGGTGTGGCTGGCATTCTCATTATCACAATTATTTTTGCAAGGTGTTACGATACGGGAAAGCCGTGTCACGTGATTCAAGTGAAGAGATTACCGAGGGCGTGTAGAGTCCAAGGGCCAAGCGAGGTCTGAGACGTCGCGTGCCAGGCGCGTGCCGCCCACTGCCCGCCGCTGGACTGGTGTGCCAAGGACACCTGTCGTAAGCCTGGCAACAGCCCGTTCTGGTTGGGCCGAGTTCGCTGTTGGACACGGTGTAATGCCCGGCGTCTGACGGTATCCATTGCCATTGTGTGTCAGTGTGTGTTCTTGTATGATCTACGCATGTTGATCTCCATTACCGTAATGCAGACGAGAAATCGGGAATGAGGGAGCCATGGGCGTAGGTAGTGGGTGGTTGGGGGGTTACTGGGGGTTAGAACCACCCCTATGGAAGTTTTACAAAAAGAAAATAAACAGAAACTGACCATAAACAATAAACTGAATAAACATTCAGAGACTAGAACCAACAAATCTGTAATTCATTTATGTCAGTGTCCTTATAATGACAAGTCATTCATGAAACTTCACTGTGTTCTACCATCATTTAGTAACTACAACCCCCTCCTTCGGCTGATCCTAGCTACGCTACTGGAGGGAGCCATGGACTATGAGTGAGATACCTTTCTAAAGTTTACCAGGTTCTGAAATGTCGGAAAGCCATTTAACTGGTGGTCGATGGTGTGATTTGAACACACATACCGCCAGAATTTATGGATTAATACTAGTAATCACGTAGAGCTCAGACCGCTGAGCGGCCGGACCAAAAATGTTACACTGTTCAGTGAACAAAGGACGCAAATAGCAGCTATCTTGAAAGTGGATATACCTGGAGTTTTTCTCCTTTTACTGCATGAATATATCAGCTTAATAGCTGATTTTAAATTCCAGGTCAGGTCTTATATCTAAGTAATGACAATAAACAAGAAAATAATACACTTGAATGATTAGGTTTCACACACACAGGTTCATGATACGGCCAAGATCATTTAGCCTCTTAAATTAACCATTCAATGCACAGTATTGAATATGTGCAAAGGAGAATATTCTTGTTTGTTTTATCTGCTTTACAATTTTACAATTGTTCATTTACTTCTACATTGCAGACGAACTCGCTAGGTGTCGCTAGTGTATTAAAATAAGAATATTTTATTTTACGAATTTTCTTGCTAATTAGCTGAATTGAAGTGTAAACTTCAAACAGTTAAGGTAATACAAATAAAATGTTGTTTACGTCTGAGAAGTCGTGAGCAAGCACATCCCTAAGATTGAAGTGTGGTAGAAGCTACAGAAATCGTACAGCTTTGCGTATAATGGTCCGTAAAACATTGAAAACCAAAATTCTGAACATTTTGACTTATCCAAATAATGAAATGAATAAATAAATTAAATAAATAAATAAATAAATAAATAAATAAATAAATAAATAATGGCGTATGGACTCCGGAGAGGCCTGGTGCAGGTCTTTTTCTAGTAGATAGCCTATTAGGCGACCTGCATGTCTGTGCAGATGAGGGCCCTACCTAGGATGAGTTCTAATGTTGAATACGCCACACACACCCAGCCCCCGAGACATTGGAATTAACCAATTAAGGTTAAAATCCCCGACCCGGCCGGGAATCGAACCCGGGACCCTCTGAACCGAAGGCCAGTACGCTGACCATTCAGCCAACGAGTCGGACAATAAATAAATAAATAAATAAATAAATAAATAAATAAATAAATAAATAAATAAATAAATAAATAAATATTTTAAGAAATATTTTTAAAATATTTTTCTGACAATAACGTATTAACTTTTGGAAAGCAAAACCATCATACATAAAAGAAATAATAAATTTTCGCATTGAAGGGTTGAGCGAGAAGAGGAGGAAGCAGAAAGTAACACTGTAGTCAGAGTTTCGACGGACTAACCTAAACTGGTCGATAATTAAATATGTCTTCAACTAATAGGCCTTACAGGGTGGGCTTTTTGTCGCTAGTGATTTATCGTCGCATGAACACATGGAAGGCTTTCGACGACGTAAGGATGTGAAATGACTCGGATTGGGAAGGATGTGGTCGTGGCCTTAATTAAGGTACAGCTCCGGCATTTTCCTTGTGTAAAAATGGGAAACCAAGAAAAATCATCGCTAGGGCTGGCAGCGGTGGGGTGTGGTGTTGGTGATTGTTATTTTAAGAGAAAGCACAACCACCCTCATAGGTTTCGGTACCACCACCTTCCGAAAGCAAGGTGACAGTTATGTGACTCAAACGGGGCAGCGAACTCGCTCAGTCATGGAGTGTTCCATGTAGATTATCTCCTTTTTCTACCGCTTTTCCGGTACCAGTGGGGTCGCGGGTGCGAAGAGCGTAGAACATGTGGATTTGGCCATGTTTTACGGCCGGATCCCCTTCCTGACGCCAACTCTATATGGAGGGATGTAATCACTATTGCGTGTTTCTGTGGTGGTTGGTAGTGTAGTGTGTTGTGTGAATATGAAGAGGAGAGTGTTGATACGGAGCCAGAAGAATTAATCAGAAGCTATTAAATTCCCCGACCCTGCTGGGAATCGAACCCGGGATCCTTTGAACCGAAGGCCAGTACGCTGACCATTCAGCCAACGAGTCGGACTGTTTCATGTAGACTATGTAACCTATTAAATCATAATAATGCTTAAATTAACGTCGGGCCTCAGAGACGCAAGTGTTTAGGAATTTTACGCAAAATAAACTGTTCCTTTATGTGCTGGTAAGCGTAGGCGTAGCAGTGAGTGCTGACGCAGTCTGGCAGACCATGTTAGCATTTATGCAGAGAGATAATGGAATTACGTCTAAGTATAATCAGCGTCCCACACACGGCAATTAAAAATAATGTTGTTGGATTTACGTCCCACTAACTACTTTTACAGATTTCAGAGACACTGAAATGCCCCCCCCCCCCCCCGCAGGATTACTGGAGTTCTTTTACCAAAATAAGGTTGGTGTATTTGAGCGTTTTCAAATTCCACTGGACTAAGCCGGAATTGAACCTGCCAACTTAGGCTTATGCAAGTTTCTGAGGTCTGGGTAGTGCGTCTGAGTGTTTATAAAATTACTTTACGTCGCACCGACACAGTCTTATGGCGTCGATAGTTAGGAAAGGGCTGGGAATGGGAAGGAAGTGGACATGGCATTAATTATAGTACAGCCCAAGCATTTTTCTGCTGTGAAAATGGGAAACCACGGAAAACCATCTTCAGGGCTGCCCAGTAGGCCTATCTCCCGAATTCAAGCTCACAATTGCGCCCTCTCATCGCACGGTCGACTCGCTCGGTTAACTGAGTGTTATGCAAGGTGCTACGTATAGTGTCGATCATACTGGCCCAGTGAGGAGAGCAATGGCAAACTACTGTGACAGTATGCTTCTTACGAGAAGACAAAGTATTGATTTATTCGAGTGTGCATCACCTGATCTCTCGGGTACCTGACCATGACAAGCGAGGTTTCATTTGTTTTATAGGTGCAGCTACTTGTATCGCTTGAGAGGAGGCAGAGCCACCCCTAACAGCTGACTCTCACCTGATAAATGAAAAGGGGGCCGATGACCTTCGATGTTAGGCCCCTTAAAACAACAAGCATCACCATAAATGAAAAGAGCAGTGGAACATTATCATCGGAAGAAGATAACAACGCTATCTGCAGTAATTACGAATGCTCGTGTCAATGTGCAATTAGATCATATAAGTGGTAATGAAATCATATCTAAATTGCAACATTTAGAAGATAATTTGTGCCTAATTTTATGACAATTTACGAGTGTATTTAGTGTTAAGTAAATCAGACGATAATACAAGTATTCCGTATCTGAACTGAACATGTACTTCCGGTAATTGGTGGAATGTGCTCTATTTAACCAAGGGTAATACAAGCACTCACTCTCATTCCTATTCAGACCGTCGCAATGAACTCTCATTCTGATTCAGACCGTCGCAGTCGATATTGGAGCGACATATTCGACGCCCGACAGGAGCTTATGGCAGTGTGTTCGCTTACGTGGTTCAAAAAAAAAAAGTTACTAAATGAACAGACGTCGAATACAATTAGTCACTTGCGAGAAAGTACGTACCATCTCATAATATTGAAAGAAACTGCGTTCAGGATTACTTCTAATTGTCTTGTACAAGTTTTAGTGCATTACTACGGAACTGCTGCCGTGTGAAGAGGACCTCTACAGTCATCGGAACACGAGGATGGATTTAATCGCTGTATTCAACATTCATTCCACTATGAACTGCTAGATCAATAGACCGTCGCCAACGGGGAACAAATGCAGGGGCATCCGCCTTAAACATATCAATTAAGGACGACTTTAATCGTTCAACATGAAGTCTGCAGTCTAAGTTAAGTCGATTACATCTTATACTAGATATCTGTTCTATGCAGTTGTATTTTTCCTTACTTTTGTGGTGTGGTATTGTAGTTAATCACTTGCTTTTGTTCCCTTCTTCTATTAATCACTTCTCCACATGAATTGTGTTGAAATGTAGATTTCCAACATTGGAAATTTTTGGTCATACGGAATATCAGGTTTCCTTAACCACGAGTTACGCTCTTATGACAGTGGTGAATCATTGATAGTTTATCCGTGTGTTATCTTGGCCATCGTTAAACATTTAAAGAAGTTCATGCTATTTGAGAACTGGCATGTGTAAGCTGAACCGATTGTAGTAATATTTTTCATTTTCGAGTAATATTTCGGTAATATTTGGAGCTTACATTCACGCCTCGTGGTGATCGAACTCAGTGTCATCGAGATATTAATTGAGATATCAGGTAATCATTCAATTTTGGAGTGTTTTAGTAAAAGTGTATGACAACGAATGTTAGATTGGATCTTCGATATCTATTTCAACAAATTAAAGTTTATTTCACGTGTGTGATACGTTGCGTTGTTTCTGACCACGTGTTTTATGTGAGAAACTGTAATGGATTACAGTAATTGAAATTGTGAGTCCTTTTGAGTGGACTTCTTGGATTAATTGATCATTTAATGGGTGTTATAATTAGTCCTCAGATAATTGAATTTGGACGTGTGTTGAGTTATGTTGTGATATATTGGACGAATTATCGACTTTGGAATGTCAGAGGTGATAAATAGCAGTGTCTTTGTGTATATGTGATCATGGTCATATTAGCAGAGTCTTTTGATAATAATAATAAGCCTTGCAGTTGTACTCCTGAATCTAGAATTTCTCACTGTGAGAATGAAATTGTCGGCCCCGTGGTGTAGGGGTAGCATGTCTGCCTCCTACTCGGAGGCCCCGGGTTCGACTGCTGGCCAGATACGCGATTTTTACCTAGACCTGAGGTCTGGTTCGAGGTCCACTCAGCCTGCGTGATTAGAATTGAGGAGTTATCTGACGGTGAGATAGCGGCCCCGGTCTAGAAATCCATGACTAATGGCGGAGAGGATTCGTCATGCTGACCGCACCGCCCCTCGTAATCTGCAGGCCTTCGGGCTGAGCAGCGGTCGCTTGGTAGGCCATGGCCCTTCTGGGCTGCTGTTCCATGGGGTTGGTTGGTTGGTTTCAGTATAAAACCGTTTGGTTGGGTAAGCGAAGGAACAGTGAAATATATTTTTAAACTAGCAAGATACCCGTGCTTCGCTACGGCTTTAAACTGAAAATTATTATTCAAAGTTTTACAGTTTGGAGAGTCCGCTGTCAGCTAAGCCAGTAAAATACGTCCTCAGTTCGTACATCAAACGTTTTTAGGGAATGATTATTTATTTTCTGATCTAACTCTCATTTGAACACCATACGGAAGAATTTGAATGTTGTAAAACCTATCTTATTTAAAATCTGGGATGTAAAAGCGACTAACCTGTGAAATTTTTATTTTGTACGTCGAACAGTAATGGAGGAATGGACACTTTTTAAGGGGAGAATGTTTTAAAATATTTATTAACATGTACAGTACAGAAGACCAACTTTCATAAAAAAAAAAAAAAAAAAAAAAATAAGTTAGTGCCTGAAAGGGTTTCGAAGGGTCAACCACCATCTAAATCCATTAGGGGAGAAATATTTTGATGTATACTATATTTTACACCTAGGAGATAAAAGAACACCCTTCTTGTAAAATTACAACGTTGTGCGTCAAACAGATATGGAGGGATGAATAATTGCGTTTACGGAGCTAACCGTACTTAACACATTAGGGTTGGAACGTTAAAATAATTCCTATTTCACACCTAGGGTTTGGAATTGGAATTTTGTTTTCGTACGTTAAACCGTTTCGGAGGAAGGAATGAACATATTTGTTTTCGGATCTTAACCCCCATTTAATTCTCTGAGCGGTTAAATTTGTTTCAAAACTTCTGTTATTTAACGCCTAGGATATCATTTGGAATTTTAACTTCATAGTCCGGCTCCATGGCTAAATGGTTAGCGTGCTGGCCTTTGGTCATAGGGGTCACGGGTTGGATTCCCGGCAGGGTCGGGAATTTTAAGCATAATTGGTTAATTCCGCTGGCACGGGGGGCTGGGTGTATGTGTCGTCTTCATCATAATTGCATCCTCATCACGACACGCAGGTCGCCTACGGGAGACAAATCAAAAGACCTGCATCTGGCGCGCCGAACTTGTCCTCGGACACTCCAGGCACTAAAAGCCATAAGCCATTTCATTTCATTTTTTTGACTTCATAATTCAAACGGTTTCATATACTGTAAATGCATATTTTTGTCATCATTCCTCACTCCGAGACTAAACCCCCTTAGGGAGTTCTTATTTGTATCCTCATAAAAATAATTAAACTCCCTTTACGCCCCCTTAAGTTGATTCCACCCTCCTCCCCTGCCACAAAATACGCGTGCCTTCATTTTTAAAGGAGATTCCAAATACCATTTTCCTCGTCCGTAAGATCCTTCGTTTTCGAGATATAAGTATCCTCAAACAAAGAATTCAACTATTTTTTCAATTAATTTATCTCCCCTCCCCTTGATTGGATTTTCCGAAAAAAATAATATGTGTTTCTTTTTTTAAAAGAAGATTCCAAACACAAATTCTCATGTCCGTGTCATCTTCAGTAATTGATGTATAAGTATCCTCATAAAAAGAAATCGTCCCCTTTTACAGTCCTTTTTACAATCCCCACCCCTTAAGTGTTTTTACCGAAACAAAAAATACGTGTTATTTTATTTGTAAAAGAAATTTAAAATACCAATTTTCATGTCTGTAATATGTGGTAAGCTTTTTGATATTCTGTAGATATGCTCATTTAAAAAAAATCACCCCCTTTAACACTTCCCATTAGGTGGATTTTCAGAAAACAAATGCTGTGTGTTCCTTTACTTTTACAGGAGATCCAAATACCAATTTTCACGTCTGTAACATCTTCAGTATTTGATATATAAGTATCCTCATACAAGTAATTCAACACTTTCTTTAGTTTTTTCATCCATCCCACTCCCTTAAGTGGATTATCCGAAAACAAAAGAATACATGTTTCTTTATTTTGAAGGAAGATTCCAGTACAAATTTTCATGTCTGCAACACATTCAGCTTTTGAAATATAAGTATCCTCATAAAAAGGCGTTCAATTCATTTTTCAGTCCTGTTTACAACCCTGTTAAGTGAATTTTCCGAAAACCAAAATACGCGTTTCTTTAATTTTAAAGGAGATTCCGCATACCAATTTTCACATCTGTAATATTTCAGTTTTGGAGATACCAGTATCCCTAAAAGTAATTCAACCCCTTTTTCAGTCAAATTAACCCCCTTAAGTGTTTTTCCGAAAACAAAAAATCGCGTTTCTTTATTTTTAAAGGCGATTCCAAATATCAATTTTCACGTCTGCAATATCTTCAGTTTTGGAGATACCAGCATCCTAATACAAATAATTCAACACTTTTTCAGTCATTTCATTCCCCCTTAAGTGCCTTTTCCGAAAAAAAATACGTGTCACTTTATTTTTAAAAGAGATTGAAAATACCAATTTTCATGTCTGCAATATATGCTAAGTTTTTTTAATATGCTGTAGATATACTCATTTTTTTTTAAATCAGCCCCTTTAACACTTCCCCTTAAGTGGATTTTCAGAAGACAAATTATGCGTGTTCCTTTACTTTTATAGGAGATATAACTACCAATTTTCACGTCCGTACATCTTCAGTATTTGATATATAAGTGTCCTCATAATAATAATTCAACATTTCCTTCAGTTCTTTTCACCCACTCCAACCCCTTAAGTGGATTTTCCGAAAACAAAAGATTACGCGTTTCTTTATTTTTAAAGAAGATTTCAAATACAAATTTTCATGTCTGTAACATCTTCAGCTTTTGAGACATAAGTATCCTCATAGAAAGTGTTCAACTCACTATTCAGTCCTTTTTAAATCCACCTTAAGTGAATTTCCCGAAAACAAAAATAGGTACGTGTATCTTTATTCTTATAGAATTTTCCAAATACAAATTTTCACGTCTGTAATATCTTCACTTATGGAGGCACCAGTATCCTAATAAAAATAATTCAACCCGTTATTCAGTCATTTTAACACACACCCCGCCATTTTTTTTTTGAAAAAAATACGTGTTTCTTTATTTTAAAGGAGATTCCCAATACCAATTTTCACGTCTATAATATCTTCAGTTTTGGAGATACCAGTATCCTAATAAAATAATTCAACACCTTTTCAGTCATTTTAACCCCCCCCCTGAAGTGTTTTTTCCCAAAACAAAAAATGCGTGTTTATTCATTTTTAAAGGAAATTCCAAATACCAATTTTCACGTCTGTAATATTTTCAGTTCTGCAGATAACAGAATCCAAATAAATTAATTCAACCCTTTTTCAGTCAAGTGATTTTTCCGAAAACAAAAAAAGTGTTACTTTATTTTTCAAAGAAATTAAAATACCAATTTTCATTTCTGTAATATGTTGATTTTTGATATATACTACAGATTGCTCTTTTTTACAATTTAACTTCCCATAAGTGTATTTTCAGAAAACAAATTATGCGTGTTCTTTTACTTTTACAGGAGAGTCCAACAATCAATTTTCACGTCTATAACATGTTACGTTTTTGAGATATATCGTAGATATACTAATTTTAAAAATTCACCCGGTTTGTGAGTCATGTTTACACCCTCTTAAGAAGTTTTTCCAAAAACAAAAAATACGCGTTTCCTTAATTTTAAATATTTCAAATACCAGTTTTTAAGACTGTAATATCTTCAGTTCTTGAGATATAAGTATCCTCATAAAAGGTACTCAACCCGTTTTTCTCCTTTTTCACTTCCCTTAAGAGGATTTTCCGAAAACAAAAAATACGCGTTTCCTTATTTTTAAGGAAGATTCCAAATACCAATTTTCACGTCTTTAAACTGTTAAGTTTTTGAGATATAGATACACTCATTTTAAAAATTCACCCCCCTTTTCACCCCCTTAGCGATGGAATATCCAAAAATTCTCCCTTAGTGATCACGTGCATTGTGATATAAATGTATTCTCAAAATTTCATTCCTTTATGTTCAGTAGTTTTGGCTCGACGATGATGAATCAGTCAGTCAGTCAGTCAGTCAGTCAGTCAGTCAGTCAGTCAGTCAGTCAGTCAGTCAGTCAGGACATGTTATTTTATATATAGAGATGTCAGGTCTATGTGTCTGTTTCCAACTAGATGGAATGTTATGTAACACGTATGAAGACTCGTGTCATAGTGCAATGGAGCAACGCATAAACATCAAGATTTGTAACAAGTTTGGGAAAACGGTGACGGAGATGCATGCGATGTTGGTACAAGTGTACGGAACAGATGCCGTAAGCAGAAAACGTGTTTACGACTAGTTCAAACAGTTTCGCGATGGAAAGGAATCTCTTGATGATGTGCCACATCTTGAACATCCACCATACTCCCTGATCTGGCACCGGCAGGCTTCGTGCTTTGTTTCGCCGCCTCAAGGGAATCCCGAAAAGCACACATTGTGCTGACATACCGGACATACAATGACGTGTGACATCAGTGCTTCAGTTGCCAATATGTATTTTGTTTGTAACGCCTGTTTTCTTTGTGTTATGGTATTATTCACCGAAAGTTTCAGGTGAACCTTGTATTTCAGTCTCTTAGTGGCAGTTGCAGGGTGTGCATCAATAGAGTGTCTACAAGAGTGGCGATATCCACACAAAAACGTGCTGCAATTGTAGCACACAGTGAATAAGGTTTTATCAATACTGTACCACATCACTATATTACGGTGCAAATATTTTCATTTTACGTTAATAAAATGTTCAAATATAGCACAATGCAGAGCCCAAACTCCGTGCTTTAGGAGGAGACGAACCCCGTAGCGCAAGCTGCAGTCCTTGCGGTAACTCATGGAAACCCCAACGGGAAAGAAGATTTATTTTGAACTTACTCTTGAAGACGCAGTAGATAGCGTTTCCAAGCGAGTCAGATTGAGAGAAAGAAGATCGCGAGACAGAGACAGAGATGTTTGAATTTGTCACGTGAAGCCAGTAGTTCCAACAACACATAGCCAAATCTGAGCACTCCAGGCCTGGTTGCAAGATGATTCCAGATGGTATTTCCACACGAGTGCAAGTTTCAGCCAAAATATAACACTGGAAAATATTGATTGGAATTATGGAGCACTATTTGCACAATAGCGGTGACAAGCAGGCATGTTAAAAGTTTCCTTACTGAAATTCAAACAGCCGTTGGAAAGGGACGGCCGGTACACAAAGACAACTCTAGTGAGAGGGGGGATATACTCAGCCCAATAGAAACTGGAAAACTATAAAATGTAGACAGATGTGTGGGCTGGAGGCTAGTTGCTAAAAGACCGGTGTTTAGTGTGTGTCGCTGGTATCACACCTCGAGGAAAAGTGCCTCTAACAAAGTGATTAGGAAGCTATAGTTAGGGAGTAGGCTAGCTCACCCGAGCATTTACTGTGAGTAAATAAATATCGTAACTAGACCAAGTCCTTCAATTTAGTGTGGTACGTGTAAGTTGACTGTCATACGGACTTCTTGTGACCGGGTATTATACCCATATTAGGCTCTGCTCATGGTCGGACTAATATCATAAGTAGCAGATTTAATAACATCTGGCCTAAGTCGCGGCGTTGTGCGCGAATAGATACTAGGCAATGAAGAGGAGTGTCGTACTTCATCATCCAGTTTCCAGGATTTGCCGAGGATCGACAAAGAAGACGACATCTGTAATGGCGTTCCCAGGATTCGAGTTCCAGGCTTCAGGATCCAGAGTACATAACGCTAGAATGTGCTATTCCACAACGCAGCCCTGGACGGCGCGCTGAGGCAATGACGGAAGATTTCAGATGAGTTGAACTGCATTTAAGCATGACTTGTAGCTATAGATTAGACTCAGGGCCTTTTCAGTAATGCAAATATTTAAA
The DNA here is from genome assembly GCF_040414725.1 of Anabrus simplex. Taxonomy (NCBI): domain Eukaryota; kingdom Metazoa; phylum Arthropoda; class Insecta; order Orthoptera; family Tettigoniidae; genus Anabrus; species Anabrus simplex. Next base: position 808,244,391 of record NC_090266.1, read on the forward strand.
ATTTAACTTTTAATGCCTTAGGCATGTTTATTTCAAGTGTACGTTAAGTAATAGCTCGGGGCTGACGGCAGGCACCAGCCATGTGTTTTATTAGCTTTGCTTTAGGTGGTATGAGAGTAATGATAGTTTAGTGGTTATTGCGTGATTTTGTTTGTAGATTTCTTATGCGCCATACATGGACGCCAGGGTTATATTGATGTCAAAGTCATCAAAATGAGTTGGAGGTCAACTTACCTCCAGAGATTCGAACGGGGAACCGGGCATCGAAGATGACATAGTTAACAGCGCTAGGATGTGCATGATTATAGGCATGGGGCATCCTTTTCAGCTTGCAGCGAGACCAGAGAGATATTTACACCGTTGTGATTCAGGGAGGGTTTTTTATATGATACCGCAACAGACTCATCCGTGTCAGTGTGTGGGATGAGAACCTAGAGAGGGTAGATGCGTGGCCAGATAGATCCGAGATGTGTTTGTGTGATACCGCAGTGAGATATGTGTGAAAGTAACCCGAGGAGGCTTAGATGCGAGAATAGGCCAAGAGAGAGCCTAGATTGGAACCTGTGTATTCTAGATATGAGGCGTGAAAAACCGTAAAGAGAACAGGCTATCCTCATGAGAGATGCAAATTATGTATACAGGCTGATGTGAGACCTAATTGCTGCATAATATTGGGACACTTGATACTTGATACTTTATTTTATTATTTTTCTCTAGATCTACAGTAATAATACCTATTTGATCCTTTAAATGAGAAAAATAACATGTTCAGCCCATGCCAAAATTCACTCTTTCAAACTCTACATACTGTACAGAAAAAAGAAAAGAAAAATAAAACACGCAGAGAACAAAAATGGACAAACAAAACAATATTAATAAGAAAGAGAAAAATCAAACGTACTCCATGGACATCCCATGACATTCCTCAGATACTCCGGAAACGTAACCCCCAAAGTGAGGGTCACCACGGTAGTCATCCTTGGCCCTTTCATGCCACGTCCAACGTCTTTGCTGAATATTCCTGTTGTCTTCCCAGAATGTGTAGTTTAAATAAACATAATTAAAGGACATAATAAAGTTGAAATAAAATCAGCAGTATTAAGAATGTCAAAGACCTTCATGCCTCTCTTAACTAGACACACAAACCCTTGCACATTCCATTCCTCCTACCTTATTACTCATGAGTGCACCACTACTTCTCATACCTTTCCAACACCACATTTCAACATATACCACCTCTATTTCCAACACCACCTTTCATCTCTAGCACACACTCATCTACCATACTCAATTTACCATACACGCATACTCATCCTATTACCCATCATAATTACCTACCGAAAACTCCATCTTCCACCAAACCAAAATTTACAAATAGCCTACATCTTCATACTTTTCCATCACCACATTTCAACATCTACAAATACCACCCACTCATATACCATCACATTAAATACAACTTACTCATGAGTGCACCACCACTTCTCCATACCTTTCCAACACCACATTTCAACATATACCACCTCTACTTCCAACACCACATTTCAGCCCTAGCACACACTCGTCTACCATCAAATAAATCTCCATCTACAAATACCACACACTCATACACCATCACAAACTTCAAAATATCACTTCATCTTCAACTACAAATACCAAACACTCATTCCTCAACACTACATTCTTACATCTAACAATCTTTATTTTCACTACTCCCTATACTATTGTTCTTTTTACTTCTAGTGACTACACCCTTCTTATTTCTACCTGAATCCCACATGTCTGTCAGTTTTCTATACTTTCCTGTTTCTCTGCCACCTCTTTTGGCCGCCACTTCATCACAATCTTCACTCTGTTGTGTTCTTTTGCCTCCACCTTCAGCTCCCATCATCTCCGTTAATCTTCTGCCCTTGCCTCTTTCCCAACTCCTATTAAGACATCCTCCGGTTGCCTCTGACGTCAACTTTTTACCCGTCACTTCCCTTACTTCACTGCTTTCACTCCCCTGCCTTTCTTCTTCACTGCTTATGGTCACCCTTTCACTTGTCGCCTCTTCCTGAACTTCTTCACTGTTAATGGTTACATTTTCACTTAGCGCCTCTCTCTGACCCTCTTCACACATTACACTGTTACTATTATCTCTCCTCACTTCCCCACCTCTCGTTGCACTGCTCATTTTTTCTTCGTCTTTTTTAATCTTCATTTCTAAGTCCAGCAGTCTATTCACAGACCAGTTCCTCTTCCAATTTCTGCTTGATACCACTAGCTCTTGTCCTTTAATAGTAGCTCTCAGTCCTTGATTTATCGCACGTATCTTGTGTTTTCTGAGTATTTTCTCATTCCTAATAGCCTCCCATCCCACGTCTCTCTTGATCCATATTTTTTCTCTCTGCATGTTACTCGCATTGCCTATCACAGCATCAGCCATCAACGTAGAAAACAGTTCTACTTTGATAGGCCTGTTGCCCCTAGTTCTTCCCACTCTCTGTACGTCATCTATGTCCACTTCGCTAAAGTTAAGTTTCAATTTCCCCTGTATTAAGTCGACTACTTTGTAAATTGTACGTACTTTGTCTTCTCTCACCTCCTCAGGCACCCCATAAATAAATAAGCACTTCTTCCTGCGATTCAATGTATTGGCATTCACATCCGCTTTCAATTTCAACGTCTCCTCTTCCAGTCGTCCTATTCTTTCTCTTAATATTGCCACTTCCTCGTCGTTCTTTCTCACTTGTGATGTTATATCGTCCGTCGTTTCTCGCAGCCATAACTTCATTTTTCCAAACTCCCTGGTTTGTTCTTGGATCATATTCTTAATTTGCTCAAAGGGGCACACTTCTACCACCGTCTCTTTTACCCATTTTTTGAATTCTTCTATGTCTTCCCATCCCTCATTTCCACTAGATGTCCGGCCTGGGTTCGGCTCTACACCTCCAATCAGTAGCAACATTATAACCACCGGCGCTGTTAACACTACTTCTCCTTTGATTACCAAATCCACTTTACACCCACCTGATTTTACTTCTTCTTTCTGGATCCTCCTCTGCCATCCTCCAATAGCCGCCCTGTATTTATCTACTCCAATCATTGTTGTCAAACTCCTCACAAGCTTCCTGCACTCAGCACTCACTCCTTACTCCCACTCCCGAGCTCTCTACTCATGCGTCCGCTCTCCTTCGTGGCTTAAGCTGAACTGAATATTGGGACACAGTTTGATGTGTCATAATGATGTGCAACTTTAGCTCAGAGACCCACCTTTCTGACAACGTGTTGAAAGACGAGAATGCTTTTGAAAGCCGAGAGGAGAAAGACCTGTTGCCTCTAAACGCAGGTAAAGTCTTTCGATGTTGGCCGACTGAGCCGCAATGGACGAATTAATGGGATGTACACACAACTTTTTTTTGCTATTTGCTTTACGTCGCACCGACACAGATATGTCTTATGGCGACGATGGGATCGGAAAGACCTAGGAAGTGGAAGGAAGCGGCCGTGGCCTTAACTAAGGTACAGCCCCGGCATTTGCCTGGTGTGAAAATGGGAAACCACGGAAAACCATCTTCAGGGCTGCCGACAGTGGGGCTCGAACCCACAATCTCCCGATTACTGGATACTGGCCGCACTTAAGCGACTGCAGCTATCCAGCTCGGTATGTACACACAAACCCGTTACCCAGACCGAAGCAGGTTAGTTCTGTTTGCGTGTAAAACTATTTCGCCGTTCACTTTCTCTCTCTACAACTGACCAGGGTTTGCTAAGTTAGCCGGCAAATACTCGCCGTGCGTAATACACCGCAGTTGACATCCAGTGCCCTAGAGGTCTTGCGTTCGCGGCCAAGGACTCCAGACGATGACGTCCAATGTATATATCTGTTTTCCTTGTCAGGGTGTGTTTATTTTGACCTTGTGTGTGTTTGTCCGATGGGTTCTTTCCATTGTTATTGTATGCATCGTTGATCAAGGGATTTACAGCACGAGCTGATTTTGAGGTGGTGAGGTTCTGTTCCCTCTCCAATTTGTTACGGGCGGATCTCATGATTGTAAATTCAGTGTCCTTTTGGGGGTATATACCAGTCCCAAGCAAGTGTTTATTATATTTGTTTACCAACTATTTAGGATTTGTTTAATCAGACAGATATGTGAGAATCTATAATTATATTTCATGTAAAGAGACGATTCCGATCGAGGCTACGTGCCATGCGCAGTTTAATTTACTTGAATCCTACGTCAAAAAACACAATAATACCACCGTATTCCACGGTAATAATTGTAATTCGGGTTCGAATTTTATTGTAATAATTGTGTATGTTAACTCTTTTATTTGGGAAGATTATCATTCTTTTCTTATGCTTATTGTTAATAAACCTTTCCACTCATTTTTTTTGAGTTCTCATTTACGAATAATTAATTCTAGGACGTGTCCTACCGAACTCGATAGTTGTAGTCGCTTAAGTGCGGCCAGTATCCAGTATTCGGGAGATAGTGTGTTCGAACCCCACTGTCGGCAGCCCTGAAGATGGTTTTCCGTGGTTTTCCATTTTCACACCAGGCAAATGCTGACGCTGTACCTTAATTAAGGCCAGGGCCGCTTCCTTCCCAGTCCTAGGCCTTTCCTGTACCACCGTCGCCATAAGACCTATCTGTGTCGGTGCGACGTACAGCCAATAGCAAAAAAAAAAAAAGGACCTGTCCTATGATTTTAGGTTAATTTTAGTTAGACTTTTCGACCCATACTTTTATGTCCGAACGTACCACGCAGCTTCCCTGCTGAGCTAGGCAAAATGGGGACATGGGAAGGTGCAATTCGTTCAAATTGCGAAACAATGTGGTGTGTCTGTAGGTGGAGTGCAATACACACTTCACCACCAGAGGGCAACATGCAGCAGTAAGGACACAGTTAGGACAACCTTGTAAAATAACTCAAATGAAGATAAATTCATTAGAATTACTAGTAAGAGAAATAGGTTCAAAGCTGTGAAACAAATACGCGCATAATTAGTAGAAATGATAAAAAAGAACATAGCTATTGCAACCTAAAAAATGAGTGCTTGAAAGGACGTGTGACAGAAAGGAAAGCCCTTCAGAAGTCGACAAATAAAAAGAAGAGACTCGAATGGTCTAGGATACACCGTAATTGAACGCATGTGGATTGGAAGAAAGTCCATTTCACAGATGAATCAAATTTCGAAGTCTTTGGTACCAGAAGGAGGATATTTGTTTACAGACGTGAGGGAGAAAGGGTGGCATAGCAATGCATTCTACTTTCATTTAACTACCATAGGGGTTCTACTGTATTTTGGTTTAGGGTTACTTTGCAGGTGATAGAGTTAGAGATATTGTGAAAATAGAAGAACGTACGGATCAGAAGTCATACCATCGCATACTTCAGCATCATACAGTAGCATGGAAATGCAACAGGATAATGACCCAGTACATCGGTCAGCGTATCGTATGACGTACATTGCATCAAGGGAGAAAACAGAAAGTTGTGAAATATATGGGCAAGCCTTCTCAAAGCCCTGACTCTAATCCTATTGAAGTGGTCTGGGACATATGCATCCGCTCAGTTAATATATCAATCAAGGAACATCTCTGGAACGTTGTTAGGGATGTCTGGAATCATGTATAACTGAAATATTTCGAGCGAATGGCTCGGTGGTTTTGGGTCACGTAGCTGTCAACTTGCATTCGGGAGATAGAGGGATCAAACCACACAGTCGGCAGTCCTGAAAATGGTTTTCCGTTGTCTTCCATTTTCACACCAGGTAAAGGCTGGGTCTGTACTTTAATTAAGGACATCAACGGTCGCTTCCTTCCCGATTCCAGACCTTTCCTATCCCGTCGTCACCGTAAGACCTATCTGTGCCGGTGCGACGTAAAGCAAATTGGAAAAGAAAAATAATTCGTAGAAATGATAAAGAAGAACATAGCTATTGCAACCTTAAAAGGCCGGGCTGAGTGGCTCAGACGGTTGAGGCGCTGGCCTTCTGACTCCAACTTGGCAGGTTCGATCCTGGCTCAGTCCGGTGCTCAAATACGTCAGCTTCGTGTCGGTAGATTTAGTGGCACGTAAAAGAACTCCTGCGGGAAAAAATTCCGGCACCTCGGCGTCTCCGAAAACTGTAAAAGAGTAGTTAGTGGGACGTAAAGCAAATAACATTATTATTATTATTCAACCTTAAAAAGGGAGTGCGCATTTACGAATAATGAATTCTAGAACCTGTCCTATGATTTTAAGTTAATTTTACATAGACTTTTCGACCCATACTTTTATGTCCGTACGTACCGAGCAGATTCTCCGCTGAGCTAGGCAAAATGGAGGACAATTCGTCATATTGCGAAACAATGTGGTGTGTCTGTAGGTCGAGTGCAGTACACACTTCACCGCCAGAGGGCAACATGCTTCGATGAAAGCAAAACATATTTTTTTCTGTTGTATATGTGTTTATATGATAATATTTTTGGAGAAATACATTTATTTTCGAGTTGATATTATGAAATACAATATAAATGTTATGATGTACTGAAATTAATGAGTGGTGGTGTAGGAGTAAGCTTGCATTCGGGATGTGGTGGGTTTGAATCCTACACTAGGCTGGCCTGAAGATGGTTTTCCTGTTGTTCACACCAGACAAATGCGGGTTTGTACCTCAGTTGAAGTTACGGCCACTATTATACCAGAATCCTATCGTCCTATCCTCACCGAAAACCTATCGGTATCAGACCACCCCCACCCCCACACATAAAACCTGATAGGATTGTATTTCAGTTATTATGGCATTTACTTACCGGTTCGTTTTAGGGGACATCGACTATGTACGTGAATGACATATCCGATAACATGTGCTGTAGAGGTGTTTTTATTGGTGTACTGTAACAACTGGAACCAAAGTAACCTGCATGGAATATAATGAGAAACTTCGGAAAGCCATTTCGCGGATAGTTCATGGTGGTATTCTGTATTCTGAATTCACGAACGTGGATGGTCGCTGTTGTGAGAATGGCAGCAGCCTTCCTAATGGAAGCTAGTGATTAGGGCAGTGTTACTATAGGAACGCGGGTAGTCATTACGGGAGTAGTGTGGGGTCACTCCCTTCCCGCCGGGAACTCCCCTTCTGCATGTAGGGGATGTGTAAACGAAGGGAGAGTTCCGCGAATGATGCAAGCCATCATGCAGAATTTGATCATATTTCCTACACCTTCAATGGTAGAACCTAATATAAAATATGTGTGCTACTCTGGTACTGGCTAGGAAATATCTTACCGAGCTCGATAGCTGCAGTCGCTTAAGTGCAGCCAGTATCCAGTATTCGGGAGATAGTGGGTTCGAACCCCACTGTCGGCAGCCCTGAAGATGGTTTTCGTGGTTTCCCATTTTCACACCAGGCAAATGCTGGGGCTGTACCTTAGTTAAGGCCACGGCCGCTTCCTTCCCACTCCAAGCACTTTCCTGTCCCATCGTCGCAATACGACCTATCTGTGTCGCTGCGACGTAAAGCAACTTGCAAAAAAGAAAAAAAGGAAATATCTCACACCTAGCTTAGTCTATCACTCATATCATTCGATATATAGTCTATATATATAATTTTGCTATTTGTTTTACGTCGCACCGATACAGATAGGTCTTATGGCGACGATGGGACAGGAAAGGCCTAGGAATGGGAAGGAAGCGGCCGTGGTCTCAATTAAGGTACAGCCCCAGCATTTGCCTGGTGTGAAAATGGGAAACCACGGAAAACCATCTTCAGGGCTGCCGACAGTGGGGTTCGAGCACACTATCTCCCAGATGCGAACTCACAGCTGCGCGCTCCTAACCGCATGGCCAACTCGCCCGGTATCATCATTCGATATAGACCGAGTAGGATTTACTTTTCGAAGACCCTCTTGTAACTATACGTTCTGTAAATTTTTGACCGTATTAGAGGTCGCCACACCATACAACTCAATGGTTAGGTTCGATTAATAATAATAATAATAATAATAATAATAATAATAATAATAATAATAATAACAATAATAATAATACAACTTTTAGGTCCGACTAACTACTTTTACGGTTTTCGAAGCCCAAGTGCCGAAATTGTGTTCCGCAGAATTACTTTCGTGCCGTTAAATCTATCGACAAACGGCTGATGTGTTTGAGCACCTTCAAATGCCAGCGGTCTGAGTCAGGATCGAACCTGCCAACTTGGGCTCCGATAGCCACCTCCTTAACCGTCTGAGCCATTCAGCCCGGCAGGTTTGAATACCACCCTCAACAATCTATACAATGGTTTTGCGTGATTTCCTCATCACAACAGCAGGCAAATAATGGGCTACGGCAGTTTCTTGGACATTTTTCAACCCCAGCTTCCCATGTGTATGTGTGATCAGCGGACCACCCACGCTAAATTTAGGACTTGGCTGGGGTTAAAATCGGATCCTTTTCTTGCTGTCACAAGCTAGTCATAGTGAAAATACCAATCGTAGTCGCCGGGCTTCGAACGCGAACACTCGCGTAGGTAATCGAATGGTTAGACTACTGAACCAGTGAACCCATAAATCTACGGTGAGAAAAATATTTTTTTCCCAATATTTATTTCGTATCAACAAGCTACTTTTATTTTTGAGGGCAGCCATGTTGCGCTCCTAAGAGCCCCGATGTCGCGTGGGAAACATCTCACTCACGGCAAGCTCGTGAAATACCGTGACACCTCGGCGAACCTCGAGTGCCCGATAATTCTTTAAATTCATGGAATTCTATATAACGAGGGATTTTGGCAATACAGCAAATAAAGAAATAAATGAGTTAAATTATTCGTAAACCCTACGTGAAGACAGAGCCCCCAGGGAAAAACATAAATGCAGTTAAGCCTAAGTACATGTCAGCATCAGATCAGTGAAATAGCTACACGTGCCAAGGTCAATGGATGAAGAAAACGCGCGAAACGCACGGGCAGAAATAATTTATTTCCCCCTGTTGTGAGTGTGGTAAAATTATAAGATTAACATCTAAAATAACTACAAGCCTGTCCGGAATTCTGGGACAAGTCTCATAAAAATCGGTCTATTGGACGCAAAATTGGCAGATTACGCAATCAAGCTTAATAGTGTGGGTAGCGTCCCTCCTGAGATTATAAAAGGAACCCCCCACCGTATATTTTTCAGTGTCGATCTGGATCTTGAAGCCGCGGGAGCTTCCGCCCGTCGTCAGTGGAAAATTGCGCCAGATTGATCTACAAATAACTAAATACATGTCCGTGGCTGAGGTCCACATACTCGGTTAGGAAGAGAAGGTGATTGAAAAAGTTCTGAACGTTTGCCGACGAACTATGAAAGTGTAGGCGTTTGTTAAAATATACACAGCAGATTTTATTATATCATCTCATGTACGTTTGAAAGTGGTAAGAGAGTTGGGGAAGCTGTTCAGAGTAGTTCTGCTCCCTTTATCTGTTGAACACCTGTTTTATTGGAGTAACAGAGGGAGACAACTCTGGGAACGAGCCAGACAGTCGCAGTTGACTGCAGAACGAGGGAAGTTCGTGGTGTAAATTATAGAGAAAAGTGCGTGATTTGTGTGGTAATTTTTGTATCGTGTGAAAAAGGCAGTGTTCGTAAGAGTGAGATGTTGGAAATGATAATGTTATTTGTGAAAATGTCCGGCTAAAGCACGAGGTCAGCTGGCGACGATGTAGCCAGAATACTGGGAATGACTCCAGTGTGCAGGTCTGTCTATATTTGTATTATGTCGTAGTTAGATGTTATTGTTCTGTCCCAACAAATCTTTCAAGATGATTGTCGGGTGATATTGGTAATTATCAGGCGAAAGGCGTTGTAATTTTTGGTCAGCGTGTGAAAATTTCAATGTGTAAATTTCACGTCAAGAAACTGTAAAATGCGACGTTTAAAATCTGGTGTTAATGTTCGATGAGATATTGTCCAAAGCGTGGAATTTTGGAAAGTTATAAGTGTAAATTAGTCGTGACGGATATCTAAATTTCAAATATCAGTTGAATTCGAAATGTTTGTCGATAATCATAATAATAATAATAATAATAATAATAATAATAATAATAATAATAATAATAATGTCTACCGCGGGATAAAGAAATTTTTCTATGTCAAAAGTGCATTTAACCAGTATATTTTTACAAGGATCGCAGGCCTTCAAAGAAAATTTCAGTGAAATTCGATAGAGTTACATTTATTCATGGGAAGTAAAATTTTGGGACATCGTGTATATCAATGATACGAAAAATCGCGGTGTGCTCTTGGATTCTCGAGGTCCGAAAGTCGTAATAACAGTAAAGTCAGAGATGTGTTTTATAATGGTCGTAGTTTTTACCGGAGGATTGAATGATGAAAAAGGTTCTTGGAAATATAAGAAAAAGGGATTGAGAGCGAAGAATTTATATGTATGTGGAGATGAGAGAGATAGGAATATTGAAGATGAAATGAAGCCTGGATTTTAAGTGATACCGCTGGGATAAGGCGAGGAGAATGAGTTTGAGACAGGCTATATTTTACCGAGGAAATATTTAGGAAACAGGCTGTATTGAGACAGGCTGTAGTGTTTTCCGCTACCAATCCGAAATTTGAGACGACTACTGTGTGAAACACCGTAGATTTCTAGTAAGATCGCAAGTGAAAACGACTCTAGTAAAAGGTTAAAAATCTTGTTAGTAAACGTCCAGTGATTTGCTACGTAAAGCCCGTATGAATATTAAGATAATGTGTATCAAGGATAAAAGAGCATTTAGGACACATGGTTGGTGTTGTATTGAATTTCGTTCACTGGATATGTCATTGATATAAATAGTTGGAATTGACTATAGGCGATTTGAGAGTTTTTAATGCGGTAGTGATGATTATTACACTGACTGACAGAGCAAATGCAACACCAAGAAGGAGTGGTCAGAACTTTATGCCAATTGCAGGGTAGACTGACGTCACTGAGGTATGCTCATGATGTGAAGTGCGCCGCTGTGCTGCGCACGTAGCGAACGATAAATGGGACACGGCGTTGGCGAATGGCCCACTTCGTACCGTGATTTCTCAGCCGACAGTCATTGTAGAACGTGTTGTCGTGTGCCACAGGACACGTGTATAGCTAAGAATGCCAGGCCGCCGTCAACGGAGGCATTTCCAGCAGACAGACGACTTTACGAGGGGTATGGTGATCGGGCTGAGAAGGGCAGGTTGGTCGCTTCGTCAAATCGCAGCCGATACCCATAGAAATGTGTCCACGGTGCAGCGCCTGTGGCGAAGATGGTTGGCGCAGGGACATGTGGCACGTGCGAGGGGTCCAGGCGCAGCCCGAGTGACGTCAGCACGCGAGGATCGGCGCATCCGCCGCCAAGCGGTGGCAGCCCCGCACGCCACGTCAACCGCCATTCTTCAGCATGTGCAAGACACCCTGGCTGTTCCAATATCGACCAGAACAATTTCCCGTCGATTGGTTGAAGGAGGCCTGCACTCCCGGCGTCCGCTCAGAAGACTACCATTGACTCCACAGCATAGACGTGCACGCCTGGCATGGTGCCGGGCTAGAGCGACTTCGATGAGGGAATGGCGGAACGTCGTGTTCTCCGATGAGTCACGCTTCTGTTCTGTCAGTGATAGTCACCGCAGACGAGTGTGGCGTCGGCGTGGAGAAAGGTCAAATCCGGCAGTAACTGTGGAGCGCCCTACCGCTAGACAACGCGGCATCATGGTTTGGGGCGCTATTGCGTATGATTCCACGTCACCTCTAGTGCGTATTCAAGGCACGTTAAATGCCCACCGCTACGTGCAGCATGTGCTGCGGCCGGTGGCACTCCCGTACCTTCAGGGGCTGCCCAATGCTCTGTTTCAGCAGGATAATGCCCGCCCACACACTGCTCGCATCTCCCAACAGGCTCTACGAGGTGTACAGATGCTTCCGTGGCCAGCAGCCAGCGTACTCTCCGGATCTCTCACCAATCGAACACGTGTGGGATCTCATTGGACGCCGTTTGCAAACTCTGCCCCAGCCTCGTACGGACGACCAACTGTGGCAAATGGTTGACAGAGAATGGAGAACCATCCCTCAGGACACCATCCGCACTCTTATTGACACTGTACCTCGACGTGTTTCTGCGTGCATCGCCGCTCGCGGTGGTCCTACATCCTACTGAGTCGATGCCGTGCGCATTGTGTAACCTGCATATCGGTTTGAAATAAACATCAATTATTCTTCCGTGCCGACTCTGTTTTTCCCCAACTTTCATCCCTTTCGAACCACTCCTCCTTGGTGTTGCATTGTCACTGTCAGTCAGTGTATTTTGAATGCGTCCACTAAATGGTAGACGTGTGTTGGGAATTATCATTTGCTTCCCTAAAACTTCAGTGTACATGCTGAGATTGTGTTTGAGGTGGAGTATTGTTCGTCACGTATATTTATTTTCGAGTCCACGTATGGTAACGAGGTAGAGACTTACTGTATTTTTCGATTTGCATTTCGTTTAATAGTAAGAGACGTTGTTCCGTTGAGTGTTATTAGTCTGACCAGATTTAGTATTGAAATGTCAGAGTTTGTTTGAAATTGCTAGTTCGCCTGATATGTTAAGGGATGCGTAGTACGACCCATTTTGACCCCCGACGATAGATTTAGGACGTCACATGTTATCCTTGGAGTTACTGATGATGAGAATTCCTAGTTCACACCCGACGATAGAATTGGGAATGTATCATGTACATAGAGATTAGTGTTAGGATGTACAGATTTTAAGTGAGCCCGACGATAGGTCTGGGAAGTCAGCTGTACAAACTCAAGTCTCAGATTGGATGTTTCTTTTGTTTTCGCGAAGTGGCCTGAACGAAGGTAGCACCTACAGTAAAATATAAATTGCGTAGCTCCAACAGCTGTTGGTGTTCCTTAAGATAACGGGGCCGCTATCGGCGAATGAGGGTTGCCCAAATGTTGGATAGCGACCTGATGGAGATTAAATATTTTCACTGTAATTTTCCGTGCGTGTTGAGTTTTAATGACTTCGATATGTTAATTTATTTTACGGACTTAATTGTTTTGTCGCTCTGACGTCCGTTTCGTTTTGATAGTGTGCATATTGACACTCAGTGTATTAGTGTGAGACTTGAGTTGCGAATGCGGTTTCGATTCGTCAGCCAGTAACAATATTTTATTTTCAATCTTTGTCGTACTTTCATTTTATTCGTAGTTGAATTTAGTTAAGTAATCATTTTATAAGTAGTGTGTTGGGACAGACAATAAATAGATAGATCTGTAATGGTAGTCATTGTTTTCCAAGGGAAAGAATTCCTTAAAGTTGTAATGTTTTTCAATGTGGACTGGTAATTTTATTAAACGTAACAAAACCATTTCTAACCTGAAAATCGGTTCAATAATAATACTTTTCAAGTGACTTTCCAATTTTCAATTAACTTCAGTGTTGGGCATTTCTTCTAAATGCATGATGAATAAGTGTTTCCTGCATTTCGCAGTTTTGGTTCCTTAAGAACGACATAACGTAAGATCCTCACGGATCATGTTGTTGTTGGTTCCTTCCGAACAGCTCTTTTGGGTGATGCACATTTAGCATCGGGATTTCCTTATCACTTAAGGGTGTCATGAATGACAAATACATGGTGGAATTTTATTTCAATTGTGAATGATGCTGTTAACTCGTAGTGAACATCATGCTTTCCCATAATATTTCGCAACCTATCCAAAGCAACTAATAGTCAGTTTGGTTCGATTAAGGGTCCATTCGGCGGGTGTTCCGTATCCGTAAAGTGTATTCGACTGGTGGATAATCTTAATTGAGAGAAGATCAGGCGTTCTACTTGTTGAAAGTCAGATTTTCCACGGATCGTGTGGATTAACTCTCAGTTCTCGTTTGGACAATAGGTGCCCGGCTCTCAGGTCTTCCCTTTTTCAGTTTTTCAGTTTCGCTGTCCACTAATGTACTAACTTCTCCGAAGCAACTCTTCGATATTGTAAGAAACAAATCAACGCTATGCAATGTGACTGTGTTTGAAACATTCAAAATTAAATAATTCATTTTTTGAATTTCAAGAATGTATATTAAATTAATAATGTTGTCGTGCTATTTCGATTTAATAAAAGTTAGTAAGCACATTTTGCTCCTCATTTCAAGTAGTTAGGCTCTCTTCTGAACCCCATCGTTTGGTTAAGATCGTGACCGAATTTATTCCCGCAACGACCCATGATTTAAGAGTTCTAGATTGTTCTACTGTAGCAGCCGTGGCCGACCAACGATGGAATGGTAAGTTCAAGGGTTCAGTAAGAAATGGCGGCCCAATTTTGGAGCTTTAATGTCACGATAACGATGAGGAGCCTCAAGTCACGATAACGATACGATGCCACGATAACGATAATAGAATTATATATTGAAAATAAAAGTTAGGAAAATATGAAATAATGTTGAGGCTTAAGCCACATTATAAATAATACAAGCGGGTGAGAACTATGGCTGAGCCACAGTTAAACGAATTATGCCCAATGAGAGTGCTACAGGTTATCACGTTTAACGAGGAGCGTAACTACTTGGTTGATAAAAATAATAATAACAGTCACAATGCATTTTAGGAAACCAATACTTAAAGCTTTATTGAAGCTTATGTCATGTTGCAAATATAAATTTCGGAAGTGGTAACGCTGAATTACATTCAAAGTTTATGCGTTAACATGTTCTTTGTTTAATTAATTTACGGAAGCGAAACTTTGGGATATTTATCCAGAGTAACTTATTAACTTCAGAATTTTCTTTTTATTAAACAATTTGTGATACCAGCCACATAAACAAAATTTTATAAGACAACTGTTGGAATGTTGTCAGTTTTGGTATTAAATTATAATAGCGTTTGTATGTGAAAACGCAGTAGATAGTGAATTCTTTCCTAAGTAGTCTGGAGTATTCTGGTTGCATCAACAGCCAGCGTACTCATTATTGTATTCTTTGTGATATTGGGAGATGGAAGGTCAGGCGATGATGGATCTGCTAATGCAGAGGATGGAAGAAATGAGTAGTAAGTTGATAGAGGACATGAAAGTCCAGAATGAGAATTTGAGGGAGGAGATGAAGGCTCATAATGAGAGTTTAAATCGTAAGACAAATGAGAACTTGGATAGTAAGATATATAGTTTGAATAGTAAGATGGAGGACACGAAAGTCCAGAATGAGAACTTGGATAGTAAGATGGAGATTTTAAATAGTAAGACAAATGAGAACTTGGATAGTAAGATAGATAGTTTGGATAGTAAGTTGAGAGAGGACATGAAGGCTCATAATGAGAATTTAAATAGTAAGATGGAGGATATCAAATTTAAAAGTGAGTGTTTGGCGGTTAAATTAGCTAAGATTCAGGACACTAGTGAGGAGTTACAGTCTAGTTTGAAAGATACTAGTGACGAGTTAAAGTGTAGTATTGAGGATACCCAGGCTAGGTGTAAAGAGTCTAGTGATGAGTTGAAGGCTGGATTGAAGAACGTGGTTCATGAGACACACACTATTTGAACCGAACTTAAAGAGGAAGTTAGGGGTGAGATAGGTAAACTCAACCAGTGTTTTGATGATAGCCAAGTGGAGATTAGGAATGAAATTGATAAACAATTTGCGGAAGTGCAGGTCAATTTAAAGAACGATTTTGATAAACAGTTTTCCAAAATCCATGACAGTTTAAAAACCGATATGTACAAGCGTTTTGACGAGAGCCACGACATGTACAGTAGGTTATGCGATAGTCAGGAGGAGATGAGGAAGGAACTTGACAAGCATTTAGTGGAAAGCAGGCAGCGCACAAACAGCTGATCGACGGTCAGGTCGAACTTAAGGACGACATTACCCAACAGGTCGCAGAGATACGGACGTCCATTGATAAGGAAAAGGGGAAAACGCTAACCATTATAGAAAAACAACGTCAAATCTTATCGGCGGACATTAAGTCACTGGATAACAAGGTAGATAAAATTAGTGTGGAAATGGATAGTCGATTATTGTCAAAACCGAAACCATGGAGAAGAAACTATTGCAGGTTCATGAGGAAGCAATTAGTGAACTCCAAGTGGCTAATGAGGATTCCGAAATTTTAATTAAGGAACTTCAAGAGGAGTTAGTTGAAATCAAAAGTGAACATACCCGGGAATTCAACGACAGGCAAAATAGTATAGAACAGGACTTAAGGGAAATCACGTCAGCCCAGGAAGAAACGGACAAGAAAGTTCGGTTCATTAAGAGCGAGGTGAGCAGTTGGATCAGCAGCGTGGTAGATATGCAGGCCAAGGTGGACAAAGTATTGAGCCAAACCTCGACAGCTCTTAACTCTGACTTTAGTGGTCAATTGCCAAATATCAGTCATGTAAATAACAACGGTCAGAGCTCGAATGCAGATACCAGTCGATCTCAAGGCACAGGGGTCACAAACGTTATTAACATGATTAGGTTACATGAGGACCAGTCTAAGAAATTTAATGGAGGTCCACATACCACGCCGAAGGGATTTCTTAAGGATCTCAGGGAGTACATCCGGGACGCCAAGATTCCTGAGGAACGTCAATTAAGGGTAGCTGAAAGATACTTAGAGGGGGCACCACTTTTATGGTTCAAAGGCTTCCGATACCACTTTGACACCTTTGATGAATTCCAGAGGGCGTTTCTAAATAAATTTTGGAGCACGGAAATTCAGCAAAGTCTCAGATTAGAACTATACTCTCGTCGTTATACTGCAATAGGCCCTACTAAATTCAGCGAGTATATTATTGCACAGCTGGTAAAGTTCAGGGAGCTTGAGGCGCCACCCTCGGAGCAGGAATTGGTCCAGGCCATCCAAAAGCAGCTACCTCCCGAAGTGCAAAGGATGCTCATTGCATCAAAGGTAGAGACGCCCATACAAGCAGAAATGATCCTTAGGCAGCTGGATCACACCCATAATCAAGTAGCACCCAGAGGGGGACGATCGCACGAGCAGCTTGTAAATACCGTTAGCCAGGTTCCAGAGGGAGGTCAAGAGGCAACTGAGCAGGGGAAGCCACAGTCGACTGAGCGGAGGCGTGAGTTTCGTAATAACTGGGAACACTCGCATCCACGAAATGAGGATTGGAAAAGGCGTAGGGGTAACTGGAATTATCCGCAAAGGAGGAACCCTTACTGGAGGCGATACGATGGGGACGGAGAAAACCAGAGGAATTTCAGAAATGGATATAATAACCGCAGGAACTGGGGAAATAATCGAACCCAGAACTTCCGCCGTGATGATGATGAAAGGTACCGCGAACGTGTTCAGTACACCGACGGGTTAAGGAAGGACCACGAAAGGGAAAAATGGAAGGGGGCTATACAGCGCCAGAAAGTCAACACCGATTGTTTCGGGGCTGAAAGTCTGGAATTCCAGAAGGCACATCGGCAAGACCAGCGAAACTCCGGTCTGAACCCATTTGCGCCAAATTTTGAGCAAGAGTCAATGTCGGCTCTTGATAGAAAAAACTTCAAATTCCCAGTAGGAAAAATTTCAGAGTCTTTCATCCCAGATTCTGAAGGAGAGACGTCAGATGAGTGGGTGGTCGCACAGATAGATTCGTGGATCATTACCTCTGATGACTTGGTGGAAGACCACTTAAAACAGGAGAGCAATCAAGTAAAGAAACTGCCTTTAATAAATGTCCGCATCTGCAATTTTCATATCAAAAGTTTGGTAGATACCGGGGCCAGTATCAGCATCATCTCCCAAGCTCTTTTTGACGATTTGAGACAACGGAATAAATTGCCAATTAATCCGGTGTCAAATGTGAAAATTCGAGGGGTCATTCCTGACAAAATTGCTGTTTGTAAGGTACAAACCTATTTAGACGTACAAATTGGAAATTCCACTTTCGCTCATGCATTCGTAGTCATGTCCAAAATGCACTACAATGTAATTTTAGTGGCTGATTTTATCCGTGAGACCATCGCAGTCATTGATTTGAGCAGGAACCAGATAAAGTTCAGGAAAGAAGAGGGAGCAGAAGTCGTTGCACTAAATGAGGAATTGGGAGAAGATAGAACATTAGAATATGGCGAAGAGGAGGCCCAATGTGTAGACTTCGTAAATTCATTAGAGGGAGTCGCTGGTGAAATTGACAGTGTAGATGACGAAGGGATTCATCATGAGGAGTTACATGACGTCCTGGAGGCTGAGGTTGACACCGATTACGAGGCCTTAATTGGGTTAAAGGTCGCGGAATGCCCTGGTACTGTAGAAGAGAAGGAAAAACTTAGAGCTCTCTTAATGGAATTTATATCTGTGTTCGATTCCAAACCGGGTCTAATCCCTAATTTCACATATGCGCTAGCTGTTACGGATTGGACACCGTTTAAGAGGAGACCATACCCTATACCGGACAAATATTATGCTCAAGCTGCAAAGATTATTAAGGAAATGGAGGAGAACGGGCTAATTTCCAAGCATCCCACTCCATACTTGAATCCGTTGGTCGGGGTTCAAAAACCGGACTGGTCTCTGCGCGTGTGTTTGGACGCACGTGCTCTCAACGAGCGCTTAGTCCCCGAGCATGATCATGCCCCTCCTATTAAAGAGGTTATCAAACATTTCAGAGGAAGATCACGTTTCATTAGCGTAGATTTGACATCCTCGTATCATCACATCGGTTTGGAACTCAAGTCTAAATTATTTACTGGTTTCATTTTTGACCAACAGACGTATGTTTTCAAACGTCTTCCCTTCGGGTTGAAAAACGCCGGTGCAGCTCTCATACGCGCCCTAGATCGATGTCTCACTGATGAAGTTAAAGCCGCTACAACTCGTTACGTCGATGACATCTTGCTAGCTTCAGCAAGTTTTGAGGAAAATGTCAGGGATTTGAGGAAACTACTGGAGAATTTAAGGACATCAGGTTTCAAAATCAACTTGAAGAAATCGCATTTTTGTCAAAAGGAGGTCCTGTTTCTCTTCCATGTCATTGATGGTGAAGGAGTTCGCCCAAACTCGGTGAAGCTCCAAGCCATAGACAAGTTCCCAAGACCGCTCAAAATTAAGAACGTCAGGCAATTCCTTGGAATGTGCAACTTTTTTTCGGACCATTGCTTAAATTACACGGAGGTTGTAGCCCCACTTCAGAGCTTGCTTCACAAGAACAACAGATGGAAATGGAGTCCCGAGCACGAGGAGGCGTTCAGAAAGACCAAAGAGCTCTTGCTAAACAGCGTTAAGCTAGGTTATCCTGATTTCGAGAGACCATTTATCGTGCAGACTGATGCATCGACCGTAGGAATCGGGGCACTCCTATATCAGGAATGTTCGGACCAGCCTCATAATAGGAATTATTTATCTTTCTACAGCCGAAAGTTGAGACCACATGAAGTCAAATACAGCGTGACCGAATTGGAAATATTGGCTATTGTTCAGGCATTGCAACATTGGAGGAAAATGATTTATGGTTTTCACATAATCATTAAAACCGACCACAAGGCACTAACCTTTATCATGAAAACAGCTGTTGCTAGTGAGCGAGTGGCTAGGTGGGCCCTGTTCATACAGCAATTTGACTTCGAAATTGAGCACTGTTCCGGAAAAACGAACATCTTGGCGGACCTGTTAAGCCGAAATCCTAATGAGGAATAACACGTCGTGAATCAGTTAGACTTAGTCCAGGAAGACCACGATTTCCTAGCAGAATTGAGACAACTGGGAGACTTGCAACTGAGAGATCCTTTCTGCGGAAAAATGATTTCTTTCCTCCGAGGGACAATTCCGGCTGACGATCCACGTTACTTTGCCATCCAAAAACTGTCAAACAACTACTTGTACGTGAATAACGCGTTGGTAAAATTCGTGGACAGCGATCACGTGAAATCCCGAATTTTGGTACCACCGCAGCTTCGGAAGGGATTAATCTGGCACGTACACAGGGTTATCGGTCACGAAGGGATTGACAAGGTTGTGTCAACCATCCAAGAAACGTTCACCTGGGTGAATTTGAGGGAAAATGTCAGAGATGTCATCATCACATGCGATACATGCCAACGGGTTAAGGCAAACCCTTATCTGATCAGGCAGGCGCCTATTCCTCTCTTACCTTCGCAACCTAAAGAGCTGTTCGCGATGGATATCTATGGGCCACTCGTGAAAAGAAAGCGTGGGAACAAGTTCGTGCTGGTAATCATCGATGTTTTCTCCAAATATACGACTCTGTTTCCCATGCAAAAAGCTAACACTAAGCTAGTCTTGAGGTGTATTTCCCGAAATATCATTCCGGAAATGGGCACACCGAAATTTCTTCTGACAGATCATGGTCCCCAGTTCACCTCTGCACAGTTCAAAATTGCCTTTCAGAATATGGAAATTCATCACATCCTGAGCAGCGTGAGACATCCTGAGGGAAATCCTAGCGAAAGGGTAATGCAAGTAATTGCAAAATTCTGCAGAATTTATTGCGCCCGAGAGCATTTCAAGTGGGTTGATGTGCTACCCCTAATAGTAACTTGTGTAAATAACACCATACACGAATCTATTGGGAGGATTCCCTCCATCGTGCATTTCAATAGGTATCCTGTGAGATCCTGGCACGGTGTCATCCAATGTCCCATCGATCCCCGCCCGTCACAGGAATTATGCATTCAGAGTACGGCAGAACATCTACGTCGGCAAGCAGACCGCCGGTTACGCAGGGTGAGGAACAGGAGATTCCACCGTCCCTTAGAGAAAGGCGAATTGGTGCTTGTTAGGAGACCCATGATGTCAAAACCGCAGGAAAACATCTATGCTAAATATGCGCCCTTATATGTTGGGCCTTTCAAGGTGGTCAAAAGTTTCAGGAATAATTCCAATAGAATTCAGGGTCTGGATGGCAGCAGCGAAGCTATATTCAATGCAGCAAATTTAAAGGTTTACCATAGAGCAGAAGAAAGAGTTCCACTACAGGATGACGCAGCCTTACCAGCTGGGGAAATGGTCACCGAAGAAGAAGAAGAAGAAGTACAACCCGTAAATATGATCGTCACGTCGAAAGGAAGACAGGTCGAGGCACCACTCCAAGGATAGGCAAGCAGCGGTAGTAATCAAGAGGAAGACGCTGAATGCTTACCATGTTCGTTCTTAAGAGAAGACTTTATTGATGACATATGTAACGCAATTCTATTGTTGGAAGAAGAAAACAGGAAAATACGTGAAAGTAACAGAGCCCTACGTCAAGAGTGAGATCGACTGGGAAATTTTACGTAGAATCATGGTTCATTTGTATCAAAATTTCCATGTACAATTCAGAATTTTGAAGGAATATATGTTTAAATATTTCCCCTTTCTGGGTAAACATTTCGTCGTTGTAGGTG
Source organism: Anabrus simplex (assembly GCF_040414725.1). Lineage (NCBI taxonomy): Eukaryota > Metazoa > Arthropoda > Insecta > Orthoptera > Tettigoniidae > Anabrus > Anabrus simplex. The sequence continues at coordinate 808,265,686 of NC_090266.1, forward strand.
GATTATGAACCCATAATTCTACGGTGAGAAAAATATTTTTTCCCAATATTTATTTCGTATCAACAAGCTACTTTCTTACGAGAGTAGCCATGTTGCGCTCCTAAGAGCTCCGATGTCGCGTGGGAAACATCTCACTCACGACAAGCTCGTGAAATACCGTGACACCTCGGCGAACCTCGAGTGCACGATAATTCTTTAAATTCATGGAATTCTATATAACGAGGGATTTTGGCAATACAGCAAATAAAGAAATAAATGAGTTAAATTATTCGTAAACCCTACGTGAAGACAGAGCCCCCAGGGAAAAACATAAATGCAGTTAAGCCTAAGTACATGTCAGCATCAGATCAGTGAACGAGCTACACATGCCAAGGTCAATGGATGAAGTAACGCGCGAAACGCACGGGCAGAAATAATTTATTTCCCCTGTTGTGAGTGTGGTAAAATTAAAGGATTAACATCTAAAATAACTACAAGCCTGTCCGGAATTCTGGGACAAATCTCATAAAAATCGGTCTATTGGACGCAAAATTAGTAGATTACGCAATCAAGCTTAATAGCGTGGGTAGCGTCCCTCCTGAGATTATAAAAGGAACCCTCCACCGTATATTTTTCAGTGTCGATCTGGATCTTGAAGCCGCGGGAGCTTCCGCCCGTCGTCAGTGGAAAATTGCGCCAGATTGATCTACAAATAACTAAATACATGTCCGTGGCTGAGGTCCACATACTCGGTTAGGAAGAGAAGGTGATTGAAAAAGTTCTGAACGTTTGCCGACGAACTATGAAAGTGTAGGCGTTTGTTAAAATATACACAGCAGATTTTATTATATCATCTCATGTACGTTTGAAAGTGGTAAGAGAGTTGGGGAAGCTGTTCAGAGTAGTTCTGCTCCCTTTATCTGTTGAACACCTGTTTTATTGGAGTAACAGAGGGAGACAACTCTGGGAACGAGCCAGACAGTCGCAGTTGACTGCAGAACGAGGGAAGTTCGTGGTGTAAATTATAGAGAAAAGTGCGTGATTTGTGTGGTAATTTTTGTATCGTGTGAAAAAGGCAGTGTTCGTAAGAGTGAGATGTTGGAAATGATAATGTTATTTGTGAAAATGTCCGGCTAAAGCACGAGGTCAGCTGGCGACGATGTAGCCAGAATACTGGGAATGACTCCAGTGTGCAGGTCTGTCTATATTTGTATTATGTCGTAGTTAGATGTTATTGTTCTGTCCCAACAAATCTTTCAAGATGATTGTCGGGTGATATTGGTAATTATCAGGCGAAAGGCGTTGTAATTTTTGGTCAGCGTGTGAAAATTTCAATGTGTAAATTTCACGTCAAGAAACTGTAAAATGCGACGTTTAAAATCTGGTGTTAATGTTCGATGAGATATTGTCCAAAGCGTGGAATTTTGGAAAGTTATAAGTGTAAATTAGTCGTGACGGATATCTAAATTTCAAATATCAGTTGAATTCGAAATGTTTGTCGATAATAATAATAATAATAATAATAATAATAATAATAATAATAATAATAATGTCTACCGCGGGATAAAGAAATTTTTCTATGTCAAAAGTGCATTTAACCAGTATATTTTTACAAGGATCGCAGGCCTTCAAAGAAAATTTCAGTGAAATTCGATAGAGTTACATTTATTCATGGGAAGTAAAATTTTGGGACATCGTGTATATCAATGATACGAAAAATCGCGGTGTGCTCTTGGATTCTCGAGGTCCGAAAGTCGTAATAACAGTAAAGTCAGAGATGTGTTTTATAATGGTCGTTGTTTTTACCGGAGGATTGAATGATGAAAAAGGTTCTTGGAAATATAAGAAAAAGGGATTGAGAGCGAAGAATTTATATGTATGTGGAGATGAGAGAGATAGGAATATTGAAGATGAAATGAAGCCTGGATTTTAAGTGATACCGCTGGGATAAGGCGAGGAGAATGAGTTTGAGACAGGCTATATTTTACCGAGGAAATATTTAGGAAACAGGCTGTATTGAGACAGGCTGTAGTGTTTTCCGCTACCAATCCGAAATTTGAGACGACTACTGTGTGAAACACCGTAGATTTCTAGTAAGATCGCAAGTGAAAACGACTCTAGTAAAAGGTTAAAAATCTTGTTAGTAAACGTCCAGTGATTTGCTACGTAAAGGCCGTATGAATATTACGATAATGTGACCTCAAGGATAAAAGAGCATTTAGGACACATGGTTGGTGTTGTATTGAATTTCGTTCACTGGATATGTCATTGATATAAATAGTTGGAATTGACGATAGGCGATTTGAGAGTTTTTAATGCGGTAGTGATGATTATTATTTTGAAGGCATCCACTAAATGGTAGACGTGTGTTGGGAATTATCATTTGCTTCCCTAAAACTTCAGTGCACATGCTGAAATTGTGTTTGAGGTGGAGAATTGTTCGTCACGTATATTTATTTTCGAGTCCACGTATTGTAACGAGGTAGAGACTTACTGTATTTTTCGACTTGCATTTCGTTTAATAGTAAGAGACGGTGTTCCGTTGTGTGTTATTAGTCTGACCAGGTTTAGTATTGAAATGTCAGAGTTTGTTTAAAATTGCTAGTTCGCCTGATATGTTAAGGGATGCGTAGTACGACCCATTTTGACGCCCGACGATAGATTTAGGACGTCACATGTTATCCTTGGAGTTACTGATGATGAGAATTCCTAGTTCACGCCCGACGATAGAATTGGGAAGGTATCATGTACATAGAGATTAGTGTTAGGATGTACAGATTTTAAGTGAGCCCGACGATAGGTCTGGGAAGTCAGCTGTACAAACTCAATTCTCAGATTAAATGTTTCTTTTGTTTTCGCGAAGTGGCCTGAACGAAGGTAGCACCTACAGTAAAATATAAATTGCGTAGCTCCAACAGCTGTTGGTGTTCCTTAAGATAACGGGGCCGCTATCGGCGAATGAGGGTTGCCCAAATGTTGGATAGCGACCTGATGGAGATTAAATATTTTCACTGTAATTCTCCGTGCGTGTTGAGTTTTAATGACTTCGATATGTTAATTTATTTTACGGTCTTAATTGTTTTGTCGCTCTGACGTCCATTTCGTTTTGATAGTGTGCATATTGACACTCAGTGTATTAGTGTGAGACTTGAGTTGCGAATGCGGTTTCGATTCGTCAGCCAGTAACAATATCTTATTTTCAATCTTTGTCGTACTTTCATTTTATTCGTAGTTGAATTTAGTTAAGTAATCATTTTATAAGTAGTGTGTTGGGACAGACAATAAATAGATAGGTCTGTAATGGTAGTCATTGTTTTCCAAGGGAAAGAATTCCTTAAAGTTGTAATGTTTTTCAATGTGGACTGGTAATTTTATTAAACGTAACAAAACCATTTCTAACCTGAAAATCGGTTCAATAATAATACTTTTCAAGTGACTTTCCACTTTTCAATTAGCTTCAGTGTTTGGCATTTCTTCTAAATGCATGATGAATAAGTGTTTCCTGCATTTCGCAGTTTTGGTTCCTTAAGAACGACATAACGTAAGATCCTCACGGATCATGTTGTTGTTGGTTCCTTCCGAACAGCTGTTTTAGGGTGATGCACATTTAGCATCGGGATTACCTTATCACTTAAGGGTGTCATGAATGACAAATACATGGTGGAATTTTATTTCAGTTGTGAATGATGCTGTTAACTCGTAGTGAACATCATGCTTTCCCATAATATTTCGCAACCTATCCAAAGCAACTGATAGTCAGTTTGGTTCGATTAAGGGTCCATTCGGCGGGTGTTCCGTATCCGTAAAGGGTATTCGACTGGTGGATAATCTTAATTGAGAGAAGATCAGGCGTTCTACTTGTTGAAAGTCAGATTTTCCACGGATCGTGGATTAACTCTCAATTCTCGTTTGGACAATTGGTGCCCGGCTTTCAGGTCTTCCCTTTTTCAGTTTTTCAGTTTCGCTGTCCACTAATGTACTAACTTCTCCGAAGCAACTCTTCGATATTGTAAGAAACAAATCAACGCTATGCAATGTGACTGTGTTTGAAACATTCAAAATTAAATAATTCATTTTTTTAATTTCAAGAATGTATATTAAATTAATAATGTTGTCGTGCTATTTCGATTTAATAAAAGTTAGTAAGCACATATTGCTCCTCATTTCAAGTAGTTAGGCTCTCTTCTGAACCCCATCGTTTGGTTAAGATCGTGACCGAATTTATTCCCGCAACGACCCATGATTTAAGAGTTCTAGATTGTTCTACTGTAGCAGCCGTGGCCGACCAACGATGGAATGGTAAGTTCAAGGGTTCACCAGTGCACCCCCATTTCTGTAATAATAATAATAATAATAATAATAATAATAATAATAATAATAATAATAATAATAATAATAATAAAGTTCTTTCAGTTACTGTATGGAGTTAGAGAGTCCAGTGTGTTGGAATTTTGTCGCACGGAAGTTCTTTAACTTGCCGGAAACCATTGTAAAGCCTTCAAATATCACCAACCTCGGTGGGGTAGATCCCATTACCTTCAGAACGAAAGGCAAACGACCAACCGGCTGCACCACTGAGGTCGGTTGATTGTTTTGTTTTCATATGCCACTTTAAGGTCCGTATTTCTTCATGTTACATATACAATCATCAGGGCCGACTCCACAATACTAATTATGAAACGGTTTCAAAGCACGGTGAATATGCAACATAGGGACCGATGACCTAGATGTTAGGCCCCTTTAAACAACAATGATAATCATCATCAACATGCAACAGTAATGCCATCATTTATCCACTTTAGCGAAACAACAACAACAATAATATATACTAGAGTAAATTAAGGAAGACTTCATGAAGATAAATACGACTCGGTGTTAGCTGCGGATGGAACACAAAGATCCCAGTAGGTTCCAAACAAGCGAATAGTGAGCTTTCATGTTTAACCAATAACACTATACTACTTGTAGGCCTACTGTGTTAACTGTAGGTCTCTAGGTCACCTTTTCCGGGTAGAATCCCATTCAAACTTGGGGCATATTCGTTATTCAATTAATTGCTGACGAGTGTTTCAAGCCTAAATGAACCTAGCCCTTTTATTTTGTTTTAGGCGATGAAAGTGGCCATAATATTTTCTGTCGTTCTATTTTTATTTCCTTCACATTACTGTGAGGAAAGATGTCGTGCGGATCCTCATATACTGTATTTCTAAAATATTGACGCGGAATGACTAAGGAAATGCTACTTGTTTAACGTAGCACTAACACATCGAGAGTTTTTGGTGACGGAAGGAGGGAGAGGTAGCGGTCGTGTCCTTAATTAAGGCACATCCCCAGAATTTGCCTGGTGTGAAAATGGGAAACGACGGAAAATCTATGATGGAATAAGGAAATGACCGCCCTATCCATTTCAAATGATTTTATGATAGTCCCGATGTACATTACGGGAAACGGAAATTCCTACAAAATGAAAATACAATATTATGCTTGGTTTGATTTCTGAGATACTAAATGAGCGTCAGCCAACTGGCTGGCGTGTGGTGTAAGAGGGCCCATGTGACGTCGGAGAACGCATGTGACGTATGAGCGCAGAAGGTGGGGAAACGCTGTCGTAGAGTGAGACGAAGAGACAGCCTCGCTTTGTAGTAAACACGTGCCGTGCCATACGTAGTGGTGGTGGTACAGTACGTATGGATGAACCGGGCACATCATGGTGTGACAAGCTACCTACCCCTCCGATTTTTTTATCTTTATGGGGAGATCTATATTTATTTGTTGAAAATGATGGGAATGCTACAAGTAAATATTTAGTTTTTATATGTAGAAATAAACTTGCTTTATAACTCTTATGCTACTTTATAACAAAGTTACGTTACAATAAAATATTTAGAGAGAAATATGTACTACACATACCGCATTGTACCTGCAGTCCTTGGGCCTTCCCCTATGAATGACGTTGTGTTTCCCCTCGCCCCTCTTGCCTTCACTTCTCAGTTACAGTACTAAGTACTTCGTTTCGCTGCCCGAGCAGAGTGTGTGACGTGTTACCTGACATCACATGTACACGCAGTTGGCTGACCCTGTACTAAATGATTATGTTTATGGAGACATACGATTGAAGTTGCCGTATGGTAGGATTGCTTGCAAGACGAATCTCTTGTGGTTGGTATCAGACAGAGTATCATCCACACTGAAATATTAATTGACAAAAGAGTGAATGTTCTGTGAAATGAACGCCAAGAAGACATCGGCCTGATGCCGCATCACGTCGCAACCCCGCTTCGGAAGTAACACAACTCATAATTCACCAATGTTCAATAGAAAGCAAAACAAAATCGCTTGAAATTGAAATGCCTGGGATGAAGTAATTAATTCACGCACACTTTTAATTCAGCATTCGTAGCGAGAGTCTAACACTGCTCACTGCGAAACGACTGGTTCAGATTGATCAACCTTAAGGAGTGAGGAGAGGAGGCAAGCTGTGCAATTTCTAAACTGATACTTCTTGATCAAAATTTTGAGTTGTGACACAACACTTTGTTTATCAATATAGAATTGTCTCTAATCCTGAAATAAGAAACGAATGGAAAGAAATGACGATTGTCAACTGGAGAAGGCAAGTTTATCCCTATCTCCGTTCTGACATCTTCAATCTTTAATATAGTTTCACCAGCCTGAACGTAAGCGGAATTAGGTAAGATGCAATAATGGTTAGTTGTTATTAGTAAAAAGAGGCATTTACGGAAGAATCGATTGTTTTATTTGATTGCCGACATACACCATTTTAAGACAGATGAAAACCCAAGCTATTAAAAACAAAACAAGAAATAGTAAATACCAGAGGAAATGAGGTGATGTTGGTACCAACGCAATCAGAAGGATCTTGCTCAGCACTTACCAGAGCAAGTACACACCATTATTTTATTGATATTTAATTGAGCACACTGTCCTGACAGACCTCACAGTTCCGTGTTCAAACTGACAAAAATGTGTACGAAACAATTAAGTGTTCTCGCTAGTGGCTTCAGAACTGTCACAACTCGAAATGGACACAATTCCTACAAATTCATTTTTAAAAACCATATTCACTGCAGTTGAATCTACTGCATAGTCATTATTAACAAAAATGACACCTTTAGCTAACAATCTGTGTAACACAATTTGCATAATGACTCCGAAATAGTCTCGTATGAAGAAAGTTACACAGTCACACTTCTACGCGCTAACCCTGCGACTTCTCTTGCGCTATTTGTGTATTCCAGTTCAGCTGACGAAGGGGTGACACCACTGTCACTTGTCCGAAACTACTGGAGGTTGAGATATGGCGTTTTACCTGAATATGGAGACCGCTCTCTGCCTGTTTCAGCTGCGTCATTAACAACAAATCGACAATTTTTGAGTTGTGTCACTTTTGAAGTGTGGATGCGACGCGTAGGATGGAATTTTTGCACAGTACTACGAGTAACAAAGGTCAAATAAAAGCAGACACTGAAGTAAGACAGGGCAAAGTAAGGAACAATACGTCTTTCGGCTGACACTCACTGAACATTCAGATATACCGGTATATGATAAAATAAGAACTAGTGTGGTTCCTCATGCCACACGACGAATAGTTGGTTATCGTTTGGACGGATATGGATTACAACAATATATCTATAAGATAATGAAGCCACTGGTGGACCTTGTCATGTTCAACCCTGAAAATTGGAATGTTTCACCTGAAACAATTTATGACATCGCAACTTTACCTTGACTCACCTGATCTCAGAACTGTAGTCCGACTGAGTATGTTTAGGACATGGTGTAGAAGAGATTATTCAACGTTCAGCATTGGACAGTCATCTTTAACAAAGACAGAGTGAGATTGCAGAGGAAGTAATCCACTGTAATAGAAATGTAATGGAGTTCAGACTGGTCTTATCCTAAACTGTCGGTGTTTGCCTAGATACTTACTCTCCCAGATCTCTCCATTTCATGAAAGTATGTTTATTAAACGATTGAACTTGTTTGAGCATTCGTAGTTTGCCAAAACCGATCAAGTAGAAAAATAATGTTAATGCATTTGTGAAATTTTACATCGAAAGATGTATATTACTGAAGCTATTGATTGTTAGACTTGTGTAGACTGTTTAAAGCCCAAGCAAGTGGGGTCTATATAATTATGTTTAAAGAACTTCGCATAGAAGTGAGCAAGTTCCTCCTGTTCGTCAACGCGAATGGCCGCATGGTACAGGTACAAACTGTTCCATTAGTTAAAACTCAGCCAACTTGGCGTCAGATGGTCGCTGTGTTGTCCAGGTGCTTACTATGGGTCTCAGCGGCCGCCAGCGCTTTAATTTGAAAGCCCTGTATGTTGTCAATTACTTTCTGGAAGCTAAAACTCCTTTCAGAAATTTACATGAAAGGCTGGTATTGCGTAGCAAGTACCTAGCAATAGACCGATAACTTAGTCGTCAAGTTAATGGGTACAGCCTTTCCGTTATTCTAGAGCAGTGGGCTATAGTAGGTGAGTAAATTGTAGGCCTACCTCACGGTGAACTCCTTTGGACTCGATATTGCTAATTGGATCGATCATGAAGCCTTTTCTTATCGTTCTGTTTACAGGATGTTATGTCAGTCCACTGTGTACCCCCACGCAGACAACCTTCGGATCTCATGGTATACATGGACGTTTTCATTGCGGAGTTCTTTTGTGGGGGTGATAAGCACATGAAACAGGATAAAAGAGGAAAAGCAGGAAAGCTCACGGAACCTTTTTTCGACGAATATAATTCAAGTACTTCAAAAGTTAGTGACAAGTTGACTAAAATAATCTAATATGAGATGAGACATGGAATGTCAACATTTCTGCCTCTATTCGTTATAAGAAAATACGCCTGCTGGCAATTCCAAGTTTTTGCTAACATATGTACTTTTTGCCTTCAGTTGATTTAATGCTTGTTGAAACCTAAGGAAAAGTGTTATTTGGTACAATGCCCATAATAACTATGATTAACTTCAAACTATGAAACCAAGACTGTGTGCCACCTTTACAAATATCCTATAGGAGGAACTCTCACAGCTATCTGTCTCCTTGGTGAGATTATTTTTGTGATGCCTGAAGCCTTGATGGGAGTCAAGAATACTCTCATCTGGCTGCATAAGGTACTTGTAATCATCGATCAGCAATGCGAGACGCTATGCAAAGTTAGTTGACGTGGAGTGAGAGGTGTGTGCAATGAACTGCTTGTGTAAAAAGACAATAGGTACAACAATCAAACGTTTCGTGAGGTCTGAAACAGCGTTAAGTCGAAACACTTAGAACGGGAGGTGAAGCGAGGATAACGTTCCATTACAGTGAACAACTCAATGAATTAGGTTTTCTAAAACATTATTTGCTTGGATTGAAGAGTTTTCAAATTGAATTTATTCAGAAAACCATCGCTCGATCATGCCAACTGAGCTCTTTGTACGAATTCTTACATTCTCTTTCGGAGCACACCCTTACAATGCGTATGCAGGGATCTACTTTATTGAACTTTCAGCAGCCCGCAACTATTAATGTTTGTTCATATATCGTTATTTATTAATTATACAATAAATTCTGTATTTGAATTAAACGCCATACTTCGAGTATTTTTGTTACGGTGATGATAGGAATTATAATGAAACAGTAACAAAAGAGTGTAATCTCTTTAGATGGAATCAATAATGGAGAAAACTGAGGAGTGATCAGGTTATTAAGAGGAATCCATTTCCTTTCACGGGTCCACACAAATATATGCATCTAAATGCTCCCTACGTCCAAATTAATTTGAATGGCAATTTGAGAAAACTTACAAATAATAATAATAATAATAATAATAATAATAATAATAATAATAATAATAATAATAATAATAATAATAATAATAATAATAATAATAATAATACCGGCCCCACCGTGTGGGGTAGAGTGCCTGTGTCTTACTCGGAGGCTGCGTGCGGGTTCGATTCCCGGCCATGTCAGGGATTTTTACCTATATCTGAGGGCTGGTTCGAGGTCCACAATTGAAGAGCTATCTGACGGAGAGATGGCAGCCCCGGCCTAGAAAGCTCAAGAATAACGGCTGAGAGGATTCGTCGAGCTGACAAAACGCACCTCGTAATCTGCAGGCCTTCGGGCCGAGCAGCGATCGCGTGGTAGGGCATGGCCCTTCAGGGCTGTTGCACCATGGGGTTTGGTTTGTTTCGTATAATAATAATAATAATAATAATAATAATAATAATAATAATAATAATAATAATAATAATAATAATAATTGTACCGGGTGGTACACCTCCACGCCGCTAATTCAAACTCTGCGCCAGTTGAAACTCCTCTACTGGAGGAAGTCTGAACTTTATCTACTGTGTTAATTCTCAAGTTTCTCAGAAGATGTCCCTACTTGTAAATTTTGAAGTCTCTGAACCGGGTCATTTTCGATGTATTTTTGTTTTGCCTGTAGTTAGAAGTGTGGACATTCTCTTCCAGATGGCACTACTGAAGGACTACAATTATCCACCCTAGTGCGGAGTGAAAGAACTGTGTTTTGGGAGAAATTTTGAATTCATAAGTTTGTTCTTTGTTAAATTTCTTTCAGTTATTGTTTAAGTTGGCAATATTAACCCTTTCGTTCCGCCAGTTTTGAATTCGACCAATAAGGAATTTCTGTAATTAATTTTCCACCAATAATGTGTTTCTTCTTCATCTAGTGTAGGGGTTTTCGTTGTTAGCCAATAAAATGATTGTGGGCGGGTGTTCTCATTCCTGAAACGCCTCGAACTTTCCACGAGGGTATATAAACTGCTGATTTTCGGGTCTCCGGGCCACTTCAGTAACATCTATCAGTGTGTAAAGTACGTAGCAGGGGACGGAAAGCGCCTCTTTCTTCGGGCAGCAGTTCAGTCACCAGGTAATGGCCTTTTAATAACTTCTTTTCTTGCTAGCTCAGCAGTTTAACTCTCGGGGCAGGTCCGAAGCCTTTGACCATGTAACTTTCCTCTAAAATGTAAAGACACTTAGTATCTATTCGATCTTTTTAAACTACATATTGGGATAGAGAGTGCTTAACCCTCTCGATCTCCCACTCATATTGCATTGAGGTGAACTTATTTTCTCAACCGTTTCTTCCTTAACGTAATGTAAATTGTCTCCTTCTATAAGTCACCTCTTTAGTATGGGATTAGCCCTTGCATTAGAGGCCTAGCGCCAAGTAGGTTTTAAATAAAGTGTTGTAGGAGTGCAAGAACGCCTTCTCTCAAGTTGGTATTTTAGAGGCCATGTAATTGATCTGTTTCTTTACTTAATAGGCCTCAGTAGGTTGGGTATTTTTACCCCTGTTTTCATGTCCTTGGAGGACAACTTGAAAGTGGAGTTTGGTGTGGCCTTTGATAGGCTGGAACTTAAGAGCGGGTTGCTCTTTCTAAAAGTTTGTTTTCTGCGCGCCTCGAGGAGGCTTTACTGTGTAATTGGGAGCAAGTGCTCCTGGGCATGATTGGGGTCTTCTGCCCCTTTGTTGAATTCTGTATATCGTAAAGTTGGGCTTACAGCTCAAGAATTGTGTGTCTGGCTCTCGGAGCATAAATTCTGTAACCCTGTATTGTACATTATCGATTTGTGTTTCGGGTACTGAGTACCTGTTCTATTTGTTATTTCTTAATCTTGAAAAGAAAATATAACCTTGTTAAATTTTATCTTAAATTTAATTTCGTATTTTGAAACCTGTTCACCCCCGCACCTTCTTTCACCTCTGCACATCCACAATACTCCGTAACAACAACAATAATAATAATAATAATAATAATAATAATAATAATAATAATAATAATAATAATAATAATAACATCCTTAGAAGTCGGCTGCCGAATGCATTTTTTAATTTGACGCAACTTGTGCGTAAAATTGCATGTCCCGTTCTCCTCACCAGGTCGCACCACCGAATCGATACTACACTCAACGCGCACATGCTCCGTAAGGTGAATGCACAGTAACAATGTGCAGCAGAATGAATTAACTTTTCTCGTTCCAAATATGTTGGCTTGCGGTCCTCATCTCCCGAGACCGAGCTCGATAGCTCCAGTCGCTAAAGTTCGGCCAATATCCAGTATTCGGAAGATAGTGGGTTCGAACCCCTCTGTCGGCAGTCCTGAAGATGGTTTTCCGTGGTTTCCCATGTTCACACCAGGTAAATGCTGGGGTTGTACCTTAATTAAGGCCACGGCCGCTTCCTTCCAACTTCTAGCCCTTTTCTGTCGCATCGTCGTCATAAGACCTATCCGTGTCGGAGCGACGTAAAGAAACTTGCAAAAAAAAAAAAAAAAAAAAACCATCTCCCGAGTACGGTATCTTCCTCAAACGCGTGTGGTGTGAACTTGCAGCCGACCTACTGTAGGTCATGAAACGTTCGCTCCATCACTCAAATACGCAACACAGACAACTGCGTCGTAAGCACAGCTGTTGCGCGCACTGCGCAGTATCTCAGTTAATTCAGTCACCCCCCTGGGTGGAGACAAGCCACCCTCACTAACAGATTACTTGTGTAAGTCCACAATGTGCTTCTTTCTCAAAAGCTCTTAACTCCTCCTAAGAGACTTCTAAAGCCGACGGAGACAGACTCACTTGCTGTTTGTAGGGCTTGAATTAACTTCTGTTAGGTTCAGACGTATTCATTTGCTAACAAGAAATACAGTTGTCACAGACTGTTTTCTCGTGCTGATGTAGAATGGAGAGGATTACATTAATGTCCTCCCCTGCTATCCACCAGACGCTTCTTTTACTGATAAATTTTATTTCGTCATTGTTCTCAATCAATCACTACTGATCTGCATTTAGGGCAGTCGCCCAGGTGGCAGATTCCCTCTCTGTTGTTTTGCTAGCCTTTTCTTAAATGATGTCAAAGAAATTGGAAATTTATTGAACATCTCCCTTGGTAACTTATTCTAATCCCTAACTCCCCTTCCTATAATTAAACATTTGCCCCAATTTGTCCTCTTGAATTCCAACTTTATCTTCATATTGTGATCTTTCCTACTTTTAAAGAAGCCACTCAAACTTATCGTCTACTAATGTCATTCCACGCCATCGCTCTGCTGACAGCTCGGAATATACCACTTAGGCCCGGTTCTACCACCTACTGGTAAAGTAGCGCGTAACTTGCCCTCCGCGTAAATGGATGTTTCCGTTCGACCACTCCCAGGTAGCGCTATCGGCAGCATAAATCGTCGTTACCCGGTGCGTAATTTATCGACCACTTGGAGGGCCCGATAAGACTTTACCTGCCGGGCAAGTTTTGAGAGCTGAACATTATTAGCGGTATTTCTGGTGACATACAACTCAAATTAGCTTAGTATACTAAAAAAAGCATTATACTGTAACAGTGATCGATATTGTATTGCAGGATTTTGAACGGTCACACCAGCCTCTCGCATTGATAGCGTAGGAAACACATTTTATACGTCAAGCTTTCGGAAAGAAATTCTAAAAGGATATAAAATCGAAACCTGTAAGGAAATAATTTCAAATGGGATTTAATTTTCTAATTTTTCAGTTTTCAGACACCAGGTATAATTTACTCGTATGTATCCCAATTGCCCCAAGGTTCTTCGTAGCGTGGTGGCTAATACGTTCAGTTCATAACGCGAGGTTTGCAGGTTCGAGTCTTCATTCTTACGAATCCTTTTTATTTTCATTATTAGCCTTGTATTAATCTGTATGCCTCTTTACATACGCTCTCTTGTTAATCATCATCATCATCATCGTCTGTTTACCCTCCAGGTTCGGTTTTTCCCTCGGACTTAGCGAGGGATCCCACCCCTACCGCCTCAACGGCAGTGTCCTGGAGCTTCAGACACTTGGTCGGCGGATACAACTTTGGAGTATGACCAGTACCTCGCCCAGGCGGCCTCACCTGCTATGCTGAACAGGGGCCTTGTGGAGGGATGGGAAGATTGGAAGGGATAGGCAAGGAAGAGGGAAGGAAGCGGCCGTGGCCTTAAGTTAGGTACCATCCCGGCATTCGCCTGGAGGAGAAGTGGGAAACCACGGAAAACCACTTCCAGGATGGCTGAGGTGGGAATCGAACCCACCTCTACTCAGTTGACCTCCCGAGGCTGAGTGGACCCCGTTCCAGCCCTCGTACCACTTTTCAAATTTCGTGGCAGAGCCGGGAATCGAACCCGGGCCTCCGGGGATGGCAGCTAATCACGCTAACCACTACACCACAGAGGCGGACTCTTTTGTTAATAATATATATAATTGAAATGTTTAATCACAATATTATGTCTACTGGGAAAATGCTTTATATGTGTGCTACTTATAGAAAGTGATGTTACTATTAATATAGCATATAGGACTGTCACCAGGTAGCAGATTCCCTATCAGTTGTTTACATAGTCTTCTTGTAAATGATTTCGAAGAGATTGGAAACTATATCATTCCCGAATTCCTTTTCCTGTGATGGATATTTACCCCGATTAGTTCTTTAACAGTATCGGTACCTTCCAACTTTATCTTCATAAAGTTAAACATTAGAATGAAATGCATTATAAATAAATGGAGGCATTTGAAACTAAACAAGGTCACAGAGCTAGTTGCAAATGGAGCATCGTGGAGATACTTAATCAATTCACAGAAGCCTGCAGATAGAATGCTCAAAGTCCGTAAGGAAGATGTGGGTCTATATACGTATGTGGAAGTGCGTGAAAAAGAGTTAAGAACAACGGCAGGGAACGAAAATAAATGTTTTAATGTAAATTAGAAAGACGATGAATATCTGCGTACCTTCTGTTACGGAGCAAGCGACTTGACCAATCGACTACGAGAATACTTCCCGAAAATGCTGCCTTACATGACAGGTTATAACTGGCGTAAGAAAATGTAATCTCGAGATTTTAATCCCAATTAGATATTGATTTTGAAGCTCATAGATTAAAATCACGAAAGCTTGACATAAATCGTTGTCCATAACTCTTAAGACTCCCCTTATTAGGCTATTTGATGATAATCAACAGATGCAAGCACAGGAAAATAAGACAATCGAAATGAGCTTCATACATCTGACGATAGATAGCACCACACTCGAAAGCGAGAAGTCGCTGAAAATCAGTCTAGCCAACTCCGTATATCGGTGTCTAGTTCCGGGCAGCTACCCAGCGCTTGCGCGGAGGTGGTTGCACGCAAGGCAAAGTGCCAGCTGATTTACACCCCCAGGTAGTTTACCTCCCGGGCAGCTGTCAGCCACTTTACCAGCAGATGGTAGAACCGGCCCTTAGTCGAGCAACTAGTCTTCTTTCTCCCAGTACTTCCTAACCCAAACTTTGCAACATTTTTGTAACGCTACTCTTTTGTCGCAAATCGCTCAGAACAAATCGAGCTGCTTTTCTTTGGATTTTTTTCTTGAATCAAGTAATCCTGGTGAGGGTTCCATACACTGGAACCATACTCTAGTTGGGATCTTACCAGAGACTTATATGCCCTCTCCTTTACACCTTTACTAGAACTCCTAAACACCCTCATGACCATGTGCAGAGAACTGTACCCTTTATTTACAATCCCATTTATGTGATTACCCCAATGAGGGTCTTTCCTTATATTAACACCTAGGTACTTACAATGATCCCCAGAAGGAACTTTCACCCCATGAACGCAGTAATTAAAACTGAGTGGACTTTCCGGCTATGTATTTTAACCACTTCAGATCCTAGGTACACAAATATGCACTTCCACATTTTAAGTACCGTAACTGATCAGTGTTATGTGAATTGTCACTATAGAAACACATTTGCAAACCCATAGCGTTCATGAAATCTACACAAGAGCAAGACCATGCCGGACGAAAGTATTTTTACAAGTTGTTCTACGTCGCGCCGACACGGTCATGTCTTATGGTGACGATGGGACATGAAAGGACTCTGAGTGGGCAGGAAGCAGCCGTGGCATCAATTAAGGTACAGCTCTAGCATTTTCCTGGGGTGAAAATGGGAAATTCAGGGCTGCCGACAGTGGGGTTTGAACCCACTATCTCCGGAATGCAAGCTCACAACTGGGCGACCATAACCGCACGTCCAATTCGCTCGATAGAGAGAACTGTTCAGTACAGTAATGTTAAAATGGCGGAGAGATAGAAGATATCTTGAGATGAGTTTATATTTTAGTGCTATTTGGTTGTTGTGATTTTCAAATATTCTTTCTCACACCCTCCCGTCTACTGTCTGCTTTCATTACACAACTCTTACAATAGTGCATCCTAATATATTGTAATACCGTGTAAATAATAATACGGTTTGCGGAGACGCCGAGGTGCCGAAATTTAGTCTCGCGGGAGTTCTTTTACGTGACAACCGGCATGAGGCTGACGTATTGGAGCACCTTCAAATACCACCAGACTGAGCCAGGATCAAACCTGCCGTGTTGGGGTCAGAAGGCCAGCGCCTCAACCGTCTGAGTGACTCAGCCCATTTAAATATTGAGGTGCACGCAACGGTTCTGTAAGATGAATACTCTTCCTAGTGATACATCTGGGTCATTTAGACATTTATGAGTTAACCCTCAAAAGCAGAGGCGCGCTATTTCCGACCACCCCATAATTTCAAATGTTTAAATCAACCTGTTCCCACTACCTTATAAATGTGAGCGCGCATCACTTTCAGGTGGGAAGCCAATTGAACAGTATACTTTGACTAATGGCGTCCAACCATTTCATTTAATTCTGAAGATATTAGACATAAGTTTTAGTATATTACTAGAGGTCATGTAGACCGCTAGTCTCTGTTGACGCAATAGTCTTTACTCGTTCTCACAATGAATACTAGACAGGCACCTTCACAGAAAGTCAGTGTTTAATTCCATTTTTACGTCATTTCAACATTCTGTACGTATTATTCTACTAATTTAATTCATTGCCTACCGAGCTCGATAGCTGCAGTCGCTTAAGTGCGGCCAGTATCCAGTATTCGGGAGATAGTGGGTTCGAACCCCACTGTCGGCAGCCCTGATGATGGTTTTCCGTGGTTTCCCATTTTCTCACCAAGCAAATGCTGGGGATGTACCTTAATTAAGACCACGGACTCTTCCTTCCCACTCCTAACCCTATCCAGTCCCATCGTCGCCGTAAGACATACCTGTGTCAGTGCAACGTAAAGTAACTAGCAAAAGAAAAAATCATTGTCTATTCCTTCTTAACGGAATGTCGTTGATATGTCTCCTATTTGTGTATTTTTTTATTTACTCAAGAAATGGCACCTGAGTCGAGTACAGAGTAATAAATAAGTTACAAGAGTGTGAGCAACTGGAAAATGACCTCGTTAATGTTGTGAGATGGACCGTAGGCAATGGTATGATGATAAACGGAGTTAAGAGCCAGGTGGTGAGTTTCACAAATAGGAAAAGTCCACTCAGTTTTAATTACTGCGTTGATGGGGTGAACGTTCCCTTTGAGGATCATTGTAAGTACCTTGATCTTAATATAAGGAAAGATCTTCATTGAGTAATCACATAAATATGATTGTAAATAAAGGGTATAGATCTCTGCACATTGTTATGAGGGTGTTTAGGGGTTGTAGTAAGGATGTAAAGGAGAGGGCACGTAAGTCACTAGTAAGACCCAACTAGAGTATGGTTCCAGTGTACGGGACCCTCACCAGGATTACTTGATTCAAGAACTGAAAAAACCAAAGAAAAGCAGCTTGATTTGTTCTGGGTGATTTGCGACAAAAGAGTAGCGTTCCAAAAAGTTACAAAGTTTGAGCTGGGAAGACGTGGGAGAAAGGAGACGAGCTGCTTGACTAAGTGGTATGTTCCGAGCTTTCAGTGGAGAGATGGCGTGAAATGATATCAGTAGACCAATAAATTTGAGTGGTGTCTTTAAAATTAGGAAAGATCCCAGTATGAAGATAAAATTGGATATTTCTTTTTTTGCTAGTTGCTTTACGTCGCACTGACACAGACAGGTCTTATGGCGACGATGGGACAGGGAAGGGCTAAGAGTGGGAAGGAAGCGACCGTGGCCTTAATTAAGGTACAGCCCCAGCATTTGTCTGGTGTGAAAATGGGAAACCACGGAAAACCATTTTTAGGGCTGCCGACAGTGGGGTTCGAACCTACTATCTCCCGAATACTGGATAATGGCCGCACTTAAGCGACTGCAGCTATCGAGCTCGGTAAAATTGGAATTCAAGTGGACAAATTGCGGCAAGTATTCGTTTATAGTAAGGGGATTGTAATAACTTACCAAGGGAGATGTTCAATAAATTTCCAATTTCTTTGCAATCATTTAAGAAACGGCTAGGAGAACAACAGATATGGAATCTGCCACCTGGGCAACTGCCGTAAATGCAGATCAGTAATGACTGGTTGAAGTAGCTTGTGAATCGTGCCCAGAGCTCTGTGAACCGAAGACGTTTTTGCTGATCATTCAGCCGAGGAATCGGAGCTACTACTACTAATAACAATAATAATGCATCAGCTACCGGACTGAAGGCCTTCTAAAGTGGTGCTTCCGTGCCAATTTCAATTCCGATTTGCTGCCATCTGCTGCGAGCGGAATTCTACATGTCGGTTCCTAGGGCTGTACTGATTTCATTGTGTAGATGAAGAGTTCATCACCAGAGTTCTTTAACACGTTAACAATTATAAATTTCGAAGACTTTTACCCGTCCTTCAAAAATCCGCTATCTACGGTGGAATCGAACCCGCGAACTTGGAGTCATAAATTGGATATTCTACCACTGATGCTCCGAGGCGTCTACCGGTATAGCTAGAGATTTGGAATCACGTACTTCGTCCGCGTGACGAAACGTCGCTTGAGGCAGGGATGTGGGGACGAATGGTTCTATATAGGAACCTACACATGCGACATGCGTGCTACGCCTTGCCTTGGTTCATTTCTGAACGATGAACTTGGTGCTAGCCTGGGAAGAACTGAAAGATGCGTTATTATTATTATTATTATTATTATTATTATTATTATTATTATTATTATTATTAATTCCTTTATCATGCTGTATCTTCAAGTGGGATGTAACTATGGGCAATAATTGACACTTGACAGTAGTTCTGTTAGTTACGTTCGTAGAATAAGGGTGTATGGTAAGAGTGTGAAAATGGGAGTGTTGGCGGCAGTAACTGCAGACAGGATAATAGGGCCTATAGTTTTTGAAACCACAATCACTGGGCAGAGATATAGGGATGACATTCTCGTACCATTTTTTAATAATTGACGGACAATGAATGCCAGTCTGGATAATTCCAGCAAGACTCGGCAACCGCGCGTACGGCTAATGAGTAATTAAGTTTATTTGAGGAAATTTTCAACATCAGGGTAATTAGTAAACCACCACTGTGCCCCGCAAGATCCCCAGATATTACGGTTTGCGGTTTTTATTTATGGGGAAAATTGAAAAATAAGGTTTATGCAACAAACCCTCACACTCTAGATGAACTCAAACAAAATATCACGAGAGAAATTGAGGCTATCTCGGTAGATGAACTAATGCGTATGAATGAAAAGTTCCTTAGATGAAGCCAGAAATGTGTAGATGCAGGCTGAGGAAATTTTCATCATCTTCTGTGACAAGGTAAGAAATTATTTTACTTTGATTATGCGTTATTGTGTGTGCTTGTTTTTTACATGTGATTCATACGGGCGCTCTCCCGGCCCCAAGCTCAGCGAGTTGCCAAGCGGCCTCACCTTTAGCTCGCCCATCTACCCGATGCGCTGCGCCGGCCCCACTTTGAGTGAAAGGCCCTCTAGATTGTTAAGTGGTAGAGTGTTGGACTCATGATTCCAAGTTAGCGGGTTCGATCCCTGAGAAAATCAATTTTTGATGGATGTGGCATTCCATGCCATTGTTATTGGCATGTTAAAGATATCTGGATGCACGCACTCAGTGTCACCCGACAAAATGACAAAATTAAAGTAACTCAGCCATCAGCTATAGTATCTTTCCGGTAGAAATCCGTTTTCGTTTCCAGATAGCAGCACATTCGGAATGTAGAAATTAATATGCAAGGCGCCCAAGGAATCTGCCACCTGGGCGACAGCCCTAAATGCAGATCAGATGATTGAAAAATGGCACCACTTCACCACTTCAGAAAGTAGCAAGGGCCATTCGATTATTATTATTATTATTATTATTATTATTATTATTATTATTATTATTATTATTATTATTATTATTATTATTATTGTACCAGAGGTACACCTTCTCCGTGCATTTGAACTGAGTGACTTTTAGAAGGCCATCTGCGTTATCAATCTGAAACTATGGATTGGAAGAAGTTTGGAACTTTAATCTTCAGATGTCTCTACTGTCGACTTATGTGCGCCTCTGGTGGGAGGACGGACAATTAATTGTCAAAGGAATTTTGTATTTTCTAGGTTTGTAAAACTGAAGTGTTTGTAAATTGTTTTTGGTATGCTAAGGTTACTACCACTTATCAGAAATTTGTGTATATATTATGTAGCCAATCAAAATTGGGGGTGTGTACAGGCCATCGGCCTAGATAGTTCTGGAACTTTCCCCTCTGCTATAAAAGCTGGGAGCTTTTGGGCCATGTGATCTTCTTCGCTCCAGTTTAGAGGCAGGGGAAAGTCTTGCCCATCGTCGGAACGTCCACCAGCTCAAGGTAATCGCAGACATCTTTTAAATATGTGATAGCTTCAGATAGCCAACTTCAGGGGCAGGTTTCAAAATTCTTTCTTAATGTAAATTTCCAAAGCTTAACATTACCTTTTAAATGTGAATTTCCAGTCAAGTCTAAGGACTCTATTCAAATCCCTGTTGAGAAATATGTAACTTAGGGAATAAAGGGTGTTCACCCTCTTTTAATTCCCATTCAATTTGATATTGGGGTGACTATGATGTTCTAAAACTTTAAATTTTAATTCTATTTTTGCAACTTAATATTTTTCGCCATTTAGTCGCCGTCTGTAGTATAGGCTTAGCCTCTGTAATTTCGGGCTATAAGCCCATATAGGATTTTAGGTGTTTTTCAAAGTGTGTATCAAGAGGAGTGCAAGTGCTTCGCCTCCTAGCATCTTGTACATGGCCTATTTTCTTAAATCTTTTTTTTCTGTACACGTATGCCATTTAGTATGGGCACTTATTGCCCCTGTTTACCTTCTAATTATTCATTGACAATTGTGAATCAGACTGTCGAGTAGAAAAGACAGTAAAAACTGTTTTCAAAGTGATCTAATGCAAGATTTGGATAAGAAATGTGTGCCTTTGAGAGGCCGAACTGTAGTATATTTTGGAGCTCAGTCTGCTAAGGTGTAACTGAGTGGAGCAAAAGCGCTCTTTGAAATAGTGTAACGTTGGAAAGTTTAAAGTGAGAAAAAAGACAGGAAAGATATACAATTTCAAATTTTAGTGTTTTAAATTATGCTCTCATATTTTCTCTGTCCACATGTTCACGCCCGCACCTTCTTACACCACCGCAACCTACCAAAATGCGGTAACAATTCTTCTTCTTCTTCTTCTTCTTCTTCTTATGATATTTGAAGTTTATATTATGCTCTATCTTAGCGGGATGTAAGTATGTTACTACACTGAGGTGTGTCCTCGCTGTTCACGAGGCAGTCGAGCAGAAACACCTTACTGTCCACGCGAGTGCGCCACTTTTTATCCCATTGTGGGGGAAGTAATTATCTTATGGAATAACTTTTTCTAGATAATGTATTTAAGCCTTTCCACCAATACTTTCTCGTTGACAACTTCTTCGGGCACAACAACAAAATAGTTAGCAAGTTTGGTGACAATTTCGAATCTTAGCTCACACTCTTGTTTATAATAATTTACATTTGGAAATTACGTTCTCCTGCATAGTCCAAGTGTATTCTTATTTCGAGTGATACTATTCAGAGTCGTCGTAAACCAGATGTAACATGAAGCAAGGCAAAGCAACGTCATCTCCGCACAGGCCACGAAGTCTCTTGGAGGTAAAGGCTCGGTACTTGGTTGGGGAGAGTGGTTAGCTCTACGCTCCGCCGCCTTTGCCCCCAGGAATTCACCTGGTACTCAGTTTTGGAGTAGGCTCAGTGAACCTAAGGTTCATGTGCACCTCCGGAAGTCGAAATCTCGTTTCTTAAATGTTCCGACTTCCTGAAGGGGAATCGAACCCACGTCCTTTCTTGTGAACCGAGCACGCCTTTACCGCCTCGACAGCCCCTCATATAGAAAATGATCTTGCATTTGATTCACCACAGTCAATCATGACTAATGTTTCAGCGCTGTGTAGTATTTGTACCTTGCCGGGATGAGGGGCTCAGACGGTTGAGGCGCTGACCTTTTGACCCCAACTTGGCAGGTTCAATCCTGGCTCAGTCCGGTGATATTTGAAGTTGCTCAAATATGTCAGCCTCATGTAGGTAAATTTACTGACACGTTAAAGAACTCCTGCGGGATACAATTCCGGCCCCTCGGCGTCTCCGAAGTAGTAAAAGTAGTTAGTGGGGCGTAAAGCCTATAACATTATTATTAAACTGGCAAAGGCGCTGACTATTGAATGGAACAGCTGTTTAATGAACGAGATTCACGTGCTCACGTGAGTACTTCAGCAGGTAGCTCTCAGGTACCGATGACCGGCAAAGAATTTCCCAACAGCCGCCGTCGCCAGCCCAAGAAACGTGCCAATTAGAACACTACTGCATACAGCTGACGAGGTCTAAACATACCTGAGTGAGTGTTAATTCTGGCAAGCGAGTGAGCCAGTTGAGCCTCTAATGGTCCTGTACATTTCTTTATGTCAGTCCGCACTTTTCCGCGTACTTTCTTATTCGCCGCTTCTCCGAATTTGATGTGCTCTATTCTGGAATATTGGAAATGTTATTTCTGACTCCAGAGTTAATATACTTTCAACGTTTATAGAAGGTCATCGCTGTATCACACATAATGCCTGCAAAGGCAAGTGGAGTTCAAGAGTCGACTAGAAGATCCCTACCATGTAAGGCATACCGTTCACGAAAAGTAAAGAAAGGCAGAAAAATACGAAATATAACAAATATATATTTATAAATCTTGACATTATAAACTGCAGTGCTTTGTCTGCAAGAGTCCTAGAGCTATTTCCCAAAAGTATAAGTTCCAAAATCGTACGAAATACATTTTTTGAGACTTAACCCTTAAATGCACAGCATGCACATGTGCAAAGGAGAGTATTCTTGCTTGTTGTATCTGCTTTACGATTTTACAAGTGCGCATTTACTTCTACCTTGCAGACGAACTCGTTAGGGGTCGCTAGTGCAGCAAAAAGTGAATAATCTTCTATTGTATGATTTTTGTTGCTATTCAGCTGGAGTGGTGTAAACTTTAAACAGTTAAGGTAAAACAATACTAAAATGTTCTTTACCTCAACGAAATCGTGAGCAAGGACATCCCTATAACTGAAATGAGACAGTAGCTAGAGTAATCGTACATCGTAAATAAATAAAACATTCAAAATTCTTCACATTTTGACTGATGCAATTCTTTGGCGAAGTTATCAGATGGTCTGACAGTTCCAAGTACTTGGGGGTCATCCTAGACAGCGGCCTGACCTACCTTCAACATATAAATGTTATTTCAGGCGTCATCCACGCAAGGGTATCTAAATTATTCCCAACAGCCTCACACAAGAAAATAGACTCCTCCTGTATACGACGATGGTTAGGCCGCTACTTGAGTATGCCTGTCCTATTTGGGGCGTTGCCGCCGATTACCATCTGCGTAGTCCGACTTGTTGGCTGAACGGTCAGCGTACAGGCCTTCGGTTCAGAGGGTCCCGGGTTCGATTCCGGCTGGGTCGGGGATTTTAACCTTAATTGGCACGGGGGCTGGGTGTATGTGTTGTCTTCATCATCATTTCATCCTCATCACGACGCGCAGGTCGCCTACGGGTGTCAACTCGAAAGACCTGCACCTGGCGAACCGAACATGTCTTCGGACACTCCCGGCACTAAAAGCCATACGCCATTTCATTTACCATCTGCGTAGGCTGCGGTCCGTACAGAATCGGGCCCTGCGGCTTATCACGGGTTGTAATCCGTATACACGTATCACCCACCTCCACGACCTATGTCAGATATACACCGTTAGGGAGAGAATTGTCAATCTAGCAAAAACAGTTTACAAGAGGGCTCCACTGTGTGGTAAACCCCTCATCAATACACTAGGCTCCTATGAGACCCACGGCCTAAAGTACAAGAGACCGCGAGTACTCATAAACTAACGCATTGGCGCACCTGGCGCATTTTACTTTCTACACCCACAAGCCCTTAGCGCCACTACCCTACTCACAATAACACTCAGCACTCATGCGCCCGAACATACCCTGGCCAAAGATTGACTCTAATTCCTACCCTAACCCACTCACCAGCAAAATTACAGCTATCGTATAAACTCATTAAGACATAGCGCTCAAGACCGGTACCAGTCGACGGAATAGAAAGTTCTTGCCTTGAGCGGGTAAATGATGAGTGGAAATAAATAAAAATAATTATTTTGAAATAAATATCTTTAAAATATTTTCTGATATTAACGTATTACTTTTGGAATTAAAAACCATAATATTTGAAAGAAATATTAAATTGCGCATAAGGGTTAAATTCCTAAGTAATGTTGCTGTAACTGTCACGTAAGATCATTGTTATTGATTAATGCACTCTAGAGTGTACTTATTATGTATGGCAGATTAAAATAGCTGTCTGGTTATCGGGCGAGTTGGCCGTGCAGTTCGAGTCGCGCATCTGTGAGCTTGCATCCGGGAGATAGTGGGTTCGAATCCCACTGTCGGCAGTCCTGATGATGGTTTTCCGTGATTTCCCATTTTCACACCAGGAAAATGCTGGGACTGTACCTTAATTAAGGACACGGCCGCTTCCTTCCCATTCCTAGGCCTTCCCTATCCCATCGTCGCCAAAATACCTCTCCGTGTCTGTGTGACGTAAAGAAAATAGCTGTCGTTGCACAATCAGGTTTATCTCATTATTGTAGAACATTTACATTCATGTTTATTTTCCATAATGTTTCATCCGTAGTCTTAACAGGTTGCGAGTATTGCAAGTTATTGGGTGACGGAAAATTGTAAGAAGAGTGTCTTGGATATGAACGAGATCATGTTTACACGTGAATACTAGATTTTAGAACATGAGATGAAGAAGATCGTAGCTGTATAAAAGAACGAGGAATCGATTAAGGACCGTCCAGAATCTGAAGAGAAGTAGTTGTACACCTGAAAAGTTTGCAGCGCCACGCAGTACTTTGAAGTTGTGTTTAACGTTGATGGAGTGGCAAGACGTAGGTTACTATTTGGGTGAAATGAAATGAAATGTCGTATGGCATTTAGTGCCGGGATATCCCAGGACGGGTTCGACTCGCCAGGTGCAGGTCTTTCTATTTGACACCCGTAGGCGACCTGCGCGTCGTGATGAGGATGAAATGATGATGAAGACAACACATACACCCAGCTCCCGTGCCGTAGGAATTAACCAATTAAGGTTAAAATCCCCGACCCGGCCGGGAATCGAACCCGGGACCCTCTGAACCGAAGGCCAGTACGTTGACCGTTCAGCCAACGAGTCGGACACTATTTGGGTAATTAACGGTATTTAGGCCATACGGTGGGGTCTCTGTAGGGTCGGAATTGTTATACCAGGGAATTCCGCAACACATAGGACGAGGCTCTGTTGGTCCCATCAATCCACTAAACCCGCCGAATCTCCTGGCCAGAGAGAAGGCGCCACCTTCTAGTTGGCTCGCCTCTCCCCTTCGGTGAGGGGACTGAAAACTTTTCCTAGGTCCTAGGTCAGAGGAAGATGCATAAATCTGTTCACCACCTTACAGACTGCCACAGCATCACGAGCAGCCATTGCAGACCAGAGAATATGTTACAGATAGTGTCGACCGATAGATGGCTGAGTTGTACGATTCGGGTAGCTGTGAGTTTGCATTCTGGAGAGGGTGAGTTCGGACATAATTGCCGGCATTCCTGAATATGGTCTCCAATCTTTCAACTCAGCAAGTGCTAGGACTGTCCTTATTAAAGGCATTGCTACTACCTTCTCAGATCTGGTGTTTTCGTAACCAAAGTCCAAGTAAACCTATCTGTATTGGTGCGACGCGACGCTGAACAGTTAGCAAAACTTGGAAAAATGGGGAAGTATCACTGCCGAGTGTTGGATAGGACCATCTACAACCGTTAACGGTGATCACGAGTGCACCCATCAGGAGCTGCGTGTTGGATAAATGACAAAAGGTTGTGTTTAATAACGAGAACAGATTCTCTGTCTAATGATGGTCGTCAGTATGTGTGACAAAGATCAAGAGAGCAACAGAGGTAGGAACCAGGACTGAACCGGGTTTGAACCCGCCAACTTGAGCTCTATACCGACTGAGAGAATGTTCGAAATGTGGAGTTTCAGCACGGCAATGCTGTTGGGTTTATAAAGATACTGGTGGAGAAATAGGTTGCTGCAATATATGTTGTGGTATTCAGTAATACTACATGCCAGTCCGGTGGTGTAGGGGTAGAGTGCCGGCCTGTTGCCTGTAGGCCCCAGCCAGTCCAGTTACTTTCCTGCACTGAGGCTGAACGGGATTCACGCAGCCTCGCAAGGAGCTACCAGCTACAACTACACCATCTGAATTACGTCCCGCGTGCGCCCAAAGCGGGCAGGCAGGCAAGCAGACGATGCTGTTCAGTCAGTGGCGACTGCGTCACAGGCCATGACGTTGGGCAAAGTTCTCCCAGTCACTCTTGATCACTGCGGCGATACTCGAGTTTGAAATGGAGGAGACAATTATGAAAGAAAGAGGGCAGAAAAACACGTCATTTTCAATTTACGTTTTAAGAAATAGGTTATTTATGTTCATTGCAGTTTATATATTTTGACCGGATACAATAAAGGGTTAGGCTAAAACCTCAAATATTTTTTATAAATTACGTGATGAATTACAATTTTCACTATCAAATTTTAAGAGGCCCCCTCTGTGGTGTAGTGGTTAGCGTGATTAGCTGCCACCCCTGGAGGCCCGGGTTCGATTCCCGGCTCTGCCACGAAATTTGAAAAGTGGTACGAGGGCTGGAACGGGGTCAACACAGCCTCGGGAGGTCATCTGAGTAGAGGGGGGTTCGATTCCCACCTCAGCCATCCTGGAAGTGGTTCTCCGTGGTTTCCCACTTCTCCTTCAGGCAAATGCGGGGATGGTACCTAACTTAAAGCCACGGCCGTTTTCTTCCCTCGTCCTTGTCTATCCCTTCCAATCTTCCCATCCCCTCACAAGGCCCCTGTTCAGCATAGCAGGTGAGGCCGCCTGGGCGAGGTACTGGTCATTCTCCCCAGTTGTATCCCCCGACCAAATGTCTCAAGCTCCAGGACACTGCCCTTGAGGCGGAAGAGGTGAGATCCCTCGCTGAGTCCGAGGGGAAAACCAACCCTGGAGGGTAAACAGATTAAGAAGAAATTTTAAGAGGTTCTTTAGAAACATTTCTAAGAGAATACGGAGTTAAGGTTGATAAGCTGTGGCTTGTGGTTATTTGGGTTTAAATTGTCTGATAATCTCACCAACAATAGAATCGTACTTAGCGGAAATGAAATCAGTTAGGTTATTTATTTGAAGGCATACTGTATATCTATTTGGTATATGCAATGAAATAGTTGTCGTACTTTAATCTTGGATAGTAAATACTGTACCTATGTCCTCACTCCTGGTGAAACTCCCTCGCCATTTAGAGGTTAGCTATTATCATCGGATGCCTGATAAGTTTTAAATACAATTTTCAGAAATTCAGTGAACACGGAAAGTCACACAACACTACAACACTGTGTAAAATTAAGCAGTAAACTTGTTGAATTATATAATCATATTACTTTTTGCTTAATGAATAACAGGAATTGTAAATGGAAATACTGTCATTTCCATCCAATGAATTGTAAATCCGCTTAAACCCTCTACCTTTGTAGAATGTACTGAACCCATGAACATACCATTCCATCGTCGGTCGTCTGCCTCGGCTGCTTCGGTAAATCAACATTGATACTTAGATCTTGGGGTCGTGTAGGATTCTTTCCTGTCACTTCATTGACCGATCGACAGGGTTCAGGGGAGTGCGTAACTACTTCAATTGAGGAGAAAAAATGTGCTTACTAAAAATTTATTGAATGAAATCACGGCAATCATACTTACTGAATAACCAAACAGAGCAAATTAAATATATCACAAAATGTTATAAATCAGTCACACTGCATAACGTGAACGGCGAAAGCATCTTGAAATTATTTACATTAGTGTCTTCCCAAGTTTAAAAACGAAATATGAAATTTGTGGATGGCAAAATCAGAAGAAAAAACCCTAAAATCGGGCAACATTGACCCAAACGATGACTGATAGTTAACCCACATGACCCGTCGAAAATCTGACCTTCAACAAATAGAATTCCAGATTTTCATCCACCAGTCGAATATCCTCTCGGATACTGGAACATCCCCCGAATGGATCCTTAATCGAACCAAATGAATTATCAGTTGCTCTGGGTAGGTTACGAAATATTATTTGAAAGCATGGTGTTTGTTACCAGTTAACATCAATTATCAAAATCTATACCGGATAGATCATCAGCCCCTTATTTTTTCAGAGGTAGGTAGCCCAAATAACGCGTTTATCATAGTCATCCGGAAAATATTAGTACCTGCTTCTTTATGGCCTTAGTATAACCATGCCGTTCAAATAATGCTCGCGAATATGGTTTAAATCATTAACGGCAGTGTTATTTCTATTACTTAACCTATTATGAAAGTGGAAAACGATTACAGCTGCGAATAACACTATCTTACGTTTGGACAGGGAGTGTCTATAAGCAGTAAAACGTGTCAACAATCATCCGAAGCTCGCAGTAGCTAAGGTTGCTTAACCACGCATCACTGCTGTTGCATTAGGCAAGCAGTGTGGTAGTGGGTTTGAATCACAGGCCGGTACACTTCTATGAAAA
This sequence comes from Anabrus simplex, assembly GCF_040414725.1. NCBI lineage: Eukaryota > Metazoa > Arthropoda > Insecta > Orthoptera > Tettigoniidae > Anabrus > Anabrus simplex. Next base: position 808,294,625 of record NC_090266.1, read on the forward strand.
CACTATCTCCACATGGCTGCTTTAGTCAGAAGAGAACTTCGGCTCTACATTCTCGCCATGACCCTCCTCCGACGCCCTGTCCACAACAACAATAATAATCTCTACATGATCGAGGAGGAGCAGCTCTCATTGCTAAGCAGCCTACCTATTAAAGATAAGTGTTATCTCCTCTGAAGCACGCTTCAGCCACGCGGTCTCTGTGTGAGGAGAGAGTTCCTGGTTGAACGTTCGGCCTTGTTAACAAGCTCAATTAGTGATACGTAACCGGTCTATTGTCATACTTCGCATGCTGCCTGCCGACAGCACTTCGCTCAGGAGGCCTAATAGCATTTCTGTCGAAATCTCCATAGCTGCTCAGGGCTAGATTTGCTCCCATTTCTTCTTTTGGGTACAGAGCCTCCGTGGCTCAGGCGGCAGCGCGCTGGCCTCTCACCGCTGGATTCCGTGGTTCAAATCCTGGTCAATCCATGTGAGATTTGTGCTGGACAAAGAGGAGGCGTGAAAGGTTTTTCTACGGGTACTCGGGTTTTCCCTGCCGTGTTACATTTCAGCAACACTCTCCGATATAATTTAATTTCATCTGTCATTCATTAATCATTGCCCCAGAGGAGTGCAATGGGCTTCGGCAGCCGGAACAGTTCCTATCCTCGCAGCTAGATAGGGGCTTAATTCATTCCATTACTGACCCGGTCGAATGACTGGAAACAGCCTGTGCATTTACATTTTCATTTTCTCCTTTTTCGTCAATGCCGCCGTCTTTACGCTGAACAGGTGCAAGAAAAGTACACGCATGCTGTTAAAGAGCCGCCACGTTGTAGCGGGGTTGCATAATAGTAAATTCTTAGCGTTCGGTGGCAGTCTCCGCCTCGAGTATAACAATGACTGAGTTGGTGCTCTGGAGGCCGGCTCCGCGGTGCAGGGGTTGCGTGCCTGCCTCTTACCCTGAGGCCCCATGTTCGATTTCCGGCCAGGTTAAGGAATTTCACCTGGATATGAGGCCTTGTTCGAGGTCCATTCAGCCTACGTGATTACAATTCAGGAACTATCAGACGGTGAGATAACGGTCCCGGTCTAGAAAGCCAAGAATAACGGCCGAGGGAATTCGTCGTGCTGACCACATAACACCTCGCAATCTGCAGCCCTTTAGGCTCAGCAGCGGTCGCTTGGTAGACCACGGCTATTCGAGGCTGTTGTGCCATGGAGTTTGGTTTGGTTTGGTTTAGTTTGGTTTGTTTTGGTTTGAGGCTCTGGAGAGGGTAAATTCAGGTTTAGTGAACTTGGATACGGTATGGGTTGAACGACCCAAACATCAAACTGAATCTTAGTAGCCGAATGACCTAACTAACAATCCTCAGTTATTTTGCTCATTATTCACTGTACACTGAACATTAAAAAAAAAAAAAAAAAAAAAACATTCATAATTATTATACAGATGTCTTACTATTAGTAAATGTTCAAAATATTCTGTATAAGTCCTTTTCTTGAACGTAGACCAACTTAAAGATTTTAAACACGATATTATTCTATAAATAATGTGTGACTGAAAGTACAAACAGATCTTGGATTGTAAGTAACATGGCTCTTTGTACAACTTGGTTTTTTTTTGCTAGGGGCTTTTACGTCGCACCGACACAGATAGGTCTTATGGCGACGATGGGATGGGAAAGGCCTAGGAGTTGGAGGGAAGCGGCCGTGGCCTTAATTAAGGTACAGCCCCAGCATTTGCCTGGTGTGAAAATGGGAAACCACGGAAAACCATCTTCAGGGCTGCCGATAGTGGGATTCGAACCTACTATCTCCCGGATGCAAGCTCACAGCCGCGCGCCTCTACATTTCGGAGAAATAAATAAATCATCATCATCATCATCTGTTTACCCTCCAGGTTCGGTTTTTCCCTCGGACTTAGCAAGGGATCCCACCTCTACCGCCTCAAGGGCAGTGTCCTGGAGCTTAAGACTCTTGGTCGGGGATACAACTGGGGAGTATGACCAGTACCTCGCCCAGGCGGCCTCACCTGCTATGCGGAACAGGGGCCTTGTGGAGGGATGGGGAGATTGGAAGGGATAGGCAAGGAAGAGGGAAGGAAGCGGCCGTGGCCTTAAGTTAGGTACCATCCCGGCATTCGCCTGGAGGAGAAGTGGGAAACCACGGAAAACCACTTCCAGGATGGCTGAGGTGGGAATCGAACCCACCTCTACTCAGTTGATCTCCCGAGGCTGAGTGGACCCCGTTCCAGCCCTCGTACCACTTTTCAAATTTCGTGGCAGAGCCGCGAATCGAACCCGGACCTCCGGGGGTGGCAGCTAATCACGCTAACCACTACACCACAGAGGCGGACAATAAATAAATAAATACCTAATATAAAATACCTGCCTAATAAAAAAGTATCAAACTCGTACGAAGTAGGCCGTACAGACCGAGTTGCCTACAGGCGGTTACAGGTTTAAGGAACGCTAGCTGTAGGATGACGTCAGTTGTTTACTTCTCTGATGTACCTTCAGGTTCGTATGTAAAATGAAAGACATCATCTTGAAGGGAGCTCAGTTCATTCGTAAGTGTACACAGTTGAGGACCAACGCTGGAAAAGTGTGAAAATGCCAGAAACATGTTTTCGAGTAAACGCCAATAACAGCCTCCCCGAGCACAATGGTATTTTCACCCTTCTCTACCAAAGGAGACCAGGGACTAATGATTACCTACGGTCTTGAAGTGCAAGTATACTACATCCAATACATTTTATATAATTACATAACAATATTTAGCTTCTATAAATTTCATTTCTTTAATTAAGTGCCTCAGAAATGAGAAAATACATGAGTGATAGCACACTGACACACCGGACAGCACAGAAGAATTGCAGCGCGCGACGCTGGCACATTCACCTTTCCCCACCAAACTCAGCTGGGCACATTGGACTGTGGCTCTATCTGTTTAACTTAATGACCTCAGGCACATGCACAAGTTACAACCATATCCGGTATGCCTAATACATCCCCTTATTAAAAAAAAAACCACACGTTTTTCATATTTCGGCACTTTAACCTCTTTCCATCTTTGGTTCTCAGTTGCAATTGCAATAACAATGACACTAAAACTGCATAATTTATTTTTACTTTAGATGTATCATTATTTTCTACAAAGAAGTGTATGAGGAAAGTGATTTCCGTAAATATGTGTTATGGTCTATTTGTTTGTCACCTAACTGTACCGACCAATGTTTTTGCTTTCGTTGTGCTCTGTAAAAGTCCCTGTACTACCCTCAGTTGATGTAAACAAAACAATTTCTATAACACGTGACGTAGTTAATTTTATACCTTCGGTGCTCGAAGTTCCACCCCTACGGTAGTTGTTCTTCTTCTTCTTTCGAATGCGCCTACTTTGGACCATGCTTGTTCAACTGTTGGGCTTTGATCTTTGCCCAGTATTGTCGCATTTCTGTCCAGGGGGTACCTTTCCTTCGGGGTTTTTCCTTAAATCCACGGACTTCCTTCAGGGTGCGTCTAACAGACTGTCTGCTTTGGAGATCTGTTATTCCTAGTTCTTTAATATCCTTCTCGGTTTCTGTCAACCAATGGTACGAACCTTCTTGTTTACGGTTGGTCAGTCGGTTTGGAGGCAATCTTGCAACATGGCCATAGAAAGCTACCCTTCTTTTCCTTTCACAGTCAGAGAGCCTCTCAATGTTCGTAGAGCTCAGAGTTATGTCGCATTCGGAATTCCCCATCTTCCTTTACCGGGCCTAGGATCTTCCTGAGGATTCTCTTCTCCTTGACTTCCAATTTCTCTACCAGACCCCTTCGGTTCAAGGAAAGACACTCCATGGCATACAGGGCTTCTGGTCGTATGACTGATGTGTAGTGTTTAACTTTCAGGTTGCCTGACAGGAATTTCTTGTTGTAGGTGTTCTTAGTCAGTCGATGGGCTAATTCCATCTTGTTGACTCTCATGGATAATGATGCTCTTTCTGATAAGTTAGGTGCAATCCATTCGCCCATATATTTAAATTTCTCATTCCTCTCATTTCTGCTCTAGTAACATCTCTCTGTTAGCTTCTTTGATGTTGGTGAAGAATTCTGTTTTCTCAAGCGACACATAAAGACCCATTTTGGCAGCTTGTTTCCTGAGGCAATTTACCTGCATTATTGCCATTTCAAGAGAATCAGCAATCAGTGCCATGTCATCTGCAAAGGCCAGGCAATCTACAACCAGTCCATCGTTCTTACGGCCAAAGTAGACACCACTCTGAACACCCAAGTTGATAAGTTCTTTGTGCCATTATCTCACAACGTTTTCAAGGACACAGTTGAAGAGAAGTGGGGAAAGTCCATCGCCTTGTCTCAAGAGAAGTGGGGAAAGTCCATCGCCTTGTCTCACTCCAGTTTTTATTTCGAAGCTTTCTGAGATCTCGCCTCTAAATTTAACCTTGGAATGGGTGTTGGTCAAGGTTTCTAGGATGAGTCTGCGAGTTTTGTTGTCTAGCCCTAGTTTCTGGAGTACTTTGTTAAGCGTTTCTCTATCAACGGAATCGTAGGCCTTCCTAAAATCAACAAAGGTGACGACCACCTTGCGGTTTCTCATCTTAGAGTATTTTTAAGGTTGGGGATCTGTTCAGCACAGGATCGGGTTTTCCTGAAGCCACCATGATATTATCCCAGTTGACTATCCAGCTGATTTTCTGCCGTTGTTAGTAACGCCTTGGAGAGAGTCTTGTATGCTAGCGGGACGAGGGAAATTCTACGGTAGTTGTTTAGTCAATAACATCTCCCTTTTAGTGAAGGGGATGGATCGGAGTCGATTTCCAATCAGGTGGTAATTTCTCTGTTTCCCAGATGTCCTGGATGATCTCGGTGAGCTTGCTCATGGCATTGCTTCCAGCAAATTTCCACAGTTCAGCAACGATAGAGTCTTCTCCAGCTGCCTTATCATTTTTAGGGAGTTTAATGATTTGGCCAACTTCTGCCAGTGGAGGAGGCAGCGAGTCCGGGTTTGGTGTGGATTGTTTGTAGTCGAAGTCTTCGCTGGGTGGATCACAGCTGAGTAGGTTTTTAAAGTACTGAGCTAAAAGGTGGCAGTTGTCCTTGTCGTTAAAAGACAGTTTGCCTTCTGAGTCCCTGAAGTAGAGGCTTAGCGGAGTGTATTTTCTGAGTGTCTGCTTGAAGGTTCTGTAGAAATCTCTGGAGTTATTCTTAGCAAAGCTCTCTTCGATGTGGGTTAGTTGGTTTTGTGTGAAGGTCCGTTTGGTTCCTCGAATTATCTTGGCTGTAAGCTTTCCTTGTTCCAAAACGTTCTCCCAATTTTCCTTGGTCCTTTTTAGAATCCCACTTCACCCAGGCTGACAGTCTGGGTTATTGCATTGTCACAGTCTTCAGTCCACCATAGATGCTTCCTTCTTCTAGTGAGGGGGCGAGTTAATTGGCCACCTTGACAAGAGTCTCCTTCAGTCCGTCACAGCTGTTGAGATCTGTATTGCTCAGTCTCTGACTTCTTGGCTGTTCTTAAGTCACTCTACGTCAAGTCTTACCATCTTGGAGGTCCTGTGTAATCTAGTGTTTCTAGGCTGGTGTCTCATTTTGATCTTTGGGAGGTAGTGGTCTGAGTCCAGACTGGCGCTTCTTAGTACCTTCACGTTTTGTATAACCTTTTGAAATTTTCGTGAAATGGCCACATGATCTATCTGGAATCCACCCAGGTTGGTATTAGGTGAAATCCAAGTCTTCTGCTTATTTGGAATGTGTCTGAAGGCTGTTGACTTCTTGACCAACCCAAAAGTCCCACACAGATCCACAAAGCGTTCTCCGTTGCGGTTGGTTCGCTTATGCGCCGGTGAGATCTTTGTTCCAAAAAGTTCTTCCAATTTTCCTTGGTCTTTTTTAGAATTCCACTTCACCCAGGCTGACTATCTTTGGGCTATTGCATTGTCACAGTCTTCAGTCCACCACAGAGGCTTCTTTCTTCTAGTGAAGGGGGCGAGTCTCACTAGAGATTATGTTTCTGTATATTTTCCCTTTTACCAATTGGGCATTAAAGTCACCAAGCAGTATGACGGAGTGCCTCTCTAGAAGTTTAGAGAGAATATCTTCTAAGTCTTCCCAGAATTTGTCAGTTCCGTCTAGATAGCGTCTGTTGTCCTGGTTCGTTGGGGCATGTACATTGACTACACTGTAGCCCTTGTTAGCACATTTGAGAGATAGGATGCATATACGACTGCTCGGGGAGGTAAAGTCGGTGACTGAATCCAGTATCCTGTGACTGATTATAAATCCTGTACTTAAGTGGGGTACGTTCTTCATTACCCGCTGACCAACTTTTCCTTTGAGGATTCTGTAGCCTTGGAACTCGAAGGCATGCTCGTCCGTAAATCTGGTTTCCTGTACTGCTGTCAGTACTATGTTATGTCGTGTTAGTAAATCAGTCAGATGTATCAGTTTACCCACTTTTAGCAGTGAGTTAGCATTAAATGTTGCGAAGAAGCTTTGCCGTCCTGATCTGAGTTTACGTCCGGTGATTTCAGGATGCTCCGACTCATTCTTAAAGCATGTCTGTGCGGACTCCCCAGAACCTGAAGGTCCGCTAACGTCACCATGGGTGACGGTGGATTGGCTACCACTTGGGGTAGTGCATTCAGCGAAATTTTCCTCCATGCTCAGTTGAAGATCATTCTTCTTGGGACAGTGGAGAGCCACCGTCCAAGATACTACCCAAGTTGTTAGCTTGGGAGGCTTATTATTCGGGCTTATCACCCCTATGCAGGTCGCCTTCACTACGGCTAAGGAGCCCTGTCCACCCTACACTTCTCAGGTGCTACGCTCTGGGCCATTGTTTACCGAAAGTGTTCACCGTTTTGGATTGGCATTTCCTCCAAACCCAACAAGTTATGGTGTTCCCGCCAATACCTGGGTGGCTGATTGCAGTGTTTTCCCACTGGGAGATGGGGTCGCCACATCCCTAAGCCACGCCTACGGTAGTTATTATAATATACGTAATGTCAAGCTAAGGGCGCATTCCTATATCTGGGCAGTTCATAAGTGTTGCGGTCTTCTTAACAGCCAATGAGCATGAGTAATCCAACTGACGTTTCACGTCATGATTTATACGGTTTTCAGTTGAATGGTATGGGTTGGTTGGTGTATGCGTTTCAGTGGGCTTGACAGACTGAAATGCAACAGCACCTGTTTCGATAAGAAAGGGAAGGGGAAACTATCTCATTTCTCATTCCCTCAGTACACCTCTTTGGTGACGGGTAGGCTAGCTATGACGGCTGGTGATTGATCTGCTGAGCGTCCAAATAGACGTCGAACCGAGTACGCACCGAGGAAGCAAGCAAGCAAGCAAGCGAAATAAATAAATAAATAAATAAATAAATAAATAAATAAATAAATAAGTAAATAAATAAATAAATAAATAAATAAATAAATACGTGAATAAATGGAATAGGAAGTATGGCCGTGACCACATATTTCGTACAATCACTTGAGATGAAGAGAAAAACCATGGAATCCCACTTCGAGAAAGGTCAAGGGTTGATATCTTAACCTATTTTACTCAATTATTCTCACGAGGATGAGTGCACCCACTCCTAGCCCTCCTGTTAGATACTGAATTTCTAGCTTAGTCGGAAATAGGACCTCTGGACTTTGGGACTAGGGCTCCATTTGCATCCCGAGATTATGAAGGGGTAATAATAATAATAATAATAATAATAATAATAATAATAATAATAATAATAATAATAATAATAATAATAATCCAGCGGGACCTAATAGTCCGGTGAGGTCGTTACTGACTTCTCACCAAGACGGCTGCACTTCGTACCCTTGTCAAAGTAAGCTCACCGGACAAAAAAGTTAATCACCTTAGTGCGCACACACACATGGATCGTTATGCCTGTACAGATCGCGCAACGAACGAGTCCCGTGCTCAACCGCACGCGCACTGCGTCTACGTGAGCATAAGGCGGTAGTGATCAGTGAGACAATGCTGTTTCAAGAGGACAGTGTACGTCAACATGGGTAGATGTAAGGATGTGACAGACCTGAAAAACGGTAAATAGTGTTTAGCCGTGCCCATGGCCGTACGGTGCGTGGAGTTGCTGGATTTGTTGATGTTTCGCAGAGGACTGCCCAACGTGTCTTCAAGCAGTGGCATACTACACGTATTCACGGAACACGACATCAAAATTGTGATTGGAAATAGATCCTGTCTTAGAGGGAGCTGAGAAGCATTTCACCGCCTGTGAATCAAAATCGCTTCCAAACCCGACAAGAATTGCTACAGTCAGTGAATGAATATCCATCCCAACCTGTTAGCGAGAGAACATTGCGACGGGAACTGCATGCAATGAACATTTGGAGTCGGTCACCTCCCAAGAGGCCATTGCTCACGCAGGCACATAAAACTGTGCGTCTTCAATGGGCTGGAAATCGCCAAACGTGGACAGTAGCTGATTGGCGGAACGTAATGTGGTCTGACGAATTACATTTTCGCCTGTATGAAATGAAATGTCGTATGGCTTTTAGTGCCGGGATATCCCAGGAAGGGTTCAGCTCGCCAGGTGCAGGTCTTTCTATTTGACTCCTGTAGGTGACCTGCGCGTCGTGATGAGGATGAAATGATGATGAAGACAACGCATACACCCAGCCCCATGCCATTGGAATTAACCTATTAAGGTTAAAATCCCCGACCCGGCCGGGAATCGAACCCGGGACCCTCTGAATCGAAGGCCAGTACGCTTACCGTTCAGCCAACGAGTCGGACTTCGCCTGTATTATAATGACGTATTGAACCCATAATTCTACGATGAAAAGTAGTTGCAGATATTTATTTCAGCTACAAATAACTTTCTTGAGAGTAGCCATGTTTTATTTCAAGAGTCTCGCACCCTTCGAGCGAAGAGAACTCACCGTGACGAGCGAGCCACCCTCTCGTGAAATGCCGGGACACTTCGGTTGATATCGAGTACTGACTAATTTAGCAATTTTGGAAAATCCTTCATAACGAGAGATTTTGGCGACATGGTTAATCCGGGAATAAAGGATCGAAATTATTAATAAATATTAAACGAAGACAGAATCCACAGGGTCAATTTAAATGCAATTAAGCTTGGGGAAAAGTTGGTGTCCATACTAGCGGATTTGCGACACGTGCCGAGGTCATCTCTGAAGAAAGCCCGCGAAGCTACATGTCAGAAATAAATTTATTATGCCCGTTGCAAGTACGAGAAAAATATAAAATTAACACCATAGTGAACTATAATTCCGTCTGAATTCGTGGAATAAATTTCAAGAAATTTGGTCCAGCGGATGTGGAATTAACAGACTGCACTACCAAGCTTCATGGTGAGGGTAACGTCCTCTCAGAGGGTATAAAATAAATCCCCTCCACCTACATTCACACATTCTATCTGATGGTCTGGACGGTGGAACTCACGTCGCTCGTCTACATAGAAGTGCGGGATTTGTGTGTTAAAATTAACTTATGTTGTCTATTCATGGGAATGGTTTAAATAGAGTATTTAACTGAAGCTGATAGAAATTTTCCTGAGCTTCCGCCGACGAAAACTGTGAAAGCATAGATATCTGCTTAAGATACGTAGCTGATTTCATCTTATTACCTTGTGTGTGTTTGAAATTATCAAGGGAGGTTTGGAGACTAGTCAGAGACAGGTCTGATTTCGTTATCTTTGGAACACCTGTTATTATTAGGGGAACGAGGACAGAGGTCTGGGAGACAGTCGCAGTCGACCGCAGAGAGGGAAGTTCGTCGTATGAGTAAAGCGAGGAAAGCGCATCATTTGTGCTGTTAATCAATAGCGAGTGTAAAATCTGTGTATTTTTAAGTAATCTGTAAGAAGATGATGTATTCTGCCAATATGAGGGGCTAAATCCAAGGTCAGCTGGCTAAATGTAGCCGGAATCTCCAAGATGACTACTAATAGGTCTGTCTGTATTTTGGTATTAATGTTGTAGATAGAATTTGTTTGTCCCAATAAAATTTTCAGTGCGTGTGTCGAATTAATATTTAATAATGATCAGGCGAAAGTGTTATATTTCTGGTCGTCGTGTGGAACTCTTCAGGTCAGTAAAAATCACGTTGAGAAACTATAAAATGCGACGTTTAAATAATGTTTTAAAATTCTTTGAGATAGTGTTCAAACTGAGTAAAGTTTGGAAGGTGTTAACGATAATGTAGTCGCGGTGAATACAATAATTTCGAATATCGTATGAGTTCCAAAAATTTTATTCGAAATAATAATAATAATAATAATAATAATAATAATAATAATAATAATAATATTTACAGCAGGATAACATTTTTCTATGTTAAACTTGTATTTAACAGTAATGTCGAATAGATTTGCGTTCGTTTCGAAATCCAGTGAAGTCTGATAAAGTTATATTTATTCGTGGGAAGTTAATTTTTGCGACATCGTGTATGTTGGTGATATAGGATATCACGCTGTGTTACTGTGTTCTGGAGGTCCAAGAGTTGTAATAAAAATGAATGAGAAGGTTCTTATAAAATTGCTCGTCACGGGAGTATCGAGGTTTGAAAGGTTTTGAAACAGGAAGAAAGGGATTGTGTCGGAATGATATGTTGAGAGAATAGTTGTGGAGATGTTGAAGGCATAGGAAACCTGTATTTCATGAGTAATGCCGCCGTGATGATAGACGATGAAGATGAATTTTTGAGACAGGCTATATTTGTCGATAGCGAAGAATTTTTGAGACAGGCTGTGTATTAAATGGGATATTTCTGAGGCAGGCTGTATTGAGATTCCGTTAGCAATCCGGAACAGCTGACCGGTTGAATTGTGGTCAAAGTCGAAGTGAGTGCTTTGTGACGCACATTATGATTTCGAGTCAAGAACTCCCCGTGAAGAACAATTTCTGTAGAAGATTGTAGCTCTTGGCAGTTAAGTCCAATTGACGATTTATGTAAAGTCAGCACAGTGAATGTTATAGTACGCGACCTCAAGAATAGAAGGGCATTCTGAAAGCACGGTTGGTGTTATTTAACTGTTGTAACAAATTTCCATGCAGTATATTTTTTATTACGAGACGAGATTATTAGAAAATCGGAAACATTGTGGGATGAGATACTGGACGTTATTAAAGTGACAGTTGAGCTGTGTAGATTCAAGGAATTTCGCTTCAGTGGATAGTTTATGGAAATGAATGTTTGGAATATTGAGATGGTAGGCGATTTTTGGGCCTTACCCTAGAATTACAGTGTGGACTTTTGTGATCGTGATGATCATTGTTTTGGCGCTATTCATGTAAGTTAGACGAGTGCTGAAATTCATTATTATTTTTCCAAACTTCACTGTGTATGTCGGGATCGTGTTTGAGTCGTGGATTGAGTAGCCGCGCGTTATTTATTTTCAATTCCACGTTTTATTGACGAGATAGGGACTTAGTTGCATTTCCAGACATGCGTTCATTCTGTGGCAAGATTCGTTTCGTTGCGTGCTATAGTTTCGACAAGGTTTCCAGCTAAATAAGGGGCTGCCTCGCCGAGGCGGTAAAGGCGTGCTCGGTTCGCCCGGAAGGACGTGGGTTCGAAACCCCGTCAGGAAGTCGTAAAATTTAAGAAAGGAGATTTCCACTTCCGGAGGTGCACATGGCTCTTAGGTTCAGTCAGCCTACACAAAAAATGAGTACCAGGTTAATTCCTGGGGGCAAAGGCGGCCGGGCATAGAGCTAACCACTCTACATCATCAAGGGCCGAGGTTACGGATAGTGGAAGCCTTTACCTTCCACCCCTCCAAGGGCCTTCATGGCCTGTAAGGAGATGACTTTGCTTTGCTTTTCCAGCTAAATAACAGTAATTATGTTTGAAGTTAAGATTTCACCTGACATTTTAGAGGATGAGTAGACGTCCCAGTTTCCGCTCGACGATAGATTTAGGATGTTACGCGTTATCATAAGAGTATACTGATGAGTAGAATCCCCCTTTGCGCTCAACGATAGGTTTGGGGTGCTGTGTGTGTGCATATAGACGTTATTGTTAGAGTGTGTAGGCACTATTTACGCTCGACGATAGGATTAGGGTGCGTCTGTGTATAGTCAAGTCTTAGGTTAGGTGTTTTCGCGCAGTGACTTGAACGATGGTAGTGTCTGCGGTAGTGTACAATGCGAAGAGTGTTAGCAAAGTAATATTGAGGCCATGTTTCGGCACAGCCCTTACCAGCAGGAAGGTGTTTACATAAGATTATGGAACCACTAGTGGCATGAACGTAAGGGTTGTCCAGCATTGGATACTGAGCTAACGGTGATTGATATCTACTGCTGTTTGCCACACGCGTTCGAGTTCATTGAACTTTAGTATTTTAATTTTATTTCTTGACTTAATTATTTTGTCGTTCAGATGTCCGATTGCTTTGACAGTGTGCGTGTTGACACTTAACTTATTTATGTGAGACTTGAGTTACGAATGTGGTTTCGATTCGTCAGCTGGAAATACATTTTATTTTCTATTTTCGTTCTTTCATTTTTATAATAGTTGACTGTGGTCTATCAATAACTTTTAGTTAGTTTATTGGGACAAACATAAGTAGACGGATCTGTAATGGTAGTCATAGTTGTTAAACGGAAAGAATTCCTTAGATTGTTTTGGTATTTTGGATTTTATTTTATCATGTGGACTTGTAAGTTTATTAAACTTAACATGACCATTTACAACCTGAAAGTTGGTTTTATAAGACTATTTTTCAAGTGATTTACCACTTTTTCTTTAACTTCAGTGTTTGGCATTTCTTCTAAATGCATGATGAATAAGTGTTTCCTGCATTTCGCAGTTTTGTACCTTCAGAACGACGTAACGTATGATCCTCTCGGATCGAGTTGTTGTTGGTTCCTTCTGAACATCTGTTTGGGTGATGCACGTTTCAGCATCAGGATTATTCTCTAACTTAAGGGTGTCACGAGATGACAATACATGGTGGAATTTTATTTTTAATTATGACTGGTGCTGTTAACTTGTAGTGAACACCATGCTTTCCAGTAGTATTTCGCAACATATCCAAAGCAACTGATAGTCAATTTGGTTCGATTAAGGGTCCATTCGGCGGGTGTTCCCATATCCGACAGGGTATTTGACTGGTGGATAACCTTAATTAAATGTAAATCTGGAATTCTACTTGTTTGAAGGTCAGATTTTCCACGGATCGTGTGGATTAATTCTCAGTTATCGTTTGGATCAAAAGGTGCCCGATTTTCAGGTTTTATTTTCGTTTTTCTAGTTTTCGCTGTCCCACTAATTTGTGACATTTTCTACTTTCCTCCGAAGAAAGTTCTTCGGTGAATGTAACAGATAAAACTCACGCAATGCAATGTGACTGCGTTGAAAGATTAAATAATAAAATTTTGTTTTTGACGAATGATTTTATAACATAACTTTTGCATTTTTGATAATTTAATAAAAACTAGTAAGCACATATTTGCTCCTCATTTCAAGTAGTTAGGCTCTCTTCTGAACCTCATCGTTGGTGAAGATCGTGACCGAAATATCCCCGCTACGACCCCAAGATTTAAGAGTTCAATACTGCTCTACTGCAGCAGCTGTGGCCGACCAACGATGGAATGGTAAGTTCAAGGGTTCAGTATGTCCTCAAGTGCTCCGAAGGCCAAATGAAGCATTTCGTCCTGGATGTGTACAAGGTTAGGTTCAAGCCGGAGGAGGCTCTGTGATGATTTTGGTGTGTTTTTCGTATCATAGATTGGTCTTGCTCACTGAGGTGACCACTAACATGAACCAGCATGTTTATTTAAACATTCTGGATGATCAAGTGTTTCCTTTCAGTCAACTTCCCCATGATGAGTGTGCTACTAAAACCTCGATTTTTCAAGATGACAACAGCAAAGTTCACCGGGCTGGGCGCATATGAGACTGATTTTATGAACATTCCCCAAACCTGTTACATCTCGATTGGCCTGCAAAATCACCTAACTTGAATCCCATTGAAAAACTGTGGGACATGTTGGAACAGCGGCTAAAACGCTAACATCAGCATCCCCGCAATTTGGTGGAATTGCGGGATCAAATACTCAGCGAGTGGCATAACCTGAGTGTGACGTACCTACACAACCTTGTGGACTCACTTCCTAATCGAATCCAGGCGGTTATCAAGTCCAGAGGTGGAATTACACCGTATTAACTGATGGGTGTAATGGTTTATCCAGGGGTGACTAATGTTTTGTTCCGTGAGCTTATGTGGAGATTTTGAATGAGAAGTCACATAGCTTTGGTTTGGATTCCTCGGTAAACTGGAGGTTCCGTGGCTATGATCACGATAACAAGGATCACGAAAAACTGCTAGTTAACTTGGTTTTATTTAATAGTCCAAAGTTTTATTTTGCTGTGTACACTTGTTGTTTAGCCCAAAGTTTCGAGATAATACTACTACTAGTAATAACAACAACAATAATACGAATTTCGTGCGGCTATTGCTACACCCTCCAATGTGGGTGGGCGGCGTTCTACTTTCTATAGGAAATAATGAGTTTGTGTAGTTGAGGGTAGTGTTGTGTGTTGTGTACGAATTGTATGAATGTTGGGGACAGCACTAACACTTAGTCCCCGAGCCAAGAGAATGTGCAGTTTAAGATCGAAATCTCTCGAGCCAGCCGGAAATCGAACTAGAGGCCCCGAGGGCCGAAGGCCAAGGCTCTGACTGCTCAGCCGTGCAGCCGGCCAAGTTTCGAGCCATCCTACCTAGATGATAACTTAATTTTAGGTATGAGTTGCGTTTGTTTGTCATCAGATCAGGTGAACCTATAAGATACAGCGTGTCTCAGCTGTGGAAATCCTTCCTGGAAGTGAATCATGACAGTGCTGTTGTCTTCGAACACTGGATGACAGCGGGAACAGAGCATACACACACGTGTTTCAGGGTTCAGACATCCTTAATAGATGGTTTATCACTCATATCAACTGCTACAATTACACAGGTTATTAAGACAGAATTCGCTCACAGAACAAGTATAATAGATTTTGTATTGCGTGATGATTCAATCAAAATAAGTTTTTTAAGAGCGGTTACTCTTCGGAGTGTGCCTGTAAAGAGGTGCATGTGAGGACACGGAATACACTTCATAGTTAAGAAGACTTTGAGGAACTGCAGTAACACGCCTAGATTCGTCTTTCTGATTTGCAGGAGTAACCCATTTAAGAAGCTCACATCAGAGAGTAGTTGTTACGCGAGAAACTGAAATGTAGGCTACACGTGACAAGAAGAAAACATGTTCTTATCACGGTATAATCATGAGCACGGTACTAATAACCTTCTGTGTTATGCGTGCTTGAAGTGACCAGACAGGAACGATGACGTCATAAGACACTGTCCTTGCAGGTAATTGCTTCATTCAAGTCAACATTCCCATAATTCACCAGGATAGAAGGCGCAGATTAGTTGGTGGTCATTAATATTGATAGCAGTGGAGGCGAGAAATAAAACGATCCTGAAACCTTATAGGTATGTGTTCACGGCCGTGAGTCACCTGTTGTTTACATGTGTGTACACACCCACTGTGACCCAAGGTCGCTTACGAGTCCAAACAGGCAATAAAACATTGAGTAGGAAGCGCGGTCGGTTCTTGTGGAGGGTGCGACGCCAGAGTACCTTGAAACTATCCCGTTAATAACACTTATAGAATAAGCCGTTACTTTGTACAAAACAAATAATCATGAATATTGTGACATCCAGTAAAATAGCCAAACTTTACACATTATGGTACTCCGTTAAAGAACATACATCATAATATATAGATTGTTTATGTATGTTGGATATTAAGCCCGAAGGCTGGTTTGATCATCCACAGATCCGCCAACAGCTGTCATAGATAGCCTAGGCGTCAATGAAGAGGTATACTAGGGACATGAGGAATTGGATAGTTTCCCGTTGCTTCCTCACCGAGCCAGACGTTGCTATTACAGTACATACCACTTTGCCAAGCCCACTGAAATACATGCACCGACCGACTCTATGAGCGATATTTCCACACCATTCATAACAGGGACTGGCTGCATAAGGAATGGCATTACTAGCATTGCTCATATCTCGGTCCACTTTCATATTGCCAAAGCCAAGGATGAGACTGAGACAGGCCAATGAAAGTAACAAATTTAGTCTAGCATATATCAAAAGACATAGTGCACCGTAAACACCGAACGCATGCTGTTTGTACTCTGCACTGCGGCAGCTGCCTCAGCCCAACTTATTATCGGCACACTTTATCTTGGTGCATTTACACCCTAGTGCTGAATCGGTCGACCTCGGCAATCTTCGAGATTCGTACTGGCAACCTTTGAAACACAAACTATGAATCGTTTAAGCATCGTTGTGCGACATCTGGCGTACACTTTACGTACTAGTACTGTTGTTGTTTACACAGCAAAGCCAAACTATAGAATTCATGCTAGGAACAAGATTCGCATCGAGAAATGTTATATAATGTTAGGGGCCTATATAATGTGTATGTGGCATACTTGTTGGCTTAAGATAATAACGGTTTAGAAACTTCATATCGATCGATCATACTCTCGATTCAATTCAGATTTCACTTTCATTCAGTTGGCAGCACTATCGGAACCGGGACAGCTCCCTCCTTACTCCTCACCCCCGTACACAAATGCACCAAGATAAAGTGTGCCGATAATACATCGAGCGCGGCCACGCTACTTTAAGCGTGTACACAATCTTATATGAAATATTACCTTATAGAAGATGCTGGAAGTGTCGTCCTCCCTGGGTTATACAGGCACTGTATCTGGTAACCACGTTCTGGCTGACGCGACTGACGTCTGCCAATGTAATGTTTCTGATTTCGTTCGTAATGTTTGCTTTCAGTTCCTCCAATGTATGAGGATTTCTTCGATACACTTTTTCTTTCCGTTTACCCCAGAAGTAAGTTTTACACACACTGTTAGAGCTGGAGGACGAGGGGGAAATAGAACAGCACTAATCACTCTGTCTGCAAACATTTCCGAGATTGTAAGAAGGGGATCGTTTGCTCTATGAACAGGAACTGAATCTTGTTGAAACAACCCACGCGATTTTTCTTCTTCCGTTAACTGATGGAAGAATGGCGTCAAAATGTCATCTTGGTATCATGGTACCTCTCTACATTTACTGTCGTCTCGAAACAAATATGTCCAATATTCGTCTTGCACTAAGAGCACACCAAACACCAATCTTCCTATCATAATGAGGGACTTCATAAACAACATTAGGATTTTCTGCACACCACCAGTGAGAGTTATGACTGTTCACACGACCATTAAGATGAAACCAGAACTTTTACATACGAAAATACGGTGTTGCAATGATAACTGCCTCACCATGTTAACAGCTGAGATTCAGGCTGGCGATTGATGCTTGCTAGGTCGAACACGTGCAGGCTGCTGACAAAGTAAAGAATTATGCGCGAGCCTCCCACGCTGCAGCTGTCGTAGCCCAGACTACAAACATCGTGCGTTTGGTCTGATTTTTTTTTTTTTTTTTTTGCTATTTGCTTAACGTCGTACCGACACAGATATGTCTTATGGCGACGATGGGATAGGAAAGGTCTAGGAAGTGGAAGGAAGCGGCCGTGGCCTTAATTAAGGTACAGCCCCGGCATTTGCCTGGTGTGAAAATGGGAAACCACGGAAAACCATCTTCAGGGCTGCCTACAGTGGGGCTCGAACCCACTATCTTCCGATTACTGGATACTGGCCGCACTTAAGCGACTGCAGCTATCGAGCTCGGTGGGTCTGAGTTTATAAGAGAGACCCTGTATATTTCGCCATAAAAAGCATATATGTAGATTATCAGGGAATATTGACACACTACAATAATCAGTATAGTCCCTAGGACTGTAGTTGGTTACGTCACGAACCGTTCACGAAACAGTGAAGAAAACTATGCTGATGACTTTTCATTTAGTGGGTAGGATTTTATGGAACTCACCTTGGAAACGTTGAAACGTGTATATCATCCGTGCACGAGGGAATAATAATAATAATAATAATAATCAACTCATGCCACAAAAGCTCATCAAGGGATTTTTGCCTGCCAAGACGACGTTTTCCTGGGAGACTGCCTGCAGATATTGGAGTGTCATGTGATCAGCATGACGAAATTCTCAGCCTATTACTTGGTATTCGTGACCGGGTCCGCTGCTTCTCGTACAATCCAGCTCCTGAGTTGGTCTCACGAGGCTAAATGAACCAAGTTCAAGCCCACAGTACCGAATTAAAATCTTTGGTCTGGCTGATAATTGATCGAACCAGTAGCTTCTTGGTAAGAGGTAGGCACGCTACCCCAACACCACGGGGCTGGCAATAATAATTGTACCATCAGTAAGGCCTCTCGCTAGTGGTAGGCAACACCTTAAATGTTTGTAGGCAGTGGAATCTTGCGGAAAAAATCCTGAAATTTCCGGAATTTTATTTGATTTTGAAGTTTATTGAGAGGTATCGCTACTTTTGGTTTGGAGTGCCACCTAGGGGCTTAGATCGAACACTCTTTAGTAGAGTATTGTAAATTTTAGGTATTGGCACAAGAAAGCTTACGTGTTCTGTTTTTAAATTGTCACTGCTGTGACTTCAAATTAAATCAGCCAATCATCGCCAGCGCGCCACTCTAAATAGGGGTAATCTTGGACCTTACGTATCTATCTTGATCGGATTGTGAACAGTGCTACGAGCTGTGAGGTTCTCCTCACATGAGGCCACAGGCGAGCTGCGGCAGTTCTAACCTCCTGAGGCCTGGTGTCCTTTTAAGAGGACATTGTTTGAAAATGAAATATCCCGTAAAATAAATATTTTAAAAATAAAATAAATAAAAATTAACCTTTTGTTGGTGTTCCCTTATTTTGGGAATTCATTTACCTTGGTGTGATATGCTTCTCACTTCACTGTCTCCCACCAAGACACCGTTAAAGAAGAATACACTTTTATGACATTTGACCCAAAGAGTAATGTTCTGGGTCTCAGGAGGCTAAGGTAGGCGGCTACATTTTATTCTATGAACTTACTTTCGTGTGACGATGGGAAGATACCAGCGTTCCCCTCTAGCATGTAACAGTTAGGGTTGAGCCGCGTTTACCTTTATTTTAATGTAAGGAAAGGTAAGGGTGTATTCTTCCCGAAAGCAGGTCCGAACCTCCGCAGAGGTGTGCCTGAGCCGGAGTTTACGAACGGTAGGGTGGCCAGTTCCTTTCCGATCCTCCATTCCGTTACCCCACCAACAGCGGGTGGCAACCAATCCAAATCTTGACCACGTCCAATGTGGCTTAACTTCGGAGATATCATGGGATCCGGTGTTTCAACACGGCTACCGGTACGGCTGTTGGCTATTTTAATGTTGGCTATCTTTATTTCATTTAATTTTGTAACATGTAGGTTCTTGGTCTGTCTGAGGACGGAGTGTAATCACCAAGTGGGTGTCATGCAATGTCTTAAGGATGTACGAGTGTGGACCCTCGTTTCTCTTGTTCACTTTGCTTTTTGATGACTAAGCTTTTACAATTTTCTAAATTTTTCTTCTTGCATGTTGGTACGTAATTTTCTTTCCCGTCTTAGTCACCAACATAGTATGGCTTATCCTCCGTATCACCGGGGTCACTGGGCCCTCTGCCTCGTTAGGTTTTATGGCAGGTCATGTCACGGGATTCGTTGAGTGGGTTCAACGTCCCATTCCATTTTCTTTCCGGCCTTTTTACTAACCTTTATTCATGTCACTCTTGGTTGTGTAGTATATCCTTCTGCTCCTGCTTGTCTGGATTCTTCGGATCGCAAACTTTGTGTTGTTGCTCCCCTCGTAATAAGAACAGTGAGTGTCAAATTGCATAAAGCTTGATAAGCTTTCCAGTGTAATAAGTGGTAGCTGGATGTGAATTCTAAGCCCGTTTGGCCATTAAAAGTTAGATTTTGATATCTTCCAGTAGTGTGACTTGTATTCTCGAAAGCAGAAGCTTGGACATGATTTGTGTAAACTACGAAAGATTCAGTTACCAAGGAAGTGTAAAGACTAGCAGGTCTGATGAAATGGGAGCCTCTTCTCCCTTGCTTATTATTAAGTTCTAAAGCTTATGATTGTAATATCCCCGACTAAATATTTATTCCGGTTGTTATTTCTTGTTATTTATCAATATTCTTCTTGTTATTATCTTTGAAAAGAAAATCGAAACAGAAAAGAAAGAAAAGAAGATATCATTTAGGGAATACATATAAAATTTATATTTTATATGTGGTCATTTGTCCAGTAGCCTACGCCCTGCTGCTTTCCTCTCTGCTGGCCTTGTATCCCATAATAATAATAATAATAATAATAATAATAATAATAATAATAATAATAATAATAATAATAATAATAATAATAATAATAATAATAATGTTATTTTTTAACGTCCCACTAACATTTTTGAAGGCTTTCGGAGACGCCGAAGTCCCGGAATTTTGTCCCGCCAGTAAATCTACCGATACGAGGCCGACGTATATGAGCACCTTCAAAGATCACCGGACTGAGAGAGGATCGAACCTGCCAAGTTCGGGTCAGAAGGCCAGCGCCACTCAGCCCGGTAATAATAATAATAATAAAAATAAAAATAAAATCCGGGTTGAGTGATTGAGATGGTAGACTGTTAGCTTTCTGTGTCCAAGGGGCTGGCTGGAACCTGTCTCATTTCGGAGGTACTTAGTCTAAATAAAGGTAATAAAATACGCCAGCCTCGTTCGGTAGAATTACCGATTCGTAAAAGAACTCCTGCGGTGCAAAATGTTCGGCCTCTCGGCGTCTCCAGAAACTGCAAAAGTAGTTAGTGGGGCTTAAAATCAATAATATTTTTATATTATTTATTAGTAGCTATCACACCTGTCTTCGACTGTTCGGCTATACAGGCGATTTAGGTAAACGGAGAAATGCAATCTGATTTGCGGGTGGAGTAAAATTATGGTCGAGTATCGCGATTGAAAATAACGCTATCATACGAAATGCTCGGTGAAATGTAAAGCGCCACAGATTCTCACTTTTCACGCTGTACTGCTGTACGCTTGCGTTCTAACAATGCCAAGTTCTAGTGAATAACCTGGCCACGGACAGTGGTGCAGATTGCTCTGCCGTGTTCCATTCGGTGTGTAAACTCCCCATTCCTAACAGTGCAGCGCGTTCCTAGCTCAGATCGAATGGCTCTAATACTTTAATGGGCCAGTGTGTCTAGTACCAGGAGTTATCATGGTATGCATGATCCAGACGAATAGTAAGACAAAAATGAAAGTTATCGAAATAACCCAGATCCTCCCAGCCAATGTTCAGGAAGGTTGTTGAGGTAACTCCGCTAGATGGCACGTCATATGGGACCGTTCATGGCCCGCTTTGGGACAGACTATACATTAACGTATGGGGAAAACCTTAACACATCGATAAAAATGAGTAAGGATGGAAGATCAGAATGTACAATTCCTCTTTTCTTTGTTACAAAGGATTCTTCGGTAAGATTAACATCGACAACTGTTGGATGCAGGAAATACAAGTGGAATATAACATGTCTGTTACTATTCGTCGTAGATGAATTTGTTCTGGGCATAAGATCGGACAAGTTTATTATGCATTTATCGCAGGGACCGGTATAAACGGAGACAAATTGAGAATGATTTTTAGGCCTTCCTCTAAATTACTATTTCACTCTGCACGAATAGAATTATTTGTAGGCTAGATTGAAGTACATTTTCCCCTGACCTTAAATATCGATTTTCATAAAATTCTGTTCAGCCTTTTTCTCATGATGCGCCGACAGACGGACGGATAACAGACAGACATGACGAAAATATGGAAATTGCATTTCCTTCTCAATCTAGATATGACCGTCACACAAATACATTTTTAATTCCACCAAAGGGCAAACAGAACTCTTATTTAATTTACATACATATTACATAACGTCACTTCACTTGTTTCTAATTTTAAGAGATGCTGGGGTGTCGGAATTTATTTCCACTAATGCGCTGAATACAAAGACATGGAGTTACTGCGTTAAACCCCTCAAATGCTATCGACATCAGCCGAAATCGAACCCTCCACCTTCACACTAGGTAGACGACCAACTGACCGTACCACTGACAGAGAGCAATGGTCTTCCTCAGAGTCATTGTGAATCACCGAGCAAGAGGATCCTTCTCTTTCAGCATCAGAAACGTGCCGTAGCCCTGATGTTGTCACCTTCCTTCCGATAATTACGATGAACAGAGTTGCGAAAGTTCTGTTCACTTTAATTTCACACAAGTAGCACAGTAATTAGCTTACATGTCTTCCCAATAAATTATTTTACAGAGATTATCTTTTTAAGGCAAAAAACTTAGGCAAATATTCTCTTCTAGTAACTGTCAAGACCAATTTTTCAGTTCTAATGTTGACCGTAAGTTATTATGTTTTAACACGAGAATGAACAAAGATATATTTACTCTCTTACTGCCATGCAAACAAAACAAATCCCATCACATTCTCTTCTAATAGCTGTTATGTTAGCAACGAGCCCAGAGACAAGTCAGTTTGATTTGACTGAATAAACACATACCGAGAAAAAAGCAATATCCTGCAGGATATTAAAGAGCACTATGATGACTATGGTGAGAGTGCTCCTCCTCAGCGATTACTGTGGCCTTTTCGCTGACTGAGAATATATAACTTGGAGATGTCAATATCATTTTTGCATACGATGCCCTGTAAAACTTTCGGAGGAAAATCTGCAGAATCTCAAGTATTCATGAAAAAAGTGAAGGAAGTTGAGAGAAAGATATGTTTAAAATCAGCAAACTTAATTAAAGAGGTGCAAATTACGAAAATAAATATTAATTTTGGAAGGTATTTCATGTTTCCGAACAAATATAATAAATTAATGCTTTGAAAAATACGAAATTAGTCACTGAATATTCGATGTTTCTAAAGGAAATTTCACACGACCTTATCTACCGATGTAAAAAGAAGGCAAGGTCATGTCGGCATAGCCCATGAAGGTGCTTGCAGGAATGAAATGTACAGACTTCTACTGTCCGTAACCTCAGCACTAATCGAGTGGTTTACCGGGCGAGTTGGCCGTGCGCGTAGAGGCGCGTGGCTGTGAGCTTGCATCCGGCAGATAGTAGGTTCGAATCCCACTATCGGCAGCTCTGAAAATGGTTTTCCGTGGTTTCCCATTTTCACACCAGGCAAATGCTGGGGCTGTACCTTAATTAAGGCCACGGCCGCTTCCTTCCAACTCCTAGGCTTTTCCTATCCCATCGTCGCCATAAGACCTATCTGTGTCGGTGCGACGTAAAGCCCCTAGCAAAAAAATCGAGTGGTTAACTCTATGTCCAGACATCTTTGTTCCCAGATTTTAACCTGGCACTCACTTTTGCTTTAGGTAGAGTGAACTTCAGGGTAAGATACCTCTCCAGCTATTAAAATCTCCCTTACAATTTTTCGAGTACCTGACAGGAACTCGAACCCACGTCCTTCCGAGTGAGCCAAACATATCCACTGCTATAGCCATGTGTATGTATGAACAATGTAATAAACACGAAGAACAATGAAATCACGACTGTTAAGAATACGATATTCGATAAAGTCATGAAGAATGATAAAATGATAAACGTTGTAGCCACGACTGTCGAGAACATGATACATCGTGTAGTCACGTCTATCGAGAACATGATATATAGTGCAGTCACGACTATAGAGAGCACGATATATAATGTAGTCGCAACTGTCGAGAACACGATACATGATGTGGTCACGACTTTCGAGAACACTAGCTGATGTACCCGTGCTTCGCTACGGGATTCTCAGAAAGACTGACTTGGTGGTTTTCCTAACTGAATTCAACATAGGTCATTACTAAAACGTCCGTAGGAATGTAGCGATTGAAAGCAATGTTATCATATAAAATACTATATCAAATGAGAAACCGCACACTTTCTCACTCTCAACGAACAGTGCTGCGGTGCCGATCTAAGAGTCCAAAGTTCCAGAGCTGGAATAACCAGGTTGCAGACTGCTGTGAACACTCCTCTGTCATTATTCCATTAAATATGCACACTACTCATTCCAATCAGTGGCTCAGAGTAGGGATTGTATAGCTCGAATACTATGATGAACCAGTGTGTTACGTACCAGATATATCAGAAAATGTATGAACCAGAGGAATGGCATGCTAAAGAAGAAAGTTATCTTACACCCCCTCAGCTACTTCCCACCAATATACAGGCAGGCTGTTACAGTCGGTACGACCAGGCGTGTTTGCCGTGTGGTTAGGGGCCCGCAGCTGTGAGCTTGCATCTGGGAGATAGTGGGTTCGACCCCCACTGTCGGCAGCCCTGACGATGGTTTTCCGTGGTTTCCCATTTTCACACCAGGCAAATGCCGGGACTGTACCTTAATTAAAGCCACGGCCGCTTCCTTCCACTTCCTAGACCTTTCCTATCCCATCGTCGCCATAAGACATATCTGTGTCGGTGCGACGTTAAGCAAAAAAAAATTGTATTCCGTGGTTTCCCATTTTCACACCAGTCACGCCAGGATGTACCTTAAAGCCAAGGCCGCTTCCTTCACACCACTATTCATTTCCTATCCCATCGTCGCCATAAGACCTACCTGTGTCGGTGCGCCGTCAAGCAAATTTAAAAAAATCGGTACGCTGCAGTAATCCTATCTATCGGGGATGAGAGGAAACAGAAGACAAAAAGCACATCACAACAAACAATGGTCAATGTAATGTTATTGTTGATAAAGTTTATGAGCTTTCTATATTGCAGGCCTTCACATTAGTTTTCTTTCGACTCTGTGATATTAGGGTGTCTTACAAAATTATTTATATCGTAGACTGTAGTTCCTTATTCTCAGACTTTACATACCGATTTTCACTAAATTCTGTTTACCCATTTTCTCGTGACTCGGCGCTGATATGACTTAGTAACAAAAATCCAAATTCATGAATATCTCCGATTATATGTGGTACGGTAACAATGTATAAGACATAAGTGATCGGAAATTTAATAACTTCTTACATAACTACTACTAACTTACGACATAACTAAAGTTATGTTAGTTATGTAGTATTTATCGATACGACCACTAATAACATAAATAACTTATTTGAGAATTACATTTCAGTCCTTCCCCTAAACTACCATTTCACTCAGCGTGAATAAAATAATTTGTAGCCTAGATAGCAGTGGTTCATCACCCGACATTACATACCGATTTTCATTAAATTCTCTTCAGCCCTTTTATCGTGATGCGCGTACATACATACATACATTAATACATACATACATACATACATACACACATACATACAGACAGAGATTACGGAAAAGTAAAAAATGCATTTCGTTGTTACTGTGGACATGACCGATACAGAAATACCATTCTTTTCAAATTCTGAGTAATGTACAGACAAAACTCTTATTTTATATATATAGATTTATCGATACGACCACTAATAACATAAATAACTTATTTGAGAATTACATTTCAGGCCTTCCCCTAAACTACAATTGCACTCAGCGTGATTAAAATAATTTATAGCCGAGCTTGTAGTGGTTCATCCCCCGACATTACATACCGATTTTCATTAAATTCTCTTCAGCCCTTTTATCGTGATGCGCGTACATAAATACATACATACATACATACATACACACATACATACAGACAGAGATTACGGAAAAGTAAAAAATGCATTTCGTTGTTACTGTGGACATGACCGATACAGAAATACCATTCATTTCAAATTCTGAGCAATGTACAGGCAAAACACTTATTTTATATATAGATTACATTTCAGGCCTTCCCCTAAACTACCATTTCACTCAGTGTGAATAACATTATTGATAGCCTAGATTATAGCGACCTATTCCCCGACTTTGCATACCAATTTTCGTGAAGATACGACCACTAATAAAATAAATATTTGACAATTAAATTTTAGGCCTTCCCCTAAACTACCATTTTTCTCAGCGTGTATAGCGTGTATAGCGTGTATATTGTAGCGACTTATTTTCCATCTTTGTCTAGCGATTTGCATTAAGACACGACCACTAATAACATAAATATTTGAGAATTAAATTTCAGGTCTTCCCCTAAACTACCATTTCACTCAGCTTGATTAAAATAACTGATAGCCTAGATTGTAGCGGTTCATCACCCGACTTTACATTCCGATTTTCATTAAATTCTCTTCAGCCGTTTTCTCGTGATGCGTGTACATACATACAGACAGATAGACAGACAGACAGAAATTACGGAAAAGTAAAAAATGCATTTTCTTCTTACTGTGGACATGACCGATACAGAAATACCATTCTTTTCAAATTCAGAGCAATGTACAGTCAAAACTCTTATTTTATATATATAGATTACATTTCAGGCCTTCCCCTAAACTACCATTTCACTCAGTGTGAATAACATTATTGATAGCCTAGATTATAGCGACCTATTCCCCGACTGTGCATGCCAATTTTCGTGAAGATACGACCACTAATAAAATAAATATTTGACAATTAAATTTTAGGCCTTCCCCTAAACTACCATTTTTCTCAGCGTGTATAGCGTGTATAGCGTGTATATTGTAGCGACTTATTTTCCATCTTTGTCTAGCGATTTGCATTAAGACACGACCACTAATAACATAAATATTTGAGAATTAAATTTCAGGCCTTCCCCTAAACTACCATTTCACTCAGCTTGATTAAAATAACGGATAGCCTAGATTGTAGCGGTTCATCACCCGACCTTACATTCCGATTTTCATTAAATTCTCTTCAGCCGTTTTCTCGTGATGCGTGTACATACATACAGACAGATAGACAGACAGACAGACAGAAATTACGGAAAAGTAAAAAAATGCATTTTCTTCTTACTGTGGACATGACCGATACAGAAATACCACTCTTTTCAAATTCTGAGCAATGTACAGACAAAACTCTTATTTTATATATATAGATGATACAATGTGTAGTCACGACTATCGAGAATATGATACATAGTGTAGTCACGACTATCGAGAGCATGATATATAATGTAGTCACAACTATCGAGAACACGATACATGATGTAGTCACGACTATCGAGAACATGATACAACGTGTAGTCACGACTATCGAGAACATGATATAGAGTGTGGTCACGAATATCGGGAATATGATACATAGTGTAGGCACGACTATCGAGAATATGATACATAATGTAGTCACAACTATTGAGAACGTGATGCATAGTGTAGTCACGACTATCGAGAACACGACACAAAGTGTAGTCACGACTATCGAGAACAGGATACATAGTGTAGTCACGAATATAGAGAAGGGGTACATTGTGTAGTCAGGACTATCGAGAACATGATACATGGTGTAGTCACGGCTGCCGAGAACATGATACATGGTGTAGTCACGACTATCGAGAACATGATGCATATTGTAGTCATGACTATCGAGAGCATGATACTTGAAATAGTCATGACTATCGAGAACAGGATACATAGTGTAGTCACGAATATCGAGAAGGGGTACATTGTGTAGTCACGACTATAGAGAACATTATACATAGTGTAGTAACGTCTATCGAGAACATGATACATAGTGTAGTAACGACTATCGAGAACATGATACATTGTATAGTCACGACTATCGAGAACATGATACATTGTGTAGTCACGACTACAGTAACTCCATATGTACAGTGTGGCGAAGTCAAGTCCAGCCGCCATGTTTTAACCAAGTACTCAATCAGCTGATAGATAAAGGAGAGTGATATTATTGTTTCAGTACTGAATAGACTAGTTCAGTGTTTTAAGATGCTATTTATTTTGCTTATACTGTGCGTATATGGGCCTATCAGTATTTGTTAAGCATATATTCAGAGTCTGACTACCTGACGTAAGACATTTGGATTTATACGTGGTTTGCGAGTGACAATTATTTAACAGGTTAAACATTCTGTGTTGGTAGCTAGGCCTACAATATCATTTATATTATAATAATACACGTGGCATAAAATAGTATAGTCATTGTGTTGAAATGCATCTAATGACTGTAAAGTTAGCCTATATTTAAATTTAAAAATTAACATTACCGTATTCCAGGTTACACGGTTTTGCAGATCAGAATATACAATGCAACATTTTCAAACTATACATAGAAATATACTTTTTTATGTATGACTTATCGGTATATACATAAATATAGAAAATAATATGATTAGTTAACCGATGGGTAGACAAAATTGTATTACCTAGCTCCATATTTATGTTAATATAAGTTAACATAATATACTGCACCATTCTACTCGTGGTACTAGTACACTGACTGACAGAGCAAATGCAACACCAAGAAGGAGTGGTCAGAACTTTATGCCAATTGCAGGGTAGACTGACGTCACTGAGGTATGCTCATGATGTGAAATGCGCCGCTGTGCTGCGCACGTAGCGAACGATAAATGGGACACGGCGTTGGCGAATGGCCCTCTTCGTACCGTGATTTCTCAGCCGACAGTCATTGTAGAACGTGTTGTCGTGTGCCACAGGACACGTGTATAGCTAAGAATGCCAGGCCGCCGTCAATGGAGGCATTTCCAGCAGACAGACGACTTTACGAGGGGTATGGTGATCGGGCTGAGAAGGGCAGGTTGGTCGCTTCGTCAAATCGCAGCTGATACCCATAGAGATGTGTCCACGGTGCAGCGCCTGTGGCGAAGATGGTTGGCGCAGGGACATGTGGCACGTGCGAGGGGTCCAGGCGCAGCCCGAGTGACGTCAGCACGCGAGGATCGGCGCATCCGCCGCCAAGCGGTGGCAGCCCCGCACGCCACGTCAACCGCCATTCTTCCGCATGTGCAAGACACCCTGGCTGTTCCAATATCGACCAGAACAATTTCCCGTCGATTGGTTGAAGGAGGCCTGCACTCCCGGCGTCCGCTCAGAAGACTACTATTGACTCCACAGCATAGACGTGCACGCCTGGCATGGTGTCGGGCTAGAGCGACTTGGATGAGGGAATGGCGGAACGTCGCGTTCTCCGATGAGTCACGCTTCTGTTCTGTCAGTGATAGTCACCGCAGACGAGCGTGGCTTCGGCGTGGAGAAAGGTCAAATCCGGCAGTAACTGTGGAGCGCCCTACCGCTAGACAACGCGGCATCATGGTTTGGGGCGCTATTGCGTATGATTCCACGTCACCTCTAGTGCGTATTCAAGGCACGTTAAATGCCCACCGCTACGTGCAGCATGTGCTGCGGCCGGTGGCACTCCCGTACCTTCAGGGGCTGCCCAATGCTTTGTTTCAGCAGGATAATGCCCGCCCACACACTGCTCGCATCTCCCAGCAGGCTCTACGAGGTGTACAGATGCTTCCGTGGCCAGCGTACTCTCCGGATCTCTCACCAATCGAACACGTGTGGGATCTCATTGGACGCCGTTTGCAAACTCTGCCCCAGCCTCGTACGGACGACCAACTGTGGCAAATGGTTGACAGAGAATGGAGAACCATCCCTCAGGATACCATCCGCACTCTTATTGACTCTGTACCTCGACGTGTTTCTGCGTGCATCGCCGCTCGCGGTGGTCCTACATCCTACTGAGTCGATGCCGTGCGCATTGTGTAACCTGCATATCGGTTTGAAATAAACATCAATTATTCGCCCGTGCCGTCTCTGTTTTTTCCCCAACTTTCATCCCTTTCGAAACACTCCTTCTTGGTGTTGCATTTGCTCTGTCAGTCAGTGTATAACAAATAACGAAAACCTGCTACTTTTTAGTGGTGAAAACAAACTACTGCCATGGTCTCGGGGGAGTTGGTATAATACACTGTTAATGAAGGCTACGGTTTGATCCCCGCAATGAGCAATTAAATATATCACTATATAATATACTTTGAGAAAATACTACTTGTTGCTCTGTGAAAACAAACAGTTATCCAGATCCCTCAGTACTTGTGTTCAGCACTCGGTTACTGACCACCCGCGGTTCGATCTCCGTGATGTGCGACTAATTCTGAACCCCTGTTCGGTTAGTACTGGTAGATATTCGCTGTATTTTAAACATTCTATTTGCTTGTATCGGTTTTGGTATAATGCATTGTTATTACTGTTATCATTAACTTCTTAACGTTCTACCGCTCTTCCCACAACTGGGGGATTGTGGGAGCGAACTGCGTCAAACATGTGGATTTGGCCCCATCTAACGGCCAGATGCCCTTCCTAACGCTAATTCTATATGGAGGGATGTAATCACTATTGCGTGTATCTGCGGTAATTTGTAGTGAGGTGTGTTGTCTTAATGTAAAGATAAGAGTGTTGGGACAAACACAAGCAGCCAGTCCCCAAGCCCGAGCTATTAACATAACCCACCCGGCCGGAAATCGAACCCGGGACCCTCTGAACCGAAGGACAGTACGCTGACCATTCAGCCACGGAGTCGGACTATTATTGGTATCATTATAATGTATGGGAAAACTCAACTTGATGCTAGGCGGCATTCATAACCACGTCCTTCAATAGATGAATAGCCATAAAAGCTTGAATTCGAGAATATATCAATCATGATATCTCATACGTGAAAATGAATGAGACATAAGTGAGGGAGTGACCTTTCCTGTAACTTTTGTTATGTACAGGTATTTTCGGGGATATTTGGAAATTAGTCAAAAATAATATAATCGTGAAAATCTCTTATTTTTCCTTACACGGTAAAGTCGCACGAAACGTAAAAGATTGGACATATTCTAAACAAATTTCGTTATATACAGGTTTTCGATACGGCGGATATTAACGGAGAAATACGATATTTACTGCCTTGGCCTCCATAAAATTACTAATCCATTTTGTTATTATTGTTACCTTTACAACGCATAACACAATTCTACTCGTTGCTGGGAGCGTCTTAAACGTGCTACTTTCAGAGCTGAAAACAAGCATTGGTCCAATTTCATTTAAAACAATTTCCAGATCTGTTTTTGCATCCGTAAGCATAGCAGCCTGGCGTAATTTTGTTCAAAACTCAGACCTCAGAAATAGGTAAATTCACACACATTTCGAAACTAATAATAGCAAATAATCCCCCGTGTTTAATAAACACGTACTTTCGATAGTATTAATTTTAAAACAGGTGGCCTGTACTTCGCTGAAATTGCATAATGTGTGATCTTACCCTGTGCGGAATACATACCTTTAAAACAGCTGACGGGACATTTGGCTAAAACATGGCGGAGCCAATCAGAATGAAGCATTCGTTGGCCACACTGTGCATATTGAGTCACTGTAGTCACGACTATCGGGAACATGATACACAATTTAGGCACAAATATTGAGAACTTGATAGATAGTGTAGTCACGACTATTAAGAGCATGATACATAGTGTAGTCACGACTATCGAGAACTTGATACATAGTGTAGTCACGACTATCGAGACCATGATACATAGTGTGGTCACGACTATCAGGAACATGTACATAGTGTAGTCACGACTATCGAAGACAGGATGCATAGTGTAGTCACGACTTTCGAGAACATGATACATGATGTAGTTACGACTGTTGAGAACATGTTACATGGTGTAGTTACGACTGTTGAGAACATGTTACATGGTGTAGTCACGACTATCGAGAACATGATACATAGTGTAGTCACGACTATCGAGAACATGATACATAGTGTAATCATGACTATCGAGAACATGATATATAGTGTAGACTCGACTATCGAAAATGTGATACACAGTGTAGCCACGACTATGGAGAACATGATCCATGATGTAGTCACGACTATCGAGAACATGATACGCAGCGTAGTCACGACTATCGATAACGTGATACACAGTGTAGTCACGACTATCGAGAACATGATACATAATGTAGTCACAAGTATCGAGAACACGATATATGATGTAGTCACGACTATCGAGAACGTAGTGTGATCACGACTATCGGGAATATGATATATAGTGTAGGCACGACTGTCGAGAACATGATACATGGTGTATTCTACAGTATTCTATGGGAACAAATAGACAAATACAATATAATGGCAAGTACTCTGTTCAATATGGACGAAACTGCGATATCTCCCACAACAAAACCACAAAAGTGTTATCTCTGGTAGGAAAGAAGCAAGTTGGTGTAATTTCCAGCACATAAAGAGGTGCACTGACTACGGCAAATCTTTTGCTATAATGCTGCTCCAGGCTTTAAGCCAATATTCCTCATTTTTGCCAGAAAAAGGCTGCAAGAGAGACTACTTGCTAACGCTCCACCAAGAACACAAGCAATAGCCACCGAAAGTGCGTGGATAAACGGCGAGACTTTCTTAGATTGGCTACATTTTTTTGTCGAGCATGCTCGCCATGGACCTGACAAAAAATATTTGGCTGCTTGACAATCACGAGTCACATACATATTACCCTGCCCTTGAGTTTGCATCGAGGGAAAATGCTGTGTTTGTGTCGTTTCCTCCTCACACAACTCATAAAATGCAACCTCTGGATGTTGCGGTTTACGGCGCTTTGAAGTTATATTACGAGCAAAAAGTTAGTACGTTCCAGAGGAATCATCCTAGAAGAATAATTAACCAATTTGACGTCGCTGAACTGTTTGTTCCTACTTATTTGAAAGCAGTCGCTGTCCAGAATGCTGAGAATGGGTTCAGAAGTGGTGGATTGTGGCCTTATAACCCAAATGTGTTTGAGAATGAAGAATTTGCACCTGCATCCGTCACCATGATACATAGTGTTGTCACGACTATAGAAAACATGATGCATGATGTAGTCACGACTATCGAGAACATGATACTTGATGTAGTCACGACTATTGCGAACACGATGCATAGTGTAGTCACGACTATAGAGAACATGATACATAATGTAGTCACGACTATCGAGAACATGATGTGTTATGTAGTCAGGACTATCGAGATATGATACGCAGTGTAGTCATGACTATCGAGAACATGATGCATAGTGTAGTCACGACTATCGAGAACATGACGCACAATGTAGTCACGACTATTGCGAACACGATACACGATGTAGTCACGACTATTGAGAACATAATACATGATGTAGTCACGACTATCGAGAACATGATGTGTTATGTAGTCAGGACTATCGAGATATGATACGCAGTGTAGTCACGACAATCGAGAACACGATGCATAGTGTAGTCACGACTATAGAGAACATGATACATAATGTAGTCACGACTGAGAACATGATGTGTTATGTAGTCAGGACTATCGAGATATGATACGCAGTGTAGTCACGACTATCAAGAACATGATACATATTGTAGTCACGACTATCGAGAACATGATGCATGATGTAGTCACGACTATTGCGAATGCGATACACGAAGTAGTCACGTCTATTGAGAACATAATACATGATGTAGTCACGACTATCGAGAACACGATAGATAGTTTAGTCACGACTATCGAGAACATGATACATAGTGTAGTCACAACTAATACAATGATAAATGTTTTTCAGTGGTTGCAATTGTGTGTTGGATTAAAGTATTCTCACCAACCACTTCGAATCATGAAGTACGAATGGAAGAGTGGAGTCTTTCTAGAAGACTGATGGACTCGCCATATAAGGTATATGCACGTGTGTACTCAGGAGACGATAAATGGACTCGATTTCATCATAAGAGACTGCAGTTGTAGCTGCGAAAAAGGGTTTATGGAGATGCATAGTTCAGTGTCATGGACATAAATGAAAATATAGCCCGCGTATACCTAGGTACATGTATATGTTGCATTATACTTGGGCTTTCTGATGATAGATGACACTCTGTACATTTAAACAAACTGACCCTGATGGGCCTTGGCCTACCAAGCAACCGCTCTGCAGCGCTAAATCCTTCAGTTTATTAGTTGACCAATCCTCTCGGCCGTTATTCTTGCTTTCTAGACCGAGGCCGCAATCTCACCGTCAGATAGCTCCTCAATTGTAATCACGCAGGCCGAGTGGACTTCGGAGCAGCCCTCAGATCCAGGTAAATATCCCCGACCTGACCGAAATCGAGCCCTCGGCCTCGGGGTGAGAGGTGGGGTCGGCGTACTGCACATGTGTCATGGTAACATTTCCATATGGGAATCATGTGCTATTTATTTTTCTACTAATTCATGTATCGGTTCAGATTGCCCCAGGTTCGATCCCCTGCCAGGGCTGGGATTTTAGCTATTTCTGGTTGAATACTTGGTCTCGAGGAGTGGTGCTTTTGTTCGTCTTAGAACACATCCTCATTTAAATAAAACACACCACACTGCCGATTGCTGCAAGAGCACTCCAATTGAATATACCACTCGACACAGTTTTAGTGTCAGGAAGGACACCCGGCCATTAAACGGAGCTAAATCCACATCTAGTGCCGACTCCAAGCAACTGGGAAAGGCTAAGACGAAGAAGAATTAGAAGAAGTAGAAAAAGGAGAGGAAGCTACACAGTGAACTTAAGCGAGTGGAAAGACATCAGATCACAGCTGAAATTGAATATAACAGAGTATACATTCCATTCCTTCTCTTTAATCCCCGATTGGTTAGACGGAAGAGAAGGCCTGAAGACCTTAATCTTGCCAGGTAAAATAAAACATAACTAACTAACTAACTAACTAACTAACTATTTTATTGAATCTATTGAATCTATCCTCGAAGTGGGTAGGAGAGCGCCACTGAAGCTGGTAATCTGTTGTGCTCAGGGGTTTGAGATACGTCTTCCTACTTCCAAGCCGGGAGAGCAGGACCGTTGGTAAAGGAAATTGCCTAATTAATTCTCTAGTGGTTCCCTGTAATATCTTTAAAATCTTTGAGCCAGATTCTGAAGTAATAATAAAAATACGAACCAGTATTATACTGTATAAGTATTTTTAATCGTGTAAATATTGTAAATAATATCTCATTTTAAGATTGGTCCACGGAACATTTTATCTGTACGTGGAACTCGCCCATTTTCTCTAACCGAACAAGTGCTTGTGCAGTTTGGGACGCGTAACTATCAGCTTGCATTCGGGAGATAATGGGTTCGAACCGCACTGTAGGTAGCCATTAAGACGGTTTTCCGTGGTTTCACATTTTCACACCACGCAAATGCTGGAGCTGTACCTTAATTACGGACAAGGTCACTTCCTTCGCACTCCTAGCCCTTTCCTCTCCCATCGTCGCCATAAAATATATATCTGTGTCAGTGCGACGTAAAGTAAATTGTAAAAATAATAGTAATTATGGGAAGCTGGGTATTTGCTCGGTTTTCGATTATGGAAAATGAAATATCATAATTGAATAATTATAAGTGAGAGTATACCCAATGTACTGATCGAAAATGTTCTGAGGAAATGGTTGGACGATAGGTTCTGGGCCCTGTTTCATAAAACTAACTAATAATATACAATATTACCTAATAATATTAGAACTCATAAAAATAAATATTAGTTAACCAAATTATGCTTCATAAAGATTTATACATGACTAATAAAATATCTTCACTCATAATATTATTTCATTAGTCAGCTGATACAAATGGAGGTTACAATCGGTCTGTTGCATATGTTCTTGTTTTGTGTTGGTTCCTAGCAGTAGGCCAGTGCTTGCTTAAAACCGGCTATTAATCCATATGTTCGATAGGCTCACTGGATATTTTCGGTTTGACTTTTGATACACATGAGAATGGATAAATGAAGTGAAAATAATGTGAGAGAAGAAAGTTTCCTTGCAGAAAATGATTGAGTTAAAACGTCAGCTATTCGCAGTCCTTTGTACAATATAACCTGCCTTGTTCTTTTTTCTTTTTTAAAAATTTATGTGATTTTAATAATCTCTGTTGAGATGGACTAGCAAAATCTTGGTTCACTACCCCCTGTGCGTGGGGGCGGTAGAATAACACCCACGATATCCCCTGCCTGTCGTAAGAGGCAACTAAAAGGGGCCCCATGGGTTCTCAACTTGGGAGCGTGAGTTGGTGACCACGGGGCCCTGAGCTGAGTCCTGGTATTGCTGCTTCCACTTACTTGTGCCAGGTTCTTCACTTTCATCTATACTATCCGACCTCCCTTGTTCAACTTTTGTTCTTTTCCGACCCTGATAGTATTAGGTTGCGAGGCCTAGAGAGTCTTTCATTTTCACGCCCTTTGTGGCGTTCGTCTCTTTGGCCGATACCTTCATTTTTCGAAGTGTCGGATCCCTTCCATTTTTCTATCTGATTAGTGTTATATAGAGGATGGTTGCCTAGTTGTACATGCTCTTAAAACAATAATCATCACTACCACCATCTCTGTTTACTGGTGGTATAAGCCAAGATTTTAAAGGATACCCGGAGTCTCCGAGCAGAACTGCACTAGGGAAACACAATGATACTGTGTATCACTACCAACCCGTGGAGTGCAATGTGATGCTGCTATTATGAGGTTATGCTTCATTCCTTATAGTGGAACATTCTATTACCAATCCTATCAAGCAAATACTAAAAAACTGGGTGAGTTGGCCGTGCAGTTAGGGACGTGCAGCTGCGAGCTTGCATCCGGGAGATAGTGGGTTCGAACCCCACTCTTGGCAGACTTGAAGATGGTTCTCCGTGGTTTCCTATTTTCACACCAGGCAAATGCTGGGGCTTTACCATAATTAAGGTGACGGCCACTTTCTTATCAGTCAGAGCCCTTTTCTATCCCATCTTCACCGTAAGACCTATCTGCGCCGGTGCGACGTAAAACAAATAATATAAAATAAACAATAAAGTAATGATGGAGGTTAGTGATAGGTTACAATGTACCTGCCAACTACTCGTGCCATTCATTTCATCATATTCTTTTTCAACATTGTACACGGTAAGATGTAAGGTTGTATCAACAAAAATATATTTTTAACATAGTTCAAAATAACAGAAGACAGGAGAAAATAATATACATTCTAACATTTTATTCACCTTCCTCTGTCTCCACCTACTTATGGGTAAGAGTTTTACAACATTGGTTCTTTACTTTTCTTCATAAGTTGCAGATCCAAAATATTGAGTTCGCATCACGGAAAGAATGCAGCACCATCAAATGAAGGAACTACAGCGAAGCGAAGACTTTTGTTTGCAGTCTTTTAACGTTGGTGTCACTCCTTAACTAGTTTGTTGATACGTGATAAAAATTAATCTTATCTCACGCAAAGGAGCCATGGAATTTTCCCACCAAGAAAAAAAGACCTTTCTCGAAACCAATGTGTGTTTTCAAGGACTGTGTAGTTTAGTAAAGGAGTGCATACACACATTTTCATAGAGTTAAGAGTAGGTAGAACAGCGGGAGATCCAAGCTGCGTAATTTATGACAGTTTTTTCATAAAAGTTTGTTTCAAATTGCACACATTGAGTAATCAGTAGACTACTCTGTTAAGTGCCCATGCGACTGTTAGACCTGGAGAAGAGATGAGTGAGTCAGGCTGGGAGTTCCCGGCCGGTCTGAGGGCACGTGACGGACTCTCCTCCTATGGCGCTTTTCGTTAGGTGTCTCCATGAATCTTCCGGGAGGGAGAACATGTGGAGAGATTTTGACACAGAACTTCCTGTTATTTGTAGGTGCAATGTCTTTGTTGTGAATGGACCTCACCACCACGTCCCATAAATGGTCGACTGGTTTCATATCATGTGAACGAGGTGGTTACAGCAGTCTTTGAAACTCTCAAGAACGCTCATCGAACCAATTCTGGACAACTTGTGCCCAATGACACGGTGCATTATTCTGCTGGAATATCTCATCGTGGTGGGGTTACGTGAAGTCCATGAAGGGCTGCAAGTAGTCACCAAGCTGTTCAGCTTAGCAGTTACAAGTCAACGACCTGTTCCGGTGGATTAGCGAATCCAGCCCATTCCACGTGAACGCACCCCAGACCATTACGGAGCTACCACCAGCCTGTATGGTGCCTTACTGACAACTGGGGTCCATGACTTCATGGGATTTCCGCCATATCCGAACCCTACCATCAGGTCGAAACAATTGGAAAAACGACTCATCGGACCAAGCTACATGTCGCCAGCCGTCCAGGGTCCAATTTGTAACGTCACGCGTCCTGGTGAGACGCTGTGTTCGGTGTCGCGATGTTAACAGGGGCACTGTCGTAGGTCTTCTGCTCTTATATCCCACCAACATTAAAGAACACTTCATTTACCTACTGGACATGCGTCTGGTACCTCATGCATTGAATGTTGATGTAATTTAAGCCAGTGCGGCTTTTCCGTTTCCACAGACAATTCTAGCCAGACGTCACTCACCGCGATCATTAAGCATTCGTGGTTGGCCACTGCGCTGTTCTCTACAGGCGGTAATGCCTTTTATGTCGTATTCCTGATACAACCGTGACACGTCGACCGAGAAATGTCAAATGTCGGTATGACTTCGACAATGGAATTTTCCATTCATCTGGCCCGCACTATCATGCCCCGTTCGGATGGCGATAATTCACGTTGCCTTGCCACGACCAGCACAGACGGTATTTACACTCACTCTCGAGATGTCAGATCATACCTGATACAGGTCTGGGCACTTCCAAGACGTGAGGATACGGTGGCGCAAGAGCCTAGTGCCTTTAAATACTGCTATCCCATGACTTTCGGCATGCCAGTATATATAATGCGCTTTTATTACGACACAATCTCTCAAATAATGTTGGTGGAAAATGGAGCTCGACTTGTAAGTGCCCTGCCAAACAATGACCGCATTTCAGCAGTCAAAGAGTCACTCCTCAGAAGAAAGTCTTTTGGTACTGTAAGTAGTAAAAGGAGACAGCAGCGTCTCTTCATGTTCTCCTACACCAGAACATACGCAAAGAAACAGTGGAAGAGTTAAAGTCAAGTCACGCCGATTTAGCACTTTTCTGGGAAGGACATACAGTATCATACATTGTTCTGCCGTTTTAGGCACAGGACTTGGAGATTGTCGTGTGAGATACTGTGGCATTTTCCCTAACTTGTCAACATTTGAGGCTCATGTACGTAATATGTAGGAATACATCAAGTAGGACAAATCCCACGCAGACCGTATTGTGTAACCACCACTACAGTTGAAATGCCACCTTTTTCATTATGTTTCGACTCACAGTATACGTACAATACTACGAACAGAGACTTTTACCAATGGCAATTCCGTTAAATGATACTAAATTGAAACACTTACCCAGTCTGTTGTCCAGCTCCACCTTTATCTCCAGTTTTCTTATCCTCGCCAGCAATTGTAATCTCGATGGCATCGGATGACAGGTCAATTTCGTCATAGTTATCCTGATGTTGACAAACACTTTTCTGCTGCTTACTTGATGTTGCCTCACAGAGTTTTGGTTCGTCAGTATGACAAACGAATTTATTTTCTTCCGATAATTTGCCTGAGTTTTCTACTGTAAAAAACTCAGGTTCTTCATTTAGAATTTCAATAGCAATCTTGATATCCTCCAGTGTAGTCATCACATCTTTCTCTATAGATTTAAAACTACGACCATTGTCACCTTGCTCTTCACAAGATGAAGAATTTGGAGGAAGAACTGGATCACCTTGACATTCTTCTTTCAAGATTTCATCAGCATTATTGAAATCTTCGGGCGGATTGGTGTCTCCTTCTGTAGCCAGGGAACTGCAATTGGTGACAGACAATTCTCCACAGTATGAAGAATGTGAAGCAAGAATAAGATTATCCTGGCATTCTTCCTTAAGTATTCCATCAATATTCTTTAAATCCTTCGACAGATGTACGTCTTCCTCTATAGATTGGAAACTACAACTGGAGATGCTCTCTTCTCCACAGTCTGGAGGATTTGAATCAGAAACCGGAGCGTTCGTGCATATCTGGTCTGATTGCTCCGTACTATGGATAGACCCATCCAATCTGAAAATAAGCATCAAATAACTATCAGATACCAATATGCAGTACAGTATATTGTATGGGCAAGAAAGAAAACCATCTGAGCAAAGGATCACAATTCAAGGGGAGGAAATTGATATCATTACGAATAAAATACCATATGTTTGATCACTCTATTTTCTTCATAATGACCCAATAAATGCACATGCACACACATATTGCACCATATCCCGTATTCTCGTAGGAAACCAACTTTCTCTTAACATGCTGCGTGGTTCCAATAGACAAGGAAACGAAATTGTGGAAGAAGGACAAAGACATAGACTCCCCTCAAAATGGACTAGACCGTCTTAGGTCAACCAATCAGATTGCTTCATACGTCGTCTGTTCGCTCGCTGAGGTAGAACGAGACTAAACAATCTATTTCGCGGCACAGGGAGGAGTTAATTATGAGTTCAAGCATTTCAGAGTTCGGAAGAATTATGTTATATTGTAAAACACTCCGCCAAGATTATAGCGACCTGGGTTATGTAATTTTAATAAATGCGTTGTTATGTTACTTTGGGGCGGAGGATACAGCCAGATGTGGAAAGTTGGCGTTAAGACTGTGTGTGTCCGCGGAGCTATATAAGCCAACCCAAGCGTTTCGATTTATGAACGGTAGTGTGATCTGATTCCGGTTTAAAAAGCCAAGAATAACGGCCGAGAGGATTCACCGTGCTGACCACACGACATCTCGTAATCTGCAGGCCTTCGGGCTGAGCAGCGGTCGCTTGGTGAACCAAGGTCCTTCAGGGCTGTAGTGCCATGGGGTTAGGTTAGGTTAGGTGTAGTCGGATTTGGAATTGGTGTCGATTTGAGTGATTGCGCAAATATTTTGATTCTGTAATATGCCCGAGCGGAGCAATCGAACCAAACATCCAGCTAAACGGCTCCGTTAAGCCCGTCCCCCAGCGTCTTTGCGTTAAGTCGTTCCAGTTGTTCCAGTCGTCGCAGTTCATAGACGTGTCAGTCATAGAAGTTGCACTCCGGAATGTAAGTTGTTGTTCACCCTAACTCAGACTTTAGCTGTGCGATGATGACCAATGCGGTCCGGTATACAAGGCATTCACTGTTTTCTGATGTTTATTTCACCTATCGTAAGTAGACAACAAGGCACTCAACCATGTCTAATACAAGAACAATGTGTTAGCAAGTAGCTCATGTTGTGTAGTAGAACTGTGTATTCTCTTTTACGAACTATTAAGGAGAGAACACTTGTTTTGGGCGGAAATGAGAGCAGAACAGTCTTAATGGTTAATGAATTACCGGGATATGTAGGAGCGTTCAAAAATACCTTCCCCAGTAAGGGCTAAGACGACCAGAGTAAAATCCCATTCATTTGCCAGTGACAAGATTCAAAGTACGAGTAAACATTGCAGGTAGATAACCCCTTCGTTCAGCCTGTAGAGGGTTTGTTACCCAGCCCGTATCTGGAGGCTGCCATGCAAGGCCAGGTAGTGGGGTCCAGCCAAATACCCTATAGAGAATACGTGCCACATTGCGAGATA
Source organism: Anabrus simplex (assembly GCF_040414725.1). Taxonomy (NCBI): domain Eukaryota; kingdom Metazoa; phylum Arthropoda; class Insecta; order Orthoptera; family Tettigoniidae; genus Anabrus; species Anabrus simplex. Next base: position 808,336,002 of record NC_090266.1, read on the forward strand.
TCGCAAGACATTGACTGCCAGCGCACCTAGGGGGACGGCCTTGAAACTGAGTGTAGTAGTACACTATACTCTATGAATTATGGTAAAATGGCAGGTTCCAAGACGTCTTTAATTAGTAAGTGGTTACAGGAGTCTCCGCATTTCACATCGGATGATAAAATTATATTCTGTGACGTTTGCAGCAAAGAGGTGAATGAACCTTGTTTTATATTCACCCCTACAAGTTATTATCAATTTAGCAAAATGCACATTGTATTTTAATTCAATCCTTTTAAAATACGTAAAATTGAAGTTGCCTAAGAGTATTTTAGGGCCTATTTGAGAGTCTATTTTAGGCCCAGATACCGCTAGCTCATGTAGATCAAGGGATGCACCCAAATTGCCTTAGGCGGTATGGTGGAATATGTTATTCATTAAGTTCTGAGTATAAACGAAGTAGCATTCGACAATATTAGCAAGGAATGCAGAGTTGTCACAGCCCACCAACGTAGAAGATTTAAGTAACCTTCGAAGATGTAGAGCACGTTCTGTTGGGGGTTGTTAAGCAGTGATATCATAAATGCACTTAGCAGGAAGCTACACCCAGGCTATTAACTGGGAACATTCGCTTGCCGCACCCTGGGATAAAATTTCGGAATCTGCCATGCATCTGTGTTAGAGAAACCTGAGGTATGCGAAAAGGACAGAGGATAGCTGAAATCCTTGGAATTAGACGAGTAGACCTCGTAGAAAAATGGCTCAGCCAATCAAATTGCTCTATTCTTAACTGCCAAAATTTCCCGCTGAGAATATTTTTTTCTATCTCGGGAGTTTGTGTAAGATTGCACATCAACTTGGCTGCTGATGACTGTATCCGAGTGAATATATTTTTTGGTGGACTCAGTTAAATTAATTACAACGTAGGTGGAATAAGTCGTTGTGTGCGACTGATCACGTGTGGATGGCGTGGATGCAAGCGGAAGTAAAAATACTGGCGCCATCAAAGGAAAGGTTATGCCACTGAAGCTCAACTCGTAGGATTCCAGCAAGATATAGCAGATATCTTGGATTCAGGAGGTCAGATGGACTGTATCGCGATTGACCTATCTAAGGCATTTGATAGGGTAGATCATGGGAGACTACTGGCAAAAATTAGTGTAATTGGACTTGACAAAAGAGTGACTGAACGGTTGGCTATGTTTCTGAAAAATAGAGTCCAGAGAATTAGAGTAGGCGAAGGTTTATCCGTCCCTGTAATAATTAAGAGGGGAATTCCTCAAGGCAGTATTATTGGACCTTTATGTTTTCTTATATATATCACTGATAAGTGTTAGAAAGTGGAATCAGAGATAAGGCTCTTTGCAGATGATGTTATCCTTTACAGAGTAATAAATAAGTTACAAGATTGTGAGCAATTGCAAAATGACCTCAATAATGTTGTGAGATGGAGAGTAGGAAATGATATGATGATAAACGGGGTTAAAAGTCAGGTTGTGAGTTTCACAAATAGGGAAAGTCCTCTTACGTTGATGGGGGTGAATGTACCTTTTGGGGATCATTGTAAATACCTAGGTGTTAATATAAGGGAAGATCTTCAATGGGGTAATCATATAAATATGATGTAAAGAAAGGGTACAGATCTCTGCACATGGTTATGAGGGTATTTAGGGGTTGTAGTAAGGATGTAAAGGAGAGGGCATATAAGTCTCTGGTAAGACCCCAACTTGAGTATGGTTCCAGTGTATGGGACCCTCACCAGGATTACTTGAGTCAAGAACTGGAAAAATCCAAAGAAAGGTAGCTCGATTTGTTCTGGGTGATTTCCGACAAAAGAGTAGCGTTACAAAAATGTTGTAAAGTTTAGGCTGGGAAGACTTGGAAGAAGGGAGACGAGCTGCTCGACTAAGTGGTATATTCCGAGCTGTCAGTGGAGAGATGGCGTGGAATGACATCAGTAGACGAATAAGTTTGAGTGGTGTCTTTAAAAGTAGGTAAGATCACAATATGTAGATACAGTTGGAATTCAAGGGGACAAATGTGAGCAAATATTCGTTTATAGGAAGGGAAGTTAGGGATTGGAATAACTTACCAAGGGCGATGTTCAATAAGTTTCCAATTTATTTGCAATCATTTAAGAAAAGGCTAGGAATATAACAGATAGGGAATCTGCCACCTAAATGCAGATCACTATTGATTGATTGATTGATTGATTGATTGATTGATTGATTGATTGATTGATTGATTGAAACAAATGACCGACGTTAGTTTAATCGAACCCACGCCAAGTGAATTATACAAAACAGTACGACAGTACTCATACTTTTAGCTCCGTACCTTGATACAAAAATGTGAGGAACAACGGACACCTGTTAATGACTTGTCGAACCCACTGGATTAATTTGTGACGCTCCATATCACCGGACATTGAGTTAGAATCACGTAGTCGGACCGAAGATTTATAACAGAGACATGAACCGAACCATCAGTCAGTCAATCAGACAGTCAGTGTGCAGTCAGTCAGTCAGTCAGTCAGTCTACTTCAGTCTCAGTACATGTGTGCGTTCAACCGACTTCGAGTGGATGCCAAGTGTTCGACTTTTCAGAACTTGCATCAATATAATTCGAAAATGTAAGTGAATACTCAAAAACTATATTTAGTTACTTCCCGTGGAGAAAATAGGCTCTAAGCAGGTGACTTTCTTAGCATAATAACTTGCTAAGGCAAGGGGCAAGTACGACATCGGGATAAAAGTAGCCGGTTTGTTTTAGAAACAGTGGAGGTGGACAGGCTAAATTCAGCAGAGACTAACGGAACATTCTGAGCAGGTAGTGAAGGGAACATTTTGGTAAATGACAATCTCTTGTGTAGTTACCAGTATTCAAGTTCGATAGGCCGCCCTTGAGCTCATTACGGACATCCTTTGACCCAACAAGCAGAGGACAATGGACGAGAATGGGAAGAGTAAGTAATCGCTAGCCAGCCGTCTAGAACAGGTATTCCAGTGACTGAGTCTTTAGTGTACGGCCACACTTGCGTTTTTTCCCGCAGCGTGACTGCGGGAAAACACGCGCTAAAAATGCACAACACTGACTTTAATGGGACTGGCCACACTTGCGGGAAAAAGACGCAGCGGGACAAGAGACAAGGCACGTCTTCAAGGTCGCCCGCTCGAGAATGGGCCGGGGTCCATTTTCTTTGCGTGTTTCACGCTCTCCCGCTCAGCAGTGCCTGGCCACACTTGCGGGAAGAAGACGCAGCGGTTTTGTTCGTGTAAAACTTAGGAGAATGTTAGACAGTGAACTGATAATTTTGGAGGTACAAAGGTACCCATGCCTTAACGACACCTTAATGTCAATGCGAGTTTTTCTTCCTCAGGAATACATTCCCGCAGCCTTGTGTTTCTTTCGCTGATAGCATTTTTCAACATACAGAAAAGCAGTTCAAATAAGGTCACGGACAATCTGTAATACTCAAAAAAATTATCTTGGTTGTCTTTTAGTTTATAGTGTAGGAGCACAAATTGTCCATTTGATGACCTGTCACTTAATACAGGATGGATCCAATGTTTTCTTTGACGTTGACGACGGCGAAGAACAACCAAGCACATAACACAACAACGGAATTATTATTTAAAAATCGAATGCCTTCTATATGAAGAGCAATGGCGATGTTTTACTACTCACAATATACAACCAAAACCAAACCCCATTGCACTAGAGCCCTTGAAGTGCCTTGGCCTACCAAGCGACCGCTGCTCAGCCCGAAGGCCTGCAAATTACGAGGTGTCGTGTGGTCAGTACGACGACTCATCTCGGCCGTTATTCTGCGCTTTCTAGACCGGGGCCGCTATCTCACCGTCAGATAGCTCCTCAATTCTAATCACGTAGGCTGACTAGACCTCGAACCAGCCCTCAGGTCCAGGTAAAAATCCCTGACCCGGCCGGGATTGTGGTGGTGATGATTATTGTTTTAAGAGGAAGTACAACTAGGCAACCATCCTCCATATAACACTAATCAGAGGGAAAAATGGAAGGGATCCAGCACTTCGAAAAATGAAGATATCGGCCAAAGGAAGACACGGGCCACGAAGGACGTGAAAATGAAAGACTCCCTAGCCCTCGTAAACCTAATAGCGTCGGGGTCGAAAAAGAACAAGAGTTGACGAAGAGAGGTCGAATAGGATAGATGAAAGTCAGGAGCCTGGCACAAGTAAGTGGAAGCAATGCCAGGACTCAGCTAAGGGCCCCGTGGTCGCCAACCCACGCTCCGGAGTTCAAACCCTCTGGGTCCCCTTTTAGTCGCCTCTTACGTCAGGCAGGGGATACCGTGAGTGTTATTCTACCGCCCCCACCCACAGGGGAGCCTGGCCGTGAATCGAACCCGGGGCCTCCAGGTAAGAGGCAGGCACGCTACTCCTACACCACGGGGCCGGCATCACAATATACAACACACTAATATAATCACGCCGTACAAACACGCAAGTGTGGCCACGTGTTGTCGTCAAGTTGGTGAAAAACACGCAAACATCCAGCGTGAACAAACCGCAAGTGTGGCCACCCCCCTCGCAGGTCGTCCAGCTGCGTGAAAAACACGCAGTCCCGCTGCGGGAAAACACACAAGTGTGACCGTAGCCTAAGAGGCCCATTTCTTTTAACCGCAAACCAGACCAGCTATTAGGACATTATGTAACTGTAGGACACTGTCACAAATCACGATGTTGGAGTGAAATTATCACCGGGAGTATGATAGGATAACTATTAGTATAAGAGCGTAGAATGAAGTTGAAGAAGAGTGTCACGTGTGTGCATAAAATAAGGCGCGTGTTATCAGTGTATAAATGTGCCAATTTGGATGTACACCAATCCTCACCATGTCAAAGCTAATATGTAACATGGCCTAAATCCAAGGAAGATGTCAAAGGAAAGGCATGGGGTAGCCCGACGAACGCAGGTTGGAGAATGTAAGTACCAGGTTATTGAAATGCTGTTTTAATTAATATGTAAATAATTAACTATATCTGTGATCACGCTGTCATCCGCTAGATATAATTATGCCAACTTTTCTTTATCTTACCTTTTAGAAAAAAGCAAGAGCAAAGCAAAGTCTTCTCCGTACAGGCCGTGAAGGCCCTTGGAGGGGTGGAAGGTAAAGGCTGCCGCTATCCGTAACCTCGGCACTTGATGGGGTAGAGTGGTTAGCTCTATGGCCGGCCGCCTTTGACCCCAGGAATTAACGTGGTACTCATTTTTGACGTAGGCTTAGTGAACCTCAGGGCCATGTGCACCTCCGGAATTGGAAATCTCGTATATTAAATTTTACGACTTCCTGACGGGGATTCGAACCCACGTCCTTCCGGGCGAACCGAGCACGCCTTTACCGCCTCGGCCAAGCAGCCCCCTTACCTTTTATAAAGGGCAGTTAATATCGCTTTAAATGTAAATATTAGGTCACTTACCATGAATTATGGACATGTCGTGAATCAATGTTGAGGGCCCGACATGATATCATTATCTGTTTAACGTGCATGATTTCACTATGTTCAAGATTTTGGGATATCTACTGTGTCGTGTAATAATCTAAAATTATATCTCTCATGTCCATAATATCTAAGTCATATGAGAATAATTATAAGAAGTAAAATAATAATAATAATAATAATAATAATAATAATAATAATAATAATAATAATAATAATAACAATAATAATAATAATAATAATAATAATAATAATAATACTGTTGCTATTTGCATGAAATATTTAACTGACTTTAAGTTGTGAATTTTACGAGGTTTTCAACATAACACCTGAATAGGTGGATATTGATATCCATGGAAGGATCTGTCATTGATTAGCCATGTAGTGATAAAATAATTGGGAACTTATAAGAAATAAATGACAAACGTTTTGCATTGTTTACGTACCATTGAGTAAATTGATACAGTGCTGACCGGATGTATAGAAGTGAGTTATGGTCTGGTGTAAATGAAAATATCGAGCAACAAGAAAAATTTGAAAGAAACAAATCCCCGAAAGAGGAGGAAAATGTTGCGTTGAGGTACCAGTGAAAATGATCCTGGATTAACAAGTGACGAGCTAGAGAGCCAATGTCCACGAGTTAGGATGGAAGGAATATTAATAAAGCTCTAATGAAATAATAAGGTAGAAACAAGAATCTACATTGAAAATAAATGAAATAAAGAGAGACTAGTCGCTTTGTAATAGAGAAAGCCGCTGCCTCTGTGAATCAGTGGTAGAGTGTCGGCCTCCGAATCCCAAGATAGCGGGTTCCAACCCGGCAGAGCTAGTCGGATTTTTGAAGGGCGGAAAAAAGTCCATTCGACACTCCATGTCGTACGATGTCGGCATGTAAAAGATCTCTGGTGACAAATTTGTTGTTTACCAGACAAAATTCATTTAATCTCAGCCATAGACGCGCGAAAGAGTTTCAGTTTACTCGGTCCGCCATTTAGTGGGCCTAGAGTAAAACGGAACGTCGAAATTGACGAGCAGACAGCCAGATGGCGTCAAATTGAAATGTCTGCACACAGTAGCCGAGACCATACGATTATTACTATTATTGTTAATAGAGAAAGGCAGGTGTCTGCTTATAAATGCTCGAGTACAGGAGATAAAGACCACCGTAATCACATCCAGAGGCACTGGGAGTATTTAAGTGATACTGAGTTGACTCCAGATGGTGTCCTCTGATATGAAGCAAAGTTAAATTGATGCCCAATTATTTTACTTTAAAATTACACCTGTGAATATTAATAATAATAATAAAATTGTAGATACCTGACACGGTAACATTCTGCTACGGAGGTTAAATAATATTATTTATGTCCATGATTTTTTGATTTACCTTTCATTCGTAATTTTATCATGGAAGGATGAGTATTGGATAATTTACGAGGATCCTATAGGCGGATATATTTTCATGCCTATTTGTTTTCGATCGGACTCTTTCTATGTTAAAGTTAAGCGACATTTCAGACTTTTTTAAATTATTATAATGACGACGGTATGAGATGATTGGACTTGGTCACACACATCGTCGACAGTGAGACATTACCATAACTACTATGACTACAGAAATCTGCAGAACTCAGTGATATTCAGTCATTTGAATGACAGGTACGGTCAGCATCTGAGAAGTAAATAACAGTCAAATTGGTACGTGATTTTATTGCTCTGTGTAAATACTATAGGCTAGATAGGATAGGGTGTCTTCGCTTTCAAGAGTGTATTTAGATGGTAGAATTTGGATAACTGAGGCTTAGCTGATTTTTTCTCTTGTCGTTTAGTCTGTTTTATGGTCAACCTGGGAGGATTCACCCACTCTGTAATGTGAATATGTGGTTAGCCACCCCTGTGGAAGACAGCTTGGTTACGTCTTTAAAAAAATACATTTCGCTTACAGTATCCAAGCAAATAGCAACTGAATAATTAAACCACTGAACATGCCACTGCAAAATGTAAATAATTAGTACTGTAAGTGTAAAGCTGTGGACTTTAAGAAACTTCTTTAATAACTGGGTGAAATATACGCGAATCATGCAGACCCAGTCGGGTTAAACATTTAAATGTGTAATGCTAATATGTAAATGTTGGACAGTTCTGTTCAGCTGATTTATTTATACAATTTTTACCTTAGGGAATCCATGTTGACAACACAGTGATAATAAATTTTTCATGGATAAATTTTGTTTGAGTATCCATCCGATACCAGGTCATGAAAGATCAGTTGAGACCATATCTCATTTTATGCTAATTTAGATAATAGTAATATAACAGGGAGCAGTAAACTCCCAAACTGAGGTGTGTTCTCAGGAATTCACGTAATTCAATGCAATTCATTTTTATGATTTTAAACTTAGTAACTGTAAATTAACTAAGTGTAACTTTAACACTGCTAAGGGATACCTCATATAACAGTCATTGTATTTGATATTTTAGATGAAAGGTAACTAAGGTCACGTCAGTCAATCAATATCGCACACCTGTGGTGTCAGCAATTAATTTTAATTTAATTGATCAGTTATGGAGTATTGCTGCTTATGGCGTAAAAAACTATTGATTGTTGTTTTACAGTTTGAGTAAATTTAATGATCTTATTGCCCACTTAGTTTTTGGAATTTAATTAATCTCGATTAGAATAAATTTAATTAGTAAAACTTTAATCTGGTCCATTCTCATTCAGTAGCAATAGTACCCTTAATACTTAATTTCCTTATGTAACAGCTTTAGAAGTAGAATGCCGAGCCGATCGCGCCCCAAGCAGATGAGAGTCTCCGAGTGGTAAATATACTCGTATTTTATTACAGAGCGCCGTGGCAGAACGATAGAGCAGATTACCGCCGATTCAACGTTTAAAAGGTTACTACACATTGAAACGGGAATGCCCTGCGAGCATTCGCGTTCATGTATTTCTTCAGGAGAACTCGCCAACACCCAGCTGTATGGATTCAAAACGAGCGCCGAGCGCGCAGGCATTATGGGGGACAGCATGCAAGCAAGCGCTGCTACACCGTGCCAGCCAAGGCCAAGTGACGTCACACCAAAAGTTCTGTTGGATTATATGGAATTTCATCACGAACGGAAGGTTAAATCGTAATTTCGAGAACATCACCTTGTAGGCCTGGACAACAAATGCTACTACCCAAAATTTCATTAAAATCGGCGGAAAGATGGCCGAGATATGAATTTTTTAAGATGCTCACATTTTCAGTCTCGCCGTCCAACCTTGGGCAATAAAAGGAGGTCGCCAGCCTAGAGTGTGTCAGTGTGTCACTGAATGTGTCAGTGTGGGTGCGAGCGAGCACATCGTCGTGAACCAGTCGCCTCGCTATGTGATTCGGTTTGTAACTCTGTTCGGCTTAGGACCGGGGTTCGGAAGTACGTAATACTAGTGTTTAAAACCTTCTCTGTGGGCTCTAACTTCACGTGTAAGCGAAAGCTTATTCAATGATAATATCACTCTGTCGAGCCGAGTAACATCATTTCGTTTTGTGAATTGTGTAATTGAAGGGACTGTACAGTAATCACTTGATATTTTGAAGCTATGCTTAAAGGACTTAGGGCATAAAGACTGTGCTTTAGTTGTTTCCTCTACATGAGACTGTGTTAGGCTATTTCGTAAAATTGTGCCCTAGTGAAAGAACAATTCTTTTATGGATAGTGTCACTTTGTTTCGTAAAGGACAGTGCCTACTTTTCTTTCAAAGACTGTGTCAATCACTCCGTGAGAAAGGCAGTGTCGACATTTTCTTTTCATAAAACTGTGCCACCCTTCATTTTTAAAAGACTGTGTCAATCCATTTCACAGAACTGTGCTAACATTTACTTCCATAAAACTGTGCCGATATTCCCTTTCAAGGACTGTGCTGATTCATGGAATACGGTACCTTTATTTCTTCTCAAGGGACTATGTTAATTCCCCTCATCAAGACTGTGTCTAAATTTGCGTGAAATATTGTGCCTCAGTGAAAATTTTACCTCTGAGAAATTACGTGATTTTTGTGAAGACTGAGTCGTAACGGAACTTGGTTCTCTTTCACAAGACTGTGTCATAAACTGTTTCCTTCCGTGTTCGCAGAAACTGTAATTTATTTCTACGAGTATGTGTGCTAGAACATTGCATGTACTCATTACAAACAGTGCATGAGACTGTATCCGAAGGACTTAATTTATTTCCTTTTGCACTGAGATTGAGTGAAGTGGTAAACCATCGTGTCTCAGAAAGTTCCAGATTATTTTCATTGCCTATCACTTCAAGTTCGATAGTGACTATAGCACGAACAATATTAATTATTCTCACAGAACTGAGGCTTTGAATTCATCTCTTTTTTTCTCAAATGTGCGTCCAACACCATTTATATTGGAACCTATTCGGCCAGTAAACAGTATCTTGCCTTAATTTGCAGTGCAGTGCGATAGAGAAGTGTCGTATCAGATTCCATTGACATTCTGTGCGAGTTTTACATTTCTCTGCTCCTTTCATGGGACTTAGTGGAATACAAAACTCAACAACTATTCCACGCTGCACTATCATCAGACGACCGCCCCAGGTTCGAGTCTCCTTCAACATCAAGGGGTGACAACGGCCGTGGGTCGACACCGACAACGTGGGACGACTTCGACGACGTGGGACGACGCCGACGCCGCAGAACGACACCTTCTCCACATCTTCAAGGACATTCAAACTATTCGTCTGTAAAAGGTGATATAATTTCTATGCTTTTTTGAATAAACTGCAAGTTCCACTTTAAATATGAACTCATTTCACTACCCTTCTCTCGTACTCTCTAAAGTACATGCCTTGGCGTTATCCATGCTCTCTGCAAAACTGAAGTACAGGCGTTCCTGTTTCAATATATATGTAAATAAATACTACTGTAAGTGTAATGACCACACTCACTAATTGCTGCCTATTTACAAGTCTCTGTCCACTTCACAGAACGCGGTATGCTTCATTGGTATTTCCTGAAAGGGTTATAATCCTTATTGAGTGGCCCACCTTACTTTCACTTGTGCTCGCAAGACCAGTCACCCTGCATACTAGCTACAGGTGGACAGATACGAACCAGGGCTGCTGAGCGCCACAACACACGATGACTGTTTCTTGGTTGATCTCCAGAGACAGTCCAGTAACTCACACAAACACAGTGAACAAGTTGACACTGACAACTAAAAGGCAACAGCTCAACACTGCTCACCGACAGGACAATACTGCTCATAACAACGACCATTAACACTGTTCCAATCACACTCATGAGCTGCTCCACACGCTGGCTCCATGACGGTCCCCAGTTCATAGTAGTAAAAACACAGTAATCCATGGCAGTACGCAGCCAATACTCTGCCCAGTACGCGAGGATACTCTAATCCGCTCGGCACAGGCGGCAAGTAGCAATTCTCCCGTCAACATCAAATCGCTCACTCCACGTCGGTACAGCCAGTACTCCAAGGCAGTAAACACACCGTACTCCGCTCATGTACTCTGACACCGGTGGGACACTGCCGGTAGCCAACACAGCTGTCGCCGAGCGAGTTGGCCGTGCGTTTATGGGCGGGCAGCTTTGAGCTTGAATCGGGGAGATAGTGGATTCGAACCCCACTGTCGGCAGCCCTGAAGATGGTTTCCCATGGTTTCCCATTTTCACACCAGGCAAATGCTGGGGTTGTACCTTAATTAAGGCCACGGCCGCTTCCTTCCCACTCCTAGCCCTTTCTTTTCCCATTGTCGCCATAAGAGCTATCTGTGTCAGTGCGACGTAAAACAAGTAAAAAACACAGCTGTCGCCCCATCTGACGATTAAACTCCAACTCTGGTAGGATACCCACCACACACTCGATATTCCAACACTACAATTTATATCTCGATGAAGGGTTAGTAGAATATTCAGGGAATGGCTAGAGACGGAACATTCCCGTTTCGTGTTCTAGGAGGTGCAGGGTAAAACCAGGCAAAGAGAGCAATAAAGGAAGAGGCCGGCCATGCCCTCAGGCTGGTAACTCTCATTTGACTCACTAGCCCGTTCCAAGAAATACTGAAGGGGTTACGATAGTTCTGGCACATAACATTGCCCCTTTTCGAGAGCTGATCGTCCCGATGTTCTCAGCTGTTCCTCGGTATGACGCCAGTTGGTCCAGATGTACATACCACATTTATCTTGCGTCTTGGCCTCTGTCGTACTCGATGGATGACGTCCTTTAATCCTACCAAAACGCAGTAAGGGCCTTTCCATGCCTTCTGGAGTTTGAAAGAGAAGCCTCTCTTCCTAAAGGTGTTAGACAGCCACCCTAGGTCGTTCCCTTTATTTCAGGTGGTGTCCGTTCGCTGGTCGTACCACGCCTTCAGTCGGTCGCTCTCTGTGCTCGAACTTTTCCGGACAGTGGCGTCAACATTCTCTTGTCTCCGAGTCAGATCTAAACTGAACTAGAATGTTTTCAAGGACTACATGAACCATGTGATGATGCAGATTAGCCATATAGTACAGTGGTGCGATTGGTGAAATTGTTTCCAGAAGGCAGAGCCACCGTTCAGGACGACAACGAACAGACAACCGCACAATTCAGATCCTGGTTCTTTTTGGAGGTGGACTGAACCCAAAAAAACCACTGAAGTCCAGAAGAAGCACTGCTATGCACTTGCAAATGACTTGCTTAACCTTTCCTTGGAAGGATCATCACTATGGACGAAACCTAGACTCGCTTGTACGAACTTCGTTTCAAGCGGCAATTCTAAGAATTGCTGCACGCTAGATCGCCAAGGCCAACTAAAGCGTGCCCTGGACAAAGTAGTGTTCACTGTGGTGTAAGGCATTCATGGCCTCATACAGCACCATAGTGTACTCTTCTTCAAGGGCAGACGGTCGATGCAACCTGTTACTGCCATTATTTGGCACACCACCTTCGTCCTGCACTCAAGAGAAAGTGACTTCATTTCTACACATTTGCCATGCGGTATGAGAGCTCTAATTGGACGCACTCAGTCAATAGAGGACAACGTGAGTTGAGATGTATTGAAATCTCAGTTCTCAGCCATTCTCGAAGTAGTTTTCCGCGGTTTTCCCCTTCAACTCCGGGTAAATACCGGAATGAGAGCTAACTTGAGGACATGGGTGCCTCCTGGCCAATGCTCCTTCTGATTCTAATCCGAAAAGTGTACCATTCAATCTAGGGGGCGCGAACGTCAGCCCGAAGAACCAATCTCCCCCTCCCCAGTTGTCAGATTGAGTGTGTTCATCTCTGGAACACTGCCTGAACGTAGCATTGAGGTGTATTACCCCCTGATTCCAAGGGCTCGGCCGAGTGTGGTGTGGGTAGTAAGTGCTATTAATAATGAAGTGAATGAAATTATTGGGCTATATTCATTCAAAGAACTTACCCAGTGCTATATCCTTTTTCATCATTTTCATCATCCTGATTGAGAGATGATGTACTTCCGCAGTCTAGTGTGCAATCACATAACTGCTCTGCAGTGTCGTTAGCCTGGTATTCTTTTGTTACTTGTGGATTATCACTGAAGCACGCGGAGGCCTTGTCATTATCAATGGACACAGAGGTATAATATACTATACGTTGTTCTCCTTCAAACCTTACGAAATCCAAAGCGATTGCGCTTGAAGCCAGATGTCGGGTGCCCGAAGAGCTGCTGTCCAATGACTCTTCGCTAAGTGAAATGCATTCCAATCTGAAAGAAAATAAATATAGTTTAGTTTTCAGCATTGTATGCAATGATTGAGTGATTAGGAATTATTTCCAACAGTCACATTGTATTTTAGAATTCAATCAACACTTTCTCATCTGGCTGACACGAATTTGACTCTCGACTCTGCCACGGAGGATTTAAATATAAATTATACTCAGTTGCCTATCAGCAATTGAACTATACCATCTCTGTTGACCTTTGCAAGTCGGGGAGAATACATTCTCCCTCTACCTGTAACCTGGGAACACTGTAAGTGGGATGCATTTGTTTGTTTTATGCATAGCCGTCTTTCCTCCCAGAAATTAACGTAATGGTCATTTATGGTATAGGCTTAATGAACCTCAGGGTCATGTGCCTCTTCTTCTCCAGGAGTGGGGCTTAGTGAATCTCAGGGTCACGTGCCTCCTCTTCTCCGGAAGGGGGCTTACTGAAAATCTGTGGCATGCGCCTCTTCTCCTAAAGTGGAGCTTAGTGAACCTCAGGCTTATGTACCTCCTCTTTTCTAGAAGTGAGGCTTAATGAACCGCAGGATAATGTGTCCCCTCTTAATGAGAATTGGGGCTTAGTGATATTCAGGGACATGCATCTCTCCTTCTCAAGAGCGGGGGATTAGTGAACCTCAGTGACTTGCACCCCCTCTTCTCCAGAAGTGGGGCTTAGTGAACCTCAGAGACGTGTACCTCTCGTTCTCCAGAAGTGGGGCTTAGTGATCTTCAGGGACATGCATGCATCTCTCCTTCTCCAGAACTGTGGATTAGTGAACATCAGTGACGTACACCTCCTCTTCTCCAGATGTGGGGCTTAGTGAACCTCAGAGACGTATACTTCCCGTTCTCCACAAGTGGGGTTTAGGGAACCTGAGGGTTATGCGCCTCGTCTTCTCCGGAAGTGGGGTTTAGTGAACCTCAGAGTCATGCGCGTCTCATTCTAAAGAGGTGGGGCTTAGTGAATCTCAGAGTCATACGCGTCTCATTCTAAAGAGGTGAGGCTTAGTGAAACTCTGGGTCATGTGAGTCCTCTTATCCAGAAGTGGGGTTTAGGGAACCTGAGGTTCATGCACCTCGTTTTGTCCGGAAGTGGGGCTTACTGGACCTCAGAGTCATGCGCGTCTCATTCTAAAGAGGTGGGGCTTAGTGAACCTCAGAGTCATGCGCGTCTCATTCTAAAGAGGTGGGGATTAGTGAAACTCAGGGTCATGTGAGTCCTCTTCTCCAGAAGTGGGGCTCAGTGAACCTCAGAGTCATGCACGTCTCATTCTAAAGAAGTGGAGCTTAGTGAACTCCAGACTCATGCACCTCTCCTTCTCCAGAAGTGGGGCTTATTGAACATCAGAGACATATGCATCCTATTCTCCAGAAGTGGGCCTTAGTGAACCTGAGGTTCATGCACCTATCCTTCTTCAGAAGTGGGGTTTAGGGAACCTTAGGGTCATGCACCTCTTCGTCTCAAGAAGTGGGAAGTAGTGAACCTCAGAGTCATGCGCGTCTCATTCTAAAGAAGTGGGGCTTAGTGAACCTCAAGGTCATGTGAGTCCTCTCCTCCAGAAATGGAGCTTAGCGAGCCTCCTCTAGATATGGGGCTTCGTGAACCTCAGTGACATGTGCCTCTCATTCTCCAGATGTGGGGCTTAGTGAATCCTAGTGTCATGTGCCTTTATTTCTCCAGAAGTGGAAATCCCGTTTCAAAAGTTCAGGTATGTATAACGGGGAATCGAATCTCTGTCCTTCCGGGTGAACCGAACACGCCTTCGCTGTCCTGGCTGGGCAAACCCAAATATGAAGGGAGCGGACTCCCACATTGTTCGTTACAAGAAAAGTGTGAGATCACCACCTAAATGTTTACTTCGTAATGTATAATTATAGTGATACGGTGGTGGAAGTGATCATCACAGTTGTGCATTTATTCATGCATATTATTGAGCATTGTTCCGATTTCAGGTCGAAGTAAAATTCCGTCGTCATCGTGTGTGGATTTTCTACACTCTGTCCAGAGCATCTCTCTCAATCTCTTTTCGAGTTGCAAACAACATATATAATGTCAAGCAACAAGCAAAGCAAACGGGGATAATTTCATTCAAATGAAATCACATTTAACTTCCTGATCATCAGTAGTTAGCATAAAGTATATACCGTTATGCATTTTTTTGCGCTGGCATGAATATGTGGCGGCCAGTGATTCATGAAATATTAAACTCCTTGACTAGTGTTGTTTGTTCCAGATTTTCTCCGAGTTTCATATTCTATGATTATTATTCTTTCTAACTTAGCCAACGTCTGGTATCGATCTTTGCATTATGTAGTTGCTGTAATAAATAGTGTATATTTAAAAACCAAAAACTATATCTGGTGAACCTGAGGTGATTGAACGACGGTAACGTGAGTACATAATCTATTACAAGGTCCGCAATTGTATTCACACATGTCCATTCCAACCGTAAACAACGGAACAAGCACCGGCATGGAAGTTCCACGAGTAGTGGTAAAAATATCGCCGTTTTGGAGTAAAGAACGTCAAATGTTGGTTTTTACAAGTTGAATCCAAGTTTATCACCGCAAACATAACAAATGAGCTTAACAATATCATTATATCTTAGGATCTCTCGACAGTGAAATTGCAGAACTAATATCTGACTACATAATCAAACCTTTATCGACTACACCGTATACTGACTTGAAAGCATGCCTTATCGCAGAATTCGAAAAGTCGGAGACCCGCAAGGAACTACTTGCGGAAGTAGAAGTAGGAGGCAAAAAATAACCAACCTCCTTACTTAGAGAAACGCGTGCTCTCGCAGGTTCTCAAATAACCGACGATTTAAACAATTTTTTTACAACGAGTTCCCACCAATGCACAATCTATTCTAGCTGCTGACCAAGATGTAATCTCGATGCCATGGCCTCCATGGCCGACAAAATTTTAGAAATAGCACCACCTAGCCAGTTTGTGATGTCTGAAACATCGCAGCATGTACTAAATTATCAAACCGTGTAATTAATTGAAAAGATGTATATATTTAATCACTGGTAGGTCATTTTTAAATTATTATGTATATATATAAGTTTTTAATCATCCATTTCACACCATCATTTCATTTCTTTGTATCGCGGCTATAACGTATTCTGAACGAACGACTTATTGAGTAAAGTATTACATCATCATTCGTATTTATAGCTTGCAGTAAACTTTCCAATAGTCGAGGTCAGGTGACATTAAAGATAATAAGGTCACCAGGCTAATTTCAGCCCATTACCAGAAAATGTACGTCATCAAGCTTACGAGAGACCTTACCCTTTCCATACTTTGAGGAGACAGTTAAAGATTTTTTAACGCCTAATTTTCGAGGTTCCCTACCTGACGCTTTGATTCCGCGGGAAAGTTCAACCTATGTGAATGGACGTTATGAAGCAAGATGATGAATTCACAGAAATGGATAGGAGAAGGGATAGTACATCAGATCTTAGTGGACCATGTGATATGGTTGATGGAAGGAAACTTTAGAGCCTTATATACATTGACGACAAGAGCTGGAGTGGACTCTTACTTACTGACGATTCGAGGATTCTAAAATTCTACTAACTTTACTTCAGGAAGGACAATCCTAATCTATCATCGGAAGAAGATACCGTCTTACATCGTAATACGGAATAATACAAGTGTATTCTCTCCATGAACGAAACCCATGGTGGTTTTGCTATTAAAATTAGGACTAATCACGACTTTATGTAAAGAGTACTGCAGGAAGTGTTAAAGTCAGGAATGTCGTAGTACAGCTAGTAAACTATGCACAAAGCAGAAGTAGGACTGGAACCCACAACGAGAGATGACGACGCCTGTACGAGAGGTCCATCAAACATCAGCTGCTACATAGATCGTATCCAGATAACAGAGTCTACAAATGGTGAGCTAATGGCATAAAGTACTGCAAGTCTCCGCGTAACAAATCATTTTCTTAAATTTAATTTCATTCAAATTTTATTTTGCTTCCGTAAGTTCAGATTTCGTTAATACGTCGTTACGTCACGTTTCTCATCATAATAAATAGTTTTAATTTATATTGTCTGAAATTCTTATTAATGATCCTTAACTTCCAAGTTAGTGTAGTTAATGGTTAGTCTTCCGTCACCCCACCTCTGGGAGTATTTAGAGTTTCATTACATATTATTATTATCATTATTAATTATCAACTATCGTTTTCAATTGACTGATACCGCCTTGTAATAATACTCAACATTGCTTAGCTGTGTTGATACTGCTACACGGCTGAAAGCAACGGGAAACTACAGCCGTAACTACCTCCCGAGGACATCAGACTCTCTCTGTATGAATGTTGTACTGATGATGGCTTCCTCCCGGGTAAAATATTCCGGAGGTAAACTACTCCCCCATTCGGACCTCCGGGTGGGGACTACACGAGAGGGGGCGATCATCAGGAAGATGGATACTGACATTCTGCGAGTCGGAGCGTGGAATGTTAGAAGTGTGAATCGTTGTGGTTGGTTAGAGAATCTGATAAGGGAGATGGATAGGCTAAAGTTAGATGTAGTTGGTATAAGTGAAGTACGTTGGCAGGAAAAACAAGATTTTTGGTCAGGCCACTACCGAATTACCAATACAAAATCAAACAGGGGAAATGCGCAGGAGTTGGTTTAATAATGAATAAGAAAATAGGGCAGCGGGTAAGCTACTACGACCAGCATAGTGAAAGAATTATTATCGTCAAGATAGACACAAAACCAATGCCTACCACAATCGTGCAGGTCTATATGCCTACTAGTTCAGCGGATGATGAAGAAATCGAAAGAATATATGAGGATATAGAAGATTTAATACAATTTGTAAAAGGTGACGAGAATCTAATTGTGATGTGAGACTGGAATGCAGTGGTAGGCCAAGGAAGAGACGGTAATACAGTAGGAGAATTTGGATTGGGACAAAGGAACGAAGGAGGAAGTTGGCTGGTTGAATTCTCCACTGATCATAATTCAGTCCTTGCCAATACTTGGTTCAAACACCACACACGACGGCTGTATACGTGGACGAGACCTGGAGACACTGGAAGGTATCAAATAGACTTCATTATGATTAGGCAGAGATTCAGAAACCAGGTGTTGGATTGCAAAACTTTCCCAGGAGCAGACGTGGACTCTGACCACAACTTGTTGGTCATGAAATGCCATCTGAAGTTGAAGAAATTGAAGAAAGGAAATCATGCAAAAAGATGGGATCTAGACAAGTTGAAAGAAAAGTGTGTGAGGGATTGTTTTAAGGAACATGTTGCAGAAGGACTAAATGAAAAAGCTGAAGGAAACACTATAGAGGAAGAGTGGAGAGTCATGAAAAATGAAGTCAGTAGGGCTGCTGAAGAAATGTTAGGAAGGAAGAAAAGATCGACTAAGAATCAGTGCATAACTCAGGAGATATCAGTCCTGATTGATGAACGACGTAAATACAAGAATGCTACAAATGAAGAGGGCAGAAAAGAATACAGGCGATTAAAGAATGAAGTGGATAGAAAGTGCAAGGTAGTTACGGAAGACTGGCTGAAGGAGAAGTGCAAGGATGTCGAAGGTTGTATGGTCCTAGGAAAGGTAAATGCTGCATACAGGAAATTCAAGAGGTCAGATGGAAAGCCACTTCTAGGGAAAGAAGACAAAACAGAAAGATGGCAGGAACATATCCAACAGTTGTATCAAGGTGAAGGTGTGGATAATTTGGTTCTGGAACAAAAAGAGGCTGTTGATGCTGATGAAATGGGAGACCCAATTTTAAGGCCAGAGTTTGACAGAGCTGTGAGAGACCTAAACAGTAACAAGGCACCTGGAATTTATGACATTCCTTCTGAATTATTGACTGCCTTAGGAGAAACCAGCATGGCAAGGTTATTTCATTTATTGTGCAAGATATATGAGACAGGAGAGGTGCCATTCTATTTTCGGCAGAATGTTGTTATACCTATTCCCAAGAAAGCCAGTGCTGACAGGTGTGAAAACTACCGCACCATTAGTTTAGAATCTCATGCCTGCAAAATTTTAACACGTATTATTTACAGAAGAATGGAAAAATAAGTTGAAGCTGAGTTGGGAGAAGATCAATTTGGCTTCAGAAGAAATGTAGGGACACGTGAAGCAATCCTGACTTTACGTCTGATCTTGGAGGATCGAATCAAGAAGGACAAGCCCACGTACATGGCATTCGTAGATCTAGAAAAGGCATTCGATAATGTTGATTGGACCAAGCTATTTATGATTCTGAAGATGATAGGGACCAGATACCGAGAACGAAGAATTATCTACAATCTGTATAAAAATCAGTCTGCAGTGATAAGGATCGAGGGCTTTGAAAAAGAAGTAGCAATCCAGAAAGGAGTGAGGCAATAACTGCAATGTTTACATAGAACAGGCATTAAAGAAAACCAAAGAGAAATTTGGAAAGGGAATCACAGTCCAAGGAGAGGAAATAAAAACCTTGAGATTTGCCGATGATATTGTTATTTTATATGAGACTGCAGAAGATCTCGAGACGTTGCTGAATGGTATGGATGCAGTCTTGGGTAAGGAGTACCAGATGAAAATAAATAAGTCCAAAACAAAAGTAATGGAGTGCAGTCGAACAAAGGCAGGTGATGTAGGAAACATTAGATTAAAGGAAGTAGATGAATATTGTTACTTGGGTAGTAAAATAACTAACGATGGCAGAAGTAAGGAGGACATAAAATGCAGATTAGCACAAGCAAGGAAGAGCTTTCTTAAGAAAAGAAATTTGCTCACTTCAAACATTGACATCGGAATCAGAAAGATGTTTTTGAAGACTTTCGTGTGGAGCGTGGTATTGTATGGAAGTGAAACATGGACGATAACTAGCTCAGAAAGAAAGAGAATAGAAGCTTTTGAAATGTGGTGTTACAGAAGAATGCTGATGGTGAGATGGATAGATCGAATCACGAATGAAGGGATACTGAATCGAATTGGTGAGAGGAGATCGATTTGGCTAAATTTGACGAGAAGAAGAGATAGAATGACAGGATACATCTTAAGACACCCAGGACTTGTTCAGTTGGTTTTTGAAGGAAGTGTTGGTGGTAAGAACGGTAGGGGTATACCAAGGTATGACTATGACAAGCAGATTAGAGCAGATGTAGGATGCAATAGTTACGTAGAAATGAAAAGCTTAGCACGTGATAGGGTGGCATGTAGGGCTGCATCAAACCAGTCTATGGACTGATGACTCAAACACATCGTTTTCAAGCCATAATCTTGAAGGCTGGTGCCCATGGGATATTGTTTATGGAGAAACAATGAGATATAATTTATTTATATTAAAATTAAGGTGACCTGCCACGTCACAATTTTGTCACATATCTGTGGGCAAGAGTGGGTACGTCACATATTGGCGCCCAACGTGGGGCTCGTAAACCATTATGTACTTGCATAGAACGGCTAGAATCAGTATTTGGGGGGGTAACTGTTGTGTATCCACAGTATATTTTTTGTGTGGGAGGTAGCGTTGCTCACTTCCGTAGGTTTAACCTCTAATTGCCCTACACGTGCCTCCTGGGTGGTGCTAACTGAGCAACAGTGAAAACAGGCAGCCAGAATATCCACAGGATCTCCTGGCAATGACATATATTCGACGAAGTAATGGAAACAGTTCTTCTCAGAACTCATTAACGAGAAACATTCGTCCATCTATCAGACTCCTACAACTGAATGTCGAGAGCATTAGCAAGGCAAGGTGTGAATATTTGTCGAAATTCCTGTTGGACAGTAACATCGACATTGTCGCCATTCAGGAAACTCATGTTTCCAACGAAGAAGTATTCCGAAGCAGAGGTCGAATTCCTGGATATACTGCTCTTGGTGCAACTTATCACGAGGTATATGGTATTGCTACGTATGTTCGGAGCAACCTAAACAAGGCTTCACTAATATCTGTTAATGTGGAGGAAGATATACATACGGTTGTCATACAAGTGCTTGATATCACTATAACAATGTTTATAAGCCACCTAAGGCACCCTGGCCCGATTTTGTCTTACAAACTGCAGAACATCCTGCAATTTATATGGGGGACTTCAATACTCACCATGAATTTTGGAAATACTCTGACAATGATGAGAGTGGAAGTATGCTTGCAGAAGGGGCTGAAGTGAACAAGCTTCATCTAGTGTTCGATGCCAAAGATCAAGGTACTTTCAGGTCAACTGCTTGGGGCAAGGATTCTAATCCTGACTTATGTTTTGTTACCTGCAATGACAGAGGTTTCCCGACCAATGCCACAAGAAAAGTGATAGATGCCTTCCCCCACAGCCAGCACAGACCTGTAATAACACAAATTGGTTGCACGGTCCCTGTCATACGATCAACTCCACATGCTCGATGGAACTTCCAGAAAGCTGACTAGGCAAAGTTTTCAAGGGAACTGGATAAGTGCATTCGCTAGATCCCTCCATCTCATAAGAACTACTCTCGGTTCATCGGTGCAGTAACAACAACAGCTAAAACGTGTATGCCAAGAGGATATCGAAAAGAGTATATCCCAGGAAGGAGTGATGAAAGTGAAACACTGTACCAACAATTCCAACAAAGTAGTGACCAAGAGATAGCTACAGAACTTTTGACCAGCTTAGACTTATCTTGAAGGCAGAAATGGACAGACACAGTTGAAAGTATGGACTTTACCCACTCAAGCAGGGAAGCATGGAGCCTTCTGAGGAGATTGGGAGGAAGTGGATCAGTATGCAGAAAACCTTCAGGAGTAACACCCGACCAAATTGCTTCCCACATCATTACCACATCAAGAGTGCCTCCCGACAAGAAACATACCAAACATATCAGACGACAGCTTTTTGACTTGAAAAAGACAGCAGCTCCCTCATCTGAATATGCACGTCCCTTCACAGTTTTAGACATGGGACTGAAGGACCTCAAACCTTTGAAGTCACCTGGTTTCGATGGCATCCATCCAGAATTTCTTATTCATTTGGGAGGATATGCTAAGAAATGGTCTGCAGAGTTCTTTACTGACATCCTGCTGACTGGTCAACTTCCATTGCAGTTCAAGAAGGCAACGGTAATTTCTATTCTGAAACCTGGCAAACCCAGCGACAAGGTAGAAAGCTATCGACCCATCGCCCTTCTTAGCTGCTGCTACAAAATTTTTGAAAAGTTGATATATAACAGAATAAGTAACGCAATCCTAGAGCATATTCCAATTGAACAGGCAAGCTTCAGACCAGGACGTAGCTGCTGTGACCAAGTATTGTCTCTTAATCCTTCATTGCGGCAGGATAACAAATGAAGCTGAAAACATCTGTAGCATTTGTTGATCTTACTGCTGCCTTTGACACTGTATGGAGGGAAGACCTTATCTACAAATTTCTTCGTATCATACCATGCAGAACGATGGCTCAACTGATTAACAACATGTTAAGTGATCGGAAGTTCCAAGTAATCACTGGAAGCAAGATAAACAAGGTGAGGAAGCTAAAAAACGGATTGCCCCAAGGATCAGTTCTCTCACCATTATTGTTCAACTTATATCTCTCTGACCTTCCTGGCACTTCATCCAGAAAATTTTGCTATGCCGACGACTTGGCTCTAGCTGTACAAGATCAGGTAATGGAGACGACTGAAGAGATTCTGACCAAAGACCTGTCTTTACTGGAAGATTACTTCAAAATCTGGAGATTTCAACCCAGTGCGAGTAAAACAGAAGTGTCTTGCTTTCATTTATATAATCGTTTGGCGAACGTGAAACTGAATGTTAGTTTCAGAGGGAGAATTCTTCGTCATAACTGAATTCAGAAGCGGCAGGTCACTATTCACGGGTAGACTAGGATTTCTTGAGATCATATGGAATTTCTTCATAAGGGCATTAGATCGGCGTAGATCAGGTGGCATTATACCAGTTAGCAGTGTCAAACTCGAACCGAAGAATGGAATTCAGAGGAAAATGAACGTTTGTGCTATGTTGAGTGTTATGGAGGTTTCTAGAGATGAGGAGAAACCCAGTGAAGGGTTTAATTTACGCCAGTTGTGGTTGAAAGAGGATCAGAAGGATGCCTTATTTGAAGCTGCGAGTAATAGTAAACTAGAATAAGTCCAGAGGGACGAATTGTTGGCAGTGTTATGTGAACACGCTGAGATTTTTTCTGAGAAACCCGGTAGAACACATGTTTATGAACATTCTTTTTCAGTGCTGGATGACAGTCCTTTCAGCGGGCACCGGTGTGCCATACCACACAAATATGCCAAGGCAGTTGATGATCAGATACAAGCGATGTTAGCCGATGGGGTTATTGAAGTGTCAAATAGCCAGTATTTAAATTCTTTAATCGTGGTGCCTAAGACTGATGGAAGCGTAAAACTTTGTATTGATGCGATAGAGATGAAAACGTATTTGTGCTGACCAGTTAAAATCGCAGACAATTGAAGAGTTAATTCAGGGTTTTCAGGGTAAAAATGGTTTTCATCTGTTGGTTTTAGAAGTAGTTTTAGGCAGATTCCTTTGAGAGTAGAGGACAGGCCTCTTACATCATTTAGTCATAAGTACAGCTTGTTTCAGTTTCAGCGCGTTCCCTACGGGACGAAGACAAGTTATGTAGCTTTGATTAGAGCATTAAATATTGCAGTAGGTGATGACACAGGGGCTTTCGCCACAGTTTATATTGATGATCTGGTCATATCTTCTAGGACCTTTGTAGAGCACATTTATCACTTAGAGAAGGTTTTTTTTAAGTTAGAGAGTGCTGGTTTCACTTTGATTTTAGACAAGTGTGTTTTTTGTAGACAGGAGGTAACATTTTTGGGACACAGTGTATCTGTGATAGGGGTTACGCCTGAGAGTACAAGGATTGAGAAGATACTGAATACCAGTAACCTAGAAATATCAAGGAATTAAGGTCGCATTTTCTTTAGACGCTTTGTACTAAGATTTGCAAACTTACTTGAGCCGTTTAGAGATTTGTTAAAAGCCGGCAGTAAGTGGAGATGGACAGAATGTCACCACAAAGCTTTTAATGATTTGAAAGGAGGTTTCAGGCAAGCGGTTGTTCTTAAGTACCCCGTGGCAAATATGAAGTATGTGTTACTCACTGACGCATCTCACTATGGTCTGGCTGGAGTTTTATGTCAAGGACCTTATCGTATACATAAGAAACTAGGACCTTGTGCTTATAAATTAGCTGACGGCGATAGCATTTTACTGGGATCGTACAACATTGGGAGTCTACGTAAATACAGTCAAACCTCGATAGAACAATATCCGGGGAATCTTAAAATTAATAATATTATAGCAGGGTTATTGTTATAATGAGGTTTTGTTAAATAGTGACTACTACAGTACTGTACCTACTGCACCGAGGAGTGCAGTATATACAGTACTCTTCTGAAGAAAATGAACATTAAAATACAATTAATGAAACACATTACGTTCACTCCATTTATTAGTAGAGTATTTTTCTCTATTATACAGAAGAATTCACTTATTTTCCTTTTTTATTTTTCCTAAACGACTCTCTTGTAAATATTGTTTTATCTCCTCTAACGCAACCAATAAATTGTTCCGCTGAACACTGGGGAATTGAAGATGCTACTTGCTGGATTGTTTCCAAATGTCCGATTAGTTCCATCAGAGGAGGATCATTCACTGTTAGGACAGAAACAAAACTACCCGTTTTATTCTTCCACTAGATATTTATTGACGCTTGTTTTACGTCTTCTCGATTTCTTTTAGTAAAAACAACCGAACAGTAGTTTGGATAAAAATCTTAGAGTTCCCAGATCCATAGAATAAACACAGCCTGTCATCTAACATCCTCCCACCTTTTGATTCTAACACCATATAGAATCAAAACATTCACAACATGTCTAAGTTATCTCCTACTTTGCAGGCCCCTTTAGTCCAACAGTCTGCGAGGTACCTTTATGACTAAAGGCTGACCTGGAGCACCCTTCTCCTCCATAAACACTTCAGCAGGTGTCGTTATCTCCAAGGGAAAAACTCGCTGCATAGGACGAACCACTCTCCCTGCGCAGTTTTCAGCTTAACAACTCTAATGTAGCCATCTTTCCCAGGGCAAGTTTCAACAACTCGGGCCACGGGCCAAAATGTCCTCTTCTTCGGTTCATTCTCGAGAAGAACTTTATCACCAACTCTTAACTCTCGTTCCTTCTGCTTTCTTTGACGTCCTTGGATCAGCTGACTCAGATATTCTGATCTGAGCGTCTTTCTTAATTCTTCTCTCAGTCTTTGTACGTATCGATACCTCTTACTGAGATCTACTTGGTGTGTCAACCTGAGCTGCACGTGGTGCACCCTGCTTTCGACTGACGAGGCTCTGGCGACCGAGCGACTCCCGGGATAAAGAGTCCCTCTCTGCTATGCCAACGGCTCCCTATGAAGGCGGATGAACTGGCAGAGGCTGGGGCACTCTCTTGCCCTTGAGGTGGGAAACCACCTCTAAAGGCGGAAAAACCACATATGGTCAACGGCATAGAAAGTCCTCAACGGCGGACCAGGCGTAGGGACAACTAAAGCTTCTCTGGCCGCTGGGAAGGCGGACGAAGCCTGCAACAGTCTTGGAGCCTCCAGTCGTCGTAACTATTATGCCACTGGGGACAGGTTCCGAGTCTGTCAAGAAATGTGTGATTGTTGATGTGCAGCAGCATTCCCACACTAAAAGATGTCACGCTCAGGCGTCTTCTGAAGAATTCAGCACATACACTACAAGCCCTGCGGCGACCGGGGAGTTGTGAAGGGAGCAGGATTGTGTAGTCTGGGTGCTCCTAGTGACGAACCGGCACGTAGGCTACGAATGTGCGATCGCCGTTTTGCTTGAGGAGAGGCTGTAAAGCAACTCGTATGCTGTATTCGTGACTGAGCAGGCCTATTCAGGAACCACTCTGCTCACCCTGAATGGGGAGGGGGCTATAAAAGGTGCCCTGAACATAGTCAACCTCAACACATCCCGACTGGGAAACCGCGCCCAGAGGGTACACCATAAGCGGTCAAAAGAAAATAAAGATGAATTTTGCAACCTGGAACATCCGTACTCTAATGGATAATGGTACAGCTAATCGGCCAGAAGGGAGAACAGCTATCGTGGCTCGTGAACTAAAAAGATTTCACATCGATATTGCAGCACTGAGTGAAACTAGAAGGCCCAATGTAGGACAAATTAAAGGACAAGGAGGCGGATACACTTTCTTCTGGAAAGGTAAAGGCATTCATGAGCCCCGCATTCATGGTGTTGTTTTTGCCATTGCAAATGAATTTGTCCCTCACCTTGATGAACTTCCTTCTGGATTAAATGAAAGACTCATGAGCTTACGCCTCAAGATCACCAACAATCAACGAGTTACAGTAATTAGTGCCTATGCTCCGACCCTCACTTGTGAAGAAGATGAAAAGGAAGCATTCTATTGCCAACTTGACACACTTCTAACAAGAATACCCCAAGCTGACAAAGTCATTCTCTTAGGAGACTTCAATGCGCGAGTTGGTAGAGACTCAACGCTATGGCCCAAAGTAATTGGAAAAGAGGGAGTAGGGAATTGCAACTCTAATGGAACCCTTCTGCTGACGAAGTGCTCAGAGCACGATCTAGTCATCACTAATACCCTCTTCAGACAAAAGGATAAATTTAAACATCATGGCAACATCCACGGTCAAAACACTGGCATCTAATTGATTACATAAGTGTACGTGCCCGAGACCAACGCGATGTATTAATCACAAAGGCTCTAACAAGTGCTGGACGGACCACCGACTTATACGATCAACGAAGACCCTTCACATCCACGAGCAGCGAAGGAAACAGAGGAAACTTACGAGACCTAAAATGAACACAGACCGTCTCAAAGATCTAGCACTAAAGTAAAATTTCATCAACTCCTAGGTGATAAACTGCCAGATTAATATCCTGAAAGCACTGAAGAACACTGGGCAACACTGAAGGCTGCATTACTATCAGCTGGTGAAGAATTGGTAGGACACCTTAGGGTCAAACACCAAGACTGGTTTGATGAAAATGACCAAGAAATAGACTCTAATAGACAAAAAAGAGAGCAGCACACCAAGCTTGGCAGTTCAAGATGCGAAAGCAGATGTTCAGAGGAAAACCCGTTTTCTGAGAAACAGTTGGTGGACGATGAAGTCTCAAGAAATGCAACATCTAGCCGAAACTAACAATAGCAGAGCTTTTTTCAGCATGATAAAAACCGTATATGGCCCAACAGCTCAAGGATTAAACCCTCTTAAATCTAGGGATGATTCTACTCTTCTAAAAGACAGCAATTCCATTAATGCACTATGGAAAGAAAATTTACATGAACTGCTGAACTAGGATCCAGAGATCAACATAGTAGAAATCCTGAAAATCCCGCTAAAACCTACAAAATCTCACCTTGGCGAAGTACCTTCCTTACAAGAAGTTGAAAATGCTATTAAACAGCTCAAGAATAATAAAGCTGCCGGTTCATATGGAATTCCTGCTAAATTTTTCAAGGAAGGTGGACGAATTCTTTCTGAACATACGCTAATGCTCATAGTCAAAATATGGAACACTGAAACAATACCTCCTGATCTCAGAGATGCTCTGATAGTTACGATCTTCATAAAAGGAGACAGAACTAACTGTGGTAACTACCGTGGAATTACGCTTCTGTCTATTGCTGGCAAAATACTCACTCGAATTCTTCCAACCGCCTGATGCCTCTCGCTGAAGACTGCTTACCTGAAACTCAGTGTGGATTTCGACCCAATCGCAGCACAACAGATATGATTTTCTGTGCTAGACAAATGCAGGAGAAAGGCAAAGAACAACATCTACCTCTGTACATGGCATTCATAGATCTTGTCAAAGCCTTTGATTCCGTTAAAATAGATGCCCTGTGGAAGATCCTAGCAAGAATAGGCTGTCCTCAGAAGTACATAAATATTCTTAGATTGCTGCATGATGATATGAAGGGCATGGTTCTTGTCAACAATAACCGTGGAGAAAATTTTGAAATCACTGCAGGCGTGAAGCAAGGTTGTGGGATAGCTCCCATAGTGTTCTCAATATTTGCTGGACTATACTTCATCTTGTTGATGGGAAATTACCAAAAGGCATAGAAATCGAATACAGGACTGATGGAGGTTTATTCAATCTCAGTAGACTACGAGCCAGGACCAAACTTTCCACTACATCCATCATAGAACTTCAGTATGCAGATGACAATGTTGTTCTTGCAAACTCTGAACATGATTTACAAGCAATCTTAAATGCACTTGATGAAGCTTATACAAGTATTGGCCTAAGCCTTAACATCCAAAAGACTCAGATCCTTTACCAACCTGCACCCAACTCCATCTCCGTATGACCTACAATCACAGTCCAAGGCAAAGTTCTGAAGAACATAGAACATTTCTCATACCTTGGCAGTCATCTCTCAACAAATGCAAATCTTGATGATGAGATTCAACACCGTCTCAAATGTGCCAGTATGGCTTTTGGTCGTCTTCGTGTAATGGTCTTTGATAATCATAATATCAGCACTCAGACCAAGCTTTATATGTACAAAACTACCGTTATACCATCTCTTACATATGGATGTGAAACGTGGACTACCTACAGGAGGCACATACGATGCCTGGAAAAATACCATCAACGTCGCCTGAGAAGAATCCTGACGGTGAAATGGCAAGATCGACGCACTAAAATCAGTGTTCTGGAAGAAGCTAACTCCACTAGCATTGAGGCCATGATTATCAAGCACCAACTTCGCTAGACAGGCCACATCGTTCGCATGCCTGAATTCCGTCTCCCAAAACAAATTATGTACTCCCAGCTAAAGGATGGTCATAGAAAACTCGGAAGACCACAAAAGCGTTACAAAGATGCACTAAAAACAAACATGGAAGAGCGTCAAATGAAAACTAACAACTAGGAAGCTACGGCACATAACCGCACAGTCTGGCGTCGCAATGTCTAGGAAGGAAATCAGCGCTTCGAGCAAGAAAGGCGGAGAACAGAAATTGACAAGCGCATTGCTAGAAGACAACGCCAGCTCATGAACAAAAACCAAATTACACAGCCAGTACCTAACAGAACAAATGTGTGTCAAAAATGTGGAAAAATCTGCGGTTCTAGTTCTTCAGGAAGACAATCATACTCGTTTACGAGGGATAGCCCATCATCACTTGTCCCAGGTTATCAAAGTTAAGTACACCTATTTCTGGTATGTCCTGGAGAAACATTGCAGGCGTCAATGGTGTAGGGTCATCGGGATCTTCAGATATATATGTCAAAGGTCTTGAGTTAATTGTTGCCTCACAATCACACCATACTGTAGACATCTCTTCATAATGTAAGCATGCAGATCCCAAAACTCGTCTCAACAGTTTCTTCACCATTTGTATAAGGCGTTCCCACCTGCCACCCCACCATGTTGCTGTGGGTGGATTGAATTTCCACTGAATTCTCCTGGTCGAAGCTTCTACCTCTATTTTTCTCTAATCAATGCAACGAAAGCTATTGTTTGCTCCAACAAAATTGGTTCCATTGTCACTATAGACGACCTTAGGTCTTCCACGTCTCGCTAAGAATCTTCTAAGAGTGTCTAAAACTCATCCTTGACAAAAATGCTGTCATTTCAAGGTGGATAGCCCTATACACTGCACAAGTAAAGAGCGCTATCCAACATTTACTACCATCTCTCAACCTGAGTGGGCCAGTTAAGTCTACACCCGTAACATCAAATGTGTTGGCGTCTCTCAGCCGGTCTTCAGGTAAGGGTGCCGGAGATCAATGCATTCTCTTAACCACATGGCGTTTAAATCTTACACATCTTGATAGTACCTTCCGCACAGCCTTTCTTCCTTGTATGATCCAATGATCCAAAACTTTTCACTGAGAGTTGTGAGCACAACATTTAATCCAGCATGATTAGTCCTCATGTGTTGGTATTCGATTATACATTCCAAGAGCTTGTGATCATTTGGACGAAGCATTTGAAATTTGAAGTTATCTTCATCTTGACGACGTATCACCAGCGTCTTCAAACGGAGAACCCCATCTGCATCTTCTAGAAAGTGAAATTATTCAAAGGCGACTCCTTCGTATATCTGAAACTTTCTTCTTGGACCATCTTTACTAAATTCCGTCCTGCAGCATTCAATTCTCTGGCAGACAACTCTCCAGTAATAGTCTTCTTCCTTGCGTTGTTAATGAATCGCTGCATCCACGCTACTATTCGAAGGATCTTCTTGTATGTAGAGAAATAGCTCAAGTACCATGCCTCTTTCTGACAGGAGGTAACCAGCAATAGAACATCTTCCTTTTTCTCTCTTGGTTTACCACTTCTTGATTTACGACAGACTGGGACTTTGGCCGCCGGCCCCGTGGTGTAGGGGTAGCGTTCCTGCCTCTCACCCGGAGGCCCCGGGTTCGATTCGCGGCCAGGTCAGGATTTTTACCTGGACCTGAGGACTGGTTCGAGGTCCACTCAGCCTACGTGATTAGAATTGAGGAGCTGTATGACGGTGAGATAGCGGCCCCGATCTAGAAAGCCAAGAATAACGGCCGAGAGGATTCATCGTGCTCACCACACGACACTTCTTAATCTGCAGGCCTTAGGACTGAGCAGCGGTCGCTTGGTAGGCCAAGGCCCTTCAAGGGCTGTAGTGCCATAGGGATTGGTTTTGGTTTGGGACTTTCGCCATTCTTCTTCAGAAAATTTGAGCCAGTTTGGACCCTCCCACCATCGCGACTCTAGGAGCTTTCTTGTATTATAGCGTCTGAAAGGTAGATCGGCGGGGTTTTCTTGCCGGGGATGTGTTTCCAATCCCTGGGATTGGAGTTGGTGCGGATTTCTTTCACCCTGTTCCCAACAAATGTTCCACAGTGACCTTATCTAGTGATCCAGTGCAATGCAGTGGTTGAATCTATCCAGTAATACTCCCTCATGTCAGGTATATTTAACCCTTTCTTCACTTGCGTGGCTAGACGTACTCCTATTAAGCAAGCCAACAATTCCAACCTAGCAATAGTTGTACTTTGAGTGGAGCAATCTTCGATTTTGCTTGTAGCAAACTTACAGTTACTTGCTGTGCAATTTTGATGCATCGCAAAAGATGTGCAAGGAACAGGAGTCAGCATTTGCCGGTGAAGTCCATCTACGTATCCGTACATCACTCAAAATAGGTACGTATTTCATAAATTCTGACTTCAGTTCTTCTGGTAGCTCGGAGTCCCCACTCAACTTTGCCTTCTAGCTTTTTTGCAGGGGTACTGTAGGGAAGAGAGTGACGGGAGAACTGAATCCGATTGTATCGATTACTCTATGCGCGATTGACAAAACAGATCTCCTAGTTATTACTCCTTGAGGCTTACTCAGTCCATCAATATTGCAGAACAGTTTATCTTCATTCTTGTCCCTCGAAAGTCCGAGGACTTGTGCCGGTCTTGAGTCTTCTTTGCTTGGTAGTGAGGAAGTGTTCTCCCAACCTCTCAGCTCAAATCTACCTTCAGCCATGATCCCAGTAGCTGTTTCCACAAATGTCTTCAGTTCCTTCAGGACGTGACGCAGTTGTCTACATAAAATGAATTACTCAGTTTCTCCGCCACTTCTCTCTGACATGGTTTACATTGATCCAAATGGTGCTGTATGACAGCCCCAAGAATAAATGGGCTGCAGTTCACCACAAAAACCACTCAACAGTGTCTCATAACCCTCATCTTATCCTCGAGATTCTCCCACCAAAGGAACTTCAGAAAATCCCTATCCCGATCGTGAACAGAGATCTGAAGAAAAGCCTTCTTAATATCAGAGATCACGCCGATCCTCCCTCAACGGAACTTTAGATGGACTGAGGGGATTAGATCTAATAGATTCGGCCCTTTAGCCAGACGGTCATTTAATGAAGGACTTCCATTCACCTTACAAGAAGCATCAAACACTGGTCTTATACTTGTTGTCGAGTTCTCTTTGAACAACCCGTGATGAGGTAGATAATGTCCAGGTCCTTGTACTTCATATTCTGGAACTATTTGTGTTACTCCTTCCATTAGCAATGTTTGTAACGCCTCATCATAGCCCTCAAGTTTCCCAGTAGCACAGAGGTTTGATGTCGTTGAGATCAATCTCTTCTCTGAGATCCCTCGATTATCCGGTAACTTTTCAACGCTATTTATCCAAGGGAACTTCACTTCATATCTTCTCCCAGGATCTCTTTTCACAGTTTCCTTGAAAGTGTTTCGCACGGCGGTTTCTACTTCTTCCTTTGTTCGACTTTAACTGGGGTCTGTGATACCCAAGACATCCAAATTCCAAAGATCCGCTAATCAATAGGTGGGTTAGAAGCGTAGTTAGCATAGTGGCATGGGTCATAGACTCAGTTTCGGTAATAAACTTGCCCATCAAAACCCATCCCAGTCTCGTTTTCCACGGTAGTAAGACCACACTGCAGTTCCTTTATGGTGCCAGTGTACAGTTTTACTAATGCATCTGCACCCAACATTAATTCAACAGGTGGCTGTCCAACTCCCAGGTCAGGAAGATGAATCCCCTTCGCCTTTTGTTCTTTAAGCCAGGAACCACCTTTAGGGCGGGTGATACCACCACATATTAGGGGCTGATCCAACATCTGGACCTCACATGAAAAGTCTCCTGTCAAACTCTTCAATCTAATGTTGTAGCGCTTGTGTTTTATTTCTTTCGTTGAACCTCCCCCAAACAGTGCGTTTATTACTGTTTCAGAGTCAACAGCTATACATCCCATTTTCTCCGCAGATCTCTTTAATATACAGGATCTTCGAGAACCAGTGTCAATGAGTGCTCTTACAGTGCGCAGTTTTCCGTTGGTCTCAAGGTTCACTAGAAGGGCCTGAAGAACTACTTCTGAACTCGACTGATTTGAAAGCGAAACATTCAGCACTTTCTCTGCTGTTTCTTCTGATACTTCTGCTTGGTCTCCAGTTGAGGACACACAATCGTATGATGCGTCTTGCAACAAACAATGCAACTTACTTTGTGTTTACAGTCCCTTGCTCGATGTCCTGACCTCAAGCAGACGAAACATCCTTTCTTCTTTCTCAAGATATCTCGCTTTTTCTCCAGCGATAATCTCTGTGTCTGGAAGCACTCCTTACTTTCATGAGACTTGTAACAAATTATACAGACAACTCTAGTGTTCTTGTGTTCACAGGAGAGTAGATCCATTGCAGTTGCGGTGGCTTCGTCAAGGGGCTTCTCTTTTCTTCTGTTTCTTTGGACCTTGTCTTCATTTAATTTAAATCCATCACTTGCCAGCGAGATTCTTTCTCCATTTTCTACTTCCTTCCGCAGAAATAACATCAAATGTTTTAACCCATCTCCATAGACTTGACTTCCATCATCCTCACGAATTGCTGGCTGATTTCGTAACCAGATCTTCAGAATATCTTCTGGTATGGAGGATTCTACAAGTGGAAGTAGCATGGCCGCATACTTGTCCGTTGAAATGCCAATAGATTCCAGCGCACGCAAGTGGGCTTCTAAGTTATCATACAGCTGAGATAGGTCGCGGGCGTTCTTGTTTTCTGCACCAGCAGCCTTCTTAATTACTAATGACAGCAGCTACCTTACATAACATTCCGTTAAAAGTTCCTCTCTACCAAATCTGTTTCGCAGATTTTCAATAGCTTTCTCATAGTTTTGCGCGGTGGCAGGGAAACAATCCACAATCTCTCGTGCTCTTGAGCCCTCGACAGTTGCTTGAATCAGACACTGGAACTTGTCTTCGTTTTCCATCTCATCGTCCTCATGTATTCTCTTAAACTGGCTCCAAAAGCTTGGAAAGTCCTTAACATCGCCGCTAAATGTCTTTAATTCCATTTTCGGGAACCTTAATTTTCTCCTATCTGCAGCCGGTGATGAAGCATTTGACTGCACCACACTTACCAATTGTACCTGATTAGCCGCAGTAAAATTCTCTATCTTCACTCTTGCATGGTCCATATTTTCTCTACATTCTTCAGCAGTTAAATACTCGGCCTCAAAGTTGGCATTTTCATCCTCTAGCATCAACGAAGTGACGTTATCATCTAGGTTTTGTAGGTCAGCCGTTAACCTCTCAACAGTCGTAAACTTCGTTTTCACGACTTCTCTATCGGAATTTTCACTGTCCATTTCTTCAACAAACTTGTCGTAAGTCTTAGTAAAACTTGCTCTTACTGCCTAGCGTCTTTTCATGGCTGTTAACATCTTGCAGCTTTCACTTTGTTATGATAATAATGCAAGGATATTTAGACTTATCGATATCGGCTGATGATCACGTCGGGGTCACCAATAATGTTAGGAGAGAAACAAAACTACCCGTTTTATTCCACTAGGCATTTATTGACACTTGTTTTACATGTCTTCTTGATTTATTTTAGTAAAAACAACCGAAGAGAGGTTTGGATAAAAAACTTAGAGTTCCCAGATCCATAGATTAAACACAGCCTCTCATCTATCATCCTAACATTCACACTTACCACATGACTGTCATCATCAGAATCGTCAGCAGGAAAATCTCCCTTTAACTCTTCGATGATAGATTCATCGGTGTACGCTTCAAACACCAACGCCTCATCATTCACTGACACATATTCAACCTCCGATACATCTATGGTTTTCCAGTTACTGCTGAATACACCTCAAGATCATTTTGAACATCATCCTTTATTTCTTTATCCACCACAACATTCTCACCAACATCATCACTTTCGGAAATCCTTGCTTCTTTCCAGCAGTTCGCAATCACAATCGGCTGTATACTGTTCAAGGGACTAGCAATCATGTCACCAAGCCTGCTTCACATTGAAACTGTATAGGTTGTCCACCTTTCTTTCAATGTTTGCAATCACATGTTGAACTGGACGTGAACGGTATTTTGTCTTGAAGTACTTAATTATTCCCATGTCTTGTGGCTGAAGGATCGAAGTACAGTTCGGTGGGCAGTAACATAGTTCTACATTCTTCAACGCTGGCATGTTGTTATGCGCACTACAATTATCCACCAGCAATGCAATTTTCTTCCTTTTTCTTGCCATCTCTTTATCAAGCTAAAGCAACCACTCACTAAAGAGAGCAGATGTCATCCATGCTTTTCGATTCGCCTTATAATTGACTGCAATAAAAATCACATTTAGAATAACAAAAAAAAGTAATTGAAATTAATGTGGTAGAGTACAGTACTGTATGTACCTACTCTTCATGCATACTCATAAAACGACTACAGAAGGTACTGTATCAACTGATGAAATTAAAGAAAGATAAAATAAAATGTATATACTCTTACCTGGTAAGCTTTTTACATTTTTGAAGCATCGGGGGTTTGCTGATCTTCCGATCACCAATGGTGTCAACTTATGTGTCCCTGTCGCGTTGCTGCAGAGAAGAACCGTTAGGCTTACTTTAGATTGCTTCCCTCCTTTACATTTTTCTTCTCTAAAGGCCATCGTCTTCTCTGGCATCAGCTGGTAAAACAACCCCGTCTCATCTGCGTTGTACATGTTTTCAGGACCGTACTTTTCCAGCAGTTTACAAATGGTATTTTTCCGCCAACATTCTGTATCACCTAAAGGTGCCGATTTTTCTTCGCCTGAAATCACATTAAAGTGATCCCATGCTGCTCCTTAAACCTCTGCAGCCACCCGTTACTTGCCTTAAAATGAGAATCGCCAAGCAACTTAGCGAAATCTGAGGCTTTTTAACATATCCAGGGGTCATTAAATGGAATGTTCTGCGCACACATCTCGTTAAACCACCGCAGAGTAGCACTGTCCACATTGTCAGCAGCAGCCGTCTTCATCCTTTTCCTTGAAGGGTTAAACTTGCCACCTAGAAAACTTTCTTCACTTTCTTTCCGTTTTTTAGGGAACGTAGCCAACATCGATTGTGCAAGTCCATATTCCATCGCCACGTCCACCTGTTTCATCCCGTTATCAATATCTTTGAAAACTTCCAGTTTAATCTCTAAGTTTATCTGCTTTCGAGTTCCAGCCATTGTCCAAATCTCACTAGCCAAGTCCAAAACGTATTTATCATTTTAAAAACAGGTATCAGGTAAATAAACTTCGTACAAGCTCAACACGACACTTCTCACTGCAACTCAAGCTCAATTATGTACAGGCTACAACAGTTAACACTGTTTCAAACACAGGAGCTCTTTGACTCTTGCTACTTGCCGCGACTATTCGCTACCTGCTTACTGCCAGCAAAGTATGTCGGGAAGCTTCGAAAAATACAGCTCAGAAGGTCGAGAGGTTTAACAAACAATACATACCGTTATGGTCATATTCTTAGAAGCAAAATATAATAAGGTCCTCGAAACTTTGTCTTCGTTATAACAGGGTGTTACTAAAATTACTTTATCGTTCTAATGAGGGGTAATTAATACAGTAAATATAGGAAATCTGCCGGGACCATATAAAATGATCGATATACCCGGGTTTATCGTTGTATCGGTAAATCGTTCTACCGAGGTTTGACTGTATATTACGAGTCCGGTGGATTTTCCGTAGAGATGGGATATAGGTCAGTAGGCCACGCCACTCTTTTCTCTTACATAATATACCTGTAGCGGAAAGGAGTGACCGCTCTCTGGAAGTTAGAGTTCCCCAAGTTTTGTTTTTCTGTCTGGACGGTGTGTGTGTATACGATAGACACGAGTTCATTACCAAGGTTACGTCTGTTCTCTTTATGTAATGCCATGTGTGGGGTAATACAGAATTTGATTTACTATAACGAGGTTCATTAATATTGAGATTAAGATTTGTAGATTCCCCGTAGACTATACGAAGTCATCCTAAAGACTTGCAATAATTTTACCCTAGGCTAAAACCACGTGAACGTGTTAGCGTGTGTGAAGTGATAGTCGTACAGCAAGAACGTATAAAAACACTTGAAAGAGTAATACGATATATTTTGTTTGTATTAATTTTATACAGGTGTAAATTGAATTGTCATGAAATCAGCAAGATATGATGAACATTTGAGAAAGTGAGACATCAGAAGCTCGCTAAGTTATATATCGTGTTTTTTAGGAAGTGTTAAATATATTCTGTTGTTATTAAGTTATATGTAGAATCATCAAGATGACAAACAGTTGGTCGTAGAAGGCTCCAACCTATTTATAATGGACTGTATCTTCTGAAAAGAACTTCACACTTAAACCAGCCTTTCTACTGCATAACGTGGAACCTTCATCACCCAGGTCCTCAATGCCAGTGCAAACCAGCTCTATGATCAACCCTGGAGATAGCCATCAGTCCAGCAAGCGGATTACACGCTATGGTCGCACGGTACGCTTCCCAAATAGATTCATCCACGTTGTCACTGGGGAGGGAATAGTATGTGGCGGCCAGTGATTCATGCAATATTAAACTCCTTGACTAGTGTTGTTTGTTCCATATTTTCTCCGAGTTTGATATTCTATTATTATGCTTTCATTCTGATGTAGCCAACGTCTGGTGTCGGTCTTTGTATTATGTAGCTGTAGTAATATATATTTAAAAACCAAAAAATTACAAACACATTGTTTCTATTTTTCGATTGAAATATAAAAGTTTTGCTCACACTATTTGAGCAGCGCAATATATACTCGTAAAATACACACCTCAAAAGTTTAGAATATTGTGGGATTAGACACGGTACGTCATAGGACGTGTCTGCTTCTGTTGTATTAAATTGCTTGTTTACATTACAGGAGCTCTCACTGCTTGCGATCTGTGTTGAGCCTGGGGTGAACTATGCCATTTCAGCTGAAGACTGGTAGAAGTGTGTACAACACGAGCTTCTGCGACCGAGCAAGTTGGCCGTGTAGTTAGGGGCACGTAGCTGTGAGCTTGCATTCTGATGATAGTGGGTTCGTATCCCACTGTTGGCAGCCCTAAAAATAGTTTTCTGTTGTTTCCCATATTCACACCGGGCTGTATATTTATTGAGGCCACGTTCCCTTCCTTCCCACTCTTAGCCCTTTCCTATACCATCATCGTCATAAGACCTATCTGTGTTGGTGCGACGTAAAGCTAATTGTAAAAAAAAAAGTTATCAGTAGACCTCAAATTTTAATGATGTCATATATTTACCTGGTTTCTTTTACGGGCCGATGACCTTAGATGTTAAGCCCCTCCAAACAACAAGCATCATCATCAGCAACAAGCATCAGATTTCTTTTACAAACAGGTTAAATTGAACATATTTTTAACTTTTGTGAACACAATGATAAGGTTTTATTGGTCATTGGTCAATAATTATTGTAAAAAGAAAATCAGAGCTTCTCCTGGTTCTTACCTTACATGTGCAATGCGGTTTACCCAGTTTGGCCGAGCTAGAATTGTGGCATTGACTCAGGGTGGACACAAAGAAGCAATAGTATCACCCATCGTAGTGTGTACCCGAAGTGCAGAGGCAAACTTTCGAAAAAGCTACAGCGAGACCAATGATGTGACTGACAGACCGAGGGAGGGTCGACCAAGGGTTGCCATGCCACGTCAAAGTCGGTATATCCGCGTAACAGCGCAGAGGAGACCAAATTCGACTGCTCAACAATTACGAGATGATTTCTTGAGGACAACCGGGTTCAATTAATATGCACAAACTGTACGCAATCGGCTACATAGCGCCCATTTAAGACTATTTCGAACGATTCTACTTGTTCCACTTGAGAATCACTATCGTGTTGAGAGGAGAAGATGGGCTATCCAACATCGTAATTGGAGATTGGATGAATGGCGTAATGTCAAGTTTGTAGATGAAACACGTATATCACTTACGGCAGATACATGACGTAAAAGGGTGTGGAGACATAAAGTACCAATATGTTCATGAAGTACATGCATTTGGATTTGGGGGAGTAATGTTCTTAACTTTATTATGCATGGCCGTCGTACACCTTTGATACCAGTTCGAAAGACATTAACTGCTTAGCGGTAAACCGATGAAATTCTTCGACCATTTGTACAACCCTTCAGGAATGAATATGGTGCTGGATTCATTTTCAATGCTCGCCTTCATCCAAATGCATCAGAGAGAAACGTCATGAAAGAGGCCGATGTACCATATGAATTGGCCGGCTAATTCACCGGACATGAACTAAATTGAGCATGCATGGGACAGATTGTAAACGGCTATTTTGTATCTCCCACAACCTCCACAGACACTTCCAGACATCATTAGAGTTGCCCAGATAGAATGGGACCTTCTTCCACAATATGACATATATGCCTATGTACAGGTCGCAAGCATGCCACGGCCTGTCGGAGACCTGCGCAAAGCCAGAGGAGGCCATACAGGGTACTAAGGCAGAGTAGAGAAGGAACAACCTACATTAAAAACGAAACAAAAACAAAAAATAACACAGTGTAACCTTAGCATTATTGCTGTTTATTAGCGTTAGATATTGGAAGAAAAACATTTGGGTCTGTAAAAGTTTACATTTCCAGGTTGTGTGTCTCTGTGATACAATAAACAACATCCTGTAACGTTATTATTGCATTGCACCCTTGATATTTCAAACATTTCTTTTGCGGTATTAACGTAAATATCTCGAACTCACGCAGTGTGGTATTCTTCCTCAGGATTTCTAGGTTTCTTGCTCTGATCAGGAATGATTATGTTTTCGACCTCAGAACAAAAGGACACTTTCTTCTCCAGTGGTCGTCTTGAAAGCTCTATCCCATGGCGTACAGTTTCGACCTCTTTCTGGACACAAGGTGAACTGATGCTGCCCATATCACCACATCCCTCAGACCCATCCTGGTTGCCATGGTCAGATGTCTCAGGTACCGATGGGTAGTCTGGACCACAGTACGAAATACCATTCTCAACTAAGCCTCTCATTCTGAAACAAAATAACATTATTTGCATTACATTCGTAGTTGAATTATACTTGTTTACTTAATTAATAATTAATTTGTAGTTTTGTTCTGAGTCCTTTCTTTTACTTTATAATGTGACTGGTTAGTTGATAGAGATCGTTGACTTGTATGCAACCATTCGTCTAGGGCTAGTCCGAGATGAAAACGAAATATGACATTTTAATTCAAAACACTTCGACAGAAAACCTATTTATGAAATTATCTACTTATTTCATGCAGTTCAGTGTTCTCTCCTTTGAAGGGATTGTAATCTTAAGGTTATAAAGCAATTCGAATGTTACAGACAAAAAATATTTTTTGAATTATATTTTAGGTGGTGAAAATTTGGCCAATGTATATATTCAAGAATTAATATCTGGATTGACGGCAGAATCTGCCTATAAATGATTATTTTATAACGAAAACCTTTCCCACGGTCTAGGGACAAGAAGCTGCCTGATTACTGGGAGGCCTCGGATTCGAATACCTGCCAGGTCAAGGGTTTTACCTGGATCTAAAGGCCCGATTGAGGCTCGCTTAACCTACATGAGAACAACTCTGAGGAGCTTTCTGTCGTTGAGATTGTGACTCCGGACTGGAAAGTCCATAATTGCTGCGTGGATTCGTCGTGCTGACTACCAGTCACATCGTAATCTGCAGGCCTTAGGGGCTGACCAGCGGTCGCTTGGAAGGTCAAAGCCTATTAGGATTGTGGCATCATAGGATTTGTTTTTGTTATGATGAAGGCCCCCAGTATGAACCAGGAAGGAAAGTTAGAGAATAGGGTGGAAGAGGCATTCATGAGAGCCTGGCTAATTAGCCTTCTATAGGTTCGATCTCGGCTAAGACTGGTGGTATTTTAAGGTGCTCAAATACCCCAGCCTCGTGTCGGTTAAGAACTTCCGTGGGACAACATATCGGCACTGCAGCGTGTCCAAAAACCATATAAGAAGTTCGTTAGTGGGACGTAAAGTTATTATTATTATTATTATTATTGTTATTATTATTATTATTATTATTATTATGCAATTTGCTTTACGTCGCACCGACATAGATAGGTTTTAGGGC
This sequence comes from Anabrus simplex, assembly GCF_040414725.1. NCBI lineage: Eukaryota > Metazoa > Arthropoda > Insecta > Orthoptera > Tettigoniidae > Anabrus > Anabrus simplex. The sequence goes on from NC_090266.1 coordinate 808,377,126, forward strand.
GACGACGAGATAGGTAATGACTAGGAGCGGGAAGGAAGCTTTTTTACCATTGGCTTTACGTCGCCCAGGTGCGTAACGAATGCGATGCGGGCCCGTCTGCCAAAATAACAATTCGAGCCCCCTCAAATGAAATTGGCGCCTCTCAAATGAAATGTAAAACCTATGAATAACTAACATAAAAGTAATTACAGCAAGTGTAACTAACACAATATAGGCATATTGTCAAATTTTCTGAACAAAGGGCTTATTCATTATTGTTAGAATATTAAAATAATGTTTTATAAGGAGCTTCCGTGGCTCAGGCGGCAGCGCGCCGGCCTCTCACCGCTGGATTCCGTGGTTCAAATCCCGATCACTCCATATGAGATTTGTGCTGGACAAAACGGAGGCGGGGCAGGTTTTTCTCCGGGTACTCCGGTTTTTCCTGTCAATTCATTCCAGCAACACTCTCCAATATCATTTAATATCATCTGTCATTCATTAATCATTGCTCCAGAGGAGTGCGACAGGCTTCGGCAGCCGGCACAGTTCATGTCCTCGCCGGTACATGGGGCTTCTTTCATTCCATTCCTGACCTGGTCAAATGACTGGAAACAGGCTGTGGATTTTTTCAGTGTTTTATTGGGTTTTACTTGACTGTCTCCGTGGTTTAACGGCTAAGTTGCTGGGCTTCCAACGCAACCGTACTCCACTTAGATATTCGTGCTTGATGTTGTTTTCATTCAGTAACTGCAGAACTATACTCTGCAACCGATACTGAAGTCACAATTGTAATAATTTATTCGATTACAGCCAAAAAATTTAGGAACAAAATTATATAAATAAACTGTTCAAATAAAGCTTGAAAAATTTCAAACGGTACAACTGATAAGCTTATTATTACCTCTGTTGTAAGTACACCATGTTATTACATTCGCGCAAAGAGAGCTCGTACGAAACCGAGTTGACTGATTGTTGCTACGCCAAGTTATTGTTGGAATTATACATTGTTGTTGAATAATCTGTGGAGAAGGTTAAATGATAAACAAATTTTGAGCATAATAAGATTTCAGGTACACTACACATCTAGAATCATTTTCTAACTAAAATATGATATTTTTGTATCAATTTTCATTGCTGTAATTATTTTTGAATAATTTAGTGCAAGTGTTTTGCGATAAACGTGTCGCGGTGTTGCGAGAGACGACAAGGGCAAGCATTGTTTACAGCTGTGTGTGTTATACTCAGCACAGTTACGATTACTGTTGCTGGATGCAACCGAATGGCAATTCCTCTACGTACAAATAAAAACAAACTATTTCGTCGTGATCTGGTCTTCTGACCATTTCCGTGCAGAGTGACATTACTCCTAATATTACTTTTATGTTTTTGCGAAAGTTTCTGCTGGCCCCGTTGAAGGCCCCGGCCCGCCTGCATTGCAGGTCCTGCAGGCCCTAACGTAACGCTCCTGCGTCGCACCGACGCAGACAGGTCTTACGGCGTCGATGGGATAAGAAAACGCGAGGAGTGGGAAGAAAACGGTCGTGGCCATAGTTAAGGTACAGCCCCAGCATTTGCCTGGTGTGAAAATGGGAAACCACGCAAATTCATCTTCAGGGCTGCCGACAGTGGAATTCGAACCCACTGTCTCCCGGATGCAAGCGGACAGCTATGTGATCCAAACCGCGCAGCCACTCACTCGATTACAATAATAATAATAATAATAATAATAATAATAATAATAATAATAATAATAATAATAATAATAATAATAATAATAATAATAATAATAATAATAATAATAATCAGCCGGACTGAGTGGCTCAGACGGCTTATTATGGCTTATTATTATTACATTCATGAGATAACCTAGCAGCAAGAAACATCCTTCAAAATTGAAAACGAACATTAACTCCAATTCACAGGTTGTATATGAATTCTTTTGGTAGGGCTTCTATCTCACTCTTACTTTTTAAGTATATGTTGATTGATGTTGATCTGGGAAATACTGGTATGATATTATAATAAACATAACATTCCACCTGGGACTCTTGAGGATATTCCTCCCCGCTAGGATATAATAATTTTGATATTCTGATGATACAAAAGTCCTACAAACATAGAAGTTCTGGTAATTCGACAGACTGAAACACAGTATTGGGGTTTCACCGGGTATTTTTTTTTACTGAAACACGAAGTTCCGTATGATCATGCGGGTTCCCTATGTGTTATTAAGACGTTTAACTTTTTTTGATAGTGCTTTAATAATAATGTTTAAATGTTATTGTTTTTACGTCCCACTAACTAACTTGACGAGTTACGTAGACACAGAGGTGCCGAAATTTTGTCCCACAGGATTTCTTTTACATGCCAGTAGATCTACCGACACGAGGCTGACGTATTTGAGCACCTTCAAATACCACCGGACTGAGCCAGGATTCATCTGTCAGGTTGGGGTCAGAAGGCCAGCACCTCAACCGTCTGAGACACTCAGCCCCGCGGTAGTGGTTTAAAGTCGCACTAACTCTGATAGGTTATCCGCGACTCTGAGGTAGAAAAACACTAGGAGTGAAAGGTATCATAGAAAACCATCTTTAGGGCTCCCGAAAGCGAGCCGCTAACTCCCTTGGTCATAAGGAACTTCGTGATTAATTTAGAAGATACCTCAGCACCGTGTTTCTGTCGAATTATCAGAATATTGAAAGTTCACATATCCGAGATTATAGAAACTACAAAAAAAAGAATCCACAGAGCAAATGGCCGTGCGGTAAGCGTTGCACAGCTGTGAGCTTGCGTTCGGAAGATAGTGGGTTCGAACCCCACTGTCGACAGCCCTGAATATGGTTTTCCGTTGTTTTCCATTTTCAAACCAGGCAGACCGCTTCCTTTCCACTCCTGGCCCTTTCCTATCATATCGCCGCCATAAGACCTATCTATGTCGGAGCGACGTAAAGCAAATTGTAAAAAACAAAAAACCTCTAACTTTGTTTCTAGGTCTGTAAAATTATTAGAATTCAAAATTTTAATCTAGGAAGCATCAAAAGTAATAGCAGATGAACAACCTGGTTTAAAAATAATGTCACCTGTTAGTAAAATGGTTGAAGATGTAAACAAACGGTACATATGTAAAAGTAGTTATTCTTAAAACTAAAGTTATAGTTTAATCGATATTTTAAAGAGTACCTATTTTGGAAAGAAGCAGGAAACAGTTTAAAATATGATGGATAATATGACGAAGGAAAAGAAGCGGAGAATGCGAGAAATATGATTGAGTTATAATTAGTAAATACATTTGATCGTTATATATATTTGTGTAGGTCTGCATAGTCGAGAAAAATCTCTCAGTAGAATCATTACCAGCTATCAAATGTAACTAAATCAAGAGTTTAATTAAGCCATTAAGGTTACAAATTTCATATTAATTCGGGACCAGTCCCAGGAAGATTTATTTCTACGGATTAACAACAGAAAAGGAGTAAGCAGATTTAAACTTACAAGTAGGAGGGCAGGCATCCATGATGCTCTTAGCAACAAACAGCAACAAAGGTGAAATTAAGGATAGAATGGAATTCAAGACATTGCTCAGAATGAACACGATTCTAATTAACTTCTTGAGTTGAGTTTGATTTTACAGTGAGCTTACAATAGCTTATAGTCCTTCCTGGTCAGTGCATGTGGAATTTTGGAAATGAAAAGTCACGTACCTGAGGTTCAAATTCCAACGTAAACATTGAGGTCTCATGACTATGTTCACGATATCAAAAGTCACATAAAATCTACACGCTTGCTTGCTTGACATAGTCTTTTCGATTCTTGGGACACATACACACCTCGATGATGCGGGGCATCCGACAGAGAGATTATTTTAATAAAGCAAGCAAAGGTGCAGACTTTCGTGACGATCTAAGCGAGGAAGCTGGAAGTTTTACTTACAGAGACTCTCCTTTTCGTTTGAAATCTAACATACAGTAGGGCCGTACGTAAGGTCGGAATTATGGCCGCTTTCTTGAGAAGCTGATAGTAAAGCCAGTGAACTACCATTGCTGCTAGAAAAAAACACACACAGAGTGAGTTCGGCTTTCGCAATGCCTTGAAGATGATTTTCCGTGGTTTCGCATTTTCACACAAGGTAAATGCTGGGGCTGTACCTTAATTAACGGTTCAGAGACACTGGTGCTAACCTTAGTTGAATGTGACAGGCTACCAAAGTCAGCTCATAGTTCTCAACTTAAGGGCACGCATCTGTGAGCTTGTATTTGGTAGATAGTGGGTTCGAACCCCACTGCTGGCAGCCGTGATGATGGCTTTCCGTGGTTTTCCATTTTCACACCAGACAAATGGTGAGGCTGCACCTTAATTAACGGTTTAAACATACTTGTGCTATTCTTAGTTGAACGTGACAGGCTACCAAAGTCAGTTGATACTCTTCAACATACGGGTGCGCATCTGTGAGCTTGTATTTGGGAGATAGTGGGTTCGAACCCCACTGTCGGCAGCCCTGAAAATGGATTTCCGTGGTTTTCCATTTTCACACCAGGCAAGTCCTGGGGCTGTATCTTCATTAACGGTTCAGACACTTCGGTGCTATCCTTAGTCGAATGTGGCAGGCTGCCAAAGTAATAATAATAATAATAATAATACTAATAATAATAATAATAATAATAATAATAATAATAATAATAATAATAATAATGTTATTTGCTTTACGTCCCACTAACTAATTTTACAGTTTTCGGAGATGCCGAGGTGTCAATTTTTAGTCCCGCAGGAGTTCTTTCACGTGCCAGTAAGTCTACAGAGAGGAGGCTGACGTATTTGACCACCTTCAGATACCACCGGACTGAGCCAGAATCGAACCTGCCAAGTTGGGGTGAGAAGGCCAGCGTCAGCGCCTGACTTACAGAGACTCCCCTTTTCGTTTGAAATCTAACATACAGAAGGACCCTACGTGAGGTCGGAATTATGGCCGCTTTGTTGAGAAGCTGATAGTAAAGCCAGTGAACTACCATTGTTGCTCGAAAACAAACACATACACAGAGTGGGTTTGGCTTTCGCAATGCCAAACTCACAACCCAAGCACTTGGTTATGAACTAACCAAGTGCTTGGGAAACTAAAACTCAAAATTATTCCTGCTCGGAGGAAAGTACCCGACATAAAGCTGTTATACAAAGCAGCTAATGGTTTATTTAGGTCTCCAGAATTAGTATTTTATTCCCCCTCCACGTCCCATCCCATAGCACCTGAATGAAGACCCTATTCCATATTCCTTATCCAGGCTTTCTCTCACCTAAAGGTCCTTTTCTGTACGTATTCCAGCAATGGTTAATACCTTATCTACCAAGAAGAACCCAGACGTCTTCGTATCGTTTACTTCCTTCTGTCATGATATTTCTCATGTAACTTCATTTTCCTACATGTTCGTTCCTGTTTCTGCTCTTGTATTTAAATGTATCTCCCTTTCTTTATGTAGTTGTTTATGTAAATATGCATTATATAGGCTTGCACAGTTTTTATTGCGTATATTTGTGTACTTTGTAAATCTTTATATATTTCTCATTTTAGATTAAGATGGCAAGATGTAGTGTTTACAGTGCACTATGTCTTCTGGTATGGGCTAGAATAAATTTGTTAAGTTCATTGATCTGTCTCAGTCTCATCCTTGGCTTTGACAATATGAATGTGGCTGAGGTATGAGTGATGATAGTAACGTCATTTCTTAAGCAGCCAGTCCCTGCTATGAATGGTGTGAAAATTTCGTTCATAGGGTCCGTTGTTGCACGCATTTCAGTGGGCTTGGCGGACTGATATCCAATAGCAACTGCTGGCTCAGTGAGGAAAGCAACGGGAAACTATCTCACTCCTCATTTCCCTAGTACGCCTCTTCAGTGACACCTAGGCCATCTATGACAGCTAGTGGTGGAATTGTTGAGGATACAACCAGCCTTCGGGCTGAATACCGAACATACATACAACATACATATATTGTACATAGCTGGGATCTTTGTAATTCGGCGTTATGCTGTTGCTGATCCTGATTAAATAAGTACAGAAAGGAAGAATACTTCTCAATGGTGTGAATAGAACGGGAATCATCTTTGGGTGAGCAACAATTTCTGGAAGCTGGATCTTCGTCAAATCATAGCTCGTTGGTGCAATCAACTGGGATGGCTGATCATCGACTAACCTTGTAAAGAGGATTCAACTCGTTAAAGAAAACGCCACAGCCGCGACCTTCCCTGTACCAGACCCCTCTTCTCCCAGCGTTACCGAAAACCTATCTGAGTTAAACAGGTGCAATAATAATAATAATAATAATAATAATAATAATAATAATAATAATAATAATAATAATAATAATAATAATAATAATAATAATAATAATAATACCGGAGGTACACCCGCCCCGCGCATTTAAAATAAGCGCCTTTTAGAAGGCCATCCATATCATTAACTCTGAAACTGCAATTGGCAGAAGTTTGAACGTTGTTCGACAGAGGTCTCTACTCTCAACCTAGGGGCTCCCTCTGATGAGAGGATGGACAATTCAAATTCAAGATAAATTTGCTATTCATTAGTTGGTAAAACTGAATTGTTTGTAAATAGTTTTTGGTGTTCTAAAGTTATCAACACTTCTATCTCTTCCCGCCAAGTTAATATTTCAGCCCATAAGACATGTTTGATATTTATTAAATTAACCAATAGTAATTTTGGGTGTGTCAGGGCCTCGGTCCAGAGAAATCTGGAACCTTCCTCTCCACTACAAAAGCCGGGGCCTGGTGGGCCACGTTGTCTTTTCGATCGCTCCAGTTTAGAGGTTTAGAGTGTGTTCGTAGCGGAGGCAGGGGGAAGGGGTGCATCGTCCATCTCAGGAAGGTCCACCAGCTCCTGGTAATGGCATATTCTGTGTAATCATGTAATAGTCTCTGAAAGATAGTCCGAGAGGAAGGTTTAAAATTTCTTTCATAATGTAACTTATATTTCTCAATAGAAATTCTGAAACATTTCTAAAGAACTTAACCGAACTTAGGGAATAAAGAGTGAGGACCCTCTTGTATTCCCCTTCAACTTGATATTGAGGTGACTATGATTTTGGAATCTTTAAAATCTACCTCTTAATTTTGTAAACTTTCTCTCCATCTAGTCACCTCCGTAGTATAGGCTTAGCCTCTGTAACTTCGGGCCATAAGCCCACATAGGGTTTTAAGTATTTTCATGTGCATTTCAAGGAGTGCAAGTGTTCGAGTCTTAACATTTTGATTTCTTTTTTTTTTTTTTTTTGCTATTTTGCTTTACGTCGCACCGACACAGATAGGTCTTATGGCGACGATGGGACAGGAAAGGCCTAGGAATGGGAAGGAAGCGTCCGTGGCCTTAATTAAGGTACAGCCCCAGCATTTGCCTGGTGTGAAAATGGGAAACCACGGAAAACCATCTTCAGGGCTGCCGACAGTGGGGTTCGAACCTACTATCTCCCGAATACTGGATACTGGCCGCACTTAAGCGACTGCAGCTATCGAGCTCGGTCATTTTGATTTCCGGCCAGTAACTTTAACCTTTTCTTTTTTAAATAAGGCCACGTAGAATGGGCAAGTATTGTCCCCGTTCAAGTTAAAATTCACTACTCTCATGTAATTTCGACTGTTGAGCAGATAATACAGTGTCTACTGTTTGATTTGTTAAATGTAGGTAGGTGCCTTAAGAGGCATATAGACTTGGAAATCTTGGAGAATAGTTTCCTAGAGAATAATGTGTAGAGCAAAGACGTTCGCCCTACTGATGTAAAATTTGGAACTTCGTCTCCTTGAGCATGTATTGAGGAGAGCAATGGCGCTGTTTTTAAATTCGTTACTAGGCTGCTTCAAGCTCATATTGTTAAATTGTTGTTATCTGATTATACTAGACTTTTATAAAATTGTTACTAAAGCTTACGAGCTAAACTCTTGTACCTGATTATTTGTTATTGTCTAACCATGTTTAAAATTTGAAAAGAAACAAGAGAACAAAGGAAGAAATATAATCAATTTTTTTTAAAGATTTAAATTAATCTTCCATCTCTTCTATATCCACCCATTCATGCCCGCGACATTCATTCACCTCTGCGTTCCACTGAATCACCGGAACAACGGTAATAATAATAATAATAATAATAATAATAATAATAATAATAATAATAATAATAATAATCTATATACCGGGTGGTACACCACCCCCTTGCGATCCCGTTATATGCATCCATTCACATTTACTGCAGTTCTGAAAGACATCGGTCCCTCGCCCTAAACCGGGGTAATATAACGAGATGTGTGCTAACGGGCTAGAAGACAGCATGAATCGTGAGCGCCACTATTAATTAATTGTGGGTACCTCGAATAAACTCGTAAAACGAGTACAGATACGCAGAACACGTACTTTAAAACAGGAGGTGGACGCACAGATCGGGAGCAAGGTACTGTATAGGCTGGGAAGTGGGCGCCGTAAGGCAAGTGTAGCAGTTGCTCACATGGCAAGCGGACAGGGCTCGAGGTAGAAGGTACGGATCCCACGTAAGATTTATTTTAATAGCCAGATGCCTGAGATGTGGTAAGGTTGCATACTTGATAGCTTACAAGGATTGATTTGTTTATTTGATCCAGTGAAAGTTCGTATGTATCGTTGCATTGGGTATGGTGCTGGTTTGGACGAGGATGAGGAGATGATGGTCTGTGGCCAGTTAGCTACGTCGTACATGTTCCAAGCTTCGTAGACCAGAGGTAGGGCAAAGTATGCCCCATTTTAACGATGACAACATGCGATAGCAGGAAAGTATGTAGCTGCGCGAACTCCCCCCATTCGAAGTAATTCACAACACAAAGTTTATTCACAGCCTCGAGATGTATTCCAGCGAAGGGTATGTGGATATGTTACTTACTAGACCTATGGAGAAGCTAGACAGGATGCATACCGGGCACAACGCCTGTATCAAGAACGCTATCCGGATAGACGACAACCGATGGGTATGATATTTCGGAGTGTGGAAAGACTCCTGCGGGATACTGCATCCCTGGGTAGGACACGGCCTGTTCGAGATCATCGTGTGACGTCTGCTGACAATGAAGCGGTCATGCTTGTTGCTAACCGGCGTAACTCCCGTACTAGCACACGGGCCATTGCACAGGAGACGAACATTATCCGAGCGTCTCTTACGCGGATATTGCATACTCACCGGATACACCCTTACCAACTGCACTTACACTAGGAGCTCCATGGTCACGATTTCGATTTCCGGGTGGCGTTCTGTCAATGTGTCCTACAGCATGTGGACACTGATCCTGCTTTTCTAGCGACACTCTTACTTACGGATGAGGCACGATTCCACAACAATGGAACCGTTAATCGTCATACTATACATTACTGGAGTGTGGATAATCCCAATTGGGTGCGACAGACAGCTTTTCAGGTACAGTGGGGCTTGAATGTATGTTGTGCAACCATGGGTGATCACGTCATCGGTCCCCATTTCTTTGAGGGCGATCTGACCAGCCAGCGCTTTCTGCGATTTCTCCAAGATGAACTACCACCGTTTTTGGAACATGTGCCATTCCTCGACCGCTGCAGGGTGTGGTTTCAACATGACGGAGCTCTACCGCACGCGTCGGTGGTTGTCGGGAACCATCTCCATGTGACGTATCCTTCTAAATGGATAGGATGGGGAGAAACTATCCCCTGGCCCGCCAGATCGCTCGATCTTACGCCCTGAATTTTTTTCTGTGGGGCCATGTAAAACAACTGGTGTAAGCACACGAGCCGGCCATTCCTAGTCACCTTTTGACAGCTCATCACCGAGGCATGCCAATCCGTTTCGCCAGAGATGTTGCAACGGGCCAGCCAGTCCTAACAATATCGCGTGCAGCTCTGTATCTAGCACGGAGGTCGTCAGTTCGAGCAGGTGCTGCGTTAAAAGAGGTGTATAACTGAAATCCTGTCACATGTTTCGTAGCCTCTATCAACCGAGCTTCATACCAACGGCCCTTTTCAGGGCCAAATAAACAAATCAGTCTGTGAAAAATGCCAGTATTAAGTATGCAACCGTGTCACATCGCAGGCAACTGGCTTAAAAAACTACTTGCTTGGGACTTGAGCCTTCTAACCCTCGAGCACTGTCAACTCACACACATCGTACTGCGCGATAGGCATATGAGCTACTGCGACACTTGACCTACGGTGGGTGCCCACTTCCCAGTCTCGTCCAACCCAGCACCATACCCAGTGCAACGATACATACGGTATTTTACTCTAACAAATAAACAAATCAGTCCTTGGAACCTATCAGGTATGCAACATTACCACATCCCAGGCAACTGGCTGTTAAGATTCGAACTTCCTACCTCGAGCACTGACCACTATCACATCTCCCTGCCCGCTTGCTATGTGAGCAACTGCGAAACTTGCCTTACGGCACCCATTTCCCAGCCTATGCAGTACCGTGCACCCGGTCTATGCGTCTACCTCCTGTTTTAAAGTTTGTGTTCTGCGTATGTGTACTCCTTTTCACGGGTTCATTCGAGGTACCCATAATGCTTTAATAGTGGCGCTTACGATTCCTACTGTCTTCTAGCCCGTAAACACACATCTCGTTATATTACCACGGTTTAGGGAGATGGACCGATGTCTTTCAGAAATGTAGTTAATATGAAGGAATGCATAAAACTGCATCGCAAGGGGCTTGTGGACCACCCGGTATATAAAGTATGAGTTTTTTCTGTACATTCCTCAGAATTTAAAATGAAAGCTATTTATGTATTGGTCGTGTCAACAGTAACAAGGAAATGCATTTTTTTATTTTGAGTAATATCTATCTGTCTGTATATATGTATGTATGTACGCGTATCACGGGAAACCGGCTGAAGAGAATTGAATTATAATCGGCATGTAAAGTCAAGGAATAAGTCACTATAATCTAGGCCATAAATAAATTTTTGCACGCTGGTTGAAATGGTAGTTTAGGGGTAGGCCTAAGATTTAATTGTGAAATATTTATGTTACTAGTGGTCCTATCGATAAGTAGTGCGTGACTAAAGTTACATAAAATTTAATTTCCGGTCATTTACGACGGTAACAGAGATATTCATTAATTTCTATTTTTGTTGCTAAGTCCTTATCAACGCCGAACCGTGAGAAAATGGGTAAACAGAATTTGATGAAAGTTGGTACGTGAAATCAGGGAATAAGGAATAAATAATGTTATTCACCCTTGTTGAAGTGGTAGTTTAGGGGAAGATGCCTAAAATATGATTTTAATTGCCCATGTTATTGGTCCTCTCGAAAAGTACTACATGGAAAAGTTATAGAGAATACAATTTCCGATCATTTATGTCTTATTTTGTTTTACCTTACCGACTATAAGATTCGTGGAGGTGGTGATTACTGTTTTAAGAGGAATTTATGAATTTAAACTTTTGTTGCTTTGTCCATATCAACGCCGAGCATTGCAGACATAGAAATATTCTTCAATCGTGTTAACTGGTGATTGATTTTGTCATGATTGCGTTAAGGTGTAAAAACCCATGGTCACTGGCCCATATCGACAAGGAAGATTGTGAAGTTGGTTATAAAAATGAGGACAAAATCGTAAAGGAACGGTCACTTGAATAATATGACAAGAGGGAGTCGCGAATGGAAGGAAGACTCACTTTATATTAGGTGACCTAATATCACATAGTCAGAAGAAAACTAAATGTGAAGGCCTACAATATAGAAAGCTCATAAAATTGATCAACAATAACGTTACATTGACCATTGTTTGCTGTGATGTGTTTTTTGTCTTCTGCTGCCACTCATCTCCGATAGATAGAATGACTGCTGCGTACCGAGTATAACAGCTTCGTAAATATTGGCGGGAAGTAGTTTGGGAATTCGATAACTCTCTTCTTTAGCATGTCATTCATCTTGTTCATACATTTTCTGATATTACTGGTATGTAACACACTGGTTCATCATAGTATTCCAGCTATTCGACCCCCTACTCTGAGGCACTGCTTGGAATGAGCAGAGCGCACACTTACAGGAATAATGGCAGAGGAGTATTCACGACTGTCTGTGGCCTGGTCATTTCGCTCGAGCACTTTGGACTGTTAGATCGGGATAGCATGGAACTACCTCGTTACAGTAGTTCTACTAGTTTCATGTATTGTCGAGTAATAATTTCCGTTTTCTCTCTTTTCTTAACAGCCTGCAAAGGCAATATTATCTTTGACAATCTGAAAAGATATCACTATAAATAGATGTTTTGTTTTTTTTCTGCCATAATGCTATATATGAACGTAACTCCAACATTCAGTTTATATTATTCTTTCTCTGTTCAATCTCTAAGCACCTGCTTTATATGAACATTCATCGCATGTACCAATTATTAACACAATTCATAATAGTTATTTATAGTTACTCCTTCTAATTTTGTATACTGCGTGTATCACAAATTTTGAAATTATGAAACGATTACAATAAATAATACCTTCTCCCTAATCTATGGTTTTCGAGATTAAGGGAGACGGGTATCTTGAATCTTGAATCTTGACTGTTAGATCGGAAGCCTAGTATTATTGATTAAAAGTGAGAAAATATGTGGCTTTTCATTTGATCGAGTATTTCGTATGATAGTTTTGCTTTTAATCGGGACATTACTACTGTCGTCATCGAAATGACCTATGTTGACTTCATTTGGGAAAACCACAAAGGCCGTATATCTGAGGATGTAAAAAGGGCAGGTCGAGAGTGAGTGTCTGCCATTACAATGAAAACTGTCCAACTCGATTCTGGCTGGCAGTAGGCAAGTGGGCCTACCATCATAATGAAAACTCCCCAACTTGATTGTGATTGATAGTAGGCAAGAGGGCCTGCCATTACACTGAAAATTCCCTAACCCAGTCTTCACATGAGAAAAGATGTATGGTGACTTCCCCGTCGCGTTTCTGAGGTAACGTTAAGAGCGATGGAATTTAATACAATCTTACTCACAACGTGCACACTGCCTAACTTAACCCAGAATTCTGTATACAGTGTGGAATTCCGTAGCGAAGCACGGGTACATCAGCTAGTAATCATAATAACCCTTGACTTGTGACGTGTAATGTTCTTAACGCTAACTGTGACCTGCGATCTGTAAGACCTAAAAAAACAAAAACAAAGCAGAAAACACGGGCTTAAAAACTAATACGTTTCACATATTATAGCTATAGGACTACTTTCAACTGATTTACTGTAATACATTGTTAGTTATCTGTTGTTTTATTACGGCACACAACAATTTTTCAAGCACACCGCAATTAATTGAATTAATATTTACGGACTATACCTAGAATACTCGGTTCTTTATTCTCGCTGTATGAATTCCAGTAATGTAGGAATAAACCGCAAATGATACTTTTCACTTTTCCACAAGTGTCCGAAATCATAGAAAACAACAAATAAAAGTTGGAACTAGCGCAGCTGATTTACGACAATAGCAGTACTGATATCGTTACGCTAGCGGCGACGTGCGGTCTGACGGAACTCTCGAGAACACCAGCACCAATAAACCCTCGCCACTGATATTGCAGTGCCTCTTGACAAAGATATAAAGGTACCATGAATCACAGTTCCTCAGGAGCAATTATTGCCTGCTTTATGCTTTCAGGGAGTCTGAGAGGTCGCATGTTACCAGTTGGGGGATAATAATATTTATTTTTAACATCCATTCGAACTGTTAATGTCCTAACGGAACCCCAGGGTGTAGGAAATTTGTTCTACAGGAACATGTCGGAGGCACCTTTAAATGCTTCCGACCTCAACAACTGCCCAACCGGTTATCTTGGGACCACAGAATCAGGGGATACCTGGCTACGTTATTGTGGTCGCCACAAGCAATCTTCAATGATTCGTCTTATAGACCAGAAAAACACACAGCTACTCGGCTCCTGTTGTAACACATTCATATTACAACCCTAAATTTAGGAAATTTATCCGCTATCAACATAATACATATCTTATAAAGTACCGGAAGCTTATACAGTGAAACCTGTCCAAGTGGGACACTGGATAACACGGAATCCTGTCTTTTGCGGAATACTTTCTTGATCCCGACGAAAATCATACGTAGGCCCTTTTACATGTCATTTTTTCTGAATAAAACGGAAACTGCTCAACGCAGAATCGGAAATTGTTTATGAGATTTCAAAACGGAATTCACATTTTTAACAGACTATTCTGAAGTAAATTACGTTTCAAAACAGAATTCATATTTTTAACAGGCTATGCTGAAGTTAATTTTATGTTAAAACCGTGTGTAGTATCAAGCAACTCACAACAGTAGGCCACGGAGGTAAACACAACCTTCCTTATATTATTATGCTATTGGCTTTACGTCGCACCGACACAGATGTGTCTTACGGCGACGATGGGACAGGAAAGGGCTAGGACTGGGAAGGAAACGGCCGTGGCCTTAATTAAGGTACAGGCCCAGCATTTGCCTGGTGTGAAAATGGGAAACCACGGAAAACCATCTTCAGGGCTGCCGACAGTGGGGTTCGAACCTACTATCTCCCGAATACTGGATACTGGCCGCACTTAAGCGACTGCAGCTATCGAGCTCGGTACAACCTTCCTTTGTTCGAGGGCGACAATGGCGGCAAGAACCTTCGTTTTATTGCATTGTTTACGGGAGAGCAGTCTGGATTTCCAGTCCCTCTAAGTGGCTGAGTGAATACGGTTGTTCTTGTGCAAGATGTCTCGTAAAAATGTGGTGCTCTCATTACGCGACAAATTCAAAGTGATAGAAATGAAGGAAAAAGAACAAACAAGTGTTCGGGATATAAAGTTAGAGTTTCATTGCGGTAAAACACAGGTGTATGACACGTTGAAAAACAAAGATCGCATAATGAGCGAGTGGCAGTACAGAAAATAAAGCAAAAAACTGTCACAAAATGCTTTAGGAAGGCTAATTTTCTTCCCAGCACTGGAGATAACGAACTCCTGGACGAAGTGGAAGACAATGTGCAGGCCATATCATCCATGTGTTCATCTGGAAACTTTGACATGGATGTTGCCCAATACATCAACGACGATTCTGATGTGTCGCCATGTCAAACCGCTGATTTTGCGACAGAAATCATTGGTGAGAGACTCGAGGAGAAAACGGGGAAAAATGATGATGAAAGTAACGAGGAAGAGGAGACAGAAGTTGGTGACGACTCTCCAGAAATCTCTAACTTTAGTAAAGCTCTCGCGCACGTAAGGGGTCTACAAAAATTCGCTGCCAAACGGAATTTGCCTGAACTATACGAATATTTATGCCCGGTTAAAGAATCCGTCGAGAAATGTTCAGTCCAGCGCAACACCAAGCAGGATCCATGGCTAAATGGTTAGCTTGCTGGCCTTTGGTTACAGGGGTCCTGAGTTCGATTCTCGGCAGAGTCGGGAATTTTAACCATCATTGGTTAATTTCCCTGGCACGGGGGCTGGGCGTATGTGTCGTCGTCATCATCATTTCATCCTCATCACGACGCGCAGGTCGCCTACGGGCTTCAAATCATAAGACCTTCACCTGGCGAGCCGAACCGTTCTGGGATCTCCCGGCACTAAAAGCCATACGCCATTTCATTTTTTTACCAAGCAGGTGAAGATAACTGACTTTTGGTGCTCCAGCAGCAAGAAATAAATTCGTTTGTATTGACAAATAATTTTGTAATAGCCTTAGAGTGCTCATTTTTAATTTAATGTGGTTATTAAACTTTTATTGTTTTAAGTGTTTACAAACTTTGTGCCGTGTATTGGAATTCCATCAAGATTCACTGATGGATAAGACACTGGAGACTCTTTGTATCGTAAGTACAGTTGCTTAGTGTGAAAGTTTTCACACAATGTATAGCATGCCTTTCACTTTTAAGCTTTCCAGATAATAGCAGTGTACAACAAACAATGTCACATTGCATACTGTATTTGATTTACCTGAATAATACGGAAACCTGTACAAATCGGAAAAAATGTTGAAACCCGACCACTTTTGTCTTGAACAGGTTTCACTGTAGTTATTTGATTATATATTGTACGTGTTAGAATACAGGTTTAAATATTGTAGTTAACTGAGATCATACTGCTTATTATTTGTGTATTATATCTGTAAAGGGGTAGGAATTGTGTAAGTTGTATTTTGGGGTGAACGTTTTGGGTTATTCTATAACTCAGATGGAAAGTTCGTTGTCAGCAAGGGAGTTGTAATGGACGCTTGGGTTGCGCTAACTAACTCTGCAAACTATGGCATGGCCGAGCTTGGAGGAAGATAATAATAATAATAATAATAATAATAATAATAATAATAATAATAATAATAATAATAATAATGGTTTTACGTCCCACTAACTACTTTTACGGATTTCGGAGACGCCGAGGTGCTGAAATTTTGTCCCGCAAGAGTTCTTTTACGTGCCAATAAATCTACCGATACGAGGCTGACGTATTTGAGCACCTTCTTCAAATATCACCAGACTGAGCTAGAATCGAACCTGCCAAATTGGGCTCAGGAAGCCAGCGGTCTACCCGTCCAAGCTACTGAGCCCGGCAAAGGAGGGAGATGTAACCAGGAAGTGACTTACTTATTACACTGAGTGGCCAGAAGTCACGGGAAGGGGTGTCCCATGAAGGAAATGTGCTGTATATGACCCCTGGCGTAGCTGAGCAGTCTGTCACAGACACCAATGTGTTGAGGAAGCAACACGTCGCGAGTTGACCGACTTTGAACATGGGATGATCATCGGCGCACGGTGCACGGGCCATAGCATTGCGGAGATTACTTGTGAATTCGGGTTTCCGAGGTCAACAGTGTCGAGGGTGGATCTACAATATCGCAGAGAGAATGTTACCACCCGCGTAAACTGCCGCACGGGAAGATCACAGGTGTTTAACGAACGGACATCACGTCGTTTTCGCAGAACCATCCTGGGGCGATCGACGAGCTACTGTGAGTCAGATCACCGCTCAGTTGAATGTTGAGAGTCAGGAACCCATTTCTACCGGGACTGTAAAGCTGGTTTCACACCAAGGAAGTCTTTACAAGTCAATCCAGTCACGTCTGGGTACGTCTAGGTAAGTCCTGTGGTTTCAAACCAAGGACGTCCAGTCCAGTCTCATCCCCAGAAGAAAGGGCAAGGTGTGGATAAAATTCAGTTTTTCTTCTGCCTTGGAAATGGAAGGTGAGCTAGTTAAATTTATAGTTTTGCGCCGGATAGTTCGCCGAAAAATAAAGCAAAAACGCGATTGTGGGTTCATCCGATTTATTTCTGAAGGAATATCTATGGTGCTTTCTCTCGCTTTTTTCCCGACGTGGTGAACGATCCGTTCATATTTTATAATTTTTTCCGAATGAGATATAAAAGTTTTGTGAAGCTTAATGACCTGGTTTGAAAGTAAGTTGAAAAAGCAAAACACTGATTACATACAACCAGAGCTTCGCTAGCAATATTTTTAAGGTAAGTTAACACAAATACTACTTTTAATGCAAATTAGTATTTATTACACCACACAAAATAATGTCAATACAAATGATTTTATTTTAACACAAATATTATAATTACAGTGATATTAACGTAATTACAAAGCACAGACATATAACAGAATTGTATAAAAGAACATCCACTTTTCCAGATTAATGCACAAAACGAAAGAAAGAAAAAACGTTAAATAATTACAGTACACTGTTCAGAATGTGACTCGTGTTATTAAAACAATGAGACTGGACTGGACTGACGCATCAAAATCAAGCCCTGTTTGGTTCCCCTTCCACTTGATGGGACTGGTTTAACCTTGACTTGACTGAGACTTGATCTGTTTGAATGAAATATAGCTGTGGTAGCCTAAAACAAAGGGAGATTTCTGTGTTGGATTTTCCTGTTGACGGACTAGACGTGACCGGACGTGTTTGGTGTGAAACCAGCCTAAGGAGGCGACTGCACCTTATAGGCTTCACCAGCCGACGACCAACTCGTGCCCCTTTGCTGACAACTAGACACAGAGCTCAACGACGTGCATGGGCCCGCGAACATCGGCAATGGACCATGGAACAGTGGCAGCATGTGGCATAGTCCGATGAATCCCGGTTCCAGTTGTATCGCATTGATAGGTGCGTGAGAGTGTGGCTATGCCTCATGAAACAATGGATCCTGCGTGTCAACAAGGTTGTGTCCAGGCGGGAGGTGGCTCAGGTCTGGTCTGGATGGCATTATCATGGTCGCAATTAGGCCCCATTGTCCGACTGCATGGAGCGCTGACATGTGCACGTTATGTGGACATTCTATCAAACCATCTGCATCCCTTTCTGACCCTAGAGTACCCTGATGGTGATGCCATGTCACCGCTCTGTGGTGGCACGCACGTGGTTGGAGGAGCAATCAACCAGTGAAGTTACGACCATGGATTGGCCCTCCAGATCTACGATCTTAATCCAAACGGGCATGCATCTGATGTTGTCGATGCTGGTGTACTCTCTATGAACCCCGCACCAACTACACAAGACCAAATTGTGGGTAGCAGTGCAAGATGCGTGGGTCCAGATCCCTCCAGAACGATTCCAACACCTTGCAGAGTCAATGCATCGCGTATTGCTGTCGTTTTGAGGGCTCGCGGAGGAACAACTCGTTATTAACATCACATTCAGTGTCTTCCCATGACTTTTGACCACTTAGTGCATATTGGAACAGTGAAGTAGTGAGGTTGTGACGTTGCCCACACAGTATATCTTCATTTGTGGAAAAGTGTAAGAAAATGTGAGATGGTGATCGTGTCTTAAAGCCATTAACGTGTGAATTAATATTGTTTTTTAAAACATCTTCACGTTTAATCTAATTCTACGGTGTGGATATTAGTTTATTGCTAACAGTTCTCATTAAGTGAAATGTATAGCGTAATGGCAGCGTTAACGGTGTTCAGTATATGCCATCAATCTTCAAGATTAATAGCTGGTTTTGGGACAACAGTCTATATGTTGTTGTGTGAGTTCCAGTCGAGTTTATATCGACAATTTCATCGGAAGGAGAAGTCGGCTCTCGAATGCGTGCTAGCGTACAGAAACGTAGAAGAAGGAAGCTGTTCGAGGCATGGGGGTGAAAGGAGATGCCAAACGCACCTGACGAGATTGACAATTACTAGACTTACCGGTTCTCATTAAGTAACGATAAATGTGGGAGAACGAATGCGGGCTTGTTAAAATGTCGAATACATCAAGGTATTTACGACGAAGGTATAAGGGACAGTTGTATAAAATGTTAGGGATGTTAATCTGTTGATTATTCTTTATGATAAATTTATATGAATATATTTTTTTTTTTGCTAGGGGCTTTACGTCGCACCGACACAGATAGGTCTTATGGCGACGATGGGATAGGCAAGGCCTAGGAGTTGGAAGGAAGCGGCCGTGGCCTTAATTAAAGTACAGCCCCAGCATTTGCCTGGTGTGAAAATGGGAAACCACGGAAAACCATCTTCGGGGCTGCTGATAGTGGGATTCGAACCTACTATCTCCCGGATGCAAACTCACAGCCGCGCGCCTCTATTTTTACAAGTTTGTTTGTTTATTAATTTTCGTGGAGAAATCCTTGTGGCATGTTGTTCCACAATTTTATGGTTTTTCGTGGGTATTAGGTAAGGCCCAACAGAATACCAGGTTTGCATTTCATGAACGTTATTTGGGATGCGATTTTCATTTGCTCTACCACTATTATTATTTAAATTTGAGTGATCCTCTGGTGAACTCTAGCACCCATTTACCTGGATTTCGGATAATAATAATAATAATAATAATAATAATAATAATAATAATAATAATAATAATAATAATAATAATAATAATAACAGCCAAGCGCGGGGCTAATAAAATAAGAAATGCTCCAAATTGGGTACAAAATTTCTGGACACAGCTATTCTTAAACAATTGCGCAAGTTTCTATCGCTCATCGCTGCACGATGTTTACTGTTGGTAAACTTAAGAACGGAAAAGAAACAATCACAAATGCACGTTGAGCCGGACATTGACAGAAATTTACATGCATGTTTATACGAAAGGGGGTATTCTTCTTGCGGAAAGCCGCTGTAAAATTCTTCTAAACTTCGTGACATTAGAAAGCGGTCTTTAAGACGAACATTTCACTGCAGTTCAATCAAGTCGCGTGAGAAGACGTGATCCTGCACGAAACAATGAACAGCTTCACGGGTAAGTATGGTGTTATCACAGACTAGTTTGTCCCTTGAACAGAGTGTACACTCGGGCCGGTTTCTTTTTACACAAGTTCGAGGCCTAGTGCTGAACTTCATCATGCAAATGAGTCTCTGTCGTTTCCTGTACTAATTTAGATGACATGGCCCTGGTGATAATGTAACAACTTGCAAGATAGAACCAAAATATCGTTCGCATTTGAGTTTACGTCACACACGCGGATGTGCTGCGACCTTGATCTCACGCCGCTAGAGAGAAGTTGTGACGAAATTTTTAGGGGCTTGGCAATATATGGACATCTCCCATGATGTACAACTGTCTGTTAAGGTTTCACCCCGGATGCTTATTGGATCCTCAAATGGCACTACAGAAGATTATGCGGTTAAGAAACAGCAAAAGCAGCAAAAAGGAATGGTGGTATTGTAATGAGGCGTTCAAGGCACGATGAGCAGTGAGAGAGTTTGCCATGACGTTTCAATTTAATTAGAACTAGGATTAGAAATGCATATGGTCTTGATAAAGACACCATCCTAACAATTAAGGGTTGCTGAATCGCATACCATTTTACAAATGATGGTGACCGAACACAGAAGACAGCCTGGTCGGTAAACTCATATAAGTCTTTTATGATTTAATGTTACCGTATGTTCGGATCCATTGCTATTTAGTAAAAAATGAGGTACAGTGGAAGGATTAGATATGAAAGTCGATTTCTCAATGTCATGTCGTACTTAGTGCCTAGGCCTATATAGTGTAGGTATTATTATTATTATTATTATTATTATTATTATTATTATTATTATTATTATTATTATTATTATTATTGGTTGAATGGTCATAATTGAGGCCTTCGTTTCAGAGGGTCCCGGGTTCGATTCCCGGCCGGGTTGGACATTTTAATCGCGTTTGATGAATTCTTCCGGCTCGGGGACTGGGTGTTTGGTGTTTGTTCTAACACTTTCCTCGTCATATTCAGACAACACACTACACTACCAACCACCACAGAAACACGCAATAGTGATTATATTCCACCATACAGGGTTGGCGTCAGAAAGGGCATCCGGCCGCAAAATAGGGCCAAATCCACATGTGTGACATAGTTCGCACCCGCGACACCACAGGTGTGGAAAAGGCGGTTATTATTATTATTATTATTATTATTATTATTATTATTATTATTATTATTGGAGCACCTGATTATCTCAGTGGCTTAGCTGCTTGCTTCCCACCCAGAAGGCTGAGGTTTGATCCCCGCTTGATCCTGGGTTGAGATTTCAAAGATCACGAGGTGTCAGAAAGGATATCCGGATTTAAACCTATGGCCAAAACCAAAATGAGCCTGGAAGGCTCCTGGAATCCTAGAAATAAATGGGATAACCTGATGAAAGTTATCATTATTTTAAATATTATGTATCTAAAATCCCTTCAATTGCCATAGTGTTTAAGAGAAGTCGGAGAGGCGAAATTCTGTTCTACAGGTGTTCCTTATTGTCCAGGATTTAAACATTTAAACACCCTCAAATACAACTGACTTCAGCACGGGTCGAAACCACTATCTCGGGAGCAGAAGGACAGCGGCTAATCGACTGTGACTCGAGGTCGGTAACTATGGAACTTAATTCGAGGATGACCAATAGCGAAATTCTTTAATCAGTTGCCTCCTTTATCTATGGAGAGTGACCAGTTGTTTAACACATTGAGTTATTCTGATCGATTTGCTGATATCGAGTAACATGATGAAGATGTCGACGACGACGATGATAACTATTGTTGGTTTAAGGGATCAAACATCGAAATCATGATCACATTAGTAATATGCTTATTGGTGTAGGGGACTTGAGGGCTTCGCACGGTTAGTTTAGTTTAGTTTAGTCTCCCGAATTTAAGCTGAGCGCTACTCGTCCGGTATTGTGTAGTCAACATCCTCAATGAGAACTAAGATATGCAGCTATTCTAAGAGGGATCCTACCCAGGATTTACTTACAATAATTGTTGATCCTGGCTCAGTCCGGTGGTATTTGAAGGTGCTCAAATACGACAGCCCCGTGTCGGTAGATTTGCTGGCACGTAAAAGAACTCCTGCGGGACTAAATTCCGGCACCTCGGCGTCTCCGAAGACCTTAAAAAAGTAGTTAGTGGGACGTAAAGCAAATAACACTAATTGTTGGTGTCGCTGGATTTCGGATTTCCTTTCTCTTTCTCCGTCGCTTCTCCCACAACCCTGTGGGGTTGCTGGAGCAAAGTGTGTCAAGCACGTGCACTTGTTCCATGTTTACGGTCTAATGCTCTTCCTGACGCTAACTATATGTAGACCAGGAGAGTTGCCTGTGCGGTTAGGGGCGCGCAGGTCTGAGCTTGCATCCGGGAGATAGTGGGTTCGAGCCCCACTGTCTGCAGCCCTGAAGATGGTTTTCCGTGGTTTCCTACTTTCACACCAGGCAAATGCTGGGGCTGTACCTTAATTCAGGCCACGGCCGATTCCATCCAATTCCTAGCCCATTCCTAGCAAATTGTAAAAAAAAACAAAAAACAACAACATATGTAGAGGGATGAATTTAGCTCTACATGCTTCTGTGGAGGCTCGCAGAGAGCTAGCCTACGTTGGCTATGTTTTGTGTATTAAGACTAACGCAAATATCATCCGGCTCCATGACTAATTGGTTAGCCTTTGGTCCAAAGGGTCCCGGGTTCGATTCCCGGCCGAGTCGGAGATTTTAACCTTAAATGGTTAAATCCCTTGGCTCTGGGACTGGGTATTTGTGCTGTTCCCAACATCCCTGCAACTCACACACTACACATAACACTATCCTTCACCACAATAACACGCAGTTACCTACACATGGCAGATGCCGCCCACCCTCATCGGAGGGTCTACCTTATAAAAGCTGCACCCGGCTAGAAATAGCCCCACGAAATTACTACAGCGCAAATATCCAGTCCCCCAACTAGAGGAATTAATCAGACACGGCTAAATACCCCGCTCACCGAGCTCGATAGCTGCAGTCGCTTAAGTGCGGCCAGTATCCAGTAATCGGGAGATAGTGGGTTCGAACCTTACTGTCGGCAGCCCTGAAGATGGTTTTCCGTGGTTTCCCATTTTCACACCAGGGAATGCTGGGTCTGTACCTTAATTAAGGTCACGGCCGCTTCCTTCCCATTCCTAGGCCTTTCCTATCCCATCGTCGCCGTAAGACCTATCTGTGACGGTGCGACGTAAAGCAAATAGCTAAAAAAAATACCCCGCTCAGTGTCCGGCTCCATGACGTACTGGCCTTTGGTCACAGGGGACCCAGGTTCGATTGCCGGAAGGGCTGAAAATTTTAACCATAATTGGTTAATCCCTTTGGCACGGAGGCTGGATGTATGTGTCGTCTGCAATCATCATTTCATCCTCATCACACGCGCGGATTGCCTACGGGCGTCAATTCAAAGGAACTGCACCTGGCGAGCCGAACCTCTCCCCGGATACTCCCGGCACTAAAAGTCATACGCCATTTCATTATCCCGCTCAGTCGTGTAACGAACTGATGACCACTACGCTGGATCAGCCTAGCAGCTGGACATTAAGGGACTCCTGAAGGATATAATTTCAGTTCACCGGCGCTCTTACAACCTATATTAACGGAAGGGACATTAAATAAATAATAATTGTTCTTGAGAAATACGGGGACTATATCCTATTTGAAGTTCCAGTACACATTCGCTATAATGTGCGGCTCCATGACTAAATGGTTAGCGTGCTGGCCTTTGTACACAGGGGTCCCGGGTTCGATTCCCGGCAGGGTCGGGAATTTTAACCATCATTGGTTTATTCCGCTGGCACGGGGGCTGGATGTATGTGTCGTCTTCATCATTATTTCATCCTCATCACGCCACGCAGGTCGCCTAAGGGTGTCAAATAAAAAGACCTGCACCTGGCGAGCCGAACATGTCCTCAGACAATCCGGCACTAAAAGCCATACGCCATTTCATTTCATAACTATACTTTGAGTTGTATTTATGAATACCGGCATAGCTATATCACAAGATGACATGCTAGTTTGTTAGACGTGTATTCAGTACGGTCAATGCACTTAGGATTCTTTAAAACGAAAATCATGTTCCTGTGGCTCGGATTCCACGTAAGACTGAGGTGTCGTTGCTTTCAGCAGCTACTTAAAACTACAAACTTCCACCATGTGTACAGTGCTGACCTCTGTCCACAAACGTAGCAACAACTAATTGAGTGAAACCGTTATGTACTTTGATATGAACCTGTAAGTTTGTGCGTGCGCGTATCGCTTCATCCGGGAGGTCAAGGAACAGGTCCGGATAACCAGTGCTGCAGAGTGCCTTTGGGAACAGATGATGGCACTTCCTTTGCGTCTGCAGTGACTGTTCCATAGTACCGCCCAGGAGACATGTGTAGTTTTAAGAAATACTACGCCGGGCTGAGTGGCTCAGACGGTTGAGGCACTGGCCTTCTGACCCCAAATTGGCAGGTTCGATCCTGGCTCAGTCCGATGGTTTTTGATGATGCTCAAATACGTCAAGCATCGTGTCGGTAGATTTACTGGCACGTAAAAGAACTCCTTCGGGACAAAATTACGGCAGTTCGGCGTCTCCAAAAAACCCCTGAAAAGTAGTTAATGAGACGCAAAAAAACAATAACATTATTAATAACACTATTATAGAACTTCTATGGATGCGAACAGTCATTTTACTCAATTTGTGCGCGGCTTAACTTGTAAAGCTAAATAAAATCGGAACCTGTAAAACTAGACCCAAAATACTCTTGCCTTGGATAAGGAGACCGGTGTCCGACTCGTTGGCTGAATGGTCAGCGTACTGGCCTTCGGTTCAGAGGGTCCCGGGTTCGATTCCCGGCCGGGTCGGGGATTTTAACCTTCATTGGTTAATTCCAGTGGCCCGGGGGCTGGGTGTCTGTGCTGTCCCCAACATCCCTGCAACTCACACACCACACATAACACTATCCTCCACCACAATAACACGCAGTTACCTACCAATGGCAGATGCCGTCCACCCTCATCGGAAGGTCTGCCTTACAAGGGCTGCACTCGGCTAGTAATAGCCACACGAAATTATTATTAGGAGACCGGTGGAATCGGCATGAAGTAGGTCGCAAAAAGTAATATCGTAAGTGGATAAGCAATGAGGTGATATGGATTTAAAGAGCTATAAATATTATATTCTTATCTAAATGTCTTATTATTCACTTCAGTCTGCCACACGTAAAGTACTTCAGCGACTTGTTTGTGACTGCCATCAATTAGGCTAAGCTATCTTAATTAGATTGACCTACGATATTCAGTCCAATGGTTACAATTTATATCAGGCGTTACCAACATCTTCTATGGTGCAGAACGACCTTGTGAATGTACTGTATTTTGGGACCTTCAAGTAAATCCAAGAACTCATTGCTCCAACAATAAGATATGAGAACAATGAACGAAATGACCTAGAGTATTCTGTGCACCAATCCGAGAAGGTCACTCTCCTTCCCTCAAGAGATAACAGCAGCTGGCAAATAAGATAAAGTGGAGATAACGATAAATAGCGTGCTTTGTGAAACGCGCTTCAACACGTGGGTATGACAAAAAGGTGCGTATGTAACGTAATCATTTTTTTTGCTAGTTGTTTTACGTCGCACCGACACAGATAGGTCTTACGGCGACGATGGGACAGGAAAGGGCTAGGAGTGGGAAGGAATCGGCCGTGGCCTTAATTAAGGTACAGCCCCAGCATTTGCCTGGTGTGAAAATGGGAAACCACCGAAAACCATTTTCGGGGCTGCCGACAGTGGGGTTCGAACCTACTATATCCCGAATACTGGATACTGTCCGCACTTAAGCGACTGCAGCTATCGAGCTCGGTAAAACGTAATCATCGGGCGTGCTGACAATTTACTCCCTACCGTTGGAACTTGAAGCCAGAAGGAACCCCGATAGCTCTTCCAACTTGCCGGGATTAGTAGCTCACAACGATAAAGCGCTGGTCTTGAGCTTAGAAGCTCGATCCCGGCTCAGCCCGGTAGTACTTCAAGGTACTCAAATACGTCAGCAGTACCGGGCAAGTTGGCCGTGCCGGTAGGAGCGCGCAGCTGTGAGCTCACATCCGGGAGATAGTCGGTTCGAACCCCACTGCCGGCAGCACTGAAGATGGTTTTCCGTGGTTTCCCATTTTCACACCAGGCAAATGCTGGGGCTGTACCTTAATTAATGCCACGGCCGCTTCCTTCCTATTCCACTGCATTTCCTGTCCCATCGTCGCCATAAGACCTATCTGTGTCGGTGCGACGTAAAGCAAATAGCAAAAAAAAAAAAAAAAAAAAGTCAGCCTCGTGTCGGTAGATTCACCGGTGCGTAAATGGACTCCCGCAGGACAAAATTCCGGCACCTCGGCGTCACCGAAAACCGTAAAATCAGTTAGAGGGACGTAAAACCAATAACATTATCATTATTATGATGATGATGATGATTATTATTATTATTATTATTGTTATTATTATTATTATTATTATTATTATTATTATTATTATTATTATTATTATTATTATTATTATTATTATTGAAGTCTTAAATGAAGTAGATGGATATTGTTACTTGAGTAGTAAAATAACCAACGATGGCAGAAGTAAGGAGGACATAAAATGCAGACTAGCACAAGCAAGGAAGAGCTTTCTTAAGAAATGATTTTTTTTTTTTACAATTGGCTTTACGTCGCACCGACACAGATAGGTCTTATGACGACGATGGGATAGGAAAGGGCTGGGAGCGGGAAGAAAGCGGCCGTGGCCTTAATTGAGGTACGGTCCGAATTGTAATTTTACATTTCAATACCATTTTCCTGGTGTGAATATGGAAAACCACGGAAAACCATCTTCAGGACTGCCGACAGTGGGGTTCGAACCCACTATCTCCCGAATACTGGATACTGGCCGCACTTAAGGCGACACTCCAGAGATAAAAATCGATATTTTGTTCATTTTGGTGAAATTTTTTTATGGCTGAAATTTTAGGATTGAGTTTCCTTTTTCTTGTCATGAAGTTATTCCGCTGAATTCAAACAATTGATCACTGTAATAATGCTTTGTTTGCTAATTGTAATTTTACATTTCAATACCATTTTTCTCCCATAATATTCTGTCAAGGGTAACAAAGTGTGTATGTTATATGTATCACAACTATATTAGGAAACCTGGGTATGGAATTTTTGATTGCAGATTCTTTTTATGTAATAGGGATTAGTAAGTCCAAAATTTTAGAACGTAAAAATTACACAAACTTTAGTACGATATATCTCCTTATGTAAATTATGTACATAAAAATCGATACGTAGTGCTTTTAAAAGAAGTATTATCTACCTAATTACGACTTTAGAGTAACATGTTAATTAAATTTCATGAAAAAATGGAATTAACATTTCGAAAAATCATTTGTATATGAAAGAAATGTTCGTGATATCTTACTTATATGTAGGTGACATTCCCACAAAGTTTCGTGAAAATCCATGCATTAGGTAAAAATATATTTTTATATCCGGGAGTGTCGCCTTGAGCGACTGCAGCTATAGAGCACGGTAGAAAAGAAATTTGCTCACGTCGAACTTTGATATAGGGATTACGAAGATGTTTCTCACGACTTTCGTCAGGAGCGTGGCATTGTATGGAAGTGAAACATAGACAATAACTCGCTCAGATAGAAAGAGAATAGAAACTTTTGAAATGTGGTGTTACAGAAGAATGCTGAAGGTGAGATGGATAGATCGAATCAGGAATGACGAGATACTGAATCGAATTGGCGAGAGGAGATCGATTTGTCTAAATTCGACAAGAAGAAGAGACAGAATGATAGGACACATCTTAAGACACCCAGGACTTGTTCAGTAGGTTTTTGAGGGAAGTGTAGGTGGTAAGAACAGTAGGAGTAGACCAAGCTATGAATGTGACAGCAGATTAGGGCAGATATAGGATGCAGTCACGCAGTAGTTACATAGAAATGAAAAGTTGAGCACAGGATAGTCTGGCATGGGGAACTGCATCAAACCAGTCTATGGACTGACTCAAATACAACATTACTCCATTTATTATTATTATTAATAGTATTATTTTTGTTATTATATTTTCCCATCACGATCGTTGATCATGACGCATTGGATGATATATATATATATACTAGCAAGATACCCGTGCTTCGCTACGGTATTATACTGAAATTTATAATTGAATGCTTATTGTTTTAGATATATAATCCGCCGAAATTCGCGATCTGACTCGTTTACTGCGAGAATCCGCCAAAATTAGCGTTCAGACTCGTTTTCTAATACATTACGGCAAGTTTCCTCCCATTTTTCAATCTTTCTTTCCAGCAATCGATGTCGTACTTCCCGGGCTAGGTCCAAGTATTCCACCCGGTCAGTTGGGTCCCTAAATCTTTGCCATCTTTTCCTATAAGAATTTTTAATATGGATCAAATCCTTCAGGAGATCCGGCGTGGTGTCTTCTTGAGTGCCTTGGCGGTACTGAACCTGCGGCCGGACTGTATTCTTAGTCATTACCCGTCCAGGACCCGTTTCCAGCGGGATCCGCACATTTGACGACGGTCCAGAAAAATTATTATTATTATTATTATTATTATTATTATTATTATTATTATTATTATTATTATTATTATTATTATTATTATTATTATAGATGTTCTGGACCCCACAGCAAGATGCAAGACCGCTACTTGGCGGTAACTTACATCTGCTGCCATTGTCATTGTTGACAATGTGACCAGCACCATTGTCGCGCGTAGGCAAATGTGCGGGATTTCTGGCGATACGAATGACATACTTCCGTGCATTATTGACCTTATTGTAGAGGTGAACGGACGGTCAATCTCTTTCCTATCTTTTACTTCAAATTAGTTTAAATTTGTATTTATATGCCAGGAGAATCTACTGTAATCTAAGAACGTTCTCCGAAGGAAAAGATGGTTCATGAAAACGAACCCAGGAAAGATTAGAAATGATCTGTTTATGATCAGAATAAGTACATCGAAAATCTACAGGCTGTTTCCAGTCATTCGACAGGGTCAGGAATGGAATGAATAAAGCCCCCGTCTAGCGGCGACAATAGGCATTGTTCCGGCTGCCGAAGCCTGTCGCACTTCTCTGGGGCAATGATTAATAAATGACAAATGAAATGAATTGATATTGGACAGTGTTGCTGGAATGAATGATGACAGGGAAAATCGGAGTAAACGGAGAAAAACCTGTCCCGCCTCCTTTTTGTCCAGCACGAATGTCACATGGAGTGACCGGGATTTAAACCACGGAACCCAGCTGTGAGAGCCCGGCGCGCTGCCGCCTGAGCAACGGAGGCTCCTTGTAAGTACATTGCGAACAGTAAAATCAATTGGTCTCCCCTCCGCTTACAACCCACCGCCGTTAAGTTTATTTACCCCCCAAAAAAGAATGAAAAGATGGCGTGCTTCTTTATGTTTAAAGGAGATTCCAAACACCAATGTGGTCACGTCTATTACCTTCAGTTTTGAGATATAAGTATACCCATAAAAATAATTCACTTTTTTCACTTCATTTCAAACTCCTCCCCCTCCCCCCTAAGTGAATTTTCCGGCAAAAAATACTTGTTTCTTTAATAGTAAAGGGTCTTCTAAATACCAAATATCACGACTCTAACTTCTTCAGTTTTAGATTTATGTGTCCTCACGAAAGGAATTCAACTCCTTTTCACCCCCCCCCCCCCACACCCCCAAGATGGTTTCCCCCGAAAAACGCGTTTTCCTTTGTTTTTAAAGGAGATCCAAATACCAATTTTCACGTCTGTAACAACTTTAGTTTTTATTAGCTTATGTATTCTCATACAAATAAGTCAATTAATTTTTCTATTCTTTAACCCCCCCCCCCCTTCATTGGATTTTCCGGGAATACGTGTTTCTTTACTTTTAAAGCAGATTCCAAACATCACATTTCACGTCTGTAACATCTTCATTTTTGAGATATCAGTAGCCTAATTAAAAGAATTCAACACCATTTCCAGTCATTATTAACTACCCCCTACACCCAAGTGGTATTTCCGAAAACAAAAGTACATGTTTGTTTATTTTTAAAGGAGATTCTAAATACAAATTATTACATCTATAAACTTTAGAAGTTTTGAGATATAGATACACTCATTTTAAAAACTTCGTCCCCCTTTTCACCCCCCATTATTTGGATTTTCCCAAAACGAAAAAATACCTGTTTCTTTATTTTTAAAGTAGATCCCAAATACCAGTTTTCAGGTCTGTGATATCTTCAGGTTCTGAAATATAAGTAACCACATTAGAGGCATTCAACCTGTTTTTCACCCTTTTCCACACTTCGTATTAGGATTTTCCGAAAACAAAAAATACGTCTTTCTTTATTTTTAAAGGACATTCTAAATACCAATTTTTACATCTATGAACTTTAAAATTTTTGATGTATAGATACACTCATATTAAAAATCACCCCCCTTTTACCCCCCACCATTAATTGGATTTTCTAAAAACAAAAAAATACGCTTTTCTTTATTTTTAAAAGAGATCCCAAACACCAATTTTCAGGTCTGTAATATATTCAGTTTCTAAGATATAAGTATTCTCTTTAAAGGCATTCAACCCATCTTTCACCCCTTTTCACCCCTCCTGTTGGGATTTTCCGAAAACAAAGAATACGTGTTCCTTTATTTTTAATGAAGATTCTAAATACCTATTTTTACATCTCTAAACTTAAAAACTTTTGAGATATAGATGCACTCATTTTAAAAATTCACCCCCCTTTTCACCCTCGCATTAATTGGATTTTCCAAAAACAAAAAAATACGTGTTTCTTTATTTCTGAAAGCGATCAAAAGTACCAATTTTGAGGTCTGTAATATCTTCAGTTTCTGAGATATAAGTACCGGTATCCTGATTAAAGGCATTCAACCCCTTTTCACCCTTTTAACCCCTCCTATTGGGATTGTCACAAAACAAAAAAATACTTGTTTCCTTGTTTTAAAAGGAGATTCTAAATACAAATTTTCACATCTGTAAACTTTTAAAGTTTTGAGATATAGACACACTAAATTTAAAATTTCACCCCCCTTTTCACCCCCTTAGCGAAGGAATATCCAAAAATCCTCTCTTAGCGAGCACCTACATCTTAATATGAATATATATCCAAAATTTCATTTCTTTATGTCCAGTAGTTTTGGCTCGGCGATGATGAATCAGTCAGTCAGTCAGTCAGTCAGTCAGTCAGTCAGGACAAGCTACTTTATATATATAGATATATATATATATGGCCTCTACAGCCAATCTCAGGGAGGTGAGTCTGGCCTCTACAGCCAATCTCAGGGAGGTGAGTGTGGCGATGATAAATCAAGAAGTATGGTCCAGTACACTACTACTGTTTGTTAATGAACAGTTGATCAAAGTTGGAGAAGAACACATTGTGTCGTGTTGACTCTAGCAAGCGAAACAGATCTCATTGATTGCTCGACCTTCGCTCATTGCAGCGCGCATATACCGCCAGGTCTCGCGCTTGTTAAAACTGTAAACATAAACAAGACCACTTGGCTGTGCGCTGTGCTGTGAGTCAGCACGGTTCACGCCACGCACGTGCCACAGAGGAACTGCGTTCCCTCTCTCCTTCTCCTCGCGGCGCTTTGAGCTGTACAGTTCCAAGTGCCTCACGCAGAGAACGATGGCGAGGTTCGCAAACGCGATAACGCTGTCATTCATTACGTGTACGGTTTATGTGAAAGACAAGCCCAAGAAGCCGTAAAGACAAAAGAAAACGGCGTCGATTTCTCAATAGACAGCAATCTCATAGAAATGTGTTTGAGTGAATGCACCGCAGCATACGAGAAAGCGGTACAGTATGGGGGAGATCAGTAGCTGGGCTCGAATGACGGGAGTAGTATAATAGGACAGTTCGGGCGCCACCACCACCACCGGGCTCCCAGAGGCCTCCTCCACCACCACCACAGCCAGAGGCCTCCCAGAGGCCTCCTCCGCCTCCCGCGGGATATTTGAATTGGTAAACAAAGCCACGTGCTTTTTGACAGCTGTCATCGACGACAACGCATCGCTAACCTCAGTACTGCCATCTTGACGGGCCTAAACCACAGTGGTACCAACTTAACCTCACAAGCGCGAAATTTGAATCGGTAAACAAAGCCACGTGTTTTTGACAGCCACGTGATTTTTGACAGACAACAACGTATCGCTAACCTCAGTGCTGCCATCTTGACGGGCCTAAACCTCAGTAGTACCAACTTAACCTAACTAGCGCGAGATAAAAAAGCCACGTGTTTTTGACAGCCACGTGCTTTTTTGACAGCTGTCATCCGCCATCGTTAAACTACAGAGCACCGTGCTGCCCTCTTTATCGCAGTAGCTGCAAATTCGTCACCTGTCATCAGCAGTGCTGCCATCTTGGCGGGTCTAAACCTTAGTGGTACCAACTTAACCTCACTAGCGCGAGATAAACAAATCCACGTGCTTTTCTGACAGCTGTCATCCGCCATCTTCAATCTATAGAGCACAGTGCTGCCCTCTTTAGCTACTTACCTTTGAAATGTGGTGGCGGATAATTTGAAAAATGCTTTTTGACAGCAGCCATCTTTGAGCACCGTGCTGCCCTCTTTAGCTAGATACCTTTGAAATGTGGTAGCAGACAATTCCACGTGACAGCAGCCATCTCTGAGCACAGTGCTGCCCTCTTTGTGGTGGCGGCAAATTCCACGTACTCTTGTTTGGAAACAAACTCACGTGCTTTTTTTCTGACAGCTGTCATCCGCCATCTTGCATCACAAACCTCAGTGCTGCACTCTTTAGCTAGATACCTTTGAAATGTGGTGGCGGCAATTTGAAAAATTCTACATTCTCTTGTTTGAAAACAAACCTATGCGCTTTTTTGACAGCTATCATCCGCCATCTTTAATCCAGAGAGCACCGTGCTGCCCTCTTTAGCTACTTACCTTTGAAATGTGGTGGCGGCAAATTCCACGTGCTCTTGTTTGGAAACAAATTCTACGTGGTCTTCAGCTGTCATCCACCATCTTTAATCAAGAGAGCACCGTGCTGCCCTCTTTGTGGTGGCAGATAATTTGAAAAATTCTTTTTTTGACAAGCAGCCATCTTTAATCCAGAGAGAACAGTGCTGTCCTCTCTAGCTACTTACCTTTGAGGCGGTTAATTTGAAAAATTCTATTTGACAAGCTGCCATCTTTAATGAAAAGTGCATCGTGCTGCTATCTTGCGGGTAATTTTTACGTCACAGCTGTCATCCACCATCTTGCATTGCTAACCTTAGTGCTGCCCTCTTTAGCTACTTACCTTTGAGGTGGACTATTTGAAAAAAAATCTATTTGACAATCTGTCACCCGCCATCCAGCTGACATCCGCCATCTTTAATCATGAGAGAACCGTGCTGGTATCTTGCGGGTAATTCCGTCTACTGTCATCTGCCATCTTTAATCAACAAAGCATCGTACTGCTATCTTTAGCTACATACATTTAACATGTGGTGGCGGATAATTTGAAAACTTCCGTTAGCTATCATCCGCCATCTTTATTCAACAGAGCATCGTGCTGCTATCTCTAGCTACATACATTTAACATGTGGTGGCGGCAATTTGAAATTCTATCTAGATGCCATATTTAATCAACAGAGCACCGTGCTGCTATCCCTTTGAATTGTGGTGACGGATAATTTGAAATTCCGTTAGCTATCATCATTAAACATTAGTGCATTCGCTAACCTAACCTCTCATCTACTATTTCGATTTCGGCTAAGTCCAGGTATTCCACGCGGTCAGTTGGGTCCCTAAATCTTTGCCATCTTTTCCTATAAGCATTTTAAAATATGGATCAAATCCTTCAGGAGATCCGGCGTGGTGTCGTTTTGGATGCCTTGGCGGTACTGAACCCGCGGCCGGACTGCATTCTTAGACATTACCTGTCCAGGACCCGTTTCCAGCGTGGTCCGCACATTTGACGACGGTCCAGTACATTATTATTATTATTATTATTATTATTATTATTATTATTATTATTATTATTATTATTATTATTATTATTATTATTATAGATATTCTAGACCCCACAGCAAGATGCAAGACCGCTACTTGGTAGTAAATTATATCTGCTGCCATTGTCATTGTTGACAATGTGACCAGCACCATTGTCGCTCGGAGGCAAGTGTGCGGGATTACTGGCGATGCGATTGACGTACTTCCATGCATCATTGACCTTATTATAGAGGTGGACAATTTGACGGTCAATCTCATTCCTATCGTTTATTTCAAATGCGTTTAAATTTTTATTTATCTGCCAGGAGATTCTACAGTAATCTAAGAACGTTCTCCGAAGGAAAAGATGGCTGTCGAAAACGAACCCAGGAAAGAATAAAAACGATCGGTTTATGATCAGTATAAGTACATCGAAAATCTACAGCCTGTTTCCAGTCATTCGACAGGGTCAGGAATGGAATGAATAAAGCCCCATATATCGGCGACAATAGGAATTGCGTCGGCTGCCGAAGCACTCCTCTGGGGAAATGATCGATGAATGACAAATGAAATGAAATATTGGACAGTGTTGCTGGAATGAATGATGACACGGAAAACCGGAGTATCCGGAGAAAAACCTGTCCAGCATCCGTTTTGTCCAGCACTAATGTCACATGGAGTGACCGCGATTTGAACCACGGAACCCAGCTGTGAAAGGCCGGTGCGCTGCCGCCTGATCAACGGAGGCTCCTTATAAGTACGTTATGAACAGTAAAATCAATTGGTCTCACCTCCATTTACACCCCACCGCCGTTAAGTTTATTAGCCCCCCCCCAAAAAAATGAAAAGAAGGGGTGTTTCTTTACGTTTAGATATTCCAAAAACCAATGTTCACGTCTATTACCTTCAGTTTTGAGATATAGCCTAAGTATCCCCATAAAAAAGTAATTCACTTTTTTCACTTCTTATCACACTCCCCCTCCCCAAGTTAATTTTCCGGCAAAAAGTACTTGTTTCTTTAATAGTAAAGGATGTTCTAAATACCAATTATCACGACTCTAACTTCTTAACTTTTTGATTTATGTGTCCTCATGAAAGGAATTCAAATCCTTTTCACTCCCACCCCCAGGATGATTTCACGCTCCCCCCAAGAACGCGTTTTTCTTTGTTTTAAAGTAGATCCAAATACCAATTTTCACGTCTGTAACAACTTTAGTTTTTATTAGATGTTGTATTCTCATACAATTAAGTCAATTAATTTTTCAATTCTTTCATCCCGGCCCCTTCATTGGATTTTCCAAGAATACGCGTTTCTTTACTTTTAAAGCAGATTCCAAATATCAAATTTCACGTCTGTAACATGTTCATTTTTGAGATATCAGTAGCCTAATTAATTCAACACCGTTTTCAGTCACTTTTACCCCCCCCCCCTCCACCCAAGTGGTATTTCTGAAAACTAATAATACGTGTTTCTTTATTTTTAATGAAGATTCTAAATACTAACTTTTACATCTGTAAACTTTCAAAGTTTTGAGATATAGATGCACTCATTTTAAAAATTCACCCCCTTTTCACCCTCCCATTAATTAATTTTCCAAAAACAAAAAATACACGTTTCCTTATTTTTAAAAGAGATCAAAAGTACCAATTTTCAGGTCTGTAATATCTTCAGTTTCTGAGATATAAGTACCGGTATCCTGATTAAAGGCATTCAACCCCTTTTTACCCTTTTTCACCCCTCCTATCGGGATTTTTCGAAAAAAATAATACTAATTTTTACATCTGTAAACTTTTAAAGTTTTGAGATATAGATACACTCATTTTAAAATTTCATCCCCCTTTTCACTCCCTTAAGGACGGAATATCCAAAAATCCTCTCTTAGCGAGCACCTGCATCCTAACATGAATATAACCCCAAAATATCATTTCTTTATGTCCAGTAGTTTTGGCTCGGCGATGATGAATCAGTCAGTCAGTCAGTCAGTCAGTCAGTCAGTCAGTCAGTCAGTCAGTCAGTCAGTCAGTCAGTCAGTCAGGACAAGTTATTTTATATATATATATATAGATTAACGTTGAATTTGTCTCTCTTAGCTTCGTTACAACCTTGTATACAGGTCACATTAATATTTCTGATTAGCTCAGTAGCTTAGCCGCTGGCTTCCCATCCGAAAGGCTGAGATTCTAAACCCGGCCTATCCTGGCTCGAGATTTTCATCACAAGGATCACGTGGCATATGGAAGGGCATCTGATCTTAAACCACCGGACAAAACCAAAATAAGCCCGGGTGGCTCCAGTGACCCAGAAATAAATGGGATAAGCTGAATAAAGTTTTCTTTTATTGATATTTCAGAAACGCAACCTGCATCACATTGTATGTGATGTCATATTATTAGACTAAAAGGCAGGGGTGATCAACTCTATATGAGGGCGGGCCGAATTGCAGATTCCTAAACGAACAACAGGCTACATTATTCTCTCTCCCCTTCCCCTCTTTCAATAACAACCAATTAACCAACCAACCTCTGATGAACTCGCAAAGGCGCACAAGTATTTTCTCTCACATTTTAAGAAACCCGGAAAATTTTCATTAATAAGCGACCTGTAAAAGTTAATAAGATTTACCTCCGCGAACTTGTCCTTTAATTGGGAACAAATCGGGCGAGTTGGCCGTGCGGTTAGAGGCACGCGGCTGTGAGCTTGCATCCGGGAGATGTTGGGTTCGAATCCCACTGTCGGCAGCCCTGAAGATGGTTCTCCGTGGTTTCCCATTTTCACACCACGAAAATGCTGGGGCTATACATTAATTAAGGCCACGGCCACTTCCTTCCAACTCCCAGGCCTTTCCTATCCCATCGTCACCATAAGACTTATCTGTGTCGGTGAGATGTAAAACCACACCGGGCGAGTTGGCCGTGCGGTTAGGAACGCGCAGCTGTGAGCTCGCATCCGGGAGATAGTGGGTTCGAACCCCACTGTCGGCAGCCCTGAAGATGGTTTTCCGTGGTTTCCTATTTTCACACCTGGCAAATGCTGGGGCTGTACCTGAATTAAGGCCACGGCCGCTTCTTTCCCATTCCTAGGCCTTTCCTGTCCCATCGTCGCCATAACACATATCTGTGTCGGAGCGACGTAAAGCAACTAGCAAAAAAAAAAGAAAAAAAAAGTAAAACCACTAGCAAAATAAATGGGAACAACACTGAAGTTCAATTAATTTGACCTATAGTTGCACAGGTGCATCACCGACGTCAACTGCAAATGGATTTTCGAACAAATGAATTTTCTCCTCATTCACAGAAAGGTCTTTAAATCTGTTTTCAAACGCATTCTCCAATAAGTCAATCAATTTAATACACCGATCATATGGCACCGAATTGTTTGAGTTCGCTTCTTGAAGCTCAGTACAACATGAAACGTGTAGGAACATGGCCTTCACTAATTAGTGAATTCACTAATTAGCAATTATAATTGCGGTTGAAATAATTTCATTTTATTTTGGAACACTAACACATCACTATACACTTCATTTAAAAGTACGCCTTTCCCTTGTAAACCTTTATTCAAAATCTTTAAATGTTGGGTTAAATCTGTGAGTTTTTCTAAATTTTACATCTACTTTTCGTTCCCAAATTCAGCCACTTCTTTCTGTTCATGTTCATAAATGTGCTTATTTCTTCACGAAGATTAAAGAAGCTTTTCAAAATATTACCATGACTAAGCCAGTGTACGTCGCTATGATAAATTGCATCGCCGTAATCACAATCAATTTCTTTTAGAAATGATTGGGAACTGCCGATGATTGAGTCATATGATCGAATATAATTAATTGTAGATGTCACCGTGTTCATCACACGTAGTAAATTGAATACTTCTTCACATAGCGTTTGTTGATGAGTAATGCAGTGTAATTCAAGAGGCATATTAGTATTTCTCTTAGTAAATTCGTTTCTTATTCTTTAAATTAATCCAGTGTGCTGTACCACTCATATTACATGCTCCATCTGTTATAGCTGCCAAACCATCAATCCTAAATCGAGATCCTTCAATGTTTCACTCAGTTGGAGAAATAAATTGTCGCCTGTTGTAGTTCCACGGATGCTTTTTAAAGATGCCAGCTTCTCAGTTATTTCACATGCTTTATTAATGTCACGAATAAAAATTACAAGTTGTGCTGTATCACGGACGGCATTACTTTCATCCAAAGCCAACGAAAAGCACTCGAATGATTTTGAATTTTCGCGCAGTTATGAGCACAAATTAGTCCCGAGGTCTTCTGTTCTCGTCCTTGTGCTCCGTGATAAGCTAACCGAATTTTTCAGTTTTTTCAGGACACATTTCTCCTATTACAGATATGTATACAGATGGTTTCCCTTTAGCGGCTAATAAATGAGTAACTCTATGACTGAAGCTATATTTTCCTCGATCTATTTCGTGAACATTTGTTTTTGAGCTGTGAGATCTTTCATTAAATTTGAAATCTTTTCCTTACGTAATACTCCATCGTATTTATTATATAGAGATATGTGCTTAGAATCGAGGCGGTAAAAGCGTGCTCGGTTCGCCCGGAAGGACGTGGGTTCGAATCCCCGTCAGGAAGTCGTAAAAATTTAAGAAATGAGATTTCCACTTCCGGAGGTGCATATGGCCCTGAGGTTCACTCAGTCTACACCAAAAATGAGTACCAGGTTAATTCCTGGGGGCAAAGACGGCCGGGCGTAGGGCTAACCCCTCTACCCCATCTAGTGCCGAGGTTACGGATAGTGGAAGCCTTTACCTTCCACCCCTCCAAGGGCTTTCATGGCCTGTATGGAGATGACTTTACTTTGCTTTATGTGCTTAGAATAGCCAGAATAGGGGTAGAGAGCCTGCTTCTTACCCGGAGGCCTCGGCTTCGATTTCCGGCAGGTCAAGGATTTTTATGTGGGTCTGAGGGCTGATCCGAGGTCCACTCAGCCTACGTGATTACAATAGAGGATCCATCTGACGGTGAGATGGCGGCCCCGGTCTAGAAAGCCAAGAATAACGGCCGAGAGGACTCGTCGTGCTGACCACACGTCACCTCATAATCTGCCGGCCCTTGGGCTGAGCAGCGGTTGCTTCGGAGCTGTTCCGTCATGGGGTTTGGGTTTATGTGCTTAAAATTATAATGTCGCCTGATGTTGTATTCTTTAAAAAATAAAACATTTTCCTTGCAAATTAGACACAATACCTTACTTTTTCACAGTTCTCAACACAAAAATAGTCATCAGTTCATTCTTCTCTAAAAACAGGGCACTCACTGTCCACTTTTCTACGTTTGAAAAGGGACATTTTCGTTCAAAAATAAATTATTAACACAAGTTTAGTTATCAGTAGTTCGTAAGAACGTTACTTCACAGTAAAGAAGTAAACCGCAATGAACCTCCCAAAGCACTTTCCGAGTGTAAACTGGCCCTTTCTTGTGGATGTCCCAAGATAACTTTACCTATACAGGCCTAATCTCCCGCGGAGAGCAGGAGTTCTTTCACTCTCCGGGGATGTCTGTAGCTGTAATTCTAACAAACGAATTGAGGAAGTCTAATTCTTACCTGATTTTAAGCTGGGAATAATTATGCATCTTAGAACTCTCCTAAAGCCCAATAAATCACTCCAAGAAGAAAACTAGGAATAATTCAGAGATTTTTCTTGTGCTGTTATCTCCTTTCTCCGTAAATTACAACAAAGTTCTTATTAACTATATGTTTCGGCATCTACGAAAAACATAAATTAAAACTTAAGCACATTTTAAAAACTCGGGCTGGGGGCCACATAAAATGTCTTCGCGGGCTGAGTCCGACCCGCGAGCCGTACGCTGGACATCTCTGCTCGAAGGTGATAGTGGAATGCTTTGTTCAAATGTCAACAAAGCTCTTTTCATCTCTAACTTATGTCTAGAAGCAGAATCTTTTTCTTCAATCTGCTTTACTTCGCATCGAACCAGATAGTCTTATAGCGACGGTGAGATAGGAAAAGGCTAGGGGTGGGAAGGAAGCGGCCATAGCCATTGCCTGGTGCGAAAATGGAAAACCGCGGAAAACCATCTTCAGGGCTGTCGACAGTGGGGTTCGAACCCACTATCTCCCGAATGCAAGCTCACAGTTTCGCGACCCTAAGGGCACGGCCACTTGCTCGGTAGAGAAACAGAGTCGCTCTCGCAAGTGTATTACTTCATACAGAATGCAAAGCGCTGGGTTCAGAGGACATCACAGACGCCCAAGTGTGCTAGGGAGAACTGCGACTGATACCTACCAACTACCTTGGTCACAGATCGTGACCCACTGCCGGATTTCCGATCTGTTCGGTTCTAGTCGGTCCACAGCTTGCCCACTCGGTGCACTCTTAGGCCGGGTGCACATTGGGACGCAGGCGAAGCAGCTAAAGCAGCGCAGCGCAGAGCAGATTTTTGTAATCCACACAAGTCATTGCGCCACCGCAAATTGACAGACAGGGCAGGTCAGAGCAGAGCAGATCAGTTCTGCACCTACTTCCGCCTACCACGCGCAGTCTTCGAAACACAGTTTCCTGCGCACGTGTCGCGTAGTTGAGTAGTTGAGGCATGGAGGAAAGAAATATCGAAGCCGTGCGGTCGTACCCTGTTTTATACGATGTGAATCATGCGGACTAAGTGAATAATAAAATAAAACTAGATATTTGGAGCGAAATTGCCAAGGACGTGAATGTTAACAATTTATAGTAAGTACTATCAAAACAATTTATTTTTAGGAAAAGGACATTTATGTGTAGAAAACGAATAATCGTAATACAATAAAACAATAAGTCATCTTCGTAAATACGAAAATTAAAAAGAAATTAAACAATGTGAAGAATATGCCAGCACACCAGGCAATAATTCGGCTTCCCCAGGTATATTTTTGATAATGCATATAAGACTGAAAAAGGGGAACACTGTCAGTTACCTGGAATTTCTTGTCATCGTTGTAAGTCAGTAGTTCGCTCTTGAAACTTTATCTGCTTGCCACGGCACACTTCCTACCGTGTTGAAATAATTGGTAAACTTCTGTCTCACTGCAAAAGCACTGGATGCACTCCTCTTGTTGTGTGCCAATGGAAGCAACTGGTTCTCAGGCATTTTGACAAAGTCCTCATCTACATTATTTTCAGGCAAAGTGTTGTGAAAATGCACAGCCTGTATCCAGTCATTCGACCGGGTCAGGTGGTGGTGGTGGTGATTATTGTTTTAAGAGGAAGTACAACTAGGCAACCATCCTCTATATAACACTAATCAGAGGGAAAAATGGAAGGGGTCCGACACTTCGAAAAATGAAGATATCGGCCAAAGGAAGACAAGGACCACGAAGGGCGTGAAAATGAAAGACTCCCTAGCCCTCTCAAACCTAATAGCGTCGGGGTCGGAAAAGAACAAGAGTTGACCAAGAGAGGTTGGATAGAATAGATGAAAGTGAGGAGTGTGGCACAAGTAAGTGGAAGCAATGCCAGGACTCAGCTAAGGGCCCCGTGGTCGCCAACCCAAAGTTCAGAGCTCCTGAGGCAGGGGATACCGTGGGTGTTATTCTAGCGGGTCAGGAATGGAGTGAATGAAGCCTCCATCTAGCGCCGAGGATAGGAATTGTGCCGAAGTCTGTCGCACTCCTGGGGCAATGATTAATAAATGACAGATGAAATGAAATGATATTGGAGAGTGTTGCTGGAATGATATACGACAGGGAAAACCGGAGTACCCGGAGAAAAACCTGTCCGCCTCCGCTTTGTCCAGCACAAATCTCACATGGAGTGATTGGGATTTGAACTGCGGAACCCAGCAGTGAGAGGCTCTCGCAAAGTGTTGTATCTCAGAAAATTATGCAACACACAAGCCGCCTTTCAACACTGTCAACTTTGATCTCGAACGGTTTTCGGAAAACACGGAACCTGGACGCCAGTATGCCAAAAGAACATTCAACAGTTCGCCATGCTCGTGACAGCTTGTAATTGAAACTATGAAAATAAGAGTTTCCGGTTACACTTCGTTTGGGATACGGCCTCATTAAATTTTCCAACAATAGAAAGGCCTCATCACCAACAAAAAACGTACGGTAATGGTTCAAAATTATTCACAAATGCTGGAAGCGGGATTTTCAAACACACGACCAAGCGACTGCACGCTTGTCGTGTGATCATTTGATGCGTAATTCAGACTCAGAAATGGTGGTTGGTCACTTGATGCAAAACTTCAATTTAATGATTCAGAGGTTAGCGTTTGGTCAAAATCCATTTCCCGCGAAATCATATTGAGAATAAAAGTCTGAACAATAACCTAAGTCAAGTTTACGCCTTTAGCTACCAGATGCTGCAATAATCTAAAAAAATCCATTTTGGCGCTTGGTCAGTTTATGCATAACACCATCAAAATTTTGTTCATTCGGAACTTAGATCACTGTAGCTAGCCATTGCTCCATCCTTCTGAGAACTGACGCGAGACTACGTGGCAATGTGCGCTCACATACACTTCGCAGTTTCGTCAGAGCTACGGTGTCCTGACCTGATCTGCCCTGCTCTGCGGCCACCTGCTTCTCAATGTGCGCCCGGCCTTATAACAGTATGTCCTATACGAGCAGGTATGTCGCAGTACGAAACACTACCTTCACTCCGGCAGATCATTCGTCCCCGTTTAAACTCTGTTCTATTTTGCTGCACCGCTTTAGAATGACGAACCATGGCTCTGATACACTCATCACTAGAGCCCGGATTTCCATGCACTATCAAATCTCAAAATATGCATGCATTCATGCACTATCATATGGCAAAACATGCACAATAAACTGGAAAATATGCAGTATCAAAATTAAGTTCCTTTTGAAACATGAACAAAAAATACTCTTATTTCTCCAAATTGTCTTGATTTAAGCTCATCCGTTTATCATTCAGCACATACTTAAGCACAGAAAATTATCTTTTTTACGTCACGAGAAGTGATAGATGCATAATTCAATGAAGACATTTGGACAAAGTGAGATCAAATTGTACGTCTTTTGCATTTTCACCACAATTCGTCTTTTATAAGCTTGACGAATTCAAAATCAGGATTTGAACGAATTAGTTTGTTCAACTTATCTCTATCTGCGCCAGCTGCTTCTCCATGCGATGATTGCAGACACATTTGAAAGTCCTCAATAAGTGGTAACGATTGCTTGCTGCGATAACACAGACGTGTGACGATTGAGAGTTCCGGGTAGGACATTCCAGGATAACAACGGTAGAGGGTTCAATAAAAAACAGAATTTGTAAGCTGCTATCCCAGTACCGCGGCGCCACAGAAGTGCAATACAAGGTTTCTTTTGTTCGTCTAACAGACAAAAAATGAGCCGTCAATGATTAATGCACAATTTACGGTTCAATTTATAGCAATGTACAACTGTAAAACTGGGACACCTTATTCCTAAGAATTAGATTTCGACGTGGGGCCGTCCGACTTACGTCATTGTTTACTAAAGCAACAGATAAGAAAGTGTTTGGTTAATTGCATTACACTGTATACCTGTACCGTATGTAGGCTACTAACTATGGTTGTCACATAGGATGCCAGGAATACATTCTCTCCGTCTCTCAGTAATAGACATACTGTAACCTACAACGTGAAAAATTGTCCCAAATTCTGCAAACTAACATTCAGAAAATGCACTATGATGCAAGTTAACAATATATATGCGTCAAAGTCAGAATAAAAGTCATATTATGCAATATTAAACGTCCAAATATGCGCTATTAAATCCAAAATCTTCCAAATATGCATTATGCATGAATTTTCTCAAAAAAAAAAAAAGCCAAAACATGCAAACATGCACGGAAAAAGAACGGTTATTTGGAATTGTTAAGCCGTAAAACGAATATTTGCAAAGTTGGAGAAGTGTAGCTAGCTTATTTAAAAACATGCATTTGCATGGAAATCCGGGCTCTACTCATCACTATGTTCCTCAACAACCCTCTATTCATACGCCTAACATGAGGGCACTGCTGAGCCAAGGAATGACATTTCACTCTGCAATATTATCACTTGCTCGTCATGACACCGGGCGAGTTGGCCGTGCGGTTAGAGGTGCGTGGCTGTGAGCTTGCATCCGGGAGATAGTGGGTTCAAATCCCACTTTCGGCAGCCCTGAAGATGGTTTTCCGTGGTTTCCCATTTTCACACCAGGCAAATGCTGTACCTTAATTAAGGCCACGGCCGCTTCCTTCCCGCTCTTAGGCTTTTCCTATCCCATCGTCGCTGTAAGACCTATCTGTGTCGGTGCGA
Organism: Anabrus simplex; assembly: GCF_040414725.1. Lineage (NCBI taxonomy): Eukaryota > Metazoa > Arthropoda > Insecta > Orthoptera > Tettigoniidae > Anabrus > Anabrus simplex. The sequence goes on from NC_090266.1 coordinate 808,421,615, forward strand.
CGTAAAGCCACTAGCTTGTCATAAACTTCTTTGCAATAACTCTAACGAGGGAGCATGCCCTACTCGTCACTACCGATTTCGCACAAATTGATAGAACATGCAGGGCTTGGCTAGAAATGAAAGTACCCAAAGTGGGAACTCCAGGTGGCCAAACGTATAGAAAATAAAAATAAAAATAAAAATGAAAATGTTGACGTGGCTCTCGCACCGTATAAGCCACTTACGTTAGCGCGCCCACCGAGCAGTGGTTGGTGAAGCGGAAAGAGCTTGGACAAGTAAGTCGATGGTCGTGGGTTCGACTCCCCCTGTGGATATTTTTTCTCAATTTTTATATTATTCATTTATTTTAATTTATTGTATTTACTTATTTTTTTTTATGAGTGCACAATTGTAGAAAATTTGGTGTTGCGAACTTTCCCGACGTGTTCAAATAGAAATTCTTTTTTTCTCCTTTATTGGCTATCTCCCCTCCTTGGTGAATGTGCCATAAACGTGAATAATCGTTCGCTGTAGGATTCGTTTCCACCTGACAAGTGAAGGTTGCTCCTGGCGGCTGTACACAAACAATAGATTCTTGGCGCAGGTAGAAAAGTCCGCCTCTGTGGTGTAGTGGTTAGCGTGATTAGCTGCCACCCTCGGAGGCCCGGGTTCGATTCTCGGCTCTGCCACGAAATTTGAAAAGTGGTACGAGGGCTGGAACGGGGTCCACTCAGCCTCGGGTGGTCAACTGAGTAGAGGTGGGTTCGATTCCCACCTCAGCCATCCTGGAAGTGGTTTTCCGTGGTTTCCCACTTCTCCTCCAGGCGAATGCCGGGATGGTACCTCACTTAAGGCCACGGCCGCTTCCTTCCCTCTTCCTTGCCTATCCCTTCCAATCTTCCCATCCCTCCACAAGGCCCCTGTTCAGCATAGCAGGTGAGGCCGCCTGGGCGAGGTACTGGTCATACTCCCCAGTTGTATCCCACGACCAAGAGTCTGAAGCTCCAGGACACTGCCCTTGAGGCGGTAGAGGTAGGATCCCTCGCTAAGTCCGAGGGAAAAACCGAACCTGGAGGGTAAACAGATGATGATGATGAGGTAGAAAAAAGTCTGATAATGAAATCCCAATTGTTTACCCTTTCAATGCCTTTTGCGAATAAATAAATAAAATGAATTTTTCACCTCTTTGCTTAATTGGAAAATGAATAATATAAAATTTGACAGAAAAACCAGTCTCCACATTGGGAGTCGAACTCACGACAATCGAATTACCAGTCTGAGCTCTTACCGCTACGCCAACAATTGTTCGGCGCGCGTAGTAACGTAAGTGGCTTATACGGTGCGAAAGCCGCGTGAACATTTTTATTTTTATTTTCTATACGCTTGGCCATCTGGAGCTCCCACTTCGGGTACTTTCATTTCTAGCCAAGCCCTGCATGTTCTATAAATTTGAGCGAAATCGGTGGTGACAAGTAGGGAATGCCCCATTGTAAGTTTAATAATAATGTTATTGATTTTACGTCCCACTAACTACTTTTTATGGTTTTAGGAGATTGTAAGTTTCACATGCGTTTCAACCTTCCTTCATAGTGTTGCAATTTTCATGTAAACATTAGTGCAGAATATATTAAAAGCTAAGTAAAACGACTCATACGCGCAGGAATTATTTGCCGCCGCACCTGCAGTCCACACTTTCGGATTTATCTCAATCCATTTTTTGGTCTGCCTGGCCGAGGTGGTAAAGGCGTGCTCGGTTCACCCGGAAGGACGTGGGTTCGATTCCCCGTAAGGAAGTCGACAAATTTAAGAAACTGGATTTCCAATTCCGGATGTTCACTCAGCCTACACTAAAAATGAGTACCAGGTTAATTCACGGGGGCTGAATGGTCATCGTTGAGGCCATCGGTTCAGATGATCCCGGGTTTGATTCCCGACCTGGTTGGGGATGTTAATCGCGTCTGATTAATTCTTCCGGCTCGGGAGTTGGGTGTTTGTGTTTGTCCGATCATTGTTCCCATCAAATTCAGATAACACACTACACTAACAACCACCGCAGAAACACGCAATAGTAATTACATCCCTTCACATAGTGTTAGCGTCAGGAAGGGCATCCGCTTGTAAAACGGAGCCAATTCCACATGTGCGACACAGTTCACAACCGCGACTTCACAGGTGTGGAAAAAGCGGTGGAAGAAAGAAAGTCGTCCGGGCGTAGAGCTGACCACTCTACCCCACCAAGTGCCGAGGTTGCGGATAGTGGAAGCCATTACCATCCACCCATCAAGAGGCCTTCATGTCCTGTACGGAGATGACTTTGCTTTGCTTTGAATTCATTATTATTAGAAAGACAATATACCAATTGTGTTATTATGGATTATGTTTTAGGATGACAATACATTAAAGTACAGCATTTTTCAACGACAAGAGATTTGAGATCTGACAACCCAAAAGAGTAGTACCTTCACTTACTTTTCTCGGAAGTTTCTACTTCACGACAGGCCTCTTTCTGACATTTTACCGATTTTGCCTAATAACGTGCAGTTCAGGACACACATTTTGTTGTGTGCTCAACAACTTCTCATTTCCCCACCAGTTACATAATTCATGGTGATCTACCATTTCAATAACTGCATAATTGACATGCTTCCATGTATTAACGCAATATATCAATGCGTACGTTATTTAATATTATAGCTTTTTCTGCACAAGCCAACGTTTGCTGTTGTACATTCATTCAAGACATCCATTTGACTGTTCATACTCCTGGGTAGAAAAACAACGAAGGAATTTCTTAAAGTGGCCTCCACGAGTCTTATCACTTCAAGGATATACGGAATAGTTTACACTGATTTATCAGTATAAACCTTGACTGAATTAATGTGCTAACGAGGCGATAAAGAAGCAGTACTGGGTTGGACTGTGTCCTATTCCTTGCCAACTCTTTGTTTTTAACTTTAATCTGTAAACTGAAGCAGCGAATATTAATCGATTCTGGAAACATGTACTGTATTTATATATATTTATGTATTGATGCATTAACAAACATACTAGGCTTTCAATTGTATTGACAAGGCTGATCTTTAATTAATAAATAACAGCAATTCTTTGTTTGGAGAGAGTATGACAATTTGGAGCCGTGATGTGATTAGTATATCATTTGTTTTAGTTTATTGAAATAACGCACGAAAAATATGGGGCCAAGTGCAGTGTTGTAGTGGTCGTCACGAAAAAGCCACCACCCGCCTTACTAGGGCTGACTGATTCATTCGTGCCTTTGCCAGACTGGCAGTACAGTATTCAGAGTGATCTGTAACTGTTACGTTCTTCAGTTTGACGGAACTAATATTTAGACAGACTGAAGAACCTAACAGCTTCAGATTAACTATGTCGAAACTAAAAAGGAATGGCTTCCACTATAGCAAAATATGCAGATTGAGTCAATAAGAACGTCCACCTCAAATGTCTCCAGATTCGATAAGGATATCTTTTTTCGTATTCTCAGATAGGAATATCGCAGTTTTTCGTTGAATTATTGACTGAGACTGCCTTCTAATGGGGTAGCGATTCAATTGAGTAGTTATCTCACGGTAAGATAGCGGCTTCGGTCTAGAAAACCAAGAATAATTGCCAAGAGGATTCGTCGTGATGACCATGTGTCATCTCGTAATCTGCAGGCTTTCGGGCTGAGCAGCGGTCACTTGGTTGGCCACAGCCCATGTGGGGTGTTGCACAATGAGGGAGGGAGAGGGAGGGAGATATTAATACCAACCAGGGGCGTAACGTTGGCAATGCAGGTGGGCCCGTCCTTTAAAGGGTCCCGCAGACTCCTTGCAATATACACTGACTGACAGAGCAAATGCAACACCAAGAAGGAGTGGTCAGAACTTTATGCCAATTGCAGGGTAGACTGACGTCACTGAGGTATGCTCATGATGTGAAATGCGCCGCTGTGCTGCGCACGTAGCGAACGATAAATGGGACACGGCGTTGGCGAATGGCCCACTTCGTACCGTGATTTCTCAGCCGACAGTCATTGTAGACCGTGTTGTCGTGTGCCACAGGACACGTGTATAGCTAAGAATGCCAGGCCGCCGTCAACGGAGGCATTTCCAGCAGACAGACGACTTTACGAGGGGTATGGTGATCGGGCTGAGAAGGGCAGGTTGGTCGCTTCGTCAAATCGCAGCCGATACCCATAGGGATGTGTCCACGGTGCAGCGCCTGTGGCGAAGATGGTTGGCGCAGGGACATGTGGCACGTGCGAGGGGTCCAGGCGCAGCCCGAGTGACGTCAGCACGCGAGGATCGGCGCATCCGCCGCCAAGCGGTGGCAGCCCCGCACACCACGTCAACCGCCATTCTTCAGCATGTGCAAGACACCCTGGCTGTTCCAATATCGACCAGAACAATTTCCCGTCGATTGGTTGAAGGAGGCCTGCACTCCCGGCGTCCGCTCAGAAGACTACCATTGACTCCACAGCATAGACGTGCACGCCTGGCATGGTGCCGGGCTAGAGCGACTTGGATGAGGGAATGGCGGAACGTCGTGTTCTCCGATGAGTCACGCTTCTGTTCTGTCAGTGATAGTCACCGCAGACGAGTGTGGCGTCGGCGTGGAGAAAGGTCAAGTCCGGCAGTAACTGTGGAGCGCCCTACCGCTAGACAACGCGGCATCATGGTTTGGGGCACTATTGCGTATGATTCCACGTCACCTCTAGTGCGTATTCAAGGCACGTTAAATGCCCACCGCTACGTGCAGCATGTGCTGCGGCCGGTGGCACTCCCGTACCTTCAGGGGCTGCCCAATGCTCTGTTTCAGCAGGATAATGCCCGCCCACACACTGCTCGCATCTCCCAACAGGCTCTACGAGGTGTACAGATGCTTCCGTGGCCAGCGTACTCTCCAGATCTCTCACCAATCGAACACGTGTGGGATCTCATTGGACGCCGTTTGCAAACTCTGCCCCAGCCTCGTACGGACGACCAACTGTGGCAAATGGTTGACAGAGAATGGAGAACCATCCCTCAGGACACCATCCGCACTCATATTGACTCTGTACCTCGACGTGTTTCTGCGTGCATCGCCGCTCGCGGTGGTCCTACATCCTACTGAGTCGATGCCGTGCGCATTGTGTAACCTGCATATCGGTTTGAAATAAACATCAATTATTCGTCCGTGCCGTCTTGTTTTTTCCCCAACTTTCATCCCTTTCGAACCACTCCTTCTTGGTGTTGCATTTGCTCTGTCAGTCAGTGTATATATAATATGTAATTCTGATGCATTTTATTTATGACTTCATAAATTAGGTTAGTCAAGTCGTTGCCTACAGCTTGCGGTTTTCAGCAAGAAGGTCGATAGTGCTGCTACCTTCGCGGCTTGGTGCGACCAACTCTTCAATAACATACTGCTACCTGTATGATTCTTGGTGCACTGGCGTGTTTTTTATCATGTATTAGCTTATGTGTCACTAAATAATCTTATCTCCATTATTAACAATCAACGTAAAATGACAGCGTAGTATTTTATGAGCCCCTTAATCGAAACAGGATATTGACAGCCGGGCTGAGAGGCTTAGACGGTTACCTGGTGTGAAAATGGGAAACCACGGAAATCCATCTTCACAGCTACCGACAGTGGGGTTCGAACCCACTGTCTCCCGGATGAAAATATACAGCTGCGCAAATTTTAGGCAGGGAAGACTTGGGAGTGAGGGGACGAACTACTCGACTAACAATAAGCGGCATTTTTCCGAGCTGTTAGTAGAGAAATAGCGCGAAATTCCATTCGTAGACGGATCTGTCTCAATGGAGTTCTCTGATGTAAGAACATTCATAATACGAAGACAGAGTTGGATTTTTTTTACAATTTGCTATACGTCGCATCGACACAGATAGGTCTTATGGCGACGATGGGGTAGGAAAGGCCTAGGAGGGGGAAGGAAGCGGTCATGGCCTTAACTCAGGTACAGCCCCAGCATTTGCCTGGTGTGAAAATGGGAAACGACAGAAAACCATATTCATGGCTGCCGACAGTGTGATTCGGACCCACTATCTCCCGGATGCAAGCTCACAGCTGAGCGCCCCTAACAGTACGGCCAACTCGCCCGGTAAGTTGGAATTCAAGGGGGACAGATTTGGGCAAATATTCGTTTATAGGAAGATGCATTATTTACAGGAATAATTTACCAAAGGAGATAATCGATACATTCCAAACGTATTTGAAATCATTTAAAAATTTGTAGGTAAACAACTAACAGAGAGTCTGCCACCTGTGCAACAGCCCTAAATGCATATCTATGACAACTGATTGAATGATTTATATTAATGTAAGAGAGGTCATAAAATGAAGATAAACTTGGAATTTAAGAGAAAAATTGGGGCAAACACTCATTTATATGAAGAGTAATTCGGGACTGGAAAAATTTATCAAGGGTGATGTTTGATGAATTTCCAACTTCTTTGAAATCATTTAAACAACAACAACAACAACAACAACAACAACAACAACAACAACAACAACAACAACAACAACAACAACAACAACAACAATAACAACAACAACAACAACAACAACAACAACAACAACAACAACAACAACAACAACAACAACAACAATAATAATAATAATAATAATAATAATAATAATATTTGTTTTACGTCCCACTAACTGCTTTTACGGTCTTCGGAGACGCCCATTTAAACATGACTAGGTATGTAACTGATAAGAAATCTGCCGCCTGGACGACGGCCCTAAATGCATATCAGTGGTGATTGATTGTACGGCGATGTGCGGCCCTTCTTTTTGGAAATTATTCAGCGTACAAGTCCGTAGCTGCATGAGCAGCTTCACCATAAACTGAAATCATGTCCAAATATTCCCTCGATGTGAACTGTGCCACGGTAAAGCGGTATTTGTTCACTAGCTACACACTATATAGTCTTGTCCGGGTTGTAAACATTACGCCAAAGGCCGCTTCTACCCTCCCACCGAGGCTGCCGAACTTGTGTTCATTCTCTTCATTTCAGCTGCGTTGCCACATGTTCTTTGCTACCATTCAAATCATAACTTCGTACTTCTTTTTACCTCTAAACACATCGAGATACAGGGCAAATGAACAATAAACATTTATTCAGACCCTTATTCCTAGGTGCCTGTAGACCCCAACGTCTTGCTTTTCGAGCTATTATCCCTTTACATCACTGATTTGCCCGACTCGTTGGCTGAACGGTCAGCGTACTGGCCTTCGGTTCAGAGGGCCCCGGGTTCGATTCCCGGCCAGGTCGGGGATTTTAACCTTAATTGGTTAATACCAATAGCACGGGGGCTGGGTGTATGTGTTGTCTTCATCATCATTTCATCCTCACCACGACGCGCAGGTCGCCTAAGGGAGTCAAATAGAAAGATCTGCACCTGGCGAGCCGAACCCGTCCTGGGATATCCCGGCACTAAAAGCCATACGACATTTCATTTCATCACTGATTTCATTGTTATATTATAGCGTAACAGTGCAAGCTACAGACCTGAAACTTGAGACATTTTGATCCTCTCCCCACGATCTATTACTTGTGTTAATATGGTCCATCATTTACCTTCAATCCTGTACACTGTCAAAAATGAATTGAAAGCCAATCTTGCTTTTATGTCAGCTCAATTTTTTTTACTAAGACAATGACATCTTTAGAATGCGTGGTCGCATCTTACTATGATACTAAAGCATGAATCATCTCTATTACTGGCCATGGTGGCCCCTGAATTAGTGAAAGGTAATCTCGGCTTTGAGAAGTGTAAACTGACATGCACTACGCCCCGACGGATTAGCCTTCAGCACTTAATCTAGTACTTTTTCAACAGTAAGATAGAAAATTCCGAGGTATACACACATAACAGAAGTGGATGTCCCGTTTCTAAATGTCTCAAAATTGCACCCACGTACTTCCGGATAGATCCAGTGTGTCTTTATTTCCTCGGCTGGGAAGCCCACTCTTATGATGTCAGACTGGCTAATATCCGTTCCTTGGAGCTTGGAAAAGCGCACAGTCTCAGCATTTCCCTGGGGTGAGTATACAGTAAATGATTTGAGGAATAACCACACTAATTGGAGTGAACATCTGGAGTCGAACCAATTCTGCTCATCGAGTGGCGACGTATTTTACCAACTTGGATGTTAAGAAAGCCAGTTTTGTGCTGCTCAACTCTAGGAGTTGTATCGGTTGTATCCAACACGGTATCAGTTTAAATAGACATAAATATGGAAACTTATCCTCAGTGAAGAACATGTTGTCGTACGCGTTGAGAAGGAAAAGTGTTATTTGCAGAAATGATAAGGAACTTTGTGGGCGTGTTTCACTGCGTGGACGACAGGTGTGTGGAACCTAAAATTTACGTCCTATTACTGCATGGCACATGCCAATCAAGAGTATTGCCTGTGATAAGCCAAGCTGTCTACTTGCGATTGATAACGCGACACCTTCGGTTCAGTACCGAGTCTTCGTTTCCACATCACTCACACTGGCTTTTGATTACAAGGCCTAAGCAATTTAGAAATAATGCGTGTATTAAGTTAAAATTAACATCCGTGAATTAGTTGGTTTAGGAGTTCTTTCAAACTTGAGCTAATGGATGGAAAACTTTGAAATCCTCTCAGTAACGAGACAACCTGGTAGCACCCCTTGGTAAACCGTAAAACAAAAATTACGTTTAAATGTTAATTCCGCTCAGTTCCTGTCGAAATATGCATCTTATTTGATAATAATAATAATAATAATAATAATAATAATAATAATAATAATAATAATAATAATAAATAAACAATGGCCGGTAAAACAGAAATGTAATATTATGAGGAATATTTGTTTATTTGTTTAGCGTATGGCTAATATCATATCCCAACAATTATACGAAAAAAATACAACATCCATCAAAGGGAAACATTAAGAAAAAACTTTCTTTAACTAACGCTATAGATAATTGTAAAAGTTCCTAACTAACATTACATATAAGTATCAAAGGGAAAAGAATAGCTTGTTAACTAGTACTAGACGTGTTTGCAATGCAACTACATTGTGTGCAGAAAATGGTCACAGGCTAATGTCCAAATTTTGAATGTAGACATTTGCTATCGTAGTCACCAACAGGAGCTCAGCTGCGTCACCAGGAAAGGATCTGAGGAAGGCATTCTTCAACTATATGCCGGACACTTTTGTTTTTCTGCTTCACAGCAGAAGCTTGGAGCGGTTCTTCTGCTCCAATTATGCAGTGAAACAGCCCAACTGCCATTGTTGGGCCTTATCCTATTGAGAGCCGATCAGGTTCTAAGGTTAAAATAAAATCCTGGTGGTTTGATCATGGTGTTTGAAGCTGTTTAGGTGTAGCGTTGGTTTGCGATATTTCATTCCATATGACATTTATGTTAAATGAATGTTCAACGAGCTCATTGGCAGTTCACCAATGACAGATTTATCAGCTAATAACAACATGTAGTGAAAAAAATACAAAAATTCGAACCAGAAACAACATTTTGCAGAAACTCTGCTGTACAACGTGGGATTCCATACCGAGTACTTCCGCTCTTGGTTTGGTTTACCCTGTGGCTGATTACTGTACTGCGGTCTGAATGAACAGTGCACACGTAAGACGTGCTTATACCAGTCGAATCGAACTATGCGCATTATAACAGGAACGATTACTCCTACTCAAAATTTCTGGTTACCTATTCTCAAGACACATAGTTCCTCCATTCCAACGGCGACAAAACATGCTTGTGCGGGAGAGTTTCTATAGCTGTGGCCATATTTCCCAAAGTCACGGTGGCCATTAAAATCACCCAAATATGTATATGGATGGTTCTAAGTGTTCAGTACTTGAGCAGGCCAAATCAAGCCAGGAGTATTGTAAACATTCATAGTAGTTACTTCACCGATCCTAGTAACAACCTCATGGATACTGCAATAGCGCTTGCTGAGGCAAGACAAGCATTTTCTACTGGGTGAATTTTCTAAAACTTGCACCCTAAATATTTGTGAAAAGGTGTTCTTGACGTGCTGTTTTCAGAGAAATGAAGTATAATCAAAGGCTCGTAATAATAGCCCAACTCAGATTTTACTCATAGTAATTAATTGAATCTGTATTTATTTTAGAAAATTACATTTTTTTCAAATTAAACAATGCCTCATGACATTAATAAAATAAAAGTAGAGTAAACTAGAATATCTATGGTGGTTTTTTCAGGATTCTGTAGTTTACAAGCTATCGTAGTTTGAAAATGCAAATACCGGAAGTTGTCTGCCCAATGTGTCAGCACTAAATTGACAAAAGAATGAATTAAAACTTTCTTTGGATTCTGAAGAAGAAAGAGAATTGTGTTGTGTTGCAGAGGATGCGTTCAAAATAACGATGACCAGCTTCAGTACAAGCTTCCAGTCTGCCAAGTAAAAACTGATGTACACTTTTTAGTATTTCATCAGAAATGTCAGTGCAGGCGGCAGGAATACGTCGTTTCATATCATCCGGTGTAATCAGTATGTCCTTGTATACGAACAGTGTCATTTAAATGGGTCAAATCTGAACGGGCCGGCCAAGACACAGGTCTCTTTCGTACAATTTGATGATTTGGAAACAATCGGTAAAGACAAGCTATAGTACATCCTGCACTATGCGCTGGACGGTAATCATACTGATACCACGTAGTCCCCCTAGTCTGCAATGGAACGTCTTCCAACATCTGTGGAATTTGGTCTGTTAGGAGGTTGAGATAATTTTGCGAATCTAGTGTTCCTTCTATCGTACAAAAAAGGGGCATATACGCTGATGATTCAATATTCCATACAACGCATTTATTCTGACGTTCCACCTGACGAAGCCAATAGGGATTGTTTACGGACAGATAGTGCATGTTTTGGAAGTTTATTTGGCCATGATTTGTAAATGTTCCATCATCACTAAACAAGATACATGACAAATCTGGTGTATCTTATCTTAATGACAACGTACAAAAGTTAAGACGATTCTCAAAATAGTTTTCACGCTGCTCTTGATGGAAGAGAGCAGGCTATGTACAAATGTACTAGATCAAGCGCTGGTTGGCTATTGGGAGTGTGACGTAACAACGTGGGACATTTGAAAGGTGTGTGGCCTCGATGTGCGTATAACGTCACGGCTACGTGTGCACGCTTAACCTTACAGGCTTGGATTCGATCCCAGTCTTAACCTCACAGGGTCGCTAACTTTACAAACCTAAGTTTGCTGCCTGTGCTAACCGCACAAGTGTGCAAACTTAACCTTACAGGCTTCGATACTACCCCAGTCTTAATCTGACTAGGCAAGATGGCTGCTATACATTACTCTTATGTGATTAACTCTGGACAGCTACCTCAGGGGTTCACAAATTGTAATTTAGGACCTATTAGTTTTATTGGATTCGCTCTGGAGAGCTGACGCAAGGGCTAGTAGGTTAGATGGCTGCTATACATTACTCTTACTGAGCTAACTCAGGACAGCAAACTGAGGGGCCCACAACATGTAACATCGACTGGTCTTATCGGACTATTTTTTAGGATCTGACGCAAGGACTACGGGGAATGGTATTTGCTATACATTGCCCTTATGGGTCTAAATCAGGAGAGCTATGTCAGAGGCTCATAGCTTGCAACTTATGACCTATTGGTTTTATCAGACTAAATTTCGGGAGCTGATGCAAGGGCTTCTGAGCAAGATGGCTGCTATAAGTAACTCTTTTGGGGCCACAGGGGCTCAAGACTTGTAACTTAGGACCTAAAGGTCTTATTGGACTAAGTTCGGGGAACTGATGAAAGGGCTACGAGTCAAGATGGGTGCTATACAAAACTCTTATGGGGCTAACTCTGAAGGGCCACCTGAGGGGCTCACAACTGTAAACATTAGACCTATTAGTCTTATCGGACTAACTTTTGGGAGATGACTGAAGGGCTACTGGGCAAGAAGGCTGTTATATATAACTTTTATTGGACTAGTTCTAGAGAGCTACCTGATGGGCCCACAATTTGTAACATAGGGCCTATTGGTCTTATCGCACTAAATTTAGAAGCTCACGTAGGGGCTACTGAGAGAGATGGCGGATATACATTGCTTTTATGGAACTAAATCTGGAGAGCTCTCTCAGAGGCTCACAGCAGCCAACGTAGGACCTATTGGTTTTGTCGGACTATCTCTCGGGAGATGACGCAAGGGCTACTGGGCAAGATGGGTGCTATACATAACTTTTATCGGACTAGGTTTTTAGAGCTACCTGAGGGGTTCACAAATTGTAGCTTACGACCTAATAGTATTATCGGACTATTTCTGGGGAGCCACCGCAAGGTCTACTAGGCAAGATGGTTGTTATACGTTACTCTTATGAGACTAACATTTGAGAGCTACCTCAGGGGCTCACAATATGTGACATAGGACCTATTAGTCTTATCGGCCTAACTTTGGGGAATTGATACAAGGGCTGTTAGGCAAAGTAGCTGTTGTACATTTCTCTTATGGGACTAACTCTGGAGAGCTACCTCAGGGGCTCACATCGTGTAACTTACAACATATTAGTCTTATCGACCTAACATTGGAGAACTGATGCAAGAGCTGTTAGGCAAGGTAGCTGTTATACATTTCTCTAATGGGGCTAACTCTCGAGAGTTAACTGAGGGGCTCATAACTTGTAACTTAGGAACTATTAGTCTTATCGGACTAACTTTTGGGGAAATGACGTAAGGGATATTGGGCAAGACGGCTGCTATATCTTACTCTTATGGGAATATCTATGGAGAGCTACGTGAGGGACTCACACCTTATTACTTAGAACTTATTGGCTTTATAGGAAAAGGAGATAAGCATATGCTAAAGATAAGGATTTACTGAGCAGTGGCTAGTGATTAGTTGTTAATGAGAAGAGGTTAATGAGCAGATGCTAATTAGCAGTCAATAATGGGAATGGGTTAATGAGCAGTCACTAAGAAGCAGGGGCTAAAGAGCAGGTCTAATAAGCAGTTGCTGAAGAGCGGGGTCTAATGAGCTGTCACTAATGAGCTGCGACTAATCAGCAGTCGCTAATGAGCAGGGGCTTATGATCAGGTTAATGAGATATCGCTATTGAGCTGACACTAATGATAAAGGAGCTAATGTGCAGAGAGTTAATGAGCAGCCGCTAATGAGCAGTAGGCTAAAGAGCCTGTATAAGGTAACAGAAAATCTGGCGATCGTCTTGTTTGCGGATTTGAACTCTTCGCATTGGAAAGTTGTTTAGTTGTACTATCTTATTAGCTTCTATTGATAGACTGAGTAGCTCAAGCGGTGAGACGCCTGAACTCGAGTTGAGGGGCTCGATCGCCGGTCAGTCTGGTGGTATTTAAGGGCTGGAGCTTACTGTCGTATACACGGACTCTTATCGGAGGAAACTTTAATCGCGAGAGAGATAGCCTTTGAACTTTTGGAGGTAGATTACTAATGCAAGTTAGTATCAGGAGGTCAAGATATGTGAGGAGTTGTATACTTTGCAAGGTCGTTGCAGTACTCGCTACTACATGCTAGCTTGAACAATCTACTGACCCACAGTCTCCCGAATCTGGGGGTAACAGCTGACGACGTAATTTTGCATATAGCAATCTCAAAGCAAGGCATACTGTACTTTGAAGGTTGGGATTCAAGTCTTTGTTTCGATTCTAACTAGCAGAGTTGAGATCTAATAATTTAGTCATTGTGAATTATGTTTGAGGTGGTAATGCTAAGTATCGGTTTATGCAGAAGAACGTGGGTTTAAGTCCCCGTCAGGAAGACTTATAGGGAAATTTGCTATAGATTTTAAAGTCAAAGAACTAACTCTGTGTAACTGAGGTAAGACCTGGCGCAGGGTGATTGAGATTACATTGGTCTAAAATTTTGGAAGTTTCTCTTCGTTTAACCGGGCTTGAGACCGGCTCTACAGCTAGAGGCGGACTGAAAACCCTGGGGGGAGGAAGTAGGCCATGGAGCCAAGCTCTGGAAACGCATGGGTTCGAACCCCTCACTTTCGACAGCTCTGTAGATAGTTTTCACACCAGGCAAATGATGAGGCTGTACCGACCATGGCTGCTTCCTTCCCGCTTCCTACTCTATCATTCTATGACCTCGGTGCGACGTAAAGCAAATTGTAAAAATTATTATTACCGATTAATTGCGTGTGTTAACGTGCTACGGCAATGGAGCCTAGCTCTACATTCGGGAAAGGCATGTCTTCGAACACCCTCACTGTCGAGAGCACTGAAGATGGTTTCCATTTTCAAACCAGGCGAATGCTGGTACTGTACCGATGTTTTGAATCTATACCAGACCGAGCTCGATAGCTGCAGTCGCTTAAGTGCGGCCAGTATCCAGAAATCGGGAGATAGTGGGTTCGAGCCCCACTGTCGGCAGCCCTGAAGATGGTTCTCCGTGGTTTCCAATTTTCACACCAGGCAAATGCTGGGGCTGTATCTTAATTAAGGCCATGGCCGCTTCCTTCCAATTCCTAGGCTTTTCCTATCCCATCGTCGTCATAAGATATATGTGTGTCGGTGCGACGTAAAGCAAATAGAAAAAGATCTATACCAGGTGGACCACCAGCCCCTTGCGATCCAGTTTTCTGCATCCCTTCACATTTACTACAATTCTGAAAAACATCTGTCCCTCTCCCTAAACGGGGGTAATATAACGAGATGTGCTTTTGCGAGCTAGAAGACAGCATGAATCGTGGGCGCCACTATCAATTCATTATCGGTACCGCGAATGAACCAGTAAAACGAGAACAGATACGCAGAACACGTACTTTAAAACAGAAGGTGGACGCACAGACCGGGAGCACGGTACTGTATAGGCTGGGAAGTGGGCGCCGTAAGTCAAGAGTTGCAGTAGCTCATATGACAAGCGGGCGGGGAGATGTGAGATAGTGAGACAGTGCTCGAGGTAGGAGGTTCGAATCCCACATAAGAATTTATTTCAAAAGCCAGTTGCCTGGAATGTGGTAAGGTTGCATACTTGATAGCTTCCAAGGACTGGTTTGTTTATTTGATCCTGTAAGAGACCCTATGTAACGTTGCATTGGATATAGTGCTGAGTTGGGCGAGGATGTGGAGATGATGGTCTGTGGCCAGTATAGGCTGGGAAGTGTGCGCCGTAGGTCAAGCGTCGCGGTACCTCACATGGCTGGGATGTGTAACAGTCGACAGTATTCGAGGTTCAATTCCCATGCAAGTATTTGTTATAAGCCAGTTGCGTGGGGTGTGGCAAATTTGTATACTTAATACCGGTATTTTTCACAGACTGATTTGTTTATTTGGCCCTGAAAGGGCCGTTGGTATGGAGCTGGATTTATAGAAGTGCTTAGCTTTGTAAAAATATAATTGGGCAATATTACAACACTGGCTATAGCTGCTGCCATTACACTGACACTAGTTTTCGAAGAATCCATATTTCTGTCAACGTGTTTTACTCCTCTCTTGGCAATAACTTTGGATTCACCAGGATCACCTGTGAAATTAGTCATCGTCGTAGCTGATGATATTACTTGGAGGTATTTCTAGTGGAGAATCCTCTAAGTGATTGAAATATTCATTCAGTGTGTCATTGTTGACACCTGCTCTTACTCTCTTTGTGTTCTGTGACATCCTCTCAGAAAGAACTGGGTTTCTTTCAATGAAAATCATAAACCATTCTGTCTCAGGTTCATTGTCTTTGAATTTCCTGACTACTCTGCCTGATCTATTTAAGTAACACTGAACTACATTTCGTACATCAGTACGTTTCAGAGGAAACCCCGACTCAGAACAATTAATTAAACCTTCCACTAAACAAATTTCATCTGTGGTGTTCAATGCAGGTTGTCCTCCAAACTTTTTTTTATGTTTATCTTTGATCCAACCATTTAGGGTAGAGTATGGTACACCGTATGCTTCAGACGTTTTTCTAATCCACATTTTCCCCTTCTTCCACAGCATTCTTCAAATATTGAATATTATAATTTCTTTTCCCGGCAGGACCTGGCTTCTTTTGGTATATTCGTCCCATGATCGACTTCACCGTACCAAATGTAAACATGAGGTATATTACTGTACATCATTTCCCGAATGCGGACAAAATTACATGTAATTCAAAGTGCAGCAAAAGAGCACAACACATCAACTTACCAAATGAGGTCAGTGATGAGGTCAGGTTATCAATTGTACCGGTGGATGACAGATTTTTACGACCTTTTTCAAACTATACTAAACACGGACATTTTTTGAATGCATAACCACAATTCATTTGTTATCAATAAAAGATCCAAAGAATATCACATAAATAGCATGGAGCTTCCACATTCCAAAGAAGTTCAACTTGTTACTTCTCCACCTAACCACCAGATGCCATCACTAAAAAAACATCGAGATGTCACAATGATCGACTTCACCCCATTGTACGATATCATATTAGAAACTAGCGTCGTACTCTCTTGTAAGGGGCCGATGACCTTAGATGTTAGGCCCCTTTAACTAACAAGCATCATCATCAATTTTCTTGTAAAATATTTGTGTAGTATAGTAGAAGTATCGGTAGAAACTGTCTTACTAGAATTCTGTTGAGGTAATTAGGATAGGCTTAACTGCAGTTTAGAATTGTGTAATGTTTGTGTATTCCTTTCGGTACTCAGTAATTAACGGCAGTTTTTATCCTGTTGGGGTGTTGTAGGATAACAATATAGTAAAACTAGGTAGTATTGTAGTATAGTATTAGCCTATATGAATTGCCTTATTGTCGTGTGGTCTTTGTGAACTATCCTAGACAATATGTCTTTCCTTTCATTTTTACTTTGCACAGAAAAAAGTTATTTTATTTTTACTTTTCTTTTCACTATTCCGTAAAGAATGGTTAAGGAATACAAATGTAGTGACTGTGGGTGTGGTCAGGCATTAAGGAGTATGAGTGAGGAGTTGGAGCTTGAGGGAGATAAATAGGATTCCCTCACAGGACAGGAAGGAAAGTAGGCCTGCCACAAAAAAGAGGGATGGGAAGGAAAGCGGGGGATTGTAGAAAACTAGTGGTCTTATGTTTTAAGAGGAAGGAGATTGCAGACTAAGGGCTCTATTCTGGATCAGAATTTAGGAGAGGTGTGTGAGAAATCGATACGAGTCACTGCAGGTACAACAACCGAGGGATGTTGAAGAACAGGGAACTGTTGCTGAGAAATATGGAAGTAGGAAGAAGGGAAAGGAAAGGGAGATGTGGAGCAGTGGATAGGAAAAGACAGGTGGAATAGGGTCATGAGAGGGAGAAAAGGGAGGAGGAAGTAGCTTCTGCAGCTGTCAGGAATATAGGGCTGACCAGGATGGGAGGGGATCAAATGAGATTGGTAGGGTTGAGGCTCTGAGAAATCGAATAAGGGTACTTGTAATCTTGAGTCTGATGGGCAGCAAGGCTTGCTGGAGTCGCAGCAATGTTCCTTGCCTAGGGTTCTCCCACTGGCTAATTACTCATTTCAACAGTCAAACTTGCACTCTGTGAAGTTGCCCTTCCCTAGTATTCCTCACCCATTAAATAGTATGTTGAAACACTTTCCTCGTTATTCGGTAAATTCCGTGGATGGTGTAGTCACCTTCTTGCGATTTTTCGTTGAATTTCACGATCATACCCTAGTGTTCGGACTAGCTCATGTTCAAATATTGCAAATTCTTTATCCATATACTACAGGAGTGCTTTCCAATAAAATAGTCAATGCCATTTCTGATCAGTTGTCACTTCGGCAGTTTCATGCTCATTTGCTTACTCATTTTATTCTGGCTAGGGCTCTCAACTCTTTAGTGCTGAAATTTTATTTCAGGGTTCAACGCTCGGAGGAGCCTTTAACTGAATTTATTTCTGATGTCAAATTTTACGCCAGGGTGTTGCGTTGCATCATACTGAGGAGGAGATCGTTCTTACGATCGTAGAGGGCATTCCCCCGTCATACCGCTCCTGTCTCTGCTTTGCTTCTCAACCTCATAGTTTCGCGGAGTTGGAAGCGATGGTGGTAGCTGCTGAAGGTCGCCATGCGGACTCGCTTCGTGTTACAAGGTCGCCGCCTGTTGATTCTAGTGTGAGGGAGTCTTCGGTTGTTCGTAAGCCTACCTTATTAAGAAAGTGTTATGGCTGCGGTGCCTCTGATCATTTGCGCAATAAATGCCTCTCTCGATCTCGTAACAGTCAGGGTGTTAGCCGGGTTCTAGGGTAGAGGTTCCGTCTAGAACTAGTAATATTATATGTTTTCGGTGTGGAGTCGCCGGTCATCTCGCGCGGCATTGTGTGACCTCTCCAAATAGTTCCTGACTACATCGGGATGTGGTTCAGGGCAGTGGTGTCGAATTACCTTCCCCTTTTAACTATCATAGGTCATTTTCGTTTGGTGAACTTTTTCCCATTTGCCCCGTGGGCTGTTTAGGGATATCCACGGAAGTTAAAGGGTTGACTCACTAGGTTGAGGTGGAAATAAATAATGACCCAGTCTCGGCCTTTCTTGCTTCTGGCAGTGTAGTGTCATTTATTAGTGAAAGATGGTTTGCTTTGCATAAAGCTGTCTATATACTTCCCGATATTTCTCCGGTTTCGCTTTCCTTTGTGTCAGCTAATTCTTCCAGAATTGAGGTTCTGGGAGTGGTAAAATGTAAAATCCGCGTTTCCAATTTTACTTGGAAATTTCCTTTGTATGTTGCGAGTAAGTTACCGTATTCTGACATCCTTGATTCAAATTTTTTCGATTATTCTGGTTTAGTGTTAGACATATAGGAACTTTCACGTTGGTTCAAGTTTTCCCAAAAATCCCTTTACATATTGGTAATTCTGCTTCAGTGTTGTCAGCATCGCCTCCTCAGGACGAAGAGGTGTCAGATCTTAGCCATTTGACTGAGGATCAGGCTCAGCGTGTTAGGAAGTTGTACGAGGCCTACCCGCATGTGTTTACTGAGAAATTGGGGTTGAAGAATATCTTAGAATATAAGATAGAGGTTACGGATTCGATTCCCGTCAGGTTTCCACCTTACCGCTTATCTCCTTCTAAAATGCAGGCGTTAAAGGAGATTGTTAACAAAATGCTCGAGGAAGGGATAATGCAGCCCTCTACCTCGGCTTACTCTTCCCCCATTTTCCTCGTACCCAAGCCCCAGAGAGGTTACAAGCCTGTGCTGGATTACAGGGCTCTCAACCGTAAGGTGGTCTTGCAGTAGGTCCCGTTCCCGGATTTACATGTGTGTTTCTCATAGTTTAAGAGAGCTAGGTACTTCACCGTCCTAGACCTCAATCAAGCTTATTACCAGATTCCGCTCGCAGGAAGAGTCTCGTCATCTTACGGCCTTCGCGACGGACTGGAAACTTTATGAATTTTTTCGTCTCCCTTTCGGCATTTTCACGGACCCTGCCGTCCTTACTATGCTCCTTGATCAGATGTTTTCTGATATTATGTTTGACTATCTCTATCATTATCTTGATGACGTGGTCGTCTATTCTGAGACGTTCGAAGATCATCTCCAGCACCTCAATGAAGTATTGTCGCGTCTGAGGAAGGCTGGCTTGACAGTCAAATTAAACAAGGTATCGTTTGCCAAACCCCAGATGTCCATTTTGGGGTATATTGTATCTTCAAGTGGTGTGTCGGTTGATCAGTACCGGACTCAGGCCATTCAGGGTTTTCATCCTCCGCAGAACGTGAAAGTAGTTGCTCGCTTTGTCGGAATGGTTAACTTCTACCGAAAATTTGTGCCAAATTTTGCCAATCGCGCGGCGCCTCTTAACGCGCTCCGGCTTAAGGGAGTAAGGTTTCAGTGGGGAGCTTCTCAACAGGCTGCTTTTGACGACCTCAAGCTGGCCATTTCTAACGCCCCGGTATTGGCCATGCCGGATTTTACTAAGGTCTTCATTGTTCAATCCGACGCTTCTTCGTCAACTGTCGCAGCCGTTTTGCTCCAGGATTCTGAGTTAGGGAGACGCCCTATTGCTTATGCTTCGCGCGCACTTACTCCTCTTGAGGCTAAATACTCCGTGTACGAGCTTAAGGGTTTGGCTGTTCTTTTTACTCTAGAACGCTTTCGTATGTACCTAGAGCATGTTGAATTCGAGCTTGAGAGTGACAACCAGGCGTTAAGTTGGGTGCATGGGAAACCACGGGAAACTGGTCGTTTGGCTTGTTGGGCCAAAACAGCTGCGCCAGCAGCCAGGCAGCGTACAGTTAGCGCGTTCCCCTTAACTTCCCGAAAACGTAAATATGAAAACAGCACATGAAACAAGTGTCCCCAAAGGACGATGTTTGAACAACGATGCAATATGGTTTGAAAAATTACAATGAGTAACAAGAACTCGGGCGTTAAGTTTTCAAACCTTATTGGCATCGTTGTTCAAACGTCGTCCTTTGTATCCTTGTTTCATGTGCTGTTTTAATACTTACGTTTTGCACATCTGATCGGGTATTTAATGGGAACGCGCTAACTATACGCTGCCTGGCTGCTGGCGCAACTCGTTACAGCCTGGTTGGTTCACGTCCGCTGCTTCGAATCTCCCTACCTCTCCGCCACACCTCGATACTCCCGCGGCACTTCTAATTTTGCGACTATTTATTTGTTCAATTTTGGCGTTTAAACTTGCGCTGGGCACATGCAGTTTTCACCATAGCATTATAATGCCTCCCACGAATATTCCTACCAAATTTCAATCGAATCCCAGTGTAACACATGTATGTGTTCCCTCGTTAGTAACAAAAATACAAATTCATGAATATCTCTGATCATAGCCGGTATGGTAACAATGTATAAAACATAAATGGTCGGAAATGTAATACTATATAACTTTAGTTATGCAGTACTTATCATCAATACGATCACTAATAACATAATTGTCTGGGAATTAAATTTTAGGCCTACACCTAAACTACCATTTCACTCAGCGTGAATAACATTATTTATAGCGTAGATTATAGCGGCTTATTCCCCGACTTTGCATTCCGATTTTCATTAAGATAGGACCACTAATAACATAAATATTTGTGAATGTCCGACTCGTTGGCTAAATGGTCAGCGTACTGGCCTTCAGTTCAGAGGGTCCCGGGTTCGATTCTCGGCCGGGTCGGGAATTTTAACCTTCATTGGTTAATTCCAATGGCCCGCGGGCTGGGTATTTGTGCTGTCCCCAACATCCCTGCAACTCACACACCAACACATAACACTATCCACCACCACAATTACACGCAGTTCCCTACACATGGCAGATGCCGCCCACCCTCATCGGAGGGTCTGCCTTACAAGGGCTGCACTCGGCTAGAAATAGGCACACGACATTAATTATTTGTGAATTCCATTGTAAGCCTTCCCCTAAACTACAATTTTTCTCAGCGTGAATACAATTATTCATGACCTGGATTGTAGCGACTTATTTCTCGACTTCCCCTACCGATTCTTGTTAAGATACGACGATTAATAACAAATACTTGATAATTAAATTTTAGGCCTTCCCCTAAACTACCATTTCACTCAGCGCGAATAAAGTTATTTATGGCCTAGATTATAGCGACTTATTCCCCGACTTTGTATACCGATTTTCATTAAGATACGACCACTAATAACATAAATATTTGGGAATTAATTGTTTTTGTTAGTTGCTTTACGTCGCACCGACACAGACAGGTCTTATAGCGACGATGGGACAGGAAAGGACTAGGAATTGGAAGGAAGCGGCCGTGGCCTTGATAAAGGTACAGCCCCAACATTTGCCTGGTGTGAAAATGGGAAACCACGGAAAACCATTTTCAGGGCTGCCGACAATGGGGTTCGAACCTACTATCTCCCCAAAACTCGATACTGGCCGCACTTAAGCGACTGCAGCTATCGAGCTCGGTGAATTAAATTTTAGGCCTTCCCCTAAACTACCATTTCAGTCAGCGTGAATAAAATTATTTATGGCCTAGATTGTAGCGACTTATTCCCCGACTTTGTATACCGATTTTCATTAATTCTCTTCAGCCGTTTTCTCGTGATAAGTGTACAGACAGACAGACAGACAGACAGACAGACAGACAGACAGACAGACAGACAGACAGACAGACAGACAGACAGACAGACAGACAGACAGACAGACAGACAGACAGACAGACATTACAGAAACATAAGAAGTGCATTTCCTTGTTACTGTGGGCACGACTGATACAGAAATACCATTCTTTTAAAATTCTATGCAATGTACAGACAAAACTCTTATTTTGTATATATATATATATATATATATATATATAGAGATATCTAGCATAGCAGATGGCCTCGATTTGCGCCAATTTTTATATCGACCTTATTGCATGACTGTTAATGGCTCTGATCTGAAAGCCCGCACGTTCCTTACTTCCGCTTTCGCTGCCTATTCTTGGAGTAGCATTCTGGTAGCAGAGCGTTTATTTGAGCTCCTACCAGTGTTTTAGGGCAATTTTGAGCGTTGGAGGTCCCTCTCAGTTACGGTGTTCCTCATTCTGCTTGGTGGCCGGAGATATTTACTCTGTGGCTACTCGAGACGTGGCCTACCCTTGGTCTCTTCGAAAAGAGGAGCTACTATACGAATTATCCTCTTCAGACCTAGGGTACACATATGTGCACCTTCGGTTATTACGTATTGACAGTGTAGGGATTTGATGTATCTGCATTCTGACCTCGCATACACATTTGTGTACCATTGGGGTCTTTAAATCTACACCAGATCACAGCAGCGCGTAGAACAAGATTCTGCTGCAGACGAAGAAAGAATGCAGAGTTACCAAGATGGCGGTACGACCAACCTCGCTTACTGGAAAGCCCATTTTTAATTAGTATATGCCTGTTTGCAGCCAGGATAAAATGTATAAACTTTACTACATGCCTAATTATCACATTCATGTTATAATTTCACAGAATGTTTGTTTATGTGTGCATTATTTGACCGAAAATTACAAGGTGCACATATGTGCACCTCAGGTTCAAGTTAACAAAAAATGTCTGTACCTCCGTATTTATTCTTACAGGTGATGATGATATTAATGGCCTTCTGAACAATAGTGATGGTGAATTTTCATATTCTAGTGATAAGGAATACATAAATGAGCCCCCGGAGTTGCCAAATAACCAAGAAGTTCCAGCAGAACCAGAAATAATTTATGATCCAGATAGAAATGACTTGGCTGATTCCAGTGGTACAACGTCTCACAGAGAATTGCCATGGGTTTCTAAAACGTAAGTCTTCAGAGTTTATTAATGTTATTATAATATTGTTGCGATATTGGAGTAAACTCATTAGGAAACTAGAACACTTAGAAATTAGAATTAGAGAAATAATTATTCAATCATAGGTTCATTAACCCCACATGTATTATGCATGGTACTAAAATGACAGAATGTTATGCTGATTCATGTGCAGAATTTCCAAGTTATAATAGGGAATTAATTCATTTGTTATGAAGGAATTGTTTTTGTAACAGTAACACAGCGCATTGTTGTTCCAGAATGACACCCCGTGGAGTGACTACTGATGAGGTGCTATCTCCAGATTCAGATTATTCAAAGAGAAAGCTGTATTCAATTTTTGAATATTTCAATTTACAGTTCTGGCAACTAGTAGCAGATTAGACCAATCTAATTTCGCCCACATTCAACTGTACTTGCACCCATCTTTCTTACAATGCTAATTTAGGTACATAAGTTGTATACATCACATATGGGTTTCTATTTACATATACATTTTCTTTACTGTGCGGAGGAAGTGAGGAAGAGGAAGCAGTTTTACCTCAGAGGGTAGGAGATTTCAGATACGAGCAGACCTTGCGTAATAACCATTTAAATATGAGGTTTCTTCTGGCGAAGAGAGGGACAAGAGTAACTCCTTGGCCTCTCTTAACAGAACGGTAATAAAGCTGCAGGCAGTGGAAAGGGGAGAGGTGTGTGTTGTCTGTCAGGGATATCTTAACGAAGGCTACATCTATTTGCGTACATAACGCGTTCACTGGTGGCAATGACCTGGCTGTGTTTAAGGGGATGTTTTTATTAATTAAACATTCTGCTCATCACTGGACACCCTCTAGTTTCCTCATATTTTCCGTTGTCATTGGGTGCGAGGAAGGAAGGCCATATAGTAGTATGGGACGCACCATGGAAATTTAAGCCGTATGTAGGGCTTTGCTTCTTCCTCCCGAGAGACATCTACGGACAAAACCTAGCGCTCTGAACGCCTTATACCTCATTTTCTCCACGTGCTTATTCAATTTTAGATTGTCCGTAATGTGAATACCGAGCAGTTTGATGAAGTTAGAAGTAGGTAGTTGGATTCCACGTCGAGTAGGTTGGTTCTGGAGTGGATATCTGGCTCTGCTTAGTCTTATATATTTACATTTCTTAATATTTATATACATTTTATTTACCTCACACCACAGTGCTATACTATCCAGATCCTATTAGAATTGTACAATGTCATCATTGTTTTTCATGGCTCTGTAAATGACTGTGTCATCGGTATACTGCACCATGGTCGAATGTATACAATCTGGTAAGTCGAGAGCATAAATCGTGTACAGGAGGGGCCCTATCACACTGCCCTGAATTACTCCTCCGTACACAACACATTGCGTTCGACCCACCAAAAATGACCTCAGCCATGCCATGCCAGCAGTTTACCCTGAATGCCGCAGTTGTTAAGTTTTAACAGAAGTCTTTGATGTGACACCTGGTCAAAAGCTTTGCTCCCGTCCGGAGACACACAGTCTATTTGCTCCAAAGAGAACTGCCAGTCATCAATGACTTTTGTTAAAAGTGTTGTGCAGGAGTTTCCCGGAATGAAGCCGTGTTGATTTGAGTTCAACAGGTTTTTCTCCCTGAGAAAATCCAACATGCATTGAACAACTAGACGTTCCATACATTTACAGACCCCTGATGTTATCGAAACTGGATGGTAATCATCTACGTTTTCCTTAACTCCATCTTTGAAAACTGGGACTACGTTGGCTTCTTTCCATTCCACAGGCACAGACCCGGTAAAAAATGAAATGGCGTATGGCTTTTAGTGCCGGGATTGCCCCGATGACAAGTTCGGCTCGCCAGATGAAGGTCTTTTGATTTGACTCCCGTAGGCGACCTGCGCATCATGATGAGGAGGAAACGATGATGAAGACAACACATACACCCGGCCCCTGTGCCAGCGGATTTAACCAATTCTGGTTAAAATTCACGACCCTGTCGGGAATCGAACCCGGGTCTCTTGTGACCAAAGGTCAGTACGCTAACCAGTTAGCCATGGAGCCGGGCACAGGCTTAACGCGTTATGAAGGGAGCGCAAAGTGAGGGTGCCAAGGCGGCTGCACAGTTCTTGAGATTTCTTGCTGGCACTCGGTCTGGCCCGGTCGCGGCATGTGGTCTTGTTTTCAAGAGACTCTCCTTGACTTCATTTATTGAGAAATACAGGTTGGTTAGAGGGAAGAGACGGGTAGATGCTGTGCTTGCATAGAGCATGTTCTCTTCCACAGTAGGGGTGGAGAAGTTATATTTAAATTTCCTGTTGAAGGTGTCTGCAATTTCTTGTGGTGTGGAGACTGCCGTACCGTTATGTTTAAATACAGATGGAGCTCTGTTGCAACATTTACTTCTGAGGAAAGCCCACAGTTCCTTGCAATTGGTGTTGAGACTATGAACATAAGAATCGTAGGAATCTCTGATAGATTGTTTAGCCTTATTCCTAGCCTCCCTGTATTTCTCTCACTCACAATCGGTTGGGTTTCTTTTCCGTTTCTAGTACAGGCGGTCCCTTCTTCGAACCTCTCGTAATATCGCCTTAGTAATCCATGAGGATTTCCGTCTGCTGGTTATATTTACTATTGGCGTGGTTTCTTCTACGCATTGCAAGAAAAAGTTCTTCCAGTCTTGCCAATCTTGTTTATGTCTGTACTCGTACTGCCGCTGAAATCTGAGATGAGAACAGGGAGGCGGTTTGATTGTAAAGTGGATAGATCGTTCCAGGATGTTCGGGAAAGAATATAAGCTGTTCTGGTACGGAGTTTGGGGCACGGTTTTGTATGGGGCAGTGTTGCGAGAATTGCTTGATGGTCACAGAATCTAGGAATAGTATTAACAGATTGGACGGACTGTGGCATGTTACTTAGGAAAAGATCAAGGGTTGAGCGTGTTGTCTGCGTAATACGCGTGGCTTCGAACATTTTTGCTATTTATTTTACGTCGCACCTACACAGGTAGGTCTTATGGCGACGATGGGACAGGAAAGGCCTAGGAATGGGAAGGAAACAGCCGTGGCCTTAATTAAGGTACAGCTCCAGCATTTGCCTGGGCTGCGAACATTAATAGATGAAGGAATAAATCATAGAAAACGGAAAGGAATCTATTGGGGAAGGGGTTATTTGGAACAGGTGCAGCATTTCTATTATTATTTGCATGAAGGGGCTATTCTAAATGAATGGAGAGTTGCTATAGTAGCCCCTGTGTATAAAGGAAAGGGTGATAGACATAAGCTTAAAATTACAGGTTAGTCAGTTTGATATGCATTGCATATGCATTGGGAAAGCATTCTTTCTGATTATATTAGACATGTTTGGAAAATTAATAACTGATTCGATACGAGGCAGCTTGGGTTTAGCTCAACTTGTAGGATTCCAGCAAGGTATAGTAGATATATTGGATTCAGCGGGTCAAACGGACTGCATTGCGATTGACCTGTCTGAGGCATTTGATAGGGTGGATCATGGGTGACTACTGGCTCAAATCACAGCAATTGGACTAGACAAAAGAGTGACTGATTGGATTGCTGTATTTCTAGAAAATAGATCTCAGAGAATTAGAGTAGGTGAAGCTTTATATGACCCTGTAACAATTAAGAGGCGAATTCCTCAAGGGAGTATCATTTGGCATTTTAGTTTCCTTATATATAAATGATATGAGTAATGAAGCGGAATCAGAGATAAGGTTTTTTGCGGATGATGTTATTTTACAGTGTAATAAATTAGTTACAGATTGTAAGCAAATGCAAAATGACCTCAATAATGTTTTGTGATTGACAGCAGGCAATGGTATGGCGATAAACGGGGTTAAATTCATGTTATGAGTTTCACAAATATGAAAAGTCCTCTCAGTTTTTAATAGGGCGATGATGGGGTTAAAGTTCCTTATGTGGATCACTGTAAGTACCTAGGTGTTAATGTAAGGAAAGATCTTCATAATGGTAATCACATACATGGGATTGTAAATAAGGGGTATAGATCTCTGCACATGGTTATGAGGGTGTTCAGGGGTTGTAGTAAGGATGTAAAGCAGAGGGCATACAACTTGATGTCTCTGGAGTGTACAGACCGGGAAAGGGTAGCGCTGACATGGATTCAGAATTATTTGATAAGATAATCAGCTATGTGGGAAACGACATGGAAAGGAATGTGATTGTAGTGGGAGATCTGAATTATGTCAATTGGAACGAAATGCGAACGACAGGAAGCATGACCAACAAATGGCAAATAAGCTAATATGGGAGGGACAGATGATTCAGAAAGTGATGGTACCAAGTAGTGGGAAAAATATCCTGGACGTGGTGCTGATAAAACCAGATGAGCTCTATAGAGAAACCGAAGTAATAGATGGTATTAGTGATCATGAAGTTGTTTTTGTCGTAATTTAAAAAAATTTGATGGAAAATAAGGTCTTAAAAGTAGGACTATTAGGCAGTACCATATGGCACATAAGGCAGGCATGAGGCAGTTTTTAAAATGTAATTATGATCGGTGGGAAACGGTAAATAAAAATTTAAACGGACTCTGGGATGGGTTTAAAGCAATTGTTGAGGAATGTGAAAAAAGGTTTGTAACTTTAAAGGTGGTAAGGAATGTTAAAGACCCACCTTATTATAATAGAGAAATAAAGAGACTAAGAAGGAGGTGCAGACTGGAAAGAAATAGAGTTAGAAATGGATGTGAAAGTAAGGATAAATTGAAGTAACTTACTAGGAAATTGAATCAACAATGAAGTCAGCTAAGGATAACATGATGTCAAGCAAAATATTGGCAGTCATAAAAATTTTAGTCAAAAATGGAAGGGTATATATAAGTACTCTAAGGCAGAAACGGGATCCAAGAAGGACATTCCAGGAATAATTAATGAACCTTGGGAGTGTGTATGTGAGGATCTTCAGAAGACAGAAGTATTCAGTCAGCAGTATGTGAAGATTGTTGGTTACAAGGATAATGTCCAAATAGAGGAGGTGACTAATGCTAAAGAAGTATTATAATTTGCACATAATAACAATGATATTTACTATAAGATACAAAGTTGAAAACAAGAAAAGGTGCTGGAATTGACAAGAATTCTGGGGATATACTAAAGGCAATTGGTTGGGATATAGTACCATATCAGAAGCCTTTATTTGATTATTGTTTGGTTGAAGGAGCTTTACCAAATTAATGGAGAGTTGCTATAGTAGCCCCTGTGTATAAAGGAAAGGGTGATAGACATAAAGCTTAAAATTACAGGCCATTAAGTTTGACATGCGTTGCATGTAAGCTTTGGGAAGGCATTCTTTCTGGTTATGTTAGATATGTTTGCGAAATTAATAACTAGTTCCAGAGAGAGCAGTTCGGTCTTAGGAAAGGTTATTCCACTGAAGCTCAAATTGTGGGATTCCAGCAAGATATAGCAGATATCTTGGATTCAGGATATTAAATGGACTGTACCGGTATTGACTTGTCTATAATATTTGATAGGGTGGATCATGGGAGACTACTGGCAAAAATGAGTGCAACTGGACTAGACAAAAGAGTGACTGAATGGTTTTCTATACTTCTAGAAGATAGATCCCAGAGAATTAGAGTAGGCGAAGCTTTATCTGACACTGTAATAATTAAGTGGGAAATTACTCAAGGAAGTATTAGTCGAACTTCATGTTTTCTTTTATATATATACACTGACTGACAGAGCAAATGCAACACCAAGAAGGAGTGGTCAGAACTTTATGCCAATTGCAGGGTAGACTGACGTCACTGAGGTATGCTCATGATGTGAAATGCGCCGCTGTGCTGCGCACGTAGCGAACGATAAATGGGACACGGCGTTGGCGAATGGCCCACTTCGTACCGTGATTTCTCAGCCGACAGTCATTGTAGAACGTGTTGTCGTGTGCCACATGACACGTGTATAGCTAAGAATGCCAGGCCGCCGTCAACGGAGGCATTTCCAGCAGACAGACGACTTTACGAGGGGTATGGTGATCGGGCTGAGAAGGGCAGGTTGGTCGATTCGTCAAATCGCAGCCGATACCCATAGGGATGTGTCCACGGTGCAGCGCCTGTGGCGAAGATGGTTGGCGCAGGGACATGTGGCACGTGCGAGGGGTCCAGGCGTAGCCCGAGTGACGTCATCACGCGAGGATCGGCGCATCCGCCGCCAAGCGGTGGCAGCCCCGCACGCCACGTCAACCGCCATTCTTCAGCATGTGCAATTTTCCAATATCGACCAGAACAATTTCCCGTCGATTGGTTGAAGGAGGCCTGCACTCCCGGCGTCCGCTCAGAAGACTACCATTGACTCCACAGCATAGACGTGCACGCCTGGCATGGTGCCGGGCTAGAGCGACTTGGATGAGGGAATGGCGGAACGTCGTGTTCTCCGATGAGTCACGCTTCTGTTCTGTCAGTGATAGTCACCGCAGACGCGTGTGGCGTCGGCGTGGAGAAAGGTCAAATCCGGCAGTAACTGTGGAGCGCCCTACCGCTAGACAACGCGGCATCATGGTTTGGGGCGCTATTGCGTATGATTCCACGTCACCTCTGGTGCGTATTCAAGGCACGTTAAATGCCCACCGCTACGTGCAGCATGTGCTGCGGCCGGTGGCACTCCCGTACCTTCAGGGGCTGCCCAATGCTCTGTTTCAGCAGGATAATGCCCGCCCACACACTGCTCGCATCTCCCAACAGGCTCTACGAGGTGTACAGATGCTTCCGTGGCCAGCGTACTCTCCGGATCTCTCACCAATCGAACACGTGTGGGATCTCATTGGACGCCGTTTGCAAATTCTGCCCCAGCCTCGTACGGACGACCAACTGTGGCAAATGGTTGACAGAGAATGGAGAACCATCCCTCAGGACACCATCCGCACTCTTATTGACTCTGTACCTCGACGTGTTTCTGCGTACATCGCCGCTCGCGGTGGTCCTACATCCTACTGAGTCGATGCCGTGCGCATTGTGTAACCTGCATATCGGTTTGAAATAAACATCAATTATTCTTCCGTGCCGACTCTGTTTTTTCCCCAACTTTCATCCCTTTCGAACCACTCCTCCTTGGTGTTGCATTGTCACTGTCAGTGAGTGTATATATATATATATATATATATATATAAACTAGCAAGATACCCGTGCTTTGCTACGGTATTATAGGCCTACTGAAATTTACAGTTGAATGTTTAACGTTTTATATATAATTCTCCGAAATTCGCGATCTAACTCGTTTTCTGAGAGAATCCACCAAAACTTCGCAATCTGACTTGTTATCTGAGAGATTACGGCAAAGTTCCAGACATTTTTCAATCTTTCTTTCAAGCAATCGATTTCGTACTTCCCGGGCTAGGTCCAGGTATTCCACCCGATCAGTTCGGTCCCCAAATCTTTGCCATCTTTTCCTATAATAATTTTTAATATGGATCAAATCCTTGAGGAGATCCGGCGTGGTGTCGTCTTGGGTGCCTTGGCGGTACTGAACCGGCGTGCGGACTGTATTCGTAGTCATTACCCGGCCAGGACCCGTTTCCAACGCGCTCCGCACATTTTGACGACGGTGCAGAACATTATTGTTATTGTTATAGATGTTCAGGACCCCACAGTAAGATGCAAGACCTTTATTTGGCGGTAAATTACATCTGCTGCCATTGTCATTGCTGACTATGTGACCAGCACTATCGTCGCGCGTAGGCAAGTACGCGGGATTTCTGGCGATACGAATGATATACTTCCGTGCATTATTGACCTTGTTATAGAGGTGAAAATTTGCACCGTCAATATCATTCCTATCGTTAATTTCAAATGTGTTTAAATTTGTATTTACTTGCCAGGAGAATCTGCTGTAATCTAAAAACGTTCTCCAAAGGAAAAGGTGGCTCTTGGAAACGAACCCAGGAAAGGTTAAATATGATCGTTTTATGATTAGAATAAGTACATTGAAAATGCACAGCCTGATTCCAGTCATTCGACCGGGTCAGGAATTGAATGAATGAAGCCCCATCTAGCGGCAAGGATAGGAATTGTGCCGGCTGCCGAAGCCTGTCGGACTCCTCTGGGCCAAAGATTAATAAACGACAAATGAAATTATATTGTAGAGTGTTGCTGGAATGAATGATGTCAAAGAAAACCGGAGTACCCGGAGAAAAACCTGTCCCGCCTCCGCTTTGACCAGCACAAATATCACATGGAGAGACCGGGATTTGAACCACGGAACCCAGCGGTAAGAGGCCGGTGCGCTGCCGCCTGAGCCACGAGGGCTCCTATTAAGTACATTATGAACGCTAAAATCAATTGGTCTCAACTATTTTCACCCCGCCACCGTTAAGCTGATTCCAAACCCCCCCCCCCCCCAAAAAAAAATAAGGCGTGTTTCTTTATGTTTAAAGGAGATTCCAAATACCAGTGTTAACGTCTGTTACCTTCAGTTTTGAGATGTATGTATTCCCATAAAAATAATTCACTTTTCCACTACTTTTCACAATCTTCCCCCCCCCCCCACCTCAAATTAATTTTCCGGCAAAAGATACTTGTTTCTTTAAATGTAAAGGATCTTCTAAATACCACTTATCACGACTCTAGCACCTTCAGTTTTTGAGATTTGTGTCCGCATAAAAGTAATTAAACTCCTTTTCACTCCCAAACCCCAAGAGGGCTTCCCCACCAAAACGCGTTTGTCTTTGTTATTAAAGGAGATCCAAATACCAATTTTGACGTCTGTAACAATTTTAGTTTTTATTAGATGTAAGTATCTTCATACAATTAATTCAATTCATTTTTCAATTCTTTCACCCCCCCCCCCCATTCATTGGATTTTCCGAGATACGTGTTTCCTTACTTTTAAAGAAGATTCCAAATACCAGATTTCACGTCTGTAACATCTTCAGTTTTTGAGATATCAGTATCCTGATTAAAATAATTCAACCTCCTTTTCAGTCACTTTCTCACATACCCACTCCTTAGTCTCATTTAAATCCCCAATCACCCTCCATT
Source organism: Anabrus simplex (assembly GCF_040414725.1). NCBI lineage: Eukaryota > Metazoa > Arthropoda > Insecta > Orthoptera > Tettigoniidae > Anabrus > Anabrus simplex. The sequence continues at coordinate 808,453,812 of NC_090266.1, forward strand.
CAGTATCACTCCTACACAGTATTCCACTGATAAAATTCTCCGCTTCCTTAAACGTTATCCGTGCTGCATTTGCCAGATCCGACACGTTTTCAACTATGTTGGTACTTATACCAGCTTGCCTAACGTTGTTGGTACCAACAGTGAAACACTACCACCTTCTCCTTCCCCTCCTTCTCTTCTACTTTCCTCAACATCTGCCTCAACCTAATTCCTGGATAACACTGTACGCTTGTTCCCTTTCCTCCACACACTTCCCCACATGTCTAACGATGGAATCCTCCATGACCAGAGCTTCAACCCTACCCACCTCATTTGATCCCCTCCCTTCCTGGTCAGCACTATTTTTCCTGATAGCTGCAGAAGCTACTTACTCCTCCCTATTCTCCCTCCCACGACCCTCTTCCACCTGTCTTTTCCGATCCTCTACTCTACATTTCCCTTTCCTACCTTTTCCCTTCCTCCTACTTCCACACATCTCAGCAACAGTTCCCTGTTCCTCATCTTCCCTCTGTTATTCTACCTGGCGTGACCCGTACCGATTTTTCACAGACATCTATCCTGAATTCTGATCCTGAATATTGCCCTTAGTCTGCAATCACCTTCCCCTTAGAACATTAGACCACCTGTCTTCTACAACCCCCCCCCCCCCTCCTTTTCCTTCCCATCCCTCTTTTACACCTACTGCAACTTATACATTGTTTGAGGGAGGCCTACCTTCCTTCCTGTCACCTGTGAGAATCCTAATTATCTCCCTCAAACTCTCTAATTCCTCCCTCATACCCCTCAATGCCTCGCCACACCTACACTTCCTACACTTGCACTCCTTAAGCATTCTTTACGGAAAAAATGAAAAGAAAAGTAAAAATAAGATAACTTGTTATGTGCAAAAATATGAACGGAAAGAAATATTTTCTAGGATAGTACTCAAAAATCACACGACAATAAGGTACTACAGTACTACTTAGTCGTACTCTATTGGAAGGGGCTCCTGAATCACACAGTGTATTTTAAATCCTAGGTCTGCCCGACTCATTGGCTGAATTGTCAGCATTATGGCCTTCGCTTCAGAGGGTCCCGGGTTCGATTCCCTGCTGGGTCGGAAATTTGAATCACCTCTGATTAATTTTTCTGGCCAGGATGTTTATGTTTGTCCCAAAACTTTCTTCTTGACATTCAGACAGCACACTACACTACAAACCACCACAGAAACACGCAATAGTAATTACATCCCTCCATATAGGGCTGGCGTAAGGAAGGGTATTTGACCGTAAAACGGAGCCTAATCCACATGTGCGACACAGCTCGCACCCGCAACGCCACAGATGTGGGAAAAGTGATAGAAAAAGAAGAAGAGGATTTTAAATTCTAGATTTGAAATAGGAAATATTTTTAAACGTTCCACCCCTAATGTGTTAAAATGGTGTTAGCTCCGGAAACGAAATTATTCGTCCCCCCAAAATCGTTTGACGTAAAAATTTGCAATTTTATGAAATGGTTCTTCTCTTATGTCTTAGGTGTAAAATATCGTATACTTCAAAATATTTCTCCCCTCAGGGGTTTAGATACTGGTTGACGCTCAAAAACACAATATCCTTTCTTCCGAAACCGTTTCAGGCACGAACTTACAATTTTTCACGAAGGGTGGTCTGCTATATCCTAGATGTTAGTGAATATTTAAAACCATTGGCCCCGTAAAAAGGAGTCATTCCTCCATTACTGTTCGACGTACAAAATCAAAATTTCACAAGTTTGTCGCTTTGACGTCCTAGATATTGAATGAGATATGCTTTAAAACATTCCAATTCTTCTGTACGGGTTTCAAAAAGTGTGTTAGATCAGAAAATAAATAATCATTCCCACAAAACCGTTTTACGTACGAATTGAGGGTGTGTTTCACAGGCTCAGCCGACAGTGGACTCTCCAAGCCGTAAAACTTTGATTACTAACTTTCACTATAATCTATTAGTTTCATGGCTCGTACTGATAATTCAAGTACAAGTATGAAGGATGAGTTCTCCACCTAATCAATACTTTATTTTATTTTACATAGTGTCAATTTTATTTACATAAAAACAGTACCGGTTTCGACCCGTAAATAGGTCATCTTCAGCTGCTACCACTATAGTGGTATCATGTTTATTTAATGGCATTCTTGTTTAATTTTAATTTTAGTAGTATTTATTCTGTACAGTCGCTATTAAGTAGGTTCTCTAGCAGCTGAAGATGGCCTATTTACGGGTCGAAACCGGTACTGTTTTTATGTAAATAATATTGACACTATGTAAAATAAAATAAAGTATTGATTAGTTGGAGAACTCATCCTTCATACTTGTACTAACTTTCAGTTTAAAACCGTAGTGAAGCAAGGCTAGTAATTGTATAAACTTACAAAACTGAGAATATATTGACAGGGCGGACTATTACCTGTAGTATTTATATGTATGTATATATGTAATATTTATATGGTCACATTTTTATTCAGGAGTAATGAGGTCATAATTTGCAGAAGAGCATAGTCATAGGCAAGGAAGGCCTTTGTTAAGAATATAAATGTACTCACTTCGAACATCGACAGCCTATATGAATTAGAAAGATGTGTTGAAGAATTTCGTTTGGAGTGTGACATTGTATGGAAGTAAAATATGTACAATAACCAGCTTAGAAAGAAAGAGAATATAAGCTTTTGAAATGCGGTGTTAAAAAAATGCTATTTGCTCGGGGCATCGACCTAGAAAGATCTTTTGCCGCTACTTGCACCATATGTGAGGAACCTACGTGTATTTTGTAAATGGCGGAAGTGTGAAGTGTTGAATGTGAGGATAGGAACGTCAAGGACGACACAAAGACCCAGTCCCCAGGCCAGGGATATTAATCATTTACAATCAAAAGCCCTGACCCGGCCGAGAATCGAATCCGGGGCCGCCGGGTGACAGGCGGACGCGTTGCCCCTTACACAAATGCGGTGTTACAGAAGAATGCTGAAGGTGGGATGTGTACATTGAATCACTAATGAAGAAATCTCGGAGCAGGCAGAGGGGCTGCCTGGCCGAGACGTTAAAGACGTGTTCGGTTCAACCGGAAAGACATGGATTCAACTCCCCGTGCGGAAATTGAAACATTTAATATATGAGATTTCCACTTCCGATGGTGCACATGGCCCTGAGGCTCACTCAGTCTACTCCAAAATGAGTACAAGGTTAATTCCTAGGAACCGGGCGAGTTGGCCGAGCGCGTAGAGGCGCGCGTCTGTGAGCTTACATCCGGGAGATAGTAGGTTCGAATCCCACTATCGGCAGCCCTGAAGATGGTTTTCCGTGGTTTCCCCATTTTCACACCAGGCAAATGCTGGGGCTGTACCTTAATTAAAGCCACGGCCGCTTCCTTCCAACTCCTAGGCCTTTCCTATCCCATCGTCGCCATAAGACCTATTTGTGTCGGTGCGACGTAAAGCCCCTAGCAAAAAAAAAATTCCTAGGGAAAAACGGCCGAGCGTGAGCTGCTAAATGGCATAAAGCTAACAAAGCGATACTGATTTGAATTAGTGATAGGAGAACTATTGGGCGAAATTTAACCACAAGAAGAGATAGAATGCCCTGTCCAACGCGGGTGCCATGTCACTCGCGATGCACTTGAATGGCGTCCTTCGTAATTCATTTCCAAATTAAATTTTAAATCGCATTTTAAAACAATCCTTTTGCATTTGAATAAAGATTCTTACTTTTCGCCTTAAACTCACCGTCCCCAAGCTCAGAAAATTTGTTATATCCTTTCCTCAAAATTAAAAGAGCGTTGAACCCATAAAGCTATAAATGTTATCTAAGATAACTGACTAGCGCTCGCAATTAGTGAAAGGATGATCTGTTAGAGCAGCCTGTTCTGCTTAAATACCACATTTACCTCAACTTGCAGCGAGCATGATGAGCCGAATTTTACATTAAATATGGGAGTAAATATAATTGCATATATTTGTTAATTCTACATTTATTATTATTATTACTATTACTCCTAATAGTACAGGCAACAGTAGGGTGTGAGGGGCGAGATTAGCTCAGCGATTTAGATGCTGGCTTTCCACCCGCAAGGCTGAGGTTCGAATCCCTTTCATCTCAACGCCTAGTCAAAATTAAAATGAGCCTGGCTGGCCCCAGCGACCTCAGTAATAACTGGGATAAGACAGCAGTAGTGTCGAAGTAGTGCAGTCATAACCTGGAGCCTGCCTACCCTTAGTTATCATGCAAATGCGCCCGAGTGTAAACGAACCTTTGGCAGCCCTGGTATAACACATCTTAAGACTCCTAGGACTTATTAATTTGTTTTTGAGGAATGTATAGGCGGTAAGAACGCTAGGGGGGACCAAGGCATGAATGTGACAAACATGGAGTAGATGTAGGATGTAGTACTTACGTAGAAACGAAAAGGTTAACAGAGGATAGGGTGGCATGGACCGCTGTATCAAACCAGTCTATGAGCTGATGACCCAAACAACAACATGTATGTATGTATGTATGTATGTATGTATGTATGTATGTATGTATGTATGTATGTATGTATGTATGTCTTACGTATAACTGAATTCATGTGGACGATGTAAGATCGAAGTATTCGAAAAATGAAAACACTAAAATTTCGACGAATACTTTGAAATATTGGAAAGAAAATGAAAGGACATTACAAATAACTTTATAATGTTATCAACTCTACACTTTTGTTGGCGTCTGGTAACCAGTAACACATCCGGGAACAAAGTAAAGAGACAAAACTATCTCCATACAGGACTTGAAGGTCTCTGGAGGACTGGAAGTCGTCTGCTATCCGTACCCGTGGCACTAAGTGAGACAGATTGGCTGGATCTCCAGAATTGCAACACTTGTCTCTAAATTTTCGACTCCCTAGCAGGTAATCGAACCCATGCCCTTACCACCTCGTCGAGGCAGCCCTGTGTCAGGAAACTATTCGTAAGTATTCGTTACGAGTGATCGTGATTCTATTAACAATCATTTATTTCTTTACCTAATAATATATATATAAAAGGTACTTAAACATAAGGAGTTCCAGGACAGACTACCAATGAAGAAGACTGGCGCCCTTTGGACAAAGGAAAGGAAGGAGCAACACAGCCTGAGGATGCGCAACTACTGGGCAAACATCAAAGCCCATTCCAAAATGTAATAGTTGAATGTCGTGGTCCTTAGCTGGCCTATACGAAACAAGAAGAAGAAGATTTTTACGTCCCACTAACTACATTTAAGGTTTTCAGAGACGCCGAGGTGTCGGAAATTTTTCTCACGGGAGTTCTTTTACTTACCGCTAAATCTACCGACACGGGGCTGATATAATTGAGCACCTTCAAATACCATCGGGCCGAACGAGGATTGAACCCGGCAACTTGGGCTCAGAAAGGCAGCGCCTTAATCGTCTGAGCCACTCAGCCCAGCTATTTCTTTATTTGTTTCTCCTTTTCCTTCCTATGTGGATCACTGGTAGAGTGCCAGCCCACGGATCCCTGGATCATCTGTTCAAACCCTGCAGAGGAAGTCGCATTTTCGAAGGGCGAAAGAAAATTCTATTCGGCACTACACGTCGTACGATTTCACCATGCAAAAGATCACTGGTGACACATCTGGTTTCTACTTAGCAAAGTTATTTAAAACTCCACCCTAGATTAAGAGATAAGTTTCTTTGCCATTTGAATAGAGTAGGTAAGGTAAGGGTGTATTCTGCCCGAAGGCAGGTCCGAACCTCCGCAGAGATGTGCCTGAGCCGGAGTTTACGTACGGTAGGGTGGCCAGTTCCTTTCCGCTCCTCCATTCCTTTCCCTCCCCGCCAACAGTGCGTGGCAACCCATCCACTTCTTGACCACGCCCAATGTTGCTTAACTTCGGAGATCTCAAGGTGTCCGGTGTGTCAACACGGTACGGCCGTTGGAAATAGAGTAGAAAGAATACTAAAATTGACCCGCAAGCATCCTAGATGCTATTAATCAGAATGGCTGCACACGGTAGCTGGGATTATATATACATTCGTTTAGCCCCCTAAGGAGCGCGTGGAACCATTCAATAGCACTGGTATTCTTCATCTTCTTGTTCTTCTTAACTTCCCCAAACTTCCTCATCCTATGGGAAGTTTGCGTCCATGAGTTGTTGAGTTTCAAGCTTTTCTCAGAAGGATTCTTGGGTGCAAATTTATGGGTGTTGATCTTTTGTCTGTATGTATTCCTTGTGGTTGCCATTGGATCAATGTCGACTTCTGCGAGGTCCTTTCGTTTATCCACTAGCCATCGAACTTTAGTTTGTCGGTTTCCATTGATAACAATAAATATTTTCTTAGTCAGTCGTGAGTCATCCATTCGTGCTAAATGTCCATTATTATTTTATATTTCCCGCTTGAAATACGATAACGGAATAGATTGGAGAATATATCGCAACTTTTGGGATCATTTTCATTATAGCTGAGATAACTGAGTGGATGGCCATATTTACGATAAAAGCCAAGCTAATCGCCGAAACAAATTCACTGAGAGCGGAAGTGACGTTCGTTTCCCCGTGATAAAGCAAACCACATCAAGCTATCGTGAAGGACCAATGACCACATTATGCTCTCAACTTGTTTTCCAACAAATGTGGATCTCGCTGCAATAAAAAATATCTAAATTACATATAAACTGTTGTTGTTATTGCACTGTTTAGATCAGTGGTCATCGATAGCCTTGGACAGGTCTAAATACTAGCCCGCAAGACGCGTTGAATATTTTACCATACACTGCACACGATTTTGAAATTAGAAGAAACATGTGTTACGGATGAGCATTTACACATATCGCAAATGCTTGGTGACTGCTTGTTAGACTAATATATAAATATGTAAGTCTCTTCAAGTACTATCTGTCTTAACAGACACCATATTGTCGAAATTTTGGCCTGTAGATGTGTTATTTAAACGTTCCTCATTATTATGCCGTCGAGGTTGAAAATAATTTTTTTTAAATTTGCTTTGCGTCACAAAGACACAGATATGTCTTATGGCGACGATGTGATAGGAAAGAATAATATCTTTGTGATTATTGTATTAAAATACTCATTGTAGACAGTTCAAATTACCTCCAATTATAATTTAAAGACACAATTACTGTACAAGAAAAAGAGAGGCGGGAGGATGTGACCTTTTGAGAGGAGGAATTCTCCCGAGATATTTTACGAAAAACTGCCTTTGAGTCACGTAGCTGTCAGATTGCATTCAGAACATAATGAGTTCGAACCCCATTGTCGGCAGCTCTGAACATGGTTTTTCGTGGTTTCCCGCTTTCACACTAGGCTGTACCTTCAACTAAGATCACGGTCGCTTCCTTCTCAGCCCCCCCCCCCCGCACCTTCCTATACCATCGTTGTTATAAGACCTGCCTGTGTAGGTGTGACGTAACAAAAATAACAAATATTTTATTTGATGAAAATTACACTAATTTCATTAAGTTTCTTGATGTATGTACAAATTGTAGCTTTAATTCAAAATCCAATGTGCTTCTAATATAGCAGCAGCTATCTGGAATGAAAATGCTTATTCGTAACCTTTTAATCGTGCAGATGATGATGATGACGCTTAAGGATATTATTTTCTTCTAGGAGATAAAACATCATCGTTAAGCGTCACTGCGAGCGATACACGGTAAGCTGATGAATGTCTAATGCACAGTCTGGTCTCGTACGTAACGCGCGTGCTCCTCTCACAGTTGAAGCACTTTCCAGTGTTTATTGTTTTTGTTTTACAATTTTACTTTACGTCGCACCGTCACAGATAGATCTTATGGCGACGATGGGATAAGAAATGACCGGGAGTGGTAAGGAAGGGGCCGTGCCTTAATTAAGATACAGCCCCAGCATTTGCTTGGTGTGAAAATGGGAAACTACGGAAAACCATCTTCAGGGCTGCCGACCTTGTGATTCGAACCCACTATCTCTCAAAGGAAAGCTCACAGCACTTTTCAGTGTAATACTGTGGGATAATAAATGTGAATCTAAAAGGCGCATGTATTCTGTGTACCAGCAAGTAATATAAGACAAGTACTAAATTCGTACGGAAGAATGCCGAGCAGTAAGGTTTTTTTTCCAAGTTTCTTTACGTCGCTCCGACAGAGATAGGTCTTATGACGACGATGGGACAGGAAAGGTCTAGGAGTGGGAAGGAAGCGGCCGTGGCCTTAATTAAGGTACAGCCCCAGCATTTGCCTGGAGTGAAAATGGGAAACCACGGAAAACCATTTTCAGGGCTGCCGACAGTGGGGTTCGAACCTACTATCTCCCGAATACTGGATACTGGCCGCACTTAAGCGACTGCAGCTATCGAGCTCGGTAGCAGTAAGTTTTAAAGAGAATTGTCTATGAAGTAGATAGTCGGATAAAAAACAAAACTGCTAACTGTTCATTAAACTGAAATGCTTGTACTTTATTTAATACCGTATTTATGATGATGATGCTTGTTTTTTAAAGAAGCCTAACATGTAAGGTCATCGGCCTCCCGTATTTATAAAGGTCATTTCTAATGTTACTTTTGTGTCATTCACTGTGAAGGAAGTGGAGGCGGTAACAAAAATTCGTCTCACTAATGACATTTTCTATCATGTACCCATGTTTGACTTCTCTAAAGAGTGCTACAAGTTCTAGAGATAAATCTTATGTTCGTCCCACGTCAGACACGTTCTCCCTCCACGCAGCAATGTATTGCCAAATATTCGACTATTTAATATTCCTCCCAAATATTCACATGAACTCAACCAATAAATGTGGAAAAGTAACAACATGTAGGATTGGAAAAAACGACAACAGTACGCATTGCATACTAAAACGTAGACTCTTCCAGTTTCTACTATTCTTGGAGGTAACAGTGGACAAGTCCTTTCTGGAGAGCAATGCAACGTGTCCAGCCACTAAAGACGCCTAATCCGTAGAAAATGGATAATGGTGGCAGCGTAAGTTAGGCGCAAGCAGTAGCAATTGCATTACCTAGTAAGGTTACATCAGTCTTCCTTACTCAAATCCAAGCTCGGTGACAACTTTATGAATTTACTTAGAAGAGTAAATTGGCCAGGCATTCAAATAAGCATTTAGAATTCCCCATTCATATAAATAAATGTAGTAAATTGATAATAATAATAATAATAATAATTATAATAATAATAATATGAATTTAACGCCCCTTTAACTGCTTAAACAACTGTTAAGAAACCAGTGGTTGGCAGTGCCATTACTAATGTCTGATTTTTTAAGAATAATATATAAAACATATTGGTACTTATTTGCTTATATTGCTGAAGTCTATTGTAATTATTAAAATAGGATCGCATAGATAGTTGGTGGGGCGTTAACTTCCTCACACTGTCATTTTTACTTGGCACTTCCCACCCTGCCTACTGTGACCTTCCTATGTGAGTGTTGGATATAAGGTAACCGATTCCTACTGGGCGTTCGTAATACAGTTAGCTATCGCTGGGTATTGGATGGAAACTCCCTAAGTAGTATAATAGGCGGGTTCTGCGGCCACCACCCCCACCGGCTCCCAGAGGCCTCCTCCACCACCACCACAGCCAGAGGCCTCCCAGAGGTCTCCTCCACCACCCGCGGGAAATTTGAATTTGTAAACAAAGCCACGCGCTTTTTGACAGCTATCATCGACAACAACGCATCGCTAACCTCAGTACTGCCATCTTGACAGGCCTAAACCTCAGTAGTACCAACTTAACTTAACTAGCGCGAGATAAACAAATCCACGTGTTTTTTGACAGCCACGTGCTTTTTGACAGACAACAACGCATCGCTAACCTCAGTACTGCCATCTTGACGGGCCCAAACCTCAGTAGTACCAACTTAACCTAACTAGCGCGAGATAAACAAATCCACGTGTTTTTTGACAGCCACGTGCTTTTTGATAGACAACAACGCATCGCTAACCTCAGTATGCCATCTTGGCGGGCCTAAACCTTAGTGCTACCAACTTAACCTCACTAGCGTGAGATAAACAAATCCACGTGCTTTTCTGACAGCTGTAGCGGGTTTTATAACTAGATGTCCTGGTACCGGCACATAGCCTACTCCTACCGAAGAAGCCTGCACAAGGCTTATCACCTCCATCCGACAAATGAATCACCCTCAACACTCTTGTACCCGCAATCATTCTCGCTACTTCGGGAGATAGCGGGTTCGAACTCCTACTGTCGGAAGCCGTAAAAAATAGCAAATGCTAGGCGAGGGACCTGCGCGATCGTCATAGCGTGTAATTACATGATCTAGCTAGATGCCCTTCCTGACGGCATAAGTTGCCAGGATTTGAATCGCGGTATCCATCATTGTGTCTGACTTGCGTGTATGCAAGCTCACGCGTATTTTTTTGCTGAGATATCATGCTACTCCCGTTCGCCAACTATAGCGGAAACTCGCAGTACTGCGTCTATTTCGTCTTACAACTTGGAGGAGGCAACATGTGTACATATAATTTATGATCTTTCATCCCCCTATTTTTTTTTTTAAAACATGTAAGTATGTAGTATCTCGCAACATTCTTTTCCGTGTGTGTGTGTGTGTGTGTGTTTCGAGAAATAAAAGAGTAACGTGTATCAGTGTTCTAGTCGTGTTGTAATTACTAAGCGAGTGACCGAGCGAGTTGGCTACGCAGTGTGCTTTCTTGATTTTCGTATGACATATATCAGTGTATTTGCAATTACTGAGCGTCTTAGCAGTGCGATGAACGAGTTAGCTATCGGTATAGATTTTTATTTTTTATTTTCGTACTAAGCAAATCATTTGAAGTGTTGCCGAGTTAGCTATGCGATATGTGCACAGTGTGTTTTTGATTTTCATACTAGGCAAGTGATAGGCGAGATAGCTATGCGATATGTGTACAGTGTACAGCGATAATTTGTTCCCCGTAAATGGGAGCAACCACTTTATGGTGCCTAAAATATAATTAACCGGGCGAGTTGGCCGTGCGCGTAGAAGCGCGCGGCTGTGAGCTTGCATCCGGGAGATAGTAGGTTCGAATCCCACTATCGGCAGCCTTGAAAATGGTTTTCCGTGGTTTCCCATTTTCACACCAGGCAAATGCTGGGGCTGTACCTTAATTAAGGCCACGGCCGCTTCCTTCCAACTCCTAGGCCTTTCCTATCCCATCGTCGCCATAAGACCTATCTGTGTCGGTGCGACGTAAAGCCCATAGCAAAAAAAAAAAAAAAAAAAAAAAAAAAAAAACTCTAGGTAAATCATTGAAGTTGTACTTTTGCTCTGAACACATCAAACAATGTTCTAATCACATGCTGTATCGAGTACAGTGTTCGATTCTAGTCTTGCTATGTTTCAATCTAATTTTCTTAGAACAAAGGTATCCCCTAACATGTTGTATCGGATCACATGTTAAGGTTAACGACATCGAGAGTAGTGTTCGATTCTAGTATTGTTATGTTTCAATCTAATTTTCTTAGAACAAAGGTATCCCCTAACATGTTGTACAGTGTTCGGTTCTACTTGTTTAGTGATCTGAACACATCAATCAATGTTCTGATCACATGTTAAGGTTAACGACATCGAGTGCAGTGTTCGATTCTAGTCTTGTTATGTTTCAATCTACTTTTCTTAGAACAAAGTGAAAGGTATCCCCTAACATGTTGTATCGAGTACAGTGTTCGGTTCTAGTCTTGTTATGTTTCAATCTAATTTTCTTAGAACAAAGGTATCCCCTGACATGTTGTACAGTGTTCGGTTCTACTTGTTTAGTGATCTGAACACATCGATCAATGTTCTGATCACATGTTAAGGTTAACGACATCGAGTGCAGTGTTCGATTCTAGTCTTGTTATGTTTCAATCTAATTTTCTTAGAACAAAGGTATCCCCTAACATGTTGTATCGAGTACAGTGTTCGGTTCTACTTATTTAGTGATCTGAACACATCAATCAATGTTCTGATCACATGTTAAGGTTAACGACATCGAGTGCAGTGTTCAATTCCAGTCTTGTTATGTTTCAATCTGATCTTCTTAGAACAAAGGTATCCCCTAACATGTTGTATTAAGTACAGCGTTCGATTCTAGTCTTGATCACTTATGTAGTGTTCTGAACACACCAGACAATGTTTTAATCACATGTTGAAGTTAACGACATCGAGTGCAGTGTTCGATTCAAGTCTTGTTATGTTTCTTTCGTAATCCGCAAGTCTAAACATGCATATCGCTGCACACTCTTGCCTTCGCGATGCGTGTTCGATAAAGCTATGCCTTGACAGAGGAGGAGGAGGAGGAAGAGCAGGAGGTAGAGGAGGTGTCGTATAGTCTCCTTCAAGATAGTAGATGAGAGGTTAGGTTAGCGAATGCACTAATGTTTAATGATGATAGCTAACGAAATTTCAAATTATCCGTCACCACAATTCAAAGGGATAGCAGCACGGTGCTCTGTTGATTAAAGATGGCATCTAGATAGAATTTCAAATTTCCGCCACCACATGTTAAATGTATGTAGCTAGAGATAGCAGCACGATGCTCTGTTGAATAAAGATGGCGCATGATAGCTAACGGAAGTTTTTTTTTCAAATTATCCGCCACCACATGTTAAATGTATGTAGCTAAAGATAGCAGTACGATGGTTTGTTGATTAAAGATGACGGATGACAAGTAACAGAACTTTTCAAATTGCCCGCTACTACAGAGAGCAGCACGGCTCTCTGTGGATTAAAGATGGCGGATGACAGCTGACGAAATTACCCGCATGATAGCAGCACAGTGCTCTATTGATTAAAGATGGCGGATGACAGCTGTCAAAAAAGCACGTGGCTTTGTTTCCAAACAAGAGCACGTGGAATTTGCCGTCACCACATTTCAAAGGTATCTAGCTAAAGAGTGCAGCACTGAGGTTTGTGATGCAAGATGGCGGATGACAGCTGTCAAAAAGCACGTGAGTTTGTAATGCACGTGGAATTTGCCACCGGCATAAAGCGGGCAGCACGGTGCTCTCTGGATTAAAGATGGCGGTTGACAGCTGTCAGAAAAGCACATGGTTTTGTTTCCAAACAAGAGCGTGTAGAATTTACCACCACCACATTTCAAAGGTAAGTAGCTAAAGAGGGCAGCACGGTGCTCTCTGGATTAAAGATGGCGGATGATAGCTGACAAAAAAGTGCATAGGTTTGTTTCCAAATTGCCGCCACTACATTTCAAAGGTATCTAGCTAAAGAGTGCAGCACTGAGGTTTGCGATGCAAGATGGCGGATGACAGCTGTGACGTACCACATTTCAAAGGTAAGTAGCTAAAGAGGGCAGCACGGTGCTCTCTGGATTAAAGATGGCGGATGACAGCTTTCAAAAAAGCACGTAGCTTTGTTTCCAAACAAGAGCATAAAGAATTTCTCAAATTGCCGCCACTACATTTCAAAGGTAAGTAGCTAAAGAGGGCACCACTGTGCTCTAGGGATTAAAGATGGTGGATGACAGCTGTCAAAAAAGCACGTGGATTTGTTTATCTCACGCTAGTGAGGTTAAGTTGGTAGCACTAAGTTTTAGGCCCGCCAAGATGGCAGCACTGCGGATGACAGGTGACGAATTTGCAGTTACTGCGATAAAGAGGGCAGCACGGTGCTCTGTAGTTTAAAGATGGCGGATGACAGCTGTCAAAAAGCACGTGGCTTTGTTTACCACGCGCTAGTTAGGTTAAGTTGGTACTACTGAGGTTTAGGCCCGTCAAGATGGCAGTACTGAGGTTAGCGATGCGTTGTTGTCTGTAAAAAAGCACGTGGCTGTCAAAAAGCACGTGGCTTTGTTTAAAAATTCAAATTTCCCCCGGGTGGTGGAGGAGACCTCTGGGAGGCCTCTGGCTGTGGTGGTGGTGGAGGTGGCCTCTGGGAGCCGGTGGGGGTGGTGGCCGCAGAACCCGCCTATTATACTACTTCCCTATAGTTGCAGTGTGACAGTACTTCGAGGGAGGTCCGTTTACCGCCTGCCGGGGAGGGGAGAAGGGAGCAGGAGTTATGGTGACATGGAAACGTGGGCGTACCCACTGCGATTGCCGTGGAGCCAAGCCTGCTAGCCAGGTCAAGTTGCTTGAAGTCGCCAAACCTCTCACTTCTGAGCGGTCTGAACGAACAAATGAGTCGGAAACGAGCGGACCGAGCTCGATAGCTGCAGTCGCTTAAGTGCGGCCAGTATCAAGTATTCGGGAGATACTGGGTTCGAACCCCACTGTCGGCAGCTCTGAAGATGGTTTTCCGTGGTTTCCCATTTTCACACCAGGCAAATGCTGGGGCTGCACCAGGCGCGGCTCTATAATACGATCTGCAGAGCTGCAGAACCACCACAATGAAAGATATACAGTAATGTAATATATAGCGATTAGCGATCCCATCCTTCATATTGAGTGTGTATATCGAGCCAAAGATCGATACCCACAGAGCTGTTGGTGATCTGGCAACCCTGTTTAGATCTGTGAACGACAGAATATTAGGAGAGCACACTTAGTACAGCTTTCTTCCGGTAGGTGGCTAAGAGTCGCCCATAAGGTTCTGTATGAACTGCACGCCTTGCAGTACGTCTGGCCTGTTCCCGTGACCATAGAGTTAGTAAATAATATACTTGACAGCGCCACCATCCGCCACTCGCTGCAGCGAGTGAGACTGTTGAAATCTCAGCTGTTTGGGAAAAGCTCCCTCCATTGTACTCGTTCGTTCGTTCGTAATCTGTTTACCCTCCAGGGTCGGTTTTTCCCTCGGACTCAGCGAGGGATCCCACCTCTACCGCCTCAAGGGCAGTGTCCTGGAGATTCAGACTTTGGGTCGGGGATACAACTGGGGAGAATGACCAGTACCTCGCCCAGGCGGCCTCACCTGCTATGCTGAACAGGGGCCTTGTGGAGGGATGGGAAGATTGGATGGGACAGGCAAGGAAGAGGGAAGGAAGCGGCCGTGGCCTTAAGTTAGGTACCATCCCGGCATTCGCCTCGAGGAGAAGTGGGAAACCATGGAAAACCACTTCCAGGATGGCTGAGGTGAGAATCGAACCCACCTCTACTCAGTTGACCTCCCGAGGCTGAGTGGACCCCGTTCCAGCCCTCGTACCACTTTTCAAATTTCGTGGCAGAGCCGGGAATCGAACCCGGACCTCCGGGGGTGACAGCTAATAACGCTAACCACTACACCACAGAGGCGGACTCCATTGTACTCACCAGTGTAAATAGAGAACTTTTGAACTTTTAAAACTGTGTGGATATTGATATGGTTTAAAATTCTTACATGCCAACATTCTCACATACTATAGTAGAAGGTGTGATGCTTCTTTTCAGTAGAAAGAAAGCCCAAAAAGTTTAAATACAGGATAAATGCGTGATAAAAGAGGATGGTTGTGATTAAGTAACACAAAATCAATTTACTGTCCATGTTAAGTCTTCAAACAACGTATCTTATGATTGGGGTATGCATATTTTTCTATCTTTTGTGTAAATGACCAGGACTTCAGCAAAATTCTATCCAACGACCGAAAACATTCTCTCTCGTACGAAGCGAATGAGCAAGTTCTTAGGCTTACAAGTAATCATGACTATGTTTCTCCGTAATGGTAGTGAATTCTTCCGAGTTAGGTAGTCATGAAAATGAAAATAGAAACGCTAGTACCATCAGATGATGTTCCCCCTCCATTAAGAAAGCCGGCTGCCAAAGATGTATGCAGGTCTCGGAACCTTTGTAAATATGAATGTGTCGATAAGTCAACTTTTTTTCGATAAGCGGAAGGGGGCTTTATTTTTTGTAAACTTTAATTGTTGTTTCTTGTACAAGTCAGTTATTTATATTTATATTCGGTTCTTTTTCGAGAATTTCACACTGATAGGACATGGAGAAAAGCGTTTCCGCGGGATTGGAGGACGCATTCACACGAGCACAGCTGACACTTCCTGTATACAGTACGAATTTAGATTTGTCTATTACAGTTACTGCAATGGACTGGGCGTCACAGGGCAGAACCACCAACATTATTCAGCACGAGCCGCTACTGGGCTGTACCTTAATTAAGGCCACGACCGCTTCCTTCCCACTCCCAGCCCTTTCCTGTTCCATCGTCGCCATGAGACATATCTGTGTCGGTGCGACGTAAAGCCAATAGCAAAAAAAAAAAAAAAAAGAAACGAGCCGAAAGAGGAAGGAATGTAGGAATGTGACAACACCATGCAATGTCCCATGCAATGCTCCTCCCTCCAGCCCTAACTGTCATAATGCTTCTTTCAGTATTACGGGTATACATATTAGTATTTATATTTCGATGACTGCAATATCATTGTTGTGCCAAGTTAACCTGAAAATAGCTCATTGAATAACTCTCAAGGGAACACACAATCTAGATGCTGTAAGTATTTACGTATAATTGCTGTTTGTTGTTTGCTATTTGCTTTTCTCCTCTCTCTGACTTCCAGTTTCTTCTTCGGTTCAATGAAAGCCACTCCATGGCATACAGAGATTCTGGTCGTTTGACTCACGTGTACTGCTTCAGTTTCATGTTGGGTGACAGAAATATTCATACCTGCTGTTCGTAATTATATTTTAGGCACCATAAAGTGGTTGCTCCCATTTACGGGGAACAAATTATCGCATACATCTGTAGTACCCATTTTTATTTTATTTCAGTTTGTTGCACCATAAAATAATATAATTTAAAAGTGCTGGTACTATAATGATTGGATGCAAGGTTGGCATCGCTAGAGAGTGGCATATTTTAGAAACTTTAATGTGTATGTGTTGAAATTCAAGTTCGAATACTTTTCTTTTAGTAGTTCATCTCCGCCATTTAATCCATGTCAATTGAAATATTCGGGTGGTGTTAATTTACTACTCCAAGTCAGACTGGGATTGGTCGAATATCTCATTACTTAGAATTCAGAACTTTTAGGTATTGTTGTCCGTCACCGTGAAATATTCGGCACTGCGTAAGAATGTCTAGATAAGTAAATTTTTTAGTAGAGGTGCTTGGTATTGGGCGAGCTGTGGAGTATTAGAGTAGTGTCAATTCCTCTCGCTTACGATAGAGGTCCGAGGTTATATTTCTTCGTCGTGAAACTGGTCAAGAAGCGTAGAAGTATGCTGAGAAAGTGGTCATGCTCACTAGATTATACGCCAGTAACTGCAGGGGCATCGGCTGTCTTGTCCTTGATGGTTATGGGGTTTACTTCATTTAGATTACTGATATTGCCAAGGTTCTGAACGAATTTACGGCCACGGATAATTAAGAAAGCTCCATCTGTGGATTAAAAATCCCAAGAACGTGATTTCAAACCCGGCAACCCATGTCTACGACGTCGGGATGTAAAAGATCTCTGGTGATACAATCCTACTCCATGGCTAAATGGTTAGAGTGCTGGCCTTTGGTCACGGATGTCCCGGGTTCGATTCCCGGCGGGGTCAGGAATGTTAACCATAACTGGTTAATTTCGCTGACACGGGGGCTGGGTGTATTTGTCGTCATCATTATTTCATCCTCATCACGACCCACAGGTCGCCTACAGGAGTCAGATCAAAAGATATGCATCTGGCGAGCCGAACTTGTCCTCGGACACTCCCGGCACTAAAAGCCATACGCCATTTCATTTAATTTCTAGTGACACATTTCATTTTTAACCGATAAAATTACTTAAAACTCAGCCACAGACTGTACAAGAGTTATCCGTTTCTTTGCCGTCTGGTAGAGTAAAAGGGACGTCGACATTGACACGTAGGCTTGAAATGACTGCACAATGTAGCTAATAATAATAATAATAATAATAATAATAATAATAATAATAATCATAATAATAATAATAATAATAATAATAATAATAATAATAATAATGATGCGTGACATTCGGAGAGAACTGGAGCAAGTGTTTCCAGTTGACACCCATGGGTAACCTGCGCATCTGTGAGTATAGGGTACTATCTAGGCTGTAATATAATGTCGAAGACGGCTGAGCTGGAGAAAATAAGCAATGAATGTTAAAATCCTCGACCCAGCCGTGAATTGAACCCGGAACCTCTTGGACCAAAGTCCGGCAAAGTTACCGTGGTGCCGGACATAAGGGATATTAGACCACATTATTATTATTATTATTATTATTATTATTATTATTATTATTATTATTATTATTATTATTATTTATTAATCTGCTTACCCTGCAGGGTTGGTTTTCCCTCGGACTCAGCGAGGGATCCCACCTCTATCGACTAGAGCTTCAGACATTGGGTTGCGGGATACAACTGGGGAGAATGACCAGTACCTCACCCAGGCGGCCTCACCTGCGATGCTCAACAGGGGCTTTGGTGGGGGATGGGAAGATGGGAAGGGATAGATAAGGAAGAGGGAAGGAAGCGGCTGTGGCCTTGAGTTAGGTACCATCCCGGCATTTGCCTGGAGGAGAAGCGGGAAACCACGGAAAAACACTTCCAGGATAGCTGAGGTGGGAATCGAACCCACCGCTACTCATTTGACCTCCCGAGGCTGAGTGGACCCCGTTCCAGCCCTCACCACTTTTCAAATTTCGTTGCAGAGCCGGGAATCGAACCCGAGCCTCCGGGGGTGGTAGCTAATCTCACTAACCACTACACTACAGAGACGGACAATTATTATTATTATTATTATTATTATTATTATTATTATTATTATTATTATTATTATTATTATATTGAAGAATAGTGCGAAGCCTCCGTGGCTCAGGCGGCAGCGCGCCGGCCTCTCACCGCTGGGTTCCGTGCTTCAAATATCGGTCACTCCATGTGAGATTTGTGCTGGACAAAGCGGAGGTGAGACAGGTTTTTCTCCGGTTACTCCGGTTTCCCCTGTCATCTTTCATTCCAGCAACACTCTCCAATTTCATTTCGTTTCACCTGTCATTCATTAATCATTGCCCCAGAGCAGCACGACAGGCTTCGGCAGCCGGCACAATTCCTAACCTCGCCGCAAGATGGGGCTTCATTCATTTCATCCCTGACCCGGTCACTGACTGGAAAACAGGTCTTAGGTTTTAAGAATAGTGCGTATAAAATACCAGGTATATGATGTTCTTCCAAAGTATTAGGTAGAAGTGATAGATAAAGAAGAACTGTCGATTGTTGTTGATTCATTTCTAACGTTTGGTTCACATTTGGTTATCAGTCACTTTTTATTCTGTCTGTAATGGTCGCGTGGTATAGGAGAATGTGTGATATTGTGGCTGGGGTAGGTACCGCGGTACTCGAAAAAAGTTAAACATCTAGGTGGTCTGTTTAGTAGGAAGAATCACACTCAAATTAGCCGCTCTCGGGAAGTTATATATCCGTTCTAAGAACGGAATACATTCCCATTTATATCACTGAGTGTTAGGAAGCTATTGTTGTATTTAAGTGTCGTAACTGAAAACTGTCCGCCTCTGTGGTGTAGTGGTTAGCGTGATTAGCTGCCACCCCCGGAGGCCCGGGTTCGATTCCCGGCTCTGCCACGAAATTTGAAAAGTGGTACGAGGGCTGGAACGGGGTCCACTCAGCCTCGGGAGGTCAACTGAGTAGAGGTGGGTTCGATTCCCACCTCAGCCATCCTGGAAGTGGTTTTCCGTGGTTTCCCACTTCTCCTCCAGGCGAATGCCGGGATGGTACCTAACTTAAGGCCACGGCCGCTTCCTTCCCTCTTCCTTGCCTATCCCTTCCAATCTTCCCCTCCCTTCACAAGGCCCCTGTTCAGCATAGCAGGTGAGGCCGCCTGGGCGAGGTACTGGTCATACTCCCCAGTTGTATCCCCCGACCAAGAGTCTGAAGCTCCAGGACACTGCCCTTGAGGTGGTAGAGGTGGGATCCCTCGCTAAGTCCGAGGGAAAAACCGAACCTGGAGGGTAAACAGATGATGATGATGATGATGAACTGAAAACTACTTGTCTGTCCACTGGTCATGGTCAAAGCATTTCTTCTTCCACCAGACATCGTCAACTTCGGTAACATCAACTTTGGCTCCACCCGAAGGCTACAATATGTCACAGTCGTACCAGAGAGCACACGTGCGGTTTCAAGTTCCAGGACTTGTAAATAAAACCCGCTAAACAACCAACGAGCGCTCAAATGTGAACGTTAATTTCTACTTTTCACGAGACTTGTTATTTTCATGTTTTTCGGTCAAGGTCATCCGTTAACCAACATTTTTCGCTCTCTTATCCATGACCTTGAACTAATAACTGTTCCTCTTCAGATTAAACACGTGTTCCTTGTCGATGACAATAACAAGGATATTGGGTCCTAACTGCACGTCATTTTCCAAGGTTGCGGGATTCAATTCCGACAGAATCAACTGGAATTTAAGAGTGCTAGAATTCGACAGATCCTTATTAATAGATTTACTGGCAAGTTAAAGAACCTCTTTTCGAAGCAAATTACAGCACTGCGCCACCTCATACGATCTACAGTAACTGAAGTGACATTCAAATGAAAATGAAAATCCACAGCCTGTTTCCAGTCATTCGACCGGGTCAGGAATGGAATGAATGAAGACCCCATCTTGCGGCGAGGATAGGAATTGTGCCGGCTGCCGAAGCCTGTCGCATTACTCTGGGGCAATGATTAATGAATGACAGATGAAATGAAATGATATTGGAGAGTGTTGCTGGAATGAATGATGACGGGAAAAACGGGAGTACCCGGATAAAACCTGTCCCACCTCCGCTTTGTCCAGCACAAATCTCACATGGATTGACCGGGATTTGAACCACGGAACCCCGCGGTGAGAAGCCAGCGCGCTGCCGCCTGAGCCACGGAGGCCCTGGCATTCAAATGATTTTACTATATTTTCAATGTGTTTTACGTCGCATTAACTCATATACTGTACTGTTGGTCATCGGCAACGCTGGGACAGGACAGGACTAGCGCTGGTGAAGTAGTGGCCCTGGCCTCAATTAAGTTATAGCCCCGGCATTTGTGAGGTGTGAAAATAAGAAACCACGGAAAGCAATCTTCAGGGTTGCCGATGTTAGTAATAGATTCCACCGTCTCTCACACTGAAGCTTATAGCTGCACGACCCCCACCACGCAGATAACTGACTCGATATTGATGATGATGATGATGATGGTGATGATAATGATGATGATGATGATGATGCTTGTTGTTTAAAGGGGCCTAACATCTGGGTCATCGGCCCCTCACTCGATATTTTCATTATTATTATTATTACGTTCCAGAACGAGCCCATGCAAACATTGTTCACAATATCGTACCATGTTTGGGTGTCAAGTGTAACAGGGTGTCGGTAATGTAAAGTGGTGATACTGTTTAATCATTTATACAGAATGCTCAAGGAGAATCAGCGGCGTAGCCAAGGGGGGAGGGGAGTAACTGGAGGTTAGAACACCACACCCCATGGGAATTTTACAAGAAGAAAATAAACAAAAGAGCCTCCATGGCTCAGGCGGCATCACGTCGGCCTCTCACCGCTGGGTTCCGTGGTTGAAATCGCGGTCACTCCGTGTGAGATTTGTGCTGGACAAAGCGGAGGCGAGACAGGTTTTTCTCCTGGTACTCCGGTTTTTCCTATCATCTTCCATTCCAGCAACACTCTCCTATATCATTTCATTTCATCTGTCAGTCATTAATCAATGCCCGAAAGGAATGTGACAGGTCTCGGCAGCCGGCACAATTCCTATCCTCGCCGCAAGATGGGGGCGTCATTCATTCCATCTCTGACCCGGTCAATGACTGGAAAACAGGTTGTAGGTTTTCATTTTCAAAATAAACAGGAACCGACAATAAACAATAAACTGAATAAACATCCAGGGACTAGAATCTGTTTTCTAAGATGGCTCAAACATTGGATTTTAGATAGTAAGCTGAACATGTCCGCCTTTGTGGTGGAGTGGTTAGTGGGATTAGCTGCCACCCTCCCGAAGGCCTGGGTTCGATTCCCGGCTCTGCGACGAAATTAGAAAAGTGGTACGAGGGCTGGAACGGGGTCCCCTCAGCCTCGGGAGGTCAAATGAGTAGAGTGGGGATCGATTCCCAACTCAGTCATCCTCGAAGTGGTTTTCTGTAGTTTCCCCTTCTCCTCCAGTTAAATGCCGGGATGGTACCTAACTCTAGGCCACGGCCGCTTCCTTCCCTCTTCCTTGTCTATCCCTTCCAATCTTCCCATCCCCTCAAAAGGCCCCTGTTCATCATAGAAGGTGAGGCCGCCTGGGAGAGGTACTGGTCATTATCCCCAGTTGTATCCCCCGATCCAAAGTCTCACGCTCCAGGAAACTGCCCTTGAGGCAGTAGAGGTGGGATCCCTACCAACTTTCTTTTATTGCGTCTGGAAATATTCCTTCATACTCGATTCCAGTTGATTATCATAGCTGCTTTCGTTATGTTAGGGGATAAATATTATTGAGACAGGGTACAATTATAAACCTTTTTCCTTGAGACATCTGGAGATGTGACGACGTCCTTCGGTATATAACTTAATTCGACCCTCAGATATCTTGCGTGAGGTGCATGATGATGGATGTCGTAATAAGCTGTCAGTTAATGTACTGTTGAAGACTGCACCATTCCGTAAGGAAATTCTTCGATTAATGATCCCCTGCTCTGTGCAACAGCTTTTAAGTTTCTTGTTAGAAATAAGTTTTTCGCTTTCTCGTTGATGTCGATTAGTCACAACCTACCCTGGGATTTAGGTAAGATGAGTGTACTTCTGGCAAGACGTATTAATGATCCTTGCCAAATGAACCAACCAACAAGGGAAATTATACGTTTACCAATCATCTTTGGCATGGGAAGGATTTGGCTCAGATACCATATTTTGCTTAAGCAGTATATATTCGCATACATTATTCTTTGTTGCACGAGGAATAACTAACCTACTGCAATATGCCCCTTACAGAATGCAAAGCATCGGCCCAGTTCTTTTTGATCATCTTGTGCACACTGTTAAAGCAGGTTATTCCCAGAATTTTAATTTCTTGTGTTAATGTTGAACACTCTGGAAGTGCCCATTGGACACGGCCCGTTTTCCCAATCCACATCGCCATCGTCTTCTTTGGGTTTAGCTGAGCCCCGGAATATCTTCCGTAATCCTCGATTACCTTTAACAAATGCTGGATATAAGTGGTTTGATCTAATACTAGAGTAACGTCATCTGCGAATGCGTCACTATCTGGATTACTAGTACTGGAAGTTTGTTGTACATTGCTAATAAGGGGTTCTAGGGAGAAAACAACGATCAACGTAGACAGCGGACACCCTTGTCGTACTCCTCTGTGGATGTGGATTGGCCTTGTTAAATAACAATTTATGCTAATCTTTGAAAAGCCTCCATTAAGAATTTTACCCATGAGAATCGTGAATCGAGTGTCAAAGCCAAGGGCATTTAGTGTTTCAAATATAATATTTGTGGTTTACCCTGTCAAATGCGTGGTCAAAATCTAGTGATATTAGAAGTTTCTTTTCATTGTTGACAAATGACTAGCTTATAATATCCCAAAGTACACATAGAGAATTTATTATACATCTTCCTGGTATCGCACCAGACTGATGCTTGTAAGTGGCTTCCTCCATAAACTCAGTTAGTCTCTTTTCACACATTTAGTTAATAGCTTATAGTCAAAATTTAAGAGCGTTATGGGCCGAAAGTCAGATAACTTGGTTGGATTTGTCATCTTGGGGAGAAAGAACACAAGGCCATCCTTCGTCATGTCGATGTTCCTTTCTGTATTACGGTCATCATTCATTGCTGCAACAAGTTCATCTCTAATGATGGACCAACATGTCATGTAAAAAGCTCTCGCTAGACCATTGCGACCAGGAGATTTGTTCGGTGCGCTTTGTAGTATTGCCTGCTGGATCTCTACTTAGGTGATGTCTTGGGTCAAACTTTCTTGTTCCCTATGCTGAATCCTTGTTCTTATGCCATCAAAGAATTGGTTTTGGTGATTTATGATGTTGGGCGACTCTTCTTTATACAAGGACTGAAAAAAGCTCTCCGCCACGTCTTTTATTATTTCGTGGCTATTCGTTATTTGTCCATTAGTTATTGCGATGTGATGGATGTATTTTTGACGTATTCTCCTACAATTCTTTATACGGTAGTAACTGGAAGGAGACTCGTTGGCAAGATTTTGATGATCTTGCGCTTGAATTTTCAGACCTTCCATTTCTCTTCGTTGTATTGTTACAGGATGCGCTCTTGTTTTCTTTATTCTTCGATATGTATCATGGTTTTTTTTTTTTTTTTTTTTTTGCTAGGGGCTTTACGTCGCACCGACACAGATAGGTCTTATGGCGACGATGGGATAGGAAAGGCCTAGGAGTTGGAAGGAAGCGGCCGTGGCCTTAATTAAGGTACAGCCCCAGCATTTGCCTGGTGTGAAAATGGGAAACCACGGAAAACCATCTTCATGGCTGCCGATAGTGGGATTCGAACCTATCATGGTTTGTAGGATCCTCCTTATATAGCTGTCTTAAGCATTTATAATAGAATTACCGGGCGAGTTGTCCGTGCGCGTAGAGGCACGTGGCTGTGAGCTTGCATCCGGGAGATAGGGGGTTCGAATCCCACTGTCGGCAGCCCTGAAGATGGTTTTCCCTGATTTCCCATTTTTACACCAGGCAAATGCTGGGGCTGTACCTTAATTAAGGCCACGACCGCTTCCTTCCAACTCATAGGCCATCCTTACCCCATCGTCGCCATAAGACCTATCTGTGTCGGTGCGACGTAAAGCCCCTAGCAAAAAAAAAAAATAATAATAGAATTCTGTCGTTTGGTTTAACTGCCTTCTCCTCTCGGGCATGTATGTCTTCAACAGCCAGACCTTGCAAGGTTTAGCATATAACAGCCACCGATCAAGAGTATCTCTATATAGGGGTATGCATGTTTCCATTTTTGCCATTCCACGCAAAATATTTCTTCTAAGTCCATGTTATTCAAAACAGATTCATTTAACCTCCAAATCCCTCGTCCGCACCTTGGCCCCCACTCAGGTTGTCGGATCTTACAGATACACGCACATCGGTTTGAAAATTTCACCGGGCATACATCTGTTTCCCTCACTTGGTCTTTCAGTTCCCCGTTGTCTAGTCAAGAAGCGCCTTGGTAATGATACGTATATCCAGCTGACCTCTGCTGCTTCACTTCCCTTTTGTCTTTTAGACGTAGCCCTTTTATTAAAACAGACAGCGTGGGACATCCCTGGAATTGCCCTGTTTGGTCTTTGGGTGATGATACTGCGTTAAAATCACCTCCAAAGATCATATTGTCTCTATGTCTGTAAATAAGTGGAAGGATTTCTGTGGTATAGAACAGTCGTCTTTGTGTCTTCGCTTGTGAGCCTGATGGGGCATAGATGTTTACAATTAGTAAGTTCCGAATACGTACTGTATGCTGATTTCTCGCGAATTTGGTAGGAGTGCTGTGTCCGAGTATGGTATATTGTCTTTAATGTATATGGCTGTACTGCGTTTCTGCTCGTTAACATTAATCATTTCATCGTAACCAGGAATAGTAGCAAGGTCTTCGGTTGCCACTTCTTTGCAACTTAACTATATCCACGTCCTGGTCACGAATACTCAGTTTAAGAAGCGACTGTTTACTTGCAGTTTGTTTACAGTTTATATTTAGTGCCATCAATGTGTACGCTAACAGCATCCTCTGTTTCTTCTCCTAATCAATTCAACGGAGATGGGAGAGGCACTCTATCGTCTATCTCCTACTCTACTCCCCTGTAGCCGCGGGTCTATGTCGTTGTATGGCTTCTGTGTTTCCTCCCTCGAGGGTCGATGTGATTTTTCTTTTGTTTTGCTTTTCGCAATGGCAATTGGTGTTTCATTTGTTTTCAAGCTTTCTTGATCCTCTGACCTCATCTGTTGTATTTCCATTGGATTTGAGGTTTCCGCTCCGATCTCATCGGCCCATTACATGCTATTAGTCGCAGTATCTTGAATAACGGTGTTGTTCAGTGATTGAATACTTGTGTCCCTCTCTCCTGGTTTCTCTAGTGTCCTACCATTCATTATATTCTCCGCTTCAGTGTAGACAGGTATGTTTACAATTTCCCGTTTGAGGTTGTGTACGAGAGAAATTTCTGTTCCTACATTGTGTTGACTATTATCGGATGTTTGTTGTTGCTCGTGTTCGTCTTGTTTTATTAGCTGTATTTGTTGCTGTGTTGATATGTCGTTCGATGAAGCTGCCTGCCCGACTTGTGTTGGCGATAAGGCATTTGAGTAAGTGACTCATCCACTTGGTGTTGTTCTGCAATCTGTGTTTGTACTGGAGCAGATTTCTCTGTGTGAGGTATATTTTTGGGTAAAGTATCCAGCTCTATAACACAGCAGGTGAATCAGTGTGACGTTCGCTGTTAGCAACTATCTCACTGAGTAACCTGGGCCCTGTTTTGTTTTCATTCTTGCCTCTCCTTATGGGACAATCTTGTCTAAAATGATCCGTACAGTTGCAGTTAAAGCAAGATTTAGGTTGCCTTGATATATTACCTGAGCTTCTTATCCCTCTATGGCCACGATTGGTGACATGGCAGTTTTAAGTTCTATTCGCATAGCTCTGATACCACTGTAAATGTTATAGATGTAGGTTGAATACCATCTTTCATTTCTGATTTCCCGTTCCTTCTCATACTTGCCAGACGTTATTTTCTCATTCGGCATTTCTATTAGTAGGTTCATTATTCTGATCAATTTACTATCAACATGTACACATGTTATAACAACATCAGAGAAAGAATCATTACATTTCCCGTTTGTACAGTCAATCAAAGTGAAACTCATACAGTCCTTCATGGACAGATAAGAGGGCTGTACAAATGCTGTTGTGCGTGTTTCGACACCACATTCAGTTTATTGTGGAGAGTTGTGAAGTACAGACACATTCCAGTGCTATCATGGGGCATCAAAGAGGACGGTCTTCGAAAGAAGAAATAAATGATGATTTTTCACCATAAGAGAGGAAAATCACTTCGAGGAATTGGTAAATTTGTAAACAGGAAGCAGGCAATTGTACAGTGCGTTATAAATATATATACAAGTACATGCAGTATTAAAAATAAAGACAAAGTAAGTGGGAGAAAATTTTTCAACCTCAGGGAGGAACTTTGGATAGTAAAACAAGTGAAGAAAAATCCAGCGATTAGTGCTCCTAAACTGGTATGATGACTGAGGTACATAGCAACCAGAGATCACATCCAGAAACTATTCGACTTTACCTAAGGAAAATTAACAGGCATGGACGAATAGATAGGGAAAAAGCATTTGTTAGCAAGACTAGCAGGAAGAAAAGGTTGAGCTTCTGAAATACCATTATTTTTGCAGATGAAAGCAAATACAGTAAATTCCCTTCGGATCAAATGGAATGTTTAATGTCTGGAGGAAACCAAATGAGGAGTTGAAACCTAGCAATCTACGTCCAAGTGTCAAACACGGTGGAGGTAGTGTAACTGTCTGGGGGTGAATGTCAGCTGGTGGACCAGGAGAGTTGACTTTCATTGATGGGACCGTGGATCAACATGTGTATTTAAAAATACTGAAGGAACACTTACGACGTAGTGCTCGAAAGCTTCTAATACTTGATCGATTTAAGTATTACCAAGATAACGACCCGAAACACAAGCTCATAAGGTACGAATGTGGATGCTGTATAATTGCCCAAAGGTAATTGAGATACCTCCTCAGTCACCAGACTTAATGTGATATAAAATCTATGGCATTATTTTCAAGTAGCGATAAGAAAACACCTGATTTCGAGCAAAGACGGTCTGAAAATGGCTTTATGTGAAGAATGGAAGAAAATAGATCCACCTTATTGCGAAAAGTTGGTACAATCTATGCCTAACCGTTTAAGAGCCGTGAAAAGTGCTAAAGGGTATACAGCAAAGTATTGACTTATAAAAATATTGTGTTATTAGAGATTGATCTGGAACTACTTGAAGGTGTATGAGTTTTACTTTGACCTGTTTCATGCATGTTTAAGAATAACGTATTAATTTTCTTTGTAAGTGTAAGAAATAGGAGTTTATTTACTGTGTACCTTAATAGAGAAATGTGTATTTGTTAAACCGGAACCAAGACTAAAATAAAGTAATGGTTATTTTTTTGTTGACTCCAAATAAACAAGCTTCCCTCTAGTGTATGAGTTTCATTTTTACTGACTGTAGTTAGTAATATCTTCTCCATCAGTAGTTTACTGGTAAGCTTGATATAAACAGCGGTTTCCAGATTGTCGAGTTGAATGGCTTCCAGTTTAACAACTTAAAGTTTAAGGTTTGCTGAATCCACTCAGGAATTTCTGCTGGCCCTGGTTTATTTGTCTTGTCGGTAAATGCACATTTTATTGTATTCCTACTAATGCTATTTGTTGCCATTGTCACTTTACTTTAGTTTACTGGAAAATATTTACGCACCAACGTCATATGCAATGAAGGCAGAGTACAGCGAACTGCTCTCTACCACAGCTCAAGCCGGAATTCTGTAGTGAAAAAGATAATCTCGAGTGCTGGCGTGAAATGTTGATGTTTTAGCAGTATTGCACGTATACTTCTGGAAGGTTCGACCTGGTGGCATGAGGGATCAATCATAGCATACTTATGTAATATGTCATAATTAGGGCCCGGATGTTTATGCAGTAATAGGTTAGAATGCAAACTTACTGAAGCGAGTAATAAGTAGAGTCTACTCGCACGACGGTAATGCTAGGAGGTTTGCATAAACATTAGGGGTTCGGCCCATTAGAACCCCTAGAATTTATGTTACTCACACTACATTACGTTAGAGCGGGCTAGTCGACATTTCCTACTAAATAATTTTGTTACTAAATACTACCCCGCTCTAACGTAATGTAGTGGGAGTAACATAAATTCTAGGGGTTCTAATGGGCCGAACCCCTAATGTTTATAGAAACCTCATAACAATACCGTCGTGCAGGTAGACTCTACTTATTAGTCGCTTCAGTAAATTTGCATTCTAACCTATTACTGCATAAACATCCGGGCCTTAGTCATAATGTTAGCGAGGTGTTAAGGACCGTTGTATACTTAGGTTCACCTCCTATTACTTATTGAGCCGGAGACAGAAAGTGTTTCTCTAAGTGGCTGAACTTTGATTTTACACGTGGTGTTGAAGCACACACTTAGAATACTTGTTAGTTACAGGTTGGAAGGAGACTTCATTGTAACTCATCGATGAGGTACAAGAATTATGAATTCCGAACGTAGGATTGCTGACTTTGTGATGAATCTGGATAACTTCAGATGGTGAAGATGAGTCGCTAAAATGCATGCGCCCACCTTAGTCGTCAAACCAAACCAAACCAAACCAAAGCAAACCCCATGACGCAACAGCCGGAAGGGCCTTGGCACACCAAGCGACCACTGCCCAGCCGGAAGGCCTGAAGATTATGAGGAGTCGTGTGGTCAGCAGGACGAATCCTCTCGGCCGTTATTCAAAGGTAGTCAAAGATGAATAATATAATTTAATTTATGGGAGTTTTGGGCTGTCGAATTTGTACATATGCTTCTATCTCATCTGCACCAAGGGCGTAAAAAATGTGATACTGTCCCGCCTGCGAAAATAAACTTTTGGGCCCCCGAAAATAAAATGTAATATCTATGAATAACTAATAAAATATAAAGTAACAAGTAGAAATAATGCAATATGTTTTGCGTTATATAAACAATGGGATTAATCATTATTATAGGATTTAAAAAAATAATATTTGATAGGTTTTATTTGACTGCCAAGCTGCTAAACTTCCAACAATGAGGTTCCGGGTTCAATTTCCAGCTACGCCACGAATTTAAGACTGGCCGGTGGGTTTGGATTGGGATCGTAGCTGCCGTTTGTTGCCAAGCGGTGATTACGAGGGGCAAAGGGAAGGAACTGGTCATCCTATCTTAGGGCTTATTGTCTGATCAAGACTCCTACCAGTCCTTTGACTGAGCACTCAATTAAAAAACATTTAATTTAATAATTACATTTATACCGTATTATAGTGACTGAAATACAGTATCAATAAGCACATACTTCTATGTGCTGTTTGTTGTACTCACATCGACCTCTAGTGAAAATCGATTATGGGCGTGCCTTCTATGATGCGAAGGAACAGGGAGAATAATTTAAGAGTTCAGACTTCCGCTCGCATGCCGTGGGAATTCCCGAGCGAGCACCATATGGCTTGTGTCAACACTGGCGAGATGAAAAGTGTTCATAGCCAGCGCACAGCTGTTTAGCACTCTGTCCCTCAGTTCGCTAGAAACTATTGGACTTTTAAGGTGTGTTGTGAGGTTATTATCACGATGGTTAAATATAAGAATATTTTGGTCGAGTGTTATTTGCACAAGAAGAAGAAACCAGTTAAAAAGTGCCTTCGAAAATTCCGTAGACAATTTCCCGGTGCGACAGTACCATCAAAACGTTACGTGCATAAGCTCGTTTACAAGTGGCGTAGTACTGGTTCCATAATCAATGAGAAAAAGAAGCGAGGGAGAACAGCTCTCACACGGGAGAGGTTAGAAGATATACAGGCAAGACTCCAGGTCAGTCCACATAAGTCGCTTCGGAGAGTAGCTCAGGAAAGTGGTATTTCACCTTCTTCAGCACGTAATGCAACAAAATTGTTACATTTACGATCTTATCGGTCTCATTCAGTCCATAACATACTGCCTACAGATTTCAATGCTAAAATACGATTTTGCAATTGGCTAATGAATAGTGTCCACGCCGGTATTGTGGATCCGAACTTCCTTTTTACGAGCGACGAAGCCTGGTTTCATTTGAGTGGATATGTCAATTCACAGAACAATAGAATCTGGAATATAGACAACTCGCACATTTTACAGCCGAGATCTCTGCACGATGTGAAGGTGGGTGTGTGGTGCGCTATCAGTGCCCGACGAATTATCGGTCCGATATTTTTTCAAGACACGATTACTTCTGACCGTTATATTCACAACATTCTGGAAATACTTTTTGCTGAACTGACTGAAGAAGGGAAAAGGTACGGCTATTTCCAGCAGGATAGTGCAACGGCCCATACGGGGTGTAGTTCAATGCGACGGTTACAGGAAGTGTTCGATGATGATCAGATCATCAGTAAAGGCTTATGGCCCCCTTTCGCCTCATTTAAGCACATGTGATTTTTATCTATGGGGAAATCTTAAAGGAAAAGTTTATAGGAATAATCCTCGAATTGCAGAAGAATTAAAAACTGAAATCAGGAACATTGTGCGTTCTATCGGTGTCCATGAACTACAAAGTGTGTTCGGAAATCTCATTACAAGATGTGAAGCTTGCATTGCAGCTGAAGGAGATCACTTTCAGCATCATCTGTAAATACTGGTGAGTTCAGTTCAATTTCCTAGTTTATTTATTTATTTATTTAATTATTTATTTATTTATTTATTTATCTACTTATTTATTTATTTTTTATTTATTACCGGTGAGTTCAGTTTAATTTCCTAGTTGATTTATTTATTTGTTTATTCATTTACTTATTTGTCCAGAGCACCTATGTAGCCGGTGAGTTCAGTTTCGTTTAGTTTCTATAGGCGTAATCACGCAGCTTCTTTGAGCCGACTATGCCTGCTTGTTATTGCGGGCACTGAGCTCGCTCTCTCCGCTTCCCAGCGCGCCTAATCCTCGGCACTCCGCTCTGAACTTTTAAATTAATCACCCTTTATTTATGAGTTCTCTGACATCGATGGTTCTAGCCCTTTCACATTAGATACTGAGGAGGCTGAGTTTACTGAGTCTGTCTTCATAGATAGTTATTTATACGTATTAGCTTGTAAAACGACCGTTAGGCCGAAGACACGGTGACAGGAATAGTCACAATGAGGTAAATTGCTGCGCGTAAGTCAGGAACTCTAACAGCTACGATTGCATTCTCTATTACTAACAGCTTACTTAAGTCAGCTATACTGGTTAATGAGGCTATTCCTTTTTTCAAAACGTTTCTGAAACTTACTATCTGGTCTGCATAAATCACTGCATAAATCTTCGTCATATTGATTTTGAAGAACCAGCGCTGCATTGTGAATCGCTTCGCTGGAAGCAGAATTTAGACATTTTGGGAAAATAATTTAGAATACATGGTTAACATTATGCATACACTGGAACCTCTTCTTTGAATGTACAGCAGTAATGTCGAAAGAGCCATCAAAAACAGTGGCTCTGAAGTATGTCTTTTGATCTACTTGCCGCTCATCCAGACACAATTCACATTTTTCCAATTCTGTTATTTTCAAATTCTGGTGGAATGCATCATCTCTTTGCAAAAAAAGTAGCTTAAAACATTGCTCCTTAAAAATTATTAAATTACTAAAATTTATTAAAAATTATTTCGGTTGCAGGATACATTACGATCTGCATTCTGAATAAGAGAATGCGCTTTATCAAGCTCTATATTTAATGATTGTAAAATTTGTGGAGCAAATTTAGTCCTCTAGAATCTTTGTTTGCAACACTACCTCAAAAATGAATTAAAATTTCTCTAATGGGGTTTTGAAACCAACATATTTATTTTCCTGTCGTTATTATTTTTGACAGAGCATTAAGCACGTTGATATAAGTGTAATGTAGGGCAAAAATTGGTATATCGAAGACCAAAGTTCTTTTAAGGTTCTTCCCCATTTTTAATGTTTTGACTTAAGGAAAGATACAACATTTCCACTGGGTCATATAAGGACCTAACTTCTTGAATTCCACATCCCCCGTCGTAAAGTATTTGATTTAAATTAGGCGCTGCACAATGCAATGTCTCTCCATGCCAATCTATCCTGTGCTAACCTATTCATTTGTACGTAACTACTACATCATACATCTGCTCTAATCTGAATATCAAATGTGCACCTTGGTCTACTCCTACCGTTCTTACCGCATACACTTCCTCAAAAAAAGAACTGAACAAGTCCTGGGTGTCTGAAGATGTGCCCTATAATATTCTATCTCTTCTTCTCGTCAAATTTATAAAAATTTACCTCTTAATTCGTGATTCGATCTACCCATCTCACCTTCAGCATTATTCTGTAACACCACATTTCAAAAGCTTCTATTATCTCTCTTTCTGAGCTAGTTATCACCCATGTTTCACTTCCATACAATGCCACACTTCAGACGAACGTTTTACACAATTCTAATTCCTATATCAATGTTCGAAGTGAGCAAATTTCTTTTCTTATGAAAGGCCTTCCTTGCTTGTGCTACTCTGTATTTTATATCTTCCTTACTTCTACCATAGTTAGTTGTTTTAATACCCAAATAACAATACCCATCTACTTCCTTTAAGACATCATTTCCTAATTTAATATTTCCTGCAACATCTGACTTCGTTCGACTGCACTCCAATGCCATTGTTTTGGACTTATTTCTTTTCATATTGTACTATTTCCCTATCACTGTGTCCACACTATTTAGCAATTTCTCCAAATCTTCTGCAGACTCAGATAAAATAATAATCTCATCGGCAAATCTCAGTGTTTTGATTTCTTCTTGGACTGTGATTCCCTTTCCAAATTCCTCTTTGATTCCTTTACCGCCTGTTCTACCTATATATAAACATTGAAAAGGTGGGAGACAAAGTGTAGCCTTGCCCCACTCCTTTCTGTATTGCTGGTTATTTTTCAAAGCTCTCGATTCTTATCACTACAGTCTTCTTGTTATACAGATTGTGGATAATTCCCCCTTTTCGGTATTTGATCCCGATCACCTTCAGAATCTCAAATAGCTTGGTCCAGTCAACATTATCGTATGCCGTTCTTAGATCTACGAATTCCACGTACGTGGGCTTGTCCTTAATTCGGTCTTCTAAAACAAGACGTAAAGTCAGGATTGCTTCACGTGTTCTTACATTTCTTCCGAAGGCAAACTGATATTCTCCCAACTCAGCTTCAAATTATTTTTCCATTCTTCTCTAAATAATAAGGGTTAGAATTTCGCAGGCGTGTGATAATTAACTAATGGTGCGGTAGTTTTCACACCTGTCAGCACCAGTTCTCTTGAGTACAGGTATAACAACATTCTATCTAAAATCGGATGGCACTTCTCCTTTATGGTACATTTTACACATTAAACGGACTAACCTCGCCATGCTGGTTTCTCCTAAGGCATTCGATAATTCTAAGGGCATGTCATCATTTTTGGGTGCCTAGTTCCTATTTGTGCCTCTCAGAGCTCTGTGAAATTCTGACCTCAAAATTGAGTCTCCAATTTCATCAGCACTTGCAGCCTCTTCTTGTTCCTGAACCATATCATCTACTTGTTTATCTCGATTCAACTCTTGGATATGTTCCTGCCTTGTCTTCTTTTATTAGAAGCGGTTTTCCATTTGAGATCATCATCTTCATACACATAGTTTTCCTTTCTCTGTGGTTTCCTTGGTTTTCCTGTATGCACCTTTTACCTTTGCTTGGACCTTACAACCTTCAATATCCATGCACCTCTCTTTTAGCCATTCTTCCGTAGCTGTCCTGCACTTATTCTCCACTTCATTCTTTAATCGCCTGTATTCTTTTTTGCCTTCCTCATTTTTTTTGCATTCTTGTAGTTTATTCGTTCCTCAATCTGGTCTAGTACCTGCTGAGTTATCCATTGATTCTCAGTTGATCTTTCTTTTCTTCCTATCCTGTCTTCAGCAGCCCTACTGACCTCATTCTTCACGACTGTACATTCTTCCTCTATTGTGTTTCATTCAGCCTTTTCATTTAGTCCTTGCGCAACATGTTCATTGAAATAATCCCTTAACCTCCTTACTTTCAACTTGTCTTGATTCCACCTCCTTTCATTGCTTCCAGAACTTCAGATGGTCAGAGTCACCATCTGCTCCTGGAAAAGTCTTGCAATCGAACACACCTGGTTTCTGAATCTGTGCCTAATCACAATGAAGTCTATTTGATACCTTCCAATGTCTCCTGGTCCCGTCCACTTATACAGCAGTCGTGTGTTGTGTTTGAACAAGGTAGTAGCAAGGGCTAAATTATGATCGGTGCAGAATTCAACCAGCCAATTTCCTATTTCATTCCTTTGTCTCAATCCGAATTCTCCTACTGTAGTACCTTCTCTTCCTTGGTCTTCCATTGCATTCTAGTCTCCCTTGACAATTAAATTCTCTTCACCATTTACATTTTCAATTAAATCTTCTATCTCTTCATATAGGGACTGCCTGGCCGAGGCGGTAAAGGCGTGCTCGGTTCGTCCGGAAGGACGTGGGTTCGAATCCCCGCCAGGAAGTCGTAAAATTTAAGAAACGAGATTTCCACTTCCAGAGGTGCATATGGCCCTGAGGTTCACTCAGTCTACACCAAAAATGAGTACCAGGTTAATTCCTGGTGGCAAAGGCGGCCGGGCGTAGAACTAACCACTCTACACCATCACGTGTCGAGGTTAACAATGGTGGAAGCCTTTACCTTCCACTCCTCCAAGGGCCTTCATGGCCTGTACGGAGGTGACTTTGCTTTGCTATCTCTTAATATATTCTCTTGATTTCTTCATCATTTACTGACCTAGTAGGCATATAGACCTGCACTATTGTGGTTATCATTGGCTTGGCAACAATAATCCGTTCACTATGTTGATCGTCGTCGCATACCCGCTGCCCTATGTTCTTATTCATTATTAAATCAATTCCTGCATTTCCCCCTGTTTAATTTTGCGTTGATAATTCTGTAGTCACCAGACCAAAAATCCTGCTCTCCTTGTCAACGTTTCAACTACATCTAGCTTTAGTTTATCCATCTCCCTTCTCAGGTTCTCTAACCTACCAAACTTCTAACAATCCACGGTCCATCTCGCAGAATGTCAGTATCCATCTTTCTGATGATTTTCCCTTCTCGTGTAATCCTCACCCGGAGATCCGAATGGGGGACTATTTTACCTCGGAAATATTTTACCTGCTAAAAATTCACCATCGGTACAACATTCATACAGAGAGAGCTGCATATCCTCGATTGTTATTTACGGCTGTATTTTCCTGTTGCTTTCAGCTGTGTAGCAGTATCAACGCAGCTAAGCCATGTTAAGTATTATTACAAGGCCATATCAGTCAATCATCTAGACTGCCGCCCTTGCAACTTCCGAAAGTCTGCTCCCTCCTCCCCTTTGGATGTACTATTCGTAAGTTTGGTCTCTCGACAGATATCTATCTATCTATCTATCTATCTATCTATCTATCTATCTATCTATCTATCTATCTATCTATCTGATATAGTGTTATAACTGTTAAAAAATAGAGCGGAGCGGTTAGCTGATGATGACTCGGAATGACCTTACGTAGCACGGTAGAAATATTCGGATAGTTCTATTTTAAATTTATGTATAGCACTTTATAATGAGAATGAAATTCTGAATATACGAACAGAATTTCATGCTCTGCAAACCTGTTTTACTAACACGTATGTACATAAGGTCTACCGGGTGAGTCATCCGCGCTTGACGTTTTATGCTGTTAGGCATCCCACCGAACGTCACTGGTGTCGTTATGGGCTATTCTCCTTTGGCATATACCAAGCAACAATCGCTTTTAATCACTCACTGCACTATTACCTTTGCAAAGGAATGTACTGTATGCGACAGGCATTTACACAATACATCAAACTGTCATATGGTTATGTAAAAAGTACGTGCCAGTTATGAGCTTTCAGTAAGGTACGAAGTGAACGCTAAAAGCGATGACATACTGATAGAAAACGTGTGTGCACTTGTGAAGCGGAAGTAGTAGTCCATCTAGTTGGCTCTCTGGAAACCGACTTGCAGGAGTCACCGTCGTGTCATACGTTAAGTACGGTGCTGCGTTTGGTAGGTGGTTTCGAATCCCACTTGTGCCTGTAAAATTTATTTCCATTTTGTACTTTGAGAATCAACCACAGAGACAATGTATCCGAATTCCCTCACGTCGTAGGTTATTTAATTAATTTATTTTGGCACTGGTCAAGGCCATGAGGGCTGCTTATGTGGATGTTTTATAAGCAGGATGGTTGCGGGTTTGAATCCACTTGACTGAGCTACAGCCTTTTAGCGCAGTAAGTGTTCGAATAAATGGCCTTCTGCAGTAATTCACTTTTCAGCACGCCGTAAAGCTGACATTCGGGCTCGTTGTAGCATTGTAGCTGTTACGGATCCACAGGCTTCCGTAATATGGTTTCGAAGGCTTTCAGGATTTTCCGGCCGCTGAGCATACACTATATCCTTCAAATGGCCCCATAGGAAGAAGTCCAGTGGCGTCAAATCGGGTGATCTAGCAGGCCAGGTGACAGGTCCTCCCCTTCCTATCCATCTACCGGGATGTGTAACATTCAGGTAGTTGTGAATATCTGCTGGCATGTGAGGGGGAGCTCCGTCGTGTTGATACACATGGTTACACGCTCACCCAGGGGCGCATCCTCTAGCAACTGCATGTACCAGGCTCCTGTGTAATGTTCCGCAAAGAAATATAGTCCAATTAGGTCATCACCCAGTATACCACACCAGACGTTTACTCCCCATTGTGTCTGAAATGCTGCCTGCCTTACCCAATGGGGTTTTTCAACACTCCAGTAGTGCATATTATGACGATTCAAAGAGCCGTTACTGTGAAATAGTGCCTCGTCCGAAAATGAAATGTGAGATACAAACGCTGGATCATTTACCACTTGCGTCAGTATCCACGCCCAGAAATCAACACGAGTTTTGAAAACTCGTCCGTGAAGTTCTTGATGTAGTTGCAGGTGATAAGGACGAAAAAACTGGAATGCAATATCCTTACACCAGACGACTGGCTGATGTTGGCCTGTTGTGGTACTTCTCGGGTACTCGTGTGAGGATTCTCCCGAAAAGTTTCCAAAACCATCTCAACAGTTTCACCGGATGTAACTGGTGCATCTCTCACAGGACCTGTTCGGGAAAGTGACGAAGTTAGACGCAAACGTCTCTGCACCCTCCTAAACGTATTTGCGTTTGGTTGTTGTCATCACAGCCGCCTCTGTGGTGTAGTGGTTAGCGTGATTAGCTGCCACCCCCGGAGGTCCGGGCTCGATTCCCGGCTCTGCCACGAAAATTTGAAAAGTGGTACGAGGGCTGGAACGGGGTCCACTCAGCCTCGGGAGGTCAACTGAGTAGAGGTGGGTTCGATTCCCACCTCAGCCATCCTGGAAGTGGTTTTCCGTGGTTTCCCACTTCTCCTCCAGGCAAATGCCGGGATGGTACCTAACCTAAGGCCACGGCCGCTTCCTTCCCTCTTCCTTGTCCATCCCTTCCAATCTTCCCATCCCCGCAAGGCCCCTGTTCAGCATAGCAGGTGAGGACGCCTGGGCGAGGTACTGGTCATTCTACCCAGTTGTAACCCCCGACCAAGAGTCTGAAGCTCCAGGACACTGCCCTTGAGGCGGTAGAGGTGGGATCCCTCGCTGAGGGATCATCTGTTTACCCTCCAGGTTCGGTTTTTCCCTCCGACTCAGCGAGGGATCCCACCTCTACCGCCTCAAGGGCAGTGTCCTGGAGCTTCAGACTCTTGGTCGGGGGTTACAACTGGGGAGAATGACCAGTACCTCGCCCAGGCGTCCTCACCTGCTATGCTGAACAGGGGCCTTGCGGGGGATGGGAAGATTGGAAGGGATGGACAAGGAAGAGGGAAGGAAGCGGCCGTGGCCTTAAGTTAGGTACCATCCCGGCATTCGCCTGGAGGAGAAGTGGGAACCACGGAAAACCACTTCGAGGATGGCTGAGGTGGGAATCGAACCCACCTCTACTCAATTGATCTCCCGAGGCTGAGTGGACCCCGTTCCAGCCCTCGTACCACTTTTCAAATTTTCGTGGCAGAGCCGGGAATCGAACCCGGGCCTGCGGGGGTGGCAGCTAATCACGCTAACCACTACACCACAGAGGTGGACTTGGTTGTTGTCTGTGTGGAAATATTTCCTCGTACAGGCGCTGTGCTTCCTGTACGTTCTGTCTTGCTTCACCGTAGATGAGGAGTATGTCAATATACCCATCTGCTGAATACATAGTGAAGAAATGACCAGGACTTCTAGGCTAAACCAAGTGTCATGCCACTACACATTCAACATACATGCTATTGATCGAATGTGGCACAACTGTTCTCTTGTTTGATCCCCGAAGTTTAAAATGTAAATAAATATTATACATCGCTCGTGGTATGCGAACCCACCTACCAGCGCAACATGCGTCAACACGTCTGCAGTTAGTCCACTACACAACGGTGACTGCTGCCTGCAGTTTATCAGAAAGCGTACTCGGTGTAAAACTAAGTCCCGCTTCACAAACTCACACAAGTTTTCCATCAGAATGCCACCGCTTTTAGCGATAATTTCATAACCAATCAAAAGCTTATTATTGGCACGTACATTGTACATAACCGTATGACAGTTTGATGCATTATGTAAGTACCTGTCGCATACATGTTTTTGCAAAAGTCGTGCAGTGATGACGCAGTAAGTGCTTTATAGGCGACTGTAGCTTGGTATACGGCAAAGGAAAATCGACCATCACCCCACTGACGTTCGTTGGGATGCCTAAAAGCAGAAACGTTAGGCACAGCTGACTCACCCGGTATATGAAACTATCAACATATTAAAATTTTAATTCTTCTGCGTCGTTCATAATGGAAGATAAAATATTGTGCAGCATAACATCTTAATATATTAATGTGGATGCTGTTAATATCCCTTATTAGCACAAACATGAAAGCTGGCGAGTTCGTGTTCAGAATCAATTATTTAATGACGCTGTGGGCAGCGTGTGTAACAATAGCAGGTGTGCAGCGAGCAATATTCTGATATCGTAACTGTTCATCCTACAAAGTTTCATTGTAAACGACGCCTTCGATACATCATGTTCCTTTGAAAACTGCAGCGAATCTGACTACCCTTTTAATAAGTAAATGATACTTTACGTCTGCCTCTGTGGTGTTGTGGTTAGTGTGATTAGCTGCCTCCCCCGGAGGCCCGGGTTCGATTCCCGGCTCTGCCACGAAATTTGAAAAGTGGTACGAGGGCTGCAACGGGGTCCACTCAGCTTCGTGAGGTCAACTGAGTAGAGGGGGTTCGATTCCCACCTCATCCATCCTTGAAATGGTTTTCCGTGGTTTCCCACTTCTCCTCCAGGCGAATGCCGGGATGGTACCTAACTTAAGGCTACGGCCGCTTCCTTCCCTCTTCCTTGTCTATCCCTTCCATTCTTCCCATCCCCCACAAGGCCCCTGTTCAGCATAGCAGGTGAGGCCGCCTGGGTGATGTACTGGTCCTTCTCCTCAGTTGTATTCTCCGACCCAAAGTCTGAAGCTCCAGGACACTGCCCTTGAGGCGGTATAGGTGGGATCCCTCGCTGAGTCCGAGGGAAAAACCAACCCTGGAGGATAAACAGATTAAGACAGAAGAAGGAGAAATGATACTTTACGACAGAATGACTGTTAGCAGCAAGTTTCTGATATCATAATTGAACATCCTGGGAAGTTCCATTGCAATCAGCCTAGTCCAACACAAACAATTCCCTTGTCAATTGCTAGTAGAAATGATTAGCAAATTAAGTTCTGGGAACAAAGGCGGCTAAGCATATAGAAAGATTACCGACTTAATCTCACTTACTTCTTAGGTTACAGATGGCAGAAGCCATTACTTTCCATCCTTCCAAAGATTTTCATAGCCTTTCCGGGGATGGCTTTGATTTTTTGAAAAATATACAATTTAACAATTAATAGTTAAGTCCAGGTCAGGTCAGGGATTTTTACTTGAATCTCATGTTTGGTTCGAGGTCCACACAGCCTACGTGATGACAATTTGAGAAGCTGTCTTACGGTGAGATAGCGGCCTCGGTCTTGAGAGCCACAAATAACGGGCGAGAACATTCGTCGCTGACCACACGACACCTCATAATCCGCAGGTCTTTGGGCTCAGGAGCAGTCGCTGGGTAGGCTAAAGCCCTTCGGGACTGTTGATTCACGGAGTTAAGTTTGTTCTTTTATAAGTTAGATTTACTTCCTCGGCTACGCTGCCCTCTCCTATCTATTGAACCCATTCTATACTTTTAGAGGCTGAAGTCAGCGCGTCAATTAGCGTCACCACTTGGACTTCTGTGGGTGTGATCACTGTCTCTATGCGTTTCCTCCGCAGGCGATCAATAATATTCCAACTGTCAAGATGTTTACCGATCTGAGCTAGTAGGACAGAGTGATCATCATCTCCGTGGACGGATGGGCAGCTTAGGAAATTTATTCTCCAAGTCCAAGACGACGTCAAGTGCTTCGTGAACTGTTGTTCTTCAGAAACTATTTTAAAAGAAAAATGGAGATATCTCGGTACAAGTAAACCTCAAATTGTAAAGATGGGATCCTATGGTAATTGTCATCATCATCATCTGTTTACCCTCCAGGTTCGGTTTTTCCCTCGGACTTAGCGAGGGATCCCACCTCTACCGCCTCAAGGGCAGTGTCCTGGAGCTTCAGACTCTTGGTCGGGGGATACAACTGGGGAGTATGACCAGTACGTCGCCCAGGCGGCCTCACCTGCTATGCTGAACAGGGGCCTTGTGGAGGGATGGGAAGATTGGAAGGGATAGGCAAGGAAGAGGGAAAGAAGCGGCCGTGGCCTTAAGTTAGGTACCATCCCGGCATTCGCCTGGAGGAGAAGTGGGAAACCACGGGAAACCACTTCGAGGATGGCTGAGGTGGGAATCGAACCCACCTCTACTCAGTTGACCTCCCGAGGCTGAGTGGACCCCGTTCCAGCCCTCGTACCACTTTTCAAATTTCGTGGCAGAGCCGGGAATCGAACCCGGGCCTCCGGGGGTGGCAGCTAATCACGCTAACCACTACACCACAGAGGCGGACTTATGGTAATTGTAAGAGTTTTTATAAGAGACCCACACTCCACATAAAATATACTCCAGATTCTA
The DNA here is from genome assembly GCF_040414725.1 of Anabrus simplex. Taxonomy (NCBI): domain Eukaryota; kingdom Metazoa; phylum Arthropoda; class Insecta; order Orthoptera; family Tettigoniidae; genus Anabrus; species Anabrus simplex. Next base: position 808,495,656 of record NC_090266.1, read on the forward strand.
TATCTAAATAAATGAGACCAATTCGACTTCGTGCCACAGGTGTGTGAGAAATGACCTCAAAGAGAACGTTAAGCTGAAGACTCCACAGTTTAGCGGATAAGAAATAGTACGAGAAACGCCGTGAGCACATCGCGTATTTAAAATACAACATAAATTATTCCGATAGTGAGAATATGATGGCCTGTATTTTATTACTACTGTAGATATAATATTTAGTACGAAATCCCACGAGTTAAGGAAATCGTTGGTCATGGTCAAATGTTGCACAAGATTTTGACTTAGTTGGAGTAAGCATACAAGAAGGAAACAGGGAGAAGACCGCGTCAATATTTAGGAATTATGGGAGCAGCAGTCAAATAGGCAAAAGTCACAGTGCTGTGCATAATTAGGCAGGCCGCTAGAAAAAATTGTACAAATAATAGCGGGAGTTGGCTATGAACAATGCCGGCATAAATCAGTCAATAGAGCAGCCTCCACGGTCTTTGTCTCGGGGTGTTACACGAGCCGCGATATTAAAAAACATTCTGCCAGTTTCCAATACATAAAAGTACTCTAATTATTTTCAACGAGGAGTTGGGCTCAACCTAATTTGTGTGAAGGTCTCGAAGGACTTGTACATTTTAAGGTGGTGGAATGCCGATATTTTAGTTGTATCAACCAGCAAAGTAACGAACTCGGCCATTTTCATGCTAATATCTCGAAGTATTAAAATAATTCTGCCATAGTGAATTTCGAGTATTAACTTACTTTTAACGAGGATAAAGGAATTGAGATTGACCTTTATTGAGATACTGGAAAAGCGAATGTGCGTAAAAATAACAGTTTGAATTTCATCCATCACCAACTAAAACCGTACAGATCATTGACAGCATCTGCATCTTTCCAACCCATTAAACTCATTTCAGAAGTCGCATTATTTGCAGCATGTTGGATGAACGGAACATCACCGAGGCTCAATCGGCGTGTAGCCAGAACTGCACCCGTGAAAGATAGCCCGGTGGACAATGGGAAGTTGGGTTTGAAACTAGACCCCGCAAGAAGAGTACTCTCTATTGCCAGACAAGAAAGGTAATAAGACACGGCGCAACGAACTGTCTAATACTCCCAGAGGTGTTACCTATTCACAGGGCTCCATACTAACAGAAGAAACTTCCTGTTTTTTCTGCATGTTTCATGTGTGCCAACGTCGAATTTTGACGCGCAAAATTATCTTTTATTCTGATCCTGACATAGAGCTGAGTTTTCTGTGTATTCCAGACTGGAAATATGGAATACTTTATTCACCGAGCGAATTGAGGTCACCGGATGTCCAGCTGTAATGTATTGCTAACACGTGTGAATATACCGCTTCCCCCGTGCCGAGAATTGCACTCAAAGTTATCTCCACTCACGAACAGACGCGACTCTTCTAATTAAAGGCGGGAGCTTGATTACCTAAAAACTGCCGATTGAATTGCGATCACACTCAGCTCAAGTGAAAGAGGGACTCGAAGTCTGTGTTAGACTCCCTTTAAATGCCTTGTTCTCCAGTTAGTAACGGAGCCGATTTCCTTAATTCAGCGTGAAGGAGCTTCCCACCCTAAGGACTACCCTAAGGACAATATAAGGCCGGTCCCGGCCCTCGCTGGGCAGAGTCTCTTGACAACTTACAAAAGACGAAGTTATTGTGTCCATCGTGATCGTAAACTTTGTAACCCAGGAGTGCACCTTGTAAACTGTGTATTAGGAACTTGAAAAATAGTCGATCGAGCCTAGGCAAAGGTCTCAGTGCTGTACATAATAAGGAAGGCCGCCAGAATAATTTGTATAAATAAATAGCGGGAATTGGCTATGACCAATGCCGGCATAAATTAGTACCCGTTGTCAGTCAATTAGTGGTATCATATTCAGAGCAGTAAAATTCGGCGGTAGAATAGCGTCGACAGAGACAATCCGCTATTCGGAGTAAGGGTTTCTCAAGTCTCATGAGTCACCCTACTCACTATGTTAATGCGTGCCGCCCTTCACTAGAATGACTCGCCTCCATAAGGGAAACTCCTGTATAAATTCGGTGTGTGTGTCGTTGTAGACTGAGGGGAACGTGTGACGAGTGCTGGAGCTGATACCAATTGGATTACTTCAAGGTTTGTAACAGTTGGACGAGTCGATCAGCGTGATGGACTGTCGCAGACCATGTTCGAAGGCTGATACTCTCATCTACAGTGCCGAGAGGATGAACGAGTAGAACTTCACCATGGGTTTCCTGTGGAAGGGAAAACGACCACCAAACATATTAGTTGGGGTCATTTAATTTCTTAGCACGATAATGTATAACCGGGATGACATAACGTAGGATTTTATTTTCTTTAATATATAAATGCTGTAAATAATGCATGTCCTAATATGGAATTTGATTTTTCATTTGTCATGTTAACGTAACATGAAGAGAACTAAATTTTTCGGACGAACCACATTTTTCTTTCATAAGTATTTCGTGAGTAGTAGTTTTGTTGTTAGTAATTAGTAATATGTTATTGAGTATGTGAAACAAGGTTAGAATAGCATTTTGAGTTCCCCTAAATGGGTTGGGAACAATAGTGAGTGATGAATGAAGCATACCATGTTCAAAAGTTGCTATTAATGTTCAATACGGTTGTCGTGGGAAAAAAGACAGCGGGGGGGACCTCACGGGTCATTTTGACAATGCATGCAGCTGACTCGTTCCTTAGTATTAAAGCATGAACGTCAAGAGTGAAGAGTTCTGACTGAGATAGATACAACATTGTGTTATTTACGTAGATAATATTAGGGACGATATGCAAATTTCCCTTATTTTTTTAATTTTACAAGAAACTGTCTGGAGTGTTCTTTTTTGTAAGAAACCAGTGTGAAGTGCTGTGGTACCGGGTGCTTGAGAGAGTGGTCAGAATGTTGACGATGAGCGAAGAGATATATGAAGGGTTGAGAAATGAATAATTAATGCTTTAGGCCCAAGGAACTAGGAAACGCGATATGAGAAGTAATCAGAAGGGCGAATGCCCAAAAGAGTCTACGATGAGATATGAAATGAGTAATTCGAATATTATAATGTCCCAAGATAATCGACGTGAAGAATGAGAGAATAGAGAGTAAATGAATCATATTTCTTGGGAACTCTGAGGTGATATGAATAAATGGGATAAAAATGAATTGGGGCGATAATAAGTGTATCCTAGGAAGGGAAATAGTGGCTGTATTTAGACGGTTACGGTCTTTCCTGGCCCGTGAATGGAAAGGGTGACGAGTGACCATTCTTCCGGCGTAACAAAGGAACTTTTTTTGTTCCGGTCCCCTTTGCGCAGACTTGCTGTGTATTGAAGTTACAAGCTCTGGACCCTTGGATTTCACACTGCGTTTTCTTTCAATAGTTCCGTTTAAATATACTTGTGTTATATGATAATATAATGATAATTTAGATGGTAGTTAATATATATATAAATCCCCCACGTACAGTAGTACGAGGCAACAGATAGATAGGGAGTTTCAGCTGTGTATCTCTCAGTCAGAAGGAACCCTGTTCGAACCCAGGTGACGGTCAGGATGAGCTGGCAGGCCCGAGCTTGCCTCAGTCTTTCGCCGAGGGCAGAAGAAAGTGATACCCATGTTTATCTTACAGGAATGGCCCCATTTGTACACAAAGTGTTTATATGATTTTGATCGGTGTATTGTTTTATTTCTTTGAGTTCAAACAGGACCGATGTTCATCGTTGTCTGTCTAGGTGTCAGGATATGCAGCGAGTCCGTAAAATTTCGCTCATAGTTGTGTGTGTTTATCATATGTCAATATTTTTCTCGTGTGCTAATTATGTAGCGCAGGGACCGGTTAATTAGGTGCTAAGAATAGAGTGTATTATGTAGGGGACATCTTCGCATATTATATGATGGTGATCGACCGAAAGAATGCAAATTAAGGACCTACAGATTGATGATGTTCAACTGCCAGATTTAGATAATACCTCATTGCCAAATTAAGTCTGTGATGGGTTGAGATCATTGAGCGCCCTTAAGGCGAGTCAATTTAATTCGCGTACTGCTTTTTCCTTTCCTCCGTGTGTGGAGATTTTATTGTGATAGGGTTTGTTTCTCCTTATGTCATAATTCAGGAATAAATTGATATTCGTGTACCCATTATTGATTTTTGTCATTTCTAGCAGTGCTATGCAGTATCCAGTAAATATTTGAGCCCCCAGAAAATCCTACTTTCACATCAGATATCACTTCATCTTAGGTATTTTTCATATTTACTTCTTTCTGAACGTCACCACCCCCCAAGTGCTCGAGTATGCGCTGGCTCTCACACAAAGTAGGAGATGGGCGGTTTGAGGCCCGTGTTGGCGATTCGGGCCGCTATTCTATATAGTCTCATCCGTGGTTGTTCATCAGGTTACGGTGACGCATTATTAGGCTTGGGTCTCCTAGTCAAGCCCAGGAAGGGTGTACAACAAGGTTTTAATCAATCGTCTAGACCATACCTGAGAAGTTGAAACTGTGTTACCTGCGATAAAAGACCTTCTTTCTTACCGGTCAAAAGTTTTCCGTTCCTTCATATGGTGTGGTAACGGGATCCATGTGCGAGCCGATTTGCGGGACAGCAAGGAGGAAATACGGAAATAAGACATTTCGAATGAAGTAAATGAAGTGTTTATGGCCAATTGTATGTTAAATATAAGTTTATGTGTTGTTGTAAATAAAATCTTATCGGCTATTATATTATAAATTGTTCATGATAACAACATCATGTTAATTTACTTTTCACTTGACAACATCGAGGGTAGTCGAAGTGTCTGTGTAGAATGGCAAGACAGATTTGGCAAAAGTTTGGGAAATACGGTGGCACTGTATTCAGTACAATGGAATTGGTTGTATAATAGAGATGTCATGTAAAGGAGTTGGACATGGACTCTAATGGGACTTGGAAGTTATTTCTTGGTTTAGAAATATTGTAAATTACTTTGGTCGTCAGTTGCTGATAGAACGAAGATGTCATGTACAGGTTTTATGTTGTTAGTGGTTTTTTTTTTTTTTTTGCTAGGGGCTTTACGTCGCACCGACACAGATAGGTCTTATGGCGACGATGGGATGGGAAAGGCCTAGGAGTTTGAAGGAAGCGGCCGTGGCCTTAATTAAGGTACAGCCCCAGTATTTGCCTGGTGTGAAAATGGGAAACCAGTTAGTGGTTTATGTCAGGTCCTGGGGTGACGTTAGTGGGGTTATTCTACGGATCATGTTAGGTTATCTTCACCGATTCAACTAGGCATGCTTTCCGATTATTGTTGCATAACTTGGTCAGATGCAAATAGGTCCCTACGTGACGCCCTAGCTAACATTGAATGGCTATTCTCACTAATCTACGTTACATAACTGACCATTGTTCTCCATGCGTTTGTATTTGCAGGTCACAATAGTTTCAATGCCGTGTATTATAGGTGTGTTATTGGGTACGTTTATGTTAACTTTTGTCGTTTTGAACCGATTCTGTTTTTGAGTTACCAATTTGTTTGCTGTTAACAAAGAGCACTTCCAACTTGTCGTCACAGTATTTTTTATTGCATACGATCATGCGCTTAATGAAGTAGCCTTCATATGATTGTTCATAGTCGGAGTTAACCTGAAAATTAATTAAACCTAATGTGATATTAGCATTAAAAAATCTTATTTGTTTACTTTTTCAGTTGAACATAGTTTATTTCATGAGCTTATTTAAGCAATATCATTTAAACTACTCCATGGAGATAAATTTCATTAAAGTGACGCAGTCACATTTTCACGTCTCGGTTATTTAAACTGAAGTTTGAGCACTGTGCTTTGTTAGGGACTAATAATTTCTCCATTTGTTCAAACTGGACTGGTCATTCTGTCTCAAATTAAGGGCCAATTTGCTGCTTGTACGGTATCATAATGTGATATTTAATTGGAGGACAACATTATGCACAAAGGAAAGTTTGGAGATCGGTCGCGATAAACTAAGGTTTTCTTTACAACACTTTTTTCTTTCCATTTTACTTTACGTCGCACCGACACAGATAGGTCTTACGGCAACAATAGGATAGGAAAGGCGTAGAAGTGGAAAGGAAGTGGCCATGGCCTTAATTTTTGTACAGCCCCCAGCATTTGTCTGGTGTGAAAATAGGAAACCACGGAAAACCATCTTCAAGGCTGCCGACAGTGGGGTTCGAACCCACTATCTCCCGGATGCAAGGTCATAGCTGCGCGCCCCTAACCGCACGGCCAACTCGTCCGGTTGATTTACAACAATTTGACCTATAGTTTCATCTGAAACATTACTTTAGTACTCAGGTTATATTTTGTGCAGTTGTGTTTTAAAGAGAGCATTAAAAAAGGCCTCGAAAACAAAAGTGCGAGGAACCAATGTATGTACCCAGTCATTTTAGATAATGATTCATTTGTTTTGTTTGTAGGTTTTCCTGTTTCCATTTAATGTAAATTTCATGAAGTTCATTGTAAAGTTTTTGTTATAATTGCCTTTAAATTTCAATACCTTTTTCAATAAATATGAGTCGGTGAAGCCATTTTCTCTCATTTAAGTCGTAATACCTTCATTCTTACCCTGTCGTTCATTCGATGAAGTGACTACAAAGGACAAAACCACCCACTGAGATAGATAAGAGTCAGTTAGTAATTTGTTGAGAGAAGATCGTCAACAAATTGTACACTATGTACCGTGTTTTGAGACAAGTTTAGAAGGTCCTTGTCGAACCTCACTGTCGGCAGCACTGAAGATGGTTTTCCGTGGTTTCCCGTTTTCACACCAGGCAAATGCTGGGGCTGTACCTTAATTAAGGCCACGGCCGCTTCCTTCCCACTCATAGACCTTTCCTATTTCATCGTCGCCGTAAGACCTGTCTGTGTCGGTGTTACGTAAAGGAAAACTGTAAAAAAAAAAGGATGGTCCTTGGAGGAGAAGTAGAATGTAAATACAAAAACAAAACAAAAAACAAACAAAAACTTTAGAACTAAATGGGACAAAGTGGTTAGCCTCTTGTTGGACTGACTTCACCACCTAGTAATAATCTAATCCTAATTTCTGTTGTAGGCTAGGACAATGCGCCTCTTCTTAAAAATAACCTCACTTCTAAATTTGTTGATTTCCTGTTGGGGAATCGACCTGACATCCTCCGGGATGAACAAGGCATGCATTTACCACCCTTCCTATCTATATACAGTTTGTTGTGGTTGTTATTTTCTGACTAATGTATTCACGGCCCAGAATAGTAGTCATGGCAGTCTTTGGTTTATTCCGTGCGATCATAAATTTTATTTATTTAATTTAATGAAACTGATTGGATGAAACATGCAATTCTAAGCTTAAAAAATGCTGGTGTTTCATCTTTCACGCCTTAAATTTTAGTATGTTTAACAAATTGTGTTAGGCTGATTTTCTTCCATACTCTCAGTTATAAGAAACAACTGTAGACACGGGAAATAAGAGAAAGCCTCATGCTCTATATCTTCAACACATCAGTGGAGACCATCTACGCACGATTAGTCCAATATTGACCATAAAAGTCTGTCTCCCCGCGGTTGGTTATTATCGTCAAATAGTTCGCTGGTGATTTTCAACCTAGAAGTAACCTGTTAGCGTGCTAGTATTTAGGCGTACAAACATTGCTTTTCACTTTCATGTGGCACCTGGGCGACTGCCCTAAATGCAGATCACTAGTGATTGATTGATTGATTGATTGATTGATTGATTGATTGATTGATTGATTGATTAGACCTTTACATTCTCACACTCTGATTAGTTATTTTTCTTTTAAGGACATCGTGGTCAACAGATCCGTATACTCAGAGTTTGTTAAGTCTCTCTAACAACCTGAGTCAGTGTGGTGTCTCTTGTGGTGGGCTATATATAGAATTTCGTAATATTGTGATAATATAATATTCTACAGCTACAATTTTGCAGTACTGAGGTGTCTGCTCTAGTGAGTGTATCCGTTATTATAAATAATGCTATATTTGTATGTAGGCCGGAGCGTCAAGTAAGGATATTCCAACAGTTTCCTGGAGTGGATAAAGACAGTCCCGAGAAAACCACACACTGTCATGATTAAGAATATGTGGAACTGACCCACTCTATATTGACTGCTTAATTCTCTCACAGCTGGCTGAACTGTATACCGCAGGTAACATGACCGTAGTGTTACATAGAATATAACTGAAATGCGTTGTTTTTCACTACGGGTGTATTCGTTATAATCGGTAAGGAATTTAGAAAAATCTCATGTAAATTTATCCCACAAAACTTACGTACCGGTTTCTGTAAGTAAACTAAGGAATATTGGACTTAATCGGTTTCTTTGACGCATAGTTTTGGGCTAGACGTTATCATAGTAGCTCTCCGCCATTGTGGACTCAGCTCGATTCCTAGTTTTTCCGTTGTCGAGCTATTGAACGGGATTACGAACAAAAATATGTACAGTGTCCCAATGATACATACTATACAATAATTCAGAACGGTTGGCACTACAGCCCTTGAAGGACCTTGGCCTACCAAGCGACCGCTGCTCAACCCGAAGGCCTGCAGATTACGAGGTGTCGTGTGGTCAGCACAACGAATCCTCTCGGCCGTTATTCTTGGCTTTCTAGACCGGGGCCGCTATCTCACCATTACATAGCTCCTCAATTCTAATCACGTAGGCTGAGTGGACCTCGAACCAGCCCTCAGGTCCAGGTAAAAATCCCTGACCTGGCCGGGAATCAATCCCGGGGCCTCCGGGTAAGAGCCAGGCACGCTATCCCTACACCACGGGGCCGGCAAAGTAGTGGGTAAACAACCCAAATATTCCTCGAAGTCTACTTGAAAGACGAGTCACCGCTTGCCGAGAATTTACAAGTCCATCTCACAATCCCTGCTCATATTACCAATAGTCTACCCCTATCATAGTGAGGTGCTCACCATTGTAATTACAGTATTTGAGTAATAGATGCTGGCTGATTAACACTTCAGGAACATTCTGGTGTTCGATAGGTAACGACATTCCATTCCTTCTGGTGGAAAATTATTGTTCTTGAGGGAGATTTCATAAAGGTTTTGCCTGTTTTGCCACGTGCTTACCAACAAACAATTATTTATAATTGTACTAAATAGTCTCCTCTTTGATCCTTCTTCAAAATACGCCGCTTACATAAAAATATCGGTAACAGCGAGTACCACTCGGTAGAAGGTAACGGATCAAATGTTATTGAACTACGAGCCAAAATTTTAGCACATGATGATATCGTGATTGAAATGTATAGCAAAACGTTCACTTCTGCGAGTGATGAAGGCATTTTCTCGAAAGTTGTCATTCTTAATTAATTTGAAATTTATTGGGCTTGTACCCGGTAGTTGAAAACCATACATTGGCGTCAACGGATTAATACAGCAGATGAAAGCTAGCTACTTCATTTTCCTGCATAATTCTTGAATTCCTTCGAATTAATGGTATTGTGGCTACTCTTACCACTACTCTTTTACTTACATCTCCTTCACACAATATACATAACATTTGTTTGAGCGCCAGTTGCTTTTTTAAGAAAAACAACAAAATTCGGTAGAGCATACCTCTTATATCAATTATCTCAAGGCGTGAGGTGATAAACTCACATATCTGGCAATATACAGGGATATGGATCAGGACAATATTAAATTACTGTTGCATTTCCACAATTGAGGATTGTACATGGAACTGGAATCACTTATTATAATTAAAAATAAAACTGAGTTTATGACTACATTTACGTCACAATGAACAATCATTGACGTCTTTTAATTTAACTAAAGAAATATATTGTGAGATTTGCGGTACTAAGAAAAGGAAAATTTAATCTAAACAAAAAAAGCTATTGGCATGAACTTGAAGTGAGATGTGATATCGCCGCTGATTACACTCTTCTTCATGTTATGAATGCATAACATGTCTGATGCTTTAATTACCTGTTGTCTGCATACACCGCTGTTGAACTTGAAATTCTTGGGAAAACCTGTGAGCTGAAGTCGGGAGCCGTCTGTTGTAATCTTCTTATATAACAAGGAGTTGGCCTACATACCATGTACGCGTGTACGGAGCTCCAATGTAATTACGTCCACTCAATATATTATAAGAGATTTGAAAATATTATGGAGACATCTTGTGAAGTCCATCCTCACAAGAAGATGATGTTTCTTTATCAGCATAGTACCCGTCTCTGCTCGGATACAACCACCACTTGTAGACTTCCTCGATGATTATCTCTTCCAACACAACTCTTAGCTCTTACCATCACACTAAGACCACTTCTTCCATTTGATACATCTGGCTGTTACATATGATCTGCACGATATTAACTGCTTATGAACTGAGTAAGAACAGAATCATGAACTGAATACCTCTCCCCACCGTCGCCTTGACTTTATATAACCTCGCGATGACGACTCCTCTCCCTACTCCTGTTCATCCCTTCCACTTCCACATACAGTAGCTGGCGAATACTGACACTTGGTCGCAATCACGTGTCCACGCACTGATGTCATCAGTCAAGCGTTGTCTAAGCTTACCCAAGCGGTCCGAGAATGACTGTACCGAATGAGTCACCGGGAAATCTCCTTGTACACAACATTCCCAGTTAAACATAGCCTCGATTGCAAAATACTATGCCAGCTCATCTAGCCAAAGTTACAAGCCACAGCATGACAATATGAAACCAACAAATCTCACTTACTACAATACAGAATAATTACAAACATATTCACTTAACCTATGATGAAATACAATAATATACGTGATACCTAATTATTACAGTCTAAATGATGAGAAACAGAATATAAAAAATCAAATGAATCGGGTTAATAATAATAATAATAATAATAATAATAATAATAATAATAATGATAATAATAATAATAATAAATAATGAATGGAATCTGTAACCCTGTTGTACGGTTACAGAACGCCTCCCTCATGAAATAATCGATTAAATGAATCGATTGATTCATGAAATATCTACACAATCACCTGAAATCGAGTACACCATAGATACATGTATAAAAATGCCCTTTACAAATTTGGGTACATAGTATCATCCATCTGGATGTTCGTTGTTACACATATAAAACATTTATCAATTATCATTTTCACTTTGATTATACAGTATTATTTACATACAGATTACATTTCTTTCTCACTTCTGTCGTTTCAAACGTTCATTGAGTGTTCAAAAGTAGTTCTCGAAGACATTCCATTATATACACTTTCTCCAAGCACTGGAGTTTATTGCACTGCCATGCTTCACTTAATATCACAACACACGCTAATTTCACTGAAGTCCTGTTCGCAATGCCAGCTTCATAAAACATGGTGAATTAACATAATAATGAAAATTAATCAACAAACTCACATGATATATTTCTTAAGATTTCTTATATTGTATGTGCCTACGATATTTCCTTCCTTGTCTTCTAATGAATAAGCACATTTCCCAATCCGTTTCACTACGGTGAAGTATCCCTGATATAACAAGAAAAACTTAGAAAATTGACCAGCTTCTGCTGATGACGGGAGTGGCACTCTGAGTAAAACCTTGTCACCAAGCTCAAATTCATCCAATTTAGTCTTACAAAGGTTATCATGCACAATCTTACCGTGTTATCCTTCTTAGGTATAATAACAAGTGGATTTAAATTAGGACTACATGATGGTTCAATTATATTATAATCTAGCATAATGTCAATCTGCTCTTCAACAGCGCTAGCGTATTTTAACGGAATGGGATATTTCGGTCCTACAAAAGTTGAGTTATCAATAACATTAAATTTGTGTTCGTAAAGATGTGTTCTACCAGGCCGATCGCTAAAAACATCACTATGTGATATCAATAATTCACACAATTCGTCCTTCTGACTTTCCGCTAAATTACATTTCTCCACTGTCTCATACAATTCATCTCTAGAATCTCTCTGTATGGACACATGGCAGACATCAATATTTTTCCTAATATTAGGAATTTCACAAGATCCTTCCGTACTAGAACACACTTTATTCGCACTAATTTCTGACAAAACATCATATGGTAAACTGACTTCCCTGCTACTCTTTCCCCAAATAAGATTGACATTACACAGATCAAAATTTAATTTAGCCTTGTGACACGTTAACCAGTCGGTACCTAAAATAACGGCATAAACTAAATTAGGCACAACTAAGCATGGTTGGAAAATACATTCTCCACTTATGTTAATGGGGACAGCTGTTTGTTTATTCACTCTTTGAGACTTGTTTCCAACAGCTGTTAAGATGAACGTATTCCTCACTGGAATTTCCGCTACCTCATACTTCTCTCTTAAAACTTCCTCATACAGCTTGGAATTTACACATGACTTCTCACTACCAGAGTCCAACAAAATCTTAACTTTTCTGCCCCATATCAGCAGTTCAATCGTCGGTGTAACAGTAACACTACTTAAATTATCCTCATTACATAATATAAGATCACTTAACAAATCTTGCCTTATATCTAAATTTAAATTACACTTATAAAATTTATTTTCTACGATTAAGTCGTCACTTAAAATATTTGAATTATTGCTACTTAGGTCACAATCATGTTCACTTACAACTATAGGCTGGTCGACATTGCCATACTTATCTACCTTATACGTAAACTCACCATTTGCGGACTGTCTCAGTGACCTGTTTATACAGTCCGTTGCGCGTTTAAAGTACTTGGTTCGGTGACGACTTGTTGGTTACACACCTCAGTCGGCCTCCCCTGTTGCCTATTTCCTCTAGCGTCATTATTATTATTATTATGGCCTGTATTCTCCCGCCTCCCAGCTTCTGGTTGATTACCATAATCACGCCTCCCAGTCCTGAAATATTCCGAACTATTTTGATAATTTCTCTCCCTGTGGAAATTATTATTAGGTCTCTCCTGATATTCTCTTCTGTAGTTACGATTATTCATAGTCCTGTCCTGATTATTAGATTGGTTACCCCTTCCTTCTACATTCCTATTTAGTGTCCTACTATTATTCAAGCTACTACCTAAAGCATCAAAACTTTCCAACAAAATCTCCATTTCCTTAATAGTCTCCACTCTTTGCATACAAACAGCTTCTCTTATTCTATCGGGATAGTGCTTAGCCATAAGTCTAACTATATCAGCCTCAGGTCCAATACATTCTAAATTTCTCCACACCAAAACATGAGCCAAAAAGTATTCAGTCATTCTAACACCCTCGTTAGAATTATACCTGCCAAACATTACTCTCTCTCTCTCTCTACTCTGAACACCTTCACTCCAAAATTTAGCCACGAATTTCTCCTTAAATTCAGTTAGACTAGACATCGAGCTTTTATATACTTGAAACCAAGACTTAGTCTCTCCTACGAAAGCATTAGATAAGATCTCCAATACAGTTTCCCAGCTAATAATATTGTCTCTTAATTGAACAGAAAATTTCTTCTCTACTACTCTCATAAATTCCATTGGGTTAAATTCTTTCCCAGAAAACTTAGGTAAATCATGATCTCTAGTGATTAAACCATTATTTACAATTATCTCACGTACATTCTTACTATCACGCACTTCTTTCTGGAGTACTCTCTGGCAACTCAGAAATTTTTCTTCCACTGTTTCCTCAGCCTTTTCTTGAATTTTTCTTAATTCCTCCTGCAACTTTTCTTCCGATTCTCTCACCTTCTGTGATAATGATTTTTGTTCACTCTCTAGATCACCTACTTCTCCAAGTTTTCTTTCCACCTGTTCTACCCTACTAATACATTTCCTAGTTTCTTGCCCCACTGTATTGGTTATCTTTTCAAACCTTTCTTCTACTAACTCATTGATTTCTCCTTTATTAGACTCGATCTTGGCGCCTAATTCATCAATCTGTTTGATGCATGTCTCACTAATTTGTTCTATTTCCGCATGGAGATTGCTCCGACCCAATTCCATCTCAGCTCTGATGTCACTACACTCCCTATTTACCTTACTTTCTAAATTATTAATTTGCTTACTTATTTCTAACACCTTATGATCTATCTTATTACTAACATCATCGATCTTCTTATTAATACTAATACACTGAGCTTCAATTTTCTCACTAATGACCGCTTCAATTTTCTTACTCATAATATTATTCTGAGATTCAATTTTCTCACTCATAATATTATTCTGAGATTCAATTTTCTCACTCATAATATTATTCTGAGATTCAATTTTCTCACTAATAACCGTTTCAATTTTCTCACTCATAATAATATTCTGAGATTCAATTTTCTCACTAATGGCATTATTCTGCTCAGTCATTTTGGACATCAGCAAATTAAATAAACCCAGGTCAATCACCCCTTTACTTTGATCTTGCGTGACAGCGTTTTCCTCAGTTTCTACTATTTTCTGACTTTCAGCAGGTCCTACCTTAGTCACCAACTTCCTATTTATGTTACCACCTTGGATTTCCTTGGACACAATAACCTCAGCCTCATCACCTGACTGCATATTGCTATCCTTGTCCATCTTCGGTTTCCTACTAATTTTTCGCGATCTCAAAGCTATTTCCCCCTGCACTTCCTCTGACATTACCCCTGAAATACAAACTTGAACAAAATGACCTTCCTAACATTACTCGGTGAATTTAACATGTGCGTACTCATTAAAAGAACTGATCCATGTATATTGCCATTCAGAAACACTATTTCTGAACCTTTCGAGTCCCACGTTGCTGGCGACACGTTGTGGCTACTCTTACCACTACTCTTTTACTTACATCTCCTTCACACAATATACATAACATTTGTTTGAGCGCCAGTTGCTTTTTTAAGAAAAACAACAAAATTCGGTAGAGCATACCTCTTATATCAATTATCTCAAGGCGTGAGGTGATAAACTCACATATCTGGCAATATACAGGGATATGGATCAGGACAATATTAAATTACTGTTGCATTTCCACAATTGAGGATTGTACATGGAACTGGAATCACTTATTATAATTAAAAATAAAACTGAGTTTATGACTACATTTACGTCACAATGAACAATCATTGACGTCTTTTAATTTAACTAAAGAAATATATTGTGAGATTTGCGGTACTAAGAAAAGGAAAATTTAATCTAAACAAAAAAAGCTATTGGCATGAACTTGAAGTGAGATGTGATATCGCCGCTGATTACACTCTTCTTCATGTTATGAATGCATAACATGTCTGATGCTTTAATTACCTGTTGTCTGCATACACCGCTGTTGAACTTGAAATTCTTGGGAAAACCTGTGAGCTGAAGTCGGGAGCCGTCTGTTGTAATCTTCTTATATAACAAGGAGTTGGCCTACATACCATGTACGCGTGTACGGAGCTCCAATGTAATTACGTCCACTCAATATATTATAAGAGATTTGAAAATATTATGGAGACATCTTGTGAAGTCCATCCTCACAAGAAGATGATGTTTCTTTATCAGCATAGTACCCGTCTCTGCTCGGATACAACCACCACTTGTAGACTTCCTCGATGATTATCTCTTCCAACACAACTCTTAGCTCTTACCATCACACTAAGACCACTTCTTCCATTTGATACATCTGGCTGTTACATATGATCTGCACGATATTAACTGCTTATGAACTGAGTAAGAACAGAATCATGAACTGAATACCTCTCCCCACCGTCGCCTTGACTTTATATAACCTCGCGATGACGACTCCTCTCCCTACTCCTGTTCATCCCTTCCACTTCCACATACAGTAGCTGGCGAATACTGACACTTGGTCGCAATCACGTGTCCACGCACTGATGTCATCAGTCAAGCGTTGTCTAAGCTTACCCAAGCGGTCCGAGAATGACTGTACCGAATGAGTCACCGGGAAATCTCCTTGTACACAACATTCCCAGTTAAACATAGCCTCGATTGCAAAATACTATGCCAGCTCATCTAGCCAAAGTTAC
This sequence comes from Anabrus simplex, assembly GCF_040414725.1. Lineage (NCBI taxonomy): Eukaryota > Metazoa > Arthropoda > Insecta > Orthoptera > Tettigoniidae > Anabrus > Anabrus simplex. Next base: position 808,511,600 of record NC_090266.1, read on the forward strand.
AAGCCACAGCATGACAATATGAAACCAACAAATCTCACTTACTACAATACAGAATAATTACAAACATATTCACTTAACCTATGATGAAATACAATAATATACGTGATACCTAATTATTACAGTCTAAATGATGAGAAACAGAATATAAAAAATCAAATGAATCGGGTTAATAATAATAATAATAATAATAATAATAATAATAATAATAATGATAATAATAATAATAATAAATAATGAATGGAATCTGTAACCCTGTTGTACGGTTACAGTATGGCTCCACATATTCTTATTCTAAAAACTGGAGCCGTAGTTATGCTCCTTAGAAATCGGAACGTTTCGCGACAGCTTCTAAACGGAATCAGATTAGGACCTAATTCTAAGGAAGTATGTACGGAAATTGTTTAGATTTCTAAACAATAATTGTAGATCAGGCTGGACAGAGAGCTCTAATCCCTCGAATTTACTTAACAAAATCCGATATAAACATTTCCATTTTCTTCCAAGAGGCATCAATTTTCAATTCGCTTGGCGTTTTGTATCACGGTAGGTGCGTAGGTCTCTATTTACCTCAGCCAGTTTTCAGCCGTGGCCAGTTAAATGTGGCAACGTCAGGAGAGCGATATTTTAAAGTTGCAATAGTGCCGAAAGGTAATTGTACAAGAAATGCACCGAGCAAGTGGCTGTGTGGTTTTGATCACGTAACTATCAGCTTGCATTCGGGAGTTGGTGGGTTTGAACACCACTGTCAGCAGTTCTGAGAATGGTTTCTCGTGGTTTCTCATTTTCACACCAGGTAAATGCTAGGGCTGTACCTTAATTAAGGCGACGGTTGCTTCCCTTATCCCATAGTCGCTGAAAGACGATGTCGGTGCGACGTAAAGAATTTTTTTTTAAAAAAGTACAAGGATTGCCGTACATGAGGAGGTAAGGTAAGGGTTATTCTGCCCGAAGGCAGGTCCGAACCTCCGCAGAGGTGTTCCTGAGCCGGAGTTTACGTGCGGTAGGGTGGCCAGTTCCCTTCCGCTCCTCCATTCCCTTACCCCCCACCAACAGCGCGTGGCAACCCATCCAACTCCTGACCACGCCCAATGTTGCTTAACTTCAGAGATCTCACGGGATCCGGTGTTTCAACACGGCTACGGCCGTTGGCGTACATGAGGAAATCCTTCAATAAATATTTACCACGTTGACCGCCATGCCTTGATGGTCAGCGTTAAAGGAAGCAGCTGTGTCAACTTACAAAGAAAATTGAAAAGAAAAACGTGTCTGTGAGATTGTCACATATTTCCCCTTCAATTTTACCTTCGTCACCTGCTCTAAAGGAACTGCGTTTTTGTGTGAATTGGATAACTCGTAGGCTTGCCTCGGAAACCTGCGCAGACCTTCGGAGGTATTCGGTTGTTCTACTCCACTTCGCCCCGCATGGCAGGCTGATCTGTGACCGAGTGGATTCTCAGAGCGTGTAACGCAACAAACGCACTTTGAACTATATACATAATACACACACACACTCTCTCTCTCTCTCTCTCTCTCTCTCTCTCTCTCTCTCTCTCTCTCTCTTGCTCCTTTCATACCCTATGCGCTTAGCGATACAAAGAGCCTAATGCAGCACTCTGCAGTGAGCTCAGTCATCATAAGCATTATGGTAGCACACAGGAGTCCTGCAATGAGCACTAAATCATGCGCACCAGGTCGTACTCTGACCAACTATGATTTTATATCAACTGACCACCTAACCAACAAAGCAATCCAGTCGATAACCTATAGACACAATCATGAATTAACACTCAAGGCCTCATATAGGCCGACAGGCTTAATTCTCACGGTTCAGACCTGCCTGAACTAATGAGACGGTGCTAGAAATTTAACTTGGCAAGTTTTCCTTGCGAGACCCTTACCATGTACCAACTGCGGCCTCGTGCTACCATGGTTAACCGAGTTCACATGAGTATTGCCGAGTCGCTGTTATTTCATTGACTGGATATCTCCCAGAGGCGTGCACTGAACCCCATCTACCCCAGCGCTGCTGGGGTAAAGAACTTTGTATTAACATTTTCTAATTATTCCTTAGAACGCTTTTTATAATGTTTCAAAAATTGCAAACATCTAAGCCAAGCCAAGGACAGCTGGCTCGACAATCCGCTTGCACTACCGCAGTTCATCTTCTCCAGCGAGCTGGGTTTCCTTGCCGACGCGATTTAAAGTTGCTAGGGTGACGCATGCACTTGAAGCTTCCCCGAGGCGGAGCTGTGCCCCCTCTCCCGACAGCAATTTACGGCGAAAGGCTAGCTAGCTTAGATAAGGCCTGTTAGTTTTAATACTAGACACTCGAAGTCTTCAGCGTCACACACTAGAGACTGCAAGAAAAATATCAACATCTTAACAGTAATGCCACTTGCACATCGTCTTGCTAATAAAAATACAGCCAAGGTATGAAATCAATTGTAATATAGAAGAATATATCTTAGTCTTGGGTATCGGCATGTATACAGTTTTTTCGAGTAATTCATTGATAAAACGTGTAGATTATGTGTTTCGATAGCCGCAGAAAAATATTTAGGCTGCCCAACATGAACAGAGAGTTAAGCGCGAATGGTTGTCTGTGATGGTGGTATATAGTGAATTTTTATAATGTTCCTCTTGCATTGTAGGCGGACGTTTTGCGAGTTCTGTGGCATTATTCATGAATATAACATGTGTTATACGTCGTGACAAATACTTCCCCCGTTTGTCGTTGGTATACGAGTGAAACTATAAAACTTCAACGACGGTAAAATACCAGTTAAATTTTGCTGATTAGTTTAGATTAGAATTTTTAAGTAAAAATCTACTAGTTAGTCCCAGTGTATTTTTGTGAAAACCATGACTGTACTATCACGAAGCGTCACCGGATCAAACTGTATGTACTGCACCCATAAGCCAATTTACGTAATTAATTTATGAATTAAAAGTTGAATATTTCGCATATTGGAATACTACAGTAGGCTGTGAGAGCTAGCAGTCACAAAGCAACATTCTGGCGCCAGTCAGTCGGCAAGGAAATCCTCGAAACTTGTCTTAGAGCACGAACAACTTGTAGACCGACCTGAGTACTGCATCCAATAAATTTTATGGTACCGCCTAGGAGTGGCAACTTTCTACTTGGTTCTCACGAGAAAATCACGCGTTGAGGCCTGACCTACTTAGAAGGACAAAGAGACAACGATAACACCCACCAACCCTTGGGAGAAAATGGAAGCATCCATGCTGCGAAGAGCGCGAAAGTCTCAGCCAATCACAAAATTCCAAATTTGAATGTCCTGTCATAGCGGGAATCTACAGTCAGTATTTCGCTATTTGGAGCCCGGAGGAGTTGTGTAAAACAGTGTCCTGACTTCCTAATAATATTTGAAAATTTATCGGTGCGAAGGTGTGGTCAATTATTGGCTAATTTATAAAATTTTAACTTCACACGGAAGAGTAGTATCGCCCAGGAATTGAACTGTCATGGCGGGGAGAAGCCATTCGCTGGAAGAAAATAACGCCGGTGACGCGCGTCGTCGTGTGGATTACCCTGTGATCGTTTCCCACGGCGCAATATAACAAGTAAGTCAGACCGAAATTAGGAAGATTTTGTACATAATTTTTGAAGCTTTAACCTACGGATGTATGATAAAGCGCTCCCAAGTGCTAGATTACTACGCCACATCCCTTCCACAGAACAATTTTCGAGGTGGGGGGAGAACTGATTACAAAACCAGCGACCAGAATGGTGATTCTTCAGTGTGTTGGTGTGTTCACTGTGTTTAGAGTGTGTCAGCTAATTCAGTTAGTCAGCTTCAAATTCAGTCTTGTGTGAATTCCGAGTCTGGTAGGAACGCGAACAGAGACACTTGTTGGCATCCGAGTGAGCCATGTATTTTTACTTGGGAGAGTAATATTTCAGGAGAAATGAACACTTTAACAAACTTTATTTTATTTTGAATTCATGCAGAGATAACAGGCAATAGCTATATTTTTCAAAACTTGCCTTAAATGAACTCACATTACCAACAGAGACGGACAATGGAACATGTTGCGACACGTAACTACATAAAACCTTTCTAATCCACGTGTAGTTTGACATTTGTTGGAAAGCTATTTTATTCTTTCACTTTGGGAGGACGATCAGTATAAATTTCCCCACATCATTGGAATCTGTACTTTTAGCTTGCTTTTCATCACTTACAATAAGCTGTATGGCAAGCGAGATGGTTTCGGAGAGAGAATAGTTAAAGCGGACAGGGAGCAGAATGACTTTTCATTAATGGAAGGCCGCAATGTTAAAGACCTTGAGCAAACTGTTATGTTCCGAAGAGGTGAACAACCGGTAAGCTGTAAGTAAACAAACTGAGAGCGGTGTGGAGACCAGCAGGAGGCATCAGGCAGGTAGCGGAGAGAAAACTTTCGACTTCACGTCAGATGTTATGCAGTGCTGTTGTATCATCTTCACTGAAGTGCTAAAAGAATGCGTGTGTTATGTAAATGAGAGCGTGTGTAACGCCATGATAAAAATATATCAAGTTTGCGTATGTGAAAATTCGGAATACCACATCAGCTTCAAGATGGAATTCTAATTCATCATGACGGAGCCCGGAGGGTGATCCAACATGCCTCCAGCACCAAGGTATGAGCAACAACAAAATAATGTATAAATAGAATATGTAGGACTGTGAACTAATCGATGATCAAATGTAGCTTAGACTGTTAAATAGGATTGTAAATAATTCACATTATAATAATCACAATAATAATAATATAATAATAATTTTTGCACTCTGAGCTAAGGTTATTTGCGCATTTCCTTTACGTAGATGTGTTTGCGTATTATTATGGATCATTTGTAGTAAGTCACTTTGGCAGTTTAGGCCGCTATATTATTAGATCTCAATGAGTGTAATGCCGATTTTTATAATTATAATTAAAATCATCATGTTGTTATAACGTTGGTTTTGAGCGATATTTCTGTTGGAGTTATAATTTTGTAGACGCCGCCTTGTTGATTTTTAATGCTTTTTCCTACTTGCGCTTTCAGCTTGTTTTATGTTGTGGAATCATCATTCAGATGACCGTTTCCGGTAGTTCTTATACCGTGTATTTTGCGACGATTTTTGGTGGACATGCGAGTATTTATTTCTATGTGTAGTTGCGGTTGCACATTTTTCAATAGCTTTTTTTTGAGAGGCAATCTCGTCATTTTTTTGTAAACAGTTAGTGACAGGAAGCCATTGATGAGTCAGCTCTGGTATTTTGTGATATGTGAAGCAGAGAATGATCTAGAGATCGAGCTAAGTGAATAATGTCCCTGATGATCTGCGTTGATAATGGAAATGTGATATTTGGACCATGTCATGAAATGTCGTAAGAAATAGAGATGTGCACGACAGATATTTCGCCCGCCGGATACGAGCGAGGCCGTATTATGAGGTACTACGTCGAGAATAATGATGAGTAAATAGAATTGAGAGATGAATAATTTAACCAAGGGTGTTAAATACGTAACGACATGGGTTATGATTGTAGGCAGAAGCCTGTATTTTGTTTCTAATAGTTCCAGGGAAAGTAGATGCTCGGAATATATGCTAATTAGAGTACGAGGTATATGTGAGCAGAGCGACGAATCAATGTGCATTTTGACAGTCATGTAGAGTCATGGATGACATGGAATAGCAGTAATTTTTGTCCATAAGGTTAAATAGTGTCATGGCCAGACATTTGTCGTCTGAGGTTAGAGATTGCCGTCAAATTCAGTGTTTCTCCATTAACAGGTCTAATTATGTAAATGTAAATAAGATTTCACGTGTTAGGTTAAGAGATCATCGATTAGGTCATAGTCAAAACCATAGTAGTGGTATGCTCATACCAGGCATTCAGTAATTACCAAACCTTTAAAATCCACTACGTTTTAATTAGGAAATGAAGCGATCTTTAATAAATCAGTTGTATAATAACAGCCGCAATGAATGAGGTAAATAAGATGGGATCTGCCCCCAGCTAGTAGTGGTACCACAAATAATGAGTTCGTAATGAAATGCAGTCAGCGGCAAATTAAGTAAAATTTTAATGTACAAGGATCACTTTCATTTGAAATGTAAACATGGGGCACTTGGCCTGATTGTTTATATTTTAATGAGGTCCAGGCTATCACAGTCAAGCAAGTGAAGTTTAAATAATTAAATAAGTGATCGTAACACTCAGGTTCATGTTTCAATAATTTCCTTTTAACCATGAGTAGTTGTGAATGTGACAGTGGTTATGTGATAAATGAAGTACGATGTTCATGGCTGTTTTCCTTGAATGATTTCTTATTTTGTTACACATGGTTAGTGCAGTCCACGATTATTTTAAAGTTGGGTGTTTCCCAACTGAGTCACTTGTGGTAAAGATTTGATAAGCACCTCTGAGTCAGTGTTGATTTGATGACTGAACCAATTAATTCATTAACTACACTAATTTGTTTTGATAGACACTTTTCCATGTATTACCATTCAGTATTTCAAATGAGGTAATATTTTCTGACCAGAGTTTTGTAATTTATTCACGTCATCGTCTTGAAGACATTGTCAACATAACCTGGAATATTTTAAATTTTGATCGACTTTCAGTCAGTTTTATTAGGCAGATAATTGAGTTATTGTAAGGCAGATCTTTAATCTTTCTTTTAAATTTCATTTCATTTCACTTTGTTTATATTTTCAACAGTTTATTTTCAATTTTTGGCACTTTGCACTTTATTCAATAAATCAGTTTGTTATTTAAATTTTAATTCAGTCTTTGGGTACCGTCATTTATAGTTAGTTTACGCCATCTTTTCATTTCCTCACTCCCTGATCGACGTGTGGCCTATCTTCGGGGATATCATCGGACGGTCCGCGACTGAGGAAGAAGAGTCTACATGCAGCGGTGAGTATCATTTAAATGTCATTTATTACAGGAGCAGCCGGCGCACAGAAGAAGGAAGAAGTTCACCGCAGTTGTTGCCTTGAGATGATGGTGTCGTCACTGCCGTGAATATCAATTTGGAAATATGTGCGAGCGTGTGGTTGAAAATATTCTTGAAGGATCTTTCTCAGGTAGACCTTTTCACGAAAAATGCAGCCTTATAAAATGGTAATGATGATGACTTTAGAGAATGTAGTGGGGCTACGATTGTTTATATTTAAAAAACTTTTTTTGCTATTTGCTTTACGTCGCACCGACACAGATATGTCTTACGGCGACGATGGGATAGGAAAGGCCTAGGAATTGGAAGGAAGCGGCCTTGGCCTTAATTAAGGTACAGCCCCGGCATTTGCCTGGTGTGAACATTGGAAACCACGGAAAACCATCTTCAGAGCTGCCGACAGTGGGGCTCGAACCCACTATCTCCCGATTACTGGATACTAAAAAAAAACCTTTTGCAGCTAATGAATATGTTCACCGCACGCCACTGATACAGTATATCCAGTAGCGATTGCATGCTGTAACCGTTACAATCGTGCACCAATTAAAAATGCATGTTACGTTAATTATCTGTCACCACTAGCCGTTTAATTTCATTGTTGGTCAGCCCGTATGAACCATAAACCGGATATCGAGCTATAGGCACCGTGCGCGATGTACTTGTGGCGCAGCACAGCTTTACTGAGGCGAATTAAATGTAGACTTTGCATCTGTTGAGGCGTTCCGGAGTTGTATTAAGAAATTGTGGATCTGAGCATTGAATACGATTTCCTACCCATCAACATATACATTTTGGCTTCGCTTCACTTTCTAAGGGTCAAACTTTGTGCGTAAGTGGGCATGTGAATGAAGTGTAGGAAATAAGGAGAGATGATGTATCGGTCATTTCTGCAAATGTGATGCGGCAAACGTCGGGTAACACTACAGCCGTACACAGTAACTGTATGATTGCGTATATTTTTGTTATCCATGCTTATTTTTCTTCGAGGGAATCCTTTGTCAGCCACTCCCTCATCACCAGCTTCTAACGATGAGAGCAGTCCGCTATCATCAGTAGTAATAAATGTGTCACTGGCCCTTTCGCCGTAGCACTTACATGTAAAGCTGATCATACTGTTTGGTGTGATTCCTGTGGTAAATTTCTGTGTGATATTCTTTACATTCCACTTGCGCTAAGTAAATATGAAACTTCTTTTCTTTCTTTCTTTCTTTCTTAATCTGTTTATCGTCCAGGTTTGGCTTTTCCCTAGGACTGAACGAGGGATCCCACCTCTACCGCCTCAAGGGCAGTGTCCTGGAGCTTTAGACATCGGATTGGAGGATACAACTCGGGAGAATGACTAGTACCTCGCCCAGGCGGCCTCACCTGCTGTACTGAACAGGGGCCTTAGTGGGGATGGGAAGATTGGAAGGGATAGACAAGGAAGAGGGAAGGAAGCGGCCGTGGCCTTAAGTTAGGTACCATCCCGGCATTTGTCTGGAGGAGAAGTGGGAAACCACGGAAAACCACTTCCAGGATGGCTGAGGTGGGAATCGAACCCACCTCTACTCAGTTGACCTCCCGAGGCAGAGTGGACCCCGTTCCAGCCCTCGTACCACTTTTCAAATTTTGTGGCAGAGCCGGGAATCGAACCCGGGCCTCCGGGGGTGGCAGCTAATCACACTAACCACTACACCACAGAGGCGGACAAATATGAAACTTCTAATTTTTTATTTTTATTGGAATTTGTTTAGATTGATTCGGAGTGCAGTGTTCTAAGTGGAGAATAAGCCTGGCCTGCAGGAGGAGGAGGATCATGTCAACGCATTGCAATTCTATTTTATTAGATCAACAATGAATGCTCCTTGTCCACGACTAGTTTGCCACAAAGTTGGAGGATACCTACTGCTACCAAGTTCTAATATTATTTGCACTGTTACTTGCCATTTGTTCTTAAATTCCAATTACATTCTTAAAGTAAGTAATGTTATTCTTTAATTATTGGTTTTTGAAGATTAGTTATCACAACACTTGCTTATTATATCCTCCGCATATGGGAGAAGTTCGATAGGCTATTTAGTTAAAATGTGAATTATTTTTATACGATGAATACATCCTTCGATGTGAATTCTGACACTAGGAATACTGTGAGTCCTGTTTTATTTCCTCAACAATCAGTCTCCCATCATGTAAGAAGGGTGGCGTTACAATAATTACCTATGCCGCGAACTTCCGTGTTTATTCTTATTCGAGGGAACCCTTTGTCAGCCATTCCCTCATCACCAGCTTCTAACGATGACAGCAGTCCGCTATCAATAGTAGTAATAAATGTGTCACTGGCCTTCCGCGTTGCACTCAGATGTAAAACTGATCATATTATTTGGTGTGATTCCTATGATAAATTTCTCTGTGTGACATCCCTTGTAATGTAAGTACAACCTGGCGAGTGGTTAGGGGTGCGCAGCTGTGAGCTTACAACCGGGATATAGTCGGTTCGAACCCCACTGTCGGCAGCCCTGAAGATGGTTTTCCGTGGTTCCCCATCTTTACGCCAGGAAAATGCTGGGACTGTACCTTAATTAAGGCCACGGCCGCTTCCTTCCTACTCCTAGTCCTTGCCTGTCCCATCGTCGCCGTAAGACCTATCTGTGTCGGTGCGACGTAAAGCAAAATTATAAAACTAAAAATAAAAATGTGAGTACAGATATATTCTATGGCCATATTCTGCTTGGTTATTTAACTCTTATTTCTGTACAGTCTATCATTACTCTGCAACGGGGACATATATTTTGAAATTCTGATGGCAGAGTTTCCTTGACACTTTCTCTACTAGGCCAGAAAACAAAGTTCATATAGTCGCTGCCAGAGTCATAACTGTCACTGTAAGAGTTCTAGATTCTGTAGTGCGATGAATACCAAACAAAACTCTCCATGGTGATTAAGACAAAGGAAATTTCATCTTCATTTTAAAAAGTAAGCGATTTTCTTTAGTACTTTTACTTCCTTGCGATCTAGCAACTTTTTCAAAACTAAATTGAAAACCTCTGTATTTACACCCATCAAACTCTGCGTTCAGAATCTCCTTTAATGGAGGAGTAACCTTCAAAACCTATTGATTCAATTAATCCATCATCATTATTATCATTTTGTACAATACCTCTACCTAGGCCACAGCTGACGGGAATGCATGCTTGTGTAGCAGTACCATTACCATCAGTGGTGCAGGTAAAAAGAAACTCTTGTGTAACACTATTACTTATGTTAGTTTCCGTAAATGCATCCACGAATTTTCTCCTACTGTTGCCATCTACTTCTAGAATCTCATTCTCTTCTTTACTTTTCTTTCTGTTCTATTTAACGCGTTTTTGAAACGCCCAGCAGCCGAATAATTTGAAATATTCCTTTTCTTATATTCTTATGGAAAGATCATAGGGAGATACGCAGGATTTTCAGGATAGCCACACCGCATATTAACACTGAAATACACACTGCAAATTCTTGTGTGTAGTGTTAGTTCCCAACATGATTCATCTGGGCTAATAGAAAGAAGAAAATATATTTTTGTGTAGATCTGTAACTTATGTCAATGAGTAAGGAAAAAAAATACAAAGTTACATTTTACGATTCACTGCTTGAATCCATTTTTGCCGCATTTCTTTCTAGTTATACTCTTAGGAAAAGAATAGAATATCGCATAAGTAGTATTTCTGTATCTATTGGAACACCCTACAACGCAACACAGTACGACACTTCCCCTTTCTTTTTCTTTCTGCATTTTCTTACACGCTACATTCATGATTCCATTTAGCTAAATGAAATGGCAAGTCCACATTTAATTCATCCGGTGGCCGCTAGAGTATCGCGCACGCAGCGTGTAATAACATTCGAAACATTTAGTACTGATTTTCTCTTTTCAGTTGTATTTATCATGTTGTAAGTTTGATCATAAATTGTGGAAAGATTTGGAATTGTCAATTTCCAGCAAAAAGCGAAACCTTACTGAGGATAATAAGAAAAATGGTAATGAGGAGAGGAAACGCAAGTATAAAATATACGATGATGGTTACCTAGATTTTCGTTTAACGTGCACTCTTGTGAACAATGAAGAGCGTCCCACAGTACGTTTTGTGTTTCAGACTACTTTCTCTATGCTGCCTGGCAAATTGAAGCGCCATTCAGAGAGTGTCCAAAATAATGATGTGGGCAAAACAAGAGAAAAATGAGTGAAATAAAAGAACAAAAATTGGCATAACTAAGCAGGCGAAAATCTCGAATAGGTCTCTTCTAGCTTCCTTTAAGGTAGCTTACCGGGTAGCTGAATGTAGGAAGCCACGTACGATTGCAGCAGTGATAGTTTTACAGCGGTCGTTTACCGTATGATATTCATATACACTCAACTCTCGAGTAATCGGGATAATGTAGGGTTAAGGCTTCCCGGATAAGTAAAATCGCGGTTAACCTGCAAAAAAGTTAAAAATAGAACAGCCGTACTGAACTAGTTAAAATGATAAAAAAAACTATACTACTGTACTCTTCTTTATTAACTTCCCAGACAAATGAACGTATGAAAATAAGAGTTGGACTCTGGGCAAATTAAAAAGGAATCGACTTGAAGCTGCTGAAATATGGATATGCCGGAAAATGACCGGAACGAGCTGAACGGAAAGACAAATCAGTCTGGAAGTCTTAAGGAAAGTTAAAGAAGAGAGAAGATTATTAAAGGAAATGGAAAACAGGAAATTAAAATTTATTGGACATGTAATCAGACAGAACACTTTCATCACTAACATCCGTGAAGGTAAAGTGCTGGGAAAGAAAGGAAGAGGAAGACCTAGGATGAAGTATTTGGACCACATCAAGAAGAGGTTATGTTGTGAAAATTACATGGAACTGAAACGAACAGCCAATGAAAGAAGAGAGTGGTTGCATCGACAAGGTATTAGCCTTCAGAATATTGATTGATTGATTGATTGAGCCAATACGTCGCAGTAAAAGTAGCACTTAGCACAATTAATAGATCGAAAAGTAAATAGCACTTTTCGTTGAAACTAATAAGGCAAAGAAAAATATTCAGACTAACTAACTTTACTGTTTCTGCTTTTGTGCCGAGAAACACCTTTGTAATTCCTTTGTAAACCCTTTGTAATTCTATATTACTGTAACTCCTCACACTCGTGCATTTTTAGTGTTTTTGATATCGCGGTTAAGCCGCAACGCGGTTGATCCGATTACGGTAAATCGAGAGTTGAGTGTATGGTGTTTGATGAGTCCGTGGGAAAACAGCTTTCACCCATTCCTTGTCCGACAGTGAAATCAGCAGTCGAATTCAAGATTTAGCAAAGGATCTTTGAGCGGAGTATAGAAGAGGGAGACGGACTTTTGTTTGCAGATTGATGCGGCCACTGACAGCCATAGAGATGCGCATTTAATATATTATTTGGGATTTGTTGATAATAAAAAATGACGAAATGTTAGAAGATCTTATCTTTGTCAGTTGTTAAGTGCAGGTACGATAGGCAACTACTTGTTTAAAAATATGAACAACTTCATGGCTGAACGTGAAATAAATATTGTGCAAAGCTCCTGATGCAGCTTGGATTCATTGTATTATCCATAAAGAAGTACTTGCCTCTCAGCATTCGAGTTTTGTATTCATAAAATCTTACAATCTGTCATAAATGTGGCGAACTTGATTAATACTCGACCTCATAGAGCGAGATTTTTAAAATGTGCCAAGCATATGCCATCCTTATTTTATAGCAGCACTCGATGGATTTCCAGAGGAAAATACATACTGTAGGCACACTGATTTTGTTCTACGAAAAATAAAACTAATTTTTGAAATTACGGTACCCACAAAATTTATGAAAAACTTGTATAATTAAAACTGTAAATAAAACTTTCTCAAAATAATTCATGACATGAGTGCTTTTCTTTCTATTTACTTTAATTGATTTGCTGTTGTACAACGTAAACATTTTCATTCCATTTCTTATCATAATATTAGCAGTCGTTATAAACTAATAACGGGCCTAACTGTGTGGTTCAGACGGCAGAGCGCTGATTTCTGAGCACAGCTCGGCGAGTTCGATCCCGGCTCAGTCCGGTGTTATTTGAAGGTACTCAGATACGTCAGCCTTATGTCGGTAGTTTTACTGGCACGTAAACGAACTCCTGCGGGACAACATTCCGGCACCTCAAAGTCTCCGAAAACTGTAAACTCTAAACTGGATTTTAGATACATCTAGGTGCCAGAAACTTGGTCCCATAAGAGTTCTTTTACTTGGTGGTAAACCTGGCGACACGAAATCGGCCTATTTGAACATCTTCTAATATCGCCGAACTGAGCCAGGATCTAACCCACTACCTCGGGCTCAGAGAGCCTGCGCTTCATCATCTGGACCAATCAACTCGACTCGCGTGATGTTGAGATGGACCTGTATCCCAGGATCCACGACGATCTCTGTGACAATCTGAACGAAAAGCCAGCGTTTAACTGAGTGCACTATTCACGACTCTGGTACAATCAGTCACAAATAAAGACATGGAATTTGAACGCTCTTCCGACTTACAGTATTCCGAATATATTATAGATAATACACATGCGAACTGATTAACTTTAAGGAGCCAAACTACAGCATATTAACATCTGTAATCTGCATATATCGGCTACATTAATGCAACTAGGAACTTGGAGCAAGAACGTACAATTTGTTTGCAAGATCTAGGCATAGATATGAATGATCAAGTTATGTCCAAAAGTAGCCATCTCCCCAATGAAAGGAAGATCCGACAGATACTACGAGACAGAGAAGTTCAGTCATGGACGAAGTTGCCGTACAAAGGAAGGGGCGTTGAACTCTTCCAAGAATACACGCCAGGGAACAAATGGATAAGAGATCACCGAGGCTTATCCTGTGCGGAATGGAGAGAGGCCATGATTATGACAGCGAATGTGTGCGCCGTTCGCTCCGTGCCGGGAGGTCCCAGGACAACACCCTCTGTCGGCGTTGCCATAGAGAGCACGAAACTCTTGCCCATTTCCTGGGAACCTGTCCTCACGGGGAGGTATTGAGAAATTCCCGCCATCATACAATACGACACATGATTGCGACCTCGCTGAGGGATCACAGTTTCACGGTGCACGAAGAGGTCTCTGGCCTAGCTACCGACGGGAGTAACAGGCGTATTGACATGATAGCCTTTCAACCAGCTAGCAAGCAAGGACTAATCTTAGATCCCACAATACGCTTCGAGTCGCACGTTGGCCATGCCGAAGAGGTGGACGCCGAAAAGAAGTCAATTTACCAGTCAACTGTAAACCACTATAAAGGTAAATATCACCTAGGCAATATTTCCGTCCATGGACTCATGATCGGAGCTCGAGGCACAATCCCTAAATTTCTTGTACAGCTATGGGATTCTCTCGGTCTCAACCAGACACGACTTTACGACATCGCTACCGCCGCAATACGAGGTTCAGTGACCATACTCCGCAATCATCTATGTAACATTTGAAGAACCATACATCATGCCATATCCCAAATTCATTGCAAATTTATTCTTGAGCCCTGTGGTGGTTATTTCTATCTGGCACACTAGCAAACTCAACAGTAACTTAGAAGGCAAAATACTGTGTATTCGACATATTTTGTCCGTGTGGCAGCCTCCGCATGGGGGAAGTTGTAGATGTATATTGTGTGCTCCTTGACGCAGTCCTGTGTGACACGTGTGATCAACATGCTGCTAAATTCAGATAGTACTCCCTCGTAAAATAAACCAAAAGGCCGAAATTCTCAAGGACGCACCGTCCACTAAGGGACTTGATCCTCCATGACGACTGTTGCTATATAGATTGGTTTTCTTGATAGATTCCGCTGTCTCTCGTGTCAGACAGTTTCTCAGCTGTTCTTTCGAGTTTGAGACAACGCCTCTCCAGCCTACATTCCAGGATTGAAATCCCTGGAACGAGCCGGAAACTGAATACCGGTCTTCCAAACAAGATACAGCGATCTCGTATACCATTCCCTGTAAATTCGTTTGTTTTATGTCGCTTAACTCTATGAATACATTGCTATCTTGACATCCATGGATTATATCACGATATTTCGCAATTCATACCTATTGCGGAAATCCAATTAACTGTATCATTCATAGCATGAAATCCCCGTCTTTTTCAATTAAAGGCATTTTATGATCCTACACTTCCATTTTTGTGGATAACATGTATTTTCTTTCTTAATCCGTTTACCATCCAGGGTTGGTTTATCCCTCGGGCTCAGCGAGGGATCGGTCCTCTACCGCATCAAGGGCAGTGTCCTTGAGCGTGAGACTTCGAGTCGGGGGATACAACTGGGAAGGACAACCAGCACCTCGCCGAGGCGGCCTTACTTGCTATGCTACCGGGTGATCAGGCGGTGCGGTTAGGGGCGCGCAGTTGTGAGCTTGCATTCTGGAGATAGTGGGTTCGAACACCATTGTTTGCAGTCCTAAAGATAGTTTTCTGTAGTTTCCCAATTTCACACCAGGAAAAAGCTGGGGCTGTACCTTAATTAATACCACGGACGCTTTCCTCCCTCTCCTAGTCCTTTCCTTTTCCATAGTCGCCATAAGACCTCTCTGTGTCGGTGCGACGTAAAGCAGATAGCAAAAAAGAAAAACCCGAACTGAAGGATTAATTTACACCAAACTAATTATTATACAAGGTTGTTAGCATCGATCAAGCAAACTCATCGAGATATGAAAAAACGTGCAGTAAAATGTTCATAACTAACGTAAGAAATTACGTCCTATTTAACGTTTTCCCTTTCCCTCAAATTCGTTGCGTTATCTATTTGCAACGGCATTAATTATGCATGAGGTTAATACGACGGATAAAGAGAAAATTCACCGGAGGAGGAAATACTAGTTTTCAGACTCTAAAATTTCACATTGCCTCCTTTGATTGGGGTGAAACACGTCGGTTTAGCGTATAACTTCCTATGTAATTGAAGCTAATTCTGATGAGATAAATCGTTCGATTTCAACCATCCAATATAACATTAATAGCCAAAGCAAAGCCTTCTCCATACAGGCCATGAAGGCCATGGCGAAGTAGAATGTAAAGGCTTCCAGTATTCCTAACTTCGGCACTAGGTAGTTGGCCCTTTGTCCAGCCGCCATTGGTCCCAGCAATTAACCTGGTACTCGTTTTTTAAGGAGGCTGAGCGAACCGCAAGGCCATGAGCTTCTCCTGAAGTGGGAATCTAGTTTCTAAATATTTCGACTTGGCGACAGGGAATCAGATCCTTTTTCTTGCGCGTGATCCGAGCGCGCCTTTACGTTCTCGGCTAGGCAGCTCCTATGTAATGATAATAAGGCATAGAAATTCTGTTGTCAATACATTTGTAATGTTTCATTAAGAGAATGGGGTAAACTTGTCTTGGAGTTTGGAGTTTGTGTTTAAGACCTGGTGCAGGTCTTTTGATTTGAATCCCGTAGGTGACCTGCGCGTCGTGATGAGGATGAAACGATGATGAAGACGAGACATACGCCCAGTTCCCGTGCCAGGGGAATTAACCAATAATGATTAAAATTTCCGACCCCGCCGGGAATCGAACCCGGGTCTCCTGTAACCAAAGGCCAGCCATGGAGCCGGACGGAGTTTGTGTTGTATCGAGTGGACGTTTCAAGAGTCTTTCAAGTGAGTTAGAATGATGAAATCAGTTATTTGTTATGTTCTGATATTATAGGTCATGGCAAGGTGTAGGGATAACGTGTCTTCCTCTTACCACGAGGCCTAGGGTTAGAAATTCAGCTCCTCCACGATATAATGACTAGCTTCATAGTCTAAACGATACCGTACCTAAGGAAGACATCTGAGAAAAGAATATTATAATCTCATTCTCGGCCACCTAAGAAGCTGTTGACCGTGGTATCCCACTTCACTTCCAGGCGAATGCGGAAATAACCTTACTACATACATTTCAGCTCCTTTCATATCAATCCCAGCCCCAGTTCATGCATACACTAGTACAAACACTACAACCACACAGGTGATTAGAGAGACCTCACCTTCAGCTGGTAGTGACTAAGTGGTATCAAGCATTTTACATGAAGTTAACAGAACATCGATCATGTTTAGCTTCAGAGGGATTGATTCTTAACGTCGCACCGACACAAATATGTCTTATTTCGACGATGGGATAGGAAAGGACTAGTAGTGGGAAGGAAGCGGCCGTGTTCTTAATTAAGTTACGAGAGTATTGGTTTCTAAGATTCATAACTATCTGCAGGCCCCATCATTTGACCTGGTGTGAAAATAGGAAACCACGGAAAACCATCTTCAGGGCTGCGGACAGTGGGGCTCAAACCCACTATCTCTTGGATGCAAGCTCACAGCAGCGTGCCCCTAACCCCACGGCCAACTCGCCTGGTAGGATTGATTCGAAAGTGAAACATATCACGATATTAAACAAGGTATGTAATTACTGGAGATGACTACACGGGAATTTTACTACAATATGAATTGTTTAGAACTGCGAGGAATGTAATCGAAGGCTCATTTAAGACCACAGCACGCCTACTCGGGTCCGACAAACACAATGTCTCGAAGAATTCAGGCACTCAGGACTACAGATGGGCTACTTTCCTGATGACTGTCAGACATGTTCCGACATAGATTGTCTTGCACTCCCTCGAATATTCATATGAGCTGATGAGGTGATAAGGTAAGAGAGTATTGGTTTCTAGGATTCATAACTATCTGCAAGGACTGTTAGGCCGATTGTGCTCCATAATAATTTACGAATAAAGTGTCCAGTCGAGAGTCGGAATTTAAAGCCGAAGGAATAGTGTTAACCTTTAAACGTTTTGGTGGGCGTGGGTTGCACAATGGTGCTGGCTTTTCCGGTAGAAAGGTTATTATAATTATTTAATGAGACCATTCATTATTCCCGAATCACGAGGGCGATTGTTATAGATCTGTACAGACCGCGTGCTTGTCGTTACACATCAGCCAAACATCGTGATGACTCCTTAATTACGACTTGTCCAGTAAACACTTGTGTGAGTGTATTTAGAAAGTCAGAATTGTCTCTCTCCACTTCGATAAACAGTGTAAATACTTTTGATCCTTATTATACATTGACACAAAACAAATTGCGTTTCGGGGAGTGAGAGACGGCTTCAATCTATAGGCTCGAGTTCGTAAGCGACGGTCGTTATAGTGAATCGGTTTTTTAATACCCCAAAAAAATCACGAGAATTTGGATTCGAGAACACTTCCAAATCATTTGTATTTAAACATTCATTTCATGTTTTTACAAGTTGTTTAACGTCACACCGACACAGATAGGTCTTATGGCGACGTTGGGACAAGAAAGGCCTGGGAAACCACGGAAAACCATACTCAGGGCCACCGACAGTGTGGTTCGAACCCACTATCTCCCGAATACAAACTCACAGCTGCGCGCCCCTAACCGCACGTCCAACTCGCCCGGTACATTCGTTTCATATCGTGAGAATATTTCAAATTCCTGACGAAGTTATGGACAGTGAAAATCATTCATAGGGAGTAAAATTGTTGTTATTCATGATGATGATTCACATTAGGCCTTGGAATATATTATTGTTGCTGTTGTTTCATATAATGGGCTTGAGATGTCGAGGTCAACAGCCCCCCTGTTCTTAGTGCCTGTGAATTATGGTCACTCAAAAAATAGAAAGCGCACGTGGTACTGTATGTTCCCCGCATTTAATATGTTATCAGATTTCATTTTCATTATCACTATCATCAAAATATAATTCACCTCCCACGTAGATACAAACCTGTGGATAATCACGACTAACATTATATACGTTCAATTGTTTCTGAGAAAAGTGTACCTACGAGGAACTTACACAGTACCATGCGTCTGTATGTCCGATACCCTCTATGATTGAACTGAATACACTTCTCTCTCCATCTCGCATGATCTTCAAGTAGGGAAATAGTATTCATTTATTGTAATCTAAACTAATAATTGCAATTATTTTCATTCGAAATACTGTATAATTTTCAAAAAATAATATGTTACAATGTTACACAGCAAGACCCCAAATCGCCGTCCACTTTCTTCGAATAGGCAACCAAATGACGACGTTAGGGATGAGCAAAGCCGCTGGTATAACACATCTGCTGTTATTCTATTTCTTTTAAGACTTCCTTTCCTAATCTAACATTTCCTGCATGACCTGACTCCATTCGACTGCACTTCATTACTTTTGTTTTGGGCCTATTATCTTCATCTTGTACTCTTTCCCTAATACTCTGTCCATACCATTCAGCAATTTCTCCATATCTTTTACAGACTCGGATAAAACAATAATATCATCGGCAAATCTCAGAGATTTGATTTCCTCTCCTTGAATTGTGATTCCCTTTCCAAATTCCTCTTTACCGCCTGTTAATTATTAACACTGAAAACGAGAGGGGATAAACTGCAGCCTTCCCTCACTCCTTTTTGGATTGCTGCTTCTTTTTCAGGGCCCTCAATTATTACCTCTGTAGATTGATTTTGGTTCAAATTGTAGATCATTCTTTTTTCTTGATATCTGATTCCGATCACCTCCAGAATATCAAATATCAACATTGTCCAATGCCTTTCCTAGATCCACGAATGTCATGTATGTGAGCTTGTCCTTAATTCGATCCCTAAGATCAGACTTTATATCAGGATTGTTTCACGTGTTCCTGCATTTCTTCTGAAGCCAAATTGATCCTCCCCCAAGTCAGCTTCAACTTATCTTTCCATTCTTCTTTAAGTAATACGTGTTAAAATTTTACAGGCGTGAGATCC
Organism: Anabrus simplex; assembly: GCF_040414725.1. Taxonomy (NCBI): domain Eukaryota; kingdom Metazoa; phylum Arthropoda; class Insecta; order Orthoptera; family Tettigoniidae; genus Anabrus; species Anabrus simplex. The sequence continues at coordinate 808,531,358 of NC_090266.1, forward strand.
TAGACTTAGCCGTAGTTTTGACACTTTTCAGCACTTACTTTCTTGAGAATAGGTGTAATAACATTCTGTGTAAAATCGGATGGCACTTCTCCTGTATCATGCATCCTGCACACTAAAAAGAATAACCTAGCCATGCTGGTTAAATAAGGAGCACGAATACAGTACATGTAAAACAGATCAAATGATGACATCAAGGCGAGTTCACCCATTCTAAAGCCATTGAAGTGGCACTGATTATTTAGTTCCAACAGTCGTTAAACCGTCTCTTGGAGCACTCCTCGGCGATGTATAATTTGATCTGAACTGGTTTTCTGATATTCCCATTTGTGCATCATAGACTTGGTCTTTACGTGGCCAAATCTAATTTTGTTCAGTAGGCACCAAGTTCTCCGAGGCAACTGAATTCCTGGTATATACGTGGGGTCATCAATATTGTGGTGATTTAGACTTATATCATTTATCCATTTCTTCTTACACCCATATTCAATCCTGAATGTCTGTATTTGACAAGTTGCCCAGAATGGTTTCATGGATTTCGAACGTGTAGTGAATGTGTTGAGCAATCTGTCCAAGCTTCATGAGGTGGGGTTTGTATGACAGCAAGGGTTCGAAGGTGAATCCTAGATACTTGGGGTGAGGGCTGTTCTTCACTGTCTGGTCAAGTTACTCTTAGTAGATGGTTGACCATGGGATTGTTCAGGTGACAAGCTGTCACTTCATTCTTTGTTGGGTTAGGACACAGTCTCTACTGTCTGAAATATTCACCAGCATTTTCCAGGTCTTTTGTCAGAGCCTCTTCTCCTTTCTGTGTGTGGTTACCTTGAAACTGAATATACTGTACTTTTCACAAGCAGTGAAACCCCTGTCACATGTAACCAACATAACCGGTGCACCATGCACAACTATGAGATTTAACTTCAAGAAGTGGACTATGATTCGGAAAGACCGGTATATAATTTACGAATGTTTCTTGAAAATGTTTCTTTATTATTAGAAATATTTTGTGAAGGATTTCCTAGATTGTAACTAGGTCATAGTCTAGGGCACTCGTCATGTATATTCTTAATACTTGCTCTACGTGTCGTGTTTCCCTTCACTCCCCCTTTGCTTTCTCGACCACATTCCTCGGACGACATTACGTGATTTTGCCGTTCTACCCCATTTCAAAGAGTATAAAGTTAACGTTCATTTCTTTCAACTCGTCTGGCTTCATGGCTAAAAGTTTATAGAGCTGGCCTACTCTCCAAGGGGTCCTGGATTCAATTCTCGTGTGGGTCGGGGATTCGAACCTTAATTGGCTAATTTCAATGGCTTCGGGGCTGGGTGTGTGTGTCGTTTCCAACATTATAATTCATCACAGATAGGGCCTCGTCCTCCCAGACACGGAGGTCGCCTGTGGGCTTCAAGTTGAAAGACTTGCATGGGGATTCTCCGGAGGCCACACGCCATTAATCAATTCATGTTCAGCTGTACATATATCTGATAAAACCGAGCGGAGTAGCCGCGCATGTTAAGGCGTTGCGGCTATAGAACCAATCTCTGTATTCGGGAGACGAGTGGGTTCGAACCCCACCGCCAGCTGCCCCTAGAATGGCTTTTGAGGTTTCCCATTTTCACTTCCAGGAAAATGCCGGGCTATTCATACGCCATAGCCGATTGCATTCATCATCATTCATTTCATCTCCATTAGCTCTTCAACTGCGGCTGACATCAGAAAGGGCATCTGACCGTACAAACATGACACATGATTTCATCTCACATCATCCCCGACCCCGTACCAAGAACGGGAACTAGGGATAGACATACAAATATCTGATCAAAAGTATCCAGACACCATTCTGTGCAGGTAAACGAGAATGTAGATGCCACTATGACCGCCCCAGCTGCTGTGAAAGGTGGCTGAGGGCTCGATGTTCTCCAGTGCTACTAAGTATTTGCAGAGTGATTTCCGACAAAAGAGTAGCGTTACCAAAATGTTGCAAAGTTTGGGCTGAGAAGACTTGGGAGTAAAGAGACGAGCTGCTCGACTTAGTGGTATTTTCCGAGCTGTCAGTGGAGAGATGGCGTGGGAGGACATCAGTGACGAATAAGTTTGAGTGGTGCCTTTAAAAGCAGGAAAGATCACAATATGAAGATAAATTTGGAATTCAAGGGGACAAATTGGGGCAAGTATTCGTTTATAGGAAGGGGAGTTAGGGATTGGAATAACTTACCAAGGGAGATGTTCAATAAATTTCCAATTTCATTGCAATCATTTAAGAAAAGGCTAGGAAAACAACAGATAGGTAATCTGCTACCTGGGCGACTCCCCTAAATGCTGATCAGTAGTGACTGATTGTGACAAAGAAACCACGGCAAAGTAGACCATGCGTTGACCGACAGGCACAGTCCAGCTTTGAAGAAAGTGGTAAGTGACCTGACATCATATGATCCCAACACCATTGAATTCCGCACGGCCACTAATTGTACAACTATATCCGGGAGTCATGTGGACTTGAGTTCAAGTCTTGGGTATCCGCCCATAAATCGCACATTTCACCGGTGAAAGCTACGCGCTATTTCTGGCAAAGTGCGCCGCCACTAGTTCGTGGACAACTGGAGGCATGTGGTTTGGAGTGATGAATCATGGTATATCATGAGGGAGTCAGATAGGAGTGTTTGGGTGACGTGAAATTCAGACTAACGATATATGCACGCCTGCGCAGAATGCACAGTAAAATTTGGTGGAAGAGTGCTGACAATGTGGGGGACTTTTCATGGAAGGGACGTGGTTCTCTCGTAATACTACAGAGCACATTAAAGACGGATGGATATACAGTAAGAATACTTTTAGCAGCTGCATGTTACATGCGGCAGGAGACCAGTTCGGAGGTGATCACTGTGTATTTCAGCATGATAATGCCCCTTGCATTAAAGATGGATCTGTCTCTTCGTGAACAGATTGTGAAGAATAAAGCTCCGGAAATGGACTGGCTGCTGTAAAATGTTCAAGTGTGGGCTTACCCCGCACTGGGCAGTACATACAGTATATCCGATGAACACTTAGAAGAAAATTTCGAATAGATGTCCGGATACTTTTGATCAGATCGTGTGTTTATCTTTCTCATCCATATACAGTCTTACTAATAAACGGTGTGTAACTTTTATACAAAGTTTATACATCGCTCATATACAATGTGTTACTAATAAACCGTGTATAAGCCTCCTGTGTATACATCTGTTATAGTTATTCACTGAATTACTTATACGAACCAGTACCCTTGTATAAGCGTTGTATATCAGCGAGTGACGAAAGAGAAACGAGTGATCAGTTGATTTTAGTGGCATTTACTGTCTGCAGTAATAGAACCCTGGTGAAATATACATTAAGCACACATTGAAAGAACGGAAAATAGTGTTTATGATCTTCACAATATTTTTAACATACAGAACATTTTGAGTTTATGGAGGCTGGAAATGTTCGTAAAATAAAACACTTTTACGGTCGGAGATGGCGGAAGCTTTAAAATTAAATATCGATTTACGAAGGAGTATGCTCGAATTGTCATTAACACAGTCGGAAATGACTTACCGGTAATTAAAGATCCTAGAGATAGCTGTATATCTTGCGAAATTCAAGTTCTCACAGCACTACGGACATGAGCGCGGAAAGAGGTTAGTAATTACTATCAGTGACAATTATTACTATGGAACGTTTCTTCTTAATTTGAGGTTCCATTGTGCACCCTTCTACCTTTGCTCTTTGAACTAAGAACCCTCACGCAAAAGCAAGCACTCGCAAACTACACAGACTTCACAAACACAATCCACTTTTCCTCAAGAATTGTACATTTATCACTGATTTGTATTTGATCAGTATTATCCTACTGACAAAATGAACACTGCACTGCATACTACTGTGTAGAGATTTAAAAGCGCCCTATTTGTAAGATCCCTACTGGAAAATCAGCCAGCCAGCAGTGTCACGCGTGAAACGTAAACAAACGAGACGTTCTTCCTGTCATAAATTAAGAACTAAGCGAGATAAAGACTTGAGGTTTGCTTTAAAAATAACTTCCGTATCCGAAGACAATTCGCATCGCTTTGAACCCCCCCCCGTGTAAACGTAATAGTAAAGACGTTGGCCAGCGACTGACTTTTTCGTGCTTGCACATACCAATTTCTGAACGTAACTGTAAAGAAAGACCCTTACTGATTTTTTTTATCATTCAAATTTAAAATCAAACTTATCTACATTGAGTCGAAATGTTTCTTTACCAGCAGTGAAAAAATTACAAACATAACGACATGATAGGTCCAATGCAATGAAGATTTTTTTATTTGACGTAACATTCCATTATATTAATATTTTCACACTCGATTACTTTTTAACATTATTTTCGTTAACGGCATTAGATACGGCTTGAAATTCTGTACATAACTGGATATTCACCTATTTCAACCGATAACATTCAGATTTATATACAGATAGGCCTAACCAGCAAAAGCGACCATGAACGTGAAGAAATACGTCAGTGAACTGCAGGAAGAGTTTCCTACGGCTTCGAACGAGTGTATACGTGCACTTTAGTAATACAGTGCGCATACCACGTTCATTAGTAAGAAAAATATGCAACGCTTATACTATACAAGTGTTAAGCAAGTGTATAAGGGTCTTTTATTAGTAAGACTGACATAGTATCTTCCTTTGTTATCCATTTTGTTATCTGTTCGCAATACTTTAGAAGCTGTAACACGTAATAAGCAGTCCTTTTCCTTATATTCTTTTATTAGAGCTTTATTCGTGTATACTCTCAGCAACCACCTCATTATACACCACATTCACCTTTTTAATTTAATAATTCGGTCTCTATTGACGATTTGTTTCACTGCTGTGGCCTATCTCCACTGCTATAAGTTTCTTATGTTTAAGGTGGGCTAGGCATTTGAGGGGATAATTAAGCAAAATTGCAATTTTACTTTACAGTTCATATATCCAATTTTACGTGGAATCCGAACTACAGGAACGTGATTTTCGATTTAGAAAATCACAAATGAATTGATAATTGGAATGCATTACCTGCAGCGGTCTTAAAAAATTTTTCCACAAAATAAAGGATGCTTTAAAACAGGCTCCAGCATTCAGGAAATATTTTGAAAATATGTGAGTGTCCTATTTAAATGTTAAGTTGAATATACTGTAAATCGTAACGTTGAGGTGCTGAAATATATTTCAGTTGTGTGTGTGAATTCGCATGTGATGGTGCTGTAATTACAATATGAAGCTAGTAAATGTATCCGATTAATTATAGAGGTATACGTGTCATGGATTCGGTGAGCAAATTGTTTAATAGTATAGTAAGAAGCAGATAGGAAAGGATTACTCGCGTTGTATCTCAGGAGCAGGTGGGTTTTACTGTGTCAGAAAATGATGGAAAGAAAAATCAAGATCTTCATTTTGGGGTCCGATGATACAGAAGAGGCTTATGAATCTAATTATCACTGTTATCTCGTTATTTCCTGTTCTATTCATAGCAGATTTATGACCCAATTTTAGCTATCTGTCCTTAATCATCCTTGTATGTATTTTATAAACTTGCAATTTCCTTGTGTACATATTTCTAATTACAAATAATAACTTATTGAGATTACTAGGCTTAGTCCAATTTTTGTTTGTCATTCGGATGCTAATCTCCACAGACTAGGCATCTTACTGAATTATTTCCCTTGACCCACCCTCGCTTTTTATAAATTCGCATCTTCCAACAATTCTTCAATTTAAATATACAGTGCTTACATTCGTACCCTGGTTTACCCTGTTGAATGGTGAGAGGGTCACTCTGGTCCTACATTCGGACACCAAACACTGTCTTTGAATATCCCTCAGCTATTCCTCAACCATCTCGAAGTGCTTCTGTCGATAAACACCGAACCCAAGCCACTTTAATACACCTTTCATCTTGATTAATCAGTACTCCTCCTAAATACTGTTCTTCTGATGATGGTATTCTATCTGCAGAAGCCGGCCACCCTCTCGTCTTTTCAATCTTTATCAATATTTTGTAATTAATTTAGAATGTATACTTGAATACTTTCGTCGCTTAATAGTCTTACTTCATGAACTGGCAGCCCCGTTATAATTTTGCAGGACTTACACAATACCTGATTCAGCATCTCACATACGTTCTCTGCCCTCATAATTAGCTATATTTAACATTCGACTTTTCACTAAAGCTTGCAAAATGTTTTTTGAATCGTATTCTATTTTGGGAAATTATTTACTGATAATGCTGCCAGACCTTTCCATTTTGTTTTCTTATTCTGGTGAGAACAATTACCATTATTTCATCTATATATATAAAATAACTTGTCCTGACTGACTGACTGACTGACTGACTGACTGACTGACTGACTGACTGATTCATCATCACCGAGCCAAAACTGCTGGACATAAAGAAATGAAACTTTGGAGATACATTCATATTAAGATGTAGGTGCTCGCTAAGAGAGGATTTTTGGATATTCCGTCGCCAACGGGGCAAAAAGGGGGTGAAATTTTAAAATGAGTGTATCTATATCTCAAAACTTTAGAAGTTTACAGATGTAAAAATTGGTATTTAAAATCTTCTTTAAAAATAAGGAAACACGTATTTTTTATTTTCGGAAAATTCCAATAGGAGGGGAGGAAAAGGGTGAAAATTTGTTGAATGCCTTTAAACGGTACTTATATCTCAGAAACTGAAGATATTACAGACCTGAAAATTGGTACTTTTGATCTCTTTTAAAAATAAAGAAACACGTATTCTTTTGTTTTTGGAAAATCCAGTTAATGAGAGGGTGAAAAGGGGGGTGATTTATTAAAATGAGTGTATCTATATCTCAAAACTTTTAAAGTTTATAGATGTAAAAATTGGTATTTATAATCTCCTTTAAAAAGAAAGAAACACGTATTTCTTGTTTTTGGAAAAACACAATAGGAAGGGTGGAAAAGGGTGAAAAATGAGTTGAATGCCTTTAATGAGGATACTTATATCTCAGAAACTGAAGATATTACGGACCTGGAAATTGGTATTAGGGATCTCCTTTAAAAATAAAGAAACACATATTTTTGTTTTTGGAAAATCCAATAAATGGGGGGGTTGAAAAGGGGGCTGAATTTTTAAAATGAGTGTATATATATCTCTCAAAACTTTTAAAGTGTACAGACGTAAAAACTGGTATTTAGAATCTCCTTAAAAAATAAGGAAACACATTGTTTTTTTGTTTTCGGAAAATCCCAATATGATGGGTGAAAAAGGGGGAAAAAGTGGTTGAATGTCTTAAATGATGACACTTATATCTCAGAAACAGAAGATATTACAGACCTGAAAATTGGTATTTGGGATCTCCTTCGAAAATAAAGAAACACGTACTTTTTGTTTTTGGAAAATATAATTAATGGGGGTTAAACAGGAGTGACAAATTCCGGTTCATTTTTAGAAAGACTAAATCTACAGTATATCTCAGAAACATGCAATGTTACAGACGTAAAAACTGGTACTTGGAATCTCCTGTAAATGTAAAGAAACATAGGTGATTTGTTTTTCGAAACTCCACTTAAGGGGAACTAAAAATGTGCTGAAATTTTAAAATGAGTATTTCTACAGTATACCTCAAAAACTTAACATGTTACCGAAGTGAAAAATCGTATTTTTTATCTCTAGTGAAAATAAAAAAGCATGTATATTTTGTTTTCTGGAAAACCACTTGGGTGGAGGGGTAGAGGTGACTGAAAATGGGGTTGAATTCTTTTAATTAGGATACTGATATCTCAAAAGCTGAAGATGTTACAGAAGTGAAATTTGGCATTTGGAATTTCCTTTAAAAATAAAGGGATACGTATTTTTTTCGGAAATCCACCTAAAGGGAGGAGGGAAATTGAAAAATTAGTAGAATTATTTGTATGAGGATACTATTATCTCAAAAACGAAAGATTTTGCAGACGTGAAAATTGGTATTTGCAACCTGCTTTAAAATCAAACAAACACGTATTCTCGGAAAATCCAATGAAGGGCAGGGGAGGATGTGAAAAATTGAAACAATTAATTGAATTAATTGTATGAGGATACTTACATATAATAAAAACTAAAGTTGTTACAGACGTAAACATTGATATTTGGATCTCCTTTAAAAACCAAGAAACAAGCGTTTTGGGGGGAAATCGTTTTGTGGGGCGGGGGTGAAAAGGAGTTGAATTCCTTTTATGTGGACACATATCTCAAAAACTAAAGATGTTAGATTCGTGATAACTGGTATTTAGGAGACCCTTTACTGTTAAAGAGACAAGTATTTATAACGGGAAATTCACAGGAGGGAGTGTGAAAGGAATTGGAAATACAGTGAATTATTTTTATGGGGATACTTATATGTCAGAACTGAAGGTAATAGACGTGAACATTGGTATTTGGAATCTCCTTTAAACATAAGGAAACAGGACTTTGGGGGGGGGGGGTAAATCAACAATAAGGTCAATAATTCACGGAAGTATATCATTCGTGTCGCCAGAAATCTAGCGCACGCGCGGCGATTGTGCTGGTCACATTGTCAGCAATGACAATGGCAGAGGATGTAATTTACCGCCAAGTAGCGGTCTTGCATCTTGCTGTGGGTTCCAGACCATCAATAATGATGATAATAATAATAATAATAATAATAATACTAATAACTTAAATTCAACTAATATCAGCCACCCTAATAATAATAATTATTTGTATGTTGGGTATTCAGCCCGAAGGCTGGTTTTAACCTCCACAGCTCCGCCAACAGCTGTCATAAACAGCCTAGGCGTCACTGAATAATAATAATAATAATAATAATAATAATAATAATAATAATAATAATAATAATAATAATAATAATAATAATAATGTCCTGGACCGTGGTGAAAATGTGCGGACCGCGCTGGAAACGGGTCCTGGCCGGGTAATGACTACGATTGCAGTCCGGCCACAGGTTCATTTCCGCCAAGGCACCCAAGATGATACCACGCCGGATCTCCTCAAGGATTTGATCCATATTAAAAATGCTTATAGGTAAGATGGCAAACATTTAGGGAGACCCAACTGGCCGGGTAGAATACCTGGACCTAGCCCGGGAAGTACGAAATCGATTGCTGGACAGAAAGATTGAAAAACGGGAGGAACTTTGCCGTAATCTCTCAGAAAACGAGTCAGATCGCGAATTTTGGCGGATTCTCTCAGAAAACGAGTTAGATCGCGAATTTCGGCGGATTATATATAAAACGTTAAGCATTCAATTATAAATTTCATTATAATACCGTAGCGAAGCACAGGTATCTTGCTAGTATATAATATATTCCAAAGTATTCTAATCTGTTTGAGACCTCTGCTTTACAGCCATCTATCAGCCATTATTCAATCTTCAGTCGTTTACTCCCTTTTCCTTTGCAAATAACTTTCGTCTTAGGAATGTTAATTTAAGGACCAATTTTTACAAAATGATTTTACTGCATTGATACTCTTTCGCAGTTCTCCGGCCGTTAAAGTCAACAAGTAAGCCTGGTATTTTATAATTTACTAAAACTGGACTCGCCCACTTACCTTCTCCATGACTAATTATTATACCATTCATAGATAACAAACACAATATAGGCGATAGCTTACACTCTTATTTCACACCCAGTTTAGATTATTTCACTACATAATACCCTGTCACTTACCCTAAAACTATACTGTACACCTCTATAGGTGGCCTCAAGAACCTCAATAATCGTTGTAGACACCCCTAGCAGGCATAATTTTCCAAGGCCATGTTTTATGGCCGGATACCCTTCCTGTCGCCAACCCTATATAATTACTATTGAGTTTTTCTGATCCCACAGCTCGTAATATTAATGTTAATATTTAGTATCTTATATCGATCATAATTAATGTTTAAAGACACATTCCTGATTCTCTAGTCGACCATATGATATTGCTTAATTGATTTTACAACTTGAACTCAGAAGGCCAACACTCTAGCACGTGAGTCACTCAGTCCCGCGTCTCGGAAATAAACTTCTAGGATGACTGAGAGAGCGAGTAACGAGAGAGAATGTAAAGCACAGAGTTGTTGGGACTGAGTGCACCATTGTCATATCCAGAAACACGAACCTGCGTTAAGTACATTTACGTAATATAAGTAATACATAGTATGGAGTGGTAAATTTGGAAACTCAGTCCATATGCCTGTGATAACTAAGCAGCCGTGTGTGGGGGTGAAGGCAATGAAGTAGAAACAGAGTTCTGTGAGGTCAGAAGGTTTTACGAGTAAGTCGACACAGGCAGTCTGAATAGTCTCGTTCAAATAATTGGAAATATCAAGTGAAGGGATAGTTTAAAGTGTCCTATAACTTAAAAGTAATGGGCCACCCCAATCAAGTATTACGAGACGGGGTGTCATGTTTATGATGGCAAGTATTAGAAAAGGGGGAATCAGGTTTATGAAGATATGTGCTAATAGGTGCGTAGTCATGTTTATGAAAATGAGAATTGCTACGTGTACAAGATTGGGAGTAACGTTACATGGCGGGAGGTGATAGAGCCAATAGAGAGCAAGAAACCCTCAGCTAAGAATAGGGGATATTCTCATACTAATTGCTAGTTTCTTTAAATACGAATGCAAAGAAAGGAACAAGCGTCTTATTGCAGCAGTCTTAGTCTAGGGAGCATTGCCTTCAGTTCATGTTAGAGAAATCGCGATCGATTTCTAGAAGTGGTGTCGCTACTTAGAATATTTTCTTAGTAGATCAAGTTTGAAGGATGTTGCTGACACTTGGTATTCATCATCCATACTTTGATTCTCGACGTAAAGTACTAGATCTTCTGAGTTTCAACTCTTAACAGCCAATTTTCCTAACGCCTATAATTACCACCTTCATTCCCTTTCGTTTTAAGTACTGCTGTTAGCCATTAGGTGATTCCACTCACCGCTCGGCGTTTCACCTGTTGGTGGGGATACGTCAGAAAAAGAAAAACTGGTGTCATTTGTGCTGGGTTGGTCCTGTGTTCGACTTCCATACAGGGTTGTTTTAGCTCTTGACCAGGTTTTGGTGGTTTCCTAAGTGGCTGTCTGTCTTAGTAGACTGAGGGAAGGTCGGAGGGAGAATGAAGGGGCCCAGCGGCTGTATATCCTAGTAGCCTGCGGGGCGGTCTGAAGGAGAAAGAAGACGTCCAGCGGTTGTCAATCCTAGTAGACCGAGGGACGGTCTGAGGGAGAAAGAAGGGGTCCAGAGGCTATCCTAGTAGCCTGAGGGGCGGTCTGAAGGAGAAAGAGGAAGTCTAGCGGTTGTTTATCCTGGTAGACTGAGAGACTGTCGGATGGAGAAAGAAGGGGTTCAGAGGCTGTCTACCCTAGTAGGCTGAGGGGCGGTCTGAAGGAGAAAGAAGAAGTCCAGCGGTTGTCTATCATAGTAGACCGAGGGGTGGCCGGCAGGAGAAAGAAGAAGTCCGTGAGCAGACAGAGAGCAGACCCAAGAAGGCGCGAGGAGAGGCCCAGGGAGCAGCAGAAGGATTCATAGGAGTCCAAGGAAGGAAGACGCAATCGACCCGGCGTACCTTCACGTCGTCAGCTCATCATCAGCAAGCAGTGTAAGACCAAATATTGTAAGGTAAGACAAAATCAAAGTCAGTGTGTCTCATTCTGAAGTGCTAGTTCAGATAAGAATTATATTAATAACAATCAAGCGTTCAAGTTCAACGGAGATCCTTTTGACGGGAGGCATAGGAGTCGGTTGAAGGAGTTCTGTGCAAATTTAGATTCAACAATAGAATTTCTTCACCCAAATGAACATCCGCTGTTTTTAAATATGTTCTTACCAGAATAACGGGCGAAGCTATAAGCATGTTATTAGGAAGAGAGGATGTCACGAGTTGACGAAAAGCGAAGGCAGTTTTGTTTGAAAATTATGGAGAGCGTGGACTATTGATCATTACGCATGTAAAATGTTTAAAGCACAGCAAAATAAATCTGTAATAGCTTGGGGTTAGAGTATGAATGCAGTGGTAAGCGAACTTAAGGAAGTTGTCAGGGCAAGAGTCGAACCTGAGGCAAGAATACATAGAACATTAATGAGAGAGTTAGGGATATCATGTTTTGTACAAGTATTAATTGATAAAAGTATTCAAACCATTGTCCGTGTAATGTCGTGGTCGCCACGACATTTACATAACTTGATTGCCCACCCGAATTAATTGTGTATATATATATATCATGTGACATATGTAATTTTATTCATTATTAACGTCCATCATCATCATTTATGTAATTGGTACGGAAGAACGAGAAATAATTTTAATTGTAATATATTAGAATATTCCGTTGAAATGTTAAGCCAATAGGTCTTGCGCTAACAGGCTACTTGGTGTCTCGCAATAGTCCAGGAACAGCAGGTTAATTTTGGAAGGTTCTTGGAAGCGTACGCAATAGTACGAGGGAAATACATAATTTTATTTTTGGGACGCTAAATCATCCCACATCACCTGCTCCTATCAGGAGGGCGTTTTCTGTCAAGGACAGACACTACATCTATATATCGACAGGGTGGCGACGTACGTCAGCTCTCATTGGAACGACATGTCCTGTGTCATCGAGGGAGGAAGTGGGAATGTGAAGAGGATTTATATAGATCTACACTGCGTGGTGAAGATCATTCTGCATCCAGCTTTCTTGAGTCTCCGTTCACAGGTAGTCTACGGGCTTTTAGAGAGTCACTCTGCTATCTGAGTGCATCGCTTCTGATGTGCTTACACTCAATATTTCTTATCGGCTCTGTGAGACTTACTCAGATTATTTAGAAAGACAAGTTCATATAATATATAAGGACTGGATGTGTTCACTCCTCTCTATCCAATTAATTCCGATGTGGAATTTCATATTGTAAGGCTGGTATTGTTTTTGGTACTCAGCACAATAGGGAGTGGTAGATTCAGGGTGGAATCCATTCCATGAAGCAGATGCCGAGGATGATACTGTTGGAAGAGGGACGACAACTATCAACCACGGAAGCAGACGACGAAAAGATCAACCTCCGATGAGCATTAGTTAGCCCTGTTATCGCAAGTCCGCGCGTGTTAAGTTTAATTGTAATCTCAGTCATTAATTATAAATTTTTGGAATAACTCGTTTTTACGTAATTTCATCCTTTTATGGAATAAAACTTTTTTCTTTGTACATCGTTATATAATTTACTTTTTGGTAGGTTCCCTATATTTTTCCACATAGTATTTAATGGTTAGTATCCTTATACCTCACGACCGGGATAGTCTCTTTAAATTAAGTTTAGTAATTTTTAGATCTAAATTCGGTTTCAAATTACATTTAATTTCGAAGCCTGGCTCCCAGCTTACAATTGTTGTTAATTATCTATATCATGACTCGTGGGCATGTTAATTACGATCGCCATTGAGGAGCAAGGTCATAACGACAATTTACCTTGTCAGAATTTAGTTTGTTCTGGTGTTTGATCCGTTACATCCGTAGTAGGAACATCACGGAGGATTTTGGTTTAGCAGTTGAGTTGACGTCCCAAGAAGAGTCGGCCATACTCTCGAGTAAAGAGAATCACGGTGAATCAGTTAGGAGAGATAAATATTGTCGTAATAGCAGTAATAAAGGACATTCAGCAGCCTCATGTTTTCTTATGTTTCGACCAAAAGAAGTTAAGGCAATAATGTGTTATAATTGTAATAAAGAAGGGCACTATTCACGAGAGTGCAGTGTAATTGTTTGTAAACGTTCTAAGAGAATATGTCATGTAGAGAAACACTGAAAAAGTATCAAACCGTAACGATTCATTAATTACAAGGGTAAAGGTTACGAGAACATGCAAGCGGAAAACTAGAACGGTACCATGATGCAAGGCCGGTTATAGGTCCTAAAAGTGCTAACATAGGCCAAGTACACATTAAGTGTAATAACAATGAAGGTTCAGTTTTACTATCTATAAATTATGTACACGGAACTTTTCTATTTTTAATTGATACAGGCTCAGAAGTACGTGTAATAAAAACTCAATGTGTACCGAAGGAAATAAAGATAGATACAAGTGATAGATTAAAATTGCTAGGAGTTAGCAAACAAACACTATTCACGTGTGGAATCGCGACGGTAACTGGGAACATCTCAATGCAAACTGCATGTAGCAGATAATGAATTGCAACCGTCACAAAACGGATTAATAGGTAGAGATTTATTGAAATATTCTGTAATTAATTTCACGGAGGAATTCATAGAAGTAAATGGTAATAAATATCAAATAGTAATTAGGGAAGCTAAAGTAATAACAGTACGTCCTAGAACATTAATACAAGTCTCTGACGTAGAACAAGACGAAATTGTGCACGTGATGAAAGTAGAAAGAAGTGACGCACGGAAATGTACAAAATCGAGAACTCAGAGAGTAATTGAACTAATTAGGGCAGAACATATGCTAAAGGGTGATAGAGAAAAGATTTTGGGAAAATGTTCGGAATTTATTGAGAGATTTTTTTTAGATATAAAATTAAACGAGGTAACGATTGGTAGCATGTACCCTATACCAGGTATTACGGAGTTAATTGATTCGCTAGGGAAAGCGAAATATTTCTCAACAACTTATTTAGCCAGAGGATATTATCAAGTGGAAGCAGAGGAAAAGATATTGAAAGACCGTTTTTTTCTGTATTAGATCGGCATTTAATATAAATACAAACGAAAGCAAATGACGTTCGTGAGATTAATGACAAATTAATTAGCGGAGTGAATAGAACTAAGTGTTTATGCTAATTAGATTACATAATTGAGAAGACCCTATTTTCAGCATTAGCTCGTCATTTTAATATAAACGCATGCCAATGACGTTCATGAGGTTAATGACAAATGTATTAGCGGGAGTAAATTAATTAAATTAAATTAAATTTTAGGCTATAATTATTTTGAAGATTCAGTAGAAAATCATAATAGTAAAATGATTGTCGTTTTTCAGAAGTGAAGAGAAAGTTATTTACCTATTCAGGTATGTAAATGCGATTTTTAAGACCAGAAGTTTCATTCTTTGTTCATGTAATTACCAGTGAAGGTGTCAAACCAGATGAAAATAAAATACAAAGAGAGATTTTTCTCAACCCACGACCACTGAACAACTTAAGTGATTTTTGGAATTATCGGGATATTTCAGACGTTTTATACCAGATTATAGCAAAATTGCTAAACCACTGTATGAACTTTTAAAGAACGAAGTAGGCTATAAGTGGGAAAGTAAACAAGAGGAAGCATATCAGGCTTTAATGAATAAGTCAATAACGTATCCGATTTTACAACACCCAGGTTTTTAGAAACCGTTTATTGTAACAACCGATGCAAGCAATGGAGCGTTAGGCGCAGTATTGACGCAAGCGAAGATTGGAAGCGATTAACCAGCAGCGTATATATCTAGAGTATTGCATAAGGCAGAAAAAATTTGTTCAACATCAGAAAAGGAATTGTATTTGCAATAAAGTATTTTAGACTGTATGTCTTAGGGCGAAAGTTCACTGTAAAGACGGAGCATAAACTACTTAAATATGTATTCAATGTGCAATATCCAACCTCAAGATTGCTAAAATTTATATCAAAGTTAGCAGAGTACCATTTCGATGTTGTTTATAAACAAGGAAAATTAAACACAAATGCAGACGCACTGAGCAGAATAAACAAGTTAGATGAGGATGAACAGGAAGAAGTTTCAGAAATAGAAACAGATTAGAAATTCAGAGAGAAATTAACAGGAGATGAAAGGCAAGAGATTATGAAATGATTTCATGCATATTTAGTTGGAGGATATCAAGACATAAGGCGCACGTATGCTAGGCCAAGAGATTATATTGAGTGGCCAGGAATGAAGAAGCTATACATTCGATCATGTCATTCATGTCAAAATAATAAGTTTACCAAGCAAGATACGAACGCACCTATGGTAATAAGAGACACTCCACAGATTGTGTCTAAGAAAATCGCGTTAGATGTAGTAGAACACCTGCCACTTACACCAGACGATAACAAATTTCTTTTAACATCACAAGATCAATTATCGAAGTACTTAGCAGCAGTACAAATGAGAAATCAAGAAGCAGAGACAATTGCAAGTGCGTTAATGGAAAAAGTAGTACAAACATTTGGAATACCAACTGTAATATTAACTGACCAATGTAGCAACTTTTTGAGTGAAATAATGAATAAATTATGTAGATTGGCAAATATTAAGAAGATTCATACTGCTGCATTTAGGCCACAGTCAAATGGAAGTTTAGGGAGGTCTCATGCAGTATTAGCTGAATATTTGAGACACTATGTATGTGGAAACCAAGACGACTGGGATAAGATCATTTACATGACAATTTTTGTTTACAATGGAACGAAGAGTACGTCAAATAATTTCACACCATTTGAATTAGTATTTGGAAGAAAGGCGAATATACAAGGAACATTGCAGAGAAAACCAAACGAGAAGAATTATAATGAACACGAAAGCCATGTGGAAGAATTAGTTTGAAACCATAAAGAAAGCCACGAGTTAGCGCGTAAAACTCTGATAGAAACCAAGCTGATGTTCTTTTTTTGCAAGTTGCTTTACGTCGCACTGACACAGACAGGTCTAATGGCGACGATGGGATTCCGGAAGTCGTGAAATTTAAGAAACGAGATTTCCACCTCCGGAGATGCACATGGTCCTGAGTTTCACTCAGCCTACAACAAAAATTAGTACCAGGTTAATTCCTGGGGGCAAAGGCGGCCGGGCGTAGAGCTAACCACTTTTACTCATCACGTGCTGCGGTTAGCAATGGTGGAAGCCTTTACCTTCCACTCCTCCAAGAGCCTTCATGGCCTGTACGGAGGTGACTTTGTCTTTGTCAGCTATTAACGGTAAGCTATTTCTAATGAACTCCGAATGTCACGTCCAGTTTCGACAAATGGTGTTGGTAAATACGAGAGCTGTAAATACACGAGTGGTAACGTAGTCCAGACACTAGCAGGAAATTGGGTGTGCACAAACAGGATATGGGAGCGGTCGGGTGGCGCTGTTGTCGATGTGTAGTGAGCATCTGAAAGGCGTCCATTTGGGAGATAGATAGATAGTGCCTTTATTGGTGGCGAAGTTAGGGCTCAAGGCCCACTCTTACACTTAACCACTAGATGAGTATACATTTACATAACTTATAATTTCGAATACAAATAAAACAAATAATATTAGTAGCAATAATAATAATAATAATAATAATAATAATAATAATAATAATAATAATGGAATCGTTAATTTTTAAAATACACAAAATAAAGTACACCTAAATGATGTAACTACAATAATCTATTCATTCATCTCAGTCAATTCCTTCATTCACTCAACAATTATCCAGCAAGTCAGCGGAATCTACCCAGCAAATGCTCGCGGCAAGCCACTTGAAACTTGCGATGAGAAGGATTGTCTCTAATATTCGCTGGTAGCGAATTCCATGACCTAGACACAGAGATTATGAAGGAGCGGTTTTACACAACAGTGCGGTTTACAGGTATGGCAAGAGAAGAGCCAGTTCTTGTATTGTGTTCATGATAGGACGAGAGGTAAGAAAAAGATGAAGACAGAGAGTCGGGAGTACTAGTGGAAAGTTCTTTGTGCAGAAGTGATAGCATGTGAAGTTCACGGCGCTGGTGCACTCGAAGCCACGATAGCTTCTTATAAGCTGATATATGAGCATCATATTGCAGATTAAAGATATATCTTACGCAGTTGTTCAGGCTCCGGTCCAGTTTCTTGTTACTGTCGCAGGTTATCTCAGTCAACACAGTGTCAGAGTAGCCAAATATAGGCAGTATCAGAAAGCGAATTATTTGTACTTTAAGTCGAACAGAGAATACATTAGCGAACCGTTTCAGGGGATGTAAACATTTATGTACTTTATTACATGTGCTTATCATCTGTTGAGTCCAATTTACGGTCTCAGTCATAATAATTCCTAAGTTAGTCACTGAAGTAGAGTAGGGTATGATTTGATTGTTTAAAATTATTGGGGAGATGTCCTGTTGCTTGAGGGAGCATAGGTTTTTACTGGTACCGATAATAATAACTTGAGTCTTATTTGGGTCCATTAATAGATTGTTTTTATTTGCATAGTCACTAAGATATTGAAGGTCGGAATTTATTTTAGTAATTGCAGTAGCCTACCAATATCACTCGGTTTTGAATGGCAGTAAATCTGTACATCATCAACGTACACATGCTGTTTGCAGAATTTAAGAGCTTTTTATATATCATTAATTTGGATGATAAATAACAATGGTCCGAGAACCGAGCCCTGAGTGACACCTAGGGCCTTACTTTGCCATCCTGAACTCAAATTTCCAAGTGTCACACGTTGCCGGCGATTTTCAAGGTAAGATGAAAGGAAGCGAAGTGATACACTATTAAAATTTAGCTCTCGAATTTTTGCAGTAGTAACTGAGGACTGAAATTGTCGAAGGCACTACTAAGATCTACTAACGTCAGTACAGTCACGTCCCGTTGGTCCATTGCACGTCTGATATCATCTGTCACTCGTAGTAAAGCTGTCGCAGTGCTATGTCCTTTCCTGAAGCCGGATTCAAAGGGATTAATGAGGGAATGTTTGGTAAGGTATTCAGTAACTTGTGTATAAACTGGACGTTCAAGCACCTTGGATAAGGGTGGTAGGATGGATACAGGACGATAATCTGAAGGAGAGTCTAACTTGGAGCTCTTCGGGATGGGGCTAATTAGTGCATCTTTCCAAACATCTGGGAAAACTCCGCTTGTCAGGCAGTAGTTAAATATATGAGTTAGTACTGGCAGAACAGCTCCTAAGATATCCTTAATAAGCGATATAGGAATGTCGTCATTACGTGTGGCATTAGATATAATAGAGTATATCACACCTTTAAATTCATTCGAGCTGGCATTTCTAAAAGAGAGTTGCTCATACACAGGCTGCTGTTGTAGCAAGGGTACTGAATTCTTTTTATTTGCTTTACGTCGCACCGACACGGATAAGTCTTATGGCGACGATGAGGGAGGAAGGGGCTAGGAGTGGGAAGGAAGCGACCATGGCCTTTTAAGGTACAGTCCCAGTATTTGCCTGGTATGAATATGGGAAACCACGGAAAACCATCTTGAGGGCTGCCGACAGTGGGGTTCGAACCTACTATCTCCCGAATACTGGATACTGGCCGCACTTAAGCGACTGCAGCTTTCAAGCTCGGTGGCGGCTATTCTTGGCCTTACGAAATGATCATTTAAAACCCCTAGCGATATGCATGGTACATGTTGCTCTACGGCTTTACCTATACCTAACGTGCGTAATTTACTCCATTTCTGTCTCGGTCTGTTATTGTTCATCAGTTCCTGAAAGTATTTATATTTAGAATTTCTAATTAACTGCCTGGTTCTGTTTCTCAGAATCTTGTACCGCTCGAAATCACCTGTGTCATGCGTCTGTCTGTATTGTCTGTACAGTTTGTCACGACTGGCGATAACAGACTTTATCTCGGCCGTTAGTCACGCGGAAGAATGGTGGGTGATTCTTACTGTTTCTTTGGTGCGTGCTTGTCAAATATTTCCCGTACCAGTGAATTGAATTTGTTTACTTTAGAGTTAATGTTCTGAAAATCACGTATGCTATTTCAAGGCAAGTTATATGCATCAGTTTATTCCAGTCCATATGACGCAAGTCTCGTATTGTAATGTAGCGTGATTTGTACTTAGGTATTCGTGTAGAATAACACACGTACAATAGGTCATGTGAAGAGATGCCAGGAGCAGGGATCTGTCCGTGCATAATTACTTACGTTAGGCCCCTTAAAACAACAAGCATCATCATCAAGCAAGCTTAATTACTTTTTGAGGTTGACTTGTCGCAAGAAGATCAATTAAGGTATGACTTGTGCGGTCAGAGTAATGAACGTGATTAGTAGCGTTGAGGGGTAAAATTGTCATGTTTGTAGCGAGAAATAAATTCAGTAGATTGTTCGCGTCACTAGTCTGCTTCAAATGTCGGTGTTAAAGACGCCCATGATTATAATGTTATCGTATGCCGAGGTAAGATTTGCTAATGCCTCTTCAAAATCATCAGTCTGTCTTACTTTAGGCGGCTTGTATACAATCCCTATTGATATCCTTTTATGGCAGTCTAATTCTACAAACATAAATTCCGTTCGCAGTGTAAGTTTTGGGTTAGAAGTGGAAATTATCTTACATTTTATGTCATTTCTGTAATAAAGTAGAAGCCCACCACCTATATTGTCAATGCGGTCATGGCGTAATATTGAGTATCCGTCAAGGTTAGCTGCCGATGACGGCATGTCTGCACGCATCCAGCTTTCACTGATTCCAATAATATGTACACTGTTCACTTCAAAAATAGCCCGAACCTCTTCCATATGAGCTAATAATGGCTGGCCATTTAGGTGGCAACAGTGTAACGACCGCGGGTGACTACTGAGCTGCTCATGCAACACAAGTCCTGTTGAACGTGGTAGGGACGAAAGAGATGGGGAGGGTGAGGGCTGTGGAGAGGAATGCAGGTCAATAGTATTACCGTTGTACTGGTCAACAAACATATGAAACTAAGCAGTACGAAAACAAAAATTAAGTATAATAAAATAAGCTTACCCCAGCAACCTGGTGAGTACATCCACTGACTTTCACAAGCACACACTTACACACACACGAATATAAACTAATTACTACACACAATTTCTTTCTCTAAGTTTACGAGTTTATCCTAATCCCTGTAATCGTGCTATCGAGGATATTTGAGATTTAGTTCCATCTTCTCTTAAAACACAAATGCGTCCATCTTGAGTCCAGAATTTCTGCAGTCCCATAAATCCCTTGCCTGATTAAGGATATGTTTTCTTACACTTGTGAGGGACTCAGCATGAGCCCACTGCCCTTCAAAGC
Source organism: Anabrus simplex (assembly GCF_040414725.1). Taxonomy (NCBI): domain Eukaryota; kingdom Metazoa; phylum Arthropoda; class Insecta; order Orthoptera; family Tettigoniidae; genus Anabrus; species Anabrus simplex. The sequence continues at coordinate 808,552,299 of NC_090266.1, forward strand.
TCGCTTCACGCGCCACACTCGATCACGATCATGGTATCGAAGGAACTTAATAATGATAGGTCGATTTCCCTGTGAGACCACTTCAGCAGAAGTTCGATTACGGCGGCTTAGCCTGTAGCAGCAATCCACATCAAGAACTGAAAGTTCTACCAAAAGTTTATTTTTCAGTGTGTCCAACATTTTAATGTAGACGTCCTCGGACGGCTGTTCCGGGACACCATGCAATAAATGGCAGTTCCGGCGACTGTACTCTTCGGCCTCGTCCAACACGTCTTCTTGTTTCTGGAGCCGATATTTCAGAGCCTTCAACTCCCCCTTAACCTTGGAGACGTCTTCGCTGGCCTGTTTCTTGAATGCCTGGATCTCGCCACCAAGCGCTTGGAGCACGTTCGGTGGGTAGGGGCACTGACTGCTGAGTCTATGCGAGCTTAAAAGTCTTCCATGCAATTTTCGAAAGCCGATATCTTCTTACATACTTCCTTTACAGACATGGTGATTACTTTTTAAAGAAGAAGGCACTTAAATATATAACTTTGTTAGCACGGATGTGCACTATCAGCTAATTAACTTGCAATTCAAACAGGATGTAGCAAGATAAACTTTACTCTACCGCAGGGCGTCTCAGGGTGCATGCATTTTGCACGGTGCAAAAGACGACTTCGCTTGGTTGACTAGAGTGCAGACCCCCACTCCTCGATTTGGAGCAATAGCGCTGTCTCTCTTTTTCCCCACGCCTGTCTCGCTCGCTCCGCCTGTCTCCCTCACCTCACTTGCTCCGTAGCGCTCGAAATCCGAGACGAGTTGAGCCGAGTTGAGCCGAGCTTAGCCGAGTAGCCCAGAGACGAAGCGTTGGTCCGAGCCGAGCCGAGTGGGACCGATGCACTGTGCACAGGAACTTTGCGCCTCAATTTGGACGGGTGAGATTTTGGGCGTTTGAGGGGCCCTGCTCTATCGTCTCACTCGATGCCATCTTAGTAGTGCTGTTGTGTGGCGTTGAAGTGACGAATGTCGATTTTACCACTCTAAAGCATGTTTTGAAAAGGTGATCAGCGTTCGTAGATTAAAATCGAGGTTGCCCATCGTAAACACGCATCAGAATGTTATCGAGGATTACGTGAATCAAGTGGCGACAATGCATTACCGTATATGACGGTTGCACAATGGGTCAAGGCGTTTCGTGCGGTCGAAACGAGACTGCGGATTTGCACCGCACAGGTCGGCCATCCATTCCTCAAGATCAGATTGACATCGTGAGTGGTCTCGTTTCCGTAGACCACAGAGGGACTGTCCGGGAATTATGCGTAGAGATTTGTCTCAGTCATCAGACGGTGTGGCACATAGTAATGAAATGTCTTAGCATGAGGAAAATTGCGTCCCTTGGGGGTTCCACATCAACTCACCGACGTACAGAAATGACACCGGTATGCACTGGCTGGCATCCACCTGGACAGATACCGCAACGAAGGAGACGCATTCCTGCAACATATTGTCGCCATTGATGAGAGGTGAGAAGGAGTCTACGAGCCTGAATTTAAGTGAAATGTGTCACGCAGGTTCACCGCATCGGATGAAGCTCATGCTGATCGTGGCATACAACTACGAGAGTGTTATTGTTACGCATGCGGTGCCTGAGGGACAGACCGTCACTACTGCGAGTATTGCCGATTTCGGGAGCGACATCTGCGCCTTTCTATGCGGCGCAAACGTCCACGTTTACCCTATCGTGCAATTGTACTTGTTACTTCATTAAATACTAGAAAGATACCCGTGCTTCGCTACGGTATTATACTGAAATTTATAACTGAATGTTGTTTTAGATATATAATCAGCCGAAATTCGCGATCTGAATCGTTTTCTGCGAGAATCCGCCAAAATTCGCGATCTGACTCGTTTTCTAACAGATTACGGCAAGTTTCCTCCCATTTTTCAATCTTTCTTTCCAGCAATCGATTTCGTACTTCCAGGGCTAGGTCCAGGTATTCCACCCGGTCAGTTGGGTCCCTAAAACTTTGCCATCTTTTCTTATAAGCATTTATAATATAGATCAAATCCTTCAGGAGATCCGGCGTGGTGTCGTCTTGGGTGCCTTGGCGGTACTGAACCCGCGGCTGGACTGCATTCTTAGTCATTACCCGTCCAGGACCCGTTTCCACCGCGGTCCGCACATTTGACGACGGTCCAGAACATTACTATTATTATTATTATTATTATTATTATTATTATTATTATTATTATTATTATTATTATTATAGATGTTCTGGACCCCACAGCAAAATGCAAGACCGCTACTTGGCGGTAAATTACATCTGCTGCCATTGTCATTGTTGACAATGTGACCAGCACCATTGTCGCGCGTAGGCAAGTGTGCGGGATTTCTGGCGATACGAATGACATACTTCCGTACATTATTGACCTTATTATAGAGGTGAACAATTGCACGGTCAATCTTATACCTATCGTTTATTTCAAATGTGTTTAAATTTTTATTTATATGCCAGAAGAATCTACTGTAATCTAAGAAGGTTCTCCAAAGGAAAAGATAGCTCTTGAAAACGAACCCAGGAAAGATTAAAATTGATCGGTTTATGATCAGAATAAGTACATTGAAAATCCACAGCCTGTTTTCAGTCATTTAACCGGGTCAGGAATGGAATGGATGAGCTCCCAGCTAGCGGTGAGGCTAGGAATTGTGCCGGTTGCCGAAGCCTGTCGCACTCCTCTGTGGCAATGATTAATGAATGACAAATGAAATGAAATGATATTGGAGAGTGTTGCTGGAATGAATGATGGCGGGGAAAACCGGAGTACCTGGAGAAAAACCTGTCCCGCCTCCGCTTTGTCCAGCACAAATCTCACATGGAGTGACCGCGATTTGAACCACGAAACCCAGCGGTTAGAAGCCAGCGTGCTTCCGCCTGAGCCACGGAGGCTCCTTATAAGTAGGCCTACATTAGGAACAGTAAAATCTATTGGTCTCACCTCTGTTTTCACCCCACCGCGGATAAGTTGTTTTACCCCCCCCCCCAAAAGGATGGCTTGTTTCTTTATGTTTAAAGGAGATTCCAAATACCAGTGTTCACGTGTGTTACCTTCAGTTTTGAGATATAAGCATTCCCGTAAAAATAATTCACTTTTTTCACTTACTTTCACACTCTCCCAACCACCGTTAAGTGAATTTTCCGGCAAAAAATATTTGTTTCTTTAATATTAAAGGATCTTCTAAATAACGATTATCTTCAGTTTTTAAGATATGTGTCCTCATGAAACGAATTCAACTCCTTTTCACACCAGCCCCAAAGATGATTCCCCGCCCCCCAAAAATACACGTAGTTTTATTTTTAAAGAAGGTTTAAATACCAATTTTCACGCCTGTAACAACTTTAGTTTTTATTAGCTGTAAGTATCCTCATACAATTAATTCAATTAATTTTTCAATTTTTCACCCCCCCCCCCTTTCATTGGATTTTCCTAGAATACCTGTTTCCTTACTTTAACAGGAGATTCCAAATACCAGTTTTTACGTCTGTAACATTTTACGTTTCTGAGATATACTGTAGATATAGTCTTTCTAAAAATTCGCCCCAATTTGTCACTCCTGTTTAACCCCCATTAATTACATTTTCCAAAAACAAAAAATAAATGTTTCTGTATTTTTAAAGGAGATTCCATATACTAACTGTCTGTTCTGTAATATCTTCAGTTTCTGAGATGTAAGTATCCTCAATAAAGACATTCAACAACTTATTCACACTTTTCACCCCTTCTATTGGGATTTACAGAAAACAAAAAATACGTGTTCTTTTATTTTTAAAGGAGATTCTAAATATCAATTTTTACACCTGCAAACTTTTGAAGTTTTGAGATATAGATACACTCATTTTTAAAACAACCCCCCCTTTCACCCCCCACTATTTGGATTTTCTAAAAACAAAAAAATTCATGTTTCTTTATTTTTAAAGGAGATCCCAAATACCGATTTTCAGGTCTGTAACATCTACAGTTTTTGAGATATAAGGATCCTTATTAAAGGCATTCAACCATTTTTCACCCCTTTACACCCCTCCTATTGGGATTTTACGAAAACAAAAAAAAATCCTGTTTCTTTACTTTGAAAGTATATTCTAAGTACCGATTTGTACGTCTGTAAAGTTTGAAAGTTTTGAGACATAGATACACTCATTTTAAAAATTCAACCCCCCCCCTTTCAACCCGCCACTATTTGGATTCTCCAAAAACAAAAAGTACATGTTTCTTTATTTTTAAAGGAGATCCCAAATACCTTTTTCAGGTCTGTATCATCTTCAGTTTCTGAGATAGATAGATAGATAGATAGATAGATAGATAGATAGATAGACATGATTTATTTTAACTGGCAAAGTTAGGGACACGTGTCCCTGTCTTACACTTAACCAGTGAAATACATAATTAACATAAAAATATATAACATACTGAATAAATGAAAAAAGAGAATGAAACAAATTACTACGGTACTATGCTATCCTGCTGCACATAAAAGTAACTATTATAATACACAGTATAAATTAACATTTTGCTTCCTGCGAAGAAATTAACATACAACAAAGAACGAATTACAATTTCAATAATAATAATAAATAATAATAATAATATTAATAATAATAATAATATAGATAAACCTACTAATATTTACAATTAATTTGTCCAATTCCAGAAGTATATCGCATTGACGAAATGTTCAGTTTTCATGAGTTTACTGTGGGTGAAAAACATTGCAAAATGTGGATAGGGATAAGGATAACTATGCAGGAAAACCACAGCTGAGTACTTTCTAACACTACTGATGAATAATAATAATAATAATAATAATAAGAAGAAGAAGAAGAAGAAGAAGAAGAAGAAGAAGAAGGACCACGGGAAGAAGAAGAAGAGGAAGAAGAAGAAGAAGACTGTCGCACTACGAGCTCGTTTCATAGAGATATTTTGAACACATACTTTTAAATCTTCCGTGGTTTGATATCCCTCTGACCTCCTGCGGAAGGAAGTTCCATTCACGGCTGGCCACAACAGTGAGGGAATTGTTGTAGGTTGAGGATTTATGCTTAGGAATAGCGAGCAATGTCGAGCTCAGCGCTCTGGTGTTTTTATCATGGTGTTCAGAAAGGCTATGAAATCGTTCATACAGGTAAGATGGGGATTGTAAGGTAAGGATTCGGTGCAATGAAGTCAGGGTATGCAGCTTGCGTCTGTCTTCAAGGCGTAGCCATCCGAGGTCGACGTAAGACTGGGTAACATGATCTGAAAATTTCAGATTACATATAAATCTTACACAGGCATTCTGTGCACGTTGTAGTTTATCTCGAAGCTCGGTTTTCACATCTTTGTAAACTACGTCACAATAATCGAATATTGGAAGAACGAGGGTTTCAACTAGTTTCTTCTTTAAACTGAACGGAAAAGTAAATTTGAAATTGTTTAATGTGTGCAACGTAGCAAAAACTCGTCTACTCACAGATATTATCTGATCCGTCCACGAGAGGTGCTGGTCAATGGTTACTCCGAGATTTTTTACGCTCTTGCAAAAGGGCAAAACTTGATTTTGAAGTTGTACGTCGGGGATGGACATACGGAAATTGTCGGAAATAAGTCTTGGGTGGGCAATTACTATAGTTTGGGACTTTTTTGGGTTCAAAATAAGTCCATGCTGGTAAGACCATTTACTTATGGCCTCTAGATCCATGTTAATTTTCTCGATTGCTGTCAAAACGTCTGTTGGTTTTGCATGGATGTACAATTGTACGTCGTCAGCATAGATGTGACGTTTACAATGTGTCAGCTGTTTACCTAGGTCGTTGATATAGACAGAAAATAGCAAAGGAGCAAGGGTTGACCCTTGATTGGTGACACGTTGTTGACGTTCGTGTAAATAAGCTCCCAACCATCTCAGAGTACTGTAGGAGAAACCTAGGTGATAAAGTTTGGATAGGAGCAACTCATGGTCTACAGAGTCAAATGCTTTACTGAAGTCCAATAATACTAGGATAGTCAGTTTTTGCTCGTCAATAGCCTGTCTTATATCGTCAGTCACGCTTAGTAAGGCAGTACATGTACTGTGACTGCGTCGGAAACCTGACTGGTGTGGGTCTAATATGTCGTGGTCGTTGAGATAGTTGGTGATTTGATTATGCACTATGTGTTCGAGTCCCTTGGCTACTATTGACAGTATATTTATAGGTCTGTAGTCACTGTTTAGTCTAGGAGATTTTATCTTTGGTAAAGGATGCACCAGGGCCATTTTCCAGACAGTTGGAAATACACTATTTTGAAGGGAGAAATTGTATATGAATGTCAATACTGGAATAATAGCGTCGATAATTTTCTTTAGCATTATGATACATATATTGTCCACCCCTGTGGATTTAGTTTTGATTCGCACGATAGCCGCTTTCACTTGAAGGGGTGAGACATAACTAAAATAAAATTTGTCTCTGCCTACGGGTGGTGTGTTGTAATTTGCACCCAAAAGATTTTCTTTTGCTTCTTCGTTTAATTGTACATGGGATGATACGAAGTGATTATTCAATTCATCAAGAGAAACTTCCAAATCGTCTACCTTCTCCGGTTTATTTAGTCCAAAATGGCGGATTGACTTCCATAAAGTAGCGGGTCTTACGTCAGGTTTTATAAGGTCATGGGCGTACCGTAGTCGAGCGTTTCTTACTGTCTGAGTCGTTTTATTACGTAGTCGTTTGTAATAGATAAAGTTTTCCTCTGTCGGGTAATGTTTATATTTCCTATGAGCTGCATCCCGCTTAGCCATCATTGCTCTAATATCATCATTTAGCCACGGGGAGAGTCTTTTACAGACGCGTGCTGTTCGTATAGGGGCATGTTTGTCAAAAATTTGTAGTATCATGTTATTGAAAGTGGTGACCATGTCGTCAATATTAGTTTTATGAGTTATCTCCTGCCACGGCATCGAAAAAGCGTCTTCCAATAATTTTTCGTTGTTAATACGGCTATAGTCTCGGTAAGTCACGTGCTTAGGTTTATGTTTAGGGCATTGCAGTGCGTAAGACATAAAGATGATGTCATGGGCTGACAGTCCGGGAGCAGATGTCTGGCCGTGATGTAATACTCTGTCAGGGTTGTTCGTTACTATTAGGTCCAGTAGTGTGTGTGAAGTTTTAGTGTGGTGAGTGGGAGAAAGTGGGAGGACCGCCATGCTGCATGCCTGAAACGTATTCAATAGATGGGTGGCTTCGGAAGAATCTGGATCTAGAAGATTTGTATTCAAATCTCCCATCATTATAAAATGTTCGTACATAGGTAACAGTCTGTTAATATCAGTCTCTAAGTCATTCAGACGGCGAGCTTTAGGCGGTTTGTATACTACACCTACCAAGCATTTAACAGTAGCGACCTGTATCTCTATGAACATGTACTCAGGTTTACGCTCGTACTGTTGAGGCGACTGACAGATAATTTGAGGTTTCAAGCGCGAAGAGACAAAAGCACAGACCCCACCTCCCCCTTTGCCAAGTCTGTCATTCCTCAGAAGGCAGTAGCCAGGTAATTCAAGATTCTTAGCTTGATGTTTGACTTTCAACCAACTTTCACTGCATAAGATGATATCAAAGGACAGTGGAATGAAAATCGCTTTTAGTTCATCTATACGAGTTTGAGAAACTAAACTCTGGGCATTAAGGTGACATATGTGAAGTGCGCTTTTATGTCTATTTAGAGCTGACTGGAGAATGTGTGTTGTAGCTTCAAGGGGTGGGGTTCGGGTCAATGGACTAGCAGGTAGACAGGTTGAAGGGCTGGGCGGGGAAGGGGAAGTGTGACAAGGAAAAGTATTGCAATGGTCAGAGGGATTACTGCTGTTAGTGGTATGCATTGCCAATTGCTAAAATGAAAACTAACTAGAAGTAGAACACAGCATGCGAATACAACCAATGAATAATCAGCAATTTACGTATTTTAGATAGCTAATTTGTCTATAATAATAATAATAATAATAATAATAATAATAATAATAATAATAATAACGTGCAACGGCAGATTACGCGTACAGAATAACTCAAGTAGGAGCTTATTCTACGTAGTGTAGATGTTAGATCTATGTAGACGTAAATACGAGGGCCTGATTTAAATTTGAACCAGTTAGGAAAGTGATTAAAGAGTAAGTCAATCGACAGATGGTAGGATAAGAAGACAGATAAGCTAATCGATATTAAGATCAATTAATACGGTAAATGGATGGATAGATAGATAAACAGATGGTAGATAGATAGATAGATAGATAGATAGATAAATAGATAGATAGATTTTCTTAAACTAAATAAAAAGATAGCTTCTCGGCTGTGACTTACGGTAAAGGATGGGAAGTAGACTCACATTGTCAAGTGATAAAGCAGCACTGCAACAGAACCTTACGCCATAGGAAGTTCCTTTAACTGGCAAACTCTTAATTTCATCCCGTCCGCCTTCTTGATTATGATGTCTCCTGAATCAGTCCAAGTGTTTGTAAGTCCAAAACGCTGGATAGCTGTCTTCAAGATGGACATTCTGACAGCCGTAAGATCTTCACGGATTGTTGTAGATGATCCTTTCAGTTTCCTTTTCTTCGTGAAAACGTCCTGCCGTGAGCGATAAGACACAAATTTCACTAGGATAGGTCGTGTTTTTCCTGGAGATCGAGGTCCTACTCTGTGACACCTATCGATGTCATTAAGTCTCACATCTGCACCTACTGCTTTGCACACGTTGAGCACTAGTTCATCGCAGTTTTCGTTCGAACTTTCAGGAATGCCGAAAATTCTTACATTATTTCTCCTGCTATATTGCTCCCATGAATCACACTTAGCGTCCATATCCTCCTTCAGTTTGCGAATTTCCGCCTCCTTCTTATCAAGTTTATCAGTTAACTCTGACAACGCTTCGATATTAAATTTTAAACTTTTTTCAAGTTCCTTTATGACCACTTCTGTTATGCGGGTCGAGATAGCCTGCACAATTTTTTCAAGGAAGCTGTCCGAGTTAATGAAGTCGTCCAGCGCGCACTTCACGAGGCGGTCTACGTTGGCAGCACTGGTAATGGCTGGGCTTCCAACTCCGTTGTTTCGGCGACCCATTTTCTTTACAATGCGAATTTGGAAGAAAAAGAAGATCAATACCAACAAAACGTGTGTGTATATTGATTGGTAAATACAAATGTTACACTTCCGCAAATTTTTGTCACTTTCACTGCTGTATAACACCTTCAAATCACTTGATTACTGTGGAGCCTCACTCACTCACGTCCATCACCAAGCAGCACAACACCCCATTTTTCACACATTTTCACCCCTCCTATTGGGACTTTCCGAGAACAAAAATTACGTGTTTTTTATGTTAAAAGGAGATTCTAAATACCAATTTCTACGTCTGTAAACTTTCACAGTTTCGAGATATAGATACACTCATTTTAAAATTTCATTCCCCCCTTTTCAACCCCCATTATTTGGATTTTCCAAAAACCAAAAATACGTATGTTTCTTTATTTTTAAAGGAGGTTCTAAATTTAAATTTTCATTACTGTAACATCTTCAGTTTTTGAGATATAAGTTTCCTCATAAAAGGTGTTCAACCCCTTCTCCCCCCCCCCCCCGTTTTCACCCCCTTTCATGGGATTTTCTGAAAACAAAAAATACATGTTTCTTTATTGTGAAAGGAGATTCTAAGTACCAATTTTTACATCTGTAAACTTTTAAAGTTTTGAGATATAGATACACTCATTTTAAAAATTCAACCCCCTTTCAACCCTCCACTATTTGGATTTTCCAAAAACAAAAAGTACATGTTTCTTTATTTTTAAAGGAGATCCCAAATACCTTTTTTCAGGTCTGTAATATCTTCAGTTTCTGAGATATAAGTATCCTCATTAAAGGCATTCAACCCATTTTCACTCCTTTTTACCCTCCTATTGGGATTTTCCGAAAACAAAAAATACGTGATTCTTTATTTTGAAAGAAGATTCTAAATACCAATTTCTACGTCTGAAAACTTTTACAGTTTCGAGATATAGATACAATCATTTTAAAATTCACCCCCCCCCCACTTTTCACCGCCATTATTCAGATTTTTCAAAAACAAAAAGTATGTGTTTCTTTACTTTTTAAAGGAGGTTCCAAATTTGAATTTTTATGACTAGAACATCTTCAGTTTTTGAGATATAAGTCTCATCATAAAAGGTGTTCAACCCTTTCCCCCCTTTTCACCCCCTTCGTGGGATTTTCCGAAAACAAAAAATACGTGTTTCCTTATTTTTAAAGGAGATTCCAAATACCAATTTTTACATCTGTAAATTTTTATGTTTTTGAGATATAGATATCCTCATTTTAAATATTCACCCCCCCCTTTTCACCCCCTTAGCGAAGGAATATCCAAAAATCCTCCCTTAGCGAGCACCTACAGGTTGATATGACTGTATCCCCAAAATTTCATTTCTTTATGTCCAGTAGTTTTGGCTCGGCGATGATGAATCAGTCAGTCAGTCAGTCAGTCAGTCAGTCAGTCAGTCAGTCAGTCAGTCAGTCAGTCAGTCAGTCAGTCAGTCAGTCAGTCAGTCAGTCAGTCAGTCAGTCAGTCAGTCAGTCAGGACAAGCTTTGTTATATATATAGGTTGCGTTCTATTAATATTTCCACTACTTTACTTACAGCCCTCGTATGAAGGAATGAAGATAATTTACGAAGAGGACATTTCTGCCAACCGAAAGTGATATTGATTGCCCCAGACACGTAAAATTTATTTATGTATTTATTTTATGCCTTTGTATGAGGCGAGGTTAGGGCTCATGGCCCTCTCTTACACTTAACCACAACGTACACTACATAGTCACATGAATTGGAAAAATAACTTTGTTAACAGTCTCTAGAAACTAACGAAATTAATGGTGTGATACTATAACTTATTATAATTGTCAATTTTTAATGATTAATATTATCTATCTACATCACGTAGCTCTAAATCATACTTGCGCTCATACACACTAACTTTCATACAAGCTGATCACGTTTTTAAGAGGAAATCTCGACAAGAGCGTTTAAATGATACTATTGAAGTGCTATTACGTATACTGACAGAGAGAGTGCTCCGTAGCCTTGCCCCAGACACTTGGAAAGAGTGGCTGTATACAGATGAATGATTAAGCGGTATCATCATGTGAGGGTAGGTATTCAGGTGTAGATTCGTTCAGAAGTCCAAAATGTAATGTCGCAGTATGTAGATTTCTTAGTTGATCGATTATCAGCCAGGATAGCCTCTCATAATGGGGGGAAATATGTGTCCTAAAATTCAAAGAAAACGTACATCGTGTGCAGGAGTTCATTGCCCTTTGAAGTCTCGTAGTTTTTCTACAGTCGAATCGGTTAATACGACACCACAGTAATACATTATTGTAAAATGAGAGATGGAATAAGTTTTATGGGAAAGAAAAAATAATTTCATAGTTTCAGTATAAAAGTGCTACTTATGGATATTTCAATACTTTGTTGTAGGACTTGTTGATATCAATGCTACAAATCATTTATAATACACACTTGGAACTTGGTAACCACTACCGTGCAGCCTCCTAACGGCTGGTCCTGTTTTGATAATTGATTGACTTGATGTAAATCAGCAGATATTGTTGTGAAAATGTTGCAAACTTTGGGATGGAAAGACTTGGGAGTAAGATGGGCAGCTGACGTGGGATGACTTGGAATAACATTAGTACACGGGTAAGTTTGAGTGGAGTATTTAAAAGTACGAAAGATCACAGTATGAACATATATTTGGAATTAAAGGGGAAACATTGGGGAAAATATTCATTTATAGGAAGAGGAATTATGGACTGGAATAATTCACAAAGGAAGATGTTCGATATATCTGAAAAGATGAAACTTATTTCAGTTTCCCAAGGTTGTTCTTCAAACTGTAGTTAGCCTGGTTTCAGTTCACTTAATATGGAATCTGTTCGTGCACTATACAAACAGTTCCATGAATTTAATAGCAAAGAGCACACACTCTTGCAACTGAAACACATTTCTAGCCGACAACCGCGTCGAAGCCAGACCGAAATTCAAAACGCAGGGCGGCTTTTGATTATAATATTATAATATTATTAATATTAATATAATAATATTATTTGCTGTAAAACACTGTGTAATACCTTAAGTGTTACGCAGCGATGACTTCAGAGCTTCAGTAGAAACTAGGAACTGGTGAATTTATACCTCAAGACAAAAGAAGACCGGACACCAATAGTCCTGATGCTATTGACCCATATGCTAGGCAGATGATCAGATACTACAGCAATTCTTTTCCGCGTAAGATGAACCATTACAGCCAAAAAATGACGTCCAAGGACTAATTGAGCGCTGATCTTAGTGTTCCAAAAAATGTATAATTGTTCCAGCAAACTTTTCCAAACGCTGTTGTCAACAGTTCATTGCATCACAAAAATTTTAAAACCAAATTATTTCTAAAATCGGGATTCCTAAGATCCCACACATGCAAGCAGTGCAGTCTTATTTCATTTAAACTACAACTAGAGTACGGTTAAGAAGAAGAACGGAAAAAGATTCAGCAGGACAGTCTCCTGCATCAAGGTTACAAATCTCTACCAGCTGATTCAAAAAACAACTCCGTTACAATCTGTGTTGACTTACAGCAAGTTTTATTCGCTCCTTAACACGTTGTCAATATTCACCTTACAATCTGACAATCCTCAATTTGGGTTTCGACAATACCAGCATGTTTCTTGGCATGAAAATATTGCCAACGTGGAGCAAAAGATGTACATTCTTACTTGCTCAAGTATGTCTCCACCATATTCGAGAAACTGTCGCCTAGTCGAGAGCGGAACTGATTGTATGGTCAGATCGCTGTGTCAAGCAGAACTGGAACATTTTCAACTTGTACCACCAAACGCCAGGATTTTTCTATGAGATATATCAAGAATTTATGAAGACGGACACAGTTCCCTGCCCTGTGACCAAGCTTTTGGTCTCATTGAACTTGCAAAGGAGGAAACAAACCCTTTGTACCTTCATACTGGAAGTACGTCATCGAATCTTCAATGTTTTATAGGCCATTGTTGTGGGTGGGATGGCCCAGACTAACTTCAAGAACGTTGCAATTCTTCCACAAGGCACGGAGAAGTACCTCTAGGTTAATATGCTTGATTAAAATTTATTTCTGATGATCCAACGACTTTGTAATCCCGGAAAGTGCTTAACACCTTGAGACCTTGGAACAATCGACAAATTTTCGGAAGCACTATTCTTCATGTTGGACCCACACAATAACATGAATTATCAGAATGTTCGTACTTAAAGAAGTGTAAAGGCTGATGTCTAGGGTGACCAACCATCCTGCAATTGAAAGTATTTTATAAAATGTCCCGCACTTGATTCGTTTTCTATCTGAACGAATTTTCGTGTTGTCATCGGGACGAATTTTTACAATACACAAGTGTCCTGCCATCTACCTTCAACTAAATATAGCGTAACCGTTGCCAACAGTATGAGCTTTGAAAGTACAAAAAAAACAGGTTGTAGCGTCTTTGGAAAAGCGTTTCGGAAGTACCTTTCGACTTCCGAGTTGCCGTTAGTCTATGACATGGTAGCGGGCCCTGTGTGGTCATTCTATAGCACGAAGCGCATCAAATACATATGTTGTGTTCACTGGTGTTTTTTCTTAAAGTTTTTGTGAATTTTAAAATGGATTCGGCGTCGGATAGTGATGACTGTACTTCTACTTCGTCACAAAAGGAAAGAAAGCCATTATTTACACCCGAGAAGACAAAAGAGAAAAATAAACGCATATGTGCATATAATGTAAAGTAGGAAACCAACACGCACTACTTATCTCCTGATCGAAGTAACGTCCAAAAGCCGTTTTGTAAACTTTACAAGAAGTCGTTCAGTATTTCTCATGGATGGTTGTACGACGTGACGAAACACAACAAAGGCAAAGAACAATACAGATAAGTGAAATCTATTTTTCTATTTATGATATACTTCAACAAGGGTTCTCTTGGCGAAAAGATACGGAAACTGGTAACACAATGCTTCTGAAAATGTTAACAATTTTGTCGTTTTAAAATTACCGCTAAAAATGTAGCTGTCCCCCAGAATTTTTGAATGCCCCCACCCCTCCTATTTCCTGTCTTGACCCTCATTCCTAACTTCAAAAGTCACCCTACTGATGCCAGAAGATGCCCTAAGCTTCTAAAATGAGCCACCAGCAGCAACTGCTCTTCCTTATGAAAACTCAAGAGGTGTTGGATTAGAATTGCTCATACCAATGGACATCTTGACATCGAACATCTGGTTTTGTTTTTGAAGACAGTACTGCCACTGACACGACTTATCGTAGAATGTAAACGTACACTACTAATTACCTAAAATGAATATATCGTACATCATACATACATCTTCATTATAGACTTTTATGCCTTTCAGCGTTTGGTCTGCAAGCTTGTGTGAATTTAATAAACGCCGACACATTCTTCTATTTGTATCTAGCTCTGTGATACCGTTTATTTCCATACCCCTTTTCTTTTAAATAATTAGAAACTGAGTTTAATCATCGTCGTCTTGGTCTCCCTTTACTTACCCCTATGTTACCCTGCATGACCGCGTCAATTATTCTCCTAAGTGACCTATTATTATTATTATTATTATTATTATTATTATTATTATTATTATTATTATTATTATTATTATTATTATTATTATTACTGCAGGCTTTCACCGCAATCTATCACTAAGACCAAATCTTTGGCTTAGGCCAAAGTGTTTACTACATCTCCACCTAACTGAATCCATCCCTAGCACTTTATAACTTGCAGTAGATAGTCCATGCCAATTATGAACAAGAAAAGTAAAATATTACAGCCTTGCCTAACCCCTGTAACTACCTTCAACAAATATCTCATTCTACCATCAACTGTAACTGTGCCCAATTCTCTACATAAATACCTATGATTGCTTTTGATAATCTACCCTTAATCGCATTTTCCCTCACACCGGCTAATACATTTTCCCTCGGTATTCTGCCGCATGACTTCTCTATATCTACGAAACTTAACTATAACTGTTCATTCCTCTCGTAGCCTTTTCAATTACCTGTCGCATACTCAAAATCTGATCCTGACTGCCCCTCTGTGGTCTCAGACCACACTGGTTTTCATCCACCTTACCCTTTCTCAACCACCGATCGCACCTTCACTTCCAAAATGCAAGTAGACACCTTGTCTGGCAAACTGATCGTACCTTACTAACATTCCATGTTAATCTGATCACTTTTTGAAGCCATTTCATCCCGTCTTCCCACTATATTACTTCATTTCAAGTTTAATTTCATCCATTCCTGCCACTTTATGACAGTGGAGTTTATTCACCATTTTTTAACTTCCTCGAGCGTAATTTTACAATCATTGTCCTTCTCCCCATGAGCTTCGTTGTTCGCGATGTCACCAGAAAGATTTCGTTTTACGTTAAGACGTTTCTCAAAATATTCCTTCCACATGTCCAGTGATTCCCTGGGAACTATTACGAGTTCACCTGATTAACCCAAAACTCTACTATTTTCCTATCTTATATCAGAAATTGAATAACCATGCTTTGTGTCTTTCTTATGATTTGTCCCTGTGGAAGCCTTGATCAATTTCAGGAAGCTAATAAAATAAATTTTAAAAAGTCATAATATTTCCTTCCCTTCCAGGGATTCTTTATTACTGTCCATGAAGGTTTCCCTGCCGCTTGACCAAGCCTTTCCAGGTCATTACCGAAATCTTTCCATGACTTCTTGGATTAAACAATTATTTGCTTCGCTCTGTTTCTTTCATCTATGTATAATTCCCTGTCCGCGTCAGTCCTTGTTTGGAGCCATTCCTGATACGCCTTCATTTTACGTTTCCAAACTGCCCTCACTTCATCATTCCACAAAGATGTTAGCATTTTCCCATATTTGCACACACTTGTTCTTAGGCATTCCCTTCCTGTTTCTACTGCAGTACCCCTGTATGCCATCCATTCTCTTTCTACAGGAGGTTTCTAAATTCCCATTACAGACTTTGAGGGCTTGCAGTGGGGACCAGGGCGGTTAAGTTTAGCATGGGAACTTGTGTCTGGAAGCGTACCGTCTTTCTTCTATTCGCAAGAAACCACCAGAACACACATTTACAACTCCCGCATTTTCGGCGCTCTGTCCATCTCCTACTGCTTATCGTCTAGGTCCAATTACAGGGTGGGCTCGATATGACGACCACCGACGTCAACACAGACATGGTCCTACGTTTCATGTTCTCGTACACACGGTCACTAATCCCTGGTCCTGAAATATCCGCCGTACTCATAACCCCTGCCAGTAGGTCTTCCTCGGATTCCACAAGGGTCTCGTAAATCAAGTTTACATGTGACCCCATAGGTAGTAGTCCTAGCGGTGTCAAGTCGGGTGAACGTGCAGGCCAAGCAATCGGGCCACCACGACCTATCCACTGTTGCTCAAATCTTTGGTGCAGATGAACTACTGTACCTACAGCTTACTACTGTGTGCGTAGTAAAGAATTACTGCTATACTGTAGTATGAACGAAGATCACAAACACAACAGCAAGTAAAACACGTTCCGTGTGGATCACACACTCAACTGAATGGCATGGAATGTCAGCAAACCTGTAGGGGTATGAGACTTCACGCGATCGTTCAGTGACGTACGTACTCTACTCAGTGGCGCTTACAATGCAGGATAATTGAACATGTGCTGTGGTGTTTTTTTACGGGTAGAAGGAAGACGGTGCGTTTTCGGACACAAGTTCCTATGCTAAACTTGACCGTCTTGGTCCCCATTGTAAGCCCTTAAAGTCTGTAATTGGAATGTAGAAACACCCTCTATATTCTGAACCTGCTTGCTGTCTACTGTTTGTAAATTATCACTAATCATAATCGTGCACTTCAGTCTAGTTTCCTCGTCCTGGAGATTTTCTACCCTTATTCGTCTGCAGACAGATTTCAGTTTCTCAATGCAAGGTCTGGATATACTTAGTTCACTGCAGATGGGATAGTGTCCTGTATAATTAAAAAATGCCCGAACATTCCTCACATAGTGTACTTTCTCAATTCAAAGTCGTTTATGATATAGTCTGTTATTGATCTGATGTCTCTACCCTCTCTTGTGTAGCCTTATGCTTGAAGGATGAAGTTGCTAATTCCATACTAGGACAGAGATCAAATATACGTTTCCCATTCCTATTAGCTTCCATATCTACCCCACATTTACCCATCACCTTCTCATATCCTCACCTGCACCCTCACATAGGGAATAGACCGAGGCAATTCTCGTCCTAATTCCTCCAGCTGCAATAATATTCTTGATGAACTGTCCTGCCCTTCCCTTTTCAACACCTGTTAAGAACATTTAATAATCTCTTTCCTATTTATCTCCCATTACTCGATTATTGTCCGGTTCCATGGCTAAATGGTTAGCGTGCTGGGCTTTGGTCAAGGGGGTTCCGGGTTCGCTTCCTGGCAGGGTCGAGAATTTTAATTGGTTAATTTCGCTGGCACGGGGACTGGGTGTATATGTCACCATCATCATTTCATCCTCATCACGACGCGCAGTTTACCTACGGGCGTCAAATCTAAAGACCTGCATCTAGCGAGTTGAACTTGTCCTCGGACACTCCCGGCACTAAATGCCACACGCCATTCCATTTTAGCCGATTATCATTAGGTCCTAACATATCCAGACAGAAACAGAATAAATGAAATTCTTCGAAATTTCACAGGGAAAAATCGAACTAGATTAAATTAAATTACTCAAACATGAAAAAACTCAGTTAGACAAACAGAACAATTTTCTATGGTGTGAAAAAGTATGAGAAAGAGCTAGGTCTTTGCACTCACCTTAAGGGTACGAACCACTGCTACTTATCAGCGCAGAGACCACACAGCGACTACGGTCCTATTCAACTGTAACCCGTGTAAACAAGCACGAATAAAGCATTCCATCGCTGTGATAAGGCCGCTGGTCAGGTACAGTGAGTTGAGTGTTATGCAAACTGGTCACAAAGACATTATGAACATATTAAAAGAAGTATAAATGAGAGGGGCTCCCCCACAAAAAATAAGGACTAATTTCAAACTTCATTTAAGTGGATGTTATGGACATTGCTACAAATGACCTGTTCAATTGGTTCACTGTTTCATGCTCTCTTATCGCTGCCCTTGTGGCCAACGTTAAAGACTAATATGATTACGCTGATCCGGATGTTGTGAGGTAAGCAGAAGGCGACGCATATGATGAGAATGCGGGCTGTTGTTGCTGAAGTAAGTATGCACCAAGAGACAGAAGAATGAAGTTGCCAATCCCATACTAGGACAGAGATCAAATATATGCTTCCCATTCCCGTTTCCTGATAACGCGAGATGAGATGAAATTATAAGACATGTTCTTAACGACTGGGTGCCCTTCCTGATGTCTAGCACAGTTGAAGAGGTAAGGTAAGGGCGTGTTCTGCCCGAAGGCAGGTCCGAACTTCCGCAGAGGTGTGCCCGAGCCGGAGTTTACGTGCGGTAGGGTGGCCAGTTCCTTTCCGCTCCTCCATTCCCTTACCCCCCACCAACAGCGCGTGGCAACCCATCCACTTCTCAACCACGCCCAGTGTTGCTTAACTTCGGAGATCTCACGGGGTCCGGTGTGTCAACACCACTACGGCCGTTGTCTCACAGTTGAAGAGCTAATGCATGTAAAATGAATGATGGACCATGGACCATCCTGAGAAAAGAAGAATCTAAGAGAGATGGAAATTTTCACCGGGCGAGTTGGCCGTGTGGTTAGACGCGCACAGCTGTGAGCTCGCATCCGGTAGATAGTGGGTCGAATCTCACAGTCGGCAGCCCTGAAGATGGTTTTCCGTGGTTTCCCATTTTCACACCAGGCAAATGTTGGGGCTGTACCTTAATTAAGGTCACGGCCACTTCCTTCCCATTTCTAGGCCTTTCCTGTCCCATCGTCGCCATAAGACCTATCTGTGTCGGTGCGACGTAGAGCAAATAGCAAAAAAAGAAAAAAGAAGAAATTTTCCAGTTACCTGTATGTACTATCAACGTATTTACTTGAAAGAATTTCCATATTTCACGTTCTTAAGAGCAAGAAAGGACACATGCACAGCATAAGATCGTTTAACTGTGGACATAAATAATACCAGTGAAGAGGCAAACATATTGCAACACCACGGGTGAGTTGGCCGTGCGGTTAGCGGCGCGCGGTTGTGAGCTTGCAGATAGTGAGTTCGAATCCCACTGTCGGCAGCCATGAAGATGGTTTTCCGTGGTTTCCCATTTTCACACCAGGCAAATGCTGGGGCTGTACCTTAATTAAGGCCACTGCCGCTTCCTTCCAACTCCTAGGCCTTTCTTATCCCATCGTCCCCATAAGGTCTATCTGTGTCGGTGCGATGTAAAGCCACTAGCGAAAGAAAAAGCATATTGTAACAGGAACGGCCGTGCGTTAGCGTTATCGGAGAGCATGGGTTGACGCCAGGGCGTGTACGGTCCGTGCTAGGAACCACAGTGAGAAGGGTATTTGAATAAGTTCCTTTGAAATTTAAGTCTTTGTTTATTGAAGTTAAACAAGAAATATATCACCTCTCACAGATGTGAAGGATGGATTTGAGAAGGTGTAAACATTGGTTGGAAGTGACACTGTCTCCCGGCATCGGCGTCGGCGATATTCCGCGTTGCCCGGACTCCTTCTCCCTCAACATGGATCTCCTCTCAGCACCATGGCACCACGTTATTCCACGGCGGTTGGCAGGTATTGAAGGTCCGATCAGGATTGGAATTGAACCCGAGAGTCTGACACGTGATGATCGATTACGTTCAGTGTGGATTTAGCATGGATTTAGCATGGATTTAGCATTTAATTCCACTTCTGTCCCATGAAGGGAGTAAAGAAGTGTGTAGGCATCACACAGAATGTCAGTGCGATCTGGTACGACACTTCTTTACTGCATTGCACATTTTGCGAATTAGTACCTTCACTGAATGTTACTACTCAACACAGTTCGTAGAATTTACAAGTTTCACAGTTCACAACGAAAGAGGATAATTAACACAGTTCAACATAAATGAAATGATTGTCGTTCGATACACTGTTCTAGTGCACCAAGCCTACTTCGCGAACACAGTTCAAAAATCTCGAGTCTATTCTGTCACTAAGGCACCGTCTCATGAAAATAAATTACGCTATTAAAGTACAGTTTTTACGAATTAAATCCTGTCACTATGGCACAGTCTTGTGAACCTAAATTCTGTTATCAAAGCACAGTTTTTCGAAGTAAATTATGTCACTAAGGCACATTCTTGTGAACCTAAAAGGCATGATAATAACGTGATCAGCATAGTTCGAAGGAAAGACATTAATACTGTCCAACAAATAAACGACACAGCCTTTACAAATGATTATGATACAGTTCGTTGCGAAAGACCGACATGAGTCAAATGGTCTCGTTTGTAACTGGACTATCACTTCCCTGAATATGTACAATACCACGATTATAAACTATTATGTGGCGAGTCCGCCCATTGTATGCAAGTTGATAATAATTTATTATTATTTCATCGGATAATTTAGTCCCCTTCTCAAAAATGTTAATTACTCGAACTGTTCACAAGTCTATCAGCTGTTTACGGCTCAAAATATTATATCACTTCCTACCTCGCACAAAAATAGAGTTCAAAGTTTCCTCCTTCGACACATAGAAATTTGTACTTCCACAGACGTGAACACTTGTATTTTCCGTAAAGAAAACTACCATCGTCAGTCTGCCGAGCAGGGTAACGATCTCTGACCGATATCTTCCACAGCTGGCCCGTATACCGTAGCAGCTGGAAATACACACAGATACTGATGAAAGCTGACTCATTTAGCTCCTTCAATAACCGTAGTCCAGGCATCGTGGCTTCTGACTCGTCAATCTTCTATCTTCAATTTCTCGGTCATCCCACCGTCGATTTTAATGACATTTGGTGTTCTACCCTTTGTTGTTATGGGCTACAAGATGATGCAATTGAATTTTTTGTATCACATTCGGTTCTGGAAATCCTGAGATGGAAGGAATAGAATGTTCGATGCTACGTCATATGTCATTGGCTGGCTTTCCATCAGCGAGCAGGTTGCATGCATAGCTGCTACATCCGTCACCTGCACGCACAGCGGTCTTTTCAAACATCTCGTACAGCTGTTGTTAGGTGTTGCGCTCGTATGCACCAGAAATACTTCGATAATGAATTTCTCTGTGACTTTCCCGTTTCAGTACGCTTAGTTTCATAATAAACGGGCAGAGAGCGCACGTACTCTTTTGAAAAACGATGGTCGTGCTTTCTGAAATGGCAATTATTCCTCAGATGAAGGACGGTAGAAGTTTAACCTAACTATTTCCCTGGCCTACAACGAGTCTCTGGGAGTCGCGGTGGTGCAGGAGTCTAATTACCTGACTCCCAACTCGAGTGCTCTGTGTTGAAATACCGGCACTCATGGGGAATTTTTCACGGACTGTGGCGTAAGAAGAGCATCCGGTCTTAAACTTCCGGCCAAGACCTAACTCGAACTTGGGCGCTTCACCAACCAGACATGAACGTGCGAAGGTAGCGTTGAAAAGAAATGTATATTGTCCGATCTGTGAATCCAGAAGCCTCGGCACAGTAGAAAGATATGCCAAGTATATACACTGTTAACTATATTATCAAATATATCCGGAAGTGTTTCTCGGATATGCTGCCCAGTAGTGGACACTAATACACTGGTCCCTTATTACAGCTAAAACTCCTCGGAGAAGATCAACAGATGTCGGAACGTCGCCGGGGAATGGCAGCGCTGTAACAAGCTTAGTTAATGACCTCGATCGTATTCTAGTTCATCCCAGAGGTGCTCGATAGGATTCAGGTCGGGCTCTGGATTGGCCAGTTCATTTTCGCAAATACACACGTACGGTAAGGAGCATATGAGTGATCATCTGAAATCAATCAATCAATCAATCAATCAATCAATCAATCAATCAATCAATCAATCAATCAATCAATCAATCAATCAATCAATCAATCAATCAATCAATCAATCAATCAATCAATCAATCAATCAATCAATCAATCAATCAATCAATCAATCAATCAATCAATCAATCAATCAATCAATCAATCAATCAATCAATCAATCAATCAATCAATCAATCAATGTTCTGAATTTAGGGCCCTCGCCCAGGTGGCAGATTCCCTATCAGTTGTTTACCTCATATTTACATTTATTCATAATAGTTTACCAAGCTTTTTCTTAAGTATTTTCAACGAACTTTGAAATTTGTCGAACATTTCCCTTGATAATTTATTCCAGCCTCATCTGTCCTCTTGAATTCCAACTATATATTCATCTTTCCTGACTTTAAGAGTTCCACTCAAGCGTATTCTTCTACTTATGTCATTCCACGCTAACTCACCACTGACAGCTCGATACGTACCACATAGTCGAGCATCTCGTCTCCTTATTCCCGAGTCTCCACACCCCAAAGTTTGCAACTTTTTAGTAACACTACTCCTTTGTCAGAAATCTCCCAGAACAAATCGTGATGTTTTCTTTTGAATTCTTTCTAGTTC
The DNA here is from genome assembly GCF_040414725.1 of Anabrus simplex. Taxonomy (NCBI): domain Eukaryota; kingdom Metazoa; phylum Arthropoda; class Insecta; order Orthoptera; family Tettigoniidae; genus Anabrus; species Anabrus simplex. The sequence continues at coordinate 808,574,956 of NC_090266.1, forward strand.
TCGTATCAAGTAGTTCTGGTGAGGGTCCCATACACTGGAGCCATACTCTAACTGCGGTCTTACCAGAGACTTATACGCCTTCTCTTTTACATCCTTACTACAACCCCTAAATACTCTCATAACCATCTGCAGAGATCTGTAACTTTTCTTAACTACCTTGTTAATATGACTACCCCAATGAAGAACATTCCCTATATAAACACCTAGGTACTTACATTGTTCCCCGTGAGATTTTTTCACCCCATCAACACAGTAATTAAAACTGAGAGATTTTTTCCTCATGGCGAAACTTGCAACTTGACTTTTCATCCCATTTACAATCGTACCATTGTTTGATGTATTGCTTAAGTCCAACTGCAGTCCCTCAAAATCCTGCAACTCATTGACTACTCTGTACAGAATAACATCAGCCGCAAATATCCTTACCTATGATTCCAGACTTTTAATCACATCATTTATATATTGCACCCATAAGCGAATTTACGTAATTAATTTACAAATTAAAAGTTGAATATTTCGCATATGGGATACTACAGTCAGCTCTGAATCTAGCAGTCACAAAGGAACTTTCTGGCGCCAGTCTGACGGCAAAGAGAATCCACGAAACTCTTCTTAGAGCACGACCAACTTGTAAACCGCCCTGAGTACTCCATCCAATAAATTTTATGGTACCGCCGAGGAGTGACAACTTTCTATTTGGTTCTCACGAGAAAATCACGCGTTGAGGCCTGACCTACTTAGCAAGGACAATGGGACAACGACAATACCCGCCAAACCTTGGGAGGAAATGCAAGCACCCACGCTACGAAGAGCGCGAAAGTCTCAGCCAATCACAAAATTCTAAATTTGAATGAACTGCCATGGCGGGATGGAGTCATTCGCTGGAAGAAAATAACACCAGTGACGCGCGCCGTCGTGTGGATTATCCTGTGATCATTTCCCACGGCGCAATATAACATGTAAGTGAGACCGAAATTAGGAAGTTTTGTACATAAATTTTGAAAACTTTAACCTACGGATGTACGATAAAGCGCTCCCGCGGGCTAGATCACTACGCCACATCCCTTCCACGGAACTATTTTCAAGGTGGGGGGAGAACTCTTTACAAAACCCCAGCGACCAGGGTGTTGAATTCTCAGTGATTCTTCAGTAGTCTCAGTGTGAAACTTCAGTATCCTCGGTGAATCTTGAGTGACAGTGTGACAGAGTGCGACAGCTAATTCAGTTAGTCAGCTTTATCTTTGGCTGGTAAGAAAGCGATTAGAGACATTTGTTGGCATTTTGAGAAAGCCATGTATTATTTTACTTGGGAGAGTAACATTTTAGAAATGAACACTTTAACAAACTTTTACTATTTATGCAGAAATAACAGGCAAGAGCTACACTTTCAACACTTGGCTTAAATGAGCTCACATCACGAGTCGAGAGGAACAAGTCTATGTTTTCAGCATAATTACATAAAACCTCTCTAACCCCGGGTAGTTTCACATTTGTTTGGAAGCTATTTCATTCTTTATTTTGGGAGGACAAATTAGCATAAATTTCTCCACATCATTGGAAACTGTATTTGAGCTTGCTTTTACCACTTAATAAACTGTTTGGCAAGCGAGACGTTTGTGGGGAGAAACTAGTAAAGGCAGACAGGGAGGAGAATGACTTTTCTTTAATGAAGGCCGCAGTGGTAGACCTTGAGCAAACAGTTATGTTCCGTTGGGGTGAACGTTCGGTAAGCTGTATGTAAACAAAAGCTGAGAGACCGGAGTGCAGACCAAACAGGTGATTTCAGGCAGGTAGCGGAAACGACCTTCCAACATCACGACAGGAGTCCACAGTGCTATAATCTGACCTTCACTGGAGTGCGAGAAATGCGAGTGTTTTATGTTAATGTAAGCGTGTGTAACGGCACGATAAAAATGTGTCAAATTTACGTGTGTGAAAATTTGGAATACCACAGCAGCTTCAAGATGGAATTCTAATTCACCATGACCGAGCCCGGAGGGTGAGCCAGCATGCCTCCATCACCCAGGTATGAGCATCAATAGAATAATGTAAATAAATAATGTAGGACCGTGCCTAATCGATGATCAATGTAGCTTAGACTGTTAGGTAGGATTGTAAATAGTTCACATATTAATTATAATAATAATAATAACTACTATAATAATAATAATAATAATAGTAATAGTAATAATAATAATTATAATAATAATAATAATTATGTTGCACTTTCAGCTAGGGTTATTTGTGCACTTCGTTTAGGTAAATGTGTTTGCGTAGTTGTTATGGATTATTCTGTTGTATGTCACTGTGACGATTTAGGAAGCTATGTTATTTGATCTATGAGTGCAATGCCGATTTATAAATTTAGTTATTATAATTTTCATCGTGTTATTAGATCGTTGGTTTGAGTCACATTTCCTGTTGGAGTTTTGATTTTGTAGACGCCGCCTCGTTTATTTTAATGTTTATTTTGCTATTTTGCGCATTCAGCTTGTTTTATGTTGTGGAATCATCCATCAGATGACCGTTTCTGGTAGTACTTATCCCGCGTATTTTTGCGACGATTGTTGGTAGACGCGAGTATTCATTTCTGTGTAATTGCGGTTACACATGTTTCAATATCTGTGTTTTGAGAGGCAATCTCGTTATTTTTTTTATTTAGAAACAGTGAGTGCCAGGAAGCCATTGATGAGTCAGCTCTGATATTTCGTGATATGTGAAGCAAAGAATGATCGAGAGATCGAGCTAGATGAGTGATATCCCTGAAGATCTACGTTGATAATGGAAATATGATATTTGGACCATGTCATGAACTGTCGTAAGAAATCGTAATGTGCACGACAGATATTTCGCCCGCCGGATACGAGCGAGGCCGTATTGTGAGAATAATGAATAATAATGACGTCGAGAATTAATGAGTAAATAGAAGTGAGAAATGAATAATTTAACCGAGAGTGTTAAATGTGTTACGACATGGGTTATGATTGTAGGCAGAAGCCTGTATTTGTTTAAATAATTCCAGGGAAAGTAGATGCTCGGCAAATATGCTAGCCATTGTACATGTGAGCAGAGCGACGAGTCAATGTGTTTTTTTTTATAGTCATGTAAAGTCATGGATGACATGAAATAACAGTAATTATTGTCCATAAAGGTTAAATTGTATCATGGCCAGACATTTGTCGTCTGAGGTTAGAGATTGCCGTCAAATTCGCAATATTTTTGCTACTCGCAGCGGGGCATATTTTTCTGGAGACTCCGATTTTATTTTGCGCATTCCATCCTTATTAATTTCCAGTAGGCCGCGATGGTGGGATCTAGTTTTGCTTATTTGTTTTTCTTTCCGAGTGTACTTTATTACCGTTTATTTGTAGGACGTAATCGTATGTGAATTATTTATACTTGATCTGATGTAAATAGATAGGTGTAGATAAGCTAGTTTTGATTTTGTATTTTCTTTGTTGGAGCAGTGTTTCTCCGTTAACACTTTTAATTATGTAAATAAGATTACATGTGTTAGGTTAACGGATCATCGGTTAGGTCACAGTCAAAACCATAGTAGTGGTATGCTCATACCAGGCATTCAGTAATTACCAAACCTTTTAAAATCCACTACATTTTTATTAAGAAATGAAGCGATCTTTAATAAACCAATTGTATAAAACTGCCGCAATGAATAAGGTAAATAAGATGGCATCTGCCTCCATCTAGTGGTGGTACCACAAGTAATAAATTCATAATGAAATGCAGTTAGCGGCAAATTTAATAGAAATTTTAATGTACAAGGATCGCTGTCATTTGAATTGTTAACATGAGGCACTTGGCCTAATCATTTGGATTACTTTTGGAAGTCCAGTCTATCACAGTCAAGCAAGTGAAGTTTAATAATTAGATGAGTGGTTGTAACACTCAGATTCATGTTTCAATAATCTATTTTGTTTAATCACGAGGTGTTTTGAATAAGATAGTGGTCACGTGGCAAAAGTGTGATGTTCATGGCTGTTTTCTTCGAATTATTCCTTATTTGTTACACTTGGTTAGTGCAGTCCATGATTATTTAAAGTGGGGTGTTTCCCAAAATGAGCCACATGTGTTAAAGATCTGATAACTCCTCTGAGTCAGTGGATTTGATGACGTAACTAATTACTTTATTATGATTCAACTACTTTAACTTTATTTGAGAGATATTTTTCTACGTAATATAATTCTGTATTTCAAGTGAGGTGGTATTTTCTGACCAGAGTTTTCCGTATTTATTCACGTTATCGTCTTGGAGACAGTGTTAACATAGTCTGGCCTATTTTAATTAATTTGATTGACTTTCAGTCAGTTTATTAGGCAGATAATGATGTTATTGTAAGGCAGATCCTCAATCTTTAATTTTTTTAAATCTCATTTATTTCATTTTGTTTACATTTTTCACCAGTCTAGTTCATTTACATTTATTGTGAATTTTTTTATTCAATAAATCAGTCTTTTATTTAAATTTTAATTCAGTCTTTGGGTACCGTCATTTATAGTTAGTTTACCCCATCTTTTCATTTCCTCACTCCTTGATCGACGGGTGGCCTATCTTCGGGGATACACGGACGGCCACGACTGAGGAAGAAGAGTCTACATGCAGCGGTGAGTATCATTAAAATGTCATTTATTACAGGAGCAGCCGGTGCACAGAAGAAGGAAGAGTTCACCGCAGTTGGTGCCTTGAAAAGGGCACAATATTTATAGCAAAACGTAAAGGTCCAATAATACTGGCCTGCGGGACCCCCTCTTAACCATTACTGGAACAGATAACGCTTTATCTACTCTATTTCTCTGAGTTCTATTTTCTAGAAATGTAGCCATTCATTCAACCACGCTTTTGTCTAGTACAAATGCCCTCTTTTTTGTCAGTAATCTCCCATGATCTACCCTATCAACAGCCTTGAATAGGTCAATAGCGATACAGTCTCCTGAATGTAAAATATATGCTATATCTTAGTGGAATCCTACAAGTTGAGCTTCAGTGGAATAACTTTGCTAAACCCGAACTGCCTTCTATCAAACCAGTTCGTAATTTCGCAAACGTGTCTAACATAATCAGAAAGAAGGCTTTCCCAGAGCTTACAAACTACACATATCAAGCTGACTGGCCTGTAATTTTTCGCTTTATGTTTGTTACCCCTTTCCTTGTACACGGGGGTTACTGGAGCAACTCTCCATTCATTTGGTATAGCTCCTTCATGCAAACAGTAATCAAATGAGTATTTCAGATATGGTACTATATCTCAACCCATAGCCTTTAATAAGTGCCCAGGAATCATATCAACCCCAGCTGCCTTACTAGTTTTTAGCTTTTGTACCTTTTTTATAAATGTCTTTATTGGAAAACCTACAACCTGTTTTCCAGTCATTGACCGGGTCAGGGATGTAATGAATGAAGGAGATATAGGCTGTTAGTACGATGGGGTCGCCACTCCCAAAGTGATTTATTAATGAATGATAGATGCTATGAAATGAGAATGGAGAGTGTTGCTGGAATGAAAGATGACAGGGAAAACCGGAGTACCCGGAGACAAACCTGTCCCGCCTCCGCTTTGTCCAGCACAAGTCTCACATGGAGTGACCGGGATTTGAACCACGGTATCCAGCGGTGAGAGGCCGACGCGCTGCCGCCTGAGCCACGGAGGCTTAAATGTCTTTATTATCATAGGTAAATTTGAGTATTTCGCCATTATTAGCCGCTTCCTCCATTAGGACATTATCTTTTTATCGAACTACCTTTACATATGGCTGACTGAATACTTTTGCCTTTTGTAAGTCCTCGCATGTACACACCCCTTCTTCATTAATGATCCCAGGAATATCCTTCTGGAAATCTATTTCTGCCTTAAAAGTATCTATACATGTCCTTCCATTGCTCCCTGAAGTTCATGTGGCTCCCAATTATGTTTGCCATCACCTCACTTTTTTGATGAATTCAAATTACTAGTGAGCTCGTTTCAATCTCTCCTTACTCCCGCAACCATTCGTAACTCTATTTCATTCTAATCTACACTTCCTTCATAATCTCTTTATTTCCCTATTACAATATAGTAGGTCTTTACTATTCCTTGCCACTTTTAAAGGTACATATCTGTTTTTACACTCCTCAACAATTGCTTTAAATCCATTCCATAGACAGTTTACGTTTTTATTTACCATTTTCCATTGATCATAATTGCTTTTTTTTTATATCCCCATTCCACTCTTATCAGCCATATGTATTGCCTACAGTAACAACGCGCAGGCAGCCAAAATTACCTTATATTATTTCGCCTTTAAGGTGTTCTGTAGTATTACGGGCGAACTAAATCCCTTACTTGAATAAATAATAATAATTTAGGTTTAAAGTACAGTAGCAGTAAAAATGTTACATTTTTCGGAGAAGTCGAAGTGCCGAAATATTGTCAAACAGATGTTCTGGTGAATTTGAGCACCTTCAAAAACCATCGGACTGAGCCGTAATTGAATCTACCAACTTGTGCTCTACAGTCTGAGACTCAGCCTGGCGAGTTATACAGGTTGTCCCAGGAGGAATGGTCAATATTCAGGGACATGACAAGAACGATCACTTGAAGCAATAAACTTCATATGGACATATGCCCTATTCCCAATGTTTTCCGAGATAGAACACATTTAATGTACATTTGTTTTTGGGCTAGTGGTGCGCACGCATGTGTCTTAACCAAGCAACCTCCTTCACAGTTGACTCCAGCCAAACCTATCTCACTGCTTTCAACCTCTTTGCTCGGGATGTCTTTCTGCCATTAAACTAGCCTGCTGAACGCTCAGTTGTCCCTGGTGTGTTGAGTGAAGTAGTGCGAGGGATTGAGAGTGTATCAGAGAGGAGCATCCGTTAACTGTGTTTGTACACGCGCTGACTAAACTGCCACACATCTACACTAATGAAGAATATGCACATATGTTTCTGCGATGGTAGTGCTCCTGCTGCTGTCGAGGAATACCATCGGCGCTTTCTGACACGTCGAATTCCTGATCGTAGAGTGTTTACCAGAGTTTTGAGCACATTGCGTGAAACATATATTCTTCCAAGTTCCCATTTTCCTTCTGAACGTGTAGTTCAACAACCTGCGCAGGAATAGCAACGCATTGTTGATAGGGTGCAGCGTAGTCCTACTACCAGTATACGGCGACCTTCTACACGTATCAATGTCCCACGAACAAGTGTATAGCGAACATTGTATGCGGAAAAACTTGTACCCATTTTAAAACGTCAAAGAGGTTGGGTGGGTAAGACACATATGCGCGCGCCACTAGCAATAAAACAAACCATTCGGAATACGGAATATGTTCATATGAAGGTTTTAGCTTTAAGTGATCGTTTTGTCATATCCCTGAATATTGACCATTCCTCCTGGGGCACCCTGTATATTGGTTCTCTCTACTTCCGCTTTTGGCAATGTAGTGTCACATATCAGGTTTTAATGAAGGTAAAATAGTAAATGAACAACAACTTGTAAATATGGCAGAATATCATTAAGCAACGCAATTCTTGTATTTACGATTTGATGAGTAATTAGATGTTATGAAGTATTAAAGAACAAATACCCCTTTCTGTGTATACTCACATTTTACACAATGAAACCTTCTAATATAACTTGTACATAAATACAGATATAGCGTAAATTTGAATAATAATAATAATAATAATAATAATAATAATAATAATAATAATAATAACAATAATAATAATAATAATAATTGTACCATAGGTCCAACTTCTCCCTACATTTAAACTGAGCGCTTTTCAGAAGGCCATCTGTGATGAGAAATTTGAACTGTGTATTGGAAGAAGTTTTGAACTTTAATCTTCAGATGTCTCTACTGTCGACTCATATGCCCTCCCGGTGGGAGAACGCACAATTAATTTTCAAAAGAATTTTGGTAGGTATTTCTAAGTTTTCTAAACTGAAGTGTTTGTAGATGTTTTTGTGTGTCCTAAGTTTACTAGCAATTCTACGTCTTCCTTCTTCATGATATTTGATTTTTATTTGAGATTTCTTTTGATATTTATTTGGTTATCCAATCAAAATTGAGGGTATGTACAGGCCATAGGGAGAGCGTAGACCTCTGGCCATTAGTACAACGGGCGAGTTGGCGTATAGGGGCGCGTCGCTGTGAGCTTGCATCCACAAGATATTGGTTTCGAACCCCACTGTCGGCAGCCCCGAAGATGGTTTTCCATGGTTTCCTGTTTTTACGCCAGGCGAATACTGGGGCTGTACCTTAACTAGTCTAGTCCATGGCCAGGAGTAGGTAGCGATCTGCGGCGTAGGATTCGGGGAATGACCCAGTGATATCGATGGCGATCCTCTCGAAAGGTGCTCCGACGTTGTACTGCACCATCTGGCCTCTACATCTGGTACCTCGCAGCGCAAGTTTCACACATCTGGCCCGTTCTCTCAACATCTTTCCTCAATTGGGCCCAGTAGTATCGCTATCGGATACGGTCTAATATCTTGTTCATTCCCAGGTGAGTGGCAGTGGTGCTCGCATGTAACTCGGTCACCACTTTCTTCCTGATATTCCTAGGAAATATCAGATGGGCAATCCGCCTTTTTCCGTCGATGGACTCCAACATGCGGGTTAGCACCATGTCGCTGACCTCCTGTGATGTCCATTGGGCCCAGTATGCCTTGTAGGTTGGGCTACGTTGGGCGATGTCCCGCCACTCCAGCTGCTGTCCCGACTCAACATCCCGAAGAATATGCCCTATGTCGTCGTCCCTTACCTGCTCTCCCTTCAAAGGCTCGATCCCAGCCTTCAGCAGCGGTGGCCCTTACGGACCGCACGTCAACGGTGCCCATCTTCTTCTCCACAATTTGGCAGTGTGCACAGTTTTCGGACCACGGCCTTCTGGACAGGGCATCGGCGTTGCAGTGGACCCTTTCTTGACGGTGTTTGGCGGAGAATTCGTCCTGTTGGAGGCATTGTATCCAACGAGCCGTCTGCCCCTACAGATTACGGAAGCTCAGGAGCTTCAGGACAGAGTGGTCGATTGTCGGTCACCATCACCTCGCTGTTGGAGGGTATCACCCCTTCGCTGGGAAACGTTAGTCCTTCTACTGTGGGTTGCGTTCCGGGTCGTGGGAGCATTATCCCTTTTCTACCGAGTCACAGCACCTGTCATCCCACGTCGACAGTCGTTCGTACGCCCATAGCGTATCTACGACCAAGATGACATAGTCCATGATGGTAGGGACAAAGTCTCAGACTCGTAGGCGTCATTGTCCCAGCATCTGGTTGAGTAGAGCCTCTTTCAGAACAGGAATTGTGTCTCCGCAGGCTGTTCGTAGCACGTAGGGGTGGTGTAGCTCGCTTTCAGGCTCTTCCTCAGTGATGTCTGGCCTAGCAATGGTTAAAGCCGGCCCCGTCTGCGAGCTACCCGCCAGCGATAAAGCTGTCGTCGCTTCGCTCGGTGGCCATATTTAGTTTGAAAGGAGTGGATGGTAGTGGTGACGCCACGGAGCCCCTCTCCTTGTTGGACCTTACTCGTTTTCCTGGTCGAAGGCCACCCGCCACATGGCAGTTCACCCGCAGATAGCCGCGCTTACCGCAGTTCCAGTAGGCGATCTCGCGAGAGCCTCGGCTTCTCGGCAGTGGCGTGCGTCACTCTCTTTTTAGTCGGTAAGCTTCCAGTGTGCCCTCGCTCTCCACGGCTCTTATGCACGGTGACGATGCCGCGCTGCCTTCACTACCTCCATAGTCAGGACTATCGTAAGGACTCCCCTGAATTTACGCTCCCCGCTAAGCATCAGCCTTTGATGAATCTCGGCGTCGCGAACCCCATGGATGAAATTATATGCTGCCTCCCGCTGGACGTGATCCTGAGGTAGCCCGTCCAGAATCTCTTAAGCTACCTGCTCGACCGCGGCGGTGAATTCCTGTTGCGTCCCCTGTCCTCTTTCTTATCTGAACTCAGTAGGCAGCTGCCAGCTGGTGGTCACAATAGAGCCCCCCGAGCACTCCCACGACCTCCTCTTAGGTGGCGCCCGGTTGGAGGCTGTGTAATGCCCATGTACCCCGGCTATCAGGTGTACAACAATCTCCTCCGATGTTCAACTGTTGTGAACGCAGACAGTCTCGAACTGGGTCCGAAGCGCCCTCCAGGAAGTGCTCCCTTCGTGCCGTGGGGGTTTCACCTTTGCGACGCTGGAGCCGCCATCGCTGCTGATGGGCTTAACACGGGTGTTTTTGGCTGTCACTCTTTCACGCAGGACACCCCGTTTCTCACTCTAGAACTCTAGATTCTATGACGTCCTAAATAATGTCACACTTTAACTTTGTTTCGAGAGAACGCACTTCCGATGCTGGCTAGATTTAAGTATAATTTTATGTTACTTAAGTTCATCTTGGCAAGATTTCACTACACTTGCAAGTTCAATACCAATTTCGTTTTACTACATTTTAGTTCGACTATGGATTTATTGAAAGAGCTTGGAAGTTCCCGGCTCCGTTGTACTATTCAGCAGAACTTTCTACCAACTACGAAATATGATACAAGTCAATCCCGTCAATGCCACTTCTGACACCAGTTGTAACGTGGCAGGGGTGGTAAATAAACACACAACTGGGTGCGTTTACTCCAGGGTTTATTAACTAAATAATAACTATTTGCAAAACTGCACAGGCATTTTGCACTCTTTTTCTGCTCTCACTGCTCAATCGCAATAGTTACTCAATCTACTGCTTACAAACTATAACAATCACGCAACATACTCTTCCACAACTGTCACTTAGATCCTAGGGCAGATCACAACTACACTCGCTGTACACTATTACGGCCACACTGTTCACGGTCATAGAATTCCCTGTGTGGTACATGATCGGTACATTTACAACAGACTTCGCTCATTGTCCCTTGCCACTCAACTGCACTCTACAGCACTCGACATTAGTATACACTGAAAACCCTTACTTGGTGACGTTACTCGCGGCAGGGCCAAGCTAACTTGTTCCACCCAAGGTCTTACAATAGAATGGTGGACACCGTCACAACATTTATTTTAGTTAAACTTATTTCAAATTTCACCCATATAAAATAAATTATTGAAAACATTAGTTTTCTTCATCTGTGCATAGTTGATACTTTTTAAAAAGTGGTCTGTCATTCAATGACATTCTACCTGGGTAATGAAGACGATTTTCTGCCAGATATCCTTCAGTACTTTTTAAGTGTGCAGGCGTTTGTTCTGTTTCCTTTGCCCTTGCTTCGGAGTAAATTTCACTTTGTTCACAATAGACGTACAGCACATGTGACTTATGGAGACGGACGGAAAATGAAATACATACCAGAAAGTAAAATATCGTTGGACTCAGTAGGTGTTGACTTGATTTGGTAAGGCTTGGGAATATGAGATTCCCTGTGTCCACGGCTGACCGTACGTTAAGCATATTCAAAGCCCCGTAGTCTCTAACATACTCTACAATTCCGTACATTTCAGGACACACATAATTGCACATTATCCACTGCATATATCAGCAGTTGTTCGCGGCCACTTGAATGCTATACACCGCTATCGATGGATAGAAAGGGGTGAACCTGTCAGCTGGCCCACCAGATCGACCGATGTGACACAACTGGTCTTCCCCATGTGAGGCCATATGAAACAACAGGAAGATACCGAGAGCCTTCGAAATATCACAGCAGCCTGCAAAACCGTAGCACCTACCATGCTCCAACGAGCCCAAGTATCAGTTCGAAGGCGAGCTCAGATATACATTAATGAAGAGAGCCACCTGTTCGAACACTTACTTCGCCAGCAAACTAGTGCTCAGCTACTCGGATTCAAATCGGCAGATCATTGTGTCCTCGTACAGGCCTACATAAGAATCCAGTCACGGAATAAGCATGTATTTATATTTGTTGAAAAGAAGGCTTTATGGCCTTAGCTCTTCAAATGCGTATACTGTATCAGACTGGAATAACACGAAGAATAAACTTGAAGAAAATACATCAACGATACCTAACGGAAACACAAAACGGCTAGGTGACGAGGCTATATCTTTATGGTTTATTCAACAGCGGGAAAAGGTAGTGGTCTTAACCTTACTAGTATTGTCATATAAATACATACAACCTTCACAATTGTTTCCATGTAAACCAATGTACGAGTCATTTTCTACCTTCTGATATCAGACTTCAACATTTACTTATTATCCGAAATTTTGGAGTGTATATATAAATAACAGGGGCTGCCTGACCGAGGCGGTAAAGGTGCGCTCGATTCACCCGGAAGGTCGTGGGTTCGGTTCCGCGTCAGGGAGTCGAAAAATGTATGAAACGACATTTCCACTTCTGGAGATGCACATGACCTTGAGTTTCACTCAGCCTACATCAGATGTGAGTACCAAGTTCATTCCTGAGGGTAAAAGCGGCCGGGCGTAGAGCTGACCACTGTACCCCACAAAGTGCCGACGTTTACGGATAGTGGAAGCCTTTACCTTCCACCCCTCCCAGGGCCTTCATGGCGTGTATGGAGATGACTTTGCATTTTGCTTGATATATAAATAACCCCACGACATTAGGGGAGGTAGAAAACTGAAAAAGTAGAACAATCCTATTGCGTATTTGAAGCTGCACCCTACGTTAACAGCTCACATTTTTCGTGACCGTTCCAACTGCGCTAACTGCCCACAAGGTGCATAGGGTAGTCGGTGGATGATAGTTTATCCAGCATACTGTATGTGTACCTAATGCACACTTACACATCGGAAGGCGTTTCGGTTTCGGTAGCGATGGCTTATTGCGTCCATTGATGAGCAACACCATTCCACAGTTCGTAGGATGTGTCCTTCAGGCCGCTGAAAAGTGTGAGCAGCGCCATTCATACCTTCACGCACCAGCAGGGACCGATGTTTGTAGGATGTCTATAAAATGTAGGTGGTCTAAAACTAAAAATTAAGGGGCACCGGACTCCCACGGTCTTAAACTTACTGCATTTATAGGAAGATGTTGCAATAAATGGAGAAGTCTACTTTCTCTTCAATCCCTGGTCATCTGTAGCTGAGAAAGGAGAGTAATCGCCTCTGTTCTCTTCTGTTCTAAGTCTCTGAAAATAAACCAGACACAGAGCTGTCGCCACTATCGGAAATCGAACCAGTTGAAGCAGGGAAAATGCTTTACCGCGCGACAGTACTGGTAGATACATATAATATTAAAACATTTAAAAAATGAGACGTGAGGTCAAATACACAACAGCTTCCGGAATTTCCATGAACAAAGCATCACAAAGCACTCAGAGCTGCAAATATTGTCAATTCCGTGCTCTTTAGTCAAGCTGTGTTCAAAAGTAATTATAGTTAAAGTTTATAAATAGCGGGACGTGGGCGGGCACGTGGTGTTGAGTGGATGACATCTGAACGAGGAAAGAGCACATGGGAAGTTCGAGCAACAATTATCGTAACATTTAAAGTGGAACATTAGTATTCACACAGTAGCGGTCACGTCTGTCTCCGGTACATACAACGACCAGATAATCCAGATACCCTTCGTTGTGTGATGCGTGATGAATTATACTAGCATCTCTAAAGGGTGCATAGAAAAAGTGGCATAAATGATTAGAGCAAGTTGCAAGATCCCCACAGTGCTACGCTCGTTGATGTTACAGATGAAATTTCCAGTACATCTACTGACACTGATCTCCCGTATGTAGGTAATGTGTCTATGGATAAACCACAACATGGAGAAAGCGTCACAAAGCCCTCAGAGCAGCAAATGTTTTCAATGCCGTGCTCTTTAGTCAAGCTGTGTTCAAAAGTAATTCTAGTCAAAGTCGAGGTCATCCGCCTTCGATATTTATATTATTCTTTCTTTCGACCGGCTGCGTAGCGTAGTTGGTTGAAGTGCTAGTCTTTTATGCTCATAATTGCGGAATCGAATCCTGATGCTATCAGCTGACTTCTGAGAACACCTAAATACGGGAGATCAGTGTCAGTAGTTGTACTGGAAATTTCCAAGTTCTTTGAAAATGTTTAAGATAAAGCTAGGAAGAAAGAGCTAGGAAAAAGGGAATCTGCCACCTGAGTGACAGCCTTAAACGCTGATTGATTGATTGATTGATTGATTGATTGATTGATTGATTGATTGATTGATTGAAATAAATAACAAATGTTCACAATGATCTTAACTTGAGAAACTTACAATTTTCACTTACTTCCTGATTTTTTCTTATTCCTACTTGCACTGTTTCTTTATTATTATTATTATTATTATTATTATTATTATTATTATTATTGTCTGGCTCCATGGCTAAATGGTTAGCGTGCTGGCCTTTGGTTACAAGGGTCCCGGATTCGATTCCCGGCAGAGTCGGGAATTTTAACCAAAATCGGTTAATTTCACTGACACGGGGACTGGATGTATGTGTAGTATTCATCATCATTTCATCCTCATCACGACACGCAGGTCGCCTACGAGCCTCAAATCGAAAGACCTGCATCTGGCAAGCCGAACGTTTCCTCGGACACTCTCGGCACTAAAAGCCATACGCCATTTTATTTTATTATTATTATTATTATTATTATTATTATTATTATTATTATTATTATTATTATTAATATTAATATTACGGGGATACCCGTGGAGCAGAAAGAGGTTAAAGAAGGTGCGGGCTTGAATGATTCTAACTACAGTCTCAAAATTAATTTAAAACTTTAACAAAGGTTATATTTCTTTAGATTTACAAAAATCAACAAATAACAATATAACAGGTACAATTAGCAATTTTGGAACAAGTCAAGGAAAATACAATATTAGTGAATTCGACAGGTCCTGGGCTTCAAGCCCCTTGCTTTACAATTCTTGAGCTCCCAGCTCAAATTTACAATTTATAAAAGGACAACTTTAGTAAAGGGCAGAAAATCCCCTAATTCAAAGAGCACTTGCTCTTAAATTTGCAATATCTAGCCTCCCAGAGGCACACTTTACAATTACAAAATTTAAGAAAGAGCTAACCGGCTCTCTGTTTCCTTTCAGCCTCCTCGAGGCAATATCAAAAATCGTACACTCTCTGGACTTCCATGGCCCAACTTACAATTTGAAACAGGGGTATCTTGTACCCAACCTATAAGGCCTTTGCGGAAAAGAACAGGTTAAGTAAATGGCCCGAAACACAAACTGAATGGAGGCGTATACTTGCGTTCCTAGATATGAACACTAAAACAACCTAAGGGGCTCTAGGCCGATGAAACAGGGGCTATTCCCAAACTACGGAGGTGACTGGTATAGAAATTACTTTACCATATTGCAGAATGTAGAACAGTTACAAAACGTAGTCACCTCAAACCAAGATGAAGGGGAGCTCGAGAGGGTAATTCACTCTCTATCCCAGATTTACAGTTAAATATTTAATGAAGGTTTTACATTAGCCGCCCGCCTCCTGCTTGGACATACACACTCAGTAAGATGACGATCAATTGGCCAAGAGACGTGAAAAGCCGCAGTTTATAAACCCTCAGGGAAGGTTCGAGATTATTCAAGATTAAACTAGCCACACCCTCTCAATTTTATTGGTGGAATTCAAAGTAACACTCAGAATCGAACAAGAAGCCTGTGATAGGTTGAAATTTAAATACAGAAATTAGGGATTGGCTAGATTCAAAACTGGTGGAAAGGAAAAGGAAATATTGCCAACCCAAAAATAAATGAACATCATTCAGTTACAAAAACCTAGAAATACAAAACTTCTTTAAAATATGACTTCTTACACCTCGCACCAGGGTGCATGATCATAGAGTTTGCAGTGTCATCTGTGGGAGAATGTCCAAACTTCTTGATGAATGGCAAAGAAAACAAGGATAAATTCACTCAGTTTAGGCAACTGCACAATAACAGAATTGCATCATATTTCTGTGGTGACAATTCCTGAGTAAAGTTCTAAGTTGGTGTATTTTCAATTTCACTGTTTTACCAATAGAGGAGTTGGTTTAGGCTCTGAATTTGAATGCGCGGCGTTGGGGTGTACCTCCCGGTAAAATTATTATTATTATTATTATTATTATTATTATTATTACAATTACTATTATTAGGGGAAATTATCGAGGTCTTCCGCCTTAAATATATTTAATTCCTTCTTTCGATCGGTTGCTTAGCGTAGTTGGTTTAAGTGCTCATTTTTATGCTCATAAGTGCAGAATCGAATCCTGACGCTATCAGCTGACTTGAAAATAATTAAATACAGGAGATCAGTCTCAGTAGTGCTGATGACCTAGATTTTAGGGCCCTTTAAACAAGCATTAGTGTCAGTAGTGTCAGTAGAATTGGAACGTTAAAGAGCACTCTCACAAGAAAAAATGCCAGCACTCCGATGCGCCATAAAATGCACAATTGAAAGGACACTAAACACATACCGGTACCAGTACTATTTCTACCTCGTTTTCCCAGCCTATTCAACCTCCAGGCAGTGTCTTGGAGGTAATATATCAACCGAGAATAAAACTGGGGAAAATGGCTAAAGAAAAAGATTCATTACTGGAGACTGCCGAGCACCAATCACATTCCTAGAATCAATTATTTACAACTTCACACAGTTTCCATCCACTTCTTCATTTAAGGGAAAACTGTGGGAGGTAAGAAACCTGGTACATGTGCCACATAAGTAGCAACACTTTTGGATAGATTGAGACCTGCCGTGATCAAAGTGTATCTAACCATCGTAAAAATGATACAACGAACCATTAAAGAAACCACTGACGGTAACGAAAAGTTGATATGAAAGGTGAGCTCCAATGCGAATACTGTACAGACCATGAGACTCTACACTGTTCACCAGCTGAATATAGAAGAACATGGGCCAACCCGGAAGAATATCTATTATTGCCATGCATGACACGCTCAACGTGTCCTCTAATCCACGTTCTCCTCATCAAGGTTCATCAGCTTAAACGACTGTCCTAGTGCCATGAGCATGCAAATTGGACTTCATAAGACTAGAAATAAACATACTGGTACGAGACGTCATGTTTATTTACAAAACTTTGTGCATGGTCTTGCATATATTGTACTTGACGTCAACAACATGAGGCTCTTGATCCATGGTACATGGTTTATGCTCGTGGATGCGACTGCACGCTGCATGTTTAATTGGCAGGAACATACACAGTAACGGCGCTAAAAAACACGGGGTCCTCCTCAATATTAGCAAAAGGGCCCCTCGTTTCCCGATAAGGAAAGTTAAAAGTTTATTTCGTAAAACAGAGTTGTATATTATTACAATGAACAACAATGACGCAACGATAATAATATTAATAATAACAATGACATGAAATGTCTATGGCGTTTAGTGCCGGGATATCCCAGGACGGGTTCGGCTCGCCAGGTGCAGGTCATTCTATTTGACTCCCCTAGACGACTTGCGCGAATAATAACAATACTAATAACATAATTAAATTTTCAAATGCGAATGAATTAAAATAATCTATATCTATATATAACATAACTTGTCATGACTGACTGACTGACTGACTGACTGACTGACTGACTGACTGACTGACTGACTGAGTGATTCATTATCGCCGAGCCAAAACTACTGGACATAAAGAAATGAAATTTAGGGGATACATTCATATTAACATGTAGGTGCTCGCTAAGGAAGGATCTATGGATATTCCATCGCTAAGGGGGCGAAAAGGGGTTGAATATTTAAAATGGGTATATTTATATCTCAAAAACTTAAGCGTTTACAGATGTAAAAATTGGTATTTGGAATTTTTTTGAAAATAAAGAAACGCGTATTATTACTTTTCGGAAAATCCCGTTAAGAGGGGTGAAAATGGGGGAAAGGTATTTGAACACCTTTTATGAGGAGACTTATATCTCAAAAACTGAAGACGTTACACACATGAAAATTGAAATTTGGAGTCTCCTTTGAAAATAAAGCAACACGAATTTTTGTGTTTTTGGATAATCCGATGAATAGAGGGTGAACAAGAGTGACAAAAAGGGGTGAATTTTTAAAATGAGCATACCGGCAGATTATCTAAGACAGGTAACAAATTACAGATTTGAAAACTGGTATTCGGAATTTCCTGTAAAAGTAAAGACACATAAATATTTTTCCAGAAAATCTACTTGAGGGGAACTGAAAAAACGGTGATTTGTTAAAATTAGCGTATCTACAGTATATCTCAAAAACTTAACATGTTGCAGACGTGAAAATTGTTATTTGGAATCTCCTTTAAAAATAAGGAAACATGATATGACCTTATCGGTCAAGTACATATTTATTTATTAATTATTTGGCAGTGAAAAACCTATGTAAAGCTCCCTCGTACTTGTTACAAAAAGTTGCATTAGGTTGCACCTGCTTACACAACCTTTGTAGCCTGCTAAACACCACTCCGCCTTAACTAAAAGAATACACAGATAGAGAGAGAGAGAAGAAAATGTCAAGCCATAAAAATCGATAATGATACCTTCACCCGTTGAAAAAATGGCCCAAACAGGTTGTTGCCAGCTCGCAAGTTGCATTTGTATGATGAGATTTCGAGACATGCATAATATTTAATATGGGAAACCTAGGGATGTTATATGATTTCATTATAGACATCTGCGAAAATTCAAATTCTTTATAATACACTGACTGACTGACAGAGCAAATGCAACACCAAGAAGGAGTGGTCAGAACTTTATGCCAATTGCAGGGTAGACTGACGTCACTGAGGTATGCTCATGATGTGAAATGCGCCGCTGTGCTGCGCACGTAGCAAACGATAAATGGGACATGGCGTTGGCGAATGGCCAACTTCGTACCGTGATGTCTCAGCCGACAGTCATTGTAGAACGTGTTGTCGTGTGCCACAGGACACGTGTATAGCTAAGAATGCCAGGCCGCCGTCAACGGAGGCATTTCCAGCAGACAGACGACTTTACGAGGGGTATGGTGATCGGGCTGAGAAGGGCAGGTTGGTCGCTTCGTCAAATCGCAGCCGATACCCATAGGGATGTGTCCACGGTGCAGCGCCTGTGGCGAAGATGGTTGGCGCAGGGACATGTGGCACGTGCAAGGGGTCCAGGCGCAGCCCGAGTGACGTCAGCACGCGAGGATCGGCGCATCCGCCGCCAAGCGGTGGCAGCCCCGCACGCCACGTCAACCGCCATTCTCCATTCTTCAGCATGTGCAAGACACCCTGGCTGTTCCAATATCGACCAGAACAATTTCCCGTCGATTGGTTGAAGGAGGCCTGCACTCCCGGCGTCCGCTCAGAAGACTACCATTGACTCCACAGCATAGACGTGCACGCCTGGTATGGTGCCGGGCTAGAGCGACTTGGATGAGGGAATGGCGGAACGTCGTGTTCTCCGATGGGTCACGCTTCTGTTCTGTCAGTGATAGTCACCGCAGACGAGTGTGGCGTCGGCGTGGAGAAAGGTCAAATCCGGCAGTAACTGTGGAGCGCCCTACCGCTAGACAACGCGGCATCATGGTTTGGGGCGCTATTGCGTATGATTCCACGTCACCTCTAGTGCGTATTCAAGGCACGTTAAATGCCCACCGCTACGTGCAGCATGTGCTGCGGCCGGTGGCACTCCCGTACCTTCAGGGGCTGCCCAATGCTCTGTTTCAGCAGGATAATGCCCGCCCACACACTGCTCGCATCTCCCAACAGGCTCTACGAGGTGTACAGATGCTTCCGTGGCCAGCGTACTCTCCGGATCTCTCACCAATCGAACAGGTGTGGGATCTCATTGGACGCCGTTTGCAAACTCTGCCCCAGCCTCGTACGGACGACCAACTGTGGCAAATGGTTGACAGAGAATGGAGAACCGTCCCTCAGGACACCATCCGCACTCTTATTGACTCTGTACCTCGACGTGTTTCTGCGTGCATCGCCGCTCGCGGTGGTCCTACATCCTACTGAGTCGATGCCGTGCGCATTGTGTAACCTGCATATCGGTTTGAAATAAACATCAATTATTCGTCCGTGCCGTCTCTGTTTTTTCCCCAACTTTCATCCCTTTCGAACCACTCCTTCTTGGTGTTGCATTTGCTCTGTCAGTCAGTGTATATTAACGTGTGGAAAAATACGCAATCGTTGCATTATATAACACGCTAAGCGTCAGGACGCTTCCTTTGTACGCATCACCCTCATGGAGGACATTGTAGGGGCATTATTTTGATAATTCATTTAAAATAAATGGCCGAACAATCCAGGTTTCGCACATAACCAGACTACTTGAGAATCTGAGTCACACGTATGAGTGTATTTCCGATGTCATACGACACGTGGGAATATTAATTAAAAAAGTAGTGGGGATTTGCCACTGTCTCTTGCATGAGTGGGGGAAAGTTTATAAAAGGAATAGCGGTGATGACAACAGTATCCACTTGACGAGAAGGATCCAAGGCAGGACCACAGTTTGATAGTGTTCTAATTTATTTAGTGTTTCAGATTGCAAATATACAGTTTACATCTTCGAGAATATTATAATTGTCTACAAACAATAGTATTTAAGAAAGTTGAAGTTATGTGACCGCATGAACGGTATAATTGTAACTTTTTTAAAGTGATGCAACAAGTGTTAATTTCATTAAAGTGTTATAACTGTATTTTTTTTGTGTTAAAGTGACGTGACAAGTTTTAATCTCATGAAAGCTGTTATAAGTGTAGAAGATAACAATTGGATTATGAACGCGCTCAGCGGGAGTAGCAACGGACATGAACCCCTGACCAACGTCAACACCATGGAAGCTTAAAAAGGAAAAATGAGGGTCTTTCCCAGGACCCGAACCTTGGATTGTTACGGCATGATGATAAGTACTAAAATGAAATAATTTTTTAATAAGTGCGCGGTTATTTATTATGCAGATCACATAAATTAGGTTAGACATGTAAATTTCACGTATTTTTGAATTAGAGAGAGAACTTGTGAGTGGTCTTCATATTCATTTATGTTCATTTCATGGAATGAATAGTCTACTCCATGGGCTTAAATATATATATAATTAACGTAATGCATGTATTTGATGTGATCATAAAATATTAGTTAGTCTGAGAGTGCTTAGATTAGTTAAAAGTAATAGAATGTAGATTTGTTTTGGCACTGAGCCAAACCGTAATTTTGTATAAATTATTTACGTGATATCCAAGCTTATTATGATAATGCATGGTGATTATGCTTGCAAATATGGACTATCGGATGTTAACATCAGGATAGGAAGGCACCCTTATTTTCACGTAATTTGCATGATAATATTTGTAGATGGCTGTATTAAATTTTGCGTAAGTTGTGACATGCCTGGACATCGAACAAACGCCCTCCTATTGAGATTAGCGTTTTCCTTTAATGCCGAATATTTCCCTTTTCTATATATGAGAATAACATTATGGATATGTTTAAAATATGCAACAAGTGTTAATTTCATTAAAGTGTTATAACTGTATTTTTTTGTGTTAAAGTGACGCGACAAGTGTTAATCTCATGAAAGCTGTTATAAGTGTAGAAGATAACAATTGGATTATGAACGCGCTCAGCGGGAGTAGCAACGGACATGAACCCCTGACCAACGTCAACACCATGGAAGCTTAAAAAGGAAAAATGAGGGTCTTTCCCAGGACCCGAACCTTGGATTGTTACGGCATGATGATAAGTACTAAAATGAAATAATTTTTTAATAAGTGCGCGGTTATTTATTATGCAGATCACATAAATTAGGTTAGACATGTAAATTTCACGTATTTTTGAATTAGAGAGAGAACTTGTGAGTGGTCTTCATATTCATTTATGTTCATTTCATGGAATGAATAGTCTACTCCATGGGCTTAAATATATATATAATTAACGTAATGCATGTATTTGATGTGATCATAAAATATTAGTTAGTCTGAGGGTGCTTAGATTAGTTAAAAGTAATAGAATGTAGATTTGTTTTGGCACTGAGCTAAACCTTAATTTTGTATAATTTATTTACATGATATCCAAGCTTATTATGATAATGCATGGTGATTATGCTTGCAAATATGGACTATCGGATGTTAACATCAGGATAGGAAGGCACCCTTATTTTCACGTAATTTGCATGATAATATTTGTAGATGGCTGTATTAATTTTTTGCGTAAGTTGTGACATGCCTGGACATCGAACAAACGCCCTCCTATTGAGATTAGCGTTTTCCTTTAATGCCGAATATTTCCCTTTTCTATATATGAGAATAACATTATGGATATGTTTAAAATCCATATTTGATTTTATTGGTTTGAGTTTAAAATGTAGGAAAAACCTAGACTGCATTCTGTAATCGGACGGAAGCGAACATGGTCATTCTAATTCTGAGGATGTGAATATGATAAGATAAAAGGTGGCCTGATATTGAGTTAAAGAATTGTGATAAGGCAGTGAACTAATAAGCCAGTGGAGCTTTGGAAATATGATATGAGAATACGTAATGAAATGAGATTATTTAACTTATATGTGTTCCAAGGGAAACGATTTGGTTTCGCCTTGAGATGTTGAAAGGGTATTTCTGCCACATCAGGCCATTATTTGCTAGGGCATTGACGTCCAGAGATTTACAACCTGAGGGGAGACGGAAAAGGGCTTGCCCCTTGTAGAGGATTACTGTATACTGTATTGTCCGAGCTATTCCACTTAGAATGAAGGCAGCGCGACACCGATTATAGTTTAAAGGATTCTTTTACTTTTCCATGTAAGATTTTATAATAATATTTAACTAACTGGAACGCCAGTATTATTATTTATTTGTTGACCCTATGATTAATTAAGAAAGGGAGTTTTTATAGACCCGTTTGTCGATGCCATCCTGGATATCATCGGTTCGAGTTCTGAGGCAACCATGGATTTTTGTTGTCACATAATTCTTTTATACAGCCAATTGCATGTGTATATTGTTCATTGTTTCTTTTGATATTATGTGTACATATTTTCCTCTTTTATACGGTCTTTTAGTCTTTTTTTCACTCTTTATGTGGATGACAAATCGAGTTTTATTTTCGTAATTTGTGTCAATGGATTCATTGGGATGTGGGTTGAATTTCTGGACCCGACATCAGTCATTTTATTTTGATTAGGATTTTATCGACTAGCATTCACTTATTCTTTGTTTACTTTTTGTAATATAATTAATTTAGCTAGGTGACCACTTCAAGTTATCTTCATTTTTTTGTTGTATAAATAATTGCTTCTTCTGATAGTGAAGAAAGTTCTTAATGATAACCGTCGCATTTATAAGGATATTTCTGATTTTTAAAAAGTATGTTATACAAATTATAATGTAATATTTATCATCATGTCGGGAAGAAGAAAGAGGTAAAGGAGAAATAAAATTTTGACATTTTACAATTTGTATTTAGTCCATTGGACATTGCATATTCAACATTGATATACTATAAATATTCAGGGTCAACTTTTAATTAAATTGATTCATCAAGGCTCAATAAATAGGTATATAAACTTTTGTCTGCCTGTCATTTTGCCGAATAACATTGTATCCCAAGTTTCCTTCCGTTCATTTATGGCTTTAAGCTAGTTATGTGTTATTTTCTTTGATCTTTTGCCGCGAACGCACCATGGCCCTGGGAGGTCGGTGGTTTGATTCTATGGAACGGAAGGATGCTAGACCCTTGCACGGTCGGAAGAACTTTTGCTCGCCCATCATTCTGAAACATTTTCTTTTTCGTTCTTTCCTGATGAGGTGGCATTTGACTCTAGAATAAAAAGGTCCCTTTCCATCAAGCGCCGAGGTTTATGGTGCTATATGGCGGTATCCCGATATTTTACGGGTTATCATGCAGACATTTTGTTCTTTGGGGCAAATGGCGTGGGGTGGAAAGGTTGCAATATATTCTTTAGTGTTTGGAAAGGACCCTTAGCGGGGGGGAGGGGGCAAGAAAGGATTGAAAAATTAGTTGAATTAATTGTATGAGAATATATACATAGCAAAATTCTAAAGATGTTAAAAACGTGAAAACTGGTATTTGGAATCTGCTTTAAAAATAAAGAAACATGCAAACACGCATTTGCGGCGTGGGGATCAACTTGGTAGAGGGGGATGAAAACTGAGATTAATTCCTTTTACGAGGATACATATATCTCAAAACCTGAAGATGTTACAGAAGTGATAATTGGCACTTGGAAGCTCTTTTTAAAGAAACGAGTACGGTACTGTTTGCTTTTGGAAAATTCACTTGAGTGGGGAGTGTGAAAAAAGTAAAAAAAAAAAAAAGAATACTTTTTCTGGAGAAACTTATATCTCAAAACTGAAGGTTACGGACGTAAATAGGTATTTGGAATCTCCCTTAAAAATATAGAAATCAACTTAACGGGTGGGGTGGAGTGATAAAGGAGTTGAATTCTTTTCATGAGGATACTTATATCTCAAAAACTGAAGATGTTACAGACAAGAAAATTTGCGTTTGGAATTTTCTTTCAAACTAAAGAAACACGTAATCTTTTGTCTTTGGAAAATACACTTAATGGGGGTGAATTAATTGAAAAATTAGTTGAATACTTTGTATGAGGATACTTATATCTAAAAACTAAAGATGTTACAGACTTGAAAATTAGTATTTGGGATTTCCTTTAAAAATAAAGAAACACGCATTTTTCGGGGGGAGGGGGCGGTGAAAAAGGAGTTTAATTCTTTTTTATGAGGATACATATATCTCAAACCTGAAGATGTTACAGTCGTGATAACTGGTATTTGGAAGCTCCTTTATAAGCAAAGAAACAACGTTTTTGTTTTCGGAAAATTCACTGAAGGGGGAGGGTGAAATGAAGTGACAAAAATTAATTCCTTTTATGGAGAAACTTATATCTCAAAAACTTAAGGTTGCACACGTGAATTTTTTTACTTGGAATCACCTTAAAAAATAAAGTAACACGCATTTTTTGAAAGCGGGGGGGGGGGGTGGGGGGTTATCAACTTAACGGGATGGGGTGAAAAAGGAGATGAATTATTTTCATGAGGATACTTACATACATACATTATCATTAGAGACTGTTATGCCATTCAGCGTTCAGTCTGCACGCCTCTGTGAATTTACTAAACGTCGCCACAATCCTCGATTTGCAACTAGTGTTGTGGCCTCATTTAGTTCTATACCTCTTATCTTTAAATCGTTAGAAACCGAGTCTAACCATCGTCGTCTTGGTCTACCTCTATTTCTCTTACCCTCCATAACAGAGTCCATTATTCTCCTAGGTAACCTATCCTCCTCCATTCGGCTCACATGACCCACCACCGAAGCCGGTTTATGCGTAAAGCTTCATCCATCGAGTTCATTCCTAAATTAGCCTTTATCGCCTCATTCCGAGTATTCTCATGCCATTGTTCCCACCTGTTTGTACCAGCAATCATTCTTGCTACTTTCATGTCTGTTGGTTCTAACTTATCAATAAGATATCCTGAGTCCACCCAGATTTCGCTCCCGTAAAACAAAGTTGGTCTGAAAACAGACCGATGTAAAGATAGTTTCGACTGGGAGCTGACTTCCTTCTTACAGAATACTGTTGAACGCAACTGCGAGCTCACTGCATTAGCTTTACGACACATTGATTCAATCTCACTTATTATATTACCATCCTGGGAGAACACACAACCTAAATACTTGAAATTATTGACCTGTTCTAGCTTTGTATTACCAATCTGACATCAATTCTGTTGAATTTCTTACCTACTGACATGAATTTAGTCTTCGAGAGACTAATTTTCATACCATACTCATTGCACCTATTTTCAAGTTCCAAGATATTAGACTGCAGGCTTTCGGCACAATCTGCCATTAAGATCAAGTCGTCAGCATAGGCCAGACTGCTTACTACATTTCCACTTAACTGAATCCCTCCCTGCCATTTTATACCTTTCAGCATATGATCCATGTAAACTACGAACAACAAAGGTGAAGGATTACAGCCTTGTCTAACCCCTGTAAGTACCCTGAACCAAGAGCTCATTCTACCATCGATTCTCACTGAACCCCAATTGTCAACATAAATACCTTTGATTGGTTTTAATAATCTACCTTTAATTCCATAGTCCCCCAGTGTACGAACATCTTTTCCCTCGGTACCCTGTCATATGCTTTCTCTAGATCTACGAAACATAAACACAACTGTCTATTCCTCTCGTAGCATTTTTCAGTTACCTGGCGCATACTGAAAATCTGACCCTGATAGCCTCTCTGCGGGCTGAAACCACACTGGTTTTCATCCAACTTCCTCTCAACGACTGATCGCACCCTCTCTTCCAAGATGCCAGTGAATACTTTGCCTGGTATACTAATCAATGAGATACCCGATAGTTGTTGCAATCCTTCCTGTTCCCTTGCTTATAGATAAATGTAATTACTGCTTTTGTCCAATCTGAAGGTACCTTACCAACACTCCATGCTAATTTTACTACTCTATAAAGCCATTTCACCCTGCCTTCCCAATATACTTCAACATTTCAGGTCTAATTTCATCTATTCCTGCTGCTTTATGAAAATGGAGTTTATTTACCATCCTTTCCACTTCCTCAAGCGTAATTTCACCAACATCATTTTCTTCCTCCCCATGAGCTTCGCAACACCACCAGGATGATTTCCTTTTACATTGAGAAGATGTTCAATATATTCCCTCCATCTCTCCAGTGAATCCCTGGGATCTATTATGAGTTCACTTGAATTACTCAAAACACTGTTCATTTCCTTTTTCTCTCCCTTCCTAAGGTTCTTTATTACTGTCCAGAAAGATTTCCCTGCTGCTTGACCTAGCCTTTTCACGTTATTACCAAAGTCTTCCCAGGTTTTCTTTTTGGATTCAACAACTATTTGTTTCGCTCTGTTTCTTTCATCTACGTTCAAATCCCTGTCTGCCTCGGTCCTTGCTTGGAGCCATTTCTGATAAGCCTTCTTTTTACGTTTACAAGCTGCTCTCACTTCATCATTCCTCCAAGATGTTCGCCTTTTCCCATCTTTACATACAGTTGTCCCTAGGCATTCCCTTGCTGTTTCTACTACAGCATCCCTGAAATGAAATGGCGTATGGCTTTTAGTGCCGGGAGTGTCCGAGGACATACAGCATCCCTGTATACCACCCATTCACTTTCTATATCCTGAACCTGCTTACTGTCTACTGTTCGAAACTTCTCACTAATCATATCCATGTACTTCCGTCTAATTTGCTCGTCCTGGAGATTTTCTGCCCTTATTCGTTTGCAGACAGATTTCACTTTCTCTACGCTAGGCCTAGAGATACTTAGTTCACTACAAATTAGATAGTGGTCTGTATCATCGAAAAATCTCTGGAAAACTCGTACATTCCTAACAGATTTCCTGAATTCGAAGTCGGTTAAGATATAGTCTATTATTGATCTGGTACCCCTAGCCTCCCATGTGTAGCGGTGAATAGCCTTATGCTTGAAGAATGTATTCGTAACTGCTAAACCCATACTAGCACATAAGTCCAGCAAACTCTTCCCATTCCCATTAGCTTCCATATCTTCCCCACATTTACCAATCACCCTTTCGTATCCTTCAGTTCTATTCCCAACTGTCGCATTGAAATCGCCCTATAGCACTATTCTATCCTCGCTGTTGACCCTGACCACGATGTCACTCAATGCTTCATAAAACTTGTCAACTTCATCTTCATCTGCACCCTCACATGGTGAATACACGGAGACAATTCTAGTCCTCATTCCTCCAACTGACAAATCTACCCACATCATTCGCTCATTTACGTGCCTAACAGAAACTATGTTGCGTGCAATGCTATTCCTGATAAAGAGCCCTGCCCCAGACTCTGCCCTTCCCTTTCTAACACCCGTCAAGTACACTTTATAATCTCCTATTTCTTCCTCGTTATCTCCCCTTACCCGAATATCACTTACTCCTAGCACATCCAGATGCATCATCTTTGCTGACTCAGCCAGTTCTACTTTCTTTCTTCCATGAGCCTCATTAATATTGATAGCTCCCCATCGAATTCCGTTTCGTTCGCCAAGTTGTTTCCAAGGAGTCCCTCGCCTGTCAAATGGGAGTGGGACTCCGTCACTCCCATAGGTCCGAGGCCTGCTTAAAATGTACTGAGCTCGGTAAATTCATGAAGCAGGACGCTACCCTACTTGCACAGAGTCCAAGTGAGGATCTCTCCTCTAACGGGTTATGGACCACCGGTGAATTGTATAGTCCTAGCCACCTGAGCGCAAGGAGGATCATGACTCAGAATATGGCCGAGATGCCGACTCCCATTCCATAGCAACTGGTATCCCGACTCTCAGGACCACTTACTATGCCACTCAGCCGTTGCCCATGGTTCACGAACTAGGACGTGACTACAGTAACCCACAACCATGAACCATGAGGATACTTATGTCTCAAAAACTGAAGATGTTAGAGGCATGAACATTTATATTTGAAATCTTCTTTCAAAGTAAAGAAACACGTGTTCTTTTGTCTATGGAAAATCCACTTAAGGTGTGAATGAATTGAAAAATTAGTTGAATTCTTTATGTGAGGATACTTTATATCTCAAAAATTAAAAATGTTGTCCGGCTCCATGGCTAAATGGTTAGCGTGCTGGCCTTTGGTCACCGGGGTCCCGGGTTTGATTCCCGGCAAGGTCGGGGATTTTATCCATCATTGGTTCAATTTCACTAACACGAGGGCTGGATGAATGTGTTGTGTTCATCATCATTTCAGCCTCATCGCGACGCGCAGGTCGCCTACGGCTGCCAAATCAAAAGACCTGCACCTGGCGAGCTGAACCCTTCCTGACATTTCCAGCCATTAACAGCCATACGCCATTTCATTTTTCATTACATGTCAAAAACTTAACGTGCTAGAGACAAGAAACTTGGTATTTGGAAAGTCCTTTGAAATACAGGTACCTGTACCTTTTTGTTTTCGGAGAGGGCACTTAACAGTGGGTGAAAAGTAGTGAAAAATAGTTGAATGATTTTTATGAGGATACTCATATCTTAAAGACTGAAAATGTTACAGACGGGAAAATTGATATTTGGAATCTCTTTTAAAAATAAGGAAACATATAACTTTTTTCGGAAAATACACTTAGGTGGTGGTAGGGGAATGACTGGTCAAGGGGATGAATCCTTTTTATGGGGATACTTATGTATATCTGAAAAACTGAATATGTTACAGATGTGGGAATAGGTATTTGGAATCTCCTTTAAAAATACAGAAACATGAATTTATTTTTTGACTTGAGAGAAGACCGTTTCTCGCATGTACAGTTCTATGTCATATGGTTGTCTTAGCCCCAGAAGGTAATACCACAAACATGGTTTAGAGAGAATTTCTGGGGGAAATGAAACTCAATTTTTGGGTGAGGTTTTTATACTTTATGAATTTTCGGACAGTCGCTTTGTACAATGCCGAGGAACGATTACTCTGATCAAATTACGAAATCCATGCGGACCAAGCCGCGGGTAATTACTCGCTTTATATATATAGACTGGCAAGATACCCGTGCTTCGCTACGGAATTACACTGACATTTATAATTGAGTGCTTAACGTTTTATATATAATCCGCCGAAACTTGCGATCTGATTCGTTTTTTGAAAGAATCCGCCAAACTTCGTGATCTGACTCGCTTTCAAAGAGATTATGGAAAACTTCCTCCCATTTCTCAATCTTTCTTTCCAGCAATCGTTAGGTCCCTAAATCTTTGCCATCTTTTCCTATAAGCATTTTTAATATGGATCAAATCATTGAGGGGATCCGGCTTGTTGTCGTCTTGGGTGCCTTGACGGTACTGAACCCGCGGCCGGACTGCATTCGTAGTCATTACCCGGCCAGGAACCGTTTCCAGCACGGGCCGCACATTTTGACAACGGTCCAGAATATTATTATTATTATTATTATTATTATTATTATTATTATTATTATTATTATTATTATTATTATTATTATTATTATTATTATTGTACCGGTTGGTACACCTCTACGCCGCACTTTTGAATTTTCCGCCTTAAAGTACTCCCCTATAGCAGAAACTCGGAACTTTAAAAACTGAATTATCTCAACAGTTTCTCAGAAGATGTCACTGTGTTGATTTCGAACTGCTTTTGTTTACTTATTATCAAGAAGTGTGGACATTCTCTGATAGATGTCTCTACAAAACTATGACCATGCACCCTGGTGCGAAGTGGTAGAACTTTATTTGAAGAAATTTTGTATTCATAAGTTTGTTCTTTACTAAATTTCGTTCTTTCATTTGTGGGTTGGCAATATAAATCTTTTCCTCCCGCCAGTTTCGACGTTAGCCAATCAATAATTTCTGTCATTAATTTTCAGCCAATCGTGTCTTTCTTCTCCAATTTTGATGTGGAAATTTTAGTCAGCCAATAAACGCCTGTGGGTGTGTTTTAATTATTCATTAAAGGTCTCTAATCTTCCACGAGGGTATAAAATTGCTGATTTTCACGGCTCTTCGCCACTTCAACAACATCTAGCTTAGTGTATGGAAGAATTGCGGGGGGCGGATAGTGCCTCATCCTTCGGGCAGCAGCTCTTCAACAAAGGTAATGGCCGTTTAACATCTTTATTTCTTGCTAGCTCAGCAGTTTAACCCTCGGGGAAGGTCCGAAACCTTTTCAATGTAACCTACCTGTCTAAAAATGTAACTTAGTGCCGGCTTATGTAAAATTTTCTTAATACTTTAACTGTAAATCGGGGATAGAGTGTGCTTTACCCTCTCGAGCTCCCCTTCATTTTTGATTTGAGGTGACTACGTTTTCATAACCGATTTTCTACTCTTAATGTATTAAAATTTTCTTATACGAGTCACCTCCTTAGTGTGGGAATAGCCCCTGTTTAATCGGCCTAGTGCCCTTTAGGTTTTAACAAGTGTTCATGTAGGAGTGCAAGTACACGCCTCCATTCTGCTTTGCATTTTGGGCCATTTACTTATCCTATTCTTTTTCAACGAAGGCCCAGTAGGTTGGGTACAAGATACCCCTGTTTCCTTGTAGATGTGCCTTGAGGGCAGTTGATAGTAATGTCGGTTGTTGCCTTTGATAGGCTCAGAAAATTGAGAGCGGGTTAGCTCTTTTATTTGTGGTAAAAGTGCCTCAGGAGGCTTGAGATGTGAAGGTGAAGCAAGTGCTCCATGTTATTGGGGGTTTTCTGCCCTTTGGTAAATATGTGTTTGGGAGCTGAGAGCTCAGGAAATATAAAGTGAAGGCTTGAAGCCTAAGTTCTGTTATACCACCAAATTTTGTCGTTCCTAGACTTAAATTTTGTTACTGGTACCTTTTTACTTGTTGTTATTGGTTAAAGTTGGAAATTCTATATCAAATCTGTTAAGTTTGGCTGTTTTGAAAATATAACCTTTAATGAAATTTTAATTCATTTCTCGGTTTTGTAGTTAGACCCATTCCAGCCCGCACCTTCTTTCACCTCTGCTGTTCCACGGGTAACCCGTCGGAAGGACATTTGATTGCTTTCAAGTCTTGCAAAAAGTAAAATGCAAGACCGTAACGGGTCACATGGCCCAATACTTGGAAGGAAGATTATTATTATTATTATTATTATTATTATTATTATTATTATTATTATTATTATTATTATTATTATTATTATTCATATTATTGTTCCGGGGTATCTGTGGAACGCAGAGGTGAAAGAAGGTGCCGGGATGAATGGGTCTAACTACAAAGTCAAAGATAATTTAAAATTTTAACAAAGGTTATATTTTCAGAAGAAACAACAAAATTATAACTACTTTGCACTTGATGAAATAACAATTTGGTAACAAGATTTAGAGAGATCCAAGATTTCAGAATTTTAACACTCTTGGGCTACAAGCCCCTAGTTTTACAATTTTGAGCTCCTAGCTCAACATTACAAAACACTAATTGTTCAAAGGGCAGAAATCCCCAAACATATGGAGCACTTGCTCCTAATTACAATATAGAGCCTCCCAGAGGCAGTCTTACAATACTTGAAAAGAGCTGAGGTGCTCTCAGTGTTCCCAGCCTACTCAAGGCAACACAACCTGAAAATCTAGTAATTACTGGCCGTACAAGGCACTTTTTACAAATAACAATCTTATTGCACAGAGGTATCTAGTACCCAAACTATGGGGCCTTAGTAAAAAAGAACAGGTTCAAAAAACGGCCCGAGTACAACAGGAATGGAGTCGGAGATTAAGCTCCACAAAAAAAAAATTACAGACCTATAGGGCACTTGGCCAATGAAATAGGGGCTAATCCCAATCTACTGAGGTAGCGCGCATGGAGATAACTTTAATACCTAGCAGAAACAAATGCGGTACCTCAAACCAAGATGAAGGGGAGCTCGAAAGGGTAAATCACCCTCTATCCCCGATTACAGTTAAAAATTTATAAAATTTTACATGAGCCGAAATGAGATTTACATTTTAGAAGGTTTGTTACATAGCTAAGGTTTCCAACCTTTCCCTCGGGTTAAACTGCAGAGCTAGCAAGAAATAAAGATGTTAAACGGCCATTACCTTGCTGAAGAACTGCTGCGTGAAGAAAGAGGCGCCTCCCGCCCTCTGCGTGACACACACACTTGGTTAGATGTTGAATAAATGGCCAAGAGCAGTGAAAACCCGCAGTTTATAAACCCTCCAGGAAGGTTCGAAACCTTTGGTGAATAATCAAGACACACCCGTCCAATTTTATTGGCTACCTTAAAGTTACACACCAAATCGAAGAAGAAGCCTGTGATAGGCTGAAAATTAATTACAGAAATTCTTGATTGGCTAAATTCAAAACTGGCGGAAAGAAAAGATAAATATTGCCAACCTAAAGATGAATGAACGAAATTTAGTAAAGATAAAACTTATGAATACAAAATTTCTTCAAAAAGTTTCTTCCACTTCGCACCAGGGTGCATGATCAAAGTTTGTTAGTAGTGTCATCTGTTGCAGAATGTCCGAACTTCTTGATAAATGGTAAACAAAACACGTAGAATTTTATACAGTACGGGAAACTTCAAAATAACCAAAATATTCGGTAGTGACATCTTCTGAGGAAAAATTTAAGTAGGTCTAGTTGCAAGTTCAGTGTTTCTCATGTAGAGGAGGTTTTATTAGGCGCAACATTTAAATGTGCGGCGTAGAGGTGTACCTCCCGGTACAATTATTATTATTATTATTATTATTATTATTATTATTATTATTAAGACCGCTACTTGCGGTAAATTACACCTGTTGCCATTGTCATTGCTGACAATGTGACCTGCACCATTGTCGCACGTAGGCAAGTGCGTGGGATTTCTGGTGATACGAATGATATACTTCCGTGCCTTATTGACCTTATTATAAAGGCAAACAATTGCACGGTCAATCCCATTCCTATCGTTTACTTCAAATGTGTTTACATTTTTATATATATGCCAAGAGGATGTACTGTAATCTAACTTTAAGTTCTCCAAAGGAAAATATGGCTCTTGAAAACGAACCCAGGAAAGAATGATCGGTTTATGATCATATGATCAGAATAATTACATTATGAACAGTAAAATTATTGGTCTCAACTCCTTTTTCACCCCACCGCCGTTAAGTTGATTTATCCCCCCACCCCCAAAGAAAAGAAGGCGTGTTTCTTTATGTGTAAAGGAGATTCCAAATACCAATCTTCACGTGTGTTACCTTCAGTTATGAGATGTAAGAATCCCCATAAAAAGAATTCACTCTTTTTCACTTCCTTTCACACTCCCCGCCCTCTTAAGTGAATTTTCCGGCAAAAGTACTTGTTTCTTTAACAGTAAAGGTTCTTCTGAATACCAATTATCCTCCCTTCATTGGATTTTCAGAGAATACCTGTTTCTTTACATTAACAGGAGATTCTATATCCAGTAGTTTCGGCTCGGCGATGATGAGTCAGTCAGTCAGTCAGTCAGTCAGTCAGTCAGTCAGTCAGGACAATTTATTTTACTAGCAATTACCCGCGGCTTCGCTCGCGTGGATTTCGTAATTTGATCAAAGTAATAGTTCCTCGGCATTGTACTAAGACATTATCTGAAAATTACTAAAGTTGAAAAACTCAGCCAAAAATTGAGTTTCATTTACCCCAGAAATTATTTGTAAACCATGTTTGTGGTATTACCTTTTGTGGCTAAGACGACCATGCGACATAGAACTGTACATGTGAGAAAGAGTCTTCTCTCAAGTCGAAAATATAAATACATGCTTCTTTATTTTAAAAGGAGATTCCAAATACCTATTCCCACATCTGTAACATCTTCGATTTTTGAGATATACATAAGTATCCCCATAAAAAGAATTCAACCCCTTGATCAGTCCTTCCCCCACACCTACCCCCATCTAAGTGTATTTTCCGAAAACAATAATACGTGTTCCTTTATTTTGAAAGGACATTCCAAATACCAATTTTCACGTCTGTAACTAAGAAATAAGTATCCTCATAAAAAAATAATTAAAATATTTTCCAATTCTTTTCACAACCCCCTCCCCCGTTAAGTGCGTTCTCCGAAAACTTAAAAGTGCATGATCTTGTATTTTAAAAGAACTTTCCAAATACCAACTTTATTGTGTCCAACATGTTAAGTTTTTGACATATAATGTAGATATTCCGGCACCTACTTATTTTAAAAATTGACCCGCTTTACAAATTCTTTTCAGCTTCTTAACTGGATTTACCGAAAACAAAAAAAATAGGTGTTTAATTAGTTTTAAAGGAGATTCCTAATACCAGTTTTCATGTCTGTACGTGTGTAACCCTTCAGTTTTTGGGATCAATGTATACTCATAAGAATAATTCAACTTCTTCTTCTTGACTTTTTCCACCCCTCTCTCGCCTTAAGTGGACTTCCGAAAACAAAAAATACGTGTTTCTTTATTTTGAAAGGAAATTCAAAATACCAACTTTCACATCTGTCACAGCTTCAGTTTTTAAGATATTAGCTTCTAAGAACAAGTATCCTCATAAACATATTTCAACTCCTTATTTACTTATTTTCAACCCTACACCCCTTACGTGGATTTTCCAAAAAAATGCGTGTTTCTTTGTTTTTAAAGGAGATTCCAAATACTAATTTTCATATCTGTAACATCTTCAGTTTTTGAGATATAAGTATACTCATAAAAGTAATTCCACTCCTTTTTCACCCTCCCCACCTTTCCTAGCCGTTAAGTTGATTTCCCCCCTCCC
This sequence comes from Anabrus simplex, assembly GCF_040414725.1. Classification (NCBI taxonomy): domain Eukaryota; kingdom Metazoa; phylum Arthropoda; class Insecta; order Orthoptera; family Tettigoniidae; genus Anabrus; species Anabrus simplex. The sequence goes on from NC_090266.1 coordinate 808,610,099, forward strand.
CTAAAGTGCGTGTTTCCTTATTTTTAAAGGAGATTCCAAATACCAATTTTCATGTCTTTAACTTCTTCAGCTTTTGAGATATAAGTATCGTCATACAAAGAATTCAACAAATTTTTCAATTCATTCACCCCCTTAAGTGGATTTTCAGAAGACAGAAGATTACGTGTTTCTTTACTTTGAAAGCAAATTCCAAATACACATGTCCATGCCACTTAACATCTTCAGTTTTGAGATATATGTATCCTCATAAAAAGGAATTAAACTCCTTTTCCTATTTGCTTTACGTCGCACCGACACAGATAAGTCTTATGGCGACGATGGGACAGGGAAGGGCTAGGAGTGGAAAGGAAGCGGCCGTCGCCTTAAGTAAGGTACAGCCCCAGCATTTGCCTGATTTGAAAATGGGAAACCACGGAAAACCATCTTCAGGTCTGCCGACAGTGGGGTTCGAACCTACTATCTCCCGAATACTGGATACTGGCTGCACTTAAGCGACTGCAGCTATCGAGCTCGGTAAAACTCCTTTTTCACCGCCCCCGCCCCAAGTTGATTTCCCCCCTCCAAAAATGCGTGTTTATTAATTTTTAAAGGAGATTCCAAACACCAATTTCCACGTCTGTAACATTCAATTTTTGAGATATCTCCAGAAAGAGAATTCAAGTTTTTTACTTCCTTTCACACTCCCCACTCAAGTGAATTTTCCAAAAACAAACAGTACCCGTTTCTTTAGCAGAGCTTCCAAATACCAATTATCACGACTGTAACATCTTCAGTTTTTGAGATATATATATCCTCGTAAGAAGAATTCATCTCCGTTTTCATCCCACCCCTACCAAGTTGATCCCCCCCCCACCTAATGCGTGTTTATTTTTAAAGGAGATTCCAAATACCAGGTTTCGCGTTTGTAACATCTTTCGAATTTTTTGGTATATATGTGCATTCTCATACAAATAATTCAACTAATTTTTCAATTATTTCACCCCCCCCCCATTAAAGTTTTTTTCCGAAAACCAAGGAATATGTACTTCCTTATTTTTGAAAGATATGCCGATTACCAGTTTTCACGTCTGCAACATGTTAAAAATTTTTAGATATACTGTAAATACACTAAATTTAAAAATTCACCCCCCTTTTCAGTTCCGCTTAAGTGGATTTTCCGAAAAAAATTACTAATGATTCTTTACCTTTACAGGAAATTAAAAACAGCAGTTTTAAAATCTGTAATATGTTACGTGTCTGAGATAATTTTCAGACATAGTGTTCTTAAAAATTCACTCCGGTTGTCCCTCCTGTTCACCCTCTATTCATCGGATTATCCAAAAACACAAAAATACGTGTTTCTTTATTTTTAAAGGTGATTCCATATACCATTTTTTATGTCTGTAAACATTTAAGTTTTTGAGATACAGATATCCTCATTTTAAATATTCACCCCCCCCCTTTTCACCCCCTTAGCGACGGAATTTCCAAAAATCCTCCCTTAGCGAGCACCTACGTGTTAATATGAATGTATAACCAAAATTTCATTTCTTTCTGTCCAGTAGTTTTGGCTCGGCGATGATGAATCAGTCAGTCAGTCAGTCAGTGAGTCAGTCAGTCAGTCAGTCAGTCAGTCAGGACAAGTTATTTTATATATATAGACTAGCAAGATATCCGTGCTTCGCTACGGTATTATACTGAAATATATAATTGAATGCTTATTGTTTTAGATATATAATCCGCCGAAATTCGTGATCTGACTCGTTTTCTGCGAGAATCCAGGAAAATTCCCGATCTGACTGGTTTTCTATTATTTTACGGCACGTTTCCTCCCATTTTTCAATCTTCCTTTCCAGCAATCGATTTCGTACTTCCCGGGCTAGGCTCAGGTATTCCTCCCGGTCAGTTGGGTCCGTAAATCTTTGCCATCTTTTCCTATAATCATTTTTAATATGGATAAAATCCTTCAGGAGATCCGGCGTGGTGTCATATTGGGTACCTTGGCGGCACTGAACCCACGGCCGGACTACATTCTTAGTAATTACACGTCCAGGAGCCGTTTCCAGCGCGGTCCGCACATTTGACGACGGTCCGGAACATTATTATTATTATTATTATTATTATTATTATTATTATTATTATTATTATTATTATTACTATTATGTGTTGCTGGAATGAACGATGACAGGGAAAACCGGAGTATCCAGAGAAAAACCTGTCCCGCCTCCGTTTGGTCCAGCACGAATGTCACATGGAGTGACCGGGATTTGAACCACGAAACCCAGCTGTGAGCGGCCAGCGCGATGCCGCCTGAGCAACGGAGGATCCTTATAAGTCCATTAATAACAGTAAAATCAATTGGTCTCACCTCGTTCTACACCCCACCGCCGTTAAGTTTATTTACCGCCAACTCCCCCCCCCCCCAAGAAAAATTAAAAGAAGGCTTGTTTCTTTATGTTTAAGGGAGATTCCAAACACCAACGTTCACGTCTATTACCTTCAGTTTTGAGATATAAGTATCCCCATAAACATAATTTACTTTTTTCACTTCATTTCACAATACTCCCCCCTCCCCCTAAGTGAATTTTCCCGCAAAAAATACTCGTTTCTTTAATAGTAAACGATCTTCTAAATACCAATTATCACAACTCTAACTTCATCAGTTTTTGATTTATGTGTCCTCATGAAAGGAATTCAACTCCTTTACACTCCCGCCCTCCAAGATGGTTTCCCCACCAAAACGCGTTTTTATTGTTTTTAAAAGAGATCCAAATACGAATTTTCACGTCTGTAACAGATATAGTTTTTATTAGATGTATGTATTCTCATACAATTAAGTCAATTAATTTTTCAATTCATTCACACCCCCCCCCCCCCCACTTCATTGGATTTTCCGAGAATACGTGTTTCTTTACTTTTAAAGAAGATTGCAAATATCAAATTTCACGTCTGTAACATCTTCATTTTTGAGATATCAGTAGCCTAATTAAAAGAATTCAACACCATTTTCAGTCACTTCCCCCCCCCCTCCACCCAAGTGGAATTTCCGAAAACTAAAAATACACGTTTCTTTATGTTTAATAGAGATAAAAAATACCATTTTTCACTTCTGTAACATGTTAAGTTTTTTTAGATATACTGTAAAAATTCTCATTTTAAAATTTCACCCCTTTTGAGTTCCCCTTAAGTGGAGTTTCCAAAGACAAATCACCTATGTTTCTTTACATTTACAGAAGATTCCAAACACCCACTTTTTACGTCTGTAACATTTTACGTTTCCAAGATATTCTGTAGATATAGTCTTTAAAAAAATTCACCCCAATTTGTCACTCCTGTTTAACCGCCATTAATTGGATTTTCCAAAAACTAAAAAATACATGTTTCTTTATTTTTAAAGGAGATCCCATATACAAATTTTCAGTTCTGTAATATCTTTCATTTCTGAGATATATGTATCCTCATTAATGGCATTCAACCCATTTTTCACCCTTTTACACCCCTCCTATTAGGATTTACAGGAAACAAAAAAATACGTGTTCCTTTATTTTTAGAGGAGATTCTAACTACCAACTTTTACATCTGTAAATTTTAAAGTTTTAAGATGTAGACACACTCATTTTAAAAAATTCACCCCCCCCCTTTTCACACCCCAATATTTGGATTTTCCAAAAACGAAAAAAATACGTGTTTCTTTACTTTTACAGTGGATCCAATATACCAGTTTTCAGGTCTGTAATATCTTCAGGTTCTGAAATATAAGTAGCCTCATTAAAGGCATTCAACCCATTATTCACCCTTTTACACCCTTCCTATTGGGATTTTCCGAAAACAAAAGAATACATGTTTCTTTATTTTTAAAGGAGATTATAAATACCAATTTTTACATCTATAAACTTTAAAAGTTTTGAGATATAGATACATTCATATTTTAAAAAATCACCCCCTTTTCACCCCCCCCCCCCATTAATTGGATTTTCCACAAACAAAGAAATACGTGTTTCTTTATTTTTAAAGGAGATCCCAAAACACCAATTTTCAGGTCTGTAATATCTTCAGGTTCTGAAATATAAGTAGACTCATGAAATTCATTCGACCCATTCTTCAACCTTCTCCACCCTTCCTATTAGGATTTTCCGAAAACAAAATATACGTGTTTCTTTATTTTTAAAGGAGATTCTAAATACCAATGTTTACATCTATAACCTTTAAAAGTTTTGAGATATAGATACACACATTTTAAAATATTACCCCCTTTTCACCCCCCCCCTTATTTGGGTTTTCCAGAAACAAAAAAGTACGTTTCCTTATTTTTAAAGGAGATCCCAAACACCAATTTTCAGGTCTGTAATATCTTCAGTTTCTGAGATATAAGTAGCTTCATTAAAGGCATTCAACCCCTTTTTCACCCCTTTTCACTCCTCCTATTGCGATTTTCCGAAAACCCAAAAATACGCGTTTCTTTATTTTTAATGAAGATTCTAAATACCAATTTTTACATCTGCAAACTTTAAAAGTTTGGAGATATAGATTCATTCATTTTAAAAATTCACCCCCTTTTCACCCTCCCATTAATTGGATTTTCCAAAAACAAAAAAAAATACGTGTTTCTTTATTTTTAAAAGAGATCAAAAGTACCAATTTTCAGGTCTGTAATATCTTCAGTTTCGGAGATATAAGTACCGGTATCCTGATTAAAGGCATTCAACCCATTTTCCCCCATTTTCACCCTTTTTCACCCCTCCTATTGGGATTTTCTGAAAACAAAAAAATACGTGTTTCCTTATTTTTAAATAAGATTCTAAATACCAATTTTTACATTTGTAAACTTTTAAAGTTTTGAGATATAGATACACTCATTGTAAAATTTCACCCCCCTTTTCACCCCCTCAGCAACGGAATATCCAAATATCCTCTCTTAGTGAGCACCTACATCTTAATATGAATGTATCCCCAAAATTTCATTTCATTATGTCCAGTAGTTTTGGCTCGGCGATGATGAATCAGTCAGTCAGTCAGGACAAGCTATCTATATATATAAAACTAGCAAGATACCCGTGCTTCGCTACGGTATTATACTGACATTTATAATTGAATGCTTATTGTTTTAGATATATAATCCGCCGAAATTCGCGGTCTGACTCGTTTTCTGCGAGAACCCACCAAAATTCCCGATCTGACTCGTTTTCTATTAGATTACGGCATGTTTCCTCCCATTTTCAATCTTCTTTTCCAGCAATCGATTTCGTACTTCCCGGGCTAGGCTCAGGTATTCCTCCCGGTCAGTTGGGTCCGTAAATCTTTGCCATCTTTTCCTATAATCATTTTTAATATGGATAAAATCCTTCAGGAGATCCGGCGTGGTGTCATATTGGGTGCCTAGAAGGCACTGAAGCCGCGGCCGGACTGCATTCTTAGTCATTACCCGTCCAGGAGCCGTTTCCAGCGCGGTCCGCACATTTGACGACGGTCCGGAACATTATTATTATTATTATTATTATTATTATTATTATTATTATTGTGTGTTGCTGGATTGGATGATGACAGGAAAACCGGAGTATCCGGAGAAAAACCTGTCCCGCCTCCGATTTGTGCCAGCACGAATGTCACATGGAGTGAACGGGATTTGAACCACGGAACCCAGCTGTGAGAGGCCGGCGCGCTGCCGAGGATCCTTATAAGTACATTAAGAACAGTAAAATCAATTGGTCTCACCTCCTTCTACACCCCACCTCCGTTAAGTTTATTTACCGGCACACCCCCCCCCCCCTCAAAAAATTAAAAGAAGGCTTGTTTCTTATGTTTAAAGAAGATTTCAAACACCAATGTTCACGTCTATTACCTTCAGTTTTGAGATATAAGTATCCCCATAAAAATAATTTTCTTTTTTCACTTCATTTCACACTACTCCCCCCCCCCCCTAAGTGAATTTTCCCGCAAAAAATACTTGTTTCTTTAATAGTAAAGGATCTTCTAAATACCAATTTTCACGACTCTAACTTCTTCAGTTTTTGATTTATGTGTCCTCATGAAAGGAATTCAACTCCTTTTCACTCCCGCCCTCCAAGATGGTTTCCCCCCAAAACGCGTTTTTCTTTCTTTTTAAAGGAGATCCAAATGCGAATTTTCACGTCTGTAACAACTTTAGTTTTTATTAGATGTATGTATTCTCATTCAATTAATTCAATCAATTTTTTGAATTTTTTCACCCCCCCCCCCACTTTCATTGGATTTTCCGAGAATACGTGTTTCTTTATTTTTAAAGCAGATTGCAAATATCAAATTTCACGTCTGTAACATCTTCATTTTTGAGATATCAGTAGCCTAATTAAAAGAATTCAACACCATTTTCAGTCACTTTTACCCCCCCCCTCCACCCAAGTGGTATTTCCGAAAGCTAAAAATACACGTTTCTTTATGTTTAATAGAGATAAAAAACCATTTTTCACTTCTGTAACATGTTAAGTTTTTTGAGATAAACTGTAAATATTCTCATTTTAAAATTTCACCCCTTTTGAGTTCCCCTTAAGTGGAGTTTCCAAACACAAATCACCTATCTTTCTTTAGATTTACAGGAGATTACAAACACCCACTTTTTACGTCTGTAACATTTAACGTTTCCAAGATATTCTGTAGATATATTCTTTCAAAAATTCACCCAATTTGTCACTCCTGTTTAACCGCCATTAACTGGATTTTCCAAAACTAAAAAATACGTGTTTCGTTATTTTTAAAGGAGATCCCATATACAAATTTTCAGTTCTGTAATATCTTTCGTTTCTGAGATATATGTATCCTCATTAAAGGCATTCAGCCCGTGTTTCACACTTTTACACCCCTCCTATTGGGATTTACAGGAAACAAAAAATACGTTTTCCTTTATTTTTAGAGGACATTCTAACTACCAATTTTTACATCTGTAAATTTTAAATTTTTAAGATGTATACACACTCATTTTAAAAAATTTACCCTCCCCCTTTTTACCCCCCAATATTTGGATTTTCCAAAAACGAAAAAATACGTGTGTTTATTTATTTTTAAAGGAGATTCTAAATACCAATTTTCACATATATAACCTTTAAACATTTTGAGATAGATACACTCATTTTAAAATATTACTCCCTTTTCACCCCCCCTAAATTGGATTTTCCAGAAACAAAAAAATACGTGTTTCTTTATTTTTAACGGAGATCCCAAACACCAATTTTCAGGTCTGTAATATCTTCAGTTTCTGATATATAAGTAGCCTCATTAAAGGCATTCAACCACTTTTTAGCCCCTTTTCACTCCTCCTATTGCGATTTTCCGAAAACAAAAAAATACGTGTTCCTTTATTTTTAATGAAGGTTCTAAATACCAATTTTTACATCTGCAAACTTTAAAGGTTTGGAGATATAGATTCACTCATTTTAAAAATTCACCCCCTTTTCACCCTCCCATTAATTGGATTTTCCAAAAACAAAAAAATACGTGTTTCTTTATTTTTAAAAGAGGTCAAAAGTACCAATTTTCAGGTCTGTAATATCTTCAGTTTCTGAGATATAGGTACCGGTATCCTGATTAAAGGCATTCAACCCATTTTTCCCCTTTTTCACCCTTTTCACCCCTCCTATTGGGATTTTCTGAAAACAAAAAAATACGTGTTTCCTTATTTTTAAAGAAGATTCTAAATACCAATTTTTACATCTGTAAACTTTTAAAGTTTTGAGATATAGAGCAACTCATTTTAAAATTTCACCCCCGTTTTCACCCCCTTAGCGAAGGAATATCCAAAAATCCTCTCTTAGCGAGCACCTACGTCATAATATGAATATATCCCCAAAATTTCATCCCTTTATGTCCAGTAGTTTAAGCTCGGCGATGATGAATCAGTCAGTCAGGACAAGCTACTTTATATATATATAGATAACTTGTCCTGACTGACTGACTGACTGACTGACTGACTGACTGATTCATCATCGCCGAGCCAAAACTACTGGACATAAAGAAATGAAATTTTGGGGATACATTCATATTAAGATGTAGGTGCTCGCTAAGAGAGGATTCTTGGATATTCCGTCGCTAAGGGGGTGAAAAGAGGGGTGAAATTTTAAAATTAGTGTATCTATATCTCAAAACTTTAAAAGTTTACAGATGTAAAAATTGGTATTTAGAATCTTCTTTAAAAATAAGGAAACACGTATTTTTTTGTTTTCAGAAAATCCCTATAGGAGGGGTGAAAAGGGTGAAAATGGGGAAAAATGGGTTGAATGCCTTTAATCAGGATACCGGTACTTATATCTCAGAAACTGAAGATATTAGAGACCTGAAAATTGGTACTTATGATCTCCTTTAAAAATAAAGAAACACGTATTTTTTTGTTTTTGGAAAATCCAATTAATGGGATGGTGAAAAGGGGGTGAATTTTTAAAATGAATGAATCTATATCTCCAAACTTTTAAAGTTAGCAGATGTAAAAATTGGTATTTAGAATCTTCATTAAAAATAAAGAAACACGTATTTTTTTGTTTTCGGAAAATCGCAATAGGAGGAGTGAAAAGGGGTGAAAAAGGGATTGAATGCCTTTAATGAGGCTACTTATATCTCAGAAACTGAAGATATTACAGACCTGAAAATTGGTGTTTGGGATCTCCTTTAAAAATAAAGTAACACGAATATTTTTGTTTGTGGAAAATCCAATTAAGGGGTTGAAAAGGGGGGGGGTAATATTTTAAAATGAGTGTATCTATATCTCAAAACTTTTAAAGGTTATAGATGTGAAAATTGGTACTTAGAATCTCCTTTAAAAATAAAGAAACACGTATATTTTGTTTTCGGAAAATCCTAATAGGAAGGGTGGAAAAGGTTGAAAAATGGGTCGAATGCATTTCATGAGTCTACAGTACTTATATTTCAGAACCTGAAGATATTACAGACGTGAAAATTGGTGTTTGGGATATTCTTTCAAAATAAAGAAACACGTACTTTTTTGTTTGAGGAAAATCCAATTAATGGGGGGGGGGAGTGAAAAGGGGGTGATTTTTTAAAATGAGTGTATCTATATCTCAAAACTTTTAAAGTTTATAGATGTAAAAATTGGTATTTAGAATCTCCTTTAATAATAAAGAAACACATATTATTCTGTTTTCGGAAAATCCCAATAGGAAGGGTGGAAAAGGGTGAATAATGGGTCGAATGCCTTTATTGAGTCTACTTATATTTCAGAACCTGAAGATATTACAGACCTGAACATTTGTATTTTGGATCTACTTTAAAAGTAAAGAAACACGTATTTTTTCGTTTTTTGAAACTCCAAATAATGAGGGGGGTTGAAAAGGGGGGTGAAATTTTTAAAATGAGTGTGTCTACAACTTGAAACTTTAAAATTTACAGATGTGAAAATTGGTAGTTAGAATCCCCTCTAAAAATAAAGGAACACGTATTTTTTTGTTTCCTGTAAATCCTAATAGCAGGGGTGTAAAAGGGTGAAAAATGGGTTGAATGCCTTTAATGAGGATACATATATCTCAGAAACGAAGGATATTACAGAACTGAAAATTTGTATATGGGATCTCCTTTAAAAATAAAGAAACGCGTTTTTTAGTTTTTGGAAAATCCAACTAACGGCGGTTAAACAGGAGTGACAAATTGGGGTGAATTTTTTGAAAGACTATATCTACAGATTATCTTGGAAACGTAAAATGTTACAGACGTAAAAAGTGGGTGTTTGGAATCTCCTGTAAATGTAAAGAAACAGAGGTGATTAGTTTTTGGAAACTCCACTTAAGGGGAACTCAAAAGGGGTGAAATTTTAAAATGAGAATTTTTACAGTATATCAAAAAAACTTAACATGTTACAGAAGTGATAAATGGTATCTTTTATCTCTATTAAACATAAAGAAACGTGTATTTTTAGTTTTCGCAAATACCACTTGGGTGGAGGGGGGTTAAAGTGACTGAAAATGGTGTTGAATTATTTTAATTATGCTACTGATATCTCAAAAATGAAGATGTTACAGACGTGAAATTTGATATTTGCAATCTGCTTTAAAAGTAAAGAAATACGTATTCTCGGAAAATCCAATGAAGGGTTGGGGGGGGGGAGTTGACTGAATTGAAAAATTAATTGTCGTAATTGTATGAGAATACATACATCTAATAAAAACTAAAGTTGTTACAGACGTGAAAATTCGTATTTGGATCTCCTTTAAAAACAAAGAAAAACGCGTTTTGGAGGGAAACCATCTTGGAGGGCGGGAGTGTAAAGGAGATGAATTCCTTTCATGAGGACACATAAATCAAAAAGTGAAGAAGTTAGAGTCGTGATAATTGGTATTTAGAGGATCCTTTACTATTAAAGAAACAAGTATTTTTTGCGGGAAAATTCACTTAGGGGGGTGGGAGGGGTGTAGTGTGAAATGAAGTGAAGAAAGTAAATTATTTTTATGGGGATACTTATATCTCAAAACTGAAGGTAATAGACGTGAACATTGGTGTTTGGAATCTCCCTTAAACATATAGAAACAAGCCTTCTTTTAATTTTGGGGGGGGGGGGAGGGGGTGGTAAATAAACTTAACGGCGGTAGGGTGTAGAAGGAGGTGAGACCAATTGATTTTACTGTTATTAATGTACTTGCAAGGATCCTCCGTTGCTCAGGCAGCAGCGCGCCGGCCTCTCACAAACTGGGTTCCGTGGTTCAAATCCCGGTCACTCCATGTGACATTCGTGCTGGACAAAACGGAGGCGGGACAGGTTTTTCTCCGGATACTCCGGTTTTCCTGTCATCAGCCATTTCAGCAACACATAATAATAATAATAATAATAATAATAATAATAATAATAATAATAATATTAATGTTCCGGACCGTCATCAAATGTGCGGACCGCGCTGGAAACGGCTACTAGACGGGTAATGACTAAGAATGAAGTCCGACCGCCGGTTCAGTGCCGCCAAGGCACCCATTATAACACCACGCCGGATCTCCTGAAGGATTTTATCCATATTAAAAATGATTATAGGAAAAGATGGCAAAGATTTACGTACACAACTGACCGGGAAGAATAGCTGAGCCTCGCCCGGGAAGTACGAACTCGATTGCTGGAAAGGAAGATTGAAAAATGGGAGGAAACGCGCCGTAAAATAAGAGAAAACGAGTCAGATCGCGAATTTTGGTGGATTCTCGCAGAAAACGAGTCAGATCGCGAATTTCGGCGGATTATATATCTAAAACAATAAGAATTCAATTATAAATTTCAGTATAATACCGTAGCGAAGCACGGGTATCTTGCTAGTTTTATATATATAGACTAGCAAGATACCCGTGCTTCGCTACGGTATTATACTGAAATGTATAATTGAATGCTTATTGTATTAGATATATAATCCGCTGAAATTCGCGATCTGACTCGTTTGCTGCGAGAATCCACCAAAATTCCCGATCTGACTGGTTTTCTATGATTTTACGGCACGTTTCCTCCCATTTTAAAATCTTCCTTTCCAGCAATCGATTTCGTACTTCCCGGGCTAGCCTAAGGTATTCCTCCCGGTCAGTTGGGTTCGTAAATCTTTGCCATCTTTTCCTATAATATTTTTAATATGGATAAAATCCTTCAGGAGATCCGGAGTGGTGTCATACTGGGTGCCTTGGTGGCACTGAACCCGCGGCCGGACTGCATTCTTAGTCATTACCCGTCCAGGAGCCGTTTCCAGCGCGGTCCGCGCATTTGACGACGGTCCGCATTATTATTATTATTATTATTATTATTATTATTATTATTATTATTATTATTATTATTATTATTATGTGTTGCTGGAATGGCTGATGACAGGGAAAACCGGAGTATCCGGAGAAAAACCTGTCCCGCCTCCGTTTTGTCCAGCACGAATGCCACATGGAGTGACCGGGATTTGAACCACGGAACCCAGCTGTGAGAGGCCGGCGCGCTGCCGCCTGAGAAACGGAGGATCCTGATAAGTACATTAATAACAGTAAAATCAATTGGTCTCACCTCCTTCTACACCCCACCCCCCACCGCCGTTAAGTTTAATTACCGCCACCTCCCCCCCCCCACCAACAAATTTAAAAGAATGCTTGTTTCTTTATGTTTAAGGGAGATTCCAGACACCAATGTTCACGTCTATTACCTTCGGTTTTGAGATGTAAATATACCCATAAAAATAATTAAATTTCTTTCACTTCCTTTCACACTCCTCCCCCCCCCCCCCTAAGTGAATTTTCCCGCAAAAAGTACTTGTTTCTTTAATAGTAAAGGATCTTCTAAATACCAATTATCACGACTCTGACTTCTTCAGTTTTTGATTTATGTGTCCTCATGAAAGGAATTCACCTCCTTTACACTCCCGCCCTCCAAGATGGTTTCCCCACCAAAACGCGTTCTTCTTTGTTTTTAAAGGAGGTCCAAATACGAATTTTCACGTCTGTAACAACTTTAGTTTTTATTAGATGTATGTATTCTCATACAATTAAGTCAATTAATTTTTCAATTCTTTCAACCCCCCCTCCCCTTCTTTGGATTTTCCGAGAATACGTGTTTCTTTACTTTTAAAGCAGATTGCAAATATCAAATTTCACGTCTGTAACATCTTCATTTTTCAGATATTAGTAGCCTAATTAAAAGAATTCATCACCATTTTCAGTCACTTTAACCCCCACCCTCCCTCCAACCAAGTGGTATTTCCGAAAACTAAAAGTACACGTTTCTTTATGTTTAATAGAGATAAAAAAATACCATTTTTCTCTTCTGTAACATGCTAAGTTTTTTTAGATATACTGTAAAAATTCTCATTTTAAAATTTCACCCCTTTTGAGTTCCCTTTAAGTGGAGTTTCCAAAAACAAATCACCTATATTTTTTTACATTTACAGGAGATTTACACCCACTCTTTACGTCTGTAACATTTTACGTTTCCAAGATATTCTGTAGATAGTCTTTCAAAAAATTCACCCCAATTTGTCACTCCTGTTTAACCGCCATTAATTGGCTTTTCCAAAAACTAAAACATACGTGTTTCTTTATTTTTAAAGGAGATCCCATATGCAAATTATCAGTTCTGTAATATCTTTTGTTTATGAGATATGTGTATCCTCATTAAAGGCATTCAACCCATTTTTCACCCTTTTACACCCCTCCTATTAGGATTTACGGGAAACAAAAAAAATACGTGTTCCTTTATTTTTAGAGGAGATTCTAACTACCAATGTTTACATCTGTAAATTTTAAAGTTTTAAGATGTAGACACACTCATTTTAAAAAATTCACCCCCTCTTTTCACCCCCAATATTTGGATTTTCCAAAAACGAAAAAATGCGTGTTTCTTTACTTTTAAAGTAGATCCAAAATACCAATTTTCAGGTCTGTAATATCTTCAGGTTCTGAAATATAAGTAGCCTCATTAAATGCATTCAACCCATTATTCACCCTTTTAAACCCTTCCTAATGGGATTTTCCGAAAACAAAAGAATACGTGTTTTTTATTTTTAAAGGAGATTCTAAACACCAATTTTTACATGTATAAACTTAAAAAGTTTTGAGATATAGATACACTCATTTTAAAAAATCACCCCCTTTTCAACCCCCCCCCCCCAATTAATTATATTTTCCACAGACAAAAATACGTGTTTCTTTATTTTAAAAGGAGATCCCAAACACCAATTTTCAGGTCTGTAATATCTTCAGGTTGTGAAATATAAGTAGACTCATGAAATGTATTCGACCCTTTTTCAACCTTTACCACCCTTCCTATTACGATTTTCCGAAAGCGAAATATACGTGTTTCTTTATTTTTAATGGAGATTCTAAATACCAATTTTTACATCTATAACTTTTAAAAGTTTTGAGATATAGATACAATCATTTTAAAATATTACCCACTTTTCACCCCCCCTTAATTGGGTTTTCCAGAAACAAAAAAATACGTGTTTCTTTATTTTAAAGGAGATCCCAAACACCAATTTACAGGTCTATAATATCTTCAGTTTCTGAGATATAAGTAGCCTCATTAAAGGCATTCAACCCCTTTTTCACCCCTTTTCACTCCTCCTATTGCGATTTTCCGAAAACAAAAAAATACGTGTTTCTTTATTTTTAATGAAGATTCTAAATACCAATTTTTACATCTGCAAATTTTAAGTTTGGAGATATAGATTCACTCATTTTAAAAATTCACCCCCTTTTCACCCTCCCATTAATTGGATTTTACAAAAACAAAAAAATACGTGCTTCTTTATTTTTAAAAGAGATCCAAAGTACCAATTTTCAGGTCTGTAATATCTTCAGTTTTTGAGATATAAGTACCGGTATCCTGATTAAAGGCATTCAACCCATTTTCCCCCATTTTCACCCTTTTTCATCCCTCCTATTGGGATTTTCTGAAAACAAAAAAATACGTGTTTCCTTATTTTTAAAGAAGATTCTAAATACCAATTTTTACACCTGTAAACTTTTAAAGTTTTGAGATATAGATACACTCATTTTAAAATTTCACCCCCCTTTTCACCCCCTTAGCGACGGAATATCCAAAAATCCTCTCTTAGCGAGCACCTACATTTTAATATGAATATATCCCCAAAATTTCATTTCTTTATGTCCAGTAGTTTTGGCTCGGCGATGATGAATCAGTCAGTCAGTCAGTCAGTCAGTCAGTCAGGACAAGTTATTTTATATATATAGACTAGCAACATACCCGTGCTTCGCTACGGTATTACACTGAAATTTATAATTGAATGCTTATTGTTTTATATAAAATCCGTCGAAATTCGCGATCTGACTCGTTTTCTGAGAGAATTCGCCAAAATTCGCGATCTAACTCGTTTTCTAATAGATTACGGCAAGTTTCCTCCCATTTTTCACTCTTTCTTTCCAGCAATCGATTTCGTACTTCCAAGGCTAGGTCCAGGTATTCCACCCGGTCAGTTGGGTCCCTAAATCATTGCCATCTTTTCCTATAATTATTTTTAATATGGATAAAATCCTTCAGGAATCCGGCGTGGTGTCGTTTTGGGTGCCTTGGCGATACTGAAGCCGCGGCCAGACTGCATTCTTATTCATTACCCGTCCAGGACCCGTTTCCAGCGCGGTCCGCACATTTGACGACGGTCCAGAACATTATTATTATTATTATTATTATTATTATTATTATTATTATTATTATTGTACCGGGCGGTACACCTCTACACCGTTTATTTAAAAGTTGCGCCAGTTGAAACTCCTCTTCTGGAGGAAGGTTGAACTTTATCTATTCTATTAATTCTCTACTTTCTCAGAAGATGTCACCACGTGGAAAATTTTGAGTTTTTGAACTGTGTCACTTTTGATGTGTTTTTGTTTCGCTTGAAGTAAGAAGTGTGAACTTTCTCTTCTAGAGGACACTACTGAAGATCAACAATAGCGCACCCTAGTGCGGAGTCAAAGAACTATTTTGTTGGAGAAATTTTTATTTCAAAAGTTTGTTTCTTGTTAAATTTCTTTCTGTTATTGTTTAAGTTGGCTGTATACCCCTCTTTTTCCCCTTGTTTTAGATTTATCCAATCCCGAATTTCCTTTAGTAATTTCTGACCAATCTGGTGTATCTTCCCCCAACTTGTATCTGTTGCGGGGTCCTATCCAATAAAAACATTGTGGGCGGGTGTTTTCATTCCCCTAACGCCTAGAAACTTCCGCGAGAGTATATAAACTGCTGATTTTGGGGTCTCCGGGCCACTTCTGTTCCATCTTTCAGTGTATTAAGTACATAGCAGGAGGCGGGAAGCGCCTCTTTCTTCTTCAGCCGTTCAACTCCAGGTAATGGCCTATTAATAACTTCTTTTCTTGCTAGGTCGGCAGTTTAACACTCGCGGCGGGTTCGAAGCATTTCCATCATGTAACCTTTTCCTAAAATGTAATTACTCTTTTCATCTTTTTCTTGTAAAGCTACATATTGGGATAGAGAGTGCTAACCCTCTCGAGCTCCCACTCACATTTGTTTTGAGGTGAACTTATTTTCTCAAACTATTCTTCGTTTATGTAATGTAAAGTGTTCTTCTCTAAGTCACCTCTGTAGTATGGGATTAGCCCTTGCGTTAGCGGCCCAGAGCCAGATTAGGTTTTAAAAACAAAGTGTATTAGGAGTGCAAGATCGCCTCCCCTCAAATTG
The DNA here is from genome assembly GCF_040414725.1 of Anabrus simplex. Lineage (NCBI taxonomy): Eukaryota > Metazoa > Arthropoda > Insecta > Orthoptera > Tettigoniidae > Anabrus > Anabrus simplex. Next base: position 808,626,207 of record NC_090266.1, read on the forward strand.
TTATTTTAGAGGTCATGTAATCAACCTTCTTTTCATGTAATAGACCTCCGTAGGTTGGGTATTTTACCACTGTGAATACGTCCTTAGAGGACAGCTTGAAGGTAGAGTTTGGTGTGGCCTTGTGATAGGCTTACAATTTTGAGAGCGGATCGCTCTTTGAAATTTGTTTCTGTATGCCTCGTGCAGGCTTTATGTGTAATGTTTGGAGCCAGTGCTCCTGGGCATGAATGGGGTTTTCTGCCCCTTGGCTAAAATTTTTTTTTTTTGGAGTAAGGCGGGGCTGATTGCCCAAGAGTTATGAAGTAAGGGCACTGAGCCCGAATCCAGTAATATTGTACCTACATTTTGCTACTCTGTACCTGTTATGATTGTTATCTCTTGTTTTTGAAAAAAAAAATATAACCTAGTTAAATTTTAAATTAATTTTACATTGCACGTTAATTTCGTAGCTTGAAACCCATTCACACCCGCACCTTCTTTCACCTCTACCTACCACGGATATCTCCGTAACAAGTGGTAGCAGAGCGTGGTTGAATGGGTCTCAATTTAGCCCCTTTTGACGGCTAAACATTGCTTTGATTCGAACTCTAACAATTTTCTCAGTTGCTGGAATTTTTTGAGTTTTTCAAAATTGTTCTGTCATCATGCCCGGCCCTCGCGATGTTCTCCTCCTTAACTACTTGCGCAAAGAGGAGTTGATATACGAGTTAACTATCAGAAATGTGCAATCTGGAGGCACGGTTGCAATCGACACCAACAAGCTTAGAGAGTCCCTTGATTTGCCCATTTCCATCCCCAATTTGGGAGAGAAAGAAATTGATGACTCTCTTTCCACGATCGTCGAGAATATTACTGGGCTAGCATCTGTAGTCAGCTTTTTTGATGAAAACGATCCGTCTCCTAATCAAATTAAGCGTGTGCAAGGCAGGCTGTATCACTTTGCAAATAGAGTTAATGATCTGTTGTCTCTAAAGGTGAATGACGTTCAGAGGAAGGACGCTAATACGCTCCTTGAAACTATGTCTGAATTGTCTAATAAGGTCACTCAATTGCTAACCGGCGAAGTTCCTCCCAAAACTGATCAACCCGCCACGGTGAATGTAGGTAACGAGGAAGAGCCTCCTCAGGGAGAAGTCAATAGGATAACCGTTGCTGCTCAAACTATCTCTGCCCCATCGAACAACGAATCTGAACGCCGTGCGTCATTGGGTAACATCCGCTCTGAATTAACTTCTTTGCCATTGAAACCTTTAACGACTATGTCACCTGGGTTCAGTAGCTTGCCTCATCCATTGGCAATGTTGCTTAGAGGTATCTCTAAGTTTTCCGTCAACACCACCAGTGATGTAATTTCATTTTTAAGATTTCTAGTGGAATTTCAGGATCATGCTCTTGTTTTTTCTCTTTCGCCATGTCAAATTTTGCAAATTATCTATCCGTATGCTATTGGTATTCTCTCTGATAAAATCGTAAGAGCCATTGCCGAGCAATCATCTATTGAGGATTTCCATGCCCATTTGCTAGCTAACTTCATCCCGGCTAGGGCCAGGTCCTCCCTGATTCAGAAGTACTATTACCGTGTACAGCGCTTGGATGAAAACTTGGCTGATTTCATTCAAGATATCAAATTCTACACTAGGGTGTTTGCTCTGCACTTTCCTGAAGATCAGATTGTGCAGGCTATTGTAGAAGGTATTTCGCCATCCTACAGGTCATATTTGTGTTTCGCGGCGTGTCCGCAAACCTTCTCTGAACTTGAAGCATTGGCCGTCTCAGCGGAAGGAGTTAGATACGCCGATTCTTTGCGTGTCGCGAAAGAACCCCCGCCTTCCTTTAGTAACACTCGGCCTCCACCTCGCCGACCAGTCAATCCCCGTAAATGTTATGCTTGCGGGTCGCCTGACCATCTGCGGAATAAGTGTCCTCTGATCAAGTCAAGTGGGACAAGGAATGGAGCAGGGTCATCACAAGGCTGTTTTAAGTGTGGGGCCTTCTCACATATCGCCAAGAATTGCCCAAACTCAAATAGCACCCCCTCCTGCTCAACTTCTGGTGCAAATTCCAGCTATGCCAATAATAAAAAGTGACTAGTGGCGTCGGCTGAGCCGACTAATCCATCTTCCCGAGACTTAGCCCCTAGTAAACAGGTTGTAAATGCAGAGAACGACCAGCCTTCAAATTCATCTTTTGAATGCCCTAAAGAGTGTCTTAGGATTGCGGCGGATACCCCCGCACCTGTTCCTTTTCTTAAGATTGAGTTAAATAACGAGCCTATAACAGCTCTCTTAGATTCAGGCAGTGTTTGTTCCATTATTTCGGCTGATTGGTATTCTAAATTGAAATCTGTTTGTAAACTCCCTGACTATGACTCATCTCCTGTTAAATATGTTTCGGCTAATTCATCTCCATTAGAAATTCTAGGTTCCTTACATGTCAAAATTCGGGTTTTTAAATTTACATGGAAGATCAAATTGTTTGTGGCCAAGCGTTTGTCTTGCCCCATCATATTGGGAGCGGACTTCATTTCTCACACTGGTCTTGTGCTCGATCTCCAGAGTAGGTCGTGCACATTCAAATTTGCGTCCAATTGTAGAATTCCCTTGTTAAAGTGTAATTCTGTATCATGTTCATCTATTTCGCCTACCCAGGATGAGATGTTGTTAGACCTTAGACATCTACCTGAGGAGCAGGCTGATAGTATTCGGAAACTGTGTCAGTCGTTTCCCGAGGTGTTCTCTGATACTCTTGGTGTTACTGACCTTATTGAATACAAAATCGAGGTCACGGATTCGATTCCTGTCCGTTTTCCACCGTATAGGCTATCTCCACCTAAAATGAAGGCTCTGAAAGAAATCATCGATCAGATGTTGAAGGATGGTATTATTAGGCCCTCTAAGTCAGCGTATTCTTCGCCTATTTTTCTAGTCCCGAAACCCCAAGGAGGCTTCAGGCCTGTCATTGATTACAGGGCTCTCAATCGGAAGGTGGTGTTGCAATCTGTGCCCCTTCCCGACCTTCATTCTTGTTTTTCATGGTTTCGTAAGGCCAAGTTCTTCACGATCTTGGATTTGAATCAGGCCTACAACCAAATTCCCCTTGCCGAAGAGTCTAAACATCTTACAGCGTTTGCCACGGACTGGAATTTATATGAATACAACCGCGTGCCTTTCGGGCTCCCCACGGGGGCAGCTGTGCTCACTAGGCTACTAGATAGGGTCTTTTCCGACATCAAATTTGAGTACTTATATCACTACTTGGATGATGTCGTCGTATTTTCGGAGACGTTTGAAGAACATCTAGATCATCTGCGAGAAGTTCTCAATCGCCTTCGTAAGGCTGGGTTAACTGTTAAGTTGTCCAAGGTTGCCTTTGCTAAGCCCTCTATGTCATTCCTAGGGCATATTGTGTCACCTGATGGTGTAGCAGTCGATCATTCTAGAACACAGGCCATCCGTGATTTTAAACCTCCCAAGGACATTAAAGGTATCGCCAGGTTCATTGGCATGGTGAATTTCTTCAGGAAGTTCATTCCTAATTTTGCTAATAGAGCGGCGCCCTTAAACCTTCTCCGTAGGAAAGGCATCAAATTCGAGTGGGGACCGTCTCAACAAGCCGCTTTTGAAGACCTTAAATTAGCTCTCTGTAATGCCCCTGTACTTGCTATGCCTGATTTCTCGAAGAAATTCATCGTCCAAACCGACGCGTCGTCGTCGGCGGTAGCTGCAGTCCTTCTTCAAGAGACTGAACTAGGGAGGCGCCCCATCGCCTATGCATCTAGGACTCTCTCGGCTCAAGAAGCAAAGTACTCCATATATGAGCTTGAAGGTTTGGCAGTTTTATTTGCCTTAGAAAAGTTCCGTCTCTATCTGGAACATGTCAAATTCGACTTGGAGACAGATAACCAAGCCTTAAGCTGGGTCTTAGGTAGACCGCGTCGTACTGGTCGTATAGCCCGTTGGGCCATCCGTATTTCTGCCTTCCAATTCGATGTACGACATATCAGAGGTACTGAAAATGTTGTTGCTGATGGACTCAGCCGTATGTTTTCTAATGACGTCGAGACCCATGAACCTGTCGACAGTTCATCACCTTCCGAGTCCATACTATCTGAGGTTAATGCCATCCTAACAGATGCTCCCATGCTCTTTAGGGATATCGAGAAATACCAACGTGAAGATCCGACGCTGGGTCCGATAATGGAAACCCTTTCTTCTGGGGAACATGTCGTCCCTTATGTTCTGAGGAATGGCGTTTTATGTTGCCCATCGAGGCATGATAAGATGATGAAGGTTGTCGTGCCAGCGGTTCTTGTGCCTATGATCTTCAAGTATTATCATGAGACCCCATTAGGAGGGCATCTTGGAATCTTTAAAACCCGTGAAAAAATTCGTGAAATGTTCATTTGGAAAGGTATGGACGGTGAAATCCGTGAACTTGTAAAAGCTTGTAAATCTTGTTTACTTAGTAAACCCACCATGTCCACCAAGGTAGGCCTTTTGTCTTCGCATCAAGCGTCGCGCCCCATGGAACGCCTGTATATCGATTATGTAGGACCCTTCCCCCAGTCAAAGGGTAATGCTAACAAGTTCATCTTTGTGTGCGTAGATGGCTTTACTAGATTTTCTTGGTTATTTCCGACTAAGCTGGCTACCGCTCAGTCCACCATTACTTGCCTAAATTCTATTTTTGCTTCTTTTGGTCCGTGCCAATACATTGTATCTGATAATGCTAAAGCTTTTACATCAAATCTGTTTCGTAAATTCTGTTTTGACTTGTCCATCTCTCATGTAACTACATCTGCTTATTACCCTCAACCATCTCTGGCTGAACGGGTTAACCGTAATCTCAGGTCCGCACTTATTGCCTATCATCATGAAGATCATTCTAGGTGGGACACGTCCCTGCATTGGTTAGCTTTTGCTTTGAATTCGGCGGTTCATGAATCACACAAATTTACTCCAGCTTCTTTGATGTTTAAGTTCGTTCCCAACACGCCGCTCTCTAACCTCTGGTCTCTGAATGACATTCTGCCCGAGACAATAGATCCGGACAACATTAAAGATCTTTGGAAGAAGGCTAAAGCCAATCTTAAAGTATCTCATGAAAAGGTTAGGGAAAGGTATGATCGTGGACGGAGACCCACCACTTTGAAGGTAGGTGACCAGGTTATGGTCAAAAATTTTGTTCCCGCGGGCAAGCTTGCCCCCAGATTTCATGGGCCTTGTATCATTCTCGATTTTCTTACGCCGGTTACCTTATTGCTAAGTAATCCAGCCACCGAGAGGATATTTAGAGTTCACCTGTCCCAGGTGAAACCGGTGTAATTTCTGTGTTAACTTGCTTCATATTATTTTGAAAGGATATGAAGGTTATATTTTTTTTGAGTTTCACTTTTAAGGCATTCTGCCCCTTCTGTAATATTTTGGTTTTAGATGTAAGCCTTGTGTAAAACCTGCCCCGACCCGTTAAACTGCCATCCTGTTCTTGCCACGGCCATTACCACGCTCCCGTCTCCTGCTCCACCTTACACTGTGGCTTCATAATAGTAAATGCCATGGATATCTACACGCCGCTGGCCCCTCAACCTCTCCACAAGCCTGTACCCTCAAAGAAGATGATAGTCCAACACAATTCTGCCGCCTAGCTTTAATGTTTCAGCGCCCCCGCAGCCGCGCAGCGCCGTGCAGCGACTGGGGAGGGGGATGGGCCCCCTCCTCTCCAGCGAGGACGACATGTGCACGGCGAGCCGGAGCTCTCCTCCCGGCCAAGGCTGATGTGCGGCGCACGACCTGCTACATGCCCGCAGCCTGTATCTGTTCACCGCGGGCGCGGCGTACTTCAACACCTCTGCTCCCCTCATAGTGCGGGCGAGCGGTATCTCAGGGTACTTGAGGGGTCCGAGCGGCCTCCGTTGGACGCAAGCTGCAACGGCCGGTCTGGCCATCCGACTCAATCTACATCAACTACATGGACAGTCACCATAAGCAATAACTACACTTGGGAATTCAACAACAATATTTGGTGGACATTGCAAAATTTTTCTTCACCTTTAAGTATTAAAAGTTTATCTTCAGAAATTCAAATTCTACAAACATAAAGACTTTCATTCACCTGCAACAACAACATTTTGAAACTGAATTAAGAAATCTTGTAAATTCTTCTGCTATCTATCTTCGTATCAACATCATTACTTGGACTTTGTTTCAAACTGATTTCATGTGTCACCCCTGGAGGAACTTTTGGGGGGGGGAGGTCTGTACCGGGCGGTACACCTCTACACCGTTTATTTAAAAGTTGCGCCAGTTGAAACTCCTCTTCTGGAGGAAGGTTGAACTTTATCTATTCTATTAATTCTCTACTTTCTCAGAAGATGTCACCACGTGGAAAATTTTGAGTTTTTGAACTGTGTCACTTTTGATGTGTTTTTGTTTCGCTTGAAGTAAGAAGTGTGAACTTTCTCTTCTAGAGGACACTACTGAAGATCAACAATAGCGCACCCTAGTGCGGAGTCAAAGAACTATTTTGTTGGAGAAATTTTTATTTCAAAAGTTTGTTTCTTGTTAAATTTCTTTCTGTTATTGTTTAAGTTGGCTGTATACCCCTCTTTTTCCCCTTGTTTTAGATTTATCCAATCCCGAATTTCCTTTAGTAATTTCTGACCAATCTGGTGTATCTTCCCCCAACTTGTATCTGTTGCGGGGTCCTATCCAATAAAAACATTGTGGGCGGGTGTTTTCATTCCCCTAACGCCTAGAAACTTCCGCGAGAGTATATAAACTGCTGATTTTGGGGTCTCCGGGCCACTTCTGTTCCATCTTTCAGTGTATTAAGTACATAGCAGGAGGCGGGAAGCGCCTCTTTCTTCTTCAGCCGTTCAACTCCAGGTAATGGCCTATTAATAACTTCTTTTCTTGCTAGGTCGGCAGTTTAACACTCGCGGCGGGTTCGAAGCATTTCCATCATGTAACCTTTTCCTAAAATGTAATTACTCTTTTCATCTTTTTCTTGTAAAGCTACATATTGGGATAGAGAGTGCTAACCCTCTCGAGCTCCCACTCACATTTGTTTTGAGGTGAACTTATTTTCTCAAACTATTCTTCGTTTATGTAATGTAAAGTGTTCTTCTCTAAGTCACCTCTGTAGTATGGGATTAGCCCTTGCGTTAGCGGCCCAGAGCCAGATTAGGTTTTAAAAACAAAGTGTATTAGGAGTGCAAGATCGCCTCCCCTCAAATTGTTATTTTAGAGGTCATGTAATCAACCTTCTTTTCATGTAATAGACCTCCGTAGGTTGGGTATTTTACCACTGTGAATACGTCCTTAGAGGACAGCTTGAAGGTAGAGTTTGGTGTGGCCTTGTGATAGGCTTACAATTTTGAGAGCGGATCGCTCTTTGAAATTTGTTTCTGTATGCCTCGTGCAGGCTTTATGTGTAATGTTTGGAGCCAGTGCTCCTGGGCATGAATGGGGTTTTCTGCCCCTTGGCTAAAATTTTTTTTTTTGGAGTAAGGCGGGGCTGATTGCCCAAGAGTTATGAAGTAAGGGCACTGAGCCCGAATCCAGTAATATTGTACCTACATTTTGCTACTCTGTACCTGTTATGATTGTTATCTCTTGTTTTTGAAAAAAAAATATAACCTAGTTAAATTTTAAATTAATTTTACATTGCACGTTAATTTCGTAGCTTGAAACCCATTCACACCCGCACCTTCTTTCACCTCTACCTACCACGGATATCTCCGTAACAATTATTATTATTATTATTATTATTATTATTAGATGTTCTGGACCTCACAGCAAGATGCAAGTCCGTTACTTGGCGGTAAATTACATCTACTAACATTGTCATTGTTGACAATGTGACCAGCACCGTTGTCGCTCGTAGGCAAGTGTGCGGGATTTCTGGAGATACAAATGACATACTTCCGTGCATTATTGACCTTATTATAGAGGTGAACAATTTTGACGGCCAATCGCATTCTTATCGTTTATTTCAAAAGTGTTTAAATTTTTATTTATATGCCAGGAGAATCTACTGTAATCTAAAAACGTTCTCCTAAGGAAAAAAATGGCTGTTGAAAACGAACCCAGGAAAGATTAAAAATGATCGGTTTATAATCAGAATAAGTACATCGAAAATCTACAGCCTGTTTCCAGTCATTCGACAGGGTCAGGAATGGAATGAATAAAGCCCCATCTAGCGGCGACAATAGGAACTGTGTCGGCTGCCGAAGCACTCCTCTGGGGGCAATGATCGATGAATGACAAATGAAATGAAATATTGGACAGTGTTGCTGGAATGAATGATGACAGGGAAAACCGGAGTATATGGAGAAAACCTGTCCCGCCTCCGTTTTGTCCAGCACGAATGTCACATGGTGTGACCGGGATTTGAACCACGGAACCCAGTTGTGAGAGGCCAGCGCGCTGCCGCCTGATCAACGGAGGCTCCTTATAAGTACATTATGAACAGTAAAATAAATTCGTCTCACCGCCCCCAAAAAAACAAATTAAAAGGAGTGTTTCTTTATGTTTGAAGGAGATTCCAAACACCAATGTTCACATCTATTACCTTCAGTTTTGAGGTATAAGTATCCCCATAAAAATAATTCATTTTTTTCACTTCCTTTCACACTATTCCCCCAACCACCACCCTCACCAAGTGAATTTACCGGCAAAAAACACTTGTTCCTTTAATAGTAAAGGATCTTCTAAATACCAATTATCACGACTCTAACTTCTTCAGTTTTTTATTTATGTGTCCTCATGAAAGAATTCAACTCCTTTTCACTCCCGCCCCCCAAGATGGTCCCCCCCCCAAAAAACGCGTTTTCCTTTGTTTTAAAGGAGATCCAAATACCAGTTTTCACGTCTGTAACAACTTTAATTCTTATTAGATGTATGTATTCTCATACAATTAAGTCAATATATTTTCAATTCTTTCACCCCCCCCCCCGCCCACACTTCAAATGATTTTTCGAGAATACGTGTTTCTTTACTTTTAAAGCAGATTCCAAATATCAAATTTCACATCTGTAACATCTTCATTTTTGAGATATCAGTAGCCTAATTAAAAGAAATCAACACCATTTTCAGTCACTTTTGCCCCCTCCCACTCTCCACCCAAGTGGTATTTCCTAAAACTAAAAATACACGTTTCTTTATTTTTAATAGAGATTAAAAATACCATTTTCCACTTCTGTAACATGTTAAGTTTTTTGAGATATACTGTATTAATTCTCATTTCAAAATTTCACCCCTTTGTATTTCCCATTAAGTAGAGTTTCCAGAATCAAATCGCCTATGTTTCTTAACATTTACAGGAAATTCCAAATACCCACTTTTTAAGTCTGTAACATTTTACGTTTCTTAGATATTCGAAAAATTCACCCCAATTTGTCACTCCTGTTTAACCGCCATTAATTCTATTTTCCAAAAACAAAAAATACGTGTTTCTTTATTTTTAAAGGAGATCCCATATACACATTTTCAGTTCTGTAATATCTTCAGTTTTTGAGAGATATGTATCCTCATTAAAGTCATTCAACCCATTAGTCACCCTTTTACACCCCTCATATTTGGATTTTCCGAAAACAAAAAATACGTGTTTCTTTATTTTTAAAGATATTCTAAATACCAATTTTTATATCTACAAACTTTAAAAGTTTTGAGATATAGATACACTCATTAAAAAATTTACCCCCTTTTCACCCCCCATTAATTGGATTTTCCAAAAACAAAAAAAACGTTTTTCTTTATTTTTAAAGGAGATCCCAAACACCAATTTTCAGGTCTGTAATATCTTCAGGTTCTGAAATATAAGTAGCCTCATTAAAGGCATTCAACCCCTTGTTCACCCTTTTCCACATTTCCTATTGGGAAATTCCGAAAACAAAAAATACGTGTTTCTTTATTTTTAAAGGAGATTCAAAATACCAATTTTTACATCTGTAAACTTTCCAAGTTTTGAGATATAGATGCACTCATTTTAAAAATTCACCCCCCTGTTCACCCTCCCATTAATTGGATTTTCCAAAAACAAAAAATACGTGTTTCTTTATTTTTAAAAGAGATCAAAAGTACCAATTTTCAGGTCTGTAATATCTTCAGTTTCTGAGATATAGGTACCGGTATCCTGATTAAAGGCATTCAACCCCTTTTTCACTGTTTTTTACCCCTCCTATTGGGATTTTCTGAAAACAAAAAAATACGTGTTTCCTTATTTTTAAAGAAGATTCTAAATACCAATTTTTACATCTGTAAACTTTTAAAGTTTTGAGATATTGATACACTCATTTTAAAATTTCAACCCCCTTTTCACCCCCTTAGCGAAGGAATATCAAAAAATCCTCTCTTAGCGAGCACCTACATCTTAATATGAATCTATGTTTAAAATTTCATTTCTTTATGTCCAGTAGTTTAGGCTTGGCGATGATGAATCAGTCAGTCAGTCAGTCAGTCAGGACAAGTTATTTTATATATATAGATTAAATCCGCCAGTTATTTTACTATAGTCTGTACATTAAACGAGTTGACACCATTTGTTTTAATATTTGCCTAGATATGTACAAAAATGTTACATTCTTCACATAATATGTAAAAAATATGTAACATGACCAAGAATATGTTAATATACGTAAACTGATACATGTGTAATACCATATCAGAACCACAATTCACCGACAGTTTTCTTTTGTCTACAAGTAAAGGAATGGAATATGTAATTACATAAGAATCAATGCCCTAATTATAAGGTACAGAACGAGGGAATGCCAAGTGGCAGATGTAGGCTGTCACTTCCAGAATAACTTTGGGACTGAGGAAAGGAGAGCATTTCTCGGTAAGAGAGTCCGAGCCAGCGTACATTTCGGCAAAGGCCACCGCTTATTGCTGTATTGAGCTATTATTATCAACCTCTTTGTGAGCGTTACTCAGTGGAATATGGAAACTTCCTGATAGAAGTGTGCCAGTTGAGAGCGTGCCAAGCGAGCCTCACAAAATAGACATCTCGGTGCTTCAGTATTCAGTGCCTGTCTTTATATTTTTCTCCGGAGAGGTGTGCGGTCTGTTGAGATGTATCCCTTAACACGAAGCTTCCTTCCGGAGTTGGTCACAAATATAACTTAAGAAGGGGCAGGCGAAATATTTATTTCAACTAATCAATTTAGAGTGACCATCTCTGTGCTGAAGAATGGTTTTAATAATTGGCTTTACGTCGCTCTGATGCAGATAGGTCTTCTGGCGACGATGGGATAGGAAAGGGCTAGGAGTGGTAAGGAAGCGGCCGGGCTGCCGGCAGTGGCGTTCGAACCCACTACCTCCTGAATGCAGGCTTACAGCTGCGCGCCCCTAACCGCACGGCCAACTCGCTCGGTTTGTGCGTGCTGTAGAAATGTGATACCCTATACTCCTATTGCTCATGTATACACTTTCTAATACAAAAAAAACAGAAACCAGTGTTCATGAAACCGTTATACGCAGAATACGTTTCTATATAACAACGATACGACACAACCATGTAAATGATGAATGTCACTTCTTTTTAGAGGAACTTCCACTTATCAGCTACCAACTTACAATGTTTTTATAATACACTATGTAGATGGATGTATTCGCTAGTGTGTGTTTCTGTGGCGGTTATTAGTGTGCTGTGTTGTGCGTCAATCACGCTGTGTATTATGACAAACACAAAATCCAGTCCGCGAGCAAGAGAAATTAGCCAAACGTGGTTAAAGGTGTCTGGACAGTTCCCCACACTGACACTTCCACACACTGCAAAAAATACTGACACTTCCCTACAGCCTTTGGAGGCGGCTGCCTGATTAATAACTTAGAAATACTCTCGACTGACAATTCCACACACATCTCTTCCCCCCCCCTCAAAGGCTATCATCCACTTCCCGTACATTTTTTATGCATCATTTGATGCGTCTATTTAATACTCTTTATTTATATATTACTGTGTGTAGTAGTACATTAAAAATGACGTAGCGGAAAAAGCTGATTTTAAACACGCCAAATTGATAACAACCCCAAAATGATCAATTCTGTCATTGTTTTGCCAGTGATAAAATGTGATGGAAATCAGACTCTTTGCACTTATTTTTTGATGGAAATTACACCACATTAATGATATTTTCGAGACCGTATTAGTAATGAAGTACCTAGACCGAGCGCCTGTCTTCACACCAAAAGAATAACACGTTAAGTTTAAAGGTCAGTGGGGCAAGCCTTGACGTTACAGACGAACGAATCGCTTCGCCAATTCACCAATTCACCAGGGCAAACTTGCTGTGCTCGTTCACATCAGTTAAATGAAATATGCATTTGGTTTAAACATTATGTATACAGTATATATCATATTTGTATACTTAAGGTATAGTTTGGGCGCAGTTATAAGTAGAAGTTTTCGAGATAAGCCGGACACACACACACACACACACACACACACACACACACACACACACACACACACACACACACACAACTGCTTTATTAGTAAAGATCTGGCTGTTAGGTCATCAGCCCAGAGGCTGGTTGGATCCTCAAATAGCACCACCAAAGGCTGTGCAGTTATAGGAAAACCACAAAAACCAATGGCAGAGCCCAAATGAGGCGTACTAGGCAAGATGAGGAGTGAGGTAGTTTGCCATTGCTTTCCTCATTGGACCAGAAGGTGCTACTGCAGCACGACTGATCCTATGAGCAACACCTTTCATAACATTCAGATACTATTTGTGCTCCAAATGTCATTACTCAGCACCACTCATACCCCAGCAGCTTCCATATTGTCACAGCCATGGATGAGACTGGGACTTTGGTGGAAGCTACACATTGCTCTGGCCTGTGCCAAGAGACAGATACAAAAATACTGCATCCATCAAGAAAGTGCAACAGGCTGTAGTAATGATATATTATTATTATTAGTACAGTATAGACAAATAATAATCTGTTAATCATCTTTTTTATTTGGGGCAGCGGGAGGTAGTTTGGGAGGGGGGAGGAGGATTTGTGTGGAATTGTCAGTCAAGATTATTTCTCAGTCATTAATCAGGTTTTTTTTTTTTGCTATTTGTTTTACGTCGCACCGACACAGATATGTCTTATGGCGACGATGGGATGGGAAAGGCCTAGGAAATGGAAGGAACCGGCCGTGGCCTTAATTAAGGTACAGCCCCGGCATTTGCCTGGTGTGAAAATGGGAAACCACGGAAAACCATCTTCAGGGCTGCCGACAGTGGGGCTCGAACCCACGATCTCCCGATTACTGGATACTGGCCGCACTTAAGCGACTGCACATTAATCAGGTAGCCGCGTCCAAGGGCTGTAGGGAAGTGTAAGTATTTTTGGCAGTGTGTGTGTGTCAGTGTGGGGAACTGCCATGTAATCGTGGTTAAAATCGCCGGCTCAGCCGGAAATCGAAGGCCACTGCGATGACCTTTTAGCAAAGGGGCCGGAGAGTACCTATATAAATGTAACAAGTAATATGTAAATATTCTTCTTCTCCTTCGTTGTTTGTTCTTGGACTCTGCGCAGCGCACTACGTCCAGTCACTACGTAAATATTCTGAAGTTATCCTTAACCATGACCACAGCAAAGTACGCGCATGCGAGAACGCTGCCCGTGAGTTACTTTGGTCAAGTAGGCCACGGAAAAGACTGAGCGCACATTTGTACAGCATCAAATATTGTTATACCTCGTCCCATATTACGGCCTTTCGAAATTATTTCTAGCCTATAGCGTATACGGAGATGGCTTCGCTCCTGCCTACTCTTCAGCGGAGGAGGTATATATTTATGAGTGAAAAAAATGTATTTTAAAATTTGTGTTCTTTATAGGAAAAACCTTCCTTTAGTCTGATGGAAAAATCCCCACTACTTTGTTTAATTACCTATTAATGATTTATTTATAATTACTATTTTACCGAGCTCGATAGCTGCAGTCGCTTAAGTGCGTCCAGTATCCAGTAATCGGGAGATCGTGGGTTCGAGCCCCACTGTCGGCAGCCCTGAAGATGGTTTTCCGTGGTTTCCCATTTTCACACCAGGCAAATGCCGGGGCTGTACCTTAATTAAGGCCACGGCCGCTTCCTTCCACTTCCTAGGCCTTTCCCATCCCATCGTCGCCATAAGACATATCTGTGTCGGTGCGACGTAAAACAAATAGCAAAAAAAAAAAATTACTATTTTACACCGTACATAATCAGTAGCTAAAACACAATATTTATATCTTATATATGGTGTATTTTATTTGTTAATTTGTTTACAAAATGACTCACATGTTAAATTGTAATGTTAACCTTGCAGATTCGTTTTGCATCGTGGACTGATATCTGGTGTACATTTTGCAGTTTGTACATTTGGTTGTTTTGTCAATAAACTGTAATTGATGTTAAACAATTGTACAAAGTCTGCTGCAATGTCCAATAGCATTAACGAAGATTTCATGTGTTGGTCAGCAAGCGCAACATTTATCTGAAGACTGCAGTGTAATTAACGTGCAAAAAATTAGTATAAACTAGTTAGTAGTTTTAGGTTAACGTGATTAGGATCTCCAGAATCCGAAACACACGGACGTGTCTATTAATTTTAAAACCCCCACATGCACTGGCCGGGATTCGAAACACAGGTGCCCTGGTGAAGAGCCAACGACTACGTCACTTGAGGACGTATGACGTCACATAATATTTATCCATACGGCCAGTAAGGCGTCAAAAACTCTGAACATGGAAAGGATTTTGCTTCGTTCATTAAATATAATAACTTTGCAGAGCAATATGGATGTTTCAGTGAGGAAAGAATATGTTACACTGACGTCAGTGTTGATAGATCCACTTCGTATCTTTAAATTTGGATTCTATCTCATGACGGAAGTTAGATGAGCCAGTAAATGAGTCGTGTTCTTGGTTGCAGTGTTACTACTGGACAATGACGACGCTTGACGAAAGAGACTACTGTTGGCATCTGTGGAAGGAGTAGTTGCCAACTCACATGTCTCAGCATCCCTAACCTTGCCAGAGTTCATAGAAAACAGCTGTTGTCAGTTGTTGTTGTTACTGCTTGCTTCCCAGCTGATTTATCGGGGTAGGAGTGGGAGGCAACTCAGTGGAAGCCAATCTTTCTGAAGAGGTTTACGAGCAACGTGTACTTGCTTGAAATAAGGTTTTCACAGTTCGGCGAATGATCACCTGTGACTATTAATTCCAGTCCAAAAATACAACAGAGAATTAAGATACCTTCTGGTATCTCTAGGGAAAAAAAAATATATTAAAACGTTGGGCAATTATTCATCACGGGACACTACAGTAATTTTAGTGAGTTATACAAGATATTTCGATTTTTCATTAGAGGCTAAAATTGTAATAATGAGAGTTTATTTTCAAATGTTCAGGGACGAGTAGCTCAGACGTTAGAGCGCTGGCCTTCTCGCTCAAAGTTGGTGGGTTCGATCCCGGCTTAGTCCGGTGGTATTTGAAGATGCAGAAATTCACCAACCTCGCATCGGCAGATTTAATGGCACGGAAAATAACTCCTGCAGGACAAATTCCGACAACCCGGCGTCTCCGAAAATGGTAAACGTAGTTCGTATTATTACTATTATTATTATTATTATTATTATTATTATTATTATTCTAATTATTATTATTATTATTATTGTTATTAATTATTCGTAGACTTTGCTATGTACATGATTTACTTGCCAACGTGTAACTTTATGTACCCTGAAATTTACTATTGTAAGTTTCTTGTACCCTGAGAATTTTCACAAAAACACTATATATTGATCTTAATGGTTCGTGGTATGTACAGTGTAGGCACTGAAAGGTATTGCGGACTACAGAGTTGCTGAGCAAGTAAAGGAAACCATTATGTCATTCTCTTCTCTGAAGAAAAGATTGTGTATGAATGGTTAATGATTGGAATTGTTCCACTAGCAGCCGGCCCCGCAGTGTAGTGGTAGCGTGCCTGCCTCATACCCGGAGGCCGCGGGTTTGATTCCCGGCCAGGTCATGGGTTTTTACCTGGATCTGTGGGCTGGTTCGAGGTCCACTCAGCCTACGTGATTGCAATTGATGAACTATCTGACGGAGAGTTGGCAGTCCCGGTCTTGGAAGCCAAGAATAACGGCCGAGAGGATTCGTCGCAATGACCACACGAGACGTCATAATCTGCAGGCCTTCGAGCTGAGCAGCGGTCGTTTGGTAAGCCAAGGCCCTACGGGGCAGTTGTGCTATGGAGTTTTTTTAAGTACTCTTAGCAGCTAGCAGTAGTACGAAAGCATCTTATGATACAATAGATCTTCATAGTCATTACTATTAATACTGTCCGGCTCCATGGCTAAATAGTTAGCGTGCTGGCCTTCGGTCACAGGGGTCCCGGGTACGATTCCCGGTAGGATAAAGGAAACCATTATGCCATCCTCTTCTCTGAAGGAAAGATTGTGTATGAATGGTTAATGAGTGGAGTTGTTCCCCTGACCGCACGGCCAAAGATTACTATCCTAACACTGAAAATAAGAACCATTGTCAATAGATTTGAACACATTTATCTTCATAATCCATGCTCGTGAACAGTTCTCTTGAACAGGAGCTGCACAGAAGACGTTAATCTCCGTACAGGCCATCGAGAAGAGGAAGGTAAAGGCCTCCACTATCTGTATCCTCGGTGCTAAGTGGGATAGGTTCGCTATTCAAACACTCTTACTCCTAGAAAATAATTCGGTACTCATTTCTGTTGTGGGTTGAGTGAGCCCCATGGCCATGTGCTTCTCGAGAAACAGAGGATGCGTTTTTCTCGACTTCCCAATGGGGAGGCGAAACCGCGACCTTCTGTGTGAACCAAACATAACTTTACCACGTCGGACAGGCAGCTCGCAGACTTACACTTTATATAGAAAATGTTGCAGAGATAAGATTAAAATTCCAGGTAATGAACACTTAAAGGAGCTTCTGGTAGGGAAACTTGTAGAGGTTGCAGAAATTGGCATGGAGTCCAGATGTTAGACAATGCTTTTTCGCAGAACACATCCGCAATAGAGTTATAATAGAATTGGCAAGGTACAGCGTCGGCGCGCACAAGGATCATGAAATAAGAGTTAGCAGGAATACTTGGTGTGAAAAACAAAATACAGCTAGACTCGGTAAACATCCTTCCAAGAACACTCATGTTTACATTGGCTCTGCTCTGCTTTTAATACGAGCAATTTACTGACGAACCACCAAATAATGTATAGCTAATATTGTATGGTAAGTTTAGAACGTAGATAAGCAGCCTGCATATTATTTTCATATTCAATATGGGAATGAAATTAAATGGCGTATGGCTTTTAGTGCCAGGATGCGTCCGAGGACTTCGGCTCGCCAGGTGCAGGTCTTTTGATCTGACGCCCGTAGGCGGCCTGGCCGTCGCGATAAGGATGAAATGATGATGAAGACGACACATACACCCAGTCCCCGTGCCAGGGAATTAACCAATTATGGTTAAAATTTCCGACCCTGCCGGGAATCGAACCCGGGATCCCCGTGACCAATGGCCAGCTACTAACCATTTAGCCATGGAGCCGGACAATATGGGAATGATAAAGTACGATATGACCAATGGAACTGTGTAGTTTAGGACTCTTAGGTCCCGAATTCGGGTGATGAGGGCAGTGTGCTGAGCACGAGATCTCCAGCGACCAAGTCCCATAAAATATAACAATGTGTTAAAAATCCCTTCAGCTACTATTATTCCTGAGAGACACTGGGGTGCCAGAATTTTGCCCCGAAATGGGATTATTTAATTTGCTAGTAATTCTACTGACAAGATGTTCTCACATTTGGACGGATGACCTCGATGTAAGGATTCTGGAAACAAATTCATTAGCAATACAAATGACCGAACTTAAATATTCTTATATGCTCAGTGAATGTGCTGGTGTTCGACCCCGGTTACCTTGAGCATTGAAAGTAAATGGTTTAACGACGACTCAACGCAGTCGGCTTTATATTGAATGCGGATACATCGACCTGTGCACTTGTCTGGATCAACTAGAAGCCGCCCACAATGAGACAGGAAAATTAAACATTTCTGCTATTATTGGAGTTCAATCATTGTCTCTCTATTTGGGAAATCAACATCTCACACGTTCAGCCACCAGGCACTTGCATCCAATAATAATAGGGTTCAATGAATTCGCGGTGTTTGGAGAGCAGCTCAATAACATTTTGAGCTTCTGAAAAGAAGGTGATGAAAAAATGGGGGTCGTCACTTCGTCTGCTATATCGGGCATGTCAAATATGACAATATGTTAAAATTAATAAAAATGGAAATCCACAGCCTGTTTCCAGTCATGCGACGTGGTCAGGAATGGAATGAATGAATGAAGCCCCCATCTAGCGGCGAGGGTAGAAATTTTGCCGACTGCCGAAGCCTGTCGCTCTCCTCTGGGCCAGTGATTAATGAATAATAGACGAAATGAAATGATATTGGAGAGTGTTGCTGGAATGAATTATGAATTACTAGCAAGATACCCGTGCTTCGCTACAGTATTATAAAGAAATTTATAATTGAATGCCTGACGTTTTATATATAATCCACCGAAATTCGCGATCTAACTCGTTTTCTGAGAGATCCGCCAAAATTCGCGATCTGACTCGTTTTCTGAGAGATTACGGCAAAGTTCCTCCCATTTTCAATCTATCTTTCCAGCAATCGATTTCGTACTTCCCGGGCTAGGTCCAGGTATTCCACCCGTCCAGTTGGGTCCCCAAATCTTTGCCATCTTTCCTTATACGCATTTTAATATGGATCAAATCCTTGAGGAGATCCGGCGTGGTGTCGTCTTGGGTGCCTTGGCGGTACTGAACCCTGCAGTCGTAGTCATTACCCGGCCAGGACACGTTTCCAGCGCAGTCCGCACATTTTGACGACGGTCCAGAACATTATTATTATTATTATTATTATTATTATTATTATTATTATTATTATTATTATTATTGTTATTATTATTATTATTATTGGTGGTCTGGAACCTGCAGCAAGATGCAAGACCGCTACTTGGCGTATATTACATCCTCTGTCATTGTCATTGCTGACAATGTGACCAGCACCATCGCCGCGCGTAGGCAAGTGCGCGAGATTTCTGGCGACACGAATGATATACTTCCGTGTATTATTGACATTATTATAGAGGTGAACAATTGCACGGTCAATGTCATTTATATCGTTTATTTCAAATGGGTTTAATTTTTTATTTATTTTCGGGAGAATCTACTGTAATCTAACTTTATGTACTCCAAAGGAAAATATGGTTCTTGAAAACGAACCCAGGAAAGATTAAAAATGATCGGTTTATGATCAGAATAAGTAAATTTGAACAATAAAATCAATTGGTCTCAACTCCTTTTTCACCGACTGCCGTTAAGTTGATTTACCTCCCCCCCCCCCTAAAAAAAGAAGGCGTGTTTCGTTATGTTTAAAGGAGATTCCAAACACCAATGTTCACGTCTGTTACCTTCAGTTCTGAGATATAAGTATCTGCATAAAAAGAATTATCTTTCTTCACTTCCTTTCACACCCCCCCCCCCCCATTAAATGAATTTTCCGTTAAAAATACTTGTCTCTTTAATAGTAAAGTATTTTCTAAATACCAATTATCACGACTCTAACATCTTCAGTTTTTGAGATATGTGTCCATATAAAAGGAATTCAACTCTTTTTCACCTCAGCCCCCCAAAATGATTTCGCCCAAAAACGCTTTGTTTTGTTTTTAAAGGAGATACAAATTTCAATTTTTACGTCTGTAACAACTTTAGTTTTTATTAGATGTAAGTATCCTCATACAATTAATTCTATTAATTTTCCAATTATTCCCCTCCCCCCGCCCCCTTCATTGGATTTTCCGAGAATACTTGTTTGTTTAATTTTAAAGCAGATTCCAAATTCCAATTTTCACGTCTGCAAAATCTTTTGTTTTTGAGATAATAGTGTCCTCATACTAATAATTCAAATAATTTTTCAATATCCCGCCTCACTTTAGGTAGATTTCCGAAAACAAAAAAATACATATTCGTTTATTTTTAAAGGAAAATCCAAATACCAAATTTCACGTCTGTAACATCTTCAGCTTTTGAGATATCAGTACCCTAATTAAAAGAATTCAAACCCATTTTCAGTCACGTTTACCCATCCACCCACTTGGTTTTTCAGAAGAAAAAAAACATGTTTCTTGATTTTCAACAGAGATAAAAATACTATTTTTCACTTCAGTAACATGTTAAGTTTCTAAAAAATATACTGTAGAAATGCTCATTATAAAATTTCACCCACTTTTTAGTTCCCCTTAAGTGGAGTTTCCAAAAACAAATCACCTATGTCTCTTTACTTCTAAAAAATATACTGTAGAAATGCTCATTATAAAATTTCACCCACTTTTTAGTTCCCCTTAAGTGGAGTTTCCAAAAACAAATCACCTATGTCTCTTTACTTCTACAGGGGATTCCAAATACCAATGTTTACGTCTGAAAATTTCACTATCTGAGATATACTGTAGATATAGTCTTAAAAATATTCACCCCAATTTGTCACTCCTGTTGAACCCCCAAAATTAGATTTTCCAAAAACAAAAAAGTACGTGCTTCTTTATTTTCAAAGGAGATCCCAAATACCAATTTTGAGGTCTGTAATATCTTCTGTTTCTGAGATATAAGTATCCTCATTTAAGGCATCCAACACTTTTCACCCTTTTTCACCCTCCTATTGGGATTTTCCGAAAACAAAAGATATGTGTTCCTTTATTTTTAAAGAGGATTCAAAATACCAATTTTTACATCTGCACACTGTAAAAGTTTTGAGATACATATACAGTCATTTTAAAAATTCAACCCCATTTTCAACCCCCCATTAATTGGATTTTCCTAAAACAAAAAGTACATATTTGTTTATTTTTAAAGGAGATCCCAAACACTAATTTTCAGGTCTGTAATATCTTCAGTTTCTGAGATATAAGAATCCCCATTACAGGCATTCAACCACTTTTTCACCCCTTTTCACCCTTCCTATTGGGATTTTCCGGAAACAAAAAAATACATGTTTCTCTATTTTTAATGAAGATTCTGAATACCAATTTTTACATTTGTAAACTTTCAAAATTTATATATATATATATATAGTCATTTTAAAAATTCACCCCCCCTTTCACCATCAAATTAATTGGATTTTCCAAAAACAAACAATACGTGTTTCTTTATTTTTAAAAGAGATCAATACCAATTTTCAGATCTGTAATATCTTTAGTTTTCTGAGATATAAGAATTCTCATTAAAGACATTGAACCGGTTTTTCACTGCTTTTCACCCCTCCTATTGGTATTTTCCGAAAACAAAAAAATACGTGTTTCCTTATTTTGAAAGAAGATTCTAAATACCAATTTTTACATCTGTAAACTTTAAAACTTTTGAGTTATAGATACACTCATTTTTAAAATGCAGCCCCCTTTTTCAACCCCCCCCCCCATTATTTGGATTTTCAAAAAACGAAAAAATACCTGTTTCTTTATTTTTAAAGTAGATCCCAAATACCAATTTTCAGGTCTGTAATATCTTCTGGTTCTGAAATATAAGTAGCCTCATTAAAGTCATTCAATCCTTTTTTCAACCTTTTCCACCCTTCCTATTGGGATTTCCCGAAAACAAAGAATACGTGTTTCTTTATTTTTAAAGGAGATTCTAAATTCCAATTTTTACATCTATAAACTTTAAAAGTTTTGAGATATAGATACACTCATTTTAAAAATTCACCCCCTTTTCACCCCTCCATTAACTGGAATTTCCAAAAACAAAAAAATAAGTGTTTATTTATTTTTAAAGGAGATCCAAACACCAATTTTCAGGTCTGTAATATCTTCAGTTTCTGAGATATAAGTATCCTCATTAAGTGTATTCAACCCTTTTTCACCCCTTTCCACCCCTCCTATTGGGATTTTCCGAAAACAAAGTAATATGTTGCACCCATGAGCGAATTTACGTAATTAATTTATGAATTAAAAGTTGAATAATTCGCATACGGAATACTACAGTAGGCTGTGAAAGCTAGCAGTCACAAAGCAACATTCTGGCGCCAGTCAGTCGGCAAGGAAATCCTCGAAACTTTTGTTAGAGCACGAACAGCTTATAGACCGACCTGAGTGCTGCATCCAATAAAAATTTATGGTACCGGCTAGGAGTGGCAACTTTCTACTTGGTTCTCACGAGAAAATCACGCGTTGAGGCTTGACCTACTTAGAAGGACAAGAGAGACAACGATAACACCCACCAACCCTTGGGAGGAAATGGAAGCATCCTTGCTGCGAAGAGCGCGAAAGTCTCAGCCAATCACAAAATTCCAAATTTGAATGTCCTGTCATAGCGGGAATCTACAGTATTTCGCTATTTGGAGTCCGTAGGAGTTGTGTAAAACAGTGTCCTGACTTCCTAATAATATTTGAAAATTTATCGGTGCGAAGGTGTGATTAATTATTGGCTAATTACTAAAATTTTAACTTCGCACGGAAGAGTAGTATCGCCCAGGAATTGAACTGTCATGGCGGGAAGAAACCATTCGTTGGAAGAAAATAACGCCGGTGACGCGCGCCGTCGTGTGGGTTACCCTGTGATCGTTTCCCACGGCGCAATATAACAAGTAAGTCAGACCAAAATTAGGAAGATTTTGTACATAATTTTTGAAGCTTTAACCTACGGATGTATGATAAAGCGCTCCCAAGTGCTAGATTACTACGCCACATCCCTTCCACAGAACTATTTTCGAGGTGGGGGAGAACTGATTACAAAACCAGCGAGCAGAGTGGTGAATCTTCAGTGTGTGTGGGTTAGTTGATTCAGAGTGTGTTTAGAGTGTGTCAGCTAATTCAGTTAGTCAGCTTTCAAATTCAGTCTTGTGTGAACTTTACTTTTGTGAATTCTGAGTCTGGTAAGAAAGCGATCAGAGACACGTGTTGGCATTCCGAGTGAGCCATGTATTTTTCTTGGAAGAGTAATATTTCAGGAGAAATGAACACTTTAACAAACTTTTACTTTACTTTGAGCTTATGCAGAGATAACAGGCAATAGCTACACTTTTCAACACTTGCCTTAAATGAACTTACGTTAACAACCGAGAGGGACAATGTAACAGGTCACAACACGTAACCACATAAAGTTTTCTGATCCACGTGTAGTTTGGACTTTTGTGGAAAGCTACTTTATTTCTTTCATTTTTGGAGGACGATCAGTATAAATTTCTCCACACATCATTGGAAACTGTACTTTTAGCTTGCTTTTCATCACTTACAATAAACCGTTATGGCAAGCGAGATGTTACGGGCAGGAACTAGTTAAAGCAGACAGGGAGGAGAATGACTTTTCATTAATGGAAGGCCGCGATGTTAAGACCTTGAGTAAACTGTTATGTTCCGAAGAGGTGAACAACCGGTAAGCTGTAAGTAAACAAACTGAGAGGGGTGTGAGAGACCAGCAGGAGGCGTAAAACTTTCGACTTCACGTCAGATGTTATGCAGTGCTGTTGTATAATCTTCACTGAAGTGCTAGAAAATGCGTGTGTTATGTAAATGTGAGCGTGTGTAACGCCATGATAAAAATGTATCAAGTATGCGTGTGTGAAAATTCGGAATACCACATCAGCTTCAAGATGGAATTCTAATTCATCATGACGGAGCCCGGAGGGTGATCCAACCTGCCTCCAGCACCAAGGTATGAGCAACAACAAAAATAATGTGTAAATAGAATATGTAGGACTATGAACTAATCGATGATCAAATGTAGCTTAGACTGTTAGATAGGATTGTAAATAATTCACATAATAATAATAATAATAATAATAATAATAATAATAATAATAATAATAATAATAATAATAATAATAATAATAATTTTTGCACTTTGAGCTAGGGTTATTTGCGCACTTCCTTTACGTAGATGTGTTTGCGTATTATTATGGATCATTTTGTAGTGAGTCACTTTGACAGTTTAGGATGCTATATCATTAGATCTCAATGAGTGTAATGCCGATTTTTATAATAATAATAGATATCATCATGTTATTATAACGTTGGTTATGAGCGATATTTCTGTTGAAGTTATGATTTTGTAGACGCCGCCTTGTTGATTTTAATGTTTACTTTTGCTACTTGCGCATTCAGCTTGTTTTATGTTGTGGAATCATCATTCAGATGACCGTTTCCGGTAGTTCTTATACCGGGTATTTGGCGACGATTTGGGACACGCGAGTATTTATTTCTATGTGTAATTGCGGTTGCACATTTTTCAATAGCTGTGTTTTGAGAGGCAATCTCGTCATTTTTTCTTAGTGAACAGTTAGTGACAGGAAGCCATTGATGAATCAGCTCTGATATTTTGTGATATGTGATGGAGAGAATGATCTACAGATCGAGCTAAGTGAATAATATCCCTGATGCTCTGCGTTGATAATGGAAATGTGATATTTGGACCATGTCATGAACTGTCGTAAGAAATAGAGATGTGCACGACAGATATTTCGCCCGCCGGATACGAGCGAGGCCGTATTATGAAGTACTACGTCGAGAATAATGATGAGTAAATAGAATTGAGAGATGAATAATTTAACCAAGAGTGTTAAATACGTAACGACATGGGTTATGATTGTAGGCAGAAGCCTGTATTTTTCTTAAATAGTTCCAGGGAAAGTAGATGCTCGGCAAATATGCTAGTTAATGTACGAGGTACATGTGAGCAGAGCGACGAATCAATGTGCATTTTGACAGTCATGTAGAGTCATGGATGACATGCAATAGCAGTAATTATTGTCCATAAAGGTTAAATAGTGTCATGGCCAGATATTTGTCGTCTGAGGTTAGAGATTGCCGTCAAAATCACAATATTTTGCTACTCGTAGCGGGGATATATTTCCTGTAGACCCCGATATTTGCGCATTTTATTTTTAATAATTTTCAGCAGGCAGCGATGTTGGGATCTAGATTTGTTTATTTATTATTCTTTCTTCATGTACTTTTTATTACCGTTTATTTGTAGGATGTGATCGTCTGTGAATTATTTGTATTTGATTTGATGTAAATAGATAGGTGTAGTTAGGCTAGTTTTGATTTCTGTATTTTCTTTTGTTGAAGCAGTGTTTCTCCATTAACAAGTTTAATTATGTAAATAAAATTTCATGTGTTAGGATAAGAGATCATAGATTAGGTCATAGTCAAAACCATAGTAGTGGTATGCTCATACCAGACATTCAGTAATTACCAAACGTTTAAAATCCACTACATTTTAATTGGGAAATGAAGCGATCTTTAATAAACCAGTTGTATAATAACTGCCGCAATGAATGAGGTAAATAAGATGGGATCTGCCTCCATCTAGTGGTGGTACCACAAATAATGAGTTCGTAATGAAATGCAGTCAGCGGCAAATTAAGTAAAAATTTTAATGTACAAGGATCGCTGTCATTTGAAGTGTAAACATGAGGCACTTGGCCTAATTACTTTATATTTAAAAGAAGTCCAGGCTATCATAGTCATGCAGGTGAAGTTTAAATAATTAGATGAGTGAATGTAACACTCAGGTTCATGTTTCAATAATTTCCTTTTCAACCACGAGTAGTTTGAATGTGACAGTGGTTATGTGGTAAGTGAAGTACGATGTTCATGGCTGTTTCTTTGAATTCTGTCTTTTATTTGTTACACATGGTTAGTGCAGTCCACGATTATTTTAAAATTGGGTGTTTCCCAACTGAGTCACATGTGTTTAAGATTTGAAAGACACCTCTGAGTCAGTGTTGATTTGATGATTAATTAATTAATTAATTATTCAACTACACTAATTTATTTTGAGTGACATTTTTCTATGTAGTACAATTCAGTATTTCAAATGAGGTGGTATTTTCTGATCAGAGTTTTGAAATTCTTCACGTCATCGTCTTGAAGACAGTGCCAACGTATTCTGGTGTATTTAAATTTTGATCGACTTTCAGTCAGTTTTATTAGGCAGATAATTGAGTTATTGTAAGGTAGATCTTAAATCTCTATTTTTTAAAATTTCATTTCATTTCACTTTGTTTATTTTTCACCAGATTATTTTCATAATTTTTGGCACTTTGCACTTTGTTCAATAAATCAGTTTGTTATTTAAATTTTAATTCAGTCTTTGGGTACCGTCATTTATAGTTAGTTTACCCCATCTTTTCATTTCCTCACTCCCTGATCGACGTGTGGCCTATCACCGGGGATATTATCGGACGCACCGCGACTGAGGAAGAAGAGTCTACATGCAGCGGTGAGTATCATTTAAATGTCATTATTTACAGGAGCAGCCGGCGTATAGAGGAAGGAAGAAGTTCACCGCATTTGTTGCCTTGAAACGGGCACAATGTTTCTTTATTTTTAATGAAGATTCTATATACCAATTTTTACATCTGTAAACTTTCAAAGTTTTGAGATATACTTACACTCATTTTAAAAATTCACCCCCCTTTTCACCAACCCATTAATTGGATTTCCCAAATACAAAAAAATACGTGTTTCTTTGTTTTTAAAAGAGATCAAAAATACCTATGTTCAGGTCTGTAATATCTTCAGTTTCTAAGATATAAGTACCGGTATCCTGATTAAAGGCATTCATCTCCTTTTTCACCCCTTTTCACCCGTCCTATTGGGATTTTATCAAAACAAAAAAATGCGTGTTTCCTTATTTTTAAAGAAGATTCTAAATACCAATTTTTACATTCGTAAACTTATAATGTTTTGAGATATAAATACACTCATTTTAAAATTTCACCCCCCTTTTCACCCCCTTAGCGACGGAATATCCAAAAGTCCTCTCCTAGCGAGCACCTACATCTAAATATGAATGTATCCCCAAATTTTCATTTCATTATGTCCAGTAGTTTTGGCTCGGCGATGATGAATCAGTCAGTCAGTCAGTCAGTCAGGACAAGCTATTTTATATATATAGATGACACGGAAAACCGGAATACCCGGAGAAAACCTGCCCCGCCTCCGCTTTGTCCAGCACAAATCTCACATGGAGTGACCGCGATTTGAACCACGGAACCCAGCGGTGAGAGGCCGGCGCGCTGGCGCCTGAGCCACGGAGGCTCCACATGTTAAAATGAATACTTATCGAAATTATATGCTATACCAGACATAGCCTCCCTACGTATGACCATGCCGTGGTGGAGAAGCTTGTGCATCCCAGTGAAACAGATAACCGAGCCGTAGGTGCAACCATATCGGATAGATATCTTTCGAGAAACTAGACTAACGAATGAAGTCAGGTAGTAGTCTTTCAGAAGTTGCAAGGATGGCAGTTTAGATGATTGACTAATATGGCCTTGTAATGCTGTATAACATGGCTTGGCTATGTTGAGACTGCTACACTGATGAAAGCAACGGGAAACTACAGCCGTAACTAATTCTCGAGAACATGCAGCTCTCTCTGCATGAATGATGTACTGGTGATGATTTCCTCCTAAGTAAAATATTCCGGAGTTAAAACAGTCCTCAATGCGGATCTCCCGGTTGGGACTACACGAGAGGGGGGAATCATTAGAAAAATGGATACTGACATTCTGCGAGTCGGAGCGTGGGGTGTTAGAAGTTTGAATCTTTGTGGTAGGTTAGACAATCTGAAAAGGGAGATAGATAGTTGTGGTTGGTATAAGTGAAGTACGTTGGCAGGATGAGCAGCTTTTTGGTCAGGCGACTACATAATTATCAACAAAAAATCAAAGAGTGTAAATGAAGGAGTTGGTTTATGAATAAGAAAATAGAGCAGCGGGTTAGATACCACGGTTAACATAGTGAAAGGATTATTGGTGTCAAGATGGACACCAAGACCTTGTCTACCACAATAGTAGAGGTCTATATACCTACTAATTCAGCGGATGTTGTAGATATCGAAAGAATATACAACCTGTGACAACAAAGTTCGGTGAATAGCCCTGTACTATCAACATAGATGAACAATGCACGACAGTGACCTTACTATCCTTCGAAATAGTCCCCTCCCATAACTATGCACTGCTGATGTCGCGATGCATGTCCTGGAAACTTTGCAATAAGGCTTCCTTTGGGATGGTGTTCAAAAGCCTCGTCACGTTTCGTTGGATGTCAGGAATATCGTCAAATGTATTTCCTTTCAAAGCGAGTTTGTGTCGTGGAAATAGGAAGAAGTCTGGAGGATTGAGATCTGGCGAGTATGTGGGATGTTCAAGTTACACCACCCCCTTTTTTGCCATGAACTGTTTGACGATATTGGCTGTGTGTGGGCGAGCGTTGTCATGGACAAAATCCATGAACCTTGTTGTGCGTACTGGGGTCGTACCCTGCGTAGACGTTTCATGAATCGGGTCAACATTTCAATGTACCGTGCAGCAATCGACGTCGTTCCCTCAGGTAGAAATTCCTTGTGGATAATGCCTTGACTCTGCCTGCTGTCATTTATTGATGGATACAGTACTTTTGCATCCATCTCTTGGCACAGGCCAGAGTAAAGTGTAGCTTCCACCGAAGTCCCAGTCAACATCCATGGCTGTGGCAATATGGAAGCTGCTGGGGTATGGGCAGTGCTGAGTAATGACATTCAGAGCACGACTAGCGCATCTGAGTGTTATGAAAGGTGCTGCTCATAGGTTCAGTCGTGCTGTAATAGTACTTTCTGACCCATTGAGGAAAGCAATGGCAAACTACCTCACTCCTCGTCTTGCCTAGTACGCCTCATTTTGGTGCAGGCATTGGTTTTTGGGGTTTCCTTATAACCGCATAACCTTTGTAGGCGCTATTTGAGGATCCAACCAGCCTCTGGGCTGATGACATAACAGACAGACAGACAGACAGACAGACAGACAGACAGACAGACAGACAGACAGACAGACAGACAGACAGACAGACAGACAGACAGACAGACAGACAGACAATGCCTTGACTATCGAAAAAGGTGATGAGCATCGCTTTGATGCGTGACTTTTTGGCTCTGACCTTTTTACGAGGAGCGGATCCCGGAGAACGCCATTCCATGCTTTGCCGTTTCGTTTCAGGGTCGTGCCTGAGACACCAGGTTTCATCCTCAGTGACGATACAGTTAAAGAAATTTGGTGTCGCATCCGCCGTTTCGACAAAATCCCGTGAAGCCTCAAAACGTGCCCGCTTCTGATCGTCAGTCAAGTGATGTGGGACAAGACGAGAACAGGTTTTCCTCTTCACTAACTTCTGGGTAACGATTTGTCGCACGGATTCACGGTTAATCTGCAGTTCATCCGCTATTATGCGCACAGTTAATCGTCGATCGTTCGTGATTAATGTCCTCACCATCTCAAAGTTTTCGCCACTGACGGCGGTCGCCGGTCTTCCGCTACGGGTGTTGTCAGAGACACTTTGCCGGCCTCATCGAAAACGGACGAACCACACGTACAAATACTTCAAGGACAGTGCCTGATCTTCATAAACACGTACCAAATCAAATCAAATCAAATCAAATCAAATCAAATCAAATCAAATCAAATCAAATCAAATCAAATCAAATCAAATCAAATCAAATCAAATCAAATCAAATCAAATCAAATCAAATCAAATCAAATCAAATCAAATCAAATCAAATCAAATCAAATCAAATCAAATCAAATCAAATCAAATCAAATCAAATCAAATCAAATCAAATCAAATCAAATCAAATCAAATCAAAATCTCTTTATTTGCAAATGAGGTGTCTACCTCGGTGGCAAATGGTACACTAAAATACATTATTGTCAAGCACTAAATTTTAATTTAACAAGAGAAGAAATTTTTTTGCTAGAATACAATAATATACAATTTATGCTAACAATTTTTTTCTATTAAACAAACAGATCATCCTTAATAAATTTATATTGTTTACAAAATTCTACTTATAATCTCTCCTATACTTACAAACATAGTCAACTCATATACAGTATGTGGAATTACTTCAAATAATACTATGCAACTGGTATAAGATTAAAATTTACATTGCATTTATTTACTTTGTGTTTACCCATTTTGGAACCTAAGTAGCATAACGACCTGCTGCGTCTTAACCAGAGCCCCCTTTTTACCACCACTTTTCAGAGTTCCTGAAGGGCCTTCACAGCTACCGTAGCGGTCCCAGGGCCCTCGAAGTCCCCACTGTACTTCACCCCTACAGGCAGTCCCCTACTTTGGCTGTCCAAACTCCATGGACCAGGGGATGGAATTAACATTTTTAACACACATTTTTATTTACAATAGCCTGCACTGGTCGATTGCGATCTAACATTTCACTTATTTTCCCTGTTGCTGTTTATTCTCTTCTTGAATACCTATACAGATTTTAGAAATGGATCAAACACTACCACTGGTAAACTGTTCCACTCCTTCACGCCCTTCCCAATGAATGAAAATTTACCCCAGTCGCTTCTGCTAAAATTCCTTCTAATTTTATACTTGTGGTCAGTTCTGCCAATATAATTATTTTCCAACTGAAGCCTCTCATGGTTTTCTCCCCATGCTGCTTCTCCTGTATAGGCTCTATATAACCCTATGTCTAGTTTTCTCCCTTCTCTTACTTAAAGTTTCCCACCCAAGTTCCTCTAACATTTCTAATACACTACTGTTTCTCCTGAAATCCCCTGTTACAAATCTTGCTGCTTTTCTCTGCACACTATCTTTTTCGTTTATTAGGTATTCTTGGTGAGGATCCCAACACTGTTTGCATATTCCAATAATGGACGAACCATACTTAAGTAACTTTTTCCTTTTAACTCTTTGTTGCATCCTTTAAGTAGCCTCATTATGACATATAACGATCTGTATGCTTTCCCAACAATGTCATCAACATGACCATTCCAGTGCAAATTACTTTCAAATCTCACACCTAAGTATTTGCACTTGCCATCTTTTGGGATAACTACCTCATCCAAAGTATATTCAAATTCAGTTTTAAAGCTCCTGTTTGTAAATGTTGTAACAGTTGATTTGCCTCCATTAACCTTCATATTATTTTCTTCAACCCACTGTTGGATACTTTCAAGGCCCTTTGTAATTCTGAACAATCCTAAATGTTATTTATTTCCCTATAAACAATTATATCATCTGCACACAATCTTATTTTTGATGTTATATTGTTCCCTAAATCATTTGTGTATATTAAGAAAGGTAACGGACCGATTATACTACCCTGTGCGATTCCCTTCCAAACTTTCTCTTCTTGTGATATACACTGACTGACTGAGCAAATGCAACACCAAGAAGGAGTGGTCAGAACTTGATGCCAATTGCAGGGTAGACTGACGTCACTGAGGTATGCTCATGATGTGAAATGCGCCGCTGTGCTGCGCACGTAGCGAACGATAAATGGGACACGGCGTTGGCGAATGGCCCACTTCGTACCGTGATTTCTCAGCCGACAGTCATTGTAGAACGTGTTGTCGTGTGCCACAGGACACGTGTATAGCTAAGAATGCCAGGCCGCCGTCAACGGAGGCATTTCCAGCAGACAGACGACTTTACGAGGGGTATGGTGATCGGGCTGAGAAGGGCAGATTGGTCGCTTCGTCAAATCGCAGCCGATACCCATAGGGATGTGTCCACGGTGCAGCGCCTGTGGCGAAGATGGTTGGCGCAGGGACATGTGGCACGTGCGAGGGGTCCAGGCGCAGCCCGAGTGACGTCAGCACGCGAGGATCGGCGCATCCGCCGCCAAGCGGTGGCAGCCCCGCACGCCACGTCAACCGCCATTCTTCAGCATGTGCAAGACACCCTGGCTGTTCCAATATCGACCAGAACAATTTCCCGTCGATTGGTTGAAGGAGGCCTGCACTCCCGGCGTCCGCTCAGAAGACTACCATTGACTCCACAGCATAGACATGCACGCCTGGCATGGTGCCGGGCTAGAGCGACTTGGATGAGGGAATGGCGGAACGTCGTGTTCTCCGATGAGTCACGCTTCTGTTCTGTCAGTGATAGTCACCGCACACGAGTGTGGCGTCGGCGTGGAGAAAGGTCAAATCCGGAGCGCCCTACCGCTAGACAACGCGGCATCATGGTTTGGGGCGCTATTGCGTATGATTCCACGTCACCTCTAGTGCGTATTCAAGGCACGTTAAATGCCCACCGCTACGTGCAGCATGTGCTGCGGCCGGTGGCACTCCCGTACCTTCAGGGGCTGCCCAATGCTCTGTTTCAGCAGGATAATGCCCGCCCACACACTGCTCGCATCTCCCAACAGGCTCTACGAGGTGTACAGATGCTTCCGTGGCCAGCGTACTCTCCGGATCTCTCACCAATCGAACACGTGTGGGATCTCATTGGACGCCGTTTGCAAACTCTGCCCCAGCCTCGTACGGACGACCAACTGTGGCAAATGGTTGACAGAGAATGGAGTACCATCCCTCAGGACACCATCCGCACTCTTATTGACTCTGTGCCTCCACGTGTTTCTGCGTGCATCGCCGCTCGCGGTGGTCCTACATCCTACTGAGTCGATGCCGTGCGCATTGTGTAACCTGCATATCGGTTTGAAATAAACATCAATTATTCGTCCGTGCCATCTCTGTTTTTTCCCCAACTTTCATCCCTTTCGAACCACTCCTTCTTGGTGTTGCATTTGCTCTGTCAGTCAGTGTGTTATTTCCTACTTTGACTTTCTGAACCCTTGAATTTAGAAATGTTCTTATCCACCGTACAACCCTTACGTCCAATCCTATTCCCTCCAATTTCTTTCATAATATTCCATGTTCCACTCTATTAAAGGCTTTGGAAAGATGTATGGCTATGCAATCTACCTGGCCTCCTGAATCCAACTGATCTGATATGTCCTGCTGAAATCCCACCAATTGTGCCTCACGAGAACATTTCTTTCTAAATCCATACTGGCTCCTCATGAACCAATTTTTATCATCACATATCCCTCTGATGTACTTTGCTATTAAACTCTCCAGTATTTTACAAACTATACTGGTCAGGCTAATTGGTCTGTAGTTCTCTGGTTTCCTTCTATCACCCTTTCCTTTGTAAATTGGTATTATTATAGATTCCTTCCATTCTTTTGGTATTACACTATTATTTATGACATACCAGCATCGCATGCGTTTCTTTCGGTGTCTTGCCAAGCTTAGAACAAAACTCTACATTGATCTTTTGGTCGTTCATGTTCCTGTTTGCAGTTCAGAACAAACGCACTAAAGACGCACTGTGTCAAACAGATCTTCCGCGGCACGCACACGATGCTCAACTGAACAACGTTGGGAGCAGGTGGTCAAAACCTGCTGCTACGCAGGTGCCGCGTTGTGTGTCGCCAGTGTTGCCGGATCGACCGTTCTGACTTTATTCACCGAACTTTATTGTCACAGGTTGTAATATGAAGAGAGAGAAGAATTCATACAGTATGCAAAAGGTGACGAGAATTTCATTGTGATGGGAGACTGGAATGTAGTGGTAGGTTTGCTGAAGAAAAGTTAGGAAGAAAGGAAAGGTCAACTAAGAATAAATGGATAACCCAGGGGATACTTGACCTGATTGACGAGCGACGACAGTACAAGAGTGCAAAATATGAGGGTAGAAAAATACAGGCGATTAAAGAATGAAGTAGATAGAAACTGCTGGACTGCTAATAATGAATGGCTGAAAGAGAATTCCAAGGACGTTGAAGGTTAAACGGTTCTAGGAAAGGTATATGCTGCATGCAGGAAAATCAAGGAAACCTTTGAGAAAGGAAAACTGGGTGTATGAATATTAAGATGGAATACCTCTTCTGGAGAAAGAATAAAAGACAGATGGCAGGAACATATTCAACAGTTGTATCAAGATAAAGAAGTAGGTGATATGGTTCTGGAACAAGAAGAGGCTGTTGATGCTGATGAAATGGGAGACTCAGTTTTAAGGTCATAATTCGACAGAGCTTTGGAAGACGTGAATAGGAGGAACTAGCATGGCGAAGGATACAGGAGAAGTGCCATCTAATTTTCGGCAGAATTATATTGTAGCTAATCCCAAGAAAGCCGGTGCTGACAAGTGTGAAAACTACTGCACCATTAGTTTAGTATCCCACACCTGCAATATTTTAACACGTGTCGTTTACAGAAGAATGGAAAGACAATTTGAAACTGAGTCGGGAGAAGATCGGTTTGACTTCAGAAGACATGTAGGAACACGTGAAGCAATCCTAACTTTACGTCTGATCTTGGAGGATCGAATTAAGAACGACAAGCCCACGTACATGGCTTTTGTAGGTCTAGAAAAGGCATTCGATAATTTTGATAGGATCAAGCTATTTGAGCATCTGAAGGTAATCGGGATCATATACTGAGGACGAAGAATTATCTATAATCTCAATAAAAATCAGTCTGCAGTGATAAGAATCGAGGGCTATGGAAAAGAAGCAGCAATCGAGAAATGAGTGAGGAAAGGCGCTATTTTGTCCCCCGGTCCTTTTCAGTGTTTATATAGAGTAGTCGGTAGAAAAATCAAACAAGAAATAGGAAAGTGAATCACTATCAAAGGAGAGAAAATCAAAACCCTGAGATTTGCCGATGATATTGTTTTTTTTATCTCAGACTGCAGAAGATCTGGAGAAATTGCTGAATGTTGTGGATAGAGTCTTGGGTAAGGAGTACAAGATGAAAATAAGTCTAAAACAAAAGGAATGGAGTGCAGTTGAACGAAGTCAGGTGATACAGGAAATGTTATATTAGGAAATGAACTTTTAAAGGGAGTACTTTATAATTGTTACTTGGGTAGTAAATTAAGTAACGATGGCAGAAGTAACGAGGATATAAAATGCAGACTAGCAAGGAAGGACTTTCTTATGCAAAGAAATTTGCTCACTTCGAAAATTGATATAGGAATTAGAAAGATGTTTCTGAAGACTTTCGTAATGAGCGAGACGTTGTATGGAAGTGAAAAATGGACGTTAAGTAGCTCAGAAAGAAAGGGAATTGATCCGAGGTATCTGTGGAACAGCAGAGGTGAAAGAAAGTGCGGGGGTGAACAGGTCTCAGGCTACGAAATTAAAGTTAATTTAAAATTTAACAAGGTTATATTTTCTTTGCAAAATCAAGAACTAACAAGAATGGCAGATACAGAGTAGCAAAGACATTATTCGAAAATGTACAATTACAGTATTTACAGGATTTGGGCTTCGAGCCCCGAACTCGCAATTCTTGGGCAATTAGCCCAACTTTCCCCCAAAACAAGTTTTAACAGAGGGGCAGAAAAACCCCATTCATGCCCAGGAGCACTTGCTCCAAATTACACAGAAAAGCCTCCTCGAGGCATACAACACTCAATTTTCAAGAAAGAGCCACTCGCTCTCAAAATTTAAGCCTATCAAAGGCCACACCAAACTCGACCTTCAAGCTGTCCTCTAAGGACATAAACGCAGGGGTAAAATACCCAACCTACTGAGGCCTATTAAGTTAGAAAAGGTTACTTACATGGCACCTAAAATACCAATTTGAGAGGAGGCGATCTGCACTCCTAATACATTTTGTTTAAAACCTAATCTGGCTCTAGGCCGCTAATGCAAGGGCTAATCCCATACTAAAGAGGTGACTTGAGAAAGAAACAATTTACATTACGTTAAGGAAGAATTGGTTGAGAAAAATAAGTTCACCTCAAAACACTATGAGTGGGAGCTCGAGAGGGTTAGGCACTCTCTATCCCAATATGTAGCTTAAAAGAGAATAGATACTAAGAGTCTTTACATTTTAGGGAAAAGTTACATGGTGGAAAAGCTTCGGACCCGCCCCGAGAGTTAAACTGCTGAGCTAGCAAGAAAAGAAGTTATTAAACGGCCATTACCTTATGGATGAACTGCTGCCCGAAGAAAGAGGCGCTTCCCGCCCCCTGCTACGTACTTTACACTTTGAAAGTTGGTACTGAAGTGGCGCAGAGACCCGAAAATCAGCAGTTTAAATACTCTCGCGGAAAGTTCGAGGCGTTTTAGGAATGAGAACACCCTCCCACAAAAACTTTATTGGCTAGGGTTAAGCAGCATATCCCCGTTGAGGAAGATACACCTGATTGGTCATAAATTAATTAAAGAAATTCGGGATTGGCTAAATACAAAACAAGGGGAAAGAAAGGGGTATACAGCCAACTTAAACAATAGCAGAAAGAAATTTAACAAGGAACAAACTTTTGAAATAAAAATTTCTCCAAAAAACAGTTCTTTCAATTCGCACTAGGGTGCACCATTGTAGTTCTTCAGTAGTGTCCTCTAGAAGAGAAAGTTCACACTTCTTACTACAGGTAAAACAAAAATACATCGAAAACGACCCAGTTCAGAAACTTCAAAATATCCAAGTAGTGACATCTTCTGAGAAACTTGAAAATTAATATAGTAGATAAAGTTCAGACTTCCTCCAGCAGAGGAGTTTCAACTGGCGCAAAGTTTGAATTAGCGGCGTGGAGGTGTACCGCCCGGTACATACCTCCCCCCCCCCCCAAAAGTCCCTCCAGGGGTGACACATGAAATTTGTTTGATAATAAGTTCCAAGTTATGATGTTGATATGGAGATTAATTGCAGAAGCATTTATAAAAATTTTCTAAATTTGGGTTTGATCCAGTTTCAAAATTCTTGTGGTAGCTTTTGAAGTAATGTCTTTATGTTTGTAGAAGTTGCATTCAGAAGGCAACTTTTAGTTTTTAATGTTGAGGAAAAATTTTCTAAGTCCACCAGATATTGCAGTAAAATCCAAAAAGGTAGTAATTGTTGATGTGAAACGTCCATGTAACTGACTAAATATATCAGTTGCCGATGACTTTGACGGCCAGGCCAGCCGCCGCAGCTTGAGTTCAGAGGAGACCGCTCGGACCCCTCAAGTACCCTGAGATACCGCTCGCCCGCACTATGAGAGGAGTAGTGGAGTTGAAGCACGCCGCGCCCGTGGTGAACATGCAGGTCGCGGGCCAGTTACAGGTTGTGCGCCGCACGTCAGCCTTGGCCGGGAGGAGGACTCCGGCTCGCCGTACACAGGTTGGCCTCACTGGAGAAGGGCGGGCCCGTACCCTGCCTCAGGAGCGGTACGGCGCTGCGCTGCTGCGGGGGCACTGAAACTTTAAGGCTTGGCGGAAGAATTTTGTTGGACCATCATCTTTTTTGAGGGTACAGGCATTGTAGAGAGGTTGAGGGGCCAGCGGCGTGAAGATATTCATGGCATTTATACGCCACTGTGTGTTGTGGAACAGGAGACGGGAGCGTGGTAATGGCCGTGGCAAGGACAGGATGGCAGTTTAACAGTGCGGGGAAGGTTTACAATAAATAATTACACACAAAGGAAACAGATTCCAAGAGCAGAAGGCCTTAAAAGTGAAACCCCTCAGAAAAAAATATAACCTTCCTATTTCTTTCAAAATTATATGAAGCAAGTTAACACAGAAATTACACCGGTTTCACCTGTGACAGGTGAACCCTAAATATCCTCTCGGTGGCTGGATTACTTAATAATAATGTGACCGGCGTAAGAAAATCGAGAATTATACACGGCCCATGAAATCTGGGGGCAAGCTTGCCCGCGGGAACAAAATTCTTGACCATCACCTGGTCACCTATCTTCAAATTTGTGGGTCTCCGTCCACGATCATATCTTTCCCTAGCCTTTTCATGAGACACTTTAAGATTGGCTTTAGCCTTCTTCCAAAGATCTTTAATGTTATCTGGGTCTATTGTCTCAGGTAGAATGTCACTCAGAGACCAGAGGTTAGAGAGCGGCGTGTTGGGTACAAACTTGAACATCAAAGAAGCTGGAGTAAACTTATGAGATTCATGAACCGCCGAATTCAAAGCAAAACCTAATCAATGCAGGGACGTGTCCCACCTGGAATGATCTTCATGATGATAGGCAATAAGCGCGGACCTGAGATTACGATTAACCCGTTCAGCCAGAGATGGTTGAGGGTAATAAGCAGAAGTTGTCACATGAGAGATGGACAGGTCGAAGCAGAATTTACGAAATAAATTAGATGTGAAAGCCTTAGCATTATCAGACACAATATATTGACACGGACCAAAAGAAGCAAAGATAGAATTTAGACAAGTAATGGTGGACTGAGCGGTAGCCAGCTTAGTCGGAAATAACCAGGAAAATCTTGTAAAACCATCTACACATACAAAGATGAACTTGTTGGCATTTCCCTTCGACTGGGGGAAGGGTCCTACATAATCAATATACAGGCGTTCCATAGGGCGCGACGCTTGATGAGAAGACAAAAGGCCTACCTTGGTGGACATGGTTGGTTTACTAAGCAAACAGGATTTACAAGCCTTTACTAGTTCACGGATTTCACCGTCCATACCTTTCCAGATGAACATTTCACGAATCTTTTCACGGGTTTTAAAGATGCCTAGGTGCCCCCCTAATGGGGTCTCATGATAGTACTTGAAGATCATAGGTACAAGAATGGCTGGAACGACAACCTTCATCATCTTGTCATGCCTCGAAGGGCAACATAAAACACCATTCCTCAGTACATAAGGGACGACATGTTCCCCAGAAGAAAGGGTTTCCATTATCGGAGCCAGCGTCGGATCTTCACGTTGATACTTCTCGATATCCCTAAAGAGCATGGGAGCATCTGTTAAGATGGCATTAACATCAGATAGTATGGACTCGGGAGGTGATGAACTGTCGACCGGTTCATGGTTCTCAACGTCGTTGGAAAACATACGGCTGAGTCCATCAGCAACAACATTTTCGGTACCTCTGATATGCCTGACATCGAATTGGAAGGCAGAAATACGGATGGCCCAACGGGCTATACGACCAGTACGACGCGGCCTACCTAAGACCCTGCTTAAGGCTTGATTATCTGTCTCCAGGTCGAATTTGACACGTTCCAGATAGAGACGGAACTTTTCTAAGGCAAATAAGACTGCCAAACCTTCGAGCTCATAGATGGAATACTTGGCTTCTTGAGCCGACAGAGTCCTAGATGCATAGGCGATGGGTCGCCTCCCTAGTTCAGTCTCTTGAAGAAGGACTGCAGCTACCGCCGACGACGACGCGTCGGTTTGGACGGTGACTTTCTTTGAGAAATCAGGCATAGCAAGGACAGGGGCATTGCAGAGAGCTAATTTAAGATCTTCAAAAGCGGCTTGTTGAGAAGGACCCCACTCAAATTTGATGCCTTTCCTACGAAGAAAGTTCAAGGGCGCCGCTCTATTAGCGAAGTTAGGAATAAATTTCCTGAAGAAATTCACCATACCAATGAACCTGGCGATACCTTTGATGTCCTTGGGAGGTTTAAAATCACGGATGGCCTGTGTTCTAGAATGATCGACTGCAACACCATCAGGTGACACAATATGCCCTAGGAATGACATGGAGGGGTTAGCGAAGGCAACCTTGGACAACTTAACAGTTAACCCGGCCTTACGAAGGCGATTGAGAACTTCTCGCAGATGATCTAGATGTTCTTCAAACGTCTCCGAAAATACGACTACATCATCCAGGTAGTGATACAAGTACTCAAATTTGATGTCGGAGAAGACCTTATCTAGCAGTCTAGTGAGTACAGCTGCTCCCGTGGGGAGCCCGAAAGGCACGCGGTTGTATTCATACAAATTCCAGTCCGTGGCAAACGCTGTAAGGTGTTTAGACTCTTCGGCTAGGGGAATTTGATTGTAGGCCTTATACAGGTCCAAGATAGTAAAGAACTTGGCCTTACGAAACCATGAAAAGCAAGAATGAAGGTCGGGAAGGGGCACAGATTGTAACACCACCTTCCGATTGAGAGCCCTATAATCAATGACAGGCCTGAAGCCACCTTGGGGTTTCGGGACTAGAAAGATAGGCGAAGAATACGCCGACTTAGAGGGCCGAATAATACCATCCTTCAACATCTGATCGATGATTTCTTTCAGAGCCTTCATTTTAGGTGGAGACAGCCTATATGGTGGAAAACGGACAGGAATCGAATCCGTGACCTCAATTTTGTATTCGATAAGGTCAGTAACACCAAGAGTATCAGAGAACACCTCTGGAAACGACTGACACAACTTACGAATACTATCTGCCTGCTCCTCAGGTAGGTGTCTAAGGTCTAACAACATCTCATCCTGGGTAGGCGAAATAGAGGAACATGATGCAGAATTACATTTCAATAATGGAATTATGCAATTAGACGCAAATTTGAAAGTGCACGACCTACTCTGAAGATCGAGCACAAGACCAGTGTGAGAAATGAAGTCAGCTCCCAATATAATGGGGCAAGACAAGTGCTTGGCCACAAACAATTTGATTTTCCATGTAAATTTAAAAATACGAATTTTGACATGTAAAGAACCTAGAATTTCTAATGGAGATGAATTAGCCGAAACATATTGGACCGAAGACGAACAATAGTCAGGAAGCTTACAAACAGATTTCAATTTTGCATACCATTCAGCCGAAATAATAGAACAAACACTGCCTGAATCTAATAGAGCTGTTATAGTCTCATTATTTAACTCAATTTTGAGAAAAGGCACCGGTGCGGGGGTATCCGCCGCAATCCTAAGACATTCTTTGGGGCATTCAAAAGATGAATTTGAAGATTGAACTTTCCCTGAATTTTCAACCTGTTTACCAGGGGCTGAGCCTCGGGAAGATGGATTAGTCGACTCAGCCGAAGCCACTAGTCACTTTATATTATTGGCATTGGTGGAAGTTGCACTAGAATTTGAGCAGGAGGGGGTGCTATTTGAATTTGGGCAATTCTTGGCGATATGTGAGAGAGCCCCACATTTAAAACAGCCTTGTGATGAACCAGCTCCATTCCTTGTCCCACTAGACTTGATCAATGGGCACTTGTTCCGAAGATGGTCAGGCGACCCGCAAGCATAACATTTACGAGGTGTGACTGGTCGGCGAGGTGGAGGCCGAGGATTACTAAAAGAAGGAGGGGGTTCTTTCGCGACACGCAAAGAATCGGCGTATCTAACTCCTTCCGCTGAGACGGCCAATGCTTCAAGTTCAGAGAAGGTTTGCGGGCACGCCGCGAAACATAAATATGACCTATAGGATGGTGAGATACCTTCCACAATAGCTTGTACAATCTGATCCTCAGGAAAGTGAAGAGCAAACACCCTAGTATAGAACTTAATATCTTGGATGAAGTCTGCCAAGTTTTCATCCAAGCGCTGTACACGATAATAGTACTTCTGAATAAGGGAGGACCTCGCCCTAGCCGGGATGAAGTTAGCTAGCAAGTGGGCGTGGAAGTCCTCAATAGATGATTGCTCGGCAATGGCTCTTACTATTTTGTCTGAGAGAATACCAGTTGCATAGGGATAGATGATTTGCAAAATCTGACATGGAGAAAGAGAAAAAACAAGAGCATGGTCCTGGAACTCAACTAAAAACCTTAAAAAAGAAATAACTTCACTGGTGGTATTAACAGAAAACTTAGAGATAGCTCTGAGCAACATTGCTAATGGATGAGGCAAGCTTCTGAACCCAGGTGACATAGTAGGCAAAGGTTTAAGTGGCAAAGACGTTAATTCAGAACGTACATTATTCAACGAGGTTCGGCGTTCAGACTCGTTGTCCAATGGGGCAGAGGTTGTTTGAGCTGCAACGGTTTTCCTATTAACGTCTCCCTTAGGAGGCGCTTCCTCGCTACCTACATTCACCGTGGCGGGTTGATCAGTTCTGGGAGGAACTTCCCCAGTTAACAATTGGGTAACTTTACTGGACAATTCAGAAAGATTTTCAAGAACCATACTAGCTTCCTTCCTCTGAACGTCATTCAACTTCAGAGACAACAGATCGTTAACCCTATTTGAAAAATGAAATAGCCTGGCTTGCACACGCTTAATTTGATTAGGACAACGATTATTTTCTTCAAAAAAACTAACTACAGATGGTAGCTCAGTAGTATTGTCAGTGATCGTGGAAAGAGAGTCGTCAATTTCTTTCTCTCCCAAAGTGGGGATGGAAATGGGCAAATCAAGGGACTCTCTAAGCTTATTTGTGTCTACCGCAACCGTGCCTCCAGATTGCACATTTCTAATAGTTAACTCATAGATCAACTCCTCCTTGCGCAAATAGTTGAGATGGAGAACATCGCGAGGGCCGGGCATGATGACAGAACAATTTTGAAAAAGGAAAAATCAAAAAATTCCAGCAACTGAGAAGATTGTTAGAGTTCGGATCAAAGCAATGTTTAGCCGTCAAAAGGGGCTAAATTGAGACCCATTCAACCACGCTCTGCTACCACTTGTTCCGAGGTATCTGTGGAACAGCAGAGGTGAAAGAAGGTGCGGGGGTGAACAGGTCTCAGGCTACGAAATTAAAGTTAATTTAAAATTTAACAAGGTTATATTTTCTTTGCAAAATCAAGAACTAACAAGAATGGCAGGTACAGAGTAGCAAAGACATTATTCGAAAATGTACAATTACAGTATTTACAGGATTTGGGCTTCGAGCCCCGAACTCGCAATTCTTGGGCAATTAGCCCAACTTTCCCCCAAAAGAAGTTTTAACAGAGGGGCAGAAAAACCCCATTCATACCCAGGAGCACTTGCTCCAAATTACACAGAAAAGCCTCCTCGAGGCATACAACACTCAATTTTCAAGAAAGAGCCACTCGCTCTCAAAATTTAAGCCTATCAAAGGCCACACCAAACTCGACCTTCAAGCTGTCCTCTAAGGACATAAACGCAGGGGTAAAATACCCAACCTACTGAGGCCTATTTAGAAAAGGTTAATTACATGGCCTCTAAAATACCAGTTTGAGAGGAGGCGATCTGCACTCCTAATACATTTTGTTTAAAACCTAATCTGGCTCTAGGCCGCTAATGCAAGGGCTAATCCCATACTAAAGAGGTGACTTGAGAAAGAAACAATTTACATTACGTTAAGGAAGAATTGGTTGAGAAAAATAAGTTCACCTCAAAACACTATGAGTGGGAGCTCGAGAGGGTTAGGCACTCTCTATCCCAATATGTAGCTTAAAAGAGAATAGATACTAAGAGTCTTTACATTTTAGGGAAAAGTTACATGGTGGAAAAGCTTCGGACCCGCCCCGAGAGTTAAACTGCTGAGCTAGCAAGAAAAGAAGTTATTAAACGGCCATTACCTTATGGATGAACTGCTGCCCGAAGAAAGAGGCGCTTCCCGCCCCCTGCTACGTACTTTACACTTTGAAAGTTGGTACTGAAGTGGCGCAGAGACCCGAAAATCAGCAGTTTAAATACTCTCGCGGAAAGTTCGAGGCGTTTTAGGAATGAGAACACCCTCCCACAAAAACTTTATTGGCTAGGGTTAAGCAGCGTATCCCCGTTGAGGAAGATACACCTGATTGGTCATAAATTAATTAAAGAAATTCGGGATTGGCTAAATACAAAACAAGGGGAAAGAAAGGGGTATACAGCCAACTTAAATAATAACAGAAAGAAATTTAACAAGGAACAAA
This sequence comes from Anabrus simplex, assembly GCF_040414725.1. NCBI lineage: Eukaryota > Metazoa > Arthropoda > Insecta > Orthoptera > Tettigoniidae > Anabrus > Anabrus simplex. The sequence continues at coordinate 808,669,614 of NC_090266.1, forward strand.
CTTTTGAAATAAAAATTTCTCCAAAAAAACAGTTCTTTCACTTCGCACTAGGGTGCACCATTGTAGTTCTTCAGTAGTGTCCTCTAGAAGAGAAAGTTCACACTTCTTACTACAGGTAAAACAAAAATACATCGAAAACGACCCAGTTCAGAAACTTCAAAATTTCCAAGTAGTGACATCTTCTGAGAAACTTGAAAATTAATATAGTAGATAAAGTTCAGACTTCCTCCAGCAGAGGAGTTTCAACTGGCGCAAAGTTTGAATTAGCGGCGTGGAGGTGTACCGCCCGGTACAGGAATAAAACCTTTTGAAATGTGGTGTTACAGAAAAATGCTGAAGCTTGGATGGATAGATGGAATTACGAATGAAGAGATACTGAAACGAATTGGTGAGAGGTGGTGGATTTACCTAAATTTGACGAGAAGAATGCAAAAATAGAATGATATGACACCAAAGTCTTGTTCAGTTGGTTTTTGAGGTAAGTGTAGGTGGTAAGAACAGTAGGGGTAGACCATGGTATGAATATGACAAGCAGATTAGAGCAGATCTAGGATGCAGTAGTTTCGTAGCAATGGAAAGATTAGCACAGAATAGGATGGCATTTACAGCTGCATCGAACCAGTCTGTGGACTGATGTCTCAAACAACTACAACAAAGCAGTGTTTTTGTAACAAGTAAATTGAATCTATACAGGATCAGCTACGTGCCCCATGTTTATCAAATCAGCTCACTATTTGAGTGTCCGTGAGGGAATCGTCACGACTGGATGTTTTACGTGCGAAGTCATGTAAGAAATGTCCGGCTCCATGGCTAAATGGTTAGCGTGCTGCCCTTTGGTCATAGGGGTTCCGGGTTCAATTCCAGGCTGGGTCGGGGATTTTAATCATCATTGGTTAATTTCGCTTGCACAGCGACTAGGGGAATGTGTCGTCTTCATCATCATTTCATCCTCATCACGACACGCAGGTCACCTACATGAGTCAAATCAACAAACCTGCACCTGGCGAGCCGAACATGTCTTCGCACACTCCTGGCACTAAAAGGCATACGCCATTTCATTTCATCTAAGAAATATCTTCTATGTCCCACGCGCGCAGTCTCCTTCAAGTTGTGGATTAGTTTTAAATGAACCTCGAAGTGCCCTATGATTATTATTGTTTAAAAGGACGAAGACTGAGTTGGTCGGGCTGGACGGCTTTTCACCATGACCCCCATTTGCAGTTAACCGGGTTGGTGGCTTTCCGTCCTCATAAACCCCATTCACCACCATGTACTCATACTCGTCGTCTTTCCCCGTCTCTTCCGCCACTTCTATCATTCCCTTTCAGTCTGTGACTGACACCACAGCAGTAGCCTACCACACAGCCCTGATGTCCGATCACGCCGACCCGTCACGTAACGCCCGCTACCTCCCGGTGGTTTCGGCCTCCCAACACAAGGACGCACCACGCCGCAGCTTCTCACCAACACTGCGCACCGCCTCGCCGTTGATTCATCAACAGCACCATCCACGACTATCTCATCATCTGAAGATTATCCTATGGAAACTGAATCCTCCCCTTTCTCTCCTTCCCAACCCCACCTCCAAATTCCACCGGTACCTCTGAACTCCCGATATCGTGAACACGTCACCCTGTTTCAAGCCCTCGTTTTCTCCGGACCACCCCTGCATGCACGCACTGTTACCTCTTTTTAAACCCCATACCAGAGTTCCGATCCTGATCAAAAATCTTCATAACACTCATACGTTAGAATATCAACAGGGAGGCAGTGGCTGATATCCGCCCAGCATCAAACGGCATGATAATTAAAGTGGACAGCGTCCGCTGCCCGCAGGCTAACTCAATCTATCGGCTCAGCAAAATTGGGCTCTAGTGATCTATTTGAATCTCCTCCGCACCACTTCGAACCACCGCCGTCATGACCGAGGCAAAAATTTATTTAGCTGTGTGATCGGGTGGGGGGCAACTATTTTAGAAGAAATAATTTTCAAGTGAACACAATGCAGAGGGTATTCCCGCGAGAAAATTCTACCGCATAAGGAACATCTTTAGGCCCACCAATACGGTCAGTATACTCCTTCTCACTCTCCAGGACGTCGATCGAGTCCTCACGAGTGGGGTTGCAATCCATTGCCGCCGCCACAATGTGGAAGCTTTTGGTGCCCCTCCACCGCAGCCAAATCGTTGTGAGCGCTATTTAACTTATAACAGACATGACATGTCCCAATGCAATTCTGAGTACCCCGTCTTTTGCCACTGCACCCAGTCCCACCATACCTTCAAATGTCCCAACGTAACACATCCCGGCCCCCACACCTTTGCAACAATTGTGCAACATACTCGGGGCTTTGCAAAACCCACCCCGTCCTACTCAGCAACAAACAAAAGCTAGTGGCACCTGTGCGTTGAATAGACACCCTCAACACCCCAACCGGTTCACTATTTCCCCCAGCGACCATGGAGGACATGATAAGATTGGTTATCGTATCTCTGCATAACTCCACCCATTCCATCCCCCTGGTACTGGTGCACTTACAGGCAGCTGATAATTAAATGCTGAATCTTCATTTTCAGACATCATATTCAGGACTCAACACTAAATTTTTTACCGGGCGAGTTGGCAGTGCGCGTAGAGGCGCGCAGCTGTGAGCTTGCATCCGGGAGATCGTGGGTTCGAGCCCCACTGTCGGCAGCCCTGAAGATGGTTTTCAGTGGTTTCCCATTTTCACACCAGGCAAATGCTGGGGCTGTACCTTAATTAAGTCCACGGCCGCTTCCTTCCAACTCCTAGGCCTTTCCTATCCCATCGTCGCCATAAGACCTATCTGTGTCGGTGCGACGTAAAGCAATTAGCAAAAAAAAACACACTAATTTTAACTTCATGTCATTAGAAACCTTAGTTTAAATCCTCACAGAATTCTTCCTCCTCTCATCATCATCATCATCATCAACGACGCAAAGGAGTATATGAGTGGGGGTTCCCATTCAATAACCATCCCTTATCAATTCGTTCACTGCCATGCAATATACACTCACAACTTTCCACTCGACAGATCATGGCTACATACCACTTAACCATCACCAAACCATCAACAGAACTTCCCATCTATATAGTCCGCCTTAGCCAAGAGGCTGCTAACACTCCATCAAGAATTTCTCAAACCCCCTTACCCACCTCACGTTCACCTCATTCCCCTTTCAACATACGCAAATGTTCTGACCAGAGAGAAGGCGTTATCGTCTAGGCGCCAATCCCTTCAGGGTGGGGAATGAAACATTCATAGATAGATAAATAGATAGATAGATAGATAGATAGATAGATAGATAGATAGATAGATAGATAGATAGATAGTGAGATGGAAACGGTAGGTACCAATTAAAAATAATGAATTTTGTCACCTAATGTTGACACAATTCCTAGAACTCGTAAACGCCTTGCAACCCTAGGTAGCCTGCTCACTAGTTGACCTCGTACTGGTAGAAGAAAGGTTCATTTATCACTAATTTATTGTAACACCATGGAACATAATATATTGCTACCCTTCACAGACGCATCCACTTACCGTGGTTTACACGGAAGTGAGAGAGTTTGCGGCGACAACTCCCTCTTTCATTTACTTAAGTAGTCTACATTTTCACAGCTGTTACAGTTATTTAAAGATCTTGAATGTACTGAGACAACTTTGATATATTCTTTGAACTCAACCGTACTTGATGCCTCTGCAAAGGCTGAGTTGAGAGGCCAATATTAACATCCTCATGATGGGAGTTGAAAAATTTGCTGGATCAGGCAATTGTATCATGACTTCTAAAAATATAAACTATATGATCAAATAAAAATATTTTAGTTATCAAATACATTTTACCAAATGGAAGTGTTCAAAAATTTTGGTGCGGTATATTTTACAACTCAGTAAGTTAAACGGAGGGGTCAGTTCATAGCAGCCTATTGCGTGACACACGCTATATCGTGTGCGTGCAGTGTGAGATAATAAGTTCTGTCATTTGTGTAAAAAGGAGTCAGTTATTTTTCACTATAAACGATGTATTCAATTGATATATATTTAACACTGTATATGTATTCTCTTCACAACTGAATTTAATCAGTTGTAATTGTGGTCAGAGTATTTCATAATCTTGGAAACTTTGTAACTGAGATGTCCCAGGACGTCCCTCATTCTTGGAAGTACGTAGGATACTTGCCACTTAACATCATTAGCGAAAAAATAAGAAAAAAGAAAGAAATAAAATAAAAACAATAACAGTGATGTTTCATTGAAATTTATTGGAATTTGGGAATTTTAAATATCACAAGTTATTCTATAAATGTAAAATATTTTGTTAGTTACATGGTTTGATTATGTGTCGGTAATCATTTTCATGCAATATTGTCCAAACAAAAAGAAAAACTGTGATCGTGGGGAAAGCGCAGAATGACGGCTGCAGCTGTTCATAATGAGGATCCCCTAAGTTTATTCATTTAAGTAGGCCAATTGTTATACCCAATCTACAATGAAATACATTGCTTTGAGAGTCAAATATCACATGGTCCTAGCTTCTTCCTGCTGTACAGCAGTTCCTATAAGAAATATAACTGCAGTAATGATGTTATTTGCCTACATTTTCTCCTCCGTATTGGTTCAAGCACTTCAGTTTTTCTTACGTTCCTTAGTTTACATCTACAATGGTGGATGGTAAGGTGAGGTAAAAAATCTCTCAGAATGACTACTACTATCACGATCTATTCGTGATGATATGCCCGTACAGCATGAAACTTATAAATTATTCACAAGGAGGAAGAAGCTCTAACAAAACAAATCCCCTTGAGTAGTGTTCATCCACAATTCCCCACATGACATTGGCCATGGATAATGAAAAGGAAACTCTCCGAAACTGAGACCAAATAATTTATAAGCATCGAAATCCTTGTTATTAGGGACGTTGGTCCAACCGAAATGGAATTAACGGTAATAGCAAGGAGAACATGGAAACTATGAGCGAAGAGGAAGTGTTTCTCCAGAAGTCAGTTATTGATTTTAAAATCTCGCCAGTGGAAGTTAGACACATTTTACCTGTCTCGGGAAAACGACAGCAGCTAAGCCACTACACTAATCATCACCAGCCACAGTTTAGAGTGATATCACAGGCTAAACGTTTCCCCGACGAAATATTATTCAGCAATTGCTGATTTAAACGATAGATGATCTTCACGAAAACAAGTGATAAGTTCAAAACAGTAGAAAGGACGACCAATGATTTGTAAAGATGTATCAACATTTCGGTACTGATTGTGGTTTGAGCGGAAAAATAATGAAATTATCAGCCCCAAAACGAACTTGGAACAACCGAAATTTCCAGAGAGCATACACCCCATTTTGAGTCTTGGCTTGCCAAAATGATTGCTGTCCAGTAAAATGACCTGCAGATTTTGGAGGCTACATGGTCAGCGTAACAGCAACCTTAGCCGTATTGCTTTTTTTTATGACCGGGCCCGCTGCCTCTCATAACCTGCAGATCTTCGATTGTTCTCACGAATCCCCCAGTCCCGAATTAAAATGCCTGGAATCGTACCTGGGGCCTCCTGGTAAGAGGCAGGCGTGCTGCCCTTTAATCTAGCAATAGTCAGAACGAGTCTAAAGAATTATGGAGGGGCCCATGACCTTTGATGTTAGGCCCCTTTAAACAAAAAGCATCATCAACATCATCAAGAATTTTGGAGTGATGACATTAAGTTTAATTCCTTCTCTTCTGATTCGTGGAGGTTCTTTAATTTTCCTCCTCTCATCGCAGGGGCATAGTAGTTAAGATAATTAAATACATATCATGTGAATATCTTTTCTATGACCCAAATCAACTTTGAATTGGCATATGGTACTTTCCTATAAAACAAATACTGTTGGATATCTTCTTTTTTTCCTGTACATGCCTGATTTCATTCTTCTAGTAGTTCTTTTCTTCCTTATCTCTACATTCTACTGTTAAATTTCTCTTCTTCTTTTTGAATGCACAATTTTTAAATTACCTATAAATTAAACACGCTATTTATCTTCTCAGAATATTGTTTTGCATACTGTGTCATGTTCATTTCGTATTCTCTCTTCTATGACTGTTCGTATAATTTAACTTCACAGCTAAATGTGTTACTTTGTTTTATGCACCACTGTAAAAATAATTTATTGCAGTAACTGTATTTTTATTGCATTACCAACTTTCTCTTGTTTGGAATCCTCATATCAATATTGGGTAGTTCATTGTATTCTTCAATTTGTATTTTATTTGTTTGTATTCAGTTAATGCTTAGTAGTGTAATTATTAATTAAATATTGTGAACATTGAAATTGTCCGAAAGCCTGTTATGTTCATCATTCATTATTCAATAAATAAATAAATAAACATATAAATAAATAAATAAATAAATAAATAAATAAATAAATAAATAAATAAATAAATAAATAAATAAATAAATAAATAAATAAAAACTGCAACGTTGAACAGGAGGCACCAGTTGGCTCTGTGATTACTTGTGCGAAGCTTGTCTGACTCACATAGTCAACTCCTGCTCATTGCCGACCTCGGACATATCATATTTACAAGGTTTAGAGAGTCCCTTATTTAATTTATCTGATATCACTATTCTTCCCCCTTCAATATCGCAATTTTCTGTTTAAAACAACATAAAGACAAAACTGAATTCTAACCAAGATCCTTGGTTTGCATCCTTGGGAGTAAACATTTTCCTGGTAATAAATTGGTCTCGGTGTTGGATGAGATTAAATAGAAGTCCATTGATTTACTTGGCAGAATATTGGGATTTGTTATTTATCAGCATGTCTCATTATTTTATAGCAGATTTTTATTGGTATATTGTCCGACTCGTTGGATGAATGGTCAGCGTTCTAGCCTTATGTTCAGAGGGTCCCGGGTTCGATTCCCGGCCGGGTCGGGGATTTTAACCTTCATTGGTTAATTCCAATGGCCCGGGGGTTGGGTGTTTGTGCTGTCCCCAACATCCCTGCAACTCACAAACCACAGATAACACTATCCTCCACCACAATAACACGCAGTTACCTACACATGGCAGATGCCCCCCACCCTCATCGGAGGGTCTGCCTTACAAGGGCTGCACTCGGCTAGAAATAGCCACACGAAATTAAATTGGTATATTATTTTACAGAACAGCCTCCGTGGCTCAAGCGGCAGCGCGCCAGCCACTCACCACTGAGTTCCGTGGTTCAAATCCCGGTCACTCCATGTGAATTTTGTGCTGGACAATGCAGTCGCGACAAGTTTTTCTCTGGGTACTGCGGTTTTCCCTGTTATACTTAATTCCAGCAACACTATCCAATATCATTTCATTTCATCTGTCATTCATTAAACATTGTCCCAGATGAGTGCGACAGGCTTCGGCAGCCGGGACAATTCTCATCTTCGCCCCTAGATAGAGGCTTCATTCATTCCATTCCTGACCCGGTCGAATGACTGAAAACAGGCTGTGGATTTTCATTTTTCATTCTTTTACAGAACAGCTAGCTTCTTTTCTACGGAAAGACTTTTGTTCCCTTGAAGTATTTTTGATCCATAAAGTACGTTCACACTAAATACAACGGTAACACATACATAATCACTGGGCTCTTCCGTTTGGTATAATATGAAAGGGTTCTCGGGACAATGTTGTTGATACCCTTGAAAGTGCCATACAATGTTTAGTTCACATAGGAAATATTCAGTTTTAAGGAAACGATGAAAAAATATATATGAAGGAAATGGGAGTTACGTTTCGCAAAGTGAGCACGAACATTCATTTCATCTGAATAATAAACAAACTCCTTGGTTGCGGTAAAGCATCCAGAACGATCAAATGTCTGACGGTTATTGAAGAACATAATGAACTATATCTGCGTAGCATGGTGATGAGAACCGGTTGAAGGTAATTGAATGTAAACGATTGTTCATAAAGCTGTCGTGAAAATTAGTACATTTTATAGCATAGCCGAAGATGGTGCAAGTTAAAGTCTTGCATTCGCTTAAGTGCGACCAGCATCATGTAATCGGGAGATAGTAGGTTCGAAACCCAGGCAAAAGCTGGGGCTCTACCTCAATTAAGGCCACGGCCGCTTCCTTCCCACTTCTAGCCCTATCTTGTCCCATCGTCGCCATAAGATCTGTCTGTGTCGGTCCGACGTAAAGCAACTCGTAAAAAAGACGAACTTAATGTTACTTTGATCAATATGTGATTTCTGACGATGCCCACTTAGAGAATTGTCACTACAATTCAGTCCATCATATTCTTATTTAGAGGCAGAGCAGAAGTTCTCGAGTGGCTCAGATGATAGAACACTGGGTTTCTGAGCCCAAGTTAGGTAGCTCATTACGGTGGTATCTGAAGAAGCTCATATACGCAAGATTCGTATCGGTAGATTTACCGGCACGTTAAAGAACTCCTACGAGACGAATTTTCAGCACTTAGGCGTCTTCGAAAACCGTAAAATGGCAGTTAGTGGGACATAAAACCACACCTTTTCCAAGGTTATTCATCAACAGCTAATATTGCAAATACGAAAATCATTAGTCGCTGTGTGGTGATTGCGACGATATCAACAACAATGTACTTCCCTGACCTTCAAGTGGAATGAGTTCCCCATTAGTAATTTTAATTAGCATCAGATATAGACGATTTGTGAAATGTTCTTTCTCTTTTTAACCCACATCGTAGTGGATGGATACAGTGACGAGTTGTGAGACATGGAAGTCAGCGATCGTGATTTATTATTTGTGCTAGTCAGAGTTCAAAAGTGAAAATTATTGTGAAGGGATTCGAACCTCGGATCTCCGATCGCAGACCTGTCGGGGAGCTACGACGGTAGATCGGAAGAGAAGTGCTCTTGGCAAGCCTCGTAAGCATTTTTCTATTTGCTCATCACACTCACGTCATATCTTCCAAAATTAGCTACCACTGACCTTATCGATGGTAGCTGCTTGTGCCGATGAGCAATCTTCACAATTATGACGCAAGTAAATTCTGAAAATCGTAAACCGGGTGAGTTGGCCGTGCGGTTAGCAGCGCGCAGCTGTGAGCTTGCATCCTGGAGATAGTAGGTTCGAACCCCACTGTCGGCAACCCGGAAGATGGTTTTCCGTAGTTTCCCAATTTCACACCAGACAAACGCTGGGGCTGTAACGTTAATTAAAGCCACGGCCGCTTCCTTCCCACTCCTAGGCATTTCCTATCCCACCGTCGCCATAAGACCTTTCTGTGTGTCGGTGGGATGTAAATCAAGTTCTAAAATTTAAAAAAATCGTTAGCTATAATCTTCATCGTCATATATCCAGTTTAGGCTTATATGGAAAAATCATACGGAAATTCTCAGAAAAACACTACTCATAACTTTGGTTCATTGTAGGTCAAAATTCCGGAGTGAAATACGTATTTGTTAACTTTGTGTGCTTTTCGCATATAGCTTTCCGCTGCCCTATTCCACTGCCCTTATTTCCTACACTGAAGTACACTGTTTTAGTGAAGTGGCCTGGATTCATTTCTCTCGGGTTAGCGATCTATTTCAGGAGGAATAGATGTAGTTCAACATCTGTCCACAGAAAGCAGCAGTAGCTTCGTCCGTTTTCTGTTCCTCTCCATTACCCTCCAGTTTACATTAATGTAATACGTCGCATAATGATGTTTTAATAACATCAACATTTGCATTTGAAATATCATACAGAGAAAAATTCAACATAATAAGACATCTTCCTCATAAGCTTAATTGACCATCATCGTGACGAACATTCAGAGTCTAACCTCGCCTTCGAACACCAGGGTGTCAGTGACTAAAGAAAGGATTCTCAGGCACTAACAGGTTCCAATGCAAACGTATTAATCGGGTCCCAAGTATCAGCTAGTCCGCACAGTGGTTATGCTGTGAGATTTGCATAAATATTAGGGGTATGGACTATCAGAAAACCTAAAATTTATCAACAACAATGCACTTCCCAGGTCGAATAATGGTATTTTAACGTGCTTGATCCCGGGGGCATGGTGATCGTTCTGTCCTTAACTTCCCTGCAATTCACACACCACATGTGACACTTCCCTTCACTACATCACCATGTAGTTCAGTTTCCACAGCCGGCGCCACCCACTATCATCAGATTGACTGCCCAGCTGTAGTAGCCACACGAATTACTCTGAACTTGTACTTTCACTGTTCTTGATCAATTTCATTAATAAAGCCAGATGCAGTCCACCTCTGTGGTGTAGTGGTTAGTGTGATGAGCTGCCACCCCCGGAGGACCGGGTTCGATTCCCGGCCCTGCCACGAAATTTGAAAAGCTTCGGGAGGTCAACTGAGTAGAGAGGGTTCGATTCCCTCCTCAGCCATCCTGGAAGTGGTTTTCCGTGGTTTCGCACTTCTCCTCCAGGCAAATGCCGGGTGGTAACTAACTTAAGGCCACGGCCGCTCCTTCCCTCTTCCTTGTCTATCCTTTCCAAACTTCCCATCCTCCACAGGGTCCCTGTTGAGCATAGCAGATGAGGCTGCCTGGGCGAGGTACTGGTAATCCTCCCCAGTTGTATCCCCTGACGTACAGTCTGAAGCTCCAGGACACTGCCCTTGAGGCAGTGGAGGTGGGATCCCTCTCTGAGTCCGAGGCAAAAACCGACACTGGAGGGTAAACAAATGAAGAAGAAGAAGAAGAAGAAGAAGAAGAAGAAGAAGAAGGGGTGCATGTCGAAACTGTCCTAAGGTGCACATAAGAAAGAGGAAAGTTTGTAAGTAAGTAAGGGACTGTTGAGACAGGTATTATAGCCACGAGAGCTTTAATCTGACGTGGAATCCGAACCGCGGACGCGTGACTTTTCATTTCAAAAATGGCACGAACGTTGGCTGGGTTTCGAACTACGGCCTTCTTGCTGAGAAGCCAGTAACAACGCCACTCGGCTAACACACCCTTTCGCGAAAATGTTAGATCATGATAATTTTCAGATTTTCTCAAATGACGAATTATTACCGTCTATCCCACGTAATTTAATTTTACATAATAATTTAATTTTATATTGTTTCCAAAACGTTTATTACTGCATTTCATCCATGTTAACGTACATACGTGCAAGTTGGATATGTAGTATAGGTCGTGTAGCTGTGACGTTCACTCAGAAAACTGTGGTTTTGAACTCTACTGTCAGCAGTCCTAAAGATGGATTTCAGGGATTTTCCGTTTCCACACAGGGCAAATTCCAGGTATTTTCATCGATAAGACAACGGCCGCTAACCGTAAAGGCTCAAAGAAGACTACATCTTCTGGGAAGTAGTTTTTATTGTCGACTTCATCCAGTTTTTCCTGTAATGATAGATATTACAAAGGATTAGCAGATACAATATTTTCCTGACCCAAGTACTACACCCGAAGAAATCATTTAACACATTCTCCTGTACGATGTGCTTTACATGACCTGATATTAATCAGAACCAATCCCTATTGAAGCAAATAATACCAAAATTTACGTACAGTAATGCCCCGCTTAACCGAACTTCAATAAACCGAAACTCGGTTTAACCGGAAAGATGACGGAAAAATAAATTACAAATTTGCGGCAACGGTGCTCAAAATCGAGCTAGCAACGTTGCTCGCAGCAAGCGATGTAATACTCTTAGACCAACCCCACCTTCTTGTAGCCTGTATATCGTTAACTTCCCCATTCCACTCATTATGTGCAGTCACGGCAAGTATTGCGGGAAGAAAGTTCAAAAGAAAAACCCCAACTTTATGAAATATTGTGTCTAAATACTGCACTTTATATTTAAAAAGGGTATATTTTGAAACGCCGGCCCCGCGGTGTGGGGGTAGCGTGACTGCCTCTTAGCCGAAGGCCCCGGGTTTAATTCCCGGCTAGGTAGAAGATCTTCACCTGGATCTGAGGGCTGGTTCGAGGTCCACTCAGCCTACGTGATTAGAATTGAGGAGCTAACTGACGGTGAGATAGCGGCCGTGGTCTAGAAAGCCAAGAATAACGGCCGAGAGCATTCGTCGTGCTGACCACACGAAACCTCGCAATCTGCAGGCCTTCGGGCTGAGCAGCGGTCGCTTGGTAGGCCAAGGCCTTTCAAGGGCTGTAGTACCATGGGGGTTTGTATTTTGAAACAAAACAATATTGCATGCACAGTACATAGGAGTAAAAAGCCTCCGTGGCTCAGACGGCAGCGCGTCGGCCTCTCACCGCTGGATACCGTGGTTCAAATCCCGGTCACTCCATGTGAGATTTGTGCTGGACAATGCGGAGGCGGGACCGGTTTTTATCCGGGTACACCGGTTTTCCCTGTCATCTTTCTTTCCAGCAACACTCTCCATTCCCATTTCATAGCATCTATCAGTCATTAATAAATCACTTTGGGAGTGGCGATCCCATCGTACTAACAGCCTATATCTGCTTCCTTCATTCCATCCCTGATCCGGTCAACGACTGGAAAACAGGTTGTAGGTTTTCATTTTCATTTCCAGTACATAGGAGTAGAATATTTATCCCTCCCGCTCTAAACCTACACTGGCGAAAAATGAAATCCCAACATAAAACTGACATTGGTTTAGAGGAGTATAACTTAGGTTAAGCAATTATCTAATAATAATAATGTTATTTGATTTACGTCCCACTAACTACTTTTACGGTCTTCGGAGACGCCGAGGTGCCGGAATTTAGTCCCGCAGGAGTTCTTTTACTTGCCAGTAAATCTAGCGACACGAGGCTGACGTATTTGAGCACCTTCAAATACCACCGGACTGAGCCAGGATCGAACCTGCCAAGTTGGGGTCGGAAGGCCAGCGCCTCAACCGTCTGAGCCACTCAGCCCGGCAGAGCAATTATCTAGGTAACATATTTATTTGACTAAAGTATCCAGGTCACAGCTTCAAGTATGCGCAAGAAGACATGGGACACGATCGTCTATAAATAAGCGCTGCAGTCGCCATGGTTTGCAATGTAAGCATTGGGCTGTACATGTGCCGTATGTCATTTTACGGGATGGAGTTCCAAGCCTGTTGCACTTCGTCAGTCAAATCAGCAACAGTTAATGGTGGTATTGGATGAAGCTGGATTTGTCGTCATATAATGTTCCATACGTGCTCAGTAGGCGAAAGGTCTGGCGATCTGGCAAGCCAAGGCAACTGCTCGCCACTCTGTAGAACACGTTGTGTGACAGCATTGGTTTTCCTGTTGGTAAACACCCAATTAAATACTTCGAATGAATGGCAGCACAACGGGATCAATTACCATTCTGGCGTACAAATCATCTGTCAAAGTTTTTGGGATAACGACGAGATGCTCCTACTATCAAATGAAATCGCTCCTCAGGTGTACGCCCAGTGTTTCGACGCCTCTGATAGCTTGGTTCGAAGCGCTCTACCTCCTTGTACTACTATCACTGGCACCAAGACAGAAACGGCTCTCATTTGAGAACACAACAAATCTTCACTCCGTCCTCCAATGAGCTCTAACTTGACATCACTGAAGTCGCCGATGGCACTGATTGGAGTCAGTGGCATGAACGTTACAGGACGTCTGGCTCGGAGCAGTTCTTCAAGTAATCGTTTTGTTACACATCGCTGTGTCATCCTGGTGCTAACTCATGATACCTTGGTGCCAACTGAAGCTCTAATGGCTGCTGCAGATTCAGCACAATCAACCGCATCCAACGTAGTGGCACGTGTGCTGCTGGGACCCGGACTTTTTGAAACAGTGCCTTCCCGTGACCATTGCTGCCAACACCGTTGCGCCGTGGATAAATCCCTGCCAAGTCTTTCTGCAATATCTCGTTGCCCTAATACACGGCCTCCTTCAAACTCAGTAATCGGCTGATACTGCCTTTTTCGCCTCTTTAAAGACATGTTTGACTAACACCTACCTTACATTATCAACACCGGACGACGACTACGAAGTGTACAGCGCGTATTTGAAGCAAACATGCTTTGCAAGATCATAGCGACACTACACAACTCTTCGTCGACTAGCACGCAAATTTTAATAGCCGTCAACTTTCAAATGTGCAGACACGCTTTTCGAATTTTATTTATCTAGCACAACTCCTCCTTGGTGTTGATTTTTATTTATTTATTTATTTATTTATTTATTTATTTATTTATTTATTTATTTATTTATTTATTTATTTATTTATTTATTTTTGCGCTCGTGGTGTTCCCATGGTCTATACAAAAAGATGTATTATCCGAAATGGTTCTGACCCCCTTGGTTCGGTTAAGTGGCGTTCTACTGTACATGCATAGTCTTCAAATTACATATACCTCTGCCATTCTCACACAATCTGAATAATAATAATAATAATAATAATAATAATAATAATAATAATAATAATTGTTCCGGGGTTTGTGTGGAACGCAGAGATGGTGAAAGAAGGTGCGGGCTTGAATGGGTCTAACTTCTTTTTTTTTGCTAGTTGCTTTACGTCGCACCGACACAGATAGGTCCTTTGGCGACGATGGGACAGGAAATGGCTAGGAGTGGGAAGGAAACGGCCGTGGCCTTAATTAAGGTACAGCCCCAGCATTTGCCTGGTGCGAAAATGGGAAACCACGGAAAATCATTTTCAGGGCTGCCGATAGTGGGGTTCGAACCTGCTATCTCCCGAATACTGGATACTGGCGGCACTTAAGCGACTGCAGCTGTCGAGCTCGGTGAATGGGTCTAACTACAACATCAAAAATTGAATTAAAACTTTAATAGGTTATATTTCTTTTCCGAAAACAAACTTAACAATCTTTTTCACTGAGTGAACATAACAACATGACAGGTACAAATAGCAATCTTTAAACAAGACTAGGAAAATCCAAGATTAGTGATTTTTACAGATTCTGGGCTTCAAGTCCCTAATTTTACAATTCCAGAGATCTCGGATCCAGTTTACAGCTTTTAATTCAAACCAGGAACCATTTACTCAAGGGCAGAAATCCGTTAACTCAAGAGCACTTGCTCCCTAAATACAATATCTGGCCTTCCAGAGGCACTCTTTACAATAATCAAAACTTGGAAAAAGAGCTAACAGGCTCTCCAGCATTCATCCAATTTTAACCGCCCGCTTAAGGCAACATTACACACGACTCTTACACTCTCTGGCCTCTCCAGGCACAATTTACAATTGACATTACTTTTACAGGGGTATTCATAGCCCAACCTACTGGGCCTTCATGGAAAAAGAACAGGTTAGATAACTGGCCCAAAACAAAAAATGAATGGAGGCGTACACTTGCACTCCTAGATAATAAGGAATAAAATTCCAACGCGGCTCTTGGCCCAGAGATACAGGGGCTAATCCCAAGCTACTGAGGTGACACGAATAGAGATTGAATTAATGCATTACGGAAAGGAAGAAAACAGTTACAAAACGTAGTCACCTCAAACCAAGATGAAGGGGAGCTCGAGGGGTAGCTCACTCTCTATCCCAGAATTAGAGTTAAAGCTTTATGAAGTTTTACGTTTGCTAAAAGAAAATTTACATTTTAGAAAAGTAGGTTGCATACGTAGTATAAGTGGATGGTTCTGCGGCCTCCACCTACACCGGCTCTCCGCAGAGGCATCCTCCTCCTCCTCCTCCTCCTCCTCCTCAGACCCTCGGGAGAGGCCCCCCTCCTCCTCCTCCTCCTCCTAAGGCCATCGGTAGAGCCCTCCTCCTCCTCCTACGGCCCTAATCATAGGCCCTCCTCCTCCTCCTCCTCAGGGCCTCGGGAGAAACCCTCCTCCTCCTCCTCCTCCTCCTCCACCTCAGGCCCTCGGGGGAAACCCTCCTCCTCCTCCTACGGGCCTCCTCAGAGGCCTCCTCCACCACCTCCTCCTTACGCTCTCGGGAGAGCCCTCCTCCGCCACCACCGCCACACGCCCTCGGGAGAGGCCTCCTCCTCCCGCTGGCTAAGAGCGCGACCCTAACCTCACTTCCGCCATCTTGGAGGGGCTTAACCTAACTTTTTATGCGTAAGAGAGCTAGCCTAACCTCACGGAAGGGCATAACCTCAGTTTTACAGTCGGATGCCCTTCCTGACGCCTAAGAGCGCGACCCTAACCTTACATGCACTATCTTGGAAGGGCTTAACCTAACAAAGAGCTAGCCTAACCTCACGGAGGGGGCTTAACCTCAGTTTTACGGCCGGCTGCCATTCCTAACGCCTAAGAGAGTGAGCTTAACCTTACATCTGCTATCTTGGAGGGGCTTAACGTAACAAAGACAGCAAGCCTAACCTCATGGAAGGACCTAACCTCAGTTTTACGACTGGATGCCCTTCCCGACGTCAATTGCACAATATGGCGGCTATACATGGCTCCTTATGAGACACCGCCTAACCTCACATCCGCTATCTTAGAGGGGCTTAACCTAACACAAGACAGCAAGCCTAACCTCATGGAAGGGCCTAACCTCAGTTTTACGTCCGGATGCCCTTCCCGACACCAATTGCACAAGATGGCGGCTATACACGGCTCCTTATGAGACACCTTAAGGGTGCTTGCGCAAGATGACTGCTGCTCTTATCAAGAAAACTACCTTAGAGGCTAACGCACCGTGCTGGTTCCATTCATTAAATTTGGGGCTTAAATGCAAAATGTTAAGTATCTCGAAAACGGTGCGTCGTAGAACAAAACGGACAAAATTTATCTGCCCATTACCCAGGTTGGCAGTATAAGGAACATGATAGCATAAGAATAAAGTTGTCTAATGATGAGATCAACGGTTCGGTTCCTACTTAGACCCTTGGGCATTGACAGCTATCTAATTCTACAAGATGACGGCTATACATAGCTTCTTATGAGACTGCTTAAGGGTGCTTGCACAAGATGGCTGCTGCTTTTATGAGACACCCTAGGGATGCTTGCGCAAGATGGCGGACACAAACTGGCGGCTACACATAGCTTCTTATGAGACTGCTTAAGGGTGCTTGCACAAGATGACTGCTGCTCTTATGAGACTCACTAGGGATGCTTGCGCAAGATGGCTGCGACAAGATGGCGGCTATACACAGCTCCTTATGAGACGGCCTAGGGGTGCTCACACAAGATGGCGATTATACACAGCTCTTATGAGACGGCCTAGGGGTACTCGCACGAGATGACGGTTATACACAGGCTCTTATGAAGTAAGCTACCTTAGAGGCTACTGCGCAAGATGGCGGCTGCTGTTATGTATGCGGTAGAGGGCAATTTGAAATTCCACGTGCTCTTTAAAGCTACATTATTTTTGACAAGCTGCCATCTTTAATCAACAGAGCACCGTGCTGCTATATTTATCGTAGTAGTGGGCAATTTCCACGTGACAAATGTCATGCGACATCTTGCATCGCTAACCTTAGTGCTGCCCTCTTTAGCTACTTACCTTTGAAATGTGGTGGCGGAAAATTTGAAAAATTCCACATGGTTTTTGATAGCAACCATCTTTAATCAACAGAGCACCGTGCTGCTATATTTAGCTATTACTTTTGAAATGTGGTGGCGGCAATTTCTACGTGCCCTTGTTTGGAAACAAACCCACTTGCTTTCTTGACAAGCTGAGAGCAGCCATCTTTAATCAACAGAGCACCGTGCTGCCATCTTTATCGTAGTAGCGGGAAATGTAAATAATTCTAAACAGCTGTCATCCGCCATCTTTAATTAACAAAGCACCGTGCTGCCATCTTTAGCTACTACCTTTGAAATGTGGTGGCGGTAATTTGAAATTGTATCCAGCTGCGATCGTTAATCAAAAGGGCACCGTGCTGCTACCTTTAGTTACATACCTTTGAAATGTGGTGGTGGGTAATTTGAAAAAAATCCGTTCGCTATCATTAACTTTAGTGCATACGTGAACCTAACCTCTCGTCTACCATCTTGAATGAGACTATCCTTAGTTTACGACAAGATGCCCTTCCCGACGCTAATTAGCACTTAGAGGTTACTACACAAGATGGTGGCTGCTGTTATGACCTCCTCCTCTGTTAAGGTACAAGTTTAAACATGCATCGTGAAGGCTAGAGTGAGCACGTGCTGCAGTAATGACGTTATTGTACATGTTTAGACTTGATCGTTTTCTCAAGAGTAAGGAGGCAAAGGAATGCAATAAGTATGCATCATGAAAGCAAGAGTGTGCATGTGCTGCAGCGATGAGGGATTTAAATAGCACCGTAACCATCTTTGAAATAATTTTCTATGCCTTAACATTTCAAATCCAGCAAATGCTGTGATAGAGTAGCCCATGCTCTCATTCTTCTAAATTTTTAGCTGTGTTGGTTGCAAATACCCGCACTAGTATAAACGCTATAACAACACGATTGCTTACTTAGAACTTGCACCCGGAGCCAATGATGACAATAACTAAGGAAATGAAATGAAATGTCGTATGGCTATTAGTGCCGGGATATCCCAGGACGGGTTCGGCTCGCCAGGTGCAGGTCTTTCTATTTGACACCCGTAGGCGACCTGCGCGTCATGATGGGGATGAAATGATGATGAAGACAACACATACACCCAGCTCCCGTGCCATTGTAATTAACCAATTAAGGTTAAAATCCCCGACCCGACCGGGAATCGAACCAGGGACCCTCTGAACCGAAGGCCAGTATGCTAACCGTTCAGCCAACGAGTCGGACAATAACTAAGGAAATATGTCATAATATTAGCTATTCCAAAATGATGAGGGAAAGACAAGGGATATCTGTATTTTAAATATTGAATTTCAGGAGCATGGAATACTGTAGCTTCAAAGAGAAAAAAAATCATTTCCATTAACTTTATTTCTGAACAATCATATTTGTTTAATTCAAATACGTTATCAATGAAGAGCTTTCTTAAGTGAAAGACTCCATGTTTCTTGTCTCCAGTGCTCCCCTGCTTCCTTCCTTCTCGTGGATTAACGTCGTTCTAACACTTGAGGACTACTGAAAAAGCTCCCTCTGTGGGTCAGTGGTAGAGTGTCGGTCTCCGAATCAATCCTGGCACAGGTAGTCGAATTTTTGAAAGGCAGAACATCTACAAAGGATGCTCTGCTACCGGTATCCTGCGCCTTGCACATATTTGGCAGTGGGTGCAACATGTTGCAGAGTATTGAGTGGAAGACCATTAGCAGTATGATGGTTCGACAATAAGTGCTTTCCGATATATGCATATCTTAACACTAAATGTTTTTCAGCCCTCGTATATACATTAATGCTTTTGCGTTGTTCGTCACATAGGTCGGTAGATGCAGAGTGGGTCTCGGCCTATAAGTGACCACGGCTGGTCCGTGGTCCAACAGCTCTGCACTCTGACCGGCCAACCGAGCAGAGGAGGAGTGGCCATGGCTCTACACCTCTGCATTCGGGAGACAGGACAGGGCTGGCCTCAACCGTCGGCTGTCCTGAGAATGGTTTCCCGTGGTTTTCCATTCTACTGCACCAAGGCGAATGCCGGGACAGTTCCTAGTATAGGCCACAGCCACCAACCTCCTCACGTTCTCCGCACATCTCCTTCACCGTAACAAATCCCCCAGCCTGAGAGACGGCTTCACCGTCTAAGAGGCCTGCCTTCCCCTTCAGGAGAGGAATGAATACATTTCAGTATTAGTAGTCGTCACACAGCTTCGAAATGGGACTTATAGAATTTTTTCTATAATTTTCCACCTTATCAAGAAATCTTGCCTCCTCCCTCGGTAAGGTTTCAGAGTATTCAGCATATTCCTCTGATGAAGCATAAATTACAGCTAGCCAGGCTGAGTGGCTCAGACGGTTGAGGCGTTGGCCTTCTGACCCCAACTTGGAAGGTTCGATCCTGGCTCACACCGGTGGTATTTGAAGATGCTCAAATACGACAGCCTCGGATCGGTAGATTTATTGGCACGTAAGAGAACTCGTGCGGAATTAAATTCTGTCACTTTGGCGTCTCCTAAAAGCGTAAAAAGTAGTTAACGGGACGTAAAGGCAATAGCAGTTTTATTTATTAAATTACAGCTATTATATCAACTTTCATTAAGAAGTATTTCAGTAAATGGAATGCTCCCTTGTTTAGATAATAAAAGGGGACTTTAATATAATTAAAACGAAATTTATAGTACCTAAACCGTCACTATACTCCGCACGACATAATCTTCTCTCTGATGGATTGGTGCAAAGAAATATTCCTTCAACATGAATTTCAATGTAAAATAGCTACACCAACTGCGACATGCTGTTAGTTATGAAGGGAGAGATAACTCAGGGATATACTACTGTACGAAGTGGATGTTGATTTGAAGTAAGTAATTGAATCGAACAGTGATGAGCAAGAAAAATGCTATGGTCAGAAAATGAACGAGACTATCAGTAAAACCTGACAAAACAGTCGATGACGTAGCACGTGGTCCATTTCCTTTCCTTGAATTTGTATACGGGAATACATCAAACATGTGATAAAGGACACCCTTTGGTATACTTGGAGATTTTGATGGCACAGGTCTTTGGTGACCATGTCGACCTGATTAGGAACGCAAGAAAAAGCAAAGGCGATAATGGCAACAGACCATATTTCACCATTCTTACCTTGTACGGCTGTTGGGGTAAATGCGATTGGGGCACAAATGATTTTAAGCGCAGCTCATGTTCACCACCACCTCACCTGGTGTTAACCACCGGACCCCCGCCTGCTCCGGATATGTACCAGAGAATGTTTGCAGTAATGATGTAAAGGAGAGAGCGTATAAATACCTGGTGAGATTCCGATTAGAGTATTGGTACGTGGACTGTTGATTATAAAAAAGAACTGAAAATGCGTATGGCTTTTTGTCCCGGGAGTGTCCGAGGACAAGTTCGCCTCGCCAGACGCAGGTCTTTTAATTTGATGCCCGTAGGCGACCTGTGCGCCTTGATGAGGATAATATGATAAAGACGACACGTACACCCATCCCCCATGCCAGTGAAATTAACCAATTATGGTTATAATTCCCGACCCATCCGATAATCGAACCCGGGTCCCGTGTGACCAAAGGCCAGAATGCTAACCATTTAGCCATGGAGCCGGATAACTGATGATGATGATAGGCTATCACTCGCTGGAAAGTATGACTGTCTTCCTCAGATGTTGCTGGTGAGTCTGTGAGATCTTAGGTGACAGTGGAGGCCAGTCCTCGAGCCACAAAAGAAAAGATCCAAAGGAAAACAGCACGGTTTATTCTGGATGATTTCCGACAAAAGAGTAGTGTTACAAAAATGTTGCA
Organism: Anabrus simplex; assembly: GCF_040414725.1. NCBI lineage: Eukaryota > Metazoa > Arthropoda > Insecta > Orthoptera > Tettigoniidae > Anabrus > Anabrus simplex. The sequence continues at coordinate 808,690,795 of NC_090266.1, forward strand.
AACTTTGGGCTGGGAAGACTTTGGGGTAAGGAGACGAGATGCTCGACTAAGCGATATGTTCCGAGCTGTCAATGGCAGTGGCGTATCCTGGATTCGCCACCGAGACACGCAACTAGTAACGATGCAGTGGCACAATGTAGTACCTTAAGTAAATTCCAATTCCACTCACCCTAATTTCATGTAGGCGAACTCCAATCTGCGATTCTCTTTGCAGAATTCCTTGGTGACGTCACTGCAGAAGTCCTCACGTGATTTCATTTCAACAAGAAGATCATTTTCTATAGATATCATTCCTAATGCAGAGAGACAACTCTGACTTACAAAGTTCGAGAAGACCACTGTAGAGACCACTGGTCAATAGGAATTTCTGGATTTGAGCCACAGTCTTATCTTTGAACTGTTCAGAAGAAAACATTGCCCTCAATTCGGACTTAAGTCGTACTATATCAAAATAATTTCCATAGACTTCAATCAATTTATTGAATTGCTCTTTTGGAAAATCGCCAGAAAAAAAAATCTTACATTCAAGCATTTCAGTGAAGGACAAATCTCCTAATGAACGGAAGCGATATTTTAACTGTGCTAGAATAATATCACGCATTTCCAGGTAAACCCTCCTATACTAATCTTTAACCGAAAATGTTCTTCCTTTCTTCTTTTCATTGGTGGTTCAAATGTATCTTCTGTTCTGTCCCAGACATTAGCAAATCCACTGTTTCGCATTAATGACACTTTAGTTTCTAATGACTTCACTTCGCTGGTGTAAAATGCGTGGTCTAGGGTCTTAGATCGAAGGATGCTAGGCCTATACGTAACATCAATCAATGAAAACATTTCATTAAAAATACTCAGAAGAAAATTGAACTGAAATTTCGATAACTTCACAAGAAACCCGCTTGCCTCATTGATTTTGATGTTATCCTAGTTCCCCGGTTCCTCCAAAATACTGTTGTGAAGCTCTTGGAGAGGAGCACAATATTCCGCGATGGTCTGTACTAATCGGCTGGAATAGTTCCACCTTCTTGGAGCTAGCTTAAGGAAACCTTTTCTTGAGGACACTGTCCAGCAGGAAAGTTCTCTTAGAAGAACTGCTAAAAAATGTCACATCGAGCGAGTTGGCCGTGTGGTTAGGGGCGCGCAGCTGTGAGCACGCATCCGGTACATAGTGGGTTCGAACCCTACTGTCGACAGCTCCGAGGATAATTTTCCGTTGTTTCCCATTTTCACACCAGGCAAATGCTGGGGCTGTACCTTTGTTAAGGCCACGGCCACTTCCTTACCATTCCTAGGCCTTTCCTGTTACATCGTCGCCATAAGGTCTATCTGTGTCGGTGCGACGTAAAGCAAATAGCAAAACAATAGAAGAAAGTCGCAAAACCACTCATCGTTGCGAAGAACGTACAACATTCTTTCGGGCATGGAACAGCTTGAGAAAGAATTACCTACATTAAGTTTGTGAGCGTAGCAGTGGGTGAATATAGCCTCAGGAACCACTTCTTTTAATTTAGCTTGCACACCAGGTGACCTGTAAGCACCGCCGCTCCATCGAAAGTCTGCGCAACTAATTTTTCACGGCAGTCAAAGTTATCCAGACACTCAGTCGCAAGGCACACCAATGCATTCGCTGTCCTATCAGAACTCACATTATAGGAACCAAGCAATATATCAACAACATACACGTATCTGAGAGCCGAGCAGTTTTACTGTAAGTTTCTGGATTCAACGTGTGAACATATTTCTTGTTTTCTGTTTTTTTTTAATTTAAATGTTAAATTTTCATCAAACGAACGGGTTGTAAAAAGCTTTTCAGAGAACCTTTCTTTCTTTCTTTCTTTCTTTCTTTCTTTCTTTCTTTCTTAATCCGTTTACCCTCCAGGGTTGGCTTTTTCCCTCGGACTCAGCGAAGGATTCCACCTCTACCGCCTCAAGGGCAGTGCCCTGGAGCGTGAGACATTTAGTTGGGGATGCAGCTGGGAAGGATGACTAGTACCTCGCCCAGGCGGCTTCACGTGGTATGCTGAACAGGGGCCTTGTGGGGGGGAGGAAGCGGCCGTGGACTTAAGTTAGGTTCCATCCCGGCATTTGCCTGGAGGAGAAGTGGGAAAACACGCAAAACTACTCCGAGGATGGCTGAGATGGGAGTCAAACTCAGTTGACCTCCCGAGGCTGAGTGGACCCCGTTCCAGTACTCGCACCAGTTTTCAAATTTCGTGGCAGAGCCGGAAATCGAACCACCCGGGCGTCCGGGGGTGGCAGCTACTCACACTAACCACTACACCAAGGAGGCAGGCCGACTTAGACTCATCCATCTTTAATACAAAAAATATCGAACACGAGGAATAGCACAGAAAGAACACACAATTAATGAATTCAATAATCAACAAAACACAATGAATGAACTCCCTTCTCAGCCACTACTCAAGCACTGGAAGTAAATCACCCTAGTGACAGTGGTCACTTTCGTCACGTTGGGTTCTCATTAGGGGGTAATCAGTGGTTCCCGCTCGCTGTAAGCTTGAGCATGCCGACTTTCTCCAAGTTGTTAACAGATGGCAGAGGGTAGCACATGGATGGTGACCAAATATGAATTGCAGCGACATCATTCGGACGGTTTCAGAACTATGCCTGCCACCGAATGCAATTTAAAGATTGAATGCGTTACGTCCTTAATTTCTCCATTGCTTTCTCTTTCTATCTACAGTGGAGTAGATGGCGAGACTACACCAGCACCACCCGTAGTCAAGCAACGGAACTAGTGCAGATGCGCGGACATTTTGAACTTCTGAGAGATGAAAGTGTCAATACTTGACTTGAAACAACCTGAAATCGTTCTTCAGACAGTTCTTCGCCCTATCATAACGCATGCAATGAATGCCTTGCTTGCAAGGAGAATACGCCCCTGGTCAATGGAGTATTGGCGTTGAATGACATTAGTAGACGAATAATCAAGAGTGGAGCTTTTAAAAGTACGAAATATAATAACATGAAGGTAAAACTGGAATTCAAGAGGGCAAATTGGGGCAAATAGTCCCTTATAGGAAGAGGAATTAGTGACTGAAATCATTTATCAAGGGAGATGTTCGATAGATTTCCAAGTTCTTTGAAATCTTTTAAGAAAAGACCGAGTAAATAACTGATAGAGAATCTTCCCCTTGAGCGACAGCCCTAAGTGCAGATCAGGCATAGACCTAGTGTAGGCACTCCACACACTCCGATCGCTGTACACGGAGGCTCGGCGGCAGGTGATGCTCTTTCATTTCTAGTTCACGGAATTGCCGATAGGAGCGTCTTTACGATCTGCTAGCGACCTGCGAACTGTTACCAACTGTTAAGGAAATGTCCATAGGTTACATCCACTAAATTAAAAAAAATTCTTGCCGTGCGGGCAGTATGCGCCGCGGCGATAGGTAAGAGCCTATCGAAGGGAGTGTAGGGGGCCACTGTTCTCATGACAGAACTTGGTCTGGATTTGCAAAGATAGGTTACAGCTACTAAATTACATTTATTTCTTGCCGTGTTTCTTGCTGTGTTTTTCTTTTGCGCAGGTTGGTGACGGAAGCAGTGAGTTAGGAATTCTGGGAATGACGTCATATCGGCCAATGGCCGTGCTCGTAGCTGGCTGGCTAATGGTCAATGGCGCGTGAAATATTTCATTAGCTTATAAAAGTAAATGTGCCTTTTTTGAGTCGGCTGGGTGGGTCCATGGCATTTGTAATGAACACATCTCCCTTTTAAAAGGATTTTAAGGTCAAATTCATGTGTATTTCTTGGCGAAGTGGTGTGTTATAAACTGGAGTGCCTACACTAGGTTTGTACCACAGAACAATGATTGATTGATTGATTGATCGATCGATTGATTGATTGATTGATTGATTGATTGATTGATTGATTGATTGATTGATTGATTGATTGATTGATTGATTGATTGATTGATTGATTGATTGATTGATTGATTGATTGATTGATTGATTGATTGGGACATCAATTCGGTCAGTTGGAAACATTACAGGAGCCCATGAGATTGACAGGTGTTCTCATTTATTTCAGCAGGAATCCAACAAAACATTTATTCCAAACTAAGTTTCATAGTCCATCAGTTTTGGTTCAGATATACAACCAGTCTACGGTTTTAGAACACCTGAAAGTTAATGAATTATGAATAAAAAATGGGAGTAGTTTAACATTGCCCTGATTTGTGCGATACTGGAACAATAAAGAGGGTGGGGTTTGAAATACATCACTTGTATTGGAGTTTCCACAGTCGCATGCAGATTATTTTCCGTTAGACAACAAAAATGCTGGAACAGATAAAATACAGTCCCGCGTTCGAATCTGCTTGAGTTTTACAATTGCATTTGTAGAGGTAAGGAACATCCGTTTACAATACACATTGCAGGTCATGGTAAATTCAATGCTTACTTCGAGCGATTCAAAATTCCAACACAAAATGGCTTACTGTGCTTCTGCGCTGAAGACATTCAAACTATAGAACACATTCTGTTCAACTGTCCTGCTTTTGAGAGAGCACGTTTTGAACTTAAGATGCATTTGTTAACTTGCAGTTGCTATTTTGAAAAACCACTAAATTTCATATTTTACAAAAAATGCTGCACTTCTCAGTTTTCAGAATTTATTGACTATGCATTTAAACATATATAATTATTGATACTGTCTGCTTATTCACTGCTTAACATATGTATTGTATATATTGTATATATTGTATGTCTGGTATTTTAAATATTAGTACGGTACTCTTAGTATTAAGGATTGTATATATCATATATCATACTTTTATTTTTCCATTTCTGTTCATGTCTATTTTGCTGTTTATGTATTTTGAATTTTATCAGAGAAATTGTATATTTTGTATAAACTACAACCCTAACATACCTTATGGTAAAATAGGGTTCACAGCACTTTGGAGATCAAATAATAATAATAATAATAATAATAATAATAATAATAATAATAATAATAATAATAATGTTCTCATTTCATTTCATTTCATTTGTTTTAAATTAGTGATGTTTGTTATTTTCCAGCAGCTTGCTTTTAATGGATCGATGTCAGGAGATTTGGTAGGAAAAACTTACTGTTATGAGGGCCCCGCATATGGAGGGCTATTAGACATGAAAAATGTCGTAAAGTGTTCCAATCTACTGTAGTGTATACACTTCCACGATTATTTAAACCGGTACTAATAGGAGATTTTCTTACTCTGGAAGTCTAAAATAACAACTTCCTTGTCATTCAGAGTAAACGAGAAAGAACCTGTGCTACACATGATCTTCATGGGAACTGAACTCCACGGGTGTGGCTACGTTTTCTATTTCAACTGTCCGGAGCAGGCTTCGTGATCATGGGCTCTATGGCAAAACTGCGAAGAAATCATCTTTATGCGAGTAGAACAGGTCCTGTTCACAGATGAATTTCAGTTTGATATTCTGGTAGGGTGTTAGAGGATCCATATACGTCGATATCTTTGGGAGCAGATGAAAAGCCAATCTGTAGTTATTTCACTGAAGGATGGTAGAGGCTCTGTAACGGTTTAAGGGTGTTGTGTGGATGGCAATGTTGTGTGAGGGTAAATTAGCAAAGTAACATCATTCAGTACTGTAGAGACATGAGATTCTCTTTGTGACGAGACTTGTTGCTTGTGGATTTGTCCTACAACAGGATAATGACAGGAAACATAATTCCCATACGTGCAGAAATTACATAAATAGAAAGAACCATTTACTTTACGTCGCACCGACACAGGTAGATCTTATGGCGCAGATGGGACAGGAAAGGGCTAGGAGTGGGAAGGAAACAATAGTAAACTCGTGTCCTCATCCCGAGGTGGTGCAGCTCTTTTCAGGTACACCACCCATGGAGGTGAGCTGCATGTACCATTTCAATCACATAGCAGCCCTCCTGCCATTCTTAAATTTCTGGCAGTACCGGGAATCGAACCGGGCTCCCGAGGACGGCAGCTAATAACAATAACCGTTACGCTACGAAGGCGGACATAATAATAATAATAATAATAACAATAATAATAATAATAATAATAATAATAATAATAACACTGAGTTACAAGATGATTTTTTTTCAAGGCTTTTAGTTTTGATGGCTGATTGTAATGTAGTTTTGCCTCCTGTTTATGAATCTGAAATCAAATTTTAAGAATCACGTAAGGATTTTATAGAATTTCAAATTAAGTATTTACTTAATCTATAATATCACTTACAGCGAAGTTTGGGAATTAAACACCAGTAAAGTAACTATAACTAAATTAAAATAAAAAAATCCAGAAAACAATTTATTATTTACCTTGTTTGTGAACATATAAAATTAAATTCTACAAATGGCAAGTCCAGGATACAATTTTCATGACTTAAACTCTCTTCCTTCTGCTGCGGAAGTGTGATCTTCGTGATCGTCTGACGTGTTGCAACTCCGGATTGTCCCTCTTCATAGACCAGCAATAGTCAGCTAACATCACACCATTCCACCTGCCCTGATAATTTGCTTCTATCTCTTTCATGTCCTGGTGGAACCGCTCCCCATGTTCTTCACTAAAATCTCCTAAGTTTTCAGGGAAAAAGTCGAGGTGAGTATGAAGGAAATGTAGCTTGATGCTCATATTACAACCTAAATTTTTCATAGCCATCAACATATCTTCTACGATTTTCTTGTAATCCGGGTGCTTCCTGTCCCCCCCCCCCAAAAAAAAACCGTTTATCACATTCTTGAAACCCATCCAAGCCAATCTTTCCTCAACGGTCATCAACGCCTCAAATTGTTCTTCAGTCATAAGGCTCCGTATCTGTGGTCCCACAAAGATTCCTTCTTTTAGTTTCGCATCAGACAGGAAGGAAAATTTCTGACAGATGTACTTTAAAAAGTCACCATCGTTATTCAATCCCTTTACGAACAGTTTCATGACCCCTAGTTTAATATGGAGAGGTGGTAGAATGATTTTTTCTCGTTTCACCAAACATGATCTTATTATATTCTTGTTGCCATTATATTCTTGTCTCCTGGATCCATTGTTGTTCTAGAAGGCTATTCCCTTCTAACCCACTGTGCATGCCGTCTACGGCTGTCCCAGAAGCAGAGGAAACATGGATACTTTGTGTAACCTGACTGTTGTCCAAGAAACATTCCTATAACTTTTAGATCAAAACATACAATCCATTCGTGCTCTGAATACTTAATTGCTGTTAATAACATTGCAAGGGTTTCATAGTTTTCCTTCAAGACGTAAGAATATGCTACAGGTATCGAACCATACTTATTGGTGATGTGTAAGAGTACAGCTTTGATATTCTTTACGGTTCCATTGATAAATAACCTCCATTCATTCTTGTTGTATGTAATTCCGTATTTTGATACTACTCCCTCAACGTTCTTACAGTAAACAAGAGGACGCTCTTCAGTGAAGTACTCACGAACTTCTTCTTCTCTTGTTCGGTACCAGGAAAATGTACCTGGAGCTAGCAGTCTTTTCTCCTTTAAACGAGAACCTAGCATTTGTGACAACTCCTTTGAGAGACCTAGATCTCTTACCAAGTCGTTTAGTTCACATTGAGTAAACAAATCTGGTTGTAGCTCTTCTGTGGTTATCAAGATTTCATCGTTGACACTAGAACCAGACGATGATGATGACGATGATGATTGCAGGGTTGCTGGAGGGTTACGCACAGGAATGTCAGGTCCATGTGATACAGGTCTGATTGCTGATTTCAGGTTTGGATATGCAATGCTTTTAATACTTTTCTTGTTATGGCCTTCAACTTTTACCATACAAAAATAACAACCATCGGTGTGATTTGTTTCCTCTCTCCACACCATCGGAATTCCAAAAGGTAACGACTTCTGTTTCCCTTGAGTCCATTTTCTTAATCCCGTAACACACACGTATGACACGCGGTGTGCGGCGCAAATCTTTTATCTTAGTTGCCTAACTTGACACCGAAATATGCCAGGTAAGCTTTCTTTACAAAGGAGGTTATGTTCTCTCTTCTCGATTTCAAAGTCAGTGAGCCGCAAATGAAACAAAAGGATTTGGGATTGTTTACACACTGTCGTCTTGAGGAACTCGCCATTTGTAGATTGATTTGCACTTGTAATATGTATTAAATAGCTATTTAGAGCACGTTTCCAAACGAAACTAAATCAGTTGCAGTGTTCCTCTGTAAACATAGACATCAGACTATCGATTTTACCGCAATTGATCGTTTTCGATTACTCTAATGTACATATTTTATCGGTCAGTGCACATTGTTACCCGCGAATAAAAAAAAAGGAAAATTACGTAATTACATAAAAACTGTGGGTGTTACAGGAAATATGATACCATATTTGTAAACAGATCTAAAAACGATCTAAATACACACATTTTCATGTAAAGCCCGAAAATGATGTTACCCAGTGTAATAATAATAATAATAATAATAATAATAATAATAATAATAATAATAATAATAATAATAATAATGTTTTTACGACCCACTAACTAATTTTACGGTTTCCGGAAACGCTGAGGTGCCGGAATTTAGTCCCGCAGGGGTTCTTTAAAGTTCTAGTAAATCTACTGACTCGAGGCTGACGTATTTAGCACCTTCAGATACCACTGGACTGAGAAAGATCGAACCTGCCAGGTTGGGGTCAGAAGGCCAGCGTCTCAACCGTCTGAGCAACTCAGCCCGGCTGGGAAGGAAGCGACCGTGTTCTTAATTAAGGTAAATCCCCAGTATTTGCCTGATATAAAAATGTGAAACCACGGAAATCCATCTTCAGTGACTGCCGACGGTGGGATTCAAACCCACTATCTCCCGAATGCAAGCTCACAGCTGCGCGACTCTAACCGCACGGCCAGTTTGCTCGGTTTGTAAATAAGCTAAAGAACAACAAATAAGAGCTGCAAAACATGCCCTGACCTGCTCAGAGCCCTGACCTCAAACACTGAACTTTTGTAAGATGAGCTTCATGAGAGGTCAGAAGAAACGAGCAGCTAGTGAGGAACAAGTGTGAGAATATTTACAAGTGTGCTTGAACGAGATGTCAACTACTGCATTACAGTATTTAATGTCTAGAATGCCAAGAGTTTGTCCGGCTGCCCTAAGAGCAAAGAGGCGCTATTTCGACCAATACAAAAAATTAAAATATATTTCATTCAGTTTTCCTCAAAATAATAATGTTAATTTTCGTTTATTAGTTGTATATTTATGTTCCTTTTCTTATGTAGTCATCAAGAACGTATATTTTATGTTTCACGTTTTTTTAAATTAAAGGCTGCTAAAGGTGGACGAAAACGTTTGACCGATAGTGTACACCCGAAGTACGAATGTAATACATGCAATTTTTAATAAGGGGCCGATGCCCTAGATGTTAGACACCTTTAAACAACAAGACATAATCATCATCTATATAAATAAAATCGTAACGACCGTGTGCCTGTACATTGACTATTTTTGTGAAATTTCCGTACAGTTATCCGTTTCAGGTGTAATAATGACCACCTGCATATTTTTAGCTTTGGTGTCTGTCTGTCTGTCTATAACTTGAAAACTGCTGGATATATGTCTACCAAACTTCATATTTAGAATACACCTGTCTTTGGGTAGGTTTTAGGGCCAATATTGTTTCTAAATCCCTGAACTGACTGGGGGTTTATACGAAACCGGAACCGTGATGTTGCCCTCCCAGAAAATATACACAACCAAACTTAATGGATATCAACGTCTAAACATGTTTTCCCACGTGCATCATTTCGATACGAGGATTAATAAGGGAGATATCATTAACGGACCGTTTTTCGGTACAAGTCCCACCGGACTTAACTCAAGAGCGGGTGCATGTTAAGCGTATTTCTTATGATTTGAAAACTACGTAATATAATTCAACCAAACTTCGTATTTAGCATCCACCTGCCCAAAGGTAGGTTTTAAGGTCCATACCATTTCAAATTCCCGGAATGGACTGGGGTTTATAGGGAACCGAAACAGTGATTTTACTCTCCCACAATGTATACAAGACCAACCTGATTGGAAATCGACCAACCTTGATGGAAATCCATTTCTAAAACATTTTGTTCTCGTGTGCATTTTTTCGACGAAGGATTAATAAGGGAGATATCATGAACGTTCGGTTTTGAAGGCTAAGTCCAGCGGGACATAGCCCAAAAGGTGTTGTACGTGGAGCAGATTCCTTATCTATACTTGCAATTTAAAAAATATATTATTCACTGCATGTACAGTAATTTACTTCGATATCCGTATACAGCGTAGAATACCGTAGCGAAGCACGAGTACATTTGCTACTTTATAAATAAACATGGAGGGAAGAACTTACTTGTTATAGTTAATAACTTATGTAGAATAATTTTAAATACGGTAAAAAGATTCGGTTAAGGAACATTTTTTGCCAGTACCAAGTTTATAAACGAGGAAAACTGAACTCATCTATATATTGTACCGGTTACGACCTGTACATGAGTATTTTTTGTTGTATAAATAACATTTAATTATCACGCGTGATGTTCTGAGCACGCCTGGTTTGTTTACCGTCAGCGGGGCAAGCAAGCGAGTGAAGGACAGCTGTGAGCTGTGACGTAGCCACAGGGGCTAGTTAGACCACCCGCCCGGCACATACGTGTCCCCAGCCTGGACTCGTATATTCTAGATTCCACGTCACATCTTCCAGATTGTTCGACGGGGAAAATTTTGTAACTCCCGTAATAATTATGCTAGCGGCTTGAGCGATATGTCATCTTGTTTGGGATCACCTGAACGTCGGAATGCTCAAGTTTCAAGTAAATCCATCGAGGGATTTAGGAGATATTCAGTCAAGCCGTATTGTGACGTAGACGCCCCGGCTCGAATAAAAGGAGGGCCCACTGTAGCCTGTTCACTCAGTTACAGCTGAGTAGTCAGTGTGGACACTCTCGCTGCTACTTTCGTCGTGTAGTGACAGTCCCAACGAGGAACTCTGTAATTTTCTAAGTATTCATAAAGTGAACTTGTATTTTCTTCGAGTGTAGGAGAACGAATTCTTCCAAGTATTCCCAAGTGGACTTGCAATGTTTCGAGTGTTAAAGAACATTTTCTAAGTCTTCATAATTGAACTTACAATATTTACGGATGTTCGAGATTGGAATTTTTCCAATTATTCATGAAATGGACTTGTATTATTTACGTGTGCTAAATTCATAATTGGACTTGTATTATTTACGTATGTTAAAGAACGAATTCTTCATAAATTGAACCTGCAATACTTGCGAGTGTTGAGAGACTCATTCCTCTAATAAACAGTGATTTACAAACTTTGCTAGTTATGATCACTAAATGTGCTCAAAGTTCCCGTAAGCATAAATTTGTGATTTTGCCGGTACTGGTTCAAAGACAAACTTTGCCGGTGATGAACTCTAACTTCATTCAAAGTCTTTGAAACATAAATTTAGGATCTCACCTGTGTTGATTCAAAGACTTCTAAATTTCACCTGTGATAGACTGTAAATTTATTCATGTGGATGGACTTGTGTTTTTCGTACATGTTCACTCAAAGACTTGTACATTCGCCAGTGTTGATTCAAAGACTTATACATTTCGTCAGTGATAGACTGTAAATTTTTTCATGTGGATGGACTTGTGTTTTTCGTCCTTGTTCACTCAAAGACTTGTACATTCGCCAGTGTTGATTCAAAACTTTATAAATTTCGTCAGTGATGAACTTTAAATCTGTTCAGATGTTCATGTCGGTGGAATTATGTTTTTCGTCCGTGTTCATTAAGAGACTTGTACCTTCGCCAGTGATGAACTTTAAATTTGGTCATAGTTTCATGAGAAGGGACTTGTGTTTTGTTTGCCAGTATTTATTCAGAGACGAGGACTTTGCTAGTGGTGAACTTTGAAAGTGTTCATAATCCTCGTATACAGAGACATATCATTTTACGAGTGTTACATTTTGAAAGTCTTGACAAATAATTACCAGTGACTTCGTTAATTGGTTAATCACCCAAGGTTTACATGAACTCAGATTTATCAGTACTGCGAGTGACCTTGGAGACATCAACCCTCTCAGTCATGTTGGACTGAGGTAATAAATGATCATCTGCAACATCACCTGGATCATTGGGGTTCAACCAGGGCCTCGAAAGTTCGAGGCATCTCTACCTTCTACCAACCCAGACAGTCCAGCTGCTTCTGTACGGAGTCCCTGGAATCTTCTGGAACGTGTTCCAACCTGCTCGGTCTGGTGAACTGGAGAATCCGAGCCATATTATAGGACTATGTGGAAGACAGCTTATATCTACCTGGAGGTGATGTGCAATTTCATGTCTTATATGAATAAACTCATGTTCAGTCAAAGTCAAAGTTTTCTTGTAGATAGGACCCTACCTCCTGCACCGAGCCCTAGCTACTAGTCACCCAGTTTTAGCCCTGAGAACTATATTCTTACTTACTTTAAAATATAATCTGAGTCGGGCTCTTTTACCGGTACAATATATACACTGACTGACAGAGCAAATGCAACACCAAGAAGGAGTGGTCAGAACTTTATGCCAATTGCAGGGTAGACTGACGTCACTGAGGTATGCTCATGATGTGAAATGCGCCGCTGTGCTGCGCACGTAGCGAACGATAAATGGGACACGGCGTTGGCGAATGGCCCACTTCGTACCGTGATTTCTCAGCTGACAGTCATTGTAGAACGTGTTGTCGTGTGCCACAGGACACGTGTATAGCTAAGAATGCCAGGCCGCCGTCAACGGAGGCATTTCCAGCAGACAGACGACTTTACGAGGGGTATGGTGATCGGGCTGAGAAGGGCAGGTTGGTCGCTTCGTCAAATCGCAGCCGATACCCATAGGGATGTGTCCACGGTGCAGCGCCTGTGGCGAAGATGGTTGGCGCAGGGACATGTGGCACGTGCGAGGGGTCCAGGCGCAGCCCGAGTGACGTCAGCACGCGAGGATCGGCGCATCCGCCGCCAAGCGGTGGCAGCCCCGCACGCCACGTCAACCGCCATTCTTCAGCATGTGCAAGACACCCTGGCTGTTCCAATATCGACCAGAACAATTTCCCGTCGATTGGTTGAAGGAGGCCTGCACTCCCGGCGTCCGCTCAGAAGACTACCATTGACTCCACAGTATAGACGTGCACGCCTGGCATGGTGCCGGGCTAGAGCGACTTGGATGAGGGAATGGCGGAACGTCGTGTTCTCCGATGAGTCACGCTTCTGTTCTGTCAGTGATAGTCACCGCAGACGAGTGTGGCGTCGGCGTGGAGAAAGGTCAAATCCGGCAGTAACTGTGGAGCGCCCTACCGCTAGACAACGCGGCATCGTGGTTTGGGGCGCTATTGCGTATGATTCCACGTCACCTCTAGTGCGTATTCAAGGCACGTTAAATGCCCACCGCTACGTGCAGCATGTGCTGGTGCCGGTGGCACTCCCGTACCTTCAGGGGCTGCCCAATGCTCTGTTTCAGCAGGATAATGCCCGCCCACACACAGCTCGCATCTCCCAACAGGCTCTACGAGGTGTACAGATGCTTCCGTGGCCAGCGTACTCTCCGGATCTCTCACCAATCGAACACGTGTGGGATCTCATTGGACGCCGTTTGCAAACTCTGCCCCAGCCTCGTACGGACGACCAACTGTGGCAAATGGTTGACAGAGTATGGAGAACCATCCCTCAGGACACCATCCGCACTCTTATTGACTCTGTACCTCGACGTGTTTCTGCGTGCATCGCCGCTCGCGGTGGTCCTACATCCTACTGAGTCGATGCCGTGCGCATTGTGTAACCTGCATATCGGTTTGAAATAAACATCAATTATTCATCCGTGCCGTCTCTGTTTTTTCCCCAACTTTCATCCCTTTCGAACCACTCCTCCTTGGTGTTGCATTGTCACTGTCAGTCAGTGTATATATATATATATATATATATATATATATATATAAAGTAACATGTCCTGACTGACTGACTGACTGATTCATCATCGCCCAGCCAAAACTACTGGACATAAAGATGTGAAATTTTGAGTATACATTTATATTAGGCTGTAGGTGCTCACTAAGGAAGGATTTTCGTGTATTGCACCGCTAAGGGGGTGAAATGGTGGGGTAAAATTTTTAAAAGAGGATATCTATATCTCAAAAACTTGAAAGTTTACAGACGTGAAACTTGGTATTTAGAATCTCCTTTAAAAATAATTAAACATATTTTTTGTTTTCGCAAATTCCCATTAAGGGGGGTGAAAAGGGGGAAAATTGGTTGAATACCTTTTATGATGATACTTACATCTCAAAAACTAAAGATGTTACAGACATGAAAATTGGTATTTGGAATCTCCTTTAAAAATAAGGAAACACGAATTTTTTGTTTTTGAAAAATCCAATGATAGGGCGTGAACGGGAGTGACAAACGGGGTAGAATTAAACAAACATCTAGGCCTACTGTATGTCTGAGACACGTAACATGTTACAGACTTGAAAACTGGTACTTGGAATCTTCTGTAAAAGTAAAGAATCATAGACAATTTGTTTTCGGAAAATCCACTAAAGGGAAACTGAAAAAGGGGGTGAATTTTTAAAATGGGCATATCTACTGAGCATGCCCAAAAATTAACATGTTACAGATGTGAAAATTTGTATTTTTAATCTTTTTAAAGTAAAGCAACATGTAATTTTTGTTTTCAGAAGAAACTACACAGGGGGGGGGGGGGAAGAGGACTGAAGGGGGTTGAAATTTTATTAGGATAGTTATGTCTCAAAACTGAAGATGTTACAGACGTGAAAATTGGTATTTGGAGTCTTCGTTAAAATAAAGAAATACGTATTTCTTTTTCTCGGAAAATCCACTTAAAGGGGGCGAAGGAATTGGAAAAAGAGTTGAATTCTTTGTAAGTGGATGCTTATATCTCAAAAACTAAAGATGTTGCAGAAGTGAAAATTGGTATTTGGAATCTGCTTTAAACACAAAGAAACACGGATTCTTTTGTTTTTGGAAAATCCACTTAAGGGTGTGAAAGAATTGAAAAATTAATTGAATTATTTGTATGAGGGTACTTATATCTAAGAAATCTAAAGATAATACTGACGTTAAAACAGGTAAGTGGAATATCTTTTAAAAATAAAAAACACGCATTTTTGGTGGAATATCAACTTGGGAGCGGGGAGGAGTTGAATTCATTTTATGAGGATAAATATATCTCAAAAACTGAAGATATTGCAGTCGTGATAAATGGTATTTGGAAGATCGTTTATAAATAAAGAAAGACAAATTTTTGTTTTCGGAAAATTCACTTAAGGGGGAATATGAAAGGAAGTGAAAAACGTTGTTTTCCTTTATGGAGAAACTTATATCTCAAAAACTGAAGGTTACAAACGTGAAAATTGGTATTTGGAATCTCCTTTAAAAATAAAGAAACAAGTACTTTTGTGGGGGATGAATTTAACGGACGGGGGTGGCGTGAAAAATGAATTGTTCTTTTTATGAGGATACTTATATATCAAAAACTAAAGATTTTACAGACGCGAAAATTGGTATTTGGAATCTCCTTTAAAAATACAGAAACGCATTTTGAGAGCGGGAGGTAATACTTGGGGGGTGAAAAAGGAGTTCAGTTCCTTTTATGAGGATACATATATCTCAAAAACTGAAGATGTTACAGTCGTGATAGTTGGTAATGGAAACTCCTTCATAAATAAAGAAAGACGTATTTTTTTGTTTTCGGAAAATTCACTTAAGTGGGAGAGTGAAAGGAAGTGAAAAATTTGAATTATTTTAATGGAGAAACCTATGTCTCAAAAAAACTGAAGTTTACAGACGTAAATAGCGGTATTTGGAATATCCTTAAAAATAAATAAAACGCGCATTTTGAGTAGGTGGGGGGGAAATGGTGATCAAATTAACGGTCGAGGGTGGGGCGGCTGAAAAATGAGTTGGATTATTTTTATGAGGATACGTACATCTTAAAAACTGAAGATGTTATAGACATGAAAATTAGTACGGTATTTGTAATGTTCCTTCAAAGTAAAAAGTACCTATTCTTTTGTCTTCGGAAAATCCACTTACGGGGGGAGGGCATGAATGAATTGAAAAAAAATAGTTGATTTCTTTGTATGAGGATACTTATATCTCAAAAACTAACGATATTACAGACGTAAAAATTGGTACCGGTATTTGGAATCTCGTTTAAAAATAAATAAACACTTTTTTTTTGAAAATCGACTTAAGGGGTTTGAAAATAAGTAAAGAAGGAGTTGAATTCCGTGCATGAGCATACATATATCTTGGAAAGTGCTTGAAAAATACAGGAACAGGTACGTATTTGTTTTCGGAAAAGGCACTTAACGGGGGTGACAGGAAGTTGAAAAGTAAGTTGAATTACTTTTTATGAGTATACTTACGTCTCAAAAAATACAAATGTTACAGACATGGAAATTGGTATTTGGAATCTCCTTTAAACATAAAGAAACGTATACTTTTTCGACTTGAGACAAGACCGTTTCTCACATATACAGTTCTTTGTCGCATGGTCGTCTTATCCCCGAAAGGCAATACCGAAAACGTGATTTACAAAGAGTTTCTGGGTAAATGAAACTCAATTTTTCGGTGAGTTTTTATACTTTAGGGATTTTCAGATAATGTCTTAGTACAGTGCCGATGAACGACTACTTTTATCAAATTACGTAATCGACGCGAGCGAAACCGCGGGTAACTGCTAGTTCAATTATATAGGGATTACCTATTATTATTATTATTGCTGGCGTTGCACTCCCAAGTATTTGTCGAGAAGTCGCTGCTGATCAAGAACGACTGAAGGTTGAGAATGTTAAAGATCACCCACTGTTTGGTCATCAACAATCTCAATCTAGGCTGAAATCCAGTTAATGTTTCCTCCAGACATCAAAGCCCTTGAAATGACCACCAGATACGGCAAGACTTTATTTGTGGAAATCTAAGCAGCGAGACTGGATGGAGCCGCGTGAGCACTTTCTGGCTGGCTACAATGAAGACTGGAGTGTTTGGAGGTCCCTTAACCGATTAAGAACTGGTGCCGGCAGGGCTAAGTATTCACTTAAGTTATGGGGCTTCACATCAGAGAAGAGCAAGTGCGACTGCGGTGAAGAAAACGCAATGAAATATACGTACCAGTCAGTGTCCTCTCTGCCCACTTTCATGCTCACAGCAAGATTTAATGCTTACTGGTGACAACGCCCTAGGTGTATCTTAGTTTTGGAAAAACACCATCTAGATGTACTGTACAGTAAATTTTGTCATTTTCGTGGTTTTGTTATTTTTTGCGGTTTTTGTAAATCGCTTAATTATTATTCTAACGGTACAAAACACTATGCTTCTGACACGAGTAAATAAATAAATATATTATTATCATTATTAATGCCGGCCCCGCGGTGTAGGGGTAGCGTGCCTGCCTCTTACCCGGAGGCCCCAGTTTCGATTCCCGGAAGGTCAGGGATCTGAGGGCTGGTTCGAGGTCCACTAAGCCTACGTAATTACAATTGAGGAGCTATCTGACGGTGAGATAGCACCTCCGGTCTAGAAAGCCAAAAATAACGGCCAAGAGGATTCGTCGTGCTGACCACACGACACCTCGTAATCTGCAGGCCTTCGGGCTGAGCAGTGGTCGCTTGGTAGGCTAAGGCCCTTCGGGGTTTGGTCTGGTTTATTATTATTATTATTATTATTATTATTATTATTATTATTATTATTATTATTCGTATCAATTTAGGAAGGCTCGGCTTGTGCCGGTAACATAATGGGCTGACTCCGCCTAAGCAAGGAGTCATCCTCTTGATTATGAAACTACAGGTACATATACCAGGTGGCTCACGGACGCCGTACTTTCTACTTATAAATGTCCCGCATGCACAAGTGATGTATGGGGTGTCCACCAACTGATTTTAACAGGGGAACTACTGCCAGCGGGCAGGTTACGTCAGAATATGAAGAGATATGGAACAGGGTCACACTCGCAGCATGTTATTCAGCGCTGCCGGTCGAATGCATCCCTTGCATTCGTAAACATCGTTTTCGACCGCATAGTTCTAGGCTGGTGTATGGTACAGCTGCACTATATTTGCTGTCTGCATATCGGCAATGGCTAGTGTGATCAGCAGCGGTGAATGCATAGACATTATTTTAAGCTGGACAACCTGGTCGGAATGCAACAGAAGCTCCAAACAGACGTACGCCTTCTACACACATATTTCGCCGAACAGTATTCGTTTATGCTCAATGCAATCATCTCTTTTGTCGAGTTGAATGTCTACACCTGTCTAAATTAATTTATTAGATTTCATTTACTGCATCTTTGGCGTATCTAAAAACAGTAGCGGCGGTTAGGGGGTGGGGTGAGGAGGGACAGTCGCTCCCACCCGCACTTTGTAGAGTAAATATGACATTTATTCCATTTTAGCCAGATGGAACTAGGAATTATTTTAAACAAGCTATTTGTACAAGCCTTGTTGTCTTATATGCTAAATCTTTCCTTTATTATATAGCGCTACGGCAAGTAGTGGAGACGTTGCATGTGCTGTGAGGAAGGGTAGTAGGGGTACACATTTTTGCCGAGGTCGTGGCCACGGAGTTATAATTCACCCGCTTGCCGCGCGCATTTGTCAGTCTGGCAGTCTCTTTATTGTCTGTTAGTTTCATAGTGTGTATTCAAATACTGAATGATTATTAATTGCATAATCATGCCGTACATCTACTGTATGTAATTGTACAGGGCGATCTGGCCGTGGGTTACGGGCGCGCAGCTGTGAGCTCGCACTCGAGTGATAGTGGTTTCAAATACCATTGTCGACACCACTGAAGATGGTTTTCCGTGGTATCCCATTTTCATACCAGGCAAACGCTGAGGCTGCACCTTAATTAAGGCCACGGTTGCTTCCTTCCCATAAGTTCTACCTGTGTCGGTGCGACATAAAGTCAATTGTACAAACAGATATATTTAATTGTAATTGCAATTTCAACGCGAGAGAATACAAACTTTACATTCACCGGAATAAATTATTTCGTTTGTATTATGCTTTTTTATAAGTAAATGTAATTAATCAGCCCCGTGAATTAGGCCCATTCGTAATAATAGTTTTTTTGAGATTTTGATTCAATGCTGTATAATAAAATTTTCACCAGGTCTCACAAACATACTACGGGGCATTTACTTAATAAATAACATAACACAAAAAGAAATAACTTAGGAACGTTGGTATTAGCTCCTGTTGAAATACGATTACAACTGAATATTTTTTTTACAATTGGCTTTACGTCGCACCGACATAGATAGGATTTATGGCGACGGTGAGACAGAAAAGGGCTACGCGTGGAAAGGAAGCGACCGTGGCCTTAAATAAGGTACAGCCCCAGCACTTGCCTGGTGTGAAAATGGGAAACCACGGACAACCATCTTCAGGGCTACTGATAGTGGGATTCGAAACTACTATCTCCCGAGTGCAGACTCAGAGCTGCACGCCCGTAACCCCACCGCCACCTCGCCCGGTATAATTACATAGAAGTACGGCATGATTATGCAATTAAAAATAATTTAGTATTTGAATACTCACTAAGAAACTAACAGACACTAAAGAGACTGCCAGACTGATGAATGCGCGCGACAAGTGCGTGAATTATAACTCAGTGGCCACGACCTCGGCAAACAATATATACCCCTACTACCCTTCCTCACAGCACAGGCAAAGTCTCCATTACTTGCCGTAGTGCTATACAAATTGGTTAGCGGCGAAGAACAGCATTTTGTGCGTATTTCCGTCAATAATTATGTTAATAATTAAAGAAAATAAACGAAGGAATTAGCAGATAAGATAACAAGGTTTGTACAAACAGCTTATTAAAATAATTCCTAGTTCCAGCTGGCTAAAGTGGAATGTAAATGTAATGTGTACTCCACAAAATGGAGGGGGAGGGGGGAGCGACTGTCCATCCTCGCCGCACCCCCTAATCGCCGCTACTGTTTGTAGACACGCCAAAGGTGTAGAAAAGGAAATCTAATAACTTATTTATTTATACACGTGTAGACATTCCACTCGATGGAAGAGTTGCATGTATGAAGCAAAAACTAATACTGTTCGGTGAAGTAAGTACAGTGGGTCACTTT
The DNA here is from genome assembly GCF_040414725.1 of Anabrus simplex. NCBI lineage: Eukaryota > Metazoa > Arthropoda > Insecta > Orthoptera > Tettigoniidae > Anabrus > Anabrus simplex. The sequence continues at coordinate 808,710,929 of NC_090266.1, forward strand.
AATATTCGGACAACACAGATAATGGAATGTTTCTTGACATAATTTGTTCGCAAACAAATGTGTATACAACAAACATACGTCCTACAATTTGTGAGTATTTAGCGCACGTATCACAAGAAGATTAAATGTCATGCGAATTGGTGAAGTGTTCTGATAGTGATAGAAAAGGAAATAATGAGATACTACACATCATTTTAATATTCGGACACGTCATCGTTACTCCATTTGCACGTGACTACCTGACCCAATTGCGGCAAGGGAGAAACGTAAGGAGTAGGATACGTATCCCTGAACTTCACTGCAGTGAGCAGCGCTGTACAGAACGACAGGGATTAATCTGTACGTACAATGGGGCGCAAAGGCAGAAACACAACATTTGAACAGCGCCAACTGGTTATTTTCCACAATGCAAAGGGACGCAGTTGCAGAGACATTGCGCGAATGTTGTGTATGAGTAAGAGTACTGTCAATGACATTGTACGGCAATTTAAAGAAGAGGACAGGATTGAGTCTATACCGCAAACGGGTCAACCGAAAAAGCTAACTGATCATGAAGAAAGACTTCTCTTAAGAAAAATAGGAAACGATCCTAAACTGAGTGCGCCACAACTTGCACGGGAGTTAGAAGAGGAAGCTGGCAAGTCAGTGCACCCTGAAACTGTGCGCAGGACTCTTCAAAAGGCTGGATTTAACGAGAGGGTGTCGAGGAAAAAGCCATTTATCAGTGAAGTGAACCGAAGGAAAAGATTGAAGTTTGCCTTGCAATATGTACACAAGGACACAGAATGGTGGAAACATGTGTTATTTTGTGATGATAGCAAATTTAATATTCATGGATCGGATGGGAGGAGAACGGTTTGGTGCAAACCAAATGACGAATTAAAACCGAAACATTTGCAACCAACTGTCAAACATGGAGGCGGGAATGCAATGGTATGGGCGTGCTTTTCGTCTGCTGGAGTGGGTGAAATGTCGTTTATTGAACATACAATGGATCATAAACAGTATCTAGCCATCCTGAAGCAGAATTTACACCAAAGTGCTACAAAGCTTGGGATCAGGGACACATTTCATTTCTATCAAGATAATGATCCTAAGCATAAAGCGTGGAATGTCCGAATGTGGCTAAAGTTCAACTGCCCAAAGGTGCTTGAAACTCTACCCCAGAGCCCGGATCTTAATCCCATTGAGAATTTATGGAGTGAACTTGACAAGAGAGCGAGGAAGTCCAAAATAACGTCAAAGAAGGAACTGCAACCGAAGACTGATACGAGAATGGGCTAAAATTAGTCCCAAGGGCACGGAAAAGTTAATTTCATCTATGCCACAACGACTGAAAGCCGTCATAAAACAACGTGGCAATGCCACCAAGTACTAGATTGGTTTGAGTTCCATGTTACGCTACAGTTTCGGTCATTATGATCCTTGTGTCCGAATATTAAAGTGGTTTTGTTATGTGATAAGGTGACGACTGATTTTTTATCTACAAGTCATTTTTGTTCTGATACACTTGTATTATTATGTAATCATATTGGAAACATTGGTGTTTTGTATTGTCAAACTTTCCTTTCTGTATGCTCAAGAAAATACAAATATAATGTTCAGATTGTCACATGCCATCCGGTGTCCGAATATTAAGGTGATTCACTGTATGTAGAAGGCATACGTCTGTTTGGAGCTTCTGTTGCATTCCAACCAGATTGTCCAGATTAAAATAATGTCTGTGTATTCACCGCTGCTGATCACACTAGCTACTGCCGATATGCAGACAGCAAATAGCATACATCAGCCTAGAACTATGCGGTCGAAAACAATGTTTACTAATGCAAAGGGTGCATTCGACCGGCAGCGCTGAGTAACATGCTGCGAGTGTGACTCCGTTTCTTATCTCTTCATATTCTGACGTAACCTGCCCGCTGGCAGTAGTTCCCCTGTTAAAATCAGTTGGTAGACACCCCACACATCACTTGTGCATGCGGGGCATTTATAAGTAGAAAGTACGGCGTCCGTGAGCCACCTGGTATATACAAATATTTACAACAGAAATAATTGCAATATATACTTTTATACAATAAATACAAACAACTTCTTATCTCCCTGTTTTGGGAATCTGTTCTTTAGTGTTACTGGAACTGTGGCCTGGAACTTCATGCTGTTTGGCGTAAGTCAGATGAAAAGTCGTTCCTAGGAACTTTCTCGCAATGTGGCAGGTGCTCAGGAGGGTGGCTCTCTGTAGTTCTACGTATGTGTGATGATGCAGGTTTAATGCGGCCAAGAGTGCTGTGCAAGCATTTTGGAATAACACCGGTGCGTGATATTATTATTGGAACTGTGGTGATTGATTCTAGTTTCCACAGGCGTTGTATTTCTATTGCCAGTTCTGTGTATTTTGATATGTTTGTGGCTATTGTTGTTTGCAGATTGGAGGTGTTTGGACAAGCAATTTCTATAAGGGATGCGGATCTTTTTGATTTATCGATTAGAATAATATCTGGCCTATTGTTGCTGAGCGTGACATCGGTTATGACTTCACGGTCCCATAGTAGTTTGTATGAAGAGTTTTCGAGAATGGATGGAGGTGTATATTTCTAATATGCAGTTGATAACTGAAGAAATCCACATTTTACAGAAAGTTTCAGGCGAATAATTTTTGCTACCTGATCATGTCGGTGCTTATAATTGATGTTGGCCAAGTGTGGGCAGCCAGAGATGACGTGCTATATGCTCTCTGTAGTTCTGTAACAGCGGCGGCAGTTGTCTGAGACAACTGTTGGATCATTCATGATAAAACTACGGTAGTTCCGTGTAGCAATTACTTGATCTTGGATGGCCAGAACAAATCCTTCTGTTTCTGGGAAAAGACCGGAGTTGGTCAGCCAAGCATTTCAGTAACTCATTTTACTTATTATTGTCTTTTACCGAGCAAGTTGGTTTGATTCACGTAGATGTGAGCTTGCATTCAGGTGATTGTGTGTTTGAAGCCCACTGTCGGCAGCCCTGAAGTTGCTTTTCCGTGGTTTCCCATTTTCACACAAGGCAAATTCTGGGGGCTGTACCTTAGATTAAGGCAACGGACGCTTCCTTCCTTATCCTAGCCCTTCCCTATCCCATCGTCACCATAAAAACAGTTTGTGTCGGTGCAACGTAAAACAAATAGGGAAAAAAATATTCTTATTACTCCGCGGATGCATTCTAACGTTGAGCAATGTATGTCTATATCTGTAAGAAAGCAGCCATAAGGCTCTGCATTACCAGACTCATCAACAGCTGCGTGTGAATTTTCCATCAGTCATGTGCTATTACTCTATTCGATCAGAGGAAGAAGCCTTCTGGTTGATACCCACCAGTGTATGGCCCCACGTACAGTACTTTCAGAAACAAAATCCTGAGTGAGGCATTTGTATTATCAACAGCATCCAAGCCAAACAATCTTTCCCTATTCAATCGTGGCCTCATTGGCATAATATGTTCTGTGTTTGGTTTTGTAAACCTATTGCCTTATTCATAATTAATAATGCTGCGTAAATTTAAGAGAATCGTATTTCACAGAGCACCACTGATTCATGACCTCTTGATTGAGAAATGACAGTAGGCTTTATTGCGGGCTCAAAATACATACCGCACACAGCGAAGCACAGGAACTACTGTATCGCAGGTCATCAGATAGAATGAATGCGTGCGGATGATGCCTGTGATATTCTTAACCTTTGATTGAAGCTACAATAAGATTCCTAGGAGTAAATTTTTATGTTTGTCACCTAATCCTAACAATCTTCATCCATATTTTGGCTTTCACGTTACTGTAACTTTACTGTGAAACTGAAGCTCAGGCATTTTTTGTTCTTTTCATATCCAGCTATATGAGGAAATACAGAAATATCAGGCAGATCTTATACATTGCTTTAATTAGAGGTGGCGATTTGCAGAACTTAGACAAAGCATTCCAAACCAACAGCTGGTGAGCAGATGAGCCTTCTAGTCTCAACATCGTTCATGTTAAGTGGCATCTTTACTGCTAACAGCATATGGCCAATGAATTGATAGCCACTGAACAATACTCCTACTTTATGTCTATATTAATTGAGAATGGAGTAATCACGGAATCCAACCCTGCTACAGAAATATTAAAACCCAGTTCAAAAAATTAGGGGAACATGTTCTTGAACGTATGTCATGTTCCATAAAATACCTCACACCCAGGTATATTACCAACTAAGCCTTTATTCTTTACCGTTGAAGTATACAAAAGAACATCGATGGATTCGCGTTCATTTTCAGAACAGAAACGGAAATGTCCAAATAGGGGCGAAAACAAAGTGATAGCAGTCCTCCAGGGCGGATTTTTATCACAGTTGGAGAGCTTCAGTATGGTGTATGTCCTCCACGAGCATTCATCACAGCTTGGCACCTACGTGGCATGCCCCGCATAAATCGACGGAGGTCACATTGCGGTATAAGGTCCCATTCTTCAATGAGAGCCTGTTCGAGGTCTTGGAGAGTCTGTGGTGGAACAGGACGCCCACGAACACTTCTGTCAAGCCTATCCCACACATACTCGACGGAATTAAGTTTGGGACTCACTGCTGGCCATTCAATCTCTTGAATGTCCAGTTCTCGCAAGACAGTTCTGGTGATGCGCGCTACATGAGCATTGGCATTGTCGTGCATGAGTACGAATTCAGAGCCAATACCGTATGCAGAAACCAACACATGCTGTAACAGTATCTGCTCGATGTACACCGCAGCGGTAAGATTACCACGAATGACGATAAGATCCGTACGGCCATCAATACCGATGCCACCCCACAGCATCACAAAACCTTGTCCGAATCGGTCGCCTTCCTGGACAACATTTGGCATGTACTGCTCACCACGGCGTCTCCATACACGTTGACGTCCATCACGCTGTGTCAGGGGAAATCTGAACTCGTCTGTGAACAACACAGGTCTCCATTGGCGAAGTTGCCGGTTGACGTGGGTACGGGCAAACAGAAGACGAGCTGTGCGATGTTGCTGCGTTGAACGGGGCACTCGAACAGGACGTCTGGGTTGTAAGGACACTTCTATTAACATGTTCCTTACTGTCTGGTCAGACACCGTGACTCAAGTGACCCTCCTGAGGTGTTGTTGCAGTTCTCTGGCAGTTGCTGAACGACGCCGCAACGCACAGATGGTCAGATATCGGTCATCCTGTGGGGTTGCCTTGCGTCCATGACCTTCTCCAACCCTCCTTGTGAACTGGCCTGTCTCACTGTAGCGATTCCACAAGCGTTGAATAACTGACGGAGAGACATAGAGATCCACAGCTACAGGACGTAAAGTCCATCCTTCCTGGATGAAAGTGACGGGATCTCATGGGATGTTCTGGTTTACGTACAACGTGCTCAAATGACCGCAGTAGTCAGTGACCTCATAACGACACACAGACGCACCGCAATTCACTTTGTTTTGAGGCCACCTGAGAGTTTAATGCATGGCTACGCCTACAGATGACGTATAACTTCGAATTGATATACCGTGAGTAGTTAAGGTCTCAAGGTATGCTGTACGACCATTGGAACCACATCTACCAAATTTTCGTTCACATGCACTGTGTATTTTATGTGGAGCACCAGGCATGTGCCGGTATTTATAACGCAAACACCTTTGATTTTAATTATTTCTCCTTACCTTGTCAACGATGAAAATGTATCCCCGGTATGCACTGCCCCTCTTGTGTGTTAATTGAAAGGTTAAAGTCCTTGTCCATGCTCCAAATGACGCACACTCTCCTTGGATTGCACAACTCCCCCTGCGCTCTTGTTGCATGGGATGACCTGCACTCTCATTTTGTACGCAGTTGACGTTCGTTGAGCGTAACTGTTACACCACACAATTCTGTAAAAAATAAAATAAAAGTAGGACAACGCCTGGCTCATCAGTTCATGAAAGGTACTAAAGAAATTCTTTGAACAGTTTCTGACAATCAACATAAGGTAACCTTATTTTCATTATGAAATTATATGTTGGCATATAAAGTGTGTCCTTGGAGTAATGGTCAATACTCAGGGATACGAGAGGAACGATCATTTCAAGCAAAATCTTCTTATGGTCATATGCTTTATTCCGAATGCTTTCCGAGATTGAATACATAGAATGTAAATTTGTTTTGGGACTAGTGGCGTTTGGAAATGGATACAAGTTTTCCGCAAGTAATGCTCGCCATAACGTGTCCGTGGGACACTGAGAAGTGCGGAAAGTCGCCATATGCTGGTAGTAGGACTACGCTACACCATTTGAACAATGTGTTGCTGTTCCTGCACAGATTGTTGAACTACACGTTCAGAAGGAAAGCTGAAACTCGGTAGAATACATGTTTCACGCAACGTGTTGAAAACTCTGGTAAACACTCTGCGATCAGGAATTCGACGTGTCAGAAAGCGGCGGTATTCTTCGACAGCAGCAAGAGCACACTACCTTCGCAGAAGCCATAAACATACACCATATCTGCATATTCTTCATTAGTGTAGATATGTGGCAGTTTAGTCAGCGCGTGTACAAACACAGTTAACGGATGCTCCTCTCTGATACACTCTCAATCCCTCGCACTACTTCACTCACAACACACCATGGACAACTGGGCGTTCAACGGGCTAGTTTAATGGCAGAAAGACATCCCGAGCAAAGATGCTGAAAGCAACGCCGTGGGTTGGTCTAGAATAAAACGTCAAAGGGGTTGGGTGGGTAAGAAACACACATGCGCGCCACTAGCACAAAAATAAATGTAGATTATAGCATATGTTCGTATGAAGCTTTTTGCTTCAAATGATCGTTCCTGTCATATTCCTGAATATTGACTATTCCTCCTGGAGACGCTCTGTATATACAGGGTTCTACAGCCAAGATATCCACCTCAAATAAGTAGCGAACCGTTAAAGGTATGACATTAGGTTTCAACTTTCAGTAATGTTAGCAAGGGGTTCATAAATGGCTTTAGAGCATTTTTTCATGGTGTCGATATCTTCTGAGATAATGGTACTAACTGTTTTCTAAATGGAACTGCACTGTTTTCAACACCTAGTCGTAAGCATATATATTACATATTCAGTACATTGATTATTTTGAAAATGTAGTAAACAGTGTAGATCCATTAAAAAAGCAACGTTAGTATCATTATCTCAGAAGATACTGACATGATGAAAAAGGACTGTAAGTCCAATCGTGAGCCCGTCGTTACATTACTGCAAGTGCAAACAGAATGTCAGTATCTTTAGCGGTTCACGAGTTATTTGAGGTACAAAACTTAGCTCAATAACGCTGTATTATCTTACACAGGATGAACCTGAACTCCACCGACAAACTTTCGGACGTTGTTCAGAGATACCTTCTGAGTATATTGGTATAAAGTACATGTAGTCTCCGGTGGCTCGTTAGAGTAATTGAATTTCGTTTGGATTGTTGTCCCAATTAGCTTTGTTATTGCATATTGCAGTTTTTTCGCTGTTGTGAAGATATTTTTTACAGAAACAAGGATGATTGGGGTAACAAACCGAATAAGTGATAATTACATTATTACTCTGTAGCAAGCCACCGGAGACCACTGGTCCCTTATACCAATATAGTCAGACGGTATCCCGTACATCGTGAAATGTCATTGGTTTAACGCCCCCGTCTATTTATACGGTTTCCGGACACGCTTGTTGTGTTGTATACAAGGAACTTGGTGTACAGTGACACAACATAAAGTTTATTGTTTCAATGATTTCATACAATATATATAAGAAATAAAACTGAATTCTTGAAACTTGTTTGAATGCACGCAGTTAATGTTGAAATTAAATCTTAAATTGAATGTCTGTTGCATATGTACAATTATACAATACGAGAGTTCTATATACACTTAGTTCTATCTTGAGGAGATGGTCTGTTTCACTAACAAATTGTCCTGATAGTCGAAAACTATCTTCTGTGAAATTACAAGCGTAACTTGTAGAGAGAGGCAGAAGGCTGGTACTAGGTTTATACTTGCAAGGAACTTGCATTAATTTATTCAAATAGCAGAATGCTAAGGTGGACGTCGGAGCACTGGTGAGGACTAAAGGGAGTAGCAGAATGCTATACTCGGGGCTCGACGTGGCTACGGGGATGAGGCAATGTTCAGAGGTGAGACCTCACGGCCAGCAATTTGTCCACCTGTTCAAAACACGTTTTTAAGAGGAATTCCTCCGTGTCTGACTTGCGGTGTGTTCTGGACGTCGAACATTGGGGTAGTCCTGGAGAGGCTCGGAACGAAGCTCCTTATATATCGCTGGCTGACGTCATCAGTGAGCGTGCCAGGCGCAGTAAAGACACCTTGTAGCTGCTAGAAACTTCAGTGCTACGGCGGGTTGCGGAGCTTGTAGGCGCAGAGCTTGCGATGCGGAGGACACACACAACAACGCTGAACTTTGTCCCTCAGGATTTCGTTTACGTACCAGTAAATCTACAAACACGAGGCTGGCATATGTGGGCACCTTCAGATACCACCGGATTGTACCAACATCGAACCCACCAACTAGTGCTGAAAAGGCCAGCGCTCTACAGTCTGAGCTACTTAGACCGGCACATGTTTGTCATTAAGCAATAAATACACTACTCTTAAGTTACTACTACTAATTGTCTAACATCTGTTCTCCCCACCGGGCGAGTTGGCCGTGCGGTTAGGTTCGCGCAGCTGTAAGCTTGCATCCGGGAGATAGTGGGTTCGAACCCCACTGTCGGCAGCCCTGTAGATGGTTTTCCGTGGTTTCCCATTTTCACACCAGGAAAATGCTGGGGCTGTACCTTCATTAAGGCCACGGCCGCTTCCTACCCACTCCTAGGCATTTCCTCTCCCATCGTCCCCATAAGATCTATCTGTGTCGGTGCGACGTAAAGCAAATTCTAAAAAAATCCGAACTAGAGTAGAGCCTATACGATACTGGATCCCTACCCCATGACTTCTGACATGTCAGTGTATTCGGTGCATGAAAAAGCAGCGAGCGAAAAGTGATATGAAGATACATTTCAAGCAAAGCATTCATCATATATTTAAGACATCTAGGATACTAGCGTGAGAAAGAGAGCGTAAGGACGCGCTGAAATGAGGATATTTCCTAACCTTTTTGTTTTCTAGAGTAGCTTGTGAGAAGTTTAACGAGTGTGTATAAGCACAGACATTGCAAGGTTCATCACTTGTTCATGGTCCTCTCTTTATCCATGTACACTTTTAAAATCATAAAAGAGTGAGCCGGCGCATAAAAAATTTCCAGGTTTCGCTTTGTTTTCTTATTATGTTCCTTTAGTGGCGTACAGTTACACAACAATTTGAAAAAACATGATCACCTTTCTGAACGAAAGGGAATATTTGTGAAGCTTGCAGTTTCCAGAATTTTGAAAGAATAGGGTATAGGAAATTCTAGTAATGTTTTTCAAAAATATCCGAACACCATGAAGCAGTTGTGACAGTCATAGGATCAAAATGCCACTGCCATACAACCACTGAAACTTTAGCTGAGTCTAACATTGCCTTTACTTTCTTGTTCCCTTCTCCTAGCCCTTCTGGCCTCTGTCGCTGAACTCTTACTCCCTTCCGAACTCGACGATACTAAGTTTGTAAGGCCTAGGGAGTCCTTCATTTTCATTCCCTTCATGGCCCTTTCATTTCTTTCGCTGAAACCTTCATTTTTTGAAGGTAGGGACATCTTTTGCTTTCTTCTCTGGTTAGTATTAAGGGAGGATGGTTTCCTAGTTGCACTTCTCTTTAAAACAATAATCAACACCACCAGCTGAGTGACCAGAAAGTTTCTGAACGACATCTCTGAGTCATTACCGAGAAAGAATTTGTAGGCATATGCATTATTTATGCAATTTCATTTTATGGCCATTGACTGCAGTGAATTATTATTATTATTATTATTATTATTATTATTATTATTATTATTATTATTATTATTATTATTATTATTATTATTATTATTATTATTATTATTATTATTATTATTTCACTACCATGGGTACAAAATGTGCGAAACAATCTGTAAAAGGTGTGCCCGCCTATAGCTTGGTAGTGTCGATCAAATAACTTGAAGATGCATGCCATAGTGAAGCCAAGCCAAGTCTTCTCCGTAAAGGTCGTGAAGGTCTCTGAAAAAGTGGAAGGTAAAATGTTTACACTATTCGTAAATTCATCACTAAGAGTGATAGAGATATTAGCCCTTTGCCCCGAGGAAGTAAACCGATACTAATTACTGATGTAGGCTATGGGAACACCTGGTCCAGTTACCTCTCTAATAGTGGTGGTATCGTTTTTAGATATCTCCCCCTCCTTTGCGGAAGAAGAATTGAACCCATATCCTTCCGTGTACCCTAGGCTAGAAAGTCCTCAATAATTACGACGCTTCGTGTGACGAAACAGTGAAATGTGTCAGGTTATTCGAAAGTACTCTACTGGCAACAGAAAAGCTGGTTTCCTTTCCACGAGTACTGAACAAAGAAGAAATGCAGCCAATGTCATATGTTAAGTATTTTTAGCTCGCGTACTTCAGCTCCATGACCGAAAGCACTCAGAAACTCATTCTTCTTTCCTGGTCTTATCCCAATTATCTTGGGTTGGCACTACAGAGACTCATTCTTCTTTCCTGGTCTTTATCCCAATTATCTTGGGTTGGCACTAATGTGGAATAAGACTAGTTTATTGGCCAAATGTCCTTCCTGACGTGTTTCTGTGTTGGTTTTTAGTTATTTTTTAACAATTTGTTTTTCGTGACACTGACAAAGACAGGCAACGATGGGATAGAAAAGGGCTAGGGGTGGGAAGGAATCTACTTTGACCTTAATTAAAGCACACCCTCAGCATTTGCCTTTTGTGAAAATGGGACAGTGGAGTTTGAAGCCACTATCTCCCGAAAGCAAGTTCACAGCTAGCGACCCTAACCAATGACATGCTGATAAAACATTGGCACGCGTGATTGTCCACAACACCACTTTGTTTCCCCTTTCTCTATTCTTTAGAACTAGATGTGGGAGGTGAGAACATTCTGCTTGGGCGATCGTCGGATAACGTGGTCGCCATTCACAGCCAGTCGCCTATCCTTTCTGCCCTCCGTACACACATTTCTGCAAGGAATTGAAGATTGGCAGGAGGGCTCACCTCCAGTGAGGGAGTTCCTGAGAAGGGCTGCGCCCTTACCTTAATGAAAACTTTGAACTGGTAAAATTTGGGAGTGAGGGGACGAACTGCTCGTCTACGTGGTATGGTTTTTTTGTTAGTTGCTTTACGTCGCACCGACACAGATAGGTCTTATTGCTAGGAGTGCCAAGGAAGCGGCCGTGGCGTTAATTAAGGTGCAGCCCCAGCATTTGCCTGGTGTGAAAATGGGAAACCACGGAAAACCATCTTCAGGGCTGTCGACAGTGGGGTTCGAACCTACTATCTCCCGAATACTGGATACTGGCCGCACTTAAGCGACTGCAGCTATCGAGCTCGGTACGTTGTATGTTCCGAGCTGTCAGTTTACAGATGGCGTGGAATTACGTTAGTAGACGAATATACTTGAATGGAGTTTCTTGAAGTAACAAAATTCATAATATGAAGATAAAGTTGGAATATAATCGTTTATAGGAAGAGGAATTAGGGATTAATTTACCAAGGGTGATGTTTGATAAATTTCCAGCTTCTCTGAAATTATTTAAGAAAGTGTACTCTAGTAGGCAGTCTGCCATCTGGGTGACATCCCTAAAAGCAGATATGTGGAAACTGATTGAATGTTTGATATTAATGTAGGAAACACCATAAAAGTAATTAAAAATGTAATTCAAGAAGAAAAAATTGGGGCAGACACACATCAGAAGAGGAATTGCAGATTGCAAAAAATTATCAAGGGAGGTGTTTGATAAATGTCTACCTTCTTTGACATCATTTAAGAACTGACTAGGTAAAAGACTGCTAGAGAATCTGGCATCTGGGTGACAGCCTTAAATGTAGATAATAAGTTGTTGACTGATTGATCGTACGTTGAAAGGGTGCCCTTCTTTATGGGAATCGTTCTGCGAACATTTGCGCAGCTGCTCGAGAATTCTGTCCTACTTCGCCGTAAATTAAAATCATGTCCAAATATTCCCCCCATGTGAAGTGTGCCATTGCTAAGCAGCATGTGTTCACTTACTACACACTAATATGTCCGGGTTTGTAAATATTACATCGTAGGTCGCTCCTCCCTTCCCAACGGGGCCTGCTGACATTGTCGTGTTCGCTTCATCCTAGCTGCGTTACCAAAAGTTCTTTGCTCCTGTTCAAGTTATAACTTTTAATATTGTACCGCTAAACGCATCGAGATATAGTGCAAATAACGAATGAGTACTTGTTCTGAAAATTATTCCTACGTCTTGCGCTTCGAGACTTTAACCCTTTACATCACTGAATTCATTGTGATATTATAGCGTAACGGTGCAAGCTACAGACCTGATATTGTGATCCTCTCCCTAAGATATCCTCTTCTTCTTCTTAATCTGTTTACCTTCCAGGGTTGGTTTTTCCCTCGGACTCAGCGAGGGATCCCACCTCTACCGCCTCAAGGACAGTGTCTTGGAGCGTGAGACATTGGGTCGGGGGATAGAACTGGGGATGATGACCAGTACCTCGCCCAGGCGGCCTCACCTGCTATGCTGAATAGGGGCCTTGTAGGGGGATAGGAAGATTGGAAGGGATAGACAAGGAAGAGTAAAGGAAGCGGCCATGGCCTTAAGTTAGGTACCATCCCGGCATTTGCCTGTAGGAGAAGTGGGAACCACGGAAAACCACTTCCAGGATGGCTGAGGTGGGAATAGAACCCACGTCTACTCATTTGACCCCCCGAGACTGAGTGAACCCCGTTCCAGCACTCGTACCACTTTTCAATTTTCGTGGCAGAGCCGAGAATCGAACCCGGGCCTCCGGGGGTGGCAGCTAATCACACTAACCACTACACCACAGAGGCGGACCCCAAGATTTCTTACTTGTGTTAATTTGGCACATCAGTTACCTTCCACGTTGTATACCGTTCTTTGTAGATATACTTGGAATACTTCTTGCATTGCTAGGCGGCTCAGTTCTATACGCCGCATATGGGAACAGAGTTGATGGAAGATAAATGTAGTATTATTTGGTGACTTCTATTAAAAATTGATTATTTTTAATGCAGAAACTCTCTAATATTTATGAAATTATCTATGTATCTCTTTTAATAATAATAATAATAATAATAATAATAATAATAATAATAATAATAATAATAATAATAATAATAATAATAATAATAATAACGTTGCTGGTTTAATATCCACTAAGTAGAGTTATGGGGGACACCGAGGATTAGGAATTTTGCCCCGCAGGAGTTATTTTACAATAGATGCCGGTAAATCTACGGAAGCGAGGCTGGCATGTAAGCACCTTGAAAAACCGCCAGACTGAACCGAGACCAACTGTCAGCTTAGGCTCAGAAAGATAGCGTTCTACCAGCTGATGCACTTAATCTGGTGAATGCCTTTTAAGACGAATAAAATTCCTTCGCTTATTTCAGCAGTTTTCAGTAATACTGTATCCGGAAGAAACGCAATGAGGCGTGTCAGGAGAACTACAATTTGCAGAGCCGTCTATCCGGCTATCAACAACTGTGGCCATGTTCCGTTTAATTTGCGAGCTCATTCAGTAGCGCTCAGTGAAGCGTACTTTCTTTTTAGTCCAAGGCCAATCTCCTGGCGCGTGCTAATTCTGCTTGTCAACAATGTAATGCTCAGCTGACGCCGGGAATAGCCACACGACACCATTTTATTTGACCGACAGATGCCACGTTCCTGATACTGTTGCAGTTATTGGTGAGTGTAATGATGGTTCGGTTAGACATATTCCTGCTTTTCAGAACAGACTTGTCAACGATGAGAAAATGAAAAATAAATCCAATCAGTCGAACACAGTTTAAAGCTGAGACACAAATGGTAGTATTACCAGGGCTAGGATTAATATGTAATAAAAATTGCTAAATAAGTAGGGCTACACATTTATTTATTTCTTTATCCCTTTTCTCTCCACCCCTACCACATCAAGGGCTGTGTCTTGGAGCGTGAGACTTTGGATCGGGGGATACAACTGTGGTGGAGGACCAATACCTACTCTGCTGAACAGGGGCCTTCTGGGGGGGGATGGGACGATCGGAAGGGATAGACAGGGAATAGGGAATGAACCGGCCGTGGCCCTAAGCTAGGTACCATACCGGCATTTGCCTGGAGAAGAAGTGGGAAACCACGGAAATCCACTTCGAGTATGGCTGAGGTGGGCATCGAACCCTCTCTGCTCAGTTTAAATTCCGAAGCTGACTGGACCCCCTTCCAGCCCTTGTACCACTTTTCAAATTTCGTGGCAGAGTTGGGAATCGCACTAACCACTGCACCACAGAGGCGGATGTACATAAACAGTATTTGGGCTAGATAATTTCAACCGAGCTTGATAGCTGCAGTCGCTTAAGTGCGGCCAGTATCCAGTATTCGGGAGATAGTGGGTCCGAACCCCACTGTCGGCAGCCCTGAAGATGGTTTTCCGTGGTTTCCCATTTTCACACCAGGCAAATAATGGGGCTGTACCTTAATTAAGGCCACGGACGCTTCCTTCCCATTCCTAGGCCTTTCCTGTCCCATCGTCGCCATAAGACCTATCTGTGTCGGTGCGACGTAAAGCAAATAGCAAAAAAAAAGATAGTTTCAAAATATGGACTTATGGACTTACCTGGACACTGGTATTTACTGGTTGCAGGAAAAGGGCTTTGAATCAATATCTCTTAACCTGCAGTGAGTTCGAGAGGGAGGGGGGAGGGAAGTTGCGGTACTTTTTCATTTAACCACGGACAATTTCAATATTCGTGTTTTATAAAATACTTAGTTGTAGTACCCGGCTTTGCCCGGATGGTTTTTGAATGTTTACCTTTAATATTTGCATTAGCAGTTAGTTAAGTGTTAAGTGAATGTTTATAAAATTCTTTTTGAGATGTTGATTTTACGACCTACGAGTATTTATGTAGTTTTAGAGTTATTTGGATATATTTGATTTCAAGTTTTAGATTATTTAAATTTCGAGTAAATCTTTGTCCTTTTGGAAGCTAGATCTGACTGGGAAGTATTTGAGCCCTTCAAAAAATTATAAGTGATAACTATATGTATTTACCCGTCGCACTTTATATATGATGTACACGATTTCAGCTGCCATTGAGACTGCAACAATCAGCCTTGTGGCCCCAAAAGTAGTGGATTCAACACTAATCTCGGTCATTTTATACTATTTATTTTTAAGCCCTTCTCAGCCCCCGTCTCAATGGAGGCTCAATGTGGACTTAAACGGTATCCAGAGCGTCACAATTCGTATCAGCGACACATAAACAATGGACTTATTTAATTTAATTAATTTCGTGTGGCTATTTCTAGCCGAGTGCAGCCCTTGTAAGGCAGACCCTCCGATGAGGGTGGGCGGCATCTGCCATATGTAGGTAACTGCGTGTTATTGTGGTGGAGGATAGTCTATGTGTGGTGTGTGAGTTGCAGGGATGTTGGACACAGCACAAACACCCGGCCCCCGAGCCATTGGAATTAACCAATGAAGGTTAAAATCCCCGACCCGGCCAGGAATCGAACCCGGGACCCTCTGAACAGAAGGCCAGTACGCTGACCATTCAGCCAACGAGTCGGACGATTTCGACATTAATATCGGTTATTTTCCATTATTTTTACACATCAGCCCCTCCCATTCCCCACCCCCAGCGGGGGCTGTGATTTTTCATCTCCATGGTATATATTTTTCAGATGGTAAGTCATATGTGTACCAAGTTTCGTTGAGAGCAATTCTGGAACAAACACACATACATCCATAATCTCCATTATATTTACATTCATTTTCACCCCTTCTCAACCTCCATTCTGATTGCGGCTGAAGTATGACTTAACCATCCAGAATGTTACAGTTCAACTCAGTGACCTCGTAAACAATGTATTCGACATTAATATCGGTCATTTTCGATTTTTCTTCATATTTCACCATATCCCCTAGGAGTGCTAGTTTTGTTTTACCCTAAGGGTATTTTTTCAGAAAGTAAGTCATACGTGTACCAGTTTTGTAGGATGACTATGCTGGAAGATACACACATACATCCGTAAATTCGGTCATTGTGAACATTTTCTTTTCCACCCCTTCTCATATCCATGCCGATGGAGGCTGAACAACGACATCCGGAGCGTCATTATTCTCCTTATCGACTTCGAAAACAACAGACTGTACATGAATATTTGTCGTTGTCTATTATTTTTTATATTTCACCGTCTTTCGTGTTTTTATAATTCACCTCCGCCCCTAGGGGTGCTAGGTGTATCTTACTCCACTGTAATGATTTTTATATAGTAAGACATGTATGTACCAAGTTTGGTTGGGAGATATGCTAGATCATACACACATACGTTCTTAAACTCTGTCCCTTTGGATATTTTATTTTCTTCACCCGTCCTCACCCCTCTGCCGATTGGGAATAAACTTTCTCTTAAACGGCATCCAGAGTGTCACAGTTCATTTCAGTGACCCCGAAAACTATGGAACACAAATATAGTTTTTCTCTGTTCATTTTTACATTTCGCCCCTACTTTAGGTGTTAGGGGACTCTCATCTCTAAGGTATTTTTTCAGATGGTGAGTCCAGTTTTGCTTGAGAGCTATGCTGGAATATTGAACCCGAGTGACTTAGGCCCAAAGTCAATCATGACTTGATTTATGAAGGGAAATAGTACATTTATTGAAATACAAAAGTATAGTTGAAAATATTTCATCTATGTAGTGTTGAAATATGAGCTAAGGAACACGACAGACTGGAGCCTGACGGATTAGCTCGACACAACAACATTTAGCTGCTTCACAGCAGAGAGCCCATTAGTTGGCGACCAGGAAAATACAAATCCACAAATAAGTCTTGGTCAGAAAGAGAAGGGGGTAGTTTGAGGCAAAGGAAGCTTGCAACATGAGTAGTGCGCCGGGATATTTTGGGCGGACGGAAATTTCCGCGACTTCATGGAAAAGTACAGTGGTTGCGAGGACATTCGCTAGCCTAGGTTCGGGCAGGTGGAAACTTAAATCACGTGACCACTTGCAGGCCAATCGCTAAAAGTTGGTGGAAGACTCAGGGATACCATCTTAAGAGAAGGGGGATGAGACACCAATGTAACTTCGAAAGTAATCAGTAATAAATTATTGTGAGTACAAGGAGCAATGTAATGAATTTATTAGATGTCACGCATGGAAAAATAATCAATAATTATTGGCAAATTAAATAAATTGAAGGCTGGATTTCTTGGAAACCAGACAGGAATGTCATTGGCTGGACGAAAACCACGTTGTAAGGGACGCTTCCAAAGGCGCGAAATGTGAGGAGCTAAATCCATCCGTATCTCCTAAATCTATGATCGTCAGGAGTTCATATTTAATCCAGCAAATAAGCTAGAGGAGTGGACTAATTTGATATAAATTTCAACGTCCAATTCTGAGTGCAAGTGCCGATATTAAAAATCCACCCCCTCCCTCATGGTTATGACGTCAATGAATCCGCGAGGGAAAGCTTCGTCCATATATACGGGCGCAAGGGATACTCGAAAACCACACTTGAAATGAATCTCTGGAGCTGAACCGTCGTTCGCAGCTGACTTCAAATCCGCCGGGCGTACAGTAACTCAACATTTAATGGCGCGAACATCCGCCAGTACTTATAAAATGTGATCGCGCTCAAGCAACATAAACTGGAAGTAGTTAACTTAGGACAGTGCTTGCCAGTTATAAATATCATAGTGAAGTCAATTAATTGCAATGTAAGAGTGAGTAATATAAATTGCACCGCAATAAATACGTAAATAACATACTGTGTGACGAACAGTACTTTGAGGGAATAATAGCCTGTACTTTGGAATATCGAACCGCTATCATGAACACTTCAAGAGGGCCGCATGAAACAGGCGTATCGCGTCGGACGACATAAATCGCGACGGGCGTAAAATTCGACACACCGTCGTACGTGTCCATGTCCATTGTGCGGTAATTGGACGAAGCTTAAAACAGTGTAAAATATTAAATTTTTGGGTCTAGGGTATTAATTTGTTTTATAAAAGTAAATTTTTCAGTGTTAACATTGTCAATGGTGAAGTATTGTGATAATTAAGGTATTAGTGTAAAAATGGTAATGTGCCAGGAAATCATTTGTGGAACTACGCCATCAAGAATGGAGGAGTAGTACGGCGGATAGGGGCCGAAAGGAGCCTCTCATCTGCCAAGCTGCAATGGATTACCAATAACTAAGATGAGTACTAAAATGTAGATAATATTTGGGAAATGTTAGCGTGATTGGAAAAATGGGAATAATTTGATTAGACTTGGTTACCTTCTGTAACGAGATGAGTCGCTTAACGATCCCATCCTAAATTTGTAGCACGGACAGTATTAAGTAATAACAATGTAAATTGTTACGGAGTTTTTCCGTGGTAGGTAGAGGTGAAAGAAGGTGCGGGTGTGAATGGGTTTCAAGCTACGAAATTATAGTGCAATGTAAAATTAATTTAAAATTTAACAAGGTTATATTTTCTTTTCGAAAACAAAGAAATAACAAGCATGGCAGGTACAAAGTAGCAAATCAAAAAGGGTAGTTACAATATTTACAGAAATTGGGCTTCGCGCCCTGATTTTACACTGCTTGGGCAATCAGCTCAGTTTTACCCCAAACACGAGTTTTAACAGAGGGGCAGAAAACCCCATTCATACCTAGGAGCCCTTGCTCCAAATTACACAGAAAAGCCTCCACGAGGCATACAACACTCAATTTTCAAAAGAGCCACTCGCTCTCAAAATTTAAGCCTCTCCCAGGCCACACCAAACTCCACCTTCAAGTTGTCCTCACTGGACATAGACACAGGGGTAAAATACCCAACCTACTGAGGTCTATTAAATAAAAATGGGCAATTACATGACCTCTAAAATAACAATTTGAGAGGAGGCGATCTTGCACTCCTAATACACTTGTTTTTAAAAACCTAATCTGGCTCTAGGCCACTAATGCAAGGGCTAATCCCATACTACCGAGGTGACTTTAGAAAAGAGCAATTTGTTTTACATTAACGAAGAATAGGTTGAGAAAATAAGTTCACCTCAAGACAATGTGAGTGGGAGCTCGAGAGGGTTAGCACTCTCTATCCCAATATGCAGCTTAAAAGAGAATAGAAGAAAAGATCGTTACATTTTAGGAAAAGGTTACATGGAGGAACGCTTCGCACCCGCCCCGAGAGTTAAACTGCTGAGCTAGCAAAGAAATAATTTATTAATCGGCCATTACCTTATTGATGACCGCTGCCGACGAAAGAGGCGCTTCCCGCCTCCTGCTATGTACTTTATACACTGAAAGATGGAACAGAAGTGGCCCGGAGACCCTAAAATCAGCAGTTTAAATCCTCTCGCGGAAGTTTCTAGGCGTTAGGGGAATGAAAACACCCGCCCACAATTACTTTATTGGCTAGGGTACAGAAACATATCCAAGATGGGGGAAGATACATCGGATTGGTCGGAAATTACTAAAAGAAATTCGGGATTGGATAAATCTAAAACAAGGGGGAAAAGAGGGGTATACAGCCAACTTAAACAATAACAGAAAGAAATTTAGCAAGAAACAAACATTTGAAATAAAAATTTCTCCAACAAAATAGTTCTTTGACTCCGCACTAGGGTGCACTATTGTTGATCTTCAGTAGTGTCCTCTAGAAGAGAAAGTTCACACTTCTTACTTCAAACGAAACAAAAACACATCAAAAATGACACAGTTCAAAAACTCAAAATTTTCCACGTGGTGACATCTTCTGAGAAGGTAAAGAATTAATAGCGTAGATAAAGTTCAGACTTCCTCCAGCAGAGGAGTTTCAACTGGCGCACATTTTAAATTAGCGGAGTGGAGGTGTACCGCCCGGTACAGACCTCCCCCCCCCCCAAAAGTTCCTCCCGGGGTGACACATGAAATTGTTTGAAAACAAGGTCCAAGTTTTGATGTAGATATGGAGATTAATTGCCAAAAAAAAATTTTATAAGATTTTCTTAATTTGGTTTGATTTAGTTTCAAAATTTTGTTGTTGCAGATGAAGTAAAGTTTTTAAGTTTGTAGAAGTAGAATTCCGAAGATAGACTTTTAATACTTAAAAGTGATGAAAAATTTTGCAATGTCCACCAAATATTGCTGTTGAATTCCCGAGTGTAGTCATTGCTTATCGTAACTGTCCATGTAGTTGAGGTTGATGAAGTTGGATGGCCAGACCGGCCGTTGCAGCTTGCGTCCAAAGGAGGCCGCTCGGACCCCTCAAGTACCCTGAGATACCGCTCGCCCGCACTATGAGGGGAGCAGTGGTGTTGAAACACGCCGCGCCCGCGGTGAAGGAATACAGGCTGCGGGCAAGTAGCAGGACGTGCGCCGCACATCAGCCTAAGCCGGGAGGAGAGCTCCGGCTCGCCGTGCACATGTCGTCCTCGCTGGGGCCGAGGGGGCCCGTCCTCGAACCCAGCCGCGGCACAGCGCCGCGCGGCTGCGGGGGCACTGAAACATTTAAGCTAGGCGGCAGAATTGTGTTGGACCATCATGTTTCTTTTGAGGGCACAGGCATGTAGAGAGATTGAGGGGCCAGCGGCGTGCAGATATCCATGGCATTTCATCTAAGCCAGCCACTGTGTGTAGTGGAGCAGGAGACGGGAGCGTGGTAATGGCCGTGGCAAGGACAGGATGGCAGTTTAACAAATCGGGGGAGGTTTTACAGAAATGCTTACATTTAAAATAAAATAGAAGGAGCAGAATGCCTTAAGAGTGGAACTCAAAAAAAAAATATAACCTTCATATTCCTATCAAATTATATGAAGCAAGTTGACACAAATTTTACACCGGTTTCACCTGGGACAGGTGAACCCTAAATATCCTCTCGGTGGCTGGATTGCTTACTAACAATGTAACCGGCGTAAGAAAATCGAGAATGATGCATGGCCCATGAAATCTGGGGGCAAGCTTGCCCGCGGGAACAAAATTCTTGACCATCACCTGGTCACCTACCTTCAAAGTGGTGGGTCTCCGTCCACGATCATACTTTTCCCTACCCTTTTCACGAGATACCTTAAGATTGGCTTTAGCCTTCTTCCAAAGATCTTTAATATTATCCGGATCTATTGTCTCGGGTAGAATGTCACTCAGAGACCAAAGGTTAGAGAGCGGCGTGTTGGGAACAAACTTGAACATCAAGGAAGCTGGAGTGAACTTATGAGATTCATGAACCGCCGAATTCAAAGCAAAAGCTAACCAATGCAGGGACGTGTCCCACCTGGAATGATCTTCATGATGATAGGCAATAAGTGCGGACCTGAGATTACGATTAACCCGTTCAGCCAGAGATGGTTGAGGGTAATAAGCAGAAGTAGTTACATGAGAGATGGATAAGTCAAAACAGAATTTACGAAATAAGTTAGATGTAAAAGCCTTAGCATTATCAGATACAATATATTGGCACGGACCAAAAGAAGCAAAAATAGAATTTAAGCAAGTAATGGTAGACTGAGCGGTAGCCAGCTTAGTCGGAAATAACCAAGAAAATCTGG
The DNA here is from genome assembly GCF_040414725.1 of Anabrus simplex. Classification (NCBI taxonomy): domain Eukaryota; kingdom Metazoa; phylum Arthropoda; class Insecta; order Orthoptera; family Tettigoniidae; genus Anabrus; species Anabrus simplex. Next base: position 808,732,586 of record NC_090266.1, read on the forward strand.
TAAAACCATCTACACACACAAGGATGAACTTGTTGGCATTACCCTTTGACTGGGGGAATGGTCCTACATAATCAATATACAGGCGTTCCATGGGGCGCGACGCTTGCTGAGAAGACAAGAGGCCTACCTTGGTGGACATGGTCGGTTTACTAAGCAAACAGGATTTACAAGCCTTTACTAGTTCACGGATTTCACCGTCCATACCTTTCCAGATGAACATTTCACGAATCTTTTCACGAGTTTTAAAGATACCAAGATGCCCTCCTAATGGGGTCTCATGATAATACTTGAAGATCATAGGTACAAGAACAGCTGGAACGACAACTTTCATCATCATCATGCCTCGAAGGGCAACATAGAACACCATTCCTCAGAACATAAGGGACAACATGTTCCCCAGAAGAAAGGGTTTCCATTATCGGAGCCAGCGTCGGATCTTCACGTTGGTATTTCTCGATATCCCTAAAGAGCATGGGAGCATCTGTTAGGATGGCATTAACCTTAGATAGTATGGACTCGGAAGGTGATGAATTGTCGACCGGTTCGTGGGTCTCGACGTCGTTAGAAAACATACGGCTGAGTCCATCAGCAACAACATTTTCGGTACCTCTGATATGTCTAACATCAAACTGGAAGGCAGAAATACGGATGGCCCAGCGGGCTATACGACCAGTACGACGCGGCCTACCTAAGACCCAGCTTAAGGCTTGATTATCTGTCTCCAGGTCGAATTTGACATGTTCCAGATAGAGACGGAACTTCTCTAAGGCGAATAAGACTGTCAAACCTTCGAGCTCATAGATGGAATACTTGGCTTCTTGAGCCGACAATGTCCTAGACGCATAGGCGATGGGGCGCCTCCCTAGTTCAGTCTCTTGAAGAAGGACTGCAGCTACCGCTGACGACGATGCGTCGGTTTGGACAATGAATTTCTTCGAGAAATCAGGCATAGCAAGTACAGGGGCATTACAAAGAGCTAATTTAAGGTCTTCAAAAGCGGCTTGTTGAGAAGGTCCCCACTCGAATTTGATGCCTTTCCTACGAAGAAGGTTTAAGGGCGCCGCTCTATTAGCGAAGTTAGGAATAAACTTCCTGAAGAAATTCACCATACCAATGAACCTGGCGATACCTTTAATGTCTTTGGGAGGTTTAAAATCACGGATGGCCTGTGTTCTAGAATGATCGACTGCTACACCATCCGGTGACACAATATGCCCTAGGAAAGACATAGAGGGCTTAGCAAAGGCAACCTTGGACAACTTAACAGTTAACCCAGCCTTACGAAGGCGATCGAGAACTTCTCGCAGATGATCTAGATGTTCTTCAAAAGTCTCTGAAAATACGACGACATCGTCCAAGTAGTGATATAAGTACTCAAATTTGATGTCGGAGAAGACCCTATCTAGTAGCCTAGTGAGTACAGCTGCTCCCGTGGGGAGCCCGAAAGGCACGCGGTTGTATTCGTATAAATTCCAGTCCGTGGCAAACGCTGTAAGATGTTTAGACTCTTCGGCAAGGGGAATTTGATTATAGGCCTGATTCAAGTCCAAGATAGTAAAGAACTTGGCCTTACGAAACCATGAAAAAGAAGAATGAAGGTCGGGAAGGGGCACAGATTGTAACACCACCTTCCGATTGAGAGCCCTGTAATCAATGACAGGCCTGAAGCCTCCTTGGGGTTTCGGGACTAAAAAAATAGGCGAAGAATACGCTGACTTAGAGGGCCTAATAATACCGTCCTTCAACATCTGGTCGATGATTTCTTTTAGAGCCTTCATTTTAGGTGGAGATAGCCTATAAGGTGGAAAACGGACAGGAATCGAATCCGTGACCTCAATTTTGTATTCAATAAGGTCAGTAACACCAAGAGTATCAGAGAACACCTCGGGAAACGACTGACACAATTTGCGAATACTATCAGCCTGCTCCTCAGGTAGATGCCTAAGGTCTAACAACATCTCATCCTGGGTAGGCGAAATAGAAGAACATGATGCAGAATTACACTTTAATAGAGGGATATTACAATTAGAGGCAAATTTGAAAGTGCAAGACCTACTCTGAAGATCGAGCACAAGACCAGTGTGAGAAATAAAGTCCGCTCCCAATATAATGGGGCAAGACAAGTGCTTGGCCACAAACAATTTAACTTTCCATGTGAATTTAAAAATACGAATTTTGACATATAAGGAACCGAGAATTTCTAATGGGGATGAATTAGCCGAAACGTATTGGATCGCCGACAAACAATAGTTAGGAAGCTTACAAACAGATTTCAATTTTGAATACCAATCAGCCGAAATAATAGAAAAACACTACCTGAATCTAAGAGAGCTGTTATAGGCTCGTTATTTAACTCAATTTTGAGAAAAGGGACCGGTGCGGGGGAATCCGCCGCAATCCTAAGACACTCTTTGGGACCTTCAAAAGATGAATTTGAAAATTTCTCGGTCCCTGAATTTACAACCTGTTTACCCGGGGCTGAGTCTCGGGAAGATGGATTAGTCGACTCAGCCGAAGCCACTAGTCACTTTTTATTATTGGCATAGGTGGAATTTGCACCAGAAGTTGAGCAGGAGGGGGTGCTATTCGAATTGGGACAATTCTTGGCGATATGTGAGAAAGCCCCACATTTAAAACAGCCTTGTGATGACCCGGCTCCATTCCTTGTCCCACTTCACTTGATCAGTGGACACTTGTTGCGCAGATGGTCAGGCGACCCGCAAGCATAACATTTACGGGGATTGATTGGTCGGCGAGGTGGAGGCCGAATATTACTAAAGGAAGGCGGGGGTTCTTTCGCGACACGCAAAGAATCGGCGTATCTAACTCCTTCCGCTGAGACGGCCAATGCTTCAAGTTCAGAGAAAGTTTGCGGACACGCCGCGAAACACAAATATGACCTGTAGGGTGGTGAAATCCCTTCCACAATAGCTTGTACAATCTGATCCTCAGGGAAATGAAGAGCAAACACCCTAGTAAAAAACTTAATGTCCTGTATGAAATCAGCCAAGTTTTCATCCAAGCGTTGTACACGGTAATAGTACTTCTGAATAAGGGAGGACCTGGCCCTAGCCGGGATGAAGTTAGCTAGCAAATGGCCATGGAAATCCTCAATAGATGATTGCTCGGCAATGGCTCTTACGATTTTATCTGAGAGAATACCAATAGCATACGGATAGATAATTTGCAAAATTTGACATGGAGAAAGAGAAAACACAAGGGCATGATCCTGAAATTCAACTAGAAATCTTAAAAATGAAATTACATCACTGGTGGTATTAACGGAAAACTTAGAGATACCTCTGAGCAACATTGCCAATGGATGAGGCAAGCTGCTAAACCCGGGTGACATAGTAGGTAAAGGTTTCAATGGCAAGGAAGTTAATTCAGAACGGATGTTACTCAATGATGCACGACGTTCAGATTCGTTGTCCAATGGGTCAGGGATAGTTTGAGCAGCAACGGTTATCCTATTAATTTCTCCCTTGGGAGGCGCTTCCTCAGTACCTGCATTCACTGTGGTGGGTAGATCGCTTTTGGGAGGAACCTCCCCTGTTAACAATTGAGTGACCTTGCTAGATAATTCAGACATATTTTCAAGCAGCGTACTAGATTCCTTCTTCTGAACGTCATTCAACTTTAAAGACAAGAGATCGTTAACTCTATTTGAAAAGTGATATAGCCTGGCTTGCACACGCTTAATTTGATTAGGAGAAGGGTCATTTTCATCAAAAAAACTAACTACCGAAGCTAGCCCAGTAATATTCTCCGTGATCGTGGAAAGAGAGTCGTCAATTTCTTTTTCTCCCAAATTGGGGATGGAAATGGGCAAATCTAGGGACTCTCTAAGCTTGTTTGTGTCTACTGCAACCGTGCCTCCAGATTGTACATTTCTAATAGTCAATTCATAGATCAACTCCTCCTTGCGCAAATAGTTAAGATGGAGAACATCGCGAGGGCCGGGCATGGTGACAGAACAATTTTGAAAAAGAAAAAAATCAAAAAATTCCAGCAACTGGGAAAATAGTTAGAGTTCGGAACAAACAATGTTTAGCCGTCAAAAGGGGCTAAATTGAGACCCATTCAACCACGCTCTGCTACCACTTGTTACGGAGTTTTTCCGTGGTAGGTAGAGGTGAAAGAAGGTGCGGGTGTGAATGGGTTTCAAGCTACGAAATTATAGTGCAATGTAAAATTAATTTAAAATTTAACAAGGTTATATTTTCTTTTCGAAAACAAAGAAATAACAAGCATGGCAGGTACAAAGTAGCAAATCAAAAAGGGTAGTTACAATATTTACAGAAATTGGGCTTCGCGCCCTGATTTTACACTGCTTGGGCAATCAGCTCAGTTTTACCCCAAACACGAGTTTTAACAGAGGGGCAGAAAACCCCATTCATACCTAGGAGCCCTTGCTCCAAATTACACAGAAAAGCCTCCACGAGGCATACAACACTCAATTTTCAAAAGAGCCACTCGCTCTCAAAATTTAAGCCTCTCCCAGGCCACACCAAACTCCACCTTCAAGTTGTCCTCACTGGACATAGACACAGGGGTAAAATACCCAACCTACTGAGGTCTATTAAATAAAAATGGGCAATTACATGACCTCTAAAATAACAATTTGAGAGGAGGCGATCTTGCACTCCTAATACACTTGTTTTTAAAAACCTAATCTGGCTCTAGGCCACTAATGCAAGGGCTAATCCCATACTACCGAGGTGACTTTAGAAAAGAGCAATTTGTTTTACATTAACGAAGAATAGGTTGAGAAAATAAGTTCACCTCAAGACAATGTGAGTGGGAGCTCGAGAGGGTTAGCACTCTCTATCCCAATATGCAGCTTAAAAGAGAATAGAAGAAAAGATCGTTACATTTTAGGAAAAGGTTACATGGAGGAACGCTTCGCACCCGCCCCGAGAGTTAAACTGCTGAGCTAGCAAAGAAAGAATTTATTAATCGGCCATTACCTTATTGATGACCGCTGCCGAGGAAAGAGGCGCTTCCCGCCTCCTGCTATGTACTTTATACACTGAAAGATGGAACAGAAGTGACCCGGAGACCCTAAAATCAGCAGTTTAAATCCTCTCGCGGAAGTTTCTAGGCGTTAGGGGAATGAAAACACCCGCCCACAATTACTTTATTGGCTAGGGTACAGAAACATATCCAAGATGGGGGAAGATACATCGGATTGGTCGGAAATTACTAAAAGAAATTCGGGATTGGATACATCTAAAACAAGGGGGAAAAGAGGGGTATACAGCCAACTTAAACAATAACAGAAAGAAATTTAGCAAGAAACAAACATTTGAAATAAAAATTTCTCCAACAAAATAGTTCTTTGACTCCGCACTAGGGTGCACTATTGTTGATCTTCAGTAGTGTCCTCTAGAAGAGAAAGTTCACACTTCTTACTTCAAGCGAAACAAAAACACATCAAAAATGACACAGTTCAAAAACTCAAAATTTTCCACGTTGTGACATCTTCTGAGAAGGTAAAGAATTAATAGCGTAGATAAAGTTCAGACTTCCTCCAGCAGAGGAGTTTCAACTGGCGCACATTTTAAATTAGCGGAGTGGAGGTGTACCGCCCGGTACATAAATAATCGGGTCTTTTTATGTATTCAGTTTGTTGTAGATGTAAATTTTGTAGATATAGGGTAGTACGTCAAGTCATGCATGCATTCATATTTTCTTTGTAGTCAAGAATAATTTTTTCATTTGATTTTGTTATCATAGTCAAATAGACCCGATATGTGCTTTTCTGTTTGTCATTTTGGCGAATTATGTAATGACATTGAAGGAAAGTCCAGCCAAGTCACGCCAGCTGTGTTTTGTTGTTGATTAGTGTGTTCACATTTTCAAAGTAAAGTTGTTAAATTTGTGAGAAGGGATATTAATAATAATAATAATAATTAATGAGATATTGGAATTTTAGTGATTTAAGTGATAAGGTGTTGAGTTTGTCGGGAATCATTTAATGACGGGATGTCGTTTTTAATTCGGAATTAAAGTGTGTGGTAATTTAACTTGATAAATTAATAATATTGAAATTTAAGATCGGTGCTAATAATTCGTACATATTAATGAGCGTGTGGTTTAAATTACGGTCCAATATTTTTTTTACGAATAAATGTCGTGTCTTAAATTTGCAATTCAGTAGCCGGAACACGTAGGACTAATATTACGAAACCATGATTGTCAAATTTTGGTAAGTATAATTTCGAGATGTTACGATTATTTGTGGAGAACGAACTAAGGCGTAGATCAAAATGAGATAGAAAAATGTTAAAGAATCTACAGTCAGATAATAAAAGGTCGTACGATGTCAGAAGTGAATAAATAAGTCAGTTGATAATTCTGTGAGAAATAAATGAATCAAGGAATATTGAGATAGAAAGGGATATAAATTCCGTACGAGAGACACTTAGGATATTGAAATGAGTGTAAAATGTACGGGCAGTGTCACAGAGAAATACTGAGTTACGTAGCGGGTAGAATTCGAACCCGTGACAGCATGTACGAAATAAATAGACTGCACCGCTATTCGTCGAGATACTACGGATCTAAGGATAATGAGAGTTCAGATTCCACATAAATGATCGGATATTATAATCATTGTAATGACGAGTGATGACAATCATGATGGCGTGATGATAATAATAAACATTGCAGATAAAGGATTGGACCGCCTTAATTAAATGAGCGTTGATGAAGATGTTAAACGGGAATCTAAATGAGAATATGCAACCGATAATAATAGTAACAATGTTAGGACGATGTCAAATCGTCGCGGTCAGATTAATAATAATTGTCATAATAATAACAGTAATGATGTCGTTGGTTGAACAGTGAAATAATTGTAATTGCGACCGATATCCTAATGCATTTTTGGCGGAAGTGACCGGTTCATTAATAATAATAACATCTTGAGTGACGTTAATAATAATAATAATATCTGGAGTCACCTATTCATTAATAATAATAATAACCACAAGAGGGATATACTAATAATAATAATAATAATAATAATAACAGTAATAACCATTTGTGTTTGCGTCCCGCTTAATAATGACGATATTAATCAAACGTGACAGCGCCAGGAACCGTTGAGTATAATAATAATAATAATAATAATAATAATAATAATAATAATAATAATAATAATTTCAAGGATGATAATTTCGTGGATAAATGAATATTCTGACGATAGTGAATTAATTAATTGGTGACAACATCCCTCTACTCGTATGTTTGAATAATATGAATAATAAATTTATAGTCATTTGTTACCTCGTTATTGTACGGTTTCAGCACGGGACAGGTGACAGTAATACTTGTGGGTTTGTTTACTTCGCTTGCGATGCGAAGAGAGGTCATCGGCACGGTTTTTCCCACCGCTGCTCGTTATCTCATCTGTGGCAGTAGTCTACTGAGGCTACTTTGTAACATTTCAGATCATGTGTCAATAAAATATAAATGCTAATTCAGTGGTATGGCAGCAGCTGGACATCGTAAGACAGGAACTGTCCGTGTAATCCATTTTTCGTAATTCACGAGAAACATTACCCCAGTCCGAGTACCGGTCTCGGAAAAATGTATATAGCCGGGGTACGTCATCTTAGTTAAATCGAGAAGCCGACCGTAACATGGGTTATGCTCGGGCTCCCGATAGAAGGAAGCTATATCCTTGAACAACGGTTCGATTCAAATGGAATCGATCCATAAGTTATACTCCAATTGTAATTTCTTTCAGAAGCAACCCAGCAACATATTGATACCACTCGCGGTATAGCAAGTGATTTATTTATGTAACATGTGTGGAAATTTAAATATCATTGCCAAATGTATCAAAGTTTCGTACGTCGGATGGCGTAATAAACTGCTCCTTCTGGCAATTATTTCAAAGGAAACCATTCTCATAATCTTTTTATTGTAGTTAGATGATACCCTTTTTAAAGTTAACTGCAACTTCCTAGTCCTATCATGGAGTCCTTAAATTCAAGTTTACAATCGAGCTTTCCCCATTTTAATTTTAATTGCTCCGTTCATTCCCGTGTTCTATTATGCCTCTATATCTATACAGGGTGTTAGGCGTATACCTGCAGATATTTCTTCTAGCAATAGAGAGCGATGTGACGAACCACTATATATCAAACTTTTAGAAATTCTCGGAAGTTATTTTCGAGAGCAAAGAGATACGATGTTTTTAGAATAGGTAGTATGCCTTCTTCTTGTGAATGAATAGCTTCCCTTTGAGAACAGGCGAGTCACGTGCCATGCGTGCCAAACTGGTTTCTGTTTATGTTTACGTACAACAGCTGAACGCTTCCTATGCAGTGCACGAGATGTTACGTAACATACTTGTCAAACTGGTTTTATGTTTAAGAGCAACTGAGCTACGATAACAGCTGAAGGTGGCTACTACAGTAGCGTATGCCTTGTTACGTTACATTCTCGCCAGAGTGGTTTCGTAGTTGTCAGTATTCGGTTTCCGTCTTAGGGGCTTCAGACAACCCTGGTCATCGGTTTCGGACCCTGGATGTTCCGAATTCTCAGCGTTAATACTGGTTCATTTGCTGTTATGTCCTTTAAGGGATGGGATATGTGTGGTCATCAGCCCCGTGGTCTAGTGAGTATGGAAATGACCTGAAAACCTGAATCCGTGCGGGACCTGTACGAGCGTGTGATATAATTATTGGTTGGTATAGGCGCGCCGGGACGTGAAATACAGTAGATCCCCGTTGTGCATTGCGTAAAGGTACAAGAAAGATGGCAGGTCCTTACGCCAACGAAAGCAGTTATGGGATGCCCAAGTGAGTAGCATCGGAATTGAATTACCGAAACACATCGAACGTTTAGTTTCAAAGGAATATTGGACATGTTATACAACTAAATAAATTAAACGTACCTACATTTCGTGCCTCCTTCCGGGCTGAGTTGCTCAGACGGTTGAGGTGCAGGCCTTTTGATTCCAACTTTACAGGTTCGAACCTGGCCCAGTCCGGTGATATTTGAAGGTGCTCAAATACTGTAGGTCAGCCTCGTGTCGGCAGATTTACTGGTACATAAAAAGAACTGTGCGGGACTAAATTCAGGCGCCTCAGCGTCTCAGAAAACCGTAGAAGTAGTTAGTGGGACGTAAAGCACTTAACGTTATTATTATTATTATTATTATTATTATTATTATTATTATTATTATTATTATTATTATTAGGTCATTAAAAGCTGAAATACGTGGAAGAAAATAGTAAAATATGCGTGGTTTAAGAGGAAACAAGATGAAATGTATGTCACGTGAGTTAGCATCGGTCGCAGTAGTTACCTACAGATTACTATGCGTAAAGCGAGAACCAGGTCAAGCTCGTGGGGATGAGTCAGCTGTAATCTCGTATTGTGTATAAACATCAAACATACACATTAACAAATATAAGAAACATAAACAAGGTTACACGTTAGAGACATGTAGCTATTAACCTGAACGCCAGGCCGACGGTCGCTTTCATGAGTACAGATGAGTTATCAAATTATACACAATCCACAGATGTCGAACTTATCTAAGAAGATTCCGCCACAACTATATTACATTTTACTATAATGGTGCTAATAACAAATCGCAGCAGCAATTGGCTTTACGTCGCACCTACACAGATAGGCCTTATGGCGACGATGGGACTGGAACGGGCTAGGACAGGGAAGGAAGCGGCCGTGGCCTTAATTAAGGTACAGCACCAGCATTTGTCTGATGTGAGAATGGGAAACCACGGAAAACCATCTTCTGGGCTGCCGAGAGTGGGGTTCGAACCCACTATCTCCCGAATAATGGATACTGGCCACACTGAAGTGAAATGTCGTATGGCTTTTAGTGCCGGGAGTGTCCGAGGATAAGTTCGGCTCGCCAGATGCAGGTCTTTTGATTTGACTCCCGTAGACGACCTGCGCGTCTTGATGAGGATGAAATGATGATGAAGATGGCACATACACCCAGTTCCCGTGCCAGCAAATTTAACCAATTAAGGTTAAATTTCCGACCCTCCCGGGAATCGAACACCGTACCCCTGTGACCAAAGGCCAGCACGCTAACCATTTAGCCATGGAGCCGGACTTAAGCGACTAAAGCTATCGAGCTCGGTAAATCGCAGCAGATTACGCTACTGCGTGTTGAGATGATGTCGGTAGAATACAGTATACCTGTTAAGACATAAGGCTGCAGTAGAAGAAGAGGAAGAAGAAGGTAACGAGAGCCACATAGTCAAGCAGCACACAGCTGAACAAAGTGCACATTAGTGACACAGACATTAGAGTGGCGTGGTCGCGGGAACTACAGTCGCATTCGTAACACTCTGTTGTAGAAAAATAATGAACTAACATACAGTACGGGCTCCATAATTCCAGGTGGACGGTAACAAGACTATCTCGAATAGAAAAGTACGGATTTACGAACGTACACGAAAACGCCTGTGAACAACATAATATACCTATGTTAAACATTACAGTACAACAGTTTAGAAAACAAAACATACAGATTGCATTAAAAGAAATGTTAAACTTTCCTTTGTAAATTAACAAAACACTCTAGGCAATCTTCTTAAGTTAAATGTTAACTTATAGTTCCTATTTCAGTAATGATGAATATAAAACGATTATTTTATTGAATATTTATTCGTGACGACGACGACGACGACGATGATGATGATGATGATGATAATTGCTGTCTTAATGTCATCGGCCCTTAAAACGCAAAGTACGGACGATAATTCGCATCTCTGACAGCTGTTATTCAGGTCAAGGTCAGACAGACCGGTTTCATGTAGGGGTGGGGAACCCGTTCAGCGACATCCCCGTCGCTAAGAACAGCAGACAACCAGCATGTGACAGGTCTAGTGCTTTTGTCGAACTGCTTACGTGGAATATTCTCCCACAGTGCGATTTCAATATCATGGTCTTTTGGGAGTCCAACTCGCCGTATGCAGAAACAACCCTTGTTGACGTGTACGTAAATAAAGTTTATTACGTCAACGAAAGAATGCATGGGATAAAATTTCAAAGTGAGTAGTATCGGAATTGAAATGTCAAAACACATCGAACGTTTTACTTCATACCAGTAAGGGACATGTTATAAACATACATTAATTAAACGTACCTTCCTTTCGTGCTTCCAACCGAAGAGAACATGTTTAAGTGTAAATGAGAACCTTCTAGCTTACTGCTGATTTTGCAGAGCCTATTCAACGTATCAAAATAAACGTTGCCAGGCTGAGTGGCTCAGACGGTTCAAGCACTGGTTTCATGAACTTAGCAGGCTCGATCCTGGCTCAGTCCGCTGGTATTTGAAGGTGCTCAAATACGACCGCTTCTGATCGGTAGATTTACGGGCACGTTAAAGAATACCAGTGGGCAAAATTCCGACACCGCGCGTCTCCACTGGCACGTGAAGATTTATTATTATTATTATTATTATTATTATTATTATTATTATTATTATTATTATTATTATTATTATTATTATTATTATTATTATTGGGCGAGGTGGCCGTGCGATTAGCTTGCATCCGTCGAAAAGCCACTAACAATATTATTATAAAAACTGTGTTAGTCTATTATTACTGACTATTATGAAAATAAAAGTTAATCGCCCCACTCAAACTTCGTAGCGCGTAATCTGTCAGAAAACACTAAAGAAAATAGTGAACTTTTAACATGTCCGAATTATTATTAATAATATAATTGCAGACATGTCTCCGAAATTACCGAAGCATGTACTTACAAATTGTTTTACGTCGCACCGACACAAATAGCTCTTACGGCGACAGTGGGAGAGAAAACGGATACAAGTGGGAAGGAAGCGTTCGAAGTCTAATAAAGGTACAGTTCCAGCATTTCCCTGATGTGAAAATGGGAAACTACGGAAAACCATCTTCCCGGCTACCGACAGTGGAGTTCGAACCCACTATCACCAGAATACAAGCTCACAGCTGCGCGCCCCTAACCGCACGATCAACTTACTCTAAGCCCCAATGCCGGTCTGCGTAGCTCGGACGATAGAGCGCTGGTCTTCTGATCCCACCTTGGCAGGTTCGATGGCGGCTCGGTTCGGTGGTATTTGAAGGTGCTGAAATACGCCAGTCTCGTGTCTGTGGATTTACTTGCATTTAAAAACGTACTGCTTTACAAAATTCTGGCACTTCAGCGTCTTCGAAAACCGTGAAAATTAGTTAGTGGAACGTAAAGATATTAGTAATAGTAGTAGTAGTAGTAGTAGTAACATTATTATTACGGACGTTTTAATTAAACGGGTCCGTTACATTACCTATCGGCACTTACTGCCCGGTAATTAGCCTTCTGTCCACCTCTGTGGTATAGTGGTTAGTGTGATTAGCTGCCAACCCCCGGAGGCCCGTGTTCCATTCCCAGCTCCGCCACGAAATTTGAAAAGTGGTACGAGGGCTGGAACGGAGTCCACTAAGCCTCGGGAGGTCAAATGGGTAGAGGTGGTTCGATTCCCACCTCAGCCATCCTGAAAGTGGTTTCCCGTAGTTTCGCACTTCTCCAGGCAAATGCCGGGATGGTACCTAATTTAAGGCCGCGGCCGCTTCCTTCCCTCTTCCTTGTCTATCCCTTCCAATCTCCCCATTCCGCCGCAAGGCCTACACAAGACCCCTGTTCAGCATAGAAGGTGAGGCCGCCTGGGCGAGGTACTGGTCATTCTCCCCAGTTGTATCCCCGACCCAATGTCTCACGCTCCAGGACACTGCCCTTCAGGCGGTAGAGGTGGGATCCCTCGCTGAGTCCGAGGGAAAACCAACCCTGGAAGGTAAACAGATTAGGAAAAAGAAGAATAAGCCTTCTATTAGAAATGCCCGGTGGCAATTCCATAGTAGACCGAGCTCGATAGCTGCAGTTGCTTAACTGCGGCCAGTATCCAGTATTCGGGAGATAGCAGGTTCGAACCCCACTGTCGGCGGCCGTGAAGATGATTTTCCGTTGTTTCCCATTTTTACACCAGGCAAATGCTGGGGCTGTACCTTAATTAAGGCCACGGCCGCTTCCTTCCCACTCCTAGCCCTTTCCTGTCCCATCGTCGCCATAAGACCTATTTGTGTCGGTGCAACGTAAAGCATCTAGCAAAAGAAATCCACAGTAGCTATTGTTCCTTCGAGCAATGTTCACGCATGGCTGCAACTACGGTTTTTGAAATCTGTCTCATTAATAACAATATGACTGAATACTTACAGCCTTTTCTTTCAGTGTCCACCGTTCTTTCATTGACCTGAAAAGTTTATGAATAAGCATAGACAACTTGCATTGTTTATTGTCAGAAATTCATCGTAGACTGTCGCAATAACAGCACAGAAATATTGCGCTCATTTTTCATTTACTTATTAACTATTTCCTTTCATTTTGTCAGGTTGGATCACTGAGTAATGCCATTGACGTCTTATAAATCACACACAACTACACAATACTTTATTCGCACGTATGTGCTGGTGCGTATCTTCGAGGTCACTGTAAGGATCCTGTGTACATTTCACACAGAGTACCCTAGACCGGTTTTCGAGTACAGCAAGTGGCCTGGCACGTGAGTCATCCTCTGCTACTTGCCAAGCCTTTAGGGGAAGTGCACAACAACATGTGTTGGCCTGCGATAAGAAACAGGTTCAACAAGCCCTAGACTCTGCTACTGTACTTCCACTACGCGTGGACAGAATGACGTAACCGGCATATCCTGCTACAGCCGTTCAAAACACATTCGGTCCTGAAATATTTGGCTCAGTTATGGGCAAACTAATAGGACAAGATAAAAAGTACATAGCATATATTGTGAGATGTCTTTTTCTTTGCCGACTAGCTTAATATCTGCACGTATACACCTAACACCCTGTATATTCGTGGACTTAAAATAATGAACTGACACCCCTGAGATTAATACTAGTCTGGGACTCGGGAGGTGGACGGGTGCAATATACACCTATTATCTCCGTCATTTATAAAAAATTTCTTTTTCACTTTTTCTCACCACTATGCGAAAGGATGCAGAACTTGGACTCCTAAAAATTCGGAGAGTCACTATTCATCTCAGCGACCCCGAAAAGAATGGATTCGACACATCCATAATCTCGGTCATTTGGACATTTTCTTTTCCTCGCTCCTTCTCACCCACCTGCCAATAATTAGAGCTCTACTTGGACTTCAACGACACCTGGAATGTCACTATTCATTTAAGCAACCCCGAAAACTTTGGATGTGACTGTATTTTTGATTATTTTTATATCTCACCCTTTTCAACACCCACCCCTAGGGGTGCTAATGTTGTCATACCCCCACGCAGTTTATCTCCTGATAGTAAGTCATGTCATAAGTGTACCAGGTTTGGTTTGCATCGCTCCTGTAGTCCCAAAAACTATTATTGTTCGCTTTTAGTTAGATACATTATAACTCATCCCCTCCCCTAGAGCTTCTAGGGGTGTCTTACCCTAAACAGTAGTTTCCTCAGATAGTAAGTCATACTTGTACCAATTTTGGTTGATAGCTGCGCTGGAACATGCATAGGCTACGTCCATTAATTCTTGACAATTTCTGTTTTACCCCTTATTCCCCTATGCCAAAGGGGGTTGAAATTGGACTTGTAAACATCCGGAGTGTCAGCGACTCCGAAAATTATGGATTCGACACTATTTTAGATTATTTTTATTTATCACTCACCCCGCGCACCCCATCCTGAAGGGGGCTGAACTTGGACTTATAAAAAGCCCGGAGTGAAACTAATTATCTCAGCGTCCCCGAAAACTACCGATTCCACACTATTTTAGATTACTTTTGTATATCACTCTCCCCTCACCCCCAACCACAAAGGGGGCTGAACTTTAAAAAATCCGGAGTATTACTATTAATCGCAGCGACCCCGAAAACTATGGATTCGACACTATTTTCAATTATTTTCATATCTCACTCCCCCCTCAGTCTCCGACACAAAGGGGGTTAAACTTGGTCTTATACAAAATCCGGAGTGTCCCTATTCATCTCAGCGACTCCGAAAACTATGGATTCAAAACTATTTTCCATTAGTTATATATATTACCCCCCCCCCCCCCCCCCCCTCGCCCGTCCCCACCCAATCCAAAGGGGATGAACTTGGAATTTAAAGAAATCCGGAGTGTCACTATTCACCTCAGCGACCTCGAAAACTATGGATTCGACACTATTTTCGATTATTTTTATGTATCCCATCCCCTCGCCCCCCACCCCGAAGGGGGCTGAACTTGGACTTTAAACATTTCGGAGTGTCACTATTCATCTCAGCGACCCCGAAAAGTATGGATTCGACACTACATTCGATGATTTTTATATCTCATCACCTCATCTCCCGCTCCTAAGGGTGCTTGGTGTGTCTTACCCCCACGCGGTTTGTCTCCTGATACTAGGTCATAAGTGTACCAAGTTTGGTTGAAATCGCTCCAGTGATATATAGATATGGACATGTAGATAGATTAGATAGACTCGCCTTTGCTCGCTGGGAACCCCCAGTTGCTCTTCGTTATGAGTGGTTCCTAACTCGTGTCATTCCACTGTTGATATTCTATTATTTTTCACAGTCTCTTAAATATTTTACACGGCTACATTCTTCAACCTGGGCAGACCTATCAAAGCTGGTCCTATGACATGAAAGTACATCTCGATCACGGCATGTTGGATTGCTATTTCAAAATAATAGGCGTAAGAATGAACCTCCTATCAAAGAAGGTACTTTATAAAACATGGCGGCGTGTTCCCATCCTCCTATATACAGCATTTATTACCGGACTATCATGATATAGCGTAAGCTGCTGTCGCCTAGCGACAATCTGTCCATCAAGTCGATCTAATCTTGGTGCGGCTTTGCAATTTAATAAAATTGCATAAAATTACTCATCATAAAAAAACCATCCATCGGATTTTGTTCAAATCACAGCATGAACACACTCAGAAGTAATAAGAACAAGTTATGAAATTTTCAGCGAAACCGGTCCAGTAGTTGTTGAGTCTATTAATCTCAAATATACCAACATCCAATTTTATACAAGTTAAACCCGGCGAGTTGGCCGTGCGGTTTGGGCCGCGCAGCTGTGAGCTTGCATTCGGGGGATAGTGGGTTCGAACCCCACTGTCGGCAGCCCTGAAGACGGTCTTCCGTGGTTTTCCATTTTAACACCAGACAAGTGTACTTTTATTAAGGGTACGGTCACTTCCTTCCCACGTCTAACCCTTTCCTATCCCATCGTCGCCATAAAACCGATCAGTGTCGGTACGACACGAAGCCAATTGTAAAAAAAGAAACAACTTAAATATAGTCGGCGACATTACCAAGCCCATTACCGTCGACCCCGCGGTGTAGGGGTAGCGTGATTACCTTTTGCCCGAAGGCCCCGGGTTCGATTACCGACCAGGTCAAGGATTTTTACCAGGATCTGAGGGCAGGTTCAATGTCCACTCAGAGTACAATTGAGGAGTAATCTGACGGTGAGATACCGGCCCGGTCTAAAAATCCAAGAATAACGACCGAGAGGATTCGTCGTGCAGACCACACGACACCTCGCAATCTGGAGGCCGTCGGGCTGAGTAGCGAGCGGTCGTTTGGTAGGCCATGGCTCTTTGGGGCTGTTGCTCCATGGAGCTTGGTTTGGTTTAATCCATTACTGGTTTCAAAAATATGGTAGTGGTTTAACGTCGAAGGATTTCGGCGACGCAGGAATAGGAAAGTGATCAGATTGGGATAATAGCGGCCAGCATTTACCTGGTATGAAAATGGGAAACCACAGAAAACCGTCTTCAGGGCTGCCGACGCTAGGATTCGAACCTAACATCTCCCGAATGCAAGCTCACAGCTAAGCGACTCAGACCGCACGGCCAGGTCACTCAGTGAGAAATATATACAAATGCGAATTACTTGTGAAAATGAAAATCCACAGCCAGTGTTGCCAACTCCTAAGTCCAAATTCCCCCCAGATCACTTCCAAAATCCCTCTAAATGAGACAAAAACCCCCCAAATCATAATTATTATTTTCGTCACCATCATATTGATTAAACACAATATTTTAAAAAATCTACAGAAATACTACGGTACGCAAAAGGATGATTGGAAACATACAAGAAAATTATTAGAAACCGTGCATGCTACTGTTGAGGAGAAAACTACTCACAAGTTTGTCTTTCTTGTATTCCTGCTGAGTGATCCTCAAAATTTGCTCAGATTCTCTAGCACCTCCTCTTTTTCACTCATTTCAACGTTTTTGTAATGATACATGGACTCACTGAACTTTTTAATCACTCGAGGGGATGGTTGAAAACGAGTACAACATATTTTTCCTTATTAAATAATAACTAGATTCAAGTAGAGAATTTATTAGTTATAACGTTATCCTGTTCCTTAATTTGTTTGTTATAATAGAAAAGACTGAAAATGCGCGCTCCATTGTGGCATTTGATACTGGTAACGTTAGCAGTCTAATTGTAAAGTTACCAATATTAGAGAAACGATCATTTCCAGCTGCATCTTTATCCTGAAGAACCTCATCCCACAAAGGCGTAGTACTTGATGTGTTGTGCCATTTTTTATCTTGGGAGATTGTTCCACTCTGAGACAATGTCATCTATATTCCCAGCCACTTTAGGACCACTGAAATTGGAGACTAGTTGAAGTGTTTCATGTTTCTTCTGTGATGTTGCTGTGGAAGGATGTAGCACTGCCATCGTCTGTAAAATTGCTATATTTTCTGGTAATCTTTTCTGTAGTTCCTTGCATAAGTCAATTAAGAACTTCTTGCATCTTTCATGAACGTCGTTGCGTTCATCAGGTTTCGGAATTTGCACCAAACATTCAAAATCATATCTTAAATACATACCTTAAGTATGCACCACGTACTTCTCAAAGTCAAAGTATGGGAGATCTACATCCTTCTGCTTTTCCAGCTGAGTGGGAACAACAATTTTTTTCAGTACTGATTTAAAGAGTAGAAAGACATCCTTCAGTGCTTTCTCTGCGTCAACTCGCTCACTTTGAAATATCATATTAATCCTGCATATAGGTTTTAACTCAGTTTTGAGGAACACCAGAAGGGCTTTATAGGCCACGTAGAGCAGTCCATTATATTATAAAGTTGTTCAGCCATGAAATATTTGTCCTCAATTCTTGCTAAGGAAAATAGCAATTTCAGATCTTGCTATTGTTCTAGAGTTGTTTCAATGGTAGCATATCTCGCGAGCCACCGAGTGCCACACAGCCCTTGAATCCTTTTGAGGTTGCGATTGTTATTCATTGTTTTAAACAGTTGTTTGTAATGGCCTAGTCTCTTAGGACTCTAGGAAAACCACTTGCGGGTCTCCCTGATTAGAAACTCCAACTGACAAGGAAAAGTTTTAGTAGCTTTCTCGGCACAAACATGGAGAGAATGACACACGCACTTCATGACGATAAGGTCAGGGACAGTGCATTTCAGAAGAGCTGTTACAGAATTATCGATCTCTACCATTACACTTGCACCATTCACCCCAATGCCTACTAAGTTTTCAAGTGTAATGCCATCACTTTCAAGCTATCCTTTCAGTGAATAGTAAATGGTTTCTGCATCACAAGTACCGGTAGTCAGTTACAAAATACAATAAAATGTAGAAAAAATGTCTTTTCAACAACAGAAATGTACCGTAACATAAAGCTAAGCAGCTTTTGAGTTGTAAGATCGGTACTTTCATCAATAATAATAGAGTAAGGGGAATTTTCAATTTCGAGAACCAAATTTCCTTGCAGAGAAGGGCCTATAACGTTCTTAATAACCATGGTATATTTTGTTCTATGGATCTTTATACTATATAAAGTAGTAGAAGTAGAACACTCTAACAGAGAAATAAGTTCCCACAGATGATCAACAATCTTAATGGAAGAACGCTGAGCTACATAACCAGCAATTGTAAGTTCCTGCCAATTTCTACAGGTTTGATCTCTTGGCACGATTTTGCGACCCTCTCCATCTGAAATTTATCGCCAATCCTTTTTATGAGCTTTGAGACTAGCGTGGAAATATCTGCAGAATGCTTTGGCCAGACGTTTCAGATGTTAACCATTCTGAAAAGTGATGAAGAGATTTGTTACTCATTAATTATGAAAGATGAAAAAGAACATGTTTATAACCTAACCATAACAACAAAACTGATCCACTGCGTCCGTGTACTGATGAGCGATTTACAAACATCTCAAGACAGCTGTTTATAATGACTTAATCTCTTAGGACTGTAGGAAAATCAGTTGTGGGTTACCATTGACACCTCATGTCTACCAATATTGTACCGTATTTTTAAATTTACACTTTTCTGTTTGAGATGATGACAAAATAAATATCTCATGAGAGCATTTTGTAATGTGGTATTTAACACCTTTTAAGTACAGTCAAATTGATTAAATTTCATATATAACTTACCTTCCAATACGGGAAATGTTTCCCATGTCTTTGTATACTTCTGTACGTATTTCTTCTTCTATTTGTATGCCATTATATATTACACCGGTAAACATTCACAAAAAAGAAAATATCACTCCACAGTATTATTAACACATCAAGCAAATAACATTACAACTGCATGAACTGCACAGCCACAGTGAAAACTGCTTCGAGTTACGCTCTGAGACTGTTACATTCACGTACTGCGGGGATTTTCCTCCTACATGACATTTTTTCGATAAAACAGACCAATGAACTATGTGCGAAACCCGAAAACTCTGATTCCCCTCAACATGTACCAATAGGAATAAATGCTGCTGCGGTTATCGAGAAGGAGATACAGGGAGAAAGTGACAGATATGCATATTTGTAATGTTTTGATGTACCGTAACGGTAGTTTGTAGTTCTTATTACTTGAAAAAATCAGTAGATTTCATATAAATACACCTATCCGCTGGTAGTCAACAGAAATGTAAAGAATAAGACGACTGCTTGGTTCATAAAAGAGACAAGAAGAGGGAATCCCGAGGCACGTGAAGGGATCGTACGTTAAGAGCTGCTAGAAGAGAAAATAGTGACGTTGGGTGATTAACTGCAGTGTCTGAGACAGGCTGGCCAACAGTGAAAAATTAAACCTCAAGATAAATTTGACACACTAGCGGACCCAAGCATACTACAGCAATGAAATAAATAAATAAATAAATAAAAAATAAAAAATGTCATTCGCACAGCCCCTCAAAATTCCTCAAAAATAATTTTCCCCCTAAAATTCCCCCCGACTCTTTTATCCCCCCAACTTGCCCTCTAGGACGATTAAATCCCCCTAAATTTAGGGGGAAAACCCCCAAGTTGGCAACACTGTCCACAGCCTGTTTCCAGTCATTTGACCGGGTCAGGAATGGAATGAATGAAGTCGCCATCTAGCGGCGAGGATAGGAACTGTGCCGGCTGCCGAAGCCTGTCACACTCCTCTGGGGCAATGGTTAATGACTGGCAGATGAAATTAAATTATATTGGTGAGTGTTGATGGAACGAAAGATGACGGGGAAAACCTGAGTTCCCGGAGAAAAACTTTCCCGCCTCCGCTTTTTCCAGCACAAGTAGCACATGTACTTGAACCACGGAACCCAGCGGTGAGAGGCCGTCGCGCTGCCGCCTGAGCCTCGGAGGCTCCGATTTACCCGTATATTTATTAATTCTAAACGTGTGGCAGTGCTGGAAACTAATTAATCCACTTTATTTTCGAGCACTACGACACATTTACTTTTCGGTAACACATCTGCATATCGTCGCTGCGCCTGAAAAGACTGCTATATGACGATGTTGCCGGAGGAATACAGACCCGCTGCACATTTAATAAATTTAGTACGAGAATGTTTGGATAGACGACAGAACGTTTCCGGCCAGGTGAATATTTCACATAGCGGTTTCCTAAGCGTAACGATGACACGCGGAAGTAAAACCAAAGGCAAGATCATTAAGGCCCCTGCAGAAGTTGAAAGTAAGGCTTCCACTTCTGCAGCCTCTGCACAAAGTGCGATAGAGTGGTTAGCTCTATGCCCGGCCCCCTTTGCCGCCGGCTTAGTGAACCCCAGGGCTATGTGCCTCTCCACAAACAGAAGTCTCGTTTCAATATGTTCTGGCTTCTTGACGTGTATAGGAACCCACATCCATCCGGGTGTGTTGAGCACGCCTTTCCTGCCTCTAAAACCAACATGTGGCCACAGCCACCAAGCAACCGCTGCTCAACCCGAAGTACTGCAGATTACAAGGTGTCGTGTAGTCGGCACGACGGATCCTCTCGGCCATTATTATTGGCTTTCCAGACCGGGGCCACTATCTCAGCGTCAGATAGTTCCTCAATTGTAATCATGTAGGCTGAGTGGACCTCGAACCAGCCCTCAGATCCAGGTAAAAATCCCTGATGTTGCCTGGAATCAAACCCGGGACTTCCGGGTAAGAGGCAGTCTTTTCTGCCTCTGTTCGCTATATTTACATAAATACTTGTTTATTATATTAGAAGATGCTATTAATCCCATATAGGGGCTGCCTGGCCGAGGCAGTAAAGGCGTGCTCGGTTCGCCCGGAAGGACGTGGGTTCGATTCCCCGTCAGGAAGTCGTAAAATTTAAGAAACGAGATTTCCACTTCCGGAGGTGCATATGGCCCATATGAGGTGCATATGAGTACCAGGTTAATTCCTGGGGGCAAAGGCGGCTGGGCGTAGAGCTAACCACCCTACCCCATCACGTGCCGAGGTTAACAATGGTGAAAGCCTTTACCTTCCAATCCTCCAAGGGCCTTCATGGCCTGTACGGAGGTGACTTTGCTTTGCTTTGCTTTCCTTTTAATCATATATGGTGTTATTTGAGGTATCTGTGTATGCCCTCATTATTGGACGAAACGTGAGCCAATGACCTAGATGTTGGGCCCCTTAAAATAGCAATCATAATCATCATTGGACGAAACGTGTTGTTCTGTCTTTAATATCGTTTTTCTCTTAATTTTATTTTGTGTTATAAATTGTTTTCGAGAGACTGGAAATTATTATTTTCACATTCCCACTAATGATTGTTCGTAAGACCTTTGTTCAGCATCTTGAATTTATATAATACTGGAAATAATTTTTCAACGGTCTCAGACATCACTTGCACACAGGGTATATATCTGCAAAACCAAACCAAACCCCATGGCGCAACAGCCCCGAAGGGCCATGGCCTATAAAGCGACCACTGCTCAGTCCGAAGGCCTACAGATGACGAGGTGTCGTGTGGTCAGCACGACGAATCCTCTCGGCCGTTATTCTTGGCTCTCTAGACCGGGGCCGCCCTCTCATTGTCAGATAGCTCCTCATTTGTAATCACGTAGGCTGAGTGGACGTCGAACCAGCCCTCAGATGTAGGTAAAAATCCCTGACTTGGCCGGGAATCGAACCCGGCACCTCCGGTTAAGAGACAGGCAGGCACGTATATCTACAGAACACAGTAATTCCATTTTGTAACTTACTTTTTTCTTTATGGATATAGTACTTTTGTATTGTCTCATGGCACATTCCGGAGTAAAATGTAGCTTCCACTGAAGCCTCGGTCTCATTTATAACCGTGACAGTATAGAAACTACCGACGCATGGGTGGTGCTGAATAATGATAATCGGATTACGATGAATGCTTCTGGAGGCTATGCTGCAGCAGTACTTTCTTTGTCAATGATGAGGGCAATGACACTACTGCACTCCCCTGTCTTGCATAACACACCTTATTATAGCACTGTCACCGGTGTTTCTACAACCACCTAATAACATTTAGATGTCAGGCTCCATGGCTAAATGGTTAGCGTGCTGGCCTTTGGCCAAAGGGTTTCCGGGTTCGATTCCCGGCATGGTCAGGAATTTTAACCGTCATTGGTTAATTTCGTTGGCACGGGGCCTGGGTGTATGTGCCATCTTCGTCATCATTTCATCCTCATGACGACGCGCAGGTCCCCTACGGGCGTGAAATCGAAAGACTTGCATCTGGCGAGCCGAACTTGTCATCGGACACTCCCGGCCATACGCCATTTCATTTCATTTCGGCTTCAGATGTATCATTTGACGATTCAAACAGCCTTCGATTTGATGACTTAGCATATAGGCGTAATAACTCCATAACTATCGCCAGTAGTCGTATTGGATACGAAGTATGTATTCTTTTTTTTATCTGCTTTACATCGCACTGACACAGATAGAGGAAATGACCATGGCCTTAATTAAGGTACAGCTCCAGCATTTGCCTGGTGTGAAAACGGGAAATCACGGAAAATCACCTTCAGAGCTGTCAATGGTCAGGTTAGTGGCTTTCGATTCAGGGAGTCCCGGGTTCGATTGTCATTCGGGCAAGGGATTTTAGCCACGTCTGTGGTTCGAATACACCACCTGACGAATGCAAGCTGATGGCTACGTGACGCAAACCGCACAGCCACTTGCCCGGTGAATTGTGTTTCGTGGATTTGTTTACTGCCCACCTTCCTAGTGTGCGATAAGACAATCGTCGGGTTCGAATGTCACAGTCGTCAGTCCTAATGACAGTTTTCCGCGGTATCTCATCATCGCACCAGGCAAATGCTGGAGCTGTACCTTCATTAAGGCCACGGTCGCTACCTTTCAAATTCCAGCCCTTTCCCGTCCTTACGTTGCCGAAACCTTCAATGTGTTAGTGCGACGTTAAAACACTTGCTGTAATAATAATAATAATAATAATAATAATCCTCGAGCAAGTGATATCAGACATCACTGTTGGGAACTCTGTGTTAGTTAGATCCTTCCTGCTCCAAGGCCAATTCAGACTGGGACAGTCGGAGTTTCTCCCAAGGACACAAACCAGAGGACTTTCTGGCACGTGAAGCATTTATGTTATCACTAGCGAATGTACCCGTGCTTCGCTACGGTATTCTACATTGTATTCGGTTATCGAAGTAAATAGAGTACATGCAGTAAATAAGATTGTTTTAAAATTGCATGTCTCTTAGCGTTATCCGAGAAAGAGCATGGGGAGGTCCCCGTACGTTGTTTCCAATGTAAAGTGTTTGTTACGGATTTGTGATATAACGGCAGGCTCACTTGCCTACTGGCATTCACAATCGAGTTGGGAAGTTTACATTATAATTGCAGGCCCCATTGCCTACTACGCGGACAGAATGGATTTGGGGAGTTTTCGTTAAAATGGCAGCCCCCCTTTCCAACTTCCAGACAGATTACAGTTGAGGAGTCTCTATTATAATGCCAGGCAATTACCCTACTATCACTCGAAATTGAGTTGTGCAGTTATCATTATAATGCCAGGCCCATTTTCCTACTGCCAGCCAGCTTACTGCCAGTCACACCAAGTTGGTGAGTTTCTATCAATATGGCAGGCCACTATGCCTAATGCCAGTCACATTTTAGATGAGGACATTTCTTTATAATGGCGGGCACCCTTGCCTACTGCCAAATACAATCGGGTAGGGGAGTTTTAAACAAAACTGCATGCTCACTTGCCTTCTGCAAGTCAAATCGAGAAGGGAATTATTCATTACAATTGTAGGCTTTCATTACTAATGACAGTTACACAGGAGTTGGAGAAGGAACCCTTTCCTAATGCCAGTCAAAGCCGGTGTGGGGAGTACTGATTACAATAGCAGACCCACCCTTTCTCGATCGCTAAAAATCGACATCAGTGAATATATATAGATCGACATACGAAAGTATTTGCGTGTTTACAATATTGAAGACCTTCATTTACAGATTAACTGCTACTAAACGTACGTCATATCGACAAAGGATTATACCATAAGACACGCCGGATTTAGTGGCCTAAATGGCTGGTCCTATGATATGTCATCTATTCTTGGGTCAGATTGAGTTAGAAACGTGGAACAGGGTAAAAGTTTTGTAAGATTATCTCACATTACATTACTTTTCGGATACATACATAGCATTTGGCTCACATATGGCTACTGGGTGGGCCAATTTTCGTGAAGAGTTTAATGATTCTGTATTTCATATAAGTAATTGAAAGTATGAATTATGCATGTGAAAATTCCAAATTGACTTAACATCGATTAATAGAGAAAAATCAAACGTAAAAGGGATACAGATACGGCAAAAAGTCATAAGACCAAGGTTGTAGATCATTCCAAATTGAACGGAGATTGTGCAATCCGTTATGTGATAGGAATTTCCGAAGGTGTGCACCATCATTAAAATTGTCTGCATATTTCGATATTCTTCGGGGATAAAAAGTGAAAAATTTAATGATCTAGGATGTTTTCCGTTCATTACAGGCTAAAACGTATAATTTTGTCAAATTTCAATTATCTTCTTTTTCTGCTGGCAAATTATGCCGCAATCTGGATTTTGGGCGAGGCGGGTAAAAATTAGGACTTTCAGGAAACTAAACCAAAAATTATGGAGGTGGTCATTATTACCCCTTAAACGGAAAGCTGTACGAAAATTTCGCCAAAATAGTCAGTGTAGAGGCACACAGTCGTTACGATTTGATTTATATAGATAAGGAATCTGCTCCATGTAAAACACCTTTTGGGCTATGTCCGCTGGACTTAACCTGCAAAAGTGAACATTCATGATATCTCCCTTATTAATGCTCCTGACGAAAAAATGCACATGAAAAAAGGTTTAGAGGTGGAATTCCATCACGTTCGGTCGATTTCCAGTCAGGTTGGTCTTGTTCTGTATATATTGTGGAAGAGTAAAATCACCATTTCGGTTCCCTATAAACCGCCAGTCCATTCCGGAACATGAAATGCTAATACGTTTAAAAGCTACCTTTGGACAGGTGGATGCTAAATATTAATTTTGGTGCAAATGTCTTCAGTAGTTTTTAAGTTGTAAGGAATACGCTTTACACGCAACCGCACGTGAGTTAAGTCTCCCTTATTAATCCTCGTATCAAATGATGCACATGAGAAAAAAGGTCTAGAAATTAATTTCTACCAAGGTAGTTAGATTTCCATTAAGTTTGGTTGTGTATATTTTGTGGAAGTGCAAAATCACTCTTTCGGTTTCGTATAAACCCCCAGTCAGTTCAGGGATTTAGAAACAATATTTGCCCTAAAACCTATCAAGGACAGGTGTATTCTAAATATCAGTCTTGGTGGAAATACATCCAGTAGTTTGTAGCACTCGCGTACATACGGAGTAATTAAGGAAGAAATAATACAGTTAAGAAAGTTGAAAGTAATAGAAAATGGATTATAACTGAGGACAGCCGGATAACGACAAATATGTAAATGTCAAGTGAATGTATTGGAAAATCAAATGCCCCTCAATAAATTATGCTAGTGTGAGTAATGGATATAATAAAGCGGTAACAGAGGAGAAATTTAGGTCAGTGATTCTTAGGTAAACAAATAATGAGAAGATGACTAATGGTGTTATTACTTAATCTATTCGCGGGCGGTTATAACATCCAACGATATTCCGCCAATATCCCGCAGATAGTCCTATTGACGCCTCTCTTGCCTTCTGTCCAAGGAACAACCACGAATTTAAAAGCATGATGAGGAAAATGGCAATACGTTACTTCCCTGCTGGCATGCAGTCAGAGACGTTGCCATGGTAACCTGTAGGTTCGTTGTCGGTCTGTCGGTCACTCAATGCAGAGCATGATACCAGCGGAAAATTGTAAATTTCTCCGTCATGTGAAGAGTAAGGTAAATTATGAACATAACGAAAGTTGTTTATAATGAAGAGACGTTTCACGTACGGTAAACGAAGTTTACAGAAAATCAATAGTATAAGAGAAAATGGAGGAAAACCATTCTGGTTTTCCTATAAACACCCCGTCTATTCAAAGATGTTAAAATAATATGCATATCGAAACCTTCCCCGGGATGAGTATACTCTAAATATGAAGTTTGATTGAGATTTATCAAGCCGTTTCGAGGTGATGGTGGAAAAACCATTGAGGTTTTCCTATAAACCCCCCGTCTATTCAAAGATTTTAAAATTATATGCATATAGAATCCTCCCCTGGGATGAGTGTACTCTAAATATGAAGTTTGGTTGTGATCTATCCAGCCGTTTCGACGTGATGGTGGAAAAACCATTCTGGTTTTCCTATGAACCCCCCCTGTATTCAAAGATTTTAAAATGATATGCATATCGAAACCTTCCCCGGGATGAGTATACTCCAAATATGAAGTTTGGTTGAGATCTATCCAGCCGTTTCGACGTGATGGTGGAACAGACAAACAGACAGACAAACAGACAGACAGACAAACAAATAGACACGAAACGTAAAAACCACCGATTCGGTCTTGAGTTGACCTAAAACGGATAAATATCTGAAAAATTGGCATAACAAAAGAAATTACAGACAGCGGACCCCCTACAATTTTATTTACGTATATAGACTAGCGAATGTACCCGTGCTTCGCTACGGTATTCTACATTGTATTCGAATATCGAAGTAGATAGTGTACATGCAGTAAATAAGATTGTTTTAAAATTGCATGTCTCTTAGCGTTATCCGAGAAAGAGCATGGGGAGGTCCCCGTACGTTGTTTCCAATGTAAAGTGTTTGTTACGGATTTGTGATATAACGGCAGGCTCACTTGCCTACTGCCATTCACAATCGAGTTGGGAAGTTTACATTATAATTGCAGGCCTCATTGCCTACTACGCGGACAGAATCGATTTGGGGAGTTTTCGTTAAAATGGCAGCCCCCTTTTCTACTTCCAGACAGATTACAGTTGAGGAGTTTCTATTATAATGCCAGGCAATTACCCTACTATCACTCGAAATTGAGTTGTGCAGTTATCATTATAATACCAGGCCCTTTTTCCTACTGCCAGCCAGCTTACTGCCAGTCACACCAAGTTGATGAGTTTCCATCAAAATAGCAGGCCACTATGCCTAATGCCAGTCACATTTTAGATGAGGACATTTCTTTACAATGGCGGGCACCCTTGCCTACTGCCAGACACAATCGGGTAGGGGAGTTTTAAACAAAACTGCATGCTCACTTGCCTTCTGCAAGTCAAATCGAGAAGGGAACTATTCATTACAATTGTAGGCCTTCCTTACTAATGACAGTTACACAGGAGTTGGAGAAGGAACCCTTTCCTACTGCCAGTCAAAGTTGGTGTGGGGAGTACTGATTACTATAGCAGACCCACCCTTTCTCGATCGCTAAAAATCGACATCAGTGAATATATGTAGATCGACATACGAAAGTATATGCGTGCTTACAATATTGAAGACCTTCATTTACAGATTAACTGCTACTAAACGTACGCCATATCGACAAAGGATTATACCATAAGACACGCCGGATTTTGAGGCCTAAATGGGTGGTCCCATGATATGTCATCTATTCTTGGGTCAGATTGAGTTAGAAACGTGGAATAGGGTAAAGGTTTTGTAAGATTATCTCACATTACATTACTTTTCGGATAATTATGTGACAGCTACATACATAGCATTTGGCTCACATATGGCTACTGGGTGGGCCAATTTTCGTGAAGGGTTTGATGATTATGTATTTGATATAAGTAAATGAAAGTATGAATTATGCATGTGAAAATTCCAAACTGACTTAACATCGATTAATAGAGAAAAATCAAACGTATACGTGATACAGATACGGCAAAAGTCATAAGACCAAGGTTGTAGATCATTCCAAATTGAACGGAGATTGTGCAATCCGTTATGTGATAGGAATTTCCGAAGGTCTGCACCATCATTAAAATTGCCTGTATATTTCGATATTCTTCGCGGATAAAAAGTGAAAAATTTATTGATCTAGGATGTTTTTCGTTCGTTGCAGGCTAAAACGTATAATTTTGTCAAGTTTCAATTATCTTCTTTTTCTGCTGGCAGATTATGCCGCAATCTGGATTTTGGGCGAGGCGGGTAAAAATTAGGACTTTCAGGAAACTAAACCAAAAATTATGGAGGTGGTCATTATTACCCCTTAAACGGAAAGCTGTACGAAAATTTCGCCAAAATAGTCAGTGTAGAGGCACACAGTCGTTACGATTTGATTTATATAGATAAGGAATCTGCTCCATGTAAAACACCTTTTGGGCTATGTCCGCTGGACTTAACCTGCAAAAGTGAACATTCATGATATCTCCCTTATTAATCCCCCTGACGAAAAAATGCACATGAAAAAAGGTTTAGAGGTGGAATTCCATCACGTTCGGTCGATTTCCAGTCAGGTTGGTCTTGTTCTGTATATATTGTGGAAGAGTAAAATCACCATTTCGGTTCCCTATAAACCGCCAGTCCATTCCGGAACATGAAATGTTATTTACGTTTAAAACCTACCTTTGGACAGGTGGATGCTAAATATAAATTTTGGTGCAAATGTCTTCAGTAGTTTTTAAGTTGTAAGGAATACGCTTTACACGCAACCGCACGTGAGTTAAGTCTCCCTTATTAATCCTCGTATCGAAATGATGCACATGAGAAAAAAGGTCTAGAAATTAATTTCTACCAAGGTAGGTAGATTTCCATTAAGTTTGGTTGTGTATATTTTGTGGAAGTGCAAAATCACTGTTTCGGTTTCGTATAAACCCGCAGTCAGTTCAGGGATTTAGAAACAATATTTGCCCTACAACCTATCAAGGACAGGTGTATTCTAAATATCAGTCTTGGTGGAAATACATCCAGTAGTTTGTAGCACTCGCGTACATGCGGCGTAATTAAGGAAGAAAATAATACAGTTAAGAAAGTTTAAAGTAATAGAAAATGGATTATAACTGAGGACAGCCGGATAACGACAAATATGTAAATGCCAAGTGAATGTATTCGAAAATGAAATGCCCCTCAATAAATTATGCTAGTGTGAGTTATGGATATAATAAAGCGGTAACAGAGGAGAAATTTAGGTCCAGTGATTCTTAGGTAAACAAATAATAAGAAGATGACTAATGGTGTTATTACTTAATCTATTCGAGGGCGGTTATAACATCCAACGATATTCCGCCAATATCCCGCAGATAGGCCGATTGACGCATCTCTTGCCTTCTACCCAAGGAACAACCACGAATTTAAAAGCATGATGAGGAAAATGGCAATACGTTACTTCCCTGCTGGCATGCAGTCAGAGACGTTGCCATGGTAACCTGTAGGTTCGTTGTCGGTCTGTCGGTCACTCAATGCAGAGCATGATACCAGCGGAAAATTGTAAATTTCTCCGTCATGTGAAGAGTAAGGTAAATTATGAACATAACGAAAGTTGTTTATAATGAAGAGACGTTTCACGTACGGTAAACGAAGTTTACAGAAAATCAATAATGTAAGAGAAAATGGAGGAAAACCATTCTGGTTTTCCTATAAACCCCCTATCTATTCAAGGATTTTAAAATGATATGCATATCGAAACCTTCCTCGGGATGAGTATACTCTAAATATGAAGTTTGGTTGAGATCTATTCAGCCGTTTCGAAGTGATGGTGGAAAAACCATTCTGGTTTTCCTATAAACCTCCGGTCTATTCAAAGATTTTTAAAATTATATGCATATCGGAACCTTCCCCGGGATGAGTGTACTCTAAATATGAAGTTTGGTTGAGATCTATCCAGCCGTTTCGACGTGATGGTGGAAAAAACATTCAGGTTTTCCTATAAACCCCCCGAGTATTCAAAGATTTTAAAACGATATTCACATCGAAACCTTCCCCGGGATAAGTATACTCTAAATATGAAGTTTGGTTGAGATCTATCCAGCCGTTTCGACGTGATGGTGGAACAGACAAACAGACACGAAACGTAAAAACCACCGATTCGGTCTTGAGTTGACATAAAACGGATAAATATCTGAAAAATTGGCAAAACAAAAGAAATTACAGACAGCGTACCCCCTACAAGTTTATTTATATAGATGAGCATAGTTTATAGTCCGGCTCTTTAGCTCAATGGTAAGTTAGTGGCTTTCGGTTCAGGGAGTCCCGGGCTCGATTCTCATTCGGGCCGGGAATTTTAGCCACGTCTGGCTCGAGGACTGGTTGCTTGTGTTTGACTTAATTCACACCTCCCCATATACTCATCACATCACATCACATCACATCACATCACATCACATCACATCACATCACATCACATCACATCACATCACATCACATCACATCACATCACATCACATCACATCACATCACATCACATCACATCACATCACCAACCATAACAGAGAATTCAGTAGTGAATACATCCCTCCACAAGGGGTTTGCGTTAGGAAGGGCATGCGGCCGAAAAAGAGGGACAAATCCACATGTAGTGCTGATCCTTATAATTGGACCAAAGGTCAGGAACAAGAGGAGGATGTAGTTTATAGTCACACCACTAAGAGTATCAACCATAGCAATATTACCTGAAAGACGAAGAGGGACAATTTCAGTACATTGAAGAAAGAGAATATCAGGTAGGAAATGGGAAAGACTATGAAAATCAGGAAAATACATAGAACTCCCCTTCAAACGTCGCAAATCTAACAACATTGAGCACGGTAAAGATAACAGTTGAGACATCAGATGGAAATGGTGACCATAACAATGTTTCTGGTTTTATGTCCCACCGACTACTTTCACAAGTCTTTCCCATTTCCTACCTGATATTCTCTTTCTTCAATGTACTGAAATTGTCCCTCTTCGTCTTTCAAATACCGCCATATAGAAGCGAATAGGGAAGACTTCTGCATGTGAAAGGAATTCCAGATTAAGATCGCGTGGGCGCTAGTCATATTTTACAAGTTGTGTATCCCTGAAGAGAAGGAAAAATAAATGGAAGATTTTGGAAGTGTTGATAACCTAATATCGTTGAGGTCAAAAAAATGAAAGGATGACGAATGTAAACTGGTTTGAAACAATGAAGTCCCATTGTCGGCAGTCCTGAAGAAGGTTTTCCGTGGTTTCCCATTTTCACATAAGGCTGTACCTTAATTAAGGCCACGGCTGCCTCCTTCCCACTCCTAGCCCTTTCCTATCACAACATCGCCATAAAGACCTATCTGTGTCGGTGCGACGTAAAGCAAATTGTAAATAATAATAATAATAAGAAAGAGGAGCCTCCGTGGCTCAGACCGCAGCGCGTCCGCCTCTCACCGCTGGATACCGTGGTTCAAATCCCGGTCACTCCATGTGAGATTTGTGCTGGACAAAGCGGAGGCGGGAGAGGTTTTTCTCCGGGTACTCCGGTTTTCCCTGTCATCTTTCATTCCAGCAACACTCTCCATTCTCATTTCATAGCATCTATCATTCATTAACAAATCACTTTGGGAGTGGCGACCCCATCGTACTAATAGCCTATATCTGCTTCATTAATTCCATCCCTGACCCGGTCAATGACTGGAAAACAGGTTGTAGGTTTTCATTTTCAATAATAAGAAACAATGAAGTATGTCTGTTTGGTGTTAGCTCGAGACCCGTGATCCCTACAGACATACCACAAGTTATGTAGCCTACTAATTTTGATTCGTTACCTGTTACAGTGCAGAAATATTGAAAGAATAGTTTGTCGCGTGCTAATTTAACATGCAGTAGGTATACCTAGTATTATGATTATGTTTGGCTTTGGAACTGATGTCGCCATTATCTTACTTCGCCAAAGTAAGCTATTAATACCTAGATGAAAATCCAGTAGAGCCTCAGTCAACTAGTTTAGTGGCTTAACGTGGATCAAGGCTATAATAGTAAGAAAAGTTATTGACAATGTAATGATCTTAATAAGACTCGTTTATGATTGTCAGAATAACCCGTCGAGGTTACCAGCCATTATTATGAAAGTTAACATTTAAAGGTTGTCTATCCTAGTCTGGCCTCTATAGGTCAATAGCTTCACTTTATTTTCGTCTCTTCTAGTAAGAGGTTATCAATCCTAGTCCATAGCCTTTCATCTCTAGGTTAATAGCTTAACTTAATTCTCGTCTTTTCTAGTGAGAGGTTGTCCACCCTAGTACATAAATTGACTTCTATAGATCAATAGTTTCACTTCATTCTCGTCTCTTCTAGTGAGAGGTTGTATCTCCTAGTGCACAGACTTACCTCTCTAGGTCAATAACGTCACTTCATTCTAGTCTCTTCTAGCGATAGGTTGTCTATCCTAGAACACAGTCTGACTTCTATAGGTCACTTCATTCTCGTTTCTTCTAGAAAAGTAAACTCGTATGCTCGTCCCGAGGTGGTGCAGCTCTTTTCAGGCACACCCCCGATGGAGGTGAGCTGCATGCACCATGTGAACCACACACCAGCCCTCCTGTCATTTTAAATTTCTGACAGTACGGGAATCTAACCAGGGCCCCCAAGGACGGCACCTAATAACGCTCACCGTTACGCTACGGAGGCAGACGTCTCCTCTAGTGGGAGGTTGTCTTGTAGCAGCTATACAGCAACATATCACATCCGATTTTCAAACCACCTGTACCCATCTTGAATACACCGGTCTCATCGACTCGCACTCACACCAAGGATGCACAACTTCTTCCTGATTCAGACCTCATCCATGGGCGCCCGCAAGGGGGGGGCAAGGGGGGGCACTTGCCCCCCCCCTGGAATTCTAAAAATGTTGATGTTCAATTGTTTAATATCATACCAGATTATTTCATAAACTGAACTTACTGACAGTCATCTAGCATCTGTTATAACTGGAAATTTATGTAAACAATTTAATGTTGCTGACGTTATATTGGTTTTATATTCAAGAAAATTGTTAATGTGCCCCCCCCCCCCTGGAAAAGATCCTGCGGGCGCCCATGACCTCATCATTTGGGACGAGATTTCAATGGTACAGAAAGACGCGCTAAGCGTTGTCGATCGACTTTTAAAGGACATCATGAATAATAAAGTCCCTTATAGAGGCACAATAATTCTGTTTGATGTAGATTTCAGTCAGGTGTTAGCCATTGTTAGACATGTCAGTAGAACGGCCATTGTTGAAAATCCAGTTTTTATTTACAATTATTTTACGTCGCACCGGCACAAATAGGTCTTGCTGTGACGATGAGACAGGAAGGGGCTAGGAGTGGGAGGAAAGCGACCGTGGCCTTCATTAAGGTACAGGCAGGCATTTGCCTGGTGTGAAAATCGGAAACCACAGAAAACCATCTTCAGGGCTGCCGACAGTGGGGTTTTAACCCATTAACTCCAGAACACTGAATACTGGCCACAACTAAGCGACGAAAATACCGTTAAAAGATCGCCCTTATAATCTCATGTTAGATTTCATAAGTTGACTCAAAAGACGAGGGCAAATGATGGTCCCGTTTTTACTGAATGTTTACGTAAATTGGTTAACGGTGATTTAGAAGTTCAAACAGATTACTACAACGAAGCGATAAAAATTCCGAAACATTGTGTTACCGTAACTACGATAGTATTATTACCACCATATTCAATGCCACAGATGTCAACAAACAAAATGTTTCGCATTTCTATTCAACGGCGATTATACGTCCAAAAAATGATGATTGTACAACAATTAATTAATATATCATTTCCCAATCTGTCCAACATGAAGAAATAAACAACGTTTAACTGGAATTCTTGAACTCCTTAAATCCGTCCGGTTTACCACCTCATAAATTATTTTAAAGACAAATGCTATCATTATGATAATTAGAAATCTTAAAGCAAATCAGGGTTTAATTAACGGTGAACGATCAGTGGCAGCTCACTTAGGCGAGTACATCATCACTGCTAAACTCATTCACCTCGATAAAACTGTGCTCATACGCCGCATTAACCTCACACCTTCTGATCAAACCGTGCCTTTCCAAACGATAAGAAAACAATTCGCCATAAAAGTAGCCTTCGCAATGACCATTAATAAATCACAAGGCCAGACGCTTTAAAGGGCAGGATTGTTTTTATCGGAACCTGTTTTTTTAAAGGACAGTTATACGTGGCATTTTCACGAATTCGTAGTGATATTTTTGTTTGTGCAAAAGACACATACGACCAAAAAGTAAACGATGATCATATTATAACTGCTAACATTGTTTTCAAAGAAGTCTGAAGGCAAAATTCACACCTGACAAAGCCAATACATTTTCTAATGTCTACTTTTAAAATGTTTTAAATTGAAATGAAATGGCGTATGACTTTTAGTGCTGGGAGTGTCCGAGGACATGTTCGGCTCGCCAGGTGCAGGTCTTTCGATTTGACATCCGTAGGCGACCTGCGCGTCGTAACGAGGATGAAGTGATGATCACGACAACACATACACCCACCCCCGCACCAGCGAAATTAACCAATGATTGTTAAAATTCCCGACCCTGCTGGAAATCGAACCCGGGGCCCCTGAGACAAAAGGCCAGCACGCTAACCATTTAGCCATGGAGCCGGACTGTTTTAAAATTAAAAATATTGTATATATAATTATTACGAATTTTTACAATGAGACTGATATTTATTAATACACTTCAAAATAAAATACCTTTCATTAATAAATAGTTGCATTTCATTATTTCCAAATATTACCATTCGGTGACTGATCACGATACTGTGTGAAATATTCGCTCGGGTCAGCTAGTTTCAAATTATTGCGGAGGACTCCGGCAGGAGTACACGCCAAATCGCGGCAGTGGTAAGGATTGTCCCATTGGACCATCCTACGAACATTATGTAAAGATCAGCCACATTTCTGCCATCTACAAGGTGTTCAGCACCTATCACCGACAGATTATGCACCACGCACAGCCTTATGTGAATGGGTTTACCGTCAACCCGAAGACTTTGTGAATCATATTTGCTTCACTTACGAGGCCTTGTATACGAGGAGTGGTATCTTCAATTTTCACAACACGCATGTGTGGTCGGAGAACAATCCCCATACTATGCGACATTCCCATCACGGGTTTCAGTTTTCCATTGAGGTTGGGACAGGGATGTTGGGAGAAATTGTCACAGGACCTGTGATGTTACTCCATAGACTGACCGGCGTATCTTATCTACAGTTTCTGGAAGGCACTCGACCACTACTACCAGAGGATGTTTCAATGCATACTTGACGACACATGTGGTTCCATCACGGTGAAGCACCTCCACACATTACCGATGTAGTGCGCCGCCACCTGGACGGCACATATCCGCAGCGATGGATTGAACTTTTGGGCCCTGTCGGCTGGTCAGCAAGAAGCCCCGATCTAAAGCTCTTAGATTACACCTTTTGGGGTACATGAACTATATCGTGCATTGCAGAAGGGTGGAAACCCTGCATGAGCACCAGGAAAGTGTCTTGGAAGCTGCATAGGACATCAGCCAAAAGCACGAGGTACTGAGGAGGGTTCCTCCGAAGGTGTCGAGCATGTATTACCGCCAACGGTGGACATTTTGAATACCTGCTGTGACAATGTTTACAATTTAATGTTCCGTGGTTTCGCATTTTCACCTTAAGGGTACAAATAACGGGCAGGGATCATCATCATTGGAATAGGCGAAGTTACGTATAATACCGTAATGCTGATTAGTTACCGAACGTGGGGGCCGATGACCTTCGATGTTAGGCCCCTTAAAACAACAAGCATCATCAGTTACCGAACGTTAATTCAGTTTCTTGAGTTTAAAGCCTGAAGTTACGCCCTGAATTGTCACAACATTTCGTCAGTGCACTAGTGCTAGTCGTTCCTTTGGAGAGAAGATATGCATATTCTTGTTCTTGTTGACAGCGCATGCTCGACCTTGAACAGCACGCCGTAGCTGGTTTAAACACTTGCACACGTACCCCGACAGCCCCATCAGTAGCTACCGCCAGCCGCTATGTTGAAATTCTTGCAGTTCCGAAAATACGGCTTTCCTCGAGAGCGGTGCAAGCTATAAAACTGAAACTTGCAACATAGTGATCCTCTTCACACGATCCATTACTTATGTTGATTTGGTGCATCAGTTACCCTCCATCCTGTATAGCTCTGCAGCAACAATATACACTACTCCATTTTCATTGCATACTGTTGTCGACACTGTTGTGATTTTAAGGCCAGGATCATCGTGGTGTGTGCATGAAAACACTCTGCCCTTATTGGTGTTCTGCTCTCTTTTGCTGAAGATGCTAGGGGTGTCGTGGATGTGGTCACCATGTATGTCAATTTTAAATTTTCATTGATAATTTGGTTTATTTTCTGTATGTCGTAATCGTTATGTAGTGGTGAAATCCAAATTCATCCAAGTCCGCCCTTGAAAAAGAATTAAGTAGTTATGATATCGATCTTACAATTTTTATGCTCCTCATGGAATAACATTAAAGCGATAATGCTTCAAACTTGAAAGCTCCGTAATTATCGCGTTATTTTGGATATTAAGGGTCCTTTTTAAGAATACAAATGAAATTATTATTATTATTATTATTATTATTATTATTATTATTATTATTATTATTATTATTTTCTTTTTTTTGCTAGTTGCTTTACGTCGCACCGACACAGATAGGTCTTATGGCGACGATGGGAGAGAAAAAGGGCTAGGAGTGGGAAGGAAGCGGCCGTGGCCTTAATTAAGGTACATCCCCAGCATTTGCCTGGTGTGAAAATGGGAAACCACGGAAAACCATCTTCAGGGCCGCCGACAGTGGGGTTCGAACCTACTGTCTTCCGAATACTGGATTATTATTATTATTATTATTATTATTATTATTATTATTATTATTATTATTATTATTATTATTATTATTATTATTATTATTATTATTATTATTATTGGCGGGCTGAGTGGCACAGACGGTCGAGGCGCTCACCTTCTGACTCCAACTTGGTAGGTTCCATCCTGGCCCAGTCCGGTGGTATTTGAAGGTGCTCAAATACGTCAGCCTCGTGTCGGTAGATTTACTGGCACGTAAAAGAACTCCTGCGGGACTAAATTTCGGCACCTCAGCGTCTCCGAAAACCGTAAAAGTAGTTAGTGGGACGTAATGCAAATATCATTATTATTATTATTATTATTATTATTGTTATTGTTATTATTATTATTATTATCATTATTATTTGACTTGGCAAGTATAGGGTGGGCAAAATAAAACTGGGATGTAAATTATTTCCAATAGGATTGGTGTGGGATTGACACATGTTAATGAACATCACAGAAGATGCTGGAAATTTCCATATCTGAAAAAATGAAAAACTGACGATTTCAAGAAGTCCTGAGTCCACTTCACTCAAAAACCACCGCCAGAACTCAACACGCGCAGATTCGTCTGAACGCATTAACGCATACACAACAGTAGATTTGCAAGGATACAGATGCAGATCCTTTCTGATAATGTTTCAACTCGACGATCTCTTATTTCCAACTTGCACAGATAAACGGCGTTGATATTTCCTTGGACTTCGTACTTTGCTTTCCTTCACACGAGCAATGTTTTCTGATGTTCGAACTCTTTTCAGTTAGTAACGGGTTTTGTTCGCTACAGAGCCGTTACACGCCATTTTGCCACCAAGTTTTGCGTCCCTTTGCTGGAGGTTTTACGAAAACACTTTCAGTCCTGAACTCTTGCGCAAGTATTTCCGCACAGGTTTTCTACGAATCGTGCTTCGCATAACACTCGACAATGAACACGCGCTGTTTTATCGTGAGCCCCATTTTGTGTTGCATTCAATTGGTCACTAAACGTGTCTGCTC
This sequence comes from Anabrus simplex, assembly GCF_040414725.1. Lineage (NCBI taxonomy): Eukaryota > Metazoa > Arthropoda > Insecta > Orthoptera > Tettigoniidae > Anabrus > Anabrus simplex. The sequence goes on from NC_090266.1 coordinate 808,771,134, forward strand.
TTCTGACTCATTCTCACGTAATGACACAGCGACATACTCGAAAGATGCGCACACCCAGACATGTGGCAGCAAACGATTGGTGCATCATACTCACAGTTTTCAGCTTTTCTGGGAGAAACAGTTATCCTGTTCATTAACAAGGTTCAATTCCGCGTTATCCTTACAAATATTTTCCAGGCCGTTTTTATTTTGCGCACCCGGTACACATATAACATAAACATTTAAAAACAGGTATCAAATTAAATAAGAAATACTGAGTTAAAGTCCGACTCGTTGGCTGAACGGTCAGCGTACTGGCCTTCGGTTCAGAGGGTCCCGGGTTCGATTCCCGGCCGGGTCGAGGATTTTAACCTTAATTGGATAATTCCAATGACACGGGAGCTGGGTGTATGTGTTGTCTTCATCATCATTTCATCTTCATCACGACGCGCAGGTCGCCTACGAGTGTCAAATAGAAAGACCTGCACTTGGCGAACCGAACCCGTCCTGGGATATCCCGGCACTAAAAGCCATACGAGATTTCATTTCACTGAGTTAAAGACTTTACAACCAGATTTGGGCACTTACTGTCACACTGCGAAAAGTCTCCAAACCATCTCTGAAGGTTGTAATTGCGCAGCTCTCCACAATAAGTTTCATCGTTTCTTCCCCTGCACCACAGTATCAGGAGGTGCTATCTCTGAATACCTACTTTTTCACCATAACACCTGAAGTGCCAAACCAAAGATTGTGATGACAGCATTCGGGTGTTACGTGAATAACGGCACAGTACCAGCTAATTCTTCCATATAGGTGCTGCTACACAGCAACAATTACAGATACAGAGGAAACATGAAATTAAAATACAGCTCTAATTTAACTTAAGAAAAGAATATATACTAACAAATGTACCCGTGCTTCGCTACGGTATTCTACATTGTATATGGATATCGAAGTAAATTACTACACGCGCAATGAATAAGAATTTTTAAATTGCATGTCCCTCAGCGTTATCCAAGATACAACATGGGGAGACCCCCATACGTTGTTTCCAATGTAAAGTGCGAGTTGCGGAGTTGTGATGATAATGACAGGCTCACTTGCCTACTGCGATTCACAATCGAGTTGGGAAGTTTTCATTATAATAGAAGGCACCCTTGTCTACTGTGTGGTCACAATCGATTTGGGGAGTATTCGTTACAATGGTAGGCCCCCTTTCCTACTTTCAGACACAATCGTGTAGGGGAGTTTGGAAGAAAATTGCATGCTCCCTTGCCTTCTGCTAGTCAAATGGAGAAGGGAATTATTCATTACAATGGTAGGGCCTCCTTACTAATGTCAGTTACACAGGAGTTGGACAAGGACCCCATTCCTACTGGTAGTCAAAGTCGATGTGGGGAGTATTGATTACAATAGCAGACGCCCTCCTGTTAACAGTAACTATCGGTTTGTAAAGTATTAATCAAAATGGCAGACACACCCCTTCTAGATTGCCACAAATCGACTTCAGTGAATATATATAGATCCACATACGAAAGAATATGCATATTTACAATATTGCAAACTTTCATTTACAGATTAACTGCGGCCAAACGGTACGTTGTATCGACAAAGAGATTGCATCATAAGATGCCCCTTTTAGCTATGTAAATTGCTGATACTATGACATTTTCTCGTATCTCCTCTATTTATGGATTAAATTGAGTTAGAGATTTAGAATAGGGAGAAATTCGGGTAAGGTTTTCACACACTGCATTACTTTTCGGATATTTATGTGACAGCTAAAAACACAGAATTTGGCTCACATATGACTACTATGAGGTCCAATGTTCGTGCCGAATTAGATGATTCTGTCTTTCGTATAAGTGTGTCAAACTATGAATTATACATGTACAACTGCAAATTGTCCGTAAAATCGAGAAATGCTCCTCTTTTTAATGTATAAGGAATGGAGATACGACAAAATGTTACAGGACCAATGTTGTAGATCACTTCATGCTGAGTTTCACTGTGCCGTCCGTTTTATGATACGACTTACCGTTTAGTCACTAAATACATCGAAACGAAGGCCTGCACCGTCATTAAAATTGCCTCAATATTTGTAATTTTCCGGGGGTAAAAAGTGATATATTTAAATATCTTGGAATTTCTCCGTCGGTTACAGGATAAAAGCTACAATTCTGCCAAATTTCTATTTTCTAGCTCGTCTGACAGATTGTGCAGCCATGTTGATTTTGGGGAGAGGGATAAAAATGAAGACTTTCAGGAAACGAAAGCTAAAATATATATGCAGATGGTCATTATTAGGGTACACTTGAAACGGATAACTGTAAGAAAATTTCGTCAAAATAGTCAGTGTACAGACACACGGTCATTACGATTTTAATTATATAGATAAGTAACACAATAAAAATACTTCAACTACTACTTCACTTCTTTTCAAACATCCGTTAAGTGAATTTTCGGAAAACAAAAAAAATAAGTGTTCATTTTTAACGAAAATTCAAAATACCAATTTTCATGTCTGTAACATCTTTAGCTTTTGCGTTATCAGTACCCTAATAAAATAAGTAGATTCTAAATACCATTTCTACGTCTGTAAACTGTTAACTTTTGAGATATAGACGTACTAATTTAAAAAATACACCTCCCTTTTCACGCTCTTAGCGACGAAATATCCAAAAATACTCCCTTAGTGAACATCTGCGCTGTAATATGAGTGTATCCCCAAAATTTCCTTTCTTTATGTCGAGTAGTTTTGGCTGGGCGTTGATTAGAGTCAGTCGGACTTAGCTTTTTATATAGAGAGATATATATGACAGATAAGTATGGGCACGTTTATAAGCGCAGATCTTCATTCCTAGATTTACTGCTCCTAAACGGTACATCATATCGACAAGCGGATTCCTCCATCAGACGTCCCTTTTATTGTTCTACGCGATTGGTCCTATATTTTCTCGTATCGCCCATATTTATGGGTTAGATTGAGTTAGAAACATTGAATAGCGCGAAATTTAGGTACAATTTTAACACTTTACGTTATTTTTCGCATACTTATGTGGAAGCCAGAATAATGAAATTTGGCTCGCTTATGGCCATCAGTTGTGTTAATATGATTGCCAAATTATACGACTCTATCTTTCCTATAAGTGTGCCAAAGTATAAAATATACTTGTAAAAAGTACAAAATTTACGTAAATTCGAGAAATGCTGCTCTTTCTAACGTACAAGGGTAGATCTCTTCATGCTGAGGACGACTGTGCTATCAGTTTTGTGATACAACTTACCGCTTAGCTACGAAATACATCGAAACGAAGGTCTGCATCGTCATTAAAATTGGCTCAATAACTTTTTTCCATATTTCCCGGGGGATAAAATATGAAAAATGTAAACATCTCGGAATTTTTCCGTCGGTTACAGGATAAAACCTATAATTTCGTCAAATTTCAATTTTCTAGCTCGTCTGGCAGATTGTGCCGCCATCTTGATTTTGGGGAGAGGCTCAAAAATCAGGATTTTCAGGAACAAAAGCTAAAATATATGCAGATGGTCGCTATCACACCTGGAACGGATATCTATAAGAAAAATTCACCAAAATAGTTAATGGACAGACACACGTTCGTTACGACTTGATTTATATAGATAAGTATCATAATAAAGATACTTCAACCACTATTTCACTTCTTTTCGAGCCACCTTAATTGGATTTTCGGAAAACAAAAAATACGTGTTTCTCTTTTCTTCAAAGGAGATTCCAAATGCCAAGTTTTACGTTTATAAACTGCTAAGTTTTTGAGACATAGATGTACTCATTTAAACAGTTCACCCCCCTGTTCACCCCCTTATCGACGGAATACCAAAAAATCCCCCTTATTGAACATCTACACTGTAATATACATGTATCCCCAAAATTTAATTTCTTTACATCGAGTAATTTTGGCTTGGCGTTGATTACAGTCAGTCGGACTTAGCCTTTTGTATATAGAGATAATAGTTTCCTTCAACAACTGCCAAGATAGGTAAAGGATTAAGTACCAGACTAGAAAATTCTAGCCTCTTGGATGTGAACAAATCGAAGAAACGACTTCTGTAGTCTTTGTTCATGAAAATCTTGTTCTTCAGAGAATTGTTGAGGTGAATAGAAAGATGATAATCAGTAGGTGACAAGTCAGGACAGTATAATACCAATATACGTAAATGGTCCGTTATTGGACATTATACATTTTCTAGCTAACTCATTCCTGGTTGCCAGCGTTTCGCCCCCGTGTGCTAGGTTGGGCTCATCAGTTGGTACCTAGCATACCTACCAATACGCATGGCCAGTGCATACCGTGGAGGCCACTGCGTAGGCTACTTGAAGCCACCGGCAGTGCCAATGCACTATGAGAGCCTTGTCTCTCTACCAAAAATTAATGCCTGCTTGGCCATCAGATGATAAAGATTTTGATTCCCGTAGGGAATCTGAAATATTTGTCCTGAATGAGTAAATTTGGGAATCTGAAATATTTGTCCTGAATGAGTAAATTTATAATACCAACATAAATGTTCCGTTATTGGACAACGCGAAACGCTGGCAACCAGGAATGAGTTAGCTGGAAAATTTATAATGTCCAAAAACGGACCATTTATATTGGTATTATAAATTTACTCATTCAGGACAAATATTTCAGATTCCCTATGGGAATCATCATCTATATCAAGTCAGGACAGTATAAAATATTGTATTGTGTTTGAAGCGTGTGGATTTGCACTATCACGTCGGAGGATATGACCTTTTATGGACATCTAGAGTGTTCTATCAACATCATTACTATATGTACCAGGTGCTGTACCCGGACAGGATAGGATTCGCGTCATGATTTGAGATATATAGGCATATCATAATGTTAGGCTAGCATACAATTTCTGTGGTCGCAAGTTACTTGCTTTGGCGCAATATCTCTCCCCACAAAGAATACACGAGCTTACGACTGTCTCCATAATGATTAAGGAAGTTCTACACTTTAGCAATAGAGTAGTGGAAATTTCGTATGTTAAAAGCATTCCCAGTTAAGAAGCTTAGCCGAGCTGAGATCGCAGGAAGAGGCCGGTCCACTAATTCGCAAGTGAGAGTACGAAGATTTCCGCCTTGCTCACTTTCAGGTAGGCCAATAATATAGGAACTAGGGTGACTATTCGTCCAAACCTCCGGGAAAATGGTCGCAATGTTTGGCCACGCCTTGTAAGAAGGAACATTTAAACTCTCTCTTACCCCCTAGACCAAGCAGAAAATTCTATTACAAACTCAGAAAAAACAGTAGTGCCACCATGATTCTGCAAGGACATGACCTGGCTAACACCACCGTGGGTTTTCAAAGGTCATTAACATAAGGAACGACAATAATTTTAATAATTTGACGTATTAGTATGTAAGAATCAACCCTAGCGCTCTCCTGATTGGGTGGATACACAAGACGCCGCTACTGAAGCCAGAAAGCCAGCGAAAATGGGTGGACATACAATTTAATCATAACTTTGATCCCGCGATCGAATCTGGATCAAACGACGTCATGGAGTTTAAGGCAACTACTCGATCGAGTGATGCAAGTTTAAGTGTCCAGCTCAGCCCACGACTGCCAATACGAGAAATGCATCGTTTATCTTTCTAACGTGACCTCAGATGATCCCAAAAATAGTACACAGAAACTATAAAACAGCGCCCCTTGCCCGATGAGATACTCACTTATGAACAGTCAGTCGTGGGGTGAACCGTTATTCGTGCCGTGCCCGAGTATTCAGTTCGAAATAATCCAGAGCGATAGTTAGTACTACAGTTCGAATAGTATTATCATTATCTCACTTATGGATTGAGCTAAACATGTATAATTTACTGGCATACACCACGTGTACTGTTAAGATAGACAATTCGCGTAGCGTGCATTCGTTGCCATTGACAGAGAATAGAGGGGAAGAAACGTTAGAGTAATTAGGCATCACTAACGCTATGGTCAATTCATGAGCCCGGGATAACATTTATGGTGCTGGCATCGGTGCATCCGAGTTCTAAATGTGATTTTAAATTTGTCTTTTTGAACGGTGCTTTAGTACAATGGGATAATAATCACCCATTGAAGATCGTTAGAATTTTGTGGGAATAGGAATGACACCATTAGATCAGTCGTGGAAATGAACCTCGGAGAGACGAGTCAAGTGCCATATGGGGTCAATTTAATAACATGCAGTTTGATAATGTGTAGATCGTACTGGCACCGTCGAGGAATTAGAATCGGTTTTGAATTCCGTGAAGAATAATAGAGAAAAATATTGGTGCGGTGTAAGAGGGAAGAAGGCATCCCTCATCACGAATAGTTATAAAGAAGCTGTCCGGCTTCATGGATAAATGATTAGCGTGCTGGCCTTTGGTCACAGGGGTCCTGAGGACGATTCTCGGCAGGGTCGGAAATTTTAACCATCATTGTTTAATTTCGCTGGCACGGAGGCTGGGTAAATGTGTCTTCTTAATCAACATTTCATTCTCATCGACGCGCAGGTAGCCTAGGGTGTCAAATCAAAAGACCTGCACCTGGCGAGCCGAACATATCCTCGGACACTCCCGGCGCTAAAAGCCAAACGCCATTTCATAAAGAAGATACGGCGAGAGTTATAAAGAAACTTCGGCGAGAGTAATAAACAGGCTACGAGAGAAGTAAGGAATCTACGAGAAAAAAGAGAAAATATATGAGCGTCCAAGTGACTGGAAATATGAATGAGTGGATCAGTGGTTCGAGCAACACAGGTCTACGTGTCGCAGTACACGGGTCGTTATTCCACCCCATTTCGTTACTGTTCCAGCCATCAGAGTTGTATGATGGAGTTTTTATGCATTTGTATGCTTATTTCTGGTTTCCTTTCTGTTTTGTATTGAAATTTTTCTCATCTCATCAGAAGTTGCATTAAGTAAATAAATTGCTCCTTCATGCATTTAAAAAAACGACATTTCCAGTATCTATTTCTTGTAGATAGTTAGTCCTGCCCATAGCGAGTAATCGTGTCATGTTCCCAGTTCTGGTGTAGAGTCTTTCCTTTGAGTTATCATGGAAGAGCCCTTGCCCCTACCGGTATTTAAATTTGCATGACCCGTTCATCCCTCTAGTCTAACTTGAGCACGTTATTAGTATGCATATTTGATTTCAGACTTTTAATGAAGAACCGAACACCCCAGATATCAGTCTGGAACTCAGGCGTTAGCGGGTGCAGTATGTGTACGACGTAAAGATTTCACCAGCGGTTAGAAACCTGTACGGTATGGCACCGAGCCAAGTCCATGACGTGAGCATCGAACGTTTTGTGTGGTGTCAGCTTTTGTTTACGACGTGGTCTTGGAGGTTCACTATAGTCCATTAACTGACGAAGTTGTCGTTCTCATCGTCTTCAGCTGCAGTAGAGTTTGGTTCTGGTGGTGATATATAAGTACTCCTCGTTACTTTAGAAACTCTTCTTACTATCTCGATAAGAAATTAGAAGTTACATCAACATTTTCCTATCTTTCTTAAACTTGTGTGAATACTACAGAAAATCCAATCAAATTGTGAGCGAAGTTTGATTGGCAATCATTCTATTTGCGTTGCAGAAACAGCAATCAGTGTTTCATCGACGATCAGTCTTCCATCTGATTTGACCAGTAATTTCATGCTGATCAAGCACTGATTCTTTAATCAGGGGATATATTCTTCCATTAAATACATCTGATTAAACGATTCAATGAAAATAAATTGACGGTCACGTAGAAGTTGCGATTTGAATGACATAGCATTTTGTTTTCCCTAGTCATTAGTCTCACATATAACCTCAATCTTATACAGATTTTGAACAAAGGACAAGTTCATTTCTACCAAAAAATTACTCAAAACCTTGAAATAAATACTAATCTCTAGTATATTAATATCCTTTTTAGAATCAAACATTAGAATTAATAAGCCAACATGACAAAACTTGAACCTATCAACAGCATGTTCGTTTGCTCTTTTGTAATTTTAGCACCGTAGTCCGATCATTGCCTGCAATGTATCATGGCCTGTTGACCAGTATGATTGATATATCTAGTATGGATTCTTCTGATGAGGAATCTTCTAACAATATGACGAAATGATATTAAGGAGAACTTTTCATGATAGACATAAACTGTTTTCTACGTGTAATGGAAGCGAGTTTCTCAAAAGATTTAAGTTATGTAAGGACTCGTGTGCTTTTTGTCGTCAATTATTAGCAACTGGCTTAACTGAAGTCGCAAGCAATTTCCTTCCATATTACCTCTTTCGTATTTGGCCACACAGCATCCGTTTCTAATTTTCAATGATACGTAGGTGGATACGCAGACGGCAAAGGGTTTCTGCGGCGAATCGTCACAGGCGACGAAACGTGGGTCCACCACTTCACCCCCGAAACGAAGCGAACATCAATGGAATGGGTGCACCCCTCATCACCACAACGAAAGAAGGCCAACGTTCAAGCTTCAGCCGGTAAGGTTATGGCGATAGTGTTCTTTGACATGGAGGGTTTGCTGCACGTGGAATTCATGCCGAAAGGAACGACGATCAACGCGGCGTCGTGTTGTCAAACGTTGCACCGGTTGCGTAAAGCGATTAAAGAGAAGCGCCGGGGGAAATTGAGCGCCGGTGTGATTTTGTTGCACGATAACGCAACACCTCACAAGGCCCGCCAAACGAGAGAACTGCTGCAGCGTTTCAAGTGGGAGGTCTGGCAACATCCACCCTACAGTCCCGACCTAGCGCTATGTGACTTTCATCGTTCGGTAAGCTCAAAACGGAGCTCGGTGGTCGACGTTTCCAGACCGATGAGGAGGTGAAGGCCGCTGTCTCCGAGTGGTTGTAGAACACTGGAGGAAATTTCTATGCATCCGGCATCGACAAGTTGGTTGTGCGTTCGCAGAAATGTTTGGAGTCTCTTGGAAACTATGTGGAAAAGTGACGTTACAGTGTATGTCGTTATAGTCGTGTTGCTGTTGTATAGGTGGTGTAATAAATGGCCATAACTGGGAAGTGCAACTTATTTTCTGATCTGCCCTCGTATGAATGTATCCTTCTACTATATTAAGTACAAGGGCTCCATCACTCAATGAAAAATTTGTCCCTCTCATTTTCTTAGTGGATATATCACTCATTTTGTCGAAAACCAAATCAAAACAAAGCCCCGAAATCGCCATTATTCAATCGGAGCAAGGTGATCGGGGGTTAGGTTTCCTGCAAAGCATCAATCAAAGTTCATGGACAATCAACTGATCTGCCATCAAGGAATTATTTGATGGACTTTTCTACAACCGAGCATAAATATCGTGCCATTTTTCATTATGTTACGATGCACTGTATTCACGTAATTTATTTGACTAAAATTATGTCTTTCATAATTCCTCATTTGACATCGGCAAGATATGTAGTCATGTAACGATCATTATACCTGCGCGCACCACCTCCCGCTGCCCGAACTAATCGTCGGTACCACCATCTTCTGCTGAAACCGGAAATTTCCATGCTCATCCGTCCCCTGTACTTCCTGTTACAAGAAATTAAGCCGTCATGTTTCCATCCGACAATCTACCGGCTTCTGGAATAATCTTCTAAGGTGATGAATTCGCCTTCCACCTGGCAGTGGAACAATCTAGAAGCTAAGTATATACGTATTGTGCGGTAATCTGTGGTGACGTGATTAGAATCCACTTCCTTGCTAAACGTATATAACCTCAAGCTTGCTTATTTAAAGCGTTCACTCATATAGCGCTGTGTCAGTTAGGAGAAGCGCCTGACGACATATCTTCATATACAGGCAAGGTAGGCTCTGATCCCCGATCATAAAAATTCTGTCTTCAGTATCTCGAATGCCGTCACCACGCCGGACCTACTATCGTAAGGGAGTTGTCCAAGGTGGTGTTTGACAGGTGATTGCGTTTCTCTCATCGTGTACATCGCGCCAGTTGAATGAAGTGAACAGTGCGATTGTCCGGGACACAGACCATTTAATTCGGAACACTATTTCCAAATTTCTTTCATGGCAAAAACTACTTACGTAAGAGCTTCGGTGCACGATACCTTCTTTAAGCTAACTTTGGGTAAATTGGTTAATTCTTGGACTCATAGAAAGCAGCACGGATCGCATGTTTCTTCTAAACATATGCGATTATTCTCTTTACGATATTTAATGATATTTTTCTCAGACACGTACAGTTCTCGTTACATTAATGTGCAGTAGTTGATGATCAGCCTTCCTTCTATATCACTATGGAGCATAAGTCTCAGAAAACTTTGTTTTATTTTGGTCATCCCGTAACTATTTAGGCTATGTTTCAAAGACGAATGTTCGTGGTTAACGAAAGTAAAGTGGGGCAAAAAAACATTATTTTTCAATTGCTTTACGTCGCACCGACACAGATAGGTCTTATGACGACGAAGGGATAGGAAATGCCTAGGAGTCGGAAGGAAGCGGCCGTGGCTTTAATTAAGGTACAGACCTATCATTTGCCTACTGTGCAAATAGGAAACAACGGAAAACCATCTTCAGGCCTGCTGACAGTTGGGTTCGAACCCACTATTCACCGGATGCAAGCTCACAGCTGCTCACGGCCAACTCGCTCGGTTGTAAAGATTCTCATGGAGAACATCCCTTCCTTTAACCTCCTAACTTAGATTTATGATTGTTACTTGAAATAGGGAGGAGCTGCCTGTCCGAGGATGTAACGGCGTGCTCAGTTCATCCGGAAGGACGTGGCTTCGAATGTTGCGTATGTATGTGACAGAAATGGGTATAGCTTCCATTTAAATAACAACATATCATCACTGCCTCGGTACTTATTAAAGCACGAGACTCGTACTGCATGTTCCTTCATGAAAGAATTCAGAAGATATTCCAGGTGTAAAACTTACATGGACCACCGTGTAAAGTAAGTCGGGGAGAGATGGCGCGGATTTTGTAACAATCGTGAAGAAAGTCTTCACCAAGATTTCGACCAACGTATTTCTTACGCTAAACGTCATTGCTTGTATCTTTCCTCACTGCCTTATCAAGGAAATGGTATTAATATAAGCAGATTACTGGAAGCGCTCCTTTGTTTTAAGGTGTGTCACTTGCACCATCTCTCGCCAAGTGTCCGGGTGAGATGGTGTTTTGTACTTGATGTGCTAAGGCAGGAAGTAATTTTGAAGTAAACTGTTAATACAACTTTGTGGTAGTTTTAAGACAGCAATGGGAATTGATTGAAATTAATTCATTTATTTTAACAATTATTTTTGTTGTTGTATAAGATGTTATTTTGTTTGGAGCTATGGACTTGGAAGAATTTTGGTTTAGAAACTCATGTTTATATGTTGTATCAAAATTATCATTTATCTGTGAATTTTAATATATATTATTTGCTGTCAAAATTTGTGAAACGGCATATACGTACCTACGCGTGCAGTTCTGGAAGCGAGTTTCCTGTTGCATAAACGAAGACGTTCCTCGAACATTTGTCAGCAAGAACGAAGAAAATTTTGATTGGAGAAAATGAGAGTTAATGTAATTGGTGAATGTGAAAGTCGATGGTGAATTCCGTATTCTGACTGGTTCTCTTAGGAGGTTGCATCATTTCCTGGTTCTGGAACTTACCCTGCTCCCTTGGTGGGAGTGATGTAGGATCTGGGTCTTTGAACTTCTGACCATCTTAGTGAGCGGCCGTGCTCCTCCTTCGGTCTCCTCGTGGGAAATCTGGTCTCAGGGTAAGCACTGTTTCTGTGTTTAGTTCGGTTTTCAGCTTCATCTAAATATAATAATTTCTTTTTCTTACGCACGAGTTTATCCTCGAGTTCCACGTTAACCGCTAAATTTGTCGAAATGACTTAGCTTTTCACCTTTGTTTCGGGGGCAATGCCCTTTTTCTATAGTTTGTAACTTGTAATTATCCTTCGGGTTTGTCTTCCCGTATTTCTGTGTCGCCTCACGTAAATATTGAAAATCTATGCAAATTACCTGAAATGTTTCAGTTAGTGATGCAAGATTTCCGTACCTCTGTGTTTTGTCTTATATTTCCTTTTGTGTAGATTGGGATTACCCCTCATTTTAATTGACATGTATCGTTGAATCGTGTTTGTAGGTTCAAATTCGTCTGTGATTTAATTTCTTTTAGTGCACTGCGGATGTCTGCAGACGCGGTTAAATCGTAAATTCCTTGTAAAGATCTTTCTATTTTCAGTTTTTTTATTTGATCCTTTCTATTATGAGTTTTGAATTTTTTCCTTTTTTTAAAACACATGTGTGTAATCCAAGGGAAATTACCCTCTACGTTTTCTTTCTTCGCAAAAGCTTGCGTTCCATCACCTTTCAGGGTTCCATGCCGCTTTCCACACCCATTCTGTAGTTGTCGTGTTTCTTAACATGTTTGTTTAAGTTTTGCGCTGCAATGTATTGCTGGACCTTAAGTTTTCTTTTACTGTGTTTAAAATTTCATTCATTATTATTATTATTATTATTATTATTATTTATGTACTCAAATTGTAACGGATACATTGTTAGCCACGAGCGTGGTTTTGTGGAGTAAGGACTAGTAGATGGTAAATGACCCAAACTAACCTTAAAATTAGGTAAGATTGTAAATTCACATTGCTGCTGTTTGAGTCATCGTCATCAGTCCATAGACTGTATTGATGCAGCTGTCCATGCCACCCTATCATATGCTAACCTTTTGATTTCTATATAACTGCTGCATTCCACATATGCTATAACATGTAACGGCTCAAATCCCGTTACAAGATGATATCTGTATTATTATTATTATTATTATTATTATTATTATTATTATTATTATTACTATTATTATTATTATTATTATTATTATTTCTATACTATTATTGTAACTATTATTATTGTTCAGTTCACTTATGCAATGATGATCGCTTGCGAGATTGTTGTTGAATGTATGTATATATATACGTGTGTGTAAATTAACACTAAAAACATGTACAGTAAGAGTTGCTGTATACCAGATGTGGATGTAGTGTGTGTGCAATACCTTGTGACACTGTAATATTGCGAAATACTGCTGAAGTAACTGCCGAGTCATCGCTCTGTCACCGTACGTATTTAGCGGTGAGCTCACTTTCTTTGAGAAACCCAGAGTGCCGCAGGCGGTTTCACCATTGTATGTACTATTTGGAGTAGGGTGGGAGTAGATCATAGTTATTTCTGGAGATTGCGTAGGTGTGTCAACCAATGGTTATAAATACTAGGACCAGCGTCTTATAGCTTCAGTCAACGGGATGGAGAGACCTCAGTCGGTCATTAGTCATTAGTCAAACGGAAGGTGAACAGTGAAGAAGTCAAATGGATAAGTGAACAGTGAGGGAGTCGAAAGGATGGAGAGGCCACAGTTGGTCGGTCAGTGCAGTTGGAAGGAAAGGCTTGCCACGAAGTCATAGAAGGATAAGCTTGCCATGAAGGCATATAGGACAGACTTACGAAGAAGTCATCTGGATGGAGAAGAAGCAGTCACATGGATACTTAGTCGTCAGTGAAACAAAAAGGATACATCACCAAATTAGGCTTGATACATCTACACCAAATACCAATTCAAAGGAATACGTCGTAATTACACTCAAAGTGTTGAAGGTACAGGCAAGTGAACCAGTGAGGGATAAATTTCGTGTATGATTGTTAAATGTCCGGTCAATAATTCAAATTTTAATGCCTAGTTTCTTTCAGTTGCAATGTCATAATTTCGTATGCTCATCTATTTTACCACAGCAAGACTTACTATTTTTATTGAAATCATTTCAAGAATATATTTTGTTCTATCAAATTAATTTATCGTTTTATTTCGAGGGTAGAACTAGGTAACCTCAAATTTAATGGGGAAACGAAACGCCAATCTCCTTTTCCCAGAACTTATGTCGTATGTTGTCAAAAGTAAGCTTATTATCCCACACCCTAGAGATATTCAAGATTCTCATTCTATTATTGCTGCACTGTCCGACTCGTTGGCTGAACGGTCAGCGTATTGGCCTTCGGTTCAGAGGGTCCCGGGTTCGATTCCCGGCCGGGTCGGGGATTTTAACCTTAATTGGTTAATTCCAATGGCACGGGGGCTGGGTGTATGTGCTGTCTTCATCATTATTTCATCCTCATCACGACGCGCAGGTCACCTACGGGAGTCGAATAGAAAGACCTGCACCTGGCGAGCCGAACTTGTCTTCGGACACTCCCGGCACTAAAAGCCATACGCCATTTCATTTCATTGCTGCACTGAGTTGTAGCTGGCGCCCATCAAATAAGGTACGTGTAAGTAAGCAGGTAAGATCTAAGTGTGAGTACAAGGTCGGACGATTGTGTGTTTTATTTAATGAATATTAATTTTCATATTTTTCATTTAAATTCAGTTTTATGTTTGTTTATATCAGTAAACGTGTCAGGAACGTTCTCAAATATGCTGTGCGTATTCATGCCTTGGTCTACCCCTACCGTTCCTACCCCCTACACTTCCCTCAAAAACCGACTGCACAAGTCGTTGGTGTCTTAAGATGTGTCCTATCATTCTATCTCTTCGTCTCGTCAAATTTAGCCACAACGATCTCCTCTCACCAATTCGATTCAGTATCTCTTCATTCGTGATTCGATCTATCCATCTCACCTTCAGCATTCTTCTGTAACACCACATTTCAAAAGCTTCTATTCTCTTTCTTCCTGAGCTAGTTATCGTCCATGTTTCACTTCCATACAATGCCAGGCTCCAAACGAATGTCTTCAAAACATTTTTCTAATTCCTATATCAATGTTCGAAGGGAGCACATTTATTTTCTTAACAAAGGCCTTCCTTGCTTGTGCTAGCCTACATGTTATGTCCTCCTTACTTCTGCCATCGTTAGTTATTTTACTACCCAAGTAACAATATTCATCCACTTCCTTTTAAGACTTCATTTCCCCCTCTAATATTTTCTGAATCACCTGACTTCGTACGACTGCACTCCATTACCTTTGTTTTGGACTTATTTATTTTCATCTTGTACTCCTCACTCAAGACTCTGTCCATATCATTCAGCAACTTATCCAGATCTTCTGCAGTCTCAGATAAAACATGAATATCATCGGCAAATCTCAGGGTTTTTCATTTCCTCTCCTTGGATTGTGAAATTCGAGGGTGAATTCCATATTCTGATTGGTTCTCTTTGGTGGTTGCACCATTTCATGCTTTTTTTTTTTTTTGCTAGTTGCTTTACGTCGCACCGACACTGATAGGTTTTATGGCGACGATGGGACAGGGAAGGGCTAGGAGTGGGAAGGAAGCGGTCGTGGCCTTAATTTAGTTACAGCCCCAGCATTTGCCTGGTGTGAAAATGGGAAACCACGGAAAACCATTTTCAGGGCTGCCGACAGTGGGGTTCGAACCTACTATCTCCCGAATACTGGATACTGGCCGCACTTAACCGACTGCAGCTATCGAGCTCGGTTTTCGTGTTTCTGGATCTTACTCTGCTCCGTCGATGGGAGCGAGGTAGGATCTGGGTCTTTGATGATTTTCTGACCACCTTAGTAAGCGGACGTGCTCCTCCATCGGTCTCCTCGTTGAAAATCCGGTCTCATGGTAACAGTGTTCCCAACTTATATTTTCAAGATCCGCTAAATACTACTAAAAATCCGCTAAAATTCCGCTAAAATTCCGCCAAGAAATCCGATCTCAAATAATGAGCAATAAAATGAGTAATAATAATAATAATAATATTAATATTAACAATAATAATAATAATAATCATAATCATAATAATCATAAAAGTAAATGTCTGCACTCACCTGATCTGCGAGTTTCACTGGGATTAATCCCCTGCCAGCGAGCCGGCGAGCTAAAACTTGTAGGCATTTTAGTGCCGCGTGCAAACTGGGTGAATCCCCTACCTCAAGGGCCACGCAAAGAACAGGCCAGTTCAAACGGTCCTCCTTCATAGCATAAATATAAATGCTACTCTCTCACAGTTTCATTATCTGTCGTCATTCGTCAACTAAGAGATAAGTACCCTTTCCCCACTCATTACAAATTTATGATACAATGGTCTCATAAGATCAAATTCAAATAACATGTTTTCCTCATGTGACTGCTAGCTTCTGATAAGAAATACGGAATAGCTCGGAGACAGACTGCAGTACAAATTTAAAAAAAACGTAAAATTGATAAAACACTGCAATAAATCTAGAATTCCGCCAAAAAATCCGCTGCCCGCTAAATGATATTTTTCTCCGCCGACAGTCTTCTAATTCCGCCAAATTTAGCGGAAAATCCGCTAAATTGGCAACACTGCATGGTAAGTACTGTTTCTATGTTTATTTCGGTTTTCAAATTCATCTAAATGTAATAATTTCTTTTTCTTACTCAGGAGTCACACCAGCATAGTCCCTGACTATCCTAGTCACCCGTCTATGGCAATGCAGAATTCAAGCTTGAACAACCCAATCAGTGGGCTTTTATATCATGTATTAGCAAAACATTGAAGGTAGAGAAGAAATAACCACGTTTTCAAGTGAAATCACTTGCACCATGTAACATCCAACAAATGGCTTTAGTTCTCACGTATACACTGTACACACGGGAAGCAGTGGTCATACAATCTAGCGGGCGAATGCACTGGCCTACCCTGCACCATCTCTCCCGGGGCGCCTTCTACCCGGACTTTAATTTTTATTGATATTTGTTCATGGCGTCGACCTCTGCAGATCATTTGCCATTACTTTCACCATATGATAGGAACCTGCGCTTAAGTGTAATTGCGGAAGTGTAGAGTGTTGAATGTGAGGAAAGGAACGTTAAGGACGACACAAATCCCAGTCCCCAGGCCAGGGATATTAATCATTTACAATTAAAAACCCCTGACCCGGCCGGGAAACGAACCCGGGGCCGACGGGTGACAGGCGGTAGCGTTGCCCCATACAGCGCGGAGCTGGACTCTCCCGGACTTGCTCTATACGGAGCTGTGTATGAAGAAGAATGCAAACGTCAAGTCTCCGGGTTAAAGGATTAGCCAAACGTGGCTAAAATTCCCGGAAATAGAACCCAATACCCACTGAACCAAAGGGCACTACGCTGCCCATTGAGCCAACGAGTCGTCCTATTTAACATGTACAGTATATGCTCATTTATTAATAAATTGAACAATGAAATTAAAAGTCCGCCTACGTGGTATAGTGGTTAGTGTGATTAGCTGCCACCCCCGGGGGCCCGGGTTCGATTCCCGGCTCTGCCACAACATTTGAAAAGTGGCACGAGGGCTGGAACTGGGTTTACTCAGCCTCGGGAGGTCAACTGAGTAGAGGTGGGTCCGATTCCCACCTCAGCTATCCTGGAAGTGTTTTTCCGTGGTTTCCCACTTCTCCTCCAGGCAAATGCCGGGATGGTACCTAACTTAAGGCCACGGCCGCTTCGTTCCCTCTTCCTGGTCTATCCCTTCCAGTCTTCCCATCCCCCACAAGGCCCCTATTCAGCATAGCAGGTAAGGCCGCCTGGGCGAGGTACTGGTCATCCTCCCCAGTTGTATCCCCCGACCCAGAGTCTGAAGCTCCAGGACACTGCCCTTGAGGCGGTAGAGGAAGGATCCCTCGCTGAGTCCACGGTAAAAGCCAACCCTTGAGGGTAAGCAGATTACGATAATGAAATTAAAAACTGTATTTCGTTGTAAGAGAAATCAGATGTTATTCATTTCCAGGATATGTCTTTCTTCCGTAAAACTCACGTACGCAACAATTTTCACAAAAAAATGAAAAATAACGACGAGGTTTTTTTCGAGATAAAGATTACTAAAATGCAAGTTATTACCTCTACTCAGAAAATAGAAAAACAAATACTACTTAGAGAATAAAAGAAGACATTAAATAACCTAATGATAAAAATACGAATATCGTTAGTTTCATGCCGTAAGTTGGGCCTGAAACACGAATATGTGTGCCAGGACTCTAATAAAGTATTATCCTTGCATTTACATGGAATGAGTAGCCAAGACCATTACTTCCCCAGCCGGCAGCGCAATACTTGCTTTGGTCCCTTAACACACTTGAAAGCTATTAACGGTGCGGGCCTGGCCTTCCACTTGCAGATCGTTGCCTGCTCACTCCCGCAGAGGGGCATCTGTTTATGGACACAATTTTAAAAAATCGGGCTTCCAGAATAAACGTAGACACAGTTACGTATATTAAAATCCGAAAAGCGCTAAAGAGAACTGTAACACGAGCTTGCTGCTTTAGATACTAGGGTATACAGACTACTGAAGATTTTATGGAACATGGAAGATATTTGGCAGTAACGCTTGTTTCGAAGAAACCGGCCTGTATCACTCAGAGGGTAGACCTGCAAGGTTGGAGGGTGTGTAAAACCTTTTGCTCACTTTGATGCCGGCAGGGGATGGAACGGGAGAAACCTCACATTCCTGATGGTCACCGAAAACTGTAATTGGAGATAAGCCAGATGAGTGTGGCTTTGTAGGCATACCGAGCTCGATAGCTGCAGTCGCTTAAGTTGCGGCCAGTATTCAGTAATCGGGGGATAGTGGGTTCTAGCCCGACTGTCGGCAGCCCTGAAGATGGTTTTCCGTGGTTTCCCATTTTCACACCAGGCAAATGCTGGGACTGTACCCTAATTAAGGCCACGGCCGCTTCCTTCCACCTCCTAGGCCTTTCCTATCCCATCGTCGCCATAAGGCATATCTGTGTCGGTGCGACGTAAAGCAAATAGCAAATAGCTTTGTAGGTGAATTTATTAAATACCGTTAAGTTACCCTTAACTTACCCTTGAGTTACCCTTAAGTTACGTAACAAAACCTATTTGACAGAAGAATGGAAAAACTGTCCCATGATTGAAACTTGAGAACAAAATTGTACCAATACAAATTATGAATTAATCTTGATAATGATCATATTGATTAGTGAAATTCCTTTTTCTCCCCTTAAGACATAAATTTTGCACAAATATAATATACGAGGTACTGGTGCATTGGTGCGTACATTTGTAACCTTCTGGGGCTAGATACGAGGACTTTAAATAAAGTAGTGCCAACGTAGTCCAGACACTCGCAGGAGATGGGGCATGCGCAAATAGGATATGGGAGAGGTCAGCAGGCGTTGTTGCCGATATTGCACCCTTGCTTGCCGATCGTCAACGCTTACCTCTAGCTCTTACGCACGTAGATTCTTCTGTCTCAGGGGTTCCTTTGAAGACTCTGAATGATGGGTTCATAGAACTCTTACAACACAGAGGATTTTCATTGCAGTGAAAATACTTAACCAAAGTTCTCAAAATTTTAAAACACGAAACCCAATATTTCACATTTTCCTCTCCAACTCTCGCTTCCCCTTCCACAGTTGTCTGCGTTCTTCTCTCAACATTCCCTTCTCCCTATGAATTAATTGGTATTCATCCATTATGCGCTCCATCAATTGGAGTACCTCCTCAACGGTGCCCTTGCACTCCTCACAAGGCTCTGGATTTCCTTGATCTATATTCTACCGGGCGAGTTGGCCGTACGGGTAGAGGCACGCGGCTGTCAGCTTGCATCCGGGAGATAGTGGGTTCGAATCCCACTGTCGGCAGCCCTGAAGATGGTTTTCCGTGGTTTCCCATTTTCACTCCAGGAAAATGCTAGGGCTGTACCTTAATTATGGCCAAGGCCGCTTCCTTCCAACTCCTATGTTTTTCCTATCCCATCGTCGCCATAAGACCTATCTGTGTCGATGCGACTTAAAGCCCCTAGCAAAAAAATATCTATATTCTCCTCCGAATTTCGCTTCACGGGAACGTCGTCTACCAGTTCAGTAGTGTTGACTTGCCCTGGGACACCATCCTCAGGTTGATGATATACCTTTCTATTCCTTCTCAATTGACATCTAGTTGCATGACTCCTCAAATATTGAAGTCATCCTCTCTTTGGTCGTAGAATGGTAACAGCAACATTGATATTTCGAATCCTTTCTCTCCTTTTCCTTCCTCCTGTCTCTGGACTTGAATTCATCTTTCTCTTACGCCGCATTTTGTCCTTGGTCCTTTCTCCTAGTATGACTCGTGATGACAGTCTGAGCTCCTTCCCCAACGATCACTCTCCTTTGAATTTCCGCTCTCTAGGCATATTGGAGATACCTAGAAGCTTTACTGCTCGTAACCATGACTGCGTGATCATGACATTTCTCAAGTTAAGAAATATTGGTAACAATCTTAAAATCTTTACAATCCTCGCATAACAGTTCTGCCACACCTTCACAACACTTATCCAACTGTTCATTCATCTTAACAAACCCCTGGGCTAACTGTTCACTAAATTCTTCCTGTATCTCTAAAGCTAAGGATTTATCTTCAGCTTGTACCTGGTCTATTTTAACTGAATGTAATTCATGCCCTTCCGTTTTATTTAAGATAATGGGACTACAATGTTTATGTCCATGTCCTGTTCATCTGCCCTATCGCTGTTAATTTTCAGTTCAGCTTGCCAGTCATTTATTTGCTCTGTGGACTGAACTACACTTTCACATATACCAGCCTCCATTTCTTCATTACTATCAATTATCTCATCCATCTTATTAAATGATATCAACACACATGTCTTGCATCGCCTCCTTATACCTACGTATTTATATCCGCACTTAAATTAGAATTCAACTGAGTAATTTCTTCACTCAACGTAACATCCGACTGAGTCATCTTCTCAGTCAACATATCCCTATTACTGTCATTAAACTGAGTCATCTTCTCAGTCAATGCTTAGAACACTACTGTTCCTTCGTCATATCCTCTTCCTTACCTTATCAGGAGAGATCACCAGTTCGTGTTAAAATTTAAACCATAACTAAATAAATTAATATTATGTCACTATAATAATGTTAACGAAAAATGCTTATTTGCGATGTTATAAATCTGATAAATGTTTGAAGTTCACAATATCAAATTTTGTTAATTGTATTCATCTGCCAAACATAACTAATGTAGCCTATTAGGGCAATAAATTAAGAACAGAATTCGCGAAGTACTATTTCCAAAACGTATCCCTTAATCATGTCTTTCAGATCGGCTCTCTCAAATCTCAACACAAGTGAAACTTTATAAAGACAATTCTAATCAGATTTCCTTTCATTCGGTCATCTATTATTTTCTTTTATTTCTTTCGCTGCGACTTAACACTTCACATCTACATAGCTTCACCGGGCAAGTTGGCTGTGCAGTTAGGGGCGCGCATCTGTGACCTTGCATCCAGGAGACAGTGGGTTCGAATCCCACTGTCGGCAGCCCTGAAGATGGTTTTCCGTGGTTTCCTATTTTCACGCCAGGCAAATGCTGGGGCTGTACCTTAAATAAGGCCACGGCCACTTCCTTCCCACTCATAACCATTTCCTATCCCATCGTCGCCATAAGACCTGTCTGTATCGGTGCGACGTAAAGCCACTAGCAGCTACATAGCTTCGTTGACTATAATTTGCCACTTCTCGGCTTTCTTAATTTGACTTAACCCGTAGCTTACACGGTGAAATGAATTTACACAACTTACTCCCATGGGTCCCAGGGACCCGAGAGCAAATTTATCTTCTTTTCTCAGAAAGCATAACTTTTCAGATATTTTCTACAATTTCAGGAGTTATAACACTCAATCTGGAATGAAAATATAGATTTTATATTTGCTTCTCTTTTCACATTTCTTATTAAATCAATTTTTACGTTACATATTCATTTTGAAAACCATGCCCATAAAAAAATTCACTTCCTGGAGTCATTTGTTGATTGAAATTCATATTATTTACAAAATGTTGTCAAAAAATAGCGCAAGTTTTAGATCGTCTTTGAAATAACCCAGCATATCTCAAGGAAAAAAATTCATAAACGTTTTCTTCATACTAGAAATTATTACATTTCAATGTATGCTTGCAGTGTTCTCACAACAGTGCTGATATACAGACAACCAATGAGAAAAGCAAAACAAATAAACATGAAAGTAGTGACATTGGAATATCAAATAACAAAATCTTCACATTTCAGCGCACTTTGAACAAATCACAGTTCCACAAGACCCGCAGACTGGAGTTTCGCACTTGCCACATGCTCGGCAGGCTTCTCTGTCTTTCTTTACTGGACTTTTGGAACATCTTTTTCTCTTCGACTTTTCTGGCTTGGGTGGCACCAAACAGATCTCTTGCGGCTCCTCTTTACCCAAACAGTGGAATACCATACCTCGTAAATTCCGTGGCAGTCTCGGGTTCATGGCTCTCTCCTCCAGGTGTGGAGAGATCAGCTGCTTTCCCAACTGCAGCAAAAATGACCTGCGTTGTGTATCCCTCTCTCTTGGCAGAATACCATTGTAAATTACATGAGCATTTACAGCAGCGATATCCAGAATGGCGAAGAAAATTGCCATCGGCCATCTCTGAGTGCGGCGACCTGTGGTGTAGTTATAACACTTTTCATCCAGGGCATCTACACCACCTTTCGTATCGTTATAAAATAAAATCATCTCTGCCTTGTTGGTTTCAGGACATACAGAAGCCTGGTGATGCATAGTTGACACTAAATTTACTATCTTTCCTTTTTGAGGTACAAAAGATAGCAAAGTCTTCTTCCCCGAGAAGCCAAATATGGTTGAAGGTACTAATCTTCCTCGAGGTTGAACAAATTCTACTGGCAGTTCTCGCTTGTTTCTTCGTATAGTCCCTACATAGGTTAGATGCATCTTTTGTAGTTCATCCAATAATTCTATTGAAGTGAACCAGTTATCTTCGGTCACATTTCTATTGGAACCAACAATGGGTTGTAGAAGTCTCTTGACAACCTTTGTTGGGTTCATGAGCTTACAGGCGTTCGAAATTTCTTCTGTTCTTTTTCCGCAGTATATTTCTGCATTGAGGCAATAGTGCATATTGGCATCAGCTAAGATGAAAATTTTAATGCCATATTTTCTAGGCTTTGAAGTTATAAACCTTCGAAATCGACACATCCCTCGAAATCCTACTAGCATCTTGTCTGTTGTTGTGTTCTCTCCCACAGAGTAGTTGTCTTGACAGTGTGGTATAAACTTGTTGAATAGCTCTGAAAAATATGCCAATTTGTCATTTTTCTTTCGCTCATCTCTTGTTGAAAAGTCATCAAATCTGAGACATCTAAGTAAAAAGTAGAGCCGCTGTAATGACATAGTTGCGCGAAAAATATCTCTTCCAGTTCCATCAGTTGCATAGAGTGATGACAAGTCTTCGTTGTGGGATTTGAAAACACCCCATAAATAACATAGTCCAAGAAAAGCTCGTAATTCTGTTATATTTATTTCACTCTGATAAGACTGCTTTTGTAGATCGGCGGTGACTTTCCTAATTTTTTCATTTGTGTGAGAGACTATCTCAGAGAGCATATTATCTGAAAATAAAAGACTCCAGCATTCAGATGCAGTTGATGCTGATGTAAGGCGTAAAGCTGGGCCTGCGATGCGAGGTAAATGGAAACGACTCAATATGAGATTATGCTGAGGGGTTCTCCCACGTACTGACGGTGTTGCTGACCATTTATACCTATTTCGACCATAAAATGAACTTGACGGTGTGTTTTGATCGCTTTCCGTATCAACCTCGTCCAAACTTTCACAACTTTCACAACTGTTGGAATCATGTTCACTGAATTCAAACTCACTCTCACAGTCCGAAATGTCACTTATATCCTCCTCTAATAAAACACGAACTTCATCGTTAGTTAGTGCCATTATATGCCCCAAAACACAAGCAAGAATTTAAGACACACACATTTACGGAATGTCCCGTAACTTACACAGATGGGTCCCAGGGACCCGAACACTTTAATTGCGCACAGAAGGAAACTGTAATGGCCGGTTTCACCAAGCTTTGTCATAATATGCTTGACGGCTGTCAAAAATGACGACCCGTTTCTTTTTGACGCTTCGTCAAAACCTTTTACATTTCATCATCACTAGTGAGCTGGAATAGACGCTCCGTTTATTTTGACACGATCTCGCATTTCAAAGCGACGTTATATCGCGATATATCGAGTTTTATCGTACGTTCGGATTGCCATTTCTCGATTAATAGTTGAAGTACTGAGCCGTGGTTGAAAATAGACTTGTTTTGTAATTTAATTTTCTGTTGTAAGAGTGGTCTCAAAAATGGAAGATAATAATAATATTTCGTCAAAGAAGAGAGGATCAAATTCTCTGAAGACGAGAAGAGTAGTATAATAAGCGGGTTCGGGCGCCACCTCCACCTCGGGCTCCCAGAGGCCACCTCCACCTCCTCCTCCGCCGCCGCCGCCCGCGGGAAATTTGAATTTTGGCGGGAAATTTGAATTTTGGCGCGAGATTTGAATTTGTAAACAAAGCCACGTGCTTTTTGACAGCTGTCATCGACAACAACGCAACGCTAACCTCACTGCTGCCATCTTGACGGGCCTAAACCTCACTAGTGCCAACTTAACCTAACTAGCATGAGGTAAACAAAGCCACGTGTTTTTTGACAGCCACGTGCTTTTTGACAGACAATAACGCATCGCTAACCTCAGTACTGCCATCTTGACGGGCCTAAACCTCAGTAGTGCCAACTTAACCTCACTAGCGCGAGGTAAACAAAGCCACGTGCTTTTTGACAGCCACGTGCTTTTTGACAGATTTGTAAACAAAGCCACGTGCTTTTTGACAGCTGTCATAGACAACAACGCATCGCAAACCTCAGTACTACCATCTTGACAGGCCTAAACCTCAGTAGTGCCAACTTAACCTAACTAGCATGAGGTAAACAAAGCCACGTGTTTTTTGACAGCCACGTGCTTTTTGACAGATTTGTAAACAAAGCCACGTGCTTTTTGACAGACAACAACGCATCGCAAACCTCAGTACTACCATCTTGACGGGCCTAAACCTCAGTAGTGCCAACTTAACCTAACTAGCATGAGGTAAACAAAGCCACGTGCTTTTTGACAGCCACGTGCTTTTTGACAGATTTGTAAACAAAGCCACGTGCTTTTTGACAGACAACAACGCATCGCTAACCTCAGTACTGCCATCTTGACGGACCTAAACCTCAGTAGTACCAACTTAACCTAACTAGCGCGAGATAAACAAAGCCGCGTGCTTTTTGACAGCTGTCATCCGCCATCTTTAAACTACAGAGCACCGTGCTGCCCTCTTTCGTCACCTGTCATCGGCAGTGCTGCCATCTTGACGGGCCTAAACCTTAGTGCTACCAACTTAACCTCACTAGCTCGAGATAAACAAATCCACGTGCTTTTTTGATAGCTGTCATCCGCCATCTTTAATCTATAGAGCACAGTGCTGCCCTCTTTAGCTACTTACCTTTGAAATGTGGTGGCGGATAATTTGAAAAATGCTTTTCGACAAGCAGCCATCTTTAATCCAGAGAGAACAGTGCTGCCCTCTATGTGGTGGCGGCAAATTGAAAAATTCCACGTGCTCTTGTTTGAAAACAAACTCACGTGCTTTTTTGACAGCTGTCATCTGCCATCTTTGAGCACAGTGCTGCCCTCTTTAGTTTGAAATGTGGTGGCGGTAAATTCCACGTGCTCTTGTTTGGAAACAAAGCCATGTGCTTTTTGACAGTTGTCATCCGCCATCTTTAATCAACAGAGCACCGTGCTGCTATCATGCGGGCAATTTCATCACCTATCACCCGCCATCTTTAATCTACAGAACACCGTGCTGCCCTCTTTATGGCTACTACCTTAAGCATGTAGTAGCGGGCAATTTGAAAAGTTCTGTTAGCTATCATCCACCATCTTTAATCAAGAGAGCACCGTGCTGCCATCTTTAGTTGAAATGTGGTGGCGGCAAATTCTACGTGCTCTTGTTTGGAAACAAAGCCATGTGCTTTTTTGACAGCTGTCATCCGCCATCTTTAATCAACAGAGCACCGTGCTGCTATCATGCGGGCAATTTCATCACCTATCACCCGCCATCTTTAATCTACAGAACACCGTGCTGCCCTCTTTATGGCTACTACCTTAAGCATGTAGTAGCGGGCAATTTGAAAAGTTCTGTTAGCTATCATCCACCATCTTTAACCAAGAGAGCACCGTGCTGCCATCTTTAGCTAGATACCTTTGAAATGTGGTGGCGGCAAATTCCACGTGCTCTTGTTTGGAAACAAACTCACGTGCTTTTTTGACAGCTACCATCCGCCATCTTTGAGCATAGTGCTGCCCTCTATGTGGTGACGGCAAATTCCACATGCTCTTGTTTGGTAAACATAGCCATGTGCAGCTATCATCCGCCATCTTTGAGCACCGTGCTGCCCTCTTTAGATGTAAATTCGTCACCTGTCATACGCAGTGCTGCCATCTTTAGCTAGATACCTCTGAAATGTGGTGGTGGATAATTTAAAAAGAGAAATTCTACAGCGGCCCTCTCTCGACGCTAATTGCATAAGATGGCGGCTATACATGACTCCTTAAGGGTGCTTACGCAAGATGGCTGCTATACACAGGTTCTTATGAGACGCCCTTGGGATGCTTGCGCAAGATGGTGGTTATACAAGGCTCCTTATGAGACACCCTAGTGATGCTTGCCCAAGATGGCGGTTGCTCTTATGAGGCGGCTTAAGGGTCCTTGCACAAGATGGCTAGAGACGCCCTAAGGATGCTTGCGCAAGATGGCGGACACAAGATGGCGGCTATACACGTCTCCTTATGAGACGCCTTAAGGGTGCTTGCGCAAGATAGCTGCTGCTCTTAGCTTAGAGGCTAACGTGTCGTGCTAGTTCGATTCATTAAATTTAGGGCTTAAATGCAAAATGTTAAATATATCGAAAACGGTGCACCGTAGAGCAAAACGGACAAAATTTTTCTGCCTAATACCTAGGTTCGCAGTATGAGGAACAAGAAAATCATAGTCTAATGATGGGATCAACGGTTCGGTTCCTACTTAGGCCCTTTGGCATTTGCTCTGTTTTAGCTTGTATTGAAGCGAGTCTTCGTAACATGATCAGGTCTAGCTATGGTAGAGAGTATAACGTACCGTGCAGGTTCGATTCATTAAATTTGGAGGCTTAAATGCAAAATGTTAAATATCTCGAAAACGATGCATCGTAGAGCAAAACGGACAAAATTTTTCCGCCTAATACGTAGGTTCGTAGTATCAGGAACAAGAAAAAACATAGTCTAATGATGAGATCAACGGTTCGATTCCTACTTAAGCCCTTTGCCATTCGCAGCTATCTATTTCTACAAGATGGTGGCTGCTCTTATGAGAAACAAGATGCCTTGAGACGTCCTAGGGATGCTTACGCAAGATGGCAGACACAAAATGGTGACTATACATAGCTCCTTATGAGACGGCCTAGGGGTGCTCGCACAAGATGGCGGCTACTCTTATGAAGAAAGCTAGCTTAGAGGCTACTGCGCAAGATAACAGCTGCTGTTATGCATGTGGTGGAGGGCAATTTGAAATTCTATGTGCTTAATCAACAGAGCACCCTGCTGCCCTCTTTAGCTGAAATGTGGTGGTGGATAATTTGAAAAATTCTTTTGACAGCTATCATCTTTAAACAAAGGCGACTATACATAGGCTGTTAAGGCCTTATCATTCTCCTCCTCCTCCTCCTCCTCCTCCTCCTCCTCCCCCTCCTCCTCCTCCTTCTCTACCTCCTCCTCCGCCTCTTATGTCAAGGCATAGCTTTATATCCAACAAGTTTAAACCTGCATCGCGAAGGCAAGCGTGTGCAGCGATAACATTATTGTGCATGTTTAGACTTTCGAAACATAAGAAGAGTAGAATCAAACGCTGTACTCGATACGACATGTGATCAGAACATTGATTGATGCGTTCAGAAAACAAAATAAGTGATCAAGACTAGAATCGAACAATGTACTCAATACATCATGTGTTTAGAATATGTCAGGGGATACGCTTGTTCTAAGAAGATCAGATTGAAACATAACAAGACTAGAATAGAACACTGTAATCGATGTTGTTAACTTCAACATGTGATCAGAACATTGATTGATGTGTTCAGAACACAAAATAAGTGATCATGACTAGAATCGAACACTGTACTCGATACAACATGTGATCAGAACATTGATCGATGTGTTCAGAACACGAAATAAGTGATCAAGACTAGAATCGAACACTGTACTCAATACAACATGTGTTTAGAACATGTTAGGGGGTACCCTTGTTCTAAGAAGATCAGAATGAAACATAACAAGACTAGAATCGAACACTGTAATCGACGTTGTTAACCTCAACATATGATCAGAACATTGTTTGATGTGTTCAGAGCAAAAGTACAATTTTGATGATTTGCGCAGCTAACTCGCTCGGTAAACGATATAGCCAAAGTATATCTTCAAATTATTTACCTTCCATCATTCGTCTTGTGTGTAAAAATCAGTCGAACAAGTTATCGCATAAACATGGCTGAAAAAAAAAATCGTGATAGGGTATGGAACCCAGGGGTTACATCTTATCAGAAGGGCAAAAAGGATGAAAGGACTCTTCCTCCTCCTTACCGCACATTCCTTGGCTAAAGGGCTAATGGGCTAAAGGGCTAATGGGCTAAAGGGCTAAAGGGCTAATGGGCTAAAGGGCTAAAGGGCTAAAGGTGCAACAACCTCATCGATCGCTATCAGCAAGAACGCTTGTACTTTGTTAAGTGTAGAAAATTAATCTTTATTGGTAAATGGTTTTATGTTCAGAACAAGGAATGGAACCTAGGGGTTACGTCTTACCTAATAAAATCCCCGAGGTGCGATGAGTTACGTTTTTCGAACTAGTGTTTGGAACACTGAACTTTTCAAGATGGCAAGAGTGAGGTTAGCAATGTTCTGTTGTTGGATTTTAAATTCCACGCTACAACATGCATAAGGTGGCAGCCCTTGAGGTTTACTCCCGTAAAGATGGCAAGAGTGAGGTTAGCAATGTTCCGTTGTTGGATTTTTAAAATTCCCCGCTATAACATGCAAAAGGTGGCAGCCTTGAGGTTTACCGCCGTAAAGATGGCAGCAGTGAGGTTAGCGACGCTCCATTGTCCTTCAAAGTGAGGTTAGGGTTCGTCAAGAAGACAGCTGTCAAAAAAGCACGTGGCTATGTTTACCAAACAAGAGCACGTGATCGTGACGTCACGGTCACGTAATCAATCCTTAGCTCGACGTCGCTAAGAGCAGCATTAGGATTAGCTATTCTTAAAAGTCTTGGGAACAGAGCAGCAGTATGAATTGCTATGTTTTAAAGCGTGTACACATTACCTATCGACTTTGCATGTATCGACTCTCGTACTAAACTTCTGCAGGTAGATTGTGCTGCTATCTTAGCATAACTTATACGCATGAACTTAAAGTACAGAGAATAGCTATGTCTCAAAGCGTGTACACATTACTTATTGATTTTGCATGCAACAAATATCGTACTAAACTTCTTCCTCCAGATTGTACTGCTATCTTAGCATAACTTATACACATGAACTTAAAAGTAGAAAGAATAGCCATGTTTCAAAGCGTGTACACATTACTTATTGATTTTGCATGCATCAAATATCGTACTAAACTCCTTCCGCTAGATCGTGCTGCTATCTTAGCATAACCAATACGCATGACCTTAAAGTAAAAAGAATAGCCATGTTTCAAAGTGTGTACACATTACCTATCGACTTTGCATGCAACAAATATTGTACTAAACTTCTTCCGCTAGGTTGTGCTGCTATCTTAGCATAACCTGTACGCATGAAATTAAAGTACAAAGAATAGCCATGTTTCAAAGCGTGTACACATTACTTATTGGTTTTGCATGCATCAAATCTCGTACTAAATTTATTCCGCTAGATTGTGCTGCTATCTTAGCATAACCTATACCAATGAACTTAAAGTACAATGATTAGTCATGTTTCAAAGCGTGTACACATCAACTATCGAATTTGCATGTATTGACTCTCGTACTAAACTCCTTCCGCTAGATCGTGCTGCTATCTTAGCATAACCAATACGCATGACCTTAAAGTAAAAAGAATAGCCATGTTTCAAAGTGTGTACACATTACCTATCGATTTTACAAGCATCGACTCTCGTACTAAACTTCTTCCGCTAGATTGTGCTGGTATCTTAGCATAACCTATACGCATGGCCTTAAGGTACAAAGAATAGCCATGTTTCAAAGCGTGTACACATTACCTATCGATTTTGCATGCATTGACTCTCGTACTAAACTTCTTCCGCTAGATTGTGCCGGCATCTTAGCATAACTTATACACATGAACTTAAAAGTACAAAGAATAACCATGTTTCAAAGCATGTACACATTACCTATGGATTTTGCATGCATTGACTCTCGTACTAATCTCCTCCCGCTAGATTGTGCTGCTATCCTAGCATAACCTATACGCATGACCTCAAAGTAAAAAGAATAGCCATGTTTCAAAGTGTGTACACATCACCTATCGATTTGCATGCAACAAATATCGTACTAAACTTCTTCCGCTAGATTGTGCTGCTATCTTAGCATAACTAAGATGCATGAACTGAAAGTACGAAGAATAACCATGTTTTAAAGCGTGTACTCATTACTTATCGATTTTACATACATCGACTCACGTACTAAACTTCTTGCGCTAGATTGTGCCGCTATCTTAGCATAACCTGTACGCATGAACTTAAAGTACAAAGAATAGCCTTGTTTCGAAGCGTTTACACATTACCTAATGATTTTGCACGAAACGACTATCATACTAAACTTTTCCCACTAGATTGTGCTAAAATCATGTAAGTGTGCTGCTATCTTAGCATAACCTATCGATTTTACATGCATCTACTATCGTACTAGACTTCTTCCGCTAGAGCATGTAGCAATCGCTTTTGTGTATCCCTAACCCATGTGCACGAACTTAAAGCATAAAGATGAGTTATGTTCTAAAGCGTGTACACATCACCTATCGATAATGTATGTATCGAATATCGTACTAAACGTCTCCTGCTAGAGCGTACGAGTATCGCTTGTGCGTGCACGAACTTAAAGCATAAAGAATAGCAATGTATAAAAATCTTGTAAACAAAGCAGCAGCATTACGTATAGTCAAGATTAAATGCGTGCACACATCATGTATCCATGACGCACACAGTACTAAACTTATTCCATTAGAATGTACAAAGTTCGCATGTGTTTGTGCTGCTATCTTAGCATAGCCTATGTGAATGAACTTAAAGCATAAAGAATAGTGATGTATAAAAATCTTGTGAACATAGCAGAGTGTTAACTACGTAGGTGTAGACATTGAACTTTGCATGCTGAGGCAGCATACTACGTGACCGTGACGTCACGACCACGTGCTCTTGTTTGGTAAACATAGCCACGTGCTTTTTTGACAGCTGTCTTCTTGACGAACCCTAACCTCACTTTGAAGGACAATGGAGCGTCGCTAACCTCACTGCTGCCATCTTTACGGCGGTAAACCTCAAGGCTGCCACCTTTTGCATGTTATAGCGGGGAATTTTAAAAATCCAACAACGGAACATTGCTAACCTCACTCTTGCCATCTTTACGGGAGTAAACCTCAAGGGCTGCCACCTTATGCATGTTGTAGCGTGGAATTTAAAATCCAACAACAGAACATTGCTAACCTCACTCTTGCCATCTTGAAAAGTTCAGTGTTCCAAACACTAGTTCGAAAAACGTAACTCATCGCACCTCGGGGATTTTATTAGGTAAGACGTAACCCCTAGGTTCCATTCCTTGTTCTGTACATAAAACCATTTACCAATAAAGATTAATTTTCTACACTTAACAAAGTACAAGCGTTCTTGCTGATAGCGATCGATGAGGTTGTTGCACCTTTAGCCCTTTAGCCCTTTAGCCCATTAGCCCTTTAGCCCTTTAGCCCATTAGCCCTTTAGCCCATTAGCCCTTTAGCCAAGGAATGTGCGGTAAGGAGGAGGAAGAGTCCTTTCATCCTTTTTGCCCTTCTGATAAGATGTAACCCCTGGGTTCCATACCCTATCACGATTTTTTTTCAGCCATGTTTATGCGATAACTTGTTCGACTGATTTTTACACACAAGACGAATGATGGAAGGTAAATAATTTGAAGATATACTTTGGCTATATCGTTTACCGAGCGAATTAGCTGCGCAAATCATCAAAATTGTACTTTTGCTCTGAACACATCAAACAATGTTCTGATCATATGTTGAGGTTAACAACGTCGATTACAGTGTTCGATTCTAGTCTTGTTATGTTTCATTCTGATCTTCTTAGAACAAGGGTACCCCCTAACATGTTCTAAACACATGTTGTATTGAGTACAGTGTTCGATTCTAGTCTTGATCACTTATTTCGTGTTCTGAACACATCGATCAATGTTCTGATCACATGTTGTATCGAGTACAGTGTTCGATTCTAGTCATGATCACTTATTTTGTGTTCTGAACACATCAATCAATGTTCTGATCACATGTTGAAGTTAACAACATCGATTACAGTGTTCTATTCTAGTCTTGTTATGTTTCAATCTGATCTTCTTAGAACAAGCGTATCCCCTGACATATTCTAAACACATGATGTATTGAGTACATTGTTCGATTCTAGTCTTGATCACTTATTTTGTTTTCTGAACGCATCAATCAATGTTCTGATCACATGTCGTATCGAGTACAGCGTTTGATTCTACTCTTCTTATGTTTCGAAAGTCTAAACATGCACAATAATGTTATCGCTGCACACGCTTGCCTTCGCGATGCAGGTTTAAACTTGTTGGATATAAAGCTATGCCTTGACATAAGAGGCGGAGGAGGAGGTAGAGAAGGAGGAGGAGGAGGGGGAGGAGGAGGAGGAGGAGGAGGAGGAGGAGGAGGAGAATGATAAGGCCTTAACAGCCTATGTATAGTCGCCTTTGTTTAAAGATGATAGCTGTCAAAAGAATTTTTCAAATTATCCACCACCACATTTCAGCTAAAGAGGGCAGCAGGGTGCTCTGTTGATTAAGCACATAGAATTTCAAATTGCCCTCCACCACATGCATAACAGCAGCTGTTATCTTGCGCAGTAGCCTCTAAGCTAGCTTTCTTCATAAGAGTAGCCGCCATCTTGTGCGAGCACCCCTAGGCCGTCTCATAAGGAGCTATGTATAGTCACCATTTTGTGTCTGCCATCTTGCGTAAGCATCCCTAGGACGTCTCAAGGCATCTTGTTTCTCATAAGAGCAGCCACCATCTTGTAGAAATAGATAGCTGCGAATGGCAAAGGGCTTAAGTAGGAATCGAACCGTTGATCTCATCATTAGACTATGTTTTTTCTTGTTCCTGATACTACGAACCTACGTATTAGGCGGAAAAATTTTGTCCGTTTTGCTCTACGATGCATCGTTTTCGAGATATTTAACATTTTGCATTTAAGCCTCCAAATTTAATGAATCGAACCTGCACGGTACGTTATACTCTCTACCATAGCTAGACCTGATCATGTTACGAAGACTCGCTTCAATACAAGCTAAAACAGAGCAAATGCCAAAGGGCCTAAGTAGGAACCGAACCGTTGATCCCATCATTAGACTATGATTTTCTTGTTCCTCATACTGCGAACCTAGGTATTAGGCAGAAAAATTTTGTCCGTTTTGCTCTACGGTGCACCGTTTTCGATATATTTAACATTTTGCATTTAAGCCCTAAATTTAATGAATCGAACTAGCACGACACGTTAGCCTCTAAGCTAAGAGCAGCAGCTATCTTGCGCAAGCACCCTTAAGGCGTCTCATAAGGAGACGTGTATAGCCGCCATCTTGTGTCCGCCATCTTGCGCAAGCATCCTTAGGGCGTCTCTAGCCATCTTGTGCAAGGACCCTTAAGCCGCCTCATAAGAGCAACCGCCATCTTGGGCAAGCATCACTAGGGTGTCTCATAAGGAGCCTTGTATAACCACCATCTTGCGCAAGCATCCCAAGGGCGTCTCATAAGAACCTGTGTATAGCAGCCATCTTGCGTAAGCACCCTTAAGGAGTCATGTATAGCCGCCATCTTATGCAATTAGCGTCGAGAGAGGGCCGCTGTAGAATTTCTCTTTTTAAATTATCCACCACCACATTTCAGAGGTATCTAGCTAAAGATGGCAGCACTGCGTATGACAGGTGACGAATTTACATCTAAAGAGGGCAGCACGGTGCTCAAAGATGGCGGATGATAGCTGCACATGGCTATGTTTACCAAACAAGAGCATGTGGAATTTGCCGTCACCACATAGAGGGCAGCACTATGCTCAAAGATGGCGGATGGTAGCTGTCAAAAAAGCACGTGAGTTTGTTTCCAAACAAGAGCACGTGGAATTTGCCGCCACCACATTTCAAAGGTATCTAGCTAAAGATGGCAGCACGGTGCTCTCTTGGTTAAAGATGGTGGATGATAGCTAACAGAACTTTTCAAATTGCCCGCTACTACATGCTTAAGGTAGTAGCCATAAAGAGGGCAGCACGGTGTTCTGTAGATTAAAGATGGCGGGTGATAGGTGATGAAATTGCCCGCATGATAGCAGCACGGTGCTCTGTTGATTAAAGATGGCGGATGACAGCTGTCAAAAAAGCACATGGCTTTGTTTCCAAACAAGAGCACGTAGAATTTGCCGCCACCACATTTCAACTAAAGATGGCAGCACGGTGCTCTCTTGATTAAAGATGGTGGATGATAGCTAACAGAACTTTTCAAATTGCCCGCTACTACATGCTTAAGGTAGTAGCCATAAAGAGGGCAGCACGGTGTTCTGTAGATTAAAGATGGCGGGTGATAGGTGATGAAATTGCCCGCATGATAGCAGCACGGTGCTCTGTTGATTAAAGATGGCGGATGACAACTGTCAAAAAGCACATGGCTTTGTTTCCAAACAAGAGCACGTGGAATTTACCGCCACCACATTTCAAACTAAAGAGGGCAGCACTGTGCTCAAAGATGGCAGATGTCAGCTGTCAAAAAAGCACGTGAGTTTGTTTTCAAACAAGAGCACGTGGAATTTTTCAATTTGCCGCCACCACATAGAGGGCAGCACTGTTCTCTCTGGATTAAAGATGGCTGCTTGTCGAAAAGCATTTTTCAAATTATCCGCCACCACATTTCAAAGGTAAGTAGCTAAAGAGGGCAGCACTGTGCTCTATAGATTAAAGATGGCGGATGACAGCTATCAAAAAAGCACGTGGATTTGTTTATCTCGAGCTAGTGAGGTTAAGTTGGTAGCACTAAGGTTTAGGCCCGTCAAGATGGCAGCACTGCCGATGACAGGTGACGAAAGAGGGCAGCACGGTGCTCTGTAGTTTAAAGATGGCGGATGACAGCTGTCAAAAAGCACGCGGCTTTGTTTATCTCGCGCTAGTTAGGTTAAGTTGGTACTACTGAGGTTTAGGTCCGTCAAGATGGCAGTACTGAGGTTAGCGATGCGTTGTTGTCTGTCAAAAAGCACGTGGCTTTGTTTACAAATCTGTCAAAAAGCACGTGGCTGTCAAAAAGCACGTGGCTTTGTTTACCTCATGCTAGTTAGGTTAAGTTGGCACTACTGAGGTTTAGGCCCGTCAAGATGGTAGTACTGAGGTTTGCGATGCGTTGTTGTCTGTCAAAAAGCACGTGGCTTTGTTTACAAATCTGTCAAAAAGCACGTGGCTGTCAAAAAACACGTGGCTTTGTTTACCTCATGCTAGTTAGGTTAAGTTGGCACTACTGAGGTTTAGGCCTGTCAAGATGGTAGTACTGAGGTTTGCGATGCGTTGTTGTCGATGACAGCTGTCAAAAAGCACGTGGCTTTGTTTACAAATCTGTCAAAAAGCACGTGGCTGTCAAAAAGCACGTGGCTTTGTTTACCTCGCGCTAGTGAGGTTAAGTTGGCACTACTGAGGTTTAGGCCCGTCAAGATGGCAGTACTGAGGTTAGCGATGCGTTATTGTCTGTCAAAAAGCACGTGGCTGTCAAAAAAACACGTGGCTTTGTTTACCTCATGCTAGTTAAGTTAAGTTGGCACTAGTGAGGTTTAGGCCCGTCAAGATGGCAGCAGTGAGGTTAGCGTTGCGTTGTTGTCGATGACAGCTGTCAAAAAGCACGTGGCTTTGTTTACAAATTCAAATCTCGCGCCAAAATTCAAATTTCCCGCCAAAATTCAAATTTCCCGCGGGCGGCGGCGGAGGAGGAGGTGGCCTCTGGGAGCCCGAGGTGGAGGTGGCGCCCGAACCCGCTTATTATACTACTGAGAAGAGTTTGTTCGTGAGTCTTGTTGCCGAAAGGAAAGAGAAAATCGAAAACAAGAAAACCGATGGCATAACGTTGCGTGATAAAGAGAAAGCGTGGATAGAACTTGCAAATTGTTTTAATTCTCATGAATTTGTTTGTAAGAGGTCAGTGAAACAACTGAAAATGTTTTATGACAACTTCAAAAGAAGGGCTAAGCAAAAAAGATGCCAGGATAAAGTGAATATGTTTAAAACTGGAGGTGGAGTTGCTGTAACCCCTTCATTAGATCAAACATCGTCACAACTCCTAGAAATAATCAGGGACCAAGTAGAGCCTCTTCCCAACAACTTGGATAGCGACTCTGCATACATAGGCCTAACCGCATCCAGTAGCAACACTATTGAACCATGCAATGTACTGGTGACGTTTGAAGAAGAACCTAGTACAGAGATCCTTATTCCTACCAGTGAAGAAACGGTCCCGAATACAATCCATGACCTTCCACCATCAACTAGCGGTAGCAAGATATCGTGGGCATCAAGAAACCGACCTTCTTTTAAGAAGACAAAGAAATCAGAAGCATTGAAAGCTCGTGAAAAAGTTGTTGAATTGTCAGAAGCAAGAAGGGATCTCTGCAAGCAAGAATTAGAGATGCTGCAATTAAGGCATAACGAAGAACTAGCCTTAATACACATGAAAAAAGAAACCGAAAAAATTAAGCAAGAAAATGAAAAACTGAGAAGTGCAGTGCTAGAGGCAAAACTTTCCTTTTATTTGAAGAAACAATAACTAAATTTAATAATAATAATAATAATAATAATAATAATAATAATAATAATAATAATAATAATAATAATAATAATAATAATAACGTAATAATGTATTAACCTATAAACTTAAGTAACATTATTAACCAATGACCTATTAGTAACAAACATACAGTCACATTAAATATTGCCTGTTATATGCTATAGAAAACAATAAAGTGTGTGCTTGTTTTTGTAATATTAGTGATACAGAACTCGTGTGTTTTAAATGTATTCCACTTTTAAAGCAGTGTCTTAACGGAAATGGTTTTCAACGATTCTGTTCCGATTAACAACTGGAGGACCATCTTGATCAGCTAAGCCAGGTAGGCCTACATTAATTTCCTCAAAGACTAAATAATTCCTGTTAAGTCGTCTTTTTTCTTCTAGATAGTGATGGAGTACTTCATCTTCCGGGGGTTCATCTTCCTTTGTTTGCATAGCAATATTATGTAGCACAGCGGTAGCCACTATGACAGACAAAGATGTTGTTACTGTTGTTTTTAAACCCAGTGATAAGGCCGGAAATCTCCTTTTCCATACTCCATATTGTCGTTCAACAGTGTTTCTTGTCTTAATATGGGCTATGTTGTAGTTTTCCTCGCCTTGATTTCGTGGATTTAAGAATGGCGTAAGAAGAAAACGTGTTAGCCGATATCCATTATCCCCTAGGAGATGTCCGTCTTGGATTCTTCCCGTCTCAAATTTCATTCTTATTTCAGAATTATCAAAAATAAAACTGTCATGAACCGATCCAGGCCATCTAGCAACAATATTCCTTATTAGTAAATTAGCATCACAAATAGTCTGTACATTAATTGAGAAATAGGATTTTCTGTTGCGGAAAACTTCTGCATTATGTCCACCAGGAGACAGTATAGGTATATGTGTGCAGTCGATGGCACCTATTACTCCAGGGAAGTTGCTTATCATATAAAAATCGCGAATAACTGAACGAACTTCGTCACCTTCAGGAAAATTCACATACAGGGGTCTCAAGGAACCAATTGCTTCGGAAACTTTTCTAATATAGCGACAAATTGTTGATTTAGATACACTGATCACATCTGCTAGTACCAATTGAAAAGAACCAGTAGCATAAAAACGTAGAGTTAAAAGTAGTTGTTGTATCGGTGTTAACGGACGGTTTCTATTAGTAGGATATTCCAGTCTATTTTCAATTTGCTCTAAAAGTTTCAGTACTACTCTCTTGGAAAGTCTGAACCTAGTTACAAAATTGAAGTCATCCATTGAGAAGAAATGATCATTACGGTCAGAAATTGCACGTTCAGGTCCCAGATTTTCCAATAATTCTATATACAGTAATTCAGCATCAAAGTTGTCTCCCACATTCATGATCTTCTAAATAACGTTCTGTGAAATGCTTTAACACTTCCTGTAAAATGTCGGAACGCTTAAAACACTTTAAAAGAGATCTATAATTTCCAACTACTATTGAACACTGCAATGTTTACAACACGGACACACCATTTTAAACGAATCGTCATATTTGAAGGTCGAAAATCGGCGCGTCAAAATTGACGGTGCGTTTGACGATCGTCAAAGTAAACAGACATTGAAGAAACGAAAAAATGGACGATAAACGAATCGTCAAAGTTAAACAGTCGTCAAATTCATAAACGAAGCTTGGTGAAACCGGCCATAAATGTGTCAGCAGCTGTCAAGGTCAGACAGAGGACTGAGAGGGAGGGAAGTACAGAGATGCTAAGCGCAGTGCGGCCAACGTATGAAAATTTATTCACGCAAGAAAATAGTCTTGGGTCCCAGGGACCCAACCATGTAAGTTACGGGTTAAGTCCTCACATTCTTCATCTTTCTCTATGATCTTTCAATGTGACTTTATTTTTACTTAACTTGACTTAAGTCTCAACATGAATTTTCTTATGATTTAAGTTTCCACTTAACATGACTTAAGTTCCCACTTAATGTGACTTAGTTTCAAAGGTTAGCGCACTGGACTTAAGTTCCCTCATTGTATTTTGA
This sequence comes from Anabrus simplex, assembly GCF_040414725.1. Taxonomy (NCBI): domain Eukaryota; kingdom Metazoa; phylum Arthropoda; class Insecta; order Orthoptera; family Tettigoniidae; genus Anabrus; species Anabrus simplex. The sequence continues at coordinate 808,810,076 of NC_090266.1, forward strand.
CCAACCTCACGCTGGTGTGCCAATTCATTATGCACTCTCGCTTGCCGATCGTCAACGCTTACCTCTAGCTCTTATGCATGTAGATTCTTCCGTCTCAGGGGTTCCTTTGAAGACTGTGAATGACCGGGCGAGTTGGCTGTGTGGTTAGGAGCGCGCAGCTGTGAGCTCGCATCCGGGAGATAGTCGGTTCAAACCCCACTGTCGGCAACCCTGAACATGGTTTTCCGTGGTTTCCCATTTTCACATCAGGCAAATGCTGGGGCTGTACCTTAATTAAAGCCACGGCCGATTCCTTCCCATTCCTAAGACTTTCCTCTCCCATCGTCGCCATAAGACCTATCTGTGTCGGTGCGACGTAAAGCAACAAACAAACAAAAAAAAAAAAAAGACTGTGAATGATGGGTTCAATGTGTAGTGTAAATTTGACGGGCATCGTGTTGGGTATGTTGCTGCTGCGTAGCGTTGAAATGAAGAGTGTCGATTTCACCGCTCTAAAGCATGTTTTCAAAAGGTGATCAGCGTTCGTGACAAAAAATGCATCAAAATGTTTTCGAGGATTGCGTGAGTCATGTGATGAGAATGCATTGCCGTATAGGACGGTTGCACAATGGGTCAAGGCGTTTCGTGCGGGTCGGAATGATACCGCGGATTTGCACCACACAGGTCGGTCATCCATTCCTCAAGATCAATTTGACATCGTGAGTGGTCTCGTTTCCGTAGACCACAGATGGACTGTCCGGGAATTATCCGTAGAGGTTGATCTCAGTCATCAAACGGTGTGGCACATAGTAATGAAATGTCTTAACACAAGGAAAATTGCGTCCCGTTGGGTTCGACATCAACTTGCTGACGAACAGAAATGATATCGGTATGTACTGGCTGGCTTCCACCTGGACAGATACCCCATCGAAGGAGACGCACTTCTGCAGCGTATTTTCGCAATTGATGAGACGTGGACACGAGCTTACGGACCTGAATTAAAGCGGCAATCGAATGAATGGCGTCACCCAGGTTCGCCACGTTCACAGAAATTTCGACAGGAACCCAGTCGGGTGAAGCTTATGCTGATTGTTGTATACGACTACAAGGGTGTTATTCTTACACATGCTGTGCCTGAGGGACAAACCGTCAACTGTGACTGCTATTGCCAATTTCTGGAGCGATATCTGCATCCGGCTATGCGACGCAAACATCCACGTTTATTGAGAGACCATCTCCCTATCGTGTTACATGACAACGCACAACGGTGGCATTGGGAGGAATTGGAACACCCTCCGTATTCACCAGATATGAGTCCCTGTAACTTCGACCTGTTTCCGAAGTTGAAAGAACCCCTCCGAGGCCGCCGATTTCCTGACGTGGCATCTGTACTCCGCGAAGTAGGGCGCTCCGTCGCTGTCATCAACAGAGAACGCCTTGCCAACTGTTCACTACGGCTTCCCCATATTTGGCAACATGTAATAGACTTTGCCGGTGGCTACATTGAAGAAATGTAATGCAATTGTACTTGTTAGTTCATTAAATATTGTGTTCTATCAATATTGCCAATACGGGAAACAGCCATGCCAGACTGAGTAACCGAGCTCGACAGCTGCAGTCTCTAAAGTGCGGCCAGTATCCAGTATTCGGGAGATAGTAGGTTCGAACCACACTGTCGGCAGCCCTGAAAATGGTTTTCCGTGGTTTCCCATTTTCACACCAGGCAAGTACTGGGGCTGTACCTTAATTAAGGCCACGGCCGCTTCCTTCCCACTCCTAGCCCTTTCCCGTTCCATCGTCGCCATAAGACCTATCTGTGTCGGTGTGACGTAAAGCAACTAGCCAGACTGAGTAACTCAGACAACAGAGCACTGGCCTTCCGAGCCCAAGTTGCCGGGGTGATCAATGCTCAGTCTAGTGGTCGTTGAAGGTGTAGTGTAGATAGATTTATCGGCACGTAAATGTACTGCGATGGAATACAGTTCGGGTACCTGAGCATCTCCGAAAACCGTAATAGTGGGGCGTAAAGCCAATGACATTAACGAAATAGTCGTGGCCTGGTGTAGATACCATCCAGATGCTCACTAAGAGTTGAAATTATGGAAAGCCAATTCAATGAGGGCCGAAAGTTGAATTTTTAACAACATGACGCGGAGTGTACTTCAGTCCAGTTCCTCAGATCAGTCTGAAATCTGTGGAAGAGTTAGGAACTTAACCAGGGACTGCCAAGACGGGGGTATGAAAGCCTGTTTGCTTGCGGTTTAATGTCGCACTAACACTGCCAGGTTTCCAGTGACAGTGTGGGATGAAGAAAGGTTAGGACTGGGAAGTAAACGGCCGTTGCCTATACGAGTATGAAGGAATATCCCATTAATTTGCCTGGTTTGAAAATGGAAGTTCACGGAAAACTATCTTCCTTCCTGACAACGTTGGGGTTCCAAATCCCAAGCTTACAGCCACGTTAGCTATACAGGCAGCTAACTCGCTTGGTGGGTAAGACTTTGCTACAGGAATTACTTATCAGCCTATATCATGTTTCAGGTGCGGGACAGCGTAGTTCAGCCTCACACCATAACAACCAGCTTTTTTTTGCTAGGGGCTTTACGTCGCGCCGACACAGATAGGTCTTATGGCGACGATGGGATAGGAAAGGCCTAGGAGTTGGAAGGAAGCGGCCGTGGCCTTAATTAAGGTACAGCCCCAGCATTTGCCTGGTGTGAAAATGGGAAACCACGGAAAACCATTTTCAGGGCTGCCGATACTGGGATTCGAACCTACTATCTCCCGGATGCAAGCTCACAGCCGCGCGCCTCTACGCGCACGGCCAACAAGCCCAGTCACAACAACCAGCTGTTATAAATGATCTTGTCCTCTCTACAAAGTCTTCAACCAGGAGGATTTTCACCACCAGAGGTTGTTCGGGTATAGGCAAATCGCAAATACCTGTACTGAGAAGTACAAGACATGGTGATGAGTGAGGGAGTTTGCTATTGATTTCCTCACTGGGCCAGAAAGTGGTTAGCAGCACATTTGGCCCTAGGAGTAGCTCCCTTCATAACATCCTGACGCACAACTCGTGATCCTAATGCCATTACTCAGCACCACCTCAGCAGCTTCCGTACTGTGGCAGCCATAAATGAAACTGAGACTTCAGTGAAGATAAATTTTACTCTGGTCTGTGCCAAGAGACAGGTGTAAAGATACTGCATCAATCAAGAAAAGGCAACAGGTAGATTTACACCCCCAAAATATTGTACCCGGATGAGATAGGTCCTAGTTTTTATGATTTTAATTTTATAAGATAAATGCAGAATATTAAATTATGTAAAGAGTCAGTTTGGTGTGGAAAGAAGAATTTCGACATAGCCAGACGTGGTCACGACAATCCGTCGCCACAGTTAAGCCTGTCATTATAGGGAGAATATTCTTGGTCAGAAGTTAAGAGGATTAAATCTCGAGCTCACAACAACAGAAGTAATGACTACAAGGAAGTGAAAGAGCATTTATTTCTGAACAAGGGCGAGGCCAGGTGCATCACCGATACGGAGAATATGACGTACGAGGATTTCCAACGACTCGAGGCATTTTGTGTTGTCAAGTTGCAACGAAGAGATTTTAAACTAACCGATGCGGTGTTGACCAATGGCAAAATTTATCAGAGGCTCGCAGATAAACCAACATAAGAGAAACTCAGAGTGAACTCCAATTAGCCTCTCCGATAACAATAATCAAATTATTCCAACCACAGAATTGAATAGAGGGGATTTTTGTGATATCATTCCCATGTTGATTAATTGTAATTGTAATAAATTAAAGTAATGAATTCTTGGAAATGACCCACGCTATTTCGCCATTGGTCAAGATGAGCACGCCATCAGGGACGCCGACTTAGCGCGCGAAAGGTGGAGGACAGGAATCAAGTGATAACTCCATGATCACCGAACGATATGAGTTCAGAAAACGACACATGAATGTGTATCGCCAGTTTATTAAGTGGGAAAAAATTAAGAGATACAAATCTATCTGCATATGCCGATTTAGGATAACCAACCCCCTCTCCCTGAGATGACCACGGATGACCCCGGCGGGAAACCATATCGTCCATAAATAACCAGCACTTGGACCTCACATCACCAGTTGTTACCAGTCACCAGTTGTTATCGGTCACCAGTCGTGACACTCGCATGAAGTAGTTGAGACTCTGACACGTTGACTCGGTAAGTCAGTACCTCGGGACGCATTCGAAGTCAGTTAGAGCTGAAAGTACGTGAGTTGTTATGAGAATGAAGACGAACAGTGAGATTACTCATAGTACCGAGTGTAAATAATCAGTACAACTGTATGTTGAATTTAATAAATGTCATGTAATTAAATATAAATAACTAACGGAACGCCGATAGTACTTTTGGAATGCAGTGTGCGGAGCCTGAAGTAAATAGCTCAAGATAGACGGTGAATAATTATCCGAGCAGGGAACAGTAGGAGCTATGCGATTATCAAGACGGCTTAGAAATAAACCAGGAAGTGCCGGTTGAAGGCGCGATACGCGCCGGTTCGAATGAAACGACACTTCGTCGTAATGTGTCACGACGTGTGTTTCGGGCTCATATGAAGAATATATTGTGCGAGTGTCATGGGTCGAGACGCACCTGTAAGTGTTTTTTAAAATTATTATTCTTGTATAAATCACTGTAAATTATTTAATAAGGTGTTAATCATGGGTAATCGCACGTAAGTGTTTTGCTGTGTTAATTTTATATTGTGCGACATGATGCCCGAATAAAACACCATGGGGCCAGGAGGCTTCTCATCCGCTACGAGACAATGTATTTCTACTTAGGAATGAGTACACAAATTTAATATTTGGGGATGTTATCGCGACTAAACGGGGTTCAGTGTAGATTAATCATGGTTAATTAACATGGTCCGCCTCACGGATCCATGAATTTTAAGATGGACGAACTAATTTATATTAACGTAATAATGGGTTAGATTAATTAATTGAATATTTGTTTGTTGTATATAATGTAAATATGGGATATATTTCTTTCAATTAATGCATGCTGTTTGTAATACTTTGATTTAAGTTCATTTCAAGTGTTAAATTCCTTTTTGTGCTAACCTATTTATTTGATTTTCAATCACTGCGGTGATTATTTGTATTTTAGTTAGGAATATTTGCTACCAGACAGCCAGATTATGAAATTGCCAGAGTATGTAAAATTTGTGTTGCGTACGGAAGGTCCTGAAAATAATAATGATACTGTTCTATCTGCTTTGGGCGTTCGCAAGTTCTATATAATAATAATACTGCTCGGTGTGTTTGCGAGTGAGAAATAATAATAATGTTTGCGAGTTGGCAAAGGAAAGTAAATTAATAATAATAATAAGATTTTGTGCGTTTTCAAGTTATAGTATCATAGTCATGATAATGCTTTGTGAGTTTGCTAGCGGAAATAATAATCAATGTGGATACAACCTGTAGCGTTAAAATTTTTAAGTCAGGCTGTTTGATTTGTACGTAAATTGTTGATTTCACGTTTCTGGACTTTATCTTAACCATTACAATTTGTTTAAAAGCGATAGGGGCACGTGAATTAGAATGGTCACGATATGTTAAAAGCCCAGAGTGGTTTGAGCCCATATTTAGAGTTGGAAGTCATGATCCGGCATGAAATAAAATTGAGCCGTACTGTTTGTAATGATGAAATAGATGAATCGCAAGGCCTAAGATGATATAAAATGCACATTCCGGTGTTATGAGTGGCAGAATCCATGCACCGAGGAGTAATTTATGAATTAAATGTTTGAAGAGTTCCAATAAGAAAAAGTTGGATTTCAAATGAGTAGGAAGGAATAGTTAGCAATCGCCGGCATTGGAGGTATTTGCCCAGCCGCGACGTGCCATAGGTTGTGAGATGTGTCTTGGGAGGACATGTGTCCCCATAGAATTAATGGCAGTACGAAACTGAAGGTTGTGGTACCGAATACCGTGTTGTCCCGACCGATATAAAGCAGATCTTGGTGGTTCATAACGGAATTTAACATATGTGATTGAATTCTAAAGAGTGGAGATTAAAATATCAAACTTCCCATTTTAATAATAACAATAATAATAATCCAAGTGAATCTTGTCTTAAGTCAATTGCTTAGTGCCAAAGTAGACCGAAATTGTAAAAGCTTATGCATTTAACCATAAATATCGCTAACGGTAGTGTAATACGTGAAATTAAGTTACTATAATAATAATAATAATAATAATAATAATAATAATAATAATAATAATAATAATAATAATAATAATAATAATAATAATAATAATAATATGAAAAGGAATAATAGGAAGAATTTATTCGATTAATTTGAGAATAATTATGGTGAGATTAATGTAAGATATTAAATCCATGATGAATAAGTTATACGAAAATGATAATCTCCAATAATAATAATAATAATAATAATAATAATAATAATAATAATAATAATATTGTATTAGGAAACTGATCATAAATTTATGCGAATAAATTACGAGGAAGAACGACCCTTTATTTGAAACGTCGGCAAGGGTTAGCATATAATCATCCCGGATGACAAATGATAATAATCAAATATAGGATTATAATTGAAATTAATGATAATAGTAAAATAATTGATGGTAATCACAGAATATGATAATGATCAGATATAGGATGATAATGATATTATTTAATAATCATAGGAGGATGTGATAGGGACAGTCGTCATGTGTCAAACTGCTCAGAACCAGATGTTGGGTTTTCACGGGGGAGATTGTTAGCGGTAGATACGAATTAACCCACGGACGGCACATGTCTTCATTGTCAGAGCATAGTAATGAACCTTTCCGTACGTCTTGTATTGACAAGTGTAAATATTGAAATAGGCTTTGAGTTAACGAGCTCTACCTGGCATGTTTGTGAATCTGGAAACAATAGGCTAGAGTTTGTCCGTACTATAAATTCCCGTTTTTTCGAGACGATAACATTTTCACGGTGGGTGTCCGGCTCACCAGAATGTACATACCGGAAGTGTCTTATGTCCAAACGGAACGAGGAGATGACAGTAAATAGTTACTGTCATGCCTTCGTCTCCGAAAGATCTCCAGCGATGAAACGTCCACTCATACGGATGTGAATTCGACCCCCAGTAACCAATTGGGGCGAATTCACCAAATGTTTTACACTACCAGAGTAGTCAGGTAAATCCAAGTAGTATGTCATTTATTTTTCAGGATGGAAGTGTCCCAATGTAAAAATTGTCATCATGTGTAGTTTGCAAAATAAGTGAATAAATTGCTCCTCATTGCAATTTCAATAGGAAACAGTTTCCATATCTTTTTATTGTAGTTAGTCCAGTATGCCCATGGAATTTAAGTTGTTACTTCCCAGTCCTATTGTGGAGTCTAAAATTTGTATCCATGAATGAGCAGTCCCCGCTACCTTAATTTGCATGCCCCGTTCATCCCTGTGTTTATTTGGTGCGCCGATTTATAATTATATTTTCTTTATAAAATAATTTTTTTTTTCTTTTTCGAACTGATCACCCCTGAGATTAATGCTAGTCTGGGACTCAGGAGGTGAGCGGGTGCAATATATCATTTGGATTTAGCAAAGTGAGAAAAGGCAACAGGTAGAATTACACCCCCAAAATAGAAAATTTGGATTTTGCAAAGTGGGAAAATTGTGAGGTGTTGGTCTATAGGTAGAGTCCTGCGCGGATATACAAAATAATATCCGCATCCACGGTAATTTAAATATTTAACTATAGTATATTACACCCAAGGTATTGAAACGGATAGATCTGTTAACGTGACACCTGGCACCAGACCCACTACAGTCACAGGTTTATGAGGGGTTTTCTCTTGCGACAACTACCGAAGTATTGACCTTTGTTCCTCCCTTCCATTATTTGCGGGCAGGAGCCAGTTAGGCTTAGGTCAGATTTACAGCTTCATGGTCTCGAAGCTCTTTATATATCACCATTCTCCCATACCAATATCAAGGGTCGCCTAACCACAAGCAAAAACAAGAGTACAGTGGAACCTTGGATTGCGAGCGTAATTCGTTCCGGCAACATGCTCGTAATCCAAACCGCTCGTATATCAAAGCAAATGTTCCCATAAGAAACTATTGAAACTCGGATGATTCGTCCACAACACAAAAACATTTACTCGCATAACATTTCTAAAACAAAATATAACGTAAAACAATTAAACTTCACTTTACCTTACAATAGAATCATTGTTGGTGTGAGGGAGACGAGAGATGACATGAGAAGAGTTAATGAGTAGCACGAATTTCACTAACGGAATCACTGCTATAGGTTGGCTCATTGGAAGTGTTTTCTTTTCATGCAACTTTAACGAGGAACCTGTCCAATGACTGTTGCTTTTGACTCTTTTTTAGGATTTCACGAAAATGTGACATTGCATTGTCATTGAACAGATTCATCCACTGTAATCATCTCCTTCTTCCGACCGAATTCCTTTTTAGCCTTCTTTTCGTTCACAGGGCCCAACGTTGTAGAACAGTTATATCACAGATGACAGAAACAAAACATGTACACTCGTACGGTGTTGACTTTGCGAGCGAGGCACGCCAACTGGAGTCCAGCGCGGGAAATGATTACACACACTTTCCCAGGAAAGAGAGTGGCAGGGGGAGGGGAAAACAAAGGCACAGGGGAGGTGGAAACGTACGTACACGTGACGTTCGTACTGCGAAACCTCACTCGCTTATCAAGTTACAATTTATTTAAAATATTTGCTCGTCTTCGAAAACACTCGTAGACCAAGTTACTCGCAATCCGAGGTTCCACTGTATACCTAAGTGAAAATCAGTACGTGTCATTATTTAGAAATTATAAGCAGATTTACCCGCACTGCCATAGGCTACAGTTTGTATCCGCCAAGACACTAACTTCGCGGATTTCCACATGCGTGCAGGGCTCTATCTATAAGCGTATACTAAGGATTTCTTGAACTGACCATATAACAAACACGATACGAAGAAAAAAATTGCAGTTCCAGCTGTTCTGGTGCCTATGATCTTCAAGTATTACCATGATACCCCATTAGGGGGGCATTTGGACATTTTCAAAACTAGAAAGAAGATGAGGGAAACGTTCGTCTGAAAGAGAATGGACGGCGAGATTAGGGAGATGGTCAAATCATGCAAATCTTGTTTGTTTAGCAAGCCCACGTTGTCTACTAAGGTAGGGCTGTTGTCATCTCATCAAGCATCTCGCCCTATGGAGCGATTATGCATACTGTAGATTATGTCGGGCCTTTCCCTCTATCTAAGGGAAACGGGAACAAATTTATTCTTGTGTGTGTAGATGGTTTCACACGATTTTCACGGCAGTTTCCTACTAGGCTTGCCACCACTCAGTCCATTATTTCTTGCCTTAATACTATTTTTGCATCTTTTGGACCTGGTCAATATATAGTTTCTGATAACGCCAAGGTGTTCACCTCTAATTTATTTCGGAAATTCTGTTTTGATCTATCCATCTCACATATCACGACGTCAGCCTACTACCCACAACCATCTCTAGCTGAGCAGGTTAACCGTAATCTTCGATCTGCCCTGATCGCTTTTCACCATGACGATCATTCTCGTTGGGACACTTCATTACATTGGCTATCTTTTGCATTCAACTTGGCGGTTCACCAGTCACACAAGTTTTCTCCCGCATCTCTTATGTTTACGTTCGTTTCAAACACTCCGCTGTCCAATTTGTGGCCAAGCAATGAGATTTTACCAGAGACAATAGACCCAGATAATATCAGGGATCTGTGGAGAAAGGCCAAAAATAACTTTAAAGCGTCTCAAGAGAAAGTGAAAGAGAAATATGTTCGTGGACGGAGACCCACCAATTTAAAGGTCAGAGATCAATTCGTGCTAAAAGTTTTGTTTCAGCACGCAAGCTTGCTACCAGATTTTATGGACGTTTTATTATTCTGGATTTCTTAACGCCGGTCACCCCCTTGGTGAGCAATCCCGAAACAGAGAGAATTTTTCGGGTTCATCTGACCCGAGTAAAACTTGTGTGAACTCTGTTCTTTGCAGTATAGGCCACCGAATTATGGCATTGCCAATTTAATTATATTTCTTTCCTTAGGATCTTAGTAGTGTAAGTTTTGGTCTATTAAATTTAAATAGGGAGGACTTCTGCCACTGTTAATGGTGAAAATTTGTAGGTATGCATGTTTGGTTCAAACGGTATTATAAATCATTTTTGTAAAATCTTCCCTCCAGTTTTTTCCTGTCTGTCATTACCTGCCCCTGCCTCCAATACTGAGCCAGAAATTCCGTGCACTCGTCTTACATGTTGCCAACCTCAACAACTCCATATTAAACCCTGTCCATAAAATTAGTTACTCTCGCCCAGAAATTAATTGTTGCAGTGCCCGAATTTCAACTGAGGCCGTATCCTAACAACTGGCGAGAGGTGCCGGCGCGGGGCAAGGGCCTGCCTATTTCTGGCCAAGTCTCTTTCTCAACGGCCAACTTGGGCAACATCATCATTGGTAATGGCTTGGATGCTGAACCCCAACCGCTCACTCCATCATTGGGTGGAACTATGCTACTTGGTCTTTAGTGACCATCACCATGGCTACCCCTATCAAGGTAGCGGGAGAAAGGTAGCTGAGGGTACTTGGGGGTCCTGGGAACCCCATCCTGACATCGGCAGTGGCGGCCGCTCTTGCCGCCAAAGTTGGGCATAACTGACCGGACTTCTTCGACTTCAAATCTACATCAAGAATTTTCTAACTTTGACCTATAATTCCAAATTTTTCATTTCTTTTTTGCCGCAAGTTTTCAATCTGTTCAGACTTTCGTAAAACCTTAGGAGATGGACGTCTGTACCGGGGGTACACCTTCTCCGTGCATTTGAACAGTGCGCCTTCTAGAAGGCCATCTGTGATGTAAACCCTGAACTGTGTATCTAAAGAAATTTGGACCTTTAATCTTCAGATGTCACTACTATCGACTTATGTGCCCCCTCTGGTGTGAGGACGGGTAATTAAATTTTCAGGGAATGTTCTATTTTCAAGATTTGTGAACCTGAAGTGTATGTAATTGTTTTCTTTTGTGTGCTCAGAGTGTCAGCAATTCTAAGGCTTCCTTCTTCCGTATGTTATTAGCCAATCAGAAATTTTCGTAAATATGTTTGTATCCAATTAAAATTGGGGGTGTGTACAGGCACTCTGCCTAGAGCGTTCTGGAACTTTCTCCTATGTTATATAAGCTGGGCGCGATTGGGCCATTTGTACAAGGAGCAGCTGACTGCCGTAGCGGAAGGACGTACGTGCCTCTCGCTCCGATTTCTCTCTCCTTGCCAGGCGCTCTGTACTTCCTAAGTATCAGCCAGGCACTTGTACTTATTAGTACATCTTCGAAAGAGCATTTGTTAGAGCTGAGCACTTTTCAGTGCTCGCTATTTCTCTTTCAGGAGCTTTATTTTCAGGAGGACCAGGATGGAGAAGCCGACCATACCAGTGAGACTGGTCGACTACGACTACGAGGGAGCCGTCGAGAAGCTACTAGACGCGATCGACACGGTGGAGGTCCCCAGCTATGAACGCCCGGGGGCTGGTGGTGTTCAACCGGCTGGGGGAGGCCGACCACCAGGGGACGCTCCACGTATTCGACAACCTGAATGCGACTGCGGAGTACATCGGAGAGCCTCTTCTGCCGATCATCGGCATTGTGGTTACCTCCTGGGCGATTATCATTCGCCCTAATGACGCAGCCAGCTTCAAGGAGGCCCCCGCCTCGGCGGGCTTGGCCTCACTCTCCGGGATCGGAGACTGGGTACGAGGTACCCCAAGGAGGTGGAGCTGTGCGACAGGCCCTAGTGGTACTTGACGCATGGCTCCGCAGCCGGCAAGGACCGTGCTAGTCACAGCAGTGCCCAGACGGATTGATCCCCAGACGATGGAATGGCAAGGAATTGGTTTATGTTTTGTGCATGTTACCTGTTCCTAACTAAACCTCTGGAGCGCGCGTCCCAGCAGTTCCAGGTTGCTCGGCTACCAGGACTTAGGGAGCACCTGGACGTCTCGGGATACCAGGAGGCAGCCGCGCAGACAGAGCCATGGACCGAGGACGACGGCGGCGCTCCCGAGCGCCGCGACGGCGCGACCCCAGTTGGAAAGCTGTTCTTTTCGAAGTACACGCAGACCAACAACGCCGCCAACCAGGACCGTCGACCACCTACCAAGGCGAAGTGGTCGCAGACGCAGGCCTACCAGGAGGGGCCTGTAACCCGGGCGCAAACCAGGAGAGCGCCCGTGATGGTGGATGGCAGCACGGCAGTGGACAAGGACGCCCCTTGGCGTGCTGAGGCCACCGTCCAGGCCCTGCCAGCCAACATGTCATTCGAGATGCAGACCTCGGTGTGCGCCCCACAGGACCGGGAATGCAGTCGAGTGTTAGCACCGATCGACGCCGCCGCCGCCAGCCTGGAGAAGGAAGAAGATGGCGACGCAGCGGAACCACCAGCAACCGCGGGATCACCAGGCTGGGAGGAGGGCCACCAGGACGAGGCCTCTTCCCCTGCCGAGAAGAAACCCCCGGGAAGAAGAAGACGACGCCGGACCAGGAAGCAGAAGGCGATGCCGGCCCACCAGGAGGGGGCCGCCCAGCTGCAACCCCAGACTGCTCCCAGGACAACAGTCAACCGAGGAGCCAATCAGGAGAGGACCTCAGCGGGTAGCGGCAGTCAGGTGAGAGTAAAACGTCCCCCTCAGCAGCTCTTGCAGTGTTTCCGCTGTCTGAGGTGGGGCCACCGTCAGGTCAGCTGTTGGCTCGAGGTGAGGTGCAACCGCTGTGGTGATGATCACCACTACACGGCCTGCGCAGCACTTAGGGAGGCGCCGGTGTGCGCCAACTGCTCGTAAATTTATGAAGTTAATATCACCTTTTAAATGTAAATTATAAGGCAAGTCTAACGACTCTATTTAAATCCCTGTAACATGCAGAATAAAGAGTGTTCACCCTCTATTAATTCCCATTCAACTTGGTATGGAGTTGACTATGATTTTCTCAAATTCTAAATTTTTAAACCATTTTGGAACTTAATATTTCGCCATCTAGACATCCTCTCTAGTATAGGCTTATCCTCTGTAACTTCGCGCCATAAACCCATGTAGGATTTTTAGTAAATTTCAAAAGTTTTGCAAGAGTTTTGCCTCCTAGCATTTTGTTCATGGCCGATTTCTTAAACCTTTTCTTTTGTATACCAAGGCCATTTAGAATGGACACTTATTGCCTCTGTTTGAAGTGGCGTTAATTATGGACGAGTATGTAATAGACTGTCGAGCTGAAATGACAGTAAACACTGTTGTGAAGTTTATCCAGTGTAAAATTAGAATACGAAGTTTGTTCCTTTGAAAGGCTGGAATTTTGGAGCTCAGTCTTCTATGGTGTAAATGAGTAGACCAAAACTGCTCTATGAAATGATGTACCGGTACCTTCAGAACTACCATGTTCATTCATTTGTAAACTATTGTATCGAAAATCTTCTTGTTGGTACCTGATCGTTGGTTTTAAGTCTTTATTCCATTTAAGTGTTATTTGCTGTTGTTCGTTCAGATTATCTATCAAATTTTAAAATCAATGTTTAAGGTCGAAAAAAAGGAAAGAAATAAAATATCAAAATGTAATGTTTTAAATGATGCTCTCATCTTTTCTCTGTCCACCCATTCCCGCCCGCACCTTACACCTCTGCAAACCACAATATTTCCGTAAAAATAAAATTATAATAATGATATACCTTCTGCCTCACAAATACCCTGTCCCCGCGCCAAGGAAATCAACCATTTAAGATTAAAATCCCGGACCCGCCGGGAATCAAACTCGGGGCTCTCCGAAGGAAAGGCCGCTACGTTGACCATTCATTCAAAAACACCCATGGAACAACAGCCCCGAAGGGCCATGGCCTACCAATCGACCGCTGCTCAGCCCGAAGGCAAACGGATTACGAGGTGTCGCGGGGGCAGCACGACGGATCCTCTCGGCCGTTATCTTGGCTTTCTAGACCGGGACCGCTATCCCACAGTCAGATAGCTCCTCAATTGTAATCACGCAGGCTGAGTGGACCTCGAACCAGCCCTCAGATGCAGCTAAATGTTACTGACCTGGCCGGGTATCGAATCCTGGACCACCGAGTAAGAGGCAGGCACGCTACCCCTACACCGCGGGGCCGGCATTCATCCAAGAGGCTGATAATAATAATGCCCGTCTCTGTGGTGTAGTGGTTAGTGTGATTAGCTGCCACCCCCGTAGGCCCGGATTCGATTCCCGGCCCTGCTACGAAATTTGAAAAGTGGTACGAGGGCAGGAACGTGGTCCACTCAGCCTCGTGAGGTCGACTGAATAGAGGTGGGTTCAATTCCCACCTCAGCCATCCTGGAAGTGGTTTTCCGTGGTTTCCCACTTCTCCTCCAGGCAAATGCCGGGATGGTATCTAGCTTAATGCCACGGCCGATTCCTTCCCTCCTCCTTGTCTACCATTTCCAATCTTCCCATCCCCCGACAAGGCCCCTGTTCAGAATAGCAGGTGAGGCCGCTTGGGCGATGTACTGGTCATTCTCCCCAGTTGTATCCCCCGACCCAAAGTCTCATGCTCCAGGACACTGCCCTTGAGGCGGTAGAGGTGGGATTCCTCGCTGAGTCCGAGGGAAAAACCAACCCTGGAGGGTAAGCAGATTAAGAAGTTTATATTAATAATAATTTTAATAATAAATTTAAATATTGTGTATAACTGATTACTCACCATAACCTACATGTTCTATACTACTGAGTTTAGTATTTTATAACCCTTAGAAGTTATTTGATTTAGACTGTAGAGGTGAAACCTGTGGACGATCACAGCAAGGTAGCCGCTCTTTGAATCCTAGTCATCGCATTTGGCAATTTTGATATGAAAAGTCACGTCTTTGTGGTTTGAAATTCATGGGAAAATGAATGTCCAGTCAGTATGGTTACGACATTAGTGGTCACGTAAATTTACAAGCTTCGTTGTTTGCATTTCATTTAGGTTCAGCCTCCGCAGAGGTGAAGAATTTCCTCATAACAATTCACCCAAACTGAAATAACTACAGTTTTGATGGTAATCCTGTCAATACAGACACCATTACTGTTTCGTTCCGTCTTCTAAGGCTCCACGCTGCCGCAGTGTAACGCTGTAATCAAATACTTGAGATAGGCTGGGCATACAAATTGAGCAACAAAGGAATCTTTGAAAGAAGCAGATAAAAGAGGCCTTTCAGATCCAGCTAGTCAAAGAGGATTTTCTGGAGAGACGTGACATGAACTGTAGGAGGAACAGGGAAGCGCAGATGAGAGGGGGGCGGATTGCTCTGGGAGGAGACATCATGTGCGCGGCCTTATGCTAAAGAGAGCCAAGTGACATTAACACGATTTCTGGAGAGAGTGAAAATGTAGGCTCATTCCCTCAACGTACTTACTTCCAGTATGAATCCACTACATGGCTGTAGCTGTCGACCGGGCGAGTTTTCCGTGCGGTGAGGAGCGCGCGTTTGTGAGCTTGCACCCGGGAGATAGAGTGTTCAAATCCTACTGTAGGTAGCCCTGAAGATGATTTTCCGTGGTTTCCCATTTTCACACCAGGCAAATGCTGGATCTGTGCCTTAATAAAGGCCACGGCCGCTTCCTTCTGATTCCTAGGCCTTTCCTATCCCATCGTCGCCATAAGACCTATCTGTGTCGGTGCGACGTTAAGCCACTAGCTAGTGTAGTTGTCGAAATATGTTCTTACCTTTCGTGCATACAATAAAACTCGAGGATCTCTTCATGGACGTTTCCACATTTATTAGAATCGGCATTTGATGTCAGTGTGACGTAGTATTACGGCCGAATGCCCTTCCTGACGTCAAACCTATTAGGATGAATGTTTTAACTATCGTGTGTTTCTGTGGTGATTGGTAGTGTGGTGCACTTTACGGAGATGGAAATATACTCAGACGAACACAAACTCCTAGTTCCCAAGCAAGGGGAATTAATTATACGCAGATAAAATCCCTGATCCGGCTGGGCATCGAAACCGGAGTCCTCTGTGCCAAAGGCCATTAGATTGACCAATCAGCCAACGAGCCCGACACAACATACCTTGTGGATCACTTTGCTAATAATAGGAAAATAATGTTTGATTTTAATTATTATTAATGACCTTGAACTTCAGTATTTTACATCCATAACTTATAATGTACTACCAAGCACCGTGGTGCAACAGCCCCGAAGAGCCTTAGCCTACGAAGCGACCGTTGCTCAGCCCAATAGCCTGCAGATTGCGAGGTGTCATGTGGTCGGCACTACGAGTCCTCTCGGCCGTTTTCGTTGGCTTTCAAGATCGGGGCCACTACCTCACAGTCAGAAAGCTCCTCAATAATAACGTAGGTTGAGTGGACCCCGAACCATCCCCAAGATCCAGGTAAAAATTACTGACCTGGTCGATAATAGAACCCAGGGCCTCCAGGTAAGAGGCAGGCACGCTATCCGTACATCACGGGGCTGGCTCTAACACTGTATATAATACCGGTTGTACAGCATCAATCTTTTATTTCAATTCAATACTGTGATTGTACATATACACTGACTGACAGTGACAATGCAACACCAAGGAGGAGTGGTTCGAAAGGGATGAAAGTTGGGGAAAAAACAGAGACGGCACGGATGAATAATTGATGTTTATTTCAAACCGATATGCAGGTTACACAATGCGCACGGCATCGACTCAGTAGGATGTAGGACCACCGCGAGCGGCGATGCACGCAGAAACACGTCGAGGTACAGAGTCAATAAGAGTGCGGATGGTGTCCTGAGAGATGGTTCCCCATTCTCTGTCAACCATTTGCCACAGTTGGTCGTCCGTACGAGGCTGGGGCAGAGTTTGCAAACGGCGTCCAATGAGATCCCACACGTGTTGGATTGGTGAGAGATCCGGAGAGTACGCTGGCCACGGAAGCATCTGTACACCTCGTAGAGCCTGTTTGGAGATGCGAGCAGTGTGTGGGCGGGCATTATCCTGCTGAAACAGAGCAATGGGCAGCCCCTGAAGGTACGGGAGTGCCACCGGCCGCAGCACATGCTGCACGTAGAGGTGGGCATTTAACGTGCCTTGAATACGCACTAGAGGTGACGTGGAATCATACGCAATAGCGCCCCAAACCATGATGCCGCGTTGTCTAGCGGTAGGGCGCTCCACAGTTACTGCCGGATTTGACCTTTCTCCACGCCGACGCCACACTCGTCTGCGGTGACTATCACTGACAGAACAGAAGCGTGACTCATCGGAGAACACGACGTTCCGCCATTCCCTCATCCAAGTCGCTCTAGCCTGGCACCATGCCAGGCGTGCACGTCTATGCTGTGGAGTCAATGGTAGTCTTCTGAGCGGACGCCGGGAGTGCAGGCCTCCTTCAACCAATCGACGGGAAATTGTTCTGGTCGATATTGGAACATTGCACATGCTGAAGAATGGCGGTTGACGTGGCGTGCGGGGCTGCCACCGCTTGGCGGCGGATGCGCCGATCCTCGCGTGCTGACGTCACTCGGGCTGCGCCTGGACCCCTCGCACGTGCCACATGTCCCTGCGCCAACCATCTTCGCCACAGGCGCTGCACCGTGGACACATCCCTATGGGTATCGGCTGCGATTTGACGAAGCGACCAACCTGCCCTTCTCAGCCCGATCACCATACCCCTCGTAAAGTCGTCTGTCTGCTGGAAATGCCTCCGTTGACGGCGGCCTGGCATTCTTAGCTATACACGTGTCCTGTGGCACACGACAACACGTTCTACAATGACTGTCGGCTGAGAAATCACGGTACGAAGTGGGCCATTCGCCAAGCCGTGTCCCATTTATCGTTCGCTACGTGCGCAGCACAGCGGCGCATTTCACATCATGAGCATACCTCAGTGACGTCAGTCTACCCTGCAATTGGCATAAAGTTCTGACCACTCCTTCTTGGTGTTGCATTTGCTCTGTCAGTCAGTGTATATCACACCCTCGCACTGTATTCAGAAGTAAGAGATATTGCCATTATTATTATATTATTATTATTATTATTATTATTATTATTATTATTATTATTTAATTCGTATATTTATTCTTAATATTTTAAGCTGGATGGTCTTCATATGTGTGATATGAGTAATTTGTTTTTACAAGGGGATGGGAATGCAGTGCTATTTACAACTCGGAAACTTTCTGTGAGTCATGTGGAACAGCGCAGAGTCGGATGAGGGGACCTTGTTATTGTCTTGGGACCCGGAAGAGGTTCGGGGTGTGGTCTTGGTATGGCAAGAGGATCTTCCACTCATGAGTGGATGGCCAGGATCAATCTAGACGTACCATGTGAGAGAAGGGAGAAGCTGAGATATATTTAGGCATGTGAGAAAACGGCGAAGAGGATTTGACTTAAAACTTTGTAGGAGATGTAACTTTTCTGGAAGATGCTTGTCTTAAAATCTTTGGTGGAACGTGGAGGAGATGTAACTTTCGTGGAACGGACTTGACTTAAACAACGGAAAAGAGGAGATATAACGTTTGTGGAACGTTGTTGACTTGAAATTTAGTGGAATGTGATGTGTGGTACTGACCTACAAACTGTGGAGTGCTTAGGCACTTGGTATTATATCACTTGCGGCGGCTTGATGTCTTATATGTTGGTGAATGCTATGGGGTACTGTATCTCAGACTTCCCATAATTTATGTTCTGTAACAAGAAGCTTGTGTTGCTCGAGTAAATGTATCTTTAAACCAAGTGTTAGAATAAGTGAGCACAGTATCATAAAGGTACAGTATCTGTGTGATATAACAAGTGCCAATTATGAGAATACGCAAATTTTGTTGATACACAGAGACAGTGAAGAGTATTTATCTACATATATGTGCTTTGTAATTAATGTTCAACGGACTGACTGCAAATGGTAGCTTGGTCCTCGCTTTTGGTTTCCCACTGTTTTGTCGTTGTTGCTGTTAATATGGAGTCTTCCAGCAGTATTTTGTGAGTGTATTTTATGTATATTTTTGTGCGTTGATGAGGTGCTCGTGTACGGACGATATTCAGAATATAAGTTATTCTAGAATTGGTAGAGTTATTGATGAACCTAGGTGCAGTTTCTACCTATTTAGACGTTTTCAGAAGGTTAGGTAAGGCCTGAAGCAGATGTATCAGTACGCAGTTTTATGTACACGCCCTGGGAGAGAGAATCAACTTGCTTTATTAAAATTTGGAGGATCCATCCCGGTGAACTCCGGCGCACATACTACGGACATTTCGATTAATTATTTTATTAATTAATTTTCTTTTAATGATGTTATTAATTTATTTCAGATATTTATTCATATATAATATTTAATATTTCAATACTTCACAAGAAAAGTTGTTAAGTCTTGTCAAAGATCGTTCAACACTTGCTGAAGGTTTGACAAGAATTGAAAAGATTTGGCAAGGTTCGACAGCATTTTGTTTTAACATGGAGGAAAGGCAAACAGCAGTTGTGGTTCTTGGACTAGCAGTAGGATATATTCTTAAAAGGAAGAGAAACGCGCAATAAACCACAATTTATATGGGGAAAATATTAATGTGGTTATCTTCAACATAAGTTTTGCAATGTGTCATAACATTATTTGCATTGGTTATATTATATTGCATTTCTTTACATTAATTGAATAAAAATGATAGCAATGCAACTAAAAGTCATATCTTATTAAATTAATTAGGATTTCCATAATAATAAAAATAATAATACGCGAAGATCGTCATAAATCGACCATTGCTGACAATGTTTACTTATAGAATACCGTACGGTAATGTAGATAAAAGCTGTCCACTTCCTTGATTGCTATTTGCTTTACGTCGCACTGACACAGACAGGTCTTATGGCGACGATGGGATAGGAAAGGCCTAGGAATGGGAAGGAAGCGACCGTGGCTTTAATTGAAATACAGCCCCAGCATTTGCCTGGTGTGAAAATGGGAAACCACGGAATACCATTTTCAGGGCTGCCGACAGTGGGGTTAGAACCTGCTATCTCCCGATTACTGGATACTGGCCGCACTTAAGCGACTACAGCTATCGAGCTCGGTAGATATTTATCTTGAAATCTCCCCGTACGATGCCGTTTTATTAATTCTATTGTGGTACTGGGTATAAGCAGGGATGTTCCCCATACCTAGCAATTAATACACACAAAACATCCCTCGGTCATGAAGAAGCCATTTTTGTTGTTTTGATTCCTGTTCTGGAAATCCCAGCATGCCTTGCGGCATAGCGCGCACCTTTAATACTCGAATTCCATTGGTTAATTCTGTCAAAGACTTGGCAATTCTAATTCAACTTCAATACTTTTGAATACTTCTCAAGCCTTGTCGAGTATTGCAAGGGATTTGACAATTGAACTTGTGAAGTACTGAAAATACGGCACTTGTGAAGTCTTGAATTTGGCAAAACTCCGATCGTGTACAACAGGCTTAATACGGTAACATAAGTTGTACAACACTTCTGAGTAAATAATGCGCATTAATATGTCCATATTTACCGTTATTGGAAAAGTAGTGATATTGTACATTTATCAATATAAAGAATGTCCGGCTCCTTGGCCTTCGTTCCTGCAGGTCCCGGGTTCGAATCGCGACCAGGTGGAGGATTTTAGTCTTAAATCTTTAATTCCCTTGTTTGGGGGCTGGGCTGTTGTGCTGTTTTCAACATCCATGCAACTCATACACCACACACAACACCATCAACCACCACAATGACACTCACTTTCCCAGATGCCTCTCAGATGTTGCTTTCAATCCTTCAGTCCTTCGTAATGACGATGATGCACTGGTGGGACGAATTTTTTCTAGATTTCTGAGATTCTTCGGTTTTTCTAGAATGATACTAAGACCCAAAGGATACAACGTAGGCAAAAGGTAGAGAACAAGCCATTTACTTGCATTAGATAGTTCACTTTGGAATGTGAAGTATGATTTACCGAACTCATACCTTACCAAAACGTCTCTTTAACAGAAGTAGAGTACAAATACTGCATGGTTCCCTCTGACATAAGAATGAGCGAGCTATAAGTTTGCATTCGATGCCGTTAATTCAGTTTTTTAATGTCACTTGTTTCGGTTTAGCATTAGACCATCCAAATCGCCCAGGAGAGCCCAGTGGTCTTCAGCAGTGATTATGGTCACCATTACTCTCCCGTTACAGCGACAGCTAATGCCAGAATTGTACTTTTCCCATTCACCACTGGGTCCCACTCTTCAGTCTTTGATAGAAATTCCAGATACCCAGTAACAATAACACCACAGTTTAGACGACATGAGTGACACACAACAAGTACTCGGTCACCAACAACAAGGTTATTGTGACGAGAGTTTTATTAATGGGATCGCGAAACCTGCTCACATTACCGCGAAGTACAGGTTTCTATCTGACGTGACGTAGGCCTTGACGTCACATAATAATTAATGGAATATTTATAACATGATAAACCTGATGTAAACATGACAATTATCTTCCACATTTGACGTTAATACGCCAATTTAAAGTTTAAACAGAAAAAGAGTTATACCGTACTCTATTTTATGTTGGAAGCTACCTGGGAATTCTACGAAGCGAACTCCGATACTGATTTACATCAAGTACTAAGTTATTAGAGGGGGTGCCTGGCAGAGGCGGTAAAGGCGTGCTCGGTCCGCCCGGAAGCACGTGGGTACGAATCCCCGTCAGGAAGTCGTAAAATTTAAGAAACGGGATTTCCACTACCGGAGGTGCGCATGGCCCTGAGGTTTATTCAGCCTACACAAAAAATGAGTACCAGGTCAATTCCTGGGGGCAAAGGCGGCCGGGCGTAGAGCTAACCACTCCACCCCATCAAGTGCCGAGGTTACGGATAGTGGAAGCCTTTACCTTCCGCCCCTCCAAGGGCCTTCATTGCCTGTACGGAGATGACTTTGCTTTGCTTTACTTTTACTAAGTTATTAGAGTAAAATTTATGAGAGGCCAGAGTGTTGGAATTTTCCCCTTCAAAGTGTTCTGTTGTCACAGATCTCTTCCAATAGAGCACTAAACAAACTCCCTGCACTTGCAACTTTGAGTGCAGAAAGCAAAAGTTAACGCCGTCGGAGCAAGTCAAGACAGGGAAGTGTGATAATTCAGTGTCATCGTCACCATCATCTGACCAAGACGTTTCACGGTTCGACACTCATCTGATGCATGTGCGATATTTGAAATGAAAAGTTATGTTCCTCCAGCTCGAATGCCATGTAAAAAGTACGTCCCTTGAATCATGATCAATAACTTTAGAGATAAGTACTCAAAACTACAAGCTTATTTGAATTCTGCTTGGTCATTCACTATTTCTCCAGTTTGCGTAGGTGAATATTTGAACACCGGCTCCGCGATCTGAGCGTAGCCAGCCTGCCTCGTAACCGGAGGCCTCGGGTTCGATTCCCAGCCAAATCGCGAATGCTTACCTGGAAATGAGGGCTGGCTCCAGGTCTACTCATCCTACTTGAAAACAATTGAAAAGTCATACGACAGTCTAGAAGGCCAAGAATAACTGCCTAGAGGATTCGTCGCGCTGATCACACGTCACCTCCATAATCTGCAGGACTTCAGGATGAGCTGCGATGAGCTACCAAGGCCCATCAAAGATGTAGCGCTATGTGGTGTGGGGGGGGAATATTTTAAGCAAGGCCAACATCTTACCTTAATTTGCATCAGATACATTAGATTTTGATGTACCATATATAAACCTTCCATTAAAAATATATTTTTCACATTTTTTTCCAAACAAGCAGTGGCTTTGCCTTGCTAGCTAATTCAGAAGATTCAAGGTAACGAGCCATGAAATTTCCAATAACTTAATCTCATAGAAATTTTGCGTAGAGAAAAATGTACTATAAATGTAATTTTCAGCTCTTCCTATTCTATAATGCTTTTAATCTACAAAGAATGAAGGGAATATTTTGGCACTTGTTTGCTTTCAACTAAGAGATCGAATTTGTATTTGAAGGATAAATATAGCCAATATACGTCATTCCGTCGACGCCTGTGTTAATATTAAAGCGAAGTTTCTTGTATGATAATAAATTTGTTTAGTGCATGCTGGAACTAGCAATGAAACTAACCATCAAATGAGTTCATTATTTACTGAGAAAGCATGCAAAATGAACCATCTGTTTCAAATTATCTGAACACTCCTGCTATTTTCAACCGAGCACAGTAGCTTCGGCTAACAATGGGAACGGCTTCGCAGCTCTGCATTCGGGAGGCGGTGGGGTGGTCCTAACATCGGCAGTACTGAGAATGGTTTTCCATTTCAGTTACAAAGGCGAATGGCGGTCACAGTCGCACCCCTATCACCTCCTCCACACCTCAAATAACCGCAACACATCTCCTGGCCTGAGAGAGGGCATCATCCTCTAGAAAGACCGCTGAACCCCATCAGGGTACGGAATTAAAATATTTTAGTAATACAATAGTATTCGCCGTTTTTTCAGAGGATCAAGCTGACTCTGAAAGTGAAAGGACATACGTGCCTGTCGCGTAAGTCTCTCTCCTCGCCAGGAACAATTTGCCAGTCAGAATGACATAGATTCTATGATAGAGTGCAGAGAAGTGAGGACTTCATTAAGTTAATTTCCAAATTTCAAGTTATTAAACGGGAGAGTTGACCATGTGATTAGGAGAGCGCAGCTGTGAGCTAGCATCCGGTAGATAGTGTGTTAGGGCCGATGACCTTCGGTGTTAGGCCCCTTAAAACAACAAGCAAGCATAGTGTGTTCGAACTCCACTGTCGGCAGCCCTGAAGATTTTTCCATGGTTTTCCATTTTCACAACAGGCAAATGCTGGGGATGTACCTTAATTAAGGCCACGGCCGCTTCCTTCCCATTTCACGGTCTTTCCTCTCTCATCGTCGCCATAATACCTATCTGCGTAACAGCAACTAGCAAAAAAAGACCGTTTTAAGGATTTAAATAGAATTTAAACATAAATGTTTATTATACATTTCTAAATATATGTGCGTGTTATTTGAAAGAACCTGACGATGTTCTTTCTAGAACGAAACATGTCATTCTATTTTAATTAAGTTGCTTCTTTCGCAGCTATAATTCTTTTACCATATGTTTTCTTTTTCAGATAGTTTATAAATGTATTTATTCAAAATTAGTTTGGACAGACTGTAGAACCTAACAGTTATAAATTCACTGACGTTCTTCTTTTTCTTCTTCTTTCATTGTTGAACCTCGCCTTCTTCTACTGCTATTTTTTGTTAGTTGTAGTCAGTCCGACTTGCTATTCGCTGAAGTTTCTAAATTGGGAAAGTTCTTACAGTGATGGCTTGTTTGCCCCTCGTCCAACCCCAACCTGGAGGACTAGGAATTCTTTTGTCAGGGTTACCATACCTTAGTCGAGATGTCAGAAAATCGCCCTCGCCCGTGGCTAGGATTTGCTGGTTGCGTAAGTAGGCAAGCCTATATTTCCCAGTATTATCAGTCGAAATCACTGTCCCCGCTGGAAGTAAATAATCAGCCACTCACTCTCCCCATTCTTTTTTCGGGTTTCAGACGGGTCTCTAGTTGAATTGGATTCCCGTCCCCCTCCCTTCATTGAATTAAGTCCAGAAAATTTTCCGTGGCTACCGATAGAATGTCAAACTACTTCTTCTTCTTCTTCTTCATATGCCAGGCTTTTTCTCAGTTTATTGGGGCCGGCAATATTTAGGATATGGCCTAATTTTACGACCGGACGCCCTTCCTGATGCCAAACCTATTAAGAGAAGTTGCCCTATATAACAATTTGCACAGAACTAAATCAGTGTTCCACATGAATCCTCTTCGTTATCAGAGGTGATTCGAATACCACCGTCGTATTCTCTATTTAACTTCAATGAAATGTTCAAAAATACCCTCCGAGAGGTCACATTTATTTATTTCCAAGTCCTAGGCCTAAATCACTACAGATACATGCACCTGATCATATACCATCTAAATACAAGCATTCAGAAAATACGGAACAAGTGTACATGGTTGTGTACCACGATTTTCTAATAATGAAAACATACTGGGTAGTCAACGAGCTATGAGCATAGAACAAAATCTTTTTCGGTAATTATTCTATGTGTTTATCATCCTTTAAACTGATGTCGGCCTTAAGAGACCCAATAGTGTAGGAAAACAGCCGTGAACCTGGGTTCTTTACCGTGCTAAAAATCTGCTGACACAAGTCTGTCAGCATGTAAGCATTCTTAAATGTCCCGTAAATCGATCCCACTACCTTCAGTATAAGAGCAAAAAGACTAACAAGAAAGTTCATCTCTGACTATTACTGCCTGAACCACATGAAAATGAAAATCCACAGCCTGTTTCCAGTCATTCGACCGTTTTTGGAATGAAATGAAGCGGCAAGGACAGGAATTGTGCCGGCTGCGGAAGCCTTTCGCACTCCTCTGGGGCAGTGATGAATGAGTGAAAAATGAAATGAAATGATATGGGAGAGTTGCTGGAATAAAAGATGACAGGGAAAATCGGAGTACCCGGAGAAAAACCTGTCTCGCCTCCGCTTTGTCCAGCACATATCACATGGAGTGACCGACCGGAATTTGAACCCCAGAACCCAGTGACGAGAGGCCGGCGCGCTGCTGGCTGAGTTACGGAGACTTTACTACCTGAGCCTCATATCCATCGAAAATCTGTGGAAATTTATTAGTGCAAAGTATACAGAAAAATGATAAGCGATAAAACGGAAATACTGTATTTATTGCTCTCTTTAATTATCTCACAATGAATGACATGGGTGCCGAGAAACGGTCGGTAATGCCTCCAAGTGTTTGTACCAAGCTCTTCTCTTCCATATCCTGCCGACTTCAGTGGTGCATTCAGTTGAAGAATGGTCTCCTGATCCAAAGACAGCGGGTTCAAATAGTGTTTGGGATGTATTTGTGACAATCCCATGTCGTTGCCTTTTGGACATTTAAAGAACTCCTGCGATAGCTGTCTTTAGTCTGTTATTATTATTATTATTATTATTTTTTTGCTAGGGGCTTTACGTCGCACCGACACAGATAGGTCTTATGGCGACGATGGGATAGGAAAGGCCTAGGAGTTGGAAGGAAGCGGCCGTGGCCTTAATTAAGGTACAGCCCCAGCATTTGCCTGGTGTGAAAATGGGAAACCACGGAAAACCATCTTCAGGGCTGCCGATAGTGGGATTCGAACCTACTATCTCCCGGATGCAAGCTCACAGCCGCGCGCCTCTACGCATTATTATTATTATTATTATTATTATTATTATTATTATTATTATTATTATACCCGTTGAATGAACTGTGCCAGAGTTTGAATTTCCGCTGCATCAGTGACCAAAATGGAATCTACCTATTACTAAGTGAACTCTTCTGGTAACGAAATTCTAATTATATCTACAAGATGTCTCTACGAATGTCTATATACACAGGTCTGGTCACGCTCCCAGAATTCTTTGTGGCAGCGGCCATTTTGGGACAAGAGATCTCCACTGCGTCTTATCCAGTGCAGTGAGATTAAGTTGTCATGGATTATTGTGTCGCTCCAAATTGTAAAAGTCACTCATGTAAAGGGACTAGGTCATTTAGATTCGCAAAATATACGAATAGGAGGGTAAAATGCGTACAGAATTGCCGATATAAGTGGCAGCCCACAGAGCATTGGCAGCTGAGTGAGGTTTGCTTGATAATAATAAATGATCAACAAGTTTATTATATTGGCTTTTGTGAAAACCTTGTCTTTGAAATTATTATTACTGACCATATCTTTTAATTATAATCTTCCGTTGCAGCTTCATTTTGAGGAATATCAGTTTGAAGTAGAGAGATCAGATGGAAGGAACCTGCTAAAATGGAATGCAATTCCAATACTATTAGGGTAAACTTGGCAAATATGGGCACTAAGGTAATATGGGCAGATTTAAGAAATGTTTCATATTTCACGCAATGGTAGCGAGTAGAAGCATGCGCTCTGCTAGGTTGGTGATCCTGAAGTGTCATGCCTGCTCAGTATGTTAAAGGATGTCTTCTGCTGTACTAACGGAAGCTGAAAAGAACATGTTTTGTCTACTCTTCCAAAATCGACCGTTATAATAACTCAGTTCATTTACTTAAGGCACTACACGCAAAATAAGTTTATTTTTCATGAAATGTTATTACGGGTAGCTTGCAAGGTTAGTGTAGGGTATGTTGTAGCGAGAGGATACGCGCTTGGGAGTTAGTTCTTTCCCAGTAATGCCAACTTCTGAAATGTGGCACTAGGGTAAAAATGGGCAGTGAGATTGTAGGTAATATGGGCATCATCAAATTACGTTGTATTTATGTGACGGGCTCTGAGAGAGACTTATTATTTTTTATTTCTACGGCAATCTTTACGTTTTCATGTTAATCGATTAATACAGCATGTAGCTATTTCGCAAAACCATATTTTTTTTTCAGATGATGCAAAATGGGAATGAACGAGCGGGTATCCGACAGAAATGGGATAAAGAGGATATGTCGCGTGTTGTAATAGCAGTAAGAAATGGCGATTGTAATCAGTTACAAGCATCTAGAACTTATAATGTGCCTAGACAAACTTTGCAGCGGTATTTGTCGAAAGATGAATTCGAGGTGCCGAGACTCGGCCGGAAACCGGAAAAGGGGACTAAGGCAGAGACTGAGTTAGAACATTACCTGATTCTGCGATAGCAATGTGGGTTTGGGCTTATTAGGGTGGAACTAAGGTGTCTGGCGTTTGACTTCATGGAAAGACTTGGTGTTAATCACCGATTTAATAAAGCCAGCAAAATGGCAGGATGGGAATGGATGTATTCATTTCTAAAGAGACATCCAAAACGCATTGTTCGAAAAGAAGAAAATCTCTCTATTAATCGAGAATTATTGTAGGGATTTTTTTTAAATTCTTGATAAAAAAGCATGAAGGATTTGAATCTGCTAAACAAACCGGCCAGAATATTTAATGCCGACGAGTTAGGACTCCAAATGAGCACGAGGGGCAACCATGTTGTATGTGAAAAAGGAAAAAATTAGTACAGTTCCAAAACTGAAGATGACGTCTAGTAACCGGGGAAGACGTAAGTGTTCTGCAAGAGAACTTACAAGTGAAGAAAAAATGGCTTCAGCGCAGAAAAGGGCTAGACCTATCGCAGGAGCTAGTAGAGGAGGTTTAGCCGCAAAGCGTAAAGCCATAAGGAGCAACATAGTTTCTTGTTTTTGTCCTGTGTGTAAGGGGAATTATTATGATGAGAATGAAGGGCAGGAGTGGACTAAGTGTTGTGGTTCAATGAGGAGTGCGTAGAGATGGAAGGCGATTCTTTCTATTGTGATGAGGGCGGTTAAGAAACTTTGTCAGTATTTATGACTCAGAGTGCTCTCATGTGACTGTTTATGTTAGATTAATCCTTTTACTTTTCATATTACACACAGTTTTGGCCAGTTTCATGTTACTTACATTTTCTAATTCAATTCAAGTGATTCCGAGTTGATAACTTAATAATGGTATTAGTCCTGCTTCCTTGGTAGCGTTTGTTCATGACCAGTGTTTAATTATACTGTAATATACATTTACCCTTATTTCATATATGTATGTTCAATACAACCACCTTGTTATAATACGAAATGAATATAACCATTTCAGTGGCTCTAATTATGATTTAATAACTTGTGCCCATATTACCAGAAAATATGCCCATATTACCTTAAGAGTTTGGCAAATATGGGCAGTTGCAGGGTTTGCTGCGAAGCTGCACAGTACGTTAACCACTATGGGATAGAGGCTGGTTCAAGCTTTATTCGAATGGAAATGGTTGTAAGTTTTCAAGGAATTTTTTACCAGGAAAATGGAAGTTGTTTTAGTGTTCCTTTTCTTCAGATATACCTTATGGTGCCCATATTTGCCAAGTTTACCCTACTATTAGACATTCCTAATCTCCCGAAATCTTTCTCGTGTGTCAGGAAGGACCTGAATGAAATGGGGCTGTCTTCAATGCTTGTATATAAAAAAGTGTTTGTCTATATATTGTACGGTAATAGTGAAATATTGTAATAATTATGGTAATAATTTTTAATATTTTAATAAATTCATATAAATCTATGGCCTCCCAAATTCTTGAACCTTTGGACACGGTTTTCCTTAATAATAATTGTACCGGGCGGTACACCTCCACGCCGCTAATTTAAAATTTGCGCCAGTTGAAACTCCTCTGCTGGAGGAAGTCTGAACTTTATATACGCTATTAATTCGCTACCTTCTCAGAAGATGTCACCACGTGGAAAATTTTGAGTTTTTGAACTGTGTCATTTTTGATGTGTTTTTGTTTTGCTTGAAGTAAGAAGTGTGAACTTTCTCTTCTAGAGGACACTACTGAAGATCAACAATAGTGCACCCTAGTGCGGAGTCAAAGAACTATTTTGTTGGAGAAATTTTTATTTCAAATGTTTGTCTTTGCTAAAAAAATTTTCAGTTATTGTTTAAGTTGGCTGTATACCCCTCTCTTTCCCCTTGTTTTGCATTTAACCAATCCCGAATTTCTGTTATTAATTTCTGACCAATCGTAGGTATCTTCCCCCAACTTGAATATGTTGCTGTATCCTACCCAATAAAAAGTTTGTGGGTGGGTGTTTTCATTCCCCTGACACCTAGAACCTTCCGCGAGAGGATATAAACTGCTGATTTTTGGGTCTCCGGGCCACTTCTGTTCCATCTTTCAGTGTATAAAGTACATAGCAGGAGGCGGGAAGCGCCTCTTTCCTCGGCAGCGGTCAACAACAAGGTAATGGCCGATTAATAACTTCATTCTTTGCTTGCTCAGCAGTTTAACTCTCGGGGCGGGTTCTAAGCGTTCCACCATGTAACCTTTTCCTAAATGTAATTACTCCTTTCATATATTCTCTTTTAAAGCTACATACTGGGATAGAAAGTGCTAACCCTCTCGAGCTCCCACTCATATTGTTTTGAGGTGAACTTATTTTTCTCAACTTATTCTTCGTTAACGTAAAACAAATTGTTCTCTTCTTAAGTCACCTCTTTAGTATGGGATTAGCCCTTGTATTAACGGCCTAGTGCCAAGTAGGTCTTAATCAAAGTGTATTAGGAGTGCAAGTTCGCTTCCTCTCAAATTGTTATTTTAGAGGTCATTTAATTAACCTCCTTTCATTTAATAGACCTCAGTAGATTGGGTATTTTACCCCTGTGTTTATGTCCGTTGAGGACAACTTGAAGGTGGAGTTTGGTGTGGCCTGGGAGAGGCTTAAATTTGAGAGCGAGTGGCTCTTTTAAAAATTGAGTGTTGTATGCCTCGTGGAGGCTTCTCAGTGTAATTTGGAGCAAGAGCTCCTAGGCATGAATGGGGTTTTCTGCCCCTCTGTTGAAAAGTGTGTTTGGGGTAAAATTGGGCTGATTGCCCTAGCATTGTGTTTTCAGGGCTCGAAGCCCAAATCCTGTAAATATTGTAACTACCCTTTGACTTGCTACTTTGTACCTGCCATGCTTGTTATTTCTTTGTTTTTGAAAAGAAAATATAACCTGGTTAAATTTTAAATTAATTTTACTTTTGTAGCTTGAGACCCGTTCACCACCCCGCACCTTCTTTCACGCATAACTACCACAAAAACACGGTAACAATAATAATAATAATAATAATAATAATAATAATAATAATAATAATAATAATAATAATAATAATAATAATAATAATAATAATAATAATATATAATTATATTATATATTAATAATATATTAATAATAATAATATTATATAATTATATTATATTATATTATTATTATTATTATTATTATTATTATTATTATTATTATTATTATTATTATTATTATTATTAATCAGTTTACCCACCAGGGTTGGTTTCTCCCTCGGACTCAGCGAGGGATCCCACCTCTACCGCCTCAAGGGCAGTGTCCTGGAGCGTGAGAGTTTGGGTCTTGGGAATACAACTGGGAAGGAGGCCCAATACCTCGCCCAGGCGGCCTCACCTATGCTGGACAGGAGCTTTGTGGAGATGGGGAAGATTTGAAGGGATAGACAAGGAAGAGGGAAGGATGTTGCCGTGGCCTCAAGTTAGGTATCAACCCGGCCTTTGTCTGGATATTAAGTGGGAAACCACGGAAAACCACTTCGAGGATAGCTGAGGTGGGAATCTAACCCCCCTCTACTCAGTTGATCTCCCGAGGCTGAGTGGACCCCGTTCCAGCCCTCGTGCCACTTTACAAATTTCGTGGGAGAGCCGGGTATCGAACCCGGACCTCTGGGGGTGGCAGATAATGATACTAACCACTACGTCACAGAGGCGTACAACAACAACAATAATAATAATAATAATAGATAGATAGATAGATAGATAGATAGATAGATAGATAGATAGATAGATAGATAGATAGATAGATAGATAGTGGGTTCGAACCCCACTGTAGGCAGCCCTGGTTTTCCGTGGTTTCCCATTTTCACGCCAGGCAAAACGTGGGACTGTACTTTATTGAGGCCACGGTCGCTTCCTTCCCACTCCTAGCCCTTTCCTATCCCATCGTTGCCATAACACTTATTTGCGTGTCTGCGAAGTAAAGCGAATTGTAATAAAATGTTTATCACTCTATTACAATAGTAAACTTATGTCCCAATCCCGAGGTGGTGCGGCCCTTTTCTTCATCCACACCCGCAATCGATGTGAGCTGCATGTACCATTTCGACCACATATCGACCCTACTGCCATCCTCAAATTTCTGGCAGTACCGGGAATCGAACCCATGCCCCGAGGACGGCAGTTAATAACACTAACCGTTACACTACGAAGGCAGTTTTCTCATACATGCATGTATTCCGGTTACTAGGAATGTAGCCTAAATTGCTGGCTGTAATATTAGTTGTAATAATGTTGTGTTAGGCCTTAACCTTTATGTAATTACTTCATTTTAACCGTAAACATTTCTTTGATCATTACTTTGTTCATCCATACGTATCATAAATTATGCCTACTGGCTTAAACATTTACTGTGATAATTTTGTGATGTAGTCTGTTCTTAATGCCTCTGCAAATGTTCATAATATATGAAAACCGATTTCTTATAGATGTCAAGATATATATCTTAACATTATTTCACAATTCGCAGTTTATAGGAAAACTATTAATTACATGTAATTAAAGGCAAAAACTAATTTTAACAGCATTTGTGTACTTAAATCCATTTTTAAAAATCCCAAACGCCTATATGCAGCATGGAAATACAGTGGGAAATGCCCAGACTTAGTGCCAAAATGGCGGCTCCGTAAGTACCATTCGTGTCCCTGACCTGTGTATATTGACCTTGGTCTCTACTGGTGATTTTTGCGCCACCTTGTGTACAGATCTGTAACTAACTTCAATGAGTAATTTCATAATTTAAGGTTTGTTAACCAGATTATTTTCAAGTGTTATTTACATATTTTGAAGTTATTACTAGCGTCTCTAACTTGGATTTACCTGTCAGCTCTCGTCCTTGTGACTTTTGGTTCAGCCAGTCAGAAACCACAATTACGTCATTGTTCTCGAACTGTCAGTCATCTCACTATAAATCGTCATGAATTGAGTCTTAAAAGGTCAATCTTTGCCAAGACTTTAAGAGTCCTGCTTTAAACGAGAGATCTTCCACTGGAGGCCGGATGAGGTTGGTGCTGGCATAAGAAAAAACAGAACTATCTAATCATGAAATATCTAATCTACGTGTGATGTAGGGACGTGTGATGTAGGGAAGATTCCAGAGTTCCCCTTTAACTTGTAGCCGTTAGGTCGATCTGCGACTGCGTTAATTTTATGTAGGCTTTTCCTTTTCAACTTTAATTTAACATGTAGGTTTTCTGGACAGTCCACGCATTTCACCATCCTTCACGGGGAATTCGTAAAATATTAGGACGCACAATTGTGTACTCTCCTTTCCCTTAGCCTCTTCGTTTTCTGGCGACTAAGTTACCTTTTTTCTAAATTTCTCTTTCTGTTTTTGGCTTTTAACGTCTTTCCTTAGTCTCCAATAGTATGGGTTATCCACTGTATCATCGGGCCCTATGCTCTTTTAGGATTTTCTTTTTGTCTTGAACTTGGAGCACTTGTGAGATTTCAGCCTCCACTTTTCATTTCGTTCTCGGCCTTGTAATTTAACCTTTTAGTTTTTCTATATTGGCCGTGCAGTATGGGCTTCGGCTCCTGTAATTTCTGGATCATTCGATCCACTTTTTAATGTGAGGCTCACCCAGAATATTAGGGTAGCGAGTGATAAAGCTATTTTGCTTTTGAAGACAGAAGGTGTATTCTGCTCTATGTAATTAGAGGTGTTTAACTTAAAGACATTAATGTAAATTCCTGGCCGACAAGAGCAATTGTGCATTGTAAAATGTAAATTGTTGTCAGGGATGGAGACCCTTTCTGAAGTAGTGCAAACTGTAATCTGAGGGTTCGATTACCGTCTTGGAATTTTGGTTCGGAAGCTACGGCTTCCTCTTCATATTGAGTGATGTTCTAGTTCCCTCTTCTGCGGGACCTAAATGATAGATTTGCCTATCTCAAAACACTGACATTTTAGACCTCTTGGTCTAATCTCCTCTGTAAGACTTGTATGAAATGGGTCCCTTACTCCCTAGTTGTAATTTACCGAGCTTTTGAGCTCCCCGTGTGATATTTCCCACTTGCTTGTCTGTTCTTTTTTTTTTTTTTTTTTTGTCAAATAACCCAAGAAATAAGAAACGGAAGAAAATAACACTTTCAGTAGATATTGTTGGCAAAATGTAAACTTTGGTTAATGCTTTGTCCAGCCATTCACCCATCACGCTTCTTTCCCTCTTTGGACCACGGAAATACCCGGGATAGTTATTATTATTATTATTATTATTATTATTATTATTATTATTATTATTATTATTATTATTATTATTATTATTATTATCCGGCTTCTTGGCTGAATGGTCAGAGTAGTTGCCTTCGGTTCGATTTCCGGCCGAGTCGGAGATTTTATCCTTAAATGATTAATTTCCTTGGTTTGGGGACTGGATTTTTGCGCAGTCCCCAACACCCCTGCAACTCATGTACCATTCACAGCAGAGTCCGTTTCTCGATATGGGGTTGGGGAAGAGATAAGATGAATTAAACGGTAAGTTTTTACGGCCGGATGCCTTTAGTGACGCCAACCTCAGTTCAGGATTAAATGAAGATGAAACGAATAATGGGGAACGGAAATTGGGCAAGGAGGTGGAAGGAATCGGCTGTGGCCTATGAATAGGAACTGTCCCAGCATTTGCCTGGGAGTGAAAATGGGAAACCGCAGAAAACCATTCTCACGACAACCGACTTCCATAGCTGTAGCGCGTTAACCACTCTGCCCGCTAGCCACAGGAAAAGGGTGACCAACTGTGCCGCATTTGAAGGTATTTTGTAAATGTCCCGCGCGGGGGCGTAATTTGTCCCACAATTGTTTCGTTTTCTATCTGAACGAATTTTCGTGTTATTGTCATCGGTACGAATGTTCACAATACGCAACTGCCCTGCCATATAGCTTCAACCAAACATAACGTAGCCGTTGCCAACAGTATCATCTTTGAAAATTCAAAGAACCGGGTTATAGCAACTTTAGAGGACCGTTCTGGATGTACATTCCGGCGTCCGGGTTAATACCGTGGCGTGGCTTGTGTGGCCATTCTGTAGCATGAAGCGCATCAACATAGACGTGTTGTATTAACTGGTGTTTTTCTTTATGTTTTTGCGATTTTTTAAATGGATTCGGCGCCGGATACTGAAGACGGCACTGCACTTCTACTTCGTCGTAAAAAGGTAAAGGCATCATTTAAACCCAAGAAGGCAAAAGAAAACGCGTATGTGTATAAAATGCAAAGTGGGAAGCCAACACGCCATACTTATTTTCTGGTCGAAGTACCGCATAATGGGCGTTATGTAAACTTTGCAAGAAGATTTTCAGTATTTTTCATGGATGAACGGCCTTCAACGCACAGACTGGAAAAGAAATTTTACGATTAAAATGAGTGAAATATATTTTTCTATATTTCTATATTTTTTTGACATTGTTTCAGTAAGAGTACTCTCGGTCAAAAAAGAGGAAAACTGGTGACATAATGCTTTTGAAAATGTTAAAAATGTCGTTTTAAAATTACAGTTAAAAATGTAGCTGTCCTCCAAAATTGTGTAATGTTCCCCTTTTTTGACTGTCTTGTCCCTCATTCCTTCCTTCAACGTATGGTAACCCTAAACACGAAATAATAATTACTGGTTAATTCGAAGCCGGCCCCGTGGTGTAGGGGCAGCGTGCTTGCCGCTTACCCGGAGGCTCTGGGTTCGATTCGCAGCCAGGTCAGGGATTTTTACCTGAATCTGAGGGCTGGTTCGAGGTCCACTCAGCCTACGTGATTAGAATTGAGAAGCTATATGGCGTTGAGATAGCGGCCCTGGTCTAGAATGCCAAGAATAATGGCCGAAAGTATTCGTCATGCTGACCACATGACACCCGGTAATCTTCGGGCTGAGCAGCGGTTGCTTGGTAGGCCAAAGCCCTTCAGGGCTGTAGTGCCATGGGGTTATCTAGGTTATGCTAATTCGAAAGTTTTCCATTCGAAAATGTGACTGATTAGGTATTTTCATGAGAACCCTTGAAAATACAATATTAAAAAACTTCTGTAATTCTATTATTTTTTGGATAATTCGAATTAATACCCTACGAGGCTGAGTGGCGAAATCATATCATTCAGTCTGCGATACCGGTATACTAAGAGCCAGAGTACTGAAAGCAGAATGGTTTCGAAAGGAATTCATGTTTTAGTCAAGGTTCTTTGTTAAATTCCAGGAAGTAGTCCTACGTTCTCCCTTCCTCTGCCTTCACGCCCGAGGCACTTACCTTCATTGTGTGCTGTACTTCAGTCCCTTCACTCTGTGGTCACAGTTATCTTCAGATGAAGAAACATTCCATAAAATCAATTACTATAATATTGCTCAGGCCATGGAGTACGTCCAGCAATTAAGATGCTAGCTTATGTCGAAAGACATTAAAATGCGAATGAAACAATTTTTCAATTGCTCAATAAACTGGAAGAATTCTGCGTGAATGAAAGTTTAAATGCTAATAAACAAATAAGGGTAACAAGCTTCTTTAAAAATTTTGAATTATGTACTGTAATATGCCACTAGCTATTGTATTCAGTGTTGAGTGACAATTTGTAATCTACTTAAATACTTTGCGTCATGTTTGGGCGTTAATTGTAACAAAAAAGTTATAGGCCTATTAATAAGATATTCATTATCGTACCGTAAATGAATGCAATTATCACTTGGCGACTCGTATTAAAATAAATTTAAAATAAGGGAATAAATAAATAAATTAGTTAATTAATTAATGACGAAAATTGGTATCTGGAATCTCCTTTAAGAATAAACACTTTTTTTATTTTCGGACAGTCCACTTAATGGGGGAGGGGTTGAGAAGAGGTGAAGGAGCTGAATTCTTTTTTATGCGGATACATTCTTCTCATAAACTGAAGATGTTACAGGCGTGAATATCGGTACTTGG
The DNA here is from genome assembly GCF_040414725.1 of Anabrus simplex. Classification (NCBI taxonomy): domain Eukaryota; kingdom Metazoa; phylum Arthropoda; class Insecta; order Orthoptera; family Tettigoniidae; genus Anabrus; species Anabrus simplex. The sequence goes on from NC_090266.1 coordinate 808,846,682, forward strand.
AATCTCCTTTAAAAATAAACACACTCTTATCTTTCGAAAAATGCACTTAAGGGATGAAAAGAATTGAAAAAGCAGGTGATTTTTTAAAATGTGTATATCTACAGTATATCTCAAAAATGTAACATTCACAGACGTGAAAATTGGTATTGGAATTTAGTGTAAAAATAAAGGAACACGTTCGTTTTGTTTTCGGAAAAGCCACTTAAACGGGGGTGAAATGAAGTGAAAAATGTTGAATTATTTTTATGAAGATACTTATATCTCAATAACTGAAAAAGTTACAGACATGAAAATTGATATTTGGAATCTCCTTTAAATATAAAGAAACGCGCATCTTTTGTTTCTGGAAAGTCCACTTAACGGGGTGTGGGTGGAAAGAAGTGAAAAAGGAGTTAAATTCATTTTATGAGGATACATATAACTCAAAATATGAAGATGTTACAGGCGTGAAAACCGGTATTTGGAATCTCATTTAGAAATGAAGGGACACGTATCTTTTTGTTTCCGGAAAATCCACTTAAGGGCACGTGTACGTGAATTATTTTCAAAAAATTCAATTTTTTATTTTTATGTACTACTAGCGAATGTACCCGTGCTTCGCTACGGTATTCTACATTGTATTCGAATATCGAAGTAAATAGTGTGCATGCAGTAAATAGGATTGCTTTAAAATTGCATGTCTCTTAGCGTTATCCGAGAAAGAGCATTGGGAGGTCCTCGTACGTTGTTTCCAATGTAAAGTGTTTGTTATGGATTTGCGATATAACGGCAGGCTCACTTGCCTACTGCCATTCACAATCGAGTTGGGAAGTTTACATTATAATTGCAGGCCCCATTGCCTACTATGTGGACAGAATCGATTTGGGGAGTTTTCGTTAAAATGGCAGCCCCCCTTTCCTACTTCCAGACAGATTACAGTTTTTATCATAATGGCAGGCAATTACGCTACTATCACTCGAAATTGAGTTGTGCAGTTATCATTATAATGCCAGGCCCATTTTCCTACTTCCAGCCAGCTTACTGCCAGTCACACCAAGTTGGTGAGTTTCCATCAAAATAGCAGGCCACTATGCCTAATGCCAGTCACATTTTAGATGAGGACATTTCTTTATAATGGCGGGCACCCTTGCCTACTGCCAAACACAATCGGATAGGGGAGTTTTAAACAAAACTGCATGCTCACTTGCCTTCTGCAAGTCAAATCGAGAAGTGAACTATTCATTGCAATTGTAGACCTTCCTTACTAATGACAGTTACACAGGAGTTGGAGAAGGAACCCTTTCATACTGCCAGTCAAAGTCGGTGTGGGGAGTACTGATTACAATAGCAGACCCAGCCTTTCTCGATCGCTACAAATCGATATCAGTGAATATATATAGATCGACATACGAAAGTATATGCGTGTTTACAATATTGAAGACCTTCATTTACAGATTAACTGCTACTAAACGTACGTCATATCGACAAAGGATTATACCACAAGACACGCCGGATTTAGTGGCCTAAATGGCTGGTCCTATGATATGTCATCTATTCTTGGGTCAGATTGAGTTAGAAACGTGGAACAGGGTAACGTTCTTGTAAGATTATCTCACATTACATTACTTTTCGGATAATTATGTGACAGCTACATACATAGCATTTGGCTCATATATGGCTACTGGATGGGCCAATTTTCGTGAAGAGTTTGATGATTCTGTATTTCATATAAGTAATCGAAGGTATGAATTATGCATGTGAAAATTCCAAATTGACTTAACATCCATTAATAGAGAAAAATCAAACGTAAAAGGGATACAGATACGGCAAAAAGTCATAAGACCAAGGTTGTAGATCATTCCAAATTGAACTGAGATTGTGCAATCTGTTATGTGATAGGAATTTCCGAAGGTCTGCACCTTCATTAAAATTGCCTGCATATTTCGATATTCTTCGGGGATAAAAAGTGAAAAATTTAATGATCTTGGATGTTTTCCGTTCGTTACAGGCTTAAACGTATAATTTTGTCAAATTTCAATTATCTTCTTTTTCTTCTGGCAGATTATGCCGCATTCTGGATTTTGGGCGAGGCGGGTAAAAATTAGGACTTTCAGGAAACTAAACCAAAAATTATGCAGATGGTCATTATTACCCCTTAAACGGAAAGCTGTACGAAAATTTCGCCAAAATAGTCAGTGTAGAGGCACACAGTCGTTACGATTTGATTTATATAGATAAGGAATCTGCTCCATGAAAAACACCTTTTTGGCTATGTCCGCTGGACTTAACCTGCAAAACTGACCATTCATGATATCTCCCTTATTAATACTCCTGACGAAAAAATGCACATGAAAAAAAGGTTTAGAGGTGGAATTCCATCACGTTTGGTCGATTTCCAGTCAGGTTGGTCTTGTTCTGTATATATTGTGGAAGAGTAAAATCACCATTTCGGTTCCCTATAAACCGCCAGTCCATTCCGGAACATGAAATGTTATTTACGTTTAAAACATACCTTTGGACAGGTGGATGCTAAATATGAATTTTGGTTCGAATATCTTCAGTTGTAAGGAATACGCTTTACACGCACCCGCTCGTGAGTTAAGTCCGATGGGACTTGTACAAAAAACGGTCCGTTAATGATATCTCCCTTATTAATCCTCGTATCGAAATGATGCACATGAGAAAAAAGGTTTAGAAATTAATTTCTACCAAGGCAGGTAGATTTAAATTAACGTTGGTTGTGTATATTTTGTGGAAGTGCAAAATCACTGTTTCGGTTTCGTATAAACCCCCAGTCAGTTCAGGGATTTAGAAACAATATTTGCCCTAAAACCTATCAAGGACAGGTGTATTCTAAATATGAGTATTGGTGGAAATACATCCAGTAGTTTGTAGCACTCGCGTACATACGGCGTAATTAAGGAAGAAAATAATACAGTTAAGAAAGTTGAAAGTAATAGAAAATGGATTATAACTGAGGACAGCCGGATAACGACAAATATGTAAATGCCAAGTTAATGTATTGGAAAATCAAATGCCCCTCAACAAATTATGCTAGTGTGAGTTATGGATATAATAAAGCGGTAACAGAGGAGAAATTTAGGTCCATTGATTCCTAGGTAAACAAATATTAAGAAGATGACTAATGGTGTTATTACTTAATCTATTCGAAAGCGGTTATAACATCCAACGATATTCCGCCAGTATCCCGCAGATAGGCCGATTGACGCCTCTCTTGCCTTCTACCCAAGGAACAACCACGAATTTAAAAGCATGATGAGGAAAATGGCAATACGTTACTTCCCTGCTGGCATGCAGTCAGAGACGTTGCCATGGTAACCTGTAGGTTCGTTGTCGGTCTGTCGGTCACTCAATGCAGAGCATGGTACCAGCAGAAAATTGTAAATTTCTCCGTCATGTAAAGAGTAAGGTAAATTATGAACATAACAAAAGTTGTTTATAATGAAGAGACGCTTCACGTGCGGTAAACGAAGTTTACAGAAAATCAATAGTATAAGAGAAAATGGAGGAAAACCATTCTGGTTTTCCTATAAACCCCCCGTCTATTCAAAGATTTTAAAATGATATGCATATTGAAACCTTCCCCGGGATGAGTATACTCTAAATATGAAGTTTAGTTGAGATCTATCGAGCCGTTTCGACGTGATGGTGGAAAAACCATTCTTGTTTTCCTATAAACCCCCGTCTATTCAAAGATTTTAAAATGATATGCATATCGAAACCTTCCCCGGATGAGTATACTCTAAATATGAAATTTGGTTGAGATCTATCCAGCCGTTTCGACGTGATGGTGGAAAAACCATTCTGGTTTTCCTATGAACCCCCCGTGTATTCAAAGATTTTAAAATTATATGCATATTGAAACCTTCCCCGGGAGGAGTATACTCTAAATATGAAGTTTGGTTGAGATCTATCCAGCCGTTTCGACGTGATGGTGGAAAAACCATTCTGGTTTTCCTATAAACCCCCCGTGTATTCAAAGATTTTAAAATTATATGCATATCGAAACCTTCCCCGGGAGGAGTATACTCTAAATATGAAGTTTGGTTGAGATCTATCCAGCCGTTTCGACGTGATGGTGGAAAAACCATTCTGGTTTTCCTATAAACCCCCCGTGTATTCAAAGATTTTAAAATGATATGCACATCGAAACCTTCCCCGGGAGGAGTATACTCTAAATATGTTTGGTTGAGATCTATCCAGCCGTTTCGACGTGATGGTGGAACAAACAGACAGACAAACAAACAGACACGAACAATTTTATTTTTATAGAAGATAGATTACTATTATTCTTTGGAGTTCTCTTTTTCAGAATATATACAGTTTACATATGTTAGCAAGCATATTTTGTCCTAAATGCTGTTTTCAATAATGTCTGCGCTAATTAGCCAAGCCCCTTTAAATGTCAAACATTTGAAAGTGTCATAACTTTTCCACCAGTAAAGATATCAGAAAGCGGTAAGTAATATTTTATCAATTGGCTGCCCTGCATAAGAATTGATTGGTCTTAGACCTGCCAGCCGCAGCGTGCTAGGTTTTAAACAGAAGCTAGTAGCATGCATGACAATCTCTATTTCTAAACATCCAGCATTTGCCTGGTGTGAAAATGGGAAACCAAAGAAAACCTCCTTCAGAGCTTATTAAAACTGTACTATGGCTTAGCTATAAGGAGAAACCAGGGTAATTTGGAAGCTATGAGAAAATATGTATGGGCTAGTTTACTTCACAAAGTATCAACTGATGACCACCCAAAACACGTGTTATGTCCTCCAGGTCCAGACTTCTGGTGCGGGTACCAGATAGCAAAGACAGAGGGTAAAGATTTTTGTCAAACATGTATTACCTTATGCTGTTATTAAAGACATAAAACTTATTTTTATACATCTTAGTGCCAAAAATCTCTTGGAAAAATGTTTACATAAATGAACACAGAGCCCTAATGAGAGTTTTCATCACTGCATTTGGAAACGGGTGCCAAAAAGTGTATTTGTAGGTCTTCCTACCCTAAAAATGGGTGTATTGGATGCAGTTATCTGCTTCAATGCAGGTGCTGCATCCATATGTAAAGTACTGGAGTCTTTAGGAATCTCCCCAGGGGAAAATATGGCCTCAGCATTAGCTGCAATTGATCGTCGTAGGGTAACTGACGCTGAGAGGGCTGTATTTGAAAGCTATAAAGAAGCCAGAACAAAGAGGACGAATAGGAAAATACAGCAGGATGATAAGAGTGTCCTAAATCATGAGGAATATGGAGCTGGAATGGATGAAAACTGTACGGGTTGGTCACAAACTTAAATTTTTTATTTGAATGGCTCTCCTGAACAATTGTATTTTTTGAGAATATTTATTTTACTATCTCAGTAACCGTTAATGATAGACCACTGAAATTTGGCACCCAGTTTTAGTGTGCTGTTGCCTGAAAAGTAGACTACAATCATGAACATAGCTCTTTATTTATGATGAACAGACCATAAAATATTCAACAAAATTTATGAAAATTTTAATAACAATTTTAGAAATTTTCCCACATAAGAACCATTTTACTAAATGTCATGACTGTAGTCTACTTTGAAGCTACATGCTGTGGGTAACATCTGTAAAAATATAATTCATATCACACAAGTAGTTTCCGAGTTTACCATTCCGACAGCTTGGAGTGATTTTGCAGCCTTTTAAAACATCACAAGAAATAAATGCTCATAAAAAATTAACAATGAACTTTAACCAACAATTAATGATATAACAATAATATACAATGTTCATTCACTGCACATACTAATATTTGTCCACCTAGAATAAGTGTATCTGGTAAAATTATGATGGCAAATATAGTGATTTTGCACTATTTTACTATGGTCTTCACAGACACGTGCCCTTAAGGGAGTGAAAAGAATTGAAAAAGCGGGTGAATTTTAAAAATGATGGTATATATACAGTATATCTCAAAAACATGTCATTTAACAGACGTGAAAACTGGTATTTGGAAACTCATTTAAAAGTAAAGAAACACTCATTTTTTTGTTTTCGGGAAAGCTACTTAACGGGATGAAAAGAAGAGAAAAAAGAGTTGAATTACTTTTATGACGATACTTATATCTCAAAAACTGAAGATGTTACAGACGTGAAAATTGGTATTTGGAATCTTCTTTAAAATTAAAGAAACCCGGCTTTTTTCGACTTGAGGGAGGACTGTTCCTCACATATAGGCTACAGTTCTCTGTCACATGTCCCAGAGTTAGCTCTACCAGCAGCCAGGTTATCTTAGCCCCAAAAGGCAATACCACAAACGTGGTTTACAAAGAGGTTTCATGAAACTCAATTTTTTGGTGAGTTTTTATAATTAGGGATTTTCTGATAATGTATTAGTGCAGTACCGAAGAACGATTACTTTTGTCAAATTACGAAATCCCGCGAGCGAAGCTTCTGGTAACAGCTAATAATAATAATAATAATAATATTAATAATAATAATAATAATAATAATAATAATAACAATAAAGGTAGAGATTCGACTCATGTCGCGTTCATAGAGCTGCAAAACAGATACTGCGAATGGCCTTACCTACTACACACTGTAAACGTTAGAAAATTGTAGGAGCATGCTTGCAACGCTACCATAAATACATTTAATTGCTTGACTGTAATATAATATCTATATATTCAAACAGAATCAAGATCATGTAAAATTGTATATATTAATATTTACAATTTGCTGTAAAAATCAGAACAACCGTAATCCCACATCTTATTCTCCTCTTTCTTACCACCTTTACAATAGATGGCTACTCACTCCCATAGCTTCCTGCTTCCTTGCCTGAATTTGAAGCATCATGTTCCGGAAGTCCAGAGCCGTCCTCTGTTCGACATTCCCGCGGAGATAAATGTACTATCCCTCATGGAACAACGCCGGCACAACAAAAATTCACTCGCGCAGACTTCATACAGTGACTCGCATAATTATTCGGACAGACATGATTTATTATAGTTTGCTTTGTATCAGTGGTTTCAGTAATAATAACGCACTCGTATAAATTAGATACAAGTTTCTGTAAGGAATATAAAAACTAAACGTCCATCATTCCTCTAATGAACACGTTCAATGAAAATATAATCATTAGAAAACAAAATCAAAACCAATATTGCACAAAATTATTCGGACACATTCCGTTTTACTTATGGTCCTAAAGTTTCAGTATCTGGTGGGCTTTCCTTTCATTTTAGTTACTTCCCTGAGTCAACTTGGCATGCTCTCCACTAATTTCCGGGTGTAATCGGAAGATATCTTCTGCCACTCTTCTTGAATTCTATTTTTCAGTTGTTCTCTAGATGTGATCCTTGTTTTCCTTATTTAGAATATTTATCAAGTTTGTCCCAAAGATTCTCAGTCACATTCAAGTCTGGCGATTGAGGGGGAGGATGAAGCACCTTTGGGCAATTAAACACTAACCACATCCTTATATTCCAGGCCATATGCTTTGGGTCGTTATCTTGATAAAATTTAAAATGTTCACCAATCCCGATCTTTTCGGCACTCTTTCTCATATTGTCCATCAGTATTCTAAGGTACTGAGAGTGATCTAATTTACCCTCAATAAAAACCTATTCACCAACTCCATTTGCCGACATGCACCCCCCCACACCATTACATGTCCACTACCATGCTTCACAGTTGCTTTCAGATTTTTCTATTGAAGCTCAGTATTAGGACACCGCCAAACTGTTACCCACCCATCAGATTGAAATATGTTAAATTTACTCTCATCAGCAAATATAACGTCATTCCACCACTTATTGTCTTCTTTAACATGTTCTTTGGCAAACAGCATTCTCTTTCTTCGATGTAGGCCTACTTGATTTATAAAGGACTTCCTTCTTCGGCCTTCACAGTTACCTCTTCTGAGCACTCTCCGTATTGTTTCGGGTTGCACTTTCCTTCCGATGTCTGCGGCAATCTCCGTAGCAAGTTTTGTAGCACTTAACTTGGGTTCCTTTTTCGTTTTTCTGATGATATAACACTCTTCCCCCACAGAAAAATTCTTGGACGTTCCGTATGCGGTAGACGTTCAATCCTATCTTCCTCCCGGAATCTTGTGATAATATCAGAGATTATACTTCTTTTTTTTCATTTGTAACATTTCAGCAATTTTACGACAACTTTTACCTTTAGCATGGTGAAAAATTACTAGCTGCCGCTGTTCGATTTTGCTCTCTCTTCCCCTGCGGCCCATTTTCACTTAAGTTGTACGCAGCACTCTAACTCACTGAATGTTTACGTTCACACTGTCCGCGGCTGTTCTACACACGACCTCTGCACGGCAACTGACTTGTGTCCGAATAATTTTGTTGCAGCACGTTAACTGCGTTCTGAGGTTCCGAGGTCACTGATTCTCTCCTGTTTACTAAAAGTACACATTTGAACGTCGTGTTGAATCTGTCAAACTGGGTTCTGTCAGAAACTAATGTGCGTGTACGATATTTTCTCTGAAATATAAGGCCTGTGTGTAGCAAAGGCTATAATTACTAACGTGTCCGAATAATTATGTGAGTCACTGTACATATCGGATTGGCAACACGATATACTGACAACAGTCACGGTCCACAAACTATCAGTACGGACTGAGATTCACCACAAAACAATTATTCACCGAACAATATGAGTAACGTCACGCGTCCTCTGAATCCGAATAAGCAGTCCTCTCCAGACTAACACTTCTTACGCAATTATGTCCTCGATATTCAGCATTTCTACTTCACTCAAAACGAAATCTCTTCCGTTCCATAACACCACCTTTTCATAATCAGATGCTTGGATTAACCCAGCCTGCGTAATTCTTCGTTCTGTATTTTTCATATGCACGTGGCTGTTCCTACCTGGATATCCATGTCCATCGTTTTACCCAAGATTACACACGTAGGCTAATCTGAAATGTCCCGAAGGAAGGTGACTGCTCTTCAAAACGTATTACAATCTAGCCTCTCCAAGGCACAATCTAAAATTTACATTACATCATTACACACCGGGCGAGTTGGCCGTGCGCGTAGAGGCGCGCGGCTGTGAGCTTGCATCCGGGAGATAGTAGGTTCGAATCCCACTATCGGCAGCCCTGAAAAAGGTTTTCCGTGGTTTCCCATTTTCACACCAGGCAAATGCTGGGGCTGTACCTTAATTAAGGCCACGGCCGCTTCCTTCCAACTCCTAGGCCTTTCCTATCCCATCGTCGCCATAAGACCTATCTGTGTCGGCGCGACGTAAAGCCCCTAGCAAAAAAAAAAAAAAACATCATTACACAACAGATTTACCGTCTTACCCGTTCGACAGACTGATTTACGCTTGAATATGAATAGTTAATATTTAACAGAGGCTAAGTGCCCGTTCTACATGGCCTTGGTAAAAAAAGAAAGACGGGGCGAGTTGGCCGTGCGGTTAGGGAAGCGCGGCTGTGAGCTTGCATTCGGGAGATAGTGGGTTCGAATCCGACTATTGGCAGCCCTGAAGACGTTTTTCCGTGGTTTCCCATTTTCACACCAGGCAAATGCTGGGGCTGTACCTTAATTAAGGCTACGGCCGCTTCCTTCCAACTCCTATGCCTTTCCTGGCCCATCGTCGCCAAAAGACCTATCTGTGTCGGTGCGACGTAAAGCCACTAGATAAAGTGTTAAGATCCCGGCCGTAAACCAAAATGCTAGGAGGCGAACACTTGCACTCCTTTCGAAACACATTAGAAAACACTTAAAACCCTACATGAGCGTATGGCCCGAAGTTACATTGGCTAAACCTATACTACAGAGGTTACTAGATGGTGACAAAATTTAAGTTCCAAAAGCAGAGTTCAAATTTAAATTTTACAAAATCATAGTCACTCCAATACCAAGTTGAACAAGAATTACAAGAGGGTGAACACTCTCTATTCCCCAAGTTATATCTTGAATAAAGTCCTTAGACTTGTTTTAGAATTTACATTTAAACACGATGAAGAGTTTTTCAAGTCAGTTTTCTGATACTATCATATAATTAAAAGATGTCTGCCATTACCTTTAGCTGGTGGGCCTTCCGACGACAGGCAAGGCTTGGTCCCTGCCTAAACTACGTATGCACACTAAACCTCTTGACTGGAGCGATGGAAATGACAACATGGCCCAAACAGTCCCAGCTTTTATAGCGAAGGGGAAGGTTCCAGAACTCTCTGGGCCGAAGCCCTGTACACACCCACAATTCTGATTGGTTAGTTTAATAAATATCCCAAATTTCTGACTGGTTAATAATTTCATGAAGAAAGAAGAAATAGCAGTGCTAGTAACTTTAGAACACAAAAACAATCTACATTTCAGTTATGTAAACCTAGAAACTACAAATTTCTTTGAAAAATAATTGTCTATCTTCCCACCAGAGGGGCACATAATTCGATAGTTAGAAACTTCTTCTGATATATAGTTCAAGGTTCATATTACAGGTGGCCTTCTAAAAGACGCTCAGTTTAAATGAACGGATTCGGTGTACCTCCGGTACAATTATTATTATTATTATTATTATTATTATTATTATTATGATCGTTCACTATTTGGCTCGTGAGGATTACGAATTTGTTTGTTAGTACGTAGTTTTAATGTCACACTAGCTCAGATTCAGAACATAGAAGGAAGCAGCCGTAACGTTAATTAAGGTACAGCCCCAATATTTGCCTGGTGTGAAAATCGGAACCTGCCGAAAATCAGCTTTAGGACTGCCGATGGTGGGTTTCGAACCCACCACATCTCTAATGCAGGCTTATAGCTACGCGGCCTGTACTACGCAGCCCGTTCGTTAGACTGGAATTCCTTTATAACACTGTTTCTTTCCGTTATGATCTCATTCTTCAACGGGTATCAACACTTCCTTCCTTCGCTTCTTCATCATTTTTCCAAGGCTGAGTAACTCAAACGGTAGAATTCTGGCCTTTAAAGCTCAAGATGGCTTTGATATTTGAACGTGCTGAAATACACCAGCCACATGTAAGTAGATTTGCTGGTACGTAAACGAATTATCGCCCCGGCGTCTCCGAAAACCGTAAAAGTAGTTAGTATGGTATGAACCAATAGCATTATTATTAGCTATCATCAAAAAATATCGTGATGTCGGTAATATTCAGTACAAAAATGTTAATCTGTGTTACAGATGTGCTTCACCATGCATCTTAGGGTTAATGACATGTCAGTGACTGGAGAGAGTTGTGTTTCTTCGGTGGCCCACTAAAAGTGGCTTCTAATATAAAAGGAGTGTGGTTAGCAACAGCGCTGTTCAGATATTATTACATTTTAAGCAGTCGTAACATCTTTTAAAGTGACAGTTCAAGGTCGTGGTGGTCTTCCTGTAACTTGTCACTAGGTCTCCACTTCATCTAAAACAGACCACTCAACTTGACAGATAGCATCTAGAGAAGCTGGACTACACAACGATCACTACCTCCCGTAAAGAAACCAGCGTTTTCAACAACAGTCAGAATGTTCTTCAAACATTTCCTTCAGTTTCAAACCACACTATTTACAATATTGCTCACATTAAACTCTTCTTTAGTGTTTGTGACTTTGATGTTTGTTTTTTGTTTCCTTGCTGGTGGTTCAATGTCACACTAACACATCGAAGATGTTCGGCGACGCCATGATAGTAAAGGGCTAAGATTGGAAAGGCAGCGGCCGTGGCCTTAATTAAGGTACCACTCCAGCATTTGCCTGGTGTGAAAATGGGGAAACCCAGGAAATCCATCTTCAGGGCTGCCGACGGTGGAGCTCGAAAGGACAATCTCCCGAATGGAAGCTCACAACTGTGCGACCCTAATCACACGGCCAAGTTGCTCGGTATTCTTGTAACAGTACTCTTTGTCTCTATGACAGTCGACCTGAATGGCTCAGATGGCTGAGCGTTTGCCTTCTATGCCCACGTTGGCGGCTTTGATCCCATCTCAGCCCTATGGAATTTGATGATGCTCAAATACGCCAGCCTTGTGTCGATAGATTTACTGGCACTTGAAAGACCACCTGCAAGACAAAATTTCAGCTCCTCAGCGTCTCCAAAAACCTTAAAGGACGTCAAATCATCGTTATTATTATTATTATTATTATTATTATTATTATTATTATTATTATTATTATTACAGCCTTCTTTTATGTACCAAAAAATCTAATTTGAAAGATGAAAAATAGGAGAGTTCTACAAAAGCAGTAAATTACCCACATGATTGATTATTTTATGATACAGTTTGGATCACTGTAAAGACATTTTTTTTGCAAGTTGCTTTACGTCGCACCGACACAGATAGGTCTTATGGCGACGATGGGATAGGAAAGGCCTAGGAATGGGAAGGAAGCGGCCGTGGCCTTAATTAAGGTACAGCCCCGGCATTTGCCTGGTGTGAAAATGGGAAACCACGGAAAACCATCTTCAGGGCTGCCGACAGTGGGGCTCGAACCCACTATCTCCCGATTACTGGATACTGGCCGCACTTAAGCGACTGCAGCTATCGAGCTCGGTACTGTAAAGACATATTGCCATTTCACACTTACTTACTTACTTACTTACTTACTTACTTACTTACTTACTTACTTACTTACTCTCCGGCTCTATGTCCAAATGGCTTACGTGCTGCCGTTTGGCCCAGGGGTTCCCAGGTTCGATTCCCGGCTAGCTCGGGGATTTTAACCTTCATTGGTTAATTGCTATGGCTTTGGGGCTGGGTGTATGTGCCGTCTTGAGCATTAGTATTCATCCTAGGCAATGCCCCATCCTCACTGACGTGCAGGTCGCCTATACGGCGTCAACTCGAAAGATCTGCACCAGGCCTCTTCGGAGGCCACACGCCATTAAATTACTTACTTACTCACTTATTCTGCATCGAATCAGCTATAATTTCAGGGGGCTTTCTAGCCGAGAAGCGCATTCGGTTCACTTGGAAAGACGTGGTTTCGATTCCTAGTCAGATTATCGAAACGCTTAGGAAGGAGACTTCCATTCTGAAGGCGCACATGGGCCTTGTGTTGACTCAGCCTGCACCAGAAATGAGTACCAGGTTAATTTCTGGGATTAAAGCTGGTCAGGTATTCATCACATTCACTGCCGAAATTACGAATAGTGGAAGTCCTCACTTTCCATTCCTCCAGAGACCTTCATGGCCAGTACGAAAATTGCTTTACTTGATTCTCTGTAGTTCTACCTTACACACACACAAAAAAAAAAATCTTTTTGCACGGGTACTTTGAAGATTATACTGTATATACATGGAGGATGTGGAACATTTAACTCGGCCAACAAGTGTGGTGAAAGATTTTTTTTACGTCACACCGACACAGATAGGGCTTAGGACGACGACAGGATAGGAAAGGACAAGGAGTTGGACGGAAGCGACCGTGGCTTTAATTAAGATACAACCCCGGCATTTGCCTTGTGTGAAAATGGGAAACGCCGAACAGGTTGGTCGTGCGGTTAGGGTCACGCGCTGTGAGCTTGCATTATGGAGTCTGTGGTTCGAACCCCACTATTGACAGCCCTGAAGATGGTTTTCCGTTGCTTCCCATTTTCACACAAGACGAATGTTGGGACTGTACTTTACTTAAGGCCAAGGCCGCTTCCTTCCCATTCCTAACCCTTTCTTATTCCATCGTCGGCATAAGAAATACCTGTGTCGGTGTGACGTAAAGCACATTGTTCAAAAATTGAAAACAATGGAAAACGATGATCGGGCCTGGCGACAGTGGGGTTCAAACCCACTATCTCCCGATTCCAAGCAGAGAGCTACGTAACCCAAACCGTGCAGCCACCTGACCGGTAAACGGACTTAGTGTTCGCTTGATCAGGCAGCTACAATTCCCAGACGATCCGTGTTCGAAAGTAACGGCTAGTTATCGTTTTGAGTGTCATTACGTCCTAAACTTGTCCAATACTCAATACAACGTGATGCCTTTATCAAAGTACCAGAATATCTCCCAATCTAGTATCCCAAACAACTAAACTAACAAGAACTAGCAGAGATACCGAAATATCAGCAACAATTACAACAACAAATAATAAAAATAATAATGATAATAATAATAACAATCTTCATCATCATCATCATCATCATCATCACGATGGTTAGACATAGATTTAATGATTTAAATACAAGAGGTATGGAACAAAACGAGGCCTCAGAGCGAATTAAAAATAGAGGACAGTGGAGGCGTTTAGTAAATTCACAGAGGATTGCAGACTGAACGGTGAAAGGCAACAACAAAAACAGGATTTTAAATGTCTAACTACTCTTCAATTACTCTTGGACTTAAGAGACAACAAAGTGCTGGAGTTTTACTCTAGAAAGGGTTATTTTAACACTCTATTAAATCTACTAGGTTGTATTTGTACGTCCAGATGAAGAATGCACTGTTCTAAAATGCAATGACCGGGCGAGTTGTCCGTGCGGTTAGGAGCGTGCAGCTGTGTACTTGCAACCGAGAGATAGTGGGTTCGAACCCCACTGTCGGCAGCTCTGAAGATCGTTTTCCGCGGTTTCCCATTTTCACACCAAGCAAATACTGGGGCTGTACCTTAATTAAGGCCACGGCCGCTTCCTTCCGGCCTTTCCTATCCCATCGTCGCCATAAGACCTGTCTGTGTCAGTGCGATGTAAAGCAAACAGCAAAACAAAAAATGCAATGGACACAATCCATACCTCGGATTCAGGGATTAGCGGAGATCAACCACCAATGTGCAGTATATCTTCTGAACTCTGGTGCTATCTTGTTATCCAGATGAACAAATTAAGAGGACAAGCCAATATAGAGTACAATCAGCCCTCTTTAATGGCAGTCCGTATTCCATCCAGGGAATTTGTACAAAGTACTTGAGAAATGTACTACTTCCCTAAACACACGTATCAATTTTCAGATTTGCAAGAGTCTTGATTAAACAAAACATTGCGTGACTGAAAATAAGAAAAGCATTAGATAACTCACCCGTGAGCATGTCTGCGTCCTGCATTACGATGCCAATGGAAATGTCTGAAGAGACAGCATACCTCACCAGCCAGTACTAATGAGACATCTGATAACTTAACGACTTTCTGTCGAGAAGAAGCGGTTTCATTTGTAAAACTTTACTTTGTTACGTACCCAACGTTTTTACTATAAATCGTATGTCCGAACCGCATAATTTCAGTCGAATGTACAAACCAAAGATGTTAGTGGTAATACTGACGCAACGATCTCTCTAGATTCTCTGAACACAAGTTCCACTACTTCACCACTCTGATAGATCCCGAGTCTAAACGCTCTATCATTTCCAAGCTAAGTACACAAAAGCCTGACTCAAAGGAATCTGTAATGAACACAGTTTCAAATAATCAAGTAAAAGTGACATTGTGCAAAAATAAGAAGAAAGTAATAAAAAATATAAAGGTGAGGATGGTATTATTTATGAAATTGTTGATCTAATCGTGGATGAAATTCTTCCCCTAATAACGCACATTTACTATTACTCGTTGAAAGCGCACACATTTCCATGACAATGGAAGTGTGCGACGGTTCATCGCATTTCTAAAGTCACAACTCCCATCATTTACTGGGATTATCGACCCATTAATATCCTATCAGCTCGCTCCAAAGATCTTGAAGGAATCATTCATGCTCAAACGTCAGAATCTCTTTTCAAGCGTAATGTATTAGACCCTCTGCAGTCCGGTTTTATACCCAGTTACTTATACAGCCCTTCTTGCAGTCATACAAAACATTAGAAGTGCTATGGATAACAGGAAGGTAACTCTAATGTCTCTAATCGACTTCAGTCGAGTGTTTGACAGCGTAGATCATGACATTCTCATTTCAAAGTTCAGAAACCTCAACATGGCCAATAGCACGGTGCAGTCGTTCAGTTCTTACCTCATAAATATGTAACAGAGAGTAATTTTGAGCATTAGCTCTACTTCCTGGAGTGAAGGCAGTTGTGGAGTTCCTCCAGTTTCTAGGTTGGGCCCATTATTATTTTCTATTTTTGTCATTGACATTTCTAAGTCACCAACAACCTCCAGATACCATAGTTATGCCGATGATCTGCAGGTCTTTCAAACACACTGACCCATGTAACATCTCGGAAGCCATACCAGAACTCAATTCTGAACTGTCACTGCTTTGTAATTGGGCTATAGAAAATGGACTTTGAAAAGACCCATGTCATCGTATTAGGTCAACAAAAAACTGTAACTTATGTTAGAAGTGGGAACCTGCCTGACGTGCTACATGACACAAAAGTTACACTGACCGTGAGTAAAACAGCAGAAACGCCTTGGAGTTATGTTTGATGAAGGCCTCACGTGGGCCGAGCATGTTTAGGAGTGTACCGTTCCCTCCATCTGTTGCAAAGATTAAAAACTCTAACAATGCCCTTATTTGACTACTGTGATGTAGTATATAGTGACCTCAACTCACAATTAGCCAGTAGATTACAGAAAGCTCAAAATTCCTGCATTCGTTTTATCTCCAGTGTGAAACGGCGTCAACGTATCACCCCGTATCTTAACAAAATGCCATTGGTAATCCTGCAAATGAGAAGGCAATTGTATGACTAGTGTCAACTACACAACATTCTAAGTATGTCTGCACCTCAGCCCCTAGCATCCAGGTTTACCAATCTCTCAGAACCTCATCAACTCAAGACGCGTTCCGACAACAGGAACAACTTGACCAACCCCGCGCACTCCTTTTCAGTAGGTGCTGCACGAACGTGGGACTTTGTAACAGACGAGTTCAATTTAATTGTAACTACGAGTATTATAATTGTTAAATTGTGATTACAACTATCATTATTTATTATTATTTCATTATTATTATTATTATTATTATTATTATTATTATTATTATTATTATTATTATTATTATTATTATTATTATTATTATTATTATTATTATACTGCCTGTTGTTATTTCTTGATGGATACAGTACTTTTGCATCCATCTCCTGGCACAGGCCAGAGTAAAGTGTAGCTTCCACCGAAGTCCCAGTCAACATCCATGGATTTTGACAATATGGACGCTGCTGGGGTATGGGTAGTGCTGAGTACTGACATTCAGAGCACGACTAGTGCATCTGAGTGTTATGAAAGGTATTGCTCATAAGGTCAGCCTTGCTGAAATAGTACTTTCTGGCCCAGTGAGGAAAGAAATGGCAAATTATCTCACTCTTCATCTTGCCCAGTACGCCTCATTTTGGTGCTACCATTGGTTTTTGCGGTTTCCTTATAACCGCATAAACCTTGGTGGTGCTATTTGAGGATCCAACTAGCCTCTGGGCTGATGACATAACTTATATTATTATTATTATTTTATTATTATTATTACTATTATTATTATTATTATTATTATTATTATTATTATTATTATTATTATCACGATTCCGTGGCTCATAAAGGAATAGGAAGTGCATCGGTTGAATGGTTGGAAAGAGGATCACTTAGAGCAAACATTTACTTTAACAAAATTATAAATTTTATTTCTTTCCTTTCTTAACATTCAGAGAGAGTAATATAATGACATAACAAGGAACAGTTGAAAAATAGTTTGGGCATATTTACATTAACAACGAGGTCGTCAGCTCTAGCAATGCATTGGACTTAGAAGTCTTTAATCGGGTACAAAATTAATTGGAAGAAAATCCCAGTGGTTAACTTACATATGAAAGAGCATAATTGCTCCCGACAGGTACAGTAACATGGACTCAACACGTGACAAAGTTCCAGTTTAATTTTGGTTGGATGATCAATTTAAACAATTTAAGAATAGAAATAAAACATAAAAATAAACATATCATTTGAAGACCTCTCCGGAATAAGGAGGTAAACAACAAGTCGATAATTTTCCCGGAGAATGGAAGATAATTCCAGGGGCTTATTTCATGATATAAAATACACTACTTAAAACCAGTTGTATAAGCAAGTGTACAGAAGTGTTCAGCTATTACCGCGCAAACAGCATTTTTACTGTTATAACTTGCGGTTGCAAAAATAACATACGACTGAAAGTGATACATTGAAAAATGGATGCTTAGATAATTACTTTTGCACAAAATATATTATACTGAAAATTGGAAATATTTCTTACATTTTTAGACAGTTAGACATGCACTTGCAACAAAAATTATAGCAATTAATTACAATAATCTGCTTTGATTCCTTTGTAACTTTTACATTGACAGTCCTTGTTGTATACACTTTTTATACTCTGCTTTAGATGCTTCCTTTGCATATCCTTCAACTCAACTACATTTATTTTTCACCAATGGCCTTTAATAAAATGATTCATTAAACCGGATGATGCCCAACATCTTGACTGGACGACAACGTTCTGCTGGCTGTTTTAACGAGCTTGGAGTTCCAACATACAGTGAAACCACACACATTGGACATATCACGGACACCCCTTTTGATTGGGCATATATTGAATGCATCGCTTAATTCCCTATACATTTATATGTTAAAAATCCTCTGAACATTGGACAGCCCTCAACTCTGGGCATTGGGCAGCTATAAAATGATAGTTTAGACAGATTCAAAACTATTTTGTTTTGTGTTTAGTGCAAGCAATTTTAACATTGTCATTGGAAATGATACCTGTCCAAGAGCATTTTAAAACAATAACGTTAAGTCAGAGAGTCTTCCTGTACTTGGGCTGATAAGAGTAACAATGCAATCGAATTTACACGGAGTCTAACAGTCCTCTACGAAATTTGCTGGATCCATCTTGCTTGGATGGGCGTTTCTAAAGAGACAATATTGTGAAATGTGTTAAGTGAAAAACTGAGATGTCTTCCTTAAGTCCTTCGCAGTGAATTGTAAGACGCTGATGTATTTGGTGATTTGGATAATGTGCTGGAAGTCCACGATGATATTCGTGGAACAATTGATGGATTGTTCAAAAAGTGATTTCTTCAGAATAATTATTGTCTTCAGAAGAAGAAGAAGAAGAAGAAGAAGAATTTATATCCCCTATGAACCACTTATTCATCAAAAAGCTGGGCAGTGTATTAATGACTTGGAACGTTATGCGTTTGCGTATAAACAACCGGAAATTATTGAACTCTATTTGGATTACGTAGGAAAATTGAATTAGAATAAGTACGTGCAGAAGTCGAAAAATAAACGTCTTTTGAATGATTTTTGTTAAGCAGTAAAGGTAAGTACGGAACAATACAATATGCAAAATGAAACGTAAGACAATCTGTAGTGCTTTTTTATAGTAGGCATGAAATTCAGTGCACTGTTCTGTATATAAATTCATTTAACCACTGTTTTTAATGTATATACAGTACACACTAGTTCAGCGTTTTTCCTTTCCTGTACTATCAGTGTAGCTGCTTTTGAAATACTGGACCCTCACTCTGTATACTGGACACCCCACTATATTGGACACAATTTTAAAAAATCGTAAGTGTACAACTTCGAGGGGTTTCACTGTATCATACAAGGTGAGGTCACAGCGTAGAGGAGTGATGATACATCCTTATTCCGGATGGTCTTCCAATATTTTAGAAAACGGACAAGAAACCGAATGAAAGACATAAACACATGCGATAGGTGAAACAAATGAAATTAAAATTACAAGCACCTGGAAGAGAAATGATGTCCCGAAAGTCACTTTCCTCTCGTTAATATTATTGTCATATTAATAAGATACTTACCATTCCTGTAGTTTTAATTGTAATTCCGTATTAAGTATAACAATAATTCTTGGCAGTACAGCACACAGCACATTCCTTGTATATCAGCATTCAGCTGTTGCTGCCATGGAAGTTTATAGACGTCTTGAGTTCTGTGAGGCATTTCAAACCCGTAATGAAGCAGATCTAACGTTTTGGCGGTCAGTCCCATGAACAGACGAGACAACTCTTAAGATGAATGGACATCTAAGCCGCCACATTTGTGTTTATTGATGATGATGATGCTTGTTGTTTAAAGGGGCCTAACATCGAGGTCATCGGCCCCTTTGTGTTTATTGGTCTGACATTAATCTCCATCTTGTACTAGAAGAAGAGTTCAATGCGCCAGGTGTTTG
Organism: Anabrus simplex; assembly: GCF_040414725.1. Taxonomy (NCBI): domain Eukaryota; kingdom Metazoa; phylum Arthropoda; class Insecta; order Orthoptera; family Tettigoniidae; genus Anabrus; species Anabrus simplex. Next base: position 808,866,724 of record NC_090266.1, read on the forward strand.
TTTGGGAAGGAATGTGGGAGATGAACCTAACAGGCCTTCTTCACCTTTTTTGAAGGAACTGTTACTCTGTGTTGCCCGAGCTGGAAAACTACTCTGATTTTTCGTCTTATTCGTTTATCTGGCAACAAAATAAAGCTCCTACTTCGGATTTGAAGTCAGCAGTAGCGTAGCACGGATCGGCCGAAGGGGGGGGGGATATAGCTACAAAATGATGGTAGAACACAATGAAGGTGCAAGCATGACTTATCACTATAAGGGCACTGATACAAGTGATTTACAGATCTGAAGGTTCTACAGTTATGTCTCTGAATGTTTATTTAGTTTATTGTCAGTTTCTATTTAATATTTAAATATTTAATATTTAATATTTAAATATTTAAGAGTAAAAAGGAAAGGTTACACAAAACAGGCCATAAACGAAAGGCTAGGAGACGAAACAAAAACATTCCTTAACGAACATTCGAGAAGAGACAAAAACCTAAGTGAGCTTAAGGCCCCATGATGCAGAGACTAATCCCATAATAAAAAGGGTGACTAAATGGGGGGGTTGAAATCCGGGATAAGATTTTTCAAAATTTCGAGGTTAAAAACTTTAGTCATCCAACACCAAGTTGAAGGGGAGAGATCCGAGGGTCAACACTCGTTCTCCGTTATATTAAATGTTATCCCAGTAGGGAATATAAAGAGTTCGAAGACTGCGCAGAAGGTCCCACATTTCAGCCCAAAAAGAAAAGATTGCATATGATACTTTAAGAAAAGTGCTGAAACCTTCCCCTCAAAATACACGCCGGCACAATCACATGTTTAGGAAATTTTTTGCACTACCTTATAGCGCTGTATCTTCTTAAAGCCGGCCACACCTTGCCTCCTGGTACTCTCTAGCCTCCGTCAAGGCACACACTCAGTGATCGGAGCAAATCAGACAAGACGCCCCTAATGTGCCCTCCTTAAATTGTTCCTTAGGAGAAAGTTCCAGATTAAATTAAAAAACGGAACACTGATAGGCTAAATATTCATACACACCCCCGGGTTCGATTGCCTAGAGAACATAGTTACAGGCATGTGACAGGCAGTTTACATTAGAGGAGGAACCAGGTTATGTGTTGACAACTTCGGTACATAAAAACAATCATCAGAAAAATGGTTTACCAACTACAACAACAGAAATATCTTCAGCAATTAGTTTGTGTTTAGCCATTAGAGATCGCTAGAAAATACATGGCCGAGCCATCAGACCGTCGGAGAAGAACGTTTTTGAATGTTTTTGAAAGTTCGTGCTTACTGACATAGATGACCATAGAGAAGGCGCGCAGTTTAAGTAGCCGGTGAATGTGAACCCCTGCTACAATTATTATTATTATTATTATTATTATTATTATTATTATTATTATTATTATTATAAAAATCATCAAATTCGTAATACAGTTATCTTTATGTCACGTGTCAGTATAAACATTATTTTCTACTTACTTTAATTGTATCCCTTTCATGTAGTTGTTAACCTTGGTTTAGTGTAAGAGAAGGCTTTATACCCTTAACAATGCCAAGCAAAACAAGGTAAATAGATGAATAAATAAATAAATAAATAAGCTAAGAGAGGAAAAGCAAGTTAAATGAGAGTATTTTATTTCGGACCACGAAAAATCTTGCTGTCCTTCCTGTGACTGTTTCCCCCTCAAATTCACCCCTTGCAGATGCTGGAATAATACCTACTTGCAATTCCCGTGTCCCAAATTCTTCACTCAACTGCGGATGCACAGATACAGAAGTTATAAGAATTCGGTATTTAATATACGTTTAAGTCATGCGGCTAAAGTCCGCGATATCTATAGCCCCTAAATGAAGCAAGTACAACGAAATAATTATCCTCCGTTCATAAGCAACTGAAGGAAATTAGAGCGGGCCTCCAATTCTGGCCTATTTCATAAAATAAATTTTGTTCAAAGGGCATAACTTTCAGTGTTGTTAGCTTAATATATTTGAAGATGTAATACCAGTATTTCATTTATTTGTTTTAAGTAATAGTTAAACATCTAATTCATTTGTCATTCAAATCAAGTCATTGTATTGTGGTAAATAGTTTTTCGCTGAAGAAGAGAATAATGTTTTCTCGAAACATGCACGGTTAGATAATACGTACGTATTAAACAGGATTTTAGGGTAGTATGACAAGGCGGATCATATTATCTCCTGTTTTTCAGTGTGGTGAGATTGTTGTAAGTAGTCAATACAGACCACTATTGGCCATTAATATGGTCAAGCTTAATTCTTACAAACTTAACTACAAACTGGTATCATATACTTTTGTAACGAGACTGGTATCATGGCTTCTCTCAGACCCAGATGTTTACTAATTGTTTCTTAATTTTGTTGCTGTTTATTGAGTTTCATTTCTTTAAAAAATATTTCCAATCACGTCAGAAGGAAATTTAGTAGAACAATTAAAAAACTAGAAGAAATCTCAAAAATACTAAAATGAAGCTCCAAAAAAGTGGTACTTCCAATTTTACCCAAATCCCAATAAAAACAACATTCTATGATCAATTCTCTGCTATATTACTATTTTATAGGAGACCTAAAATAGGTAAACGGAATAAAATTTCTTGGAACCTCTAATTATAAATTTACAATTTTATTTCCAAAAATCATTCAGTAGTTTCCGAAAGGAGAGAGGATTGTCGTGGGAAATTTGACGCCGTCTCACAGATATATGATGCCAGTTGAGGGTTACAGTTGGAATGAAATGGCGTATGGCTTTTAGTGCCGGGAGTGTCCGAGGACATGTTCGGTTCACCAGGTGCAGGTCTTTCGATTTGACTACCGTAGGCGAGCTGCGCGTCGTAATTTGGATAAAATTATGATGAAGACAACACATACACCCAGCCCCCGTGCCAGCGAAATTAACCAAAGGCCAGCACGCTAACCATTTAGCCATGGAGCCGGGTTACAGTTGGAGATAGCAAGATAGGGCCCATAACTAAGTGGAAAATATGTACATACCAGGCTCTCATGGCTGGACTGTCCGGCTCCATAGCTAAGTGGTTAGTATGCAGGCCTTTAGTCCAGAGGGTCCCAGGTTCGATTCCCAGCCCAGCCGCGGATTTTAACCTTCATTGGTTAATTTCGATAGCTCGGGGGCTGGGTTTATGTGCCGTCTTCATCATTAGAATTCATCACAGGTAGGTCTCCATCCTCATAGACGCGCAGGTCGCCTGTACGACGTCATCTCGAAAGACCTGCACCAGGCCTCTTCGGAGGCCGCACGCCATTAAATTAATAGCTGGACTAAGTTGATTGATGTGCTCGGAAATCATGAGACTTTGGCGAAGTGCTATACTGCTATACTGCTGGATATGGGAATAAGTTGAAGTGTACCTACCAGTACAGCTTGGGATGTCGTTGCGCTGACCATGCGGCCAGCTGCCTGGGAATCAGTATTTTGGAGGGCACATATGTGCTTTGTATTAATTTCCCTTGTCATGTCCTCTATTCCATGGGTCGGCGACCGGTCGATCACCAGGCCATGTCAGGCAGCTCGCAGAAAAATAGAAATGCTAAAAAGCTTAGAGATCAGTTCAAAATCCGTTACTCCAACTTCAAAAAGATCTACTCACTGGCTCACTTCATATCCATATGTCTCTTAAACCTGAAGAATTTTGCCTCGCCACTGAAAAACATTTTTAATGAAGATGGAGCTAAACTTGAAATAATTGCTCTACAAAACGACTTGTGTTTGAAGAGTGTCGTTGGACCAGAAAAAGAAAACAGATTTTGGTCTATTATGACCAGCGTCAAATACCCACTATTGAACAGTGCATTATATTGCTCCATCTATACCTGCGAATAAACATTTTCAAGAATGAAGTTTAAAAAAAGTAAGTACGGAAACAGTCTAACTTGTAAGAGATGAATCCCTGGACTCTTGCATCCAGCTTGGTGTAACAAAATACTGTATTCATTACACGTCAAATCACTGCGAAATGAAATAGATTGCTAAACATCACAGTAAGATTGAATTATGTATTTTAAATTTCCGCCGGCATTATGGAATGTTCTTATTGTGAAATGACAACTGATCAAACACAAGTATACTATTTGTTCAAATTTCAACAAAATTATCTTTCGTATGTTCAAAAAGGCGTGTAAATAATGAATGATCCAATTTAATAATAATAATAATAATAATAATAATAATAATAATAATAATAATAATGTCAATGGCTTTACTGCGTCTACGGTTTCCGAAGACACCGAGGTGCCGGAATTTAGTCCCGCAGGAGTTCTTTTACGTGCCAGTACAAGGCTGATGTATTTGAGCACCTTCAAATACCACCGGACTGAGCCAGGATCGAACCTGTCACATTGACGTCAAGAAGGTCAGCGCCTCAACCGTTTAAGTCACTCATCTCGGCTGATCCATTTTAAAAATTTTTTTTGCTATTTGCTTTACGTCGCACCGACACCGATAGGTCCTATAGCGACTATGGGACAGGAAAGGGCTAGGAGTGAGAAGGAAGCAGCCGTGGCCTTAATTAAGGTACAGCCCCGGCATTTGCCTGGTGTGAAAATGGGAAACCACGGAAAACCATCCTCAGGGCTGCCGATAGTGGGGTTCGAATCCACTATCTCTCGAATACTGGATACTGGCCGTACTTAAGCGTGATCCATTTTTAGTGCCTCATTTACTGTAGTAGACGTTCAATACCTAGCGTTTTGTTAATTAGCCAACATAATTTTATTATAGGCTTATTCATAGGTTGACAACCGCTGCTCTAGCCTACCAGGCGATTCAGACTACAAACATTCCATGTTCCGTCTGATTCACGTAATACCAACATTCTCATTTCCCATAGATGGGATAGTCCCCAATCGCAGAACCCAACGGGGAGTAGTTTATTCCTGGTATTTGTACATGGAAGGAATAAAAAATCAGGACATCAATCATGCAGACAGAACAATATGTAGTCGGGAAATGCGGCTATAGTCTTCCGCCGCTGCATCAAAAGAGTCAAGTAAAGCAAGCAAGTTCACAGTTTTATGTGACTGTTCATATAGTGATTAAAACCATCAAACCTCCAGTTTTAGGCAGAATCCGAACCACAGGGACGTGACTTCATTTCAGAAATTCCATATGCATTGGACGGGATTAGAACAGTGCCCCTCTTGGTGAGAATCCAGTGACAATGTCATTTGACTGTCACGATCCCCCACAACAAAGCAATATTGGGTAGTATTGCGAGGCCGTTTCGATCATCCAGTGTGCCATTCTTGCTGCTTCTGAAAGAGCTGATGCCCCTTTCGAAGTACTACTCGCTAGCCTGGCCACATTGCCCAGCCGATATGGTTACATTTAAGCCACGCCTACATCTTTGACTGGAACATGCAAATCTCTCTACCGGGGGAGATTGTGTGGTGAAGCATCAAATATATTTTTAGAACTAACAATGAAATTCTGTGTATTATTCTCACACTTTTCTTTGCCATAATAATATCCTCTAATGGCATGTCAACCTAAGTAACTGTGCCCGTTAACCCATATACTGTACCATGTGAGTACGAGGTGTTCATTCACCTTCATTCTGAGTGTGGTTTATAACAGAGGTTATCTAGAGTGACTAAGGGCAATTGCCGGAGTGATATTTTCGGTCAAGCCTTGGGGCACCTGTCTCAATCTTAGGCTCAAATAATAACAATACACACAATGTACGATCTAATTTCAGGAGAATATGAACCTGCTCTAAAGATTATGAAACCTTGAAAATGCACAATTGTTAATAAGCAAAGTAATGTAACGCAAAGGCATCTCCGTATGTGCGATGATCGAGCTCGATAGCTGCAGTCGCTTAAGTGCGGCCAGTATCCAGTAATCGGGAGATAGTGGGTTCGAGCCTAACTGTCGGCTGCCTAAAGATGGTTTTCTGTGGTTTCCCATTTTCACATCAGGCAAATGCCGGGACTGTACCTTAATTAAGGCCACGGTCGCTTCCTTCCAATTCCTAGGCCTTTCCTATCCCACTCGTCGCCGTAAGACATATCTGTGTCGGTGCGACGTAAAGCAAATAGCAAAAAAAATAGCGTATGTGCGATGAAGGCCCTCGAAGGAGGGGAAGGTAACGGCTTCCAATATCCGTAGCCTCGGGACTTAGTGGGATAGTGTAGTTAGCTCTCTGCATGACCTTTTTCCTGGAATTAACTTCGTACTCATTTCTGGTGTAAGTTGAGAGAACCCCAGGGCTATGTGCTTCCATAAAGGTGGAATTCTCAAGAATTGTTGTCAGGCTAACAAACGTGCCAAAAACATTTATGATGCCGAAATGGAAAAACCGATCGAACTGGCTGTGCGGTACGAACCACGTAGCTGTTAGATTACATTCGGGAGACGGTGGTTCAAACACAACCATCGGCAGTCCTGAAGATAGTCCTCCGTAGTTTCCCATTTTCACGCCAGGAAAATACTGAGGCTGTACATTACTTAAGGTCACGGTCACTTCCTTCCAAGTTCTTTCCCATTACTACCCCATCGTCACTGACAACCTATGTGAGTCAGTGTGATATTAAAAGCAAAACCCACGGCGATACAATCCTGACAGGCCTTGGCCTACCAAGCGACCGCTGTTCAGCCCGAAGGCCTCAAGATTACGAGGTGACGCGTGGTGAATATGATGAATCCTCACGGCCGATATTCTTGGCTTTTTAGGCCAGGGTCGCTATCTCACCGTCAGATAACTTTTCAATTGTTCCCACGTAGGCTGATTGGACATCGATCCAGCCTTCAGATCAAGATAAAAATCCCTGACCTGGAGGTAATCGAACCCAGGACCTCGAGGCAAGAAGCATGCAAGCTACACCTTGACCACGAGGCTGGCAGATGACGTTAAAAAACTGGAAAACTGGAATAAAACTGTCAATGCACATAAATGGTTTAGTAAATATGGACAGTTATATGTTGGGTTGGTTTGAGAACAATCCACTTCACTTGCTTCTTTCGAGTACCAAACCTCTGGCATTCGTTTGGAAAGTTTTGGGGTCACAGTCCTCATACCCAGAGTAACGGGCGTGGATGTGGGAAACATATTTAATTTAAACTGGCCTTTGACCCGGTAGACACTTGACCAGCCTCATTGTAACACACTGCATAGTTGTTACAACATTACATCATTACTACATTTGTAAGTTACGAGTTAATAAGGAAATGATTATGGGGCCAGAGCATGGGAAGGATCTCAGGTAGTGTTCAGTTTCTTATTGGAGCAGGTACGGAGATGGATAGTATCGCAGTGCGAATAATAGATGGTAAAATCTTTTTGACAATATTTATTAAAAATATTCTTGAAAATCACCCTCCAGTTTAAACTTCAGAATTAAATTTTCAACCAATATTTCAACAAATGCAGAAATAAAAATCGATGCTGTTGTATTCTGAGACATCCACTTGATTAGAAATGTCCAAAATAAATATTACTCTTTTAGAGATTGTAAACACCCTACAGCTCATCTAAAATAGATTTAAATACCAAAATAGCACTTTGCACATAGAATTTCATTAAGTCCATCACTTGTGATGCAAGCCTACAGTCTTTCTAATATTTTTGAACATAATATTAACACACACTTTCATGAATAAGTTGATAGTTCAAATAAAAATATTTGATCACTTGCTGTATACTCCTACAGTTCATCTAAGAAAGTAAATTAGTGCACTTGCAAATCCCAGAGTTCATCTACGTGAAATTACTTTAGGTTATACACGAATTTAAAAAGGAATTTACAGTTCAAAAACAAGATATGAAGCCTTCTTAAATCATGAATAGCAAGCTGAAATTTACATGAAGCACTGTTTTGTTATTGTATGGAGCACTATGATTAACTGAGTGCTTTGTTAAAAGTCAGTTAGTGGAATTACTCACTCAAAATGTAAGAAAATCACCTAGAATCTGCTTATAATGGTTGTTGTAGTACTGTCCTGCGGCTTGGTACCTGGAACATTCTGCAGCGTGCAGCCAAGGCTCGAACTCAGCACCAGCAGCGTGACAAGTCCGTTCAGTGAAGATACCACGTTAATATCCCTCGTCGACGTCCCTCGATGGGTACCATGATCGATGAAACCACGTTAATCCCACGCTGGAAACGATGGTCGACGCAGTAGAATCTCACAACACTTTGCCAAGATTTCCGATGTTCTTTTAGAGATAATGTCGGAACACGGAAAGTTCAATTGACACCATAGAGCTATCAATTATCATTAAGATTAGTATTAAACACCGACACAGGTCTCAATGCACAGTTCGTATTCTCACGTTTGTTTTACGGTGTTGAATACGTGACTTAGAATATCACAGTCTATGCTACAGTATGATTTGTAAGTCAGGTTAATGAGGTAATGGCTTACAATCGTTTTCAAAACGGAAAACACAGTTTTTCATACACACAGTTTCCAGAATAAGGATTTAACACGGTCACAGTTCATAATAGTCACTGATTATATCTGAGGTTCGACCGTAGAATAATCATCACAGTCCATAAAACACTTGAAAAGATGTCATTAACAACGGTCACTACAACAGTCTTTACAATAATACTGTTCAAAGATTAAGAAGATTTTATGACTGAATTTGCATAACACGAGTCCGTACGACTTAATATTGTCATAAAAAGTTTTTAATGTTCAGTTAGTTTCTCGTAGTAGTGATCGAAATTTCGAGAGAGTACACGAAAAAATAGTCACATTTAGCCTTGTTATTGGTTGAATGTTTAGTGGAATAGTATCTCACACAGTTCACAATTGTACTAGTGTAGGAGAAATGTGTCTCAGAATCATTAAAATGGTCACACATTAGAAGTTTAGTTTATCACACCCAATGTTTTAGAATACTGCCACAGTCAATGATACAGTTCGAAATTACGTGAAAATGATAAAGTCCTCAATATCGTTAACTGGTAAATGAAATACTTGACACTTCAACTCACAATTTCTATTGTAACTTCACTCAGTTAACACACCCCTAAATGTTATATAACGACGATTTAGTCGGAGAAAATTTCATAACACTTCATTCGTCACGACGCGGTAGCAACTTTACTTGCGACGTCTTCGCACAATTTCAAAGTGTTCGAGTGTGACTTTTACATCTTCGCGGATCGTGATGGAGCATACCGTCGTTCTGTCATAATCGTAGAACACACTGGCTAAACTCTCGGTTCGTTGACCTATTTATACCCGTCTGCGAGCAGCGCTCTGTGTCAGGTGATGAAGGGGTGATAACACTTCCCAAAATTTAAACTTGCTATATCTTGGAAACCACTAGACGGATTAATCTCAAATTTGCAGGGTTTCACTTTTAGAATATGGGCTACAATTTAGTGTTGGTCTCAAATTAATTGATCTAGGCGTTGAAAAGTTTAAAAATGGTTTCGAGAGAATTTTAAGGGGAGGCAAGCTACAGGCAGTACTGACGTCACTTGACCTTGCTGCACTCATGCGGTCTCCCTCACGCAGTGCAGTGAGAACGAGAACCTTCTCTCACACAGCTGCTCGTGCATCGTAACTTGCTCATGAATAAAGATTTATAACTCGTGTGTGCCAGGGCCTATGACTTCCTGGTACAATACGCATCAACTTTATACATACAGAATGGTCGGAAACACCGTTAACCGCGCATATCAGAGCTAAAGTGTTGGCCATACTGATAAATAATTTGAAGGAAATAATTCTATATCTCACACCGTTGTCATTTTATCAGCTGCTGAAGTTAGCCAATCAGATTGCTTCGCGGACGAATTCAAATGGGCTTTGCGCGGCGGTGTTGCTAAATCTGTACGTGGCTTAATACCGGTATAAGAACACCAGTCGAAGAATAAAACTTCGCCAGGGAATGGGTTTGAATACAGATCTTCGAGCTGACTGGATCGCGCGCTATGGTGACACCGGCTGAACCCCACGGTGTGTTTGTGTTTGAGTACAGACCTTCGAGCTGACCGAATCGTGCGCTACGGTGACACCGGCTGAACCCCACGGTGTGTTTGTGTTTGAATACGGACCTTCGAGCTGACCGAATCGCGCGCTACGGTGACACCGGCTGAACCCCACGGTGTGTTTGTGTTTGAATACAGACCTTCGAGCTGACTGGATCGCGCGCTACGGTGACACCGACTGAACCCCACGGTGTGTTTGTGTTTGAATACGGACCTTCGAGCTGACCGAATCGCGCGCTACGGTGACACCGACTGAACCCCACGGTGTGTTTGTGTTTGAGCACAGACCTTCGAGCTGACAGAATCGCGCGCTACGGTGACACCGGCTGAACCCCACGGTGTGTTTGTGTTTGAGTACAGACCTTCGAGCTGACAGAATCGCGCGCTACGGTGACACCGGCTGAACCCCACGGTGTGTTTGTGTTTGAATACAGACCTTCGAGCTGACTGGATCGCGCGCTACGGTGACACCGACTGAACCCCACGGTGTGTTTGTGTTTGAATACAGACCTTCGAGCTGACTGGATCGCGCGCTACGGTGACACCGGCAGAAACCAACGGTGTGTTTGTGTTTGAACACGATTTCTCGGCATGGCTCACACGCCGTTCTTAAATCATGTGCAGATTTAGCCACAGTGCCGCGCAAAGCCCATTTGAATTCGCCCGCTAAACGATCTGATTGGCTAACTTCAGCAGCTGATAAAATGACAACGGTGAAAGATATCAAATTATTTCTTTTAAATTATTTATAAGCACGACCAACCCTCTGACGCTTATATACCCGATCCACGTTGTTTCCGACCACGCTGCATTCTATAACATGATAGAGCTCTCTGAGTTGAACAAGTGTTCTGATCTTGTAATCTATGATGACTGGTCGTGGTTGTCCTTGTCTACGTTACTGTAATGCATATCGAGAGTTTGGCAAGATGCCAGAAATTTACTTGAAGTATCTGTCGAAAAAGTTATTCGTATTCCAATATTTTGCATCACCTTCTCACCACACTTTTGATATACACACAATTAATATAATGTACTTGGTAATAAAATAGGTTTCTAGAGCGTGAAATTCTGCTCGTGTTGTCAAAATCTCATTGTCGATTACTTTAAACAGAACTGTTGATATATTTTTACAATGAATACATAAGTTCACTTTACGTCATAATCAGCTAACTGCTCCGAGCCTCCCAGCTGTTTTTCAGCAATTAATCATAAATCTGCCGTTTATTTTGTGGAGAAATAACGACTACCATTAAATATGGGTTACGATAATTGATCATCCTACCAAATTCCATTGAAATCTGTCTGTTACAAACCAAGCAGTTCCCCTGTAAGTGCTGGTAGACAGCTTACACGACTCTGGTGGTATAAGGGTTATCTACCAACCAGGCGACTCTAAAATCCTTTCGTTCTGTACTAACGAAGAACCTTCTTGAGTGCGAGGTTGCAAGTTCAATGTCTACATAGGACCATTCAAAAGCCTCAATACTAACAATGGTCACCAAAAATATTAGCAACTAATGACTCACTATGTGCACCTGGACCTAAAGAGAACGACTGAACAAGACGTGCGGAGAGCAACCTTCTATGGAATGTATTAGCTGAACAGGTAAAGAAAATGAAATGGCGTATGGCTTTTAGTGCCGGGAGTGTCCGAGGACAAGTTTGACTCGCTAGATGCAGGTCCTTTGATTGGATACCCGCTGGCTACCTGCGCGTCGTGATGAGGATGAAATGATGATTAAGACGAGACATACTCCCAGCCCACGTGCCAGCGAAATTAACCAATCAAGGTTAAAATTCTCGATCCTACCGGGAATCGAACCCTGGACCCCTGTGACCAAAGGCCAGCACGTTAACCATTGAACCATGGAGCCGGACAGCTGACCACGTGATAAGAAATGGTGGAAAATGATGGCATGCAACCGAATGCGAACCAGTACGTCGTATATTTTATCGTGGCCGGGTTGAGTAGCTCAGACGGTTAAGGCGCTGGCCTTTTGACCCCAGCTTGACAGGTGGCATTTGAAGGTGCTCAAATACGTCAGCCTCGTGTCGGTAGATTTACTGACACATAAAGGAACTCCTGCGGGACTAAATTCTGGCACCTCGGCGTCTCCGAAAACCATAAAAATATAGTTAGTGGGACGTAAAAAACAAATAGCATTATTATTAGAGTTTATCGTGAAACTGGCTATCCCTTACGGCACGGATGCAAATGGTGCGATAATGTGTTTTGAAGCCACGGGAAAAGCACACATCCAGAGGATAAATTTGTCTACTGGTTCTAGGTGGTATGCTTTTAAACATCATACATATTCCAGGTCGGATAGTGTGCTCTAAATTGGTAAGATTTTTATACATTGACCAGGAGTCAAGCAATAGCAAATTATTGTCACCATCTATTGGTCAAGACACCACATTATACCAAGATGACTGCCAATGCGTTATCAGAGAATGGATCCCCAGCCGATCGTCCTGTACGCTTTACAGCTAATTATTTTGTCGTCAGCATTGTTAGTACCAACGCTTTTGTATGGTCCTAACTAGACACTGGTCCGGCCCCGCTGTGTAGGAGGCAACGCGTTCGCCTGTCATCCGGCGGTCCCGGGTGCGATTTCCGGTCGTGTCAGGGGTTTTTAATTGTAAATGCTTAATATCCCTGGCCTGGGGACTGGGTGTTTGTGTCATCCTTAACGTTCCTTTCCTTACATTCAACACTTTACACTTCCTCCATTTACATAATAGACGCAGGTTCCTCACATATGGTGCAAGTAGGAGCAAAAGATCTTCATAGGTCAACGCCCCGAACAAATAGCATTTTTTTTTAAACTAGACACTGTAGTTGCGACCACGCACTGAAATAGGTTGTTTGTTAGAGTACCTCAAAGTTATTGGTATTTTCTTGATATATACCGACAACTGTGACAACTGAAGAACTAGGAGGAGTCAACCAAAGACTTTCAGCCCTAAGAACAGTAATTTTATTTGCTTAGAACCCGTTCTAACTGCTAACAGTCTCAACAAATGCAAAGTTGTGGCAACTTTCTCCTACAAGCGACCGTTACCGTGCTGTAAACCAACGACACAGGCATTTCGCATTTAAGGACCTTCAAATGCCACAAACCTCAGTCAGGATCGAATCCATTATCAATAATGACTCCACGCCTGTGACACTGATTTCGGTTTATTATTATTATTATTATTTTTTTATTATTATTATTATTATTATTATTATTATTATTATTATTATTATTATTATTAAGGAAATATCGTGCATCACAGAGGTGTAAGAAGCGTGAGGGTTGAATGGGTGGACAAGAAATTAACTAGAGCACAACTTAACACAACAAATTTTTAAATGTTATTCATACTTTTTCTTCTCTACTGTAAAATTGATAAACAGAAAATCTGAATGAATAACAACAATACTAATGAGCTCGTCAGTTCCAGCAATAACAAGGACTTGTAAGTCCGAATATCAGGTACAAAACTGGAAAGAATTACAAATGCTAATTTACAAGGAAAAGAGCTGGATTGCTCTTGGCAAGTACAACATTTACAAGAACAAGATTTGCTCCAATCCTTTTTACTGCAGGGGAGTCTACGCTCCAATTATATTATAGTCCAGCCTCGTAGAGGTATCAATTTTCTTATGGTGCACTTACAATCTTGTCCTTAGTTAAAGTGTTTACACACCGTTGCCCTGATGTGGGCTTATCTATCGCTCAATAGTTTGCAACACCCTGTTCCTAAATGGAACTAACACCAGAAGACATTACCGAATAAGTAGGGGCATGAGTACCCATACTAAATGGCGTTAATGTAAAAAGAAACAGTTGTGCATGACTGGCCATAAACAAAAGGTTAGGTGGTGAAACACTTGCCCTAAGTGGGCTTATGGCCTATGGGCTATGGGCTAAGCCTATTCGACACTGGGGTGACTAAATAAGAAATACACTGACTGACAGAACAAATGCAACACCAAGAAGGAGTGGTTCGAAAGGGATGAAAGTTGGGGAAAAAACAGAGACGGCACGGACGAATAATTGATGTTTATTTCAAACCGATATGCAGGTTGCACAATGCGCACGGCATCGACTCAGTAGGATGTAGGACCACCGCGAGCGGCGATGCACGCAGAAACACGTCGAGGTACAGAGTCAATAAGAGTGCGGATGGTGTCCTGAGGGATGGTTCTCCATTCTCTGTCAACCATTTGCCACAGTTGGTCGTCCGTACGAGGCTGGGGCAGAGTTTGCAAACGGCGTCCAATGAGATCCCACACGTGTTCGATTGGTGAGAGATCCGGAGAGTACGCTGGCCACGGAAGCATCTGTACACCTCGTAGAGCCTGTTGGGAGATGCGAGCAGTGCGTGGGCGGGCATTATCCTGCTGAAACAGAGCATTGGGCAGCCCCTGAAGGTACGGGAGTGCCACCGGCCGCAGCACATGCTGCACGTAGCGGTGGGCATTTAACGTGCCTTGAATACGCACTAGAGGTGACGTGGAATCATACGCAATAACGCCCCAAACCATGATGCCGCGTTGTCTAGCGGTAGGGCGCTCCACAGTTACTGCCGGATTTGACCTTTCTCCACGCCGACGCCACACTCGTCTGCGGTGACTATCACTGACAGAACAGAAGCGTGACTCATCGGAGAACACGACGTTCCGCCATTCCCTCATCCAAGTCGCTCTAGCCCGGCACCATGCCAGGCGTGCACGTCTATGCTGTGGAGTCAATGGTAGTCTTCTGAGCGGACGCCGGGAGTGCAGGCCTCCTTCAACCAATCGACGGGAAATTGTTCTGGTCGATATTGGAACAGCCAGGGTGTCTTGCACATGCTGAAGAATGGCGGTTGACGTGGCGTGCGGGGCTGCCACCGCTTGGCGGCGGATGCGCCGATCCTCGCGTGCTGACGTCACTCGGGCTGCGCCTGGACCCCTCGCACGTGCCACATGTCCCTGCGCCAACCATCTTCGCCACAGGCGCTGCACCGTGGACACATCCCTATGGGTATCGGGTGCGATTTGACGAAGCGACCAACCTGCCCTTCTCAGCCCGATCACCATACCCCTCGTAAAGTCGTCTGTCTGCTGGAAATGCCTCCGTTGACGGCGGCCTGGCATTCTTAGCTATACACGTGTCCTGTGGCACACGACAACACGTTCTACAATGACTATCGGCTGAGAAATCACGGTACGAAGTGGGCCATTCGCCAACGCCGTGTCCCATTTATCGTTCGCTACGTGCGCAGCACAGCGGCGCATTTCACATCATGAGCATACCTCAGTGACGTCAGTCTACCCTGCAATTGGCATAAAGTTCTGACCACTCCTTCTTGGTGTTGCATTTGCTCTGTCAGTCAG
Organism: Anabrus simplex; assembly: GCF_040414725.1. Classification (NCBI taxonomy): domain Eukaryota; kingdom Metazoa; phylum Arthropoda; class Insecta; order Orthoptera; family Tettigoniidae; genus Anabrus; species Anabrus simplex. The sequence goes on from NC_090266.1 coordinate 808,882,070, forward strand.
TGTATTAAATACTAAATAAATTTTAGGAATTCATGTTTAGAAAGTTTAGTCAGCCCATGCCAAGTTGAATGGGAACCAACAGAGGGTCATAACTCTTAGTTCCCTTGCATGACATATTTTCAAGTATGTTGTCCTCAGACATGCTGAAAATTCTACATTTAAACCACCAACATTGGAAATTTACATGAAATAAGGGAAGTTGAAACCTTCCCTCAAGCTATCCGCAGGAGCTGTCACATCTGTACGAAAATTCTGCCATCACCTTAAGTTTCTGAGCCTTCCGAACGCCGCCCGCGGCCCCTGCCTCCCTTAGGACACGCCGCACTAAAATCACTGGAGCAATCTAGACAATACGGCCCTAAAGCGCCCAGCTTTTATAGTACTATTGAGGGGAAGTTTCCAGAACTCCTTACTGATAGGCTGGAGTCCTGTTCACATCCCCAATTTTAACTGACTGGAGAAAATATTAACGCCGGGCTGAATGGCTCAGACGGTTGAGGCGCTGGCCTTCTGGTCCTAACTTGGCAGGTTCGATCCTGGCTCAGTTAGGTGGTATTTGAAAGTGCTCAAACACGTCTGCCTTGTATCGGTAGACTTACTGGCACGTAGAAGAACTCCTGCGGGACTAAATTCCGGTACCTCGGCGTCTCTGAATACTGTGGAAGTAGTTAGTGGGACGTTATGCCAATAACATTATTATTATTAGAAAATACTAGCTGATGTACCCGTGCTTCGCTACGGAATTTTATATTGTTTACAGAATTCTAGATTAGGTATTGTTCACGTTGTGTGCAAAATTGTATTAAATTGCATAGTACGCGACGGGGTAGTCACAAATAGTCTTTTCTCATATGAAGACTGGGTTAGGAAATTTTTATTGGAATGGTAGGCTCCCTTGCTTACATCTGTCACAATCAGGTTGGGGATTTTTCATTATAATGGCAGACTTTCACTCTCCACCTGCCTTTTTACATCCTCAGAAAGACTGTCTTAGTAGTTTTCCCAACTGAAATGAACACAGGTCATTACTCATTACAATGACGTCATTAGGAATGGTGCAATTAAAAGCAATGCTTTCATATGAAATACTCAGTCACATGAAGAACCACACATTTTCCTATTTTAACGAAGAGTACTACGCTGCCAATCTGACAGTCCAAAGTTCCACAGTTGGAATGACCAAGCCGCAGACAGCCGTGATCCGTGAACACACTTCGTCTTATTTCGGCCGGGTGGGGGTGTCGAATAGTGGAGACTCCCAGGCCAAAATCTATGGCCTTTTACTAATCTGTTTCCTAGGAGTACCCGATGAGTCGGAAAATCCCAGTTCACTACACAGGCAGGGGAAAAATTTATCTGACTTGGAGGCAAATTGTTCCTCCAAGCCAGAGGAGAAACCCCGTCTTCACTGCTAATTTGGAATAAAAAGAAAGTGGAATTAAATAATAAAAGTGAAGGGGAAGAAGCTTTTCTGCAGAAACGCCTCTTTTCAGGGTTGAATTTTGAGTTATTTCGTGAATTGTGGTGCTGTAATTTGGAATAGGCACCAGGCGAGTTGGCCGTGCAGTTACGAGTGCGCAGCTGTGAGCTCGCATCCGGAAGATACTGGGTTCGAATCCCACTGTCGGCAGCCCTGAAGATGGGTTTCGTGGTTTCCCATTTTCACACCAGGCAAATGCTGGGGCTGTACCTTAATTAAGGCCATGGCTGCTTCCTTCCTACTCCTAGGCCTTTCCTGTTCCATCGTCGCCATAAGATCCATCCTGTGTCGGTGCGACGTGGAGCAAATATTTTAAAAAATTGGAATAGGCCTAAATTGTAATTCTAGACCAGGTCATACTACTATGCTACTATTACTACTACTACTACTACTACTACTACTACTACTAAGTGAGCCTCTGCCTTATGTTTGCACATTGCTCATTCAAAACAGCGCGTCAGAGTAGGGATAGAATAGCCGCAATACTATGATGAACCAATCTGTTACGTACCGGCGGTATCAGAAAATGTATGAACCAGAGGAATGGCATGCTAAAGAAGAAAGTTCTCAAACTCCCCAGCTAAAGAAGAAAGTTATCCACCGAGCTCGATAGCTGCAGTCGCTTAAGTGCGGCCAGTATCCAGTATTCGGCTGATTGTGGGTTCGAACCCCACTGTCGACAGCCCTGAAGATGGTTTTCCGTGGTTTCCCATTTTCACACCAGGCAAATGCTGGGGCTGTACCTTAATTAAGGCCACGGCCGCTTCCTTCCTATTCCTAGGCCTTTCCTATTCCATCGTCGCCATAAGACATATCTGTGTCGGTGCGACGTAAAACAAATAGCAAAAAAAAGTTCTCAAACTCCCCAGCTATTTCCCGTCAGTATTCAGTCAGGCTGATATACTCGATACCTAGCAGTAATCTCATCCATCGGAGTTGAGCGGCAGCATAAGAGACAAAGAACATCACAACAAACAATGGTCAATGTAATGTTATTGTTTATCAATGTTATGCGCTATCAATATTGCAGGCCTTTCGTCTATCTCTGGAATACCACTCTTATCATAGTAGGTACGGTAAAACTAAATAAAATATAAATGGTCGGAAATTGTATTCTCTATAACTTTTGTTATGTAGTACTTTTCGGTAGCACCAAGACATTGGTATTTAAAAATTAAATTTTAGGCGCCTTCCCCTAAACTACAATTTCATCCAGGGCGAATAAAATTGCTTATAACTTAGACTGTGATTTCTTATTCCCCGACTATATATACCGACTTTTATGAAGTACTGTTAACTCACTTTCTCGTGGTTCGTCGTTGATATGGACTTGGCAACAAAAATACAAATTCATGAATATGGTAACAATGTATCACATAAATGATCGAAAATTAAATTCTATATAATTTTCGTTATGTAGTATTTATCGATAGGGCCACTAATAATAAAAATACTTGAGAACTAAATTTTAGGCTTTCACCTAAACTACCATTTCACTCAGCGTGAGAAAAATGATTTATAGCCTAGATTGTAGTGGCTCACCCCCCGACATCACACACCGATTTTCATTAAATTCTCTTCAGCCGTTTTCTAATGATGCGTGTACAGACAGACAGACAGACAGACAGACAGACAGACAGACAGACAGACAGACAGACAGACAGACAGACAGACAGACAGACAGACAGAAATTACGGAAAAGTAAAAATTGCATTTCCGTGTTACTATGGACATGACCGATACAGAAATACCATTCTTTTCAAATTCTGAGCAATGTACAGACAAAACTCTTATTTTATATATATAGATTTACAGTTTCCTGATAGATTGATTATTATTGAAGAACCAGCTGTAGTGTTGACAACTTTGATACATAAAAAACCAAACCTAAATACCAGATTAACGAATATATAAAATATATAATTCTTTTTGAAATAATTATTGTTTTCTCCGCTAGATGGAGCAATTAAATCTATGGTAGAGACATCTAACAATTGAAAACAAAAATATCTTTTAATACATCAGTTCAAGTTAGATTACATAAAACCGGGTGAGTTGGCCGTGCGGTTAGGGGTGCGCAGCTGAGAGCTCACATCTGGGAGATAGTGGGTTCAAATCCCACTGTCGGCAGCCCTGAAGATGGTTTTCCGTGGTTTCCCATTTTCACACCAGGCAAATGCTGCGGTTGTACCTTAGTTAAGGCCACGGCCGCTTCCTTCTCATTCCTAGACCTTTCCTGTCCCATCGTCGCCATAAGACCTATCTGTGTAGGTGCGACGTAAAGCAAATAGAAAAAAAGATTACATAAATGGCCTTATAGAAGTCATGCATTTAACTGACCGGGGAAGGTCTACCCCGGAAACAATTAATAATAATAATAATAATAATAATAATAATAATAATAATAATAATAATAATAATGCTATTGGCATTACGTCCCACTAACGAATTTCGCGGTTTTTCAGACGCCGAGGTGCCGGAATGTAGTCCCACAGGAGTACTTTTACGTGCCAGTAAATCTACCGACACGAGGCTGACGTATTTGAGCACCTTCAAATACAACCGGACTGAGCCAGAATGGAACCTGCCAAGTTACGGTCAGAAGGCCAGCGCTTCAACAGTCTGAGCCACTCAGCGCGGCAATTATTTTTAGTAGTAGTAGTAGTAGTAGTAGTAGTTGGAGTGGGAGTAGTAGGAGCCAGAAAATGCCAGCCTGATGTTGTAGGTATTGTGTGTTTGTCTCCTATCGGAAGGCGTTGGGTTCGATTCCCGGCTCCTCTGGAATCTAAACTAAGGGCTAGAACGAAGTTCATTCTGCCTTGTGAAGCTAACTGAAGAGATTTAGCGGACTCCATCAACAAAGCCAAGCGATAAAGTTCAAGTTGTCGTCACGCTGATCATGTGACATTCCAGTAACTTCAAGCTGAGCAGCAGTTGTCTTCGCAGGCCAAGTTTATTGCGTCCGTGCCTCAGAGGTCTTGGTATTTTAGTCATAATGTAAACTGTGAAACAAAGGTTCATAGCTCAATGTAACGACCATTTCGTTGTCCTAGTGCCAAGTAGCGTACAACTAAATTATTCAGCAGAACGGAAGCTAGCAGCAGTTGCAGGTGGGGTAGATAATGACAATGAAATGATACTGTATTTGACAAGGGGAGCCAATCAAACCCAGTCTATTCAGAAGAAAACATATAATTAATATTACATGTAGACTTGTAGCTACCATCATGGAAAGAAGAATATTGAAGATGCAATGTGATGAAACACGGAAAGTTTCAAATATGAACATTATACTTAACTGATACGAAATCATCCATGTGTTGTTCCAAATTTCAGGTGAAAATATTGCGAGTGAATTACAATGTGTGGCTTGGCACAAATAATATTAAAGACAGATATGTTTCTTACAATGATCAGTGTCCGTGTCCACATATTCCTACGAGATCATGTTCAGCACAAGACTCTAGTACTGTAAGGTTGTTTCGAATGATGCATGCCATTCAAACAGACACTCGCTTTTATAAAATACTGTACGTACCGAATGAGATGTTAGAGTCATGGCGCCAAGTACTAGAAGTGTATTAAGGATTGTAAACGCTCGGTAAAAAAAGAGCGTATGTCTAATCTAACCATGCATAACTGTATCCGAAGTAATTGTCACTATCCTTACTACTATTAGGATATACATCTGTTTGTCTTTGTTTCACCGAGCTCGATAGCTGCAGTCGCTTAAGTGCGGCCAGTATCCAGTATTCGGGAGATAGTAGGTTCGAACCCCACTGTCGGCAGCCCTGAAGATGATTTTCCGTGGTTTCCCATTTTCACACCAGGCAAATGCTGGGGCTGTACCTTAATTAAGGCCACGGCCGCTTCCTTCCACTTCCTAGCCCTTCCCTGTCCCATCGTCGCCATAAGACCTATCTGAGTCGGTGCGACGTAAAGAAACTAGTAAAAAAAGAGTCTTTGTTTCACGTAAAACTTTCTTGACCCATTCATCTCAAATTCGGCAAGTTTATAGCTGGTACTTTAAGTTAACATATAGGCTATCACGCTTTTTCTTAAGGGCACCGTGCAACGAAAGAAAATGGGAAGCAAATCAGTGGAAATAAACATCTGGGACCCATAAAAGTGAATACGCTGCCAAAACAGTTATTCCCATTAAAAACAGAGCCTGCCAAGTGTATTTTGTATTTTCTTCCTAACTCTACAATTTTGAAGGAAAACGGTTTTTTTTCTGTTTTTTGGTGCATGCTTTACCTGATGAAGACCAAAATATCGGGTAAACTGTTAAAAGCCGGGTCTCCAACGATTAACATTTAACAACATGTTTAATTGAACATGTTAAAATTGACACGTATTGATTTTAGGGGCTGCCTGGCCGAGGCGGTAAAGGCGTGCTCGGTTCGCCCGGAAGGACGTGGGTTCGAATTCCCGTCAGGAAGTCGTAAAATTTAAGAAACGAGATTTCCACTTCCGGAGGTGCATATGGCCCTGAGGTTCACTCAGCCTACAGCAAAAATGAGTACCAGGTTAATTCCTGGGGGAAAAGGCGGCCGGGCGTAGAGCTAACCACTCTACCCCATCACGTGCCGAGGTTAACAGTGGTGGAAGCCTTTACCTTCCACTCCTCAGTTTCAGTTGAAATGGAGAACTTGTCAAGTCACTTCGTTCTTCGTGAGATGTCGGCACCGTTTCGGCTAATTCCGTGCTGTTTCCACGGCAACAGACAGCTTAAGTGAGTTGCGTCTCGTGAACAAGGTGGTATCATAGTTACAAGCCACAAATACTGTACGCCCACGTGTGTAGTTTCCTCGGTAGTTAACTAAACGTTAAATTAATTTTATAGCCAGGAATGGAGTGGAGCAAGGAGATCACTCCGGACTTAATTAATGCCATACTGGAAAGGCCTTGTTTGTGAGATATCTCATTAAAAATACCGAGATAAGGCAAGGAAGGTCAACATTTTCCGGGAACTACAGTTTATGTATAATTGCTCCCGTCAGTGCATAGAAAAGATACTAGCCTACCTCTGCCCCCCAGTATAGTCGGGAACAGCAAAAAGCGCAAACAAAGTCGGAAATCGGGGGCGGGATTGGACGAAATTTACACTTCGAAGGGATTTGCTTTTGAAGCAATGAGTATGACGAGGGGTGGAAGTTGCTTTATAAAACATGCTAATACCTGTCCTCTCCAGAGGTAAGTATAATCACATTTCTAAATATTACACAAACAAAAAGTAACTTATGTAACATTTTCTTAATTGCAAAATTTTGTTAGGCCTAATTGGAACAATGAACTTAAGCAGTATCGGTATGTAGAAAACATACCACACTAAGACTCACTTTTATTCTTCTGTCGAGGTATATTCCTTGTATATTAAACATAAATTCACTTAACCTGACATGTGCTGCTCTCTCAAGGTTCTATCACCTGTCCTGTTTTGAAGAAATCTGCGAACGCTCCTCGCACTTCCTTTGCAGAGAAAAGTGTTCTTCCTTGCGACCCTTTGTAAAAGACGAAGATCATCCACTTCTCCTTCATTTCCCCACGTTCCAGGGATAGTGGTACCAGTGTCTGTATCTTCAAAGTCAGATGACCTTGGTGGAGAATAATTAGCTCTTGATGCAGTGTGCTTCGTCTAAGAAACTTGTGCAGAACTCGTTCTCGCCCATTTCCCCAAAATTCCGAATCTACTTTTCCGAACGTCAATTTTTCCGAAAGGTACATTTTTCCGAATTTATATTTCCGATTTTAATTTTCCTACTCCATTCCTCCGAACGTCAATTTTTCCGAACGTATAATTCTTCCCAATTATATATGCTCATTCTTGAGCGTTGATGAATTATTACGCATTGCTATATTATTGTTCTGTTAAAATGTTATGTACGATGGATATAAACCCCCGTATTATTAGTTCCTAAAGAGGAAGGTGAAGCTATTATATTATGGCTTCATTTGTTATAAACCCAGATCTGGTAATTAAGATAAAATTTACTGGTAGTGCAAGAGAATAAGGACAAAGGAATTTTCAGCAAGAGCCATCACACTTGGCGATGGAGACAACTTGAGGGTAATAAAGGGTGATGTAGAAACGCCCCACACTCATCCTAACACGGAAGAGGCCGCAGCAGAGGAAGCAAGAGCTAGTGTCAAGCGTAGAGCCCCAGATCATCCAGAATTACACCCAGCTCAGATTTTGCACACTGAATTAAATCGTGTTACCTCTGAAGTTTTATTGATTTTACCGGAACGAGAAATTTAAAAAACAATGTGCAGAGGGAATAGGAGTAATCAGCCAGCGAACTCCACCTGTCTGGATGAACTTGGAGAAATTCCCGAAAGGCACAGTAAAAACCATGCAAGGCGAACGACTTTTGTTATATGACTCCTATCATGAGAAAAAAGGCAATGAAAATAGAGTGTTAATGTTTAGGACAAAATATAATCTGCATATGTTAATGAAAAGCTCAGAGTGGTTCGTTGATGGTACGTACAAGATCAGTCCTTCCATCTCCATGTAACTGTTCACAGTACTTGGCATAAGCAGAAGACCCGGAGGAAACAACGAAATACAAATGTGTATGCCAGTGATATTTTTCTTTTTTGCCCATTAAACAAAAAATACACAACAGTTATGGATGAAATTTTAAATTCAGCACGCAATTAATCTATAAACACGACACAACCAGTTCGGGTAATTTGTGATTTTGAAGTCAATATAATTAATAGTGTCAAGACGCTTCTTCCAATCTCAGATATCCCTTGCTGCTTTTACCACTTCGCACAGTCGGTATTTGAACGAATACAGGGTAAAGGATTACAAGCAAAGTATACTATTCCAGAGAACCGACAGCTTAAGCTTCAAACTCGCATTGTCATTGGTGCCTGAAGAATATGTAGTTGACTATTTCCAGCTAATGAGGGATGAGACCTGTGACGAATTATTACCGATGACTGATTATTTCATTTTGAATTATATTTCAGGCCGCAGATCACGAGGAGGGTGACGCACGGTTCTTCCTCATTATCCTATTAACCTGCGGAATCAATATCGTGCCACAGTTCACAATCAGCGTACAACAAATAATCTTGCCGAAAGTTTTCATTATCGTCTTCAACCTTGTGTTCGGGAATCATCATCCACACTTCTACACAGCTCTGACAGAACTACAAAAGGAGCAGGCGAACTCTGAATGTATGATTAGGGATAGGCCAACAGTACAAAAAAGCATCCCGCCCAGTGCCTCGAATTATCAAACATACAACGAGTAGAATCGACAGTATTGGAATACCTGCGTGTCATAGGATACAACTTACCAGTGTAAATTATTGAGATTAAAATTTCATGCAAGTTATTCACATTCTTACTGGAATATAACAAGTATTATTAAATTATTTATTTTCGGAATTAATGCCTTTTGGAGAAATGACTTTCGGAATTTGATATTCTGAAAATTAGCAACAGGATAACATATTTTTGAAGAAACGAACATTCGGAAGGAATTGATTCTGAAAAATGTACGGGAATCGCAGATCTGTACTTACCATAACCACAGATTGCAGTATCCACCTCAAATAAGGTTTTCTAAACACGCTGAACACTGATGAGAGAATTGCGAAAGCATTATCATCAACATTACGATCCCTTGAGAGTACAGAATTCTGTCTGCCAAGTAATGATTTGCATTCTGGCAATTTTATCTGTTGTTTTGAGTGAATTGTATAATGTTGTATTCCTAAACAATCCACAATCCGAAATTTGTCCTTGGCAGCCAATGTCAAGAACAATAAACTTATAAAATGCATACACTAGTGCTAGGAGAACAGTGCTAAAATTGTGCTTGTAATTGTAATATAAACTTCCACTGTTTATTTGTAGATGCAGAACAAATCATTTCCCGTCAATTGCACCAACACAATGACAGGAATTCCAATTCACACGAAATCCCTGTTCCTTTTTCTTCCAATATTTTTCACTCAACTCTGCCTGAACAGAAAGAAGTAAAACCTAAGTGTACAGATTCCATTCTAATAATTAGGCCTACGTTGTAACTAAGTTCCCGTTTTTTATTACACAAGAAGAGGACACCCAGTGTGTTCCTCTGGAAGATGTTGAAGTGATGCCAGTGTCGTGGAGGACAATAGAGGAAGACGAGGCAAGAGGGAACAGTTCAAGCCCGGCAATTGCACTCACCCCTGTAAAGCGTCCAAATAACATGACAAATGAAAATGAACTGCATACAACAGCATTGGAGACTCTTCAAACTATAAAGGAGAGTCGGCTGAAGAAGCTGCAGACGCTAAATAGGAATGAGTGTGATATATATATATTGTACCGGGAACGCCGCTACGAGAGAAGTTCGAAGTATGTTTGTTGAACTTCGCGCGAGGTGGAAGGTAGGCAGCCCGCCGAATGCAGTGACGTACCCAGCGAGTGACGTGGCCGCCGTGAGCCAGCTATCCGCTACCATATATGGTAATGCTCCAGCTCAACCTCAAAAGTACATTTTGAGCTACTTTATCGCTATTTCGACACTGCCATCTTAAAAGCCTTTACAATGGACATCATCTGTTAAGATTTCAAGAAAATCCACCGAGTATTATAGAAGTTATAAGGGTATATAGTACCCGAGTTCTAGACACTTCCATGCGAACGTGTATAAAAGGACCCGACCTACGAATTCAGTGTCTGTCACTCCGCCGTCTCTGTGACACGGGTGACAGGAGAAATATTGTGTGTGTCGAACTTCTAGTTGACAGTCTGCGAAATCCAAGTATTTCGGTATTTTCTCTAAGTGTTGTATCGGGACTTTATCATATTCTTGAAGTGCCTGAATGGGACTTTATTTTCTGCGAGCATCGTATTGGAACTTTGTCATATTGACTTTGTTATTTTTCGTGTGTCGTGATTGGACTTTGATATTTTCTTAAAGTGCCATATAAGAACTCTGTTATTTTTCTGAAGCGTCTCATTGGAACATAGTTATTTTCGCCAAGTGTCGCGATAAGACTTTATTATTTTCTTAAGGTGACATACTGGAACATTGTCATCGGAACTTTATTTTCTTCGAGTGTCGTGTTGGGACTTTAATATTGGCACATTGGAACTTCGTTATTTCTACACATTGGAACTTTTTTTTTGAAGTGCCATTTCGACGACGATTGAAAGGACTTTGAATTTTCACGAGTGGGTTGTACCGCATTGAACTTACGTTTCGAACTTATTCGAACTTGTATTTTTTGAATCAATTTCTGGAACATGGAAACTTTCCGAGCGTGTAGCATGAACTTGTGCCCTACCAACATAAACTTACGTGTAAACGATGTGACTTGTTTTCTCAAGTGCCTCATTGAATTTGCGCCTTGTCAAGACTATGAAACTTAGGGGACGTTCAACATTACGTCTAATTGTGAAATATGCAATACTTTCCAAGTGCTGCACAGGGACTTATGTTTGGATTCTTAAAGACTGTGACAATTCAGAATACGCATATCGCGTTCCCAGAAAGCCTAGAACTTTCCAGTATTTTGAGTGATCCATAATTTATGAAGTCAGACTTTTTCTTTCAAATATTATTTTCTTTAATGGCTATTCACTTCGCCTATTGACGGAACAGGACAGTTTCCGAGTGCTACTTATTCAGTGCATTGCCAACATGTTTTAAATCTTCAGAACTATGCGTTTAGGACTGCAGTGACAGTAATCCCCTAGAACATGCTAACTTACAGTGAGCTTGCATTATGAACTTGCATTTCTACCAGTACTTGTTCTTCGAGTGATTATTCCAGAACGTTTCGATTTAATATCTAGAGTGCAGTAACCATAATTAAAAGGTCATATCTGTTCAGACAGTGCCCTGAATGTGTGGAGTGCCGTGCAGGAAATTCAAGCGTGAATTACGTCTCGAATCGAACCCAGGAACGTGCGCCAATCTTCGAGACATTCCAGAACGTCGGGACATTCCAGAACGTCGAGACTTCCAGAACGTCGAGACATTTCCAGAACCTCCAGACATTCCAGAACTCCTCATCCGAGCAGGTGTGGTCCCTGCCCAGTCGATGTCCAGCACCATCCCAGGACTTGGAGGTACCAACCAGCCACGACACTTTCACGCTGCTGTACGAAGGTGATATGAACTTGCTTTTGATGATCAATGAACTCAATTTATCAAAAGAATCTCTCAAATTGATAACTATACCTCTCTCTGTACCAGCTCCAATGATAAAGCCACTCCCTAGGTTAAGAATCATGCTTGTTAATTTAATATCTAGCGCCTTAAAGATATGAACACTTTTTACGGGTACAATATATATATATATATATACCTTTAAGGGTACAATCCTATTTTCACATTCCTCAACAAATTGCTTTAAACCCACCCCAGAGCCTATTTACATTTTTATTTACCGTTTTCCACCGATCATAGTTACTTTTTAAATACTCAGTCATGTCTGTTTTATCAGCCATGTGGCACTGGCTAATAGTTCTAATTTTAATACCTTCCTTTCTTTCACATTTATTTTTAACTACGGTACTCCAAAAACAGCTTCGTGTTCAATAATGCCATCTATTACTTCGGTTTCTCTATAGAGCTCTTCTAGTTTTACCAGCAGCACACCCAGTGTATTCTTCCCTCTAGTTGGTTCCATCACTTTGTGAATCAGCTGCCCTTCCCATATTAACTTATTTGCCATATTCGATCCATAGTATAGGTTTAGGAAGTGTTAAAGAAATCAAAAGCGCTTCTTCTACGGCAGATTCAGCTCCCTTTCGTAAGGGCAAGGAGAGAAGACGAGAAGGAAGGATGAGCCCTTCTAATTACATGGCGACGAAGCCATAGAGTGAGAAAAGGTTGCTCGCTATCACAAGATTCGAATTTCTTGGAATTTCTTTGAGTCTGATCGAGGGACTGTCAAACGAGTTGCTTCCACCAGCTACACTTATACTGACAAGTATCACATACTGTTCGCATGGAGTGCTGACGTTGTGTCACGGTGAGGCAGGTACGAGTCGAAGTTAATACCAAACTGAAGTTAACATCAAAGAATTCCACGCGTGTGAAGCTGTAGTTAAGCGTCAGTATTTTACATCGTCGAAAGAAACAAACATCTGCACGTTAAAGGGGACTGGTACATTTCCCCAAAATGAGTGTTTTAATGAGCTGAACGCCTGCTAGAACAGAAATATTAAAATGAAATCATACATGTCTGGTTTTCAAGAATCCAACAGAAGAAGACACGTCACCAACCCCTGCACGCTGGCTATAGCACACCATTTAGAATTGTCGTCATATCTATCTTGGACATATAAAAATTATGATAGGGAATTTACAGGCCGTAGAATAAGGGAACTACACTACGGTTTCTTCAACCAGTCGTTCAATGACATGAACAACGTTTCGCCCATCTTAATGAGTTGGATAATTATGTAAGAATAGAATACAGGAAATAGAGCCCATGGCAACACGTTCCTCCCTGGTTCAAACACTTACCAGATCGCATTTCTTCACCGACATCTGGTTGATATGCATTAATTATTTCCTATGGCTCAAACCATGTTCGTCAATTAACGGTCGCATTTCATGAATAAATGTGTCCGTTTGTTGCCGAAAACTTGGTTAGCTATCTCCGATACTTTGTACGTTGTTTTTCGTGACCGACCTTGTGTCAAGTTTTGAATGACTTCACCCGCGACATTGGCAACTGGAATTTAGTGCTACCGGTATTTACATCAACGATTTAGCCTTGTCTGCCATTGCCCAAAATCGAAGTATAAAGTCATGAATTACCCCATGCCCCTTTGTCATGTCTTGAAATTCTAAGAATGCACCACGATTTATTTCTGTTCCAATTCTTTCACATTCTTTGAGAGAATTTACGTGATTTTTATTAAATTTATATAATTTGTCGACGCTTGTTAAGGTGTCATCGTTGACTGTTAATTGCCAGGCCGAGTGGCTCAGGCGTTAAAGTGCTGGAATTCTGAACATCAGCCCAAGTTGGCAGGTTCGATTCCGGTTCCATCCGCCGGTATCTGAAGACGCACGAATACACCAGCTCCATGTCGGCAGATTTACGGCACGTAAAAGGACACCTGCAGGACAAAATTCCGTCACCTCACCTATTCCCCGAATCATAAAAATAGTTAGTGGAGCTTAAAATCAATATTATTATTATTATTATCATTACTATTATTATTACAGCCTGCTCCGCGGTGTAGGGGTAGCGTGCCTGCGTATTACCCGGAGGCTCCGGGTTTGATTCCCGGCCAGGTCAGGGATTTTTACCTGCATCAGAGGGCTGTTTCGAGGTCCACTACTCAGCCTACGTGATTACAATTGAGGAGCTATCTGACGCTGAGATGGCGCCCCGGTCTAGAAAGCCAAGAATAACGACCGAGAGGATCCGTCGTGCTGACTACACGACACCTCGTAATCTGCAGGCCTTCGGGCTGAGCAGCGGTTGCTTGGTAGGCCATGGCCCTTCGGGGCTGTTACGCCAGGGGGTTTGATTATTATTATTATTATTATTATTATTATTATTATTATTATTATTATTATTATTATTATTATTATTATTATTATTATTATTATTATTGTTGTTGTTGTTCCTGGGTTAACCGTGGAGCAGAAAGAGGTTAAAGAAGGTGCCGTTGTGAATGGGTCTAACTACAATATCTAAATTAATTTAAAAATTGAACGGAATTTTATATTTCTTCAAAAAGAGAACAACTCAACAAATAACAATATGTCAGGTACAAAAGCAATCTTGAAACAAGAGTAGGAAAGTCCAAGATCAGTGATTTTTACAAATTCTGGGCTTCAAGCCCCTAGTTTTACAATTTTACAAGAGGAAGAGGTATTATTTAATGAGGGGCAGAAATCCCCTAATTCAAGAGCACTTGCTCCCTAAATCACAATATCTAGCCTTCCAGAGGCACACTTTACAGTTACAAAGCTTGAAAAAGAGCTAACAGGCTCTCAATTTTCCAAGCCTACTCAAGGTAACATCAACTTACAATCACTGACCTCTCAAGGCACAACTTACAATTTGAAAATGATTTATACAGGGGTATTTAATACTCAAACTACGGGGCCTTCATGAAAAAGGAACAGGTTAAATAACTGACCCAAACCCAAAATGAATGGCGGCGTACACTGCGCTCCAAGATAATGAAAAATTAGAAACTTACAGGGCTCTAGGCCAATGAAAGAGGGCCTATTCCAAAACTACTGAGGTGACTGGCATGGAAATCACTTTTAAAACATTACAGGAAGAAAACCGTTACAAAACGAAGTCACCTCAAACCAAGGTGAAGGGGAGCTCGAGAGGGTACTTCACTCTCTATCCCCGGTTTACAGTTAAAGATTATCTGAACTTTTACATTAGCCGGAAGAAAGTTACATTTTAGAAAATTAGATTACATAACTAAAGATTCGGACCTTTCACCTCGGATTAAGCTGCGGAGATAGCTACAACAGGAAATATGTAATTTTATGTGGCCATTACCTTATAGATGTTCTACTGCCGACGATAGAGGCCGCCCGCCTCCTGCTTAAACACACGCACTCAGAAAGACGAAAATCAATTGGCCAAGAAACGTGAAAAGCCGCAGTTTATAAACCCTCAGGGAAGTTTCGAGATCATTCAAGACTAATCTAGCCACATCCTCTCAATTTTATTGGTTGAGTTCAAAAGTAACACTCAAAATCGAACAAGAAGCCTGTGATAGGTTGAAAATTAATTACAAAAATTCCTGATTGGCTAGATTCAAAACTGGCGGAAAGAAAAGGAAGTATTGCTAACCCAAAAATAAATGAACATAGCAGTTATGAAAAACCTAGGAATACAAAACTTTTTTAAGTTATAAGTTCTTACACCTTGCACCAGGGTGCATGATCATAGTTATTTGGTAGTGTCATCTGTGGAAGAATGTCCAAACTTCTTGATGAATGGCAAACAAAATAAGGAGAATTTCACTCAGTTTAGGAAAATTCACAACTTAATTTTTCAATGGTGACATCTTCTGATTAAAGTTCCAAGTTCCAGTTGTAATAGTTTCCACCTTTGTTCGATAGAAGAGTTCATTAAGGCGCTTATTTTGAATGCGCGGCGTTGAGGTGTACCTCCCGGTACAATTATTATTATTATTACATGAACCGGGCCTCTCCCTTGAGTTAGGCAGCAGTGTAATCATCTAGCTGTAGTGACATCGTGTGGATATAAGCTGAACTCTATCATAATATGAAGTTTTGAAGCCTAGCCCAGTCTGCCTTTATAAAAGGGAGGGCTAGTTGCTTGCTAAAGAGTATCTTGACTATGGGATCATCGGCTGAGGTTCTCACCTCGATTAAGGCAGTTGGAGTGCTGGGGCAACAAGTAAGGTGGGCATCATCATCGTAAACAATGTGATTCTAGAATATTTTAACCGAGCTCGATAGCTGCAGTCGCTTAAGTGCGGCCAGTATCCAGTAATATTGGGTTCGAGCCCCGCCATCGGCAGCCCTGAAGATGGTCTTCCGTGGTTTCCCATTTCCACACCAGACAAATGCCGGGGCTGTACCTTAATTAAGGCCACGGCCACTTCCTTCTACTTCCTAGGCCTTTCCTATCCCATCATCGCCCTAAAACCTATCTGTGTCGGTGCGACGTAAAGCAAATAGCAAAAAAAAGAATATTTTAGTGGCATCGGGAAGATAACAGCGTTCCCTTATGATGTTAAATTTAGGGTAGTGCCGTATCTGCTTTGGTTTTAATGTAGGGATTTTATTAAATGTATTTATTTTTGTATCATGTAGCTTTTCTAGCTTCTTCAAGCAGGGAATGTAACCGCACTGATGGGTTTAATGCTTGAAATGAAGCACGAGTGTGGACTCTCGTTTCCCATTCCCCAATTCTTTTTTACTAAATTTCCAAAACTTAACTGTGTCTTTTACTTTTCTGTTGTTATTTTTCTTTCCCTCTAGTCACAAGGTAGTTTAGGGTTATCCTCTATGTCTTTGGGCCTCGTGCCTCATAAGGTTTTATTGTTATGTGATGCCATGGGTTGCTTCGGTGGTTTCAGCATCCCCGTTTCTTTGTGTAGGCCTATTTTCTCAATTTTCCTTTTAATCTGTTTGGAATTTCACTTGTCCTTGGCCTGCATTATAGCATGAGCTTAGCTCCTGATTAGTTGCGGTTTCTTCTCGTCCTTGTGTGCAATTAACGTTGGCTTCCCTGAAAGATAAAAGGTCAGCGAGTGTTCAGTAGCGTTTATAATAGTACGTGAAGGCTCGTAGGTCTGGAAAATTGGGAGCTCAATTCTCCCTTGATATTAATGAACCTCTGAGAGCTTTCGGCTTGTTATAAAGTTACGCATGTTGTTATCAATTTTTATGCAAAGTGATCGATCACTCACCAATGTTATCCAATAGTTTTTGCTAAAGCAAAGAGAAAGAAAAAGAGAAGGATAAAGAGAGGCATATAAAATATGCTAGTATTTTCCTTTATGTGTTCATTTATGTGTCCAATCCTACGACCCCGCCGATTCTTCCCCCACCCTCATGTGGACCACCGTAACATTACTACAGGGGCACGAAGAAGCAGGCGATCATAATTTTCTTTCTCGCGTGGCTCTCTGGTCCATAACTGAAAAGTGTCTGCCATGTAAACTAGTACAAAGTCTAAAAGAGCCTTTTTCTTTCGCCTTGATAGAGCATATGTCGAACTTTCTGCAACACTCACTGGAAGTTATACAACCTAATTTGTCACCATCCTGCAACCTACAGCAACGCACATTCTCCAAAGGAAGCGGCCTTGGCCTCTATTAAAGTACAGACCTAGATTTTGCCTAGTGTGAAATAAGGAAACTATGGAAAACCATTTCAATAGCTGTCGATAGTTTGAAATCATTGGTGATTAATTACAATACTGCATATTATTATAGGACTCTCCTTTCAATCCGACAGTGTTAACACATGTTCAGTGAAAGGACTAGGAAGTTGGACGGCTCGGAATTTGAATTCTGAACTAGCTATCCTCAGTTTGCCTTATCCCCACTTATTTTTCTCACTCACTCCAGGAAAACGTTATGATAGTAGTTCATTTCAAGTCTTGGGACATCCTGCCCTATCTTATGTCAAAATAAGCACAATATGCACTACCAAAGATAGATTCTATACACACAAGGACAGAGGGTTGGTGACTAGAGATGCCCCAAGTCAACAAAAACCACAGCTCGTGTAAGTTCCACATTCTTTAATTATTAATAAAGACATGTACGTTCATAATTTCATTTTATGTGTGTGTTTGACTGCTTAGAAACACCATGTCTACTAATAGCCTACTCATTTCATTTCAGATATTAATGGTAAACCATTGAACTTTATTGACGTATTAGTCGTTTACTTGCCTACGAGTGCTTTCTGTTCGACCATGGTACCTAGGACCATTAAACCGTCCTATATGAATTACTCTCAGCTCTCATTTTCTCGCTTAACGGAGTGATAAATTAAGAAGTTACTTGATAAGGGGATGGCGTAACTTAATGAAGTATTTCGAGTTAACTGTGACTTTGATTACTTGTATTGAAGACCAATTCAGATTAATTTCTTACCATAACATTAGCTCTATACCAATAAATTCAGCATAGAAAATTGTTGGGTGTTTCATTATAATACCAAGCCAATTTATTATGATCAAAAGCAAAAAAAAAATATTTTCGTACAGGTCATGAAGGCCCTTGGAGGAGCGGAATGTGAAGGCTTCCACTATTTGTAACCTTGACAATGAGTGAGAGTGGTTATCTCCATGCCTGGCCGGTTAGTCCCCAGGAATAAACCTGGAACTCATTTCTCGCGTAGGCTGAGTGAACCGCCTCTTCAGAGGTGTAAATCTCGTTCCCAAATATTTCCAATTCTAATCGCCAATGCGATGAGTGATACAAGAGATCACTCGCCAAAGAATGTTACCTCTATATCAATACTACTTGAAAACCGTGAACTTTCAGAAAGAGAAATATCTCAGCCTCCTCAGCTAATTTGAATAAATCATGACAAACGAAGGAGTTCAGAAAGTCATCGTTGGAGAGAGCAATCCACTGATTATAAAGTGACCAGCTGATTCCTGAAAACTTCTTAAAGTTTTCTACGTAATTATAATAAAGTGACCACTACACTCCAAATTGCTAGAAACTCATACTGAAAAGCAGAGACAATCACAAGGGATCATATCTAGTATTTCATCATTATAATTATCTTCTTATAGTGTGTGTAAAATTAGCTCGACTTACCAGGGTAGCTCATTGTATCAAGGCATTGGAATTAATAACTTTGATTCTCACCATCAGTCACGTTTTTAAAGAATCAGGGCGACGGGAGTTTTCCCTTTTTCTCAGCGGTTTCCGAGATTTACCTGAGGAGCCAGGAAAAGTCGCTTGGTGCCCACACTGGCGGGGGAAATCAATTTGTTTTGCCAAGAGATTGACAAGTCATAACTGAAGCTCTCTCATTTCTGGGAGAGTTGGTAACATGTGGGAAAGGATCCTCTCAAGAAACATTACTTTGCGATAAAGGAAAGAATGGTTGAAATTGAATTGGTGAGTGCAAAACGGAACATATTCCAAAAAGTCGAAAATTTAACTGAGATAGCCATTTTGTTCCTGATGGCAGGCCTTATCTCTTGCGCTGAAAAGGGTACACATTCCAATGCAGTGGGCAGTGTTTTCAGTGACCGATAGTTTTCACTGAGTGCAACATGGGACATATTCCTGGAATAAGTCCCCTTTTCAACTCAAAGCTGCGGCAGTTGTCAGCGCAGGTCAGTCCTGTGGTACGAAGCAATAATGCGTTATTATTGACAATAATGTTTAGTGTGTTGTGAGCCGTATACAGAATTTTGAATTTTCATACTTAATCTGTTATAGTGAGTGGCTGGTGATGTCGGAGTCAGATAGTGACCATGCAGAACCACGGTGAAAGAAGGATGAGGTAAGTGAAGACCAACATGCGAGAGAAATGGGGGAAAAAAGCCAGACGTAGAGGTGAGGAGTTTGTAACCTCAAAAAGCTTATTGGTAGAAGCCAAGGAACCTGGTCCCGATTGTAGTTGCAGAAAAAAGATGTATGGCGCAGTTTTCAGAGAAAGAGAGAAATAGAATTATACGACCACTTTACGATGGCAAACCAAAGAATTAACAGAACACGTATTTTATGGGGTGTATTGAGAGATTTGATGTCTTCCGGCAGAGACCAATAAATGATAACTCGAAACAAAACCCTTCATTTAAATATTTTGTTGTTCAGGGAGGTAAACGTTCAGAAGTGTGTCGTAAAGCCTTTATTAGCTGTCGTGCCTTCTCTCATAAATTAGTGATTAGGCTAACACACATCTTAGCTAGTGGCAAATCCCCTCTTGAGATGAAAGGGAAACATGGATATCGTGGGAATATTTTCCCATCGTCTGTAAACTTTAAAATCCACGAGCATATTGACTCGTTTCCAAAATACGTAACCCACTACACTACGAATCCTATAACCTATTTAGATGCTCAGCTCAATGTACTGAAAATGCATAATCTGTTTATTTAAAAATATAGAGACTTGTCAAAAAAAAGTCAAATACGAGTATTATTTGAAATATTTGAAAGACAATTTTTGGTCCAGGTTTGGCAAGCGCCAAGTGGCGTATGTTCTGTGTGTGAGGATCTACTCACTAAATTGAAATATAACACACTTAATAGCAACGCTAACATACAGCCACAGCTGAGTTAATCGTACATAAGAGACGGGCCAAAATGTTTTACAATATCTTGAACCAAGTTAAAGAACTTTGTAAAACGAGATCTGTTCTGTTCGACTTTATTCAAAATTTGCCTCTGCCAAATTTACCAGTACAAGAAATGTTCTATATGAGGAAGTTATGGTATGTTGTCTTTAATGTGTATGACTTGGAAAAATGACAGGGAAAATTTCTACACGTACCCTGAGGGGGTAACTAACAAAGGGCCTATTGAAATGGTCCCATTTGTATCATTTTATAAACGAACACGTTCCTAAAGAGATTAAGGAACTCCACTTATTCATTGACGCATGTGGAGGTCAGAAGAGGAACCATACGATGTGTGGTTTACTTTCAGCACTGACTTTGAACGCTCGCTTCACGGTAATACATCAATATTACCTAACAAGAGGGCATACTTTCTTGCCACGCGAGCCGACCTTCGCTGTCATTAAAAAAGCTGTTCGAAAATATGATCGCATTTACTCTTCGGATCAATACAAGAGTGGAATAACCACGCAAGCAACTCTCGCACACGAGTATAAATTATTTGTTATTCATTAGACCCCATCTGGTATATGACTCAAGTCAGCCTCCTTCTCAAGGTAGATCTGTTTTATGTTATGAACCAAGTCAGCATCCTTCTCAAAGAGTAAGTAAGTTGAATGTATTTATTGTATTAAATTATATGCTGATCATTAGCCAAGAGCACTATGCGTAATTACATAAACATAAACACGAATCGATTTAATTGCTTAGCTTATGACCATAGCTGTCCACCCTTCATAGGAGAGGGACTTCCTACCAGATTGATATGTAATAACAAACAGGCCACTAGGTTAGGCCAGAGGCCACACACACTATATAAATATCAATATAATCTGTATATGACCGTTCAGTGTAAGAGCAGGTCTTCTGTAGCTTGTATGCTGGGAGGACTTCACTTCGTTTTCTAATAAATCATCTGTACCTTCCATCTTTAATAAGTCTTATTATTCAGAAGTGATGAGAGTATCATAAGAGCTGCGAATACCTTAGGTATCACGTACTTGGAACTTTGAATAATTCTTCGACTTTGACATCTTCTATTGGCTTCGAGTCACGGCTCAGGTTCGAACCCAAGATACCTTCATTCGATACATAATTCAAAATAGATTATCGTCGCACCTTTGGCTACGCGACATAATCTGGAGGCAGCGGCTTGAATCAAAAGAAGATTCTTCCACGGGTTTGGTCAAATTACACTTGTTACAAATTCTATTTTTCGTCGATCTACGTCTAGGTGTTTGATCCTCACCCTCTCCACCGGTCCTTTCCTCCTGAGAGACCAGGACATCCTTTCTCTTCTAACCGGAGGCCGACGCAGCCCGTCCGCTTTCTGGCGTCGAGATGGTCTGAACTTCTGATCGAGTATCAGTCGGGGTCCTCGAGGGGACACTGCGCAACCCAGCAAGCCTGCAGCTATCTTTCTTCGCGGTGGTGTTCGTCATCGGTTTTAACTCCGAGGAGTGATCTTCTACCTTCCATCTTTCTAAGTAAGTCCTCAACATTGTTGTATCTGGCACTGTCATTAGTGTTTGTTAAAGAGTACGAAGTAAAAGTAAAGTATGCCTGACAATATAGTGGGAAGTTCAGCTCCCAGAGAGGAGGAACAAGCAATCCAGTATAGAATAGTCTCTGTTGATTATTATTGATTATTAAAATTATTAAAAACGACCTTTAGTGGAAATCCTAATGAACTAAAGGTGTTCATTGATAACGTGGAGAATGCCTACAATATTCTAAACCCAAGAGACGACTCAACATTTCTAAAATTTATATTAATTATATTAATAAATTTATATTAATTACATACCTTCATTCGATACATAATTCGCACTGTTGTCAGCTTTCGCACGATACCAGAAGAATTTCAGACATGGGAAACCATTAAAGGCAAACTTGAATTAAATTATTCAGTACAAAGAACTTTTGATCTTTATGCAAACAAGTTATTTACTAGTAAGCAATAACACCTTGACAACGTAACTCAGTGGGGGAATAGAACTGATAAAATGACGACAGAATTAAATAAGGCCCTAACTAGGTAAATGATAATTTGGTCCCATAAAATGCAAGATGGAGGAAATAGGACTATTTCTTCGTTAAGTAAATGTTGCTTCATACAAGGAATTAATGACGAAACAGTTAAAACTATACTTAAAATAAAATCAGAGGATAAACCTTTAAAGCAGTTAATTGAAATAGCGGTCGAATAAGAAAGTGACAGAAAATCCAGAGATCAATTTAGGGCATATAATGGAAACTATAGGAGAAATAGTTTTATGAGGAACATCGGAAGAATCGCAACACACAATTTGCGAAATGGAGCTGGCATTAGTACACATTTTGTGAAAACGAAAAAGGAGTGAATGCGTCTTCGATGGAAACTTGTTACCGTTATCAGAAACCTGGTCACATTTCGAAGGAATGCAGAGGAAAACCTATGTGTGTGAAATGTAATAGGAGTGGACATATAGCTAAAGATTGCTGTAGTACTAGCAATCAGGGAAATTAACAGCTGGTCTGTCTAAGCGACCCGGTTACATTTCAACTTGTCAAGTTAGTAGAGGTTGCAACCAAGAAATACAAGCTGGTAGGGCTAATAATGAAAATGTGAAGGCCGTGAGTGCCAATGTTAAGGTGAAGGCCGTAAGCGCCAATATTAATGATGAAAATATAAATGTCGTGAGAACCAACAGAAATGTAAATAAACGAAGTGTGAAGACAGATGACCCGTATATAGTATGTGTATTGAATGATTATTTCTCAGATGGTTATGGAGAAGCTTTAATTGACACGAGGCCAGAGGTATTTTAGTAAAGAAAGGCAGTTTAATTAATATTAGAATAAATCCTATGAAAATATGTTTTCAAAGTGTAACTGGTGAAGTATTTCCAGTAAAAGGGGTAGTTAATTTGAGTGTTAATAATGTAAGTAATGAATTAGAAATGCCGTTCTATGTTGCTAATGACTTACCACATAAAGTCGTCAAGCTACTTGGACAAGACTTGTTAGAGATTCATAATAGTGAAATTGAAATCCCTTGGAAAGATAACTTAATAAAGTTACAACCTTTAAGTGAGACAGTAGTACAGTTCCCAACAGCAGAACAATGAACACGCCACTGTCCAAAGCAAATGGTAGGCGAAAATATAATGTGTGCAGAGAGCATAGTTATTTGCGATAACAATTAATTTTGCTGTTTGATAATTAATTGTAATGAAGAAGAGACCTTAATCGAAAAAGTACCAGAGCTAACAACCATTAGTCTGAAGGAAACGACTTCCGTATTAAATACTAATGTCAGAAATAATTTAATATTACGTAAATTACGTTTCTCACATATAAATGAGAAATCGGAAAGATGGCGGCTGGAGGAGACACGCGCAAGCTTAGTGCTGCTGCAGTTTGTGTTGTTTGTGTGGTAATAATCAGAGTTGTTGCGCTTTACGGTTCTCTGCACGGGTCTATTCGAGTTAAGGAATCGGTGTGTGCAAGTGAAAAAGTGAGTTCTCCTTTTGCATGGCTACTAGCAGAGAGAAACTACTACATTCCGGCGTTCTCTCTGACTGGATGCGCCATTTTCCAGACTTATAGGCGCCTCCCTACTAGCTCGGAGCCGAACAAGCCTAGGCCTGGTCGCTCAGCGATTAGGGGCTTGCTTTGCCTCCTACTACTGGCTGGAGATGTCCACTCAAACCCCGGTCCCACCACTTGTGAAATGAAAACAGACATAAACATCTATTGTCAGAATGTGCAAAGCCTAAACAATAAGTTGTCTGATTGTGAACTATCCCTGCCAGACTTAAGAGAAGTTGACGTGATCGGACTTACTGAAACATGGCTCTCTTGGGCTAGTGACAGTGAACTACCACTCAGTGCTAATTACAGCATATTCCGTCGTGATCGCGCTACTCTAGGTGGTGGAGTGTTGCTAGCAGTGAACAGTGCTTTACCATGTAAACGAAGGACAGATCTCGAACGGAACTGTGAGTTAGTGTGGGTGGAGCTACTCTTTCCTCGACGCCCTGTACTTGTGGGATGTTACTACAGACCACCAAACAGCCAATTCAGTGACCTTGAGCAGTGCCTGGACTCAGTCATTGCAGCTCTCCCTCATGGTGAAGTAATTTTAATGGGCGACTTTAACTTGTCTATAAAGTGGTCTTCTCCAACTACCGGACTGTCAGCTAACAACTGTGACACATACTTTATAGACAGTTTTATTAATGGCCTCGGACTGAAACAGTTTAATATGTACCCAACCCGTGGACCCAACACCCTGGACTTCATACTCTCCTCATTAGAACTTAAAACAATAACCCCAGGCAGAAACCTTTTCCTGTGCGACCACCAGTCCCTCGATGCTACATTCCTCCTTCCACACCCCTCCTCAAAGCCTCACAGCAGGACATCCTACCGCCCTACCTACATCTGGCGCCGTGCCGACTGGCCTGCAATGTGTCGTGCCCTGGAATGCCTTCCCTGGAGTCTGCTCGAAATAGCTGATATCGAATCGGCTCTTGACCTGCTGTACGACTGGCTGCAAGCTGCAATTAAAGACTTCGTACTTGCACAACGGGATACTACTAGCAAATATCAACACTGGATAACACAAGAGACCAGACTGATATTATTTAATAAGAAGAGAGCTTGGCGCCTGTGGAAAAACTTCCCTAACCCACACACTCACAATACCTTCGTTAAAATCCGCCGCCACGCGAGGTTTATGGTCAGAAGAGACTACAAAACACACGTAGACACTGTCACTGAAAACGTCCGCAGCAATCCCAAGCGCTACTGGAGTCTCATCAACACACGGAGAAGGACGGAGCGGATTCCTGTCAGCGTGAACCACAACGATACAACAGCAGATGGCGCCGATCGCAATGAACTGTTCAACAGGTATTTATTCTCCAACTTCTCCCCTCCCTTACAAAACCAACCGCTCCCTCCCGTTGGTACAGCTTCAAACAGAACCCTATCAAGCATAACTACCACACCAAGTGAAGTTCATAACCTTCTTCAAACTCTTCGTACCAACAAAGCTACCGGTGCCGACACTATAGGTCCTCTTTTCCTAAAAAATACTGCCAGCACTCTTTGCGTCCCTCTCTCTAAATTATTTAACAGATGTTTTGCCGCGGGCTATTTTCCTATTACCTGGAAACAGGCAAATATTGTTCCACTTCTCAAATCAGGCAACAAATTTAATGTTTCATCTTACCGACCAATCTCTATTCTCCCCACACTATCCTTTATCTTTGAAAAAATTATACACCAGCGTCTCCTCGCATTCACTTTGCCGTATATCTCAACCAAGCAGCATGGTTTTCTACCAGGTGGCTCTTGTCTAACAAACCTGGCCACTCTGCATAGCTTTGCATCACACGCCATTGCAGCTAAATCACAGCTGGATATCTGCTACGTAGACATTTCGAAAGCTTTCGATTCTGTTGACCATACTCTGTTGCTCCATAAAATCTCCAAACGATTTAATATACATGGCAGTCTACTGACCCTTCTTGCTGGCTTCCTACATAACCGTTAGCAGAGAGTGGTAATATCAGGCACTTCATCCTCATGGTTACCAGTTACCTCCGGTGTCCCACAAGGCAGTACTCTTGGCCCCTTGCTGTTTTCTTTGTTTATGGACGATCTGCCGTCCGAACTCAACGAAACAGCGAATACCCTACTCTTTGCAGATGACTGCAAGATATTTAGGGAGATCAGGAATCCAGCAGATGCAGCTCTGCTACAGTCATCGCTTAATGCCCTCTCGAACTGGTGCCGTACTTGGAAACTTATCCCCAATCCACAAAAATGCAGCCACATGACCATAACACTGCGTAAATCTCCTCTACCGACATCATATTACCTACTCGACAAGCCCATCACCGTGGTTACGCAACAGCGTGACCTAGGTGTAATATTCGATACAAAATTACAATTTAAGACCCATATAGAAACATATACAACCAAGGCTATGAAATTACTAGGCATTCTCTATCGCTTCACAGAAATTTCTGACCCCGTTGCTCTTCGCCACTTCTTCCTCACGATCGTTCAACCTCTCTTAAACTACTGCTCTCCGATTTGGTCAACAGCCGCCCCCTCCAATATCAAGCAGTTAGACAGAGCAGTGTCCTTCTTTGCTGCAATTGTAAGGAACAGAAACCCCAAGCTCAGAAATCTGTCTACGCAGCAGATATTAATGGCAATTAATGTGTCACCGCTGCACATCAGGCGACAGGTAGCTGACCTGAGTTTCCTCCACGAGATCTTAAATGGACATTACCGCTCGGAACATCTTGTTTCTCTCTTCTCTCTCCGCGTTCCTTCCCGCTCCACCAGAACCAAAGACCTTCTCCACATTCCCCACACTCAGCACTCAATACTTCAACGATCTTTCCTAATCCGCCTCCCAACACTCTTTAACAATATTAATAGGAGACAAGAGCTTGATATAGCATCAAATAAAAGTGTATTCGAGAGGTGTGTAAATAGTATCTTAAAGATAAGTTGATGTGAAGGGATTATACCGCCATCTTGACCCACGACGACTTGGCTACGAACATGGACATTCTCATGGTTTTCGATTTGGACAGTTATTAGTAGGATGTGTACCTGATCTTGTTATATTTTGTTATGTTTGTTATATTTTATTATGAAAGTTTACGTTTGTTAAATAGTCTGTTGACAGTGCAAGTGAAATTTGCTCAGTGTAGCTGTATCTTGTGCTTCGTGAATAAATAAATAAATAAATAAATAAAAAAATTATTTAGAATATACAGACATTTTTCGCTTACCGGGTGGTCGGTTAACAGAAACACGATCAACTTTATGTGCTATACCAACTCCTTCAGTGATACAAGGCAGAGCGATAACCCTAAAAAATTATAGAATTCCTGAACAACATCACAAAGAAGTAGATAAACAAGTAAATGAAACGCTTGCTGGTAACTGTACCTACAATTCCGCTTGGAATTTTCCAATCTTACTCGTACCTAAGAAAATTGACGCTTCAGAAATTAAGAAATAGATAATATGTATTGATTTTCGAAAGCTCAATGAAATCACAATAGGTGATAGTTACCCCTTACCTAATATTCAGGATGTATTGGGTAAATTAGTAGAGCAAGATATTTTTCAGCATTAGACTGTGCAAGTGGATATTGGCAAGTCCCAATAGCTCCAGGTGATCGATGCAAAACAGCTTTTAGTACCCAGAAAGGACATTTCGAGTTTAGAAGAATGGCTTTTGGATTGAAAACAGCACCCGCCACATTTTAAAGATTAATGAACACTATTTTAAACGAATTAGTTGGATTACGTTGTCTCGTTAACATGGATGACATACTTTTTTTTTGCTGGATCACTTGAGGAACACCATACTAGACTTCGGGAAGTATTCCAGAAATTAAGAGAGAATAACATTCAGTTAAAACCGGATAAATGTGATTTCTGAAAACTGAATTACAGTACTTAGAACACATAGTAAGAGCGGATGAAGTAGCTCCAGATCCTATGGAAACGAATCTATAGTAGGGTTTCCAACTCCAAAAGCACAAAAGGACGTTAAATCATTCCTAGGACTAGTAGGTTATTAATGGAAATTTGTATCCCAGTTTACCCGAATATCTAAACCTCTTAAAAATGTATTAAAGAAAGATCAAATTTGGAAGTGGGAAGGAAGTTTTCAAAAGCTAAAAGACCAAATAACGACTTCCCCAGTTTTAAAGTTTCCAGACTTTACGAAACCATTTGTACTAACTACAGATGCTAGCAATTATGCACTGGGTAGCATATTAAGTCAGGGGGAAATTGGTAAATATCAACCGCTAGCGTTTGCAAGTTGAACTTTGAATAAGGCAGAATTTAATTCGAGTACAATTGAAAAGGAATGTTCATGCTTAGTGTGGAGCTGTAAATATTTTAGACCTTATTTACTTGGATGAAATTTTACAACTGTAACAGATCACAAACCATTACTTTGGATCCTTAATGTAAAAGACCCAAGTTCACGTTTGATAACATGGAGATTATTATTAGAAGAATATCAGTTTGATATATATATATCGATGCACTTATTAGATATCCCATTGTAAGCCATGTTCAAAAGACTAACTTAGAAATTTCAGAAGAACGAAAAGCTAAGCTATTAATAGAGATGCATGAATGCCACATAGGTGGACATCAGAGCGTACAGAAAACATATGAACGTTTAAAGTTATAAGTTTCTTGGCCTAATATGTTTAAAGGAATAGAATCTTATATTCGTAAATGCCCAGTTTGTCAACTAAAACAAATACTTCCGGATGTAAAAGTAGAGTTGCAAATAATGGATACACAAGATAGACCATGGAGCAAGATTTATTTAGATATCGTAGGACCATTCCCAATTTCAGTAAAAAATAAAATATATCTTCTCACGTGTCAAGATATTTTAAGTAAATATATTATTGGCATTCCAATTGAAGATATGACAGCAGAAACGATAGCTCGCAAATTTATATATGAAATAATTTTAAAGTACGAAATACCAGATCAGTTATTAACAGATTGTGGAACACAATTCATGAGTGATGTGTTTTCGAACAGTTGTAAGCTGTTGAAGATTAAGAAATTTAAAACAAATGTATATCGCTCAGAAACGAATGGTCGTTTAGAGAGGTCACAAAGTTTTAGTAGAGTATCTAAGATGTTTTAGCAACAAGTTTCAGAACGAATGGGATCAGTGGACCCCTTTTTGATTTTTTACGTATAACACATTCGCACACAGTGTTACAAAATTTACACCATATGAACTATCGTGTGGTAGAAAAGCAAATATACCAGGACAGTTACAGCAAAATCCTCAACCACTCTATAATTACGAAAATCTAGTGCATGACATTAAAGAGAAGTTCCAAATAGCATGGCAACAGGCAAAATACCGATTACAAGTAGCTAAGATAAAACAATGTGACAAGGCAAATGAAAATAGAACAGGAAAACAATATGAAGTAGGAAAGTTAGTATTGGTTTCTAATGAGCAAAGAAGAAAACTAGACCCATTATGGAAGGGTCCGTATGAAATTAAAGAAGTAAAAGGCGCAAATGTAACCCTAATTAAGGTAGTTCAACATGCAAAAAAGATAGTTAGTTGCTTTACGTCGCACCGACACAGATAGGTCCTGTGGCGACGATGGGATAGGAAAGGCCTAGGAGATGGAAGGAAGCGGCCGTGGCCTTAATTAATGGACAGCCCCAGCATTTGCCTGGTATGGAAATGGTAAACCACGGAAAACGATCTTCAAGGCTGCCAACAGTGGGATTCGAACCCACTATCTCCCGCATGAAAGCAAAAAGATAACGCAAACTCATCTTAATAGAACGAAACCGTTTGTTTCAGATCCGATAGAAATATGACGACGTGGAAGTTACTTAATCATTTGGTGGTGGACAAGTCAACTTGCAGAAGCCGAGTCCGAATCAATAGATCTTAGCAAAGGTTCACACATAACTGAGATCAAAATTCAAACAGGTGGTTACTTTGATCACATAGGAGATACATAATTATATCCTACAGAGTGGAGTTTTGTAACAGAGCCGTAAAAATATATGGAGGGAAACTGAGACTCGAATTATAAATCTTAATATCTGTAATAGATTAACAATGAGACCTGGTTTGCATATACAGATTGCCAACCAAGTATTCCTTATTTTCAACCTAAAAAGCGAATTGTCGATAGGTTGAGAGATATATTAATAGATTTTATGGGAAAAGACTCAAGTTCAGAAAGGCAAAAGCGAGGTTTATTCAATGTCGGAGGTAAAATCTTAAAATTATTTAATTTCGAACATATAGAGTCCATGGAAAAATATCATAAAGAATTTTTAAGAATAGCTTCATAACAGTTGGTAGTTCTGAAATCAACTATCATTACGATGAATACGACGTTAAAATATGTGTCAAAAGATGAAAAGAAAATTAACAATATTTTACAGAAGTTAAATACGGAGATAAAAACGCAAACCATGGAGTTAAAGAAGGAAATTTATGATAGCCTTGTATTAAATGAATTAATAAAGCAAATATTAATAGATGTATACGTGCATGCTCAGAATGGTATCCTTCAACCACAAATTACTACTATTCAAAAAATCAAATAAACTCTAATGCAACAGGCAATGCCAGAATCAGCAATGTCACCACACTTCTCATCTTCCGAACTCCTGTCATTAATTCAACCAACAATATATACACAAGGACCATATCTAGTGTATGCTGTTAAAACACCTTTGGCAATAGATAATACATTTAAATTACATAAAGTCATACCTTTTCCAGTCATCATGAAATCCAACATAACGACTAAAATATGAAATGTAAAGAGAGAGTATATATGTGTGGATACTCTAAATGAGAAATATGGGTATATGATCCAATATGAACTGTATAAATGTATTCAACGGAATCAAAGAAACTATGTATGTACAGAAAGAAATCCAACTGTTAACTATATTTCTAATATGGAACGTGTACCCACCTTGTTACATCCCAACACTCTTCAAATACCAGAAGTGTATACTTTTAATGATTTACCCTTAAGCAAGTAATGTGGTTACCGCTACACAAGAGTAATTATTGGTTGTTTGTAGCACCTCAAATGGAACTTTTCACAACTGTATGTAAAAATGGAGAGAAATACACCTGCAGAATACTAGGTAGAGGTATAATTAATTTGAGAAAATATTGTAAGGGATTAAGTAGCAAAACTACTTTACTCCCACATTCTCAAAATGAAACAAATTTAACCAAAGATGACATTTTCTCACGAGAAAATATAAATATGCCCTTTTGAACCTCTCTCTGTCAAATATAGTGTCATCATTGAATGATTTAGAAATGGCTAGTTATAGGATAGATGCAGTAAATAAATTCATAGAAGAACAAGAAATTAGAGGAGAACAACGAACCTATCCTTGGAAAAGAATAGGTACGTCATGGTACTCCACCCCACCTGCGTCCAAGTCGGAGTATGGATAAATCCCGGTAGCGTCTCAGGGAATAAATTCATCTCGTCATTATCATATTCATTTCTCGTAGGTTCCGAAGAAGATTATAGGCAAGTCCTCTAAGTATCGCTTACTAGACGGATTCTGTCGGTGGACGTCTCCATTCGACATTCGATGTGAAATAAACACTACCATCAGTGACTATATTACCTTATCGCTACCTGTATTATCCTATTTTCAAAAATAATAAATCAAAAATAATTCTTACACTAGTGCATTAGCATGCTAATCTGAATAAAATGAAAATAAAGTATAATCTGGAGTGAAAAAAAGGATGCTTAACAAATAATCAACACATATTTACACTTCTTTCTGGTAATGACATAACTGAAATGTGGTCTCTTCTTTTATGCTAATACATTCATTAAATACGGAAAGTCGTTTTACTGAATTAATTAACATCATCACATAACTTCCAAAATCATGATTCAACTCCTCTGTCGAAAAGTTTAAGCTTTATAATGTGAACCAACATGCCCTACTGAAAATATAATGCTCTATGTATGTTGGGTATTCAGCCCGAAGGCTGGTTTGATCCTCTACAGCTCCACCAACAGCGCCATAGATAGTCTAGGTGTCACTGAAAAGGCATACTAGAGAAGTGAGGTGTGAGGTAGTTTCCCGTTGCTTTCCTCACTGAGCCAGAAGTTGCTATTGCATATCAGTTTGCTAAGCCCACTGAAATGCATGCACCAACCGACCCTATGAGCGATATTTTCACAACATACATAACAGGGACTGGCTGCATAAGGAACGGTATTACTGGCATCGCTCATACCTCGGTCACTTTCATATTGTCAAAGCCAAGGATGAGACTGAGACAGGTCAATGAAAGTAACAAATTTACTCTAGCCCATACCAGAAGACATAGTGCACTGTAAACACTACATCCTACCAGCAAAGGCATATATAATGCTCAAGAATTGATTAATTTGCACGTAAATTCATAATTGATCTTCCAGTTGTCCCTGTACTAGGTTTTCATCTTTATTATTTTACTGTGGGAAAAATGTTCATATTGGGTCTTCTTCTGAACATATTTTTGATGAGAGCTGAGATATTCAGTAAGTTTCTTTACTATGGCTAAAGATTGTTGCCATACCCTTAAATATCATTACAAATGAAATATTTATTTATGGCTCCTATATTAACTCATTTGCAACACTAGCAATCATAAACGAGCCAAATATACCTTTCATTAAATATTCCATTAGTATATGAAGCGAAAAGATGTGCCGAATATTCATATATTATCCTACCATCAGTCATAATTTAATCTTATTTCATATACCGCTGTGCCTGTAATTCATATTAACTCAATATATCAAGCTACCGTTTGCTTGGGAAAGAAAGGTTCTAAACACGACAATAATTCTTGACATAAATCCCCACATGTTCACCATTAATCATATGGAGTCTAACAACTACTCATATTGTCACAATGTGTCACAAATTGACATTGAATCAGCTGGTCTCATGCTATTGCGTTCATCTCAACATAACCTAACCCTACATACAATAGCCATTCCAAATACGATCTTCTATCAACATGTATTATACGATTTCGTAACATCTTCTTTCACATAACCTCTCAACAAAATGAACATTAAATCTCAACGCCTCTATTAACACATAATTCGAATCCATCTCTTCTTAACAATCATTCTTCACATATAACATCTCATTATTCTTCCTTATATTATCACATTTGTTATGATACTACTTTCCCTCGACGATATTTCTTCTATTATATTATTACAATCCAAGAACGATCCATCTCTTCCTCTATTTCAGGTAGGTGCGGTCATGTTTGTCAATCTGATTTCCTCTTAAAGCTCATCTATGATTTATAATACATGCATTCTTCCCAATATCTCCAGCTTCATAACTGAATAGCCTTTCCGTGTAGATTGGTATGTTAAATCAATATACACTCATTACGTACACCGACATAACCATGTCACTTAAGATTTGAGTATATAATGTTACTTAAAATAATTAATATTCGCGGTTATATGACCAATACCTGCCACCAACGTTTAGAATTTGGCACCTATAATTCATCTAAGTTAAATATTTCACCGACATAAATTATTTCTACGAAATATCATAAATACCTTTACACAGGAAACTTATCTTATATCTCGTCTCCCTTCTGGGAACTGCTGCTTTCTGCTTGGACGTTATGCGTTCTCCATGCGGCTGAGTTCCATCTCTCGAGACGTCATCTTTGGTCCCAAAGCATGCTACTGCTTGGCCTCGTTATGGCATCCCAGGTAATCTGCTCCTACAGTTTAGGCGGATCTCATGATGTCACAGTCGCTCATGAAAGCAGAAAATGATATTATACTGGCAGTCTATACAATTAGGTTATTCATTTTGAACCTCTCAATATATCTACACTACCGCCCATTAATTTCAATACACCCTGGTATTTCAGATTTACAACTCAAATCAAACGTTATTTCTCACAAAAGATAACTATATTAACTTACGCATATATAATACAATCAAAATCATTATATTTTACTTTCATCAAAGTATCCTCCTTTGGATTGAATGACTGCCTCACAAACTCGAGGCATGCGGTCAATCAGTTTTTGTAGGTACCGTGAATCTATATGATTCCACACATCCTTAACAATATTCCAGAGATGTTCCTTGCTGGATATATTAACTTTCCTGATACGTCTGTCCACTTCATCCCAGACCATTTCAATGGGATTACAATCGGGGCTTTGGGACGGCCATACCATATCTTTCAGTACTTTCTGTTTTTCCTTTGATGCAATGTACTTCGTACAGTATGCCGACCGATGTTTTTGGTCATTATCCTGTTGTAAGGTGAACCCTTTCCCTATTCAGCGCAATCCACTTGGTATCGCATGATACTGAAGTATGCTGTGGTACTGCTTCTGATCCACACATCCTTCAATTTTCACAATGTCGCCAACTCCACCTCCGGCAAAACTTCCCCAAAACCATTGTAGAACCTCCTCCGTGTTTGACTATAGGTAGAACACACTGCTGGGCCACCCTTTCCCCTACAATTCGGCGAACAAGTATTCTCCGTCTGGTTCCAAAAATTTCGAACTTCGATTCATCGGTGAATAACACCTTCGTCCACTCTTCCGATGTCCATTTACGATGTATTCTAGCCCATTCAAGTCTCTTCTGTTTATTCATGGACCTTAGAAGAGATTTTCTTGCTCTGACACATCCTTTCAAGCCGGCTTCAATCAGTCTCCTTTTTACTGTTGCAACAGATATTGTTAGATATTGTTGTCGTGTTCATTTCTAACAATTCTGCACGAATTCTGGGTGCTGTTTTGAATCTATTTCTCTTGCTGGTAATTCTGATATATTTTTCATCACTTTTAGTTGTTTTACGAGGTCGTCATGGTCGTGGTATGTCCTTATTACTACCTGTTGTCT
The DNA here is from genome assembly GCF_040414725.1 of Anabrus simplex. NCBI lineage: Eukaryota > Metazoa > Arthropoda > Insecta > Orthoptera > Tettigoniidae > Anabrus > Anabrus simplex. The sequence continues at coordinate 808,916,843 of NC_090266.1, forward strand.
TCTGGCGGTGAAGTGTGTATTGCACTCCCCCTAAAGACACACTACACTGTTTCGCAATTCGGCGAACAGATAAACCTGCTTGGCTAAGTGCTACAATTGCAGCACGTTTTTCTATGGATATCTCCACTCGTGGAGCCATACTAGAGATGTGCACACTTCAACTGTCACGAAGGAACTGACATGCAAGGAACCACATGTTATGTATCGTAGCAATGCTTGCCGTTCGCTGCAGATATCACATCACTACAGGGAACAACACAGGTGCACCAAATGCGGCATCCGTCGGCAAATAGATAAACAAACATACCCGATAGGTACATAACGTTTATGTACACCACATTGTTTGTTGGATACTTTTGTATCTCGATGATCACAAACAAAAAATCATGGCATGTGTACAACTGTTATCCTATTCCTTTGCTTCCTCAACCGTACCCATGATACTAGACCTTATCTACAGAGAACTAGATGTCAATTATTGGGTGTATTGAAATTAATGAGCGGTAGTGTATGTATTATTTTCTCTATGTGGAACTGCGTCTCTATAATTATTCAGATGTGGTTTCTTTTGAATATATGTTTTCCTCAGGCTAATTTCGGATTCCAGTGGCTACTTTGATTATTCTTCAGTGTTCTAGATTGCTTGTAGCACGAAACTTTGCCTTCTCGCCTCTTCTTTCGGCGGCTCCAATATCTCCCTTCTTTAATATTTTGAATTTAAAGATCTCCGATCCTTTCCGTATCTTGTTGTTGTTCTGCTATTATCTAGCTCGGAATATTACTCTAATCTTATTTAAATTGTTATTTTATTTCAGAACGACGATAGACTCCTTCTTCTTGCTTCTGTGCTGATTTTTCCAGTACGATCTATTTTCTTCAAGTGTAAAGAATGAATTGGTTTCAGTTATTATTTTAAACAATGCCTGTTCCATCTTAAATTTCTTTGCATGATCTTTATGATTCTGTGGCTTCTAGACTTAGGATGATCTGAATCTCGGTGACAATGTATATGTATTTTTACTGCCTGAAGTTGCCGCGCGCCATTTTGTCTGCCCCTTTTCCTTTCGTATAAGCATCTCGAATGTAACGTAATGGTACAGTATATATAATCACTACTTTTCTTTACGTGTATTTGGCTTTGTGGATGTTGCTGTTGCTCTTGCTGCCGCAAGTGAAGTTTTGGTTATTTAATCTATGGTTCCCTAAAAAATGGTGGAAACATTCAAAATAATTCTGTACTAAAATCGAATTTAAGCATAGGAGCACATGAGGCCAAGTGTCTTTCGAAGTGGTGACTACTTCCAACTTCCTTAGTGGTTTTCGTCTGCACTGGCACTAATGCCTAGGGGGCAGTGCTACCTTTGGTAGATAGTGCCTGAAGTGGTTGAAAAGAACTTGAAATAGCTACATAAACGTGATTTTGACCTGGGTTGGAGGCATGTCCAAGAGAATTTTCTGGATTGACGTAGATTAATCCAAACGCACAGAAACACGACGACATAACACAAAATCAGTCACATCACAGTCAAATACACCAATTCGCATTATTCAAGGGAACCAGAATACGTAGTCTCACTTTATAAGTAACTTTGTGTACATCCCAGTCATTTTTGAAATTATCTTCTAATTCCTTCTACTCCATCTCTTAGAATGCAGGAATGATGCCTTTCCCACTAGCCAATGACAGTTCCTCTCCCCAATGCCCAACCAGCACATCCTCTCCGTCTTCATATGGCTGTCGTTTCGTGGTAGCGGATGAACCTCCAGTTGTGTTGTAAAGTCAATGTGTCAATTTACAAGACACAGACCGGAAGACCGAGGATAAGTTGTCCTCCCCGTTGTGAGACAAAATTAGTGGTTAAGAAACATAAAGGCGTGCCTGGTGCAGGCCGTTCGAGTTAACGCTCTATAGGTGACCTGAGTTTCTGTGTGGATGAAGTTCTACCTAAATCGAATTCTAGTTATAAAGACACCAGAAACACCCAATCATCGAGCTAGAGGTGTTAACGAATGAACGTTAAAATCCCCGACACGGCCAGAACCCCGGACTCCCTGGACCGAAGGCAAGCATACTAAACACTTCTTCATGGAGTCGGTCAGAGATTAAGAAAAGAAGCATCATATGTTTGATTTGTGTGGGAATTGATATAAAAATTATTCGAGGAAATCCTCCAGAAACTACCTTAAATAAAATTGCGTCCATTATTTCACTTTCGTCTCAAGCTTGCCACCACGTAACCACTCGACCTAAAGGTGGTACTGACCACGCTATCCTTAGAGACCAGTAGTACTGTAATTGGTTATGTTCTCGTCCTCAGTCTTCAAAATGTTATTACCGTATTAGTAATAGTAGGAGCAGTAGTATTACTCTGCGAGGTTCACGTAACCACTAATACTTATTACACTGAAATTAAAACACTCAAACGAGTTTAGAGAAAGGACACTGAGTCCTGGTATGACTATCTATAATAATAATAAATAATAAATAAATAAATAAATAATAATAATAATAATAATAATAATAATAATAATAATAATAATAATAATAATAATAATAAATAATTATTGCTCTTTGACAAAATCGCCCACTGGCCCCCTGCTACCTTCTCAAGCAGGAAGTAGCTATGCACCCTATACATTATCTTCCGGGCTTGTCTGACACGTGAAAGAACTCCTGAGGGAGTTATTATTATTATTATTATTATTATTATTATTATTATTATTATTATTATTATTATTATTATTACTTAATGTCTTATGATTCATACGTGTCTTCAATGGTCAAGGTCCTGCCCAGACAACTGCTGTCCATCCAACAGACATTGGGGTAACACATGATTAGCGCAACGACTCTCAAGGCATTCACAACCTGGTTCTCCGCCTCAGGCTACACGAGACCCTCAATTGTAGCCTACTCATGAGACTGAGCGAACCGCACTTCAAACTCGGATAACGATTCAAATCGAACACTGAAACCTCCGAACAAGAATAAAAAATGTCACAGGATGGATTATTATTATTATTATTATTATTATTATTATTATTATTATTATTATTATTATTATTATTATTATTTGCTAGTGGCTTTACGTCGCACCGACACAGATAGGTCTTATGGCGATGACGGGATAGGGAAGGGCTAGTAGTGGGAAGGAAGCGGCCGTGTCCTTAATTAAGGTACAGCCCCACCATTTGCCTGGTGTGAAAATCGGAAACCACGGAAAACCATCTTCAGGGCCACCGACAGTGAGATTCGAACCCACTATCTCCCGGATGCAAGCCCACAGCTGCACGCCCCAAACCGCACCTCCAACTCGCCCGGAATTATTATTATTATTATTATTATTATTATTATTATTATTATTATTATTATTATTATTATTATGATAAATTCAGCGTCCAAATGAAGTTTCTTGGATTAAAGTATATAATTCACTAAGCCCCGTTTTCGGAATATTGTTATATTTATTTACATCCTTTCAGCTACTATCGCCAGCCAGTGTGCCTGCCTCTAAACCAAAGGATCCAGGTTCGATTCATAACTCCTCCAGCTTGAACAGAGAAGTGAAACAGACTCGTGAAGTCAAGTCACGAGCTGTTGATATGAAAGGCAGTGGACTCGGTCAAGAAAGCCAGGCAATATGGCTGAGGATGTCATTCTGACCACGTGGCACTCCACTGAAGGACATCTAGTCTGTCAGCAGTCGTCCTGGCAGGTTAATGCCCTTAAAGAGCACCTAGTGCTGTAGGGTTTGGCTTCTTCAACTAATATGGTTTTTAAAAGACGTCCGAGTGCCGATTTTTGCTATGAAAAGGGTTCTTCAACGTGTCAGCACATTTGCTGACACAGGTCTTTTATATTTTAGGGCGTCATTACTTCAAAATTCTTCACTTCCTTGCTTTTTTTAAGTCCATCTGATAAACCATTTCTTCCTTTGTTTCTGTTCCAATTGTTATGCACACATCCCCAGTAGTTCTTTTTAAATACGAGGGTTGGAATTTAAATAGTGGCACACTGCTGTGGAGAAGCTATGCAAAGGAATCTAATATTGTCGCTGATAGCACACGTTGGTGACATACCTACCTTACCTCAGAGCAAATGGACTCGCCCTTCCCAAATCACCTGTGTGCGCACAAGCGAGAGAAACACAGTCACTTGTGAGCTATCATCTAACGTAACGTTGTCACTATGTTTTCCAAACAGGAACAATGGAGTTGGATCAAGATTGAATGTACCAGAGGTCGTACAGCACGACAGTGTCATCAAGGTCTTCAAGAGGCTTGCGGGGAATCTGCATTGCCTTACAGAACAGTGACAGGTTGGGTAAAAGCCTTCAACGATGGTCGGCAAACTGTGGCGGACATTGATCGGGCAAGTCGTCCTACCAGTGAAGAAGAAGTGACAGTGATCGAAACCAGACGATTGGTGAGCATTCGCTTCAGAACTGCTGCAGAGGTTCGAAAGGCAGTAGACCGCTCCATTCGCACCATCAACAGAACAGGCTCTGCTAAAGGTATACTATGACTTCCATATCGCCGGAAACGCGTTATAAACAAAGCTGGTGACTACATTGAAGGACAGTAAAGGTTGCTAAAATGTAACTCTTTTGTGAAAATGAAAACCTATAACGTGTTTTCCAGTTAGTGACCGGGTCACGGATGTAATGAATGAATCAGATATAGGCTATTATTACGATGGGGTCGCCACTCCCAAAGTGGTATATTAATGAATGATAGATGCTACGAAATGAGAATGGAGAGTGTTGCTGGAATGAAAGATGACAGGGAAAACCGGAGTACTCGGAGAAAAACCTGTCCCGCCCCCGCTTTTTCCAGCACAAATCTCACATGGAAAGACCGGGATTTGAACCACGGTATCTAGCGGTGAGAGGCCGACGCGCTGCCGTCTGAGCCACGGAGGCTGTTTAACTCTTTTGTATCTGTTGTAAATAAATAGTTGCCACTATTTAAGTTCCAACCTTCGTACTTGCATTTTAGTGAAAAGGTATAGGCTCCAGTCAGAATAGAGGGCAGTGCTCAATTACCTAGCATGGCGTTTGTTATTTGAGTTAAGGCGTTTGTTGTATGAGTTACACCATGTACTCTCTCTTGGATAATGAATAAACGAAGAATCAAGCTATTCTGACCTCATATTCCTAACTTGTCCGACTCTGTGGTGTATTGTATAGCGTGATTAATCGACCTCCCCCCGAGGCCCGGCTTCGATTCCCGTGCGTGTTTAGTGCGTTGGTTCTAAACTGCGAACGGGAAGATGAACGACCAAAAGATCAATGTACAGTTTTGTTTCAAGCTTGGCAAGACACCGAAAGAAGCGCATGCGATGCTGGTACGTGTTTATGAAGATCAAGCACTGCCCTTGAAATGTGTGTACTAGTGGTTCGCCCGTTTTCGAGGAGGCCGGGAAAATGTTTCTGACAACCCCCGTAGCGGAAGACCGGCGACCGCCGTCAGTGACGAAGACATTGAGTAGGTGAGGACATTATGTAAGATATTTAATACTAAAAGGGTGTGGGGTAATAAGCTTACTTTTGACAACATACCATATAAGTTCTGGGAAAAGGAGATTGGCGTTCGGTTTTGTTGTATGTCCGGCGCTCCCTTCTCGCTCCGCCAGCCAGCTACATGCGCGCCAGTGTGTCATTCTTCTAGCCTCGACGCGCAGCCCTCAGTGCGCGTGCCTGGACAGTCGTGTGTGTACTATAAAGAGGAACTCCCAGCCTGTCCAGATGCCCACTTGCCCCGGTGTCCAGCTCCAGAATACACCCTACGTCGAGCACGGAGGCTACTCCTCTTGAAAATGTGCTTCGGCCAGGTGGACTGAATTTCTGGCAGTACGAGGTCTCACCTCTGGTCACCGCTCCTCTTCCGCTGCCCATATCCAGTCATACTATTACATACCGTCATATTTCCCTAATTAATGCAAGCTCTCTTGGTTTCGCTAAGTGAGAATTCTTCCAACATTGAACTTGCTTTTATGAACTCAGCAAAGAAGGACTTTCCAAAACATTTATGTCAGTACTTCTGATAGTTTTCGACTATCGACTTTTCAGATCACAAGGACTATCTTTTCGAGATAGAAGTGGATGTAAATACTGCAAACTTGTATATAGTGTACAAAAGATAGACTCTTTCTCAAGATTCCTAATTCATTTTGCTTCAAGTTAAATTTCAGTTTTATTTGTGTAAATAGTGTATTTTGCATTTGAAGCGAATAATAAAGTTGTGTTTTGTAAATCTCAACCTTGGTTACAACAGGTTTCCCCATTAAATTTGTGGTTATCTAATTCTGTTATTGAAATAATACGATAAAGTCATTTATAGAACAAAATATATCCTTTAAATTGTATAGAAAAAATAGTAAGTCTTGCTGCGATAAAACAGATGAGAATATAAAGTTATGACATTGCAACTGAGAGAAACTAGGCATGAATTTGAATTCTTCTTGACTGGATATTAACAATTATACACAAAATGTATCCCTCACTGTTCACTTGACTGTACCTTCAACACTTTGAGTGTAATTACGACGTATTCCTTTGATCTGGTGTTTACTGTTGTGATAGTACATATATCACACCCCCGAATTATATGTAGAAGGTAGAGATATTATTGTCAGTATTCGATTTATTATTATTATTATTATTATTATTATTATTATCGGTATTTCATTTGTATGTTTTGTCATTTATATTTATAAGCTGGAAGATATCCACATATGTAGGTATGAGTAATTTGTTTTGCATGAGTGGGAAAACATTGCTTTAATAACTCTGGTAATTTGAATGAGTCATATGGCTGCCCCAGTGCTTGTTGTGATGTACTTGTGTCGGGAAATTCATGAGTCAGCCTGATGAGATGAGCTTGTTGTTGTATTAGGAAAATTTGGTGATTCATGTAAAACTCCCGAGAGTTTGTTATTGTCTTGGGAGGAAGAAGTAGTTCAAGGCTTGGTCTTGACAAGAGGTTCACTCATGATTGGTGGGCAAGCACCAATCAAGACGTCTCATCTGAGAGGAGGGGGATGTTGATGTCTATAAAGGTTGATCATACGGCGACAACCAGGGACATTGTAAGGAACATTGTAAGGGTGATTGTAAAGGTGAAGGTAAAGGAACGAGAAGGAAGATAACTACAACTACAACTGACGCACTGTACGGGAAGGAAGTGGTGCTGATACACGGTACTGGAGTGACACGGCTGCAATGGACTGGACTTCAAACGTTCGTGGAGCGTAGTCTTGTTATGTTTGTGGAAAGTGACTGATTGTGGAGAGTGCTTGCGCATTAAGTATTGTAGCACTTGTGGCGGCCTAGCATTATATGTTGGTGAAAGCTATCTCAGACTTTCCATAAATTTATGTTGAGGATCGACAGACGTGTGTATATATCTTTACAAGTGTTAAAATATGTGAACACAGTAGTACAAGGTACAGTATCTGTGTGATGTGATAACTGCCGATTATGAGAATCGGTAAGTCGAATTGATATAGAGACAGTGAAGGGTATTTATCTTCATACATGTACATTGTTCATCGGACTATCTCGCTTTCGTTTTCCCACGATTTTCATTATTATTGTTGTTGTTGTAAATATGGAGTCTTCCAGCAATATTTTATGTGTATATTATATGTATAATGTTGTATGTTGATGAGGTGCTCATGCACGGAATTTGTTAAGAATATAGTTAGCTATTTTAGAATCAGTGTTATTGATGAACCTAGGTGCAGTTCCTACCTAATTAGTCGTTTTCAGGAGGTTAGGTAAGGCCTGCAGCAGATGTACCAGTACGCAGCATTATGCACACGCCCTGGGATATAAAGTTTATCATGCTCTTATCTAAATTCGAGGGATCCATTATGGTGAACTCTGGCGCCCATACTACGGACACTTCGATTAATTATGCGTATTAATTTTATTAAGTTTTTGAGTAATTTTATTTATATATTTTTATTCATGATTTTATTTATCAGTAGTCATCAACTTCTTACAATTGGCTTCCCAACGTGTGGCTGAATGATTGGTACATCTGTTAGGCTTATAAGCGTAGGTGCACTTGTCAGGTGTGGATGGAATTCTACAAACTATGTCAGTGAAATGTTTTATATGTACGGGATATGTATGTTGGAGTATGAAGAAATGTTGTAGCGAGTCGAGTATTATAAAACTGAGAAGTAGAGAGGTTGTTAAAGTTGCTGGTACCATGAATCAGGATAGGAGAAGTCAAAAGAATTCCACCACATTGATTTTATCTAATTTAAGCGAGAGTAGCGAAATGGCTGATAGTAGGAAAGATCAATCGGCAACGATATGTGAGGAATCTAGTACCCCGTCTCAAACTCAGAATGTAGGGAATCAAGGGGCGACCTTAACTCTTAGTATGCTTCAATCACTATTTAATCAGTTCAGTAAAGAGTTGAAGGGTGAATTTAACAGTAAGAGTGATGTATTGTCCAGTAAGATTGATAGCCAGAGTAAAGAGTTAAATTCAGTGAGTGTTGAATTAAATGCTGTTAACAGTAAAATCGATAATCAGAGTGTTGTTTCTAATAGTAAGAGTGATGAATTGTCCATTAAAATCGATAATAATAAGGTTGAATTGTCTAGCAAGATTGATAGTCAGAGTAAAGAGTTGAAGAGTGAATTGAGTTTTTTAAGTAATGAAATATACAGTATTAATAGTGAATTAAATTCAGTTAGTACGGAACTGTCCAGTAAGATTGAGAATCAGAGTAAGGAATTAAATTCAGTGAGTGTTGAATTATCTAGTAAAACTGATAGTTTAAGTAGTGCTGTGAATGGTAGAATAGATGAATTAAACCAGAAGTTTGACCATCAAAGCAGGGAAATTCAGGAAGTCAATAATAAGGTAGAATCTCAACGCTTGGAATTGACTGAGAAAATCGAATGCCGATTTAATGTAGTTAGGAAGGAATTTGTTGAAAACAGCAAGGAGTGTGATAAGAGAATAAAAATAGTGGAAGATAAAGTCGAAGAAATAGATAGAATTAAAACCAGTCAGAATGTTTTAGCGAAACGAATAGATGAAAAGACTGAGAAATTGGAGAAAGACCTCAAGTCAGTAGAAGGAAATGCCAGAATGGTAGTGGAAGAAGGAATTAAATCATGTCATGTGAAATTAAGGCAGATCAGTCAAATCCAAGTAGGTAGCAGTATATGTAATAGGTACGTATCTTGTACGAAGGACTCTGAATTACCCAAGTTTAATGGTTGGCAGTTTAATCCGATGGAATTCTTGAAAACGGTGGAGAAACGGTTTTCCAAGAATCTTGACGATGGTTTGATCGAGTGGAGTATGGTTGATGAGCTGTTGGATGTTGCATTTGTTGGAGAAGCGGGATCTTGGTTTCAAGTTTACAGACAGGGTATTTAGAGTTTGGAGGAATTTAGGGAGAAATTTAGTTCTAAATTTTGGAGTGAAGCTATTCAGGGAAGGGAAAGAGATCGCGTGCTATTTGGCAAGTATAAACCTCAGGAAGGTGTATCTATGACGGAGTATTTCTTGGCGCATGTTCTGATCAGCCAGAATATTGAAGGTCTAGCATCGGAGAGAGATACAGTCCGCCAGATGTTGAGGCATTTTCCTGAGAAGGTCGGATTAGCTGCATGTATGCAGAATATTGTTACGATAAAAGAATTAGAGCAGCTGTTAGAGAGGTTTGATGCTTTGGAAGGGCAGGGGAAGACTAGGCAAAGTGAAGGTAGAAATTACGGGGATAATGGGAGACAAGGTAATCAGGTAGCGGGAGATAGGAATAATCAGAATTTCAGTCATTCTAGGCAAGGGAATCAGGGTGGTAATTCCGGAAGGGGAAACAGACAGTCTAATCAGGGAGTTAATCACCAGGAATATTTTGGCAGAAGACCTAATCAAGGGGAATCAGAAAGTAGGGGGCGTACGGATCAAAGACCTCCAGATCAAGTGCCGAGAAATGATAACAGTGAACAGTCCACGTCAAGTAATTTAAACCGGAATCGGACTTCTTAATTGGGTCAGATAGGCAGTCCGATACCGAAATTCCTATTCACGCGATGAAACAGGTAAGTTACGAGGTAGACGTGAAAGAGGAATTATTGTATGACCACGTGTTTTGTGTTCAGGGAGATTTTGAGAATAGGGGGCGTGATGAAAGTAAGAAAGATGTGTCGGATGTCTTATTTTGTGCTAGTGGTGATGGTAATAGCGGTGTTGCGATCGATAATCTTGTGGAAGTTTCTGAAATTGAAAGTGAAGTTTTTTGTGAAGTTGATGAAGGTTGTTTAGTAAGTGAAGAGTGTTCACGGAGTATACATCATGAGGATGTTTTTGTTGATTTAAGTGTATGTGAGGAGAGTAAAGTTAGGTCCATTATGTGTGAAAATGGTGACTTTGAGATTAAGGAAACTTCTGATAAGAGAGTCGAAAGTAGCAGTGTTGATGGCATGAAAGTGGTGCAAGTAGGAGCTGATATGGAAGGTGGTGAAGATGGATTAATTGTTGGGTCATTAAGTAGTAATGACAGCAATTTCAAAGTGTATTATGGTAAAAATTTCAATAATAGAGTGAGCGTGTGTGAGAATGGAAGTGTGCGTGAGATGAAAGAAAGTCTATCCAAGCGAGTGTGTTATGTTTTATTTAATTCTGAGAGATGTGTGAATGATTTGAATGACGTGCTATATGATATCGATGTGGAATGTATGAAAAAGTATGTGATCTGTTTGCTTGCATTAATTATGGTTTTGTGGAAGAGTAAACGTAGTGAGATTCCCGCATATTTCAGAAAGAGGGATTTCTTGGTTATGAATGTTCCGAATGAAAGTTTGTATAATTCTTGTGTGACTGGCTGGTATGAATGTTTGTGTGTGAGATAGAGTGTATTCTAGACGTAGTTAGTTTTTATTGCGGTACGCATTCCTCGCTTATCGATGCCAATGTTAAGTTTATGTATAGTTTTTTCATTTATATCAGGGTCCGTATAGTGTGGACAGTAGAATAGGCAAATGTGCTTATAGGCTCCTAACCGCTGAAAATAAGGTTCTTGTGACATTTAATATCTATAGCCTTCGCAGATATAAGAGATAGGATCTGCACCTTGGATGTATATATTACCAATTTTAATGTATGTGTACAGTAGCAAGAAGGGATTGTGTTCAATGGTATATGAAACAATCGGAGTTGTGTGTATATAGCCATATTATTATTATTATTGTTTGGACAAATTGTATTTCGTGTGTGCGAATACAATGCAGTAGACGCAATGTATATATCATTATTACAGTAAATTATGTGTTCAGTTATGCCATTATAAGGTTATGTATGAAGTTCTGTTTTATGGTGAATCATAATATGTGATATCATCGATTCACCAAGGGGGCGTTATGTGATAGTACATATATCACACCCCCGAATTATATGTAGAAGGTAGAGATATTATTGTCAGTATTCGATTTATTATTATTATATTATTATTATTATTATTATCGGTATTTCATTTGTATGTTTTGTCATTTATATTTATAAGCTGGAAGATATCCACATATGTAGGTATGAGTAATTTGTTTTGCATGAGTGGGAAAACATTGCTTTAATAACTCTGGTAATTTGAATGAGTCATATGGCTGCCCCAGTGCTTGTTGTGATGTACTTGTGTCGGGAAATTCATGAGTCAGCCTGATGAGATGAGCTTGTTGTTGTATTAGGAAAATTTGGTGATTCATGTAAAACTCCCGAGAGTTTGTTATTGTCTTGGGAGGAAGAAGTAGTTCAAGGCTTGGTCTTGACAAGAGGTTCACTCATGATTGGTGGGCAAGCACCAATCAAGACGTCTCATCTGAGAGGAGGGGGATGTTGATGTCTATAAAGGTTGATCATACGGCGACAACCAGGGACATTGTAAGGAACATTGTAAGGGTGATTGTAAAGGTGAAGGTAAAGGAACGAGAAGGAAGATAACTACAACTACAACTGACGCACTGTACGGGAAGGAAGTGGTGCTGATACACGGTACTGGAGTGACACGGCTGCAATGGACTGGACTTCAAACGTTCGTGGAGCGTAGTCTTGTTATGTTTGTGGAAAGTGGCTGATTGTGGAGAGTGCTTGCGCATTAAGTATTGTAGCACTTGTGGCGGCCTAGCATTATATGTTGGTGAAAGCTATCTCAGACTTTCCATAAATTTATGTTGAGGATCGACAGACGTGTGTATATATCTTTACAAGTGTTAAAATATGTGAACACAGTAGTACAAGGTACAGTATCTGTGTGATGTGATAACTGCCGATTATGAGAATCGGTAAGTCGAATTGATATAGAGACAGTGAAGGGTATTTATCTTCATACATGTACATTGTTCATCGGACTATCTCGCTTTCGTTTTCCCACGATTTTCATTATTATTTTTGTTGTTGTAAATATGGAGTCTTCCAGCAATATTTTATGTGTATATTATATGTATAATGTTGTATGTTGATGAGGTGCTCATGCACGGAATTTGTTAAGAATATAGTTAGCTATTTTAGAATCAGTGTTATTGATGAACCTAGGTGCAGTTCCTACCTAATTAGTCGTTTTCAGGAGGTTAGGTAAGGCCTGCAGCAGATGTACCAGTACGCAGCATTATGTACACGCCCTGGGATATAAAGTTTATCATGCTCTTATCTAAATTCGAGGGATCCATTATGGTGAACTCTGGCGCCCATACTACGGACATTTCGATTAATTATGCGTATTAATTTTATTAAGTTTTTGAGTAATTTTATTTATATATTTTTATTTATTTATTATTTAGTATTTATCAAAAAGTTACACTGTAGATGTATCAAGCCTAATTTGGTGATGTCTCCTTTTTGTTTCACTGACGACTAAGTATCCATGCGACTCCTTCTTCTCCATCTCACTGACTGACCAACTGTGGCCTCTCCTTCCAGTTGACTCCTTCACTGTTCACTTATCCATTTGAATTCTTCACTGTTCACCTGCCACTTGGCTAATAACTAATGACCGATTGAGACCTCTCCATCTCGTTCACTCCTCCGATCAACTGTGGTCTCTCCTTCCAATTGAATAATGACTGACGCTACAATATACAGCCACCTTATATAGACTTTGGTTGACACACCTACACAATCTCCAGAAATAACTATGATCTACTCCCACCTCGCGACAAATATTACATACAATGGTGAAACCGCCGGCGGCACCCTGGGTATCTTCAAGAAAGTGAGCTCACCGCTAAATGCTCACGATGACGTAACAATGACTTGGCAGATATGCCAGCAGTATTTCGTAATATGACAATGTCAGAAGTTTTTGCACACACTACATCCACATCTGATATACAGCAACTCTTACTGTACATGGTTTAGTGTTAATCTACACACACATATATACGTAACAATTTGACTACAATCACGCAAGCGACAAGCATTGCAAAATTGAATTGAACAATAATAATAGTTACAATAATAGTAATAATATCATAGATGAAACAATAATAATAATAATAATAATAATAATAATAATAATACAGGTATCATCTTGTAACGGAATTTGAACCGTTAAAATTAATCACGAACGATCGGCGATTAACTGTGCGCATGATAGCGGATGAACTGCAGATTAACCATGAGTCCATGCGACAAATCGTTACCCAGAAGTTAGGGAAGGGGAAAACGTGTTCTCGTCTTGTGCCATATCACTTGACTGACTGTCCGACTCGTTGGCTTAATGGTCAGCGTACTGGCCTTCGGTTCAGAGGGTCCCGGGTTCGATTCCCGGCCGGGTCGGGGATTTTAACCTTCATTGGTTAATTCCAATGGCTCGGGGGCTGAGTGTTTGCGCTGTCCCCAACATCCCTGCAACTCACACAGCACACATAACACTATCCTCCACCACAATAACACGCAGTTACCTACACATGGCAGATGCCGCCCACCCTCGTCGGAAGGTCTGCCTTACAAGGGCTGTACTCGGCTAGAAATAGCCACACGAAATTATATATACTTGACTGACGATCAGAAGCAGACACGTTTAGAGGCTTCACTGGGGTTGGATCACTTCACCAATGTGTTATTGTAACCAGGAAGAACAGACGATTGAGCACCTGGTCCAACGCTGTCCTCTTCATTCGTACCCTGGCACTCCTGATGATTTGTTCGCTCTCACACCTGGTTTATCTGAATGGCTGAGAAGGATGGACTTTAAAGTTTGATTTTGCCTTGTATATATATTGTATAAAATCACCATACGATTAAATAAATAAATAAATAAACAGGATTTTGTCGAAACGGCGGATGCGACACCAAATTTCTTGAACTGTATTGTCACTGAGGATGAAACTTGGTGTCTCAGGTACGACCCTGAAACGAAACGGCAAAACATGGAATGGCGTTCTCCGGGATCCCCTCGTCGGAAGAAGGTCAGAGCCGAAAAGTCACGCATCAAACTCGCTTTGTAAGGAAAGAGAATTGACGATATTCGTGACATCCAACGAAACGTGACGAGGCTTTTGAACAACATCCCATAGAAGCCTGCTTGCAAAGTTTCCAGGACATGCTTCGCCGATCTCAGCAGTGCATAGTTATGGGAGGGGACTATTTCGAAGGACAGTAAGGTCACTGTCGTGCATTGTTCATCTTTGCTGATAATACAGGAATATTCACCGAACTTTATTGTCACAGGTTGTATAATTGCATCTCACTTCATCCCCCATTCACTATCCGTGACCTCGGCACTTTGTGGGGTACAGTGGTTAGCTCTACGCCCGGCCGCCTTTGCCCACAAGAATTAACCTGGTACTCATTTTTGGGGTAGGCTGAGTGAACCTCAGGGCCATTTGCACCTCCAGAAGTGGAAATCTCATTTCTTAAATGTTTGACTTTCTGAAGGGGAAACGAACCCACGTCCTTCCGGGTGAGCCGAGCACGCGTTTACCGCCTCGGCCAGGCAGTCCCCATCCTGTATCAGAAACCGGGACTAAGTGGTAGAAATACACTCTTAAACCGATATCTTATTTTATGGAGACGCTGCTTCAAGGAGCTTTTCAGCTTCAGCGGCATGTATAAACAAAGCCCATCGTGCTAGAGTCGTGATGAGCCTTAACCTATCAAGTGACTATAGTACTGCTCAGCCCAACGCCCTGCAGATTAGGTGACGCGTGGTCAGCACAACGAATCTTCTCGGCCATTATTCTTGGTTCTTCAGACAGATAATTGCACGTAAGATATCAATATCAATGATTTCAGTTCTCTCTCTCTCTCTCACACATACACACACACACAGAAATGATGACCACGATACCCCATTCACCTCAATGGATCAATAGTGTGTATTGGTGGATGAAATTTTCGGCACCGAGAGAGGACATGTGTTCAGTGATAAGGTGATTAGCCAAATCGTCTATTACCTATGGAGTTCATTCGTGTTTGAGTGTGTCCATCCATCTATAAAATGATTTTCTGCTGTTCTTCATTTCAACTACTGCCATGTGCAGGGATAAGACGTTTCCATGGCCATCCAAATCTCAGCCCAGTTCATTATAAATCAGACACACAAAACAACAGGTTATATTACATCGGGTGGGCAAAATAAAACTGGCCCGGAAAATGTTTACTATAGGACTGACGTGGGATTGAGCCTTGTTAATGAACTTCACAGAAGATGCTGGAATTAGCCTCATCTGGAGAAATGAAGAACTCAGTCCCGACTCTACTTCACTCAGAAACCACCGGCAGAACTCGACACGTGAAGGTTCGTCTGGACTTTTCAAAACTAAAAATGTATGATTTTATTATGGATTTGCAGAGCAGCAGTTTTCAGATCTTTCACTTTTGTATATGGATACAAATAGTTTTATTTATCATATTCGGAATACAAACGTCTGTGATATAACGCGAAACCATTCTGAACACTTCGACATTTCTTCCTCTTCACCATCTAATCAATTCAACATTAAGCAACTTAAAAGGTAGTCATATGTCCTATGAAAGATGAATGTGGTATGGATATAGAGTTTATTGGTTTAGCATCAAAAATGTGTGCATATGAGACAGAAAATTCACAATCTATGAAAAAGGCAAATGGCGTACGATCAAGTGTAGTTAACCATTTACATGTTCATCATTATCGTAATGTATTATCATCTAAAAATGCTTCTTTTTGTACGCAGAAAGGAATACAAACACGCAGACATCATCTTTTTGCAATTGAGCAGAATAAATGAACATTAATTCCATTTGATAATTGTACCGGGAGGTACACCTCTACGCCGCACATTTAAATCTTGTAAGGATAGAGATGCAGATCATTTCTGATAATGTTCCAACATGATCTCTTAATTCCCACCTGCACAGATAATCACCGTGGTATAGGGGTAGCGCGCCTGCCTCTTACCTGGAGGCCCTGGGTTCGATTCCCGGCCAGGTCAGGGATTTTTACCTGGACCTGAGGGCTGATTCGAGGTCCACTCAGCCTACGTGATTAGAATTGAGGAGCTATCTGACGGTGAGATAGCGGCCCCGGTCTAGAAAGCCAAGAATAACGGCCAAGAGGATTCGTTGTGCTGACCACACAACAGCTCGTAATCTGCAGGCCTTCGGGCTAGGCAGCGGTCGCTTGGTAGGCCAAGGCCCATCAAGGGCTATAGTACCATGCGGGGGGGGGGGGGTTACAGATAATCGACGTTGATATTTCGTCCGACTTCGTACCAGGCTTTCCTTCACTCGAGCAATGTTTTCTGGTTTTCGAACTCATTTCGGATAGTAACGGGTTTTATTCGCTACAGAGCCCGCTTCACGCCATTTTGCCACTAAGATTTGCATTTCGGACTTTGCTGGAGGTTTCGCCAAAACACTTCCAGTCTTAAATTCTTGCGCAAACAGTTCAACACTCTTTTCCAAGATTCGCTCTTCGCCTAATACTCGACAATGAACACGCTCTGTTTTATCGTGAGCACCATTTTGCATTCAGTTGGTCACGAAACACGTCTGCTCCACTCACACACTCACTCGAAATGACACAGCGACGTACTCGGGAGATGCGGGTGATGGGCACGCGCAGACGTGTGGCAGCAACCGATAGGTGCATCGAATTCACGGTTTCCAGCTTTTCCTGTGATGGGCAGTTCTCCTGTTCATTAACAAGAATCAATTCCATGTCAGGTTTGTAAATATTTTCCAAGCCAGTTGCCTACTCTGTACATAGAATTCACAACAAGGTGATTATACTTAGCTATCTACCAAGATGTTCAAAGTCACTAAAATTAAACTCTTCTTCTTCTTCTTCTTCTTCTTCTTCTTCTTCTTCTTATTCCTGGTCTTTTTCAATTACTTGAGGTCCGCACTAAAGTGGATTAAACCCAGTTTTATATCCGAACGCTCTTTCTGATGCCAAACCTTTGTGGAGGAATGTATTCACTATAGCGTGATTGTGTGGTAGTTTGTACAGTAGTGCGGTGCGCAGCATGTACAGTAGATGAAGAGAATGTTATTATGGCAAATACAAACACCCAGTCTACGAGCCAGAGGAATTCACCTGACGCAGTTGAAATCCCTAGCCCAGCCGAAAATCGAATCCGGGGCCCTCTGAACCGAAGGCCAGTTTGCTGAACATTCAGCCAAAGAGCTGGACTTTATTATTATTAGTATTATTATTATTATTATTATTATTATTATTATTATTATTATATGCCAGGCTCAGATTATGAACTCTGTTTTTATGCCAAACCATATTATTATGCATAAAACATTGACTGTTTTATTGAACTTATTTAATCGAGGATGACCCTATCAGCACACACACACACACACACACACACACACACACACACACACACACACACAGACACACACACAGACACACACACACACACACACACACAATGATACTCGACAATGAATGACGACACTTACATAATTACTGGGTATTCGCACAAGCCTCACAGCGGGTCTTTGGCCGACAGTCGTTACCTGGTACTGATAATCCTTCGTAATCTTAACTGCCAAATCTCACTTCGTTGTTTACGTACCACAGTCACTTTACACAGCAACTCTGTGCAGTCAGACTCGAACGTACGTCCGTTGGCTGTCGCAACGAACGAATGAGTTCTGCTCACTAGGCTCGACTCCAGGCAAGGCCGATAACTCGCATAATCAATTCACATGACCATTCTACACACTGAACTCTCAGCTCATGACTCGTAAATGACTACTAAACATTCACAAGAACACAACATAACAACCACTTCGAGGCGAGTCTGCTTTTGTATATCTGGTGATGGAGTTCTAGCATATTCGGGGTACGGCTAGAATAACAGTGTTCTAGTTTCGCCTTCCAGAAAATTCACGGAGACACGAGACGAAAGAGACAATAGAAGCTAAGGTCGTCACGAGCCCGCAGGCTGACTGGTAGCTTCCCAGATTGACACATTCATCCCTCCCAAGAACTACCGATTGGGACTTCAAGAGAGGTGACAGTCGCATTACCACGTAACGATGACATATTGCACTGTTGTACAATTTATATTTATCAAGTAAGTATTACACGCCTTATCATTAGTTTAAATATAATAGATATTGTTATGTGCCAGCCCTCTTGTAGCCCCCTTCCGGTACTTCCTGCAAGGGTGAGTCATATGACCGGGTATCTCCCAGCCGGCCTGGAGTGTGGAATCGGCCTTTCTGTGTATTGTTCTTTTCGGCTGGTTTCCCCGTGAGTTTATGGGAAATGCAACGAGAATGTTGCGTCTCTAGCCACATCGTAAATATTTCGGTACTCATCATCCGATGTATGAAAGGAGGCTAGCTACGGACAGTCGGTCAGTATTAGAGTCAGTGTGGGACTCCGTGGTGGAGTCAGTGTTGGACTCAGTGTTGGAGTCGGAGTTGGACTCGGTGTGCTGGGTTTCGGTGTCTGGGCTGGGGCGACAGGGTGTTGGCTGTTGACAGTGTCCCACTGAGGTCTAAACGAGGAGTGGTTGTTGCGTCGGAGTGTCAAATGAGTGGGTGGACTGAAGACGGCTGTTGGCTGCCGTCATGGTATCGTCGGGTATAGGACGCAGTACTGTGTGTGTGTACTTTTGTGGACTGCAGACCGTCGTAGAATCAGCGATTGGAGCAGCTATCATGAGTATAATTGGAACATTTTTAATGGACATTTTTGTGAGGAGTATTGTCCTACTGTTAAACACCGTTGAGCTGTTGCTGTTCAGTTGTTCACTGAGTCTCACTCTGTGCATTACTAGACTGTCTCTAGAGTCGAACCAAGGAACAGTCATCGTGTGTTTCGTGGCATACATACGTACATACATACATATTCATTCTGACTGTTATGCCTTTCAGCGTTCACTCTGCAATCCTCTGTGAATTAACTATGGGCCTTCACATCCCTCCATTTGCAACTAGCTATATAGCTTCGTTTAGTTCCATACCCCTTATCTTTAAATCATTAAAAACCGTGTCCAAATGTCGTCACCTTGGTCGCCCTCTACTTCTCTTACCCTCCATGACTAAGCCCATTATTCTCCTAGCCAATTCTCCTTCATTTTTCACATGAACCCAACTCCTGAGCCGCTTTATATTTACAGCTTCATCCATCGCGTTCACGTCTAAATGTTAATACATTTTATGCATTACTAAAATTGAATTAATGGAACCTCTAGTTTTTTCTTTGTAGTTCAAGCTTTTTTCTTCGAGTAAATGTGGTAAACTGCAAACATTCCAGTTCATTTTATGATATTAAAGAAAATGGAAGAGCTCTTAACTGCTTTCGGCACTAATAATGCCCATATTTTATGTCCTATCATGCACAGAAAACTTCATTCCCCCACCCTTAATTACGCATTGCAAATTGTCCATAGTAAGCCACAAGTGTGATATTGAGTTAAAATACTTCGTTTTGAGTTGATAGCAGTTTAAATGGACAAAATCGGTGGTGAGTAACGGCGACCACCATGCAAATGTTACTCTGGAACAGGTGGACGCTGGCGCTAACCACCATGAATGAATTGATAACTTTGAGGTGGTTTTGACTGTTAGTGAAGAAAAAAAGCATAATGCTCAACTGATGGAGGCTTTTAAAAGATATCATACGGTATATGAAATGAAGGAAAGGAATCTAGAGTCCTTCTTCATCATCATCACCATCTGCGTTTTGGGCAGAAGCTCAGGTGGCAGATGCCCTATCAGTCGTTTACCTAGTCTTTCGTAAATAACTTCAAAGAAGTTGGAAATTTATCGAATATCTCCCTTGGTAAACCGTTCCAACCCCGAACTCCTCTTCATATAAAGGAATATTTGTTCCTGTTTGTCCTCTTGAATTCAAACTTCTCTTCATGTTGTGATCTTTCCTACTTTTAAGAACACTGCTCAGCATTATTCGCCTACTAATATCATTCCACGCCATCTCTCCGGTGACAGCTTAACACATGCCGTTTAGTCGAGCAGCTTGTTTCCTTACACGCAAGTCTTCCCAGCCCAAAGTTTGCAACATTTTCGCTACATTGCTATTTAGTCAGAAATCACTCACAACAAATTGTGCTGCTTTTATTTGGCTTTTGTCCAGTTCTTGAATCAAGCAATCCTGGTGAGGGTCCCATATACTGATTGTGGTCTTTCAGTGACATACTCTATCTCATTTATATCCTTACTGACATTTTACTACAACCTTTAAATACACTCATAACCACATGAAGAGATCTATAACTTTTATTTATAATCCCGTTTATGTGATTACCACAATGAAGATCTTTCCTTACATTAACATCTAGATTCTCATAGTGATCCCCTTGCGTTACTTTCACCCCATCAACACAGTAATCAGAACTGAGAGGAATATTCCTCTTGGTAAAACCTCACTACCTGACTTTCCATCCCCTCTACCGTCATACCATCGTCTGCTGTCCATCTCACTACATTGTCGAGGTGTTTTTTTGCAATCGCTCGCAGTTCTGTAACTTATTCATTACTCTATACCAGGGATGAACTTTACCGACTAACGTGTCAAGTTAAGGTCTTGCTCATTACTTTTTACTGTCTGGTGTTATTTCCTTTAAAATCATCATGAAACCCTTCATTTGACATAATTTAGGTATTAGATTGCGTTGCTTATTAATCCATTCGACTAAATGTTTCATGAAGCATCGCTGCAATGGCATTTAAAAACAGGTGGATTTTAAGAATAAGGCACATTTATACTTTAACCCAGGGCCTCTCAAACGCCCAAAATCTCACGCGCCCAAACTGAGGCGCAGAGGTCCTGTGCACATTGCATCGGTCCCACTCGGTTCGGCTCGGACCAACGCTTCGTCTCTGGGCTATTTGGCTAAGGTCGGCTCAACTCGGCTCGGATTTGGAGCGCTACGGAGCAAGTGAGAAGAGGGAAAGGGGCGGAGCGAGCGAGACAGGCGTGGGGAAAGAAAGAGAGAGAGAGATTGAGAGCGCTATTGCTCCAAATCGAGGAGTGAGGGTCTGCACTCTGGTCAACCAAGCGAAGTCGTCTTTTGCACCGTGCACAGCACAATGCACTGGTGCATGCACCCTGAGAGGCCCTGCTAACATAACAAAATTTATTAAAGAAATGGCCATAGAATTAATTAAGACATCTTTAATAATGTGTAATGTTAAAATATGCTATGATGCTAGATTTTCGACCTATTTATTACATGTTAAATACAACCTGTGACAATAAAGTTCGGTGAATAGCCCTGTAATATCAACATAGAGGAACAATGCACGACAGTGACCTTACTGTCTTTCGAAAGAGTCTCCTCCCATAACTATGCACTGCTGAGAATGGCGATACATGTCCTGGAAACTTTGCAAGAAGGCTTCCTTTGAGATGGTGTTCAAAAGCCTCGTCACGTTTCGTTGGATGTCAGGAATATTGTCAAATCTCTTTCCCTTAAAAGCGAGTTTGAGTAGTGGGAATATGAAGAAGTCTGGAGGATTGAGATCTGGCCATTCCATGCTTTGCAGTTTCGTTTCAGGGTCGTACCTGAGACAACAGGTTTCACCCTCAGTGACGATACAGTTAAATAAATTTGGTGTCGCATCCGCCGTTTTGAGAAAATCCTGTGAAGCCTCTGAACGTGCCTGCTTATGATCGTCAGTCAAGTGATGTGATACAAGACAAGAACACGTTTTCCTCTTCCATAACTTCTGGGTAACGATTTTTCGCACGAACTCACGGTTAATCTGCAGTTCATCCGCTATCATGGGCACAGTTAATCGCCGATCGTTCGTGATTAACGTCCTCACCTTCTCAATGTTTTCGTCACTGACGGCGGTCGCCGGTATTCCGCTACGGGGGTTGTCAGAAACACTTTTCCGGCCTCCTCGAAAACGGGCTAACCACTCGTACACACACTTCAAGGACAGTGCCTGATCTTCACAAACAAGTACCAGCATCGCGTGCGTTTCTTTCGGTGTCTTGCCAAGCTTAAAACAAAACTGTAGATTTACCTTTTGGTCGCTCCTGTTCCTGTTCGCAGTTCAGAACCAACGCACTAAACACGCACTGTGTCAAACAGGTCTTACACGGCACACACACGATGTTCAACTGAACAACGTTGGGAGCAGGTGATCAAAACCTGCTGCTAGGGAGGTGCAGCGTTGCGTGTCGCCAGTGTTGCCGGATCGACCGTTCTGACTTCATTCATCGAAATTTACTGTCACAGGTTGTACATTCAAATATGTTAGTATGTTGTCTGACGTGCCACAGAAGTCGTGTTGGCGTATTACCTACTAGCTGGAGTATCATAGATTCGCCATCCCTGATCTGTACATTATAACATCATCCACAAAGAGGCGTATCTATGATTCCATTTCTTTACTCATACCATTTATATATAGAACAGGGTGAATCACCCGAGATTTGCAACCCAAATATTTCTGAAGTGGAAGGTGATGTTGATGTGTTGTTTTCACAGACATGAAGTGAAACCAAAGGTTTCATTATTGTAGCTCTTGCACATATTGTAATAATTATTAGAATGTGTATTATTTTAGAATTATATATTTTTTAAATGGGACATTACGTATTGACATTAACAACATAAACAGAGTAAATTCGAAAGTCAATTGTGTCTCTTCGGGATTCTAGTACTAGTAGTTCAAGAATCGTGGAATGCGATGTTGGTTGAAGGTATGTTGAACACATAACAGAATTATTCATCATTTTGTGCTCATATTCTTTATTTTAATTTCGTGAGCCCTACGACTGGGACTTCAGTCTCCACAAGGGAAAAAGAAAACAATATGTAAAGATAGAAGAAAAGAAACAAGACGGAGGAAGAGGAAGACCAGTCATGAAAAAACATAGACTAGTCTCGTAGAAAGAAGCAGAATATTTATCGCACTGGACAGATTTAACGTCAGTCTGTAAGAATGGATGTTTGTAGTTTTACGTAACTCTTAATAATAATAATAATAATAATAATAATAATAATAATAATGGTTTTATGTCCCACTAACTACATTTATAATTTTCAGAGACGCCGAGGTGCCGGAATTTTGTCCCGCTGGGTATTTTACGTGCCCGTAAAGTTACCGATTCAAGACTGAAGTATAGTACTTGAGCACCTTCAAATACCACCGTACTGAGCCGAGATTAAACCTGCCAACTTGAGCTCAGGCCAGCGCTCTAGTGCCTGAGATACTCAGCCCGGCTTACATGACTCTTGATTTCGTAATCATAGCCACACGACCCTCAGTTTAACGTGGAATATGAACCACCGGAACGCGATTTTTTTATTTCAAAAATTCCACTTGCACTGGTTGGGATTCGAACCGCGAGAGCCTTGGTGAGAAGCGAGTGACAATACCCCCTCAGCTATCACACCCTCGTTTGTCACTTTGGGATCTAATAAGAATTTGGGAGTGATAAAAAAAAGTTGGCTGATGATCTCGTTTCTGAGTGAACGCTAGAAAACGGAATTGAAAATATTTGAGTTCTAGAGGTCGGTACTAGGCTGTGCAAGACACAGATGACGCGAACGTACGGAGTTATATTTAATTTCAAGGCGAATTAGACTCGGGGTTCACTTTGAAATTCACACCTCAAGAAAAATATCTTTTAATAGTAAAGTAAAGAGTATGATTCGTGTTCCAAATATAACTCAAAAGTAAACTGGTTTTAACAAAGTTGTTATTTAGGCTGAATTGACCCAACTTGTTAGCGTACTCCTCAAGCGTCATGCATAATACTACAACCATAATTACTGCCAACAGAAGCCTGAAAACACGTTTGTGCGGTGTGCAGCCACGTGCGTGTGTGTCTGCCATAGTAACAGGCGTTTGGAGTATCTCTTAAATTCTTTGTGTGCAAAATTACAATGGAAAATACGTTTAGCTTATAAGGAGACGTTGTCAATGTGTCTGGCTTCACCGACTTGATCCATTTTCGATACACTTGCAGACCATGGCGGGAACTTTCACCGGTTCTAATTGCAAGGTGCAACTCCCACCCATTTCCGAGAAACTGGAATTTGAATATTTCGAGAGTGCAGTAGAAGACTAACACGCGACATATCACCACAACGAACGCGCAGCACAACAGGCAAACTCTATGCTTCACAAGCTCATCGTCTATGAATCGAATCCCACCTTCCTGCTGTTTCCGTGGGCGTCTTTTCACGTTCAGTTTGTACGTTATTTGTATTATAAGCACGTTAAAGATATGTGCAATAATGTGTTTCTCAATACTGGTGGTCACCTGTTTCTCTGTGGGAAACTGGATGTTTAATTTCTTTTCATTATTCGCTCACCGTCCAAGGTTAGTTTTCTTCCAGACTAAGCAAGGGATCCCACCTTTACCACCTCAGGGGCAGTCCTCAGCCATCCTCAAAGTGGTTTTCCGTGTTCCCCACTTCTCTTACAGGCAAATTCCGGGTTGGTACCTAACTTAAGGCCACACCCGCTTCCTTCCCTCTCCCTTGTCAACCCCTTCCGTTCTTCCCATTCCCCCACAAGGCCCCTGTTGAGCATAACAGGTGAGGCTGCCTCGGCGAGGTACTGGTCCATCGTCGCAGTTGTATCCCCTGCCCCAAATTCTCACGCTCCAGGACACTGCCCTTGTGGCGGTAGAGGTGGGATCCCTCGCTGAGTCCGAGGGAAAAAACCAATCGTGGAGGGTAAACGGATTAAGAAAGAAAGATGATGCGATTGGTTATTAAGAGCTTTTCAAAATTGTGTTCCTATGTATATTTTTTGGAAAAGCACAATATCCCCAAATGTAAAGCAGAAAACAGGCAAATAATTCACTTGTCTTGAAAGGAGAAGTTTCGTTATAGTGGCTGAACCACCTTGGGAGTAAGAAGAACATTTATTTACATTTTAGAAAATTAAAATATTTATTTCTGATATACAGAATTTTCTCGTGGTTTTTTGCCTGCAACCCCTTCAGTGAGCTTGTATTCGGGAGATGGCTCGTTCGAATCGCATCTTCGACAGCCCTGAAGATTGTTTTCCGTGGTTTACCATTTTCATACCAGGCAATTTGAATCGTTTTCTGAAGATATGAAGTGTTGCTCAGTCTCATGAGCACACTACAGTTGAGTTTCTCGAATAGTCTGAGAGGGCCTTAATTAAGGCTACGGTCGCTACCTTCCCAATCCTACCGCTTTCCCATCCTTGTGTGGTCGCAAAACCTTCTATGTGTCAGTGCGACGTTAAACCACGGGAAAAAACTAATCTGAAGGGTTCTGCTCAAATTTTAGTCGATCAACCAATTAAGTTAGAAATATTCCTTCTTTCTTAAAGAAACTATATAATTAGAATGAGAACACACCGGGCGAGTTGGCCGTGCGCGTAGAGGCGCGCGGCTGTGAGCTTGCATCCGGGAGATAGTAGGTTCGAATCCCACTATCGGCAGCCCTGAAAATGGTTTTCCGTGGTTTCCCATTTTCACACCAGGCAAATGCTGGGGCTGTACCTTAATTAAGGCCACAGCCGCTTCCTTCCAATTCCTAGGCCTTTCCTATCCCATCGTCGCCATAAGACCTATGTGTGTCGGTGCGACGTAAAGCCCCTAGCAAAAAAAAAAAAACGAATGTGAACATGAACTCTTCTCGAACGCATACTGTTATTACTTTCAAAGGTAAGGGTGTATTCTGCCCGAAGGCAAGCCTGAACCTCCGCAGAGGTGTGCCTGAGCAGGAGTTTACGTACGGTACGGTGGCCAGTTCCCTTCCGCTCCTCCATTCCCTTACCACCAACAACAGCGCCTGGCAACCCATGCAAATCTTGACCACGCCCAATGTTGCTTAACTTCGAAGATCTCACGGGATCCGGTGTTTCAACACGGCTACGGCCGTTGGCGTTATTACTTTCAAAATAGGTAAATATTAATTAGTAATCTCTTTGCTGTATATTAAGTCCAGGGCCCAGAACAGAAGGCGTTGTAGTACCCAGAAGAGCACACTAGAACTCGGCAAGAATTCGTCATACCTCCATGAAATGTCATGTATATTCGAAACACCTTGCGCTGTTTTCTTCTGAGTGACATCAGTTAGCTTGTTAAATGGTATCTATTTCCAACTAATCGAGAAGCCCTGTTGTTTGCTGAACACATGGCTGTAATCTGAGAGGACAATAACAACAACAAGCAATTAGGAATGCCATCTGCACGATTACAGCATGTGGTGTGGATAAGATACCAGGAAACATTATGGTCGGTCCTCACTCAAAGCTGTGTGCTTTTGTTTGTTGCATGCAGTAGTAATGCAGATCGTGCACTTGACTAGTTCACAGCATACGAGGCATATCTATACGCAGTCGTAGAAGTTATAAAGAAAACCTGTAATGGTGATCTCTATGAACTGAAACAATCCTATATACATTTTATAATTTAAATCGTCCTACTTTATACTTTCCTCACTCAAATGATTAACTCTTTGGTTTCGTCCCTAAATGTCTTCCATACATTTGCATCATGAATATGGGTACCTAAAAAACACATTATTTTCTGCCCTTCAATATTTTGGTTTAGTAACACCGCGCCATTGTACCACTACCAAGAAAAGATCATCCAAAGTCACTTGTTTACAGTTGTATTGTCGTACAGTGCAAGGTGAAAGGAAATGTTGTACCACGAACACACAAGAGAACATGATGATGCTTGTTGTTTAAAAGGGCCTAACATCGAAGGTCATCGGCCCAACACAAGAGAACAGAGATGATATTTGTCAGCCATACGTGAAAACCATTTTTATTTATCGGACATACTGTAGGTACAATACGTAAGGCTGCGTGCACACCGAGCGCGCTTCGCATAGTGTGTCGCGTGTTGCTCAACGCTAAGCGTCACGCTAAGCATAACCAGTGCTTTGTTCCTAAGCCAGGTGTTCACACAGCCCGCGCTCTGCTGCGCTGAACGCCTACCTTACAGCTAAGCGAAGCGCCAGACAACGCGCAGTGTTGGTTAATTGCTTAGCGTTACCTAGCTGGTTCTGAAGCTATGGAAAAAGAAATTATTCATGCAGTGTTTCAAAGAGAAGAAATATGGAACCCAACACACAAAAACTATAAAAATGTAACTGTTTTGCAAAATAAGTGGACTTAAGTATCTATAACAGTTTTATCGCATTCCTACAGTAAACACATACAGTAATATTACTTCTACCGTCACACTTCACTGGGCTTAACATTGTGACAGGATGAAATTGCGTATGGATTTTAGTGTCGGATGTGTCCGAGGAGAAGTTCGGCTTGCCAGGTGGAGGTCTTTTGAATTGATGCCAGTAGGTGACCTGCGTCGTGATGAGGATGAAATGATTATGAATACACAAATATAACCCAGTCCCCGTGCCAATGGAATTTACTAATTATGATACAATTCCCGACTCTGCCGGGAATCGAACCCGGGACTCCTGTAACCAAATGCCAGTACGGTAACCATTTAGCCACGTAGCCGGACACTTTGTGACAAAGTGCATAGAATCTCTCAAACTCTGTCATATCGGCTTATAATTTTGCCAATGGAGGGTGGTAACGTGAAGAATATCACTCTGCAGGCTAGTAGTGGGCTTGGAAGTAAATATTTCTGTTTATGAATTATATTTGTCACACATTTACTCCACCTTTGTTACGATGAAAAATTGTGTATGCTAATTGTAACAATATTGCAAAATACTATTTATAATTATTATATAAAGAGCGTAATTTAGCCGGAAATTTAATTTCCACGTGTTTGCTGCCCGGTGCTCCTATACAATTTGGAAAATTGAATTTTTCTCAATATTTCTCTGCTACTTGTCGCCACATTTCAGTTGCAGGGTTTAGAAGGTCAAAAGTATTTTTTGTCACTCTTAAGTAATCATAAATTTTATCGCGATAAAATCTTGCATCTCCGTACAAACGATGGAATTCTCCGAGAGTAATTCGTTCTTCATTAATTTCATGAACCCACTTTCGATTCTTCTTTCTGATTTTCAACTGTTTCTAGTGTACTTGGACAACGGCATTAGTTTATGACCACCCTAAAACGCCTCGCGCTAAACTAAGCTGAGAACACGGCGTAGAGTTTTCGGTGTGAACAGCAAGCACGCCTTGCGCTATGCATAGCATATCACGCTACACGCGACACACTATGCGAAGCGCGCTCGGTGTGCACGCAGCCTAAGAAACACGCGCTGCAGTACAGTAGCTTGCTTCTGTGTGCTGTGAGTCACTCCAGTCGTAAGGGCAAGCAACCTGGTGTGACAAACACAGCACACCCGTACAACGATCACAGTAGTAGGTTAAATCACAAAAAGCACGCGAACTGGTTGCGTAACTCGATGTTTGCAAACACTCGCTGTTTCTCATAGACACAGACACCAGTGCCGCAGAAGTTTGACGGTCACCCGCATGCAGTGAATACGCATGTGTTTATATACACTCGCCAAGCGACCGACATAAAGCAAAACAGAAAACATTGACTTTTGCATGTCCGTTCACTAACAGAGCGTTAACAGCTGTACGATATTGTTGGAGATACACTTCCTATATATCTATCACGTTTTCCTTATTACTTTCCCTTACACTCTGGCTGGTTCACGGTCATGAACGAAAATGAATTTTGCCTTGTGCTCGCTAGCGCTGTATCTATCCGGATTAAACATTTTCCCGTTTAAATAGATCAGCGGATATCAATAAGTATTCGCTTAACACGATTTTGGATCACTGACCGGTTGGATTGGCTCTTAAGCATTGTGTTCAGGGTTGTGCGATGGAATCAGAAATGATCCAAAGGAAAGCAGCGCGATTTGTTCTGAGTGATTTCCGACAAAGGAGAAGTGTTATGAAAGTCTTGCAAACTTTCGGCTGGGAAGACTTGGGAGTAAGGAGACAAAATGCTCGACTGAGTGGTATGTTCCGAAATGTCAGTGGAAAAATGGCATGAAATGGCATTAGTAGACGAATGAGCTTGAGTGGAGCTTTTAAAAGTAGGAAAGATCATAACTTGAAAATAAAGTTGGAATTCAAGAGGACATATCGAGGCAAATATTCATTTATAGTACGAGAAGTAAGGGATTGGAATAATTTATCAAGGGCAATGTTCGATAAATGTCGAAGTTCTTTGAAAATACTTTTGATAAGGGTAGGTAAACAATTATGAGGTAATCTGCCACCTGGGCGACAGCCCTAAATGTAGATCATTGATGACCGAATCCGGCCAGAATTGTTGGCAATAATGTGTAGGTATATGCAAGGGCTGCAACAAAAAATCAATAAACACCTGAGTATAATTCTTAATCGTCACGTAAATCAATCACACGTTTAGACCAAATGCTGTGTGTATTCATTTTCAATCAGTTTAGCCTTTCATAGGTATAGACTGTCCCAGGATCTGGTAACTAGTTTTCCTCGTATTGATAAATAGGGCAGACCTCAGTGGCGCAGTCGTTGTTCCTTTGTTCTCTAGAAAGCAGATTCGATCCTGACTAAGCTGTGGTATTCAAGGATACGTAAATCCGACAGCTCCGTATCACTGGTTTCCGGTACGTTGATGAACTCTCGCGAGACAAAATTCTGACAGTCCGAGGTCTCTTAAAAATCTACAGCAATTGAAGGGACGTTAAAAAAGCAGCTTTTATTATTATTATTAGTATTATTATTATTATTATTATTATTATTATTATTATTATTATTTCTCCATTAGGGTCTTGTAGGGACCACGTGACAATTCTAATGCTTCATCCTTTGTTGTTCCTTCTTCCTCCTCCAATACTCCTTCATCTACTCACTGTGCCTCCCTTTCCTGTCCTCGGACCATTTTGAGCCTGTTTTCTTTCCCTCCCGACCTTGGAATCCTTCCATTTTTAACACTTCCTTTGTAAAAATCTCTCTCTCTCTCTCTCTTTCTCTCTCTCTCTCTCTCTCTCTCTCTCTCTCTCTCTCTCCCTCTCCCTCTCTCCCTCTCTCTGTTCCTTATTCTTCCCTTATGATGTTTCTTTCCAAATGTTTCCTGACTTCATGAATCCAGGTTGTTCTTGACTTCTTGTTCCAAATATATTTGAAGATCTGTTTGGTTCACCTGTTGTCATCCATTCTGTATAAATGACCAAAAAATATCAATCTCTTCTTCCGCATTTTATCTGGAATTTTTTTTTTTTGCTAGTGGCTTTACGTCGCACCGACACAGATAGGTCTTATGGCGACGATGGGATAGGAAAGACCTAGGAGTTGGAAGGAAGCAGCCGTGGCCTTAATTAAGGTACATCCCCAGCATTTGCCTGGTATGAAAATGGGAAACCACGTAAAACCATCTTCAGAGCTGCCGACCGTGGGATTCGAATCCACTATCTCCCTGATGCAAGCTCACAGCCGCGCGCCCTAACCGCACGGCCAACTCGCCCGGTTATTTAGTTCTTAGCTGGCCGAGTATTTTCCGTATAATTTTTCTTTCCAGTACTTCTAATTTATTCTGCTTGTAATTCAGTACTAGACATTCACTCGCGTATGGGCATTCAGGTTTGACTACTGTGTTGTATTTTTAAGATTTCAGAAGAATACATTTTGTCGTAGATATTAATAGTTATACTGTACGCTTTTACCATCTTGTGTATCATTTCTTCTACAGCGGATTTTTCCAAACTATTTTCTTCAATTATTTCTCCCAAATATTTGAATTTCTTTACCTTCCTTAATCAACCAATTTCTGTTATTAGAAATTCCGGAGCATTTTTTAATATTTGTCATAAATTTGGTTTTTTTCTACAGAAATTCTTAAACCTGTTCTGTTGGCTATTTCTTCCAAGAGATTGACTTGTATTGTTGCAATTTTCAGGTTTTCTGAAAGTATGGAAAAATCATATGCAAATTATAGACAGTTTATTTCAACATCTCCGTTCTTTCTTCCCAGTGTTATAGGTGATAACATGTGTTCTTTCAGTTTTTCATTCCAAATTCTTACTATTTTCTCCACCTTGCCTTACACCTGTATTTATTCTGAATGCTTTAGATATTTCACCCATAAATTTTACATTTGATATGGTTTCTGTGAGGGTTTCACGGATTAGGTTTGTCAATTTGGTTCTAACTCCGAACTCTCGGATTATATCTAGTTTCCCTATCAACAGAGTCAAAAGGCTTTTTAAAATCTATAAATATTAGTACTCCGTCTTTGGAGTTCATTAATCTGTGACGGATACTGGACTTCAGGTTGAATATCTGTTCTGAGCAAGATCTGCCCTTTCTAAATCCACTCTGATATTCACCCAAATGGCTGTCAAGAGTTGCTTCTACCCAGTTCAGTAATATTGTTGAAAATATCTTATAAGCCACTGGCAAAAGTGATATACCTCGATAGTTGTTGACACTTTGCTTGTTACCTTTCTTATGCAGACGATGTATAAGAGCCACTTTCCATTCTTTCGGGATCTTCTCTGCGTTTCGGATTTCTTCAGATATGGTTTGAAGATCATCTATGATGTTTGGCTGAGACCATTTTATAAGTTTAGCTGTAATGGAGTCTTCTCCACTAGCTCTGTTGTGTTGTGATTATTATTATTATTATTATTATTATTATTATTATTATTATTATTATTATATTTGAGTCATCAGTCCATAGACTGGTTTGATGCAGCTCTCCACGCCACCCTATCCTGTGCAAAACTTGTCATTTCTACATAACTACTACATTCTATAACTGTTCTAATCTGCTTGTCATATTCGTATCTTGGTCTATCCCTACCGTTCCTAACACCTACACTTCCCTCGAAAACCAACTGTTCAAGTCCTGGGTGTCTTAAGATGTGCCCTATCATTCTATCTCTTCTTCTGGTCAAATTTAGCTAAATTGATCTCCTCTCACTAATTCGATTCAGTATCTCTTCATTCGCGATTATATCTACCCATCTCACCTTCAGCATTCTTCTGTTACACCACCTTTAAAAAGCTTTTATTCTCTTTCTTCCTGAGCTAGTTATTGTCCATGTTTCACTTCCATACAATGCCACGCTCCAGACGAAAGTCTTCAAAAACATCTTTCTAATTCCTAAATGAATGCACGAGGTGAACAAATTTCTTTTCTCCACAAAGGCCTTCCTTGCTTGTGCTAGTCGGCATTTTATGTCCTCCTTACTTCTACCATCATACAAAATAACTATTTCATCACCAAATCTCATGGTTTTGATTTACTCTCCTTGGATTTTGATTCCCTTTCCAAATTCCTCTTTGATTTCCATTATCGCCTGTTCTATGTAACACTGAAGAGGAGAGGGGACAAACTGCAGCCTTGCCTCACTTCTTTCTGGATTGCTGCCACTTTTTCAAAGCCCTCGATTCCTATCACTGCAGACTGATTTTTGTATTGATTGTAGATAATTCTTTGGGTAATATTAGAGTGATGTATATATGTCAGGAGCCTGTAGGTAGCACCACTTCCCTTTGGTGTGATGCACTTCTCTCTGGCGCTACCAGATGGCCTTCGGATGTCCCCTGGCAGCTCGGTGTGAGAGGGAGAGGGAGGGTGAGTGGACGTGCCCTGGACATAAGGGACGGAGACATTATGTTTACTTGAGTGTTAGTGGCAGCGTAGCCCTGCATTGTGCAGCTTAGTCCTGCACCAGTGTATTAACTACCTATAGGCCTACAGCATGTATTGATTGTTCACATGACAATGTTTAATATAGTTACTGAAGTTTACCGTTGTTTATATTATCCCTTCTTGCATCCTGTGAGAGAACCAGCCTCATGGCAATACAGTCCACTTCACAATACTAAAATAATTATTTCAAGTTTAATCATGGCCATCACGGGCCGGATGCATAGAAGGTGTACTTTAAAATTAACGGATTGTGCATACTGTGAACCAAATGTAGTTTCGAGAGTGTTGTGACTGTGATACAATATACGCTTGTGCATATCGGCCAGTCGTTCGAACGTGTGTTGTAAGCAGCCATCTTGCGGCGTGACGTCACATTCATTGCGCTGACACTGGATCCAGCACCATTGCGAGTTCATCAGCAGAATCAACAATTGGTAAGCTCAGTTCATATACTTCCTTTCATTTGTCAAATCCTTGCACACAATGGATCCCGATATTAGAAAGTCATTAATAAAGAAGCGTGGAATCGCGAAATCGAAGGTAACCAACATAAAGAAATATACCGATTCTTTAACTGGTCATATTGATAAATTCAGTGTTAAGGTTAGACTTGATGCTTTACAACAAGCGTGGCAGGACTATACTGTCGTGCAAGATCAACTAGAAATAGAAGATGACGACTCCCAACATCATGAGAGGGATAGGGAACAATTCTCAGAGGTGTATTATGATCTGCAGGCTCATATGACGAGATTAATCGAAGATCAAGAGGGCAGTAATTTTCCACCAAGTTTACATTCTGTGGGCTCAGGCAGGGCTAATGTAAAACTGCCGCCTATAAAGGTGCCTGTGTTTAATAACAATATTATTGACTTCAGACATTTTTATGACACATTCAATTCCTTGGTGATCAATAATGACACTATAGATAAGATTCAGAAATATTATTATTTATTGTCAGCAGTATCAGGTGAAGCACATAAATTAATTGAGAACTTGCCGGTCACTGCTGACAATTTCGATATTGCCTGGAATCTGATCTGTGAGAGATATGACAATCCACGCCTAGTAGCCAGTACACATATAAAGGCATTGTTATCTCCGCCAGCAACAAATAAGGATTGCCCACATTCCCTACGCATTTTATTAAGTCATTGTAAGGGTCATTTACATGCCATTGAAGCACTAAAATTGTCAACTCCACTACATGAACTAATCATTTCACAGCTGTATTTAGATAAGGTTGATGCCAATACTAGGAAGGACTGGGAACTCATGTTATCAGCAAAACAATCTCCATCACTCGACGAATTTCTACAATTCTTAGAAAAAAGGTGTCATGCCTTAGAATTAATTAAATCTAACATGCCTAGCACTATCCAACAAGAGAAAACAAAACCTAAATTAAACAGAGATACTAAACACAGCTACGTTTCAACTAACAATGCATGTGTAGCCTGTAAGCTCTCTCATCCTATCTATAAATGTGGAAGATTTAGGGACATTAGTGTTCAAGAAAGGTTAGACATTGTTAAGGAACATCAACTGTGTTTCAATTGCTTGGCTAGTGGGCACAATGCTGTTAATTGTCCATCAGGTAATGTGTGTCGTCAGTGTGGCAAGGCACATCATACACTTGTCCATCAGCACCATACACAGTCTGCCATGCCAGTAAGTGCCGAGAGTAGTACGGAGTCGGATTCGGCACAAGACTCACACGAAGGATTCGGTTCCTATTGTTCCTTTAAACCTAAGGCTTCGGCTCATGTATTGCTTGCTACAGCCGTTGTCATGGTCCGTAATCAGTTGGGACAACTTCAAAAATGCAGAGCTCTTCTAGACTCTGCATCACAAACTAATTTCATCACAGAATCCTTAGTTCAGAAGCTCCGGTTGAAGAAGTCTCGCATATCTTTTCCAATCCAAGGGATTAATGAGGTCATGTCCGAGTCGAAACACTCAGTATGTCTGCACTTAGAGTCTACTGCAAGCAATTACAAGGTAACAGTCACTTGCGCTGTACTACCACGTATTACGGGAGACATGCCATCTGTGAAGCTTTGCTATGATGATTGGAATCTCCCAGATGACATCCAACTCGCGGATCCTAACTTCCATCAGCCAGGCGGAATAGATTTACTTCTAGGTGCTGAAATCTTTTTCGAAATTTTGCGTCGTGGGAAGATGACCAAACCAGGGAACTATCCAGTGTTGCAAGAAACAGAGCTTGGATGGATACTGTCCGGAACAATAAATGCATCGAGCACACCGTCTTCAACTGTACAGCCGCAACGTTCATTCTTCATCCGTGGAGAAACCTCATTGGATGACCAGCTTCAACGGTTCTGGGAACTAGAAGACCTCCCAAACAAACCTCGAACGATTGAAGAGATGAGATGTGAAGAACACTTCACTCACAACACAACGAGAGATTCTACAGGTCGCTACATTGTCCGCCTTCCTCGTCGCTTAGAAGTGGGTCCGGTGGGAGACTCATGCTCACACGCAAAACAGAGGTTGCTACAGTTAGAACGTCGTTTGCATAGACAACCAGATGTTCGGCGTGCCTACAATGAATTCATGTCGGAATATGAGCAACTAGGTCACATGACAGAAGTTCCAGACAATGGCAGTTCCGAAAGAGAAGTGTTCTACTTGCCGCACCACCCCGTCTTCAAGGATACAAGTAGCACCACGAAAACCCGAGTAGTGTTCGATGGTTCTGCGCGATCTAGCAACGGACTTTCACTGAACGACACATTAATGGTGGGCCCCAACATACAACAGGATCTTTACTCCATTATTTTGCGTTTCCGGATGCAGCCTGTAGCATTTTCTGCTGACATTTGCAAAATGTACAGACAGGTTTACGTGCACCAGCTAGACTCTCCACTCCAGCGCATCCTCTGGAGATCACGCCCAGATCAGAATATTAAAATCTATGAATTGACAACGGTAACGTACGGTACAAGTTGTGCACCATTTCTTGCAACACGTGTTCTACAACAACTAGCCGATGACGAAATGAAACAATTTCCATTAGCATCTCAAATCCTGAAGAGGGACTTCTATGTCGATGACTTAATCACCGCGACTGGAACGGTTGAAGAAGCTGTACAACTACAAGATGATTTAATCGCCTTGCTCGAAAGGGGAGGGTTTGAGCTTCGAAAGTTTTCAGCCAACCGTAGCGAGCTTCTGGAAAGAATTCCACCCACCTGTAAGGAAACTCAAGATTTGATTTCACTCGATACACATGATAGTGTCAACACCCTCGGCTTACTTTGGAACCCGTCAACAGACCATTTCCTGATAAGAAGCATTTCAAGAACGATGGATAACAAGATCCCTGCAAGACACTTTATAACTAAGCGTGAGGTCGCGTCCATAGTTGCTTCTACATTTGATCCGTTGGGACTCATAAGCCCAGTTGTTATTACATATAAGGTGTTCTTGCAAGACTTATGGAGCTCTGGTTTGGGCTGGGATGATCCTTTCTCAGACGAATTGCAGGATAAGTGGCTCAGCCTAGTCAACCTTCTACAACACTTGAACTACATTAGAATTGAGCGGCTTGTGGTTCCTCACCTCGCTTCCAATATACAACTTCATGGATTTTGTGACGCTAGTGAAAGAGCATATGGAGCTTGCCTCTACATTCGTGCCATGGATGTTCACGGCACAATCACAAGCAAACTATTATGCGCCAAATCAAGAGTGGCTCCAGTGAAACGGATCACTCTGCCCAGACTGGAACTCTGTGGAGCAGCATTACTCGCAAGATTAATTGAAAGGGTAGTTCCTGTTGTTGGACTCGACATCCATAGCATTCATTTATACTCTGATTCTATGATTGTGCTCGCCTGGATAATGGGCACACCCACCCGCTGGAAGACCTTTGTAGCTAACAGAGTGTCTCAGATTCAGCAGCAGACCAACATGGAATCCTGGAGACATGTATCCACGCACGACAATCCAGCAGATCTAATCTCTAGGGGCACAGATCCCGCAGCACTTCAGTCAACGCCATTGTGGTGGAAGGGCCCGAAGTGGCTCGAAGAACAGAATGAATTCTGGTTAAATTCAACTCCCAGAGACCTTCCTCAAGACTTGCCCGAAGTACGACCAGTCACCTCACTGCTAACCACTTCAGGAGCCTCCGAAGATGTAATCGAAAGATATTCCTCTTACAGTAAACTAGTCCGAATAGTTGCTTATTGCAAACGCTTCGTCCTAAACTGCCGCAACCCTCAACACAAACACATCACACCACTCTCTTCAACGGAGCTTGAAGAGGCAAGCCTGACCTGTATTAGACTGATTCAGCAGGTCAGCTACCCACGTGAGATCGAAGCCTTAAGCAAGGGGCAGCCTATTTCCCATAAGAGCAAGATTTTATGTCTAAGCCCTTTTCTGGATGAAATACAAATTTTGAGAGTTGGAGGAAGACTTGTCAACTCAGACCTAGACTACGATAGGAAGCATCAAATAATCCTCCCTCCTAATCACCATTTCACTCGTCTACTCATTCAATATGAGCACCACAGACTTCTCCACGCTGAGATTCAGCTACTGCTCACATCCTTACGATCTAGGTACTGGATTCCTAGAGCAAGACAAACCATTCGATCAGTCGTCCACAAATGTATGCAGTGCTTCAGGCTTAAGGCAAAGAATGCAAGTCAACTCATGGGCCAACTGCCAAAGGCTCGCATCCAGATGTCTCGTCCATTCCTGTCCTCAGGTGTTGACTTTGCAGGGCCAGTTGATGTTAAAATAGGATCCAGGAAGGGTAAATCGATCTACAAATGCTATGTTGCGATATTCGTTTGCTTCAGCACGAGAGCTGTACATATCGAACCTGTCACAGGTTTGACATCTCAGGCATTCATCGCAGCCCTCAGAAGATTCATTTCCCGTCGTGGACATATTCAAGATCTCTACAGTGATAATTCTACAACATTCGTTGGGGCTAATAAGGAACTGCAGCAAATGCTGAAGGACGAACAATTCAACAAGGAAATGAGCAATCATGCTGCAGCATCAAAATTCAAATGGCACTTCATTCCGGCACGTTCCCCACACTTTGGCGGAATATGGGAGTCCGCAGTGAAGGCGATGAAGTTCCACTTCCGTCGGGTTGTGGGTCAAACAGTTTTAACCTACGAAGAGTTGGTTACCATACTCACGCAAATTGAAGCTTGCCTCAATTCTAGACCATTGTGTGCATTATCCGATGACCCTAGCGATCCTTCTATTCTCACACCTGGTCACTTTCTCATTGGAGCTCCACTCATGTCCATTCCTGACCCTGATATGACTGAGTCTCATCCTAACAGACTCTCACGCTGGCAACACCTTCAGCAGATGCAGCAGCACTGGTGGCGTCGATGGTCCAAGGATTATCTTCACACTTTGCAACAGAGGAAGAAATGGTCCACGTCGCATCCGAATCTTCAAGCAGGCACGCTTGTTCTGCTGAAGGAAGATCATCTGCCACCTTTGCAGTGGAAGATGGGCATTATTGAGCAGGTGTTTCCAGGAAGGGACAATTTAATAAGAGTTGCCGACGTAAGATGCAATGCCAATATCTTAAGGCGTGCTATCACGAAGCTGGTGCCTCTGCCTCCTCCTTAACTCTGTGCATTGTCATATAATTATGTTTTGAACAGGTTCAACGGGGCGGAGGATGGGTAATATTAGAGTGATGTATATATGTCAGGAGCCTGTAGGTAGCACCACTTCCCTTTGGTGTGATGCACTTCTCTCTGGCGCTACCAGATGGCCTTCGGATGTCCCCTGGCAGCTCGGTGTGAGAGGGAGAGGGAGGGTGAGTGGACGTGCCCTGGACATAAGGGACGGAGACATTATGTTTACTTGAGTGTTAGTGGCAGCGTAGCCCTGCATTGTGCAGCTTAGTCCTGCACCAGTGTATTAACTACCTATAGGCCTACAGCATGTATTGATTGTTCACATGACAATGTTTAATATAGTTACTGAAGTTTACCGTTGTTTATATTATCCCTTCTTGCATCCTGTGAGAGAACCAGCCTCATGGCAATACAGTCCACTTCACATGTGTTCTTTCAGTTTTTCATTCCAAATTCTTACTATTTTCTCCACCTTGCCTTACACCTGTATTTATTCTGAATGCTTTAGATATTTCACCCATAAATTTTACATTTGATATGGTTTCTGTGAGGGTTTCACGGATTAGGTTTGTCAATTTGGTTCTAACTCCGAACTCTCGGATTATATCTAGTTTCCCTATCAACAGAGTCAAAAGGCTTTTTAAAATCTATAAATATTAGTACTCCGTCTTTGGAGTTCATTAATCTGTGACGGATACTGGACTTCAGGTTGAATATCTGTTCTGAGCAAGATCTGCCCTTTCTAAATCCACTCTGATATTCACCCAAATGGCTGTCAAGAGTTGCTTCTACCCAGTTCAGTAATATTGTTGAAAATATCTTATAAGCCACTGGCAAAAGTGATATACCTCGATAGTTGTTGACACTTTGCTTGTTACCTTTCTTATGCAGACGATGTATAAGAGCCACTTTCCATTCTTTCGGGATCTTCTCTGCGTTTCGGATTTCTTCAGATATGGTTTGAAGATCATCTATGATGTTTGGCTGAGACCATTTTATAAGTTTAGCTGTAATGGAGTCTTCTCCACTAGCTCTGTTGTGTTGTGATTATTATTATTATTATTATTATTATTATTATTATTATTATTATTATTATATTTGAGTCATCAGTCCATAGACTGGTTTGATGCAGCTCTCCACGCCACCCTATCCTGTGCAAAACTTGTCATTTCTACATAACTACTACATTCTATAACTGTTCTAATCTGCTTGTCATATTCGTATCTTGGTCTATCCCTACCGTTCCTAACACCTACACTTCCCTCGAAAACCAACTGTTCAAGTCCTGGGTGTCTTAAGATGTGCCCTATCATTCTATCTCTTCTTCTGGTCAAATTTAGCTAAATTGATCTCCTCTCACTAATTCGATTCAGTATCTCTTCATTCGCGATTATATCTACCCATCTCACCTTCAGCATTCTTCTGTTACACCACCTTTAAAAAGCTTTTATTCTCTTTCTTCCTGAGCTAGTTATTGTCCATGTTTCACTTCCATACAATGCCACGCTCCAGACGAAAGTCTTCAAAAACATCTTTCTAATTCCTAAATGAATGCACGAGGTGAACAAATTTCTTTTCTCCACAAAGGCCTTCCTTGCTTGTGCTAGTCGGCATTTTATGTCCTCCTTACTTCTACCATCATACAAAATAACTATTTCATCACCAAATCTCATGGTTTTGATTTACTCTCCTTGGATTTTGATTCCCTTTCCAAATTCCTCTTTGATTTCCATTATCGCCTGTTCTATGTAAACACTGAAGAGGAGAGGGGACAAACTGCAGCCTTGCCTCACTTCTTTCTGGATTGCTGCCACTTTTTCAAAGCCCTCGATTTCTATCACTGCAGACTGATTTTTGTATTGATTGTAGATAATTCTTCTTTCTCGGTATCTGGACAGGATCACCTTCAGAATCTCAAACTTCTTGGTCGAATCAACATTATCGAATGCCATTTCTAGATCTACGAAAGCCATGCACGTGGGCTTGTCTTTCTTAATTCGGTTCTCTAAGATCAGACGTAAAGTTAGGATTTCTTCACGTGTTCCGACATTTCTTCTGAAGCCAAATTGATCTTCTCCCAACTCAGTTTCAAATTGTTTTTCCATTCTTTTGTAAATGAAAACCTACAACCTGTTTTCCAGTCATTGACCGGGTCAGTGATGTAATGAATGAAGCAGATATAGGCTGTTAGTACGATGGGGTCGCCACTCCTAAAGTGATTTATTAATGACTGATAGATGCTATGAAATGAGAATGGAGAGTGTTGCTGGAATGAAAGATGACAGCGAAAACCGGAGTACCCGGAGAAAAACCTGTCCCGCCTCCGCTTTGTCCAGCACAAATCTCACATGGAGTGACCGGGATTTGAACCACGGTATCCAGCGGTGAGAGGCCGACGCGCTGCCGTCTGAGCCACGGAGGCTCCTCTTTTGTAAATAATACGTGTTGAAATTTTGCAGGCGTGAGATATTAAACTAATGGTGCGGTAGTTTTCACACTTGTCAGCACCGGCTTTCTTGGGAATAGGTATAACACCGTTCTGCCGAAAATCGGATGGCACTTTTTCTATATCATACATCTTACACACTAAACGGAATAACCTCTCCATGCTGGTTTCTCCTAAGGCAGTAAGTAATTCTGGGGACATGTCATCAATTCCTGGTGCCTTGTTCCTACTTAGGTCCCTCAAAGCTCTGTCGAATTCTGACCTCAAAATTGGGTCTCTCATGTCATCAGAATCAACAGCCTCTTCTTGTTCCAGAACCCTATCATCTACTTCTTTACCTTGATACAACTGTTGGATATGTTCCTGCCATCTTTCCGACTTGTCTTCTTTCCCCAGAAGTGGTTCTCCATCTGAGCTTTTAATATTCATACACCTAGTTTTCCTTTCTCCAAAGGTGCCCTCGATTTCCTGTATGCAGCATCTACCTTTCCTTGGATCATACAACCTTCAACGTCCTTGCATTTTTCTTCCTTAGCTGTCCTGCACTTTCTATCTACTTCATTCTTTATTCGCCTCTATTCTTTTCTGTCTTCTTCACTTCTGCATTCTTGTACATTCGTCGTTCGTCAATCAGGTCTAGTATCTCTTGAGTTATCCACTGTTTCTTAGTTGATCTTTCCTTTCTTCCTAACTTTTCTTCAGCAGCCTTTCTGATCTCATTCTACATGACAGCCCATTCTTCCTCTACTGTGTTTCCATCAGCCTTTTAATTTAGTCCTTGTTGTACATGTTCCTTGAAACATTCCCTCACACTCTTTCCTTTCAACTTGTCTAAGTCACATCTCCTTGCGTTCCTTCCTTTCTTCAATTTCTTCAATTTCAGTTGGCAGTCCATGACCAACAGGCTATGGTCAGAGTCCACATCTGCTCCTGGGAAAGTATTGCAATCCAACACCTGGTTTCTGAATCTCTGCCTAATCATAATGAAGTCTATTTGATACCTTCCAGTGTCTCCAGGTCTCGTCCACGTGTACAACAGTCGCTTGTGGTGTTTGAAAAAAGTGTTAGCAAGGACTAAATTATGATCGGTGCAGAATTCAACCAGCCGGCTTCCTCTTTCATTCCTTTGTCCCAATCCGGATTCTCCTACTATGCTACCTTCTCTCCCTTGGCCTACCACTGCATTCCAGTCTTCCATCACAATGAGATTTTCGTCGCCTTTTACATCTTGTATTAAATCTTCTATCTCTTTATATATTTTTTCGATTTCTTCATCGTCCGCTGAACTAGTAGGCATATAGACCTGCACTATTGTGGTGGGCATTGGTTTGGTGTCTATCTTTACAACAGTAATCCTTTCAATATGCTGGTCGTAGTAGCTTACCCGCTGCCCTGTTTTCTTACTCATTATTAAACCAACTCCTGCATTTCCCCTAATTGATTTTGTGTTGATAATTCTGTAGTCGCCTGACCAAAAATCCTGTTCTTCCTGCTAACGTACTTCACTTATACCAACTACATCTAACTTTAGTCTATCCGTCTCCCTCTTCAGATTCTCTAACCGACCACAACGATTCAAACTTCTAACATTCCACGCTCCGACTCTCAGAATGTCAGTATCCATTTTCCTGATGATTGCCCCTCTCGTTTATTCTCCACCCGGAGATACGAATGGGAGACTATTTTACCTCCGGAATATTTTATCCGGGAGGAAGGCATCGTTAGCACATCATTCATACAGAGAGAGCTGCATGACCTCGGGAGTTACTTACGGCTGTAGTTTCCCGTTGCTTTCAGCTGTGTAGCAGTGCCAACATGGCTAAGCCATGTTAAGTAATATTACAAGACCATATCAGTCAATCATCTAGACTAGCGCCCTTACAACTACCGAAAGCCTGCTACCCCGCTTTCGATGAACCATTCGTTAGTCTGGTCACTCGACAGATACCCATCCGATATGGTTGCACCTGCGGCTCGGTTATCTGCTTCATTGGGACACGCAAGCCTCCCCACCGCGCAAGGTCACATGGTTCCCAGGGAAGGTTATTATTCTTATTCTTATTCTTATTCTTATTCTTATTATCTATATATGAAAAATATTTATGAAAACTATAGTCAGTCAGTCCGGCCATTCTATCCGGTCGATTTCCTTCATTCTTTTTTTAACTGAAACATTTACAGATTTGTCATCAGGTACTATAAATCACTAAACTTCCGCCTTCCTCAAATTATTTGATTTTTTCAATTTTTTGTCTCTTTGAAGCAATCATATCTTTGTTTCTAATTGAGGTACGGAGTTTGTTTTGGCCAAAGAACACTCAGTGGATCAAGCTCTTTCATTTCAACTCATAACTATTCAGATTGGTTGATTCTGAGGAAAGTTATGAGTGCACATTCAATTTGACGTCTCATTTCAACACCATACATTGCGGGGGAGACAGCGGGAAACTGCTAGTTATTGTTATTGTTATTATTATTATTATTATTATTATTATTATTATTATTATTATTATTATTATTATTATTATTATTATTATTATTATTATTATTATTATTATTATTATTATTATTATTATTATTATTATTATTATTACTGAGATCTTGAGACAGACATCTTATTTTAATGAAATTCTGGATTC
Source organism: Anabrus simplex (assembly GCF_040414725.1). Classification (NCBI taxonomy): domain Eukaryota; kingdom Metazoa; phylum Arthropoda; class Insecta; order Orthoptera; family Tettigoniidae; genus Anabrus; species Anabrus simplex. The sequence continues at coordinate 808,960,619 of NC_090266.1, forward strand.
TGACATCTCCACGTTGGTAACCGAACAACCCTATCTGTAAGAGCTCCCTACGTAATGTAATGGCTTACATACCTAGTAATCGTGTAGGATGAATAATTTCAGCTAATCTAGATCAGTTCGCGGGGACGAAAACACTTCTCTATTTTCTTGTCCTTCAGAGGTTATTATGTAGTTGAGTGTAATTAACATGTTTACTGTGTGTATTCAGTATTCCTCTAAAAGCAACAGTCTGTGGTGCCAGGAATATTTTCGACCAGTGGAATAGAAAATACAGATGGACGAATCGTGCATTCCCAGTCTCATGTTATAAGATATAGGAAAGGCCATGTTCTGGGATTCCACTCTTGGTTACGGTAGTGTCCCACGGTTACATCGACTAAATGTAAATCTGTTCGGATCCATGGCTAAGTGGTTTGCGTGCTGGCTTTTGGTCCAGAGGGTCCCGGGTTCGATTCCCGGCCGGGTTGGAGATTTTAACCTTAAATGGTTAGTTCCCTTGCCTCGGATACTGATTGTTTGTGCTGTCCGCAACATCCCTGCAACTCACACACCACACACAAAACTATCCTCCACCACAAAAACACGCAGCTACCTACACATGGCAGATGCCGCCCACCCTCATCGGAGGGTCTGCATTACAAGGATGCACTCGGCTAGAAATATCCACACGAGATTATTATTATTATTATTATTATTATTATTATTATTATTATTATTATTATTATTATAGTGTAAATCTGCAGTCCGCCTTTGTGGTGTAGTGGTTACTGTGATTAGCTGCCACCCCCGGAGGCCCGGGTTCGATTCCCGGCTCTGCCACGAAATTCGAAAAGTGGTACGAGGGCTGGAACGAGGTCCACTCAGCCTCGGGAGGTCAACTGCGTAGAGGTGGGTTCGATTCCAACCCCAGCCATCCTGGAAGTGGTTTTCCGTGGTTTCCCACTTCTCCTCCAGGCAAATGCTGGGATGGTACCTAACTTAAGGCCACGGCCGCTTCCTTCCCTCTTCCTTGTCTATCCCTTCTAATCTTCGCATCCCCCACAAGGCCCCTGTTCAGCATAGCAGGTGAGGCCGCCTGGACGAGGTACTGTCATCCTCCCCAGTTTTATCCCCCGACCCAGAGTCTGAAGCTCTAGGACACTGCCCTTGAGGCGGTAGAGGTAGGATCCCTCGCTGAGTCCGAGGGAAATACCGACCCTGGAGGGTAAACAGATTAAGAAGAAGAAGAAGAAGAAGTAAATATGCAATAGTCGTCCAGAGACAAATTTCTTTTTTTTTGCTAGGGGCTTTACGTCGCACAGACACAGATAGGTCTTATGGCGACGATGGGATAGGAAAGGACAAGGAGTTGGAAGGAAGCGGCCGTGGCCTTAATTAAGGTACAGCCCCAGCATTTGCCTGGTGTGAAAATGGGAAACCACGGAAAACCATTTTCAGGGCTGCCGACAGTGGGATTCGAACCTACTATCTCCCGGATGCAAACTCACAGCCGCGCGCCTCTACGCGCACGGCCAACTCGCCCGGTGCACAAATTTCTTGATCCAGTCTCAAATAACTAGTTTCCCATTTTATCACACTTGCACACTTTATCACACGATTTTCCTTCTCTCTCTTGGATAAGTTGTGTCATCAAAGCATATTCTGAAACTCAATGGAGGAACGGGGGAAATTAGTTTAAGTGCATTTTGTTTTTGCGAGAGCACAAATGTATTTGTAGCCGTTACATTAATTTAATTAACACCCAAAAGAAGAGAACTCAAACACATTTACAATATTTCCGATCCACAAATTCTCTTCCTCTTCACGGAACATATTATTTCCCCTCTGTTCTCACCTCCCTAGTAACTGCTACAGCGTAACCCAGATCAGTTGGCTTCAGGTGCCGCCTACCTGGTACTTATACGTATCATTCCCTAGTATCACGTTCGACCACGAGGTCCAGATGTAACTCTCAGATGAAAATGTCGCCGCGGGTACCTGCCCTAGGCACCAAGCTTAAATTAATGCAGCTGCAATGTCTCGCAACTGTCTTCCTCGTAAACGCACGAAATAAATTCTCTCTGTATGTGTCAGCAAGCGAGTCCCACAGCTCGCCAGCGCACAGCTCTTCACTTCCAGTAAACAAAGCATTCCGCTGGTCAAAGCTGAGTTGGCTACCAAACCTAGTAGTCGAAATCCAACCATGGTAGCCAGTCTTTTTATCATCACGAAAATGTTTTTCATTCCTCCCCTGAAGGGGGAAGCGGGCCACACAAAGGGTAACGCCTTCTCTCTAGCCAAAACAATCGAACGGATTGAGAAGAAGTGTAGGATTAAAGAGCGGGGTAAAGGGATGTGAATAACGGAGGAGGTGGAGGGGTATTTTCGGCCTCTTAGCTATTCGGTTTATTGATTTTATGCAGTTACATTTGTATTACGTCTGGTGTACGTAGAGCGTTTTAGATATGAAATATATTATATAAATTTGGAATGTGTTCTACAAGACTAAATTCTTTTGACTTTCTAGAATAAAAACGTATATGTAGTACAAGGCTAAATATTTAAAAATATACGCTTAGTGTTAATTACTTTTAGCATGTACACTAATTTTAGGTTTATTTTATATTTTTTAAAGTTTTCTTTTTCTCTAGATAATTATTACAGATATCAAATTATACATTTAACTGGATATATAACATTTACATACATTTTTATACTTTTGAAGACATGGGATGTACATAGTTGTTTTTCTTTCGCAATTGGCTTTACGTCGCACCGACACAGATAGTTCTTATGGTGACGATCGGACAGGAAGAGGTTAGGTGTCGGAAGGAAACGGCCGTGGCCTTAATTAACGTAGAGCCCCAGCATTTGCCTGGTGTAAAAATGGTAAACCACGAGGAACATTGCATTGCCCATCACCCCTGTCGAAAGAATGGAGCAAACTCAGGCATTTTAGATTACACGTTCCACTCATGCGTAATGATGGTTGCATATGCAGCAAGGCACATCTTGCCCCGTCTCATGTTCTAATAATGCACGCTTCTAGTGTCCAGGCAGGTGTACATCCTGTCTATATTTATTCTCAAATTACACAGGGCTATTCAGCAAAAATGTTGACATTCTGTTTTCAATTTCGTTAATGATATTAAGGGGTTCATAGTTGAACAGGACATACATTTCCAGGCTTTTGACAATATTTATCGGCTCACACTTTTCCCCATGAGAATGTTACTTCACGGAGAAACTGCTTATGGTATACTATCAAGCTTGCACTCGTAGTTACTGCGACGTCGCACAGATCGCAGCACAGGAGAATCGGTCTCGAGATTCTCGCGAGCGCTTCGAGACCTATGACGTCATTCTCGAGACTCTCGAACGAGAGCGTTGCCCATCACTATCGCACGGCCAACTCGCTCGGTTTACATAGTTTATGATCATGACTGTAGCTGGAATAAAATAGACGTGTATGTTTGGCACTACTTTTATTTTAATTTACAGGTCATTAACAAAGAATTATATTTAAGTTGGACAGTAATTTTATATACATTTGGTAGATTTATACGAACATAAAATACTCGGAACAGAGTTAGTGAATTGACAGATTATCACATAATAGAATCCTTGCATTTATTTGAAAGAACATTGTTTACGCCTTTTATAAATTTGGACGACTTTGGATAGTGGAATCATTTACATAATATCTCTTGATGGATTAACACAGATGATCCTTCTTCAATATAGTAATTAAATCATTTGAAATGTTTTCCAATTTGAGTAAATGTTTGGAGAGACAAGCAAGTTTATCTTATCATTGTACTTAGTCCTTGTAAATGAGCACTGTCACTTGAACTACATTTGATGTAATATCTTATAAATTAATAAAAGACGTGAAAAGAGACAAGTAAAGAAAACAAGATTCTTCTGAGCATTGAAATGACATTGGGAAGCTCTTCTCCCCCACTGCTTATCAATTTCTCCGACCACACGCTCGAATGTTCATTGATAAGAAGAATAGGGGTGGGGGTTGGGGATGAGAGAAACGTTTTGTACAAGTGTTCCTAAGGGGGTGGAGTCAAAGTGAGTACTGAGACCTGAATGAGAAGTTTGAAAGTGGACGTTGAGAGTTGATTTGCGGCAGCCTGTAGGTGTATTAAGACGAGAGAACGGTAGTAGGGGGTGGATATTGTAAAGGTATATGCTGATAAATTGGATTACAACCTCGACAGTGGGAAGTGGGAAAGAGAACGGGCGGGGGTGGTGGGTATATCAACTGTGAGGATAAGAGCGACGAGTTCGGGCTGGTTAGGCAGAGATGCAGGACGAGCATAACATCGGTGAGTGTAGGTCGGGCGTGCTTATCCACAGATGTTGCAGAGTGGAGGTTGCCGGGTAACAGGGCGTTTAGGTGTTGGGTGCTCCTGCGAGCAATGTCCACATTTACGGTTCGGAGCTTGACTTTGGTCAGTAGTGTGGCCGTTGTAGATGAGACATCGTTCACATCGAGTGGGTTGCGGTAGATGGATGGCAGCACCCTGTCGAGATCTTCTACTGCAGATGTGATAATTATCACCGTGAAAGTGGGTCCAGCAGCATTCCTGATTCGGAAGGCTTTCAGAACTGGAATACCTTCCTCTTTCTGCATCGATGTCCTCCTCTGTGATAGTGGGGTCTACGTCACGCACCACACAGTTAAAAAGGCAGTGGCGGTGGTGAAGTGTTAAGAGCTGGAGGGGATAACAGTTTAAAGGGAGTGCTGGAACCAAGTTATGCTGCGCTAATGGACTAGGTCAGTTTTATGGCTGCTACGTCTTCACTGAGTTCTTGTCAAGGCAGCCGTGGTTCAAATCCCTGCCAATGAACGTAGGATTTTTTAAATACAGAGATGAGTGACACAAAAATCGCGTATTAATATTCAAACAAGCTTTAACGAGATCAGGTACGTTGTAGAAACACGCATTCGTTATTCATTACACTACATTCCTCAGGGGTGTACAGATATTATAACCATCAAAAACTAGTAACTAGCCTTAATACAATGAATTTCTTCTCATGGGATCAAAACCATTACAGTGGTGAATGGTCTAAATACACTGAAAGGAAGTATGGATAACTATTGGTTACAATACAGTTTCAGTGAAGGGATGTTAACATTGAATTTCTAATACCTTGATGTATTAGAAAAGCTAGCGATTTCGTATTTAAAGACAGTGTCAATGGACCATTGTTACGTTCATCGTGCGGGCTGGACAGTGCAGCTGATCTGTGTACATGATTGCGTAATTTTATTTCAACAGATCATGGAAGCGTCAATTCAAGGAATAGACCATTGTTTCCCAAAACGAGGGAAGTGAAGCGAAATGCATCAAAATGCTGTGGTAGAAATGTATAATATACAGTGGAACCTCGATATCTCGAATCACCTCGGGAGCTAAGTTTTATTTCGAGTTATCGAAATTTCGAGATATAGAGAATACCGTTTTTTGAGCATGTATAGCACATAACTGAATCAAATGTATCTACGGGCTTATACTGAATAGTCTACATTATTTTTAACAGTATTTAAAAATATACAAACAAAGTCTATTTTTCGGCATTATTATAGAAACTTCTTAGAAGACAGGTGTAGTACATACAATAGTGAAACAAGAAACATACCTCGGTTATTACCTTTAGAAACAAATCCGTTAGCCTCTTCTGTTTGTTACTGTTAACCTTTCCTCCCTTCCCGTTGAAATTTCTCGTCAACAGCCCGCAGCCGAGATTCGTAAATGAAGCTTGTCATCCGCAACTTCGGAGGTTGCTCTCGTACGTGACCGGTAATTACTTCACCCCCGAGGAACAGTGAGGCTTCGCCAATTTTCCAATCATTAGAAGTTTTAGTTTTCCGGTTCCCATCATATTAGCTCCCAGCATCACTGTCAACCTTTCTTTACTTGCTCACTGTTCCTCACAAAGCAGAAATGCCGTATTGCACAGTTAATTTTCAGCAACTTTCGAGTTACAGAGTACTTTTTGCTTCTAGGGAGGAAATGTTTGCTTCGAGACATCGAGAAATTCTTGTAACCAAATTTCGAGTAATAGAGAAATAAATACACGTGAAGAATAGGACAAACGGCCGGGAAATTTAAGTTACTTCGAGATACTGAAAATTCGAGTAATGGAGGTTCGAGATATCGAGCTTCGAGATATCGAGGTTCGACTGCATTCGTGTAATTTTTCCAGGATAGTGTAACTCAACTTCAGCTGCGTAAAACCACATAATGTCAACCAAACAGAAAAACTAAACCCGTGGCGCTACAGCCTTCTTGGGTCTTGGCCTAACGAACGTCCTCTGCTCGTCCTGAAGGCCTGCAGATTACGATGTGGCGCTTGGTCAGAGCGACAAACCCTCTCAGTCTTAATTCTTGGCTTTCTAGACTGAGGCTGTTATTTCATTGTCAGATGGCTCCTCAGATGTTTTCATGCAGGTTGAATGGACCGCGAATCAGCCCTCAGATCCAGATAAAAATTCTTGACATGGCCGGGAATGAAACCCGGCGCCTCCAGGTAAGAAGCGGACTCACTACCCCTAGACCATGGAGCCGGCACATGACATCAAGGTGAACTGTAAATACAAGAATCCTGGTATAGCTGTACTTTAAACTATAGCTCTAACAACAGGTGTATTTCCCAGATTGCAATAATAATAATAATAATAATAATAATAATAATAATAATAATAATAATAATAATAATAATAATAATAATAATATATTTTAAGAGGGATTTGGACCTGAAAATGAGGTTCCTTAATATGACTGTAAATCTAATGTAAATCCAATGATACTCGTCTCTCATATGCAAATCCCTTTAAAGGTCAAGTGACTGGTTTTGTGTTTTTTTTTCCTTTAACCTTGAGCATAGAAACTATACAACTGCCCAATTACGCCACGCAGCCAATAAACTAGAAATCATCCTTAAAACTGACACTGATAGATTTAGAGGTTGATATTAAGAAGTCACGTTAGTCTTTAAGAGACTGTGGGCATTACTGCCTTCAATTTGGAGTAAGGAATTCTACGGCACAAGAACACAGGCGTGTTCGTACCAGAAATCAAAGAAAGGTACATGTAAGCAAATACCGTAATATATTCTGGAGAAAAAAGTGAAAGCAAACGTACCTGTCAAAAACAATGGCTGACAGTCAAGGATCCAATAAGAAAAGTACGAGTAACACAGAGATATACTTAAGTGCAAAATATATGGTAAACTTATGTTAAAATAGTTTAGATCATGTGGAAGTGAAAGAAGTAAGACAAGCTTGGAGATTTTTACGCGACTGATTATCATAACTCATAAGCCATGGGCCCTACAGCTATACGTGAAATATGAACCACTAGAAAGTGATTTTCCTTCCATTTCGAAAATCCCACTTGCAACGACCAGGATTCAAATCTCGACCGATTTAGAGGGACGTTAATAATGAATCCACTCAAGTAACACGCCCATCGAAAGCCAGTGAATCCAATCATATGCATTTTCAGGAGAAAGCAGTGGTCCCCTTCACGTGAAGCAGTAGCTGAGTGGGCCACCGCTTGCTACAGTCGAACTTCGATATCTCGAACCTCATTACTCGAATTTTCAGTATCTAGAAGTAGGTAACTTAAATTTCCCGGCCTTTAGTCCTATTCTTCTCGTGTATTTACTTCTCTATTACTCGGAATTCGGTCACACGAATTTCTCGATTTCTCGAAGCAAACATTTCCTCCCTTGAAGCAAAAGAATACTCTGTGACTCGAATTTTGTGCAACATTAACTGTGCAATACGGCATTTGTGGTTTGTGAGGAACAGTTAAGAAGTAAAGAAAGGGTTACACTCGTTCTGGGAACTAATACGACGGGAACCGAAAAACTAAAACTCCTAGTGATCGGAAAATCGGCGAAGCCTCGCTGTTTCTCGGGTGTGAATTAATTACTGGTCACGTATGAAAGCAACCCCTGAAGTCGCGGATGACAAGCTCCATTTACGAATCTCGGCTGCGTGGTATTGACGAGAAGTTTCAACGTGAAGGGAGGAAAGGTTAACCGTAACAAACAGAAGAGATTTAACGGTTTTTTTCCAAAGGTGTTAAGAAGGAGGTATGTTTCTTGTTTCATTACTGTATGTACTGTACCCGTCTTCTAAAAAGTTACTAAAATAATTGTTATAATTAAAGTGATGCCGTAAAATAGAGTTTTTTGTATATTTATAAGTACTGTTAAAAATAATGTATTCAGATTTTTTAATTTCGTGCGTCTATTTCTAGCCGAGTGCAGCCCTTGTAAGGCAGACCTTCCGATGAGGGTGGACGGCATCTGCCATTTGTAGGTAACTGCGTGTTATTGAGGTGGAGGATAGTGTTATGTGTTGTGTGTGAGTTGCAGGGATGTTGAGGACAGCACAAACACCCAGCCATTGGAATTAACCAATGGAGGCTAAAATCCCTGACCCGGCTGGGAATCGAACCCGGGACCCTCTGAACTGAAGGTCAGTACGCTGACCATTCAGCCAACGAGTCGGACATGTATTCAGTATAAGCCCGTAGATACACGTGGTTCAGTTATGTGCTATACGTGCTCAAAAAAGGTATTCTTTATATCTCGATAACTCGAAATAAAATGTAGCCTCCGAGGTGATTCGAGATATCGAGGTTCCACTGTAGTTGCAGTAAATGTTACCCAATATTAACCAGGGCCGACTTTCATTAATACAAATGTGCGGAATTAAAAATGGACAATAACCGCCTTCATTATTATATTTGCCTTTATTTGTAGTGGCGAAGTTAGGACTCATGGTCCTCTTCATGACATATTTAATTTCCCGTGCTCCAAAGTTTCGTTTCAATGCAACTGATATATTTCAAAAATATAAGTTACTGTTATAAAACACAGAGCCTCCGTGGCTCAGCTGGTAGCGCGCCGGCCTCTCACCACTGACTCCCGCTCACTCCATGTGAGGTTTGTGCTGAACAAAGTGGAAGCGGGCCAAGGTTTTTTTTCTCTCTCGGGTACTCCGGTTTTCCCTGTCATCTTTCATTCCAGCTACACTCTCCAATATCATTTCACTTAATCTATAAGTCATTAATCATTGCCCCAGAGGAGTGTGACAGTCTTCGGCAGCCGGCACAATTCCTATCCTCGCCGCTAGATGGGGGGCTACATTCATTCCATTCCTGGCACGGTCAAATGATTGGAAACAGGCTGTGGATTTTTATTCACGTAAAAATCCGTACACAAACGAAATGACACGCGCAGTTTTATGTTATTTCAAACTATCTGTGTTCCCAGTTAAGACGGGGCAAGTACGTGGTTTCGAAAACGAATACGACACAGGTGCGCTAAAAGGACAGTTTAAATGGTTTAAATAACTGTCTGACATGTTGAACCTGGACAAATAATTTAATTTTATAAACTTTAGAAACCACGTTACGAGTGAGTTCATTTCATTTTTATCCACGTTTCGATAAGTGCAAAAAATAAGGGTGCGAGGGGATATATATATATTTCTAAAATATGACATCTGTCCAGCATTCCGGATGACTACAAAGATCCAGTAGAAACTATAAAAAAACGTGTAAATACCTGAAATTACATCGTTTTACATCGGACGACGACGTGTGACTGGGTGCAGATGAGATTCCGTCGACAGCTCTTTCAACAATGGGACTGACCGTCTCATTACCCATTGGGATAATTAATATCGTAACAGTTCGGGTGATTACGTTTGAGAATGATACGATATATTCTACTATACTTTTCGGCAAATGACCTGTTTTCATTTGACTGTCCCTTATACTTGACGAATAAAATTAACTGGTTTAATTTTGATATCGTGAAAATATATTTGCTATGCACGTGAAGTGTCAGCTCTCTGGATCATTTTATGCAGTAAGACTTGTGTTCGTTCCTCTTGTCGACAAACTGTTCTTAATTCTCTTCCATACATTGCATAACATTCGTGTGATTTTTTATTTATTCATGTGAATGGGTTTTGTTTGAAACAGATTGCACGAAGCCAACAGCATTTGTTTATTTAAAGACTTGTTACAGAAACATCACATTTATACGGAATCTATAGATCACTTGAAATACAAAAATAGATTGGAATATTTTCAGTTTATTTTAGGACGGGGATAGAAATCAAGCTAGCCATTAGCCTTATGAAGGGAACATAGAAACTGCCTACCAAAAACTCTAAGGCATTTAATGTAAGATCACTTCGACCTCTGCAGGAGGCTGTTAATTGCGCAGAACAATTCAGTCTGATTGTTTAAAAAATGCATTACTTTAAGAGGTTAAACGCAAAGGACGCAGATATTCAATTCCTCAAAGTTGCACTTATGAGTTGTGTGATTCTCGAACTAATAATGTTATTTGCTTTACGTTCCACGATTCTCGTACTAATAATGTTATTTGCTTTACGTTCCACTAACTACTTTTACGATTGTCGGAGACGCCGATGTGCCGGAATTTAGTCCCAGAGGAGTTCTTTTAGGTGCCAGTAAATCTACCGACACGAGGCTGACGAATATGAGCACCTTCAAATACCACTGGACTGAGCCAGGATCGAACCTACCAAGTTGGGGTCAGAAGGTCAGCGCCTCAACCGTCTGAGCCACTCAGCCCGGTTAATTCCCGAACTGAAGGTGACCTACAATGGAATTCAGATGTACGAATGGGTCGATAAGCTAGCGTTTTAACAACTGTACACGAGTTATGTGTGCATTCATAAAGTGGAGACTTCAGCCATGATGGAGTTCAGGTCTGCCAGACGACGATTTCGTCCCTTAACAACTTTGTATGATAATTGCCGGTGCTGATAGAAGAGGTTATAACATTAAAGCAGGCCCATTGTGTTATTCGTCCTGAAAGAATAAAAGTATCTGTCCAAAAGGAGAGAGATAACAATATTCATTCCAGTTATATACTCCGGAACTACAGTGTATATTCAGTACTGGTACATCCATAGCCTCTCATTGGTCTCTTTCTTAGAGGTCTCTGTCAACAAAGTTCTTTTTCATACATCACAAAATGTTTTAACGACGTTTTGAGAACAAACATAATGGCAGATGATGACATGACAAATATATCAAGTAACTTCCCAAATTTCTACGTTTCGAGGCTTGTTCCAGATTAAAAGACCTTTCGTTAGTACGAGAACAACGAAGTCCTCGATGCTCGAGTCTAGGGCTCCGCCCAGACTTCCTCTGGTTTCAGCTGGGTATCACGTGGCCAGCAGCGTGGCTCTCACGTGCCACACGCATGACAGCACGCTATTTCAAATCTCCTGCACGAGAAGGGAACAGAAATAAACAGAAGAGGCAATACTCACTCCAGGAACAAACCCAAGCTCGGTGAGAACCTATCGAGCCGACAGTGTAGGGTGGAAATTTCCTCTCGCTTGATCTCACAGCATACGAACAGTCATTCTCAATGCAAGTTCAGCGTCGAAGATACAATGATATCTAGTGGGTTTTATTCCTTTCCAATTTGCTTTACGTCACAGAGATAGGGCTTCTGGGGACGATGGGACAAGAAAGGGCTAGGAGTGGGAAGGAAGCGAACATGGCCTTAATTAAGGTACATGCCCAACATTTGCCTGGTGTGAAAATGGGAAACAATCCTCAGGGCTGCCAACAGTGGGCTTCGAACCCACTATCTCCTGAACGCAAGCTACGTGACCCAAACTACGCGGCCACTTGTTCGGTCTAATGTTACCATTTTATTAGTCTGATAAGTACCGTACGGGCTTCCTCACCGTGGTACCATAATGGTCTGTCACTCAGCTAGCAGCATGCTGAATTCAAATGAGGGCAACTAATTATCATTGTAACATCACCTTGAAGGAGGGTAAAGAGTCAATAATTATCATAATGCCAATCATTAAATGGTTCACTCAGCCTACACCAAAAATGAGTACCAGGTTAATTCCTGGCAAAGGCGGCCGGGCGTAGAGCTAACCACTCTACCCCATAATGTGCCGGGGTTACGAACGGTGGAAGCCTTTACCTTCGACCCCTCCAAGGTCGTTCTTGGCCTGTACGGAGATGACTTTCTTTTTGCCAATCATTAAACCGATACCATGCACAACTACAGCACGGACAGAAATAATAAACAAATCCTAATAAAATCCCAACGTACAGTAAATGCAGTAGGCCTATGTCACTTAATGATATGTGGGGTCAGCTGCACAATATCACATTCGGTCTATAGGCCTACATCCTCTTTGCATTCGCACTTACAACAAAGATAGGCGACAAGTGCCAAAGAGCAAGAGAGTTCTTGTGGGACGCAAGGCCACCCAAAAGAAAGTAAAGCACAATCAGGTCGTGAATGAGATTTGTGTGATCAGTTGATATTGCCCCTCTTCCATAGGATGTTTACATGTGAGTAAGTCTTTTATCAATTGATTAAAAGACTAGCAATAAAGATAATTCTTCTGTGGGCAAGGAAGAGTTACAGAATAATGTCACCGTCTCTCTGACTAGACATTGTTAAAACATCAGAATTCGCAAATAGTCACAATGAGAAATAATGGTAGCGACATACAACTACCGGTACCGTATTCCTACTTTTGATATTTCGTAACTACATGTCGGAATTTATAATATTAATAATTTCATTATTTTCATTTCCGTACAGATCATGGAGACTCTTGGAGGAGTGGAAGGTTATCGTAGCCAACGTAACCTCGGTACTAAGTGGGATAGTACAGAGGCATTAAACTACTGGACTCCCTAAGTAAATTATATTACAGGAATTTTGGCATATAGACTGATGAAATGGGCGGAAGAGTTTTCCATCCTCTCGAGACATCAGGAAAGGTAGATGAACAGTTGAAAATATCATGATTTTAAAAACAATATACCAAACGGAAAGCAGGAGAACTGTATATAATGGCTATAGATTTTGAAAAGGTCTTTGACACAGTCAGCAGGGGCGCACTGGTCGCGAAATATCGACTATTAGGGGTGTCTAGAAAGTTGATACATGCGATTGAGGCAGAGGCGGATCCAGGGAGGGGTTAAGGGGGGCTTTAGCCTGCCGCCCCTTGTCCCTCCCTAGTTACATTAAAAAGTTTACAAAGTTATTTGTGTTTAATGAAACTAAACCTAACAGCATAGCGTATTATGCACCGGATTTATTTCGTTTTATTTGTTAAGCTTTCTTTCTTCATTAGCTTAGTTATCTTTCATTTTATAACAGAATAGTATATTTCTTTTATGTATGAATCATCCGGTAATTTACGATGTTAGGTGTGAGAGAGTGCCACAAGCCCTAACTTCGCTAAAGTAATAAATAAATAAATAAATAAATAAATAAATAAATAAATAAATAAATAAATAAATAAATAAATAAAATATATGAGAGAGTGCGATCACTTCTCCGCGCGCCCGTACACTTGTCATTATCTGCGGCAGGCACCACGGTGTCTGGCCGATGGTGTGGAATGGCGGTCACTAGTTGTTTTAGCTGCTAATGCATGTATATACACGGAAGTTATTTATTTTTAACTTTTGTGAATCTGTGAATGTCCATGTGACATTAGCTTGATTGAAAATAATGCTTCAAACCTCCGCACAGAATAAAACGAAGGCAATCCGAAGGCAATTGCGTTTTGCTTATGCATTTTAAACACAACACTATCCTCCACCACATTAACACGCAGTTACCTACACATGGCAGATGACGCCCACCCTCATCGGAGGGTCTGCCTTACAAGGGTTGCACCCTGCTAGAAATAGCCCCACGAAATTATTATATACATTTTAAACGGCTAAATCAATCAATCAATCAATCAATCAATCAATCAATCAATCAATCAATCAATCAGTCCTGATCTGCATTTAATGTAGTCGCCCAGGTGGAAGATTCCCTATCTGTTGTTTTCCTGGCCTTTTCTTAAATGATTTCAAAGAAATTGGAAATCTATTAAACATCTCCCTTGGTAAGTTATTCCTGTCCCTAACTCCCCTTCCTATAAACGAATATTTGCTCCAGTTTGTCCTCTTGATTTCCAACTTTATCTTCAAATTGTGATCTTTCCTACTTTTAAAGACACCTCTGAAACATGTTCGTCTACTAATGTCATTCCACGCCATCCCTCCACTGACAGCTCGGAACATACCACTTAGTCGAACAGCTCCTCTCCTTTCTCCCAAGGCTTCCCAACCCAGACTTTGCAACATTTTCGTAACGCTACTCTTTTGTCGGAAATCATCCAGAAGAAATCGAGCTGCTTTTTCTTTGGGTTTTTTCCAGTTCCTGTTGAGTGTCCCATCACTGTAACCATACTCTGTTTGGGGTCTTACCACCGACTTACATGCCCTCTCCTTTACATCCTTACTACAACCCCTAAACACCCCATAACCATGTGCAGAGATCTGTATCCTTTATTTACAATCCCAATTATGTGATTACCCCAATGCAGACCTTTCTTTAAATTAACACCTAAGTACTTACAGTGATCTTCACATAGCTCACCATCTTTCAGTTATAATGGTGATGAATACACTACCTTTGCGACCCATCTTCAAAAAAGGCTAGATTTGCCAGATACCGCTCATGTTGACAACACTATGGTTTGTATGGCGCTTGGCAACGTAACGATTAGTTATTTCGTTTTGCTCTTTCGTTGTCAGTCAGCACATCATTTTAATTTCTCTATTCTGTGAGAAAATTCACATTGATGTAAAAGAGACGTGCCTTGTTGTATTGTAACAATTGTACATAGGGTTACAAGGGGCAAAAATAAGGCACGACATTTCTTTATACCAACCAAAAAATATAGAGGCGTGTTTTTGCAGTGGAAAAATTCTATTCCCCGAAGGTCAAAAATCTCTCTGCAAAATTCTGTGTGTGATGTTTATTTTCATGACAAGTATCCTATATTATTAAGGCTGATAAATTTGTGATTAACGCAAAGGGACGGAACTTCCGCAACTGAGATGACTGCCGTGGACCACAAGGATGAGGAACAGGATAAAATGTGGCGACTAGTTTATGGTGAAGATGAGTACAGCGAATGAATAACAGTGTATATACAATCATCTTTTCTACGCCGTGGGAGTAGAAGTAGTGGTGATGATGCGTGTTGTTAAAAGGGGCCTAACATCTAGGTCATCGGCCCCGAATGGTACGAAATGAGGCGAAATGTAATGACAATTTGAAGGTCCAAAATGAATCCACTGACCAGAATTCAAAATGCGATCATGAAGAATGAATGGATGAACATGAATTTAATATAATCAGCGGATCCAACTCACAATTCTGAAAGTTAAGAATATTACCAAAATCGATCCACTGACTAGAATTCAAAAAGACGACGATGAACAATGATTATAAACTTAAAACAATCAGTGGATCCGACCACAATGCCCCAGCTTCCCAAAAACTATCTTAAAACAATAGTATTACTGACCAAGGAACTGCTTCCAAAGCACAATCCTGAATTGATGATGCTTGTTGTCTAAAGGGTTCCAAAATCCAGGGCAACGGCCCCTCATAACGGTATTTATCGCCAGTAAAGCAGAACCATGGCATTTCTCATGTTGCGGTACTAATCAAAAGTAGCGTACACTCACGGTGTTCCACATATTATGGTACTTTTCACAAGTATTGTACGTCGCACAGGTAACGCAGACCTATGGTGTTTCTCACATAATGGAGCCACTCATAGGCAACGCAAACCCATGATGTCCCTCACATAGGTGTACTAATCAGGGGCGCCGGTATTCCCGTAGTATTCCTCACATAGTGGTACTAATCACAGGCAACTCCCAGAACCGTGGTGCTTCTCACATAATAGTACTAATCACAGGCAACGTAAGCCCATGGTGTTCACATCTACTAATCACAGGTACTTTAAACCCACAGCGAATCACTCTCTGCTGCTACTAATCACAAGCCTATTGTGTACCTAAAGTAGTGGTACTACTCGCAAGTAAATGCGCCCCATGGTGTTCGCCGCGTGATGGTTCTAATCACAAGTAGTTTCATGGTTCTAATTCAGTCATCCCTCGGACGCCCCTTTTAGTCAGTTCTTACGACAGGCAGGGAATACCGTGCTTTTGCATGCTAGGTACATCTTCCGTGTTAACATATATTAGGAACTCGCTAAATTCTTTGAAGAATTTTCCTTCATATTGTATTCATGTGTGAAAATGTTTTATACTGAATACTTAGTCAATTTTGATGAGAACTCTAAACGCTTTAATGTTCATGAAAATGTATGGAACTATACAAGTTTGGTTTGTTGAAGGGGGTATGTAGCCTCTTAGTACGGATGGTAATTCTAAAAGATAAATTAAGCTATTATGTTCTGTGTTTCATTTCTTCTCGTTAATAAGCATCCACGTTGATATTAATGAAGGAGATTGAATATCGAGTACTCTGAAGGCAAAAACTTCCATATGGATGTTACGCATATGTCACAACAGACGAAACGAAAATGTGATCATCCTCCCTTATTTCTTCTTCTTCTTCTTCTCCTTCATACTGTCTTGGACTTCGAACAGTTCTATATCTAGTCACTTCTCTGTTATTTGAACGTATCAATCATATTGTATTTGTCAACTGTTAACTGCTTTTGTTATGGAAGATTAGTGTTAACCACTAGTCTCATGAATTACGAACATTTTGATAAGAAGAGCTCGAGTTCCACGCTTCTCGAGTGAAATGTATACATGATGTTTGGAAAATAAGTACAAAATAACCTTACGAAATGTAGGGATGAATGTTCGCAGTTCGTTAAGTATATATATATTTAATTCAGCAAGTAGTTTGTCAGAGGGAAGAGCTTGAAGCAGAGTGTGATGTTCGTGAGGTAAGTAGTAGCTTCGTTTGCCTCTCGGCTTATACCATTCGCCGTACCTCGCTTCAGGCAGTATGCATGTTCAATGAGTAGAGTCCGGATTATATGTAATTCTAATTACATATTCTGTTCCCATATGTGTAGCTACAAGAAAAGCTAAAATGTCGGCGAATTACACTAAACGGACCATTATTCCAGGAGTTTTGTTACATATTTTTTTACATATTTCGATGCATAATAAATATTTTGGTAAATATTACATATTTTTAATATTTTGTAGGATATAGCGCATTTGAAAGAAAACAATGCGTTTTTCACTAATTTTACATTGATTTAATTTTTTAAATTAAATACTTGAAAATAGTTCCAAAAGCCTGTACGCCTCTAACTTCTAAAGGTAATTTAATAATTTAAAATGAGGTATTCTGTCAAAGAATCGCATCCCTTTGCAATGTTGCCGGCGCAAGTTTGAGCTTTGTCTATCAATCTTCCCCTGCACAAACTTTGTCACATTGTTCTCCTCATAGATTTAATGACTCCTCTTCTGTGATCCCTTCGCCAGTCCTCGATTTAATGTAATATGTCAAAAACGTCTTTTATTGCCCAAGCTTCACTTCCATAAAGGGCTACACTACATACAAAAGTTTTCAGAAACATTTTTCTAATAAGCATATTTGTGTTTGATGAGATCAAATTTCTTCTCTCTTGATCAGGACCTTCCTTGCTCGTGCAAGTCTACAATTGAATATTTCTTTGCCGGGCAATTTGAAATACGCGCCAGTGACTTCGTGTGAAGTCGAAAGGTCTTTTTCAACATATAAGAACATCCTAACAGACAGAAGGCATTCGATGACCGCAGAAAATTTGGGAAAATATTTAATTATTAATTGTGCCTCCAAATGAAAATTAGAGGTTGAATAACATCTGCACTTTTAACTTTTTTCGGTTTTGTTTCCTTTTCTGTGGACAAGAATACATCATATAAAGCTTAGATATTAAGTTACATATTTTTTATTTATTACATATTTTGTTAATTGTAGCTACATATTTCTCATTTTATACTACATATAATCCGGGCTCTGGTAATGAGTGAGACGCAATTCTGAGTACATCAATGCACTGCAACTGAACAAATCAATTCACTGCGGCTTCAGTACGTATGTATGCGCAATGTGCAAAAAACAGTTCAAAGTACATCATTCCACTCTAGCTTCAGGTAGAATGTATATATGCGTAAGTTGTATGAAAACGTCCTACGTACGAGAAGCGAACGTTTTCACACTACTAAATAATCTGCTGAATGACAGCAAAGCCCTAACTCGTCCATCATTAAATACTACCCGAGCTACAAAAATCACATTTTCAACTTCATTTTTCTTAAATAGGACATTGTTTTGACATCATATGTGTGCAGGGTCCTTACAGTAACCAGCAGAAAAATACTTGTACGTATCTCCCACACACTCTGTATACATACACACACATACATAAAAACATGAAGATTTTTTCAATCTGTTTATTCTGGACATGACCAACACAAAAAATATTCTGGTCGAAGTACAGATGAAAAATTTATTTTAAGTAGGTATAGTAGTAGCTGCTGCATATGTTGGAAACAATGGGTGCTGAATCAGCATTTACTCACGATTTCGGTGGAAAATTTGTATTTTTTGCTGAGTCAGATATTTTGGTGCAAGCAAGGTCAATGACTGAGGGTACTGACACCCAGGTGAGCTTATGTTGTCATTATGATGTCTTAACATAACCTCCCCAACGTGCGCAAACCTAGCCTTACACAGGCTCCTTATCGGTCAAATTAGCGACCGAGGTATTTTAGGGGGAGAGATGTGCCATCTCCCGACCCATCCAAAAAATACGGGAGGGAGGATTCTCTCCCTCTGGGTTATCTCCCGACCCGAACAAAAAGTGCCGGTCTCCCTTGAGAAGGCCAGAAGAGACCAGCAGTGTTCACTCCAGCCACACAGGGCGGAGTGGGGTTGTAACCTTGAAATCGAATTATATATGAATAAATAATTGATACAATTAAAATAATTAAAATAGAATAAATTAATAAAAATACTTGATCAAAATGACCGTAGTACTGGTGCTAATTCAGAATTATTTGATAAGATACACAGGTATATGGAACATGACATGGAAAGGAATGTAATTGTAGCAGGAGATCTCAATTTACCAAATGTCAATACGGAAGGTAATGCGAACAACAGGAAGCATGACCATCAAATGGCAAATCAATATATATAAAGTAACTTGTCCTGACTGACTGACTGACTGACTGACTGACTGACTGACTGACTGACTGACTGACTGACTGACTGACTGACTGACTGACTGACTGACTGACTGACTGACTGACTGACTGACTGACTGATTCAACATCGCCGAGCCAAAACTACTGGACATAAAGAAATGAAATTTTGGGAATATATTCATATTAAGATGTAGGTGTTCGCTGAGAGAGGATTTTTGGATATTCCGTCGCTAAGGGGGTGAAAAGGGGGGGGGGAGATGAAATTGTAAAATGAGTGCATCTATATCTCAAAACATTAAAAGTTTACAGATGTAAAAATTGGTATTTAGAATCTTCATTAAAAATAAAGAAACACGTATGTTTTGCTTTCGGAAAATCTCAATAGGTGGGGTGAAAAGGGGTGAAAAGGGGGTTGAATGCCTTTAGTTACGATACTTATATCTCAGAAACTGAAGATATTACACACCTGAAAATTGGAACTTTTGATCTCTTTTAAAAATAAACACGAATTTTTTGGTTTTTGGAAAATCCAATTAATGGGAGGGTGAAAAGGGGGATGAATTTTTAAAATGAGTGCATCTATATCTCAAAAATGTTTAAAGTTTACAGATGTAAAATTTGGTATTTAGAATATTCATTAAAAATAAAGAAACACGTATTTTTTTGCTTTCGGAAAATTCCAATAGGTGGGGTGAAAAGTGGTGAAAAAGTGGTTGAATGCCTTTGATGTTATATCTCAGAAACTGAAGATATTACAGACCTGAAAATTAGTCTTTGGGATCTCCTTTAAAAATAAAGAAACACGTATTTTTTGTTTGTGGAAAATTCAATTAATGGGGATGAAAAGGGGGTAAATTTTTAAAATGAGTGTATCTATACTTCAAAACGTTTAAAGTTTATAGATGTAAAAATTGGTATTTAGAATCTCCTTTAAAAGTAAAGAAACATATTTTTTGTTTTCGGAAAATCCCAATAGGAGGGGTGAAAAAGGGTGAAAAAGGGGTTGATTGCGTTTAATGAGCTTACTTATATTTCAGAACCTGAAGATATTACAGACCTGAAAATTGGTGTTTGGGATCTAATTTAAAAATAAAGAAACACGTATTTTTTTGTTTTTGGAAAATCCGATTAATGGGAGGGTGAAAAGGGGGGTGAATTTTTAAAATGAGTGCATCTATATCTAAAAACGTTTAAAGTTTACAGATGTAAAAATTGGTATTTAGAATCTTCATTAAAAATAAAGAAACACGCATATTTTTTCTTTCGGAAAATCCCAATAGGTGGGGTGAAACCGTGTGAAAAAGGGGTTGAATGCCTTTAATGAGGACACTCATATCTCAGAAACGGAAGATATTACAGACCTGAAAATTGGTGTTTGCGATCTCCTTTAAAAATAAAGAAAAGCGTATTTTTTTTGGAAAATTCAATTAATGGGGATAAAAAGGGGGCGAATTTTTAAAATGAGTGTATCTATATCTCAAAACATTTAAAGTTTATAGATGTAAAAATTGGTATTTAGAATCTCCTTTAAAAATAAAGAAACATATTTTTTGGTTTTCGGAAAATCCCAATAGGAAGAGTAAAAAGGGGTAAAAAAGAGGTTGAATGCCTTTAATGAGGATACTTATATTTCAGAACCTGAAGACATTACAGACCTGAAAATTGGTGTTTGGGATCTACTTTAAAAATAAAGAAACACGTATTTTTGTTTTTGGAAAATCCAATTAATGGGAGTGAAAAGGGGGTGAATTTTTAAAATGAGTGTGTCTACATCCTAAAACATTAAAAGTTCACTGATGTAAAAATTGGTATTTAGAATCTCCTTTAAAACTAAAGGAGGGACGTAAATCAAATAACATTATTATTAAAACTAAAGGAACACGTATATTTTGTTTTCTGTACATCCCAATAGGAGGGGTGTAAAAGGGTGAATAATGGGTTGAGTGCCTTTAATGAGGATACAGATATCTCAGAAACTGAAGATATTATAGAAATGAAAAATTGTATATGGGATCTCCTTTAACAATAAAGAAACACGAACTTTTTTTGTTTATGGAAAATCCAATTAATGGCAGTTAAACAGGAGTGACAAATTAAGGGTGAATTTTTTGAAAGACTATATCTACAGAATATCTGAGAAACGTAAAGAGTTATAGACGTAAAAAGTGGGTATTTGGAATCTCATGTAAATGTAAAGAAAGGTGATTTTTTTGGAAGCTTCACTTACGGGGAACTAAAAATGGGTGAAATTTTAAAATGAGAATTTCTACAGTATATCTCAAAAACTCAACATGTTACAGAAGTTTTGACTGAAAATGGTGTTGAATTATTTTAATTAGGCTACTGATATCTCAAAAATAAAGATCTTACAGGCGTGAAATTTGATATTTGGAATCAGCTTTAAAAGTAAAGAAACACGTATTCTCGGAAAATCCACTGAAGGGGGGGGGGTTGAAAGAATTCAAAATTAATTGATTTAATTGTATGAGAAAACAGACATCTAATAAAAACTAAAGTTGTTACAGACGTGAAAATTGGTATTTGGATCTCCTTTAAAAACGAAGAAAAACCCGTTTTGGGGGGGGGGGAACAATCTTGGGGGGAGGAAGTGAAAAGGAATTGAATTCCTTTCATGAGGCCACACAAATCAAAAACTGAAGAAGTTAGAGTCGTGATAATTGGTATTTAGAGGATCCTTTACTATTAAAGAAACTATTTTTTTGCCGGAAAATTCACTTAAGGTAGGGGAGGATTGCGAAAGAAAGTGAAAAATGTGATTTTTATGGGGATACTTATATCTCAAAACTGAAGGTAATAGAAGTGAACATTCTTGTTTGGAATCTCCTTTAAACATAAAGAAACACGCCTCCTTTTTTGGGGGGCGGGGGGTTAACAAACTAAAAGGCGGTGGGGTGTAAATGGAGGTGAGACCAATTGATTTTACTGTTCATAATGTACGTATAAGGAGCCTCCGTTGCTCAGGCGGCAGCGCACCGACCTCTCACAGGTGGGTTCCATGGTTCAAATCCCGGTCACTCCATGTGACACTCGTGCTGGACAAAACGGAGGCGGGACAGGTTTTTCTCCGGATACTCCGGTTTTCCCTGTCATCATTCATTCCAGCAACAATGTCCAAAATTTCATTTCATTTGTCATTCATCGATCAATGCCCCAGAGGAGTGCTTCGGCAGCCGGCACGATTCCTATTGTCGCCGCTAGATGGGGCTTTATTCATTCCATTCCTGACCCTGTCGAATGACTGGAAACAGGCTGTAGATTTTTGATGTACTTATTCTGATCATAAAACGATCATTTTTAATCTTTCCTGGGTTCGTTTTCAACAGCCATTTTTTCCTTCGGAGAACCTTCTTAGATTACAGTAGACTCTCCTGGCATATAAATAAAAATTTAAACACATTTTAAATAAACGATAGGAATGAGATTGACCGTAAAATTGTTCACATCTACAATAAGGTCAATAATGCACAGAGGTATGTCATTCGTATCGCCAGAAATCCCGCACACTTGCCTACGCGCGACAATGGTGCTGGTCACATTGTCAACAATCATAATGGCAGCAGATGTAATTTACCGCGAAGTAAGTACCGTAGCGGTCTTGCATCTTGCTGTGGGGTCCAGAATATCTAATAATAATAATAATAATAATAATAATAATAATAATAATAATAATAATAATAATAATAATAATAATGTTCTGGACCGTCGTCAAATTGTGCGGACCGCGCTGAAAACGGATCCTGGCCTGGTAATGACTACGAATACAGTCCGGGCGCGGGTTCAGTACCGCCAATGTTCCCAAGACGACACCATGCCCGATCTCCTTCAGGATTTGTTCCATACTAAAAATGCTTATAGGAAAAGATGGCGAAGATTTAGGGACCTAACTGAACGCGTGGAATACCTGGACCTAGCCCGGGGAGTACAAAATCGATTGCTGGAAGGAAAGATTGAAAAATGTGAGGAACTTTGCCGTAATCTCACAGAAAACGGGTCAGACCGTGAATTTAGGAGGATTATATATAAAACGTTAAGCATTCAATTATAAATATCAGTATAATACTGTAACGAAGCACGGGTATCTTGCTAGTCTATATATAAAAGAACTTGTCCTGACTGACTGACTGACTGACTGACTGACTGACTGACTGACTGACTGACTGACACATTCATCATCGCCGAGCCAAAACTACTGGACATAAAGAAATGAAATTTTGAGGATTCATTTTTATTACAATGTAGGTGCTCGCCAAGAGAGGATTTTGGGATATTCCGGCGCTAAGGGGGAGAAAAGGGGGGTGAAGTTTTGAAATGAGTGTATCTATATCTCAAAACTTTGAAAGTTTACAGATCTAAAATTTGGTATTTGGAATCTTCTCTAAAAATAAAGAAACACGTATTTTTTGTTTTCGGAAAAATCCCAATAGGAATGGTGAAAAAGGATGAAAAGCGGGTTGAATGCCTCTAATGAGGATACTTATATCTCAGAAACTGAAGACATCACAGACCTGAAAATTTGTATTTGGGATCTCCTTTAAAAACAAAGTAACACCTATTTTTTGTTTCTGGAAAATCCAATTAATGGAGGTGAAAAGGGGAGTAAAATTTTAAAATGAGTGTATATATATCTCAAAACTTTAAATGTTTACAGATGTAAAAATTGGTATTTAGGAAGTCCTTTAAAAATAAAGAAACACGTATTTTTTTTGTTTTCGGGAAGAAACCAATAGGAGGGATGAAAAGGGTGAAAAAGGGGGTTGAATGCCTTTAATCAGGGTAATTATATCTCAGAAACTGAAGATATTACAGACCTGAAAAGTTGTATTTGGGATCTCCTATAAAAATTAAGAAACGCGTATTTTTGGTTTTTGGAAAATCCAATTAATGGGCGGTGAAAAGGGTAGTGACTTTCTAAAACGAGTGTATCTATATCTCAAAACTTTAAAAGTTTACACATGTAAAAATTGGTATTTAGAATCTCCTTTAAAAATAAAGAAACAAGTATTATTTGTTTTTGGAAAATCCCAATAGAAGGGGTGAAAAAGGGTGAAGAATCGGTTGAATGCCTTTGATGAGGATACTTATATCTCAGAAACTGAAGATATTACGCAGCTGAAAATTGTTATTTGGGATCTCATTTAAAAACAAAGAAACATGTATTTTATGTTTTTGGGATATCCAATTAATGGAGGTTAAACGGGAGTGACAAATTGGGGTGAATTTTTAGAGAGATTATAACTACTGTGTACCTTAGAAACGTAAAATGTTACAGGCGTAAAAATTGGTATTTGGATTCTCCTGTAAAAGTAAAAAAACAAAGGTGATTTGTTTTTGGAAACTCCGCTTAAGGGGAACTAAAAAGTGGGTGAAATTTTAAAATGAGCATTTCTACAGTACCTATATCTCAATAAAGTAACATGTTACAGAAGTGAAAAATGGTATTTTTATCTCTATTACAAATAAAGAAACATGTATCTTTTGTTTTCGGAAAAACTACTTGGGTGCGGGGGGGGGGGTTAACGTGAATGAAAAAAGGGGTTGAATTCTTTTAATTAGGATAGTGATATCTTAAAAACTGAAGATGCTACAGACGTAAATTTTGTATTTGAAATCTCCTTTAAAAATAAAGAAATACGTAGTTTTTGTTTTCGGAAATCCACTTAAAGGGGAGGGAAATTGAAAAATTCGTAGAAATATTTGTATGAAGATACAATTATCTAAAAACTATAAATTTTGCAGACGTGAACATTGATATTTGGAATCTGCTTTAAAAGTAAAGAAACACGTATTCTCGGAAAATCCAAGGGAGGGGGACGGAGGTGAAAGAATTGAAAAATTAATTGAATTAATTGTATGTGGATTGGTACATCTAAGAAAAACTAAAGTTGTTACAGGCGTGAAAATTGGTATTTGTATCTCCTTTAAAAGAAAAACGCGTTGGGGGGGGGGGGAAATCATATTGGGAGGCGGGGGTGAAAAGGAGATGAATTCCTTTTATGAAAATGAAATGTCGTATGGCTTTTAGTGCCGGGATATCCCAGGACGGGTTCGGCTCGCCAGGTGCAGGTCTTTCTATTTGACACCCGTAGGTGACCTGCGCGTCGTGATGAGGATGAAATGATGATGAAGACGACACATACACCCAGTCCCCGTGCCATTGGAATTAACCAATTAAGGTTAAAATCCCCGACCCGGCCGGGAATCGAACCCGGGACCCTCTAAACCGAAGGCCAGTACGCTGACCGTTCAGCCAACGAGTCGGACAATTCCTTTTATGAGGACACATATCTCAAAAACTGAAGATGTTAGAGTCGTTATAATTGGTATTTAGAAGATACTTTACTATTAAAGAAAGAAGTATTTTTGCCGGGAAATTCACTTCGGTGGGGGTGGGGGTGAGTGTGAAAGGAAGTGAAAAAATTGAATTATTTTTATGTGGATATCCATATCTTAAAACTGAAGGTAAAAGGCGTGAACATTGGTATTTGGAATCTCCTTTAAACATAAAGAAACACGCCTTCTTTATTCTTGCGGGGGGGGGGGCAGTAAATCAACTTACCGGCGGTGAAGTAAACAAGGGGTTGAAACCGTTTGATTTTACTGTTCATAATGTACTGATTCTGATCATAAACCGATCGTGTTAATCTTTCCTGGGTTCGTTTTCAAGAGCCATCTCTTCCTTTGGAGAACGTAAAATTAGATTTCAGTAGATTTTCCTAGCATATAAATAAAAATTTAAACACATTTGAAATAGACGATAGGAATGATATTGACCGTACAATTGTTCACATCTATACAAGGTCAATAATGCACCAAGTATATCATTCGCATTGCCAGAAATCCCGCGTATTTGGCTACGCGCGACAATGATGCTGGTCACATTGTCAGCAATGACAATGGCAGCAGAAGTAATTTACCGCCATGTAGCAGTCTTGCATCTTGATGTAGGTTACATAATAATAATAATAATAATAATAATAATAATAATAATAATAATAATAATAACCTAAATTCAACTAATAATAACAATAATGTGCGGACCGCGCCGGAAACGGGTCCTGGCCGGTAATGACTACGAATGCAGTCCGGCCGCGGATTCAGTACCGCCAAGGCACCCAAGACGACACCACGCCGGATCTCCTCAAAATTTGATTCATATTAAAAATGCTTACAGGGAAAGATGGCAGAGATTTAGGGACCCAACTGACCGGATGGAATACCTGGACCTAACCCGGAAGTACGAAATCTATTGCTAGAAAGAAAGATTGAAAATGGGGGGATCTTTGCCTTAATATCTCAGAAAAAGAGTCAGATCGCGAATTTCGGCGGATTATATATAAAATTCAATTATATTCAATTCAAATATAAATTTCCGTATAATAACGTAGCGAAGCACGGGTATCTTGCTAGTCTATGTATATAAAATAACATGGCCTGACTGACTGATTCATCATCGCCGAGCCAAAACTTCTGGACATAAAGAAATGAAATTTTGAGGATACATTTATTTTACAATGTAGGTGCTCACTAAGGGAGGATTTTTAGATATACCGTCGCTACGGGGGTGAAAAGGGGGGTGAATTTTTAAAATCGGCTTATCTATATCTCAAAAACTTAACCGGTTAAATACGTGAAAATTGGTATTTGGAATCCCCTTTTTAAGGAAAAGGAAACACGTATTTTTTGTTTTCGGAAAATCCTCTTCAGGGGGTGAAAAATGGGCTGAATACCTATTATGAAGATACTTAAACCTCAAAAATTGAAGATGTTAGAGTCATGAAAATTGGTATTTAGAATCTCCTTTAAAAATAAAGAAACACGTATTTTTTTAGTTGGTTTACGTCGCACCGACACAGATACGTCTTATGGCGACGATGCGATAGGAAAGTTCTAGGAGTAGGAAGGAAGCGGCCGTGGCCTTCATTAAGGTACAGCCCCATCATTTGCCTGGTGTGAAAATGGGAAACCATGGAAAACCATCTTCAGGGCTGCCGACAGTGGGATTCGAACCCACTATCTCCCGAATGCAAGCTCACAGCCGAGCCCCTGACCGCACGGCCAACTTGTCCGTTTTTTTGGGAAAATCTTTATCAGAGGGGAAAACAGGAGTCACAAAAGGGGGTGAGTTTTTAAAATGAGTATATCTACAATATATCTCAAAAACGGTAACATGTTACACAAGTGAAAATTGGTATTTGGAATCTCCTGTCAAGGTAAAGGAACACGCATAATTTGTTTTCCGAAAATCCACTTAAGGGGAAGTGTTAAACGGGGTGAATATTTAAAATGAGCATATCTACAATATACCTCATAAACTTAACATATTTCAAACGTGAAAATTGGTACTTTTAATCTCTTTTAAAAATAAAGTAATCCGTACCTTTTGTTTTCGAAAAAAAATAACGGGGGTGAAACGACTGGAAAAGGGGTTGAATTATTTTTATGAGGATACTTATATCTAAAAAATTGAAGATGTTACAGACATGAAAATTTGTATTTGGAATCTCCTTCAAAAATAAAGAAAAACGTATTTTTTTGTTTTTTTCGTAAAATCCACTTGAGGGCGTGGGGTGGGTGAAAAGATGTGAAGAAATTGTTGAATTCTTTTTATGAGGATACTTATATATCAAATACTGAAGATGTTACAGACGTGAAGATTGGTATTTGAAATCTATTGTAAAAGTAAAGGAACACTCGTAAATTTATTTCTAAAAATCCACTTAAGCGGAAGTGCTAAAGAGGGTGTATTTTACAGTATATCTTAAAAACGTAACATATTACAGCCGTGAAAATTAGTATTTAATCTGTTTTAAAAATAAAGTAACTCGTATTTTTGTTTCGGAAAAACACTTAACTTGTAAAAATGACCGAAAAACGGGGTTGAATTATTTTATAATGATACTGATATCTCCAAAACTGAAGATATTACAGACTTGAAAATTGGTATTCTGAATATCGTTTAAAAATGAACACGCGTTCCTTTGTTTTAGGAAAATTCAATCAAGGGGAGGTGGATAAATGAAATGAAAAATGAGTTGAATTTTTTGTTTGAGGATACTTGTATCTCGAAAACGAAGTATGTTACGGATGAGAAAATTGGTATTTGGAATCTCCTTTAAAAAATAAAGGCGCGCGTATTTTGCGGCAGATGAGGGAGGTGGGGCGGTCAACTTAAGGGGTGTGTCAAAGGACTTGAATTCTTTTTATGAGGATACAAATAAGTGGACTTAAAACAATAGTCCCCTAAGGGGGTTTTGACTGGGGGGTGAGGAATGATGACAAAAATATGCATTTATATGAAACCGTTCGAATTATGAAGTTAAAATTTCAAATGATATCCTAGGTGTTAAATAACAGAAAGTTAACTTCTAGGGTTTAAAAGCGACCACCCTGTGAAAGTTTGGTTTTATACGTCAAACAGTAATGGAGGAATGAATAATTTTTTAAGGGGTGATTGTTTTTAAGTACGGTATTTATTAACATCTAGGATATAGAAGACCACCCTTCATAAAAAAATTACGGCTGTAATATGTTAGGTTTTTAAGATATACTGTAGAAATGCTCATTTTAAAAATACACCCTCTTTAGCACTTCCGCTTAAGTGGATTTTTAGAAAACAAATTATGAGTGTTCCTTTCCTTTTACAGTAACATTTCACCGCTCAGAATGTTAAATGGGGATTAAAGATCCGAAGACAAATATATTCATTCCTTCCTCCGAAACGGTTTAACGTATGAAGACAACATTCAAAATAGCGGTATATATTTTAAATCCTAGGTGTGAAATAGGAAATAGTTTTTAACGTTCCACCCCTAAAGTGTTACATGAGGTTAGCGCCGTAAACGAAATTATTCATTCCTCCACAACCGTTTGACGAACAAAGTTGTAATTTTACGAGAAGTCTTCTTTTATGTCTTAGGTGCAAAATATCGTACACTTCAAAATAGTTCTCCCCTAAAGGTTTTAGATGGTGGTTGACTCTCAAAAGCACAATATCCATTCTTCCGAACCCGTTTCAGGCACGAATTTAATTTTCTTCATGAAGGGTGGTCTTCTATATCCTAGATGTTAATAAATACCGTACTGAAAAACAATCACCCCTTAAAAAGTCATTCATTCCTCCGTTACTGTTTGACGTATACAACCAAACTTTCACAGGGTGGTCGCTTTTACATCCTAGAAGTTAAATAAGATAAGGTTTCAAACATTCAAATTCTTTCGTATGGGGTACAAATGAGTGTTAGATCAGAAAATAAATAATCATTCCCCCGAAACCGTTTGACGTGCGAATTAAGGACGTATTTTACAGGCTCAACTGACAGTGGGCTCTCCAAAATGTAAAACTTTGAATAATAACTTTCAATTTAAAACCGTGCCGAAGCACGCGTATCTTGCTAGTTATAAATCGACGTGTTGCGAGGCCACTTACGTAGCAGTGCACAGGAACTTGGTCTTGATGGCGTCTTTTACTTTCAACAAGACAATGGCCCGAAAAATACAGCTCTGCAAACGCGGGAGTGGTTATTACATAACGCACCAAGAAGAGTTTTCACTCCACCACAGGGCCCTGATCCTAAACCGACAGAGCGTCTTCGGGCGTACTTGAGACAAAAGTTTGAAAACGTCGTCGAAGATCTCACGAGAGATTATTCGCAACTTTGTTTACTCCATGCCAAGACGTCTACAAGCTGTCATCAATGCTAACGGTATGCACATAGGCTACTAGACTTGAGTTACGTGAATTACAGAGACTTTATACTCATTTGTGTGAAGGTGTGCCTATACTTTTTGATGTGTAGAGCAGCTGATTTTGTTTTGTAAACTATTTTTGTTGTTGTGAAAAACCAATTATTTTCGAAGAACCTTATGTTTACTACTGCACATTTCAATAAATATAACAGTGTCTTGGCATCACCTTTATTTGTGTGGAATGTATATATAATAGTAGGTGTGCCACTACTTTTTGGTACAAGTGTACATACACTGAAGAAAAATGGAAATTGCAACACCCAGGAGGAGTGGTGCTACATTGCTGCAATTGAACATGCAGGACGAGTGTTCGGTTGTGATTCGATGATTACACTTTCAGGTCCCTCTGACCGCAAGTTTGGACAACAATCAATACAGGATGTGCTCACCACGAGCTGCAATACAGTGATGAATTCGTCGAGGCATGGAGTCAATAAGGCCCTGGATCGCTTCCTGACGAATTGTTGTCCATGCTTGCTTCACTGCACGGGTCAGTTGTTCCAGAGTTGTGGGTGGTTGAGGACGGTTGGCCAGTTGTCGACCCATCATATCCCACACATGCTCAATAGGACTGAAGTCCGGGGATCTGGCGGGCCATTCTAAGGTTGTGATGTCGTGGAGAGCTTCTCTAGAGATGCGTGCAGTGTGAACCCAGGCAATGTCCTGCTGAAACATCCCATTAGCAATGTTCGCCATCATAGGGACAACCGCTGGATTGAGTACCCTATCAGCGTACTGTCGAGCAGTCATAGTGACCTCAACAAGCACTAATTGTGATTTCACATTAAAGCCAATAGCTCCCCAGACCATAATGCATGGTGTTGGCCCTGTGTGCCTCTCGACAATAAGATCTGGGCGGCCCCTCTCCCCGGTACGTCGGCGCACACGATTCCGGCGATCACTGCGGGCAAGACAGAAGCGCGATTCATCACTAAAGACGACCCTATGCCATTCGTCGACCCACGTCGATCTTTCTCGTCACCAGGCCAGCCTTACACGTCGCTGTTGTGGGGTCAATGGAACACCTTCTGCAGGGACACGGGCTCGTAAGCCAGCTGCACGCAGGCGATTACCAACTGTTTGTTGTGTAACGTGGGGTGCCACAGCAGCTCGAATTTGCGCTGCTGTTGCATGGGGTTCCATCCGGGCCATCCGAATGATGCGGCAATCCTCTCTCACAGTTGTCTGTCGCGCTGGGCCTGTGCCAGGTCTACGAGTGTGTGTACCTTCATTTGACCACTGCTGCCATACACGTTGTACCGTAGATGCCTGTCGGCCAACACGTGCAGCGACAGTCCTTAGCGATAATCCAGCCTCACACAGCCCAATTACCCGAGCCCTCTCAAATGCTATCTTCTCTGTCGTCGAGGCATGTTTGACGGGGAACACTTCGCTGCACAGACTGCAAGTCAACTACGCTACACCAGAGTCCGTATACTGGACTTGATTCCTCCGCGACCAATCACGTGGGGAGACCTGTAGCAACAATCCAATGGGTCTGAAACTTTGATCGTTTACATACCTACATGGTATCGTTCCATATGTTGAAAATCAACACAAACGACCAATGCCTTCATGGTGTTGCAATTTCCATTTTCTTAAGTGTACATACTGCACCTGTCCCGGGGTCGGCAGAGTTCCGAATATAAAATTTAATTTCACAAATAAATATTGGGATGGAAATCTTCTGGATGAGGAACTTGGGAAATCAAACCCAGGCATCGAAGTCCCATCCTCCCTACCTTCAATTGGCACAACGGCCATGCTCAAGAGCATACGGGTCAATGGTGCTGTTCGTAAGTAAAATGGGCACTTGATCTAAATATATTGAAAGAAGGGTGCTATAGAGAGCAGAATACGCTATAAATAATAAGAATGGATTGTTCCCAATTCCAAAACATAATTTTAATAATTGATAGAATCACATGGAAATACCTGTACAAACTATAAATGCCATATCATTGACTAAGTGGAAATTTTAAACACAAAATTTAATTATATGGGAAATGCCGTTAATGTCTGTTGTCAGTCTTTATTACTTCTGAATCTCATTCTGGCATTCCAAAAGCAACTCATTAACAATGCACACATATACGTTACACTTCTTAATCAATAGGAATCTGTCCCTTTATCTCAATATCCATAACCGGAGGTATCCGCTATATTATTACCTAACAACATATAAATTACATTAAAAGGATGGCATTCTCGTGAGAAAAACAATATTATCTTACAATGTCGTAGTATTAGCACATTTTATGAAATACAGTTCCGCATATTTACCCAATCATGAAAATCATGTCGTCACTTGTAAGTTAATATGGGAAAGACAGCTGATTCAGAAAGTGATGGAATCAACTTGAGGGAAAAATATCCTGGACGTGGTGCTGTTAAAACCAGATGAGCTCTATAGAGAAACCGAAGTAATAGATAGTATTAGTGACCATGAAGCTGTTTTTGTCGTCGTTAAAAATAAACGTGATTGAAAAGAAGGTCTTAAAAGTAGGACTATTAGGCAGTGTGATATGGCTGATAAAGCAGGCATGAGGGAATTTTTAAAAAGTAACTATGATCGGTGGAAAACGGTAAATAAAAATGTAAACAGGCTCTGGGATGGGTTTAAAGCAATTGTTGAGGAATGTGAAAACAGATTTGTACCTTTAAAGTTGGTAAGGAATTGTCAAGACCCACTTTATTATAATAGAGAAATAAAGATAGTAAAAAGGAGGTGCAGACTGGAAAGAGAGATAGAAATGGCTGTGGATGTAAGGAGAAATTGAAGGAACTTACGAGGAAATTGAATCTAGCAAAAAATCAGCTAAGGATAACATGATGGCAAGCATAATTGGCAGTCGTACAAATGTTAGTGAAAAATGGAAGGTTATGTATAGGTACTTCGAGGCAGAAACAGGTTCCAAGAAGGACATTCCACGAATCATTAATTAACAAGGGGGGGTGTGTATGTGAGGATCGCCAAAAGGCAGAAGTATTCAGTCAGCAGTATGTGAAAATTGTTGGTTACAAGGATAATGTTCAGATAAAGATGGTGACTAATGCTAAAGAAGTATTAAAATTTGCATATGATAACAATGACATTTACAATAAGATAAAAATGTTGAAAACTAGGAAATCGGCTGGATACGATTTCTGAGGATATACTAAAGACAATGGGTTGGAATATAGTACCATATCTGAAGTACCGGTACTAATTTGATTATTGTTTGCAAGAAGGAGCTATACCAAATGAATGGAGAGTTGCTATAGCAGCCCCTGTGTATAAAGGAAAGGGTGATAGACATAAAGCTGAAAATTACAGGCCAGTCGGTTTGACATGCATTGCATGTACGCTTTGGGAAAGCATTCTTTCTGATGATATGAGATATGTCTGCAAAATTAATAACTGGTTTGATAGAAGGCATTTCAGGTTTAAGAAAGGTTATTACACTGAAGCTCAACTTGTAGGATTCCAGCAAGATATAGCGGATTTCTTGGATTCAGGAAGTCAAATGGACTGTATCACGATTGACCTGTCTGAGGCATTTGATAGGGTGGATCATGGGAGACTGCTGGCAAAAATGAGTGCAATTGGATTAGACAAAAGAGTGATTGAATGGGTTGCTATATTTCTAGAAAATAGATCTCAGAGAATTAGAACAGGCAAAGCTTTATCTGACCCTGTAATAATTAAGAGGGGAATTCCTCAAGGCAGTATTATTGGACCATTATGTTTTATTATAGATATAAATGATGTGAGTGAAGAAGTGGAATCAAAGATAAGGCTTTTTGCAGATAATGTTATTCTGTATAGAGTAGTAAATAAGTTAGAAGATTGTGAGCAACTGCAAAGTGACCTTAATAATGTTGTAAGATGGACAGGGTTAAGAGTCATGTTGTGAGTTTCAAAATGTAGGAAAAGTCCTCTCAGTTTTAATTACTGCGTTGAAGGGGTGAAGGTTCCTTAAGGGGATCACTGTATGTACCTAGGTGTTAATATAAGGAAAGATTTTCATTTTGGTAATCACATAATTGTGATTGTAAATAAATGGTATAGATCTCTACACATGGTTATGAAGGTGTTTAGGGGTTGTGGTAAGGATGTAAAGGAGAGGGCAAATATGTCTCTGGTAAGACCCCAAATAGAGTATGATTCCAGTGTATGGGACCCTCATCACGATTACGTGATTCAAGAACTGGAAAAATTCACAGAAAAGCAGCTCGATTCATCTGGGTGATTTCCGACAAAAGAGCAGGGTTTCAAAAATGTCGGAAAGTTTGGGCTGGGAAGACTTGGGAGAAAGGAGGCGAGCTGCTCGACTAAGTGGAATGTAGCAAGTGATAAAAATCATTATAATTCCGTATTGAAAATACTTAACTTGTAGGATGCTAATTAATTTATTACTTAAACCACCTACCGGTACTCAGTACATTAAAACAAGGTTCCTTTCTCGTGGACAGTAGAGATTTTCTTCTGATGACGCAGAACACAAATCTCTGCGAAACATAAAGAATTTCACCTTATTTTCTTGACACGGCATAAGCCCAAAAGCCTATAACATGTCTATAATTCTTAATTTATAAAAGTTTTAATGTATTGAATTGGTGGTTAAATAATAAATTAATTTGCATCGTACAAATAAGTGGAATGTTCCGAGCTGTCAGTGGAGAGATGGCGTGGAATGACATTAGTAGACGAATAAGTTTGAGTGGTGTATTTAAAAGTACGAAAGATCATAATATGAAGATGAATTTGGAATTCAAGAGGACAAAATGGCGCAAATATTCGTTTGTAGGAAGGGCAGTTAGGGATTGGAATAACTTACCGAGGGAGATGTTCAATAAATTTCCAATTTCTTTCAAATCATTTACGAAAAGGCTAGGAAAACGACAGATAGGAAATCTGCTATGTAGGCGACTGCCCTAAATGCAGATCAGTAGTGATTGATTGTGATTCAGTTACCCTTGTTTTTCCAGGAAACAAACATCCTGCCAAAGTGACCATTCAGATAAGAGAGAGATTGAGACATCCCAATCCAAGTCAAGCTGCCTTATTCAAAATACTGTCTTTCACTGACAGGGTTGTACTCACTAGGAATTTGTAGTAAGCCTGCTTTTTCCATGCTTTTACTGCTGCCTGCTAAAAATAAACTAAAGCTGAAAGACAGAATGACACTACCTACCTGTCGCAGTAATAAATATATGAAAGTTTGCCACAGAACTCATGTACCAGCAACATCAAATTACTGTTTTTGAAATATGAAACAATTGTGACTTTTTATAGAATTAAGCAGAAATATGATAATTATCTCAGAATGGTTCAAAATAACTTAAGACAAAGTAAATACTCCACAATTTCCTTCAGAAGACTCACAAATATTTTACCAAGTTCAAAATCAAAATAATGCTCTTAGAATATGAAAAGTGAACACTATCACCCAATATACCTAACAGATTACTGCAAAAATGTATCAAGCAAGTTTTAAATGATGTGGTGCTGGTAAAAACCAGCTGAGCTCTATAGCGAAATCGAAGTAATAGATAGTATTAGTGATCACGAAGCTGTTTTTGTCGTAGTTAAAAATAAATGTGATTAAAGGAAGGTCTTAAAAGTAGGACTATTAGGCAGTACGATATGGCTGATAAAGCAGGCATGAGGGAGTTTTCTGAGCCAACAAGCAAACAGTACTGGGTCCAAAATTTGGTCATGTAAGTTAAATAATAATTAGCATACATGATACTGTACAGCAAATAAAAGACACATCTTATAGGCGTATGGACTACGAGATCCAGCAAACCTGTGATTACTTAATGTTTCAGATGTTGCAAGTATTTCTCTTCTTACACCGGGTGTCCCATCTTAGAGTCGCCAGGTGCCTTTACTCTGGTGTTTCGAAAGATATTTTCAATTTCCTTTTTGTAATATGTCAGTAAAGTGAGCCCATCAGATATGCCATGCGACATCCAGTGTCAACAGGAAACGACGTTTAGGTTATCACTGCAAACAAATTGTTGTTGAAAGTGTAATTTTATGTACTCAGTCAATAAAGCTGCCTCAGATTAGTCTATTGCAATATTTGTTCAAGGATATTTATTGATTAACAGCACAACAGGAATAGTTAGTATTTCCAGTAGCGGCTGATTGAGGCTACTCCGTAACAGCAGCGTGGAGAAAGCACAGTGCACTACAAGGCACCGCAACCAAGAAAGCTGTACTGTCACCGTCAATATATATTCTTGAACGGAATGTCATATTAGACTAATATGAGGCTGCTCTATCAATTGGGCATGTACTGTATAATTACACTTTAAACAACATTTAGTTTGCAGTGAGAACCTAAACGACGTTTCCTATTGACATTGAACGTCGCACGACGTACAGGATGAGCAGTTTTGTTTGGGCTGACTCTACCTAAACATTACAAAAACAAAACTGAAAATATCTTCTGAAACACTGGAGGAAAGGCACCTGCCGTCTCTTAGGTGAGACATCTGGTACGTAACTTCAGTGAGACACGTCATTCCAGCCATCACATAATGTAACAGGGTATGTGTTATCTATGTTATTATTCACTTATAAACTGATATAAATAAATAAATAAATAAATAAATAAATAGATAAAAGAAGAAAGAAAGAACCTGACAAGAACAACTTCTAAAGCTCTGTACAGTAAGGGGATATCTAACTCCCAATAAAATTGATTTTGAGATTTAAGTTCAATTGAAATTCTAACCAAAAGTGTTGAGGTACATTCAATGGGTTTCAATAGATTACCCAGCAGTCTCAGAAGAAAATTATTTTTTCTAATTCTGAAGTATTAATACGCATTAAGTTGTTGCTTCAGGTGAGGAATTCTGCCCAACAGTTTAAGATAAACTGATCGGCAAAAAAACAACAGATCAAGAAGAAGGTCGAGGGTACTAACATTTGAAGACTGAAGGAGAACAACCTATATGAGCAGTGGGCACTGGACACAGAGAAATGGCGGAAGCTCATGAAACACCGTGACCCTGTATAAAGACAGTAGAAGCATAAGAAGAAGAATCGCAAAGATTCAGTTTCGGTTGTTGCTTGAAGGAACTGTCCTTTAAAATAAAACTGATATTCTAATTCCTAGATTTTGCCCGCTGTGGCGAAGTAAAAATATTCCTCCGGGACACAGCGCACGATTTATGGCCAATCCCGCCCAATCCGGGAGGTTGGGAACCCTAGACTAAGCACTTATTTTAAGTAACTCACGACTGCAGTCACACCAGAATTTTCCTAAAGCACATGCCTAAGTCTACGACAAATAAGGATGTCTCTAGAAGATGCTGGAAGGGTTCAATCATCAGCAGCAAACTACATTTACACTGAACACTCCACTTCGCAAAGGTGCGATGTAGTGTAAGGATGTCGATAGTAGCTATTTTACATCTGTTGTCTTTTTTTTAGGTCCTCAACTGATCTTTGCTGGCATAACCTTGCCTTTTGAAAATCTCCAGGGAAAGAAGTCTGTGTGTACCCAGTGCAGAGACCATGGTGGCCATAATTTTAGGGAGATAATCTTATTCTGGAAGGTGTTCCGAATTTATGCCATGTTCTTACTGGAGGAGTAACGAGTTGCCCCTTGTGCAGGAAGTAGATATCTGAATATTCCTTATCATTAACTGGTCAAACACTCAGAAAAGCTTTTTCTGTATTATACACTGGCAACAAATATCTTGCCCCTTGTATAGGAAGTAAATATCTGAATATTCCTAATCATTAACTGATCAAACACTCAAAAAAGCTTTTTGAGTATTATACACTGGTAACAAATGTCTTTTAAAGTGATTGTCTGAATGATATAGTGACGGGATGCACACACAAGCCACCAATTAATCTATATATATAAAACTAGCAAGATACCCGTGCTTCGCTACGGTATTATACTGAAATTTATAATTGAATGCTTATTGTTTTAGATATATAATCCGCCGAAATTCGCGAACTGACTCGTTTTCTGCGAGAATCCACCAAAATTCTCGATCTGACTGGTTTTCTATTATTTCACGGCACGTTTCCTCCCATTTTTCAATCTTCCTTTCCAGCAATTGATTTCGTACTTCCCGGGCTAGGCTCAGGTATTCCTCCCGGTCAGTTGGATCCGTAAATCTTTGCCATCTTTTCCTATAATCATTTTTAATATGGATAAAATCCTTCAGGAGATCCGGCGCGGTGTCATATTGGGTGCCTTGGCGGCACTGAACCCGCGGCCGGACTGCATTCTTAGTCATTTGTCCAGGAGCCGTTACCAGCGTGGTCCGCACATTTGACGACGGTCCGGAATACTATTATTATTATTATTTTTATTATTACTATTATGTGTTGCTGGAATGGCTGATGACAGGGAAAACCGGAGTATCCGGAGAAAAACCTGTCCCGCCTCCGTTTTGTCCAGCACGAATGTCACATGGAGTGACCGGGATTTGAACCACGGCACCCAGCTGTGAGAGGCCGGCGCGCTGCCGCCTGAGCAACTGAGGATACTTATAAGTACATTAATAACAGTAAAATCAATTGGATACACCTCCTTCTACACCCCACCGCCGTTAAGTTTATTAACCGCCACCCCCCCCAAAAAAATATTAAAATAATGCTTGTTTCTTTATGTTTAAGTGAGATTCCAAACACCAATGTTCACGTCTATTACCTTCAGTTTTGAGATATAATTATCCCCATAAAAATAATTTACTTTTTTCACTTCATTTCACAATACTCCCCCCCCCCCGAAGTGAATTTTCCCCTCAAAAAATACTTGTTTCTTTAATAGTAAAGGATCTTCTAAATACCAATTATCACGACTCTAACTTCTTCAGAGTTTTTGATTTATGTGTCCTCCTGAAAGGAATTCAACTCCTTTACACTCCCGCCCTCCAAGATGGTTTCCCCAACAAATGCGTTTTTCTTTGTTTTTAAAGGAGATCCAAATACGAATTTTCACGTCTGTAACAACTTTATATTTATTAGATGTATGTATTCTCATAGAATTAAGTCAATTAATTTTTCAATTCTTTCACCCGCCCGCCTTCAAGGGATTTTCCGAGAATACGTGTTTCTTTACTTTTAAAGCAGATTGTAAATATCAAATTTCACGTCTGTAACATATTCATTTTTGAGATATCAGTAGCCTAATTAAAAGAATTCAACACCATTTTCAGTCACTTTTACCCCCCCCCCTTCCACCCGAGTGGTATTTCCGGAAACTAAAAATACACGTTTCTTTATGTTTAATAGAGATAAAAAAATACCATTTTTCACTTCTGTAACATGTTAAGTTTTTTTAGATATACTGTAAAAATTCTCATTTTAAAATTTCACCCCTTTTGAGTTCCCCTTAAGCGGAGTTTCCAAAAACAAATCACCTATGATTCTTTACATTTACAGGAGATTCCAAACACCCACTTTTTACGTCTGTAACATTTTACGTTTCCAAGATATTCTGTGGATATAGTCTTTCAAAAAATTCACCCCAATTTGTCACTCCTGTTTAACCGCCATTAATTGGATTTTCCAAATACGTGTTTCCTTTTTTTTAAAGGAGATCCCAAAGACCAATTTTCAGGTCTGTAATATCTTTCGTTTCTGAGATATATGTATCCTCATTAAAGGCATTCAACCTATTTTTCACCCTTTTACACTCCTCCTATTAGGATTTACAGGAAACAAAAAAATACATGTTCCTTTATTTTTAGAGGAGATTCGAACTACCAATTTTTACATCTGTAAATTTTAAAGTTTTAAGTTGTAGACACATTCATTTTAAAAAATTCACCCCCCCTTTTCACCCTCCAATATTTGGATTTTCCAAAAACGAAAAAAATACGTGTTTCTTTACTTTTAAAGAAGATCCAAAATACCAATTTTCAGGTCTGTAATATCTTCAGGTTCTGAAATATAAGTAGCCTCATTAAAGGCATTCAACCCATTATTAACCCTTTTACAACCTTGCTATTGGGATTTTCCGAAAACAAAAGAATACGTGTTTCTTTATTTTTAAAGGAGATCCTAAATACCAATTTTTACATCTATAAACTTTAAAATATTTGAGATATAGATACACCCACTTTAAAAAATTACCCCCTTTTCACCCCCCCCCCCCCATTAATCGGATTTTCCACAAACAAAAATATGTGTTTCTTTATTTTTAAAGGAGATCCCAAACACCAATTTTCAGGTCTGTAATATCTTCAGGTTCTGAAATATAAGTAGACTCATGAAATGCATTCGACCCCTTTTTCACCCCTTTTCACTCCTACTATTGCGATTTTCCGAAAACAAAAAATACGTGTTTCTTTATTTTTA
Source organism: Anabrus simplex (assembly GCF_040414725.1). Classification (NCBI taxonomy): domain Eukaryota; kingdom Metazoa; phylum Arthropoda; class Insecta; order Orthoptera; family Tettigoniidae; genus Anabrus; species Anabrus simplex. The sequence continues at coordinate 809,000,792 of NC_090266.1, forward strand.
ATGACGATTCTAAATACCCATTTTTACATCTGCAAACTTTAAAAGTTTGGAGATATAGAATCACTCATTTTAAAAATCCCCCCCCATTTTCACCCTCCCATTAATTGGATTTTCTAAAAACAAAAAAAATACGTGTTTCTTTATTTTTAAAAGAGATCAAATGTACCAATTTTCAGGTCTGTAATATCTTCAGTTTCTGAGATATAAGTACCGGTATCCTGATTAAAGGCATTCAACCCATTTTCCCCCATTTTCACCCTTTTTCACCCCTCCTATTGGGATTTTCTGAAAATAAAAAAATACGTGTTTCCTCAATTTTAAAGAAGATTCTAAATACCAATTTTTACATCTGTAAACTTTTAAAGTTTTGAGATATAGATACACTCATTTTAAAATTTCACCCCCCTTTTCACCCCCTTAGCGACGGAATATCCAAAAATCCTCTCTTAGCGAGCACCTACATCTTAATATGAATATATCCCCAAAATTTCATTTCTTTATGTCCAGTAGTTTTGGCTCGGCGATGATGAAGACTGACTGACTGACTGATTCATCATCGCCGATCCAAAACTACTGGACATAATGAAATGAAATTTTGGGGATACATTCATATTAAGATACAGGTGCTCGCTAAGAGAGGATTTTTGGATATTCCATCGCTAAGGGGGTGAAATTTTAAAATGATTGTATCTATACCTCAAAACTTTAATAGTTTACAGATGTAAAAGTTAGTATTTAGAATCGTCTTTAAAAATAAGGAAACACGTATTTGTTTGTTTTCAGAAAATCCCAATAGGAGTGGTGAAAAAGGGTGATAAAGGGGTTGAATGCCTTTAATCAGGATACCGGTACTTATATCTCAGAAACTGAACATATTACAGACCTGAAATTTTGTACTTTTGATCTCTTTTAAAAATAAAGAAACATATTTTTTTTGAAAATCAATTAATGGGAGGGTGAAAAGGGGGGTGAAATTTTAAAACGAGTGTATCTATATCTCAAAACTTTGAAAGTTTACAGATGTAAAAATTGGTATTTAGAATTTTCATTAAAAATAAAGAAACACGTAATTTTTTGTTTTCGGAAAATCCCATTAGGAGGGGTGAAAAGGGGGAAAAACGGGTTGAATGCCTTTCAAGAGGATACTTATATCACAGAAACTAAAGATATTACAGACCTGAAAATTGGTGTTTGCGATCTCCTTTAAAAATAAAGAAACATGTATTTTTTTGTTTTTGGAAAATCCAATTAATGGGGGTGAAAAGGGGGTGAATTTTTAAAATGAGTGTATCTATATCTCAAAACTTTTAAAGATTATAGATGTAAAAATTGGTATTTAGAATCTCCTTCAGAAATAAAGATACACGTCCTTTTTTGTTTTCGGAAAATCCTTATACTGTAATAAGGGTGGAAAAGGGTGAAAAATGGGTTGAATGCCTTTAATGAGGCTACTTTTATTTCAGAACCTGAAGATATTACAGATCTGAAAATTGGTATTTGGGATCTACTTTAAAAATAAAGAAACAGGTATTTTTTCGTTTTTGGAAATCCAAATATGAGGGGTGAATTTTTAAAATGAGTGTATCTACATCTTAAAACTTGAAAAGTTTACATATGTAAAAATTGGTATTTAAAACCTCCTTTAAAAATAAAGGAACATGTACTTTTTGTTTTCAGAAAATCCCAATAGGATGGGTGTACAAGGGTGAATAATGGATTGAATGCCATTAATGAGGATACATATATCTCACAAACTGAAGATATTACAGAACTGAACATTTGTACATGGGATCACCTTAAAAAATAAAGTAACATGTATTTTTTTGTTTTTGGAAAATTCAATTACTCGCGGTTAAACAGGAGTGACAAATGGGGGGGGGGGAATTTTTGAAAGACTATATCTACAGAATACCTGAGAAACGTAAAATGTTACAGACGTAAAAAGTGGTATTTGAAATCACCTGTAAATGTAAAGAAACATAGGTGATTTGTTTTTGGAAACTCCACTTAAGGGGAACTAAAAAGTGGGTGAAATTTTAAAATGAGAATTTCTACAGTATATCTCAAAAACTTAACATGTTACAGAAGTGAAAAATGGTCATTTTTATCTCTATTAAAAGTCAAGAAACGTGTATTTTTATTTTTCCGAAATACCACTTGGCTGGAGGGTGGGTAAAGTGACTGAAAATGGTGTTGAATGATTTTAATTAAGCTATTGATATCACAAAAATGAAAATGTTACAGACGTGAAATTTGATATTTGGATTCTGCTTTAAAGTAAAGAAACACGTATTTTCGAAAATCCAATGAAGTGGGGGGGGGGGGGTGGGGAGGTGAAAGAATTGAAAAATTGGTTGACTTAATTGTATGAGAATACTTACGTCTAATAAAAACTAAAGTTGTTACAAACGTGAAAATTGGTATTTGGATCTCCTTTAGAAACAAAGAAAAACGCGTTTTCTTTGGGGGGGGGGAAATCATCTTGGGGGGCGGGATTGAAAAGGAGTTGAATTCTTTTCATGAGGTCACACAAATCAAAAACTGAGGAACTTAGAGTCGTGATAATTGGTATTTAGAAGACCCTTTACTATTAAAGAAACAAGGTTTTTGCCGGAAAATTCAATTGGGAGGGGGGGGGGAAGTGTGAAAGGAAGTGAAAAAAATGAATTATTGTTATGGGGATACTTATATCTCAAAACTGAAGGTAATAGACGTGAACATTGGTATTTGGATTCTCCTTTAAACATAAAGAAACATGCCATTCTGTTATTTTTCTGTGGGGGGGGGGGGGAGGGGTAAATAAACTTAACGGCGGTGGGGTGTAAAAGGAAGTGAGAATAGTTGAATTTACTGTTCATATTGTACTTATAAGGAACCTCCGTTGCTCAGGTGGCAGCGCGCCTGCAGCTCACAGCTGGGTTATGTGGATCAAATCCCGGTCACACCATGAGATATTCGTGCTGGACAAAACGGAGGCGGGACAGGGTTTTCTCCGGATACTCAGGTTTTCCCTGTCATCACTCATACCAGCAACACTGTCCAATATCATTTCATTTAATTTGTCATTCATTATCCATTGGCCCAGAGGAGTGCGACAGGCTTCGGCAGCCGGCACAATTCCTAATGCCGCCGCCAGATGGGGGCTTTATTCATTCCATTTCTGACCCTGTCGAATGACTGGAAACAGGCTGTAGATTTCCGATCTACTTATTCTGATCGTAAACCGATCATTTTTTATCTTTCCTGGGTTCGTTTTCAAGAGGCATCTTTTTCTTCGGAGAACGTTCTTAGATTACAGTACATTCCCCAGGCATATAAATAAAAATGTAAACACCTTTGAAATAAACGATAGGAATGAGAATGACCGTCCAATTGTTCACCTCTATAATAAGGTCAACAATGCACGGAATATGTCATTCGTATCAACAGAAATCCCGCACAATTGGCTACGCGCGACAATGGTGCTGGGGCCTGTTCCACAAAAGTATGGTCTTGTACATTACAAGTAAATTCTCTAGTAACTTGTACAAATACCAGAGTTTCTGTTCCACAAAAGAATTCTCTACAGTTGTACTTTACTACTCCATACTTACAAATTACTAGTGAATTTTTATAGGCGTGTTCCACAAAAGTACTAGTACTTGTAACTTACTAGCGAATTGAGAAGAATTCTCTACCAGTGAAAGGACAATAATATATAAATGTACTAGTGCTATTTAAATACGCTTATTTTGGATACATTTTGATGAAAATGAAAACTATCGTCTGTACAGGGAAAGAATAAACTTCCAGTTTAACACTGTATTTGAATAAAATGAACGTTTTAGGTTAAGCACAGTACAAGTGGAAGAACTTTTGATAGATATTGGCTATAGCTTAAAATATCCTACGAACAGAAATAAATCTCCCTCTGCTAAACAACATTTACTAACAACATTACATTGGCTTGGGATGGCAAAATCTTCGGTCTGTGGTAGCTGCAATAAATGATATAAAATTTCCTCAAATTGTTTGTTGGCCTGAAAATAATGAAAAAAACATATTCCAAGAAGGACATTCCTGGAATCATTAATGAGCAGAATATCTCTTACATACGTCCAACTTTTCCCCTCAAAAGCTCCATGAGCTTTTCCCAAGTCAAATATTTCCATCCAACCATTTATTTTGTCTTGTTTTTTCAGACTCTCGCTGAATCCACCGAAACAAATATCTTTCCTACCTTCTATTTCCTTCAAAATGAATAACTTTGTTTCTCTTGATATCATTTTAACAATTCATGCAGAGTTTGCAATTTCTTAACAATTAAGTTTGGCGGCCGAATATCGGTATTAGCGGCATCTGATTCCTAATGACAGACCAAGGTAGGTATGTTAGACTCTCGTAGAACATACGCGAGGATCGCGGAAGAACAGAATGGGTGATAACGGAGTAATTTCCTATCATCAAAGAAATAAGCTGAAAAAAACATCGTAGCATTAAAAAATTCACAGGAATATTAGTTCTTTCAATCTTTGCTGCGTAAGTTACAGTAAAATACGATATTACGATAAATGAGGCAAGCATAACCTAATTCAACGAATGGAATACGAAGATAAACAGCTGATTCATGCTATGACGTAGTATGTTTATTGATATGTCGTCACTTGTAAAACTTGTAACAATTCACTGGTAATATACAAGAGACTATCAATCTTTTGTGGAACAGAAATGTACAACTCCATACATTACAAGAACCCACACTAGTAACTTGTAATGTACAAGACCATACTTTTGTGGAATAGGCCCCTGGTCACATTGTTAACAATGACAGTGGCAGCAGATGTAATTTACCGCCAAGTAGCGGTCTTGCATCTTGCTATGGGGTCCAGAACATATAATAATAATAATAATAATAATAATAATAATAATAATAATAATAATAATAATGTTCTGGACCTTCGTCAAATGTGCAGACCGCGCTGGAAACGGGTCCTGGACGGGTAATGACTAAGAATGCAATCGAGCCGCGGGTTCAGTACCGCCAAGGCACCCAAGAGGACACCACGCCGGATCTCCTCAAGGATTTTATCCATATTAAAAATTCTTATAGGAAAATATGGCAAAGATTTAGGGACCCAACTGACCGGGTGGAATACCTGGACCTAGCCCGGGAAGTACGAAATCGATTGCTGGAAAGAAAGATCAAAAAAAGGGAGGAAACTTGCCGTAATCTATTACAAAACGAGTCAGATAGCGAATTTTGGCGGATTCTCTCAGATAACCAGTCAGATCGCGAATTTCGACGGATTATATATAAAACAATAAGCATTCAATTATAAATTTCAGTATAATACCGTGGCGAAGCACGGGTATCTTGCTAGTCTATATGTATAAAGTAACTTGTCCTGACTGACTGATTCAACATCGCCGAGCCAAAACTACTGGACACAAAGAAATGAAATTTTGGGGATATATTCATATTAAGATGTAGGTGCTCGCTAAGAGAGGATTTTTGGATATTCCGTCGCTAAGGGTGTGAAAAGGGGGTGGGTAAAATTTTAAAATGAGTTTATCTATATCTCAAAACTTTTAAAGTTTACAGATGTAAAAATTGGTATTTAGAATCTTCATTAAAAATAAAGAAACACGTTTTTTTTTGCTTTCGGAAAATATAATAGGTGGGGGAGAAAAGGGGTGAAAAAGGGGTTGAATGCCTTTAATGAGGATACTTATATCTCAGAAACTGAAGATATTACAGACCTGAAAATTGGTGCTTGGAATCTCCTTTAAAAATAAAGAAACACATATTTTGTTGTTTTTGAAAAATTCAATTAATGGGGGTGAATTTTTAAAATCTATATCTCAAAACTTTTAAAGTTTATAGATGAAAAAATTGGTATTTAGAATCTTCTTTAAAAATAAAGAAACATATTTTTTGTTTTCAGAAAATCCCAATAGGAAGTTTGAAAAAGGGTGAAAAATGGGTTGAATGCCTTTAATGAGGCTACTTATATTTCTGAACCTGAAGACATTACAGACCTTTAAATTGGTGTTTGGGATCTACTTTAAAAATAATGAAACACGTATTTTTTGTTTTTGGAAAATCCAACTAATGGAGGTGAAAAGGGGGTGAATTTTTAAAATGAGTGTGTCTACATCCTAAAACTTTAAAAGTTTACTGATGAAAAAATTGGTATTTAGAATCTCCTTTAAAACTAAAGGAACACGTATTTTTTGTTTTCTGTACATCCCAATAGGAGGGGTGTAAAAGGGTGAATAATGGGTTGAGTGCCTTTAATGAGGATACAGATATCTCAGAAACTGAAGATATTATAGAACTGAAAAATTGTATATGGGATCTCCTTTAACAATAAAGAAACACGCACTTTTTTTGTTTATGGAAAATCCAATTAATGGCAGTTAAACAGGAGTGACAAATTAGGGTGAATTTTTTGAAAGACTATATCTACAGAATATCTGAGAAACGTAAAGTGTTACAGACGTAAAAAGTGGGTATTTGGAATCTCTTGTAAATGTAAAGAAACATAGGTGATTTTTTTTGGAAGCTTCACTTAAGGGGAACTAAAAAGGGGTGAAATTTTTAAATGAGAATTTCTACAGTATATCTCAAAAAACTCAACATGTTACAGAAGTGAAAAATAGTATTTTTATCTCTATGAAAAATAAGGAGACGTGTATTTTTAGTTTTCGGAAATACCACTTGGGTGGACGGGGAGGGGTAAAGTTGACTGAAAATGGTGTTGAATTCTTTTAATTAGGCTACTGATATCTCAAAAATGAAGATGTTACAGACGTGAAATTTGATATTTGGAATCTGCTTTAAAAGTAAAGAAACACGTATTCTCTGAAAATCCACTGAAGGGGGGGGTTGAAAGAATTCAAAATTGACTTAATTGTATGAGAAAACAGACATCTAATAAAAACTGAAGTTGTTACAGACGTGAAAATTGGTATTTGGATCTCCTTTAAAAACAAAGAAAAACGCATTTTGGGGGGTGGGGAAATATCTTGGGGGGCGGGAGTGAAAAGGAATTTAATTGAATTCCTTTCATGAGGACACACAAATCAAAAAAATGAAGAAGTTAGAGTCGTGATAATTGGTATTTAGAAGATCCTTTACTATTAGAGAAACAAGTATTTTAGGGTAGGGGATGATTGCAAAAGTAAGAGAAAAAAGTGAATTTTTTGGGGATACTTATATCTCAAAACTGAAGGTAATAGACGTGAACATTGTTGTTTGGATTCTCCTTTAAACATAAAGAAACACGCCTTCTTTTAATTTTTTTTGGGGGGGGGGGGGGGTTAAATAACCTAAAAGGCGGCGGGGTGTAAATGGAGGTGAGACCAATTGATTTTACTGTTCATAATGTACGTAAAAGGAGCCTCCGTTGCTCAGGCGGCAGCGCACCGGCCTCTCACAGGTGGGTTCCGTGGTTCAAATCCCGGTCACTCCATGTGACATTCGTGCTGGACAAAACGGAGGCGGGACAGGTTTTTCTCCGGATACTCCGGTTTTCGCTGTCATCATTCATTCCAGCAACAATGTCCAATATTTCATTTCATTTGTCATTCATCGATCAATGCCCCAGAGGAGTGCTTCGGCAGCCGGCACGATTCCTATTGTCGCCGCTAGATGGGGCTTTATTCATTCCATTCCTGACCCTGTCGAATGACTGGAAACAGGCTGTAGATTTTCGATGTACTTATTCTGATCATAAAACGATCATTTTTAATCTTTCCTGGGTTCGTTTTCAACAGCCATTTTTTCCTTCGGAGAACGTTCTTAGATTACAGTAGACTCTCCTGGCATATAAATAAAAATTTAAACACATTTTAAATAAACGATAAGAATGAGATTGACCGTAAAATTGTTCAACTCTATAATAAGGTCAATAATGCACGGAAGTATGTCATTAGTATCGTCAGAAATCCCGCACACTTGCCTACGCGCGACAATGGTACTGGTCACATTGTCAACAATCACAATGGCAGCAGATGTAATTTACCGCCAAGTAAGTACCGCAGCGGTCTTGCATCTTGCTGTGGGGTCCAGAACATCTAATAATAATAATAATCATAATAATAATAATAATAATAATAATAATAATAATAATGTTCTGGACCGTCGTCAAATTGTGCAGACCGCGCTGGAAACGGGTCCTGGCCTGGAAATGACTACGAATACAGTCCGGCCGCGGGTTCAGTACCGCCAAGGCTCCCAAGACAAAACCATGCCGGATCTCCTTCAGGATTTGTTCCATACTAAAAATGCTTATAGGAAAAGATGGCGAAGATTTAGGGACGCAACTGACCGCGTGGAATACCTGGACCTAGCCCGGGAAGTACAAAATCGATTGCTGGAAGGAAAGACTGAAAAATGTGAGGAACTTTGCCGTAATCTCACAGAAAACAAGTCAGACCGCGAATTTAGGAGGATTATATATAAAACGTTAAGCATTCAATTATAAATATCAGTATAACACCGTAGCGAAGTATGGGTATCTTGCTAGTTACAATATAAAATGGCTGTTTATAGATGCATAAGGTTTATCATTGGTCCATCCTGTGTATTTTGAGCTTCCATAGTCAGATAAAGGAATCAGGGTGAAAATTTTGGCAGAATATACATCTAATGATTGAAAATATGACAGTCAATTGCCAAAATAAATACAGCTTAATCTTTGTTCCACTAGACTGCTTTATGACAGGTTGAATACAACCATCCAGTCTCATCATGCGATAACTTCCAAAAAGATTTCAGAGAAGGCAATGACAGCTGCTTTACATCATTATGTTGTCTTCTCTGTCCCCAAGCTTCTTGTTCGCTTCAATTTCTCCACCAAATTAAAAATTGTAGGTCATGTACTAAAACTTTTTTCAGGAACTTCCTTTGATAATGTTTGAAGGGACTTATCACCTTTTATTTGTGCTCCACTGGCACTCTCGGAGGCTTTCTCCAAAAAATGTAATTGCTTCTATAAAATACTCCAATATTCCTGTAAATTTCTATGTGATGGCAATGTATTTACAATTTTAAGCTTGTAGTATTTAAGTCATATTTGTTACATTCTGAAGGAATTCATAAGTGTCGCATATAATGTTATGCTAGAAGTAAGAGAATATTTTAACTCATTTTCTGTAAATTTCACATGAATTCCTGTGCATTTGTTGTAATTATGTTATAGTAGGGATAAGTAATTTTTAAATGTCATGAATTTCTCTTTTGTTGTTTTATTTCCTGTTTCCAGGCATTTCTTTTCTTGTTTCATTATTGTGAAATTTCTAGTTTTGATAAAATTTCTTCCAATTTTTTTTTCTTTCATTGTTTGTTATTATGTAGTTTATGCTTTCAGTTAATTTCATTGCTATATCTTTGTTAGCAAACATTACCACAAAGATCTCCCAATTGCAAAGTATTTGTTAATAATAAACAATATACTTTACTGTTGAGTGTACTATCTTTCTTCCATCACTCGCTTCCATTATCCATTGAGGTACACTTCTACTCCATTAATATTTGGTGCACCATTAGCAGTCTTGGAGGCTTTTCTCAAAAACATTAAGTGTCTTCTCAAAATGGCTCCAATACCCTATAGGTTTCTATGTGATGGTGGCTTATTTACAATGTTCAGCTAGTACCACTCAGTCTATTGTAAACCGTATTGGAAATATTCAGTTATGCGTTAAATTCTATATAGCTACGTTGTAAAAGAATCCTGTTGGTGGGGACAAATGCCTTTCAAGTAATTCTGGTTGATGAAATAAATTAAATTAAATTTTAAAAAATCTATTTTTTCCCGTTACATTTTAAGTTTATATTCCGCATATCAAGTGTTCAATTCTGAGGAACATCCTGTACTAAAGAAGGCAGATTACAAGGGAACTGTCTACGTTGGACCATATTGATTGCACTGATGCTTGGTAGGATTATCAATTAAGATATCATTAACATAATGGTAACAGTCATTTTGCTATAAAGTAATATTTATGTACTTAAAAATATAGTACAGTAACTGGTTGTTTCAGTTTTAAATGGAACCTGGCATACTGAAGGCATTGACTGCAATAACACTTGGTAGGATGATCAATCAAGACATCAGAACATTGCTGCATGCCTGTACCTAGGTTAACCACAGCATGACAAAATGAGTGATTCTGAACAGGAAGTTACTGATGGATAATGAATCAGGGACCTCTAGTAAGTTCAGAATGATCATTTGTCAGTCCTCACAAGGTCTTTTAAAGCCACTCTCCCCCTCTTCTGCCAACCAAACACTTGGTATTCTTGCTCGCTGGCCCCTGCACTTCGGTGTGTATCCCATCATGTGCAGATGAACTGCTGATTCATGTTTCTCCCAGCTTACATACAATTGCTGTTTGATCAATGCTATCGTTATCAATAAATACGTATACATTTATCCAATTAACTCAATATGAACAAAAATACCCATGAACGGTAACACTTATACATGAATTATAATCAACTGTGGTTTGTTGGACATGGCATATATTACAATATACAGAAGTTGTTTGGTTTATATACAACTGATTGTACAATGTTACTGGCACCTGATGAGTGACCGTTGGAACTACAGGTCTGCTGTTATGACACTATCTAAGAGTAAAATGGCAAGAGAGAAGCACATTAAGAAGAGAAGATGTACAAGGAACATACAAGCATACAGAAGTACAAAACTGAGAGTCATTAAAGGTCTAATTCTGTACTGGAGGCAAATTACTATGAATATTTCAAAAATGTACTTTCCAGAACAGAACCATAATTTTGTTCCACCAATAGAAAATATTGAAGTATTCAAGCTCTTTAGGCTTTTTCAACAGTGAAATTACCAGCATTCTGCTCCAGTGTGACAGTGGCAAAGAAGCACTGCACTGTGCTTTACAGGAGGTTTGCCTCGGTGTATCAATGATTAGCCAACAGCATCTTGGAAAACTGTGGCATTTCAACAAAAGAGCCCCCAATGAATATTACTGTCAACATTATCTACTATTTAAACTGAAAAAAAATACACATGGTACAATGGTAATTGAAAATTTAATAAATGACAAGGAAAATTTGAGGATAGAACATACCGTAAAACGGGGTAACTTCGGCCACTTTTTAGTATATTTTTAAAAATAAAATGTGAAATATTCCCTCTAATTTTCTGAAAAAAAATAATATAAATTCTGCCATGTTTGTTCTTCATTTTTAAATATGAACATAATTCTCATTGTTATTAAGTAATGAATAATGATTATCAAAAGAGTGGCTGGAGTTACCCCGTGTTTTGGGGTAACTTCGGCCGCCATAAAAATAACTCAAGAAACGAAGTTTTCTTCGAAGTAGTGTTACTTCGGCCGCCGTGAATGTTTCTTAAAAACCTGAAAAATGCCCAGTATCAACAATCACAAACAAATTTAAATGATTTATGGTGAAACAGATGTATAGTGATCAAACTCACATTTTCCCCAAAGAAGAAACTATTTTATTTAGCCTAAGCGTACATGCATTTTATGATATTACAAATTACATGTGGCATTGCATAAATATTTGTAATGGTACAAAAGATAATAAATAAAAGGTACGGAAATCATAAAGCCCAATTGTATGGAGAGAAAAGGCAGTCGGAAAAGAAGCAATCTTGTAGACTGTGCTCAGAATACACTGCCTTCTAACTTAGAAAATATCTGGGCCGTCAATCAAGTTCTTGAATGTGTATCGTCCATGTCAACTGATATCCGTCTATTTATCACTGAAAATGGAAACTGTCTTTCCCCTCCCTGTCGGGATAAAATTCCCCGTTTATTGTTATTGTGCCTTTATTAATCTCTTCTAAAGCGTTGTTGAAGTAAACAGGATTGTAATTACAATATCCGCGGCCGAGTAATGTTTTTCTGTACGTTCTTGACATGGCCGAAGTTACCCCGGAAGAGGACAACTTTTTTCACAAAACTATTCCCTGAAAAACCTATTTGAATAAAATGCATCAAATTGTGTTGATCAGTTACCAGACAAACTTATATTTTGACCCCGTAAACCACTGGAATGTAGAATTGAATGCTGGGGCTAGAGAACAGTTTGTTTTCTGTAGTTACCAGACAAGACAATAGTCGGGGCTGCGAAAAAATCGATTGACTCAACAATGAGCCCGTCAATGTTATTTGGACTACTGAGTGTTGATAGAGCATTCTATTGTATGTTCATTTTAGTTGTTGCAAGTGGTTCATCTTTTCCAGTACAGGAGGCAGGAGAAAATAAGTGTTGCTATTCGTCAGTGGCCGAAGTTACCCTGTATGGCCGAAGATACCCCACTTTACGGTACTGCCATTCTTACTCTGACTGCAAGTAGTATGTATTAGCTACTACAACTTGTTCAAAATTCTAACAAAAATAAATAAGCCAATAACGACTGAAAAAATATTCAGGCTGTCCAGCCATAAGTTTATAGATAGTTTACATCATATGATTATGCAGTCTCTTGGAAACTTTCCGTATTTCATACTTTTCTTAATTACTGAACTTAAAATTTTGGGCAAGATTCATATAATTACAGGTCCTTCTGTGACTACAATTAAATGTCGGCCTTTCACTTTTGGATTCCGAGTACGGATGAATCCATTTGAAATTTATGCTGGATGAAACAGAAGTAGAAAACATCTGCATAATTTGAAGTCTACCCAGGCAATTTAATTCCAGTAACACTATGATTGTATTAATCCATTCATCAAGCTCATTTGTCACTGTCCGAGAGGGCACTGACCTTACTTAGAGTCAACTCACCTCTTGGGAGCAACAGGAAAACAACCAACAGTCTGCGCCACTGAAGTTGATTTAACATTTTATGATGGCTCTTTACAATTATTTTCATTTTTTCTTGGAAGTTCCATTTCAGCAAAATACACACACTTTTAACATTAGAGGAAGGTACTATACAAAAATGGGTCATCAACATAGGCAGTAAAATGGTCCAGACTGATTAATGTATTTTAAAATACTGTACCTGTAAACAAAATACAATGAAGTGAAATTCTTTAAAAATCTTTACTTAAATTCTGAATTTATACACACATTTAGAATAAGTTATAAGAAACATAATAGGAATACAATCTAATTACAGATAATATGTAGAATAATAATTTCCATGTTGATTTCTATTAAAATTTTTCATCACTTCAGAAAGAAAAAAAAGAAAAGAAAAAAAAAAACAACACTGATCTGAACTTTTGGAGTGGATGTGGACATAGTGTAAAAGCTAAAGACTAAATACTTGTCTTCATGAACAATAAAATGATGACAGAGAAAGAATCATTCCTCCACAAACCGATTCAATCTTGCACAATAATCCAGGAATTTATACAATACTAACATTTCTCAGTCTATCATGGTGAATGTAAATGTCTGTATTGATTCTCATGATAATCTTGTACATAAAGTTTCACAGCTGAGCACAGAAATGGTAAAACAGCCAATGATGCCACGGCAAATCCAAATATAGGTCGATACCATACCCATGCTATGGCTATTACAAACAGTGCCACAGGTAATGACACAGCCATGTGGAGAGAACCGAATCCAAGTAGAACTTCATGTAGCAGAGAGTAGCGACACACTGCAAGCACCAAGAAAACAAAGTGTACAATTCAAATGTGAACAATTCTAAACAGATATTATCAATAAGCTAGTGCATACCTGAAATTAGGGGTAAGAAATGAAAGTGGATCACATATTATAATAGCTTAATTCTTCAACTTATGAAACACTTTCCCACCATGGTATGAAGCCTTATGCCATCCTTCAAGTAAACAAATAGTCTGCTCAAACCTGACCTGAAGTTTCTAATTTTGAGGTGACTGAAACATAACGGCTTTAAATTGTGCATTCATATGAATTCTGAATAGGCCTTCAATCTCGCACAAGGGTATCGATTACTTTCTCTCATAATTAAAATATTCATCAGCAGACCTTCATATACATGTTCATAAGTCACTCTTGACTTTTTGTTTCTAATCATACTACTCCAGAATAAATCAAAAACCCTTTGAAGCCAAACACCCTCACAAGGGAACTATCAATGAACCCATATCACAAGGAAACTGAAATTTTGCAGATAGAACGTACATCCTGTATGTAAGACTCAGCAGCTTACAACTGCAAGGTCACGATAATATGTAATATGTATGAAAAAGCAGCCAGGAAAAGAAATTGGACACTCAGAGGCACTCGTGGCAAACTGAGCAGCCGTAGTGTTGATTGACAGGCTGACTGTTGCATCATAGCAATGTGTCAATGTGAAGCAGAAACGATTTGTATGAATAGATTGATGGAAATGCAAATGATTTTGGCACAAAGCACACCAAACAAGCACTTTGCAGACAACTTTGCTCCACGTCTTCAGAAGAAAATCTGTCTGTTCAAGAGCAAGACTTCTGTTTGCATTTTGCTGTCGCACTGTTTCCACATAGTCACCTATATGACTCCAGGCAGTATTTTACAGGTACTGGGAAATCTAAGGGTTTGTCTTTGTGTAGGTACTTGCAAAACATGAATATCTGATCAGGTCCTGGAACTACGGTGAGGAAAATTAATGCTACTTCTTCTTTTAAGTCGCACCGACACAGATAGGTCTTATGGTGATGATGGGACAGGGAAGGAAGCGGCCGTGGCCTTAATTAAGGTACAGCCCCAGCATTTGCCTGGTGTGAAAATGGGAAACCACGGAAAACCATTTTCAGGGCTGCCGACAGTGGGGTTCGAACCTACTATCTCCCGAATACTGGATACTGGCCGCACTTAAGCGACTACAGCTATTGAGCTCGGTGGAAAATTAATGAAGCAGCGCATTTTCAGAATACTGTCTCGTTGGAAAAGATCAAAGCAGCCAAAATTTCAGTTAATCGGTAGTAAAAAATGATTTCCACTGCAGGAAAAGAAACCTGCCTAGTGGTTGAAATTTTTCTGTGGTACCAGGAGGAATCTGAAACAGTTCCATGATTTTCCCTGGAGGTAGGTCTTCATGACTGGCTGTATCACTGTATGTATCCACAAGTCAAAGAGCAAGGTGTATATCTCATGCAGGAATGGGAAGAAAAATTATTTACACCAGAGTTTTGGTTTATTCTTTCCCAACTTCCCTGAGTTAGTGGTAGCGATTTGCAAGTTATCGGCATTAAACATTTACTTCAGAACTCGTGGACTCTTCCATAAAACAATATAATTTATCATACATAATCATCTTATGCTGGATAAGACTTGACAACATAGCTTCGAACTGTTTTTCCATAAATACAGCTGCC
The DNA here is from genome assembly GCF_040414725.1 of Anabrus simplex. Taxonomy (NCBI): domain Eukaryota; kingdom Metazoa; phylum Arthropoda; class Insecta; order Orthoptera; family Tettigoniidae; genus Anabrus; species Anabrus simplex. The sequence goes on from NC_090266.1 coordinate 809,016,086, forward strand.
TCAGTGATGTCACCAAACAATATCAGCTACGGACATTGCTCTATGAACATCACTTTTTACCACTTTCATTCAGTAACTAAGCCACATCTTTTATCTTATACTCGTAGCTAACACAGCCACTTCCTTATCTCTCTGGACTATGAAGGAAGCTTGAACAGGCAGCTTTGCCTAATGATTGGCTTGCTGAATCATTAGATTGCATATCACTGACCTCACACTCAAGATTCAAACACAGAGCTGCTAGGCAGCTTGTATCAAATTCATGGGTTTCCCTATCCATAAATGAAGAGGATGTGCCACTACTTTTACTGTCGCCATTGCCTTGTATATCTACACCTATCTCTATAAAAACACTACATCTTGTGGGGAGATATTCAGTTAGTTCAATCACCTGCTCACCAATTTCCCATTCTGTCACATTTGCTTTGCCCAAAGAAGAAATTCTAGAAATCAAGTACTGAAATCTGCCCGTAACAACAAAGATGTTTATAAAAAGATACACAAATTGAAAACTAGAAAAACAGCTGGAAATAAGAATTCTGGAGATATACTAAAGGTAAACAGGTTGGAAAATAGTACCATATCTGAAGTACTTATTTGATTAATGTTTGCATGAAAGAGTTCCACACCAAATAAATTGAGAGTTGCTACAGCAGCCCCATTGTACAAAGAGAAGGGTGATAAAGATAGAGCAGAACATTACATGAAAGTCGGTTTGACGTGTGCCACATGCAAGCTCTGGAAAGGAATTCTCTCTGACTATATTCAACATGATTGCAAAATTATTAACTGGACTGATGTAAGGCAGTTAGGGTTACGGAAACATTCCAGTGAAGCTCAACTTGTAGGATTCTAACAAGATAGCAGATATTTCAGATTCAGGGTATCAAATGGACTGTATCACTACTGACCTAACCAAGGCTTTTGACAGGGTAGATCATGGGAGACTGCTGATTAAATTAGGACTATTGGACTAGATGAAAGAATGGATGAATAGGTGGCTAAATTTATAGAAAATAGAACTCAGAGAATTTGAGCAGGCAAAACAATATCCCATCCTATAATGAATAAAAGGGGGGTTCCACAAGGCAGTATTATTGGACATTTGTATTTCCTTATATATATGATGCGCATAAAATACTGGAATCACAGAAAATACTTTTTTTGGATGATGTTATACTGTATAGAGTAATAAATAAGCTACAGAATTGTGAGAGACTGCAAAAAGACCATGGCGAAGTTGTGAGATGGACAGCAGACAATGGTTTGAAGATAAACGGGATGAAAAATCATGTTGTAAATTTCACCAAGAGGAAAAAAATCTCCTCAGTTTAAATTACTGTGTAGATGGTATTGAAGTACTTCATGGGGATCATTGTAAGTGTTAACATAACTAAAAATCTTCATTGGGTATTCACATAAAGAGGATTTTAAATAAAGTTTAAGAGATCTCTTCGTGTAGTTATGCTCAGGCGGTGGAATGCTGGTCTCCTGAGCCTAACTTGACAGGTTCGATCCTGGCTCAGTCTGGTGGTATTTGCAGTTGCACAAATAGGTCAACCTTGTGTTGGAAGATTTACTAGCACGTAAAAGAACTCCTGCGGGACAAAATTCCAGCACCTCCAAAAACAATACAAATGTAGTTAGTCGTCCGTAAAACCAATAACATTATTATTTCATACGGTTACAAGGGTATTTAAAGATTGTAGCAAGTATGTAAAGGAGAGGGCATATACGTTACTGGTGAGACTCCAATTAGAATATGGTTGCAGTGTATGGGACCCTCACCAGGATTACTTGATTAGAGAACTGGAAAAATCCAAAGGAAAGCAATTTGATTTGTTCTGGGTGCCTTCTGACAAAAGAGTAGTGTTTTGAAAATGTTGCTAAGTTTGGACTGGGAAGATTTGGGAGCAAGGAGACTAGCTGCTCAACTAAGCAGTATGTTCCGAGCTGTCAGTGGAGAGAAGCATGGAATTACATTAGTAGGCAAATAAGTTTTAGTGGTGTTTTTAAAAGTAGGAAAGATCACAATATGAAGATATTGTTGGAATTTCAGAGGAAAAAATGGGGCAAATATTTGTTGATAGGAAGAGGAGTAATGGACTGGAATAATTTACAAAGGGAGATGTTCAATAAACTTCCAAATTCTTGTAAGTTATTAAAGAAAAGACTATGTAAACAACTGACAGGCAATCTGCCATCTGACATGACTTATGATGCTGTAACAATTTCCTGAATGGCTAATGAGGAAATGATCCTGTACACAATTATGTAACTCTCTTCCCTCTTTGCAACAGAAAAGAAAAAGAGTCTTAAATATAACTGTACTATAAAATTCTTTAAATTTGTACATTTTAACTGAAAATCATTATCTGTATTAAACAAGGTAGTATCAGTATACAGTGCTCAGATATAGTGATGGCATATTCGATTCATTTTACTGAATCAATTCATTTGATTCCATTTGCATTACTGAATCCTTACAGTGATCCGATTCACGACTCATTAGAGTCATCGTTCCTATTGCATCTGTGCAGTGTGTACTGATAAGGCAGCAGCAACAACATTCAATGCTTGCTGCTGCCATCTGATCTTCATTCTATGAACTGCTTTCCTATGCATCATCTAGCTTTCAGATTCAGGTTTCTCCTGCAGCCACTTCTTCGCATCAAGTTTTGAAGTTATAAAGTCTATCCTCCAGAGTGACAACTCCATTAAGTAAGTATATAGTATTTAGAGCTGTTACCCACGTGGGAGATTCACTATCAATTGTTTGCCTAGTCTTTTCTTAATGATTTCAAAGAACTTGGAAATGTCATTACATTCACGGTAAGTATAGTTACATAATACAAAATAAATTAAAAAATGAAATGCAGAAAAATATAGGTATTTGAACAGTACTATACATGCTTATTATATTATAGCACAAAAGTGACATAGTTAATAATAATAATAATAATAATAATAATAATAATAATAATAATAATAATAATAATAATAATAATAACAACAACAATAATAAAAGCAGGGCTGAGTGGCGCAGACGGTTGAGGTGCTGGCCTTCTGATCCTAACTTGGCAGGTTCGATCCTGGCTCAGTCCACTGGCATTTGAAGGTGCTCAAATACGTCAGCCTCATGTTGGTAGATTTACTGGCACATAAAAGAACTCCTGCGGGATAAAATTCCCGCACCTCAGCGTCTCCGAAAACCGTAAAAGTAAGAACGTAAAGCAAATAAAATTATTATTAATAATAATATAGGAACAACTAACATAACTTAAATTTTATATATTATTTTATACTTAATTTTTTTTTCATTATGGTTTTCCACAGTTCTTTGAAAGTCACAACTCTATTATATATACAGAATTAGATGTAAAAATACCTGTGTTCTAGTGTTGGCTACTTATTGTATGATTCGAAACAGTGCATGGATTCATTCAAGTGTCAGAGTACCGGGCGAGTTGGCCGTGCGGCTAGAGGCTCGCGGGTGTGAGCTTGCATCCGGGAGATAGCGGGTTCGAATCCCACCATCGGTAGCTCTGAAGATGGTTTTCCGTGATTTCCTGTTTTCACACCAGGCAAATGCTGGGGCTGTACCTTAATTAAGGCCACGGCCGCTTCCTTCCAACTTTTAGGCCTTTCCTATCCCATTTTTGCCATAAGACCTATCTGTATGGAAATTCTAAGTTCCCATGGAGGGAATTAGATATTTTTCCACCAATAGAGCATATCAAAAATCTGAACAAAAATTAGATTCACAGGAGCGGCGAGCTCACGGCACACGATTCAGTTGACTCGCAACAGACAGTGCTGAGCGACTCACTCACGGATCAGTGAGACACAACACACACACACAGTTCATTATCGGCACACTCGACATTAATACCAATATAGCTGGTCCGTTATTGGACATTATAAATTTTCCAGCTAACTCATTCCTGGCTGCCAGCGTTTCGCCCCAGTGTGCTAAGTTGGGCTCATCAGTTGGTAAATAGCACACCTACCAAGACGCATGGCTAGTGCATACCGTGGAGGCCACTGCGTAGATTGGCGGGGAGCCGATCTTCCGCTGCGGGCGAGACATATAGAGCCATAGCACACTGAAAGAATCGTATGCTATGACGGGCTCTTGCTCCCTTGTCATTTGAAAATAATACCCATCTGCATTCACTGTCCTCTTCTTACAGGGAGGTTTAAATAATTTTCATTGTTAAAAAGGTAGTCAAACTACAATGCAACAAACAATGAATTCCAAAGCAACTAGCTAGTAAACAGGTAGGCTATTAGATTCTTCTATTTTTTTTTTTTGCTAGGGGCTTTACGTCGCACCGACACAGATAGGTCTTATGGCGACGATGGGATAGGAAAGGCCTAGGAGTTGGAAGGAAGCGGCCGTGGCCTTAATTAAGGTACAGCCCCAGCATTTGCCTGGTGTGAAAATGGGAAACCACGGAAAACCATTTTCAGGGCTGCCGATAGTGGGATTCGAACCTACTATCTCCCGGATGCAAGCTCACAGCCGCGCGCCTCTACGCGCACGGCCAACTCGCCCGGTCTTCTATTTATTAGTTTAATGAATCAGTATTATAACTTAGCTGACATTAGACAAATATTTCAACTCTACTCTCTAGCCTACCTTATGACTATAAGTCATGCTCGTGACCACTCGAAATTGTCTGTTTTTTATTGAGAAGAACCACTCAGTATTTTCTCAGTTCGTATGTCACATCATTGCACAAGTCTTCAATAATCAAATAACGAGATCACCGGTGTACATGGACAGTGGGTAAGTGAGCCGACTAATGCAATAACTTAAATAAAAAGATGTTGAATCAGAAAACCACAGGGCTACTCGGCACCTTGGGTAGCCCATACAAAATATGACTATTTAAAAAATCCTCTACTGATAGAAGGACACATATTTTCAATAATGACTGAGCAAGTTGGCCAAGCGGTTAGGATCACGTAGCTATGAGCTTGCACTTGGGGGATGGTGGGTTCGAATCCTACTGTCAGCAGCCGTTAAGATGGTTTTACGTGGTTTCCCATTTTCACACCAGGCTAATGCTGGTGTTGTACCTTAATTAAGGCCACGGTCGCTTCCTTTCCACTCCAGGCACATCGTCGCCATAAGGTCTGTCTGTGTCGGTGCGAGGTAAAGCATCTTATTTGATTTATATTTAATACTAGCTGATGTACCCATGCTTCGCTATGGAATTCTCAGAATGACTGTCTTTGTGGTTTCCCCATCTGAAGTCTACTGTACATAAATACAATAGCGTCATTAGAAATGTAGCGATTAAAAGCAATTTATCATATAAAATACTCGATCAAATGAAAATCTGCGCATTTTCTCGCTTTTGATGAACAGTACTGCGGTGCCGATCTAACAGTCCAAAGTTCCAGTGCTGGAACGACCAGGCCGCAGACAGCCGCGAACATTCCTCTGCCCGTTCACACTGCTTATTCCAATCAGTGCCTCCGAGAAGGTATTGAATAGCTGGAATGCTAGGATGAACCAGTGTGTTACATACCAGTAGTATCAGAAAATTTATGAACCAGAGGAATGGCATGCTAAAGAAGAAACAGATCTAACTCCCCAGCTACTTCCCGCCAATATTCAGGCAGGCTGTTATACTTGGTATGCAGCAGTAATCCCATCTATCGGAGATAAGTGGCAGCAGAAGACAAAACACATCACAACAAACAATGGTCAATGTAATGTTACTGTTGATCTATTTTATGAGCTTCCTACAATATAGTTAGTTTTCTTCTGACTCTCTGATTATAGGGCATCTTATACAATTATTTTTAGCGTAGACTGTAGTTCCTTATTCCTTGACTTTACATACTTATTTTCATTAAATTATGTTTAACCATTTCTTTGTGACTCGGCACTGATATGGACTTCGCAACAAAAATCCCAATTCATAAACATCTCTGTTAACATAGCCGGTATGGTAAAAATGTATAAGACATAAATGGTCAGAAATTGAATACTATATAACTTTAGTAATTAGTATTTATCGAGAGGACCACTAAGAACATACATATTTGAAAATTAAATGTAGGCCTTCCCCTAAACTACCATTTCACTCAGCATGAATAAAATTATTTATGGCCTAGGTTGTAGCGACTTAATCCCCGACTTTACATACCGAGTTAAATTAAATTCTCTTGAGCCGTTTTCTCGTGATGCACGTACGTACGTACATACAGACAGACAGAAATTAAGGAAAATTAAAAAGTGTATTTCCTTGTTACTGTGGACATGACCGATACAGAAATGTCATTCTTTTTAAATTCTGACCACAGACAAAACTCCTATTTTATATACAATCTGCGACAAAATTTGGTGAATGAAGTCAGAACGATCGATCCTGCAACATTGGCGACACAAAGCGCTACACCTGCGAAAGCAGGAGGTTTTTACCACCTGCTCCCAACGTTGTTCAGTTGAGCATCGTATGTGTGCCGTGTAAGACCTGTTTGACACAGTGTGTGTTTAGTGTGCTGGTTCTGAACTGCGAACAGGAACATGGACGACCAAAAGATTAATGTACAGTTTTGTTTTAAGCCTGGCAAGACACCGAAAGAAACGCATGCGATGCTGGTATGTGTTTATGAAGATCAAGCACTGTCCTTGAAGTGTGTGTACGAGTGGTTCGCCCGTTTTTGAGGAGACCGGGAAAGTGTTTCTGACAACCCCCCGTAGCGGAAGACCGGCGACCGCCGTCAGTGATGAAAACATTGAGAAGGTGAGGACATTAATCATGAATGATCTGCGATTAACTGTGCGCATGATAGCGGATGAACTGCAGATTAACTGTGAATCCGTGCGACAAATCGTTACCCAGAAGTTAGGGAAGAGGAAAACTTGTTCTCGTCTTGTGCCACATCACCTGACTGACTATCAGAAGCAGGCACATTTAGAGGCTTCATAGGATTTTGTCGAAACGGCAGATGCGACACCAAATTTCTTGAACTTTATTGTCACTGAGGATGAAACCTGGTGTCTCAGGTACGACCCTGAAATGAAACGGCAAAGCATTGAATGACGTTCTCCGGGATCCCCTCATCGGAAAAAGGTCAGAGCCGAAAAGTCATGCATCAAAACGATGCTCATCACCTTTTACGATAGTCAAGGCATTATCCACAAAGAATTTCTACCTGAGGGAACGGCGTTGAATGCTGCACGGTACATTTAAATTTTGACCAGTTTCATGAAACGTCTACACAGGGTACGACCCCAGTACGCACAACAAGGTTCATGGTTTTTTTTGTCCATGACAACGCTTGCCCGCACACAGCCAATATCGTCAAACAGTACATGGCAAAAAAGGGGGTGGTGTAACTTGAACATCCCCCATACTCGCCAGATCTCAATCCTCCAGACTTCTTCCTATTCCCACGACTCAAACTCGCTTTGAAAGGAAAGAGATTAGACGATATTCCTGACATCCAGCGAAACTTGACGAGGCTTTTGAACACCATCCCAAAGGAACCCTTCTTGCAAAGTTTCCAGGACATATATCATCAATCTCAGCAGTGCATAGTTATGGGAGGGGACTATTTTGAAGGACAGTAAGGTCACTGTCGCGCATTGTTCATCTATGTTGATAGTAAAGGACTATTTACCAAACTTTATTGTCACAGGTTGTATTTAAGCTATCGAATCAGTTGGCTCACTTACTCATTGTCTATGTACACCACTGATCTCGTGATCTGATTATTAAAATATTGTGCAATGCCATACCAACTGAGAGAATACCAAGTGGTTCTTCCCATTATAAAACAGACAATTTCGAGTCATAGGGTAGGCTAGAGAGCCGAGTTGAATTAATTGCCGAATGTCAACTAAGTTCTAAAAATGCTGATTCATTAAACTAATAAATATAATAACCTAATAGCCTACCTACTTACAAGCTAGGTACTTTGGAATTAAGTTTTGACTATCTTTTTTAACACTGCAAATAAATTCATCTATTATTTAAACCTCCCTGTGAGAAGAGGACAATGAATGCAAATTGGTATTATTTTCAAATGAGCTGAGCAATGTCTAGGGTACTGTTAATGAACCATGTGTGTTGTGTCTCACTGATCGTGAGTTTGCCACTCAGCACTGTCTGCTGTGAGTCAGCTGAATTGTGTGCCATGAGCTCGCCGTTCCTGTGAATCAATTCACTCAGACACTTGAATGAATCGATACAATGCTTCAAATCATACACTCAGTAGCCCATACTACTCAGATAACCAGTGTTCCACTGTACTGACTGTTGCGTCTAGGCTCCATGCTGTTCTACTATAATAATAGTTCTCATAAGGTACTCTTCCTCTGTATTTTTCCCTTCCCAGCAAGCATGTACATATGTATAATAACCATTGTTGCACTCTAATAAAAGACAGCAATGGAGAATAATCAATAATGTAAACACTTCCAATGTGAGCACCAACCATAAATTCTCAAATAGGGCCAATGATTTAGATGTTCGGCCCCTTTAAACAACAAGCATCATCATCAATTCTCAAATATACTCACGAAGTACTTGAAGTATGTGTGAAAAGCAGGAAGCACCCTGGCACATCATCAACCAACCCAGTATACGTAATAGCCATGTAATCCAGGGGTTCTGCGTGTGTTCCTGAAGAAATATCTCTTTCACAGAAAAGGAACCTTCACGGAGAATTAGTACCTCTCGTCCACTCACCGTCACGTATGGTCGAATCTCTGAACCTGCCTGCATTCCCACAACTGTCACCTGTTAAATTTCAGCTGACTTCAGTAAAAGAATAATTATGTAACTATGTTTTTTTTTAAATATCACCAGATTGTATCCTAATACTCACCACATCTCCAGCTTTTCCAGCATAAGAGAACTGTAAACGAATGTCTCCAACTTCAGGATTCCAGACATCCTGGCTATGGTAATAGAGCCCAGAATGCATTTTGATGTCTCGACGTTCAGGTCTCTCATCACTTGTAACCACTACGAAATTATCAAATTTCTCTTTTAATTCTGGACTCAGTGAAAAGAAGCCAATGGTTACTTGCTCACTAATATACATTTTGCTTCTTAATGGTAATTTCCTGTAAGGCAACAACAAATAGAAATTGATACACATAGTCAATTCAGCACACGTTATTTATATTATCTTAATAGCTAAATTATAGTCAACCATAAACATGGACAAAACATGAAGCAAAACACAAATCTTCATCCGAGCGAGTTAGCTAAGCAGTTTGAGGCATGTAGCTGTTACCTCGCATTTGGGAGAGTAGATTCGAACCCCACTGTCAGCGCCCTGAAGGCGTTTTTCTGTGCTTCCCCATTTTCACATCAGGCTGTACCTTAATTAAAGCCTTGGCTACTTCCTTCCATTCTTAGTTTATTCCTATCCCATTGTTTGCAACATCATAACAGACTATATCATAACCGACTTCGAATTCAGGAAACCTGTCACAAATGTGAGTGTATTCTGGGGGAATTTTTAATGATACAGACCACTATCTGATATTTAGTGAACTAAGTATCTCTAGGCCTAGGATAGAGGAAGTGAAATTTGTCTGAGAAAGATAAGGGTAGAAAATCTCCAGAACGAGGAAATTAGACAGACAAGTTCCAAACATTTGACAGTAAGCAGGTTCAGGATATAAAAAAGAGAATGGGTGGCATACAGGGATGCTGTAGTAGAAACAGCACGGGAATGTCTAGGAACAACTGGGTGTAAAGATGGGAAAAGTGAACATCTTGGCAGAATGATAATCTTGGGAAGGGAGGGGAAAAAAGAAATGAATAGCGTTTTGGGTAAATCAGTTGAACTCATAACAGATCACAGGGATTCAATGGAGAGGTGGAAGGAAAATTTTGAATATATTCTGAACGAAAAAGGGTGTCTTCCTTGTGATGTTGCAAACAACCAAGCTCATGGGGAGGAGGACAATGATGTTGGAGAAATTACACTTGGTGAAGTGGAAAGGATGATAAATGAACTCCATTGTCATAAAGCAGCAGGAACAGATGCAATTAGACCTGAAATAGTGAAGTATAGTGGGAAGGCAGGGATTAAATGGCTTCCTAGAGAGATTAGCATGGAGTGTTAGTAAAGTACCTTCAGATTGGACAAAAGCAATAATTGAACCTATCTATAAGAAAGGGAACAGGAAGGATTACAACAACTATTGAGGTATTAAATTAATCAGTATACCAGGCAAAGTGTACACTGGCATCTTGGAAGGGAGGGTGCAATCAGTGGTTGAAAGGAAGCTGTCAGAGGGGCTGTCAGGATCAGATTTTCAGAATGTGCCATGTAATTGAAAAATGCTACGAGAGGAATAGACAGTTATGTTTATGTTTCGTAGATCTAGAGAAGGCACATGACTGACTACAGAGTGAAAAAAACATTTGCTGTACTGGGAGACTGTGGGATTAAGGGTAGATTATTAAAATCAATCAAAAGCATTTATGTTGACAATTGGGCTGCAGTGAGAATTGACAGAATGAATTCATGGTTCAAGGTACTTACAGGGTTTAGACAAGGCTGTAATATTTCACCTTTATTGTTCATAGTTTATGTAGATCATCTGCTGAAAGGTATTAAGTGGCAGGGAGAGATTCAGTTATGTGAAAATGTAGTAAGTGGTCTGCCGAATCCAAGAAGAAGTCGTGGGAAGATTTTGGTAATAACGTGGAAAGGCCAGGTCAACCACCAGGGAAACCTTTCTGGACAGTAATAAAGAAACTTAGGAAGGGAGGAAAAAAAATGAATAGCATTTTGGGTAAATCAGGTGAACTCATAACAGATCACATGGAATCGCTGGAGAGGTGGAAGGAATATTTCGAAAATCTGCTCAATCTAAAAGGGTGTCTTCCTTGTGATTTTGCAAACAACCGAGCTCATGGGGAGGAGGACAATGATGTTGGAGAAATTACACTTGGTGAAATGGAAAGAATGATAAATGAACTCCAATATCATAAACCAGCAGCAGGAACAGATGAAATTAGACACGAAATAGTGAAGTATAGTGGGAAGGCAGGGATAAAATGGCTTCACAGAGAGATTAGCATGGAGTGTTAGTAAGGTACCTTCAGACAGGACAAAAGATATAATTCACACCTGCCAACTTTTACAGTTTAGCCGTAAAATTTACGGAAATTGCAACATTTAACAGTTTTAAAGATGGACGGTGTCATTTTACGACTTCGCGGACAAAAATTTGAAATGTTAACATTCGATAATCACTCCACTTCCGTATAATCGATTGTTTGCCTGGGTCGAGCATGCTCGGTCTTGGTCAAAGGCAAGTCCACGATAGGTGGTACCTCATTCTTTGATATGATTGGTATTTTTAACCGTGTTATGTTTGTGTCATTGTTTGAATTGAATTTAAAGCTGGGATAACAGTTCTTCCATGTGAATCTTAGGTGTCGACAGGCTCTGCTCCGAAAATTATTTGTTCCGCTCCGTTCGCTTGGTGTGATTTAACCTATATCCTTTGACCACGTGAGTGTTGTTCTTTGTTCATGAAGTTGGCGTTCCTTGAAAGTTTTGGCCTTTTAAGGTTATGACATATTTTAATGAAGTGTTTGAGTTTTTGTGTTATAACTTCATGCTTTGTAGTTTCCTGTATTCGCTGGACTAATTACATTCGTTCCAGTGACTGGGTATACAGCTATTAGCGAAGCCCATTAAGTTATAAGGAAGAAGAATTATATTCATTCCACGTGTCTTTATGCTTTTTACCATGTGCAGTGTTCATTTAATGGTTTAAGTCTTTGTGTGCTTTGACATGTTTTAATGAAGTGTTTGACTGCCTTGAGTGTTTATGTTATAATTTTATGTGACGTTCAGTGATCCAGGTTCATTTCGATTTTCACTACATATCGAGACATTTGTTCTCTAACATTTTCATACGCTACATTCCTATTGCAGGTTATGATGAATAAATCCAATGAGAGACAGTACATCCGGACATTTAAAGAATCATATTCTGTTGATTTTCTGTGCATAGTAAAATCATGAAAGGGAGAAAATTTTGCCTTTTGCACGGTATGTGGGTGCAATATTAATATTGCACATGGTGGAAGAAACAATTTAAGTGATGATGAGTTAGTTATTGGCATTCAGACTTTGAACATAGTGAATGATCTCCAGGATACAGATAAATCCCTTTTCTTTTCATCAGTGAGAAACTACTTTTGTATTGCCTGTGACTATATCATCAAAAAGTTTCCACTCAAGGATGATTATGTTAAAGTATGCTCAAGTTGCTAGGTTAGACAACACTGAAGATGCACAGTTTTCTTCCATTCGTTTTTTCTTGGAAAAGTTTCCAATCATGTTATGCAAGGAAGAGAATGAAACTACAGATGAGGTGATGAATGAGCTTCAGAGGCAGTCCACAGCTCTTCAGGTAGATGACACTTCGGCTGCAAATCAAGATGCTGCAAGTGATTCCAGTTGGGCAGAAATATCAAGAATTCGTGGAGAAAATGGACTTCTTAAGTATAATCGAATTTCTAGAGTAAAGCTCTCTATTCTCACCATACCTCATAGCAATACAGAATGTGAACACGTTTTCAGCCTTGTGAAGAAAAATAGAACAGAGTTGAGATCATGCATATGCAATGAATCTCTGGAGTCTATTTGTAGTTTTAAGACCAGGAGGTCTGGTTCCTGTTATGACAAAACATTTTCTCAAGACTCATTGCAGGAAGCTAAAAAGGTCAAAACTGTGAATTTAAAGTCGAACTAGCGTGTGATTTGCAGTGTGTATTATATTATTTCTTGCCTGTGTTACGTTAAACAAGTTTTATTGTGTAAAGCATTTTCAATTATCGCATATCTGCTTAATTTATCAAGGAAGTCCTGTCATGTATGCTCCAAACTAATATTCAACATGCCTGCTGCTGTTTAACATGGATTTCTTCTTGATTGTTTTTTTTTCATCTACAAATCATTGGAAAATGAAGTTAGTAGATATGATTTAATTGAAGTACCCTGTTTAAAGCATGAATTATTGTAATTTGTAGCCCAAAAGTATTATTATTCTCGTCAAGCTGGGGTATTATAAATTTGCTCATTCGGGACAAATATTTCAGATTCCCTATGGGAATCAGCATCTATATCAAGCTGGGGTATGTCGAAAATTGTTAGATTTATTTGTCGTGCGTGAATTTTACTGACAGCCCTTTTCAAAAGTTGGCAGGTATGATAATTGAACCTATCTATAAGCAAGGGAACAGAAAGGATTGGAACAACTATCGAGGTATTTCATTAATCAGTATACCAGGCAAAGTGTACACTGGCACCTTGGAAGGGAGGGTGCGATCAGTGGTTGAAAGGAAGTTGGATGAAAACCAGTGTGGTTTCAGACCACAGAGAGGCTGTCACGATCAGATTTTCAGAATGTGCCACGTAACTGAAAAATGCTACAAGAGGAATAGACAGTTATGTTTATGTTTCGTAGATCTAGAGAAGGCATATGATGGAGTACCGAGTGAAAAATTGTTCACCGTACTAGGGGCTGCGGGATTAAGGTTAGATTATTAAAATCAATCAAAAGCATTTATGTTGACAATTGAGCTGCAGTGAGAATTGACAGTAGAATGAATTCATGGTTCACGGTACTTACAGGGGTTAGACAAGGCAATAATCTTTCACCTTTACTGTTCATAGTTTACGTGATCATCTGCTGAAAGGTATCAAGTGGCAGGGAGGGATTCAGTTAGGTGAAAATGTAGTAAGCGGTCTGCCCTATCCTGACGAATTGGTCTTAATGGCAGATTGTGCCGAAAGCCTGCAACTTGGAACTTGAAAATAGATGCAATGAGTATGGTATGAAAATTAGCCTTTCTAAGACTAAGTTGATGTCAGCAGGTAAAAATCCAGGAGAAATGAATGTCAGATTGGGAATGAAAAGCTGGAACAAGTAGATAATTTCAGTATTTAGGATATGTGTTCTCCCAGGATGGTAGTATAATAAGTGAGATTGATTCAAGATGCTGTAAAGCTAGTGCAGTGAGCTCGCAGTTACTATCAAGAGTACTCTGTAAGAAGGAAGTCAGCTCTCGGACTAAACTATCTTTACATCGGTTTGTTTTCAGACTAACTTTACTTTATGGGAGTGAAAGCTGGGTGGACTCAGGATATCTTATTCATAAGCTAGAAGTAACAGACATGAAAGTAGCGAGAATGATTGCTGGTACAAACAAGTGGGAACAATGGCAGGAGGGTACTTGGAATGAGGAAATAAAAGCTGTTAGGAATGAACTTGATGGATGAAGCTGTACGCATAAACCGGCTTCGGTGGTGGGGTCATGTGAGACGAATAGAGGAGGATAGGTTACCTATGACAATAATGGACCCTGTTATGGAGGGTAAGAGGGCTGGAGGGAGACCAAGACGATGATGGTTAGACTCTGTTTCCAATGATTTAAAGATAAGAGGTAATGAACTAAACGAGGACAAAGAACTAGTTACAAACAGAGGATTGCGGCAGCGATTAGTAAATTCAGAGGCTTGCAGACTGAGCGCTGAAAGATGTAACAGTCTATAATGAACATGTATGTATGTATGTATGTAGTTTGAATTTCCAGATAAAGTTATCAAATTCAAAATTCCTGTTGAATATTTCATCCCTTTGCAAACACTACAAAAATTTCTGCAACACTGCATGGCATCATGCCATTATTTATGCCCCACAAAATGTGATGCCACAAGTGACTATGGTATGATGCTATACTGTTTACTTAGTACATAACATAAGTATATTCCAATACTGCATAAACAGCCTGCATTGCTTATAACTACCATGGAAATATTATTAAAATTCATGCTTGAAACCAGCGTGCTACATAATGTTACCATAAATACCATCAAAATTGTTTTTACTAACCTGATATAATGTGGTGAGATATACAGTATTTCAATATCCTATTAAAACTGGCTACACATGTATGTACTGAATAAAAATCACACATTTTTCAAAATGACCCCCTTTAGCATGCATACTGTCTATAGGTCTTAGCAACTACTCATCAACTGCAGTACGTACCACATCCAGAGGGAATTCCACTGCAGTCTTCACAAGAGTCTGTTTAGACTGGCAATATTCAGGTGTGGGTTTTTTTTCTTTGCAAGATATGTCCAGAAGTATGGACCACAAGTTATAGTCAATAAGGTTAAGGTGCGGATTTCTAGAGGGCAAATCAGAGGTGGAAAAGAAGTTTGGAAACCGGGACAATGGTCACAAGCCACCGCTGCGTTGTATGAGCCTTATGCGCTGGGGCTAAGTCCTGCTGAAAGCTCCAGTTCAGACCGTGGAAGAGGGTGATGTTGAGGTTCCTAACCAATCTCTCCAGCACTGTCTCTTGGTACACTATAGGTGATGTTTTCAATCTTTTTTTGCAGAAATGGAGCTCAGTTTTTCCCTTGTATCTTACCCCCCCCCCCCCCCACCACTATACCATGACTGACGCATTATGATGTTCCCTCTGGACCCTTGGAGCCTTACTGGCAGCTTCTCTCATACATGTGGCATATACCCTGTCATTCTAAGTATTTTACGAGTCTCTGGCGCTTCAATTTATTTGGAGGTGGTGTCCTTTGTAAGCACGTGGCACTTGGTCACAACCCAATACATGAGACCAAGATATTTTGGATATTTTTAATTCATGGGTAGAGTTTCTGGTTTTTATCATTTGCAGTAAATGCAAAATATGTCGAAACCGTCAGTGTATGTGCCTCCATCTTATATGACCCCTACGAGTGCTTTATAGCGATTTTGAATTAGCGATAACATGTGAAATTGGTTCAAAATGTGAAATTATACAATTTATGCAAAATAGGTATGAAATGCTTGGTTTTATGCAAAATAAACATATCTTTGTAAAAAGATGAATTTTTCTTCAAAATAAGATATACGAGGTTTGTCCGGAAAATACGTATAAAAGTTGAATAATAACTTTATTTGACAATTATTCAGGTATTACAATAGGGTCTCCTTCAAAGTACTCTCCCTGAGACAAGATGCACTTCTGCCAACGCCGTTTCCACTGTTGATAACATTGTTGAAAGTCTTCAGTTGTGATGCTGTTCAGTTGCCGTGTCGTTTCTCCCTTGATGGCTTCCACATCACCCAAGTGCCGCCCCCGAAGCACCATTTTGCATTTCGGGAACAGGAAGAAGTCACAAGGGGCTAAATCGTGTGAATAAGGCGGGTGGTCTGTCACGGTGATTGAGCTTCGGGCCAAAAACTCACGCACAACGAGCGACGTGTGAGCGGGCGCATTGTTGTGATGAAGGATTGTCTCCGTAAACTTGTTGCAAACACTCAAAAATCTCACGGCCATTCTTACCTAGTTTGGCAAGAAACTTGATGTTGATGCGCTGTTCCTCAATCAGAGAGAGCTCCATGCCGACGGCAGGTGAAAACGGGTAACTTTCAACAAGCAGCCGCACACTGCTACTGACACGCAGAGCTCTCCGACTCGAACTGAGCGTTGAGAAGATTGGCGACAACAGCAGTGCCACTTGGCGGCGCCTCCACGATACGTGACACATCACCCCGACGGATTTATATGTATTTTCCGGACAAACTTCGTATATTGTTATTTATTTCAGGATAAAGAATTATTACGATGCCCTAAATCTTTCAATGTGTGGAATATCTTTCAATGGCCAAAGAGCAGTGCATAAAACAACCAATCAAACAGCTTAATACACTTTCAAGCACACGCGTTCACTCACTTTGTGTTGACCCTTGATCATAGTCAGTTATTCTTGACATAGGTGTTGAATAGTAGTCCTAATGAACAAACGTACACAGACTGGGAAAATACCAGAGGGATGGAACACAGTGACTCTACAAATACTGTTCAAAGGAAAAGGGAGCAGAACATCACTAGACTCATTTAGAGGAGTAGCACTAGAAAATGCATCCTTTAAAGTTTTCACGAAGATACTAAATGAAAGATTACTAGAAGCCTTCAGTGGGTACATTCCAGAAAATCAATTCGGTTTTATGAAAGGCAGGAGCACGGTCCAGGAAGTGAAATACTTAATAAATCAGGTAGAAGAAGCCTTAAGACACAAAGGAGGGAAATATCACACGGTATTTGTTGATTTCAAGAAGGCATTCGACTCAATCGACAGGCGAAAGCTAATCGAGAAAATTAAATTGACAATCGGCAAGAGAGACCCACTAGTGAGAATAGTTGAAGCATGTCTACAGAGGAACATAATCCGAATAAACAACAACGTAGAAATTTCTGAAGACATAATACAGACGAAGTTATGCAAGGGGATCCCATGAGTCTCACACTTTTCAACATTTATACAGCAGATGTGAACTGCATAGTAGAGGAAGGATCAAAAACAGAGCTGATCCTATATGCAGTTGACATGCTGATCAGAGCAAAAGAAAAGGAGGAGGTGCAAAGGGCAGTCCACAGACTAGAGACCTGGGCAGAGGAAAACAGCCTACAGATAAATGAAGAAAAGACAGTACAAATGACCTTCAAAAAAAGTTGGGAAATCTACGCCCAAAGACAACATAACATTACAGCAAAAGCCACTACAAAAGGTATGAAATTACAAATATTTGGGAATAACACTACAGACAACGGCGGCATCCTTTGGTATACATATTCAAGAAAGAACGGCAGCAGCAATCAGAGCCTCATACAGCATCCAAAACATTTCAAACCTATCAATCAGCACGGCGATGAGACTTTTCAAGACGACAGTAGCGCCAGTGATAACATATGGAATTGAGATCATGTGGGAAAAGCTGAAGATCGGAGACCTGATGAGAATAGAAAGAATAAAAGCAATGTTCATGAAGAGGATTACCCGAGTCGGAAAGACAGCGCAATCCCGGATGGTATACAAAATGATGCGGGAGACGTATTTCATAGAAGACATACAATCACAATTCTACCTACAATCAACGGAAGCAAGCAGGGCACTAGTAAACATCAGGGAAAGGAAGAAAAGTGAAATTGACCTAGACTTCTACGCCTCACCAGCGATGACGGACGATAGATGGACTAGAGAGTGCAACACACAGCGCCACGTGATAACACGACTCTCCATACATAGGTTTCACCACAAGATATGTGTAAACCAGAAGTTCCATGAGCCAGACGAAGATTGTAAGTGCACTTTGTGTGGACAGAAGTGTAGTAGATACCACATCATAACTTGCACGAAAAGAACCAGGACAATTACAGATTATAGCAAAGAATGAAATGTGAAATTTATTTAATGCTCAAACTTAAGTGTACATTTCTCTATTAATTAAAATAGTAGTTCTGTTTTAAAGTACAGTAGCGATTTACTGTCTGGTAGCCATGGGTAGAAGCGAAGTGACGATCAAACAGCATGCTGAGAGTTATAAATCAGAACATTTTTATGTAAGCAATACAGATACACTGATGTGCCGACTTTGCAATCAAAAACTTGAATGGAAGTAGAAAGATGTTTTGGATAAACACTGCAAGAGCAGAAACCATATGCTACTAAAGGAGCTATTTTTTCCCCAACCAGCATGTGAACAGCGTAGCCTCAAGCCACAATAGCAGAAATGGGTAGACAGGCAAAAATGGCAAAAAGCGAGAAATGAACGTTCACTGAGGATACTGTGAAGATGCGCCTGCTGACTAATATCCCCATCCACAAGCTGGACCATCCTGCTTTCCGAGACTACTTTGAAAAGAAAGTGCCGATTTCAGATATATTTTTGGGTGTTATTTATATTTGTGTTTAAAATACATTTACACCATCTTGAGTGGTATAGCGTAACTTACTGTGAAATATTCATATACTAGCCTATATCCCCCCTCCCAACCCCCCAAAAAAGAACCACGTTGATGGTTGTTTTGAAGTATTAAGATTGTTATACTGACTTGTTGAATTTTAGGTTAGGTCTCTTAAACTTCTGACCAAAAACCATGTGGATGCATGTTTCCTAATATGATGACTTCACGTGGAATTTTACGTTAAGTTATTCAAATTTTCGACCAAAGATAACCAAACAAATGTGGATGGATGTTATTTTAAAATGTTACAATTTAATAGACCATCTGAGATGTAAAATAATCGCTTGTTTTCATGTACATGAATGGAAGTTTATAGGGAAAAGCTTCAAAAGTCGTTCAGTGATTCGCTAGGCCAGTACTACACCAAATGTTTAAGTATTTGTCCTTACCTCTAAACTTTATTATTATTACTACTACTATTATTATTATTATTAGCATGTTTAACAGAATTTTACTGGCACCACAGGTACTTCCCAGGATCAGGAGATCTGGTAGTACCCTTAGCAGAGATAATGTTCCATGTTGTGGAGATTCAAGAGGCGCAGGGATGTGGTGACCCCATCGCACAGTGGGCAACCACTGCAATCAGCCTCCTGAGTATTGGCGGGTAAACCATAGATTTAACCGACATGAGGAAATGCGTGTTAGGCATCGACAATCTAGTGCAGGGCCTCTCAGGGTGCATGCGCTTGGTGCAAGCACTGAGCACGGTGCAAAAGACGACTTCGCTTGGTTGACCAGAGTGCAGACCCCCACTCCTCGATTTGGAGCAATAGCGCACTCTCTCTCTTTCCCCACGCCTGTCTCGCTCGCTCCCCCTGTTTCCCTCTTCCTCACTTGCTGCGTAGCGCTCCAAATCCGAGCCGATTTGAGCCGAGCGTTGGTACGAGCCGTGCCGAGCGGGAGCAATGCACAGTGCACGGAGCTCTTCCGCCTCGATTTGCACGCGTGAGATTTTGGGCGTTTGAGAGGCCCTGATCTAGTGCATAACAAAGTATCGACGTGAAGATCCATGGTGGGCCTAGCAAGTCAGTGGTAGTGTCTTTGAATTGCTATCAAGAATCAAATGAGCCTCGGAGGGAGATAAAAAAAATACCAAAACTGACAAAGTCTTTGAGCAGATATGGCAGGTATGACGGCAAACATGGCTCCGATGACAGACAGATATGTCCGAAGAACAATGTAAGAATTGGGACTGCGAATATTTTGACCCTGACTGGAAAAACTGAAGACCTTATTGATATGATGAAGAGGAAAAATCTATCCACATTGGAAATGAGTGAAACAAAATGGAGAAAGGCAGGTAGCAAGATTCACAGAGATGGCTACAAATTAGTAAGGAGTGGACGCAAGGAAGAGGCCAGAAATTGTGTAGCTTTCCTGATAACAAAAGACATGGACACCATTACTGAAGTACCCTATAAGAATGATAGGATCATTACATTATCTATGCAGCTGGAGTCCACAAATTACACGGTAGTGCAGCTATATGCACCACAGGTTGGATGTAGTGCTCAAGAGAAGGAACAATTCTGTCTAGATCCAGAAGATATAATTGAAGAAGAAAATGTCATCATCATTGGGGACTTAAATGCACAAGTTGGGACAGACTTGGTTACGAGGAAATCATTGGAGCACATGGGTTTGGGAACAGAAATGCAGAAGGCGAACAACTGTTTGATTTGTGCAGAAGAAATGGATTGATCATCAAAAATACCTTCTTCTAAAAACAAGACAACACCAAGATAACAAGATATAGCTGGGATGGAAAACATAAGTCTCTCATCAACTATATCATCACTAACAAAGGAGGAGGGAAATATGTAACTGATGTCAAAGTTATCCCCAGTGAGAGTATGGACAGTGATCATAGATTATTGATTGCAGACCTAAATCACGTGGCTAACACAACCCCGACGAAAACAAAGTGAAGACTTGGAAATTATAATAGACCAAGCTGAAAGAAGAATATAAAATAAGGATACAGAGACACTTACCAAAAGGTGAAATGAATACAGTAGAAGAAGAATGGAACATTTTTAAAGATACTTTGGTGGGTGAAGCTAAAGACCTATGTGGAGTAACAGGATCGACCATGAAAGAAAAAGAGACACCTTGGTGGAATGACAGAGTCAGATTGGCTATAAGAGAGAAATTGGGCAAAAAAGATGCTAGACTAAGAAAAGCAAAGAGATGTACAAGATTCAGGTGGCCAAGAAATGACTAAACTAAAGGAACTCTCAAGGCAAAAAACTTCCAGCTAAGAGGATAGTAAGAGAAGAGAAAGAGAAAAAATAGAATGAGTTTGTGGAAAAGTTGGAAGAAGACAGTAGAGGAAACAAGAAACTTCTTTACAGAGTAATTAAAAACAAGCAAAATAACCTAGAAGACATCAAGGTAATAGAGCAGGACAATGGATCAGTAGTACGAGAGGAAGATGGAATCAGGAGAGAATTCAAGACCTTTGACAAGCTCCTGAATGGAGAGGCATGAAATGTAATTCAGAAGAGAGAAAAGTGAAGAGCCCAGTAAAAATATGGAGCCACCAATCACATGGCTGGAGATAGAGAAGAGCCTTAAAAGTATGAAGAAAGGGAAAGCTGTAGGAATAGATGAGTTAAGTGTGGACATGTTGAAAGCAGGAGAAACCCCAGCAATCCAGTGGCTATATAGACTCCTAAATGTAGTATGGCAGCAAAATAACATCCCAGAAGACTGGAAGAATGGTATAATTGTACCTATATTAAAAAAAGACAGCAGACAGAAATGTACCAACTACCGTGGCATCACTCTACTCTCTCATGGACTAAAAATTCTGGAAAATATTACAGAGGACAGATTACAAGAAATTGTAGAACCACTTTTAGAAGAGGAACAATATGGCTTTAGGCCTGGAAGATCAACAACAGATCTTATATTTGCTATCAGGATGCTAATGGAAAATCATTGGGAAAAAGAGAAGCCTTTATATCCACTGTTCCTTGACATCGAAAAGGCCTTTGACAGCATACCAAGGGAGCTTATTTGGGAGTGCCTGAGAAAGCTCAGAGTTCGAAACAGTCTAATTTCAAAAGTTAGGTGCTTTACGAGAAAACCAGAATCTATGTACAAGTCGGTTCTGGACTGTCAGACTGGTGTGAGACAAAAAGGGGAGTACAAAAAGGTAGTGCTTTGTTGCCCCTATTATTTATCATTGTAATGGATCCCATATTAAAGGTGGTAAAAGAAAAGGGGCAACAAGACTTAAAAGTATTTGCATTTGCAGATGATGTAGTAATATGGGGTAACTCAGAGATAGACGTGAAAGAAAGACTGCAGGGGTGGAGTCAGGAGTTTGAGAGATATGGATTAAACATCAAAAAGGCTAAAACGGTGGTGTTGAAAGCACAGAACAGTGACAATCAGCCAGAAATCATGCTAAATGGCACTAAGCTGGACAGTGTCACAGAATTTAAGTAATTAGGTAGTATAATGTCCAAGGATAACTTAGCTAAATATGAAGTAAACAGCCGAATCAGCAAAGCAATACATTTTTACCTCCAAGTAAGACAGCTACTATAGGATAAACAAGTACCACTCAAAACCAGGATACAC
Source organism: Anabrus simplex (assembly GCF_040414725.1). Lineage (NCBI taxonomy): Eukaryota > Metazoa > Arthropoda > Insecta > Orthoptera > Tettigoniidae > Anabrus > Anabrus simplex. The sequence continues at coordinate 809,038,507 of NC_090266.1, forward strand.
TGTATACATCATACTACACCCCTATCCTCACATACAGCCTGGAAACCACTATATCAACAAGAAAGGACAACCTGAAACTCCAAGCAGCAGAAATGAAGTTCCTACGCACAATGATCCAGAAGACCAGGAGGGAGAAAGTCAGGAATGAAAAAGTCAAAGACGACGTAGGACTAGAAGACTCCTTACTGCAGAAGATCCAAAAGGCAAGACGGAAGTGGTTTGGTCATGTGAAAAGAACGAGTGCCAACAGGTCTGCAAGAAAGGAGTATGAAAGATAAATAAGGGGAAAGAGACCAGTGGGCAGACCTAGAGAAAAATGGACAGACTTAGTGAAGAAGGATGTAGAGGAGAGAGGTAAGGATTGGGAGCGGATTGTGAACGAAGAATGGTTCATGGACCGAACAAAATGGAAGGGGCTCGTATACCACACCTGGGAAACTGGAGTTGGTCAACGATGATGATGATGATGATGATGATGATGATTGTGGAGATTCAAGCAAGGGCAGAGGTGAATGCTGCATTAGACGGGAAGCCCATTGCAGTAATCGCAAACGAGACATCAGACGACCGACGCAGATGTGCCTTTGCTGTTCTATTCAGGATGATCACGCCAAATGCAAAACAAGTTTATTTGGTAAGCTGTTCATTTTTGGAGGCTGCCATTGGGAAAACATTCAGCCAAGCCACAAATTTGTGATAGAAAAACGTGAGTTAGGATATGGTGTTTCTAGTGAAATGTGTCAACTGAAAGCACTAGAGATCTCAAATTAACTCAAAACACAGGGTTTTACTGCAAGCTGTAGATGGATCCGAAATTTTTATCGGAGAAAGGGACTGTTCATTCGGAGATGTACGTCTATTTCACGTCGTCTCCCTGGGGCGTATGAAGAAAAATTAACGGCATTTCAGCGTCAAAATTCTTATTTTGCGATGACCAGACACCTGTCTATTTTGAAATGCCGTTGGAAAATACAGTGGATACGAAGGGTTCTAAAAGTGTAACCATCAGAACAGGTGGTAACGAAAAGAAACGATGCACGGTAATGCTGTGCATATTAGTGGATGGAACTAAACTCCCTCCACATGTGGTTCTGAAAAGAAAAACACTTCCGAAAGGAAACTTGCCGTCCGGTGTTATTGTCAGAACACACTAGTCCGGCTGGATGGACAGTGTGTTAGTTGAGGACTGGGTAAAGTGTGTTTGGTAATGCCGCCCGGGAGCTTTGTTACAAAAACAAAACATGCTTGTGTTGAACAGTTACCGAGGACATACAACTGACGCCGTAAAAGATATGAGGAGGAAAGGAAAAACCGATCTTACAATAATTCTCGGAGGACTCACTTCTATTCTACAGCCATTCTGTGTGTGCCTGAACCGGCCTTTCAAAACTGCAATGAAACAGTTGAACACCAAATGGATGCTGATGGTGATCACGCGTTAACACCAATCGGACGAGTGAAGAGGCCCGAAGTGGGACTAACATGCAGCTGGATCAAGACGGCATGGGCAGATATTCCCAACGATCTAGTGTCCAAAAGCTTTAAGAAATGTGGAATTTCAAATTCGTGGACGGTAGTGAGGACGACAATTTGTGGAAAGATGCCAGCGACGAAAATTCCTATGGTGAAACTTCAGATGACGACGGTGAATTGTGAATGATCTGGTATTGGACCAATTTTATTTACGATTTTTGTGATGATTTTATTAATTGTAAGCTCTTTGAATTTATATTTGTGGTATATTTGAAGAAAATTAAATAGGTATGTAAGTTACAGTGCACTCCCGATAATTCGCGGTAATTAATGTACGCACTTCCGCGAATTATCTGCAGTCATTTTTAAGCCCGGTAAAAACAAAACCATAGGTTAAAATAATGAAATGTATTTTATGAACACGCAGAAAATAATTATAACATTTCACATTGTACTGTAAGACACACTAGAGAAAAATTACAAAATGCCATGTGGATTATGCCAACATTCGTATCTAACGAAAAAAATCGGTCATCACTTTTTGTTACTTGGACGATTGTTCATTTTTTCTAATTTTGGTTCGTACATTTCTCAAGAAAACAATATCTGAAAATGAAAATTCATCTCTATTTTCTATTTAAGAGATAAGTGTGTCTATAGAGACACTAACTTGGCTGTGGGAAACTTTCGAGTTTCCGTTGCATCACTCCCGCACTCGATATCATCTGAATCTCTGTCTTCCTCACCAACCATCAAATTCCGTACAATATCCTCCTCACTTTCATGTCTGAAACCATAATCGTCCTTATCGACATCTAACCACTCAATAATGTCACTTTCTTCTGCATCTTGGCATTTATCCAGGTTTTACAGTAATGATGTCATCGTAGCGAGACTATGTTGACCGTTCGAAATATCGTCACTGAAGCCGGCAAATGCTTGCTCATCGCCTAGAACAGATTTCTATGATCGTACGAGCGTAGTAGCGGTAATTTTGTCCCATGACTTATTGACTGCATGAAGATCATCCTACAAACTGAAGTCCTTCCTAAATGTTGGAATATCGATGCCTTCCTCAATCAATTGCTGTAACAGAGATAACCTGTAGTTCTTCTTTAAAGCAGCAATAACGCCTTAGTCCACAAGTTGGAGAATAGAAGTTACACTTTTTTTTTTTTTTGCTAGGGTCTTTACGTCGCACCGACACAGATAGGTCTTATGGCGACGATGGGATAGGAAAGGCCTAGGAGTTGGAAGGAAGCGGCCGTGGCCTTAATTAAGGTACAGCCCCAGCATTTGCCTGGTGTGAAAATGGGATACCACGGAAAACCATCTTCAGGGCTGCCGATAGTGGGATTCGAACCTACTATCTCCCAGATGCAAGCTCACAGCCGCGCGCCTCTACGCGCACGGCCAACTCGCCCGGTAGAAGTTACATTAGGGGGAAGGTATTTCACATAAATATCACCTCCTTTAAGTTCGCTTTCGTGTGGACGAGAAGGCGCATTGTCAATCAAGAGCACTGCTTTGATTGGCAGTGACTGCTTAATTAGGTTGGCCATCACTTGTTTCACAAAATGATTGTGAAACCAGTCCTTAAATATCTGTGTCCATCCACGCTGCCTTTTGATGGTAGTACTGGAAAGGTACATTCGTTTAAAACAACGGGGTTTTCTGGATTTCCCTATCGCTAATAATTTTAATTTATGATCACCACTTGCATTAGCACACGCCATAATGGTTATTCTTTCCTTGGATGTTTAGCAGCCTGGGGCTTGCTGTTCTTGTTGCATCACTAATGTTTGGGACGGTAAACATTTCCAATACAACCCTGTTTCGTCTGCATTGTAAAGTTGTCCAAGGTCAAGCTGTTCTTTTTCAATGAATGATTGAAATTCCTGTGCGAACTTTTCAGCAGCACCCGTGTCTGCGCTGAGACGCTCTCCGTGAGTAGCAATTTCTCGTATTCCGTAGTGTTTCTTAAATCGCGTAAGCCAGCCAGACGATTCTTTAAAATCGCCTTCTAAGCCAAGAGCATTGTGAAAATGCTTTGCTTGCTTAGCACACATTGCGCTGGACACAGGAATACCTTCCGCTCATTTTTGATTAAACCACCGTATCATGGCTTCGTCTAGATTTGCATAGTTCGATGTTTGGAAATTCTAAGTTCCCATGGAGGGAATTAGATATTTTTCCACCAATGGGGTGTATGCAGGTGAACTTATCAGAAGCCCATTATAAGAGGCACAGTCTAATAACTGCATAAGGGAGATAAAACTCCACAAACTCCACAGCGTCAGTGGGTAGGGTCTGACACATCCCACTCTGATGAGTCTAGTGTCAGACCTAAGACGAAACGCTGGTTAATAGAGCAAACGCCTGAAAAGCCATACTTCTAATTTTTGATCTAGTTCGACGTTCTCATTGATTTCCGGGATGATGAACGATCACAATTAGCAGAAGATTTGATGAGGGTTTCCTTTTGCTTCTTCATGTCTCTCACTGTTGTTTCACCGACACCAAACTCACAGGCTAACTTTGATGACGCCTCCCCTTTCTCCAGTCTTTCTATAATTTTCAGTTTTTCACTGATGGTTAACCTTTTATATTTCATTTTTCAACCACTCATATTGAAAACTCTTACTACTGACTTATTCGAAACTTCGAAAAGACTTCCGCACTCCGTTCACACTTCTCAAGTACAGAAGCTCGCTGCCGGCACACCTACCCTTCACTTGGCTTACAGTTCAGTGACCTTGGGCTATGGGGAAAGGGAGGGTAAATTCTGAGTGCATTCCTCTTTCTTTGTCTCTGCTTCCAAGATTACGGTAATCTGTGCCGTGTCACACGCAGCAACATGCTCGAATGTTTCCAAGTTTGCAGCATTCTGGCAGCAGTGTGCATATAGGCCTACTACTACATTGTAGAGAAACAAAGTCCAGTCTCCTCAAATATCTATTATTTCGTCTCCACGCATCACATTAAAGTTCTTTTAAACTAGGCAGAGATAATTCTACTCAGCATGATGGTTAGTGGGTGTAAGAATTAATACTTTAAGAAATAACTCTCCGAGACCCACGAATTAACTCAAAAGCGAATTATCCGCACGCAAATTATCGGGAGTGCACTGTATTTTATTTTTTTCCGTATTTTGCAGTCTCAAATTTAGGGTGCGGGTCTTATTCGGGATTACACGGTATGTTTAGAGATCAGGTTATGCTTCCCTTGCTGAAAGTTCAGATAAAGTTTTTCTCACAGATATCTGAAAATTAATGCAGCACTCACAGTACTGGAGGGATCGCCCCACCTGTATGCTCACAAGTTGTGGGATGATGTTTCCACTATTTGTGGTGAACTGAAGAGGTGTGCTGACAGATGGTTCCCATTGGAAACGAGTGACCTGCTGGAGAGTTGCAGAAATAATACAAAGAAAGAGGAGAAGTTGCAATTTAAGCAGTGTATGCTTAAATGCATAATTAAGCTCTCAAAGCACACGGTCAGCAGTGATACTAATGTGTTTTTCAACAAAGTATGCAATTTATTTAATCCTGCAGTTGCAAGTGTATGCTTAAATGCATAATTAAGCTCTCAAAGCACAGGGGCAGCAGTGAAACTAACATGTTTTTCAACAAAGTGTGCAATTTATTTAATCCTGCAGTTGCAAGGCAAAACAGTGCTCTGGAACTCAAATCACTCGTGTCCTTGAAGCGTAAGCTGCCATTTTTTAGATGTGTAACTGTTGATCAGTTTGTAGAGGGCTGCGAGGCATATCACCAACAGATGCTGCTGAACATTAAAATGGAAAAAAGCACTGACACTCTTCAAATGTTGGTGGCACTTAGGTTAAAGTTTCCTTCCTTTGCCTCAGCACCATTGCAGTGCATTTGGGCCCCTACGAAGAGAGTCGATGCAGAGAGGTTTCTCAGCAAGTACAACATGACTGCAACTGCTAGGTGGTTTCAAATGAAGGACACCTTTCAGATAATTAGCATGTTGTACTTCAATCATCATTGAAATTCCTCTTCCTTGTAGGTCTGTTGTACTGTGATAAATGAATACATTCAGAATAGTATTTTTCACTTTGAAATTGTGTTTCTAAATTTGTAAATATGCATATTCGTGTGTGTGTTAATACTTCTTGGAGTCTTATGTTCATGTTTGTCTTGTTTTCCAAAGTGTATTCAAAATTGCATGACAAGCAATTTGTGATTAAACGTATGATTTTACTCCCAACTGTTGTGTGTGCAATTATGCCTATTTTTAACCAATTTGCTACAAAATGCTAAATTTTGGAAGTACAGATGCTATAAAATGCTAAATTTGTAAATCAAAATGATAAATCTCTGATTTTTAAATGCTATAAACCACGAACTCTATATTCATGGGCCAACACTAAATGTCTTCCAACCGGATTTCTGCACATATGATTTGCCAAAGCTTTCACTAATTCTGGAGTCCATATTGTGTGTGGCCTTTCTTTCCTTGGTCAGTCTTTCACAGTTCCAGCATCTAAGAAACGCCGGATAGTGCAATATAACAATTTCTTAGAGCTTTGAACTTCTGGAGCATTTTGAATATCTCATCCAGCAACCTGCCTGCCTTACACAGTGCAATAACTGCTACATAATTTTTGCAATGGTGAAAATTAGTATAAACCATTTCCCGCATCTGTAGTGAACTAACGACGACTCATGTCTCACGTCATGACTCAAGAAAGTGCTGCCCTGTATGAACAGAAGTATAGCCATCTCCAAAAGTTGCAACAGTATTTATGGTAAGACTGGTTATAATCAGCTCAGCACTCAATGTGCTAAAAACTGAACTTGTGCTTCAGTATACAGACAATGAGAGACAAACCTGGAAGACACACATTGGGAGAATGAACAGAAGAAAACAAACCCTATAATATGAGCCCATGGAGGAAAGATCTACTGAACATTCAATGAAAAGATGGACTGAGACCATGATGGACCACATATTCTGATACTTGGAGAATCCTGAATTCAAATACACACAAACAATTCTTTTCAATCTCAGCAGCCATTTCTTCTTAATCTCACAAGAACATCAATAGGATGGACCACAGATTCGAATGTAAGTATATTAATTTTTCTATTTATCAGGTGATATTTTTTTTTTTTTTCAAGAAAGTTGTCTGTGCCTTCCCTGTAAATCTCCCAAGCCACCCCAAGGGGGTGTGCCCCAACAAAATGTACAATTGAATGTGAGTACAATAAGTGCATGTTGAAGTATTGTAGCTAGACTGATGAACTTTCCAAGGACATCGGTCAGTAGATACCGTGGTAAAATTCCTTTCGTTGTGCTGTGTCCAACCATGCACTAGACAGTATCATGTGCGCCTGGAAAGTCGAATGTTGTTTGTGAGTGTAGCAGTCAAGCTGTAGCCATGCTATGAAAATGGTTACATACACCTGTAGTGCAATTACCGCCATTTGAGAAGGTTTGCATTAAGGGACTTGGCATGGCTGGATGTACATATCAATGGACTGCTGCGCACATTGGTCATAATGAATTCCTACTACCACGATGTTATCAACAGTTGTCAGTTGAAGAGCCCCACATCCAGAGACCAGATTTGGAATGGCAGTATAGTACAGATGTACATCAAGATTGGCATATTATTAGGGCACTGCTGGCAAACCATAAAGCATCCATAGCAGAGATCCAAGCAGATATGGCACCAGGGGTGTGCCCATGCACCATTGGGAACTTCCTACTTGCACGAGGACTATGAACACGTTCCTTCGGCCTGCCTTCACTACACTGTCGTGCATATCTCTTCAAGGATCACATGGAATGGTGCTCTGCTGTGTTCAGCAATGTGAGAAGGTTCTACCTTCATGCAAGTGATGGTCGTTCAAGTGTGTAACATCGAGCTGGTGAGCATCATCTTCCAGAGTATATGCAGAAATTGTCCTTTCATGTTTGTCCTTGTCTTCTCTGTCTATTGTTCCCTCTTTCATCACTAACCTGTCATTTTCTTCACCCTATTATGTGTCCCTTTTCATCTTCCTATTATATGACCAGATCTTCTAGGGTATATTCGTGCAAGCAGACAAATATCATCCAGCGGTATGGTGGCATCAACGGTGAGGTGGGCAATAAGCTGCAATTTCCATCTACCGTTGGTGTTTGTTGAGGGTCCGTTAAATAGGACCCAGTGCACCCAGGACATCGTTTGACCTGTAGCGCTGCCATTCTTGCAACAAGAAGGTGATGTAATGTTTCAGCAGTATAACGTTCATCAACATACTGCTGCAACATGCTCTTCCTAGCCAGCACAATCCCCAGACTTCTCTCCCATTGAACATGTTTGGGACATAATGGGAAGACATCTGAACCAGTCAATATGGCCAGCTACTAACCTTGCACAATTGCATCTTGCCATCTATTGCATGTTTGGTTTGTATTGTTGATAATGTAATGTCATTAAGCTACATTTAAGGCTGAATCATGAATAAAGTGACATACATAATCACAATGTTGCAATATTTTTTCCTGCCTTTGTATTCTACTTACAGTGGATTGTGATGTCCCCTTCTTTGATGAAATTTCTTGCTATCTATAAGTTTATCTTTCCAATGAGTAGAATACGAATAGGTTTCATCCACAGCAACACCCTGTTCATTTTCCCTAGAAATTGATGAATTAAATGCTTAACATACTATGACTACTGTAGAATTCAAACATGAAGGTACAATATTTTTAAAATTAATTCTAAATTTGTGTTAAGCATCAGCTAGTATAAATAAATGAGGCACAGTCCACTTCTGAGAGTACAAACATAACAACTGCACCTAAGTGACATTCACACTTACGGCACTTACATTTATAAAAAGTACGAAAAATTTATGAAAATACTGGTAGATACCTCACAGTACACCTTTCTAGGTCAAAATGGCCAGTTAAATGGTCATAACATTTTATTTTGAGTACACTTTACTAAGGAAAAAGAGCAAGCACACTGTTCATATTCTAAGAAGTGTTCCAACAATTTAGCTGTAACAAATATATTAGTTGGTCCTTGAGCTGTAAAAGGAATCTAGGAAATCTTTATCAGTAATGTTATCAAGTTATTTACACATACTTTGATCTCAAATTAGTTCACAGTACATTGAACAGAATTACACTCCCATCTGAAAGAGCTGAAACTCAACAAGGACAAACCAACAAATCATGATGCATTGAAACTTGACAGTAACTGGAAAAGGGCTAATCATGGAACTATTGTCAAGAACCTAATACAGTAAAACCTCGTTAATTCGAAGTCGTTGGGACTAAAAAATCGGACTTCGAATTACGCGATTTCGAATTAACCACCAATTCGCAATTCAGAAGTACCAACCCTTGCCGCGTTACAAAATATTCTATGGCCCATTACTGCATGCAGTTAACCTTGATTCACAGTTCATACCCTTCAAATGCCATGAAAAAAGAACTATTCCCAAAATGTATCCAAGAAGGTGCATTTACAGTATTCAAGTAATTCACTCGGATATCTTACTGGCAAACATAACCCCACGCAACGAAAGAAAAAAAAAAAAAAGCACGATTCAAAGACGAGGAGAAATCTATGCTGGCTCCCATGTGCAAGTGCTTTATTAATTGGATTACTATACTTCATGCATTTTAGATGCCTTGTATTTACAAAGGAAGTACCCGATGCCCTTAAAATCGAAATTTTATATGGCTCTATCCTTCTACGATTTCCTGCCATGGTAGGCCTACTTCTCTCGTACTTCAGAAATGTAAACACTTGCCGCGTCACAAAGTATTCTAAGACCCATTAATACATGCAATCACCTCGATTCACTGTTTAAACCTTTCAAATGCCATGGAAAAAACTATTTCCGAAATGTATCCAACAAGGTGCATTTACAATGTTCAAATAAGGCACTTGGATAAATCACTGACAAACATAACCTCACGCAACGAAAGAAAAAAAAATCACACAATTCAAAGACGAGGATAAATTATGCCGGCTCCCCTGTGCATTTCTGTGGATTTCTGTACTGTTCGCATTTTTATATGCTTTGTACTGGCATGGAAAGTGCCCAACGCCCTTGAAACATTGTGGTTTATCGAACTTTCCTATGACGAGAGGATAAAGTTTCTCGCTTCCATGCTATGTGCATTGCAACGTACTACTATGACCCATTTGAAACCATAAGACCGTTTGGGCTTGCATTAAAATAAAGCAATGTAGTTTCACTGGAAATGACAATATTGTTCGGTGCCTACGAATTTATTATCTGAGCTACGCTTTTTCGTCAACTGGCGGCGTCGCCAGTGTTGGCGGATTTTTCCGCACACTGCCTGTCGCATGATATTACGGAGTTCCTTAAAAGGTTTAATACAAAAGAATTCCGATTTCATTCAATTTAGCAATCATGAAGCGCACTGTAGACCCACCGAAGTGAGTGTAAGTGCGGAAAGCTACACTTCCACGTTCCGGAACGCGCGTTCTATTATGGCGCGGAGCGGATAAATTTCGAGTAGAAATTCCTCTGTAACATACTATTGTTTTAAAATGTAAAGGCAGTTTCGAATTAAAAGTCTGAATTTTGGTAATGGGGCCGACATTGTACTTCGAATTATGAATTATCCGTATTTCGAATAAAACAATTTAAATAACATGCAAAACTGTATCTCATGTTTCCGTGAACGAGAGTTTCTTCGAATTAGGCGGGATTTTGAATTAACCGATTTCGAATTATCGAGGTTCTACTGTACTAGTTTTAGTGACATTCAGGGAAATAAAGAAACAAATTGTGACCAATTTTGAGGCTATTTCCAAGTTCTCAAAAGCATTCACCTTGTAGTATTTCAAGAACATCAGTAAGGATGGATTATATTATACTAATATTTATAATATAATATGGGTATGCCATGGAATGGAATAAGAACACAAAGTTATTACACAAATTAATAAAATATGATTTTTAAACAAAATATTTATAACAATTTTGGGTAAAAACTTCTTCTCTTCCCAAAGTATAGTGGAACCTTGTTTGCCCCATCCCCTTCAGTCTGGATCAAATTTAACAGGAATGTTAATAAATATTATTTTATGAAACAAATGATCATTCAGTTGTTATAAAGAACAAGTAATTTAACATTGATTACAGTACAGTACTTTATTTCTGAAAGCCTAAATTAAATAGTGCACTTGTTTAGTAAAGTATATAGTAAATTTTGAGCAGAGACAAACCAGATCAACAAAGTTGGACTACTGTATTTGTTTCCTTCATATTTTGCTGCACACTGCACTGTTGAGGCATCTCAGTGAAGCTTACACGTTTCACCATGGCGCCGACAGGTTGCAGACTCCTTTTTCTTCCACACCTAGCACTGCTGATATTCGTACTTGTTGATTTTAAGTTCAGAGTTTCTTACGGTAAGTAAAAAATAGCATCAAAACTGTATAACACGGTTGCAACGGACAGAAAGTTGGAGGGATTGAACAGAATAGAAGAGGGAGAAGAATATTGCAGCACAGTTCGGAGTAGGGACTTCTAACATATCCAACAGGAAGGAAAATAGCAAGGATATCCCAAGACTTCCTTTAAAAAAATTACAGAAGACAGTTTAGAGGGCCAGGAACAATAGAGAGGGCAAAAAAATCTCAATCTGAAGCTGTATTTTGGTCATGCTAGCCCGGGAGGGCAATATAGCAAGTGGAGATGCAATTCTCCCCTAGTACGTCGGCACTGCATTGTGCTTATCACATGTATGGCTTGCAGTGGTGTCGCTACCGGCGTGCTAGCCTGCCAATGTCTTGGAAAAGGTGCGGTATCCAACTGATGAGCCCATGCCGCACTCTGGGCGAAACACTGGTAATTTTTGACAATGAGTTTCCTGAATTTTAACTTCTTCACTATTGTTTTCTCTAGCACTGATTAAGTATTCCACTGGTCTTCCTGCCATCTTGCTGTGTTGATTGTCTTAATTTATCACATTTTAGCAGCCAACCAATCTCCAGTACAATTTTAAACTGAGACAATGCCTATTAATCGAGATACAGTAGAGTATCACTAATCCAAACCAATTGGGGCCGAACCCTGTTCGGATTGGCGAAAATTCAGATTAGGTGGATTTTCATCACATACGACTAAACGTTTACGTGTTACGTATTAAAATGATTGAAAGTAGGAAATTAGTACAGTATGCTGTAATTTATTTTACAACTACGGTACATTCTGAGGCTCGAAAACCAATTACTGTACTGTAATGTTTTTATAAGCACTGTCGGCGTCTACCTAGTGTGAGCAGCCTAGTGAATGTCAGAATGAAAGGCACAGTGACCTTCAACTAGCGAGCATGCGAGCTCCCCACTCCTCCTACTCCTTCTCTTACTATCAGTTCAGAGTGTCTAGTGCAATCTCCCAGACTGTGTGTGCCCACTGTAAGTAGTGTATGCTTTGTTTTGTGAGTGCTGAGTTTGTTCTACATTCTGTTCCTAGTCCCTGCTGCCTCTCATCATGGCAAGCAAACAAAAACGCAACTTGTGTACATGAAAAGAAAGTGTTAAAAAGACTGAACAATGGAGAAGGTGCCGCTCAATTATCAATCGAATTTAGCGTCGGCAAAGCAACCATAGCAAGAAATCAACTTCATTTAATGTATCATATCTTATTTACAATGAATAACAGTAAATTTCCACCTTTTTGATAATTACATTTGCATTAAGCAAATCAATTAATCATTTAGAATACATGTTTCATTCCATTTGGAACATCTTCAGCTGTATTACAACACTTACTGTAGATGAAATTACGAAGTATTTAACTTCTTAAGAAATTCTTAATGAGTACCTTGTTTCTTGTTTTACTTAAAATCTACATGAATTAAAAAATCATAATAATTAAAATCAATGTGGATGATTGAGTGGGGTGGTGGAATGGGAAGGAAAATAGAATTACGTATTTTAGCCTATTTTAAAACTATATCTATTCATTTGAACAAATGTTGAAAAATGTTTTTGTTTCCAGCACTTTTTTCACTTGTTTCCTTGTGCAGAGTTAAAACATGCTGTTAAAAGCAATCCCCCATTTTATTTCATTTCAGATATCGGGGAAGCTCTTTTAATAATAGTACTCTATGACAGCAATCAGCTTCAGCGATCCTGAATTAATTGAATTTAAGAGACAACTTTCATAAAATTAAAACAAACAACAATCGCCTTGGAAAGAGCAAATGAACAGAACATCCTTGTAAAATACAGAACAGGACAAAGGAAAATTATTTTTCAAAATTTTTTTATTAGTAGACAAGTAGAATATCAAACACCATAGTGAAAAAAGTGCTGGAAACAAAAACATAATACAATAGGTCTAACACTTGGCACCTGGGATTTTCTCTTGCGACAACTACCGATGTATTGACCTTTGTTCCTTCCTTCCATTAATAGCGGGCAGGAGCCGGTTAGGCTTAGGTCAGATTTACGGCTTTATGTTCTCAAGGATCTTTACATAACACTATTCTCTCTTATAAATAAAAGTCATTACCGTATAATCCCGAATACCACCCGCCATCGAATAAGACCCACACCCTAAATTTGAGACGGCAAAATACGGAAAAAAAAAAAAAAACTTGCATACCTACTAAATTTTCTTCAAATATACCACACACATAAATTCAAATGGCTTGCAATTAATAAAATCACCACAAAAATAGTAAATAAAATCGGTCTAATACTCAGATCATTCACAATTCACCGTCGTCATCTGAAGTTTCACCATAGAAACTTTCGTCGCTGGCATCTTTCCACAAATTGTCGTCCTCACTACCGTCCACTGAATTTGAAATTCCACATTTCTTAAAGCTTTTGGACACTAGATCGTTGGGAATGCGCGCTCGTGCGGTCTTGATCCAGCTGCATATCAGTCCCACTTCGGACCTCTTCACTTGTCCGGTTGGTGTTAACGCGTGATTACCATCAGACATCCATTCGGTGTACAACTGTTTCATTGCAGTTTTGAAAGGCCGGTTCAGGCATACACAGAATGGCTATAGAATAGAAGTGAGTCCTCTGGGAATAATCGCAAGATCGGTTTTCCCTTTCCTCATCATATCTTTTACGGCGTCATTTGTATGTCCTTGGTAAGTGTCCAAAATAAGTAATGTTTTGTTTTTGTAACAAAGCTCCTGGGCGATTTTGCCAAACGCACTTCATCCAGTCCTCAACTAATGCACTGTCCATCCAGCCGGACTCATGCGTTCTAACAATAACACCAGACTGCAAGTTTCCTTTCGAGAGTGTTTTCCTTTTCAGAACCACATATGGAGGGAGTTTGGTTATATCCGCTAATACGCACAACATTACCGTGTATCGTTGCTTTTCGTTACTATCTCTTCTGATGGTTACACTTTTAGAACCCTTCGTATCCACCGTATTTTCCAACGGCATTTCAAAACAGACAGGTGTATGGTCAGCATTCCCAATTTGCGACAACAAATAAGAATTTTGCTTTCTCAAATGAATAATGTGACGCTGAAAGGAAGTTAATTTTTCTTCATACACCCCAGGGAGACATTGTGGAATAGACGTACGTCTCCGAATGCACAATATCCCTTTCTCTGATAAGAGTTTCGGATCCATCCGCGGCTTGCAGTAAAACCCTGTGTTTTGAGTTCTTTTGAGATCTCTAGTACTTTCAGTTGACACATTTCACTAGAAACACCACATCTTAACTCATGTTTTTCTATTACAAATTTGTGGAGTCGTTCTTCAATTTCCGGAATCACTGCACTCCGCCTGCGTAACGCTCAGTGATAGCCGTTACTTTTTTGAAGTTCATTCTCCTTCTTCCGCCAATCACGAATACACGATTCATCAATATCATACTTTCCCTACATTTCAGCTTCGGTTACCTACAACTTTAAGTTTCTTACGCACATTAAATGACCGCAGGTGCCGTTTTGAATCCATCGCTTACTATCGAGACAGCACTTTCAGGGGACAGGTACAGAACTCGAATGTGATCGAGATAGACTTCCGTAACCAACAGTCTCGACTCTCGCAAAGTACGATATCCCACGAGATCAGCTATTCGCGCACCCAGCATGCCAGCAACACTTGTGAAACAAATTACGATCGAGCATCCGCAGCAGCGGCTTTCATATTTATCCATATTCTTTGATTTACCGTATTTCATTACCTTACATTTCGCATTTACATGCCACTGCAATCGTACTGAGAAAAATTCGATCTTGTTGTCTAGAATGCAACTAAAACACAATAAGACCTGAATGCCTGTTTACATGTGGTATATTGAGTACGGTAACTGTATTCAAATCTATTTCAATACTCCATGTAAACTTAGTATATATTTACAAGAATGAAGGGCTTGAATACGACCCACACCCAAGATTTAGAACCAATATTTTGTGGAAAAAAGGGCGGGTGGTATTTGGGATTATACAGTAATTGAATTCAAGAGACAACTTTTATACAATTAAAACAAGCAACAGTTGCCTTAGAAAGAGCTAATGACGAGAACATCCTTGTAAAATATAGAACAGTGACAAAGGAAAATTAGTTTCTCAAAAACTTTCTATTGGTAGACAAGTAGAATATCAAACATCATAGTGAAAAAAGTGCTGGAAACAAAACATTTTTTAACATCTGTCCAAATCAATAGATATAGTTTTAAAATAGACTAAAATAAGTAAATCCATCTTTCTTCCCATTTAATTTTAATTTTTTTAGTCATGTAGAATTTAAGTACAACAAGGTACTCATTAAGAAGTTCTTAAGAAGATAAATACTTGGTAATTTTACCTAAGCACTGTAATACAAGTGAAGATGTTCCAAATGGAATGAAACATGTACAGTAAATGATCAACTGATTCTCTTAATGCAAATATACATATATATATTTTTCAATCTGCTTTACGTCGCACCGACACAGATAGGTCTTATTGGGACGATGGTGCAGGAAAGGGCTAAGAGTGAGAAGGAAACGGCCGTGGCCTTAATTAAGGTACAGCACCAGCATTTGCCTGGTGTGAAAATGAGAAACCACGGAAAACCCATCTTCAGGGCTGCCGACAGTGGGGTTCGAACCCACTGTCTTTCGAATACTGGATATTGGCCGCACTTAAGCAACTGCAGCTATCGAGCTCGGTAATATAAGTTTCAAAAAGGTGGAAATTTACTGTTACTGATTCAATGTAAAGCAACCATTATTGATTGGAAAAACAACATTGCTAAGATTGAGCAGTTTTGTTCTGCTACAAGTGAAAAGTCTCTTGAAAAGCGGCAAACAATGACATTGTCCTCGTATGAAAAACTAGAAGAAGCACTTTTTTGTGCTTTACTCAAGAAAGACAGGCAGGAATCCCTATCACTGGCTCTCTATTACAAGAAAAGGTGCTTCAACTGAATAAGCTTATGGAAGGCAATCCGCGCCGGGCTGAGTGGCTCAGACGGTTGAGGTGCTGGCCTTCTGACGCTAACTTGGCAGGTTCGATCCTGGCTCAGTCCGGTGGTATTTGTAGGTGCTCAAATACGACAGCCTCGTGTCGGCAGATTTACTGGCACGTAAAAGAACTCCTGCGGGACTGAAATCCGGCACCTCGGCGTCTCCAAAACCGTAAAAGTAGTTAGTGGAACGTAAAACCAATAACATTATTGGACGGCAATCCACTATTTTCGCCTAGTTGCGGTTTTTAGACCGATGGAAGAAAAGACGTGGAATTAGACAGCTTACAATAACTGGCGAGAAACTGTCAGCAGACAACAATGCAGCTACTGAATACCTTGAGGAATTTAAAGTGATTTCTTCTATATACTCATCACAGCAAGTGTACAATGGAGATGAGACGGGGCTAAATTTTAAAGCCTTGCATCACAAGAAGAAAGTCCGGCTCCTTGGCTAAAGGGTTAGCGTACTGGCCTTTGGTCACAGGGGTCCCGGGTTCGATTCCCGGCAGGGTCGGGAATTTTAACCTTAATTGGTTAATTTCGCTGGCACGGGGGCTGGGTGTATGTGTCGTCTTCATCATCATTTCATCCTCATCACGACGCGCAGGTCACCTACGGGTGTCAAATCGAAAGACCTGCATCTGGCGAGCCGAACTTGTCCTCAGACACTCCCGGCACTAAAAGCCATACGCCATTTCATTTTTTTTTACAAGAAGAAAAATCTGCCCCAGGTTCTAAAATGGATAAACAACATGTAACTGTGTTAGCTTGCAGCAATGCCTCTGCGACACAATCTTCCACTAATGGTAATCAGTAAATCAGCAAAACAATGATGATTCAAAAATATCAACATGAACTCACTCCCTCTTTATAACAAAAAATCAGGAAAAGGCTTGGATGGATCGCGCCTTATTCCAAGACTGGTTCAGAAAACAATTTGTGCCAAAAGCAAAAGCATTTAACAAAAAAATGAACTGCCTACTCGTGCATTGTTACTGATAGACAATGCTCCGTCGCATCCAGAAAAAATGCAACTTGTTTGCGGTGACATTACAGCCTTTTTTCTCCCACCCAATGTCACTTCGATTTTGCAGCCAATGGGCCAAGAAGTGTTGCAAGCAATAAAAGAAAATTAAAGAAAAATGCTTCTTTGAAGTCTACTTGAAGAGATTTAATAACTTGAAATCCTGCAAAAACTTAAGAAAATTACCATAAAAGACGTAATTTACTGGGTGGCAGAAAGTTGGAAGAACACAAGCAAAGGGGCACTGCAGAAATTGTGGAAAAGTCTCTGGCATGATCTGAAGTTTGTTAAAACAGTTTTTTCCCCAGCAAGAGAATGTGAACTTCTTCCACTAGTAAAGAAAATTCTGGGTTGTGGAAATGCAGAGGAAAATGCATCGAAGAGTGGACAGCTATCGACGACAGTAGTCACGAGGAATACTATGCAGATGAAGACATCGTAGCAGTAGTGCAGGGGACGTCGGCTGAGATCAACACAGTTGATAGTGAGGATGAGGGGGGGATGCCCAAACTGATGTTTCACACACGGCCACTGCCAGTGCCCTTGACCTCGCCCTACGCTACATTGAGCAGCATGCCGCTGCAACTCCTAGTGATGTAATGTTTATGCAACATTGGTGAAATATTGCCTCTTCAGGTTGTTTCAGTGCGTTGCGTCAAAAGAAGATCACTGACTTCACTTCTTAAGTGTTGATTTGCTTTTCCATTTGTTTTGTTGTTAACGTAAAAAAATTGCATTCAAACAATGTTATGCACATTGTTAGTAGTTCGAGGCCTTCTGGTTTTTAGTTTCTGTGTATAAGATAGCCGACAGATTCACAGTTTACTCCTGTAGCATTCATTTCATGTTTTTCTGTGCTAATAAATTTAAGTTTTTAATTGGAAAAAGTAGTTTAATCTTCATCTTTATTTTTTCCAATTTTAAAATTCAAAACAAATTTAGTAGATTGTTTTTCCTAGCCCTGTTCGGATTAGGCAGATTTTCGGACTGGCGGGACTCTTACTGTAATTTTATTAGCGAATACAAATTTAGCTGTTATCTCGGTTTATGTAGCTTTAACCCAAGATAAAAAGCCTTTCCTTTGAATATGGGTCTGGGTGAATAAGTGATTCGAATGCATTATTTTGTATACCGTATTATTTGTTTATTAATTATGTGAAATATGGTACTCTTAAGGTTCAAGGAAGGTTCAAGAACAGTTGAATGTGGTGAATGGGAAGATTGAAGAATGTGGATTGAAAATAAGTGTAGAAAAGAGTAAAACTCTTGTTATGACTAGAGGGGAGAAAGAAGGGAAAGGTCATATTAGACTTGCAGACAAGCCCCTGGAAGTAGTGGAAACGTTTAAATACCTGGGGAGTGAATTAATGGAGAATGCTCGACTGGATGCTGAGATTAGTAAAAGGATTCAAGCTGGAAGTTGTTTCTATCATAGTGTGAGAAATATGTTATGGGACAAAGATGTGCTAATGGAAGCAAAGGATACTATGTACAAGATGTATTACGTACCCATAACAACTTACGGAGCAGAAACTTGGACAATGACAAAGAAGGATGAGAGTCGAATACAGGCAGCCGAAATGAAATTCTTGAGGAGTATGATACAGAAGAGTAGAAGAGACAAAATAAGGAATGAGAAAATCCAGGAAGAAATTGGAGTGGAAAAAATGAATGATAGAATAGAGAAGAGCCGACTAAGATGGGTTGGGCACATAAAGCGAATGAGCGACGAAAGAATGCCAAAAAAGGTGATGGAAATGCAAATCCGAGGAAGGAGAGGCCGTGGACGACCACGATTGAGATGGAAGGATACCATCCAACGCAGCATTATAGAAAGAAACCTGGACTGGGACACAGTGTTGGAGGAGGAGTGGTGGAAAGACCGAAGAAAGTGGAGAGGAACCATATTTGCCCCTACCCGGCTACAGCTGGATAAAGGGAAATGATGATGATGATGATGATGATGATGGTACCCTTAAATTGTTTGAAGTGGCTCAGTTATTAATTCTATAAAAATAAACAGCAAGTTTTAAAAAAAAAATTGTATAACTTTTTTTATAATTCAGATTTTCGTTAGTCTGGATCACCTAAGATCTCATTTAGTGTGGATAATCGAGGTTCTACTGTACCGGCATTTGCTAATGATGATAAAGAACTGCATCTACTAGAACAATGAATTTTGTTTTTTTTAACACCTTATAGTTTATGTCTCTGATCATTTCACATTTAAAATATGTCCTTGTGGTGTAATCACAAGCCAATGTAACAAGTGTACAACTCTGAAAGAGATGTTTCTTTTGTGGACAAAGAACCATTATGACATTTTATGGTTTGTTTTCTCAGGAGTATTTTCAAATTGGGATTGTGTCCAACTCCTTGGCTGAATGGTCCGTGTTGAGGCCTTCGGTTCAGAGGGTCCTGGGTTCGATTCCCAGCTGGGTCGGGAATTTTAATAACGTCTAATTAATTCTACTGGCTTGGGGACTAGGTGTTTGTATTTGTCCCAATACTCTCCTCTTCTTATTCGGACAACATACTACTCTACCAACCATCACAAAAACACGCAATAGGGATTAACGTACCTCCACATAGGGTTGGCGTCAGAAAGGGCATCCAGCCATAAAACAGGGCCAAATCCACCTGTGCGACACAATTCGCACCCGCAACCCCACAAGTGTGGGAAAAGCGGTAGAAGAAGAAGCAGAAGAAGAATTTCAAGTTGGGATTGTTAGTCCTCTTCCTAGTTTAATGATGTTTGATAAGAAGATCCTTTAAGACACAAGATAATGCAAGAAATATATTTCAACATCAACACTTTGGATGCCTGCACCACAATGGTTTCACTTGTAAAAAGCTGACAGACACTGCAGTTGATTCCAATTCCTTTCACTGAGTGTAGAAGTTCCCTTATACGTAGCATCCTACAGCTTGCTGATACAGGGCTGATGCACATCTGAATAAAGTAAGAGAACAATGTTCACAAAAGGAAATGAAATAAAATTCATACTAATGTTCAAAAAAACAACACAACAGAAAAAGAAAAATAAACTCAAAAAAAAAAAAAAAAAGAAAGAGAAGAATTTAGTTTAACAGATGTAGTAAAATTCATAAGGAAGAGAAAAAGCAATAAATGAGGCTGCATACAATATCAAAAAAGAGGGAGAGAAAGGAAATAAAGAAAACAGCTCAAATACAAGTCAATGCTTTAAAGACTGCCACTTACTTCAACTTTCAGTAAATTTCATTAACCATTAGCTCTTAAAACACAAAATGCATAGGTCAACCTACCTGTCATGGATCTCTTCTTCAATCCATTGGTACATCTGAACACGGCGCTTCAATTTTACAGCAGGCACAGATACCCCATACTCCATTTCAGTGAGGGGTTCTCCCACCTCAACAGGGCCTGTCAAATGTACTAAGTGACCATTGTTTTCCTCCTTTGGTTTAGCAGCAAAGTGTAGAGGTATTACTGCATCCATTGCTTCCTCCAGAGACCTGGTGGCTTGTATATTCCTTCCCTGGAACAAGTAAGAGAGGTGCATATACAGTACATACAGTACATCAAAGTAATCTAAAACAGTAATACATGGCAAATTCTTAGTTTAAATATCATGCCTGTCCTTTTTGCACAAGGGCAGTCGAGGAACACGATTTTACTGATCTAAAAAATTGGAAGTAAATGAATAAGTGGTGATAGATTTGGCAGTTGAAGGATGAAGATGAAGATGAGGATGAAGAAAACAAGTTTAATGAAACACAGTGATACTCAGTGGCGGCTCGTGGATATCAGCAGTGGGGGGCGCACCTTAGTTTCATAATTCCACAAATATCTCAAGTTCTTCAAAACATGTTATCAAGATACACAATTCGAACACTATACGGTGCAATGCATACGCAATTGTTTTGATTATTATTATTATTATTATTATTATTATTATTATTATTATTATTATTATTATTATTATTATTATTATTATTATTATATGCCTTTACTGGCAGGACCTAGTGTTTACAGTGCACTATGTCTTCTGGTATGGGCTAGAGCAATTTTGTTACTTTCATTGATCTGTCTCTGTCTTATCCTTGGCTTTGACAATATGAAAGTGACTGAGGTATGAGCGATGCTAGTAATTCCATTCCTTCTGCAGCCAGTCCTTGCTATGAATGGTGTGAAAATGTTGCTCATAGGGTCGGTTGGTGCGTGCATTTCAGTGGACTTCGCAGACTGATATGTAACAGCAACTTCTGGCTCAGTGAGGAAAGCAACGGGAAACTACCTCACTCCTCATTTCCCTAGTATGCCTCTTCAGTGATGCCTAGGCCATCTATGACAGCTGATGGCAGAGCTGTTGAGGATCCAACCAGCCTTAGGGCTGAAGACTGAACATAATAATAATAATAATAATAATAATAATAATAATAATAATAATAATAATAATAATAATAATAATAATAATAATAATAATAATATTTGCCTGTTCTTGTCCACCATCGAGTTATGTTTACGAATAGTTTCATTGTAGTGATCACTTACACAAGACACGACATTGACTTCACCAAGCATTTCAAAGTCCATGGTACTATTGATATCACCCCTGTGGTGATCCATTTATCTCCTTTCCTAGAACGGGAGAATAGCGGGCAAGGAAAGCAGTAAAAGGTTTCTGAGATATCACTTCCACATATCCGCGAGTTCTTGTTATATACGTCAGGAGAACTAATTTGTCTTTGGAAAGCCCTATTTTCATTTTTCTTTGTCTCCGGTTTTTTCAACAAGAAGTCTGGTGTCGGCCTAAAACACTCCTTCAGTTCGACTTTCTTCTCGGTAGAAAGAGAAGAAAACGTTAGTTCTTTAATATGTTCGACGGTAATCATACTGTACGAAGTGCATACATAACACTACGCCTACATATAAATCACAACCTTTCTCCTAATTTCACCTTGTCACAGTCACATCACGGTCATTCACCAACACAAAGTTAAACATCGCGCTCTCCAGTGAGTATGGCCAACATGAGTCAAGTGCGAGGAGCCAGTAGTTACAGTCGTTACTCGTTTCGTTAGTTAATAATCCTAAAAATTACAAGACTATTTTAAATGTATACCGGCACATTTAACTCAGGTAAGTGCCTCAGTAAAATAGTTCCTAGTTTTAGGAGAGAAATGGCATAAACTGACCCCTGTTAAATAGAAATCAGATCACCAATGTTTCGGGTAGGTTGGCTGCAACGATGGGCCGCGGCAGAAACGCGCCGGAATCTCCGTAGAACAGCACATCTCTACTGCGCCTCTGATTGGCTCCCTCAAGGCCAGTCAAGCGAGACTCGGGAGTATTTGGTCCGCTGTGAGAGAGCGCCCTCCTGCGTAGGGCCAGCAGCGCATCGCGCTGCAGCACAGTACAACTCGCGCCCTTGATAATAATCTTATAGTAAAATATTTCCCTTGTTAACATTTAAGATTAAAATTCCCGAATTTAATGGAACCCCGTGGGGGGCGCGTGCCTTAGCGCCTCCCAAACGAGCCGCCACTGGTGATACTGCAGTCAGGGTCAACAGCGAGGACAGGACTGTGTTAGTGGGAAATTTAAATGCAGCTTGAATCATGACTTTACGAAACAGATATTCATTCTTATAAATTTCTTTTATTACCATTAAAATTTTAAGTACTGTCTAGGCTGATGATATATGTACGTATGATTTTAATAATGACTGCAGTCAATATGGACCAATTATAAATATTTAACCAATATGGTTAAAGTAATAAACTCACGTATTTATTTGTTATAAAGTCACACCACCATTTCCAACTTCAAAAAGAGTTTTCACCAACAGAATTGAGCAAGCACATTCTTGTATAGCACAGATCTACAGTAATGTCCAGATCAACATGCAGAAAAGGTATTTCATACCTGCCAACTTTACAAAACAAAAATTCAGGAGATTTTGATATGAAAATCAGGAAAAATCAGGAGATAAAATTGGTCAAAACTGCTTATTCTATATATCTTGCACAATACAGGAGTACTAT
Source organism: Anabrus simplex (assembly GCF_040414725.1). NCBI lineage: Eukaryota > Metazoa > Arthropoda > Insecta > Orthoptera > Tettigoniidae > Anabrus > Anabrus simplex. The sequence continues at coordinate 809,061,483 of NC_090266.1, forward strand.
GGTATATATTATAACGCTTATTTTCTCAAAATCCGACTGTTGCTATATGAGGCTACAAGGATAAAAATTATTCCCTCACAGGAAGTATGTGAGTGAGATGATTGGTCTCTGATAAGCCTTCCAAAAATAGTATGAACTCATGCTCCACAGATGTGAATCAGTCATGCCGTTAGATACCATTACATAGCAAATGCATAGATTAATACATTGCATCACGTGTCCACATGTTTATGCGAAGTGCAATGCTATTTTTATAAAGTAATAAATTAAAATTTGCCAGAATTGTCTGCAAATGGCTCCTAAAATCTCTAGAAAAGTCACTAGTCGCTATCCTTGATTTTGTCACTACATTACTAAAAGACTCCAAATCAAGTGAATAGTCTCTATAATAAACGGGACTGATTTGAGTGAACATGAACATAGCATGCGAGAACGAGAGATTGAAAATCGATATATCCGTCGCAATATACAGGTTTCAATAAACATTGCGTAAATCTCCTCTACCGACATATTACATACTCGACAAGCCCATCACCGTGGTTACGCAACAGCGTGACCTAGGTGTAATATTCGATACAAAATTACAATTTAAGACTCATATAGAAACATATACAACCAAGGCTATGAAATTACAAGGCATTCTCTATCGCTTCACAGAAATTTTTGACCCCATTGCTCTTCGTCACTTCTTCCTCACGATTGTTCAACCTCTCTTAAACTACTGCTCTCTGATTTGGACAACAGCCGCCCCCTCCAATACTACGCAGTTAGACAGAGCAGTGTCCTCCTTTGCTGCAATTGTAAGGAATAGAAACCCCAAGCTCGGAAATCTGTCTACGCAGCAGGTATTAATGGCAATTAATGTGTCACCGCTGCACATCAGGCGACAGGTAGCTGATCTGAGATTCCTCCACGAGATCTTAAATGGACATTACCACTGGGAACATCTTGTTTCTCTCTTCTCTCTCCGCGTTCCTTCCCGTTCCACCAGAACCAAAGATCTTCTCCACATTCCCCACACTCAGCACTCAATACTTCAACGATCTTTCCTAATCCGCCTCCCAACACACTTTAACAATATTAATAGGAGACAAGAGCTTGATATAGCATCAAATAAAAGTGAATTCGAGAGGTGTGTAAATAGTATCTTAAAGATAAGTTGATGTGAAGGGATTATACCGCCATCTTGACCCACGACGACTTGGCTATGAACATGGACATTCTATGGTTTTCGATTTGGACAGTTATTAGTAGGATGTGTACCTGATCTTGTTATATTTTGTTATGTTTGTTATATTTTATTATGAAAGTTTACGTTTGTTAAATAGTCTGTTGACAGTGCAAGTGAAATTTGCTCAGTGCAGCTGTATCTTGTGCTTCGTAAATAAATAAATAAATAAATAATTAAATAAATAAATAAATAAATAAATAAACAAACAAACAAGCAAACAAACAAACAAACAAACAAACAAACAAACAAACAAATCAATAAATAAATAAATAAATAAAGGAATTCCGGCCACTGGCGTACAAAGCTGAAATGGCGGGATTTGAAAACAAATGTTTTAAGTTCACCAAAAAATAAGCTAAAATTGGGAGAAATAATAGAAAAATTGGGAGGCGGAAATCACTGCTGAAAATTGGGAGTCTCCCGCCTAAATCGGGAAAAACATCAATGACACACTGCTCCACACCTCATGCGTAAAGCAGAACAACATTGAAAGCTGCCTTACAATGTCAATGTTGGGAATGTCACCCAAGCTGTTGGATCGAATTGAAAGTTTTTAAAATCTTTTATATACAGTATTTATAATTTGTTTTATGTCACACCAACATACACAGGTCTTATGGAGACGATTGGATAGGAAAGAGCTAGGAGTGCTGACAGTGGGGTTTCCGCGGATGGATTCGAAACTTTTATCGGAGAAAGGGTTTGTGCATTTTGAGATGTACGTCTATTGCACAACGTCTCCCTGGGGTGTATGAAGAAAAATTTGAGGAAGCAAAATTCTTATTTTGCGATGACCAGACACCTGTCCATTTTGAAATGCTGTTAGAAAATACAGTGGATACGAAGGGTTCTAAAAGTGTAAACATCAGAACAGGTGGTAACGAAAAGCAACGATGCACGGTAATGTTGTGCGTATTAGCGGATGGAACCAAACTCCCTCCATATGTGGTTCTGAAAAGGAAAACACTTCCGAAAGGAAACTTGCCGTCCGGTGTTATTGTCAGAACACACTAGTCCGGCTGGATGGACAGTGTGTTAGTTGAGGACTGGGTGAAGTGCGTTTGGCAACGATGCCCAGGAGCTTTGTTACAAAAACAAAACATGCTTGTGTTGGACAGTTACCGAGGACAAACAAATGATGCCGTAAAAGATATGATGAGGAAAGGAAAAACCGATCTTGCGATAATTCCCAGAGGACCCACTTCTATTCTACATCCGCTGGATGTGTGCATGAACCGGCCTTTCAAAACTGCAATGAAACAGTTGTACACCGAATGGATGTCTGATGGTGATTACGCGTTAACACCAACCGGACGAGTGAAGAGGCCTGAAGTGGGACTAATATGCAGTGGGATCAAGACCGCATGGGCACGCATTCCCAACGATCTAGTGTCCAAAAGCTTTAAGAAATATGGAATTTCAAATTCAGTGGACGGTAGCGAGGATGACTATTAGTTGAAAGATGCCAGCAACGAAAGCTCCTATGGTGAAACTTCAGATGACGACGGTAAATTGTGAATGATCTGAGTATTGGACTGATTTTTTAAAAAACTATTTTTGTGATGATTTTATTCACTGTAAGCTGTTTGAATTTATATTTGTGGTATATTTGAAGAAAATTAAATAGGTATGGAAGTTGGGTTTTCTTCCGTATTTTGCCATCTCAAATTTAGGGTGCGGGTCTTATTCGGTGGCGGGTGGTATTCGGGATTATACGGTAATGACTTTTATTGATAAGAGGGAATAGTGATATGTAAAGATCCTTGAGACCATAAAGCCGTAAATCTGACATAAGCCTAATCGGCTCCTGCCCACTATTAATGGAAGGAAGGAACAAAGGTCAATACGTCAATAGTTGTCTCAAGGGAAAATCCCAGGTGCCAAGTGTCCGGCCTATTGTATTATGTTAACAGATCTATCCGTTTCAATACCTTGGGTGTAATATACTGTAGTTAAATATTTACAATATCCACGGATAACCATCCGCGGATGCGGATAATCATTCACAGATGCAGATATCATTTTGTATATCCGCGCAGGGCACTATTCATTGTGTGTTCCTATAATTGTACAAAACAATCCTGACAATACATTGTGGCTCATTTATGTGCCACTAAATCCGAACATTAGTCTCCCGCATTTGAGCAATTGTACTTACTACTTACTCATGTTCCAAAACATAATTTAATACTTCTTTAATGTGATTGTACCTACTTCCTTACTCATGTTCCGAATCATAGTTTAATGCATTTTTTTCTTCCACCTGCCCATCCACACCACTGAAGATATAACTCCTGATTCTCGTGTAATATCTTAGCTCCTTGTTTAGCTTTGTTCTTTAGTATAGGCCCACTAAGTACAACTCCAGAAAGACGTTTAAACTGAAAACCTCTATCACAATGTTAAGCCATGTGAAGTTTCTGTGAGGCCTGTTTTCATACACATCATACAGAAATGTTTCCTTACTTATTAAAATGTTATATTACCTTCTTTTATGCTACTCTTGCACACTTCATTCACTTGAGTATGTACACAACTGATGCCACCAATAACATTCACCTTATCTTCCAGAAAAATAATATGCTTATCACTTTAGCTAGATAACTGAAAACTTGTAACTACAATTGACATCATGTTACAAATTTGGTCTCACCAAGAACACTTCCTCTTCACTCACCCAGTCAGTAATTGGTGGCTGGCTGTGCTAAGTCTTGGTCATTTCCCAGTCCCTAATTAAGTCGCTTAGAATTCCATGCATTCACCTGCTATAGGCCTATATATTGTACTATTAAAAGAACGTGGGTACTATGTTTCTTCAAGCTGTCTACTTCATGTAAGAAGGATTAAAATAAATTATGTTATTTTCATGTTGCATTTATATTATTCTTGGACAGGTTTCCATGTTCTCCAGATCAAATCAAAATATCTTCCAATGCTGGCAACAGTGAACTTGGCAAATAAGCAATTCATACTTGGAGAGTTAGTTGATGACAATAATGGAACTACCTACCCTTGCCATTACTAAGAGTAGAGATGTTAGTATTATTCATATATAATTACTTTTGCTATCAGCATACCTGCCAACTTTACAAAACCAAAAATCAGGAGATACAATTGGTCATATCTGCTTATTCTACATGTCTTGTGCAATATAGGAGTACTATGGTATATACTGCAACACTTATCTAAAAAAAAAACGACTATTTCTATACATGGCTACTAGGCTAAAAATTGCGTATCTCTATTCCCTCACAGGATGTATGTCAGTGAGATGTTCGGTCTCTGATAAGCATTCCGAAAATAGTATGAACTCAAGCTTCACACATGTGAATCAGTCATGCACTTGGATGCCGCTACTTAGCAAATGCATGGATTAATACATTGCATCATGCACCCGCGGATTATGCGAAGCGCAAAGCTATTACTATCAAGTAATAAACTAAAATTCACCAAAATTGTCTCCAAATGGCTCTTAAAATCTCCAGAAAAGTCACTAGTCGCTAACTTTGAAATTATGTCACTTCTTTTCTTTTGCTATTTGTGTAACATCGTACTAACACATCGCAGGTTTTCGGCGACGGAAGGGTGAGAGATTGGGAAGGTAGCGGCCGTGGCCTTCATTAAGGTACAGTCCCAGCATTTGCCTGGTGTGAAAATGGGAAACCACGGAAAACCATCTTCAGGGCTGCCGACAGTACGGTTCGAACCCACTATCTCCCGAATGCAAGCTCACAGCTGCACGACCATAACCGCAAGGCCACTTGCTTGGTTCTAAATTACTAAAAAATACTCCAAACCTAGCAACTAGCCTCTAGAATCGACTAGACTAATGTGAAAGAACGCTAACATAGACCGCGAGAACGACAATCGATATACGCGTCGCGATAAACCGGTTTTAATAAACATCACACATTCGCGCGCATTTCATGTATTGAACGTCAATATTTCATTTGAAAGCGGCCAATGAGCGAAGGACTTCCGGACACTGGCCTACAAAGCTGAAATAAAGGATTTGAAAACAAATGTTTAAAGTTATCAAAAAAAGAGCTAAACTCGGGAGAAATAATAGAAAAATTGGGAGGCGGGAAAAACTGTCAAAAATCGGGAATCTCCCGCCTAAATTGGGAAAGTTGGCAGGTATGTATTAGTAATTAATACTATTCAAAATTTGTTCATACAAATTGCTACAAAGTTCAAGGAAGTCATGCACCAAGTGTAACACAAAACCAACATAGGGAAAAGTTTTCCAAAATATGTTGAAAGATATTCAGAGGTGGAAGGAATGCACAAATGTACAAAAACTAGCCTATATGAAAAGAAACCTTGCATACTTACTGAAAAATTACAAAACCTAGAAACACTACATTGTGATATCCAATTAATTTATAAATCCACATGCTGTATATGTGGCAGCATAGAAGTCACTATATCTTCCCTTATAGAGAGACCCTGAATTTGCAGCACTCCTTAAGCTCTACATCCCTGGTGGTCCTAACAGAATAACACAGGTAGTCAAACTTATCTTGAGATGAAATAAAGGACAGACAAAATCAACTATATATCTATATTTTAAACTTGAATTACAAGTGCCCACCCAACTCTGTTGGAGTAGCACCTTGCTTCTGGAGTGCTTAACATGTATTACAGTGAAACTCGTTAGTACGTTCCTCATTAACACGTTTTCCCGCTTAGCACGTCGTGAATTTGAAGTCCCGATGCCCATCGTATTAAACTGTATTAAAAATACCTCACATAACACGTCACGATTTTTCGCCTTTACCGCTTAGTACGATCATCCCTTGTCATCCCTTGTGTACGGAATGTGATTTCCAACAGAGATAAGAGCCCTCGCCATGGATCGGTCGGAGAAAGTTGCGCGACAAGAGGAAATGACCTTGAATTCTCGAACACCCAGTATATTGCACCTTTGAGGGGCAAGCTGTTGGCTTAGGTAAAGTTGAGTTTTGCGTAATTGATTGGCAGCAAAGACTTCACACTAGAACAAGACATGACAGTGCTAAGTTAAAGCACAGTAATAGATTTCACTGAGGCTAGGAGCGCCGAATTCAGTTTTCACGTCTTTTTTTTTTTTTTTAAATATTCAAAGCTGTCCTGTTGATATACATGGCTTACGGCTGGGAGTCATCCGAAATTATGCGTCATGGAAGTTACCGCCACGAAATGTGTAAGGGAAGTGTAACTCTAGCAACCGTGCGCCCATTGGCGTATGGTCATGACCGAGAGACATATCTATGATCATTTGATTTTCTCAAAGGGAAAAGTGGTTTATTTTTTGTTCTATGTTCTTTGTTCTATGGAAAGGTCTTTGTTGTAAATGAGATTGTTGAATAACCCAGTGTGCTTGACTGTGCTTGTAACCTATTTAGCATTCCAATCAGAAGTTAGAAATTTATTTATTCAAAATCACTCTTTCCAACTTCGGAAACTTTCCTTCGCGCACTTGTTTTCTTTTTCCATTTCTATTTTGCTTATACGCATTTTCATTTTTGTCTCGGTTGCCCACAATAGTGGTCAAAGTAGACGGTGGTAATTTTAATGTTCGTGCCAACTCAACACGCTTAAGATGTGGATTCCTTACTTCTTGAAGGATTTTAATTGTTTCCTTCATTAGTGAGTGGTTTCACGACCCTTTTCTTATCCATAGCTAGGCTATCACAAGACAGACACCGTATGTACTGCGCTACTGAACTTCTCATGATCATCCTATTAGTCCGTAAGTAGACTGTCACATGACAGATAATCAATTCACTTCTTTTTACCACTCAACACAATAAATTGAATGTAATGCCAATAAATGTTCTTGTAATAAGATGATTTAAATCCATGTGGTACGACTGAAGTTAAAATAAGTCTATAGCGCAGCAATAGCAGATCTTAGACAGGTCATTTGTGGGTGCCGTTAAGTAATAAGGCTTCCATATACTGTAGGCCTATCCCATTAAAAAGTTATGTAAAGATGCAGGCAATGGTAAAGCGGTGTACCATTTATACAAAAATACAAACTGCTAGTTTGGCAGTTGGCACATTTTTATTATACACCAGCGAGTCTGTCCGAACCAATGCCGAGTACTGCCGATGTTTCGTGTTCAAGACGGCGGCCGAAGGCGAGTAATCGCGCGTGGCGAGTATAACCTTGCAAGAAATTAATGCTTGAACAAAGTGACCCGAAAACAGTGTTCAATTACCCACTGGTCAGAAACCTAAGGCTTCAACAAACAATTCATTATAGAATTGTTTTAGGAAGAAAGTGAACTGCTATAATATGTAGGTACTGTAGCTACCAACTGTAGCAAAAGAATGTCATATCTTTTCTTCCGTGTTTTTCATAAGTCTCTTGTTACTTTAACAGGCTCCAGTAGAGAATTATTGATATTTGTTCCCTTGACTTTTTCACACTTTTTAGTGCTCTCCTTTATCTCCTGAAACACTACACACAAAATATAAAGTGATACCATCTACCTGTTGGATAGTTTTTAATGGGATATTCGATAGTACCTTTTCCCGCTTAACACAATTTTTTTTCGTCGTCCCCTGCAGAAACGTACTAATGAGGATTTCACTGTATATACTGAAGTAATAAATATTTGTAACACCATATTTTACAAACAAATTTTTCTTTTTCCAAATTAAAATGAGCTACTCTCACAAAAAAAAATCTTTAAAAATTAGGTTTTTCATGACTTGTTAAAAAAACAGCTCATCATTTCCACAGCAAAAAGAACACAGACTGACTTTTCAATCTGATAAAAGAATATAAATATTAATTTCTGATCATGAAAATCTGTTCCACTTAAATACAGTAATTAGTCTTGCTTAAAAAGATTGCTTACGTCCAGTTTGTAAGTGAGGAAGGAAAATAAATTACTGTATGTCATTTTCAAATGAACAAGAACCTTAACACGAGTTAACTAGAAGGGAAAAGGATAAAACAGTAAATTATAGTATAACTTACATTATGAAACAATATCTTAAAACTTACCTCGTTCCAAAATAACAGTGACATGCCAAGTAGAAAAGCTGAACATCCCACAATTACTGCAAACCAGCTGGCCTGCAGCTGTGCTCTGACGCCTGGGACCCATGTTGTTTGAGAACTACTTCGATATACTGAACGGGGAAACTGGAAAAAAGGATAAATGCATTTGCAAAACGCATACTTACTCAAAAGTTGTATATAGCTTCACATGAACTTGTTCACAACTTAGTAACCATATAATTCCTGGTCTATAAAGCGACTTGGCCATGCGGTTTGGGTCGCACAGCGGTGAGCATGCATTTGGGAGATAGTGGATTCGAAACCCACCATCAATAGGCCTGAAAATGGTTTTATATTGTTTCCCATTTTTTACATCAGGAAAATGGTGGGGCTGTACCTTATGTAAGGCACAGCCACTACCTTCCAAATCCTAGCACTTGCTTATCCTTCTATCACCGAAAACTTTAGATGTGTTAGTGCGACATTAAACAAGCAAAAAGAAAATCATGGTCTGACCATGGTCTTATCATTCACTCATATTTCACTGTTCACACTGTCTTGCATGACTTATTCCACCACCTTATCATGCAATGTCAACAAGCGATTTCTAGCCTAAAACATTAATGAAATGATAGTAAATAATATCATTATGAATAAAAATGAGTTGATGTCACGAAGTTGAACCCCAACAGCGAACACCATAATCAGAGCTCTGTCCATGGCAACTGGTGGTTAATGACATACGTATACCAAAAATTGGGTAGGCATAACTTTATACAGAATATTCCAACAAAAGCATGCAGAAATTGAACAGAAAATGGGGGATGATCTACTGAACATTTTGAGAATGGGAACTCAAGTTCTAACAAGCCAGTTTAAAGAGATATGGCTTAAGCACATCTACTACTATTAGCCTACTGTTTTCCAGACAAATTATAGCTAATTCTTACATGTATTTATTTACATTTAGTTTTTACATCATTTACAGTTTTTACTGTACAGAACCATATCAGTGAGAAACCATTCTATACCTCAAAACAGTTGCCACAAACCTCAATGCAAGCATGGTATTGACATACAAGATTCTGCTGCATACTTTCTAATACAACTAACATGTTTTGAAACACACCACATCACAGATGACTAAAATCCTGGCAACTAATTCCATGCCTGGAAAACAGTAATAAAGATACAAGACAGTAATAGTGATAAATCAGGGTCAGTATCTCCTTAAACTGGCTCTCAGACTCTAGGTTCCGTATCTCAAAACATTTAGTATAGCAACCACTATATCCTGTTTAATTTTTGCATGCTTTTACAGAAATGCCTTGTATATGACAGTGAGCAAGATGTCTATTGAGTATGGTTGTGTAGCCTACTTATAAATTTCCACTTGGGAGATGGTGGGTCTAAACCACGTTGTCTGCAGGCCTGACGATGGTTTTCCATGGCCTCCCATTGTCATGTCAGCCAAATGTCCAAGCTGTACCTTAATAGGCTATAGCTTTTACCTTCCCAGTCCTATTCCTTCGACACCCCAGCATTGCAGAGAGTTACAATAATTGAAAATCTTCCACCTATTTGATACTTTTTATTTGCTTTTTAGCAAATTATTAATTATAAACAGTACATGTTTCGTTCTCACTTGAGAACATCTTCAGCTGTTGTTAAGCTTAGATGAATCACTAAGTTTCTGAATACATTATTTTCAGGTACATTGTTCCTCTTAAAGACTAATTTGAATATAAAATTAAATTAAAATGATGTTAAAACAATGTGAGGGTTAATGGGTTGATGAAATGAGACAGGATGAATACATAGTTAGCCTGCTTAAAAACTATATCTATTCATTAGAATAGCTGTTAAAAATTTCAACTCTGTTACACTAAAAATATCTATTTGTCTTTCAGTTAAAAGGTGTTTTGAAAAATAAATGGCTACTTGACACTGTTCTTATTATTGCTGAATGCTCATTTCATTCACTCCTTCCAGGTAGGCTGTTATTTATTTTGAGCTTGCTTAATGTGCCCTAAACTGAGTCTAATGCGGAACTTTGAAGCTGATTGCCAGTCACTTTTTGAGAAGGGAGCTTCATCTTAATTTCTTAATGCTGCTTCCCCTTCCAGGGTCGCGGTAGAATTGGAGTCTAACAACATTAAGAAATTAAGACGAAGCTCCCTTCTCAAAAAGTGACCGGCAATCAGCTTCAAAGTTCCGCATTAGACTCAGTTTAGGGCACATTAAGCAAGCTCAAAATAAATAACAGCCTACCTGGAAGGAGTGAATGAAATGAGCATTCAGCAATAATAAGAATAGTGTCAAGAAGCCATTTATTTTTCAAAAAACCTTTTAACTGGAAGACAAATAGATATTTTTAGTGTAACAGTTGAAATTTTTAACAACTATTCTAATGAATAGATATAGTTTTTAAGCAGGCTAACTATGTATTCATCCTGTCTCATTTCATCAACCCATTAACCCTCACATTGTTTTAACATCATTTTAATTTAATTTTATATTCAAATTACTCTTTAAGAGGAACAATGTACCTGAAAATAATGTATTCAGAAACTTAGCGATTCATCTAAGCTTAACAACAGCTGAAGATGTTCTCAAGTGAGAACGAAACATGTACTGTTTATAATTAATAATTTGCTAAAAAGCAAATAAAAAGTATCAAATAGGTGGAAGTTTTTCAATTATTGTAACTCTCTGTGATTAGAATTTGATACGGAAAATGAAGCTGATTACTTACAACCCCAGCATTGCCCAAAACCAGGCTGGGTTTCTTCAACATTAAACCACAAGTAATGAAAATATATATATAAATCAAATAGCCTATGAAATTAAACACACACAACATAACAGAAATGTAGAAGTGCAGTCATATATGCAGCAATGCTTGGCAATAAGGAGATATGAAATTGAAGTAGTTGTCTGTTGACTGCCAGTATTTAGAATAAGGATGGCAACATTCCGTTCTGTTTTTAAGCAGACAGGAAATTCTCTGACAAAAACAAATATAAATGGTAAAATGATTAATAGCATAGGTTACCGTAGCCAGGTTCTAGTTCATGAACCATGACCAATGGCTGAGTGGCCTAGTAAGTGGTCCTGAGAGTCAGGATACCAGTTGTTATGGAATAGGAATGGGCATCTTGGACACATTCTGAGTCATGGAAAGCCTTGGACCTATGGAAGTAATGGAGTTCCACTTCTATTTGACAGGCGAGGAACTCTTTGGAAACACCTTGGCAATTAATGATATTACAAGTAATAAATCTCATTGTGGGACCGTATTGGACATCAGATATGAACATTAAAACAAGAATAATAGTTAACACCACCTTTCCAATACTTATCTCTCCTATATTTAGGAAATAAACATTACAACAGGCGTTTTAATGTTCATAATTAATGATATTCCATGGGGAGCTTCATTATTAATGGGGCTTCCGGATGGAAGAAAGAAAGTAGAACTGGTTGAGTAAGCAAAGAGAATGCAGCTGGATGTGTTAGAAGTTAATAACTTGAGGGTAAGAGAGTGGAGATTATAAAGCATTCTTAACAGAAGTCAAAAATGGGAGAGCCGGAGTGTTCATCAGGAACAACACAGCATGCAACAAAATTTCTGTCAGGCAGGTAAATGAGCAAATGATGCGAGTAGATTTAATAGTTGGAGGATTTAGGACAGGAACTGTTTCGGAATATTCACCATGTGGGGGTGCAAATGATGATGAATTCTACAAGTTTTATGAAGCACAGTGATATTGTAATCAGGGTCAACAGTAAGGACAGGATAGTGCTATTGGGCGATTTGAATGCAAAAACTGGAAGTAGAAATGAAGGACATGAGAAGGTGATGGGTAAATCTGGGGAGATATGGAATGCTAATAGGAATGGAAAGCATTTACTGCTGGACTTCTGTGATAGTATGGGATTAGCAGTTGCAAATACATTCTTCAAGCATAAAGCTCACTCCTATAAATGAGAGGGTACGGACATCAGATCCATAATAGACTACATCACGACAGACTTTGAATTTAGGAAATCTGTTACAAATATATATAGAAGTAAGATATAGAAAGAGAATGGGTGGCATGCAGGGATGCTGTAGTAGAAACAGCAAGGGAATGCCTATGAACTACTGTGTGTATGGATGGGAAAAAGCAAATAACTTGCTAGAATGATGTCACAGCAGCTTTTAAACGTAAAAAGGAAGTACAGGTACATCAAAACTGGCTCCAAACAAGATCTGATGCAGGTAGAGAATTCCACGAAGATGAAAGAAAAAAAATCACTGTAGAATCGAAGAGGAGATTGTAGGAAGATTTCATAAATAACCTGGAAAGTCTTCCACGAGTGGCTGGTAAACCTTTCTGGACAGTACAGGGAAAAATAATATGAATAGTGATTTGGGTAAATCAGGTGAACTATGCATAGATCAGGACAGATTATTAATATATAATAATGTAATAAGAGCACAACAACAAATTAAATTAAATGTTCTGAGTTGTGTACTAAGGAACATAACACTCAGCGGACATCCCGGTTTGTAACAATGTAATATGTATCAGCAACAATTCAATGCTTTCGTGAAAAGAAATGTTCATACAGTTATCTCAGAATCAATAACTTGACAGCAGCGATGGTTATGGAAAAGTGCTCTTGTATTAGCAGAAAAGTATTTTCAAAGTTTAATGTGTTACTGATTATAACATTGCTAAAACTTTTAGGAAACATGACATTGCAACATACAAGAGAAAAATGCTGGGAAGTACCATCAGTCTGATTTTGTAAATACTACAGTGGATTATAATGTTTTATTATAAACATAATTGTAAAAAAACAGAGAAAAGAAAGAAAAGAAAAGGAAGTCTGAGAGCATTCAAGTTATGATGAATAGGATGATTCTGATTGTAACAAAACTTATGAACCTTCCAGAGGGGCAAGTTGCAATTTGAATGACAGTAACAATATACCGATATGTAATCAATCAAACAATAAGTTTCAAAACAAACATTTTGAGATACAGATTTAATTTTTATGATTGTATATTGTTATGATCTAATCTGAGTGAACTATGCCACTTGCTTGCTATGATCATCCCTTCTGTGGCAATCACCACCACCACCACCCCAGACATACTGGCCAGAACGTGGCAAGAGGTTGATTACTGTTTGATGTATGCCATGCTACAAGTGGGACAAATATTGAACTGCACTAATTATTTTTTTTTTAACTTGACAATATTACCTTTCAAACCATGCATAATACATTATCGTTAACTTTTGATTTCATTAAAATATTTAAGTTCAAAACCTCAGAGTTCTTTTATGGATACCTTTGTACTTAGGCAATTATACTGAAAGTTCTATAGCAAGTCTGGCAGTTTTAGAAAAAAGTGAACGTGCCGAAAGGGAAGTAAAAAAAAAATAGTAGACAGCACAGTAAAAAACCTTGTAGTACACGATGATGATTGGGAATTTAATGTCCACAAACGCAAAGTAGCTGCTGGGAAAGAATATGAAAGTAAAAATGGTAAAGTTGTTTCTGCTAAAATACTTAAGCCTCCTTGCATGTGTAGGACCTTTTTTTTAATTTTGCGATTCGCTTAACGTCGCACCAACACACGTAGATCTTATGGTGACTATGGGACAGGAAAGGGCTACGAGTGGGAAGGAAGCAGCCATGGTCTTAATTAAGGCACAGCCCTAGCATTTGCCTGGTATGAAAATGGGAAACCACGGAAAACCATCTTCAGGGCTGCCAGCAGTGTGGTTCAAACTCACTATATCCCGAGTGCAAGCTCACAGCTGCGCAACCGTAACTGCACGGCCACTTGCTTGGTCGCGTAGGATAAAATGCTCAGAAAAATTACCTGAAAATGGAAGACATGAGATTTTTTATTCATACTGGTGTGAGGAAATGTGTACAGATATGAAAATCTAATTTATTTTGGATGTGTTGAGAGCCATAGTACAGCTCATTCATGAAAAATAGAGTACTAAACTCGAATAAGTCTAAGGAAAAAACCCTATGCTACTTCATTTTACTGTAAATAGTGCACAACTTAAGGTGTGCACAGATTTTTTAACACAATTTATATCTCAAATACAATTGTAGTAAACATTTAAAATATTACTGTGCCAGAAAGTACAGCAAAAAAAAAAAAAAAAATGCTCAGAAGCAGGCAAATTCCAAAAAGCCCTGATGAAATCTATGAAAGTAGCAAAAGACATTTCTTTCCAACAATATGAAAGTCCCTACAGTAGGGAAGAGAGTGTCAGGAAATATATAAGAACGGAATTGAACATATAAAAATTGTATAAACTATACATAGATGACTGCATTCAAAGAAATATTGATCCAGAGTTAAGAGGTAACAACTGCCTTTACTCTGACATCTTTAATAATAAATTTTTCATTCAAGACACCTGAAACAGACACCTGTGATACACATGACTTTTTCTATGCAAAGCTCAAAGTTAATCTGACTCCAGTAGAAAAAGAACCTCTTGAAACTGAACATACTGTCCACTTTAATGAATCAAAAACCACATAAAATGAAAAAAAGTAAACACTCAGATGGCAAAAGATACACCATCACACAAAACATTAACTGAAGACCAGCAGAAATGTTTGTCATCCCCACTCATATCAAATTTTATTTGTTTCTAAAAAAGGAAGCTTTGCACCTTAAAAGTTACCTTGTATGACGCATCAAAATTCCTTGGTTCACTGTATTATGTGGTATGTATCAAAAGCAGACCATGGCAGAAATGAAATTGCATTAGCAATTTTGAAAAGGGCAGACAGTGTCATACCTGACAATGATGTGGAAGAAATTTCATTTTTGACAGAATTGTTATGGACGAAGTAAGAATGTTAATACAGTATTATGTGTTTTTTCTGGTTACTGCATAGGTATTACATGTTATAAAGCTCATTTTTGGCCCGTATTGATAATTTATAATTCAAAAACAATAAAGGCGATATTTAATCCACCTATTCAATACATTAATTTCCACTTATAGTGGTTACATACACATACTATCAGTTAAATGGGACATGTTTCACCCTCAATTCAGGGCATCTTCAGCCTAAAAACAATCTTCAAGAGTACACCTTATATTAATATCGAAGCTAAAAGTTTAACAAGTTACTAAAATTCAGTATATAAAACGTGAGAAATGATACATTATACAAACATGTTGATGGAAACACTGTCAATGATTAAACCATGAAAATATTTTGTCAGAGACTAAAACTTATTCTGTTACAAAATATCTAATTAAAACGGTACATTAAAAAAAAATTTTAGTGGAAAAACAGCGTGAGAATGATATAATGCCAACGACATGACGGCGTGAAAAACAAGCACTAAAATGAATGTCATAAAAACAACATCTTCAAGGCCACTGATGAAATCGTGAGCATAAAGTGAATTATTGCAGAAGGGGCCTTTAGCACCGGTAGGCAATAAAATTGACTGAGACCATCTCAGGAGGTGTCAGTAGATATTGGAAAATGTTCTCTGTAATAGAAGGAAAGGAAAGATTAAGAAGTTGAACGCAAGGCGAGAATTCTGTTTACGATGTTAGGAACAGATGAGGACTAACATGTTTGTTGAAAGCTGTTATTTGCTATCTACTGTTGCGTTGGTAGCCGCCCTTCTGTTGGCTCTGAGTCTCGTATTATAACTGTGCTGCAGAGGCGGTAGCGAACTCGGAGGGGAAGGAATAGGGGAGCGTGGAAGGGAGGAGAGGATGGGTGAAGTCAACTGTGATGAGGCTGACAAAGCAGCGGGGCAGAGTTATCTGTTTTGCTGGAATTAGGCCTAATATCCGTAGGTATGAGTGGAGCAAGAGAGTATGTAGAATTAAATATATTAGGTATCCTAAATTTATTTGAACTAACTGTCTTTATTAATTTTGGGGTTAATTCATGTAACATACTTTTTCTGTCCGTGATGTCATTAAGATTCTGTTCCTTATTATATGTCTGGTCTAAATAGATATATATAATTTCTAATTCGTTCAACATTCTACCTTTTTCTATGTTTCTAATTATCGCTAGGTCTTTCTCTATGTATTCGAATCGGTGACCAGTTTCCCCTCATATGCAAGCTCATTTCTGAGTATTTTCTATGTTTTTCCGCATTAACATGTTCCATGTATCTTGTCTTAAAACTTCTGGCAGTCTGTCCAACATATGAAAAATTACACTGTGTACACTTGTACACTCCTGATCCCAAATAACGATTTCTGTCATGATTAATTTTTTTATGATTAAAGAATATGGACTGGTTACTATTAGTAGTTCTAAAAGCTATATTAAAATTATGTTTCTTGAATACGTTGAGTGCTCTGCAAATTAGACTGTGAAAAGATGCTTGTTTATGTGAATTTGGGTGTATTGAAAAATTGTTTATAGTTGTAGATGATTGTATTGGTTTTCTAAATATTTAGAAATCAAAAGTGTTATCCTTACGTGTAACAGTTACATCTAGAAAATTCAATGAGTTATTAACTTCGTCCTCTTTTGTGAATTTCAAATTAGGTTCGATTTCATTTAACTTGTTTAAGATTTCCTAACTATTAGTAACATCTTTGTTTATAATTACAAATGCATCATCTACATACCTCAACCATAAATAAATTCCTTTAAGATGAAGTAAGATTGGAATTAAAGAAAAGATTACCCAAATTAGCTAAAGAAATTTATACCAATTTTGATCCTAAACAACAGAAAACAATAAAAAACATGAAATAAAAATTGAAGATAACAATATTATAGTAACCAAGGCTGACAAAGGGGGCACGATCGTTTTGATGGATAAGGATACATATATCAAAAAAACTGAAGATTTTTTTGATAATAACAAATACACAGTAGTGACTAAAGATCCGTTAGCTAAAGTTCAACGCAACTTAAAGGCCTTACTTAAAAGATCCAAATATCTTTTTACTGAACAAGAACTAAAACTTGTCAATATGAATCCTAGGCTCCCAGAAACTACAGCTTTGCCCACAATACATAAAAAAGATGTTCCTATTCGTCTGATAATCAATTGCCGAAATTCTCCCACGTATAAGGTCTCCAAATACATTCATAACTTTTTGAAAAAAAACATTAAACTTTTACTAATAAACAACCATTAAGAAATTCCATTGACTTATGTGACATTTTGATTAAATTTGGCGTGCGTCCAAACCAGACGATGTGCTCGTATGATGTAATGAATATGTTCCCGAATATTCCGACAGAAAAAACTGTTAATATTATTCATGATAACATTTGTAAACACAGTAATCTTAGTAAAATGGAAGCAGAAGAATTTACTACATTATTAAATTTCGTATTAGACAATAATTACTTCTCATTTAACAATAAAATTTATAAACAGAATGGATTAGCAATGGGTGACCCAATATCGGGCATCCTTGCCGACATATTCATGGATTCAATCGAACACAATGAAATATTAGCAAAAATTAAAGGAACTGATTTATGGTTGAGATATGTAGATGATACATTCGTAATTATAAACAAAGATGTCACTAATAGTCAGGAAATCTTAAACAAGTTAAATGAAATCGAACCTAATTTGAAATTCACAAAAGACGAAGTTGATAACTCATTGAATTTTCTAGATATAACTGTTACACGTAAGGATAACACTTTTGATTTCCAAATATTTAGAAAACCGATACAATCATCTACAACTATAAACAATTTTTCATTACACCCAAATTCACATAAACAAGCATCTTTTCACAGTCTAATTTACAGAGCACTTAGAATCCCTCTATCTCCCAAGAATTTGAAGAAAGAATTGAATTATATTAGGCACCAGGCTAAACAGAATGGTTTCAAAATAGAAATGATCAATAAATTGATCAATAAAATTAAGATCAAGTTATCCACGAATCTGATGCCAGAAAAAAAAAAAAAAAAAATTAGTATGCTACATTTACTTGTAATAATCCAGCTATACACCAGATTACTAACGTATTCGAGAAACATAATTTTAATATAGCTTTTAGAACTACTAACACTAACCAATCCATATTCTTTAATCATAAAAAAATTAATCACGACAGAAATCGTTATTTGGGATAAGGAGTATACAGACTCAAGTGTACACAGTGTAATTTTTCATATGTTAGACAGACTGGCAGAAGTTTTACGACAAGATACACGGAACACGTTAACGTGGAAAAACATAGAAAATACTCAGGGATGAGCTCGCATAGGAGGGGAACTAGTTATCGATTCGAATCCATAGAGAAAGACCTAGCGATAATTAGAAACACAGAAAAAGGTAGAATGTTGAACAAATTAGAAAGTTCATATATCTATTTAGACCAGACATATAATAAGGAACAGAATCTTAATGACATCACAGACAGAAAAAGTATGTTACATGAATTAACACCAAAATTAATAAAGACAGTTAGTTCAAATAAATTTAGGATACCTAATATATTTAATTCTACATACTCTAGTGCTCCACCCATACCTATGGATATTAGGCCTACTCCCAGCAAAACAGATAACTCCGCCCCGCCGCTTTGTCAGCCTCATCACAGTTGACTTCACCCATCCTCTCCTCCCTTCCACGCTCCCCTATTCCTTCCCCTCCGAGTTCGCTACTGCCTCTGCAGCACAGTTATAACATGAGACTCAGAGCCAACAGAAGGGGGCTACCAACACAACAGTAGATAGCAAATAACAGCTTTCAACAAACATGTTAGTCCTCATCTGTTCCTAACATCGTAAATAGAATTCTCGCCTTGCGTTCAACTTCTTAATCTTTCCTTTCCTTCTATTACAGAGAACATTTTCCAATATCTACTGACACCTCCTGACATGGCCTCAGTCAATTTTATTGCCTACCAGTGCTAAAGGCCCCTTCTGCAATAATTCACATTATGCTCACGATTTCATCAGTGGCCTTGAAGATGTTTTCATCACATTCATTTTGGTGCTTGTTTTTCACACCGTCATGTCATTGGCATTATATCATTCTCACCCTGTTTTTCCACTAAAAAACATTTTTAATGAACTGTTTTAATTAGAAATTTTGTAACAGAATAAGTTTTAGTCTCTGACAAAATATTTTTATGGTTTAATCATTGACAGTGTTTCCATCAACATGTTTGTATAATGTAACATTTCTCACGTTTTCATATACTGAATTTTAGTAACTGGCTAAACTTTTATCTTCGATATTAATATAAGGTGTACACTTGAAGATTGTTTTTAGGCTGAAGATGCCCTGAATTGAGGGTGAAACATGTCCCATTTAACTGATAGTATGTGTATGTAACCACTATAAGTGGAAATTAATGTATTGAATAGGTGGATTAAAGATCGCCTTTACTGTTTTTTATGATGATGCTTGTTGTTTAAAGGGACCTAACATCGAGACTCTGCAAACCCTCCTCTCATTCATAGGAAGACAGATATTGATTTTTTCTTCTTTTTTGCTAGTTGCTTAATGTCGCGCCGACACAGATAGGTCTTATGGCGACGATGCGACAGGGAAGGGTTGGGAGTGGGAAGGAAGCCCTTTATTGTTTTTGAACTACTGCATAGGTATCCACAAAAACTGTAACTCAGAAGTTTGTACTAAAAGGCCATACCCATATGGAGCCTGACAGTGTTCATGCCTTGATAAAGAGGAAAAGAAAGAAAGTGAACAATATGAGCATATTATCACCCGGGGATTGGTAACAACTGGTAAGATAAACTTCCACCAAATACACTGTTCATAATGTGGAACTTCAAGGTTTTAAAAGTTTCCCCTTATCGTATGTCAAAAAAGACTCTGCAAACCCTCCTCTCATTCATAGGAAGACAGATATTGATTTTTTCTTCTTTTTTGCTAGTTGCTTTACGTCGCGCTGACACAGATGGGTCTTATGGCGACGATGGGACAGGGAAGGGTTGGGAGTGGGAAGGAAGCAGCCGTCCTTAATTAAGGTACAGCCCCAGCATTTGCCTGGTGTGAAAATGGGAAACCATGGAAAACCATTTTCAGGGCTACCGACAGTGGGGTTCGAACCTACTATCTCCCGAATACTGGATACTGGCCGCACTTAAGCGACTGCAGCTGTCGAGCTCTGTGACAGATACTGAAATCTATCAAAATCTGTACAATTACATGTGAAACAGGAAAACATGGGAATTCTGCATTAAAAACAACTTCTGAAGGTGAGAACCAGTAGCTTGACTTCATTAGTTTCTGCAGACATGGACTTCTATCTCCACTAGATTTAAAACAACTCTCAAATATTTCACTAGCTACTTCCAAGCAGAAATATGATTTAATGACACTATTGCGCTATATCCATTCAGTTTCTCAAGAGTTTTATAAAAATTTAGATCATACAAGTAACACAAACAAAACAGACTATCCAGAAGAAGACATAGATGAGGTTTAGGACCAGATGTAACATTTATGTTCTTACAACAAGTCATGCCACAACATTTGTAATTTATTGTATTCATTTTATTTATTTCTATGGTACAATCATTTACCATAAATTTACATTGAATTATTGTCATACAGAAAGCAAAACAAAAAAGAAGAAGAAAATGACATTATGCTTCAAGCTAGAATCAAAAATAGATAGAAGAAAAAATTAAAAAAATATACATAACATATAAACAACATATTTTAGTTCGATATTCAATAGGCAGATGGATCTTGAGTATTTAATGACAATAGGAAAGCCAGCTTATTCATTCACAGCTTTATCTGTAGTTACAGCCAATACAGGCTGTCTAGATGCCCTGCAGGGGTCATGGAAGATACCACAATAGGAACAAATAATATTCCCCTTGCACAGATATCTTTGTAGAGGATGGCCATGGTGTTTTCTCTCGGAGATGTGCTGAGAGCGAGTTCTTACAGGGACATGAATAATTATCTGTCACAAGAGATTAAGACAGTCTATTATGCCATAGAGGAGTTCATATAAAAATGACAGATCAGTGATCATTCTCCTCTCAGACAACTGTCGAAGGCCAAAATTTGCTTCAAACTCAGAAATAGGAACCCCCTTAATCCAAGAATTCTGATGAACTGTCGCTGAATGGACTGAATCTGATCAATATGACATCACTGGTAAGGGCACCAAACAACTGAGCCACATTCTAGAGTTTGGTGAACGAGAGACTTATACAAAATAATTAAAGCAGTACTGCTCAGGCCATATTTTGCAGAGCAGAGTATGAAACCAATAACTTCAGAGGCTTTATTACATAATGATGCAATATGTCTCCCAGAATCCAGTGGGGAGACAAAAATGATTCCAAGATCTATAGTTGCATCTTTCAATAGAAATTCCTTTAAGAGTGTAGGCAGTAATAGGATCAATCTTCCTATGACAGGTAACCCATTTAGCTTTGGCTGTGTTGATTTTCATATTTTGCTGATACCACTGCCCAAGTTGATCAACTGTGATTTGAAGGTTGCAGATGTCATCAACAGAATACACAGCTTTAAATAATTTCAAATCATCAGCCAAAATAAAAAAATTTGTCAAAACATTCAGCAACATTATTCACAAAATCTTTGAACAAAACCGGTCACAAATGAGATCCCTGTGAAACTCCAGATACAGCTGTAAATTTCTGGGACAATTGACCAGAATCCCTTACCGCAAGCAAGCGCTCTTAAAGATATCTGTGGAACCAGTCCCATATCTGTCACATAATACCATATCCCACTAATTTTCCTAAAAGATCCCTATGACCGACCCTGCAGAATGCTTTGCTAAAAATCAATATAGATGGTATCAAGACAAATTCTTTCAAACATATCAAGCACAAAATGCTGAAAGAACAGAACGTTTGTAACAGTACAGTAGATCTTCTGTGCTGAAATCCACGTTGCCCTTCAATGACAATATGCTTAAACAATAGTTAAATTATATCAAGGACCAGACCTTCAAAGACATTACCAAGTGCTGACTGGATAATCACAGGTCAATAATTTCTCACATCTCTAGCATCGCCAGACTTAAAAATGGGAAAAACAAAGCTGGTCTTGAAAGCTGATGTGAAGATTCCATTAAACAATATGTATAAGAATGGAGCCATCTTGCTGCAGCAATATCGAAGAACACCAGGTAGAATGCCATCAGGTCTACAACCCTTCAATGAGTCCAAGGAGGATAATTTTCTCCTGAAGTTATCAACTGACACAGTAATACTGGATAACAATATGGGAGTCTTAAATTCAAACTCAGGTAGGTACTGGAGAACATGACGATGAGAAAATTGATAAAGAGTATGTTGCAAAGAGTTTACTCATCCTAACAGGACAGGATGAAACTTAATTTCCCAATTTAAGTACTTCTGGATGGGAGGTCTTTTGTAAAGCTCCAGAAAACCTTCAATGAGTAGGTATATTTGACTCAACATGCTCCACGTTATTTGTATGGGACTCTGACGCAACTCTTTTACACTCTTCATGCACTCAGCTGAAGGCATAGTAGTCACTGTTCTAGTAAAGTCTACTTTTATCTTGTATGCAATATCTTTTTCAAAAAACAAATTTTTTCAGACTGAGTGTGAACCATTTTGGAAATGGTGTGGAATCAAGCCTTTTCATGGGAGTATTTCAAAGAATAACATTCATTAATTCTGAGCAAAATTCCATGAAGACCGATTAAATATCTTCATTATTAACACCTACAGTAAGTGAACCTTTGAAAAGTCCATTTTTTAAAATATCTTCATAATTGCAGCAATTTTCTTCATGCAGAAGAGGATTCACTGAAAGTGCCACTAAAAGATCAGGACAGGAACAAAATACTACGTAAAGTGCATTTATCAGAGATTCTTAACTGCATTCATTCGATGTAGATTCAAAAAGTAAGCCAAATCCTGCATGCATTGGCAGAAGAAATGAGAACATTGGGGTCAGCATAATTCCAATCACATTCAGGTAGACTGAAACTGCCTGCTATTATTAAATGTTCGTATTCTATGCCACAAGAGACTGCTTCCAAAACCCTGTCTGAGAACAGAGTAGGGCAAAGTAGGTTGATAGGGGGGAAATGTATACACATCACATAAACATTCTCTTCCTGGCATTCAGATTGACATGGATAAACAAAGCTTCAATCGCCATATAACTGAAGACAATTTAAGAGGCTTGTAGGCAATTCTTGTTCTGTTCATGTAATATATTGTTTATGTAGGTCATACATCTTCATTACAGACTGTTAAGTCTTTCAGTTTTCAGTCTGCAAGCCTCTGTGGATTATCTAAATGCCACCACAACCCTCCAATTGTAACTAGCTCTGTGGCGTTGTTTAGTTCTACATCTCTAATCTTTAAATTGCTAGACACCGAGTCAAATAATTGTTGTCTTGGTCTTCCTCTACTTCTCTTACCCTCCATGACCAAGTCCATTATTCTCCTATGTAACCTAACCTCCTGCATTTGCCTCACCCCCCCCCCCCCCCCACCAACTTAGCCTTTATCTTCTCATTCTGAGTACCCTTCTGCCATTGTTCCCACGATCATTCTCGCTACCTTCATGCCTGTTACTTGTAACTTATGAATAAGATAACTTGAAACTACCCAGCTTTCACTCCAGTACAGCAAAGATGGTCAGAAACAGAACGGTGTAAAAAACTGTTTTGTCAGCGAGCTGACTTCCTTCTTACAGAATACCGTTAATTGCAAACTCATTGCATTAGCTTTACTGCACCTTGATTCAATCTTGCACACAATATTACCATCCTGGGAGAATGCACATCCTAAATACTTGAAATTATCTACCTGTTTCATGTTTGTATTCCAAACCAGACATTCAATTCTCTTAGGTTACTTCATCACTTTATTCTTGGAAAGGCTAATTTTCATATCACACTCTTTGCACATATTTTCAAGTTCCAAGAGATTAGACCGCAGGCTTTCAGCATAATCTGCCATTAACTAAAAGTAATAAACACAGGCCAAACTGCTTACTACATTTCCATCTAACTGAATCCCTCCCTGCCACTATATTCCTTTCAGTAAATGATCCAAGTAAACTATGAACAACAAAATTGAAAAATTATAGCCTTGTTTAACCCCTGTAGGTACCCTGAACCAAGAACACATTCTACCATAAATTCTCACTGCAGCCCAATTGTCAATATAAATACTTCTGATTGCTTTCAATAATCTACCCTAAATGCCATAGTCCCCCAGTACAGCTAACATCATTTCCCTCAGTACTTTTTCAAATGCCTTCTCTAGATATATGAAACATAAACATAACTGTCTATTCCTCTCACAGTATTTTTGAATTACATGGCACATACTGAAAATCAGATCCTGACAGACCTTTCGTGGCCAGAAACCACACTGGTTTTAATCCAACTTACTCTCAATAACAGATTGCACCCTCCATTACAAAATGCCAGGGAACACCTTGCCTGGTATACTGATCAATGAAATACCTCAACAGTTATTGCAACCTTCCTGCTCCCTTGCTTATATTGCAGGTAGGTGTAATTACTGCTTTTGTCTAATCAGAAGGTGCCTTTGTAACATTTCATACCAATCTTATTACACTACTCGCAAGATACCCGTGCTTCACTATGGTATTATACTGAAATTTATAATTAAATGCTTAACGTTTTATATACAATCCGCCGAAATTCGCGATCTGAGTTGTTTTCTGAGAGATTACAGCAAAGATCCTCCCATTTTTCAATCTTTCTTTCCAGCAATCGATTTCGTACTTCCCAAGCTAGGTCCAGGTATTCCACCCATTCAGTTGGGTCCCTAAATCTTTGCCATCTTTTCCTGTAAGCATTTTTAATATGGATCAAATCCTTGAGGAGATCTGGCGTGGTGTTGTCTTTGGTGCCTTGGCCGTACCGAACCCGTGGCCGGACTGCATTCGTAGTCATTACCCAGCCAGGACCCGTTTCCAGCGCGGTCCGCACATTTTGACGACGGTCTAGAACATTATTATTATTATTATTATTATTATTATTATTATTATTATTATTATTATTATTAATGTTCTGGACCCCACAGCAAGATGCAAGACCGCTACTAGGCCGTAAATTACATCTGCTGCCATTGTCATTATTTACAATGTGACCAGCACCATTGCCGCGCGTAGACAAGCGCGCGGGAAATTTTGGCGATACGAATGATATACTTCCGTGCATTATTGACCTTATTATAGATGTGGACAACTGCACGGTCAATATCATTCCTATCGGTTATTTCAAATGTGTTTAAATTTTCATTTATATGCTAGGAGAATCTACTGTAATCTAACATTAAGTTTTCCAAAGGAAAAGATGGCTCTTGGAAACAAACCCAGGAATTATTAAAAATGATCGGTTTATGATCAGAATAAGTACATCATGAACAGTAAAATCAATTGGTCTCAACTAATTTTCCACCCCATCGACGTTAATTTGAATTACCCCCCAAGAATAAAGAGGGGTGTTTCTTTATGTTTAAAGGAGATTCCAGACCTGTTACCTTCAGTTCTGAGATATGAGTATCCCCATAAAGGTAATTCACTTTTTTCACTTCCTTTCACCCCCCCCCTCCAAAATGAATTTTCCAGCAAAAAATACTTGTTTCTTTAATCTTCTAAATACCAATTATCACGACTCTACCATCTTCAGTTTTTGAGATATGTGTCCTCATAAAAAGAATTCAACTCCTTTTCACCCCCACCTCCCAAGATGATTTCCCCCCAAAACACGTTTTTCTTTGTTTTTAAAGGAGATACAAATACCAATTTTCACATCTGTAACATCTTAAGATTTTATGAGATGTACGTATCCACATACAATTAATTCAATTAATTTTTCAATTCTTTCACCTCCGCCGCCCCCCCCCCCCCTTCATTGGATTTTCCAAGAATATATGTTTCTTTACTTTTAAAGCAGATTCCAAACACCACCAATTTTCACGTCTGCAAAATCTTTTGTTTTGAGACAATAGTATCTTCATACTAATATTTCAACTATTTTTTCAATTACCCTCCCCCCCCCCCCTTTAAGTGGATTTCCAAAAACAATAACTATGTATTTCTTTAATTTAAAAGAGATTTCAAATACCAAATTTCATGTCTGTAAAATCTTCAGTTTTTGAGATATCAGTATCCTAATTAAAAGAATTCAACCCCTTTTTCATTCACTCTTAAACCCCCCCCCAAAGTGGTTTTTGCAAAAACAAAAAATACATGTTTCTTTATTTGTAATAGAGATAAAAATACAATTTTTCACTTCTTTAACATATTATGTTTTTGAGATACACTGTAGAAAATGCTCATTTTAAAATTTCACCCCTCTTTTAGTTCCCCTTAAGTGGAGTTTCCAAAAACAAATCACCTATGTTTCTTTACTTTTATAGGAGATTCCAAATAGCAATTTTTACGTCTGTAACATTTTGCGTTTCTGAGATACACTGTAGTTACAATCTTTCTAAAAATTTACCCCAATTTGTCGTTCCCGTTTAACCCCCATTAATTGGATTTTCCGAAAAACAAAAAAAACAAACAAAAAACGTGTTTCTTTGCTTTTAAGCGAGATCCCAAATACCAATTTTCAGGTGTGTAATATCTTCAGTTTCTGAGATATAAGTATCTTCATTAAAGGCATTTAACCGCTTCTTCACGCTTTTCACCCCTCCTAATGGGATTTTTCGAAAACAATCAATACTTGTTTCTTTATTTTTAAAGGAGATTCTAAATACCAATTTTTACATCTGTAAACTTTTATAGTTTTGAGATACAGACACCGTAAAGTGGGGTAACTTCGGTCACTGACGAATAGCAACACTTATTTTCTCCTGCCTCCTATATTGGAAAAGATGAACTACTTGCAACAACTAAAATGCAAATAAAATAGAATGCTCTTTCGACACTCAGTAGCCCAAATAACATTGGCGGGCTCATTGTTGAGTCAATCGATTTTTTTTGCAGCCCCGACTATTGTCTTCTCTGGTAACAGCAGAAAACAAACTGTTCTCTAGCCCCAACATTCGATTCTCAATTCCAGTGGTTTATGGTGTAAAAATGTAAGTTTGTCTGGTAACTGATGAACACAATTTGATGCATTTTATTCAAATAGGTTTTTCAGGGAATAGTTTTGTGATAAAAGTTGTCCTCTTCCGGGGTAACTTCGGCCATGACAAGAACGTACAGGAAAACATTACGCGGCCACGGATATTGTTGTTACAATCCTGTTTACTTCAAGAACGCTTTAGAAGAGATTAATAAAGGCACAATAACAATAAATGGGGAAGTTTATCCCAACAGGGAGGGTAAAGACAGTTTCCATTTTCAATGATAAATAGATGGATATCAGTTGACATGGACGATACACATTTAAGAACTTGATGACGGCCCATATATTTTCTAATTTAGAAGACAGTGTATTATGAGGACAGTCTACAAGATTGCTTCTTTTCCGACCGCCTTTTCTCTCCATACAATTGGGCTTTATTATTTCCGTACCTTTTATTTATTATCTGTTGTACCATTACAAATATTTATGGAATGCAACATGTAATTTGTAATATCATAGAATGCTTGTACACTTAGGTTAAATAAAATAGCTTCTTCTTTGGGGAAAAATGAATTTGATCACTATAAATCTGTTTCGCCATAAATTGTTTTAATTAGTTTGTGATTGTTGATACTGGGCATTTCACAGGTTTTTTAAAAACATTCACAGTGGCCGAAGTAACACTACATCGAAGAAAACATTGCTTGTTGAGTTATTTTTATGGTGGCCGAAGTTACCCCAAAACATAGGGTAACTCCGGCCATTCTTTCAATAATCATTATTCATTGCTGAATAACAATTAGAATTATGTTCATATTTAAAAATGAAGAACAAACACGGCAGAATTTATATTATATTTTTCAGAAAACTAGAGGGAATATTTCACATTTTATTTTAAAAAATATACGAAAAAGTGGCCGAAGTTACCCCGTTTTACGGTACACTAATTTTAAAATATCACTCCCCCCCCCTTTTTCAACCCCATTAATTGGATTTTCCAAAAAACAAAAAATACGTATTCCTTTATTATTAAAGGAGATCCCAAACACAAATTTTCAGGTCTGTAATGTCTTCACTTTCTGAGATATAAGTATCCTCATTAAAGGCATTCAACGCGTTTTCCACCCTTTTTCACCCCTCCTATTGGGATTTTCCGTAAACAAAAAATACATGTTTTTTTATTTTTAGAAGAGAATCTAAATACCAATTTTTAGATCTGTAAACTTTTAAAGTTTTGAGATATAGGTACATTCATGTCAAAAATTCACCCCCCTTTTCACCCCTTAGCGACGGAATATCCAAAAATCCTCTCTTAGCGAGCACCTACATTGTAATATAAATGTATCCTCAAAATTTCATTTCTTTATGATCAGTAGTTTTGGCTCAGCCATGATGAATCCGTCAGTCAGTCAGTCAGTCAGTCAGTCAGTCAGGACAAGTTACTTTATATACATAGATGAAGCCATTTTATCCCTGCCTCCCCACTATATTTCACCATTTCCAGTCTAATTTCACTTATTCCTGCTGCTTTATGACACTGGAGTTAATTTACCATCCCTTCCACTTCCTCAAGCATAATTTCACGAACATCGTTGTCCTCTTCACCATGAGCTCGGTTATTCACGACACCACCAGAAAGATTTCCTTTTTCTCTGAGAAGATTTTGAAAAAATCCTTCCACCTCTAGAGTGATTCCCCGGGATCTACTGAGTTTACCTGATTTACCCAAAACACTATTCACTTCCTTTTTCCCTTCCCTTTCTAAGATTCTTTATTACTGGCCAGAAAGGTTTCCCTGACACTTGATCTAGCCTCTCCAGGTTTTTACAGAAATCTTACCAAGACTTCTTCCTAGATTCAACAATTATTTGTTTCGCTCCGATTCTTTCATCTACATACAATTCCCTGTCTGCATCAGTCCTTGTTCGGAACCATTTCTGATATGCCTTCCTTAACGTTTACAAGCTGCTCACTTTATCATTCCACCAAGATGTTCCCTTCTCCATCTTTTCGCACAGCTGTTCCCAGGCATTCCGTTGCTGTTTCTACAACAGCATCCCTGTATTGCAAGTTATAAATCTCATTCCGCATTGACGGTTATCACTTTACAAATAAAAGTATTTATAAAATTCTCCTTATCAATACAAATCAAATCATCTGTTAGATGGAACAAAGACTATACATGTTTCAGCCTATTCTCAAGGCCATCTTCAGTAGCAGAACAATTATTACATAACACAAAAACAACTTAAAAATTAAAAGTAAGTCGATTGAGTTTTCTTTTAACAACATTTTGACTTGTTTTTCATCCACTCATAGTTCTTTTTTTTTCATTACAGAAGTTACACACTTTTTAATCCACGTTATTGACGGTCTCACTACACTGCCCAGCACAGTGTAACATTTTTAACAGTCAGCAAGTTTTATTTGTCAATCAAGAACTACCTATCAGACGAGAGGACTTTGTACCTCAATATGGTTCTTAATTCATTAATCGTGATCACTGTCATTTCAGTTCATCAAGATTTTTAATTTGTTTTTGTGTT
Organism: Anabrus simplex; assembly: GCF_040414725.1. Taxonomy (NCBI): domain Eukaryota; kingdom Metazoa; phylum Arthropoda; class Insecta; order Orthoptera; family Tettigoniidae; genus Anabrus; species Anabrus simplex. Next base: position 809,091,312 of record NC_090266.1, read on the forward strand.
ATGTAAGAATTGTTCTGCTACTGAAGATGGCCTTGAGAATAGGCTGAAACATGTATAGACTTTGTTCCATCTAACAGATGATTTGATTTGTATTGACAAGGAGGATTTTATAAATACTTTTATTTGTAAAGCATCCCTGTATGCCACCCATTCTGTTTTTATATTCTGGACCTTCTTACTGTCTATTGTTTGGAACTTTTTGCTACTCATATCCATGTACTTCTATCTAATTTCTTTGTCCTGGATATTTTCAACCCTTATACATTTGCAGACAGATTTCACTTTCTCTATACTAGGCCTAGAGATACTTAGTTCACAACAGATCAGGTACTAGTCTGTATCATAAAAATTCCCAGAATACAAGCACATTCCTAACAGATGTACCAACTTCAAAGTCGGTTATGATATAGTCTAGTATGGATTTGGTGCCCCTACCCTGCCATGTGTAGCAGTGAATAGCCTTATGATTAAAGAATGTATTTGTAACTGCTAATGCCGTATGAGTGCAGAAGTCCAGTAAAAACTTCCCATTCCTACTAGCTTCCTTATCTTCCCCACATTTACCCCCATCACATTTTCATATCCTTCAGTTTTATTTCCAATTCTTGCATTGAAATCACCCATTTGCACTACACATCCTTGTTGTTGATCCTATCTACAATGTCACCCAGTATTTCATAAAACTTGTCAACTTCATCTCCATCTACATCCTCACATGTGACAATTCTCGTCGTAATTCCTCCAAGTGAAAAATTTACTCACAACATTCTCTCATTTACATGCTGAACAGAAACTTTGTTTCGTCTAATAGTACTCCTGATGAATAGTCCTACCCCACACACTGCCCTTTCCTTCCTTTCACCTGTCAAGAACACTTTACAATCTTGTATCTCTTCCTCGTTATCTGCCCTTACCGATAATCATTAACTCCTAACACATCCAGATGATTCCTCTTTGCTGACTCAGCCAGTTCTACTTTCTTCTATAAGCCCCATTAATATTGATAGCTCCCCATCAAACTCCATTCCGTTCGCAAAGTTGTTTCCAAGCAGCCCCTTGCCTGTCAAATTAAAATGGGACTTCATATTACTCCAAGGCTGGCTTAAAATGTTTTGTGTGCTTGGTAAAATTTTTGTAAAGCAGGATGCTACCCTGCTTACACGCAATTATGGTGAAGATCTCTCATCTAACAGGTTAGTGACCACGAGTTGATTACCTAGTCCTGGCCACCTGAGCACAAAGAGGATGATGACTCAGAATATGTGTCCAAGATGCTCCTCCACTTAGCCATTGCCCATGGTTCATAAACTAGGACGTGACTACAGTAATGCACACCAACGAAATTAATTGTGGTTGAGTTATTTCTTAAATACCAAGAACACTATGTCATACAATAGAGAGATATACAACATCATGTCCATAAAAATGTCAGTAAGTTAAACAAAAATCACTAAATGTAAAACACCATGGTTCACTTGTACAAAGAGTTAACAGGTAAAATTTTGATACAAAAAAGCAAAAAAATTTAAGGGAGGAAAAAATTGTAAACATCTTCAAACTGCTCTCCCGTAAAATTTAGTAAATGTGATATTGTCCTATACCTCAGAGGTACAGATATTATTTTAATGCATAGATGAACAATCAAAAAGTGTTGCATCTCTGGAGAGATGAAATATAAAGAAGTCCACTTTGACTGTGTTCCGCTTTGTACAGTCAGCTGAAGGCGTTTTGCAACATGGCCTACTGTTCTCACCCATTGTGTCAGTTGTTCTCACTCCACCCTCTCCCTTCTCTCTCCTCATGACATGCATATGCACACAGCACTACAAAATTATAAGTACATGGCACGCTCCCATGTACCACAGTAGATCAGCTGCCTACCATAACAGCTACGGTTTGAATCCCGGCTTGAACGATTTTTCTTTTCTATGTTCCCGAATGAATAAAGTTGATGATGTCAGGCAACGAACACACCAAATTTGGCCGAGCTAACTTCGATGCTAAATACTTCACTCCATTCCGACATGGCACATTATTCACACATATCAAGAGAGCATGTGCTGGCCCTCATCCAACAGAGCAAGTTTAGCATTAGCGAGGCTGCAATCCGGAGTGACGTTTCACCTAGGGCTGCTCAGAGATGGATACAGCAGTGGCAGGTATCAGGGGATATCAAACTTCTACTGGGCACTGGTTTAAAGCAGGTTTCTACTAAGGAAGATGACAATAGGTCAGTTGAAACTTCACAGAACCCATTGTTAAACTCTGCAGACCCCATTCAGACGATTATGAGAAGCCGGACTCCACCGCAGAAAAACTGCCGTCAGATTCTCTCCCCGATGAACAGATTGCCTATCAGTGCACCTTTGCTATTTCATGTTTACTGTCCATGGCAAGCCCGATTCCACAAGGGACATCAGCATCGATATAAATGCTCTTCAGAAGATATATGATTTGAAAGGAAAACCAATTCTTTTCACTGGAGACATAAACACCAAACACGGATTATGGGGCAGCCCTATTGAAGATTCTCAAGGAAAACTCTTTTACGACTTTTGTAGCGCCAATAACCTAACTCTCCTCAATAATGGCAACAAACCAATGACCTTCCAAAGTAATTCCCAGAGCTTTTTAGGTGTGTGTGTGTGTGTGTGTGTGTGTGTGTGTGTGTGTGTGCGCGCGCATGAGCGTGAGTGTATAATATCCTTCACTTTTCCCTTTCATTTTAGACTAGAACGTACGTGATCTTCCAACACTTTCAGACCATGCTCTAATCACTGTGACTATACAATCTATGCCAGGCAGGCCTACTATTCATGTTTTGAATTATCTGACAAGTCCGACTCGTTGGCTGAATGGTCAGCATACTGGCCTTCGGTTCAGAGGGTCCTGGGTTCGATTCCCGGCCGGGTTGGGGATTTTAACCTTAATTGGTTAATTCCAATGGCCCGGGGGCTGGGCGTTTGTGCTGTCCCCAACATCCCTGCAACTCACACACCACACGTAACGCTATCCTCCACCATAATAACACGCAGTTACCTACATATGGCAGATGCCGCCCACCCTCATCGGAGGGTCTGCCTTACATGGGCTGCACTCGGCTAGAAATAGCCACACGAAATTATATATATAATCTGACAAGATTGTATAGAACAAAAAGTGGGACCACTTTTATTTGGCAGCCAGAAGAAATCTGGGGGAAAATGGCAACTAAGACAGAGGCCTGCAAATCTGCAAACAAGTTGGATGAAATAATAAACTGCTTAAATGAAACCATAATAAAGTTTTCAGAGATTAACTCACCTGAGATCTCTCAAAAAAACGTCCTAACAATTCTGGCGGAATGAAGAACTTTCTATACTTCGAAAGCGAGTACTGGCTTGTCACAAACAATATAAGAGAAGTCGCTGCCCTCTTTTACATCAGAGATATGAAGAAATATACTTGGAAACTAAAGAAGAATACAGAAAATTAATACTAAAACGAAAATCAGTATGCTGGAAGTTATTTTGCTCTATTCCAACGAAAAACAACCCTTGGGGGTATATTTATAAATTATCCAGGAAACCAGAAAATTTAAATACCAAGCTCACCTCAATCAAAACTGAAAACGGCTACACAAAATGTTTCTCTGATACCGCCAATGTTCTGATAAACACTTTTTTTTTTTCAGATGAAAAAGATGACTCAGAACAACAAACATCAAGTTTTCAGAAATTCCTCCTGATACTGAAGATGATGCACCACTTTCTCAACTGGAAGTTGAACATTATATCATTTTGCAGAATGACAAGAAAGCTCCCGACTGCTAATATAATTAAAAAAACATTCACAACTGCTTTCCCTCCTTATTTGTCATTCTGTTCAACAAATGTCTGGCTCTAAACCATTTTCCAACTTTTTGGAAATTGGCAGTTGTTAAAATAATCCTGAAAGGAAGTTCCATAGTTAATTTTACTCCCAAATCATTTAGACCAATTTGTCTTCTTAGAGTAATTATTCATTGATCAAGTTATGTATTTCTATGGTTTTCTGAGTTTTGATGATTATGATTCTAGCGGTTTCACGTCGCACCGACGCAGATAGGTATTATGGTGACGATTTCTGAGTCTTAATCAGTACGGTTTACCCTCAGAAATCAATCGAGGATGGAATTCTTGATGTGGTAGAATGGATCCAAGGCATATTTTCAAACAAGAAAGTTGCTGTATTAATTTCTCTGGACATAAGTGGTGCTTTTGACAATGCTTGGTGGCCAAAAAATCTTCCCAGTTAAAGAAGAAACGATGCCCAAAAAACCTCTATAAACTAATTCAGTCTTACTTTTGTAAACAAAGAGCGAAGCTTCAGATTGGAAGAGCAGACTCCACAAAATATGTTTCCAAAGGCTGTCTGCAAGGATCAACATGTAGCCCTGGTTTCTGGAATATTCTTTATGATGACTTCTTACAGCTAATTCTTCCAACGGGATGTCAAGTCATTGCCTATGCCGATGATGCTCTTCTTTTAATTGAACCTGAAGATGATGATGATGATGATGATGATGATGATGATGATGATTGTTGTTTAGAGGCGTCTAACATCTAGATCATCAACCCCTAATGGCACGAAATGAGACAAAATGTAATGACAAATTAAAAGTCCAAAATCCTCCACTGACCAGAATTCAAAACATGAGGATGAAGAATGAATGGATGGATATGAATTTAAAACTATCAGTGGATCTGACCCGCAGTGCCTCAAATTCACAGAAACTGACATAAAACAATAGTATTAACAAACAAGGGACTGCTTCTAAAGCATTATACTGAATCGATGATGCTTGAGGCCTAAAGGGGTCCAAAATCCAAGCCAACGGCCCTTCATAATGTTATGTATCGCTAGGAAAGTAGAACCATGGTATTTGTCATGGTGCGGTACTAATCAAAAGTAGCCTAGACTCGTGGTATTCCACACATTATGGTACTACTCACAGGTAATGAAATTCGCACATGTAATGTGTTTCGTTCATTGTGGCGCCATTTACAGGCAATGCAAACGTATGGTGTTCACCACTAAGTGTACTAACCACAGGGACTCATACTATCCCTGGTGTTCCTCATATAGTGGGTACTAATCATAGGCAAGCCAGAACCATGGTGTCGCTCATATAGTGGTACTAATCGCAAGTACTGTAAAAGCCGACAGTGCACTCTAAGTGGGGGGCTGACCGCACAGTGCTCCTGCATGCTTCTAATCACAAACCTATTTGGTACCTAACATAGTGATACTACGCGCACGTAAAAGCGGGACCCATGATGTTCCTCGCGTGGTGGTACTAATCGCAAGTAGTTTCATGGTTCTAATACAATCATCCCTTAGTCGCCCCTTTTAGTTGCCTCTTACAAAAGGCAGGGGATACCATGGGTGTATTCTTCGTCTGCATCCCCCACCCACAGGGGGTTAAGAACCTGAAGATGTAAGAAATCTCACTGTTCGAACAAATTCTGCCTTGTGTAGTGTTTTTAATTGGGGTGAAACTAACAAACTGCAATTTAATGCAACAAAGACCAAAGCGATGTTTCTCATGAGGAGGAGGAGGACTAACTATTGCATGCAGACTGTCATGGGGACCGAATTCAGAAGTACTTAAAATAATTTATTATATGGCATTTGTGCCACTGATTTGATACTGTGCCTCTTCTTTCCGAAACACACTGAGAAAGAATTGGACCAGGAATAAATTATTGCAATTTCGAAGAGGCTTTGCACTCCAGATCTCCCAAACTTACCGGACAACTTCTACCGACGCAGCACTTATTATTTCTGGAATTTAGCCACTGATTTGACTGCAACTGGACAAGCTGAACTGACATTACTTAAGAAGAACACGCCATCACCTGAGCCTATCATCAATACTGTTACAGAACAACAATGCCACTTTCTACAGTCTGGTCATCCAAGATTGTTCAAGAAGATTCGCCGTAACAAATGCATAGATACTCATGACTGCATCATTTATACTGATGGCTCTCGTACATCAAGCAACGACGGTACGGACCTTGTTGGGTGTGCTTTTGTAGTCTATGAAAATGAAGTTTTTACAGCACAGTATAAACTATCCTCCTGTTGTTCAGTCTTTCGGGCTGAACTATTAGCCATTAAACGTGCAATGCAGTGGTGCCATAACAACAACCGATTTCACTACCACAGGTGACACAAAAGAGAAACCTTTACAGTCCCTTGACATTAAACTGACTATCTATGAAGATTTCTGTTGAGTAACGATTGATTTACTTGGATCTATTGATGATACCCAAAGTGCTCAATAAGCTATAACACGAATGGACTACATTTTTAAACATTCTCTAAAGCCATTACTAAATGATAATTCTATGAACAAATGCATTCCTGGGTAGTCTGTAGAAGACAATCTCTTAAAGAAGGTAACCAAGGCAAAGATAGAGAAGTTCCATCAAAGCAACTCTAACAGCCATAAACTTAAAAAATTTAAAAAAAATAATTGGTTACCAACTAGTTTAACTCTCCTTTCAAATCTAAAAATGTATTTATATCCTAGGTGCTTATTAAAATATTTAAGCTAAACAAATGTAGATAAACAAGTTAAAGGAAATAAAAGCCATATCTCTACATAAATAGAATTGAAAAAGTGTTACAGTTACTTTACACAGCTGCAAAGAAAAGTAGTAAAGGAAATTAAAGTGCAGCAAATAATAATAATAAATAATAATAATAATAATAATAATAATAATAATAATAATAATAATAATAATAATAATAATAATAATAATAATCTAATATTTCCTGACAAAAGTTGAACTTCAACATCATCAAGACATAAATTATACAAAGTATTTCAATGTATGGCCATGATCATGGAAAAATCACTCAAGTTAATTTTAGAAGGTAACTGAACAAAATTAGTATTGCAAACTATAATTAGACTTCCCTCATCATCATCATCATCCATTTCTGTCATCGAGCTCCCACTGGGTTTGGATGTTTATGGAACCTTTCCATCTATCTCTATCTGACCACCATTGTTCCTCCTTAACTGTGTTCAAATCCAGGTTTCTTCTAATTAGGCTATACTATTCTTGATTGTTTTCAACTATGTTAATCTGGCTCTCCCTCTTGCCCTTCCTTTTCCTGTCTGGGTTTCCATCAACTGCTTCAGCATCCTTCCCTCTTCCATCCTCTCCATTCTGTCGTAATGCTTTTCCACTCCGATTTCCTTCCTGACATCCTCATTTCTTCCTCTCCTGTCTTTCCTATTATACTTCTTTGATTTTATTCTCCTGTCTTTTTTCACAGTGTCCAGGTCTCTGTTGCATATGCCAGTATTGAGCGCATCACCACCTCTTTACACTTCATTGGTACTTCCTTCCTCCACACCAGGTTTTTCAGACTCTGATAGAATGCATTTCCCTGTTGAATCCTTTTACTGATCTCCATATGCAATCCTGCATCAGTTTGCTTCCCAAGTACTTGAAGCTCTCCACAATTTCAAAGTTTTGTTCCTTTATTTTTGTAATGCCCTTCCCTTTCTCCTCTAAACAAAACCATTGTCTTACTCTTTTTCCAAGCTGATTTTCATTCCATAATTTTCAATAATCTCACTCGATATGTCCAGCTACCCTTGTATTTTACTCCCTGTTTGTTCCCCACAACACAATATCATATGCAAACCTTCAGCTTCCTGTCCCCACAGTCTCTTTCATAATTTCATCCATAACCACTATGAATAACTGTGATGACAGCACACATCCCTGTCGTAGCCCAGTTTAATTCGAAAAACACACTGTTCTCCCCACATGTGTCTGGACACTGCTGCAACAATTTTTGTTCATTGCTTGCATATATTCTGTCATTTGTTTCCAAAATCCTTTCCATTGCATTTCTTTCCATACCTTTGCTCTGGATACATTATCGTACGCCTTTTCTACATCAAGGAATGTCACCACCATATCTCTTCTGTATTCCCATTAACTGCCCCATAATGAAGATGGGGTCTACTGTTAATCTTCAATTTCGAAAGCCATATTGCTATTCTTGTAATGTCTGGCTCCATGGCTACATAGCGTGCTGACCTTTGGTCACAGGGGTCCCAGGTTCGATTCACAGCAGGATCGGGAATTTTAACCATAATTGGTTAATTCCCCTGACACGGGGACTGCGTGTATGTGTCGTCTTCATCATAATTTCATCCCCATCGCCTACGGGAGTCAAATCAGAAGAACTGCACTAAGCCTGCCTGGAGGCCATATGCCATTTTTTTTTTGGTAATTGCCCTTCCACCTTTCTTTTCACTCTCTTTTCTAGTATCCTTTCAAATACTTTCGCTACTTGAGATATGAGTGATATTCCTCAGTAATTATCACATATCTTCCTGTCCTCTTCCTTAAATATAGCTATTATTACCCCTTTACTCCAGTCATTTGGTACAGACTTTTCTTTCCAAATACATCTAAATAGCCTACACAGCCATTGTAGACCAACAGGTTCTGTTATTATCTCTCCTCTGTTTTGCATAAATCTCTCCCAACCTTTCTTCACTTACTACTTTCTTGCACATTCTTTTAATTTCCTGATACTTTCTTCTGTTTTATCCCTATTCCATAATAGCCATGCTTTCTTCTTATTTTTTACTGCTTCCTTTACTCTCTCATTCCACCATGGGGCTCTTAATATTTAACTCTTTCAGGTATTCTGCCACAAGACTCAGCACAGCTTACAAATGCCTTCTTGAACATGACCCATTACACTTCCACACTCTCCACCTCAGTTCTGGGTATGTGTTGTTTCAATTCATTTTGCAATTTTCATCTACTTCGTATCTTTTCATTCCCATGTTTTTATTTTCTCCCCTCTTATTTCTTTCATTAGTTTTCCTACTTTCATTTTTGCTACCACTACTCTAGGGTCTCCATAATAGGCTATTACTGGCAAGGCTGTGATATTAACAACTGTTTGCGATAGATTATTTCCACCTCTCTCCATATCTGAAAGGTCCAATTACTTCTTCCATTCCTTTTCTGTCACATCCCACCATTGCACTGAAGTCTCCCATGACAGTCATTTCCACATCCTTCATTTCTTTCTTCAGTGTCTCCAGGAATTTGTCCATATATCGTCGCTGCTGGGACAAAACCTCCTATGTGAAATATTTTAGCTTAGAACTTTGGCCGGTAAGGTTCTGTCATCTAAGGAGCAATATTGTGTTAATATTGTCAAGGCATTCTCAGTCTTCATAATGTATGTGCTGCGGGTCAGTATATCTCTGAAAATATTATCACATAGGCGGTTTTGTCCCAGCAATGACGATATTCTCTTTTTGCATCCAGTCTCGGGTGCATACAAATGGATGAACTCCTTTACTCCATTCTCTGTCCTTAATTGTATCTTGATCATTCTACGACTTATGTAGTCCACTTTATCTACATACTCATCTAACAAGAGAACTATCGATACGGTCATATCGAAACTAACAATGCAATTTTTCAGAGAGGATGAGAGGACCATAAGAAAGCAATGTACAAACATTTAGCTGATATTTCAAGATGCTAGGTCCTGAAATCAATATGAAAATGAATAATAAGTCTGCACACATTAGCATATAGCTAAATGTGGACAGCCCTCGTGATCAGCTGAAGCGAGCAGGTTACCTTGAGCTTTTTGCGCCAGGCAGTTAACATATGTTCCTTTGAGAGAGCAGTCGTGAATCCGACTAATGTTCTAGAGTATGCTTTACATTATTTCCCTGACAAAGGTTTCTCTTTTTCCTGTGAAATAAATTCAGAAGAAATGGAGATGAGTCGACATGTGATTGAACTAATTGAGAATCATCCCATGGGTGCCAGCATTGTCTCGGAGTAGTGTCTGGAGAGAAATGATGGTAGCGAAATTGAAATTAGAAGCATCGACACCTCATCTTTATTTTCTGAACAAGAAGGCAGCAGACAGTTGCCAGGTATGAGAGGTGTTACGAATCCGGGTTTGAGCCCTGAGTCTGATTTCCGTCTATCCAGTTACGTGACAACGCAGTCACCTGACAAATCTACCTGTACAAGTTATGATTCCAGTCCACAGAAGAAAGTGAAACATGCTGTAGGATCTTGCGTACAAGAGGAAAGCTGTACATCTGTGGTTAAATAGACGGAGGGTAAGAAGCGGTTTTCAGAAAAACTGTCGTATGATGAGGACACTACGACAACTGTTCTTGAGGAAGAACCAATTCGAAACTACGTCAGTTAAGTCCAACTGAAACACAGGAAACTGATGTATAAATAATGATCTTGTTTTGCAAAAGCAAGAAGGCTAAAGCAGAATATTTGCGATGAAGACCTGCAACTGTGGGCCTTGGAACTTTGAGGAGAGATTTCATTGGGACAAAGTATCAGCACATCTACTGGTTGGTTGAATCACTTCAAGAAAAAGTACACAATCAAAAGTAGAAAAATCACTAAATGTGTATCCCGTAAGTATCTGCAAGAAGACGAAAAGTATAAAGCCGTGAAGAAATTTGTGGGAGCAACTACAGAATTATTTTATTTTTATTTTTTTTTGCTAGGGGCTTTACGTCGCACCGACACAGATAGGTCTTATGGCGACGATGGGATAGGAAAGGCCTAGGTGTTGGAAGGAAGCGGCTGTAGCCTTAATTAAGGTACAGCCCCAGCATTTGCCTGGTGTGAAAATGGGAAACCACGGAAAACCATCTTCAGGGCTGCCGATCGAACCTACTATCTCCCGGATGCAAGGTCACAGCCGCGCGCCTCTACGCGCACAGAATTATTTTTAGACTACATCCCTTATTCAATATAAAATACAGATAAGTTTCATGCACGAAATGAAAGCGGAAAGGATTCTATCATTTGTTGGTGAGAAACAAACAGAAACAGTTGTTCTATCAGTTAGTGTGCTCACCCATTCGTACATAATTATGCCCATAGTTAGTATGGCCAGTACTCTTTACCCGAAATTATTCACTGTACTACAGGAGGCAACTGAAACTTTTGGTCCGAGAGTTTCAAAAGAAGTGTTTCATGTTGAAAATTGTAACAGCCACAAAATCAGGGTAAATGAGAAAAAAAGGAATTAAAATGACAGAAAAGGTAATTACTTCTGACCATTGAGCTGTAGAATTCACTCTATCTTTACGCGAGTTATGCGCCCCGTACCGCAGAGGAAGTTAATGTTCGCATGGACTAAGGCCGATTTTCCTCAAATGAGAGATCTCCTTTCGTTGTGTCCGTGGAATTTAATCGAGGACTCCAGCTCCGTAGACGAGGCATTAACCCTTTTCTACGACTTCCTTCACGCTGTATTAAAAGACACTGTACCGTCCCGGATTGTTAGTACGCGGAAGTACCCATGCTGGTACGACTCTGAGGTAATAGATAAATTAAAAGAAAAGGAGAGGGCAAGAAGGAAGTTTTAAAAAACGGGCCATAATAGGGATTACGTGCAATTTTTGACCATACGCGGTGAATTTAAGCGTCTTCAGCTCAAAAAATACAGAAACTATATAACTTCGAAGGAATCGAAATTAGCTGCCAACCCAAAGAGTTTCTGGAATTTTGTAAACAACAAACGGAGGTCATCTCACCTGCCATCTACTATGCTTCAGGACGGGGAAGAATTACAGGACAAGAGGAGCATCTTGGACAGTTTCGCAGATACCTTTGAAAAGTATCACTCACCTGGCGCACAGTGTAATCTATCCACTTCGTCCGTGTGTGATATAGGCCTAACTTCAATGGTGACCTCTCCAGCAGAGGTATCTTCAATTCTTGCTTCTTTGGATACCTCCAAATCTTGTGGTCCAGATGACGTACCCCGCAGTAGTATTGAAAGAATGTGCATCTGAGCTAGGTAGGCCACATAGCATCATAATAAATATGTCATTCTCGTCAGGGTATTTTCCGTATGAGTGGAAGAAAGGTTACGTCATACCAGTGTTCAAGAAAGGAGACAAAATGGTGTTTGATAACTATAGGCCTGTTGTGTTATTGTCCTTAATTTCAAAGGTGGCAGAGAAGATCGTGTGTAAGAGATTGCACAGTTCAGTTTCACAGTATATTAATATAGCGCAGCACGGTTTTGTACAGAAACGCTCTGCTGTGTCCAATATGGCGGTGTATATCAATTTCATTTCTGAATCTCTCAATAGGAGGCAACAAGTGGATGTTGTTTATACAGACTTCTCCAAAGCCTTTGATTCAGTTCAACATGATGCTCTACTCACCAAATTGTCAGCATATGGAATAGGAGGAAGTGCTTTGAAGTGGATTAGAAGCTATCTCACTAATAGAGTTTGCATAGTAAAAGCTGATGGTATTATGTCAAAGCCGTACCACCCTACTTCAGGTGTCCCCCAAGGCTCTTTACTGGGCCCTCTTTTCTTTGTCATATTCATAAGTGATATAACATCAGTTATACAACACAGTAATTGCCTTCTCTATGCTGAAGATCTAAAGATCTTTAAGGTAATCAATAGTAAGTTGGACTGTATGTTGTTACAGTCTGACTTAAACCTACTAAGTAACTGGTGTAAAAAGTGGCTGCTTGGTTTGAATACTTCAAAATGCAACGCAATTACATTTTCACGCAAGTTGGAACCAGTAAATTACCCTTACCATTTATGCAATAACCAGCTTGTGTGAATGAAATAAATGATCTTGGTGTGAAACTTTCAGACTGCTACGGTCTTTCCTTCGAGAAACATTTAGACAAGATTTCTAGGAAAGGGTTTAAATTACTTGGCTTTCTGAAAAGAAATTGTGCCGAATTTGTTTCTCCTAGAACTCTAATAACTTTGTTTTGCACTCTAATCAGGCCATCATTAGAATACTGTTGCGAGGTGTGGCTGCCTTCTCAGCAGTATTTAATACAAAACTTGGAAAGAGTCCAAATAAGGTTCATGAAATGGATCAGCTACAAGGGTTTGGGTATTTCTCTCTCTTCGTCCGATTACGAGTCTTTTTGTGAGACTATGAGCATGAGGACATTGCACTCATGCCGCAGATGTGCCAATGCCCTCTTTCTTTATAAGTGTCTGACGAACAGAGTGGATTGCTCAACATTACTGGAGCTGATTCCATTACATGTTCCTCGTCGCAATACTAGGCAAATGTATATTTTTCATCTGCCTAAAGTGAGAACTGTGGCTCGGGCTAACTCATGGCTTGTGAGGGCACTAACATCACTGAATGAGGTGGGTGAATCAGTGGACCTTTTTCACTCACCCCCATCTAAAATCAGACATGCCCTAATGACCTAACGAATGTAAGGCCCTATATGTAAGATATGTAAATATGTAAATGTTACTAGATGTAGTTTAATAATGTCAATTCTTTAAGGAGATTGAGTTTTATTTATATAATTTATTTAAGATTTTGTAAATATGCATATAAAAATGGTCTCTAGATTTAGTTTGAATTTGGTTATTATTTTAGGAAATTAGTGTTATTTACTTAACCCTCTCGTGCGCACAAGCCTCATATGAGCTCCCAAAATTAGGTTTCGTTTAGTACGCCGTTTATTTAATACTGTTATGAATTTGTGGAACATTATGACTCTGTTCTTCACTTTAGACCTCATGTGAGGTGTGATATTAGTTACAACTATATCTATGAGATGACAGCACTTCCTTGCAGTTGCAAAGTTATAGGCAGTTGTGGCGCTCTTGTTATTTGTGCGTTTCCTATGGAGACTAAATTATTGAAATTGATACGTCCTTTACAAATATATACAACTGATAAGTAAATATGTTTTATATAGCAGAAAAGCATGCTCTTCCCAATGGTATTAGTATTTTTATTGTACATGCAGTTTATTACCATTATTTTGTGTAATAATCTAGGGGCCTCATATGAGGTCTAAATGTATGATAGGTTATGGTTCACAGTCATAACCTCAATTAGAACTACACCATATTGTAGTGTTTTGATGGAATTTTTATGCAAACCAAGACAGACTACAGATGTTTCATGGCACATTTGCCATATATTCTCATTTCTATGTATTTGGAACAAAATGGATGAAGAACCAGGTCCATCTGTAGAAAATGTAGTCTTTACAACGAATGTCACAATATAATCTGCGCCCTGTCCGTAATACCTGACAATATGACATACAATCGCTTTTGTGAGATACGCAAGTATTTGCACTTCATTGACAATCACAGAACATTCCAGCAGACATCAATGATCGGCTTATACGTTTACGTCCTATGATTGACCATTTCAAGCACATCTTTAGATGTTCTTCCCAGCCAGAAAGATTTTCATCAGTTGATGAGATGGTCCCTTTCAAAGGCCGATCAAAGCTGAAACAATGTATGAAGAGTAAACCCTAAAAATGGGGCTTAAAAATTTGGGTCTTAACCAGTTCCTCAGGATATATCCATAGCTTTGAGATCTATCAAGTGGAAAATGGTGAAGGTCATTCTGAATTTCGAGCAGTTGGTGATGATGTTCTTAGGCTGTGTGAAGACGTGAAGTTCAAAAGCCATAAGCTTTGGATAATCTGTTTACGTCGATTAATCTTCGCTAGAAACTTCTTGAAGATGGCATTTATGCTTCCCGGACTATCACAGCTAACAGGCTTTGTGGTGCTGATCTCAAGCTGTAGTCTGTGAAAACCATGAAGAAGGAACCGAGAGGGTTGTACTCTGTTACGTTGCAGTCCAACATCACAATAACCTGCTGGCATGATAATTCATTTTTACACGTAGCATCTACATTTGCTGGAGCAGAACCTGTAGGTGTTGCTAAGAGATGGTGTCGAAAACTGCGCGCAGTCATTGAAATTCCACGACCATATTCCATCAGCATTTACAATTCCCACATGGGTGGTGTACATCTAATGGACTCGCTCGTAGGTCTTTATCGGCACACCATAAGGCACAAAAGGGAGTACTTCAGAGTATTCCATTATCTACTGAATGCGACCATTGTAAACTGTTGGATCCTCTGGAGAATGAACCCAGATTGTGAGAAGCTGGATCTGTTAGAATTCAAGTCCTCAGTAACAACTTCTTTCATTTACATGGGAAGCAATCATCAACCCAAGCAAGGAAGACCCGCTTCACAGACGCCACCAGAAACCAAAAAAATGTCTGCCTTCGCTGCCAATATGCCCTTTGTCCACAGTGTTTTGAGGAATTCCATAGCAGGAAATAACAACAGCAGCCACTCCTTAATGCAAAATTTAGTTTGGTAAAACGTGCGTGTAAAACTGACATCCAGCGCACAGTATCTCCCAAGAAAATTATTCCTCAGTTCAGTTGTGTTGTGGTGTGTATGGACTCCCTTCATGCACATAGGCCTCATATGAGGTCCTTGGAATTGTCAAAGAAAATGAACTATTATTTCTTTTTCTTTAATGTGATTGTATTTTGTAACCTTCCAATGAATAGAAAATCAAGACAATATTTTTTTTCACTTCAAACTGAAAATGCGTGCACGAGAGGGTTAAGGTGTATTTGTTGTATATTATGTTTTATTGAATCATCTTTAATTGGGGAAATAACCTGTTGATGATAAATCTATTCTATTCTACAGGGTTAAAGAAGCCTTTTTCCCATTCAACGAAGACAAGTGTTTGCAACTGTTAGATTCCTGGACTACTTATAGTGATAAAAGCTGTCTTGAAGACATTCTCCCAAGCAGCAGTATAGAAATTCTCCTGATTCCTCCCGTCTCTACAGGGAAATCATAGCCCTTTGACAAGATTTTCTTCTGCCAATTGAAGGCTTTGTTTCGCCGTTCAACAGACACTGTGCCGGCTTGTGAAAACTTCCAGTTAGATGTTCATGAGAGAAAGAGCATAATGAAAATGCAATCCTTTATTCATTTTCAGTTTTCTTCCCCTCAGTTCAAGGACATGATTAAATATTTGTGGTTCGCAACCAATTGCACAAAGGAGAGACATCCCGAGTTCGAAGTGCCTGTGAAATATTGCTTTTAAAAAGTAAGGAAAACTGTGAAGAACAATGTGCATATTCATTTTGTGTGGTGCCAAAATATTTGTTTTTGTCATGCGATTAACGCACCTCATTTATGTTTCACATTTGTTCATGCTTTGCCTTATGTCCTCCACTCCAGTAGAGTGTATAATCCTTCCTCAATTTCTTCTTTCCTTTTCCTCTTCACTTAACATCACTCATGCCAATCATAGCTATAGTCTCCTCTTCCATGCAATTAAACACCTCTTCTGATTTTACAGTCAGTAAAACGAAGTTGAGTACTGCCACCTTCGTAACATTCTCTACTGGCCGCCCAATTCTCACAGTTTCCCCAGCATAAGAACTGCACATAACTTCCTTCTCTGAGGCCGATTTAAAAGTGCCATTTTCATTTTAGGCTGTTATTACAATGGGGCCGCCACTCCCAAAAGCGTTTTAGAGCCACCGCCAACAGGTCATCAGGCCGCTCCTAACATGGAGCGCAGACGCCTTTTGCAGCCACCCCTAACCTGGGCTCAGACACTACTCGATGGGTTCCAGTGTCATTTCCTACACTGTGGGGGCCATCACCCCACCTCAGGAAACTAATCCGCTCAAAGCCGTTGGTCACTTTAGGGGATCGGATTATTTACTGCTGCCCGACACTCGGGTTGAGATGCTGGCTGTAAGATCTACTCATTACTGTAGCAGGGTAACCGGTCAGACAGTATATGTAGACATACCTAACTTAAAGAAATAAATGTATTGTTTTATATGAATAATAATGATAGTTGTTTAGCATGTGTTTTTACTACTAATGGTCTTAACTGATGCAGAGAATCATTGTTCCACAAATGTTTTACAAGCGAGTAGCAAATAACACAGAGATATATTCCAACCCCCTTACGTGCTACTGATCTCAGCTGGAATAAAACTTCCTTAGGAACATAATAATGCAAAATAAATATTAACGAAAAAAAAAAAGACACATTCAAAATAATGCTACAATTAAAAAACAAGCCTTACAAGACAGTTATTACATCATAAAGAGGTATCTCCAAAGTGTCTTAGACATTATTCTCTATTATAAAATCCAGGCAATGTATCAAACGCTATTGCTTCATTCAATACACTGGTTTAAAATGTAAAAATACCTTCCTTATTAATGTAAACTGAAATAACAAGCATGCATAATAAAGAAAAAATTGAATGACAGTTATTCCATCAGTTACAAAACATCTACTAACATGCATTTATTAGCCATAAAACTTCCAGATTTTTCTGTTGAGAAACTATTTACTCAACACCATGCAGGACTCTACAACAATTCTGAATATCCTGCTACAAACGCAAAGAAAAATAATCACAATAAGGGATGATAAGTTTAAATGGTGGATTAAATATCTATGAGTCTGACAATAATCCATCTTTCATTCTGAAGAAAAACAGAGGAAAAAAACATTTTAAACCCGATGATAAATATACATACACTTCTCCGATACATTTTCCACTTCAAACAGGATAGTTAGTTGAGCTATTACCTAGAAAAATATTGACACAGTGGCTTAGATTAGTCGAAACTCCAATTACAGTTGCAAGGTAAGTCAACCTGAACGAAAAGATTTAAAGGATGTACTATTAAAGAACAGCGTGATTCTACCTGAGATTTTCCTTATCATAAGTAACACCCGTCTTCCAACTATGTAGTGGACCTCATCTTCACAGAATGGAGAAAAGTATGTACTGTAAATAAAAAAAATAATATTTCAAATACTCCACATCTATACATAGATACAATACCAATGTATTTTAATTCATCATGAAACCCTCATCATATTACATTCATGAAATAAACCCTACTTCAGAAAATTAATACCAATTAAAGACCTTTGAAGGGTATGTAAATGCACCAAAATAAATGACGTGCATGTTAAGTGAGTACTCTACTTGTGTTCCTTTTAATGGAGTAACATAAGTAAGGACAGTTGTGAATAAAAGACAGTCACAACAACAGGACTTCTGAGCCATCAAATACAACCTCAAGGTACAGCTGAAATGGAATACTCAGAAGTGTGCACAACTGGGCAAACTGTGAGGTTTGTGCTGACTACATATGACTTGGACCTCACACCTGCTGAACCTGCTGTTTGCCAAATCTACTTTCAATGCAGTAAGTAGTCTATGCTGAAGTGGAGAAAAGTGAGAACCTCATTATGTTCCAACATTCAAGTTTTTCAGGATTTAAACAGAAATAAACTTAAATGTTTATACATTCCTAAAAATTTTAGAGTGTGATTTGATAGCATCTGATGATGATCTTTCAAGAATGAATCATGTCATTCTATTTTAATGAACATGTTTCTTTTTCAGGTAGTTTATAAATGTATTTATTCTAAATTAGTTTTGGCAGACTGAAGAACCTAACAGAAATAAATTAACAGTTTATTTTGTCCAGAAGATCAGAAGCGAAATAACTTGTATTACAACTTTGCTTTATGTCACACTGACAGAGATAGGTCTTATAGCGACGATAGGATAGGTGTTGAGGATTGTAAATAGACAGTGCCCAACCATCTACCAGGGAGTTTAAGAACTATTCATGTACAGACATATCTATATCGATTGTATGTATCGAGTGTTGAGTGAATAACAAAATAAATGTATTGAAGGTGTGCTTGGTGTGTCATGTTTTATCCCCCATATTTTGGTGCCGAAACCCGGGAGTGACTGTTACAATACCTGATGCAGTTGTGCGAGAAGACAGGCAACAACCTCCAGGAAGAGTTGAAAACAACAAATTTGCAACCAGCCACTCCAGACGCAATGAACACGTCATCACAGAGCTAAGTCGCATACATATTTGGGACATATACTTTACAAATTAATTGGAAATAATGCATGATTGCAAATATAAAAGAGAAATCACTATTGCTTAAAGATAATGCATCACAACAATACAAAACATTTATACTAACGAAGGCATGACGTCAGTGATATCTAGTAGCAGTGAGATGTACTAACAAGCATGCCCATTTACATCACGACCCTAGTGCCTAAGACGACTCCAAGACGAATGTTGCAGATTTAGCACCATCTATCATCTACTTTCTGTACTACAATCTCAGTCTACGATCCCCATCTAATAGCTACAGAGTGTACTACTGCTGCTAGCCTTCACTGTTGCTCCATCCCTCTCACAACCACCCTACTACAGCCAGCCAGCCCTTTTCTTCACTGCTTAAAATATTCCAGCTGACCGGCACACCATGGCAGAAGACAAGCCTGATTTACAATTGAGGAATCTGAAAAGGAAAAGGACAACTTCCAGGGCACTGCTAACTAAACGTAGTACTGCAGTTAAAGAGGCTACTGTGGACACAGTAATTGAGTATGAATACAATAGCATAAGACTTCAAGATACACCAGATAACCTCATCACCCTGGACTACACGACCTTTAATCCGACGAAGAATATGAAACTGATGCCGCCAAGTGCACAGAGTACGTTGACACAGCCAGGAGAGCAAGCCTTAAGGCAAAACGCACAATCGAAGAGACACTTTCCTCACCAGTCGCCAGTTTCAATCTCACTCCAGTACCAACACCGCAACCCTTTACGTATACCGCGAAAATCCCTGTCAACAGATTAGAGCCATTTTCTGGAGACGTAGAGAAGTGGTCCCGCTTCTGGAAGCAGTTCCACTCATCAGTAAAGAGAGCAAGCCTTAAGGCAAAACGCGCAATCGAAGAGACACTTTCCTCACCAATCGCCAGTTTCAATCTCACTCCTCGTCGCCATAAGACCTATCTGTGTCGGTGCGACGTAAAGCCCGTAGCAAAAAAAAAAAAAAATATCTCACTCCAGTACCAACACCGCAACCCTTTACGCATACCGCGAAAATCCCTGTCAACAGATTAGAGCCATTTTCTGGAGACGTAGAGAAGTGGTCCCGCTTCTGGAAGCAGTTCCACTCATCAGTAGACAGCAACCCTTCAATTTCTAGCATCGACAAACATGTCTTCCTCCGTGGGTACCTAGAGGACGAACCTAAGAATTTGTTCAATGGAATACCAATAACTGGCGATGCATACAAGGAGACAAAACGGATTCTAACTTCACGATACGGAGACAAGAATCGTATGATTCAGGCTCATCTGGATTATCTCGAAGCCCTGAAACCGATATCACACCCTTCTCCCGATGCGTTAAATAACACTTACATTGAGTGTAACAGACGCATATAGGCATTATGAGCATTAGAGGAAGAGGTTGACGACTATGGACGGATGCTAGCTCCCAAGATATTACGTGCATTTCCAGAGGATATCGTCTGCCAGTGGATCATTTATTCTAAGAGAGAAAAGATCTCTGAAAGTCATATAACGAAACTTACGGAATTCTTGAATGATGAGGTGGAAGGTGGCATGACCTCATACAAAATTAGAGGAGACTGGACCGTTTCAGACACTTTCGCACCCACAGCTGCTACGTTTCATGTGAATGCGAAAACGATGGACAGAAGAATGAAGGGACTATCGGTATTCTGCAAGTCACGAGACCACTGAGCACAATATACTGTTCCAAGGTGTCCAACATTAAGGAATGTATTGATAAGTGTAATGGTTTAGTTATTATTATAAGTATGGATTATATAATAAAGTGGGCACTTATAGGATAGAGAGTTCTCATAAAGATTGTGACAGGTAATATGGCTGGGCTAATTTTTTGAAAAGGAGAAAACACCCCTACAAAACACGTCACGCTTTAACGCATAGGGTCGAAATAGTAATAATAGAACAAATATTATTTAGCTAGGTTGTTCAAAGTGACACTCAAATTTTGAAACAGCAAAGGCAGAACTCACGGTACATGAAAAGGTGGAGAAAAACATCTGAAATTAAACCATGAAACATCAACTACAAAGGTTGTATTGTCTTTGTAACGAGCAAAAGACTTTCAAGGACAATACCATCCTCGATTCAATATAACATACCAAGCATATGTTTGCGGGATCGGAATATAAGACCAAATATTGATCAATCAGCAGAGTAACGCGAAAGCAGTACTGGTGATCCAGAGTAAACCGTGATAAGTACAAGTCTGAAAAAAGGAAGAAGATTTAAGGAAAATAAGAACAGACACACCTTTCTCCGCAACAAATTAACAATAGATTACATTTTGAAAGATTTTCAGTAAAATGACCAAACATAGCCTATTTTTATCCTTTCATAATTTTCCACCACAGTAAACATCTTTCAGGCGAAAGCTTTGATTAAAATAGCAGACAAATGTTAGTAATCGTTATCATTTACTCAAACAGAAGTATAAACAAATTTATAAGTTTTTACGCTTTCAGTATTTGCACCGGAGTAAACATCAATCAAGCAAAAAGATTTCAGTTGAATATGAGATGAAGTTGGTGATCGTTATTGCCTATTTTAACAGCAGTATAAAATTTCTGTAAAATAGAATAGATCGGTTCAGGATCATGACTAGAGTTATCACCAATGAATATAACAAAGCGTTTATATCTCTATCAAAAGAAAAGTGGCACAAAGAACAAATATAATCAAAGCCATAGCAAAGATTGATTTCTTAGCTTAGATACCTAACAGGCCACCGTGGTAAAATACAAAGAACACCAGGGTTACACGTAGAGTCTTTCTATAACATGAAGCGTACAACAAAATATTACACATACGAGTATTAATACTGAAGAAAAAACAAGGAAGTGGGGGAGGAAAAGCTTTTTTTTTTTTTGCTATTTGCATTACGTCGCATGGACACAGATGGGTTTTATGGCGACGATGGGATAGGAAAGGCCTAGGAATTGGAAGGAAGTGGCCGTGGCCTCAATTAAGGGAGAGCCCCGGCATTTGCCTGGTGTGAAAATCGGTAACCACGGAAAACCATCTTCAGGGCTGCCGACAGTGGGGCTCGAACCCATTATCTCCTGATTACTGAGCAGGAAAAGGGAAGGAGAGTACGGTTGCTTTCCCTTTTTTAAAAATTATTTTATTTTATTTCTAAAAATGGAAAACTGCTGGACTTATTTCAACCAAACTACGTATTTGAATTCTGATGAAGATGATGCTTGTTGTTTAAAGGGGCCTAATATCTAAGGTCATCGGCCACTATCTGAATTCTACTCACTCAGGATTGTGTTATCAGGTGCATATGATGTCATGGTAATCACATGGATTTGGTATTTATACAACGATTAGAATTTATAGGAAGTTTATTCTCAGATATTATTGTTATCATTAGGTCTATCAAAAGACTGTATTGAACAACATTTAAGAATATGTTATTTCTGTTCCTTTATGCCATGTACATATTTATCGTACGATGGATGACGACACGGATGATTACAAAAAAATTGGATTTTTAGTTCAAGTCTCGCGAGACATGCTGTGCATCTCACTTCAAGTTGGGCAACGCGAAAACTAAAGAATCATTTTACTCTCTTCGATAGGACAGATAAAGGGATGTAGCATCAATGTCAGAGCGTCACGCGAGTGGTCAGGGATACAATATGCAACCTGAGAACCATGGAGAATTTCGCACAACTTCGGACCAGGAACTGTACCGTGTATTCAATTCGGAAATCATCATTCTCTCTCGACTTTGTTCAGCTTTCACGTTACTGCAACGCATTTTCATATGAAAATATCATCTTAACATGTCACATTAAAGGTGTGAATAGAGCCATGATACTTCGCATAAATTCCTGATGGTAACAAGTAATTCACTGCAAATTCACATCCGAAGAACAGGCACAAATGCTAATATGACACAAAATTATAAAATAAACATTAATAGAAAATACCACATAACACAAAAGACTTGTGGGTGGTATATTATGTACATTTAAACATTCTATATATTTACCAGTCATTAAAAAATTACTATAGTGATACAAGTTATTCAGAAGTTATCTAAACTTGTTCCTTATTTATACTGTTTTTCCATTACTACAATGATATAACATTCTGGACTAAGTATTATTTCAGAATTTATACACAGTTATCTAATCTGTTCTGACTTTATAATATATTTACATAAATATGATATCAGGGCAGAAAATTCGTATAGAATTCAATCAAAAATATCCTTATATGACTTCAAATTCATACTAAATAAGAAAAATGATTGAATGTGCTTGTGATGAATTACTTTTTTTTTTTTTTTTTTTTTTTTTGCTAGTTGCTTTACGCCGCACCGACACAGATAGGTCTTATGGCGACGATGGGACAGGGAAGGGCTAGGAGTGGGAAGGAAGCGGCCGTGGCCTTAATTAAGGTACAGCCCCAGCATTTGCCTGGTGTGAAAATGGGAAACCATGGAAAACCATTTTCAGGGCTGCCGACAGTGGGGTTCGAACCTACTATCTCCCGAATACTGGATACTGGCCGCACTTAAGCGACTGCAGCTATCAAGCTCGATGAATTACTTATTTGGAGTATGTTGAAGGGAAAATGTTATTTATCTATTGATTATCGTATCATATCATCATCATCATCATCATCATCATCTATGGCCTCAGCTGCCAGGTTGCAGGCCTTCTGAAATTCTAGTGACATCTAGGTGGCCTATGTACCAATTTCAATATTTTGATGTGGTACCTTCCAACAACGAAGCAGAATTCTACTCGACAGTACCTACAGCTGTATTAATTCTTCAGGTAGATGCAGAGTACACGGCCAGAGGTCTTCTACATGTTGTGGCACTGAGCGCCAAGATTTCATGTCGTGGCATGGATCGCCAAGATTTGTGACTATTCATCAAAAATCAGCTACCCCAGCAAGGACCAAACCTATAAACTTGGAATCATGAGTCAGAAACTACCTCTGATTCATCACACTAGCTCAAGCGAAGGGATTTAAATGGTAGGCCTACGTTAAAAGCAAGAACTCCCTGACGAACTAACTGATCAGAAGTATCAACAAACCCGTTTAAAATGAAGCCTGCTGGGGGACATTTCAACCTTCTCGAGTAGTCTAAACTGACAGCTGGAGACAAGATTATGAAGTAGAAAAATGAAGGTACCCCACGTTTAGTGACGGACAGAGACCGTTGCCTTCTGAAGATGGCAGGTGGAAATAACAAAAAGTGAAATGATCTCCCATGAATTCAGCAAATCTAAATAATTGTGCACAGAGTGTTAAGAAAATGGGCTTTTGTGTGCAAGCAACTGTTCATAAACTAAACATTTTTCACCATAATGTCATGTGCAGCCTAGAGTGGCAGACTGATGTGAGGTTTAGTGATGTGCGTGCTTGGAAAATAGCTGCTATATGTGTAGTATCAACATGGAAGTTTGAGGGAGATGCGTTTGAGTGAGGGGGTGCTTTCCCTGGAGTAGACTTGGGCTTTCAATAATACCTGCACAGAAACCTAAATGTGGAATTGTACAAAGACAATGTAACAAGTTCATACCTCAGATGATAGAAGATCAGTTTGGCAACAGCTACTTTTTATAACAGCATGATAATGCTCCCTGCCATAAAGCAAGGTCTGTACAGGAATGATTAGTGGACCGTAAGGTTCCAAAATTGGAAAGGGAAGCACAGAGTTGAATCCTATAGCCAATTTTTGGGATGAACTAGTACACTGACTTTACTTCGGACCTCAATAACCCACATCATTAACTACTTTGGCTATATTCTTCTGGAAGAATGAGTTGCCATTCCCCCAGAGATATTCAGGAACCTGACAGGAAGTCTCATGAGCAGATTTAACGCACTCATAGAGGCAAAGAGTGGGTGTACATCACAGTAATATCCATTACTGTGATGTGTGTTACAGGGATAGTCTGATTAAGTTTCAAGTATATATCTGGTTATTTTTTATCAAAGAGTGTACATGGTTTCTTTTTCTTCACTTTACTTTATACAGCAACAAAGTTTCACTGGCAAAACTGTGGATAAGAGACTGCCATTATAAGGAAAGAATGCAAATTTAGTCTTCATAACGATAGGAGAGACAGGACTGGTAGCTTTACTGGCTTGTAAAATGTTATAACTTCCATGAACACTATGTAGATGACTGTAGGGCACATCCTGACATCCAGTGATTGAAAAAGTATAAGAAAAATATAACTGGCCTGAATTACAGATCTCTCTCTTAGTCCAACCCTTCGTAAGGGTGTAGTGGCATCATGCGACAATCCTTATGGTGATCTTCCTCCAGGAGTCCCTGCTTTGGGCATGGTGACTTGCTTGCTGTAAGCTCATCCTGGTCAAGTTCTTGATCTGGTCCATCCATCGTAACGGCGCAAGTCCCCTAGGTCTTCGGCCTTCGACTTTTCCCTTTATGATAAGTATTTCCATTGCCTCCTGTCTTCTGGCAATATGACCAAAATATCCAAGTTGTTTTTGGTTGATAAGGGTCGACAGTCTTGTTCTGATGCCGAGCTGTTGCAAGAATGATTAGTTAGTACGGTGTGCTGTCCATGGTATTCGTAGTAATCTCCTATAACACCACATTTCTAGAGCATCAATCCTGTGGCGATCCGCCGTCTTCATCGTCCAAGTTTCTGCTGCATAGGTCGCGATAGGGAAGATCAGAGTTCGTATGTGGGTGAGCTTTGTCTTGGAAGTGATGAAGGTGTCCTTCCAGAGCGAGTACGTTTTGCTGTTGAATTTCTCGCAATCGCAATGTGCTTGTGGATCTCAGGTTCACAGTCTCCAGTATTTGTGACAATAGATCCTAGATAATTTGTAAATAGCAAATTATTTGAAAAGCTAAAAGGCACTAACTAGAATAAAAATTCCAGGAAAAAATCATTTTGAAAGATCCACTTAGTAATGATAGACACTTAATGTGTCTATGCTAAAAATATATATTTAACAAAACGAAGAGGAGTAATATCTTTCTGCATTGGAAACATTGATATCATTCCAACCTGTTTTCTTTAAGACTGGTGTTTTGTGGTTCTGTGAAGTAATTGTAATTTTACTGATTACTTCTTGAAAAAGTAATTTGATATTGTAATTGACCACAATATTTCTCAAGAATTGCAGATTATGAGGTTGTCAGTCACTTCGAGTATCTAGGATCTAGTCTGATTCAGTTTCAAGTATATATCTGGTTATTTTTTATCAAAGAGTGTATATGGTGTTTTTTTTCTTCTCTTTACTTTATACAGCAACAAAGTTTCATTGGCAAAACTGTGGATAAGAGACTGTCATTATAAGGAAAGAATGCAAATTTAGTCTTCACAACGATAGGTGAGACAGGACTGTTCCTAAAATTTCCACCACTAAACTGAAATACATCTTTGCATTTGCTGAAAAGATGCTCTACAACGGTACTTGAAGGAATACCTGTGTTTAATTTTCAAACATCTCCATCAGTGACTGATATTGTAGGGTAAGTCTAATGTCTATGGAAGTACTGTAGAGGTACGAAAGTACCTCATCCAAAACAGGTGAGTTACTGGTTCTGCATTAGTACAACTAAAAAAGTTATCTTCATCATCACTTCATTTGTTCCAGTTTCTGCTTTCATGTGACGTTGTGCCTAGATGAACTCTCGTATATAATTTATCTAATCTGCCGAGTCGCACTGTAACTACTACACCTACTCTTAGATAGAGATTATGCTCTTGATGACATATAAATAAACACTTCTTTACGATATTAATATACACACATAACTGATACTCACTTAACTGACTTAATCTGAAATATCTTGGTTACCAGCCACTACTGTTAGTGACGAAGTTGTAGAGCATGATTTTTGTTACTACTCTCAAGGTGTAGGGGTGATAGCTCACACACTTGGCAATATATTTGATTATGGACCAGGAAAATGATATCATGGTTGCATTCCCACAACTGAGGATTATTACTGGCAATTGTATTAACTAATCATCATCATCATCATCATCATTTTTCAACTATTAACTATTACTAACTACTCTTATTAGAAAAATTAAACTCATGTATGTACTTTAAACAAAAATTAAACATACTTAAATTTTAAAAAAAATGATATCCTGGGAGATATGTTGTTACATTTAATGAAAACATTGTGCATATCAAGAAGCTGTTGGCATTATCGGGAATTCTAATTGATCGCTGCTGAATATTCTCTTCATGTTACATATGAATAACATGTTTGGTGCATGAATTACCTTGTATCTACTTCTGGAGTGGCCCTGGATTAGTTCTACTGGGGAAAACCTGGACCAGGTTCCTGGCTGTTGCTAGCATTATGTCATCATTTTTGTAACTTGTCCTGACCTACTTCTCTACTTAGAGTGTAGTGGTCACATTCACCCATACTAATTTGTCAGAAAGGAAGACATTACTGAAAAGCCTGTGATATTGAGGCATGCTAACTAAGCTGGATTCACATGTTCTGACAGCTTAAATAAAGGCTGTTCTAACTTAATCGATTTCTCAGATATTTTCCAACACAATTCAATTCTCGAACACAGTCCGTGAATTGTGTAACTGAATTCAATCATGGATATGAAGTGATATAAAAACTGCTAAAAGCATATAACTGACAAGTTACATACTGAATATAAATATCCAGAAAGCTGAGCATAGCTCCTGGTGACTATACTCAAATACTATAAAGTCAGACAAAGTAATACGATGTATAAGAAATTGCAATTTGTAGACAGACAGCTAGCTCGATAGGCATCAAGAACAAGCCTGAGCTGGGCATAAATAAACTTTGTCATAGCATGTGTCTCCCCTCTACAAGTCCATCCCTTCCACACTAATTGCACGGTGGTAGCTAATCACTGATACAGAATCTCAACCACGTGGCCACATTCCTTTCAAAATCTATCTATGAGGTAGACCATGTTTATGTGACAGTTGGAAAACTCTTTTGTCAACGGGAACTTTCTCTTGCCAGTTGCAATTCCTCCTAAACTTAGAATTGTTTCCCTATACCATGGCAGCTTCTACATGTCTTCAGTCACAAATTGAAAATATTTATTGCATTTTAAATTCAACAAATCCCACTTAATTACATATACATAATGATTACAAGAGTAATTCCCTTATTTTATTGATTAAATGGAATGAGAAGCATGATACCTAATTAATAACACAATCAAAATTATGAAAATCTGAATATAAGATCCAATGAATAAAATTCATAACAATAATAATTATAGTGAATGCTGAGGGAAGTCTGTACCACATGGACCCGATATATATATATATATATATATAATTTTTTTTCTTCTTCTTTGCGTGTATATATTCACATTTTTGTCATAAAAATTAGCGTTATTTATAGTTCTTGGTATTTTAAATTAATCAATGTCATTATATGGAATAATAACAATATGTGTGTGGTTAAGTGTAAGAAAGCCCTAACTTCGCCACAGAAAAGAAAGGCTTTATCTATCTATCTATCTATCTATCTATCTATCTATCTATCTATTTATTCCTGTCTCAAAACCACCAAAAGAAGTTACCAGAGGGTGTGTTTTCGTCATCTTCTAGTGCGGAGGATGGTGGTGATGATGATACCTTTGTACCGGATGTTGAGGATAAAACTGCACGTCTTTATAATCAGTGCGACTTAAATGATTTGGCGCGTGACCTAGGCCTCACTAAAGAAAAGACTGAACATTTAGGATCAAGATTAAAAGAGAGAAACTTTTTACTTCCTGGGACAAATTCATTTTGTTATAGAAATTGGGAGGAAGATTTCTGGCAGCTTTTTGTTCACGAAGACGAACTTGTGTTTTGCTGTGATATCCCTGGCTTGATTCGTCATCTTGGAACTATTTACCAAGCAAAGGACTGGCATCTATTTATTGACACCAGTAAAGGAAGTCTCAAAGGTGTTCTTCTGCACAATGGAAATAAACTTGCTTCAGCACCAGTCGCCCGTTCAACATCTATTTGTGAAAACTATCACAATTTATCTATGGTGTTGCAGAAACTGAACTACAATGAACACAGATGGTTACTGTGCTGAGATTTAAAAGTGTGGGGTATCATATTAGGGCAGCAAGGAGGATATACAAAGTTCCCGTATTTTCTGTATGAGTGGGACTCTCACGACAGGGATTGTCACTGGTTGTCTGAATGGCCCAAGAGGAAACAGTTTGTGTCTGGAGAAAAAAAACATTGTAAATCATCTATTAATTGATCCTCAAAGCGTGTTATTGCCCCCTTTACATATTTAATTGGGAATTATGAAGCAGTATGTGAAGAGTTTGGATAGAGGCAGTTCCTGCTTTCGGTACATTTGTCAGAAATTTCCAGGACTGTTGGATGTCAAAATTAAGGAAGGTGTTTTTGACGGCCCCCAAATTCGGAAGCTTGTGAAGGATCCGACATTCAGTACGACAATGAACGAAACGCAGCTTCAGGCATGGGAATCATTCAAGGATGTTTGTAGCAAATTCCGGGGTAATGTTAAAGATGTCAACTACCAACAGATTGTGGAAACCATGCTGTACAACTTCCAGAAATTGGGTTGCTGAATGAGCTTAAAATTACATTTCCTGCACAGTCATCTGGATTATTTTCCTGAAAATTTAGGAGCATTCAGCGAGGAACATGGTAAGCGGTTCCATCAGGATCTAAAAGAAATGGAACAAAGGTATCAGGGGCGATGGGACGTCTCCATGTCAGATTACTGTAGGTGTCTAGTGCAAGATAACACTACTGAGGAACACAAATGCAAATCAACACAGTGTTCAATTACATCAAAGTGCAGCCAGTCAAATTCATACACTCTAGCAATAAACATGTTACTTTTCTGTATATTCACTGCAATTTGACCATGTCCCATTAAAATTACATATATTCTCTCTTATGGTGTTTTCTCCTCCTCTGCGAACCATGTGACCTTGCCGCGGTGGGGAGGCTTGCGTGTCCCAATGATGCAGATATCCGAGCCGCAGGTGCAACCATATCGGATGGGTATCTGTTGAGAGACCAGACTAACGAATGGTTCATCGAAAGGGGGGTAGCAGCCTTTCGGTAGTTGCAAGGGCGGCAGTCTAGATGATTGACTGATACGGCCTTGTAATAATACTCAACATGGCTTAGCTGTGTTGATACTGCTATACGGCTGAAAGCAACGGGAAACTACAGCCGTAACCACCTCCCGAGGACATGCAGCTCTCTCTGTATGAATGATGTACTGATGATGGCTTCCTCCCGGGTAAAATATTCCGGAGGTAAACCAGTCCCCCATTCGGATCTCCGGGTGGGGACTACACGAGAGGGGGCGATCATCAGGAAGATGGATACTGACATTCTGCGAGTCGGAGCGTGGAATGTTAGAAGTTTGAATCGTTGTGGTAGGTTAGAGAATCTGAAAAGGGAGATGGATAGGCTAAAGTTAGATGTAGTTGGTATAAGTGAAGTACGTTGGCAGGAAGAACAGGATTTTTGGTCAGGCGACTACCGAATTATCAACACGAAATCAAACAGGGGTAATGCAGGAGTTGGTTTAATAATGAATAAGAAAATAGGGCAGCGGATAAGCTACTACGACCAGCATAGTGAAAGAATTATTGTCGCCCAGATAGACACCAAACCAATACCCACCACAATAGTGCAGGTCTATATGCCTACTAGTTCAGCGGGTGATGAAGAAATCGAAAAAATATATGAGGAGATAGAAGATTTAATACAATATGTAAAAGGTGACGAGAATCTAATTGTGATGGGGAACTGGAATACAGTGATAGGCCAAGTAAGAGAAGGTAGAACAGTAGGAAAATTTGGATTGGGACAAAGGAACGAAAGAGGAAGTCGGCTGGTTGAATTCTGCACTGATCATAATTTAGTCCTTGCCAATGCTTGGTTCAAACACCACAAACGACGTATGTATACGTGGACGAGACCTGGAGACACTGGAAGGTATCAAACAGACTTCATTATGATTAGGCAGAGATTCAGAAACCAGGTGTTGGATTGCAAAACTTTCCCAGGAGCAGACGTGGACTCTGACCACAACTTGTTGGTCATGAAATGCCATCTGAAGTTGAAGAAATTGAAGAAAGGAAAGAATGCAAAAAGATGGGATCTAGACAAGTTGAAAGAAAAGAGTGTGAGGGATTGTTTCAATGAACATTTTGCACAAGGACTAAATGAAAAGGCTGAAGGAAACACTATAGAGGAAGATTGGAGAGTCATGAAAAATGAAGTCAGTAGAGCTGCTGAAGAAATGTTAAGAAGGAAGAAAAGATCAACTAAGAATCAGTGGATAACTCAGGAGATACTAGACCTGATTGATGAACGACGAAAATACAAGAATGTTAGAAATGAAGAGGGCAGAAAAGAATACCGGCGATTAAAGAATCAAGTGGATAGAAAGTGCTAGGTAGCTAAGGAAGAATGGCTGAAGGAGAAGTGCAAGGATGTCGAAGGTTGTATGGTTGTAGGAAAGGTAGATGCTGCATACAGGAAAATCAAGGAAACCTTTGGAGAAAGGAAATCTAGGTGCATGAATATTAAGAGCTCAGATGGAAAGCCACTTCTAGGGAAAGAAGACAAAGCAGAAAGATGGCAGGAGCATATCCAACAGTTGTATGAAGGTAACGATGTAGATAATTTCGTTCTGGAACATGAAGAGGTTGTTGATGCTGATGAAATGGGAGACCCAATTTTGAGGTCAGAGTTTGACAGAGCTGTGAGTGACCTAAATAGGAACAAGGCACCTGGAATTGATGATATTCCCTCTGAATTACTGACTGCCTTAGGAGAAACCAGCATGGTAAGGTTATTTCATTTAGTGTGCAAGATGTATGGGACAGGAGAAGTCCCATCCGATTTTCGGCAGAATGTTGTTATACCTATTCCCAAGAAAGCCGGTGCTGACAGGTGTGAAAACTACCGCACTATTAGTTTAGTATCTCATGCCTGCAAAATTTTAACACGTATTATTTACAGAAGAATGGAAAAACAAGTTGAAGCTGAGTTGGGGGAAGATCAATTTGGCTTCAGAAGAAATGTAGGAACACGTGAAGCAATCCTGACTTTACGCCTGATCTTAGAAGATCGAATCAAGAAGGACAAGCCCACGTACATGGCATTCGTAGATCTAGAAAAGGCATTCGATAATGTTGATTGGACCAGGCTATTTATGATTCTGAAGATGATAGGAATCAGATACCGAGAACGAAGAATTATCTACAACCTGTATACAAATCAGTCTGCTGTGATAAGAATCGAGGGCTTTGAAAAAGAAGCAGCAATCCAGAAAGGAGTGAGGCAAGGCTGCAGTTTGTCCCCTCTCCTTTTCAATGTTTACATAGAACAGGCAGTAAAGGAAATCAAAGAGAAATTTGGAAAGGGAATCACAGTCCAAGGAGAGGAAATCAAAACCTTGAGATTTGCCGATGATATTGTTATTTTATCTGAGACTGCAGAAGATCTCGAGAAGTTGCTGAATGGTATGGATGAAGTCTTAGGTAAGGAGTACAAGATGAAAATAAATAAGTCCAAAACAAAAGTAATGGAGTGCAGTCGAACGAAGGCAGGTGATGTAGGAAATATTAGATTAGGAAACGAAGTCTTAAAGGAAGTAGATGAATATTGTTACTTGGGTAGTAAAATAACCAACGATGGCAGAAGTAAGGAGGACATAAAATGCAGACTAGCACAAGCAAGGAAGAGCTTTCTTAAGAAAAGAAATTTGCTCACTTCAAACATTGATATCAGAATTAGAAAGATGTTTTTGAAGACTTTTGTGTGGAGCGTGGCATTGTATGGAAGTGAAACATGGACGATAACTAGCTCAGAAAGAAAGAGAATAGAAGCTTTTGAAATGTGGTGTTACAGAAGAATGCTGAAGGTGAGATGGATAGATCGAATCACGAATGAAGAGATACTGAATCGAATTGGTGAGAGGAGATCGATTTGGCTACATTTGACGAGAAGAAGAGATAGAATGATAGGACACATCTTAAGACACCCAGGACTTGTTCAGTTGGTTTTTGAAGGAAGTGTAGGTGGCAAGAATGGTAGGGGTAGACCAAGGTATGAATACGACAAACAGATTAGAGCAGATGTAGGATGCAATAGTTACGTAGAAATGAAAAGGTTAGCACAGGATAGGGTGGCATGGAGGGCTGCATCAAACCAGTCTGTGGACTGATGACAACAATGGTGTTTTCTATCGAAATTACAACGATATGTCAAATTTGGATTTCAAATAGTCAGAGCACCTCCAGTTTTACACAGAATCTGAACACAAGAATTTTCCAGGATTTGAACTGTAACAATCTTGATGAGAAGCCAGTGATGCACCCCCTGAGCTATGACATCTATAGTGACTTATCTACTTAACAGAGCATCAGTGATAAGGGTACATGGATCTGGAAGTCAAGTAGGGATGAAATAAAAATGTTAGTGTTGAACTGTAACAGTATTGTAAAGAAAAGAGTAGAATTAAGTAATTTAATAGATATATACTTCCCAGATATTGTAATTGGAGTTGAATCATGGCTGAGAAATGATATAATAGATGGAGACATTTTCTCACAGAACTAGAGTATATATCACACAGATAGGATAGGAATGGTAGGAGGGGGAGTATTCATTCTGGTGAAGGAAGAATTTGTAAGCTACAAAAAAGTTAAAGATGACAAATATGAAATACTAGGTGTAAGGCTCATTTCTAAAGGTAACAGGCAACTTGATGTCTTTGACGAGTACAGACCAGGACAGGGTAGCGCTGACGCTGATACAGAATTTTAATTTTTATTTAAAAAAATTGTTTAAAGGTGCCTAACATCTACGTCATCAGCCCCTAATGGCATGAAATGAGACTAAATGTAAGGACAATTAAAAATCCATAATCCTCCACTGACCAGAATTCAAAATGTGAGGACGAAGAATGAATGGATAGATATGAAGTTAAAACAATCAGTGGATCCGACCCACCATGCCCCACATTCCCAGAAACTAGCGTTAAACAATAGTATTACTGACCAAGGGACTGCTTCTAAAGCACAATACTGAATCAATGATGCTTGTAGTCTAGACAGGTCCAAAATCCAGGTCATCGGCCCCTCATCGCTAGGAAAGTAGAACCATGGTATTTGTGATGTTGTGGTACTAATCAAAAGTAGCGTAGACTTGCAGTATTCAACATGTTATGGTACTACTCACAGGTAATGTAATCCGCATATGTAACACAGACCTATGGTGTTTCGCACACTGAGTTGCTATTTACAAGCAATGCAAACCTATACAGTCAACGCAAACCTATGGAGTTCCTCACATAAGTGGACCAACCAAGGGACTCGCACTATCCCATGGTGTTCCTCACATAGTGGGTACTAATCATAGGCAAGGCAAAACCATGGTGTCGCTCATATAGTGGTACGAATCACGGGTACTGTAAACTGCATCCTGAGCACACACTGTCGCTACTAATCTCAAACCTACTGTGTACCCAACATAGTGGTACTACGTGCAAGTAAAAGCGACCCATGGTGTTCCCTGCGTGATGATACTAATTACAAGTAGTATCATGGTTCTAATTTGATCATCCCTTGGTCACTCCTTTTAGTCGCCTCTTACAACAGGCCGCGGGTACCATGGGTGTATTCTTCGTCTGCGTCCCCCACCCACAGAGGGTGATACAGAATTATTTGATAAGATAATCAGCTATGTGGGAAACAACATGGAAAGGAATGTGATTGTAGCGGGTGATCTCAATTTATCAAATGTTAATTGGGAAGGTAATGCGAACGACAGGAAGCATGATAAAACAAATGGCAAAAAGTTAATATGGGAAGGACAGCTGATTCACAAAGTGATGGAACCAACTAGAGGGAAGAATATACTAGATGTGGTGCTGGTAAAACCAGATGAGCTCTATAGGTAAACCTACGTAATAGATGGTATTATTGATCATGAAGCTGTTTTGTCATAGTTAAAAATAAATGTGATAAAAAGGAAGGACTTAAAAGTTAGACTATTAGGCAGTACCATATGGCTGACAAAGCAGCATGAGGGAGTTTAAAAAAAGTAATTATGATTGGTGGAAAATGATAAATAAAAATGTAAACAGACTCTGATGATGATGCTTGTTGTTTAAAAGGGCCTAACATCTAGGTCATCGGCCCCTAATGGTACAAAATGAAACAAAATGTAATGACAATTTAAAAGTCCAAAATCCTCCACTGACCAGAGTTCAAAACGTGAGGATGAGGAATGAATGGACAGATATGAATTTAAAACAATCAGTGGATCTGACCTGTAATGTCCCACATTTCCAGAAACTAGCATTAAACAACAGTACTACTGACCAAGGGACTGCTTCTACAGCACAATACTGAATCGATGATGCTTGTAGTCTAAAGGGGTCCAAAATCCAGGTCATCAGCCCCTCATAATGGTACTTATCGCTAGAAAAGTAGAACCCTAGTATTTGTCATGTTGCAGTACTAATCAAAAAGTAGCGTAGACTCACAGTATTCCACACATTATGGTACTACTCACAGGTAATGTAATGCGCACATGTAACACAGACCAACGGTATTTCTCACACTGCGGCGCCATTTACAGGCAACGCAAACCTATGGTGTTCCACACACAAGTGTACTAACCACAGTGGCTCGTACTATCCCGTGGCATTCCTGACATAGTGGGTACTAATCATAGGCAAGGCAGACCCATGGTGCCGCTAACCCATGGTGTCACTCATATAGTGGTACTAATCACAGGTACTGCAAAACCCAGCTGGAAGTACACACTGTCGCTACCAATCACAAACCTATAGTATATCTAACATTGTGGTACTATGCGCAAGTAAAAGCAACCCATGCTGTTCCCTGCATGATGGAACTAGTTACAAGTAGTCTCGTGTTTCTAATTTGATCATCCCTTGGTCACCCCTTACGACAGGCAGGGGATACCGTGGGTGTATTCTTCTTCTCCGTCCCCCACCTACAGGGGGTTAAACAGACTCTGGGATGGGTTTAAAGCAATTGTTGGGGAAGGTGAAAATAGGTTTGTACATTTGGATGTGGTAAGGAATGGAAAAGACCCACTTTATTATAACAGAGAAATAAAGAGACTAAGAAGGAGGTGCAGATTGGAAAGAAATAGAGTTAGAAATGGCTGTGGACGTAAGGAGAAATTGAAGGAACTTAATAGGAAATTGAAACTAGCAAAGAAGTCATCTAAGGATAACATGATGGCAAGCATAATTGGCAGTCATACAAAATTTAGTGAAAAATGGAAGGGTACATATAGGTACATTAAGGCAGAAACAGGTCCCAAGGAGGACATTCCACCGGGCGAGCTGGCCGTGCATTTAGGGGCGCGTAGCTGTGAGCTTGCATCCGGGAGATAGTGGGTTTGAATCCCACTGTCGGCAGCCCTGAAAATGGTTTTCTGTGGTTTCCCATTTTCACACCAGTAAAATGCTGGGGCTGTACCTTAATTTAGGCCATGACCACTTCCTTCCCACTCCTAGCCCTTTCCTATCCCATCGTCGCCATAAGACCTGTTTACCTATGAAAACAATTACATTTACAATCACATACCAAAGTTGAAAACTAGAAAAGCGGCTGTAATTGATAAGATTTCTGGCGATATACTAAATGGGTTGGGATATAGTACCATATCTGAAATACTTATCTGATTATTATTTGCATGAAGGAGCTATACCAAATGAATGGACAGTTGCTATAGTAGCCCCTGTGTACAAAGGAAAGGGTGATAGACATAAAGCTGAAAATTACAAGCCAGTCAGTTTGACATGCATTGCATGTAAGCTTTGGGAAAGCATTCTTTCTGATTATATTAGACATGTTTGCAAAATTAATAACTGGTTCGATAGAAGACAGTTCAGGTTTAGGAAAGGTTATTCCACTGAAGCTCAACTTGTAGGATTCCAGCAAGATATAACCGATATCTTGAATTCAGGAGGTCAAATGGACTGTATCGCGATTGACCTGTCTAAGGCATTTGATAGGGTGGATCATGGGAGACTACTGGCAAGAGTGCAACTGGACTAGACAAAAGAGTGACTGAATGGGTGGCTATATTTCTAGAAAATAGATCACAGAGAATTAGAGTAGGTGAAGCTTTATCTGACCCTGTAATAATTAAGAGGGGAATTCCTCAAGGCAGAATTATTGGACCTTTATGTTTTCTTATATATCAATAACATGAGTTGTTTTTTTTCTTTTTGCTATTTGCATTTCATCGCACCGACACAGACAGGTCTTATGGCGACAAAATATGAGTAAAAGAAGTGGAATTAGAGATAAGGCTTTTTTTCGGATGATGTTATTCTGTATAGAGTAATAAATAAGTTACAAGATTGTGAGCAACTGCAAAATGACCTCAATGTTGTGAGAAGGAAAGCAGACAATGGTATGGTGATAAACAGGGTTAAAAGTCAGGTTGTGAGTTTTACAAATAGGAAAAGTCCCCTCAGTTTTAATTACTGCACTGATGGGATGAAACCACACCCAGGTGACTGGAGTGGGACATTGATGATGATGATGATGATGATGACAATGACGACTGATGGGGTAAAAGTTTCTTATGGGGATCACTGTAAGTACCTAGGTGTTAATAAAAGGAAAGATATTTATTGGGGTAATCACATAAATGTGACTGTAAAAAATGGGTACAGATTTGTGCACATGGTTATGAGGGTGTTTAGGGGTTGTAGTAAGGATGTAAAGGAGAGGGCATACAAGTCTCTGGCAAGACCCCAAATAGAGTATGGTTCCAGTATATGGGAACCTCACCAGGATTACTTGGTTCAAGAACTGGAAAAAATCCAAAGAAAAGCAGCTCGATTTGTTCTGGGTGATTTCCGACAAAAGAGTAGTGTTACAAAAATGTTGCAACGTTTGAGCTGGGAAGACTTAGGAGAAAGAAAACGAGCTGCTTGACTAACTGGTATGTAATACCAATATAAATGGTCTGTTACTGGACATTATAAATTTTCCAGCTAACTCATTCCTGGTTGCCAACGTTTCGCCCCAGTGTGCTAAGTTGGGCTCATCAGTTCGTAAACTGGTTGTGCTATTTACCAACGGATGAGCCCAACTTGAATGTTGATGTTGTACTCGTAGCACTTTTGAAGGATGAGTCATAGGGTTAGTACGAGGTCTGTTGTTGATTTGTTGTGCTGGAACCCACACTGATAGTCTCTCCGCTGCCTCTCTGCAAAGGGCTCGAGTCTCCTAGCCAGCACCTTCAAAAAGATTTTGTAGGTCAGACTAAGAAGCGAAATTCCTCAGTAGTTGCTGCGCACTGTCTTGCCACCCTTGTTGTAGATGGGACAGAGAAGGGCTGAGCTCCAGTCCCTTGGCATCTCCTCGTTCTCCCATACAGATCGGATCAGTGCGCAAACACTATCTAAAAGCTCTTTTCCTCCATACCTGAACACCTCTGCTGGTAGGCCGTCCTCTCCTGGCACTCTGTTATTGTGCACAAGGTCGATCTCCTCCTTCACCTTACTCCTTGTCACTTTGAGGACTGGCTCATGCTTGTTGTCAGTATGTGTGTGTCCAGCTGTCACCTGATCAGGCACCCTTGCTTCTGCCTCCTCAGTGTTCAGGAGCTCTTTGAAGTGCTCCACCCATCTTGACAGGATCTTCTCCTCCTCTCCAACCAAAAGACCCTCTTTGTCCTTGAAATATGATGTTCTGGGCTCGAACCCATTCTTGATTTCACCTGTTCCCTGGAACATAGCGTGAACCACCTGCTCCTCTATGGCCTTGAGCTGCTCCTTCTCTCGCTGTCTTTTCTTCCTTCAGAGCACCCTCGCTGTATGGTAGTCTTCTTCTGATGACATTTCCAGACTTTGTAAGGTCTTGTCCCTTGCTTTGATCTTTCTCTGGATGGCCTCTTCACATTTCACATCCAACCACTCCAACCTTACGCTTGGTTATTGGAATCGTACAGATTCTATTGCTGTGTACGTGATGGCATCCTGTATTGTTAACCATAGATCTTTTACAGTGGTGCCTTCTTGTATCTCCCTTTGATCTGCAGGAATGGCCCGGACCATCTCCCTGTACTCATCCTTGATGGCGGCGTTATTCTTCAAGGCAATAAATATAATTATTATTTTTTTTTTTTTTTGCTAGTTGCTTTACGTCGCACCGACACAGATAGGTCTTACGGCGACGATAGGACAGGAAATGGCTAGGAGTGGGAAGGAAGCGGCCGTGGCCTTAATTAAGGTACAGCCCCAGCATTTGCCTGGTGTGAAAATGGGAAACCACGGAAAACCATTTTCAGGGCTGCCGATAGTGGGGTTCGAACCTACTATCTCCCGAATACTGGATACTGGCCGCAATTAAGCGACTGCAGCTATCGAGCTCGGTAATAAAGATAATTAAAATCCTAATAAAGCCTCTTATAGAAATAGCTAGGATAAGGAAAACGTTGTTGAAGCCTTTAAAGAATTTTTTTTTTTTTTTTTTTTGCTAGTTGCTTTACGTCGCACCGACACAGATAGGTCTTATGGCGACGATGGGACAGGGAAGGGCTAGGAGTGGGAAGGAAGCGGCCGTGGCCTTAATTAAGGTACAGCCCCAGCATTTGCCTGGTGTGAAAATGGGAAACCACGGAAAACCATTTTCAGGGCTGCCGACAGTGGAGTTCGAACCTAAAGAATTAGCTATCACACTGTTAAGCATGATAAATCCTAACAACTGTTGAGGATTTGATAGCTCCATGAATAAATGATACGGCACATTGTATGATGGAACAGGACTATGTTTGCAAAATTATTACAATCCCATTTTCAAATAACACAGTTTCACAAGGAATTAAAGACATATCAAACAACACTGAATAAATGGTAACACAAACATTTTAAAAGTGCAATTTTTTAAAATTCACGTTGAAAGTAGAGATGTTGCCGACCTATCAATCTTACTCGTCACTGCAAGGTATCTTAATGATAACTATTTTGAAAAAATATTTTACTGTATCATGTGCTGACTGAGCAAACTACAGAGAAAGATGTGATCAATGTGATTTTTAAATATTTCTGAGGAGAGGAAATTAGTTGCGCTGACTGCTGTGGCATTTGCACTGTCTGGCTGCTAAGTAGCCCTTCGTGGACGTAAACAAAAAGTGGTTCCCCATACAGCATTGAGACATTGCTGTACCCATAGACAAAGCCTTGTGTCCAAAACAATTCCATCTGAAATGAATTAAAATTTTTAATGAAGCAGTAAGAAGTTGTAAACTTTGCCAAAGCCACTGCAACAAACACCAGACTGTTTAAAAAACTTTTATGTTTTTGCACACCGAAGAAAGGTGGCTTTTTCTAGGAAAAGTTCTTGCACGATTATTTAAACTCAAGACATAAACTACAATTTTTTTCTTTTTGAAGAACACCCTTTTTTTTTTTATCAGGCTTCAAAGTTTCATGATAGTGATTGGCTTCAGAAACTTGTTCATTTATATATTTTTTTTTCATAGATAAATAAACTCAACTAAGGGTTACAGAACAGCTCAATAACAGTATTTAAATCAAAAGCAAACACAATTCAGCTCGATGAGCAGCGTTCCAGCTAAGACAGGTAAAGGAGCCGAGCATGCGATCTGAGGGAAGGTACAGCCTAGCAGCTGCTTGTATGACTCGTGGTTACAACTTGTGAAGGGGTGCGTATCTGAACAGATTTAAACTTTTAACAGTTTTTATTGTGCCTAATGTCTCGTTCTATTCAGTCCATTAGATTATGGTGAGGAAACAAGCTAATGATTTTAGTATACAAACACCTTGTGCAAAGTAAATACATTTAATTATATTAATTTCATTAGGTTGTGCGTAGGAAACAAAAATTAGCTGGGCTGAGTGGCTCAGACTGTTAAGATGCTGGCTTCTCGAGCACCGAGTTGGCAGGTTTGATCCTGACTCAGTCCAATAGCATTTGAAGGTACTCAAATACGTTAGCCCCCTGTTGGTATATTTACCGGCATGTAAATGAACTCCCATGGGACAAAAATCTGGCACCTTGGCATTTCCAAAAAACTGTAAAAGTAGTTAGTGGGATGTAAAAAAAAAAATTATTATTATTATTATTATTCAAAATTAATTATTTTGACATGTGATAACTAAATACTCCTTTAACTACTACCAGTACTCAGAGAAATACTGCAGGCAAACATAAAAACTTTAGAAATACAGCGCAAACAATGAACGACAAACGAACTGTGCAAATGAATTACGTAAACAGATACACTGCTGTGGCTTTACTTCTGCCTTAACACTTCACACTAGTCTTTACAGCACAAACTATCAGAAGTCAGCTGTTGTCGGTTCTTCCCGTGCTCAAGCCGTTAGCTCAATGAGCACAGCTCTCTTACCTCGGAAAACCATCTTTAGGGCTGCTGACAGTGGGGTTCAAAACCCACTACCATCCAGATGCAAGCTCGATTTAAAGGGTAGTTTTTTTAAAATTTTTTCTTTTTGCTACTGGCTTTACATCACACCAACACAGATAGGTCTTATGGCAACGATGGGATCGGAAAGGCCTAGGAGTTGGAAGGAAGCAGCCGTGGCATTAATTTTTTTTTTTTTTTTTTTTTTTTTTTGCCAGGGGCTTTACGTCGCACCGACACAGATAGGTCTTACGGCGACGATGGGATAGGAAAGGGCTAGGAGTTGGAAGGAAGCGGCCGTGGCCTTAATTAAGTTACAGCCCCAACATTGGCCTGGTGTGAAGATTGGAAACCACGGAAAATCATCTTCAGGGCTGCCAACAGTAGGATTCGAACCCACTATCTCCCGGATGCAAGCTCACAGCCGCACGCTCCTAACTGCACGGCCAACTCGCCTGGTGATTTAAAGGTTCAAACAGAACTGTGTCCATATTAGGAAAACTTAACTCTTGGAAAACCTGCATTGAATATAATCAAGCTGAAGGTTCTGAAACACTGCATGTCTTCTTAAATGACAATAGCCTGGACCTATTTTAAGAGGTCGAAAAATGTAGTATTACACATACAGGTCTCGTGGTTTCTTTTCGGCAGTATTTGACTAAATTTGAAGATGGAGGCAACTGGATTACAGACCTGTTTAATGAAGACAACTTCAAGACTGCCAAGCTATCTATTCACGAAAAGGAAAAAGAAAGGAAACTTAAATTTCAATAAATATCAAGGAACATTTAAAAGAATCAAGGTAAAAATTAAATAAATTCTAAAATAAATGCTATCCTAAAAATAAAACAGAGGGAGAAAAATGCTTTCTTGTTAAGAACAAGAATTTACCTATGTTTTTTTAAATGCTATTTGTTCTGGGCGTCGACCTAGAAAGATCTTTTGTCCCTACTTACACCATATGTGTGGAACCTGCGTGTATTTTGTAAATGGCCGAAGTGTAAAGTGTTGAATGTGAGGAAAGGAACGTTAAGGACGACACAAACACCCAGTCCCCAGGCAGGGATATTAAACATTTGCAATTAAAAACCCCTGACCTGGCCGGAAATCGAACCCGGGGCTGCAGGGTGACAGGCGGATGCATTGCCCCCTACACCGCGGGGCCGGACACTTACCTAGGTTAATACCCATACCTATGCAGTTTACTAGCATGAAGTTGCAGACCTCACACTAGATTAGCTACAAGTAGAATGGACTACCTAATATGTTTGATCATCCACATTAGAATGGACTGTTTACCTCTGTGTTTTACCAGCATGAAGTTGCAGACCTCACACTAGATCAGCCACTAGAAGAATGGTCGAATTTATCATGAATGGAAAGTATTCAGTAACCATACTTCTTACAGGAATAGTGAAAAGTATAAAATGCTTAAGAGTGCTAAGAACCTCGAAAGGAAGCATAAAAAGGCACAGAACTTGGCTGATGGACTTGCTTCTCAACAACCATCAAACAAAGGTAGACAACAGACAATATAGCCAAGGAAGCAACAGCTAAAACAGAGAAGACTGGGTTGCCAAGGTAAGAATTACCTCAAAGCAGCTGATTTCACACTTGGCATTTCTTTCTCTATAACTGATAATATTATTCTAAAATTTGCATGTATTTTTCTTTTCTACTATGTTAATGTTCATCACCTCCTTCTTCCCCTCTATCTTTCCTATCTTCAATACCTACCTACTATATACTTGGGGACAAAACATGATGAACTCTCCTCTCACCACTACTTTCCAGTGGCAAGCCAGTGACTATTAGCAGCTTATAGAATTTACTATGTCTTCTGTAGCCAGAGTAGCCAAATTGTCCACTGCACTCAACACAAAGAAAGGGTAAAGACTCAAGAGAGAGTGGTCTCGTTAACTCAGCAGGGTGCAGGGTGTGATTGACTGCTGGCTTCCAGCTCACTTCCACGAACTGAGGCCATCATGTTTTGTTCCCAAGTATACTAAAATGTACAATATAAGCTTGAAAGCATCAGTGACTCACGCAATCGGATCACCTCTCAGACTATATCTAACATATCCTTGAAAAATGATACATAGGCTACACAAAACCGTGAGACGTAGCAATCACAAGCTATGATTAAAAAAGAAATGCAATGCAGGAATATTTAATTAAACCTCCGACAGATACAGATTTTTCCTTCACACGTATGATCCAAGCATGACCGAAAATTGCTGAATTAAAACTACAGGTTAAAGGTACATACTTACTTATGTACTGGTACATTTTAGTTATTACCTGTGTTTAATGCCAAGTACGATGCCGTGTTCTCAATCAGAAATATGAACAAACATGAAACTTTCATGTCACGTATCATTATCTACGAGTATAGACGACGTAAGGCCCTTGACATACTACCTACAATTTGGTGCATCCTTCAGGTCACACTTCACAAGACTGCAGCAGAAAATCGAAAAGCACAGTATCACGTAACCTATACACGGACTTCAACATTTCGAAACATCTAAATGGTACGGCACCCTACTAAGAGAAGTTCTGGAAATGAATCTAAGCGCATTTCATATTCAACACTTTTAGGTTAGAACCTTTCTAATACTATGAGAAATTCAAGCACGATATAAGGCCTACACAATAGCAGTCGGTACGACACTACTATCACTAAAGTCCATCTTTTAGTGATAATCTTACCAAAGAACTCGCTGAAAACATACTACGGATTAAACCTAAACCGAGCTATATTCCCAGCAATTTGTAAATTGAAAAAGACAAATACTGTAGCACCATTTCTTCACACGTACGATACCGGTACTCGAATTATTTCATATGAATATAACACGGTCCAAAAAACTGAAAAACAAAACACATTTTAGCAAGATTTACCTTCACTTTTCACCACCACATTTTGACAGCTTAGAAACGTCAAGTTGACGTTATAAATAAATCAATGCAGGTGTATTAAATATAACCTTCTATAAACTTAAGCAGACTTCTTATCAATTTAAAATACCTCTGGTTATCATTATTAAACCCATACAATTTCACAAACGCAACAGAAACATCCTAATGCCCGTGACCATAAGGTTCAAAAGTCATTCAGATCACATTATTTACAAACTAGCGCCGGACCCAGGGTTGTTCCATGGCGTAATATTACGAATTCATACCAACTTCTGTAGGCCAACACA
This sequence comes from Anabrus simplex, assembly GCF_040414725.1. Taxonomy (NCBI): domain Eukaryota; kingdom Metazoa; phylum Arthropoda; class Insecta; order Orthoptera; family Tettigoniidae; genus Anabrus; species Anabrus simplex. Next base: position 809,135,790 of record NC_090266.1, read on the forward strand.
TCTAGAATCTATGATTAGCAATAATTAATTAAATTGAAGAATATTATTCAAGGTATTACTTATAGTTTACATGATTATTTAACATTTCTAAATACTTATCATTTTAGCTATATTTTCGAAATTTATTTTCCACCATACCAAAATAATTTCCGTTGTACGTGGATAAATTGTGCAATAACATTTCCTATGTTGAGCATAATGCTATTGGAAATGGGATTTAACAAAAGAGTTCCCAGCAGAGAATACAGAGTCAAATCAAATCAAAATCTCTTTATTTGCAAATGAGGTGTCTACCTCGGTGGCAAATGGTACACTAAAATACATTATTGTCAAGCACTAAATATTAAATTAACAAGAGAATAAAATTTTCCTATAATACAATATTATATAATTTACGCTAACAATGTTTTCTATTAAACACACAGCTCATCCTTAATAAATTTACATTGTTTACAAAATTCTACTTAAAATATCTCCTGTACTACTTACAAGTATAGTCAACTGATATACAGTATGTAGAATTACTTCAAATGATACTGTACACCTGGTATAAGATTAAAATTTACATTGCATTTATTTACTTTTTCCTTTCTTTACCCATTCTGGAACCTAAGTAGCATGACGACCTGCTGCGTCTTAACCAGAGCCCCTTTTACCACCACTTTTCAGGGTTCCTGAAGGGCCTTTACAGCTACCGTAGCGGTCCCAGGGCCCTCGAAGTCCCCACTGTACTTCACCCCTACAGGCAGTCTCCTACTTTGGCTGTCCAAACTCCTTAGACCAGGGGATGGAATTAATTTATTCATACGCATTCTTTATTTACAATAACCTGCACTGGTCGAATGCCCTCTAACATTTCATTTTTCTCTGATGCTGTTTATTCTCTTTTTGAATATCCGTACAGATTTTGGAAAAGGATCAAACATTACCCCTGGTAAACTGTTCCACTCCTTCACACCCTTGCCAATGAATGAAAATTTACCCCAATCGCTTCTGCTAAAATTTCTTCTAATTTTATATTTGTGGTCAGTCCTGCCGATATAATTATTTTCCAACTGAAGCCTCTCACGGATTTCTCCCCATGCTTCTTCTCCTGTATAGGCTCTATATAATCCTCCCTTCTCTTAGGTAGGTACTTAAAGTTTCCCACCCTAGTTTCTTTAATATTTCTGATGCACTACTCTTTCTCCTGAAATCCCCTGTTACAAATCTTGCTGCTTTCCTCTGCACACTAGGCTATCTATTTCTTTTATTAGGTACGGTATTCTTGGTGAGGATCCCAAACACTGTTTGCATTTTCCAATAATGGACGAACCATACTAAAGTAACTTTTATCTTCTAATTCTTTGTTGAGTCTAAAGAGTAGGGGAATATTCACAATCATTATCATCAGGCTTGGTGTAATAGTCTCCCTCATCTCCTCCCCTTTCTCCGTCTTGTGCCTTTACTAAAAACAGTATTTTTTAAGACCATCTGTCACAGGCTAGTTCGTATCGTAAATGAACGACTATCGTAACACCCAGTCATAAATATTCTAGGCTACTCTGCGACATTGTTAATCCGCCGACATCTTTCTTGTGTATCATGAAGGCCCCGAAGGGAAGAGGGCTGCCTTCAGTGCGTGTATATAAAAACTGTGTTTGCCAATATATTGTACTGGTAATTTATTGTAACAATTTTAATAATTTAGTAAAATCATATAAATCCATGACCCCTCCGATTCTTTAAACTTTAGAAACGATTTTCCTTAATAATAATAATAATAATAATAATAATAATAATAATAATAATAATAATAATAATAATGTAAAATGTGCATAACTTATTCAATAATTATGTAAATGTATATTACCGAGAAAGTGGCTGTGAGACTTGGATAACGTAGCTATCAGCTTGCATTCAGAAGATAGTGGGTTCGAAACCCACTGTCGGCAGCCCTGAGAATGGTTTTTCGTGGTTTCCAATTTTCATACCAGACAAAAGCTCGGGCTGTACCTTAATTAAAGCCACGGTCGATCTCTTACCACTCCTAGTCCTTTCCTATCCCATCGTCACCATAAGACCTATTTGTGTCAGTACGACGTAAAGCGAATTTTAATAATGTTATAATGGTAAACTCGTGCCCTCATCCCGAGTTGGTCCGGCTCTTTTTTTTTTTCAGGCACACCTGCAATGGATGTGAGCTGCATGAACCATTACGACCAGATACCAGCCCTACAGCCGTTTTTGGAGATGATGGTTTTTGACTTTAGGCCTAAAACCTCAAAATGGCCAAAGGCAGAAGGAATTAAAATGTTGTTTTATTCTCGACAAACCCAACCAATTGTTTCTCTTTACAGTCTACACATCCTTTTACACTAATTTAATCAAATTGAAGGTTCACAACATTTTTGCTCTCAGAAAGTTGAAAAACATGCTTAAAGAAATAAGGAATACCGGTATGTATTTCCATTTCTTGAATAAGGAGATACTTCATTAGAAGTGGATGATTTGCTCAAATATCAAGGGTGTGGTAATGAAAAATATCACTTAAGCTTAAGACATCACAGCACTTTGCACTCCGCATACTCGGTATGAATTAAATATGAACTTATAATTTCGACAAACAACACTTCATTTTCTGTTATATGTATATATGGGACCAAACTGATTATGCAAATTGTCTAACTTCTTTAGGTAGGTAACTATCATCTCCATTCTCGGAGTCTTTCAGCAACAATTTAAACTTTTGTTAAGAAACATTGAAGACTGCACTGCAAGGTTCTGAACAGAGAGAAAGAAGTACCGGTATGGCTTCTCAAAAGGAAAATTATAGTGAAACAGTCCATTGCATGCAAAGAGGGCCGTAGCTTTTAGGAAGGAAAAACTGAGTGCTTCCCCACACAAAATCTCGTCATTTTTGCCATGGGTTGTTCCTGAGACTCATAGCAAGGTGCCCTCAGGCTTTCAGAGATACTTCTGTGGGCAACTGCATGTGGTCCATATAATAACTTGCAGTCTAACTTGCCTAAGTTATGTATGCTTGCTTGGAGCTTATCCTGAAATCTCTGGGGGGGAAAAAAAGGTATAAAATTATGTACGGTACCTTACCGGTAACAAATATATTATTTAAAGAGGAGACCTTAGAGCATGCAGTGCATGCTTTGCATGCTCTGTATAATCACCTCTGTCTCATACTATACCTGCAAATGCCTTTTCCAGCATGCAAAGCTTACTTATTATTTATACACAAAATCAGTCCTCCACGAGTTGGCTGTGCGGTTAGGGGCGCACAGCTGTGAGTTTGTATCTGGGAGATAGTGGGTTTAAACCCCACTGTCGGCAGTCCTGAAGATGGCTTTTAGTGTGCTGAGTTTGTAACATATTTGAAATTAAATTTAATATGATAGGGTTGGCAGCAGAGAAAGATGTCTGGGTTAGAGCAAAGCCTACTAGATACTAGAAGGCCTGGACAGAAAGCCAATTTCTTGCATTAAAAGCGGGGTAATAGTTTTTCTCTTTTGCACCGCTAGGTTCGCGTTTATGTTTTGTTGTTTGGCGCGAATTCTATGATTACGTGTGTTACTGCAACATGTTTTATGAGAAGAAATAACATATTAAACTTCATTTTATAAGGTAAGGCCTTACCTAACATGAAATATAAAGAGTTTTGTCGTTTTTAAATTGATTTGGTCTCACGATTTGCAGTATATGGACGGTTGCTGAGATAGCATTTAACATTTGTTTAGTGACGTGCTTCCAAATTACCGCCATCGTGGTGGTGGTGAGTGTTTTAAGAGGAAGTACAACCAGGCAACCACCCTTAATTTAACACTAATCAGAGAAAGAGACCCAACACTTCGAAAAATGAAAATATCGGCCAAAGGAAGACAAGGGCCAAGAAGGGCGTGAAAATGAAAGACTCCCTAGGCCTCGGGAACTTAATAGCGTCGGGGTCGGCAAAGAACTAGAGTTGGCCAAGGAAGGTCGGATAGGATAGATGAAAGTGAGGAGCTGGCACAAGTAAATGGAAGAACTGCCAGGACTCAGCTAAGAGCCCCGTGGTCGCCAACCCACGCTCCAAATTTCAGAGCCCCTGGGGCCAATTACCGTCAAGTTTCTCTTTCCATTCTGTAGGTTAAGATGGTTTATTGTTGCGTGCCTAACTGCACATATGACACAGCAAAGAAATATACGGTACACAAATATAAACGTTCATATTTTTTCCTAAAGATCCGAGTTTACAGGAGAAATGGAGGCTTGCTATTTTTCGACAGGTCAGCAGAAAAGGATCTCTTTGGGCTCCTAATGATAACTCCAGAATTTTTAGCTTGCACTTTGTCGAATCAGATTACAGTGTAAGTACTGTGAGGGGAATTCTGCTCCCCGACAAAGTGCCGACGCAAATTCGTCTTCTTGAAAATGTATTAATATTTACAACGCGGACGTTAGGATATCTCGGAAAATGTAACCTTGTCCGAAAGCTGAAATTCCTTACCGGTCCAAAGTTTAAAGAGACAGTGCCGCGACTGTGATCATTCACATATCACATACGTTATAGGTACTTACAAAATTTTTCAGGCCTGTTCTTGATAATAATGCAAAGAAAGTGACTAATGACTGTGATTGGTTAAACAAATTCAAGAGCAAACCTCTGGGCAGAAGAGTGTTGAAATGATAGAAATAGGGAAAAATCGGGTGAGTACCTCTATTTAGGCCTATTTTCCTATTCTTTATTCTTGTGTGATAAACAAGTGCAAAATGAAAGAAATCTATGAAGTGTAGTGTGTTCTAAGTTGTTTTATATATTTATATCTGATTTACACCAGCCATAATGATAATCAAGATGTATTATTTCGCGTTATTGTATGAATCTTCAATATAAGGATATACCTGTAGACAGCAACATGAGAACAACAGAACATAAACGCGATCCAAGCGGCCATCGCCCGAACTACTTTGTTCGCCCAGAAATGTGTCGGCTTGGCCAGGCCTTCTATTATAGTGGAGGCAACGGTTAGAGAGAGGTGTGTGTGTGTGTGTGTGTGTATTGAAAATGAAAAGTGCCAGTTTTTCTTCTGAATAAATAATGAAAATGTATGTTTTCAGCGGGGTGTTTTGTAATTTTTAATTGGTGAACCTAATATTCAGTGGCGACCGCGGCAGGACGTCATTAATAAAAGAAGGCTCTCGTGAAGAAATAAGAAGGAAAAACTTACGAAATCAAGGACCGTAAAGCGGCGGTTATTTCCACGTGTATACAACGAGGTTATGTCATCGTTACACGACGATGAACCAGACGCAGGAGAAATTCAGGGACAACTAGAAATCCTTCAAGAAAGGGATGATACTATCGCTCATTTGGATGGATTAGTATTTCAACAGATGATACATGATAATTGTGAGGTTGATCAAATAGCAGATGAGGAAGAATGAACTGATGGATATAGACGTAAATTCTTGAGCTGTAAGGCTAAAGCAACAAGATTTTTGAAAACCATTGTGCCGGTTTCCCCTCCCTAAAGTGTAGTAAATGAAAATATAGCTGAAAGAAAGAAATACAGGCTTCCAAAAATATAATTGAAGAAGTTTTCTGGGGAGATAATTGACTGGTTGTATTTCTGGAGTCAGTTTCGTAAAATACACGATGATGAGGACATGGGGGAGGAAGATAAATTCCAGTATCTCATTCAAGCTATGATAGAAGGTTCTAGAGCGTACGAGTTAGTCACAAGTTTCCCCCCGACTATACCAACAATTATTATAAAGTGATAGACAATCTTCAAGCTTGATTTGGTAGGGAGGACATACAGGTAGAAATTTACATTTGTGAACTACTGATGCCAGTTTTAACCAATGCAGTGAATTCCACAGAAAAACCAACAGTAGCTTACATGATAAATTAGAATCACATCTCAGGTCTCTGGAAAGTTTAGGAGTTACTACAGAAAAGTGCATTGCAATGCTGTACCCCTTAATTGAATTGTCCTTGCCAGAAGACTTACGGTACCGTACTAAGAGCCTGGCGAAGGAATACTTCTTTCAGATGTGATTCTGTCTCCAAAGATCATTTGAAACAGCTCATGGCTTTTCTCCAAAGTGAAGTTGTTAGTGAGGAAAGAATTTCATTAGCAATGAAAGGGTTCAACATTAGTAAATCCCAAGGGCACAAGATTAAGGGAGGCAAAAAACCAAGAGAAGCCTCTGAACCAAATGTCCCCACCTCTTCTGCCTTTGTTGTCTACTGATATTTCTAAAAGACAGGAGTGTGTGTTTTGTCTTAAACCACATTCAAGTTCAGAATGCATTAAAGCTCAACAAATGACTGTATAGAGGAAAGAAGGAAAATCTTGAGTAACAAGCACTGTTGTTTTAATTGTTTATTTTTTTTTGCTAGTGGTTTTATGTCACACCGACACAGATAGGTCTTATGGCGACAATGGGACAGGAAGAGGCTAGGAGTGGGAAGGAAGTGGCCGTGGCCTTAATTAAGGTACAGCCCCAGCATTTGCCTGGTGTGAAAATGGGAAACCACAGAAAACCATTTTCAGGGCTGCCGACAGTGGGGTTTGAACCTACTATCTCCCGAATACTGGATACTGGCTGCACTTAAGCGACTGCATTTAATTGTTTAAAGAAAGGTCATCAAAGTAAAGCTTTTAAAAAACCATTATCAGATGTATTGTTTATGGTGGGAAGCATGTGGTACTAATGTGTTATAAACTTGGTAACAAAGACAAAGAAAGTGTTTCCAAAAATAATTTTGAGGGAGAGAGAAAGTTGATTAGTGAGGATGCTACTCATGTAGATAAGACTATGGCTAACGTCTCTTGTTCTCCTGAGGTATATTTGCAAACCTTGGCAGTTGTTGTTATGGGTACGGGTAAACAAAAAGCAGCGCGAGCGATCATTGATACCGGCTCTACTAAATCTTATATTGTGCGTGGCCTAGCTGAACAAATGGGATACCAGTCAGTCGGAAAGGAAACTCTAATACACTCTTTGTTTGGTGGAGTACGTTTCCAAGAGGCAAAGCATGATTGTTACAACATAAGTTTAAGGAGATTAGAGGGAAACTATTCCAAGGAACTGCACGTTTTGAACCAAGAAATAATTTGTGAAGATGTCCCATATGTTACGAATTGTACTTGGAGTGATGAGATAAAAGATCTGAAGATTTGTTTAACAGATGTACAAGACCGAGTACCCTACCCATACAGATTCTACTGGGGCAGATGTCGCAGGTGAATAGCTTACTGGGAGGACACATCAACTAAAATGTGGTCTAAGTCTAGTTGAGACTGTTCTAGGGTGGACACTAATGGAGAAAATTATAAGTAATAAAGCTAGAAGGGATGCAGTGTCACAGTTGGTGACATCGTTGTTTTCGAAACAAACAAAAATTTCTGATCTCTGGGTCTTACAAATTCTTGGAATTACTGATCCTGCAGAGAAGGAATCTACTGTACTATGGAGAAGAATGAACGAGTTAAGAAGTATTTCCTTGAGACTGTGAGGCTGAATGAAGACAACAGATATGAAGTGTGTCTACCTTGGAGTGAACAACATCCGCCTCTTCCGGACAACAGCGAAATAGCTCAGCGCAGATTGGAGACATTCACCAAGAAATTACAAGCTGAACAACATTATGAGGGATACGATGGCATCTTACGAGATTGGATGGGGCAAGGAATTATTGAAATGGTTCCCAAAGAAGAGCTGGTGAATGATGGGCACTATTTACCACATCGACCTGTCTTGAAAGAGAACAGCACCACCAAGATAAGGCCTTAATTTGATGCCTCTGTGAAGCAGAGGAACACCCCTTCTCTAAATGATTATATTGAGGAAGGATCTAACCTTATAGAGTTGATTCCCAGTTCATTACTGAAGTTCAGAGAAAATTATATTGGAGTCATTGCAGACATAGAAAATGCATTTCCCCAAATAAGCATCCATCCTAGAGACTGTGACTTTCTAAGAATTTTTGGTGGGATAAGGAAAGTACAGGAAAGATGAAAGTGTTTCTTCATAATAGAGTTCTTTTCGGCCTTGCATGTTCTCCTTTCTTGCTGTCAGCAACAATAAAATTCCATTTGAATGAGATGAAGAGAGAGGCAGTTGATAACAATCCCCACTTGGTTCTGACAATAGAAAGGTTGAGAGAATGTTTCCATGAGATAATTGTACCACAAGTGTTAACAATAAAACTGAACTCTATTCATTCATGAAAGAGGCAAATTAATTATGGAGAAGGTATCGTTCAATCTGCGAGGGTGGGAGTATTCTCACAACAAAACAACTGAAAACCTGTCACAAGTGTTAGGACTCATTTGGAATAAAGAAAATGATACTATTGAGTTGAATCTGACACATGTCATTGATATTATACCTGATGTAATAACAAAGAGGACAATACTAAGAGCTGCTCATAGAATATTTGATCCTATTTGTTTTTCATGTCCTGTATCTCTCCACCCTAAATTAATTCTACAGGAATTTTGGGCCTTTGAGCTGGACTGGGACACTGAAGTAAATGAATCATCAAAGAAAAGGTTTCTGAAATGGTTGGCAGAACTACCTCACCTGGCTGAAATTAAGATTCCTAGATGTCTGATTGGAAGGCTGCCATCGGCTGAAGATATCTCTATACATATATTCTGCAATGCTAGTCAAACAGCATATGTCGCAATTGTATTCTTGCGAGTACAGAAGATTGATAACATGGATCTACAACTTGTACAAGCAAAAACACGAGTGGCACCCACGAAGAAGATCACCATACCATGTCTGGAATTATTAGCAGCTACTGTAGGTATTAGACTTGCCCCATTAGTGTTACCATCATTAACGTCAAAAGAAATTACTGTTCATTATTGGAGTGACTCATTGACAGTGTTATCTTGGAGAAAATCAGACGAACCTTGGGAACTTCCGTATGGAATAGAGTTCAAGAAATCCAAAGATTATCCAGAATTGAACAGTGGCGACATGTTCGTGGAACAATGAATCCAGCTGACCTGGCATCAAGAGGATGTGATCCAAAGCATTTACTGGAACAGAGATGGTGGGAGGGTCCAAAATCGCTAAAACAACCCCCTACAAATGGCCCTGCTCCGATGTTACAAGAAACGATGAAGAAGTGTTCGAAGAAAAAAAGAAGAGAAGTCAACACTATGACCGCAATGGAAAATAAGTTGAATACGCAAGAATGGCACCTCGACTGTTTCTTGAGTTTTTGGAAAACTGTTCGCATGATGGGGAGGATCTTGTGATTTCTGCACAATTGTCGACAGCAAAAATTGACTAGAAAATATTGAGAACTAACTGTTGAGGAGATGACAAGAGCGGAGTAAATTGTGATGAAGTTCATACAAAAGGAGTGTTTTGTTGATGTAAAGGACGAGAGATTTAGCACACTCTGTGTTTTCACTGATGATGAGGGAGTGATGAGACTGAAAACAAAGATAACAGCATGTCAGGATGATTACGCTTTCTGCTGTCCTATTATCCTTCCTGCAAAATACGGTTTAGTTTGTGCTCTCATTAGGGAAAAACACAAAGAATTATGTCATGCTGGTACACAGATTCTACTCAGTGGGCTCCGACAGAAATACTGGACCTTCGGTGGAAGAAGAATGGTGAAGAGTGCAATCGCATCATGCGTTGTCTGCCGAAGATACCATGGAAAACATCTTGAAGCAGAACAGGCTCATCTACTCATTGACAGAGTGAGAGAGGCTTCAGCCTTTGAGATATCAGGGGTAGACTTTTCAGGACCCTTGATTTTGAGAGGAGGAGAGAAAACCTGGGTCTGTTTGTTCACATCTGGAGCTTGTGACATCTTTGGCTACCTCAACATTCCTCGAAGCTTTTCAACGCTTTGTATCCAGACGTGTCTACAGTGACAATGGGACGAATTTTTATGGTATCTGTAATACCTTGGAGATAATTCAGTGGGATAAAATTGTTGAATATAGTTCTGCAAATGAGATTGAATGGAAATTTAATCCTCCTGCTGCACCATGGTGGGGAGGTTGGTGGGAGAGTTTGATTGGTGTTTTCAAGCAAATGCTCAGGAAAGTTCTGGGAAATTTGTGCTTGTCGTACCAAGAAATGATGACAGTCTTTTGTGACATCGAAGCTGTGATGAATTCTTGGCTGCTTACATACCTGTCCAATGATGGAAGTGACCTGATGTCAATAAACCCTGCAATGTTTCTGCAAGAGGTCAAGGAGGTTGGAATGCCCGATATTGACATGATAGAAAATGTAAGATTTGACAAAAGATACAGATGTAGACGGAAAATGAAAGAAACTTTAAGGTTGACATTTAGGATTAAATATCTTGGACAACTAATTCAGAAGAATCACCCTACAAAAAATCAGTACAAACCCTTCGTGGGTGAAGTAGTAGGCCTACTAATAGACAATGACAACCCCAAGAGACTGAATTGGCTGTTGGCAAGAGTGATGGAAGTTATCCCTGGCAAAGGTGGTGTTGTGAGACTTGTTCATCTGAAGACTGCAAAAGGGGAACTCGTGAGACAGGTGCAGAGGGTATACCCACTTGAAGTGATATCTGCAGAAGACCACGCCTTCAGACAATTTAAGCAGTATGAAACGAAAGAAAGTGATCGAAGGACAATTAAATAATCGACCAGTAGTTCCAAACTGAAAACTAGTAGTGGGAGACTGGTGATTAAACCAAAAAGATTTGAGGATTGAGTGATATTTTTCACAAGTGTTCATTTATTCTATGTGATATTTTTCTGAAGTGTTCTTTTATTTTGAGTTCCAAAAGAGACAAGAAAGGGGAGGGGTGGTCTTACTGTTTTGTATTGTGTATAGTAAATTCAATTATTTCTCTCTAAATAATGTCATTTTGTATTGATCAAGTGGATAAATTATAATTGTAATGTGGATAAATGAGGTGTTGAGTTGTTCCCACAACTCAAGGTGGGAGGATGTTGAGTTTGTAACATATTTGAAATTAAATTAAATATGATAGGGTTGGCAACAGGGAGAGATGTCTGAGTTAGTGAGAGGGGTGTGTGTGTGTGTGTGTGTGTTGAAAATGAAAAATTGCTGACATGTACAAGTACCTGTTTTCCTTCTGAATAAATACAGTAGTGAAAATGTATGTTTTCAGCGGGGTGTTTTGTAATTTTTAATTGGTGAACGTAACACCGTGGTTTCCGATATTCACACCAGGCAAATGGTGGGGCTGTACCTTAATTAAGGTCATGACTGCTTCCTTCCAATTCCTAGCTCTTTCCTGTTCCATCATTGCCATATGACCTATCTGTGTCGGTGCGACGTAAAGCAAATTGTAAAAAAAAAAAAACAAAAAAAAATCAGTCCTCCTGTCCTTGAGAGCAGCAAACACATCCATAATCTTCCATAATACGTAAAACAGCATCTCCAGCAACACACATACAATATCATTAACTGGATTCATAATGTTCACATGCCAGGTTCAAACAATGTGCAGCAGGCTGTAGTTATAACACTCTACAGTTAGTCTCTCAAGAACACCCACTCAGTACAAAAAGTTCAGTGGAACTGTCCAGCAATTGAATCAAGAATAAGGAAGGATGGTTGTGAAGGTGGCCTTCAACTAGAGGATTTTACCAGGCCTTATGGGAAGGGAAAAATGAGTGGCTTGTGAATATTGTCTCTTCACTTCAGTTCTATGACCTTTCAATGACAACACGCTTGAGAGAATATTATGTCAAGGTTGCCAAAGCAATGAACTGATTAAAGTCATTATAAAGGATAGGTACTCATGAAGACCAGGTTGTCCCTTCCCATGCACAATCCAGGCGAGATCAGGTATAGAGTAAGAGAGAAAGAGGACAAGGAAACAAATAGCTCTGCTTCTTTCTACCCAAAAAACCAGACATTGGTCTGGCAGTGGCTTTAGATGCATTGTGATCATGTACAGAAGAAAGAGGAAAGAGCAAGCAAGTGGAAAATTGAGATACATGTTGGAGTACATTACTGGTAATTTAGAGCCTCCATGGCTCAGGTGGCAGCGCGCTGGCCTCTCACCACTGGATACCGTGGTTCAAATCCCGGTCACTCCATGTGAGATTTGTGCTGGACAAAGAGGAGGCAGGACAGGTTTTTCTCTGGGTACTCCAGTTTTCCCTGTCATCTTTCATTCCAGCAACACTCTCCACTATCATTTCATTTCATCTGTCAGTCATTTATCATTGCCCCAGAGGAGTGCGACAGGCCTCGGCCGCCGGTACAATTCCTGTCCTCGCCGCAAGTTGGAGGCTTCATTCATCCCAACCCTGACCTGGTCGTTGACTGGAAAACAGGTTGTAGGTTTTCATTTTCATATATTACTGGTAATTTCATTTTTAGATTTGAGAGGAAGTTGAAGAGAACCTTCACTCCCTTCACCTGATGAGCCACATGAACAGGGATACCAGTATCATACAGTTGGAACATAAATTATTTTGTTTTTCTTTCAGTGCTTACTGTATGGCAAATGTACTGTATTTCACTGAATGTGAGGTATTTTTGTTATTCTAGGTATTCTGTACTTATTCCCCGAGTAGTAAAAACCATGATTTAGTAGGTACTACACTAGAGTGCTTTGCTGTTTGCTTTTAGGATTGTTTCCAAGGGAGACTTTTTTTTTTCAAAATGGCGCCCGGTAATGACGACGTAGTGTTTTATTCTCCGAGTAAATTAACCGTAAAATGTGACGAAAAGTGCGGAAAATGTCGAAAATTAGTGAAAAGTGGAATGTTGTGTGATTCATGTGATCGATGGTGGCATTATAAGTGCGGAAATTGCCCTAGAGACGTAAAAACTAATGAAAATGTTGACTGGATTTGTGAGCAGTGTGTTCGGAATGTTGTTGTTGGGGACGGCGTTGACGAAGTACCGAAAACAGTCGATGAGGAATATAAAAGTGCATTAGAAATTATAAACATTCTAAAAAAGGACAATGAGACTCTTAAAGTTGAAAATCAAGAATTAAAAGAAAGACTGCGATCGCTAGAATTTGGGACTGACCATTCTTCGAGTGATATACCGGTACAAGTAACAAACTCGAGCACGTGGTGTCAAGTAGTTCGTGGATGGCCGGCTAAGAAGAAATCTACAACTGAATTTCCGGAAATAAACATTAGAAATAGGTTTTCTGCCCTAAATAATTTAATCCTGGAAGAAAGTGATCGCGCGCGTGAAACCAAATCATCGCGATCCGTTGCCGTGCCGAGTTTGAAATTTAGGCCTAGAATTCAGATTCAAGACCCAGTTAGGCCTAAATCAGAGAAGGTAGCTGTGTTTGGTGATAGCCAAGGAAGGGGAATTGCGGGAGTGATTAACGACGAGAATATAGCAGCAACCGGAGAAATATATCCAGGAGCTTCTATCAGCAGGGTTGTGGAAAACGTAGAAGCAGCAACTAGGAACTTCGGGAGCGGCGATGCAGTGCTTATCATCGGTGGGACGAACGACGTAGCTCGCGACGACGCCAAGAATGTAAGATCACAACTTAAACATACACTAGGGAAGCTGACCCACACTAACGTTTTTGTAGTGAACGTGCCCCACAGGCATGATTTGAGTAGAGATTCGTGTGTGAACATTGAAGTGGACAAGGTCAATACAGATATTGTTAAAATTTGTAAACATTTTCGGAATACTCAGGTTATTGAATGCAGCAGTTTTGAGAGATACTGTTATACAAAACATGGCCTCCATCTAAACAATTCAGGTAAACGAAAGATAGGAAATATTGTTCTAGATTTTATCAATCTTAAGATACCGGTATGTACTGTAAAACAGGCAACTCCCTTGAGTTATAATACTGACCAGGAAAACTAGCAGAAAGAGCCAGCTATACTTCAAGCTGGCTCAGTCAACTAGAAAAAGAAACTCAGGATAGTAAGGAATTTCAAGTTACCCAATTGCAACAGTCAAGTTTTAGGGAGGAAGGGAGTCTGAGATTGCTCTTGGTAAACTGTCAAAGTGTAGTAAATAAACAATTAAAATTCGGTACATTGATGGAATCTTATGAGACTGATGTGGTGATAGGAGTGGAATCGTGGTTGAAAGAAGGGGTGGGTAATAGAGAAGTATTTCCAGAAGGGTACACAGTCTATCGTAGAGACCGAGGAGATAAAAAGGGAGGGGGGGTGTTTATTCTGGTGAAGGAAACTTACTGTTCACATGAATGGTTTACCGATGAAAGGGATGAAATATTAGGGATAAAATTAGTTTGTGATAATATGAAGGAGGTGGGAATTATAGGAACATACAGGCCTGGAAGAGAGGAAAGAGACATGGAAATCTTTGAAAAAATAATAGATTATATTTGTAAAAACAATAATAATGATATGGTAATAATTGGGGGAGATCTAAATTTGCCTGAAGTTGAATGGAAAGGAGCTGCAAGTGAAGCCCATGAACAGAAACTGGCAAATAAGTTAATTTGGGAGGGAGGATTTACTCAAGTAGTACAAGAACCGACTCGTCTCAATAACTTACTAGATGTATTCTTGGTTAAACCATGGGAAATTGTTGATAAAACTGAGGTAATTGAAGGAATAGGAGACCATAAGGCTGTAATAATGGATGTAGGACTCGTACCAAAAAGGCTTAATAAGAGGGTTACACAAGACAAGAAATTGTACAGAAAAACTAAAGTTGATGAATTTGGGACTTACCTTAACTCACAATTCAGTTGTTGGATAAGTGAAGGGAGTAACGTGGATACACTTTGGGCTAAATTTAAAGGAATTATTTGGGAAGGAGAGAAGAGATTTGTACCTGTTAAGAAGGGTAAAATGACCTCAGACCCTGTTTATTATACAAGGGAAATAAGAAAATTAAAAAGAAAATGTAGAATAGTAAACAGGAAAATCAAAGAGGGTAGGGAGAGTAGAGAAACTAGAAAACAGCTAATGAGGGAACTGAATAGAGTGAAAAAGGAAGCAAAAGAGAATTATATGAATGGCATACTTCAAGAGGGTAATGACCACATAGGGAAATGGAAAAAGCTGTATTCATATATCAGGAATCAAAAAGGAAAAGGAATCCAAATTCCTACAATGGTGGGAGAAGGGGGTGAACACTATTTAACAGATACTGAGAAAGCAAACCTATTTAGTAGGGAATTTAGAGATTCAGTAGATGATTGTCAAGAGTTGAAAACCGAAACAGAAGATAGAGAGGGAGAGAGACAGAGGGAAACAAGAAGCTTCTCATTCACAAACGAAGATATTTTCAGAGAAATCCAACTGCTTCAGCAAGGAAAAGCAGCAGGGAGTGATCAAATTACTGGGGAGGTATTAAAGACAATGGGGTGGTACATAGTGCCTTATTTAAAATTTCTCTTTGACTATGTCATAAATAATAGTGTAATACCAAAGGAATGGAAGGAATCTATAATAATACCAATTTATAAAGGAAAGGGTGATAAAAGGAAACCAGAGAACTACAGACCAATCAGCCTGACCAGTATAGTTTGTAAAATTCTGGAGAGTTTAATATCGAAGTACATCAGAGGGATATGTGATGATAAAAATTGGTTCATGAGGAGCCAGTATGGATTTAGAAAGAAATTTTCTTGTGAGGCACAACTGGTGGGATTCCAGCAGGACATATCAGATCAGTTGGATTCAGGAGGTCAGTTAGATTGCATAGCCATAGATCTTTCCAAAGCCTTTGATAGAGTGGAACATGGAATATTATTAAAGAAATTGGAGGGAATAGGATTGGACGTAAGGGTTACACGTTGGATAAAAGCATTTCTAAATTCAAGGGTTCAGAAAGTCAAAGTAGGAAATAATGTATCTCAGGAAGAGAAAGTTTGGAAGGGAATTGCACAGGGTAGTATAATCGGTCCGTTACTTTTCTTAATATACGCAAATGATTTAGGGAACAATATAACATCAAAAATAAGGTTGTATGCAGATGACATAATTGTTTATAGAGAAATAAACAACATTGAGGATTGTTCAGAATTACAAAGGGACCTTGAAAGTATCCAACAATGGGTTGAAGAAAATAATATGAAGGTTAATGGAGGCAAATCAACTGTTACAACTTTTACAAACAGGAGCTTTAAAACTGAATTTGAATATACTTTGGATGAGGTAGTTATCCCAAAAGATGGCAAGTGCAAATACTTAGGTGTGAGATTTGAAAGTAATTTGCACTGGAAGGGTCATATTGATGACATTGTTGGGAAAGCATACAGATCATTACATGTCATAATGAGGCTACTTAAAGGATGCAACAAAGAATTAAAAGAAAAAAGTTACTTGAGTATGGTTCGTCCATTATTGGAATATGCAAACAGTGTTTGGGATCCTCACCAAGAATACCTAATAAAAGAAATAGATAGTGTGCAGAGGAAAGCAGCAAGATTTGTAACAGGGGATTTCAGGAGAAAGAGTAGTGTATCAGAAATGTTAAAGGAACTTGGGTGGGAAACTTTAAGTAAGAGAAGGGAGAAAACTAGACTTACAGGATTATATAGAGCCTATACAGGAGAAGAAGCTTGGGGAGAAATCCGTGAGAGGCTTCAGTTGGAAAATAATTATATCGGCAGGACTGACCACAAATATAAAATTAGAAGGAATTTTAGCAGAAGCGATTGGGGTAAATTTTCATTCATTGGGAAGGGTGTGAAGGAGTGGAACAGTTTACCAGGGGTAGTGTTTGATCCTTTTCCAAAATCTGTACAGATATTCAAGAAGAGAATAAACAGCAACAGAGAAAATAAATGAAATGTTAGAGGGCATTCGACCAGTGCAGGTTATTGTATATAAAAAAATGTGTGTGAATAAATTAATTCCATCCCCTGGTCTAAGGAGTTTGGACAGCCAAAGTAGGGGACTGCCTGTAGGGGTGAAGTACAGTGGGGACTTCGAGGGCCCTGGGACCGCTACGGTAGCTGTGAAGGCCCTTCAGGAACTCTGAAAAGTGGTGGCAAAAGGGGCTCTGGTTAAGACGCAGCAGGTCGTTATGCTACTTAGGATCCAGAACGGGTAAAAAAAAAAAAAAAAAAAAAGTAAATAAATAAATGCAATGTAAATATTAATCTTATACCAGTTGTATAGTATCATTTGAAGTAATTCCACATACTGTATATCAGTTGACTATATTTGTAAGTAGGACAGGATATATTATAAGTAGAATTTTGTAAACAATATAAATTTATTAAGGATGAGCTGTGTGTTTAATAGAAAACATTGTTAGCGTAAATTGTATAATATTGTATTATAGGAAAAATTTTCTTCTCTTGTTAATTTAATATTTAGTGCTTGACAATAATGTATTTTAGTGTACCATTTGCCACCGAGGTAGACACCTCATTTGCAAATAAAGAGATTTTGATTTGATTTGATTTTGAAATGTGCATTCAGCTTGAGGTAGATAGTGTAGTTATACAGCAGTGTAGGGTCGTAGGCTATTTCTCACCAAGATAGCTCCAGTTGGAATCCTGGTCAATGCATGCAGGACTTTTGAAATGAAAATTGACATCCTACAAGTTTATCGGTGCAGTACTTGGTTGCTTTTCAGAATATTTTATTAGGAAGATTAATTAAACCAAGGATAGTTGGAATTGTTCCTTTGGCACCATCCCACAGAATACAACAATGTTCTGTGTGTCAGTGGAGCTCAGTGGTTTTGACAAGGGAAGACCTAAATTGTCTTTAGCATAGGAGGAACTGAAGCTTTTGAAGGAAATGGTGAATCATCCAGTTCCTGAATTTGATGATGCAAAGTGCATTTCTCATTTGCATTTTTTTAATTTGCTATTTGCTTTACGCCATACCAACATAGATAGCTCTTATGGCAACAATGGAATAGGAAAGGCCTAGGAATGGGATGGAAGTGGCCATGCCCTTAATTAAGGATTTGCCTGATGTGAAATTGGGAAACCACGGAAAACCATCTTCAGGGCTGCTGACAGTGGGGTTTGAACCCACTATTTCCTGGATGCGAGCTCAGAGCCGTGCACCCCTAACCGCATGGCCAACTCGCCCGGTATTTGCAATTTTTAAGAAATCTCTCAGATAATTTGGAGCTTCAACAAAGTGATATTTCTTGCAGATACCAGTTGGCTACTTATTTTCTCTGACTTCAATAAATACTTTAAATTGAATTAAGTGGAGCCATCAGATTTCTCTGACTTTATTAAATCGTTTAAATTGAACTAAGTGGCACCTTCAGATCAAAGGGAGACACATCACACATTTTCCCTCATTAAGTTAGTACAGGATGAGTCTGGTCAGGAGAGCTGGCTTACTTGTCAGGTAATTGCTATGGTAATGAAGTAGACTGTACTACTAATAACTCTCCATCAAAGAGCAGTAAATAACTCGACTCTTTACAGGGGGTACTGGCTTTGGATAAAGAAGCCGATGTAGGTGAGGTGATGGGCACCTCAATGGAGGAACTGATACTGAAACCATTATGCACTGTTTATTTTCTGGGTTAGAGGCACCTACAAAGTCTATCTGTCTCCATGTTAGGAATGGCCTGACTGGTAGTGTATAAAATAATTTTCAGATTGGTGATCCCATTGTAACATTAGCTTAATATGAAAATTACTGAAGATATGGTGCCTCAGAGAATAACAGAGCATCCCTTGCATGTAACACCCAGGTCTTACGATGTTAGGGGATCTCTGAAAGTGTGCGACCAGTGTTAAACCTCACCTAGGTAGACACGATTAAATTCTGAATATTAGTATCTTTACAGTGAAAATTAAAACTAAACAACTGGTCAAATTCATGAAAGAGAATGACATTGCCATCTTTGGACTCCAAACTGAAGGGATGAGAAGCTGCAGAAAAATGGATTTTGGCTAGGCCCTATACAACAGCAAAGAATTAGAGACAAAAATGAGGTAGTTAAAATCTTGAGAGAATTATACAGCAATATGTGGAAGAATTATATATATATTATTCAAGGCAAATCATCTGAAACTACCACTGTGGATATTTCCAATACAAGATGTGCAGTTGATGTTGTCTTTTACAGAATTGAAGTATATACAGAGGCTCAAAAATGTAGCCCATGCAGTGATTCCAATAATGGTTTGGAAATTATTTTCAACCACAATGTTTATGGTTTTTAAATGGAACAACACCTAATAAGATATTGAAAATAAAAGTAGAGATAATTAGAATCACAATGGCTTTTGTTGCAGGGCACTAGTGTCAATAGTTTTTGAAATATTGTCATTTCCATCAGGGAGTTCTCTCTTCTCCAGTTGACTGGCTACTACTAGGATATGCATGGCTCCCATGACTGTATCAATGTGCTAATTGATTTTTGCCTGAGAAAAATGTACAATATTGGAGACACATGGTTCAGACTTTTGGGGAATCCTGTAACCCCTTGAGAACATGTACTCTCGTGAGAGATGGAAGAAGTACAACCCAGTGAAGCTCTCAGGTTGCTCTGGTAGGTGGAAGAGAAATAGGACCAACAGGATGGAGCAGGCCCCTACTGCAATCTTCTCTGAAGTATTTAGAGCCAGTGGTGACAATAAGGACCCTGCAGACCCCATGGTGTGGGGGGGGGGGGTCATGGCTTGTGAAGGGCCCATGACTGTGGTATATCAACTTTTTTTAAAGTGTAAGTGATGCATGTTTTCCTGTTTCATTCTGCCCACACACTTCACTACTGGCTAGGTTCACCCAGTTCATCAATGCTCTCTAAGGAAAGGCATACTGACCTAAAACTTGTAGCCTACTATGTGAATCTCATCTCAACACTCAACTCCTAAGTTCATATCCAAAACTGGACTAAGTGGTAAAAGGGATATTATCAGCTTCAGCCTACTTAAGTCAGAGCGTTCTTGTGCTGTCTGGGTCTATCAAAGCACTTGGGAGACTGCGGGTTCAAATCCAAAATGCCTTTCTCATTTTCATAGCCAGGGAAGTATTGGAACTGGGAACAGTATTCTTACGAGAGCCGCAGACGTCTTCTTTCCGAATCCCTAACAAATTTGAACTGAAAGAAAAACTACAAATAAGAGAATTGGTGCCTTAAAAAGCATCATACAAATTTATTATTATCATCGTCCTTGCATCGTTGTTGTTCATTGTAATAATATATAACCCTCTACTATGAAATAAACTTGTAACATTCCTTATCAATTATTGCAGGGGGAGCGGGGTGGCCCTGAGCTTCTTAGCACCACTACTGTTTAGAGCTGAGGTTATATTAGTACTGCATGTCTGGGCTGGGTTACACAGAAGAGATGGCAGCAGAAGAACTTGAATTTTTCAATGGTATTACAAACTATCAACTTCATGTCTGTATCGATATGACAATCTAATAATCAAAGAACCTTATAGATACCTTTATAACCAATATTGGAAACACATGGTTCAGAGTTTTGGGGAATCCTGTAACCCCTCGAGAGGATGTACACTCATGAGAGATGGAAGGAGTACAAGCCTGTATTTAGGTATATTAGACTCCTGGGCCTGAGAACATTTTACGTCACTGATTGTTTGTATATGCCTTCAGTACCGTATGTATTCATAATATAAATAGTTGATATGCAAAATAAAGCACTAAAAGGTTCATGAGAAGCAAAATAAAGGTAGAAATTATTACAACTACTAAATATATGAAGAATACACCACAATATTTGTACCAAGCTTCCAAGTCCAATTTATTATTGTAACAACATGGAATTCTACTAGTTTTTTTATTTTTTTATTTTATGTTACTGAATACATTGGTCATATTTTCAAAGCTTTATTCCATGTGTAACCAGGAGAACTTATTAAGAAGAAGATAAGTCTGGCTGTCTGATCACTGTTGCTCACTAAGCACCACCCAGGTGCCATGTATAGGGTACCGGTACTTTAAGGTTAAACCCACGGACGCAAGCAAATTCAACCCCAACCATCTCTGGATGCATAAGAACTACAATACTCCATTATATTGGCTCCCAACACTGAGCCATATAACCCCCTCTGCATTAAGAAGACAAGACGCAGTACTAAAAGAATATTTGAAAATAATGAACTTCTGATTCATGATGACATTCCACATTTAACAATAAACCAGCTTTGTTTCAGAAATCCACCCCTGCAAATAGCCCTACTGTTTACTGACAGTAATTTTAGCATTATTATTATTATTATTAGCATTGATGCTAAGTGGCATGACTTCTGGACTGAGAGGACTCCATCTGAAGTGCATGACCTTATTGACTCTATACAGAAACCCTAGGGATTTGAACTTCCAAGACATATGTTGATAAGTCTCAATCGCATCTGAGCAGGACATAAGTATGTGCATACAAGTTACACAAGTGGGGGTAAGCAGTCAAACCTAAACTGTGATTGTGGAGCACGGCACCAAACCATTTGGCACATCATCAAGAGGGGTAATTTTAGAACCTACATGGGTGTTTTGAGAGACTTTTTCAGTGCTATACCACTGAGCCTTGAATGGATAACCAGACTGTACTTAGACTCTAGTATTTTTTGTTATGTGTCATTCCATTAATACCATATATGTTTTATTTATTATTATTATTATTATTATTATTATTATTATTATTATTATTATTTATAGTAGTTTGTGCATGTACTGTAGTTTCTTTTTCTTCCTTGTATAATGTTGTATGCTAAATTAATTGTATTGTATTGTACCGGTATTGTATTGTATTGTATTTTATTTCGTCCAACTGATCATACAGTGATACGGGACACGTCAATAATCATATTTACAGTAACAAAGGATAAAACAGTAATATACATGCCATGATAAATAAAGAGAAATATACAATGTGGTAAAGAGGCACAGATTTAAAAAAAACAACATGTTCAGAATCCACAGTAAGGTCATTTCTATTGTCAATATAGCCAGATGATTCTAGAGCTCCTGAGTTAACATAACTTTTTTAAAATATTTGCCGCCCCTGGGAATTAGCCACCGAGAGCCTAGGCACATGTGGCCCGTGCATAAATACCTGCTTACTTATTATAATGATTGCTCCTTGAACTGGTGGTTCAGTAGCATTGAAAATGGGAAGAAAGCTCAGTAAATTTCAAGACAATTTCCAATGAGTATACCTCCACTTTGTAATTTATTTTGTGTAATGGTTATGTAAATTTCTGTGGCAAGTAGTATAAGATGACCGAGCAAGTTGGCCTTGCGTTTAGGATGTGTAGCTGTGAACTCACATTTCGGAGATAGTGAGTTCGAATCCTGTCGGCAGCCCTGAAGATGGTTTTCCATGGTTTCCCATTTTCATACCAGGCTGTACCTTAGTTATGGCCAAACCTGCTGCTTCCTTTCCACTCCTAGCCTTTTCCTATCGCATTGTCGCTATAAGACCAATCGGCGTCAGTGTGACATAAATCAACTTGTTGAGAAAAAAAGGTAAGTTTGTAATTTGTTTGGCATTTGCTGGTGACATCTAGTATTTGTAGTACACTATGTGTTCTACTTGTGGTATGGGCTAGAACAAATTTGATACTTTCATTGACCTGTTTCACTCTTATACTGTCCGACTTGTTGGCTGAAAGGTCAGCGTACTTACCTTCGGTTCAGAGGGTCCTGGGTTCGATTCCTGACCACATTGACCTTCATTGGTTAATTCCAATGGCCCGGGGGCTGGGTGTTTGTGCTGTCCCCAACATTCCTGCAACTCACACACCACACATAACACTATCCTCCACCACAATAACATGCAGTTACCTACACATGTCAGATGCTTCCCACCCTCATTGGAGGGTCTACCTTACAAGGGCGGCACTCGGCTAGAAATAGCCACAAGAAATTATTATTATAGTCTTATACTGGGCTTTGGCTGTATGAAAACAATACTGGTAATGCCATTCCTTGTGCAGCAAGTCTCTGTTATGAATAGTATTAAAAATGTTGCTCATAGGATTGGCTGGCAAGTGGATTTCAGTGGACTTGGCGGACTGATATGCAATAGCAACTTCTGGAGTGGTGTAGAAAGCAACAGAAAACTAACCCACTCCTCATTTTCATAGTATGCCTCTTCTGTTATGTTTAGGCTACCATTGACAGTTGATGGTGGAGCTGTTGAGGATCAAACCAGCCTTTCAGCTGAATACTGAACATGTGGTAAGATAATTTTTTCTTCTGTTTCCATAACTGTTCGATAAATCATTCCAATTCCTTACTCCTTGTCCTACAAATTAATATTTTTCCCACTTTGGCCACTTTACTTCAAAATTTGTCGTCATGTCATGATCTTCCTTACTTTTAAAAGCTTCACTGAAGCTTATTTGTCTACTAATAACATTCCATGCTATCTCTCAACTGACAGCTTGGAACATACCACTTAATTGAGCTTATTGGCTCCTTACTCTGAAGTCTTCCCTGTGCAAAGTTTGCAACATTTTTATAATACTACTCCTTTGTTGGAAATCACCAAAAACAAATCATGCTGCTTTTCTTTGGATCTTTTCCAGTCCTGGCGTGGGTCCCATACACTGGAATCAAACTTTAATCAGGGTCTTACCTGAGACTTATACGCCCTCTTCTTTACATCCTTGCTAAAACCTCTAAATACCCTCATAACCCTGTGAAGAAATCTGTAACCTTTCTTAAAACTTTGTTAATATGATTACCCCAGTGACGATCATTCATTATATTAACACCTAGGTACTTGCAGTGGTCCCCAATGAGGTGCTATCACCCTCATCAACACAGTAATTAAAACTCAGAGGACTTACCCTCTTGGTGAAATTTACAACGTGACTTTTGACCTGTTTACCATCATAACATTGTCTGCTGTCCATCTCACAACATTGTCTAGGTCCGCCTGGATTCACTCACAATCCTGCAACTCGTTTAGTACTCCATGTAGTATAACATCATCTGCAAATAGCCTTATCTGCAATTCCAGTTCTTTACTCATCTATATATATAAAATAAGAGTTTTGTCTGTACATTGCTCAGAATTTGAAAAGAATGGTATTTCTGTATCGGTCATGTCCACAGTAAGAAGAAAATGCATTTTTTACTTTTCCGTAATTTCTGTCTGTCTGTCTGTATGTATGTATGTATGTACACGCATCACGAGAAAACGGCTGAAGAGAATTTAATGAAAATCGGAATGTAAAGTCGGGTGATGAACCGCTACAATCTAGGCTATCAGTTATTTTAATCAAGCTGAGTGAAATGGTAGTTTAGGGGAAGGCCTGAAATTTAATTCTCAAATATTTATGTTATTAGTGGTCGTGTCTTAATGCAAATCGCTAGACAAAGATGGAAAATAAGTCGCTACAATATACACGCTATACACGCTGAGAAAAATGGTAGTTTAGGGGAAGGCCTAAAATTTAATTGTCAAATATTTATTTTATTAGTGGTCGTATCTTCATGAAAATTGGTATGCAAAGTCGGGGAATAGGTCGCTATAATCTAGGCTATCAATAATGTTATTCACACTGAGTGAAATGGTAGTTTAGGGGAAGGCCTGAAATGTAATCTATATATAAAATAAGTGTTTTGCCTGTACATTGCTCAGAATTTGAAATGAATGGTATTTCTGTATCTGTCATGTCCACAGTAACGAGGAAATGCATTTCTTACTTTTCCGTAATTTCTGTCTGTCTGTCTGTCTGTCTGTCTGTCTGTCTGTCTGTATGTATGTATGTATGTATGTATGTATGTATGTATGTATGTATGTATGATTGTACACGCATCAATAGAAAACGGCTGAAGAGAATTTAATGAAAATCGGTATGTAATGTCGGGTGATGAACCACTACAAGCTCGGCTATAAATTATTTTAATCACGCTGAGTGAAATTGTAGTTTAGGCGAAGGCCTGAAATGTAATTCTCAAATAAGTTATTTATGTTATTTGTGGTCGTATCGATAAATATATATATAAAATAAGAGTTTTGTCTGTACATTGCTCAGAATGTGAAAAGAATGGTATTTCTGTATCGGTCATGTCCACAGTAACAACGAAATGCATTTTTTACTTTTCCGTAATCTCTGTCTGTCTGTCTGTCTGTATGTATGTATGTATGTATGTATGTATGTATGTATGTATGTATGTACGCGCATCACGATAAAACGGCTGAAGAGAATTTAATGAAAATCGGTATGTAATGTCGGGTGATGAACCACTGCAATCTAGGCTACAAATTATTTTATTCACGCTGAGTGAAATGGTAGTTTAGGGGAAGGTCTGAAATGTAATTCTCAAATAAGTTATTTATGTTATTAGTGGTCGTATCGATAAATACTACATAACTAACATAACTTTAGTTATGTCGTAAGTTAGTAGTAGTTATGTAAGAAGTTATTAAATTTCCGATCACTTATGTCTTATACATTGTTACCGTACCGCATATAATCGGAGATATTCATGAATTTGGATTTTTGTTACTAAGTCATATCAGCGCCGAGTCACGAGAAAATGGGTAAACAGAATTTAGTGAAAATCGGTGTGTAAAGTCTGAGAATAAGGAACTACAGTCTACGATATAAATAATTTTGTAAGACACCCTAATATCACGGAGTCGAAAGAAAACTAATGTGAAGGCCTGCAATATAGAAAGCTCATAAACTTTATCAACAATAACATTACATTGACCATTGTTTGTTGTGATGTGCTTTTTGTCTTCTGTTTCCTCTCATCCCCGATAGATAGGATTACTGCAGCGTACCGATTTTTTTTAAATTTGCTTGACGGCGCACCGACACAGGTAGGTCTTATGGCGACGATGGGATAGGAAATGAATAGTGGTGTGAAGGAAGCGGCCTTGGCTTTAAGGTACATCCTGGCGTGACTGGTGTGAAAATGGGAAACCACGGAATACCATTTTTTTGCTTAACGTCGCACCGACACAGACATGTCTTATGGCGACGATGGGATAGGAAAGGTCTAGGAAGTGGAAGGAAGCGGCCGTGGCTTTAATTAAGGTACAGTCCCGGCATTTGCCTGGTGTGAAAATGGGAAACCACGGAAAACCATCGTCAGGACTGCCGACAGTGGGGCTCGAACCCACTATCTCCCGAATACCATCTTCAGGTTTGCCGGCAGTGGGGTTCGAATCCACTATCTCCCAGATACAAGCTCACAGCTGCGGGCCCCTAACCACACGGCAAACACGCCTGGTCGTACCGACTGTAACAGCCTGCCTGTATATTGGTGGGAAGTAGCTGAGGGGGTGTAAGATAACTTTCTTCTTTAGCATGCCATTCCTCTGGTTCATACATTTTCTGATATATCTGGTACGTAACACACTGGTTCATCATAGTATTCGAGCTATACAATCCCTACTCTGAGCCACTGATTGGAATGAGTAGTGTGCATATTTAACGGAATAATGACAGAGGAGTGTTCACGGCAGTCTGCGACCTGGTTATTACAGCTCTGGAACTTTGGACTCTTAGATCGGCACCGCAGTACTGTTCGTTGAAAGTGAGAAAGTGTGCGGTTTCTCATTTGATCGAGTATTTTATATGATAACATTGCTTTCAATCGCTACATTCCTACGGACGTTTTAGTAATGACCTATGTTGAATTCAGTTAGGAAAACCACCAAGTCAGTCTTTCTGAGAATCCCGTAGCGAAGCACGGGAACATCAGCTAGTCTATATATATATATATAAAGTAACATGTCCTGACTGACTGACTGACTGATTCATCATCACAGTGCTAAAACTACTGGACGTAAAGGAATGAAATTTTGGGGATACATTTATATTAGAGTGTAGGTGCTTGCTAAGGGAGGATTTCTGGATATTCTGTTGCTAAGGGAGTGAAATGGGGGGTGAATTGTTTAAATGAGTATATCTATATCTCAAAAACGTAAAAGTTTACAAGATGTAAAAATTGGTATTTGGAATCTCCTTTAAAAATAAACATGTATTTTTTGTTTCCAGAAAATCCCATTAAGGGGGGTCAATAAAGGTGAAAAAGGGGTTGAATACCTTTTATGGGGATACTTATATCTCAAAAACTGAAGACATGAAAACTGGTATTTGGAATCTCTTATAAAAATAAAGAAACATGTATGTTTTTTTAAAATCCAGTAATGGGTGGTGAACAGGAATGACAAAAGGGGGTGAATTTTTAGAAAGACTATATCTACAGCATATCTAAAAAACATGTTACAGACATAAAAACTGGTATTTGGAATCTCCTGTAAAAATAAATAAATATAGACAATTTGTTTTCTGAAAATCCACTTGAGGGGAACTAAAATAGGGGGTGAATTTTTAAAATGAGCATATCAACAGTATATCTCAAAAACTTAGCATGTTACAGAAGTGAAAATTGGTAATTTAATCTCTTTTAGAAATAAATAAATGCGTATTTTTTGTTTTTGGAACAAAAAACACTTGGGAGGGGTAAAATGGACTGCAAAGGGGATTGAATTATTTTTATTGGAATACTGATATTTCAAAAATTGAAGATGTTACAAATGTGAAAATTGGTAATTATAACTTCTTTAAAATTAATGAAAAAGATATTTTTTGTTTTCTGAAAATCCATTGAAGAAGAGGTGAAATATTAAAAAAATTAATTGAATTATTTATATGAGGATACTTATATCTCAAAAACTAAAGACCAGGCAAGTTGGCTGTGCAGTTAGGATCACGCGGCTGTGAACTTGCATCTGGGAGATAGTGGGTTCGAATCCCACTGTTGGCAGCCGTGAAGATGGTTTTCTGTGGTTTCCTGTTTTCACACCAGGCCTTAATTAAGGCCACGGCCGCATTCCTTCCAACTCCTAGGCCTTTTCTATCCCATCGTCGCCATAAGACCTGTCTATGTTGGTGCGATGTAAAACCACTAGGAAAAAAAGCCTAAAGATATTGCATTTGTGAAAATTGGTATTTAGAATCTCCTTCAAAAGTAAAGAAACACGTATTCCTTTGATTTCAGAAAATCCATTTAAGGAGGGTGAAAGAATTGAAAATTAATTGAATTATTTGTATGAGGGTACTTATGCCTAAGAAAGACTAAAGTTCTTACAGACATGAAAATTGGTATTTAGAATCTCCATTAAAAATAACGAAACACAGATTTTTGGGGGTAAATCAACTTATAGGGAAGGGGTAAAAAGGAGTTGAATTCCTTTTATGAGGACACATATATCTCAAAAACTGAAGACGTTACAGCCGTGATAATTGGTATTTGGAAGATCCTTTATAAACAAAGAAACACATATTTGTTTAGCTTTCAGAATATTCATTTGAAGGGGGGTGGGTGTGGGGAGTGAAAGGAAGTGAAAAAATTTAATTCTTTTAATGAGGATACTTATATCTCAAAAACTGAAGAGGTTTCAGACATGAACATTTGTGCTTAGAATCTTCTTTCAAAGTAAAGAAACACATATTGTTTTGTTTTCAGGTAATCCACTTAAAGGGTGGGGGGTGGGAGGGATGAATGAATTGAAAATTTAGTTGAAAAATTTGTATGAAGATACTTATATCTCAAATACTGAAGGTTACAGATGTGGAAACTGGTATTTTGAATCTCCTTTAAAAATAAAGAAAGACGCATTTTTGAGAAAGATCAATTTAACGGGTTTGGGGTGAAAAAGGAGTTGAATTCTTTTTATGGGGATAGTTATTTCTCAATACTGAGATGTTACAGATGTGAAAGTTGGTATTTTGAATCTCCTTTAAAAATAAAGAAACGCACACTTTTTTGTTTTCAGATAATTCACTAAAGAGCTTAAAAGAATGTCAAAAGCGGTTGAATTTTAAAAAAAATGAGTACGGTATACCTACAGTATATGTTAAAAACTTAACATGTTACAGACATGAAACTTGGTATTTGGGAAGGCCTTTAAAAATACAGGAAAACATTTTTTTGCTTTCAGAAAAGGCATATAATAGGGAAGAAAAGAAGTGAAAAAGAGTTGAATATGTTTTTATGAGTATGCTTAATCTCAAAAACTGAAGATGTTACAGACGTGAAAATTGATATTTGGAATCTCCTTTAAAAAATAAAGAAACATGTATTTTTTTTGTTTTTGGAAAATCCATTAAGGTGGGGGTGGGGGAAGGACTGATAGTGTGGTTGAATTCTTTTTATGGGGATATGGTACTTACATCTCAAAAACTGAAGATGATACAGACATGGAGATTGGTATTTGGAATCTCCTTAAAAATAAAAAAAACATGTTGTTTTTTCAACTTGAGGAAAGACTGTTTCTCACATGTACAGTTCTATGTTGTATGGTCATCTTAGCTCCAAAAGAAAATACCACAAACATGGTTTGCAAAGAGTTTCTGGGGTAAATCAAGCTGAATTTTTTTGGTGAGTTTTTATTCTTTAGGGATTTTCAGGTAATGTCTTAGTACAGTACTGTACCGAGGAACGATTACCGGTACTTTTATCAAATTATGAAATACGCGCGAGCGAAGCTGTGTGTAACTGCTAATATATATATATATATAAAACACAAAGGTTCAATAATACTGCCCTAGGGAACCCTCTCCTAATCATTACAGGATCAGATAACATTTTATCTACTCTAATTCTCTGAGTTCTGTTTTCTACATATTTAACTGCCCATTGCACCACTCTTTTATCTAGTCAAATAACCATCATTTTTATCAGTAATCTCCCATGATCTTCCCTATCAAAAGCCCTGGATAGGTTAATAGCTATGTCTTGCTGGAATCCTACTAGTTGAGCTTTATTGGAATAACCTTTTCTAAACCTGAAATGTCTTCTATTTATCGAACCAGTTAGTAATATATTCATGTCTGATATAATCAGAAACAATGCTTTTCTAGTGCTAACAAACAATGTATGTCAAGTTGACTGGCCAGTAATTATCTGCTTTATGTTTATTTCCCTTTCCTTTGTACACTGGGGCTATTATTGCAACTCTCCATTCATTTGGTATTGCTCCTGCATGCAAACAGGAATCAAAGGAGTATTTCAGATGTGGCACTATAGGTATCCCAAACCATAGCCCTTAATATATTACCAGGAATCCTATCAATCCCAACTGCTTTTTAGCTTCAATTTTCTAAATGTCTTTATTATCGCAGGTAAATTTCAGTAATTCACCAGTATTAGTCACCTGATCTCTCTGGACCTTTCCTTATATCCAACTACCTTTACACACTGCTGACAGAATACTTTTGCCTTCTATAAATCCTCACATGTACACTCCCCTTGCTCATTAATGATTCCTGGAATGTCTTTCCTGGAACCTGTTTCTGACCTAAAGTATCTATACTGGTACTTAAATTATCCTTCTGTCGCTCCCTAAAATTCATGTGGCTGCCAAATATATTTGCCATTGTGTTATCCTCAGCTGATGTTTTTGCTAAATTTCCCAGTAAACTACTTCAGTCTCTCCTTACTACTGCAATAATCCTGTTTCTTTCTAATCTGCAACCATTCCTTACCACTTTTAAAGGCATGTACCTGTTTTTCCACTCCTCAACAATTGATTTAAAACCATCCCCTAGTCTGTTTATGTTTATATTTACCATTTTCTGTTGATCATAAATGCTTTTAAATTGTTTTCCCATGACTCTCTTATCAACCATATGGTATTGCCTAATAGTCCAATTTTTACGAGATTCCTTTCTATCACATTTATTTTTAACTATGACAAAGACAGCTTCATGATCGCTTATACCATTCATCACTTTAGTTTCTCTAAAGAGATTATCTGATTTTATCAGCACCATGTCTAGAATATTTTTCCCTCTAATTAGTCCATCACTTTCTGATTCACTTGTCCTTGTCATACTAACTTATTCACCATTTCATTTGGTGGTCATTCTTTATTCTCTTCCCTGTTAACATTTGGTAAGTTCAGATCACCTGCTACTATAATGTTCCTTTCTGTTTCATTCTCCACATAGATGATCGTCTTATCAAATAATTCTGCATCATTGTCAGCACCAGCCTTGTTAGGTGTGTAGATCCCAAAATCATCACTTTGCTTATTACCGGTATCTTCAGAGATGTCTTACACCTGGAATTTCATATTTTTCATCCTTAACATTTTTGTCACTTAACAATTCTGTTTTCACTGGTATAAAACTCTCTCTCCTATTGTTTCTATCCTGTCTCTATGATAAACATACCAGTTCCATGAGAAAATGTCCAAAATCATAATATCACTTCTCAACCCTGACTCAGTTCCTATTACATTATCTGGTAAATATATATCTGTTAAATTACTTAATTCTATCCCATTCTTTACAATATTTCTACAGTTAAACAGGGGATTGGTAAAGTAAACAACCTTCAAATTGTGGACATTTTAAATACTATAATTTTTGTATCAGCTTCTACTGTTTGTACAACAGCAAAACTTTCTAAATGAAGCATAATACATGTTTACTATGCAAACACATATCTCAGAATTGATTTTGACATCATTAAACTTGCTAATTAATTATTCAAAATGGCGGCTTGGTGGATGTTGGTGCTCACTGTTTCCTTCATAGCTGGGGCATTTATCAATAGATTAGTCTTTTTTTTTTTTAATATACTGTTAAAAGTGCAGCTACAAAACTGACTACTTCCAGAATTATATTTGCAACATTAGTATTTTAAATTTTGTGTTACTTAAATACTGCATATTTTGGTCCATTTTTTGCCTGTAGACAATTTTTTTCCAAACAATTAACATCCCTAGGCACAGTTTTGTAGACTCTATCACTAATATCATGAGATAAAAGTAGCATTGTTAAACACCATATAATTTATGAGTTACGGTACAAGGGAAATGTTTTTGAAAAATATAGTTTTGAGAAATGAGCTGCACAGTTATCTGACCCCTGCAGAGACACAGCAGCCTTACAGTGGCTGCTAAAATGCTGCTGAGAAATACGATGTTCTCTCTAAAGCAGTTTTATCAGCTTCATTTTCCAGTCTTAGTCTTATAATCTTCTTCTGCTTTGTCTGGCCTATTTTGTGGTTTCTCATACAGGTACCATTTTTTCAGCAACTTTATACACATCACATTTTCTTGTAGGATGTTTACAAGAGACACCAGAATTCTTGCCCATTTCTTGTAGCACAGCCAACCTACTCTTCACCCGATCATTAAATGTCTTAACTGCATCATTTGTGGCATCTTCACAATTGTCTTTCAACAGAATCCAGTTTTTGGGCATACTTTAAAAATCCTAGCATTGAGAGACCATTCTGTGCATAGCCTCCTAAGCACGTTTTCAACAGTTCAGTACCAACTAAATAATTGAACAGGCTTAATCACATCCATAACAGTTGAAGGTTATGTGCTTTTGTGTTTGTATTCTTGAATTGTGCCTGCAGTGATAGCTCGCTGGTATGGGCACCAGGAATTATCTCCTTTTGGGCAGAAGTAATGAAGTGGGTTTTCATCAGACGAGCTTTTGTGATACCAAATAGACCAGATAGCAGTTCTCGTATCATTTACTTCTTATGGCATTTCCGTAATAACTTAGGTCATCAGAGTATTTATTGCAGAATCTGTCAGCTTGGTTTTTCCAGCAAGTAATTTGCCATTTGAGTTCCCCCCCCACCCTTTAATTCTTTCTTCAGGTTTCTCAGTCATGTGCCCATGTGATTCTGAACATGACCAATATATTCAGCTTTGGTGATTGATACACTAGGATCATATGGTTGCATATCCAACACAGCTTTGAATGACTTTGTGTCACCATCACCAATGTTTGTTATGTACGTACGCCATACCATATCTCAGAATGTTCAAACATTTTCTTCATCCCTGCAACCTCCATGCCTCCTGTTGTCCTTTTATTATTAAGAAAAAATTCAGATGCATGACTCTCCAACCACTCTGCATATTCTGGAGTATTCTTCTTGATTTTCCATCTTTCACAACTCTGACATTAAGAGGAAAGAATCTTTGTGTCAAGAACTTTCCCTGATTTATTTCCAATACTTGTACATACACCAAACAAAGATAAGTGGCCCCGAATCAAGCCATGTACCATCACATGACACTGCCAAGTCTTTATTGTTACTGAGAGAAACTTGTTCTCCAGTAGCCTTCAACATTAATTCCCTTTTCACAAGTTTTTTGGCACAGTTAATTTTATTGTTTATGATGTTATGTGTACTTATCTCAACTGGTGGTTTCATATTCATTAAGCCACAAAACGTGTTTAAACCTGCATGTCCTTGGCCTATACATCTCATTGTATACACTGTTCTAGCATTAATAGCATACACACATTTTCTTCTACCAGTCTTTGAACTGTTGCAAAATAGCCAATATCTTCTCAGTTCTTGCATACAATCACTAATTTACAACCTAACCCAAACTGTTAGGAATGCACTTCAAAAACAATGAAACATGGGTACAATTCCCCAATAATCGAACATACATACATGGAAGACATCTTGCAAAAAACAACAACAACAACAACAACAACAACAACAACAACACTCAGTCCAAAGAAATTCCACACACACAACACAGTTCAAAATAATCAACATTATTCAAGTCTTAGGCTTATTCCTGCATCTTCTCCCTCCTAAGTTAACGGTGATCAATCCAAAGATAACTTACACAACACAATCAAAGGTTTAGTTTTAGAGGTTTACGAACTGTCCTTCCAGATCTTGTTTCCACCAGTTCACTGGGAGTCTCTTCGGTGATGGTCACAGTTTCCTCTTAGGGTAGTTCAGCAACTTCCACTCAAAGTCTTCTGGTGATGACTGCACTTACACTCTGTTGGTCAATTTCTAGTTCCAAGGGGTAGATTCTCTGCACTGGCCTCAGAAGCAAGTCACTATAGGTCTTCACTCTGACCAGTCTGGTTTCACCATCAGTTCCCTTTAGGAGTTCAACAACTCTTGCCAAAGGCCACTCTGTTTGTTTTATGTTGTCATTTCTCATCAACACTATTTGACCAACTGAAACTGGCTAACAACATCAACTGTCCCAAGTATTCAGAAAGAAAGCTCGGTCGGGGGTCTTCTCGCAGCTTTTGCCGGTAGCGAAGTCTTTTATTTAGATCAGTGGATTCAACTAAATCAAAATCTGGAACTCCTATCTCTTCAAATCCCTGTAGAGACATACTGGGTGTTAGAGGAGTCAAATCACTGCAATTTTGAGACACATAAGTTAGAGGATGAGCATTGATGACGGCCTCGCAGTGGCAAAAAATTGTCTGCATTTCCTCAGAGTCAACTGATGTTTGACCTAGGACATGACACAGTATTCTCTTCATTATTCCAATAAGGCTCCTACCAACCACCCCACCAGGATGCAGTTGGAGGATTAAACTTCCATTCAATTCTTGTGGCAGTATTGTAAAGGTTAATAGTATCCCAGTCCAATTTCTTACATGCATTATCAGTGCCAGAAAAGTTAGTACCATTGTCACTATAGACAAGAGATGGTCGAACTCTTCTATTAATGAATCTCCTAAAATTCTGAATGAAGCTGTCAGTTGAGAGGGAAGATATAAGCTCCAAATGTACTGCTCAATACACTCCACAAGTATACAAACACACCCATGCCTTTTTATTATTGCCCTTCTCCTCTTGAGGTATCGTGGACCTGCTAAATTAGCACCAGTAACTTCAAATATCTTAGCACTTCGCACTCTCTCTTCAGGAAGAGATACCAGATTAACTTCTAAATGCTTGACTGTTTGCTTTTTACATAGAAGACATTTATCTGGAACTGATCGAACAGTTAGTCTTCCACGGAAGATCTAAAATTTTTCTCTAAGGAGAGTCATCATCATCTGTGGACCTGCATGATATGATTCTTTATTTAAATCCATTATCAGGTGAAATACAACAGGATAATCAGAACCAATCAGAACAGCTGGTCGACAAAAATTATTTAGATCCTTTCTATGCGAGACTGTTGTCATTAGGGGTAGAATTCCATTACTATCAATGAATGGGACCAAATTCGACAATTTAGGGTCATTCACTCCAGAGAAAGTCTGTCTCTGAACCATATTTATAATTTTAAACTCAGCCACCACTAATTGTTCTATTGTTAGGTTACCATGGAATCTGTCCTGTTCTTTCATTCGACAATTCTTCACAAAGATATAGATGTTGATTCCCATAGGGAACCTGAAATATTTGTCCCCAGTGAACAAATATATAATACCAATATAAATGGTCCATTATTGGACATTATAAATTTTCCAGCTAATTCATTCCTGGTTGCCAGTGTTTCACCCCTGTGTGCTAAGTTGGGCTCATCAGTTGGTACTTCGCACACCCACCAAGATGCATGGCTAGTACATACCGTGGAGGCCACTGCATAGGCTACTTGGAGCCACTGGCAGTGCCAATGCACTATGAGAGACTTTGCCTTATTACAAAAAATTGATGCCTGCTTGACCAACAGATGATATAGCTGTTGATTCCCATAGGGAACCTGAAATATTTCAGGTAATGAGACAAAGTCTCTCATAGTACAATGGCACTGCCAGTGGCTCCAAGTAGCCTATGCAGTGGCCTCCATGGTATGCACTAGCCATGCATCTTGGTGGGTGTGCTAAGTACCAACTGATGACCCCAACTTAGCACACCGGGGCAAAACGCTGGCAACCAGGAATGGGGTAGCTGGAAAATTTATAATGTCCAATAATGGACCGTTTATATTGGTATTATTAATTCTTCACAAACCAATATAACCAACCAATTAAACGTATGCTTTGCCTAAAAGTAGAAAAGCGGGCAAAATACCAATCAGATTCAACTGCAGCTGAGAGCATGGAGGAAACAACACTTTTCTTCTTGCTGCAGGTAATCTCTTCTTCATCAAACTGTATGTCTACCATGGGCCATGTACTTGGTTGTTCTTGTAGCCAGTTAGGTCCTTCCCACAATCTTGATTCTAACAACTTCTTAGCATTAGCGCCACGGGACGGCAGGTCTGCAGAATTCATGGTGCCTGGAACGTGCCTCCATTCCTGTCCTTCAGTCAGTTCTCTGATTTCTTTAATTCGGTTGGATATGAACACATCCCATTGATCTTCTCTTTGAATCCATGCTAAGATCATAGTTGCATCACTCCAAAATATTGTTTTAACATCAGGAATGTTGAAATCATGAACAATGTTAAAGTACATCCTAGAAGCTATTGTTGCAGCTAACAACTCTAACCTCGGGATTGTTATTTTCTTGTTAGGCTTACTAATTGGAGAGACTCTTGCTTTAGTGAGGATGAGCTGGACATGAACCTGATCCTGATGTTCAACATGTAGATGAGCCACAGCTGCATACGAGAGTTGACTTCCTTTGGTAAAGATATGAAGTGTCCAGTTTTCTTGCGAATCTGACCCTGGTAGCCATCTGGGAATTTTGATTTCTTCTAAGTATGGCAAATCCCTCATCCAGGTCAAGAATTGTGATTTAAGGTCCTCATTCACTTCCTGATCCCAACCTATAACTGATTCCCATGTCTGCTGTAAGAGAAGTTTGGGAAGCAAGGTGACACTACAAGCTACTCCAATACATTTATGTATAGGGTATCTTCTGACTTATCCCACAGAAACCCTAGGACATTGGTAGGCTTTGCTGATGGCAAAGAAGGGTTTGTGGACTTCCACCCTCGAAACTCGAACTTTCTCTCACTCATGATGGAAGTTGCTTTGTCAATGAACTGCTGAAGCTGGTTTATATCATCTACACTGGTCAAACAATTGTCAACATAAAAACTCTGAGCTAACAGTTCTACCAAATCTTGAGAATAAGATGATGTACCTTCTTTACACTGGTCTAGTACAGTCTGCAGGTGATACTTGATTACTGCTCCAAGAAGATATGGGCTACATGTCACTCCAAACACTACACAACAGTGTTGATAGACCTTCAAGCTACCCTGACGGTCAATCCACAAGAATCTAAAAAATGGCTGGTCCTCTTAAGAAATGCTGATTTGCAGGAAAGTACGTCAGATGTTGGCCATTACTCCAATTCTCTTCAATCGGAAATGAGCCAATACTGAAGGAAGTAGTTCTATGAGATTTGGTCCCTTTTCAACACAACTGTTATCACTGGGATTCTTTTTTCCACATGCCGATGCATCAAACACGGGACGAACAGGTGTGGTACTATTCTGTTTCACAATGTGATGATGCAAGAAAAATGACAGGGAGAATTCATTGTTTCTTCAGGTACCTCTTGTATTACACCTTCCTGTATTCACTCATCCAGTACAGACTGATATGCATTGCAGTGGCCTTCAGATTTTAATCTTCTAACTGTGGAATGGACTCTCTTTTCAGCCATATTGAAATTGTTAGGTTGTGGAGGATGATTTTCTATCCAGGATAAGCAGCACTCAATTCTACCGTCCTCATTGATTCTTACTGTATCCAAGAAATGTTAATGAGCAGCCTCCTGAAGTTCTAATTTACTCTTTTTCTCAGCAGGGTCCATTATGCCAAGGACATCCAGAGTCCACAAATATGATACAAGGGCTTGTCTTGTTAGCATAGCTGTCACCACCATAGCCATACTTTCCTCATTAGTATGCCCTGAAGGTACTTTGCCCATTAAAATACATCCCAAACGAGATTCTGTGGCTATTAATCCAGTATCCTACTTAGTATTATTATACAATCTTCCTGCAACAGCTGCAGGTTGCCCAAAGACAAAGAGTACCTTCACAACAATAATGGATGTGGATACAATAGATAATGTGTTCGTATGATGTTAAATGTAGGCAGTCGAGTGAGGCATGTCAAACATTTATTTGAGGTCCGCAAGCATGGTTCTTGAAGATCATGATGGACTTCTTGAGTGTGGTAATGGCGATGTTATAGATAAAATCTCTATTTAGCCCAAAGGTATTGCAGAAGTTGACAAAAAATGCAGGTATTGTTCCTCGAGCACCTAACATCAAGCCGATTACAGAAATGGATGAGAGCTTATATTTTTGCTTGTAGAAGTCCGCCGTTTCTTCATAAATTCTTCTTTTTTCTGCATCGACCTCTTCCGGCTGGTTTTCGTTGGTCTCAAATCTAATTGTTGGATCAATGATGAAACCTTCAGAACAGGATGGCTTAAAAGCAATAATGTCAATGCGTCGGTTGCTTCCTCTGTTGGAGAGACCGTGTACTTCTTCATAGACATTATAACCTTGTCCTCTAAGAGCGTTAGCTATCATTGATCTGACTACATTATGGCGTGAGGTGCGCAGTAATTCACCATGTGGACAGGCTCCCAGGACGTGTGAAAGAGTTTCGAACTCTCTGTGGCAACGCCGACAGAGGCTGTTGCCCTGGGATCTGCCAGGTACAGTACGCACAGCAGAGACATTGGCGTTCATTTTTATTGCATCACGCCATTCACTGCAAGACAATCCTTTATGATCACGAATCCATGTATTCGCTGGAGTATACTGTTTAAATAGGACTACACCTTTGCCTTTATGCTCTTTTTTGCTCCAGTTGTCAAAGGCTCTTCTTCTCAGTTCGAGTCGGACTTTCTTTGTATCTACAAAGCCATGTCTTTTGTCTCGAATAGATTCTGTTTCTGCTACATTTAATACGGCAAGGCTTGTGCTGATTTCTTGACATAAGTTTCTCGTTAAATGTAGAAAATTACTATTGGAAGATTTCAGAATTTTGCATGCATTAATATGTTGCAGATATATTTCCCATGATACACAAAATAAACCCAGACCTTTGAATTTCATTTCAGCGTATATCATATCATTCGGGACATCCATGGGAAGTTGCAAAATTTCCTTTAATGCCCCCCTAACCATAATATCGGCGTCATTTGTAAATTTGACTGGAATCTTTTGTGGTGGTACTGTCTGAAATTTATATACCAAACTGGGACAGATTGAAGTGTTTATGATTACAAATTTTTAATCGGAATGCAAAAGGGGTGAAGAAATGAGGAGCTCTAGGGTGTTTTTGAGCTTATTTAGGACCTCGACGGACTGGAAGGTAATTTCATTGGAAAAATTTACACCCAAATATTTGATAGATTCTCCTTTCTTCAGACATGCTATCTGTTTTTCATCTGCCGTGAATAGTTTTTCTTCTGACAGGTGACCATGTTTGATGCATATTCCTTTACATTTTCCAGTATTGATGCTAAGTCCAATTTCTTGTAGTTGATGTATGGCCGCATGAGCAAGTACTAAAGCTGACTCAGAATCTTTTCCAACAATAACTACATCATCAGCAAAACTTAACACTGTTAGAGCTTCATGATCTGGACTCAACTGAAAGCCATATTGGGTAGATATCGACGTTTCGCTAAGGTCATCCAGAATATGATTGATGGCGAGATTGAACAGGATTGGCGACAGAGGAGAACCTTGCATAACTCCCCTGCTTATCAAGAGAGGTCTTGTTTTGCTTCCCTGCGTCTGAATTTGTGTGACATTTCCTGATTGCAGATTCATGATTAAATTCGTAAGTTTGGATGGAATTGGTAACGACTTTAGTGTCTCATTTAAATGGGCATGACCAACGTTGTCAAAGGCTTTCTGGATATCTAAGAATATAGCAGTCAGATTAGCTTGTTTATTTTTGGCTTCACGGAGAAGAGAGTCGAGTATCGCAGTGTTGACATGCGTTCCAGAGGAGTTGGTAAATCCTCGTTGATTGGGGTTTAAGACAACATGTTCACGAAGACGCCTGTCAAGGACCCGCTCAATTATTCTCCTTATTACTGAACAGATTGTGATAGGTCTCCAGTTCTTAATATTGAGTGAATCTCCACCTTTATGAATTAGAACAGTCCTGGCCTTTTTGAAGATAGAAGGTACAACCCCAGTTTTCAACATACGTGTGGCAATGTGAGATATTATGTCGATTGCAATACTTTCTTTGATAACTCTGACGAGGACGTGGTCTGGGCCGGGTGATGTGTCTACGGCTATATGATTAATAGCAAATCTGATTTCATCTGGGCTTATAGTGTCATTAAATAAAATGTCAATTTGTTCCCTATCAATATCACTTGTATGAGATGGGTATTCGGGTCGAATCATGTCATTAGGTTGCCCGAGAATTTCAGAGAAATAATGAAATATTTCATCCGAAGGAATTTTACAGTTTTCAGCATTGGAATTTAAAACAGATCTAATAGCCTTTCTGCGCTGATTGTAAAAGTGGTACTGGGTAAGCTGATATTTGTATTTTTCGCGGCGTTTTATTCGGTCCCGTTTTGTTGCCCGTTCAGGGTTGGTTGTCTGTTTATATTTCCTTTGGTTGTCTGTGATTTGTTTATTTTTCCTATACTGGTAGTATTTTCGTGACGGATGTTTGGGGCCAGGAAGTAGATCAATCGCAGAGGCCAAGAACTCACACCAAATGTTAATCTCATTGTCAAATTGCTCGTCTGTCAAATTGTTTAAAAATCTACTTCGCCCCTGCATCATTTTCTGCTTAAATTCATGCGGTAGTGTGTTGACATCTTTAGTTTCCGTGTTAGCATTAGGGTCACTTTCTTGAACGATTGTTTGGACATTTTGAGAGGGATCAGCCCTCTGTCGATTTCTAGAAACTAAAATTTGACGGTGAATATCAGGATGAGCTCTGCTGATGTGTATTTTGACCCCACGGGAACTGGAGTAATGACATCCGCAGTGTGGACACTGACAATTTATGTTATCACATGCCTGGTTTGAAGAATTCGCACTGTGTCTAGCTGATAAATTTGTATGAAGAGTTTGAGATGCCTGAGGAATTCCTAAATTAACGTGCAACTGTTCACTATCTAGCAATGATGAGTCCTGAGATAGTTGCTCGTGAGCTCTTGCTATGTGTATGTTAATGCCCCTCTTTGTAAACTTTCTGTGACATATCTTGCATTCAATAAATGTAGGCACAGCACTTGAAGTGCTTGATGCTTCCCGAGAATCGACCATGCTTTGGAGTGTTTGGCTCATCTGTAATAATGCTGTTTTTGAATGATAGATCTTACCGAGTCAGATGGTTCTCTCCACTGCTAACACAAAGGTAAATAGCTGATGTGAAGTGTCAGAATAATAATACTGCTTTTATATCGTCATATGTTCAACGACAGTGGTACAGAAATCAACCAACGAAGCCGTCATAGAGGGTACCCCACAATGTTATCACGGAGGTTGTACATTGGTAATGTAACGGAGGAAAATCAGGTGCAGATCATTAAAATAATCTATACTATAACATAAAGGTTCTACCGCAGTATTTTCATCAAGTTAATTATATTGTAAGATTTGTTATATAAATTCAATATATATCCAATCAAATGTCCAAATGCAGCACCTAACCTAGATTGTTGGTATCGTATGTAAACAGATTAGATTGTTTAGCCACAAACAATATGGTCACGAGATGATAAAATTCTTACTCATAAGGGCCTAAAGACTGCCAATTGTCCTAAACGGAGATTGTATTAGTTAATCTTCAAAATATTCGTGATATAGAATAACATAGCAACCATTCGATGAACGTAAATAAACAATACGTGTACTAACCTATAAGTATATGACAAAACAACTATAAACGCAGAAAACGATACAAGCCACAATGTAAACTATAAAACATATTTCAAAATATCACCAAGACCAGAAAAACTATAGTAAAAATGAATATTAACCGTAACAAAATGTCAAAATATCAAGATCGGGAAGTGTCTCTTAACACTCAAGTCACCGCCTCCTCTAAACAATTTGCCTGCAACATCAGCTCCAATTAATATTTCTGTTGGTCCAAAAGATTCGATGTCACTCAAAACAATGTCCTGACTACTTAGTTCCTCAATCCAAGGACCCAGATGTACTGAAGGTATTTATTTATTTATTTATTTATTCATTTATTCATTCATTCATTCATTCATTCATTCATTCATTCATTCATTTATTTATTTATTCATTTATTTATTTATTTATTTATTTATTTATTTATTTATTTATTATAGAATGTCCCAGTGAGGTAGTGGCTCAAGGAGGGACTGCCTTTTACAATCACAGTATGCCATCACAAATTCTTGTTTGGTGTAATGCTCCGATGTGACAGTTGTAGCTACCATCCAGACTAGAGAGATAAATAGTGTACACACAATCATGGTATACTCCAGTGGTTGTACCTCCAAACAGTGAGTGTTGGATATTTTCCTGTATGCGAGTCTGATATCCCATTTCCGTGGCTGTACTCCTCAAAATGTAGGAACGTTGCGATGCTGAATAAATCAATGCTCTTACAGTCCGCTCAACTCCTTGTTCCCGAACTTTGACAACTAGTGTTTGTATTAACAACCCACAATGGTTCGATAAACTAGCTAAGGCCTCATATTTGTGGACTTGCGCAGTAGAAACCATTTTGTCTCCTGTTGAATTCGGTCTCTCTACGACTGAGTCTACCTGAGTTTGTGTTAACTTATCACACATAACCACAAAATGCCCTCGACCACAAATGGTGCACATAGGCCTATTTCTGCATTTCTTCGCTGGATGTCCGAGCTTGAGGCAAGAAAAACTGCATATTTTAGTCTCAAGTAAAGTCATCTTCTGGGCCTTAATACAATCTTGAGGCTTGTTATTAGATGAGCAAGATACACACCCTGTTGTTTCTCTGTTAGATGCAGTAAGGATGCAGCTGTAGGAATGTTCTTATTCTAATTAGTGGTGTAATTCAAGATCTTGTCCTTCTTCTTTAGACCTCCCTTGACAGCTGCCGACGGCAAAACACCAAAACCTGACATAACCAAAGCAATCTTCTGTTCCTGCTCTACTTCACACCTAAGAAATTGCATAAAGCTGTATAAACGATTCTTGGAATTCACCTTCTGGTCACTGACACCAGTGCCCTCTGGTTCAGCAACTGAACAACTTGAAAATGACTGCGATTGAAGAAGTTCTCTCCCAAGTTCTTAGAATATCCTCCGGCAAACATGACTCTACTAGCGGTAAAACCATGGAATGACACTTGTCCGTTGTGACACCTAAGGTTCCTAGGGCTCCTATATAGCACTTGAACTTATCACAGAGGGATGGTAAACACACCTTATTAGGGCTCACAGCATTCTGTTCGATTAAACTTAACAACTCCCTAATGTACACTTCTACAAGCAAATCGTTCTTCCCATAGTGTGCTTTGAGACTTGATATAGGTAGCTTTACAATAATTTTCTCCGGTAGCAGAAACACTCTCGACTCTCATTCTCATAAGTCTCTTGCTCTGGATCCACAAATGGTGGTCTGTACGAGGTACTGGAATTTATCACTAGAGTCTAAATGAGGGTCCTCGTCAATTTTCTTAAATTGCGACCAGAAAAGCAGCCAATCTTTTAGTTCATCCCGGAATTTTTCAATTTCAGCAAAGGCAGATTGTATGAACGCTTAACTTGGAGTGACGAGTTAGAATTAATTGATACTGCAGTTGCTTCTGAGTTCCGATCTTCATTTAATAATTTCGTAACAACAGACTTAACCTTATAAAATTTAAATTTTCGCTCGTCAGCGAATTTGTCTAACTCGTCATTCCTAACCTCCACGTTCTCAGTCATATTAATGAAGAAAAGAGTATCCATACCTGTTAATACATGATATTTCGTATCTAATAGATCCATATGTGCACTAATATTTTCCGTACCTTTCTCATCTTCGTTATTCATCGCCGCCATAATACCGCTCTTGATTTCTTTGTCACTGCTATATTTACTTCCATGCTTGAGATACTACTTATGAAACTGTTATATAATTGTCTAATGTCCTGTCGCGGTCGCCAAATGTTGGAAATACACTTCAAAAACGATAAAACGCGGGTACAATTCCCCAATAATTGTACACATTTATTTTAACACACACACACCTAGAAGACACTAACACATTGTGCACTGCAAAACAGATAATTCCTCCACGTACAGAACATAGTTCTGGAAACATTAATTCAAAAACAGAAATCGCATTTCCTGTCAACTTATTACTCTCACTAGTCTGGGAGTAATTTGAGGTTGAACAAGAGGTTAGTTTCCTCCCTGATGTACTGCAATTTTCATTTGGTTTTACAGTTTCTCCTTGAGCACATGGCATTGAGCGTTGAAGAGCATGGAAACTATGTCTTCTTCTTGTAAGCAATCTTTCTCTTTTCCATAATTATAACAAGTGTAGAAAATTCAAGCCAAATACTACTAACCCCCTCGTAACAAAATGAGCAGATGATGTCTTCGTTTGCAAGACAAACGACGAAATGAAATGGTTGCCAGATAAAACACTTCGCCTCCAAATTGCATAAATTTATAAGATATTCCAATTTAAGAACAGCAATCACACGAAAATGACCATGGAAATGAAAAGACACTATATGGGCATGGCGCTATCGGTGGGCATGCCGCTGAGTTCTCTGAATAGGCTATGCAATGTCTAGCCTTTTAAATCATAACTCCTAAAGTAGTGTAGATATTTAAATAATTCTTTCATCAAAATGAACTAGAAAAGTGGAGTTAAACATTAAAAAATAGAATTTTCGAAAACTGTTTACTGTACTGATGCCCACAATTTTATATCATCCATACTTGACTTCATGCTTCATGTAGTATCATCATGTCTCCCTACTCCACCCCATTTCCCTGAGTATACCTTCCTATAATTCTTCTAACCAAATCGCTGGGCTGAGTGGGTCAGACGGTTCACGTGCTGGCCTT
Source organism: Anabrus simplex (assembly GCF_040414725.1). Classification (NCBI taxonomy): domain Eukaryota; kingdom Metazoa; phylum Arthropoda; class Insecta; order Orthoptera; family Tettigoniidae; genus Anabrus; species Anabrus simplex. Next base: position 809,180,352 of record NC_090266.1, read on the forward strand.
CTGACCCCAACTTGGCAGGTTCCATCCTGGCTCAGTCCGGTAGTATTTGAGGGTGCTCAAATACGTCAGCTTTGTGTCGGTAGATTTACCGGCACGTAAAAGAACTCCTACTGGACTAAATTCCGGCACTTTGGCGTCTCTGAAAATCGTAAATGTAGTCAGTGAGACGTAAAAACCAATAACAGTAAGAAGTATTTAATTACATTGTATGTAGGTAGTTGTTTTGTTGATTGTCTTCTTAAATATCAAGTTCAGCCATACAAGACAGAGTTCACGCTGATGCAGATCTACAGTGATTCATCATTGTTTTGAAATACAAGTAGCTGCGACTCGATTTTATTTCCATCGGTGTCTACTTGAAGGACGGCGACGATCCCTCTCTGCGACGTAGGTGCATAGTGTGGGCAAAGCCATGGCAAGAGACTGCCATGCTTTAAAACAAAGGTGCTCACGCTGGGCATACCCTGTCTGGTCTCGCCCAAATCATCCCTCATTTCCACTAGTTCTTCCTGAATTCCCTTAATCGTGGTGTTGAAGTTCTCCTGAGACACTTGGAGTTAACTAATTGCTTCCTCATGGTGTTGCATTATCACCTTCTCTACTGTTTCTGTTCTAAAATTTAAAATACTATCAAACTCTCCACTAATTCGCTCTATCTTAGAGTCTAACTGCTTAATATCAGGTGATAAATTTTCACGCTGCTCCTCCACTACCGTATCCTTAAAGATTTCCCTTTGTCATCGTCCACGGACTTAGGCATCTCTATAATCTGTTGACTAATGTCAGCTCTAAGTTCCACAAAGCTATTTGTCAGCTGTCTATGCACTGCCTGGCTATCAACTAAATATTTGCCAAGTTCCTCTTTTAACTCTTCCTTACCATCACACAACTTACCATACATACCATGGCTTTCATAGAAATGTTCATCAGTATCTGTCTTTACGCTATCATGAATTTTGGCAAACTGTTACGGTAATGAAAATCGTCTTTGAGATTGACCTGAACTTCCGAAAATTGTTTGTTCATTTCCTTCCTAATTTCAACCCGGCTTTCATCAAAACATTTGTTGACTTCTTCTTTTGATTACTGTAACCTTTAAATCATCACTAGTGTTAGTAGTTTGTGAGACGTAAAAACCAATAACAGTAAGAAGTATTTAATGACATTGTATGTAGGTAGGCCTATTTGTTTTATTGATTGTCTTCTTAAATATTAAGTTTAAACTTACAAGACATTTTTCACAGTGATGTAGATCTACAGTGATTCTAACTTTTAAAACATCACTACATTCTTTGCAACTAGTTTGTGTGGCCTGAAACCTAGCACCTACACTCTCTAAGTTATTATTCTGAACTTCTAATTTATTACTGTCACACTGGATCGATCGAACGACTTGCGATCAACCGAATGAAGAATTAAACCTACAGAGGGCAGCCGTACCAGTCACACAGCATCGATCGTCAGCGAGCAACTACGAGCGATGAAGATCGACTGGTTTGTGAAAACAAGCGTTGCCTACGGGATACACAAGGCCGGGAAATACAGCACACTAGACTCGTCCATGAGATACTTTCGACAAGCGCCGCTAGAGTTTTCTTTACTGATCTGCCTCGCCCGCTCACTGCAACACGTTCGAATATGAAAAATTATATATATATATATATATATATATATATATATATATATATATATATATATATACATATATATAACATTAAAACTAGTAATTTCAGAAGGCAGCAAACAGATATGAGAACACATATAGACCAAGAGTAATTGTTTGACTTATTTTCTACAACGTATTTCATACAATATGCTTAAACGAAATAAGTAATTCACGAAAGAAGCAGAGAAATCTGATAGCGAGTTTGTCACTTCTTACCGATTCCTTTAATTGTGCCTCAGAGTATCCGATAAGCGGATCGAGATTGCGGTCATATATAACTTTGGGTTTAATCGCCCTTTCATCAATTATCAGCGATCCAATCTTTTCCTCCGCACATCTGATGTTTTGACATTCGTATTGAAGCCGCTGTTTGGTGAGCGATGTTATGCCCGTTTCGCCATTAGAAAATCCTATGTAACTTTTTAGCGTCTTCTGATACGGCAGAGTTAGGCAGTGCAGGCATCACAGAAATCTGTAACTGGCAAGTGCTTTCCTATGCTAGAGGACGCAAATATTTAGCGTCGTTTCACCGTATTTCTCTTTTATCTTCCCGTAAAATTAAATTTGTGTTCGCCTCTGTGGTGTAGTGGTTAGTGTGATTAGCTGTCACTCCCGGAGGTCCGGTTTCGATTCCCGGCCCTGCCACGAAATTTGAAAAGTGATTCGAGGGCTGGAACGGGGTCCACTCAGCCTCGGGAGGTCGCCTGAGCAGAGGTGGGTTTGATTCCCACCTCAGCCAACCTCGAAGTCGTTTTCCGTGGTTTCCCACTTCTTCTTTGCACCTTCTTCTCAACCTCACAGACACTCACCGACAGAAACAATATTCACAATAAATTGCACAAAATCAACACAGCATCACAATTACTCCGCATATCACAATGTTAAAGTCCACCAAGAACAGAACGGAAACCTGACATCTAGCGGCCAAACCGTGAACACGGTCGGGCCGCTTTTTCAGCGACAAATTAGTAGCTATGTCCCGGCATTGTATATCTCATAGGCAACGAAACAAGCGAATCCGTTTTTCAGTCGCAGTCGTTCGATAATGGCGGACGTAACCTCGTGGTCTGTTGAAGAAATCGGCAAATTAATTTGCCTAGCGCATGAAAACGAAGTGTTATATAATCCTAGACTCCCTAGATATGGGAATAGAGAGAGCGTAGATTTTCTTCGGCACGCTATAGCTTAGAGAATTGGGACAAAAACTGGTAAGTAATTTTTTAGATTTATTATGTTTATATTATGAGTAGTGTTATCTCATATTAATTACTGGTAAAATCCATTATATGAAATAGATTGGTAAAGAAAGTTACACTAAAAGTTGTCATTGTTGTTCTCGTGACTTAATTGAAGACCAGTTTGGAAAACATAAGCAGTACTTACTTACCTAACCTCCATCCATCTTTTCCTAATCCGCACATGGAATGAACACCATTTTCCTCTTTAATGACAAATAAGTGTATACCATATGTACTACATGAAGTGCTTCTTTGTCACAATATTGTAATCTATTGTTTCAGGAAAATGTTGTGCCGAAAAATGGCAAATTCTGAGGGCAGGGTATCGAACTTGGAGAGGTCCTACCCCCGTCAGGTTCTGTCATACAAAAAAAAAAAAAAAAAAAAGTGGATCTACCTTGATGCTCTGGACTTTTTTGGAACCCTTCATTGCTGGAAGAAGGTATAGTTCTGTAATATTTATTTTTATTAGTTGGCCTACATTACAGACCAGTGTTCTAGTTGTGAAAGAGTGAGGGAAAAATGCAGTCTGTAGGCCATAAATTCTACCCATCTGTTCGTTAATGTATCGGATATAACTGAAACTTATATAGCATAATCTAACCGAACAATTATCTTAATAAATAATTATTGAAAGTAATAATTTCGTAAACAGAAGGCTTGTGTGCAGACTAAAAATTTACCTCCTATTTAGAAGAATTGCATTAGTATGTTGTTTCTCCTTTTAAAGTTCTAATAACAAACACACCTATAGAAATAGCACCTGGTGTAGGAGAGCCTTCTCACCAAGCTGGATTGGAGGAGACAGAAATAGAGTTTGTGCTGGAGGGGACTAACACCTGCAGTTCAGATATTACTCAAGGGACTGCAGCTTCTAGTCCAGTGATTTCTGCTTCTACAAAAAGCCCTGCCAGCAGTTCAAAACAAAAGGAATAAAAAGAGTGTGTTAAATAAATATTTAGAAAAGAAACAGAAAACTGAAAAGAAAACGTAATCAATGTTCTTTTTAGAGTGTTTTCGTGATGGCATGGAAAGACTGAGTGAACTAGGTCAAAGGGTTTTCAAAGTTAAAGTTCAGGAACTGCTGTATACAATGTTAGATCACGAAAGAATCTAATAAAATATAACGTATATCCTTGAGATATGTTCTACGTTTTAGATTAAATCTGTTTTCCTGCTACTTATCTATCAACATTTATTGGAATCCTTAGTGAGTTATGTATATTAGCACCTAAGGGGAAAGTAACCTTAACTACAATTTTTATTAATTTTTAGGTATAACATTATTGCAACATCTTAATGTGGGTATTTTACGTGGTAGAACATGTATGGTTACCAAAAAGAAGGAGTATATTGAAATACTGGTAGTAGGTCCTTACTGTATGTATGTAGTAAACAGTTGTACAGCACAGGTGGTCTGAAACCAGACCGGTGTATTGATAGTTCTGTCCAAGAATTCTGTTGATTACAACTGCAAACTTATTCCACTAGGTTTGTACAAACAGGTGGTATGAGTAGTTTAGTATTGGAGGTGACTGCCTTCTCACAGAATACTGTTCATCGCATATGCAAGCTCATTGTACTAGGTTTGCTGCACCTATATTCAATGTTGCTTACTATACTGCCGTCGTGGAAGAATACACATCCTAAGTACCTACTTGAAATTATCTACCTGTTCCGGTCTTGTATTCCTAACCTGACATTCAGTTCTCTTTTAGGTGTCTTCCTTACCGACATCACTTTAGTCTTGAAAGGATTAATTTTCATGTTATACTCATTACACCTTTTTTCAAGTTGCAAGATATTAGATTGTACGGTTTCAGTAGACCAAGTCGTTCGCATAGGACATACTGCTTACTTGTCGTGACCTACCTGTCCTATGAGACGTTCTAGTGGTTGGTCACCGGCCGATGAAGTTGGTGTTCTGTCCTGACTGACGAGCGGTCCTGTAGGGAGGTAGTTAGGTACGTATGTGGTCCCGGATACTCCCGAAATAATAACATGAACTACGAAACTATAGTCCTTTATTAAGTAGGACGATGATAAAACTACTATATACAATTTATATACAAACTTTCACTGTACTGGCCTGACGAGAACTTGCTCACTAGCCTACTACTCTGCGCGGGATTCGAAATCTGCCTTGCGGCACCTTACGTACAACTGTCTCCAATTCACTGTCAAGAGCGCCCCTCTGTCATCTTGGATCCAGGTTTTATCTATGTTCCGTCCAGCAAAGGTCAGTCCTTTCCCACTACCTTAAGGGCTGGGCTTTGGGCGTTTCGGAACCATTTGCCCTGCTAAGTTCTGCCCTCATATATCCTTTGGATACTAACATCTCCATCTCTTACTCTGTACTTTTGTTTCTCTGTCTAGGCTGGAAAATCACTGCACTGGGGATGCTGACTTTAATCCCTTTGTCAGTCTACACCAAGTGCGCTTGTACGGTCTACTTAAACATTGGTCTGTCTATAACAAACATCCATGCTCGTAATATATGTGGAGCTCGTAAGCATGTGAAGCAAGCTCGCCGCCTTACTAAGGCTCTTTCTTACTCTGGTTTACTGAAATATTTCTCCTTCATTCCAATTCATAAAATAACTTATAATAGAATTACATACAATTATAATGCCATTACAAGGCGTCCCTTATTACAAACTAATATTCTTATACGGGCTTATTCCTTTTCCGATACTCTGGGCTCGAGTCCCAGCTGCCGCTTATCTGACAGTCCACCGGTTGGACCCTTGTGGAGGTCGGTATACACGACATACTACAGTTCTACTTAACTGAATCCCTCCTTGCCACATTATACCTTTGAAACTTAGCCTTTATCGCCTCATTCCAAGTACACTCCTGCCATTGATCGTATCTGTTTGAACGAGCAATCATTCCCACTACTTTCATGCCTGTTACTTATAACTTATTAATATCTAGGGCTCGGATGTTTAAGACCTAAAAATAGCCCAAATAAGCAAGCAAATATGACCTCAAAAGTGACTAAATATGACCACGAAAGCGACGAAATATGACGTAAAAATTGCAAAATATGACCCAGAAATGATTGATCTAAATATATCCATTTTAAAATAAGTTATAAATCGAAACGGCAATTCCTTTGATACATATTTGTTAACTAAATTGTTTATTCTTACTTTCATATTCATTTTCTGAATATACACGTTTAGCAGTTATTCACAGTCTATTGTCCTCGATTTACTCATCAAACATTTGTGAATACATACCTATAAAGTACGAAGTTCGCTAAGGTTATCAGATCACATAACATGTTAAAAGTCAAAACATGTTTGCACACTTAATTGTTGCTTTAAAACACGAGAAAACTAGAAATAAATATATTTTTTGAAAATATTTTGGAACGTTTAAGCCAGATTGCATTAATATTACTCAAATGCGTTAAAGTTTAAATTGAGCACCACGTCACTGCTGTCGAGTATGTCCTCTAAGAACATCATTTATCTTGTACACACTTCGATTAAGCACATTTTAAAGTTTCCATTTTACGCTGACGCCAACTATTCGATGTGATTGTTGTGCTGAAAGTTCAACACTTCTCACATTTCCAATACTTGCACGGATTTCTAAGCTAGCAGTTTCTAAAAGAGTAATTGCACTCGATGTAATTCCAAAGTTCGACTTAATATATGCCAGACTTTCTGACAAACTGTAGGAAAACAATTCCTGCGCAATCTTGATAGAAGCGGCAGAGTATTCCACTTGTATTAACTACAGATGTGATACGGAAAAGCAGTTTTGTGAATATTAGTTCTCATTTGGAAAGTTAACGATGATTTTTCACAGCTGTCGTGAAACCGCCGAAATATGACGTTCCTACGAAAATAACTCAAAATATGACCTTATGACAAAAATAGCCAAAATATGCATTTATATGACAGATAAAATCACTTAATTGTGACGATAATCACCTGATTTGCACCAAAATCCAATCAGGTAATAAAACGGAGACAAAGAAAAAATATGAGTTTTCCTAAACATACGAGCCCTATTAATAACATATAGGCCTACTGAGGGCATCAAGGTAGACCCATTCTTTTATTTCTTGCGCTGTAGATCCGAGTAAACAATAAAATCAAAGGTGAAAAATTCACTTGTAATTATTTTGACAGGTGTTTCTACCAAAGTTTTGTAGATTTTAATCTACAGTATAAAAAATTGCATTTTGTGATATTAAGGGGATATGATGGCAGAAAATGTATTTATTAAAATACATTTGTATGATCGTTACATGCTTGTAATAAAAGGTCAAGTAGATTAATTATTCTATAAGTTAATCCGAGGTCATACAAGAGCCATGCAACCTACTCTGTCAAACATTATTTTATATAATCAGTATTTACAAACAGTTTTGACAGGTAATGTAAGATATAGCAAAATGAAATCATTTACCACCTGAGGAACAGCCCTAAATAACATTCTTACTGTAGATAGCTATAGTATTTAGTTGTTGGAAAGGCATATTCTTCACTTCTGAAATAGAAAACAAGGTGATTATTATTAGCACCTATTATGATGTTGCAGTGTTTGGTACTTATTTTTGGTGAAATTGAAGGAAAAGTTTTCATTTTCCTTTAATTGATTCATAAGGCCCAATGAGAATTTAAATTTTCTACTTTGGAAGAGATGTCCATAGACAACTTTCTTCACAGTCATTGGTAAAATTAGCTGCTTTTGAAGCTGCTTTTGTCTTCAATGATTTAAATAAAGACAGGATTTTCATTCTTGAAAAGTTTGGATTTGGACCTGGATTCTTTGCACAGAAGACAGTACAGAAATTCAGCAACATGCTTGTCATGAAAGTGATATGCTACTACTCTGAACATGGCACTATAACAAAGAAGGGGAGAGGCAACAAGATATTTGCAGAGGATCATGAGGGAGGGGAAGAATACAGTGAAAGGAACTCCATTCCTTTTCCTTGTTTTTCGCAGTTTCGCAATATTCAGAACATATGTGTATTTTTCCTGCTTTCTTTCCAAATTATTTAAAGAATTGTAATGAAACTTGACACACAATTTCTGGAAGCATTTCTTGACATGTCTATTATTTTGGTAGGTGGGTTCTCAAAAATTGGTGTGAATTTTTTTTAAATATTTAAAAGCTGTTAACCTCCATCTAATAAACACACCTCAAAATATCATTTGAAAAGACCGTAATTACGTCCCAAGAATCAGCAACATTAAAAAATAAGCATACATGGTAATACAGTCTTATAACTTAATTGGAGTACAGTGAGCCACAGCTTTTGTTGCAATTTTTACCCAGTCAAAAATTCTGGCTGTAATGCTCTATGAATGACACCACATATAATAGGAACAAATCCACTGATTGTATTGTGAGCAATCCTAAATCTGTGGGATGCAGACATGTACGAGTCACCAGTGGCTAGAAACCTGCACAGTAGGCCTAAATAAATATATTTCCGCTGTTAATTGTAGTACCTTCAAATCATGACTACAAATTGATGTACATAAATTCATCCATTGCTTCCAATCATTTTTTAATCAATACTTTATTAGCAACATGTAGAATGCAACGAAAGGTACCTGCCATTCATCTTTATAGTTTGTCCTGGACAGTTGTTTCGGAGGTGAACGTCACTTCTAACCTTAAACTTTAAAAAATCGTTGTGAATAATTAATTTAACGATACTGTCAGCCTTTCTTGACAACTTATACTTTTCCTGTAATTTGTTTGCCTGGTGTCTATTAGTGACTTCATTTTTTCCACTAATTCCTTACAAGTATTGATGGACATTCGGTACTAGTTCCTAATTTTTCTTCCTCATTCCACAACGAAGGTACAAGTTGGCGGAATTCTCCAAAACTCCCACGTTTAAGGAAAATTTGGCTCGTCCACTGCGATCATCTGGTTCTTTTCTTTTTCCTAATATATTCATACATTAGAATAATATCTTCACCCGAATTATCACTTTCACAACATATTCTTTTCCGCTCGTGAATATGAATACGTCTTTAGCCTGTACGGTACCGGTACTGGGCGGGAGTATCAGTGGTATCCGTGCAGTCGATCCCGCTCGATCGATGACGAATGTGACAAGGTAAATGAATTTAGTCGTTAGTATTCGATGGCAGTTGATTGCTCTTGATAGTTCGACGCTCTGTGTGACTCTTTATGAACTTCTAGCTTACTAGTCATTTCTTGTACCATCTGCCTCAGCAAATCAATCAATCAATCAATCAATCAATCAATCAATCAATCAATCAATCAATCAATCAATCAATCAATCAATCAATCAATCAATCAATCAATCAATCAATCAATCAATCAATCAATCAATCAATCAATCAATCAATCAATCAATCAATCAATCAATCAATCAATCAATCAATCAATCAATCAATCAATCCTGATCTGCATTTAGGGCAGTCCCCCAGGTGGCAGATTCCCTATCTGTTGTTTTCCTAGCCTTCTGTTAAATGATTGCAAAGGAATTGTAAATTTATTGGTAAGACATTTCAATCCCTAACTCCCCTTCCTACAAATAAATATTTGCCCCAATTTGTTCTCTTGAATTTCAACTCCATATTGTGATCTTTCCTACTTTTAAAGACATCACACAAACTTACTCGTCTACTGAATTCCTCCCACGCCATCTTTCCACTGACAGCTCGGAACATACCTCTTAGTCGAGCAGCTCGTCTCTTTCTCCCAAGTCCTCCCAGCCCAAACTTTGCAGTATTTTTGTAACGTACTCCTTTGTCGGAAAACACCCTGAAGAAAACGAGGCTGCTTTTCACTAGATTTTTTCCAGTTCTTGAATCAAGAAATCCTGGTGAGCGTCCCATACACTGGAACCATACTCTATTTTGGAGTCCTACCAGAGACATATATACCTTCTCCTTTACTTTCTTACTACAACCCCTAAACACTCTGTTAACCATGTGCAGAAATCTGTATCTTTTATTTACAATCCCATTCATGTGACTTCCCAAATGAAGTACTTTCCTTATATAAACACCTAGGTACTTACAATGATTCCCTAAGGGAATTTACCCCCATCAATGCAGTAATTAAAACTCAGAGGACTTTTCCTATTTGTGAAACTCACAACCTGACTTTTAACCCCGTTTATCACCATACCATTTCCTACTTTCCATCTCACAACATTATCGAGGTCATTTTGCAGTTTCTCGCGATCTTGTAACTTGTTTATTACTCTATACAGAATAACATCATCCGAAAAAATCCTTATCTTTGATTCCACTTCTTTATTCATAACATTTATATTATGTAAGAAAATACGTATAAAGGACCAATTATATTACCTTGTGGAATTCCCCTCTTAATTATTACGGGGTCAGATAAAGCTTGATCTACTCGAATTCTCTGAGATCTATTTTCTAGAAATATAGCCACCCATTCAGTCACTCTTTTGTCTAGTCCAATATGCACTCATTTTTTCCAGTAGTCTCCCATGGTCTACCCTATAAAATAGATAGGTCAATCGCTATACAGTCCATTTGACCTCCTGAATCCAAGATATCTACTATATCTTGCTGGAATACTACAAGTTGAGCTTCAGTGGAATAACCCTTCCTAAACCCGAAATGCCTTCTATCAAACCAGTTATTAATTTCGCAAACATGGCTAATATAATCAGAGAGAATGCTTTCTCAAAGCAATGCATGTCAGACTGACTGGCCTGTAATTTTCAGCTTTATGTCTATAAGCCTTTCCTTTATACACCACGGGCTACTATAGCCCATTCATTTGGTATAGCTCCTTCAGATATGTTACTGGTACTATATCCCAGCCCATTGTCTTTAGTATATCCCCTGAAATCTTATCAATTCCAGCTGCTTTTCTAGTTTTCAATGTTTGTATCTTATTTTAAATGTCAGTTAAAGCTTCGCCTACTCTAATTCTCTGAGATCTATTTTCTAGAAATATAGCCAACAATCCTCAGTTCTACAGTAATTATTAATAACATATAGGGCTGCTGAGGGCATCAAGGTAGGCCCACTCTTTTATTTCTTGTGCTGTACATCCATGTAAACTAGGTTTGCTGCACCTATATTCAATGTTGCTTACTATACTCCCGTCCTGGGAGAATACACATCCTAAGTACCTACTTGAAAGTATCTACCTGTTCCAGTTTTGAAGATCTTCGCATACACACTCCCCTTGTTCGTTAATAAATTTTAATACTTCTTTAGTATTTTTCTCTCCTATCTGGACATTTTCCTTGTAATCAACAACCTTTTTATACTGCTGACTGAATACTTCTGCCTTTTGAAGATCCTCGCATACACACTCCTCTGGTTCTTTAATAATTCCTAGAATGTCCTTCTTGGAACCTATTTCTGCCTGAAAGTACCTATACATACCCTTCCATTTTCACTAAAATTTGTATGACTGCCAATTATGCTTGCCATCATATTATTATTAGCTGAGTTCTTAGCTGGATTCAATTTCCTAGTAAGTTCCTTCAATTTCTCTTTACTTCCACAGCCATTTCTAACTCTTTTTCTATCCAACCTGCACCTCCTTCTTAGTCTCTTTACTTCTCTGTTATAATACAGGGGGTAATTACCATTCGTTACCATCTATAAGTGTACAAACCAGTTTTCACATTCCCCAACAATGGCTTTAAACACATCCCAGAGTCTGTTTACATTTTTATTTACCGTTTTCCACCGATTATAGTTACTTTTTCAAAACTCCCTCATGCCTTTTTCATCAAAGTCGTAAAAGTCCTACTTTTAAGACCTTTTTTCCAGTACATTTATTTTTAACTACGACAAACCAGCTTCCTGATCACTAATACCATCTATTACGTTGGTTTAGCTATACAGCACATCCAGTTTTACCAGCACCACGTCCACAATATTCTTCCCTCTAGTTGGTTCCGTCACTTCCTGAATTGGCTGTCCTTCCCATATTAGCTTATTTGCCATTTGTTGGTCATATTTTCTGTCGTTCGCATTACCTTCTGAGTTGATATTTGGTAAATTGAGATCACCCGCTACAATCACGTTCCTTTCCATATCGTTTCCCACATAGCTTACCACATCATTATCTTATCAAACAATTCCGAATCAGCATCAGCGCTACACTTTCCCGGTCTTTACACTCCAAAGACATCAAGTTGCCTATTACCTTTTTTCATGTTTGTCATCTTTAACTTCATCGTAGCTTACAAATTCTTCTTTCCCCGGGAAGAATACCACCCTCCTACCATTCCTATCCTATCTCTAAGATACACACTCCAGTTTCGTGAGATAATTTCTGCATTCATTATATGATTTCTCAGCCACAACTCCTATTACAATATACGGTAGGTATATATCTATTAAATTACTTAATTCTATTCCTTTCTTTACAATACATCTACAGTTCAACACTAACACTTTATGTCATCCCTGCTTGACTTGAAAATCCCCGTATCCTTATCACTGCTCCCTATACCACGCTATTTCCCGGAATGTACCTCCCTATAACACTTCTAAACAAATTTCCTAACTTATACGTACCACCGCGGTTTAAGTTAAGACCATCTGAGCGCAGATTCCTATCTCCTACCCACCCATTAGGATCTAGAAATCTCACTCCCGTTTCCCACATACCCACTCCATAGTCTCATTTAAACCCCAAATCACCTTACATTTAGTATCCCTCCTACACAGTATTCCACTGATAACAATCTCCGCTTCATTAAACTTCACCCCTTGTTGCAGTTACCAGATCCCACAAATCCCCAACTATGTTGGTACTTACGCTGTTGGTACCAACGTGAAACACTACCACATACTTCTTTCCCTCCTCCTTCTCTTCTGCTTTCCTCAATATCTGCCTTGACCTAATTCCTGGATAACACTCTATCCTGGTCCCATTTCCTCCACACACACTTTCCCTACATGCCTAACAATGGAATACCCCATGACCAGAGCGTGTACCTTACTCACCTCACTTGATCCCCTCCTCTCCTGGTCAGCCCCGTCTTTCATTACTGCTGCGGAAGATACTTCTTCCTCCATTTTCTCCCTCCAATGACCCTGTTCCACCTGTGTTTTCCTATCCTCTACTCTACATTTACCTTTCATACATTTTCCTTTCCTCCTACTTCCACATTTCTCATAAAGATTTCCCTATTCCTAATCTTCCCTCTGTTATTCTACCTGGAGTGACTCGTACTGATTTCTCATAGACACCTCTACTGATTTCTGATTCTGAATGGAGCCCTTAGCTTGCAATATCCTTCCCCTTAAAACATTAGACCACCTGTCTTCTACAATTACCACCTTTCCTTCCCATCCCTCTTTTGCACCTACTGTAGCCGGGAGGCCTACTTTCCTTCCTGTCTTCTGAGAGAATCCTAATTATCTCCCTCAAACTCTCCACCTCCTCCCTCATACTCCTTAATGCCTGGTCACACCCGCAGTTCGTACACTTGCACTCCTTAGCCATTCTTTACGGAATAATGAAAATAAAATAAAATAAAAGAAAAAAAAAGGGCTAGTACACAAAGATCACACAGCAATAAGGTAATTACTGTACTACTACACAACAATACTACTTAGTCGTACTATATTTTTATCCTACATCACCCTAACAGGATGAAAACTGCCATTAATTACAGAGAATAAGCACGCTGATTTCTAATAAGATACTACAATACACAACAATAATTTTTAAACTACGTTCAGACGATCCTAATTACCATAGGTTATTACTAAGCACAAGCAGAAATGAGAACCGCGATTAAATGTTGACATTCGCAAGAACTACTCAAGAATTACCAACAAAGTTGAATGCGCAGACAGATTAATATTAGTACTATTTTATCCTACTATTGAGCCCTTCCCGCGTCCGGGTACGACACAGCCATAAAATCCCGACAGTCAGATGTATCTCAGGGTATCTCATCAAATAAGAAATATATTTAATTTTTCTTGTAGGTTAGGCTTTACGTGAATTCAGAGAAACATGCAGGGACCGCACGCGATAATCAACGATGAACGTCTCCATCCTATCGCATAGAATTATAAATTCATCATCGACCGCATAATTCTACGCAAATCGCATGATAAACACTTTACAAACTAAGTCAATCTACTTACAAATACTACAAATTACCACTCACTGCAATATAAAATCACGAGAAAACATATTTATTAAACTAAGAAAACTAAGAAAGAATTGAGAACCCATGTAATTGTAATCTTCCATAATCGTTGCTCAAAATTAATAATAATTCGTTAAATTATTCAACATTTAAGTCAGCGCTGGCTTATTAACAAAATAATATGATATTATGAATTCAATATTTCTGAAATGAACTCAGGTTTCCATATCTATAATCATCCTTGAAAAAATTAAACCAGTCATTCACATGCATCACTGTATCACAATTACATCGTAATAAAAAAATTGGAATTCCTTCTTATAATTTATAAAGTTTGAAATCATGTAATCTGAATTCGTTAACGTAGAATATCATTGGTGAAGAACTGTATTATGATGACTGACGTGCTAAGGTTTCCATCCCTATTGCCTCTTAAATCACGGCTCCTAATTATAAAACACCACTCAATATATAAAATAATCTATCTCACTATTCTATCTAAATAATTCTTAGTTTACTGCAAAACGGCTCAATATGCATTCATTCGTTAAATTTATCTCTAATATATCATATGTGCAAGTAATTCAATTAGTATCTACGTTATGATATCTCGGTGCTATGTACACGCGTCGCTTCTACTATATATATTGTCTTAACATACCTTACAGTTCACATATGTTACGAGAATACGTCACAAAATTCATATATTTTGACATTAACAGCTGTATTTGACACTACACCACCTATCAAATCTCAACTATAAATGCATATTCACCATTCATACCTTATTTCATGTCACTCCCGCGGTGTATTTCTTTCCTTGTGCTTTCATCGTCTAACTGATCCAATATATTCATATTTAGCATCTACCATCCATATATATGTCTCATAATTACCATATTGCGCATCATCATACTCAAATCTATTCATATATCTTCTTACTACCTTATAAAACCTTCAATTAATTCAATTTCATCTTTCTCAATATCTATGCTCATCATTCATAACCTCCTTCATAATAATTGCAACTACTGAGACATAACATTCTTCTGTACGTAAATACTCCTTTACATTGATCAATTCTCTTCCAAAATGACGATGCTTAACCTTAAATACTGCGTTTGTGCGTTTAACAACATTACTTTACAAGGAATAACTCGACTATATCTTTCACTTCTCACATGCAATCCACCTGTGACGTAATCGTTGACTGAATGGTTTCGCGAGATTCATAGATATTATTCACCATATGACAATCTTTGCAATCAGCTGTTATATAACTTTTCTTCCTACCCGTATTCTCAATTATCTCGGTAACTCACTTATTTCATGCACAGCCATACTCCACGAGATATCAATCTAATTATACATTAACTTAATATAGTATTAGCAACTTAAACGTAACGGACTTTACTTCACCGTTTCACTTGGACTCTTAAATATTTCACACTTAGAATACTGTATTCTAATGCATATGCCTAGCTAAATTAAGAATTATATTACTTATGGTAAACACTTATCTCGTCTTTCATCATATTAGCCGTCAGTTGCTCTCCTCCTGCTCGTCACATCGCTGGTCCATTGGCCATGGTTCGATGTTCGGCTGGATTCCTCATCTCATCTTAGGTAGGTTGAGCTGGGCGAATTCCTCCTCTCATCTTAGTTAGGTTCAGCTGTTCGGATGATATCTCCCTCCAGGTTGGTCCATCTGGAAGCTTAGCAAGTCATCTTCTTCTCGGAATAACTGCCGATATAATCAAATAATATCGAGAAGTAAAAGTTCATTTTAAATTCTCCCTAGAGTAATATTTCTTTTAAACTATTCTCTTAGCCTTCTCTCGTGTTCTCATTAACCAATCTTCTAAGTCTGCGTAAGATCTTTCGTCTTGTCTTACGAAAATCTTAAATTTTAAATTATTTATTTTCTTAAATATTACTCCTTTCTCGACTTTCCTTCTGATGGAGTAATTCTCTCCTATCCTTTTCTTTTCTTGCGGCTTCCAATATATGATTTCCGATTTATCGCTGATCTTGCGCCTCGGGTCTATCAGTGTATGTTTTTAAATAAATTCTCGTATATTTCACTGAATTTATATCCTCCACAGTGTTTCTGTAGGTTGTTTTGCCGTCTTCTTTTAAATTATAATACCTTTTCTTCAAAATTTCTGCCGTATTTTTTACAATTTCCTTTCTTCTACTGAGCAACAGCAATTTCCTTCTTGTCTTCTCGAGTTCAGTTTTTCAAGTAAGTTTTTTCAATAATCTCCTCTATTTTACTTGTTTTTTTTGAAATAATATCCCTGACATTGCTCTGTTCTGCACCGCCTTTTAAATGTATTCGTTCCAAGTTAATCATGGCCTCCTATTTTATCCACATGTCAAGACTTTCTTGTATACTCCCTTGAGTCTGAGTGGTCTATACCTTTCCTAGGCGCCATTTTAAACACGTCCGAAAATGCAACGGGCACACTATGCTCTAAAAGAAATGATAAGTATCTAAAGTGTTACCGTACACAAAGTTTACACGAATATAACAGACAAGATACCATCAAATATACCGTATCTACACTACAATTCTCAACTGAGATGTGTTTTTGTGATTATTACAGCTGGTGGATTACAATTATTTTCTCTATTCAGCAGGACGGAGAATAAAAGTGTCCTTAAATGCTGAAAAATAAAGAGGTTGTCTACAATAACTTCAGAAAAAAATACTTCCGTCAAAACTACGTCGGGGTCTTGAATTGCACCTGGCCTTCAATTACAACAAACAATACAGAAATAATGAATAAACCGGCTGTTCAGTGCAGCCAAGGTATCCCACACAACTACGGAAATAAATCACTAACTGCGTCTTAACATACAAACGCTATTACATTTTACTGAAAACGAAACTCACAACTTTGTAACAGTTGTCTTACTTAAATTTAATTACTGTGGCTTGTATCACAGTTATTTTAATGGAAGAAATTCTAAAATTGAAGCTAAGAATCAGTATGCAAAAATGGTTTTGCTTCCGTGTAATTAATTAATTATTCAACATGCTAAAGTCATAAATCCTGAATGTACTTAACAGAATATCACTTCAAAATTTATAACCGTGACATGGATTAAAATTTAATAAAGCCTGAAGTATCGGCTTCCTTAAATGTAATGTGACTGTTTTTAAAATTAAATAGTGTAGTTATGCTCTTCATTAAACGTGCTATCTCTTAGCACTCTCACTGGGCATTATATGTTTAACTGTGGCTCAGCCCTAGTCTTCATCTGGCTTGCATTGTTTTGTAATGGGGCTTTGGCCTCAACATTTTTTCACTGTTACCATTATCATTTTTATCGTGACACAAGCCTCCTCATCTGGCGTTATTCATCCTATCTTCAGTTATGACCTTCATTTAGTGACAATGCTGACATGTAAAGGGTGCCACTGAAGTTTTGATGTCTCAGCGTGGTCCTTACGCCTCAACGTTGACGTAGCTACTACTTAAGCTCCGACTTAAATGTTTCTCAATCCCCACTTGGGCGCCCCTCATGTACTGAACCTTTAATATTGCCATTATATCGTCGGTCGTATGCCTCAGCTGCTTCGGTAGAACAATATTGACTCTTATGTCTTAGGGCGCGCTGGATTATTTCTTGTCGCTTCGTCGACCGATCGACTGGGTTCAGAGGAGAGCATAACCATGTTAAATGATGTTCAAACATGTGCTTACTAAATTTTTTTGAGCTAAGGCACGAAATTTATGGGTTACTGAACAAAAAACATCTCGCAAAATGTGCGTTATCACTTAGTCACATCACATAACGTGAACGATGAGTGTGTTTTAAGAATAAGATTACAGCCTTGTCTAACCCCTGTAAGTGCCCTGAACCAAGAACTCATTCTACCATCAATTCTCACCGAAGACCAATTGTCAACATAAATGCCTTTGATTGATTTTAATAATCTACCTTTAATTCTATAGTCCCCCCTATAGTGAACATCTTTTCCCTTGGTACCCTGTCATATGCTTTCTCTAGATCTACGAAACATAAACACAACTGCCTATTCCTCTCGTAGCATTTTTCAATTACCTGGCGCATACTGAAAATCTGATCCTGACAGCCTCTCTGTGGTCTGAAACCACACTGGTTTTCATCCAACTTCCTCTCAAGGACTGATCGCACCTTCCCTTCCAAGATGCCAGTGAATACTTTGCCTGGTATACTAATCAATGAGATACCTCGATAGTTGCTGCAATCCTTCCTGTTCCCTTGCTCATAGATAGGTGTAATTACTGCTTTTGTCCAATCTGAAGGTACCTTACCAACACTCCACGCTAATTTTACTACTCTATGAAGCCTTTTCATCCCTGCCTTCCCACTATACTTCACCATTTCAGGTCTAATTTCATCTATTCCTCCTGCCTTATAAAAATGGAGTTTTCTTATCATTCTTTCCACTTCCTCAAACATAATTTCACCAACATCATTTTCCTCCTCCCGATGAGCATGGCTGTTTGCAAAACCACCAGGATGATTTCCTTTTACATTGAGAAGATGTTCAAAATATTCCCTCCATCTCTCCAGTGATTCCCTGGGATCTATTATGAGTTCACCTGAATTAATCAAAACACTGTTCATTTCCTTTTTCCCTCCATTCCTAAGATTCTTTATTACTGTCCAGAAAGGTTTCCCTGCTGCTTGACCTAGCCTTTCCAGGTTATTACCAAAATCTTCCCATGACCTATTTTTGGATTCAACAACTATTTGTTTCGCACTGTTTCTTTCATCTACGTACAAATCTCTGTCTGCCTCGGCCCTTGTTTGGAGCCATTTCTGATAAGCCTTCTTTTTACGTTTACAGGCTGCTCTCACTTCATCATTCCACCAAGATGTTCGCCTTTTCCCATTTTTACACACAGTTGTTCTTAGGCATTCCCTTGCTGTTTCTACTACAGCATCCCTGTATGCCACCCATTAACTTTCTATATCCTGAACCTGCTTACTGTCTACTGTTCGAAACTTCTCACTAATCATATCCATGTACTTCTGTCTAATTTCCTCGTCCTGGAGATTTTCTACCCTTATTCGTTTGCAGACAAATTTCACATTCTCTACCCTAGGCCTAGAGATACTTAGTTCACTACAGATCAGATAGTGGTCTGTATCATCAAAAAATCCGCGAAAAACGCGTACATTCCTAACAGATTTCCTGAATTCAAAGTCTGTTAAGATATAGTCTATAATGGATCTGGTACCCCTAGCCTCCCATGTGTAGCCTTATGCTTGAAGAATGTATTCGTAACAGCTAAACCCATACTAGCACAGAAGTCCAGCAAACGCTTCCCATTCCCATTAGCTTCCATATCTTCCCCCCATTTACCAATCACCCTTTCGTATCCTTCAGTTCTATTCCCAACTCTCGCATTGAAATCGCCCATTAGCACAATTCTATCCTTGCTGGTGACCCTGATCACGATGTCACTCAATGCTTCATAAAACTTGTCTACTTCATCCTCATCTGCACCCTCACATGGTGAATACACGGACACAATTCTTGTCCTAATTCCTCCAACTGACAAATATACCCACATCATTCGCTCATTTACGTGCCTAACAGAAACTATGTTGCGTGCAATGGTATTCCTGATAAGGAGCCCTACCCCAGACTCTGCCCTTCCCTTTCTAACACCCGTCAAGTACACTTTATAATCTCCTATCTCTTCCTCATTATCTCCCCTTACCCGAATATCACTTACTCCTAGCACATCCAGATGCATCCTCTTTGCTGACTCAGCCAGTTCTACCTTCTTTCTTCTTGCAAGCAAGCAAGCAAGCCAACAAAACTATAAAATAGAAAAATCCCGAAAATCGGGTAACGCTGACCCCAGACGATAACTGAGTTTTAACCCACACGATCCGTGGAAAATCTGACCTTCAACAAATATAATGCCAGATTTATATTTAAGTAAGTTTATCCACCAGTCGAATATCCTCTCGGGTACTGGAACATCCCCCGAGTGGATTCTTAATCGAACCAAATTATCATTTATTCTGGGACGGTTACGAAATATTATTTCAAAGCATGGTGCTTTTTACATGTTAATAACAATTGTCAAAACTGAAATAAAATATGTTGTCACTTCATGACACCCTTAAGTTGCAGATAAATCCCGATGCGGAATGTGCATCACCCCAAACAGATGTTCAGAATGAATTAACAACACTTGCTCCGGGAGGATGTTACGTTACATCATTCTGAAGGAACAAAACTGAGAAATACAGGGAAATCTTAATTCACTATGCGTGTAGAAGAAACGCCATGCAATGAAGTTAAATAATAGTGGAAAGTCACTTGAAAAAATCTTATTACAGAACCAATTTTCAGGTTATAAAATAATTACGTCGCATTTACTTTGGAATTACAAGTCCACAACATATATAAATAAGAAATTCTTTCCGTCTACGAAACTACAGGTACAATTACAAATCTGTCTACCTACACTTGTCCCCTTAAATTGAGGCTACAAATAATAAAGGTAGGCCATCGTCTTGCCCGAATAATATAAACGCACGCGAAAGTAAAAGCAAAGTCATCTCCGAAAGTAAACAAAATAAAATAAAAATAAAATAAAGTAAAATAAAATAAAATAAAATAAAATAAAATAAAGTAATATAAAATAAAATAAAATAAAATAAAATAAAATAAAATAAAATATTCGAGGCAGCTAAAGAATCGATCCGCATTCGTAGCGTAAATCAACTAATAATCAAAGTAACCGCACTATCCTAACCTAACTTACCTGGAATAAATAAATAAATCTGTAACAGAAGAATAATGAAAAGTATGAAATGCAAGATCATCAAACTTGAACACACGCGCTTAAGTGGTAGGGATCATTCTCCATTAGCCAGCTTCCCACATGGGATAACCCTTAAGTTAGGCCCATACTGGTGCGACGCTGCTATGGAAGCACGTTCCAGCTGATAAAGGTTATACCGAAACGTGGCCTAAATTATACCTGCTAATATCTTCCATGACTCAGTCCGCTACTACAAAAATAAAAGTCGATGACTCATCTATGTACAAACGGCATCCCGAACCTATCACTGAGCCAACGCTAGCGTGTCTACACATCCACCTACACTGTTAATGTTCACATCGCCTCGGTCCTATCGTTGAGCTAAATTAAAGTGTCTGCATATCAATTCACACTATCTATGTTCACATCGCATTGGTCTTATCGTTGAGCTAATGTAAAGTGTCTGCACATCAACTAACACTGTTGGGTGAAATCGAAAATATAAGAACAATGTCCGGATATTCATACTAAAACCCACGAGAGTTGTAGGATTCTGATGTTCAGCGCCACCGGCGAGAAATTAGTTGACTAACGCTGCTCGAAAATGGTCTGTTGCTATGGCAACGATAACAGCGATGCCACATTTAACGAAGCTATCGCCACGTGGGTTGGCTTGCTCTCAGTCGCTTTTGTGATATTATTCGCAGAGGTACTGTATGAGCTGTTGCTTCTTTATGTACTTACGTGTTTGTTTTCTGAACATGATTTAGTTGTTAATTTTTTGTAAGTTAAATAGTGGCTAGTTGTACAGTTCAATTTTGTATTTAACACGTGCACTTGTTGAGGTTATTGTCAGAAACTTATAATATTAGTGATTAAGATATCTCGTATTTATCGGCAATGACGTGTTCTGTCTTAAATGCTGGAATTATAATCACGAGCTTAGGAACAGGACAAAGTTTATTGAACTGCATTAGGCGTAAATGTTTTATTAAACACCCAGCCTGTATGAAAGTGTAATATTCCGCAGAGGAGGTAACTATGACACTGCAGCTTACTTCGTAGTTACTGCTTTCGCCGCTTAAATGTCAGACTCCAACTCGCATGGGCCCAGCTATAAGTCGAATTCTCATTGAAATTCAAACACATGAAGTGAAATCTGCTACAGAAAAATGAACTTGAATCTCGAATAATATTACGTGATAGAGGTAAAACGGCAGTCATGTCCACCATATTACTCGCTGCATAGCCGATGCTATGAAGATCTAAATGACCTGCAATGTCAATATCCATTATATGACCCTGTAAACTCTCCAGTGAAGTAAAACTGCATCAAACTCACGCGTGACAAACTATCAATCAGTTGAACTCACTTCCTAACCCGCAATGTTTCCAATTCGCGATGTGTTTCGCCTCGTAAATATACAGAATACAAACTCAATCTTGAACAAGCAGCAACTATCTCAATACTTCGCTAGGTCTATTTCGCTCGTGAGGTCGGTTATCGAACTACACTCCGCTAGTTTATCACGGACTTGTCATTTGAACTGACGGAATTTATAAACGGTATTATATGCAATCATTATCATGGTCTGAATATCGGTTGTATTAAAAGAAACATATGTGTTACAACGCACTCGCTTGGAACTAGCAATCTGTCCGTTCTCATGAGCTCTGTTTAACACAGATCTAGCATCGGTAGATGCAGAGTGGGTCTCGGCCTATAAGTGACCACGGCTGGTCCGTAGTTGAACAGCTTTGCACTCTGACCGGTCAAACGAGCAGAGGTGGTGTGGCCACGGGAGGAATGAAAACGTTTTAGCAGTAGTAGTACATCTAGCATCTCTACAGGATGCCACTTTCCTATACAGCTTTTCTTTCCAGCTGATAAAGATTAAACCGAAACGTGGCCCAAATAATACCTGCTAATATCTTCCATGACTGAGTCCGCTACTACAAACACAATCATTGTCTTATCAGTGCTTTTTTCTCTCAGCAATCTGCCTTAAATTCTTTCTCACAAATACAGGACTTACATCGTCCTTAACTTCCTTCATCATAAAATACAGGGCGAACATTCTCATAAATATTTCCATTCTAACTTCAATCCATTCTTTCTCAGAGCTCAATTACATTTCAATTACAAGCGATGATCAATCGTCTTTAAAAAGATATTAAAAAATTATCTAAAATGTCCGGACCTCAAGAGCGAACTAGATGTCGCGACTCAATACGCGATGTCACAAAAACAAACTGAACAAAATTACCAAAATATACCACTTCACTGGATTTCGAAATTAAACAAACATATCGCCAAAACATGACTGCTAAAGATGCTGTTATTATTATTATTATTATTATTATTATTATTATTATTAATATTATTATTATTATTATTATTATTTCAGTTTATTTCTGGCATGAACAATTATAATTACCGGTGTTATATTTTATCACCATTATTATTATTATTACTTTATCGTTATTATATTTAACCGGCTGATGTTTTTGCCATGACTTTTAATATCACATTTTAAGAGTAGGCCTATTAATGTCCACTTACGTGTCTCACGGCTACAAAAGAGACCGAATTACACCTAGAGTGTTTCCTGAAACATTTCCTACCGAACATGACACAAATAAACCGTCCAAAGATCTTAAATCTACACACGCAACATATAAAACGCAGTGTCATGATTTACTAACGAATTTAAGAGGACAAGCACTTGTATTTACTAACTACCAATGCATAATTTAAATTTGACAGACCCGTATTTGTGCTGGTGATATGGTGTCATCTCATACCGCACCTCGCGAGCCAGCAACCTGAAATTTTCTAGCCCCTAATAATGATAGGTGGCATACTTGGCGTTAAAAGCTACCTTATCAATTACACTGAATTTACACTTATCTTAATACAACACAAATTAAAAATTTAAACAAAATATATACTGTAGTTTTATAAGTAATATGCGTTGAATCTTGTAACCTGGCTAAGTCTTGCTGAGCCTGGCTTATTGCAATGCATCTGTAGCCTCAACTGCCAGAGTTGTAGTGTTTCTGAAGAGGTGGCATCTAGGAACCCTGGGTATCAATTTCAACATTTCAACCCCCAAGTTCGAAACGCGCCTGGCTTATGTCACAGACATGAATCATACCCCTGGCTAACCTTACCGATGCATTCTCACAGTACGTAAAAATAGAACTCTTGTGGGGCAAAATTCCGGCACTACGGAAAGTACAACTTCCAATCATTGAGTGTATTTTTTACCGCAAATAGTATATAAAAGATCACTTGTGGGATTGAAAGTCCACGTGGGCGAAGAACTTATACATAAATAGTTTGACTCGACGAGTGAGTGTTTGTATACTTTCAATGTTAACTTTACTACCCTAAGAATGTCAACTTTGTTTTTATACAAATTTTAAGATTTGTCTAAAACATTGCTTGCAGTAAGCTGGAAAGCAGCAGATGTCGAGCAGTAGAGATCGGACTAGAAACATAATAAGCAAAACAAAGCGTTCTCAACTTGAGAGTGAACGTTGATGACTACAGTCTCTTGTGTTGAGCCTACTTCTCGACCTTATATTGTGACCGTTCATCAGGTCACCAAGAATGTACTACGGTATCCTGTAGATAAAATATGCTGTTTTCCGCGTTCTTCTACGTTAATTAGCTAGCGCCTAAGTTAGCGCAAGTTTACTCTTCCCGGGATACGAGTCGCGCGCTGCCAGTCCCATGGGGTAGACTCTAGTTACGCGTACCCACGATAAACGAGTCATACTTTCTCCTGAAAGTGAAAACGTTCTCACTCTGGCGCGAAAGAGAAGAGAATATCCACGCTAAGATGGGAGAGCTAAGTAGGTCACGAATATTGCATTCAACCCTGCAAAATATTAATTCTTCGCTCTTTTTCCCGCGAAAACACCACTACCAATACACCGTGTTCAACTGTTTTCAGGAACAGAAATAACGTAATTCGCATAATACAGGACAGATTTCCATGACTAAAGGTTCATTAGAAACAGCGAATTTTATGAGAATTTTTGACACCAAGAAGTGTTTTAAATGATTATAATGAGATAAAGAGGAAGTCGGCTGGTTGAATTCTGCACTGACCATAATTTAGTCCTCGCCAATACTTGGTTCAAACACCACAAACGACGGCTGTATACGTGGACGAGACCTGGAGACACTGGAAGGTATCAAATAGACTTCATTATGATTAGGCAGAGATTCAGAAACCAGGTGTTGGATTGCAAAACTTTCCCAGGAGCAGACGTGGACTCTGACCACAACTTGTTGGTCATGAAATGCCATCTGAAGTTGAAGAAATTGAAGAAAGGAAAGAATGCAAAAAGATGGGATCTAGACAAGTTGAAAGAAAAGAGTGTGATGGATTGTTTCAAGGAATATGTTGCACAAGGACTAAATGAAAAGGCTGAAAGAAACACAGTAGAGGAAGAGTGGAGAGTCATGAAAAATGAAGTCAGTAGGGCTGCTGAAGAAATGTTAGGAAGGAAGAAAAGATCAACTAAGAATCAGTGGATAACTCAGGAGATACTAGACCTGATTGATGAACGACGAAAATACAAGAATGCTAGAAATGAAGAGGGCAGAAAAGAATACAGGCGATTAAAGAATGAAGTGGATAGAAAGTGCAAGGTAGCTAAGGAAGAATGGCTGAAGGAGAAGTGCAAGGATGTCGAAGGCTGTATGGTCCTGGGAAAGGTACAGTAGATGCTGCATACAGGAAAATCAAGGAAACCTTTGGAGAAAGGAAATCTAGGTGCATGAATATTAAGAGCTCAGATGGAAAGCCACTTCTAGGGAAAGAAGACAAAGCAGAAAGATGGCAGGAGCATATCCAACAGTTGTATCAAGGTAACGATGTAGATAATTTCGTTCTGGAACATGAAGGGGCTGTTGATGCTGATGAAATGGGAGACCCAATTTTGAGGTCAGAGTCTGACAGAGCTGTGAGCTGTCCGCGAGAACGAAGTTAAAGGATCCGCAAGCCCCTCCCCCATTGGGCTACTAAAGGACGCTGTTATTTAAATAGTGTCTACTGAGTTGAAATGTTGTCAGTAATATAATTATTTAACAGTGGATACGAAAGTTCGTCAGTATTAACAGAGGACGGCATTTAATCCTAACCATGACGATTACGTAATATGTGAAATGCTTGAGTAAATCATACGTGAATGAAAGAGAATGTGAATCGAACGCTAGTAGGCTGTGCGATCGTGTAACTAAATTTACGAACCTATTAATGCCGAAGGAATAGCACGGGAGCTCAAATAACTGTGTAGTAATGGATAGTCAGTTGTTAGAAGAAAGTACGGCTCAGTGACGATGTACTTACCAGTTCGGTATCGGCTAAATGACCCAGAGCGCAGTAGTTAATCTGTGTTCCCATAAAAACTAGTGCTGAATTACGCAGAGTTAAACTATGTTTGTAATGATAGCCTCAGACACCTAATGACAGTGAAGTTATGAACGTGTGTAGTTAGGGGCCTAATTACCGATAGTGGATTAGACAGGCAATGAGGAGAAGCGGCGGGCTACAATACAATATCGCTGCATAATTGGAGGTCTCGAGTCAATGAGTTTTCTCTAATCGTGGTAATTATAATGTGTTGCCATTTATCACAATTATAATCAAGAAAGATCCCCTCATTGTGTTGTGTGCCAGTGATATCATTATCCAAGGAAGAAGAGGACCGACGTACAGGAGGCCTGTACCTATTCAACACGCCGTAGAACGTCGAGAGCTTCCTGCACTGTACGTGAAATCAAGTCATCATGCCATCGATCTAACTGCAGCCGAACACGGGACTTCATGTTGCGGATGTACTCGCAATGTGCGGCTAAACTTCTGTATGTGCCTTCTTGAATGAGCTGTGGGTGTGATCCAGACAGATGAGTACCACTAAAATATTTGAAAGTCAAACTTCCTGTAAAAATGTAATTATCTTAATGCATGCTAAATCTTTAGAAATGTAGTGTAGGATTTCGTTGTTCTCAAAGGGATGATAATAGTTACTTGATAGGATGTGTATTGAATTTTCTTCGCGGTTGGATAACCGTATTTTCTTTATTTTATCATGGGAACTGGCGCATGATATATTTATGGGATTTGATTAACTGTGAAGCATTATTGGAATTAAAGGGATGTTCGTTAAATATGCCGTTACAGGTACCACCGTTGTATAAATGTCCAAGTGGTACCTGTATGTCTTTCAAAGCTCTGTCGAATTCTTATCTTGAAATTGGGTCTTCCATTTCATCAACATCAACAGCCTCTTCTCGTTCCAGAACTAGATCATCTACTCAACGGTGTTTTTAATATTCACGTAAAATCACTCCATGTATCATCAGTTATAACCAATATGAGTCATCCAGAAATTGTAATGCTCTTTGTATTTGATGCTTCATGTAAAATGTTAGGTAATCCCCATATTTGAATTAAGAATGGTGGAGAAGAAACCACGGAATGACAAGTGAGGTGTGACAATGTTTGCGTTTTACCTAGATCGCGAGTGTCAACATATTTTGTCCCGAGGGATATGACATTTCCTATATAATATGTATGTATTGGGTATACCGAGAGGTGGGGCCGAGCTTTTCAAGCGGGTAATGGATATAATTAAATGCGGCGTTGATGAAATATGAATCTCTCCCCAAATAAGTGAGTAATATGCGCGATGCGTTAATTCCGCGATATAAATTAGGCTAGGTGAGAGCCGATTTATTTTACTGATGCGAATGGCACCCGAGGAAAGTAATGAGATTGAAAGTTAAGCGGCGAGATGGCTCTCTAACTGGACCGACCGAGATTCTGAAGGTAATCTGTATCAGATACCGAGAAAGAAGAATTATCAACAATCTGTTTAAAAATCAGTCTGCATTTATAAGCATCGAAGGTTTTGAAAAAGAAGCAGTAATCCATAAAGGAGTGAGGCAAGGCTTTTTTCCCTCCCCCTCCATTTCAGTTTTATATATATAAGGGGCAGTCAAATGAAAACCGAACGCCCGCCATAACGCACACTCCGCGCGGAAGGTGGCAACGCTGTTGTTACGTATCGATACTGCCACCGTGTGGTAGGAGAACTGCATAGTGACAACTCACAGGTGCACGCAGTTATTAGGTTATTTCTTTGTTAGTGCGCGAACTGGTCTAATGTGTTCGTCTAGCTGTAGAAATTGTGGCAAGCAAAGAAGAGCAGAGACGTGTGGTTTGTTTTCTGGTGGCTGAGGGTACTGGAGTACACGGAGCTCATCGTCGCATATCTGCTGTGTATGGCGAACACTGCACGTTCATGACGAGTGTGTACGAGTGGCATAGGAGATTCCGAGAAGGGCGCACATCACTGCGAGACGATGTGAGCTCAGGATAGGCCATCGAGCCGTTACTCCTGATGTGTTAGGGCGGATTGATTGCCTTATCCGGGATAACCGTCGAATCATCGTCGGTTTCATTCGGACGAGAAAGTGCAAGAGTGAGTGTTGCTCTGGATCCACCAGCGGCCTACCGCTTTCTACAAAACTGAAATTGATCGTCTCGTCTCCCAGTGGAATAAATGTATTAAAGCTTTTGGTAATTACTTTTGAATAAAACCATTCCATGATCAAGTTGTAGCGGGTGCTCGGTTTTCATTTACTGCCCCTTAGAGAACAGGCGGCAAGGGAAATCAAATAGGAATTTGGGAAGTGAATCACATTCCAAGGAGAGGAAATCAAATCTCTGAGATTTGCCGATGGTATTGTTAATGTATTTGAGTCTGCATAAGATCTGGAGAAATTGGTGAATGGTCTGGAGAGAGTCGCGGGAAAGGAGTAAAGGTGGAAATAAACAAATCCAAAACAAAAGTAATGGAGTGCAGTCGAATAAAGTCAGGTGATGTAGGAAATATTAGATTAGGAAATGATGTCTTAAAGGAAGTAGAATATTTTTTGAAGACTTTCGCCTGAAGCGCGGCACTGTACCGGTATGGAAGTGAAACATGGACAATAACTAGTTCAGAAAGAAGGAGAATAGAAGCTTTTGCAGTATGATGTTACAGAACAGTGCTAAAGGTGAGATGGGTACCGGTATATCGAATCACGAATGAAGAGAATCTATCTGGTGAGAGGGGATCGATTCGACTAAATTTGACGAGCAAGAGAGGTATAAATACGGCACCACATCTTAAGACACCCACGACTTTTACAGTTTAGTTTAGAGGGAAGTGTAGGTGGTAAGAATGGTAGGGGAAGACCACGATGTGAATATGACTAGCAGATCAGAACAGATTTAGGATGTAGTAGTTACGTAGAAATTAAAAGTTTGATGACTCAAATATCAAACATGAAGATTAGCATGATAAACTCCCATCCGGTTGTCTCGGCATCTTCAGTTTGAAGTACTATCCTGACTACAGAAATATTATTTATTTCAAAAATTCTACATGCATTGGCAGGGATTAGAACCGTAGCTGCCTTGTCATGGAATCAGTGGCTATATCATTCTGCTACCACGTACCTCAGACTGATAAGATAGCCTCAATTAGATACAAATGCACGTACTGTAGCAGTGCCGATGTACAAGTTAGTGGACAACAAATCACTTAGTACTGTTAAATGTCTTGTATTCGGGAGATGTTGGGTTCGAATCCCACCTTCGGCATCCCTGAGGATGGTTACCCGTGGTTTTCCATTTACACACCAGGCCACGGCTGCTACCTTCCCAATCCTACCCCTTTTTCATCCAAGCATCGCCGTAATCTTCAATGTGTTAGTGCGACGTTAAACCACTAGCAATAAAAAACCAGGATATGTCGAATTACAGACTTCCTTAGCGATTGTCGTAGGGATGTGCCAATAGAATACTTTGGATGGTGAGTGCCCGATTATGCCCATATCCGCGTTTTATACCTATAAAGTTCTGTCCACAATGTATACTCCGTTACTGTTATAAGAAGTTTTCTAAATGTCTCAGTTTTAACTGGCGGCCCCTTCTCTCTGATTTGTAAAGGAGGTGATCTGAGAGTAACTTTTTCACTTGACGATCAAAACTCATTCCTAAACCATATTAAAAGTTGGCACACTTTTCTTTGCTGTGCAGCTAAGGTAAAGTAACGGCTGCGTTCTTTCTCAGTTGTTTAACTCAATTTTGTAAGTAGCCTGAGACTTGCTAGAAACAGAGTTACCCTTTGGCTATAATGTTTAAAGGGATGGTGCGACGATCTGATTCCTTACAGGAAGTTTGTTAATTCCAACTTGCAGAATATGGCCGGGCTACATGAACGGTGGTGCCGTATTACAAGATTTGGTTTATTCAAACTTATGAAAGATACTGTTGACAACTATTTTAAAAAACCTTCCACCAGAATTTCAATGTCACAAATGTTACGTAACGTATTGTCTCGATAATACTGTACATTTAATTTACATACATACATACATACATACATACATACATACATACATACTGTACCCGTCTAAATGGTACCTCAGTTAATTTGGGAAAGCTGGGAATATTTATTACGGAGCATTGCTTACGAGTGCGCGTGTACCAGCTGTGACATAGTTGTGCGAGAGCGAGCCGGCCGAAACTAGGTCAACAGCTGATCGAGGGTGACCAGAGCGCAGTTACGTCATGACACCAGCAGACGACAGAGGGGAGGAGAAATGTTCTCATAAAATCCACTCGTAGCGGTCAAGGACGAGCTATGGCGCAGGTCGATTACCAGCCAATAGAAATTGAGGAAAGTGCTGGAAATATTAGGATTGTTCTGGAAAAAAGTCGAAGGAAGTTCTTGTGTATGAACGACAGAACAGTTCAGGAGAAATTTTCCGAGACGACGGGCAGAACAGTTTCCAAGAGCACGTCAGACAGTGGTTTTCTTACGAGAAGTCGAACCGTGTATTCTCTACGGGAAAGAAGAATATTTTCAGACGACGTGAATACTAGTGTAATCCTTGTAGGGCACGATCATTACATTACTTGAATGCCAGTGTAATTCATTGTTAGCTCAACGCAGTATCCAGCGAGCTTATTACAGTCATGCATTCTCCCGGGTGGAAAATGTTAAACCACAGACAGTCAGCGTGCTCATTAAAGCCGATTTTTGCCATAGAAGCTTTAGGAATGTTCCATTGGACATTATGAAAGGAAGTCACGTTCTCAAGTGGATAGACGAGAGGAAATCTAACCTTTATTTAATCATCATAATATTCGGCCCTATTATTTGTCAGCCTAAGGCGCATCGTAACTTAATGAATGTGTTCAGAAGACGAAGCTTATAGTAATAATGGACCTGAAGTACATCGTTGCGCCAAGTTAAGTGTTGTAAATAACTTAGTGAGTTATAGCTAGTGTGGATCCCTGTGCTAATAGAATATTTTAGTTTCAGCTATCTCCGAGGAAACCAAGTTGTCGACATGCGGCGATCAAGAGGGAAATCGAGAGATTTTCTGGGTCTTTGCTGGGAATAAAGGAAGACGCTGAATAGAGCTACAGTCATGAGGAACTAAATTCCAGAGTGCACGCCAACGCGATGACTTTGTACATCCGTAAACCACCATAGATGAGGCAAGAGATGTCGTCGCCTGGAGCAGCATCCCGACGCCAAGGATTCTCACCGGAAATATGAGTACCCTTGTAAAATTTCTTCTCTTTTAGTAGATGACTAGATTGTATTCTTGCGTAGAGTAAAGTAGTTTCCTTAGTAATTTTGTATTTAATGGTGATGGGAGAGCGTTCCTTACTTCGTTGATTTGTGATTTCAATATTGTTCTATCTTTGCATTTCCTTGGAATAATGATAATTTTATTTTTGGACGTGATGATGAATAATCCCAGTTGTTCTTGAGTCGACAAGAGTGAGTGATTATGATCTTCGAAAGTGACTTTAAGGGAGTAAGGTCTACTAACAATCATGATGATAATAATAATAAGAATAAATTAAACTCATAAAAATAGTAAATGAAGATATGATTAGATGTAGGAGTACACTAAAATCAAATCGTAGTTTTAAAACCCTGTTAGTCATGTGTAGTGATTGATGGTAGAAGGGAAAGTGAACGACGAATGTGAGAAATATTCTTCGAGAGGACGATCTAGGAGCCATTATAGGACAATAATAATAATAATAATGCTAATAATAGTAAAGGTCGGATAATGTAAAAGTTGTTGAGATTAAACTTGTATGGTCATTGTGATAATGGAGTTCGCCATTAATGGACGACATGGGACTACTAGGGTGCATGTCGGGCCTAAAAGGTATTATGAGTCACAGTGATTGTAATGAATGATTATGGCGATGATGATTTATGAGGATGTACAAATTTAGGGACTAATAATAGGTCTATTTCTGGCTCAACAACTGAAATGAATAATACATGACTTAATCGTTATTAGATGTTTTCGAGGCTCGTGAGCTCTTATCACTGATGATGGTGATAGTTATTCTTCGAGAGAGAAATTTGGCTTTCTGTATCATCATAACTACAGTCATGAGCGAGTTTTTTTATTCTGGTCAGATGATTGTAAGGATCTTCAATAAAACTCAAGAGGAAGACGAGATAAATGACTGGATGATAATAATAATAATAAATATTACAGATTCATTGTGTGATAAAAATTTACTTAACCAGTTGGTAGAATTGGGTTATTTGGTGTCATTTACTTATATCATTCCAAGGAAACTTATCTTGTATATATATTTTTTTTTGTGACTGTGAAGCATTGTTGTTGTTGTTGATTCCGTGTAGGATCACATGATGCTCTATCCATCCATGAAATGCTAGGTAATTTAGAAAAGTTAAATAGAGTAAGGAAAGAATACAGTCAAGCGTAGTCTACGAGAGAGAGGGAGTTATGCCAAAGAAATTGTAAAAATATTTCCCAACACTAAAATAAAATTGTAAAGGAATTTTATGATGACAAGATGAGTTAGAGGATTTTTCACAGGTAGAGTGAATGAATTTTCAAGAGATTTCCTCGAACAAGTAAATGCTGAGCTAATAGTAATTTTTCTTCAAAAATGTATGAAATTATTTTACCTGTAAATGACTAAACATGAGTTATGACGGGAAATGACAGCTTTGCTAATTTTGTGGTTCATTCGATGTTACAGAGTAAAATATTGGGTGGAGTTTCATGGAAGAAGCAATGGAATCTAACTCCAGAAGCATGCGAGGACTTATAGTCGTGTTCATTTATTCACAAGCCATTAAAGATTGAGATATTTCTTTTGTTGCAAAATCACATTGTATTTAAAATTTTTTTTTTCCTATCTTCTTTCATGCATTTGTCCAGACTGAGTTTCCGTTATGTTTTAATAAACGTTGTTGTTATTTGCCCTGATTTTCATTTATATTGTGTCACCTATCCAGTCACCAAGGGTCCTGAAAATATAAACTCTATGAAATTGTCCCTTAATAGCAAAATCGGCCCTGCGAACGGTCCACTCTTTTGGGACTCTCGTTCTGCCGACTGAGCGACCCCGGAGAAGGGGACAATACATACATACATACATACATACATACATACATACATACATACATACATACATACATCTATATAAATAAAATTGTAGGGGGTCCGCTGTCTGTAATTTCTTTTGTTTTGCCAATTTTTCAGATATTTATCCGTTTTAGGTCAACTCAAGACCGAATCGGTGGTTTTTACGTTTCGTGTCTGTTTGTTTGTCTGTTTGTCTGTTTGTCTGTTTGTTTGTTTGTCTGTTCCACCATCACGTCGAAACGGCTGGATAGATCTCAACCAAACTTCATATTTAGAGTAAACTCATCCCGGGGATGGTTTCGATATGCATATCATTTTAAAATCTTTCAATACTCGGGGGTTTATAGGAAAACCAGAATGGTTTTTCCACCATCACGTTGAAACGGCTGGATAGATCTCAACTAAACTTCATATCTAGAGTATACTCATCTCGGGGAAGGTTTCGATATGCATATTATTTTAAAATCTTTGAATAGACCGGGGGTTTATAGGAAAACCAGAATGGTTTTTCCACCATCACTTCGAAACGGCTGGATAGATCTCAACCAAACTTCATATTTAGAGTATACTCATCCCGGGGAAGGTTTCGATATGCATATCATTTTAAAATCTTTCAATAGACGGGGGTTTATAGGAAAACCTGAATGGTTTTTCCACCATCACTTCGAAACGGCTGGATAGATCTCAACCAAACTTCATATTTAGAGAATACTCACCTCGGGAAAGGTTTCTATATACATATTATTTTACAATCGTCGAATAGACGGGTGGTTTATAGGAAAACCAGAATGGGTTTCCTCCATTTTCTCTTATACTATTGATTTTCTGTAAACTTCGTTTACCGTACGTGAAACGTCTCTTCATTATAAACAACTTTCGTTATGTTCATAATTTACCTTACTCTTCACATGACGGAGAAATTTACAATTTTCCGCTGGTATCATGCTCTGCATTGAGTGACCGACAGACCGACAACGAAACTACAGGTTACCATGGCAACGTCTCTGACTGCATGCCAGCAGGGAAGTAACGTATTGCCATTTTCCTCATCATGCTTTTAAATTCGTGGTTGTTCCTTGGGTAGAAGGCAAGAGAGGCGTCAATCGGCCTATCTGCGGGATATTGGCGGAATATCGTTGGATATTATAACCGCCCTCGAATAGATTAAGTAATAACACCATTAGTCATCTTCTTATTATTTGTTTACCTAAGAATCACTGACCTAAATTTCTCCTCTGTTACCGCTTTATTATATCCATTACTCACACTAGCATAATTTATTGAGGGGCATTTGATTTTCCAATACATTCACTTGGCATTTACATATTTGTCGTTATCCGGCTGTCCGCAGTTATAATCCATTTTCTATTACTTTCAATTTTCTTAATTGTATTATTTCTTCCTTAATTACGCCGTATGTACGCGAGTGCTACAAACTACTGGATGTATTTCCACCAAGACTCATATTTAGAATACACCTGTCCTTGATAGGTTTTGGGCAAATATTGTTTCTAAATCCCTGAACTGACTGGGGGTTTATACGAAACCGAAACAGTGATTTTGCACTTCCACAAAATATACACAACCAAACTTAATGGAAATCTACCTACCTTGGTAGATAATAATTTCTAAACCTTTTTTCTCATGTGCATCATTTCGATACGAGGATTAATAAGGGAGATATCATTAACGGACCGTTTTTCTGTACAAGTCCCATCGGACTTAACTCCCGAGCGGGTGCGTGTAAAGCGTACTCCTTACAATTTGAAAACTACTGAAGACATTCGAACCAAAATTTATATTTAGCATCCACCTGTCCAAAGGTAGGTTTTAAACGTAAATAACATTTCATGTTCCGGAATGGACTGGCGGTTTATAGGGAACCGAAATGGTGATTTTACTCTTCCACAACATATACAGAACAAGACCAACCTGACTGGAAATCGACCAAACGTGATGGAATTCCACCTCTAAACCTTTTTTTCATGTGCATTCTTTCGTCAGGAGGATTACTAAGGGAGATATCATGAATGGTCACTTTTGCAGGTTAAGTCCAGCGGACATAGCCCAAAAGGTGTTTTACATGGAGCAGATTCCTTATCTATATAAATCAAATCGTAACGACTGTGTGCCTCTACACTGACTATTTTGGCGAAATTTTCGTACAGCTTTCCGTTTAAGGGGTAATAATGACCATCTCCATAATTTTTGGTTTAGTATCCTGAAAGTACTAATTTTTACCCGCCTCGCCCAAAATCCAAATTGCGCCATAATCTGCCAGAAGAAAAAGAAGATAATTGAAATTTGACAAAATTATACGTTTAAGCCTGTAACGAACGGAAAACTTCCTAGATCATTAAATTTTTCACTTTGAATCCCCGAAGAATATCGAAATACGCAGGCAATTTTAATGATGGTGCAGACCTTCGGAAATTCCTATCCTATAACGGATTGCACAATCTCCGTTCAATTTGGAATGATCTACAACCGTGGTCTTATGACTTTTTGCCGTATCTGTATCCCTTTTACGTTTGATTTTTCTCTTTAATCGATGTTAAGTCAATTTGGAATTTTCACATGCATAATTCATACTTTCAATTACTTATATGAAATACAGAATCATTAAACTCTTCACGAAAATTGGCCCACCCAGTAGCCATATGTGAGCCAAATGCTATGTATGTATCCGAAAAGTAATGTGAGATAATCTTACAAAACCTTTACCCTGTTCCACGTTTCTAATTCAATCTGACCCAAGAATAGATGACATATCATAGGACCAGCCATTTAGGCCACTAAATCCGGCGTGTCTTATGGTATAATTATTTGTCGATATGACGTACGTTTAGTAGCAGTTAATCTGTAAATGAAGGTCTTCAATATTGTAAATACGCATATACTTTCGTATGTCGATCTATATATATTCACTGATGTCGATTTTTAGCGATCGAGAAAGGGTGGGTCTGCTATTGTAATAAGTACTCCCCACACCGACTTTGACTGGCAGTAGGAAAGGGTTCCTTCTCCAACTCCTGCGTAACTGTCATTAGTAAGGATAGCCTACAATTGGATGCCGTTATGCATCAGTAGACTAAGCGCCATTTGATGAAAATTGAGATTTTAGCGCCATCTTGTAGAGGAAGGCTTGAACTATTTATAAAAAATTCCCCACTGCATTACAAGAGGCCGTTAGTTGTTAGTAAACAGAAAACCTAAGCGACAAAGCGGAAATCAGTAAAAACGTAAATTGCATCAGTAGACTATGCGACTTTCCAGTCTGCATCATTGGATCAAGCGCCACATTCCTCACACTGCGCGCGGATGACAGCGTGGGAGCCCGCATTTTCGATAGTGCTGACATTTTTACGTGGTGATACATTGAGTGGTTTATCAAGTGACGAAATTCAGCGATGTATCAAGTACTTCCAAAAGTAAGGAGAAGGACAATGTTACTAATGCAGCTTGCTAAGAAGGTTGCGTCTGAGAATCATTCTCTAGAATTTGATGGTGAATCTCAGGAAGTAAATCTAAATAAGTCAAGACACGGACGACCACGGGAAAGTAGAGTTCCATTTCACCAGGCATTAATACCTCTGTGGCCAAAAGGAAACCCTATCTCTGAAGCCAAACTAAGAGACTTTGGTTCGCTGATGCACCTAATACCTACAGATGCCAAACAATTTTACCAGAATCTTCAAGCAGATTCTCAGATCGTGGATGACGTAGATGAATTTAATGGAGATCCTGATTTCTAGATTGAATGAACTGAGAGCAACAATCTTATTACCTGTCCAGTGATTTGTGTGTATTTATGGGAGAAAATATCTTTAATCACATTTTCTGTCTCAAGCAGAACAAAACTTATCCATAGGCTTAAAAATATCACGTCAATACTGTACTCTCAGAATATAATAGGCCTATCGTGAAGGAAAATCCATTAAAAATTGTATAGACTAGAATGGCTCATGTCTTATCATTTGTATTTGACTCAAATAAGTTGAAATTCCTAAAATCAGTAAGTCGTTATAGCAACGACTTTAGAGAATAGCTTCCCTTCTAGAATTTCTCCATTTAAAACTTGAATAATGTACCGGAGTTGTGGCGCGGCTCGTGGTGGTTCAAGCACTTAGCGGGCCTTTTCAGACAGTAGGAGATTTAGTTTTTAATCATGGCTGCCACCACGTTGTATTCTTTTGAAGTTTTACTCAGTAGATACTCAACAGTTAGGGGTTATTGGTGTAGCATCGTGATACATTATTCGCACTTGAGAAAAACCTTAAATTGCATCAGTAGACTAAGCGCCATTTGTTGAAGAAAATCTATGTAGTGCGATTATAAAAATGTTGAAATTTGGTGAGAAGGTACAATCTATTATCCTACAACACCAGTAATACCATATTTAGTAAAATTATGTTCGCCCGAATTTACACATAGAACCAAATTTAAACGCGATTATCTCGCAACCAACTTTTGGCGCTTGGTCTAGTGATGCATAACGGCATCCAATTATAATGAATAGTTCCCTTCTCGATTTGACTTGCAGAAGGCAAGTGAGCATGCAGTTTTGTTTAAAACTCCCCTACCCGATTGTGCTTGGCAGTAGGCAAGGGTGCCTATCATTATAAAGAAATGTCCTCATCTAAAATGTGACTGGCATTAGGCATAGTGGCCTGCTATTTTGATGGAAACTCACCAACTTGGTGTGACTGGCAGTAAGCTGGCTGGCAGTAGGAAAATGGGCCTGGCATTATAATGATAACTGCACAACTCAATTTCGAGTGATAGTAGGGTAATTGCCTGCCATTATAATAAAAACTCCTCATCTGAAATCTGTCTGGAAGTAGGAAGGGGGCTGCCATATTATCGAAAACTCCCCAAATCGATTCTGTCCGCGTAGTAGGCAATGGGGCCTGCAATTATTACGTAATCATCCCAACTCGATTGTGAATGGCAGTAGGCAAGTGAGTCTGCCGCTATATCACAAATCCGTAACAAACACTTTACATTGGAAACAACGTACGGGGAACTCCCCATGCTCTTTCTCGGATAACGCTAAGAGACATGCAATTTTAAAACAATCTTATTTACTGCATGTACACTATTTACTTCGATAACCGAATACAATGTAGAATACCGTAGCGAAGCACGGGTACATTCGCTAGTACATACATACATACGTACTTACATGCATACATCTATATAAATAAAATTGTAGGGGGTCCGCTGTCTGTAATTTCTTTTGTTTTGCCAATTTTTCAGATATTTATCCGTTTTAGGTCAACTCAAGACCGAATCGGTGGTTTTTACGTTTCGTGTCTTTGTTTGTCTGTTTGTCTGTTTGTTTGTCTGTCTGTTTGTTTGTCTGTTCCACCATCACGTCGAAACGGCTGGATAGATCTCAACCAAACTTCATATTTAGAGTATACTCATCCCGGGGAAGGTTTCGATATGCATATTGTTTTAAAATCTTTGAATACACGGGGGGTTTATGGGAAAACCAGAATGGTTTTTCCACCATCACGTCGAAACGGCTGGATAGATCTCAACCCAACTACATATTTAGAGTATACTCAACCCGGGCAAGGTTTCGATATGCATATCATTTTAAAATCTTTGAATACACGGGGGGTTTATAGGAAAACCAGAATGGTTTCTCCACCATCACGTCGAAACGGCTGGATAGATCACAACCAAACTTCATATTTAGAGTACACTCATCCCGCGGAAGGATTCGATATGCATATCATTTTAAAATGTTTGAATAGACGGGGGGTTTATAGGAAAACCTGAGTGGTTTTTCCACCATCACTTCGAAACGGCTGGATAGATCTCAACTAAACTTCATATTTAGAGTATACTCCTCCCGGGGAAGGTTTCTGTATGCATATTATTTTAAAATATTTGAATAGACGGGGTTTTACAGGAAAAACAGAATGGTTTTCCTCCATTTTCTCTTATACTATTGATTTTCTGTAAACTTAGTTTACCGTACGTGAAACGTCTCTTCATTATAAACAACTTTCGTTATGTTCATAATTTACCTTACTCTTCACATGACGGAGAAATTTACAATTTTCCGCTGGTATCATGCTCTGCATTGAGTGACCGACAGAACGACAACGAACCTACAGGTTACCATGGCAACGTCTCTGACTGCATGCCAGCAGGGAAGTAACGTATTGCCATTTTCCTCATCATGCTTTTAAATTCGTGGTTGTTCCTCGGGTAGAAGGCAAGAGAGGCGTCAATCGGCCTATCTGCGGGATATTGGCGGAATATCGTTGGATGTTATAACCGCCCTCGAATAGATTAAGTAATAACACCATTAGTCATCTTCTTATTATTTGTTTACCTAGGAATCATTGGATCTAAATTTCTCCTCTGTTACCGCTTTATTATATCCATAACACACACTAGCATAATTTATTGAGGGGATTTGATTTTCCAATACGTTAACTTGGCATTTACATATTTGTCGTTATCCGGCTGTCCTCAGTTATAATCCATTTTCTATTACTTTCAACTTTCTTAACTGTATTATTTTCTTCCTTAATTACGCCGTATGTACGCGAATGCTACAAACTACTGGATGTATTTCCACCAAGACTCATATTTAGAATACACCTGTCCTTGATAGGTTTTAGGGAAAATATTGTTTCAAAATCCCTGAACTGACTGGGGGTTTATACGAAACCGAAACAGTAATTGTGCACTTCCACAAAATATACACAACCAACGTTAATTTAAATCTACCTGTCTTGGTAGAAATTAATTTATAAACTTTTTTTCTCATGTGCATCATTTCGATACCAGGATTAATAAGGGAGATATCATTAACGGACCGTTTTTCTGTACAAGTCCCATCGGACTTAACTCACGAGCGGGTGCGTGTAAAGCGTATTCCTTACAACTTGAAAACTACTGAAGACATTCGAACCAAAATTTATATTTAGCATCCACCTGTCCAAAGGTAGGTTTTAAACGTAAATAACATTTCATGTTCCGGAATGGACTGGCGGTTTATAGGGAACCGAAATGGTGATTTTACTCTTCCACAATATATACAGAACAAGACCAACCTAACTGGAAATCGACCAAACGTGATGGAATTCCACCTCTAAACCTTTTTCTTCATGTGCATTTTTCATAAATGGTCACTTTTGCAGGTTAAGTCCAGCGGACATAGCCCAAAAGGTGTTTTACATGGAGCAGATTCCTTATCTATATAAATCAAATCGTAACGACTGTGTGCCTCTACACTGACTATTTTGGCGAAATTTTCGTACAGCATTCCGTTATAAGGGGTAATAATGATCATCTCCATAATTTTTGGTTTAGTTTCCTGAAAGTCCTAATTTTTATCCGCCTCGCCCAAAATCCAGATTGCGGCATAATCTGCCAGAAGAAAAAGAAGATAATTGAAATTTGACAAAATTATACCTTTTCGCCTGTAACGAACGGAATACATCCCAGATCATTAAATTTTTCACTTTTTATCCCCGAAGAATATCGAAATATGCAGGCAATTTTAATGATGGTGCAGACCTTCGGAAATTCCTATCACATAACGGATTGCACAATCTCCGTTCAATTTGGAATGATCTACAACCTTGGTCTTTTGACTTTTGCCGTATCTGTATCCCATTTACGTTTGATTTTTCTCTATTAATCGATGTTAAGTCAATTTGGAATTTTCACGTGCATAATTCATACTTTCAGTTACATATATGAAATACAGAATCATCATACTCTTCGCGAAAATCGGCCCACCCAGTAGGCATATGTGAGCCAAATGCTATGTATGTAGCTGTCACATAATTATCCGAAAGGTAATGTAATGTGAGATAATCTTACCAAACCTTTACCCTGTTCCACGTTTCTAACTCAATCTGACCCAAGAATAGATGACATATCATATGACCAGCCATTTAGGCCACTAAATCCGGCGTGTCTTATGGTATAATCCTTTGTCGATATGACGTACGTTTAGTAGCAGTTAATCTGTAAATGAAGGTCTTCAATATTGTAAACACGCATATACTTTCGTATGTCGATCTATATATATTCACTGATGTCGATTTTTAGCTATCGAGAAAGGGTGGGTCTGATATTGTAATCAGTACTCCCCACACCGACTTTGACTGGCAGTAGGAAAGGGTTCCTTCTCCAACTCCTGTGTAAGGAAGACCTACAATTGTAATGAATAGTTCCCTTTTCGATTTGACTTGCAGAAGGCAAGTGAGCATGCAGTTTTCTTTATAACTCCCCTACCCGATTGTGTTTGGCAGTAGGCAAGGGTGCCCGCCATTATAAAGAAATGTCCTCATCTAAAATGTGACTTTCATTAGGCATAGTGGCCCGCTATTTTGATGGAAACTCACCAACTTGGTGTGACTGGCAGTAAGGTAGCTGGAAGTAGGAAAATGGACCTGGCATTATAATGATAACTGCACAACTCAACTTCGAGTGATAGTAGGGTAATTGCCTGCCATTATAATAAAAACTCCTCAACTGTAATCTGTCTGGAAGTAGGAAAGGGGGCTGCCATTTTAACGATACTCCCAAAATCGATTCTGTCCGCGTAGTAGGCAATGGGGCCTGCAATTATAATGTAAACTTCCCAACTCGATTGTGAATGGCAGTAGACAAGTGAGCCTGCCGTTATATCACAAATACATAACAAACTTTTTACATTGGAAACAACGTACGGGGACCTCCCCATGCTCTTTCTCGGATAACGCTAAGAGACATGCAATTTTAAAACAATCTTATTTACTGCATGTACACTATTTACGTCGATATTCAAATACAATGTAGAATACCGTAGCGAAGCACGGGTACATTCGCTAGTACATACATACATACATACATACATACATACATACATACGCCTTTCAGTGTTCAGTCTGCTAGCCTCTGTCAGTTTACAAACCGCCACCACAATCCTCTATTTTGAACTAGTCCTGTGGCCTCGTTTAGTTCTATTCTCCTTCTCTTCATATCGTTAGAAACAAATTTAACCATAGTTGTCTTCGTCTCCTCCTATTTATCCTCCATAACTGAGTCAATTATTTTCCTAGGTAACCTATCCTCTTCCGTTCGCCTCACATGATCCCACTACCGAAGCTAGTTTATGCGTACAATTTCATCTATCGAGTTTATTCCTTACGTAGCCTTTATCTCCCTATTCCGAGCATCTCCCTGACATTGTTCTAAGCTGTTTGTAACAGCAATCATTCTCGCTACTTTCATATCTGCTATTTATAACTTATGAACAAGATATCCTGAGTCCATCCAGATTTTACCCCCGTAAACGAAAGTTGATCTGAAAACAGACCGGTATAAAGATAGTTTCGACCGGGAGTTGACTTCCTTCTTACAGAATACTGTTGATCGCAACCGCGAACTCATAGCTTTGCTGCACCTTGATTCAATATAATTCACCATACCACCATCCTGAGTGAACACACATCCCAAATACCTGAAATTATCCGTCTGCTCCAACTTCTTATTCCCAACCTGACATTCAACTCCTGTTAGGACTTTAACTGTTCACACAGATATCTAGGTAAAAATGAATTCGCATCTCGGATTAGCACAGTGGGCAGAAGTTCATACAATTTTACATTTAATATCATCTCTACAGAACAAGGCCATTTTTCTATCTCTTTTATCTATTTGTTCATGCCTGTAAATATTAAAGTCCATTATTTATTCCATGCTGCTAGGAATAGTTGCGCTAATTGGTTGCTAGCTCCTCGCCGTGGCAGGTAGCGATTGAGAATTTAAGTGAATGCAGTTTGTTACGACCGATGAATCAACATACCGAACGCACATAACAAAGTTCAAAGTTCATTTCCATAGGCTCATACATACAAGTCGATACAAGACAGATGGAGGACGCGACTGCCCTACACGAGCAGACACAACACATCACTCAGTAGATGATTTAACATATCAATTACACATTAATAAGTTAATTGACACCACATATTTACACATATGTACAAACAAGTTTAGAGATACACCAATATGCGTCTACTGCTGCCGGTCGCCATGTTGTCTCAATAAAAGACTCAGCAGCGCTTTACCAACTGTGAAATGACAAGATATGAAATGCGGCAAGCGGAAATGCCAACGTAAAAACCACAACATATTCCCCACCCCCTTTGAGGGATTTCAGTACACAAAACCTATGTCAAATGTCTTACACAAAATCACAACACAAACGAATGAAAAACAATACATTTACAACAACTACAAATTATTCAAAATTTCCAGGCAATGGACACAATTTTACTACAGCATGGCGAATGAAACCAGTTTTTGTTTTCACAGTGACCACACGAGTGACAATATCACAACCAGGATGGAGCTCCTGGATTATATCAATCTTCCAAACCGGAGGAGGAAGGTTATCCTGCTTTGGAAGCACCAAGTATCCTAAAGTTGGAGTACATTTTCCTATGGAAGACCATTTACGTCTTTGTTGGAGTGATTGCATATATTCCTTTGACCAACTTTGCCAGAAAACTTGATACAGCTATTTCACCAAATTCCATTTACTTGGACAGGAGTAAGAGTTGTTAGATATGTCTGGAGAACGAATAGATGTCAATCGTCTCCCTACTAGAAGATGTCTAGGTGCCAAATAGCATATATCATTGGGGTCGTCAGTCATTGAACAGAGATGTCTTGAATTCAATACAGGCTCAATTTGATACAAAAGAGTACTTAACACTTTAAAAGTAAGAATAGAATTTTTTACGGTCCACTTCAAAAGAGATTTTGCGGATTTTATTCCAGCCTCCCAAAGCCCACCGAAATGAAGACTGGAGGGTGGGATAAACTTCAATTACACACTCAAATTAGATGGATATTCTTCTATTTCAGTACAGCTATCCTTATTAAATCTTAACAACTCATTGTTGGCTCCAAAAAATGTGTGTCATTG
Organism: Anabrus simplex; assembly: GCF_040414725.1. Classification (NCBI taxonomy): domain Eukaryota; kingdom Metazoa; phylum Arthropoda; class Insecta; order Orthoptera; family Tettigoniidae; genus Anabrus; species Anabrus simplex. Next base: position 809,224,634 of record NC_090266.1, read on the forward strand.
TCACTCAAGATGAGATTTGGAAATCCTCTACGGGGCGTAAATCTTCTAAAGGCAGCGAGGAAGTCCTAAGTCGTCCGACTTTACACAGGTTCAGGATGTATTGCCTTAGTGACAAGACAAACAAAGAGAGCAATGCAGGTCTTAAACTTTATCTTACTTCTAAGGTTATCACTTTTTATGACGACTGGGCCACCATAACTAAGACCAACCTTAAGAAAAGGCAACGAATGTTCAACTCTCTACGGGGGTAATCGACCCATTATGTGAGTGGTGAGTGGAGGTATGCTTTGAAGCACTTGTAAAATGAATGAATCACACCACGAATAACTGTTTTCCCACGTGGAATCCAGGATCTGTTACGCAAAGAAAACAATACAGCCTGAGGGCCGGAATGCAATAGCATCTCAAGCTCATATGTAACAATCAATTTAGTAACAAAGTGTTTAGGAGGGAAAAAGATAGTGTGTTTTTCATTATATTCTAATTGAAAATTCATGAGTCGACCACTCATTCTCAACAACCCATAATCATCAAGGAACGGATTCAAAGTTTTTAATGCGCTTGAAGAGGCAACTGCATTATAAGACCTCAAGTCATGGGGAGTTCCTTGCCGTATCCACTAGGTTGCATCAGACTTATTATTTTCATTTCACTAACTCTCAATTATTCAGAGGTATGTGGACCAATGAGACGTGTAGCGGACATTGACAATAAATCTCAGAATATAACTATAAACTCGCTTGAGTTTGAGAAAGGAAGAACATTTCTCCAACTCGGGTGAGTGTACCTTAACTAGTAGCACTCTCAAAGAGGATTTCGGTTCTGTATTCACTGCAGATTGTGTACTACTGGCAACAAAATCAGGATACAATGGGGACAATTCGTGCAACCAGGTGGGACCATGCCACCCTACATCAAGAGAAAGCATTTGTGAGGGTAAAACACCTTGCGATAAGTGGTCAGCTGGATTGCTAAGGGTAGGTACATGTCTCCGGGTTGAATTTCAGCAATTCGATCAGCACAAAAGTTTTCCAACATTTGGCGGGTTTCTGTAACCAACACAAAACTATCGTGCTGTCAGTCCAGCAGTATGTAGAGAAAGGAACGTGCAATTTCAGAGATTCAGTGACCTTGCTCATAAGGCCAGAAAGCAATGGAGCAGCACAGAGCTCTAAGCGGGAAGTAGTTTCCTGTTCCAATGGAGAAACACTCGATAAAGAAGTCAGCAGGATCACTGATACCTCATCATGATCAGATACTATCCAAACATACGCACAAGCACCACAGACATCTTCTGAAGCGCCAGAAAAGCCACGGATATCAACAACCTTAATTTCGTAAAGGGCATTACATTTCTCTGCACTCTAGTTTATTAAGCAGGGGGAGCTCACTGCACATACCATCCCAAATTTCAATAATTTCAGATTAAAGTTCTAACGGATCATTCCCATCGATTTTCCATACCAAAGAGACTGTAGTTTGCACTTAACCACGGCACATAGTAACAATTCAGGGGGATCAAATATGGAAGAAAAGATAGTGAGAATGCTTCTATTAATGACTTCCTTAGGTGCTTTCTTCAAATTTATTTGAAACAGAAACTCAACACCTTTAGGATGCCAAACCATACCTAGTATTTTAATAGCTTCATCCTTAGTGAGTTTACAAGGTGACAAGATTTATCTATTTTCTAGAGGGGCATTGGCAAGAGCTTCTGGACAATTTGATATCCACTTTTAAAGATGAAAATGGGCTCTATCAAGTACGGAAGAAATTTCTGATTGAAGCTTCTTAGCTTCTTCAACTGAGCTAGTACCTGTGAGTAGATCGTCAACATAAACCCAAGAGTGAATTATCTCTGATGCAATGGGGTGAAAAATCTTTGTGTTCGTCAGCAAGTTGAACTAGACATCTGGTAGCAAGGAAAGAGGAAGAACTTGTATCGTATGTACTTAGTAAGACGGTAGTCCTTGATCTCTTCATCCTTACGTGCGGCCAGTATCCAGTATTCGGGAAATAGTGAGGTCGAACCCCACTGTCGGCAGCCCTGAAGATGGTTTTCCGTGATTTCCCATTTTCACACGAGGCAAATATGCTGGGGCTGTACCTTAATTAAGGCCACGGCCGCTTCCTTTCCATTCCTATCCCTTTCCTGCCCCATCGTCGCTATAAGACCTATCTATGTCGGTGTGACGTAAAGCAACTTGAAAAAAAAAGATCTCTTCATCGGTAGATTTATGCCAAACAATTTTCTGAAGATTTCTATTGTCAGGATGAATTAGCATCATCTGTACATCTCAGTAATATCAGTTGAAAGAGCAACAAAGTAGCTTCTGAACCTTAAAACAATGGACAGCAAGCTAGGCTCTATAGTAGGGCCAACCATTAACATATCAATGCTATCACATTTGAGGATTCACAACTTCCGTCAAACACAACTCTCATCTTGGTTGGATTGCTAGAATCCTTGAACAAACAATGATGGAGCATGTAAAACTTAATGAGTCAAAAGTCTCGGGAGGTGCAATTTCCATGTGAACCATTTCACTGTATTCACGCATGTAATCTACATACTTCTTTTTCAACTCTGGAAGTCTAGCAAATTTATTTTCAATCTGTTTGACCATTCTCACAGCATTATGCTTAGACTCAGTTACAGGTGACACTTCATCACCATTGGAAGTTTGACAACAAACCTACCAGAATCATCTCTCTGAACATTATTCACAAAACGTTCTTCACAAGCCCTTTCCTCAGGAGTAAGAACTGGTTGATGAAGTTCTTCACGTTCTCGGAACCTTTGGAGTTTAGTATCTAGAGAGTCATGTTTTACAAGATTGGCACGACGCGCCTCGACATTGTTCTTAATGCATGACTCGGGGAAGGTGCCGGACAACACCCAACCAAATTCGGTATCTAACTAGGCAGTATAACCTTTCTTATGCAAGATATTAGAAGACACAGTTTCACAGTAGACATCCGCCCCCAGCAGGATATCAAAAGTACAAGGCTGATTAAATGTCCTATCACTCAAAATAATAATAATGTTATTGGATTTACGTCCCACTAACTACTTTTACGGTTTTCGGGGACTCCGAGGTGCAGGAAGTTTGTCCCGCAGGAGTTCTTTTACTTGCCAGGAAATCTACCGACACGAGGATGATGTATTTGAGCACCATCGGACTGAGCCAGGATCGAACCTGCCAAGTTGGGGTCAGAAGGCCTCATCCGTGTGAGCCACTCAGACCGGAACCACTCAAAATAATATCAAGAAGAATAACCCAAATGGAACAATCAATTTCCTGCGAAGGAAGTGGTCTTGTGATTGCGTTCACAACTGGACAGTTCAACTTCAGTTTATAATCTGAGACATTAGAGAACAAAACAAAGTTACATGTGGAGCTTAGAGGCGACACATTAGCATTACCTATACTAACAATAGGTAGACAACAAGCCCTTGTACGGATGTCAAGCTTCTTGACAAGGTTAGAAGTCACAAAGGATAACTGACTGGCGGAGTCCAACGAAGATTTAACTATTAGTACAATCTATCCTGAACTGTCTTTCACTCCAGCACAGACTGTACTCAGCAAAACATTGGTTCCTAGCCCTGAAACAACCTTCATAGCAGTGGGTGAAACAATTGAAGAACTTGTAGCCTTTATATTATTATTATTATTATTATTATTATTATTATTATTATTATTATTATTATTATTATTATTATTATTATTATTATTATTATTATTATTATTATTATTATTGGGATGTATTTGTTCCTTATGAACCAATACGTTGTAAGGGCCATTACGCTGTGGGCACTTGTGTTGCTTGCACTGTTTAGAAACACGAGAAGCGGAAAAACACAGACAACAAAGCATATTTTCCCTCACAAACTTGCGAAGATGATGAATGTTTCATTGTTTTAACTTTCTACTACCAGACATTTTATGATTATCAAGTTTACAAATCTTACAACTCATGGAGGCCCTGTTGTTCGTAATGTGAAGTGCCTTTAGGTTGGATTTTAACTCTCGTTTTGGTTCAATAACAGGTTTCTTGGATTCTGTCAGCTCTAATGTTTGACATTTTCTTTCCAAGAAATCAAGTTATTTAGTGTTGGGAATTCGGTGGGGGCAAATTTGGTGTTAATTTAATCAGTATTATAAGATTGATTAAGCCTCCGCGGCTCAGACGGCAGCGCGTCGGCCTCTGACCGCTGGATACCGTGGTTCAAATCCCTGTCACTCCATGTGAGATTTGTGCTGGACAAAGCGGAGGTGGGAAAGGTTTTTCTCCGGGTACTCCGGTTTTCCCTCTCATCTTTCATTCCAGCAAAACTCTCCATTCTCATTTCATAGCATCTTACATTGTTGGGTCGCTGTGAGCTTGCATCCGGGAGATAGTAGGTTCGAATCCCACTATCGGCAGCCCTGAAAATGGTTTTCCGTGGTTTCCCATTTTCACACCAGGCAAATGCTGGGGCTGTACCTTAATTAAGACCACGGCCGCTTCCTTCCAACTCCTAGGCCTTTCCCATCCCATCGTCGCCATAAGACCTATCTGTGTCGGTGCGGCGTAAAGCCCCTAGCAAAAAAAAAGTAAACTGTTTTGATAACTCCCCACAACTAAATTAATCTGATAAATGAGGATTTGGGTAGATTAACACAGAGTGACTTCAAAGGCGAACCCCACCATGCGCCATCTTTTACGTTGAGAAAATTTCAAAATATTCCTTCCACCTGCCCAGTGGTTCTATGGGATCTATTGTGAGTTCACTTGATTTACCCAAAACATTATTAATTTCCTTTCTCACTCTCTTTCAAAGATTGTTTGTTACTCTCTAGAAAGGCTTCCCTACACCATTCTCATGACTTCTTCGATTCATCAACTATTTGTTTCTCCCTGTTTCTTTCATCTACGTACAATTCCCTGTCTACATCAGTCCTTGTTTGGAGCCATTTATGATACGCCTCCTTGATACATTTACAAGCTGCTCTCACTTCATCATTCCACCAAGATGTTGGATTATTCTCAACCTTCCCTTTATTTTTCTACTACTGCATACATGTACGCCTCCTATTCTATCTCTATATCTTGAACCTGCTTACTGTCCATTGTTTGGAACTTTTTACTAATCATATCCATGTACTTCTGTTTAATTTCCTCGTCCTGGAGATTTGCTACGCTTATTCGTCCACGGGCTTAAACATACCTCTTTCATTACAGATCAGACATCATAGAAAAACTGACACATTCCTAAGAGATTTCCTGAATTCGAAGTCGGTTAATACATCGTCTATTATGGATACCGGTGCCCCTACGCTCCCATGTGAAGCGGTGAATAGCCTTATGTTTGAAGAACGTACTCATAACTTGCTAATCCCATACTAGCACAGAAGTCCAGTAAAAGTTTCTAATTCGTATTAGCTTCTGTATCTTTCCCACGCCAACGGCCGTAGCCGTGTTGAAACACCGGATCCCGTGAGATCTCCGAAGTTAAGCAGCATTGGGCGTGGTCGGGAGTTGGATGGGTTGCCACGCGCTGTTGGTGGGGGGTAAGGGAATGGAGGAGCGGAAAGGAACTGGCCACCCTACCGCATGTAAACTCCGGCTCAGGATCACCTCTGCGGAGGTTCGGACCTGCCTTCGGGCAAAATAACCCCCTTATCTTCCCCACATTTACCCATCACCTCCCCTTATCCTTACGTTCTATTTACAACTATCACACTGAAATTGCTCATTAGCACTATTCTGTCCTTGCTGTTCACCCTGAGTACGACGTTACTCAATGCTTCATAAAACTTGTGAAATTCTTCCTTGTCTGTACCCTCACATGGTACGTACACTGAGACAATTCTCGTCCGATTTCCTCCAATTGCCAAATTTACCATCAGTATTCGCTCTTTTACGTGGCATACAGAAAATATGTTACCAGCAATAGTATTCATGATGAACAGTCCTACCCCAGACTCTGCCTTTCCCTTGTTAACACCAGTCAAGAACACATTAAGTAGGGTAAAATAGCGGGTCTAGGTAGAGGGTCTAATGAGCAAGATGGCGGCTGCGCGCTACGACCTCTGATACTCTGAGGCAATATGGTGACGTTACCCATTTCGCTTGCCTTCTCGCACGATCTAAAAGTATGTGGCGTAATTTTTTTTATCAGAATACTATGTTGTAAATGAGTAACATACGTTTGCTTTCGGTTAACACGTAGTCTACTTTCCTTTAGAAGGGTGATGACCTAGCAATTTGAACAACAACAGCAACAACACTGCAGGGTATTCTTTTCATAACTGTGTGAGTTTGATGGAGCCCTCACAATAGTCTCCTTACACGAATACCAGATCAGTCTTAGTAGGTACGCTATGCGGATTCTGAATCTTAGCAGGTACGATATGCGAGTAATAGACCAAACGAAGGAAATTTGAAATTTGGGTGGCTTGTACGTGTGCAGGCCTGCACTGGCTCCTATTCGACCCTAGGATTAACTTAACTAGATTAACCTAACTAGGCTAGATGACGGCTATACACTGGGCCTAAGTTTAGAGACCTACCTCACGGGCTCACAACTTGTAACTTAGAGGACCTGTTGGATTTATGGACCTCCATGCTAAGGCCCAGTAGTTTGGGTAATATATACCCCTGTGTACAAAAATTGTAAATTGTAGGTTGAGCCTAGATAGGCCAGAAATTGAAAGATTTTTGTGATAACTGTTATACACCATTATAATAGGCGTAACTTTAGGGGGCTACCTCAGGGGCTCACAACTTGTAACGTAGGATCTATTAATGCTATCGGCTTAACTTTTAGGAACTGAGGCAGGGGCTATCTATACACTCTTTTTATAGGTCTAAATTCAGAGAGCTATTTCAGGGGTTCTCAACTTGCAACTTAGGACCTATTAGTTTTATCGGCCTAACTTTTGAATGATGTAAGGGCTATTAGGCAAGATGGGTGCTAAACACTATTCCCATGGACCTAAGCCTAGAGAGCTACCACAAGGGCTCGCAACATGTACCTTAGGACCTAGTAGTGTTATCGGCCTAACTTTTGAGAACTGATGCAAGGGCTATTAGAAAGATAGCTGCTATATACTATTCTTATGGACCTAACTCTAGAGAGCTACTTCAGGGACTCACAAGTTGTAACTTAGGACCTATTAGTTTTATCGGCCTAACGTTTGGAAACTGACGCAAGGGCTATTAGGCAAGATGGCGGATAAACACTATTCTTATTTGTCTAACACTAGAGATCTACCTCAAGGACTCGGAGCTGAGCTACTACTTCTGAACAACATGACAACTATGCACTGCTCTTTCATAACTAGGTAGGTGGCGTAAGGGCTAAAAGGCTCTAAAGAGATAAAGGTCACTAAAGGACACTAAAGAGCTGAAGCGCACTAAAAGGGCTAAAGGGTACGGCGCATTATACGAGTTAAGATTGAAGATTATATAAGCTGCGGCTTTTTCAAGCTACCTTGTCTTATAGATCGCTGAATTTCTGAGAGTGTGTGTGTTAAGACAGGAGGCGGGGCGCCTCATTCTTCGGCAGGCAGTACACCAGCCCAGGTAATCCCCACCAGTTTTCTATCTCTGTAGCTATCTCCGCCCACTTATTCGAGGGGAAGGTTCTAAGCTTTAACTATGTAACCGTGTGATTTCTAAAATGTAAATTACTTGTTGCTAATGCAATACTTCATAAAGTCTTTAACTGTAAATCGGGGATAGAAAGTGTGTTACCCTCTTGAGTTTCCCTTCAATTTATCTCGAGGTGACTACGATTTTGTAACTGTTTCTCTTTCTGTAAAGTATTAAAATAACCTTTCATTCTAGTCACCTCAGTAGCTTGGGATTAGCCTCTGTATCATCGGGCCGCGAGCCCAATTAGGGTTTTATACTTAGTTTTCTAGGAGCGCAAGTGTACGCCTCCATACATTTTGTGTTTGGGCCAACAATTTAACCTGTTCTTCTTTCCACGAAGGCTCAGTAGTTTGGGTAATATATACCCCGTGTACAAAAATTGTAAATTGTAGGTTGAGCCTAGATAGGCCAGAAATTGAAAGATTTTTGTGTAAGCTGTAAGAAATCGGGAGCCAGTCTCCTTTGTTGAATTCGGAGAGCTTGTAAACTCTTTCTGGTTTTTATGTGATACTATTAGTGCCTTTGGAAGGCCGTAAATTTGTAACGGTTAGAGCAAAGTACGCTGGAATTGGGATATTTCTGTCCTTGTCTAAATAACACAACATTTGCGAGGTTGCAAAGTTGTAAATTAGGAGCTTGAAGCCCAAAAGTGTTAAATTCCCTATTCTGGGGTTTTCTATTTTTATATCAAAATTGTAATTATACCTGATACACTGTTGTTAAGTTTGATTTTCTGAAAAGAAATATAACATTTATTTAAAGTTTTTAATTAATTTTTGATATCGTAGTTAGACCCATTCAAGCCCCCACCTTCTTTCACCTCTCTCTGTTCCACGAAACCCCGGTAAAAAAAAAATAACTGTTGTGCCAACAAGGGCAAGAGATAGGAAGAAACAGCAGGGCCCAAGTAAGCAATTAATATGACGTCATAAGAACTTTAAATTCTGAATGTATTTCCTAAATAATTTGTTGTTCTTTCTTTTCTGTTCTCTTTCAAGGGCAACAACAACAATATTGATTAATAACTGTAATAAACGTCTATAAGAGGATATTACAATAATAAGTTTCAGAGCTTAAAGAACAACAGGAGAGAGGTGCTCCGATTTCACAAGACTTATAATCCTTTACCATGGTATAACAGCCTTTGATATGTAACGTAAGAAGCTGTAACTTCCCATAGTTAAGTTATACAGTACAAAGGTGGTGAGAACTCTCAAACTTAAGAAGCCGAAAAGATTGTTACCTACATCAAAGTATCTCCCCAAGGCGAACGTTAAAAGCGTGTCAGCTTTTACACTTTTTGACAAGCTGCCCTTGCTCGACGGAGAAGCAACAACGCAACATACGGATCAGAGGGATCCAAAAGAAACAGGAGCAGTTATTCGTACAACACGTCCAATAATTACTTAGTTAAATTTTAATAAAAAATGTCGAAAACAAGAATATATTGGGATGGTTGACCCACTCAAGCAATACCGTGACGTGACTTACAATAAAACCTTATGGGGGAAGAAGGCCAGGTGACAGCGAGGTTAAGCCATCCTACATTTGTCACTAAGCGAGGAAAAGGAATTTAATTACCGAAAATAAGGGGGGAAATTTAAATTTGGAGAAGCTTAGTCACAAAATTCAAGGTGAACAAGGGAAACGAGGGTCCACACTCGTACATCCTTGATACGTATTGCCCGCTCGGGTGGTTACACTTGTGGCAAGAAAGCCTAGTAACTTACATTTTATACATTGAGTTAACTTAAGAGAAAACCTACATTTAAAATTAGGTAAACGCGGCTCGACAATAACCGTTACATGCTAGAGGAGAACGTTGGTATCTTCCCGTTGCCACACGCAAGGAAGTCACATAACAGAGTAAATTATTTAGCCGCCTATTTTAGAAGCTACCCCAGCTCACCTGTATCCTGGTGTGAGGAGAACCTCACCGTCTGTAGCACTGATCAAGATAAGATTCATAAGGTTCAAGATTGCTTCTATTTATGAAATTACAGTAGTGGGAACTTAGAAACAGATGACAAGTGCTATCTTGTGTCAACCTCGAATAGATAGAATACTCCACTAAAGAATGTTCATACCAAGTTCCTAGGTGGCACTCAAAACCTAAATAGTGACATCTGTCAAGCACCTTGAAAACTATGTGGTTCTCGCTAAGTTCAAACTCTTTCCGCAAGACTTCACCACCCTCAGGCGTTTATGGTGTTGGCTACAACTTCGGAGAGGCCGTACAGATGTTACAACTACAACATCATCAACAACAACAACAACAACAACAACAACAACAACAACAACAACAACAACAACAATAATAATAATAATAATAGTAATAATAATAATAATAATAATAATTGGTCTTGCGGTTAGGGGAGCGGAGCTGTGAGCTTGCATTCGGGAGAGAGTGGGTTCGAGCCCTACTGTCGGCAGCCCTGAGGATGGTTTTCCGTGGTTTCCTCTTTTTCACACCAGTCGTTTCCTTCCCACTTCTAGCTCTCTCCTGTCCCATCGTCGCCATAAGACCTATCTGTGTCAGTGCGACGTGAAGCAACTTGTAAAAAATGTAATAATAATGACAGGCGAAAAGGAGGAAGAAATGTACAAATGATTTGGGGATTTAACATTCTTAGCTCTTTATCATTGATCCGCGTGTGCTATCTTAAAGAAAAGTGGAGAGCGAGTCCTTCCTCACAGCTTAAAAATATGTGCAAATAACATTTTCGATGCTGTTTATATGGTAAGCAATCCAACTTAAAGAGGATATGGCAGCTCGCTGGCAGCAGATGGCAAGGGGAGGTACTGATTTTCTAAATCCGTTCACAGCGAACCAACTGTTTTGCCCTTAATATCGTTATCGGGAATTGTAATGTAATGCGTCCTTTGGAGTGTGCGTGCGAGAAGCGAGGCAACGCAAGGCGAGTGCTGTAGAGACACCACCCAATCTGATAAACATCAATTGTTCATCATCCAGCTCCTAAATAGGGAAGTACGTCATCCACTTAACGATTAATGCTTTTATTTCAATTTAAGGGTTACTCATCATCCTATGAATTGCCAAGGAGTTCTAGAGTTGAAAGACTGCCGGGATTTAGTTTCAGTTAGGATTTTTGAGTGCTCTCAAATCTACCTAGAAGAGACCCTCTTGTTTTCACACCCATAATTATCATCGATCAGAGTGGGCGTTGAATCTATAAACAGATCCCTTCTGAAAATTACAGTGATATAAATTATTCGAGAAAAGGTAGTCTAATTTAGGGACACAAATTATTGTAACCTGAATAATTGATTCCGGAATCTGAGTTCTCAACTACGATGGTTTTCCGTAGCTTTCCTTTTTTACACCAGGCAAGGTAAGGGCTATACGATACTTTAATTAAGGCCAAGGCTGATTCCTTCCCAGTCGAAGTCCTTTCCTGTCCCCCTGTCATTGGAAACCTTATTTGAATTAGTGCGACGTTAAACCACTACGAAAGAAGAAATATGAGAGGAATATGGCAAAGTAACCGCCAGGAACGTGACAAAAGAGAAGATGCATGCAGCTAGTAGTAAGGATGTGAATAAATAGATATCATAGATAGATAGATAGATAGATAGATAGATAGATAGATAAAAACCTTTATTATACGTGGCGAAGTTACACAGGTAAAGTCTAATAAATACCTTAAACATCTAAGTTTCATTAATGATTAAATAAACAGTAGGTCCAAGCAGGATTTTCGGGATATACATATAGGCCTACGCTATAGACTATATAAAGAAGAACCCGATTAACTGGAACAGTTCAAATTCAAATTCGTGAATATTTCGAACTTTTCTCGCGGTTCCTTGACATCGTTTTAAAACACGATGTCATAAATTCGCGTTAATTCGAATTAAAAGTACTGTATTAGAACTCTCATATTTTCAAGATATGTTTATTGATTTTGGAACGCTGCCTGGGCGGAAGAGAAAAGTAATGTAGAATTATTGTGCTGGTGCTGGAAACGGAACTATAGTTGTTGCGAAGCTAAGGAAAACATCTGATGGTATGTTCTTTGAATAGTCTTTTTTATTTTACAAGTTGCTTGACGTCGCACAGACACAGATAGGTCTTATGGCAAAGATGGGACAGGAGAGGGCTGGGAGTGGGAAGGAAGTGGCCGTGGCCTAAATTAAGCTACAGCCCCAGCATTTGCCTGGTGTGAAAATGGGAAACCGAGGAAAACCATCTTCTGGGCTGCCGACAGTGGGGTTCGAACTTCGAATAGTGTTCTAGGTGACAGGAAAAATCTGCTCATTAGGCCTAAACCCAGAACTTTGTGTCTAATTGATTGACAGCTGTCAGCAGATGAACTCAGATATTCCCCTGGGCCGATGACCTTCGATGTTAGGCCCCTTAAAACAACAAGAATCAAGCAGAGATATTCCCCTGGCTACTGAAGGCTTAAAAGGTGGAGCATGGGGTCTTGGTAAAATATCTGTCATTAATTGCAGACGGATTAACCGACAATGGATAGGCTTTGCTACCGACCAAAACTAATAAGGGAATATAGACTGATTTTGTTTACAGTAAAATGTTGTAGTACTGTACAGTGTGCCGCGTCAGGATACCTACTTTTGAATTCGATGTATGATGTTGTTTAATTCGAGTTCGTGGTTAACTCGATTTTTCGTGGACCCTTCAGGTTCGAATTAATTAAATTCTACTGTGTAATCCAAATCCCATAGCGCTACAGCACTGGTGGATCTGGGTCTACCAAACGACAGCTGCCCATCTGGAATGCCTGCAGATTACGAGGTGACGAGTGGTCAGAGTGACGAATCCTCTCGGCCGTTATTCTTGACTTTCTAGACCACTGTCAGAGAGCTCCTCAATTTTATATACGTAGGCTGAGTGGACTTCAGACCCACCCTCAGATCCCGGTAAAAATCCGTTTTCTGGACGGGAATCGATCCCTGGTCCCCAAATAAGAGGCAGACTCACTACCTCTAGACTGCGGGCTATGTAGAAGTAAAATATACTTTACATTATTTTTGTAATATTTGGTTAGTAGGTATATCTTAAGCATTTTTAATGTAAACTAAGTGCATGTAATTGTAAGGATTTCAATAAAGGACTAAGTCACTCCCTCCCCAGCTGGCAGTAATCCGTGACTGGGAGATAATTCTGTTCTATTCATTCATTTATAGAGAAAGGGAGCTCTCATTTCATGTACGGGTCTATGTGAGAAGTCAACCTGCTAGCCATATCGAAGTGGTGGATGTATTTGTAATTGCCCGCTCTAGGACGGGGAAGGCAGCGACCGTGACGTCTACGTTAGGTACAATCCAGATTTATTACACCAAGAGCTGAAGTAAGAAAACTACTTCTGCGATGACCAAAACTGGGAATGTATTTAATCGCCATCTCTTCTTCATTTGACCATTCAAGTTGACGACGCAACAAGGAACATGTAGCTGTAAGCTTATAGTATGGAGGTGGTGCGTTCGAACTCCACCGTCAGCAGGCCTGATGATGTTTTCCGTAGTTTCCCATTTTCGCACCAAGGTACCTTAATTAAGGCTACGGCAACTACTTTCCTAGTAGTAATCTTTTCCTATTCCAGCGACACCAAATTCCAGTACGAGCCAGTGCAACGTTACACCTCTAAGCAATGAAGACAATAATTTCCATTTCATTACCTGTGATTGAGTGTACTTCGTTTCAGTCCTCATCTCAGGACATAAATTCTCCATTTTAGAGTTTGGAATTGAACTCAGGACAACCGAACGGGAAGCTATGGCGGTCACTTATATGTAAAAGATCTGTGGTGTTAACCTAATACCTTTTAAATGCGTTACTTTTAACATTACCGGGCGAGTTGGCCGTGCGGTTAGGGGCGCGCAGCTATGAGCTTGCATCCGGGAGATAGTAGGTTCGAATCCCACTGTCGGCAGCTCTGAAGATGGTTTTCCGTCGTTTCCCACTTTCACACCAGGCAAATGCTGGGGCTGTACCCTAATTAAGGCCACGGCCGCTTCATTCCCCATCCTAGACCATTCCTATCCCATAGTCCCAATAAGACCTGTCTGTGTCGGTGCGACGTAAAGCCACTAGCAAAAAAAACCCTTTAACTTATTCATCCTAGTGGAAGTTCACTTCAGTTAAAAGCAGTGGCGGCTGGTGTTGAAAATCAGTTGTGTGAAAATAAAAATATTTAGAAACATATGCGGTTTTCAAGAAGCTCTCAACTGAGTTTTCCATACTGAACAAACACTCCAACACATATACACATTCCTCATACAAAAATAATTAAAGAAACAGTAACACCTCCAATGACAAACTCAGAAACACTTGGTGTGAGCGCGCAATGTTACCAAAATCATTGAAATAAAACCAGCAACGTCGTAATGCAAAATTACATGTTATCTTGTTATAGTGAAATTTATAAACAGGACATTTTGTAAGAAAATCAAAATATCATGTCCTTATTTCGACAGCATAAAAAGTACAATTTTTATACTTAATCGATTTACAAATGTGGCTATGGAATAGGCAATTTGGGAGAATTAAAAGACCTGGCGTGAACAGCTGATGGCTTCCTCTACAGTATTTTTTGTTTTCCCGTTTGCTTTGAGCGATCCCCTCTTAAATACTACCGCTGAGTCAAGAGGGTGCCACCTGACACGTTCTCATTTCGGTCGAAATGCAAGTGTGACCAGTGCTGCCTCTCTGCGGTCGAACGAAGAATTGCTGTGAAGTGATATCTTGGTGGTCTTAGCTGTCGTTTCCACAGCACATCGGAAAAGTTGGCCACGCATGCGCAAAAGGCGTGGTGTGGAGTGCACAAATAGCTACCTGGTTGTGAGGAGAGTTGAATGATTTCCTATACTTTGGCTGAGGTCTTTTTCAGTGCACTGTGTTTGATCGTAGATAGTATTTTTAAAGTAATTTACTTTTCAAATAGACAATGTGCTGCAGCACTTCAGCACATAAGGTACGGCCGCCCCTGGTTAAAAGTCACCTCACAGTGAAACGTTAATAACAACTTTGCTTGGGTGAACTATTCTTTGAAATTCAAGACAGCATTTTTTCGTGTAAAAATCACCTTTAGGTAACATGTCGCTTGGAATGTTGTTAGGGAAAGCTATTCAGTTTGACGACGGTGACGACGACGTTGATGATGATTACTGTTTTAAGGGACCATATATCCTGGTCATCGGTCCCTGTATTCAATAGTTGCTCGCCGGAGCTAGTGGGATTGACGGCAGTACTGCTAGCTCCTTCCTGAGGTAGCCTGTCGGGCAGTAAGCCTTGTAAATGCTTTTACGACATACTCTTTGATTACTTTAACTGTTGACCCTGCTGGGTCCGCTGGGAAATCCAGAAATTTAGAAATGGGACTTTTACTTCTGAAGAGGTTCCCTGAGGTCTAATGGGCCATTTTCAGGGCTAAACACTCTATCCCACTGTTACGTAACCCTTAACATTTTGTTACGTAGTAACAAGCGTAAGATAGAATCTGTGTTGTTGTTTGAGTCATCAGTCCATAGTAAATATGTTGGAAGATGGTCCGCCATATTTACTGTTACTAAGTCAATACGGATCCAATCCCGACCATCATGGTCAAGATTATTAATAATCATCAGTCCATAGACTGGTTTGATGCAGCTGTCCATGCCACCCTATCCTGTGCTAAATTTTTCATTTCTACGTAACTATTGCATCCTACATCTGCTCTGATCTGCTTGTCATATTCATACCTTGGTCTACCCCTATCGTTCTTACCACCTACACTTCCTTCAAAAACCAACTGAACAAGTCCTAGGTGTCTTCAGATGTGTCCTATCATTCTATCTCTTCTTCTCGTCAAATTTAGCCAAATCGATCTCCTCTCACCAATTCGATTCAGTATCTCTTCATTCGTGATTCGATCTATCCACCTCACCTTCAGCATTCTTCTGTAACACCAAATTTAAAAAGCTTCTATTCTCTTTCTTTCTGAGCTAGTTATCGTCCATGTTTCACTTCCATACAATGCCACGCTCCACACGAAAGTCTTCAAAAACATCTTTCTAATTCCGATATCAATGTTTGAAGTGAGCAAATTTCTTTTCTTAAGAAAGCTCTTCCTTGCTTGTGCTAGTCTGCATTTTATGTCCTCCTTACTTCTGCCATCGTTAGTTATTTTACTACCCAAGTAACAATATTCATCTACTTCCTTTAAGACTTCATTTCCTAATCTAATATTTCCTACATCACCTGCCTTCGTTCGATTGCACTCCATTACTTTTGTTTTGGACTTATTTATTTTCATCTTGTACTCCTTACCCAAGACTTCATCCATACCATTCAGCAACTTCTCGAGATCTTCTGCAGTCTCAGATAAAATAACAATATCATAGGTAAATCTCAAGGTTTTGATTTCCTCTCCTTGGACTGTGATTCCCTTTCCAAATTTCTCTATGATTTCCTTTACTGCCTGTTCTATGTAAACATTGAAAAGGAGAGGGGACAAACTGCAGCCTTGCCTCACTCCTTTCTGGATTGCTGCTTCTTTTTCAAAGCCCTCGATTCTTATCACTGAAGACTGATTTTTATACAGATTGTAGATAATTCTCCGTTCTCGGTATCTGATCCCTATCATCTTCAGAATCATAAATAGCTTGGTAGAATCAACATTATCGAATGCCTTTTCTAGATCTACGAATGCCATGTACGTAGGCTTGTCCTTCTTGATTCTTTCCTTTAAGATCAGACGTAAAGTCAGGATTGCTTCACGTGTTCCTACATTTCTTCTGAAGCCAAATTGATCTTCTCCCAACTCAGCTTCAACTTGTTTTCCATTCTTCTGTAAATAATACGTGTTAAAATTTTGCAGGCATGAGATACTAAACTTTCTTTTGCTAGGGGCTTTACGTCGCAACGACACAGAGAGGTCTTATGGCGACGATGGGATAGGAAAGGCCTAGGAGTTGGAAGGAAGCGGCCGTGGCCTTAATTAAGGTACAGCCCCAGCATTTGCCTGGTGTGAAAATGGGAAACCACGGAAAACCATTTTCAGGGCTGCCGATAGTGGGATTCGAACCTACTATCTCCCGGATGCAAGCTCACAGCCGCGCGCCTCTACGCGCACGGCCAACTCGCCCGGTGAGATACTAAACTAATGGTGCGGTAGTTTTCACACCTGTCAGCACCGGCTTTCTTGGGAATAGGTATAACAACATTCTTCCGAAAATCGGATGGGACTTCTCCTGTCTCATACATCTTGCACACTGAATGAAATAACCTTGCCATACTGGTTTCTCCTAAGGCAGTCAGTAATTCAGAGGGAATGTCATCAATTCCAGGTGCCTTGTTCCTATTGAGGTCACTCATAGCTCTGTCAAACTCTGACCTCAAAATTGGGTCTCCCATTTCATCAGCATCAACAGCCTCTTCATGTTCCAGAACGAAATTATCTACATCTTTACCTTGATACAACCGTTGGATATGTTCCTGCCATCTTTCTGCTTTGTCTTCTTTCCCTAGAAGTGGCCTTCCATCTGAGCTCTTAATATTCATACACCTAGATTTCCTTTCTCCAAAGGTTTCCTTGATTTTCCTGTATGCAGCATCTACCTTTCCTACAACCATACAACCTTCGACATCCTTGCACTTCTCCTTCAGCCATTCTTCCTTAGCTACCTAGCACTTTCTATCCACTTGATTCTTTAATCGCCTGTATTCTTTTCTGCCCTCTTCATTTCTAGCATTCTTGTATTTTTGTCGTTCATCAATCAGGTCTAGTATCTTCTGAGTTATCCACTGATTCTTAGTTGATCTTTTCTTCCTTCTTAACATTTCTTCAGCAGCTCTACTGACTTCATTTTTCATGACTCTCCAGTCTTCCTCTATAGTGTTTCCTTCAGCCTTTTCATTTAGTCCTTGTGTAACATGTTCATTGAAACCATCCCTCACACTCTTTTCTTTCAATTTGTCTAGATCCCATCTTTTTGCATTCTTTCCTTTCTTCAGTTTCTTCAACTTCAGATGGCATTTCATGACCAACAAGTTGTGGTCAGAGTCCACGTCTGCTCCTGGGAAAGTTTTGCAATCCAACACCTGGTTTCTGAATCTCTGCCTAATCATAATGAAGTCTGTTTGATACCTTCCAGTGTCTCCAGGTCTCGTCCACGTATACGTACGTCGTTTGTGGTGTTTGAACCAAGCATTGGCGAGGACTAAATTATGATCAGTGCAGAATTCAACCAGCCGACTTCCTCTTTCGTTCCTTTGTCCCAATCCAAATTTTCCTACTGTTCTACCTTCTCTTACTTGGCCTATCACTGTATTCCAGTCCCCCATCACAATTAGATTCTCGTCACCTTTTACATATTGTATTAAATCTTCTATCTCCTCATATATTTTTTCGATTTCTTCATCACCCGCTGAACTAGTAGGCATATAGACCTGCACTATTGTGGTGGGTATTGGTTTGGTGTCTATCTTGACGACAATAATTCTTTCACTATGCTGGTCGTAGTAGCTTACCCGCTGCCCTATTTTCTTATTCATTATTAAACCAACTCCTGCATTTCCCCTGTTTGATTTTGTGTTAATAATTCGGTAGTCGCCTAACCAAAAATCTTGTTCTTCCTGCCAACGTACTTCACTTATACCAACTACATCTAACTTTAGCCTATCCATCTCCCTTTTCAGATTCTCTAACCTACCACAACGATTCAAACTTCTAACACTCCACGCTCCGACTCGCAGAATGTCAGTATCCATCTTCCTGATTATCGCCCCCTCTCGTGTAGTCCCCACCCGGGTATCAAGTAAATTCAGTAGATGTTCTCAGAGACAATAACTTGAAACACACATGATGTACCAGGAAAGCCTAGGTCCTGGCCCATATCAATCGAAAGAAACGTTATTCCAGCATAAAATATCCGTCCGACGTACGAGCAACTGAGCAAAGGAATGTTCCAGCATGTGCCAGACTCCACGAGTGCACTAGGCGTAGTCAAGTGACGTCACCTGTCGCTCGAAGCTCACCTCCCTTAGAGATATTTCTCGAAAATAATTTTCTTTTCGCAAGCTTTTCAACGCCTTAACCAATTTCAATGGGACAAACGCTGAATTGTAGCGGACGTCATAAAAGTTAATCTCTGTGAATTTAGAATTAATCCATCCCATGGTTGTTGAGTTATAATAATTTAAAGTCTAAGAAGATTATGCACTCGTGGTCACATGACCAAGAGAACCACCCCTCCCAGCGCCGGTATATATGTCAAGGCTAACAAGCAGAGCAGAGCAGTACAAGGACGAGTACACAGATGTGTGTGTGAGTGAGACAGAGGGGAGACCGACACTCGTACAGTATGTCCGCGCAGTCACGGTGAATGTACTTGCCGTCGCGTTTCCGGAATACGAAGTTATATCGCCGACAAAATTATAAAAGACATCGCACTGTATTTAGTATATCGCGTCGCGACTACGGTCTAATTCTAAAGACATTTGAGAATATAATACGAGTGAACTTATTGAAGTGCAAATACCAAATATTTAACGTGTAGACTTAGTTTACTTCACATGATATTGAACTTTTACAATGAACAGAAACTAATGTGTAGAATTACCAGGACTCATTTCTTTTCGAGTATTGAACTGTGTTTATTTATTCACGTAGTGTTCATGCAATATTAGTATACGACTTACAGTAGTAAACTGGGTGAATACTAAGAACTTTTTCTGAGGTAATATGACGTTATAATAACCAGATAATCAGAAAATAATCCTTAGTGACTTAATGACCGTGTTCAAAGACTGTGATTATAGACTTTGATTTGCCTTTTTCAAGTGTGAACTGTGTAATTATGGACGTTCTTAGTAACGACTTTAAATAGTATTTCATACAGAAAGGACTGTGATTATTCATTTAACGTCTTAAAGTTCAATTACGCCATAAACTGTGTTCGACAGTAAATGACAGTGTCAGTGATAACTACTCGCTCTAAGTGAATTTTCCGTGTGGGAAAAATCACCTTAACGAGCTGCAATTCTACACGACTCAGTTCCAGCAATCATCACCTCATCGAGGGACGTCAATATAGTGTGTTAATGGAACATCGCCGATCCTGATTCTCCACGGAACATTCCAGACATCCGTCCTTCAACATTTGTAGCAACATTTCTTTCATTAAGTGAGTAGTAACAAACTGACTAAAATTTTATCATTAATTTTGAACAGTGGAAACTTCAGTGCCGCGTGTGAACAAATATTTCAGAGTTCTCATCATTTCTCAGAAGTTCATATTTTGTGATTAATTTAATTTTCAAATTTAATTTTCATATCTCATAGAATAACTTTAGGCTTTTCAAGTGTGCTATACATCAAGGTTTACAAACTGAAAAACTGAAAAACTTTCAACAGAAATTTAAATTCTCATGTTAATTTGCAATTACAAGTGTGTGCTCATATTATAAAGACTTTAGGTGGAAATCTAATACCTCGTATTCTCACATATGAAAGACTTTGGAATCAGTGACATTCATTTAATTGTCATTAACAGAATTCAAGAAGATTACGTTTAAACTTTTAAATTCAATGCCAGATTTGTGTCCAATAATCATATTGCAGGGTGAAGAATCAATAAATTGTTTAAAAAAAATTATTACCATCTATTATTCGCTCTGCGAGTCTATCCTACTCTGTATCGGCTCCAAAACCAAGTTCCACTCCCTGAGGTCCTACTCATGCCCTTTACCCAAGAACTTTTCCTGATACAATATCATAGGTCCATGAACATATCATGCTCTATCATTTCAAAGGAGATCGGTACGGATAGCAGAGTACGAGGAAGTGCTGGAAACCCAGAGGAGTTCGCGGTAGGTACAGAGCTTTGATAAATATAAAGGAATAAAAAGGAAATATCAATGAATTCCAACAAACAATAGATGAATCGAACAGGCAATAACAAACATCCAGTACATGGAACTTGAAGGAATATGATCTATTCAAATTAGAATTGAATGTTAACAACGGGGATCACACGATCCATCAAATCGGCCACAACAATTACAACACAGGCAAGTTAAAAACATATCCTCCCAGCGGAGATGCCTAATGCTTCGGAAAAAGAAATTGTCCCAAGGAAACAAGTAGGGAGCGTGAAAGGGGGAGGTAGGGAGAGGAAGGTCGAATCCTGCATCCACGTTTATTTCAATTTGAATATAAAGGATGCGATGGAGCACAGTTTATTGCTTTTTAGCCACATGTTTGCGCATTATGTGTCCCACAAAATTAATTCTTGAACAAATTGACGATTTAGTTCTCAAATTGAAAAGCGGACGTAATATATAATAAAGAAATATATAAAGTTCCAGCTAAGGCAGGACACACAGACGCACACGTCCATGACTCTACTACAATATCTCCAATTTTCGATCGGCCGGGGTGACGCCACACCCGCAACTTCGCACCTCGCCAAGCCAACAAGCATATCGGCTGGCACCAAGTTGGAGGCCGGCCTTCCCCAGCCATGTTTACTTGTATAATTTACGACGTTGACCCAGCGATCTCGGACGAGGACATTTACAGTGCCCTTCGCACACACGGTGTCTCTGGTGTCACCAGACTTTACGACGGCCCCGATCTCGCACCAGAGGTGCTTCTCTCTTTCCACAATTTGGATGTCTGCAGCCAAGTCCACACTAATGGAGTGTTTCTTCATCGCCGTCTACACCGACTGACATCTACACCTTCACACGTTATTGCCCAGATCATGGATGCTGAAGACCCTGCTACGCTTGCTGCAAGTACGTCTCCTCCGTATTTCTCACCCCACCCCCTCCATCATCCACAACTACTACCCTCACCTCCACCGTATCTGCTTACCCATCCCTCAATATTCCTCTTACCATACCTGTCCCCACTACCCCTACTACCACCACCATCACGACTTCTGCTCACTCCTCTCCCATCCTTCCTATTACTAATACCACTACGTCCCATCCTTTTCCCCTATTGATAACCTCTCTCCCCACCCCTCCCACCCCTGATCCCATAAATCTCCAGCCTACATCTATTCAGCCGTCTATCGAGGGACCTTCCACCGCTCCTCTTACGAACGTAGTACGTTCACCGCCACCTGAACATTCTTCCCACAACAGCTGTGTTATTCGCGGTGTGGATCCAAGCATAGCGCCTGCAGCCATTGTTCAAGAACTTCGCCAGACAGGCCTCCCTGTACGACGAGCTTCTCGCATCTAAAATGCCGACGGTCCAACGTTTCTGGTGTGCCTCCAACTTCAGACTCCCGACGACATCCAGCGCCTCATCGCTCAAGGACTCTACCTCTACGGTCGCCATCATCGGGTCGAACCCTCTTATTCACCTCCACAACCCTTAAACCGTCCTCCCTCACCCCGCAGTCGTTCCCGGCCTGACCCTCCTCTTCACTCACCACGTCCACGTCTACGATCTTCTACAGTCCCACCCCCGCCAAACTACTTTCCCCAATTACCACCTTACCTTGCCCTCTCCATCTCCTCCTCACCTCCCTAGTTAACTTATCCTCTTTCTACAACATCCTAGCTTCCCAAATTCTCCCTAGTACCTTCGTCTAACTCTTCACTCATCGCTGTTTTTGAATCTACACGACATTGTATCTCTTTCAATAAAGGTTCATCTCTATTGTACTCCTTAGCACAGAAGCCATTCCTTCACATCTCCTTTATCTCCATTTACCCATCTCCTTCATCACACATTTCTCCACTTCCCCGTCACCTCTCCTGGCCAGAGAGAGGGCGTTACCGTCTAGGTGGCCGCCCCATCCATTCAGGGTGGGGAATGAAAGAATTAATAGATAGTTAGTTAGTTCCAGTTAAGTCTCCCGACGTTCAATGCTCAATTAAACATAATATTTTAGCTCATCCAGCGTTACACGATGATTAATTCCAGATGGTCGGAATTAAAAGGGTTCGTGCAGAAACTTGCACTACTGCCGGAAGCCCTCCACACCAGACCGCTATTGAAGTTGGACTGATGTTTGAGGGAAACAGTTCAGGAATTTATAAGAGGACAAAAGGAATGTCCTCGACGAAAGGAAGCATGGAGCGGCTTCGAGAAAGTTAGCTGATGTCACAAGTCACATGGTTGAAGAAGCCGATGCAAGTTCAACATGCTTAGTCTAAAGCTACAAGGTGAAGATGGCGGGTGCACGAGGGCGATGAGAAGGTACAGAACAATGATGACCTGTTATGGAGAGAGTCTCATTATTTTACTGAGTCGATGAGGAGCTATGAAATTAGAAACAAAGTGACGAGTTGAACGTTATTCTACCTGCTGGTAGTTTTCTTGAAATTAGGTCTACATTCTATCTCTAGCACCACGTTTGTTTAATCAGCGGCCGTGGCTCATCATAAACTACTTAATGGACAGAAGCTCTCTGCGTCTCAGTATGCAGCATAGATAGGCCTAAGTGACTTACAAGAGTGAAAGTGAAACTATCTGTGCAATCAACTCCACGGTTTTAGCACTTGAAAGAGAGAGCGAACGAGAGAGAGAGAGAGAGAGAGTTAGTGGAGATGGAATGCTTGCTTCAGTTTAGAAACTCTTCTCGTGTTTTGTGAACATAGCTGTAGCGATCGGTAGTGGAGGAATGCGATAAATTTCGCTGTAGACTATTTACCTCCACGGGCCAATAAGTACAGTTTAAAACTCATGGGACTCCTGATGCTGTTTCTGAGGCAGCGCAAACTGACGCAGTTAGTCAAGTATACGAGTTTAAAGCTTTCGATTATACAGGGTGTATCTTAATTATACCTAAAAAAAGTCAGGGATATAAAGAACAATGGTGCAATCGGGTTGGCGGAGAAAACGTTTCTTTTCGAGAAAATGAGGTTATTTCGTTACTTCCTGGTACGCGATGCATTTGCTCGGCCATAGCGCAAATCTCTGCCCACTGCAGTGCTTCGGAAGATAGAAGGAAAGGGAGGGAAGGGAGGGAAGGGGAAGTGGGGTGTATGATAGACGGAGACAGAGGTAAATACTCGGTGCGAATGAACAAGTTTCTCTTTCGTTTAGCGCAGTCACTTCCCAGCCCCAGTAGGCAGTATACATATTTTTTGTCAATATTAGCTACTATGTTTGCGGTATAAATTAGTGAGAACGGCTCCGTTCGGTATACCAACGAAAAAATGGCTAATGTACACCAAGCCTATGGCGCACCAAATGGCAACGGGAGTGAAGCTGCACTGGTTTATGGCGTCCGGCACTGCAATCGTCGCCAACCTTATCATTCAACCTTCGTGTCCATCGGCAGGCCACTGCGTGAAGGAGGGAGGAAGAAAGCCCTCATGTGACAGTATTACGCACATTTCAGCATCAGTTTAGTATCAGTAGTATCAATAGAAGGAAATGGGAGTTATCTCGGCATAAGTAAAACCCACCTTGGAAAGATGGTATTTGGTAACTATAAGAGAATTTTCCCACGTAAAATATCCTCTAGATCCTATGTCTGAATACATGAGATCAAGTCGATTTCGTGTAACAGGTGTGTCAGAAGTTACGTCAGAAGGAGCGCCAAGCTGAGGACCCCACAGCTTAATGGAAAGGAAGTTGTACTAGTGACGCCGTGAGAAGAGGGAAGGAAAGGAAGGGAAGGGAGGGAAGGGGAAGTGGGGTGTATGGTAGACGGAGACAGTGGTAAATGCTCGGTGCGAATGTACAAGTTTCTCGTTCGTTTAGCTTTGTCATTATGTACTGTACTATGTTAACAACGCTGTTACAGACCTCACAATGGCGTAAATTCTGGATTAGTTATTACGCACGAACTTCCCTCTTCCAAAAGAGCAACTTCAGAATAGCAGGAATGGGGAAAATATAACATTCAGAATAATAAGCTCTTGCTTTTTGATCTCCAGGAATGACTTTCAATAAAAGTCAATGTCAACTGCGTTATCCTTGTTAAAAGTATGTTAACACTCGAATACCATGATGGCTGAGTTCTTTTTAAGTACTTCGAGGTATTAGCATGCAACTGGTTGAATTTGTTACCTTGGCGGTTGAAATAAATAAAGTACGACGTACCACCTGAAAATTTACAAGTCCTTCGGAACCTTCGCATAAATTAGACTGAGTCCACTACTCGTTGAAATTAATTAGAATTCTTATATTGGAAACTGGATTTTTTTTTTCTGTGTATCGTGGCTCGCATAACACTGCGAAACAAAGACCGTGGGGGCTGCTCCAGTAATTCGTAAATAATGATGTGGTGTTCTCCGTGTTGCTTTCTTTTAGGCTTACTCCAACTACATCGACGTCTTGTGCAGCATTGTGACACTAACTAAGCATTTGTTAACTCGTGGGATTTCATACTAAATTTCATATTCACTGTAGTCATAAAATTCAGACCATCATATTCTCACTATCGGAATAATTTTTATTTATATGCTCATGGCGTCACTAGTACTACTTCTTGTCCACTAAGCTATGGGGTCCTCAGCTTGGCGCTCCTTCTGACATAACTTGTGACATACCTGTTACACGAAGTCGACATGGTCTCATTTATTCAGGCATAGGATCTAGAGGATATTTTACGTGGGGAAATTCTCTTATAGTTACCAGATCCCAAGACATTTCTTTACCAACCACCGCAGAAACACAAAATAGTTGAATACAACCCTCCACATAGGATTATTGTCAGGAAGGAGATCAGGCTGAAAAACTCGGCTTAACCCGAATGCATTTATGACCCCGGGTAATTGCGAAGTGGAACTGCAAATAAAGAAATTCTGATAACCTGTGATACTGTTCTGAACTCTCAATTTTGTTACAATTTATGCTAGAGCAGTGACTTTGAAAATGGTAGGCTACTGTCCTAGCGTTTCATTGGAGTTGGTATGGGAGACGATGAAAAATGTTACGGATAGAAAATACAGAACCAACTATATCCTGAATTCAAAACAATGGTTAACGCTCTTCTTTGTTGTGCTACCATGGGCGATGAGGAGATTAAATGGAAATACGTACAATGAATGAATTGTATTTAACGGAATAGATGAAGGAAATACAGCCAACTCTCAATATAGAACATGACCAAAAGAGAAAATCTTTTCTTCTACAATTTGCTTTACGTCGCATCGATACAGACAGGTCTTGTGACGACGATGGGATAGGAAAGGGCCAAGAGTGGAAAGGAAGTGGCCGTGGTCTTAATTAAGGTACAGCCCCAGCATTTGTCTGGTGTGAATGGGGGAAACCACGAAAACCATCTTCAGGGTTGCCGACAGTTGCGTTTGAACCCACTATCTTCCTAATGCAAGCTCTCTGCTGCGCGACGTTAGAGAAGGAAATCGATGGCGACTGATGGCAAGAAAGCAGTTTAGAGAGCTCAAGATCGTAATTTCCTCTGCTTGTCTGTTGGGTGGCTACAAGGAGACCACAGAGCAAGATATCGAACCTTTCTTTATGATATTAGATGAAAAAAATGAAAACCTACAACCTGTTTTCCAGTCGTTGACCGGGTCAGGGATGAAATGAATGAAGCAGATATAGGCTATTAGTATGATGGGGTCGCCACTCCCAAAGTGATTTATTAATGACTGATAGATGCTATGAAATGAGAATGGAGAGTGTTGCTGGAGTGAAAGATGACAGGGAAAACCGGAGTACGCGGAGAAAAACCTGTCCCGCCTCCGCTTTGTCCAGCACAAATCTCACATGGAGTGACCGGGATTTGAACCACGGTATCCAGCGGTGAGAGGCCGACGCGCTGCCGTCTGAGCCACGGAGGCACTATGATATTAGGTATATTTGTAAACTGAGTAACGCTCTATAGAGTGATTCTCAGTTTATAAGTTTTTTTTTTGCTAAGTGCTTTACGTCGCACCGACACTGATAGGTCTTATGGCGACGATGGGATAGGAAAGGCCTAGGAGTTGGAAGGAAGCGGCCGTGGCCTTAATTAAGGTACAGCCACAGCATTTGCCTGGTGTGAAAATGGGAAACCACGGAAAACCATTTTCAGGGCTGCCGATAGTGGGATTCGAACCTACTATCTCCCGGTTGCAAGCTCACAGCCGCGCGACTCTACGCGCACGGCCAACTCGCCCGTTAGTTTATAAGTTTGATTGTTTATATCGACACCTAAGAATGAAAACCTCTTAAGTCGGATTTTCCCTGAAACTGAGATATTTGGACCAAAGGTTGAAAACCTCGTATGTCAAGCTACTCACTGGCGAAGAATAGAGAAAACGAATTAAACTGCTTTCCTAAAACCATTTTGTAAACCTCGTATTTCTGAGTAGACAAAATGTAGCGTGAAATTAGTTAATAATTGATAAAGATTAAACATTTTAGCTGTATATAATGTTGTTTGTTTATTTAATAAATTAAAACAACGAATGAAAGATTAAGTTGTCAAATTACCTATTGCAGTCGCCTAAATTAAGTAATTGTCAAGGAAAAATGAAATTGTTTCCACCTTTCGCGCAATATATTTGAAAAGTACTGAAATATAATGGAAGCCTCGTAACTGTTAACCGCGAAAGTGTAAAAAACTCGAATGTTTAGGAACAGGCATATCTAGTAAACATTTCGTAAGTTGTCAATGCGCGTATTTTCCTTCTCCTGCAAAATGAGTTAAATCGGATATATGAGTTTGTCATTTTTAGGTGACAAATATGTTTGCGAGTAAATTTCAAATTTTAACAAAAACGTTGAGTATGGTTAACTAGATAATCGAAGTAAAGCAGCCGGAAATGATGGAGAGAAATGCCTTTCTCTCCTCAGACTCTTCTGTAAGCCTAAAGAGAAAGTTTCTCCCAGTATAAACTTTACTTCTCGCTGAGGCTCAGAGATCCAAGCTTCCGAGTTTATACTTAGATTCTTTGACCCCACTGTGATATAAAGTTTAGCATAGTAGCTTCGCACACGATTGGTGCGTGTTCGATTTAACTCTCCTAGTTTTATGGTCCGGACCGGGTGTATTCAACTCCGGGAAACGAAACAAAACAAAACAAAATCAAAACAAAAAACAAAAAACAAAAAACAAAAAACAAAAAACAAAAAACAAAAAACAAAACAAAACAAAACAAAACAAAACAAAACAAAACAAAACAAAACGACGAAACGAAACAAAACAAAACAAAACAAAACAAAACAAAACGAAACAAAACAAAATAAAACAAAACAAAACAAAACAAAACAAAATAAAACAAAACAAAACAAAACGAAACGAAACAAAACAAAACAAAACGAAATTTAAAAAACCGTGGCACCCACAATCCATTCCGAATCTAGACCTGTCAAAACGACCTCTGCCCAGCCAGATAGCCTGCAGATATTGAAGTGTCACCTGATCAGCGAGATAACATCCTCAGTCGTATTGCTTGGCTTTCTCGCCTGGGTCCGTAACCTCTCGCGTTAGACAGCTCGTCGTTTGAACTCAAGAGGCTGACTGAATCTAGTTTCAATCCCTATTCCAAGATTAACATCCTTGGACTGGCTGGAAATCGAACTCGGGTCTTCTGATTAAGAGAAAGACTTACTAACCTCCTGCACCAAATCTCGCGTCTCGGGAGCACAACGGGGTTTACCGAGGTTTCCCATTTCAAGTCCAGGCGAACGTCGGGATAGTACTTCACGTCCTCATAAATCCCAGTCGCAGTGAATTACAAGTGCTGACACCACATTCACATAGATTATTATGGACACCTTTCATGCACTGTAATAATAATAATAATTGCAGGTAAATTTACTGACACAAGGCTGGCTCTGAACAATTTCAAGGACCACCGGCCTGAGTCATGATCTTGTCCGTTACATTGGGCTCTATCATCTGGGTCACTCAGCTCGGCTCACGCACCAATGAGGCACAAAGATGTGAAATTTAAAGAAATGACACAAAATGATAAACTTCTGGAAGAAGAAGATATTAAATGATGTGCACTGTAATCCTGTGTCAAAGGGGAAAGAATATGGGGCTAAATTTTTCTACACTATTTTGAAGCTTTCAACATTTGTCCCAGGGTTTTAGTCCTGATATAACCCGTCAAATTATTTATTTACAGTATGTTTTGGAATTAAGTTACTGTTATGTGGATTTTAGGTATTTGTAGTTGCCGAGTTATCGAGTGTTACTAAATTCGCAATATTAACCTTCTTCTTCTTCCTGTACTTTTACCACACCCTGGTTAAGTCGTTGGTGCGAACTGTGTCGCACATGTGGACATGGACTTCGCCCTGTATTACAGTCGAGTGACCTTCCTGATGCCAACACTATGTGGAGGGATATATTCACTATTACGTGTCACTGTGGGGATTGGTAATGTGGTGTGTTGTGTGAATATGAAGGGAAGAGAGTTAGGAAAACGAAAAAATCTAGTCCTCACGTAAGAGGAATTACCTAAATGCGATTAAAATCCCCAATCTGGCCGGAAATCCAAGGCCTCAAGGCTGACAATTTAGCCAAGGAGCCAGACGAATATGTAGTATGAATGGTAAACTGTAATAAATAATTACTTATCCTGTATAGTCCGTTTTGAAGTTCGACTTTCATACGCATGAGGTTTTAAATGTAATTTGGGAAGAACAGTCCCCCACTTCACTTCTGCTGCCGTTCTTTTCCTGTGTCACCTAACTCCACGTGAATAAGAACAAAATAGGTTCTTTAATAGGTTAAAAAATATATAACGATGAGCCATTACATTATGACCACCTACCTAATACGATGTAGAACCAAAACTGACCGCAGAACTGAGACATGCCGTGAATATGAAGAGGAGAGTGTTAGGACAAACGCAAACACCCGGTCCTCGCGTGAGAGGAATTAGCTAAATATGATTAAAATCCTCAACCTTGCATGTTGAGACATCGATTCAACGAGTTTTCGGAAGGTATCATGGGGTATCTCGTACTACAAGCTCAATAGCAAGTCCTCCAGCTGGCTAGCGCTGCTGGGTGGTGGTGTAGTACGAACTCTCTTCTCCAAGTAGAACCATATATGTTCGATGGGGTTAATGTTGGGGCTATTTGGGGGTCACGGCATTAAAGCAAATTCACTATCATGTTCATTGAACCAGTCCTTCACAATTATGACAGTGTGGCATGGCGTATTGTCCTATTTGAGGTGGCAGTTACCATCATGGAACACTGCTAACATGAACGGATTAATTTACCGGATAGCTGTTAGGGACTGGTGTATTGGAATAATGAGTTCCAGTTTGTCCCATGAAAACATCGCCGAAATGAGCACGATTTCTTCACCAGCTTATCTCCGCCCGATCGTACAGCCACGTGCCATAGCCTCCGATATGAATCGGCGTACACGCGCTTGGCCGTCGATGTGATGAACCAGGAATTTGGATTCATCGGACCAGGCGACTATTTTTCAATCATCCACAGTCCAGCGGCGATGATTTTGTGCCCACCTCATGCGCCACTTTTGGTCGAGTGCAGTCAGCATTAGCATATGACTGGGTCGTCGACTCTGCAGTCCAAAGGGCAGCAGTGTTCAACGAGCCGTGTACTGGGAAATATTGGCCTGGTCATATTATCATCATTGCACCTGTTGGCGATTTATCAAACTGTGGCTCCGTACAATGCGGCGTGTCAGCCTTCGCTTGCCTCTGGCATCAATGAACCGCAGTGGACACATGGGGCACGTCGTTGTTTGTCCATCGTTACTCCACTTTCGGTACGATGTCACAACACCGTCACAATAGCAGCCCACAAACCGCGTTGTTTCAGAGATTATGGTACAAAAGCGCCGTGCCATCATAATTTATCCTCTGTCAAACGCGGAGAAATAGGCTGGTTTTCCCATTCTGTCGCCGGAGACACTACTAATAGGAAGCTTGTAAACCTGCTCTGCAATTCTATTAGCATATCGCATGTTACTCTCCCCACCCAGGTCGCGCTAAATGTTCCTGGGTTGGGGTGGTCATAATGCACTGGCTTATCTGTGTATAATGTGCTCTATTGGTTGAACCACGAACGAATGCTTCATGTGCTTTAGCTAATTCTCGTCACGATTGATATTACATGCATGCTCTCGACTTGTTCATAACATGAGAAATATGGTTCAACCAACAGAGCAGCCAATTGAATAGTCTATTTCCTTATCCATGTGGCGTAAGCTTCCATATTAAACGAAAATAAGCAGTACGGGGAACTTATTACAGGCATGTAAGTCAACGAAGATGGGGTAGGATAACGAATTGGGTAAGATAAGTCCCTGATATTTTAAATATTAGCCCCAGCAGATTCTTGGTATCAGTGTCAAAGTATGTGGAGAAGCAGTTGTCAACATCTGAATGTGTTTTCGGCCAGTTCCACTTTGCCTTTTGCAAGTATTAAAGGTAAGCATATTTTTGTCGAGTTTCATGTTAATCCCTTGCGATTACAATTAAGACGTGTTTAAGTAACTGTTACTCAAAGGAAAGCAAATGCTTTACGTACCAGTGCAATATACTACAATGGATGTTTACCTAACAAGAAAGCAGTTAGTAGAAAGGTTACTGTAGATGGAAAAATGCGTTATTTTATGTTTATGTATGGTTGGGCAAGATGATTGGGGCGAGTTGAAGAATTTGTCATCTTATCCCATGTAGCGTTTTAGTGTGATTATATTATTTTTTTTTCTCTGAGAGAAAACATGAAAATGCCTCGAGTTTATAAGAAGAAATCCACTCGCCGTAGCTGGAAAGAAGGAAACATGATGGTTGCTCTACGTGATGTGCAGGAAGGCAACATGTCTTATGAATCTGCTGCTACTTTTGAGTTTCCTGAACCAACGCTGAGAAGATATACGACAAATCTAAGTGAGTTGGGTAGTGTAAATGTTTTTCATAAAAATGTACTTGAATATGAACTAGAATTATCGCATAAATAAAATGTTTATTTTCTTATAGGTAGGCCGGTGCGTGGAGGTAGATTTCAGGATTAAGGAAATACCAATGCAGAGAACTAGTTTATGACTTTTGTGAAGCGAATACAATCAATTACCGATTCAAGAGGAGGTAGAAGGAGTAGCCGAACACTTCAAAAACATTTACTAGTTCCATAAGAGCAATGCATTACCATCAGCCTAGTCCGTCTCCGCAGCGTTACGGTTAACGCTATTAGCTGCTGTTCTCAGAGGACCGAGCTCGATTCCCGGTACTACCAGAGATTTAAGAACGGTAGGAGGTCTGGCATGTGGTTAAAATGGTACTTGTAGCTCACCTCCATTGGGGGGTGTGCCTGAAAAGAGCTGCACCACCTCAGGATGAGGACACGAGTTTATTTTGTCCGGCTTCTTAGATAAACGGTTAGTGTGCTGGCCTTTGGTCAAGAGGGACCAGCGTTCGATTCCCTGCCGGGTAGGACGTTTTAACCTTCATTGGTTAATTCCGATGGCTCGGGGGCTGGGTGTGTGTGCCGTCTTCATCATTAGAATTCATCACAAGTGTGACCCCCTTAGGTAGCAATCCAGAATTAGTCCCGTAAGAGCAATATATCACCATTAGCCAATGTGCCAGCTCCCCAGATCCCATAACACCAATACAAGCAGTCATATTGTCCAGTAGCCCTTGCATCAGTTCTCCAACAGTTAGACCTGTACCGGGAGGTACACCTCAATGCCGCGCATTCAAAATAAGCGCGTTAATGAACTCCTCTATCGAACTAAAGTGGAAACTACTACAACTGGAACTTAGAACTTTAATCAGAAGATGTCTCCACTGAAATATTAAGTAATTTTGTTATTATGAAGTTTCCTAAACTGACTGAATTTCTCCTTGTTTTGTTTGCCATTTATCAAGAAGTTTGGACATTTTTCTACAGATGACACCACTAAAAAATTTATGATCATGCCCTCTGGTGCAAAGTCAAAGAAATAATTTAAAAAAAGTTTTGTATTTGTAGGTTTTTGTAACTGATTGATGTTCATTTATTTTTGGGTTGGCAATATTTCCTTTTTCTTTCCGTCAGTTTTGAATCTAGCCAATCACTAATTTCTGTAATTAATTTTCAACCTATCACAGGCTTCTTGTTCGATTCTGAGTGTAACATTGAGATTAGCCAATTAAATTGAGAAGGTGTGGCTGGGTTAGTTTTGAATGATCTCGAACCTTCCTTGAGGGTTTATAAACTGCGGCTTTTCTCGTTTCTTGGCCAATTGATCATCGTCTATCTGAGTGTGTGTGTCAAGCAGGAAGCGGGCGGCCTCTTTCGTTGGCAGCAGAACCTCTATAAGGTAATCGCCACATAAATAATATCTTTCTTGTCGTAGCTGCCTCCGCAGCTTAACCTGAGGAGAAAGGTGCGAATCTTTAACGATGTAACCGACTTTTCTAAAATGTAAATTTTCTTCTGACTAATGTAAACTTCACAAAGCTTTAACTGTAAATCGAGGATAGAGAGTGAGCTACCCTCTCGAACTCCCCTTCATCTCGGTTTGAGGTGGCGACGTTTTCGCAACTGTAATGTATTCAAGTTAGTTCCATCCGCGCCACCTCAGTAGCTTGGGATTAGCCCCTGGTTCTTCGGTCGAGAGCCCTACAGGCTTTAATATTTCATTATCTGGAGCACCGTGGACACGTTCATTCTGTTTCTGTTCGGGCCGTTTATTTAATCTGTTCTTTTTCGCAAAGGCCCTGTAGGTTGGGTACGAGATACCTCTGTGTAATAATATTTCTATTTGTAAATAGTGCCTTGTAAGGCCAGAGATTGTCAGATTTTCATGCAATGTTGCCTTGAGTAGGCTTGAGAAACTGAGAGCCTGTTAGCTCTTTTTCAAGTTTTGTAATTGTAAAGAGTGCCTCTGGAAGGCTAGATATTGTAATTATTTTAGGAGCAAGTGCTCTTTGAATTAGGGGATTTCTGCCCTTGACTAAATTTGTTCTCATTTTTGAATTGTAAATTTGAGCTGGGAGCTCTGGAAATTGTAAAATTACGGGCTTGAAGCCCAGGATCTGTAAAAGTCATTAATCTCGGACTTTCCTAATCTTGTTTCAAGAGTACTTTTTATGTTCACGAAGTGAAAATTGTTAAGTTGTTGTTTTCTGAAAAATTATAACCTTCAGTTCAAGTTCAATCGATTTTGATATTGTAGATAGACCCATTCACCTCGGCACCTTCTTTAACCTCCTTCTACTCCACGGGTAACCCCGTAACAAGACCGATAAGACTAATAGGTCCTAAGTTACAAATTGTGAGCCCCTGAGGCAGCTATGCAAAGTTAGTCCCATAAGAGCAATATATCACCCTTAGCCAATACGCCAGGTCTTCAGATCCCATAAGACCAATACATAGCGAAGCAATATGTACCTTTGGCCACTATGCCAGCTCCTGAGAGTTAGGTCGATAAGACTAATTAGTCCTAAGTTACAAGTTGTGAGCAGCTGTGGTAGTTCTCTACAGTTAGACCTACAAGAGCAATGTATAGCAGCCATCTTGCGCAGTATTCCTTGCTGTCATTTGCCGAAAGTTAGGCCGATAAGACTAATAGGCCCTAGGTTACGAGATGTAGGCCAATGAGGTACGTTTCCAGCATTACGCACATTACATCACTGTATCACCATTAGCCACTGTACAAGCTCTCCAGAATAAGTTCCATAAGATAATTGTGTAGGAGCCATCTTGCCGAGTAGCCCTGCGTCAGACCTCCGGAGTTTGCTCCATAAGAGCAATGTCTAGCGGCCATATTGCCCTTTAGCCTTTGTGACGGCTTTACGTTTTTCTCACAACTAGTTATACTGCGTATTTTTGTGTGCTGCAGACTTTTAATAGCAATTCACATAAAAATTTTGTTCATGAGAGATTGCAGAGAGTGAACCGGTATGTCATCACACGCTGCAAGGCTTGTCTACAGGCTGAGAGAGAGCATTTTTAAAAATTACTGCAATGGGATAAGTTTTATTGTTTTTCTATCTGTTTTTTCAGTCTGATGATCTATTTATGGATGTTGATGGGTTTTTAGGGACGGGAACGACGCGACGTGACGCGACCGCGCTCTCGTTTACCAACATGCAGTACAGATGAAGTATGGCAACCCTTGCGGGGCTGTTCATGTTCAACAGTGTGAATCTTTAAAATCGTAAGGGGGAACTTTGCACATTTTCCTTTAAAGCCGGAAACACATCGACATTTGACGGGTAGCGTGTTGGTTAGAGAGCAAGGGTTACAAGCATAGAACTGCTCACACGCCGACATTTAAAAACGTGACCGGTAGTGCGCGTGTGTCAAACTTCGCGAACTGGTATTCTTGGTGACAAAAGGAACTTGAAGGCCACCACTAGGTTTCTACTGCTACTGGGATCTTTAGAGCCAAGTGCACTGAGATCCTTGCGAGTCCATTGGGCTATTATTATTTTTCTTATACTTGTTGTCTCTATTACATCACACTTAGTCATTATTTTACCTAGTGGGTTGGATGTGTTCTGTTCATGTGTGAATATTCTACCAATATCGTGAGGAGTGATTTAAAAGAGTTGTACTTTAATTCAATTATAAAGCCATGTTTCTTTACCAGATGAACGTTTAGACGGTACGACTCTTTACCTGGATGGTCAGCGTTAAGACTTTCTGTTCCGAGGGTACCGGGTTCGATTCCCTGTCGGGTCAGGGATTTTAATTGCGTCTAGTTAATTCCTCCGACTTGGGAACTGGGTGTTCGTGATATACCCCACACACTTCTTCTCACATTCATACAATTCATTGATTCTACCAGCTTAGCATTACGGGGAAATATACATTCCCAATGCGGGGAATGTATAGCACTAGATTCAGATGAATGTATGTCACGAATCCAAACAATGTGCCCTTCAATAACGTAAGACCTTTTTCACACTCAATGATAAAAAAGTAACTCGTTCGTGTTGCAAATAAATCATATTTTATTTTAGTTTGAGTGTCTTGAATGTTATTCATTACGCTCTCGCTGGTATGTTTCTTGAGATGAAGCTTTGTTTATACTATGTATTGCTTGTAATTCATTCTCCGTGAAACAATCTGTTTATAATTTTGTTACTTTCATTGATCTGTCTCTGTCTTATCCTTGGCTTTGACAATATGAAAGTGACTGAGGTATGAGCAATGCTAGTAATGCCATTCCTTATGCAGCCAGTCCCTGCTATGAATGGTGTGAAAATGTTGCTCATAGGGTTGGTTGGTGCATGCATTTCAGTAGGCTTGGCAGACTGATATGTGCTAGCAACTTCTAGCTTGGTGAGGAAAGCAACGGGAAACTACCTCACTCCTCATTTCCCTAGTACGCCTCTTCAATGATGCCTAGGCCATCTATGACAGCTGATGGCAGAGCTGTTGAGGATCCAACCAGCCTTAGGGCTGAAGACTGAACATACATACATGTGAGATGGCAAAAATATTTTCCTGTCGGTCGAATACACTTTGTAATATAAACGAACAGTAAAAACATAATATCTGAAGTCAAAATGCAATTAAACACAGAGTGGCATGTTTTGTCCAATGAAATGGACATCTTCTGATTTATAAAATAACGTTAAACATATTTTTAAAAGTTACATTGGAGAGTGTAATTATGTGCAGATGATTACAGTTCACAGAAAAGGAGAATGGGTTAAACATTCGTAAACTATAAATGTGTTAATGCACCAGCCACAGCAAATAAACTATCCCTCTCTATTCCTCTTCTTGAGTTTCTCCCCGTATTCGTTTTTAAATCAACACAGCCAATTGCCGTTGCCTCGGCAATATTTGTCGGGCAGCTTTTCTTACAGTTGTTTACCTCTATTCTTAATAGGTTTCGCCCTAAAATATTTATCTGTTTTATAACCTTACACTTCAATCTAGATGATTGTAATAATATTGTTATTGGTTTTACGTCCCACTAACTACTTTAACTGTTTCCGGAGATGCAGAGGTGCCGCAAACTTATCCCGCAGGACTTCTTTTGCGCGACAGTATACCTACCGACACCAGGCTGACGTATCTGAGCACTCTAAATGATGGAGTGGTATAATAAAAACTTACTTGCACAATAAAGTTTTCACACTGATGACACCATGTGAAAATTTCTGAGGACATGCGATAACGAATGTTGCTTCTTGCCACTTCATTCAGAGAGAAATCCACAGCTTTCTTCTTGTATCCATTACTGATCTGCACATCAATATTTTACCGGACTAGCAACATAACTAGAACTAGAGGATTTTATAAGGCGACAGACTTGTATCGCTGGATTCTGGGGACTCGACTTGGAAATTTCACTCGAACCGCAACATCACCTGCGTTCACAGAATTTGCTTCGTGACTGATATCACTGGACTCATTTTCATTGTCTCCCTAGGTGTACTCTGAGAACTGACTCCTCAATTCGGTCAAATCCAGTATAATTATTTTCAATAAGTTTTGTCACGTTTATATCTCCGGTAGAAGAAAATCCTCAACATTAACTCAATGATATCAACGAATTTTAGTACCTCTCTAATATGTGGAACACATTGAGATTGCTCTGTCTATTTCTAAACTACCCTTACAGTCTGTGTTATACATTGCTAAGTTTAGGTA
This sequence comes from Anabrus simplex, assembly GCF_040414725.1. Classification (NCBI taxonomy): domain Eukaryota; kingdom Metazoa; phylum Arthropoda; class Insecta; order Orthoptera; family Tettigoniidae; genus Anabrus; species Anabrus simplex. The sequence goes on from NC_090266.1 coordinate 809,261,764, forward strand.
CTTGTTTTTCAACGCACCTACACAGACAGGTCTTTTGGTGACGATGGGATAGGAGAGAGCAAGGACCGGGAAGGAAGCGACCGTGGCCTTAATTGTGGTAAAGCCCAGGCATTTTCTTGGTGTGAAAATGGGAAACCCGGAAAACCATCTTCAAGGCTGCCGACGGTGGAATTCGAACCCACCATCTCTTGAATGCAAGCTCATAGCTATGTGACACAAACCACACGGCCGACGCGCTCGGTCTGTGTTACTGTTATTTAAGTAATATTATATCAAATATCTAGAAAGAGTTGATCTTTGTGTCAATACATAGCTCACTTCCTTCTTCCTCACATGGCCGAACTCTACGCTCTCTTACCATTCCCCGCGCGATGTTCAGGTAAGCAGTCTTTAGCGTCCAGCCCAGCCAGTAATTTGGAGTGTTATGCCTGTAGTTGATATGGGCGATCAACAAAACAACACTAAAAAGCAGGTTTCTAACCAATCGCAATCTTGTATATGTCTGGCGTCCGACTCGTTGGCTGAATGGTCAGCATACTGGCCTACGGTTCAGAGGGTCCCGGGCTCGATTCCCGGCCGGGTCGGGGATTTTAACCTTCATTGGTTAATTCCAGTGGCCCGGGGGCTGGGTGTTTGTGCTGTCCCCAACATCCCTGCAACTCACACACCACACATAACACTATCCTTCACCACAATAACACGCAGTTACCTACACATGGCAGATGCCGCCCACCCTCATCGGAGGGTCTGCCTTACAAGGGCTGCACTCGGCTAGAAATAGCCACACGAAATTAATTATACATGTCTGGCATATTCGTGTTGTGCTTTTTCTGTCTGAGGTACGATGTTCTTATCTAGCTTTTTATCATCACACCGTGGTTGGGTAGATGGAGAACGTACCGGGCGAGTTGGCCGTGCGGTCAGGGGCGCGCGGCTGTGAGCTTGCATCCGGGAGATAGTGGATTCGAATTCCACTGTCAGCAGCACTGAAGATGGTTTTCCGTGGTTTCCCGTTTTCAGATCAGGCAAATGCTGGTGATCTACCTTAATTACGGCCACGGCCGCTTCCTACCAACTCCTAGGCCTTTCCTATACCATCGTCGCCATAAGACTTATCTGTGTCGATGCGACGTAAAGCCACTAGCAAAAAAAGGTGGAGAACGGCTAGACCTGGTCCACTTTTATTGCCGGATGTCCTTCCTGACACCACCGATGTATGGATGGATATATTCAACCTACGTGTGTCTGTGGTGTTTGACAGTGTGATGTATTGTGTGAAATGAAGAGATGTGTTTTATACTTTCTCTTAAAACAGTAATCACCACTACCACCACCGAGATCTGTATTAAGACAAACACAATCTCCCAGGAATTAACCAGACACGGCTGAAGTCTCAGGTACAGACGGGAATCGAACTCGGGATCTTCCACTACACTGACCATTCAGCCAAGAAGCCGGACGGTTATGATATGCTGCATAGTGTTCGAGTATGTATAGATAGCTTCTTTTTCTATCCCTCCGCGTGTTGGGGAGTTCGAGTATGTCATGATAAATTCAGAGTTCATTCTCGGACTATGCAGAACATCGATTAATGACTTCAATAGCTTTATGCAAAATATTCCAGGCTTCATGTTTTAACGTCAAGCATTTACGTGTCAATGAATCATTAGTATGCTATCAAAGAGCAGTAACGTCCTCAGTTTTCGTTATGAAAACGAGTTCAAGCTTATTTCATATGCATTGAAATGATCTGACATTTATTTGAATATGGTGCGAAAGCGTGGAAACTCAGCTTTACATGTAGTCAACAGCACAAAAATTCTGGTTTAATCGGCTTAAAGATAAACGAGGAAAACTGTGCGTTTGATTATCACTGTAATAGACCATTCCTCTGTCGCTGGCTGGAAATTAAACGTCTTCCCACTAGGAAACTTCTGTCTTGAAGTACACCTACTCAATTGTAAACATGTACATAAGGAAATGATTTAACAATCTGCCATAGTTTCAACAACTCGATGCAGTTGTTGTGAACTAGAGTCATCCTGGTGGTTATCCGTGAATGAGGAAGGGGTGGCTGCTCGTGTTTTTTGTTCGCTCATATGTGGTAAAAATAAGCTTCGTATGATAGCGATGGATGCGACGATTGGACGGTCTCTCCCCCATGTTGGTGGTTATCCGCGACTGGGGGAGGGGATGTTGTTCTTTGTTTTCATCGGTCATATTAAGTAGTTAAATATGTTTGATTTCCCGTAATTAGTAATTCTGTTTGTGCCGGCCCCGTGGTGTAGGCGTAGCGTGCCTGCCTCTCGCCCGGAGGCCCCGGGTTCGATTCCCGACCAGGTCAGGGACTTTTCTCTCGACCTAGGGGCTGGTTCGAGGTCCTCTCAGACTACGTAATTAGAATTGAGGAGCTATCTGACGGTGAGATGGCGGCCCCGGTCTCGAAAGCCCAGAATAACGACCGAGAGGATGCGTCGTGCTGACCACACGGCCACTCGTAATCTGCAGGCCTTCAGGCTGAGCAGCGGTCGCTGGACAGGCCAAAGACCATTCAAGGGCGTTAAGTGCCGTCGCGTTTTTTGTTTTAGTAATTCTTATTGCATGTGAGTGCAATGATGGTTGCGGCGGGCGGATGTTCTCCCCCTCCCCGGTTGGCGCTTGTCCGTGACCGGTGGGGGGGGGGGGTGCGGTCTGTTCGCGATTTTTGTGCACTCATGATAAGGATGTAGAATATGTATGGGGTATGCAACATATACTAACATTATCTAACTTTTAACGAACTGGATTTTCTTTAGATTTCTTGTTTCTTGTTTTTGTTTGTTTGCTTCTTTGTTTGTTTGTTTGTTTGTTTGTTTGTTTGCAGTATGTTCATATCTAACTACATGTAATGTTTTAGAATACAATAAACGAATACGCTCTCCCCAGTTGGTGGTCATCCGTGACTGGAAGAGAAGAGTATTCATTCATTCATCTGGAGCCATACATTACGACCAAGTGATGCTTTCTGTGACAGATGAGGTACGTACATAGCGGAAGTAGGAAATTCCTTCGAGGAACTAAACGTATATTCCGGAACGGTACATGTTTCATTTCTTGCACACCCACTTCACCGTATTGCAGAGGACAGCGAGGTATATCTTTTATCATTCGTGAAGACAATTTTCACTTTCTGCTTTTTGCTCTTAAATACAGCTGAGGTGGGCAGATTGAATAAATTGCTTTTATGTAGAACGTTCCTGACATTTTAGAGGCAGGCGTTGGTAAGATTGCCATGCAGGTGGAAGAATAAGATGGGCGCTGAGAGAAGGTGCAGAATATATGCTGACGAGCAACTGAATTAAGTATAATTGCCGTTTCGGCAAAATGGTGTTGTGGTCGAACCAGATAATGTAATGGTATGGCGTGGCATGTACTGCGATGTCATCAGACCTCGTGCTGGCCATGTGAGCAACAGTTGAGATGGTGAACATTTTGTACATTTTAAATTCTGGTTTCAACCAGACCTTTCGATTTCCTTAATAACAATGTGTCTGTCAACGCTTTCTAAGAAGAGGAAAATAGAAGACGAGTGCAAGGCCTTTAATGAATAATGGGCATCAAAATACTTTTTATACAACTTAGGTATAAGATTATGTGCTCAATTTGTAGAAAGATTTTTTGTGTTTTAAAGAATACAATTTTAGGAAGCTGCCTCTGTGGATCAGCGGTAGAGTGTCGACCTCCGGATCCCAAGATAGCGGGTTCAAACCCGGCAGACGTAGTCGGATTTTTGAAGGGCGGAAAAAAGTCCATTCGACACTCCATGTCGTACGATGTCGGCATGTAAAAGATCTCTGGTGACACATTTGGTGTTTACCCGACAAAATTCATTAAATCTCAGCCATAGACGCCCAAGAGAGTTTCGGTTTACTCGGTCTGCCACCTAGTGGGGGCCTAGAGTAAAACGGAACGTCGAAATTGACGAGCGACAGCCAGATGGCGTCAAATTGAAATGTCTGCACACGGTAGCTGAGGCCATACGATTATTATTATTATTATTATTATTATTATTATTATTATCACAATTTTAGGAGACATTACAAAAGTCAGCATACGAACAGGTGTTGGCGAAGCACGTCAGAACACATTTTCATCGTTAGAAACGAATTTAACGACACTGGAAAATGTTTTTAAAAGGAAAGCAAATGGAAACTTTGCTAATATGCGAGCCAGTTACCATGTAACCTGTATAATAGCTGAGGGTGGTAGATTGTACATTACCGAGGAGTTTGTGAAAACATGTATAAAGGCCATTGTTGAAGAAACGTGTCCATAAAAGTTAGCAACAATCAAAAATGTGAGCTTGTCTGCCAGAACAATGACACGTAGAATAGAAGATATAGGTGAGGAATTGAAATCTATGCTAACAGAAATGGCTAATGAGTTTACCTTATTTCTAAATATGGATGAGATTTTTTTACTTTTGCAACACTGCACAGTTTTTCATATTATTCAATAACGAAGAGGTATTGATCGTAACTTCGTAATAAAAGAATAGTTGGCAGCTCTTGAGAGCTGAAAAGGTACGACTATGATTTCTCTGGAAAAGTGTGCAACACGTCAAGAAATGAAACTTGACTGGACCAAATTAAAATGTATGACCTATGATGGAGCTCGAAATAAAGTCAGATCATATGATGAGTTTGACTGTGAAATATGTGAACTTTATTAGAAGTCATGGATATAATCAATTGCAATTTCAGGTGTTTTTCGCAGAGCTAAATAGTAAATATGAAGATGTAATTTATCGTTCCAAGGTGCACTGGCTTAGCAGTGCAAAAGTCCTCGAAAGATTTCTTTCAGTTTGTGTTCAGGAATAGAATCCTTTTAACTGAATTGAAGAACTTTCAGATGTAGGGTGGATATGTGACTTTACATTTTAGTAACATGACTCGTTATTTGAACAACTTAAATTTAAAATTACTGAGAGATGGTAAATGTATAAGCGATATGAACTCAGATGTAAAAGTGTTTGGAAACAAATTGAACATTTTTGAACATTTTTGGCCATTTTCCGTCTTGTAAGAATGTTTCTACCGAACTTAAGGGTAAATACCACTATTTTTCTGTTGATAAATTTGTTCAACTCATTGAAAGCGAATTTAAAATGCTATTTGTCGAACTTCATGAATGTGCAAATGAGATCCGATTGTTTCAAAATCCTTTTGAAATGGATGTTCGGAAAGTTCCAGAAAATTTACAAATGGAGCTAACCGAGCTACAAGCGAAGGATGCAATGAAAGACTCATTAAGCACTAACGGTATCATTGTATTTATTTTCCTGTCTTCCAGAGTCCTTTCCCGAACTAAGGACGTTTGCGGCTGGCATGGTGACTGTCATCGGCAGCACTTACATATGCGAGAAAACGTTTTTGCACATGAAAAGCATTAATTGGACGATGCGATTGAGCCTTATACGTGAGCATTTACATCAGTTTTTAAGAGCCTGTATAACTTACACCAAAATTGATACTGCTGATGTCCAAGATGCAAGCCCATGCATCTCACTGACTGCTCTTTACAAACTGAACTTATTTTGTTTAAATAGTAATTTAAACGACATGCAATTGATGTCTTTTGCTTACTAACAATAGCTGACAAAACCCTGTTTTTATGTCTGCTGTGGTTCTTTTCTTCAATAAGCATAATACAGAACTGTAAATATAAATAATCTCGTCTGCATAGCTCTGAAAGCCTATGCATGTTGTGTTGGTTTTTTCCTTCTTAAAGTAAAATTGTATAGTAACACTAAAATACTAAATTATGATACCTGGACATTGTAAGCTAATCTAGAAAAGTATTATTAACATACTATTAACATTATTGAATTATAACTTTAAAATTTTCATTCAACAACTTTGAAATGATGAGTTGGAAATCTGCCTGGTTCGCGAGCTATTGGAGCTTTGACTATGTGACCCGCAAGCATGAACAGGTTACCAAATCCTGGCCTATAGCATTTCAGTCTGTGTCGAATTCTCTGTGTTCCTTAATAAATGAAGGAACAACGTATTTATTCAAATCTCCCTGACAACCACATCGACCTACCCTTGTGGATGACTGCCATCTTAATGATAACTGGAAGATAAAATTTGAACTATTACTAAATGTTATCAATGTTGAGAATTGAAAACCTTGCTCTTTAAGAGAGATAAAGACATATTGTAGACGGAGGAACGAAGAAGAAAGTAGAGAAGGAAATGAACGTAAGTGTTCTGAAGTAAAGGCAGATTTACGAACTCGTACTAGACACCAATTGTACCTTACCAATTGTGTTTGTGAAAACAAAGTTTGATCTCGTTATTGATTGGAATTCCGAGATGAAATCATGATGTACACGGAGAAGCTCCGAAGCTACTTGTGCGTGGATAAGCCAGGCTCCTGCGTGTTATGAGACAATCCCTTTAATCTTCAATGGCATTTTCGCTCAATAGTAACCCATTGTACGGCTTTAGCACACCCCAAGGTTTGCACAAAGCCAGAGCAGGAATTTGAAATTGCAGCCTTTTGTGATGCAATCTCGACGAATAACCAACCTAGCCTCTACTCCTCAGTATAATTTCACCTTATTCCTTTGGTAGGACGACACCAAGATTATTGGGGCAGAAATCGGCGTACAATTGTTTGGAAATTAACGAATTAGTGCCTAAGAATTCTTAAATATAGTGGTGATATTATCATTCATTACGTAATATTATTTGTATTCTACTAAATCTGAATATACCTGTACTTGTTCAAATCAGCCTGTGATTATATCAGTGTGCATTTTATGAGATCTGACACATTGTCACATAGATCTCTATACCTTGTTTCTTATCCCTTTTACTCCTTCACGTTTCAGATTCTGATAAAATATTTTCATTATTTACTGTAGGTAATTTAGGAGACAAATATGAATATTATGTGGTTTCTGACAAATTTAATAATTAGTTTTATAAGAATTTCAATTCACGTATTATTATTATTATTATTATTATTATTATTATTATTATTATTATTATCATTATTATTATTATTATTATTAATATGAGTATACAACCGCATTGTAATTTATTTTTCGTAATGGTTTTGTGAATTTCTATGGCAGTTATTAAAACATGGTAATATGTTCTGCCTTTGCTGGCAAGACCTAGTATTTGCAGTGCTCAGTGTCTACCAGTATGTGCTAGAATAGATTTTATACTTTCGTTGACCTGTAACAGTCTCATCCTTGGCTTTGATAATGTGAAAGTGACTTAGATATGAGCGATGCTATGATGCTATTCCTTATGCAGCCAGTCCCTGTTACGAATGGTGTGAAAATGTCACTCATAGGATCCGTTTGTGGGAGCATTTCAGTGATTTCAGTGAGATTGAGAGACTGATATGTGATAGCAACTTCTGGTTCAGTGAAGAACTCCCCATTTCCCTTGTACATCTCTTCAGTGACGTCTAGACCATCTATGACAGCTGATGGTGGAGCTGTTGATGATCCAACCAGCCTTCAGGCTGAATACTCAACGTATTATTATTGTTGTGACGGAGCTTTTAGTGGGCCAGCGAGGAAAAGAAGCGTGAGAGATAAATGGCTGGACAAAGCAGGTACCAAACATTAAATATTGAAAAACATATTTTTCAGGAACTCTTTTCTTTTTCTTGCTGAACGAAAATATTTTCCAAAAACAACAACAATAGCGATCTAACAATTGGAACTAAATAACAGACCAGCTTAGAAGCTTAGGTAATTCACAACCGGGGAGAAGGGACTTCCATTTCATACAAGGTTTAGAGTCGAAATAAGACCAATAGGTCTTATGAATATACAAATCTTTGGCATTAATGTGATTAGTGAGGAGCTAGCCTTTAAAATGAACTCCCCCAGTAGAGGAAATACAGAACCTTACTTCGTTCATAAAGGAAGAAGCGGGAACTTCCAGAACAAGGTTACCAACAGGGGAATTTTACCCTTAAAATTCAAAGTTATATATCAGTTGGGTCTCGAATCCTGAACAGCAATGTACAATTTTATAGTTTACAAGGCCTAATGGGCCACGAATTCACATTAGATTCTTGAATTTACATTAATTAATTCATGACAGAACACCTGTGTTACATACAGCAGAACACCACTTTCTGCAGTTAAAATCTCAAAAGAGTTCTTATATTCGCTACCCTTATTTCATAGAGGAGCCATACCAAACAACGGATCGAAAGATCCAGAACAAAGGAGACGAGGCTTGTACTACACGGCCAAGAAATGAAAAATAAAGATTAATGGAAAGTCCAAGAACAAAATGAAAGGAAGATGAACCCACTCGAGCACCCCCAGTACAAGACTAATAGGGCATAAGGCTCGGTGACATAAAGAAACAGCCATGCTACTTGGTGACTAAGGTAGGAAAAGTTTAAGTCCGAAAAACAAGGTAGAAAAAATTGGAATTAGAAAATTTAGTCACCTGAAAATAAAGCGAATAAGGGAAACGAGGTTACACACTCATGCATCCTTACATTTTACATAGCCTGGGGTTTTGCGTTGTCTGTGGACAGCCTAGAAAACCTACATTTTAAGTCCTAACAGAAAGGAGTGAAACCTTATATTAAAATGTTAAGGCAAACACAGCTCTACCTATCAGTTACTTGCCAAGGGGAACGCTCGAATCTTCCCTTTTCCAAACGTAGATAAAGTTCACATTGCTAGGTTCTGCCTTACCTTATACCGGTACTGCCAGAGCTACGCCGTAGCAAACCTTTGCCTCGTCATTAAGCCCCTGAAGGGGGATCGCAATTAATGTTGCACCCTCAAATTCCCGATCGGAACTGACACTTAACGCTCAGACTCATAGCTATATAGGGACAGGCTGGGTGCAGATTTAGAAACTCACGCAATTAGAATTTTGATAGGTGGAACATGACATAAAGCAGAGACTGGTTGATCGTTACGTATTAGACTAGTGCAAACTCAAAAATAGCTGAAGGCAATCAGGTTAACTAACCCCAGAATAGCAGCAATTCCCGACCACGTTAATTACAGTTCATTACACTAGGTGGCACTTAGAGTCAACAGTGGTGACATCTTGTGAAGATACATAAAACTTAGTTGTTATGCTAGAGTTCAAGCAGTCTTCGTTTGATTACACTGCTGTCAGTTGATGAAGAGGGAATTCATACTCAGGGAGAGGGCGTCCTACTGGCGGAATTCTTCTTCTTTTTTCCATTTTAGGCTTTATGTCGTAAAAGGGAGTCAAAGCTGATAAAGTATTTCATGGTATTTTTTTCCAATCCTGCACTTTGGCTAGATGGTCAGTGTACTGGTATTAGGTTCATAGGGCCCCGGATTCGGTTCCCGGCGGGTCGGGGAATTTAACTACGTATTGATAATTAATTCCTCTGCACACAACTGGTAATAGTGAATTCATACCTCCACATAAGCTTGTCCGCAGTAAGGGCATTCGGCAGTAAAACTAGGCCAGAACCCCAATAAGTACGGACCCAAATAAATTGGGAAAAGTCCAGGAAGAAGTATAAGAATACGAATAAGAAAAGATTCATTTCCGGAATGTATTATTTCTCTACTTCCTACTTACACAGTTTTCTTACTGACAAGGGACACCTTTGACTTCGAACGCTCGGAACCGCACGCAACCATGCTTAGAATAACAAGCAATCATAAACGAAACAGTGGTGTGCGTCATTTCCATGCAAAACGTTGCATTCTACCTCAAGTAACATTTTAATAGAGAGAAACAAAGTAACAAGATATCAATACCATAGAAGGGAAATTATATGTAATTTAATGGCGTCAGTGTATCATTACATTTTCAATCAGCAGCGCCAAAAACTATCTGCTTAAAGTACTTATAATAGCGCAAAACACACATATACAGCAGTACCACACACCTAAAAGTGCGTATATTAGTCCTCAAAGTGCAGATGCGGGATTTCGATGAAGTGGTTAAAATAAAGTGGGAGAGAACAATGTGCATACCTCACTAAAGCCACGTTATCACATTCCAAACCACTTTCGCATTCACGCAGTCCATTATCAAAAGCCACACTAATTCCTTTTTCAAATGATGATGTTGGTATGTCAATGTCATGACCTGGCTTTCGCCAAGCATATTGCAACATAGGCTTATACGTAGGTGCAGCAAATTGGTTATAAATCACAGAGTGAAGTTTCACGATGAAATAACGATCATGTACCTTCACTTGCGGTTTGGCACCTTGTAGTCTTACAAAATCAGTAATCCTTCTGATATAGAGTTTATATTGCCGAAAGAAGTAAACATCAAGGGGTTGGCAATATTTTGTTGTTTTCGGTGGCAATATCTTCAGCGTAACATCTTTGTTTGGAAAACTTGCATCTAGAAGGGTACGATCTGTATGACCTCCCCAGAAATCACACAACATTATGTATTATTATGTTATACACTGACTGACAGAGCAAATGCAACACTAAGAAGGAGTGGTCAGAACTTTATGCCAATTGCAGGGTAGACTGACGTCACTGAGGTATGCTCATGATGTGAAATGCGCCGCTGTGATGCGCACGTAGCGAACGATAAACGGGACACGGCGTTGGCGAATGGCCCACTTCGTACCGTGATTTCTCAGCCGACAGTCATTGTAGAACGTGTTGTCGTGTGCCACAGGACACGTGTATAGCTAAGAATGCCAGGCCGCCGTCAACGGAGGCATTTCCAGCAGACCGACGACTTTACGAGGGGTATGGTGATCGGGCTGAGAAGGGCAGGTTGGTCGCTTCGTCAAATCGCAGCCGATACCCATAGGGATGTGTCCACGGTGCAGCGCCTGTGGCGAAGATGGTTGGCGCAGGGACATGTGGCACGTGCGAGGGGTCCAGGCGCAGCCCGAGTGACGTCAGCACGCGAGGATCGGCGCATCCGCCGCCAAGCGGTAGCAGCCCCGCACGCCACGTCAACCGCCATTCTTCAGCATGTGCAAGACACCCTGGCTGTTCCAATATCGACCAGAACAATTTCCTGTCGATTGGTTGAAGGAGGCCTGCACTCCCGGCGTCCGCTCAGAAGATTACCATTGACTCCACAGCATAGACGTGCACGCCTGGCATGGTGCCGGGCTAGAGCGACTTGGATGAGGGAATGGCGGAACGTCGTGTTCTCTGATGAGTCACGCTTCTGTTCTGTCAGCGATAGTCACCGCAGACGAGTGTGGCGTCGGCGTGGAGAAAGGTCAAATCCGGCAGTAACTGTGGAGCGCCCTACCGCTAGACAACGCGGCATCATGGTTTGGGGCGCTATTGCGTATGATTCCACGTCACCTCTAGTGCGTATTCAAGGCACGTTAAATGCCCACCGCTACGTGCAGCATGTGCTGCGGTCGGTGGCACTCCCGTACCTTCAGGGGCTGCCCAATGCTCTGTTTCAGCAGGATAATGCCCGCCCACACACTGCTCGCATCTCCCAACAGGCTCTACGAGGTGTACAGATGCTTCCGTGGCCAGCGTACTCTCCGGATCTCTCACCAATCGAACACGTGTGGGATCTCATTGGACGCCGTTTGCAAACTCTGCCCCAGCCTCGTACGGACGACCAGCTGTGGCAAATGGTTGACAGAGAATGGAGAACCATCCCTCAGGACACCATCCGCACTCTTATTGACTCTGTACCTCGACGTGTTTCTGCGTGCATCGCCGCTCGCGGTGGTCCTACATCCTACTGAGTCGATGCCTTGCGCATTGTGAACCTGCATATCGGTTTGAAATAAACATCAATTATTCGTCCGTGCCGTCTCTGTTTTTTCCCCAACTTTCATCCCTTTCGAACCACTCCTTCTTGGTGTTGCATTTGCTCTGTCAGTCAGTGTATAACATATCCGCGAACTCCATATCCTCGGCCCCGATGTCATTTCCATATTCAGCACGTCGCAACTTGGTCCCTAATATTTGGACCACATGTGTATGATTAATTCCCTTCATGATATCACTGCACTGTACACAGTTCACATAGTAACTAGCTTGCGAACACTCCAAGAGACAAATACGTACTACAGTTATACCACTCACGCAATTGGAGCACTGTTTAGTGCAGCTACACTATGTCACCGTCTAGTGGCGCTAGCAGACAAGTGCGGAGTTTTGCATGGAAATGACGCACACCACTGTTTTGTTTATGATTGCTTGTTATTCTAAGCACGGTTTCGTGCGGTTTCGAGCGTTCGAGATCAAAGGTGTCCCTTGTGAGTAAATCAGAACTGATATAAAGGGTTGGCCAATTATGTGTAGAAACTCTTGTTTTGCTTACAAACGTATGTTCTGGGCATTTGCGGTTAAATACCTAGTTTAGTCATAAATATTGTTACGTACTATAATAATACAACAATGGAGTGTAGATTGAAAAGATAAATATTATGTTCAGCTATGAAAGAACACGCATTTATACTAAGAATTATCCACCATTTTATCAAACACAGGACTTAAATCTTCCTCACCACGCACGGTATTCATAGGAACATTAGTTACACAAGGCTTCAAGGCTCCTTTTAGACTGGCAATATTAAGATGTCTCTTTTTTGCGAACCATTTCCTCAAGCACTATCCCCAGTTTGTAATACAAAGGATTGAGATCTGGACTGTCAGATAGCCAGGCAGCAGGACAAATGGAGCCACCTAGAGGGTTACGCCCTCTCCCTGGCCAAGAGATGGTGGGCTGGTATATGGAGATATGGGGGATTGAAAGAGGTGGTTGGGAGTGCTGTGAGTAGTGAAGCCGATAGGAGAAATTTGTCGGCCTCTTGGCTAATGCTTTATTGTCAATAACTTGAAACGACTCGTGATTGGCCTCGTGTAACGGTAAGGAGTTCCATTGAAAACGCCAATTCTGCCTCATGAACACAGTTTGATTTAAGAGCTTTTAAAAAGAACATGGCATACACTGTAGTGAATGTCCCAAACGCCATCGTAAGAAACTCTCCACCAAAGCATCTTCAATGCAGAATGATGAGCTCTTTGGATTTTTGAAGCCACCTGATAGGCTGATAATATATTTGCTTCATATACACTATCACTTTCCCCGTTAAAGTTTTCTTCAATATTGTGAAAACTTTCTCACCACTAAAAACAAACTTTCAATAAACAATTGGCGCGCACCGCTTAAGTAGTGCTCGACATCTGACTAGCCTCGGCTTCTTCAGTTTTGTTTTTGTGGTTAGGAAGTGATCCAGTGCTACGACGAAGTCTTTTCTGATCAAGGTCTCATCTTGGCGCCCTGGAAATAGTTCTTCTTGAATTGTTCATCTGACTTGTCATTACCTTTTGTTTTCGCACAAGATTTTGGTGAATCCTTTGTTTCACGGCATCGACGAGCCGGACAGCCGGAACGAGGGTGGTCAGATATACTCCCAGTCTTACCGAAGCATTCGATTGATCGATAAACGAATATTCTGCTGATGCCAAGCTTCTTAAGGATATAGATGGTGTCTGAAGGCTGTCTTCTGCACTTGCTCAGCGCTGTTACCGTGACACGATGTTCATGTTTACGAGACCCTGGAGGCAACAGCATCACTTTGCAGGTTAATGCAGACTGTTTTTGTTGTTGTTGTTGCTATTTGTTTTACTTCACACCGACTTAGACGGATCATATGGCGACGATGTTAAAGTACAGGGCTAGGACTGGGAAGGAATTGATCTTGGACTTAATTAAGGAACAGCTCCAGCATTTGCCTGGTGTGAAAATGGGAATCCATGGAAGAAAATCATCTTCAGGGCTGCCGACAGTGGAGTTCAACCAATTATCTCCCGATTGCAGGCTAACAGCTACATCCTCAAACCACGTAGCCACCTCCCTTGGTGGTGGTGACTATTGTTTTAAGAGGAAGTACAACTAGGCAAACTGTTTGCCGAGGAGGTTCTTCTATATGACGCCAGATGGAGCCGCGGAAAACGAATGGTGGAACTTAGTGGGTAGTTTGCTGCAGTGTTTGTTGCAGTTCGTTAAGGTTATTTAAGGATCACGACACATGCTTCGAGGAATATATTTTTTAGGGATTTTTGAAGCTGATATCTTAGACGACCTTGCAGCCTAGCTGTACGGAACCTGCCTCACCCCAAGGTCCCACTTTCCATTGCCGGCCAGGTCGGGGATTTTTGCTGTTTCGAAGTGCACTCAGTCTACGTGAGAGTAATTCAGGAGATGTCTGACGGTGAGATGGTGGCCTCAGTTTAGAAAGCCACAGGACTAGCTGCAAATAGAGGATTGTGGAGGTGCTTTGTTAATTCGTAGGGGCTTCCAGACTGAACGTTGAAAGGCATAACTGTCTATAATAAAAAGATATACGTTACTCCCACTTGTACAAAAAAATATTACACCTCCTACATACTTCATTGTGTTTGAAATGTACAAACTCAGTCGTCTGTACCTAGGTACGGTACTTGTGACAATTATACTGAATGATCATTTGACACTCTTGGCTGACAACAAACATTTTCTTGTCTAGCGCAGAGATTAGATTAGCGAGAAGCTATGAGCTATATTTTATCAGGTTATTTCCGTTCCTAGAAATCAGGTGTGACACTTCACATTCCTTAACGTGTGGGTGTAGCCCCTCAAGATGGAGAGAGTGTGTACTGTAGATACAACAGTACTTACTGTAGTGCAGTGGTCGGTTAACTGGCAATACATTTTAATATCTGATGGAAGACAGTCTAGGTTACTTACTATTCCTGTAATAATAATAATAATAATAATAATAATAATAATAATAATAGAGTAAAATACAACGTGAAAATTAACATGCAGGAAGCAGTCTTCTTCTTCTTTTTCTACCGCTTTTCCTACACCTGTGGAGTCGCGGGTGCGAACTGTGTCGCACATAATAATAATAATAATAATAATAATAATAATAATAATAATAATAATAATAATAATATGGCTTAAGCTACCGTGTTCAGGCGTTTCAATTTGACGCCGTTTAGGCTTCATGCACGTTAGTCTGACTCATTGGCTGAATGGTCAGCGTTGAGGCCTTTGGTTCAGAGGGCCCCGGATTCGATTCCCGGCCGGGTCGGGGATTTTAATCGCTTCGGATTAATTCTTCTGGCCCGGGGACTGGGTGTTTGTGTTTGACCCAACACTTTCCTCTTCATATTCACGCAACACACTACACTACCAACCACCACAGAAACACGTAATAGTGATTACTTCCCTCCATATAGGGTTGGCGTCAGGAAGGGCATCCGGCCGTAAAACAGGACCAAACCCACATGTGCGACACAGTTCGCACCCGCGACCCCACAGGTGTGGGAAAAGCGGTAGAGAAAGAAGAAGAAGACGGCTTCCTGCATGTTAATTTTCACGTTGTATTTTACTCTAGCAGACGACAGCGAACTAACACTCTGATGGGGGTGACCTATGGGCAAGTTTTAATTAATTCTGTCGGGTAATCCCAGGCTGTGTCAGCAGAAATCATTTACATGCCGATATCGTGCAACATGGAATATCGAAATAAGTTTTCCCATCAAATATCCGACTACCTCTCGTGGATTTAAAACCATGATCTTGGGATCTAAAGTGCAACTTTCTGTCGCTGATCTACACAGAGGGCTAATAATAATAATAATAATAATAATAATAATAATAATAATAATAATAATAATAATAATAATAATAATAATAGTAATAATAATAATAATAATATTGCAGGTCCATCAGACTAACAATTGCTAGCGGCTTTCATAAGAATCAGTCTTCAATAGTAACGCGAAGTGGCTTAAATCTGGTGCAATATAAGGTCAATTAGGCCTATCCAGTTTGATCTTCTTTTTATTGCTAGTGGCTTTACGTCACACCGACACAGATAGGTCTTATGGCGAGGATGGGATAGGAAAGGCCTAGGAGTTGGAAGGAAGCGGCCGTGGCCTTAATTAAGGTACAGCCCAGCATTTGCCTGGTGTGAAAATGGGAAATCACGGAAAACCATCTTCAGGGCTACCTACAGTGGGATTCGAACCCACTATCCGCCGGATGCAAGCTCATAGCCACGCGCCTCTAACCGCATGGCCAACTCGTCCGGTCCAGTTTGATCTATCGGCCAAACGAGGATTTATAAATACTAAGACTATATATTTTCACGACGTCGGGATAACCTGGAGATGAGAAAAATGAGTCGATCACCACATTTTCAGCATGGTTAAATTCTCTTTCAGTAATTCCAGCACTACCAGGTGTACGCATAAGTCTTTTCCGGTTTCAGTAAGAGATGGCGCCATCCAAGAGTACGCAGCGTATGAATTTCACACATACGTCAGTTTGTTCGTCTGACATTAACCTACCAACACTCAAAAGTTGAGTCCCTCAAACACTAGCGTCTGTGTTGTATCGTTCTGTGATTATGTCGACGTTTGTGCCTGAAAAGGAACATTTGCGGCACGCATTGCTTTTCTTATTTAATCAAAAGAAAAAGGCTGTGGAAAGTCATCGTTTGCTGGTAGAAACATGTGGTGAACACGCTGCATCGATTAGAATTTGTGAGAATGGTTTCGACAATTTGAACATGGTGATTTCAATGTGAAAAACAGTGCGCGCACTGGTAGACCACAAATGTGCGAAGAACAATTGAAGCCCGGCGAAACCGTCAATGCACAACGCTATCGCCAACAAATGATTAATTTAAATCACTCATTGATCGAAAGACCACCGGAATTGGCCAGAAGACATGGTAAAGTGAATTTGTTACGCGACAATGCGCCGTCTCACACACCAAAACCAGTCAGACAACTTGACATCGCTTGGATGGGACATCCTTCCGCACCCGCCGTAGTGCCCTGACCTAGCGCCATCTGTCACCTCTTCGCGTCAATGGTGCACGCGCTCGAAGAACAGCACTTCAGCAATTTCTAGGAAATTGGAAAATGACTCGATGAATGGATTGCCGCAAAAGACAAGTAGTTTTTCTGGCATGGTATTCATAGCTTACCGGAAAGATGGGCGAAGTGTATAGAAACCCATGGCCAATATTCTGAATAAGCAAACAATGAATTCCCCTTAAAAATTACGCGTTTTCTTTACCACAAACGCGCGGGTAGAGGCGCGCGGCTGTGAGTTTGCTTCCGGGAGATAGTGGGTTCGAATCCCACTGCCGGCAGCCCTGAAGATGGTTTTCCGTGGCTTCCCATTTTCATACCAGGAAAATGCTGGGGCTATACCTTAACTAAGGCCACGGCCGCTTCCTTCCAACTCCTAGGCCTTTCCTATCCCATCGTCGCCATAAGACGTATCTGTGTTGGTGAGACGTAAAGCAACTAGCTTTACCACAAAATCTGGCAAAAACTTGTGCATACATCTTCTAGTTACGTGTATTAATTTATCTTTGATTTACTGCTAATTTAACATCATATTTATCGAGCGAGTTGGCCGTGCGGTTAGGGGCGCGCAGCCGTGAGCTTGCATTCGGGAGATAGTGGGTTCGAAGCCCACTGACGGCAGGCCTGAAGATGGTTTCCCGTGTTTTTCCCATTTTCAGACCAGGCAAATGCTGGGGCTGTGCCTTCATTAAGGCCACGGCCGCTTCCTTCCCACTCCTAGTCCTTTCCTATCCCATCGTCACCATAAGACCCATCTGTGTCGTTGCGACGTAAAGTAAATTGTAAAATTGTTGTTAACATCACATTTAGCATGACTCCAACACTTGAAGTGCCGCACTTCATTCCTGTAAAGATTTGTCCTGCATGCAAGCTAATTGATTGTATTTCTTTCTTAGTCTTTTTATAGTCCAGGGTTGGACTTTTCCTCCGAACTCAGCAAGAGATCATACCTCTACCGCTTCAAGAGCAGTGCGTGAAGCGTGAGATATTTTGTCGGGGAGACAGCAGGGGAGGAGGGCGAATACCTCGCCCAAGCGGCCTCACCTGCTATGCTGAACGGGGGCCTTGTGGGGGATGGGAAGATTGGAATGGATAGGGAAGGAAGAGAGAAGGGAGCGGCCGTGGCCTTAACTTAGGTACCATCTTGGCATTTGCCTGTTGAAGAAAAAGGAAACCACGGAAAACCACTTCGAGGATGGATGGAGGTGAGCTACATGTACCATTTTAACCACATACCAGCCCTCCTGTATTCTAAAATTTCTGGCAGTAGCAGGAATCGAACCCGGGCTCCCAACGACGGCAGATAACAGTTACGCTACGGAGGCGGACAGTTTTGGGGATAGGTAGCAAGTACTAGATTATTACTAACATTAAACCCATAAGTACCAATAAGCAATAATATACCAGACACATTTATGCTCGGTTTCTGGAATGGTGAGACATCTGTCCGATAGCTATTGATATTTTTACAGCTGTCGACTCGATAAATCTTCGCTGCGTTGCACAGCGGAATGGCAGCTAACTTATCGAACTGTTAACTATTGGCCCGTTGATCAAGTTTCATAAATACACACTAGATGTCACCCCTCGCGCTGCTTTGTTTTTCTGCATTAAGATGAGTTCCCTAGACAAAGACCAACTCCAATGCTCGGACCTCAAGGCAGGTTTCGATTATTGGCAAGATGGCGGTGAGCGCGGGCCATAGATGAATTCAGTGTATCGTGAATGCCAGTTTAAAGTAATCGTTGTGACTGAAGTATTTAGGGTCTGCTTTTGTGGCTGCGTTTAATAGCTTTCAATAGTAATAAGGAAGTAGTCCTTTTTTTCTGGAAGTTTAATATACTAAGTATAGGTTATCTCCTGTTTACACGTAGTCACTTATAGGTTATGTATTTGTTTATTTTTGTGTTCGTGTGTTAATGTTAATATTATTAGTGTCGTTTTAGAATGTAATGTAATGTACATATTTTCGGTTAATATGGGTTATTGAGAAGCTTAAGAAGTACAACAAGTGTGCATATTGCGTTGAGATGCTGCAGTCCGAAGGAGAAATGGTGATACACTGTGATGTTGACCAAATGCTCTCATATTTTAAGCAGTTAAACAGAGGTGGCTTGAAGTGCCCATCACCGATCATGATTTCTATGTGTTGTAAAATATTCATGCTCTTTCAGGTCCTCATAAGTAGTGCTTATGAAGCAGAATTTTCAAAATTGCAAAGGGATGCAATAGTTGCTTTAGGAGTTGAAGTCTTTGAAAGTAGTGTTGATAATGCGAGTGATATATGCAAGTGTGGTATTCCTTTGATCAGAATTATGAAGAAGTGTGTGAAAATTCTGCCCAATATTTTTATCAACAATTACACAAAGGTCTTAAATGAAAAGAAAATCTCCACAAAAAACAATTGCCAAGAAACTTGAAAATTAGGGTGCCAAGGGAAAGACTGATGAGACAACTCTCAGGCAGAAACGGCACTCAGCAGCAAGTAACTTTAAGGTAATAAATTAATTAATTTTGAGTCATTAACTCATGTTTATTTTTTTGTGTAGGAACTTTCTTTAACACTGTTTGTTGGATATGCACAGTGCTAGTTTTGTTCAACTGCAATATTTTGGTGAAGGGTATATAATGAGCAAAACTGATTTTTTCTTTGCTTGGTGTTATGTTGCTTAGTCTGTAGAGCTAATTCGTATGTTGGATGTGTGCACTACTAGTTTTCTTCGACTGGAATATTTTGGTGAAGGGTGAATAACGAGCTAATGAATATGTCGTGTTAGTGTTAATAAGTTAGGAAGAAAACATATTTTTTCTGGGCTTAGTGTTATGTCACTTAGTCTACGGTACAAGTTTTGTTCGACTGCAATAACTCAGGAGGAAAACTGATTTTTTCTTCGCTTGTTGTTACAGTATGTTGCTTAGTCTGTAGGCCTAATTTGTACGTTGGATGTGGGCACTACTAGTTTGACTCGACTGTAATATTTTGGTGAAGGGTGAATAACGAGCTAACGGGTGTGTTGTGTTAGTGTTCATAAGTCAGGAGGAAAACTGATTTTTTCTTTGCTTGGTGTTATGTTGTTTAGTCTGTAGGTCTAATTTATATGTTGGATGTGTGCACTACTAGTTTCGTTCGACTGCAATATGTTGAAAGTTTTAACGTACTGTAGCTCTCTGTCAGTTTGTACGATTAATGACCGGTTTCTAGAATGTGAGATATCGAACGTATAGCGGTATTGAATGGTTACTGGTGTTGCACGAACGTAAGATACATATATCGGTTCGATAATTCGTCTGCTGACTTAGCGGGCCCTGAGCAGGTGATACACTATTTGTTAAATTGGTGGACGCGTGCGTAGTACTTCAGTATCGGCATCTGATATTGTGTTTATTAAAATTGTCTATGGGTTTCTCATCTTCTTCTGTCGAAGAAATTGTAGAAATGGTTAACATTCTAGAACGACCACGATTATATCATCGTCGGCCTAATTTTCTAATGAAGTATAGTGAAGGTGAATTTAAGGACAGATGCAGGCTAAACAAATATACTGTCATACGTCTGGTTGAGGTTATGGGCGACATTTTTGTGTCCTGTGACAAATAATTTTCCATTGTCCCCTGTTGATCAAATATTAATTACGATAACCTTTAATACTACTGAGTCTTATCATTTTTGTATCTGTGACCGCATTCGTGTCCACAAAAGCACTGGTACCAGTAAATGAGTATTATAACAAAAAAGTATACATTTATTGTAGAAGGCCTACTTGCATTGGCAGTGAGCATATACAGTACTTTTATCGTGGGATTGTTCTTAATTAACGATATTACATTACAAGGAACATAAGAAGTTTGCCAATTATAACATTCGCAACATACCTCCCACAAACATCCGTAATTTCATCATTGGATTCCCAGACACTATTGTTGCCTATACTAATTCTCAGTGTGTTTTTTCACCGAAACTGACAGTGTACTTACTGTTTGTTATACTCTGGATAACATACAATAGAGGGAAATTTGACTGATCCACCTTTTTTCAATACATAATATAATATAATATAATATAATATAATATAATATAATATAATATAATATAATATAATATAATATAATATAATATAATATGTTGTTAAAATATGTATTGAAAAAGGTGGATCAATCAAATTTCCCTGTATTGTATGTTATCTCCTTTCAATACGGACCAGATATGAAGTTTTTAATGTTAATCTACTCTGGATACCATGTTCTTTACTATTCCCCAACTCTCACATAATTCTAAAACAACAGTTTCTATGCGAGAGATAGTTTCTGACAGATCTCTATAATTTGAAGTAATTTGTACTAATTTTCCCGACAAATCACTGGAAAACGCTTCCTGTGTATTTGGCTCCACGCGAATGGTGGAATGGTACAAAGCATACATATCTTTCAAATCTTAGTAGTAACTAATTACAATGTAAACCAAACCAAAACCAAATCCAGTGGCAAATACGATTTATTAACATCCTTCACCTTCCAAGATGACTACCAGTCATACTCTGGAGTGTCACGAGTTCAGCGACACGACGTCCTAACCACATTCCTTACCATTCTGTAATATTTGAGATAGCTCCACGAGGAAAGTCTCATTCCCTTGGATGATCCAGATATCAATCCCTGGGCCTCCAACCCTACACACCACTACGAAGTACAGATATTCAAGAAGGACACCACATGCAGTAATAGTTCGAGGTTCGTCGCCATAAGACCTATCTGTGTCGGTGCGACGTAAAGCCCCTAGAAAAAAAAAAAGTTCGAGGCTGTTGGTCACGGTGTTCAAATTTCTTATACATAACAACGCAATATTTTTTGCATTGGATTCTACCTGCAACTTGCTCATGAAGAAGGAAATAGAGAAACTTCTCGGTTTATGGAAACGCGAATGTGATGTAAGTGCAACATGTCTTTAAAGGTGAAGGTATTTATAATTCAACATTTGAAAGAAGGAGTCAGTTCCATCCAAACAGTGGCCGGAGCAGGTCGACTGGTTGTAATGAGCTCCGAGTGAAGTAACAACAGTCAAGTGTTAGAATATCGTGCCCTTTAGTGCCATTTGAACCCTTACAGTACTTAACTAGAGAAGTGTAATCAGTAGACGTAAAAAGCAAAATGCAACAAATCAAGAAGAATACGCTGAAATGTACCTTCCAACGGAATCAAACTCATCCATCTACAGCCGAAATTCATGTATGGGTATCAGAGACATTGAAGGTCAACATGAATCAGCTGGAAGCTGTACAACTATACGCCACCTAAAGTCAGTCTATATAAAGGCAATTTCTCGAATTATGTTAGATTGCTGAAACTGTGCTGTACAAAGTAGTATTTCATTGTATAATGATGAACGGGTTCCAATGGGAATAACCGAACCCGGATCAGAAGCTACGAGAGTCAGACTTTTTTAACATTCCTCGAGAAATTTCTAACGATAAAATTCGCATCCATTTCACCAAGTATGGCATTGTTAAACGGGTCTCAGATGAATATTGGTCTCAACATTATAAACTTCCTGTTGTTAATGGATTAAGGCTAATTCAAACGGAATTAAAACAACGAATTCAATCAATCAATCAATCAATCAATCAATAAATCAATCAATCAATCAATCAATCAATCAATCAATCAATCAATCAATACTGATCTGCATTTAGGGCAGTCGCCCAGGTGGCAGATTCTCTATTTGTTGTTTTCCTAGCCTTTTCCTAAATGATCGCAAAGGAATTGGAAATTTATTGAACATTCCTTGGTCTGTGATATTCGAGACACGATAAGCAAATCTTTGACGGAATGTCAACGAAGACAGCTCATTTCACCGGATTTTGACTATGCTTTTGATAAAGTAATTCACAGATATCTGCGGGAGGTATTTAAACTCTGAGGTTCAACGCACGATTCATGTGGAGCATCCAAGGTCAATGTGACTGGCTACCTCACCAGTGCAATCAGAGTTGGGGGAAGATTTCGGCAAGGCTGTCCCTTATCTACTGCGTTATTTGGTATCTCGTTGGAACCTTTTATTAGTAATTTAAATCACACATTTTCATCGGGAACACTAGATATATTTGCTTATGCTGATGATGTCGCTCCGATTTTCGACAACAATAAGGGATGCCAACAGCTAATAACGGCACTAGAAACTTACGATCACTATTCTGGAGCAGTTCTTAACTTTCAGAAAAGACGAAGACAATGCTGATTGGTAACAGAAGCAGAGAGTACAGAAATATTTAGCCATGGATATATGAGGATATTAGGTATTAGGATTGACATTTTTTAATAGCGTGGAAAAGATGATTCAGAAGAACTGGCCCCATGCCTTCACGACTGTGAAAAGCGCTCTAGAGCCTGTTAAATACAAATTACAATTCCTGCAGCAAAGAACCCAGTATATTAACTAATACACGTGTGTTCTCAGTAAAATCTAGTATACACGGTGTATCCGCGATGATGTCACACACTTTCACGGATGACGGAGGACGGCAAATGGACCAATTTGAGATAAGAAATCGTAGTCCGGAAACGTTCAAGTCAAACGTTATTAATGATGCAAGATGTTCAACGTCCGTCCGTTCTTAACAGACGTCGGGGTGTCGGAATTTCGTCCCGCAATAGTTCTTTAACGAGCCGGAAGCCAACGATATGAGGATGTCACCTTTAAACGCCCTTGAAAGCCACTGACATCAGACGAGTTTGAACTCGTTAAGTTGGTGTTAGGAGACCAACGCCGTATCCACTACCCCCTCCCCATCCGACTGTACTACACACTACATGTGCTAAGAATACAATAATGGAGACAATCCCGAGAGAAGAAGAGGCAGATGGCGGACTGTGCACTGACGTGATCGGTGTGCGATGTCTGTACTGTAGGCTTCAGTCTGTGTTTACGGGTTGAAGTGGTAGGTTGATTAGCCCTATCGAAATGGAGTTGTACCCGGTTACGGAACTTGTAGATATGGTGTTTGTGTACGGGCAACCAAATTGTAGCAGCAGAAAGCCAAACGGTTGTACAGGACTAAATATCCACGTAGGAGTCATCTGGTTCGCACCATATTTCCACCACTGTTCCAACTAATAAGTGAAACAGAGCACTTGGTACCACAGTACAATGACCGAGGACGACGAATTACACGGACTCCCGACTTCGAAGATGCAGTGCTTGCTCTCGTCAATGAGGAGCCCGAAATCAGCACTTAAGCAGTTGCACTTGAAGTGAATGTTTCGCATATGACTGTGTGGCCAGTATTACGTGAAATGCAGCTATATCTCCACCATCCACAGAAAATGCAGGCTTTGAGTTCTGCTGAATTCACACCTCGAGTCTTGTTCAGCCAATGGGTCTTGCAGCGCCTTTCACTCGATCCTCGCTTTCCTGAGTATGTGCTTTTCAGTGATGTAGCCTATTTTACCAGAGACGGAATGCTAAATAGTCACAATAGACCTGTTTGGGCCGATGAGAATCCCCACGCTAAAGTTGTTAAGAGCTATCAGCACAATCTTTCAATCAACGTGTGGGTAGGCATAGTCAATGATTACGTAGTAGGCCCGTTTCGTCTTCCTCCCCGCCTAAATGCAGCAGTGTACGCAGTGGTGCTCAGAGATGTACTACCCGCGTTCCTGGAACACATCCCACTTTCCCTTCGTCAATGGATGTGGTTCCAACATGATGGAGCCCCACCTCACATTGGGCTGAGGTTCCGCGAACACCTGAATCAGACATTCCCTGCAAAGTGGATAGGAAGAGGAGGTCCTGTTTCGTGGCCCGCTCGTTCACCTGATCTCACCCCACTTGATTTCTTCTTGTAGGGCCATGTGAAATTCCTTGTGTATGAGACACCTGTCGAGACTGAAGAGTATCTCTTGGCAAGGATTATCGCTGCTTGCGACGCTGTTCAAACGACACCGCGATAATCGAACGGGTACGACAGAACTTCGTGCGACGATGCCATGCCTGCCTTGAGCGTGGATCAGTTTGTGAAACTTGTGCAGGTAAACGGACTTAAATGAGTACAAGTTTGCTTAAGTTTTGACTCCTCGCTTCCAGAATATGTTTCCCTATCTCAAATTGATCCATTTGCCGTTCTCCATCATACCTGAATGTGTGTAACACCATCACGGAGAAACCCTGTATAAGCCAAATATCGCCCATGCCACGAATGATAGGCATCCGGCTAGCTTCAGCAAGAGGATAGTACATATGGCAGGGTTCAATATTCCGGATCAGTACAGCTACTATTTCCCTGCCTACATCTGAAGGAGGATTCTCAGTTGTTGATGTGCATACAATAAGGCAATCGCTCTCCCTTAACCGAAATTTGAAATGGAGCTATCACCTGGACATCCCAGATAAAAATATTCCTAAAGCAATAGTACAAGCCCAGCGAGTGTATCAATCCACCTTTAATCTATTATATCAATCACTACACGCCACATGCACGATACATAAAATGTGAACTGAGTTATCTTCCCCGGAACCTACTTACATATACAGAAATAGCAACGAAGAGGTTGTACACCCATATGCTGCGACAGCAATATCATGCCCCTAACATCATGAAGACGATACCGATTGTCAACTGATACTGTGTTTGGAGGAATGCATCAGATAGTGCAGTTCCTGAAACACCCCTTGACACCCGGTACGGTATAGTACACGATAACATAACCACAAAGAGTAAGCTCCACCTCATTCGTATGAAAGAAGACGATTTGTGTACGTTATGTACGAACTGTAGAGTTTCCATACATCACAGACTTGGTTTGTGTGAAATCATCAAGTAGGCATGGAGAAGATTTAGGGATAAATTACGCACCGTTACATATCTGTCAGACATCTTATTTGCGTCTGACTGGCTCATCCGTTCGACATTCAATTTGAGGTCATCTGAACGGAACAGCGCAGTAGTGCTGCACAATAAGAAGCATGGACGTGAAGAAGAGATCTTCTCGGAAATCAGTGTGTGTACGAAAAACTCTGACGTATCCCAAGAAGAGGCTGTGCCTCGGAATATATGGCAGTAAACTGGCTTGCCTGTGTTAACCAAGTGCAAGTGAGGTTTTACAAAGTGAGTGCTCCAGTATTACAGTGTGAACGTGAAGAAATGAAAGAATGGAACAGTGACTCTCATGGATGTGCTTATTTTATTTGAAATTCGCGTGGAACTTTGTCAATTTTTTCAGTGTATGTTTGACAATGTTCATGTTTTCTATTTACAGAACTTGCACAGGATAATGCTGCCGTTTAAAAATCACTTTGAGACATATTTCCTAACACTTTCAGATTTTCCCCATCTCTCAAGTATATCAGTTGATCAACCAATCAATACTGATCCGCATTTAGGGCAGTCGCCCAGGTGGAAGATTCCCTATCTGTTGTTTTCCTAGCCTTTTCTTAAAATAATGATTTCATTGACATTGGGAATTTATTGAACATCTCCCTTGGTAAGTTATTCCGATCCCTAACTCCCCTTCCTATAAATGAATATTTGCCCCAATATGTCCTCTTGAATTCCAACTTTACCTTCATATTGTGATCTTTCCTGCATTCAAAGACGCCACTCAAACTTATTCGTCTACTAATGTCATTCCACGCCATTTCTCCGCTGACAGCTCGGAACATACCACTTAGTCGAGCAGCTCGTCTTCTTTCTTCCAGTTCTTTCCAGACCAAACTTTTCAACATTTTTGTAACCCTACTCTTTTGTCGGAAATCACGCAGAACAAATTGAGCTGCTTTTCTTCGGATTTTTCCAGTTCTTGAATCAAGTTATTCTGGTGAGGGTCCCATACACTGGAACCAGACTCTAGGTGGGGTTTTACCAGAGAATTATATGCCCTCTCCTTTACATCCTCACTACAACCCCTAAACACCCTCATAATCATGTGCAGAGATCTGTATTCTTTATTTACAACCCAATTTATGTGATTACCCCAACGAAGATTTTTCCTTATATTAACATCCAGATACTTACAACGAACGCCAAAAGGAACTTTCACCCCATCAACGCAGTAATTAAATCTGTGAAATTAAATTTGTGAAACTCACAACCTGACTTTTAATCCCGTTTATCATCATACCATTGCCTACTGTCCATCTCATAACATTATCGAGGTCATTTTGCAGTTGCTCACAATCTTGTAATTTATTTCTCTATAGATAATAACATCATCCGCAAAAAGCCTTATTACTGATTCCATTCCTTTACCCATATCATTCATATATATAAGAAAATAAAAGGTCCAATAATACTGCCTTGAGGAATTCCCCTCTTAATTATTACAGGGTCAGATAAAGCTTCGCCTACTCTAATTCTCTGAGATCTATTTTCTAGAAATATAGCAATCCATTCAGTCACTCTTTTGTCTAGTATAATTGCACTCATTTTTGGCAGTAGTCATCCATGATCCACCCTATCAAATGCTTTAGACAGGTCAATCGCGATACAGTCCATTTGACCTCCTGAATCCAGGATATCTGCTATATCTTGCTGGAATCCTACAACTTGAGCTTCAGTGGAATAACCTTTCCTAAAACCGAACTGCCTTCTATCGAACCAGTTATTAATTTCGCAACCATGTCTGATATAATCAGAAAGAATGCCTTCCCAATGCTTACATGCAACGCATGTCAAACTTACTGGCCTGTAATTTTCAGCTTTATGTCTATAGATAGATGTCACATTGAGATCATAAGTGTCAGAGACAGCTGAGTCGATGTACTATATAACCTTCCTTTGTTTTGACAAACAATCTTTCCCAATGTGATTATTGTTGCCTTACTGCTAATGCTTATCACATTGGATAGATGTGTCTTTTTTAATCTTCCTTTATTTGAATGATTATCTACCTTTAGGTTCAAATAGGGAAATTAAAGGTAAATAATGTATAAGGAAATTTGTAACACAATATTTTTCCTGATAAATCAGCCTAAAGTTGTTTTAGCAAATGGCGTGTGAGTAGAAATATATTCCTTCCTGTATTCTAAAATTGGCAAGTGAACTTTCAACATATGTTCCCCCCTTTCACTTTATAGTCTGTGCAAGTTTCATGATTAGGAATGCAATTTTTTAGAACTGTCTTTAGGTCGCACCCACACAGATAGGTCTTATGGCGACGACGGGATAAGAAAGGCCTAGGAATGGGAAGGAAGCGGCTGTGGCCTTAATTACGGTACAGCCCCAGCGTTTACCTTGTGTGAAAATTATAAACCACGGATAACCATCTTCAGGGCTGCCGACAGTGGGGCTTGAACCCACTATATCCCGGATGAAAGCTCACAGCTGCGCGTCTCTAACTGCACGGCCAACTCGTCCGGTAAAAATAAAAGGCATATGGCTTTTAGTGCCGGGATTATCCGAGGACAAGTTCGGCTGGCCAGATGCAGGTTTTTGATTTGACATCTGTAGGCGACCTGCACGTCGTGATGAGGATGAAATAATGATGAAGACGACACATACACCCAGCCCCAGTTGCGGAAAAATTAACCAATAATGGTTAAAACTTCCGACCCTACCGGGAATCGAACCCGTAACCCCTGTGACCAAAAGCCAGCACGCTAACCATTTAGTCATGGAGCCAGACTAACTCGCCCGGTGATAAGGAATCATTGAAGACCAGATGATGTTGGTGTGTTTAATTGTATTGTCAGTATCACTGTGAAGGGAAGGGCTTATCATGGTGAATCGAACATTTATTATGTGTCAGGAGAGGTGGGATCCTACTGATTTTTTACAACTTGCTTCACGTCGCACCGACAGAGATAGGTGTTATCGGGACGATGGGATAATAAAGGCCTAGGAGTGGGAAGAAACCGGCCGTGACCTTAAGTAATGTACAGCTTGGTGTGAAAACGGGAAACCACCGAAAACCACGGGAAACCAGCTTCATGGTTGCTAACAGTGTGGTTCGAACCCACTATCTCTCGGCTGCAAGTTCACAGCTGTGCGCCCCTAACCACATGGCCAACTCTCCCGGTAGGATTCTGTTAATCGAAGTAATGCGCACAAAATTAAAAATGTCCCATCGTGTTTTATAATTCGCTTAATTTATTCTAAAATATACATGTGCTTGGCTAAATTTGTTAATCTGGTACTTTCTTTCGCTGCGCGCATGGATTGAAGAAACTTGTCTTCAATTTATATAACTTGCCTAAATATATTTGAATTTTTTGAAAGGAAGTCTATCATCTTGAATAAGCTTTTTTAATATGATTGTTAATAATTTACAATGATATGTATTGTTATATTCCTGAGAAAACAATACATTTTTTAAAAGAAAGGGTGAAATCAGCCATTAGTTCTAAGTATGGTTTTGAAAGGGAGAAGAGGTATTTATTAGTTTTAAGGTATGTATGTATAAACTGTCCCCGTCTATTTTGTGCTTTTCGAGTTTTTAATTATGTGCCTGTTAATAGACAGTGTCTTTTATGCGACGTGGGCTAGTTTTCAAATTCATTTTGGTGACAGTTTGCTATCTCACTCAGTCAGGTGTTTAGCAAGCTGGAATTCCAAAGTATCGATTTTTCTTTTCACACTCATCGATCGAACATGTGGAGATCACGCGATAAGCTAGCCTGTCTCAAGGTTAAACCCAGTGCCTCTTGTAACATTCTAGAATGATATGAACCAATTACGAGGAACAATTACGAACACAAAAGCCAATAGCAATTATTTCAGCGACCACACGTCCAAACATGAGGCCATTTAAACTCAGTGCTTTACTTAGCTCACCCTTTTTATTCTTCGAGCAGTCTACGAACCAAAGTTAAGTTATGTGTGATTCTGCATAAAACATTCTGGCGTGGCCCGAACATTTTCTAAAATTTTTATGTCAGTTTCAGTTCAGAATTAACTTCAGAAGCGAGAAAACTGCTAAAACCAGCATAACTACAACACTGGATCCAGGAAGTTAACTACAGATTCAAGAGGACATATTCATCCGACGTGGGACTTAAAATCTTCAGCAACCATGTGGCACTAAGCATGTAGGCCCCACTAACATCGGAGGGAGATCGTGAAGGGTATCATGGGAGCATAGCTGACCGCTCCGGGAATCGAGTTACATCACCAAATTTAAGTACCTTTCTGTAATTTTTCTGTTCATCTTTGTAGAAAATTTAACGATCTTCTTCTATAAAATAATGTTTCTATTGGATTTGAGTAATTCAGTGATATTTTCACATTTCATCTTGCCTTGGTACAGGTAGTTTTGAGTACGATAATGTGCGTATTGGGCTCTATTACATTAAATGTAGAGTATTTTGCCTCCTCAGGATACTTCTACCCCAGTGCAAACCATGCTTATAATAACCGATGTCCTCTCGGATAAATAAGGGTGTAAAATGATTATTTGAAAATTTTATGAAAAACTGTGGGACGTTTTTTATTGTGTTCCATCCATTATACTGCCACGTGATAATGCAGATTGTGTCATCTTATTTAAATATGAATTCACATGTTGATGGTAGATTTAAAAATCATTGCTCATAATAATAGTAATTTAAGATCGGGTTAAATGAAATTATAATGGTCATGAGTGATAAATAATGTTAGAATTGTTAATGTGGAATATGTAAAATGTGCTCAACTATGGTATAATTTTACCTGGAAAATGGTAAGGCTTGCGGGTCATATTATTGAATTTTGGAAGCATGTGTTATGGGTTACTGTTGTGTGTGTCCTCCGCATCGCAAGCTCTGCGCCTACAAGCTCCGCAACCCGCTGCAGCCCCGAAGTTTCTAGCAGGTACGAGGTGTCTTCACTGCGCCCGGCACGCTCACCGATGACGTCAGCCAGCAATATATAAGGAGCTTCGTTCCGAGCCTCTCCAGGACTACCCCAATGTTCGACGACCAGACCACACCGCAAGTCAGACACGGAGGCATTCCTCTTAAAAAACGTGTTTTGAACAGGTAGACAAATTGCTGGCCGTGAGGTTTCACCTCTGAACATTGCCTCATTATCCTGATCCCCGTAGCCACGTCGAGCCCCGAGTATAGCATTCTGCTACTCCGTTTAGTCCTCACCAGTGCTCCGACGTCCACCTTAGCATTCTGCTATTTGAATAAATTAATGCAAGTTCCTTGCAAATATAAACCTAGTATCAGCATTCTGCCTCTCTCTACAAGTTACGCTTGTAATTTCACAGAAGATAGTTTTCGACTATCAGGACAATTTATTAGTGAAACAGACTATCTACTCAAGATAGAACTAAGTGTATGTAGAACTCTCGTATTGTATAATTGTATATATGCAACAGACATTCAATTAAAGATTTAATTTCAACATTAACTGCGTGCATTCAAACAAGTTTCAAGAAGAATTCAGTTTCATTTCTTATATATATTGTATCAAATCCTTGAAACAATAAACTTTATGTTGTGTCACTGTATACCAAGTTCCTTGTATACAACAGTTACAATGCATTTCGATAAATGTGGAGCACGTGTTGAGATATATTTCAATACTTAAGGAATGATAATAATTTATCGACACACAATGACCATGTGTCAGAGGATATAATCAGTGTTAACCCAGGCAATGTGCGTGATTATTGTTTCTAACACGTCTTTTTGAAGATATCGCCGTTGTAATGTCAAGATAATGTTCGGTTAAGTCATCATCTGAGTTCTACCGAGCTCGATAGCTGCAGTCGCTTAAGTGCGGCCAGTATCCAGGTTCGAACCCCACTGTCGGCAGCCCTGAAAATGGTTTTCCGTGGTTTCCCATTTTCCCACCAGGCAAATGCTGGGGTTGTACCTTAATTAAGGTCACGGCCGCTTCCTTCCCACACCTAGCCCTTTCCTGTCACATCGTCGCCATAAGACCTACCTGTGTCGGTGTGACGTAAAGCAACTAGCAAAAAAAATCATTTGAGTTCTATCACGAATCACGTAAGTTGTTGGACATATTTAATTTAAGTGAAATTCATCAGTCTATGCTGTTCAAACTTCTTTCCATGATAACGATCATAAATAGAATTAAGGCCCAGGATCCGAGTGTAAACTTGTACATAAAATTCGAGTATCCTGTGTGTGCGTTGTGAGTGTGAGAGTGACGTAGTTGGTGATGTTTTGCAGTTCTATTTCGCGAAATGCGGTTCTTAGTCTGACCACTTGTTCAAAACTGTGGATCAGATTATTCCAGCGTTGTTTGTGTTTTGTTCGTATTATTTGTGAGTGCTATTTAATATTTTACCCAAAGTTCCATGATAACACGATTTTGTGAAAAGTGAATAAGATCGATAAATTTTCTCAGTAGTAAGCACAAACAATAAATGTAAAAATAAATGAAAGGTTTGTTACGCTAAATATAAATTAGCGATAAATAAGTTCATGTAATGACGTGATTAACTTCAATTACTTTAATTATTTTTCAAATTCTCTGTAATTCAGATAATTGAGTTAATAATTTCAACTTGTGTCATTTGAGAAATGATCATTAACTGAGAGAGAGAGAGAGTAGAGTATATTCTTATAAATATTGTACAAATTTTTTTTTGCTACTTGCTTTACGTCGCACCGACACAGATAGGTCTTGTGGCGACGATGGGACAGGACGGGGCTAGGAGTGGGAAGGAAGCGTCCGTGGCCTTAATTAAGGTACAGCCCCAGCATTTGCCTGGTGTGAAAATGGGAAACCACGGAAAACCATCTTCAGGGCTGCCGACAGTGGGGTTCGAACCTACTGTCTCCCGAATACTGGATACTGGCCGCACTTAAGCGACTGCAGCTATCGAGCTCGGTATTGTACAAATTAAGCTTAAAGGGATACTATGGTTATCCACCACTCGGTTAAGTCGACGTTTAATGTTTTGTTCGTGTTTAAACTAATATAATTGAGATGAAACGTTAAGATATAATGGATATTCAGGATGTTTTAGGATGGTGTTCATCCACTTATTTTTTGTTTTGCGTGGCCAAAGGAAGGCTAATTTCTTTAATTCTTTACAGAATATCCCAGTATGTCAACGCTATTCCAGACATGAGAACTGATTGAGCATCTACTTATCCATTGTAACTTCATGAATTTCAAAAGTAACGCCCAGCAAGAATTGTTTTGTTTGTTAATTCATTTTTTTGTGCTTATTTTATAATAAATATCAAGCGTTTCGTAAATTGTTCTTTTTCTTGTACTATTGTCTGTCCTTGTCCTGTAAATGCCTCCAAAATTAGTGCAGGTTGCAGACGAACGGTCCACCTTGGGATCTGTCGTGTGCTGGCTGAGCTTGACGGGGAAATTGGCGGAAGTATGTATGTATGTATGTATGTATGTATGTATGTATGTATGTATGTATGTATGTAGGTTATGTATGTATGTATGTATGTATGTATGTATGTATGTATGTATGTATGTATGTATGTATGTATGTATGTATGTATGTATGTATACACATTATCAAGAAATTACCTTACTTGATATGTTCAGAAGGAACAGAATGAAGCTAAATAAACTTTTAATTAACCGCCCGTTCAGAAGGAACGTCAAAATAACGAAGCTAAGTAAACGTGTCAATCATTTTAAAAATTTTCTTAACAAATGAACTTTCAGTTTACGAAGAATTAAAGTCATTGGAACAACTTTAATCGCAAGCATACAGCTTATCAAAACAATAAAACGTGAATCACTTTCCTTTTTAAATTCTACAACTACAAGTCTGTCTAACTAAGTTTGTCTCTTTAATCTACAGTTAAATCTACTAACTCAACATCCAAACATAAATTAACATAAACGCACACTTGGGGATGAAACTCAAGACCAAGCGTCAATGGCAACTCATATCCTACCATGAATTAGTACACTAAATACATAGACAAAAATATATAACCTTGGAAAGAAGGAAAAACAACGAACTTGAATACGCGTGGTTTGGGGGCTAAATACAAATGAAGGGCCTAGGGAAAGAAGGGGCTCATGGGACTTTTTGGAGAAATGTTTGATGTTCACTTGAAATTCCTAGTGAGGTGAGCAATTCCATCTCTGAAAGAAGAAGAGAAATTAGCTGAAGAAAAAACTGCATTCAGTGAAAGAAGTAGCTCATCGACCTACCTGCAGGGGAAGAAGGAGTCCATTGTGTTCTCGTTCAGGGATTAGCTAAGCAGAACTGAAGCATTTTATTCGAGAAAAAGAAGACATGAAGATAAATAAAAGAAATCAGTGTGAATTTCAGGCTATTTGCTTCGACTGTGAGAGAAATTAGGCTGTTCCTAACATCTCCACGTATGATATCTACTACAGGGGACAGTGATCTGAGTTTACATTTAACGTACATTTACGTTCCACTTCCAAAGTGTTTTTTGTGTATCTGAACATAAAGACAAAAAGAGAAGTGACGATGTATATACTCTTTGTCGCATCACTTCACCTACTACCATTCTAATGTAACGCACTTGAGTACATTCTGTGACTCGTGCAGTGGACAACAAAAGAACTTCACTTTCGTTCGGTTTCTCTTCAACACGGCTCAGGTTGAGAAAAAACCGCAACGTTCCCAGTAAGGTGCTATTCATATCTTGAGAACGATAAGATCATTTATATTCACCAAATTGTAATGCTCACTCAATGTTTCCTAGTGACTGGATCCCTATCATCAAAACCTCTTGTCAGAAGCCTTCAAAATTCGACTTCATAACAGCTGACCACACAATGTTTAGGAATATTGGAAGAACTTCTTGGAGGCGAGGTATGAAAAAAAAATCACCATTTCCATCCCTGTCAGTAACAGAGATCAAGACCGTTGTTGAGCTTCCGGACCACTTACAACGGAGACTGGGAGTCCGTCTCCATAGCAGCGAAACGGAGGAGACATATTGATTCCTATCATCATGATGTCCAAATCGAACTGTTCCTAAACATGTGTGTAGTCAGAGAATATTTTATTTGCCTTATTGCATGATAAAATTCTATAATGGAAGTTAGTTACGCAGTTATAATGAAGTGTATCATTCAAATTTCTCACCTTCACTTACTTACCCCAACATAGCACAGGGCTTTCCTTCCCTAGGACTTTGCCCGTAGCTGCCAAGATATTTGTAGATTTACATGAGTAAACGAGATTCTGTGGTAATGAAGCAAATGATTATTTCTCAAAAACTCCCCGTTGTTAATAAGCTGTAGCCTTGTTACGGGATGTGAAGGACGTAATAGTAATGAAAGTAATTGGTGAATTGTTATAAATATTGAAAAATATATTGTGCTTCTCAGGGGCTTGAAAAATATTTATAGTTTATACAATGCTCTTGTTATTTTACCAATGATTATGAAAATAAACAATAGTACAGAGACTTAAGATAATATTCGTAGTTCATTGAAATGATCCCCTTTTTTC
The DNA here is from genome assembly GCF_040414725.1 of Anabrus simplex. Lineage (NCBI taxonomy): Eukaryota > Metazoa > Arthropoda > Insecta > Orthoptera > Tettigoniidae > Anabrus > Anabrus simplex. The sequence goes on from NC_090266.1 coordinate 809,296,979, forward strand.
CGAAACATGTACGTAGTCTGAAAATATTTTATTTGTCTTACTGTATGATAAAGTTCCACCCTGAAAATTAGTTACATAGTTACTGTAATGTACCAAGATTTGCGAAATTTCGGACTTCAAAATCGATAAAAGAACAGCTTATGCGAGTTCCTGAATTTTAAAGTGCTTCTATTGAAAAGTTAGTAAAATGTTGATGAGCCCCTTCTTTTCCTGTACACTTCAAATATTTACAGCATCTCGATCCTGTCGTCAAGTCTAAACTCACCATACGGTCGGTCCACTAGTCAGTAAGATGTATCCATGTTAAAACGCAAAAGCATCAACAGCCTAACTGGGTTTCCCTCAACTCAACGAAGCTTTCCATGTGATGTGCAGTATTTCGTGCAGTGCATGTTATCGCTATCATCAACGTGACGTTGAAACGTACAACATATATATAAAAAATGAGATCAGCTACTCATTACTAAAACGAAGATACTATTCACCTTTGAGGTCAGTTAATAAGCTACTTCTCGAACTCTTTACAGGAACACATTGTATGGAGATAACACATGGACCTACGACATCACATTTCAAATGACACTACCGTGTACTCACTTAATACGAGCATTTCCTTATTCTTAAGTTAGCTCTGTACTTCATAAACACCTTGCGTTACAGGGGTGTCGTTCCACACAGCCTGTCCCGTAAATCTCTTCATCAACCACTACTAGAGACTTTATTATTAATAATATTATTACACCCACGATTTTTATTTCGAGTATTCATACGTATCATTATTGTTATTATTTTCATTATTTTAGCTAGCAGAAATAAATTACGCGAATTTGTCATGACTATTAACTTCCAAATTTAGTCTTCTTCTTTTTCTTAGGGGCCGATGACCTTCGATGTTAGGCCCTTTAAAACAACAAGCATCATCATCATCATCATCATCATCATTATCATCATCATCGTCTTCTTTTTCCGCCTATCTTCCCCACCTGGCATATTACGGGTGCGAACTATTTCACACATGTGGATTTTCCCTGTTTTACGGCCGGATGGCCTTCCTGTCGCCAACAATTTATGGAGGGATGTAATCACTTTTGCGTGCTTCTGTGGTGGTTGGTAGTGTGGTGTGTTGTGTGAATATGAAGAGGAGAGTGTTGGGACAGACACAAACACCCAGTCCCCGAAACAGAAGTATAAAGCACATGCGATTAAAATCCCCGATCCGGCTGGAAATCGAACCCGGGACCCTCTGAATCGAAGTCTCAACGCTGACCATTCAGCCAAGAAGTCGGACCACTTCCAAGTTTATTGATATATTTAATTTTCACAAGACATGGACATAAATGTTCTGAACCAATTCATACTGTAAAACACTTGTACCTTAATTAAGGCCACGGCCGCTTCCTTCCCATTCATAAGCCTTTCCTATCCCAACGTCGTCATCTGTGTCGGTGCGACGTAAAGGTAGCTGTAAGAAAAAGCGCAGATGGCATTATCTGGCGTTATCTTACAAGCTAGTATACGCAGAAATGATGCCGTTTCCCGTCATTCACAAATGGAGCAAACATTACCATTCTCACTACAAAATATACATTAAATACACACACCCGGTTAGCTGACTGTTGATTGTGAAGCCTCCAATGATTATACATTAAGCCAGCCGCCTCAGTATGATTTAAATCATGGTGGTAATGACTGTAAACTCTTTCTTATCCACTTCAATCATAAGTAACCTGACCAAGTGGATAAATGTTCTCCTGCCGCAGAAGTTCGTAATATTTAAACACAAAGTAGCTATTTCAACCGTTGAGAAAATATTGTCTGTCCTATGATATCACGTCGACCAAACGATACTCATAACATTTTACAGAAATCTTCTTATCTTGATATAAAGGCCAAAGGCAAGCATTTATACAAGTGGAGTCGCATGCTGTCCGTAGTGCACCGTCACTGCATTGTCCTACGTAGGAGGCTTGCAGTGGTGTCTCAACGGCGCGCTAGCCGCCAGCGTCTTGGAAAGGTGCAGCCAATCCAACTTATTAGTCCACTGCTACACTGGGGCGAAACGCTGCCAATTTCAAGTTTGAAAGACCCTAAAGAGCTTAAATATTTCCAGAAATCTTCTTGTTCTGACTTTACACATTATACAGTTCATCACCTTTTAAACACATGAAATTTTCCGTAAGTTCCCTCCGCTCCTTGGTGGTACGACGTGGACTCGACCTCCCTGGTAGATCCAGATAGAATGGATTGGTCCTCAAGGGTAGGGGTATAAAAAGACGTTGCCAAGGACGCCAACCAAAGCGTCTATTATTGCACAATAGTAGATAATCCTTTACACTTTTGGGCCTTTTATGGAGATTTTAACTATCAATTCCTCAATGTTTACTCATTATGATGGTGATATTCACAAATTTCTAGGATCCTTCCTGTGAATTTAACTACAAAAGCGTCTCATGCTCATTTTTCCGCGACTTGGTGATGGAATCATGACACGTGTTGCTTATCCCCTAGCGTTTGATCGATAGACTCCTTTCACGGATGTATTAATTTATATACCTCCCTGTGAGATGTAATTTTGTAACAACTTCTCAATAAATTCCTTCTAGTAATTTTCCTCTTAATGTGAGCAGAAATATATCCAGATCATCCGTTATTAATTATTTATATTTATGTGACATACGAATATGTTCCCAAGATCTGCCGATTTTATCGATGTTTCGGGTCACGTGACGCTCAGCTAAGAAATAAACAAATATGGATCTAATTTATCGATTTCTTGCCCGCCTTTTAATATGAGGGCTGCAAATAAAGTAGTGACAACGTAGTCCAGACATTCGCAGGAGATCGGTCATGCGCAAGTAGGATTTGGGAACGGTCAGATGGTGCTTTCGTCAATGTGCAATGTGCATTTGACGGGTATGCAGTTGGGAGTGTTGTTACTGTGTGGCGTTGAAGTGAAGAGTGAAGTGAAGATTTCACCGCTCTGAAGCATGTATTCCAAAGGTAATCAGCTTTCGTGGATAGAAATAGAGGGTGCCCGTGGCAAAAGCGTATCGCAATGTTATCCATGATTACGTGAAGCCTGTGGCGAGAATGCATTACCGTATAGGACTGTTGCACGATGGGTCAATGCGTTTCGTGCAGGTCGGAATGAGACTGAGGATTTGAACCGCACCAGGTCGGCTGTCCAATCCTCCAGATTAGACTGACATCGAGAGTGGTCTCATTTCCGTAGACCATCGAAGAACTTTCCGGAAAATATCCATAGAGGTTGGTCTCAGTGATCAAATAGTGTCGCACGTACTGACAAAATGTCTTAACATGAGGACAATTGTGTTCCGTTGGGTTTCACTTCATCTCACCGACATACAGAAATTGCACCAGTATGCTCTGGCTGATTTCACTTTGATAGATCCGCAACGAAGGAGACGCATTTCTGCGGCGTATTGTCGCCATTAATGAGACGTAGGCGCGAGCCTACGAACCTGTATTAAAGCCTCAATCGAATGAATGGCGTCACCCAGGTTCCCCATGTCCACAGAAATTTCGCCAGGAACCCAGTCGGGTGAAGCTAATGCTGATTGTTGCATACGGGTGTACGACTTAGAGGGTGTTATTCTTATGCATGCTGTTACTGAGGGACAAACCGTCCAAAGTGACTAATATTGCCGATTTCTGGAGCGACATCTGTGTCCGGCTGTATGGCACAAAGCGATCACGTTCTTTTGCGAGACGATCGCCCTATCGTGCAATAGTATTTGTTAGTTCATAAAATATTGCGTTCTATCAGCATTGCCACTACTTTATTTACAGACCTCGTATGAGTTTGTATTACCAGTTGTAATACCAAGAAAAGGTAAGCTTTTACTTTGGCGAAATGGTGGCGTGCCAGAAGCGATCGTGCCGCATGCGACCCGTGCCACTAGCGACCGCATAATCTGTAACCGTGCCGGATGCGACCGGCGTTGACAAGCAAATTGTCATTTGATAAGTTGTGTCATCAGCCAAGATAAGGTAAGTTAAACGAAGTGCAATGACATTTCAATAAGTCCTATAAGCAGCTACTGCCCCTAATATACATAACACTTCTGGGGGAAACTCGTTTTACAACACGAAACATGGTGATGCGTTTACGTCTTTTCCCACCGGGCAAGTTGACCATGCGGTTAGGGGCGCGTGGCCCTGAGCTTGTATCCAGGAGGTAGTGGGTTCGAATCCCACTCTCGGCAGCCCTGAAGATGGCTTTCCGTGTTTTCCCATTTTCACACCAGGCAAATGCTGGGGCTGTACTTTAATTAAGACCAGGGCCGCTTCCTTCACATTCCTAGCCCTTTCCTATCCCATCGTCACCTTAAGACAGGTCTTTTGGCATGCAATCTAGTGATTAGAAACTGTCTACCACCAACTTTCCTACGCTGCCGGCCAACATTCTGATGGCGATTTTTTTTTCATCCAGGCTAAGTGGCTCAGACGGCTCAGACGGTTGAGATACTGGTCTTCCGACTCCAACTTGGCAGGTTCGATCCTGGTTCAGTCTGGTGGTACTTCAACGTGCTCAAATACGCCAGCTTTGTGTTGGTGGATTTACTGGCATGTAAAATAATACCTGCGAGACTAAATTCCGGCACCTTGGCGTCTCCTTTAACCATAAAAGTAGTTACTAGGACGTAAAGCCAGCAACATTATTATATTTTTCTTTCGACCAGCGGCATTCGAACCTGCTAACAACTAACAACGGTGTCAGACCTTAGAAAAGACCAAGTTAGCTACTTATAAGCAATCTGCCACTTGGTGACAGCCCTTAATGCAGATCAATTGTAAGTGATTGATGGGTCGCATGCGGCACGATGCTTTTCCGCTCGGTCGCTATTGGCACTATAATGGCCGGGTCGCATCCGGCACGGTCGCATCCGGCACGGTCGCATCTGGCACGTAACCGGTGAAATATTGCACCGCATATGGACGTAAACAAGTATAGTCTATGGGACGATGTATATGTATATTTAAAGGGCAATTTATAATATTACAGAAGTAAAACTCTAAAACACGAGATGTAAAACTAACCTACTAGAAATGACTTGTGATTTTGACAATAATGTTTTACAAACGATGTAGAATTGAATAAATTAAGTCATTAAACCTAAAGTAATTTATATGCCCGGAATACACCCCATGAACGCTTGACAGATGAGTGGATTTCATCTGAAAAATCAGCTATAAAATTAAATATATTAAGAAATAGGCCTACGTACCGTATGGAATAGCTTGGCTGTTGAAAAGATAGAACGATGTGACGAACCACTATATATCAAACTTTTTTGAGAGCAAAGAGATATGATGTTTTACACCTATGACACGAAATTTGAAAAGTGGTACGAGGGCTGGAACGGGGTCCACTAAGCCTCGGGAGGTCAAATGAGTAGAGGTGGTTCGATTCCCACCTCAGCCATCCTGAAAGTGGTTTCCCGTAGTTCCCACTTCTCCAGGCAAATGCCGGAATGGTACCTAACTTAAGGCCACGGCCGCTTCCTTCCCTCTTCCTTGTCTATCTCTTCCAATCTTCCTATCCCCCCGCAAGGCCCCTGTTCAGCATAGCAGGTGAGGCCGCCTGGGCGAGGTACTGGTCACTCTCCCCAGTTGTATCCCCGACCCAATATCTCACGCTCCAGGACACTGCCCTTGAGGCGGTAGAGGTGGGATCTCTTGCTGAGTCCCAGGGAAAACCAACCGTGGAATGTGAAGGGATTAGGAAAAAGAAGAATAAGCCTTCTATTACAAATGCCCGGTGGCAATTCCACAGTAGCTCTTTTTCCTTCGAGCAATGTTCACGCATGGATGCAGCTATGGTTTTTGAAATTTGTCTCATTAATAACAATTTCACTGAATACTTATAGCCTTTTCTTTCAGTGTCCACCGTCCTTTCATTGACCTGAAAATTTTATAAATAAGCATAGCCTACTCGCATTGTCTATTGTCAGAAATTCATCGTGGACTGTCGCAATAACAGCACAGAAATGTTGCGCCCATTTTTATTTACTTATTAACAATTTCCTTTCATTTTGTCATCTTGCATCACTGAGTAATGCCATTGACGTCTTGTAAATCACACACAACTACACAACACTTGATTCGCATGCATGTGCTGGTACGGATCTTCGATGTTACTGTAAGGATTTTGTGTACTTTTCACACAGACTACCCTAGACCGGTTTTCGAGTACAGCAAGTGGCCAGGCACGTGAGTCAACCTCTCCTACTTGCCAAGACTTTAGGGGAAGTGGACAACAACATGTGTTGGCCTGCGAGAAGAAACAGGTTCAACAAGCCCTATACTCTGCTATTGTACTTCGACTACGCGTGGACAGAATGACATAACAGGCGTACCCTGCTACGGCCGTTCAAAACACATTAGGTCCTGAAATATTTGGCTCAGTTACGGGAAAACTAATAGGACAAGATAAAAGTACATAACATATATTGTGAGATGTACTTTTCTTTGCCGACTAGCTTAATATCTGCACGTATACCTCTAACACTCTATATATCTAACAACACACATTAAATTTAGAAACGATTCACAGCTGAGGTACTATTGGTACTTCTTTCTCCAAACCGAGTTATTTGATTGTTTACAAAGCATGCTTTAAAGCTATACGTCCACCAACATGGCCACCGCTAGCAATACACCTCATGTCTTCCGTAGCAATGGGGAGGATATCCCGCTTATATTGAGATCGCTGACCAGGTCATCTACCCACTATTTGCTGTCTCGTTTGATGTATAAGGCAACTTTTAGATCATATCTTCAGATTGGATCGACATGATCTGTCGGTAAGATGACTGCGTTCAGTGGAATCCTGACCAACTTGGATTCACATGTGCACACTTAAGTTTGGGTCAGCGCATAGCATCTTCTTCCTTCGCTTCGTGTAATATCTCGAGCTTAGTGTTCACACGCTGCCTTTTATGAGTCGTCGTACCATTCCGACAGTACAGCCGATCATCTGCGTCACAGAACTGAACGTCTTATGCTTACTTGTGCACCTGTCCTAGGGTGGCTAGAGTGCTGAATATAACATTTAATTTCACAAATAAATATTTGGATGGAAACCTTCTGGATGAGGAACTTCGGAAATCAAACCCGGGAATAGAAGCCCCATCCTCCCTAGTTTCAACTGGCACAACGGCTAAGCTCAAGAGCATATGGGTCAACGGTCGGTTCGTAAGTAAATTAGGCATTTCATCTAAATATATAATATATTTCATCTAAATATATTGAATGTAGGGTACTGTATAATACAAGAGGAATAAAAATGGAAATAGAAATGGAAATCTCCCAATTCAAAACATAATTTTAATAACTCATAAAGTCACATGAAATATCTGTACACACGAGAAATGCCATGTTATTAAACACAAAAATTGATTGTATGGAGTAATGCCGTTATATGTAGTTGTATCAGTCTATATCACTTCTTAATATCATTTTTGGCATCCCCACATCAATGCACATATATAAATTACTCATCCTAATCAATAGGGATCTGTCCATTTGTCTAATATCTGTACCCGCAGGTATCTGCTACATTAATACCCAACAACACATACATTATACAAAAAGGATGGCATTCTCGTGAGAAAAACAATGTCATTTTACATCGTCGTAGTATTGATATATTTTATAAAATACAATTCCGCATATTTATCCAATCATGACAATCACGTCGGGGCTTATCGCTAATAAAGGCTACTTTGTACATTAATTACACATCACACTATCGCATATACGCATTTCTCAGGGTCACTTTCTTATTCTAATATCTTACAAAGCGGAAACACACAACGTGGGTTTCCTGTAAATCACCATAAATCACCATACTTTTATATAATACATAAATATAAACACATGAAGAATGAAGCAATCACCTGTAAATACCTCAACACAAAATATAATTCACACACTTTAATGCTCTCCGAAGTTGTGACTCCTTTCAGGTCTCCTGATATTTATCCAAGGACGTCGATACCAACAGGGTATCAAACCATGTTAATTTGATTTCGAGGTGCTATCTGTAATCCCTACTATGATCTCTATTGAATTTAAAAATTGGAGGATTACTTCACCTATCGGATCATGAAACATACAACGATGATGGTAACGAGTTATTAACACGTGAATGTTTAATACAGTATGCAAAGGAGGAAAACATCTTATGTGATATTTGCGAGCATTGGCAGAATAACGGGATCAGCCGTTTCGGGTCTGGCGTTCCCCTCTTGAAGGCTATAAATCTCTCTCTAACAAAGCCTGTCTTGTCAGCTGGGAGAATACCTTCATTTACCGCAGATATAAATACGTATTTCTCAGTTCAATTCTCTCGTCGTTCTCCAGGCAAGCAATCATTTAGAAATACCTTCAAATATCATTTTATCTCAATGCTTCAACCATATTCAGCACAGGTTCAGTTCATCGTCATCTAAAACATTTCCACATACCTGTTTCGCCTTCCATTTCACACACGTGCACCTCAAATCCATGTTATTTACATATTGATAAGATCCTAAATCGACAGGTAATTACTTAACATAACGATCACTCTCGAAACTATCTAGATCAACTGTTCGCACCTTGAAATCATCTCCTTCTAAATGCCAAGATCCTTAAAATTTAAAGGGGGTGGCTGCATTAAAGTCGTGAAGATTTTTAATAATGTATAGTTGAAAAATTGAGATGACCATCTGAACTAATTGCCTTGGAACGGATTGTGAAGTCCTCTGAATTACCAACTCCACCCTTACGAATGCTTCACTCAAACACAATACACTGTGGGGCCTTATACACTAATTCGTGCCAAAGTCCACGGAATAAGTTTGTGATTACCCATAATCACAGAAGAGAAAGAAACCATACTTATAAAGAAAGCTTTACCTCATTGAAACGCGCATACTCCTTCACCTACACGTTATCACAAATATCAAAATGCATGTAAAAATATATTTACAAAGTTAAGTTTGACACGTTACTGCGACACTTACGATTTCCATGCTTAGGAATATCATGGAATGTACTTGTCATTTGCTGTGTGTAACCATGCTGTCGTCAGGAGGTACCCGTATGGATTTAGGCCTCCATCACTGACGCCTCGTTAGCAGATAGTCCTACGTTCACCTTCTTCGGGGTTGAATCCATGGTATCTTGATCTGCAGTCTCCGACTCTTGGAAGTTCTGTGTGGTCCTCAAATGGGATAATGCAGGCACACCGGCGCGTTATGGTAGAGTAGCATCCCGGGTTCGACGAGCACGTACACACATGTGAACAAGGAAGGAATTTTTTTTCTATTTGCTTTACGTCGCACCGACACAGACAGGTCTTATGGCGACGATGGGACAGGAAGGAGCTAGGAGTGGGAAGGTAGTGGCCGTGGCCTTAATTAGGTACAGCCCCAGCATTTGCCTGGTGTGAAAATGGGAAACCACGGAAAACCATCTTCAGGGCTGCCGACAGTGGGGCTCGAACCCACTATCTCCCGAATACTGGATACTGGCCGCAGTTAAGCGACTGCAGCTATCGAGCTCGGTAAGGAAGGAATTAGTCATTAAAGCACAGTCTAAACGTCTTCGAATAACATGATATTGATAGACCCACTCGTAGACTCGAATGGACTACCTGAGTAGCGGTTGAAGTCCCTGAAGAACACTACTCTATTCCCTTTTGTTACAAAGCGACACAGTTACTGGCTTTATTTATTCCTACGTGAGCGTCACTTTTACATTTATAGAGCACTTCCTTGGCTAGTCTAACAGCTTTTACTTGTTAGGTGTATCGTCTCCTACAATGCACATGCCTTAAATCTAGGTACAATAATTATTTGTACTCTCTAGTCAATAACTCGCTACGTCGTAACTTCTTTCTTCTTTTCCTACCGCTTTTCCCACACCTGTGGGGTCGCGGGTGCGAACTGCGTCGCACATGTAGATTTGGCCCTGTTTTACGGCCGGATGCCCTTCCTGACGCCAACCCTATATGGAGGGATGTGATCACTATTGCGTGTTTCTGTGGTGGTTGGTAGTGTAGTGTGTTGTCTGAATATGAAGAGGAGAGTGTTGAGACGGACACAAACACCCAGTCCCCGAGCCAGAAGAATTAATCAGAAGCGATTAAAATCCCCGACCCGGCCGGGAATCGAACCTGGGACCCTCGGAACCGAAGGCCAGTACGCTGACCATTCAGCCAACGAGTCGGACTCGCTACGTCGTAACGATTACTGGAATATTGCCCGTTCTTTGAAACATATCCGTGTGAACCGCCACTGATATTTCCGGTCTGCATTCCTTTAATATATATTGGGATCAGAATCACATAAATCCAAACACCACTATTCTTATTCACACCAGAAAGTAAGATTGTTTTAGGAACGTGTATCGGCCCAACGAAAAGTAGACTTCCGTCTAACACAATAGCGAACAACACTCGTTAACACTGGATCACAATGAATGACTGAGTCTGAATAACGAATGAGTAACTAAGATCTGTATTGGTCTCCTTTTATAGGAAATGCAAGTCGCCGACAATGGAAAGGGTAAGCTCCCCACACAGGACATAAATCGGTCCGCTTATAATGATCCCTCAGGATAGTATGAATAGTCATTTTGTAGTTCTTAACTTCCTCTTTTCACTGATCTACTTTCATGCAGATCACATCGCTGAATCTCTAGTAATCTCACAAGCTTTCTCTTGGATATTAACGAGCGGAGTAGTATGAGGTGGACACTGCCATATCTCTGTCAAAATAAACGCTCCCGACATATGGTTCCCATTACGCATATCTCTCTCATGTGAATCATTACTAATACATTCCTTAAGGAATATACCTTCTTACATTATTAAATATTGTAAATTATGCTCATTTCTATGAATCCTTACTTGTAAATTTCTAAGGCTGGTAACGACAATTTAATATTACTATTTCTTGACGCGCGGAATTTCTGAGTTGGTTTTCCTGAATGTACAGGGAAATCGCTGAGAATATCCATTTCTCAAGTTAGAACCCTGTAAAATTAACTCCGCTTCATGACCTAGGTAGTCTCTGTGTGTGGCGTGATATTTCTTTCTTGCTCGGATAGAGAGCGTAATTTCGAGGTTTCGCTGTACTGAGAGCTCTCTCTCGGTACGCGCAAATAGAACTTCATCCTTCGAGCTACCGCAGTGCCGCTCGTATCCCGGACCGGGCATAAAATGCTTGTTACGACCAAAGATGTCGTCTAATGACACGGAAACGGCATATATGACTTGTTGAGACTCATGTCATGCCTGTTAGCATGGTGCTGAACGGTTACATCTTCCCCCCAGTTCATCTAAGAAAAATCATGAAACTAGGGAAGTTTCTTACTAAGTATACTGTGATTCATTAAGGTTTCTGAAATTACAATTGTCCTTGCCGAAGCGTAGCGTTCTCCTTGATCAATCTGTGTCTCTTCGTCAGAACTTGTAGATATTCTTGCATTAATATGCCCTGTTTTTCCGCACATTCTTTACAATCATTCTCATCTGTTAAGTCACCATCATTCTCAATATCATGACGAACTTATTCAATCCATAAATGGTTAATATCTTTGGCCTCTTCCTCATCCACCTCCGGATCCTCCGCGATGTCGATCTTTTTCGTCCTCATCTTCTTCTCCTCGTTGTTCTTCACCAGCGGGATCTTCAGCAGGGAGTTGTCCTGTTACGTGAGATAGATTGAGGGTCGATGCATTGTATATTGTCTCTGTTGTTCCATCCATCGACTGGACTTTGTATGAATTTTCTCTGATGATCCTGGTCGGTCCTATATATAGCTGCGCGAACTTGTGATAGAACTTTCTTGGAGGATCAGAGAACGCAGGTCGCTTCAGCAACACAAGCTCTCCCACACGTTGGGGTCTATGGAATCACCTTTTTCGATGACTCCTCAATCTTTCTTCAGCTTGCTTCCTAAGGTGATCTAATGTGGTCCTGAATCTTAGCTCCATAGAGGGCCTCGGATCTTCTGGGCATGGCACGACGTCCTTCTACGGTCTCTCTGGCTTTTCGTGGAAATGGACGACACTGGGAATGTGTCCAGTCGATTCATGGATTGTGGTATTGATGAATTCCATGATGACTGGAATAACATCAACCCACCACTAGTGCTGTCGCGGGCAATAGATCTTGCAAAAAAATTCCGATCCCCCGCATTATCTTTTCTGAGGGATTGGATTCCGGATGTCTTGTGGAACTCATAATATGTTGTACGTTTAGTTATTCCATATCTCTTTTAAAGGCAGCAGAAGTGAATTGTGACCCGTGGTCCGAGAGCAAATTCTCCGGTTTTCCCTTCTTCGGAAATATTTTGTTGCGGATCTTGTTCGTCAAGGTACGCGTGTTTGCTTTTTTGTCCGGACACCACACCACGAATTTCAATAAGACATCCATGCATACTAAAATGAACAGTAGTCCCCTCCTTTCCTTCGGGAGCGGCCCATAAAAATCCAACGCAAACAGTTCTCGAGGTTTCTCTGGTATCAATGGTTTCGGTAGCTGTTTCAATAAATACGCATTTGGTTTTATGCGCTAGCATATGTTGCAAGTCATTAGTACTGTGCGCGTCCTCCTCCTCATCTTAGGCCATGTTAATGTCTCCGTAAGCGTTGCCATCACCTTATCAACTCCCGGGTGTCCAATTGCGTGATGCGCAATTCATATCGTATCTACTTGAAGTCCCGGTGGAACAACAACTCTAAGTTGAGTGTGAGATTCGTCTACGAATTTATACAGGATCCCATTGAAGAAATTATAATTTTGGGAATGTCCCTCAGCGTCCTGATAGGGACGTATTAAGTCAAGGTTAATAACACGCTTGTAATTCATATGTTAGATATCCAAATGATTCTTTAAAATAAATAATTATCAGATAGGTCGCACTAATGTATTTCTCTCATGTTTTTGGAACGTATTTGAGGCTATTATAACATTCTTAATCCGTTTACCGTCCATGACAGGTTTCTTCCTCGGACTCTGCGATTGATCCCACCTCTAAAACCTCATGGGCAGTGTCCTGGAATATGAGACTTTGGGTCGGGGATACAAGTGAGGAGGAGGACCGGTACCTCTCCCAGGCTACCTCATCTGCTATGCTTAACTGGGGCCTTGTGTGTGTGCGGGGATGGGAAGATTGGAAGGCAGAAGACAAGGGAGAGGGAAAGAAGCGGACGTGGCCTTAAGTTAGGTACCATCTCGGCATTTGCCTGGAGGAGAATTAGGAAACAACGGAAAACCCCTTCGAGGATGGCTGGGGTGGGAGTCGAACTTCCTCTTCTCAGTTGACGTCCAGAGGCTGAGTGGACCCCGTTCCAGCCCTCGTACCACGTTTCAAATTTCGCGGCAGAGCCGGGAATCCAACCCGGGCCCACAATGGTGGCAGCTAATCACACTAAACACTACACCACAGAGGCGGGCAGTTGTGACTATTATTGGAATAATTTATGAGCTACAGGAAGGAATACAATCTGCTTTTTTACACGATTTCCCTTAAATTCTATGTAGGTTGATTTTGGGAAGATTATCCCAACGTTCAACCATTAGAATACTATCATGAACAATAACTGTGACAACTGCTCACCATAATACATTGAGGGCTGCACGTCTGTGCAACAGAGAACAGTGTTGAAACTAAATGTACCGGGTGGTGTTTTCTGAAGTAATATATTAATATTTCACTGTGCGTTTCCGGTGGTTTAGAATTATGAACAACTGCCCTCCACAGAACAGTGATATTCCCAGGTTTTTCGAACACATCTATTTACCATCGTATTCTTAATTAAATAAACAAATAAATACGTCTGCTTAAATATCTTATTCATTCGAATTGTGGAATGAAAGTGTTATTTGAATCTGGAGATACTCAATTTTAATAATGATAACAATACAGTGCGAAATATTTGCTTCTTTCAATGATGTGTCAAGTGCACCTTAGAGATTTTCTAACAAATGGCATGTCCTCCTCTGGGGGAGGTGAAGATAGCTATAGACGTCCAGTCACTTTTCCAATGTTCATGATTTTAAACTGGTGGCTTTTGAAGGTAGCCCCATGTCTCTTAGCCGAATACCCGCGTTCGATCATTGGACAGTCCAGGGTTCCTGCTCCTGGACTGAGGGCACCAAACGGTGTTCATTCAACTCGTGAGACCAACTGAGGAGCAGTCTGAAATGAGACGCAGCGGACCGCGGTCGCGAAAGCCCAGCAATAGGCTGATGTGCCTTCTGTATCTACAGGCCATCTGGCTGGGTAGCAGTCATTTTCTTTTACGTCGCACCGACACAGATAGGTCTTATGGCGACGATGGGATAGAAAAAGACTTAGGAGCGGAAAGGACGCGGCCCTCGCCACTATTTCGTGAATGGAAGCTGACAACTCCATGACCCAAAACACGCAGCCGACCGTTCGTTAGCAGTCATCTTGGTATGCCAAGAATTTTAGGGGCTGTTGCACCTTGGGTTTATTTGTTTGCTTTAAAAGGCCTCCAAGGCTTTCTTTCTTTCTTTCTTTCTTTCTTTCTTTCTTTCTTTCTTAATCCGTTTAACGTCCAAGGTTGATTTTTCCATTGGACTCAGCGAGGAGGAGGACCGGTACCTCGCCCAGGAGGCTTCACTTGTTATTCTGTACAGGGGCTTGGGTGAGGGATGGAAAGATCGGAAGAGATAGACACGGAAGAGGAAGGAATCTGCCATGGCCTTAAGTTAGGTACCATCCCGACATTTGCCTGGAGGAGAAGTGGGCAACCACAGAAAACCACTTCGAGGGTGGCCGAGTTGGAAATCGAACCCCCCACCTCTACTCAGTTGACCTCCCGAGCCTGAATGGACCCTGTTCCAGCCCTCATACCACTTTTCAAATTTCGTTGCAGAGCCGGAAATCGAACCCGGGCATCCGGGGGCTGCAGCTAATCACAGTAACCACTATACCACAGAGGCAGACCTTTGAAGGCATACTCCCTTCGTATTAATTTTCTTGGACATTCTCCCATTTTCTTAGTGCTGGTACCGGATGTGGAATTTACCAAGTTTTACGACTGGATGCCCTTCCTGGCACCAATTCTATGTTGAGGGATATATTCACTAATGCGTGTTTCTTTGTGGTTGGTGGTATAGTATGTAGAGTGTGTGGATGGAGGGATGTGCATTAAAACCGTACACAAATAACCCCGTTCCCGATCCAGAGGAATTAACCTTTCTTAGTTAAAATCCCTGGTCCATCCCGGAATAAATCCAGGGCCCTCTAAACCGAAGGCCAGTACGCTGACCATTCAGCCAAAGGGACTGGCTTAAGGTATATTTTCACTGGGTGATAAAATACGTGTTTGTTTGTTTGTTTATTTATTTATCTATCATTTACACGAATGGGACAGCCATACACTGATATTGAAAGGAAATTACACAGCGATGGGAGTATTAAAAATCCTACTACACGGCCGGGAAAGGAAACTTCATCAAAGTCCAAGACGCTGACCACTCAGCTATGGAGCCAGACTTCGCACAGATAAGTTGTAATGGTGACGCAGGTCACACCAGTGATGGACTGCTTAAAGTGAATCTAGTAGTTGGCTCATTGCCCCATTCCTCTCTGTGAGCAAGAATCATTCTTCTGTCTCGCAAACGTTGAAAAATGGGGATAAGGAAGTAAACGAGGAGGAGCCTCGCAGTAAATAAGACTTTACCAGACGACGTTATCGGAATCCAGGGTGCACATTGAAAAACGGAACGTAAGAGCGCAACTGTATAATCAGGTCTTGGATGAGACAGACAGAAACTCCTCTGCTTCAGGCACTATCATCAGCTATGCCTATAATAGTAGAATTAGTTCCACTATATCAACAACATTTTTTTTTTTAGTGTCCGACTCGTCGGCTGAATGGTCAGCGTACTTGCCTTCGGTTCAGAGGGTCACGGGTTCGATTCCCGGCCGGGTCGGGGATTTTAACCTTCATTGGTTAATTCCAGTGGCCCGGGGGCTGGGTGTTTGTGCTGTCCCCAACATCCCTGCAACTCACACACCACACATAACACTATCCTCCATCACGATAACACGCAGTTACGTACACGTGGAAGATGCCGCCCACCCTCATCGGAGGGTCCGCCTTAAAAGGACTGCACTCGGCTAGAAATAGCCACACGGAATTATAATTTTTGATTAGTAAAGTTAATTTGGTCCTCCTCTGTGGTGTAGTGGTTAGTGTGATTAGCTGCCACCCTCGAAGTTCCGGGTTCGTTTCCCGGCTCTGCCACGAAATTTGAAAAAAGGTATGAGGGCTGGAACGTGGTCCACTCAGCCTCGGGAGGTCAACTGAGTAGAGGTGGGTTCGATTCCCACCTCAGCCATCCTGGAAGTGGTTTTCCGTGGTTTCCCACTTATCCTCCAGGCAAATGCTGGGATGGTACCTAACTTAAGGCCACTGCCGCTTACTTCCCTCTTCCTTGTCCATCCCTTCCAATCTTCCCATCCCCCTCCAAGGCCCCTGTTCAGCATAGCAGGTGAGACCGCCTGGGCGAGATACTGGCCATCCTCCCCATTTGTATCCCCCGACCCAATGTCTCACTCTCCAGGAAACTGCCCTTGAGGAAATAGAGGTGGGATCCCTCGCTGACTCCGAGGGAAAATCCAATCCTGGAGGGTAAGCAGATTAAGAAGGAAAGAAAAATAATTTGCCTGTGTGAATTAAACATTCTCTCTCTGTACTCACATCTACTTGGAGCTTCGTACTCTAATGCGAAGCTCTTTTTACAGTTTATTGCATGAGTCCTTGTTGTTATGTTAGATATTGTAGCACAGGACCACAAAACTACAAAAATAAAAGAACATTAAATATCTCGCACACTGTATTGACGTGCGCCAGCTGTAGCGAATGTGAACAAAACAGATGTTCTGCCATATAACACACCGCTGGCGAGCTCATCGCCAAAGCCTACCCAGGGCTTTTCAAACTACAGTATTAGTGTGTAGGAATCATGGCGTCGCTTCTACATACCGTCATTTAGACTAAACTCTTACATTAAGGATTCCTTCCTCCTCAAAAATAACAACAGGCTGAATCAACCCATCAAAAATATGAGTCGTTATTTAATATGTCTGTAAATAGTATAGAGAGTTACAAAAAACAAGTAGATTGTGCATGTGGATGTATGAGAAGCCTAATGTTAACGAACTACAGTAGCTGTAACCCAGTCAATGAGAGGAAAAAAGTACCGCCATTGTAAATGCCTTCATACTAAACTTCACCTTCGTATTTACATGATGGCTATATGACGAAATGTCGTGAGTGAGCATTGTATTAACACCTTAGTGAA
This sequence comes from Anabrus simplex, assembly GCF_040414725.1. NCBI lineage: Eukaryota > Metazoa > Arthropoda > Insecta > Orthoptera > Tettigoniidae > Anabrus > Anabrus simplex. The sequence goes on from NC_090266.1 coordinate 809,314,338, forward strand.
TTAGAGCTTAGAATACAGTAATTTGAAGTAGGCTCAATAATTTTAGCTGCAAAAGCAGCTGGAAGCATATTCTAACCGTCATGCATATAGTTTGCATGATTTTTTTACCAGTTCTAAAAGTTCAATTCAGGCTTATTCGTCTACTAAGTCACTCCGCGCTATCTCTCCACTGACAGCTCGCAACATACCGCTTGCACGAGTAGCTCGTCTTCTTAATCCCAGGCCTTCCCAGCCCAAAGTTTACAACTTTTCGTAACACTGCTCTTGTCGGAAATCACCTGGATCAAGTCGTGCTGCTTTCCTTTGCATCTGTTATAGTCCTCGAATCAAGTATCATTGTGGAACTATGCTCTAACTGGGGCCTTACCAGTGAATTACACTCTCTCTCCATGACATCCTTAATACAACCCTTGAATATCCTCATCACCATGTGAAGGGATTTGTAACCGTTACTTACAACTTCGTTAATGTGATTACCCCATTATTTTTTCTTATATTAATAACTAGGTACTTACAGTGGGCCCCATGAGGTACTTTAACTCCATCAACACAGTAATAAAAACTGAGAGTATTTTCTCTCTTGGTGAAACTTACAACCTGACTTTTCACCTGTTTACCATCGTGCTATATTTTGCTCTCCGTTTCGTAACTTTGCCGTTTTTATGCAGTTGCTCACAATCCTGTAACTTATTACTATACAGTATAAATAACATCATTCGCAAAAGGCCTTATCTATGCTTCCAGTTCTTTACTCATGTCGTTTATGTACCAGAAAACATTAGAGTCCGATAATATTGCCTTATGGAATCTCCATTTTAATCATTACAGGATCAGGTAATGCTTCACCTACTCTAATATTCCGAGTTGTGTTTACTTACAAATTTAGTTAACCATTCAATCACTGTTTTGTCTAGTCCAGTAGCCCTCTTTTTCGTTAGTAGTCTCCCATGATCTACCCTACACAGAGGCCAATAACTACAAAGTTCATATGACCTTCTGAATCTAAAGTGTCTGCTATACCGTGCTAGTATCCCGGGAGATGAGCCTCACTAGAATAATCTTTCCAAAAAGCCCAGTTTTTAATTTCTGTTCAGAATTGGCTCTACGTCGCACCGACACAGATAGGCCTTACAGCAACGATGGGACAGGAAAGGGATAGGAGTGGGGAGGAAGTGGCCGTGGCCGTAATTAAGGTACAGCCCCAGAATTTGCGTGGTGTGAAAACGGGAAACCACGGAAAACCATCTTCAGGGCTGCCGACAGTGGGCTTTTTTAGGTTCCACTTTTGTGTCTTTATGTAGATACCTCAAAATATTTAACATCATGTTGGAGATCCCGACTCTTTGTAAAAAAAAACGAAAGGTGACATACATAATTACTATATCAGCGTTATTTATTGCCAAACAAAACAACAAATGAGAGCCTCTACAACAATACAGCTTGGCCTGTTCAATTTGAGTTACTGAATACTGCACACACCAGTACTCTAATACCCGATAGCACATCCCCTTGCGTTCATGCATGCCTGAATGTGTCTTGACATACTGTCCACTAGAGTAGAACGCAGCCGGGAAGGCAGTTTCGTTGCGCAGAGAGAGACAGAAGTATGAGGTGTGGTGATGCCAATTTGGCTACTTATAACAGCACGAAAGTGTAAACATTTTTTCATCCAGTTATATCTTTAATTCCAAAGCAATGACCTATATTTTTTGTGGGCTTAAACGTTTCCTGAAAGTCCAAATTAATTTTAACATCAAACCCCGACAAAGTGTTGAGGGAAATTTTCGAGATATTAAAGAAGGTAAATGGAAGTTGAGAGAAAAGAAATACGAAGTGCAGAGAGCATAACAGCACGAAAAGTGTAAACATATTTCCTCCATTTATATCTTGAATTCCAAAGTGATGACCTATATTTTTCGTGGGCTTAAAAGTTTCGATGATGATGATGATACTTGTTGTTTAAAGGGGCCTAATATCGAAGGTCATGGGCCCCCTTAAATGTTTCCTAAAAGTCCAAATAAATTTTTAACATCAAACCCCCAGAAGGTGTTGAGGGAAATTTTCGAGATATTAAAGAAGGTAAATGGAAGTTGAGAGAAATGAAATACGAAGTGCAGAGAGCATAACAGCATGAAAGTGTAAAGATTTTTTCATTCAGTTATATCTTGAAGTCCAAAGCGATGACCTATACTTTTCGTGGGCTTAAATGTTTCCTGAAAGTCTAAATTAATTTTTAACATTAAACCCCGAGAAAGTGTTGAGGACGATTTTCGAGATATTAAGGAAGGTAAATGGACGGGCCAGTTTCAATGCCATAGGATATTCGCCGTTTTTATACATATCAAATATTGTTGTACGCAGAACATTTTTATTGAAATCATCGATGTCCATCACAGGCTTCTTCCTCTATGGGTTCTTCCCTGGCGACCTAAACACTGCATTATTTTTATTTCCGTAGCTTGTTTTTTTTTTTGCTAGGGGCTTTACGTCGCACCGACACAGATAGGTCTTATGGCGACGATGGGATAGGAAAGGCCTAGGAGTTGGAAGGAAGCGGCCGTGGCCTTAATTAAGGTACAGTCCCAGCATTCGCCTGGTGTGAAAATGGGAAACCACGGAAAACCATTTTCAGGGCTGCCGATAGTGGGATTCGAACCTACTATCTCCCGGATGCAAGCTCACAGCCGCGGTAGCTTGTTTTATCCTCTGTACTGTTCGCAGGCCGATACCACACCCGAGTGCTGTCATCTTTTGAAGCGTGGCGACATGGCGTACCTCACCTTTCCCGTCTATAAACGCCTGCTGCTGCTGCATGCTTACAAAATAAAAATACACTCTAAATACTACTTCCCTCGCCTGTCGATGGAATACTTGTCTTTTTGCTCTTCCTAGATCTATCGTACACACGCAAATAGTTCCCTAAATTCGTTGAATATGATATTTAAAAATAAAACTCGAAACATTCACTCGTGACCCGCACAAACAGGCACCTCTTACTGAAATGATTCTATTGGCTCAAAGGAAAACACGTCATACTACATAGCTCGCGAATGTTACTGTGCAACCCTCTTAAAACCGCCTTCCCGGCTGCGTTCCACTCTAGTTCTTCAAGGTAATGTTGATTCAAATTGCGACACTTTTCAATGCTGAGCCGACATAGATTTCGCAGAGTGGTTTGTGGATGGCGGCGTCCTTAAATCGCCTTCTTTAATTTATCTCAGGAATGTTCGAGTTCATGTGCGGGAAAAGGGCGGCCACTCAAGTCGAGTGATATCGTGATGACTAAAGACGTCATTAACGAGAACCGCATGATGGATACGCATATTGTCGACCATTAACACAAATTCTACTCCAAAATGCTGGTGATTCGGTGTCAGTATGGGTGGGAGGACATCAACGCTGTATCGTACAGCCATTACCTTGATCTATATGACTAAGAGTGGCGTGTGGTAGCTCCACATAAAGCCACCCCAAACGATCAGGGAACCACCACCTTGCTGCAGTGTTGTCTGCTACGTGAAGCCCGACCAGATTGCCTCCAAACACGTTGCCGACAATCGTCAGGAACAATGCTCATGGGACACTGATCGCTGAAGAGGACTTAATGCCAATTCAGAATAGACCATTCAGCATAATGCTGGGCCCATACATACCGCGCCCCCTGATGTCTAGGTTTGAGAGCTTTGAATTAAAACGTGGCGACAGTGGCTACCCGAAGATCATAATTCAGCTTTGCGTACAGATTTCCTCCAAGCTGAAACTGTCACTTACTGCAGTTGTAGAACTTGGATGACCTGTACTAGGCAAGTCATTATCAGTTTTTCTCTCCTCGTACCGCTTCAATATTCGAACCGCATCACTTTGATTACGCCGAGGAACTGCCCTTGTTAACCATCCTTCTTGACATGATGCGATTAGGCGTGCTCGTTTATATGTCTACACTACACGTTTTGCCATCCTACACGCTCAATACACTGTTTACAACGCACTTCTAATGGTTCCACACTAACGCTAAAACTTCAATTGAAATACTGCCTTGCATTTTACCTTGGCGTTCAGGAATGGGACAAATGATTACTTTCCAGCATCATGTTGCTCTGCATCCATTACACTGTAGTATTGGGTTGGAGTATTAGGATATAAAAGTAACATAAAAGAAGTTGCAGGTCAACTTTTGGAAGGAATAGTCACTATACCTGCTGCCGCTTGTAGCCGCTAACCTCACCTTGGTATATAAAGAGCAATGCTCTATCTCTCCATACTGCTTTCTTACCTCCCACTGTCCCTTTCACCAGTTCATACCTCACATTCGTAACTATTCTTAGAAAATGTTTTCAGCGGCCCATTTACACTCCGAGGTTAATACTTCGAAACTTTCATTTATAAAAAGCGTCGTGTCTGCTACTTAGCTCGGTGCATTCCTACATGTCGAAGGATCTGTAGTTAAACAGAGACTGGAGCCCTACATATATACATATATCGGGTGGTCACCAGCCCCTTGCAATCCAGTTTTATGCATCCCTTCACGTTTACTACAATTCTGAAAGACATCGATCCCTTTCCCTAAACCCGTGTAATATAACGAGATGTGTGTTTACGGGATAGAAGACAGTAGGAAACGTGAGCGCCACTATTAATTCATTATGGGTACCTCGAATGACCCGTAAAATGAGTACAGGTACGCAGAACACGTACTTTAAAACAGATAGTGGACGCGCAGATCGGATGCACGGTCCTGTATAGGCTAGGAAGTGGGCGGCTTACGTCAAGTGTCGCAGTAGCTCATGTGGCAAACGGCAGGGGAGATATGTGATAGTGGGCAGTGCTCGAGGTAGGAGGTTCGAATCCCAAGTATGAGTTTTTTTTAACAATCAGTTGCGTAGGATGTGGTAAGGTTGCATACTTGATTGCTCCCAAGGACTGATTTGTAAAAGACCGTATGCATCATTGCATTGGGTATGGTGCTGGGTTGGACGAGGATGTGGAAATGATGGTGTGTGGCCAGTATAGGCTGGGAAGTGGGCGCCGTAGTTCAAGCGTCGCAGTAGCTCACATGAATAGCGCGCGGTAGCATGTGTGATAGTTGACCAAGCGCGATGGTTATAAGGCTCAAGTCCCATGCAAGTATTTTTTTTAAGCCAGTTGCCTGGGATGTGGCAAGGTTATATACTTACTACCGGTATTTTTCACAGACTACTTTGTATATTTGGCGCTTAAAAGTGCCTTTGGTATGAATGTGGTTTGATAGAGGCTAGGAAACATGTGAGAAGATTTTAGTTATCCACGTCGTTTAAGGCAGCACCTGCTCGAACTGTTGACCTCCAAAAACGGTGATAGTTCATCTTGGAGAAAGCACAGATAGCGTTGGCTGGTCAGATGGCTTTCAAAGAAATGGGGACCGATGAGGTGGTCACCCATGATTCCACACCATACATTCACGTCCCACTGTACCTCGAAAGATGTCTGCCACACCCATTGGAGATGATCCACACTACACTGATGTATATTATGGCGATTAACGGTTCCATTGTTGTGGGATCATGCTTCGTCCGTAAATAAGACAGTAGCTAGAAAAACAGGATCAGTATCCACATGTTGTGGGATACATTGACAGAACGCCACCCGGATATCTAAATCATGACGATGGAGGTTCTGGTGTAACTGCAGATGGTACAGGTGAAACCAGTGTTGTTCGTGTACTGTGTAGTGGCCCGTGTGCTAGTATGAGGGTTACGCCGGATAGCGTCAAACACGACCTCTTCATTGTCAGCAGACGTCACAGGATGATCTAGAAAAGGCCGTGTCCTTCCCAGGGATGGATTATCCCGCGGCCGTCTTTCCACACACCAAAATGTTATGCCCGTCGGTTGTCGTCTATCCGGATAGCGTTCTCGGTACAGGCGTTGTGCCTGGTATGCATTCTGTCTAGTTTCTCCATAGATAAGTAACATATCCACATACCCGTCGCTGGAATGCATCTCGAGGCAGTGAATAAACTTTGTGTTGTGAATTGCTTCGAAGGAGGGGATTTTGCGCAGCTTCATACGTACCTGCAATAGCATGTTGTCATCGTTCCAATGGGGCATACTTTGCCCTACCTGTGGTTTACGAAGCTTGGAACATGTACGACGTAGCTAACTGGATACAGACCATCCGATCTCTTCATCCTCACCTGGAATGTCCTTCTTGTAACCTGTCTCTGCCTAAAAGTACCTACACTTACTCTTCCATTTTTCACTAAAATTTGTGTAACTGTCAATTGTGCTTGACATCACGTTTTCATTAGCTGACTTCTTTCTCTCTCTCTTAATCTGCTTACCCTCCAGGGTTGGGATTCCCCTCGGACTCAGTGAGCGATCCCACGTCTACCGCCTCAAGGGCAGTGTCCTGGAGCTTCAGACTCTGGGTCGGGGGATACAACTGGGGAGGATGAATAGTACCTCGCCCAGGCGGCCTCACCTGCTATGCTGAACAGGGGCCTTGCAGGGGGATGGGAAGATAGGAAGGGATAGGCAGGGAAGGGGGAAGGAAGTGGCCGTGGCTTTAAGTTAGGTACCATCCCGGCATTTGCCTGGAGGAGAAGTGGGAAACCACGGAAAACCAATTCCAGGATGGCTGAGGTGGGAATCGAACCCACCTCTACTGAGTTGACCTCCCGAGTCTGAGTGGACCCCGTTCCAGCCCTTGTACCACTTTCTAAATTTCATGGCAGAGCCAGGAATCGAACCCGGGCCTCCGGGGGTGGCAGCTAATCACACTAACCACTACACCATAGAGGCGGACACCTGACTTCTTTGCTAGATTTAATTTCCTGGTAAGTTCCTTCAATTTCGCCTTACTTCTACCGCCATTTTAACTATATATCTTTTCAACCTGCACTTCCTTTTGTATAGTGGATCTTTACAAATCCTTACCACCATTAAAGGTACAAACCTATTTTCACATTGCTCAACAATTGCTTTAAACCCGCCCCAGAGTCTGTTTACATGTTTATTTACCGTTTTCTAGCGATCAACCATATAGTACTGCCTAATAGTCCTAATTTTAATTTCAAATTTTTTAACTACCACAAAAGACAGCTTTATTTTCACTAATACCATCTATTAGTTCGGTTTCTCTGGAGAGCTCATCTGATTTTACCAGCACCACATCCAGTATATTCTTCCCTCTAGTGGTTCCATCATCTTATGAATCAGATGCTCTTCCCATATCAACTTATTTGCCATTTGTTGGTCGTGCTTCCTGTCGTTCGCATTACCTTCCCAATTGACATTTGGTAAGTTGAGATCACCCGCTACAATTACGTTCCCTTCCTTATTGTTTCCCACATAGCTGATATTTTATTAAATAATTCTGTATCAGCGTCAGCCTTACGCTTCCCGGTCTGTACACTCCAAAGACATCAAGTTACCTATTATCTTTGGAGATGGGCCTTACACCTAGAATTTCATGTTTGTCATTTTTAACTCTTTCATGGCTTACACATTCTTCTTTCACCAGAATCAATACTCCCCCCTACCATTCCTATCCTATCTCTACGATACATAATCCAGTTCCGTGAGAAAATTTTTGCATTCATTATATAATTTCTAAGCCATGATTCAACTCCTGTTACAATATCTGGTAAGTATATCTCTATTAAATTACTTAATTATATTCCTTTCTTTACAATAGTTCTACAGTTCAGAACTAAAATTTTTATGTCATCCCTACTTGACTTGCAGTTCCCTGTTCCCTTATCACCGCTTCCTAGACCACACCATATCCCTGAATGTACCTCCCTATAACCCTTCTAAACAAATTTCCTAACTTACATGTACCACTGCGGTTGAAGTGAAGGCCATCTGGGAGCAGACCCCTAGCTCCTACCCACCCATTAGGATTTAGAAATCTCACTCCCAGTTTCCCACATACCCACTCCATAGTCTCATTTAAATCCCCAATCACCTTCAGTTAGTATCCCTCCTACACTTTATTCCACTGATAACAATATCCGCTTCATTAAACTGCACCCGTGCTGCATTTACCTGATCCCACACATCCACAACTATGTTGGTACTTATACTTGCTTGTCTTACGTTGTTAGTACCAACGTGAAACACTACCACCTTCTCTTATCCCTCCTTCTTCTCTTCTACTTTCCTCTACATCTGCCTTAACTTATTTCCTGGATAACAATCTACCCTGGTTCCCTTTCCTCCACACACTATCCCCACATGTCTAAAAATGGAATTCCCCTTGACCAGAGCCTCAACCCTACCCACTTCATTTGACACCCTCGCCTCCTGGTCAGTCTTATCTTTCTTGACAGCGGCAGAAGCTACTTCCTCCTCCCTTTTCTCCATCCCATGACCCTGTTCCAGCTGTCTTTCCCTATCCAGTACTCCACATTTCCATTTCCTACCTATTCCCTTCCTCCTACTTCCACACTTCTCAGCAACAGTTCCCTGTTCCTCATGTTACCTCGGTTGTCCTACCTGCAGTGACTCGTACCGATTTCTCACAGACACCTGTCCTGACTTCGGATCCTGAATGGAGCCCTTAGTCTGCAATATCCTTCCCGTTAAAACATTAGACCACCTGTCCTCTACAATTCCCCCTTTCCTTTGTACGAGGATACTTATATCTCAAAAAATAAATAGGTTGCAGACGTAAACATCAGTATTTGGAAACTCCTTTTAAAATAAAGGAACATGTATTCTTTTGTTTTCGGAAAATCGAATTAGAGAATGAGGAATTGAAAAATTAGTTGAAGTATTTGTATGAAGATACTTATATCTAAAAAACTAAATATGTTACAGACGTGAAAACTGCTATATCGAGTCTCGTTTAAATATAAGGAAATATGCGTTTTGGGGGGAAAATCAACTTGGGGGGTGAAAAGGGAGTTGAATTATTTTTATGAGGATACGTATATCTCAAAAACTGAAAACGTTACAGACATGAAAATTTTTATTAGGAACTCCTTTAAAAATAAAGGTACACGTACTTTTTTGTTTTCAGAAAATCCACCTAAAGGAGTTGAAAAAATGAAAAATTTGGTAAATTTTTAAAATGAATAGGGCTATCGGTTTATGTATAGTATATGTCCAAAACGTAGCATGTTACAGACGTGAAACTTGGTATTTGGAAAGTCCTTTAAAAATTAGAAAATGTGCATTTTTTGTTTTCGGGTAAGGCAGTTAACGGAAGCGAAATTAAGTTTCAAAACAGCTGGATTATTTTTGTTAGGATACTTATATCTCGAAAAACTGAAGATGTTGCCGACGTGAAAATAGGTGATTAGAATCCCCTTCAAAAATAAAGAAATATGCATGTATTTTCGACTTGAGTCTCACATGTACGGTTCTATGTCGTATGGTCGTCTTAGCCCCAAGAGGCAATAGCACAAACGTGGTTTACAAAGAGTTTCTGGTGTAAATTAAACTAATTTTTTCAGCGAGTTTCTATACTTTAGGGATTTTCAGATAATGCCTTAGTACATTTCCGAGAACGATTACTTTTAACAAATAACGAAATACTCGCGAGCGTAGCCGCGGGTAACTGCTAGTATATTATATATATGTGTGTATATACCGCGTGGTTCACCATTAACCCAACTATCGCGTATACCATAGTCATCCGAAAAACTTTAGTACCTGCTCCTTAATGGACTTAGTACAACTATACCGCATATTTAATGCTCGCGAAAGTGGTAGAAATCATTAACGGCAGTGTTATTTCTAAACTATAATGAATGTGCAAAACGATCACATCTGCGAATAACACTATCTTACGTTTGGACAGGAAGTGTCTATAAGAAATGCAACGTGCTAGCTGTGCACGACGGCTCGCGGTAGCAGAGGTGGCTAAATTACGCATCACTGCTATTGTGTCAACCAAACTGTCTGGTCGTAGGTATGATTCGCAAGCTGGTACACCTTTTTCCGATTAATGCCGTTTACAGTGACGGTAATGCGGCCACATATCATCCTGTTCCAAAGAGTGAATTCTTATTTGGTCCTGAAAAGGAATGGTTTTAACCGACTGAGCTCGATAGCTGCAGTCGCTGAAATGCAGCCAGTATCCAGCATTCGAGAGATAGTGGGTTCGAATCCCACTGTCGTCAGCCCTGAAGATGGTTTTCCATGGTTTTCATTTTTCAGAGCTGGCAAATTCTGGGACTGTGCCTTATTTCAGATCACTGCTGCTTCGTTCCCACTTCTAGCCCCTTCCTGTCCCATCGTCGTCATAAAACCTATATGTGTCGGTGTGACGTAAAAGCAACTTGTTTTTGACCGATGTTACGTAGCCAAGATGGACTACGTCATGAAGGTCTGTAGGTAGAAAATAGGGTACCCAGCATATTCAGTGTAAAAAGTGTTCGAAATGTTGACCATATTGGTTTGTGCAGATTTCAGCACGACATTTCAAAGACATTCTTGCACGTTGTAACATGTCAGGTGCAACTGCTTGGCATGCCTCGGTGATCAGTTGCCGAAGATGACCCGGATCTTTAGACTCCTGTGCATGCACTACCTGCTTTATGTGACCCCACAGGAAGAAGTCAAGTGGCGTTAGATCGGGTGATACGGCGGGCCAGATTTGGATATGAAGCATGAAGATGGATCCGAACGACTATTGATTCGCGAGATGAAGCACCGTCCTTTTGAAACCCGATTCGTAATCGCTCGCGCAGTGGAACGTTCTCCAGCAACTGTGGGAATTCATTTTGAAGAAAATGAAGGTATCGTGCTTCCGTTAGATGTCCGTCGAAGAAATATGATCCGATGAGATAGTCACCAGAGATCCTACACCAGACATTTAAGCCCAACTGCACTTGAAATGGGCGCTGCCTTATCCAATGGGGATTCTTCATGCTCCAATAGTGCATATTGTTCCTATTCACGACGCCATTGTTGTGAAATCGTTATTCGTCTGAAAACAGGACTCTTGGCAAAAAGGCTGCATTATTGGTCACCCTCCGTAATTCCCATTGACAAAATGTTACTCTAGCATCGAAATCACGTCCCTGGAACTGCCGGTGTAACTGCAGATGGTATGGGTGTAATTTATTGTTCGCATATTATTCGCATGACTGATGACCGGCTGATGTTTGTCTGTTGTGCAAGTGTTCGAGTACTAATATGATGGTTATTATGGACTGCGTCCAAAACAGCCTCTTCATTTGGACCAGACGCTACAGGTGGATCTCTAACGGAAGGTACCCTTCCAAGTGTCCCAGTTGACCGCAATCCTCGTTCAAGGTGTCAGTACGTATTGGTATCCGGTAATCTTCTGTCGGGAAAACGCTCGTGATGGAGATGTTGCGACTGGACTGCTTTCTGCCTTGTTTCCCCATAAATGAGCAACATATCAACATACTCGTCACTAGAATACATCGTGAGTGAATGAATACGTGCTGTGATGTGACCTGGCAAGGTGCATAAACATTCGGTGTCCGTTAAAAAAGGGCACAGTCTGCCAGTAAAAATTAAAAAAGCCGGGCGAGTTGGCCGTGCAGTTAGGAGCGCGCGGCTGTGAGCTTGCATCCGGGAGATAGTGGGTTCGAATCCCACTGTCGGCAGCCCTGAAGATCGTTTTCCGTGGTTTCCCATTTTCACACCAGGCAAATGCTGGGGTGTACCTTAAGTAAGGCTACGGCCGCTTCCTTCCCACTCCTAGGCCTTTCCTATCCCATTGTCGCCATAAGGCCTATCTGTGTCGGTGCGACGTAAAACCACTAGCAAAAAACTAAAAAAACCATGCTTAAGGTTAGAATCGAACCACTGCATTAGAGGTGCTCAGACACCGAGTGTCACTAGCTCTTTACCGATTCAGCCACAAATAGAACATCCAAGATGCTTGCTAAAGGAATATTACTTACGCATGGCCGTTTGACATCGAAAGTTAATATCCGTGTCAAGGTCTTCAATAATGCTTTACAGTGTTTATTTAACATACTATCATTACGGAACACGTGGCATACATATTCATTCGACCGTAGTTTCTCCGTAAATTAGCAACAAATCAACGTACATTTCATGGATGTTGACGATGGGACAGGAAAGGCCTAGGAATGGGAAGGAATCGGTCGTGGCCTTAATTAAGGTACAGCCCAGCATTTGCCTGGTATGAAAATGGGAAACCACGGAAAACCACCTTCAGGGCTGCTGACAGTGGGGTTCGAACCCACTACCTCCCGGATGAAAGCTCACAGCTGTGCGCCCCTAACCGCACCGCCAACTCACCCGGTATTTCCCATTTTCACCACCAGATAAATGCCGCGACGGTACCTTAGTAAAAGACCAAAGCCGATTTCCTTCTCAATCCTTCCCAAACCCATCCTTAAGGGAAAGACGCCAAATCAGAGAACATCCTTAAAACCAATAGGTAAATTTTATTATTATTATTATTATATCCGCGCTAAAAATGGAGCATCTCCTTCAAAAAGCTTGCCTTTCGCTGGATGCGAACTACTATGCTGTCGATACTGACACAGTTACCGGTCCACCCCTTTACCTATTCCACCATGAAGTCAACATACATGGTGATTCCTAGAGGTTTAGTACTTAATTGTGGCCGTTCACCTCAAAAGTTTATATCTTTGTCAAAGTCTTCAATGGTGTTTGACAGTTTTTATATGACTACTTTACATTAGAATCGTATTACGGGTATGTGTTTTATTTCAAGGCGCAATGAATCACATGTTTGCAGAATGGTCCTTAGTATTGACCCATTCTGTTCATGGTCGAAGAACATTGATATACTGATAATGAGGGTAATCATATGAGACCACAAAGAAAGGACATTAGATGGCATTTTATTCTGCAATAGCACCTGACATTGCGCGCTTTTCAAGAGAACTTGGCGTCAGAAGCGAGCTGAAGTTTCCAGGATAGTCATTAAAATTTATTATCCCAAGCGAAACCACTTGACTTACAGTGTGGGACGCGAGCAACTGCGTCAGAAACCGCGAAGACGCCAAACTTGGAGGGAAATGAATTTATTCGATATCTTCGCCCACAAGAGGAATATAGAACATTGGATGTAATAATTGCAATGAGCATATTTTTATGCAAATTTTAATATGCTACATGACACTAGTTGTAATCACAATGAAGAAATGAATAATTATTCTAAATACCGTGGGAGAGTTCTCATCTCCGCGGGCAGGCTCACAAGGGCCCACACACGACGAACTCTTTAACGTGGCTTCACGATCGTTAATATATACAGCCGGCAAGTGCGCGAGCGTCATTCTCTGTGTGTATCGCAATCAGGAAGGTGTCTGTTGTATGGAGACTCAGCGAACGGAAGATTACCTTTGTCTACAAGCGTCGCAGTTAGAGTCTACATTGTCCTATTAATTTGTAAGTAACAACCATTTGTGATATAATATAAGAACTTTGTACAGCAAATATTGAACTGATTTTCTTTGAGAACATTCCTGTGCTAGTAATTTGTTCACGCAATGTCACATAGCATGATCTGATGCTAATATTGTTCTAAACTAATGTTACATGCTAGTGTAGGCTCGGAAATTTGGTGTTAATTCAATTCGGTCAAAATAAATATCAGTCAAGAACAAATTAAATTGCTTCAGAGATTTGTGTGACCGTTTCATAAAGAAAGGGCTAGGAGTGAGTCCAGATATTACAGAATTAAAATAAAGGCAAGAGGGGAGACCTAGGTAACGAAGTAAGAACACATCGTAATATGGTTTTTCCTTACAGTTTCTCTTACGTCACGCGTGTTCCAGAAGCTACACATCCGTCACGCTGCGGCAAAAATTTCGAGGGGAGCTACAGAACATCTTTCACGGCATCCAGGTACGAGCGTGGACCACCAGCAACATCCAGTCAACACAACGACCACATCGAGGAGGCAGAATCCACTTACCTGAACGAGTTGCAGTTGAACGTCGTAGCAAACCAGGATGTCACCACTCACCCAACCCCGCCTGCTGTTGCCTGCCCACCACGTTAACATGATGGCTTAAATTAGCATGTCCATAGGAGAACTGTTCAGATGCAATCGCAAGACACAGGTCAGACAACTCTATTTCTAAGCATGCAGCACATAGCATAATGGAAGAATGATAACAAAGGAACGCAGGCCTTTCGCCTATATGTAAATAGAAAAGGTGTCCGAGGGCCCATGTATATTGAATTTATGCTCAGGACTCAATGCTTGTAGGATAGTTAATGTTTGCATGCTGTTGTTTCTTATTTTAATTTGTTAGTATCACAACTTGATATACATAATGTTTCAATCTACGGAAATCAGGCTGTGTATTTTCATCTATCCAAGACTAACACAGTCTCGTATGGTTAGAGGCAGGACAAGATGTTTAGGGACTAGCTAGATGCATGGAGCATGATAGATTGTAATGCTTATTGTGAGATGAAAGAAAGCATAAGATCTTCTACATTTCTTTAATGCACTCGGAATAACGTACTAAATTGAGCGGGTCATGAACTAAGAAGCCCATAGAAAATGAGTAATATGTTCGACAGGCCCAGAGTCAAGGGATAAGGCCGTAACAGAATAATGAATGAAGGCCTAAGTTGTAATTTTATAGTTCTGTGTGCCAATAAGAGCACCTGTGTGGATTTGAATAAATGTGCCAGTTGTATTCGAGTTATAAATAGAATAATGTGCTGAACATTGCCCTAGCTGGAATGAATAGACGTGTAGTAATTACTTGGGAATTATGATTAAGAGGCCACCACGAAGTGTGGATCAACGGGCTAGCATGTGAGTGAGACTCCAGCAAAACATGGCCGCTCAGTTTATACATAAACCGAGACGTGTTAAAAGGAGAAAAAGTGGAGGTCATTCTGACGTCACGACAAGGCAATCGGCGTTTGTGGAACAATACGGTTTCTGTCGAGGGTAGAAAAGTGCGTTGACCTGTTTGTACTGCTGCTTGGAAGATCAATTTATACACGACCGCATGTGTCATTTAAAGATGTACGTAACTATTCATATTATGTCTGCACCATGTAAATAATGTTTTTCTTATCATACTATGAGTTGCGTTGTCGCAGGATCCAATATAGTCTCGAGTTCGATTCCCAGACGGCAAAAGTGTGTATTGCATGTTTAGTTTTAGAGCCTATATTAATCACGAGTCTTGTGGCATAGATTCGTTTTAGGAATATTTATGTTGTTTGTAGATATGGTTTGGCTAGGCGGTAACTTACAATTTGATTTATTTTCTTTTAGAGGGAGACAATATGCTGGCTGTTGCAGTATCAATGGGATGCGATGCTAGGAATCTCCTACACCAGAACACGACTTGCAACTACAAGCCATCCTTTTGTATTAAAATTTTATATATTTTTTACGACAAAATTGTCAATTATGAAAATTTCACATATTAATTTTCGTTTATATCCGATCTTCAACTATTATTGTAATAAAATGTGGATTTGTTAAAGCGAAATTGTAGCTCATTTATAATTTATTATTTAGCTTGGGTTAGCTTATACCCTGTGCGTATATTCCTCTTCATTTTTCTGTTACGCTGACCCATACTCACCCACCTTTTCCCTGTGACGACTGTGTTACGCCGAGCTGAAGAAGAGGATATCAACGGAGAGGTAAGCTATGTGCCAAAGGGCACTTACCACGTGGTGAGTGTATTGTCCACTACGTATAATGAACTTGGTCGGATCTCAGCATTTGCTTGACGACGACCATGGGCATTATAGGGCACAGTATTTGGCGCGGTATTGTGTGCATTGTAGTTTTCCTTTGCTCGATCCATCACCCTCATCTGTTTACACTCCAGGGTCGGTTTCTCCCTCGGACTCAGCGAGGGATCCCACCTCTACCGCCTCAAGGGCATTGTTTCGGGGCATGAGACATTGGGTCGGGGGATACAACTGCGGAGAATGACCAGTACCTCACCCAGGCGGCCTCACCTGCTATGCTGAACAGGGGACTTGGTGGGGGATGGTAAGATTTGAAAGGATAGGCAAGGAAAAGTGAAGGAAGCGGTCGTGGCCTTAAGTTAGGTACCATCCCGGCATTTGCCTGGAGGAGAAGTGGGAAACCACGGAAAACCACTTCCAGGATGGCTGAGGTAGGTATCGAACCCACCTCTACTCAGTTGACCTCCCGAGGCTGAGTGGACCTCATTCCAGCTCCCGTACCACTTTTCAGATTTCGTGGCAGAGCTGGGAATTCGAACCCGGGTCACCGGGGGTGGCAGCTAATCACACTCACCACTACACCACAAAGGTGGATGCGGAGAGCCTTATCGACCAAAAAGAGAAATTTCAAGTTATTTGGTGTTCATAAAACTAAATTTTAAGGATCTTTAGGTTATACGCGTTATTTGGTTTCAATATCAATAATGGGGTGGTGAGCCACCCGGTATATAATAACATGTCCTCACGGACTGATTCATCATCGCCAAGCCAAGACTACTGGACATAAAGAAATGAAAATTTTGAGGATATATTTATATTATAAGGGACGATTTTGGATATTTTGTCGCTAAGGGATTGAAAAGGGAGTGAATTTAAAAAGAAGTGTATCTGTATATCTTGAAGACGTGAAAAATGGCATTTGGAATCTCCTTCAAAATTAAGAAACACTTATTGTTTGTTTTTGGAAAATGTACTTAACAAGGGGGAAACAGGAGTGACAAAGAGAGTCAATTTTTTAAATGAGTATATCTGCAATATATCTAAAAAATGTAACATGTTACAGACATGAAAATTGTCATTTGGAATCTCCTGTATAAGTAAAGGAGTACGCATAATTTTTTTCTGAATATCCACTTAAGGGAAAGTATTAAAGGTGGTGAATTTTCAATATGAGCACATGTACAGTATATCTCGAACACTTAACATATTATAGACGTGAAAATTGGTATTTTTGATCTGTTTTAAAAACGAAGTAACGCGTATTTTTTTAGTTTTAAAGGTAGCCTTGCTGAGTCCGAGGGAAATATCGACCCTGGAGGGTAAGCAGATTAAGAAAGAAAGAAAGAAATCTCCTTTAAAATATATACATATTATTTTGCCATTGATGCTTTCACGGCCCGTACTTTTAGACATGTTATAGGCTTTTAGGCTAATGCCGCGTCAGGAAAATAAGGGGAAATTCTTTAAGTTTTGCAGGGAACTTTGTTCTGCGTCATCAGAATAAAATCTCGACTGTCCTCAGGACCTTCAGTCCAGACCACACATGTATCAACATACTCTACCATATCATAAGTTTGACGGGCACCGAAGCAATAGCCTACTCCTCAAAATGCTCCATCAAAAACTTAGCCACTTCGGGCGAAAGTGGACTTCCCATAACCACTCCGCCCGTCTATTCGTAAAAATTCCCACTCCGCAATAAATAACTGGAAGTCATGCAGTGGTAAAATAGCTTAGTAATGTCCTCAGGGAACAGGTGTTCAATGAGAGACATGACCAAGTCAATCGGCACTTTAGTGAACAAGGACTCCACATCGAAACTCAACAAAAGTGCATTAGGTTGAAGGGTTATGGTTGACAGCTTGTTGACGAAATACCGAGAGTCCCTGACGTGTGATTCAGTACGTCCTATGTGTGGCTGAAGCAATTTACTTAGGTATTTAACAGTAGCATACGTACGAGAACCTATCGCACTAACAACAGTTCTGAGGAGAATATCTTTTTTATGGATCTTAGGCAGTTCATATAATCTAGGTGGCACTGAGACCCCCGGGACAGATATTTAGCCTCCTCTTTTGGAACTGAAGATTGCCTTAAGGGCTTCACGGTTTCGTTGGACACACGAGTGGTGGGGTCACGTGAGCTCAGTCTGTAAACAGGCCCTGACAATATAGCGGAGATCTTATTCTTATACTCGTCAATGTCCATAACCACTGTCGCATTACCTTTATCAGCTGAGAGAATGGTCAGTTCAGAATTATCTCTAAGTCCCTCCAGAGCACTCCTTTCGCCTCTAGTTAAATTGGGCGCGGGTACAACAGCGGACCTTATGAGTCTCACAAATTTCTGTCGTAACTCCTCAGCCTCATCCGTAGGTAGTTTGTGGATGGTTGCCTCAACGGAAGTAATTAACGCCTCAGTGGGAATTTCAGAGGGAGCGACAGCGAAATTAAGACCCCTAGCTAGAAATGCCGTTTGGTTCTCGTCCAAGAATTTCTTGGAAAGATTGATGACAGTTTTATAAGCATTCGGGTTCGTGCGAGAGACCGTCTGTTTCTGAGCTAGTCGGAGGAAATTTCTGTCTGAATGACACCTGGTTGAATTTGCGTTCAGCCTCTATAGCAGTGTGAATACTTCTTCGTAATCTGGCGAAATAAAATGCCACAATTTATTTTGAGCTAACAGTAGGAAATGTGGTTTCCCACCCGAGAGGATGAGGTTCGAATCCCGATCAACTTGGGTAAAGATTTTCATCTCAAACGTTACTTGGCGTCAGAAAGGGCATTCGGCGAAAACCAAAATGAGTCTGGGTTGCTGCAGCAGTGTCAGAAATGACTGGTATAAGCTGAAGAAAGTTAAGCAGTAAGAAATGTAAGTTGCTTGGTGACCATATCTCAGACCATGGTTGATTCTGCTGCTGTTGTTTCGTGACAATCGCCTCCATGAAGTTCTATAAAAGTTTCGTATTTGCAATCTGATCATTGTCTCGATATCGATCAGTGCCGTCGACGTAAAGCGCTCTCGTTGACTCGGAGCGTAGAACCGCACTCATTCTGACGTTTAGCTCCTAAACATGCCCGCCACTCTGTACAACGTTGGCACACGAATCATGTCATCAAGTGCTTTTGTTCCTGAGGTTTGGCTTTAAGACGTGCCCTATCTGATCTACGAGTTTGAGCCTTGATTTTCAGCACACCAGTCAATTCTTCTCGATGTCTTCTATCACCATGCTGCCGTTTCACCCATTTTATCTTGGATTGTCCGGCTCCATGGCTAAATGGTTAGCGTGCTGGCCTATGGCCACAGGGGTCCCGGGTTCGATTCCCGGCAGGGTCGGGAATTTTAACCATGATTGGTTAATTTCGCTGGCACGGGGGCTGGGTGCATGTGTCGTTTTCATCATCATTTCATCCTCATCATGACGCGCAGGTAGCCTGCGGGAGTCAGATCAAAATACCTGCACATGGCGAGCCGAACATGTCCTTGGACACTCCCGGCACTAAAAGCCATACGCCATTTCATTTCATTTTATTTCATTTTATCTTGGGTTTTTGAGCGACAATCTTTAACAATTTTAAATTCTGTCGCCAAAGTTCACTTTACATTGAGCCATTCCCTTGTTGCAAAAGTAACTGTACCATAATCTATGATGCCTTAACACTTCACGCCCGACTGTTACAATATACACACTTCGCTTGCCTGTGTGCCGCTGTTAGTAATACTACTATCGCAAACGTTCAAATTCAGCTCCACAAAAGACACTCATGTTATCGAGTCTATCGTTGTCTTGGAGTGCTATTGGCTTTTTGGCTACCAATATATTTCTATTTCGTTATTAATTGGTGGGACAGATTAGGAACAATGCTTCGTAAGCACATTCACATCGTATGGCCACAGCTACCGTGTGAGGAATTTTTTTTTTTTTTGCTAGTGACTTTACGTCGCACCGACACAGATATGTCTTATGGCGTCGATGGGATAGGAAACGCCTAGGAGTTGGAAGGACGGGGCCATGGCCTTAATTAAGGTACAGCCAAAGCATTTGCCTGGTGTGAAAATGGGAATCCACGGAAAACCATCTTCAGGGCTGCCGACAGTGGGATTCGTACCCACTATCTCCCGGATGCAAGCTCACAGCCGCCCGCCTCTAACCGCACAGCCAACTCGCCCGGTGAGGAACTTCTATTGATGCCGTTTAGGCTGCTTGCGTGTCAATTTAGGCCTTCCGTGTTACTCTACCGGATGACAGAACAGACCGAATCTCTGTTAGGCAACCTATGGCTGAATGTTAATTAATTTTATAGGAAAATCACCTGAAGTGACTGTTGATGAATTCCATGCGATAGGTAATAATAATAGTATGTGTTTACGTCCCAATAACTACTTTTACGGTTTTTCGGAGGCGCTGAGGTGGCGGAATTCTGTCCCACAGGACTTCTTTTACGTGCCAGTAAATATACCGATGCGAGGAGGTCATGTTTGAGCACATTCAAACAACACCGGACTGAATCGGGATCGAATCCACCAACTTGGACTCTAAAGGCCAGTGCTTCTACTATCTGAGCCTCTCAGCCCAGCTCATGTGATAGACCACTTTTTTCCTAGAATATATGTATATAATGTTATAATTACATAAAAAAACTGATAGAAATGCCATTATTTTACTGCGAGTTCAAATCATGCCAGCTCAGGGGAGTGAAGTGATGCCATTTTAAGTAGTCCTGGAATATATTGTAAAAGAACTCTTCCTTACCTTCAAAATGACAAGTAGTACATCCATTTAGTCCGAAGTCATAGCTGGTACTAAAACAAAACTACGTTGCAATCAGCATCAAAATGTTTTGCCTCTCCACTCTATGATGACGTCATCAGCGAATGTGATTGTTATGTTCATTCGTGAATTATTATATCCTCTACGAGACGGTTTTATGTAATATAGCTGTATGTTGTATATTTTCTGAGATATGAGCGTTGACTACGGCGTCCCGAAAAGTGTAACCTGTCGTTTTGACAATATCACCCATAGGTATCCCCAGAGGTTTATTATGTCGACATCGTATGGCATTGATGGTCGAATGGTCTATTTTTCTGCCCCTCAAAAATCCGACTATATCCAGCGGGATGCGAAAGTCGACACCCTGCCACTGATTCACAGAGGGAGCTTCTATAACAAGGACAAAAATATGTTGTTTGTGGACGGAAGCCTCAATAGATGTAAATAATTCCAGCATAGTCAACGTAGAGTGACAGCGAAATTAATTTTCCTACAGTGTATAGTTTTCCGATCGACATTAAAAAGTGTATAATAGTTAATGCCAGTTTAATTAGCGTGAGGCTGAACAGGAACGATATTTTTTTTTTCAGATAATCGAGGAAACTTTCAAGATCCGTCGCCGGACAACCAGATGTTGCGCTAATGCGCTCGGAAGACAGCCGCAATTCCTGTGAGAGCGTATTAGCCAGCAGCAGATGTAATTTCATTAACTCACAGGAGACCAAGTCCAGTTTCTTTCTGTTGTTCTCAATTCTGAGAGCCTTGATTGCACGCTGACAGATTGTCCTAGCTTTTGAACTACTGAATACATGCCTAGCCGATCATTTTGATTTTATCCTGTCACGAAATCCAGCACAGCGAAGCGAGTTGTGAACACTTCTTTTGCCTTAATTAGCTTGATTCTTGTCTTATTTATAAATATATCCTTCACACAGAGGTATATGATGCTCTCATTATGCCTCACACAATTCACGTAAATTGAGTTCTTATGTGATACCATGAAGTGTTTTGGTTTCATACCATGCGGAACCGCCTGTTGCCATTTCGTGATGATGCATTACTTCTGCACCTGTTTCTTAACACAGACCCCAGGAAAATGTAGTTTCCACAGAAGTCACAGTCTCATCCATGTCTGTGACAATGTGGAAGCTACTGGGGTATGGGTGGATTTATTTTGCGTGACCATGTACTGCGACTAATTAGAACTGTTGTCCTTTCCCCATACGTTGAGCAGACACAGACAGGTCTTAGGGCAAGGAGTGGGAGGATGTGACCATGGACTTAATTAGGTTTCAGCCCCAGAACATGCCTGGTGTGAAAATGGGAAACCACGGGAAACCTTCTTCAGGACTGTCGACACTGGGGTTCGGACCCGCTATCTCCCGAATGCAAACTGGTAGCTACGTGAACCAATCAGCGCAACCACTTGCTAGGTCAAGAAATAATTGAATTGTAACTAATTTCCTTTTACTTTCTACTGCTTTAACGCCACACTAACACGTAGAACAGTTTCAGAGAAGCAAGGGTGGGAAATGGCTAGGATTGGAAAGATCAGAGACCGTTGCCTTGTGTTAAAATAGGAAAACATTTGGAACTCGAGTCCACCATCTCCGGAATTCAGACTCACAGCTACGCGACGCGAACCGTTTAGTCAACTCACTCGATTGGTCAAGGATTCTTTGTATGTATGTATGTATGTATGTATGTATGTATGTATGTATGTATGTATGCATTATGTATGTGTGTACGTATGTACTCGTATGTATGTGTGTACTATTTTTCCCGTTTGGTGCCCTTTGAGCTCAGCCTGTAAGTCGTCTTTGCTCATTGCTGGAAGAGTCAGTTCCCCTTTTCATTGCTGGTATTGGGTTTTAAGTAAATGTCCAAGGAAAGCGTCTGCGAACATTAAGTGAATCTGGTCCAAATTAAAACTGCGTGCTAAGTTTTTTGGTGTGGCCTCTCTCTCTCTCTCTCTGTAATTAAAACATAAGCAGGAGCTGGGAGCGCTGTATCAACAAGAGAGCTACCTCAGAACAACACTTCGTGGATCAATTTTTATTTCTTTCAATACGGAAGATACATTGTTTTGCCCTCCTTCGAGCTGAATGATTAACTCACGGCACAGGAGGATTTGCGTGTTTCACTGATTAGAGATCCGAGGTTCCTAACTTATCGATGACCGTGGCTAATCTGACAAGGGCAAGGCACTTTACGGGAAACTGGCTTTGTGATCAGGCTTCGTATGATGGTAGTTTAACCTCAAGGTGTTATTACATTAAAATATTAGGGCATTCTGGCCAGTCAGTCTCGAAATGAAACGCTCCATCGTATTCATAACAGTTTACATATTAATTTACTAGGTGCATTTTACTCACAACCCGTCAGGTATCTGAGGCGATTGCATTCCGGCTTCACAAGCATGACTTTTCTGGTTCTATTCTTCATTCATGCATTTTTTCTTTTACCAGCATAATTATTTCATAAATTTTATTCAGTACCTTCTCTGCAACATTTTAAAATTATGAACCTAAATAAATGTACGTATACAGGCCTATGTCTACACCTTAGTCCCGTTTTCCTTTTTTGTTTTTTTGTTTTTTGCTAGTTGTTTTACGTCGCACCGACACAGATAGGTCTTACGGCGACGATGGGACAGGAAAGGGCTAGGAGTGGGAAGGAAGCGGCCGTGGCCTTAATTAAGGTACAGCCCCAGCATTTGCCTGGTGTGAAAATGGGAAACCACGGAAAACCATTTTCAGGGCTGCCGACAGTGGGGTTCGAACCTACTATCTCCCGAATACTGGATACTGGCCGCACTTAAGTGACTGCAGCTATCGAGCTCGGTGTTCCCGTCTTCCTGATGCGGGGTCGGAGATGAGGTGAGATGAAATTGTGAGGCATGTTTTTACGGCCGGATGCCATTCCTGCCACCAACCTCAATGGAGGAGCTAATGAAGATGAAATGAATTATGGTGTATTTATGAAATGGGAAAAAAGGTGACCTATGAATGACCTCTGAATGATGTAACCTATGAATGGGAACCCTCCCGGCATTTGCCTGGAAGGGAAAAATGGGAAACTACTAAAAACATTCTTACGACAGTCGACAGCGGAGTTCGAACCCACTCGTCCCCAGAATGCAGAGCTTTTCTCGATGGCCGTAGTGGGTTAGCACACGCGGCCACTCCGCTCACTTCTGAACTTAACTAAATATTTTCCGAAAAGTAAATCACGAAATTTGTTTAATACCTAACATTATTTTCTAAATATATTTTTAAACTGAAGTATTTAGGTCGTATTTTACAAAACAATATTGTGTAGAGAATCAAAATTTTGAAAATAAATGCAGTTTCATCCAATAAGTATTCGTTAAAAGGCTACGGTTCTTATCTATTACTGTGCATTTTTACCTAAAGTGTCACGTCCGGGTTTTTCACTACCAAGGGAGAAGTGCAAAAATATGTGTCACCAAGCGATTGAATATATGAACGTACACTTTAGTTCATTGTTGGCTTTTGAAGCAGTTAGAAGTACTTTGTGATGTCTTATGACATAAACCAGTTTTCAGAAACATTCTTCGAGGAAACCTTTGAGGAGTGAAGAAATTCCTGGCTCTTCGGGGCATAGAGAGAAAATTCCCGCAGAATTTTCGAAATTGCGATTAAGTTATGCAGTGCTGTTTTATGAGGGACTGCTCACTAAAAATGATTTGATGTTCAGCTACATTAATTTTGAATATTATTCCGGTGTTTTACTTCTTAGCCTTTCACGTGAGTAGAATTGTTTACGTTTCTCCATACACAATATCCCATATAAAAGTCCCGTATAAGTACTTAATTTTAAAAATGCATTTTAAAATAATTATGGGTATTGTTTGCTGAATTCCAGAAGCATCTGTCAATGAGCTGGTGGACGCAACACACTCTTAAGTGAGCTGATGTTTGTTATGTGTCCTGATGTCTTTCGAGAAGGATCCTATGCACATAAGATTTAATGTAATATTACTACTCTGAGTTCCCCATTATTTATGTAACTATACACACTAAACATTGACTGCTCATTGTAGCAAGTGGATTTCTACCGCCATGAATAATAAGCTTTATTTGCAATAGAAGTTTTTATTTACATGTTCGTGAATGGAAAATTACACTTATAGATCTCATACCTTTAGTATAGGGTTTTGTAAGTCTTAATATTTATATTTTGAATTTGAGGGAACTGACATACACTGACTGACAGAGCAAATGCAACACCAAGAAGGAGTGGTCAGAACTTTATGCCAATTGCAGGGTAGATTGACGTCACTGAGGTATGCTCATGATGTGAAATGCGCCGCTGTGCTGCGCACGTAGCGAACGATAAATGGGACACGGCGTTGGCGAATGGCCCACTTCGTACCGTGATTTCTCAGCCGACAGTCATTGTAGAACGTGTTGTCGTGTGCCACAGGACACGTGTATAGCTAAGAATGCCAGGCCGCCGTCAACGGAGGCATTTCCAGCAGACAGACGACTTTACGAGGGGTATGGTGATCGGGCTGAGAAGGGCAGGTTGGTCGCTTCGTCAAATCGCAGCCGATACCCATAGGGATGTGTCCACGGTGCAGCGCCTGTGGCGAAGATGGTTGGCGCAGGGACATGTGGCACGTGCGAGGGGTCCAGGCGCAGCCCGAGTGACGTCAGCACGCGAGGATCGGCGCATCCGCCGCCAAGCGGTGGCAGCCCCGCACGCCACGTCAACCGCCATTCTTCAGCATGTGCAAGACACCCTGGCTGTTCCAATATCGACCAGAACAATTTCCCGTCGATTGGTTGAAGGAGGCCTGCACTCCCGGCGTCCGCTCAGAAGACTACCATTGACTCCACAGCATAGACGTGCACGCCTGGCATGGTGCCGGGCTAGAGCGACTTGGATGAGGGAATGGCGGAACGTCGTGTTCTCCGATGAGTCACGCTTCTGTTCTGTCAGTGATAGTCACCGCAGACGAGTGTGGCGTCGGCGTGGAGAAAGGTCAAATCCGGCAGTAACTGTGGAGCGCCCTACCGCTAGACAACGCGGCATCATGGTTTGGGGGCGCTATTGCGTATGATTCCACGTCACCTCTAGTGCGTATTCAAGGCACGTTAAATGCCCACCGCTACGTGCAGCATGTGCTGCGGCCGGTGGCACTCCCGTACCTTCAGGGGCTGCCCAATGCTCTGTTTCAGCAGGGTAATGCCCGCCCACACACTGCTCGCATCTCCCAACAGGCTCTACGAGGTGTACAGATGCTTCCGTGGCCAGCGTACTCTCCGGATCTCTCACCAATCGAACACGTGTGGGATCTCATTGGACGCCGTTTGCAAACTCTGCCCCAGCCTCGTACGGACGACCAACTGTGGCAAATGGTTGACAGAGAATGGAGAACCATCCCTCAGGACACCATCCGCACTCTTATTGACTCTGTACCTCGACGTGTTTCTGCGTGCATCGCCGCTCGCGGTGGTCCTACATCCTACTGAGTCGATGCCGTGCGCATTGTGTAACCTGCATATCGGTTTGAAATAAACATCAATTATTCGTCCGTGCCGTCTCTGTTTTTTCCCCAACTTTCATCCCTTTCGAACCACTCCTTCTTGGTGTTGCATTTGCTCTGTCAGTCAGTGTATATAAACTACCTTCTTCCTAGTCAATTCCCCAATTTATTGTGGTGGTCACGGTATGTGGATTTGACCCAGTCTTACGACCGGTTGCCCTTCCTGACGCCAATTCTATGTGGAGGGTTTTTCTTAATATTGCGTGTTTCTATAAAAGTTAGTACCGTGAAATATGTATAAGCCCTTACACCACGTCCCTCGTCCCGTAAGGACAATTTATAGCAGCCATCTTGTTCAAACGTCGTAGCTCAGCAGCGAGGCCCTGAAGTATCCCTCCAGAGTTAGTCCTATACAAGCAATGAATACCGATTAGTACTTACCCCACCTCCCTGGTTGCATAAGAATATTGCATAGTGCGCATCTCGTTCAAAAGTAGTAGCTCACAATCGAGATCCTGAGATAGCCCATGCAATGCATATCTATTAGCCCTTACCCCACCTCCGTATTCCCACAAAAACACTGGATAGATGCCATATTATTCTAAAATAGTATCTCAGCTCCGACGCATTAAGGTAGCCCTGTACCAGGTATCATAAGACTGTATATCAGCCATCTTATCTAGTTAGGTTAAGCTTGCAATCTTCGGCGATTAGCCTCCTCGAGCATTGAACTTCAGTTTGTAAAATAACACCCCTATGAAGTTAAGCGTGGAGTCGAGTCCGAGCTTCTATGTTTAAGCTTGCAGTCTTATCTGCCATAACGTTGGCTGTTAGGTTAAGTTCGCACTCTTGGGCATCAAATTTGGATCCCTATGTTTAACGCCCATGTAAGGTTAAGCCTGGGGTCGAATCCAGGCCATAAGGTCAAGTATGCACCCGTAGTCAGCCTTAGGTTTTGATATTAAGCATGCACTCTTAGCTAGCAGCCCACATTTCAAATCTCTCGTGCTGCGACGTCACAGCGTAGGGAAGGGCAGCAGGTGGGGATAAAGGAGGCTGCCGAACTGTCCAACATAGACTACTAATGTTTTACGTCCCACTAACTAGATTTTGAGCGTTTTCCGGGACACTGATGCGCCATAATTTTGTTGCGGAGGAGTTCTTTTATGCGTCAATGAATCTACCGATACTGTGAGCTCAAGTTGGTGGTTTCGATCCCGGCTCATAACGAGGGTATCAGAAGCTGCTCATATACGTCAACCTCGTGTCGGTAGATTTACTGATACGTTAAAGACCTCAAGAGAGACAAAATTCCGGCACTTTGGCGCCTCCGAAAAACCATAAAAGTAGTTTGTGGAACGTAAAACCAATAACAATAGGCTATTACTAAATCTACCGGCATGAGGCTGACGTATTTGAGCGCCTTCAAATACCGTCAGACTGAGTCATAATCGGTCCTCCCAAATTGGGCTCAGAAGGCCAGCGCTCTACCGTCTGAGCTACTCAGCTCGGCTTGTAATAAGTACTCAAATTCGTTCTTAATTCTCTGGTCATTGTGCAAGTATTCCTTGAACGTTTCGTGTCCTCTTACAATAACTATTTTTTGCATGTGACTCCTGTCTCTTATAGATCATCTTCCTAGTAGACACAGGCGCCTTTCGCATCAAATGGTAAAATTCTCATGACCAACTTCTCCATTAGCAGATAGTATTGCATATATGACGAGGTGTTCCATAGCGCTTTTAACAACGTCAACAACATAGTGCTTTCCTGACCTCGAAGTTCGTTCCTCGGGAGATATAATCTTGATCTGAGTACTACGTGGTAACACGTCATTAATTTCGAGATGTCACTTGCCACGTGTTCCTGATGTAGTAATATTTGTCCAACGTAGAAATAGCTTAAAACTGATATTTCTTCCGTTGAATAATGTGTAATTATACGGGATGAACAAAAAATGCCGCACGTGGAGGTCGGCATGGGGTTCCTCATCGAAATTCACGACAAAAGTTTATCTTGCAAAACCTAGTCCCACCAATAGGTTTAATACAAATGCGATTTAAGAAACGAAGCCCTGGCAACGCTGTAGCGGCGTGCAGCGTGGCCAAGCACATGTCGCATGAACTCGGCGCTCTGCCGGAGCTGTCTCATAAGCTCAGTGAGATTAGGTAATGACACAATTGCCGGTTGTACGGACGCACCGATCTTCGAGTAGCGTACGCGACATTTTTTCAGTTAATGTATCAAATTGTATCCAATGTACGCCTATATTTTGCAATGTACTGTGTTCCGTCTTACCGTTACAGTTACCTTTATTTAAACATTCAAACATAACATGAACTTCTTTCGGACGTAAACGACCACTGTGTTTCGTCCATGGCACAAATAAAGCCAATACGCAGAACATAATAGTGGATACAGTAACATCGTCTCTATTCAATGCGGTACAAGGAAACACAATACAGTACAGTAAGTAGGCTACACTGGATTGCCCATTATGCTACGCAAAATAATTCCATAGTGTACGTGTGACGTCCAGTCTTATCTTCACAGAGACGGTACGTACACTTACGAGCAACGTTCACTTCACAGCAGATGTTCAAAGCGACCACCTTGCATTTGCAAACACTTCGTCACTCGGTGAAGCAACTTCGCCGGACCCTACGCAACACACCTGCATCCACCATTGCCGATGCAGCATGCACGCGAGCTATTAGGTCTTGTACATCCATGGGTGGAGTACTATAAACATGTTCCATTAAGTGTTCCCACAAATAAAAATCATGTGGATTAAGGTCCAGGGAACGTGGAGGGCAGAACATTGGACCTCCACGACCAATCTGTTTCCCTGGAAATGCTTCATTTAACCAGTTGCGCACAGTCAGTCCAAAGTGTGGCGGTGCACCATCATGCTGAAACCATAGCTGTCGCCGAACACCAAGTGGAACGTTTTCTAAAGCGTCAGGCAAAGTATTGCCCAGAAGCGTACGATAGCGGGACGCATTCAACTTGTCCAGCAATAGGTAAGGGCCTAAAAGCACTCCTCCCACAATTCCAGCCCACAGGTTTATGCCAAAGCGTGCCTGAAAGTCACGTTCACGGGTGACATGTGGGTTGTGGCCAGACCAATAATGGCTGTTGTGATGGTTGAAAATACGTTCTCGAGTGAAGCTACATTCGTCACTCCATATCACATTCTTAATGAAATGTTCGTTATCTTCAACTTGTTGCAAAGCCATTCACAGAACTGTTGAATGCGGTCTTCTGGCCGTTGGTGTTGAGTTAACGTGTAATGATATGGATGCAGTTCTTCGTCGTGCAACACGTCAACAACCAGTGTTTGAGATACCTGGAACTGCCTTGCAACATCACGGGTACTTCGCCGAGGTGACTGGTGAACGGCTTCAAGAAGGTCGTCCTCTGTTTGTGAAGTACGTCTAGTCCTTGGATGACCTCTGTCCACTACTTGTGAACGAAGATTACCGGTTTCCCGCAGGCGTTGCTCAAGGCGACGAAAATCATTCTTAACGGGATGGCGCCTTTGAGGCTAGCGTGCTGCATACTCACGAGCAGCGGCAGAAGCTTTGTTATCGGATGCACCCAACACTAAAAGCATATCGACGTATTCGCCATTTGTGTACTTCATCAGGAAACCACCCTACATGCACTTGACAGGACCAGTTATGGTTGTGCACTGCGTGGTTAGTTGACTCATTCATTCAACTGAATGAATCACACTGTCATGTGTTCGACTATTGTCATGTGACAACAGAATTTCATGCTTACAAACGCAGTTACACGACGGGAACTAGGGACCTGACGTCACTCACACAAAATAAAAAAATCCTGACGTAGATTCGAGCCGTAGCTCCATGGTGCATGTGGGTTTGATAACCCAGCCGTCTACTCAGTGAGCTGTGACGGTGGGTTCGGTAGAGCGGGATGATGCACGTTTCTCTATTACGTTCCGATGCGCTGCAGGATGTGACAGTGTTGCCAGCTTCTCGTTTTCGACTTGTTTCCCAAAATCACCAGATCTGATTTGGCTATAGAAACATTTGTCTTGCAGTGGGATGAGGAATCGCATGCCGACCTCCAAGTACGGCATTTTTGTTCACCCTGTATGTAGCCTAGACTACGTTGCAATAATTTTGTCCTAGAAATTCAGCGAGTCCCCTTTGTATTATCCACTGAAAACACCTTAAAATATACCGGGCGAGTTGGCCGTGCGCGTAGAGGCGCGCGGCTGTGAGCTTGCATCCGGGAGATAGTAGGTTCGAATCCCACTATCGGCAGCCCTGAAGATGGTTTTCCGTGGTTTCCCATTTTCACACCAGGCAAATGCTGGGGCTGTACCTTAATTAAGGCCACGGCCCCTTCCTTCCAACTCCTAGGCCTTTCCCATCCCATCGTCGCCATAAGACCTATCTGAGTCGGTGCGACGTAAAGCCCCTAGCAAAAAAAACCACCTTAAAATGTATTGTACTGATCGACAGTAAGTACAGCGTAGGCCTATATTATATGTTTTTAGAATTAGATTTCGAACGACCAATTCTACTTCAAATAATACAAAAGCTCACGTAGACTTCTCTAATTTTGAAACTCTTCTTTCATGAGCTTTATGCAACAGCAGAACGTAACTACTTTTGGATGTTCGTGACAACTTTTCCTGTTAGGTACGTACTAGGGTCAGCCTAGTCGATGCGATAAAAGTGTGCGCGGTTCACCCAGAAGGACGTGGGTTGACTCCCCGCCAGTAAGTCTAAAATTTAGAAACGAGATTTCCATTTCAGGAGAGGAACATGGCCCTCATATTCACTCATCGTACACTAAGTATGAGTACCAGGATAATTGTTTGGGAAAAGGTGGGCGGGCATAGTGCTAAACTCTCTATACTACTTACAAGGGGAGTATTTAGCGTGGCGTACACCGATTTTGTCGAGTTAACACTGGGTTCATCAAAATGGGTACAACATCAGTACTTATTTGTCGAATGTGCTTTAATTTTCGTAATTTTAGCGTTTTAGTTTTCAAACCCACGTTGTAAATCCTCATGAAAGTCGGAATTCAGATAAATGATCTCGTAGCTTAGCAGTCTAACGGAAGATTCACGGGTTCCTCTCAACATTGACCCTCCCCTTTTTCTTTATAACCTTTATTTCGCTTCTATACATTTATTGAAAAGTATTCTTTAGTAAGTCATAACTGTTTCAACTTTAAGATTGTTCTAACAACACAAGTCTTCTAGTGATACTTCACTAAATTTCAGTTATAATAGGTAAACGAATTATTTGATTGAGGTTCGAAGCTTCGCATCTTATAATATTGAACCAGCACCTTCACAGGAATGATTTTTGGAATGATGGCATATATTTCACCCAAATTGATTTAGGCGATATGGTGGAATATTTAATTCATTAATTTTTTTTTAGATACGAAGCAACATTCGACAATTCTAGCAAATACTGCAGAACTTGTCACAGCCCACCGGCGGAGAAAATTTAATCTACCATAGCAGACTTGGAGCACACTCCGTTGGGGCTTGTTAAGCAATGATATCATAAGTGCACTTAGCAAGGAGCTGCACTAGCCGCCGCACCCTGGAAATCGAATTAAAAAAAATTCACACATCATTGTTAGACAGAGAAACCTGAGATGTGCGACAAGGATAGAGGATAGCCGAAATCCTTTGAATTAGATGAGTACACTCCGAAGAAAAATGGCTCAGGCAATCAAATTGCTCCGTTTTAAGCGCCGAAACTTCCCGCTGAGAATATTTAGTCTATCTCGTGTGTTTGTATAAGGTTGCAAGTCATCTGGGCTTCTAATGACTGTATCAGAGTGAATATAATTTTTGGTGGACTCATTTAAATTAATTACAACCTAATTGAAATACAGTCATCGTGTGCGACTGATCACGTGTTGATGGAGTAAATATAAACGGAAGTGAAAAAGTGCCGCCACCAAACAAATGGCTGATGTTTAATTTAATGGAACCCACGCCAAGTGAATTACACAAAACGATACGATCCATACCTACTTTCAGTTACATACCATGATACCAGCAAAATTAGGAACAACGGACACCTGATAATGGCTTGTCGAAGCACATGGATTAATTTGTGACGTTCCGTAATACACCGGAAGTTGAGTTAGAATCACGTAGTCGACCCGAAGGCTTATAACGGAGAGGTTAACCGAATCCGCAGTCAGTCAGTCAGTCAGTCAGTCAGTCAGTCAGTCAGTCTACCTCAGTACGAGCAGCCGTGGGCGTGTAAAGCATCCCTTTGGCCCGGTTTCTTCAACGAATGTTAAGTGTTAACACTGCTGTTAAGGAGACTTAACACACAATTTAACAAAATGGTCGTCTCATCAAGAATTGTTAACTCAAACAATTGTTAAATCATGTGTTAAATTAACCTAGCAGCACCCCTGTGTTAAACCTCTTAACAGTTGCTAAATTTTCAAAATGGAGACATGTAGAAGACGTAAGTTTGAAGCTTTACTGCTGTATGAGGACTATTTATAAACTGAAGAAGGCAAAGGACGACCCATACTAAGAAATAACGACCTTTTAGAGTTGTCAGAAGAAAGATTTCTAATTACCGAAGCCATAATGAACAAGGTACCTACTAGACGGTATAGGTTAGAGTTTCCAACAGATTGCTACTTACCAATCTCTCCAGTGCAGCAGTTGCTTATAGATTTTACAAGGATGG
Organism: Anabrus simplex; assembly: GCF_040414725.1. NCBI lineage: Eukaryota > Metazoa > Arthropoda > Insecta > Orthoptera > Tettigoniidae > Anabrus > Anabrus simplex. Next base: position 809,346,987 of record NC_090266.1, read on the forward strand.
GTCAGACCCTGCGTCCAATCGATTTCAACTAGCTTAATGTACCTGCTGAGGGATACTCAACAGTAACTCGTGTAGAAGGGTTTGGGTCAATACCGTACAGTTTCGGTTTCGAAATAAATGAGGACAAATGTCATGAGGCAGGATCCGCTTCGGACCACGTGGAGGGGATAGAACACTAAAATGCGAACGCATTTAACTTGAACTTGTTAGGTCCGCAACGTAATAATTTCCGAAAAAAATACGAATTTCCGATTGTAAAGCACCGCGTATATACTTGAAAAGTTGCACACTAGTCAAGTGTAACAGTAGCTGAGTGGTCATCGTACTTGTCTACAAACCACGACGATGCGAGTTCGAGTCCCGCGTTAGATTACTTTTATTTAAAATACAAATTTAATTAATTATTTCAGGGAATGTGAAGATAAAAATGCGAATAAAAGTAATGAGTCCGCCTCTGTGGTGTAGTGGTTAGCGTGATCAGCTGCCACCCCCGGAGGCCCGGGTTCGATTCCCGGCTCTGCCACGAAATTTGAAAAGTGGTACGAGGGCTGGAACGGGGTCCACTCAGCCTCGGGAGGTCAACTGAGTAGAGGTGGGTTCGATTCCCACCTCAGCCATCCTGGAATTGGTTTTCCGTGGTTTCCCACTTATCCTCCAGGCGAATGCCGGGATGGTACCTGACTTAAGGCCACGGCCGCTTCCTTCCCTCTTCCTTGCCTATCCCTTCCACTCTTCCCATACCTCTACAAGGCCCCTGTTCAGCATAGCAGGTGAGGCCGCCTGGGCGAGGTACTGGTCATACTCCCCAGTTGTATCCCCCGACGAAGAGTCTGAAGCTCCAGGACACTGCCCTTGAGGCGGTAGAGGTGGGATCCCTCGCTAAGTCCGAGGGAAAAACCGACCCTGGAGGATAAACAGATTAAGAAGAGATCCAGTAGTAACTGTGAGAACGTTTAGACCTATATTAATTTCAGGTAGAAAACAAAGTGTACCTGTACTGCAATTTGCGTAATATTTTTGTTCCCATTTTTAAATAACGTTCCCTGAAACGAGACTCGAACTCACGTCTACGACGCTCGCAGACAAGTACGATGACCACTATGCCACAACTCCTAAATATATACGCCTTGCATTGGAATCGGGGTTTCATCAATTTTTCAGAAGTTATTAGGTTGCGGACCTGACATGTTTAAGTAAAATTTGTTCGCCTCTGGTGTTATATCACCTACACTTCGTCCGAAGCGGAGGTTTGTAACGACATCTGACCTCGAGACACTTTCCATGTAGGCCTAATTGTAGGGGCAAAAGATCTTCGTAGGTCGACGTCCCGAACAAATAGTATTTTTTTAAAGAAAAAAGGCCTAATTGTAGGCAACTATGTTCACGAGGGCAAGAAAAGAGTGCGCAGAATTCTACAAAGAATTCTTGCTGCCATTGCAGCATTAACAAGGTACTACACTATTTTCCCCGCAATAAAAGAATGCCCGAAAATCATTCAAAACATATCAATTATCACATTTTCCCGGTGATGTAGGAACCTTAGATTGCACTCCTAGAAGAATAGGCTATATCGAATGTTGTGATATAACAGTCCGTTATTTCTTTTTTTTTTTTTTTTTTGCACACTCGCATAATTTTAAATTAAAACTATAACAATATTTGTCTCGCATTCATCATATTAACGCTGTTGTTGCCTCTTACTTGACGTGTTTACTTCTTAGCAGTCTCCGCTAACCATAACCTATAATAATGTCAATCATGTGTCTGTGTGACAAAATACTATTTCAACACGCCACTAGGAGCGCTATATGTAAAGAAACAAAAGACGCTCACTGCCAAACGCGTTCAGAAATCTTACGGAAATGTGTTAATTTGTCTTTAACAATTGTTTCGTAACAAATGTTGGAAATGTGTTCATGAAACAGGGAACTTTTAAACGAACTGTTAAATTAATAACAATTGTTAGATAACATTTGTTAAGCAGAATTTAACATAGAGTTGAAGAGACCGGGCCTTAATATACAACGGACACCGAGTGTACGTCAGGCGATCGACTATTCAAAACTTACATCAATACAAGTTGGAAATGTAATTCAATACTCACAAACTATATTTATTCCCTTTCAGTGGGGTGGATAGACTCGAAGCAGATAACTTTCTAAGCTTAATGATGCGCTATTGCCTAGGACAATAGGCCTATACGATGTCATAAGACAAGGTGCAAATACATAGCGGAGATAAATGTAGCCAGTTTGTTTTAAAACAGTTAAGTGGAGAGGCTTAGCAGGTAATAGAGGGAACATTTTGGTAAATAACAAATAGCAACCTCTTTTGTGTATTCACCAGTCTCCAAGTTCGCTAGCCTCACCTTGAGCTCATTAAGAACATTCCGTTAAGCCGACTGGCAGTGGACAATGAACGAAAGAGGAAGATTGTAAACAATTGCTAGCCAGCCTGCTAGGACATGTACTTGTGTTGACCGAGATTTTAAAGAGACCACTTTATTTCCGCAGAGTTGTCCAGCTGATAGGAAATTTTGTAACTGCAGGACAACGTCACACCACCATAATAGAGTGAGATTGTCACGGGGAGAGTGTTCGGTTAACAGTTAGTATTAAAGCATAGAATTAATTTGAAGGAGAGTGTTTCGTGTGTGCAAAAATAAGGCGTGTGATATCGTGTATAAATAATGTGCCAATCTGGATATACACCAATCTTCACCCTGACAACGCTAATATTTAAGATGACCGGGAGAGTTTGCCGTGCGGTTAGGGGCGTGCAGCTGTGAGCTTGCACGTGGGAGATAGTGGGTTCGAACCCCACTATCGGCAGCCGTGAAGATGGTTTTCCGTGGTATGCCATTTTCACACCAGGTAAATTCTGGGGCTGTAGCTTAATTAAGGCCACGGCCACTTCCTTTCCACTCCTAGACTTTTCCTATCCCATTGTCGCCATAAGACCTATCTCTTTCGGTGTGACGTAAAGCCAATTGAAAAATTAAAATCGCTTAAATCCCAAGGAAAGTGCCCACGAGACAGCATGGGATAGCCCGATGACGAGGCTTGGATGATGTGAGTACCAGATCAAGGAAATGTTGTTTTAAATAATCTGTAAATAATTAAAATATGTTCGTGACCACGCAGTCATCCGATAGATGTAATCCTGGCAAATTTGAATCTCATTTTTAGGAAGAGCAGCTAAATTCGCCTTAAATATAAATGTTATGTCACGTACCATAAATTACGGGCATGTCGTGAATTAATGTTGAGGGCCCGGCATTAAGTCATTATCTGCTTAAAGTTTATGATGTCATTATATTCAGGATTCCGGGTACCTACTCTGTCACTTAATAATCGAAAATTATATCTATCGTGTCCATAATTTCTAAGTCATATCAAAATAATAATAATTTTAAAAAAATATGTTTTTGTAAATGAAAATATTTTAGTGATGGGTCACTTCTATAATAATAATTGTTTTGGTATATTTTGATGACGTGACTAACAGTAACTATTTATAAAATGTTGGTGACGTCAGATGATTGGAATAATAATAATAATAATAATAATAATAATAATAATAATAATAATAATAATAATAATAATAATATTGCGATTCGCGAGAGTTATTTAGCCAACCCTAAGTTATGGGAGTTACGAAATTTTCAACATAACGTCAGAATATGAGAATATTGATGTCCATGGAAAGATCTGTTACTGATAGCCATACAGTAATAAAATAATTGGGAAGTTCTAAGAAATAACTGATAAATGTTTGGGTTTTTTTACATAGCAGTGAGTTAATTGATACAGTACCGACAGGATGGGTAGAAGTGAGTTGAGGTCTGATCTAAATAAAAATATCGAGCAATCAGCAAATTTTGTCCCACAATGAGAAAGTAATAAAACCCCGCAAGAGGAGGAAATTATTACGTTGAGGTACCAGTGAAAAAATTCCTGGATTAATAAGTGACATGTTAAGCTCCGTTATGAGAGAAAATGTCTACTAATAAGGATGGAAACAATATAAATAAAGTTCCGAGGAAATAATAAGAAAGATGTCAAAATTGGAATCTGCGTTGAAAATAAGAGATGAAATAATCGGGACAAGACTTTGGTGATAGTGAAAGGCAGATGCCTGCTTATAAATGCTCAGACACAGGATATAAACACCGACATAATCACAACATCAAGACGTACTGGGAATATTTAGTTGATTCCAGATTATGTCCTCTGATATGAAGCAGAGTTAAATTTATACCCAAATATATATTTTATACTGTAAAATTACATTTGCGGGTAATAATAATATTAATGACAATAACAATAATAATAATAATACGATAAATACCTGACACGGTAACATTTTGCTATGAAGGTTAAATAATAATACTTATATTGAACCCTTTAGGTCCATATTGAGGGATACCTACCTTTCTTACGTATCAGCAAAGTTCATGAGATCAGTCTCTTGGGTCGTATCGGGTTCTTCGTCACTTGCTGAGGTACAGGTAGGGTTCAGTAATTCTAATCTATCTACTTGAATGAAAGGTCTGTTTAAAAGATTCCTATTTATTCAGGAAATTCTGAAGCATTCCGATATGTCAACGGTATCACTGAAATTACACGTGTCCACTGGACACCACAATCATTTTATTACATAGAAGGTTAGACCACCGGTGAGCCTTTGACGTGTCTGCCTGATGGGCATTCTTACTAGAAACCATTGTCTCATTTTTATTAAAGAAAGGAATGTCTGGAAATCCTTAAATTCGGCTTCCATGTGAGACCACATGTACCATCATAGTGATTCGTTATGGTCCAGCCCTCGCAACACGAACTCTGGACTCTGGGTGTAATTAAGGCCGTCCAATCGGTGTGTGCCACACAGTGGTTCTACGGCATGGACCCTTAATTGAATCGATGTGACCTGCGTCTATGTCATGGACCGACATCTACACTTCTAAGTTACTTTAAAGTCATTGTGGATGATGACTGCAAGGAAAATGATGCTACAGTGGCATATGGCCCTAATCGAAGTCACTGAGGTTGATGACCCCTTGACCATCCAAGTTTCTAAGCTGAAGGCTAAACACAATTAAGTTACATCGGTTGATGACCAATGTTTCCACTTTACTATCCCCAGCACATTCACTGCTCAATCAATCAAAGTTAAATAATACAGCAATAGCAATGCTCACAAACTTTGTGGCAGTAAAATCCATTTCCTTCGGATATGTCCCCTTAATCGTTACGTTACCATTTACATATTCCCCAGTAAACAAACTAAGATTTCTAGAATGCGTCTCCAAGTCATTCGCTTGATTTAAAGTTAATTCAAAATGCGGTTTCACTGAATTTAATAATTAAATTAGTTTAAATGATTTAATGAAATCTTAAAGGACAACAAATTCTATCTCCGCGAACTCTGGTTTCTTCACAAATTCCTACGCAATTGTGTTCTCACAATTTTAAAATCCTATCGATGTTTATTTGTTGCTTCCTAATGTCTGGAAAAGAACTACATCATTCATGTCCAGTTTATATATCTCGTTTCATGACCTCACACTTTAAATCTAATCTAACCCTAGCCATTATTAACACTTGGATACCCTAATAATCTACGTACAAACCAAAAGCAACTCGCCATATAATTACGATGTCATATCTCGTCATAACATTTTATAAAGTTTGCGCACCCCTCAAAGACAAACAATCATCACTACCATCGCTCTATATTTTGGACAACCCTGAATTTGGCTTGTCTTGTTCATTATACTCTAAGTCCGTCGTATCAAATGCACATTACGTCCCCAATTAAACAAATTTTACAGTATCTAATAACACTCAGGTTATTACCGGATGAGCATTTCATCTAAATCCAACATTTAACGTTCTCCCCGGCCGAGAAATACAATCTCAATTCCACGCGTGTCCCGTTATATCCCCGCTGTGTGTTCCCCTATCAGCTGAGGCCTCTCGCCCCCAAGTTCGCTTGGCAGTTACACGAAACATCTGTCGTTCTACCTAACTGGCCTCTCTCTTTAAATCTTTAAACTCTGCCGACATAATTAAACAAATACGATATTCTAACCAACAAATGCACATAGATTATACTTCAAGATGCCCACAATAATTATACACATGGCAAATTAATACCGCCATGGATTCCTATATATTGCTTTCCATTCCCATCATTATAAAATATTCCTCGGGTTTCCATGTCCCGGCTTCATTTGACAGGTCTCTAACCTGATTCACAAATCTCATCTCGACTCACACGACAACTAACCTCTGTTTCCCAACTCGCAACTATCACCGACAAAGAACAGGAATAAAATCCTTACTAGAATTCATGACGTCTAATACGCACAATGCATTAATAATGAATAACTTCGCATAAAATGATATCGTATTTTTAATAACTTGATTTTCTTTTTATTGCCAGTCAGACACAGTTTAAAATGGGCCTAGAAAAAACGTTTCACTCCGTGACCAAATTCATCCCACTATACTCTCACCCGACAGCGCGCTTCCACTCGATTGAAAGTGAGTAACCATGGATTTCTTATATTATTTACGTCAAAATTTCAGACAAAAATTTTACGTCGAATGAACATCTTAATTTGACATCACAAAATATAGGCAGTAAACACACGGAAATGACGATCTACATTGGACGTGATATCACTTCGAAACCCTATTCAATAACTTTTACAACATCATACGGCACTCGCAAGACTTCAAAAATTTATCCAAGTGGAAAATAAAACAAATGACTCTTTTTAGTCGTATTCTAGCATTTACAAAAAACCACATAGGGGTGACCACTTCGTCGTAGATCCCCATTTAAATACACATTTTTTAGAGATAATGAAACAAGATATAATAGGTAGTAAGATGGAAAGTCACATACCTTATGTTACGCCATCGGTCATCCTCGGACTCACCAGCGACCCTGGCATTTTTATTTAGCCATTTTTACATTTCTGGCTTTACAAATCATTATATTTCTCCAGGTTTCCTGGAATAAAGCATAAAAAAAGAAAATACCCTTCACTTTCTTTTTGTTGAGCGCACACGATGGACTGAAATTACTTCCGCACACGAATTACTTTATTTATCACATGAGAATTTATTCAGTACTTTGACCGTCCTATCTGGTACAATTATTTCCACTCAAGAAAACTATCTCCACATAGAGTCAAGACCCCAGCCACAATGGCTAAAATCTGCGGTGGAACTTAGTCTACTTTTGTTGTTTGATTTCACAGAGCAGCTCAACACTTTATCGTCCGCTTCGTAACCCAAAATGCAGGAGAAGGAGACTTCGTCATGGCGTCCCTTCATATTTATAGCAGTTACCCCCTCTCTTCGGGCATCTCTCTTTGCCGCCAAGAAAAATTATATAAATTTTCTGACTTAACTAATCTGTAATTACAAGAGTTTTAAAGGTGACTACATATTCGCTACATTTCCAGCGGTAGTGTTCATGGACATTTAAAATTTATACGTGTTCGATTTGTGGGATAAATGACCTCCATTGATAGGCACTATATTTTTGACTTGGCTTGGGGCACGCCATATACACGTGCTTTGAAATAGTTCACAAAAATGACTTAAGATTCTTCCGCCGTTGACACGTGCGACTGACGTCACGTATCCCAGAGCGTGGGACCGAAGGTAATCACCCCCTCGTCACGTGTAAATTCCATGCTATCAAGAATCGAACTTCTCATCCCATTGATAATCTAATGCATAATATTCTTAGGGCACAAAGGTCATGGGTTCAATATATATGATTTTGATTGACCTTTCATTCGTAATTTTATCTTGGAAGAATAATTATATGGTATTTTATGAGGATCTTACAGACGGATGTATTTTCGTGAAGTAGGTTACATGCCTATTTATTTTGATCTGACTCTTACGATGTTAAAGTTAAGCGACAATGATATGAGATAATTGGAATTGGTCACACACCGTCCACGGTGAGACATTACAATACCCACTGTGACGAGTGAAATTATCAGAACATTTAGTAACATTCAATCATTTTAATGACAGGTGCGGTCGGCATCTTCGAAGTAAATAACATTCAGATTGGTAAGTGATTTTACTGCTCTGTGTAAATGTAGTATCGCTTGGATACTATAGGTTGTCTTGTCTTTCAGGAGTGTATTAGGTGGTAGAATTAGGACAACAAAGGCTTAGCTGATTCTTTCTCGTGTAATTTAGTTTGTTTCATGATCAACGTGAGAGGATTCACCCACACTGTAATGTAAATATGAGGTCAGGAAGGCAGCTTGGTTACGTCTCTTAAAACAACATTTTGCTTATAGTATCCAAGCAAATTGCAACTGAAAAATTAAGTCACTGAACAAACCTCTGTAAAGTGTAAATAAAAAAGACTGCCATGGAAAAACCTTAGATTTAATGCATTTCTTTCGTAACTGGGGTAAAATATCTGCGAATAATGCAGACCCGATCGAGGTAAAAATTTTGAGTGTGTAAAATGCTAATATCTAAATGTTAGGCAGGTCTGTTCAGCTTATCTAAAGAAAAATGTAGTAGTATTTGACCCACAGAATCCATGTATACAACACAGTGATCATAAGTGCTCCTGAGTGTTTACATCTTGCTCATATACAAATCATACAGGCATGTTAGCTTGTATTCAGTTCATATCCAAATCAGGTCCATTATGTAATGTAATAAGTTGAGGAAATTTTGTTTGAGTATTCATCCGATACCAGGTCATGAAATGTCAGTTCATGGCATATGTAGTCCGACTCGTTGGATGAATTGTCAGCGTACTGGCCTTTTGTTCAGAGGGTCCCGTGTTCGATTCCCGGCCGGGTCGGGGATTTTAATCTTCATTGGTTAATTCCAATGGCCCGGGGTCTGGTTGTTTGTGCTGTTCCCAACATCCCTGCAATTCACACACCACACATAACACTATCCTACACCACAATAACACGCAGTTACCTACACATGGCAGATGCCGCCCACCCTCATCGGAGGGTCTGCCTTACAAGGGCTGCACTCGGCTAGAAATAGCCGCACGAAATTATTATTATTAGGGCATATGTACTTTTTTGCTAATTTAGATAACGATGATATACAAGGGGCAGTAAACTCCCAAACTGAGGCGTGTTCTCTGGGAACACCTGTCATTTATTGGAGCAGTTTCAATTCATAAATTTCTGTTTACCTTTGATTGTAATGTTTTAATTTTGGTAACTCTAAATTAAGTTAAAGATAACTTTCACATTACTCACAGTTATCTTCTGTAACGTTTACTGTATTTGACATTTAAAAATTACATATAACTATGGTTACGTCAATCATTCAACAAGTATGGCACACCTTTGGTGTTCTCAATCAATTTCAAATTAGTTAATCATTTTAATTGATGATGATCTGGTAAGAGTAGTTAGTTAAGAGATTTATGGAGAATTGTCGCTTATGGCGTAACCTAACTATTGGTTCTTTTTCTACAATATGAGTAAATTTAAAGATTTTTGTTGTACACGTAAAGTTGGTCGATGAAGTGACAGAAAATACTCGCAACGACCCCAAGATCCAAGAGTACGATATTGCTCTACTGAAGCAGCCGAGGCAGACGACCAACAATGGAACGGTAAATTTAAGGATACAGTATAGGCTAATAATAATATATTATTAATCTCTTTTATTTCGGGTGGCGGGAGGTAGTTTGGGGAGGGTGACTCGCGCTGTAGCCTTGTGGGAGAATTTGTGTGGAGTTGTCAGTCGAGATTATTTCTGAGTCATTAACCAGGTAGCCGTATCCAAGGGCTGTGGTGAAGTGTCATTACTTTTGGCAGTGTGTGGAAGTGTCAGTGTGGGCAACTGTCATGTTATCGTGTGAAAGTGACTGAGAAACACGCCGAGAGTGGAATTCCCACAAGAGATTTGTATGTAGGTCACCGATGCTGTAGTAAGTGCCAACAATTCGGAACATAGACTAGATTATACTTTCATTGATAGTAGTCCTAGTGTTATCATTCTTATTAGGAACAATCTGTATTTCAAAATTAATGCAAAAACAGAATAATTTAGTGTTGTTAGTTTTCGTCATAAATCGCAGTGTGTTAATTAATTGCAGTGGACATACAGAAAAATGTAAATACTGGCATGAAGGTAATTGCTTAACAATGTCTTGTTACGAATTGCTAATGCGCACGCAAGTTCCACTATCTGTACAAGAAGTCAGCTCTATTACAGGCACAAACTATTGAAGTTTATCACACCTTTACGTAGTCTGTAAACATGTAATAGAGTATACTAATTCGAATTTTCTGGACATGTTTGTGTTTATATTATTTAAGAGCTTGATCCTTGAAATAGGTAAAAACTCCAGAAACTGGACCAATTTGTTGAAATCCCAGAGGGGGATCATACTTCGGGTTAGCCACAGATTATCGCCAGTATCGGTGATGGAATCATTCGTCTTTGCTTTCCTCCTTTTCTTTTTAACAGCTTTCCGACATACTAACTCAGACGACGAAAAAGGCAAGAGCTAGGACTGGAAACGAAGCGGCTAAGGTCTTAATTAAGGTATAGCTCCAGAAGTCGCCTGGTGTAAAGAAGGGAACCATACCCTAAGTGCGGTCTTACCGAAGACTTATACGCCCTCTCTTTTACATCCTTACTCTCATAACCATGCGAAGAGATCTGTAACCTTTTTTAACTATCTCGTTAATATGATTACCCAGTGAAGGTCATTCCTAGGTACTTACACCGTTCCCCATGAGATATTATCACCTCATCAACAAAATAATTAAAACTGAGAGGACTTTTCCTCTTCGTGAAACTTACAACTTGACTGATTAATTCTTCTGGGCCAGTGACTAGGTGATTGTGTGTCTCAACACTTTCCTCTTCATATTCAGACAAGACACTACACTAAACTATGCATTCATTTGCGTGCTCTTGATCAACACACGAGGTAATATTTCAAAAGCATGTCGTCGTTAAAATAAAACTTATGCTCACCGGTAAGTAAGCAGGTAACTGAATTACTGTGTGAGTTCGTTCGTGCATTTGGCATACAAACAATCTGTATGCAGCATTGCGTGGATCTTGATATATTTTATTTATGAAGGTGAAAACAAGGTCATATGAAGCGATCCATGTAAGTAGACTTACCTGCATATTCACAAAACCCTGCCCTTTATATAAAAAAAATTCTTATATAAATTAAACGCCGAGTAAATTTGTACCATTTTTCACAATATTAGCGGTGGAACACGTCAGGAGATACGAACAGTAAGGTACTAAAGACAATGGTAGGATGAGTAGGCTCACATAGAAAGGGCATTTTATGATATTATACAATCGAATGTAGAGACATTAAAAAGGAAACTAATAGACCACTCTCAGCCCATACACCTACACCATGCAAATGTTTATTCTAGTGATATCACTTTGTGATATAGAATAGCGAGCCATCCATGTGCGGTATTGGGTATTTCCATCAATACATTTTTAATAGCATTTTCTGCATAAAAGTTTGCGTTAAATCACATGGAAACTAAAAGTATCTATGGGAATTTAAAAAAAATGAAATTAACCATATTGTTTATAATAAAAGAGAACATCCATAGCTGAGCGATCCACGTTCTGGTCTTTGGACCGTGAAGTTTTGGGCTCGATTACTGACCACGTAGTGGAATTTTAAGCGCGTGTGTGGGTCGGATGCTCGGTGTTTGTTCTATCCCTCATATTTACACCACTCTCACACTACACTTTCTACATGACAATGCCACCCCATTTGCTTCCCACAACAGATCCCACCAAAGCTCAGCCTTACTGGGGCTGCACTGGATTGTAATAAACAAATTGAGTAATAATAATAATAATAATAATAATAATAATAATAATAATAATAATAATAATAATAATAATAATAATAATAATAATAATAATAATAATAATAATATACTAAATTATTAACTTCTTCCTGGCCTTATTCCAAATACGTGGTGTCGGCACTATGTGAGGATTAAACCCAGTTTTATGGTCAGATCCTTTTCGTGATGACAATCCTGTGTGGAGGGACGTGTTCCCTATTGCATCTTTCTGTGGTGTTGGGTAGTGCATTAAGTGAAAATAAACATGTACATTAAGACGAACACAATCGTCCAGCGCCTGAGCTAGAGAAATTAACCAGGTGTAGTTAAAATCCCAGTCCAGGCCGTGAATCGATCCAAGGGTCCTTTGAACCGAAGTCCATTACGCTGACTATTCACCCAAGGAGCCAGATGTCATTTATTATTATTATTATTATTATTATTATTATTATTATTATTATTATTATTATTATTATTATTATTATTATTATTATTATTAATGTACCACTTTTCCCTGATCTGTGGGGTCGCGGGTGTGAACTGTGTCGCACATTTGGACGTAGCCCTGTTTTATGGCCGGATGCCTTTCCTGACGCCAACCCTACATGGAGGGAAGTGATCACTATTGCGTGTCTCTGTGGTGTGTGTTAGTGTAGTGTGTTGTCTGAATATGAAGAGGAAAGTATTGAGACATACACAGACACCCAGTCCCCGACCCAGAAGAATTAATCAGTCAAGTTGTAAGTTTCACGAAGAGGAAAAGTCCTCTCAGTTTTAATTATTTTGTTGATGAGGTGATAATATCTCATGGGGAACGATTTAAGTACCTAGGAATGATCTTTACTGGGTAATCATATTAACTAGGTAGTTGAGAAAGATTACAGATCTCTTCACATGGTTATGAGAGTAAGGATGTAAAAGAGAGAGCGTGTAAGTCTTCGGTAAGTCCGCAGTTAGGGTATGGCTCCAGTGTACGAGACCCTCATCAGGATTACTTGATACGAGAACTAGAAGAAATTGTAAGCAAAGCAGCACGATTTGTTCTGGGAGTGTTCAGACAAAGGAGTAGTGTTACTAAAATGTTGCAAACTTTGGGGTGGGAAGACTTGGGAGTAAGGAGCCGAGATGCTCGATTATGTGGTATGTTTCGAGCTGTCAGTGGTGAATTAGCGTGGAATGACATAAGTAGAAGAATAAGCTTGAGTGGAGCTTTTAAAAATAGGAAATATCATAATATGAAGATAAAGCTGGAATTCTAGAGGACAGATTGGGAAAAATATTCATTTATAGGACGAGGAGTAAGGGATTGGAACAAATTGTTAAAGAAAGTGTTCGATAAATTTCCCAAGTTCGTTGAAAATATTTAAGAAAAAGCTTGGTAAACTATTATAAATAAATGTGAATATGAGGTAAACAATTGATAGCCGGGCTTAGTAGCTCAGAGGGTTAAGGCACTGGTCTTCTGACCCCAACTTGGCAGGTTAGATCCTGGCTCAGTCCGGTGGTATTTGAAGGTACTTAAATACGTCAACCTCGTGTCGGTAGAATTACTGGCAAGTAAAAGAAATCCTGCGGGACTAAATTCTGGTACCTCGGCGTCTCCGAAAGCCGTAAATGTAGTTAGTGGGACGTAAAGCAAATAACATTATTATTATTAACAATTGTTAGGGAATCTGCCACCCTATCAATGATGACAGATGGTTGATGGTTGATGCCGGGGATTTACTTTAATTAAGGCCACAGCGCTACCTCTTTTGCCTAGCTCTTTTCTATCGCATCGTCGCTGAAAATTTGAGTTACTGTGACGTTAAATATACTGTATATAGGAAAAAAGGATCAAGATTAAAGCTCATGATGGGTGATAGTGTTGCAACGTCGCTCTACCTCATAGAGGTTTCCGGTGACTATATGATAGGACAATGGCTAGGACTGGGGAGGAAGCGAGGATGGGCTTAATTAGGGTACAGTCTGGAGTAAACCATGGAAAACCACATTCGGGGCTGCCCTGAGAGGCTTACGATTAGGAAGACGACCGAGCGAGTTTGCTGCATGGTACACGCACGGTAGCTGTACCTTTCATCCAGGAGGTGGTAGGTTCGAATCCCCAACATCGGCAGCATTAAAGATAATTTTCCGTGGTTTCCCTTGTTTACACCAGGCGACTACTGGAGCTATACCTTAATTAAGACCTTAGCCGCTTCGTTTCCAGTCCTAGCTCTTTCCTTTTTCGTCGTCTGAGTTAGTGTGCCGGAAAGCTGTCAGAAAGAAAAGGAGAAAAGCGAAGACGAATGATTTCATCACCGATACTGGTGATAATCTGTGGCTAACCCGAAGTATGATACCCCTCTAGGATTTCAACAAATTGGTCAAGTTTCTGGAGTTTTTCCCTATTTCAAGGATCATGTTTTAAATAATGTAAACACAAACAGGCTCAGAAAATAGTAATTAGTATACTCTATTACATAATTACAGACTACTTAAAGGTCTGATACACTTTATTAACTTCCATAGTTTGTGCCTATAATAGAGCTGACTTCTTGTACAGATAGTGGAACTTACGTGCGCATTAGCAGTTCGTAACAACACATTGTTAAGCGATTACCTTCGTGCCAGTATTTACATTTGTTTCTGTATGTCCATTGCAATTAATTAACACACTGCGTTTTATGACAAAAACTACAAGCACTAAATTATTCTCTTTTTGCGTTATTTTTCAAACACAGATTGTTCCTGGTCAGAATGGTAACATACCGGGCGAGTTGGCCGTGCGCGTAGAGGCACGCGGCTGTGTGCTTGCATCTGGGAGATAGTAGGTTCGAATCCCACTATCGGCAGCCCTGAAGATGGTTTTCCGTGGTTTCCCATTTTCACGCCAGGCAAATGCTGGGGCTGTACCTTAATTAAGGCCACGGCCGCTTCCTTCCAACTCCTAGGCCTTTCCTATCCCATCGTCGCCATAAGACCTATCTGTGTCGGTGCGACGTAAAGCCCCTAGCAAAAAAAAAGAATGGTAACACTAGGTCTATTATCAATAAAAGTATAATCTAGTCTATGTTCCGAAATGTTGGCACTTACTACAGCATCGGTGACCTATACACACATCTCTTGTGGGAATTCCATTCTCGGCGTGTTTCTCAGTCACTTTCACACGATAACATGACAGTTACCCACACTGACACTTCCACACACTGCCAAAAGTACTGACACTTCACCACAGCCCTTGGACGCGGCTACCTGGTTAATGACTCAGAAATAATCTCGACTGACAATTCCACACAAATCCCCCTCCCCCATGGCTACAGCGCGACTCCCCCTCCCCAAACTACCTCCCGCCACCCCAAAATAAAAGAGATTAATAATAGATTATTGTCAGTCTACACTGAATCCTTAAGCTTACAGTTCCATTGTTGGTCGTCAACCTCGGCTGCTCCAGTAGAGCAATATCGTACTCTTGGATCTTGGGGTCGTTGCGAGTTTTTTTCCGTCACTTCATCGACCAATCCATATGGTTCAGAGGAGAGCATAACTACTTCAAGTGAGGAGCAAAAATGTGCTTACTGATATATTAATTCAGTGTAAATCACGATAATTTATTAATTAGATTGGCAAGAAAAATCACTTAATATTTTCACATGTTTTAATGCAGTCAAAATGCATAACGTGACTGGTAAAGTTTTATTGACATGGTTTATTATTGTCTTTCCAAGAATGAAAACGAAGTGTAAATTTCGTGTACAGCAAAAACCAGAAAAACGAGAATAAATCCAGAAAATCGGGCACCGTTGATCCAAACGATAACTGAGAGTTAATCCACACGATCCGTGGAAAATCTGACCTTCAACAAGTAGAATCCCAGATTTACGTTTAATTAAGGTTATCCACCAGTCTACTATCCTATCGGATATTGGAACATCCCCGAGTGGATCCTTAATCGAACCAAATCGACTATCAGTTGCTTTGGATAGGTTGCGAAATATTACTAGCATGGTGTTCATTACAAGTTAACAGCAATTGTCACAATAAAAAATAAAATTCCACCATATATTGTCATCTCGTGTCACCCTTAAGTTACAGAGGAATCCCGATGCTGAAACATGCATCACCCCAAACAGATATTCAGAAGGAACCAACAACATTTGATCCGATGGGATCTTACGTTACATCGCTCTGAAGGAACAAAAGTGCGTAATGCAGGAAAACATTAATTCGTTATGCATTTAAAAGAAATGCCAAACACAGGAGTTAAGGAAGAGTGATAAATCACTTGAAAATGTTCTTTCCAAACCAACTTTCATGTTATGAAACAATTACGTCGTTAAATTTGTTAAATTACAAGTCCACAATATAACGCAAATAAAAGAAAATCTTCCCAATTTTTTATAACTACGACTACCATTACAAATACTTATACCTACACTTACCCCATTACACCAAACTACAAGTGATCGGTAGAGCAACGTCTCACATAAATAATTTGAATAACGAAAAATGAAAATAAAATATTTATTAACAGCTGAAGAATCGAAACCGCATTCGTAGTGTAAATGATGCATAAATCAACTAGTGTCAATACACGGCATTATCATAATATACCGGACACCCGAACAATAAATCTTAAAGTAATAAAAAATAAATATGAACAAAAGTTCATCGAACTTAAACACGCGCGGCTAAGCAGTAAGGATCAGTCCCCATTAGCTAGCTTTCCACGTGGGACAACCCTTACATTCATGCCACTACTGATGCAACGCTATCATGGGAGCACCTTCTGGTTAGTAAGAATTATGCCGAAACATGGCCTAAATAGTACTTGCTAATACCTTCACATTCGTATCCACTACTGCAAACACTAACATCGTTCAAGTTGAGTCGCAAAAATGCCTAAACTGTGGCTTGGCTATGTACATATGACGCCCTAATGCTTTCGCTGAGCCTACGTTAGTGTCTACTCATCCTTAAGTTATATCATGCACGCGGCATCCTAAGTCTATCATTGAGCCAACGTTATGGTATCTACACATAATTCATACTGCCAGGCGAAATTGAAACTTTAATGCAATATCCTGATATTTAAATGTGATACTCGTTGAAACTCTAACACACGAAGTGAAATTCGCTACACAAATTAATTCGAACCTGGAAATATTACTGTGTCTATTTCCTACAATAAAGCGTAAAATCGAATTTAAACAACATGTCCAAATAGTTTAATCTATTCCTCAATACAATCTCAACACATGCAGTGCAGTTCGCTAAATAAAAATAAACTGAACTCTTGTTTAATATTGCGTAATATCACTGAAAACAATGATCAGTCCCATCACGATATTCACGGTAAAACTCGAGTGTGAGGCTCCAACTGACCTTTCATGTTAACACTCCAAACAGGTATCACGGTGAACTGTCCAGTGAAGTAACTTTTCATCAATCTACGTAAGCTAAACTATAATTCTAATAAAATTCATTTTTCACACCCGCAATGTTTCTAGTCAGCGATATTTTCGTCTCGTAAAGATACAGAATAGAATTCAGTTTTCAATAATCAAGTATTATCTTGACCGTGTGTCAAAATGTATTTTGTTCGTGAGGTCGGTTGTCACAATAATGCACTTCGCTGGTATCAAATAAAACCGTTACTTAGACTTAATTGCCGTTGCCTCCGGTCTTACATAAAATAGTAATCATAGGAGACATCAACTTGTACTTAAAATAGGCGTTACGACGCGCTCACTTGGATTTGACAACCTTTATATTAATCGATCGTTCTGGATTGCTACAGGACATCGTTCATTTTATAGGCAAACAGCCTGTCTCAGAAATATTACATCTCAACCTACACACCATGTCACAAAAAATCCTCTCCGTCGAAATACAGAGCCTCTTTCACTCAGCATCCTGCTTATTCTACATCAATCATAAAATAGAGGCTTACTCTGCCTTTAACATCTTCCTAACTATTCTCATAACATTTCATTGCCATTACAATACATTTCCTTTACACCTGAAACTTTTTAAATACAAGCGATCCCATGATCAAACAACTTTATAATGATCTCACAATTAGGTCCTCTAAAATTTTCCTGACCTCAGGAGCAAAATAGCATACCGTGATTTTCTGTATCACAAATACACGGTCTCACAGAATTCAAGTTTTCCAAAAATGCCAACTTAATCATACTTCACTGGATTTCGATATAAACCGCAAATCTCGTTTGACATTACTGCTGAACACATAATTTATCATCTCTATTTTATCATGACGTGAATATTATTACTATTGGATAATTTGATACTCGACTTTATCACACTCATAACTGTTATTTTATTGTTATCATTATTGTACTTTTACCGGCCCGAACATTATTCCATTGAAATTCATTACAATATTTAACTTCACTTTTAATTTTTTGAAAGAAACTTAAACACATTTTAAAGACTCGCGCACTGATATATAAAACAGACAATATTCGCCTCCACACTAGAATAACAAGACACATCCGCGTTGTCGCAACACTTAAATTTACACACCCCACATATACTATGCGATGTTCTGATTTATTAATTACTTAATTTAAAGGGACAAGCATTTGCATTTCTATCTACAAAAACATAACATTTAAATTAGACAGACATATAATTGTAGTCGTTTGGCATGGCATTATCTCGGCTTCATTTTTTGCCAGCCACCTCCAGTTTAGCCCTTCATACTTGCAGGACACATTCTTCTCTTAAACATTACCTTATAAATACACAGATTATACTTTTGGCTTGAAGCAACACACATTACTATAAATTATCCTATACACATATAACAGTCAAACCGCCCCGCTTCGTGTCGAGAACTCAACTAATGCAGTTTGCGAAATCTTGCCAACTCCTTCCTGTCCAGATGTTTCACAGGTGTGATTGACCGTGAAACTCAAAGTTTATCTCCGCCAGACTATCGTCCTCCTTTATCGATTACAAAAAATATTGTCCGCAGTAATTTAAAAAAGCTATCTATGAATCTGCTCTCTCCTTATGAGACGTTCAGAAATCCCATAATTATTAAACTAATGATTTATTCCACGACCGTGATAGGTGTCGTAACTACAATGTTTCAATCGCTAATTTTGTCTTCGTTCACTATTTACCACTTGGTAAAATATTAATCCCTCAAGATAACTGGCTTTAGAGATTTTACAAGTCTACTTCGCCCACTTTAAGTCTTCTCCTTAATGTTGCCTGACGTAGGTTTACACTCTCGGAACATAGAATGACGACTGACTCTTGCCTGAAGAGGGGGTATTTAAGTCTTTTCTAGGGACGCTCTGCTTGGCGTTATCTACTGTGATGCAATCATTCCAATTGACGACCACTGGACAGATTTCTTCGATATTCGATCCAGAGATTCCACTTACTTTTCCAGTCATGATGGTGTTGCTTGCTGATTTTTCCTGTTATTTAACGGGCGTAATTAATTAATTAATTAATTTCGCTCAGAAGAATTCCCGCGTATTGTTACTGTATGTGTTTTACACGTGTTTTCCTCACGGTCAACATAGATGCCAACTTCTCTCCGAGCATAATTAAACATATTTCAACCCTGTGGACTTTACCTTCCTCAAATACTTCCCAAAATTATTAATTACTTATCTCTTTGTTAATGAGAGGGCCGAAATCTCTCGCAATGAGGGTTATTATCCAGAATTTCGTTGATAATTACCCGCGGTCTTCAGAAATGTTCTGACCTCGTTCGAATGTTTGGTGGCTCGCTCCCCACTGTGAGTTCTCACACCACAGAACGCGAGATGAGCTTGCAATAAAAAAATATGGTTGCACTAAATCTTACATTAGCAATTTTTTAGCAAGGCAGAATTTTGCGTTCAATACTGCACTAATAATAATATATAGTAATAGAGCAGTTGTGCGCTCGCGCGCGCGCGTGTGTGTGTGTATGTGTCCGGCTTTATCTCGAAAATGGTTACTTATAACTGTGCCCAAACTATACTTTAATATATATAATGTTTAAAACAAATGTATATTTTATTTAACTGATGTGAACGAGCGCAGCGAGTACGCCCTGGCGAATTGTCGGAGTGATTCGCTCGCCTGTAACATCAAGGCTCGCCTCAATGGCTTTTAAAGTTAACATGTTATTCTTTTGGAGTAAAGAAATGCGCTCGGTCTAGGTACTTCATTATTAATACGGTCTCCAAAATATAATTGATGTAGTGTAATTACCATCAAAATAAAAGAAATGCTAAGAGTCTGATTTCCATCACACTTTATCCAGGCTGTGGGCTGGCAAGATAATAACAGAATTGATCATTCTGGTGTTGTTATCATTTTGGCGTGTTTAAAATAATCTTTTTCGAATTCGTCATGTGTTGTGTATTTTTAGCGTTTTTTGTATTTTTGGTTTTGGTCTAATTTTCTCAACAATAATAATTATTAATCCACTCCATTTTCTGTGAATAGGCAACTGCCTTCAGAAAACTTTTCATTTTTTGTCGTTTTCGCATTTTTCTTGATTTTCTCAATCTGTCCCTCTAGTGTGACATATTTTCGTCTTCTTTTTTTCTCTTCCATGTTGAGCACGGCCTTCAGAAATGCGCAGTTTGTCTTCTCAGCTTACGTCATCAACACTTTGACAACCTCTCTTAATTTGGGGTGAGGTCTCCTGACAAGATTGTTGAGTCGGTTGTTCCAGCCCTCAACAGTGTTCGTTGTCCTGTGCCGTACTTGGTGGCAATGCCACATCTTGATTGAAGCCCGGCTCCATGGCTAAATGGTTAGCGTGCTGCCTTTAGCCACAGGGGTCCCGGGTTCGATACCCGACAGGGTCGGGAATTTTAACCATAATTGGTTAATTTCGCTGGCACGGGGGCTGGGCGTATGTGTCATCTTCATTATAATTTCATCCTCATCAAGACGCACAGGTTGCCTACGGGAGTCAAATCAAATGACTTGCATCTGGCGAGCCGAACTTATCCTTGGACACTCCCGGTACTAAAAGCCATACGCCATTTCATTTTATCTCGATTGAATTGTCTTTGTTGTATACTCAGTTTTCAACAAAGCGGTCAAAAAACTGGCTAAGTTTGGAACTTTCTGGAGCTTGAGAGTATTTCCACTCACCCATCGATCACATTTTCAGGCTTTAAAAACGCAAGTGCTGCGCACATACATACATGAAAGCTGATTTCGCTATTCTCTCGGTACTCCACCGACAATCCAAGATCCTGTATTTTTCTCCATAAGCATTTTGTCATGTGAAAATGACAGCCATGTATTTTTGTTGTTGGAAATAGTATATTTCCTGCAGAGACGAAATGACAGCAGTTTCAAAATTCATGTTTATATTCTCTGGTCTCCGCTCCGGAACGGCCTGGAGGAGAAGTCTCAACAGTCTCGTATAAGTTTGCGTCTTCTTGTTTGGTAGAAGGGCGAATACGATAGGCCATATTTCTGACTCATCATTGCTACTCTCGAAATAGGCATGAATGGTACATATTTGACTAAACTGCTTGCTAGTACTCTTGGAAGCAAAATCCATAAAAAATGGCTAAAACACTTCTAGCTCTCTTTTCCTTTGCTGCCGCAAAAAACTATTATTCTATCTTCATTTCCATTGTCAGCCAAAAGGAAAGACGAACCGTCAATCACAGTCAACCTTTCGTTATCAAAAACAATATTTTTTCTGCGTTTCGGCTCTTTTGCTTTTCCCCGGTTTCGGTATCGATACAGCGACCTCATCATACACTCTCTCTTGGGAATTTTGGTAACGAAGTCATAACCTGAAAACACGTCACATTTAATAAAATTGTATCTCGGTAGAACTTCCAAAAAACCCTTTTTATTTGTTCCGAAACGTTCTAAAATGTCCCCAGATTTTAAACAGTAGATTTTTCACGAACACGTCAGGAAATCAAGGATAAATTGACTTTTTAAAGCATTATTACATGGGTACTCAAACTGTGTGGAGCTGCATTCTGAAAAAGAATATAGAAAAGCATCGGAGACAATATGGGGAGAAAGTCAACTTTTTAGAAATATCACATTGGGTAGGCCTACTAAAATCTTGAAATTGAATACCAACATACTATTTAAGAGTCTGCAGAGACCACTGGCCATGTTGGATTTATTACCATAAGAACAATGCTATATAGTGATCCAACTTACACCGTTATTAATGATACAATATTTGTGATTGAGGCGATTTAACTCAAAAACCCCTGAACCGATTGAATTGAAACTTTGTATGAAGGTAGATAATATACCAGTAAAAGATAGCCCGTCTTAACTTGTTATTTGAAAAAAAAATGAATGAAAGTTCTCAAGGCGTTTCCTAGGCGAAAATAGCTAGGGCTTGTTACAGGAGAATAGGTTCTACCTACAATAAGTGAAGATGCACTTTGAATAATCGATTTATTGAAAAATATTGGCAAGTTGAAATTAATATCACCTTGATGCAGTGAACCGTTATCTCCCGAATCGTCTTCCCGAATGGTTCTCCAGGCAACTCGTATTCCAGGGTCCTCTCGTCCCCATGGAACTGGACTCGTACTCCAGGATACTCTCGTCCCCATGGAACTGGACTCGTACTCCAGGATCCTCTCGTCCCCATGGAACTGGACTCGTACTCCAGGATACTCTCGTCACCATGGAACTGGACTCGTACTCCAGGATACTCTCGTCACCATGGAACTGGACTCGTACTCCAGGATACTCTCGTCACCATGGAACTGGACTCGTACTCCAGGATACTCTCGTCACCATGGAACTGGACTCGTACTCCAGGATACTCTCGTCACCATGGAACTGGACTCGTACTCCCAAGTCCGCTCACCAGCGTGGAATCGAACCCGTACCTCGTACCTGAAGGTATCGAATTTCTCGGAGGTTTAAGACGATCTTGTTGCGGGGTAATCACTCGTGGTCTAACTTTATACGGGTGTCCCTAGTCGTACAGTCCCCCGACACGTTCAGAATCACTTGTCACCAAAATTTGTAAAATACTGCCTTTAATTGATGTAGGCGGACAACACGTAGTTTGAAATATGCCAAAAAGCTTCACCTGACACTTTCAGATAGGAATGAATGAATGAATGTCACTTCAAAATGTTAAAGTTGAAAATGCGTATAGCATATATATAAGAAACGAAATAATGAAGCGCAGTTCACGGTTATTTACCACTGAAAATGATTTAACTAAACTCAGTTCACTTGCAATACACTGTCTGTGGTTACTTGCCACGACGTAAAATAAGATGACGCCCTTGACACAAAAATAGCTATTTAAGAGTATAACAAGAGTGATAACAACACTTGTGTTATCACGATGAAATATTTCAAACACTTTTTTAAATATCACAGTTACTGAAATAATGTCCTAACACTTGTATAGCAATGGAATAAGCTAAACACTTCACTTCACTTGCTTTTTGACAGAATTAATATTAAGTTCCACAGTTCGAGAATTATACTGAGTTCGGTTCTCGGCATGATAACTTACACGTCGCGTTTGATAATGACTACGTCGTTACTCGACTCTACTCTTGACGGACAGACTGACTTAGGGTCTGACCATGCAGAGCCCTTGCCAAAGAAGGCCTGTCTGTTGCTGTGTAGCTCTGCCTTTTATATAGTCAAGGCTAAGGCTCATAAGTCTTTAGAGAGCCCTAGCCAACGCCAACACGTCATAGGATAACGTGATTATTTTAAAGTGGATTTACTCGAAAATCCCTCGATGGATTCTCTTGAGATTTGATAATGGAGACGTTCTTGTAATTGGCTACAGAATGGCGTATCTCCCAAGATGATATGACCATTATTAAAGTAGTTTTATAAATCTCTGAATCGAAAGTTCTCGAATCCCTGACTCATTGTTCCAGGTGTATCCAGTCCTTGCCATGAGTAAAGTTGACGAGTTGGGCGGGTTAGTCTACCTCGCTCCTGCTTCTACGTCATTCACAGCTGTTCACTTGTAAGCTAGCTCGTCCTGGGAGATGTAGGCGCATCGAACTTGGAGTTTTAGGCGCGCGTGATAATGATGCGACATTGCTCTTAATAAATACAGCATGTCCCGTGCGTTCCTGGTACAATACTAAATATATCAGATGACTAATTTCAAATGAATAGTTTTTTTGCTAGTGGTTTGTCTGGTGTTAAAATGGGAAACCACGGAAAACCATCTTCAGGGCAGCCGTCAGTGGGATTCGAACCCACCATCTCCCGGATGCAAGCTGCCAACTCATCCGGTTGGGCCTAATAGTGTTTTTAAATTTACATATGTGTTTCTGGAATGAGTGTACTAAATTCACTCAGTGGTACTACTAAAACTAATGCTAAGAACATATACCGAGGGACCGATGACCTTAGATGTTAGGCCCCTTTAATCTTTTCACTCCTAAGTTTCTTTCAGTCTTATGCATGCCCCATACTAGATTTTTCTGGACGTTTCGACAGTGGTTGTAATAGGCCATAAATACTTTGTATTTACACAGCTACTGAAAAGTCATGGAACGACAATATTAGCAATAGTTTTCTCCTAGCACTTTTCCCAAAACTTGAAAGAACTTGGCGTGATAAATGTCGGCAGCTTGTTTCACTGAAACTTATCCCCACTATATTCATAAAAAATCAGACTCATCATCACTGCCTAAAATTTCTAAAATATAATCTTTCGTTATGCTTTCTTTACACTCCCGTGCACCCATCTCAGAAGACAGCTGTGAAAGAAAAACACAAGGCACATAATTATCGTCAATAAACGGTAAGGCGATTTATGAATCGCCCGTCGTCTGAACAAAGCATGTCGACAGCGTTGGACTGAACTCGGAAGTGAACAAGAGCGCATTGCTTTAAATCCGAATTAACTCGTGTTTGGGACAGCAGGAGAAATGTTGACATCCGAGTTAACTCGGGCATGGGATGGAAAAGGTTAAACAACAAGCATAATCATCATCATCATCATCATCATCATCATCAAGAAGACATACCTTTATCATGAAGGTCACACATGGCATCGTCGTAAATTTGACTAACACTGGCATCTTCTTCACGCGCTCTCTCTACTCTGTCTTTTGGACGTGCTTCGAAACCTCTAAACGGGCTTCATCAGGGACACAAAACTGATGCTCAATGTTTGGTCCACGTGTTAAAACGTTATCTTTGGACTGAATTGATGAATAGCACTTTCTCGAATACTTGAAAACACACACCCACATCACAACACCATTTTTCGCCATTCTTAACTTTTAGTTGAGGGATGACCGTTGCTCACGTCCGCAGGATTGTACCTATTGATTGCCCTGCACGTGTGCCCCGGGTAGTGCTAAGCGAGCAACAGCGACGTAAGGTGATACAATTGAACTTTTAGTATTCGTAACCTTCATGGTAAACGCACTCCCTTCCCTTTGATGCCCGACCAAATTCTAACTACTTAGTAGTCACGATGCTAACACGGCAAGAATCGAAACGGCGATGTCAGTAGACTGCGTAGGTACTTGCTTCCCAAAGAATTTATGCCTGCTACCTCACTGGCTAATCCATAATACGAAATGTGACCACATAATCCAGGAATCCAAAAACAACAGGTCACTGCCCCAAAGAGGTAATCCCGCAGAGCGTAAGAAAAACCAGAGCGGCATACAGTGGTGGAGGTCAGTGCCACAAGGAGGTAATCCCATAGAGCGTAGAATAACCAGAGCGGCATACAGTGGTGGAAGTCACTGCCACGAGGGGGTAATGCTACACAGCGTAGAATACCCAGAGCGGCATACAGTGGTGGAAGTCACTGCCACGAGGGGGTAATGCTACACAGCGTAGAATACCCAGAGCGGCATACAGTGGTGGAGGTCACTGACACAAGGGGGTAATGCTACACAGCGTAGAATACCCAGAGTGGCATACAATGGTGGAGGTCACTGCCACAATTGGGTAATCCCACAGAGCGTAAGAATAACCAGCGTGGCATACAGTGGTGGAGGTCACTGCCACAATTGGGTAATCCCACAGAGCGTAGAATAACCAGAGTGGCATACAGTGGTGGAGGTCACTGCCACAATTGGTAATCCCACAGAGCGTAGAATAACCAGAGTGGCATACAGTGGTGGAGGTCACTGCCACAATTGGGTAATCCCACAGAGCGTAGAATAACCAGAGTGGCATACAGTGGTGGAGGTCACTGCCACAATTGGGTAATCCCACAGAGCGTAGAATAACCAGAGTGGCATACAGTGGTGGAGGTCACTGCCACAATTGGGTAATCCCACAGAGCGTAGAATAACCAGAGTGGCATACAGTGGTGGAGGTCACTGCCACAATTGGGTAATCCCACAGAGCGTAGAATAACCAGAGTGGCATATAGTGGTGGAGGTCACTGCCACAATTGGGTAATCCCACAGAGCGTAGAATAACCAGAGTGGCATACAGTGGTGGAGGTCACTGCCACAATTGGGTAATCCCACAGAGCGTAGAATAACCAGAGTGGCATACAGTGGTGGAGGTCACTGCCACAATTGGGTAATCCCACAGAGCGTAGAATAACCAGAGTGGCATACAGTGGTGGAGGTCACTGCCACAATTGGGTAATCCCACAGAGCGTAGAATAACCAGAGTGGCATACAGTGGTGGAGGTCACTGCCACAATTGGGTAATCCCACAGAGCGTTGAATAACCAGAGTGGCATATAGTGGTGGCGTGTAAAATGCGCTATACTTATACACTTCAGAGACTAGTATGGGTAGGAGCTCTTGGAAACTTCTGATTTTGAATGCACTACTACACACAATAATATATAACTGAAGAGTGTTAAATAGACGCATCAAATAATGTATAATAAATGTACGGGAAGTGGATGGTAGCATGTTTATTCTTTTGGTAGCCATTGCGGTGGGAGGGGGGAGATGTGTGTGGAATTGTCAGTCGAGATTATTTCTGAGTCATTAATCAGGTAGCCGCGTCCAAGGGATGTGCGAAAGTGTCGGTATTTCTTGCAGTGTGTGGAAGTGTCAGTGTGGGCGACTGTCATGTAATCATGTGAAAGTGACTGAGAAACATGCCGAGAAGGGAATTCCCACAAGAGATTTGCAGGTCACCGATGCTGTAGTAACTGCCAAAATTTCGGAACATAGAATATATTATATTTTTATTGATAATAGTCCTAGTGTTAACATTCTGACCAGGAACAATCAGGGGGGGGGGGCTGTTCAGATACCCTTTTAGACGATGTCTTTCTCTGAGTGGCCATTCCGTTGAGCGCCGCATCGTCAGTTGATAAGGGTCAGGTGAGTTTGATAGGTTTACGGACTTTCCGATAAGCGGCACATTTTTACGCGGTATAAATTTAGCATAAGTGTAATAATGTTTCTCCGTAGAGAATTAGTAGTAAGTAGGCTACTCGATATAGTAATAATAATAATAATAATAATAATAATAATAATAATAATAATAATAATAATAATAATAATAATAATAATAATAATAATAATAATAATAATAAGCACTTTATACGTCAGTAAATATGGAAAACAAGTTGATTAAAGTTGATTAAAATGATTTGATTAAAACACTTCTTTGTTTTATCTACTGTGTCTGAACGCTGTGAGCTGTGAGCTTACATCCGGGAGAAAGTGGGTTAGAATCCCACTGTCGGCAGCCCTGAAGATGTTTCTCAGTGGTTCCCCATTTTCACACAAGGCAAATGCCCTTTCCTATTCCATCGTCGCCATAAGACCTATCTCTGTCGGTGCGACGTAAAGCCACTAGCAAAAATAATGAACCCTATTTCTTCTTATGTGCTTTATAATCGTACGTTAATGTTTTTTATTAGCGCTAACCGTGGTATTTTATGGTCATCTGATGTCAAATTGTCGTTGTCTATCAGATGTTGGAGTACGAGATACAATACAAAATCTTCCTCGGCTATTTTGCTGGTTAACGCGTAAGCCGTTAGCACGGAGCAAGGGTTTTTTCCACCGAAAAACCTACCCCAGCAGTCACTGGGTTTCCATCCACGGACGGTCGCTAGGTATGGAAGCTACTGAATTATGAGTTTACTTAGTAATACCATTCACGTCACAATCAGTGACCATGGATGTTGTGAAAAGTAATTTTCGCAGAGTCAGTTGTGTCTGGCTCAGCGAGGAATGCAATGGTTCCTCATCTTGTCTAGTATGCCTCATTATAGTGCTGCCCTGGGTTTTTGTTGACTTACTTGTGATCATCACATCATAACCTACAGTGGTACTTCTTGAGGATCCAACAAGCCCTCGGGCTGATTACCAAGCAACAACACTAATACATGTCAATTTTGAAACAAAACAGGAGTGCTAAAAGGTTCACTGTTAGTGCCAGTCAGGATTGCGAGCCCAATTTTACTCATAGGCACCCCGAGTATCGGCGTGGGTCTGTCACGAATGATCACATATTCTTTCCCTAACCAAACTTCGTGACAGGTCAAGAGACCCGCCGACGCCATGAAACCGCAGGTTTAATATAACACTCGCCCTATTTGGCCTAATCCGATCAGCAAATTTGCTTCGTCCTGATTTAAAAAAAGTCTTTAACTTTTTATTCTTATTTTATTGTCATCTTTTTTCATAATATACTTCATCTGGTGACTATGCATCCTTAGTAAAACTTAATGTAGGACAGGGTCTTCAATAGCTTTGGTATACCCTTACTTTCCTCGAACTCTTGTGGTCTTTTCAGTCCTTCTGTGTTGATCGAAAAATGTTTATTCCTTACTACACCTTCCATATTTCCGTGGCTAAGGCGGCAGCGCGCCGGCCTGTCACCGCTCGGTTCCGTGGTTCAAATTCCGGTCACTCCACGTGAGATTTTTGCTGGACAAAGCGGAGGTGGGACAGGTTTTTCTCCGGGTACTCCGGTTTTCCCCTGTCATCTTTCATTCCAGCAACACTCTCCAATATCATTTCATTTCATCTGCCCGTCATTCATCATTGCCCCAGAGGAGTGCGACAGGCTTTAGCAGCCAGCACGTTTCCTATCCTCGCCGCTATATCGGTGCTTCATTCATTCCATCCCTACCGGGCGAGTTGGCCGTGTGGTTAGGTGCGCGCGGCTGTGAGCTTGCAGCCGGAAGATGGTGGGTTCGAATCCCAATATCGGCAGCCCTGAAGATGGTTTTCCGTGGCTTCCCATTTCCACACCAGGCAAAGGCCATGGCCGCTTCCTTCCAACTCCTAGCCTTTTCCTCTCCCATCGTCGCCATAAAACCTATCTGTGTCGGTACGACGTCAAGCCACTAGCATTTCATTCCTGACACGGTCGAATGATTGGAAACAGGCTGTGGATTTTCATTTTCTACACCTTCCATATTAAATTCGGTTCATAGAATATTTAGGTTTGCAGCTTCTGCATCTGCTTGTAGGCACTCCACAACATTTTTCACTCTTGGATAGGGTTTTCCCAGTAGTTAGTTGATTTTGTGGTGCCGTCCTTCAACCGCGTTAGTCATTCTATGCTTTCGCCTGCAGCAATTCCATATTTCCATTGGAACAGATGAGTTTTCCAGTCATTCGTTTATATATAACCAAGAAAGTTGGTGAGATTTGTGTCATCCGGTGCCACGCTATGTATGAACAACCAGCCTTTTTCCATAACTTCTGGCTTCAGAAATGCCAGTGCGGCGCACATACGAATAACGTCTCTGATTTCATTTTCTTGTGTGTTCAAAGTAGTCAGACCAACTTCCTGGACTTTCTCCATAATGTTTGTGTAAAATATAAAATGGAATAGGCCTAATAACCTTGTTTCTTGATGTTTGAGAAACATTCGACAAAGCAGAAATCACAGCCTTTTCGAATTCAACATTTACTTTTTCCGGTCTCCAAGCCGGAACTACATTTAAGAGTTTGGCGTACGTTTCTTTTTTTTTACTTGGCAGCAAAGAAAATACAATAGGAGCAACGTTGGTTTCTTCATGAGTTCTACCTAAACCAGCATAAATTGTAGCCTATATAGTTGAGCAAATTGGTTATTGCAACTTTTAAAGGTTTCGTCCATGAATGACGATTTTACCTCCCTCAGCATCTCTTTTCCATCATAACTAGAAAACACTAGCATTTTATGCCATAAGCAAACTTTTTCCATTACTCAAGCACAGTGCCTCATCATCAAAGGATAGGTATATCTTTGGTTCTCTCTGTTGCCCCTGCGATTTGTTGCGATACTCGTATAAGCAGGATTTTACGTGATTGAATGAAGGTAGACTGGTTATTATCCCATAACATCTTTTCGTTAGTGATTCTAATTCATCCTTGAAAATCCACTAACGAAAGAAACAATGACGTTACCCTTTCATGTGTAAAAATTAAAAACCCTTCTTCACATCTGACCCAGACAGCCGCAATGCATGCAGCGCTTTGTTATAATTACTGTAATGACCATGATAAGAGTTATATGTTGTTTTGGACAAAATGCGCAAATTTTTATCTAACCCAATGATTCGCAGCCGGTTTCCAACCTTTTCCATAACCATAAGTTGCAAAAATATCAGGCACACTCCCTATTCATATTATACAACTAAATATGAAAAACAAGTTATCTTTGATTACTACAAAATTTAAAAAAATGAAAAATAAAATTTTGATAACAATTTGAAGAAGAATATTTATAATGCTGAAGCCTCCATAGCTCAGAAGGGAGCGCGCCACCCTCTCACCTATGGACTCCGTGGTTCAAATCCCGGTCACTCCTTGTGAGATAGTGTTGGACAAAGCGGAGGTGGGACAGGTTTTTCTCCGGGTACTCCGGTTTTCCCTGTCAACTTTCAATCCAGCAACACTCTCCAATATCATTTCATTTCATCTGTCAGTCATTGTTCATTGCCCCAGAGAAGTGCGACAGGATTTGGACGCCGACACAGTTCCTATCTTCGCCGCTAGATGAGGGCTTTGTTCATTCCATTCCTGACTCGTTTGAAACTGGAAACAGGTTGTGGATTATTTCATTTCTAGTGCTGATTGGAAATGTAAGAAAAATCTGTCGGTTTCAATGACTTTAAACAATGTCAAATGAACATTCATAAAATATTGTAGATTGGTGTTTAAACAACTTTTTCCTTGTTGACTTTTTATTAAATTTTAGTTAATTTAACGGATATTTTGTTTTTGTGTATTGCAGAAACATTTATCCGATGTTATGGCACCGCATAAAATTGCTCTTCCTTGTTTAAAACACTACAAAGAACTTTTTCACACTACAAAGAACTTTTTCGTACCTGTGATACTGGATCTGTATTCTCGCGATCCCTCTTTCTTGCACTCGTGACAGCTTCCCTGACGTCCAACGCCATCTCGTCAGGAACATTCAACAAGTTCATTGTTCTTAGTTTTTAATTTTCCATAACAATTCTTATTTTTATCTTCAATACAATACCACCGTCACTATTTCTCTGTTGTTCTGACATTTTCTCCTGTAAGGGGAGTTATATATCTCGCAAGGGTTTCCCTTCACCGTTTCCACAAATTCCATGGCCATTCTTGTCACTTTACAAAACTATAGTACTCCTATTGACAATTTTTATCTAAACTAAATGCCATCGCATTTAAATATCTCGAATTTTAACACTGATTGAAAAAAATGTACAGCTAGAAATCGCGGTGATAACTTGACGAAGTTAACCTACGTTCACTTGAATTTGAAGAGAGTGAATCTTTGGATGGGGTAAGGAATGCGTTAATGGAAAGTAGTCAGATTAGCACCCCGAGGACAGAGAAACCAAATCTTCTGCATACTTCATGAGACACCCTGATAACTTCTACACTTCGATTCCGTATTGAATTTGACGAAAATTTACTGCCGAAGATAGGTTATACAACTCTTGCTTTTTATAAGCCATCTCTCAAATAGCGCCGTATGGTCTTATTCATTCAAAGAAAGCACATATTGCAGGAGAGCAGCAAAACTATCGTATGAGGTGCTTATTCTTATATCGAATTCTTCTGTACGGGGAAACATTATAGCATGTGCTAAATTTATACAGCGGAGAATTGTGCCGCTCAGTGAAAAGTTCCCAGAACTGTCAAACTCGTCGGATCCTTGTCAACTGAAGACGCGGCGCTCAGCGGACACAACCCTTTCAGACAAGTAAAATAATACATATCCAGTTTATCCCAGTTATTTTCAGGGTTTATTGAGCCACCCTAGCTCATTTTGTGTTTTGACCGGGGTTTTAGGGCCGAATGCCCTTCCTGTTGCCACCTAATCCTTCAGGTAAAAAATTCACTGCAGAATCCACCGCGACCGAACCACGGCCATCTAGATGGAAAAACAGCAGTAAAGCCATTGCGCTAATCACTGACTGAGATTTCGAACTAATATTTGATTATGGTACTTACGACAAATATAAGTGTAACTTAACTGTATATTCCACTGATAATTCAAGAGATTGTCTTTAAATAACTTAGATTCGTACGGTCGGTAGGAAATGAGTTCATGACATCCAGAAATGGTCCATAGAATCCAGACAAGGGACAGACTTAAAAAGCTAAGAGATTTAATACGCGGGAATTTATGGGCAATGCTGTAAGGAAATAGAAGGTCTGAAATTTACACCGGTATGGATGTTCGTCTGCCTCTCTGATGTAGTGGTTAGCGTGATTTGCTGCCTCCCCTGGTGGCCCGGGTTCGATTCCCGTCTCTGCCACGAATTTTGAAAAGTTGTACGAGGGATGAAACGGGGTTCACTCATCCTCAGGAGGTCTATTGAGTAGAGGGGGATTCGATTCCTACCTCAGCCATCCTCGAAGTGGTATTCCGTGGTTTCCTGACTAACTTAAGGCCACTGCCGCTTCCTCCCCTCTTGCTTGCCTATCCCTTCCGATCTTCCCATCCCCTCATAAGGCCCCTGTTCAGCATAGCAGGTGAGGCCGCCTGGTAGAAGTACTGGCCTTCTTTCCCATTTGTATCCCCGACCCAAAGTCTCACGCTCCAGGACACTGCTCTTGAGGCGGTAGAGGTGGGATCCCTCGCTAAGGGAAAAACCAACCCTAGAGGGTAAATGGATTAAGAAAGAAAGAAAGAAAGAAAGAAAGGAAGAAAGAAATAAATAAAGAAAGAAAGAAAGAAAGACTGGACGTTCGTATCACATCGAACTGTCTCGAAGAGTTGAACCAAACCGCGGCCTCTTTTGGAGCCCGCCTCAGTGGATGGGCTCGTCAAATCATGCTCCATGATCAGATAGGGTGAGTACAATTTTCCGGGATACGATTGCCATTGTTGGCGGTGGACGATGCAGGTCCTTCGCGCGTTCGTCAATATTCACTTACTGGAAGTACAGTTCCAAGCTACACACACTTTTGAAGTAGATGATATCAACACTACTGTTCAGTCCTTAGCTGAATGATCAGCGTAGTCGCCTTCGGTGCAGATTCCCGGTATGATTGGAGATTTTAGTCGTAAATGGTTAATTCCCCTGGCTCGGGGACTCGGTGTTTGTACTGTCCGCAACATTCCTGCAACTCACACGCCACACACACACACACGCAGTTTCCCATACACAGCAGATATCGCCCATCCTCTTCGGAGGGTCTGCCTTACATGGGCTGCACCGTTAACCCTCCAGGATTGCTTTCCCTCCGGTTTTAGCGAGAGATCCCACCTCTACCACCTCAAGGGCAGTGTCCTGTAGTGTGAGACATTTGGTCGGAGATACAACTGGGGAGGATGACCAGTACCTCACCCCGGCAGCCTTACCTGCTATGCTACACAGCGGTCTGGTGAGAGATGGGAAGATGGAAGGGACAGGCAAGGAAGAGGGTAGGAAATGACCGTGTCCCTCCTGGCATTTGCCTCGAGAAGAAATGGGAAACCACGCAAAACCACTTCGAGGATATCTGAGGAGGGAATCGAACACTTCTCTTTTTTTTTTTTTGCTAGGGGCTTTACGTCGCACCGACACAGATAGGTCTTATGGCGACGATGGGATAGGAAAGGCTTAGGAGTTGGAAGGAAGCGGCCGTGGCCTTAATTAAGGTACAGCCCCAGCATTTGCCTGGTGTGAAAATGGGAAACCACGGAAAACCATTTTCAGGGCTGCCGATAGTGGGATTCGAACCTACTATCTCCCGGATGCAAGCTCACAGCCGCGCGCCTCTACGCGCACGGCCAACTCGCCCGGTGAACACTTCTCTACCCAGTTGACCTCCTGAGGCTGAGTGTACCCCGTTCCAGTCCTCGCACCACTTTTCAAATTTCGTGGTAGAACCGGGAATCGAACCCGGGCCTCCGGGGATGGCAGAGAGCCACACTAACCACTACACCACAGAGGGGCTAGCAACAAGCATATGAAATTATTATTATTATTATTATTATTATTATTATTATCAACACTACCTTTCCACCTTTTATTTCTTTCCCTTTTTACTGGGGCTGGTGCTACACTCGATTAGATTGGGACCTGCGGGGAGGAGGAAGTTGATGCCCTTTCTTTCACCATGTGCTACTTCTATCGAAAATTCCACCTTAAGTCTCCATGATTCAAACAAATGACAATCGGTTAGTGTACTGAGTGTCCAAGCCAGTACACCAGCGATCCCAACCCTTCCGAGCACTGAATTGCCATAGACTCCAGAATATTTTTTTTTTTGCTAGGGGCTTTACGTCGCACCGACACAGATAGGTCTTATGGCGACGATGGGATAGGAAAGGCCTAGGAGTTGGAAGGAAGCGGCCGTGGCCTTAATTAAGGTACATCCCCAGCATTTGCCTGGTGTGAAAATGGGAAACCACGGAAAACCATCTTCAGGGCTGCCGATAGTGGGATTCGAACCTACTATCTCCCGGATGCAAGCTCACAGCCGCGCGCCTCTACGCGCACGGCCAACTCGCCCGGTGACTCCAGAATCAGAAGGAGAGTTCGTGCACTAAAGATTTTCAGTGAAAGTCATATTTCTGTTGCAGTTGCCTTAATTAGGCTGTTTAAAATAAAACACAGTTCTTTTTTGACATATCCACGATAAGTTTAATAGGTTTTGGATGACTACAGTACATCAGTTAAATTCATTATTATTGTATCTCCTGTCAGTCTGTTGATCGTTGCATTACGAACCTCTTACTTTTATTCGACAGGCCAACATTTGCCGATAAAGATACGTTTAAATCCTTTCTGAGTCATAGGTAGAGCTCTGCACGGATGCGTGTATCCGCGGATGAAAACTATATGGCAGTGCGGATAATTGTGCTGATGAGAGAGATGTCGTATGGCTTTTAGTGCCGGGATATCCCAGAAAGGATTCGGCTCGCCAGGTGCAGGTCTTTCTATTTGACTCCCGCAGGCGACCTGCGCGTCGTGATGAGGATGAGATGATGATGAAGACGACACATACACCCAGCCCCCGTGCTATTGGAATTAACTAATTAAGTTTAAACTCCCCGACCCGGCCGGGAATCGAACCCAGGACCCTCTGAACCGAAGGCCAGTACGCTGATCGTTCAGCCAACGAGTCGGACATTGTGCTGATAATTTTTAAATAATGAAGTTTATTGATTTTCACTCAGGCATATTCTTATTTTTCCTTGTGGTTAGGCGACCCTTGACATTGGTATGGGAGGATGGTGATAGCCTTGAGACCATAAAGCCGTAAATCTGACCTAAGCCTAACTGGCTCCTGCCCGCAGTTAATGGAAGGAAGGAACAAAGGTCAATACGTCGGTATTTTGCGCAAGAGAAAATAAATCCCTCATAACCTATGACTGTATGGGGTTCTGGTGCCAGGTGTTAGCTGATCTATCTGTTTCAATACCTTGGGTGTAGTATACTATAGTTGAATATTTACAATATCCGCGTATAACCGTTCGTGGATGCGGATAATATGTTGTATATCCCCGCAGGGCTCTAGCTCATAGGGACGTACAGTTCTGATTTCTACGTCATTTTATGTTCGATCAGTGCTTTCATCAGTGGCAACGTATCTGTTTAGCACCGCATGTCACTTGATAATCATACTAATGAACGGAATAAATGATCTTAACGTTTTCACCAGATGTGCGACACAACTTGCACACATGACCGCCCCAGGGTGTGGGAAATAGCGGCAGAAGCAGGAGTAGTAGTAATATATATTATGTGCCAGACCCCGCGGTGTAGGGGGCAACGCGCCCGCCTGCAACCCGGCGGCCCCGGGTTCGATTCCCGGCCGGCTGAGGGGCTTTTAATTGTAATGATTAATATCCCTGTCCTGGGGGACTGGGTGTTTGTGACGTCCTTAATCTTCCTTTCCTCACAACATTCCACACTACCGCATTTCATTTATACGCAGGTTCATACAATATGGTGCCAGTAGGGGGCAAAAGATCCACATGGGTCGACGTCCGGAACAAATAGGACCTAGCATATGTAATTTAAGAAATAAAAGGTATATATGTACTTATTTAATTTATTACTATGTTAGACTTACTCTATTGTTCGGGTTTGAACCTACCGTCTCTCGAGTTCAAGCGCACAGCTACACATCCCGTACCGCGCAGCCAAGTAGCTCGGTGTTATTATTATTATTATTATTATTATTATTATTATTATTATTATTATTATTATTATTATTCGTGTGAAAAAATCACGACATACACATCAAACTCGATTCATTCCTATCGTGACGACAAGAACGAACGGCTGTTTCCACTACTCCTACTAATGATCTAATGATGTACTCTATTATGCTGGCTGTTTTCTTCGTCTGTTTCAAGCACGGTGTCGACAGTGCTCAAGTGGCCTGTGGGCCAGATGAGAAATTGATCAGCTGTGTGTCCGTCCAAGACGGGTGCTAATAGCAGTGATGTGTGGTCGTTAGGGGTGCAGTGTGCTGAATACATCGAAAACAAAGAAAGGACGTCTCTTCGTGAAGCGGAAGAAAGCATAAACACAGTTTGTGGTTTATCTCATGGCATGCTACTGGCTGCTGCGACGACCAATGAATGAGTGACGTCACCATCACGTGGGCGGGAGGCGCTGAGACTACAGCGCAAGGCTAGCTAGACGGGAGAGCTTTTATAACGGCGTGGTCCGCGCCACTGTTCAGACCGTCATCGTCTCGCGAACGCTGGCTGCCTCAGGCC
This sequence comes from Anabrus simplex, assembly GCF_040414725.1. Lineage (NCBI taxonomy): Eukaryota > Metazoa > Arthropoda > Insecta > Orthoptera > Tettigoniidae > Anabrus > Anabrus simplex. The sequence continues at coordinate 809,383,927 of NC_090266.1, forward strand.
CATCGCACGTGTAGTTGGCGAGCCGGGTGTGCACATGACATTTGGAACCTTTTTGCTTCACATTTAGACTTCTCCACTTATACTATCTCTACATTTTAGGAACATTTTACTAGTATGTAAGTGTACACATCAAGATATTGTGCTATTAACTTTGACACCGCCATGTGGTTCTCGTTCGTGATGTTGACGTGCTTGGCGGCGGTTCTCCAAGGCTCCTCTCCTCCAAATATCAGCCCGAAGGAACCGGGGAAGTACTCCGCAACCAAAGGTAGGATACCATTTCGTTTATTGATGGATTATGACAGTAAACCTGGTATAGTTGAAAAGTGCCTGGTATTCAAACGTGATGTACGAAGTTAAAATGCGCGAAGCAGTTTGACATAAATCTTATCAAAACTGATAGTTCGAATCTGCCTGTCTTGCTACACGTTCCACAGTAGGTGAAAGTTTAAAAAAAATTCTCTGTAAAACAAGCGTAAGCATTCAAAAACTGTAGGGCCCCATTCCCTACTCAAACATGACTTTCGCGCACTTACTCCGACGAACGTAGACGTAAGATGTCAAGTGAACCTGTTGAATTCATTGTTCAGTTGTCTGGATTCCAGAGAAATGACTGGCCTGGAATCCAATACAGCGCGGGCTTAACTGAAAATATGATTGTGGCCAAGTATCCCGCTCCTTGCAAGACGCTCTGGACCGCTGCGGCTGATCCATCTTCCCACAATTGAGCCGTACGGGTGACACATAGCGAGGAGGCTTGGCTTTTGGCAACCTGGGTCACATAACGACTCAGATAGTTCCACCGCATAGTTTCTTCATGTCGCAATGTTTAAAATTGCTTGAATGATCCTTCATAAGCCACCGAAACTAAACTTATGTCACTCAGCCTACTTGCACTCATAATGAATGCTTCTTCTGTTGTATTATAAAAACATTACTAACAAGACTATGTTCGATAGAATGCGTCTCTAGGAATCCCAGACTAATAGCTTCCTATTACTCCTTTCCATCAACAACATTCCCCATTTTACTGGCATGTGTAGCGCTGTGATTGTCTTATCTTGCGACTAAGCCAATGTTCGGCTGCCAATTTGAACCTGCCCGTATAGGCAAATGGATACTGTATGTTTTACTCCTGTGATTAATAAACACAAAAGATGTATCGGATATCAAAGTGCGATGCTGAGAAAATGTTCTTCGAAACTGACCATATTGCGTGAAGCTCAATTCCAATTAATAACCTACATCAGTGCCCGATATTTGCTCGTCCAGATGGATGTAAGAGGTCATTCCTATAAAAGGTCTTGGTTGACGGCCTCCAACTACTGACAATACGATAGTCGAAATATCATTTTTGTCATGTGCGTTCTTCGGTCAAAATTTGCATTATATTTAAAATTATTGCGGAATGTTTTTGGTTCCATAGTTCTATAGAATGAGTATATCATATTAGTGGAATTTTGCCACTGTAATAATGGTCTATTCATTATTTAGACACGCCCTGATAAGGACCTCCGTCGTGGGAGACGACTACTAGAAATTTCCTTTAGCATATAATCACGGATGTTTGCGTAGAGTTAGAGCGTGAAGAAATTCGAGAAATATGTAACCGATATTAGACATTCATAGCATATATTACATCCATGTGACACTGAGGAATGAAAAATAGAAAAATAAAATAATATGGAATGTACTGTAAGTATTTCTTAATCATAAAATGAGTGAAAAATGTCTTCTAAATATTCCTTATTCAGTCAACATCCATGAGAAAATGTCTATTAAAGGTAGACCACACAAGTCTTGTAAATAATGTACAAACAATGTATGCGTTGAGACCTGCCATGAATATTATTATTATTATTATTATTATTATTATTATTATTATTATTATTATTATTGATGATGATGATGATGATATTCGCGAACTTTTACAACATAGTAAAACAATGATATGCTTTTCGTTTAACGAGTGTGAGGTGTATGAATATTCAGTGATCGGTGAATGTTTACATAATAGAATTTCATTAGCAGTTCAGTCCAACTCCTGGTCAACGTAGCGCTCTTCGGTTTCGAGTACCCTGGGACTGATTCCCAACAGGGCCGGGGATTTTAGCTGCCTGTGATAATTCGTCTGCTTCGGCAACGGGAATCAGTGTTCATCGTAGAACACACACACACACACACTGGAGGAACATGTAATGGTGAACTCACCCCTCCAGTTAGTCTTAGCTTCAGGCCATTAAAAAATGATTTGCCACTGCTTTCAACATATGATAGGAACCTGCGTGTAAGTGTAATTGCGGAAGTATAGAGTGTTGCATTTGCGGAAAGGAAGGTTAAGGACGGCACAAACACCCAGTCCCCAGGACAGGGATATTAATCATTTACAATTAAAAACCCCTGACCCGGCCGGCAATCCAACCCGGGGCCATCGGGCGACAGGCGGACGCGTTGCCCCCTACACCGTGGGCCAGTTAGTCTTAGCGTCACGGACGGTATTCGGCCATACAACTGGGCTTGATACTTATGCTGTGCGGACTTCAAGTAATTTGGAAAAGGCTAGGGAAGAAAACATCGTTAGCAATTTTAGCTTTCAGAGCAGTGGTGACTATCCTTTCGTATTTAACTTGAGTTCTAATGACAAATATTGTGATATTTTTTTCAATTCACGGTGTACGTACCACGATCGTTCGTAGGTCCTTACAGTATCAACTACACATGATTTTCAAGACGTCACCTCACACACACACACACACACACACACACACACACGCGCGCTTATGGGCATGTGAAATACAGAAACTACCGAGCCCTGAAGTTATGGAATGGTCATATTTTCAAATGTGTGTAAGATTTAAGACACATAGTTATGTTTTTTAAATTTAATTTCGTGTGGCTATTTCTAGCCGAGTGCATCCCTTGTAAGGCAGACCCTCCGATGAGTGTGGGCGGCATCTACCATTTGTAGGTAACTGCGTATTATTGTGGTGGAGGATAGTGTTATGTGTGGTGTGTGAGTTGCAGGGATGTTTGGGACAGCACAAACACCTAGCCCCCGGGCCATTGGAATTAACCAATGAAGGCTAAAATCCCCAACCCGGCCGGGAATCTAACCCTGGACCCTCTGAACCGAAGGCCAGTACGCTGGCCATTCAGCCAACGGGTCGGACTTAAAAAAAATTATATCTACTATTTATCTGCATTATATCGGTTAACTACCTTGTATTCTTTCAATGCTGTGTAGAGGAATACGTGGCTCATGTTAGCCAGGGCTTTTTTGTGCGGTGATGCATTGGACACACTGGAGGATTACTTGGCAGTACAACAGTGAACTCCTGAAAGCATGTTAAAGTTACGATATTTTAATGCGTTGCGAATAACCGCCAACCCGTTTTCTTACTTACACTTGCACTGTCTCTTTCTCAGACTCTGCTGTAAACTTCAGAAGTTGGGTGGGCAGACGGAGGGCGAATTATTCATCTGGGTGGGCGATTACTGTATACTACAGTCTCGTGAAGGGTTGAAAATTATGAGTAACGTGGCACATGTCTATTTGACGCACAGTGTCTTCCCTAATGCAAAACTAATCATGACGGTTCATTTACGGCTTGGAGGGAGAATCATACTTCAATAAAGTATCCTCCGTTATTAATATCGAGAAAAATATTAAAAATAAATTGATCTATGATCAGAACTAAAGAAAAAATGAAACTAAAATACAAGCAGATAGGAATCTTATTTTAAACAGGGCAGAGTCGTTAAATCGTCTCCATTCTTCCATGACGCCGCGTGGCCTGAACGAGAGCGCTCTAGCCCACACATCCAATGTTCCGAACTGCAATTTTTTTTTTTTTTTTGGCTTTACGTCGCACAGACACAGATAGGTCTTATGGCGACGATGGGATAGGAAAGGCCTAGGAAGTGGAAGGAAGCGGCCGTGGCCTTAATTAAGGTATAGCCCCGGCATTTGCCTGGTGTGAAAATGGGAAACCACGGAAGACCATCTTCAGGGCTGCCGACAGTGGGGCTCGAACCCACTATCTCCCGATTACTGGATACTGGCAACTGCAAAATTACATTGATTCGTGGAATATAACGAGATAATATGAAATAAGATTTGTGCTAACAATGTTTCAGATAATGTTACTTGTAAATATACATTTATAAAAAGTGGACGGAATTGAATTTTTAATGACCGAGTGAATTGTCCGTGCAGTTTGGGTCGCATAGCTGTGAGCTTGCATTGAAGAGATGCTGGGTTCGCAACCCACCGTCGGCAGAATTTAAGATCGTTTTCCGTAGTTTCCCATTTTCACAACAGACAAATGCCGGGGCTATACCTTAAGTAAGACCATGGCGTCTACCATCCCATTCCTATCACTTTCCCATCCTCGCGTCGCCGAAAACATTCGATGTGTTAGTGCGACGTTAAACCACGATAAAAATAAATAAATTAATGGGTGGGGTAAGTTTCGAATGAGCACTACGCACCCACCTAAGCCGCCCTTACTGACATCACTGCTCTTCTGTCCAGCTTTGTGGCTGAGTCGTCTTTTGGGCCTTGGGTATCCGAACTCGATTCCCGGCTGGGTCGAAGAATTTTAGTCATAAACGGTTAATTCCCCCGGATCTGGGATTGATTGTATTGTCCCTCCCTGCTCTTGACACACTACAGTCCATACTATCCTCGCCGGACTGAGTGGCTCAGACGTTTGACGCACTAGCCTTCTGACCCCAACTTCGCAGGTTCGATCCTGGCTCAGTCCGGTGGTACTTAAAGGTGCTCAAATACATCAACCACGTGTCCGTAGATTGTGGCACGCAAAAGAACTCCTACTGGACAAATTTCCGGCACCTCGGCATCTCTGAAAACCGTAAAAGTAGTTAGTGGGACGTAGAAGCAATAACATTATTATTATTATTATTATTATTATTATTATTATTATTATTATTATTATTATTATTATTATTATTATTATTATTATTATTATTATTATTATTATCCTCCTACAGAGCTTCCCAACACGGCAGACACAGTCCACCTTCATCGGATGGTCTGCTTACAAGGTCTGCATCCGGCTCTAACAGGCACATGAAATAATTAGTCTTCTTATTGCTCAGTTATTGTGCATGGTCCTTTCAGACTTAACTATCGTATAGTAATCGATAAGTGCTTTGGAACTGTACAACCATGGGACATCACACAACCAATGAAATAGTATAGTAGCGCATGAAATCTTCTGTTTCCATATTGTCTTTAATTTTTTGTTTTTATCATTTGCCATGGGAGTACTATATTGTGCTCCTTAATATTCAGATACTTATGAGTTTGAAAGAAAAGAAATACAAATAATTTAAAGGAATGAAACATCCTTCAAACTTTCTCTGCGGTGGTTTTGCTTTCTAGTTTAGGAAGAACTTACCTGAAAAGCAACTAATACATATTTTTTATTCATGACATGGTTTTCACACTTCTTCAGCTAAATGAAAACTTGGTGTTTTCAACCTGTGAAGGAGAAAGCTCTATATTGTACACTTAGAAATACGAGCATTTGAAACATAGCAGAGGATCTCAGAATCGAAAACATGCTTATGCGTAAACATTCTAATAAGTGAATTTAAGTTTGAGTTTTGTAAAGAGCAGCGTCGTTATAAAAAAACAAGAAGTACCTTTGTTCCATTAATTTAGAAATTCGCGTAAAATTAAAAAAATACGTTCCTACACAGCGAAGATAATGTTTTCACACAATGTTGTTACTTCTGTATACATGTCTTTATACCGCATGAACTAACAAAGAAAGGCTATATTTTATCGACCTTTCGCGAGATAAATCTAGAGGATACAAAATCAATACCTATTCGGAAATTCTCTCAAATGAGCTCTATTTTTTCGAAATTTTAGTGTTTTCAATTTTCAGATACCAATTATAGGCCTAAGCCGTTCCTGGTCTAGAAAGTAAAGAATAGTGATCAAGAGGATTCGTTGAGCTGACCTCGTGCACCTCGTAACCTGCTGGCCTTGAAGGTGTGGAGCGGTCACATGGTAGGCCACGGTCCATCATGGCTATAGCATCATGGGCTTTTTTATAGTTACAATACGTCATATTAATCCGGCTCCATGGCTAAATGGTTAGCGCTCTGGCCTTTGGTCACAGGGGTCCCGGGTTCGATTCCCGGCAGGGTCGGGAATTTTAACCATCATTGGTTAATTCCGCTGGCACGGGAGTGGGTGCATGTGTCATCTTCATCATAATTTCATTCCCATCACGACGCGCAGGTAGCCTACGGGCGTCAAATCAAAAGACCTGCACCAGGCGAGCTGAAAATGTCCTTGGACAGTCCCGGCACTAAAAGCCATACGCCATTTCATTTCATTTCCGTCATATTAGCCAACATTTAGAGAGGCGTTTTCGTAGCATAGTCGTCGAGGAACTGGCTTCACAATGTAACAAGTTATGCATTTAAGTCGCCTTCAAACATTTATTTTTTTTCTCTTTCTTTCTTTCATCCTTTATTTACACTGGCAAAGATTTTTGATCTACTCATCTGAACAGTTGTCGGCTTAACCTGCACTTTTTATTCTTCCGCAGAGCGAGCGAGTTGGCCATACGGTTAGGGTCGCGAAGTTGTGAGCTTGCATTCGAAAGATAGTGAGTTAGATTCACACCGTCGGCTACTTTGCACGCAACAGTAATGCCGTTTTTCAGAGATAAGTGGCAGCAGAAGAGACAACGCACGTTACAAGAAACATTAGCCACGTAATGTTATTGTTGATCAGTTTTATGGCCTTTCGATATCATAGGCCTTCACATCTAGTTTTCTACATCGGCGTCTAATGTAAAGGAAGTCTTTCCTCTTTTCATGACGTTCATATACGACTTTTTCTCGTTTTGGTAGTCATCTTGACGATTTTCTTTGCCGATATGAGTTAATGAGCACGTAGTTTTTACTGTAAGGCAATCGCGACAGAAACACCACCATTGTTAGTTATCACGACTGAAGAGTATTTCCATTTTAGTGACGCTCGGCGTTGACATTCACTAATAAGCGACGAAAGTCTAAATTACGAATATCTCTGTTGTTATGGCTGGTACCGTAAAACTGTATAAGACATGAGTGATAGTATATTTATAACTGTTGTTATGTAGTGTTTATCGATTATAACATAGATATATACTATGAGAATTACATTTTAGGCCTTCCCTTCAACTGCAGTTTCACGTAGAGTGAATAAATTTTCATTAATTAACGTTAAGCCGTTTTCTCGCGATGTACGGACAGACAGACAGAGATGACGAAACGTGAAAAATTAGATTTCATTCTTACTGTGGACAGAACCGATACAGGTACTGTATACCATTCTTTTTAAATTCTGAGTAATCTGCAGACAAAACTCTTGCTTTATAAATATATGAATAATATTTTACCACTGTACAGTATGTAATTTTCTATATTAATTGTTAATTGAAATGGTGAGAGCAACTTCTACAAGTGAGACGAATACAGATACCCAGTCCTCGAGTCAGAGGAATTAATCATACACAGTTAAAATCCTTGGGACCATTCAGCTAGGGCAGGGGTGATCAACGTACAGCCCGCGAAGATGCGGCCCTGACCGAGTTTTTATAATTTGTTTTCCGTAGCTACCGCAAAAACTAGATAATACAATCTTTATTATAATTTACGTTGAAAAGGGGATAAAACGTATGAAAAATCTCTGAATTACTCGTAGTTTTTTCTTGACATGATGTTTCTTTTACTGGACTGTAGAAAAGTTTTAAGATACATAATTATTCCCACCTTAAAGGCCTCCTGCATTCCACGAGGGATTAAATAGGTACAGTTATCTTGGGACATGCATAGGAAATGACCAGTTTATACCCGGAAAGTGCTTTGAGAGGTTCATTGTGGTTTATTACTTTACTGTGAGCTAGCGTTCTTACCAACTGCTGTTATTCAAAGTAGTTTTAATAATTTATTTGTGAACAAAAATGTCCCTTTCTAAACATAGAATAGTGGATAGTGAATGCCGTGTTTTTAAATAAAAATGGACTGACGACTATTTTTGTATTGAGAATAGTGGGAAAGTGATGAGTCTGATATGCAAGGAAAATATCTCAGTTTTTAAAGAATACATCAGGCGCTATTATGATTCGAAGCAAAAATCTGTATATAATTAATACGATGGGGCATTATGGAAGGAAAAGGTTTCAAATTTAATGAAAGGTCTCACCGCTCAAAACATATGTTCACGAAACAGATCGAGGAAAATATAGCTGCAGTCCGCGCTAGTTATAAAGTTGCACGTTTATTAGCCTTGAAGGGGAAACCATTTTCTGATGGGGAGTTTGTAAAAAACTGTATACTTTCTGTAATAGAAGAAAAATGTCCTGAAAGGAAACAACTGATACATTCGGTCAGCTTATCGCGGAGCACCATAACGAGAAGAACAGATGAACTCAGGGCTAATTTGTGCTCAAAACTACGCGAAAAATCTAAATCATTCGAGTGCTTTTCGTTGGCTTTGGATGAAAGTAATGACGTCTACGATACAGCACTAGTTAAATTTTTATTTGTGGGTTTGACAAAGCGTGTGAAATAACTGAGGAACAGGTGTATTTAAGAAGCATCCATGGAACTACAACAGGCGAGAATTTGTTTCTCCAACTGAGTGAAACATTGAAGGATCTCGATTTAGGATGGGATGGATTAGCAGTTATTACAACAGAAGATTCAACAACTTAATTGATTGGAAGAATAAGAAACGAATTTACTAACAGAAATACCGATATGCGTCTTGAATTACACTGCATTATTCATCAACAAGTGCTATGTGGAAAAGTATGAAATTTACAACATGTGATGAACACAGTGACATCTACAATTAATTATATTCGATCGCATGGACTTAATAATCGGCAGTTCCAGTCATTTCTGGTTGAAATTTATTGTGATTACAGCGATGTAATTTATCATAGCGAGGTACGCTGGCTTAGTCGTGGTAATATATTGATACGATTCTTTCATCTTCGTAAAGAAATGAGCACATTTATGAACATGAAACAGAAAGAGGTGACAGGATTTGGGGATGAAAACTGGATGGAGATTTAGAAGTACTCACAGATTTAAAGGAACATTTAAATAGTTTGAATAAGGGATTACAAGGGAAAGGCGTGCTTAAATGAAGTGTATAGTTACGTGTTAGCGTTCCAAAATAAATTGAAATTATTTCGACAGCAATAGAGAAGGGCACGTTCCCACACTTTTCATCCTGTACTGAGCTTCAAGAAGCGAACTCAAAACAGTTCAGTGCCATATGATCGATTTATTAAGTTGATTGACCTACTGAAGAATGAGTTTAAAACCAGATTTAAAGACCTTTCCGTGAATGCGGAGAAAATCAATTTGTTTGGAAATCCATTTTGCAGTTGATGTCGGTGATGCACCTGTGCAACTACAGATCGAATTAATTGAACTTTAGTATTGTTCCCAATTAAGAGACAAGTTCGCGGAAGGAAATATTATTAACTTTTACAGGTAAAGAAAGGTAAGTGTGTATTCTGCCCGAAGGCAGGTCCGAACCTCCGCAGAGGTGTGCCTGAGCCGGAGTTCATGTACGGTAGGGTGGCCAGTTCCTTTCCGCTCCTCCATTGCCTTAACCCCCCCCCCCACTAATAGCGCGTGGCAGCCCATCCAAATATTGACCACGACCAATGTTGCTTAACTTCGGACATCTCACGGGAACCGGTGTTTCAACATGGCTACGGCCGTTGGCAACTTTTACAGGGAGCTTAGTTATAAAAAAATCCGGCTTTCTTAAAATTTGCGAGAAAATTCTTGTGCGCGTTTGCGAGTAGGCTACTTACATTTGTGAACAAAAAATTTCAAAAATGAAGTTTATAAAATCAAAATTACATTCCCGGATCAGTGATGAACACCTACATTCTATTCTGAGGGTAGCTGTGTCAAATCTATCTCCAGACATTTCAACACTGTCACTTCAAGCGAAGGCTCAGCCCTCTCATTGACTGGTAAGTTTATCCCAAGTTACAGAGTATTGTTTACTTTTCTCAGTTTGTTTTGTATTGTGGTTCAGGTTAATGTTTATGTTGCCGAATAGCCGCGTGAGAGTTTTGTTTGTTATATGGTTGGTGATTGAAGAAGGGGACACCTGAATATATTTGTGTTAGGGATAGTCGGGGCGGGAGGGGGTGGGGGGGAAGAGAACAACGTGGCCCGGTACGTTTAGGAATCTGCCATTCGGCCCGCCCGCAAATTAAGTTGAGCACCCCTGGGTTAGGGAGTCGGAGTAAGACAACGCGTAGGATCATCGTTGTCGTTGTCAGAATCTAAAAATATAACAAAACTTTTCCAAATGTCAAACACGCAATTTAAATAAAAATGATAACATAACATAGCTGTAACAAACATGCACACTAAAAAATTAAATTTCGTGTGGCTATGACTAGCCGAGTGCAGCCCTTGTAAGGCAGACCCTCCGACGAGGGTGGGCGGCATCTGCCATGTGTAGGTAACTGCGTGTTATTGTGGTGGAGGGTAGTGTCATGTGTGGTGTGTGAGTTGCAGGAATGTTGGGGACAGCACAAACACCCAGCCCCCGGGCCAATGGAATTAACCAATTAAGGTTAAAATCCCCGACCCGGCCGGGAATCGAACCCGGGACCCTCTGAACCGAAGGCCAGTACGCTGACCATTCAGCCAACGAGTCGGACAACATGCACACTATTATACAAAGAATGACATGTTTCGTTCTACAAGAACATCCTCAGACTTCATCAAATCACTTAAATCATGCGTAAATATTGTTTACGCTGCGTAAACTTGTCAGTGAGAGTTAGGTGATGATATGCACAAGTATTAACAAAAAATGATTGTATTAAAATTCTACCTTAACAGTGCTTGGAAGCAACATACTACGCTTCGGCAGACTAAATAAGTACAGAAGTATTTCATTAAATGAATACGGTGACGCACAAAACTCTCTAGCATTGACAAGTTTACACACCGTAAACAATGCTGTACATACATAAGCACGATATAAGTGATTAATGTAATCTGAGGGTGCTTTTGTGGAACGGAGCATGTCATTCTTTGTATAATAGTGCGTATGATTTTTACAGTTTTTTTAGTGTTATAATTTTTATTGAAATTGTGTGTTTGACAGACTGGAGAGAATTTACGTTATATTTAACTATGTAGCGACTGGAAAGTATAGCTTCATTCTTTAAAAATCTAAAAAACTTCCATATTCTTCGAAAATTGACATTTTCTGCCAGGTTTGTCCGAGTTCGATTCCGAGATGTCACGAATTTAAAATCTGTTTGATAACTTGGAATGGGGTTCGTTGTGTTCCGGTTATCACAGTTAAGTAGTATAATAATGTTATTGATTTTACATACCACTAACTAACTACTTTTGTGGTTTTAGAAATATCAAGATGCTGGGCATTTTGTTCCGCAGGAGTTTTCTTACTTACCGGTAAATATCCAGACACGAGGCTGACGTATTTGAGTACTTTCAGACACTACTGGGTCGAATCCGGATCAAATTCGCCACATTGTACTTAGAAAAACAGCGAACTGACTATAAAAGTGGGTTTAAATCTCGTTATCGGCCATTCAACATTTTCTGAACGGCGGCCTCCTCATAATCCTAGCCACAATTAATTGCAATTAATCACACCAGAAAATGGACTACATTAGGCTATTACACCAGACTCAGAAATAGTTCAGGGGAAGGAGCGTGATAGCAGAGTGGCCGCAGTACGAATGCCGACCATTTTTGTGGGGCATTTGAAGTGAAAAGTGACGTCGTTTTAGTTCGAATTCCACTTAAAACTAGTTCTCGTAACTACAATCAAGATACCAAAAGTTCTGTAACACTACAAGAGGCTTGTTTGCGGGATTTAGCCTGTCGAAACGACTGCTATTCAGCCAGACAGCCTTTAAATGATTTTTCGCGTCGTCCGCTGCGTTGCAGCTCGTGTGATGTAATGTTAATTAGCCTCTTACACTTTCTCTCCCAGAGACTGGAAGAAACCAGGAATAACAGCAAAACTATGTAATATTATCATTAGAGGAATGTGAGGAAATAAATATAAATAAGGAGAAAATAGAGAAGATATACTTAGCTAGTGTAAAGGTATACATAAAGAGGTATCCTAGACTCTATAACGTGGTTACAGTCTACAAAATATCTCAAATAATACGTTTTAATAACCATTAAAGAAACACCCAAGAAGAATTTATGGGATACACAGTAGATTAATAAATTTAATTTTAATTATCCACCCAACAACATAGTATTCACCAGTGTTAAACTCAATTAAAATATTTAATAAATATATCAAAGAGTACAGACTATATATTTGCAACTACATACTCTTGCATAGTAAAACAACGTGAACAAATTACTTCACTGTTTTCTTCTAAATTAAAATCCCACTTTACTGACTCTTATTGTTATTGGTGTTCATTTACATTAGGTGGGGTTAATTTTAAAGCCGAGAGAAATATTATGCATCCTATGATTTTCTCCTGTTATGGATCCTTCAAATAACTGTAGGTCTGTGAGGGCGTCCATCACTGGCTGCAGAGCATCAAGCCCGTAGTTAATAGTACCCTATTTTTCTCCGTCATTTGAAGAGTATGCGAAATTATTTACATAACAAAATTTATTTGAAATAAAGGGGCGTTTCACATATAGTCGACAGATTTTACATATAATCAATAGTGTAAGAGGAAATCGAAAAAATCCTCTTCTGGTCTTCCTATAAACCCCCAGTCTGTTCAGTGATTTTTAAATTATATGCATATCAAAACCTGGTCCTGAGTGAGTAGACTGTAAATATGAAGTTTGGTCTATAATCAATAGTGCAAAAGAAAATTGAAGAAACCTCCTCTGGTCTTCCCATAAGCCCCTAGTCTGTTGGGTGATTTTTAAAAGATACGCATACCGTAACATGCTTCTGGATGAGTAAATTCTAAGTATGGAGTTCGTTCTATATGTAATCAATGGTGTCAGAGAAAACTGAAAAACTCTTCTAGTCTTCCTATAAAAACCCAGTGTCATAAGTGATTGTTATGATATCCATACCAAAACCTGCTCTGGATGAATAGACTGTAAATGTGAAGTTTGGTTGAGATATATTCATGCGTATATCCATGATGGTGGAACAAACAAACAGGCGGACGGACGGACGAACAGCCAGACAGACACGAAAGCTAAAAACTACTAATATGATCTTGGATTGCCCTAAAACGGGTAAATGTCTCAAAATATGGCGAAATAAATTACATTACAGGCAGGAGACCCCTAAAATTTTATTTTTAAGTTAATAGTATATGTGTTTCACATCATTAGGTTTATACCTTTCTGAAGCAAAATAAATAAATAAATAAATAAATAAATAAATAAATAAATAAATAAATAAATAAATAAATAAATAAATAAATAAATAAATAAATAAATAAATAAATAAATAAATAAATAAATAAATAAATATTTCGATAGTTCTAGTAGCCTATTTAATATTTCTTTTTACAAGTTGCTTAACATCGCACCGACACAGATAGGTCTTATAGTTACGATGGGACAGGAAAGGTCTAGGAGTGGAAAGGAATCGGCCGTGACCTTAATTAAGGTACAGCCCAAGCATTTTCCTGGTGTGAAAATGGTAAAACACGGAAAACCATCTTCAGGGCTGCCAATAGTGGGGTTCGAAACCACTATATCCCGAATACTGGATACTGGCCACACTTATTTAATATTTTGTATTATAAGAAATGTAACTGCATGAATTATGATCAAAATACATTAATGCTCTCGACCCACTTGGTCATTCGTGATAGGGAGAAGCAAGTATTTCATTCATACATCCCCCCATCTCTCTTCGCGCGCGGTGTGTGTGTGTGTGTGTGTGTGTGTGTGTGTGTGTGTGTGTGTGTGTGTGTGTGTGTGTGTGTGTGTGTGTGTGTGTGTGATCTTGTTTCATAATGGTGATAACCTAAGTGGATGCGATGCTTGCACCACTATGGGCACTTGAAAACCATATGGGAACAAAGCAGTCAGGAATTAAAGCTAGAAACCGCGTCTTGGATGGCAATGTGTGAGGTTCTCAACTGTAGTACGAAGGCTGAGTGAATCCCATTTAACCAGACATTAATTCATTCTTGGCCTACAGTGGGGAATAGAATCCAGGACAGCTGGGCGCGAAGCTACTGTGCTAATACTTCGAACGCAATGCAGCAAGCCACTCGGCTGTATTTTTGGCTTCTACAATATATCCGGATGTCCTGCCTCTCGTAGCAGAAACTCCTCAATTTTCCTCGCAAGGTTGAGTAAAACCCGTTCTAAATATGAAATCGAGATTCAAATCCTTTGAAAACCGGGAGTGGTACCCGTGGTGTCTGTATACTATCTCTACATAAAGGGGCCGACTGTCATCATCACATCATCAACAAATCTTTCACGAATTGTTAACCTCAGAGGCACAGTAGGTTTTTTGTTGATCTTCCCTCACAAGAAAGCAGTTTCGATCCGGCTGTATTCATTTCTTTTTTGCTATTTGCTTTACGTCGCATTGACACAGATAGGTTTTATGGCGACGATGAGACAGGAAAGTCCTGGGAATTGGTAGGGTGCGGCCGTGGCCTTAATTAAGGTAAAGCCCCGGCATTTGCCTAGTGTGAAAATGGGAAACCACAGAAAGCCATCTTCAGGGCTGCCGACAGTGGGGCTCGAACCCACTATCTCCCGATTACTGGATACTGGACGCACTTAAGCGACTGCAGCTATCGAGTTCGGTTGCTGTATTCATTAGCATTTGAGAGTGCTTAAATGGGACAACTCCGTTTCGTTAGTTTCTGGCACGTTGAAGCACTCCTGCAGAACGTAATTTCGACAGCCCAGTGTCTCTTAAAATTAATAAAGAATTGAAGGATCGTTAATAATAATAATAATAATAATAATAATAATAATAATAATAATAAAAAAAATAATAATAAAAATAATAATAATAATAATAATGGCTCTGACATTTGCCTCGTATGAAAATGGGAAACCGCGGAACGCTATCTTCAGGGCTTCCTACGGTGGGGGTCGAACTCATATTCCCGAATGCAAGCTCACAGCAACATGAGCCGTAACACGTAGTCAAGGTGTTCATTATTGTTATTGGAATAGTTGATACGTCCCTCCACATACCTGCATCAGAAAAGACATCTGGCTGTAAAACTGAGGCTTAATCCTTACAAAGTGTCCACTCCAGACAGTTGGGGAAAAGGCAGGTAGAAGAGAAGTGTTTTATGCAGATGGAAATCGAACCCAGGTAAAACGAACGGGAATCTAGGTACCTACGTACAGAATACCCTACAATGATACGAGTTATTGGTAGACAGTTCGTCACACAAACCAACTATGTGGATTAGGGTTGCACGTAAAAGTGTAAGCTCCGCCTCCGACACTGACAGCTGGAAGACATCTCGCAATAAAGGTCGCGCTTGTCTCGGCCGCTTCTCTCACTGTGAATATCAGTGGCTAATACCGCGAGGCCAGATGGATTGCTTGGCATTGAGCTGGGAAATGTATTTACATTATACCTTCTCCGCGGAGAAGTATTGGAGCCTCACCCCACCCACATAGTTTCTGGAACTGGTCGCCATTGAATTTCAATGAATGTGTTCATACCGAGCGAGTTGGCTGTTCGGTAAGGGCGCGCACTTGTGAGCTTGCATTCGGGAGATAGTGGGTTCGAATCTCACTGTCGGCAGCGCTGAAGATGGTTTTCCTTGATTTCCAATTTTCACACCAGGCAGGTACCTTAATTACGGCCACGGCCAATTCTTTCCCACTCCTAGCTCTTTCCTGTCCCATCGTTGCCATAAGACCTATCTGCGTCGGTGCAACGTAAAGCAAGTAGTAATTTTGAAAAAAAGTTTTCATTACGTGAAACGTAAATATCGAGTCATGGTTACAAAAACTTAATGTCATGGAGCAGTATATCTTTATATTTTATATATATACCACACACAAAGCAAATAATAATAGGCTACTAATCTTCCGACGCCGGGGTGAGGAATTCAGAGGATTGATCACTGCACTTATAAGTTCAAGTAGGCAGGCTCAATCCTGGATCAATCCAGTGGTATTTAAAGGTGTTCAAATGCATAGACCTCGCGTCGGTAGATTTACCGACGTAAAAAGAACTGAGGGTGGAAATTTTGGCCATTCGGCATTGCCGATAACCGGATTACGTAGTTAGTAAGACGTAAAGCCAATAATTATTAAATTTTTATTTCATTGGCGCCTCTTCTTACTCCCTCGTGGATAGTACAGGTTGCACCCATGAACTTTGAACAGTTTTACGGCCAAATACCCTTCCTGACGTTAGCCCTATATGAAGGAATTATTTCACTACTGCGTGCTTTTTAGATGGTTGATACTGTGTATTGAGACAAACACAACCACCTGGTCTCCGAGGCAAAGAAATGAACTAGACACGGCTGAATTCTGGCCGGAAATCAAACCCGGATCCTTCAACGCTGACCATTGATGATGATGATGATGATGATAATAATAATAATAATAATAATAATAATAATAATAATAATAATAATGCAAATCGTATCCTCATCCAGAGGTGGTTCATCACTTTGCAGGCACACCCATTGTGGGGGTGAGCTCCGTGTACCATTTTATCCACATGGCAGCCCTCCTGCCATTCATAAATCTCTGTTAGTACCGTGAATCGAGCCCGAGCCTGCGAGGACGGCAGTTAATAGTGCTAACTTTCACGCTACGGAGGCGGAATAATAATAATAATAATAATAATAATAATAATAATAATAATAATAATAATAATAATACATGCTTCACTACCAGCGGTTTCAAACCTTCGCACGCAACAATACTGACATTGTCAATGATATCCTCCTTGTCCGACTCGTTGGCTGAATGGTCAGCGTACTGGCCTTCGGTTCAGAGGGTCCCGGGTTCGATTCCCAGCCGGGTCGGGGATTTTAACCTTCATTGGTTAATTCCAATGGCCCGGGGGCTGGATGTTTGTGCTGTCCCCAACATCCCTGCAACTCACACACCACACATAACACTATCCTCCACCACAATAACACGCAGTTACCTACGTATGGCAGATGCCGCCCACCCTCATCGGAGGGTCTGCCTTAAAAGGGCTGCACTCGGCTAGAAATAGCCACACGAAATTATTATATCCTCCTTAACAGATGAAGTCAATGTCTATATTAACTCGAATTTGAGCAAGTGAAAATCCATGAAGTACAGCTTCATTCAGAAAAAATCGTCTGTTGTGCCATATCGGGATGGAGGATCGCTGGACCTCAGTTTTTTGACACCACTCTAGATGGAGACTATGTAACAGATTGTGGATTTATTGCAAAAGGATTAGCGCTACTGCTGGATCTAGAAAGATAGCTAATGCTAACGAGACCACGCCAATATTGCACGAATTTTTCGGCGATCAAATAATCCCAAGAATTTTTTGCGCTCCTCCCTAAAACCCTCCCCCAAAGCGCTCGCTTTGACCTTGTCATACATTCTGCTTTTTAAGGAAGGGTATAAAGAGAAAATCTGCATTCATTACGTGAATTCAAACAAGCCATTTGTAATGGATTGCAGAAATACCACCAGCAGTTCTAATAAAAGTGTTGCAAAAGAACATGCGAAGGCGTGTGGAATTGTACCTCCGAGAAAGCAGTGGTCCTTGCAAACATATACCGGGCGAGTCGGTCGCGCCTGACATTTTATGCTGTTAGGCATCCCAACGAACGTCGCTGGTGTCGTTATGGTCTATTCTTCTTTGCCAATGACCAAGCAACAATCGCCTTTAATCACTCACTGCAAAAACAGGTACCGTATGCGACAGGCATTTACACAATGCATCAAACTGTCGTGCGGTTGTGTAAAAAGTATGTGCCAGTTATGAGTTTCCCGTAGGGTATGAAATTAACGCTAAAAGCGATGGCATACTGATAGAAAACGTGTGTGCATTTGTGAAGCGGAAGTAGTAGTAGTCCATCTAGTAGGCTTTCTGGGAACCTACTCGCTGGAGTCATAGGTTAAGCGCGGTGCTGTTAATACAGCTGCGTTTGGTAGTTAGGTTCGAATCCCACTTTAGCCTGTAAATTTTATTCGCATTTTGTACTTTGAGAATCATCTACAGAGCCAATGTATGAATGCCTTCACGTCGTGAGTTAATTCATTAATTTTGGCACTGCTCTAGGCCATTAGGGATGCTTATGTGGATGTTTTATAAGCAGGGCTGGACAATGATAGAATGGTTGGAGGTTTGAATCCGCTTGACTGAGCAACAGCCTGTTAGTGCAGTAAGTGTTTGAATAGATGGCCTTGTGCAGTAATGCACGTCTCAGCACGCAGTTGAACTGCCATTCGTGCCCTTTGTAGCATTGTAGGTGTTACGGATTAACAGGCTTCCGTCGTGTTGATACCACACGCTCACCCAGGGGCACATCCTCTAGCAGCAATGGTAGTTGTCTTGAAGAAACCGTAGGCACCGGGCTCCTGTCGAATGATCCTCAAAGAAATATGGTCCAATTATGTGATCACCCAGTATATCATACCATATATTTACTCCCTATCGTGCCTGAAATGCTGCCTGGTTTAGCCAGTGGAGATTTTCAACACTGCAGTAGTGCATATTATGACGAACAGACAGACAGACAGACAGACAGACAGACAGACAGACAGACAGACAGACAGACAGACAGACAGACAGACAGACAGACAGACAGACAGACAGACAGACAGACAGACAGACAGACAGACAGACAGACAGACAGACAGACAGACAGAGATGATCTGTTTGTTTCTTCTTGGGTAAAAGCTATATGGAAGGATAACCATTAAGAAAGTGACCGAGTGACGCTAGTCGTTAAGAAGGTCTGGTGATGTTCTTTTCAGAACGAAACATATCATTGTTTGTTTAGTAGTGTGTATTTGTGTTCCGTATTCAATAGTGCGTTTTTTAAAGGTAGGTTATAGTGTAATATTTATATTGAAATGTGTGTTCAACAGACTGAAAAGCTATTAAGTTGAATTTTTGCCGGGCTGAGTGGCTGAGACAGGTGAGGCGCTGGCTTTTTGACCCCAGCTTGGCAGGTTCGATCCCGACTCAGACGGGTGGTATTTGAAGATGCTCAAATACGTGAGCCTCGTGTCGGTAGGTTTATTGGCACGTAAAAGAACTCCTGCGGGACTAAATTCTGTCACCTAGCGTTTCCGGAAACCTTAAAAGTAGTTAAGTGGGACGTAAAGCCAACATTATTATTATTATTATTATTATTATTATTATTATTATTATTATTATTATTATTATTATTATTATTATGTTACATTTGACGCTTGTTGTACAATTACTTCTACAGCCTGTCCTTGAAGATTAATAATAATAATAATAAAAAATAATAATAATAAAATGAAAGTAATAATAATAATATTTTTAATGTTATTTGTTTTACGTCCCACTAACTTCTTTGACGGTTTTCGGAGACACCGAGGTGCCGGAATTTAGTCCCGCGGGAGTTCTTTTACGTGCCAGTAAATCTACCGACACGAGGCTGACGTATCTGAGCACCTTCAAATACCACCGGACTGAGCCGGGATCGAACCTGCCAAGTTGGGGTAAGAAGGCCAGCGCCTCAACCGTCTGAGCCACTCAGCCCGGCTTATAATATGAAAGAGACTTCTCCCCACTAAGTAATCAAGAATGTTAATCACTGTATCCCATGTCACGTACTTTAAATTGAATGAATGCGTTGATTACAATTTCTGTACAGGCTTCTCTGTGAAATCACGTATCTAGTGTTGAAAATTTTCAGGCTCGGTAAGTGGCGGTTGTTATGCTGCTGAAATGGACGATGCTGTATTGTATAACCTACTTGAAAGTTTAACAGGTAGCACTGAATAATGCTGCTGTTAATATACAGTATTGACCGAGGGAGTTGGCCATGCGGTTAGGAGGTCCGCAGCTGTGAACTCGCATTCGGGAGATAGAGAGTTCGAACCCCACTGTCAGCAGCTTCCGTGGCTTCCCATTTTCATACCAGGCAAATGCAGGGTATGTACCTTGACTAAGACCACGGCTGCTTTCTTCCCTCTCCCAGCCATTTCTTATCTCATTGTCACCAAAAGACCTATCTGTGTCGGTGCGATGCAAAGCAGGTTGTACAGTACAGTATTGACTGTAGTACCTATCTACATAAACAATGACTTCCATTTTCTTTGTGTTCAGAGTTCGCTGTAGGGTAAGCGCTAAAATTTTACCATCCTCTAACAGAATCCAGCATGGAATGTCTGAAATATTGTGTTTCGACTTACATATTAGGCGTACCCATAGATAAAATATTCAGTTTGCGAAAGAATGTTTAAATGTGACATAAATCCTGACGCTTCAGTACCATGGTAGAGCGTTAATATGGGCATAAACACCCCAATCATTCGTCCGTGTACAATTATGATGGATATTATTTTCATTTTTTTACGCCCAGAGGTAGGGCTAACAGGAGCTTTGCTCAAATGACTCCTCAGAGTTTACTTCCACGAGGAGAGTGTGGTTGGCAAGATGTGATATGATTATATTTACATAACATTGTGATTTACAACTCTCTGTTCTCAAGAGAATGCGAGAAACGCTCTGGGTCAGCAGGAATCCCGAGGGACTATTTTTCCATTTACCTTAGCTCGGGTCCTTTCTGTTTGTCTACCTTGGCCTTGCACTTCTCTCTCCTCTTTGCTACTTCCCCTCCTCGTTTTGTGCCAGTCAGCTATAAATTCAAGTTGTATTTCCTCTTCATCTCAAAGCTCACTCTCCTTGAAATACACTTTCCTAGTCTGTTGTTATTCCAATGAATTCTTCAGCTACAATCATCACTTATAATTTAAAACTTCAGTTATGTCAATTCAAAAGAATTATAGTGCTAAGGATAACGAAGTACCGGAAGAGTTCAGTGAAGGATGTTGCTTCATATAAGGGGCTGAAATCATTATCAACAACTTTTTATATCCTGTTCGACTGTGGTGTCACTGTTAATTCGTGCACTGATTGGGAAAAGTGCTGCTTGACCGAGGTGGTGAAGTTGACTCACTGGTGAAGTTGTTACTCCTTGCAACAATACCGTGCACTCGCTAACGAGGAGGGTGGGGGTGTCCTGGCAAGAAGTGGAAGACTTGGGTTACCCCTCCTAAGGACAGGTTCGGCGTTCCCTTCAGTGTCGTATGGAATGGAATGGCGTATGGCTTTTAGTGCCGAGTGTGTCCGAGGACTAGTCGGGCTCGCCAGGTGCAGGTCTTCTGATTTGACTCCCGTAGGCGACCTGCGCGTCGTGATGAGGATGAAATTATTATGAAAACGACACATACACCCAGCCCCGTGCTAGCGAAATTAACCAATTATGGTAAAATTTCCGACCCTGCCAGGAATCGAACCCGGGACCCCTCTGACCAGAGGTCAGCACGCTAACCATTTAGCTATGGAGCCGGACATAGTCGTATGTGGATGCGTGACTGATTTTCCGTGAAGCGGTACAATCGGGAAATATGTAGTCCATATGCTGTGAGAACTGCGAGTTGTACGCAACTATAAATTTCGTAAGTGTGAGCTAAGGTCCGCCTCTGTGGTGTAGTGGTTAGTGTGATCAGCTGCCACCCCCGGAGCCCCGGGTTCGATTCCCGGCTCTGCCAAGGAATTTGAAAAGTGGTACGAGGGCTGGAACGGGGTCCACTCAGCCTCGGGAGGTTTCCTCTCCTTAACAGCCTGAAGTATGAGCTGAAACATGCAAATGCAGGTCTTTTTCTCCTTATTGGGTACTAGAGCAAACAACACAGGGCTTATATTAATTTCTTTACCTGTGCTCCCAAAATTTGAATGAATGACGTATGTCTGAGAAAACTGTTTACTAGGACACTCCCAAGTTCCAGGCTTAATATAATAATTAGGGCATTCCTTGATCTCCTTGCCCTTCTCTTCCTTCCTTTCTTTCTTTCTTTCTTAATCCGCTTATCGTCCAGGCTTTGTTTTTCCCTCGGACAAAGCGAGGGATCTTACCTCTACCGTCTCAAGGGCAATGTCCTGGAACGTAAGACTTTGGGTTCGGGGATACAACTGGGGAGGGGGACCAGTACCTCGCCCAGGTGTCATCAACTGCTATGCTGAACAGGATCCTTGCGGGGGGATGGGTAGATCTTTTTTTTGTTGCTTTACGTCGCCCCGACACAGATAGGTATTATGGCGACGATGGGATAGGAAAGGCCTAGGAGTTGGAAGGAAGCTGCCATGGCCTTAATTAAGGTACAGCCCCAGCATTTGCCTGGTGTGAAAATGGGAAACCACGGAAAACCATCATCAGGGCTGCTGACAGTGGGATTCGAACCCACTATCTCTCGGATGCAATCTTACAGCCGCACGCCCCTAACCGCACGGCCAACTCTCCCGGTGATGGGAAGATCTGATGGGATAGACAAGGAGGAGGGGAGAAGGCGGCCGTGGCCTTAAGTTAGGTACCATACCGGTATTTGCCTGGAGGAGAAGTGGGAAACCACGGTAAACTGCTTCGAGGATAGCTAAGGGACGTGCAATTTAATAAAATCTTACTCACTGCATGTACATTAATTTACTTAGGACTCCATATACAATGTAGAATACCGTAGCGAAACACGGATACATTATTTTGGTATTACTTACTGTATATAGAAGTAGCCATAGTCCAGAAGAATAGTTAACCCGAGAACTAGTCTCTTTTCGCATACATGCGCACATACATCACTATCGTTACGCCACTATATTTTCCATTCTGTTCAAATGGTTACTTTATTCGATATGTCGTAAAATATAGTTTCAATTAAACCTTAATAATCAGTTAAATCAAATTAATCAATCAATCATTTGCATTTAGGGCTTTAGCCCAGGTGGCAGATTCCCTGTTAGTTATTTACCTGGCTTTCCCTTAAACATTTTCAAGAAACTTGGAATAGGTCACACCCTTCACTACTATTTCAGAGCAGGGTCTTAAGAATGTCTTCTGTCTGAAATCAGTGAAGGATTATTTAAATGAATCATTGATATATTACATACTAGCAAATGTACCCGTGCTTCGCTACGGTATTCAATATTGTATTCGAATATCGAAGTAAATAGTGTACATGCAGTAAATAAGATTGTTTTAAAATTGCATGTCCCTTAGCGTTATCCGAGAAAGAGCATGGGGAGGTCCCCGTACGTTGTTTCCAATGTTACGGATTTGTGATATAATGGCAGGCTCACTTGCCTACTGCCATTCACAATCGAGTTGGGAAGTTTACATTACAATTGCAGGCCCCATTGCCTACTACGCGGACAGAATCGATTTGGGGAGTTTTCGTTAAAATGGCAGCCCCCTTTCCTACTTCCAGACAGATTACAGTTGAGGAGTTTCTATTATAATGGTAGGCAATTACCCTACTATCACTCCAAATTGAGTTGTGCAGTTATCATTATAATGCCAGGCCCATTTTCCTACTGCCAGCCAGCTTACTGTCAGTCACACGAAGTTGGTGAGTTTCCATCAAAATATCAGGCCACTATGCCTAATGCCAGTCACATTTTAGATGAGGACATTTCTTTATAATGGCGGGCACCCTTGCCTACTGCCAAACACAATCGGGTAGGGGAGTTTTAAAGAAAACTGCATGCTCACTTGCCTTCTGCAAGTCAAATCGAGAAGGGAAGTATTCATTATAATTGTAGGCCTTCCTTACTAATGACAGTTACACAGGAGTTGGAGAAGGAACCCTTTCCTACTGCCAGTCAAAGTCGGTGTGGGGAGTACTGATTACAATAGCAGACCCACCCTTTCTCGATCGCTAAAAATCGACATCAGTGAATATATATAGATCGACATACGAAAGTATATGCGTGTCTACAATATTGAAGACCTTCATTTACAGATTAACTGCTACTAAACGTACGTCATATCGACAAAGGATTATACCATAAGACGCCGGATTTAGTGGCCTAAGTGGCTAGTCCTATGATATATCATCTATTCTTGCGTCAGCTTGAGATAGAAACGTGGAACAGGGTAAAGTTTTTGTAAGATTATCTCACATTGCATTACTTTTCGGATAATTATGTGACAGCTACATACATAGCATTTGGCTCACATATGGCTACTGGGTGGGCCAATTTTCGTGAAGAGCTTGATGATTCTGTATTTCATATAAGTAATTGAAAGTATGAATTATGCATGTGAAAATTCCAAATTGACTTAACATCGATTAATAGAGAAAAATCAAACGTAAAAGGGATACAGATACGGCAAAAGTCATAAGACCAAGGTTGTAGATCATTCCAAATTGAACGGAGATTGTGCAATCCGTTATGTGATAGAAATTTCCGAAGGTCTGCACCATCATTAAAATTGCCTGCATATTTCGATATTCTTCGGGGATAAAAAGTGAAAAATTTAATGGTCTAGGATGTTTTCCGTTCGTTACAGGCTAAAACGTATAATTTTGTCAAATTTCAATTATCTTCTTTTTCTTCTGGCAGATTATGCCAAAATCTGGATTTTGGGCGAGGCGGGTAAAAATTAGGACTTTCAGGAAACTAAACCAAAAATTATGGAGATGGTGATTATTACCCCTTAAACGGAAAGCTGTACGAAAATTTCGCCAAAATAGTCAGTGTAGAGGCACACAGTCGTTACGATTTGATTTATATAGATAAGGAATCTGCTCCATGTAAAACACCTTTTGGGTTATGTCCGCTGGACTTAACCTGCAAAAGTGACCATTCATGATATCTCCCTAATTAATCCTCCTGACGAAAAATTGCACATGAACAAAAAGGTTTAGAGGTGGAATTCCATCACGTTTGGTCGATTTCCAGTCAGGTTGGTTCTGTATATATTGTGGAAGAGTAAAATCAACATTTGTGTTCCCTATAAACCGCCAGTCCATTCCGGAACATGAAATGTTGTTTACGTTTAAAACGTACCTTTGGACAGGTGGATGCTAAATATAAATTTTGGTTCGAATGTCTTCAGTAGTTTTCAAGTTGTAAGGAATACGCTTTACACGCACCCGCTCGTGAGTCAAGTCCGATGGGACTTGTACAGAAAAACGGTCCGTTAATGATATCTCCCTTATTAATCCTCGTATCGAAATGATGCACATGAGAAAAAAGGTTTAGAAATTAATTTCTACCAAGGTTGGTAGATTTCCATTAAGTTTGGTTGTGTATATTTTGTGGAAGTGCAAAATCACTGTTTCGGTTTCGTATAAACCCCCAGTCAGTTGAGGGATTTAGAAACAATATTTGCCCTAAAACCTATCAAGGACAGGTGTATTCTAAATATGAGTATTGGTGGAAATACATCCAGTAGTTTGTAGCACTCGCGTACATACGGCGTAATTAAGGAAGAAATAATACAGTTAAGAAAGTTGAAAGTAATAGAAAATTGATTATAACTGAGGACAGCCGGATAACGACAAATATGTAAATGCCAAGTGAATGTATTGGAAAATCGAATGCCCCTCAATAAATTATGCTAGTGTGAGTTATGGATATAATAAAGCGGTAACAGAGGAGAAATTTAGGTCCAGTGATTCTTAGGTAAACAAATAATAATAAGATGACTAATGGTGTTATTACTTAATCTATTCGAGGGCGGTTATAACATCCAACGATATTCCGCCAATATCCCGCAGATAGGCCGATTGACGCCTCTCTTGCCTTCTACCCAAGGAACAACCACGAATTTAAAAGCATAATGAGGAAAATGGCAATACGTTACTTCCCTGCTGGCATGCAGTCAGAGACGTTGCCATGGTAACCTGTAGGTTCGTTGTCGGTCTGTCGGTCACTCAATGCAGAGCATGATACCAGCGGAAAATTGTAAATTTCTCCGTCATGTGAAGAGTAAGGTAAAGTATGAACATAATGAACGTTGTTTATAATGAAGACACGTTTCACGTACGGTAAACGATGTTTACAGAAAATCAATAGTATAAGAGAAAATGGAGGAAAACCAGAATGGTTTTCCTATAAACCCCCCGTCTATTCAAAGGTGTTAAAATGACATGCATATCGAAACCTTCCCCGGGATGAGTATATTCTAAATATGAAGTTTGGTTGAGATCTATCCAGCCGTTTCGAAGTGATGGTGGAAAAACCATTCTGGTTTTCCTATAAACCCCCCGAGTATTCAAAGATTTTAAAATGATATGCATATCGGAACCTTCCCCTGGATGAGTATACTCTAAATATGAAGTTTGGTTGAGATCTATCCAGCCGTTTCGACGTGATGGTGGAACAGACAAACAGACAGACAAACAGACAGACACGAAACGTAAAAACCACCGATTCCGTCTTGAGTTGACCTAAAACGGATAAATATCTGAAAAATTGGCAAAACAAAAGAAATTACAGACAGCGGACCCCCTACAATTTTATTTATATAGATTAACACTATTGAACGTCCTATTCGTACTTCACAGCCATGTGATTGGTTATTGTGACGTCCCGATACAATTTCGAGATAGGGTTACGAGGCATGGACTGCATCGGTTGCTCAGAATGCATCGAGAGCTTTGCATTACGCGACCCATCACTAGTTAAAAAGCGCGCTGTGTGGCTCAGACGGTTGAGACGCTCGCCTTCTGACCTCAAGTTGGCAGGTTAGATCCTGGCTCAGTCCGATGGTATTTGAAGGTGCTGAAATACGTCAGCCTCTTGTCGGTAGATTTACTGGCATGTAAAATAACTCCTGCGGGACAAAATTCTGGAACCTCATCGTTTCTCCTTCCCTCTTCCTTGTCTATCCCTTCCTCACTTCCCATTCCCCACTATGGCCCCTGTTCAGCATAGCAGATAAGGCCGCCTGGGCGAGGCATTGATCACTCTCCACAGTTGTATCCCCCGACTCAATGTCTCACGCTCCAGGACACTGCCCTTGTGGCGGTAGAGGTGAGATCCCTCGCTGAGTCCGAGGGAAAAATAGACCCTGGAGGATAAACAAATAAAGAAGGAAATTAAGTATTATAGGAAGTAAATGAATATTGTTACTTGGGTAATAAAATAACTAATGATGGCCGAAGTAAGGAGGACATAAAATACAGATTAGCATAAGCAAATAAAGCCTTTCATGATAAAATAAATTTGCTCGCTTCGAACATTGGTATAGGCATTAGAAAGACGTTTTTGAATACTTTCGTGTGGAGTGTGGCATTGTTTGGAAGTGAAAGGTGGACGAAAACTAGATCGGAGCGAGAAAAGGAGCTTTGGAAATGTGGTGTTACAGAAGAATGCTGAAGATGAGATGGATAGATCGAATCACGAATATAGAGATAGTGAATAGAATTGGTGAGAAGAAATCGATTTAGCTAAATTTCTCCAGAAGAAGAGACAGAATGATAGGATACGTCTTAAGATAACAAGGACATGTGCAGTTGGTTTTTGAAGGAAGTGTAGGCGGTAAGAACGGTAGGGGTAGCCAAGGTATGAATATGACAAGCAGATTAGAGCAGATGTAGGATGCAGCAGTTACGTAGAAATGAAAAAATAGCACAAGTAGAGTGGCGTGGTGACTTGCATCAAACCAGTCTATGGACCGATGTCGCAAACAACAACAAGAGATTCTCACAAAATATTACGATCTCAGTTGCGTGAGACTGGGGATCCATGTTACTGCAATTTGAAGTGCTGAAATATTATTGATGAAAAAGCAGAGAAATAAATTAATCAATTACCTTAGTAGTTTACAGTTTTGGGAGAGAAGCTTTAAATATGGTCTTCGAATGTTAAGTTATTACGGACTAGGAGTGAGACAGATGCCCTGGGACAGGAATCACGACACAATTTCGTCTCACAGCTGCGCACCCCAAACCATACGGCCAACTCACCCGGTGAGAGAAGCTACTATAATTAAATAAGCAAGTTTGTATATTACTTAAAATATGTTTTTCATGATCTTTACACGTACATATTTTTCTGGAAGTTAAACTGCTACGTGGTGACTTTTCCATTTTAAAAAAGCAACACCGACATAGATCGGGATTCAAACCTTCACTGCGTACTCAGTTTTCATGCCCCCTGAGTGGCGTGTTATCTGAAGTACATTTAACGTTCTCTTTTTTCTTTCTTAACCCGTTTACACTCAAGGGTTTGTTTTTCCCTCGGACTCACCTCTACCTCCTCAAGGGCAGTGTTCTAGAGCGTGAGTCATTAAGTCGGGCATACAAACCGAGAAGAGGACCAGTACCTCACCCAGGCGGCCTCACCTGCTATGCTGAACAGGGGCCTTGTGGTTGGACGGGAAGATTGGAAAGGATATACAAAGAAGAGGAAAGGAAGCGGCCGTGTCCTTAAGTTAGGTACCATCCCCGCATTTGCCTGGAGGAGAAGTGGAAAACCACGGAAAACCGCTTCAAGGATGGCAGAGGGGGGAATCGAACACCTCTCTACTCAGTTGACCTCCCGAGGCTCAGTTTACCTCGTTCCAGCCCTCGTACCACTTTTCAAACTTCGTAGCATAACCGGACATCGAACGTGGGCCTCGGGGGGTGGGGGTGGCAGCTAATCACACTAAAGACTACACCACAGAGGCTGACATTATTTTTAACACTGGTTTCTTACATTGCTGGCTTCGGTTACAATCCCGAGCAAAGCATCTTGGAATTTTAAGATGGTTTTGTACGTTTCTGTTTTTGACATTGCACGTAAAACTGTGGTTCACGTGGATTTTGAATAAAGGTCAAAAGTCGAGTAGAACTCCAAATTTGTACTTGCTTCTAAAAATGTTTTCTCCCGCTAGTGTATCACTTGCACTTCAGGAGACTCCGTGTTTGAATACCTGCAACTGTAAAACTGAGTTCTGTTAGGATAATATCAAGCAAAACCCATAATTTACTATTGTTGTTTCGTGATCACAGTCTGTGGACTACTGAAATATTGCACGTGATTCATTGAGCCTCGCGTACAACGTATTCCTCAGCTCCAATGTCCTGTGTGAATTGAATTCCAGCTGTGAAACGAGGAGAGAATTGTGCTCTAATTGCGATAGATGTGAAGTTGATTGTATCCACAGTACGTGGTAACCGTCCGTAGGTTCAGCAGGGTGTATTTAGAACTACAAGTACAGTTGGTAAAGGAAGTTACCGTTCTCAAGTACCGTTTCTAGAAGAGAACAGCGCATTGTCCTAAGGTGAAAACTGTAACCGACACATTGATTGAAGTTCTCTTCGGCGATTGGTCTTCATCATATAAAGTAGCAGGTCCTTCACACAAAGGCGAAACCTGCCTGACAAAGATCATCACGGCATTTGCTTAACTGGTAGCCTATTCGTTATAATAATGAAGTTATTGATTTCACGCATCACTAACTACTTTTACGGTTTTCGGAGGCGCCAAAGTGCCGGAATTTTGTCCCTTTTACGTTAAAATAAATCTACCGACACGAGGCTGCCACGTTCGGGCATCCTACAACATCACCGGGCCGTGCCAGGGAATGAAACCACCAGTCTGGACTATACAATCTGACAAGAAGACCGGACCAATCAATTCATTTGATCCACTTTCAATTTACGTGCAGACCTTGGCGAGAACTTTCTTCTTCTTCTTAATCTGTTTACCCTCCAGGGTTGGTTCTTCTCTCGGACTCAGCGAGGGATCGCACCTCTACCGCCTCAAGATTAGTGTCCTGGAGCGTGAGACATTGAGTCGGGGGATACAACTGGGAGGGTGATCAATGCCTCGCCCAGGCGGCCTTACCTGCTATGCTGAACAGGGGCCATAGTGGGGAATGGGAAGTGAGGAAGGGATAGACAAGGAAGAGGGAAGGAGGCGTCCGTGGCCTTAAATTATGTACCATCCCGGCATTTGCCTGGAGGACAAGTCGGAAACCACGGAAAACCACTTTCAGGATGACTGAGGTGGGAATCGAACCCACCTTTACTCAGTTGACCACCCGAGGCTGAGTGGACCCCGTTCCAGCCCTCGTATCACTTTCCAAATTTCGTGGCAGAGCCGGGAATCGAACCCGGACCTCCGGGGGTGGCAGCTAATCACACTAACCACTACACCACAGAGGCGGACGGTGAGAACTTTCACCGTTTGAAATTACAAGGCGCAACTCCCGATTCCGAGAAAATGTAATTTAAATATTTCATAAGACAAGCACGCGATACACTCCCACAACGAACGTTCAGCGCAACGATAAAGTTCTCCTCGTCACCTTCCCGTAGTTTATGGACCGAATCTCACCTCTGTGGTGCTTTCGTGGGTTTGTTTTAACATACAGATAGTACGTTATTTGCATTACAAGCACATTAAAGTACCAATTTTTCTTCCATCTCTCGAAATCGTCTTTCACAACACTTACTGAATTTGAGAGGTCACTAGTAAATCAAGTACTCTCGGTAACATTTGACATTATTTAGTTGCGTATTTTCATATTTTCCGAAATCCCTTCTGCTGGCATATATGAAATGACCAGAAGATAGCATGCTCAGCAACTACCTAGCAGCTGGGCTGAGTGGCTCAGGCGGTTGAAGTGTTGGCCTTCTGACCCCAACTTGGCAGGTTCGATCCTGGCTCAGTCCGGTGGTATCTTAAGGTGCTCAAATAAGACAGCCTCGTGTCAGTAGATTTACTGACACGTAAAAGAACTCCTGTGGGACTAAATTCCGGCATCTCTGAAAACAATAAAAGTAGTTAGAGGGGCGTAAACCGATAACATTATTATTAGTATATGCGAATAAGCCCATTAAGAAAACGCAAAGTACTTGGAGCCGTGCATATGCCTTCCTCTGTGCACATATTTATTTCATTCTTTTTCTGTGGGCTTCATTTTTATCTTGAGACCAGGTTGTTCCAGTCCTCTTCTGTGGGCTTTCGTCTTAGACAACTTGCCATTTGTGAATTTTGGATCTGATGATTACTCTGGTTTGGACATCTGCTGGTGTAATTTCTGCCAGTTTCAAATCGGTTTTAATTTCGCCAATACTTTTCATTCTGTTTTAGCCTTACTCCTATTTTTATATAATTCGACCATTTGTTTCTTATGTCTGTCTGGATGCATTCTTTTAATATGGCCTGCGTTTTCTAATGTCACTGTGAATATTTGTGTATTGTTTGATTTCCTGTCTGTCTCTAAGTTGGTATTGTCCGTTGGTGAGTTTTGGACCTAGAATTTTTCTTATTATTTTCCTCTTCTTTTTATTATTATTCTTCTAAATACGTAGCAAATTGCTTAGTAATTGTTGGATGTACGTGTTATTTGATTCTGTTTATTCTCTTCATTTTTAGTAGTTACCAACAAGGAAACCTTCCTGATGCTGCTGATATGCCGTCTGCAAAAGCTGGCCACCCTCTCTTATTTTTCAATCTACCGGGCGAGTTGGCCGTGCGGTTATGAGCACGCATCTGTGAGCTCGCATCCAGGAGATAGTGGGTTCGAACCCCACTGTCGGCAGCCCTGAAGATGGTTTTCCGTGGTTTCCTATTTTCACACCAGGCAAATGCTTGGGCTGTACATTAAGGCCACGGCCGCTTCCTTCCCATTCCTAGGCCTTCTCTGTCCCATCATCGCCATAAGAACTATATGTGTCGGTGCGACGTAAAGCAAATAGCAAAAAAAGAAAAAAAAGAATATTTTTAATCTAAACCAAAATTTCAAAATTCTTTTAAGAATGTCAACTTGAATACTTCCTTCACATAGGCCTATGAGTCTTACTCCGGCTGGGGCTATACCTTAAGTAAGACCGCGGTTGCTTCCTTCCCACTTCTAGCCCTTTCCTATCCCATCGTCCCCATAAGACCTCTCTGGGTTGGGGTGACGTAAAAGCAAATTAAAAACAAAAGTCTGTTTCAGTAACCCATATTCTTCCTCTAACCGCATAATCCAGCGCCTTATAACGTTCGAATTTCCACTACACCTTGCAGAACATAAAAAAAAATCTTATATTCTATATTTGGAAATTTATTTTCGAGAATTGTATTTACAAATAATACTGCTAGACTTTGCCATTAAGTTCGCTTTTAATGTGGAACTCGTTTCTCATTGTTTCCTGTATATATCCTCAAGTATTCTAATCTATTTATGGCCTCTACTTTAGAACCATCTATCAGCCATTGCTCATTCTTCGTTCGTTTACACCTATTTTTAAACATCAGAACTTTCGTCTTAGAAATGTTGAATTTTAAAGACCGTGTTTTACAAAATTCTGTCACAACATTAATACTCATTTGGATGGCTCCGGCCGTTAACGACATTAGCAGGGCACGGTGTTCAAAAATTAGGCCTGGTATTTCATGATTCACTATAACTGGACTCGAACACTTCTCACCTCCATGGTCAATGAATATATCATTGATAAATAACAAAAATACAATAGGAGATAACTTACATCCTTGTCTCAGATCCAATTTAGGTTCTATTTGGCCAAAGACTACCCCCGTCAATCACCCCAATACTACACTGCACACCTCCATAGACGGCCTCAGTAGCTTGTATAATCTCTTGTAGATACTTCTAGCAGGCATAATTTCCCCGACTAATGCCCCCCTGCTGACCGTGTCGAAGGCTTTTTTAAAATCTACAGCAATTATCTGTAACTTTCTTCCTTCCCGTTTAGTTGAATATGTTTAGCTATTATTGTTGTTACAAACATAATATTATCTGTTGTTCTTCTACCTTTCCTGAAACCATTTTGATATCTCGAGAGGATGGACAATTCTTCCGGCCACTTCATCAGACAGTTGTCCAAAATGCCTGTGTATAATTCACTTAGAGGCCAGTAACGTTATACCTCTGTGGTTATGTGGATTATTTCTTTCAGCACGCTTTTTGTAAATTGGACATATCACATATCACACCCATCTGCTATCTGGTAGGAAATCACGAATACTCAAATACTTTATTGAATAATTTGACTAAGATTTCAAACATTTGTTGATTTTTTTTACTGCTTCTTTCCAAAACACGTTCGTTATTCTACTTTGTCCCCTGCATTCCTACATTTCGCCTTTTATACCATATATAAAACATCAAATTCTGCTATTTCTTTATCTAAGCAGGGTATACGTATCTCCAAACCCATCGAGACATCCAAACACAATCCTTTGTTAAACCACATTAAAGATACGCGCATTAATACAGTGTGTGTTCGGTAACGTTGTCATCTACTTCTCAGTGGGAAATTGTATGGTATGTATTCAGAGTATGAGAGGGCCTATCTTACTATTGATTCCTGATTGCTTCAAGAACTACGTAGGCAGTTTTCGAGTGACAAGAGTTTAGTATCGGTACGGAATACTCTGGATTTGAGCTGTTCTGTTTGGTGCTCGGGTAAATGATTGCGACCGAAGCATTCACAAATCTCTTTTAAACGTTTTCATTGATATATTTGATGTCAGTCCTCTACAGTCGAGTACACATTGTTGTAAGCGTTGTGTTACGACTACAGATTGCTACATGAAACGGAGTGGTGCCGATCATAAAAACAGCAGTAGTAATTTACACGGCATAAGCACACCAAAAAAAGTTCCATTTTTCCACCCACAAACTTTTTTCAAACAGTTGATTAATAAAGATAGCAGCTAACAAAAACACTACAGAGATGAGATTTGATCCGTGGGTCACAAGCTTCTGAAGCAGAGAGCTTACTCATTGCACTGCGCGTTCATTGTGGGATTGTGTCGCGTGCTGGTCTTGTGAAGCACTCTCAAAATCTTCAAACCCAGTTTCCTCGGAATTAGTTGCGAGGTCCGCCTTGCAATTCGAATCGGTGAAATGTCTCGCCATGGGCTGCACGTATATCGAAAATGGACCAAATCACTGGTGACACTTTGACGAAGTCTACTTATCCATACTCAGCCCAACATCTGATACTGGGTTTTGAGGTTAGCTTTGGGATAGTACCGGGCGAGTTAGCCGTGCGGTTAGGAGCCTGCAGCTGTGAGCTCGCATCCAGGAGATGGTGGGTTCGGATCCCACTGTTGGCAGCGCTGAAGATGGTTTTCCGTGCTTTCCCATTTTCACACCAGGCAAATGCTGCGGCTGTACCTTAATTAAGGCCACGGCCGCTTCCTTTACCCTCCTAGGCCTTTCCCGTTCCATCGTCGCCATAAGACTTATCTGTGTCGGTGCGACGTAAAACAAAATAGCAAAAAGAAAGCTTGGAGGTAGAAACGAAACTTTTTTATGTGTTTGGGAAAAATATGTTCTTCACCAAACATTTGCTTTAATAATAATAATAATAATAATAATAATAATAATAATAATAATAATAATAATAATAATAATAATAATAATAATAATGTTTTTACGTCTCACTGGCTACTTTTGACGGTTATCGGAGACATTTGTTTACTTCAAAGCTACCTCCTCATGCTTTTTTAATGAGTTCGGAACAACATTCAGAAACTTGAGTGGGGTTTACCCGCTGGCTGCTCTTCCTGCCACCATGTGCTGGTCATGTTGAACATTCACCCGAAATTGCTGGAAATGGAACCCAGGACAACTGGGTAGAACACCAAATGGCTAAGGTATTGAACGATCACGACTCTTAGGATCATCAGCTTTATTCCCGTTATATTTGGGTTTGATTAACCTCGCTCTTTCACTTTGTATTTTAATAACAGTGATACTTTTCTTCTTCGTTTTTGTAAACCTCGGTGAGTTCACTGATACAAATTGTGTCACAC
This sequence comes from Anabrus simplex, assembly GCF_040414725.1. Taxonomy (NCBI): domain Eukaryota; kingdom Metazoa; phylum Arthropoda; class Insecta; order Orthoptera; family Tettigoniidae; genus Anabrus; species Anabrus simplex. Next base: position 809,418,680 of record NC_090266.1, read on the forward strand.
TTGTGGACTTGGCTCTGTTTTACGCCTGGTTAACCCTCCTGAAGCCAATGCTAGGTGGAGGGATGTGTTCACTGATGCATTTCCTTGTGGTGATTAGTAGTGTGTATATATTGTGTGTTTGTGAAGAGAGGTGTACTGAGAAAAACCCAAACACACACTCCCAGTCCTTGAACTAGAGGAATTAGCCAGAAGTGGCTAACATCTCCGACCTGGACGGAAATTGAACCCAGGACATAGGGAAGCATTACTTCACGTGTTTCTTTTAACATAAACTAGTACCGAACATTACTGCATTGTCGTTCCAGAAATACTTACTGTAATCATAAAAAACTAAAGTGGTTTTGTACTACAGCGTAGTTCCAAATTTTAAATGTCTTCTGTGACTTAAAATATTCACAATTTACCACCTCATAACGACACGTCTGTAGTCTTGGGCTGAATACAAAGGCTCAGAAGGCCATCGTTCTAACCGTCTGAACCACGTAGCCCGGCTTCTGGAGTCTGAGCACATTGTTCTTGAAAAGAAGAAGAGGAGAAGGAGAAGGATGAATTAAAATTCCAACGTTAGAGTAATATTTTTGCGGAACCTCTGGACAATGTTAGACTCCACACTCCCATGGTCTAAGCCAATGAACATCGATTAGAAATAGTCTAAACAAGTAACGGTGACAAGAGAGGGAATCCATTTTCTTATTCAACCCACAATACTAAGCGTCTCACCATCTGTTGTTAAACTGTGCGGATGTTGTAAGGACTCGTGTTTTAATAACCGTGTACTGTACAGTCACACGAGCATGCTTGTAGTAACTATAACTCTAGCGGAAGATAATCACTCAGCTGTAAGGACTCTTATTAGAACTCTCCTTCGTAATTAAAGTTGGTGATGGTTTCTTGTTTTCAACAAAGAAGACCAAATTTGAATATACTATGTATATAACTTTCTTAATATCCTTCTAGTCCCCAAATATACACTTGATTAGCTTTTGAATGTCTACGTGGAGTGAGAACTTGGTATCGTATAGGACGCTATCCTTTTTCATAATATGAAAGCTGATGAGATACTTAGTGACAGTGACTCAGAGTTCGCTGAAAAATATTATAGAATCATGTTTGTCCCCTTGTATGACACTCTATCCCATTAGATCTTTCCTCTCTAGTGATATCTCCTTCTAAATGTAATAATATTATTAATTTTTTGTCCCACAAACTACATTTACTGTTTCCGGAGACGCCGAGGCCTTGGAACTTTGTCCCGCAGGAGATCTTTTACATGCCGGTAAATCTAAAGACACGGTGGCGGTGTATTTGCGCACCTTCCACTACCACCGAACCTATCTGCTAATCCCACAAATATGAGCTCAATGCTCTACCATCTGGGCCAATCAGCCCCGAATTTTCTGAATGTGATATCTCTTAGTTTGCCCGGTCATTCGTTTCTCAGAAAGCAAGTTTCTCTTGGTCATTATTCCCACAAAATGGTTATGGACTTACATGATTAGTGACAAGGTTTTGTACTCACACGAGTCTTGGGTGTGACAGATATTCTGTTACAGGTATCTCGGAATTCAATACTTTTATTACCGATACTACTACTACTACTACTACTAATACTACTACTACTACTACTACTACTGGATTGCTTCTCTAACTACTTGTATGGTTTTCGGATATGCTGAGGTGCCGGAATTTTATCTCACAGAAGTTCTTTTGCTTGGCGGTAAATCTCCAGACACGAGGCTGGCGTATTGGAGCACTTTCAGAATACTACCGGACTTGACCCATGATCGAACCTGCCAAATGAGCTCAGAAATCCTGCTGATCGACTCAGCTAACATCTTGGATTTGAACACAGTTGAATGACGATAGATTGAACTGGAAATGGATCTTACGACCGTTGACTACCGGTGACGAACGACTCGTTATATCGTTCAGTGTCTTTCATTAGTTCGTGTGGTTCAATGTATTCTTTCCGTTTCTTTGATTTTCTTCTGCTATTCAAAGTAAATGATAACTATTTTAATCTAGTGCAACCTAGTTGCAACTCATCTTTCATTGATCAGCCAAACCAGATTTACCCTGTGTGGGTGGGGGGAAGCAGACGAAGAATACACCTACGGTACCACCTGCCTGTCGTAAGATGTGACTAAAAGGGTAACACCCCTGCGGGTGGGGGACGCAGGTGCAGAATAAGCCCCATTTTCCCCTGCCTGTCGTAAGAGGCAACTAAAAGGAGGTGACCTAGGCGTAGACATGGATTGCGGTTTCGTATCATGTATTGGACACTTTGTGGATAGGAGGGTCTGAATACATTCACAGATAATCCCTATCTCTCGTAGAAGGCGATTAAAAGGGTCATGTGGCCATCGGTCTCCTCTTTACTTCCTATTTATTGAGGGTTATTTGTAGACCGGTTCAAAATTCTTGACGTGCGTGCTGCTGGAATATGGGCCTCTTACGTGTGCGACTACGCTCGAAAGCCCGCTGGTGACCCAGATAATCCAGTTGGGTGCGAGCGCCATGTACCCGCGCAGTACTATCCACCTGACAACACAGGTCCCCGCACAGCCGAATGCCAGAAGGTCATAGTTTTATTAATTCTTTACGTTTTAAGTCTACACTTCTTACTCTGTACACGCTATGGGGTACATGCTGTTGCGGGTGATAGGAGGAAGGGAGCCCTAGTGTTCATTGCCTCAGTCATTCCGTATTAGGCATCGTTTAACATCGGACGCCGAACAATACCTGCTACGACCAGGTGGGTCGGCTACAGAGGCCCCTGATCGGAGTGGGTGGCATTCAGGGAGGATGATTTCGGGCATGGCTTCGAAATGTCTTCAGCCTGCCCAAGGCGGTCCCCCTCCGAAGTCTTCAACTTTTGATTCCTTGAGGGGTTCAACATGCGCAGCGTGAAGGAATGGGATCCAGCTTCCCTAGGTTTCTGGTTGCTATCAGAACTGAGGGAGTGACTTCAGACTGGTGAAGTCTATTTTGTTCAGTAGGCGCATAGAAGGTGTCTATGGCGAACTGAAAGATCCGCAAAAATGCGCAACGGTAGTTTGTTGCTAAAGATGCGAACTGCCATGCAAGCTGATCGGTTGCTCATGTGCGACCTCTTTGGCTATATTGCCGTCAAAGTGGAGGAGCATAACACCTTGAATTAGGTTCGTGGAGTTATCTTCCAACGCAATCTCATCTTGAACACTGACGATATGTTGACGGAAGACATGAAGCACCGTGGCGTGGCACACGTCCGGCGCATTATGCGTAAAGTCAACGGCGAAGGCGTTGCCACGGGTGCGTTCATTGTCTCCTTCAAATTGTCAGTGTTAGCAGAAAAAGTCAAGGTAACATCCTATCGCTGCGATGTGAGGCCGTACGTCCCGCCTCTCATGCGCTGCTATCAATGCCAGAGGTTCGGGGATATGGTGTCTCGCTGCTCGAATCCGTCTGTGTGTGGCACATGTGGTAGAGGTCACGGCGCGGAAGAGTGCACAACCCTTACAGGTGCACTAACTGCCCTGGTCTTCGTTCACCCCGAGATCGGAACTGTACGGTACATCTCGGTGAGAAGAAGATCCAGGAGATCCTGGTCTTTTCTACCGGGAAGCGCGCCGTAATTTCAGTTCTGTGAATGCACTCTCCATGACACCAGACTAAACTAAGATAGCACAGAGTCTTCCAGGTACGTCGTTTACATCTTCTAAACCTGTTAAGATTGCTGCGCACAAGGCGGCTGTTGCTCCTGGAGCAAAGCCGCAAAGAGTAAAAGCTTAAACGGGGGGACCACCCCACTTCGACCACAAAGAAGTCTGCGCCATCCGGGACTTCTAAGCCGAGAGAGCGAGGTGGAGGGCGGCCAGGTATTCCCCCCCCCAGAAATAGGTCGGCGAAAGCCGTGCCCTAGCCGGCGGAGACGGAATCGTCGACCAGGGCTGGGAAGATATCTCCCAGCCCGTCTATACAAGAAAAGAAGGCGGAGAAGAGGAGCGCCCTTACGAGGCGCTCCCGCACTTCTCCTCCGAAAGGGAAATCTTGTCCTCCATCTGGAAGGTATGAATCAGCGCCAGCACATACGCCTGCTCCAGAACCTGCGCACTCCCCTGGTAGGAGGAAATCCCGCCCCCAAAATGCATCGTAGTTCTGGGCGTCAGTCCCCCTCGTCCGTTGACGACGGGATGGAGGTCGACCTTTCAACTACATCCATGGATGTAGAAGTTGATGTTGGTGCTTTGGTCTTAAAGCATCTACGGCGTATAACCTAACACGCTTCCCTTTTAGTCCACACTGTGACACTGTTACAGTGGAATTATAACGGTTATGATAGGCTTCTTTCTGAGCTGTGCCAGATAAGTAATGAGTTTTCGATGAGTATAGTCTGCATTCAGGAAACTAATCTCAGACCAGTTCACCATACGGTCTTGAGAAATTGTCGACTATACTCGATAAAACGACATTATGCTAACTGGGCTTCTGCTGGCGTTGGCATTTTCGTCCGTTCCGATACCTACAGCGAAGATCTTCCAGTAAGAACCCTGATGGAGGCTGTTGCAGTTTGCGTTCCGCTGCCTGTCATAGCAACAGTGTGTAATGTTATTTTCCTCTTAATATAAATGATCTAACAGATCTTATAGATCAGCTTCCACCTCCGTTCCACTTATTGGGAGATTTTAACGCCCATCCCACTACACGGGTATCTGAGACGCCTCTCCCCAGGGGAAGGGAGTTGGAAATATTAGTAAAAGAGATGGATTTATGTATTTTGAATACAGGTGAACTAACACATTTCAATGTATGTTACGGCACATACTCTCGTATAGACGTTAGCCTATGCAGCCGAACGCTGGTTCCCCTGTTTTTGTGGAAACACACAATGATCTCTGTGACGGTGACCATTTCCCATTGTTCTTACTTTGTTGAAACAGAAATCTGTCGAGGTTCCTCCTCGATGGATTCTTAAACTTCACATCACTAGCTGTCATTAACGACGTGACCAGGTGGAGCGTAGACGGCGATATAACTTACATAACACACGTTAACCTTGCTGCTGCTGCTGAGGAGTTCATTCCATCGTTTTCAGGGACTCCTGGCCGGAAACTCATTCCTTGGTGGAACGAAGAAATTGCAGCAGCTATCAATGAACGCCGTCGCACTCGTGAACGCTATCGTAGGCAGCCTTCTCGGTAAAGGGCACGTTATAGTCCTCTGAAGCCTGAGTGGCAAAATTGAGGTGATGACGTTCTGCCTTCACGTCTCCCGGACCGGACAATGTCCATAACCAGATATCTCGGGTCCATGGCTAAATGGTTAGCGTGCTGGCCTTTGTTCACAGGGGTCCCGGGTTCGATTCCCGACAGGGTCGGGAAATTTAGCCATAATTGGTTAATTTCGCCGGCACGAATCTGCATAAAGGGTGAGTTTCCGTCTCAGTGGCGAGAGGGCATGGTAATTTCTGTCCTCAAGCCTGACAATAATCCTAAGTATGCAGGAAGATACAGACCTATTGGTCTAACTGTTTGTGTAAGCTATTTGAGAGGATGGTAAATCGTCGACGTGAGTGGTGTCTGGGGAAAAGACTCTTGTCCGAGTACCAGGGTGGTTTTCGAGCCGCTCGACCACTGACCACTTGTTACTCTTGGAGAGTTCTATCCAGGTTGCATTTCTCCACAAACAGCATTTGGTGGCTGTTTTCTTTGACTTAGAAAAAGCCTATGACACCGCATGGCGATATGGTATTCTTTCAGTCATGCATCAGTGGAGATTCTGAGGTAACATAGCAGTATTTATTGCGATATTTTGTCCCTCCGTCTATTCCGTGTCGGAGTAGGGAGGGCATATTCGCAATACCGCGTTCAGGAAAATTGAGTCCCGCAGGGATCGGTCCTTAGTGTCGCTCTGTTCCCGATTGCCACAAACGGTATTGTCGCTGCTGCTGGTTCAGCGGTAATACCGTCACTATATGTGGACGATTTTGCTCAGCATTATATTTCGCACAATATGGCAGTTGCAGAGCGACAGTTACAGCAAGCTATTAGGAGAGTGGAACAGTGGACTTCAGAACATGGCTTTCGGTTTTAAGTTGCAAAGACCTCTGTTGTACACTTTTGCCGGAAGCGCACTCTTCACTCCCATCCCGAGCTTTTGTTATGGAATGTCGCTCTCATAATAGTTGACACTTACCGATTTACTGGGCTCCGTTTCGGTAGCAAATTATCGTGGGAGCCACACGTGCGACAGTTAAAAGTGAAATGCACTAAGAAGTTGAATATTTTGATTTTTCTTTGCGGCACTACTTGCGGGGCTCCTACGATTTTATAGGGCACATATTTTACGGCAGTGCAGCATATGTATCAGCAAGGCAAAAGCATCCTTGCGAAACTGAATAACATCCGCCACAGCGGGGTTAGGTTGGCGACGGAGTTCTTCGTACAAGCCGAATTGCTAGCCTGTTCGCTGAATCTGGTGTGCCGCCTTTATACATGAGGCGCCAACAAATGCTTCTGTCCTATGCTGCAAATTTGTGACAGATGCCACTTTACTAGAGCTATCCTTGCGTATTCCACAATGAAAACCGTTGGCTGTACGCTTCTTATCCTCGAGTAACGCGGCCGGTTAGAGTACGGTTGAATAGCAGTCACAGATTGTTTGATGTACCTTCGTTTCCCAGTCTAGTCAGGCAACCAAGTGGGGTAGCTCTTTGGATAGTACGACGCACTGAAATAATCCTGGATCTGCACACTGGCCCGAAGGGAAAGACGGACCTCTCGATTAACCGGAGGCTTTTCCAGTCCTTTTTTGGCCGGTATCCAGGTTCAGTCGTCGTTTACAAGGATGGTTTGATGACAGATACGAAAGTGGGCTGTGCTTTCGTTGTCAACAATGATAGGTTTCTTTTTGCCCTCCCGGAAACCTGTAGTGTGTACACAGCGGAGCTCTATGCTATCTGTGAAGCTCTGCGGTACGCACTGTCAGATGAGCGCCGACACGTTCTGCTGTGTACCGACTCCTTGAGCTCGGTACAATCTATTGATACATGTTTTCCTCTGCATCTTCTGGTGCAGGGATCCACGACCTGCTTGCCGGGTGTTCGGATGCCGGCCCAATATCACGTTTATGTGACTCCCAAGCCACATGGGAGTAGAGGGAAACGAGTTAGCTGATAAGGCTGCGAAGGAGGCTGTTACATTGCCCCCGTTGTCTTACAAGGTTCCAGCAAGTGATATTCACTCTACCCCCTGCGGGTGGGGGACGCACATGTAGAATACACCCGCGGTATCCCCTGCCTGTCGTAAGAGGCGACTAAAAGGGGCGACCAAGGGCTGACTGAATTAGAGCCATGCAACTAATTTTGAATCGTACCATCACGCGGGGAACACCATTGGTTGCCTGTACTTGCGAGTAGTACCACTAAATTCGGTACGAAATAGGTTTGCGATTAGTAGCAGTAAAAGCCTGGCCTGGTGGATTCCAGTACCCGTGCGTCTTACCCATGTGTGCAACACCGCGGGTCTGGGCGTAGCCTGTGAGTTGTACCACTATAAGAGCAGCACCGTGGGTCTGCGTTGCCTGTGATTAGTACCCACTATGTGAGGAACACCACGGGAATACCGGCGCCCGTGTTTAGAACACCTAGGTGGGGAACCCTCTCGGTTTGCGTTGACTCTGAGTTGGGCCATTGTGTGACACACCATAGGTCTGCGTTACTTGTACGTATTGCAATACTTGTGAGTAGTACCATCTTTTGTGGAACACCGTGAGTCTTCGCTACTTGTGATTAATACCCCAACATGACACATACCATGGTTCTATTTTACTCGCGACATGTACCATTCTGTGGGGCCTTAGACGTGGATTTTGCACCCCCTTTAGACACCAAGCATCATTGTGCTTTATAAGTGGTTCCTTGGTCGGTAATAATGTTATTTTCGATCTGTATTGAGTCCGATCCACTGGTTTTTGTTTGTTTGTTTTGTGTTTTGTTGAGTTCCTGTCCATCCATTCATTCTTCATGCCATATTTTATTTTTATTTTGGTCTGTGGATGCCTTTGCAATTTTTGTTCTTTCATTTCGTACCATTAGGGGCCGATGACCTTCGATGTTAGGCCCCTTTACTTAAAAAAAAGAAGATATTCACTCTCAGATGAGACATTTGGTTATGTCCCACTGTCTGATGGAGTGGCAGGCCACTCAACTTCCAAATAAGCTGAGAGCTATGAAAGGAACAAAGAACGTATGGAGGACTTCCCTTCGGGTTTCTCGGAGGGAAGCAGTAGATTTATGTCGTCTTCGGATCGGCCACGGTATAATAACGCACTCCTATTTACTGGAAGGAAAACCTCCTCCGGTGTGTACTTGCGATGATCATCTTACCGTGCTAACATGCATGGATCCGGCCGATCTGCGCCGTAATCTAAAGATTCATCCTACGAGATGAAGAGCAGCCAGCAGATCTCGTCACCCGTTTTATGAGGGATAGTGGTTTGTTTTACCGTATATAAACGTAGTGTTTCGTATTAGTCTTTGTATTATTGTTTACTACGTTTTATTAAATAGACTCTGTTTTAGTTTGTGTTGTTTATTATAATGTGTTTTTTAATACTAATTTGCATGGTATCTTACTGCAATTTAAGGCAATGACTTATTCTACCATAATCTGTCTTCTGTCATTTTACCGAAAAGAAGTCCGACTCGTTGGCTGAATGGTCAGCGTATTGGCCTTCGGTTCAGAGGGTCACGGGTTCGATTCCCGGCCGGGTCGGGGATTTTAACCTTCATTGGTTAATTCCAATGGCCTTGGGACTGGGTGTTTGTACTGTCCCCAACATACCTGCAACTCACACACCACACATAACACTATCCTCCACCACAATAACACGCAGTTACCTACACATGGCAGACGCCGCCCACCCTCATCGGAGGGTCTGCCTTACAAGGGCTGCACCCGGCTAGAAATAGCCACACGAAATTATTATTACCGAAAAGAAGGCAGTGCGAATTAGATCCACGGATTATTTTAAACTCATAATCATTGTTCATCATAATTTGTTTTAAAATCTAGTCAGTGGATATATTTTAACATTTTAATTATCATATCATATCGTCCATCTCGTACTATTGTGGGCCAATGACCTTAGATATTGGTCACCTTTAAACAACAAGCATCATCATCATCAAATCAGATATGATAATTGACTCTGAGTGTGTCCATCTCTTCCTCCAAATTCATAAAGTCATGTTCAAGGGTAATGGTTACAACGATGTACAGATTCATAGAGCCCTGCATCCCAGACGGACAACTAAACAAAGCTCACAGAAAGAAGTGAAGGAAACTGCCTATCTGCTTTACATTCAAATACCACATACAGAATTTCCGAAATCCTCCACAAGCACAATATAAGAACCGGTTTGGCACAGTCACTGAAATTGCTCATAGTTTAGGTAAAAGCAAAGACAAGTTGTCCTCATTATTACATTCCGGCGTCTACAATCTTCGCCTGTACTTGCGGAAAGGTATACATTGGCCAAACATGCCGGTCCATTGGCAGACGGCTTTGGGGCCACTGTAGATACTGAGTTTAGGCCATGAAGGGCTATTATTGGTCGATAACACACTTCATAAAAATGTTGGTTTGGCCACTATTGCGCTGATTGTCTCATTAATTCCAGGAACAGCAGTTACGATTCAATAAATAAATTGTGATACAGGTATAAAGTGTCAATTGCAAAGGAAAGTGTATAGCAAGATATGAAAAGCAGTGCATTGCGGACGCCTTGATTATTTTCTTCAAATGGTAATGGCAAAGAATGGAAATTAAGTTGAAGAAAATACAATGTCATAGCAACATGCATTGTCATGATAACATACCGTCATATTCACATTGTTGCGGCGATAGTGGTTAGGTATTTCTTGTGTATCGCGTTCAAAAGAGTACCAATAACTCCACTAGAACCACCGGTGCATTATTGCATTATCTCACACCAGGCAGCAAGCTTTGTCACCCATAATATTCCTATACTCCTTGACCCAACACTTCGGTACTGTACTTGATGTCTTCCCATTGCTGTTCATGTGTCCAGTTTTCTTGTTAGCTTCATTGACAGGTCGTCTCAATGTCTGATTCTTTATATAACCTACTGTTTGGATCGGAATCGCTCTTCTTGTAGCAAAGTCGAGAAATTCTAGGATGTTCGAAAACGTGCATTTTTATGCCAGAAAGCATAATTGCTGTTAGAGGAAACCGAATTTCAATCACTCAACTGAAGAGCCAATTAGCCATTAGCTCGTGTTTTCCTGTATCAACATTTGTAACGCGTTAGTTTGAAACGTATTATCGTTCGCGTTTAAGTATTCATACGAGTACACCTTTTTGATGAACAAAACACAGGTTTAAACCCTGTCAAGGCTGCAGCCACTTCTTTCGAAATTCGAGGTCTAATTAATTCCAAGTTATATAGTAATTGCCACGTAAGGAAATACCCCAGAAAGTAAATATCGCCGCCCGATGCTCTTCTTTTCTCTTTTTTGTAATGGCTGATCACTGCTGCCAACCTGCCTGGTTACATATTAAAATCATCAGACATAACCATAACAAACTAACCTCAATGTAAACACCGATAATGAATGTTTCCCTACTCTAGTAAATGATAAAAGATAAGATGAAATAAATCAAGATAATTATGAATATCTCCTCAATGAGGAATTAAGGAAATAAACACACTTTCTCACTTAAATTATCTGTCTTTATTTTGATATACAGTAGGCGTGCTATAACCATATTCTTGAAAAGAGGGGCGTGTTAAACGATGCAATTTATTTAATAAGTCTTTGCAGTGTGATTTTCGAAAGTTCCAGACATCCAATGACTTCCCTTTCTTTTGCGCGAATATTTCCTTCTCTCTTCAATACCGGTAACCAGTAAGGAGAGAGATTATTGGGCATATTTTCAGCCTGCAGGCTGGTTATATCTTCAAGCTTATCAGGAAACATATAGGAATACTAATGTGCCAAGCTCCGTGAACGGAATTTAGGTCAGCTTTCAAGTTCACTGCGGATTTGAAAATAATAATGTTATAAGTTCTACTGCCAAAATTTCGTCCCGCAAGAGTTATTTCATGTACCGGTAGATCTAGACATGAGACTGACGTATTTGAGCACTTTCATAATTTCACACAAACTATGTTATTAAATGCATTATCCGAACATGCCACAATCCTACTTACCTGGTATTAGCCAAATAGATTTACAATCCCACAGAAAAAGAAAATATGCTTTAAATATTCTCGCAAATGTATCACTAGTGACTTCAACGGCGATGCGGTGGCAACACGCACTTCACGCTAGAGCAGTGATTGAACGTTGCCAACGTGCCAGATTAACGGTAAATGTAAGACGTCGTATCGGCAAGTAGGGTCCCTAAACTGTATGGTTACCGACACTGAAAAAGACCCAACAGCAAGAAAAGTAACCATAAATCAATATCTTAATATTACAGGGGAGAAAGGGTAAGGTTGCACCCTTAGGGTACGTCCTTACACGGAGAGGACTATAGTAACGTAGTAGGGAAGAAAGAGATCTACAGTGGAATCATGGTCCCGACTACGCTCTGCGCTACGGACTTACGAAGAGTTTAGCACTATATGGCAAACATCCAAGTAAGATCCCTGCGACGAAAATGAAGTTCATAAGGCGAGGAATAGTGAAGACTAAGAGAGAGAGAGAGAGAGAGAGAGAGAGAGAGAGAGAGAGAGAGAGAGAGAGATAATGGCCGAGGAACCTCGGTTGAAGGTGCGGACATGTTAGGAGAATAGATGAGGAAAGGAAAGAAATGCGTGTGTGAGGAAGAGCTGGATGAGGAAGACGTCACATCTCATGTAATAATAATAATGATAATAATAATGTATTATTATTATTGTTATTATTCAGGAATGGAATGAATGAAGCCCCCATCTAATAATAATAATAATTTTATAATTATTATTATTTTACAATAATAATTGTTACCGTGTTTTGGTGGTAGGTAGAGGTGAAAGAAGGTGCGGGGTGGTGAACAGGTCTCAAGCTACGAAAGTAAAATTAATTTAAAATTTAACAAGGTTATATTTTCTTTTCAAAATTAAGAAATAACAATTACGGCAGGTACAGAGTAGCAAGGCAACAACGGTTCCAATTACCGGATTTACAGGATTTGGGCTTCGAGCCCCAAATTCACAATTCTTGAGCAATTAGCCCGACTTTACTCCAAAATAAATTTTACCAGAGGGGCCGAAAACCCCGTTCATGTTCCAGAGCACTTGCTCCAAATTACACAGAAAAGCCTCCTCGAGGCATACAACACATAATTTACAAGAAAGAGTCACTCGCTCTCAACTTTAAGCCTCTCAAAGGCCACACCAAACTCCACCTTCAAGTTGTCCTCTCTGGACATAGACACAGGGGTAAAATACCCAACCTACTGAGGTCTATTAGATGAAAAAAAGGGGTAATTACATGACCTCTAAAATAACAATTTGAGAGGAGGCGATCTGCACTCCTAATGTATTTGTTTCAAAACCTAATTTGGCTCTAGGCCACTGATGCAAGGGCTAATCCCATACTACGGAGGTGACTTTAGAAAAGAAATAAATTTACATAATGTTAAAGAAGAATAGGTTGAGAAAATAAGTTCACCTCAAAACAATATGAGTGGGAGCTCGAGAGGGTTAAGCACTCTCTATCCCAATATGTAGTTTAAAAGATAGAATAAATACAAGTTTCTTTACATTTTAAGGAAGATTACATAATGGAAAAACTTCGGACCCGCCCCGAGAGTTAAACTGCTGAGCAAACAAGAAAGGAAGTAATTAATCGGCCATTACCTGGTTGTTGACTGTCGCCGAAGAAAGAGGCGCTTCCCGCCCCCTGCTATGTACTTTACACACTGAAAGATGGAACAGAAGTGGCCCGGAGACCCTAAAATCAGCAGTTTATATCCTCTCGCGGAAAGTTCGAGGCGTTAGGGGAATGAAAACACCCTCCCACAAGCACTTTATTGGGTAGGATACAGCAACATATTCAAGTTGGGGGAAGATACATCCGATTGGTCAGAAATTAATAAAAGAAATTCGGGATTGGCTAAATACAAAACAAGGGGAAAGAGAGGGGTATACAGCCAACTTAAACAATAACAGAAAGAAATTTAACAAGAAACAAACTTTTGAAATAACAATTTCTCCAAAACAATAGTTCTTTCACTCCGCACTAGGGTGCACTATTGTTGATCTTCAGTAGTGTCCTCTGGAAGAGAAAGTTCACACTTCTTTCTACAAGCAAAACAAAAATACGTCGAAAATGACACAGTTCAAAAACTCCAAATTTTCCACGTAGTGACATCTTCTGAGAAATTTGAAAATTAATACCGTCAATAAAGTTCAGACTTCCTCCAGCAGAGGAGTTTCAATTGGCGCACATTTTAAATTAGCGGCGTGGAGGTGTACCGCCCGGTACAATAATTATTAATAGTATTATTTCGTGAAGCCTCCGTGGCTCAGGCGGCAGCGCGCCTGTCTCTCACCGCTGGATTCCGTCGTTCAAATCCCGGTCACTCTATGTGAGATTTTTGCTGGACAAGGCGGAGGCGGAACGGGTTTTTCTCCGGGTACTCCGGTTTTCCCTGTCATATTTCATTCCAGCAACACACTCCAATATCATTTAATTTCATCTGTCATTCATTAATCATTGGCCCAGAGGTGTGCGACAGGCTTCGGTAGCCGGCACAATTTCTATTCTCGCCGCTAGATGGGGGCTTCATTCATTCATTCCATTCCTGACCTGGTCGAATGACTGGAAACAGGCTGCGGATTTTCAATAATTTCGTGTGTCTACTATAGCCGAATGTAATCCTTGCAAGACCGACCCTCCGATGAGGGTGGACGACGTCTGCCGTGTATGGGAACTGCGTTTTATTTTGGTGGAGGATAGTGTCGTGAGGTAGGTGTGTGTGTGTGTGTATGTGATTTGCAGGAATGTTTGGAACAGCACAAATATCTAGTCCCTGAGCCAAGCGAATTAACCACTTACGATGGAAATCCCACTATCCAGCCGGGAATCGAATCCTGTACCTCAAGGCCAGCACACTGACAACTCAGCCATGGAACTGGACATCTCATGGAATACAAAGATTGAGAAAAAAGGACAGGAGCGTGCGTAAACACTCGTGGAAATGAAGAGAACGAGGTTACCCCAGTGCTTTGAAACGAAGAGGAGGAGTAAAGTTATTCCAAGTACGCACTCCAATTCAGATACAATCACACAGGATATAATCTCTCTCACACGATTAATATAAGATACTGACATTACCCCCACGAAGCAATAAAGCCACCTCGTCCCGTTCCCGTATCAGTTGTGGGAGCTGATCTTATTGCTAGGAGCTGATCTTATTGCTAATCCGTTACGGTACTATAACCATAAAAATGCAATTAAAGTCAGTTGATGACCCAGCTGTATTGAAATGTGGGCGGAAGAGGATGATGTGTGTGTATTGTGCACGTGGGAAGAAATGCAATGCAATAAACGGAGACAATAAGCCGGTAAATATTGTACTGTATGTAATATATGGTTTCCTGCGCGGTATTCCACGAGTTTTCTTAGATATTAATTCATGAGTGTGGGTGTTGCAAATTGCATCTACGTTTAAATATTGTTTCTTTCAACATTTTCTGCACCAGTGGGGAAAATACGTAATGCTGAGTATGAAACATCGCAATTTCAACTGCAACGGACGTATTCATAATAATTACAGTGCATGAAGCTCGTGAATATTGATGTTGCAATCGGAGCCAGTGGCACGATTACATCTTTCTTTATGGACTCCTGCAACAAACTCAGCATCAACAGAGATGACATCCATATTTTAGCCCTTACATCATAGGAAGGATCAATCAATCAATCAATCAATCAATCAATCAATCAGTCAATCAATCAATCAATTAATCAATACTGATCTGCATTTAGGGCAGTCATCCAGGTGGCAGATTCCCTATCTGTTGTTTTCCTAGCCTTTTCCTAAATGATTTCAAAGAAATTGGAAATTTATTGAACGTCTTCCTTGGTAAGTTATTCCAGTCCCTAACTCCCCTTCCTATAAATGAATATTTGCCCCAGATTGTCCTCTTGAATTCCAACTTTATCAGTGCACTCAGTGAACCTCAAATAACAAATCATTATGTTTTGATATTGATATTTGTTCACAACTACCTATAGTAGTGATCATACTTCTTGTTTGGAGGTACCAGATTACATTCCCGAACAAGTCAGGTATTCAAACCTCGATATGAGGCGGGTTTGAGTTTCACACAGCCTACGTGAGAACAATCGAGGAGCTAAATGACGGTGAGGTAGTCTAGAAAGTAAAAAAAAAAAATGGCCGAGAATATTAGTCACGCTGAACACGTGACACCTCGTAATCTGCAGGTCATCAAGCTGAGGAGCGTTCGCTTAGTAGGCGAAGGCCCATCAGAGCAGTAACACCATGGCTGGTGGCTGTGGGAGTGGGGTGGGGGTGGGGGTGCGGTTGTTTGTTTTTATAACTGCTATAAGCTGTTAATTAATAAATTTGTTGTATATTCTGGATTCTTGTGGTCACCTGTACTTCAGGCAGATTAACAAAAAGCATGCATCGTATCCATAATTCATTGAAGATTGTCGCTCGTGCGAAATACTTCCGTTCGTTATATAATCTACAGTACTTATAATATGAGCGACAGAGTAGGGATAACGATGCAGTTTAATCCAGTGAAGTTGTTATCTTTGCCTGTTGCTGTCTCTTGATGGTGGATGCGATTCCCTGGATATATTTATAGGTACACACCCGAGCAGAATGTTACTTAGTTTGAAGACACTCATTTATGGCTCTGACAGTATGGAAGCTGCTAAGCTGTACATGATGCTTGGGTAATTGCATTTGGAGCTCTACTGCGACAAGATCCTGTGCAAGGTGCTGCTCATAGCCTTAGTGGGGCTGAAACAGTATTTTCTGGCTCCATGAGGAAAGCAATGGCAAATTACCATACTTTACGATCTTGCCTAGTACGCTTCAATTTACGGCGTCGACACAGAATTCTGCGGCTTTTCTTTCTTATTTGAGGATCCAACCAGCCTCTGGGCTCATGTTGTGACTTCAAAAACACACACACACACACACACACACACACACACACACACACAATATTAATATTTACGTAGCATTCAGTGCCTAGACATAATACTGGGAAGTAGAACGATGATCTTCCTAATTGAAGAGGTGGATTTAAAACCCAACTAAGTAAACATTCTCTTTTTCCAGTTCCTATGTAGTTTATATTTACCAAGCGGTGTGGTCGCACGAATTGACGCTTTGCGGCTACCGTGTCGAGATCTGTATTCGGGAGACGAATGGGTTCGAACCCCACAGTCGGCTGACCTGATCATGTATTTCTGTGGTTTCCCATTTCCACTTAAAGGGAAATTCCGAGAAAGTGTCCATTCATAGGCCACAGCAGATTCCTCTGACTTCCTTACCCAATTTCTTTCACCATCATTCATTTCATCTTCATTAGCTCCTCAACTTAAGTTGGTGACAGTAAGGACATCCGGTCGTAAAAACGCACCATATAATTTCATCATCTCGCCTTATCCTCGACCCCGCCTCATGAAATGGGGTTAAGAGAGACAGACATACACACACGCAGTTTATACTTACACTATATCCTCCTATTTAAAGGTGTTATATTTTCAATGTTGCAGTAAGTCATGTGACTTTGTTGGATTTGGAAAATATTTTAAAATATTTCACAGTATGGAATGAATGAACTGAATTAACTGAAGGAACCATTCATATATTTATTAATAACTATGCAAATTTTGTTACATATCAGTTCTAACAAGAAATGTTGCACTTTTATGTACGGACAGTATCAGATCCACCCTTCTGATTCCAAACTGTTTTCTTTCATAAAACGTTTTGGCTTTAATATAGGACGTAAGGACTGAAAGAGAACGCGTAAAACACTGCGAAGTCAGCTTTGTTTATAGTTCCTGTACATGCGCATAGACTATGTTGGGTGTGGAACTATTTACTTACTTAGATTTGGAAAGACTGTCAGAAATGATACTTAAAATCAACATGACTAAGAAGGATTTGAAGTACATTATATTTTTAGAGTCGTGTGTCATGAACAGCGGAATACAACGAACAGCATAACTGAAACCCACCACAAACTGACTTAGCGGGTTTCAGAAATCACTTCTTCAATTTAAATGTGTGCTGCTGGTGTGGTGACACTTCATAATTTGTCTCTTGGTTTGTATGTATCAGTGTGGTTTGTGTAGAGTTGCGCTCCTGATTTCTCCCGGTTCAATAGTTTCGGTACAACACAGAAATGGGGTAGTAAATTGCATATTTGATTGTAAAATTGGTAGTATTGGTAGGAAAAGGAACTTCAATGCATGTATAATTTATGAAGTAGGAAATTACTATATTTGTTCATAATTACAGGTGCACTTCGGTTCAGAACCAGTCTATTGTTTGGTATCGTATTCTGACAGTGAGTATGTTAATAGTTTTACATAGTTAACATGTTTTCAACAGAACTACTGTCTTTTAGTTGAACAAATTAATTTGAATTAACTTTCATTTCACAAGGAAACACAACATTTACTATTAATAATGTTCGTCCAGTTCTTTCGCTGAATGGTTAGCTTTGAGCTCTTCTGTTCATAGGGCCTCAGGTCCGATTCGTAACCGGGCCGATGATTTTAGTCACGTTTGGAATTTCATATTACTAATATAACTACTGAACGAAGACGCACGCTGAAGAAATGTGCATTAACTCTAATGTTTCGTAGGATAACTGAACCTTCACATACCCTCAATCAGCTTCTTTTTTTAGAAAAATCTAGTTTGACATCGACCTGAAAAGTCTACAATACAATCAATACAGTAGATGGGATCCCTGATGTGCGGGCAACAAGCCAAGCACACTGGTAACTAAGGTTGCAGTTTACTCTAACGAACTGTAGGGAAAAATGTAGTTTGCGCTTTCAATTGATTTTGAACAGTATACCAGGTTAGCTTTACAACTCTAGGCAGATGCAGGGCCACTGTACATTGCGTGTATGATTTGATCTCCGGTTGACTGGAACTTTAAGAAGATAAGGCATTTCAGCTCCCCGTAATTTCTGATCTTGATGGATTGTTAATATCATTATTATTCATGTTATTGGCTTTACGTTTAACTAACTACCTTTTTACGGTTTACGGAGACGCCGAGGTGCTGAAATTTAGTCCAGCAGGAGTTCTTCTACGTGCCAGTAAATCTACCGGCACGAGGCTAACTTACAGTATTTGAGCACCTTCATAATCCACAGGAGTGAGCCAGGATCGAACCTGCCAAGTTGTGGTCAGAAGGCCAGCACCTCACCCGTCTGAGCCACTCAGTCCAGCATTATTATTATTATTATTATTATTATTATTATTATTATTATTATTGGAGCCTCCGTGGCTCACGCGGCAGCGCGCCGGCCTCTCACCGCTGGGTTCCGTGGTTCAGAACCCGGTCACTCAATGTGAGATTTGTGCTGGACAAAGCGGAGGCAGACAGGTTTTTTCTCCGGGTACTCCGGTTTTTCCTGTAATATATCGTTCCAGCAACACTTTCCAATATCATTTCATTTCATCTGTCATTCATTAATCATTGCCCCAGAGGAGTGCTACAGGCTTCGGCAGCCGGCACAATTCCTATCCTCGCCGCTAGATGGGGGCTTCATTCATTCCATTCCTGACCCGGTCGATTGACTGGAAACAGGCTGTGGATTTTCATATTTAATTATTATTATTATTATTATTATTATTATTATTATTATTATTATTTTATTTTATTTTTATTATTACCGGCGCCGTGGTCGAGGGGTAGCGCGTCTTCCTCTTACCTGGACGACCCAAGTTTCAGTCCCGGCCAGGTCAGGGATTTCTTCTTGGATCTGGGAACTATTTCGAGGTCTACTCAGCCTGCATGGGAACAATAACTTGATGACCTTCCTGAGAGTGAGATTGTCGCCCCTGTCTAGAAAAGGAAGAAACGGCCGAGGGGATTCGTCGCGCTGACCACGCGTCGCCTCGTAATCAGTAGGCCTTCGGGCAGAGCAGTGGTTGCGTGGCAGGTCAAGATCTGTCAGGGTTTGTAGGGTTTGTTTAACATTTATTATTATTATTATTATTATTATTATTATTATTATTATTATTATTTTGCTACTTGTTTAACTTCGTACTGTCATATTTAGTTGTTCGTGATCGCTGGAACCGTAGCTTAACTGGAGATACTGTCTTGATATGTGCCTTGCGTGAAAATAGGGAACCACGAAATACATACTTCAGGGCTACCGATGGTTGGGTTCCAAACCACTATCTTCCGAATGCAACGTTAGAGCTACACGACCCTTACCGCGTAGGGTACTCAATCGGTTTATTCGTTTCTGTTTCCTGAACTCATGTCTTCTTGCAATTTGTTGATGCCTCTACAGTCTAGAATCCTAGACATTACAATCAACTTTCATGAGGCGGCTAGAGAGCAAGGAGGTTCTGGAGAAGTAGGTCACGGTAATTAACGGATGAGATCACAAGAGGAGTTCAAGTGATATGGATACAACTGCTAGCACGCGGTATAATTCTGCTGTGTAGCGTGGCGCACACAGGGACGCTTTGGATTTCCATCATGTAAACAATCACCCCAACTTCATCGTTGGCTGTGAGCTCGCTGGAGCAAAGAGGGCATCCTGTTGTGCATCCACGTTAGGTCTGGGCTCAGTACTAAACCAGAGTTTCTAGCAACAGTTCGTGATTGAAAACAGTGTTCTCTGCTGATGTTTGTGCACCACGCTTACCGAAGGGGTCACTCAAAGAGGACAACTTGTCAAGTTATATTTTACGTACAGACGTTCTCACATCAGCCACGGGCCTAGTTATCCAATAACAAAGACAATGGTTTTTTTTGCAAGTTGCTTTACGTCGCACCAACGCAGGTAGGTCTTATGGCGACGATGGGACAGGAAAGGGCTAGGAGTGCGAAGGAAGCGGCCGTGGCCTCAATTATGGTACAGCATTTTTCTGGTGTGAAAATAGAAAACCACGGACAACCATCTCCTGGGCTGCCGACAGTGGGATTCGAACCCACTATCTTCCGAATGTAAGCTCACAATTGCGCGCCCCTAACCCCATGGCGGACACTGGTTTCTCAGCATGGCAATTTGGAGCTCACATTCCTGCCAATACATGTTGAATTTTTGAAGTGAAAATTCACGTTCAAGTGGTTTGGATTCCAGGTAAAACTGGTGGTCCTGTGGCGTCACGTGAAACTGCAAACCTGCTTGCTTACTGTAACGATCAACACATTTAAGAGAATTCCAATCGAAGTCCTAGACCAGGGTCAGTATGAAAGAAAACTTACACACCTTATCCTGGTCAACGTGAGTCTCTGGCAAAGCGGCTGACATCAAGAAATGGATATTGCAGTAGATTAGTCAGGATAGCACTTTCATTTCCTGTAAAAAGGGGTTGTATGTTCAGCCTTCAGCCCTAAGGCTGGTTGGATCCTCAACAGCTCTGCCATCAGCTGTCATAGATGGCCTAGGCATCACTGAAGAGGCGTACTAGGGAAATGAGGAGTTGCCTTCCTCACTGAGCCAGAAGTTGCTATTACATATCCGTCGGCCAAGCTCACTAAAATAAGTTAACCAACCAACCAAACCAACCCTAAAAGCGACACATTCACACCATTTTTCGCATGGACTGATTGCTTATGGAATTATTCGATTAACCATATTGTTAGGAAGGAACCGGGATCGATGAATGTAACGAACAGTTTCCAGCCATACAGTGTATTGTCATACTACGACAAATACTAAAACCTGAATGCAACAGAATCACTTTGGAGGTTATTGCAAACTGTTCACGGAAGAGGTTCTTCTATGTGCCACGATATGGTGTCAAGGGAAAAATGATTAAACTCGGCGAGTAGTTCGTAACAGTATTCGTGGCCTTACTGGTTATGTAGCCAGATATGAATCTGAACATTCACTATACATTACAGCTAAATAGTAAATAATTCAAATGCGCGCAATGCACCCTGATCGGTCAGAATATTATGACTACCTACCTACTATCGATATAAACCCGTCCAGGCGATAGCAGCGTCACCTGACGAGGAATGACTGCTAGTCATAACCACGGTGCATATAGTATCAGGGAGCGTGCTGTCCGTGTGTAGAATGGGGAAGGCGCGTGATCTATCAGAGTTTGACCGAGGGCAGATTGTGATGACACGAGTTGTCGGGTGTTCGAGGAGTGCTGTGATGAGTGTCTTCAACAAGTGGTGAAACCAAGGTGAAACCGCGATCAAACGTTGAGCGGCCATCCCTCATTACAGATGTCCGACGTTGTAGGCTGGGCAGACTAGTAAAACAGGTCAGGCGGCGAACTGCAGCGGAACTAACATCAGACTTTAATGCTGGGCAGAGTACAAGTGTGTCTGAATACACACTGCAGCGAACACTACGAAGGATGAACCTCCGCAGCGATGACCCATGTATGTGCCAATGTTAACACCACGACATCGGCAACTACCACCGAAATGGGTACGTGACCGTCACTGGACGTTGGTGCAGTGGTAGAGCGTTGCATGGTCTGATAAATCCCGATACCTTCTTCATCATGCCGATGCGAGGGTGCAAATCCGTCGTCTTCCAGGGGAACAGCTCCTTGACACCTGTCTTGCGGGACAGAGACAAGCTGGCGGTGGCTCAGTTATGCTCTGGGGACATTCACGTGGGCATCCATGGGTCCAGTGGATCTCGTGCAAGGCACCATGACGGCCGAGAAGTATCGCAAACTGGTTGCAGGTCACGTACACCCCTTCATGACGATCGAGTTTACGAACGCCAGTGGCATTTTCAGCAAGATAATGCGCCATGTCACAAAGCCAGGAGTGTGATGGAGTGGTGCGAGGAACGTAGTGACGAGTTGCAATTGATATGCTGGCCCCCCAGCTCACCAGATCTTAACCCAATCGAACACATCTGGGATGTGATTGAACGTGGCGTCAGAGCTCATCGCTCCCCCCCTCTCCCCGGAGTTTACGGGAATTAGGTGATTTGTGTGTGCAGATGTGTTGCCAACTCCCTCCAGTGACCTACCAAGCCCTCACTGCTACCATACCAAGACGTGTCGTCGCTGTTATCCATGCCAAAGCTGGACACACCGGCTATTACGTAGGTGGTCATAATGTTCCGGCTGATCAGTGTAGTTCAGCGTGTTAAATCATTGGACATTCTATTGAATATTTTACAATTCCTTGAATTAGTTTATAGTCTCTTCCAGGAAATTGATGGAATGTTAAGAGCATTTACGTGTACGATACCTACGGTAGTATATTTTCTTAATGCTATTAATGAAAACTTATTATTATTATTATTATTATTATTATTATTATTATTATTATTATTAATAATGCTACTTGCTTTACGTCCCACTAACAACTTTTACGGTTTTCGGAGACGCCGAGGTGCCGGAATTTTGTCCCGCAGGAGTTCCTTTACGTGCCAGTAAATCTACCGACACGAGGCTGACATATTTGAGCACCTTCAAATATCACCGGACTGAGCCAGGATCGAACCTGCCAAGTTGGGGTCAGAAGGCCAGCGCCTCAACCGTCTGAGCCACTCAGCCCGGCCATTATTATTATTATTATTATTATTATTATTATTATTATTATTATTATTATTATTATTATTATTATTATTATTATTATTATTATTACAGGGGTTATCGTGGATCAGAAGACAAAGGAGCGGTGGGGTTAAACAGCTGGACAAAGCATACACAACTCTTTCATTTTGATGATATTTCCTGAAAATCTTCTCTTTTCGTTTCTTCTTTTCACTGATAACTAATAAGAACAATTGTCTGAACAAGAGATAAATATTTGAAAAGGCACAATAACAAATAGCAAGCAAAAAGCAAGTTTTAGAGCTTACCGGGCGAAATGGCAGTGCTACGAGCTTGCATGCGGGAGATACTAGGTTCGAGTCCAAATGTCGGCAGCCCTTAATGGCTTTCCGTGGTTTCCCATTTTCACACTAAGCAAATGCAGGGGCTGTACTTAAATGAAGTCCACGGCCACTTATTTCCCACTTCTAGCCCTTTCATATCCCATCGTCGCCATAAGACCTATCTGTGTCGGTTCGACGTAAAACAAGTTGTAAAAAAATGCTTTAGAGCTTAGTATTTCTCTGGGGGAGAAGCAGCTCCTACTTTACCACGCTTTAAAAATCATAGATTCATGAAACTAGTAAGGTTTGAGCCTCTATTGACTTAGATTTGAAGTAAAAATTCAGTTTGTAAGAGAGAAAAGCTTGGAACTTTCTAAACAACGTTACATAAGATAAGGGTCTCGAGCTCTGGACATCACACACAGTATTTCACTGATCAGGCTGACCAGGAATACACTCCAAAATACCTTTACCACAATTTCAAATTAGCTTAACAGTTTTCATGCTCTTGACTCCCGCTGCCCTTACTCATTAGGGAAACTCAGTACCACCTATGAATCAGATTGATCCAAAAACGCAAGCCGAAGCTCATACTAAACAGCCAAGAAATGGAGAACAAAGGTTAAATAGAAAGGACGAGAACAAAAGGAAAGCGAGGCCGAACCCATTCAAGCACTCCCAAGACATGACTCCAATTAAACCCTAAAGGGACAGAAGGCCCGGTGACGCAGTGGATATGCCATAATACGGGTGACTAAGGAAAAATAAAACATTAACAACTGAAAGCAGGAAAGAAAATTTGGAAAATTAGAAATCGAAAACTAAGCAACAAAGGTAACGAGGGTCCACACTCGTACATCCTTAGGAACATTTTTCATAATCCCTCAAAAGGGTAATTATACACCGCTCGTAGACAGCATAGAAATGACTGAAAAAGAGACGTTCTACATTAAACCTAAGGCAACCGCGACACAACCTAATAGTTACATGCTGTGGGCGATCGCTGGTACCTTCCCGTCACCACTCTTAGATAAGTTCACATAGGAGGTAAAGTTCAGTCGCCTACCTTACATCACTGCCCCAGTCAGCCCGTCGTTGCCTAGCAGGAGGACCTCCGTTCACACCGCACAGGTCACGATCCAGAAGTTAGATACACAAGGCTCAAAATCACTGTATTTGTAGGGACTGACTGGGCACTGATAGGTAGGTTGGGAATTACAACTTAGAAACAATTGACTATAGATTCTCTGGTGCCACGTCCACGTAGCTATAATACTCTTTTAGAGCTCACACACACCAAATTCATAGGTGGCATTCAAAACAACAGTAGTGACATCTTGTAGTCAAGCACCAAATTATCAGCTTTATACAAAGTTTTAACAGTATCCGAGTGACAACTCGCCATCAGCCCTAAATGGTTTTGCCAATAATTAGGGAGAGGCCGTACAAATGCAATAATAATAATAATAATAATAATAATAATAATAATAATAATAATAATAATATTTATATATTTATTATTTATTATTATGGCCTATGCTGATGACTTGGTCTTAATGGCAGATTGTGCCGAAAGCCTGCAGTGTAATATCTTGGAACTTGAAAATAGGTGCAATGAGTATGGTATGAAAATTAGCCTCTCGAAGACTAAATTGATGTCAGTAGGTAAGAAATTCAACAGAATCGAATGTCAGATTGGTGATACAAAGCTAGAACAGGTCGATAATTTCAAATAGTGTGGTAATATAGTAAGTGAGATTCAATGAAGGTGTTGTAAAGCTAATGCAGTGAGCTCGCAGTTGCGATCAACGGTATTCTGTAAGAAGGAAGTCAGCTCCCAGACGAAACTATCTTTACATCGGTCTATTTTCAGACCAACTTTGCTCTACCGGGAGCGAAAGCTGGGTGGACTCAGGATATATTATTCATAAGTTAGAAGTAACAGACATGAAAGAAGCAAGAATGTTTGCTGGTACAAACAGGTGGGAACAATGGCAGGAGGGTACTCGGAATGAGGAGATAAAGGCTAATTTAGGAATGAACTCGATGGATGAAGCTGTACGCTTAAACCGGCTTCGGTGGTGGGGTCATGTGAGGCGAATGGAGGAGGATAGGTTACCTAGGAGAATAATGGACTCTGCTGTGGAGGGTAAGAGAAGTAGAGGTCGACCAAGACGACGATGGTTAGACTCAGTTTCTAACGATTTAAGGATAAGAGGTATACAACTAAATGAGGCCACAACAGTAGTTGCAAATCGAGGATTGTGGCGACGTTCAGTAAATTCACAGAGGCTTGCAGACTGAACGCTGAAAGGCATAACAGTCTATGATGATTATGTATGTATGTTATTTGCTGGACAAAGCATACAGAAAACTTTTTAATTTTGAAAATATTTTGATGATGATAATTTATTATTACTATGATTATTATTATTATTATTATTATTATTATTATTATTATTATTATTGTTATTATTATTGTTATTGTTATTATTATGGGCATACCTCTCAGCATTCAGCCACAAGCCTCTGTGGAGGAATTAATCGACTCTACAAACCTCTGTTTGAAACGAACACTCTACTCTTCCGCTAATAAGCCCCTTGGCTTGAAATAATTAAAAACCTAGTCTAACCATCATCTCTCAGGTCTCTTTCTGCTTCCCATACCTCTACGACTAAGCTCATTATTCTTCAAGTAGTGCAGAGTCTTAGTTTGTTTGTCTTTTGCCTCTTTTGATGAAGCTGTAGGGTCAAATAACGGCGTAAAGTGTTGGCATTCTTCAGAGCCTGATCAATTTTCTTTTGGAGCAAAGGCCTTCCCCACAGCCTTTCAGGTACTCTCTCGGGCAATTGTCATCACAATGGTCCCACAGTTTGCCTCATCATCTAGACAATGAATATCCTCGTGTCCATCGTCCATACCATTCGGTTATTGTCTTCGGCCAAGTCTGGAGATTAGACCTTGCTACATGTCCAGCCCAGCTCTACTTTCTGGATCATTTGCCTTTTCGTACATCCCGTAGTCCAGTTTTAACCCTTATGTACGGAATCGATACCTCAGAGAAACACCCTGTAAGTTTCTTTCTATCCTTCAGTGAGAGACTAGATGTTGGCTGACTATTTTTATTTTTATTTGGGGGCCATATCACAGCACCATATATGAGTCGTAGTTCCAAATGGGGTCGTCTCCATACGATGGACTTTTTGGATATTTGAGGAAAACTGTTTATAAGCTTGAATATAATTTAAACTTAGAAAATTGGACATATTTGAAAAGATTTTCCCCATCAAAATTACACGGATACAATTAAAATAATTGAATTTCAACACTTTTTATAAAATATTGATTTAAAAATGGATAAGGTCTCTTTTGGAGCACTCCTGTATCATAGGGAAGTTTTGTAACAATTAACTGTGGATAAGGTCGCTAATAGAACAATATTAAAATATACGTAATCATCATTATCATGCATATTTAATGAATATTTAAGTCCTGATATATCACAAGAATATTCGTCTCAAGAAAATATAACTGGAAGAGAAATATTTGCTACTTTGTGAAACTTTTTTCAGGTTGCTTTACGCCGCACTGACACAGATAGGTCTTATGAAGACGATGGGACAGGGAAGGGCTAGGAGTGAGAAGGAAGTGGCCTTTGCCTTCCTTGAAGCACAGCCCCAGTATTTGTCTGGTGTGAAAATGAGGTACCACGGAAAAACATTTTCAGTGCTGTCGACAGTGGGGTTCAAACACACTATCCCCCGAATACTGGATACTGGCCGCACATAAGTGAATTAAAATATCGAGCTCGGTGTTCTGTGAAACTATTCAAATTAATAATCTCGTACAACAGAAAATAGTCTGGACAAAATATTGGAAATTAGTTGATTTTTTATATTCGCAAATCAATGTCATTTTCTTGAACATTTACACATAAAACATCGTTAGTATGAGGTACTTAAAAACTTCACCATTCCTCAATATCTTTTAACTTTTCATTAAATCATAGTCTCTCTTCACTCATGTGATCGTCTTCACAATGTTTCCTCAGAAGATCTGCAATATCCTTCAACTTCTCTATTTTGACAAGTTTTCCAATTGGCAGGGTTTCTTGGACGATTTTTCCTTTCTTAAAAAGTCTTTTGAATACACCTTTTATGTCCACTTTGATGACTGGAGCTTTAAATGCCAAGAGTCTGGTGTTTTCAAGCTTGAATTTATTTGACATTTCCAATCGTACACTGGTACTGAAACTGAACCAAATGTGAACGAAGTGCCATGCTCAGAAAATATTTCTCCATAATTATGGGGGTCAGTTATAGTGTTTACCTTCCTAATAACTTTCTCCATGCAAGGGAATACTCGATCCGGTGGAATAAAAGTTACCCGTAACAGGGAAGATAAATTCTACATCCCACAACATTGTAGAGGTACCATTGCAGTCACTCAAAAACCTGTATATTATTTATTACTGTATATTCTTCTCGAAAGTTTTGAACACTCGAAAGCACGTGAATCATGACCAGAACGAGGGTGAGCAGGATATAATTGAAACGAATACCTGTAACATAAAAATAAGATAGATGGAAGTTTCAATGCATATCTCTTCAACGCTATCCGCGAAACTAATGTTCAATTCTGAAATAATTAAGTGTTTTGAAAGTTAACTAATGAACATAAGTTGTATTTAGATAAGCTATTGGATTTCGTTACACATGAATATTACCTAAGCTCTTACTTGTACAGTATTTTCCTATGTTTTTCCCAATTAGTTGGATCTCCGGTTCTTTTCCTTCTCCTTCCCGGTTGCTGGACCAGTACAATACTAATGGCATCTATGTCGATATATATATATATATACAGGTAATTTCATAGAATACTGCTTGCAGTCCGACAGTGCTAAATAAACGGTCATTATTAAATTGGCACTTCGTTCCCCACTTTTTCCAACAGCAATACTGTTGTAGGTACTTCTTCAAACGTAGGAGAAATAATATTTAAAAAACACTCAGTCATGTGTAATAAACTAAAATGAGAAAGGATAAGGTCCGTTATTGAACACACTTCAATAACAGCTACTGCATTAACTAGGGAAAAGGACCATTTGGGAAGAAACTGGATAAGGAACCTTTTTGAACAAGCAGAATGTCGGTTAAGGGAGTTTTTGGAACAAAATCCGATTTTTATTATGCAATTACGTTGACGTAGGTGCATTTTGCAACGTATTCCATGCTGATTTTCATGCAAGCTTTCAAGAGGATGGCGCTAGTATCAATCACTAACACAAAAATTAGAAATTTTGGAGAAGGCCCCTTTTGGAACTGTACGACTCACGTGAGAATGACCAAAACACAAGTGCCCATTACTTCCGTCTTGATATTAAGCGGATAATCATACTTGAGGATGAAGCTTTGTGACCAGTATTCATTCCAGGAAATCTTTTTTCTTCTTATGTCTTTATCCTGACGCCGGGCTGAGAGGCTCAGACGGTTGAGGCACTGGCCTTCTGACCCCAACTTGGCAGGTTCGATTCTGACTTAGTCCGGTGGTATTTGAGGGTGCTCAGATACGACAGACTCGTGCCGGTAGATTTACTGGCACGTAAAAGATCTCTTGTAGGACGAAATTCCGGCATATCGGCGTCTTCGAAAACCGTAAAAGCAGTTAGTGGGACGTAAAGCAAATAACATTATTTATTATTTTATCCTGTCTGCTCTGAAATGACGCGATTATTATTATTATTATTATTATTATTATTATTATTATTATTCATTCTTAATCTGTTTACCCTCCAGGGTTTCTTTTTCCCTCGAACTCAGCGAGGGATCCCACCTACCGCCTCAAGGGCACTGCCTGGGGCGTGAGACTTTGGGTCGGTGATACAACCGGGAAGGATGACCAGTACCTCGCCCAGGCGCCGTCACTTGCTCTGCTGAACAAGGGCCTTGTGGGGGAATAGGAAGATTGGAAGGGATAGGCAAGGAAGAGGGAAGGAAGCGGCCGTGGCTTTAAGTTAAGGTACTATCCCGGCATTTGCCTGGAGGAGAAGTGGGAAACCACGGAAAAGTATTTCGAAGGTGGCTGAGGTGGGAATCGAACCCCCGTCTACTTAGTTGACCTCCAGAGGCTGAGTGAATCCCGTTCCAGCCCTTGTACCACTTTTCAAATTTCGTGGCAGGGCCGGGAATCGAACCCGAACCTCCGGGATTGGCAGCTAATCACGCTAATCACTACACCACAGAGGCGGAAT
This sequence comes from Anabrus simplex, assembly GCF_040414725.1. Lineage (NCBI taxonomy): Eukaryota > Metazoa > Arthropoda > Insecta > Orthoptera > Tettigoniidae > Anabrus > Anabrus simplex. The sequence goes on from NC_090266.1 coordinate 809,447,985, forward strand.
TATTGTTACTATTACTATTATTATTTGCATGACTGGAGCAGTGAATTGAGATAGGTAATAAAACAGAGAACATAATGATACTAATACTATTTGTTTGACGTCCCACTAACGAGTGTTCTACCGTTGTCGGAGACGCCAAAGTGCCAAACTTTTATCCCAAGGAAGTTCTTACATATTGGTAAATCTGCCGACACGAGACGAGCAACTCAAGTGTCACTGGACTGAGCCGGAATGGAACCCGCCAACTTGGGTTCTACCGTCTAAGCAACTCAGCCCGACACAATTGAGAACTGAGTTCAGTTCCTATTCTGTGTCCTCTTAGAAATGCAATTACATTCCCCCCACCTCCTCTTTACCTTCAGATATCTAACACATTGGCTTCTTCCTCGAAACTTCTAGTTGCCACTTTGCCACTGTCTGCACCTGAATGACCACCGGAACTGCAGAGGTTGTAACATAGGCTTCTCTGGCACTAGACACGCACTGTGCACTGTGTACACGGGACTGTTGATCAAGGTGTGCAAAGTCCCTTACTTCAAACAACATTAACAGTGTTCAAGTGGGGTTCCATGGAAAACTATCTTCAGGGCTGCGGGTAGTGGTTTTCAAACTCAGCGTCCTCTGAACGCAACCGTACAGCCCACCGCGCTGTCAGTTCTCTGAGTGGTTCCACTCTAGGCTTTTAGAACCGGCTTCAATGACTATACTCGCTGCATATTAACCTAAATGTACCGAGCAAGTTGGCCGTGCGGTTAGGGTCGCACAGTTGTGAGCTTGTATTCGGGTGAGAGTGGGTTCGAACCCCACTGTCAGCAGCCCTGAAGATGGCTTTCCGTGGTTTCTCATTTACACACCAACTAAATGCTGGAGTTCTACCTTAATTACGGCCACGGTCGCTTCTTTTCTACTCACAGCCCTTTCCTATCCTACCGTCGCTCAAAAAAGAAAAACAAGAGCATTGTATTGTTTTAAGCAGTGTTGCTAACTTGGCGGATTTTCCGGGAAATTTGGCGGAATTAGAAGACTGTCGGCGGAGAAATATATCATTGAGCGGACAGCGGATTTTTGGCGGAATTCTAGATTTGTTATAGCGGAATTTAGTGTTTTATCCATTTTATGTTTTATTTAATTTGTACTCCAGTCTCTCTCCGAGCTATTCCGTATTTATTTTCAGGAGCTAGCAGTTACATGAGGAAAACATGTTATTTGGATTTGATGTTATGAGATCATGGTATTATAAATTTATAATGCGTGGGGAAAGAGTACTTATCTCTTAGTTGACGAATGACGACAAATAACGAAACTGTGAGAGAGAAGCATTTATATTTATGCTATGAAGGAGGACCGTTTAATGAACTAGTCTGTTTTGTGCGTGGCCCTTGAGGTAGGGGATTCACCTAGTTTGCACCCGGCAGTAAAACGCCTACAAGTTTTAGCTCGCCGGCTCGCAGGCAGGGGTTTAATCCCAGTTAAACTCACAGATCAGGCGAGTGCAGACGTTATTATTATTATTATTATTATTATTATTATTATTATTATTATTATTATTATTGTTATTATTATTATTATTATTATTTGAGATCGGATTTCTTGGCGGAATTTTAGCGGATTTTTAGTGGTATTTAGCGGAACTTGAAAATATAAGTTGGCAACACCGGTTTTAAGTTCCTTGCGGGTACACTTTTCTCCGAACAGATTTAACCTATAGATGTAATATTTGTTGTGGATATCCGCAAAGTTTGCAATTATATGGGAGGTAAATGTAAGTTTTGAGAATAATTAGAATGAAGTGTGATAAAATATTAAAAGCGAGGAATGTACAATACCGTGCGCTCATTCTGTATGGAATGACCGTAAGTTACATGTGACTACGAGGTATATGGATGGATGGATGGATGGATGGATGGATGGATGGATGGATGGATGGATGGATGGATGGATGGATGGATGGATGGATGGATGGTTAGTCCTCAGCCCGAAGGCTGATTGGATCCTCAACAGTTCCACCATAAGCTATCAAAGATGGCCTAGGTATCACTGAAGAGGCGTACTAGGGAAATGAGGAGTGAGGTAGTTTCCCGTTGCTTTCCTCACCGAACCAGAAGTTGCTATTACATATCAGTCTGCCAAGCCCACTGAATTGCATGCACCAACCGACCCTATGAGCAACAGTTTCACACCATTCATAGCAGGGACTGGCTGCGTAAGGAATGGCATTACTAGCATCGCTCATACCTCAGTCACTTTCATATTGTCAAAGACAAGGATAAGACAGAGACTGGTCAATGAAAGTAACAAAATTGCTCTAGCCCATACCAGAAGACTTAGTGCAGTGTGAACACTAGGTCCTGCTAGCAAAGGCATACGAGGTATATTGTGCATCTTAAACTTGCAGAAAAGTCCATGACTCGAAGATAACTTTAACCTTCGGCGTTAGCTGTTAGTCTTTATCTTAACCAGTATAATTGTAATAGCCACTGCTCTCTTTATTATCATATGTAATTTATCTTCAGTTGTTGACAGTAAATTATATTCCTCATCTAAGAATCAATGGGTAGGAACAGTAATTCTCATAGCAGCGTAGCAGCTTATCTCACATCCATTTGTAACAGAACCATGTGTGTTTTACTGTCAGTACTAGCCTGTAATACATGCGCTGTTTCTAGCGCTCCTCAAATAGACTATTATGACCCCAGTGAATGTTTCATCTGTCAGTCTACTTACACGACCTTTCATTATGTCATATCGTCATTCCACCTGGTATATCATCTGCACATTCAAGCTGACAGTTAAGTCCTCTCGACCTGCAATACCCAAATCGTGACCGCAACTCCAATTACGCACACTCCATTTCCTACACAATCTGTGACAGCTCGTTCAATGTAGTCCCAGTAAACAAGGGAATGCCACTCGGCCATTCCCTGCGGCCTTCCTCTAACGTTCAAGTCTATCATTTCTCTTTCGTCAATATTGCTTTTTAGTCACCAGTAACATGGAGCTGAGGCGATTAATGCGTCTACCGCTATGATTTATTAAGCCTCTTACGGCCGGCGACAAGATACAGTATTTATCTCAAACAATCCTAGCCGAAAGAGAAAATGCACTTTGAGGGTGCTGAATTCGGAGATCCGAAGTTCAAGTCTGACATTGATGGTGACCATTCTGATATGTGAAGATAAGTTATTATTCGAAGTTTTATCTTGATACTTCTCACGATCATAAACCTCGGCGGGCGTGGTAAATGAGCGCTTTTATCTCTGGCATATCACTAGGGTAGCCGTGGCTCGAACGGTGTAGTACATAAGTCAGTTCGTAGAACAGTCAAGTAAACAAAACCAAAAGTGCATTGATTGGTCAACAATAAATCATTCATGGGTTTGTCCCAAGGGCTAAATATCGGGATATCATGGGCCGGTTAATCCCTGCATTGGAGTGTTGTAAATTGCCTCCAAGGGGGCTGTTTACTTTCATGTAAGTACGTCAACTGCCTCCGAATTTGCCTAGGACAACGCCATTAAGAGCAACTCACTCTCTACTACTTGTTCATTCACCGAAATGACGTCGCGAATAAGAAGATTCACACACTACGTTCTGAACACCAATATAACATAGGTCGTTTGCTTCCAGCTTCCGAGCAAGTTGGCTAGGCGGTTTGAGGAGTGTAGTTGTGAGTTTGCATTCTAAAGATAGTGAGTTCAAGCCCCAGCATTTGTAGCCCTGCGGGTGGTTTTTCATTTTCACACCAAACAAATGCTAGAGCTGTATCTTAAATTAAGGCCGCGGCCGCTTATTTCCTGTCATAGTCGTAGCCCTTCTGTATCCCATCATCACCATAAGACCGCTCTGAGTTGGTGCGACGTCAAAACAAATAACTCTCCGTTGATGTAGGTAGAACAATCATCAGTTAGCCGCACCACCAAAAAATGTGAGTCATTCCCAAGAAAACTTAAATACTTTCAACGCCAGCCATCAAAATATTTAGTACTTAATTGAAATTCTTAAATTTAGAGTGACACCAGTATGTCACTTCGAAGCGTGGGTGAAAGGAATAGGTCTAAATCTGTTCCGGACAAAGAAGTATATGTACACATTGCATATCGGGAAGAACAGATTACCCGACTTCAGTTTGTAACGGTTGTTTGTTTTAAAATCCCACCTATTTAAAGTGTTGAACGATTTACCGTAAATACTTTTTAAGTTTTATGACAACATATCTCGAAGCCTGTGATAGGCTACTGACAGTCATCAGTCAGCAGAAAATGTGGTTACGGTGGCGTATGTATAAACGGGAAGCAATTTCGCTCTCTCGGGTAAGGGGATAGCAATTTACATGCCTTAGTTCATGAAACCAAAAACCAAACCTCATGGTGCAACGAGCCCCGAAGGGCCTTGGCCTACCAAGCGACCGCTGCTCAGCCCGAAGGCCTGCAGATTACAAGGTGTAGTGTCGTCGGCACGACGGAATATCACGGCCGTTATTCTTGGCTTTCTAGATCGAGGCCGCCATCTCACCGTCAGATGTCTCCTCAATTGTAATTACATAGGCTGTGTGGACCTCGAATCAGCCCTCAGATCCCGGTAAAAGTCCCTGCCCTGGACGGGAATCGAACCCGGGGCCTCCGGGCAGGAGACAGGCACGCTGCCCCTACCCCGCGAGGCCGGCATAGGTCATGTAAACAGGAAGCAATATTTCCGTCATTATTTCGACCTGGAGAGGCAATTAACCATATCTGCCTGCGTTGGGGGTTTTCTGTGTCTCTGCTAGATTTTATCAGGTAAAAGTACACGCAAATATTTGGCGGTGACCCCTATATTCCCTACTCGATTACATTTTCTTACATTATGACAAATGAATAGTCTTCATTTGTGGCAAGAAAATTTAGAAAATAACGTAGTTTAGTTTTTTTTTTTTTTTGCTAGGGGCTTTACGTCGCACCGACACAGATAGGTCTTATGGCGACGATGGGATAGGAAAGGCCTAGGAGTTGGAAGGAAGCGGCCGTGGCCTTAATTAAGGTACAGCCCCAGCATTTGCCTGGTGTGAAAATGGGAAACCACGGAAAATCATCTTCAGGGCTGCCGATAGTGGGATTCGAACCTACTATCTCCCGGATGCAAGCTCACAGCCGCGCGCCTCTGCGCGCACGGCCAACTCGCCCCGTAGTTTAGTTCTTAAGGTAGATCAGTTCGAACCTCTAGGCTAAGGCGTTAAGTGAAAAAGAAACAGACGACTGGACGAAAGGATTGGAAAATCAACAAAAAACTAAGAAAATGAAGTACAATTGAAATGTCGAGAAGTAGCCTGTTAGAAAATCCTGTCTTCACTTTGTTCTTTACATGGATTACGTACCATAAAAATATTATGACGAAGCGGTTAGAATTTAAAAAGTAGCTGTTTACTTATTATGAATAAATGTCGAATATAAGAAAAACATAAATGAAGAAAATGACAAGTTAATTAAAATGCTACTGATCGGACTGGGTCTCAAGTAGGAGAGAGTACAGGTACCCGTGTGGATCCATGACGTCCGTGTGTTTTGAACCCACTACCATGAAGTGTGTTGTTAAACTTTGGAATGAGACTTCCCCATGATAATTGAGATGCCTGAATCGCAGACCTCAATGCATGCATGCCTTGCTGGTACTAACTTGGAATTCTTCATATGATCTTTTTAAATTCTGCTCTCAAATCAATCTTTTTCTTCTACCACTTTTTCCACAGCTGTGGGGTCGCTGGGGCGAACTGTGTAGTACATGTAAATTTGTCCCTGTTTTACGGTCGGATGCCCTTCTTGACGCCAACCGTCACTACAAGGCTGTATCCTCTATTGCATCTTTCTGTGAAGGTTGGTAGTGTGGTGTGTTCGTCTGAATATGAAGAGGAGAGTGTTGAGAGAAACAAAAACACCTAGACCCCAAGCCAGAAGAATTAAAGAAACGCGATTAAAATTCCCTGCCTGACAGGGAATGGAACCCGGGTCACTCGGAACCGTAGGTCTCAACGCTGACCGTTCAGCCAGATCAATCTGACCGTCCTTAATTGACCGGCAGGTGAACCCTCTAGTAGGACCTTCCTCATGTAGTTACTTGACAGAAAGTTGGCAGATACTGGCTCGAATCACGGGCTATGAAAATGGAATCAACATGGAAATTCATGTTCCAGTGATTTGGATTCCGCATAAAACTGCAGTCACGTGGCTTAGGACTTAATTTTTATTCGTATAAAGCTCCAAGATTTTTTCGTAAACCACAAGACTTAATGTTCTATGCTGAATTCGATCTACTCGGACATGGTGACCCTTTCTCTAAAATCTCACATGCATTAACCGGAATTCAATCCACAGCTATCTTTGTGATAATCCAGAGTCTATATCCCAGAGCTATAGTAGTCGTAGCAGCAATGCTGGGTGTGATGCTTTATGAAATATTTCGCTCTAAATTTCGGCAGATACTAGGCTAGTATAGACTATTACTTCGAAGAGATGGGATTCTCATGCCGATCCTTATCGCAAATCGGGGTTCACTCAGCCTCAGGAGATCAACTGAGTACAAGGGGTTCGATTCCCACCTCAGCCATCCTTGAAGTGGTTTTCCGTGGTTTCCTACTTCTCCTCCAGGCAAATGCCGGGATCGTACCTAACTTAAGGCTACGGTCATTTCCTTCCCTCTTCCTTGTCTATCCCTTCCAATCTTCCCATTCTCCCCACAAGGCCACCGGGCGAGTTGGCCGTGCGCGTAGAGGCGCGCGGCTGTGAGCTTGCATCCGGGAGATAGTAGGTTCGAATCCCACTATCGGCAGCCCTGAAAATGGTTTTCCGTGGTTTCCCATTTTCACACCAGGCAAATGCTGGGGCTGTACCTTAATTAAGGCCACGGCCGCTTTCCTCCAACTCCTAGCCCTCTCCTGTCCCATCGTCGCCATAAGACCTATCTGTGTCGGTGCGACGTAAAGCAAATAGCATTCTTCATTCTCCACAAGGCCCGTGTTCAGCATAGCAGGTGAGGCCGCCTGAGTGAGGTACTGGTCCTCCTCTACAGTTGTATCAAACCGACCAAAAGTCTCACGCCCCAGAACACTGCCCTTGAGGCGGTAGAGGTGGGATCCCTCGCTGAGTCTGAGACAAAAGCAACCCTGGAGGGTAAACGGAGAAAGAAAGAAAAGAAAGAAAGAAAGGAAGAAAGGAAGAAAGGAAGTTAATAATAAATGCGATAGAAAGGAAGGTTGTAAATGTAGAACTATTTGGCAATACCGTATAGTTGAAAAGAGAAGCTTGGAGGAGTTTAAAAAAGGTAATGATGATAAGTGGAAAATGGTAAAATCTATGTAAACAGACTATGAGATGAGTCTAAAGCAACTGTTGAAGAGTGTAAAAAGTATGTAGCCTACATTCAAGGACGTTAAGGAATGGGAAAGACTCATTATACTAAAACAGAAAAGAAGAGATTAAGAAGGAAGTGCACGTTAGAAAGAACTAGTTTGGAATGTTTGTGAAAATAAGGAGACATTGAAGGAAATTACTAGGAACAAGTCCGAAAACCAAACCCCATGTTGCAACATCCCCGAAAGGCCACAGCCTACCAAGCGAATGATGCTCAGCACGAAGGCCTGCAGTTTATTTGTTGTCGTGTGGTCAGCACGACGTATCATCTCGACCGTTATTCTTGGCTTTCTAGAACGCAGGAACAAGTCAGCTAAGAATAAGATGATGGCAAACATGTTTGGCAGTTATATCAATTTTATGTAAAAGTATAAGTGTATATATGGGTACTTTAAGGCAGAAATAGGTTCCAGGAAAGACTTCCCAGTGATAATTAACAACGGGAGTGTAAGTCTACATGGGAGGACTTGCAGAAGGTAGAAGTAGCCTATTCTGTGAGCAGCATGTAAAGGTAGTTGGATAAATGGATAATGTCCAGGTAGTGGAAGTTACTAGTACTGGCTAAGTACTGAAATTTAGTTACGGTAGTTAAGATATTTACAAAAAGGTACAAAAATTGAAAGCTGGAAAATCAGCTGGGATTGATAAGATTTCTGGGGACAAACTATACGCAATGGGTTGGGATATATATCGTATCTTATATATTATTTGAATAATGTTCATATTAAGGAGTTTTACGATATGAATTGAGAGTTGCTGTAGTAGCCTCAGTGTACAAGGGAAAGGGTGATAAACATTGACCGGATAATTACAGGTCAGTCAACCTGACATGTGTTGCATATTAAGCCTAGGTAAGCATTCTTTACCGAGCAAGAGGCTATGCCTTTTGAGTCACGTAGTTGTCGGCTTGCATTCGGGAGATACGGGGTTCGAACACCATTGTCGGCAGCCCTGAAGTTGGTTTTCTGTGTTTTTCTTTTTTTACACCTTAATTAAAGCCATGGTCACTTTCTTCCCACTCCTAGCCCTTTCCTATCTTATCGTCGCCAAAAACCTATATGTGTCGTATATGTCAGTGCGACGTAAAGCGAATTGTAAAAAAAGAAAAAGCACACACACACAACATTCTTTCTCGTTATATCAAACTCGTTAGCGAAATTACTGACTGGTTTGATAGCAGTTCGGGTGTCGGATGGTTGTTCCAGTAAGGCTCAATTTGGATTCCAGCAAGATATAGCAGTTATTTTAGATTCAGGAGGTCACATGGACTGTATTGACCTATCCAAGGCAGATCATGGGAGACTACTGACGAAAATGAGGTCTATTGGACTAGACAAGATCGTGGTTGAATGTGTTGCTAAATTTCTAGAAAGTAGAACTCAGAGAATAAGATCCCGTAACGATTAAGACGGGTGGCTGGGGAGGAGTTTCGAAGGTCGGTGTTATTGGACATTTACGTTTTCTGATGTATATAAATGGCATGAGTAAAGAACTGGAATCACAGGTAGTAAATAAGTTACAGGATTGTAAAACAAACAAAAAACAACTCGAAAATGTTGTGAGAAGGAGAGTAGACATTGGTGTGAGTGTAAACGGAGTGAAAAGTCGGGTTGTAAGTTTCACCAAGTGGCAAAATTAAAAGTGAAATTGCGTGTGGTTTTTAGTGCCGGGAGTCCCCGAGGACAAGTTCGGCTAGCCAGATGCAGGTAATTTAATTTGACGCCTGTAGGCGACCTGCGCGTCGTGATGAGGATGAAATGATGATGAAGAGGACACATACACCCAGACCCCGTGCCAGTGGAATTAACCAACTAAGGTTAAAATTCCCTATCGTGCCGGCAATCGAACCAGGGACCCCTGTGACTAAATTCCGGCCTCCTCGGAGTCTCCGAAAACCGTAAAAGTAGTTCGTTGAACGTACCGCCATTAAATTGTCATAATTTATCTCAAACTGTTACTTTATTCCAGGAGGCTTAAGTAACGAACTGTTGTGCTGTATTATTTGTCATTAAGTATGTGTGTCAGTTAGTATGGGGGTGTTGCGTTACATAAGGGACTTGGAACATCCTGGCCCAGAGTTCCATATTGTAAGTGAAAGTCCAAGGGCTGACTGATAACCTGTGTGGTGGTAGTGTCTACACTATTGGGTGAATCTTTGTAATTCGTGGCTAGCATTGGCAAGGAAACTGCCGCGGCCTGCGTATTAAAGACCATGCTGTCATTCACCAGAAAATGAAGTTGAAAACCACAGTAAAATACGTTTCGAATGGTTGAAATTCAAGTTTCTCTCAAACTGAATGAACCTTGTCCTCGAATGTCAAATTAGTCGTAATTTGAAAGCAGAGCCGGGAATCGGGCCGAGGCCAATCGAGCAAGAATCTACTTTAATATCCACCAGGATTTGCAGCGATTACTAATATTGTATTTATAATTTCGAAGTGATACACTTCATGGAGGCGAGAAAGGTCTGCTCACATTCCTTCCGTTTATGTTCATAGCAGTAGCTGTCGAGATGATTTATTATTTCTGAGTTCTAATATTAATGGAATATTCTCTATCTTTCTTTCTCTTGAGCGTGATCTCGTGTTCAATGCTATAAAACTCTCGATTTAGTTAAGACACTCAATTTGATCTACAGTACAGAAGTTACTTTATAATGTAGTAGGCTTATCTGCTTCCTTGCCTCCGTTGACATAATATTCGAATAATGAGTAAAGGATGCAGCGAAGTGCACTGTTAAGATTGTGAAAGGGATTGACTACAGTTTGGGATGGATTATGATAGTGTGGGTGAGGAAACGGTTCACAGTTCTGCAATTCAAGTGTCTTCTTACCTCCGAGTCGTTGGATCCATGTCTTACTGCTGATAGCATTTTCATACTGCTACCGTACTTACAGCAAACACACAATTTCTTAATAATAACTCAGATCCAGTTTCCATTTTAAATATAAACAATAGATTTTAACGTTTTAGAACTAAGAATTCAGCACTTAAAAGGTAAATTTAACACTTTCTAACATTATTAAGGTTTGTATTTTGGTATCGTCTTACGATGGAACTGAAATTTTCGAATGGAGAGTTCAACATATCAACTAATGGATTTTCAAGACTTTATTTTCAATTCAAGAAAATTACAGATGGATCATACGAAATTGAAGTAAAATTGTGAACATCAACAAGCATGTATTAACAGGTACATTCTTACTCATTAAATATATAATACAATGATCGGGTGTCTCAGATAAAGTGCCGTGCATGACCTGAGCGTTGCGGCTAGCTGCGGCGTAGCTGATCAGTGTCCAGCTCCATGGCTAAATGGTTAGCGTGCTGGCCTTTGGTCATAGGGATCCCGGGTTCGATTCCCGGCAAAGTTGGGAATTTTAACCTTAATTGGTTAATTTCGCTGGCACAAGGGCTGGATGTATGTGTCGTATTCATCATCACTTCATCCTCATCACGCGCAGGTCGCCTACGGGTGTCGAATCAAAAGACCTGCATCTGGCGAGCCGAACTTGTCCTCGGACACTCCCGGCACTAAAAGCCCTACGCTATTTCATTTGAGCTGAGCAGTCTGTCACTGATACCAGTGTCGTGAGGATGACAACAGGTCACGAGTTAACCGACTTTGAACGTGGGATAATCATCAGCACACGGCGCATGGGTCATCGCACTTTGGAGACTACACGCGAAATCGGGTTTCCGAGGTCAACAGTGTCGAGGGTGGATCTTCAATATCACAGAGGAAATGTTACCGTCCGCGTAAATCGCCGCACGGGAAGACCACAGGTGTTTAACGAAGGGATATCACGCCACCTCCGCAGAACCATATTGGGCGTTCGACGGCCTACCTTGAGTCAGATTATCACCCAGGTGAATGTTGGGAGTCAGCAATCCACTTCCACCAGGATTATAAAGAGGCATCCGTACCGCATAAGCTTCACCAGCCGACGACTAACTCATGTCCCTTTGCTGACACCTCGACACAGAGCTCAACGACGAGCATGGGCCCGCGAACATCGGAATAACCATGGAACAGTGGCGGCGTGTGTATGGCCCGATGTATCCCGCTTCCAGTTGTATCGAGCTGGTAGACTCGTGAGTGTGTGGCGTATGCCCCATGCATCTATGGATCCTGCGTGTCAACAAGGTTGTGTCCAGGCGGGAGGTAGCACAGTTCTGGTCTGGGCGGCGTTCTCATCGTCGTAATTAGGCCGCATTGTGCGGCTGCAGGGAGCGTATGGCAGGTGGACGTCATGTGGACATTCTTTTAGACCATCTGCATCCCTTTCTGGCTCTAGAGTACCCTGATGGAGATGCCATGCTTCAACACGACAATGCACAATGCCACCGCTCTGTGCTGGCAGGCAGGTGGTTGGAGGAGCACTCCAGTGAAGTTACGACCATGGATTGGTCCTCCAGATCCCACGATCTTAATCCAATCGAGCATCTATGGGATGCTGTCGATGCTGGCGTACGTTCCACGAGCCCCGCACCAACTACACAAGGCTAATTGTGGATAGGAGTAGAACATGCGTGGGTCCAGATCCCTCCAGAACGATTCCAACCCCTTGCAGAGTCGATGCCTCGCCGTATTGCTGCCGTTATGAGGTCTCGTGGAGGAGCAACTCGTTATTAACATGACACTCAATGTCTTCCCATGACTTTTGGCCCCTCAGTGTATATATGCAATTGGAAATTATTGTTAAAGGCCTTAGGCACTAAATCATGTTTATTTTGTCATTTGAACACACCCATTAAAAGTTCAACAAATTTAATTTAAATTCTACTTTAATTGATCCTTTTAGCCTGAAATTCAATGAATACATCACTATTCAACATATGTGAACTTGGTGATAAACACGGCGATGTCTCATACAAATGTTATTTTGCGGAAGCATTTATGTATATTTTATTTTATTCTCTATTGAGCACTTAATCTCGGATTAGATATCCAAGAACGATCACTTAATTATTCTTTAAACGTGAAACACACTTACATTTTTGCAAATGGTCTCATTTCGCATTTACCGCGATTGCGACAATCTACTATAATACACTGACTGACAGAGCAAATGCATCACCAAGAAGGAGTGGTCAGAACTGTATGCCAATTGCAGGGTAGACTGACGTCACTGAGGTATGCTCATGATGTGAAATGCGCCGCTGTGCTGCGCACGTAGCGAACGATAAATGGGACACGGCGTTGGCGAATGGCCCACTTCGTACCGTGATTTCTCAGCCGACAGTCATTGTAGAACGTGTTGTGTGCCACAGGACACGTGTATAGCTAAGAATGCCAGGCCGCCGTCAACGGAGGCATTTCCAGCAGACAGACGACTTTACGAGGGGTATGGTGATCGGGCTTAGAAGGGCAGGTTGGTCGCTTCGTCAAATCGCAGCCGATACCCATAGGGATGTGTCCACGGTGCAGCGCCTGTGGCGAAGATGGTTGGCGCAGGGACATGTGGCACGTGCGAGGGGTCCAGGCGGAGCCCGAGTGACGTCAGCACGCGAGGATCGGCGCATCCGCCGCCAAGCGGTGGCAGCCCCGCACGCCACGTCAACCGCCATTCTTGAGCATGTGCAAGACACCCTGGCTGTTCCAATATCGACCAGAACAATTTCCCGTCGATTAGTTGAAGGAGGCCTGCACTCCCGGCGTCCGCTCAGAAGACTACCATTGACTCCACAGCATAGACGTGCACGCCTGGCATGGTGCCGGGCTAGAGCGACTTGGATGAGGGAATGGCGGAACGTCGTGTTCTCCGATGAGTCACGCTTCTGTTCTGTCAGTGATAGTCACCGCAGACGAGTGTGGCGTCGGCGTGGAGAAAGGTCAAATCCGGCAGTAACTGTGGAGCGCCCTACCGCTAGACAACGCGGCATCATGGTTTGGGGCGCTATTGCGTATGATTCCACGTCACCTCTAGTGCGTATTCAAGGCACGTTAAATGCCCACCGCTACGTGCATCATGTGCTGCGGCCGGTGGCACTCCCGTATCTTCAGGGGCTGCCCAATGCTCTGTTTCAGCAGGATAATGCCCGCCCACACACTGCTCGCATCTCCCAACAGGCTCTACGAGGTGTACAGATGCTTCCGTGGCCAGCGTACTCTCCGGATCTCTCACCAATCGAACACGTGTGGGATCTCATTGGACGCCGTTTGCAAACTCTGCCCCAGCCTCGTACGGACGACCAACTGTGGCAAATGGTTGACAGAGAATGGAGAACCATCCCTCAGGACACCATCCGCACTCTTATTGACTCTGTACCTCGACGTGTTTCTGCGTGCATCGCCGCTCGCGGTGGTCCTACATCCTACTGAGTCGATGCCGTGCGCATTGTGTAACTTGCATATCGGTTTGAAATAAACATCAATTATTCGTCCGTGCCGTCTCTGTTTTTTCCCCAACTTTCATCCGTTTCGAACCACTCCTTCTTGGTGTTGCATTTGCTCTGTCAGTCAGTGTATTATATATAAAAGAACATGTCCTGACTGACTGACTGACTGAGTCATCATCTCCGAGCCAAAACTACTGGACATAAAGAAATGAAATTTTGAGGATACGTTTACATTACAATGTAGGTGCTCGCTAAAGGAGGATTTTTGTATACTCTGTCGCTAGGGGGGTGAAAAGGGCAGTGAATTTTTGAAATTGAGCGTATCTATATCTCAAAACTTTAAAAGTTTACAGATCTAAACATTGGTATTTAGAATCTATTCAAAAAAATAAAGAAACTTGTATTTTTTGTTTTCGGAAAATCCAAATAGGAGGGGTGAAGAAGGGGTGAAAAACGGGTTGCATACCTTTAATGAGGATACTTATATCTCAGAAACTGAAGACATTACATACCTGAAAATTTGTATTTGGGATCCCCTTTAAAAACAAACAAAACGCGTATTATTTTGTTTTTGGAAAATCCAATTAATGGGTGGTGAAAAGGGGAGTGAATTTTTAAAATGAGTGTATCTATATCTCAAGACTTTAAAAGTTCACAGATAAAAAAATTGATATGTAGAATCTCCTTTAAAAATAAAGAAAGTGTTATTTGTTTTCGGAAAATCCCAATTGGAGGGGTGAAAAAGGGTGAAGAAGCGGTTGAATGCCTTTCATGAGGAAACATATTTCTCAGAAACGGAAGATATCACACCCCTCAAAATTGGTATTTGGGGTCTCATTTAAAAACCAAGAAACACGTATTTTTTGTTTTCGGAAAATCCAAATAATGGGGGTTAAACGGGAACGACAACTTGGGGTGAATTTTTGGAAATATTATAACTAGAGTGTATCTCAGAAATGTAAAATGTTACAGACGTACAAAAGTGCTATTTGGAATCTCCTGTGAAGGTAAACATACATAGGTGATTTGTTTTACGAAACTCCACTTAAGGGGAACTAAAAAGGTGGTGAAATTTTAAAATGAACATTTCTACAGTATATCTCTAAAACGTTGTGTGTTACAGAAGTAAAAAATGGTACTTTTATCTCTATTACAAATAAGAAACGTGTATTTTTTTGTTTTCGGATAAACCACTTGGTTGGAGGGGGCGGGGTAAGAGTAAATGAAAAAGGGGTTGAATTATTTTAATTTGGATACTGATATCTCAAAAACATAAGATTTTGCAGACGTGAAATTTGGTATTTGAAATCTCCTTTAAAATAAAGAAATACGTAGTTTTTGTTTTCGAAAATCCAATTAAAGGGGGAAGGGTACTTGAAAAATTAGTTGAAATATTTGTATGAAGATACTATTACCTCAAAAAGGAAAATATTTTGCAGACGTGAACATTGGTATTTGGAATCAGCTTTAAAAAATTGAAACACGTATTCTCGGAAAATCCAATGAAGAGGGGCGTAGGTGGAAGAATTTAAGAATTAATTGAATTAATTGTATGTGTATACGTACATCTAATAAAAACTAAAGATGTTACAGACGTGAAAATTGGTAGTATCTCCTTTAAAATCAAAGAAAAACGCGTTTTGGGGGGAAAATCATCTTGAGAGGCGGAGGTGAATAGGAGTTGAATTCCTTTTATGAGGACACATCTCAAGAACTAAAGATGGTAGAATCGTGATAATTGGTATTTAGAAGATTCTTTACTATTAAAGAAACAAGTATTTTTGTCGGAAAATTCACTTCGGGGGAGGGTGGGGGGGAGTGTGAAAGGAAGTGAACACTCATATCTCAGAACCGAAGGTAACGGGCGTGAACATTGGTGTTTGGAATCTCCTTTAAGCATAAAGAAGCACGCCTTCTTTATCCTTGGGGGGAGGGGGGGTAAATCAAATTAACGTCTGTGGGGTGAAAAAGTAGTTGATACCAATTGATTTTACTCTTCATAATGTACTTATGCTTATCATAAATCGATCATTTTTAATCTTTCCTGGGTTCGTTGCCAAGAGCTATATTTTCCTTTGGAGAATTTAAAGTTAGATTACAGTACATTCTCCTAGCATATAAATAAAAATTTAAACACATCTGAAATAAACGATAGGCATGATACTGACCGCGCAATTGTTCACATCTATAATAAGGTCAATAATGCACGGAAGTATAGCATTCGAATCGCCAGAAATCCCGCGCACTTGCCTACGGGCGACAATGGTGCTGGTCACATTGACAGTAATGACAAAGGCAGCAGATGTAATTTACGGCCAAGTGGCGGTCTTGCATCTTGCTGTGGGGTCCAGAACATCAATAATAATAATAATAATAATAATAATAATAATAATAATAATAATAATAATAATAATAATAACCTAAATTCAACTAATATCACCCATCCTAATAATATTAATAATAATAATAATATTTTGGACCGTCGTCAAAATGTGCGGACCGCGCTGGAAACGGGTCCTGGCCGGGTAATGATTACGAATGCAGTCCGGCTGCAGGTCCAGTACCGCCAAGGCACCCGAGACGACATCACGCCGGATCTCCTCAAGGACTTGATCCATATTATAAATGCTTACAGGAAAAGATGGAAAATGATTTAGGGACCCAACTGACCGGGTGGAATACCTGGACCTAGCCCGGGAAGTACGAAATAGATTGATGGAAAGAAAGATTAATAAATGGGAGGAACTTGGCCGTAATCTCTCAGAAAACGAGTCAGATCACGGATTTCGGCGGGTTATGTATATAAAACGTTAAGCATTTAATTATAAATTTCAGTATAATACCGTAGCGAAGCACGGGTATCTTGCTAGTCTATATATATAAAAGAACTTGTCCTGACTGACTGACTGACTGACTGATTCATTATCGACGAGCCAAAAACTATTGGACATAAAGAATTGACATTTTGGGGATACATTCATATTAAGATGTAGGTGCTCGCTAAGAGGATTTTGGGATATTCCGTCGCTAAGGGGGTGAAAAGGGGGGGGGTTTGCAATTTTAAAATGAGTGTATCTATATCTCAAAACTTTGAAAGTTTTCAGATGTAAAATTTGGTATTTAGAATCTTCATTAAAAGTAAAGGAACACGTATTTTTTGTTTTCGGAAAATCCCAATAGGAGGGGTGAAAGGGGTGAAAATGAGTTGAATGCCTCTAATGTGGATACTTATATCTCAGAAACTGAAGATATTACGGACCTAAAAATTGGTATTTGGAATCTCCTTTAAAAACAAAGAAACACAAATTTTTTGTTTTCCGAAAATCCCAATAGGAGGGGTGAAAAAAGGTGAAAAAGTGGTTGAATGCGTTAAATGGGGATACTTATATCTCAGAAACAGAATATATTACAGACCTGAAAATTGGAATTTTGGATATCCTTTGAAAATAAAGAAACACGTATTTCTTGTTTTTTGAAAATCTAATTAATGGGGGTTAACAGGAGTGACAAATTGGGGTGAATTTTTAGAAAGACCATATCTACAGTGTATCAGAAACGTAAAATGTTACAGACGTAAAAATTGGTATTTGGAATCTCCTGTAAATATAAAGAAACTTAGGTGATTTGTTTTTGGAAACTCAACTTAAGGGGAACTAAAAAGGGGTAAAATTTTAATATGAGCATTTCTACAGTATAGCCTATCTCAAAAACTCAACATGTTACCGAAGTGAAAAATAGTATTTTTTATCTCTATAGGAAATAAAGAAGCGTGTATTTTTTGTTTTCTGAAAAACCACTTGGGTAGAGGGCTAAAAGTGACTGAAAATGGGGTTGACTACTTTAACGGTTTTCGGAGATGCCGAGATGCTGGAATTTAGTTCCGCAGGAGCTCATTTACGTGCCAGTAAATCTACTGACACGAGGCTGACGTATTTGAGCACCTTCAAATACCACCGGACTGAGCCAGGATCAAACCTGCCACGTTGGGGCAGAAAGCCAGTGCCTCAACTGTCTAGCCACTCAGCCTGGCTCTGTGTACTAGAGTAAGCTGTCTACAAACTGTAGAAACTCAAATGACTTCAGCATTATCTCAGTTAGACCATTGGTTCTTAGAAAATAATTCCTCCTTATCGCCTTCCAAGTCTCAAGCAGTGATATTTACACGATAACACCTAAGAGAAACGCCATTAACGTTGAACTTGTGACCCTACAACTTCAGGGTCAAACACCAGGCAAGGTTTTTAAATCTCACACATGACACTCATCTGACATGGTAACCACATATATCTGAGCTTACCCCATAACTTGAACGAACTCTGAATATTCTTCGTGCTCTCACCCGAACAGTGTGGGGGATGACCCCTATGTTCTCCCTCAGCTATATCGCAGGTTGATCCGTTCCAAAATAGATTTTGGGGTTTATATTTTATCATAACGGAAGCAAAATCGCTCTGCGTAAGCTGGGCAGAATACAATATAGCTGTGTTAGAACCTGCATTAGAGCTATGACCTCGACCCCAGCAAATGCGCTGTTACTAGAGCGCGCCGAACCTCCCCTCGCTGTATTTAGCAGACAAATTTGTATTGGCCAGGATGTACAACAAGAATCCACCAATCTTCAGCAGTCTGGCTGATGTAGAAACCGATATGGGGGGGGGGGGGAGAGCACGAAACCCCAAAATGGATGAAAAATATATGCCTTCTGAATAGTCTTCAGTTTCTACGCCCCATACTTCGATCGTCAACATCCCGCAAGTCTTGGCCTGTATTTGAGATTCCGTACTCCTAATTATTGTTTTCCCTTCCAATATATCTTCTTACAGCAGGCTTACTTCCTCTAACCAGAGTTCAGTCTTGCTTTGTAGAATATAGTCAAAACCAGTTGCCCAATACTCTTCAGATCTTCACTGATGGCTCAAAAATACACTCGCCGCCTGCAGTGGGATGCGCTTTGTACTGTCCCGCAACTGAAAAATCTCGTTCATTTACTTTACCACATGGCTGTACTAATTTTACAGCAGAAGCTGTCGCTATTTCCGAAGTTCTAGCATAAAGTTTGCGTTAAACCTTCAGCAGTTCTTATAATTACTGATTCTCTCAGTGTCTTGAAGACTCTACAGTCACCTGCTACGTATAAACTAACGGTCCATCAAATCCAGATCATTCGGAGATTTTGACAACTTACACGTCTCAATACTGAGGTGCACTTCGTTTGGATACATAGCCATAAAGGTATCAAACACAACGAATATTTTGACAGGGTCGCTAAAGCAGCAACGCATTTGGGCCAACGCCTAAATTCACCGGGGCCAATTCGAGACTCTGTGCCACGTATCAAGCAGCGTTCCCGAACGCAAATGGAAGAAGAAAGGAATTTTACAAAAAAGCAACATGGGAAACAATATGCTGCAGTACTATCACACCAGGCGAATGCTGGGACTGTACCTTAAGGTTTTGAGCAACGATAAGACATAAATTCGTTGTAGTAGAGGCAAGTCTGTGCTCTGTGTTTTCAGTACTGACACGGAACCTCTGTAGTTCCAAAATCGGCTCTTACACGCAACCTCGGCTCCAAAGAGGCAGACTTGGGAAATAAGAAGGGAGCTGGTGTCCCGATACTTCACAAACGATTGAAAACAAAGTGAGGAAAGAAGAGAAACTGTTTTCTCTGGTTTAGAAAGCTTTCTATAATAAGTAATATGGTTACGAGGAGTATGATAGTAGAGTTACATCATCGTGGATTCTCATTAAGGCGGTCGTGGTTAGAATCGTAGACAGTGCATGTGGGCCGGGCTGAGTGGCTCAGACGGTTGAGGAGCTGGCCTTCTGACCCCAACTTGGCAGGTTTGATCCTAGCTCAGTCTGATGGTATTTGAAGGTGCTCAAATACGTCAGCCTCATGTCGGTAGATTTACTGGCACGTAAAAGAACTTCTGAGGGACGAAATTCCGGCACCTCGGCGTCTCCGAAAACACTAAAAGTATTAGTGGGACGTAACGCAAATAACATTAGTATTGTTATTAGTGCATGTGGGATTTTTAAAATGAAAAATTCATATCCCTGTGGCTCTGATACCCGTGAGTATGAACACAATATCAGTTGTCAGGTCTTTCAATATAGTAACCGGTATGTGTTGCTCAGGGCCAACAGTTGAGACTGTGGAACTGAGCAATGCATCTGCTGCTAGCAGTTACAGGATGTTACATATGAATTATATCGATCAATTTCGTATATCGAAGTAAACAAATAAATGCCGGTAAGAATGAATTTCCTAAGAATGGACAAAGAAATATAAATTGTGACTGCCGGCATGATTGAAGAAGCATTTAGAAACTATTTAGTTACCGTCATACCGAGCGAATTGGCTACGCGGTGTGCATCGTGTAGCTATGAGTTTGGATTTGGGAAATGGCGGATTTTAACTCTACCGTTGGCAGGCCTGAACATGATTTGCCATGGTTTCCAATTTTCATGCCAAGCAAATGACACGGCTGTACCCTTAATTAGGGCCACAGCTACATTCCTGGTCCTAGTCCACTGTAACCGAAAACGTAGAATTTGTTTGTGCGTTGTTAAATAAATACAAAAGAAGTTACCTGTTTAAAACGAGCCTGAACATTCACTTGTAGGTCGACAAAAACATTGTGCACCTAACAGTCTGAAAATGGGTTTGTCATTATATTCACTCATAGCTTTCAGTTATAAGCTTCTTATCAGCCTTTTGGGTTGGAAAGCTGTTCTGAATGTTCTGATTAGCCGGAGCGAAGTGAACAGCTTATTGGAGTCTCACTCGGGGCATATTTCATGAGTAAAGAATTTTGTCACTCCTGGCAAAATGGTTCCCATTAAGACACATGGGAACTCAGATTCGTTTTGTAGGTGTGTGAGAAGTGCCAAGAGAAACAGCACCAGTCAGTCGATTTATTTTATATTAAAGCCAGTGTACACAAACATACAGCTTTAACTGTCTAAAATATTCATGGCTAGGCACTCGTGTCGGGAGTAAGCCCCGGAAAAACGGATGTTAATTAACAAATTAAGCTCTCGTCTGAATGTACGGAAAGACCATAAGCGTACGAGGTGCGTATTTATTTCAGAATAAAATGAAATAATAAAAATATTCGAAGCCAATGACGTTCTTATACCTACGATAATTTAGGGCGTTGGTGATGACTGATAACTTGACAAAGGTCAGAGCAAATTCATTCATTACCGGGTGAGTTGGCCATGCGGTTAGGAGCCCGCAGCTGTGAGCTTTTATCCAGGAGATAGTGGGTTCGAACCGCACTCTCGGCAGCCCTGTGGATGGTTTTCAATGGTTTCTCATTTTCACACCAGGCAAATGCTGGGGCTGTACCTTAAGACCACGGCCGATTCCTTCCCACTCCTAGGCATTTCCTAACCCATTGTCGCCTTAAGACCTTTCTGGGTCGGTGCGACGTAAAGCCAAATTTAAAACTGGGGTGAACTCTCCCTCACTTAAGACAATTAGAAGAGAGGTTGGTGGTCAGTGCCACCCTAGATGTATAACACTGTCATTAAGTAGTATTTATTCTGATTCTCCCTTGGTACTGAACACATAATTCTACCTTTCCAAAAATTACAACTACAAGATGGAGTGCAACCATATTTGTTATTGCAAGTTCATTACGCGCTCCGTGTCATGACAGCTCATCGTGGGGAGCGAGCCACCAAACATTCGAACAAGGTTGGAACCTTTCGGTAGTCCTCGGGTAATTAATAATGAAATTCTAGATAATAACACTCATTGCGAGAGAATTCAGCACTATCATTAACAACGAATTAAGTAATTAAGAATTTTAGGAAATATTTGATGAAGCTAAAGTCCACAGGGTGTAAATGTATTTAATTAGGCGTGAAGAGAAGTTGGCATCTACAGCCTGTGACAATAAAGTTCGGTGAATAGTCCTGTACTATCAACATAGATGAACAATGCACGACAGTGACCTTACTGTCTTCGAAATAGTCTTCTCCCGTAACTATGCACTGCTGAGGCCGGCGATACATGTCCTGGAAATTTGCAAGATGGCTTCCTTTGGAATGGTTTTCAAAAGCATCGTCACGTTTCGTTGGATGTCAGGAATGTCGTCAAATTTCCTTCCTTTCAAAACGAGTCGTGGGAATAAGAGGAGGACTGGAGGATGGAGATCTGGCGAATATGGGGGATGTTCAGGTTGCACCACCCCATATTTTGCACTGAACTGTTTGCGATGTTGGCTGTGTGTGGGCGAGCGTTGTCATGGACAAAAACCATGAACCTTGTTGTGCGTACTGGGGTCGTACTCTTACCGTGCAGCATTCAATGTCATTCCCTAAGGTAGAAATTCCTTGTGGATAATGCCTTGACTATCGAAAAAGGTGATGAGCTTCGTTTTGATGCGTGACTTTTTGGCTCTGACTTTTTTCCGACGAGGTGATCTCGGAGAACGCCATTCCATGCTTTACCGTTTCGTTTCAGGGTCGTACCTGAGATACCAGGTTTCATCCTCAGTGACAATACAGTTCAAGAAATTTGGTGTCGCCTCCGCCGTTTCGACAAAATCCTGTGAAGCCTCTACACGTGCCTGCTTCTAATCGTCATTCAAGTGATGTGGCACAAGACGTGACCATGTTTTCCTCTTCCCTAACTTCTGAGTAACGGTTTGTCGCACGGATTCCCGGTTAATCTGAAGTTCATCCGCTATCATGCGAACAGTTAATCGCTGATCGTTCGTGATTAATGTCCTCACCTTCTCAATGTTTTCGTCACTGACGGCGGTCGCCGGTCTTTCGCTACGGGGGTTGTCAGAAACACTTCTTCGGCCTCCTCGAAAACGGGCGAACCACTCGTACACACACTTCAAGGACGGTGTCTTGATCTTCGTAAACACGTACCACCATCGCGTGGGTTTCTTTCGGTGTCTTGCCAAACTTAAAACAAAACTGTACGTTGTTCTTTTGGTCGATCATGTTCCTGTTCCCTGTTCATAACCATCGCACTAAACATGCACTGTGTCAAACAGGTCTTAGACGGCACACACACGATGCTCAACTGAACAACGTTGGGAGCAGGTGGTCAAAACATGCTGCTACGCAGGTGCAGCATTGTGTGTCGCCAGTGTTACTTGATCGACCGTTCTGACTACATTCACTGAACTTTATTGTCACAGGTTGTATGTTGCCGTGAGGGAAACACGTGTCAAGGACATACAGTAAAAATGCGCTGCAACCCTAAAGCACGAAATTAATTAATTGCGCCCGTTAGAGTAACGAAAAAAATCAGCAAACAACACCATCATGACTTTAGGTGGAATCTCTGGAGTGAGTCTCGATGAAATCGGTCCAGTGGTCTTCAATCGGAATGGTTGCACCACAGTACATCATGCCAAGCATAGTGTCCCTAGAAAGGGCATAAATACTCCCTCTTCAGGCTGGAGCGTCAGTCGTAATTCTATGTTCCGAGAGTTTGAACCTACGTTAGGCAACTTTAAAGAAGATTTAAAAAAGGCGAAATAGACTTTAGAATCTCTAAAGCCAGTCGGTTTGAGGGATGAATATATTACCTAATGGTAAATGGTGAACGAAGACAAACCAGCTATTGAACATTGTAGTTACATCTATACCGGTCGGGGAAGAGAATCAAAAGTTTAATAATTATAGAATTCCTGAACTTCTCATAGGCAGACAGCTGATTCATAAATAGCTTTTGTGAATTACTGCGGACAGTGTTATATTTTCGTAATTGTAAGGAAAGACGATAGTCTGGCGGAGATAAGCTTTATGTCTCACGGACAACTACACGTGTGAACATCTGGTTGGCAGGGAGTTGGGAAGATTCCACAAACTACATTATTTTAATTCTCGATATGAAGCGAGGAGGAGGTTTAGGTGTTATATGCGTATAGAATAATTTATGGTAACTCGTGTTGCTTCGACCTGAGTGTAAAATCTGTGTATGTATAAAATAATATTTAAATGAAGAATGTGTCCTACAATGATGGAGTCCGCTGGCAAAAGATAATGCCATACCACACGACTACAATTACAGGTCTGTCTAATTTAAATATTATGTTTTGTAGTTAGATATGTAAGTGCTTGTCCCTTTAAATTAATTAATTCATTAATTAATTAATTAATTAATTAGTAAATCATAACAACGCGTTATATATGTGGCATGTGTAGTCAAGTGTATTGTGATGGTGAGGAAGTGTTTTGTCGTCATTCTAGTGTGGGGGCGAATTGTCTATTATTTATGTCAGCGCAATAATTTAAAATGTGCTTAAATGTATTTAAGAAATGTAAAAGTGAAGTTAGTTTTGCAAATGTGCTTAAATTTATTTAAAAAGTGTAAAAGTTAAGTTAAATCTTGCAATGAAAATCAATGAAATAATGCTTGGACCGGTAAAAGTTACAATAATGATAACGATAAAATAACCGTCATGAGTGTGATGAAGTCGAATATCAAATTATCCAATAATAATAATAATAATAATAATAATAATAATAATAATAATAATAATATAATAATAATAATAATATTCACTTCAGGATAAAATTGAGATGATAAATTGTGCGTTCAGCAATTATAAGCGAGATTTGCAGTTTATATCCGAATCCAGTGAAGTATGATAAAGTCGGCAGTTTTGGGAAACTTAAATTTTGTGACACCGTTCATATGTGATACAGAAAATCACGGTATGCTATTTTGCTCTTGAAGTCAGGAAAGACATAGAGAAGTAAATTGTGAGATCGTTACGAAGTTGCTTGGTCATGGGATCGCTTGTATTTAAAAAGTTTCAAACAAGGAGAAAATGGATTGTAATGGAAATGAAATATTGTGAGAATTGTTAGGAAGATGTTAAAGGCAGAGTGAGCCTGTATTTTATGAGTGATGTAGCATGAGGAGGATGCCAAGGATATAGGGGTCCTGTATTTTGGCGGAGAGGAATGTTTGTGACATTGTGATTACGTTGAAGTGTAATATTTCTGAGACAGGCTGTATAAGGTGAACGATGTCCTGTAGCAACTCAAAACGGTTGATGAATTTAAAGGTTGTCAAATCCAAGTGATCGCGTTGTAACGCCTATTTTAAGTACAAGTTGATGTTTCTCCCATGATTACTATTTTATGTAAGACCGTAGGTAACGGCAATTAAGTCTAAGTGACGGTTCTATTTGATACCAGCGAAGTGCATTTTGTGATAGCCTACCTCACGAACGAAATACAGTCTGACACATGGTCAAGATAATACTTGATTATTGTAAATTGAATTCCATTCTGTATCTTTTCGAGACGAAATTATCGCTGACTAGAAACATTGCGGGTGTGAAAAATGAATTTTATTAGAATGGTAGTTTAGCTTCAGTACGTTGATGAAAAGTTACTTCAGTGGACAGTTTATGGTGGTGCCTGTTTTGAATGTTAACATGGAAGGCCTGTTGGAACCTCACACTTGAGTTATGCCGTGAATATCGTGATGGTATTGATTATTGTTTTCAATGATATTACGCAATAGCAAACGAGAGTTGAGTTTATTTTTATTTAGCGAACTTCACTGCAAGTTTTGAGATTGTATTGAGGAATAGGTTAAACTTTTCGGACATTTTGTTTAACTTCGATTTCACGCTTCATTGTAGGAAATAGACACAGTAATGTCCATGTTCGAGTATATATTTTTGTAGTGAATTTCACTTCATGTGTCAGAGTTTCAACGAGGATCAGATTTAAATATCCGGAAATTGTGTTGAAGTTTCGATTTCGTCTGGCAGTATGAATGATGTGTAGATACCATAACGTTGGCTCAACGATAGAACGTAAGATCCCCTCGGATCAAGTGTCGTAGGTTCCTTCTTATCATCTGTTTGGGGTGATGCATGTTTCAGCATCGGGATTCCTCTGTAACTTAGGGGTGTCACGAGGTGGCGATGCATGGTCGAATTTTATTTTTGAATTTGACAATTGTTTTTAACTTGTAATGAACACTTGCTTTCGAGTAATATTTGGCAACCTATCCAAAGCAACTGGTAGTCGATTTGGTTCGATTAAGAGTCAATTCGGGGGAAGTTCCAATATCCGATAGGATAGTAGACTGATGGATAAACTGAATTAAATATAAATCTGTAATTCTACTTGTTGAAGGTCAGATTTTCCACGGATCGCGTGGATTAACTCTGTTATCGTTTGGATCAATGGTGCCCAATTTTCAGGTTTTATTCTCGTTTTCTGTTTTTTCTGTCAACGAATTTTACACTACATTTCGTTCTTTGAAAGACAATAATGAAAAATTCCAACAAAATTTTACTATTCACGTTATGCATTGTGACTGCGTTAAAACATGTGAAATTTTTAAGTGACTTTTCTTGCCAAACTAATTAATGAATTATCGTGATTTAAATTGAATAAATATTTTAGTAAGCACATTTTTGCTCCTTATTTGGCGTAGATATGCTCTCCTCTGAACCCTTTCGTTTGGTCGATGAAGTGACAGAAATTAACTCGCAACGACCCCAAGATCTAAGAGTGCGATGTTGCTCTACTGAAGCAGCCGAGACAGAACGACCACCGATGGAACGGTAAATTCAAGGGTTCAGTACATGATGATACTTTCACCTATAGTTATATTATATGGAAACCATCATTATAATAAAACTGTCAATGTTTACGTAACTGCAAACACCGGTCTCCTTGGTAAATTTTCCCTTCTGAACCTCGATGCCTGAGTCCATTATCATCCTAGGCAACATCTCTATACTTCATACATGACCCCATAATCGAAATATTTTCATACTCAGCTTTTATATTCAAACAGCAAAATTGGTCTTTCAACAGTGCGATGTGAGTATAGTTTCGTCTGTAAGCTCGCTGCATTAGTTTTCCTACAACTTTGATTAGAGTTCAGTTACTTTAACCGAAAAAGTGGCCGCGTGGTTTGGGTCACGAAGCTATCAGCTTGCATTTGGGACATAGTAGGTTCCAACCACACACTTGGCAGCCCTGAAAATGGTTTTCCGTGGTTTCCTATTTTCACACCGGGCTGTACCTTAAGGCCATGGTCGCTTCCATTCCACTCTTAACCCTTTCATATCCCATAGTGGCCATAAGACCTATCTGTGTCCGTGCGACGTAAGGCAAATTGTAAAATAATCACTTGCTTACCACCGTCCTGAGTAAATACACATTCTAAATGCTTTTACTGATTTATCAGTTCCAGTTTTCTTTCTAGTTGCTTTACGTCGCATCGACACAGATAGGTCTTATGGCGACGATCGGTCAGGAAAGGGCTAGGAGTGAGAAGGAAGCGGCCGTGGCCTTGATTAAGGTGCAGCCCCAGCATTTGCCTGGTGCGAAAATGGGAAACCATGGAAAACCATCTTCAGGGCTGCCGATAGTGGGTTTCGAACCTACTATGTCCCGAATACTGGGTACTGGCCGCACTTAAGCGACTGCAGCTATGGAACTCGGTAGATCCAGTTTTTATCTCAACTTGAAAAATAAATAAATAAATAAATAAATAAATAAATAAATACTGACTAGCAGTATAATGCTTGCTGAACATGTGGGCTTGATTCATGGAGTAATAAACAGTCTGCATATTTCTTAACCTTCTCCATCAACATATTCTGCACTTGTCTCCTTCGCCTTATATTCTTGCTTTTCCGTCGAATCTTCTATTGTCTTATTCGCCGACGCAGCTTTTCTTTTTACAGCACCTTCACCTATTGTTCCTCAGTCTCTTTATGAGTCACTCTCCCTGGCATTGTTAATTACATCCACTCCTCTTTTGGAATAAATATATCCCTGTCCTTCAAGGTAGTTCTTTCTGGGGCTGGAAACATGCCAGGAACTGAAATTCACACTGGCAGCTGTAATTATTTTGAAACAGCACGACATGCATTAGCTCATTAAGCCGGCCGCGTTTTTGATTCCTTCTAAATAAACTGTACCTTTGCGAGGCCTTCTTCCCGTGCTGCTCAGTCGGGTCCATGAATACTTAGACTACGGTAGATCTCACGTATGTAGTTATACCTGTATTCTTGATGGATATGTGAGAAGCAAATGAAAATGAAAATCCACAGCCTATTTCCAGTTATTCGCCGGCCCCGTGGCGTGCCTGCCTCTCGCCCGGAGGCCCCGGGTTCGATTACCGTCCAGGTCAGGGATTTTTCTCTCGACCTGCGAGTTGGTTTGAGGTCCACTCAGTCTACGTGATTAAAATTGAGGAGCTATCTGACGGTGAGAAGGCGGCCCCGATCTCGAAAGCTCAGAATAACGGCCGAGAGTATGCGTCGTGCTGACCACACGGCCTCTCGTAATCTGCAGGCCTTCGGGCTGGGCAGCGGTCTCTGGGCAGGCCAAAGCCCTTTCAAGGGTGTTAAGTGCCGTGGGGTTTACTTCCAGTTATTCGACCGAGTCAGGAATGGAATGAATGAAACTCCCATCTAGCGGCGAGGATAGGAAATATGCCGGCTGCCGAAGCCTGTCACATTCCCCTGGGACAGTGATAAACGACTGCCAGATGAGATGAAATGTCAATGGAGAGTTTTGCTGGAATGCAATATGACAGGTAAGACCGGATTATCCGGAGAAAAACCTGTCCTGCCTCCGTTTTGTCCAGCACAAATCTCACATGGAGTGACCGGGATTTGAACCACGGTATCCAGCGGTGTGAGGCCGATGAGCTGCCGGCTGAGCCACAGAGGCTTTCAGAAGCAAATATTAAGTTTCAATCTACTTCAAAAGAAACTGACCTGATTTCTGTTATAAAATGAATTTCATAAACGTAAACATTACCGTGCGAAAATTATGAAACTTGACGATGATGAAACAAAACAAATTGCCATTACTTTTCACAGTGTTATCAATGTTCTTAAGTGATTTGATTCACTTGCAACCAGTTGCTTTCCGCGCCACCATCCTGTATAAGTTAACATTAAGAAAGTACAGGGGATATGGCTACGCTTCGGAGAGATCTTTGGCTATTAAAACCGTCCTTGCAGTGTAATTACGTTGCTAAATTTATACTAGTTATTTCTGACACTGTAAAGTTGCAACAACACTAATTTTTGCTAAGTATCAAAACTTTCCAAGAAGTCTCGGTATTTATTTATCTGCCGAAATACCGTTTAATTGACTAGCTGTCATATTTTACTAACTTATCAAATATTCTTGCAGGATTACAAACTGCATTATGTAGGCTCACATCACTGACGTAGACACGAACAGTGGTATGAAACCAACAACACACAAATCTCAGTGAGAAACTACACATCATAAACCGAAAAGAGAAACAATATCCCACGTTAATTTGAAAATAAATACAACTAATAAATGCCAGAACTGGGAGGGACAAATCAACTTATAATAGAGTAGTTGAAGTTCCAGTGAGCTTATATCTTCAAGTTAGCTTCATTGGTAGGCTGTACAGCCGCTAAATACTGATCAAACACCTACATGACACTCAGTATAATCTAAACAATATAAAATAGTCGTTGACTTCTATTGAAAACAGAACTAGGAATCTGATTCACAACACCTATGGTTAAACAAAGTAAGATTATCGAAGACTTCCACAACAAACAGTATAGCTAAGAACAGGATGAAGGACACACCTATGATTAAGCAAAAGTAAAAAAAAATCATCAAAGAATTCCTACTACAAACAATATAATTAGGAATCTGATCCACGACACATATGGTTAGACAAAAATGAAACATCATTAATGACTTCCACAACAAACAGTACAGCAAGGAATATGATCAACATCTATGGTTAAACAAAAGAAGTCATCAAATACCTTCTACAACAAACAGTATAACTATGAATCTAATCCACTGCACATATGGTTAAACAAAAAGGAAAGATCGCTAATGACTTCCATTACACACATTATAACTCGGATTCTAATCCATGACACCTATGGTTAAACAAAAATAAAAATTACAGAACTGCTTATACACACACAAAAATTATCTTCCAAATCGGTAAATATAGCTACACATGGGGCAAACTATAATTACATAAACGTCAGCATGAAGATTTCTTACACAAATCAAACATAACTAGTCGGCAGCTTACTTAACATGAAAAAGTTTATGTAAAGAAACTAGAGCTGTGGTTATGTCCTGACTCACGGGCCTCTCCTTGAAGTGCATTCCAGACGATGTTCGCAATTCAAGCAATACTCATAATATTCGGATACCGTACATTTTCTCAAACTGGAAAAAATTAACTTTGACAGATGACTCGTATTTTATACGTTTCATCATGTACTTTGCTCTAATTCAACAATGATGTAAAACATTCTCAATTACTTCATCATGAATCCAGCTTCAATTACATGGGAGAGCAAAGTGTAGCTTCCATCGCAGTCTGTCTCATCCATGGCTGTGACAATGCGGAAGCTGCTGGGGGTATGGTTGGTGCCGAGTAATGACATTCGGAGAATGACTAGTATGTCTGATTGTTACGAAATATAGTGCTCGTAGGATCAGTCGTGCTGAAGTAGCATTTTCTGGCCCAGTGAGGAAAGCAATGTTAAAGTAGCTCACTCTTCAACTTGTCTAGTACACCTCATTCTTGCGCCGCCATTGGTTGTTGCAGTTCCCCCGTAATTGCATAACCTATGGTGGTACTATTTGAGGATCCAACCAGCTTCTGGGCTGATGACCTAACATACACACAATCGACCATGAACAATATCTAACTAGGGGAGTAATATTCGATGAAACATAAGACTTACACCAAGCCTATTAATAACAAAATAAACATAGGACTTACACGATGCCAAGTAACAAGACTATGAATAAAAGATTTATACAAATGCTAGCGATATCCCCCAACAAATACTAAAGCTCTCCATAGCCCGAGCCACATCTCAGCGACAGGGATCACAACTGCTGAATCATTGCGACTAACAATAAGTTCTCAGGGATTGTTTTACTTTACTCCTAATATTCCTAAGTTAGATACAACCAGCTCTGTCATAACTGGTCTCCTAATAGATAGAATTAGGCTTTACACTAAACAGCTCACAATTTGGTTGTTCACGTAAATGATAATCTATCAAACTTATGACAAATTTGTCATTACTGTCTCCCATCGAAATTATACTGGGCATGAATTTAATTCTTCTTTTAGAAATAGTATTATTATTATTATTATTATTATTATTATTATTATTATTATTATTATTATTATTATTATAGGCCTACCAAATTTAAGACATGCCTACAGATATACAACGCTGTAACTGAATAAAATGAATACTACTAACACTACTAAAAATTGTAAAAATCAACCACATTTAACTATTACTGACACCACTACTGAAGAAAAATTTGTGTTGCTTAAAAATATACCCGCGGCGATCAGATATTAACAGCTACTCATTACAAATAAAAGTGTGTACAAGAAATAAATATCTCCTCAGAAGTTTTTACAAACAGCTCCGATGCGATTTACATGTTGGTCAGTCAACTCTCTCCATGGATTTAGCCTACTATGGTTATAGATACTCTCAATCTTGAATTTTCCATTCTTCAAAGTTGGATATATAGCCTAACTTGGAACACTCGTAAAAGGAAATCCCCTGAAATTTTGTTTCATTAGATGTACACAATGTTAACACAGGCATTTTTATTGAAACAATTGGGCCTATCACTTTCCACCACAACACTCTGGTTTGTCCGGCACTTCTCTGGTGATGAATATACTCGTAAAATAACTTCGCTTAGTTGCGATCTGCAAGGATGCACATAAGTTCCTAGCCTCTAGCTACCCTCGAACGCTATTTGACACAATGTTATTGCCTCCCCCGCACTAAAGGTATCTCCAAAATAACATTTCTGGCTGTTCTAACTGTACTGGGAGACGATCGATTTACACAGGCCAACCAATGTTACCCTCGTAGCTGAGATCAGACGGACTGTACTACTTGGTTCTTATCACATGACTTCAAGTTGTAGCCCGCACTACTTAACAAACACTTCAAAGTTTTCAAAACGCGAGTCAAAATTCAGACTTAATCTATCATTCATCGAACGAAAATATGACAAAGAGTCCCACAACGGACTTGAAATTTTTACAAGTGTTATACTGCGCGGTAGACCGGTGTGGATACTGCCTTCGGACTCAACGAAAGATAGGTAATTTTCTTATAGGAGCTGTCCTTTTAGGCATTTAACTAGTGGCGCCGTGAGGAAGCTTGTATACAAAGGGGAAATCTACTACCTTCCGCGAAAAACTATGCTGCCATCCTACAACAGGGTCTCACAAAATCTCTTCGTCCAGTTGACCCTTGTAAATACCATCCTCATGTGTGATGCTACGAAGTTAGTTCTTAGTGAAGTTTTGATGGTTTTCTTCCCCCTGCATGGAGATTCACACAGGCGTTCTGCAGCTTGCTTGGCAGGCGCTAAAATGCCACGAAATGGATACTGGAATACAAGCAATAAATAAATGTTTCATATCTCTAGCTGGTGATTTAGATTACCATTTTCTTGAGTTTCTCCTGTTGTAATATTTCTAATGGGGAATAAATAGCGCTTTTTCTGTGGAGAAATAATGTCCTTGCGCAGACAAATGTGCATCCAAACGCTGTCATTGGCTGCAACTCATACAAGGACAACACAGTCCTGGATTACTTAGACGGTGCGCATACAAGTAAAATATTTTAATTTATTTCTTACAATTTCATAGAGGTTTGAAAAATGGGTCCACGATCTCTCCTCTCGCTTACACAAGATATTAGCAGGGTGCAATACTGCAAAATTTTCAAAACTGGAAGTCTTTCCATATAAACTTTAAATTGCATGGCTTATGATTGCAGTGTTTGAAGTTACGATAAACAGAAAGGTTGGTTACTTGCTTGCGTTTGAGGCTTTACGATTCAGATGAAGGTCTACTTTTCTCCGCATCAGACTGGTTCAGTTCTCTTTACTCGAAAGCTGAGAAGACCCCAGATTGGAAGCGACTATCATTGCAGCAAAATGCTTCGATAGTACCATAGTTCAGGTCCTAGGGCACATGTTCCAACTCATAGTCTAAAATAACTTGCTCTAACTTCCATAGACCTGAATATGGTGCACGCTTCCAGATGGTCTCTAAACAAGAGTGTAAGAGTCGATGTTTAAAAAATGTTCCTATTTTCCAAAGCGAAACGCCGCCACATTGACAAACAATAATTCTGCTCCAGTAATTATAACATTAAAAATATTTTTTGAGACATCAAACTTGTATTCTTTTCCACAAACCGTTCTGTAACTATTGTAAACTTGAACATTGTAACCCACTGAATGAAAGTATAAATTAATAATATGTAATTAGTAATTAATGGTTTTATGTCCCACTAACTATATTTACTATTTCCGGAGACTTAAGCTGCCGGAAATTTTTCCCGTAGGAGTTACTTTACGTGCCAATAAATCTACTGGCACGGGACTGATGTATTTGCGCACCTTCAGTACCCCCAGACTGAGCCGTGTTCGGACCCACCAGCTTTTCTAGATTTACAAGTGGGTCTAGTATTGGATATGTGCCCTTGGCATTTGCGGGTATGATAACCGAGTGATGGCGTCGCTGGCTTTTCAGCAAGGTGGCCCAGGTTCGAATTTTGGCCAATACCTGTGTGCTTTCTGGAACATAACGTCACGTCCTTGTGGTTCGAATTCCACGTAAACTGGAGATTTCGTGGCCAAGAACACTACATCTATTGTCACGTAGAACTACTAGTAACCTTGTTTTCTTGTGACATTTCGCAACAGTTTCGATATTTGACAGTATTCGGCTAAGCAGTAGCCTATTTACTTTCGCTAATCAGCCACAGACAGGAGTCTATCATGAGCGCCGTCTACTTAAACAGAGTGAGTGATGTTCAAATATCCATGGTACTACTTTCATGTGCGTGTGTGTGTTAATGCATTCAGTCGAGTGAAGACATAAGATTGTTTACATGGAATGATGTGGGTTCAATTCCACGTTAGGAATATGGGAAATTTAAAAACGGAAGAATCACTTCTGGAACACACAGCCCTGGGATTCGCTCGACGTCCTCTAAGACAAAAATGTGTACCATTTTAATTGCTGGAAGCAAAGGCGCTCACGTCACTCAATCCTACTTACGAAGGCTCCGCATTGTATGATAATTGGTAGAAAAACTCGAATATGGTTGCTGAAAACAGCTGTAGGGTTCCTTTCTGTGAAAAAAATTACGCATTTGATCAAACTAGAAATTAAAGTATTTACGGTTAGGAACATACCACGACGTTTGGTCGCAACGCTCAAAATGACCAGAAAACACCTGACAGATATTATCAGTACACGTGTACTACATAAAAGGTGATCACCCAAGTGTTGATAGGTCAGGACGTGTTTCCGTACATCTTCAGTCAATATCAACATGAAGATGGGGCTACGATCTTAGCTCAATCAATCAATCAATCAATCAATCAATCAATCAATCAATCAATCAATCAATCAATCAATCAATCAATCAATCAATCAATCAATCAATCAATCAATCAATCAATCAATCAATCAATCAATCAATCAATCCTGATCTGCATTTAGGGCAGTTGCCCAGGTGGCAAATTCCCTACCTGTTGTTTTCCTAGCCTTTTCTTAAATGATTGCAAAGAAATCGGGAATTTATTGAACATTTCCCTTGGTAAGTTATTCCAATCCCTAACTCCTCTTCCTATAAACGAATATTTGCCCCAATTCTTCTTCTCGAATTCCAACTTTCCCATTGTTACCTTTCCTATATTTAAAGACACCACTCAAATTTATTTGTCTACTAATGTCGTTCAACGCCATCTCTCCACTGACAGCTCGGAACATACCGCTTAGTCGAGCAGCTCGTCTCCTTTCTCCCAAGTCTTCCCAGCCCAAACTTTGCAACATTTTTAACCGCTGCTTTCTTGTCGGAAATCGCCCAGAACAAATCGAACTGCTTTTCTTTGGATTTTTTCCAGTTCTTGAATCAAGTAATCCTGGTGAGGGTCCCATACACTGGAACCGTACTCTAGTTGGGTTCTTACCAGAGACTTATATGCCGTCACCTTTACATCCTTACTACAACCCCTATACACCCTCATAACCATGTGCAGAGATCTGTACCCTTTATTTACAATCCCATTTATCTGATTACCCCAATGAGGATCTTTCCTTATATTAACACCTAGGTACTTTCAATAATTCCCATAAGGAACTTTCATCCCATGAACACAGTAACTAAAAGTGAGAGGAATTTTCCTATTTGTGAAACTCACAACCTAACTTTTAACCCCGTTTATCATCATACCATTGTCCGGCTCCATGGCTCAATGGTTAGCGTGCTGGCCTTTGGTCACAGGGGTCCCGGGTTCGGTTCCCGCCAGGGTCGGGAATTTTAACCATAATTGGTTGACTTCTCAGGCACGGAGGCTGGGTTTATGTGTCGTCTTCATCATCATTTCATCCTCATCACGAGGCGCAGGTTGCCTACGGGAGTCAAATCGAAAGACCTGCATCTGGCGAGCTGAACTTGTCCTCCGACACTCCCGGCACTAAAAGCCATACGCCATTTCATTTTCATCATACCATTGCCTACTGTCAATCTCACAACATTAACATTACCGAGGTCATTTTGCAATTGCTCGCAATCTTGTAACTTATTTATTACTCTATACAGAATAGCATCATCCGCAAAAGCCTTATCTCTGATTCCACCTCTTTACTCATATCATTTATAAAGCCTATAGAATAAAACATAAAGGTCCAATAATACTGCCTTGAGTAATTCTCCTCTTAATTATTACAAGGACAGATAATGGTTTGCCTACTCTAATTCTCTGTCATCTATTTTCGAGAAATATAAAACGTAGGAAACATAAAGGTCCAATAATACTGCCTTGAGGAATTCTCCTCTTAATTAATATAAGGTCAGATAAAGGTTCGCCTACTCGAATTCTCTCAGATCTATTTTCTAGAAATATAGCCACCCATTCCGTCACTTTTTGTCTAGTCCTATTGCATTCATTTTTGGCAGTAGTCTCCCATGATTCATTCTATCAAATACCTTAAACAGGTCAATCGCGATACAATCCATTTGACCTCCTGAATCCAAGATATCTGCTAGATCTTGCTGGAATCCTACAAGTTGAGCTTCAGTGGAATAACCTTTCCTAAACCCGAACTGCCTTCTAACGAACCAGTTATTCATTTCGCAAACATGTCTAATAAGAAAGAATGCTTTCCCAAAGCTTACACGCAATGCATGTCAAACTGACTGGCCTGTCATTTTCAGCTTTATGTCTATCAGCCTTTCCTTTATACACAGCGGCTACTATATCAACTGTCCATTCACTTGGTATAGCTCCTTCATGCAAACAATAATCAAATAAGTACTTCGGTACTATATCCCAACCTATTGTCTTTAGTATATCCCCCGAAATCTTATCAATTCCAGCCGCTTTTCTAGTTTTCAATTTTTGTATCTGATTGTAAATGTCGTTATTATAGGTAAATTTTAATACTTCTTTAGTATTTTCGCCTCCTCGAACCAACTGTAACCAGTAATCTTTACATACTGCTGACTGAATACTTCTCCCTTTTGAAGATCCTCGCACACACACACTCCTTGTTCCTGGAATGTCCTGTTTGGAACCTGTTTATGCCCTAAAGTACTTCAGTGAAGTGTTCGACGCACAATGCAGCTTAATAACGTGCCTCGTCACTGAACATATCAACTTCAACGTTGTGACCAAACATTACTAACTGCAACTACGATGATCATATGCGTAATTTTACTCATAAAAGTGACCATATACCAATTCTCATGCAATTCGGAGCGTTCGAATACAAATACTTTCCTCTAAGAATTGAGGGTGCGAAAATGAGAGCCTTTTGCCTTCCACGCCTCCAATAGCCCCCATTCCCTTTGCTTTCACTTCATCTTACTGACTTCAGAAAGATAAAAAAGCGAATGTATAGTTTTACATGACCGTTGATATCGTGATCATAGTGATCATAGGTATGATACTTCCATTTTTATGTGGAATACAATAATAATAATGTTATTTGTTTTACGTCCCACTAACTACTTCTTAAGGTCTTCGGAGACGCCGAGGTGCCGGAATTTAGTCCCGCAGGAGTTCTTTAACGTGCCAGTAAATCTACCGACACGGGGCTGTCGTATTTGAGCACCTTCAAATACCACCGGACTGAGCCAGGATCGAACCTGCCAAGTTGGGGTTAGAAGGCCAGCGCCTTAACCGTCTGAGCCACTCAGCCCGGCTATGTGGAATACAAACAACATGTATGCGACTTCTCATTTCATAACTCCCACTTGCATTGGCTCGGAATCAAACCACAGCCGTCTAGATGAGAAGCTAGTGGTCCATAGTAACTTCCTGCGTTAGGTGTATTGTGCGCCATAATACGTGTATCTTGACTTCATCTGGCTATTGACGTTGCTCATTGTTGAGTCTGTCATGGGCGGAACTGAATTGAATTTTTTTCCTTGCATTTTCCCATTTCTTTGGAATCGGCATTACATGAGATTTGGCATAGTTTTTCGGTTGGAAGCAATTCTCCAAGCCCATGTGGAGGGCGATATTCGCTATTGCGTGTTTCTGTGGTTGTTGTTAGTGTGTTGTGTGTATGTTAAGACAAACGCTTAAACTCAGTTCTCGAGCCAAAGGTATTAAACAGGCGCGGAAAAAAATCCGGAATCGAATACGGGAAACTCTGAACCAACCTCCTTGCCTACATAGGAGGTGAACTGGCGGATTTGAACACTGAACAAGTCCCTGAAAAAGCAGTTCTAACTACTTGTAAAGCTGAAGCTATTTAAAAAACGTACAGAAAGTAGGACTCCTATTTAAAGTTCCGATTTACGGAATGTGGGAATCAGTCAGTGTTTTCTTTTCACTGTTATCTACCGGAAGAAACGTGTTATCACTTGAAATTGCTTTAATGTGTGCCACAAAAAAGTGAACCATACATACTGCACCCGTCCACCTCCCGAGTCCCAGACTAGCATTTATCTCAGGGGTGTCGGTTCATTATTTAAGTCATCAAATATAAATATAGCGGCATCAATGAACACGGCAATGAACGGAGCAATTAAAAATTAAAAATGGGGAAGGCTCGATTGTAAACTTGAATTTAAGGACTCCATGATAGGACTAGGAAGTGACTGTTAACTTTAAAAAGGGCATCATCTAACTACAATAAAAAGATTATGAGAATGGTTTCCTTTGAAATAATTGCCAGAAAGAGCAGTTTATTACGCCATCCGACGTACGAAACTTTGATACATTTGGCAACGATATTTAAATTCCCACACATGTTACATAAACAAATCACTTGCTATACCGCAAGTGGTATCAATATCTTGCTGGGTTGCTTCTGAAAGAAATTACAAGTGGAGTATAACTTATGGGTCGATTCCATTTGAATCGAACCGTTGTTCAAGGATATAGCTTCCTTCTATCGGGAGCCCGAGCATAACCCATGTTACGGTCGGCTTCTCGATTTAACTAACATGATGTACTCCGGCTATATACATTTTTCCGAGACCGGTACTCGGACTGGGTAATGTTTCTCGTGAAGTACGAAAAATAGATTACACGGACAGTTCCTATCTTACGATGTCCAGCTGATGCCATACCACTGAATTAGCATTTATATTTTATTTACACCTGATCTGAAATGTTACAAAGTAGCCTCAGTAGACTACTGCCACAGATGAGATAACGAGAAGCGGTGGGAAATACCGTGCGGAAACCGTACGATAACGAGGTCACAAATGACTAATATTTATCATTCTTATTATTCAAACATACGAATCGAGGGATGTTGTCACCAATTAATTAATTAACTATCGTCAGAAATATTCATTTATCCATGAAATTATCATCCTCGAAATTATTATTATTATTATTATTATTATTATTATTATTATTATACTCAACGGTTCCTGGCACTGTCACGTTTGATTAATATCGTCATTATTATGCGGGATGCAAACACAAATGGTTATTAATGTTATTATTATTATATCCCTCTTGTGGTTATTATTATTATTATTATTATTAAATAGGTGACTCCAGATTTTATTATTATTATTCACGTCACTCAAGAGGTTATTATTATTTATGAACCGGTCACTTCCGCCAAATATATTAAGATATCGGTCGCAACTATAATTATTTCACTGATCAACCAACGGCATCATTACTGTAATTATTATGACAATTATTATTAAGCTGACCGCGATGATTTAACATCGTCCTTACATTATTATTATTATTATTATTATCGGTTGCATATTATCATTTAGATTCCCGTTTAACATCTTTATCAACGCTCATTAATTAAAGCGGTCCAATCTGCAATATTTATTATTATTATTATCACGACATCATGATTGACATCACTCGTCATTACAATGATTACAATATACGATCATTTATGTGGAATCTGAACTCTCACTATCCTTAGATCCGTAGTATCTCGACGAATAGCTGTACAGTCTATTTATTTCGTACATGCTGTCACGGGTTCGAATTCTACCCGCTACGTAACTCAGTATTTCTCTGTGACACTGCCCGTACATTTTACACTCATTTCAATATCCTAAGTGTCTCTCGTACGGAATTTATTTCCCTTTCTATCTCAATATTCCTTGATTCATTTATTTCTCACAGAATTATCAACTGCCTTATTTATTCCACTTTTGACATCGTACGACCTTTTATTATCTGACTGCAGATTCTTTAACATTTCTATCTACGCCTTAGTTCGTTCTCCACAAATAATCGTAACATATGGAAATTATATTTACCAAAATTTGACAATCATGGTTTCGTAATATTAGTCCTACGTGTTCCGGCTAATGAATTGCAACTTTAAGACACGACATTTATTCGTAAAGAAAAATATTGGACCGTAATTTAAACCACACGTTCATTAACATGTACGGATTATTAGCACCGATCTTAAATTTCAATATTATTAATTTATCAAGTTAAATTACCACACACTTTAATTCCGAATTAAAAACGACCTCCCGTCATTAAATGATTTCCGACAAACTCAACACCTGATCACTTAAATCTATTATTACGCATTGATCACTAAAAATTTCCAATATCTCATGAATTATTATTATTTCCAAATTATATTTAAAAAATTCTTCTAAAAAAGTAGTTTTATTTTTATTTATTATTATTATTAATTTAAAAAAAATAATTTTCGCCTGTTACACGGTAGTCCACTCTTAATATGTTTAACGCATAACCCCTCTTACAATTTCGATTTATTCTGGCACTAATCAACTCCAGATACGATTTACTTGGAATATTATTATTATTATCGCTTCTCACAAATTTAACAACTTCACTTTGAAAATATGAACATACTAATCAACAACAAAACACAACTGGTATGACGAAGCTGGACCTTCCTTCAATGTCATAACATAGCTCGTTAAAATGTCAAACAGAAAAGCACATATCGGGTCTATTTAACTATCACAACCAAAATCAAATATAAAGAAAATTATTCTTGAATACAAAGAAATTAAGAATGCATGCATGACTTAACGTACTACACTATATTGTAACAGTAAATTTGGTACTTCGGTAGAGATGAGACGCAGGGCGTGTACCAGTCGCTGAAGTGCATACAGAGGGAGAGGGTTTGTTTAAAAGAAATCCTAAAAACTTTTGTTTCAGAGTTTATTAAAAAATTGAAATTAATATCACCTCTGTACAGCGTCTACAGTTGAAAACGTTCCTCGTCCTATGGCTGGCGATGTCCTTAGATTCCGGCAGCTCCATTTTCCATAGCAGCGAACCACCATTCGTCCCCCGATGGAAGTTCTAGAAGATCTATTCGGTGCCTTGAAGATCCATGGCGTCGAGGTAGTCCTTGTAAATGGTGAACATGAATGAACATTGTTCAGCTCTGGGGCGAGTTAGTGCAAAGGCTGCTTCTGCACAGATGATAGAGTGTTTATAAATGCTTTTGACAAAGTCCAAACACAAATGTCTCGGTGAAATGTCACTTAACTTTATCACGTGTCAAGTGAAAGAAACATTCACAAAATAAAGTCCACTCGGAACTGATTATCAAGTTTAAAGTTACTGAAAGTTTGTTGCACCTATTACAACGTGAAGTAAGGTCACATTACTTAGTTCATTGAAGCACTGTTCAATTTAAATGAAATAAAGATGTTCCGCTCGTGAATCAAACTCGTTCACGTGTTGAAACCAAAAGACGAAATTAACTGAGTACTGACAGTCCTTGGTTTGACTGTCCATAAACTAAATGTACACTGTTCATTAGAATGAAAATGCACTGTTCATTAAAATAGAGATGCGCTGTTCACACCTGCACAGTTCACAGTTCATGACCACAGTTTACGGATTGGTAAATTAAATTTGGATTAAACACAGTTTATAACTTAAAGTATCGAGTCCTCGGCAAGGAGCAATCAGATTCAAGTCCATAAAATTTCAATTTCGAACACCCGAAAATGTTTGCGGGTCTTGGACACTCGTATAGAGTAACAGTCAATAAATAATGTCCAGACGATACACAATTCACCTCACGTCCTATCGGAGTAAAAGGTTGTCACAATATAAGGAAAACTGAATAAGTCCACATTCAACGTGACTATATTAAAGTCCACGAACTTGAAACTTAGCAGCGGCTTCACGCTCGATTACCGCACCCGCGAACTGACGGTGCGAATACTACAGTCTAGTGTGCTTATAGAAATCCCGGCCACAAACTGGTATCACATTCTGCAGCGCACTGCTGCTCACTATAACATGCTGCAACACACACTCACACTGATCTGCTGAGCGAAGCAGCACGTATTTATATTTGATCCGAAACTCGTAGAACATTCTACATCAATCCAGGCTTCGTAGTGCAGCGAGGCATGCTGTGACGTCACCCGCTCACTACGTCACACGCGTGCAGCTGTTGCTCGCTGCCTAGTCAGTTCTTCGTAAGCGGTCCGGAGCATAACACGTAAGTTTAAGATTTTTATGACGGGGACTTAGCCTGTACCGCCGTTACCGGTACAATGTATACAAATTTACATCTCCAACAAACTGAATACGTAAAAGACCCGATTATTTACATTGTTATATTTACTACTGTCCGTGCTACAAATTTAGGATGGGGTCGTTAAGCGACTCATCTTGTTACAGAAGGTAACCAAGTCTAATCAAATTATTCCCATTTTTCCCAATCACGATAACATTTCCCAAATATATTTTACATTATGTACTCATCTTAGTTTCTCGGTATTCCATTACAGCTTTGCAGATGAGAGGCTCCTTTCGGCCCCTCTCTGCATTTTACTCCTCCATTCTTGATGGCGTAGTTCCACAAAAGATTTCCTGGCACATTACCATTTTACACTAATACTTTAATTATCACAAAACTTCACCATTGACAACGTTAACACTGAACACTTTAACTTTTATACAACAAATTAATATCCTAGACCCAAAAATTTAATATTTTACACTATTTTAATCTTCGTCCAATTACCGCACAATGGACCTGGACACGTACGACGAGGTGTCAGATTTTACGCCCGTCGCGATTTATGTCGTCCGACGCGATACGCCCGTTTCATACGGCACTCTTGAAGTGTTCATGATAGCGGTTCGATATTGCAAAGTACAGGCTACTATTCCCTTAAAGTACTGTTCGTCACACAGTAGGTTATTTACGTACTTATTGTGGTACGATTTATATTACTCTCTTACAGTGCAATTAATTTACTTCACTGATATTTATAACTGACAAACACTGTCCTACCTTAACTATTTCCAGTTCATGTTGCTTGAGCGCGATCACATTTTACAAACACTGGCGGATTCTCGCGCCATTAAATGTTGAGTTACTGTATGCCCGTAAAATTCGAAGTTAGCTGCGACCGACGGTTCACCTCCAGAGATTCATTTCAAGTGTGTTTGCGAGGATCCCTTGTCCCGTATATATGGATGAAGCTTTCCCTCGCGGATTCATTGACGTCATACCCCTTAGGGAGGGGGTGGATTTTTAATATCGGCATTTGCACTCCGAATTGTACGTTAAAATTTACATCAAATTAATCCACTCCGCTAGCTTATCTGCTGGATTAAATATGAACTCCTAGCGATCACAGATTTAGGAGATACGGGTGGATTTAGCTCCTCACATTTCGCGCCTTCGGAAGCGTCCCTTACAACGTGGTCTTTGTCCAGCCAATGACATTCAAGCTGTCTGGTTTCCAAGAAATCCAGCCTTCAATTTATTTAATTTGCCAATAATTATTGATTATTTTTCCATGCGTGACATCTAATAAATTCATTACATCCATCCGTGTACTCACAATAATTTATTACTAATTACCTTTGAAGTTACGAGAATATCTCATCCATCATTCCTTAAGATGGTATCCCTGAGTCTTACATCAAATTTTTACGGTTGGCCAGCAAGCGGTCACGTGATTTAAATCTCCACCTGCCCGAACCTAGGCTAGCGAATGTCCTCGCAGCCGCTGTAGCTTTCCATGACGTCACGGAATTTCCGTCCTGTCAAAAATATCCCAGTGCATTACTCATGTTGTGAGTTTCCTTTTTATCACCTATCCCCTTTTCTTTCTGACCAAGACTTATTTGTAGACTTGTATTTCCTTGTTCGCCAACTAATGAGATCCCCTGCTGTGAAGTAGCTACATGTTGTTGTGTCGAGCTAATCCGTCAGGCTCCAGTCTGTCGTCCTTCCTTCG
Organism: Anabrus simplex; assembly: GCF_040414725.1. Lineage (NCBI taxonomy): Eukaryota > Metazoa > Arthropoda > Insecta > Orthoptera > Tettigoniidae > Anabrus > Anabrus simplex. The sequence goes on from NC_090266.1 coordinate 809,491,486, forward strand.
CTCCTATTTCGACACAGATGAAATATTTTCAACTACACTTCTGTATTTCAATAAATGTACCATATATTATTTTATCAATCAAATCATGACTGACTATGGGCCTAAGTCACTCGGGTTCAATACATAAGCGGTGAGAAAGAAATGGTGCAAAAAACACATTACATTTTAGTTCAGTTAATATTAGTTCTTTACTTTCATGATTGGGTAATTTACATTTTAATACTGTTTAATTATCAGTCCAGCAATATATAGGCCCTCTGGACATGTAAATTTTCTAATTTTAATCAAATATTAACGAAGATGTCTTCAGAAACAGTGAGTTCACCACTGACACGCCGGTTGAAAACTAACTCCTAACACCGAGCTCGATGGCTGCAGTCGCTTAAGTGTGGCCAGTATTCAGTATTCGGGACATAGTGGGTTCCAATCCTACTGTTGGCAACACTGATGATTTTCCGCTAAATTTGGCGGAATTAGAAGAGTGTCGGCGGAGAAATATACCATTTAGCGGACAGCGGACTTTTTGGCGGAATTCTAGATTTATTATAGCGGAATTTAGAGTTTTATCCATTTTACTTTTTCAAAAAGATTGTACTCCAGTCTGTCTCTGAGCTATTCCGTATTTCTTGTCAGGAAATAGCAGTCACATGAGGAAAACATGTTATTTGGATTTGATGTTATGAGATCGTGGTATCATAAATTTGTAATGCGTGGGGAAAGGTTACTTATCTCTTAGTTGACGAATGACGACATATAATGAAACTGTGAGAGAAGGAAGACTATGAAGGAAGACCATTTCATGAACTGGCCTGTTCTGTGTGTGACCCTTGAGGTAGGAGATTCACATAGTTTACCCGGCAGTAAAACGCCTTCAAGTTTTAGCTCGCCCGCTCGCAGGCAGGGGGTTAATCCCAGAGGAACTCACAGATCAGGTGAATACAGACATTTACGATTATTATTATTATTATTATTATTATTATTATTATGTGCGTATGGACCCAATGGATCAAGCAAAGCTCTACCGATTCTGTTTTCTGAGTTTCCAAACAGCTCTCATCTTTTCTCCGTGGATCCATTTTCGTTCTTCTGTCCACTTTGCTCCAGTCTTCTTTTTCACTTCGTTCTCTGGTTACACTTTCCATCCATTAGCTTTTTTCCTATAGAGGTTTCTGTCCGCGGTGTCATTTGAGTTCATCTGGGCTTCTTCCAGATACTTCTTCACTTCCAGTACCTATAGAATATTATTTAGAAGTTCTATGTAGGTGAGAACCTTGTGTGTCAGTCTACTTGCCGGCAGTCTGCGGACGTGCCCATAAAATTCCAGACGTCTTTTGCGGATGTCTGCTGCAATGTTGGAAAGCTCTTCTGTCACTTTGCGTGACCTCGGTCTATATCCAACCTCTGTTTTTCGGGGGCCGAGAATTTTCCTCATATTATTATTATTATTATTATTATTATTATTATTATTATGATTATTATTGCCCATTATTTCAGATCGGATTTCTTGGCGGAATATTAGCGGATTTTTAGTGGTATTTAGCGGATCTTGAAAATATAAGTTGGCAACACTGCTTATGATAGTTTTCCGTGGTTTCCCCATATTCACACCAGGCGAATGCTGGGACTGTACCTTAAGGCCACGGCCGCTTCCATACCACTCCCAGCCCTTTCCTGTCGTATCGTCGCCATAAAACCTATCTGTGTCGGTGCAGCGTAAAGCATCTTGTAGAAAAAGACCCTACTCTACAGCTATTAAAACCAGGACGTTTACAGAATCATATATTTATACGAGGAGCCTTTTCAGTTCGCATCTGCAAGGGCTCCTTAGCTTTGAATTTTAGCTTTCTTAGAATTTGTTTTACGTCGCACCAACACAGATGGGTTTATGGCGACGAGGGGATAGGAAAGGCCTAGGAGTGGGAAGGAAGCGGCCGTGGTCTTAATTAAGGTACAGCTCGAGCATTTGCCTGGTGTTAAAATGGTAAACCACTGAAAACCATATTCAGGGCTGCAGACAGTGGGGTTTGAACCCACTATATCCCGGATGCAAGCTCACAGTTGCGCGCCTCTAACCGCACGGCCAAGTTGCTCGGTAATGGCAGTTTTCTGACAGCAATTGTAACTGAGCAAAATCCCAGCCTCGTTCATGAATATAATCATTTATGACATGCAAATGTCGGCTTCTGCCCACTACTCATTTATGCTGCACAAGTTGAACAAGCGAAGTTTTCTCGCTTATCCTACAGGCATACATGTCGGTCGCTGAACAATTCTCTTTGGTGTATATATATATATCTAAACAATTGAGTTCTGCGGTGAGAGTTACTTTCCTGAATTTATCCTAGATTCTCCTCCGAGATATGCAAATAACTTTCGCGTTAGAGACTGGAATTGGAAAAGGTGTGGGCCACAGCGAGGTACTGCTGGCGCATACCAACGAATGAAGGTAAAACTATGGCAGACGAGGCCTCCTCCTCTCGAATATAACTGTAAGCATGGCAATACTATTAGCTCTTCTGCTCGCGTACTTGTTGCATGACAGTGCATCTTTCTGAGGGAGTCTTAAAGGGAAAGGGCACAGTAGGAAATCCTTACGAAGAAATTCATGTCGATAGGATTAGGTGAGGTTGTAGAATCGAACTTTTCTTAAAATGTGTGATCATACAAACATGTTACTTATTTAATATCCCATCAACTGCTATAGATTTTTGAGGGACGCCAGGGTGTTGGAATTTCATCCTTCGGGAGTTTTTTAGTGTGAGGGATACCAATGAGGCGAAGCCACCGAACTCAGCTGGCATTATTATTATTATTATTATTATTAAACAATACATCGCAAATGGGGAAATATCACGGTGTAATAATAAAATGAAGTTAACATAATTATCCAACAACAAGAACAACACCACGAACAGCAACTACAACTACAAGCAATTCCATGGAAAGAAAATATTTTAAGAAATACTACTAGTTTAACATTCTAAATCCGGCAGAAAATCAGATTCAGTGTCCGTCGTTTACAGTTGTTACTTTTTACTCTACACTAGCACCAATCGTCTTCATACCGGAAGGGAATCTACCAAAGACTGCTGCAGGTATTGTATTTCAATCCCTTATGGTCCTTTTTACGAAGGAAAACTTGCCTACGCCAGTATGCTGGTTTCTGGGCCTAATGTTATGTTTGTGATAATGTCTCGATATGTAGGAGGGAGGTTACAACCTATTCGTAATAGTACTCCAGGCAGCCCCTCCCGTGTATCACAGGCGTGCTCTAGTTCTTCTAGATTCAAGACTTTCCCACTTAATGGTATTTCTCCTATTTCCGTTTACGAAACCCATCGCTCTACTTTGAACATTTTTTAGGGAACTTATTAAACCTACCCTGTACGGATCCCAGCACGCAGACCCATATTCGAGAATCGGTCTTTTATTTTACTTTTGGTACCAGAATTAGCTTTCTTGAGATTCCGCATAATAAAAATATAACGATCTCCACGATTTATTAACTACATTTTCCACTTGCTCTGACCAGTTTGTCTTTTCTAATAGTAACACCTAAGTACTTAAAACTATCAACTTCTACAACACTTCCCCACTCCCACCCCCTAAGTTCGTAATCCTTCCTTCCTTCCTTCCTTCCTGTCATTTTCCTTTTACTGAAACACAATTTCTTGCCTTTTCCGCTGTGGATTTTCACTCTTTATCCTTGAGATATAAGGACGACACAGTCGTTCCTTGTTAACACAACCATATTTATGAATTACTGGAAGAAATTTCTAGCAAAGTTATATTAATGAGATTTTTAGAAGAAGCAAAATTAGTTTTATATCCTCACCCGTGCAGAAATATGCTGTCGAAATAACGAATTTCAATCAGATCATTCTCCAATGAGGCCATACGTAAATACGTAACGGAAATAACTGATGGCCCGGTGGTCAGAGAGAAGAGCTTGCTGAGTCTAAGTAGGCGGTTTCCATCCCGGCTCGGTCCGGTGGTAATTGAACGTGCTCAAATACACCAACCTCGTGTCGGTAGATTTACTGGCACGTAAACGAACTAGTGTGGTTCAAAATTCCGGTACCATGGTGTCTCCAAAAACAGTAAAAATGTAGTTAGTGAGACGTAAAACTTTTTCTTATTCCCATTATTAAATAACATAATTGTGACAAGCTCCGTCTCTACTGGAAAACGAGTGTTTAACTTTACCATTCTGTTCCTTTTCACAGTGTGTGCAGAAAAGTAGAAATCTTCTTTCAGAAATCGTACTGTACCAGTCGCTATTTCTTATTAGGACTGTCTGTCCCGAGATTGACTATTGTTGTCATCATGGAAAATACCTGTTCCAGGGCCGATGACCTAGATATTAGGCCCCTTTAAACAACAATTATTAATACCTGTTTATTCATTACTCTCCAGAATATGTTGTGAATCACCATACAGCTCTTCACAGAATCACTTCCTTTTGTAATTTGATAAATCAGATAAAAGAAAAAAATGCTCATCATCGATATAATTTTTTTCAGCATGTTTACTTTCAGTTACCTAAGTTGCAGTTTGACTTGTTAAAACTATACCGGAAATATCTTTATCCTGTTAAGTTATTCTCTTGCCTTGAATATTTTTCTCCTCACATAATCCTTTCACGAAAAGCTATCCAGTGCACTTACTTCAAAATTGTCCGGATCCATGGCTAAATGGTTAGCGTGCTGGCCTATGGTCACAGGGGTCCCGGATTCGATTCCCGGCGGGGTCAGGAATTTTAACCAACATTGGTTAATTTCGGTGGCACGGGGGCTGGGTGTATGTGTTGTCTTCATCATCATTTCATCCTCATCACGACGCGTAGGTCGCCTATGGGCCTCATATCGAAAGACCTGCACCTGGCAAGCCGAACATGTCCTCGGACACTCCCGGCACTACAATACATGCGCCATTTTTTTACTTCAAAATTATTTTTTATTATTTTTTATAATTTGCTTCACGTCGCAATGGTACAGATACTTCTTATGGCGACGATAGGTCTTGGAGTGGGACGGAAGCGACCGTGGTTTTACTTAAAGTACAGTCCCAGCATTTGCCTAGTGCGAAAATGGGAAATCACGGGAAAACCGTCTTCAGGGCTGCCGACAGTGCGGTTCGTATTTTCTGACGTGGCATGTTTTTGCTTAGAATAATGTAAGTCCCTAAGAAGTGAATTTTACATGAATGACGAGAAACGTGCGATGAAAAGTCGACATACAGGATAGGTTCTCGGTCTGCTTTGAAGTCATTTTGGGTACAATACAACGAAGAACACCCCCATCAAGGTCTCAAAATGTAAATTTTAAAGAATATTTCCTAAAACATGTTTTATTTGAACTTATCTTCTGAGAGAAAATAAATACCTTACTTCTGTGATTTTTTTCTTTCGCTGGTGTGTCCACAGAAACGTATCTCGCATTTCTTTGGTTTGGCTTATACCGATTATTTTCGTTAATCCCGTACTGACAATGTTATCTGGAAAACTGCAGATTCCAACTACTCAAATTCCCGTATGCACAAATGAATCATTCGTCTGGAATGTTTAGCGTTGTGGATATTTATGCTAGCAACATTTCCATATTAAGACTCATAAACATTTATAATCGCCGCTATGGGCTGGTAATATTAGTGGAATAAACTTCATTCCCAGCAAAACTTCCCTACGTATTCTATACACATCAGGAAACGTTTGGCACCACCCTGGTAATTCGTATGATCTGTTAGGGATAGGCACATGACACTCGACAGACTGTGCAACTAGGAAATATTGCAAACACAAACATAAAGCACTTCTTACAGAACGATGCCCTCTTGCAACCAATCCAACGATTTCTCCAAGAGGTGTCCGGTAAGCTTATGCCAAGCACTTTGCAAACGTTTCTTGTCAGTCATGGAATATGCATTCCTATGTATGACTGGTATACGAGACATTCCATGTGAAATCGGACAGGAAAAAGTGAGTAGGTCTACTTTTAAGTTTGAAGCAATACCTTAGAAAGATAAAGTGGTTAGAGATATTCATTTCTGCGCAATAACACCTTCCTCTGTTCAACAATATTCATTATAGAGGGTGAATCACCTAGAACTTGCACCCCAAATATTTCTGAAATGGAAGATCCTATTGATGTGCTGTTTTCACAGAAATCAAGTGTAACCAAGGGCTCATAACCGTATATCATACACAGACTTTATAAAATAAATACACCGAGCTCGATAGCTGCAGTCGCTTAAGTGCGGTCAGTATCCAGTATTCGGGAGATAGTAGGTTCGAACCCCACTGTCGGCAGCCCTGAAGATGGTTTTCCGTGGTTTCCCATTTTCACACCAGGCAAATGCTGGGGCTGTACCTTAATTAAGGCCATGGCCGCTTCCTTCCCACTCCTAGACCTTTCCTCTCCCATCGTCGCCATAAGACTTTTCTGTGTCGGTGCGACGTAAAACAAATAGCAAAAAAAAAAAAAAAAAAAAACAAATTCTAATAATTATTAAAGTTACAATTCTTCGAGTGGAACGATGCCTATTGACATTAACAAAATAAAACTAGAGAAAATTAAAATGCCTGTGGTGTATTGTTCAGGATTCTAGTACGGGTAGTTAACGAACATTCGCAGTTTGAAAATTGTAAATGCCGGCAGTTGTCTGCTACATGTGTTAACACTAACTTAAAAATAGTGACTAAATGGATTATTTGGATTATGAAGAATAAGTAGAATTGGTTTTCAAAGCTTGTGTTCAAAATGACGACCATCAGCTTTAAAGTTTCCAGTGTGCCATGTAAAAATTGATGCACACGTTCTAGCATTTAATCAGACAATTCAGCGCAGGTAGCATTAGTACGTCGTTTCACGTCATCTGGTGTAGTCGGTATGTCCTTGTAAACAGTGTCTTTTAGATTTCCGCAGGGCTGAGTGGCTCGGACAGTTAAGGCGCTGGCCTTCTGATACCCAACTTGGCAGGTTCGATCCTGGCTCAGCCCGGTGGTACTTGAAGGTGCTCAAATACGTCAGCCTCGTGTCGGTAGATTCACTGGCACGTAAAAGAATACCTGCGGGGCTAAATTCCGGCACCTCGGTGTCACCAAAAACCGTAAAAAGTAGTTAGTGGAACGTAAAGCAAAAAACATATTTATTTTAGATTCCTCCAGAGGAAAAATCTAAAGGGGTCAAATCTGGTGAATGAGTCGGCCAAGGTACAGGTCCACTTCTTCTAATCCAACGATTTGGAAACAGTCGACGAAGACAAGCTCTAGTACGCCGTGCACTATGCGCTGGGAAGCCATCATGCTGATACCAAATGTTCCTCCTAATCTTCAGTCTTCTAACATCTGTGGAAGTTGGTCTGTTAGGAGGTTGATATATTTTGAGAATCTAGGGTTCCTTCTATGAAAGAAGGCCTATGAACTGAAGATTAATTATTCCACACGACATATTTCAACTCCATGGTGGCTGAAGTTCAGTGGGGATTGTTTACGGGCCAATAGTGCGTGTATCGGAGGTTTACTTGGCCATGATTTTGCTCCATCAGTAAACAAGTTACATGAAACATCTTGTGCGTATTGTCTTTAAACCCATGCAAAAAAAAGTTAACACTGTTCTCAAAATCATTTTCATGGAGCTCTTGACGGAGGGAGACATGGTAGATGGAATTTATGGCGGTAGAGAACGCGTAGTTCACTTGCCTGACACATGCCACTTCATCGTACGATTGCACGGGAACTAACCTGCGGATCTACAGCAACAGCAGTTTGAACATTAATTTCACCCTCGTCTCCCGTCACTCGTGTGTTTCTATTGCGTTTTCTAGGTGTTACACTTCCACTTTCACGTAATTGGTTGAAGAGGTTCACGAATAATTGTCGAGATGGGTGACGTCTATTGAGATATCGTTCCGCGTACAATGTACTAGAACGAACAGCATTCCTCCTACATTCTCCATACACCATTAACATTACCGGTTTTGTTGTTATTGGAAAATGCCATCTTTCACCAAGTCCTACTTATTGAAAGTAACTGACAAGGAAGTCGCAATGCAATCAGTATGCTGTAAAGGAAACAAACATAAGAACCTCATAGCCTCGTAACTAAGCAGAAAACTGTTGGCATTTTCAATTTTCAAACTACGATAGCTCTTAAACTACATGTACTAGAATCCTGAAAATACACCATTTACTGTAAGTTTTATTTTGTTAATGTCAGTAAGTATTATTCCATTTGAAAATGCACTTTCTGAAATAATACACATTCAGATCATTATTAAAATCCATTCATGGGATATAATTATGAGACCTTCGTTACACTTCATTTCTGTGAAAATAGCACATCAATATTACCTTCCATTTCAGGAATATTTGGGGTGTACGTTTTAGGTGATTCACCCTATATACACCGCCTAACAGTTTGGAATATCAAGAATGCTCTGGGGTAATAAAGTTACGGAATGTTGTTTATTGTGTCACAGACGCACACAACCTGGAAATATAAGTTTTACACAATCAGAAGTTTTCTTCCAATATCTAACACAAATAAACTATAATAATGAGTAGTTTATTTTTGTAAATATTTTCCCTTCCATACTGTGCCTTAGTAACGTGTATGAGCTCCTCTGGCGTTTTTTAGATTTCAGACTTGCTGTGGCATGTTTGCGAATAGTACATTGATGTCATCTTAAGGAATAAGGTCCAATTTAATCTGGGGAACCGTAATCATGTCTGTAGAAGTCTTGGGCGTTCGAAAACAACAGTTTTCAACCTGTACCATGCATTCTCAATGCAGTTAATTTCCGATGAATTAGCTGGCCAGTTCATGTGGTTGATAGCCGCTTATCTCATTCAGTTTCGCACTGATGCACCTCAATGAGATTAAACATTACCGTCGAAGAAAATGAATTCAGCACCATATTCATCCCGAAAGGGTTGTACGAACTGTTCAGGAATTTCATCGGTATATCTTTGAGTAATTAACGTCCCTCGAATTGGTATCAAAGGTGTACAACGACCATGCATAATCTCAGCCCAAAAAGTTACACCATGACCTCCAAATGCATGCACCTCTTGAACATGCTGATAAATTCCACCGCACCTTTATCGCCTCCTGATTCTTTGTCGTCGTGTATCTGGCCCAAGTGACATCCGCATTTCATCTGCCGTTCATCCAACCTCCCAATTAAGATGTCCCATGGCCTATTTCTTCTCTCATCTCAACACAATGCTCATTCTGCACAGGATCACATCGAATCGGTCAAAATTACCTTCAATGGGCACTATTTAACCGAATTCGTACACTTTGTGCAGAAATACGGTCCCCCAGTTGCCCTCAAGAAGGCTTCTCGTAATCATAATCGCTGAGCAGTCAAAGTTGCTCTGTTATGCGGATGTACCGAGCTTGACGTGGCATTGCCACCCTCGGTCGACCTTCCCTCGGTCTGTTAGTCACAAAATTGGATTCACGGTACCTTTTCTACGTCTTCGACACAACAGTTTCCGTAAACCCTGCGGCATCAATGCCACGATTCTGGCTCGGTCATACTGAGAAAGACGCATTGCACATGAAACATAAACACTAGCTGTAGCTCGTATTGAACTCTATACACTACTACCAGTCTTCACCTGAAATGGCATGGCTCACCCCGGGCTCAGCACAGACCGTAGGCAGCGACATCTGCGGAATTGTAAACAAGCAGTTCAATTACTTAAAACAACCACTTACATAAGGCCTATATAAGCCCTCCAAAATAACGTGCCCAATCCCACAATATTCCAAACTTTTGCTGAGGTGTATATTAAATGCTGAAAATATTATGAACTAGGACATTAATTTCTTATCAGTAATAAAGGTAATGCTATATAGAATACAATAATAACTGTCTTAAGAATTCAGTTTTTAATACCATGTTCTGAAAAGTTTTTATTAAATTTCATCGAATTCCTCGCACTAAAACATGTTTCGAAAATCTCTATGGTTTTCTTTTATTGGCAGGAGACTGACGACGTTCACAAAACTTGGGGTCTTCCTGTAATTTTCTAGAAATGAATTCATTTTTTCGGTGTTCGAAAGTCACGCTTGAACTTACGTAACTCTACAGGAACTGCAATCTCTGCGCATTTTAATTGAACAGGCACTGCATTGATACCTGGTTGCTGAGCAGCTACGTGCTTCTTGTGTAAGCTCAACTTCACCATAGTAATGATATATTCATTCGTATGTCACTCTCGACTCTATAAATATGACAGCATACATTTATTAAACTACTGAAACTAAAAGCATTGATGTATTCAGATACAGATTGTTTCGTTGTGGAATAAAGCTGAGATTAACATTCCAATGATATTTCAATCATTTTGTGAATAACTCTTACGATTTATATATCGTTAAAAATCCTGTATTATATGTGCTAAAATAAAACTTCATTCAATTTTCTATCTCTAAATATAACGGAAATATAGTTCTCGTAATTCACGAAAAAGTTGTTAAACCATAAATTTAAGGACTTTGGTGTGAACGCTATTACAATTAGGAAAATATGTTTGTACGATATTGATTTTGAAGCTTTTTTTACACCCATTTAAAATGTTCATAATTAAAAAAATCAATTTCTTCACTTTTCTTGTCTGACTTGACGTGGGATGTCCCTTACTTGATTTTTGGGCACCGGGATTATAGTTCATACTGCATTCAATAGCGTTTCTAAGAGAATACGTCCATTTCCTTCTACTGGATCGCCTGAAACGGGGAACTGTGATAATGTTATGTAATGTAATGTAATAATATAAGATAAGAGCTTCTTTGCGGTAATCACATAAATATGATTGTTAATAAAGGGTACCGATCTCTGAACATGCTTATGAGGGTATTTAGGGGTTGTAGTATGGGACCCTCACCAGGATTACTTGATTCAAGAACTGGAAAAAATCCAAAGAAAAGCAGCTCGATTTGTTCTGGGTGATTCCCGACAAAAGAGTAGCGTTACAAAAATGTTGCAAAGTTTGGGCTGGGAAGACTTGGGAGAAAGGAGACTAGCTGCTCGATTAAGTGGTATGTTCTGAGCTGTCAGTGGAGAGATGGCGTGGGAGGACATGAATACGTTTGAGTGGTGTCTTTAAAAGTAGGAAAGATCACAATATGAAGATAAAGTTGGAATTCAAGAGGGCGAGTTGGAGCAAATATTCGTTTATAGGAAGGGAAGTTAGGGATTGGAATAACTTACCAAGGGAAATGTTCAATAATTTTCCAATTTCTTTGCGATCATTTAAGAAAAGGCTAAGAGAACAACAGATAGGGAATCTGCCACCTGGGCGATTGCCCTAAATGCAGATCAGCAGTGATTAATTGATTGGTTATTGGCTTTACGTCCCACTAATTACTTTTACGGTTTTCGGGGACGCCGAGATAGCGGAATTTAATCCCGAAGGAGTTCTTGTACGTGCCAGTATATCTGCCGACACGAGGCTGTCGTATTTTAGCACCTTCAAATATCACCGGACTAAGCCAGGATCGAACTTGCCAAGTTGGAGTCAGAAGGCCGGCCCGGTAATCCAAAGTGTTTCTTATTACATGTATGGTTTTCCTTATTACAATTACTTTATCTATTATTACATTATTATTTTTGTCCTAGATGTTAAGTGTTATATAGTCTAGGACTAGATCTATCTTACCCTTCCTAAGTTTAGTTAGTGGAAGTATGTTTTTATGTTCATCTCACCTCATACCCGACCCCGTAGAGAAACTGGACAAGGGTTGGACAAACATTTATTTATGACACACGTCTGTACAGAGTTATCTGCCAAACATACAACGTGTTCTTATTGAATGACGCTGCATGACCATACACTTCTCTAGTGGACCAAAAAGTACAAAGTGACAGCTGTTATTCTATAGCATCCGTATTTGCCTGATATGTTACTGCATAATTTCTTCTCTTACCCGAGTTGTAAAATACCGAATGGGAAATGGTACAAGTATATTGCAAATATCCAGAAAACTATGATGGATGAGCTTAAAAGCATATCGACAGTTCACTTCAATAGTACTACAACTGAAAATTTGGAACTTTCAGTAGAAATATTTCAAGGTTTCAGTAGTGCCAATGAATGAAAATATGAACATTCATTTTAAAAATATTACAGTGCTTTTTCTGTGGGTAGAAAATATACGGGTAGTGGTTTTATTCGTATGTATTTATTGTGCTAAATCATTTGTGTCTTGATTATCATATTACCCTTCTGATTGCCCTTTGCATCTCGGCTTAACACTAGTAGCATTTTACAATGATAATATTGGGGGTTTGGGCTCTAGACATGCACGCATATAAAAAATAACAATTGCTTCAAAAACCTTCCAGTACGTTGGCAAATGTATACTGACTACGACTGCTTTCGAGAGAAAAATGACTAGGCCTCTTAGCTGGCAAATTGAACACTTTATTTCCTACAGTGGCTTTCCTGGAACTCTCGTTACAAAGGTTATACGTACTTGTACACAGATGACACACATACGCCTAACCTCTGCCTTGAGCTTAGAAAGGACAAATGTTGCAAAGTTTGGGCTGGGAAGACTTGGGAGAAAGGAGATGAGCTGCTCTACTAAGTGGTATGTTCCGAGCTGTCAGTGGAGAGATGGCGAGGAACGACATTAGTTGACGAATAAGTTTGAGTGGTTTCTTCAAAAGTAAGAAAGATCACAATATGAAGATATTACGCTAGTTACACTTCCTTAAATGAAATTCAAAGGTTACACTGGGGTCTGACGAACCCCAATATTTTAATGAATTCTAAACAAAAAATGTACAACATATTGCAAAATAGAATACATGGATGGATTCAGAGACTAATTAAGAATGTTCTTAGCGATTTGTGTCATTGTTTTAGAATATGAAATCGATACTGAAATTTAAAAAAATATAACACTGAAATATGTCTAATGAAGAATACTGAAAACATTCTAATTTTTTGTGGTTTTCCTCAGTAATAAACAATTCACTTGTATGCACTTTGCTAACAGTCACCACTGGTCTAGGAAAAGTAACAATGTGCGTAATTAGGTTATTACATAATGTTACAGGGGTGTTCAAACTTGAGCGTTTATACACTACAATCAATGCACAACACTGCCCGATGTTCGTCGCATGTCGCTCGTCGGCAAGACGAGCACATGCGTTTTGTCTTCCGATCTTTTACCCGTGGAGGGAAGGAGCACCTCTGCTTACGAGCTAGTTCGTCACGTGGTGGAGTTTTGGGATTAATCTTCAAAATATCACTGTTTGACAACCGAAGGAACCTCCTGAGTGTGGGTACATCCAGACGTTCTGTTAGGAAAGGTTCAATCAGTCCCGAAGTCAGATTCTTTAAAAACCGTCTTCTTACCATTGGGCTGTTCTCACTGTTTAGGGTATATAAAACAGCGTCATTGGTGCCACTTTGGCCCAGCATCCCAAACCAGATCGCATGGGCCAGAGGCTCGTCTTCCTGGCTGTTGTACACGAATGGCACAGCTGATCGTGAGTATCTGTTCCACCCTTCGTGCAATTGTAAAATCCAATCATAGCTGGTTTTCCGGTGAGTGGATCTATTTCAGCGTTATGATGCATTGCTGAGAGCAGTAACACAATTTTATTCTTGCTCGGGGAATATGACACTAGAGTTCTGTTCGCGTCAAATGCAAAGAGTGACTTGTCTTTCTCCGTGTTACATAGAAAAGGAGGAGGTATCTCACGTTCGTTATGCCTAAGGGTCCCAACCATCGTTATTTCATAATCAGTTAACATGTCCTGGAAGAGCTCAATGGAGGAAAACCAGTTATCAACGGTGGTATTCCTGCGAGTTCCATGAATCGGTTCACTCAAATTTCTGACATAGTAAGATGGAATGGGCTCCTTGTTCTCAGTTTGTACCCTGCCTGTATAAGGAATGGCATTCACCATGTAAAACGTTTTAGAATCGTTCATCATCATTATTATTTTCAGGCCATGCTTGTCGGGTTTGGATGCAATATATACTCTAAAAGGACACTTGCCTCGAAATCCTAGCAATTGTTCAATTGTGCAATGCTCGAATGGTGTATACATTGACTTGCAGTTGATTATAAATCTGTCCCAAATAGCAGCTAATTTGCCAGTAGTTTTTCTGTGTTCCCTTGAATCCTTATCATCAAAGCGCAGGAAAGCTGCGAGGAACTTTAACCTGTATAAGCTCATTGTTGCTCTATACATCGCATTGCCATGTGTTGACGACCAGATCTCTTCAGTGTGAACACGAGAAGATTTTTGAGCACCTAACAGATACAGCAGACCAATAAAAGCTTTTATTTCGATTTGTGTTGTAGTATGATGGTATGACTGAATTGATACTAACAACATCCCTCGGTTAATTTCTTCATTTGTATGCTGTACTACACAATGTATTACGTAATCGTCTATCAAAAGTTCCCATGCTTGTAATGGTGCTTTTACATGTCTTACAGGTCCCCTGTTCCCGGAAAAATTAGTGACAATGTTCCTTGCAACAACTCTTCCTTGTCTACCTGGTTCATCTGCACTCCAAAAATAACCATTCTTGCCCTTAAAGACAGAAGTATTTCTTATTCTCGCTGGTACTTCTTCATCTTAATCTTCTACTACACTCATTTCACTCTCCGAACTCGATTGCACAACTACAAAATCATCATCAGCATCAGAACAGTCTGTTCCAATATCACTCACATTTTCATCGTTATCTTCTAAAAGCACCTTACGGATATCTTCATCTGACCTAAGAGCCACACCTTGAAACGAAGATGCCATCTTCAATATTCAGTTTTACTAATCCAGAAACGAACAACACTCCTTAAATATTTCGCTCCATTCTAGTAACGAAAGCAGACAGCAAAACAGGAAAAAATCGAGTAAATTTCCAACTCACATAATATATCAACTCACCCACAAAAGTCACACTGGGGTCGGACCAACCCCACGCTCGATTCAACCACCACCTAACCGGAACCAAATACAGTAGAGATAATACGCAACACTTCCGGATTTAGCCTTGTTAAAACGGGAGACATGTCGCAAATGGCGCTCCTAGTGGCTTGACCTGAAAATTCGCGCTAAATTCAAATATCAATGGGAATGTATATACGGAAACGGATAAATAAATTACGTCTAGAAAGAAAGTGTTACTAAGATATTAACTTCAAAGTTGCTAAAGCAATTCTAGATAAATGAATGAAGAAGTATTTAACAGGTTATTATTTAAAGACTGAAATTAGACACATAATCAAGATGTGAAATTGACTGCCGTGAAAGGGCTTGATCTTTCATTTATGCATTACTTTTTTAGCTTTAGAATTCCTGCCTGAACGTTCATGGCTAAAATTTTCTTTTTTCTCATTTAAAAGCATTGTATCATATTAAAACACTTGTCAACAATAATATTGGCACATTCCTTACACACATGATTCAATGAATTTACACTTCAGAGCTGGACAATTTTCCTTTTAACTTGAAGCCTACTAACAGAAAGAAAATCTATAAATTTAGCCTCAAAGGCATTCAAACTTTCCCTATAAGCAATACTTGCCATAATGCCATGACATTAGGGTAAAGCAAATTTGCATCATATTGTTTCAACAAAATATGTATATTTCTTAAATCACCCATATTTTCTTCAGTGCTTGACAACGCATTACTGCATTCCAAATGGGGTAACTTGGAACACAACCAGCTACACTCATATGCATATGTATTTTCCAGAATTAAATCAAACCAACAGATCACACCTACAACACATCGGTATTGAAGGTTAAATGATGCACTATACAATAAAATATGCATATTATATTTTAAGCCAGTTAAAATATGGGTCGAGCAGGTCAGAAGATTATGAAGTACTATAACAATCTCTTTGTCACTGGAAGAATATATATGCAAACACAATATTACGTACATTTTCCTGTCACGAGGGAAACTGAAGAAAGACCGAGCATTCTTCTCTACTTCATAGTTACTGCAGCCAAACACAGCACATACCTCTCCCCTCATGTTGAGAGGAGATATCAAGGAATGACACACGCTACTATTTAATTATGTAAACTCACTGAAAACGCATAAATAACGCCACAAACTTCACACACAAATACACGTGCTCTTATGACAGAATCAGTAATCTCATGTCAATCCGCTAGAGAGAGCTCTAGTAGCTGTCCCTCGATATCTCGCTGAGTGTCGCGTATTGTCTCTACTGTATTTGCCAGAACGTAGTTAAACAATGAAGCTGCTGGTTTGGCCTTGGCTCCACAATGGTGCCAACTTAATTTATGTAGAATGACAAGGCCATAATTCCCGTGCCATCAAATTCGTTATGAAAACAAAAATCGCCAGGGTCTGAGGGACCCCAGTGTAACCATTGAGGGTAAAGTTGGAATTCAAGAGGACAAATTGGGGCAAATATTAGTTTATAAGAATGGGAGTTAGGGATTGGAATAACTAACCAAGGGAGAATTTCCAATTTCTTTGAAATCATTTAAGAAAAGTCTAGGAAATCAACAGATAGGGAATCTGCCACCTGGGAGACTGGCCTAAATGCAGACCAGTAGTGATTGATTGATCGATTTATTGATTGATCGTACTGCTGTGTATCGAATTAATTTCACTAATTGATAGTTTCACCAATATTGTAAAATATCCGCCCATTTTGCGCACCCATCCCGTATACAAGGTTGATAATAATGCTATTGATTATAGGACCCACAGACTACTTCAGCCTTAAGATCGCCGAGGTTCTGGAATTTTGTTCCACAGGAATTCTTTCATGCACCACTAAATCTACTGACAATACGGTGGCGTATTTGAGCACCTTCATTACCGCTGGAGTGAGTAAAGGCTGAACCCGCCAAACATAAATGTGTTGTACCGTCTGAATTATTTAGACCGGCTAGAAGTCTGAATCTACGCGATGACAGGTTGTCCTCCTACTCTTCCTTTGTTTTCAAAGCATTTGAATGCGATCTGAAATGTAGAATTAAAATTGCGGTCATGATAGTAGATTTTGCTACTTCTGTTCCTATATGATTTCCTGAACTTCGAGTTTAAATCATCAACAAAAAGGCTTGTTGAGTCTTCAAATATCACCAACGGTTATGCATTTATAGGGAAACCATAAAAAGCAGTGGTAGTATCATAATTAGGAATACTATGCAAGTCTAGTAGGGGCTGCCTGGCCGAGGCGGTAAAGGCGTGCTCGGTTCGCCCGGAAGGACGTGGGTTCGATCCCCGTCAGGAAGTCGTAAAATTTAAGAAACGAGATTTCCACTTCCGGAGGTGCACATGGCCCTGAGGTTCACTCAGCCTACACCAAAAATTAGTACCAGGTTAATTCCTGGGGGCAAAGGCGGCCGGGCGTAGAGCTAACCACTCTACCCTATCAAGTGCCTTTACCTTCCACCCCTCCAAGGGCCTTCATGGCCTGTACAGAGATGACTTTGCTTTACTTTGCTTTGCTTCTTTTTATGCAAGTCTCCATAGTTTGCCATAGTTTTCTGTACAAATTTGGAAAGTGCTATTGCAACACAACTGACCCTTTTAGTAAGACTTTTCGTGGCATCCAGAGGCACTAGTCGTACCTCAACAACTGAGTCTAAAACTATCTGAAAATAGTTTACTGTGACCTGCGCTAAGACACATATCCAAAAAACTACTGCACCCATCAAGAAATTGCAACAGAGATAAGCTCAGACCATCTATGGAAGACAATCTCAGAATTTTTATTCTAATAAAAATATTAATCGCTTTACGCCCCACTAAATACTTTTACGATTTCCGGAGACGCCGAGGTGCCGAATTTAGTCCAGCGGGACTTCTTCTACGTGCCAGTAAATATACCGAAACGAGGCTGACGTATTAGCACCTTCAAATACCACCGGACTGAGCCAGGATCAAACCTGCCAAGTTGGGGTCAGAAGGCCAGCACCTCAACTGTCTGAGCCACTATGTCCGGACAAAATTCTTATTCTACAAGGTGGCTTCAAAAAATATGTAACAATAGCACGCAGGGGGAAACTTTAATTTACGGGCAGATATAAGAATAAACCTTCACAATAGCAGGGTACTAATACGCATTAACATTCATTGTTTTCACCATTCTTATCAAGGCACTCGTTCCAGCGGTACACCAAGGGATTCATGCCGGTATAGAAAAATGTGCGTCCATTCCCTGAAACCACTCCATGACGGCATGCTGAACGGCCGTATCGTCGTTGAATCGCATACCACCCGGATGCCTTTTTCAACCGTCCAAAGGCATGGGAATCACTGGGTGCTAGATCGGGGTTGTAGGGAGGATGGTCCACTACCTCTCATTGGAAGCGCCGTAACAGTTCACGCGTGCTGTTGTCTGCGTGTGGTCTGGCTTTGTCGTGCAGCAGCACGATGCCTGTTGAGGGATATCCAGGTAATTTACTGTTAATTGTTACCCACAAACGCCCTAGTGTGCCACAGTAACTGTCAGCGGTCACTGTCGCTCCCCTGTCGAGGAAATCAACCATCTAAACTGTACCGGGAAGTAAACCTCAACGCCGCGCATTCAAAATAAGCGCCTTAATGAACTCCTCTATCGATCAAAAGGTGAAATTGATACCACATGAAGTTGGAACTTTAATCAGAAGATGGCACTACTAAAATATTGTGTAATTTTATTATTGTGAAGTTTCCTAAACTGACTGAATTTCTCCTGGTTTTGTTTGCTATATATCAAGAAGTTTGGACATTTTTCCACAGATGGCACTACCAAAAAAAACTCTGATCACGCACTCTGGTGCAAGGGGAAGAACTTATAACTTAAAGAAGTTTTGTATTCCTAGGTTTTTCATAACTGAATCTAGGTTCATTTATTTTTGGGTTGGCAATTCTTTCTTTTCTTTCCGCCAGTTTTGAATCTAGCCAATCACGAACTTTTGTAATTAATTTTCAACCAATCCCGCATTTCTTGTTCACTTTGAATCTGCCAATAAAAAACAAGTGGGTGTGTCCTGATTAGTCTTTGATGCTCTCGAAACTTCCCTGAGGGTATATAAACTGCGGCTTTTCACGTTTTCTTGTCAATTTGATCATTGTCTTTCTGTGTGTGTATTAAGGCAGGATGCGGAACCGCCTCTTTCTTCGGTCAGAAGAACATAGATAACGTAATGGCCACGTAAAATATCTTCCTTGCTACCTCCGCAGCTTAATTCGAGGGGAAGGTCCGAATCTTTAATTATGTGACAATACTTTTCTAAAATGTAACTTTTCTTTCGGCTAATGTAAAAACTTCATAAAATCTTTAACTGTAAATCGGGGATAGAGAGTGAGTTACCCTCTCGAGCTCCCCTTCATCTTGCTTTGAGGTGACTACGTTTTGCAACCTTTCTGTAATATGTTAAAGATATTTCCATGCGAGCCACCTCAGTAGTTTGGGAATAGCCCCTGTTTCATCGGCCGAGAGCCCTATAGGCTTTAATATTTCATTATCTGGAGCGCAGTGTTCGCCTCCATTCAGTTTGTGTTCGGACCGTTTTATTTAACCTGTTCTTTTTTCGCAAAGGCCCTGTAGGTTGGGTACTAGATAACCCTGTATTAAACAATTTCCGTTTGTAATTCGTGCCTTGTGAGGCCAGATATTGTAATAGTTTGGTGTAATATTGCCTTGAGCGGGCTGTAAGAAACTGAGAGCCTGTTAGCTCTTTTCAAATTTTGGTAATAGTAAAGATTGCCTCTGGAAGGCCGGATATTGTATTTTGGGAGCAAGTGCTCTTGAATTAGGGGATTTTTGCCCTTGAGTGAATGTTCCTTATTTAAAGTTGTAAACTGGATCCGGTATCTCTGGAATTGTAACCTAGGGGCATGTAGCCCAGAATTGTCAAGGTCTGAATCTTGAATTTTCCAGTTTATGAAATTGTTATTGTACCTGATGTTTCATTGTTATGAAAAATTGTTATGTTTGAAGTTCTAAAAGAAATACAACCTTCAGTTCAAGTTTTAAATTAATGTTGATATTGTAGATAGACCCATTCACCCCGGCACCTTCTTTAACCTCTTTCTGCTCCATGCGTATCCCCGTAACATGAACCATCATTTCTACAGCGCCGATCTGGTACCCAGTGATTTCCTTCTCTTCGGACCTGAGTGGTAAGATATTCAACGATGATACAGCTGTTCAACATGCCGTCATGAAGAGGCTTCATGAAGTGGATGCAGATTTCTTCCATGTCGGGATGGATACCTGTTACGTATGGTGGAATTTAGGAAGTAATTTTAACTGCAGAAGATCATCTGCCATTATATTTTCAAACTCCCAAGTCGGAAACCCTGACCGTGCCAGCTCTGGCATTCAAAGACTCGAGTTCGAACAAGTACAAGAGTCATAAATCCAGAATTCAACATCAGATTAATAGGAAGGTGCTGGAAACCCGGAGGGATGTATGGTGGGTACAGGAAAAAACAAATATGAGGAAATGATAAAATATATACTATTCTCAATACTGCACCTGTCCCGGGGTCTGCAAAGTGCTGAGTATAAAATTTAACTTTACAAACAGATATTTGGAAGGAAATCTTCTAGATGAGGAACTTCGAAAATCAAATCCGGACATCGAAGTTCCATCCTCCCTAATTTCAACTGGCAAAACGGCTAAGCTCAAGAGCATACGGGTCGATGGTCTGTTCGTAAGAAAGTGGGCACTTAATCTAAATATATTGAAAGCAGGGTGTTCTATAATATAAGAGGAATACACTAAACTATTGAAATATGAAGAATGGATAGTTCCCAATTCTAAACAAAATGTTAATAAGTAATAGTCACATGAAATATCTTTACACATGAGAAAATGCCATATTATTAAACACAAACGTAAATTATATGAGAAATGGCGTTGAATGTCTTTGTATCAGTCCATATCACTTCTGAATATCATTTTAGCATTCCCACATCAGTTTATTACATTGCACATATATAAAATACTGTATAGTTTTTAACCATTAGGGATCAGTCCCTCTGTCTAATATCGGTACCCACTGGTATCCGCTATATTACGGTACCACAACACAAAGATCACATGAACAGGATGGCATTCTCGCGAGAAAAACAAATATTGTTTACAACGTCGTACGATGTCATAGTATTAATATATTTTATAAAATACAATTCCGCATATTTACCCAATCACGAAAATCATGTCGTCGCTTGCCGCAAATAAAGTCTACTTCATAATATTAATTACACATTATATTATCGCGTATACGCATTTCTCTGCGCACTATCTTATTCTAATATCTTACAAAGTGGACAAAAACAACGTTGGTATGATGTAAATCACCATGAATCACCACACACTTATAGAATACATAAATATAAACACAAGAAGAATGAATCAATCACCTGTAAATACATCACAACAAGACATAATTCACACACTTTAATGCCTTCTGAAACTGTGACCCCTTTCAGTTCTCCGGGTGTCGCTCCAAGGAAGTCTATACCAACCGGGTATCGAACCATGTTATTCGGATTCCGAGGTGCTATCTGAAAACCCTACTATGATCTCATTTAACTACAAAAGTTGGAGGAGTGTACTTAATCTGTCGGATCATGACAACGTCGACGGTGACAAATTATTGACACGTGAATATTTAATACAGTGCGGAACGGGGAAACAACTTACGAGATTCTTGCGAGCATTGTGAGAGACATAACGGGCCAGTCTCGAAGGCCCGGTCACTTCAACCCCTGTCCTATATTATGAAGGGTATAAATCTCTCTCTCTAAACCAGCCTGCTGCCAGCTTAGGGAAACACTTTCACTAATCCCACACATAAATACGTATTTTTCAGTTCAGTTCTCTCGTATTTCTCTGGGCAAATAATCATTCATGGCTACCTTCAAATATCATTTTATCAATGCTTCGACCATATTCAGTCTTGGTTCACTTCATCACGATTATTATTATTACTTATTTATTTATTTATTTATTTATTTATTTATTTATTTATTTATTTATCGTATGATGAAAGGAGGAATATCAGCTATTTACAAAATATGTACAAAAATATACACATGTACACACCCTCTCAAGTTCATAAAATTATTCACAATACTATGTCCAGATGGTTAATCCACTCAACGGCTTCTTGTGTTAGGTTGTGGAGATCCTTCATTGAGCCATTGAGTCCACTGTTGCTCACGTCCGCAGAATTTACCTCTTCATTACTCTGCACGTGTCCCCCGAGCAACAATAATCACGATGAGACCGAACTGTCTTAAACGACCTCTCGGTCGAAGATTAAGGAGAAATAATACCCGGATAGGTCCTTCTCAGGACCCTCAAGTTCGTAAGATTGGACCATCAATACAAATTTACCAACTCAATGTAGAGGGTATAAGCAGAACAAAATGCGAATATTTATCCAAAAGCTTGAAGAATCATCAGATTGATGTCATCTTACTCCAAGAAACCCATGCTGAATACGACTTATTATTATTATTATTCAATCTCTCATCTTAAACATTTTCATATATGTTTTCCTTCTTCATTTCGCAAACGTGTACCCGAAATCCACGTTATTTACACATTGAGAAGACCCTAACAACAGGTAGCTACTTAACATAACGATCACTCGCGCAACTATCTAGATCATTTGTTCGAACCTCGAAATCACCTCTCCTTAGTTGTCAGCATCCTTAAATTTAAAAGGGAGATGGCTTTAAACATGCATTAAAGTCTTGAAGCATTAAAATAGTAAATATTTGAAAGAAATTGAGAAGACCCTCTCCGTTAATTGACTTGGAACGGATTATGAAGTCCTCTGAATTA
Organism: Anabrus simplex; assembly: GCF_040414725.1. Taxonomy (NCBI): domain Eukaryota; kingdom Metazoa; phylum Arthropoda; class Insecta; order Orthoptera; family Tettigoniidae; genus Anabrus; species Anabrus simplex. Next base: position 809,514,315 of record NC_090266.1, read on the forward strand.
TCAATTCCACCCTTACGAATGCTCCAGTCAAGCACAATACACTACGGGGCCTTAGACACTAATTCATGCAAATATCCACGTTGTAAAATGTGTGATTAATTCATAATCACAGAAGACCAAAACGAAAATCAAATTAATAAAACATGCTTTACCCCATTGAAACACGCATATTTCGTTACCTATACGTTATCACATATATCGAAATGCATGATGAAAAATTATATTTGCAAAGTTCAGTTTTACATATTACGGTGATACTAATGATTGTTCATGCTTAGGAACTATCATGGAATGTACTTATCATTTGTTGTGTGTAACCATGCTGTCATCAGGAGGTACCGTTATGGATTTAGGCCTCCATCACTGACCCCTCGTTAACAGATAGTCCTAGGTTCATCATCTTCGGTGTTGAATCTATGGTATCTTGATTTGCAATCTCCTACAGTTGGAAGTTCTATGGGATCCCTTGGACTGGAATAATGCAGGCAAACCGGCGCGTTCTGGTAGAATGGATTCCTTGGTTCGAAGAGCACTCACACACGTGTGAACAAGGGATTAACTACCGGGCGAGTTGGCCGTGCGCGTAGAGGCGCGCGGCTGTGAGCTTGCATCCGGGAGATAGTAGGTTCGAATCCCACTATCGGCAGCCCTGAAGATGGTTTTCCGTGGTTTCCCATTTTCACACCAGGCAAATGCTGGGGCTGTACCTTAATTAAGGCCACGGCCGCTTCCTTTCCCTTTCCTATCCCATCGTCGCCATAAGACCTATCTGTGTCGGTGCGACGTAAAGCCCCTAGCAAAAAAAGGGATTAACTTGTTATTGAAGCACTGTCTGTATGTCTTCGAATAACATAATAGGGGCCGATGACCTTAGATGTTAGGCCCCTTTAAACATCAAACATCATCATCATCATCATGAATAAAATAATATTGATAGGCCCACTCATAGACTCGAATGGACTACCCGAGTAACGGTTACAGTCCCTGGAGAGCACAACTCGATTCCCCTTTGTTAGAAAGCGACATAGTTACTGGCTTTATTTATTCCTAAGTGAGCGTCACTTGTTCACTTATAGAGCACTTGCTGGCGAGTCTCCACAGTTTTTACTTGTCAGGATTATCGTTTCCTACACTGCACATGCTTTAATTTCGGTGCAATAATTATTTTACTCTACTATCAATAACTCACTCCGTCATGACGATTACTAGTATATTACCCGTTCCTTAAAATCTGTCCATATGAGCCGTCACTGGTTTATCCTGTCTGCGTTCCCTCAAGATATATCATATAATCACATAAATCTACACACTGCAATTATTATTCACATCAGAAAAATAGAATTGTATTAGGAAAGTATATCGGCCTAATGAAGAGTAGACTTCCGTCTAAGAAATATCGAACAACACTGGTTCACTGGATAGCAATCATTAGCACTAGCTAGCAATGAATAACATCGCTTGACACAGTGACTGACTGAGTCTGAGCAACGAATGAGTACGAACGAATAATGCGGGGTGTTCTGTTCTCGTTTTATAGGGAATGCAGGTCGCCGACGATGGAGAGGGTAGAATCCGCCTACAGATGAAAAATAGGTCCGCTAATAATGATCCTTCATAATCGTATGAATATTCATTTTGTAGATCTTGACTTCCTCTTTTCACTGATCCACATTCATGTAAATCGCATGGCTGAATCTCTAGTAATCTCACAAGCTTTCTCATGGATATTTGTGCGCGAAGTAGTATGAGATTGGGGACTCCCTTATTGCTGTCAGGATAAGCGTTCCCGACATCTGGTTCCCATTATGAGCACCTGTCTAATGTGCGTCATTACTAATACGTTCGTTAAGTAGTACATCTTCTGACACCATTAGATATTGTAAATTATACGGGTTTCTAATACTTGTACCAAATTATTATTATTATTATTATTATTATTATTATTATTACTTGACGCGCTGAATTTGTGAGTTGGTCTTCATGAATATACAGGGAAATCGCTGAGAATATCCAGTTCTCAAGTTAAAACCCTGTAAAATTAACTCCGCCTGCGCGTGGCGTGCTATGTCTTTTACGCTCGCTGGATAGAGAGCGTAATTTCAAGGTTTCGCTGTACTGAGAGCTTTCTCCCTCGGTTCGCGTAATTAGAACTTCACCCTTCGAGCAGGCGCAGTGCCGCTCGTATCCCGGACCGGGCATAAAGTGCATGTCGCGACAAAGTATGTCGTAGAATGACACGGAAAACGGCATATTTGACTTGATGGATCTCATAACATGCCTAGACGGACCTCATAACATGCCTATTAGCATAGTGTTGAACGGTGGCAGTACCAAGATATAACATGCATTTTAAAAGAAAACCGGCATTAACAAGATCAATAGGATTGGATTCGACAGAACCACATATCATAAGCTATTTGCTATTTGCTTTACGTCGCACCGACACAGATAGGTCTTACGGCGACGATGGGATAGGAAAAGCCCAGGAGTCGGAAGGAAGCGGCCTTGGCCTTAATTAGGTACAGCCCCAGCATTTGTCTGTTATGAAAAATGGAAACCACGGAAAACCATCTTCAGGGCTGCGGAAAATGGGGTTCGAACCCACTGTCTACCGGATTCAAGCTCACAGCTGCGCGACCGTACCCGCACGGCCAACTTGCCCGGTTACTTGTATCAAAAGAGAGAGTTGAATCCTCATATAATAGAATGTTACACAATTGGTTAAATCGGGCACAAAACAAATTACAATTCAAATAAAAGCCAAGCGTGTGATATTTAAAGTATTTCCTGCCGGCGGAAATGAATACGAAGCTGAACTACCTAAAAACAACTTGTAGGAAACAGGGAATAGATAAGCGAGGGGAGAGAGGTCGAATCCTGCATCGATATTTATTTGAAATTAAGCTAGAGGGAAGCAATGGAACACTGTTCTTTGTTTAAGATTTCGTGTAATAATTTTGAAAGCAAGTCCTTGTCCACATGTCATCACACTGTATCTTCCACAAAATTAGATTTAAATAATTGAGAATTAAGTTCTCGCTATGGAGAAATGAACGAGATATTACATAAAGAAAAGAACAAATTTCACGTCAGAGCCTGGAGAGTGAAACGGGAGACAAGCTCCCAATATTCAATGCTTCAATAAGACATAACACTTCGCACACCCAGCGTCACATGATGCACAAATCCAGAGGGTCAGGATTAAAATGAACGTGCACTAGACACGCACGTGTGCCAAAGGCCTTCCACACAAGACCGCTATCAAAGCCGGACTGTCTTGAGAGGGAAATAATTGGCATATTTATAGCTGCACAGATGGAATGTCCTCGAACAGTGGACGCATGAAGCAGCCTCAAGAAAGTTCGATGTCGTCAGTAGTCACATGTCAGAGAAGCCGATGGAAGCTCAGCATGGTTAGTAGGTTACTGGGAGGCGAAGATGGCGGTTGTACGAGATTGCAGAGCAGGTAAAAATTACTTTTCTTGCTATTTTAGGGAGCACTTTACATACTGTACCTTATTTTACCGTTAGAACACGCGCTTGGATGAGAGTGGCGACTATATTGAACATTAATACATGTTAGTTCACTACCGATAACATTAGTCTGCGAGAGCTCTGGCTACGTAATATTTTGAAGATGTAGGAGTCAAGGGCGCATTTGTTATTCATGGATGAATATAAACCATATATATCGATATCTGTGTGAATGGCAGTGTTATGATGTTAGCAAATCTTCCTAAAATGCTAATCGAAGGTCTTCTCAGGGTTACTAATTCGTAGCCTCTTTAATCTACTTCATCACTAGGCCGTCGTCTGCGGCTGGCGCAAGCCTGGTCTTTGCCGTGACTGGTTTGAATATGTTCAGTTTATCACGTGTAAAGAAAATTTCAATCACATAATTGAGTGTGTATCGACCCGATAGACAAAGAAAACTACTTCACCTTCGCAAAAACGTGTGTACGGCAGCAAGTAATAGCTTTTCAGGTTGTCGAGTTGTAAATAAGTCTCCTCGTGGTGCTGGTAATTTGCGCGAACTAATATGTTCTCTGCATATGACGTTTCTCCATTTCGTATCAGCCATACTATCAAAATATTGTAGTATGCCCACGCCGTATCTCTGCATGAAAGACAGTAAAGTGCATGAATCTTCTCCGTCGTTCAGCCTTCCACATTGCAGTTGTATCACACCTGACGTATACAAATTAATGCTGGCAGCTGTACTTATTCAGACTAGGCACACCTTATAGTCTGTCCCGATTGTACGAATGTAGTATACAGGATGGTCGGAAACAACGTGTACCGGGTATATGAGCGTTAGAGGCCTGTTCATACAGATAAATAATTCGAAAAAATTCCATATCTTGCGCTGTTGTCATTTTATCATCTACTGAAATGTCCGACTCGTTGGCTGAACTGTCAGCATACTGGCCTTCGGTTCAGAGGGTCCTGGGTTCGATTCCCAGCCGGGTCGTGGATTTTAACCTTAATTGATTAATTCCAATGGCACGGGGACTGGGTGTATGTGTTGCCTTCATCATCATTTCATACTCATCACGACGCGCAGGTTGCCTACGGGTGTCAAATAGAAAGACCTGCACCTGGCGAGCCGAACCCGTCCTGGGATATCCCGGCACTAAAAGCCATACGACATATCATATATCTACTGAAATTAGCCAGTTAGGTCGCTTCGCGGGTGAATTAAAATTGGTTTTGCGAGGCGACGCTGCAAAATCTGCACGTGCCTTAAGACAAGCTTGAGAGCCATCAGCATCGAACACAAACACGCCTTGACTTTTACCTATGTCATCGTAGCGTACTTGCTATGGCGCGATCCTCTCAGCTCGAAGGTTCATGTTCAAATCACTCCCTGGCGTAATTTCTTTCTTCGATTGGTGCTCTCAAGCCGATTCTAATCCACGTGCAAATTTAGCAACACCGCCTCGCAGAGCCCATTTGAATTTACCCCGCGAAGCGGTTTGATTGGATATCTTCAGCAGCTGATAAAATGACAACGGTGCGAGATAGCGAATTTCATTTTCCAAATTATTCATCAGTAAGACCAACACTCTAACCTCATCTACCCGGTTCAGGTTATTTCCACCCACCCAGTATATGCGGAGTGTGTATGTGTTCGTGTTCTTTACAGCTACCGAACCTCTACTAAACACAATGTACCGTCGGTCTGTCAGAAACTTCCTCTGGACGTTAGTCCTCGGTAAATACCGGTACAGTTGTTATAGGCACATTAACAATATTTTAGTCATTTGTAATGCAACTTGTTCTAACCTATGGCAAAATTTTCTGTATTCATCATTGTAACGGCCGTTAGGCTTCTCGATAGTGGTAGGAACCACTTTAAACCCACTAGGGCAGTGAAGACTTGCGGAGACAGACTGAACCTTAGTTAGAACACATGATTTCCAAGTTTGTTGAGAGATGTCACTACTTTGGTTTTGTGTGCCACCTAGGACTTGCCATGAACACTTTTTATTGGAGTATTCTAACTGTTAAAGGTTGGCACAAGCTAGCGCATGTCTTTGATTTCCAAGTTGCCACTACTGTTGTTTCAAATATTGTCAACCAATCATCGCCAAGCTCGCCCCTATAAATAAGAGCAAACTTGGACCGTATGTACCTATCTTGATCAGTATGACGACCAGTGAGGTTCTCCTCACATAAGGCTACAGGCGATCTGGGACAATTGTCACGTTGGTCAGTTTATGGGCATTATTTGCAAGGTAGGTGGTGTATAGACAGTGCGCATAGGAATGAGGTAAGCACGGCAAGAATACCAATTTCTCGTATAGACCGCATTCGACATTGCTGCAAGAATGATGATGACAAGCGTATGTCGCCGCTCACGTTGGAGTGCAGCGTGTTATCTCCACCGTTTGGGAAAAGCTCAGGGAGACATAAGACGGTTGCTGATCGACAACGGACGGGACGCACACGTAAAACAACTCGTAGAGAGGATCAGTTTTTGTTGCTCGTAGCACGTCGTAGGCCCACTGCCATATGGTACCGCCATGATCTTCGTAGAGCCACCGGAGTGAATTTGTCAGATCAGACAGTGCGAAATCGGCTGTACGACGGAGGACAGATATCAAGGAGGCCTGTGCCAAAAGCTCCTCTTAATCCATGCCTAGGGTAGCTCGTATGAAGTGGGCAACAAATCGTAGCTTTTGGCATCAGGAACAGCGGAAGCGTACCCTCTTTTCAGATGAAGTCGGTATAAGCTTACACCCATCAACAGTAACATTAGAGTCTGGTGACGATCCCGTGAGAGATGCAAAGAGCCTTTCATCCTGGAGTGCAATCAGCAGTAAGGTGGTTCCGCCATGTAGTCCATGTTTTGGCGATCTACGTCTCTAATTCCTATCTAAGGTAATAAGCCTGGTCTGGTATACAGAAACAACACATTCTCCAACCTATATTTGCAGGATTTTCTGTCACTGTGGGCGAGGGCTTTACGATACTTAATGATAATTTTTTTGCCCATCGAGTCAGAGTGGTCAATCAAATCCTTGAGACACATGGCATACTGCGATTGGCGTGGCCGAAATATTCTGCGGACATGAACAGTGTTCAACATGTTTAACGTGAACTAAAGAGAACAATTGCTCACCATCCTAATCCTCCAGCTAACTTTCAGCAACTGACTGAAGCTGCAATCCATGAGCGGGATACTCTGTCCCAAAACAAGTTGGATTCTTCAGGGTGGAGCATACCTCGTCATGCTCATGCATGTCCCAAGACGCTTCCACGAACTTTAGTCCGCTGCTTTGTCGAACAATGACATTTCGTCCATATTTTTAACGTCCACCGATGTTATTGTCGTCCGATCCTGAATCACCTATTTCCCATATTTCTATATTTTTTAAATTTTATAATAATAAAATCAACATTATTGTAAATTGTCATAGTTTTCATAGAGATGTAAAATACAACATATAATAATGTAGATACGCACCTTCAAGTCCTCAGCTACAAAACAAATTTGTATTCAGCACCTAAATAGGACGACCAGTAGAAACTATCCATTTTCTTTCCTAGTAATTGCCGAGCATCTCTTGAAAATGTAAGAACTGGAGCCTTGTCCACTTAAAACTTTATAAAAATGTGGCACTCAGGCATTTCACAATATTTATTTGAATGGGTAGGTATTAACGTATCTATATCCTGTTCTGTTTCAATCGAAGATGGTTTTCCGTGGTTTCCCATTTTCACATCAGGCAAATGCTAGTGCTGTACCTTAATTAGGGCCAAGGCCGCTTCCTTCCCATTCCTAACGGTTTCCTGTCCCGTCGTCGCCATAAGGCCTATCTGTGTCGGTGCGACGTAAAGCAAGTAGTAAAACAAAAGGTACCGGTATTCACAATATTACTTCAAGTCTATTATGCAATTATTTACGTCGATATTTGCCCACTTTTTAGTTCTGTTTGATAACAGAACTAAAAAGTGGGCAAATGTGGATGGAAATATTGAGGTCAGACGAAAATATATGTGGACGTAATATGACAGTGGACAAAAAGGTGTAAAGGACGAACGTGATAGGTGGTCGAAAAGGACGAAACATCTAAGGATCCTCAGGGCCCAAGGTGAGGTGGCTACACACGGTTTTGGTCTGCCATATATATGAACGACAGTTTTGTTTTCAAAGTCCCACATTACTAGCTTTGAGCTTTAATTTCTTTTCTGTATTTTTTTTTTGCTTAGTTAACTGCATGTTGTTTTTGTATACCCTTTGTAATATGTGATATACATACATTTATACATACACACAGCAAAATAAAAAATATGGTGCACTAAACCGGTATATGCAAAACTTCTTTTGAGCACTGTTAAACTTAACTAACCCATGCTTGCCTGGGTAACAAGCAGGCAAACTAGTCGCATGTAAACAACAGTACAGCCAGGCTGCTGAGGTCCAGTCCAGGTGAAGCTCATCCCAACTTCGGCAGGCTACAGCGAACTTCCTTCCTTCCTTGCTTGCGTGCTTGCTTGCTTTCTTCTTGCTGTGCTACATAACGTAGCACTAATGTTGGCTACTCACCTCCCTTAAGATCAATAAATTAAGGTTTCCTTAAATGGCATAAGAATCTCTTTGATGATGATGCTTGTTGTTTAAAGAGCCTAACATCTAGGTCATCGGCCCCTAAAGAAACTCTTTAAGCTGGCCAGTAATCTCGTGATTTTAACATAACATTTTCTCAGTGGGCTCTCTCGTTCTCTAGAACAGTTTCCATGGCATCAGTATTGGAGTGGCATGACTGCAGTATGTTAAAATAAGTGTTACACAGAGTGATAACATACTGTCTTAATGACTGTTGTAATCTCACTCATAGGTCTCTTGTCTTAAAGCACACAGCCAGAGATTTTACTGAATATATAACAGTTAGTACATGAGGAACATGTTCTTTCAGGAAAGGGTCACTCTAAACTGGTTTCAAGACCATACTAATATGAGCCATAGATGGAAGAAGTCTGTATGTTTAGGGCATTAAGAATATTGTTTTCTTCATCCGTTACAAATGTAATATTTTTAAAATGTTAATGAAAAACTGTGAATATTTGCACCAGGTTTGGACAGTCGGGAAGGGCCGAAAACATTAATACAGTACATATTTTTTCAAGTACATCTCTGTACTTACCTAGTGCATTGCGTCGGATTCGTATGCGCTCCCTTGCGATTGTATACAGATCAGTGGTACTTGCACATGTAACATACTGAATAGCATGCACTATATCGAGGAAAATTTTCCTTGTCATTTTCCTCTGCGAATGTTTGTACTTTCCTGGTTACTGTGACTCGAAGAGAATATAACCATTTTTAATATCCACCTAGTAGTACTTCTTGCACATTTCAATCAATGTTTGCCCTAAATTAAAAAACCTTCGCTCTCGGTAATGGTAAATGGTCTCACGTTCTTGGCACACATTTCCAAGCATCATGTCTCTGTCCTATTTCAAATTGTTTATAATGTGGCAATTTTTTGGACAAAAATTTTCAGGCATGTTGTAATGTACATGAGGTTCAAAAATGCGTGCTGAGTATTTTGTTTCTACAATTGCTTTGTGAGTAATCCACTGGTTTATTGCTCAAGGTCTTTGCGCATGCTGGACTTCATCGCTCTTTCATTACTGGTATAAATCCACCACTTCTTAATTACTCCTGTGCTACTACTCTTACACTTGATCACATATTGACACATTGTCCGTTTGCTTTAATCTTGCGAGTGGTTTAACGTAGCACCAATTCAGACAGGTTTTTGGCGACAGTGTGTTAGGAAGGGTCTCTAGAACTGTAAATGAAGCAGCCGTAACTTTAATTAAAGAAGAGTTCCAGCATTTTCCTGGTGTGAAAATAGGAAACCACCGGCAACCATCGTCAGGGCTATATACCTACTGTTCGAACCCATCTCACGAATTCAAGCTAACAACTACACGGCGTGAACTGCGTAGCCAATTCGCTCAGCCACACGTTGTCTCTCACTCGATCATGTAATTGTACTGTCTCTCACTCTGTCATATATGCATCGTCACTTATTTCATGACGTATCCACACATTATCGTTCATTCGATCATTCTTTTGTTTCTTGCAAGTTACTTTACGTCGCACCGACACGGATACGTCTTACGGAAACTATGGGACAGGAAAGGGCTAGGAATGGGAAGGAAGCAGCCATGGCCTTAATTAAGGTACAGTCCCAGCATTTGCCTGGTGTGAAAATGGGAAACCAGGGAAAACCATCTTCAGGGCTGCCGTCAGGGGGCGTTCGAACCCACAATCTGGCAAACACTGGAGACTGGCCGCAGTTAAGCGACTGCAGCTATCGAGCTCGGTAGCATTCGATCATTCAGTCTCTTTGCAATATTTTCAGTTAATCTCTTACTGACTGAGTGACAACGCATCATTCACTAATTCCTTACCAGTAGAATCGTAACGATGTGTTGATTCATAAAAAATACGAGTCATTCCCGCACCGAATGGCTATTAGATTTCTTTGTAAAGATGCAATAAGACTGTCCTTCGACCAAACGTAACATCTAAAAGGAAATACCTGTTTTCACGTAATACTCTCAATATTGATCGCCAAGAGAGGCCGAGCACACCTCATTAGGACTGAACGATATGTCAGAGTGGAACTGCAGAGATATATATGACAGAAAATGTAAAATTGGGACCGCTTCAAGGTATTCAATTACTTAGCAATGTATCTTCCCATCTGTCGTCCTTCATCGAGCGTTTCAGTACTGCGAGAGAGAGAGAGAGAGAGAGAGAGAGAGAGAGAGAGATTTAGCATGCCCCAGAAGTAAAAGGACTCTGTTACACCATTGTATCGCAGTACTTTTCAATTGAATAATCATTCAGCAATCTGCTGCTCAACAGACAGCATCTCGCTCCCATTTGATTGGCCAATCTCAGTGCCACAGTTAGTTAGTCATTGTACTTTTGAGGTCCTACCAGAGATTGGTGACACTTGTAAGTATTTAAATGCTTGAGTTCCCTGTCATTGGCTTTCGTTAGGACAAAATTCAGACACAACGGTGTTTTCTAAGACCTGATATAATTCACAGGGTGTTAGGCAAATAGCATTATTGTACATTCCATATTGTTAGGTTGAGTAGTTCAAACTGTAGAGAGTAGTAGGGCAACACCGGTTCAAAAATAATGGGTGCTGCGTCAGCATTTTCCCACATCATTGACCCCTAGTTGAGTAGTATGGCTATGACGGTTTGCGGAATTTGCGTACGTGAGCTGGCCTAACCTCAGACTCCATTGGAGAGGCCTAATTGGTCATCTGGGGTGCTTTTGACCCCACTTGAAGACGAGGGCAATGATAACCTCACTGAGTGTTTTTGCCTGCTAGGTGAAGTCATGACGCCATACCCTTACGTACGAGGTCAATGCTAACATCACGGGCCATAACCTTGCGTACGAGAGCAAGCCTATCCTCACAGACTCCATTGGAGGGGCCTTAGTGGACAGGGGAATGATCTGGGTGCTCATGACGTCATACAGACACGTACGGGGGCAATGCTAACTCAGTGTCCATCCTGGATTGTTTGTGACTGCTAGATGAGGATAGGACTGCATACCCTTTCGTGCGACGGCAATGCTAACCTCACGGGCGACCTTGGAGGAGCCGAATCAATCGGACGCCCCTTGAAGGAGATGATTTGGAAAGGACACGGACACCTTACGTACGTGGGCAATGCTAACCTCGCAGATGACTTTAGAGGAGCCGAATCGAATGGGCGTCCCGAGGAGGAGCCGAGTCCGAAACGTCATGGACCCCTTACGTACGAGGGCAATGCTAACCTCATGGACCCCTTTGGAGAGGGCGAATCGATCCGGCACCTATGGAGGAGCTACAGTGGCTTTACGTTGCACCGACACAGATAGGTCTTATGGCGACGATGGGATAGGAAAGGCCTAGGAGTTGGAAGGAAGCGGCCGTGGTCTTAATTAAGGAACAGCCCAACATTTGCCTGGTGTGAAAATGGGAAGCCACGAAAAACCATTTTCAGGGCTGCCGACAGTGGGATTCGAATCCACTACCTCCCGGATGCAAGCTCACAGCCGCACGCCCCAAACCACACGGCCAACTCGCCCGGTCAGGTGAGGTTAAGACGTCATTATGACGTGTTGACCTAACCTCACACACTGAGGCTCCCCTAGGAGGAGTCTAATCAGTTATGACTGTGTAAGCTACCCTAACCTCAGACGGGTTCCCCTTGGAGGAGCCGAACTAGTGAGGTGACTTGTACGTGTGTTAACCTAACCTTGGTCACAAACAGTAACCTAACCTCACACAGGCTCGTTGTCGTCTCTCCCACTTGGGGTAGTGACAGAGCTGTGATATAATGAGTGCGGCGGATTTAAAAATGCACACAATCGAACACGCAGGCCTTCTCCTGACAGAGCCGTGACGTCAGAACGTGAGTGATTTGAAATGCGGACTGCAGGCTAAGGGTGCATGGCGTGTGTCCATTCCTTGTCTCGTTTCTCTACGGTGTCGTTTTTTGTGATGAGATGAATCTGTTAAGATCGATTACCGGATGCCCTTTCTGACGTCAGGGAAGATGAGATGAATGTCATGATATATGGAGAGAGGGTAAAACGCGGTAGTGGCACATAGACTTCTCCTGTAGTATAGCATTGAGAGGTCTGCTCAAGGCTTTACGTCTCCATGCGTCGGAAGAATAACCAACAACAGCGTTATTTGCCCACACTGCGGAGAGGATTGGAAGGCTTTTTGGCACACAATCTAGTAATTAGAAATTTTATACCAACACCTACCTACCCTGCCAGGCTGAATGGCTCAGGCGGTTTAGACGCTGGCCTTCCCCTTGCAAACTTTTGCCTCACCTCATACACGAACCTCTTCTTCCTTCCCCTAAAACGCATCTATACTTAGTTGTCCACATGTGCCAGAGTTGTCTCCGACGGGACTGAGCACGTGTCATACTAAGGACATTCTGTTTTAACATGCAGCGATTACGTCGATATGGTTTTACACGTTTAGACTTGTTCGTTATCAAGGTTACTCTCTAGTAAACTCAAGCCTTTATATATAAGTGCGAATATTTTCTTTAGTCTCTACGAAGTGTAGAGCGCTTTATTCATCATGACAAGAACATTAATAGTTGATGTACAAGACTTTAAAGTGAACGGCAACAAATTTGTGTTCATGGAGGTGGCTGTGTTGGATTGCACTGCGTTGTGGGCGCCAAAACTTGTCATTTTAGTGTTTAGCCCACCTTCTCCCTACTGTTTGCAAACAGATGAAGACAAAAAGCAGACTCAATGGATTGAAAATAATTTAGGACTGCAGTGGGAAGAAAAAGGATTACCTTATCGCTTTCTATCTTTAATCATGAACGCCCATTTGTCAAGAAGGGTTGTGAAAAGAAAGAACGGAAGCGTGAGTATCTACCACCTACGTGTGAAATTATCGAAATGCATGAATTAGGATATCCATCATTTAAAACTCTTTGCAAGGAGCATAGTGGAGAAACAATTAAAGTCTTTTCGACATGTCTGCATGCTCATGATTGGGTGTGTTGCAGTGCATGTCGAGAGGTGAAAAACATATGTAAATTGCAGTGTCAAAATGACGTCAGTGTGAAAGTAACATTTGTAAAGACACCATGCCGTTTCCATCTGATACTAAGTGTAGTGAAGTTGAAAAGGCAATCATGAAGTTTTATGCCTGCAAAAAGAAACTACACTTCTACTGAAGAAGAGTTCAATGCATTACCAAAGGCATTTTTGGTCAACGTAAGTGCGAATGCTTTAAAGAATATATGGGATAAGGTGCCTCGTGAGTGGACTCAAGATCCTGTTTTGTCAAAGCTTCAAACGTGTAGTTTACACCGTGAACAAATGAGGTTAGCCAGGAGACCTTCAGTGAGACACTGTCGTACATGTCAACTCATTAAAATGTATCACGGACCTAAAACTAACGACTTGTATTCGCTTATGAACACTTATCATGGCTGCGAAAGGAGTAAGCAAGCTGTCACGGAAAAAAGGTGAAGAAACGTGCCGGGAGAAAGGTGATAACTCATCAATAAGGTGATTGATCTTTTTGAGCTTCATCTTCCTAGTTACCAGTTCAATGGCCCTGGAACTCGACTTGACGTCAGCTTGGCATGTGGTGATCCTGGTATTAAACTGTTAGATGCTACCTGCAAAGAGCATGACATTGATTATTGTAAAAACCAACCTGAACTAAGACGTGTAGCTGATGGAAATCTGCTCCGTAAAGCTATGCAGCGTGTGTCGTCACCTAATGCTACAGTTAATGAGAAGATAGCAACACTAGTCGTTACCGGTTCAAAGAAAGGAAAACTTACTGGGTGGTCGCAAACAGCGAAGGCAGTAGAAATAATCTACGTGAGAAAGGGCACAACAGATTTACTTGAAGAAAGAAAACTGTATATATACTAAAATAAATAGAATTTGTGAAACATAATGCTGGTGTTGTTTGATTTTTAATATTAATCCTACATTGCACCGTGTCCAAAATTAAGTAGTAGTAATAATGTCGACTTGCAAGTTTAATCTTGTCTTATGCAGTAGAAGAAAGGAGAGGCAGAGGTTCGAGAATAAAAACTCAAGTTTTAAAGTACACCCTCTTTATTAATCCATGAAATGAAGTTGTTATTAAAACCAAGCCATCTGTCATACAGTTTATTTCCACAACGACGAATAACACGTTCGATTAATCAGTGACCAGGATATTTTATTTTCTGCAGTTCTTCGATGTAGATTCCTCCTTCAATTGATTCTCCTGAGAGATCGCGAAGTTATTTATTTATCGTATGATGTGCACAGATAGATTATATAAATAAGTATACAATATATACACAATATATACAAGCAGAAGCCTATAGTTCCAAATCAAGTCCATTGATCCATTTCAAGGCCTCCTCAGTTGCGTTATGAATGTCCTCCAAAGGACCTTGAAATGCTCTCCGTGGACACTCGGCAATTACGTGGTGGATGGTCTGTGAAGTAGCTCCACAATCACACCCAGAAGACTTCTGCCAGCCCCATTTATAAAGCGTATAGCCGCATCTTCCTTGATTGACTCTTATCCTGTTTAGAGTCCTCCATTGACGTCTGGGTAGATGGAATCCAGGAGGTTGAACATGAGGTAGAGTCACAAGATGTTGATTGGGAACAGAAGACTGCTGCCATTGGTGTAACCAGGCGTTCGTGATGAAGAACCCAGATTCTTCCAGTGTAAGTGCAGTGCGCCAGGGTGGAGATCTAGACTTAAGTCGAGGAGGGGCAGGTTGAGTAATATCCTGGTGAACGGGGAGGTTGGAGTCCTGGCTGGTCTTCTTCCACAGTTTTAGAAGAGCTTCAGACCTTCTTAAGCAAGGTGGAGGAATATTACTGAATGTAGGCAGCCAGGCCACGTTTGTAGAGCGAATACAACCGGTTATGATGCGCATTGTTTGATTTAGTTGAGCATCAATCTTCGTAGTATGAGCACTGTTCAGCCAAATTGAAGCGCAGTATTCAGCAACTGAATAGCAAAGAGCTAGAGCAGTAGATCTCAACACTTGGTTGTTTGCGCCCCAAGATGTGCCGGCTTATTTTTGAAGAATATTATTCCGACTTTTAATCTTGGCGGCTGTGTTGTTAATATGATGTTTATATGTTAGGGATCTGTCTAATGTGACACCTAAATATTTTGGGAAGGGACAGTGTTGTAAGGATTGATTTCTGAATGTTATTGAAGGCTTGTAGTTGGCAAATTTATTTCTGAGATGAAACACAGATACAACAGTCTTTTGGAGATTTGGACGGAGACACCACTTTTGGAAGTATGTATCTAGCTTTTCTAGATCTGCTGTAAGAATTTGTTCAGCTTCTGGAAAACTTGGTGTTTGGCTAACCAGTAAATATGTACGCTTAACACTCCTGATTTGAAAAAAATTCAATGCTCCAGTTATGTGTGTATCCTTTCGCAAAGATAGACTTGTGTCTGCTGATGCGAACGAAATCACTCTTTTGAAAGCGATGGCGGCATGGAACAGCCGTTTTGAGTACAAGGTACATAGCATCTAAGCTTGGTGTATTCTTAGTAACAGGACGTGGATTTGTGCCGATTGCGATGTGGTGTATCATTGTAGGTAGAAATGAGTCTAGGTAGTAGTTCAGTCCAACGATAAGAAACTTCAGCTGTAAATTCTCGCCACATAATTGTTTTCAGTATACGATTAAAGTGTTCTACGACACTTGCCTTGATATTGCTGTACGTAGAGTAGTGATGAATGCCAAGTAGTTTGAGGTAAGAAGAAAAATCCTTGTTGTAAAACTCTTAACCTTGATCGGTTTGAAGAAGCCTTGGGCGGCGTTTTGATTGTTCAACAATATGTTTAAGTGCGTCTTTGACTTGAGCTGCAGTCCTAGAACGTACAGGTTGTGCAAAAGCGAACATACAATGCACATAGATGACAGTAAGTAGATACTTACTCCCCTTATTGCTAGAGGCATATGGATTCACTTCTAGTAAGTCTGCTTGCCAGAGATAACCTTTCCCACGTGTAATAACGCGTATGCGGCAGTATGTGCGACGTGCTGGTTTATGTAACTCGTGTGCGATGCTTGTCTTTACGGGAGAGGTCTTACCTTGACGAGTCATTACTGAATAAAACCCGCATGACGTAATTCTCTATCTCCAGAATTTCTGATTCGTGACCTGTGTGATCAACATCTTACGAAGCTCTTAGAAGTAGTAATCGTTTTACGAGTAAGTTAGGGTCATTCTAGTATCTTACGTCAGATTACGGCAACAAAATCTTGTAGGTAACGTTAAGACCACGTGCAGTCGGTTGATATGACAGAAACAGTCTAGAAATAAATTATCGATACTTGCGACTCTTATTTGCATTTACAGGTTCTGTCCACTTGTAATTACGCCGTGTTGCGTCAGTAGCATGATGTAATGCTTTATATTTTTTAAGATCATCTTCTGAAATTATATTCTTGTCAGGTATTCGTGAGAAGTTCTTAGAGACTTTTGGTAGGTTTATAGGTAACACCTTTTACGATGAGACTGTTGGCATTAATCTTAACATTTGCAGTACCTATCCCGAAACAGTCGTCTTCATAGCGAATACCGTAGGTTGTGTCATTTTGTCCTCTAAAGAGTTTTTCGATATAAGGAGCACAGAGAGATCCATAGTATTTTGAATAAAAGTCTTAAACTGATTACGATACTCTGATGTGCTCATAACCTCAGACAAAGAGGTAGCTCTTGTGTTGATGTAGTAGGTGCTTCAGTAATAACATCTGTAGTTAAAAACTTAACTATACTTCACCATCTAGGCGAGTTAAGTTCTTCTTCCTCATCCTCTTTTTTTATCCCTATCCTGCTTCTACTCTTCCTCATCCTGCTTCTCTTCTTCTTCTTATACTTCAGGCTTCTCTTTTTCTTGCTTCTCTTTCCATGAGATGTTTGCATAGAAGCAGAACTTGTAGTAGACGTGGGCAATGAAGTAGAATTAAAAATTTCTTTCAGTGGTGTACGTAGTTGTGTTTTCAACAATAAATCAGTGTCTGCTTGAATACGTTTAAGCTCTTTATATTTTCGTCAAATATTGTTCCGAGCAGGGATTGTATGTTTTGCAATCTCTTTGCTGGGTGTTGTCATGATGGTGGTTTTTGATCAAATGGAGTCTGTAACTCTGTGTTGATGCATATAAAATGATCAAAACCCATGCGATACCGTCCATAATGAACATCACTTCCTTAGCAATAACTGAAAAGCTGAAACGATGTGATGACCAGCATGTAGCGCACACATACGCTTCAAGTCATTGAATGACATATCAGTGTTAACATGATCATCACACACATGCCCCATGTTGCGCTCATCTTGCCGAAAAAGCACAATAACATTTGCGTTGTCGCGTATCGGCTGCCATTTGCATTACTGTTGATAATCTTATTAACCACTACACCGCAGTGTTGGACATAATAATAAATACTACTACTACTACTACTACTACTACTACTACTACTACTACTACTACTACTACTACTACTACTAACCGTATAGTCTCATGTGCACCGAGCTCGATAGCTGCAGTCGCTTAAGTGCGGCCAGTATCCAGTATTCGGGAGACAGTAGGTTCGAGCCCCACTGTCGGCAGCCCTGAAGATGGTTTTCCGTGGTTTCCCATTTTCACACCAGGCAAATGCTGGGGCTGTACCTTAATTAAGGCCACGGCCGCTTCATTCCCACTCCTAGCCCTTCCCTGTCCCATCGTCGCCATAAGACCTATCTGTGTCGGTGCGACGTAAAGCAACTTGCAAGAAGAAGTCTCATGTGCAGTTATTTGGCACAATATAGGTTGCCTGCGTGTCAATTTCTAACCGTGCCCTCCTCCTCATTCATCTTCCACTAGGTGCACACGTGTTATCAGATGGGCAAAATGTCTCCTCCCTACCATTCCTCTCCTCATTCACCCGCGCCCTACTCCTCAATCACCTGACAAAAGGGTATAATGGAAAAGGTAAGTGAAAAAAGATGAAATGGCCTATGGATTTTAGTGCCGGGAGTATCCGAGGACAAGTTCGGCTCGCCAGATGTAGGTCTTTTGAATTCATTCCCGTAGGCGACCTGCGCATCGTGATGAGGATGGAATGATCACGAAGACGACACATACGCCCAGCTCCCGTGCCAGCGAAATTAACCAATTACGGTTAAAATTCCCGACCCTACCGGGAATCGAACCCGGGACTCCTGTGACCAAAGGCCAGCACGCTAACAATTCAGCCATGAAGCCGGACTGTGAAAATGCAGAACAGGAAAGAAAAAAATTCGTGCTACACACACATAATGGGGAATGGAATCCAGAGCTCACTTCTTGTCAGACGGTAAAAGGTCTCGTCCTCTTCACCGTGCCGCCCTCCTCCTCCTCATTTACCCACGCATATGTATGTTTGAAGCGTATGTTCCAGCTTGATGACATATCAATAACATAAGTATAACCGACATGAAAATGTTAAAAAAATAATCAGAAGTGGTAACTGCTTTTTTTAAATCCATGAGTTTAATGAATATTTCTTGTAGTCAACAACTAATTCTGCTGACGAACGGGATGATTAAACCGAGTATTAAGGCAATGCACTTTCTAAACAGGGTAGTAAGGCAATGTACGTTCTAAATCCGAGTAATAAGCCAATGTACGTTCTGAGGAAGCCTAACCTCACAGACGCCATTGGTGAGTAGTTAGCCTAGGTACATTCTAAACCGATTAGTATGGCAATGTACGTTCTATGTGTAGTAGTAAGGCAATGTACGTTCTATACCAGAGTCTTAAGTCAATGCACGTTTAGTTGCTCCTCCATGGGGCGCCCGATCGATTCGGCTCGTCCATGGGGGCTCCGTTCGATTCGTCTCCTTCAAAGGGGCCCATGAGGTTAGCATTGCTCACTTACTGACCTTTCCGACTCGGCTCCTCCAAGGGAACCCGTTCGATTCTACTCCTCCAAAGTGGCCCATGACATCATGCGGTCAGAAAACGCTCAGTGTCAAAAAGTACCCCTAGGCCCCTCCAACAGCGCCTGTGAGGTTAGGCTTGCTCACGTACGCAAGCACGGTATAGAATGTACCTAGCCATACTACTCGTGCCCTCCAATGGCCTCTGTGAGGTTAGGCCCATCCAAATTCCGTATGTGAGGTTAGGCTTGCTCTCGCAAGCAAGGATATGACGTTAATCCGCACAGACCGTGCATTTGCATACCACTCAGGTATAGAATGAGCGTAGGCTAACTACTCAACATCAAAATGGCGTCTATCAGGTTAGGCCCCTCCAAAATGGCGTCAGCGAGGTTAGGCTTGCTCTCGTACGCTAAATTCGCGAACCACCATAGCCATACTACTCAACCAGGAGTCAATGACCGAGTCAAAACCCCTAGCCTACCTACTCAACTAAGGGTCAATGACCTCGTGGGAAAATGCTGACGCAGCACCCATTGCTTTAGAACCGGTGTTGACCTACTACTGTACAGTGCTGGCCTTCGGAGGCCATGTTGGTGGGTTCGATCCCGGTTCGGTCTGGTGGTATTGGAAGTTGCCCACATACGCCAGCCTCGTGTCTGTAGATTTTACAGGCATGAAAAGGAAATCCTACAGGGGAAAATTTCGGCACCTCTGTGTTTTACAAAACCGTATAAAAGTAGTTAATACTTTGTTATGTATGAAATGCTACAACCAACCCATCAGTGTTGCGGTTCAATCCACGGAGAACTCTCTATTTTAATGTATTTGCAATACGCCTAATCCAGCCACTAAAGCTAACTACTATACCGAAAGAGTATAAACACTCCTTCTACAACGACGTATCAGTACCAACAGTACACGCACGACTGAATTTATGAAGCTGTAAACAAAAATTTCATGACTACGTTGGAATAATCATTAACATTTTTCGAGATTTTAAATGAAAAACAAACCAACTGAAAACTGTGCACAATGACAACATTTAAAGTAAAACCTCAAGGCTTGAATTTTAACGT
This sequence comes from Anabrus simplex, assembly GCF_040414725.1. NCBI lineage: Eukaryota > Metazoa > Arthropoda > Insecta > Orthoptera > Tettigoniidae > Anabrus > Anabrus simplex. The sequence continues at coordinate 809,534,365 of NC_090266.1, forward strand.
AGCTGTTGTTGCTGTGATCATAGCCACGGGAAACATTCATTTATAAAATTCCGAATACTTTGGCCTAGTTTTGAAATCACGGCCGTCTTAGTGAGAAGCTAGAATCGACGTGATTGGGTTCTCAGGCCCGCGAAATAACAAAGAACTAACTAATTGTATAAGGTTTTGTAAGACACAGAGGTGACGAAATTTTCTCCCGCAGGATTTCTTTTACGTGCCGGTAAATCTGCCGACACGAGGCTGGCATATTTGGGCACCTTCCAGTGCCTCCAGCCTGAGCCGGGATCGAACACACCAACATGGGCTCCGAAGCCAGCTCTCTACCGTTTGAACTACTCATCCTGGCAGTCCATGAAATCTGACCACTACGTCAGGCAGACCCTCTCATCACGCTTTAAGGACCTTGTTAATGCACATTTTGATTGTTACGTCCTAGTTGTCTGTGTAATGTAGCGAAGAGATGAGTACGACCGGGACATGCCGCTTTGAGACTCTGCGCTCGGAGACAGAATTACTCGACTGCGAAGCGTACAAATAAGCGAACCTGAATGCGTTGCGTGGAAATGTGTAAGATATGATACACAGATTATAGAAAGGATAAAGAGTGCCTACAGTGTGAGAATACTAAGCGGAGTATCTAGCAAACTCGAGAGTGGGATGTGCGACGATATTATGTTTCACTTTCCCTTCCTGAACGAACTACGTGTTGAGATTCCACCTGAATAACCGTGATACGCTAACGCATTGAACAAGGTGAGTGTTCTGAACTCAGCATGTAATGCACCATCATTCCCTTTACCCTGAGAGACCGAGCTCGATAGCTACAGTCGCTTAAGTGCGGCCAGTATCCAGTATTCGGGAGATAGTAGGTTCGAACCCCACTATCGGCAGCCCTGAAGATGGTTTTCCGTGGTTTCCCATTTTCACACCAGGAAAATGCTGGGGCTGTACTTTAATTAAGGCCACGGCCGCTTCCTTCCCACTCCTAGACCTTTCCTGTCCCGTTGTCGCCATAAGACCTATCTGTGTCGGTGCGACGTAAAAGCAACTAGCAAAAAAAAAAATAACCCTGAGAGCGTGAGAAGCTACTGACTGACACACAATTTCTGGACAGAAATTTATTGGTACAGCTGGCCTCGATTCTGCAGTCAGCTGGTCGTACTTATATTTCGGAGATAGCAGGTTCAATCCTGGTTGAGATAGGTGGCATTTGAGGGTGTCCGAATGCGACAAATCGGTGCCCTCGGCGTCCAACACGTTAAAGAATTCCTACCGGATAAAATTCACTCACCGTGGCTTTTCTTAAACGAAGGGACACTTAAGGGGACATGGAATGCCGAAGTTCACGAATATTTAATGTATTTATGTTTTTAATATTAAATCCCTAGTAACTTTCCTTTCAAATGGAGTATAATGGGGTATAAATTACCAGAACAACTTGAATGACTAGAGATAAGAAGTTCATATTCACAGGACATGTGCATTAGTATATTCGCAAGAAATTACTAACATTTGAACTATGTCGGCCCTCAGGTTGAAGGTCCATATTGATATCTCGGCGCACCACCACTGACTGGTAAAATGTGCCTGCGGCTCTCGTTTTCCCTATAAACCGAAGGTAATGGATCAGTGTGACTTGAGCAGACGTGCAGGATGCCTCGCAAACGTATGCGAGAACCGTACAGTCAAATGAGTGATTTTGAAAGAGGGCGCATTATTGGCAACAGAGAACGTGATGGATCCATGCGGGAAATTGCTGCTCATGTGGGACGAAGTGTGTTGGCAGTGCAACGGATGTGTACAGAATGGTTCACAGAAGGCCGTAGAACACGACGTGATGGGTCTGGTCGCACCACACAGAGACCCTCTACCCCGAGAAGATGTACACCTCATCCGAATAACATTGCAGGGCAGATCTGCGTCCTCCTCGGCTCTGGTGCAGCAATGGAACAGCGTAACACATCGTACACTATCAGGAGTGACAGTCCGTCGCTGTTTATTACGGTGTGGGTTACCGGCGCGTCGTCCAATTCTTCGTTTACTTTTGACTAATGTGCATAAACATGCTAGACTGCAATGGTGTATGGAACGACGTCACTGGGGACAGGAATGGCAGCAGATAGTGTTTACGGACGAATCCATGTTCTGTTTGAAAATGATAGCCGCATTTTGGTTCGCCGCAGACAGGAGGAGAGGCATCACACTGACTGCATTCGCACAAGACATACAGCGCCAACTCAAGGCCTTATGGTGCGGGGTGCTATTGGATAGAACCACAAATCACAATTGGTGCATGTCAAGGGCACTGTGACCAGTTTGACCTACGTGAATGACATCCTGCGACCCGTAGCCATACCCTTTCTGCAAGACACCTCAGAAACCATATTTCAGCAGGACAATTCGGGACCGCATGTTGCTGCACGAACACATGCCTTCTTGTTATCACATGATGGCAGACTGTTGGCATGGCCCACCCGATCACCGGAATTGTCACCAATCGAAAATGTGTGAGATATGGTGAAACGACGGGTGCGGCGCTGTAACCCGATGCCAACCACCCAAGATGAACTGTGGAACCACGAGAATGCAGCGTGGATTGCTATACCCCAGGATGCCATTCGCGCCATGTACGCGTCGATGCAATCATGCATGGAACAAGTTATCAGTGCCCATGGAGGACCCAGTGCCTACTAGGCGACAGGACACACGCTGAACCTAGGTGACTGAAATACTGATCGTTTGTGCAGAACATACTAATGGAACATGTCCTGTGAATATGAACTTCCAAACTCTAGTCTTTCAAGGTGTTCTTTTGTATGAATATGAGTGTATGTTTGTACCTTAAATCAATATTTAAATGAAACGATACATATGCTCCATGCACTAAGCCGGTCACCTTATTAGCCATTTCCCATTAATTCATTTTTGAATGGATAAGGTTAAGCCTTCCTTTTATCGACGCAAGGGCTTGAAACTTCCCTGTTTCCTTTAAATTCTTGTCATGCAAATGCTGAAACGAGCCTTTTGTGAAGGGTCAACTATTAGCGACTTCTATCAGACAAAGAACAGTGGCTGCGCCGTTTGGGTTATGTAGCTGTCATTTTGCCTTCGGGAGGTAGTGAGTTCGAACCCCACTGTCGGCAGCCCTGAAAATGGTTTTCCGTGATTTTATATTTTCACACCAGGGAAATACTGGGGCTCTACCTTAATTAAAGCAACGGCCGCTTTCTTCCCACTCCTAAGCCTTTCCTATTCCATCGTCGTCATAACACATGTGTGTGTCGGGGCGACATTAAGCAAACTGTATACATAGCAGACAACAAACAAAGAAATTCATATTGAAAATTCAGATCTTCGGAAAACAATCACAAATGAACGAGGGTTGATTCAGCAGCCATGGCCAGGTATATTTTCTTTCGAGAACGCTCGAACATGGGAAATATACCAATTATATTTGAAAGTGTATGACAAGGACATTTTAGAGGTAACACCGCAAAAGGTAGGGATGCAGTAATCTCTGGTGAGGTAAAACGACACACACATGGCATTTCGAAATGTTTGCTGTATTTTTATGTTCTCGTATCAACTGTATACAATCATTCGTATGTATCTTACAAGCTGTTTAACACCTTCATCGTAGTTTCCTAGGTTGTCTCTGGTCCGCTGCCAACGATGAGCAAAACGGAAAATAACATCGACCGCGCGAGATTTGTAAATATGTGCCACCTCACGTCGAAATAGAAATGCTCGTATGACTTCTTGTTTGTAGGCGAAGTGACTGCTTTACTTTGGGAATAACGTCAAAGCCACATGAACTAAGATGTGTGAACGCTGCTCAATATTGGATTCGTCCATTATGCACTGCTGTTGTCAGACGACTGATATAGGGCACCTGAACGCGGTCAAAATGAAACACTCAAACCCTATTTACCGGCAGCACTACGTAGTTCAAGACATACTTTCAAATGTATATATTACATGATTTGTGTTGGCATAGTGCGGGGGAATAAAAATCGTTGCCATCACTTCTCAATCAACCTTCGTAATTATTTTTGTTGAAATGTGTCGTGAATCTGGTCATGGTATCGATTCAGTAACTTGGACAGAATCAAATGAATCGATTCAGTAAAATGAATATAACATCCCATCACTACCCAGAGGAGCGATCCGGTCAAGCTTAGTCGAGAGCGACGTCACCTTGTATGGCCCCGCCCTCTCCAGATCTACGGGCAACCAGATGAGTCAGGTCCTTATTGGTCAAGCAATCTACTACAACCACCGTCAACAGTACGTGCCTCCTGGCGTTATCAGGTGTAACCAAAGCCTTTGATTTCCTGAGAGATTCAGGGGTAAACAGTTTTGGGCTTCAAGCCCCTAATTTACAACTTTACAATGTCGCCAATATAGCGTTTACTTCGACACCAGATTTCAGAGCACGTTGCTCCAACCGTTACAATTAAGGCTTTCCAAAAGCCCCACACAATATTTCATAAATACCAGAAAGAGTTTACAAGCTCTCCCAATTCAACAAAGGAGACTGGCTCCCGATTTCTTACAGCCTACTCAAGGCAAAATTACACAAAAATCTTACAATTTCTGGCCTCTCTAGGCCCAAACTACAATTTACAATTTTTGTACACAGGGGTATCTATTACCCAAATTACTGGACCTTCGTGGAAAGAAGAACAGGTAAAATTACTGGCCCAAACACAAAATGTATGGAGGCGTACACATGCGCTCCTAGAAGACCAAGTATAAAACCCTAATTGGGCTCGCGGCCCGATGATACAGAGGCTAATCCCAAGCTACTGAGGTGACTAGAATGAAAGGTTAATTTAATACTTTGCAGAAAGAGAAACAATTACGAAATCGTTGTCACCTCGAGATAAATTGGAGGGGAACTCAAGAGGGTAACGCACGCTCTGTCTCCGATTTACAGTTTAAGACATTATGAAATTTGACATGTAAATGAAGTTTATATTTTAGAAATCAAAAGGTTACATAGTTAATGTTTAGAACCTTCCCCTCGGATAAGTTGGCGGAGATAGCTACAGAGATCGAAAACTGATGGCCATTATCTGGGCTGCTCTACTGTCTGCCGAAGAATGAGGCGCGGCCTCCTGTCTTAACATACACTCTCTCAGAAATTCGGCGATCAGTAAGACAAGGTAGCTTGAAAAGCTGCAGCTTATATACCCAAGGGGATTGTTGGAGAAGGCTCTGGACTAAATCCGGACACACCCTCTCATTTTTATTGGATAATTCAAAAGGTACAAGAAACCTGTTATTAGCTGAAAAGTAATTACAGAAAATTTCTTATTGGCCAGATTCAAAAGCTGGTGGAATGAGGAGGAAGTGTTGCAAATCTTGAAATATTGAAATAAATGAAAGTTGGTTTAGTTTTGAAAACCTATGAACACAAAACTTCTTTAAATCACTAATTCTTCTACCTTGCACCAGAGTACATTACCTCAGTTTTTGTAAAGAAATCTATGGAGAAAAGTTCAGACTTCTTGACGTAAACCAAGACAAAACAAATAAACCTAGGTAGTTCAGGCAACTACAAAATAACACAATACTCTGTTATTTATGAGTGACATCTTCTGATTAATATCCCAACTTCATGCAGTAGCTGTTTCACGTTTTGTATGAGAGATAGGGTTCCGTAAGCGGTTCTTTTAAATGTGCGGAGTTGATATGTACCTCCCGGTACAGTTAGCATGATTGGACATAGAAAACAAAGGACGAGCGCTAACTAGAGTAACTGTGTGTCTGTGTGGTTGTATAACAGTTAGTGGAAGTAGAAGATCCACAAATTTGGCTCCTAAGATTGATCTTCACATCTTTCTAGGATTTTGGACATGATATATATATTATTTATTTTATATTTTAGTACTCTCTCTTCCATAATTTTTAATGTATGTTCCTATTAAGCACATGTAATTGAGCCATGTATACAAGGATTTTATATTTTATGATTTTTGAATAGAATAAGTTTTAAGTTTGTCAAAAGTGTTCTAATGGTTCTTAAGTCTTTGTTACGTAAATAACAATTGTTTGAGATTCGGATTTGGTTGATGATGCTCTATAAGGGAGCGAAACATGTCCCATATATAACTTTTTAACTAATGAAGTTATTTTAATGTAACAACATTATAATGTATTGAACAGGTGGATTCATAATAAAACTTTATTATTGTATACTAGTTAAATAAATGTTATATTAAACGCTATCAGTTGTGTATTATTTACCTACTTCGCGCCCCCACGTTGCACTTGGTCGTCAACAGTGATTCTGGCGAAGAAGTAAAACAAGAACGGTGAGCTCCGTTTCTCTGTCGATCACCACAATTTGAACTACGACAAGGAGGACTGTCTTCCGTTGCCCCGGACAGACGACGCCCTTGACGTTGCCTGGAGCCTAGTGGTTTTTGACCTTCGACCTTAAGTCTGGGTAATGCCAAGTGGCGTTCAATACGGAAGACAAGCACAAGACGACATTCTCTACCGGACAACGGCTACACCAGTTCACTGTGATGCGATTTGGCCTCTGAAACTCGCCGGTGACCCTCGGGCGACTGATGGAATTTGTATTGAGAGAGCTAACTCACGACGTCTGCCTCGCGTATCTGGGGATCGTCATAGCGGAGCGCACATTCAGGGAGCACATCGGAAATCTCTGGAGAGTGTTCCAGAGACTTTGAGGGGTTCATCTGGATCTGAACTTTAGAAAGTGCTTCTGTTCCAGAAGGAGGTGTGCTGCTTGGGCCACATAACGTCGTCAAAAGTAGTAGCCACAGATCCCGAGAAGTTAAAGGCCGCCAGGGACTGGGCGGTGCTGAAGGACAAGCGGTAACTCGGGAGCTTCCTCAGCCTTTGCACCTACAGTACTATTGCAGGTTCATAGCCGTCTACGCTGACATCTCGAAGCCTCTTATGCGGCTCACCGAGGAGAGAAGGCCTTCCAATGGTCTTCAGAGGCAGTGGTTGCCTTCCATACCCTGGAGGAGACACTCTGTACGGTACCTGTCCTAGAATACCCCAAGCCTGGGGAGAATTTCATCGTGGACACCAACTCCAGCAACCCAGGAATTGGTGGTGTGCTGTCGCAGGGGCAGGACGGCAAGGAGATCACCTACTTCAGCTAAACGCTGTCTAAAGCTGATCGGAATTACGAAGTGACGCTTCGGAAACAGCTGGCCATCATAAAGATCTTGGTGTACTTCCACAAAAACCTGTATGGGCAGCCATTCCTTCTGCGCACCAATCAAACTGCTCTGTCCTGGCTTCTGTGTTTCTATAATCTGGAGGGGCAGACAGCTCGTTGGATACTGCGCCTCAAAGCGTGAGATTTCCCCGCCGAACACCGCCAAGGAAGGAGACACTGCAACGCCAAGGCTCTGTCCAGAAGGCCGTGCCACGGGAACTGTCCACAATATCATAAGGCGGGCGCCATGGACGGCCGGGCCGTGACGGCCACCGCCGTACCCGAAGGTTGGGATCTATGCGCCTAGAGGATGGAGCAGCTGAAGGACAACGAAATCGGGCAGATTCTATGGGACGTCGAATCGGAACAGCGACCGGAATGGAAGGACATCGCCGAACGCAGTCCAACCTACTAGGCGTACTGAGTGGGCTCAATGGACATCTCTGAAGTCAACGACGGGGCGCAACTCCTTTCAGTATCTTAAGAACCCCAATTATAATACGGAATTCTTGTATGTCCTTCTAATGTCATAAATTGATCAACAATAAAGAGCAAAACGTTCTAATGTTTTAGCTCAAGCAATATGGAACCCACGCGTGTCCGTTTGCTTCAACTCCGAGAGCACATTGGTGATGTGTCCTATCTTATTATGTTAGCGTTGGGTGGCACTGATGGTACTGGTGAAATAGTAACGGGCACAAAACTCTGGCTTCAGCCAGCGAATTCATCGTAGAATGCGTCGCCATCTGTCGTTTTTGTCTATTTGCTTTACATCGCACAGACACAGATAGGTCTTATGGCGACGATGGGAGAGGAAAGGCTTAGGAATGGGAAGGAAGCGGCCGTGGCGTTAATTAAGGTACAGCCACAGCATTTGCCTTGTGTGGAAATGGGAAACCACGGAAAACAATTTTCAGGGCTGCCAACAGTGGCGTTCGAACCCACTATCTCCCGGATGCAAGCTCACAGCTGCGCGCTCCTAACCGCACGGCCAACTTGCCCGGTATCTATTGTTGTTTACTTGAATGAAGTCCCACGATTATCAAAGAGAAGGCTACGTACCTCCCGCGCAAAATCAACTGTGGATGGACATAGATCGACCGCGTGCCAGCAGGTGAAGATTTGCACGTCAGTATGCCGAATATGGCACAGTAACTTCACTAAAAGAAATTTAATTCCTGGTTGTGACTCTTGCATTCTAGTTTTCTTGTAATGGAGAATTAACAACATATACCTGGACACAATTCAGCTGCTAAAACAAACGTTCTCGTTTTCTCAATATCGGTGTGAGTGACAGACGGAGTGGGGATTCTTTCCACTTCCTCATGCATCATTTCACTGACATCGTTGTCCTGCTCCCAATGAGCTCGGTTGCTCTTTACATCAACATACTTGAGAAGAGTTTCGCTTTCCTTAATGTTAGAAAGTTCTTCATAATGTACCCGAGTATTCGAATTCAGCCAGTGACTTGTAGACATTATTACTATATTGTGCACCTACTAACTAGAATTTGAAGTTACGTAATGATTTTCTCTGTTAACAAATATATGTTTTATTCTTCATCTCCGTCATCAGTCATGACTTATATTTAATGCATGAAAACATAGTCTGTAACCTCCTGTATGGACTAGATCAAATTTGTTATTTTCATTTTCCTGTCCGTTTCATCCTTGACCTTGACGAGGTGAAAGTGACTGAGGAATGAGTGACGCTAGTAATACCATTCCTTATGCAGCCAGTCCCTGTAAAGAATGGTGTGAAAATGTCGCTCATAGGGTCGGTTGGTGCATGATTATCAGTGGACTTGGCAGACTGATACGGTGCATAAAAGGCTCGGTGAGGAAAGCATTGCGAACCTACGTCACTCCTCATTTCCCTAGTATGCCTACTTAGTGAAGCCTAAGTTACATATGACAGCTGATGGCGGATCTATTGAGGATCAGACCATCCTTCGGATTGAACTGAACATACTACAAAGCTGGATCATGTGCTTTAGGATTTGCCATACGTTACTACTCCACTGTTACTGTGTAGTGAGTGCAGGAAAACTCCAGAAAGCTGCAGCGAGAGCAGCCTTGAAAGGTGTCCATACCAATGACAAAACCATTCAATATTCTCTTCCAAGCCCAAATATTGATTGTGCCTCAGCGCGTATAGCTAAGAAAGTGGATTTCAATCACAAGATTATACTCCTACTCAATTGATAAGAAAGAAATTCTCATTGTAAGTAGATCTGCTCTCACAATAATAGATGAACTGCTTCAGGCTGCAGTAGAGCTAAATTTGTGGGACTGACCAATTGCGTGAAAGTCCATTCCGCTGTTTTGTACGTAAACCGTTTGTTTGTTTGTTTCTTTGTTTGTTTGTTTCTAGTGAGGTATGCAACGAATTAATTCGTTGGCGTAACTTCGAGACACATGGCTTCGGGAGACGTAGAGAACACTTCGTCTTCCGGTAAGGACTAGAACAAACTTGAGTCTGGACACTTCTCGGAGTCTCTAACTGTAAGGCAGTTCACCTTTTATACATTGATAAACCAGAACGTTGTTTATGACGTATACTCGAGTTTACACAGTCACACTCAAAACTCCTTTGTAAGTAGTTAGTCTGCCTCATAAGAAAGTGAAAGCTCAGCATGTTGGTTCTTTAACACTGTCATAAAAGGGAGCTAGAAACAAACATAGCCGTGGAACAACAACTCTTTAGAGGCCTTTAGACTGCCAAGATGACTGCTGCACACGCAGATGACCCGCAGAAACTGAAGTACCACGTGGTCAGGAGGACACATCGGCCGAAATTTTTTATTTCTTGACCGGGCCCACTGCCTCTCATGTCAGACAGGTGTTCAGTTGGTCTCACGAGACTAAGTGAACTCTGTTCCAGCTCTCAGTAAAGAATTAAAATCCTTCGAGTGGCCAAGAATTGAAACAGGGGCGTCCAGGTAAGAGACAGGCTTGCTACTACACTACGGGACTGGTGAAAAAATCCCTTCCAAAAAGTTTATCTAGAAAATGTCAAAGAGATATAATAATAATAATAATAATAATAATAATAATAATAATAATAATAATAATAATAATAATAATAATAATAATGTCTCGGAGCGAGTTGGCCGTGCGGTTGGGGACGCGCAGCTGTGAGCTTATATTCGGGTGATACTGCTTTCGAATCCCACTGTCGGCAGCCCTGAGGATGGTTTTCGTGGTATCCCATTTTCATACCAGGTAAATGCTGGAACTGTACCTTGATTGAGGCCACGGCCACTTTTTTCCCACTCCTAGCCCTTTCCTATGCCATCGTCGCCATAACACCTATCTGTGTTGGTGTGGCGTAAAGAAACTTGTAGAAGAAAATGTATTTTGCACATCTGAAGTGAATAACTGTAAACATATATAAAATATACGCGTAATATGGAAGTCTGGATATTACCCTGTGTAGCAGATTTCTTTTTAATAAGCAGTATCTGCCCTAATCCACCCAGAGTGTTTAATTTCAAAATAAACTTCCTAGTATATTAAAATACTCCCTTTTCAGTGAAAAATTTCGGCCCTCGAATGTCTGTTAGAGTGAACAGTAGCCAAGGGGCGTTGAATTATTACTACTATTATTGTTACTATTTTTATTCTTTCTTATATGACAAACATTTTTACGGCCAGCTGCCTGCCTGACACGAGACCCCTCCTTCCTTATCCGCCCTTATTTATATAATAATTCATTGTATTGTTGTGCAGGTTTTAAGGGCAGAATGGTTGCGAAATATGTTGTCAGTTTCCATAGAAGGATATTACTGGCCTTTGCTCACAGGGGCCCCATGTTCCATTCCCGGTAGGGTCGGGAATTTTAACCATAATTGGTTAATTTCGCTGGCACGGTGGCTGGGTGTATGTGTCGTCTTCATCATCATTTCATCTTCATCACGACGCGCAGGTCGCCTACGGGAGTCAAATCAAAAGACCTGCATCTGGCGAGCCGAACTTGTCCTCGGACACTCCCGGCTCTAAAAGCCATACGCCATTTCACCGTACAGATAATGCATTATAATCACTGTCTCCTCTCCACAGTCAAACGCTTTCAACACCGGTCACCGTAATTTTTCTATTACAACCTTACATCTTTATATTTTTACAAAATATATTTACTGTATAAGTATTCGTAAAGTATTTACTTTTCATTAGTCACAGGACGAATGGTGAAGTGCGTATTACAGTTTCCTCGCCCTTTGTACGTACCGCGAATGAAATACCTGGTGTATGCACGCCCATTCCGTTCGCGTGGAAGAATTCCGCTCAGATTGGACGTGCCGAAGCGAGATAATAGCGGTGCTATGTTCACGCTTAGCGTCCATGTTGCTTATGATGTCGTGTTTTATTCCTATATCTGAGCTTAGCTTATTACAGGGTCGATGGACTGGATGTCTGGCCCTTAAAGGAACAAAATAATCCTCATCAGTTTACTACTTCATATCCTCAATTCACTTAACGGCTAAGCAATAGAATGACTACCGTTATCGGATAAATAGATCGGTATTTACTGAGAATTTTATATTCAGAGAATGTTAAAGACATGTTGAATAAGTGAGAGATCTTTCGATTCTCTTTCTGAATGTATTCGAATGAGTTCGGCTTTGCTAAACTGTCCTTGTGGATGCCCCATCTGTTGTGTCTATTCCCTGGGTGCTTCGTAAGTTTGAAGTAGAGGACAACCCATGTTGCCTTACTACATTAGGTACTCAACAGCTATTAGTAAACTAATATACACCGCGCTCGATAGCTACAGTCGCTTAAGTGCGGGCAGTATCCAGTATTCGGGAGATAGTAGGTTTGAATCCCACTGTCGGCAGACCTGAAGATGGTTTTCCGTGGTTTCCCATTTTCACACCAGGAAAATGCTGGGGCTGTACCTTAATTAAGGCCACGGCGGCTTCCTTCCCACTCCTAGGCCTTTCCTGTCCCATCGTCGCCATAAGACCCATCTGTGTCGGTGCGACGTAAAGCCAATAGCAAAAACTAATATACATTTCACTCAGGGTTGGGAAATATCTGAGTAAAAGTAATCTAATTCCTTGGAACGCATCCTTCTTTTAGTAATTCTAACTTGTAATCAGTACATCTTACAAAATGCAATTCTTACTCATAATTTGCTCCTTCAAATAAATTTGTAATTGTCGGGCTGTGCGGCTCAGACGATTCAGGCGCTGGCCTCCTGACTCCAACTTGGCAGATTCGATCCTACCTCAGTCCGGTGGTATTTGAAGGTGCTCAATTACATCGGCCTCGTGTCGGTAGATTTGCTGGTACATAAAGAACTCCTGAGAGACAAAATTCCGGCATCTCGGTGTCTCCGAAAACCGCAAGAGTAGTTAGTGGGACGTAAAGCAAATTATTATTATTAAAATTGTAATTGTTACATTCTAATCGTAGTTACTGTACATACTACTTATCGATATACATCGCGTATAAGCAGTCCGGCTCCATGGCTAAATGGTTAACGTGTTGGCCTTTGGTCACACGGGTCCCGGGTTCGATTCCCGGTAGGGTCTGGAATTTTAACCATAATTGGTTAAATTCCCTGGCGCAAGGACTGGGTGTATTTGTCGTATTCATCATCATTTCATCCTCATCACGACGCGCAGGTCGCCTACGGGGGTCAAATCAAAAGACCTGCACCTGACGAGCCGACGCCCTCGGACACATCCCGGCACTGAAAGCCATACGCCATTTCCATTTCATCGCATATAAGCATAATTTGGAAGAAATTATGTAGTGATCAAGAAAACTTTCTCATTTCTACTACAGCAGAACCAGTAGCTTCACTAGTGCTGGATGAATTGCTTTCTTATTTCTTCAGTATTTCCAAAGACATCAGACTTGTCCTACGATATCCGTCACTGTTGGGTTGTTTTTACAATTAAACAGAATTATTTCCTCAAGTGTCCCTATAAAGAGTCTTCTCAGCAAATGCAAAGACGTACTTTCCTCTACGAAGTCGATGATCAGCGATGAGATATTTGGGAATCACTTAATTTATAAAGTAAATGGCAAAATATTTGAATTGCGAAGTCACTCACTAAAATAAAAACTACGGGAAAAACATTTTGAAATTTTCAATGTATCTCTCTTAGTGATGATAGCTACTTTAATGGCTCTATGTTAAATAAAGCCTCACGAAATGAAGTAATATCCTTTATCGTTGCACACTTTGGAATCATTCCAGCCCCATGCGAAAATAATGTCGGTGATTTCTTTATGACTGGCATTTTGTGAAGTAACTGTAATGTTACTGATTACTTGTTGAGAAGTAATTTGTAATTGCAATTGAGTGAAATATTTCTCTGGTAACTGTAATTCAACGCAATTACATTTCCCTTGTACATTTTACATCACTGATTTTACTACATAAGATCCAGGAGAGAAACATATAGACACTGGTATGTAGATGAAATGGCGTATGGCTTTTAGTGCCGGGTGTGTCCAAGGACAAGTTCGGCTCGCCAGATGTAGGCCTTTTTATTTGACGCCCGTAGGTGACGTGATGAGGATGAAATGATGATGAAGACGACACAAACACCCAGCCCCAGTGTCAGCGGACTTAACCAATTATGGTTAAAATTCCCGACTCTGCCGGGAATCGAACCCAGGACCCCTGTAATCAAAGGCCAGCTCGCGAACCATTTAGCCATGGGGCCGGACGGTATGTAGATACTGAGTGGGTTGGCTGCGCACTTCTGGCTATGTAGCTGTGAGTTTACATGCTCCAAAAAAGTTTCAACTAAGCGTGCAATATGCACTACATTTGGAAAATATCAACAAAAATAAATGAATATGCACTTAGAATTGTGTAATTTTATAGTTATATTCACTTGCCTATATATATATATATATATCAGTCTCTGCAGGAAGTAGAATCACAATAAGCAACTACAAGGTTCTTAATTCTTCCGACTGGGCGAGTTGGCCGCGCGGTTAGGGGCGCGCAGCTGAGAGCTTTCATCCGGGAGATAGGGGGTTCCAACCCCACTGGCGCCAGCCCTGAAAATGGCTTCCCGTGGTTTCAAATTTTCACACCAGGCTGTACTATTATTAAGACCGCGGACGCTTCCTTCCCACTCCAAGGCCTTTCCTATCCCATTGTCGCCATAAGACCTACCTGTGTCGGTGCGACGTAAAGCAAAATTGAAAAAAAATGTAATATTTTCTGAAGACAAACCACGTCTATTGTCAGTCAAAATCAGTTGAAAGGCTGAGAATGATCTCCCTAATTTAAATGACGTGACTGGACAGTATTTATAGTCCAGCTCCATGGCTAAATGGTTAGCGTGCTGGCCTTTGGTCACAGGGGTCCAGGGTTTGATTCCCGGCAGGGTCGGGAATTTTAACCAAAATTAGTTAATTCCCCTGGCTCGGGGACTGGGTGTATGTGCCGTCTTCATCGTCATTTCATCCTCATCACGACGCGAAGGTCGTTTGTGGCTGCCAAATCAAAAGACATGCACGTGGCGAGTCGAAGTCCTTGGACACATCCCGGCACTAAAAGCCATACGCCATTTTTTACAGTATTTGCATGCTCGGAACATTCATACCCTAATGCCTCTGACGAATTCATTGGATCTCCTTTAATCGTGGGCTAATATTTAAAAGTTTTCTGACTCTTATCTATTCATTTCTCCATTTACACTTGTACCGGAATTCATTGACCGAATGTCTTTTTGAACGAGTTGAAGTGATCCATGACTCTCCCCTCACAAGACTGACCTTCCGAAGTGTGAAAGGTATGTACGGAAGTCCCACTGGTATTGTAAGTGGTAAAAGGAAAGTACCGTTACTCGCAGTTGAATAAAACGTATTTTGTCTGTTGGCAAGGTATTCCAAAACACACAAAAAATCGATTTTGTTTGAGATTATTGAAATGATCTTTAATTTCAAACTTAAACATGGTGATTCATATAAAACGGACCGTTTATAATACTTTCTTATTTCTGTTTTTTGATAGCTAACTTTGCAGTGAGTTTCTAAATTTACAGAGCCGTGGGAGAGTTGATTACCCCCTCAGTAGATGATGAAAACGACGTTCTGCACGTGCACTTTTGTATCCATTTCGGATAGTTCGCTCTACTACGTTTGGACCAATGGTGTTGACTTCGGTGACAATATCCTTCTTCGAATAATATTTCTTTTCGTGGACGATTACGGTAAATTCTCTCATTAAGATAACTCCACAAGAGAAAATAAGGTGGCGTGAAGTCGGATAATCGGGGAGGCCATAATGTCTCTCAAATATAACGTATGAACTATAGTGACATCACTCAAATACTTCACATCTAAATTCCCATAGTTCCATCACCATTTAAACGAAATGATGAAATGGTACAGGTGAACAAACGCCATTTTCTATTATCAATTGGAGGAGACACACATTTTACACTATAAGAAATGCTTGAATTACTTCGGTGATTAATTCGAAACATAAAGTAGTGATGTTGGAATAATGTAGTGTTCCTTATTTTGATCTATCTTTTAACTGTTCACCAACAAAACATTACGGGAAATTAGTGTTATAGCTACTCTAATAGAAATTGTCAGTGTGCAAGAAAGTTGAGACATGCCAGACAAGTAGTCCAGGAAATTTCCGAGATGGGGGCAATATGAGGGACACTAGAAGATTCCACTCTCCTATTGCCTGAAGGACTACTGTTATTTATAATCCTTCCTACAGATTCTGAAGCTACTTACTTTCATTAGTCCGTACACAAGAGAACATTGACATAATCATCTCTCTCTAGAATCGGACGCGCTACTTCAATCACGCCTAACAACCGCGTGCCATTTTATTAATCTCTTCCGGTAACTACTGCATTATTCGATCAACTTCAGTGGGCGGCGAGATCGACAGCGCGGATGGAAGGCCGCACCCAATCATTCTCTACTTTAATGAGTGCGCCAGAAATGAAGCATATGCAAGACTGCTAGCACACTTGTGGCATATAAATAATTGTTGCTTCATATAAGAGAAGATCTTTTAGTCAACAGCCTCATCTACTTAGTACTGTATGTCTGAAAACATATTATGTCTAGTGCAGTACTTGCATTAGAGACCTGCACGACATCGTTCACATACATATACTAATACTAGAGTGACGGTTAGAACGATGTGAATTGTAGTACGTATAATCGTGTACGTAGGACTATAAGGCCAGTAGTAATTTGCAGTGTACTATACTGAAGTAAAATTATGAATCAGCGTTGTCAGAGAAAATTGCCCTTCGCAACAACAAACGAAATTTTTGCCAATAATTACTTGCAGGTAGTTAACGCCTGGTCAGATGGATCCAATATAAATACGATTTGATCTCGGTGGAGATCATACTCAAATATTTCCTGTGGTAAGCAGAAAATGTCACGTAAAAGTTCACTTTTGTGAGAATTGGACCAAAGAATATGGTCGTCTAGTACCACGAGGAAGACATCAGCGAGGTAAGTTCCTATTCCGGCATTGATACAGTTAATGAATGCAAGAATAGTTTTATTTTTTAGAATATTCAAATAGCGAAAATAGTTTTAATCTCTTGTTATTGTCGGATTGGTATGTAAGTGCAGTTGTTTTCCCAGCAGGATGCGGAATTCCTGCTTCCCAGAGCTCAGAAGCCGTAGCCTGAACTGTTATTTGAGAGTTACATCGCTATGAGCCTACGATTGGACGATGCGGCAATACAGAATTTGTGATTACCTACTCTCATCGCAGCGTAAAGTATCCGGCAATTATATTAATCGCCTACTTTTTTACTTACTCTTACAGATCTTCAGTATGCATTCGTAATCAACTGCTGTTAGTAATGAGAAAACAACGACTGCGGCTTAGCTTTTCAATGCTCTATCGATACCTGCGATTTAGGAAAGGGGTTGAGAAGGTAGACAACTTCTATTATAGCGTAGAGGAGCCTTTTAACTTCTTATTTTCCGCATTTATATTTCCCAAGACTAGAAGAACTGTGTTCCACAAGTGTGGGGAGCCACGGTGTTAAACTTTTAGACGGCGGTTGGGAGTAATGTATGAGGTTAAGAATCAGTTGTACGAGTACACGTGGGAATAACACCACGAACGTCTGAGACGTTTCTGTCCAATGAGGTTCATGAAAATGGATGTTAACTCTCCACTACATTCGTTTATACTCAAATAGGGAAATGGAATACTTCGTCGCTGTTCGGGCGAAAGGTCATATCTCACAATGCTCTTCCTTCCATTACCTTCCCACCGAGCTCGATAGCTGCAGTCGCTTAAGTGCGGTCAGTATCCAGTAATCGGGAGATAATGGGTTCGAGCCCCACTGTCGGCAGCCCTGAAGATGGTTTTTCGTGGATTACCATTTCCACACCAGGCAAATGCTGGGGCTGTACCTTAATTAAGGCCACGGTCAATTCCTTCCAATTCCTAGGCCTTTCCTGTCCCATCGTCGCCATAAGACCTATCTGTGTCGGTGCGACGTAAAGCAAATAGCGTCTGAGCATCATTACTTTCCTTAAGACTAGTCACACATTCCAGCCACATATTGATATGCAGTCCATCAGAACAATATTCATTGTGTTTATTTTCGTATGCTGACGTGTAAAGTAAAGTGAATCTTAATTACATTATACTGTAAGATTGCGTAAATAAGTCATGCAAACATACATTCCTAAACTGCGGTACGGTAAGTTTCATTTTCCTTTACACGTAAGCATAGGAAAATGAACACTAGAATATTGTTCTGATGGACGAAATATACATATATGGCTGGGAGGCGTGACCAATCTTAAGGAAAATAATGGGTACAGAGAACATTGGAAGATTTGACGTCTTGCCCGAACAGCGACGAATTCTTCAGTTTGTAACAGACTGTGATTATTGTTCTAAGAGAAAGTATCAATGGGCAATCATCCTCTCTTTACACTAATCAGAGTCCGAAATAGAAAAAGTCAGACTTTCCTAAGCATAAGAATATTGGGAAAGAAAGGGAAGATCACGAAGGGCGTAAAATTGAAGGGCCACCTGGGTATCGCTAACTTACACCCTCGGGTTGGAAGACAATAAGAGTTGACCAAGAGAGATCGGATAGGAAATTTCATAGTGAGAAGGCTGAAATAAGTGGAGACAATGTCAGACTCAGCTACGGGCACTGTAGTCGCCAACTCATGTTCCATAGGTGAGAGCCCGTGGATGGGACCACTTATAGTCGCTTCTTGCGACAGACATGTTGTCCGTGGACATATTCCACCGCCGCCACCCACAGGGGGTTCAGCCTCTGACACATGTGATGGCTGACGTGTGTCTGAAGGTAAAACATAATTCCGTGGTTTACTCACCAAGGTTGTAGCTCATACTGCTGACATCACTTTCCTAATAGGTGATGTCCAGTCCTCTGTGCAATGGTATAAATTCCTGTCCTCGCCTCAAGGTGGAGCAGCTCCTTTCGTACACACTCTAATTGGAAGTGAGCTGCATGCACCATTTTAACCCCATATCAGCCCTTCTGCCATTCTTCAACTTCTGGTACCGGGCGAGTTGGCCGTGCGGTTAGGAGCGCGCAGCTGTGAGCTCGCATCCGGGAGATAGTGGGTTCGAACCCCACTGTCGGCAGCCCTGTAGATGGTTTTCCGTGGTTTCCCATTTTCACACCAGGCAAATCCTGCGGCTGTACCTTAATTAAGGCCACGGCCGCTTCCTTCCCATTTCTAGGCCTTCCCTGTCCCATCGTCGCCGTAAGACCTATCTCTGTCGGTGCGACGTAAAGCAACTAGCAAAAAAATAGAAACTTCTGGCAGTACCGTGAATTGAACCCGGGCCACCAAGGATGGCAGCTAATAGTGTTAACCGTTAAGCTGCGGAAGTGCGTTGGTAATTACTCTACGTAGAAGCTCCTCCAGACGAAGTAGTTGCTTCTCAAGTCCTATCTACTTCCTGATGTCCATTTCCTATTAACTAACACTTTGAAAGATATAACTTTGCATTAACCTTTATATGCAGTAATCTAAGAAATACACATTACAGGTTGTGTAGTTGCAAGATTGTACTCGGGCGATGGTGGGTTCGAGTTCTACCATCGGCAACTCCGAAGATGATTCTCTGCATCTCAAATAATGTCGGGGCCCTTAATTTCCACTTCGTTTCCAGACAGTTTATAATTAATGGCCCAAGGAAAAACTCTGACCAAAAACGAAAACCATTCTACCGAGCAAAGTGGCCATACGGTTTTCACGTAGCTTTGAGATTGCATTGGAAGATTGTGAGTTTAAGCACCACTGTACCGGGCGAGTTGGCCGTGCGGTTAGGAGCGCACAGCTGTGAGCTTGCATCCGGGAGATAGTGGGTTTGAATCCCACTGTTGGCAGCCCTGAAGATGGTTTCCCGTGGTTTCCCATTTTCACACCAGGCAAATGCTGGGGCTGTACCTTAATTAAGGCCACGGCCGCTTCCTTCCCACTCCTAGGCCTTTTTTATCCCATCGTCGCCAGAAGTCCTATCTCTGTCGGTGTGACGTAAAGCAAAAGAGCAAACACCACTATTGCAAGCCTTCCTTGGTTTCCTATTTTCACAGCAGGCGAATGTTAGAGCTGTACCTCAATTATGGCCACGGCCGCTTCCTTCACAGTTTTATCCCTCCCCCATCCCATCGTCGTCATAAGACTTGTCCGTGTCGGTGCAACGTTAAACCCATACAAAAAACAAAAACGAAAATAAAACATTTAGATATTGTAGTAAAAACTTGCATCTGTAACATCTGTGACTAATGCTCCACTGCGAGTAAGGACGGCAGAAGTGAATCATTCAGCGGGTCGCCGTAAGGAAAGGAATTCACCTTGCCACACAGGAAGAGGAAGATGCTGACGAGAATGGATTGTCGACTAGGAAGTACACTTGGTTAGGCAGTCGCCTCCTTTTTCCAAGGGTAAGGGCTCGAACCTCGGAGGAGTGTTATTTCAGGGTACTTAGTTATAAATAGGTTTACTAGCACGTTAAAATTTCCAATGAGAAATTCTAGCATCTTGGAATCGCTGGACGTTCATATTAATGGAGAAATCGTACTAGTAGCCAAGTGACCTTAAAACTATATTTACTTATTCCTAGAACAAAGGGGGAAAATGAGGAAGTGCTGTATATCGTTTAGTTATGAGGATGTCATAAATATTTTCCACTACCTGTGTTTTCATAAAAGTGAGAGGTTGTGTGCCGTGAATAATACATGCTCTGCACTTCAGAGCCTTGGAAGGATAACGACAATAGTAAGGTGACAGTTGCTCCCAACCTACCTACACCCGATTGCTTACGTTATCCAAGGACTTCGGTATCAGACATCGTTCTGCGAATGAATAGAAGGGCAGAGTGTGGGGTTGGACTGCTCATCATGAATACTATTAAACGCAATATAGTTCCCTTTATGCACCTAAATGACCGAATGATGTGGGTAGATTGAACTGTTGGAAGAACTACGACAAAAATTGTCTGTGCATTCACCATGTGAGGGTGCAGAGGAGGATGAAGTTGACAAGTTTTATGAACCACTGAGTGACATCGTAGTCAGGGTCAACTGCAAGTATAGGATAGTGCTAAGGGGCGTTTTCACTGCGACAGTTGGAAATAGAACTGAAGGATTCGGAAAGATGGTTTGCAAGTGTGGGAGAGACATGGCAGCTAATAGGAATGGGGAGAGTTTACTGGACTTCTGTACAAGTATTGGATTAGCAGTTACGAGTATATTCTTCAAGAATAAGGCTATTCATCGCTACATTTGGGAGAGCAGGAGCACCAGATCAATAATAGACTTTATCATAGCCGAACTCTAATTCCGTAAATCTGTTAGTAATGTGAGGGATTTTTTTTGATGATACAGACCATCATCTGATCTACAGTGAACTAAGTATCTCTAGACCTAGTGAAGGTTATTGAATTCAAGAAGTCGTGGTAAGATTTCGGTAATAATCTGGAAAGGCTAAGTCGAGCGGCAAGGAAACCTTTCTGGACAGTAATAAAGAAATTGAAAAGAAAAGGAAATGAAGAGTGTTTGGGTAAATCAGCTGAACTTATAATAAATCCCAGGGAATCACTGGACAGATGAAAGGAACATTTTGATAACCTTCTCAGCGTAAAACGAAATCTTTCTGGTGAGGTCGCGAGCAATCGAGCTCTTGGGGAGGAAATTGCTCTTCAGGAAATGGAAAGGATGGTAATAAACTCCTTTGTCTACAGGCAGCAGGAAGGGATGAAATTAGACCTGAAATGGTTAAAAATTGTGGAAGGCAGGTATGAAATGGCATTTTGGAAGGGAGGGTTCGATCAGTGGTCGAGAGTAAGATGGATGAAAATCAGGGTGGTTTTAGGCCAGAGGTACTGTCAGCATCACATTTTGAGTATGCGCCAGGTTTAATTGAAAAATGCTATGAGACGAATAGACAGTTATATTTGTTTCGTAGATCTAGATAAGGCACATGAGAGTACCGAGGGAAAAGATATTGGCCGTACTGGGGGACTGTGGTATTCAGGATAGATTAAAAGCAATCACATTTTCTTAATGGTAGATTGTCCTGAAAGGCTGCAGTCTAATTTCATGGAACTTGAAAAGAGTATGATATGAAAATCAGCCTTTCCATGACTAAAGTGAAACCCAAAGGAATTGAAGGCCAGGTTGGAAATACAAAGCTGGAACATGTAGATGATTTCAAGTATTTAGGTATTCGGCGACGCACGGATGGGAAAGTGCTAGGACTGGGAAGGTAGTGACCGTGGCCGTAAATAAGGTGCAGCCTCAGCATCAGCCTTCGTCATACGATCTTCCTCTACATCTCTTATCCACCATGGCAGAATCCATTACTCTCCTGGTAATCTGTCCTCCTCCATTCGCCTCACGTGACACCAGCACTGAATACGTACAGCTTCCTAGCTTAGGCTTTGTTTCCTCATTTGGGGTACCCTCCTGCCATTATTCCGATCTCTTTGTACAAGCAATAAATCTCGCTACCTTTATGTTTGCTACTTCTAACTTATGAAAAGAATGTAGTAAATCCAGCTAGCTCTCACTCCTGTACAGAACTGTCTGTCTGAAATCAAACCGATTAAAGATAATTTCGGCCTGGGAACGACATTTTTATTGGAGAATACTCTTGTTCTCAACTGCAATCTCAATGATTGCACCTTGGTTCAATTTCACTTAGTGTACTACGATCGTGGGGAAAAACCTCATCCTAAGTACCGGTACTTGAAATGATCCACCTGTTCTTTTTTACAGTAGATCGTACATGATATTCAATCTTCTTAGGCTTCTTCTCTACTGACATCATTTTAGTCTTGATTTTCATATTACACCCACTGCACCTCCTTTCAGGCTCCAGAGTATTACACTGCAGGTTTTAAGTACAGTCTACCATTAAAATGAAGTCAATGGCATAGGCTATACTGCTTACTACATTTCCACCCAACTCACTGACATTTTATATCGTTCAGTAAATGATCCATGTACATTGTGAACAGCCGAGCCGAGTGGCTCAGACGGTTAAGTTGCTGGCTTTCTGAGCCCAAGTTGGCAGGCTCGATTCTGGCTCATACCGATGGTATTTGATGGTGCTCAGAAAATTCAGCCCTGGAGCGGTAGCTTTACCGCAATTGAAAGAACTCCCCCGGGACAAAATTCCGACACCTCGGAGTCTCCGAAAACCGTAAAAGTAGTTAGTGGGACGTAAAACCAATATGATTATGATTATTATAATAATAATTATTAATAATATATTACTTCATTATTATATTGGTTTTACGTCCCACTAACTATTTTACGGGTTTTGGAGACGCCGAGGTGCCGGAAGTTTGTCCCGCGGGAATTCTTTCAAGTTCGGTAGAGCTACCGGTAATAATAATAATAATAATAATAATAATAATAATAATAATAATAAAACTATGAACAACAAAAGTGAAAGGTTGTAGCCTTTTCTGACCTTGGTAACTACTTTGAATCAAGAACTCGTTCTACCATACATTCTCACTTCGGCCAGATTGTCACCGCATATGCCTTTGATTGCCAGTAATAACGTTCCACTAATCCCATAATCACCCAGTACGGCTTGTTACAGGCAATTTACCATTCTTATAGCTGCTTGACTACTTACCTCCAAAGTACACGGGTATTCAAGAGCTTAGAGACAAACGAGGAAGATTTAAAGAGATGAGCTGGTTTGGCTAGCCTGGTGAGATCGAAATTAAACAGGCAACAAATTGTTAACACAGGCCTCTGCATAATATTAACAAACTGAGGAATAATAAGATCGCACAACTTGAAGCAATATGTCCAATCTCGTTAAAATACCATTTAACGTGTGTGAAAATTCTTACATATACCTTAATAGTTGTTCCAGTCCCTTGCTTCCTTGCTTATAGTTAGGTGCAACTACTGCTTTTGTGTAATCAGAAGGTGCCATACTCACATACCGTGCTAATCCTATTACTGTATGAGGCTATTTTGTCTCTGAGATCCCTCTATACTTACCATTTCAGATGAAATCTTTCAAGTTCATCTATTCTTGCTGCCTTACGATAATGTAGTTTATTTACCAACCTTTTACTGTCATCATAAATTTCTTTGCAGTAGGATCCGACCCTACATACTGTACTCTTAGTCCCAGTGAGAATTTCTCATCTAACTCTTGAGGAACCCCTGGTCGATAGTATAGTCCTAGCCACCTGATCGCAAGTAGGGCCAGAATATATCCGATATGGTCTCTCCCTTTCCATTGTAATTGGTATCCTGGCTCTCAAGACCACTTGCTAGACCACTCATGAAATAGGAAGTGACTACAGTAACCTACACTATGAACTGTACGGTGATGTGGATATATTTTATTTAAAACTAGCAAGATGCCCGTGCTTTGCTACAGTTTAAAACTGAAAGTTATTACCCAAAGTGTTTTACATTTGAGAGTCCACTGACAGCTGAGCCTGTAAAATACGCCCTCCGTTCGTCCATCAAACGGTTTTTGGGGAATGATTGCTTATTTTCTGATCTAACTCATTTGAACCCCATACGGAAGAATTTGAATTATTTAAACCCTATCTTATTTAACATCTAGGATGTTAAATAAGCGACCAACTTGTGAAATTTTGATTTTGTACGTCGAAGAGTAATGTAGGAATGAATACTTTTTTTAGTGGTGAATGTTTTAAAATATTTATTAAGATCTACGATTAACATCTACGATGAAATCGGTAAACTGACCAGGTATATATTCTGCACATGCAGTGATTGGTGACGATATTGTGGTGTTACACATTTTTAATGATCCTGAAACAAATGTGACTGAAGAAAGTGTGCATCTGTCACAGTTCTGTTCCCCTGAACAGAAAGCCATGTCTGTATGTACGTGGCAGAATGATGGATATATATGCTCAAAACGTGTTCTTCAAATTCTACCTTTAGTTAACAATAGCGAATGTAAAATAAAAGATTGTGTACATATCTGTCCTGTTACATGGCCTCTTGCCAGACCACTCCGTTTCGAATCCACGTTATCATCGATAACGTAGGTCTAAGAATAGTTTAGAATTTAAATAAATAAATTTATTAAATAAATTTAGAATATAATATGTTAAATTTTAATGAACTTGAGGCTTGGTGTGTTGCTTGCAGTTAACGCATGAGTTGCATATCTTCATCCATGTTGTAAGATTTCATACGTCGTCAGTCTATCTCTCTCTCTCTCTCTCTCTCTCTCTCTCTCTCTCTCTCTCTCTCTCTCTCTCTCTCTCACACACACACACACACAGCGCCTTAAACTACAATTACCACACTGTTTACCACACATAAATTAGCTTACATTTTTAAATTGTATTAGGCATGGTCCCGTTGAGATGGTTCCCTTTAAACAGGGTTGTACTAAATACAACTTCATTTGGAAAATATTGACGATAAGCTGCAGAATAATATTCTAAATGCTTTAGTAAAATCCAGAGCGCACAACGGGGCAGAAATATAAGGCACTGAAGAAAGCAGTAAATAACTAAATTAATAGCTTACAAATTTTGCTAAATAAAAATGGACTAACGGAATGCACAGGTAATAGTGGAGCTAGAATTATTTGTGAAGATATAAGCAAACACAGAAACAACTAAAAAAAGTAATAAAACACTGACTTACCAACATCAGATGAAACATCTACACAAAAACTGCTAGATAAACAAGTGATTATGATGCTAGGGAAAATAGGAATGGGATACTTCTGAAACAAAGGGATGCTAAGTACGAAAGTAACAAATAGAGTGAAATATACTGAGGAACAGACGATCATGTCAGAATGTAAGACTAAAAATACATCACTAGAATTCTGAAGAATTAACAAAAATTGAAAAGAACGAGAGATAAATACAGGAGTATGATGTGGTGCTTAATGGGTATCTATATGGATGTGGTCAAGGGGAGAGATGACGAGAAACAATTGAAGGGCCAAATCTGTCGACAGTCTCTTGGGAGCCAGATTCACTTCGATTCAACTATTTTGATAATGAATCGAAGATATAAATAGAAATAATTCAAATAATTATTAAACAAAGAGTGGATCAGACTGGGAAAGACAGTGAATTATTCTGTATTGTAAAGAATATGTAGCCGGTCTAGAAAGCCAAGCATAACGGCCGAGAGGATTCGTCGTGCTGACCTCACGACACCTCGTAATCTGCAGGCCTTCGGGCTGGGCAGCGGTCTCTTGGTAGGCCAAGGCCCTTCATGGGCTGTAGTGCCATGGGGTTTGGTTTATTTTAAAGAATATGTAGAAGGGGAAATGAAAGAACATAACATCATTAATGTACATAATTAGGTGTGGGATACATATTTGCCCTAGAATGTATAAAACTTTTTAACATCTAGGAAAACACTGATAATGTATAAAATGCGTATACAATTTTCTTTTGCTAGTTGCTTTACGTCGCACCGACACAAATAGGTCTTATGGCGACGAGGTAACAGGGAAGGGCTAGGAGTGGGAAGGAAGCAGCCGTGGCCTTAATTAAGGTACAGCCCCAGCATTTGCCTGGTGTGAAAATGGGAAACCGCGGAAAACCATTTTCAGGGCTGCCGACAGTGGGGTTCGAACCTACTATCTCCCGAATACTGGACACTAGCCGCATTTAAGCGACTGCAGCTATCGAGCTTGGTCAACATTTCTTAGAACTAGCTGTAATGTTTAATATAGTTGTAATGTCAATGCATGCACCGAAACAATTTGGATCACAACGAAAGTGTACTCTCCCCTCAGTTTATGGTGATTCGGAACTAAGGACAAAGGATATTCTATTCGATTCCATTCCATTCTAGTACAACTTTATACACTCAAATTCTTCTTTCTCGAGAACAAAATGAGCCTGTTAATTTTCTTTCTTTACTTTTCAATTTGACAGGTGTACCCATCAATTCCAAATTAGTCATGTAATATTGGGGTGCAGTGGTATAAAAGTAACAAAAGCTATGACAAGGACGCAAGCACACTCCCTGTGCGCTGGTCAATGGCGGAAACTACAACTCCTCCCACGATAATAGGTTATTTTTGTATGAAAAATCAATCGACCTGCATGTGGGAACTTTTTAAGCATATTCAGCATTACATGTGCTTGTGACGCAAATGGTAGATCTTCAACGCTCTTATATAAACAGCAATAAACCAGTAATTGCGCTATCCGGCTCCTTGAGCGAAAAGTTAACGTACAGGTCTTTGGTTCGGTGGACCCTAGGTTTGATTTCCTGTGTGGCTGGAGATAACTGTTCGTGATTAATTCTTTACGACTTGCGGACTACGAACTATCACAGAAACACGCACTAGTGAATCCCTCTCTCTACATAGGGTTGGTGGTAGGAAGTGCATCAGGCCGTAAAAATAAGACTAGATCCACATGTGCGACACACTTCACACCCGCGAACCCACCAGTGTGAGAAAAACTGGAAGGAGAAGAAGAAGTAGAAGAAGGAGAAGAAACCACTAATTGCACTGAAACATACGATAGTGGTATAAACAGGTAGTAATAATATGGACAATATAAAATTGTTCCTCATAATATGGCTATTAACCTCTGATTCCGAATGTAGCATTTCGGCTAAAACGCTGAATTTATGTAAAAGACGTTCCCTTTTTCAAGGTAGGTGGCAAATGAGAATTTCCTTGCGGAAGATTTATATCCAACTACATCATCATAGGCTTTACTCCGTTGCAGTCTTCGTATGGAGAATGCTGTTATCAGTTCGCGCATTAGCTTTGGTAGTTGAAGGGACTCGCTAAATAGGCCAAGACAATCATTGTCATAGAAAATAAATCCTTCATTGGGAGTCGTAATTATTATTTTCTCTTTAGTTCTCTTTAGTTGATATTGAACAAATAACTCAAGTTTCCTTACTCTGCCCATGCGATATCCATCGTCCGATATTATACAGTTGCCTAAGCAAATGGGGGTTTTGTTGAGTGGTTTCTGCACTGACACTGAATTCTTCTTCAAGAATTTCGAAAGTTTTTCCATTGTTAGCCTCAACAGCCGCCTCGAGAACCTCGTCTATGGCGAGGTCACCCTGTAACTTATATCTTTGAACCACCACGTGATCATTTTCCAAAGTAACCAAAATCACGACCTCATTAAATTAAGGTTATGGTTTGTGTTTAGCGGACTGCTGGAGGTGTCGTACATCGTGAGTTGTCGTTCAGACAATCAATGTAACTTTGTACTCACAACAAATAAACTGCAAGTCGCCGTCGCAGTACTTGTGAATCGCAATGTGTCATTATTTTATAGGATAACACAAAGCCACGCGTGGCTATGGTCACTTGACACCATTGTCGGCCTTGGTTTAGAAACAAAACTTCAGAATGTTGCCCTCACATTACCACTCTCTATAACCATCTATTCCATTCTTCTAACTTCAATCTTACGGGACAACCGTTCCGATTCCTCGGCCATTTAACAGACACACAGGGAAAGTTCTTTGGTTCATGTTCCTTGGAATTCTAGCACAGTGAAATCCATGCACTTTGGGAGCGTTGGAGAATGCACATTGATGCTGAAGGGAACTATTTTTAATTGGCCTGTGTAACGGACGCTTCACTTCACCGGCAACTACTGTTATGTACCTCGCCACACACATAACCTTTTTCTACTATTAATATGGTATGTTTGACGTAGGGGTAGCGTGCCTACTCCTTACCCGGAGGCACTGGGTTAGATTTCAGCCCAGGTCAGAGATTTTTACCTGGATCTGATGGCTGGTTCGAGGTCCGCTCAGTCTACTTGATAACAATTGAGGAATTCACTCACGGTGAGACGGCGGCCCCGGTCTAGAAAGCCCAGAATAATTGCCGTGAGGATCCGTCGTGCTGACCACACAACACCTCTTAATTTGCAGGCCTTCGGGCTGAGCAGCGGTTGCTTAGTAGGTCATTGCCCTTCGGAGCTTCTGTACCGTAGGATTAGGTTTTCTTGGTATGTTTTACTTCATTATGACATTTCTTGCTGTAGGTTCGAAATCCAAACTAAATTTATTGGTTACTTTTAATAACCCTTAAAGGGTAAACATGCGTCTCTTGGGAGCACTCACATTTGTCTGGATTACACATAACTTTTCTACGCCCACGTCTCCAAAAAACTGGTGTTCGTGTGCAACACGCATGAATTTTTTTAAGAAATGTTCCCACGAAATTAAATGCTGTTTGGTACTATGTACTTTTCATGTTCGCAATACCAGTACCCGTATGAGAATTACCAGCAGTGTGGCATAGTCTTTGAAATTTTGCCCTTTTCATCACATTGCTTGTAGTATCTGATAATGCACAAAACGTATCGACGTTGTATTTCTACTTCGACGGCATTTTTGCTTCCAGAACAATTTTTCAATGCTTTCAGCCGTTTCGATAATCTTACGTAAGTCAACGTCTCCTAGAGATACAAACTACAAACGTTTATCATCAATCAATCAATCAATCAATCAATCAATCAATCATTGATCTGCATTTGAATAGTTTACTTCATAAACAACGTAAGTCGGTCAACAGTGACATTTCAGTAACTACAAGAAACCTTCTTACAAGGATATTGTTAATACAAACATACAGACCATGACTTCGTGTCATATTAACTCTACTACTGGCAACTGTTGAATATTGGACACTCTGGTCCCTGCTATAGTGGCACTCTCGAATATTTGGCATGTTCGTATTTCTTCTCGTAATTTCCTCATTTCTTCAACAGATGTCATGGCAGTCTACTTCTTGTCGTTCGCGATGTCCACAGCAGCGGTGAGTTCAGTTTCATTCATAGGTACAACTTCTTTGGGCGCAATTTCACAGAAAGAAATGAGTGCAGTTTTCCGACGATCCGTTTGAGCGCCATTTCTGTAATGTTTGTAAACAAACATTCACGGGCTCTGTTTTGCTGTTCTATTTCATTTTATTTCGTAGTATTCCGTTCACTGCGAGTTATTTACTTCCATGTATATATTATTATTATTAGACTGATTATATGCATTTTAATACAGTGTGTGTCTAAATGTAGCATCCTCACTTCATTACGGAAAATTAGAAATGAAGTGGTGCGAAATTTGTTGGAAGATGAAAGTGACGGATCTAACTTTGTGGTCATTGAGAATGAACCGACAGAGCCAGATTTGGAATGTTTATCAGCTGTCTTTTCGCATCAAATATCGGAAAGTGAAAGCGATGACGAACCTCCCATAAAGTAACCTCCATAACAACGTGGTCTAAGGTCACGCCTCCAAATAACTGCATGTCGGTACATTTTTCATAACATTTTCAAGAACATACCTCTTCGAGTGATGAAACGTTTGCTAGTATATTAGAGATACATTACTGCAATCTGTATATCTGTTTGTTTGTGACATGTTAAAATTTTGTGTATACAGCATGTTAGGGGTATACGTGCAGATATTTTGCTAGTCGGCAAAGAAAAATACATCTCACAATGTATGATATATACTATTTGCCTTGTCCTATTAGTTTTCCCATAACTGAGCCCAATACTTCAGGGCCTAATGCGTTTTGAACGGCCGTAGCAGGATACGCCGGTTATCTCATTCTGTCCACGCGTAGTGGTAGTACAGTAGCAGAGTATAGGGCTTGTTGAACCTGTTTCTTATCGCAGGCCAACACATGTTGTTGCGCACTTCCCTACAGGCTTGGCAAGTAAGGGAGGTTGACGCACGAGCCAGGCCACTTGCTGTACTCGAAAACCGGTCTACGGTACTGTGTGAAAAGTACACAGAATCCTTACAGTGACATCGAGGATCCGTACTAGCACATACATGCGAATCAAGTGTTGTGTAGTTGTATGTGATTTATAAGATGCCAATGGCATTACTCAGTGATCCAAGCTGACATAATGAAAGGAAATAGTTAACGAGTACATGAAAAATTGGCGCAACATTTCTGTGCTGTTATTGCGACAGTTTACGATGAATTTCTGACAATAGACAATGCGAGTTGTCTATGCTTATCCATAAAATTTTCAGGTCAATGAAAGGACGGGGGACACTGAAAGAAAAGGCTATAAGTATTCAGTAAAAATGAAATATCGTATGACTTTTAGTGCCGGGATATCCCAGAACGGGTTCGGCTCGCCAGGTGCAGGTCTTTCTATTTGACTCCTGTAGGCGACCTGCTCGTCGTGATGAGTATGAAATGATGATGAAGACAATACATACACCCAGCCCCCGGGCCATTGGAATTAACCAATTAAGGTTAAAATCCCCGACCCGGCTGGGAATCGAACCCGGAGCCCTCTGAACCGAAGGCCAGTACGCTGACCGTTCAGCCAACGAGAAGTATTCAGTGAAATTGTTATTAATGACACAAATTTCAAAAACCGCAGTTGGATCCATGCATGAACATTGCTCGAAGGAAAAAGAGCTACTGTGGAATTGCCGCCGGGTATTTGTAATAGAAGGCTTATTCTTCTTCTCCTTAACCTGTTTACTTTCCAGGGTTGTTTTCCCTTGGACTCAGCGAAGGATCTCACCTCTACCGCCTCAAGGGGAGTGTCCTGGAGCGTGAGATATTGGGCCGGGGGATACAACTGGAGAGAATGACCAGTACCTCGCCCAGGCGGCCTCACCTGCCCTGCTGAACAGGGGCCTTGCGGGGGATGGGAAGAATGGAAATGATAGACAAGGAAGAGGGAAGGAAGCGGCCATGGCCTTAAGTTAGGTACCATCACGGCATTTGCCTGCAGGATAAGTGGGAAACCACGGAAAATCATTTCCAGAATGGCTGAGGTGGGAATCGAACCCACCTCTACTAATTTGACCTCCCGAGGCTGATTAGACCCCGTTCCAGCCCTTGTACCTCTCTTCGAATTTCGCAGCAGAACCGGGAATTGAACCTGGACCTACTAACCACTACACCACAGAGGTGGACAGAAGGCCTATTACTGCACAATAAGTGCCGATAGGTAAAATGATGACTGTAATTGACCCGTTTAATTAGAAGTTTCGTAAAAATAATGTTACTACTACTACTACTACTACTACTACTACTACTACTACTACTACTACTACTATTAATGTCTTTACGTTTCACTAACTAATTTTTACGGTTTTCGGAGACGCTCACGTGCCAGAATTTTTTTACCACAGTATTTCTTTAATGCAGTTACATCTACAGACACGAGACTGGCGTATTTGAGCAGCTTCAAATACCACCGAACTGAGCCGCCATCGAACCTGCCAAGGTGGGATCAGAAGACCAGCGCTCTATCGTCCGAGCCACTTAGAGTAAGTTGGTCGTGCGGTTAGGGGAGCGCAGCTGTGAGCTTGCATTCTGGAGATAGTGGGTTCGAACTCCATTGTCGGCAGCCGGGAATATGGTGTTCCGTGGTTTCCTATTTTGACTCCAGGGACATCCTGGGACTGTACATTTAGTAAGGCCTCGAACGTTTCCTTTCACCTTATATCCCTTTTCCGTCCCTTCGTCGCCGTAAGACCTGTTTGTGTCGGTGCGACGTAAAACTTTTACCGGTAATTTCGGAGACATGTCCGCAATTATAAGATTAATGATAATTAGGAACTGTTGACAGTTCACTACATTCTTTAGTGTTTTCTGACAGATTAGGAGCTACGAAGTATGAGTGGGGCGGTTAACTTTTATTTTCATAATAGTTAGTAATAACAGACTATCACAGTTATAATAATAATAATAATAATAATAATAATAATAATAATAATAATTGTTCCGAGGTCACTCAGAGACCAAAGGTTAGAGAGCGGCGTGTTTGGAACAAACTTGAACATCAAGGAAGCTGGAGTAAATTTATGGGATTCATGAACCGCCGTATTCAAAGCAAAAGCTAACCAATGCAGGGATGTGTCCCACCTAGAATGATCTTCATGATGATAGGCAATAAGAGCCGACCTCAGGTTACGACTGACCCGTTCCGCCAGAGATGGTTGAGGATAGTAAGCAGAAGTAGTCACATGCGATATGGACAGATCAAAACCGAATTAACGAAAGAGATTGGATGTGAAAGCTTTAGCATTATCAGACACAATATATAGACACGGACCGAAAGAAGCAAAAATGGAATTTAAACAAGAGATAGTGGACTGCGCGGTAGACAGCTTAGTGGGAAATAACCAAGAAAACCTAGTAAAGCCATCTACACACACAAGGATGAATTTATTGGCATTCCCCTTTGACTGGGGAAAGGGTCCTACGTAATCGATGTAGAGACGTTCCATGGGGTGCGACGCTTGATGAGAAGACAAAAGCCCTTGCTTAGTGGACATGGTAGATTTACTAAGCCAACATGATTTACAAGTTTTTTTACCAATTCTCCGTCCATACCCTTCCAGATGAACATTTTACGAATCTTTTCTCGGGTTTTGAAGATGCGTAAATGCCCCCCTAATGGGGTCTCATGATAGTACTTGAAGATCATTGGTACAAGAACAGTTGGAACTAAAACTGTCATTTTTTGATCATGCCTCGACGGGCAACATAAAACACCATTCCTCAATACATAAGGGACGACATGTTCCCCAGAAGAAAGGGTTTCCATAATGGGAGTCAGCACTGGATCTTCGCGTTGATATTTTTCAATATCCCTAAACAACATGGGAGCATCAGTCAGAATGGCATAAACCTCAGGTAGTATGGACTCGGGAGGTGAGGAACTATCGACCAGGTCGTGGGTCTCTATATCATTGGAAAACATACGGCTTAGTCCGTCTGCCACAACATTTTCAGTACCTCTGATATGCCTAACGTCAAATTGGAAGGCAGAAATTCGGATGGCCTACCGGGCTATACGACCAGTACGACGCGGCCTAGCTAAGACCCAACTTAAGGCTTGGTTATCGGTCTCCAAGTCGAATTTGACATGTTCCAGATAGAGCCGGAACTTTTCTAAAGCAAATAAGACTGCCAAACCTTCGAGCTCATAGATGGAATATTTGGCTTCTTGAGCCGATAGTCCTAGATGCATAGGCGATGGGTCGCCTCCCCAGTTCAGTCTCTTGAAGAAGGACGGCAGCTACCGCCGACGACGACGCGTCGGTTTGGACGATGAATTTCTTGGAGAAATCGGGCATAGCCAGAACAGGGGCATTACACAGAGCCAATTTGAGATCTTCAAAAGCGGCTTGTTGAGAAGGTCCCCAGTCAAATTTGACGCCTTTCCTACGTAGTAAGTTCAAGGGCGCCGCTCTATTGGCGAAATTTGGAATAAATTTCCTGAAGAAATTCACCATACCAATGAACCTAGCAATACCTTTGATGTCCTTGGGAGGCTTGAAATCACGGATGGCCTGTGTTCTAGAGTGATCGACTGCAACACCATCGGGCGACACAATATGCCCTAGGAATGACATGGAAGGCTTAGCGAACGCGACCTTGGACAACTTCACAGTTAACCCAGCCTTACGAAGGCGATTGAGAACTTCCTTTAGATGATCTAGATGTTCTTCAAAAGTCTCCGAAAATACGACGACATCATCAAGATAGTGGTACAAGTACTCAAATTTGATGTCGGAGAAGACCCTATCTAGCAGTCTAGTGAGCACAGCTGCTCCCGTGGGGAGCCCGAAAGGCACGCGGTTGTACTTATACAAATTCCAATCCGTGGCAAACGCTGTAAGATGTTTAGATTCTTCAGCCAGAGGAATTTCATTATAAGCCTGATTAAGATCCAAGATGGTAAAGAACTTAGCCTTTCGAAACCATGAAAAACAAGAGTGAAGGTCTGGAAGGGGCACAGATTGTAACACCACCTTCCGATTGAGAGCCCTATAATCAATCACAGGCCTGAAGCCACCTTGGGGTTTCGGGACTAGAAAAATAGGAGAAGAATACGCCGATTTAGAGGGCCGAATTATACCATCCTTAAGCATCTGATCGATGATTTCCTTCAAGGCTTTCATTTTAGGAGGAGACAGCCTATAAGGTGGAAAACGGACCGGAATCGAATCAGTAACCTCAATCTTGTATTCAATAAGGTCAGTGACACCAATAGTATCGGAGAACACCTCTGGAAACGACTGACACAACTTACGAATATTGTCAGCCTGCTCCTCAGGTAGATGTCTAAGGTCTAACAACATCTCATCCTGGGTGGGCGAAATAGATGAACATGATACAGAACTACACTTTAACAAAGGTATTTTACAATTAGAAGCAAATTTGAATGTGCACGACCTGCTCTGAATGTCGAGCACTAGACCAGTAGAAGACATGAAATCCGCTCCCAATATAATGGGGCAAGACAAGTGCTTAGCCACAAACAGTTTAACTTTCCAAGTAAATTTAGAAATCCGAATTTTGGCCCTTAAGGAACCTAAAATTTCTAATGGAGAGGAATTAGCCGAAACATATTGAACCGAAGACGAGCAAGGATCAGGAAGTTTACAAATAGATTTTAAATTTGGAATACCACTCAGCCGAAATAATCGAACAAACACTGCCTGAATCTAAGAGAGCAGTTACGGGCTCATTATTTAATTCAATTTTGAGAAAAGGAACAGGTGCGGGGGTATCCGCCGCAATCCTAAGGCATTCTTTGGGACCTTCAAAAGATAAATTTGAAAAGTGAGTTTTCCCTGAAATTTCGACATGTTTACTTGGGGCTGAGCCTCGGACACAGGAGTTAGTCGACTCAGCCGAAGCCATTGGTCACTTATTATTATTGGCCTTGGTAGAAGTTGCACCAGAAGTTGAGCAGGAGGGGGCGCTACTAGCATTAGGGCAGTTCTTGGCAATATGTGAAAACGCGCCGCATTTAAAACAGCCTTGAGATGACCCTGCTCCATTCCTCGTCCCACTGGATTTAATTGATGGGCACTTGTTCCGAAGATGATGGGGCGACCCACAAGCATAACATTTACGGGCGGTGACGGGTCCGCGAGGAGGAGGCCGAAAACTACTAGAGGATGGAGGGGGTTCTTTCGCGACACGCAAGGTATCAGCATATCTAACTCCTTCAGCTGAGACTGCCATAGCCTCTAACTCGGCAAAAGTTTCCGGACGCGACGCAAAACACAACTATGATCTGTTCGGTGGAGAAATACCTTCCACAATTGCCTGTACAATCTGATCTTCAGGGAAGTGAAGGGCAAATACCCTAGTATAGAATTTGATGTCTTGAATGAAGTCTGCCAGGTTTTCATCAAATCGCTGCACTCTATAATAGTATTTCTGAATTAGAGATGACCTAGCTCGAGCCGGAATAAAATTAGCTAACAGATGGGCGTGGAAGTCTTCTATGGATGACTGTTCCGCAATTGCCCTAACTATTTTGTCTGAGAGGACACCAATAGAATAAGGGTAAATTATCTGAAGGATTTGACACGGAGACAGAGAAAAAACAAGGGCATGATCTTGGAATTCAACTAAAACCTTAAGAAAGCAATGACATCGGTTGTGGAGTTAACAGAAAACTTTGAAATCCCTCTGAGTAACATAGCTAATGGATGGGGAAAACTGCTGAAACTAGGAGACATAGTAGAAAGGGGTCTAAGCGGTGGAGGTGCCCTATTTAACACAAAGGGTGGAATGGACGTGCGACGATCGGACTCGGTTTCTAATGGGGCAGATGTTCGTTGGGTAGTCGCCTCAGTACTACTTCCTCCGTCTTTAGAGGAATCCTCCACATTTACGATATTCACGACCATAGGCTGGTCGACCTTGGGAATCGCAGATCCAGATAACAACTGACTAACTTTACTAGACATTTTGGACAAGTTTTCAGCAAGGGCACTAGCTTCCTTACCCTGAAGGTCATTTAACTTCAGAGACAATAGATCACATACCCTGTTATAAAAGTGGTACAACCTGGCCTGTACTCTTTTGAGTCGATTAGGAGATGGATCACTTACTTCAAAAAAACTAACTACAGACGCTAGATCAGTAGTATTATCATTGATCGTGGAGAGAGCGTCGTCAATCTCTTTCTCTCCCAAAGTTGGGATGGTAATCGGCAAATCAAGGGAATCTTTTAGCTTATTGGAATCGACTGCAACCGTGCCTCCAGATTGAACGTTTCTGAGAGATAGTTCATAAATTAATTCTTCTTTACGCAAATAGAAAGGATGGAGAACCTCGCGAGGGCCGGACATGATGGCAGACATTTTTTAGAAAAAATCAAAAAAATTCCAGCAACTGAGAAAATTGTTAGAGTTCGAATTAAAAACAATGTTTAGCCGTCAAAGGGGGCTAAATTGAGACCCATTCAACCACGCTCTGCTACCACTTGTTCCGAGGTATCTGTGGAACAGCAGAGGTGAAAGAAGGTGCTGGGTGGAACAGGTCTCAACTACAAAATTAAAGTTAATTTAAAATTTAACAAAGGTTATATTTTCTTTTCCAGATCAAGAAATAACAAGTATAACAGGTACTCAGTAGCATATCTACAAATTAAGAATGTACAATTGCAATTTGTTAATGGATTTGGGCTTCGAGCCCCCAGACACGCAATCCTTGAGCAATGAGCCCAACTTTACCTATGTACAAAGTTCAACAAAGGGGCAGAAAACCCCAATCATGCCAAGGAGCACTAGCTCCCAATTACCCAGTTAAGCCTGCTCGAGGAACACAGAAACCAAATTTAAGAAAGAGCAACCCGCTCTCAAAGTTCAAGCCTATTCAAAGGCCACACCAAACTCCACCTTCAAGCTGCCCTCCGGGCACACAAGAACAGGGGTAATGATACCCAACCTCCTGAGCCCTATTAAGTAAAGAAACAGGTCAATTACATGGCCCAAAATTCTGATTTGAATGGAGGCGTAACTTGCCCTCCTAATACCTTTTTAAAACCTACTTGGCACTAGGCCGCATACACAAGGGCTAATCCCATACTAAAGAGGTGACTTGTATAAGAAGACTTTATTACATTAAGAAAGGAAGAAACGGTTGTGAAAACAAAGTCACCTCAAAACAATAGAAGTGGGAGCTCGAGAGGGTTAGCACTCTCTATCCCAATTTATAGTTAAAGAGACGAAGTTTTACCAATTGTATATTTTATTGGATAATGGCAAAAACTAATACACCAGACGAAGAAGAAACACTTATTGTTGGAAAATTAATTACAGAAATTCCTTATTGGTCAAATTCAAAACTGGCGGAAAGAGAAGGGTTATACTGCCAACCCAAACAATGACTGAAAGAAATTTAACAAAGAACAAATTTATGAATAGCAAATTTCTTCAAAAAAAAAAAGTTCCTTCACTTCGAACTAGGGTGCACAATAGTAGTTCTTAAGTAGTGCCATCTAGAAGAGAATGTTCACACTTCTTACTACAGAGAAAACAAAAACAAATCGAAACCGACATAGTTCAGAACACTTCAAAATTTACGGTAAAGACATCTTCTGAGAAACCTTAGAATTAATGTGGTTGTTAAAGTTCAGGCTTTCTCCAGTAGAGAAGTTTCAACTGGCGCAATGTTTGAATTAGCGGCGTGGAGGTGTACCGCCCGGTACAATAATAATAATAATATAATAATAATAATAATAATATTGCTAGTAGCTTTACGTCGCACCGACACAGATAGGTCTTATGGCGACGATGGGATAGGAAAGGCCTAGGAGTTGGAAGGAAGCGGCCGTGTCCTTAATTTAAGGTACAGCCCCGGCATTTGTCAGGTGTGAAAACTGGAAACCAACCAAGGAAAACCATCTTCGGGGCTGCCGACTGTGGGATTCCAACCCCTATCTCCCGGATGCAAGCTCACAGCGGCGCGCTCATAACCGCACAGCCAACTCGCCTGATGATATAATAATAATAATAATAATAATAATAATGTTTACGTTCCAATGAAGACGCGCGGTGTCGGAATTTTGCCCACAGGTATTCTTTAACGTACCTGTAAATATACCGATCAGAAGCGGACGTATTTGAGCACCTTCAAATACCACGGGACTGAGCCAGGATCGAGCCTGCTAAGTTCATAAAACCAGTGCTTGAACCGTCTGAGCCACTCAGCCTGTCAACGTTTATTTTGATACGTTTAATAGGTTCTGCAAAAGCAGCAGTAAGCTAGAATGCTTTAATTTACCATTAGAAAGGAAGGTACGTTTAATTTATTTATTTTTATAACATGCCCCTTATTGGAATAAAGCAAAACGTTCGATGTGCTTTGACAATTCAATTCTGATACTACTCACTTGGAAATCCCATCCGATGCATTATTTCGTTGACGTAAGAAACTTTATTTACGTACACGTCAACATGCTTTTGCCTAGCAGACTAAGCGGACATCCTATAGGTTTTGTGTTTGAGCTATGTTGTACATTATAACTATTACAAAATGAGGAAATCAAGTCCGGGGTGTTTCTGCATATTTCGAGGGGGTCTCCTAAAAATCCATGATAATGAAATCACATTGTGGGAGAATATTCAACGTAAGCAGTTCGACAAAAGCACTAGACGTCTCGCGTGCCGGTTCAGTTATCTGCTATTCCTAGTGACGGGGATGTGGTTGGACGGGTTCCGCCCCCTTCATGAAACCGGACTGTGGGTGTATGAGCTGCCTACCTGACCTTCACCTGAATAACAGCTGTCAGAGAAGCGAATTATCGTCCGTACTAGTACGCGAGTTACTTCGTAGTTGTTGTTGTAGTAGTATTTGAATAATGTCAGTGTATGAAAACCACGAATACCATGATATGCTGCTAGTGTATCGTGCGGCAGAACAGAATACGGGTCGCGCTCCATGAAGCTATCGGGAAAGGCTTCCCGACAGACAGGTGCCAAATCCAGCATCGATACGTGCTGTAGGCTACTTCAGCGTGTCCGCGGTACAAACTGTGTTACATCACGCTATGAAAAGTCTGGGCCTGAACTGCCACGTTAATCCTAGACGCGGAAGAAGACATCCCTGCAAATGGTATATGATGATCCCGGACACGTGCCGTTGGTATACCAACTTGGACCATACGGACACTGCATGAAGAGCGAATGTACCCCGACCACATTCAACGGGTGCAGTGTCTTTCACCAGCTGATTACCAATTTTTTTTTTTTTTTACAAGTTGGTGTACGTCGCTACGACACAGATAGGTCTTACGGCGACAGATATATCTAAGGGCTAGGATCGGGAAGGAAGCAACCGTGGTCTTAATTAAGGCACAGCCCCAGGATTTTCCTGATGTGAACATGACAGGCCACGGAAAACCATGTTTAGGGCTGCCGAAGCTTATATCCCGAATACTGGATATTGGCCGAACTTTAGCGACTGCTGCTTTCAAGCTCGGTGATGATTTAAGAGTGGATTTCTGCCATTGGTTAATTGATCAAGCACACAATCCAGAATTTCTGTAAGTGTGTTAGTGACACATGAGACAATCTTTACACTAGGAATGTTTAATATTTACATAACTCACTCACGGGCTGTGGAACATCCCCTCTCAGGCAACTTCTAGCACCGGCACTGAATATCTGGACGGATGCAGTAGGAGGTCGGTTACTTTGACCAATCGTCTTTTAATTAGCGTTATTTTGCTTTACGTCCCACTAACTATTTTTACCGTTTTCTGAGACGCTGAGGTGCCGAAATTTAATACTGGAGAAGTTCATTTACGTGCCAGTATTTCTACGACACGAGGCTGACGTATTTGTGCCCCATCAAATACCATCAGACTGAGTCAAGATTGAACCTGCCAAGTTGGAGGTCGGAAGGTCAGGGGCTCAACCGTCTCAGATACTCAGACCCGTACCAATCACCTTACTTGCATAAATTTGATCGGTGTAGCTTTCCTTATGGCGTATGTATATTTATGATCGGTTTAGTATTCAAACAACTCTTGTTTAACTATCTTTCATTACGGAGCGGGATGGCTGTGCAGGTAGTGTCACGCAATTGTGAGCTTGAATTACGGAGTAGGTGGGTTAGATTCCCACCGTCGGCAGTCCCGGATTTGGTTTACCGGGGTTTCCTACCCTAATTAAGGCTACGGCCCCTTCCTTCCCCATCCTTGCGTCGCCGAAAACCTTCAGTATGTAAGTGCGACGTTAAACCACTAGCAAACAAATAAAAAACAATGAACTTAGAATATCGTGGGGTCAGGAGTATCTTGTAGACAGAATACGTCAATACACAAAAAACATTGTCAGATGCTTCGGTACCAATTTAGTACTCTGTTGCATATTTGTGAGGATTGATAACAGCTGCACATCTTCGTGTCGTCGAATCCACAAGCTTCTGTAAAAGTACGCATGAAAGGATGGTCCATTCCTCCTTCAAAGCAGCAGAGAACTAATCTTTGTTTGAGTAATTCTTGCAAAATAAAATTCGGTAAAAATTTTCCCCAGATATAATCAATGGGCGTTCATGTCTGGGCTTTTGCTTGGCCAATCCAAAACTCTTTCTTCTTTAAAAGTAAGTTCCTCACTCGATCAAAAGGATGCTTTGGCCCATTGTCTTGTTGAAATATCCAATTTCTAGGCATGGTATTCCTTCCATAAGGTATATACTCCAGAATGTCACGATACGTACCGTTGTGCCCTATATTCGTATGTGAGGATCAACTGCATGTATCGAAAAATAACCCCACGCCATGGTGGTACCGCCTCCATGTTTAATGGTTGGTACTTGATATCGTATATGGTTTCTCTGGTTTGTTGGTCAACGGATATACCTGATGTCATATCAGACGAGGCTGAATGCACTTTCGTCACTCCATAAGACCTTCGACCAATCTTTACTCTTCCATATAACTTCTTTCTTTGCAAACTCTAACCCTATCTTACTACTTTTTGGACTGATCGGTGGTTTTCTTGCAGGTCGTCTACCATTTAAATCAGTAGCTGTTAGCGGTATTTAACGGTAGAAACGTGTAGATTCAGTCCATGTTGCTCTTGGAATCAATAACTGATTTACCTTGGGGGTCAGCAAGCTGCTCGACTAACAGATATGTTTCGAGCTGTGAGTGGAGAGAAGGCGTGGAGTGACATTAGTGGACGAATCGATCACAATATGAAGATAAAGCTGGAATTCAAGAGGACAAATTGGAACAAATATTCGTTTATAGGAATAAGAGTTAGGGATTGGAGTAATTTACCAAGTGAGGTGTTCAATAAATTTCCAAATTCTTTGCAGTTATTTAAGAAAAGACTAGGAAATCAAGATATAGGGAATGTGCCAGCTGGGCGACTGCCCTAAATGCAGATCAGTGGTGATCGATGTGAAGTGCTACTACTACTACTACTACTACTACTACTACTACCACCACCAGTACAATACAGGATTTTCGTGCACAATAGGGTATTTTTACCCTCATTTGGTGGAAAAACATACAGTATGTATTTTAGCCACAGTACACAAAAGGTTTCAGAGCAGGACTTCGTCCTTTGTTCAGCTACTGTTGCGTCGTCATCGCTATTTCGTTCACAACACTGACATCGCAAAATGCTGCCTCTTGTGCTTTTTTTATTTCCAGCTGTGCCATAACCACATATAATTGAAATGACACATTGTGGAATTAGTTAACTTTAACCAGTTTTATTACGCTATGTTTCAGTTAACATATCCGGTGACATTCTCGTTCCTTCGTTACTCTCCACATCATATTAGATCCCATTAGGCCACGACGCTCTTAATGGTGATTTGAAAATAATGCATCATTATATCACGTGAAATGTAGGATTAGCTACAACTTTCTTACTTTTAGTGAAATAGTTATAATCGATCGCATTGTTGGGCATAAACCCAAGTTATTGCACAAGGTTAATTTCCACAGTAAAATCAATCAATTGTTGATATCTGCGGTGTCCACAGATCATAAATTAAGCAACTATTCAAACTATGTTAGCTCAGTGATTCAAGACGCTGGCCATAGATTGACGGCAGGGGTAGGGTTCATTTTCCCACTCGGCGATATTTGAAACTATTCTCCGTTCATTTTTTTGTTAGCTTCCGAAAAGTAATTGAATGATTCCTTTCCCATTATCTACGACTGCTACCTTCCCCGTTCTCTGCCGTGGTAGATACGCACACCGTAGCAGTCAGATGGCTGGTTAAATCATTCTGCTAGTATTTGTATTTCTTTGGAAGTATGAATGTACTGTTTTTCATTCTTATGGATATGTAGTTCTTATATACTAATGTCAAGCTGAAATAAAATGCTTTGCATGAATGTTAGAAATGAAGATTTTGTAGTTATGATTCTTTTATTCAGTTTTACTCCATGCAAAGAACATCTACGAACGAGAATCTCGATAAAATGAATTTGAAGAAGTGGATTTCTCTTCATCTTTCTTTGTTCTTTTCGTTGCTACACTCAGCACAGTCCGTTGTAATCTTCCGAGTGTGAAGCTAGAAGAAGTGTGGCTCCTCGTCTTTTCAGCAAAAAGTGTATTACAAAGACTAGGAGCTGTTACTTTATGGACGCTAAACGCTTAAACGCTGATTTTAATGCCAGATTTTATTAAAAACATCCACATGTCGCAGTATAACCGACGTACGAGTGCAAAGAGTTAATAATTGTCCTAGTTTTAATATACACAAATATTTATATTTAATACTGGAGAGTTAATATAAATTTAAATTCGCCGGACGTCATACAAATGGAGAGCATTAATCAGAAATATACCACCAATCATGGAGTACATTCTGAGAAAACTGAAGTGAAAATTAAACCAATGACACCGTAGTAATGAAATTAAATGGATACAGATGGTTCATATAAACGAACCACTGGATAGTGGCTGAATGTAAAAGTGCCCACTTTCTACGAGGGTGAATAACTGATTCCTTCCTGTGAAATGTAAATACTGCATTTCATATAGAGAAAATTGTCTTGCAATATTATTATTTAATAATGGATGGACTTAGGACTGGTTCCTTTTCGTGAAAATAGGCAACGATAAACCACACTGAGAAATGCCACTAACTCACTTGTAAAAATTAATTTGTAGGGTTGATTCTCTCCTCCTTAATTCCATCCAAATAATAAAAAGAAGTAAAAGTCCGACAACCCTGAAATACCTGAAAATACATTGTAATCGTTAATGATACATGACTCTGTGAAAGATATCT
Organism: Anabrus simplex; assembly: GCF_040414725.1. Lineage (NCBI taxonomy): Eukaryota > Metazoa > Arthropoda > Insecta > Orthoptera > Tettigoniidae > Anabrus > Anabrus simplex. The sequence continues at coordinate 809,578,084 of NC_090266.1, forward strand.
CAGACTTTAACTACGAGAGATAGGACAAAATTGTAATTACATCACTAGGTTTATCTTTGCTTTGTTGCAGCGTGCTAGTTTGTTTGGCTTACATTTGTGTGAATGGATTATGGTGCAATATGCTGTGTGGGAAACATACGTGAAGTGCAAGAACATTAGTGATGAGTGATGAGTCGGAGACTAATAATAATAATAATAATAATAATAATAATAATAATAATAATAATAATAATGTTATTTGTTTTACGTCCCACTAACTACTCTTTTACGGTTTTCGTAGACGCCGAGGTGCCGGAATTTAATCCAGCAGGAGTTCTTTTACGTGCCAGTAAATCTACCGACACGAGGCTGACGTATTTGAGCACCTTCAAATACCACCGGACTGAGCCAGGATCGAACCTGCCAAGTTGGGGTCAGAAGGCCAGCGCCTTAACCGTCTGAGCCATTCAGCCCGGCGAGTCGGACACTTGGAGATTGCCGACGTTTACTTAACGGCAGATTAGCCACAATGAAGTAAGTGAAACGAGATTGCAGTCGATGTCGACTAACGTTGTTCAGGTACGAAGATGCTTCACAACATCTCTACCGTTACTACGGAAGCTAGCGTTTTGAAGTTAGTTTTTAACCGTTGGGTTACATTCTGAATTGCCACACATACAGTGAAGAGACCCTATTTGAAATAAGCTTTCTACTCTCATCTGTAGTAGCAGTTTTTGTGATTTGCGAGCAGTTCAGCTATTGTCAACGGTCATGTTCTCTTGTCACAAAAGTAATGGTACAGTTCAGAGTGTAATTATTACTTCATCTTCTATTACGGTTCGTGGTGCAGGTTACTGTAGTCACAACCTAGTTCGTGAACCATGAGCAATGGCTGAGTGGCCTGGTAAGTGGTCCTGAAAGTCAGGTCACCAGTTGCTATGGAATGGGAGTAGGTATCTCGGACATACTCTGAGTCATGCCCCCGTCCGCTCTCTGCTCAGGCGACTAGTACTATACGTAGTACTGTGATTCGCATTCCACGTAAAACTGGACGTCCGTGGCTATAATCAAAATATCAACAGCCACGTAAAAATAAAACTTGCTTGCTTCCTATGATGTGTGTGTTCTCTTAATGTTTATTGCCATGGTATTCAATTCTGAACTTGCATATTATAATATTTAATGAAATAAATTATTCCGGTTCATTAGCTGGTTTTCTAATACACAATTCTTTTCTTTTCCTAGGTGAGTGCTTACTGGGTTATCAGTGTAGTGAAGATTCAAGAAATTGATGACTACATCACTAAATGGGCACGAGGTAAGACAGGATTTAAACCTCTATATTGTACCCTTTGAAACGTCGAATCGGCGGTAATCTGCTCTTTCATTCTGCCACGGCGCTCTCTAATAAATTATACTGTACTTACCGCTCGGAGGCTCTCATCTGCTTGGGGTGCGATCGGCTCGGCATGCTTCTTCTAAAGCTGGTATATAAGGGAATTAAGTACTACGGGTACTATCGCTATTGAATGAGAATGGACCAGATTAATTCTTTTCTTTATCCTAACCGAAATTAATTAAATTCCAAAATGTTAAGTGGGCAATAACATCATTAAATTTACTCAAACTGTAAAATGACAATCAATAGTTATGTTACAACATAAGCAACAATTCTCCATAACTGATTATTTGAATTTAAATTAATTGCAGACACCACAGGTGTGCAATATTGAGTAAACGACTGACGTAACCTTAGTTACCTTTCATCTCAATGTCAAATATGAACTCTGAGCAGTGTTAAAGTTATATTTGGTTAATTGACAGTTACCAAAATTAAAATCATAAAAAATTACATTGAATTATGTGAATTGCCACTGCTCCAAAAAGTAATTAGGAGTTTCCTGAGAACACACCTCAGTTTGGGAGTTTACTGCTCCCTATTATATTACTATTCTCTAAATTAGCATAACATTATATATGGTCTCAACTGACCTTTCATGACCTGGTATCGGATGGATACTCAAACAAAATTTATCCATGAGCATTTTATGATCACTGTGTTGTCAACATGGATTCCTTAAGTTAAAATTTGTAGAAATAAATCAGCTGGACAGACCTGCCTAACATTTACATATTAGCATTACACATTCAAATGTTTAACCTGACCGGATCTGCATGTTTGGCGTATATTTTACCCGGTTATTAATGAAATGTCTTAAAGTCTACAGGTTTACACTTACAGTCCTATTTATTTAAATTTTTACAGCGGCCTTTTCAGTGATTTAATTATTCAGTTGCAATTTGATTTGATAAAGTAAGCGAAATGTTGTTTTAAAAGACGTAACTAAGCCGCCTTCCTCCCCTAAGGTAACTGACCTCATATTTACATTACAGCGTGGGTGAATCTTCCCACGTTGACTATAAAATGAACTAAATGACAAGAGAGTGGAACAGTTAAGCCTCTGTTAACCTAATTCTACCATCTAAATACACTCCTGAAAGAGAAGGCACCCTATCGTATCTAATCTATAGTATTTACACGTACCAACTTGACTACATTCAATTGACTGAATGTCACCGAATGTTGTGATGATTTCACACGCCACAGTGGCTATGGTAATGTCTCACTGCGGACGGTGTGTGTGACCAAGTCCAATTATCTCATATCATGGTCACTATAATAATTTAAACAAGTCCGTAATGTCAGTTAACTTTAACATCGAAAGAGTTAGATCAAAAACAAATAGGCATGAAAATATATCCGGCTGTAAGATCCTCCTAAACTATCCAATACTCACCCTTTCATGATAAAATTACGAATAAAAAGTCAAACAAAAATTCATGGACATAAATATCTTATTTAAACTCGGTTGAAAAATGTTATCGTGTCAGGTATTATTCACAATTGTAATTTTAAACTACAAAGTAATTGGGTATCAATTTAACTCTGCTTCATGTCATAGGACACAATCCGGGATTAACTCAATATCAATTAAATATTCCCGGTGCATCTGGATGTTGTATTTATGACGGTCTTTATATTCTGTGTTCGAACATTTATAAGCAGACACCTGCCTTTCTCTATTACAAAGAGGCTAGTCCCTCTTGATTTGATTGAATTTCTTATTTTCAACATAGATTCTTATTTCTATCTTATGTCTTCATCGGAGCTTTATTAATAATCCTTCCGTCCTTATTCGTAGACATTTGCTCTCTAGCTCGTCACTTGTTAATCCAGGATCATTTTCACTGGTACTTCAATGTAACCTTTTCCTCATCTTGCGGGGATTTCTTTCTTTCTTTCTTTCTTTCTTTCTTTCTTTCTTTCTTTCTGATTTTGCCTGTTGCTCGATATTTTCATTTGTATCGGACCTTGACTCACTTCTACACATCCGGTCAGAACTGTATCAGTTTACTCTTACGTACACAATGCAAAACATTTATCGTTTATTTCTTATAAGTTTTCAATTATTTTATTACTGAATTGCAAATCAGTATCAATATCCTCCTATTCTGGCGTTATCTTGAAAACCTCGTAAAATTCAGAACCTAGAGTCAGTTAAATAACTCATGCAAATCGCATTAATTATTATTATTATTATTATTATTATTATTATTATTATTATTATTATTATTATTATTATTATTATTATTATTTTCATTATTACTATTATTCCGACAATCTGATTTCACAACATTTCTTAAATAGTTATTGCTAATCACGTCATCAAAAACATCATGGGGCCGATGACCTTAGATGTTAGGCCCCTTTAAACAAGCATCATCAACATCATCATCAAAACATCATGACAATTATTATTATTATTATCATCATCATCGTTGCGACCCATAACTACGAACTTAACATTCGCAACACAGCATATTATTATAATTATTTTACTTTTCCTTATTATTCTCATATGACTGAGAAATTAGGGACACGGTAGATATAATTTTAGATTATTAAGCGACACAGGAGATATCCTCCGGAATATTTCAGTGATTAAATTATGTGAATCAGTTGTTCTATACTCTATATCGCTAGTTAGATCTAACAGTGTGACAGGCTAAGGAAGGGAATAAAGGGAAGCCCACATAACGAGGTTTTAGTCCGAAACTGGTGGAGTCACCATCACGCTCTAGAAAAGATCTGTCTCGTTAGACAACGTGTGTCTGCGTAGTCATGGCGGGAAACGAGCGTCCCAGAAGTCCGTCTACTTACGCAGGAACGGGGCAGTTAATTGGCATGAAACAATCACCTGAATTTACCTTTTCTTTTAGTTGAACACTCAACCTTCTCACTGTCTATCGATAGTGCCCATTTTAAAACAATTTGATGTTTATCGCGGCCATTTTTCAGAAGACATTTGGTCATCAACTTTGTACGAATGAAAGGAAACTTTTAAAAACAGATTAAGCCCTTGCAGGTATGAAAATCACTGGAAATCTGAAATTCCTTTTCGCTCCTTTCTAAGTTGAAAATCTTCATAAAACACACACTCAGAATAAAAAAACGAAATATTGCGCTCATCACACTGCACAAATGTTTCGTGGTGGTGGTGGTGGTGATGTTGGATGTCTCATCAGTGTATATATTTTGATGCAGTCCTCCATGTCATCCTACCCTGTGCGAAACTCTCTACTTCTACATAACCAGAATTTGTTCAGTTACTTATCGGGGAAGTTTGTGCGGTAATAACGGTAGGGGTAGACCAAGACCTGAATATGACAAACATATAAGAGTATGTATATGATGTAGCAGTTGCGTAGAATGAAAAGGTTAAGGCAGGCTAGGCTGGCGTGGAGGGCTGTATCAAACCAGTCTATGGCCCGATGACCCAAATAACAAAATTATAGCATCCCACATCTACTCTAATCTATTTATCATATTATGTCCTGCCCCTTCCCCCCTACTACAAACATTTCACTCCAAAACCAACTGAACAAGTCCTGTGTCTCCCAAGTTGTGTCCTATCAATCTCTTTATTCTTGTAAAATTTCACCAGATAATATTCCTCTCTCCAGCCATATTCAATATCCCTTCATTCGTGATTCGTCATACCAATCTTACAGCATTTTTCTGTAACACCACATTTCAAAAGCGATTCTCTCCTTTTCTGTGCCAGTTATTGTCCTAATTTCGCTTGGATGCAGTACTGTTACAAGCAAAATGCTGTATGTCTTTTTGATGTAATTTAATCTAAAATGACCCAATTTTACTTGACAATGAATGACAACACTTCACTATTAGTGGGAATTAACAAAAGTCTCTTGTCCTCACAGCAGGTCTCCGGCCTGGCAGTCTTTAGACGGAACGGGCGAGCCTTCCGTAATCTTGATTGACAAGAGTCACCTTTTACTTGGCTTCGCAAATACGCACCCAGCAGGTTCCTGTAGTTTGGTTTGAACACACGAGTCCCGGCTATAATGACGCACGACAACTGTACAGTTATCTCGATTCCAGACAAGAACGATAACACGCACGTTCAACTCGCGTGACTGTTCCACACTGAACTGCACAATACATCTCTCTCAGCAATACAATACTACAGCACTACTTAACAACAACCACTAAACAAAGACAACTCTCCACTACTACACTCAACCAACACTGACACCAACACTCTTGCTGTTCCACAGTCCATCAATATAATCATCAACTGTTCGAGGTGATTAAGCTTTATATCCCTGGCAATTAAAAACTAGGAACTCCTGGGAGCGTCCGGAGCAGGGAGATTCTCTTTTAGCCTTCAAGAAAATCCACGGAATTACCAGATGAAGGGCACGGTACAAGGAGAGGCCGTCATATGCCCTCAGGCTGGCTGAAAGGTCTCCCGCCGGACTCACTCATTCCTTCCAGGAAATACCGAAGGCGACTTCCAGACGGCTGGCAGTCGCATGAGCACGTAACAATACCATGCTTCACACATAAGTATTCAGAAATACCTTTCTATCACATACATCACTGTTTGAGGTGAGCAAACTTCTTCTCTACTAGTCTACATTTTACATCCTCCTTACTTCTGCCTTCGTTAGTTACTCTACTACTCAAGTAACGCATCGGGTGAGTTGGCCGTGCGGTCAGGGGCGCGCGGCTGTGAGCTTTCATCCGGGAGATAGTAGATTCGAATCCCACTGTCGGCAGCCCTGAAGATGGTTTTCCGTGGTTTCCCATTTTTACACCAGGCAAATGCTGGAGCTGTACCTTAATTTTTTGTTATTTGCTTTACGTCCCACTAACTACTTTTATGGTTTTTGGAGATGCCGAGGTGCCAGAATTTAGTCCCGCAGGAGTTCTTTTACGTGCCAATAAATCTACCGACACGAGGCTGACGTATTTGAACACCTTCAAATACCACCGAACTGAGCCAGGATCGAACCTACCAAGTTGGGGATCAGAAAGCCAGCGGCTCAACCGTCTGGGCCACTCAGCCCGGCGGTGTACCTTAATTAAGGCCACGGCCGCTTCCATCCAACTCCTAGGTCTTTCCTATCCCATCGTCGCCATAAGACCTATCTGTGTCGGTGCGACGTAAAGCCACTAACCAAAAAAAAAAAAAAAAAAAAAAAAAAAAAAAATCTCAAGTAGCAATATTCAACTGCTTCCTTTCGGACTTCAGCTTGAATCTGATATTTCCTACTTCACTAACTTCATTCGATTGCATTACGTTATTTTTTTAGTTTTATTTATATTCGGCTTGTACTTTTTCTCGAATACTACTGTATGTCTATATTAATCGCTAATTTCTCCAGATTTCCTGCAAATTGAGATAAAATAGCAATATCACCGGCAAATCTCAGAGTTTTCATTTCCTCTCGTTTTGTTTTCTGAGTTGATTTCCTTTACCGATTGTTCTATAATAATAATAATAATAATAATAATAATAATAATAATAATAGGGGCGCACAACTTTGAACTCGTATCCGGGAGATAGTGGGTTCGAACCCCAGGCCTTTTCTGTCCTATCGTCGCTAGAAGACCTATCGGTGCGAACTTAAGCGAATAGAAAAAAATAATAATCATAATAATAATCTTCAGTTCTTGTCAACTTGCATTCGGGAGATAGTGGGGTTTGAACCCAACTTGTCGGCAGCCCTAAAGATGGATTTTCGTTGTTTCCTATTTGCACACGGGGTTGTACCTTAGTCAAGAGTACGGTTGATTCCTTCCTACTCCTAGCCCTTTCTTGTCCTGTCATCGGAGTTTTGCCTTTAGTGTTGCTGATGTCAGCTAAGATGGAACCTGCTCTCTAGGAAACGGAACGGCAACTTACCAATAGACTGTGCCATCAATATCGGTAGACTTGATGAAGTTCCGTCGTTGAGGTGCAGTCTTTTGATAATTCAAGGAAAATGTGGTTTACATCCCCAGAATATGTGGCACGGCTGAAACGTGCTACCTCATATACGTGTTCCGGAATAAGGTATTATTATTGGAACGCTCCATGATATCGGCGAAACAGTCATATTCATCCAGCATTAATTATCCCATACATCACTGATCAAACTGGTAAACTGGCTCAAATATTCTTCTCCACCCTGCTAATGCTCCTGGTGCTGCATATTATGAACTTGGGAAACCTCTCGTCGACTTAAACCTCGTGTCCCTGAATATGTATTACTCGCAGCAAAAGATTCAGAAGATGAACAGCGATGAAATTAGTGTCGGTAGTGCCCCTGGGTCTTAATTACAGTGCTTCCTCGAGATGATTAGCGGTGGAATACGTGTAAACAGTGTTTGTTTCTTGGTTTCGCTGCATCCTCACTTCTAAAAACCCTTTAAAGGTTTTTGAATATAAATGAAATCGGTGTAAACAAATGGTAAATATAAATATTCTCATTAATATCTCATCGTCATCGATCTTCTGTTATCAGCTGAAAAAAAGTCTAATTGTGATCATAAATTTCAGTTGACATTGGTTTAACTTATTATCAAATAACATTACCATAATTTTTATGTGTATTTTAAAATTTTTAAACCATATTTTGGACAAGATGTGATCGGTATCTATGTACAATTGATACACACAACATATGTATAAAAGAGCGAGTTGGCAGCGCAATGCACCTATGAAAAGAAATACAAATTGAAATGTAAATGCCTTCAATAAGTACGTAACAAGTAAAACTGGATCTCAGATTTTGGAGGAGAGAGGTGCCTGCTAGTAACAATGTGGTGAACAAAAAGTAATATTCTAACATCAACAGTCTTCAAGGAATTCATCGCAGCATTAAACACTAAATTGTTTTGTCCTTGTAAAACTAATGTACTACTGGTCGGGAACGGCACCAGGGGATGCCGCAATTACATAAAAAGCAGTATCGAGTAGCATCATATAAAATGCATTGAAGTAGGACAGGTTGAGATTGCCGCCCTCCGTATATTGCATCCAAAACTCTTATACGATGAAGATGTCTGGTATGAACCATGACGTATCCTCATTCCATTGAGTGAAACAGTTTGAACGCATGATCGATGAATCTTGGAAAACCAGATTTAAGAGGGGATGTTTGGTTTTACCGTAGCGTAAGATCTACCTTTGTGAAGCCGAGATATTCGCCCATTCTGTAGATCACTAGCGATAAATTTATTGTCGGATGGTGGTAAAAAAGTCCATCTATGGGAGTTGCAGCTCAGTAAATACAACTTCAAATGCGGCATGTTTGGTGAGTACATCGGCTTTTCCATTGCCTAAAATTCCACAATTCCATTTAACCCACCGAAATGCTACGGAGCAGCGTGAGGAGTAAATATTTAGAGCAAAGTTCATGGTGTCATACAAGTAATCATTCGTTCGGAGATCCCACAGTAGACTTTGTAATTGATGGACAACACTTGTTGAGCCCATAATGATGAGAGCGGAGTTAAATACCTTGCGTTGACAAAATCAAAGTGCAGCACATATAGCTAAAATTTCTGGTGTATAAATATAGGTTTGAGGCGATAGTTTGAAGATACCACGGTCTCCAGGCTATAGACAGTAAACTAATGCGCATATCCCACGGAGTCATCGAATTTAGAACCAACTGTGTACATTCAAGTAATTTTAGGCCACATGGAGCGAACCAGAAGCGAAATTTGGTTTTTTGAGGTATCTAGGTAGATAGTATATTGACACGCGATGTGTATTACACTAAAAGCTGACATCAAAAAAGCGGCCATGCTTCGTGTTTTGAGAGTTAGTGGGAAAAAAAAGCTTTCACTTCGTTGTGAGAGCATAAGAGAAGCTGTGGCTAGTAACGCGAACGTGGGCCATTTCTTTCATGGATATCCGGCAATCGTTGCAAATATTATTTAATGAATCGAACCGTGGTTTCTAGCACGGCACGTTAGCCTCTAAGCTAGCTTTCTTGATAAGAGCAGCAGCCATCTTGCGCAAGCACCCTTAAGGTGTCTCATCAGGAGCCGTGTATAGCCGCCATCTTGTGGCCACCATCTTGCGCAAGCATCCCTAGGGCTCTCATAAGAGCCTATGTATAGCAGCCATCTTGCAGCCACCGTGTTGAGCAAGCACCCTTAAGGCGTCTCATAAGGAGCCATGTATAGCCGTCATCTTGTGTAATTGGCGTCGGGAAGAGCATCCGGCCGTAGGCTCTTCTATATGGTTAGGCTTGATGTCTTGTGCGTCAAAAGTTAGGTTAAGCCCCTCCAAGATAGCGGATGTGAGGTTAGGGTCGCGCTCTTAGGCAGCGTGAGGAGGAGGCCTCTCTCGTGAGCCTGTGGAGGAGGAGGAGGAGGAGGAGGCCTCTGCGGAGGGCCGGTGGCGGTGGAGGCCGCCGAACTCTTCAGTTATACTACTACAACCAGAAGGAAGGGGATATCGTGAAATAACCGAACATTGTAACATAAATTTTTTACCTAGCGTTTCTCGACGTAATTGCAGAGATTTTTCGCCCGCCTCTACTAAGGGCACATTTGTCGGCGTGAATCGCATAGCATCCAAACAGATTCGGATCGCCCGAAATTGAATGATGTCAAGTTTCTTTCTGACGTATGCAGGAGCATTCCCATACAAAAACTCCCATAGTCGGTGAAAAAATGAAATGGCGTATAGCTTTTAGTGCCGGGAGTGTCCGAGGACATGTTCGTCTCGCCAGGTGCAGGTTTTTGTTTTGACTCCCGTAGGCGACCTGCGGGTCGTGCTGAGGATGAAATGATATGAAGACGACGCATACACCCAGCCCCAATGCCAGCGAAATTAACCAATGATGATTAAAATTCCCGACCCTGCCGGGAATCGAACCCGAGACCCCTGTGACCATAGGCCAGCACGCTAACCATTTAGCCATGGAGCCGTCATAGTTGATGATAGAGCGTATCATAGAATGATACAGGATCAATAGTGTAACATGATCCGTTCCGCATCAGGTACGGGTTTCCTCTTACGAGTAAAAATCACCACAGTAGATCCAATAGAGGCAATTAAAGTCCGTTAATATGCAACAATTTTTGCAGATAAGCCACATGATTTAAGCGAAGAGATGTGACATCGTCCAACGATATACAATGTGTACAGAATCGGGCTGAGTACATCACCCTGTGGAAGACTTTTACTCTCAAGACGTGGGCCATATAAACCGCTATTTCAATCTCGTACATATACACGTCGTTCCTGTAACAATGTTTGAAGACCGTACCGTATATAAAAGCTAGGGGAATATATAGTGCTTAGAATTTTCTGAAGAGAACTGGTATATTGGCGTTATAATAAGCAGAGCTGATGCCCACTGAGAGAACCGTACAGAGCTGATGCCCACTGAGAGAGCCGTAAGGTACCTATTAATCGCAAAAGCATGTTCTCTTGCATGGTGCAAAGTTCCCCTTCTATGGCTGCAGAAACCATACTATGACTGCGGAAGCAACTGCCGGCGTTCCAATCACCACTCGAGCCGTGTTTTGACAATTTATTATTTTCAGAGTCTTTATCACATACGAGTAAGGAGCAATTGCTTTGTAAGAAGTAAAGTCACTAGGATCATTTTCAGGCTTCAAAAGTGGGATGACAATTTAATTAATGCAGTCCAACCGTAATTCTTCGCGTGTCTATGCACTGTTAAAAATGTCCAATTATAGCTCACACGTAGATCGGGGGAGATTTGATACCATTGACTACAGGATTTAATCCTTGCCAGGTGCTGTGTTATTATTTTCTAACGCCTGTTGAAGGTTACGAGTATGTAAGTGGTCGAAGCAGGGAATGATTGCGATCCCACTTGTTGAAAAGAAGCAGAAAGGGAAACTGTGGCACTGTCGGTAGAACAAAAAGAGTATGAAGATCCTTGACATATTGACACTCAAATGAACGAGTGGCAAAATGAATGGGTAGAAAGTTGATAGTCTGGAGAACTCTGAAGGAGGCCGCCGACGTTGAAAAACGGTGATTCTGTGATTTTATTGTCCTGGTAAGGAAGGAAAAATTTGCTCGTCTCGGAGAGGTAAGGAATTAACCATTTCAGCATATGCTTTCTTCAAAACAGCTTCCTTGAAGGGTAGGTTATATTTGGCAGAAATCCCGTTTACTTCGAATCGTTTATTATACTCAGGGCACTGTTTACTTAGTTCGTTATATCGACCTTGACTTATGTAGGCAGAAGCAGTGAGCAATAGTTTGGAACATTTGACACGACACCGGTATTTCGTCTAGTCTGAGATCGACAGTTTTTACTAATGTGTCCAAAACTTAAACAATTATAGCTAATACGCATTGGCTCCACACAAGGACAAGCCTTAAAACGTGCCCCGTATATTTATACGTTGTCTCGAAGAGTCTGAGAGTCAAAGGTGATAACACAAGTGCGTACTGGAACAGCAGTTGGAACATTGTCCTTGAGTGTGCGCCTACGCATACATCGTACTCGCCTAATTATTACAGAAGAATGGTTCACTTGTAATAATTCTTCTTCCTCGATAACTGTATGCACATCCCTAATGACACCGCGTAGAGCAATGACGTGGGTAGGAAAGTAACCTTCAAAATGTTGTACGGAAAAGAAAGGAGATGCAACAAACCAGTTTGCTGCTTGCGCAGAATGAAATACCTTAGATATTTTGACGTCCAGAAGGAAACTCTCCATAAATCATTTTACCAAGCGCCGTGGGATTTAGTTCACCTATGTTTCCTTCTTTCCCTTGTACGTAGATGTAATAAGGTCTGAAAGAATAAATGTGATACCGGTTAGCTTTATTACAATCGTATACACTAGGCCGAAGCCGTGCTCCGTTATTCGCAAGAGGAAGCGAAGCTTGCACCTCATTCACATTAGAAACACTATCGCCTTGCCTAGAAGATGAGCTAGCCATTAAATCACTGTGTTAACACACATGTTCTGAAACAGTACCTGTACCGTTCTCTGGTGTAATTGCATGCTTATCAGTAATACCTGAAGGCTGTTCTAAAGCACGCTTGTTTGTCGTGAACACAGGTGAACAACTCAATTGCATATTCCAGTCATACAGTGGGTCAAAATGAAACGCATACGCGAGAAGAATGTTTGTTATTAGCCTCAACAAAGATATAATTTTTTCTTTATTTTGATCATGGCTCTGGTTTAACAAATACACATTTTTCTACTAAGGCACGAAATAAATTAACTCCTATTTCTTACTTTTACAAAGAAATATAATTCGTTATTGTTAAATATGCATGAAGCAGGTCAAAGTCAAATTCGCCCATCTTTAGGTGGTTCCTTAGCAATGTGTAATAAGACAACGTTATTTAACAATCTATACGTCGTAGGATACCCTTTAGTACTTTTCATGGCTCTTGAATGGTTACGTATAGATTGTACCAACTTTTCTTCGCAATTTAATGGGTCTATTTTCTCAAATTTTCACATAAAGCTACTTTCAGATACACCGGGAGAGCTGGCCGTGCAACTGTGGCCTTATATCCAGGAGATAGTGGGTTCGAGCCCCACTGTCGACAGCCCTGAAGATGGTTTTCCGTACTAGGCAAACGATGGGGCTGTACCTTAATTAACGCCACGGCCGCTTCCTTCCCACTCCTCAGCCTTTCCTATCCCATCGTCGCCATACGACCTATCTATATCAGTGCGACGTAAAACAAGTTGTAAAAAATTTCCATTTTCAGACATCTTTGTTCGAAATGTAGTTTTCTTACAGCTACTCTTCCATGCTTATTGATTTTACTTAGGATAAATTGAATAGTCTCTGGATGTGCTCTCTTGTTGGAGTGTTCCTCAGCCATCACAGCAAGTTTCCGACCAATAATCACTGGATATTTTCTTCCCATGTCCTACTATCCAACGTTCTTCCATGAAGTTGAAAATGATTCACCTACTCGCTTTGTTTTCTTCTTAATGCTGCGTATACTTTTATATCTGCAATGCACGACTCCTATTCATTTACCAGTTTCCCGTAGCGATTTTCCTCTCACAAAATGAAATATCACTAGCTTTCTTTCTTCTTTCGAAGATTGTTCGGTTTGACAGCCGGTGATAGAAGCGGAAATTGTCTGTACTTCATAACTCACCACAGCAAGCTGAACATGGTGTCGGAACAAACATACAGTATTTGCACTACCCTCTTACCTGTCAGTCTAGAACTGTGTGATTTCATTTTGAAATGACCCAGCACCATATTGACAAAGAACATGTCATATCTCGGTAAGTTGAGGGATATGCTAACTAGCCTGTGATAACATAATTCAACAAATACCCTTATGGTTGCACACATAAATTGCGAACATATATTATTATCCACATGTATGTTTATAAATAAACACATAGTGGTTGTAGTGGTGTATTTGTTTCAATTTGATTCACTGTAGGTAGAAGGTGAACTCAAAACATTATTAGACATATGTTGCATGCTGTTCGGCAAAGTCAAATGAGACGGTGATAAGAGGAAGGATCACCCCTAGTAACTCTTCCCATATAGGCCGTCGTGCATAGCACAAATTGCTAGTTATGTAGCAAAACATTTAATTAAACGGTACTCCATACAGACTTTCACTCAAAAAAAGAGAATGAATAAACACTTGAAGACACAAACAACAAGTCTGTACTGAACGAAATAGTACAACAGACACTGGAACAGCCCCAGCTTCACGTTCGTTTCTTACCGACAATCTTATATGAAGGAATTGCAAAAAATATAGTTACACGTCGCACCAAAACACAGTGAACACGAACTTGGCACTCGCCAACAAGCAACTCGGTATATGGAGTAGGTTTAAATATTGATAATGTATTATTTTTCACGTAACGCAAAAATATTTCACGTTACAAGTTGGCTACGTGGTTTGGTTTACGCAGCTGTAAACTTACATTCGGGAGATAGTGGGTACGAACCAAACTGCCGGCAGCCGCGAAGATAGTTTTCCACGGATTCCCTTTTTCACGTCAGGCAAATATTGCAGCTGTACCTTAATTACGGCCACGATCGCTTCCTTCCCAGTCCTAGCCTTTTCCTACCCCATCGTCGCCATAATACCTGTCTGTATCGGTGCAATGTAAAGAAAATTGCAACGAAACAATTTGGTAACGGGTAACACACGCAATACGTACGCAATTTTTGTATATATTGCTTATAAAATTTACCGCTTAACGAATTTTGTGTGCGGAGACCTTCTAAAATTCAATGTTATTACATGACAATTACATTAAAAATACAATACAATAAATCATCAATTCTTACAACAAATCAATGGAAATATAGTCTAATAATATTGTTGTTATTATTAAGCTCCTTTACATTCTATCATGAAGAAAACATTTCTGCTCGTTTACATATAAAAGGAGGATGATGACGCCTTACGGCCAAAGCGACCGCTCTGTCTTTTCCACTTACAGTAGCCTACTTGTGCTAGCCTTCTCCCTTCCGACTTTCCCGGGTTAACTCTTGCCTTCTGACACCGACAGAATTAGGTGTGAGACAATTAGGGAATCCTTGACTTTCACGCCTTTTTGCCTTTCACTAATATCTTAACTCATGGAAGGGTCATCCTTGCCCATTTCCATTTCTGATTACAGATAAAGAGGGGATTATACTTCCCTTTACAGAAACAATCACCATCACTACTCACATATCACGAGAGCCAGTGAATGGTTGCTGCACTAGCCAGCACTTCAACCTGGAGGTCAGTTCGTAAAAGCATTCATAATAGACTTCAGAGCTTCGAAAAAATTCTTGAAAGTATTTCATCCATCACAAATTTGTAGATGACTCTATATTCCTCTATATTCATGTAAAAATGCGTACAGATAAATAAATAAATAAATAAATCAATCAATCAATCAATCAATCAATCAATCAATCAATCAATCAATCAATCAATCAATCAATCAATCAATCAATCAATCAATCAATCAATCAATCAATCAATCAATCAATCAATCAATCAATCAATCAATCAATCAATCAATCACTTCTGATCTGCATTTAGGGCAGTCATCCAGGTGGCAGATGCCCTATCTGTTCTTTTCCTAGTCTCTTCTTAAATGATTGCAAAGAAACTGGAAATTCATTGAACATCTCCCTTTCTAAGCTTCTCCAAACGCTAACTCCCCTTCCTATAAACGACTATTTGCCCCAATTTGTCCTTTTGAATTCCAGCTTTATCTTCATATTGTGATCTTTCCTACTTTGAAATACACCATTCAAACTTATTCGTCTACTAATGTCATTCCACGCCATCTTTCCACTGACAGCTCGGACCATACCCTTTAGTCGAGCAGCTCGTTTCCTCTCTCACAAGTCTTCCCAGCCCAAACTTTGCAACAATTTTGTAACGCTACTATTTTGCCGGAAATCACCCAGAACAAATCGAGCTGCTTTTCTTTGGATTTTTAGAGTTCTTAAGTCAAGTAATCCGGGTGAGGGTCCCAGACACTGGAACCATTCTCCAGTTGGGGTCTTACCAGAGACGTATATGCCCTCTCCTTTACATTCTTACTAAAAGCCCTAAATATCCTCATAACCATGTGCAGAGATCTGTATCCTTTATTTACAATCATATTTGTGTGATTACCCTCGACTTTTTGGCTGAATGGTTAGCGTACTGGCCTTCAGTTCAGAGGGTCCCGGGTTCGATTCGCGACCGGGTCGGGGATTTTTATTGCTTCTTATTAATTCTTCTGTCTCGGGGACTGGGTGTTTGTGTCCGTCCCAACACTCTCCTCATAGTATTCTGACAAGGTACCACACTAGCAACCACCACAGAAATATGCAATAGTGATTACATCCCTCTTTAGAGGGATGGCGTCAGGAAGAGCATCCGGCCGTAAAACAGGGCCAAATCCACACGTGCGACGCAGCTCGCACCCGTAACCCCACAAGTGTGGTAAAAGCAGTAGGAAAGGAAGAAGAACAAGATTTATGTGATTACCCCAATGAAGATCTTAACTTATATTAACATCTAGATATTACAATGAACCCCAAAAGGGACGTTCAGGCCATCAACGCATTAATTAAAACTGAGAGGGCTTTTCCTATTTGTGAAACTCACAACCTGACTTTTAACCCTTTTACCGTCATACCATTGCCTTTTGTCCATCTCACAACATTATCGAGGTCATTTTGCAGTTACTCGCAATCTTGTAACTTATTTATTACTCTGTACAGAATAACATCATAGGAAAAAACCTTATCTCTGATTCCACTTCTTTTCTCATATCATATATTGAACCGTTGGTGGTCCATAAAGGATACCTACCTGCCTTACCTATCAGCAATTTGCATGAGATCTGTCTCTTGGGTCGTTTCGGGCTCCTCGTCACTTGCTGAGGTAAGGTGAGGTTTCATATTATTCAATCTAGCTACTCGAATAAAAGATATATTCAAGAAATATTTTGTTTATTAAAGGAATCACGAGAAAAAAATAAATCAGTATAATTCGGACTCAAATCTTGTCCAATCGACGCCACAATAATTACAACACAGAGAGGAGCAGAATACTGGTTTGAGCCTTTAACTTAACTACCTGATGGGCATCCTTACTAGAAACCATTGTCATATATTATGAATGAAGAAAATAAAGTCTGGAAATCCTTAAGTTCGGCTTCCATGTGAGACTGCATGTACTATCATAATGTTTCGTGATGGCCCAGCCCTCGTAACACGAACTCTGGACTCTGGGTATAATTAAGGCAGTCCAGTCGGTGTGTGCCACACAGTGGTTGTACGGCATGGACCCTTAGTTGAATCGATGTGACCTGCGACTATGTCATGGACTGACCTCTAAACTTCTAAGTTACTTGAAAGTCAGTGTGGATGATGACCGCAAGGAAAATGATGCTACAGTGGCAAATGGCATTAATCTAAGTCACTGAGATTGATGACCCCATGACCATCCAAGTTTCTAAGCTGAAGGCTAAACAAAATTAAGCTACATCGGTTGATGACCAAAGTTTCCACTTTACTAATCCCAGCACATTTAATGCTCAATCAATGAAAGTCAAATAATACAACAGCAACAACGCTCACAATACTTTGTGGCAGTAAAATCCGTTACCTTCGGACCTGTCCCATTTAGTGTTACGTTAGTATTTGAACTTTCCCAGAAAAATAATCTAATATTTCCAGAATGCACCTTCAAGTTATTCACTTGGGGTTAAGTTATTTCACAAATACGGTTTCCACTGAGTTTAGTAATTTAATGAATTTAAATTATTTTATGAATCTTAATTTACCACCAATTCTATCTCCGCAGACGAATGGTTTCTTTAACAAGTCCGTACTCAAATTCTGACGTAGTTATATTTTATAACTGTTTATAATTGTTTATCGCCGTTTGTAATCGTGCAGCTGGAAGAAAATGTACATAATTTATATCCAGTATTATATCCAGTATTACATCACAGTATACTGTAAGTTTAATCTGATACTAGCAATTATTAATATTTGGATAACCCTAATAATTAAGTACATACAAATCTGCATAAGTAACTCGCCGTAAATGGTAAGCCAATTTCTATGTCATATCCCACCATGAAATTTTCATAAAGCTTTATGCACCCCTCAAAAATAAATCAATCACTACTACCATCACTCTATTTTCGACACCCTGAAAGTGGCTAACTTAGCTCATTATAGTCTAACTTCGTGGTTTCAAATATACATTCCGATCTCAGTTAAACAAATTTATTTTATCTAATCACCTACACGTTACACCCGGATGAAAATTTCAACTAGTTCACGCTCATTTAATGATCTCCGTTCTAAAGAATACAATCTCATTTTCAACACGTAACAAGCAGCGCAACTCCCGTTATCTTCGAGCGGTGAACTCTCGATCATCTGGCGGTATCGGACCCTTAGCAACCCTCGCTGTCAGCTTTGAAATAAAACACCTGTCCAAATGTCCACGCTTAACTGGTCTCGCAAGAACGAAATCTTCGATTTCGCAAATAGAATTATAAATACAACATTCCTGGCCAAACAGATATGCACATAGATTTTACTTTTAAGATGTCATTCAATAATTATAAACGTCGCAAATTAACACTTAAGTGGATTCTCTCACACTTTCACATCCCAAACGTTATACAAATATCTTCCTCGGGCTGACACAAAATTCCGGCATCACTACAGGCTTTCAATCAACTGATTCGCAAATCCTACCTCAATTCATACGACAAATCTAAGCTCTTGTCTCAAACTCGACAAATCTCACTGACAAAAGAATGGAATAATAATCCCTAGAATCAACGATGCATAGTTACGCACAAATACATTAATAATGAACAACTTCTTATAACATGACCTCGTATTAAAAAAAACCGGATTTTCACAAAAAATGACTGACGAACTTTACTGGTATTTATTTGTCAATCAGACACAGTTTAAAAGGACATAGAATCTGCATTACTCAACACGACAGCGTGCTTACACCAGATTGAAACTCGGTAACCACGGATATCTTGCACTACCTTCATCATAATTCAAACAGAAAATTTTATGTCAGATAAAAACATCTTAACTTGATATCACAAAAATGCAGGCAATAACTTCACGGAAATGACGATCTACTTTGGACGTGATATCACTTCGTAACCCTCATTAATTACTATTCACAACACATTACACGGCGCTCGTAATAATTTATAAAATTTATCCAAGCAGAAAAAGAAAACAAAATACCTTTCGTCATATTTGTGACATTCACGAAACAAATGGGTGACAAACTGCGTCATAAATACCCATTACAAATACATATAAGTGTGACATCATAAAACAGATACCAGAGGCGTTGAGATGGCAGTACACCTACCTTAAATGCACGTCAGATTCCATTTTAGGCTCACCAGCAACCCTCTTATATTTATTTAGCCATTTTTATAATTCTGCCTTCACATTTGGTTTTATTCATGTTTCCTTCCTGAAAAATAAAGCATAAGAAAGAAATGCTCTTCACTTGGTGTTTCGCAGATCGAACTTGAATGATTGGATATGTTGCCCGCACACGAAATACTTTTATTTATAACACAATATTCTATAACTTCACGAATACTACTTCGGTATCTTGACCGTCTTTACATCAGATTATTTCTGCGATGAACAACTACCTCCACTTTGAGTCAAGACCCCGACCACATCGGCCAAAATCTATGTTTGCTGGACTTAGTTTATTTCTCGACGATTGATTTACTTAACAGTACAACCCTCTCTCACGAGCTTCAATGATACAGTGTAGGGTTTTTCAAGATGGCGTCCCCTTATATTTATAGATTCTGTTTCCCCCTCTCCGGCAGTTTTTTGCCGCCAAGAAAATCTGCGTACTTTTCCGACTTTGTGGAAATGTGTTTAAAACAGTTTTTGCTGTAACCAATTACTTTCTAACTTTCTAGTGACATTGTTCACGATCATTTAAAATCATCTCGTACCAAATTAACTGGTTAATTGACCTCATTTGATAGGCACTATATTCTGACGACTCAGCGTGGGTAAAATAGACACGTACGTCTTATGTGGAATATCTACAGTGATGACTTAGCAATCTCAAATCTGTCTTACTAAAGACCAATTGTCTTACAGATAATTACAGGGCACTCATTATACTGCGTTCATTGCTAATTCCTTTATTTAAATATACTTATTTGACCAAAATTTTCTTCTGTATCATCCACCTTTGACACGTGCGGATGACGTCACATCTCATAGCGTGGGAAAGAAAGCAGCCATCTTCCTGCCTCGTGTCGCCTCTGCTATATAAATATATATTCAAGCTTCTCATTACGATTGACATGGGGCTTCATGTGGTAACTTTGACTCAAAATTCTTGGGACATAAAGGTCATGGGTTTAATATATATAAGAAATCATAAAGGTGCAATAATACTACCTTGAGGAATTCCCCTCTTATTACAGGGTGAGATAAAGATTCGCCTACTCTAATTCTCTGAGTTCTATTTTCTAGAAATATAGCCACCCATTGAGTCACTCTTTTGTCTAGTCCAATTGCGCTCAGTTTAGCCAGTAGTTTACCACGATCTACCCTATCAAATGCCTTAGACAGGTCAATCGCGATACCATCCATTTGACCTCCTGAATCCAGGATGACTGTTATATCTATTATTATTATTATTATTATTATTATTATTATTATTATTATTATTATTATTACATTTTGTTTCACGTCGCAACGACACAGATAGGTCTTATGGCGGCGATGAGATACGAAGGCCTGGGAGTGTGAAGGAAGCGGTCATGGCCTTAATTAAGGTACAGCCCCAGCATTTGCCTGCTGTGAAAATGGGAAACCACGGAAAACTATCTTCAGAGCTGCCGGCAATGGGGTTCGAACCCAGTATCTCCCGGATGCAAGCTCACAGCTTCGCGTCCATAACCGCACGGCCAACTCGCCCGGTCTCTGCTATATCTTGCTGGAATCCTACAAGTTGAGCTTCAGTGGAATAATTTTATACAGGGTTATTCACCTAAAATGTTACACGGAAATAGCTTGTAAACGATTAAAGATATCAGCATTCTGTTTTCATATTCGTAAATGGTATGCAGGGTCTTGTAATATAACGTGCTACTTAGTCTCATGGGGGTGATTAACAACCGAGATATTGATACTAACTCCATATTTTTAAATAAAACGGCACAAATTCATACAGCTGATTTAAAAGTTCATCTGCGTACAAGTTCAAATATGTAAGTATTTTCAAAATCGGACAATTACTTTTTGAGATATAAGTAAGAACAGCATGCGCGGTTTGGCTTGCCGCATCAGACGGCGTGAAGTCGGGCAAGGACATATTGAGGCGCAAGCAGTTTCCTGGGAGTGAGTTCAGCCATAGAATGGATACCAGGCATGTAAGCACCTCGTACACATGTGATGGGTTTGCAAAGTGTGTATGACAGGCGAACACATGACAGGACAGAAAGGGTTGATGTGTTTAAAAGGAATAAAATAAGTACTTTGCCTTGAATGGAACATAAGAAAAGCTATTATTGTCACTGGTTTTAGTGTACAGTTCATACTACTCTATGAGTTGAGAAATAAACATAACACAAAACACCGGAAGACCTCCTTCTAGAGAAGCAAATGTTCATAGCTGATCGTGGTGAGATGGCAGCAACACTATTATTTATGTTTTATTTTACACGCATTAATCTCCGCAGAGCTCCAGCGCGACTGTAATAGCGTGCATTCGGGAGAGCGTAGGTTCGAGTCCTGCCTCGCCCAACCTGAAAGTGATTTTCATGGTGTCCCATGTTCAACACCAGGCAAATACCGGATAGGTACCTTTGTGACAGGCCACGGCCGACTTCCTTTCGAAATCCTTCCCATTCCCATCCGTGAGAAAAAATGCTAAACTGAGCGCAACCTATTACGTGTCAAAACAAAACAATACAACTTAATCTCCCTTCCTCGTTGTGCGTTCGCCAGTCATACAATAACGTTGCACACCCAGAGTATGTTACGGTACATCACATTATGTGTACAGTACATGTCTGGTATCCGTTCTGTGGCTGGAATCAAGGCCAGGATGCACCTTGCGCCTCAATATGTTCTTACCCGACCTCACGCCGTCTGATGCAGCAAGCCTAACCGCGCATGCTGTTCTTACTTATATCTCAAAAAGTAATTGTCCGATTTTGAAAATACTTACATGTTTGAACTTGTACGCAGATGAACGTTTAAATCAGCTGTATGAATTTGTGCCGTTCCCTTTAAAAATATGGAGTTAGTATCAATATCTCACTTATTAATCACCCCATGAGACTAAGTAGCACGCTATTTTACAAGAACCTGCATACCATTTACGAATATGAAAACAGAATGCTGATATCTTTAATCGCTTAGAAGTTATATCCGTTTAACATGTTAGGTGAATAACCCTGTATATTATTATTATTATTTTATATATGTTTGCATTCTATTAATTAATTTTATAATGCATGTATATTTAACTGCAAAACTTATTCACAATTATTACTTATTTGATTAGTATTACCAGTTTAGTATATTGTTATTTCTATTATTATTATTATTATTATTATTATTATTATTAGTATGTATTATTAGTATAAATATAATGTATAATTATTAGAATTATCAGTTTAGAAAATCATTAAAATATAGAAAATTTTTTCATCTTCTGCTTCTTTTCCTACCGCGTTTCCCACACCTGTGGGGTCGCGGGTGCGAACTGCATCGCCAGAAGAATTAATCAGAACCGAAGGCCAGTACGCTGACCATTCAGCCAACGATTCGGAATATAATATGGTAAATTGTCGGTATTAACATAATGGTGTAAACTCTAAGTGACACACTATTTTTTTGCTAGTTGCTTTACGTCGCACCGACACAGATAGGTCTTATGGCGACGATGGGACAAGGAAGGGCCAGGAGTGGGAAGGAAACGGCCGTGGCCTCAATAAAGGTACAGCCCCAGCAGTTGCCTGGTGTGAAAATGGGAAACCACGGAAAACCATTTTCAGGGCTGCCGATAGTGGGGTTCGAACCTACTATCTCCCGAATACTGGATACTGGCCGCACTTAAGCGACTGCAGCTATCGAGCTCGGTGAGTGACACGCTGTAAGTGGGGTAATGAAACCCTGTCCTGTGCAATAAATAAATAAATAAATAAATAAATAAATAAATAAATAAATAAATAAATAAATAAATAAATTATAAGCAGGTGGAATTTTAGTGCCGGTACGGTACCTTACATACCAGTCACTACAGTTTATTCCATGACGTCGACGATCTTCCTCACTCTAAAACAACCTTCTTCTTATGTTTTCCACGCACTCTTGTGGGGTCGTGGTGTGAACTGTTCCGTACATCAGGACATTACCCTGTTCTACAGCCGGATACCGACGCCAACCCTTCGTCAGTGGATGTATTGACTATTGCGTGTTTCTGTGGCCATTGGTAGAGTGTGTGTGAATGAAGAGGAGTGTGGAAAACCAGCACAAATACCCAGTCCCAAAGCCAGAGGAATGAGAAGCGGCTAAAAATTCCAAACGGTGACCCTCTGAACAGATTGCTTCACGCTGACCATTCAGTCAATGGGCCGAACACTCTGAACAGACGACGATGATAACGACAAAAACATCTTCCTGCTGTGGTCCCGGTCCACAAGAAACGAACAAGCTTTTTATTTTACATGAGTTTTGATATCGTGACCATAGCCACGAGAACTCCTGTATTTCGTGAAGTACAAATCAAAAAAAAGTTGTGGCTTCCCATTTTAGAAATTGCTGAAGCACACCGCATGGACTTGTTAGTAACTCAATTAGGATGAGAACGACTTAAATGCTGAAAGCTAGATTTGAAATTAAATTGATTTTAGTGATAATTATAGACAGGAACAATAAATGCATTGTTGAACGTCTACGAGTCTTGCTTTGATGTTAAAGGAATAACTGTTGTTGTACTACTTCTGCTTACGTGTATTTATGGGATAGGTGGAGATTTCTTTTGAAGAATTCCTTGATGGAAACTATAGTTTTAAAGTGGATTTTTAATTCAAATTCTGTAAAGCGGCTACGTGGCATAGGTTTTCAAAACAAAGCTAGTGATGAAGACTCCTACAAAAGAAGACCAAAAAAAAAGAACAACGTATCTACTTCCAGTGGATCTTTTGAATGGGGGCTTCTTCACTCACTTGAATGGAAGCGTGGGTTCACTGCAGCTCGTCAGGCAGTGAACTTGAGCCAATACCGAGTTCCGTTACCTCCCTTTGATGCGCTTCCCTGTGATTGATGTATGTGCTTCCCGTCCTCATCAAAGACCAACGACGACAGTAAACTGTGTTTGAGGCTTCATATCCACGCTTAGGCTGGTGTCACTCATCTCTGTCCAACACGCAGATAACTATCCTAAGGCAAACACACGGTAAATGGAGGCTTACCCCACTGAACAATCAGCTGTTGCGTTTGATGGTACTTGTTGTTGCTTGTGATGCCGTGGTCAACATTCTCGTGTACTTAATCTGCCTGATAACCTGTATCGCTGAGGTGTCTGTTCCGACTAGGATTAGGATGAAGCCTTCATCTTACAAGAGAAATGTTTGTGCTGGACCATATCAATTGCAATGAAACTTGGTAGGATCATCAATTAAGACATCATGACATCACTGAATGCCTGTCCACAGCGTGATAAAAAGAGTGATTCTGAACATTATTCTGGCAGTTTGCTCGTTTGTGCCATTAAGATTTCACGTTTATATATAGATGACCATGACTCTATGCGGTATAATACTTTAGCTTCCATTATGAGCGATACGGAAGTATTAAATACCAATGTTGTGATATATTCATATATTATGCGTGTTCTGAAATAGGTTTTAGAGTAAAATTCTGTTCTATGTGTCAAAATCCAATTTTCGGTATAAAGTATTCGATGTAACTTTAAAATAGGACTATCGATATATTCGTACAGATCATACAGATCAACTATGTACTCCGATGCGCCCAGTTAATTTTGAGCAAATTATAGCGCTACTATTAATTTTGCGCTCAAATTATTATTACCATTAAATTTAGGTTGTGTTTAATCGATCATCCCCCCTTCCCTCTTCTCCCAAGATTCATTAAAATCTATCTCGTCCAACCTAGTCAATTTCCTTTAAGATGAAGGTTTTCCCCCGCTAATCATATCCGAAACACACACCTTATTGATACAAGTTGAATTCAATTTCTGATAACGCCAGGACAATACAGAATGCAAATATATCTAAAGCAGTTGTGCGGGAGTTTTTGGTGTAGTTAAGCTTGGGTTAATCCACTAATAATTTTGTCACAGTGGTACTCACTGGCTCATGTTAATTTCATATTGTACATTGCAGTGAGAATGGAAACTTCGAACATCTTGGCGCGTCATTGCGAACAGATTCTCAAAATCACTGCAATCCTTAACATGCAGTGTTGCGTGAATGATTTGATGATAAGATGATGTAACTTCTCGTTTACTGAACGTATTATAGACAACACTCCATTTAAGAACATCGTATCTAACAAAATAAGTAATAACAGTTACGATATTCTTAATTTTTTTTTTTTTTGCTAGTTGCTTTACGTCGCACCGACACAGATAGGTCTTACGGCGACGATGGGACAGGAAAGGGCTAGGAGTGGGAAGGAAGCGGCCGTGGCCTTAATTAAGGTACAGCCCCGGCATTTGCCTGGTGTGAAAATGGGAAACCACGGAAAACCATTTTCAGGGCTGCCGACAGTGGGATTCGAACCTACTATCTCCCGAATACTGGATACTGGCTGCACTTAAGCGACTGCAGCTATCGAGCTCGGTGATATTCTTAAATACAGTACTGAGTTAGCAAAAGATATATTGAGAATCAGGGTGGAATAATTTTCCACTGTCAGAGCTCATTTTTAGTACATGATAACCAAATAATCTCAAAATCACAAAAATGTCTCTTACGATGTTTTTAGCCGGTAGGGTCGATATCTTACGGTGTCTTACGTATTTTTAACTATTTAATTGGTGTTTCATTATCGTTGATTTCTAAATTAGCTGCTTACCTACGAGAACACAAAACCGTTCGTAAACTGAATTATAATATTGTGTCTTCAACAAATGAAATAATGGGAATTTCGCAGTAATCGGTGAAGCTCATATTAGTGGAAGGGAAGAATCTACGACTACGTGTCGTCTGCAGTGTTTTACACCTAATGGCAAGAAAACAGTCAAAAAGGCCGGGCTGAGTGGTTCAGACGGCTGAGGTGCTGGCCTTTTAACCCCATCTTGGCAGGTTCGATCCTGGCTCAGTCCGGTGGTATTTGCTGGTGCTCATATACGTCAGCCTCTTGTCGGTAGATTTACTGGCACGTAAAAGAACTCCTGCGGGACTAAATTCCGGCACCACAGCTTCTCAGAAAACCGTAAAAGTAGTTAGTGGGACGTAAAGCAAATAATATTATAATTTATTATGAAAGTCCATTAAAAATGGTCGAAACAGACGACTTCACGAAAGGTGTGGTACGTCGGATAATAAGTGGAATTTGCGTGATGAAAAACTGTAGGCCCACCTACATTGAAGTAATTGAACGGTATATTAAAATCAGAAAGTATACTCTACTGAAGGCATGTCAAACAGTGCCCGCAGTGAGACATCGCACGCCCTAGAAATGACCTCCCACGGGTGCGGGCAGAACTTCTCCTCTCTATTGGCGCCGGGAGGGGGGGAGGGGAGGGGAGTTGAACTGACATTACGTTCGCTCACATCAGGGATGAGTAAACCAGATCTCTTCGTGACACATGAAATAAATGGACGATGCAAGACGAGAGTGGTAAGAGAAAGAGTTACGTTAGATTTGACCCGGAAAGATCGCACTCTTTCCTAAGTCGCGAACATGAAGGAGAAGCTCAGTGCCCAGTGTGTAAAAGGCATGTCGTCTGTAAAATGTTTAATGTTCGGCGTCATTATCAGCTGTATCATGCACATCAGTACAGGATAGGAGGTTTCAGGACCTCGATATTTTGAACGGAGATTCGCAGCTCTTTAGTCATCAACCAGAAGACGCACCCCAGAATTTACAACTGGAACTTATGGAACTAAAATATGACGCGCGACGGAAGCAAGAGTACAAAGAAAGGGAAATTATTTAATTTTGCCGAACATTTGGCACATTACGCTTCCCAAAACTCCGAAAGTTTGGGGCAGAAATCCTGTCAATCTATGCAAGTACTTACAGATATGAACAGTCCTTTTCCATAATAATAATAATAATAATAATAATAATAATAATAATAATAATAATAATAATAATAATTTCGTGTGGCTATTTCTAGCCGAGTGCAGCCCTTGTAAGGCAGACTCTCCGATGAGGGTGGGTGGCGTCTGCCATGTGTAGGTAACTTCTTGTTAGTGTGGGGGAGGATAGTGTTATCTGTGGTGTGTGTGTGTGTGTGTTGCAGGGATATTGGGGACAGCACAAACACCCAGTCCCCGGGCCACTGGAAATAACCAATGAAGATTAAAATCCCCGACCCGGCCGGGAATCGAACCCAGAACCCTCTGGACAGAAGGCCAGTACGCTGACCATTCAGCCAAGGAGTATTTTCTAGGATGAAAAATCAACAAACTCTATTCCGATCTCGGCTAACATACATGCATACATACATACATACATACATACATACATACATACATACATACATACATACATCTCAATGCAGTAATGAAAATTGTGTCTGTCAGCACCATCAAGCCTAACATTGACAGAGTTATTACCAGCAAACGTTACCAAGGCTCAAACAGTCAGTGAACATGAAAGGGTGGCTTTTAGGCAACTTTTTCTTTCAGAGGAAGCGAAACCACGATGCCCAGGGTATAGATAAATGTTCATTGGAATGATTTTAAGTTATTGCATCACACCTTTGTTTTGTCAACGAGAATATTCTTAACTTAACGCATCTTGAACATGTCAGAATTTGATTGGTTAATGTGTGTAGTATTTAAGTAGCCTACAATTATATTTTCTTTGTATATACTGTATATCAGTAACGTAAGCAAAGCAAAGCAAAGTCATCTCCGTACAGGCAAACGTTACCAGGGCTCAAACAGTCAGTGAAACTGAAAGGGTGGCTTTTAGGCAACATTTTATTTCAGAGGAAGCGAAACCACGATGCCCAGGGGTGAAGGAATGGAAGGCAAAGGCTTCCACTATCCGTAACCTCGGCACTTGATGGTGTAGAGTGGTTAGCTCTACGCCCGGCCGCTTTTGCCCCCAGGAATTAACCTGTTACTCATTTTTGGTGTAGGCTGAGTGAACCTCAGGCCATGTGCACCTCCGGAATTGGAAATCTCGTTTCCTAAATTGTACGACTTCCTGAGGGGAATCGAACCCACGTCCTTTCGGGTGAACCGAGAACACCTTTACCGCCTCGGCCAGGCAGCCCCTATATCAATAACGTGTTGATTATTAATTATGTCATTTAACAATTTACGGTGCCTTATTAATGATATTGGTGAAGGATAGCTATAATTTAGAGGTAGCGCACTTTATTCCCAATGAAGAAAGGAATACTGTGCACCTATAACGCATCTCCTTCGAATTTCTCCGCTCAAGTCAGCGGGAATGGACACGCTGCACGCAGCTCCGCTGTCATGCGCTTCACCTTAACATGCTTGCTCTACTGTAACAGGGAGTATTTTAGAGTATTGAAAGACATGGGATTAAAGTGGACTAGGTGGCGTAGTTTTCGGAAGTTGTTGATAGAGAAATCTGACGTCTCGGCATGGAGGGGAAAGTACCTCAGACAAATTCGTCAGTAGAAAGAGAATGGTCGGAAAATAATCTCTTTAGATGAGACGTTCTTTCTGCTCGCTCTGTCCCATCAAGCTGGTAATCTCATACAGAACTGGGAAAGGTCCTCGAATTATTATTTTCAAGCCGGGGAGAAGAACGCTTTGTAAACAACACCTTATTGATATTCGAATCAAAGCAAAAAAAGCAGGGGGCTACAATGGCGACATGAACTTCACCAACTTCTGAACCTAGGTGGAAAGACAATTGTTAGTGAACTTCATCCCAAACAGTGTGATAGTATTAGACAAGGCTAGTTATCACACCGTACAAGAGAATGGGAAGCCAGCATTCTCGTCGCTCAAAAGGGACATAATTGATTGGCTGACGCACCAACAACCACCAATTTGAAGGAAATTTGACTAAAGCGGAATTGCTGATATTAGTAAAAGATATCCTAAGTGATAAGACATACAAAATTGATAAATTGTGTACCAATGCCTGACATAGTTCTTTTGTGTACGCCACCCTATCACGCAGACCTCAATCCTATTGAGGTGGTATGGGCAGACATCAAGAGTAGCGACGGCGAGTCTGTCTCAGGCTGTCAGGATGTGAAGTGTAGCCTTTGCAAGCAAGCATTTTCGGTATATCCAGAATCCAAATAAAAAAAAACTATGTTGCGAGCACGTTTGCAAGACAAAAGATGAACGTATGTCCAAAGACTCCCCCACTGACGATAGGCCTATCATTGATACCTTGTCCGACTCGTTGGCTGAACTGTCAGCGTACTGGCCTTCGTTTCAGAGGGTCTCGGGTTCGATTCCCGGCCGGGTCGGGGATTTTAACCTTAATTGGTTAATTCCAATGGCACGGGGGCTGGGTGTATGTATTGTCTTCATCATCATTTCATCCTCATTACGACGCGCAGGTCGCCTACGGGAGTCAAATAGAAAGACCTGCACCTGGCGCGCCCGAACCTGTCCTGGGATATCCCGGCACTGAAAGCCATACCACATTTCATTGATACCTTCATTATGTCTGTGAGCGAAGGCACTTAATCTGAAAATGACAGGTATATTGTAGTGCCTCTAATGACCAAGTCCTTAATCCTTCATAAGTGAATATTTTGTTCGCCTTATTTCGTGTTGTTCATATTATGTCTTCTGTGTGTACGTTTACCTGGACAGCATATTTCTTCTAACCTATATTTTACAGCGTGGCAATCGTTAAAAGCCCAATTCAACTCCATGATTTAAACTTTCGGTAACTTCACATTTAGTTCCGTTTTGTTTTAATGCATTGGTTGTGTTTCCAGCTCTAATGAAGTATGTACCTCAGTCGACGAGCCTAAGTGTAAGAACTTACACTACTTAGGCCTACACTATGTTCACGGCAGCTTGAAAGTCAGCCAGTAAAGCCAGTCGTGCACATATGTAATGTAAAGTAGGTTATTTCAATTCTTCCCCAGAAGGGGAAGTGGGCCATCAGCTCAACGATGGAGCTCTTCGGCCATAGAAGAAGAAAAGTTATATAGAAATGTAATTATAGAAGTTACGTATTGTACATACCGAAGGGAGAGACAATGAATGAAGGTGGCGCAGGGGTATCATCACAGCAAGCCGGGACCCAGGGAAGACCCGCAAAGCATCCCTCACAAGCAAACCCCAACAAGTACCCGGAGGAGAGGAAACAGGACGTTTATTTGTATTCACTTATCTCGGGCGCGCATTTCGAAAAGTTCTACATAGATTTACAAATGCATATTACATCAAATGAGATGGTATAATGATGGGGTGCGGAAGGAAGTTGGAGTACGGAGTAGGATATTATTGTAAAAGAAGGTAGTAGAGGGTAGTCGTGCACACATTTGTCCTTGATTCAATATTGTCGGGGAAGATCGTGGAGAGTCAAAGAGAGCTGCGCGAACCGAACTAGTCGAAGGTCCTTCTGTTTGTTGCAGCGTTATACAATGCACATTTTTGTTCTATGTTTTGTTAAAATGTGTGTAAATATAATACCTAGTCTCATATTAACATGGTTAGATGTGAGGAAAGGCCATCTGGCCTTAATCATGTCAGTATAACCAGAGCATCAATTAATTAATTAATTAATTAATTTATTTATTTTGTATTTGCTTTACGTCGCACCCACACAGATATGTTTTATGGCGACGATGGGACAGGAAAGGCCTAGGAATGGGAAGGAAGCGGCCGTGGCCTTAATTAAGGTACAGCCCCACCATTTGCCTGGAGTGAAAATGGGAAACCACGGAAAACCATCTTCAGGGCTGCCGACAGTGGAACACACTATCTCCCGGATACGAGCCCACAGCTGCACGGCCAACTTAATTAATTATCGTAACAGTCAGTAATCGAACCACGGTTTAACAGGTGGGAAGCTTCTACACAACTGCGGTGGCCTAATGATGATACTAAATGGAGTATAGCATATTACAAAACTTTCATTTAACTTAATAGCGGGTAAGCCTACTGTTTATCGCACGTGACTTACCCGTTCCTTATGAATTGTGGCATATTTAGAGGGACCGTTCCCTTCAGTTACGCAATATCACTCAATTTATTGATCGTGCTTTAACAAATAGTAGGCTTACACTTTATTCTGGGATTTTTGTTTATTATTTTATGGGGAATGACATCGTAGTCATCGGCCAGTTTTTTGACAGGAGGAAGTAACAAACAATAATAATAATAATAATAATAATAATAATAATAATAATAATAATAATAATAATAATAATAATAATAATAGTTGAATGCGGCTTTTACATTGGGAAGCAACCCTCGTAAGTCACTCTCCGAAGAGGTTGTGTGGCGTCTGCTTTGTATGGGAAAGTGCTTGTTTTTGTGATGGAGGGTAGTCTTAAGTGTGATGTAGGAATTTCAGGAATGTTGAGGACAACACCAGTCCCCGAGGGAAGGGAAGGAATCTGTTTAGGAGTAAAATTCCACGATTTAGCAGGGAATCGAACGCGGAACTCCG
The DNA here is from genome assembly GCF_040414725.1 of Anabrus simplex. Classification (NCBI taxonomy): domain Eukaryota; kingdom Metazoa; phylum Arthropoda; class Insecta; order Orthoptera; family Tettigoniidae; genus Anabrus; species Anabrus simplex. The sequence continues at coordinate 809,609,753 of NC_090266.1, forward strand.
AGACTAAGGCACAGGCCATATAGCGATGCAGCTGGGCGAAAAATCAGGAATAAAAAATGGTGGGAACTTTGGAGGAAGTAAGGGTTAGCGTAGTCAAGGAATGAGAATTGTTCAGGAATGTGCACTTCTATCCATTAATCTGCTGCACAGACGAAAATTTTCAGTATTTCCTGGTAATATTGAAGATTAAACGATTATTATATTACTTCATACTAGAAATAAGCTAAAGCTGGAAAGTAATTGTGCGTTTTATAATTTACTTCTGTATGAAAAAAGATTTAAATTTTACGTTGCCCACATGGGGAATTTCATTTCTTTCGAATTCATTTTCATCGTAATTGTACACTTAATAAAATGGAAACTGCAACAACATGAAGGCATTGGTCGTTTGTGTTGATTTTCAAGATATGGAACGATGTCATGTCTGTATGTAAACGATCAAAGTTTCAGACCCATTGGATTGTTGCTACAGGTCTCCCCACGTGATTGGTCGCGGAGGAATCAACTCCAGTATACGGACTCTGGTGTAGCGTAGTTGCCGGCCCCGTGGTGTAAGGGTAGCGTGCCTGCCTCTTACCCGGAGGTCCCTGGTTCGATTCCCGGCCAGGTCAGGGATTTTTACCTGGACCTGAGGGCTGGTTCGAGGTCCAGCCAGCCTACGTAATTAGAATTGAGGAGCTATCTGACGGTGAGATAGCGGCCCCGGTATAGAAAGCCAAGAATAACGGCCGAGTGGGTTCGTCGTGCTGACCATACGACACCTCGTAATATGCAGGCCGTCGGGCTGAGCAGCGGTCACTTGGTAGGCCAAGGCCCTCCAAGGCCTGTAGTGCCATGGGGTTTGGTTTGGCTTGGTTTGGTTTTGGTGTAGCGTAGTTGACTTGCAGTCTGTGCAGTGAAGTGTTCCCCGTCAAACATGCCTCGACGACAGAGAAGAGAACGCTATCAACAACTGTCGCCGTTTGAGAGGGCTCGGATAATCGGGCTGTGCGAGGCTGGATTATTGCTAAGGACTGTCGCTGCACATGTTGGCCGACGGACATCTACGGTACAACGTGTATGGCAGCGGTGGTCAAATGGAGGTACCCACGCTCGTAGACCTGGCACAGGCCCAGCGCGACGGACAACTGTGAGAGAGGATCGCCGCATCATTCGGATGTCCCGGATGTAACCCCATGCAACAGCAGCGCAAATTCGAGCAGCTGTGGCACCCCACGTTACACATCAAACAGTTGGTAATCGCCTGCGTGCAGCTGGCTTACGAGCCCATGTCCGTGCAGAAGGTGTTCCATTGACCCCACAACAGCGACGTGTAAGGCTGGCCTGGTGTCGAGAAAGATAGATATGCTTGCTTGTTGTTTTAAGGGGCCTAGCATCGAAGGGCATCGGCCCAAAAGATCGATTTGGGTCGACGAATGGCATAGGGTCGTCTTTAGTGATGAATCGCGCTTCTGTCTTTCCCGCAGTGATCGCCGGAATCGCGTGCGCCGACGTACCGCGGAGAGGGGCCACCCAGATCTTATTTTCGAGAGGCACACAGGACCAACACCAAGCATTATGGTCTGGGGAGCTATTGGCTTTAATGTGAAATCACAATTAGTGCTTGTTGAGGGCATTATGACTGCTCGACAGTACGCTGATAGGGTACTGAATCCAGTGGTTGTCCCTATGATGGCGAAAATTGCTAATGGAATGTTTCAGCAGGACAATGCCCGGGTTCACACTTCACGCATCTCCAGAGAAGCTCTCCACGACATCACAACCTTAGAATGGCCCGCCAGATCCCCGGACCTCAGTCCTATTGAGGATGTGTGGGATATGATGGGTCGACAACTGGTCAACCGTCCTCAGCCACCCACAACTCTGGAACAACTGACCTGTGCAGTGCAGCAAAGATGGGCCACAATTCCTCAGGAAGCGATCCAGGACCTTATTGACTCAATGCCTCGACGAATTCATCAATGTATTGCAGCTCGTGGTGGGCATATCCTGTATTGATTGTTGTCCAAACTTGCGGTCAGAGGAACCTGAAAGTGTAATCATCCAATCACAACCGAACATTCGTCCCGCTTGTTCAATTGCAGCAATGTAGCACCACTTCTTCTTGGTGTTGCAATTTCCATTTTCTTCAGTGTACCATGTCTTAACTCAGATTTCTACATCGTCAGTTCCGAATTTGTCTTCCTCACCTTATCTTTTAATTGAAGATTTTCTGTCTGCAGTAGTAAAACATGCCCAAAAAGGTTTTTGCTTCTTTGGAGAAAGCTTAAACCATTTTCCTTGTGGGCTGTCGAATCTGTGTTCTATTTTCCTATTTTTGGGACGTCCACTGCTAATTGAAATGTATAAGAAAGTTCTTCCTGGTTCTGAAGCACGATTTACAGGTATTGGGAAACCTACTTTTGTCTCTAGTCCGACCTGTTGTTTTTTTTAAATAAAATACTTTGTGTCTTTTATGAAGATCACCACTTCATTATCGGTGCGGAGTTAAATCTTGAGAGAATCTTATCAAATATTACCAGATGATATTTCGGGTACAACCTGTCCTTTCTAAAACATCATTTATTATATGCTAGTGCAGAATTTCGCTATCTTCTTTATATTGTATACACGCGATTTCAAACATGTCCTCGCGAAGGATCTGTATTTCCTGTTATGATTACTCTGTACATTAACAGAATAATATTTTTACCGGGGGAGTTTGCTGCGCGGTTCGGGGCGCGTAGCTGTGAGTTTCTATTCGAGAGATGGTGGGTTCGAATCCCACCGTCGGCGACCCTGGAAAAATGTGTTTCTATCGAGTGGAATGTCGAGATTACACACGAACATTTCTTTAATGAAATGAACTTCTCGTTGAATATTTTGAAATGAAAGGATCTTTTCTTCCTCCTAATGTTAACAGAATCGAACGCGTATTTCTGACGTAAATTTCACATGGAACATTCTATAGTTTACACGGAAGAAATAGTTAATTATGCATTTCACTGTTTGTTACTAGAGAACGTAAATGTTTAAATTGTTTACAAGTTCGTTGGAAGAGGACACAAAAACATGAGTTTTAACACTGTTCCATGAGTGTTCCGGGATATTCACAGACTTTTCTAATACTTTTCAATTTACGTTTTTATGCTAATAACTTCGCTAAGATTTATGAAGTAAAATATATGTGTGAGAAATTAGTCCCGTTCACACAAACGTTTGAAATACTATTTACAGTATTTACAGTAATGTGAATTTAGTCCCATTCACTGACTGTAATATTTGCATTCAAGAACACGTAATAGCGAATGGAGTCCCGTTCACTAAATTGATCACTTATTAAACTGAACTGTGGAGTTATATATTCTAATATTCGCGCCTACACTCGAATAAAAGCACACGTCTAACTGTCCTGTCCCCAAAAAGTTTTCATTACTATCACTTGGAAGATACGAATTATATTTCACTGTCTCTAAAATATTATCTTCACTTGTAGAATACAAGTTCTTTTGCCTTGTCTCTACAACATAAAAGCAGAAGATTGAATGTACAGTCGCAATGTATAATGTTACACACAGTTATGATATACGACCTGAATTATAAATTAAACTAGCTTATGTACCCGTGCTTCGCTACGGTATTGGATTCTCAGAGAGACTGGCCTTGTGGTTTTCCTAACTGAAGTCAACATAGGTCATTACAAAAACGTCGGTAGGAAAGTAGCGATTAAAAGCAATGATATCATATAAAATACTCGATCAAATGAAAAACCGCACATTTTCTCACTTTTAACGAACAGGACTACGCTGCCGATCTAACAGTCCAAAGTTCCAGAGCTGGAATGATCAAAGCCGCCGATAGCCGTGATCCGTGAACACCCTTCATCTCTTTTCGGCAAGGAGGGGTTCGAATAGTGGAGACTCCCACAGCATAAACTACTCCCTTCTACCAATATGTTTCCCAGGAGTACCCGATGAGTCGGAAAATCTTAATTCACTACACTGGCGGCGGAAAAATCTATCTGTCTTGGAGACAAATTTTTCCTCCAAGCAAGAGGAGGAACCCACTCTTCACTGCTAATTTGGAATAAAATGAATGTAGAATTTAATAAAAGTAAAGAGGAAGAAGCTTTAATTAAGAAACGGCTCTTTTCAGGGACGAATTTTGAGTTATTTAGTGAATTGTGGTGCTATAATTTGGAATAGACCAAAATTGTTATTCTATACCAGGCCATACTACTACTACTACTACTACTACTACTACTACTACTACTACTACTACTACTACCACCAAGTGAGCCTCTGCCGTAATTATGCACACTGCTCATTCAAAACAGCGCGTCAGATTAGGGATCGCATAGCTGGAATACTATGATGAAACTGTGTGTTACGTACCAGCTGTATCAGAAAATGTATCAACCAGAGGAATGACATGCTAAAGAAGAAAGTTTTCTAACTCCCCAGATATTTCCCGCTAATATTCAATCAGTCTGTTATACTCGGTACGCAGCAGTAATCCCATCTATCGGAGTTGAGAGGCAGCATAAGAGACAAAGAACATCACATCAAATATTGGTCAATGTAATGGTACTCTTGAGCAATGCTATGCGCTTTTGATATTGTAGGTTTTCACATTTAGTTTTCTTCCGACTCTGAAATACCACTCTTACCATAGTCGGTACGGTAAAACTGATTAAAACATCAATGATCGGAAGTTGTATTCCCTATAACTTTTGTAATGTAATACTTTTCGATAGCACCAATAACATAGGTATTTAAAAATTACATTTTAGGCGCCTTCCCCTAAACTACAATTCCATCCAGGGTGAATACATTTGTTTATAGCTTATACTGTCGTTTCTCATTCTTCGACTCTATATAACGATTTTCATTAAATTATGTTAACCCTTTTTCTCGTGGCTCGGCGTTGATATAGACTTAGCAACAAATTACATTTTTTTGAATATCTGTCTTATCACAGTCGGTATGGTAAAATGTATAATACATAAATGGTCGGAAATTTAATTCTATATAACTTTGGTTATGTAGTATTTATCGATACGACCACTAAAAATTTAAATATTTGAGAATTAAATTTTAGGCCTTCCCCTAAACTACCATTTCACTCAGTGTGAATAGAATGATTCATAGCCTTGATTATAATGGCTCACTCCCCGACTACGCATGCCAATTTTCATTGAGATAGGACCACTCATAACGTAAATATTTAAAAATTACATTTTAGACCATCCCCTAAACTATCATTCGCTCAGCGTGAATAAAATTATTTATAACCTATATTGTAGCGACTCATTCCTCGGCTTTGAATACCAATTTTTATTACGATAGGACCACTAATAACATAAATATTTGAAAATAAAATTTTAGGCCTTCCCCTAAACTACCATTTCTATCAGCGTAAATAAAATTATTTATGGCCTAGATTGTAGCGACTTATTCCCCGACTTTGCATACCGATTTTCATTAAATTCTCTTTAGCTGTTTTCTAGTGATGCGTGTACACACACACACACACACACACACACACACACACACACACACACACACATATACAGACAGATAGACAGACAGACAGACAGAAATTACGGAAAAGTAAAAAGTGCATTTCCTTGTTACTGTGTACATGACCGATACAGAAATACCATTATTTTCAAATTCTGAGCAATGTACAGACAAAACTCTTATTTTATATATATACACTGACTGACAGTGACAATGCAACACCAAGGAGGAGTGGTTCGAAAGGGATGAAAGTTGGGGAAAAAACAGAGTCGGCACGGAAGAATAATTGATGTTTATTTCAAACCGATATGCAGGTTACACAATGCGCACGGCATCGACTCAGTAGGATGTAGGACCACCGCGAGCGGCGATGCACGCAGAAACACGTCGAGGTACAGAGTCAATAAGAGTGCGGATGGTGTCCTGAGGGATGGTTCTCCATTCTCTGTCAACCATTTGCCACAGTTGGTCGTCCGTACGAGGCTGGGGCAGAGTTTGCAAACGGCGTCCAATGAGATCCCACACGTGTTCGATTGGTGAGAGATCCGGACAGTACGCTGGCCACGGAAGCATCTGTACACCTCGTAGAGCCTGTTGGGAGATGCGAGCAGTGTGTGGGCGGGCATTATCCTGCTGAAACAGAGCATTGGGCAGCCCCTGAAGGTACGGGAGTGCCACCGGCCGCAGCACATGCTGCACGTAGCGGTGGGCATTTAACGTGCCTTGAATACGCACTAGAGGTGACGTGGAATCATACGCAATAGCGCCCCAAACCATGATGCCGCGTTGTCTAGCGGTAGGGCGCTCCACAGTTACTGCCGGATTTGACCTTTCTCCACGCCGACGCCACACTCGTCTGCGGTGACTATCACTGACAGAACAGAAGCGTGACTCATCGGAGAACACGACGTTCCGCCATTCCCTCATCCAAGTCGCTCTAGCCCGGCACCATGCCAGGCGTGCACGTCTATGCTGTGGAGTCAATGGTAGTCTTCTGAGCGGACGCCGGGAGTGCAGGCCTCCTTCAACCAATCGACGGGAAATTGTTCTGGTCGATATTGGAACAGCCAGGGTGTCTTGCACATGCTGAAGAATGGCGGTTGACGTGGCGTGCGGGGCTGCCACCGCTTGGCGGCGGGTGCGCCGATCGTCGCGTGCTGACGTCACTTGGGCTGCGCCTGGACCCCTCGCACGTGCCACATGTCCCTGCGCCAACCATCTTCGCCACAGGCGCTGCACCGTGGACACATCCCTATGGGTATCGGCTGCGATTTGACGAAGCGACCAACCTGCCCTTCTCAGCCCGTTCACCATACCCCTCGTAAAGTCGTCTGTCTGCTGGAAATGCCTCCGTTGACGGCGGCCTGGCATTCTTAGCTGTACACGTGTCCTGTGGCACACGACAACACGTTCTACAATGACTGTCGGCTGAGAAATCACGGTACAAAGTGGGCCATTCGCCAACGCCGTGTCCCATTTATCGTTCACTACGTGCGCAGCACAGCGGCGCATTTCACATCATGAGCATACCTCAGTGACGTCAGTCTACCCTGCAATTGGCATAAAGTTCTGACCACTCCTTCTTGGTGTTGCATTTGCTCTGTCAGTCAGTATATATATATATAGATGTCTCGTCACATGTAGTCAGTTTGGAATAAAAGTTCGAACAACCCTACTAAGTTGTGAAGTGAAGTTCTTTCCTACACGGAAATATTTCTATCGCCTGTCACGGTGCATTTCGTAGAATTTGTACAACACACTTTCGTTCTATCAGGAAGGAGAATCTCCAACAGCCAACCGGTATGACTGGGCTGTGGAATACTACTTGTGCCTAGGCCATGCCATGCCATCCCCATGTTCAATGCAATGACCGAAGAGGTCACTGCGCGAACATTTGGCCCCTCTACCTTATTGGTCTTGAGTGCCATGTCATAAATGTTAATCCCGTTCCATTAATATACTGGTGAATTGGGATATGTGGAATCTAATAATCTTTAGCTGGTCAGAGTATGACCGGGCGCACTTCTGTCATGTGCGCTGTTAGTGCTTCTTGAGCAGTTGGTAGCGGCGCGGAGAAGGCGAGGCAACAGTGCGGACGCAAGCCACCCATCCAGTGAGTGGCCACGCCCGATGTTGCTTAACTGTCTGTGGTAGTTGGTCCAGTTATTATAGGGAGAAGGTTGAGAAGGTGGTTTGGAGGAAGGAGTTAGAAAGGCGATTTGTCGGGAGTGGTGGCTTGAAAACTGTTTGGGGTTGGGTATAAACTTGAAAGCTTGGTGAGGGTGCCTAGGTCTTCTCATCCTGTCCCTTTTATACGAAACTTGTCGTGTGCAGCACGGAATTCTACATTCGTTTCAACCTGCTATACCTTTGTTGATACTGTACGGGTTTTTCTGAAACTAAATAGTTGTATAGTCTTTAGTCTGGGCTACACGGTGGTGTACTTCTTATAATTATACGATTATTATGGAAGTTATTCATCGTAGAATTAATAGAATATTTTACCTAACGTCAGGTATCCTCGAGCGACTGGCTACGAGCTTACTCGAAATCTGCTAGCGGGATCGGCTCTTCTTGCGCGCAACGCGTGTTTTGAACTTCACTTCAAATAGAACGCTGAAGCAGTGTTTCCGGTACATCTCCCTCTTGCCCAGGGAAAATAAAATTTTAACAAGATTTTCTTTCTTTATCCTTCTCTTTCGAATTATTTCTTGAGGTTCGCCGCATTGTAAACTACTTCAATGTCACCGCTCAACTTGTTCACTTGATAGACCCCATTAGTGAGCACCTCGGCAATCCATAAAACCTGCCTGTGTCGGAGTGACGTAAAACAAATAGATTTATTTATTTATTTATTTATTTATTTATTTATTTATTTATTTATTTATTTATTTATTTATTTATTTATTTATTTATTTCGGAGATATAATTCGTGAATCCCTGGAAGTACGACTATCGACGTCGGAATGATGGAAGCCAAGGAATGGAATGAGTAATTTCAAAATTTGGAATGCAAAATCGCAAACGTTTCGTAGACTTATTACCAAGGTACTGAATCCATTATCCTTAATGGCCAAAAAGAGCGTATCATAATTATGTCATTTTAGCACGTCACAGTTTCTGGACGCCATTTTTCACTAAGAGCAGATAAGCGATCGTTATTCTTAAGTTCAAATTCGTTTGATTTCTCGGCCGGGAGTCACGTGTTCTTCTGTCCTCCGCGGACGGCTAAATTACTCTAGATTAAAACATGAAATGTCGTATGGCTTTTAGTGCCGGGATATCCCAGAACGGGTTCGGCTCGCCAGTTGCAGGTCTTTCTATTTGACTCCCGCAGGCGACCTGCGCGTCATGATGAGGATGAAATGATGATGAAGACAATACTCTAGATTAACATTTTCCGAGTCTGAGAGCTGGCTTAAAATGTTCTTAAGACTTAATGGATCGGTTTCTTGTAATCATTTAAATCAAGACATTTCGGCATATGATAATCATGATTAGCAAGAATGGATGCTAATATTGCAACGTAATTTCCCAGCATTGAATTTTGTTTAAACTCCAAGTGTGAGAAAAGTTTCGGCGGAGAGATACGGCTGTCCAAGTTTGATGACCTTCGATGACGTAGGCTCCTGTGAAGGGGGAAGATCGCAAGTAACGCTTTCATCGTTATGCCCTTTTAAAACAGAGGAAAACTATGTGCTTACGAATTTTGATATAGCAGGAACTTTATGAATTACGTGAACCTGAATTTCAGTTGTGAAACCCAGCGGAAGAAAGAACTGGCTAGCGTGGTGCAATCGCCCTACGACTTTTTTTTTTACAATTGTCTTTACGTCGCATCGACACAGGTCTTATGGCGACGACGGGATATGAAAGGACTAGGACTTGGAAAGACGCGGCCGTCTCCTTAATTAAAATACACCCCCACCATTTGCGTGGTGTGAAAATGAGAAAGCGAGAATGGATCCGTTTCGGTACACCAACGGAGAAGTGGTTGATGTGCACCAAGCCTAAGGCTTAGCAAAATGCCAACGGGAGAGAAGCCGCACGGATTTATGGCATCCGGTACCCTAATCGCCACCAAGCTCATCATTCAACCCTCGTGTCCACTGGCAGATGACTGCGTGAAGGAGGGTGGTAGGAAACCCGCACGTGACAGTAGTGGGCACACTTCGCCATCGGTTTTGTGTCAATATTTGGGCCGGCATTGTTGGTGACTATTTACTTAGGCCACATTTCCTTTCTTCTCGCCTTAACAATGAGGAATGTTACCATTTCTTGGTAAAATCACTCCTTGGATTATTGAAAGATGCTCCATTTGCTATTCGGCAGCGAATTTGGCTGTCATGATGGCGCTCCACCGCATTTCACTCGCAGTGTCACGCATCACTTAAATGACCATTATCCAGGGAGATGGGTAGGGCATGGTGGGCCAGTTAAATGCCTTTCGCACTCGACCGATTTAACACCCTAAGGACTTTTCCTCGTTACGTGAAGATCGAAGTAGAAGGGGAAATTTACTGTATTCAAACCATCGGTTGTGTTGTTTCTTTCGTTCAGTATTTCATTCCTCTTACAGTGTTTTGAGTAAAAGAATGGAGGATCGTGTGGTGGCACTGATGCATCTTCCCGCGTGTGAAATAATAAAGAACGTTACTGCGACCACCAGACGAGAGGATAAACGGTCGGTTGCATTCCCTGACTGACTAGTGTGTCTTAATTACTCTGTGTTCTTGTACTGTGTGTACAATTATTTCCTGTAAAAGCCAAAGACAGTTCTGCGCAAGTCAAACGAAGAAACTTGTTCATTCGCGCGGAGCATATCTGTCACCGTCTTTCATACGCCCCACTTTCCCTCCCTTCTCTCAAGCACAGCATGGAGCAGCGGTTTGCGCTCAGGCGTACCAAATACAGCGAGTTCGTCAATTTGAATGCGCGCCCGAAAGTAACAAAGTGACATAATGTTCTCGAAAATAAAATGTTTCTCTACCAATCAGATTGTGCCATCGTTCCTCATATAACACGAAGAGCATCCCTGATATTTTATCGGTGTAATTTATATACGCCCTGTATAAAGGAATGAAACAGATCAACGCATTGTCAATATCGGCTGATCGCAACAGTGGGAACGTGCGTCAGTGTGTTTGGGAGTGTTGTATTTGATGGACTCTGTTGTTTGTTTCACCCATGCAGAATTGCGAAAAGGACTGAGAGGGATTCTGAGATATAAAATCGACGTTCAGAATCGTTTTTAAATAGAAAGGAATTGGGAATCTAATTTAAAATTGAGAGAGTGGACCCTGTTAAATGTTCAGGGAGAGAATACAAGGACTTCACTTGACACCACAATACTTAAAGAAATTTTAAGTAATAATTACGAAAATCAGAAATTAAAATCACAGTAGTACGGCTGGTGAAACTCTTCCGGAATTAGGAATTGTTAACTTGATTTCGTTAGGAGAAAGCCTTGACGAATATTTCACACTGGAATTTGAGATTACTATTCTCGTTGATAGCAGGCGAGGCTGTTGTGTTATGTCAGGCCTGGCTTCTGAGATACCCATATGTTCGCCCGATTGTGGTAGTCCATTCATTATAATACGTGTTGATCAACTGACTGATTAGGACAAGTCTCTTGTCAGTTAGACACGGGAGTGCGGAGAAATACACGTCGGATCATATAAAGGAAGTAGTGATGATATCACCTAGTGTAGGGTTGTGAATATATATATTTTTATTTTGTATCTGGTATGTAAGGCGTGTGCAATCTTCAACTGTTGGGTAAAGTCTACGCTATTAAGGTGTTATATCGATGCCATGATGATTATCGCAATGGAGTAATTATTTGGAGATGGCCGGTCGTTGAAACGTGGCCGAGGATACTCTACAAACAGGTCTGTACTGTGACTGTCATTCCTTACAGATAAGTGTACTTGTATCATTTTAGCGTTTCGCCGATCACAATTTTCGTAATAAATTTACGTGAGCTAAGTGATTAAAAGACAACGGCCGTAGCCGTGTTGAAACACCGGATCCCGTGAGATCTCCGAAGTTAAGCAACATTGGGCTTGGTCAGGAGTTGGATGGGTTGCCACGCGCTGTTGGTGGGGGTAAGGGAATGGAGGAGCGGAAAGGAACTGGCCACCCTACCGCACGTAAACTCCGGCTCAGGAACACCTCTCCAGAGGTTCGGACCTGCCTTCGAGCAGAATAACCCTTACCTTACCTTAATCCATAATTATTCACGTGTGGAAACGTAAATGATGTGTTTCTCAGTGTGTATATAAGTCTAAGTTCTCTCTGCCCAAAACTTAGGAAGTTGTGTAATTTTTCGTCCTTATTTCGTGTCATTATGGAATGATAATAACTAGTTTGTAATAACTATGCAGTTTGCCCGTAAATTAAAACGCGAATATCCTGAGGAAACAAAGTAGGCTTTAATGTTTAGGTGACCTGCGCATCGTGATGAGGATGAAATGATGATGAAGACGACACATACACCCAGCCCCCGTGCCAGCGAAATTAACCAATGATGGTTAAAATTCCCGACCCTACCGGGAATTGAACCCGAGATCCCTGTCACCAAAGGCCAGCACGCTAACCATTTAACCATGGAGACGGACAATTAGAAAGTAATGCGTGTTAAACTGGGTTCATCATTGAGGTCAAAATGTTGGACGTTTTTTTGTCATCATATTCGTATTGGACTGTAGTCGTGCTTTATTGTGGGACTGTTTTATCAAGCAGAGTTAAATGTGTTCAGTTGAGTTAGCAAGAGGATGAATGCTCTGCGAATATTAAGAAAGTGGGACGAAATGAAATGATGCACGACGAAGTTTTCAGCCAGCCTTAAAATGTAAAAGAAAGAAATGGAGATCAGTTTGCTATTCATTGTTGTAAAGTCTTTTTCAATTTTACCGTGTGCTTATGCAAGTAATTATTTTGGTGTTAAATTATTTCAACGTAACATGAAGGTTAAGTAATTTATTCAAAAGTTGGAGCAGATATTTTTCTTAATCAGTAATTGGTTCGTTTGAACATTTTTAGTTTTTATGTATATTTGAGCATATGATTTCTCTTAAATTTTGTGTGGCTATTTCTATCAGAGTACAGCCCTTGTAAGGCAGACCCTCCAATGAGGGTGGACGGCATCTGCCATGTGTAGGTAACTGCGTGTTAGTGTGGTGGAGGATAGTTTTACGGGTGTTGTGTGAGTTGCAGGGATGTTGGGGAGAGCACAAACACCCAGCCCCCGGGCCATTGGAATTAACAAATGAAGGTTAAAATCTGCGACCCGCCCGGGAATCGAACCCGAGACCCTCTGGACCAATGGCCAGCACGCTAATTATTTAGTCATGGAGCCGGACTGAGCATGTGATAATAAATGTCATGATGTATTCTTGTGACATAGGATTTTACTTCTTTGATTACTGCACTTCTGGAGCACCATGCTATGCAGATAATACGTTATAACAAGTCCAAGGTAACTGTAGGTTATTTCGGTTCAATTAAGGGTCTATTCGATGCTTGTTTGATACCTTGCTCTGATACCTAATTGATGGATAACATTAATTAAATGAAAGTTAGGAGTTCGATTACGAAACTCAAATTTTCCACCGATCAGGCGGATTAAACCACAGTTTTATTTGGAAGCCGAGGTTTTAACTTTCTGGTTTTTCACATGTCCAGGATGGTTTTACACCACATACATTTTAAATTCCAGTGGGAGTGAGATTAAAGGAGCGACGTGTAGGTTTTCGATTATTCTTAAGCAATAGTAATGAATGTGAATTGATTTTTCTTCGTTATCAAATACATTTTGTGAATTAATTTTCCTTTAATTGTTTTGTTAAATAAATTTGATTTAGTATTTTTTTGGCATTTAATTTGAATTAGTTGTGCACTCACTTGAACCCTCTCGATAAGTCGATGAATTGACAAGAAACAACCCGTCAACGCCCGAAGGTAAGAGCAAGCAGATAATATTTGCAGCCGAGGCAGATGACTGACGACGATCAAAGAGCGCAGCACTTGGCTAGGATGGACTTAAAGTGCTCAAAGTGATGAATTGAAAGGTAATTTAGACTTTGTCTTATGTATATCTGAAGAATAACAAATGAATGAATATATTTGAGGAGCCTGTTCTTGCATTACATTCCTCTAATTTTAATTGGTTATTGATAAGTCATTACTGCACGGTTACCATATTCATATCTTAAGTGTTAGTCAGTCAGACTTAAAATTAAATCTGCATTTCGCCACGTTCCTCGGAAAGAGAGAGAGACACTTTCCTTATGTACGTCAATGCCCGGAAGGAATTTTACTCATAGAGAATGGGGCTAACCAAGACTCGCAATTTGGATTCTCTTTGAGCTCTGAAGAGTACATAGTGACTATTTTCCCTCATCCCGAACACTGTAGTCTGTTTTAGATGTCACCCAATAAATTCTTGTACAGTTTCCTGGAGAACATGTGCAGTGCAAGAGAAATAGGGAATTTCTATTAAAGTATAGACTTCTCTAGTAATAGGTACTATCATTTATCCTGTAATTCAGCTGTCTCCATTGTCATCCAAACTTCTTTTACATAAATACCAACTAAGATACATATCATTCTTGAATCACCGGAAGTAAGACTATCGACACGAGCACTCAGGCCTTTTTTCAAGAAATGGATATATGGTGTTTTTGATGACGTTCTATCCATGGTGTTCCACTTCATGTTTGACGTTGCTCTTGTACACGAGCAATCGTCTACTCTCTCCCTTCCATTGGTACACCGAATAAACAGGTCTCCGCATTACGGACAACACGGCTGCTTCCGGTCTCATTATCTCCTGCTTGAAGGTGATTTTCAGCAATCCTCCCTTCTCCTTCTGTTTCCTTTTCAACAGGTCGTAACGGAAGATAATTTAATTAATAATCTGAATTTTCAAGAGTGGTTTATATAATCGTAATGTGAACAAATATACGTGGGATATCCCCTTAACTGGGAAATAGTTTCATAGCGTTAACCAGACGGTGGGTAATTATTCAGCGCAACATGCACTTTTGCAATGGTTACCGCAGCGTGAGACGGATGTAAATACTCGAGATAAAAAAAATTAAATTATAAGTAAAATCGTAGGAATTCAACAGCATTATATATACACAGTGTGTTTATACAAAAGTGAACATATGAAGTGTTCCTTGCATTATTATGATGACATCTTTTGAAGTTTTCAGATATGTATCAATCAGTAATAAATATTTTTGGTTCATGGGTCAGTCAGAAATTGTGCCCAGTCTGGCGAATTCGGAAGCTTGGACAAGCACAAAGTGCTACGTCATATTCCTACAACAGTAGACAGTTTACAATCGCCTTTGGTTTGACAGGCACCCTATACAACGTTTTCTTGAGTGATTCCTACTTCCTGTCGGTTCTCAGACATGAAGTGACGTGCAGTTAGTCGTTTCACTGGATCTTTAGAAGTTCTCCCTGCAGGTTTTGGTTTCTTTGACCGAGCTCGATAGCTGCAGTCGCTTAAGTGCGGCCAGTATCCAGTATTCGGGAGACAGTATGTTCGAACCCCACTGTCGGCAGCCCTGAAGATGGTTTTGCGTGGTTTCCCATTTTCACACCAGGCAAATGCTGGGGCTGTACCTTAATTAAGGCCACGGATGCTTCCTTCCAACTCCTAGCCTTTCCCTGTCCCATCGTCGCCATAAGACCTATCTGTGTCGGTGCGACGTAAAACAAATAGCAAAAAAAAATGGTTTCTTTGTCGAATCACAATACTACTGTAAGTTCTGGTATGAGATTGAGACGAAAACACAGTTGAGAATCCGTCTAAACATTCTTTCGGAAGACAACTAATGAATTGAATACAGCTATGTCCGGTAAGTGCCGGTACATTTTCGCATAAGGTATCTGTACCAAATAAGGCCCACCTAATATTTAGCCGCTTGTTACTCCTCTTATAAGGGAGACAACATATCTGAAAAAGCAGTAAAATGTACTCCGGTGTTTGCGACATTAAATGTAAGCATTGAAAGTTGCCTAACTTTAGTATACCCGCAATAAAATAAATTAATAACTAATAACAATGGGTCTTATAAGGAACACCTGATCAAAATAAGGCCCGTAATTGACCCCCAATAAGGCTTACCCTTTATTTAAATAAAATAACTGAGCTCCTATTCTTTACTTCGCTTTATTGACACAAGGTAACATAGATTAGCCTTAATAATAATTGAAAAACTTCCCAAAATCGTCAATGTGAGCCTTTGACAAAAATTTAAAAAATCAATCTTGGGTAAAAGTAGATGGTATCTTTTGTGAAAAATGTCTTGATTTATTTATTTTAGAACGTTCAGAAAATTTACAATGCATCCGTAAAATATATAGGAAGATAACAAATTACCATAAAATAACATGCATTTTCACTTCACGAACATCAGTCACCGGGATAGTTGGCTGTGCGGTTAGGGGCGCGCAGCTGGTGAGCTTGCATCCGGGAGATAGTAGGTTCGAACTCGACTGTCGGTAGCCCTGAAGATGGTTTCCCGTGGTTTCCAGTTTCACACCAGGGACTGTACATCTGTACCTCAATTAAGGCCACAGCAGCCCCCTTGCAGTTTCTAGTTCTCTCTTGTCCCATCATCGCCATAAGACCTATCTGTGTCAGTACGACTTAAAGCCAATTGTAACACCAGTCAATAATTCACTTATCACTCGAGAGACACATGAAATTTGGAATTGTGTCCTTTGCTGCTATTCCCACCCATTCTTCATGAACATATTTATTGCAGGTTTTACAAATTCTCTGTCAGATACTGCCTCTCCACAATAGATGTGGAAAAATCAGCTTAATAGTTTATACTTCACCCCATTCCTGGACTGACTAAACTCTCCTTGATGGGTGTTAGTTGCAGCCTTACCATGTTCACTCTCGTGCTGAGTTTTCTTCAGACCTTTCTCTTTTCTAGAAGTGGTGAACATTTTCTTGGAACTAATAAACGTAGGATTTATTTCAAGATCTCTTTCACCAGAATTATATGCAGTTTTGTGAGCGGTATTTGCATGGCGCTTTGGGATTTTGTAACCAAACGAAATATATTGGAAAGAAGATTAGAGTTCCTCCTCCTCCTTCTCCTCAGCATCATCACCATCCTCACTGGAACGTAAATCATTCGAACTGTCGTGAACTGAAAACTGTTCACTCACCCTTGAGCTGGAATCGTTTCACATGTCAGTAGGACGCCTCCATTCGCTGGATGCAGCTGATGGTGCTTGATTTCGCGAGTTTTCTTCCGGCTGAGGTTCAGTTGGCACGGCTTCTGGTGGAACAGGCTCCTGCGTAAGATACGATGGAGCGAAGGCACTTTCAGGAATTACGTTTGGGACAAATGGATAAATACCTGTTGCACGGAACTCGGAGATAACATTTGCTGGCGACGTTGCTTTCATCCTCAGTTTACTGAATGTCTTGCGGAACACTCGCCTGCTGATTGCTTTATTTTCATCTGCTTTGCTATATTTGGACGAGTAGAGATTAATTTCATCATTCCAGTGTGATTCAAGTTGTTTGAACACTGATTTGTTCATAGGTGAGTAGTGTTTCTGAGCAAGCAATATTCTGACGTCACTTTCATGAACAGCATCACAAATATCTGGATCTATCGAAAATCAATAGCAATTTATCTGCAGTCTTTTACTTTGCAAAATGATGCACTATTTTGTAAAGGTGGCAGTGTTCGTCTAATCCTTATCTGTTATTTCTACCTGAGTTTCGGGAAGGAGGTAGTCTTCTCATTCTGGTTTACGGCGTTGGAGGTTGACGACGGAGGGACTATGGCTGTAACTGGATAACGTATTTCCGCAAGATGGAAAATCCTCTGTCAATGTTATTTTTGCTGTGCGTCATTCAAACAGGCTTTCTGTCCTAGTTTCTCCAGGAACAACATGACTGCGTAATGTTCGCCTGGGGGATATCACAATTCTTTAATGCTGTCCTGACAGACATTCCTTCTGCAACAGCCATCATAGCCCTCTTCAAATCATCTTCACTCAAGCATGTACGTGTTTTCTTGAGTGATTGAATCTAAAATAAGAAGGAACGTGCAAATTCACAAACGGTAACGGTTATTTAATTAATGTTACGATAGAAAACGATAAATTACCCTTTTTTCAAATTTTGTTTAATCCCCTTTACGCCCTCCCCAGCCTAAACTATTTTTCCATAAGAAAGTTAGTTGAAATATCATTTTACTGGAATACCATGGGTTAAAAACACCAGCATATTGTTTAACACGTGGAAAGACTATATATGTCTAAAAAGGCCCATCTAGGCCTTATTTGGAGTACTAGGTATGGGCCTTATTGGGCACCACCAAGTGTGAGTGTATTTGCAACACGTATATTGTTGGTAAATGTAAAATAAAGACGTATTTCAATAACTAAACCCACAGTCTTAAAGGGCATAATTTACTCTACTGCTAGACATACTTACACGGGCACCACTTAACTGAAAGCGTGTGTTATGAAGTATATAAGCATACCTTGCACATAAGAACAGCGCTCTTCGTTGTTGAGCGTCGTTCCAAAATTTCCGAGGAAGTGACCGGCGCAAGAGGCGTCTTGAATGTAGTTCCTGCACTTTTCACAAGGTATCAGGAGCTAACGGAATCACGGGGAAATTTCGTTGTAGTTCCATTTATGACACAAGGGTGGTGGGGTGGGCCTATATATGGAGCCGGGCCTTATTTGGTAAAATACCTTAGGACTTCTTTAGTCTCCGTGCCACAGAGTAACTGGCGACGCATTAGTCAGACAAATGGACTCCTCCCATTCATGTGCTGTACTCTAATACGCAGAGTAGGCTTGAACTTATGTGATCCTCTCTTATCTCGTAAAAGTTAAACACTGTTATCGTGGACGGTAATAATCATATGGACTTCTTTCCTACTTGCCCACTTCACCATCATCATCATGTTTCAAACGGACCCACAATCAAATTCGCACAAGTTGAAGGGCTCCATTCGAAAACCGTGATCTTTTCTTTGGAATAAACATTCCAGCCAAGACCAACTTTCCATAAGAACAAGCTCTCTTCATTAGCAATTACCGGTAATCACGTTCAGGGGTGTAGGTTGCTTGAAATCGCTCAACAATATACGTTGTATTTCAACGCAGATCAAATTTTGAAAAGCTTTGGATCAGAGGCACTTTCCAGATCAAAACTTGCATTGCCTCTGAAGTGCAGGAATTTCACTAAAAAATGAAATCGTGATCCAGTCATGATATCAGTAACGAATGGAGTATAAATCAGTGTGTGTTTATGAAAATATTCCTATTATTGCCTTTTGAACTATGTTTGTAATATAAATAGGTGCAAAAAAGAGTTTTATTTCTAATCAGTAGGTTTCCACTTCCTGTCATGGCTTCTATTCTTCATATTCCCATCCTGAGCTTCTCTTTCAATTGATTGTGTGGCATATAAATTGGTTTAAACAACACTTAATGTACGGCCTACATAGTTCGTCAGTAAAAAAAAAAATAAAGAATTCAAAAATGCCTAGCGGATCACATTCCAGAATTACGGGTATACCTGCGTCTCCCGTGAAAGGAAATCTTGACCTAGGCTTACGTGGAATGTCAGTCCATAAAGTGTCACTTTCCAGCACTTCTTATTATTTTTCTGCAGGATCGTCATTTTCTGAGTCACTTTGTCCATCAGATGACGCGTCACTCTCAGTGTAAGTATCTTGTAATATATACTCCACTATTTCATATTCACCGATATGATTGAATGTCATTCATAACGCAACCGTTTTTTTAACAATTGGCTTTATGTCGCCCCGACACAGATTGATCTTATGGCGAGGATGGGAGAGAAAAGGGTTAGAAGTGGGAAGGAAGCGACCGTGGCCTTAATTAAGGTACATCCCCAGCATTTGCCTGGTGTAAAAATGGGTAACCACGGAAAACCATCTTCCGGGCTGCCGACAGTGCGGTTCGTACCCACTGTCTCCCGAATGGAAGCTCCCAGCTGCGAGCCCCTAACCGCACGGCCAATTCGCTCAGTATCAATGATTTACTAACACACACAAACCAATTTACGAAAAGTTATCGAAACATAGACAATACCGTTCGCAGAACAACTGTATCATAACATAATCAGCAAAAACAACTCGCAAATTGTACTAATTTCAATGTATATACAAATAAATACTTTACGAAAACTACTGGCGTGGACTGCACGAGACAACACGAAGCAGCTGTCTGGGTGCCGCCTAGGTGAAAACTACACTGCTGGCGTGAGACAAATTATAGTAATTAATAGGAGGGCAATAATCATATCTACTATAAGGGAAGTTAGTTTAACAATTCGCTACTGGATGGCAGAAGTGATTAAGGATAGCCAGACGAATACAGGCGGCAAACCCAGCGTAACAATACATTTAGGCCCAGTTTCTTTTAACGGATCCTAAGTATTAACACTGCTGTTAAGTAGACTTAACACACAATTTAACAAAATGGCAGTCTCACCAAGAAATGTTAACGCTAACAAAATGGTAATACGTGTGTTACGTTATCATGGCAGCAGCCCTGTGTTAAACCTCTAAACAGCTGTTAACATTTCAAAGTGGTAGCACGTAGAAGACGACGTAAGCTTGAAGCATTACTGCAGTATCAAGGCGATGTATAAACTGAAGAAAACAAAGGACGACCCATACTAAGAAAAAAAACCTTTTAAGAGTTGTCAGAACAATGTTTTCTATTATGATACGTAAATACCAAAGCCATGATGAACAAGGTACTAGAAGAAATCGAAAATAGGTTAGAGTTCACCACACGTTGTAACTTATCAGTGTCTCCAATGCAGCAGTTGCTTATAGTTTTTTGATACGCTTAAGAAAATGGAAATTGTAACACCATGAAGGCATTGGTCGTTTGTGTTGATTTTCAAGGTATGGAACGATGCCACGTAGGTATGTAAACGATCAAAGTTTCGGACCCATTTGATTGTTGCTACAGGTCTCCCCACGTGATTGGTCGCGGAGGAATCAACTCCAGTATACGGACTCTGGTGTAGCGTAGTTGACTTGCAGTCTCTGCAGTGAAGTGTTCCCCGTCAAACATGCCTCGACGACAGAGAAGAGCACGCTATCAACAACTGTCGCCGTTTGATAGGGCTCGGATAATTGGGCTGTGTGTGGCTGGAGTATCGCTAAGGACTGTTGCTGCCTATATTGGCCGACAGGCATCTCCGGTACAACGTGTATGGCAGGAGTGGTCAAATGAAGGTACCCACACTCGTAGACCTGGCACAGGCTCAGCGCGACAGACGACTGTGAGAGAGGATCGCCGCATCATTCGGATGTCCCGGATGGAACCCCATGCAACAGCAGCGCAAATTCGAGCATCTGGGGCACCCCACATTACACAAAAAAAAACAATTGGTAATCGCCTGCATACAGCTGGCTTACGAGCCCGTGTCCCTGCAGAAGGTGTTCCATTGACCCCACAACAGTGACGTGTAAGGCTGGCCTGGTGTCGAGAAAGATCGACGTCGGTCGACGAATGGCATAGGGTCGTATTTAGTGATGAATTGCGCTTCTGTCTTGCCCGCAGTGATTGCCGGAATAGTGTGCGGCGACGTACCGGGCAGAGGGGCCGCCCAGATCTTATTGCCGAGAGGCACACAGGGCAACACCAAGCATTATGATCTGGGGAGCTATTATCTTTAATGTGAAATCACAATTAGTGCTTGTTGAGGGCACTATGACTGCTCGACAGTACGTTGATAGGGCACTCAATCCAGTGGTTGTCCCTATGATGGCGAACATTGCTAATGGGATGTTTCAGCAGGACAATGCCCGGGTTCACACTGCACGCATCTCCAGAGAAGCTCTCCATGACATCACAACCTTAGAATGGCCCGCCAGATCTCCGGACCTCAGTCCTATTGAGCATGTTTGAGACATGATGGGTCAACAACTGGCCAGCCGTCCTCAGCCACCCACAACTCTGGAACAACTGACCCGTGCAGTGCAGCAAGTATGGGCCACAATTCCTGAGGAAGCGATCCAAGCCCTTATTGACTCCATGCCTCGACGAATTTATCAATGAATTGCAGCTCGTGGTGGACACATCCTGTATTGATTGTTGTCCAAACTTGCGGTCAGAGGGACCTAAAAGTGTAATCATCGAATCACAACCAAACACTCGTCCTACATGTTTAATTTCAGCAATGTAGCACCACTCCTTCTGGGTGTTACAATTTACATTTTCTTCAGTGTATTATGCTTCAAACTCCTTTCATGTAATGAGTTTAAAACAAGAGTGTGTAGAGCTCTGCAAAAGCTTCTGCTGCCATTGCAGCAATGGCAAGGCATTATATTATTTTCTCCACAGTAAAAGAACGCCCTAAAATCATTCAAGATGTATATCAATAAATTGTCACATTTTGTCGGTGTTGTAGGAGCATTAGATTGCACTCCTATAAGAATATATTGAATTTTGTGATATAACAGTTCCTTCTTTAATTTTTTAAACGCACTCGAATATTTCCAACATTTGTCTCGCATTCATTGTAATAATGCTTTTGTTGCCTCTGATTGCACAAGTTTACGTTTTAGCGGTCTCCACAAACAATAACCTATAAGAATGTCAACCATGTGAGGCAAAATACTATTCCAGCATACCACTAGAAGCGCTTTATGTAAAGAAACAAAAGACTTTCATTGCCAAACGTGTTCAGAAATATCACGAAAACGTATTAGTTTGTCTTTAACCGTTGTTTCCTAACACATGTTGAAAATGTGTTCGTGAAACAGTGCACTTTTAACCAAAGTGTAACATGAATAACAAGTAAAATTTAACACACAATTGAAGAAACCGGGCATTAGAATTACAAGAACGACTAAAGGCGTCAAACCGAAGACATGTGTGACAGCTCTTGACGCTTTTGGGCGTCAAACCCTGTTAAAGGGATAGGTTAGCTTGCGCGTGATTAGGAATAAACTGCGTATATAAATCAGGTATGATGGCTATGTCCCTGTAGTTCACTTGAAGGAACTGAACTCAGCTGTGCAGTCAGTTATATATTGTCTTTCTGTTCTTAGGATAGTGGGTTTGATCCCGGCAATGTCCGTGCCTTTGAAAGTGTTTAAAATGTGACAACGCCTTGTCGATGGCTTCGGGCAAGTTAAAAGGTTTCCAGCGAACAAAATTCTGCCACCCAGCGTCTATTAAATATGTGGCAATTAAAGGGAAATTTAGCTATTGTTGTTATTCATTTCAATGTTTATTAATCGTGTAGAGAGAAATATGAGAAATACCTCAAACAGTCATGAAGTTTCAGAGATGAAAGGAATCCAACTAAAGAATTAGTTGCACTATCCCCGATGAAGAAGTATTCCTGACATTTCCACGGAGTTCCCATCAAGAGTGACGTAATGTTTGCACGAAACGATCCGCGTAGTTGAGTTGGCAAGGGTAGTATCAATTGAAACCTTTAAAGTCCTTCGTAAGATACCTACCTTCCTTACCTATTAGCAACTCGGCATGAGATCGTCTATGGGTTCTTCAGCACTTGCTTAGGTAAGAGACGGTTTTCAGTAATTTAAACTATTTCCTACAATGAGAGGACACCAGTGAAAAGAAATTGATATTTTATTCATTATTGACGATGAGATCGAAGAAACTTGTGACATTATTATCATCTCTAAACAATTAATTCAGTATTGTCCATTTAAAAAATAACAAGAATAACGATGATGAGAGACGCTTGCTTTCGAGACCTTCATTCAACTCTCCGAGGGGCATCCTTACTAGAAACCACTGTCTTAATTTAAGAATGAAATAAAGGAGGTCTTGAGATCCCTAAGATCGGTTTCCATGTGAGACTGCATGTACCACCATAATTATTCGTGATAATCCAGCCCCCGTAACACGAGCTCTGGACTCTTGGTATAATTATGGAATTCCAATCGGTATGTGCCACACAGTGGTTGTGCGGCATGGACCCATAATTGAATCGATGTAACCTGCGACTATGTCATGGACTGACATGTAACTTTGTGATTTACCTTAAAGTCATTGTGGATGATGACCGCAAGGAAAATTGTTATAATGGCAGATGTCCCTAATCTAAGTCACTGAGGTTCATGACCCCATGACCATCCAATCTTCTGAGCTGAAGGCTGAATACAATTAATTTACAGTAGTTGATGACCAAGGTTTCCACATTAATAATAAATTCCCATCACATCTGATGCTCAAAAAATCAAAATCAAAATAATAATACAACAACAAACGCTCACAACACATGTGACAGTAAAGACCTTTGCCTTCGGACATCTCCCCTTAATCGTTACGTTAATAAGTTGAAATTTCCCAGCAAGTAAACTAAGATTTCCAGAAAACATTTTCAAGTTAGTCACTTGGTTTTAAGCTAATTATCAGAAAACGATTCCACTGAATTTAATAAATTAATTAATAAATAAATCTCATAATTCTAATTAACAACAAATTTTACCTACCCTGGACGAATACATACTTGAAACTCCCTAACAATTTAATTACTTTTTCGTTGTTACTCGGACCTGTTTATCAGAACCATTCCTTTGACGAAAATCTTAATTTTATATTGTTTGTGCTCAACGTTTCTTCACCGTAGCTAAAAATGGGATACATTTTCGTAATTACCATAATTTATTTCTTTCATGGCGTCACTCAACAAGCTTACAAATTTAACATTCATAATTATTAAGAAACTAGCTTGGATAACCCTAACCTTAAATCCTATAATGTGCATAAATTTACACACAACGCAAAATAAAACAACCCATGTCAAATCGCTTGTAACTTCTACGGTTATCCTTTTGACTAATTCTGGCACCTCCTTCGATATTATTTCAGGTCGATGAGAATGAAGTGTCGTAATATACCTCATCCAATTCGAGGGTGGATGGACTGCTGCACACCACGTGTTCCACAAGCATGACCTCATATCAAGAAAACCTACATCTGTGCCTTGGAAACCAACAACAACACAATCATCCATCACCAACTCTATGGATCGACGTCTATCGTGACGTTCAAATAAAATAATCGCAAAATTCTGTACAACCCTCGATAACATCAGACAACATCACTACCGATTCTCCAATTTTGACATCCCTGAAAATGGTTATTTCCAACATAACGTAACATTGTCTCATTTCCGTCGCTTCGATAATTAATTCAAGTTTCTACTAAAATGACTCTCTTCTAAATAATGAAATCTAATTCCAAAATAATTTACAAAAAATGACCAATCACAGTTACAGCTTCTTTCGAACAATAAACTGGCTCGACCGCCTAACAGCTGGCTTGAATGACGGGAAAACGACCCTCCCTCGATATCTCTAAACAAAAACACTTTTTTCAAATGAAAACCTCGCCTCGCTGGAAATTCACATAAAATGTATTTCTCGACCCACATAGATTATGCGAGGTGATTTAATTTAAAACGTCACTTGAAATATTCTTATCCATCACGGTCCTACGGTTTCACGTGGAATCCTAAGTATGGACCGACTCTATTCCCATATCATTAAATTTTAAAAAAGTCCTCGGATTCTCGACAATGAAATCCCGGCATAAAGTCTTTTCAACACTACAGAATTTCAACAACCTATTCCACATTCCTTCCCATTTTCGCAAGGCTTGAAACACTTGCTATCACAAATTCTCTACATGACAATAATACGGTATGTAATATCTCTCTTGGGTGACCCACAATGCTGTTACATAAAACACTCGGTGACAAGCTAACCATCTCTTCTCTTATATCTGAAATTGACAACACAATATTTCCAAACCGAAACTCAGAACTTGATTTACGAAATTCTTACCGTTATTTTCCTCTCATCACTTCTACACAGATTTTAACAGACCTTGTAATAGCAATCCCCTGTATCAAATTTTACCGGTCTCGCCTCGTAACTTCCCTTGAAAAAGATTTACATCGCCGAACACAACGGTGTACATTCTGCACCAGTCGACACTCCACCATTATCGCGTACTCGCTCTAAATGATAAACCACGGATTACGCTTACATGAATTTCATCTTTACACTAAACAGAATTTTATGATAAATTAATGTCTTAATTTTGGCAAACAGCAAATATAGAAAATATAAACGTACAGAAATGATACTTTGTTCTGGACATTATATTCGTTTCGCAACCATCAAATTTACTACTGTACAACACTTCACAAGCTAGTTTTGCGACATTCCCGATTATCCAAGAAACATTAAAAAGTTACCTTTTCTGATAATTCCTCTGAAATTTTTATGAAGTAAAAGGGTGAACAAAATGCGTCACAGATACACAAATAAATGGTGGCATCATGAAATAAATAAAAGCAATTTATAACAGAGGTAATTCACATACCTGTAGTAGTACGTCGTCTCCCATCATAACAAGCCCACCAGCCTCTATCATTCTTTATCTAGCCAACTCGACAGATAGTGGCTTTACAAATAATATTCTTAATTTTTGTTAACTTTTAACATTATTCACCTGAAAATAATGACATAAACAAAAATTGCCCTTCACACGTTCTCTTCCTCGCTAAACGAAATACATTCGTCCAATCACCGATCCGCACAAGCACTAAAGTTGAGTAAATAATATTAGCTAATTTAACTGCAGGATTTCGGCATTATAATGACCGTCCTTTGCCTGGACATGAATTTACATGACGGTTCGACATAGCAATACCGTTAATTTGACTGACAATTTCTCTCCACTTGGAGATGACTTTAGATAGCCACCTTTGGCCAAAGTGATTTACCTTGTTTGCAAGACTTAGTCTGCTAGACCGAGTTTTATTGTTATTCTGAGTCGGTGCGGTCGTTTCAAATTCACTGAACACAATGCGGGATTGCAAATGGCGCCTCGTTCCTTTATAACATTTACTCCAACTCCCATGCCATCTGCATTTACCGCCAAAAATTTACTGACATTTTTTCTACCCCATAGACATGTACTTCTCGCTGATCACGACATAACATATAGTTGCTTAGTTTTGTAGTGGTGTTGATGATAAGCATTTAAGGGTTTCTCTTAACCAGCTGAGTTGTTAAATTACCTCATAAGCTAGGCACTATGTTTTGGTCTATATAACAGAGTTCAAACGAACAGGTTGCGTCTTTCGACAAATTTCCATCAGGAGCTATGTAGCGGTCTAAATTCTTTACCATTAGTAACCAAATTGTTTCACTTACAATTTTTCTGACTTTTATTACTGCAGTTTCGTCGGCGATTCTTCTTAAAATGTACCTTTATTAGAAAAATAGTCCCTTCATATCCCTGCACATTCTACACGTGCGGGTGACGTAATTTCTCTAGCGTGAGAATGAGAATCACTACCTGTTTCTCGACGTGCCGTCTCTAGTCCGAGATAAAAAATGCAGCTAGAGCTCATGACTTGTAATTTGTATGGGACCTCATGTAATGAATGTAAGACTCTTGCTCCTTATGACTCAAAGGTCATGGGTTCAGTATGTACCTATGAAATATGAAGAAAAACTAGTTCAAATGTTTAGCAGCCATTCTTGAAATTATTTCTCGTAATTTCTTATTTTAACTACCTTTCGAAGCATATCCACTACTACCGAGCGAGTTGGCCTTGCGGTTAGGGCCGCGCAGCTGTGAACTTGAATACGGTAGTGGGCTCGAATCCCACCGGCGGCAGCAGCAGACGTGAAGGTGGTTTTCCATGGCTTACTATTTTCACACCAGGCAAATGCTGGGGCTGCACCTTAGTCAAGTCTTCGGCCACTATCTTCCCAATCCTAGTCCTTTCCTATCCTCCCATCGCAGAAAACCTTCGATACGTTAGTGCGACGTTAAACATGTAGCATATCCCCTCTCAATTAAGTAAACACATACAAAAATAGAGAGCACAGTATTGCAGATAATCACGCACAGAATTTACCGAGCTGAGTAGCTCAGATGGTAGAGCACTGACCTTCTGTGCTCAAGTCGGCAGGTTCGAACTCGGCTCAGTCCAGTGGTATTTGAAGGTGCTCAAGACGTCAGCCTCACGTCGGTACATTTACCGGCATGTAAAATAACTCTTGTGGGACAAAATTCTGTGACATTGGCATCTCAAAAAACCGTAGAAAGCTGTTAGAGGGACGTAAAACTATTATTATTTTTATTATTATTATTATTGTTGTCAGACTTTTTGTACGTGACGTGCGTACACCCAGTTCTCTTCTCACCTGTCCTCATGAGACTAAGTACAAACCCACTTCATTTCTCACACCAGAATTTCAATTCATCTTGACATAGACAGATATGGATTACGGGTCAATCAGGCAATCTACAAACCTAGACCGCAGTTGTGGAATTATGGGATCTTAGTATAGGTTATGTTTATATTTCGCACGTATGAAATCGTAACAGTTTCTAACTGAGAATTTTCAGTTTTCTGTAAAATCCCTATAATACGCCACACGTCATATCTATTGCACTAAATTTGCTGGATACCTGCTACTATGATGACACGATTCTAATAAAGAAGTAAGCCGCGTATTCATGTTCACAGAGGGAAAACTCATTACATGTGGGTATTATCGTCGAATGGAAGGAACCGTAGTTCTCAGCACTCCTTAAGCTTTTTAAAACCAGGCACTGGATATATGCACACAGGTTAGGCTGTTGATCCCCTTATAGTCATATTCATCTCTGACATGTTCCCGGCACTCCCGCTATCCATCTTCCTAGAACCATCTGAGCTCCGTCATCACTCATAATACGGCTATTTACTGTACACGACGTACCTGATAAACATCACGTAACAAATGTGAATCACCCCTTACCCTAAGGCTTTGCAGTTCGTCCTTATCTCATAGATACCAAACTCCTAAACTGAGTCTATGGCGTATTTTCATTTTTTTAGATTACCACTGGGCTCAGTTGAATTCGTAGAGTATTAAAACCGATAGGAGGATATGGAAGATTTTGTTAGTACAAGCTTTTATGGTGAATAAGTGGAGCTGGTTCTGTTATCTAGATTGTTAGCGTCCGCTTCACTTACACGAAGTTGTAGGGTTGAATCCTGACGCAGTCGGTTGGTACTTAAAGGTGCTTAAGTCTAAGGGACTCGAATCAATAAAAGAACAGTATCTTGGTGTCTTTTAAGAACGTTGACTGTTAAATGAACTAAACATATTATTATAATTAAACCTATTTTAGTTAGAACGACGTTAATGCAGTTACAAAAACAAGAAGTGGTCACATAAGAATTTTCCACGGTTTCACATTTCATATCAAGGGAAATTCTGATCTGTTATAGGTATGTGACTACCTCCTTTTCTACATCAGAGATGCACAGGATTCTTGCACGAGTGAAGCGCACTGTGCAAGTGCGCTAAGTGGCTGGGTCGAACTGCGCTCCCCACCTTGCTGTAACACGCAGATCATCTCTCACTCAACAGCCCGTAGCCATTCCCTACCAAATACCGATGCGTTGTCTGGCACTACTTGTCTCTTCACAATGCTTATATTACAGTGGCAGGCTTCGCTGTTGTGTCTGGTGGCCTTAAGACCTTAACTTGCGTTCACATCAGAGTAGAGGTAGGAAGCACCCAAAGTTATGCCGTCTGAACTATAGTGCTATTAAAACAACGTGCGTGTTCTGACAGCTCCCAGCATTGTAGTGAGGGATGGGAGTTGCTATGGCAACCAGTACACGCCTCCCGTTTAAGCCAATCCCAGAGAGATAATCTCTCTCCCTTTTCCTACTCTCTCTGCCTTTAAGTTCCGTGAGGATGCCGGTCCAAGTTCCACGTTGCCAATTGGTGACCGTAGCCAATGTGGCCCGGGTATATAACATTGTCTACTTTAATTGATATCGTTGTCTGTATAGTGTTTTTCTAAAATCAGCTAAATATTTATAGTGCTATTGTGTTCATATTAGTAAGTGTTAATAATAAGTGTATCCTTTTCAAGACTGACATTTTAGTGCAGAGTTAATTTTACATAGGCCTAGTATAGCCTACACTACGCTGAATACAAGGACTCTGAAGAAAACTTTTAAACTGGAATATACTTAGCATATATCACTGAGAAACCGTCCGCTACCTTCATAGGTTGAGCCTTCTTCATGCCACCAATCCTTACAGTTATCACACTGAATCCAGTCTTCATTTGGAAGATGAACATACTTTTCCTCACACACAGGACATGCAGAATTTTCTTGCTGATAGATTCAGATATGAAGCCCAACTGCCTGGCTACTTTCTTTCTCTGGGTTTTACATTCCTACTCTTTCTTCAGCATTTCGATGTAGAATGTCCTTTATGGGTGTGCTGGTTATGATGGATGCTGATCTCCTAGCTCTTTTCCTCGTTGTGATAGGCCTTTGAGCGTGCGGTAGTGGTCGAATATCATACATCGTTGTCGTTGACGTTCCTGGCTGTGGTGATTTTGACACTTCGGGTTTTAGTGTGTTATCACAGTGATTACTGACAGCCGTATCTTTTTCTAAGCGTCAGATGCCGAAGGCAAATGTGCATGTCTATTACGCTCATCGTGTGCTCCTGAGGCAGAAGGTCCTGGCAGGTCCTGCGAAGAAATAAAGAGAACTTCTGAATAAGGTATATTCCAAAACATGCTATTTGGAATAGTTACTGGCCGAATTCCTTACACCCATTAAACTACAGGCTTGCCTCTTGCAGCCTCTTCAAATAACGCCTTAAAGTCGCTTCAGGAATACCCTATTGTGCTGCTGCTGCTGCTGCTGCATTAGAAGACATCCGAGATTCTTTGACAGCATGCATTGCGGATATCATGCTTACTTCATCCCAGTCCCATCTATCTGTCTTCCGCTGATAATTTCTAGGCATTTTTGTAATTAGCGTAAGGGTATGGGTGACTAAATGGAGCCTATACCTGGCCTGAGGTAAGATGACGAATTCGTCAACTTGCCCTCCGTCATCTTGCCCCAGGTTGCTTGGAAGAGATTTTCCCCTATAATTAACAGACGTCTTACAATCAAGGTTCATTTAACATTGAAATAAGTAAGAAATACTTGACATGTAAAGAAAATAAAACAGTTAGTTCGTATTGTGAGTACACTAGTAGCAGAAGCTTCCTGCACATACCTCAGATATTTTAGTGCGACAGTGCCAGACAGAAACTCCCGTACCACTGCCGGTCTCAGAGTGAAAGGAATTTCCTTCTATGTGTAAGTTATACGTGTGAGATATCGGGCCCAAAGTCACATGTTAGCCAACTTAGTGAATAGAATCCTACAAAAGCTATGGTTGATTCGTTAGCTCGCCCCGGCTTCCCCTTATATTCATAAAATGTATTTTCAGACTTTTCTCGAAAATTGTTAATGCAATTTTTCCAGGTCTAGCATTAAGTGAACAAAATTGGAAAATGCCTTGAAAAATTAATATTTGAATTGAAGTATAACATGTGTTACCAGCACCCTTCGAAATTATGATAATATTATTATTTTTGGCATCTTAAAATAATAATTAAACGTACTATACTACTACTCATTAAGGTGTACGGGCTTCGATTTTTGGAATTATTGACAAAGCATGTGAGATTTTAGAAATTAAGAATCACGCACGACCTGTCGTTAGAATACCTACTGTTTTGTTTTTGCTTCGGATTTCAGTAAAAGTAATGTAAAATGACTGAAAGTTTAGTCTCTCGAAACGACAAGGTGAGAGATGGACTTTTACCTACCACAACTCACGTTTAAATTAAAGCTGGCATCTTAAATTGTATCGACGCCTATGGCAGGGTCCAAACGATTTCCCTTTTTATGTATACAATAATCTCCTAGATATTTCTCCCATCCTCCTCCGGATTTGAACCCAGTATGTTGAGCAGACCATTCAAAGTGCCATTCTGCTGCTAAAATGTACCTAAAATGAAAACTATCTTCCAGAGATAGACTGATAAAAGCCTGTGAGGGAGGGGAATGAGGAGTATGTCTTACGACATTTGTGCTGATAAAATTATTGTTGAGCCACCTTCGAAACAATATTTAATATTATTCTAACGCTCTCATAATCCCCGCACATGGATATTATTTACCGCAGCGCCTAGCACAGAGCTAGAGGCTTTCGTTGTAATTGTAGTAACTCCAGGCGTATCATGTGGCAACACAGTGCTCCGACTCCTTTGCTCGGCGCTGCGTGCTGTGAGCTGTCAGAGCACGCACGTTGTTTTAATAGGACTAATACCTCTACAAAAATGATCAATTTCATAATTGATCGAAAAATAAATTTTCCAATTTTTACACGTTTGTACCAAAAATACATAGAATTGCGAAAGTATGAGATTTTATTTAATTTCGTATGATACATACAAAATATGAAGGTTCCTCTATAGTTCATGAAGTAAATTTATGTTGTTCTGTTTGACAAAGTTAGCAAACGCCATGTACTAAAGCCCGACTACCAAATATAACATTCCTTATTTTTATTAAACCGAAAAATTCTTTGGAATTACAATACATAAAGTCATCAGTTCCTTCAAAACAAGAACATCGTCGACGTACAAAGTTGTTAACATTTTATAGTTTATGCTATATTTAGTTTTATTTATTTTGCTTTAACCATTCTTCAAATATCTGTAAATATAGTTCTACTTGCAGACAATCTTGATCATCCGCCAAGCATGGCGCCTGCCGGTCGTGTTGCTCCTCAAGCTGTTGAGAATTTTCAGAAATATAATAGTGTAATGGAAAGTAGTGAGTGTATAGAATTTAATGACGGAAAGATGGTGTCAAATACCAGTCGAAGTGTGGGACATAGGCCAAAGGGAAAATAATTCGCGAAATGTTTGTGTATGTGACGCACGCATCGTGCGTGCGGAAGCGGGAAAGTGTTTTGACTGTGTTAACTTATTACCCGAACTGACCTCAAGGGATGAAATTATTCGAATGTTAAGGGAGGACATTGAAAGTATTAAACGTAATTGGCTTAGCTTAAATGGTGTGATTGAAGTGCAAACTGAGACATGTTCGGAAGTAATTACGAGGAGTTGCAACAGTAGGCCTAAAACTTATCATGATCGGGGCGTAGGCCTAGGTATTGAATTAAGGAATACGTTTCAGGTCTTTGAATCAATTACCTCTAGTGAAGAAGAATGTGTAAACATGAATAACTTTCCAGCCATTACAAGGAAGCCTGCACTGGGGTTGAGGATGAAAGAATATAAGGTAGTTGTGTACGGGGATAGCCATGGTCGTGGTATTGCTGTCGAACGTGGTAATTTGCAACCGGGGACTGAAGTTGTAGGTTTTGTCAAGCCAGGTGCTCTATTCAAAGAGGTTCTTAAGTCAGATATGGAAGAGATGGGAACACTTAAAGAGAACGACTACGTGTTTATTAAGGCAGGGACGAATGCTATTGCTAGAAATGAAGCATCAGATATGATTTCTGGGGTGAAAAAAAGCACTTTGCAAATTAAAGGCTACCAATGTAATATTATGTAATATTCCACATCGACATGATTTAATTGAATGGTCTTGTGCAAATAAGTTAGTTGATGATACAAACAGGCGGCTACAGAAGATTGTCAAATGCTTTCAAAATACACAAATAATTGATGTGGGCAATATGGATATTTTACAAATCATGGCATGCATCTTAGCAGAAGAGGGGAAAAAGTAGCTATGTAATATGATAAGGAAAAAATACGACAGACCCTAGGAGCAACTATCATGAATAATGCCATACAATTGTTGTTCGATGAAGATGAGGAAGTTGCAGAACATTTGAAAGTAATGAAAGTAAGAAGAGTTGAGGAAGTAGTTGAGGTGAGTGCTACCACTAAAGGAGGATGCCCAGGAGAATAAAATCAACTGAAAGGGATTAATGTGATTCTACCTCAATCATCAGAGACAGCAATACCAGAAAGCACCGAATACTCAGGGAAAACTCGTGAGGAAACCATTGAGCTTGTCAGTAGCAGTCACTTGGATGAACGAGGAGAGGAGTTACCTGAGAAGCTGGATGTTGGAACACCCATCAGGACGAACTGAAGGAGGGCAAGCTAAACAACCAGAAATAAGAACGTCAAGCAGGACAAGGAAACGACCAGTATTCCTAGAGCAGGATTTTTAAGGTAAAATGTAACAATAGTAATAATCTAAAGGGAGAGCTAAATTTGTTCCACTAGAATGTTCAATCTTTAAGAAATAAACTTATAAGTATGGAGGTTCTGTTGGGAG
The DNA here is from genome assembly GCF_040414725.1 of Anabrus simplex. Lineage (NCBI taxonomy): Eukaryota > Metazoa > Arthropoda > Insecta > Orthoptera > Tettigoniidae > Anabrus > Anabrus simplex. Next base: position 809,643,500 of record NC_090266.1, read on the forward strand.
ATAACCTACAAGGGTATGATGTTTTATGTTTAACTGAACATTGGTTGGTAGAGGATGAGATTTCAAACTTTGTATTAGAAGGTTATGCTCTTGCAAGTAAGTTTTGTAGAAAGAAAATGAAGTGTGGAAGTTCATATACATATGTGAATAATAATACCAAATGTAAGCAGTTGGACAAATTTGAATATCTGAATGTAGAGGAGCATTTCGAGACTAGCTTTGTTGAACTAGTGGATTATAAGTTAATACTTATATGCATTTATGGAAATCTTTCTAGTAATGTTGAAACTTTTTATAATAATATTGAAATTATTTTAGATGACCTACAGAATAAGAACAAAAATGTAATCGTCATGGACGAATTTAATGTTGATATTTTAGGGAATGATGCTGGGCGGGATAAGCAAAGGCTAGAAATGTTCCTTTCCTTGTATGGTCTAATGGTAGTTGAAAATCAACCAACTAGAATATCTGGGGATACAAAGTCAGCGGTAGATCAAGTTGTATTGAATGAGGAAATGTGGAATTATGAAACAGAAGTTTATGACACAGGTTTTTCAGATCATTTTGCTCAAATTGTGCATCTAAATTTTAGGGTAATAGGAAACCATAATTTAAAAAACAATAATGTAATTTACAGGGAAACTAGAATGTGTAAGAAGGAAAATATTTCATATTTTAACAGTTATTGGCTAAGGTAACATGGGAGAGTGTATATAAAATAACTCAACTAATGAGGCCTTCAGTGAGTTTTGGGGGTTGTTCAACTATTATTATCAAGTGGCAATACCAGTCAAAAGGGTCATTGTAAAGAATTATAGGAATGGATGGATTACAACAAGAATTAGAAATTCAAGTAGGCGATTAAGATTTTTAAGCAAATGTGTGAAAGGGAGTAACACCTCATCTGAACTGAAGGATTATTATAAGAAATATAAGAACATACAGGTGGCCCACTTAAACGTTTCACCGCAGACATATCTGGAACAACAAGAGATATTGAAAAAGACTTTCACGGGCATGAAGGCAGGGAAGGGGCTAATTAAAGTAAATACTATGAGCCAGTCTAAAACGTAGGAAAATAGTATTTTCAACATCAACTTACGTTTTTTAAATGGACATCCTGTATTATTTCGTAAGCAATCGTTAATATGAAAAATCACATGAGTAATGAAGTTTGTTTCATCGCAATACGTCAATTGCATCCCGAGATATTGCAACGTGAAGTTGACGCTTGATATAAACGAAACGCGTAGCAGTTGCACATCCCGAGATTTCAGCACGAATCCCACGGTCCTCTTACTCACGATATGATTGCCGTACTACAATGCGACAGGCGCTATACTTAATGCTATTTGCACTGCTATCAAGAGGGATGAAAATAAGAGAATTTCGTACAGCAACTTTGCTGTACGAATTATGTACATTCTGAAGCAGTACAGTACAGAGTACTGCAATGTACTGTGTAGGAAAATAAAACACGCAAGAGAGAAACCGTTATTTATATATCCTTTTGCTGTGGCAGGAAACCCTTCTCTTATTTTCATCCCTCTTGATAACAGAGCAAATAGAATCAAGTACAGTGCCTGTCGCATCGTAGTACGGCAATCATATCGCGAGTAAGAGGACCGTGAGGTTCGCGCTTGACTCTCGGGATGTGCAACTGCTACGCGTTTCGTTTACCTCAAGCGTCAATTTCACGTTGCAATATCTCGGGATGTAATTGACCTATTGCAATGAAACAAACGCCATTACTTATGTGATTTTTCATATTAACGATTGCGTGCGAAATAATACAGGATGTCCATTTAAAAAAAAACGTATGTTGATGTGGAAAATACTATTTCCCTACGTTTTTGACTGGCTCATAGTATTTACTTTAATTATCCCCTTCCCTGCCTTCATGCCTGTGAAAGTCATTTTTCAATATCTTTTGTTGTTCCAGATATATCTGCGGTGAAAAGTTTTAGTGGGCCACCCTGTATATCGTGAAGTTTTGAGGCTGCCAAAAGATTGCATAATGAGCAAGAGCTAAAAAATTCTGAAGACAGGTCTAAATGTATGTGGAACATTATAAAACGGGAGAAAGGTACTCTAGTTCCAATAAAAAAAGAATATTACTCTTACAAATGCAGGGAAAGAAGTCAGTGATCCAGAGGAAGTTGCAGAAATCTTTAGTAACTATTCTTTAGAATCAGTTTTGAGGTTAAGGGAAACTTTTCTAACATCAATGACAAGAACAAACTTGAATACAGTTCACAGGAATGTATCATCCATGTTTTTTACACCTGCGACTGAGCAAGAGATAGAGAATATAATAAAACGGATGGGTAAAAAGAAGTCTTCTTGTTTAGATGGTTATTCAAAGTACCTTATAAAATGTTACCAATACATAATCAAGCCTCTATGTTATTTGATAAATTTGTCACTAACCACTGGTAAATTTCCAGGCAAATTCAAGGTAACCAAAGTTGTTCCGATACATAAAAAGGGTAGTGAAGGAGATGCTGGTAACTATAGGCGTGTCTGCCTCCCCTCTGTATTCTCCAAAATACTGGAAAGAATTATGTACGATAGACTAGTATCATTCTTAGAGAAGCATAGTATATTAGCTGGTTGCCAAAATGGCTTTCGTAAAAATAGATCAACTACCACAGCATTCATTAACTTTATTTAACGGATATGACACACTAAATGAGAAGGGTGCATGTTTAGGTATTTTCTTAAACTTAACAAAAGCTTTTGATATAACTGACCACAGCTTGCTTTTAGAAAAGTTATACATGTATGGAGTTCGGGGAATGGCCTATAACTGGTTCAAATCATTTTAGGGGATAGAAGACAGATTGTTGACATGTCATATACCGGTACTGATTTGAGCAAAAATGAAACTAAGAATGTGTATTCCTGTGCCAGACATATAGATCATGGTGTTCCACAGGGGTCAGTTTTAGGACCGTTATTATTTATAGTATTGTCCAAATTGTCGATGATATTCAAGGAGTGCAATTAACTTTGTTTGCACATGATATTACTGTTTTTGTAGCTGATGAAAGTTCTGAAGGGTTAGAATTAAAGGCAAGCAATATAGTGAGTAATATCCTGAGCTCGCTTGAAGATAGTAAATTAATCCTAAGTAAGCAGAAAACTTCTGTGATTAGATTTCACCATAAGATTAATCTAAATATGGAGGTTGTCCAATATCATTTGGAGAGACTATAGTTGAGTACTCATCATCAACAAAGTTTCTTGGTTTGTGGATGGATGAATCATTAACTTGGGATAAAGCTTAGTAGAATTTATTTCATGATAATGTCTTTGAAGAATAGTTTTAATTTTGAGGCTTGCCGAATAATGTATTTTGCATATGTCCATACCATGGACTCATGGAATCATTTACTGGGGGAATTCACGATATAGAGAAGTCATCTTTAAGTTACAAAATAAAATAATTAGAGGAATGGCCGGTGTCGGCAGGAGGAGAAGCTGCAAGGAATACTTTAAACTTCATTTTATTTCACCAATTGCCTGGCCTTTATATCTTCCATACACTTGTATATATGAAGTAGAATGTAAACAGCTTCACCATAAACTCAGATGTACATAGTTATAATACTATAAATAGACACAGTCTGTACATAGAACTACACAAAACGAAGCTTTATGAATCAAGTTCGAGTTATGCAGGAGTATATTTATTTAATAAATTGGCAGACTACATTAAGGATATAAAACCACGTGCAAATTTTAAGAAAGAATTATTCAAATTAGTTTCTAACCATTGTTTTTATTCTTTTGAATAATACGTAGCTCTTGAAAATTAACCTATATATAACCTTTCTTTTTAATCTGTGCCTCTTAACCACATTGTATATATCTCTTTATTTCTCATGGCATGTATATAACTGTTTTATATTTGTTACTGTAAATATGATTATTGACGTGTCCCATATCACTGTATTATCAATTGATTAAATACAATACAATCTTAACATGCTTGCGTCGAATTAACTTGATCGATAGCTCGTCGTGGTACGTTTTAGAACACACAATAATTCTGAGTGTGCGCTGTGCATGAATTGTACCCCTGTGGTCTAGAATATACTACTCTCCATCTTACAGACTACAAAGGCCAGAGTGGACGTGTTTCTCGCTTGTACTTCACGAGTGCTATGGAATATTCTACTTTGGGTGGTTAGAGATATGAGTCTTAGAGGTGTCCATGGGTGAAGTCGAAATTGCGGATGTGCAGTGATAGAGAAAATAATCATTAAGTACTTAACTATTACCCCAAGAGCCGGGCGATTCTTCGCAGTTGACAGAAAGAATGTAAACTGACACTCATTACAAAGGTCATGGTAATTTGTTTTCTCACTCTCGGCAATGTAACAAAAAGCACGCTCAAGTAGACACCAGAAAGTCAAAGCCTTAAGCCCCATAGATATTATTTTAGCTTAATTCTATTGGAGTTCAAGTGTCAAACATTCTAATAGGACATCTGACCAACGTCTCAGAATAAAGTAATGATGCTATTATTGACGGCTATGGTATGACGTAAGACCTCAGCTGTATGGCATTTTAGAAGGGGCATTCAGAATGAATTCTTAATTGCGTAGGAGTACAATTAAAATTGTAGGTCTACGTTATATTCCTAGTACTACGGCTCACTCGTAGCCTGACCTCATTTTCAACCTTTTCTAACCGTCCTTGCGCCTCAGTTTGCTCCAGACCTACAATCCAAGTCCGGGGCCTGCCCCAGGGTACTGACTTGAGTAAAAAATGTACACAAGTTAAAACCCCGGGCTTTACCTCGTAGTGTTACCTAGCTTCGACGTAACTAACACGAACATCTGCCCTGATGAGTAGAGTGTGACAGTACTACAATGTCTGACGATTAGCGCCACTGGGTGAATGACGTATGAGGATGAATTAGACACAATCTGGTCGATAGAACAATCGCAGTATGCCTGGAGGCTAACGGAATACATACCACATAATCCATAACCGCAACCTCCGAATGTTATTCCAAGGAAACAGCCATGAATCGGGTAAATACAGAAAGTTCCGTTCGCAAATATTGTCACTGCAGTGCAGCTGTGATCATTGTGCGAATTCGCTTTGAATGTCATTTTTCATTGACAAGCCTCAGGCGCTATTTTGAGAATATCAGATCGTATAGGTGCACCATTCCGTATGTATAACATGTGATGTGGCACTCACAAGAATCCACAGCCATGCAGTCCATCGTGCTGCTGATCACCCTTGGGTAAATCAAACAGAAGCTTTGCACTTCATATTTCTTTAGAAGTGGCAGGCATGTTGTAGCTAACCTGACTAGTGTTTATCTTTCTCTGAGGTTATTTCCTGTTAAAAGTGGCCACAATAATTATCTTTGTCAGCCTGGAGCGAGTAAACCTGAGGATCAACTTATTGGCTGCATGGTCAGCGTTATGACCTTCAGTTCGGCGGGCTCACGTTCGATTCACAGCCGGGTCGGAGATTTTAACTGCATCTGTTTAATTCCTCTGACATTTAATTATATACAACGCATCACACTACCAACCAATGATGATGATGATAATAATAATAATAATAATAATAATAATAATGAGAATGATGTTTTAGTTTTACGTCCCACTAACTACTTTCACCGTTTTCAGAGATGCCAAGGTGCCGGAATTTTGTCCCACAGGAGTTCTATTACGAGTCGATAAATCTATCGACACGAGGCTGACGTATTTGTGCTCCTTCAAATACCACCGGACTGAACCGGGATCGCACTCGCCAACTTAAGTTCTACTGTCTGTGTGTCTCAGGCCGGCACACTACCAACCATCTCAGAAACACCCAATAGTGAATAGTAGTAACTACGTTCTTCAACGTAGAACATCCGTCCAAGAAACTGTGGAAAGTCAGAGAGAGAGAGAGAGAGAGAGAGAGAGAGAGAGAGAGAGAGAGAGAGAGAGAACCTGGCGAGCCGAACATGTCCTTGGACACTCCCGGCACGAAAAGCCATAAGCCATTTCATTTCATTTCACTTCATTTCATTTCAGGGAAGCGATTTGTGAAGAACAGTATTGCCTGTAGCTGTAGTACACAACACAGATAGCATTGTTTCATGTTGAAGTTTTTGATTTCCTGATCGTCTTCTATGTTTTTAACATATGATTAAGAATTGTGTTTTCTTTCAAAAGTTTAATTAAACAAGCAATAAATAAATAAAAATATGTTAAGTAGAACGTTGTCCTTGAAATTGTAGCCATATTTTGAGTAAATCTGTGTAAACGTAGGACATTGTATAGCCTTGACTGAATTACACGCGCTTTTATACAATTCATTATTTTATAGGTGTGATTTTCCAATCTCCATATCCGGCCTGTGGCCTCAGAGACTATTTTATAAACAGAAGGAATATGTCATTCAATCATTACTGCATGCAGTATACAAATCTGTATTAGCTGGGAGAATATTTTAAGTGACGAATACACGTTCGTGATGCCTTTTGCAACCTATTTGTCAGATTTTGTGCGTGTTTTCTTTTTTCTTTTTTGCTGTCTTCAGGGATACAGTCAGTTAATCGTTGCCCTGTTCCCAAGATTGCAGGTTCGCCCTTTCTGAGGTCAGTGGTGCTTGGCGGTGTCCATAAGTGGCCGTTCCTTTTGGTCGGCGTCCAGAATGTTGAAGGGCTCTTGCGGCACAAAATTCTGCTACCTCGACATCTCGTAATATAATAATAATAATAATAATAATAATAATAATAATAATAATAATAATAATAATAATAATAATAATAATATTTACCGCTCGTATGTGACGATTAAGTTCGGACTTAACTGTATTCAAGTCGGGGATGTTATCCCTAACGCTACAGAAGTAGCGAGATATCCTGATGGGACTTTGATCATGTCCTATACGTACCTGTGTACTGCACTTGTCCCGGGCTCGACAGAGAGCTGATTATATAAATTAACCTCACAAATAAATATTTGGATGGAAAATTCTGAATGAGGAACTTCGGAAATTAAACCGGGCATCGAAGACCCTTCCTCCCTACTTTCAACTGGCACAACGGCTACGCTCAAGAGCATACGGGTCAATGGTTCTGTTCGTTAAATAAAGTGGGCACTTAATCTATATATTTTGAAAGTAGGGTGCCATAATAAGAGGAATACGCTAGTCTACTGAAAGATAAAAATGTATTGTTCCCATTGCAAAGAACACAATTTTAATTACTGAGAGTGTCACATGAAAATATTTACACACACGAGAAATGCCATATTATTTCTGCGTGGCAATTTTAAACACTGAATTTATAATATGGGTAATGCCGTTAAATGTCTTTTATCAGTCGTGGTCAATTCTGAATCTCATTCCACCATTCCCAGATTAACTCATTAACACTACGCATATACATACATTGCCACTATTAATTAATGGGAATCTGTCCCTCTACCTTAATGTTGATATCCGTGGGTATCCACTTTATTCTTACATTACAACACAAAAATTATATGAAAAGGATGGCATTCTCTTGAGAAAAACAATAATATTTTTATAGTGTCGTTGTGTTAAGACGTTTCTGCAAGTACAGTCCCGCATACTTATGCAATCATGAAAATCATGTCATGGCTTGTCGCTAATAAAGCCTACATTATCAAATTAATTATTCATCACACTATCGAATATATACATTTCTGCGGGGTAATAACTAATTCTAATATTTACAAAGTGGACACACGACGTTGGTTATCCTATATTTCACCAGAAATCAACATACACTGATACAATACAATAGAAGCAAGTACTACAATGAACCATTAACCTGTAAATACATAAATACAATATACAATATGCAGACTTTAATGCTTTCTGAGTATATGTGACCCTTTCAGGTCTCGTGGTGACGATCTAACGAAGTCGATACCCATCTGGTATCGAACCCCGCTAGCTTTACTTCGTGGTGCTATCTGAAAATCCCTACTACGGTCTTATTTAGATATACAAATTGAGGAGTGTACATTACCTATCGGATCATGAAATGTATAGCATTGATGGTAACCAATTATTGACACGTGAACACTCAGTACAGTGTGAAATGGGAAAAATACCTTATGTGATTTCTGCTAACGGTTGACAGATTTTAACGGAGCCAGCAACTAGGGCCTGGCGCTTAACTCTCTTGTCATTCATTCTGAAGGCCATAAACCTCTCTCTCTCTCTCTCTCTCTCTCTCTCTCTCTCTGAGAACCGCATGGGCTTCCGCCAGCTGAGTGCACTTTCACTTTCACCCAGATACAAACACGTAATTCTTAATTCAGTTACCGGTATCTCGTATTCTGCAGGCATATGGCCATTTATGGGTACGTTCAAATATCATTTCATCTCAATGCCTCAATCATATTCAGTATTTGTTCACTTCATCACTATATTATTAATATTATATTATCATTATTATTATCAAATCTGTCCCTTGAACATTTTCACATACAGGGTTTTACCCTTCATTTTCACACACGTGTACCTCGAATCCGCGTTATATACACATTGGGAAGATCCTAATCGACTGGGATTTAATATAACATATCACTCACTCGCGTAGATATCTAAGTCATGGTTCGCACCTCGAGTCAACTTTCCTCTCTCCAGTCGTCAGCATCCTTGAGACTGAAAGGGAGAGTAAATGTATGCATACATTAAATTTGTGAATCAACTGAATAATCTATCTGTGAAAAATTGAAAAGATCCATATCAGCTGATTGTTATTGAAATGGATTATGAATTCCGCTGAGTTATCTACATCAACCCTTACGAAGGCTTCACTCAAACATAATAAACTGTAGGGCCTTATATACGGCTTCATGCAAAATCCACGGAATAACTTTGTGATTAAAAAATAAATACAGAAGACCAAAAAAAGAAGGAATTTTACCCCATTGAAACACGCACATTGCTTCACCTACACGTTATAATGAATATCAAAATGTATGCTGATAGACTTTATTTACGAAGTTAAGTTTATATATTAATGGGACACGACTGATTTTCATGATGATAATATCATGGAATGTACTTATCATTTGCTTTCTGTAACCTGCTGTCATCTGGGTGTACCCATATGGACTTAGTTATCCATAACTGGCGTCTCGTTAGCAGAAAGTCCTAGATTCATCTCCTTCGGGGTTGAATCCCTGTTGTCTTGATCTGCAATCTACTACTGTTGGAAGATCTGCGTTGTCTTCAAACAGGAATTTCGCAGGCACACAGGCGTGGTCTCGTAGTGTTGAAACCTGGGTTCGACGAGCACTCACATACATACGAACAAATTAGGAATACATTATTTGAAGCACTCTTTATATGTTTTCGAATAACATGAAATTTGTAGATCCACACATAGACTCGAATGGAGTACCCAAGTAGCGGTTACTGTCCCTGAAGGTCGCTACTCGATTCCCGTTCGTTATAGAGAGAAATATTTATTGGTTTGATTTATTCTTACGTGAGCGTCAGTGCACATTTATGGATCACTTCCTGACTAATATGGCAACGTTTACTTGTTAGACTGATTGTCTCCTACATGTGTATATCCCTTAATCACAGTACAATAACTACTGGTCCTCTATAGTCAATAACCCACTACGTCGTGACGATTTTTGTAATATTGTCCTTCTTTCTAACCATACTCATTTTAGCCTGCTCTAATATTGCTTATCTGCATTCCCTTAATGTTTACTGAGATTAATATTTCGTATATCAACACACCACAACTATCACTTCACACAAGGAAAATGTAACTGCACTATGAATGCGAATCGGACTGACGTGGAGTAGACCTCTGTCTAACACGATATCGAAAACACTGAGTAGTTGAGGGTTGTCCTGGTGTCCTTATATAGAAGATACGAGTTGTCAGCTATGGGGAGGGTAAACTACGCCCACGTGGGAAAATTCGCTCCGCTAATAATTGTCTGACAGAATAGTATAGATATTCATTTTGTAGATCTTGACGTCCTATATTCTCTGATTTACTTTCGTTTAAATCGCATCGCAATTTTTCTGGTATTCTCTCAAGCGCTTTCTTGCATTTAAGCGCGCGAAGAGGTGGGAGATGGCGAATCCTCTATCTCTGTCAAGATATGTGCTACAGAAAGATGGTTGCCCTCACCACACATCTGTCTTAAGTGCGTCATTAAGAATGCGCTCGATAATTAATTCATCTTTTTACATTTTCAAATATTGTAAATTATGCTGAGTTCATTGTGTCCTTACTTGTAAATTTCTTGGGCTTGTGACGTATTATTATTATTATTATTATTATTATTATTATTATTATTATTATTATTATTATTATTACTTGACGCGCGAAATTTGTCGGTTGGTATCCAAGAATATGCAGGGAAATCGGTGAGAATATCCAATTCACAAGTTAAAACCCTGTAAAGTTTATTCCGCTTCCTGAGACAGGCAGTAGTTGAGCGTAGCGTCCTACTTCTTCCTCGCTTGAACTATAGAGAGCGTAGTTCCAAGGTCTCGCTGTACTGATATATATCCCTCTCGGTACGCGGAATTAGAGCTTCAACCTCAGAGTTCGCGCAGCGTCGCTCGTATCCTGGGGCGGGCATAAAATGCTTGTTACAACCAAATATTTCATAGAATGATGAGGAAAATGGCATATATGTCTTGCTGGGGATCATGACATGTATCTTAGCATGGTATTGAACGGTTAAAGTACAATATGTCATTTCGCCATGGAATGACAAGGTTCTTGTATCAATAGTAAAGTGCGTTATGATTCGATAACAATGCATTGCATTCGTGAATTTCTATAAATGTAGGCGGATGAAGAGGCTGTTAATATTGCATCGTAGATCTGACTCGATCCTCAAACCATAGCAGTTAACTGATTTTATGGTAACAGGGTGGTAGTAAAGTAGCTTTCCAAACTGAAAACTAGGCAAGGTCCCTACATACATACATACATACATACATACATACATACATACATACATACAGAGGTCAAACCTACAAGCTCATCAGGGTGTGGAAGAAGAAGGTGAAGAAGAAGAATTAATTACAACATAAATGAGGAAATTCACATTTAATAGTAACGGTGATTTAAAGCGTACGAGATACGAGGTTTCAGCTACAAGAATGAAGGGATAACCGCTCTCTGTTACGGGTTACCTTAACTCATGTGAATGACGATGTCGAGGTACAGTACTTAATTTGTAAGGAGGTGGTCGCTGTATCATACCTTATGAGATATGAGGGCAACTGTATTAGTCGTCGCTCTCGAAGTCAGATCCAATTACCTACTGCTGTGCACACGAGACTTCTCAAACCTTTATTGAGTAACAGCTTTGGAGGATAATCATACCAAGTCGCGACATTGAAGACAGCGCAGTCTGAAATGGGGGTTTTCACAACGTTCTGCACAGCGTCCAAAACTTGCTGTTACATACGGGTACGTTTCGGAGACGGGATAAACTTTGGTTTCACTAGATCCATTAACTGATACTAAAATCTTTGTTTATAACAGCGAGTTAAAGGAAGATGTGGTGTGAGGTCTATCTGGGTCATTGCGACGTAAAGTATTAAAAATAAAGAAATTATGCACTCGTCGGTAAAGGGTACATTACGCCATTCGTCCAGGACCCATTTCTGGTGCTCTCTTGCCAATCCTTTCCAGGTGCGACGGTGTTTGACGATCGTTTTGGACGTCTTGAGGCTAAATTATCCATGTGTGGGCGGTTTCTTAGAGTCTGGGTTGACACAGTCCTTCCTGTTACTTCCAGAAAGGCATCGCGGAGTTGTGCAGAGTTCTTCCCTCGGTACATCTATGAGTCATAATTCGTAGGTAGCGGTTGCTAGCTGGCGTTGACCATTGGTGGCCATTGCGAAACACGCATTCAACATGATATATAACACAATAACGTTGTCACATTTTAACGACGTCGCGGTGGCTTACGCCAATTCAACGGGCAGTATTTTGTGCTGGCAGCTCTTGTCGTAAAGAAACGATGCGTGCACGAGTCAACTTGGAGATGACCCCTCTGGCATGTTCACTAACTGAACTGAGTACGCCGACTGCTTAATGCAGATAAGGATTTGCAGAAGCAGCGTGATTTACTGAGAAGTACAGAGGCGAAAAGCGTTATAGGGTAAAGGGAGGTATGTTTCTTGGTTCAAGTAAGTTCGTGATAAATCTCCGAATACGTATCATGTGTCCGCTAGAGCCTGATGTAGTCCAATGCAAGTAGCTAGGTACATATGTTGAGAACTCGGGGAACGGCTAGTAAAGTTGAAATGCTCAGTCTGCAATAGGGAAGTTCATGATACTTACTTACTCTACCTCGACTGTAAATGGACAGATGGCAATATGTACAGATCAAATGTGGCAATCAGAATGTTTACCGATCAAGAAAACCTAAACATAAATCACGCTACATTTGCGGGTCGCACAACACTTCTTTCAATAGTATATTTAAGGCAGTGATCTCAGGCCGTATAGTTCATAGTTTCAACCTACTAAAATTTCTTTACTGTCGCTTTAAATATGATGGTGTCTAAATCTCAACAATACTGTGATGGAAGTCTGATTTACACAGGGATAGTGAAGAGACAGACGGATACATCAATATACTAGTTTCCCCCACCGTCTTGATTCCGAAATTTTATTGAAGCAGTCCAGCGCAAGGAATACTTCAATCAGAAAATAATATGAATTCTGGTAGTTCTAATGTCTACGTGATCAACATCTCAGAGTCCTGCAGGGAGGCCCAACCAATGAGCTGCTTCGGCAGTAGACTGCAATGAGCATTCAAAGGCTCGAACATACGAAGCCCGTGACGTCATCGCTCGGGCCGGTCTGGGCAGCACTCTGTCATTAATACGCGGTGAGCCAAGGACAGCGCTGTGGTAGTTCTATGGGCTGTTCAATGTGTACAGTGTACTGCGTTTCAGTGGAGCCGATCGAGTGGAGCCGATCAAATTGCTGTGGTTTTTAGTTTGACTTCTCCGCCTATGCTGTTATCGTAAACGAATGTGGACTGTACTGTAATACCAAAAGAATATAAACCGTGGCAAAAAATCTTGAAGTAGAAATAAGTAGCAATAAACGAACTAAAAACCGCACAATACAAGACTTCTGAACCGGATCCTAAACTTAAAAGTCGTATTTGGTTGGTATTCAAGCTTGCAGTTGACGGTGATGGGAAATACATTAATTTTGTGTGCTGTACGATCTGCGGTGAAATTTATGTACACACTAGCAGTTACCCGCGGCTTCTCGCGTGGATTTCATAATTTGATAAAAGTAATCGTTCCTCGGTACTGTACTAAGACATTATCTGAAAATCCCTCAAGTATAAAATCTCACTGAAAAAGTGAGTTTCATTTACCTCAGAAACTCTTCGCAAACCAAGTTTGTGGTATTGCCTTTTGGGGCTCAGATGACCATGCGACATAGAACTGTACACGTGAGAACGTCTTCCCTCAAGTACAGAAAAGGTTTCTTTATTTTTAAAGGAGATTACAAATACATATTTCCACATCTGTAACATCTTCAGGTTTCGAGATATAAGTATCCGCATAAAAAGAATTCAACCCATTTATCTGCCCTTCCTCCACCCCCACCTACGTGGATTTTCGGAAAACAAAAAAAAGACATGTTTCTGTATTTTTAAAGTACATTCCAAGTACCAAGTTCCATGTCTGTAACATGTAAAGATCTTGACATACACTGTAGATATATCGGTACTCATATTAAAATTCACATGCTTTTTCAATACTTTTCAGTCCCTTAAGTGGTTTTCCGAAACCAAAAATACGTGTTTATTGATAAAGGAGCTACCAAATACCAATTATCACGACTGAAACATCTTCAGTTCTTGAGATATTTGTATCCTCATGAAAATAATTCAACACCTATTTCACCCCCCACCACCACCGCCGAAATTAATTTTAGCCCCAAGAATATTTTATTTTTATTTTTAAAGGTGATTTCAAATACCCATTTTCACGTCTGCAACATCTTTATGTTTTTTAGATATAAGTATCCTCATACAAATAATTCAACTAATATTTCAGTCCTTTCATCCCCCTTAAGTGGATTTTCCAAAACCAAAAGGGAGACTCTAAGTACCAATTTTACGTCTGTAACATGTTAAGTGTGTGAGATATGCTCTAGATATGCTCATCTTAAAAATTCACGCCAACCAACATTTCAGTCCTTTTACCCCACACCCTCCACCCCCTTAAGCGTCTTTTCCGAAAACAAAAAATACATGTCTCTTTATTTTTAAAAGAGATTATAAATACCACTTCATGTATGTAACATGTTAAGTTTTTGAGATATACTGTAGATATGCTCAGGGATTATGTGTAGAAATTTTGTTTGGCAGCTATGCCCAAACGTACACCTATAATCTAGCTGCTGTGGAATCCCGGGGCTGGCGTTGCCATGGTTACGGCAGTTCATTTCCTTATCCGATTCCGAGAGCAGGGGTAGTGTGGTGCCAATATCTTCATAATGGTCGGTTTTATGGCCTTACAACATGGCTTTCGGGCGCATAGGACTTACCGAGATTTCTTCTTTGGATCAATGGGCTTAAAATGAGCTTAGTCTCGTCCTTCCACGACAAATTCGATATTTGGCCTATATTAGCCTATGATTTTCATATCTCCTCCGTCGGCTCCCACCTCGAATTGTTTTGAAAATAAAATACAGCCCATGTCGGTCAGGGATAATGTATATTTACATCAGTAAAAGGATTTTTAGAATCGGTACAGTAGTTTCTGAGACTACCCTCCAGATATACACAAACTAACAAAATTCGCGCCCTCTCTTTATTATATTAGTATATATTAAAGGAGTCGGACTGATTTTGTCTTTTTATGATTAGATAAAAACTGACGATGAACGAGGTGTGCTTGAATGACGAGCATTCTAATGTTTCCGTGTCATCAGACTCCACGACTATGCCACAACTTGCCAGAGTAATGAAGTTTTCTTCGTGGACTGACGTTCATGATGCTCCTATTCCAACGGATGAGCTGGAAAGATATTTAAAGCAAAATTGTGGAATGAAAGAAGATAGATATAGCGTCCTATTGGAGAACAAATGGACAAAACTATCCAAAATGTCAGCAGATCCTTAAAAAATAATATGTATGCAAGCATCAAGTTCAGCTTCAGATAGAAATTTCAGTTCAGCGGGCTTCATTCTCAACGCACGACAGCCTCTTCTACAACCAGACAATGCTGAAGCTCTTCTTTTCATTCACAGTAATTCCATTCCACCACGTTAGCAATGACCAATAAACTACGCACACTAAGATATGTTCAGGTTTGTTTTTGTTGTTGGCATATTGCATGTCGTTTCTGTTTGTATTTTATTTTGAGGTAAACGCAAATGAAGTCCTATGAATGTGCCTCATGTTATTTAGATTCATTTTTAGTTAACTTGATGTCAATTGCAAACGAATATTATTTTATAATAAAGTTTCTGGTTGCTTTCAATGATTATTATTATTATTATTATTATTATTATTATTATTATTATTATTATTATTATTATTATTATTATTATAATGCGGGAGAAATCTCTACCGTTTAATTTCAAAATGCGATTAGCCTACGTTAAAATATATTATCAGCGTACGGGAATTCGTAGAGTGAATGATCCGATCAGTAGTGTGACGTGAACATTTCGTTGTGCACGGCGCACATGTTATTGTGGAGATGTACTCAAGGTTATTCTACTGAGCCCGCCCAGTACGGTGGACTGCGGTGGGCTATATGAGACCAGTGCTGTGGGCCAGTACGCTGCCGCGTCAGAAGAGAACGGGTCTGCACGGGCTGGGCTGACAGAGCCCGTGGGTTTGAAGTGCTGCGCGGTGGGCCTGGCTGCAGGGCTCTGCAACATCTACCGTGAAAACAACTAAATGAAGTGTTCTTGACTGCTAAGACTGAGAATGTCTCTCGGACACTGAAAGGGAATATCGCCGGGCTGAGTGGCTCAGACAATTGAGGCTCTGGCCCTCTGACCCCAATTTGGCAGGTTCGATCCTGGCTCAGTCCGGTGGTATTTGAAGGTGCTCATATACGTCAGCCTCGTGCCGGCAGATTTACTGGCACTCAGAAGAACTCCTGCGGGACCAAAATTCTGGCACCTTGGCGTCTCCGAAAATCGTAAAACAGTAGTTAGTGGGACGTAAAGCCAATTACATTATTATTTATTATTCTGAATAAGAACGGCGTAAACGTAAATAGCCAGGTTGATTGGCCTGAGTTGGCGGGTTCGATCGCGGCTTTGTCCGGTGATATTTGATGGTGGTCTAATGTGTCAGCCTCGTGATGATAGATTTACCGGCACGTAAAATATTTCGTGAGGTATAAAATTCCGGCACCTAGGTGTCTTCGGCAGATAAAATCGATAACATTAATATATTGCAGCAAAGAAAATTCACTGCATGTTCGGTACGCATTTTAAGCGTATGATTATAACTTCACAACTTCTCATGGTACTTTGCTTCTTAGTTGGATTTGCTGGACCACTAACGAATCAAATGTATATATATAATCATTACTCTGCTTTTGAAAGAGGTAACTCTCGGTCCATCTTCAGGACCTCCATTTCTCCTGCCAAGAGCTTCTCACGCTGTCTAATATATCATCAGTTTCAATTCATATCCAAATAACGTATAATCTTTGTCTGATGTAACTCCATTAATTAATTCATGCATTCTTTTATAAGTCGTAGTTAGTCTCATGTCTCAACAATATTTTGCACGTAACATCTTACCTCTGCAATATGCAATATTGGTACCTTTCACAATTAAAACCCCTTCTTGCTCCGGTTTTTCGTAGTCACTGCAGTCTACTACCGAACGTTAAGAATGATTTGGCTTCTTGATAAAAGTATCTTAATTTCTCATTAGATTTTCCAATTCTATAACACGTTAGAATTGTAAGGTTATGATAAAACGTCAAATAATTATGCCACTATGATACATGTTCAATATACCTTATGTATCAACAGCTGTATTCGATCTCAGTATTGCCGAAGAATTTTCCGTCATTTGACTGACGGAGAAGTCACCGTGCAGCTACTGTTGCTCATGAAATGAAATGAAATGAAATGGCGTATGGCATTTAGTGCCGGGAGTGTCCGAGGGCATGTTCGGCTCGCCAGGTGCAGGTATTTTGATTTGACTCCCTTAGGCGACCTGCGCGTGGTGACGAGGATGAAATGATGATGAAAACGATACATACACCCAGTCCCCGTGACAGGGAAATTAACCAATGATGGTTGAAATTACCGACTCTGCCGGGAATTGAACCCGGGACCCCTGTGACCAAAGGCCAGCATGCTAACCATTTAGCCATGTAGCCGGACTGTTGCTCATGATCGACCCGTAATACATTTGAGAACCAATAAATTTCTCGACTTGTAGTGTTACGAAAAATAAGCACCACACGTGATTCTATTCTAGCAAGAAAATTCATGTTTGGTGTTTCGTTAAGGATTGAGGAGTATCGCAATATTTATCATCCTCTCTGACTGGTTTCAGATACGTTGTGTGTCCGTTAACTCCACTATAACCACGGGAGACGTTTCAGTTCGCTTTTGTCTCGCTCACTACTTCACATAACATGAAGAATGAAGGTTAGTGTATCAAGTAAGCAAGAACGTTCCCTCACTTGCTGCAGAAATAAGTGTTTATTATTTATTTACTTATTTATTCAATCTTCTTTAAATTGTACATGTACACTCGCGATCAGAATAATCCCGAATGGAAAGGAAAACAGGTGAAGTTTGGGCGAATATTTTGGCCAACCATGAGGATGTAGGAGAAGCAAGCGAAACGACGTAACATGTGTTCACCTTCCAGGAGATGTGGCTTGTGACGTTACGCACTCAGAGGTCACTCCCAACTCCATTTTCTCGGAAACGGATTAAGATGTTTCTGCGGTTAAACATTTTGGCTATACTGGCTTCTCTTAATCAAGAGAAACAATTAACTGTAGCTTAATTGTGAAGAAATGTGTACGATGTAATCCCGCCCAAGTACGTATGGCATTTAAGTATTTTATCGGCGCTGACAATGACTCACGGTTTTTCAAACACCTTGTGTCTCTGATGATTAATTAATTAATTCCGGGTTATTTTTACTTTGAGGGTATAATAATGATGATAATAATAATAGTAATAATACCGGGTGAGTTGGCCGTGCGGTTAGGAGCGCTCAGCTGTGAGCTTGCATCTGGGAGATAGTGGGTTCGAATCCCACTGTCGGCAGCCCAGAAGATGGTTTTCAGTGGTTTTCAATTTTCACATCAGGAAAATGCTGGAGCTGTACCTTAACACTGGAATAGTGGCGCGAAATTTAGTAACATAAGTGGTCGCGTTGATTACATTTAATTTTTAAATACTATTTATTCATTATTTATTAGGGTGTAGGCCTATATGAGAGACAATTTTGGGATAAACAAAAATGTTAATCAAGATTATAAATTTTATATATAACACAAATACAAAGTTAAGCTGATATTTACATACTTTTGCTATGTTGTAATAAAATAATGCAGAGGAAAATAAGCCGGTTATTTATTGCCAAGTTGATTTATACAGTTGTGAGAACAATGCTATTTTGTCAGAGCGTTCGGTATTTGCTTGTGAGAATAGCCATCTGAAATGTTTGATGTCGTTCAATTTACGTATACAGGTTTATTCACCGAAGGCGTTATACTAGAATAACCCCTAATTCATTGAAGAATGTTCTGTTATCAAATTAATTATAAATAGGTTTGAGGATATCACCACCAACTTAGTCTTAAATTGAACTATAGTAATTTTATGCACTACAAGAAAAGTTCGTACTATTATGATATCATACAATTCATACATCAGACCGTTAAATTCTTAAATATGAAGAATACTTCAACTTGCTGTTTTATAGGCTGAGGACGGGTACCTGTCTCGGCGTATCAGACTCCATTCGCTGGCGTAAGCTGTTACCGTACTGCGATTATAGTCACACAGCTGATACTCTAAGAGTACCTCTTTGCTAGTGGCTTTACGTCGCACCGACACAGATAGGTTTTATGGCGACGATGGTATAGGAAAGGCCTAGGAGTTGGAAGAAAGCCGCCGTGGCCTTAATTAAGGTACAACCCCAGCATGTGCCTGCTGTTAAAAATGGGAAACCTCCGGGAGATAGTAGGTTCGAATCCCACTATCGGCAGCCCTGAAAATGGTTTTCCATTTTCACACCAGGCAAATGCTGGGGCTGTACCTTAATTAAGGCCACGGCCGCTTCCTTCCAACTCCTAGGCCTTTCCTATCCCATCGTCGCCATAAGACCTATCTGTGTCGGTGCGACGTAAAGCCCCTAGCAAAAAAAATGGGAAACCATGGAAAACCATCTTCAGGGCTGCCGACAGTGGGATTCGAACCCACTATCTCCCGGATGCAAGCTCACAGCCGCGCGCTCATAACCGCACGGCCAACTCGCCTGGTGCAGTACTTCTAAGCAGGTTTCGTAAATTCAATAACTTATGATGTATCCCTTGGGTGTGCAACGTGTTTATGACAGGTGAACTAACGAAAGGGTAGGAAGGTTTGTGTTTTTAAAAGAAATAAAGTAAGAGTGTTGTTACAAAGGAACGTAACCAAAACTTCATTGTCTCTGTTTTCAGCATACAGTTAATGTGAATTGAATATTGAAGGTATCGTAGCAATACTGAACAGCTTCTTTTAGAATAATGGCCCAGTTAGACTTTATTGGTAACGATTGAAATGAAGTGCACACGGGACCATAATACAGTTCCGTTTGTTCGATTGGTATGACACTAACGGGAGTTTTGCATTTACAGACGATGTAGGCAACGAGATTGTTTGCTTTAACCGATAAACCCAGTACATTGATTCTCTGTTCGCAGTCAGTCGTTGGTTGACTGTAAGTGAAACTATCCAAAAAGAAATCGATATAAATGAGGATGTTTAGAAGATGTTTCAAAAGGATCTCTTCAATTAGTAATGCTCACACTCATGTATTCACACTTTTATATGCTAAAAATTGTCACCATCAGCGGAAATGTTCATTTGCAGTCATTCTAGAGAGATGATGTCACAGACCGAAGAGTTTCCCTCGATATTGCATCGCATCGTGCGATGATACCAGCAACACAATTTATTTTGTTTTATTTTATTATTCATTTATTTATTATTAAAACTAATTTCTGCATACCGTCCTTAGTTCGCCTGTCATAAACATATTGCAATCCCAAGAAATACATCACATTGTATTTACGAGACATTCTTATATACAAGCTGTGGAGTACCAGTTGTGCGGCTGGGTTTACGACAAAGTTTACGCCAGTGGACGCGTCTCATATGACAAATCCAGTGCCCGCTATTAGCCACTAGAACCACAAGTTCAAGTATCATTCATAATTCAAAGTGTAGTCCGATGAATGAATTAAATACATTTCTGAAGTCGTAATAGTGCGAACTTTCCTGCTTAAATTACTATAGTTTGATTGAAAATTAAACCAAGTTGGTTTTGATATCTCAATTATTAATAATCCTATTAAATAAATGTAGCATGATGTTTTACGAACCCAACTACCATTTAAGAATATTAAAACACAATATCGAAATCTTTAATGGATTCGAAGTTATTTCGGCGGAACATCTTAGGTGTAGACAAAGGGAAGGCGCTGCCTACAAAGAGAGATTTTTTTTTTTTTTTTGCAAGTTGCTTTACGTCGCGCCGACACGGATAGGTCTTATGGCGACGATGGGACAGGGAAGGGCTAGGAATGGGAAGGAAGCGGCCGTAGCCTTAATTAAGGTACAGCCCTGGCATTTGCCTGGTGTGAAAATGGGAAAGCACGGAAAACCATCTTCAAGGCTGCTGACAGTGGGGTTCGAACCTACTATCTCCCGAATACTGGATACTGGCCGCACTTAAGCTAACAAAGAGAGAAAGAAATCTACAACTGATTGCTCAAACCATAAACACGATGACCTCTCTCTTACACAATTTTTATTTCGTAATTGCTGATGGAAAGTAACAGTCAGCCTCCCTTATAGTTTTGCACTAATGTATTACTATAGTATTACTATAGATGGTCAAGGAGCCAAATAAAAAAATGCTTGTACCGGAAAACTTGTAAAATGATGCGTCGATGTCATGAAAATTGTCCGCGACATCAATTCACTCATGGTTGAAGAAGGTACATTGTTCTAAATGTTGGAAAAATAATCGAAATTACTGCTAGACTGTTGGGACAACGCGATTGAAAAATGTATCCCTAGTTGCACTAACATATAAGGAACAATTGATTTTAAAAAACGATTTTGAAAGGATGTACCGGTTTCGTGAACCTGGTATAATTTCTAGGCTGTAGTACATGGAAGTGCTTTAAATATGAACAATTCGTGTTGTGTTGATGCATGTACTAACACTCGGAAAGAAAGAACCATTTTCAGCAACAGCCAATGAAGCACTACCAACATTCATTGTTCCTGTGGACTAACCTGTTTAAACAGGGACAGTAGTACTAGGTGGATACACTGACAACAAGCTGGCCGTATGGTCTTCCGAGGCCTAACGCCATTAATAGTAATAAAAAAACACTGAAAACAAACTAGAAACAGTTGAGGCGCACGTGCGCATTTCTTGCCCAGTAATTTAGTGTTAACCGAAAGACTTATTTTCAAAGGAATATAGACCTACGTCGTTATAATTTTCAGTTGTACAAATTGTTTAAAACGTCTCTAGGTCTTTCAACATGTTTGAAAAATAAAAAGGAAACCGAAAACAAAATAAAGGAATCAGAAAAGAAAGATAAGGACGTAACGAAGCTTAATCTGCCGCATTTGATAATTTTGTAATAACCTGAATCATGAATGGACGTACGGTTTTTAACTCACATCCATATAAATACAAGCAATGATTTTGATGATTTTTCTCCTTAAGACATCGAATTACCATATGCGTCTTCTTAAAGTGATCGCAATTTAGGTTTTCACGAATGCATGCCCCAGATTTTATCACGCGTGAACTTCACAGCTCCTCCTTTGACGGCCTTAGAAATACATTGGAAAAGTAAGACTCATTTTACTCCGGTTATACGCGTTTAGGAGGACAATTTTAGTTCGAAGAGTTTTATTATAAAAAGCACTTTGATAGTGAGCTTTATACGAAACTGTCTTCAACAAAACATCCGAATGAGTGACCTAGACACAAAGTAAGGCAATGTCTGGTATTTCAATTAACTTCAGTGGCTCAGCCTAGGGAAGATGTTAAACTGCTTTAGAAGTGTTCGGGAAATTAAAGCTTCTCAATTAAACTGAGAATTGTCATGTTCCAGAATTTAATTATCCAAAGCGTATTTCTCGTTTGGCATCTCGGAGAGAGCCGCAGGGGTCTAGCTACGCGGTGTGGGCCACAGGAGATTGCATTCGGGAGGTGGATGTTTTACGTGCCGATAAATTGACAGACAAATGGTTGGCTTATTTAAGAACCTTCAGTTACCACCGGGATTTAGTTCTAACGACACTGATTTCAAATTATTATTGTAATATTACTGAGAGATTTAGCGTTATTCAGTTGCTCATGGTACACGATAGAGTCGTATATCGACTGAATTTTCAAAAAACATGAACTCCGGGAGAACAACAACACATCGTATTAATTGGCCCGGTGACCCTAATGATGTCGTTGGCTTTATGTGGCTGTGATTTGAAGCCAGTTAGTATTTTCTGTCTGAAGTTGGCGGATTTTTAATGCGACAGCTCTGTTTCTGGCACGTTAATGAACTGTTGTGGAAATAGGTTCAGATACTCCTGCGTGTGCTGAGAGCATTGTTACGTCACGACAGCCTCATCAAGGTGGTGTCCGGACATTTCGTACCACGGACATACCGTACCACTTGATTTTTGAGGACATTTCGTACCAACTAGGCCGTTATCTACCAGCGAGCGGTTTTCCCGTAATCCCGAAATATTTACGCCAGGACAATCCGTACCGTTTGATGTCAAGTTGGAAGTACATTTCCAGCAGGCGTAATGAGCCTCACACACTTCAGAATTCAGAAACAGAAATGATTTACCATATTTTTTGAAGAAAACTTCTGCACCGGTATTATTTTAATAAATTGCCCTTTAAACTATATTCATCACTTATGTTTACGTAAATATTATCATAAGAGAGTTGATTTTTTAAAGTATAAATCCTGAAACAATAGAATAGAAATATACATCGTGTTCGGGCGCAATTTGCCTGGCGAGCATAAGGATGGATAATATTACTATTATTGTGAATATTTATAAACAACTGCATTACTTGATTATCAAGTAAGTAAAATAAAAGATTCTGATGAACTGGCCGATATGGGATTGAAGGTTACGCGGAAACAGGAAACTACTAAAAGGTGGAAGTAGCTAGGTTCCTGCGAATGACGAATACGACATAAGAATTAACACGTATGCCAATCAGATCAGTTGCGCGCGACGGAAGGTTAACATCAGTTGTGGTCACATCGTGCGGAGGCTTCTGCGCCACTAGTGGACAATGGATACATTAATCAGGATATCGTTTTTACTTCGCAATACTTACCACTCTTTCAAGTGGTACGGAATGTCGTCTCCTAAATATTTTAAAGTAGTCAGCTGACACTTCACAGGTAATCAGCCGGTCAAGTGGTACGAAATGTCCGAGGTACGAAATGTCCTAGAACCCATCAAGGTAGCTCGGCTAACAGGACTTGGTGTCTTTTGTAGGCTGGGCTTGTTAGGGCTAGCGTACCGACCAAGCTGGCTAAGCGGCCTATTATTAACGTGCTGCATTAACTAACAGTTTGCATCTTTACCTTGTGATTAAAACGAAAGAGACATTCCGTATTTTTTGTAAATAATCTAGTCACAGGATAGCGTCCTAGCTCTTCCTCCCTGTCCAGGTTCGATTCCAGATACTGGCAATTAATTAAAAAGCCATGAGTTCTGGAAGGGCGTTGACCAATCGTCGTGAGGACATTTGCGGATCTACAGTGGTAGTGGCACTGGTCAGAAAAACAAGAAATGTGGGCGAGGGAAGCTGATCTCCCTTCATCTATAGGCCCCGAGCCGAGCAGCTACAAATATTCGTATAAGGAAGATTGATCTGCATCTAGCGTAAGATCCTAATTACTGTGCCATCTCATAGTCCAGTTACATTTCTGTTGTAGTCATGGAGGGAGTTCGGTGATAGTCTTTATTCTGTAACGCTTTATTGAAGATCACCCTACGATAGTAGGCTGCTATATGAATAAGTACTTTTCTGTATCACTAGAACTATTTCTGTGAACATTCTGTGGACCATATTGCAAGTATATTGCACAGAAATTATGCTTCCGCGCATAAATGAGAATCGAATCTCTCTCTTTAAAATGAAAAAACCGAGCTCGATAGCTGCAGTCGCTTAAGTGCGGCCAGTATCCAGTAATCGGGAGATAGTGGGTTCGAGCCCCACTGTCGGCAGCCCTGAAGATGGTTTTCCGTGGTTTCCCATTTTCACACCAGGCAAATGTACCTTAATTAAGGCCACGGCCGCTTCCTTCCACTTCCTAGCCCTTTCCTATCCCACCGTCGCCGTAAGACCTATCTGTGTCGGTGCGACGTAAAGCAAAAAAAAAATCTACTGAAGGGATATACTGTATACCTGTTGTACACTGAATGCATGTGTATTAGTGGCCAGTAATACTAAGTACAAATGATTGGGTCTTCCGAATGTTCACCGTCTCTCAACGCCAGAACCAGAGATCATTTTCTCTTTGTAAAAGGTTATAGTTCCATAGGTTCAAGTGTCTGAACATTGCTACATTGTGTTCTGTTTTTATTTTGGGTAGGATAACAAAACGATATTTAACTGAAGTACACTTATCTGATCCAACTTCATGTTGTTATGTAGCAATAGCAGGTCGTTGACGTGTTTGGGATATACGAGTTCGCCTCTCATATACAACAAAGCCCGCATAGCTGAAGTTGCGCTTGCTAGCTGCGCTTGTTGCTGGGACCACACTTGAAAGTCCCGGGGCGTGGGGAGGAGGGGGGATATGCGCATGAGTTTTCGACTATCCTAAAATGCCATTCTCGTCTCCGGATTCTTCCTGCACAGTAGCCATGCGGAGAAATTCATCCATGGGCGTTCCTTGCAAGTGATTTTTCTGTCGCTGGAAGCGAATTACATTTTTTGGTTGTCATTTCCTAGAGCCACGCTTTTCTCCCAACCAGAAAAAAATAGGGGATAGTGACAATACTACATTTAGGCGTTTCGTTGGCTGTTTGGTAACATACTTTTCAATGTACGAATAACGAAGGAGTTTACTTACCTTCAGTAAAAAGCTTACACAAGAAACTGTTTTCGTTTAGAACTTCCTATTTCTCAAGGATAGGCAGCAACTTTAACTGGTAAAATCGCGGAGATAGAAACGCTTCTATTTTGTGATTCAAATGCATCACCATTTTCTCCTTGACGAACTTTATTGCTCTTGCATTAATTTCCTTAGTAGTATGGTACTTTATTATTAGGTGGCTGCTCACTATGACCGACAAGATAATGGAACCAAAGGAGCACGGTTTGTGTTGTTGGACTGCTGTCAATTTTTAAATCAGTGGTGGCTTCTTCGGAAGGCTCTTGGAAGGAAATCAAGTCACTCATGAGTTTCTTATGGATTGCTTCCAATTTATGTCTCACTTTTTCTACTTTCTCTTTGCACCGGGTGAGTTGGCCGTGCGGTTAGTGCCGCGTAGCTGTGAGCTTGCATCCGGGAGATAGTGGGTTCGAACCCCACTGTCGGCAGTCCTGAAAATGGTTTTCCGTGGTTTCCCATTTTCATACTAGGCAAGTGTTGGGGCTGTACCTTAATTAAGGCCACGGCCGCTTCCTTCCCACTCCTATGCCTTTCATATCCCATCGTCGCCATAAGACCTATCTGTGTCGGTGCGACGTAAAGTCAATTGTAAAAAAAACTTTCTCTTTGCTGCCTGCAGTTGCAGCCGATAGGATCTCGATCATTTTACCGTACTGGTTATTTACATATTTTAGCATGATCAGGTTAGTATTCCATCTTCTTTATACATCCTGATACAGAGTATTCTATACTCGACACGACTAACTATAATAAACCTGTACGTTTGAAAGAGGCTACACCTTTCTGTGCTTCCTTAATTACGTATTGTACGTTCTGCGCCTGCGAATTATGAAATTATTCTTGCCCTGCCAAGG
This sequence comes from Anabrus simplex, assembly GCF_040414725.1. Taxonomy (NCBI): domain Eukaryota; kingdom Metazoa; phylum Arthropoda; class Insecta; order Orthoptera; family Tettigoniidae; genus Anabrus; species Anabrus simplex. The sequence continues at coordinate 809,669,774 of NC_090266.1, forward strand.
TATTCGCGGAAAAGCCTTCGTGAAGCATTAAGGCCTTCCCAATCTTCGCACCTCGATCTGTTATAAACGTAATCCTTTGTACACCTGGCAGCTGAATCCTCTACGCAGCACATTGATCGTTTCATTCTTTCATAATGTTTTCACCAGGCTTCGGTGTATTGGGAAAGAGGCAGGTCAAAATAGCTCTGTTATTGCCTGCCTATTATTGTAGTGAACCGTGTGTTAAATAAAATAATTCTTTTTTTTTAATCCTCCGTCCACATGTCTGTAGTTGCGACACAAGAATAGCATTACATTGCGTCATGAACTTCCGGTATTAAAGAGTGACGAATATCATCGGCCTCTTCATGACATCGCCGGGAAATCGTTGTCCGTTGCGCTAACGACTAAAACGTATTTATTTTAGCAAAGTCATTTCCTACATTAATTAATTGCTGTGCTAACGTACCTGACACAGCATTATCAGATAAAGAAAACGTCCAAGAACCGACCGGGAATCGAACTTGGACCTTCTGAACACTACGCTAACCTTTTAGCTAAGTATCCGGACAAAACTTGCTTCAGCTCATCCCAGCCATTTCTGGAGTCGCCAGAGCCACCCAGGCTCATTTTGATTTTTGCCGGTTGCCCTTTGGGATGAAAAACTCAACCGAGGATCGACGGGATTTGAACCTCAACCTTCTGAGTGGGAAGGTGGTCTAAGGTACATATTTTAACCCAAGTCTCTATAATTGTATGTTTTGTATAGCTAGAAATAACACAACTCCATGGAGCAGATACCTGACTCGAGGGAGAACGAGTGATATTATGCCTTGTTAATATGCTGGTGTTCGAGCTTCGTAAGAGGCACAGTCTTATTTTGCATTGCACAAATTCTGTTTGCTGCTCCCTGTCATCAAGAACAGCACAGAATCATTCCCATACTTCATTATTCCCAGCACTATTTTCTATCAATGCATACGATTTATTATTTACTTTACTCCCGACTTCACTTAGAATACCCATGTTCAACGAGCATTTAACCACACTGTACTGAACACAGGTGTTTTTGATTCGTCACTAATGTGGCTTATTTATATCGGAACAACATTTCTGTGCATTTGCGTATACAATACACCAGCAGAGGACGATTTATTTTCTGTAGCGAATCACGTCTCAAGCAGGGTGTAAATATGTAAATACCGGGCGAGTTGGCCGTGCGCGTAGAGGCGCGCGGCTGTGAGCTTGCATCCGGGAGATAGTAGGTTCGAATCCCACTATCGGCAGCCCTGAAAATGGTTTTCCGTGGTTTCCCATTTTCACACCAGGCAAATGCTGGGGCTGTACCTTAATTAAGGCCACGGCCGCTTCCTTCCAACTCCTAGGCCTTTCCTATCCCATCGTCGCCATAAGATCTATCTGTGTCGGTGCGACGTAAAGCCCCTAGCAAAAAAAAATGTAAATAACATCTTGCAGTAGGGCGACTCTTTAGTTCCTTCACCAGTAACAGCGTTCAGTAAGTACAGATTGAGCAGGTTATCACTGAAAGTTGTGCGTGGCAGAGTTCATCGACAATGGAATAATTACTCCAAGGTGGTCAGTTACCGGTGAAACTCACACTTCTCCTGTGTAAGGCTCCACACCTCTCAGCATATCGGTCAAGACCAAACTAGAATTTCAGTAGAGTTCTGCGTTTTAATCCCCTCTTTCACTACAATGCATGTTTGTCCATCCCTCAAGAAAAGAAGATAAATATCTATAGAACACGGAAGAAATACACTGAATCTGCATGGGATTTAAGAATAAAGTATACTTTTCAGGCGATGTTCAACATTATTCTTAGGATGGGATTCGTCCTGTTTCATATAGTAGTGGCAAGGACATTGCTATCCTTATAGAGTTCATCCCATGAGTTTCTAGTGCAATAGCTAGTGTGAACTTTCTCACCGTGAGTCGCCGTGTCTCTACAGCGGTAGTGGTCACCGCGAGTTCGCTCGGAAAGGCGCGGCGTGGCGGTCTCTCACGCCACAAACCGACTCAGTTGGCTCTATGACTGGCGCGAATAATTTAAAGCGATTAAGTTTACACGATCTTATCTCCACGTCTACTTGGCATCGGTCGGTCATTTTTGGTTTGCATGCTGAAGAGGTCTAGTTCAACGTGTCTGTACAATTTTAATCGAATCGGCGAGTTACGTTTCGTATGCTACTTTGTCAGACAGTTGTTTGAATAACTCACAAGCAAACAAACAGGACTGCAATATACAGTATTTCAAATGTAAATTAAATGCCTCTGCAAGTAACTTCTTTTACATCTGAGCGTTGTTATATTCCGCCGTCATCTTCTCCTTTCTGGCCATTTCCCAATTACCTGGGGTCGTCACCCTATTTTAATTTAGTCTTTTTTTACGGTCGCCCTTTTCTAACGGCCACTCATTTCAATAAGTAAGATCGATTGCGAGTTTCTGTGGTGGTTTGCAGTGTAATGCGTTGTATGTAAATTAAGATGTATATTAAGACGAACACAAATATCCAGTCTCCGAGCTAGACAAATTGACCGGACAAAGTAAACGTCCAAAACAGGCCGGGAATAGAACTTGGACCTTCTGAAGACTACGCTGACCATTTTACTAAGTATCCGGACAAAACTTGCTTCAGCTCATTACAACCATATCTGGGGTTCTTATAGCGACCCAGGCTCATTTTGGTTTTGGCCGGATGACCTTCGTGACACCGCGTGATTTTTGAGATGAAACACTCAACCGAGGATTGACGGGATTTGAACCTCAACCTTGTGAGTGGGAAGCCAGCAGCTAAGCCACTGAGCTAATCATGCTCCTCTGCTATTTTCTACCGCATTAGCCAGTAAACAGGATACTGCTCCTGCGATATTGCGATAAGAGAAATGCAGAACATCTTCCTTCTTGTAAACTACTGTAAATAGTCCAGTCCACGTAAATATCCTCAATGTTCAGCTCATTAGGCAATATACTCGCAGCGTTAATGATGATTTACAAAGAATTGTTTGGGAAATTTGCACCAATCACACCGATGAACGCTTAGTGTACTTGTATTAGAAGTGAATCTTCTACGGTGTGTGGAATTATTTAGTTCTTTTTCCGGGTTGAACCATGTTGTTGGTTTCTGTACGTTCCGTGAAGTGTGGTGACGCATCGAATACATTACAGTATTCTTTTTCAACGCGACTGAAATACCCCTACTCGATCCGAGGTATGTTTTACACGAGAGTTTAATTCTGATGTAAACAAATAGGCGAAGCACGTTGCCTTTTCATATGGACATACACGTAGTTGATTGGAGAAACAACCGTCGCACTCACTCGACTGTATGAGAGCTTGAAGGAAAGGAGTACGTGGCATTAATTTTATTTTACTTTAGTTTACTGCATTTAGATAGTTTGGAAGAGTACGTAATCAAATGGTTGTCATATATATGTGTGTGTGTTTTATGTAAAATTGTGATTAAATAACGAGAAATGAAGGCACAAGGCGTGGTGTCGTGGTGTAATACAGGAAGTCTTCTCGTAGTGAGGGGAAAGTCCCAAGCTTTACAGCGTGGAGATAAGGTGTTGCATCTTCCAGCAGTCAGTGTCAGTATTCATAGTGAGAGAAATGGAGCAACAGGTGGGACCATCGCGTGCAGTGAAGCACAAAAGAGGACAACCGCTCAGAAGTGACCATAGGCAGTGCATCGAGAATGTGTTCAATAAACTAAGTGAACAGAATCCAGGTTTAGTCGTTTATTCAGAAGTTCAGATTCTCGCACTGTTAGTCTATCGTATGCGATGCGCACCCCTGTACGTCCGAACACGAGACGTTGACGAGGTGGAGGTCGGTACTACACGCTCAGCGAATCACAACTCTTTCTTTGGCGGAGGCGTGGACATATCATGTTTACATTAGGAATAAACTCTCGTGAAAAGACATATAATTAGTCTCCCAGGCAGCAATCACACAAGGAGAGTGATTCCTGACCTTGGCCTTATATAAATCGTCCCCTCTCTGGCTGACGTAAGCCTCCTGGCTGTCTCGTGAGAATTCTGGAATGTATGTGTCACAGCCAGGTAACGGGACTTGCCCGCGATGTTATGTAATTAGAGGTTCGGCCTGCGTGTTTATGTTGGGTCTGTATGTCTTAATCTATGTATGATAGGCACCCAAGAACTGCTGATTTTATATCCTTCTTTTAAATTCATATTGTTCGAGTGTTTCTTGATTTCGATAGTCTCGCGGATTCTCCTTTCGAGATTCCAAAGGATAGTTGCTAGGATATTGGTCTTGTCAAATGATATTCCGTTACAGTGCTGGATGAATTGTCGAAAGCATTTCCGTCATCACATGTACGTAGGTGGATCAAAAGGTTAGTTGCACTAACGCGCCGCAGCAGCGCGCTGTGTGTCGCAAACGTGGGCACAGCGGAGAAAGGGAGAGACACTGCCCACACGTCTGTTACGCAGGTCGCTGTGGTGTCTCGTCTAGTATTGTGTGAATAACGGCCAAATGCAATGGCGCGTCAACTGGACGTTCACTCCAATAATGAGGTGCGTGCGACAGTCCGATTCCTATGGGCCAAAAGGAATAATTGCACGACATTCATCGTGAAATTAGTGCTGTGTATGGGGAGCGGGCCATTTCCCGGCAAGGTATCGTAAAGTGGTGTCAGCAATTCGAAGCCGGACGCACAGATATCACGGACAACCATCGCGAAGGCAGGCCCGCAACGTCCAGGACCCGTGCAAAGGTCAACAGTGTGAATGCGATCATTAGACAGAACCGGCGCATTAAACTGAGAGAAATCGCAACGCAGCTGAACATGTCGTATGGCAGTGTGTTCACCATTGTTCACGAGGACCTTGGAGATCGTAAACTGTGTCAAAGATTGGTCCCACGTCTTCTCACCGATGAGCACAAGGGACAACGTTTCCGATGAGGACGTGGAGGCCGCTGTCTCCGAGTGGTTGCAGAACGCTGGAGGAAATTTCTATGCATCCGGCATCGACAAGTTGGTTGTGCGTTCGCAAAAATATTTGGAGTCTCTCGGAAACTATGTGGAAAAGTGACGTTACAGTGTATTGCTGTTGTATAGGTAGTGTAATAAAATGGCCATAACTGGGAATTGCAACTTATTTCCTGATCTGCCCTCGTACCTACTGAAGAAGCGACGATCTAAATATTGTAGTTTAGAAGTTGTAATCGGAGGTGTATTAGTTATCAAGTAATTTTCAAGATTATGATGCTCTTCCTCCGGAATTTGTGTAATATGTTGTTGTTTGGGTCGTCACTCCACAGACTGATTTGATCCAGCTCTCAATGGCACCCTATCATCTGTTAGCCCTTCCAATTCCACGGAACTACTGCATCCTTCATGTACTCAAATCTGTCTGACATATTCAACCGCCGGTCTACCGCTACAGTTCTTACCCGCTAAACTTCCCACAGAAACTAACTGAACAAGTCCTGAATGTCTCATGATGTGTCTAATCAACCCATCTCTCTCTCCTTCTGGTCGAATATCATCAAATAGTTCTCCTCTCACCAATTTGATATAGTATCCCTTCGTTTGTGGCCCTGTCTACCCATCTCACCTTCAGCATTTGATTGTATCACTGCATTGCAAAAGCTCCTATTCTGCTTCATTGTGCACTAGTTACTGTCCATGTTTCACTTTCCTACAGTGCCATGCACCACACCAAAGTCTTCGAAACAACTTTTTCACTTACTTATCTGTATTTGAATTGAGCTATTTTTTTCCTTTCTTAAGAAAGACCTTCCTCGCTTGTACTAGTCTATATTTTATGTCCTCCTTACTTCATCCATCATTGGTTATTCAGTCCAAGTAACAATATTCATCTGCTTCCTTTCTTTTTCATATCTGTCTTACCGTCACACCGACTCACTTCTTACGACACGATTAGATAGGACAGGGCTAGGATTGGGGAAGTAATTAATTAAAAATATTTGCCTGGTGTGGAAATAGGAAATCATCTTCAGGACTGCCGACAGTGGGGTTCGAACCCATTATCTCCCAAATGCAAGTCACAGCTACACTAACCGAATCACGAAGCCAACTTTCTCGGTCTCTACTTTCTATATGACTTAAATTCCTAACGTAATTTCCTTTGTTCGACTGCATTCTATTTGTTTTGGAATGAATTACTTTCATTTTGCACTCTTTCCCGATGAATGTTCAGACCATTCAGGAATTTCTCCAGATCCTCTGCAGTCTCATAAAAATATATCATAAGCAGTTCTCAGACTGTTGATTTCCTCTCCCTGAACTGTGATTCCTTCTCCAAATTCCTCTTTGATTTCCTTTACTACTTGTTTCGTGTAAACATTGAAACGGAGGGCAGACAAACTGCACCCCTGCCTTACTCCATTCTGGATAGGTGCTTTCTTCTTATAGCCCTCAGTTCTTGTAACTACAGAAAGACTTTAGTACAGATTGTAGATACCTCTTCTTTCTCGGTATTTGATCCCAATCACTTTCATAATCCCAAGTAGCTTGATCCAATAAACGATTCTCTAACCTACCACAATGCTTGAAAGTTCTAACATTCACGCTCCGACTCGCAGAATGTGTGTAATCATCTGCAATATCTATTAGAACTTCTGACATGTGTACTGCACCCAGTTGTCTATGGAACACCAGCAAAAGGAGATTTCTTTAAGATGAAATGCATTCCTTTCAGTGTCGACGTAGTTAATGTAATAATAGTCAATTTAACCTTAAAATCTTTGTCTGTCAAACACAAAATACAATTTTTAAAATACTACAACGTACCTGGAAAATGAAACATATTGTTTTATAATAGAATTAATTTTTCTTCCCACAAGCACATTATCGAATTCGATCAAATCACTTTTATTTCGTAAATATACAATAAAAAAGTGCCTTCAATATTGTAGGATTATTCATTTTTCTCTCACATCCACTGCCGAAAGAAGGCGGCATATTTCGAAAAAATATTGGAATTCACTCTTACGCTAGGTATCTTCATAAGTATTATGTACTGTTAGCTTCCATCTGGGAGACAGTGGGTTCGAATCCCCCGTCGGCAGTCCTGAAGATGGTTTCCCGTGGTTTTCCTTTTTCACACCAGGCAAATGCTGGGGCTGTACCTTAAGTAAGGCCATGGCCGCTTCCTTCCAAATCCTAGGCCTTTCCTATCCCATCGTCGCCATAAGACCTATCTGTGTCTGTGCGACGTAAATCCACTAGCAAAATAAGTATTATATAATAGCAAAACGGTTTATTGAGTTAAACACCCTTTATTATTTGAGTAAGGAAAATGAGTATAAAAATATATATTTAATGAATTCATAAAGTAATACCATTTGTTCCGACTCGTTGGCTGCATGGTCAGCGTACTGGCCTTCCGTTCAGAGGGTCCCGGGTTCGATTCCCGGCTGGGTCGGGGATTTTAATCGCTTCTGATTAATTCTTCTGGCTCGGGGACTGGGTGTATGTGTCCATCCCAACACTTTCCTCATCATATTCAGACAACATACCTCACTACCAACCACCACAGAAACACGCAATAGTGCTTACATGCCTCCATATAGGGTTGGCGTCAGGAAGGGCATCCGATCGTAAAACAGGGCCAAATCCACATGTGCGACGCAGTTCGCACCCGAGACCCCACAGTTGTGGGAAAAAGTGGTAGAAAAAGAAGAAGATAAGGTAATACCATTTATTGCATGGGTTTCATGAAATCAGTTCAACATGGACGAATAATTTCGGGTTCGTATCTTAATTTTGATATAAATCTCTCTCATAAAAAAGGTAGATGGAATTTACGAAGTACTTATGATGCTCACAAAACAATGTAGCACTCGTTATGACATATGTACGGCGTCCAATTGGCTATGTAGTGGAAGCAAAAGGAGACATTACTCCGTTACAAATCTCTGTGGACTGTAAGAGAGGAAAGGCAGAGTTTTACTGGCTTTTGGGCAGTATAAAATAATCCAAGATGTTCTTGATTGGATTACAGCCAATGACAGTGTTCGTGATAGGCATTTGTCTAAGCAAGAACAATATTATTCCCCAGAAAGAGCAATATTTATTCGACAATAAATAAAATTACAACAGCAGAAATTCAAGAATTTATGTTTCTAAATTACCAGCTAGTGAGATGAAACATTAGCTTATTGCTTGTGTTTCAGTATACATTACGCAGGGTGTCAGCGCATACAATGCCAGGTGTTGGACACCTGTGAATATCTCCATGGAAGGGGAGTGAGGATAGTTTTGACGACGCTTTTCAAATTTTAATCATGAAAACTTAATTTTAAATTAAAGTCTTTAGTGGTACGCATATGCACTGACTGACAGAGCAAATGCAACACCAAGAAGGAGTGGTCAGAACTTTATGCCAATTGCAGGGTACACTGACGTCACTGAGGTATGCTCATGATGTGAAATGCGCCGCTGTGCTGCGCACGTAGCCAACGATAAATGGGACACGGCGTTGGCGAATGGCCCACTTCGTACCGTGATTTCTCAGCCGACAGTCATTGTAGAACGTGTTGTCGTGTGCCACAGGACACGTGTATAGCTAAGAATGCCAGGCCGCCGTCAACGGAGGCATTTCCAGCAGACAGACGACTTTAGGAGGGGTATGGTGATCGGGCTGAGAAGGGCAGGTTGGTCGCTTCGTCAAATCGCAGCCGATACCCATAGGGATGTGTCCACGGTGCAGCGCCTGTGGCGAAGATGGTTGGCGCAGGGACATGTGGCACGTGCGAGGGGTCCAGGCGCAGCCCGAGTGACGTCAGCACGCGAGGATCGGCGCATCCGCCGCCAAGCGGTGGCAGCCCCGCACGCCACGTCAACCACCATTCTTCAGCATGTGCAAGACACCCTGGCTGTTCCAATATCGACCAGAACAATTTCCCGTCGATTGGTTGAAGGAGGCCTGCACTCCCGGCGTCCGCTCAGAAGACTACCATTGACTCCACAGCATAGACGTGCACGCCTGGCATGGTGCCGGGCTAGAGCGACTTGGATGAGGGAATGGCGAAACGTCGTGTTCTCCGATGAATCACGCTTCTGTTCTGTCAGTGATAGTCACCGCAGACGAGTGTGGCGTCGGCGTGGAGAAAGGTCAAATCCGGCAGTAACTGTGGAGCGCCCTACCGCTAGACAACGCGGCATCATGGTTTGGGGCGCTATTGCGTATGATTCCACGTCACCTCTAGTGCGTATTCAAGGCACGTTAAATGCCCACCGCTACGTGCAGCATGTGCTGCGGCTGGTGGCACTCCCGTACCTTCAGGGGCTGCCCAATGCTCTGTTTCAGCAGGATGATGCCCGCCCACACACTGCTCGCATCTCCCAACAGGCTCTACGAGGTGTACAGATGCTTCCGTGGCCAGCGTACTCTCCGGATCTCTCACCAATCGAACACGTGTGGGATCTCATTGGACGCCGTTTGCAAACTCTGCCCCAGCCTCGTACGGACGACCAACTGTGGCAAATGGTTGACAGAGAATGGAGAACCATCCCTCAGGACACCATCCGCACTCTTATTGACTCTGTACCTCGACGTGTTTCTGCGTGCATCGCCGCTCGCGGTGGTCCTACATCCTACTGAGTCGATGCCGTGCGCATTGTGTAACCTGCATATCGGTTTGAAATAAACATCAATTATTCATCCGTGCCGTCTCTGTTTTTCCCCAACTTTCATCCCTTTCGAACCACTCCTCCTTGGTGTTGCATTGTCACTGTCAGTCAGTGTACATAATATTTACGAGTGTCAACTGGATGAAGAGTGTTTGTGAGATCCTGTGATAGAAAAGTTACGAGCTCTGCGGTGTGGTTTTTGGCGCTAAGTATAAAATTTCCCCTTGGTTACTAACTCTCTTGCAAAGTGCATAAAATGATCATCTGAGAAATACACACTAACTTAGAATCCCGGGCAGACTCCACACCCGTCGGCCGCGCGATGTAAAACTCAAATGAAAAGTTAAAATCAACTTTTGTGATACGGTTATATTTTCTATGGTTCAGATGTTGAACATTGTCTGTACCTCACCATGCATGCGAGGACCTTAAAGTATTTGTTGCGAAGTGTGGACTACGACTAAACTGTTGTATGTTAACGAACAAGTATTAAAGCTTATCTGACTTCAGCTTGGGAAGTTTAGAAAATCTTATACAAGCCGATGTGTGTATCGGTCGACGAGACATCCAGCTGTGAATGTTTTCCTGTGGAGATATGCTGTAAGTTGTGGAGAGCGATAAGACGTTTTCATTAGCGATCGATGGTACCCCGGAGCCAATTAACTTTCGTATGTATCACAGTGTTGGTCGAGAACGAGTAAAAGTTTTTCATGAGCTTTTTAATATACGTGCTTGACCAATCGAGAATGTTCAAATGGGAAGTCATATTTATCTCCATTAAAGTATTTTAAAAGTATAAATGGTGTAAATTTTGCAATAATAATTTCAGTGTAACATTTTATCACAGTGTTCCAATTTTTGTACTCAGCTGCAAAGGATGGAGAAATCAACAGTAATGGTATTAACCACGATGTTTGGTTAAATCCATGAAGGAGCTGTATGCATGTTTAGTCCTCAGCCCGAAGGCTGGATGGATCCTCAACAGCTACGCCATCAGCTGTCGTAGGTGGCCTAGGCATCACTGAAGAGGCGTATTAGGGAAATGAGGAGTGGGATAGTTTTCCGTTGCTTTCCTCACCGAGCCATTACATATCAGTCTGCCAAGCCCACTGAAATGCATACATCAACCGACCCTATGAGCAACATTTTCACACCATTCATAACAGGGACTTGCTGCATAAGGAATGGCATTACTAGCGACGTTCATACCTCGGTCACTTTCATTTTGTCAAAGCCGAGGATAAGACAAAGACAGATAAATGAAAGTAACAAAATTGCTCCAGCCTGTACCAGTAGACATAGCGCACTGTAAACACTACGTCCCGCTGGCAAAGGCATATGAAGGAGCTAACTAATCAAATGTAACCTGTGTCGGAAATTCTGCATCAAATTCTGTCAAAATATTTATACTTTTATACATTACTAGCTGTTACCCATGGCTCCGCTTGCGTGGATTTCGTAATTTGATAAAATTAATCGTTCTTCGATACTGCACTAAGACATTATCTGAAAATACACAAAGTACAAAAAGTCACAGAAAATTGAGTTTTATTTACCCCAGAACTTCTTAAACCACGGTTGTGGTATTGCCTTTTGGGGCTAAGATAACTAGGCTACAGGCAGAGCTAACTCTGGAACATGCGACATAGAACTGTACATGTGAGAAACAATCCTCTCTCAAACCGAAAACAGGATACCTATTTCCACGTCTGCAACATCTTCAGTCCTTGAGATACATGTATCCTCACTTCTTGTCAACCCCCACCGCTCTTCACTATTACCCCCCCCCCCCCCCCATTTCTCCCTTACCATGTGTATGCAAAAGATTTTGCCCGTTTTTGTGGTAAAATTAAAACGTAATTATCAAGGGAAATTCATTTTTTGTTTATTCAAAATATTGGCCATCGGCTTCTACACACATCGCCCATCTTTCAGGTTAGTTATGAATAACATGCCAGAAAAACTGCTTGTCTTTTGCGGCAAACCATTCGTCGACCCATTTTCCAACTTCCTCGAAATTTTTGAAGTGCTGCTCTCCGAGCGCGTGCTCATTAATGCGAAGAGGTCATTCTAAGATGGCGCCAGGTCGAGGCAGTACGACGGGTGCGGAAGGATGTCTCATCCAGCCGCCTAAGAGCAACAGGCGTGATTTCCAACCAGCCACAAGTCCGCGATAGGCCCGTTATATCGGGTGAAACAGAACAGGCCGTTCTGGAGGCAGCTCGTAATAATCCACACATCTGTACAAGGGTGACTGCACGACAGATGAACACCAGTCCGCCATCCGTCTGGCGAATACTGCATGAACATAAATTTCAACCATGCCACCTTGAGCTACGCTAAGAGCTCCATGGGCGGGATTTCGAAGCTCGCATTGAGTTCTGTCGGTGGTTATTCAACAGGCTTGACAATGATGCAGCATTCGTATCGCATATCTTGTTCTCGGACGAATCGCGCTTCCACAGTAATGGGAACGTCAATCGCCAAAACATGCACTATTGGAGTCCGGACAATCCTCACTGGGTGCGACAGGCGGCCCATCAAGTACGATGGGGAGTGAATGTATGGTGTGGAATCTTGGAAGATCACCTGATTGAACCTTATTTCTTTGAGACCATTGGACAGGCCGACGCTCCCTTAACTTTCTGCGTCAGGAACTCTCACCTACTGGAGGATGTGCCCTTGCACGATCGTTTGACGATGTGGTTGCAGCAGGATGGAGCTCCACCACATTCGCCTATGCCCATTTATCTGAACGAGGAACTGCCAGGGAAATGAATAGGACGAGGAGGCCCTGTTTTTTGGCCCGCCAGATCACCGGATTTAACGCCGTTAGACTTCTCCTTGTGGGGACATACGAAGAACGTCGTATACACTCAAGCGCCGAAAAACCTCGACCACCTCCGGCAACTCATCACGGTCGCCTGCCGAGCAATTACACCTGGAATGCTTCAGCGCGTAAGAGGATGTATTGGACACCGGGCCTGAATGTGCATAAACCAAAAAGGTAATCACATCGAGCATTTGCTGCGATAAAACATTGTAAGGGCAGTTGTGTTCCTATTATTTCCGGTCTGTATGTGTCCGGCCTGCTAACTAATCGGCCCTTCTTAGAGCCACAAAGGTATTCATTCACATACAATTTCCCTGAACGCGGGTATTAAACTTGCATTGTGTGCAGTACGTATTAAACGAATATTCCAAACATTTTTAATCTTCGCCCCGGACTCAAACCTCCCACCTAACATGCAAGCCCGCTCCGCCAAGCCTTTACCAACTACACTACGGTTTCGTACGGCACACTGGGCAGCTTATATCAAGTATTAGGTTTTCTGCGGTCACAATATCAATTTAGTGTTTCACCGGCGTGTCACGTTCATATGATCTAGAAGGCACACACATGTCTTCCAGTTTTTAATACGAGCATAACATTACAGCGTCCTATCATGGTGAGGCGCTAAATACCAAGATATCCGGTTGTGTTGTCTGAGCATACCGGCAGGGCAGATGTTTTCAGGGCGGAGTAAACATTGTTGGTTGCAGAATCTACATTGGAAAGGGTGGCTGAATCACGAGTTATAGTTGAGCAGGCCCTACCAACAGTGCGAGCTATCTCAGAAAGTGACTTTAATTGAATATGTAGCCTAATAATCACCTTTCTTTTCTCTGGTGTACTCTCCTTTTTCCGCCCCATCTTCAGTCTTCTCTGGTTGTTACTCACTGTACTGTTACTCCAGCGTATTCAACAACCAAGCGCAAGCTTCAGGTCTCCACAGACATGTGATGGGAAAGACACATATTCATTTAAGTACCTGCCTCGTTGGGTGTACGAATACTTATTGAACGTAGCTCGCGTCACATTTTCTAAATGCCACTGAATAACATGAGTACGAAATCTATTCTTATTCCAATAAAGCAAAGAATGTTGAGGTAAATTCTCTGGAAATGTATGTGGTCTGCCGCATATGCATTTTTTACGCACAAGAATAGAAGTATTAAAAATTTAACAAACCAACACCAAGTGTACGAAAACTTTCCGCGTTACTGTACACATATACTAGGTGTATGCATAAGGTTTTGCCGGTTTTTGTGGTAAAGAAGAACTGTAATTTTTAAGGGAATTTTTTTTTGTTTATTCAAAATATTGGCCATCGGTTACTACACATTTCGCCCATCTTCCAGGTAAGTTATGAATACCATGCCAGGAAAATTGCTTGTCTTTTCCGGCATACCATTTGTCGAGCTATTTTCCAATTTCCTCGAAAATGCTGAAATGCTGTTCTGCAAGCGCGTTCCCCATTGATGCGAAGAGGTGATAGTCAGATGGCGTCATGTCAGGGCAGTACGGCGGATGCGGGAGGATGTCCCATCCAAGCGATTTCAAGGAGTCTTTCGTTGGTTTTGCTGTGTGAGACGGAGCATTGCCGTGTAACAAAATCACTTTGAAATGTCTTCTGGCCCATTGCGGTCGTTTTTCGATCAATGTGTGATTTCAGTTAATCATTTGATGGCGATAGCGTTGTGCATTAACGGTTTCGCCGGGCTTCAAGAGTTCATAATATATTCACAATACCGCCCTGGTCCCACCACATACAAAGCATGGTTTTCTTGTCGAAGCGATTCGGCCTGGCTGTTGAAGGTCAGGCTTCGCCAGGTGACAGACACGATTTTTTCCGCTTCAGGTTTTCAAAATAAATCCATTTTTCGTCACCCGTCACAATTCGGTACATAATGATTTCCTTTCGTGGCGTTGAAGCAGCATTTCGCAGGTGACTTCGCGATTTTCGATTTCCCGTTCATTCAAATCGTGTGGGACCAATTCATCGAGTTTATTGATCTTCCCCATTGTTTGTAAACGTCTGGTGATTGTTTCTTTTGACAAATGTAATGCTTGTGCCAATTGCTGTTGAGATTGAATCCAGAGCGCGCACTGTCTTTCACATTGAAATCACCACATTTAAATCGTCGAAACCATGTCTCACATGTTGAAATCGGTAGGGCGTGTTCACATATGTTTCTACCAGCAAACGATGACTTTCCACAGACATTTTCTTTTGATTAAATAAAAAAGCAATGCGTGCCGCAAATATTCTTTTTCAGGCACAAACGTCGGCTTGATGACAGAACGATACAAGACAGACGCTAGTGTTTGGCGGACTCAGCTTGTGTGTGTTGTCAGAAGAACAAACTGACCTGTGTCAAATTCATAGGCTGCGTACTGTTTGCTGGCGCCATCTCTTAGTGAAACTGGAAAGGACTCAAGTATGTTTGTACCTGGTGTATGTATAAGTCCCCGTGGTGTAGGGGTAGCGTGCCTGCCTCTCACCCGGAGGCCCCGGGTTCGATTCCCGGCCAGGTCAGGGATTTTTACCTGGACCTGAGGGCTGGTTCGAGGTCCATTCAGCCTACGTGATTAGATTTGAGGAGCTATCTGACGGTGAGATAGCGGCCCCGGTCTAGGAAGCCAAGAATAACGGCCGAGAGGATTCGTCGTGCTGACCACACGACACCTCGTAATCTGCAGGCCTTCGGGCTGAGCAGCGGTCACTTGGTAGGCCAAGGCCCTCCAAGGGCTGTAGTGCCATAGGGTTTGGGTTTGGTTTGGTATGTATAAGTCTTCATTATTGACTATGACTCTACGATCCTCCATTTGCGACGAGCACTGTGACCTCACTTTGTTCCATACTTCTTACATTTAAATCATTACCACCTGAGTCTAACCGTCTTCACATTGTGCTCCGTCTGCTTTTCGTAACACCCGGCGAGTTGGCCGTGCAGTTAGGTACGCGCGACTATGAGCTCGCATCCGGGAGATAGTGGGTTCGAACCCCATTGTCGGTAGCCTTGAAGATGGTTTTCCGTGGTTTCCTATTTTCACACCAGGCAAATGCTGGGGCTGTACCTTAAGGCCACGGCTGCTTCCTTCCCACTCTTAACCATTTCCTATCACATCGTCACCATAAGACCTATCTGTCGGTGCGACGTAAAGCGAATGATGATAATAATAATAATAATAATATAATAATAATAATAATAATAATAATAAGTCCTTAACTACAATGAAACTGCATACCACTCATGTCGTATTGAGGCAAATTACTTCCTTCTTTACTAATGTGTTTACGAAATAAGGCATAGACTTTATTGACCGAGGTAATTAAAAAGCAATTTTGCACAGTTTACATAGCGGTACACCCATTTACGCGATTAAATAATGCCGTACCAGGAGCATACGCCATGTTTAAAATAAGGATACAATTAAAGAAGAAATTACTCTAAACTTGTCCATATTATCCTAACTCTCGAAACTCGAAACTGAAACTACTATAATGACATATTTGCTAAAGTGACGGCAAGTATTTAGCCCAGACAGTGAGCTCTCAAGTGAGATATAATGCACTTTGTTTTCCGGCATGGGCTAGAGCAAGTTTATCACTTTCATCAATTTGTCTAAGACTCGTCTTTGACTTTGAAAATATGAAAGTAACGAGATATATGTGTGACGCTAGTAACGCCGTAACGAGAAATCAACGGCAATAAGCCTCTTCAGTAACGTCTACGATTTCTGTAGCAGCTGACAGTGAAGCTTCTTGCGGGACCAACCAGCCTTTGAGGTGATTCCTCACCGTACATCGAAAGTATACTCACAGGGCAAGATATACAGATTTACTTGTATATTTAATGTATTTAAATAAATGTCCGGCTCTATGGCAAAGCGGTTACCGTGCTGTCCTTTGGGCCAGGGGATCCCGGGTTCGATTTCCAGCGGGTTCGGGGATTTTAACATTCATTAGTTAATTTCGAAGGCTTGGTGGCTGGGTGTGAATGTAGTTTTCATAATTAGAATTCATCAAATGTAGGGCCCTATCCTCACAGACGCGCAGGTCGCCTATAAGGTGTCAACTCGAAAGATCTGCACCAGGCTTCTTCGGAGGTCACGCGCAGTAATTAATTAATTTAGACATGACACAGGCTTTTGGGGTCCGACTCGTTGACTGAATGGTCAGCGTACTGGCCTTCGGTTCGATTCCCGGCCGGGTCGGGGATTTTAATCGCTTCTGATTAATTATTCTGGTTCGGGGACTGGGTGTTTGCGTCTGTCCCAACACTCTCCTCTTCATATTCAGAAAACATACCACACTACCCACTACCACAGAAACAAGCAGTAGGGATTATATCCCTCCATACAGGTTTGACATCAGGAAGGGCATCTGGTCGTAAAACAGGGCCAAATCACATGTGCGACGCAGTTCACACCCGCGACCTCACATGTGTAGAAAAAGCGGTAGGAAAAGAAGAAGATATAGGGTTATGCCGGATTTTGCAGATATTTTCCTGAATACGCAGAGCAAAGTTCTCTGCGAACGTAAAGAATTTCACCTTATTTTCTTGACATGGCATACGCCCAAAAGCATACATCATGTCTATAAGTACGGGCCGTAAAAGCATCAGCGGTAATATTTATTTATTTATTTATTTATTTATTTATTTATTTATTTATTTATTTATTTATTTATTTATTTAAATAAATGTTAGTTCTATGCTGTTGTGTCAGTTGTGAGCCCTTGGCCCAAAACAGGTGCTCTCCACTATAAATAATAATAATAATAATAATAATAATAATAATAATAATAATAATAATAATAATAATTGTTAAGGGAATATCGTGAATCACAGAGGTGTAAGAAGCGTGAGGTTTGAATGGGTTGACAAGGAATTAACTAGAGCACAACTTAACACAACAAATTTTGAAATGTTATTTCTTTTTTTGTTTTCTACTTCAAAAATTGTTAAACAGAATATTTGAATGAATAACAATAATATAAATGAGCTCGTAAGCTCTAACAGTGAGAAGGACTTAAAAGTCCGATTATCAAGTACAAAACTTGAGAGAATTACAAATTCTAATGTACACAGAAATGAGCTACATTGCTCTTGGTAGGTACAAAATTTAAGGCAGCACGATTTGCTCCAATTCTTTACACTACAGAGGAGTCTGAGCTCCAATTATATCATAGTCCAGCCTCGTAGAGTGCACTTACAATCTATATGGTGTCATTAATTAAATTATTTACACTTTGTTGCTCTGGTGTGGGCTTATATATTGCTCAACAGTTTAACACACTGTTTCTAAAGAAAACTAACTCCAGAAAGTTTTACACACATCAATAAATGTACAGGGGCATAATTGCCCATAATAACAGGCCTTAGTATAAAAGGAAAATAGAAAGTGGGCTTATGGTCCAATGATACAGAGGCTAAGTCTATTCTACACCGGGGTGACTAAATGTGTAACATTAAATACCAAATAAGTGTTAAGGATTTTAGAGGTTTAGAAACATTAGTCACCCCATACCAAGTTGAATCGGAATCAACAGAGGGTAATCACTCTTTGTTCCCTTGCATTACATATTTCCCAATAGTGAATAGAACAAGTTGAATCGGAATCAACAGGGGGTAATCACTCTATGTTCCCTTACATTACATATTTCCCAATAGTGAATAGAACAAGTTCAATCGGAATCAACAGGGGGTAATCACTCTATGTACCTTACATTACATATTTCCCAATAGTGAATATAACAGATTCCTCAGACTTGCTGAAAATTCCACATTTAAACAACCAAATTGAGAAATTCACATGAAATAACAAATGGTGAAGCCTTCTCCTCAGTTATCGGTGGGAGCGATCACATGTTTATGAAAATTCTGCCATTTCCTTGAGTTGCTAGGCCTTTCGAACGCCGCCCGCGGCCCCTGCCTCCCTTAGGACACGCCGCACTCAAATAACTGGATCAATGAAGACAATACGGCTCTTTTTATTGCTAGTTGTTTTACGTCGCACCGACACAGATAGGTCTTACGGCGACGATGGGACAGGAAAGGGCTAGGAGTGGGAAGGAAGCGGCCGTGAAAATGGGAACCACGGAAAACCATTTTCAGGGCTGCCGACAGTGGGGTTAGAACCTACTATCTCCCGGATACTGGATACTGGCCGCACTTAAGCGACTGCAGCTATCGAGCTCGGTCAATACGGCTCTAAAGCTCCCAGTTTTTATAGTATTTTTGAGGGGAAGTTTCCAGAGCTCTTTACTGATAGGCTGAATTCCTGTACACGCCACCAATTGTAATTGGCTAGAAAAAATATTTACAAAACTCTGATAGGTTGATTGCTATTGAAGAAGTAACCAGCAGAAGTGTTGACAATTTTGATACATGAAAAAACAATCTTCAAAACCTAAGGTTTTCCAACTGTAAAAATATACTTTACTTTAAGAATTAATGACAGTTGATCCCGCCAGCAGGGACACTTAAACCGATGGTTAGAGACATCTAAGCTTAAGTGCGGCCAGTATCCAGTAATCGGGAGATCGTGGGTTCGAGCCCCACTGTCGGCAGACCTGAAGATGGTTTTCCGTGGTTTCCCATTTTCAACCAGGCAAATGCTGGGGCTGTACCTTAATTAAGGCCACGGCCGCTTCCTTCCACTTCCTAGACCTTTCCTATCCCATTGTCGCAATAAGACCTATCTGTGTCGGTGCGACGTAAAGCAAATAGCAAAAAAGAGACATCTAACAGTTGAAAACCACGGTAGTATCTTGTAGTACATTAGTTCATGTTAGATTACATAGATGGCCTTATAGGAGACGCGCAGTTTAACTGAACGGGGAAAGTGTACCCCCGGTACAACAACAATAATAATAATAATAATAATAATAATAATAATAATAATAATAATAATAGGGGTCTAGCCCTGAAATGAGTAGGAGTTAGGCATAACTCGACGTGAGACACAGGGATGGGGGCCCTCCACCACGATACGGTGCATCCCAGTGGCTGATAGGGGAAGTTCCTACAGATATGTAGGACAGGTGTGAATATGGTCTAGCCAAATATGATCTCGCAGATCAACTGAGGGAATGAGAATATGGTCAACGACCTCGACGGCAGAATGTTATACATCCCAATGGCGGAGAGGGCGGATGAACCTACTGAAAACAAACCATCTAGCAGCGTCTGTACCCCATGTTAAGGGCGGCTCTGAAAGGCGTCTGTACCCCATGTTAAGGGAGATCTCATTAAAATCCTGACAGGAGTTATAAAATGCAACCCATCATTGATGGAGGAAATTAATACTAGAAATGAGCCGCGGAAAAGGACGCTACCGAGGTTCGTCGGGGCACGCTTGGAGCTGGTGCTGCGCGTGACAGCAGGCAAGCCACCAGTGACATGATGCTGATCATGCGGGCACATTTCGGGTCACCGGAAAATTCAGCTAGGAGAACTCAACAGCCACCTCCTCCTCCTGCGAAGGTGTTTCAGAACTTTAGCTGACAACCAAGGCAGGTAAAAACGAGGCATCGCTTGAAATGGACGGATGAAATGGATAAATTCATAATGCGCTCCCATTTTATAACTACGAACTTTGAGAAATACCTTACAATGAACAAAAATGATACGCAAAGGTTGTTTGTGGGGAATTTACCCCAGTACTCCTCCGTCACAGAACAAAAGTTGCAGACCAAAGACGTGCTGTTGTAACCAACAACAGACTTCCTGCCACAATAATTCAAAGTATTAAAGAAGTAGCTGCTAAAACTCTACCTACTAGGCCGAACAGTGAAGGCAACTCCATCTCAATGTCTCAAACTGGGCAAGGCGATACTAAAAAAAAAAAAAAAAAAAAGAACCACAGGAAGACAAATCTGTGGAAATAAGAGAAACTGTTGATATGTCAGGTATGATGAAACACGTCGTGCTGAAGACATGTTGAAATAGGCAACGGCGGAGTTCGTGGGTCTCAAAGTGAACTGAAGACCGAAACTGCCCGAACTTCCAGAAACACCAATGACCAAAAACCTTTGTACGTACTGTAAATGACATCTTAAGCAGTTTATAGAAAAATCCAGTACAATAAAGGAAACAATAATGTGCAGCAGTATCTGTGGTTAGAATGAAAAACCAAAATCTAATACCCCTCTCCAGAAGCTCTTGTAAGAACGCAGATTCAGAACACATTCCACCATGGCAACGTCGACTGCAAAGTGATATCCAAAAGCTAAGAAAAACCATAGTTCAACTTTCCTCTGTAACAAAACGGAAACGAAAACTAACATAAATTTGAGGAATGTGTTCAGGTAAATTAACACCCACACAAAGGAACCTGAGTTCAGAGAAATGGTCAAAGAATACAATGACATCCAAAAACAAAAGTTGTGTGTAAAAGCAGCAAGTCTCAGGGGGTACAACGAGTCTCGAGCTAGGAAGTCGCAAAACAACCTTTTCTCCAAGAATGAAGGCCAATTCTACACAACGCTCAAGCAGATCTATTGCAGAAGAACCTCCAAATATGCAGGACACGGAAGGCTGTTAGTCCACAATACAAACAAAACATGGATTACGGAAGAACAAAACAACAATTATTATACAGAATTGAGTTTTGATTCCATAGAAGAAAGCCATATGAGTAATGCTGCCAGGAGAATTCAAAGTTGGAAAGCACCAGGTATAGACAAAATACATTTTTGATACAAACATTTCACTTGCGTGCACAAGAAAATATCTCAGCAATTCACTTACCTCGTTCATCATCCTCAAGAGTGTCCTGAATTTCTTACGTCAGGAATTACATATCTCCTATCTAAAGAAGGTGAGAATGCTAAAGATCCATAAACTTACAGGCCAATCACTTGTCTAAAAACGATCTACAAACTATTTACATCCATACTCACGGAAGGAATCTATAAACATATCAGCAACCATAACATTCTGACTGAGGAGCAGAAAGGATGCCAAAAGTCATCACTAGGGTGCAATGAACGGATAATCATAGACTCCGTTGTAACACAACAGGCAATACACTCACAAAGCAACCTGTACACAGCGTATATAGATTATCAGAAAGCATTTGAGCCATTTGGTTAAATGAAGTACTTCGTTTGTACAAGTGCGCCGGTAACCTTAGATGTTAGGCCCCTTTAGACAACAAGCATGATTTGTACAAGATCGGTCCTGCCATAATTCATTTTCTTGAGGTTACTATGAACAATTCGAATACAGTGCTCTGCATTAATACAGAAAATACATGTATCATATCCGACACAATTAAAATTGAACGTGGTACATTTTAAGGATATTCTTTCAGTCCTCTGTGGTTTTGCCTTGCAATGAATCCCCTATCCAATCTTCTAAAAGCTACTAGTTTTGGATTTGATATTAAATATACCAATAGGAAACATAGAATATCCCATTTGTTTTATATGGATGATCTGAAAGTGTATGCCCACAACGAAACACAAAGGAACGCCCTGCAGGAAATATAATAGACTCCTACTCATCTGATGTGGGAATGACGTTGAGAGTAAAGAAGTGTGAGCTGCTGAAAATTGAACGCGGTCGGTACGCAAACTCCCAACCATATGAGCTTCATACCGGATCTTTAATTGAGAGGACACAAACAGGGACCTACAAGTACTTCGGATTTGCTCAGAATACAACTCTGGAACACAAGAAAATCAAATAGGAACTCTCTGACAATATACATCGGGTTTGCATCAGATTTTGCGTACCCAGCTACCTAAATGCCAAGAACGAAATTAAAGCAATAAACACGTACGCTGTTCCAACTCTTGTTTATTCGTTCGGAATTCTGAAACGGGCTGCTACAGAAATATACAGCATACACAGAAAAACGAGAACTTTGTTCACCACCTATAGATTACATCATCCAAATTCATACATGGAAAGGGTCAGTCTTCCACGAAAATCGGGAGGCCGAGGAGTACTGGATCTTCAAGTCATGCTTCTGAATCAGATAAATAACCTACGAAGTTACTTCCATAAAAAGCAAGAAATCAGCCTTCTCCATAAAGCTGTAGTACTTGCTGACAAGTACACTGTACTGTATCCATATAATGCCTCTGACCCTCATACAAATCACTAGTATACAAATCACAAAGCATCTCTGCAGGAGAAAGAAAGGACCTGGGTAGAGAAGACCATCCACGGAATATACTACAGCAATGCAAACCAACAGAGCATAGGCAAGAATGCGTCACGCATGTGGTTACAAAGTGGGGGACAGAGGGATTTGAAGTTGCTGTACAAGACCGAGTAATAACTACAAACAATAAAAATACACCATCAAAGACACCAGCGTACTCTCCGACAAATGCAGACTATGCTCCGTTCATCTCGAGACCATCGATCATATCACTGCAGGCTGTCCAGTAGAGTACACAAGACGGCACAATCATGTCTCGGGAATCATACACCAGGCACTTGCTCAGGAAAACCAATTAACTCAGGAGCGTATCCCTTATTACAGGTGCATTCATCACCACTCCTGGAGAACGAGTCGATTAAGGTTTATTGGGACACTGCTGTAGTGACAGCCAAACCAATCAACCATAACAGACTGGACATCATACTGGTAAACAAGAAAACGGGGACAACTTTCATTATTGACATCGCAGTCCCCTATGACACCAACATCGACAGGAAGTACCATGAAAAAATCTGCAAGTACAAAGAACTTGCAGAAGAGATCAAGAGGATCTGGAAGATGAAACTGGTACGGATGGTCCCTGTGATTCCATCAGTCAACGGCCTCATTCCACAACTTACTTCACAAAGAGTCGGCGAGAACTGCGTCTTCCACCGAATATCTATAAAATTATGCAACATTCTGTCCTCCTGTCAACATGCAACATTGTGCGATCGTTCCTCTCTCAAGAATGAAGATCACGTGATCTAGAGTTTTGTATATACCTGTACAGCAATGTTTTTATTATAATGTGTAAATACATTAATTATTGTAAGGCACTTGGTGTATCCCGTGTCCCGTTACTATCCATATTCCCTGTGGAGAAGTGTATGTAATAATAATAATAATAATAATAATAATAATAATAATAATAATAATAATAATAATAAGAATAATAGTTTCAAATTCCATCTGAGTTCAAACAAAAAGCTCTATGAAAAGTTCGAATGTGAACATGAGAAAGAACACCGATGTTTTATATAAAAAGAACTGGCATCAACAGGCTGACGAACAAAATTCTAATCCTTCAAGAGAAGTGGAAATCACTGTCTACCTGCCTTCAAAATGTGTGCCAGGATTTGAAGAGGGTGAATATTATAACGGAAGACATCTGGGACAAAGTGCGTTTTTGGACGAAAGTACCCTTATAGGAGGGGGTGAAGGATACCTCCAGAGAAATGCTTATGATTTTTGCAGATGAAATGAAATGGCGTATGGCTTTTAGTGCCGGGATGTGTCGAAGGACTTCGGCTCGCCAGGTGCAGGGCTTTTGATTTGACGTCCGTAGGCGACCTGCGCGTCGTGATGAGGATGAAATGATGATGAAGGCGACACATACACCCAGTCCCCGTGCTACGGGAATTAACCAATTACGGTTAAAATTCACGACCCTGCCGGGAATAGAACCCGGATCGCCTGCGACCAAAGGCCAGCACGCTAACCTTTTAGCCATGAAGTCGGACATTCTTGCAGATGAGCAGCTAAGAAGTAAAAGGCTGAATGATTTCTGTTAGGGAAAATAAAAATACCTTTATGAAGGAATTGAAAGCTTTTGTTGTTTCGTAGATGGCTATATAGAAGGACATCAATAATAATAATAATAATAATAATAATAATAATAATAATAATAATAATACAATATATTCCCAAAACAGGGGAATAAATAGGCTCGAGGAAACAAGAGGGGACCTGAATGAATTGAACATAACGAAAAATCGCGAAGTCTTCAGGACCTCAGTAAAATAAATAAACATACGTTTGTGGAGAAAACTAGCAGCAGGACTGGTACAAAGTGGTCGGAAGAACGGATGAGGCAACAGAGCGAGTTCGTGAAGAGATTCTGGAAGAATAGGAAGGTGAAAGTCATCAAGCCAATTAATAAGTTCCAACGCGCTCTGTGAATGGGCGTAACGAAACAACGACGACGATGACGACGCTGTGTCCCAATATGTATCTATTTAAGGTTTTTGAAAAATCCAAATTGCTCGAATTTTGTCCCGCGGGAGTTAATTACGTGTCAGTAAGTCTACCTATACGACGCTGGCGTATTTGAACACCTTCAAATATGTTCTGCCGGGAATAGCCGGCATCGAATCCGCCAACCTGGGATCAGAAGGCCAGCGGTTTTTCGTCTGAACGATTCAGTCCGATATCATCATCATCATCATCAGCAACAGCAGCAGCAGCAGCAGCAGCATCACCACTTAACATCCATTCAGTGCTATAGATTTTAAGTGACGTCAGACTTCTTCCTTGGAGGATGTCTTCTAACGTCCTGAGGACCAACGCCACGGAACTGCCACATTTAATCATCCTCAAGCGCCTCCGAGTACCTACTGTCTTGTGAGATGAAGAACAATGGGTTAATTGCACCAATGATAGGAGAGAGTAAAAGTGGCTCTTTGGGCCTATTTTTCTATAAGGTGTGTGAAAAGTTAAACTCCACACTTTGCAAGAGATGAGCGCAAACTCAGCCTGAGTGGATTAATTACAAGGATTAGTCAACAAAGGTCCAATCCTAACTTTTCGATTACACAATTTATGCAGTTCCTGATGCCCTCTCTGAGATAAGCCTACTCCTCGTGCGCTCAGCGTGAAACTAAATTTATCATAGATGTTGACTCCTATGAGTGGTTCAAACTCAACATAAATTACTAACCTCTAACCATGGTCCATCGAGCTATATCGGACTATACGTGATAATGGGAGAGGAGCTATTCTATTCCCTTCCTGTAAAGTTAATTTCTGTTGTTGGCAGATTGTCGGTAATCTAGATTAATCATAGCGTCAGAAATTGCTTTCCAACGTACTGTATGCTGAGCGCATTATATAGCACGTAAGAGCTCTCGGTTCATTAGCAGGACTACTACTAGTACTAGTACATAAGCTATTTGCATGCCTACAACTGGTAAGTCTATTTGTAATACATCGAAGTGAACACCGCAGAATAAACATCTATTTGAGTTTTAAAATATTTTTACTGCTTCATGTGGTGAGCTTTGGACATGGTCATGTGTACTTACCGAGCAAGATGGCCACCCAGTCCGAATCATGTAGCTGAGCGTTTGCATGAGGGAGATTGTGGGTTTGAATCCCGTCGTCGGCAGATCTGAAATAAATTTTCCGTGGCTTCTGATTTGTACACCATGCAAATACTGGATCTGTACCTTAACTAAGGACATAGCCACTTCCTTCCCAATCTTATCCCCTTCCCACACTTGTCGCCAAAAACATTAGTTTTTTTAAGTGGCACGTTAAACTACCAGAAAATAAGAATGAATGTCCTTCGTACTTCATACTTGGTCATTTATGTACTGATGTGTAATTTCAATTATTCTGGATCCTTCGTTGAATGTTCGGTGCCGCGGTCTTTGACTCAATGTCCGGGGTTCGATTCCCGGTTGGGTCGAGGATAGTAACCACGTCCGGTTAAATAATGTGGATTGGGGACTGGGTGATTATGTTTGTATCACTGCAAACATCTTCATATAGAAAAAGCACATGACACTACCAAACAGGAGGTCTCATTCTTTGGAGTAATCGTGGTTTAGCCTCGCATGCAAATTACAATTTTATTTAGCATAATCAATCAATAATTTGCATTTAGGGCTGTCGCCCAGGTGGCAGATTCGCTATCAATTGCTTACGTAGCTTTTTATTAAGTATTTTCAACGAGCCTTGGAATTTATCGAACATTGTTGCCCTTGATAATTCATTCCACCCTCGTTCTATAAATGAATATTTGCCCCAATCCGTCCTCTTGAACTCCAGCTTGATCTTCATATTGTGATCATTCTTACATTTAAGAGCTCTACTCAAGCTTATTCTTCTACGTATGTCATTCCACGCATACTCACCACTGACAGCTTGAAACATATCATGTAGTCGAGCATCTCTTCTCCTTACTCCCAAATCTTCCCAGCCCAAAGTTTGCAACATGTTTGTAACACTACTCCCTAATCGGAAATCAAACAGCAAACCGAGCTGCTTTCCTTTGGATTTTTTCCAATCCTCGTACTAGTATTCCTGATGAGGGTCCCATACACTGGAGCCGTACTCTAACTGCGGTCTTGGACTTATACGCCCTCTCTACATCCTTACTTCAACCCCTAAATGCTTTCATAACCTTTCTCAACAACCTCGTTAATATGATTACCCCAGTGAAGATCATTCCTTATATTAACACCTAGGTTTTTTCATTGTTCCCCATGAGGAACTATCACCCCATCAACACGATAATTAAAACTGAGAGGACTTTTCCTCTTGGTAAAACTTACAACTAAGCCGGTACTGGGCGGCTTTCAGTGGTGTCCAGATTTCATTGCCTGACATTAATGACAATTTTATAAGATCTATTTTATAATCTTTTATAATGTTTACCTTACTAACTATAATCATGGAGATATTCGGGAATTTCTTCCCCTGTGAACCATATGACCTTGCTACGGTGGGGAGGCATGCGTCTCTTAATGAAGCAGGTAGCTGAGCCGTAGGTTCGACCACATCAGATCGGTATCTTTCAAGAGACCAGACTAACGAATGGTTCATTGAAAGTGGGGTAGCAGCCTTTGGGAAGTTGCAAGAGTGACAGACTAGATGATTGACTGGTATGGTGTTGTAATAATACTCAACATTGCTTAGCTGTGTTGATACTGCTACACGGGTAAAAGCAATGGTAAAATATCCCGCAGATAAAATAGTCCCCCATTCGGACCTCAGGGATGTGACTACCCGAGAGGCGGTAGTCATCAGCAAGTTGGCCATTGACATTATGCGAGTCGGAGGGTGGAATGTAAGAAGTTTGAATCGTTGTGGTAGGTTAGGGAATCTGAAAAGGGAGTTGGATAGACTAATGTTAGATGTAGTTGGTTTAAGTGAAGTACATTGGCGGGAAGAACAACAGTTTTGGTCAGGCTACTACAGAATTATCAACACACAATCAAACAAGAGAAATGCAAGAGTTGGTTTGATAATGAATAAGAAAATAGGAAAGCGGGTAAGCTACCACGATCAGCGTAGTAAAACGATTTTTATTGTCAAGATAGACATGAAACCAATGCCCACCACTATAGTGAATTCTATATGCCTACTGGTTCAGCGTATTATGAAGAAACCGAAATAATATATGAAGAGATAGATTTAATACATACATGCGTTACATACACAATCATTATAGACTGTTATGCCTTTCAGTGTTCAGTCTGCAAGCCTCTGTGGGTTTACTAAACGTCGCCAAAATCCTCGATTTGCAACTAATGTTGTGGCCTCATTTAGTTCTATACCTCTTATCTTTAAATCGTTAGAAACCGAGTCTAACCATCGTCGTCTTGGTCTCTCTCTATTTCTCTTACCCTCCATAACAGAGTCCATTATTCTCCTAGGTAACCTATCCTCCTCCTTTCGCCTCACATGACCCCACCGCCGAAGCCGGTTTATGCGTACAGCTTCATCCATCGAGGTCATTCCTAAGTGAGCCTTTATCTCCTCATTCCGATTACCCTCCTGCCATTGTTCGCACCTGTTTGTACCAGCAATCGTTCTTGCTACTTTCATGTCTGTTACTTCTAACTTATGAATAAGATATCCTGAGTCCACCCAGCTTTCGCCCCCCGTAAAGCAAAGTTGGTCTGAAAACAGACCGATGTAAAGGTAGTTTCGTCTGGGAGCTAACTTCCTTCTTACAGAATACTGTTGATCGCAGCTGCGAGCTCACTGCATTAGCTTTACTACACCTTGATTCAATCTCACTTACTATATTACCATCCTGGGAGAACACACAACCTAAATACTTGAAATTATCGACCTGTTCTAGCTTTGTATCACCAATATGATATTCAATTCTGTTGAATTTCTTACCTACTGACATCAATTTAGTCTTGGATAGCCTAATTTTCATACCATACTCACTGCACCTATTTTCAAGTTCCAAGATATTAGACTGCAGGCTTTCGGCACAATCAGCCATTAAGACCAAGTCGCCAGCATAGGCCAGATTGCTTACTACATTTCCACCTAACTGAATCCCTCCCTGCCATTTTATATCTTTCAACAGATGATCCACGTAAACTACGAACAGTAAGGGTGAAAGATTGCAGCCTTCTATAACCCCTGTAAGTACCCTGAACCAAGAACTCATTCTACCACCAATTCTCATTGAAGCCTAATTGTCAACATAAATGCCTTTGATTGATTTTAATAATCTAACTTTAATTCCATAGTCCCCCAGTATCGCGAACATCTTTTCCCTCAGTACCCTGTCATATGCTTTCTCTTGAACTATGGAACATAAACACAACTGCCTATTCCTCTCGTAGCATTTTTCAATTACCTGGCGAATACTGAAAATCTGATCCTGACAGCCTATCTGTGGTCTGAAACCACACTGGTTTTCATCCAACTTCCTCTCAACGACTGATCGCACCCTCCCTTCCAAGATGCCAGTGAATACTTTGCCTGGTATACTAATCAATGAGATACCTCGATAGTTGCCGCAATCCTTCCTGTTCCCTTGCTTATATATAGGTGTAATTACTACTTTTGTCCAATCTGAAGGTACCTTACCAACACTTCATGCTAATTTTACTACTCTATGAAGCCATTTCATCCCTGCCTTCCCACTACACTTCACCATTTCAGGTCTTCTATTCCTGCTGCTTTATGACAATGTTATTCCTGCTGCTTTATGACAATGGAGTTTATTTACCATCCTTTCCACTTCCTCAAGCATAATTTCACCAACATCATTTTCCTTCTCCCCATGAGCTTGGCTGTTCGCAACACCACCAGGATGATTTCCTTTTACATTAAGAAGATGTTCAAAATATTCCCTCCACCTCCCCAGTGATTCCCTAGGATCTATTATGAGTTCACCTGAATTACTCAAAACACTGCTCATTTCCTTTCTCCCTCCCTTCCTAAGATTCTTCATTACTGTCCAGAAAGGTTTCCCTGCTGCTTGACCTAGCCTTTCCAGGTTATTACCAAAATATTCCCACGACTTCTTTTTGGATTCAACAACTATTTGTTTCGCTCTGTGTCTTTCATCTACGTACAAATCCCTGTCTGCCTCGGTCCTTGTTTGGAGCCATTTTTGATAAGCCTTCTTTTTACGTTTACAAGCTGCTCTCACTTCATCATTCCACCAAGATGTTCGCCTTTTCCCATCTTTACACACAAGAGCCCTACCCCAGACTCTGCCCTTCCCTTTCTAACACCCGTCAAGTACACTTTATAATCTCCTATCTCTTCCTCGTTATCTCCCCTTACCCGAATATCACTTACTCCTAGCACGTCCAGATGCATCCTCTTTGCTGACTCAGCCAGTTCTACTTTCTTTATTCCATAAGCCCCATTAATATTGATAACTCCCCATCGAATTCCATTTCGTTCGCCAAGTTGTTTCCAAGGAGTCCCTCGCCTGTCAAATGGGAGTAGGACTCCGTTACTCGCATTGCTCCGATGCTTGCTTTAAATGTAACATTCTGCTTCATGAATTTACCGAGCTCAGAACATAGATTTAATACAATATGTATAAAGTGACGAGAATCCAATTGTGATAGGAGACTGGAATGCAGTGGTAGGCGAAGGAAGAGAAGGTAATACAGTAGGGGTAATGCAATAGGAGAATCGGGACTGGGATAAAGGAATGAAAGAGGAGATCGTCTGGTTGAATTTTGCACCGATTATAATTTAGTCCTTGCTAACATTTGGTTCAAACACCATAAACGACGGCTGTATACGTGGACAAGACCTGAAGAAACTAGAAGGTATACTTTATTATGCTTAGGCAGATATTCAGAAACCAGGTGTTGGATTGCAACACTTTCCCAGGAGCAGACGTGGACTCTGACCACAACTTGTTAGTCATGAAAAACCATCTGAAGTTGAAGAATTTGAAGAAAGGAAGGAATAAAAGAGACGGAATCTAGACTACTTGAAAGAAAAGCGTGTGAGGGGTTGTTTTAGGGAGCATGTTACACATGAACTAATTAAAAAGGCTGAAGGAAGCACAATAGAGTAAGAACGGACCATTGTGAAGTATAATATCAGTAAGGCTGTTGAAGAAAACTTAGGAAGATAGAAAAAATAAACTAGGAATCAATGAATAACTCAGATTCTAGAACTGCTTGACGAATGACGGAAGTTCAAGAACGCGAACAAATGAGGGGGACAGAAAAGAGCACAGGAGAATAAAGAATAAAGTAGATAGAAAGTGCAGGTCAGCTTAAGAAAGAATGACTGAAAGAGAAGTGCAAGGATGCTCAGGGTTGTATGGTCCTAGGAAAGGTAGATGCTGCATACAGGAAAATCAAAAAACCTTTGGAGAAAGGAAAACTAGTTGTATTAATGTTAAGAGCTGAGATGGAAAACCACTGCTAGGGAAGGAAGACAAGGCAGAAAGATGGCAGGAACTTACACAACAGTAGTATCAAGGTAGAGAAGTAGATGATATTGGTTCTGAAACGAGAAGAAGCTGTTGATGTTGATGTAATGGGAGATCCAATTTTGACGTCAGAGTTGGATAGAGCTTTGAGAGACCTAAATAGGAACAAGGCACTGGAAATTGATGACATACCCTCAAAATAACTGCCTTAGGAGAAACCGGCTTGACGAGGTTATTCCTTTTAGTATGCAGGGTGTATGATACAGAAGAAGTGCCATCCGATTTTCGGCAGAATATTGTTATACCTGTTCACAAGAAAGCCAGTGCTGACAAGTGTGAAAATTACCGCAGTATTAGTTTACTATTTCACGTCTGCAAAATTTGAGCACCTGTTATTTACAGAAGAATGGAAAGACAAGTTGAAACCGAATTGGGAGAAGATCAACTTGGCTTCAGAAAAAATGTAGGAACACGTGAAGCGATCCTGAATTTACATCTGATTTTAGAGGACCGAATTAAGAAGGACAAGCTCACATAGATGGCGTTCGTAGATCTAGAAAAGGTATTTTATAACGATGATTGGACCAAGCCATCTGAGATTCTGAAGTGATGGTTATCTGATACCGAGAAAGGAGTTATCTGCAATCTATAAAAAAATCAGTCTGCAGTGATAAGAATCGAGGGGTTCGAAAACTAGACAGCAATCGAGAAAGAAGTGAGGCAATGCTGCAGTTTTCCCTCTCCTTTTCAATGTTTACATAGAACAGGCGATAAAGGAAATCAAAAGACGAATTTGGAAAGGGAATGACAAACCAAGAAGTGAAAATCAAAACCCTGACATTTGCCGATGATAGTGTTATATTATCTGACTCTGCAGAAGATCTCGAGAAATTGCTGAATGGTATGGACAGAGTCTTGGGGATGGGGTACAAGATGAAAATAAATAAATCCAAAACAAACGTATTGGAGTGCAGTCGAACGAAGTCAGGTGTTGCGGGAAATATTAGAGTAGGAAATTAAGTCTTAAAGGAAGTATATCAATATTGTTATTTGGGTAGTAAAATAACTAACGATCTAGAAGTAAGGAGGACATAACAGGCAGACTGGCACTGTAAAGGAAGGCCTCTTTTTAAGAAAAAAAATTTGCTCATCCCGAACATTGATATAGGAATTAGAAAGATGTTACCGAAGACTTTCGCCTGGAGTGTGGTATTGTATGGAAATGAAATCTGGACGATAACTAGCTCAGAAAGCGTGTAGTAAGGTTTCAAATGTGGTGTTACATAATAATGCTGAAGGTGAGATTGATAGATCGAATCACGAATTAAGATACTAAATCGAATTGGTGAGAGGGGAGCGATTTGGCGAAATTTGATGAGAAACGGAGATAGAATGATAGGACACAGTTGGTTTTTGAGGGAAGTGTAGGCGGTAAGAACGGTAGGGGTAGACCAAGGTATGCATATGACAAGCAGATTAGAACAGATGTAGGATGAAGTAGTTATGTATAAATGGAATAATTCAGTACAGAATAGTGTGGCCTGAAGAGCTACATCAATCCAATCTATGGACTGATGACTCAAACATCATCATTCATGAATTTCAGACTTTATTTGCAAGTCCATCAACTGCGAGGATTGCCGATGGGGATAGCTTTTATTCTTCTGTCGCCATGGCTAATAATGATGGTGATTGCAGCAGTGAGTGTTTGAATAAGGTTCAAATCCGCTCGGTAATTAGCCGCCATTGTTCAGGTATATTATGAAGATGACTAGCGAAACGTGAAGGAAAACTTGATCAGTCGAAGAAAGGAAAGGGAAATCGTATGGGAGATGGTTGCTTTAATATCACCGAGCTCGATTGAAAATAATATGTGAAGGCCTACAATGTCGTTAGTCCGTGAAACATGTCAACTATACAGGATGTTTAAAAAATGGGGGGCATAATTTCAGGTATGTATTTGTTATATGTAGACAATCAAAATAGTTCATTACAACATGTGTCCGGAAATGGTTCATTTCCGAGTTATGGCCTTCACAACACTGAACTTCACCGGAACGTTTTCCTTCCGCAGGTCATTGTCATTACAGATGATGTTCAGAATGTCCACCTCCTGCTTGAATACAGACCTCACATCGATGTCTCATGGGCATGGATCGAATGTTTCCTGATCGATCGATAGGTAGAGGTGGCCTGATTGCTTGGTCTCCAGTCTCATCTGCTCTGAACCCTCTCGTTTTCTACTTCTGGGGCAATTTAAAATCATCGGTGTATTCGTCTCCGGTGCCTGCTTTGGAAACCCATCGGAATCGAAATGTGGCATCGTGTGAGGACATATGCAATACTCCTGGAGTTTGGGGTAGTGTTCGCAGGTCAATGAGACATCGATGTGAAGTCTGTATTCAAGCAGGAGGTGGACACTTCGAACTTCTTCTGTAATGACAATGACTTGCGGAAGAAAAACGTTCCGGTGAATGTCAGTATTGTGAACTTCATAACTCGGAAATGAAGCATTTCCGGACACATGTCGTAATGCACTATTTTGATTGTCTACATGTAACAAATACATACCTGAAATTATGCCCCCTATTTTTAAAACATCCTGTATATAACATTACATTGGCTGACTATTGTTACCTGAGGTTTTCTGCCACTTTGCCTCAATTGTACAAACAATAACCCGTCAACGGTGAGTACGACAGCTAATATAAAATAATAGTAGTGTGTGTGTATATACCAATCACCACAGAAACACGCATTTGTGATTACATCCTTCGTTATGGGTTTGGCGTCAGAAAGGGCATCTGACAATAAAACAGGGCCAAATCCACATTTGCGACGCAGTTCGCAGGTGTAGGATAAGCTGTAGAAGAAGAAGTAATATGAACTAGCCAAGCAGATTTATCCTTGGAGAATATTCTGTCATCCTGTATATTCTACAGTAAATATAGCACAGTGATTAGAAATTGTTTGTACCGGGGTGAGTGGCTCAGACGGTTGAAGCGCTGGTCTTCTGACCCCAACTTGGAAGGTTCGATCCTGGCTCAGTCCGTTGTTATTTAAAGGTGCTCAAATACGTCAGCCTCGTGTCGGTAGATTTACTGGAACGTAAACGAACTCCTCAGGGACTAAATTCCGGGATCTCGGCGTTTCCGAAAACCATAAAAGTAGTTATTTGAACGTAAAGCAAAGAAAATTATTAGAAATTATTTGTAAAATAGCCTAAGTGAAGGGACAATAGTTCAATGGCTTATATGAATGTCTTTGATACAGAAAGGACTCCATGCCGTCAGTCGAAACCGTGAGTTTATGCTCCACAGGCAAATGGCTTAGCGATAAGCTAGCATAACGCCTGAACGTGATGTAGAGACAGTTAAGCACGCGCCGAATTTATACGTTCGTAGTTAGAACCCTAGTGGCCATTTGAACAAAATATTTAAATTGTATTTCTTATTTTAAATGTACTTCGCCCTGGCGGGATTTTTGTTGACATCTGAGTTTCAACTGTCAATCCCTGTACTTGAGAATGTAGAACTATTCACAGTAGGAAGCACTTAAATTTAACTAACTTTTATCCAGTGCAATAGTCAACACTCTTTACAAATCGTATGTATATAATGAAACGCGGTCCAATTAACATGCAAATTGAATTTTTATTTGCTGTAGTTTGAAAGTAAGCTGAAACATCTTTCAAGAGGAAGAATTGTTAGAAGTTTCATTTGTATGATAATGAATTAATTAATATAGGCTACGTGAAATTATTAATTTATGTGTGTATATTCATAGAAGTTCTATGTTCTGTTGAGAACAAGCTTCAGAGTTCCTCACTCTAATTATCGTCGTCATCAACATCATTGGCATGACAACGATTTACGGTCCTTGACCTTCCTCAGAAGTTTCTGACAATCTTTCCTGATCAGTACCATGCTCCTCCAGTTCTTACTTTCCAGGATCCCGTTCTCCTGACCAACATATTCCTTCTACCTCAGCCTTGGTCTACCATATTTTTGAGACCATTCTGTCAACGTATTTAATATATTCATTATCCTGTTATCATTGGTACGTATGTAGTACATGTCCAGACCACTCGAGCTTCATGGTCTGAAGTACATACACTGGCACCAAAAGATATTGGCACAGACACATTTTCGCATGTAATTCAATTGTATAAATACTAGGGACATTATATGTATACCATTAACCATTACGCAACAAAGGAAATAATTTGCATATTTAACTATCTCCCAACACAACAGAAACACACGTAATCAATTAAATTCGGGTTTTCTCCTGTTCAAAAATGTATTGGCACACTATACGACGTTTGTCGTTGAGCTTAAGAGACAGCGCCGCGCGTACCAGATTTGTGCAATCGGAGTTGACAAACAGTTCAGTCGCTTGCCTGTACGCTAGTGTAAAAGTCATTCGCTTGTCACGATGAGCCCGAAGGGCAAGGAGCATTCCGAGTCGTTCCGCGACAAGACGGTTTTCTTCCATTCGCAGGGTGAAAGTTACCGTGAAATTGCTTAGAAGTTCCTGTTAATTATACAACAATGCGGGCAATCATTAAGAAGTTTCAAACCGAGCTCGATAGCTGCAGTCACTTAATTGCGGCCAGTATCCGGTATTTGGGAGATAGTGGGTTCGAACTACCCTGTCGGCAGCCCTGAGGATGTTTTTTTGTGGATTCCCATTTTCACACCAGGCAAATGCTCGGGATGTACATTAAGGCCACGGCCGCTTCCTTCCAACTCCTAACCCTTTCCTATCCCATTGTCGCCATAAGACCTAACTGTGTCGGTACGACATAGAGCAACTAAAAAAAAGAAGCTTCAAGAGACTGCTACAACAGACAATAAACGCAGAACTGGACGTCCAAGAATTCTTACATGTTTTTTGCTATTTGCTTTACGTCGCACCGACACAGATAGGTCTTATGAAGACGATGGGAGAGGAAAGGCCTAGGAATGGGAAGGAAGCGGCCGTGGTGTGAAAATGGAGAAACCCACGAAAATCCATCTTCAGGGCTGCCGACATTGGGGCTAGAACCCACTATCTCCCAGATGCAAGTTCACAGCTGCCCACCCCTAACCGCACGGCCAACTCGCCCGGTATTCTTACATGTAGGGAGCGTCGAAGCATATTTCGTTTTGCACAAACGCGCCCTTTAAAAATACAGGGTCGATGGTATCGGACATCCAGTCAACGTCCAACAAACAGCTCGACCTGTTAGGAATATTTTCAACGCAGCTTATATTCATGGGAGATCTCTCAGAAAGAAACCATTTATTTCGGAAGTTAACCGAGGAAAACGCGTGCAGTTCGCCAAAGATTATGTCAATAATTTGATTGAATTTTGGAATGCTGTGATATTTTCAGACGAATCCAAGCTTAACGTGTTTGGATCTGACGGAAATATAAAAAGTGTGGCGCAAACCAAATACAGGACTCCAATCACATGTCCTGCCTACACTAAAACATGGTGAAGGAAACATAATGGTATGGGGATGCATGGCAGCTTCTGGTGTTGGTGACTTGGCAATTATTGAAGGTGTCATTGATCATTTATATATATAAAATAACATGGACTGACTGACTGACTGACTGACTGACTGACTGACTGACTGACTGACTGATCCATCATCGCCGAGCCAAAACTACTGGACATAAAGAAATGAAATTTTGAGGATACATTTACATTACAATGTAGGCGCTCAAGGTGGGAGGATTTTTCGATATACCATCGCTAAGGGGGCGAAAAGAGGGGGGGGGGGGGGTGAATATTTAGTCACCCTAAGTATATTTCAAATACTTAACAGTTTAAATACGTGAAAATTGGTATTTGGAATCTCATTTGAAAATAAGGAAACACGCATTTTTTCTTCGGAAGATCTTCTTAAGGGGAGTGAAAAAGATGAAAATGGGTTAAATACCTTTTATGAAGATACTTATATCTAAAAAACTGAAGATATTACAGTCATGAAAATTGGTATTTGGAATCTCGTTTAAAAGTCAAGAAACCCGTATTTTTTTCTTTTTGGAAATTCTATATCAGAAGGGAAAACAGGTGTAACAAACGGGGGTTAAATTTTAAAATGAGTATATTTACAATATATCTCAAAAAACGTAACATGTTACAGAAGTGAAAAAAGGTATTTGGATTCTCTTGTCAAAGTAAACGAACACGCATAATTTGTTTTCCTAAAATCCACTTAAGGTGAAGTGTTAAACGGGGTGAAGTTTTAGAATGAGCATATCTACAGTAAATCTAAAAAACTTAACACATTTCAGACGTGAAAATTAGTATTTTAATCTCTTTTAAAAATAAAGTAACCCGTCCTTTTTGTTTTCCGAAAGAAACAATTAAGGGAGATGAAACGACTGGAAAAGGAGGTTGAATTACTTTTAGGAGGATACTGGTATCTCCAAAGCTGAAATGAAATGGCGTATGGCTTTTAGTGCCGGGAAATCCTAGGACGGGTTCGGCTCGCCAGGTGCAGGTCCTTTGATATGGCTCCCGTAGGCGACCTGCGCGTAGTGATGAGGATGAAATGATGATGAAGACAACACATACACCCAGCCCCCGTGCCAGGGAAATTAACCAATGATGGTTAAAATTACCGACCCTGCCGGGAATCGAACCCGGGACCCCTGTGACCAAAGGCCAGCACGCTAACCATTTAGCCGTGGAGCCGGACATCTCCAAAGCTGAAGATATTACAGACGTGAAAACTGCTATTCTGAATATCCGTCAAAAATGAACATGTATTCTTTTGTTTTTAGGAAAACCCAATCTAGGGGAGGTGGATAAATGAATTGAAAAATGAGTTGAATTCTTTATTTGAGTGTACTTATATCTGGAAAACGAAGGATGTTACGGACGAGAAAATTGGTATTTGGAATCACCTTAAGAAATAAAGACATACGCATTTTATGGCAGATGAGGGAGATGGGGAGGGGGGAAGCAACTTAATAGGTGTGAAGGGAGTTTCATTCTTTTTATGACGATACAAATAAGAAGTGGACTTAACAATAGACTATCGTCGCCATTAGACCTATCTGTGTCGGTGCGACGTAAAGCCCCTAGCAAAAAACAATTGACTCCTAAGGATGTTTTGACTGGGGGTGAGGAATGATGACAAAAATATGCATTTATGTGAAACCTTTCGAATTATGAAGTTAAAATTTCAAACGATATCCTAGGTGTTAAATAACAAAGTTTCAAACAAATTTCACCGCTCAGACTATTAAATGGGGATTAAGATCCGAAAACAAATATAACTTATTCATTCCTTCCTCTCAAACGGTTTAACGTATGAAGACAACATTCCAAATAGGGGTATATATTTTAAATGCTAGGTGTGAAATAGGAAATAGTTTTTAACGTCCCACCAATAAAGTGTTATATGCGGTTACGTCCGTAAACGAAATTATTCATCCCTCCAAACCGTTTGACGAACAATGTTGTAATTTTACGAGAAGAGTCTTCCTTTATGTCCTAGGTGCAAAATATCGTATACTACAAAATATTTCTCTCTTAAGGGTTTTAGATGGTGGTTGACCCCCAAAAGAATCACCATTTCATCCTCATCACCACGCGCAGGTCACCTAGGGCGTTAAATCAAATCCAAAGACCTGCACCTGGCGAGCTGAACTTGTCCTAGGACACTCCCGGCACCAAAAGCCATACGTCATTTCATTTTTACTGAGACGCACGTATTCAAACATCACCCACCTCGTATCTTTATTGTTGTGATAATTCAGCCTCCAGCCAATCAACGATTGGCCACGAATGACTTAGCCACGTGAAGTTTTTTTTGCTGTTTTGTTCTACGTCGCACCGACAGAGATAGGTCTTATGGCGATGATGGGAGAGGAAAGACCTAGGAAGTTGAAGGAAGTGGCCGTGGCCTTAATCAAGGTACAGCCCCGGCATTTGCCTGGTGTGAAAATGGGAAACCACGGAAAACCATCTTCAGGACTGACGACAGTGGGGCTCGAACCCACTATCTCCCGATTACTGGATACTGGCCGCACTTAAGCGACTGCAGCTATCGAGCTCGGTGCCACATAAAGTACTGAACCCATTGCCAACACGGTCTCTACATACAAAATGCCAAAATGCCCGTCTCATAACAATTACACTGACGAGACGTTGTTATATTCCCCATTCCTACGCCCTTAGGATCATTTCCAATGAAGAATACCTCGGACATTATTCATTTTCTTTTCTGGAAGGAGCTCTTCCGGTGTTTTGTGTCATGTTTACTTCTCAACTGATACAGTAGTATGCACTGTACACTAAAACCAGTGACAATTATAGCTTTCGTTTTATGTTCCTTTCAAGGCAAAGTACTTACTTTATTCCTTTTAAACACATCAACCCTCCGTGTCCTGTCATGACTTCGCTTGTCATACACACTTTACAAACCCATCACATGTGTACGAGTTGCTTACATGCCTGGTATCCGTTCTTTGGCTGAACTCACTCCCAGGAAACTGCTTGCGCATCAATATGTGCTTGCCCGACTTCACGCCGTCTGATGCGGCATGCAAAATCGCGCATGTTGTTTTTATTTATATCTCAAAAAGTACTTGTCCGATTTTGAAAATACTTACATATTTGAACTTGCACATAGGTGAACTTTTAGTCCAGCTGTATGAAATTGTGCCGTTCTATTTAAAAATATGGAGTTAGTATCAATATTTCAGTTATTAATCACCCCATGACACTAAGTGGCACATTGTTTTATAAGTCCATGGGTACTATTTACGAATATGAAAACAGAATGCTGATAGCTTTAATCGTCTAGAAGTTATTTGCGTGTAACTTGTTAGGTGAATAACCCTGTATATAGTGGTGTGTATCATCGAAAAATCCGCGGAAAACCCGCAAATTCCTAATGGATGTCTTGAAATAAATGTCTGTTATCATGTATACTCTGTTATAGATAGGTATACCTACCATCCCTTGTGTAGCGGCGAACAGGTTTTGCTATTTGCTTCACGTCGCACCGACACAGATAGGTCTTACAGCGACGATGGGATAGGAAATGTCTAGGAATGGGAAGGAAGCGGCCGTGGCCTTAATTAAGGTACAGCCCCAGCATTGCGGCGAACAGGCTTATGCTTAAAGAATACATTCGTAACTGCTAATCCCATACTAGCACATACGTCCAATAAATGCTTCCCATTCCTATTACGTAGCTTCTGTATCATCCCCTCATTTACCCATCACCGTGTCATATCCTTTCCTTCTCAACTCTTGCATTGACATCGTCCATTAGGACTATTCTTTCCTTTCTGTTGGCTCTCACTACGATGTTAATGAGTGCTTCATAAAACTGGTCATCTTCATCTCCATCTTCATCGGCACCCTCACATTGTGAATAGACTCGAGGCAATTTTCGTCCTAATTTCTCCAAATGCTGTAATTACGCATACAATTCGCTTATTTACGTGAGGAACAGAATCTTTCTTTCGTCCGATAGTAGGGCCTACTCCTAATGAACATTCCTACCGAACACTCTGCCCTTCCCTATTTAACGCCTGTTAAGGACACTATGATATCCTACCTCTTCCTCGTTGTCTTCCATTACCCGCATATCAGTAGCACAGCCAGACGCATCCTCTTTGCTGAATCAGCCAGCTGTTTCTTCTATAAGCCCAATTAATATCGATAGATCCCCATCGAATTCCATTTCGTTAACAAAGTTGTTTCCAAGGGGTCGCTCGCCTGTTAAATTGAAGTTTGACTCCGTTAATCTCATAGATCAGAGGCTTTCATAAAACTTAGGCCTACTGATCGTGCTCGGTATACATTTTATGAAGCAGGATGCTACTCTACTTACACTTAGTCCCAGTGAGAATCCGTCCTCTAACGCGTTACGGTCCCACGATGGACTGAATAGTCCCAGCCACCTGAATGCAAAGAGAACCGTCACCCAGGATGTGTCTAAGATGCCCACTCCTCTTCCAAATCAACTGGTATTCCGTCCCTTAGGACCACTTACTAGGCCACTCAGCCGTTGTCCATGGTTCATGAACTAGGACGTGCCTACAGTAACTCACATCATGATCTCAATCTCTTTAAAAATGTGTGGTTCATTAAATAGCTTATTCAGCTCGTTGTTGTATCCTTTTCTTCATCCTCCGCTTTCTTCTAAAGGCCCCAAATTGCATCAGAAAGTTCTTCTCTCAAATATACCAAGTTGTCATTCATCAGATTTTTCTCCACTCAAATACCAGTGCTTCTTCAATGCACCTCTTTATTTCCTCCTATTAATTTGCCTGTAGTGCAGCTTTCATTTCCTCATTTCCTCTGCGGTGATCTATAAATGAAGGCACGTGTTTGTTATAGTCCTGTCATCCACAAAAATAGCTTTTAGTTCACACGAGAATACGACAGTTTTTAATGTTCGGGAAATTATTCATAAATTACAAAGTTTGGAAAGTATTGAGTGTGCAGTTGCTGGAATTTACAAGCCAATTTACACGTCTCCCTTGCTCGTTAAACACGTTCTGCTAGTTTACTGTGCACTTCGAACAAACACTTACAGTAAGACTCTTAGAACATCTTTATTTGTCAGCCATGAATTCAAAGTATTTGCCAAGCGGTTCGTCAATGGCGACTTGTGGTATGAGACGCTTGGGTGCCAGAACGTGCAATAAGTCAACCGACGCGGAGGCCTTACTTCTAAATAACACTTAAATATTGAATCCCCTCGCCAGAGGCTTCGTAGCTTGCCACATTACATATTATTATGTACGTATTGGTATGTTCGAAAGTGTTGTCGATGCTGCATATGAAACGTAGTACTTTGGGAATCAGGATGAAAGATCTGAACCCACGGAATATCATATCCAATTCAGAGCGGTGAAGAAAGGCAGGAAAGATACGTATGTTTACAATAAATGAGAAGCACACCGAAAACTTCTAATCAATAGTCATCATAGCGGAGAGCCGCACCACAAAAACTGCTTCATATTACGGAAAATGAAGTTTAACAATTAACATTAAGAACAAAAAAGTACTGGTATGTAAAGAGGGAAATAAATTAAAGAAAAAGATGGGTGGTTGTTAGAAGACGTAGAATTAGAAGCAGCAAATATAAAGAACATTTAGGAATTATACCTGCATCTAACGGTAAGTGGAATGAACAAATTAAACGAGCAAAAATGAAAGAGCTTGCAACTCTGTCTAGCACGAGATGTTGGAAGAAAAATATGCCATATACTGAATATAAGCTGCATAAACATATTCTAAATTTACTTGCAAATTCTGAAGCATTGTACGGAGCAGAAATATGCGAAAGCAATGAAAATGTAGTTAGTGAAACATGAAACCAATAACATTATGATTTATTTTATAGTGCCTCACATACTCCATTTCATTTATGTGCAATGGAGGTCACACGTTTTACATTAGAGTAGGCTTATGTTTCAGGTTGGCAGTAGCCACTAACATGTACGACGCTTGGTCCGGAAACACTGGTCACACTCGATCTTCGACAGTTCCTTCAGGCCACAATAGAACGCATGCATCGTTGAAATTTTGCATCACTCCGTCATTGTCTGTTTTGTTCAAAAAGTAAGTCAAAAGCAGT
Source organism: Anabrus simplex (assembly GCF_040414725.1). Classification (NCBI taxonomy): domain Eukaryota; kingdom Metazoa; phylum Arthropoda; class Insecta; order Orthoptera; family Tettigoniidae; genus Anabrus; species Anabrus simplex. The sequence continues at coordinate 809,712,434 of NC_090266.1, forward strand.
GGTTTCACGTGCTGTCCTTTTAGTGGTGTTACTAAAATGTAAAAACAAAGTATATCTCTTCAGTCTGTCAGCGGTTTCATTTAGAAAAAAATTATGCTGGATTATCAGCTACTACTTGCCCGGATTATTTTTATTGTTCTTCGTTCAGAGGCTGAAGATATGATTTTCATCAGGTTATCTCATCTTAACAGACTTCCTAGTATTTATTTGCAATTTGTTTTATGTCGTATGGACACAGATAGGTCTACTGACGACGATGGGATAAGAAAGGGCTAGAAGTAGGAAGAAAGGGCCAATCAATGATGTTTGCCAAATTGTTTGCTACATTTCCACCCAACTAAATCCCAGCCGGCGATTGATCTTGTAGTAAATGTTCTATGAAAACCAAGAAACAGCATGGTGAACGGTTACGGCCTTGTGTGACCTTTATAACTACCTTAAACTAAGGACGAGGCTGAGTAACTCAGGTGCTCAAATATGTCAGCCTCGTGTATTAGACTTACTGTCTACCGAGCTCGATAGCTGTAGTCGCTTAAGTGCGGCCAGTATCCAGTATTAGGGAGAAAGTGGGTTCGAACCCCACTGTCGGCAGTCCTGAAGATGGTTTTCCGTGGTTTCGCATTTTCACACCAGGCAAATGCTGGGACTGTACCTTAATTAAGGCCACGGCCGCTTCCTTGCCAGTCCTAGCCCTTTCCTGTCCCATCGTCGCCATAAGACATATCTGTGTCGGTGCGACGAGAAGCCAATAGCAAAAATGTAGACATACCGCCACGTAAAAGAACTCCAACGGGACAAAATACCGGGAACTTGGCGTCTCCGAACACCGTAAAAGTAGTTACTAGGGCGTAAAACTATTATTATTATTATTATTATTATTATTATTATTATTATTATTATTATTATTATTATTATTATTATTATTACTTTAAACCAAGAATTCAGTCCATCATGAACTCTCACGGCAGCCTCTGTGTGCCTGTAATAACCTACCCTTTATCCAGTAATTCTTTAATACAGCCAACGTGTTTTCTTTTTGTACACTATCATAGGCCTTTTCTGGAACTTCCAACATAAATGTATATTTCTCTTGAAGAGCTTTCAATTATTTGGCTGATATTGAAAATCTGGTCCTGAGATTCCTTTTGTGGTGCACTAATGTGTATTCATCCTATTCTCTGTCCGGCTCCATTGCTAAATGGTTAGTGTGCTGGCCTTTGGTCACAGGGGACCTGGGTTCGATTTCCAGCAGGATCGGAATTTTAAACATAATTGGTTAATTTCTCTTGCACGGGGGCTGGTTGTATGTGTCGTCTTCATCATCATTTCATCCTCATCACGACGCGCAGGTCGCTTACGGGTGTCAAATGAAAAGACCTGCATCTGGCGAACAGTAAAAGCCATACGCCATTTCATTTCATCCTGTTCTCATGCAACGATCACACCCTATTTTATAAGCTGCATGTAAAACACGCAATTCGGTATGCTGAACACGGAAATACTTCGACAGTTGTTGCAATACTTCATGTTCCTTTACTTGTGTGTTTAACTAGCAATTACCCGCGGCTTCGCTCGCGTGGATTTCGTACTTCGATCAAAGTAATTCGTCCTCGTCATTGTACTAAGACATTATCTGAAAATTTCTTAAAATATAAAAAGTAACCCAAACATTGAGTTCCATTTACCCCAGAAATTCTTTGTAAACCATGTTTGTGACATTACCTTTTGGAGCTAAGACGACCATGCGACATAGAACTGTACAAGAGAGAAACAGTCTTCTCTCAAGTCGAAAAAATAAATACATGTTTGTTTATTTTTAAAATAGATTCCAAATACCTGTTCCCACATCTGTAATATCTTCAGTTTTTGAAATATACATAAGTATCCCCACAAAAGGAATTCAACCCCTTGATCAGTCCTTCCCCAACCTCACCCCCATCTAAGTGTATTTTCCGAAAACAAAAATACATGTTCCTTTATTTTTAAAGGAAATTTCAAATACCAATTTTCACTGTTGTAACATCTTCAGTTTTTAAGATGTAAGTATCTCCATAAAAAAATTCAACTATTTTTCACTTCTTTTCACCCCCTGTTAAGTGCCTTCTCCGAAAACAATAAGGTACAGATTCCTGTATTTTTGAAAGACTTTCCAAATACCAAGTTCCTTGTCTCTAACATGTTAAGTTTTTGACATATTATGTAAATATACCGGTACTCATTTTAAAAATTCATCCGCTTTTTCAATTCTTTTCAGCCCCGTAACTGGATTTTCCGAAAAAATACGCGTTTCATTATTTTTAAAGGATATTCCAAACACCAAATTTCACGTCTTTAAAATTTTTAGTTTTGAGGTATAAATATCCCCACATAAAGAATTCAACTAATTTTTCAATTCATTCACCCCCTCAAGTGGACTTTCCGAAGACAAAAGAACACGTGTTTCTTTATTTTGAAAGAAGATTCCAAATACAAATGTTCACACCTCTAACATCTTCAGTTGTTAGATATATGTATCCTCATAAAAAGTGTTAAACTCCTTTTTCACCCCCCCCCCCCGAAAATGGGTGTTTCTTTATTTGTAGAGGAGATTCCAAATTCTAATTTTTACGTCTGTAACATCTTTAGTTTCTGAGATATAAGTACCCTCATACAAAGTATTCAACTAATTTTTCAATTAATTCACCCCCCTTAAGTGGATTTCCCAAAGACAAAAGAACACGTGTTTCTTTACTTTGAAAGAATATTCCAAGTACAAATGTTCATGCCTCTAACATCGTCAGTTTTTGAGATATAAGTATGCTCATGAAAATAATTCAACTATTTTTGAATCCACTCCCGCCCGTTAAGTTGTTTTCACCCACCCGAAAAATGCGTGTTTCTTTATTTTTAAAGGAGATTCCAAATGCCAGTTTCCACGTCTGTAACCTTCAGTTTTGAGATATAAGTTTCTCCAGAAAAAGAATTCATTTTTTTACTTCCTTTCACACTCCCCCCCTCAAGTGAATTTTCCAAAAACGAACAGTACCCGTTTCTTTAAAAGAGCTTCCAAATACCAATTATCACGACTGTAACACCTTCAGTTTAACGATATATATATCCTCGTAAAAGGACTTTAGATTTTTTGGTATATATACATTATCATACAAATAATTCAACTAATTTTTCAATTATTTCATCCCCCCCCCCCGTTAAGGGGTTTTCCCGAAAACCAAAGAATACGTATTTCCTTACTTTTAAAGGAGATTCCAAATACCAATAGGGAACATGCATGATCCGGTGTTTTAATTAAAAATATGCTAATCTGATTCAAAATTTCATGCAGAATTCAAAAATGTGATCAGAATGTACATATAATAACTCCAAACATGATAAAAATCTACGAAAATGTCACGTCACGCAAGTACGCGATCTCATTGGTCTGACGTCATCGTACAGGTTGACTGAATTAGCAGACGAAATAACACATAGTGTGCTGTGAGAAGCAGGATACACTTCGCGTATTTCTACTTTACGTTAGTGTCTGGTATAGTTAAATTTGAGGTCTATACATTGGATAATAATCTGAGTGGTATATTTTAGACTTAAAATGAATCCTGCGCAGACAGTGAGGCAGAAAACTTATAAATGGTGTAGAGTTCCGATGTGCAATAGCACATCGCATACCGTACCAAACAAATTGTTTATAAATGTTCCAAAGACGCTAAAACTAGGGAGAAATGGATTTTGGCGAGCCGGAGAAATGCTGGTGATATATCGGAAAAGTCTACAGTTTATTTTTTTGAAGATTTTAACGTAAGATAAATTTGTTTGAATTTTCAAATCACTTCTCCATGTCAGCTGTTCTAGTGGTAAAACTTTAAATTTTAATGTATGATGCTTTATTTAAATGCTTCAATTACATCTTGGAATGTGAAAGTAATAAACAGTGCATTAAATAATGCTGATTATTAAAGTATTCTCCAAACCTAACCTATGTTTTGGGTGATCCATGTCAAGATAATAAATCAAAGGGGTTATGAACCATTTTGACAGCTCTAATTCTACCAATATATCTTGGCATGGGACAGTTATGTATGTCTTTATTGAAGAGCTTAATTGGTAAAGAAATTTAGGCTATATCTAAATACTCTATAATGTAACAAAGGATAGGCGTGTACATTATGAAAGGAAACAACGTGAATTTAACAAATGTATAACTCTACACAAAACCAATGCTTGTCTGTTGGGGTCTCATAAGTTAACAATGCTCAATTATAATAATTATCATAATATTAATGAAATAAATAACATAATTGCACACAGGTGAAAATAGTGATGTAGGTGTTTAAAATATTATCCAACTTAGCCTAAGATTTAGGTTATACAAGCCAAGTCAGTAAACCGAAGGGTAAAAATACCGCGCGAGTTGGCCGTGCGGTTAGGAGCGCGCAGCTGTGAGCTCGCATCCGGGAGATAGTGAGTTTTGAACCCCACTGCCGGCAGCCCTGAAGATGGTTTTCCGTGGTTTCCCATTTTCACACCAGGCAAATACTGAGGCTGTACCTAGGGCCACGGCCGCTTTGTTCCCATTCCTAGGCCTTTCCTGTCCCATCGTCGCCATAAGACCTATATGTGACGGTGTGACGTAAAGCAAACAGAAAAAAAAATAGTAAAAGTCACAGCACCCAAAGACATTCCTGTATTGAACGACTAAAATGTCACCAGGACACTTTTCTTTCCTGATATGCTCAGCTTGTTAAAAGCCAAATGTAATTAATGTTATTGGCTTCACGCCCCGCTAACTACTTCTACAATTTTCGGAGACGCCGATGTGCAGGAATTTAGTCCTGCAGGAGATCTTTTACGTGCCAGTAAATCTACCGACACGAGGCTGACGTATTTGAGCACCTTCAACTACCACCGGACTGAACCAGGATCGAACCTGCCAAGTTGCGGTCAGAAGGCCAGCACCTCAACAGTCTGAACCACTCAGCCCGACTTGTGAAAACTAGATGGTCATATTTATCTTTATCATGTTTAACTTTTTCCCTTCACAAAGATATTTAATTCTCTTTCATGGGCGCCGGAAGTGGGTAGGCCAGTTGTCCCAACCATATATATATATTTTTTGGGGAATGATAGATTATAGCCCTATAGTACTATGATCTTTCTTTCTTTCTTTCTTTCTTTCCTTCTTTCTTTCTTAATCAGTTTATCCTTCAGGGTTGGTTTTCTCTCAGACTCAGCGAGGGATTTCACCTCTACCACCTCAAGGGCAGTGTCCTGGAACGTGAGACTTTGAGTATGGTGATGCAACTGGTGAGGAGGGCCATTACCTCGCCCAGGCGGCCTCACCTGTTATGCTCAACAGGGGCCTTGTTGGAGGATGGGAGGATCGGAAGGGATAGACAAGGAAGAGGGAAGGAAACGGCCGTGGCCTTAGGTGCCTGGAGGAGAAGTAGGAAAATACGAAAAACCACTTCGAGGATGGCTGAGGTGGGATTCGAAACCCTTCTACTCAGTTGACCTCCCGAGGCTGAGTAGACCCCGTTCCAGCTCTCGTACTATTTGTTTTCAACTTTCATGGCAGAGCCGGGAATCGAAACCGGGCCTGCGGGAGTGGCACACATTAACCACTACACCACAGAAGCGGACTAGTACTATAATGCTACCTATATGTTTATGTTAGTGCTGAAATCCGATTTCTTACTTAACTAATGCTGAAAGCCCGAAAATGTAATGTTTTTCTTTAATAGGGGAATCAGTCTAGAAGGAAATGTTGAAAGTGATGTGATATCTATCCAGGTTCGTTGTTATCCTAATACTATGGGTTACAGTACATTGCACGTATATAAAAGACGCCACTTACAAACTTGCTTGTTATTCGCGAATTTCTGCGGCCACAAAAGTCACATTTTTCAAGAATGATGACATCTACACATGGTAGATTATCTGACTGTGCTGTTTTGAACCTTTCTTCTGTCATTTCGAAGTTATTCCCGATCATGAACAATAAACAATCGGCTTTTAGCAACGGCTGATGCACAACGGCTGGTAGAGCTCCATGCGGTACTGGATCTTGACGTCACAGCGCGCCGCTTACGTCAGAGGCCGTTTCACTCGCCTTGCGGAAAGGCACTATTAAATATTTTTTTAATGGTAGAAAACAAGGCAACATACCACAATGCAACACGTTTACGTACTATTTCATTGGTGTACTTTTCAAAAAAAACGTCTGCAACATGTTAAGTTTTTGAGATATAGTGTAGATACGCTAATTTTAAAAATTAACCCCCTTTTTCAGTTCCCCTTAAGTGGGTATTCCGATAAAAATATTTGTTTATTTCTACAGGAAATTCCAAATACCAGTTTTCAAATATGTAATATATTACGTGTCTGAGATAATTTGCAGATATAGTCTTTTTAAAATTTCACCCCATTTGTCACTCTTCTTCACCCTTACTCATCGGATTATCCAAAGAAAAAAAATACGTGTTTCTTTATTTTCAAAGGAGATTCCAAATTTCAATTTTCATGTCTGTAACATCTTCAGCTTTTGAGATCTAAGTCTCCACATAAAAGGTGTTCCCCCTTTTTACCCTTGTTTAACTCTGCTTAATGGGATTTTCCGAAAACAAAAAAATGTTTATTTTTAAAGGACATTCCAAATACCAATTTTTACGTCTGTAAACTTCTAAGTTTTTGAGTTATAGATATCCTAATTTGAAAAATTCACCCCCTTAGCGACGGAATATCCAAAAATCCTCCCTTAGCGAACACCTACATGTTAATATGACTGTATCCCCAAAATTTCATTTCTTTATGTCGAGCAGTTTTGGCTCGGGGATGATGAGTCAGTCAGTCAGTCAGTCAGTCAGTCAGTCAGTCAGTCAGTCAGGACAAGTTATGTTATATATATAGATTATTCTCTCACGTCAAAGGAACAAAGAAATGTAACCTAAAACATGATTGTTGCTATTGGCTTTACGTCGCACCGACACAGATAGGTCTTATGGCGACGATGGAATAGGAAAAGCCTAGGAGTTGGAAGGAAGCGGCCGTGGCCTTAATTAAGGTACAGCCGCAGCATTTGCCTGATGTGAAAATGAGAAACCAAGGAAAACCATCTTCAGGGCTGCCGACAGTGGAATTCGAATACACTGTCTCCCGGATGCAAGCTCACAGCCGCGCTCCTCTAGCCGCACGGCCAACTCGCCCGGTCTAATAAAAAATCAACTGTGAAGTTGACTCGAATGTTAGGTAAGGCACTGAATAATCAGAACCAGCTAACGTATGCTTAGCGATCTGTTAGAATTCGTGCTTACATATACATCCTCCAATGCTTACCAATAGAGACGCTCACGTTTCTCTTGGAAGTAACGTTTTTTATGTTATGGCCATACTGTTATCTATGATATTTTGCCTTCCATTAGTAATGAAATTATGGAAGAATCGTTAACCATCAGGCGAGTTGTCCATGCAGTTAGGGACGCGCATTTGTGAGCTTGCATCCGGGAGATAGTGGGTTTGAACCCCGCTGACGGCAGCCCTGAACATGGTTTTGTTTTGTTTCCCATTTTCCCACCATAAAAATGCTGGGGCTGTACCTTAAATAAGGCCACGGGATATTACTTCCCACTCCTAGCTCTTTCCTATCCCATCGTTGCCATAAGACCTACCTGTGTCGGTGCGACCTAAAGCAAATTGTAAAAAAAAAGGAAAAAGAAAGTATTTTTAGCCCTTTAATATACGGGCAGCGTCCCTCCCTGCCTGCTACTTCGATACCTCAGGTTCCATTAGCTGATAGTCCAAAGATTCCAATGCCATTGCGAGGGCTAGAATATGGTTTGCTTATGCATATGAGGGTTAACTGTAGTCCCATCGGCCTTAATTGTGGCATGGTCTTACCTGCTGCGTTCCAATTTTCATTGTAACGCGCACCTTCTCGATACATTCCAAACCAATCCCCATGGCGCAATAGCCCCGAAGGGCCATGGCCGACCAAGCGACCGCTGCTCAGTCCGAAGGCCTGCAGATTATTCTCCACATAGAGCCTATCTTAATAACGAATGAATGCATTGTGCTGACCAGTAGAAGATTGCATCTGACAACGGGGGACCTTTTGCTCTAAGCATAACGTCACCAGCAGCCAATGAACTGAGGGAGTATGAAGGCTGACTGAAGCTGTCGGTTGTAGGTGGCTGTCTGATCGTCGCTCCCATGCCAAAACCACGAATGTGACAATGCTCTTCCTATCCATTATTTCCCGTAAGGCTGCTCACACCTCCCAGCCACATACAGTATTGATATGCAGTCCATCAGAAACATTTTCGTTTGAGTTCACTTTCCTACGTGCATGTGTAAAGGAAAATGAACCTTAAATACATCATACTCTAGGAATGGCTAGATATGTCATGACCAGGCCAATGCTGGAGGTGTACCTTAATTAAGGCCACGGCCGCTTCCTTCCCACTCCTAGGCCTTCCCTGCCCCATCGTCGCCATAAGACCTGGCTGTGTCAGTGCGATGTAAAACAAATAGCAAAAAATATGTAATGCAAACATACATTCGTATAGTACGGTAGTGCGGTGCACTAAGGTTCATTTTCCTTCACACACGCTCATAGGAAAATTAATTCTACTAAACTTATTTTGATGGTGGCCAGTCTTAAGGGAAATAATGGATAGGAAGAGCATTGTCACATTCGTGGTTTTGGCATGGGAGCAACGATACGAGAGGCAATGAACGTGGTCAAGAGAACCAAGCAACGCAGCCGAAATTGGCTTGATAGTTTCAACTCCCTAATTGCCTGCAAAGGTCACGCATTTAATTTTAATATTATACAGTATTAGGCACTTTCAAATACGTCAGCTCCGTATTGGTAGATCTACTGGCAAGTAAAAGAACTCCCGCGGGAAAAAAAAATCCGGTATCTCGGCATCTCCAAAAACCGTGCAAGTAGTTAATGGGACGTAAAACCAAGAACATTATAATAGTACAGTATGCACTTAGCTCGTGTAGCCTATAGCAGATTGTTCATTCAAGACATTAACATGGAAATCAGATAGTTTACCGCGTTGCCTTTGATGGCATGATATTTTTATAAAAGGGATGCTTTTGGAAATGTGTGAACTTGGTTCAATTTACAAATAATACTACCTGAATTTTTTCCTTTCCTCATGCACTGCGAAACATGGAATAGGATAACGATCGTCAGCAAGAACTAAGAGGGAAGTATTAGGTGGGGCGAGAACCTTCTGTGTCTTCAAATTGATTTCTTTCTTTTTCAAACCTTCTTTGTTTTCTTTCAGTTTCACCCATTTTCGTTGTCTTGTCTGCTCCGTATTCTGCACTCGTTCCCATTTCTCCTTGGGTCGCGCAGATGGGGACGTTTACAAGTTCACAACATTCCACCTGGGGCCAGGCGCTTCTACCGTTTTCATTTGTGGAAACATCTGTGTTCTGCACTGCTGAAACCGACAACTAATATTTTTAATGGTACTTGAGTCTCGCCGTACGAGTGGAAAGGAGAAAGTACAATGCAAACTACACTTATAGAAAAATATTCCGATCCTTTTTCCTTTATTGTTCTGCAGAAGAAGGCACGTTCCTTTCATCCAGGTGATTGATCTACAGCTAAGCAATGGAGGAGACGCCGCCAGCTCAATTAGCTTTATTGCAATATCACAAGCAAGCTTCTAGTTTTACGTCACTGTTCATATCGTCGTCATAGCCTTGGAACCTCCAGTTGTACGTGGAATACGAACACTAAGGATGCGATATTTCGTCTCGAAAAACTTACATGCATTGGCCAGGATTCCAACCGCGACGGGCTTGATGAGAAGAGGGTGGTGATATTATTGTAAAATAGCGTCCCACTTCATTATTATCTATATATATAAAATAGCTTGTCCTGACTGACTGACTGACTGACTGACTGACTAACGACTGATTCATCATCGCCGAGCCAAAACTACTGGACATAAAGAAATGAAATTTTGGGCATAGATTCATATTAAGATGTAGGTGCTCGCTAAGAAAGGATTTTTGGATATTCCTTCGCTAAGGGGGTGAAAAGGGGGTTGGAATTTTAAAATGAGTGTATCTATATCTCAAAACTTTGAAAGTTTACAGATGTAAAAATTGGTATTTAGAATCTCCTTTAAAAATAAGGAAATTCGTATTTATTTGTTTTCAGAAAATCCCAATAGGAAGGGTGAAAACGGTAAAAAAGGGGGTTGGATGCCTTTAATCAGAATACCGGTACTTATATCTCAGAAACTGAAGACATTACAGACCTGAAAATTGGTACCTTTGATCTCTTTAAAAAATAAAGAAACACGTATTTTTTTGTTTTTGGATAATCCAAATAATAGGGGTGAAAAGGGGGGGGGGTGAATTTTTAAAATGAGTGTATCTATATCTCAAAACTTTTAAAGTTGATAGATGTAAAATATGGTATTTAGAATCTCCTTTAAAAATAAACACTTTTTTTTGTTTTCGGAAAATCCCGATAGGAATGGTGGAAAAGGGTGAAAAAGAGGTTGAATGCCTTTAACGAGGCTACTTATATTTCAGAACCTGAAGATATTACAGACCTGAAAATTGGTATTGGGGATCCACTTTAAAAATAAGGAAACATGTATATTTTCGTTTTTGAAAAATCCGGATAATGGGGGGTTAAAAGGGGGGGTGCATTTTTAAAACTTTAAAAGTTTACAGATGTAAAAATTGGTATTTAGAATATCCTTTAAAAGTAAAGGAATAAGTACTTTTTCGTTTTCTGTAAATCCCAATAGGAGGGGTGTAAAAGGGTGAATAGTGGGTTGAATGCCTTTAATGAGGATACATATATCTCAGAAACTGAATATATTACAGAACTAAAAATTTGTATATGGGATCTCCTTTAAAAATAAAGAAACGCGTATTCTCGGAAAATCCAATGAAAGGGGGGGGGGGGAAGAATTCTAAAATTAATTGACTTAATTGTATGAGGATACATACATCTAATAAAAACTAAAGTTGTTACGGACGTGAAAATTGGTATTTTGATCTCCTTTAAAAACAAAGAAATACGCGTTTTGTGGGGGAAACCATCCTGGGGGGCGGGAGTGGAAAGGAGTTGAATTCCTTTCATGAGGACACATAAATCAAAAACTGAAGAAGTTAGAGTCGTGATAATTGCTATTTAGAAGATCCTTTACCATTAAAGAAACAAGTATTTTTTGCCGGAAAATTCACTGAAGGGGGGGGGGGGGGAGAAGTGTGAAAGGAAGTAAAAAAAGCGAATTATTTTTATGGGGATACTTATATCTCAAAACTCAAAGTAATAGACGTGAACATTGGGGTTTGGAATCTCCTTTAAACATAAAGAAACACTCCTTCTTTTAATTTTTTTTTGGGGGGGGGTGTAAATAAACTTAACGGCGGTGGGGTGTAAAAGGGGGTGAGACCAATTGATTTTACTGTTCATAATGTACTTATAAGGAGCCTCCGTTGCTCAGGCGGCAGCGCGCCGGCCTCTCACAGCTGGGTTCCGTGGTTCAAATCCCGGTCACTCCATGTGACATTCGTGCTGGACAAAACGGAGGCGGGACAGGTTTTTCTCCGGATACTTCTCTTTTCCCTGTCATCATTCATTCCAGCAACACTGTCCAATATTTCATTCCATTTGTCATTCATCGATCATTGCCCCAGAGGAGTGCTTCGGCAGCCGGCACAATTCCTACTGTCGCTGCTAGATGGGGCTTTATTCATTCCATTCCTGACCCTGTCGAATGACTGGAAACAGGCTGTATATTTTCGATGTACTTATTCTGATCATAAACCGATCTTTTTAATCTTTCCTGGGTTCGTTTTCAACAGCCAACTTTTCCTTCGGAGAACGTTCTTATATTACAGTAGATTCTCCTGGCATATGAATAAAAATTTAACACATTTGAAATAAACGATAGGAATGAGATTGACCGTCCAATTGTTCACCTCTATAATAAGGTCAATAATGCACGGAAGTATGTCATTCGTATCGCCAGAAATCCCGCACACTTGCCTACGCGCGACATTGGTGCTGGTCACATTCTCAACAATAACAATGGCAGCAGATGTAATTTACCGCCAAGTAGCGGTCTTGCATATTGCTGTGGGCTCCAGAACATCTACAATAATAATAATAATAATAATAATAATAATAATAATAATAATAATAATAATAATAATAATAATAATGTTCTGGACCGTCGTCAAATGTGCGGACCGCGGTGGAAACGGGTCCTGGACGGGTAATGACTAAGAATGCAGTCTGGCCGCGGGTTCAGTACCGCCAAGGCACCCAAGACGACACCACGCCGGATCTCCTGAAGGATTTGTTCCATATTAAAAATGCTTATTAGAAAAGATGGCAAAGATTTAGGGACCCAACTGACAGGGTGGAATACCTGGACCTAGCCTGGGAAGTACGAAATCGATTGCTGGAAATAAAGATTGAAAAATGGGAGGAAACTTGCCATAATCTTAGAAAACGAGTCAGATCGCGAATTTTGGCGGATTCTCCCAGAAAACGATTCAGATCGCGAATTTCGGCTGATTATATATCTAAAACAAACTTCAATTATAAATTTCAGTATAATACCGTAGCGAAGCACGGGTAACTTGCTAGTATATACACTGACTGACAGAGCAAATGCAACACCAAGAAGGAGTGGTCAGAACTTTATGCCAATTGCAGGGTAGACTGACGTCACTGAGGTATGCTCATGATGTGAAATGCGCCGCTGTGCTGCGCACGTAGCGAACGATAAATGGGACACGGCGTTGGCGAATGGCCCACTTCGTACCGTGATTTCTCAGCCGACAGTCATTGTAGAACGTGTTGTCGTGTTCCACAGGACACGTGTATAGCTAAGAATGCCAGGCCGCCGTCAACGGAGGCATTTCCAGCAGACAGACGACTTGACGAGGGGTATGGTGATCGGGCTGAGAAGGGCAGGTTGGTCGCTTCGTCAAATCGCAGCCGATACCCATAGAGATGTGTCCATGGTGCAGCGCCTGTGGCGAAGATGGTTGGCGTAGGGACATGTGGCACGTGCGAGGGGTCCAGGCGCAGCCCGAGTGACGTCAGCACGCGAGGATCGGCGCATCCGCCGCCAAGCGGTGGCAGCCCCGCACGCCACGTCAACCGCCATTCTTCAGCATGTGCAAGACACCCTGGCTGTTCCAATATCGACCAGAACAATTTCCCGTCGATTGGTTGAAGGAGGCCTGCACTCCCGGCGTCCGCTCAGAAGACTACCATTGACTCCACAACATAGACGTGCACGCCTGGCATGGTGCCGGGCTAGAGCGACTTGGATGAGGGAATGGCGGAACGTCGTGTTCTCCGATGAGTCACGCTTCTGTTCTGTCAGTGATAGTCACCGCAGACGCGTGTGGCGTCGGCGTGGAGAAAGGTCAAATCCGGCCGTAACTGTGGAGCGCCCTACCGCTAGACAACGCGGCATCATGGTTTGGGGCGCTATTGCGTATGATTCCACGTCACCTCTAGTGCGTATTCAAGGCACGTTAAATGCCCACCGCTACGTGCAGCATGTGCTGCGGCCGGTGGCACTCCCGTACCTTCAGGGGCTGCCCAATGCTCTGTTTCAGCAGGATAATGCCCACCCACACACTGCTCGCATCTCCCAACAGGCTCTACGAGGTGTACAGATGCTTCCGTGGCCAGCGTACTCTCCGGATCTCTCACCAATCGAACACGTGTGGGATCTCATTGGACGCCGTTTGCAAACTCTGCCCCAGCCTCGTACGGACGACCAACTGTGGCAAATAGTTGACAGAGAATGGAGAACCATCCCTCAGGACACCATCCGCACTCTTATTGACTCTGTACCTCGACGTGTTTCTGCGTGCATCGCCGCTCGCGGTGGTCCTACATCCTACTGAGTCGATGCCGTGCGCATTGTGTAACCTGCATATCAGTTTGAAATAAACATCAATTATTCGTCCGTGCCGTCTCTGTTTTTCCCCCAACTTTCATCCCTTTCGAACCACTCCTCCTTGGTGTTGCATTTGCTCTGTCAGTCAGTGTATATATATAGATATATATTGCTAGTTGCTTTACGTCGAATCGACACAGATAGGTCTTAATGGCGACGATAGGATATCAAAGATCTAGGAGTTGTAAGGAAGCAACCGTGGCCTTAATTAAGATACAGCCCCAGCATTTGCCTGGTGTAAAAATGGGAAACCAAGGAAGACTATCTTCAGGGCTGCCGACGGTGGAATTCGAACCCACTATCTCCCGGATGCAAGCTCACAGCCACGTGCCCCTGACCGCACGGCCAACTCGCCCGGTCATTATCATAAATTAGATTCACTACTTATCAAGACGTGTATAGGGGTCACAGCACAGCGCCACAATGGAATCTCTCACCTTCAGGCATTACCCGGCAAATGTTTCAAAACATAGGAATAAGTATCACTTAGTAGGGTTTACGGTTTATCTCTCATGTGGTAGAGTAAAACGTAACTTCAAAATTGACACGCAGGCATCCTAAAATGCGGAAAATCGTAGTGCCTGTACACGGTAGGTGAGGATAAGGCCTAGGAGTGGCAACAAAGCGACCGTGGCCTTACTTAAGGTACAGCCCCAGAATTTACATGGTGTGAAAATGGGATACCACGGAAAATCATCTTCAGGGCTGTCGACAGTGGGGTTCGAACCCACTATCTCCCGGATGCAATATGATAGCTACGAGATCCAAACCGCGTGGCCACCTGCTCTGTGAGTATATTCTCTGACATACAAGGGCCATATATGAATAACAGCAGCGAAGATTAAAACTAGCCTTATCCTGCACAAGTTTATTGGCAGAAAAACTTGGGAGAAAATTTAAGTGCTATGAGATAAACATCCCCTGCCTTAGTTTATCAGGTTGTAGAATGTCGCAGTCCTCTATAAATTTGTAGTTGTCTTTGGCTCACTAACACACACACGAAAAGGTTTGACGCCCAGCTGAACCATATGCTGAAGGTAGCATCTGGCACCTCCAACTACACACCACTGCAGCGGCTTCTTAGTTTGTCCATCCCATTTCTATCTATCTATCTATCTATCTATCTATCTATCTATCTATCTATCTATCTATCTTCGAAGGCAAAAAGCCCTGAACATTTAATGGCAAAAATGTTGCGAAAATGTGTATTCTGGTACACCAAGACCGTGCGCAAAACTTTCGAGAAGAATTACAATCAAGAAATGCCCCATGGAAACTAGGTGAGAGACTGCTGCTTGAATCCCAGTTCAGCATGAATCACGTTTGACGTAAATAATGAACTACAGTGAACTCTGGCCAATTAAGGTTGATCTCTGACTCTTGTAAAGAGTCCCTTTGTTTCAAATTACTACGATAAATGTGGACATTATCGAATCGAGTGCCAACGAATCACGGCAGATGCCGGTTTTGGCAGCTTAAGTGCGGAATGATAGAGGTCCCATCCTATGACTACGGTGACACACTTCAAACTCTTCAACATATATTCATGGAACGTCCGCTAAGGGGTTTCTGAGGAAACATTTGTGACTTGTATGCTGTCACTGAAAATGCAATCAGCTTGTTGACATCTCTGGACATCCATTTTTTTATACTCACCTGTATAGTACCCACCAGAAGTGTTGATAGCAGCTTTTCTTCACATTTCAATAACATCTGTTCATTTTGTATATTTACTCCTTCTAAACTATTGAATGGAAGCGATTGTTCGTGATGCATCCCAGTGTGTCATTTAACTGCGTTGCTACCTAGACCTGTCCTATACAGAGCGGAAGGATGACCCTTAAGATGTTTGTAAACAAAATCACAATTGCACGTACCCGAACCCACAGGCAGAACGCCACGTTCAGATTTGAGGCAGTGTTTCGGTTGAAGTTGCAGCACTCGTGTGAAAGCATTAGACGTGTGTTCTGAGCAGTGTAGCGAGCATGTACAGTAGGATGGCACGACGTGTAATATCGACATGTGAACGTGTACACATAATCACATTATGTCAAGAAGGATGGTCAACAAGGACATTCACTCGACGTGAGGGCCGTAATCAAAGTGATGTGGTTCGAAGATGGAAGCGGTACAAGGAGACAGGAACTGTTGATATCTTACCTCGCAATGCCACCAAGCTCATTAATGATCTTCGGGCAGTAACAGGTCTCCACGCTTCAACTCAAACTGTGAGAAACAGGTTGCACGAAACACTTATCTTTCGACGCCCATGGCGAGGCCCCACTCTCAAACCTATAAATCAGGGGCGCGGTACAGATTGCCCCAACATTATGCTGAATGGTCTCTTCAGAATTGGCATTAAGTCCTTTTCATCGATGAGTGTCGCATAAGCCTTTTACGGAACGGTCGTTGGCAACGTGTTTGGAGTCAATCTAGTTAGGCTTTACGTCCCTCAGACACATTATCCAGCACGTGAGGCAAGGTGATGTTTCCCTGAAGTTTTGGGGTGACAATGTGGATCTGCCGTAGGCTACTTCTATTCATGCAGGGAAATTTCATGGCTGTAGGATACAGGGATGTCATCCTCCGACCCATAGTGACATCATATCGCCAGCATTTTGGAGGGGGTTTTTCATTATGGACTATAATGCGCGCTCTTCTCGTTAACGATTTCCTTCATGATAACAGTGTCGCTCGACTAGAGTGGCTAGTGTTCTCCGTACGTGAACGCTATCGAACATGCCTGCGATAAATTAAAGAAGGCTGTTTATGGACGTCAAGACCCACCAACAAGTCTGTGAGATCTGCACCAAATCATCATTGAGGAGATAGACAATTTGGACCAAACATTATCTTAGTCAACTAGTGGACAGTATGCGAAGATGAATTCAGGCACGCATTAATGCTAGGGGAAGTGTTACCCGGTGTTAAAGAAATGGGGTGTGCAGTAATCAGTAAGTCAAACTGAGAAGGCATAGTTGTATTGTTGCAAAGGCTCTTATTAGTTGTTCTGTTGGGCAACAACTAACGCTGATATGGTTTCTTGAAGTCGGGAACTCTTTGGTCGAATATGGTGCAAAAACGTTTTTGATATACATGATGTTCCAGGAAATGCCCGCACCAGTGGCTAGCACGAAGAGGCCGTGTGGTTAAGGGCGCAGAGCTGTGAGATTGTATTCGAAAAATGGTGGGTTCGAATCCCAGCGTAGGCAGCCCTGAAGATGTTTTTCCATGGTTCCCCGTATTTACATCAGCCAAATGCTGGGACTCAACCTTAATTACGGCCACGATCGATTCCTTCCCACTCCTAGCCCTCTCCTATCCATCGTTGCCTTGAGATATATCTGTGTCGGTGCGACGTAAAGCAACTTGTAAAATATATATATGTTTTATATATATAGTACCAGGAAGTTCCCGTACTTTTTAGCTTGAGGAGCATGAGATGGAACGCAGAGCGTGTATGGCACATTATATTGGAGTGGGTACAGAGAGTAAGATAATTTGCTTTTAATGGAGTTCTGATTTTTCCTAACTGTTCGTTTTATTGTGAAAAGTAAAGTTCATATCACCTCAGTGCTGCAGAAGATGGATTGGGCGTGACCCTTCTCCGTCCTGCGGCTGACGATGTTCCTCGTTGCTCTGTTACCCCTCTCATACTCACCATGGATCAGCTCTCAGTACCATGGGACACGTACACTCCAACGAGGGAAGTTCTAGAAGTTCTGAAGTTCTAGAATTTCTTGATGTTCTTGAAGATCTTGAAGGTCTAGGAGTTTGGTTCGCCGAGATCACTCACTCGGAACGATAGCGCGAACACACGTACTGTATTTTAGCCGTTGGACATATTGGACGTGTTAGTCTGAGGTGTTATTTATGAACTAACTAATCATTCGCATGAAAGGATAAGAAAATAAATGCAAGGATGCCGTTTTGAATGTCAATGTAATCGAACACAAATGTTTCTTTCAGGCAAATAAACTGGTCACTTGAGAAAATAAGGAAATTAACTTTCACAGGCCGAATGTCAATAGAATAGAACTCGCATTCTCCTTAACGTAAGTTACTCTTGGCACAAATTATGAAATTGTTCACACGAAACAAATAGTTTACTTATGCTTTAATGTTTGAAGAAGATAACGCAATTATCTGTACAGTTCTGCTGCTTTACGATTACTTTGCATGTATTTACAAAGTTTATTCAACACTTCTATAACACTATGAATGGCAGTTACTTCACTTTCGTAGCAGAAGTTAAATGCTTTACATGTGAAATTAGTTCCGTTAACATGCACTGTTATGCAGGCATATGACAAGAAGTAGCACAATCAGACTATTAATACAGGAGTAAAACTAGTCCCGTTCACTCACACTGTCCTGTCATGTTCAAGCACGAATAATAATATTGGTAAGACTTTATAATAATTTGTTTGTGAAAATTAGTTCCGTTTGCTGATAGTCCTAAGTTCGTTTAAAGACAACGTAAAATTACAAGTTAATTCACACGTAAAGTTTTATTGTATTCCTAATATTAAAGTTCCACTTGAGAAAATATAAGTCCTAATGCACTGTTTCAAGATTCTAAGTTCGCTATCTGCAGAAATATTTCAATCACTTTGAGATATTTAAAGTATCGCACTTCTCCATTCTACGACTAAGTTCGCAAGACTATTAAGATGTTTCAAAGTTCTTCTCACCGTAACTTAGCAGAGTTAAGATCGTAGACTTCGATTCCATATTATCATATCGTAGCACCAACTTCCATCAGTCAACCGTTCTAGTTCGACTGTGGTACAAGACTGTGTTTGTATCGAATTCTCGCTTCTCTTTTATACCAAAGTCGCGGAGACTGAAGCTGATTCATTTTTCTCAATATCTTCCTTAATCTGAGATGGATTTCAATGAAACTTGGTGATATTGGAGATATTAAAATGGCGTGTACGATACTGTTATTCTTATATTCGTTTCTTAATTCGTATACAAGTTATCTATAGTAGAATGTTTGGAAGGTTCTATGGATGACGCAACTTAGCCTTGGCGAGTTGGAGCTGGTTCCTAAGTCACTAGCCATATGCCTGCTGTAGCCGGCTGCTCTGTTGGCGCGCGGCGCGTATTTTAAGTTTGAAATACTTCAACACTGATACTGGACCAGCGTTTCTGATGCAATATATAAGAACACTAAGAAATTTTTTTGCAAGGTTATGTGCGGTACATTAACTGCAGCAGGTAGAGAGAGATGTGAGCGTTAGCTCAGTTTAACCAGCTGTCGATTCTTAATAAAGTCTGATGAATATAACCTATATAATTCCTCTTCCTATTGGCTTATGCTGCGAAGGTACGCGTTAACTCCAGAACACGTTCACAAAGTCAGCATTATTATCCACCATGGGCACGATGAAGATTTCTCGGCGATCACCATCTACTATGGGCACTATAATGTTTTATCAGCAATCATCTATCATCAACCATAGGCACCGTGAAGTTTCATGTCATGAGTGACTGGGTAACTTATGCCGTAATTACTCGCAGGATGGTACGTTGTCGAAGATAATTTCGTCACGCAAAGTTAATTTAAATATATACTAAGCTACAGTGTGCAGTGTTTGATGAAAAATTTACACTTACATCACTCGTCTCTTTCAGTCGAGTCCCCAAGCGAAGTTATTGAATGACAGTTCAATTTAAACTTATACCACGCGTCTCTTTCAGTAGAGTCCACAAGCGGACCTATTGAATTACAGTTTAATTTATACTTACACTACTCGTCTGAGTACAATCCACGAACGAAGTTACGGTATAGCTATTCAGAAAATATGTAAAAGTCTAGGTAATAATAATAATGGCGTGTGGCCTCCGGAGGGGCCTGGTTCAGGTATTTTGATTTGACACCCGTAGGCGACTTTCGCCTCGTTATGAGGATGAGATGATGATGATGATGAAGACAGCACACACACCCAGTCCTCGTGCCAGGGAAATAAACCAATGTTGATTAAATTTCCTGACACTCCCGGGAATCGAACTCGGGACCCCTGTGACCAAAGGCCAGAACGCTAACCATTTATCCATGGAGCCGGACACAAGTCTGGGTGAAAAACATTGATTATTTGGCATTTAACGAGCGTTTCGTTTCACCTTTAGCATAGTCTCAGTTATTATGGTGTAGGACTGTAGAGGTTTCTACGTAATAGTTTGAACACTCGATATTTTTATTGAAACACGAAGTCTTTAAATATTACTGTCAAAATTATTATAACATTCGGCGTAGTTTAAATGTCAGATTATTAAATAACTAGCCGCAGAAAGACAAACGTTCCTTAAACGTTCATGCTACAGAAATAAAAACAAGTCGTCTCAAATATACCAACACAGAAATAAATAAGTCTCCAAGTATTGTCTTTGCAATTATTGAAACATCTTCAGTGTGACACGTCCGTAGAAAGTTGAAGTCCATAAATTAACATTGCGGGCCCAGCCTGAACCGTGAGTATTTCAGCCTGCCGGCAAATGGAGGCCTTAATTCTTAAATATATTACTAGTGGCAGGATTGTTGTATGGCATGGTGAAGTGAAATGACGTATGGCTTTTAGTATCGGGAGTGACCGAGGTCATGTTCGGCTCGCCAGGTGCAGGTCTTTTTGATTTGACTCCCGCAGGTGACCTGTGCGTCGTGTTGAGGATGAAATGATGATGACGACAGATAGGCTACACTCAGCTCCCGATTCAGCGAAATTAACCAATGATGGTTCAAATTTCTGACCCTGCGGAGAATCGAACCCGGGACCCCTGTGACCAAAGACCAGGACGCTAACCGTTTAGCCGTGGAGCCGGACGTATGGTATGGTGGTCTGTAGTTAAAAAATCATACTTAGCGGGACTTATGCTAGGCCGGGCTTTTGTAGTAAGGTAACGAAAATCTCGAGTTATCACGCTTCCGCATGCATCAGCTTTGCGATTTCATTAATTACGAGCCATATGACTCTTAACGGACTGCTTAGCCGAGGCGGTAAAGGCGTGCTCGATTCACACGGAAGGACGTGGTTCAATTCGACGGCAGGAAGTCGAAAAATTTAAGGAACGAAATTTCCACTTCGGAAGGTGCACATGGCGCTGAGATTCACTCAGATTACAACAAAAAAGGGTACCAGGTTAATTCCTGGGGGCAAAGGTGGCCAGGTGTAGGGCTGACCACTCTACCCCACCAAGTGCTGAGGTTACGGCTAGCGGAAGCCTTTAGCTTCCACCTCTCCAAGGGCGATCATTGCCTGTACGGAGATGACTTTGCTTTGCTATTTTTTTGCTTTGCATATGACTCTTACAATTGTCTTACAATGTAGTTATTCCTGTGTGTACTGTAGGGCTGCATTTGTTACTGGTGTAGTTTTCATTCTGCTTCGATGTTTTAAAAAGGTATGAAAATAAATGATATGAGTTGGCTTGGGGCAAGCCGGAAGTGATGAGGCATACGTCTTTCCCTCCACGCTGGAAATTATGTAGCTGTTGCTTTGCAAGTTGCTGGAAATAATTCGCGTTTTCAGTTCACAATAATTATTGTACCGGCGTCACTGATACAGTATAATATGTATGTTCAGTCTTCGGCCCTAAGGCTCGTTGGATCCTCAACAGCTCCCCCATCAGCTGTCATAGATGCTCTAGGCATCACTGAACAGGCGTATTAGGGACATGAGGAGTGAGGTAGTTTTCCGTTGCTTTCCTCACTGAGCCAGAAGTTGCTATTACGTATCAATCTGCCAAGCCCACTGAAATGCATGCACCAACCGGCTATATGAGCAACATTTTCACACCATTCGTAGCAGGGACTGTCTGCATAAGGAATGGGATTACTAGCATCGCTTATAGCTCAGTCACTTTCATATTATCAAAGCCAAGGATAAGACAAAGACAGATCATTGAAGGTAACAAAATTACTCTAGCTCGTACCAGAAGACATAGTGTACTGTAAACACTAGGTCCTGCCAGCAAAGGCATATGTATGGAATATATCTCGTATTATAGCATAGTCTAACTACACTGGTAGTATGGAATCAAATGTTATGGCAATTGCAAAATAATCTCCGTACAGGCCATGAAGCTATTTTTTTTTTTTTTGCTAGTTGCTTTACGTCGCACCGACACAGATAGGTCTTATGGCGACGATGGGACAGGAAAGGCTAGGAGTGGGAAGGAAGCGGCCGTGGCCTTAATCAAGGTACAGCCCCAGCATTTGCCTGGCGTGAAAATGGGAAACCACGGAAAACCATTTTCAGGGCTGCCGACAGTGGGGTTCGAACCTACTATCTCCCGAATACTGGATACTGGCCGCACTTAAGCGACTGCAGCTATCGAGCTCGGTAGGCCATGAAGCTCCGTCGCGTGGAGTGCAATAGAACGGTACAGCGACACACACTGAATAGATGTCTACGAAATGTAGCATCTGAGTTGCTCCTGATCTTATCGAACGTTTAGGAGCTCGCTATGTCGTTGGCACACTGTCAAATATCGACATACTACAGATCTTGTTCTGATAGCGCTGTAGTAGCAGCGAGCATTGAATATCTGGCACCTGATATCATTTCTCAAGGCAGTTGCTTCTGAACAAGTTAAAATGTTGCCGCTAAGTAAATAGTAGGGTATCCTGTGTGGAAACATTGACGTCAGAGGTCATACTGTCACTGTCGTCCATCTGAATGATAACAATGCCTTGACTGTTACAAGTGGTAAATAAGTTAGACCGCGGCTTAGTGAGAGCGGAACGTGGTCAGAGGCGAGGCAGAACATTTTTCAATGCCGAAAACACAGAAATCCAAGCTGTGTACCTATGGATAGTTCATATTTATTTAATTAAGAGAGGAAAATAATTAATTTTCACACTACGTGTTCCGCAATGAAGACAGCCAGACAGCTTAATGACAAGGAAGGATGTTCAGAGAAATTTTTTATTTTTTTTGCTAGTTTTACGTCGCACCGACACAGATAGGTCTTACGGCGACGATGGGACAGGAAACGGCTAGGAGTGGGAAGGAAGCGGCCGTGGCCTTAATTAAGGTACAGCCCCAGCATTTGCCTGGTGTGAAAATGGGAAACCACGGAAAACCATTTTCAGGGCTGCCGACAGTGGGGTTCGAACCTACTATCTCCCGAATACTGAATACTGGCCGCACTTAAGCGACTGCAGCTATCGAGCTCGGTCAGAGAAATTTAGTCCAACGCAGATCAACATACAGTGATGCCTTCTGTTACCCGTACGGAGGCAATTCATCGCGAGGAATCTCAAGAGCATAAACTACGTCGAGCATTACTTTCATTATATGATCTGATTCATAAGGAGAAGGAATGAAAGTCACTGACTAACTGCGGAATTCTCTGGCTTGTTATCTTAAGCTACGATTAGGTGGAGAGGAGAGCCAAAAATCAATTCGAAAACGTCAATTAAATTTGTACAATGTTGGCCAGTAAAAATAGAGCAAGCTAGTAGCTGTGCACGACTGTTGATATCTTTATTGTAGCTACGGGAACTGCACTTTTATGTGGGATCTGAAGAACAAGGATGACATTTAATTTCAAAATTCCCACATGTATTGGCTGGGACTCGTACCGCAGCTACCTTGATGAGAAACCAGTGCCGAAACCACTCTGACGTCACACTCCAGTAAAAACTATTAAAAAGGCCAATTTATTTATCTATTTAGTGGCAATTTCAATTTCTTAGAGTGTAATATCATGCGAAATACAGGGACGATAACAAAAAATATATCCACTACAACACATTCTTATCTGTTTATGGAGGATGAAACATTCAGGGACCATCGTCAGGTTACAGTATCATAATTCAGACCACTAGTCGAAGGATTCGATTCCTACAGGCTTTTAATATAATGCGATTCGAGGTTGCCCGGACTCATGAGGGCAATTCACATGCTATGACAGTCGTGGAAGATGACAGAACGAAGGGAATTACTGACCTGCCAGTCTCAAGGGTCAGACTAATTACAGCAGTACACACATCCCCAATGATATAATTACACCACATATAGTAATGTTATTGGCTTTACGTACCATTAATTACTTTTACGGATTTCAGAGACTCTGAGATGCCGGAATTTAGTCCCACAGGAGTTCCTTTACGTGCCAGTAAATCTACCGACACGAGGCTGGCATATTTGAGCACCTCCAAATACCACCGGGCTGAACAAGGATCGAACCTGCCAAGTTGGGGTCAGAAGTCCAGCGTTTAACCGTCTGTGACAATCAGCCCAGCACACCAGATATCAGTTTCAAGCCACGAGGCTTATTAACAAAAATGTTAATAATACATTAAAATAAACCACAACAAAATAAATCTATGTTTCAATAATTTGATATTATTATTATTATTATTATTATTATTATTATTATTATTATTATTATTATTATTATTATTATTATTTGTACCGTTAGTGCCATTTTTAAATACGGGTGTGAGGATGTGGCGAGGTGGATTTATATGGAATACTTTACGGCCATTGTTCATGGTTTGGGTTACTGTAGTCACGTCCTAGTTCGTGAACCATGAGCAACGACTGAGTGGCCTAGTAAGTGGTCCGAGAGTCGGGATACCAGTTGCTACGGGATGGGAGCGGGCATCTCGAACTTATATTCTGGGTCATGGCCCTCCTTGTGCTCAGGCGGCTAGGCTATACAGTCCATCGGTGGTCCCTAACCCGTTAGAGGAGAAATCCTCACTTGGACTATGTGTAAGTAGGGTAGCATACTGCTTGACGAATCTACCGAGCTCATAACATTTTGAGCAAGCCTCGGACCTATGGGAGTAACGGAGTCCCACTCCCATTTGACAGGCGGGGAATACCTTGGAAACAACCTGGCGAACGAAATGGAATTCGATGGGGAGCTATCAATATTAATGAGGCTTATGGAAGAAAGTAGAACGGGCTGAGTCACCAAAGAGGATGCATCTGGATGTGCTGGCAGTAAATGATATTCGGGTAAGGGGAGATAACGCGGAAGAGATAAGAGATTATAAATTGTATTTGACGGGTGTAAAAAAGGGAAGGGCAGAGTGTGGGGTAGGGCTGTTCATCGGTAGCTTTGAGGATGGACTGGCGTGGTTTACGAAGGAAATGTACCATAATTGAGACAACGGCTGCTTCCTTTCCATTCGTAGCCTTATCCCATTCCACCGTCGCCGAGAACCTATCTAAGTTAGTACGACGTTCAAACCATTAGTAAAATAAAAGCTATGTAATTTTGCTGTTCTACGCCACTACAAATCATATATCATTTTCTACGTTCCGACGCTGAGATTTCCATGGAGTAAGAACCAAAGTGACCTGACGTTTCACTGAAAATAAAATAGCGCAGGTTAATTTATTGGGAAGCCTCCGTGGCTCAGGCGGCAGCGCGACGGCCTCTCACCGCGGGGTTCCATGGTTCAAATCCCGGTCACTCCATGTGAGATTTGTGCTGGACAAAGCGGAGGCGGGACAGGTTTTCTCCGGGTACTCCGGTTTTCCCCTGTCATAATTTATTCTAGCGACACTCTCCAATATCATTTCATTTCATCTGTCATTCATTAATCATTGCCACAGAGGAGTGAGACAGGCTTCGGCAGCCGGCACAAGTTCTAACCTCGCCGCTAGATGGGGGATTCATTCATTCCATTCCTGACCCGGTCGAATGACTGGAAACAGGCTGTGGATTTTCAATTTTTATTGATTGGGATTCGAAGTGCAAACGCTTTGGTGAGAATTCAGTGAGCGTATCAATAAGCTGTTAGATGTACAACAACTCTTGTGGAACGGTTTCTAAATTACCACATTATTCGAATAGTTATGATCGTCCTTAATGGTGTACTACGCTGAAGTTTCGTATTGGTGCTCCTTCGATTTTGATTTAGAGAAACTGAACTCCCTTGCTCACCGCAAAGACTCGTTTTTCATTCATTACTCATGTTGCATTATAAGTCTGCTTTTATCATTTTGTGCACCGTGATAATGACCACTTTGTAACTTTAGTCTCCCGTAAATTATCTACCTATACAGAGGCAGATGGTTTTTCTCACCATACGAAGGTAAACTCTCAATCATTCTCCTGTGGACAATGTTTTCCATTACTAGCAAATATTAGTCATGCGAATTAGACACTGTATCTCTCTTTCAAGCGTATCAGAAACATTGTACTTTCCCGACCTCGCATTGGGACAGGTTTCTCCTAACTGCTCGGAATGGTTGCATGCAATATCTTCAGGATGGAACAACATCTAATGCATCGTTAACTTGCAGAAGGTCAAATCGAGCGGCTCAGACGGTGGAGCTCAAGTTGTTGGGTTCGATCCCGGCTCGGCCCGGTGGTATTCAAAGGTGCTCAAATACGCCAGCTTCGTGTCGGTAGATTTACTGGCACATAAAGGAACTCCTGCGGGACAAAAAAATATCCAGCATCTCGGCGTCTCCGAGAATTGAGGTAATAGATAGTTGGACATAAAGCCAATAACGTAATTGTTGAAGTACCTATTAAAAATCTTCACGCCTTTTCAGTTGTGAAGGAACCAATACTGGTTGAATCAGCCGCCCCCTATTTCTTTGATTTCATGCAACCCGCAGTTTATAAATTAATCAGAAAACATCTCCCCTGTAGTCCGATAGTAAGTTCTTGTGCAGATACATGGCTCGAAATACCAGTTTTCGCATTCAGAAGCTTATGCAGGACTACCTATTACTTGGTTGAATGTTTCCAGCATAATGCTGACAATAGCATTCAAAATGCGTTTGTCCGTAGTCGACATATTTTTTTTTCTGATGATTTACATCACACTATCACATCGGAGGTTTTCGGTGACGCAAGGGTGGGAAAGTAGAGACCGTGAACTTAATTAGGATATAGCCCCAGCATTTACCTGGTGACAAAATGGGAAACCACGGAAATCCATATTCAGGGCTACTGATGGTGGACTCGAACCCACCATCTCCCGAATTCATGCTCACAGCTGCGCGACCATAACTGCACCTCCAACTCAATCGGTACTCCATGCTTGTGAGGCGATATTTATTACGGCTACATTATTTATTATAAAACCTTTGTAAAGATATTTGAGACTCCAGGAATGTCAAATCTCCATAAAGGATGCCTACTAGAGTACAAGAGGGCAGTTAGGAATGTATGATTTGAGGAGCGTTTGAACCCTCGCTGCTCTGAGAAGTCAGCTGCCCACCCTACATAACATCACGTGGCTACTTCAGGCATTTTAACTCTGTATTCGGGAGATAGTGGTTTCGAACCCCACTATCGGCAGCCCTGAAGATGGTTTTCCTTGGTTTCCCATTTTCACATCAGGCAAATGCTGGGGCTGTACCTTAATTAAGGCCACGGCCCCTTATTTCCCATTCCTAGCCCTTTCCTGTCCCATCGTCGCCATAAGACCTACTTTATCTGTGTCGGTGCGACGTAAAGCCAATTGTAAACAAAAAAACGTGCAATTACTGTAAGATACGACAAGGTATCCCTAACAGATAGCATATGTCCAAGAAAAAATTGGTGCAGCTGATTCATCCGGTGTGTGTATATGATATATATAATAGGCCTATATAATATATATCTTCTCGGCATCCCAGGTGACCATACAGATCCAGAATACAAATAAAATGTTAGTGTTAGAATTTTTCTGCACAGGAAACTAACATTAGTTAAACAAAAGAGATGTACTTTAATATTCGCAATTGGTGAAATTCAATTATGGTTCCTTTCTGGGAACTTAATTTTTGAAACATTATAATTATCATCTATTAACTTCGCGAGCACACTCTCTCTTGCAGAGTTTCTACTCTTGTGATTCGATAAGTCACGAATTTCGTTTTCCTTTGAACGACGTTAACTATAAAGTGAAGATTGCCTTAACATTAAGCAAAGCTTAAAGAAAGGTTGCACTAATTAGTCCACACAGATACTATTCCATTTCAGGGAGGATGGATATAGACCGTCGCCCCTCTGGAGAAATAGAGTTCGAATCCTCTATGTATAGGTGAGGTCATTATCACGTCTCGGTTTCCCTTCAGTCCCAGGAGGGCTGAGTGGACTCTGGAGCCCTCTCGAGGGAGAGAAAGAGAGAAGATTCCCAATACCTGGGCACGGTGTAGCCGAGGCATGTTATTTGCGAGCGGGCGGAGTATCTACACAACTTGCAGGAAGAGTTGTAACGTTTATGTCGTGAAATGCCCACTTGTCTGTCATTCAGCCATAGAGTTGCGATACGTGACAGGCCTTAATATCATGCCTGTAACATCAATTTATATCACAATTCTTTTCGCCAAATGTATTCTAATTGTATGTTGGGTATTCAGCCCGAAGGCTGGTTTGATCCTCTGCAGCTATGTCAACAGCTGTCATAGATGGCCTAGGCATCATTGAAGAGGCATACTAGGGAAATGAGGAGTGAGGTAGTTTCCCGTTGCTTTCCTCACCGAGCCAGAATTTGCTCACATATCAGTCTGCCAAGCCCACTGAAATGTACGCACCAACAGACCCTATGAGTGATATTTTCACACCATTCATAACAGGGACTGGCTACATAAGGAATGGAATTACTAGCTTCACTCATATCTCACTCACTTTCATATTGTGAAAGCCAAGGATGAGACTGAGACAGGTCAATGAAAGTAACAAATTTATTCTAGCCCATACCAGAAGACATAGTGCACTGTAAACACTACATCTCACCAGCAAGGGCATGTATTTTAATTACATTACTATAATTATTTTTCAGGCTAATAATATGTTATACCGTCCATCGCCATAACATATATTTTACGTCCCGCTTTTTATTATATGTAGTATACCAGCGTTGTCCAACAGGTTGATATCCACGGAACCTACTACGCTGGCGTAGCAGGGGGATAGGTGATACTCCCACGTGGCGCGTCACAGGTGGCGCATAGGGGGTCCTAACCGGCTTGCCGGCGGACTTGAACGAAATAAAATAGCTCTCGCGGACGAAACACACAACCTCCTGTGGGTGGGGAACGCAGACGAAGAATACACCCACGGTATCCACTGCCTGTCCTAATAGGCGACTAAAAGGGGCGTCTGAGGGATGATCGAATTAGAACCATAGACTACTTGTGATCAGTACCATCACGCAGGGAACACCATGGGTCGCCTTTACTTGCGAGTATTACCACTATGTTAGGTACACAATAGGTTTGTGATTAGTAGCAACAGATTGTGAATCAGGGTGGGATTTACACTACCCCTAATTAGGACCACTACATGCGGAACACCACGGGCTTACGATGTCTGTAATTAGTACCGTTATGTGAGAAACACCACACTTCTGGGCGTTGCCTGTGATTAGTGCCACTATATGAGCGACACAGTGGGCCTGCGTTGCTTATGATTAGTACCCACTATGTGAGGAACACGACGGGATAGTACGATTCTCTGTTATTAGTACACCTATGTGAGGACCACCACAGGTTTGCGTTGGCTGTAAGTGGCACCGCTATGTGAGATACACCATAGGTTTGCGTCACATGTGCATATTACATTACCTGTGAGTAGTACCATAATGTGTGGAATACCACGAGTCTACGGTACTTTTGATTAGTACCGCAACATGACAAACAGCATGGTTCTACTTGACTAGCGATAAGTACTACTATGGCGGGCCGATGACCTGGAATTTGGACCACTTTAGTCAATAAGCATCATAGATTCAGGATTGTGCTTTAGAAGCAGTCCCTTGGTCAGTATTTCTATTGATTTACGATAGTTTCTGGGAATGTGGGGCATTCCGGCTCGGATCCACTGATTGTTTTAAATTCATATTCACCCATTCATTCTTCATCATCACGGTTTGAATAATGGTCAGTGGATGATTTTGGACTTTTAAATTTTCATTATATTTCGTCTCATTTCGTACCATTATGGGCCGATGACCTAGATGTTAGGAACGTTTAAACAATCATCATCATCATCATCATTATCATCATCATCAGGTTGGTATACATCTTACTTGTTATGGCATAGTTGACCTACGATTTTCTAACTTGGTGCATTTTTCATTAAGGTGGACAGGGATCAAATCCAGGTCGGTAGGAGTGATAATTTTAAAATTAGAGAAGATGGTTTGGATTCTCCGTTAAAGTGCTCTTCCTAGCATATAATGATAGGATTTAAATTTCAACCCGTACATCGATGCTGGCGAAAGTTAAATTAAAAGTAGGTAGATATTACACCATTACCATTTTTAAACAATTGTTCGATGTGGGACAGAACAGACTCCCTTACTTATCACATTCGGGCGAGCACTAATCCTCTGTGACATAGGGTATGGTGCTTTAATGGCCTGACTTCATATTTCTCTACCAGAGCTTAGTAGCTAATAGAAAATCATTTCTACAAAATAGTTCTTCTAATTTAAGAATATTTTTTCACTCTTATTTAAGAAAATGTTGGTACAAATATCTAGGGGCACACATCTTAAATTTAGCCTCAGTGAAATCCATTTTGAATATAGATAACGCCAGAGGCTCGTCAGTAACATGGGTTGTTAGACATAAACAGCAGTTTAGCGTGCTTGGTTGGGCTCTAGGCAACTGTGCTTGAAGTTGAGGGTTCATATTTCCGTGCTGTCAGTTGATATTTTAAGAGTTCAAATTGCTCCGCTGCGAAGAACCTGTTCCAGTCGATTTTCTGAGTACTATCTGGGCATAATTCCTACATACTAGCGTAATATTATAATTCCGTGGAAGGTAATAAATTTATGTAGTCGGGTTTAGTAGCTCTGTCTGAGCTACAGTAGGCGGGTTCGATCCCGAATCAGTTCGCTGGTATTTGAAGGTGTTATTGATTCTTTAAGTTTTATGGCAATAGAAGCGACGTTAACTCCACTACCACCTACTACTACTACTACTACTACTACTACTACTACTACTACTACTACTACTAAACACGAGTACACGGAAAAAGAATGATAGACTATGTTCTCCAAGCTCCAAAAATGTTTGTTACAACAGTGTCACCGGGCGAGTTGACCGTGCCGTTGGGGGCGCGCAGCTGTGAGCTTGCATCTGGAGAAAGTGGGTTCGAGCTCCACTGTCGGCATCCCCGAAGATGATTTTCCATGTTTTCCCATTTTCACACTAGGCACTACCTTAATTAAGGCCACGGCCGCTTCCTTCTCACTCAGAGTCCGTTCCTCTCCTATCGTCGTCATAAGACCTGCTGTGTCAGTGCGACGTAAAGCAAAATAATAATAACAAGCCAAATAGACCTAATCCAATACGTATAGAGAGTTACATTAGCTTGCAGCATTAAGCCTATCAAGCAAACAACCGTCAAGTGTTGTGATGAACCTCAGTGCACGATAATTCAGGAATAATAATATTAATAATAATAATATTGGTTATATGAACACCTTCAAATACCATCGGACTGAGCCAGGATAGAACCCACCAACTGGAGCGCAGGAGGCCAGTGCTCTTCCACTTGAGATACTCAGCCCGGTTCAATTAATTGATTACTTTCCACAGTATTACACAATGCCACAATGACATAATTTGACGTATGAAGAGGGCTAGCTACAATGAACAAAAATGATGAAAGAAAACCTGTTGAAACTAGCTTCATTGATTGTGGGTACTCCACCTCGTTAGAACCTAACATATGCCACGTCTTTGTGCTTGCGGTAGACTTGTTACGAGATAGTTTCTGCACCAACGATTTCAACCGCGACACAGCACTTGGTTGTGCAGATTCTTACGAACTTGTGCGCTGCTTTCGTGTCTTTCGTTGTCTCAATTTTGTAACAGCTCCGCCAACTGTTCTGAAGCCTTGTGCAAAGTAGCATTTCTCCTGAGTTTCAGAGATGAATTTGTTTTAAAAGATAACTATATCGGGCGACTTAGCCATGATGTTTGGGGCGAGCAGCTGTGAGATAGTGGGTTTGAACCCCGCTATCGACAGCCCTGAATATGGTTTTCCGTGTTTTCCCATTTTCACACCTGGCAAATGGTGGAGCAGTACCTTAATTAAGGCCACGGCCACTACCCTTCCAATCCTTCCTTCACCGAAAATCTTTGATGTGTTAGTGCGACGTGAAAACACTAGGAAAAATGTGTTATCATTCCACATAGGGGAACAATTACATTCGGTACAATTCTACCTCTCGTTGTCTTTGTAAAGCCTATTTCATTCATTGTTATTCTTGAGACTGTGAGACTTCAACTTCATAGCAGCTTCCATTTCACACCTCCAGTTAAGATGGTCGATTGTTAGAACACATGTAACATAACTTTGTTATTTAATCTAGTGTATATACAAAACCTCACGAGGGAAATATTTGTGTTCAAACGTTCCAAATTACCGAGCTCGATAGCTGCAGTCGCTTAAGTGCGGCCAGTATCCAGTATTCGGGAGATAGTAGGTTCGAACCCCACTCTCGGCAGCCTTGAAAATGGTTTTCAATGGTTTCCCATTTTAACACCAGGCAAATGCTGGGGCTGTACCTTAAGGCCATGGCCGCTTCCTTCCCACTCCTAGCCCTTCCCTGTCCCATCGTCGCCATAAGACCTATCTGTGTCGGTGCGACGTAAAGCAACTAGAAAAAAAAAAGTTCCAAATTGTGATAAAATTGGCAGGAAAGCTCAACTATGATCAGTGAAAGCTGCTGTAGGGTTGGTTTTCGTGTAACATTACGCATTTGATCAAACGAGTAACTTCAATTAACTGCGATTGGTATTGTGTATTAGTAGTATGTGGTCGTAACGTTGAAAATGATCGGAGAGAACCCTGTATAAATTAATTATATTGTCAATACAAATGTAATACAAAAAAGCTGATTACTTGCCTAGAGTACACTCTACTTTATATGGACGATTCATATCTCCGAACAGCTTCAGTCAATATCAAAATGAAAATGAAGTGTTCTACGCAGAGTGCAACGTAACAGTGAGCACATTTCACAATAGGCACTTCTCTGCACAGACCATCTTCAACGTTGTGACCAAACATGGTAGCATAATGTTACTAACTGCAACTATCTGAAGTTACTCGTTTGATGAAATGAGTAACTTTTCATGAAAAATAGCATTGCACTCTCTTTCAGCGACCATATTTGGGCTTCCGTAACAATTTCCATGCGAAATCATTAAAGGTCTTCAAGCATTTGTAATCCTGAAATTACCAGAGTTTCGTCCCACTGTGGTAGTGGACTCGTCAGTTGGATTGATACACATTTTCATGCAATTCGGATCGTTCAAACTCAAATACTTCCCTCGTCATTTAAAATGAAAAATATTCACCTGTTTCTTAGTAATGCTATTCCATGTATGGTGAAGCCAGGAGAAATATGCCGCATCATTTACCCACTTGTGTAGCCCGAAGTGCAAAACTTACCCGAGCCGCCTACGGGTGTGGTAGCCGAATATTATAGTCACTGGCTTCTCACCAAGACATATGCATATGGGAGTTCTTGAAATGAAAATAACACGCCTGTGGTTCGGATTCCAAGTGAAACTGGACGCCTTGTTACTATATTCACGATGCAAACAGTCACGTAAAACTGCTAGCTTACTTGCTTTATCTGAACCAGCAATCTTGAAATACACCTTTTAATTACATCAGTGAACAAAGTTCTCTGAAGGCTCCCAGCAGGATTAATTTGTTGAAAGACATGTGCTCTGACATAGGCCTATCACCGTTACTTTCTCTAGATAAACTAGATGGAGAGCGTGGCTAGAGGCAGTTGCCTGCTAGTTAGTTTACATCGAGTATATCGAGAATATGTGAAGTGCTTTTATGCTCTTTCAGTACCAGGACTATGTTGACTGAATTTGATAATTCCTTTGTTAGCGACCAACAAAGAACCGAACAACGTACAGTACTTCCACGTCAATTTCTCCTCCATCACAACTGCACTACGTCTCTCCTAAATCACGACAGCCCTTTATTAGAGAGGCTGGACTTCAACAACGAAAACATGACGGAATGTCTGAAATGCAGTAGTGGATGTCTCAGAAGTTGAACTCACTGCTGGCCAAGAATTCAAGTTATTACGCGTATGTTGTATCAGTGCCACTTTAGGTGTATATTGGAGTAAGTATTGAATTCAACGAGAAGTTACTACATTCGAATTGCCGTAATTATTTCTTCTGGTGTTAAGTGAAATTTCATTTACTAAATACATTTTAAAGTGAAAATGAGGATCTTTCACTTTCGAGAAGTCAGAACAATGTTTTGCTACTCACTGCTGCGTAAAAATGAAGTTTTAGGGAAGAAATAATAAATACCAAGTGATTTATTCTATTAACTCTGCAAAAGAAATCTCAGTAACATTTAGAATCAAACCTACTTTTATCGCTGGTCACGTTTATGTAGGAAGTTATTCTGTTGTAGAGTGTTTTATATAAACTCGCGGAAAAAATATCCAAACAACATGAAATAAGGAATGTAGAATACGGAAATTTCGGCAAGAAATTTGTCGAGGTGACATATTTAATTAATAAAAGGTACAAGACTGCACGTTAATATCCGCGCGAGAAAAGCCATCGCAAATATGCCATGTTGGTTCATTAATAATCTGTATAATCGCCTGACTGTTGAATGCAGGCAAGCAAACGTGCATGCATTGTGTCGTACAGGTACCGGATGTCAGCTTGTAGGATGGAGTAGGATGCACTGGGTCGGCCAATACAGGGATGGTTAATGGCGGTTGTGAATGACGCTGGAGTTGTCGTCCGGTGATGTCCCATACGTCCTCGATTGGGGACAGATCGAGGGATCGAGCAGGCCAAGGCAACATGTGAACACTATGTAGAGAACGTTATGTTACAACAGCGGCATGGGGGCGTGCATTATCTTGTTGGAAAACACGCCCGAGGATGCTGTTCATGAATGTAAGCACAACAGGTCGAATCACCAGACGGACGTACACATCTGCAGTCAGGCTGCATGGGATAACCACGAGAGTGCTCCTGCTGTCATTGAAAATTGCTCCCCAGACCAGAACTCCCCGTGTAGTTCCAGTGTGTCGACGCCGCAGACAGGTGGAATATAGGCGCTCACTTAGCTTTCTTTTAACCAACACACGGCCATCACTGGCACAACCATTCCATCTTCCAATGAGCTCTTGCTTGACACCACTGAAGTCGCAGACGGCGGTGGTTTGGGGTAAGTGGAATGCACGCCGCAGGGCGTCTGGCTCGGAGCTGTCCTTCAAGAAACCGATTTCGAATAGTTCGTTGCGTTACTGCGGTGCCAACTGTCGCTCGAATAGGGATGTATCACGCAAAACATTTCCGCTCGGCAGCGTAATGGTAATACACGGTATCCGCTTTCCGCTTCTCGATTGTTTTACATGAGACTCATATGGAGTATTTTTAAATTTATGATTATGCAAACGAAACTGTTACTTTCAATGCATGGAAATGAAATTACCAATTTCTGCTGATGTTTGGAAAGAGATGGGAAATAATATAGATGCAATGACGATTGCAGATTTGAAAGCGGAATAGAAGGAACAGGACGAAAAATTATCTGGAAAGAAGCGAGTTAACTGAAAGGGAAGGACTAAAAGTAGCAAACTTTTATTTTAATATTTTTGTTAAGATCGAATTCTTTAATTGCAAATAGTCATTTGAAAACGTACGTAATATAGGCCTATATATTTTAGGATAGAGGTGTACATAAAGCACGGTGTTCGTTTGACTGCAGTGCCAGAGGCTACATCCAGTACTTCTGAATTGAATTTCCCTTCAGCGCACGAGTTTCATGATTTAGTTTCAGGTCATAATGCAGATATAAATATTTTAATTTGTTATTGATGAATTATTTTGTGTTCAGAAAGTCTGGAATTGATGGTGCTCCAGTATCAAGTTATAGGTCACTGTGCGATTTAGGGTATGCCACCACACACGGTGTTTCAGCTGCTTCCCTACTTCTAAATCATCTTGCTCTCGGGATTATTTCTAAGGTTCCGGTGCCAGTCCAAGAAAATATCTAAGGTACAGTGTTCTCCTTAAGTCTTCATCTTTCACCTAAATTTTTTGAATAATGCTGAAAATTCTCAGCCTGTTTCCAGTCATTCGACCGGGTCAGGAATGGAATAAATTGAATAAATGAAGCCCCATCTAGTGGTGAGGATAGGAATTGTGCCGGATACCGAAGTCTGTCACACTCCTCTGGGGCAATAATTAATGGCTGACAGATGAAATGAAACGAATGGAATAGGAGTGTTGCTGGAATTAAAGATGCCAGGGAAAACCGGAGTATCGGGAGAAAAACCTGTCCCACCTCCGCTTTGTGCAGCACAAATCTCACATGGAGTGACCGGGATTTGAACCACGGAACCCGGCGGTGAAAGGCTGGCGCGCTGCCTCATAAGCCACGGATGCTCATTGAATAATAATAATAAAGAATGTTATTGTTTTTACGCCTTGCTTACTACTTTCACGGTTTTCGGAGAAGCAGACGTGCCAGAATTTCGTCCTACAGGAGTTCTTTTACGTGCCAGTAAATAACGGACAAGAGGTTGGCATATTTGAGCACCTTGAAGTACCACCGGACTGAGCCGGGATCGAACCTGCCAAGCTGGTCTGAGAAGACCAGCGCTCTACCGTCCGAGGAACTCAGCCCGGCTAAAATGATTGAAACAGGTGACATTAACAATCAGAACGTCACTAACTTATTATACAATTATTTTTTTCGTTAAACTTAATTATCTCATTCACTCGTTTCAGTAATGACAAAAACTTCAACTGCAAAATGGTTGATGTTATGAGTCTCACTTTTATTTCTTAGGTCCTGACTACGAAGCGCATACAACCACATTTTACGCAAGGACTCCTCCTTAGGAAATTGATGGTATGAATGCGACTGACCTTGCTTTGAAACATTGGAATAGTGCAATAGTCAGGCGAAACAGTTTTCTTGTTTCCTTTTCTGCCATTGCGATATATTAAAACTTTAAATTCATCAATTAAATAGGCAACTTCCATTAAAAAACGTACAAGAACACATGAGGATCGACAATGCGTACCGTGTACTACTGGTGAGACGTCTATCGGTAGTGTTTCAGTACATCCCTATTGCTGCTGCAGACACAGTCCGCTGCGCCACAGCCATACGCCGAGCACGGCGGTCCTCCCTGTCGGTGGTGCCACGGGGACGTCCGGAGCCCGGTCTTCTTGCGAGCGTACCTTCTCGTGACCACTGCTGCCAGCACGCATGCACA
The DNA here is from genome assembly GCF_040414725.1 of Anabrus simplex. Classification (NCBI taxonomy): domain Eukaryota; kingdom Metazoa; phylum Arthropoda; class Insecta; order Orthoptera; family Tettigoniidae; genus Anabrus; species Anabrus simplex. The sequence continues at coordinate 809,749,616 of NC_090266.1, forward strand.
GTGGAGACATTTCTGCCAAGTCGTTCTGTAATAGCGCAGTGAGCTGTTGGTACTGGCCTCCCCGTCGTCGTAAGGGCATTCTTGACCCACTCACAGTCACTCCGTCCAATCTCACTGGTGTCCGACTCGTTGGCTGAACGGTCAGCGTACTGCCTTCGGTTCAGAGGGTCCCGGGTTCGATTCCCGGCCGGGTCGGGGATTTTAACCTTAATTGGTTAATTCCAGTGGCACGGGGGCTGGGTGTATGTGCTGTCTTCATCATCATTTCATCCTCATCACGACGCGCAGGTTTCGTACAGGCGTCAAATAGAAAGACCTGCACCTGGTAAGCCGAACCCGTCATGTGATATCTCGGCACCAAAAGCCATACGACATTTCATTTCATTTCATTTCATTTCATTTCATTTCATTTCATTTCATTTCACTGGTAACTAACGTTCTCGCACAGTACAGCCCGTATTTAATGCAAACACAATGTGCAATATCATGGGGCCGCTACTAGCGCCACGCTAATGCTTTTTTCAGGAAATTTGAATCAGCGTCGGCTTTCAGATTTATGAACACGCCTACCAACGTTCGTTAATCTAGCACCATCCCTCCTTCGTGTTTGGATATTTTTTTCTGACAGTGTATATGCGTCACAGTATACTTCTTGCTTCATATTCTTTTAAGTTGAGGTCCATATTAATGCAATAACAATAGTAATAAATAAATAAATAAATAAATAAATAAATAAATAAATAAATAAATAAATAAATAAACAATAGAATAGCCTCAGCTACGACGTGTGGGCATTTTGATTTGACGCTGTTTAGGCTGCCAGACGGCAGAGAAATTGGAACTCAATTCGGCGACCAATTTATTGTTCAATATTACATTACTGAATTTTTCGTATAAATACCCATTGTGTCACCAGAGATAAACATACGTGCCATAGACGTTGTGCTGACTGGGCTCTCTTCTGCTCTTAAAAATCAGGCTATCTCTTAGGTTGAAACTTTGATGATAACTGGATGCCGAATCTCTATCAGTGATGAGTGTATGTAGCCATTTTATCACATACAAATTCTCGCCCAGGTATTACTACTATTGCTATAATAATAATAATAATAATAATAATAATAATAATAATAATAATAATAATAATAATATTCCCCGGCTACTTAAAACTGCTCGCCTTCTCTACGGCCATCTATGCCAGTGGACATGAACTTTTAAAAAACTTTCAAAAACTTTCTTCTTCGATGGTGAGATGGCTCTGCCATCTAGATCCTAAAGATACCTGGTGGACTAAAACCGAACTAATAGCTTAGGAAATTTCATTTTTGTTATTGGTAAACCTTTTTATGAGGATTGTTTTTTAATGTACCGAAGTTGACAATACTTCTGCTAGTTCCTCCCGTATTGTAATCTAATCATCACGTGCTTGTAATTATGTTCTCTAGCCATTCAACCCCGGAGGTGTGTATGGAAATTCATCCTATTAGCATACTGTATTTTAATTTAGTCTGGAACTTCCTCCTACGGAACTATATAAGGAGAGCACTTTAGGGCCATCTTTTCTGAATTGCTCCAGTTCTTGAGAGTGCCATTTCACGAAGGGCATAGATGGCTAAGGAGGCAGGGGCGCGGCCCGCTTCAACAAGATCCAGCGATACAATGTAATGGCAGAATTTACCTAAACATATGATCGTGCCTGCTGGTAGTTCGGGAGGAAGGTTTCAGCCGTTTTCTTAATGTAGTTTTGTCTTTTCGTGGTTGAAATGTAGGACCTTCTGCTCAGTTTTCGGACTTGATTTGTATTCCCTACTGCGAAATAGTTAATGTAATGGGAGCACGAGGGGTGCCTCTCAGTTGTCTCCCCTTCAACGTTTGAGTTGGGTGACTAAAGATTTCAACCTCTAAATTTTGAAAATCTGGTCTCTGCTTTTAAATTTCCCACCTTTAGTCACCCGTTTTAAAATGGGATTAGCCTTTGTGTCATTGGGCCGTAAGCCCACTTATGTTCTCATTTTCCTAGAAAATTCTATAAGGTGTGCTGTTGTTTCGCCTCCTTGCCTTTCGCCAATGGCCTGTTATGTGTAACCTTTCCATTTTTACTCTTAAGGCCTTGTAGTATGGGTAGTTGTGCCCCTGATTATTCTGCATTCATAAGTAACTGTGTCTTCGTTTTGGTTCCCTTTGGAAACAGTAATTAAACTTATTGAGGAACCTAGCAATTTATAAGCCCACCATGAGGCAACCACGTATGAACATTTTGAAGTAGGGTCACCCTATGGGTTTTGCATAGTGTAATTAAGAGTGTCAAACGCAACTTATTGCCTGTTCGAGGCTTGACTCTTGTCATTTGGAGCTGAGACTTCTATAAAGTATACCTGTTCAGAACAAACTATGCTCTTCCACAATATTGTACCTGTCAGGAGCAGTTATGCTCTTTCGTATGGAAGTTAAAGAATAGGAGTTCCTCCCAAGTTATTTTGTACCTGATTTAGAACTTCTAAGTCAAAGGCATTGTTAGAGCTGACGAGCTCTTTGTTAATGTTTTCAACTGTTTTTTGTTACCTATACTATTAAATTTCCATCTCTCAATTTTAAGAAAGGAAATAAATAAAATTTCCAAATTTGTTTGTCCAGCCATTCAACCTAGGCGCTTCTTATGTCTCTGTGAGCCACGGATACCCCGTAACTATTATTATTATTATTATTATTATTATTATTATTATTATTATTATTATTATTATTATTATTATTATTATTATTCGATATGGCCATCTGTGGGCCACGTTTGTACAATCCACCTGCCGGTCTGCTAAGCAAACAAATACCCTTCTCTTTCCACTCTCGTCGATCCTTAACTCTGTGGTTTCTCCTTCCCCACCCACTCTTCCGCCGAGATATTCCATGGCTTGGTCAGTAGCTTCTCGGATACGTCCTTCATGCAGTCTATTTCCTACTGAGCAAGTGGTCGTGTGGTTTGGATCACGTAGCAATCAGGTTTCCGCTATAGGACAAACATGTTTTCTAAATAAATCAAATGTTATTGGTTTTACGTCTCACTAACAACTTTTATGATTTTCTGAGACGCCGCGGTGCCGGAACTTAGTCCCAGAGGTGTTCCCTTAAGTGCCAGTAAATCTAGTGACACGAGGTTGACGTATTTGAGCACCTTCAAATATCACCGGACTGAGCCAGGATCGAACCTGCCAAGTTGGGGTCAGAAGGCCAGCGCCTCAACCGTCTGAGCCAACAGCCCGTCTAAATAAATCTAATTCTTTTTCGTTTATAGTGCCCATAATACCTTTTTAGTTTTTATTTTTTAGTTTTCTGCTTTTCCTAGCAAAGATAGAAAGTGCTAGCAGAGCTAGGGTGTGGAAATTTTATCACACCGAGTGCTTTAACTTGACGGAAGGCAAAGACCGGACATCATATTTAGCTCCCCTTAAATGACATCGATTTCACTCGGGATCCAATCTCGCCATTTTGGGAACAGTACAACGGCTAATCGATTTAGGCACTGAGGTTGGCCTTCAAGACATTGCCTGTCTGATAGATCTACTGCTGGAAGGCTGCTTGGATCCTCAAATAGCACCACCGAAGTTGTGGTTATAAGGAAACCGAAAAAACCGACGGTGCCAAAATGAGGTGTGCTAGACAGGATGAGGAATGAGGTAGTTTGCCATTGCTTTCGTTATAGGGCCAGATAGTGTAATTGCAGCACGACTGACCCTATGAGTGGCACTTTCCATTACATCTGACGCACAAGTAATGCTCCGAAAGTCATTACACAGCACCGCCCGTACATCAGTGGCTTCAATACTGTTGGGACTGGAAGTTCGGTTGGAGCTATATTTTACACTGGCCTTGCAAAGAGACAGATAAACAACTACTGTATCTGTTAAGAAATAGCAAAAGGCGGATGCATAACATTAGCCTATAAACTCGAATTTCTGAACTTTGTTAAGTACAGTGATGACATACCATAGGCCAGAGATTCGGGTTACTCTGTCTGCCATCTAGTAGGCCTAGAGTACAACGGAACGTCGAAATTGACGGGCAGACAGCCAGAAGGCCTCGGATTAAAATGTTTGCACACGGTAACTGAGGCATACGATAATAATAATAATAATAATAATAATACCGGGCGAGTTGGCCATGCGCAGCTGTGAGCTTGCATCTGGGAGATAGTGGGTTCGATCCCCACTGTCGGCAGCCCTGAAGATGGTTTTCCATGGTTTCCCATTTGCATACGAGGCAAATGCTGGATCTTCCCTCTGTAATAGGTTAATGTAATTCATATACGAGTCACCTCCATAGTTTGGGAATAGCCCCTGTTTCATCGGCCTAGTGCCCTTTAGGTTTTAAGTGTTCATATCTAGGAGTGCAAGTATTCGCCTCCATTCATTTTGTGTTCGGGTCATTTATTTAACCGTTATTCTTGTTCCATGAAGGCACAGTAGGTTGGGTGGTGGTGGTGATCATTGTTGTAAGAGGAAGTACAACTAGGCAACCATCCTCTATATAACACTAATCAGAGGGAAGAAATAATAATAATAATAATAATAATAATAATAATAATAATAATAATAATAATAATAATAATAATACCATATATTATTATTACGAACTACTGTATTACCGAGCATATTATTATTATTATTATTATTATTATTATTATTATTATTATTATTATTATTATTATTATTATTATTATTATTATTATTATTATTTTTGCTAGGGGCTTTACGTCGCACCGACACAGATAGGTCTTATGGCGACGATGGGATAGGAAAGGCTTAGGAGTTGAAAGGAAGCGGCCGTGGCCTTAATTAAGGTACAGCCCCAGCATTTGCCTGGTGTGAAAATGGGAAACCACGGAAAACCATTTTCAGGGCTGCCGATAGTGGGATTCGAATCTACTATCTCCCGGATGCAAGCTCACAGCCACGCGCCTCTACGCGCACGGCCAACTCGCCCGGTGATGATGATGATTATTATTATTATTATTATTATTATTATTATTATTATTATTATTATTATTATTATTATTATTATAGGCTTTAAATTATGCAATTACACAAAAATAGCCTAAATCGATTGTTAAAGAGAAAATTTGGACGTTGCGAGCTATAGTTGTATTGTTTAGCGTTGCATTGTCCGTCTGAAAAGAAAATGCGGTGTAACCATTATAACATTTAACAATTATTAACAATCTATGAATGCGGTAGTGCTTAATACAGACATTTCTGAATAAAGACATTTCTACCGTTTGGAAGATAGAATTATAATAAACTCTTTTCTAATTGCTTCGTTATTCAGCAAAATATTCGTGAAAAGGTGGTTCAAACCAGTTGTTGGAAGAATGTCAGACAATAGCGTACCAATTTCTTCCTCTCCCCGGCTAAAGTATTTAAAGTGCAGGTCAGCGACAGGCGAGTTTTATGTGAGCCATACTGCTAGGTAATAGCTCGTACTAAGTCCATCTATTTATCTTGGTTGTAAAGATAGTATGGTTATATTTAAGGAACTTCAAAGCATTGCTTTTTACTCGGGGGCATAAAAGAGATATTTTCAGTATAAGTCAACAGCGCAGTGCTGGCAGTCTGGTCCCAACAAGCTGGCTTTGAAAGTAAATAACTTCGTGATCAATGACGCATTTCCTAGGTGTCGCTCCAGTCTCTCAAAGGTGACATCACTCCTGAAAGGAGCGAACGATCTTCTAATAAATTTCCACATCCAGAAGGACAGATCATTGCTTATACAGTAATCAGACGATTGATAGGGCTCCAGCCCTTACCTGCGCCCACTCCCTTAACATTCTTTCACTATTGGGGGTTTGTGTGTGTTAGTTTGTTTAAGGGGAGGCCCTAATTAAAGTTATATTTTCTGTCAATTTATTTCGATTTACACGAAAATCTGATACTTAATATTGCTCAAGTTTTAAAATAGTACGGAAATGGTGTCTAAACAGAGAAAATATTTCCGAAATTATGGTACTTCCTAAAAACATTGTAATCCATTTTCAAACTGTTCCATGCGAAATATCTTTTGATTCAGTGCAGTTGAAGGAATTGACATAGGTGCAGACGTAGATGTAGTAAAAAATAACATGACCACTACCGTCACTGACTAAACTGATGTATACAGGGAGGTTGAAAACATCGTGAAAGGGATATGTCAGCTTTAGAGGGTAGTTCATACTGATAAATACCTGAAAGAAATCATTCTATATCTCGCAACTTTATAATTTTATCACGTGCTGAATTTAGCCAATGAGATCGCTTCGCGGGTGAGTTCAATATAGACTGACAGGATCGCGCAAAAGCAAGTACGCTACAGTGACACTAGCTGAAACCAACGGTGTGATCGTGTTTGATGCTGATTTCTCGGCATAGCTTCAAGCTGTTCTGAAGTCACGTACAGATTTAGCCACAGTGCTGCGCAAAGCCCATTTGAATTCGCCCACTAAACGATCTGATTGGCTAATTCAGCAGCTGATAAAATGACGACGGTGAAAGATATCGAATTATTTCTTTCAAATTTTTTATAAGCATGACCAACCCTCTAACGCGTATGTACACCGTTCGTGCTTTTTTCCGACCACGCTGTATATACTCTCAACATAAATACAGTAATCTAACACTCGAAATATATTCATAATAATTTATAGTCTAGCTTCGATGCAGTGTCAGTATGATGCGACTGATCAACGATAGCTCGCTATATCAGCAATTGACTGTGTCCACTCAAAACTCACTCCCAGAACCCATCGCAGACAAAATACACAGTAGTTTTCGAAAGATCCGCAGTAACACACTGACTATCCAAATATCACTCCACTAAACTACGATTGATCTGCCACAGCAGTATCAACAACACGACTCCATAACTCTCCTTAATAACTCAGTGCCAGAAATACACGATAGATCATGATTGATCCGCTACCGTCACGGTATCAAAACAATTCAACTACTATAGCATCACCAGCTGACTTGACTCAGTACAACTCACTTAATTATATGTATACTGGCTAGGATTCGAGTTAATTCTGTTTACATAGAACATAGTATTACTACAATATACCTGAAACATTGTATAACAACATCGAAAAGCCATGGTTAGTATCTGTTCTAGAATGGTCTTGAAACCAATTCGTCATTGTGGCACCTAAAATAAAGATATCTACAAACATCTAGAATATTATACAAAATTTCCTTCGTACATGAATATTACAGAGCTCATTTACATTAATATAAACACACGCACATATACACACACCCACACACACCCTGGAGGTTTTCCTGAGCTAATTGGTAAGCACGGGCGGTTATTACAGAGACAAACATGATGTAACCTCCTTTGTGTTATATATGACCGGAGGTTTTCTAAATGACTGAACACATCAAGAATTATGGAAAATGTAACCAAACCTGAGATAAATACATAGCGTATAATACATGAAAAATTGTTTTCAGTTATACGCATAATCTAACCCGCGTCATAATAAGCTGGGTTGATAAGTTCACGTGGTAGTGCGCTGGCCTTCTGAACCTAACTTGGCAGGCTTGGTCCTGGCTTAGTTCGGTAGTAACTGAGAATTCTCAAATACTTCAGCTTCGAGTCGGTAGATTTACTGGTACGTAAAATAACACCTTCTGACAATATACCGGCACTCAGTGTCTTCAAGAACCATAAAACATGCAGTTAGTGGGAGGAAAAACCAATATTATTATTATTGGTTAAAGGAATGAACTGTAGTATCATTTCTGGTTTCAGTTCAATCCCTATATATTTAATAATACGTACTGTATATGAATGTGATACTGCACCGAACATTTTCTCTTCTTCATATTTTAACACTAACGAGGGAACATATACATTTGTTACACCCAGATTCGATTGAAATTTGGTAGGAATATTCGTGGGAGGCAGTAGAATGCTAAGGTAAAAACTGCATGTGCCTAGCGCGAGTTTAAACGCCAAAATTGAACAAATAAATAGTCGTAAAATTACAAGTGCCATGGGAGTATCGGGGTGTGGCGGAGAGGTAGGGAGGAGAGAAGCAGCGGACGTGAACCAACCAGTCTTTAACAAGCTGCGCCAGCAGCCAGGCAGCGTATAGTTAGCGCGTTCCCCTTAACTCCCCGATCAGATGTGCAAAACGTAAATATGAAAACAGCACATGCAACAAGTATACAAAGGACGATGTTTGAACAACGATGACAATAAGGTTTGACAAATTCACGCCCGAGTTCTTGTTACTCATTGTAATTTTTCAAACCTTATTGGCATCGTTGTTCAAACATCGTCCTTTGTATACTTGTTTCATGTGCTGTTTTCATATTTACATTTTGCAGATCTGATCGGGAAGTTAAGGGGAACGCGCTAACTATACTCTGCCTGGCTGCTGGCGCAGCTTGACGCAGCCCGGTTGGTTCACGTCCGCTGCTTCGCTCCTCGCTACCTCTCCACCACACCCCGATACTACCGCGACACTTATAATTTTACGACTATTCATATGTTCAATTTTGGCGTTTAAATTTGCGTTGGGCACATGCAGTTTTCACCTTAGCATATTACTGCCTCCCACGAATATTCCTACCAAATTTCTACCGAATTCGAGTGTAACACATGTATGTGTTCCCTCGTAAGTATTTCTGAAATATATGAACTAATATTAAAATGCATATTTCAAATATATGTATGACTGCACATGGGTGCACTATTTAAAAGGCATATGGATTAAAACTTTTCCTTAGGGATAATTTTGAATTATAGTAAGTTACCTTATACCGAAAGGTACCCTACAATGACACAATTCTCATTCGGAATTAATAAAACTGAAGTAAGCTGCCTCATCTCCTTGTATCTCTGTATCCAGAAGAGCACGTTTACATCTTTTGTATTTTTCTGTCCTTCGGCATTCTCCGACCAGAATGTCTTTTACTTGGATTATATGACTGAGCGTATTGTATGTAACTCTGAAATCACTTTTTTTTTTGCTAGGGGCTTTACGTCGCACCGACACAGATAGGTCTTATGGCGACGATGGGATAGGAAAGGCCTAGGAGTTGGAAGGAAGCGGCCGTGGCCTTAATTAAGGTACAGCCCCAGCATTTGCCTGGTGTGAAAATGGGAAACCACGGAAAACCATCTTCAGGGCTGCCGATAGTGGGATTCGAACTCTGAAATCACTGGCGTGATTTGATCGTCTTCGCGGGATTCAACATCTGTAGGTTTTAACGAATGCCGGAGGGCTGAAATTGTGTTCTGAAGGAGGGAACTCGAATTCCAGCTGACTTCATCGGGATTTCATCTCGCAGCCTTCAACACAGAACATGAGTACCTGAGATTCATCACCGTCAGTTCAGGAATACCGTAATATTAACGACATCACTGAGGGTTACATGATCTCAGGTAGTGGATGAATTAATTATATACTTTCTCCATAAACTCTATAAGTGTATAGTTAATTCATCCACTACCTCAATCATATTATGCCTAATATGTTTATATCAAGTTAGCTTGATTTCTTATTGGCGTTGATTCACTTTAGGAGATAAAGACGCCATTGGTCACGAATCAGAAGTATTCATGGGTATAAAGTATATCTGTAGAAGTACATGTAATTTTACGTACTTGGACATCAACTAAAACGATCTAAAATGATACTGTATGCACCGGAGTAGGTGTTGTGAAACCTGGAGAGTAATCCAGTCTTGAAAACCTCTGATATTTTACGCGAACTTTGGATCTGCAGACAGTATATTTTCGGCAGCTCTGAAATAATTGTTAGAAAGTGTGTGTGGGTGTGTCACACAAAAATATTTTTTTCTCAATAGGACTGATCTAAGTAGACTCAAGGAAATTGTTGCTTGCTTTACGGGTGTAAGTGTGACAATGATTCCTGCTACAGAAAGTGGAATCTTCGTTGTTAAGATGGTCTGTTTATGTTTAAATAATAATAATAATAATAATAATAATAATAATAATAATAATTTTACCGGGAGGTACACCCCAATGCTGCGCATTTTAATTCAGCGCCTAAACGAACTCCTCTAGTGGCAAAACAGTAAAACTGAAACTACACCAACTTAGAACTCTACTCTGAAGATATCGCCACAGAGATAATATGTAATTTTGTTATTGTGAAGTTTCCTGAACTGACTGAATTTCTACTAGTTTTCTTTGCTATACATCAAGAAGTTTGGACATTTTCCCACAGATGACACTACAAAAACTATGATCATGTGAAAGAACTTTTGTTTTAAAGACGTTTTGTTTTCATAAGTTTTTTTTGTAATTGATGTTCATTTATTTTTGGGTTGGCAATATTTTCGTTTCCTTTCCGCCAGTTTTGAATCTAGCCAATCCCCAATTTCTGTAATTAATTTTCTACCAATCACAGGCTGCTTCTCCGATTCTGAGTGTTACTTTTGAAATCTACCAATAAAATTATGTGGGTGTGTCTTGATTTATCATGAATGATCTCGAACCTTCCCTGAAGGTTTATAATCTGCGACTTTTACGTCTCTTGGCCAAGTGATCATCTTACTGAGTGTGTGTGTGTAAAAGCAGGAGGCGGGCGGCCTCTTTAATCGGTCGGCAGTTCATCAACAAGGTAATGCCCACATAACATGTTTCTTTCTTTCTTTCTTTCTTTCTTTCCGCAGTTTAATCCGAGGGAAAGGTCCGAATCGTTAACTATGTAACTTTCTGCCGGCTAATGTATAACTTGTAATACATCTTTCCCTGTAAATCGGGGATAGAGAGTGATGTACCCTCTCAAGCTCCCCTTCATCTTGGTTTGAGGTGACTACATTTCATAACTATTTTTCATTCTGTAATAGGTTAATATAATTCATATTCGAGTCACCTCCATAGTTTGGGAATAGCCCCTGTTTCATCGGCCTAGTGCCCTTTAGGTTTTAAGTGTTCATATCTAGGAGTGCAAGTATTCGCCTCCATTCATTTTGTGTTCGGGCCATTTATTTAACCGTTATTCTTGTTCCATGAAGGCACAGTAGGTTGGGTGGTGGTGGTGATTATTGTTTTAAGAGGAAGTACAAGTAGGCAACACTAATAACACTAATCAGAGGGAAGAAATGGAAGGGATCCGACACTTCGAAAAATGAAGATTTCGGCCATAGGAAGACAAGGGCCACGAAGGGCGTGAAAATGAAAGACTCCCCAGCCCTCGCAAACCTAATGGCGTCGGGGTCGGAAAAGAACAAGAGATGACCAAGAGAGGCCGGATAGGATAGATGAAAGTGAGGAGCCTGGCACAAGTAAGTGGAAGCAATGCCAGGTCTCAGCTGAGGGCCCCGTGGTCGCCAACCCACACTCTAAAGTTCAGAGCCCCTGGGGCCAGTAGGTTGGGTATTAAATACCCCTGTATAATCATTCTTCAATTATAAGTTATGCCTTGAGAGGCCAGAAATTGTAAGTTGATGTTGCCGTGAGTAGGCTCGGAAAACTGAGAGCCAGATAGCTCTTTTTCAAAGTTTTTGTAAGATTAATGAATGCCTCTTGAAGGCTAGATGTAATTTTGGGAGCAAGTGCTCTTTGAATTAGGAGATTTCTTCCCTTGAGTAAATTTGTGATCTTTGTAATTTTGAGCTTGTAGCTCAGGAAATGGAAAGCTAAGGGCTTAAAGACTAAGGTGTTAAGGTTCTGAACCTTGGATTTTTTCCAATCTTGTTTAATGTTTGCTACTTGTACCTGTACCTGTAAAAATTGTTAAATTTTGAGTTCTGAAAATATAACCTTCAGTATAAGCTTTTAATTAATTATGACATTGTAGTTAGACCCATTCACCCCAGCACATTCTTTAACCTCTTTCTGCTCCACGGGTAACCCCGTAATAATAATAATAATAATAATAATAATAATAATAATAATAATAATAATAATAATAATAATAATGTTGGTTTTACACGTCAGGATACTTAGCAGAATGGTCAGCGTTGATCCCTTCGGTTCTCAGGGATACAGATTCGATTCCCGGCCGGTTCGGGGATTTTAATAACTTCTGATTAATTCTTCTGGTTCGGGGACTGGGTGTTCGTGTTTGTTCCAATATTCTCCTCTTCAGGCCTATTTAGACAACACAACACACTACGAACTACCACCACAAGAACACGCAATAGTGAATAAATCCCTCCACATATGGTTGGTGTTGGCAAGGTTATCTGGCCGTAAAATATAGTCAAATCCAGATGTAAATCCACGATATCAGAGGTGAAGGAAGATCTGAAGAATAAGAAGTTATTGGTTTTACGTTCCACTAACTAGTTTTGCGGTTATCGAGGTGCCGGTACTTTGTCCCGTGGGAGTTCCTTCACTTGCTAGTACACCTACCGACACAGCGATGCCGTATTTCAGCACCTTCATATACCACCGGACTGATCCAGGATCGAACATGTCAACTTGGGCTCAAAGAACATATTTAAAGAACTTTAAACACTTACCTTATCTGCGAGTACATTAACAAGAGACCGGGTGAGTTGTCCGTGCGGTTAGGGGCGCGCAGCTCTGAGCTTGCATCCGGGAGATAGTGGGTTTGAACCCCACTGTCGGCAACCCTGAAGATGTTTTTCCATTGTTTCCCAATTTAACACCAGGGAAATGTTGGGGCTATACCTTAATTAAGGCTACGGCCGCTTCCTTTCCACTCCTAAGCCTTTCCTATCCCATCGTCGCCATAAGACCCACCTGTGCCGGTGCGACGTAAAGCAAATTTTGAAAGGAGAAGGTTTGAAAGAATGGAGACTGGTCAGTTGCCGAATGGGGGAACGACAAAATCGAGGGTTACATCTACAGATGTACGCAAGCAATATTTGAACTAACAGAGACAAAGAAGAACGCAAAATTGCTATTAATATGATAAAACTCTGCAATATCATGAACGCCAATGAGACTAAATGATTAAAGGATCAGATGGGAATAAACGAAAACCGATAGAAAACGTTGACTTCCTTTTAAACTATATACAACAACTCAAATCAGAAGCATTCGTGATACCTAATATGTGTATAAAGCTCCGTCTTCAGCTGTCTTAGATGGCCTAAGCGTCACTGAAGAGGTAAACTAGGGAAATGAGGAGTGAGCTAGTTTCCCGTTACTTTCCTCACCGAGCCAGAAGATGCTACTACATATTGTTCTGCCAAGGCCACTGTAATGCATCCACCAACTGACACCAGGAGCAACATTTTCATGCCACTTATACTAGGGACTGGCTGCAATCACTCATCCTCCTGTCACTTTCATATCGTGAAATGCAAGGATGAGACTGAGACAGGTCAGTGAATGTAATCAATTTTGATCTAGCTCATACCAGAAAACATAGTGCACTGTAAACACTAGGTCTCGGCAGCAACGGCACCAACATAGCATATATTATTAGAAAAACAAAGGAACAGTTTCCAGATGTATTTATTCTGAAATTTGTTCACAAGCACAATTGAATTGAACAATTCTATTACGTGCCATGAGGCGAACTCCGCTTAGACGGAATATAATGGGCCCTTACCATCAATTAATTTGAACAGCGGTGTGAACTTCGTCATGGGCATCTGAGCTTTGGGCTTGCAATTAAGAGACGAGGCATGTGAAGCCAAGAAGATTGTTCGCATCTGTGTCGCTAATATTTCAAGGATATGGGAAGCTAGCCGGTAGCTTCAGATGACATCCAGGGTCGTCCATAACAGAGCGGTAACGAGATTCTTTGGAAAGACGATGTAGCAACAGACATGAATCCTTGTGGATGACCAAAGTGTCGACATTGTTTCATTCTCAGAATATCTGAAAATAGATAGTATTTTGAAAGTCTATTCATATTCTTAATCCATCAGTGGTTAATTTTTTCCTATTATCGGAAAAACAAAAATCCATGGCGCAGCAGCTCTTGAAAGGGGCTGCCCGGCCGAGGCGGTAAAGGCGTACTCGGTTCGCCCGGAAGGACGTGGGTTCGGATCCCCGTCAGGAAGTCGTAAAATTTAAGAAATGAGATTCCCACTTCCGGAGGTGCATATGGCCCTGAGGTTCACTTCGCCTTCACTAAAAATGAGTACCAGGTTAATTCCTGGGGGCAAAGGCGGCCGGGCGTAGAGCTAACCACTCTACCCCATCAAGTGCCGAGGTTGCGAATAGTGGAAGCCTTTACCTTTCACCTTCATGGCCTGTACGGAGATGACTTTGCTTTGCTTTTTAGCAGCTCTTGAAGGGCCTTGGCCTACCAAGCGACCGCTACACAACCTGAAGGCCTGCAGATTACGAGGTGACGTGTGGTTAGCACGACGAAAACTCTCGGCTCTTAATCTTTGGCTCTCGAGACCGGGGCAGCTATCTGACCGTCAGATAGCTTCTCAGTTATAATCACGCAGGCTGAGTGGATCTCGAACCAGCCCCTGATCCAGGTAAAATCTCTGGTCTGGACGGGAATCGAAGCCAGGGCCTCTGGGTAAGAGGCAGGTACGTCACCCCTACACCACAGGGTCGGTTTCTGCTATCAGATTAATGGAAAATGAAAACCTACAGCTTGTTTCCCAGTCAATGACGGGGTCAGGGATGGGATGAATGAAGCCCTTAACTTTCAGCGAGGATAGGAATTGTGCTGACTGCTGAGGCCTGTCGCACTCCTCTGGGGCAATGATTAATGACTGACAGATGAAATGAAATGGTAGTGGAAGGTGTTGCTGGAATGATTTTTTGTTTTTTGCTAGTTGCTGTACGCCGCACCGACACAGATAGGTCTTATGGCGACGATGGGACAAGGAAGGGCTAGGAGTGGGAATGAAGCGGCCGTGGCCTTAATTAAGGTACAGCCCCAGCATTTGCCTGGTGTGAAAATGGGAAACCACTGAAAACCATTTTCACGGCTGCCGATAGTGGGGTTCGAACCTACCATCTCCCGAATACTGGATACTTGCCGCACTTAAGCGACTGCAGCTATCGAGCTCGGTGTTGCTGGAATGAAAGATGACAAGGAAAACCGGAACAGCCGGAGAAAAACCTGTCCCGCTCCGCTTTGTCCAGCACAAATCTCACATGGAGTGATCGGGATTTGAACCACGGTATCCAGCGGTGAAAGGCCGGCGCGCTGTTGCCTGAGCCACGGAGGCTCCTACTATCATATTAACATAAAAGTAAATGAAATGAAATGGCATATGACTTTCAGTGACGAGAGTGTCCGAGGACAAGTTCGGCTCGCCAGATGCAGATGATGATCACTCAGCCCCCGACCCAGCGAAATTAACCAATTATGGTTAAAATTCCCTACCCTGCCGGGAATCGAACCCGGGACCCCTGTGATCAAAGGCCAGCACGCTAACCATTTAGCCATACAGCCGGGCATATAAAAGTAAAAATAGCTTGGGATGGGATGGGATGGGATGGGATTCAAGTATTAGCATCGTACTTAACATCTCTATCATCTATTTAAGACTGGTCTGAGGGTTCGGAACGGATACGTTCAGAACGGTGAAAAGATATGCATTGAATCTTTCTGTGGACATTCGCAGAAAGATTCTCCCTAACTTCTCCTACCAAAAGAGGTTACCTAGCGGAGGCGGTAAAAGCATGATCGGCTTACCATGAAGGACTTGGGTTGGATTCTACGTCAGGAAGTCGAACAATTTCTGAAATGAGATTTCCACTTCTGGAGAGGCACACGGCACTGAAGTTCACTCACCCTACACAAAAAATGTGTACCAGGTTAATTTCTAAGTGCAAAGGTGGTCAGGTATAGAGCTAATCACTCTATCCCACTTACTACTGAGGTTACGGATAGTGGGAGCCTTTTTCCCTTCACTCCTCCAAGGAACTTTGTGACTTGTATGGAGATGCCTTATTGGTATGAGAAGAAGCTAACTCTCTCTTTTAAATGCAGGGTCCGCTTAGTCACAACTACACTTGGCAGTAAAGACATCACAATTACTCAGGTCAGCAGGTCTCATATTTACTACTTTGTACAGAGTGAGTTAGCTGATACTGTGCTTTATATACCGGGCGAGTTGGCCATGCGGTTAGAGTCGCGCAGCTGTGAGCTAGCTTCCGGGAGATAGTGGGTTCGAATCCCGCTGCCGGCAGCCATGAAAATGGTTTTCCGTGGTTTCACATTTAAATGCTGGGGCTGTACCTTAATTAAGGCCATGGCCACTTCCTTCCCACTCCTACAGTAGGCCTTCCCTATCTCATAGTTGCCGTCGGTGCGACGTAAAGCAAATAGCAACAACAACAACTGCGCTTTATGCTTACAACTGGAAGATTATGGGTTCAAACGCAACTATCGACAGCCCTCAACTTGGCTTCACAAGGTTTGCAAACTTAACAGTACACAAAAGCTGTGCTTCTACCTTAATTAAGACTACGATCGCTACCTTCTTACGACTAGCTCTACTCCATCCGTCGCCGAAAATCTACAGGCTGGTGAGAAACAACGTGAACCTCGTATATGAGCGATAGAGGGTTGGTCATACTGATAAGTAAATTGAAAAACAATATTCGATATCTTGCGCCGTTGACACTTCATCAGCTGTGGAAGTTAGCAATCAGATCGCTTCGCAGGCGAATTAAAATGCGCGTTGCGAGGCGGTGCCGCTAAATCTGCACGTGGCTCAAGACCGGCTTCAGAGCACCAATCGAAGAAACAAATCTTCGCCTGTGGAGGGATTTGAACGCTGACCTCCCAGGTGACAGGATCGCGCCAAAGTACGTACGCTATGATGACATCACTTGAAACCCATGGTGTGTTTGCGTTTGATACTGATTTATCGGCATGGGTCTGAAGCTAGTCTTAAACCACTTGGAGATTTAGCAACGTCTCCGCGCAAAGCCCATTTGAATTCACCCGCGAAGCGATTTGATTGGCTAAGTTCAGTAGCTGACACAATGACAACGGCCAGAGATATCTATTTTTTCAATTCATTTATCAGTATGACTAAAGCTCTAATGATCATATACCCAGTTCCGGCCACTCTGTAAATGAGTTAGTGAGACATTAAATAAATAGTAAAAACGAACAAATATTTCGTGCAAATTTACAAGTATAAGGGTATACCTATACGATGACAGAGCAAATTGTGACTGAAGGTTTCAGAATGTAATAAGCTTGTTTTTAAAGAAGAAGTTTACCGGGAGAGTTGGCCGTGCGGTTAGTGGCGCGCAGCTGTGAGCTTGCACCCGGGAGATAATCGGTTCGAACCCCAGTGTCGGTAGCCCTGAAGATGGTTTCCCATTTTCACACCAAGCATGTGCTGGGGCTGTACCTTTAAGGCCACGGCCGCTTCCTTCCCTCTCCTAGGCCTTTCCTATTCCATCCTCGCCATAAGACCTATCTGTGTCGGTACGACGTACAGACAATTGAAAAAAACCGTCAGATAGCTCCTTAATTGTTTTCACATTTCTTGGACCTGACAAGGAATCAAACCTGGGCTCACTACACTTAGACCGCGAGCCCGTTTAGTGTATGTAAAAGGAGAAAGAAGTCAATTTTAATAGGACCATACACATTTACCTTTTGTACACAGTTCATTCTTTGTTAAGTGATGTATTCACATACAAAATTAAAAGGATTCGAAATATAAAATCTGTGATGAGGAATATACACAGAGAAAAATAATGCAATATATTCGTTATTAAGAGTGTGAAATCACGCGCCACGTTAAGAATCCAAATTAATACTGGTCAATGATCCACTATGTCAGTCTCATTAATAATATCTCAAGAGTTCTTTCCTCCAACGATTTATCTACACTGAAAAAAAAAATTAATTGCAACACCCAGAAGGAGTGGTGTTACATTGCTGCAATTGAACATGCAGGACGAGTGTTCGGTTGTGATTCGATGATTACACATTCAGGTCCCTCTGACCCCAAGTTTGGACAACAGTCAATACAGGATGTGCCCACCACGAGCTACAATACATTGATGAATTCGTCAAGGCATGGAGTCTATAAGGCCCTGGATCGCTTCCTGAGGAATTGTGGCCCATCCTTGCTGCACTGCACGGGTCAGTTGTTCCAGAGCTGTGGGTGGCTGAGGGCGGTTGGCCAGTTGTCGACCCATCATGTCCAACACATTCTCAATAGGACTGAGGCCCGGGAATCTGGCGGGCCATTCTAAGGTTGTGATGTCGTGGAGAGCTTCTCTAGAGATGCGTGCAGTGTGAACCCGGGCATTGTCCTGCTGAAACATCCCATTAGCAATGTTCGCCATCATAGGGACAACCACTGGATTGTGTACCCTATGAACGTACTGTCGAGCGGTCATGGTGTCCTCAACAAGCACTAATTGTGATTTCACATTAAAGCCAATAGCTACCCAGACCATAATGCTTGGTGTCGGCCCTGTGTGCCTCTCGACAATAAGATCTGGGCGGCCCCTCTCCCCGGTACGTCGGCGCACACGATTCCGGCCATCACTGCGGGCAAGACAGAAGCGCGATTCATCACTAAAGACGACCCTATGACATTCGTCGACCCACGTCGATCTTTCTCGACACCACGTCGCTGTTGTGGGGTCAATAGAACACCTTCTGCAGGGACACGGGCTCGTAAGCCAGCTGCACGCAGGCGATTACCAACTGTTTGTTGTGTAACGTTGGGTGCCACAGCAGCTCGAATTTGCGCTGCTGTTGCATGGGGTTCCATCCGGGCCATCCGAATGATGAGGCGATCCTCTCTCACAGTTGTCTGTCGCGCTGGGCATGTGCCAGGTGTACGAGTGTGGGTACCTTCATTTGACCACTGCTGCCATACACGTTGTACCGTAGATGCCTGTTGGCCAACACGTGCAGCTACAGTCCTTAGCGATAATCCAACATCACACAGCCCAATTATCCGAGCCCTCTCAAACGGCGACAGTTGTTGATAGCGTGCTCTTCTCTGTCGTCGAGGCATGTTTGGCGGGAAACACTTCACTGCACAAACTGCAAGTCAACTACGCTACACCAGAGTCCGTATACTGGAGTTGATTCCTCCGCGACCAATCACGTGGGGAGACCTGTAGCAACAATCCAATGGGTCTGAAACTTTGATCGTTTACATACCTACATGGCATCGTTCCACATCTTGAAAATCAACACAAACGGCCAATGCCTTCATGGTGTTGCAATTTCCCTTTTCTTAAGTGTATATTTCATTCCATAAAATGCTGCCACAGTAGGAAGGGAGTCCGGTGCCTTGGGGTCTACCTGAGACGACTTCTCGCCAACAGCTGTCGCTGCGGTGACATCAGTGATACTGACGGTATGCAAAAGGATAGTTTCCTTGCAGTAGTAAGTCGGACACACTTTGGTGGCATATCAAACGCATCAAAGTGCGGTAGGCCATCTTGAAGCTTTCGGGGCACTTATCACAGTTCTAGACCGATATAATTACGGTAGTTGCACAAATAGTTATCAAACAGTCGTTCACAGCTCTGAAGGCGCTAAAATGCATCGACAACAACAAAATAAACTACGGCAATAAATAAAGCATGTATTAGCATCACAAGTTCCGCAACTACGAACAACGAGCGCGTAACTTCTGAACCATTTCAGCTGTTACTGAGGGGAATGTAATACGAAGGCATTAAGAATTCAAACCAAGAGTGCTGTACAGGAATTCAATATTGTGTTTGTCCTAATAATAATAATAATAATAATAATAATAATAATAATAACAGCCACACGAAATAATTATTAGCTTGATGCAGCCTTGTGAGGTAAACCCTTTGGAGAGGGGGTGGGCCGCGTCTGCCATGTATCAGAAACTACAAGTTTCTGTGATGGAGGATATTATTTAAGAGCTACAGGAAGGCTGAGGACAACACAGATACCCAGTCCCCGAGCTTAATAAATCAACTGTATATGATTAAAATCCGGAGAACCTGATGGGGATCGAACTCGGGATCTTCAGGCCCGAAGGTCAAGACGCTGACCAGTCGGCCTCAGAGATGGACTTCCTATGTCACTCCACATTTAATACGGGTTCTGTGTTGTTGGGTTTAGAACATTTTCCATGTACTGTCCTCGTTTTCCATTTATTGGATTTTACAATCTCTTATTGATAATACAAGGTGTCGAAGTGCTTGGAGCGCTCAACTCATTGGTCACTGTCAAACAGTGCTATCACCAAATCCTCTGTGCCTGCAATTTATGTTGCAAATCGCGCTGAATCTTCTGTATTGAACTGAATTCTATAAAAAAGCAATGAATGTATATAAACGACTCCAGGCCACAATCGACTCAAAACAATTTCCACATCTGTTATCCGTATTCTTCTCGGCTACCAGATCCACAGTTCAACGTGGATAGGATGGTGTAAATAAATTAAATAAGGAAGAGAGAAAATGAAGTAATTTCATTGCCGCTACCTGCACTACAATGTGCATTTACTCTTGGTATTTTCGTTGCAGGAAGTTTCTTATAGACTAGTTTAATCAGTTTCCAAATTTTGATACTGTGAAAATGAGTGTGACGGTGAAACTTCTGATATTCTTCTTGGGTGGATGATTGACATTATGTTAATTATGCTTTGTTTTAAATGGCCAGGTTATGTGGACATCAGCCATCATGAAACTGTCGTCTTACTACAAACATTCCATAGTTGCTCAATAAGTTAACATACTACAACCGAGCTCGATAGCTGCAGTCACTTAAATGCGGCCAGTATCCAGTATTTGTGAGATAGTGGGTTCGAACCCCACTGTAGGCGGTCCTGAAGATAGTTTTCCCTGGTTTCCCACTTTCACACCCGTCAAATGCTGGGGCTGCTTTATTCCCACTCCTTGGCTTTCCCTGTCCCATCGTCGAGATAAGACCTATCTGTGTCGGTGCGAAATAATACACTTGTAAATAAAATGCTATAGTTGGTATCGGGAATGGAGAAATTGATTCGAATTTCAGTGTCGGCTGTCATTGGAATGACTTTCTAACTCTACAGCTTTCAGCTTCATGTATGTATTTGGATGATATGTTTCTCTCCCGTAAATGAAGCTAATCCACCTCTATACAGTACATGAAGGCCCTTGGAGGAGTACAATGTAAAGGCTTCCACTATCCGTAACCTTGGCTCTAAGTGAAACAGAGTGATCAGCTGTAAGCCCAGCAGCCGTTGCTCCCAGAAATAAACCAGTTACATATTTTTGTGTAGCTTGAATGAACCTCAGGGTCATGTGCCTCTCCAGGAGTGAAAATCCCGTCTCTAACTTGTTCGACTTCGTGACGGAGAATCGAGCACACGTTCTTCTGGGTGAACCGAGCCATACTTTTTATCGTCTCAGTCGTATGACCGAAGTTTCAGACATCAGAAAAGGGCTTAACATGATGCAGGTTTCGGAGATAATTCTCATGCAGTAAGTACACGAGGCTGTTAACCACGACTCCCGGAACTTCTAACATGAACCACCAGTTACTCTGTCACCATATACAGTGTGTTTCCAAGTTGTGGACGAAAAATTTCAAGTGGTGATTTCTGCTATGATATGGAACAAACCATTGTTCCTGTGACCGTCCATGGACGTTTGTCTGTTCCTATATATTCTCTTCAATATTTTATTTTAGCTTTCAGCCCTGTTCGACCGTGCACTCGGGCTCAATTTGCAATTGAGTCCATGATGATGGAACTCGCTTCTTTAAAATATTTGAGTACAGTTGACATAGGACAGAATGTGAAGAACGTTTTTTAAAACGAACACAAACGCCCAGTCCCCGAAGGCGAGGAATTAACAAGACGTGTCTGAAATCCCCCTTCTGGTCCCAAATCGAACGCAAGGCCCTCTGGACCGAAGACAACTGTGCTCATCATTCAGGTAGAGCTCGACTCCTTAGCTGTACCGAGCGAGTTGGCCGTGCGGTTAGGGGCGAGCAGCTGTGAACTTGCGTTCGGGTGATAGTGGGTTCAAACTTCGTCGGCAGCCCTGAAGGTGGTTTACCGTGATTTCCCATTTTCATATCAGGCAAATTCTGGGACGGTACCTTAATTAAGGCCACGGACACTTCCTTCCTACTCCTAGCCCTTTCCTATCCCATCGTCACCATGAGACCTATCTTTGTCGGTGCGACATAAAGCCAATTGTAAAAAATTAGAGTACAATCTTTCTCTGTAGATAACAGCATTCTTCACGACGAACAATTGTACCATGCAAGGTATATATCCACAGAGGGGTGTGTGTGTTCAGAAGTGGTCTGTGTAGGTGCGATGATTCAACGTTCACCAATAACCCGAATAACACTTTCCTCGGCAAAAGGTCTGGTAAAGGAAGTTACGTGGCACCGTTCATCAAGTTGATGGTTAGTTTTTCAGCTAGGGAGGAGGGAGGGAGACATGTGTGAAGTATCTTCTTTACGGACCCATTCCCTGATATACAGATCTAGAAATTCCACTAAATATTTTCGGTAATGCTGTTCGGATAACGAGCGGAACATCGGAAAGTTTGAGTTGATCCATGACGTGACCTAGGTGGGATTGCATTGATAACCCACGAACTGCAGTTCGGATGTCTACTGTGACTACTCAGATGTGTCTAGTCTCACTGTTCTCTATTGTTATGTAATTAATAAGTTCCTCTTCGTCGGTTCGTTATGCATTTTTGGCCATAGGTTCGTAGAAGTCCACCTCTGTGGTGTAGTGGTTAGCGTGGTTAGCTGCCACCCCCCGATGGCCCGGATTCGATTCCCGGCTCTGCCACGAAATTTGAAAAGTGGTACGAGGGCTGGAACAGAGAAGTCAACTGAGTAGGGGTGTGTTCGATTCCCACCTCAGCCATCCTGGAAGTTGTTTTCTGTGGTCTCCCACTTCTTCTACATGCAAATGCCGGGATGGTACCTAACTTAAGGCTACGGCCGCTTCCTTCCCTGTTCCTTTTCTATACCTTCCAATCTTCCCATCCCCCCCCCACAAGGCCCCCGATCAGCATAGCAGGTGAAGCGGACTGGGAGAGGTACTGGTCCTCCTTCCCAGTTGTATCCCCGACCCAAGTGTCACGCTCCAGGACCCTGCCCTTGAGGCGGTAGAGGTGGGATCCCTCGCTGAGTCCGAGGGAAAAGCCAACCCTGAAATATAAACAGATTAAGAAAGGAAGAAGAAAGAAAGTTTCTACGAAACTTATTTTGTTCCTTGTCAGGCCGTGCGCGTAGAGGCGCGCGGCTGTGAGCTTGCATCCGGGAGAT
The DNA here is from genome assembly GCF_040414725.1 of Anabrus simplex. Taxonomy (NCBI): domain Eukaryota; kingdom Metazoa; phylum Arthropoda; class Insecta; order Orthoptera; family Tettigoniidae; genus Anabrus; species Anabrus simplex. The sequence goes on from NC_090266.1 coordinate 809,772,765, forward strand.
AGTAGGTTCGAATCCCACTATCGGCAGCCCTGAAAATGGTTTTCCGTGGTTTCCCATTTTCACACCAGGCAAATGCTGGGGCTGTACCTTAAATAAGGCCACGGCCGCTTCCTTCCAACTCCTAGGCCTTTCCTATCCCATCGTCGCCATAAGACCTATCTGTGTCGGTGCGACGTAAAGCCCCTAGCAAAAAAAAAAAATGTTCCTTGTCATGGCAGGAATCGTCACACTAAATTTCACCCCATAGTTCCGAATGAATATGCATTCTGATGTCTGGGAACGTGTTCGTTGCTGACGTGTTTATAATAAATAAGGTCTAACGGACATGCGATACGCGGCTGTAAGATTCGTAATCGTAGTTTCTATTGACTTACTAGTTTAACTGTACTTTCAACAAAATTGGACGAGGACTTATTGGTCTGTTATATTATTGCACAACTGATATTTGCAGGAAATTAGTTATATTTCTTTCATGACCACTCTGTTTAATTTCGCCAAATTGCAGTGGCATATGTAATATACCAATTGCGTACACAAATGACAACTATTTAACTTGCAGATAATTAAGCACCTTGTGTTATCAGTAATGAAATCGAGCACGTGACGCAGTTCCGGAACGATAAGCCTCCAGCGCTATGTCCATCAATAGAAATGGATAGCGATTCATTTATATTAAACATTTGGTCATTTTGCTTTCAGGAGTTAACACATGTGACAGTACATACTGGGTGGTACAGCTACCCCCGTAGCTGCAGTCGCTTCAGTGCGGCCAGTACCCATTATTCGGGCTATAGCGGGTTGGAACCCGTGGTTTCCCATTTTTATATCAGGCAAGTGCTGGGACTGTATGTACCGGGGGTACACCACCCCTGGCCAGTTAAAATGTGCGCCTTCTCTACTACTATCTATGTAAACAAACTTGAACCGGTGTACAACAAGATTATTTGGTCTGCAACTGTTACATGTCCCTACCATCGGTTTAATTGCTTCCTCTAGCCGGCTAAAATCTAATTATTCCATAAAGGAATGTGTTTTTTTGCAGTTGGCAAACCTTACGTGTTGAGGATTGTTTCATTTATGTATTGAAGTTGTCAACACTTCAGTTGGTTCCTTCTTCAATAATTATAATCAACCTATCAGAAACTTGTAAATATTTTCTCTAGCCATTTAAAATTAGGGGTGTGTACAGGAATCCAGCCTATCAGTAAAGATTTCTGGAACTTTCCCCTTAAAAATACTATAAAATCAGGGCGCTTTAGTGCCATATTATCTTAGTTGCTCCAGTGAATGCGAGTGCGGCGTGTCCTAAGGGAGGCAGGGTCGCGGCCTACGTGAGGAAGGCCCAGCGACTCAAGGTAATGGCAGAATTTTCATAGATATGTGATAGCTCCTGTGGATAGTATGAGCGGAAGGTTTCAATCTCTTTTATTTAATGTAAATTTCTAAATTTGGTTGTATAAACCTAGAATTTTCGGCAAGTCTGAAGACTCTGTTATATTCCCTACTGCCACGAACCTACTACGCTGGCGGAGCAGGGGGAGAGGTGATACTCCCACGTGGCTCATCCCAGGTGGCGGATAGGGGGGGTCCTAACCGGCTTGCCGGCGGACTTGAGGGAAATAAAATACCTCTCGCGGACCAAACACACAACCCCCTGTGGGGTTTTACGTCGCACCGACACAGGTAGGTCTTATGGTAACCATGGGAGAGGAAAGGCCTAGGAGTTGGAAGGCAGCAGCCGTGGCCTAAATTAAGGTACAGCCCCAGCATTTGCCTGGTGTGAAAATGGGAAACCACGGAAAACCATCTTCAGGGCTGCCGACAGTGGGATTAGAACCCACTATCTCCCGGACGCAAGTTTACAGCTGCGCGCCTCTAACCGCACGGCCAACTATTTCTTCTTTAGTGAAATAATTTTTCAGATCAGGAGCACTTGATGACGTCAACTGTTCTTCTAAATATTCTTTGGTAACTACATCGCGTTTATCGATGGATTCTTCTACATTAGTCAAACTCTTCTTGACAAAATTAACGTGAATGTCGTGTGGCTTGAAAATCTTTGAGCGATTCTTATTTAGACTATTTAGCAAACTCTTAATTTTTGCATCCAGTTCGTTTTTTGAAACACCGAACTTAACTCGAAGTTGGTTTCCAGAAATGTCTAAGGCCATGTATTGCGTCTAAAATTTCACTCGGGTTATCGTGTCCTTCGGAAAACAGTTTCAGAACAAATAGGCACAAGTGACCACAAATGTAAATTTGTATTCTTTCTGAATTAATGAGTAAGTGATCGGGTTTGAGATAATCAACTAATTCTTTGGGTACATTGCCACTGTAGGAATCGAATACAAATTTTTCTTGAAATAGTAAATCCAGTGCGTAACAACATGATCAGAAGTATCTAGAATTACAATGCCTGATTCAATAATTTTATGTGGTTCAGCCGGAATCTCATCGGTCATAAACACACCTCTAAAATGTTTCATATTTAATTTCATAACTAATTTTTCATGGTCAAAATTACTTAATGCATGTGGATATTGTATGATCAATGAATTTAGAATATCCGTGTCTGCGTGTCTAAAAAAATCCCTTCACCAGATTTCTTTTTCAGCGCTTCAATAATTTTCTCTAAACTGTACTTGACTAAAGTGATCCAAGAATTGTTGGCAGACCGGATCCTTTCTTCTCCAGAGCTAAATTAGGCTATGCCTCTTTAGTTCTTCTAGTTATGCATCGTTTTGTTTGTTTATTCTGTACAGAGCTTGTTATTGCTGCATCTCCTCCAGCTAGTGCACCAAGAGCGCCTAATTTCTCCTTCATGTTTTGTCAGATCTGATCCCTCTTCCTTGTTTAGGAAATGTTCGTATATTTTTTAAATACAGATATAGCAAATGTTAAAGTAAACTTCCGCCTTTTTATCTGAGCATTTTTTTCTTCCTTTGTGCCTCAGTTAGGTAATCATTGAGGACATCGAATTCCTTTAGCTGATCCTTTGAAAATTTTACAGAAACAGACTTGGGTTAAGGTTTGCCACTTGGACTAGGCGCAAAGTTTATTCTAAACGGACTCATTTATAGACAATAAAAATTGTGTACAATACTAAACCATTTCGATCAACTTCGGACTCATTTATAGGCAATCAAGATATTTACAATCCAAAACCATTCTGATCAACTGCGATACCCATTTCCTAATTTTCTTTCTGTGTACATTGCTGCGGCACCAGCTGCTGCGACTGCTTTTGCCTTCAAGTCTGCATCTTTACGTAGCAATCTTTCTTTTTTCCGCTTTTCGTAATTCTCTATCGGCTTCATGTTTATGTTCTAAATCTTTATAATCCCTGAGTGCGATATCGTGAATTGTACAAGCTTCATCAAGAGGATTTATTCCTTCATCACCTCGCCCTATTCTCTCTTCTAACTTGGTGAACGGTCCGCAGTACGAAAATCCAGGAATATGCATTTCGGGCAGAGGTAAATTGTTATATGCCCAGTTTACTATTTCTTTGCCATACTTTTCCGACTTCCAGAAAGTATGAGGAAGAACCGAATTAGATAAGGAATGCTTTTAGGATGATTGTCGATAAAGTCATTAGACTTAATCGTTAGCATTTGTGTGACCCCATCCTTCCCATTGTGACAAGTATTGTTGCCGGCATTTTCCTCTCCGTGAATCACTAGAAGTCTATCGAATCTCGAACATTATTCTTGTTAGTAGTGTTAAGAGTCCCTTTGTTCCTGCATATTTTTGCCGGCTTTTTCAACGAAAAATCATCAGGATCAAAAATGACTCTCGAATCTCCAATACACACCTCTTTTTCTACTCGCCTAAATCCAAATATAACATTGTTAACATTGTTGAGGGCTTCTAGTAATTCAGGTCCCACGTTGATGAAATTTCGATTATCTTTCAACATACCTCTTGCTCTTCAACCTATGCTAAGAGTCGTTATAAACATTGTCTTGTTGGATAAGGGATCGATTCATCGTCAGCAAATAAACTTTTCTCAAAGGATGTTTCTTCAGGAGTTGGAGGTATCGGAAATAATTTATTAAACTCATGTTTGAAGGGTACTAATTTTTTCTCAACTTCTCTGTTTACTTCTATAACATTAATGACACGCTCTTCGATTCCCCCACTTTACTGTGAACTCTATCGATAGCATCTATGACGGGCTGATCTTTCTTTTTGTATCTTTCGTACTCTGTTATCGGCTTTGTATTCCAGGCTCTGAAACCTTGTTTTAGTCCTTGAAGTTTTCTAAGACTCTTATTTGCTTGCTGAACTGCTACTTCAGAATCTTCTATTGTCTGTTTAATTTGCTTCTTCTTCTTATTTGGCTCTGGCTCAAAATGTGCTAGCATTTATTTAACAGAAAAACAGGCTGCCGTCTATATGTTTAAGAACGTTGCAAATTTATTTATCTACATTCCATTGTGTGCTTTACGAGTCAAGTCTATAGTTGTCTGTCTGTTAGGTCATCAGCCCAGAGGCTGGTTGGATCCTCAAATAGCACCACCAAAGGTTATGCTGTTATAAGGAAACCGCAAAAACCAATGGCAGCACCAAAATGAGGCGTACTAGGCAAGACGAGGAGTGAGGTAGTTTTCCATTGCTTTCCTCACTGGGTCAGAAAGTGCTATTGCAGCACGACTGACCCTATGAGCAACACCTTTCATAACAGTCAGATGCACTAGTCGTGCTCTGAATGTCATTACTCAGCACCACCCATACCCCAGCAGCTTCCATATTGTCACAGCCATGGATGAGACTGGGACTTCGGTGGAAGCTACACTTTACTCTGGCCTGTGCCAAGAGTTGGATACAAAAGTACCGTATCCATCAAGAAATGGCAGCAGGCAAAGTCTATAGTTACAAATCCAAAATCATCTTGATTCCAAAGGTCATTGCCCATTTCTTTAAATGTATCTAGTTTCATGTCTCCGCCGACTTTTTCATGGTAAACGTGATTTGGGTTGGTGTCGTCTAGTATGAATATATTTATAAAGTTCAAATTAACTCTCACCACCTGTTTAGGAATTCTAGAGTTAGTTTGAGCTTGTCTTCCCACAGTAAAATATTCCCTAACGATGTCTTGATTTTCTAGAATAAAATCGTCCAATAAAACTACAGAACAATCTTCCCACTCATCTAAAGGTATAGCATCCTCATTATTGTCGATAAACGCAACTATTGAATAATATCTTATTTCCAATTTTCTTGCATATGTTAATGAGGTTTCGGCAAAAGTTTTCCATGTCTATGTTTGACTTTCTTCTCAGGAAGTCTTATTTTTGGTTCCCAGTCAGTGTTCATTTATTTGTCTATAAATGAGTAGATTACTTAAGTTCAATGGAGATACAGCTATCCTAGCAAAAAAGACTAAACAGTGCCTATCAGCAACACATTTACTCAAGTTAGACTTGCAGTATTTTATTCTCGATTTCTGATGCCAAATGTTGCTTCTAAAACCAATAAACTCAATTATGAAAAAGATAAAGCACCTGCACAAACAATAACTATTCTTCCACGCCAATATACACTAGAAGATTTAGAAGAAGTATTTCAGAGTCAACTACCTTTCAACGCTACAAACGTAAATATTGAAGCAAATAAACAGCGAAATAGACTTGAAATTAAAAGCGACATTAAATTCTACTTTGATAAAGAAGAGAGCATCGGGTCAGTGTTGGGATTCAATAAAAAAATTGTAGGGCCAAGAAAAAGCTCTTGCACGTGACATTCCAGAAATAATTCCCTTCGAAATGATCAAAGTTCACTTTAATTTAGCTGATGGAATGTTCGAAAACGATGGGCACCACTACCACCGAAAAACAAACGTAATTCCTCCTTTCATGCTAGATGCTCAATTCGGTGGTCCCATCATCTACGAACTGCAATGCTCACTGTTTGTATCTCTACATGACAAAATTCGAAATATACGTCTCGAGATCACAGATGAGGAAAATAACTTGATCTACTTTAATGGCTCTAGGACGACTGTAGTCTGGGAAATATAGTACAATAAGGATGTTAGCTACAATTTTCCTAACTATAAAGGACGCAGATCTGGTGCTTGAAGTGCAAGAAAGAAGCAAACAAAGATGTTGCTCACCAAGTAACAACAAAAAAAACGGGCGACAAAGAATTGCTGGGAAGTGCACTGTTTGTAAAACAAAGAAAAGTCAATTCGTTAAAAAGCTAATTGGTGAGGGTGTTCCAGAAGATATCATCGATGAACTACATAGACCAGCTAGAAGAAAGTACCCTACTAGAAAAACAATCGTGTACAGTATTGATGATCTATGGCGAAAATGGACTGTGGTAACTTGGAAGGAATTTCAAATCAACAAAGGCTGCAAGTATTTATTGGCTATCATCGATGTGTTTTCCAAGTTTGCATGGGCTACTCCGCTTAAAGATAAATCATGTAAATGTGTTAGAGACGCGCTAGAGGACATATTTAAAACAGCAAATAGGTCACCATTAAATATGCAAATGGACAAGGGTAAAGAGTTTTACAACAGGGACGTAAGAGATCTTATGAAGAAATTCATAATTAACCACTACTCTACGTATACAAATATCAAAGCGACTGTTGTCGAGCGATTTAACAGAACACTGAAGGGAAAAATCTGGAAGCAGTTTTCTCTGCTTCCGAAATTAGTACACGACTACAATCACACAGCACATCGCACGATCAAAATGAAACCAGTAGACGTAAGTCTAAACAACCAAAAATGTGTACATGATCATCCTGAATCTAGTGTACACGGAAAACCGAAATTTAAAATAGGTGACTCTGTTCGCGTAAGCAAAATAAAAGGACTGTTTGAAAAGGGATACACAGGTAACTGGTCGACAGTAATATTTACTATTTACAATGTTTTCGCAACGACTCCACCCTACTAAACTCTTAAAGACTATAGATGCGAAGAAATTAAAGGTACATTTTACGAACAAGAACTACAGAATAAACACCCTAAAAACTGCTTGGTTGAAGAAGTGCTTCGCAAGAAAGGAAACTAAATCTGTCAAGTGGCTTGGGTTCGATAATTCTCACAACGGCTGGGTATCGAAAGATAGTGCTATATTGAGATAGTTGTAATTTTCGCGTACATAAATGAACAGACTAATCGTTGTTTCAGCCATTATAACCGTGCTGGATTGCTATCCAAAGGTAACCACTCAAAATCAAACTCTATCTACCATAAAGTATTTACATGAATTTGCATATCTATCAGCAGTAGACGAAAAACAAATTTTAGAAGTACATTTAACGACTTAACAACAAGCTCTAAAATTATTCCAAGAGTACTGGAACATTAGACAAAGCAACATTATAATTAATCAACAGTCAGAGATGTGGTGTTCCGGACGAGGAAATATTTTTCAGCATCACAAAATACAAATGGAACAACAAAAATATAAAATGGCATTATGCTTTATCTAGTCAACAAGTACTAGTATTAGCCGAAGCTGTTTTCGAAGCATGGCAACAACATGCTAATCTACAGCTTGAAAATGATATACGGAATCCAGATATCGTTATTTCTAACAAGCGTGGATATCCACATCGAAATAAAAAAATGGCGGAAAGTGTTCTGATAGATTTGGTGGTAAAGGAGGAATACCGGTTCACGCACATTACCCAAATAGTGTTAATTCACCTATTGAAATTCATACCGATCAAGATGAATATTGGTACTTAAACATTGATTCCAATACACTACAAGGTCAGATTTATCTCTGATGTTTTGCTACATGAAGTCGGACATGCATTAGGAATAACACAGTCAAATAATCAAGATGCTATCATGTACGCGTACAATAAAAATAAAATAGAATTGCACCAAGATTATATTCTCGCTATTCAGATTTTGTATGGAAGAGCTACCGAACCAGAAAACAATACACTACCGCCCGAGTAACCAAGGACCGAGCCTAAACTGTGTGATTTGAATGTAAACACATTTTTAATCGTCAACCAACTGATGTACAGTACCTACATATTTCTTGAAAAATGTTTCTAGATTTCGATTTCGATAATTCGACAACGACAAAAAATACGCATTCTCAGCTCATTACCGATTGGTTGACATTCTTGCCTCAAGATTTTAAAATCATCACAGCTGTTTACCAAAGACCATCTGGTGAGGTTGTCATGATTTTCAACAACCAGATTTACATGATGGATTATCAGAGTTTGATGCTGACAAATGGTTATCCAGAATCTATATCTGTGTGGAATATTCGGCCAGATACAAACATCCATATGGCTATGAATACTTATTATGGTCATACATTTATTTTCTACAATAAAGCATTTTTTTTACAGAAATTGATGAGTGTACTTTTAAGCCTAAACCTCACGGAATAATTTCAAGAAGTTTCCCCGGTTTGCCTCCAGCTATGGATTCTGCGTTTCGATACATCAATGGCATGCTGTATTTCTTTAAAGACAGGACCGTATACGAGTACAATGAGTTTACAAATTCGTTAATGAAATCAGGAAAATTTGATCTCGCGTTGTTCGGTATATGTTATCCGAAACAGACTTCTTCCTTCCGTCATGGAAATGTAAAATAATGAGAGAAATGTTGTGTCTCGGATAGCTATATAAGTGGCATTATTCCGTGTCTTGCATGAATTAGAAAATTTCAACATCGAGTACAAATTAGATAAACTTTCAAAAGTATTCTATACCAAAGAGAGTAAACCAGTATACACAACATACACTGTACACATCAATTACTATGCTGATGGTGATTTCTCTATTTTAAAAGAGGCTATTGCCGAATACCACGACTGCAATGGGTGTAGAACATTGTTGCATTATTTTATTCAAACATTAAGTATAGTCACATGAAATGAAGGGAGGAACCCTGGTTGGCCGTGCAAAAGGCTGTGAGAACCCGTAGCGCTCGGGTCGGAACGAATTCCTCTAGTGGACCTGAGCCACAAACAGTTATTTCACTCATGAAGACCCCATAGCGGCGTACCCGAACGCACGGCAAACTCTGGTAGGGGTTACATTTAAACGAGGGGATGTACCGATCAATTGTCACAGGTTGACAATCTTCTGTTACCCAGGGCAGGACTCAATAAAATATAGATATAACAGGAAAGATGTGTATGACGAATAAACGTTAGTTCAGTGAAAAGCATAAAGCTGTCTGATAGAATGCCGAAGCACGTCAGATCGTGCTGCTCTAACTGAGCGGACTGACAGCGAGCACGATGAAATTCTTACGCAATCTGCCCAAACGGAAGTTGTAATTCTTCCGAACGCCTCGTTCGTGAGTGTTTTATCAGCTCTCCAGGAATTTCACCGAAAGATGGTGAGAGTTGGGTGCCAGTATCTCGAAAACTGTTGGTTTTCGGACCTTAAAAGTTACTTCGTACTGAGATTTGTTCCTCACGTCGTAAGACTTTAAATGAGCCTTTTGTCGTCCTTGTACGGCAAATTTGACTGTATTAGCCTTTATGCTATTTTGGAAAAGGACCTAAATCTGGAGATTTCATAATCAGTGAGGGGTAATTGGCCTATAAATATAGGCCTATATATGAACAATACGTATTCCCGCAGAATCTTGTGATGTGAATCTCATCGAAGTCCTGCGAATGTGTGTTATGAGAAAGATCGAGGACACGTTCGTTGATATCGAAAACTTACACAGGTAATCAGACGTTATAAAAGAGGAAATAGCTTTAAATTGGCATCACTACGTTATGAAGAGTACGAGACGAGGTAATAAACTGACTCCATAATTGCACCATAAGGCCCTTTCCTGTCCTTTCGTCCCATTTTAACTCTTCGACACATTCATCATCATGTTGTCTCTCGAACTCTATCCTGCTCATTCAAGCTCAACACTTATTTCTTTCAATGGCTATTCTATCATCGAGGGACCCGGAAAACGAAATTGAATTTGTTCACTTCGGATCGCTTCTTGTAAACACCTTAACCGAGATCATCTTGCACGTTTTACCATACTTACTCAAAAGAATCTAGGTAAAGGAAGGTACATTGTTATCAGAAATGACTGCCACTGACAAGCAAGTAATGATCATTGTCACGATGTCCTCAATCCTCTGGGACCGTAGTGGTGCCAGGTAGCATCTGGCTCAGATCGTTGTAGAGTGTGCGACAAACGCAATCGCTGGCTTTCGACACGTTCAGTAACTCCTGTGAGACGGAATTCTAATACCTTGATATTATTATTATTATTATTATTATTATTATTATTATTATTATTATTATTATTATTATTATTATTATTATTATTATAGTAGGCGACTAAACAAATTGTCGCCGGGCTGAGTGGCTCTGACGGTTAAGGCGCTGGCCTTCTGACTCCAACTTGGCAGGTTCGATCCTGGCTCAGTCCGGTGGTATTTGAAGGTGCTCAAATACGTCAGCCTCGTGTCGGTAGATTTACTGGCACGTAAAAGAACTCCTGCGGGACTAAATTCCGGCACCTCGGCGTCTCCAAAAACCGTAAAAGAGTAGTTAGTGGGACGTAAAGCAAATAGCATTATTATTATTAACAAATTGTTGTAGAATTACAAATATACTCAGAACTTCAAGGTACGTTATTGTAACATGCAAAGTGACGACGGGAACTTGAAATCTGTTCCAGTTTCGTATAACCAACCTGACATTCAGTTCTCTTTCGTTTCTTCTTTACTGACATCACTCTAGTGTTGGAAATGCTAATTCTCATTTTCTCGGCATCTATTGTCAAGTTCCTTCAGCACAGTCTGCCACTAAGATCAAGTTGTTGGCATAGGCCAAACTTAGCTTAATCCTGAAAAACAAAGGTGAAAGACTGTAGCCTTGTCTAACTGCTGTGATTACCTCGAACCGAAAATTGTTCTACCAACAATTCTCACTGTAGCCCAATTGTAAATATAAAAGACTTCGATTCGTTTTAGTAATCTACCCTTAATCCCATAACCCCTCACTATGGCTAAAGTCTTTTCCCTCGGTGCTCTGTCATATGCCCTCTCTTGATTTATGGAAAATAATTACAACTGTGTATTCCTCTCATAGCATTTTTTCAATTACCTGACGCATACTGAAAATTGAAAATACGTGTTTAATTTAAAGGACTACCCACAAAAGATACCTCGGTAGATCGGCGGTAGGGCATGTAACTCGTGATCCAAATTTCCCGGGTTCGACACCCCTTACTGTTGTCGATTTTCGATGGTCAGTCAGAAATCGTCGCTTTCCAGGTCATTGTTGATGGCACGTTAAAGATCTCTAGTAGCGCTTTGAGTGTCATCCGACAAAATTAAATTAAGTCGGCGCTAGTATCCGTCCACTAGAATTCCGCTTTCGCTGCATTGGCTGAGCTGAAAGTAATATGAGACGCAGCTTCCTAAGATTGCTTCGATACGTTTGTGTGACATTGGTAGCAATGTAGCAATTGCTGAGGGGAAAACAGACCGGTGTAAATATAGTACAATATCTACTTTCAGGCACATAGATAGTAGTGAAAGTACAGTACAAAGATAGACTTATAAGTTAAACTCGTTGCTATTACGAGGAATGTCTGTACAGTTCTATACAAGATGTTCAACAACTAGTCATACAGGGGTAAACTTACACTTTGAAAAATATACAAATTACGGCCTGTTATCAAATTGGGGTCATTATTCAAATTAGACAAATGGTCAACTTACAGAGTAAATTCCACATGTAAACAAATGCATAGTCACCGGTTCCATAAAAATGTGGTCAAATAAAACAGGTGGTCTTGTTACAAATGTTGTGAACTTCACAGTTTTACTGTACATTATAACTGCATGGTAAAAATCTATTTTAGAACCTTCATCTGTCAAGAATACTGCTGCTAGGGCAGATGACCTGTGCATATGGAGTGTCACGTCATCAACGTAACGACGTCCTCAGCTATATTACTTGGCTTCCTTGACCGAGTTCACTACCTCACACATCAACAGCCATCAGTTTATCTCTTGAAGCTTACTGAACACCGTTCCACATCTCAGTCAAGGATTGAAATCCTTGGACGAGACCAAAAACGAATCCAGGTCCTCGGGGGTAAATGAAATGAAATGGCGTATGGCTTTTAGTGCTGGGAGTGTCCGAGGACAAGTTCGGCTCGTCAGATGCAGGTCTTTTGATTGACTCCCGTAGGCGACCTGCGTGTCGTGAAGAGGATGAAATGATGATGAAGATGACACATACACCCAGCTTCCGTGCCGGCGAAATTAACCAATTAAGGTTAAAATTCCCGACCCTGCCGGGAATCGAACCCGAGACCCCTGTGGCCAAAGACCAGCACGCTAACCATTTAGCCATGGAGCCGGACTCCTCGGATGTAAGCGACGGACACACAGGGCAGACTCTTTACTCCATAAGTAGACAATTATTGAAGGATTTAATTTCAAATTGAGGTGATAGTAAATAAAGTCTCTAGTTCCTTCGTCCATTTTAGCTCATGGTAATATAAAAGTTCATTTGTATCCTTAATAGTTCTTATTCATTTTTCAATTCTAGACTGAAATGTCCATCAGTCCAGTCTAGATGGTGTTGTCCTGCCTAATGCATAGTTGATGCACCAGTTGTTGTCTAGATCTGAAAGCACTTAATTATTTCCTGCGTATTCTTCCTCATTAATTTACTGTCCTGTCCTACAATATAAATTCTAGAAAACGGAAGTACTGACCAAAAAGCTCTCTCATGCATAATGCTGCGAACACCAAAGAGCTTGCATTTCTTAAAGGTAGCTTTTTCATGCGTTCCATAGCGAAGTTAAGGGAATTTATTCTACTATAAAAGTAATTCACGCGCGGCTGTGAGCTTGCATCCGGGAGATAGTAAGTTCGAATCCCGCTATCGGCAGCCCTGAAAATGGTTTTCCGTGGTTTCCCCATTTTCACACCAAGCAAATGCTGGGGCTGTACCTTAATTGAGGCCACGGCCGCTTCTTTCCAACTCCTAGGCCTTTCCTATCCCATCGTCGCCATAAGACCTATCTGTGTCGGTGCGATGTAAAGCCCCTAGCAAAAAAAAGTAATTCATAGGAAATTCACGGTTTTGAGTACTTTTAATTTCGATATATACCGGCGATCAGTATGAACATATCTCGTGACATTTACAGAACTGATCTATTGATATCAAGAGAATGATGGCTTTGTAAATGATTTAATGAATGCGAATTGACGAGAACAGGGCAGCACTTTTCACTTCGCTAGGCATATATGTCACATCGAACGGGTAGAAGGGGAAGTGCTTGCTAGCAGGCAAGCGCTAGTTATAATGATTATGGTGAAAATTAGCCTTTCGAAGACTAAATTGATGTCAGTAGGTACGAAATCCAAGCGAAGTGAATGCCAGATTGATGATACAAAGCTGGAACAGGTAGACAATTTCAAGTATTTAGGATATGTGTTCTTCCAGGATGGTAGTATAGTAAATGGGATAGAATCAAGGTGCAGTAAAGCTAATGCAGGGAGCTTGCAGTTGCGATCAAGAGTATTCTGCAAGAAGGAAATCAGCTCCCGGACGAAACTATCGTTATATCGGTCTGTTTTCAGACCAACTTTGCTTTACGGGACTGAAAGCTGCGTAGAATCAGGATATCTTATTCATAAGTTAGAAGTAACAGACATGAAAGTAGCAAGAATGATTGCTGGTACAAACAGGTGGGAACAATGGCAGGAGGGTACTCGGAATGAGGAAATAAAGGCTAAGTTAGGAATGAACTCGATGGATGAAGCCGTTACGCATAAACCGGCTTCGGTGGTGGGGTCATGTGAGGCGGATGGAGGAGGATAGGCAACCTAGGAGAATAATGGACTCTGTATGGAGGGTAAGAGAAGCAGAGGGAGAACAAGACGACGATGGTTAGACTCAGTTTCTAACGATTTAAAGATGAAAGGTATATAACTATACGAGGCCACAGAACTAATTACAAATAGAGGATTGTGGCGGCGTTTAGTAAATCCACAGAGGTTTGCAGACTGAACGCTGAAAGGCATAATTAATAATTTCGTGTGGCTGTTTCCAGCCGAGTGCAGCCCTTGCAAGGCAGACCCTCCGATGAGAGTGGGTGGCATCTGCCATGTGTAGGTAACTGCATGTTATTGTGGTGGAGGGTAGTATTGTGTAGTGTGTGGGTTGCAGGGATGTTGGAGACAGTAATAAACACCCAGCCACCGAGCCACTGGAATTAACCAATTAAGGTTAAAATCCCCGACCCGGCCTGGAATTGAACCTGGGACCCTCTGAACCGAAGGCCAGTACGCTGACCATTCAGCCAACGAGTCGGACTGAAAGGCATAACAGTCTATAATGACGATGTATGATGTATGTATGCTTTAAAAAAGGAACAATTATATCAGGTTGTCAGTAATATCCCGGGAATTCGTTTTGGGCACATACAGTAGGCTTACCTGCGTTAAAAACTGAGATTTTCAATTGTCACTTCATAATTGTAAAACAGTGTCAATCAATCACATCCAGTTGTTTTCTCTAACTAAGACGTCGCTATGTTTGAACGTTACCTGTAGGCGGATGAGTTCAGATTTCCTTTCACGAACCCTGGGAAATAATCGCGTTATTCTATCGAGAGATACGTCAGTTTGAATAAAATCAACCTTATTCCAAATGGTGGCTAACGTCAGCGACTGCGATTGTCGTTAAAACGAGCTCCACTTGTTTCGAGTCTGTTTCAAATGCATTTGATAGAACTGACACACAGTAGGTCTATAAAACAACCCGTTACCTGGTGGGCTGATTCAGATTGAAAATGGGAGTAAATATTTGATGTACCAATACGTTAGATGCAGCCTCGAGCGAGTTCTAGGTCATCTAGCTAGCTCTTATTAGCGTGGCAGGCGAGAGTGGGAGATTCAATGTTGGTACAGCAGCTGCAGCTTGCTTTAAAGATTTAACGCTGTAACCACACACTCCGCGTTGCGTTCAACGATACACCGAATGCTGCCTGAATAGTCATCAGAATACGTAGTGTTGTGGAGATCATCTACCTTTGTATGGTTAGGCCCAGAATCAATACTATTACGGGCTGATTTATTTTGTAGTGTGTTCGGTTGCTCTAGTCTCGTCGTACCAATTCAGCCTTCGTACAGCATTAGCAGCTGTAAATTGTTTTCACTTTAATGGCTGTTGTGAAGGGAAAAATGAACGCATTGTATTCGTTGATGTTTGTTATTCGTTCATGTAAGTTGCGTTCATGTAGAGTGTATGTATTCATTTGTGTCCCTGGTGTCTGTATTAGTGTGTGTATCTGGAATTAATTGGTAACTGAGTCTGTACGTTCCATACAATCCGTAGAATTGTCTGAAGTTGATGCAGAAAACAGTTGAAAACATTTGAAAACCACATGTGATGTCCACAAGTGGGATTATAACTTTCTGCCTGCACCATCTGTGTAACCTAAAATTGACTGCACTCCCTAAACCATCTTCGAATTTATGAAATTGCTGAGAATTTATTCCTGGTGAACCACTGGATGTTATGTCCGACTCGTTAGCTGAATGGTCAGCGTACTGGCCTTCGGTTCAGAGGGTCCCGGGTTCGATTTCCGGCCGAGTCGGGGATTTTAACCTTCATTGGTTAATTCCAATGGCTCGGGGGCTGGGTGTTTGTGATGTCCTCAACATCCCTGCAACTCACACACCACACATAACACTATCCTCCACCACAATAATACGCAGTTACCTACACATGGCAGATGCCGCCCACCCTCATCGGAGGGTCTGTCTTACAAGCCTGCACTCGGCTAGAAATAGCCACAGGAAATTTTTAAAAAAACTGGATATTATATTGCATTGCATTATTATGTACACCAGAATGGTTTTACATTATTCCGAATTACTGTCGAGGTTTGTATCTTACTACACTTCTCATTTTCAGGACAAAAGAAGGAAGGTTAAAGATATACTCTTCTTCTTTCCTCCTTCTTTTATTGATTCATTTCCAGTGGAGAAAGTGTCATAGTAACGATAATTGAGATATGTCTTCTTTTACCTTTTGTAGAATATTCATGATTAAAAAGACACGTGAAGATTAACAGTTAAATTTATCCTTAACATGTCCGGTGCAGGTTTTCGAAGATACTTTCCAATAGAAAGTCTGTCAAACTGTTTCCGCGGTGGATGTTTAAGACAAAGTCAAAAATGAAAATTAACCGAGCACTTGTAGTTTACTTGACCTGATGTCATGAGCATAGCAACGCGATCTCCTGTTTTACTTGAAACCTGAAACAACACAGAGATAATAGTTTCCACTTTTTAAAAATCTCGTGGCCGCTTTAGTGAAGAGGCAGTGATGAATATGTTTCTCGGCTATTCTCCATCTTCCACCTATTCTCTTACACCCTTATGAAGTCACGGGTTCGAACGGTATGTCATATTTGGATCTGGGCCTGACGCCAACCCGTTGTGAAGGGATGTATTCAATATTGTATATTCCTGTGGTGATTGGTAGAGTGATTTTTTGTATGAGTATGAGGAGGACTATGTTGGGACAAACACGAAAATACAGTCCACAAGTCAGAGGAATTAACCAGACACGATTAAAAACCTCGAACGAATGGGGAATTGAATTCGGGGGCATGTAAACGGAAAGCCTCAATCCTAACCATTCAACCAAGAAGCCGGACGTCTCTCGGCTATTACATCCTTCAAAAAGTTAGAGGTGCTACGCCTAGCACGTATAAATTCTTCGGATTCCTGAAAAACATTTCCTAAACAAATTCTTCGATCCAAATTTTCCTATTTTAAGACGTTTCTCCTAAGGGAAGAGCAAGACGAGGGAAGTGTCAACCCCATTGGTGTTGGGGCAATGTTTATGTCTCTTGCCCGAGCACCTGGGATCAATTTCTGACTCATCAGGTCTGAAGGTTGGAACTGCTTTCATTAAGCCCCGTGGGGTAAACTGAGGAGTTGTGAGATGCTATAAAGTTTCACCGTAAATTCAGTCGAGGAAGAGTAGCAATACTATGAGAAAGTTGTAACACTGACCAGCGACTTTCCAATATCCGTAGACCTTCTGACTGTGCAGCAGTCGTTTTCCAGATAGTGGGTCATTAATGTATCTATTTTTGTTAAGATTTAAAAAAATGGCAAGAATGTCGATTTTGTGATTTGTTTAATACTGTATGGGAATTTGAGACACGTGTGTCAAAGTATTCGTCGAAATCTTGGAGGTTCTTTTATCCGAGTGTACATGAAGTTCTGCACGCAAACAAAGTTTAGATCAAACAGCTGCTGGGTACATTTCGCCGTCCTTTTATGAACAAGTCTACCTTGGAGTAAACGATGTAAGAACAACAAATTTACCAGTCTGTGACTGCAGGGACCTTCCAGGTGGTATGGTCCCTGACTTGAGCTTAGCTTGAAAATATTCTTCCCATGAGACAGGTTTTGTGAATCTGTCACTTTTGCGTTTCAATGGTATTTGAAGGTCCTCAAATACGTCAGCCTCGTGTCGGTAGATTAACTAGCACGTAAAAGAACTCCTGCGGGACAAAATCCCGGCACCTCGGAATCTCCGAAAACAGTGAAAAGTAGTTAGTGGGACATAAAGCCAATAACATTATTATTTAATAATAATAACGTTTAATATATTTAATCCGTTTGCACTCCAGAATTGTTTTCCCCCCAGTCTCAAGGGCATTGTCCTGGAGCACGAGACATGGGGGATGAGAACAAACGAGGGGATAGGCAAGGAAGAAGGCCGTGGCTTAAGTTAGGTAGCCTACCATCTCGGCATTTTCCTGGAGAGGATGTGGGAAACCATGAAAAACTACTTCGAGGTTGACTGAGGTGGAAACTGAACCCTCTCTACTCAGTTGACCTCCCGAGTGTAAGTGGATCCCGTTCCAGTCATCGTACAATTTTTGAAATTTCGTGGCAGAGCCGGGAATCGAACCCGGACCTCCGGGTGTGGCAGCTAATCACACTAACCGCTATACCACAGAGGCGGATAATAATAATAATAATAATAATAATAATAATAATAATAATAATAATAATAATAATAATTTGTTAATGTCTCCTACACTGATGATAATTTTAAGAAGTTGAGTTTCAGAATTCTAGTCTGGAAAGAGTACTTAAGCGTGCCAGTGAGCGTGCATTTAAGCTCTGCTAAATGTCCACCGGCAATGCTGAGTTTACAGCACATACATTGAGTGTAGGCGGCGAAAGTAAAACCAACTTCACCACGCAATCGAACTAGAAAGAATGAACTAGCTTGCATGAATCATCTCATCCAGTCTTAGTGTACATTTTCCTCATTACTTTGTTACATTCTGTTTCTCATTCCGTAAATCTATATATATAAAGTAGCTTGTCCTGACTGACTGACTGACTGACTGATTCATCATCGCCGAGCCAAAACTACTGGACATAAAGAAATGAAAGTTAGGGGATATATTCATATTAAGATGCAGGGGCTCGCTAAGAGAGGATTTTTGGATATTCCGTCGCTAAGGGGGTGAAAAGGGGGGTGAAATTTTAAAATGAGTGTGTCTATATCTCAAAACTTTAAAAGTTTACAGATGTGAAAATTGGTATTTAGAATCTTCTTTAAAAATAAGGAAACACGTATTTTTTTGTTTTCAGACAATCCCAATAGGAGTGGTGAAAAAGGGTGAAAAAGGGGTTGAATGCCTTTAATCAGGATACCGCTACTTATATCTCAGAAACTGAAGATATTACAGACCTCAAAATTGGTAATTTGGATCGCTGTCAAAAATAAAGAAACACATAATTTTTGTTTTTGGAAAATCCAATTAATGCGAGGGTGAAAGGGGGGGTGAATTTTTAAAATGAGTTCATCTATATCTCAAAAGTTTTAAAGTTTAGACATGTAAAAATTTGTATTTAGAATCTTCATTAAAAATAAAGGAACACGTAATTTTTGTTTTCGGAAAATCCCAATAGGAGGGATGAAAAGGGGGTGAAAAATGGGTTGAATACCTTTAAAGAGAATACTTATATCTCAGAAACCGAAGATATTACAGACCTCATAATTGGTACTTTTGATCGCTTTCAAAAATAAAGAAACACATTTTTTTTGTTTTTGGAAAATCCAATTAATGCGAGGGCGAAAAGGGGGGTGAATTTTTAAAATAAGTGCATGTATATCTCAAAAGTTTTAAAGTTCAGAGATGTAAAAATTGGTATTTAGAATCTTCATTAAAAATAAAGGAACACGTATTTTGTTTTCGGAAAATCTCAATAGGAGGGGTGAAAAGGGGTGAAAAATGGGTTGAATGCCTTTAAAGAGAATACTTATATCTTAGAAACTGAATATATTACAGACCTGAAAATTGGTATTTGGGATCTACTTTAAAAATAAAGAAACAGGTATTTTTCGTTTTGGGAAAATCCAAATCATGGGGGGTGAAAAGGGGGGATGAAATTTTTAAAATGAGTGTCTATATCTCAAAACTTTTAAAGTTTATAGATGTAAAATTTGGTATTTAGAATCTCCTTAAAATATAAAGAAACACTCATTTTTGGCTTTCGGAAAATTCCAATAGGAAGGGTGGAAAAGGGTGAAAATGTGTTGAATGACTTTAATTAGGCTACTTATATTTCAGAACCTGAAAAATGGTGTTTGGGATCTCCTTTAAAAATAAAGAAACACGTATTTTTTGTTTTTGGATAATCCAATTCATTGGGGGAGGGGGTGAAATGGGGGTAAATTTTTAAAATATGTGTATCTATATCTCAAAACTGTTATAGTTTATAGATGTAACAATTGGTATTTAGAATCTCCTTTAAAAATAAAGAAACACGTATTTTTTGTTTTCGGAAAATCCCAATGGGAAGTGTGGAAAAGGGTGAAAAATGGGTTGAATGAGGCTACTTATATTTCAGAACCTGAAGATGTTACAGACCTGAAAATAGGTATTTGGGATCTAATTTAAAAATAAAGAAGCAGGTATTTTTTCGTTTCTGCAAAGTCCAAATAATGGGGGGTGAAAAGGGGGTGAATTTTTAAAATGAGTGTGTCTACATCTTAAAACTTTAAAAGTTTACAGATGTAAAATCTGGTATTTAGAATCTCCTTTAAAAATAAAGAAACACGTATTTTTTGTTTTTTGTAAATCCCAATAGGAGGGGTGTAAAAGGGTTGAATGCCTTTAATGAGGATATATATATCTCAGAAACAGAAGATATTAAAGAACTGAAAATTTGTATATGGGATCTCCTTTAAAAATAAAGAAACATGTATTTTTTTGTTTTTGGATAATCCAATTAATGGCGGTTAAACAGGAGTGACAAATTGGGGTGAATTTTTCGAAAGACAATATCTACAGAATATCTGAGAAAGGTAAAATGTTACAGACGTAAAAAGTGGGTATTTGGAATTTCCTGTAAATGTAAAGTAACATAGGTGATTTGTTTTTGGAATATCTCCTTAAGGGGAATTAAAAAGTATTGAAGTTTTAAAATGAGAATTTCTACAGTATATATCAAAAAACTTAATATGATACAGAAGTGAAAAATGGTATTTTTTAATCTGTATCTAAAATATAGAAACGTGTATTCTTAGTTTTCGAAAATACCACTTGGGTGGAGTGGGGGGGAGGGTGAAAGTGACTGAAAATGGTGTTGATCTCTTTTAATTAGGCTACTGATATCTCAAAAATGACGATGTTACAGACGTGAAATTTGATATTTGGAATCTGCTATAAAAGTAAAGAAACACGTGTTTTCGGAAAATCCAATGAAGCGGGCGGGGGGGGGGGCTTGAAAGAATTGAAAAATTAATTGACTGAATTGTATGAGAATACATACATCTAATAAAAATAAAGTTGTTACAGACGTGAAAATTGGTATTTGGATTTCCTTTAAAAACAAAGAAAAACGCGGTTTGGGGGGAGGAGGAACCATCTTGCGGGGCGGGAGTGAAAAATAGTTGAATTCCTTTCACGGGGACACATAAATCAAAACTTAGGAACTTATAGTCTTGATAATTGGTATTTAGAAAATCCTTTAGTATTAAAGAAACAAGTAAGTTTTTGCCGGAATATTCACTTGGCAGGGGAGGGTGAAATGAAGTGAATAAAGTGAATTATTCGTGTGAGGTTTCTTATGTATCAAAACTGAGGGTAATAGACGTGAACATTTGTGCTTGGAATCTCCTTTAAAAAAAGGAAACACTCCTTCTTTTAATTTTTTTGGGGAGGGTGTAAATAAAATTAACGGCGGTGGGGTGTAAAATGAGGTGAGACCAATTGATTTTACTGTTCATAATGTACTTATAAGGAGCCTCCGTTGCTCAGGCGGCCTCTCACAGCTGGGTTCCGTGGTTGAAATCCCGGTCACTCCGTGTGACATTCGTGCTGGACAAAACGGAAGCGGGGCAGGTTTTTCTCCGGATACTCCGGTTTTCCTGTCATCATTCATTCCAGCAACACTGTCCAATATTTCATTTCATTTGTCATTCATCGACCATTGCTCCAGAGGAGTGCTTCGGCAGCCGGCACAATTCGTATTGTCGCCGCTAGATGGGGCTTTATTCATTCAATTCCTGACCCTGTCGAATGACTGGAAACAGGCTGTAGGTTTTCGATGTACTTATTCTGATCATAAAACGATAATTTTTTTATCTTTCCTGCGTTCGATTTCAGCAGCCATCTTTTCCTTGGGAGAACGTTCTTAGATTACAGTAGACTCTCCTGGCATATAAATAATAATTTAAGCACATTTGAAATAAACGATAGGAATGAGATTGACTGTCAAATTGTTCACCTCTATAATAAGGTCAATAATGCACGGAAGTATGTCATTCGTATCGCCAGAAATCCCGCACATTTGCCTAGGCGCGACATTGGTGCTGGTCACATGCTCAACAATGACAGTGGCAGCAGATGTAATTTACCGCCAAGTAGCGGTCTTGGATCTTGCTGTGGGGTCTAGAACATCTGTTAATAATAATAATAATAATAATAATAATAATAATAATAATAATAATAATAATAATAATAATAATAATTTTCTGGACCGTCATCTGATTGTCCGGACCGCGCTGGAAACGGGCCGTGGTCTGGTAATGACCACGAATACAGTCCGGCTGCTGGTTCAGTATCGCCAAGGCACCCAAGACGACACCACGCCGGATCTCCTTCAGGATTTGATCCATACTAAAAATGCTTATAGGAAAAGATGGCAAAGATTTAGGGACCGCGTGGAATACCTGGAACTAGCCCGGGAATTTCGAAATCGATCGCTGGAAAGAAAGATTGAAAAATATGAGGAACTTTGCCGTAATCTCTCAGAAAACGAGTCAGATCGCGAATTTCGGAGGATTATTTATAAAATGTTAAGTATTTAATTATAAATTGCAGTATAATACCGTAGCGAAGCACGTGTATCTTGCTAGTCTATATATATAAAATAGCTTGTCCTGACTGACTGACTGACTGACTGACTGACTGACTGACTGACTGATTCATCATCGCCGAGCCGAAACTACTGGACATACTGAAATGAAATTTTGGGGATACATTCATATTAAGATGAAGGTGCTCTCTAAGAGAGGATATTTGGACATTCCGTTGATAAGGGGGTGAAAAGGAGGGTGAAATTTTAAAATGAGTGTATCTATATCTCAGAACTTAAAAAGTTTACAAATGTGAAAATTGGTATTTATAATCTTCTTTGAAAATAAGGAAACACGTATTTTTTGGTTTTCAGAAAATCCCAATAGGACGGGTGATAAAGGGTGAAAAAGAGGGTTGAATGCCTTTAATCAGGATACCGGTACTTATATCTCAGAAACTGTAGATATTACAGACCTGAAAATTGGTACTTTTGATCTCTTTTAAAAATAAAGAAACACGTATTTTTTGATTTTGGAAAATCCAATCAATGGGAGGGGGAAACGGGGAGTGAATTTTTAAAATGAGTGTTTCTATATCTCAAAACTTTGAAAGTTTACAGATGTAAAAATTGGTATTTTGAATATTCATTAAGAATAAACAAATACGTATTTTTTTGTTTCCGGAAAATCCCAATAGGAGGGGTGGAAAGTGGTGAAAAATAGGTTGAATGCATTTAATGAGGACACTTATATCTCAGAAACTGAAGATATTATAAACCTGAAAATTGGTGTTTTGGATCTCCTTTAAAAATAAAGAAACACGTATTTCTTTGTTTTTGGAAAATCCAATTAATCGGGGGGTGAAAAGGGGGTGAAGTTTTCAAATGAGCGTATCTATATCTCAAAACTTTGAAAGTTTACAGATGTAAAAATTGGTATTTAGAATCATCATTAAAAATAAAGAAACACGTATTTTTTGTTTTTGGAGAATCCAGTTAATGGGACGGGGAAAGGGGGGGGTGAATTTTTAAATTGAGTGTATCTATATTTCAAAACTTTGAAAGTTTGCACATGTAAAATTTGATATTTAGAATCTCCTTTAAAAATAAAGGAACACGTATTTTTTGTTTTCTCTAAATCCGAATAGGAGGGATGTAAAAGGGTGAATAATGGGTTGAATGCCTTTAATGACGATACATATATCTCAGAAACTGAAGATATTACAGAACTGAAAATTTGTATATGGGATCTCCTTTGAAAATTAAGAAACACTTTTTGGAAATTCCAATTAATGGCGGTTAAACAGGAGTGACATATTGGGGTGAATTTTTTGAAAGACTATATCTACAGAATATCTGAGAAACATAGACGTAAAAAGTGGTATTTGGAATCTCCTGTAAATGTGAAGAAACATAGGTGATTTGTTTTTGGAAACTCCTCTTAACGGGAACTAAAAAGGGGTGAAATTTTATAATGAGAATTTATACAGCATATCTCAAAAAAAAACCTGATCATGTTACAGAAGTGAAAAATGGTATTTTTTATCTCTACTAAAAATAAAGGAACGTGTATTTTTAGTTTTCAGAAATACCCCTTGGGTGGAGGGGGGAAGTAAAGCGACTGAAAAGGGTGCTGAGTTCTTTTAATTAGGCTACTGTTATATCAAAAATGAAGATGTTACAGACGTGGAATTTGATATTTGGACTCTGCTTTAAAAAGTAAAGAAACAAGTATTCTCCAAAAATCCAATGAAGGGGATGTGGGGGAGGTGAACGAATTGAAAAATTAATTGACTTAATTGTATGAGAATACTTACATTTATTAAAAACTAAAGTTTTGAGGGCCTACAGACGTGAAAATTGGTATTTGGATCTCCTTTAAACACAAAGAAAAACGCGTTTTGGGGGGCAAATCATCTTGGGGGCGGGAGTGAAAAGGAGATGAATTCCTTTCATAAGGACACATAAATCAAAAACTGAAGAAGTTACAGAGTTACAGTCGTGATAATTGGTATTTAGAAGATCCTTTACTATTAAAGAAACAAGTACTCTTTGCCGCAAATTTACCTAGGGGGAGGGGGGGGGGGGGTGAGTAGTGTGTAAGTGAAAAAAGTTAATTATTTTAATCTCAAAACTGAAGGTAATAGACGTGAATATTAGTGTTTGGAATCTTCTTTAACAAAGAAACACGCCATCTTTTAGTTTTTTTTTGGGGGGGGGGGTGGCTAAATAAACTTAACGGCGGTGGGGTGTAAAAGGAGGTGAGACCAATTGATTTTACTGTTCATAATGTATTTATAAGGTGCCTCCGTTGCTCAGGCGGCAGCGCGCCGGCCTCTCACAGCTGGGTTCCGTGGTTCAAATCCGGGTCTCTCCTTGTGACATTCGTGCTGGACAAAACAAAGGCGGGGCAGGATTTTCTCCGGATACTCCGGTTTTCCCTGTCATCATTCACTCCAAAAACACTGTCCAATAAAATTTCATTTCATTTGTCATCCATTAATCATTGCCCCAGAGGAGTGCGACAAGTTTCGGCTGCCGGCACAATTCCTATTTTCGCCGCTATATGGGGCTTTATTCATTCCATTCCTGATCCTGTCGAATGACTGGAGACAGGCTGTAGATTTTCGATGTACTTATTCTGATCATAAACCGATCATTTTTTATCTTTCCTGGGTTCGTTTTCAAGAGCCATCTTTTCCTTCGGAGAATTAGAGTAGATTACAGTAGATTCTCCTGGCATATAAATAAAAATTTAAACACATTTGAAATAAACGATAGGAATGAGATTGACCGTCCAATTTTTCACCTCCATAATAAGGTCAATAATGCACGGAAGTATGTCATTCGTATGGCCAGAAATCCAGCACACTTGACTACGCGCGACAATGGTGTTGGTGAAATTTTCAACACTGACAATGGCAGCAGATGTAATTTACCGCCAAGTAGCGGTCTTGCATCTTGCTGTGGGGTCCAGAACATCTATAATAATAATAATAATAATAATAATAATAATAATAATAATAATAATAATAATAATAATAATAATAATAATAATAATAATAATAATAACAACAATAATAATAATGTTCTGGATCGTCGTCAAACGTACGGACCACGCCAAAAACGGTTCCTGGACGGGTAATGACTAAGAATGCAGTCCGGCCGCGGGTTCAGTACCGCCAAGGCACCCAAGACGACACCACGCCGGATCTCTTGAACGATTTGATCCATATTAAAAGTGCTCATAGGAAAAGATTGCAAAGATTTAGGGACCCAACAGACCGCGTGGAATACCTGGACCTAGCCCGGGAAGTACGAAATCGATTGCTGGAAAGAAAGATTGAAAAATGAGAGGAAACTTGCCGTAATATTAGAAAACAAGTCAGAAAGCGAATTTTGGCGGATTCTCGCAGAAAACGAGTCAGATCGCGAATTTCGGCGGATTATATATCTAAAACAACAAGCTATCAATTATAAATTTCAGTGTAATACCGTAGCGAAGCACGGGTATCTTGCTAGTCTATATATAACATGTCATGACTGACTGATTCATCATTGCCGAGCCAGAACTACTGGACATAAAGAAATGAAATTTTGGGGATACATTTATACTAGGGTGTAGGTGTACACTAAGGGAGGATTTTTGGATATCCATGCGCCGAGGGTGTGAAAAGGGGGTGAATTATTAAAATGAGGATATCTGTATTTAAAAAACTGAGAAGTTTACAGACGTAAAAATTGGTATTGGGAATCTCCTTTAAAAATAAAGAAATACGTATTTTTTGTTTTCGGAAAATCTCATTAAGGGGGGTGAAAAATGGGGAAAAGGGGTTGAACACCTTTCATGAGGAGACTTATACCTGAAAAACTGAAGGTGTTACAGACATGATAATTGGTATATTGAATCTCCTTTGAAAATAAAGAACCACGTATTTTTGTGTTTCTGGATAATCCAATGAACATGAGTGACAAACGGGGTGAAATTTTAAAGAGAGTGTATCTGCAAATTATATCAGACACGTAATATATTACAGATTTGAAAATTAGTATTTGGAATTTCCTGTAAAAATAAAGGAACATAAATTTTTTTTTCGGAAAATCCGCTTAAGGGAACTGAAAAAGGGGGTGAATTCTTAAAATTAGCATATCTACAGTATATCTCAAGAACTTAACATGTTGCAGACGTGAGAATTGGTACTTGGAAGCTCCTTTTAAAAAGTAAGGAAACATGTATTCTTTTGTTTTCGGAAAAACCCTTAATGCGGGGGTGGGGGTGGTGAAAGAATTGAAAAATTAGTTGAATTATTTGTATGAATATATATACCAAAAATCAAAGGACGTTACAAACCTGAAAACTGGTATTTGGAATCTCCTTTAAAAAAAAAAAAACACGCATTTTGGGTGGGAAATCAACTTGGAAGGGGGGAGGGATGAAAACGGAGATGAATTCCTTTTACGAGGATACATATAACTCAAACTGAAGATGTTACAGTCGTGATATTCGTATTTGGAAGCTCTTTTAAAGAAACGGGCACTGTTTATTTTTTGAAAATTCACTTAAGTAGGGAGTGTGAAAAATATTAAATTATTTTTTCTGGAGAAACTTATATCTCAAAACTGAAGGTTACAGACGTGGAAATTGGTATTTGGAAACACCTTGAAAAATAAACAAAAATGTATCTTTTGGGTGGGGTGAAACCAACTTAACTGGCGGGGTGGAGTGAAAAAGGTGTTGAATTCTTTTCATGAGGACACTTATATCTCAAAAACTGCAGATGTTACAGACATGAAAATTTGTATTTTGAATTTTCTTTCAAAGTCAAGAAACACGTAATCTTTTTGTCTTTGGATTATCCACTTAAGGGGGGGGGGTGAATTAATTGAAACATTAGTTGAATTCTTTGTATGAGGATACTTATATCTCAAAAATTAAAGATGTTACACACGTGAAAATTTGTATTTGGACTCTCCTTTAAAAATGAAGACAAACGCATTTTCTTTTGGAGGGGGAATCAACTTAACGGGCTGGGGTGAAAGAAGTTTGAATTATTTTTATGAGTATACTTATATCTCAAAAGCTGAAGATATTAGAGGCATGAACATTTGTATTTGGAATCTTCTTTCAAAGCAAAAAGAAACACGTGTCCTTTTGTCTTCGGAAAATGCACTTAGGGGGGTGAAAGAATTGAAAATTTTTTTGAATTCTTGGTATGAGGATACTTATATCTCATAAACTAAAGATGTTAAAGATGTGAAAACTGGTATTTTGGAGTCTCTTTTAAAAATAAAGAAACACGCATTTGTTTTCTTCGGAAAATCTACGTAAGGGGTGTGGGGTTGAAAATAAGTAAATAAGGAGTTGAACAATGTTTATAAGGATACTTTATCTTAAAAACTGGAGCTGTTACAGACGTGAAAGTTGGTATTTTGAATTTCTTTTCAAAATAAAGAAAAACTTACTTTTTATTTTTTGAAAGGGTGGAAAGAAGTTAAGAAGAAGAAATTGAATAATTTTTATGAATATACAGTACATTTATCTCAAAAACTGAAGGTGTTACAGACGTACAGACATGAAAACTGGTATTTCAAATCTCCTTAAAAAATAATGAAGAACATATTTTATTGTTTTTGGAAAATCCAGTTAAGGGGCTGAATGGAATTGGAAAAGCGGGTGAATTTTTAAAATGAGTATCGGTATATCTACATTAGATGTCAAGAACTTAACATGTTAGAGACAAGAAACTTGGTATTTGAATTGTCCTTTAAAAATATAGAAACATGTATGTTTGTGTTCGGAAAACATATTTAAATGGGGCTAGGGGTAGGGGAAGGACTGATCAAGGGGTTGCATTCTTTCTAATAATAATGTTATTGGCTTTACGTCGCACTAAATACTCTTTTATGGTTTTCGGAGACGCCGAGGTGCTGGAATTTTGTCCCGCGGGAGTTCTTTTACGTGCCAGCATATCTACCGACACGAGGCTGACGTAGAATTCTTTTTATGGGGATGCTTATGTTTATCTCAAAAACTGAAGTTGTTTGCGGTGGGTAGGTATTCGTTACGGCGTAGCAATATTATGATAATAATTATACTTATTATTACGATGTAGAAAAGGTAAGTAAGGGATCGTGGAAGCAATATAATACAAGAGCTGGGCAATCCAGAGGTGATCCGGGGATGGTACCAGATGGGAAATAGTTACAGATGTGGAAATAGGCATTTGGAATCTCCTTTAAAATTAAAGAAACATGTATTTATTTTTTCGACTTGTGAGAAGACTGTTTCTCACATGTACAGTTCTATGTCACACGGTCGTCTTAGCTCCAAAAGGTAAAACCACAAACATGGTTTACAAAGATTTTCTGGGGTAAATGAAACTCAATTTTTGGGTGAGTTTTTATACTTTAGAAATTTTCAGATAATGTCTTTGATCAAATTACGAAATCCTCACGAGCGAAGCCGTGGGTAATTGCTAGTATTGAAATATTCCTCGTATGTGCGCATGCACTTCATACTTACTGCGTTTAGTCATATAGTGTCATGTATTAGAACTGATTGGAAGCAAATGAATAATTACGGTCGGATGTCCTTCCTGTTGTCAACCTCAGCTGAGGAGCTAATGGAGATGAAATGAACGATTGCCAATGAATTTGGGTAAGGAGCGGAAGGAATCGGCTGTGGCCGACGAATAGGGAACGTTCCGGCTTTTTCCTGAAAATGAAATCCATTTTTCGGACAGCTGATGGGATGCGAATGCAGAGCTTGGCGTTAACACGCGAGGCAACTCTGCACGTAGATACTTAAGTTGGATATAATTAGTCATTAGTCTGGCTGTCCGGCTGTTTGGATGAATGCTCAGCATACTGGCCTTCGGTTCAGAGGGTCCCGGGATCGATTTCTTGCAAGGCTGGGAATTTTAGCCTTGTGTGGTTAATTCCATTAGCTCGGAGAGCTGGGTGTTCGTATTAATTTTAATACACATCTTTATTTACACAAAACACATCACACTTCCAACCACCACAGAAACACGTATTAGCGAATGCATCCATCCACATGGGATTTGTGTAAGGAAAGCCAAGGGGCCGCAATACTGGGCTTAATCTAGATCTAGTGTCAATACCACGTAATTCGGATAAGGCCAAGAGGAGGAAGAAGAAGACTTTTTCTATATAGGCTATTTAGAAAAATGTTCCCCGTCATCCTAAATACAGAGTCCATACCACGAACAGCTTTTCAGATCAGTTATACGTAACATATGAAGTTACGTGTTAGAAATGGCGGCAATGCTGTATTTAGTACCATCTCCCTCTCTCTCTCTTCACGTGGCTGACTGTATACCTATTCCAAATACCGAACAGATCTGTTATAGAATTTTGCTCACGTCAAAAATATGTATTGCTGAGTAATTCTAATGAACGTTTGTATTGAACCCATGACCTTTGTGCCCTAAGAATTTTAAGTATGAAAATGACTACATTTCTGAACATTTCTTGATATCACGGGAGTGACACGTGGCAAGGAGGTAGCTACTTTCCTTCCCACGCTCTGAGATGTGACGTCATCCGCACGTGTCGGCAGTGTAAGGATACAGAAGAAAGTTTATGTTGAATAAATATAATTAAATGAAAGAATTAGTGGTGAATGCAATATGAGGGTCCTGTATTTATCTTTAAGATAATTGGTCTTTCGTAAGACGGATTTGAGACTGCTAAGCCATTTCAGTGGATTATGGACGCGATCGTCTAGTTTATCTACGCTAAGTCGACAAGAAGTAGTGCCTATCAAATGAGGTCATTTAACCCGTTAATTTAATAGGAATACATTTTAAATGCCCCGGAACACTACCGATAGCAATGTAGCAAGTATGTGGTTACATCCAAAACTCTTTTAAATACAGTTCATTCAAGTCGAAAAGGTTACGCAAATTTTCTTGGCGGCAAAGAGAAAATGTCTGGGGAGAGGGGGTACTGTCTATAAATATAGAAGGGACGCTACGTTGAAAGTCCTGCATTTTGTATCGTGAGGCTGAAGACAGGGTTAAACTGTTTCTGTAAATCGATGGACAAGTAGACTAAGTCCAACCAACAGATTTTAGCCGATGTGGCTGGGGTCTTGACTCCATGTTCTTCTTTGAGCACAAGTAATTGTATGAAAAGGACGGTCAAGATACCGAAGAAGTTTTTATAAAAATTGTTGTGTGGTAAAGAAAGTAATTCGTGTGCGGGAAATAAATACTATCAGTCGAGTGTGATCAACAAAATCAACAAGTGGAGGGCATTTATTTTTTAATGCTTTACTTCCAGGAAACAGGAAGAAAAATGCTATGTAAAGCCAAAAATGTAAAAATGGCCAATTAAGGGAAAAGGGGTCGCCGGTGAACCCAAAGATGAATGCTTGCGTGGCTTAAGGTAGGTGACATGCCATCTTAACGCCTACCATATCTTGTTTCGTGATGTCAAACTTATATGTATTTGAAATGTGTATTTATGACGCAGTTGGTCACCCATATGTTTTTTGGAAATGTCAGAAATATGACGTAAAAGGGTCATCTGTTTTATTTTCTGCTTGGATAAAATTTTAAAGTATTGCGAGTGCCGTGTGATGTTGAAGTTATTAATGAGGGTTTCGAAGTGATATCACATCCAAAGTAGATCGTCATTTTCCGTGTATTTATTGCTTATATTTTGTGATGTCAAATTAAGAAGTTTATTCGACGTAAAATTTTCAGTTAGAATTTTGATGGAATTGGTGCAAAACGGGTCCGTGGTTACCCATTTTCAATCGGATGGAAGCGCTGTTCGTAGTGTTGTATAATGCAGATCGGTTAAATTTGTCATGAAGTGTAACGTATTCTATGTCCTTTTAAACCGTGTCTGAGTGAAATAATAACAGTAAATTTGTCAGTAACTTTCGTGGAAATCCAGTTTTAAAATACGAGATCATTTTATGCTAAGTTGTTCATTATTAAAGCATTGTGCATTATTAGGCGTCGGGGATTCTAGTAAGGATATTTTATTCCAGTTCTTTTGTTAGTGAGAGTCGTCGAGTTTGAGAAACAGAGATTAGATTTGTCGTATGAGTTGAGATAGGATTTGTGAATCAGGTGATTGGAAGCCTGTAGATGAAGCAGTGACTTTTTGGGAGTCCGATGAAGATTTTGGGATGGAAAGTAGAGTACGAAAATCCGCGCCGGTATTAGTTTGCGACGTGTACAATTGTTGTGGGACATTTAAAAGTAAATCTATGTGCGTATTTGTTTGGTCAGAATATCGTATTTTGTTCTATTTTGTGAAGTCAAAGGGATTCATTCGTTGAAGCCTGTCATGTATGACTGCAGACATGTGTTTCATGTTGAAACTGACAGACAGAGAAGGGTGGTTTGTGTCCAGTGCCGCCCGCTGATCGGAGTTCACCGTTCGAAGGTAACGGGGATGGGCGCGTGCTACGTGTTAAAAAGATATTGCATTTCTTGGCAGTGGATATCATTAACTGTTGGATCTAGTTGACATTTTCATCCGGGAATACCGTGTAGGTTCTTAGATACTGTGAATTTGTTTAATGGAGATTGTAATGTATATCTGAAACCCTAAAGTTATAATTTAATGACCGAGGTTAGCCAATTTCAGGGTTTTCCAAAATATAGAGTGGTGGTAGAGATGATTAGCCCCGTGGTGTAGGGGTAGCGTGCCTGCTTCTCACCCGTAGGCCCCGGGTTCGATTCCCGGCCAGGTCAGGGATTTTTACCTGGACCTGAGGGCTGCCTCGAGGTCCACTCAGCCTACGTGATTAGAATTGAGGAGCTATCTGACGGTGAGATAGCGGCCTCGGTCTAGAAAGCCAAGAATAACGACCGAGAGGATTCGTCGTGCTGACCACACGACACCCCGTAATCTGCAGGCCTTCGGGCTGAGCAGCGGTCGCTTGGTAGGCCAAGGCCCTTCAAGTGCTGTAGTGCCATGGGGTTTGGTTTGGTTTGGTAGAGATGATTGTTTTGTTTTGATGGTGCACAAACTTTGATATGTTATGACAAGATATGATATCGTAATCGGCTTACATTACACGGCGAGTTACTTTTGGTTTGTACTAGATTATTAGGGTTATCCAAGTATTAGTAATGGCTAGGGTTAGGTTAGATTTAAAGTGTGATGTCATGAAACAAGATAAATACTGGAAATGAATGATGTAAATGTTTTCCAGCTACATAATGCCAGAGCATAAACATTAAACATGAACTGAATATAACTTCGTCAAACGTTCAGTAGGGGCTTGTGAAAGAAACCATTCGTCCGTGGAGATAGAATTTGTTGTTCATTAAGATTTCATTAAATCATTTTTTATTCATTTAATCATTAAATTCAGTTGGAACCGTATTTGCGAAATAACTTTAAAGAAAGCGAATAACTTGGAGATGCATTCTGAAAATCTTAGTTTATTTTTCTGGGACCAAGCTCGATAGCTGTAGTCGTTTAAGTGCGGCCAGTATCAAGTATTCGGGAGATAGTAGGTTCGAATCACACTGTCGGCAGCCCTGAAAATGGTTTTCCGTGGTTTCCCATTTTCACGCCAGGCAAATGCTGGGGCTGTACCTTAATTAAGGCCACGGCCGCTTCCTTCCCACTCCTAGCCCTTCTCTGTCCCATCGTCGCCATAAGATCTATCTGTGTCAGTGCGACGTAAAGGAACTAACAAAAAAAATATTTTTCTGGGAATATTTAAATGTCAACGTAACGATTAAGGGGAAAAATCTGATGGTCATGGATTTTACTGCCGCAAAGTATTGTGGGCGTTGTTGTTGTTGCATTATTTGACTTTGATTGATTGAACAGTAAATGTGCTGGGGTTAGTAAAGTGGAAACTTTGGTCATCAACCGATGTAACTTAATTGTGTTTAGCCTTCAGCTTAGAAACTTGGTTGGTCACGAGGTCATCAACCTCAGGGACTTAGATTAGGGCATATGCCACTGTAACATCATTTTCCTTGCGGTCATCATCTACAATGACTTTAAAGTAACTTAGAAGTTTACAGGTCGGTTCATGACATAGTCGCAGGTCACAATTCAATTAAGGGTCTATGCCGTATAACCACTGTGTGGCACACACCGATTGGACTGCCTTAATTATACCCAGAGTTCAGAGTTCGTGTTACGAGGGCTGGACCATCAAGAATCATTATGATGGTACATGTAGTCTCACATGGAAGCCGAATGTAAGGATTTCCAGACTTTCTTTCTTTAGTTTATAATTGAGACAAATGTTTTCTAGTAAGGATGCCCATCAGGCAGTTAAGTCAGAGGCTCAAACCAGCGTTCGGTCCCTAAGTGTAAAAGGATTGTTGTAGAGTGGACAAGAGAGTCCGAATTATACATGGATTCCAAATTATTACTTTCTTCAGTAGTTTTTTCCTAAAAAAATACAGATATTTTATGAATAAGACCTTCCATTTGAGTAGGTAGATTAGGATTACTGAACCCTACCTTTACCTCAACAAGTGACGAAGAACCCGATACGACCCAAGAGACAGATCTCATGACATTTTGCTGATAGGTAAGGAAGGTAGGTATCCTTCGAGTGGAACCAAAGGGTACAGTATGGAGCATAATGTTTATGGTTTGTCTCGACAGACAGACAGACAGACAGACAGACAGACAGACAGACAGACAGACAGACAGACAGAGTAAGTTTGTAGTTGTATGTGACTGTTGACACGGGACCATAGTATTACTCGAAATGAGAACCGTGGAAGTTGGGAGGTCTTGATCGTCTGGCATCGTCACCGACTGCCCACCACGGTTGATTTCCATCGAATTTCAACCAATGGCTGTGGTACAGTACTTTTTTAAATGAAAAGTCAAATCTCTATGGTTCGAATTCTTCGTAAATCTTGGCGTCCCGTGGCTTTGTTCACATACCGATTGCGTTGGCTACGCGATTTATATCACATAGCTGTCTGCTTGAATTCGGGGGATGTTTGGTTCGAACCCCACTGTTGGCAGCCGTGAAGATGGTTTTCCTAGGTTTCCCATTTTACACCAGGCAAATGCTGGGGATGTATCTTAATTAAGGCCACGGTCGCTTTGTTGCTAGTCTGAGCCCTCCGGTACTCCATCGTCGCCGTAAGACCTCTCTGTATCGCTGCGACGTAAAACAGTTAAAGTCTAAACTTGGTTACTACGTTGCGAACCACAGAGACGTGATTTCCCACTTCAGAAATGCAACATTCATTGACGCGGATGTAATGCACGGTTGACTTGGTGAGGAGCCAGTGGTAATAGGCCTACTACTCAGCTTCTATGCCCATAGAGGAAAAAATTATTTTATATAAATGAAAGTTATTGAGAGTGCAGTTCCTCGATCTGTTTCCTAATGATGAGATACAGAAGAGAGTAATTGGATATAACTGAGTCAAGGGAGATGATAAGTTGATGAGACACATCAAGAGATATCCAGAATGCTCACTTGGAGATATGTAGGGCAGAGTGGGGAGATCAAGATTGAATATGATAAACTGAATAGCGTCAATTTAGGTTTCGAAAGTTCCATAGAGATGAAAAGTTTACCGTAACTTGCGGAGGAATGAAGGGTTTATTTTCTCGTCCTTTTTCTTCCAGGTCCCTCCTTATCTTTCCTACACAAATAAAGAGGAAGAGTAACTTAACCTTACTGAGGAAACATAACCATTTATAGTACAACATTCTATGATCAGCATATGTAATTTTAAAATAAAATCAAACTCCATAACGCTATGGGTATCGTGTGAGCTTGTTATGCTGACAGGCAGTTGACTTCCTTAAAGCTGGACAGGTTGTGTTGTGATCAGAGTTGGGCGAGATCGTAATTGAATTACTAGGTGATTCAATTCATCTTAAGGACAATTTGAACAAGAACTTACAGTTACTTTTATAATGGAGAACTGGCAGTTATAATTACTATAATTACCAGACAATTGTGATGGCATGTACTAGTTAATTATTACAACTGTAATGGTTCATGGTAAACAATAGAACGTTGTAAAATGAACAACCAGTACATTCTTACAATGTTTTTAGGTTAGTTGAAATTGTCTGCCTATGAATTGTTCTACCTCCAGAACTTTACCGTTGGTTCATAATTATAGAAGACGGTAAACGTTTTAGGACATCCCTTCACGGTACTTACAGGACACGAATCGTTTTCTCCTTCTCCGCAAGAAAAGAGATTTGAAGGAAATCATTCATATGAGGTAAATACCAAATACAGTAGATACGATACGCGACACTTACGGATTTAGCCTTGTTAAAATGGGAGACAATTCGACGGTGGCGCTCCTAGTGACTTGACCTGAAAAGTCGCGCTAAATTCAAATATGAATGGAAATGCATATACGAAAATGGATAAATAAATTACGTCTAGAAAGAAAGTATTATTGAGATATTAACTTCGAAGTTGCTAAAGCAATTCTGGATAAATGAATGAAGAATTATTTAAAAGGTTATTATTTAAAAACTAAAATTAGACATATAAACAAGATCTGAAATGGACTGCTGTGAAATGGGTTGATCTTTCATTTATGCATTTCTTTTTTTGCTTTAGCATTCCTGCCTGAACTTTTACGGTTAGATTTGTCTTTTTCTCATTAAAGAAACATTGTATTATCGCATTAAGACACTTGTCAAAAAAAAATATCGGTGGATTCCTTACACACATGATGCAATGAATTAACATTTAAAAGCTGGATAATTTTCCTCTTGACATGAAGCCTACTAACAGAAAGAAAATCTATAAAATACCGGTTTTAATCTGAGAAGACGGATAAAAGAAAGAAAATTATGAAAATGTTGTCGATAGTGATGCTTTGAGGAATATTTACGTACAATTAGAGTAAAAATGTAACATACCCTTGGCTGTATAGTCGAGGATTTTTAAAGTCGCTGCCCTGGAAATGATCTGAACAGATCTTATAATTCTTATATAAGCGTAACGTCACTTATTTCTTTTAAAACTTATCCAAATCACTTCTGTGACATTTCAAAACCCACAGATCACACCTACAACAACACATCGGTATTGAAGGTTAACTGCTGCACTATACAATAAAATATGCGTATTATATTTTAAGCCAGTTAAAATATGGGTCGAGCAGGTCAGAATATTATGAAGTACTATAAAAAATCTTTGTCACTGGAAGAATATATATGCAAACACAATATTACTTACATTTTCTTGTCACGAGGGAAGCGAAAGAAAGACCGCGCATTCTTCTCTACTTCATAGTTACTGCAGCCAAACACAGTACATACCTTTCCCCTCATGTTGAGAGGAGTTATCAAGGAATGACACACGCTACTATTCAATTATGTCAACTCACTGAAAACGCATAAATAACACCAAAAACTTCACACAAATACACGTGCTCTTATAACAGACTCAGCAGTTCTCAGGTCTACCCGCTAGAGAGAGCTCTAGTAGCTGTCCCTCGATATCTCGCTGAGTGTAGCGTATTGTCTCTGCTGTATTTGAGGCTATTGGTATCAAAAGGAGCAATCTCTACCTTCCTGCACTTCCATTCACTCTACCTGGGTGATTTTTGTCTTATATACACAACTGACAGGCTGTGAGCGAGGAATCAAAGAAAAGCTACCATATAATTAATGGTTAATTAGGTATTTTAAATTGTATTTCGGAGATTGTCCCTTTTGAAACTAACTTTCAGATTTTCGTGGATATTGCTCTTTTTGATACCAACATGTAAGGAGATTGCTCTTTTTGTAGGAACTTGCAGAATTGTGATACCCACACTATTTTTCTTTACACGACATTGTAAGGTCAAGAATGTCACTATAATGTACTGTACATTTATTTAAGTTACAAAAGTGATGAATAATATTACCTAGACTGAAAAACGGAAGACCACCAGCACGAAACACATCAGTTTAGATTTGCAAACAATCTTATTACCAATACATTCAATATAGGGTTCAATAAAATTTAAAAGTTAACATTATCCTTCAGTTAGTCAGTAAAAAGAAGGAAGAGAAGTCTGTAAACTAAGGATAGCTGTTATAATAATGTGCCCTGAGATTATGATCAGTTCATATGGATATTGACTATACAAGAGTATAGAAGTCCATTGCCCAATTGAATTTCTACCTTGTAAAAAAGTATTTACTATATTGCCACTTTTCTTTCAACAATTGATTTCCATTCCCTATGATCGTGAGTCTATTTCCTCGCTTTTGTGGGTGACACAGGTGTCATGTTTTGCGGTAGCATGTCCATCACAGAACACACTGAAGAAAGCTACAGTTTGTTTTGGTAATAAAATATGTTCGTGCACGTTCATAAACCTTCAAAATATCCCACTGTCGGCAGCCCTGAAAATGGTTTTCCGTGGTTTCCCATTTTCACACCAGGCAAATGCTGGAGCTGTACCTTAATTAAGGCCACGGCCACTTCATTCCCACTCCTATCCCTTCCTTGTCCCATCGTCGCCATAAGACCTATCTGTGTCGGTGCGACGTAAAGCAACTAGCAAAAAAAAAACCTTCAAAACACCGAAAATACCTCCAGTATAACTCTAAAACAGAAAAATAGGCATGCATAAGCAACACAGTCTCAATTTATAACTCAACTGAACCAATATGGCAGCACTCACATGGCGTGAGCAGAGAGAGCTGATTGGTAGTTCTGGAGATTGTCCCTTTTCATACCAACAGATGACGGAGATTGTTCTGTTTGAAAGTCACACTGTACTTTCGTGCTCTGAAACGATGGGATTTTGTTCTTTTTGAAAAAAGACGTAGTTTTTTAGACAGCTATTAATACAATACAACGGTATCAATAACTCATTTCCAACGAAAAGTGGATATTGCTCCTTTTGATATCAATAGCCTCGTTTGTAAATACTTACTGCATGTGAAGAATACCTCGGTTTGAGAATATTTCAAAAGTGAAAGTAAGATTAATTCAGTTGCGAATGATTCAAATCTTAAACAAAGTACAATCCGCTAATGCACAAATGAAAAAGAACAGAAAGAAAATAAATCGGACCTTCAACTTCACATGAAATCAATCTTAAGAATTACCATTGCTAGGTGGCACATTGCTGCAATTATTTGCAGAAATTCTGATGTCTTCTACTTCTAGTATCTTATTTTCGTCAATTAAAATATTTTCGTTGTTCAAAATCATCACAATTTATAGTCGCAAACTTATTGAGGTCAC
This sequence comes from Anabrus simplex, assembly GCF_040414725.1. NCBI lineage: Eukaryota > Metazoa > Arthropoda > Insecta > Orthoptera > Tettigoniidae > Anabrus > Anabrus simplex. The sequence continues at coordinate 809,811,310 of NC_090266.1, forward strand.
TACACTCGAAGTTCACTTACAGGACTCTGACACCGGATATGTAGCCGTGCGGCTTGGGTCACGTAGCTATCAGCTTGCATTCGGGAGACAGTGGGTTCGAACCAAACTGCCGGCAGCCTTGAAGACTGTTCTCCGTGGTTTCCCATTTTCCACCAGGCAAATTCTGGGGATGTACCAGATCGTCGCCATAAGACCTATCTGTGTCGGTGTGACGTACAGTAGATTGTAAAGGAAAAACCCTCTGCCATTTGTTTACGAACTTTTCACGCGCTGCCTTTCAAGAGCCGTTAAAATGAATCATCTGGAATATTCTTGAATTACGTAAAGCCCTCCAAATTCAGATATTCTGGATAATTTTCGAAAAGTGCTCTTAGGAATAAGACGCCGTCTATTTTATTATTCTAATTGATTTCAGGACGACCTAATAACACACATATATATAGACACACAATTCTATTCAACCATGAACAGCCACACTTACTAATTGCTGTCTAACTACAACTCTCTCACAGCAGGACTCCGGCCGGACAGTCTTTGCCAGAAGGAAGTCTTTTTTTAATGTACAAGCTGCTTTACGTCGCACAGACACACACAGGCCTTATGGCAACGATGGGAGAGGAAAGGGCTAGGAGTGGAAAGAAAGCGGCCGTGGCCTTAATTAAGTTACAGCCCCGGCATTTGCTTGGTGTTAAAATGGGAAACCACGAAAAACCATCTTCAGGGCTGCCGACAGTGGTTACTGAATCCACTATTTCCCAAATGCAAGCTCACGTAATCGCACGGCCAACTCGCTCTGTGTAGGAAGCTGTAATCTTATTGACAGGCATTTCACTTGTAGCGTATGGAAGCTCAGAGTCTCCAAATTATTGGTGGGGAACTTGTAAACAACTAATTTATGAACGCTTATGGAATGGCATTAGCATATAACCTAAATGGCACAGGCAAGATATGTAAGGTGGCGTAAAACAAATTACAGACGGCTAACGTCCAAGACTGAAGTACAATTTGGTAATGGCTATCAAATCGTTCTGACGTAAACACTTCAAAGTGCAGGCATATAATCAATGAGGTCAGAAAAGTCATTATCAGGAATCAAACGACAAACTATTATAATAGGAGCAGAGCAGGGAAGTGGTGCTGGAAAAGTGAGAGGGATCCGTGGTAGGTCCGAAAAAAGATAAATAAAAAGGGAAAGACCAAAAACTAGTAAAAGAGCAGGCGATTTTTCAATAACCATATTACGAAAAAATGTATTTTGTTTCCATTACCAATGACAACACGAGGGAAAAAATTATACAATCAGTATTCATGAAATCTGACAAATATTTTGAAAATCGTGAAGCATGTCAATTAGACAAGAAAAGAAAAAGAACGCATCTCAAAGAGACTATTAAAACACAATGATTAGATTTGTGTAGAATCAGACTCTAAGAAATTTTACCATAAAGAAACACACGCTTTATAGTTTCATAGAAATTTACAAACATTAAAGGAAATAAACACTAATCGTCCAAAAATCTAAGTTGGAAGGCCACAATAAAACTACACTGCCAGGGTGTTTTCAGAAGTATTACACTAAACATCGAACAAGAATATTAAAAAGAGTGGATGATCAGTAAGAATTACGCGGGGAAAGGAGGGGCGAGAAAGAGAGAGAAAGAGGAAAGAATGCTGTTTGGAAACAAACTATACCCATGAAATATAAGAATGCACTAAAACACAGTGCACTAAGTTTGCTTAGGGAAATTTGCTAGTTGCTTTACGTCGCATCGACACAGATAGGTCTTATGGCGACGATGGGACAGGGAAGGGCTAGGAGTGGGAAGGAAGCGGCCGTGGCCTTTATTAAGGTACAGCCCCAGCATTTGCCTGGTGTGAAAGTAGGAAACCACGGAAAACCATTTTCAGGGCTGCCGACAGTGGGGTTCGAACCTACTATCTCCCGAATACTGGATACTGGCCGCACTTAAGCGATTGCAGCTATCGAGCTCGGTAGGGAAATTCGAGTAGTATTAAAGTTCTTATCCACATCTTGATGTTCTAAGCAACAAGTCAGAGTTAATTTTGAAGAGAACGAAAGTTTAAGTTCTCGTAAAACAAAGGACGAATCACTAGCCACCAAAAGGCAGTAAAAACATACGTGTCAACAGTGCCTGAAGGGCAAACAGGACCGATGAAGTTCCTGCATGAATATAACACATAAGTTCTTTTTGTTCACCCAGTCCTCATGCTGATAGATATTTCCTGATAGACGGAAAAGGAAATACGGTCTTTGCGAATAACACGCACTGTGCTGGGGCTCCCTCCACTCCAAACCACAGTCGATGCCAGACTAATTTAACTGGGCAATCCTTGGCCCATTCATAGGCGGACATACGGTCAGTCGATGCACTAGAAGGAAACATCGAGAGAGTTCGAAGACGTGGCAGATGACGTAGCATAGAAACAGCTGGAGCGAGAGTGTGCACAGTATGCATTGGGACCATGCTGGTGGCGGACCACGAGGCAGGCAGGCGAACAGATAGCGCAGCACATGTAGTAAATATACGTAGTAGCAGAAACCGGATGATTATGGCAGACGGAGCAGATGAACAGATAGAAAACAAAACAGTAGATACTTGTAGATTAAGAGGAGCATGTTACACACTTGTGCTTCTCCATGTCCAGTCACCCCATACAGCAGCTGCATGCAGACCGCTGGGTTTGAACATAGTGTTACTGACTACACAACACGCGATGCCTGTACCTTGGTTCGACTCCGGGGCCAGTCCAGTAATTCACATAGTCAAACACAGTGAACAAATAAACAGCAAGAGTTCGGCAGTGCTAAACAGCAGGGCACTACTCACAGAACATTTATTAACGTAGTTAAAGTTACACCACCGATACCTGCTTCCCTCGCTGACTCCCGGCGATCCTCAGTCAATAGGCACACACACACACACACACACACACACACACACACACACACACACACACACACACACACACACACACACACACACAGAGAGAGAGAGAGAGAGAGAGAGAGAGAGAGAGAGAGAGAGAGAGAGAGAGAGAGAGAGAGAGAGAGAGAGAGAGAGAGAGTACTCTAAGGTCTTCTGTCCAGTACGCTGTCGTCAGTCCAGCCATTCTTTCGTCGCTCCAATGCAACAATCAGAACTCCTCGTTGAGACCTCGTTGGGACACTAACGCCAGCCAACACCTATGTCGCCCTCAGCCCAGCCACCCTACACCAACACGCTAAGTCTCACACTGACTCCAAAACTGAGTCCAACACTGACTGACTGACTGACTGACTGCCTGACTGCCCGCGGCTAATCTCCCTTTTTATAGCTCGGATGATGTATACGAGAATATTCGCGACGTGGGGACAATACTTGCACTGACACAACAAGAGTATTCGTGAACATTTTGGAACATTCTAGATATATGGGGAATATTCTGGAGCTTTCTGCAAATGTTGATATCTCTCTTGAACATTCTAGACGATTATAGAACATTTTGGAACGTTCAGGAAAATTATAGAACATTCTGGATCATTCTTGAGAAATCTGAAACGTCCTAGTGTATCCAAGATAATTCTGTTAGATAATAATGTTATATAACGTAGCCAGATTTTCCAGAAATATGCTTTGACACAAGAAAACCTACTGTACATAAACTATATTAGTAGGTAATTATAATTTGCAAATTGTGTAATTTCATTAAACAAGTAACTCAATTATTTATTATCATCTGCAATGTAACGCACTGCACATTAATTCAATATTACATTGCGAAATCCGTAATTAGAATTGCCTTATAAAGCTTACATATTATTACCATCAGTTGTAATGTGCACTTCCCTTACGGTTTAATACATTCCTGTCCAACACTGGTAATGATCGGCTTGGGAGACCCTGGATTTGGTTATTATCTTTAACAAAAATAATAAAACTGGTTTGAGATTCTGGATGGGGTTCATGTAGCTGCCCGTATAATTTTGCAATATTAATTTTGTTTTTTTTAAATAGAGGTGATACTGAAATCCTGGACATAGTGATCTTCCTCCCTATACAGACAACAGATGATATTCTTCAGTGTCAACTTAAAAATCTGAGGATGAAACGTCTGTACGTTATTTCAAGCGCAGAGACATATTCGCCAACCCTTCGACAGAATAATTACATTAGAGGCGATGTTAGAATAATTTGCATTGCCATTTGATACCCCAATACTGTATGTACATAGGTGGTTTACTAATACTTCATAACCTCCAGAGTAATATAGCACCAAAACTAGTGTACCTGTATGAGATAAATATTACAAGATATAATTGCTGGAAGTTAAGTGTCCTAGAAATATAGCAAACCGTAACGTGAGCTACACCTGCGATTTCTGTCGTTTCTTTCTAACTACGTAGTCACTGAGTAACGGCTATCATCATTATGCTTGACGATAATAACAAACTGGTCCGAGTACAGATCACTAAAATATCTGATAGCCACCATCAACGGTGATTTATCACAGGCCTGAAAACAAGAACGCGACAAGCAAGATTTGGGAAAAACTAGAAAAAACGAGAAGTAAAGACCATTTACAGTTCATAAGAAAGACAGAACACTATCTACAGCTAGCCAACGACACTATAGAAAAGGATTGCTTGGTAATAAGGTCATCGCGACATCTGTGAAGTAGGGTGGAACTCCGAAGCATAAGCTGACGGTAGCTGAATGGTGGGCATCAGGACCTTTGGTCATCGGGGCCCGGGATTCTATTCTATTTTTCGCCGGTTCCAGGGATTTTAATCTTAAGCGGTTAACTCCCTTGGCTCGGGGACTGGGTCCGCTGGCCTCAACGTTCCTGAAAATCGCACGCTACACACAACACTAGCCTCATCACATAAACACGCATTCTCCCGTGCACGGCAGCACGAAAGAAACGACCCATTTGGCAGAGGTTCTACGTTAAAAGAGCTGACCAGCCTATCAATAGCCACACTGAATTATTATTATAACTGACGATAAGAGGGCAAGTCCAACAAAACAATACATATTTCTCTGGAATCAAGTAAGGGTATTTCAGTCGCGCAGATATTGTACAGTATATTGCACTGTATTCAAAATGACGACATTCTGTGCACTATGCAGCATATGACACGATCCAACCTCGAGGAAGGATGTATATTCTTCTGTATTAAATGCCTCACTTCATAAAGGGAGAAAACCAGGAAGATGTACTACAAATATACCACAATATTCTGATATGTATGCATCCCATCGTCGTTAAGGCATGTCGAGCTCCAACCAGAATTAACTTCTAATTTCCTTGTAGATTTTCGATAAAAGAATACTCCACTTCAAGCAAAAGATAAGACTCGAGCATTCGTTACTTCAGGCAATGAGTTACAGGGGAATTGTTCACCCAATTATGATACACATGTGAGCTCGACGTAGTAATGTTTCGCTTCGTATTCGAAGCTTATCGATCCTAATTTCATAGTGCTAGTGATGAATTGCGGAGTGGAAACACCTATCTGAGAAGGAAGGGGATGACATGTTGAGGGTGGCGGCTACACGAAGGCAATGAATGTTTCGCATCCATTACATTACATCACATTACATTACATTACATTTGCATACATATTTCGGAGGTTGTACACGCATTAATCAGAGGGACACGTGCATGCATATTTATTACTTTTGTTTGATATATGAATGTGCATTTGATTGGGGGCCATAAAACACAAGTTCATGAAGTGAGGAGAAGTCTTAATGTGCATATAATGAGTTTCATCAGGACTTTCAGTTCGTCGCAACCAATTGTTTTGAAAATACATCCATTTGGAGAATGTAGTGTGGTGTATGAGACGAAGTTTCCTGGGATTTACTTCCTTTATGACCGGGCGAGTTGGCCGTGCGGTTAGGGGCGCGCGGCTGTGAGCTTGCATCCGTGAGATAGTGGGTTCGAATCCCACTGTCGGCGGCCCTGAAGATGGTTTTCCGTGGTTTCCCATTTGCACACCAGGCATATGCTGGGGTTGTACCTGAATTAAGACCACGGCCGCTTCGTTCCAACTCCTAGGCCTTTCCTATCCCACCGTCGCCATAAGACCTATCTGTGTCGGTGTGACGTAAAGCTACTGGCAAAATAAACTTCCTTTATGACCTCGTGATCGCAACCTCGAGGGGGTGCCTAGACACGGTGGTAAAGACGTGCTTGATTCACCCAGAAAGACATGGTTTCGATTTTCCGTCTGGAAGCTGAATAATTTAGAAACGAGATTTCTCTTCTGGAAAGCTACACGGTCCTAAGGTTCATTCAGCCTGCACCAAGAACGAGTACCAGATTAATTCCTGAGGGAAGAGTCGGTCAGGCATAGAACTAACCACTCTATCCCACGTAGTGCCGAGCTTATTGATAACGAAGCCATTTATCGTCTACTCCTCTAAGGGGCCTTCATGGCCTGGACGACCTGTGTTACTGTTATATCTATACTATGTGCAATTATTTAGGACTAGCATTGGAAAGAAATCGTCCGTAGTTTTGAGAAAGTTACACGAGCATTTTCTTCAAAGTGAAATGGTATGTTATGGTGAACTATACTATCTGATCAAAAGAATCCCGACACCTGCCTCAAATTGAAGACAGAGTTTGCTGGTAACTTACTCTCCAGTAGTCGCCAATAATATGATGTTGGTCAGCCATTTACCTTTATCCCAGCCCTGACTCTGTTAGAGAGACTTTTCACCAGGTGTCGGAACGTTTCCATGAGCATAGCATCCCATTCTTCTAGAAGTGTTGTGGCCAGAGAACGTGTTGATGTTGGACGGTGGGAGTCTGGAACAAAGTTGCTGTTCTAACTCATCCCACAGGTGTTCTGTTGGGTTTATATCGGGACTTTGGACGGGCCAGTCCAGTTGCAGAATATTATCATCCGTAAACCACTGGCTTACAGAGCCCGCTTTATGACGCGGAGAATTATTATAGTTATCACTGAACTCATTTTTCACGCTAGACAATACGAAACCATTCAGAATGTATTGATTTCCTTCTTTGTCTACAGTGATGCAGCCCTGCTAGGGGGTAAAGTCCATGCCATGAGATACATTCCTACACTATAACTCCACCTCCTCCAAACTTCACTGTTGGTTATAAACATTCAGGTAGATAGCATTCTCCGGGCATTCTCCATATCCAAATCCTCCCATCAGATTGGCAAAATTTATAACATGATTCATCACGTGATTGAGATGTTGATTCCCATAGGGAACCTGATATATTTATCCCGAATGAGTAAATTATAATGCCAATATAGTTAGTCCGTTATTGGACATAATGAATTTTTTCAGTTGACTCATTCCTGATTGCCAGCGTTTCGCCCCAGTGTGTTAAGTTGGGCTCATGATTTGGTAAATAGCACACCTACCAAGACGCGTGGCTATTGCATACCGTGGAGGCCACTGCGTAGGCTACTTGGAGCCACCGGCAGTGCCAATGCACTATGAGAAACTTTGTCTCATTACCAATAATTGATGTCCGCTCGGTCATCAGATAATGTAGATACCGAGGTCGATAGGTGCAGTCGCTTAAGTGCGGCCAGTATCCAGTAATCGGGAGATAGTGGGTTCGAGCCCCACTGTCGGCAGCCCTGAAGATGGTTTTCCGTGGTTTCCCATTTTCACACCAGGAAAATGCCGGGACTGTACCTTAATTAAGGCCACGGCCGCTTCCTTCCACTTCCTAGGCCTCTCCTATCCCATCGTCGTCATAAGACCTATCTGTGTCAGTGCGATGTAAAGCAAAATAGCAAAAAAACATAAAGATAATGTAGATGTTGATTCCCATAGGGAACCTGAAATATTTATCCCGAATGAGTACGTTTATAGTACCAATAGAGTTTTTTTTGCTAGTGGCTTTACGCCGTACCGAAACAGATAGATCTTATGGCGACGGTGGGATAGGAAAGACCTAGGAGTTGGAAGGAAGCGACCGTGGCCTTAATTAAGGTACAACCCCAGCATTCGCCTGGTGTGAAAATGGGAAACCACGGAAAAACATCTTCAGGGCTGCCAACAGTGGGATTCGAACCCACTATCCCCCGGATGCAATCTCACAGCTGCGCACCCCTAAGTGCACAGCCAACTCGCCCGTTGTGGATACTTTTAATCAGATAGTGTACATTAAGATGCGTCAAGGGTATGGCTGAAAAACAGCTGTTTCTTATTTGCGTGGGTACTGACTACAATTGCAGCACTCTGAAGACTAAACTACCATGGTAATTGTTCTTACAGAATTCCAGTTCCTTTCAGAACCTGCACTTTAATACAGGATTAAGAACATATATTCACTTCCTGATACAAACTCATTGGTCAGGGGAAACAATTCCATAATTTAATTAATGTGATGTGTAGAAATTTTTATCCGTGGAGTTCATATGTTCAGCCAGTACGAGGAGAGAAACCTGTGCGTGTGTCAAAGAGACAACTCCAGAATACACAGCTGTATATAAGGAGAGTGCCTGTTATCATGGATACAGTCAACTGCATGTAATCTTACCTATACAGAAACTGCGGATTATGCTGATAATGAAACGAAACAACAACTGTGCCCCACCCAACACCAGCACCTTATCTGATTCTACTAATTCGCTTGTGTTGAATGGAACCCTTGACTTGCAGAGTGTAACGAGTACAAAATAGACATTCGATCAACTTACAACAACTTGATAGGCTGTAAACCTTAACCAATATGTACAATTAATCGTGTATGTTCGTTTAATTAGGTGCCCAGTGGTCCGCTAGAAAATGAGTTGAAAGCTAATATTTCACTCCCTACCATGTAGTGCAAAATACTGTGTCTGCTTTTCATTAATGTGAATCCGCTTCAATATTAGGCTACAAAATTAAACACATAATTTGAAATACCTCGATTTAGTCCTTTATATGTCTGTACATACAAGTACTGTAAATACATTTTTGTATTGCAATTATAACTGTTAGTTAGAAAGGGTTTGCTGTTGAAAAAATGATAATAGAACAAATATAATAAGACATAATATTATCTGATCGTACACAAAGAGTATAACATGCATAACTAGTATGACTACAGGATCCAGCATCGCTCCGCCGCCTGCTTGTTTGTATGCGTGTGTTACTGAGCTACTGTCGGAGATAACTCATTTCACGCCTTCGCAATGCCGTTCTTCAGGCCTGTAAACAGACTTTACTGTGCAGTGCGTTTCAGCTACTCAGGTTCACTTCTTCTTTACTCCTCCTCTCTAGAGATGTATTTTGTTCATAGGTTAGTGTTTGTATGTTGGAATTTACTTCAAAGCAATAAGTAACTGGCTCATCAAGGGACTAGTGTGGCCTACAAATGTTAAAGAAGGTTTTGACGACACTAGGTAAGAGAGAACAGTATTGGAAACTAGATGGATCGGCACGATTCCGTGCTCTGGACTACACAAAATAGGTAGTTCAATGCACAAACACACCGAGGGAACACAGGTCCTCAGACCAACTTCAGAAGCATTAGGCATACAGGACTATATCCTGTCAAGTCCCAACAGTGGAATAATAACAAATACATATTATGTCGTGATCCTGGGCGTATTGCTAACTCCCGTATTTAAATTGAACGGTATTATGACCTTTATTGTGCAGGACATTTATGTAAAGTCCCTTAAAAATAATGAGCGTGGTATTTTATAAGCTCCTGACACAAAACTTTTCTCAGGAACAATTGAACCTATAGATATAATATTTGTTGTGGGTATTCACATTGTTTGTATCTACATGGTGGTGGGGGTGGGGGGTTGAATTAAATTTCGATAATAATAAAAATTAAGCCTGTTGTTGTTTGAGTAATCAGTTCATAGACTGGTTTGATGCAGCTCTTCATGCCACCCTACCCTGTGCTAACCTTTTCATTTCTACGTAACTATTGCATCCTACATCTGCTCTAATCTGTTTGTCACATTCATACCTTGGTCTACCCCTACCGTTCATACCACCTACACTTACTTCAAAATTAAACTGAACAAGTCCTGGGTGTCTTAAGATGTGTCCTATCATTCTATCTCTTCTTCTCGTCAAATTTAGCCAAATCGATCTCCTCTCGCCAATTCCATTCATTGTCTCTTCATTTGTGATTCGATCTATCCATCTCACCTTCAGCTTTCATCTGTAACACCACATTTCCAAAGCTTCTATTCTCTTTCTTTGTGAGCTAGTTATCGTCCATGTTTCACTTCCATACAATGCCACGCTCCACACGAAAGTCTTCAAAAACATCTTTCTAATTCCTATATCAATGTTTGAAGTGAGAAAATTTCTTTTCTTAAGAAAGCTTTTCCTTGCTTGTGCTAATCTGCATTTTATGTCCTCCTTACTTCTGTCATCGTTAGTTATTTTACTACCCAAGTAACAATATTCACCTACTTCCTTTAAGACTTCATTTCCTAATTGAATATTTCCTGCATCACCTGCCTTTGTTCGACTGCACTCCATTACTTTTGTTTTGGACTTATTTATTTTCATCTTGTACTCCTTACCCAAGACTTCGTCCATACCATTCAGCAGCTTCTCGAGATTTTCTGCAGTCTCGGATAAACTAACAATATCATCGGCAAATCTCAAGGTTTTTGATTTCCTCTCCTTGGATTGTGATTCCCTTTTCCAAATTCCTCTTTGATTTCCTTTACTGCCTGTTCTATGTAAACATTGAAAGGGACGGGGGACAAACTGCAGCCTTGCCTCACTACTTTCTGGATTACTGTTCTTTTTCAAAGCCCTCGATTCTTATCACTGCAGACTGATTTCTATACAGATTGTAGATAATAATTCGTTCTCGGTATCTGATCCCAATCACCTTCATAATCTTAAATAGCTTGGTCCTGTCAACATTATCGAATGCCTTTTCTAGATCTACGAACGCCATGTACGTGGGCTTGTTCTTCTTGATTCGATCCTCTAAGATCAGCCTAGGAAAATATTAAACGCGAGGAACAAAATACTGTACGCTCCTTCTTTTGTTCCGAGCCACTATACATTCTGTTTAGTAGTTGGTATATGTCAAAGAAACAGGCTGTAGTTTCCTCTTAATCTGTCTGTAATTCATCTGGCCTGTTTTACTGTATCCTATCAGTCTGCCGTGTACAAAGGTTTACGTCAGTAGAGTTTGTGTGTTTCTGCTTGCCTTCAGCTATATATTCACTTTTATATTTGTTGCATAAAGCTTTGTAAACTACCTTCCTGTAGTGGTTTTGTCTTATGAAATATAGCAGTAAAGCCACAAAGTACGGAGTGAGTGGGCTCAGAGATTGGTTTCCATTTTCTGCCTTCATCTCCTTGCTGGTCTTCCTTTCACTCCCGTTTATAGTCCAGAGACTTCATCTTGCTTAGTAATGATAAAACATTATATTTAGTGATACATGTGTTCTTGATTCAATAGCATATTTATAATTTTCCTATAGATGATACTTTCATTGATTCCATGACAGTATGTTACACGAATTGAACGTCATGTAGAGATGTTCATCGGTAATATTTTTATTTGTTTATATTAAAGCCCAGAATCATCTCTGTTCAGATACTAATGTAGTATTTACGAGTCATCTAATACAGAACAGAACTAGTTTGATGTTTTCTTCTATCTATCTGATCTTTGGGTTTTGACAATGTGAAAGTGTACAGGTATATATTTTCACACCATTCGTAATGCAACCGTCCAGGCTTCTCCAGCCATACTAATTTATTGTACAGTCCTATTACGTGATATCACTCGATATCAAGATTATCCGTCATCGGAAATTATTCATTAACACATATTAATTAAACTTCAATCAATTGTAAATAAGGCTTTTGGAATCATATTGTATATATTAGAACATCATTTATTATTTAAATTATAAGATAGGAATTCATTATGTACTGTAAATATGGTCAATATGTTGAGTCGAAGTTGTGTCATTTCATCTCATATTATGTACACGGAAAAGTTATTCTTGAAGCGGGGAAGTTATGATGAGTCATTGGGTTTAACTCATGAGTATCCTATACAGCGACCCGCGTGCAAGGCTAGCAAGCTAGGAGACTACATCATCGACACGCCTACTGGTTACTTGTGAAGAATGAAGAGAGGGAAGATATGATATGAGATCAACGAATCAGATGCTTCGTTGTATAGAGACTGGGTATGGAGCTGTTACCAAGAGTGGGGAGAGCTCACGTATATTATCTGGCGCGGAGCAATCCTCAAGACACCACTTTATTATTTCGAGACAGTGAGTGGTCGCTTCGAGACACAACTACTTCATTATTTTGGAACAGTGAGTGGTCGCTTCGAGACACAACCAATTTATTTCTGAGACAGTGAGTGGTCGCTTCGAGTCATAGTTATTTTCGGGACAGTGTGTTGTCGCTTCAAGACACAGTATGTGGCTGCTGTGATGTTGTCGGATCAGGGTGAGACGAAACAAGCATACGGCTTGTGATATATTCTAGAATTATTCTGGACCAAGAACTACGTTAATTCAAGTGCACGGTACTTGGTACAAGTCTGTATTATATCAGGAGAATAGCTAAGTTGGATTGAGATTTCTGATAACATGGAAAAATTCATAACTCTGAATTTTCTCCTCCTACGATCAACGGTGATCAATTTTCACAAGCATAGGGCCAATGTCTAATTTAAATACTAGGCAATTAGGGAGTGCTAGTCCAGATAGCCCAAATCATATCGCAGAAGGAAGGAAGGATGTCCATGGAGCCAGTCTGCAACGTGAAGAGGGGAACGAGTAACCACGGAATACAGATGACCTCAACGGAAGCTACAGTTGGTGAGCCACAATTAGACAATGCAAGCAACAGTAAATTACAATAACGTTAAATTCTTAATTCCCTCCAAGCTAAAAGGTACTTTTCCGACTCATCTCATTTTTTTGTTTTTAAAATTCATTTGACCAGATATTGCGTAAATTTTCTTTCTCAAAGCTATACTTAATGGTTAATTATTTAAAATCCAACCCCTGTGATTTAAGTATAAGTCTCTATGCTGGTAAATATAAGTTTTGCTGTACAGTTTTGTTTAAAACTGTAAAGCTGGCGTCCAAGCATTACGTAGAGGAATGGGAAACCATGGAGTGATACTTGATTCTATTTGCGTGGCAATTTGCGGGCAAGCCACAAATAGTTTATATTTATGTGTCTCCAGCTATTAACTTTCGTCTCCCCAAGTGTGAAGATTAGGAGAGCGAACAGTTACAATAGTAGGGACTGGCTGCATAAGAGATGGTGTTGCCTCACTCTTTCGAATTGCCAAAGTCAAGGATGAGAGAGGCCAGTGAAAGTAACAAATTTATTCTAGCCCATACCAAACAAAACAAAAAACCAAACCTCATGGCACTACAGTTCTGAAGGGCCTTGGCCTACTAAGCGACCGCTGCTCAGCCCGAAGGCCTGCAAATTACAAGGTGTCGTGTGGTCAGCACGACGAATGCTCTCGGCCGGTCATTCTTCTAGCCCATACCAGAAGACACAAATACCAAAAACACTAGTTATTGCCAAGAAAGGTAGTAGAGTGTGTAGCCACCCTTTATAAAATTAATAAGCTAAACATTATTGATTATATTTGACGAATATATCATGACTGAAATTGATTAGTCAGTGAGAGCATATTGGCGAAACAGATTAATAATATTAAGATTAATATTATTTTGTGTGTGAATTCATTGTGTACGCTGCCTGACCGAGGCGGTAAAGGTGTGCTCATTTCACCCGGAAGGACGTGGGTTCGATTCCCCGTCAGGAAGTCGTAGCATTTAAGAAACGAGATTTTCACTTCCGGAGGTGCACATGGTCCTTAGGTTCACTCAGCCTACACAAAAAACGAACACCAGATTAATTCCTGGGGACAAAGGCGGCTGGGCGTAGAGCTAACCACTCTACCACACCAAGTGCCGACGTTACTGATAGTGGAAGCCTTTAGGTTCCACCCCTCCAAGGGTATTCATGGCCTGTACGGAGATGACTTTGCTTTGCTTTTACATTGTTCGACATCAAGTGGAAAATGTAATTTACTGGATCAGTTTCCATCTTGTTTTTTTCTGCAGAGATCTCTGTCCCCTTCATCGCATCTGAAGTAATTAGACAGTAACTGACAGAAGCAAAAACGCTCATGAACTGGAATGTTAAGTGTAGAAACTCCATATTAATCATGCTGAGATCAAATAACGCGTCTAGTTGGTTAAGGTGCACGCCTACCATGGTCAAGATTGTGGGATCGAGTAGTCGATTGACACTTAACACTGTTCAAGGGCGAGAGCAGATTTATTGGTATTTCAAAGAACTCCACTTCAGGAAAAAAAAAAAAAATCCGGCACTGTGGCCCCTCTTGGAGCCTACAGTATAGCAACTGAAGTGACGTTGAATTTACATTGTTGTTGTTGTTATTATTATTATTATTATTAGAGTAGGGGTATCCCAACAACGCTGGTTCAAGTCCGGCAGAGCTAGTCGCATTTTAGAATGGTGGAAACGATCTATTCGACACTCCAAATCGTGCGATGTCGGCATGTAAAAGATTTCTGGTGACGCATTTGGTACTTACCCGAAAAAATTCATTAAGGCCCTGCCATAGATTGCCCGAGGGAGATCCGGTTTACTCTGTCTTCTGTTAGAGTAAATCGGAACATTGAAACTGAATAGCACGCAGCCTATTAATGGCATCAGGTTGAAATACTCCGCACGATTGCTGCTGCCTCAAAAATATTATTTATTATCCAATCACTGTCCGGCTTCATGGCTAAATGGTTAGCGTGCTGGCCTTTGGTCACAGGGGTAGTGGGTTCGATTCCCGGTAGGGTCGGGAAATTTAATCATAATAGACTAATTCCGCTGGCACGGAGACTGCGTGTATATGTCGTCTTCATAATCATTTCATGCTCATCACGACGCGCAGGTGGCCTACGGGCGTCATATCAAAAGATCTACATCTGGCGAGCCAAAAATATCGTTGAACACTCTCGGGTCTACAAGCCATACGCCAGTTCATTTCATTTAATTAACCAAAAAAACAGAACGTAGTTACATAGGGTTGCTGCTTCTTTATCGAAGGATTTTTCAAACTACGATTTATCTGTCTTTCTTTCTTTCTTTCTTTCTTTTTTTTCTTTCTTTCTTTCTTTCTTTCTTTCTTTCTTTATAACACATGAGATACAGCTATACTGAGCACATTTCACTTGTACTGTCAACATAAAACAAACATAACAAACGAGCAACTAGATCATTTACGGAGCCCTTTAATAACAACTGTCCAAATCGAAAACCATGCCATTATCTGTGTTGAGAGCCAAATCGTCATAGTTCAAACTGGCGGAATAACAACTCAACTTGTTCTTAGGAAATTATTTACACATCTCTGAAATATACTTTTTAGTGTTATTGATTTCTACGTCCCACAGACTACTTTTACGGTCTTCGGAGACGTCGACGTACCAGAATTTATTTCCACAGGAGTTCTTTTACGTGCGAGTAAACCTACCGACTCGAGGCTGACGTATTTGAGCACTTTCATGTACCACATAACTGAGCCAGGATCGAAACTGCTAAGTTGGGGTCAGAAGGCCAGCGCCTCAACCGTCTGAGCCACTCAGCCCGGCGATGTACCTTTATTGATGCTATATGAAACTCTTGTCTCCTCGGATGGCTGATTAGAAAGCATCGTTGGAGCATTGCGTGGTGAGTGTGGGGAATGTGGTGACAGATTTGACTCTGCTGGAGCGGGAAGAGACGCGGAGACAAGATATCCCGAGCGGTAATACCCAAATAATATTCAGTGGAAGAAACTCAGGTCAGCTGCCTGTCACCTAATGTTCAGCGGTGAAAAATTTATTGCCCTTAATACCTGTTGTGTAGACTGGTTTCCAAGTTTGGGGATTCTATTCCTTACAATAAATTGCAGCGATGAAGTGCATTGCGATTTGCGGGATTAGGCCTACTGAATTTCAAATATTTCTTTATCACTTGTTTTAATTTATTACAGTAAGAGCAAAAGTAATATACTGAATTTAAATTTATATTATTAATAATAATAATAATAATAATAATGATGATAATAATAATAACCAAACCAAACCAAACCCCATAGCACTACAGCCCTTGAAGGACTTTGACCTACCAAGCGACCGCTGCTCAGCCCGAAGGCTTGCAGATTTCGAGGTGTCGTGTGGTCAGCACGCGAATCCTCTCGGCCGTTATTCTTGGCTTTCTAGACCGGGGCCGCTATCTCACCGTCAGATAGCTCCTTAATTCTAATCACGTAGGCAGAGTGGACCTCGAACCAGCCCTCAGGTCCTGGTAAAAATCCCTGACCTGGCCGGAAATGGAACCCAGGCCCTCCGGGTAAGAGGCAGGCACGCTATCCCTACACCGAGGGGGCGGCTAATATTATTATTATTATTATTATTATTATTATTATTATTATTATTATTAAGATTAAATTGACACCGAGCGAGTTAGCCGTGCGGTCGGCGTTGCACGATGTGAGCTTGCATTCAGAAGATAGTGGGTTCGAACCCCACTGTCGGCAGCCCTGAAGATGGTTTTCCGTGGTTTTCCTTTTTCACACCAGCATAATGCTGGGACTGTACGTTAAGGCCATGGTCACTACCTAATCCTAGCCCTTTCCCATCCTTCCGTCACCCAAAATCTTCTATGTGTTAGTGCGACGTTAAACAAGTAGAAAGGGAAAATATTACACCAACATTGGGAAGAGTGTATGCGTCGGACTATCTTGAGTATGGTTTTCTAATCCGTATTCGTTGACTTGGAAACTTCCACGACGTGCACTCGAAGACGGAGTTTGTGATCTGAGATTCAGTAAGAAGCAGGCTGTTACTTTTCAACTGGGTCACGCTCCGGTGTTCAAACGGAAATTGCACGTTCGGGTGAGCTCATATGTATTCCTCGTGCCAGAGAGTTTTGAACACTACTTACCCCTTCTATATCTTAACTGAAATACGTTTACTTTAATCTCTGAAATAACAATGGTAGAATTTCTCTGTTCTCAGTTCTGGATGGTTGCTTACAATATTCTGATACGACGTTTATCATACTCTTTTCGTAGTGACAACATCTTTGTCACATTATACTAACACTGCTTACGAACATTATAGTTATATGTTTTACTGATGTTATTTATTCAATAATGACCGATTGAACGAGAGATGTGGATATCGACGTTAGTTGGGATTGCCTTCGTAAACAAGGATTTCGAAAAACGTAGTAGCTATATGATGCACGGTAGAGTGAATGACTACGAAACTATTCATTGTTAATGCCCTTCAAATTCATAAGAAAAGCAATCAAACTTGAAGTTATACAAGAATGTTGAGATCTTGATCACTGTAAAGGAACCTTTAATTATTTTACACTGAATTCTATCCACAGGGACGAGACATTTCAAATACTGCACACACGTTGATTGAGATCGAACCACGTCCATTTTAGCCAGAGCCCAGTGGAGATGTCGCTCGACTGTTAACATTTTACCTATCCTTTCCAAAATCATAGTTCATGGAAACTTCTGACCAGAATAGAGTTCCTCTTTAATCATGCTGTTTCATGAAATACTGTTGAGAATATCAAATACGCTATAGTCCGGCCCCTCTACTGAGTGGTCAGCGCAGTTTGTGCATAAGCAAACTACTATCTATAGTATGTTACATAAACGTGTTTCAGAATATTCTACGAGTTTTATCTGCGTACAAGCGCATAGTGTTTTTTTCCTGGCCGCGCGTGATAATTGAAGGGAGAAAATGGTAAAAGGGTGAAAGTGCCACAATGGTGAATTGTCTTTCTTTGCTTGGAATTGGCTGAAAGGGCCATACGGCGGAACCTGGTGAAAGCTGGGATTTCTTATTATGCTTCTCCAGACTTCCACAATATGACGCACAATATGAAATCCCAGCCTGCACCATGTTACGCCGTATGGCCGTTTCAGCCAATTCTGAGCAAAAAAAGACATTTCACCATTGTGGCACTTTCACCCGTTTCCATTTTCACTTTTCAGCTGTTTGGTGTCGTGGGCGCTTCGAACATCATGGCCAAGAGTCCTGTATTTGGTGTGTATTCCATCTATCTGCTAACCTATGTAGTTATAGTGTGAGCTAGCAAGTTCGGCTTCTTCTCTGAATGTTCAACATATTGGTCTTCCGTTCAAAGGGCCGCCGGTTCGATTCTCGGCTGACTCAGGGTTTTTAATTGCATGTGGTTAATTTCTCTGGCTCGAGGGCTGTGACTTTGTGTCCGTTTTCATACATCTCCCTTCATTTAAATTGACCACAACACACTGCCAACTCCCATAGAAACATGTAATAGTTAATACATTTCTTCACACAGGGTAGGCGTCAGGAATGGCATCCGGCCATTAAACAGGGCTAGATCTACAAGTACCGACCACAATCAATTGGTAAACAGGTGAGGACGAAGATTTCTGCTATTGTAGGCAATAAGACAATCTCGGTCTATACTTTCTGTCCCATCCCGGCATTTATCACGTCCACTAGTGAGTTAGAGATGTTGCTGAAAGAAGGCTATGTGTTTTCTTGTTCAGCTGGGTGGTAGATTTAACTAGGCATTAATTTTCTGTGCTCAAGGGATAACGTTCGGGCATGGTCGGTTGTGAAACGCGGACCCATTTCCATGACAAAAGTTTAACAAACCAACGCCCAAGACCAATAGAAGTCGACGAGATGTAAAAATCACATTACTATCGTTAATGAATTCAGCCTCATTGAACATTTTACAATCGACGTAATAACTTGCAATGTAGCTTAGTAGATTAGGAACAGAACTGAAGCATTTTGTATCCAGTCCCAAATTTGTTCACCACATTACCTCACACTCTCTGCTCGATTAACAGTGTCACAGACATGCCGGAAATCTAATTCTACAGCAGAGTTTTACAAAGTTGAAGATCACAAGGGTTTACACACTCAGATAGCATCCGGTTTCCTTAACTTGGACTCAATATTTGAACCACCGTTTACAAATAATGGCACATTATATCCATGCAGTACTTGACGTACTTTCATTCTTCAGGGTGGATAATATCTGTTATCAATCGTCTGTTTCTATTGAGATTTAGGATCGTGCCCAAATAGTAAATTTGACTATGTTTAGGATCAGTTTAAATGCAAGTAAGTTCGTATAATTACGTTATTGATCACACTGTGATAATAACCATGGATCACCTGACTTCCAGAGAACTACAGGAGCGTGACGTTTAACTTCAAAACTCTCATGCAGATTGACAGCAAAGAAACTACTAATTTTCTGTCAGTATGACTCGTACAAACCCAAGGGATCTTTCACTTGAAGGATTCTCATAAACTGGCAGAGCATCCGTCGTGTGAACTAATAAAGTATATTTTAAACAATCCACTCTTACATTGTTAATGTGAACACATGGGGAAGAGTCGGCTTTAATTACTCGATAGTGAGAAGATCCATATTTCTTATACATTTTTATCTGTTAAAAGATTACATTTCCCTGCCTCTGTGGATCAGTGGTAGTGTCGGCTTCAAAATCCCAAGATAGCGGGTTCAAACCCGGCAGAGGAAGTCGTATTTTTGAAGGGCGGGAAAAAGTCCATTCGACACCCCATGTCGTACGATGTCGGCATGTAAAAGATCTCTAGTGACACATTTGGTGTTTACCCGACAAACTTCTTTAAATCTCAACCATAGACGCCCAAGAGATTTTCAGTTCACCCGGTCTGCCATCTACTTGGCGTACAGTAAAAGAGAACGTCGAAATTGACGAGCAGACAGCCAGATGGCGTCAAATCGAAATGTCTGCACACGGTAGCTGAGGTCATACGATTGAAAAAATAAATAGCATTTTTCTTGATTCTGTTCTTCACATTTTAAGTCATTTGATACATTTTCCTTCATGAATCTTGTCACTGCATCATTTATGGAGAAAATGGCATAACATTTTCTATCTGAGTTTGCCGATCAGGGTGAACTTGAATTGAACGTAATAGAAATAAGACACTCAAGTAATCTACACAAAATGAACAAGAACGCACCGAGAGAAACACATAACACATTGGGGTTGGCTAGTAGGCACCTCGCATTATCATTTTCTTTAAGGGATTCCAACGAAAAGTGTATAATTTATAACCACTTCACGCTCAATAAATGCATTATTTAGTGTTAAAACTTACCACACGGTGGTCAAGTTTACTGGAACTGGTCAGAATCTTCATTGCTTCAGTCGCTAAGTAACATGTCTTGAGGTAATATTCTTTTCAGGCGTGTGGCCTGGCGGGATTTGGCGCCGAAGTTAAAATGCACAACGCCGGGAAACTGGTCTAGCCGGTCGAAGAATTTCTTCGCGTTTAATTGAATGTAATGGTGAATTGATGAAATATCCGTTCCTTGCGCAGATGTTTGTTACGTACAAATCAGAGAGCACTGGTAATTACGTGGAGAACTTTGTCCTGAAAGGCCTGTTGACGTTCTAGTTGACTGTGAGGTGCTGATCCCCATGCAGGACAGGCATATGTAATGATGGAGTGCAGGAGAGATTTATATAATTGAGCAGTCCATTTCAGGTGAGGTTTTCCTGTTCGGTAAGGGCTATACAGTATTTAGAGAGGACCAGCGTGTGCCAGAGCATGCCTATTAAGACGTGTGTCTAGGATAACCCCAAGGAGTCACCAAGGATAGCCAGTGAACATTTTCACTGTAGAGTTGAAGAGGAGCTGTGAGGTTATGAATATTTTTGCCTCTGTTTTTGTGGCATAAAGGGAGGTCGCCACTTCGTGAACCAAGTAGTCAACTGAGGTAACGATGTTTGTAATGTTTTCACAGCCTATTGCAGGTCACGGTGGGATGTAAATTCATCGCTGTACATTCCTGTGTAACATTGTGATAATTCAAGAATATCCAAGGTGAAATTAATGAAGAGAAGTGGGGATAGAATTGATCCTAGTGGTACACCTGCTGTAATTATTCTGGATGTTGAAGTAGTACTACCAATACGGACGACATATTACCTGTATAAAAATCTTTCAATGATGGTGATCAGAGAGTGAGGAAGGCCAGCGCTGTATAGCTTCAAGATCAAACCGTCATGCCATACTGTATCGAAGGTGAGGGTCTATGTTGAGAAATATGGTGGTCGTGTATGCCTTGTATTCGTAACAAACTAACAGCTTCAGTGACTCGCAGATGTTGATGAACGGTAGAGTGCTTAGGGGAAAGCCGAACTGGAACTCTCGAAAGATTATATTATATATAACATATATAGATACTCACCAATGAATAATTATCTAGAACAGTTTCGACAAGATTGGAAGAAGACTGATAGGTATATAGCGTGATGGGTTATTGGCGAGTTTTTTGGTATACGTACAATTATAATTTTCGTCAATTTTCAGGAGGTAGGAAAGTGGTGGACTCAGGCCGATGCATTTAAAATTGAGTAATGGTGCGCGAGTGCTTTCTTAGTGAGGTTCTTGAGGACTATATTTGTTATCAGATCATGTCCCTGTGACTTATTTGTGGGAAGACTCTTGATGATATGACTTAGTAGTCTACGAGAGGTGAATTTAGTTTTGGTGGAAGCTGTGGGTTTATCACGTTCATCCTTTTAATTCAGCATTTGGTTGTCTGGAGGATCCATCGTTTCATTTGGTGAGAATTTAGCCTCGCAGTGATTTGCAAGAATGTTGCTTTGATCTTTAACATCTGAATTCAGATGGTCGTGATCTCGTTGTGGCGGGATGACGGTGAATTCACGAAGAATGCGTCTGGTTGCTGTTCAGAGGCTGTGGGCTTTTTCATTTAAATTTGATAGGTAGGTTTGATATGATTACGGCTGGTATTGGTCTAATACTTCTTTTACTCTTCGAACCAAATTGTTGAGAATTCTATGGAACCATGGGTGTCGTGTTCTTTGCCATAACCATCGAACACGATGATTTTCTCGTAGTGGCTGTATGACTGATTGCGGTAAAACTTTGAAGTTGGTTGGCTTAAATGAAACTTTAGTGAAAGAGCGTACGCAAGTGTGTTAGTAACATGAAGAAGAGCTTCATCAATATCATCACGGGTTTTCAATTTATATGATTGCAGTAAACTACAATCCAGCATTTCTTGAAAGTGATTTCAATTGAATCCTACATTTATCAAATGTGGAGGGCACGGCGAATGGAATGCTGTCATATCAAAAGTAACTATTATAGAACAATGATTTGAATCAAGTTCTGTTAAAGACTGCATAAAAGGTGGGTACCTGAATTTCTTTATAAGGCTTACATTGAGTATGTCAGGTTGCACTCGGTAGTTCTATGAATAGTATATAGGCTCAGTAGGTGCAGTGATCTTGCATTCCATAAGTTGTGGTAGCGTTAAGTAGTCTCCATACATTATGGTTCGTGGCTCGACAGCTCCAGGATTCATGCTTTGAATTAAGGTCTCCCAGTATTAAAGTATAATAAGCTCACCAGACAAAAAAGTAGTCACTCTGGAGTAATCATTACAAGCGTCATTTAATACGGTGTAACTCCGCTTCTGGACTTGATAACCACCTGGATTCGGTTAGGAAGCGAGTCTACAGCGTTGTGCAGATACGTCGAATCCAGGTTAAGCCACTCGCTGAGATGCTGATGTCGGCGTTTTACCCAACATGTCCCACAGATTTTCAATGGAGCCATACGCCATTTCATGTCATCACAGTGTTACACAGCGATTAATTTACATCACACCGTGACCTGCAGAAGGCTGTAAAAACACTACAAACATCGTTAGCTCAGGTGAATTTTCAGGCCAATCGATATGCAATAGGGTGGGGAGAGTTCATAGTAAAACCCAATCAGATATGCGTCCAGTTCGATGAACTTTGCTGTTGTCATCTTGAAAATTCGGGATATCCATAGCATACTCATCATGCAGATATTGACTGAAATGCAGCACCTGATTATCCATAACGTTTAAATAAACAGGCTGGTTCATGTTAGTGGTCACCTCAGTGAGCTTGCCCAACCCATGATACGGGGAAATCACAGACCCACCTCTGGCTTGAACCTGACCTTGCACACATCCAGGATGAAATGCTTCAATTGGCCTTCGGTGAACTCGACGACTTGCGTCATTGTAATACAGGCAAAAGCGTGATTCTTCAGACCACATTACGTTTCGCCAGTCAGCTACTGTCCACGTTCGATGATTTCTAGCCCATTGAAGAGGCGCAGCTTTATGTGGCCTCTTGTGAGGTGACCGACTCCAATTGTTCATTGCATGCAGTTCCCGTCGCAATTTTTTCTCGCTAATAGGTTGGGATGGACCTTCATTCACTGACTGCAGCAATTCCTTTCCGGTTTACAAGTGATTTTGTTTCACAAGCCGTGAAACGCGTCTCCGGTCCCTCCCAGTCAAGGTCTTTTTCCGACCAGAATTCTGACGTCGTATTTCGTGGCCACGTGTAGTACACCACTGCTCGTAGACAAGTGGGGCAGTCCGCTGCGTAACACCACCAAACCCAGCAACTTCATGCACCGTATGGCCATGGGCACGGCCAAACACGATTACCGCTTTTGGCCACTCTGGCACATCCTTACTTATACCCATGTTGACGCACACTGTCCGCTTGGGACATCAATGTCTCACTGATCGCTACTGTCTTAGAGGCAGTGCGCGTGCGGTTAAACACGGGACTCGTTCGCTGCGCCACCGTAACAGGCTTAACGATCCATCTGTGCGTGTGCACTAGGGTGATTAATTATTTATCCGGCGAGCTTATCCGCTGGTGAGTAGTAATTCCAAGTGTTTTCGTTAAGTTAATACGTTGGTGGTTTGTAGGTGCTTATCAAAAGCAAGAATCGGTGTTATGGCTACAATGAAGTTTAATAAAAACTGTCTCTCTCTGCTGGGGAGTGATGCTAAGTATACACGATCATGAGAAATTCTCTCCCGGATACGGACTGCTACTCCAGCGCAGGCACTATCTGCTGCTCTGCCCGTGAAAAAAGTGATTGGCCAGGGATTTTGAGAATTTTATTTGGCAATAGGTGTGTCTGTTAATAAAGGCCACATAAACATAAGTACGTAAAAACTTAGTGGATGTTACTCGGATTTATCATATAACATTTGCATTCCAATTTACGAGAGTTAACTGAATAACTGTTCGACAGAGATTATTACCCATGACAGAATATATTATATAATAGCTAGTATAAATTATCGACTTTTTGAAGCTTAATACAGTATTGATGACTGGAGGATGCTGGTATGCTGGGAGAAAAAAACCGGGTAAAATTTTTGCGTTATATTCAGGTTGCCTGTGTTGCCTTAATGGTGTTCAGTTTAATGTAGAGGCGTAGGAAATGTTGTTTGAAGATAATGGGTTGGACTGTGCTGATGCTGATGAACGAGAGAAGTTATTTCGGGGTGGGGGAGACGGTTGAATATGTGGCTGTTCTTGGCGGCGATTTCTTGGTGTTGGATGTTGTGATTGCTGTAAGTGATCCTCTTGCAATCGTTGCAAGTCGGAGGAATTTTGTTGGTTTCGGTACGACGCACGTTTTTTAACTTTAAATAATGAGGGCAGCCCTTTTAGTTAGCAGTGTGATTTTGAGTGCAGTTTACAAATTGTGGGGTACGGATTTCGGAATATGGCATTCTGAGTAATGATGTTTACTTGTGCATCGCGCACACCGCAGCTTCAAGAAATAATAATTGTGTGTGTACTTGGAATTATGATAACGTGTGCATTGGAGAATATCTCCATTTTAACGACGTAATTCAAATTTTACAATACTGCGAGCAAGTTTAAGTTCAGTGTCGCTCTGGCGTCGTCATTGTTTTCGAGTTCAATTGCATACAGTGGGGTGGGTCGTTTGTTTATGTTTAGTGAAAGTCATTGTAGAACGCTTTGGATTCATTTTATTAATAGCCTGATGATTGTTAATCCGATTTAAACATACTGGTGGTACTTTTTCTTTTCCAGGCTTCTTGGCTACATGATCAGCGTGCTTGCCTGCGGTTCAGAGGGCCCCGGGTTCAATTCGCGGTCGAGCCGGAGATTTTAGCCATGTACGATTAATTCCTACGGCTTGGGACTGGGTGATTTTGTCTGTCTGAACATACTTATCATATTCGCACAACACACCACCCTACTAACCATCACAGAAACACGCAAAGAGTGAATACATCCCTCCACATAGAATTAGCATTAGGAAGTGCATCGGGCCTTAAAACCGGGCCAGATACAAATGTACGACAAATTTCGCACCCGCTACCCCATCAGTGTGGGAAAAGTGGTAGAAGAAGAAGTGGTACTTTTTCTTTGAGAACGAAAGTACAGTATATTGGGATGGGGTTACATCATTCGTGTAGTTAAGATCATTAAGTGCCGGTTTTGTCATCTATGGGTAAAGGAGCGCGTAACTTGTCCACCGCGTGAAAGGATATTTCCGTACGACCACTCCAGCATCGCACTATCGCTAGCATAAATTGTAATTACCTGGCGGGTAATTTATCGTTCACTTCGAGGGTCCGATAAGTCTTTATCTGCCGGGCAAGGTTTGAAAACTGTATTTTTGGTGACATGCAGCTGAAATTAGCTTAGTATGCTGATAAAAGCATGATAACGTACCAGTGATCGGTATTGTATTGCAGGATTTTAAATACACTGAAGAAAATGGAAATTACAACACCCAGAAGGAGTGGTGCTACATTGCTGCAATTGAACACGCAGGACGAATGTTTGGTTGTGATTCGGTTGATTGGATAATAGTCAATACAGGATGTGCCCACCACGAGCTGCAATGCATTGATGGATTCGTCGAGGCATGGAGTGAATAAGGCCCTGGATCGCTTCTTGAGGAATTGTGGCCCATGTTTGCTGCACTGCACGGGTCAGTTGTTCCAGAGTTGTGGGTGGCTGAGGAGGGTTGGCCGGTTGTCGACCCATCATGTCCCACACATGCTCAATAGGACTGAGGTCCGCGGATCTGGCGGGCCATTCTAAGGTTGTGATGTCGTGGAGAGCTTCTCTGGAGATGCATGCAGTGTGAACCCGGGCATTGTCCTGCTGAAACATCCCATTAGCAATGTTCGCCATCATAAGGACAACCACTGGATTGAGTACCCTATCAACGTACTGTTGAGCAGTCATAGTGCCCTCAACAAGCACTAATTGTGATTCACATTAAATTCAATAGCTCCCCAGACCATAATGCTTGGTGTTGGCCCTGTGTGCCTATCGACAATAAGATCTGGGCGGCCCCTCTCCCCGGTACGTCGGCTCACACGATTCCAGCGATTACTGTGGGCAAGACAGAAGCGCGATTCATCACTAAAGACGACCCTATGCCATTCGTCGACCCACGTTGATCTTTCTCGACACCAGGCCAGCCTTACACGTCGCTGTTGTGGGGTCAATGGAACACCTTCTGCAGGGACACGGGCTTGTAAGCCAGCTGCACGGAGGCGATTACCAACTGTTTGTTGTGTAACGTGGGGTGCCACAGCTGCTCGAATTTGCGCTGTTGTTGCGTGGGGTTCCATCCGTGCCATCCAAATGATGCGGCGAACCTCTCTCACAGTTGTCTGTCGCGCTGGGCCTTCATTTGACCACTGCTGCCATACACGTTGTACCGCAGATGCCTGTCGGCCAACACGTGCAGCGACAGTCCTTAGCGATATAATCCAGTCTCACACAGCCCAATTATCCGAGCCCTCTCAAACGGCGACAGTTGTTGATAGCGTGCTCTTCTCTGTCGTCGAGGCATGTTTGACGGGGAACACTTCACTGCACAGACTGCAAGTCAACTACGCTACACCAGAGTCCGTATACTGGAGTTGATTCCTCCGCAACCAATCACGTGGGGAGACCTGTAGCAACAATCCAATTGGTCTGAAGCTTTGATCGTTTACATACCTACATGGCTTCGTTCCATATCTTGAAAATCAACACAAACGACCAATGCCTTCATGGTGTTGCAATTTCCATTTTCTTGAGTGTATGAATGCTTCCCTTCAGTTGCAAGGGTCACACAAGCCTCTCGCATCAACAGCGTTAGGGACACACATTATATGTCTAGCTTTCGCGATAAAACTGTAAAAGGATACAAAATGAAAACTTATTTAGAAGTCATCTCAAATGGGCTTTAATTTTCCAATTATAATTTTTCAGTTTACAGACACCAGGTATAAGTCATATGTATCCGGACCATACGAAGCGTTCTTTTAGCGAAATGGTTAAGGCGCGCTCGCTTCGTAATATGAGGTACGTCGGTTCGAGTTCTCATTATGCCGATTCTTTTTATGTTCATAATTGGCTGTTGTATTAATCTGTTTGCGAGCCTCCTTGGCTCAGGCGGCAGCGCGCCGGCCTCTCACCGCTGGGTTCCGTGGTTCAAATCCCTTTCACTCCATTTGAGATTTGTGCTGGACAAGGCGATGGCGGGACAGGTTTTTCTCCAGGTACTCCGGTTTTCCCTGTGATATTTCATTCCTGCAACACTCTCCAATATCATTTTAATTTCATCTGTCAGTCATTAATCATTGCCCCAGAGGAGTGCGACAGGCTTCGGCAGCCGTCACAATTCCTTTCCTCGCCGCTAAATGGGGGCTTCATTCATTCCATTCCTGGAATAACTGGAAACAGGCTGTGGATTTTCATTTTCATTCATCTGTATGCCTCTTATCATACGTTCTTTTGCTGATATATTTCATTGAAATGTTTAATAACACTATTATATGTATTAGGAAAATGATCGTGTGTGTGGTATTTTTAGAAAGTGATGTTATGAATAATTCCAATCAACATTGATCTGCATTTAGGACTGTCGACCTGTTGGTAGATTCCCTATCAAGTGTTTATATAGTCTTCTCGTAAATTATTTCAATGAACTTGGAAATCTGTCGCCTTGATAAACGGTTCCGTTCCATTCCCGAACTCCTCTTCCTGCAAATGGATATTTACCCCTATTTATCCTTTATCCGTATCTATATAAAGTTAAGAATTAGAATGAAATACATTATCAATAAATGGAAACATGGGGAACTAAACGTGGTCACAGAGATAGTTGCAAATAGAGGATCATGGAAAAACGTAAATCACAGAAGCCTGCAGATGGAATGGTCAAAGGCAATAACTTCATAAGGAAGATGTATGTATATACGTACATATACGGGAACACGTACAAGAGAGTTAAGAATAACGGCAGGGAACGAAAGTACATTTCAGTTTAAAAGGCAAAGAGAACCTGCGTACTTTCTATTTCGGAGCGAGCGCTTTGACCATTCTACACTAGAATACTGACCGAAACGCTGTCATACATGACAGCTTATAACTGGCGTAAGGAAATATAAATGTTTAAATATGAAGGTTTTTAAACACAATCAGGTATTTATTTCGAACCTCACGAAAGCTTGACATAAATTGTTGTCAATAATTCTAGACTCTCTTATTAGGCTTATTCGTGATAATCATCAGATACAATGACAGGAAAATAAGACGATTGAAATAAGCTTCATACATCTGACGGTAGATAGCACCTCAATTGAAAGTGAGAAGTCGCTGAAAATCAGTCAAGCCAACCCCGTACATATGTGTGTAGCTCCAGGTAACTTCCTAGCGCTTACGCGGAGGTGGTAGCACGGAAGCCAAAGTAACAGCTGATTTACACCCCCGGGTAGTTTACCAGCAGATGGTTGAACCGGCCCTAAGTGGTTCAAATCTGTTATGTGTTGGAATGTCTATTACATAGCGCCTTCCATTCTGCTGTGACGCTAATGGGCAATGACGTTTCTGGTGATGAACGTGAACGGCACCGTTCATTTTACACTGACGAAGTTTATGTATTCGTTGTAGGAACATTAGACTTGTTATCGTCATAGCTGTACATGTGGAACGTAGTTAAAGCGAGCTGGTCTTGCAGTAACTGGTATGTTGGTAGACGAGTGGGGTAATAGCTGTTGTTGTTGCTGTTAATGTAAACGTTGTAGTTGGTGCTGCTGGAAATGCTGTTGCCGTTCCTGTTTCTGCTATTAGAATTGTTGTTGTTGCTGCTGCTGTTATGAGTCTTGAAGTGAAGTTGGCTTTGATTGTTCTTGTTGAGTTAGCTGAATGTGATCACCATTGTACACTAAGTTTAATGAAGTTTCTAGCTGTTGTCCTGTGTAGGGAGGTTGAGAATCCATTGTTATATGTTAGTAATGTAAGGTAGGTAATTACTTAGTAGGATAAACATGACACGACACAAAGTGAATTTTCCTATCACACTCGACAGGTAGGCCTACGCTGCGGAGAGTATACAAAACACGCCCGTTCACTTCATCAGTCGAGAGAGCACGCGGTCGTGAGTTTAAACTGCTGTTCCTTGAATTTCACACAGTATAGAAGTGATACAAGTAAAGCTAAACTGGCATCATTGAATTATGACCCCACTCAGCTTTTGACTTTGCAGAGAGAACAATTTACTGACCACGTATCACAAATACGGAAACATGGATCAATACGTAGTATATATTGCCTTATAGGGAATGGAAACCATTTATCTGACATTGAGGAAGAGCAGATATTGCGGAAATGAAAACCTGGTAACTCTGTGTCACTAACAAGTGTACTTGTGGGACGTATGAGAGTGATTGTGGTTGGCGTTAGAGTGGAAAACTATGAACCATCAACGAAGCTACAGGAGACAGCGAAACATTGGTGCCAGAGGTGAACGACGTGTACGAAAACTTGTGTGGAATGAGACACAACACTGCTACGTAAGTGACAGAACAAACAACCTGAAAAACGTAGGGGAACCCAGAGAGGTCTCTGAACGTTGTAGCTTCTGAGCGTTAGCATGAAGAGTAATTAAACTAATTGGCTACGAAGGAAGGTGTGTGACATTTTCTGGCCAACATGTTTATCCTAATTTCTTAATGATCTAAAAACTGTGTCCACTAGTGGAAGGACAATTATGTGTTGGTGGTGATAAGCTGTTATATCAGTTATTAGGGAATTAAAGTGTCAAGCCTGTCGTTTGTGAACACCATATTAAAGCTAGGATAATGCATTTATCATATCTCCTTATCATGCAGATTATAATGTTGGTGAATGGGACATAATCCTTAGCGGGTAACCTGCACTGTATAACTTACGGTTAACTTTACAGCGGTCAACTCGGAACGTCTGAAATTTTCGGTGGGGTTTGAGCTGATTGACGTTCGATTAAGGAACCCACATCCCTAAAGCAACATTTCTTCAGGCTATCGTTACGAATTTTTCTATGCCATTATTTCACCCCTTGTATTAGCTAGTTGTGTATCGTGCGTACAAAGTTGAAAGTTTCGTCAAATTTGAATTATGATTTAGTTGACATAAGTAAAATGTTCTTTGGCCATGCTGAATCAGACGATGTTACTATGACAGAAATTTATTTTGACGCTACACTACGTTGCCATTAATGGCCAGACATCTCAAGAAAAGGAAGTGAGCATGAATATCGGCGCCCACCGATTCGACAATTCCGTCTGTGACATTTCTGGCAGGTTTTAGACACCTCGTTCAACAGTAAGTGATTTAAATATGAAGGGAGTTATGAAACCCCTATCTTGACCAGGAGAAGGCAAATAAACAGATAACGACCATCGATGACTTTGATATGTGGTAAAGTCAGACCGGCAAGCTTTGTTAGAAACTTTTAATTGATATCTGGAAGTGTTGCCAGTACTCGTATCATTCCTCGTAAGATGTTTACACTTGGATTCCATGAGCAGCTGCGGCACATAAACAGAGGATCGCTAAACTGAACGCTCGCTGCAGATTACAGGGGTACAAAACACGGGGACTGTGACCTCTAGAAAAATAAGAGCACCATGTGGAGTGACGAATTACAGTACACGTTGTGATAGTCCGATGGATTTGTATGCACCTAGTAAATACCATGGAAGTGACCTTTGAACTTCCTACCAACCAAGGTGATGCCATTTTTCTATTGTCCCATGTTGCAGAGTCTTCTTCTTTTCCTACCGCTTTTCGCACACCTGTGGGGTTGCAGATGCGAACTGCGTCGTACATGTGTATTTGGCCCTGTTTTACGGCTGGATGCTCTTCCTAACGCCAACCCTATATAGAGGGATGTAATCACTATTGCGTGTTCCTGTGGTGGTTGGTAGTGTAGTGTGTTGTGTGAATATGAAGAGGTCCCCGAGCCAGAAGAATGAATCAGAAGCGATGAAAATCCCCGTCCCGGCCGGGAATCGAACCCGGGACCCTCTGAACCGAAGGCCAGTACGCGAACCATTCAGCCAACTAGTCTGTCACATGTTGCAGAGTATTCACTGAAAGTCGTCGTAGCTGGGGTCGCGTATATCGCCTGGGACTCCTTAGTCAAGTACTGTATACCACTGAAATTAATTTTCTCCAAACATGAAAGGGATCGGCACGTGTCTCGTCGTTAAATCTAACAGCACCTAAAAATTCGACGACTACGAGTAATGACGTCAAACACTCTTCATCAGGTTAAAGCTCTGAATTGTATTTTGTATTTCTACGCTGATGTTCTGTTTTTAGGTCGTCATGTTGTACAAAAACTACACCCGAATTCAAGTTTTCAAACATCAGTCCTTTTAAAATTGATCATTGATAAACTAGCTTTATAATTAACCTCCAGAGGACACAGAGAGGAGGCCGGCTGGAGAACAGATCAATTTAAACCTCTCATTTGGCTTTACTACAATATCGAATTACAAATGATTACGTCACAAACAAACATACTGCAAGGACACTGAATTTACTTTATGCTATTTATATTCTGAAGTATTATGTTAATCTGGAATTGAAATTCATGTGAGCCAATAAATCGGGTTGGTATTTATGACGAAATTGCGGGTGGGTAGAACCGTAAAACTGACGATAGTTATTTTAGAAGACAATTTTCTGGGATTATAAAGGGGACTATTGGTTTTGACATACGATTTCCTTTCGCCTATATAAGTGGGAACATGTACGTATTTCTGCTTGCACTTAACGTCAGGTGAGTGAAAAACGCTGCTTTAATCCTAAGACACTCAAAATATTCTCAGCTTTCAATTTCTACAGACGAAAAGTTATTTTCGTTTGTTATTCTTCTTATTTCTGCTTCATCCCATGCGGTTGGAACATTTCTGTCAATAGCCTCAACTTCATGGTATGTGCGGAGTCTACGTGACGATAACAAAGTGTGCCCTCGGCAGGGGTCTGGTGCAGGTCTCTCCGAGTTGACACCATATGGACAATCTGCGCGTCTACGAGAATGGGGCCCTACATAAGATGAATTTTAATGCCGAAGACAACAAAAACACTCAGTCTGGGAACCAGAGGAATTAACTGATTAAAATTACAAACCGTAACCCGACCAGGAATCGAATCCTGGTTCCCTTGGTCCAAAGGCCAGCGTGCTAACCATTTAGGCACGTGGGTGGTCGTCTATCTGATAACATGTGTTGTTATGGTGTCCGTATAAGCATGTGTGTATTTGTAGTTGCTTGGGGCTAGTTTGGGAAGGAATCGACATAGGCTATGAAATATTCGATGTTTAAAACTGATGTCCGGCTCCATGGCTGAGTGGTCAGCTTTTTCGCGCCCCAGTCCTCGTGGCCCCAGTTTCGATGCCCAGCTGAGTGGAGAGATTTAAATCTTAAACCGTTTTATTCATTTTGCATTCCAATTAGGAACTTACAATCAAATATTTCACAATTATGGTAACATCCATACCAGGCTAAATATCACTTGCTTGCTGCTTGTTGTTTTAAGGGGCCTAACATCGAAGGTCATCGGCCCAGGTCAAATATCATCATTACTGTACTGTCATAGAGCGATTTATAGAAACACAATTCAACGTTATTATTATTATTATTATTATTATTATTATTATTCATTGGTGGTGAACACCCTCATTATAGAATCTTATGCCTTTAAGCGTTCAGTCTGAAAACCTCTGTAAATCAACCAGCGCACCTCCAGAATCCTCTAAGTGGAACTCGCAATATGGCCCCGTTTAGAACCACGTCTGTTTTCTCAAAAATCATTTAAAACTCTGTCTACCCATCGTCACCTTTGTCTCTCTCTGCGTCTTTTACCCTTCATAGCAGAGTTCAGTATTCTCCTAGGAAGAAAGGAGGCGAGCTGCTCGACTAAGTGGTAGGTTCCGAGCTGTCAGTGGAGAGATGGCGTGGAATTACACTAATAGACGAACAGATTTGAGAGGTGTATGTATGTATGTTCAGTCCTCAGCCCTGAGGCTGGTTAGATCTTCCGCAGCTGTCATAGATGGCCCAGGCATCAGTGAAGAGGCGTACTAGGGAAATGAGGAGTGAGATGGTTTCCCGTTGCTTTCCTCGCCGAGCCAGAAGTTGCTATTATATATCAGTCTGCAAAGGCCACTCAAATGCATGCACTAACCGACCCTATGCACAACATTTTCACACCATTCATAACAGGGACTGGCTGCATAAAGGATGGCATTACTAACATCACTCATTCCTCAGACACTTTCATATTGTCAAAGCCAAGGATAAAGGGCTCCCTATCCGAGGCGGTAAAGGCGTGCTCAGTTCGCCCGGAAGGACATGGGTTCGAATCCGCGTCAGGAAGTCGTAAAATTTAAGAAATGAGATTTGTACATCCGGAGGTGCATATGCCCTGAGGTTCACTCAGCCTACACCAAAAATGAGTACCAGGTTAATTCCTGGGGGCAAAGGCGGCCGGGCGTAGAGCTGACCACTCTACCCCATCAAGTGCCGAGGTTACGGATAGTGGAAGCCTTTACCTTCCTCCCCTCCAAGGGCCTTCATGGCCTGTACGGAGAAACCTTTGGTCTTTGCTTTGTTTTGCTTTTGCAAAGCCAAGGACAAGACAGAGACAGATAAATGAAGGTAACAAAAATTTCTCTAGCCTATACCAGAATACATAGTGCACTGCAAACACTAGGTCTCGCTACGTTAAATTATCGACCATTAAAAATAAAATTTAAAAAAGTCTTACTCTGAATTTCAGTCATCAGGTCAGTGAATCTGTCCTTACATTAGGTGAAATTGATCTTAGTTTTAATGAAGTGGTATTTAATTGTCAAACTGGAATTCAACTATTTTAAGATTTAGAAAATATGCTCTCTTTTTATAAAATGTAGTTACGTACTGCACCCTTGTTTACCGATTGTCAACATCTGCCTCTGGCTCTTGTAAATGTAGATTATTCCATTCTCAGGGGGTTTCGGGCTCTTCATTCACTTGTTGACAGGAATCGGCGAGTGACATAAGGAAATATAATTATTACGTGAAATAAAATTAAAGAAGTGGGCTAAAATGTATTAATGTGAAGAGAAATATATTATGTCCAATAGATGTGAAGCATCGAATAATAAAAGTTTTTGTATTAACAAAGCAGCTGGCATAAATTTGATACAAATGTAAAAAAGATTATGAAGACCTCAAGATTTATTTCATTGATATTTAGTTAAGTTAAACGTTAATTGCCAATCCAGAATAAAATTCAATAATTAAAACATTGAAAGGAGAAAAACCTGAAAATTACCGTCGGATATCAAGTAACGCCGTTGGTCGGTTTACTTCGTCCGTGAAATTTGTTTCCGAAACCGGAATCCGAATTTTTCTGTAACTAATGTTATCCACCGTTCACAGAATACCACGTAGGATACCATCAGCCACCGAATGGTCCCGTAATCGAACCGAAACAATCTCCTGTTATATTTGAACCGATTAATTATACACAATAATGCATTTACTTCACAGGTTAACTTGCTCCTTGGCAAAGCACGGTGCTCCAAAATTCAGTGTTATCAATCCCTAATATCTCTCTAAAATATATAATCGCACCATGTTTTGTCACAACCAGACACCCAGAAATAAAGTTACTTTATTAATTAATTATTTGAAATTATAGAGAATGTTGTTCCACTGAACTGTAATATTTATAAAATGTAATTAAAAGCTTAAGTTTACATTTATGTTAACACACAAATAACTCTCAGGTTATGTTAGTTTATAATAAACTAATTTAAAT
Organism: Anabrus simplex; assembly: GCF_040414725.1. NCBI lineage: Eukaryota > Metazoa > Arthropoda > Insecta > Orthoptera > Tettigoniidae > Anabrus > Anabrus simplex. The sequence goes on from NC_090266.1 coordinate 809,846,368, forward strand.
TGAATAAACCAATGAGCTCGGATTTCTGAAAATTAATCTTATCGATTCACCGAATAATAATTAATTTAATCCGATCCTTTATGAACGGTACCAACAAACTGAACTGAAAAGAGTAACGTCAATGGACGGTGTTACAATAAGCATCACCATATTATCAATAGCAAATAACGCGAAATTATTAAACAAACAGTCTTCATCAGAATGTGGAAAACATAGTTCATTACAATAATCATGACCACTACTGTGGTAAGATACAGGGATAAAAGTCTCACTCCTATAAAGAACGACTTGTTATTTTATTTCAGTAATCACAACTATTATCTTGACCATTGAAGAAATGTGCTATTCAAAAACTATGATCAGTGCTATCATAAATCGAAATACATTTTCATCACAAACACTTAACTTTAGTGATCAACACCAATCAAATTTAGTCGGCAAACTATCATCGTAGACTACCTGATCGTGTGCTTATTATCTACGAAATGTTAACTCTCACCAAAATAAACTAATCAGAAGTCCTTGCAGACTGAGCTAACCATGTAACTTAGATAATGAACATTGAAAATAAACCGGACACTGATCATTGCAGACTGAACTAAACATGTAGTTGATCTCCTGAACATTGAAAATAAACCGGAAACTGATCATTGCAGGCTGAACTAACCATCTAACTGAATTCATGAACACTGAAGATAACGACCATCCACCTACACTGACTTTGTAACTAGTGATCTCTTTCATGATGGATGCTAATTCTTTGCTGTTATATGGTATGGAAATAATTATATGACAAAATGTTTCCTGTACCGTTACGTTCTTTTAACCTTAAAATATTTACGTTACTTGCAACTATCGATTTGGTCCACTAACCAACAAATCAAAATACGTATGAGTCTAGCTGCAATCATTATGTCTTAACAGACCACTGCTGTACAACTCAACCTAATAGTCCCTCAGACAACTAGAACTGAGGCCATCTAATAACTAAAACACACATCACAACTGTGGGTGGGAGACAGACGAGAGCCGTCATTTATCTGTACCATTTCGTAAATTCGCCACATCGCAAATTAATAATCTACTGCCACAACAAACTAATTGTGTAAAGTTTTCACCGTAACAAACTCTTCCACCCCTCAAAAACCAATAATCCAGTATACAAAATATCATCTCTATCATTTGCGATGTTTACCTAATATTATTATTTCTTTTGACCCTCTTAATCTTCCAGACGTTCGTCTGATAACGGGCTCGCAGTACTCTAAAATATATCACGCTTCGGGCTAGCAAGTTGCGAGTCCTAGCCGCGTAACACCTGTCGTTTTATACCTGCGGTAACTGTACATGGAAAGAATTACTTTGAAACAATCCAGCTTATAATATACTCATTTCAAATTATATTATTTCTCATAATATTTAGCCTTTTGAGATCATATAATACCTGAAACCAAAGGTTTCTCGAACACTGGACATTGCATATGCCTCCCATAGCTTTCTAACGCATTATTTCCTCGGAGCATTACATCCTCCCGGAATTATTCACTACCTTTTTCAAGAGCACCAACACATCCAGAGTTCGATTATTCCCTCGGAGCATTATATCATCCCGGAATGCAACTAAACTCATTTAACACCGTCCCTGCTGGTTCGCCCTTTTCTCATTATGGCCATTGTATGTCTATATGATTTAAGGTTAGTTTTTTTACAATGTTATTTGGCCTATCTTAATCTCATTTTATTTTATATTTCATTTTAATATCGTGGCTTAATTCACGGGTTGTCATCGTACTGAAATTACGTTAACTACTGAAACGAATTTCTAGCATATATCAAACTTAAAATGTCAGGAAAATCACGCCAATCTTGACTTAATGTAGACATTATGATATCTCTATCCGATACCCACAGAAACAAAATTTTCCAACACTCAACTATATTTTACATTATACTTTGACACGAAACTATAACACACTAATTCTTTAACGACATACTGGCATAGGACTTACCTTTAACCGATACCTCTTTCATCCGATTTAAAATAATCGTCTGAAATTTTGGGATTTTAACATGAAGTATGCGTAAACTTCTCATTACTGACAACACGTGAAACATCTCTGTGCCACACAGCGCTTAACATACACACAAAATCAAAGAAAAACAACAAGCTATCGACCTGTAACCATTGCCCTTATTTACACAGAACATAACTATGCAGAATACACTTTCAAAAATACAAACCATGTCACCCACCTGGATTTCTGTTGAGCAACGGCATGTTATCAGACATTGCCGTTGGACCAACTCTTAATTATGGCTTAAAACACCATGTCGATACACACTATGTACACTTCACACATTTATTCTCGGAAATTCTTAAATAACAACATGATTCAATTTAATTTCCTTCTTTCTACATACTGACAATTTTTACTACTTAACAAATATATGTGAATCTTCAATGTTATTTCACACGTTTCTTCTTGGATATTCTTACTTTTATATAATATTTACATAAGACACTGTACACTTTCAACATACAATTTATTATCAATGCACTTCTTGTTCATAACATATTTACACCATCCTACACATTTAACAGGCAAAAGGAATATAGTAATATTATCGTGCCGAGATATGCCGTTGATTTATTTCATTTTCGTCGCCAAATGCGGGTAAATTGAATATTCACACGAATATCAGTATTTATTTCGTTTCAAACCTCACCAGTTCTTAAATAGGCTTTTATTCACTATTACCATAACCAATATTGAATGTTCGATTAGCATCCGCACATAAGTAAGTGACCCAGAGTAACACAGATCTCGACTCCAGCACTGCCAATGATGTAATGCCCCGTTCCCAGGTCGTCACTCCTGGTATATCTACGTTTAGGCGCGAGAAAGTGATAAAGAGATTGCTCCACACTACACAGTTCCATTATCCCACGGGTCTCATCTTTGATGTTGATATCCTAAATGTTCCGAAAAATTCGAGGAATATGAATCTCATGATTTTATAATTTAAATTTGCCTCTAAGTTGTCTAAATCGCTGAAGCGTGGGTTATATAATAATTTTCTCCCACCATGACGACATACACATGCAGCTTCGAAACTTCCCACGGCTAGCACAATCTTTCCATCTTTGGCCAGAAGAGATTTGATTACATGATAATTCCTTCCTTTTTTACTGGGTGGTCCACTGCACCAATCCAAGTTTTAATTTGCATCGGAATAATTAGAAATTAGCCACGAGTATGCTCGAATCCAACCGAAATTCTCCCCTAGGATCTTACAAATATGGATACCTTCCCTGCCCAAAGAGATTGCAATTCAACTTCATTGCTCTTATCTCGTGGGTACGAAACATGAAGAAGACACAGAGTGCTCCTCAAGTAATGTTGCAAAAATGGATGCGCTTCTCTCACAACAATGTATCTCGCGGCTGTGGTGGCTAATAAGTTTAGAGGCCCCTTTTTATGACTGTAAATGATGTGTTCGGTACTAATTTTCCAGCTTTCCAAACAATGAGAGCAACTTGCATTAATTCACAGTTTAAAATAATTTATTATTTCAAGACTTCCTTAATAACAATTACTTGTATTAGTACTTTTGAATACCGGTGATATAATTTTTGTACAACTGCATTTCAATGAATTCTTAATTGGGCAATTAACTTCGCACAAACATGACATATTTTAATAATTAGTTTAAATAGGATATTTTAAGTGTATTTGACCATACAATGAAGTAAAAAGTATATGTACCTACATGAATATATGGAAAATCTTCATTCCCAAACATTGGCCTCTTCATTTTATATATGATTTGCTCCATTTTCTCCTAAGTTCAGCTTCCTTTGCTGATGTATTCACCTGCCCTTTAGGGACCACTGTATCTGTATTTTCACAGAGATGCTCAATACTACGTTGAATGTGATTCTACAGCGTACCTTTTGGTTAACTGAAAAACCGTTCTCGTGGAAACATTATTCCACATTTAGATGCACAGAATAACACTATGTGAGCACACACCGTCCCTGTGGGTTATTTGCATGGCCTGTTCAAACGTAACAATTACATGATTATTGAGTGGAGCGAGCATGGCGCTATTCTGGGCAGTTGGTGTTTCACGGTACAACGATTATCTTTATAGTCAAGCTCACGTAACTTAGAGATGCTCCTTTCTGACCTTACAGTGAATGACTAAGGCATTGCCACAGAAGCCTGGATACATACAGTATGTTCTGGAGATAATATGTCCTTGGAATGTGATACGGTGTTGTTGCTTCACGCACGAGACTGGGTACAACGTGGTCAATAGCCGTGTGTGACATCTGTCTTGGCTGTGCTAGGGTCTGTATTTATTACTGACTGAAACTGGGAAAGCAGCGTACATGGCCTGTACATTGGGCAAAGTCACATCATTTATCAAGTTTACCACAGAATAGAAAGCCATACTGGCATAAGCTCCGCTCTAGCGACGAGAACATCTTTGGGTGTCAGTGAACCGGTATTCGACCAATTCAGTCTTTTGTCGGGAGAGACCGGGCGAGTTGGCCGTGCTGTTAGCGGCGCGCAGCTGTGAGCTTGCATCCGGGAGATAGTGGTTTGGAACCCCACTGCCGGCAGCCCAGAAGATGGTTTTCCGTGATTTCCCATTTTATCACCAGTTAAATGCTGGGACTGTACCTCAATTAAGGCCACGGCCGCTTCCTTCCCATTTCAAGGCTTTTCCTAACCCATCGTCGCCATAAGACCTATCTCTGTCGGTGCGACGTAAAGCAAATTGTATAAAAATATTTGTCTGGAGAGCTGACGTTGTCTCCCTCCACCATGTGTCCTCTGCACGTGCCTAGAGTCAATGACGTTCTTGTGACATTTACTTGTGCAAGTTTTACGTGCGTATGTGAACTTCAATGTGAACATGTTACAAGTGAAGTATAGAGCAACATTCTTGAAAACAACATTGTAGCTATGCCAGGTACCATCGTAAAGGACAAAAAACGTATGAGTATAAACGTGGAAACGGGGATAATATAGGGCAGTGGCTTAGTGCTAACAGGCTGTGGTTAATGGTGTAACCGTCCAGGCTACACCATCCCGCCAATGACTTGAAGTTGAAGTGAAATCCCCTAATGTTATATGTATGGTAACCGGGAGTTCGATTTCAATCAACTTATCGTGTGAGTTTTAGACCCTTGAGTTAGTCGTATAATGGGAATTCACTCAGGCCAATTGGATGAGCAGCTATTGCCCTAACCATTGTCTGAAAGATCAAGGTACGGTTTTGATAAAGGAGATTTTGTTGAATATGTATACCAGGCGAATCAGCTGTCTCTACCAATCTTTTGTCCTACAGCCCAACAAACGTGTGAGATCATCCTGATGTCTATATTTCTCTGCTAGCATCCCGTATGATATTAAGGCACTGTAAACACATCCTGCAAACGTTTCTGAATTACTACCGTCCCTTCTATGACTATAGATCTTTGGAAAAATATGACATCCTTTCAATCATTTATCCTATTTTAAGAAGTCGTGCCAAGTGACCGGGTAAAGCGAAACGCAAAATTAGCGCTGAAAACTACGCTGCAATAACGTGGAGACTGTATGAAACTCTGAACTAGAGAAGTAACATACGGTAAGGCATGTTTAATAAAAGTCTCACTCACAGATGCGGCGTAGCGCATGTGACAAAGCGCCACTCAACCAATTAATGGATAGTTCGAACGCTACATCCTACAAACACTTTCACATGAATACTAAGCTTCGATACCTAAACACAGGCCAGTGTGTGCCACACGCAAACATTATTGTTTTTGTGCTCTACGCATACTGTATAACTATACGGTCGGAATTAAGTCACTTCAGTTATTCGCGATCTATTTCACGGACGCATATGTTGACATGCTACTTATCTATGGGGAAGCAAGAGAGAATTCATTGCAGGCACTACGTATGTATTAGAAAAGGTATCTGAACAGGTGAATTCCGACTGAAAATACTTTCTGCAGTGTTGAAAAAACCACCTGTCCGACAGAAGACCATAACGGCTGGTGAAAATGAGGAGGCTGTTCTGGACACACCTTGCAATAACCTACAAACGAGTACAAGGCAATTGATCAGTAGGTGAACATCAGCCAGGCTTCCGTACTTCGAATACTGCATGCACGCAAACATCATCCCTAATATCTAGAGTTAAAACAAGGGGTGCCATGGACGGAATTTCTAAGCTAGAATGAATTTCTTTCAGTGGCTGTTCAGAAATTTGAAAAATAAAGAGTCATTCCTGCCGAAAATCCTGTTCTCGGACGAATGACAATTCCAAAGTAATGGTACCGTAAACCGTTACACCATGCACTAATATAGTACAAACCATCCCCACTGGGTGCGACAGGCAGAGTATCAATTGAGATTGGAAGTAAATGTACGGGTGATCGCCTTATTGGATTGTATTTCTTTGAGGGCCATTTCTACACTATGAAATCCCACTTCTGCCGGAGGATGTGCGACCTGGAGAAAGTTTAACGATGTTTTTTCATCAGGATGGAGTTCCACCACACAGGACTTAACCATCTGGATGAGACTCATCCAGAGAATTGAGTAGGGAGAGGAGGACGTGCCTCTTGGCCCACCATGTCACCGGTTTTAACTCCATTAGACCTCCTCCTGTGACTGCATTTCAAACAAACAATTTACACTCAGGAGCCAGAAAATCCCGAGCGCCTTCAGATCAATAACAGCGTCTCTGACACAGCACAGTAGAATATGCATTCAGCGGTGTGCCCAGATGTGCATAAACGAAGCAGGTCATCACTTCGAGCACTTCCTAACGTAACTACCATTGTTAGTGCAGTTTGATTCCCTCCCCTCCACTTCCTATCCTGCCTTCCTCTGACCCTGATGACACATCGGCCCTTCGTGGGGCCACATACACTTTTATTCACTGAAAATGTGCATAATAGTGGATATTCCACGCACAACGAAGACGTTAATAAATAAATAAATAAATAAATAAATAAATAAATAAATAAATAAATAAATAAATAAATAAAAAGGTATCCCTACCCCGGACCACCAGATAACAGCAGGCCTGGAAGAGCGACGTTTTAAGCACGGGCGATGTAGTTCTTCCGAAGCCCACCAGAGTACGCTTTTCTGATATGTGCAATGAAATACGCCAACAAAGGAGTAGGAAAGGGTTAGGACTGCGGAAGAAGCGGCTGTGGCCTTAATTAAGTTACATCCCCAGCATTTGCCTCTTAAAAATGGGAAACTACTCAAATCCATCCTAAAAGCTTCGGACAGTGGGTTTCGATCCCACTATCTCCCGAAAGCAAGCTCAGAGCTACGTGACCCAAATCGTGTAGCCAACTCACTCGGTTTAATCATGATTAAATTTATACGTATCACTCAGTAGTAGTAGTAATTCCGAATGTTCTAGGCCCTGAAATTTTCCAGTACACACCGCGGTATCTGGCTATGTGGTTTGGGTCATGTAGCTGCGAGCTTGCATTCGGGAGATGTGGGATCGAACCTCTCCTTGGGCAGTCCTAAATGTCTTTTTCGGTAGTTTCCTATTTTCATTGTAGCACCTAGCTTTTTCCCATCCCTGCGTCCCGAAAACTTTCTTTGTGTTCGTGCGACGTTAAACCACTAGCAACAACCGTTCAGGGCATACAGAAACAAATGCGAGCTCCTTGTTGATTCGTTGACAATGCTGACACTACTCAGGCAAAATCCGCTGACCATAGAGGCACATCATTGATAAAAGCTATTGCCATTCGTCCGACAGTTCTCTAACATATCTTGCTTTACACTAGTCTTCCCTACATCCGGAAGGCATTTACATTCCTTTCGAATGTACGGAATTTAATTGCATTAATTTTTATCTGTATTTTGTTTTTAAACTTATGAAGTAAATTAAAATGATAAAAATTATTTTGCAGATCAAGTCTCATGATTCAGGTCCTGGTAAGTATAATTGGAATTGAACCAAGAAGTCTTATCCGTGGAATCCTGCGTTACTTCCCGCTTTAGAGAAGGGAATGCAGCTCTGGAAATAAATTCCGTTGGTCAGCACAAGATCTTTAGCAAATACTCCGCTGCCAACGAGGACTGTTCAAACAGAGGGAGGCGTGTTAAACCTCTGGCACTGTGAGCTTACTTAACTCTACTCTCGCATTTTCTCGACTTGATTTGCGACATTGTACGTTCTCGTGGCCATAGAACAAATTCGTTTTACGGACTGGTTTGTTCGAGAGATATTTGCAGAACCTGGATATATTTTATAATTTCCATGTAGGTCTCGTAGTACAAGATTTTCTTAGAATGGAGAAAGCGAAGTAGTGTAGATTTTATTAGCTGTAAGAACAAATATTCAAATTCAGATTCGATTATTGAACCACAATAAAACTCTGCATCCTGCAGTATTAGTAGGCCAACCGTAGTTTAAACGTCCACCGGCGTGACTTAAGGGTCCACTGACCCGGGTTCGATTACCAGATTTCATTCAATATAAAAAATGTTATGGGGGACTTGAACCGTGTGCACTCAGCCTAGAGTCATTTAATTAACAGGAGAGGTGAATTAAAAGACCGGTATCGGCCACCTTTAAAGTTCTGCTTTATCTATCTCCTTCTTCAGTTCCAGGGTGATTCTAGACTGGTACCCAACATTTGGACCACTGTCAATTCCGTCCAGTTTAATTAAGAATTCATACAAGGGGCTAAATACTAGGTCTCGAGTGATTCAACAATAACGTAGTGTAATCAAGGCAATATACACATACTTGTGGCACCATAGAATATCGTACTATTAACAAGTAATATCAGCACTGGGGACTTAGTGAGGTCAGCTCTATACGCAGCCGCCTTTGACCCAAAGGATTTAACCTGATTTTAAATTTTGGTGTAGACTAATTGAACACCACGGTTAAGTGCCTCTCCAAAAGTACAACTCTCGTTTCTGAACGTTTCGACTTCCTGACGATGAATCGAACCCACGTCCTTTCAGATAAGCAGACCGTGCATTTACCGCCTCGACTATGGAGCTCCTTTTTTAATTATTGGGTGTGTGATAAATCAAGAGTTGTTGCTAGCTTCTTACAGCTGTACAATCCTGCTCTATGCATGAGAGACTTTCAAAATGGGAAACACATAGTGTTTCGATTCCAGGTGTATCTATAGTTGCCGAGGCTTCTGAGATAAATACGTAAATCACCGTCCTCCAGTGAGGGTGACCATTCGGATCCTAAATACAATCATGTTATAATTTCAATGCAAGTTGGGAACATCAAACAGTGGAAATTTATATTTGTCAATTCTGTCACTTTCTTTGCTCTTATGGGAGTGTCTATCATGTTCTGAGGTACAGATGGAAATGTATGATCAGTAGAGGGTCCCTCAGAATCTGTATTACACTTTGTTTCTATTGCTCAGAATGGAAAAGATTTTGAACTAAGGTTGATGTCTGACTAGGAAGGGCGCCTCTTGCTCCGAATAGCATGCCTCTGACAATCCATCGATCGAAAGGTAGCTATAACCTTGCTGAGAGGTAAGGTAAGCATGGTGTATAAATAGCTTGTTTTACTTCGTCCACATCCTGAGCCTGATTCGAGTCTTTTTCAAAGGGAACAGATTTCAAGTCATATAAAAGTGCAAGCTTACTTTTTGCACATACACAGTTATCAAGAAAGAAGTACTACCTCTTGAACTGAGATATTGGGTGTACCTACATTCGATACCGAGCATTTTAAACAATTTTCTATGATAGGACCCAAAAACTTCACAGTTCTAAAATGCGAAGTTGGAATATGGTCTTCGCACGAATATTTCCACTCTCCCTGCTCGATAAGCTTTTTTTCCCAGTTCTGTGCAACCATCCTCATCTCAGTCCAAATATATATATACAAAATATCATGTCCTGACAGACTGACTGGCTGACTGACTGAAAGAAAGAAAGATTGAAAAATGGGAGGAACTTTACCGCAATCTCCCAGAAAACGAGTCAGATCGCGAATTTTGGCGGATTCTCTCAAAAAACGAGTGAGATCGCGAATTTCGTCGGATTATATATAAAACGTTAAGCATTAATTATAAATTTCAGTATAATACCATAGCAATGCACGGGTATCTTGCTAGTAATAATATATACAGCCATTACCACAGATCCTCAGAAACGTAGGCCATTAGATAATGATGATGATGATGCTTGTTGTTTAAAGAGGCCTAACAACTAAGGTCATCGGCCCTAGGCCCTAGGCCATTACAAGCATTATTCCTTCACGTGTAATGGGGGTGGATGACAGAAATGTTCTGAACACTAAATGTGAATCAATAACATAAATAACTGGCAGACTTAAAAGTAAGAGCTGCCTAGCCTAGAAAGTAAAGACGTACTCGGTTCACCCGGGAGGCCACGAGTTCGATTCCTGTCAAGACGTCGAAACATTTACGAAAGACATATTAACTTCTGGAGAGGCACATGATTCCGAGGATCACTCATCCTGTACCAAATAATGAGTTCCATGTTAATTATGGGGATAAAGGTGTGTTAGCAACTCCATCCCACTCCAAGGGCTTTCATGTCCCGTACGATGATGCTTTTACTTTGATCTGGAAGTACTTCGGGTGAGTGACTTCTCTGCTGTTTAGACTCTACTTTGGATTATCTTGGGGAATATTATTCGAGGTTGCTGAGACTTGACGGAGAGAGAAACGTTGACCATAAATATTCCTTTTACTTCAACAACCACACGAATAATAACCTTTGGCGAGGATGACTGTAGAACGATCGGAACGGTATGCACGTAACAGATGGAATTAATTTTCACTGGCTTCTTTCTTCTTTCTTCCCTCTTCTTTATGTTGGTGGGGAAGGGGAGTCAACCACAGAACTAAAGAGAAAACTGTTTTAGAAACTTCTCTTGAGGAGATGGGCTAGGGGAAACGTTTTTCAACTCGTGCCAAGAAAATAAAGGGGGCTTGAAGGGCAATTTTCTGGATCAGTACGCACAGACATAGTCATCAGCTTGATTCATGTCTGAACACTCTCAAAGTAGTCGGCGAAAATGTAGAGCATGGCAGTGTCATTACATTTGCATTTTTCTTTTCACTTAAGGGAAATGAATTTCTTGGTTTTCTTTCAGTTCAACTGTAAAAGTTTGAGGAAAGATACAGTGTGATTAATTACGAACATTCCTCGAGTATAATTCTAGAAAATTATTATTAATTACTAACGTATTAATGACAGTAGCCATGATAATAATTAAAATATAGCAACCTTAAAGCAAAGTCTTAACTGACCTGAAAATTAGTGCATAATAGATGGGAATTTAGTGTTTGAGTTTAACACAATGTTATAAATGTTCTGGCTTCTTTGATTTAAAAAACAGGGATCATTAACTTTCTTGACCCGTTATTTCCAATCACTTTCTCTCTATTTAAACTGGTAACATACATTTCAGAATTTGAGTATTAAATAATTATAGCACCGAAAATATTATTTTAGTTCGTTGTTATACAATAACATTATTTTAAGTTTACTTTTAAAATTATGATGTAATATATACAAAGAAATGGAAATTATTAGAATCAAGAAGTTTTAACAAAACGTACATTAGAGGGGATAAGATAAGATAGGGTGTTTCATTTATCCTGACAACGTTAGAGATATATTTATTCCTAACACTTTGTAAATGGACAGTAATAAGTGAAGAGTTGTCATTATTGTCGAGTAGTATTTTGTGTACCGTATGTGTTCATACACTACACGTGAACGTTGGCTATCAGATCGTACTAAGACTGTAAAGTGTTTCGAATCCAATAAAGACCGACAACACGCATAGAAAACTCACGTGACTGCCCCACTCACTGAACTACTGGACAAAACACAACACAACTTAACACCAATTATTCCTGTTCGAGGCGAGCTCGCTTTTAAATACCTGATGATGAAGTTCTGGAATCTTCAGGGTATGGCCAGAATAGGAATTTTATAATTTCCCCTCCCAGAAAATTCACGGAGACACCAGGCGAAGGAGACAACTGAAGATAAGGTCGTCACGTGTCTGCGGGCCGATTGGCAACTCCCCAGTGTGACTCGCTTATTACTTCGAGGAAATACCGAACAGGGATTTAAGTGCGATGACAATTGCATTACCGCGTATTATTATTATCATTATTATTATAAATATTAACGAGCGAGATGGCCATGCGATTACGGACGCGCAGCAGTGAGCTTGCATTCGGGAGATAGTGGGTTCGAAGCCCACTGTCAGCTGCTCTGAAGAAGTTTTTCCGTGGTTTTCCATTTTCGCACCTGACAAATGCTGGGACTGTACCTTAATTAAGGTCACGGGCGTTTCTTTCCCATTCCTACCCGTTTCTTATCCCATCATCGCCATAATACCTATTTGTGTCGATGCAACGTAAAGCAACTTGTAAAAAAAGAAGGAAGAAATTGTAATTCTGTTCCCTATATTCTCTGTCAGTGATGCACAATATGTTTCCAACGTGTCCAACTACGTGGCTAACTGGTTAACATGTTGGCCTCTGGACCAAAGGTACCTGACTGAACCATTGGTTAATTTTTCAGGATCGTAGACTGTGTGTCTTTGCCATCTTCAATATTAGAACTAGGTTGGGCTCCATCCTCACCGACGCGCAGGTTGCCAATGGACGTCAGCTTAAACAATCTGCACCAGAGTCTCTCAGCATCCAGACATCATTAAAAGTTTTCTCACGTGTTCGTTCCCTAAAATTGTCTATCACGTAGTTGATAACTGGTGTTTCCTCCTGCTCTAAGTTTGCTGATGACATTACTATCAGCTGGAAGTGTACCCGCTGAGCTTGTAGTGTTTCAACACACAATACAATATTCGCTATAGCGCCATACCTTCTTAGTAGGGGGTTCCATTGAGAGCTCAAGCTGTCAGGTCTGGGTGCTCCCCCTTGATCTCGACAATCTAATCATTCTCCTTCCCTCACGTTAGAATCGCTGTGCAAACTAAATACGAGCATAAACAAGATGTTCATGGCAGAACTATTAATTTTTATGTTTTGTTTATTAGTACACCGGTCTGTTTTCAGACCAATTTTGCTTTACGGGAGTGAAATCTAAATTGGATACCTTATTCATAAGTTAGACATAACAGACATGAATGTGGCGAAAATGATGGCTGGTACAAACAGGTGGGAACAATGGCAGGAGGGTACTCGGTATGAAAAGGTAACGGCTAAGTTAGGAATGCACTCAGTGGATAGAGCTGTACAAATAAACTGGCTTCGGTGATGGGATCATGTGAGGCGAATGGAGGAGGATAGTTACCCAGGAGAATAATGGACTCAGTTATGGAAGGTAAGAGAAGTAGAGAGAGACCAAGACAGCGTTGTTTAGACTCAGTTTCTAACGATTTAAAGGTAAGAGGTACAGAAGTAACCGAGGCCACAAAACTAGTTACAAATATAAGATATACCGAGCTCGATAGCTGCAGTCGCTTAAGTGCGGCCGGTATCCAGTATTCGGGAGATAGTAGGTTCGAACCCCACTATCGGCAGCCCTGAAGATGGTTCTCCGTGGTTTCCCATTTTCACACCAGGCGAATGCTGGGGCTGTACCTTAATTAAGGCCACGGCCGCATCCTTCCTACTCCTAGCCCTTTCCTCTCCCATCGGCGCCATATGACCTATCTGTGTCGGTGCAAAAAAAATAATGAGATATTGGCGGCGATTATTAAATTCAAAGAGTCATGCAGACTGAACGCTAAAAGGCACAAGAGGCTATAATGAAAATATGTCTGTACGTAGGCCTATGTATATTAGTAATGGTGAGACCGAACTGCCTATCAATTGTTGGTATACTAGTGACAATCGTCCACTTGAGGTGTGAACTAATTATATAATTCATCTGATTCGTGCCCAGTGTTTTCGAATCGATTTTAGCGTATGGTGTTTAAATACACCAGACAAGTTTCCATATATTTTTTTAATTTTCCCTTTGAGGATGGTACTCCAGCTCTCGGACGTCATACGGATCTAAAGGGCTGGAATTCGTTTGCCATTCTTATTATCTTCTGTGGCGTGTAGATATACTGTCCCGCAGTACACAGTACCTTCTTCATGTAATGTTCTCTATTCAACCTTATTCCTGTTCATAACAGTCACATCCCTACCGCGACCTTTTTTGTTACAGTATTTCTCTTAAGAGGTCATAATGATGGAATAACCTACGCATAACTTTGAATAATCGGTGTAGTGCCAGTGTAGTTAAAGAGCCAGCGAGTTCACGAAATTGTACAAAAGCATCATCATGAGGGCATGCATGCAATGAGCGCTAAGAGCAAATATAATATTGCAAAAACATTTTTCAAGTAAATGACTACACTAGATATCCACAGTCCAGAGGCTATTCGAATGTTTACACAGTTAGTATTACTTTTGACGATAACTTAAAATGCGAGACTGTAGGATGTAGGAAATAGGTTGTCTAAAAATAACAGGCCTTGTTGAAGGAGATCAGGACAGTTAACATGAGTACAGGGACTAACCCTCTAAATTCTTCCATATACAGATGAGACAAGTAACACAAGGCTATCTTAGACAAAATCGGTAGATCAAGGAGAACACACGATGTCTTCAATCACATTCATGTTTCGAAACCCACGTTTTACGTGTCTAGTAGTCATGAAACGTCAAGATCCGTCAAAAACTACATATATATTTTTTGCACGCACACACCATTACTCACACCGTTGTTCTAAATATAAATAATATAACTGAGACCAAGCAGACTGTCCACGAAGACTTCGAACTCATGAAATGTGGTTGCAAATGCACCTTCATGATAATTCCCTTGGGTGGCTAGGCATTTTGTCCTTTGAAACTTCCGAAAAAATACAATAAACCATGTTTTTCCTCTTGTGATGCTCCTACTATTACCTCATTCTCTAATTAGAAATTGCGTCCATTCAGATGATTTCGTTGGTGTAGATCTAGAAGACACCAAATGCACTTTCGACTGAAGTTGAGTTACACGTGGTTTCTGAACAAAATCTTACTTTTTTGTCCCTTGAAAAGGTCATCAAGTGTATAGAAAAGCTCCGTCCCATTTTTAAAAATTTTAGAACAAAACACCAACTGAATTTTTGGTCCAGTTATGGCCAGGAAAATGTCCATTTGCCTCAGGACCATGAAGATGTCACTTGGTGAGTTTTACCTCTAAACCAACGATTTTTCATTCTTTGAAAGAGGTAGAAGTATCAGAAATATAACTCTGGTGAATAGACAGGATTTTGAAGTACTGAAGTTCTGCATTTGGTGATAATCCCTGGTACTAGTAGGTACCGACGTGCAGTTGCGTTGTGGAGAATGTACCATTGGTCAATTCTCGGGTGACTCACCACAGATGGTCTCCCACAAACAGTGCAAAATATTCAGGTGTTGTTCCTTCTTCACAGGTTTAATCTAAGGGATGAATTTCAAATTGACAGTTCCCGAAGAATAAAGAAAATTCTTCTACACTACAAGTCAAGTCAACAATCGAGGAAAATACCTTTCCGTGCTAGGGTTGACGTTTCCTCTTCGTCCAGTTACCTTCTCCCACTTGTCAGCTGTCACACGATGTCATGACAGTGGACTGACTTTTACTGAGAGAGAAGCATGTAGTGCACATACGAAGAGCTCTTACGTCGATTATTACATTGCAAGGCATACAAGAAGAGCCTCTCTCAACTTTCATCTTCTGTAAAACACCGTACAGCTGATCTGATAATCCCATATAATTGAATTTAAAGAGAAGAGTGATCATCCATGAATTATAGGGGAACTGCCGGTCCAGTGGTCTAGGGTTAGCGTGCCTGCCTCTCAACCGGAGGCTCCGGGTTCGATTCTCGGCCAGGTCAGGGATTTCCATTTGGACTGAGGGTTAGTTCGAGGTCAACTCAGTGTGCGTGGTTACAGTTGAGGAGCTATCTGACGGTGAGATGGCGACCCCGGTCTAGAAAACCAAAAATAATGACCTAGAGGTTTCATCGCACTGTCAGTGCGTCACGTCGTAAACTGCAGGCCTGCGAGTTGAGCAGTGGTCGCTTGGTAGGCCAAGGCCCATCAGGGCTGGAGCGGTGGGGTTGTCTTGTTTATTTGTTTGTAATGGGGAATATATTTCCTTCCTTTATATGCAGATCAAAACTAACTGGTCGCCAATATAATTTTTATTCAATATGAACGTTTTGAGGAAAGCATTGGCAAACTACCTCGCTCCTCGTCTTGCCTAGTACGCCTCATTTTGGTGCTGCCATTGGTTTTTGCGGTTTCCTTATAACCGCATAACCTTTGGTGGTGCTATTTGAGGATCCAACCAGCCTCTCGGCTGATGACCTAACAGACAGACAGACAGACATGAACGATTTATGTCCACAGCTTTGAAATTTTAGTGCCTTTTTAATTATATCTTTCAATGATTTTTATTGATAATGGAATAATGGAGACCGGTTATATTATTATTTTAATGTGTTGATGCAAACTCTATTTGTTTACTATTGTGTTCTGAATCACAAACACTGTTTTAAATATGACTCGGTCATTTTATGATTACTGTGGATCAATTCATTGGAAAAAAGTGTGGTAATTTTTATAAGGTCGATGGTTTATATTAGCTTCGCATAAGCAGAACGAAGGTTAAATATTTGTGTTCTTTTTGTACTTGACGGATGTTCAGAACATACGAGACGTTACTACGTCAACCGAAATGACATAGGAAATGTTTGAAATGTACTTAACGTCGAAATGGTCCAACGCCTTTAACCTCCATGACGAGTAGCCTAATATTTGTGCTAATATTGAAATAGGTTTCCTGAAATATAGTGACCGTCAGTAAGAGGTCTTTTACACGCTATATCCGTAACGGATGTTAGAACTACTTTCCGTCACGCCTTCAGGAGCAGTAACGTCGACATCAAAGAGACCGCTCTGTCCTTGAACTGATGCACACTACTGCATGCATTTGTCTTTGCTGCGAAGTGGTGTGACTTTTTTTTCTGAATATAGGAAAGGCGATAATTGTTTTGCCGAAAGATAATTATCCGAAGGTACTTTTCCCAAATGTTGACAAATTGTAATGCTTCGACGCCACTTTTCAAGATGCATGTTTCTTACTTCACAGCATAACTATAGTAAAGAATAGCAGAAAGCTCTTTGATGCGAAACTAATAAATAGGCGAAGGATAGTATGATACATTTCAGATACCGTCACTTTAACTGCATGCTCGTGTGCCCACAGTCTCTCAACGTTACTGTTCTCCTAGGCATCTAAGATTTATTCAAGTATAGTAATCTGAAAATATGCAGTATTTTATTATCTAAGAACAATAGTCCGAATTTTGAGACAGAAAATAGATCTTAATTATTACCTTACTTTTGGTGGACAGAAAAATTATCCAATTCCAGGCTTATATAATTACAATACCTATTCTGCTACATGTGTATCCGATATGTATTCCACCTATATGAGCCATGGCTCAGGTGCCCTTTAAGAAATAAATAAAACATACTCAACTCTTTCTTCGTTACTAGTACATCACCCAGCGAGTTGGCCACGCGGTTCGAAGTCTCGAACCCCATTGTCGGCAAATCTGCAGATGGTTTCCCGTGGTTTACCACTTTCACACCAGACAAATGCTAGGGCTGTACCTTAAAAAATGCCATGGTGACGTCTTCCCAGTCTTGTCCTATCCCATCGTTGCCATGCGACCTCTCTGAGTCGGTGTAACGTAAATGAAATAATTAGACAAATTTCTTGCCTAGTACGCCTCATTTGGGCCCTTCCATTGTTTTTTGCTGTTTCCCTATAACTGCACAGACTTTGGTGGTGCTATTTGAGGATCCAACTAGTCTCTGGGCATATGACGTAACATACAGTGTTATCCAGGGTGTCTGGCTAATATAACGAATAAACCTGTATTGTTGCCGCTACAGTCTGGGGAATAGCATTGTCTCTTCGCTGCCAGCTGTCCCGGAGTAAATTCCTGACTGTGTAACGAATTTTACTACTAATCAAAGATTCTGAAGTAGAGTGCGCTCAGCCCAAGGAACACAAGAGGATTGTTAGATAATCTCATTTTTGATCATCCTAGGAGTAGTTCTCCGAGGTTTTCTACTTAATCTCCCGGCGAATATCCCGACGGCACCTAATATAATTATACACTAGGCCACGGTCGGTCGGTTTATTCCCAACCATCGCCTCAATCATTTGCAGATACTTTCTCCAGTACAGGCGTCACACATATTATTAAACTGATCTCACACTCGCCATTTACACGTGGCTGTTGACCGTGGCGTATTCAAATTCTTACAGAAAACAGTAGTGGTAGTCGCAACAGCAACATTAATAAAACCATCGACAAGTACAGTTCATATTTGGTGACGTAGAGCTGCAATTTCAAATGTAACGTTAGCGCCGTTACTTAAAATGTTAAACTATTATTGAGAAAAGCTATTATTAGAGTAGGTTTTACTGTTTGACGTCGAAAACTGACCAAGCCAACTTTGGCACGAGATGAGTTACTACTTCCAACGAATTATCTAAGAACTAGGGCTTACACCTAAAGTGTAAAAATGGCCAAGTAATTCTTTTTTTTCATTAGAAGCATGTTATACCCACCTGACCTAAAGGCAAGAAATTCTTAAAGTTAGTAACGCATGGATTTAGGAAGTACCTGCATCAAGTCTACACAACTACAATAAGAGGAAAGAGGTTAAGAACTCAGGGTCCTTTGCCGAGTGACATCATCACTGGCCTTTCACCGTGCCACCCACGGTTCGAATAACGGTCAATGCATGTGGATTTTTTGAAAGAAAAATTAAATCTCCTGCAGTCTGAATTCCTCGTAAAGCTGGAGGTACAGTGTCTATGATCGCGATGTTAACAGTCACTTAAAAACAAGCTTGCTTGCTCAGGTGGTTTTATTGGCAAATTTTAAAAAGTAACATGTTACTGCACTACCCAGGAAGGTTCATAGTATTATGGATGGTTGGGATAAGAGACTGGCTCGGCTTGCTGCTGCTAGTGCAATGCCATAGGAAGGACGTGGAGGTTCCAAAATGGGTAAAATATAAATATGTAAATAAATTCAGTGTTAATTTTAATCTTATACCAGTTGTATAGTATTATTAGAAGTAATTTCACATACCGTACTGTATATGAGTTGACTATGTTTGTAAGATATTATAAGTAGAATTTTGTAAACAATATAAATTTATCAAGGATGATGTGTGTGTTTAACAGAAAAAATTATTAGCGTAAATTGTATAATATTGTATTCTAGGAAAATTTTCTTCGTCTCCTGTTAATTTAAAATTTAGTTCTTGACAATAATGTATTTTAGTGTACCATTTGCCACCGAGGTAGACACCTCATTTGCAAATAAAGAGATTTTGATTTGATTTTGATTTGAATCACATTCCAGTCCCACAAAAGCCTGCGAGTTAAAAATATGAAAAAGTATCGATGCTCCTATTATTTAAATTTCGGTTAGAAAATCTCAGTACACCGGCCATGCTGTACGCTACCATAATGATGGTCTCACAATATTCTTCCTCTAGTTCTTCCGCCACTTTTTGCCACACCTTGGTGCGGTCGTGGGTGCAATCTATGTAGAACATGAGAGCTTGACCCAGTTTTACGGCCAGATGCCCTTTCTGCCAACCCTATATGGAGAGTTATATTCATTTTTGTCTATTTGTACAGTAGTTGGAAGTGCTGTATGCTGTGAGTAAATGAAGACGGATGTATGGAGATAATCATAACCAGTTCCTGTGCCGACCCGGCTAAAATCCCCAGCAAATCCGGAAAACGAGTCCGGGACGAAGCCCACTACTCTGCCCATTCAGTCATGGAGCTGGACAGTGCTGATCTCATAACATGATCACATTCGTTTTAATGGTGTATTTACACATACATTATTGAGAGAAACGTTACCCCTCAATACGTACTGGCAAATAAATATTCGGTTTCTTGAGAAGCTAGCTGAGTTTATTCAAATTTAATTTATAATGACAGCAGAGTAACAACAGGTACATTTCAGAAACATATTTTTAGCCTATTTAAATTACTTAAAGTATTTAATGTGCAATTTTCATAATGTTATCACCATTGTTCATAATATAATAATTAGTTTTGTTCATTTCTACAAGTTTCTTAAAAGTGATTTCGTCTTTTTTGACTTGGTCCATTCAATTGGTTAGTAACGAGTTTGATCCCCAAAGACGGTGAGGCCAACAGAAGATTTTAATTTTAGCACTACCGAGCTCGATAGCTGCAGTCGCTTAAGTGCGGCCAGTATCCAGTATTCGGGAGATAGTAGGTTCGAACCCCACTGTCGGCAGCCTTGAAAATGGTTTTCCGTGGTTTCCCATTTTCACACCAGGCAAATGCTGGGGCTGTACCTTAATTAAGGCTACGGCCGCCTCCTTCCCACTCTTAGCCCTTTCCTGTCCCATCGTCGCCGTTAGACCTATCTGTGTCGGTGCGACGTATAACAACTAGCAAAAAAAAAAAAAAAAAAAAAAAGAAATTGTTAACACTCCCTGCCTACTTCTTCGGACAATGACAGTGTTGGCTCCTTCTATATTCGATATCACCACACTTGCTTCGAACTATTCACGAGAACATAATGAAAACGTAGTGGAATGGTTCGCTAAATCATTTGTCTCTCTTTTCCCTTCTTGCATAATTAAGCCTTACGGCATTATGTGATGCATAGTCTCGAAGTGAAAATGTACCCACTACTCGCACTCATATTACGTTCGAGATCATTAACTGATAATGACGGCAGGGGCAACCGTCGTGATAACACTTGACAGCCAGTCCTTACTCAAGAAAGGCAGTCGTCAGTCAGTATCCTAAGTGCCTATGAGGCCGGTAGAAATTTACTGACAAGCGCCACAACTTTCGAAGGTCTGTATATGGAATGGCTTTGTAATTCTACCGTCTTTCATTGAACTGAGACATGAAGAACGACGTAGTATTTCTTGCTCCCAACACAAGACTTCATTAGCATGTTGAGATTCAGCAAAAGTATTTGGTTTCCCAGAACTTGAATTGATCCCAGTCGTGTCGTATCTTTACTACAGACCATTTCATCAGTTTCTTATTCCTCAGATTGTGCTTTGAGAAGACCCCGTTTTATTACCTCTCTTAGAGATAATATAAAATTATACCGAGTATAAAAATTTTAATCATGTTCTGAGTCCGCGAGGTTACAGGGCTGTGGGACGTGACCCACTAACGAAATGAATACGTATTACCGTATATTGGGCCCCGCTCTGATTATCATAGCAAAATCATTTATATTCTTCATAGGGCATTATGAAATGTTATGGAACGTACACTTTCTGGAGTAACTACTATTGGGTCCGGTCCGTGCTGATGATTAATAATTTCCTCGAATGAACAGTTCTGCTCCACCTTTTTAATTAGAAATGTATTCAGAAGATCAATAAAGTTATTTACCCATTAAGTTAGATAAATGGGGAAAACATCTGGGCAGCTACTAAAATCACTTCAAACACCCATTAAAACATTAAAACGTCCATTTAATTGGTATTTAATTATTATGTTGAGGAACATTTTACTAGCCCAAATTTATGAAGCGTAGAAAATCCTGTTTGTTGTGATATGTTTGACGGTTATTGTTTGGCTGTGGGATTGTGATAGGTGCTCCGAGATTTAAAAAAAAGTACGACCCTAAGATTTTCTGATGTGATTGTGGGAGAACCCGGAGAAGTACCATACTTAGGATAGACATTGTTAGCTTCAGGGTTCATTCTTCCGTTCCTGAAGTGATGAAATTCCTCTCGCTTGTGTTGAGGACTGAATTCATATCCTCAGGTAACAAGAAGAGTTGTAACATTTACAAAAGTTATTATAAGATCGTCTTTTCGATTATCTGTAGCTACCATATATCTAAGAAACTGGATGGTTTTGAGACATATATCTTTATATACAAACCAAAAATACAGAAACAGGGAACTTTACATCAAATGAGAAACATATATCTATTCACGTTTCTTGTACCTCAAAACTTTTCGAACGACCTAACCAGCAGCAAACTCTCCGAGCATTGTCCGTTAAGGTGTTTTGTCCACGTCTGAACCGACTAACGTTTAGGATGTGTTCTGCTCTACATAATACCGTTAGAATTTTCACAAAAACATCCCTATTTATATTGTTGTAGGTCGGTTGAGACCATTTTCTCTCTTCCCAATGAATTCAAAGTATCCATTTTGTAATTTCTTATTCCGGTCTGATATGGGAGCACCTTATTATGCCAAAATAATAATAATAATAATAATAATAATAATAATAATAATAATAATAATAATAATAATAATAATAATAATAACTTTATTTATTTGGGTAACAGCGATTAAAGAACTTTATTATTATTATTATTATTATTATTATTATTATTATTATTATTATTATTATCTAATGTCTTCTTTTACATGACATGGATCAGGCTATGAAGCCTGCTGTTCTTGACAGTTACTGAAATACAAGGAAGAAGTCAAATTGTGTACTCATTTCTTAAGTCTGTATACCGTTTATAATATCTCTAGGCTTATAAATACATTTCTAATATGTCCCTAATATTACAGCCGGAGTAAATTCCAGGAGCGTGCGCTTATAGGTATCACTGAGTTCCATGAATTTTCTTGGGGAGATAAAAAACAGCAGGAAATAGATTTATGGTCACGCACGGATGCTGTTTCTATAGGACAAGTACATAAGATCTGCTTTCAGGTAATAATTATAACTTGGTGAGCCTGTGGGCTGTGGGCAAGCGGTACTGAGTGAAGTCTTACTTCCTTCTGCTAAGTATAACCACGACAGCTCTTCAAGACGGGATGATGTAACGTACTCCCTCGACAGTAAAAGCATTACATTCGGATTAAAGATGGAAATACTCCCAATTTTCTCAAATCAAGAAGTTTCCAGACAATATGAACAGTCTGAAAACAATATAATATGGACAAATGAACAAGTGAATACGTGTCTGATATGAATTTTGAAAAAAAAATGCGTGTTTCTGAAGAGTTTTGAATGTGGCTAATGGACCAAGCAAGACAAGTTCTTCCTTATAGTAGTTTCCGCCTCCTCAGATCCAGGATCATATGGCGAGAAAGAAACGTACTTTCACTTTCCTTATTAATGCATAAAAATCTAAAGAAATTTTGTAATGGGAATTGTATTTATTTTACACGACCGTTGCAATAGATCTTGCACAACATTTACATTGAATTACAATATCTCCAGATCAAACCAAACCAAACCCCATGGCACTACAGCCCTTGAAGGACCTTGGCCTACCAAGCGACCGCTGCTCAGCCCGAAAGCCTGCAGATTACGAGGTGTCATGTGGTCAGCACGACGAATCCTCTCGGCCGTTATTCTTGGCTTTCTAGACCGGGGCCGCTATCTCACCGTCAGATAGCTCCTCAATTCTAATCACGTAGGCTGAGTGGACCTCGAACCAGCCCTCAGGTCCAGGTAAAAATCCCTGACCTGGCCGGGAATCGAACCCGGGTCCTCCTGGTAAGAGGCAGGGACGCTACCCCTACACCACCGGGGCCGGCAATATCTCCAGATATATTAGTGAAATAATCGTGTAATGAATGAAGCCATCAAGCAGGAAGATTAAAGGGAAAAAAAAGGATTTTCTGGGTAACAGCGATTAATATTCACTAAAATGTAACATTTATCCGAAGCCATCTCGGGTCTGTTCGCCACTTGATATTAGTGAATATTTCTCTTCAGTATCGTCTTGCTCTGGTGTACGCTGTTGCTAGTGTTGGTTTCACGAGTTCATGGGTTCTTTCATCCTAAGAATTATACTGAATTCGAAACGAATGAACAAACAAATACAAATGTATGTTACGCTTGTAAAGTCACTTGAGTTTCAATAGATTCTAGGAAAAATTTAAATTACGAAATTACGCCATGAAAAAGATTCCTTGGTAGGTATCTGTAAGTTTGTTTACACGAGCCTTTTATTTTTAAGCAAGTGAAAATGTAAATTGACCAGGATCTGATCTCCCAATTATGTCATAGATAGTGAGGTCCTGTATAACTACAGTAGATCAAGTAGGACCTAACCTGTCCTGGATTTTAAGGGAGAGAACTTTGCTTCCTCGGGGTACGAAATCCCCTTCTGGTCATCCTGTACCTGGTTTACCAATATTTCTTGTCTATTTCAATGCCGTAGAACGGTATCCACCTCCTTCCCAATCCTAGTTTCAATCAATAACAGAAGCACACACCATTAGACACACTGCATTTAAAAAGGTTCTCATGCAGCTTTCATGCACTGTGAGTACGTGGGACAACAGGTACTACGTCACTAAATCCTACACCGAAGTACTAAGGAAAAGGACTATGTCAGAGCGAAATTTATTCAGAAATTGCAAATATACATTGGGACTATCTTACCTAATAATTACGTTAAGACATACATATATACTCCCTGTGGGTGGGGGACGCAGACGAAGAATACATCCACGGTATCCCCTGCCTGTCGTAAGAGGCGACTAAAAGTGGCGACCAAGGGATGATTATATTAGAACCATGAAATTACTTGAGATTAGTACCACCACGCGGGGAACACCATGGGTCGCTTTTTCTTGCGCGTAGTACCACTATGTTAAGTACCAAATAGGTTTGTGATTAGTAGCAAACGAGAGCGCGACGGCTTTTACACTACCTGTGATTAGTAGCACTATATAAGCGACACTATGGGATGACGGAACCCATGGTTCTGACTTGCCTATTATTAGTACCCACTATATGGGGAACACCACAGGATAGTACGAGTCCCTGTGGTTAGTACACCTAGGTGATGGACACCATAGGTTTGCGTTACCTGTCCATGGCGCCGCAATGTGCGAAACACAGTAGGTCTGTAATACATGTGAGAATTACATTACCTGTGAGTAGTATCATAATGTGTAGAATACCGCGGGTCTACGGTACTCTTGGTTAGTACCGCAACATGACAAATACCATGGTCCTAATTTTCTAGCGATAAGTACCATTATGAGAGGCCGATGACTTGGATTTTGGACCCCTATCGACTACAAGCATCATCGATTCAGTATCGTGCTATGGAAGCAGTCCCTTGGTCAGTAATGCTATTGTTTTACGCCAGCTTCTGTGCATGTGAGGCACTGTAGGTCGGTTCCACTGATCGTTTTAAATTCATATCCATCCATCCATTCATTCTTCGTCCTCACGTTTTGAATTTTGGTCAGTGGAGGATTTTCGGTTTTTAATTTGTCGTTTCATTTCGTCTCATTTCGTACCATTAGGGGCCGATGACATAGATGTTAGGCCCCTTTAAACACCAAGCATCAACACACATATATTATATTACACTACCTGACATAGCCGTCGCTGACGGGTTAGTATTTGTACAATTGCAGCAACAATGCCATCTAGCAGAGGTGAGTAGCAGCAGAGGGGTCGAGCACATCTCAGTTAACAACAGTGAGGCAGTGTAATGCTGTTATTGAATGCGTGCTTTATAACATAAAAGTGTAATTTCCTCGGAACCATTACAGTTACGAAGAAAATGCGTATGAATTTATTCTGTAGAAAATTGTATTTCAGGTGATATGTTGGGCTTTATTTTGTGACACGTGACCCTTGCCCATTATTTTGGTACATAGTGTATAAAACATACGCAAGTTCAGTTAACACCTATATATTAATGCCCGCCATTTTAAAACTTTTAATTATTGAGAAATTAAATAATTAAATATCCTCATACCGGTATTCAACATCTCATTTCGCAGGGGAGAGGATATGTCAATTTCTGCCATTTGCTCGTTACTTGAATAGTTGTCATCCTCAAGTGAACGATATCGTCCTGGAGTTCACTAGCTTTCCTCATATCCTCTTCTATATTCTTCACGTGACTAACGTAGATACTCCAATTTAAGGTGTGATTCACGCGTAACGTTCTTCCATCAAGTTCTCAGTTGATTTCCTAGTGGCTGAAATTCAAAGAAATCCTTAGATAACGTTTATTATTATTATTATTATTATTATTATTATTATTATTATTATTATTATTATTATTATATCAATCTGAACCTTACATTTATTGCATAAAGGGTACTTGTTACTCTTACTGGTTGTGTGAAAATTTCAAATGCCTCCCTTTTGTGGGATAATTTATCGAAGATTTTTCTGTATGTATCTGCTTCAACAATTCGGTAATTAATTCAACTGAAGCATTACAGTGCGACTTGAAATTTGCTTCAGGCTTAATTTTGAGACTCCGAAAACCGCATTAATCCTAATTATCATGCCGGAGCCATGTTGAAACACTAAATATCATGAGCTTACAGAAATTAAGCAGCATTTGGCATGGTAAGTACTAGGAAAAACGGGCCCTTTCTGTTGCTTCGTGGAGGGCTAAAAAGAACTGAGCAACCTATCTTAACAAATCCCTGGCCCTCTTTGCGTGCTCGTCGATCGTTTGACTTAAAAGCGGGCACGATTATTTCTCCAACAGCCAGAATTGGAGAGGACACTCTGATCTCACAGGTTACAGACAAGAAATTGCTCTCAATATTGCACTTTTGGTTAGTTGTAAGGTTTATCGGTAGGTCAGGGCGGAATTATTTAACAACGTAGCAGAATACGCCATATGTACGCTCGTTCATATACTGTACCCGTAACTGACACGCACTAAATTACGCGTGTAATGGAGCATGAGAAGTACGCAGGGCGTGTGTGTTCTTGGATCAGGAGAGTGTACAGAGAGGGAATAAACATTGCATATACGGGCCACAAAAATGTGATTGTTAGCAAACGCAAATGGATTCCCTGTGGCTGTATTAAATCACTCGCAAATTGCACTAGCACCAAAATTTGATGTTTGAAAAGCAGATAAATTTCATTCTTGATGTTAAATTTCACTAGTGGTAAACATTTAATTTTCGTAAAGTTCTTTCTTGAAGTTTAAATGCTCAATTCAAACGAAATAAATAACTAAATAAAATAAACCAAGTTTCTTCTTGAAAGAATTAGTCAGTTTGATTTACTATGAAAACAAAGTTTATTCTTGAAGTGCCTAATTCAAAATTATTGAATCTAACCAAGGTTCACTCTGGAAACAACTAACTGGTCGAAGTTTTGTGAAATTAAACAAAGTTCTAATTCACTGGAAAGTTATTTTATGGAGTGGTTAAGTCTCAGTTGTGCTATAAATGTTCTTCGAAATACACATTCATTAGTAAGTTCGTTGGTATGACTTAATATTACACTGGCTTTATTATATTGTTAGTTATTCGATAAACTGGAAATTACTTATGAGTTCGAAAGTCATGTTGAAGGTCACTACAAGAAAAAGTTGCTTGAAGGATTAAAAGTGATTTGTAGAATGGAAATTTAAATGATAAGTTGCAGTACATACTGTTCCTTAATATCACAGGGGTATAGCGCCGTTTGAAATGCTGGCTCCGTTTTCCTGTGTCCTCACAGGTCCGTAGTATCATGTCCACCGGTGATCAGGAGCACCATTACTGGAACACAATCACCATGCATCCCCGAAGCTACCACGCCTCCATCGACAGAAGTTCACCCGATGATGCGGGTGATTGAACTATGAATGGGGCGTCAAAGTTGCACACGCCACTTTGAATTATATAGCACTGTCTGTTCCTAATTAGCAAGTCTAACGTCCGGAGTGATTTTGAACCAAAGTTCCACTTAACAAGGTGATCGAACCTTCACGATACAATGAATGCTCAATATCCCGACTGTAAGTTTTAATGCAGTTCGAAACGTTTAAGCAGAGTTTATGCATTCTACTTCATACATGAAGTTCTGTGATTCAGTCTATGTTCCTTTTAAGAAAACAGTCTATTGTTAATCTAGCACCAAGAAGTGTTAATGTTCGATTTCAAGTCTATGTCCCATTACGTGGACAAATATGCACGTAACATCAATAAACAAAGTCTTAACTAGTTGGTTACTTGCAGAAATTCTACACGTAAACTTGGCTCATTAAGACACAAGTTTTATTGACTGTTCTATAGCACACGGCATAAATTAATAATGTTCAACGTATGACACTTGTGTTTATAAGTAGTTCACACAAAATGTTTAAATGTTCGAATGCTCTACATGAGTCCTTTAGAAAGGACGGAAAACTTTAGAATATAGAGTTGTACCGCTGTCACAGTTAAAGTTCTAGACCATACCTCACCGGTACTGAGTACGAAGTTCGAAATTTGGCACTCACGCACGAAGTTGTCACACAATTTCCGGCACAATCTCGTGCAGCAGATCATCACCGGTC
Source organism: Anabrus simplex (assembly GCF_040414725.1). Classification (NCBI taxonomy): domain Eukaryota; kingdom Metazoa; phylum Arthropoda; class Insecta; order Orthoptera; family Tettigoniidae; genus Anabrus; species Anabrus simplex. The sequence goes on from NC_090266.1 coordinate 809,874,733, forward strand.
CCTTCTGTTGGTAACTGTGTCGTTTGAGGCTACTACTACTAAAATGTTTCATTCCTCCCCTGAAGGGGGAGGCGGGCCTCTTAGACGATAACGCCGTCTCTCAGGCAGGGAGATTTGTTACGGTGAAGGAGATGCTTGGAAAAGGTGAGGGGATTGTCGGCCGTCGTCTATACTAGGAAGTGTCCCGGCATTCGCCTTAGTGCAGGAGAATAGAAAACCACGGAAAACCAATCTCAGGACAGCTGACGGATGGGGCCAGCCATGAGGTGCAGCCCTATCCCGTCTCCCGAATGCAGAGGTGTAGAGCCACGGTAGAGCCGCTTGAGGCCCAAGACCCACTCTGCATCTACCGACCACTCATTTGAGATTTTAGGCTCGTCTTATATACCAGAGCTTGACCCTGAGCGGAAACGTCATTGAATTACCTGATAATATAAAACCTCAATATATCCTCAAATAATAAGGCTATCAACTTGAAACTTGAACACTAGCTATTTGTTATCACCACCTATAGGACCTTTATTGATATTCAAATCAGGAGGCGGAAATAGAAAAAAAAGCTTCCAGATGATTCTCTCTGACGTGCGTTCCACATGTTCCGTGACATCGTGCCGTGCCGTAGCAAGCTGCAGAGAGCTTGCAAGCAGGAAGCGTAGCATCACAGTCCACAACGCGCACAATTTAAACTGATGAAACACTCCGTGCAGTTCCCAGTTCCATCACGGGCGGTTCCTGCTTCAATATACACTGACTGACAGAGCAAATGCAACACCAAGAAGGAGTGGTTCGAAAGGGATGAATGTTGGGGAAAAAACAGAGACGGCACGGACGAATAATTGATGTTTATTTCAAACCGATATGCAGGTTACACAATGCGCACGGCATCGACTCAGTAGGATGTAGGAACAACGCGAGCGGCGATCCACGCAGAAACACGTCGAGGTACAGAGTCAATAAGAGTGCGGATGGTGTCCTGAGGGATGGTTCTCCATTCTCTGTCAACCATTTGCCACAGTTGGTCGTCCGTACGAGGCTGGGGCAGAGTTTACAAACGGCGTCCAATGAGATCCCACACGTGTTCGATTGGTGAGAGATCCGGAGAGTACGCTGGCCACGGAAGCATCTGTAGACCTCGTAGAGCCTGTTGGGAGATGCGAGCAGTGTGTGGGCGGGCATTATCCTGCTGAAACAGAGCATTGGGCAGCCCCTGAAGGTACGGGAGTGCCACCGGCCGCAGCACATGCTGCACGTAGCGGTGGGCATTTAACGTGCCTTGAATACGCACTAGAGGTGACGTGGAATCATACGCAATAGCGCCCCAAACCATTATGCCGCGTTGTCTAGCGGTAGGGCGCTCCACAGTTACTGCCGGATTTGACCTTTCTCCACGCCGACGCCACACTCGTCTGCGGTGACTATCACTGACAGAACAGAAGCGTGACTCATCGGAGAACACGACGTTCCGCCATTCCCTCATCCAAGTCGCTCTAGCCCGGCACCATGCCAGGCGTGCACGTCTATGCTGTGGAGTCAATGGTAGTCTTCTGAGCGGACGCCGGGAGTGCAGGCCTCCTTCAACCAATCGACGGGAAATTGTTCTGGTCGATATTGGAACAGCCAGGGTGTCTTGCACATGCTGAAGAATGGCGGTTGACGTGGCGTGCGGGGCTGCCACCGCTTGGCGGCGGATGCGCCGATCCTCGCGTGCTGACGTCACTCGGGCTGCGCCTGGACCCCTCGCACGTGCCACATGTCCCTGCGCCAACCATCTTCGCCACAGGCGCTGCACCGTGGACACATCCCTATGGGTATCGGCTGCGATTTGACGAAGCGACCAACCTGCCCTTCTCAGCCCAATCACCATACCCCTCGTAAAGTCGTCTGTCTGCTGGAAATGCCTCCGTTGACGGCGGCCTGGCATTCTTAGCTATAGACGTGTCCTGTGGCACACGACAACACGTTCTACAATGACTGTCGGCTGAGAAATCACGGTACGAAGTGGACCATTCGCCAACGCCGTGTCCCATTTATCGTTCGCTACGTGCGCAGCACAGCGGCGCATTTCACATCATGAGCATACCTCAGTGACGTCAGTCTACCCTGCAATTGGCATAAAGTTCTGGCCACTCCTTCTTGGTGTTGCATTAGCTCTGTCAGTCAGTGTATATATGAGACTGATGGTGAAATTGGATGGCAGTATTATAAGATAATTCAGTTTCCTGTTGGTGTACATTTCTTGAAACAGTAAGTGATTGGCTGAATATGTCTATGATCCCAAGTAACTTACTAGTACCACTCAGAGGAACACATTATAATTGAAAGTTATTGGCCGGTTAATCCACAGGGATTCTCAATATTTACACTTTGCCAATACAGGAGTGAACTTCAGTGCTTTCAGAACGAGTTTAAATGAAAACATGCGCTACAAACGCTGCATGCCACTTTCTATCTTTGTAGAACTACACAAGTTAATTGGCGAAGTGTGTACTGGAAAAATATGGCCTATATTAAAGCTAGCTAGTGGCTTTACGTCGCACCGACACAGATAGGTCTTATAGCGACGATGGGATAGGAAAGACCTAGGAGTTGGATGGAAGTGGCCGTGGCCTTAATTAAGGTACAGCCCCAGCATTTGCCTGGTGTGAAAATGGGAAAACACAGAAAACCATCTTCAGGGCTACCGACAGTGAGATTCGAACGCACTGTCTCCCGGATGCAAGGTTACAGCCGTGCGCCTTTAAACGCACGGCCAACTCGCCGGTCCTATATTAATGAGTAAGGAAAGAAACGTTTAATTAGGATAGACCACAGCATGGGATAAGGTACGCAACATTTGACGCAGATTCCCCCGTACAAGAACCCGCTCAGTATTTTTGCTGCCAGGCTGAGTAGATTAGACTAGAGCGCTGGCCTTCTGAGTTCAAGATGGTGAGTCCGGTGTTATTGGAAGGTACTCAAATAAGTCAGCCTCTTGTCCGTACATTTACTGACACGTAAAGTAATTCTTCCAGGACAAAATTACGACATCTTCGCGTCTCCAAATACCGTAAAATTAGTTAGTGGGACGTAAAACCAATAACATTATTAATTTTATATATTTTCTGCTGTCAGTTTTGTTTATTGCTCCAAATGAAAATAGTCCCTCTGCCTTAATTTTGAGTATATGACCTAAAGTTCAACTGAACTGATGATGTAAGCAGTGGGTATAGTTTTCTTATTGCTCTGCGACCTTGAACCTGTAAGAATGAAACGTGTGTTTTCCTGCGTGACAGAGTCAACATCGAGTAACAGAAAATTGAAAGACTTCACTCAGGACAAATCTAAGAGAGTACTAAAGAGTGTCGTATGATTATCTTTTTTTTTTTTTTTTTTTTTTTTTTGTGGCTTTCCGTCAGTGAATCAGATAGGATTTGGTGACGATGGGGTAGGAAAAATGAAATGGCGTATGGCTTTTAGTGCCGGGAGTGTCCGAGGACAAGTTTGGCTCGCCAGATTCAGGTCTTTTGGTTTGACTCCCGTAGGCGACCTGCGCGTCGTGACGAGGATGAAATGATGATGAAGACGAGCCCCCGTACTAGCGAGTTTAACCAATTAATGTTAAAATTCCCGACCCTGCCGGGAATCGAACCCGGGACCGCTGTGACAAAAGGCCAGGAGGATGGGGTAGGAAAGAGCCAGGACAGGAAAGGAAGTGACGATGGCCTCGATTGAGGTACAGCCCAAGCATTTTCCTGGTGTAAACATTGGAAACTATCGAAAACCATTTTCAGGGTTGCTTATGATGGGATTTAAACCCACTATGTCACGAATGAAAGTCAAAAGCTACACAGCGCGTACCACGAAGCTAACTCGCTCGGTAGCGTCGAACGAACTGTGGGTCTTGGTTATTCCTCACAGCCAATTATCTCGAGCGGCACATTGATAACTCTCTTGTCGCACTCCTGATTCACCAGCAACGCGATGACGTTGTTGTGGCTGACTCATCTTTCAACAGCCGCTGACGTATGGTCGGACTTAAGTGTGGTTTTACGATCGTCTTCTTAACAGTCCAACTTTGTATTTCTTGTTCTGTTCAAATTGAGAATTGGGTTGTTGTGCTGTTTGAGCCTTGGTGTAGAAAATAGACTTGTAAATACTTCGATTCCGTGTCATCAACAAGTAGTAATGCACCAATGCACTGATGGATCTGATACAAAGAGTATCATCGCCACCCGTATGTCCACCAATGGGCATAATTGGCCGGGCCCGCGGTGTAGGGGTAACGTGCCTGCCTCTTACCCGAAGGCCCCGGGTTCGATTGTCGGCTAGGTCAGGCATGTTTACCTGGATTTGAGGGCTGGTTCTAAGTCCACTCAGCCTATATGGTTACAATTGAGGAGCTATCTGACGGTGAGATAGCGGCCAATATCTAGAAATCAAGGATTAACGACCGAAATGATTCGTCATGCTGACCACTTGCCACCTCGTAATCTGCAGACCTTCGGGATGAGCAGCGGTCGCTTGGTAGGCGCCATGGCCCTTCGGGGCTATTGCACCGTGGGGTTTATTTTATGGGCATAATTGAGTTTGATGCGTTTCGGATGATTTATCATGTGCTCTTTCATGCTGCGAAGTCAAATGGTATCAAGCCATGTGCTTTCGTAGTGTAAATGAGGCTTGAAAGGTGACCGTCCCATAGTTTCAAATCATATTTTTTCCATAGAGATGACCGAAACAAACCCTATAGTGTTCTTGGACATATTTTGTTACATTGGTTACAATGGAATTTCGTTACATTCTTACCGTTGCATTCTTATGTTAGGCGTTCTGAAATTTCGGCACCATTCGTTTACTACACTAGACTGGTTGAGCTCGCTTACAGTAGGATGATGGAGCAAGATCTCTGTGAGTGTGTATGTGAATTAAAAATGAAAATCTGTCTTTATACACACGTTCTTTTTATCTATAATGTACACAATATATTGCCAAAGCGTTAGTTTCAGTTATAATGAAGATACAATGTAATTGTTAACAGTCCAAAATCTGTACTGTGCGGATTAAATCGTATTATGTTAAAAGCTTTATTTTCCTATTTGAGCCGAATTCTGAAATTATTTCATTTTCAGCGGTTCCTGGGTACTGTATATATAACGTAGATTAACTCCACTAGTGAATTTAGGAGCCGATGACCTAACTGTGAGGCCCCTTTAAACAACAAACATCATCATCATCATCATCATCACCAGCACTTGTGATTATTTGACCGGTTTGGCTACAATCAGTTTTTCGTTTCTCCTGTAAAATTTCGGTCAGTGTACTTAATACGCTTTGCAACGATGTTCCTTATGTTTATGCATAAAATTTACTTCCGATGTTCCATTAATTACAAAAGATATACTCTGATGAGCACGTGTCTAGCTGAAGAATTTCTATGACAATGGATAGTGACCATTCAGGAGAAACCGTATTTGAACTTCATGATAAGTGCAGTACAACTCTTTAGACTTCATCCCACTTCAGGGCATTACACGATAACAACCCATTAGTCCCTGGTTTCTTTATTGAAGTCAAGAGCTGAATTATGCAGAAGTCCGCAATTAGTTTTTTTAATCCACCTTGAAGAGATTTCCGTTAATGGATTTATTCTGGCTTCAGTACTGATGTATATTTTAATACCCTACTAATAAGCCGATTAGGGCACTGGCGAAAGACAAAACAAGCTGAAGAGAGAAGAGAAGCTATCTAATGTGTAAGACCGAATAATGTTCAGCCTGTGTAAGAAGGAAGTAATCCATCCAGCGAGAACAGAGTGTTATTCCTAGAGTGATAAACAAGCCGATATAGTTATTCAGAACGGCATAGAGAATTGATGAACTAATAGCTACCTAATTCAGAGTCTTGTATGCTCATAAATGTAACGAATGTAATATGAGCCCACCTGCCAGATAAAACATTTGAACCCCCTCAAAAAATATTAAAACCTATGAATAACTTAATATACATTTACTTACAGCAGATAGAAGTAATGCAATATGTCAAGTTATATAAACAAAGGGATTGTTCGTTACTGTAAGATTATTAAGAACAACGTTTAATAGTTTCTATTTGTCTGCCTCCGTGGTTTAACGGCTGAGGTGCTGAACTGCTAACCATGCAACACTTCGGGGTTCGTACTTAACTTCACTTGGTTTCATTTTTCAGTAACTACGGATTTATACTTTGTAATAGATACCGAAGCCTCGGTGATAGTAATTTATTCAATTACAACACAGAAAAATATAGACTACGAACAAAATGAAATCAAATACTGTTCAATTGAAAAATATCAAACCGTACAACTGACAGGCCTAAGCCTAAGCGAAGAGAGCTCGTTCAATACTGAGTTGACTGATTTTTACTGCACAAACTTCTTATTGGCGTTATACACTGTCGTATAATTGTCTGACAACAGTTTAATGTTCTGCAAAATTTGTGATAAATACGATCTGAGGTGCACCACACATCATAAAGTATCAATTCTTAACTAAAATATGATATTTTGGTATACATTTTTATTGCTGTAATTATGTTTAAATACAATAATTTGGTGCGCGGCTCTTTTCTCAGGAGCGTGTTGCGGTGTTGCCAAAGATAGCTATGCTGTGTTACTCAACACAATAAACTGCTGCAAGTTGCAAGCAGGTGGCAATTTCTATACCAACAAATGTAAAAGATAAAAAACCTATTTCGACTGATCCTACAAGATCGTCCAGGTTCTTTCCGTGCAGAATGACATTATGCTAGATAATATTAATTTTTATTTCTTGCGAGGTGTCTGCGGGCCCCTTGAAGTCTCGGGCCCACCTGCATTGCAGGACCTGTAGGCCCTAACGTTACGGCCCTGTAAATGCTAGAACACCAAGTAAGCCTGCTGACACGTTGTGGGAATGTATAGACGTTTGACTCCCTGCTCTATTTGGGAGTTAAAGCATTTTGCGTCATTTCTGTAAACGCACCCCTACAGTCATGTCTCTAATTCTACTTCTTACTAGTTTAGCGCAGTCTAACGCACATACATACTAACTATTAATCGAAAATAGATCCTGTAAAATATAGTTATCATGGTTATTATATTCTCTTGTTTACTGTTCAGTTTGCAGTTTTCTCAGTATTCATCGAAAACATTTTACGGTAAAACAATCTGAAAATATTTGATTACATGCTCTTTGAAACAGTTTTATTTTCGATAAAAGTATAAACAAATGATAATTAGGGGCAAAATTACTGGTTGCCATGTATTGTTGCACGGACACATGATCTGTTTTAAATGCGCAACGAATATGTGAAAAATTGACTCAGTAGGGCATTTTCTTTTACTTTCAAAACAACTTTAAATTGTTTAATTTAGAGAGATCTTACAAAACAAGAATACACCACGTGCACAAAGAGCTTTAGAGGACTCGTTCTATGTTCCGGACGAGTTGCAGTACTCGATTTGTGCGCTTAAGTTTTGATTCTGGTACTTGACACAAAAATAACCATATTCTGCGAACTATTGAGGATAATTAAATGGACCACTCGGATATCTTACTGAGCTACCTGTGATTCATTTTCCAGGATTTTGAGCGCACAATTTTCTCCAAATTGCTCCACTTTAACTGCATGTTCCTTGTTTGATGCAGGGCTATGGTACGTAGCATATTTCTTGTTCTTCTACCTGGCTTCTTTGCAAGTACTTGAGCTCGCACTGGCTGTTAATTAAGCTCAGTCTGACGGCTGGATGTCTTTCCTGACGCCAACTGTATGTGGAGGGGTGCATCCATTATTGCGTGTTTCTGGGGATTGTTGGTAGTGTGATGTGTATTGGGATGAACATAAACATCCAGACCCCGAGCTAGAGGAATTAATGAAACCGGGGACCTCTCTACCGAAGGTCGCTACGCTGTCCAATGAGCCGGATTGATGTTATGCAAAATGTGCATGTATAAAATGTGAAAAAATACATTTAAATTGTAGTGAGATAGATACCAAAATCAAACCAAACCCCATGGCGCAACATCCCCGAAGGACCATGGACTACCAAGCGGCCGCTGCTCACTCCGAGGGCCTGCAGATTACGAGGTGTCGTTTGGTCAGCACGACGATTCCTCTCCGCCGTTATTCTTGGCTTTCTAGCCCGGGGCCGCTATCTTAACATCATATAAGTCCTCGATTGCAATCGTATAGGCTGAATAGTCCTCGAACCAACCCTCAGATCTAGGTTAAAATCCCTGATCTGGCCAGGAATCGAAGCTGCGACCTCCCGGTGAGAGGCAAGTACGGTACAACTGTAGCTGAAAGTACCTCATAACTTATAATTCTACTAGATAAAGCATTATTAATTTTAATAGGGACCATCTCTGGAAAAGGGAAATGTAGCCAATAGACCAGCCAGAGTCAACATGAGAAATAAACGCATATGTGCGGGATGTGACTGTTTTACATTTAACCAGTAGTAATCATTCTGTGCTAATATATACCTGGAATGTGTTTGATCGATCGGTACTGATTCATTGTCCTTTCAGAAGGTAATGAATAGAAACTCCGACATCGTACTGAAAGAATGCCGTGATAATGTCATGGGAGAGTGTGGCTTCGCTTGCTTTCATCAATTTTGTTCAGCTCGGTTCATTGAATTTGTGTGACGACTAGTATGTACTGTCTTAAGTGTATCTTTTTGTGTGTGTGTATTAATATTTATACTGTGTATTAAATAAATTGTCTACCTAAGTAATACAAATGGTTAGGCGCTAGTTTTGTTTGCACACTTGCATGATCGAATCCCGGATCAGTCGGATGGCATTTAAAAGTGAATAAATTTGATGTTATGCCTTTAATGGCGAGATGTAGTGTTTACAGTGCACTATGTCTTCTGGTATGGGCTATATCAAATTTGTTACTTTCATTGCCCTGTCTCAGTCTCATCCTTGGCTTTGACAATATGAAAGTGACTGAGGTATGAGTGATGCTAGTAATACCATTGCTTATGCAGCCAGTCCCTGTTATGAATGGTGTAAAATATCGCTCATAGGGTCGGTTGGTGCATGCATTTCAGTGGGCTTGGCAGACTGATATGTAATAGCAACGGCTGTCTCGGTGAGGAAAGCAACGGGAAACTACCTCACTCCTCATTTCCCTAGTACGCCTCTTCAGTGACGCCTAGGCTATTTATGACAGCTGTTGGCGGAGTTGCAGAGGATCAAACCAGCCTTCGGTCTGAATACCCAACATACATACAGCTCGAAGTCAGCAAATTCCGAGGACTCCGACGTCTCAGAAGAAGGTATGTTACATACTTTGGACGAATCACCCAACGCCCGCTGTGGATCAGTGACAGAGTACCGGAATCCGGATGTCCAGTTCGCTCCATCAAAGCCGACAGAGGTAGTTGGATTTTTGAGATGGAAAGAAATCCATTTGGCACTCTAAGTCGTACGATGATTTTTTGTTTGTTTCCAAATTGCTTTAAGTCGCACCGACACAGATAGGTCTTATGGTGACTGTACCAACAGGTACACCTCTACGCCGCACGTTTAAATCATGCGCCAATTGGAACGCCTCTACTGGAGAAACACTGAACTTAAACGGGATCTACTTAAACCTTTCCTCTGAAGATGTCACTGTATGAATTTCGACTTGTTTTTGTTTACTATTTATCTAGAAGTTTGGACATTGTCTCATAGATGTCACTGCCGAAAAACTATGATCATGCACCCTGATGCGAAGTGAAAGAACTTTATTTGAAGAAATTTTGTATTCATAAGTTTGTTCTTTACTAAATTTCGTTCATTCATTTGTGGGTTGGCAATATTTATCTTTCTTTCCGCCAGTTTCGAATGTAGCCAATCCAGAATTTCTGTAATTAACTTTCAGCCAATCACCGGCTGCTTCTTCGATTTGGTGTGTATCTGTAAGGTATCCAATAAAATTGAGAGGGTGTGGCTTAATTATTCTTGAAAGGTCTCGAACCTTCCCCGAGGGTTTATAAACTGCTGATTTTTCACATCTCTGGGCCACCTAATCTACGTCTAACTAAGTGTGGGGTTGTAAAGCAGGGGGCGGGAGGCGCCTCTTTCATCAGGCAGCAGGTCTTCAGTAAGGTAATGGCCATTTAACATCCTTATTTTTTGCTAGCCAGCAGTTTAACCCGTGTGAAATGTCCGAAATTTTGCCATGTAACCTACCTTTCTGTAATGTAAATTTCTGCCGGCTTATGTAAATATCTTTAATTGTAAATCGGGGATATAGGGTGCTTTACCCTCTCGAGCTCCCCTTCATTTTGGTTTGAGGTGACTACGTTTTGGTAACTGATTTTCTTTTCTTCCCTAATGTTTAAATTTCCTTCTTATACGGGTCACCTCCATAGTTTGGGAATAGCCCCTGTGTCTTCGGCCTAGTACCTTTTAGGTTTTAGAATGAGTATTTAGGAGGGCAAGCACACGCCTCCATTCCTGTTGTATTTCTGGCCATTTACTTAATCTGTTCTTTCTTTGCTTAGGCGCAGTAGGTTGGGTACAAGATACCCCCGTTTCATTTTTGTAAGTGTGCCTTGATGGCAAGTAATTGGATAGTCTGTTATTGCCTTGAATAGGCGTGGAAGACTGGAGCGTGTCAGCTCTTTTCCTGTGTTGTAAAAGTGCCTCAGGTAGGCTTGATATTCCAATTGTGAGCAAGCACTCCATGTATTACGGGTTTTCTGCCCTTTTGAACAAATTGTTGCTGGGTTAAAGTTGAACCAGGAGCTCAGAATTGTAAAATTAGGGCTTGCTACCCCATGAATGTTTAAAGGTTGAAATCTTGGATCGTTGTAAGTCTTGGATCTAAATTGCCATGCCGTTGTTATTGTTGTTAAAGTTTTGTTATTCTTGTTTGTTAAAACTTAGAAACTATAACCTTGTTAAAGTTTTAAATTTACTTTGATTTGGTAGTTAGACCCATTCACCCCGGCACCTTCTTTCACCTCTGCTGTTCCACAGATACTCCGGAACAGTGACGATGGGATAGTAAAGGCTAGGAACGGGAAGGAATCAGCTGTGGCCTTAAGATACAGCCCCAGCATTTGCCTGGTGTGGATATGGGAAACCACGGAAAACCGTCTTCAGGGCTGCCGACAGTGGTGTTCGAACCCACTATCTCCCGAATTCTAGCTCACAGATGTGCACTCCTAACCGCACGGTCAACTCACTCGGTCGCACAATGTTGACTTGTAAAACTCGGCCATTCATTTTCCAACGAAGATCCGTTCATTTCTCTGCCATTCGGTAGAATCAAATGGAACGTGGAAATTGACATATAGGTCTAGATGGTGCCAAAACGCACTGTAGCTGCCTGCACACTGTAGCTGAGACCAAATATTCTTCTTCTTCTTATTATTATTATTATTACTGCAAAACTACTACTGCAAACATTTCTCGAAACGAGCGTAATTGGTGTGCTATTTTCACAGAATGGAAATGCGCACAGGGGACTCCCAAATGTAGCCCACACCGGGCTTCCAACAGTGATCAGCAAGTAGTCCTTTAACAGGAAGTTCAATCTTTATTCCCATTCCTGGCGTCTGTAACATGTTAATACACTGAAGTGCACAGGGCGTTTGACCGCTGTGGTCCTGAAGTGAAGCAATAAGAAGAAATGCGGGAAACATACTTTTACATCCTCAGCGTGATGGATCTCTCCTCCTTCAGCCACACGTCATTATCTTGGCTAGTACTGATTTCGAAAGAATGAGAAACGCAACAACTGTAGTTCCAGCAGACTTATTCAATCTGGCGCGCGCTTGTATTTCATGGATTTCATTCTCTTCACTACGAACCGTAATTTCTGTGAGTTAATCAAGACGATACTTCACTGTAATGTCTCATATTTGATAAGAGATTATACAATACAGTCGATAATAGTAATAGTAAACCTTTTATTTCCTCCAGATCTATACAGTACTGAGCTTAACGATCTCTATGGGGAAAATAAAAATACCAATAGTAAACAAAACAAAACTGAACACAAAACAAAAAACAAAATAATGGCAACACGGCAACAAGCAATACAAGGCCAACTACTTACCTACTTCCTGGGTACGCGATGGCATGTGTAACTATCCCTCCTGACCTAGCATAATACCTGTATGCTTGGAAAACTTCCCCCTTTTCCCACTGTTAGCCAGTAGTGGTGAAGGCCACCATTCTCCTGCGCTGAGTCGAGTGAAATTTAACGCTCTACATATGTCATGATAATCCACTGCCTGATTCGTTCTCCTATTGACACAACTACTATTTAGCTTTTAAGGTGACTATACAACTGCTTCTAATTCTGTTCAAAAACCTACATAAATTACCGTTACACGGATGAGCAATCAACTTCAACTGCTGCTCATTCATAAACATCCGCCTCTCCTCCATCGTTTCTTTACATACTGTCAGCAAATTAAAATCCTCTCTCTCATCACCACATAATGCACACAACGTATTTACTTTTGACTTCGTCCAACCTCTACTCCTATATATAACTAAAAGCCACCACATTAAACCTCTTCCCACCGTCCTATTTACATTTGCCACTCTCAAATTCACCATCTGATTTACACTCAGAAACAGGTTTAGCGTAGCTCTCCTCCTACATTCGGCTACCAGCTCTTGTTCAGCAATATCTCTCGCCCTCATAATCACATGTATCCAATACGTACCCGTTCTCCTCCCCATTCAATATTATAGAACTCACCTAACCCCAGTCTATCTAAGGCGTTCTTCACCTTGTAAACGCAGTAATCACCATAATTGCACTTCATTTAATACTAGTAAGCCGACTGCAGAATTAGGCCCCCTACACATTTCTCAATTTGCACCAGTAACTAAGCACTCTTTTTAAAATGTCAATCTTGATATATTCTTTACACATCATCCTTATTCCTGCACTCGCGGTACAATGGCAGCCCCATAATAATCTTACACAACTTACTCTCTACCTTCTGTAATGCCGCACACTCTTTCACCACTCCCCAAACCTTAGAAACAAACAGCATTTTACTCTTCACCACTGCATTAGTCACCATGCGGTGTATATCATAACTTACCCCCGAAATTCATTCTCCAATATCCTAGTTAGTGAGAGTGCAGCTTGGCCTTTCATTTGGCTCGCCTAATCTGCTCCACTCAACTACCATTTCTACTTATCATCACCCTAAGATAATCTATCTTATCCACCACCTCTATCTCTTCCTCATTTACTGCCCACTTCATCCCCGTTTTCTTTCTGTTCCCTTTCCAACAGACCATCACCTTAGTCTTTTTACTGTTTATATTCAATGACCATTTCTTCGCAAAATTATAAACGTCGTTCAAGCTCTTTTGCAGACCCCAGCTATCAACGTCAACAATAATACATCAGCAAGAATCAACTCTGGAATTTCTTGTATGCCTAGGACCGGATAGGCCCACTTTTCTCCTCATAACCACCTAGTAAGTCGTTAATAAACAATAAGAACAGAATTGATGACAATTTACACCCCTGTTTCAGCCCAACTTTCGAATCAATCAACCCACTAACCACCCCTTTCTTCACCTTAATTCTTTTACGACTTTTTCGTATATGCATATAATCGCTCTTATCATTTTCTCCCCCACCCCTAACCTCTGCAGCCTTTATATCGCTGATCACTGTATCGAACGCCTTTTGGAAGTCAATTGCAGCTATAAACACTTCAGAGCCCTTGATTCTAACATATTTATCTATTATTGTTCTCACAATCATTAAATTATCCGCCGTCCTTCTCCCTTTTCTGAACCCACTCTGAAATATCGATAGAATTATGTAATATTCCGCCCACTTCCTCAACCTTTTTATTAAAATACTCATGTACAGCTTGCTAAAGTAGTCCAGGAGGGTTATGCCTCTGTAGTTACTGGGCTTAGCATTCTCTCACTTGTTTTTATAAATAGGACAGATGATCCCCTTTTGCCATTCTTTCGGGAATTTCGCCGTCTCGAATATCTTGTTTAGAATTGTAACCGCTCTCTGTCATCTGTCTATTTTTTGCTACTTCCTTCCATTAAACATTTGATATCCCGTTTCCCTCCCACAGTTCTGTTCTTCAATTTACTTATCACTCCCATCACCTCCTCGCCTGTTATTTTTTCCAACTCCTAACTGCCCCCCTCTATCCCCCTTTCAACCACATAGCCTCCTACTACACTTACCCTCCCTTCTTTCTCCCCTAATAGTTCCTGGAAGTACTTCACCTATGTTTCATACTCAATTTTAGATTTTGTCACTCTATTTGTACCCGTATTGATTTTATTAACCATCTCCCACACCTTATTTCCTTCTCTGCCTGTTTAACTCTTCCGTGTGAGCCCCATGCCATACCTTTCTCCTTTCTCTTAGCATTTTCTTAATTTTTTTCTCAACCTGCAAAACTGTTCGGTTAACCCCCTCCCACCATGTTTCTTGTACTCAACCAGCCCTAGCATCACTACTTTCCTCTTCACCATACATTCCTTATCGAACCATTCCTACCCTCATCTGTGGTCTTCTTCCTGTATCTTTTTCCACCCCAATCTCCTACTAGGATATTCCAGTAGCTGTAAAGCCCTATCAATATTATTGCCCTCAACTGCTACCTCGATCCTTATCCTAATGATCTGAAATCCTGCGTCTTCAAGGTAGATATTTCACTTCGCTTTTCTCTTCTCAGTCCAAATATACTTGGGAACTCTGCGACCTTCTTCCCCTCCCAATCTTCCTAATCGTATCTTGCCCATCTTCCATTCCCCACCACCAACGTATTGCCCTTAATGAACGCTCCCAATCCTTGTTGCCTCGCTCTCCACATGTGTCTTCTTACCACTTTAAACTCTCTGCTCTTCCCACTCTCTGAACCTCATCAATATCCACCTCACTAAATTTTATATTCATTCTGTTCTGTACCATCTCTACCACCTTATAAACTAGTGTCTCCTTATCTTCTTTCGCAGCTTCTTCAACATCATATATACAAATATTATTCTTCCTTCGTTCCTGGTTTCCATCTGCTACTTCTCTCTTGAGTTGCGCCACCTTCTACTCCAGCATCTGAACTTTCTTTCGCATTTCTCCCGTCTCCGCCTCATTTCTATCCACGTTTTCCTTCACCCCTTCCACCTCAAACGCACTAAGTACTTTAATTTCTTGGAAAGATCTCTTATGTCCTTTAATTGGTCTATGTGAAACACCTCCCTCACCACTTCTTTTAACGCCTCAATCTCTTCCCACCGTAGGGCACCAATCGGGCCAGACCCTGGGTTTATATCTACTCCAACTATTATAAGCACCACCGCCACCAGCAGCCCTGCCATATTCCTTATCGCATCTCCCTTCATCATCATACTCGATTCCGAAGTCTTCCTCCTGCACTGACATCTTCCAATCCTCACTCGATAAAGCTCTAACGTTATCCCCATACTTCAGCACACACTCAGCACATCTGCTCACACTGCTTACTCTATCGAGACTGCAGAACAGTCGATAATAAAAATGGATTTCCTTCTTCAGCTCTGTTTTAGATCATCCAACCACTGAGCTGTACATTGTAAAGGATGTAAGTTTCGAAATTAAACTATATTAAGCATGGATAATAGTTTCATCATATGTTGGTGATTATTGGAATACGAAACTTCTTTTATTTGCTTTAAGTCGCACTGGCACAGATAGGTCTTATGTCGGCGATGGGATAGGAAAAAGCCAGGAGTGTGGAGGAAGCAGCCGTGGCCCTAATTAAGGTACAGTCCCAGCATTTGATTTGTGAGAAAATTGAAAACTGCGGAAAACCATCTTCAGGGCTGCCAAGAGTGGGGTTCAAACACACTATCTCCCGAATGCAAGCTCACATATTCACGACCCTAACCGCACGGCCATCTGGCTCGGTAATAGAACACGTACGGACCATTCTATCCTAATCCAAATCCCAGAGTACATCCATATGTCCTAGATATAGAGCCCTAGATCAGCAATGCTCAGTGATAAATTGAATTCTCTTTAGAACACCTCTCAGTCTTTCCAGTTCTTGGTTCTGTTCTCTTTACTTTCCACAGTTTATCCAAGTTATTTCTGGAGTCGCTGGAACCCCCCAGGCTCATTTTGGTTTTAATCGGGGATTTAAGATCGGATGCCCTTCATGACGCCACGTGATTTTCGAGGTGAAAATCTTAATCCGGAATCGACTGGATTCCAACCTCAGCCTTCCGCGCAGCTGAGCGACTGAGCTAAACATAACCCCCTTCCTGGCTCTCTTCTCTATTAATATTATTCCCTTTTGAATACGTCCTGTGATTTTTCGTCTTAAGCCATAAATATTGGTGAGGAAGTCATCACACTGAATGTGACCCTGTGAGGACATCTGAGTGGGCAGCAGTCATCTTGGCAGGTCAAAACTCTTAATGACCTGTTCGGTTGGGGATATAACAAGAATGATCGTACTGTGAATTAATTCCAAAGGAAAATGTATTTGTAGATGTAGGTCACTCAAGAGTGAGATTCATTTGGATAGAAGTCTGAAATGTAATCTATATTCAAAATCAAAATATTTATTTAATTATATTATTATACCTTTAAGTTTTAATTTATATTTCCTAGCCATTTTTATTTCCTTATTTTCCTCGTACTAATGTGCATTTATAATCTGTACAGATTACATGTAGCCTCTCTCTGCACCCCGTATAATTGTCCAGTACCCCTCGTTTTTTGTCAAATAATACATCTTTTTAAGAAGTCCTCATGTACGATGACATGAGTAGATGTGATGTTTAACTAATCATTAACTACTTAGCTGTGGGGTTATCCACGTTCTTCAAATTTTCTTTCCTGGGACTGAGTACAATTACGTTACTTCTTCGTTCCTTTTGTTGATTGTTGGGAATATCCTTAAGAGTGGCGAACTCGGGCGATGAAACCTTTCTTTATGTCGTAAAATGCGAAATTGTGCTTTGCCTTCTTTGGAGTACATTTGTTGGAATACAGTACATTTCGTACTGAACGTCTGAAATTGTGTCTCAGTTAGCGTGCAAAGTTTTCTTCACATATACGAGAAGTTCTGGTTAGTGAAATGTTGAGAATCTTGAATGTACTGACGTCAGTAGTCGACTCTGCTCCAATAATATCCACCAATACGACCGCTACATCTGATTCACTGTTGAGCACTTATCGATTTGTTAGCCATGATGTTAAAGAAATATTTCATCTCAGAAGTGAATGTTAAACAGGGAAACGGCGGAAATCTCTTTCAAGGATGGCTCATAGAAGGATTCGGAATCTATTTACCGAATCCGTGGATGCTCCTCACATAGAACATCACTTCAAACCCAGACCTCTTCACTGTCATGTTTAAAGGATGATGATATCTCTGTATTACATTTTGGTTGACCATATTTGAAACATGATTTTTTACATTATATACGAGGGCTGATTCAGAAGTAAAGGCAACGATATTTTATATCCTGAAAGTGTGCCAACGCTAGACATGTAATATTTATACATTAACTTCGTGGTGTTGCCGGCAGATGTGGTATGAGTGCATCTTTCTGGCCATGATCACACTTCGTACGTCCATTGTCTGATGACAACGGTGCGTAATGGAAGTAACGAAAGTCGAGTTGCGTTTGTACACCCTAGTCCGTGCGACTTATTCTCCAAAGTGAGTAGTCACTGTGTGGAAAACGCTTTGCTAACAAACAAAACAAACAAGATATTCTACGAGCATTTTGACGAGGGATAGTGCATATTGACGAATGTCATGCAGCCGATGGTAAATTCTGTCTTCCTCATCGATGACAAGGAACCATTTGAAACCTAGGAGACTACTTTGATGGATGTTAGATAGCTTGTACTATACGTACAAATGATTGTACAATAGTTGCAGGACAAAAAAAAACCACAAATAAAACAGTGATTTCAGAATGACGTGTTTGTCCATTACCAGACATTCCTGCATCCCTACCCCATGTGGTGTGACTTTTAAAATGTCTTTGCCGTACACTTTCAAATTTCCTCAGTACATTTGAATATTTTTCGAGAGAAAAAAAAATTGCCTTGATTTCTTAATTAACTCTCGTATGGTTGCTGAATTGAAAACAAGGTTTCATCAGGAACTTCCCTGTGAGTAGAAAGTTAGTAAATTTCCTTTTGTTAATTGTAGTTATGCTATGTTCCATATTAAAGGCTTGGGACAAAACAGCCAGCAACACCTAGAAACAAAACATGTTAGACGAATTCATGATATTATGTAAAAATTGTGACACTCCATGGTAAACATATCTAATTCATCGAGAAGCACTCGAAGTAAGAGAACTGTTAGCAAATTAAAATTTTGTAAGGTAATTATTCCAGAATTGTTCGTGAATTTAGATGTCTGGTCTCGAGTGAGCAAAAAAATGGCAGAAGAACATCGTAAGAGCCTACCGGTTATTACGGAATGGAACAAAATGAATTTGGCCAAAAATATGAGTGGATAAACGATTCTTATTTTATGTGCAACTTCCTTTGTCTCTATCTCTGTCTTTGGTTGGAAAATAAAGTTGGCTTTCTTGATAGCGTCTGACTTCTTGAATTTGTTCTGATAAATCAGTTTTGGAATGAACATGTGATGATAACCCTTTCAGACCGAGTACGCACAATTGTGCGGGTTCGTATTTTACTTATCCCTGACCGTATTTGATGTTTTTTCTGCGCTACACCGGACTGCAGTGATTGTGCAGGACACGTGGCATGTATTTCAATTGATTTTAGTATGCGCTTGACCGCCAGGGCGAAGGAAGAAGAGTTTAAAAAGCACAGTTGATCGGCGAGATGGCAGGAAGCAGTAGTGCCGAAAGTAAGTATTTATTTACTGCGTTTATATTAATCTAGAAGCTTTACTGAATACCGGAATATATTGAATGAAGTGTGTACATTGGTTAGTGAACGTAAATTTTGAAGCTACACCATCGTACGTGATACAACGAGGTTTTGAATTTTGATACGCACAATTGTGTGGGTCCTGTTTTTAGGTTGGTAGTTTTTATTTTGTAAAATAAACTATTAATATGTGTATTGAGGAGCATTTTAGTCAGTTCTTGACGTACAAAAAAAAAATCACACCTCCAGTTTTCTTTCAGGTCTGAAAGGGATAACATACGATCAAAACGTTTTACCAATCCAACAAACGTTTCGATTCGGTCCATATGAACAATAATCGGGAATGTTCTTCTTTAAAACCTTTGTCTGTGGTCACATGTAAAGTAAGCTTCATGTAATATAAGATCAGTTTTGTCCGGACACGTTAAGTCTTTGCCTTCGAAGCTTACGGGTACTGAAATAACAGTTGCTAGGTTTCCTCATTCTCCTTAGTATGGTTAGGTGTTCGACACTTTGCTCATATGTATTTATATTAGCTACATAGTGAAACTTTTGTCCGGTTCCTTGGATGAATGATCAGCGTATGGTCTTAGTTTCAGAGGGCGTGGAGTTCGCTTCCCGGCCGGTCTGAAGGCTTTAAATCTTCGTCTTTTCCTACCGCTTTTTCCCACATATGGGGGGTCACGGTTGCGAACTGCGTCACACATGTGGATTTAGCCCTGCTTTACGGCAGGATGCCTTTCCTGACACAACACTATATTTAGGGATGTAATCACTATTGCGTGTTTCTGTGGTGGTTGGTAGTGTGGTATGTTGTCTGAATATGAAGCGGAGAGTGTTGGGACGGACACAAACACAAGTCCCCGAGCTAGAAGAATTAATTAATCCCCGACCCAGCCGGGAATCGAACCCGGCACCCTCTGAACCGAAGGCCAGTACGATGACCATTCAGCCAACGAGTCGGAGGGTCTGACGTCTTTAAATGCGTATTGTTAGTTCCTCTAACTTGCTGGCTGGGTGCATATCGTCGCTGGAAAGGTAAAATGTTGTATTCCACAAAGCTCTTCCTATCAATTGTTATCCTTAAGACTGGTCACGCCTCCCAGCCACGTATGGATATGCAGTCCATAAGAACAAATTTTGTTGTGTTCATTTTCCTATGCCCATGTGTAAAGGAAAATGAACCTTACAGTACCGCACTGTAGGAATGTACGCTTGCATTACGTATTTACGCACTCCTCGTGTACAGTGCATGTAAGGTTCATTTTCGTTTAATCGTCGACATAGGAAAACGAACACAACGGATATTGTTCTGATGGACTGCGTATCCATATGTGGCTGGGAGGCGTGACCAGTCTTAAGGAGAATAATGGATAGGAAGAGTATTGTGGGATACAACGTTTTACCGGTGAAGCGACGATATGATATTCTTAATATACATCTTCATCTACATAGAACATATCAAACTACCAAACATCCCATAAACATATAATAGTGAATACATCCCTCTGCATAGCATTAGCGTTAGGAAGGGTATGCAACCGTACAAATGGGCTTAATCCACAGTTTTGCCGACCCCAGGTAATTGGGGAAACGCCAGGATTACGAAAACAGAATCTTTTGCTCTTTCTTCTTGTTGTTCTTCTTTTTCTTCCTGGCAGTTTCCCAGTTGTCTGGAGTCAGAACTCTATGGATCCAGCCCAGTGTTATGGCAGGATGTCTTTCCTAATATCAACCCTGTATTGCGTGTTTTTGTTATTATAACTTTTAAGTATTTCAGTTCGTCGAAACACGAAATATAATACTTACAATACTATAACATACTTGTAAAAAGGTCCTGTTAGTAACAGATCGAATATTGTGACAACGGGGGTGTCGGAAGGATACGTTAAGCGCCGGGTATCCCAAATGAATGAGGGTGGTGAATGCGTCAAATAATGTCGCACTAATAGTAATCATTCGCAACCAGTATCAATCTTACGTCGGCATTCTAGCAAACCTGGTTATCATCATAATAAATATGTATACATATTGTGCCCTTCTCGCCTTATGCGTGCAATAATAATTTAAATTAGATCTGAATTATTGTCAATATATATGTAGGATGTCACTAAATAACTTCTAATCATACATGTAACTTTCTCGTATGATCATTTAAATACAACATAACTCAGGCTAGGCATGCGATTCTGATCTCGTAAGGGTAGGTTATCACGAAAGATGATCACCACTTAATAATACCTTAGACAGACAGGCGTCTCGTGCAATGGCAGTAATTTAATATAAATCAAGGGATATGAAAGGATTCCGTATATATACAAATAATAAGATTAAATATGGGATGGCTGGTTTATTGACATAATTCTTGGCATTGTTTTGGAGGCGCAAGAATAAATTGTTGATGTGCTAAGAGAGAAGTTGACGATAATGGTATCATACTGATCTCTAACAATGATATACTTGAAACAATGAAAATATCATGTCCTTTAAATCTTAAATTCAATTTACAAATAATTCTAATAGTAGTTAGTCCATGTGAATCAATTAATGATAACAATATTTAAAATTTTATACTTGAAAATCTGATGAGAAATCACTTGAAATATCACTTGAAAATCATGGTTTGAAAATTATGACTTGAAATGTGAAGTTTAAATATATAACTTTGAAAGATATGACTTGGTGACTTATGGCTTCCTTCACCTGCGGTTCTAAAGCAAAATCCTCACATCAGTATCAGCCGCTTTCAGGTTGTTACCAGTTACACAAATTTAATATTAATATTACATGCTTGGCAATAACGTCCAGATATCCATGAAACTATGAAAGAATTTTCCCTGTACCAAATCACGTAGTTCGATGTAAATGGGTATCGTGAAATTGAAATGACTCATTTTGAAGGTATGACACGCAAATATGACATCAACTCAAAGTAATAAAAGAATTATACACCAACATGCGAGCAGAAATAACAATGAAGTGGCGCTGACTCGTTTCCTAGAATGGATAAAATGCACTTCAATTGCATAGTTACTCTGGATCTATGGTTCTGGATCACTCCGTCACATATACATGTAATAAATCATCATACACATGCACAATACTACAATCATGATGCTGGTCACAGGATCTGCTCAGGTTTCCGTAGAATGTACCTAAAAGAAATTCCAGGCGGCTCGTAAGCGCCGTACTTCGTACATATAAATGTCACGCATGCACTAACGATAAATGGGATGTCTACCAACTGATTTTCACAGGGGCACTACTGCCAGCGGGCAAGTTACGTCAGAATTACGAAGAGATAACAACCGGATGGTCGTTCGCAGCATGTTACTCAGCGCTATAGTTCTATTGCACCCCTTGCATTAGTAAACTTTGTTTTCCACCGCATAGTTCTAGACTGGTGTATGGTACAGCAGCACTATATTTGCCGTCTGCATATCGGCAATGGGTAATGTGTTCAGCAGCGACGAATACACAGACATCATTTACCCCTCCAAGTGCTACCGTCTCGCTACAAGACGATCGTCTCGCAGCGAGACGATTCGTAACATCAGTATAACAGCTCGTAAAATAGGTGGAACAATTGATTTGACGAATATTCTCGCTGCGAAATGAAATTCTCTACCTGGTAGGTAGTGCAAGTTTGTCTTTGGCTGGGGAAGGAAAGCAGTAAACGGCGATCTTGTCAGCTGTGAACTGGTCTTCGTTTACGTCTACTCAAATTGTCTCGTTTATTCGAGCGTTTGAAGATTATTGTTTGCTAGCCAATTTGTGATATTTTTGTGCCTGATTTACTCTATTTTAATTGGTTTATTTTAGTTTGGTGGTTATTATAATATAAACATGAGTGAACTAAGTCGTTCAAGTGCACTTAGAAAAGCACTGGAGGAGCTTGGGAGTGATGAAAGTGAAGAAGACATTGGCAATGTAGAAAAATTTCCTGATGATTTATCATTAGACGACTTTTCTTCTGAAAGTGGGGAAAAATGTTACCCTAATTTAGATACCCATGAATATAGTGATGCGTCAAGTAGTGATGTCGAAAATCCAAACGTGCTAACCCTACCAGGCACATCTAGAACTAATGACCCACCACAACAGACTCTTTCGGAGTCTTTTTATCTGTGACTTTTTATTATTCATTGGAGTTTCTGTTATTATATATCACTGTGCTTGTAATGAAATTTGGCACATTTTGTATATCTTGGAATTTAATTTCAGGTAATGTAGTGCTTGTGATCAACCTCAAAACTTGAAATATCTTTTGATTTTTTTAAATATGACTTATCATCCATTATACTTTTACTGTATACTTGTAAGTAAAACATCCTACTATTATCTTATTTTCTAATTCTTCCTGAACAAATTGATATATAATATGCCATATGTAGGTTACAAATTTGTATTTATTATAATTATTTTAATGTATCTGCACGCTGCCTTACGAATGCTTAGCACTTAAGAGTGAACCGATCAGCACTTGGAGGGTTAATCTGGTCAACCTAGTCGGAATGCAGCCGAAGCTCCAAACAGACGTCTGGCTTCTACACACGTATTTCGCCGAACAATATAAGGTATTGTTTCATTCAAACAACTCTTTTATAGAACAGAATGTCTACACGTTTATAAATTAATAAGTTATTAAATTACCTTTTCTGCATCATTGCGTGTTTACAAACAGTAGCGGCGATTAGCGGGTGGGGTGAGGAGGGACGGTGCCCCCCTCCACATTATAGAGAAAACACTACATTTTTATTCCACTTTAGCTACTGGAACTGGGAATTATTTAAGAAAAGCTATATGCACAAGCCTTTTGTATCGTCTGCTAATTCTTTCCTTAAGTTTAATTATTAACATAATTATTGGCGGAAATACGCACAAAATGCCATTCGTCGCGGATAACCGATTTGTATAGCGCTCCGACAAATAGTGGAGACTAGCATGTGCCGTGAGGAAGGGTAGTAGGTGTATATGTTTTCTTTTGTGAAGGTCGTGAACACTGAGTTATGATTCACCATCTTGCCGCTCGCACTCGTCAGTCTGGCAGTCTCTTTAGTGTCTTTTAGTTTCTTAGCGGGCATTCAAATGCTAAAAATGATTTTTAATTGCATGATCATGCCGTGCTTCTATGTAATTGTACCGGGCGAACTGACCGTGGGGTTGGGGGCGCGCAGCTGTGAGCTTGTACCCGGGAGATAATGGTTTCGAATCCCACTGCCGGCAGTCCTGAAGAAGATTTTCCGTGGTTTCCAATTTTCACACCAGGAATATGCTGGGGCTGTACCTTCATTAAGGTCACTGCCGGTTCCTTTCCACGCCTAGCCCTATCCTGTCTCGTCGTCGCCATAAATCCTATCTGTGTCCATGCGACGTAAAACCAATTGTAAAAAAAATATTGTAATAGTAATTTCAACGGGAGATAATACCAACTTTCCCTTCACTGGGTTAAATTCTTTCCTTTGTGTTATGTTATTTATTAAGTAAATGTATTTAACCTGCCTCGTCGTTTGTTTGTGAGATCTGGTGAAAATGTTATTGTACAGCATCTAATGGAAATCTCAATAAACTGTTATTACAAATAAACCAAATTACAAATGAACCGTCCCTCCTCACCCCACCCTTTAATGGCCGTTAATGTTTATATACACGCCAAAGAAGTAGAGAAGAAAATTGAATAACTTATTAATTTATGCACGTGTAGACATTCCACTCTATAAAGGGGTTGTATGTATGAAATAAAAAATACTGTTCGGCGAAATACGTGTGCAGAAGGCAGACGTCTGTTTGGAGCTTCGGCTGCATTCCGACCCGGTTGTCCACATTAACATGATATCTGTGTATTCGTCGCTGCTGAACTCACTAACCATTGCCGATATGCAGACAGCAAATATAGTGCTGCTGTACCATACACTAGCCTAAAACTATGCGCTGGAAAACGAGGTTTACTAATGCAAGGGGTGCATTAGACCGGTAGCGCTGAGTAACATACTGCGAGCGACCGTCCGGTTGTTATCTCTTCGTATTCTGACATAATCTGAACGCCGCTGTGAAAATCAGTTGGCAAACATCCCATTCATCACTTGTGCATGCGGGACATTTATAAGTAGAAAGTACGGCGCTCGCAAGCCGCCTGGAATAACGAGAGCCGAACTTGATACAGAACTCCTAATATCTGTTCTGATTCATATCGAAGATTACTATGTTCTCTCGCCTTTATATATTTATTCATTACAATAAACGACCTACTCATTTTCATATGTTAAGATTCTATACTCAACATAATTCCTCTATATCTCTATGAAACGTAGATTCACAAACACGTAGCTATCACGGTCTTCGCTCCTCCTGTAGTAAAATTCCTGTACTGCTCTACCATAATTCTGCTGCACTTCACTGAAATAAAATTCCTGTTCTACACAGCAATGCAGGTACAAAATCAAGTAATTTTACGATGTATAATTATCATCTCGAAGATCTTTCTAAAAGAACATCGTCAAATTCTCTAAAATCACTTTTAACCATGCGTATTCATGTGCAATATTGTGTGCGTTGAGTACACTTGTCAATGATTGCGAATTGGTAATAATGTGTACATGTTTTACGAATTATATGAATGTTAAAGTCCTCTATTGCCACTTAAGAAAATTTGAGAACTTTTTCTGTACTTATCATAGAAAACCAATTCTGGTCTCACGTACGTTACCGTCAGCTTCAGGGCACTAACTGTGTATTTAAGTTCACAGGACAATTCCTTAGCCGCATTCGTTGCTTACAAAAGTGCACAAAACCAAGTATTTCAGTGTATGAGCCCTCTGATTTTGTACAGCGCTAATTATACGTAATGCCACTGGATGTTCACGAGAATACAAGCAAGCTGACTGCAGGAATCATCGAGTAGTCGAAAGTGGAGATAACGATAGTGTGAAAGTAAAGGTAGACTCGTGACCTCATCCCGAGGTGGTGCAGCTATTTCCAGGCGTACCCCCAAGGTAGGTGAACCACATACAAGCCCTCCTGCCATTCTTAAATTTCTGGCAGTACCGGGAATCGAACCCGGGCCCCCGAGAACGGCAGCTAATAACACTAACGGAGGCGGACTCTCCCATTGGTGCTTGGTGTTCTCAAGTTGGTTTTAAACCACGTGCAGATTATCAAAACCAACTCGCAAATCCCATTTGAATTCACCTGCCAAGCGATCTGATTGGCTAACTACAGCAGAGGATAAATTGACAAGGGCATGATATATCGAATTACCTTTCCCGGTTTATTTATCAGTATGACCAACTCTCTAACGCTCATGTTGTCGTTGTTTCTGATCATCCTGTATATGAGCTAAGTTATTATGACCTGCCGTATTAGATATGTTCATTATGTTCGCTATAGTTACTTTTAATCTCTTTCCAGATTTATTCTTGGTGATTATTCCTGACATCCTTTGCCAAGGAAATGCAATCTCTCCACCCTGCTAACTTGACTAAATGAATCACCCGCAAGCCTTCCATTAATTGTACAATAAATGTCTACCCTTTCTCTTTTATACAGGTCTCCGTTAACGTCAGCCAGTGGCTGGTAAGCTGTCATTTCTGACGGTCTATTAAGGATAATCTCCCTTAATGCTCGCTCTATCTCAGCGACAACAGTTTCATATGCCTATCATTTTAAGTAATTATTCTAGGTGATCCCTTCTCGTATCCTCCTCTCTACATCTGCAGTGCATCCGGTTCTTGTTGAGGAATGGAAGGCAAGTGAATCTTCTAACACGTAAGAACATACATTACAAGACGTAGGAGAGAGAATTCGTATGCCACTGAAGGTATAGAGCTTCAGTTGCTTTGTCTGTTCCGTTTTAATGTCCTTCGAGCAGTGTATTCTTAGGGAGTGATTCCTTCTCCTCTTCGTCATCGAACGAGTGGGCTGCGCGTTATGGGCCATGCAGCTGTTAGTTTGTAGTATGGAGATGGTGTCCGGACCTACACAGCTAAATGGTTAGCGTGCTGGCCATTGGTCACAGGGGTACCGGGTTCGATTCCCGGCAAAGTAGGGAATTTTGACCATCATCGGTTAATTTCCCTGGCACTGCGGCTGGGTGTACGTGTTGTCTTCATCATTTCATCCTCATCACGACGCGCAGGTCGCCTACCGATGTCAAATCAAAAGACCTGCACCTGGCAGCCGAACTTGTCCTCGGACACTCCCGGTACTAAAAGAAGCCATACGCCATTTCTTGGAGATGGTGGACTCCAAGCCCACTATCAGCAGCCCTCAAGTTAATTTTCTGTTCTCATTTTCTTGTTTGCTATTTGTTTAATGACACGTGACGCAGACAACGGAATGGGTAGGGCTACGTGGAAGTGACCGTGGCCGTAATTTAGGTACAACCTCAGCATTTTAGACCAGTGGGCGAGGTCTCAACCTTTGAGAGAACGCGACCAGGTAAATTACCTTTCTCTAAGATAAGGGTCCTGTCCCAAGAAATTAACTCCTAAAGGCGTTTCAAATTTGTTAGAATTTCATACAATTAACTAATGTATGTATTAATAATTATATATGGAGAAGTCTTGAAGAGTGCCGTATTTATGTAATACGAAGGCTGTACGATATTTTGACTAATTAATTACGGTAATTATCAGTCCGTGAGTTAGACTTTTGTAGCGTGTTGTAGTTAATTAATGTATTTATTGATAAGTTTATGCTAATTTTCACTGACATATCACAGTTTCCCACAACAGTAGCACAAATTACACACCGAGGTCGTGACAAATGGTTAGTATCGGGGCATTGTATGAATCCATATTTCTAACTAGCTGTCCATACCTCAGTATTTTGAGCACCTCAGCCTATGAACCCGTAGCTACGAGCTCATAGGACCGTTCCGACTCGTTGGCTGAACGGTCAGCGTACAGGCGTTCGGTTCAGAGGGTCCCGGGTTCGATTCCCGGTCGGGTCGGGGATTTTAACCTTAATTGGTTAATTCCAATGGCACGGGTGCTACGTGTATGTGTTTCTTCATCATCATTTCATCCTCATCACGACGCGCAGGTCACCTACGGGTGTCAAATAGAAAGACCTGCACCTGGCGAGCCGAACCCGTCCTGGGATATCCCGGCACTAAAAGCCATACGACATTTCATTTCATAGGACCGTTAGAACTTTATACGGAAAATAACCGTTTAATACCCACTCTCTACTCAGTACACATTCCCTACACTGATATATCTTAATGTTAACCTGCCCTAATCTTTTCTGAAGTTGACGATCTTGCAATGAAAACAATTACTGCCCATGTCTCATAAAACAAAACTCGGAGACCTGAACAGCTGCATCGTTCGGAGATCGAAGTTCCGATTACTGACTGACATGAAGTATCCACGAGCAGATTTCGTCAGGATATTCCATATTCCCTACAGAAAGGTACTGGGTAGGCTTATGTATAAGGTCCAAGATTATAGTTTCGAATTATAAGTCAAATGATCATACTTAATGGCCTCGAAAACACTGATACCGGGCGAGGTGTACGTGCGGTTAGGGGCGCGCAGCTTTGAGCTTGCATCCGGAAGATAGTGGGTTTGAATCCCACTGTCGGCAGACCTGAAGATGGTGTTCCGTGGTTTCCCATTTTCACACCAGGAAAGGCTGAGGCTGTACCTAAATTAAGGCCACGGCCACTTCCTTCCCACTCCTAGACCTTTCCTATTCCATCGTCGCCAAAGACCCTTCTGTGTCGGTGCGACGTAAAGCAAATTGTAAAACAAATAAAAATTAAAGCACTGTTTTCTCTCTCTCTCATACATTCAGATGCACATACACGCGCGAGGAAGATGACTCGCTTCCATTCCGGCACTCACTGTAGTAGAATTTACTAACTATGTGGTTCGCACGAGGAAGATGACTCGCTTCCATTCCCGCACTCACTGTAGTAGAATTTACTAACTATGTGGTTCGCACGAGGGAGATGACTCGTTTCCATTCCGGCACTCACTGTAGTATAATTTACTAACTATGTGGTTCGCACGAGGAAGATGACTCGCTTGGCACTCACTGTAGTAGAATTTACTAACTATGTGGTTCGCACGAGGAAGATGACTCGCTTGGCACTCACTGTAGTAGAATTTACTAACTATGTGGTTCGCACGAGGAAGATGACTCGCTTCCATTCCGGCACTCACTGTAGTAGAATTTACTAACTATGTGGTTCGCACAAGGAAGATGACTCGCTTCCATTCCGGCACTCACTGTAGTAGAATTTACTAACTATGTGGTTCGCACGAGGAAGATGACTCGCTTGGCACTCACTGTAGTAGAATTTACTAACTATGTGGTTCGCACGAGGAAGATGACTCGCTTCCATTCCGGCACTCACTGTAGTAGAATTTACTAACTATGTGGTTCCCACGAGGAAGATGACTCGCTTCCATTAATGCACTCACTGTAGTAGAATTTACTAACTACGTGGTTCAGAAAGATGCGCGGAGACACTTGTGTTGCGGAGCCGGCTGAAATTTGTGGACAGAAGGGCAAAGTGAAGCAAGAAGCTGATTGACTGCTTGCAAGAACAGGTCTGGTTGTTTAAGCAACGCTTTCGTTCCACGTGCTATCAGGCACCGCTAATGTCAGCGTCACAAAGTTAGTTTAATACAACAGCAGGTATTAACTATTGTATCTATATTTAGTCTAGACATAATCATTGTGGTTTTCCCATTAATTAGTTTGAAGTTTTATTGCTGACTCTTTAAAACTGGTCTGAGGGTCTGGAAATGGGTTGTACTCAACTTCGGAAACACAACTGAGAAGAGATTGATATCCTACCCTTAACTACCTCAGACGTGTTTTTCCGTGGTTTATCACTTCAACTCCAGGCAAATCCGAGGATGATAAGTGACGCACTGACCACGTGGGCTGAGTAGTGGTCGCTTGGTAGGCCAAGGCCCTTCAGTCCTGTAGTGCCATGGTGGGGGGGTTAGACCACTATGTCGTAAGTTACTGTTTTCTTTTTCTTTTTGATATTGGTGTAACATCGATTAACACATCGACGGTTTTCGGCGACGCAGAAACGGTAAAATGATAGAACTGGGATGGTAGTGGCCATGGCATTTACAGCCCCAGCATTCGCCTTGTGTGAAAAGGGGAAACAACGGAAATCCATCTTCAGGGATGCTGACGGTGGAATTCGATCCTACCATCTCCCGAATTAAAGCTCACAGTGCGATCCAAACCGCACGGCCAACTCGCTCGGTGTCCTAAGATACCTTAACAAAGCAACCAGTTTCATTCTTCTCTTCACTCCCATATGCACAAGCCGCAGACGTCAGTCATATGTATGAAGTCGCTCAATACTGCTTACGGCAGTAATGCGAGTTACTTACTTGACCCATAACCTCCAAAATAGCGATCGATACAACCGTTATGTGTGTTTCAATCAGAAACGCGGTACATACACTATTGTTTTGATTTATTTCAATTGTGATTTTCCTATCGTGTTCACAGTTAGCACTAGTGTATTTACGGCGCTTATTATTATTATTATTATTATTATTATTATTATTATTATTATTATTATTATTATTATTATTATTATTATTATTATTCGAGAGGCAATTCTCGAAGGTATAAATATTGGGCATGAAGTTCATGATGCACTTTCTCACTTTGTACCACGGTTTTAGGATGATAATAATAATAATAATAATGATAATAATAATAATAATAATAATAATAATAATAATAATAATAATAATAATAATAATATTAGAATGTGAGGTATTCTATCATCGCAACAAAGAGGAAACACTTTTTTTCACTTTCTGCTAGTAGAAAGAGAAAATGCTTGTTCATAAACATCTGATAAAGCGTCGTGCAATTCAAGCAACGTAACTCACAAGGCGAAGACAGTTAAAGACGCGGCCGCTCTAGGGATTCGAACACGAAATCTCTTCCCTTAGGATCGTCAATGACCAGAAACACATCGTACCATCAAGGGCCCTTTTATACAAACAACCTGGTGCGTGTAACAACTTAAAATGTTGAGAAGCGTAAGTTTAAATGAAAGCTATTACACGAGACAACTACAGTTGGTGGTTGTCGGTGCGATGTAAAACCAATAGCAACTACAGTTGCATGGCCGGCAATTACTTGCAGATAATTTCGATGGCGGGAAACTGTACCCTCAACTTTTGTTGCCTTCACTTGAACTGAGGCTTTTTTTTTTTTCAAGTTGCTTTACGTCGCATCGATACGGGTAGATCTTATGGCAACGATAAGACAGGGAATGGCTAGAAGTGGGAAGGAAGCAGCCGAGGCCTGAATTAAGGTGCAGCACCAATATTTGCCTGGTGTGAAAATGTGAAACCACGGGATACTGGTCGCATTTAAGCGACTGGAGTCCGGCCCTATGGTGTAGGGCAACGCGTCCGCCTGTTACCCGGCGGCCCGGGTTCGCTTCCCGGCCGGGTCAGGGGTTTTTCATTTTAAATGACCAATATCCCTGGCGTGGGGACTGGGTGTTTGTGTCGTCCTTTACATTCCTTCCCTTACATTCAACACTCTACACTTTCGTAATTCCAATTACATGCAGTTTCATATCATATGGTGCAAGATAATAGGCAACTTGATATATTTGGAGTGTACAGATCGGGAAAGGATAGCACTGATGCGGATTCGGAATTATTTGATAGGATAGTCAGCTATGTGGGAAACGACATGGAAAGAAATGTGATTGTAGCGGGAGATCTGAATTTGCCAGATGTCAATTGGGAAGGAAATGCGAACGACAGGAAGCATGACCAACAAATGGCAAATAAGTTAATATGGGAAGGACAGCTGATTCAGAAAGTGATGGAACCAACCAGAGGGAAAAATATTTCGGATGTGGTGCTGATAAAACCAGATGAGCTCTAATAGGGAAACTGAAGTAATAGATGGTATTAGTGATCATGAAGCTGTTTTTGTGGTAGTTAAAAATAAATGTGATAGAAAGGAAGGTCTTAAAAGTAGGACTGTTAGGCAGTACCATATGGCTGATAAAGCAGGTATGAGGCAGTTTCTAAAAAGTAACTATGATCGGTGGAAAACGGTAAATAAGAATGTAAACAGACTCTGGGATGGGTTTAAAGAAATTGTTGAGGAATGCGAAAACATGTTTGTACCTTTAAAGGTGGTAAGGAATGGTAAAGACCCACCTTATTATAATAGAGAAATAAAGAGACTAAGAAGGGGGTGCAGACTGGAAAGAAATAGAGTTAGAAATCGCTGTGGAAGTAAGGAGAAATTGAAGGAACTTACTAGAAAATTGAATCTAACAAAGAAGGCAGCTAAGGATAACATGATGGCAAGCATAATTGGCAGTCATACAAATTTTAGTGAAAAATGGAAGGGTATGTATAGGTATTTTAAGGCAGAAACAGGTTCCAAGAAGGACATTCCAGGAATAATTAATGAACAAGGGGAGAGTGTATGTGAGGATCTTCAAAAGGCAGAAGTATTCAGTCAGCAGTATGTAAAGATTGTTGGTTACAAGGATAATGTCGAGATAGAGGAAGAGACCAAGGCCAAAGAAGTAATAAAATTTACGTATGATAACAATGACATTTACAATAAGATACAAAAGTTGAAAACTAGAAAAGCGGCTGGAATTGATCAGATTTCTGGGGATATACTAAAGACAATGGGTTGGGATATAGTACCATATCTGAAGTACTTATTTGATTATTGTTTGGCCGGAGGAGCTATACCAGATGAATGGAGAGTTGCTATAGTAGCCCCTGTGTATAAAGGAAAGGGTGATAGACATAAAGCTGAAAATTACAGGCCAGTAAGTTTGACATGGGAAGGCATTCTTTCTGATTATATTAGACACGTTTGTGAAATTAATAACTGGTTCGATAGAAGGCAATTCGGTTTTAGGAAAGGTTATTCCACTGAAGCTCAACTTGTAGGATTCCAGCAAGATATAGCAGATATCTTGGATTCTGGAGGTCAAATGGACTGTATCGCGATTGAAATGTCTAAAGCATTTGATAGGGTGGATCATGGGAGACTACTGGCAAAAATGAGTGCAATTGGACTAGACAAAAGAGTGACTGAATGGGTTGCTATATTTCTAGAAAATAGATCTCAGAGAGTTAGAGTAGGTGAAGCTTTGTCTGACCCTGTAATAGTTGAGAGGGGAGTTCCTCAGGGCAGTGTTATCGGACCTTTATGTTTTCTTATATATATAAATGATATGAGTAAAGGAGTGGAATCGGAGGTAAGGCTTTTTGCGGATGATGTTATTCTCTATAGAGTGATAAATAAGTTACAAGATTGTGAGCAACTGCAATGTGACCTCGAAAATATTGTGAGATGGACAGCAGGCAATGGTATGTTGATAAACGGGGCTAAAAGTCAGGTTGTGAGTTTCACAAATAGGAAAAGTCCTCTCAGTTTTAATTACTGCGTTGATGGGGTGAAAGTTCCTTTTGGGGATCATTGTAAGTATCTAGGTGTTAATATAAGGAAAGATCTTCACTGGGGTAATCACATAAATGGGATTGTAAATAAAGGGTACCGATCTCTGCACATGGTTATGAGGGTGTTTAGGGGTTGTAGTAAGGATGTAAAGGAGAGTGCATATAAGTCTCTGGTAAGACCCCAACTAGAGTATGGTTCCAGTGTATGGGACCCTCACCAGGATTACCTGATTCAAGAACTGGAAAAAATCCAAAGAAAAGCAGCTCAATTTGTTCTGGGTGATTTCCGACAAGAGAGCAGCGTTACAAAAATGTTGCAATGTTTGGGTTGGGAAGAATTGAGAGAAAGAAGAAGAGCTGCTCGACTAAGTGGAATGTTCCGAGCTGTCCGCGGAGAGATGGCGTGGAATGACATTAGTAGACGAATAGGTTTGAATGGCGTCTATAAAAGTAGGAAAGATCACAATATGAAGATAAAGTTGGAATTCAAGAGGACAAACTGGGGCAAATATTCATTTATAGGAAGGGGAGTTAGGGATTGGAATAACTTACCAAGGGAGATGTTCAATAAATTTCCAATTTCTTTGAAATCATTTCGGAAAAGGCTAGGAAAGCAACAGATAGGGAATCTGCCACCCGGGCGACTGCCCTAAATGCAGATCAGTATTGATTGATTGATTGATTGATTGATTGATTGATTGATTGATTGATTGATTGATTGATTGATTGATTGATTGATTGATTGATTGATTGAAGTAGGGGCAAAAGATCTCTATAGGTCGACGCCCCGAACACATAGCTTTAAAAAAAGTAAGCTACTGCAGCTGTCGAGCTCAGTAGTATTGTTTTAAACGCAACCTATTACATAATGCAACCTGTTGTAATGCTCACGCAATCTAAATTGATGAGGAATTGAATTAGAGATACCTGAATACAGTCTGTATCATCGTTTGAGAGTCAAAGAAAGCAATCGCGAGCACGAGTATCCCGAAATACCACCTGTTCCCAGTCCGACTCGTTGGCTGAATGGCCAGCGTACTGGCCTTCGTATCAGAGGGGTTCCATTCCCGGCCGGGTCGGGGATTTTAACCTTCATTGGTTAATTCCAGTGGCTCGGGGGCTGGGTATTTGTGCTGTCCCAACATCCCTGCAACTCACACACCATACATAACACTATCCTCCACCACAATAACACGCAGTTACCTACACATGGCAGATGCCGCCCACCCTCATCGGAGGGTCTGCCTTACAAGGGCTGTACTCGGCTAGAAATCGCCACACAAATTATTATATTATTATACCTTTTGCAAACTATTTCTTTTTCGTTCATTAAACTGTTTCGCTTGAGCAATAATCCTCATTATTACGTTTTTTATAATCACAGAGGAGATACGACAATTCGATTTTCCGCTGTGAGGTTTGTAGTAGGGAGACTGAAGATAAAACCAAACACCAAACCCCATGGCGCTTTAGCCCTGAAGGGTCATGGCCTACGAAGCGACCACCGCTCTGCCCTGGAGAAAACTGTGGAAAGCCGGAGGGGTATTTCCAGGGTTTCTCGGGAAATAAGAAAGGAAATCAGCAGTTACAATGTTTATTAAATAAATAATGTAGAAATAATAAGAAAATTTAGGAAAATTCTAACGATGATTAATATATTATATTTCAGCACTTGGCCTTGAGCTAAAAAAGTTGCCACAGGCTGTGCGAACAAGAACAAATAGGTAAGACGGTGTCTTAGGATAGCTGTGAAATGAGATTACAATTTCCAAATAATTAATTTACGTTGAAGGCTGGTTAAAAAACCAGACCGAATAAGTGGAATAATTATAAATACTTGAAAAGTAAAGCTATCAAA
Organism: Anabrus simplex; assembly: GCF_040414725.1. NCBI lineage: Eukaryota > Metazoa > Arthropoda > Insecta > Orthoptera > Tettigoniidae > Anabrus > Anabrus simplex. The sequence continues at coordinate 809,909,893 of NC_090266.1, forward strand.
ACAACAAGGTTAAAGATAGGAATTTTGAAAAAAATTACGGTGTAGCACAACAGTGCTGAAATTGAGTCTTAACACACAAGTCTCCACCGGGAAGTAATAAGTTCAAGAAAAAGGGGACCTTTTGTCCAGTATCTTCATTATTCGTTTAAGAACTGTAGTAAATGATTTTGCAGACGAACCAGCCGACATCTGGGCAAAACATGTTCATAGGCACAAATTAGGTAAAACCAGTCATTAAAAAATAATTCAATGGATACTGGTGCGAAGACCAAGCCTAAGCCGGTGTTGATATCATGTTCAAATGTAAAGTACGAGGCCGACAAGGCAACGTCGGTGCAGCTGGCTGGCTAACATGCTTAGAGCAAACCAGACCTGAGCGATGAAGGCGAGGTAAACAACCTCGAGTTGACTGTAGCAAAGACGCACGCTGAAGAGAAGTTGCTATTACATATGCGTGCAGAGGATATGTTTCTCAAGAAGGTACAGCATAGTAACTGCTGCGAAACACCAGGCGGCGATTCCGGCCAAATCCGGAATGATAAGGCGAAGCAAACAGGCAGGCATGTTGCTTAAATAGCACAAAGGAAGATTCCAGATGCGACGCAACATAGTACTGGAAAACTAACAAAAGTAATTTACAAACTGTGCATGGAAATCTTAATAAAAAATAACCAAACAATAAGAAAAGTGGAGCCCAGAAAGAATATCCTTAAAATTTACAATTAATAAATATAATAAATACTAAATCCAAATAACGAAAAGAACCAATAAAAGAACAAGAAAGCGCGGAAGGATACACTTTCGGTACCAATCAAGAGAAAAATTGCCAGTGACGTAAGCAGTCATGTTAAGGTGCTGCAACCAATCGGAAACCAAGAAAGAATGACGTAGGGCAGCGCAAAGTGAAGGAAAATATGTGCACAGAGTTCGTTTAACCGGTAACATGAGTGCACGTCGAAGGAAACTTGTAAGCAATCAACGAAAAGTAATTAAGGTAAGAACAGCATGTAACTTAAATTTAGAGAAATATGAAAGGTACCGAAAACAGCGGAAATTATCATCAAATGGTACGTTCATGAACGCATGAACCAAGCCCAAAGGCCTGCAGATTGAGGTGCCATGTGGACAGCACGATGAATCCTCACGGTCGTTATTCTTGGCTTTCTAGACCGGACTGAAGGTAAGGACAATCTATTGTTTATCCATGTACATATATCACGCCAAGCACAATGCTTACTTACTTGACTTAATACCTGTTGTTCCTTGTGGAATATAGGGCATCAAGAAAGCATTTCCATCTGATCCTGTTGCCAGCCAACCTCTTCATCTCTGTCCAGGTCTTGCCTTCTTCCATTGCCTTCATGTGTACAGATCTTCGCCACGTTTGTTTGGGCCTTCCTCTCCTCCTTTTACCCTGTGGGTTCCAATCCAGTGCCTCTCTCTCAATGGCTTCATTTCCTTTCCTCAACGTATGCCCTATCCATTTCCATTTCTGCCGCTTTATCTGTATGGCCATCACGATTTCACCCGTCCTTCTCTATAGTTCATGATTGGAGATTACTTCCGGCCAGTAGATGTATAGAATTTTCCTTAAACAGCGGTTGACAAAGCAAAGTGGACACATGCTTCGGATCAGCAAACACTGAGCTACTGGAATCAAGGAACAATGTTTGTGAAACGGATCGTTTCTTCCCGCATGCCCTTCCGTCAAGTGACTTTCCTCCCTATGTCTGGGAGATGTAACGTAGTTTCATGTACATGTGGAAAGAATCAGGAATACTCAAATTACATTGCTAATGATGAGCAAGAGAATCATATGTTAGGCTTGTCACATTTCTTCTATCTCTGTAATTTGAGCAACGTTAATTTTTGAGCAGATGTTTGTATAGGGAGTGCGTTACTAAAACCAAACCTCGAAAATATTGTATACGTTACTCTGATTCTCAGACATGGTGAGACAGACCGTAGTTGCGTGGAGCGCCCCTTTTCGCTCTGTAATGCCAGTGACATGGCGTAACACGGATTCCGCTAGGTATCGAAGGCATTAGGGAACCCTACTGCTCTGACCCCGTGGTTTCCCATTTTCATACCAGTCGAATGCTGGGACTGTATCTTAATTAAGGCCACGGCCACCTCCTTCCCACTCCAAGCCCTTTCCTATCCTATCGTCGCCATAAGACCTAGCTGTGTCTGTGCGACGTAAAGAAATTTAACGCACAACCTTCCGTTTGTCAGAGTAGGGTTCAGTGCGTACAGATCCCTCTCGATAGAATCTCAGATACGCTCGATAGGATTGAGTTCGGCTGATTTTCGTGACTAGGCAAGTATCCTCATGTGTGAGGGCTGTTCATAGAGCCAATCGGCCGCGATTATGGAGGGATGAGCCGGTACGTCTTCTTGCTACAGGAGCTGGATTCCTGCAGGATGCTGAAGGTGAACAGATGGGTAGACATCACACAGGTTCCTGTAACGTTCGCTGATGGGACGTTCGCAGATACACAAAGGTCCCATTTCATCCCACGTGAACAGTCCTCATATAATACCGCCACCTCAGGCTGAGCTGTGACCCACTGGCAGGAGGGACCCATTGTCTGATGTGCTGGGTGACGCTCTCGTACGCTGCCATCGTAATGTACTAACGGATCTAAAGTCCTTGGTCGGTTTTCCTTTGTCCATGTCAGCCATTCTGACGTCTCACGTGCGGTGAGCAGAGGTACCTGTGTGAGGTTAGCAATCCTGTACCATATTGCGAGGAGACGGTTCCGGATGGCATAGCTTCTTACACTTCGCTGTTGTCCAGCATTTATTTCACCAGTGATCTGCTGCAATCTCGGCTCGTTCATCGCCTGTTACCATCTGGGCTAGCCAATGGTGATCTTCGTGGTCAACACATTATGCGCCAGGGCAATTGATCCCGGTGGTCGTCATTTCCCCGAATACACGTACTCGTGGAAAAGACTTGACAAGGTGGCCTGTGGAAATCCCAGTGCCTGCACGACTTCCGAGATGGAATTATCCATATGCCTGACACCGATGGTTACGAGCCAGAAACGACCGTGCCGGATGCGACCACGCTGATATAGTGCCGCTAGCGACCCAGTAAATTAAGCATCGTGCCTCATGCGACCAATCTGTCAGTCAGTCAGTCACCTCTGATATGTATTCAGGGAAACGCCGAAGTGGCAGACTGCTTATAATATGCTGTTTAGCTAGTCTTTTCTTAAATAATTTCAGAGAATTTGGGAATTAATCAAACATTTCCATTGGTAAATTACTTCAATCCCAAACTCCCTTTATTATAAACTAATATGATCCTCAATTTGTCCTCTTGAATTCCAACTTTATCTTCATATTGTGATCATTCCTGCTTTTAAAATCAGCACTCAAACTTATTCGTCTACTAATGTCGTACCACGCCGTCTCTCCAATGACAGTTCGGAACATACCGTTTATTCGAGCAACTCGTCTCCTTGCTCCCAAGTCTTAGCGTAACGGTGCAAGGAACAGACCTGAAAATTACGGCATTGTGATCCTCTCTCCAAGATCTACTGTGTTAATTTTGTTCATCAGTTACCTGTTACCTTCCATGCTGTATATACTGGAATGTGATTCGACTTTGTAACATGATCTCACGAAACTTCAAAGTATCTGAATAAATGCTTCCACTTCTTATGATTACCTTGAACGTTTTCAAATTTAAATTCATTTTTTAAATTTTCAGCGCAAGGCTTTTAGTGCCGGGAGTTACGAGTACATGTTCGGCTCGCTAGATCTGTAGCTCCTTTCCCCGGTTTACCACCGGGATGAGTGGCTCAGGTGGTTGAAGCGCTGGCCTTCTGACCCCAAATTGGCGGTTTCAATCCCGGCTCAGTCCGGTGGTATTTGAAGGTGTTCAAATACGCCAGCCTCGTGTCGGTAGATTTACTGGCACGCAAAATAACTCATGCGGGCCTAAATTCCAGCATCTCGGCGTCTACGGAAACCGTAAAGTCAGTTAGTAGGACGTGAAGCCAATAACATTATTATTATTATTATTATTTACAAATATGGTCTTCGTTAAAATATACCTGAACTTGTATTATTGTATTATTCAGAATAAAATTACCTGATTGTACATTTCCCCCCGCATTTTGGGGGTTTTGACCTTAAAATATCTCTTGCATTATTTATGACCCATCTATGTTTTCTCTTGAGGAGGAATATCTCTATTAATGGCATTCCAAACTATACATCACAACGATTTAGTTCTTGAGCTGGTTTTGCATAATACCTTTGTGTGTATGCTTGTTATAAGAACTTTCGTCATAGAAATTTACTTATTAATTAATATTTATAAACCATTCGCGCAGTCGTTGGGATTGATCTCCTTAATGATTTATATCGGCTGTATTTACCGACGACTCCGGCTCAATGGCTAAATGGTTAAGATGCTGGCCTTTAGCCACAGCAGTTCCGGGTTCAGTTCCCGGCAGGTTCGCAAATTTTAACCATCATTGTTTAATTCCACTGGCACGGGGGCTGGGTGTAAGTTTCGTCTTCTCATCGTATCCTCATCACGACGCGCAGGGCGCCTACGGGAGTCAAATCAGAAAACTTGCATGTGGAGAGCCGAACATGTCTTCGGACACTCCTGCACTAAAAGCCATACGCCAGATAATTTTATTTTACTTACGACAAACTCAGTGTACATAATTAAATGTTGTGCACGGTTTTCTTGTTATAGTAGTTCGCTATTTGAACAGAACAAAGAACAATTTCATTCCCAACCTGGTAAGCAGTACTATAAATATCTGGCCTATTTTTTAACCTTTTCTTGTTCTGATTTAGCTCACCTTATCTTGGATGATGACATAGCTTATTAAATTTAAACTGGGTTGTCAACTCCGGTCGCATCCAGCACGATTACAGATTATGCGGTCGCTAGTGGCACGGGTCACATCTGGCACGACACCGCACCGATAATCTGACCGCAATCAAATGCGCAGAGATCTGGTGTCTTTCCCATCCTGTGGGCAACCATTATTCATATGCTCAGTACGAGGTCTGATGACAACACAGTCATGTTCTGCACCGTGCTATTACGTTTACTGGGCTGATCACTGCGCCATTGTGTCAAAACGGCACTTACCTCTAATTCAGTTGCTCATCAGTACATTTAGTTCAAGTCTCATCAAAACAAAACCTCAATCAGTTGTGAAGACGGATTGTGTGCCTGTGTGTCGTTCGTTCATGTGTTTTTTTTCAAGAGGAGATGGATGAGGTAATGAAATTGGATGAGAACAGACAGGAGAAAGAGAAAAATGATAAAAAGATAACCAAGTGTGAGACTATAAGGGAATTATCAAAGTTAATTAATGCGGAGGTGGATACGTAAGACTTGATATGTAAGCTAGAGAAATCGAAGTATAGTGGCCATCTTGCCTCGGAGGCCCTAGCACTACGAAGTTGCACGCGGCCGCCATCTTGCGCATTACTCCCTAGTCCGTCTCCTTAAGTCCTATATTTCCCCTGCGCCAGCTTTCTTGATAAAAGCCCGTTTATAGCCTCCATCTTGCATAGCAGCGCTTGGGCCAGCTCCCGCGATTTAGTCCCATAAGGGCCGTGTATACCCCGCTAAATTGCACACTAGAGCCTGGCCCAGCTCTCTCCTTTTATACGTACTAACACTACGGGATAGTACGAGTCCCTGTGATTAGTACAGCAGTGTGAGGAACACCATAGTTTTGCGTTGCTTGTAAATAGCGCCGCAATGTGAGAAACACCATAGGTCTGTGTTACATGTGCGCATTTCATTACCTGTGAGTAGTACCATAATGCGTGGGATACCGTGAGTCTACGTTACTTCTGACTAGTACCGCAACATTGCAAATACCATGGTTCAACTTTCCTAGTGATAACGACCATTCGAGGGGCCGATTTCCTGGATTTTGGACCCCTTTAGACTACAAGCTTCATCGATTCAGGATTTTGCTTTAGAAGCAGTCCCTTGGTCAGTATTACTATTGTTTAACGCTACTTTGTGGGAATGTGGGGCATTGTGGGTCGGATCCACTGACTGTTTTAAATTCATATCCATCCATTCATTTTTCATCATCACGTTTTGAATAATGGTCAGTGGATGATTTTGGACTTTTAAATTATCATTACATTTCGCCTCATTTCGTACCATTATGGGCCGATGACTTAGATGTTAGGCTCCTTGAAACAACAAGCATCATCATCATCATCATCATCAAGATCGAACTCGTTATTTTAGAAACATCAGGCTAACGACTAACCGACTGCACAATTGAGGCCGATTTCTTAAAAGATTAACTATGTTCTTGTTAATTAAGTGAATATTTACACTGAGGTACTCTTTCATGCTATTAGGGAACGACCTAGTGAGGTACGTATGATGAACAGCATTGTTGTTCTCGGAACAATTATTTGTCACGCAGTTGAATGGAACATCCAGTAGTCCTCACCTGCGACCAGCATAGCAACTTGAAGTTGACTAATGGGTCCAGCTGCTACCTACAGCAAGGCGTAAATTTTTAATTGACGAAAGTGTTAAATAATCGTATAGTATGGCTGGTTCATTTGGCTGCTCGTTAATTAATAAGAACGTACTGTTAACTTCTTTTCGTTTCTGTGAGAAAATAAACTAATTGACTTAACGCGCGACGTTCCCTGAATTCCAAATCATGTGCATCAATTTGAGTTCCAGTTCGTAGTTCAGAGAATCTCTTCGAAATGATCTCGTTGTTTATGAAATGAAACGGTGGGTGATTGATTTTTAGTTGTCCATTATAGACTTCATCAAGAAAACATTTTAGAGTACTCAATTTAATTAGATTAGCCTAAAACAACCCATATTGAAAACGGACGAAATATTCAGATCCAGTATCACGGCATTGCTGAATGTATGCCATTTTGCTGTAGTGGAGTCGAATCGTACGTTGATGCTTGAACCAAAGATATTTTTAGCATTAAAGCTATTTTCAAAACGAGGGATATAGGAAAATTCATTTAATTGTATCTCAATGTTTGCAGACACAACAAAGAAGATAAAGGTGTTGCCTATATGAGAGATTTGTGCACAACCTCTATGTCGACGGCGATTATCGATTATTCGATTGGAGGAGTCGTAATCAAACACGTTATTGTTGATTATCTTTAGTCAGACTGGGTTAAGCAAGCGACTAAAATCGTCGGTGTGAGTGAACGAATTTTCATGGAGAAGATTCATGACTAGCAATGGATTTCTGTGACTTGATATTTTGAATTAATGTATGAGATATCTATTGGGTTCATGAACTGAAAGTTCCGAGTTAGAATCCTGAAATTTTCTCTTACAACGTATAGTAGATCCTATACTCTATGAGAGTGTGCAAAACATGTAGTGCTGTTACGATGCCCCATTTTCCGCAGTCCTTTCATTTCTTGCCAGTGGCTTTACGTCGCACCGTCACAGATAGGTCTTATGGCGACGATGGGATAGGAAAGGGCTAGGAGTTGGAAGGAAGTGGCCGTGGTCTTAATTAAGGTACAGCCCCAGCATTTGCCTGGTGTGAAAATGGAAAACCAAGGAAAACCATCCTCAGGGCTGCCGACAGTGGAATTCGAACCCACTATCTCCCGGATGCTAGCTCACAGCTCCGCGCTCTTAACCGCACGGCCTACTAGCCCGGTATATCCCCAGTCTTATCTACTGAGTACTTCTCATGTATGATCTATAAATACCACCGTTGTAATCAAGAAAGTTTGCGGTTTTACGTGACTGTTGATATTTTTTTTGCTATTTGCTTTACGTCGCACCGACACAGATAGGTCTTATGGCAACGATGGGACAGGAAAGGCCTAGGAATGGGAAGGAAGCGGCCGTGGTCGAAATTAAGGTACAGGCCCAGCATTTGCCTGGTGTTAAAATCGGAAACCACGGAAAACCATCTTCAGGGCTGCCGACAGTGTGGTTCGAACCCACTATCTCGCGGATGCGAGCTCACAGCTGCGCGCCCTTAACCGCACGGCCAACTCGCCCGGTTGTTGATATCGTGATCATACCTACGGCACATCCTGTTTTACACGAAATTCGAATCTCAGTGACGTGCCTTTTCATTTCAAAAATTCCACTTGTATTGGTCGAAGTTCCAATCACAGGATGGCACTTTGCGTTTGCGCCTACTACGGATGATGATAATGTGATGTGTTGGCGGGGTCTATAAGTACAGACAACTGATAGCGTTTAAATTTTCGATTTATCAACTAACTAGCAATTACCTGCGCCTTCGCTCGTGTGGATTTCGTAATCTGATCAAAGTAATCGTTCTTCGGCATTGTACTAAGACATCTGAGAACTCCTAAAGTATAAAAACTCGCCCAATAATTGAGTTTCATTTACCCCAGAAATTCTTTGTAAACCATGTTTGTGGTATTACCTTTTGGGGCTAAGAAGACCATGCGACATAAAACTGTACATGTGAGAAACAGTCTTCTCTCAAGTCGAAAAAATAAATACATGTTTTTTATTATTCTTAAAGGAGATTCCAAATACCTATTCCCACATCTCTAACATCTTAAGTTTTTGAGATATACATAAGTATCCGCATAATCCGGCCCCGCGTCGAAGGGGGCAATGCTTCCGCCTGTCACTCGGCGGCCCCGGGTTCGATGTCCGGACGGCTCAGGGATTTTTAATTGTAATGATTAATATCCCTGGCCTGGGGTCTGGGTGTTTGTGACGTCCTTAATCTTCCTTTCCTCACACACAACATTCCACACTACCGCCATTCCAATTACACGCAGGCTCAGAAATTATGGTGCCAGTAGGGGCAAAAGATCCACATGGGTGGACGCCCTGAACAAACAGCAATAATAAAAATAAAACTGTGTCCCCATAAAAAGAATCCAACTCTTTGATCATTCCTTCCTCCACCACTACACCCACGCCCATCTAACTGTATTTTCTGAAAGCAAAAGTACATGTTCCTTTATTTTTAAAGGAGATTCCAAATACCCATTTTCACGTCTGTATCATCTCCAGTTATTTAGATATTAGTATCCTTATAAAAATAATTCAACTACTTTTCACTTCTTTTCACCGCCCATTAAGTGCCTTCTCAGAAAACAAAAAGGTATATGTTACTGTATTTTTAAAGGACTTTCCAAATAACAAGAAAACATGTTAAGTTTTTGACATATAAAGCATATATAGCGGTACTCATTTCAAAAATTCACCCGCATTTCAAATTCTTTTCAGCCCCTTAACTGGATTTTCCGAAAACAAAAGAATACGTGTTTCATTATTTTTAAAGGAGATTACAAATACCAGTTTTCGTGTATGTACGTCTGTAACACCTTCAGTTTTTGAGATGAATTATTTTTATGAGTATACATTTAACTTCTTCTTCTTCAGTTCTTTCCACCCTTCTCCCGGCGGACTTTACGAAAATAAAAAAATCCGTGCTTCTTAATTTTGAAAGGAAATTCAAAATACCAACTTTCACGTCTGTAACAGCTTCAGTTTTGTAGATATACATATTTCATCTCCTTATTTACTTATTTTCAATCCCCCCCCCCTTACGTCGATTTCTCGAAAAAACAAATGCGTGTTTCTTTATTTTTAAAGGAGATTCCAAATACCAATTTCCACGTCTGTAACCTTCAGTTTTAAGGTATAAGTTTTTTCCAGAAAAGTAATCCAATTTTTTTCACTTCCTGTCACACTTCCAACTGAAGTGAATTTTCCAAAAACAAACAGTACCCTTTTCTTTAAAAGTGCTTCCAAATACCAATTATCACGACTGTAACATATTCAGTTTTTGAGATATATGTATCCTCGTAAAATAAATTCATCTCCGTTTTCACCTGCCCCCCTACCAAGTTGATTTCCCTCCCCCCAGATGCGCGTTTCCTTATTTTTTAAAGGAGATTCCAAATACCAGTTTTCAGGTTTGTAACATCTTCGCATTTTTTGGTGTGTACAGTATACGAATATATATTCTCATACAAATAATTCAGATAATTTTTCAATTCTCTCACATCCACCCCCCCCCCCTCCCGTTAACAGTTTTTTCTGTAAACAAAAGAATATGTATTTCCTCATTTTTGAAGGAGATTCTAAAAACCAATTTTCACCTCTGTAACAATTTTTGTTTCTGAGATATACTGTAGACATAGTCTTTTTAAAATTTCACTCCCCTTGTCACTCCTGTTCACCCCCCATTAACTGGATTTTCCCAAAGCAAATAATACGTGTTTCTTTATTGGTAAAGGAGATGCCAAATACCAATTTTCATGTCTGTAACATTTTCAGTTTTTGAGATGTAAGTATCCTCATAAAAGGTATTCAACCTAATTTTCACCATTTTCACCCCCCTTCATGGGATTTTCTGAAGGCAAAAACATACGTGTTTCTTTTGTTTTCAAAGGAGGTTCTAAATACCAGGTTTTACGTCTGTAAACTTTTAAGTTTTTGAGATATAGATATATTCATTTAAACGATCCCCCCCTCCCTTTTTCACCCCGTTAGCGACAGAATATAAAAAAATCCTCCCTTAGTGAGCACCTACGCTCTAATGTAAGTGTATCCCAAACATTTCATTTCTTTATGTCCAGTAGTTTTGGCTCGGCGATGATGAGTCAGTCAGTCAGTCAGTCAGGACATGTTGTGTATATACAGATTAACTGGTTCTAGTATTTCTTCCAGTACGACTATAGGAAGTACGCTACTGGAGCAGTCTTGTGGAGCTTTTGACTTGGGCCGTAGAGCAGAGAGACAAATGTACTCAAGAGTTGAAGTTGAGGAGACGGGCCTCTGCGAACGCTGAAATTTATGAGGTAACGTAGAAAATAAAGAGGCTGGCGTGAAGGAAATATCCTGGATTAGCCTTCGGAAGATTTAATATGGGAGAGTTAAGTATCAGCCGAGGGGGTAGCAGGAAGTGGGGAGTATGAAATAAGCCCAGGCTACAAGGATACGTTACAAACAAATCATAGGGGAATTTACACAGCTTCAGATGTCTCTGACTAGAAACTTCGTACCACAAAGAGTGAAGGTTCGATTTCCTGGTTGGATATTACAATCACTGATTATAATTGCGTGCTGATCACTGGATTGTCCATGCGTAATTAAGTATCCACAATACCTCAAATATAATGCATTTTCTACTAATGCAAGACAGTCTTGCAGAAGCTGAAAAATAAATTTCTCCTCCAGTCTTAGACAGTCGTAGAGAAAGCTGGAATATGTCAGACTGTCAGATGGGTCACATTGAAGGGCCTACTTTGAACACATTGCCGGTAACATATCTGAAACAGAATGCTAAATACGATACTGTATTTCATAACACGATTTTTTTTATCATTAAACACTAATTAGAACATCTTTTTTTCAACCATTGTGGTTCAGATGTTTGAGCATGGGTCTTGAATCCCGGGATTGAGATTTCTGTCCCATTTCAGGAATAAGATGAAAGTTGAAAATTATAATCTGGCTAGCCCAAAGATACTAATTTCCACTTGTGGATAGGAACGAGGTGCATCTGTCGTCTTGATGTCAGCTAATGAGTGGCTGTATTGACCACGGTTTTTTAAATAAATATAACCTTCCTCGGTCTCAGGATTGATACTTTAACTGTTCGGCGCTCTCTAAACGGACATTTTATGTACAACAAAAATCTGGAATGGGAGCACAATTAAGCATTGTACAAGTTTTGAACCACGCAATAGGACACCCCTGGTGATTGTCATGGATGATGACACAAAGTTCTTCAACACTCTGTAACGTACGTATGCTCACAAAATACACGGTCAGCTTTCAAATCGTCTATATAGAGTGTGTTTCCAGTAAGTGGGTAGCAATCGGGGCGCGGTAGTATCTCCCAAAAATACAGACATTGAGCTGGAATGTTTGGTAATTGCCCTACCTGACACGTCTCACTTGGAGTAGCTCTAGCCATGTTTCTGTACCAGCAGTGATACGTCTCTTTACGAGAAGTTCTCAAAATATGTTCAAAGCCTGACGGAATTTAGGCTGCTGAATATTATATTTTAGAGAGTTGTCAGAAATCTTACGTTATTTTGGTCATGGGGGAAGAACAGACATCATCGTACTCGTTATGATTAGCTTACTGGAAAGTTATAGGAGACCTTATGACCGAATTGCTGACATAAAAAGTAATACGAATTATCCTCTCTATTCCAGATGATAACATAAACATAAGTCGTAAAAGATCGACCGTACGACTTATGATCATAGGGACATTTCACGGTGAACTATCCACACCCCGATTACTTCCGCCAGTTTCAGAAATATAAATATTCTTCTTCGCCTGGTTCCCAGTGTCTTGGGGTCGGCACATGGTACGGTATGGTCCAATTTTGAGGCCGGATGCACGTTCTGACGCCACCCCTATGTGGAGGGATTTATTCACTGTTGCGTGGTTCTGTGGTGGTTGATAATGTGGTCTGTTGTGTGTATATTATGACTAACACAAATAGCCAGTCCCCGATCTAGAAGAAGTAACCATACGCACATAAAACTCCGACCAGGCTGGAAATCGAAAGCGAGGCCCTCTGAACTGAAGGCCACAGCGTTGACCGTTCAGCCAAGGAGCTTCTATCTGTAAATTTCGAATTTTCAGCTAAGTTTTTACCCTGAATGAAATGTATAATGATACATTCCACTTTCGGTTTCATTTTATTACGTCAGTTTCTACAGGTATGTTTAGTGTTCTAGGTATTAAATTTCGTGTTTAGACAGACCTAAAACTGAATTGAATTTCACGTCAGATCTACTGGAGCGATTGCAATGAGACTTGCTGTTAGAGTAGAAGGTAACTTTGAAAGGAAACTAGGATACATATCATTACAATCCTTCTCGAACTTAGCGAGTTTTGTAGTTGTGAGCTTGCATTCTGGAGATGGTTGGTTCGAGCCCCATTATCGGCAGCCCTGAAGACGGTTTTCTGTGGTTTCCTATTTTCACTCCGGCAAATGCTGGGGCTGTACCCGCTTCCTTCCCACTGCTAAGCCTTTCCTATCGCATCGTCGCCATAAGACATATCTGTGTCGATGAAACGTAAAACACATTGTAAAAAAGTGGAATCTCCGTCGACCCAGTTTCAAATGCATTCCGGCAAATATTTATGTGTATTTTATTACTCGTTTCATGGACAGTCCTGGTGTTTTACCATTATTGTTGTTGTCAAGGTGGTTCTGTCCAACTCATTGTATCATTGATTCGTTTTGAAGTTTTGTATTGTTGTACAGCGTTGAAATGTCCATATCACAGCGATTTAAGGATCTATAAGTAAAAGTTATTAGACTTGATTTTTATAACAGCAAGTTAAGGAAAATGACAGTTCCATGTTCAACGGATGTGTGTTTTTACATTTTTACAAATGCTTCCAAATCTTAAGAAAATATCTTTAACTGACCAGGTTATTTTATAGTTAAATGTTTATCTTCATATTATGATGAGGGAGACCAAATGAAGGTCTTAATTAATTTAAATAAACTGTTTTATTAGTCATGAATGAACAGTTTTTCTTATTCGAGAAGATAACTATGAATATCACAGTCTGTTCATGTGATTTTTGTTAAGAAAATCTTTCTGTTGCAACTACTAATACGAAATTCTCACAAAAACAACGTTTATTTTATCTTTCTCATTGAAGAAAGCAAAGTGAGGTTTTACTTGGCAGGTAGAGACGGTTCATGAAAGGATTTTTGTGGTATCCGAACCACAATATCTTAAGACGTCTACTGTTGTTGGTGAGGGATGTTCAGTGGATGAATTGTTTTTATTTATTGATTTTTTATTTTTATATATTGTTTTGTACTGTGTAATATATATATATAGACTACAGTGACTTACTATTTAATGATTTTGTTTTTATCATTTGATTGTATGGTTCATTTTTAATTTAAGTAAATTTAAAGTAAATATTAGTCTGTTATTTCAAGTAGTTTGGGAATAGGTACGATCCACTATTACCCTGCAAAGATGTGGAAGTGGACTTAAAACGACTCAGAGCAGAAGAGTCATTGGCAAATATTAAGCTACACCGGGAAAAGAAGAGCTTACCAATCATGATGTTGCTCCAAGGATACATACATACATACATACATACATACATACATACATACATACATACATACATACATACTAAACTTTTGTAACGGAGCGAGTGGCTACGCGGTTTGTGTCACGTAGCTATCAGTTTGCAGTCGAGAGATAATGGGTTAGAACCCCTCTGTTGGCATCCCTTAAGATGGTTTTTCATGGTTTTCTATTTTCACACGGGGCAGGTAGGGCCATGGACGCTTCCTCCCCAGTTCTAGCTATTTCCTGTCCCATGGTCGCCATAAAGCCTGTCTGTTTCGGTGTGAGGTAAAATAAACAGCTATATTTTTGTGAAACCAGTCAGAAAGGGTCTGTGAATACGCACATAACAGGTCAGATCTTAAAATAAGGCCTCGTTAATCTCCATAACTTTCATTTTTAGGAAGTCAAATACAGAGTTTAATTAATTTCTTCTCGAGCTAACCAACGTTTCCTTTACTTCTTAATTATAAATCTCTCCGTGCCGTTGTTCGCACCAATTAGTGTATGCAATCATCTTCGTTGCGTTCACGCAAGTTACTTTATTTTCATGGTAGAAATAACCTGCGTAGGCTACACCCAGCTTTTCTCATGTACATCGTTATTTGTCCGAGAACCATATTATGAATAGATATATTCTACTGAGAATCCACTTTCTTGTATTATTGCTTATACTAAAACTTACAGCTTACTGGCGTTGTTCGCTTTAAGTCTCTCTTATCATTATGCTGCCATCCAGCGAGTACATACTGCAGAGATAAATTTACGGAGATTCCATGTCCACCGTCTGATGACTATGATCATCGTGCGAGTTGGCCGTGCGGTTAGGGTCGTGCAACTGTGAGCTGGCATTCGGAAGATAATGGGTTCGAATCCCACTGCCGGCAGCCCTGAAGACGGTTTCTCGTGGTTTCCCATTTTCACACCAGGCAAATGCTGGGGCTGAACCTTAATGCCACGGCCGCTTCCTTTCCACTCCTAGCCCTTTCCTATCCCATATTTGCCATAAAACCTACCTGTGTCGGTGCGACAAAACATAAATGAAAAACAAACACATATGACACTGCACTTTTTTAACTTGAAACTTCAAACTGTCTTTATTTTCTTCCACTGAACCTGAGGTTGATGCAGTAAAATACAATTTTTGTTTCAGATTATACCTTTTGTGAAAGGAAATATTCGAAGTAGTCTATATTTTAACATTTTTTATTTTATTTTTTCCAGGTAAGACCCACTGCACTGTGCTGATATCAAGATAACAGGTAAAGTTGCTTCTGTATTTGGGAGTAGAGGAATTTGCATAGGCAAGACAGTTACATCTTTTCGCTTAAACACTTTGGTTCTGTTTTCCAGTGCTACATTCTTACGTGAATTGATATCGACAAGCTACGGGGTATAAGGTTCCTATGTCAGTTCCCATGTTTCATGTTTTAATCGTTTTAGACACTATGAATGTGTACAAATTATCAGACATAGAATTTCGTGTTTCTCGGTCGGGATACGACCAGGGGCTTCTTCGCCTGACCAGGCTCATGAATATAATCAAGTATATTACACACATCACTTCTAAACAGAATTAAATTCTTAATATGTAATACAAATCTAAGTTATCTTCAGTAGTCTCACATGTCTGATCTAAAATGCATTCAGGGTATTCGTACATCAGATAGTTTGCAAGTTAATAATGTTAAACACAGGTTTACTGTTTACTGACGCTAGCATTAAGTGGACTGTGTATTCTGAATCCTGTGAGGAGACCGCTGGCCAGATATATGCCTCGGTTTAGAGTGTGAAGAAAACATTCGAGTTTGAACCAGGACAAGTACTTGTTCCATCTCCACCGTGATAACTAGACCTGGGATTTTAGGCTCTAAAAATTAGTTTAGACGCCTAAAATAGGCTTTTAAAACAAGTAAATAGAATTTTAAAAGAGAAAATAGGCACTTAAAATATGCTTTAAAATGCGTGGATAGGCAGTAAATAGACTTAAAATATTACAATATGCACTTAAACTCAAACGTGATACTTTTTTACTTTAACAAACGTGGTATCCCTATTCTTAACCGAAATAACTGCAAAATTAAGACAGAATAAATAATAATAATAATAATAATAATAATGTTATTTGTTTTACGTCCCACTAACTACTCTTTCACGGTTTTTGGAGACGCCGAGGTGCCGGAATTTAGTCCCGCAGGAGTTCTTTTACGTGCCAGTAAATCTACCGACACGAGGCTGACGTATTTGAGCACCTTCAAATACCACCGGACTGAGCCAGGATCGAACCTGCCAAGTTGGGGTCAGAAGGCCAGCGCCTTAACCGTCAGAGCCAGTCAGCCCAGCACAGAATTAAAAAGACATTTATCAAAAACAATATATAAAAAATGCCTTGTGTCAAAGAAAGTTATGGATTATATGATATATCATTATCAGTACTGATCCAAAACCTTAATACTAAACCCACTGTACACAATTACAGCACTGCAGGCATCCAATAACGGTGTAAACGCGAATTGAGTATGTGTTTATTATTTGTGAGGAACATTCCTACAGTACTTTCATTCGTAGTTTGCTTTACAGTGCATAACAATAATCTTCTCCAAATTGTCCACAGTAAGGCTGTGTCTTTTGTCTGTTAAAATCATTTTGAATGCAGAAAAAGAGCGCTCCCCACTCACAGATGTTAGAGGGGTGTAGGCAAATTTACCTACATTTTACAATTCAATTTCACTTGATAAGTCTACCTTTTCCCCATCCATTACCTGATGTACCCATTTCAGCACTGAATAACCTGGGTTATTCTGCAATACTTTAGACCACTTGTCTCTTATTTTATCCCCTACCTTGCCCCTAGCACTTTGTATGTTATTGTCAGCTTCCTCAATTACAGAAAATTGCTGTTTGAGACTGTTTCCTTTTTCCTCCATTTTTATAATGGTGACTGGAAGAAATGAAAAATTTGCCTGAATGTACGCAATGTCTCTCTGAACACTGGAACAATCATTTAACAGCTCTTTGACAGACGACACACGTGCAGAGTTGTCCGTTAACGGCAAATTGTCTACCACAGTCATGATTTCCTCAAGATGTTCTGCATAATACAGGGTAGCCTCCATCCAGGAACCCCAACGGGTGATGATTGGCTGTGGAGAAAGGGGAATAGAGGGGAGTTTCTCTTGAAAGATGACTATTCTTGATGGGGCCTTACAGAACACTTTCTTCATTGTTGAAATGAGAGTATTTACTGCAGGAAACTCGGCCCTAACTGTTTCTGCGATTCTATGCAAGGCATGCGCCATGCAAGTAACATGAATTAAAGAAGGATAGAAAGTTTTGAGGAGAGGTTCAGTGGCAATCATGTAGAAAGCACATCGGAGACAAGGAGAAGGACTTTAGAATCATCAACACTCCCAGGATACAACAATTGCAACCCCTTGTTGATGAAGTATGCAATGCTTTGACTATTGACTTTCTCAAGCTGTTTAGAGCAAAGAAGGTGAGCGGTAGATGCCTGATTGGGTTCCAGTTTTCAAGGTTAGCAGTGTACCTGCCCACAGAGTCGGTGGTTTCGTCCACACACAAATACATGCAAGTCTCCCCAATATCCTCCCTGATTGACAAAATGACCTCATTGTAACAAATATCTAAGTAGTTTTTCTTTAATGTAGATGCTGATGGGATGTGCTTCTTGGTGTATCTCTGAAAACCGGATTATGTACAGCATTCCAGGGGATATTTGCTGCAACTATGGCTCTACACATATTAGCATGAAAACCATTATGGGTTGTAGGAGATATATTTTCTGTGAGCAGATTCTGTCTAACGTTACTTTTCATGGCTACTTTCGCTTTGTGACTGGCAGTATCTGCATGCTGCTGAAGGTGGCATTTTTTTCTCATGTGAAATCTAAAACACAATAAAGTGATGTCACTTAGAGACTAAGATGAGGAATAGAAAAGGTGAACTATTGAATAAAATTTGTAATTTTGAACTATTTAACTTAAGCCATTATTACTCTAAAGTTAATTAAGTACAATAACGCTACAGTCCCCCAAGGTCCTTGTCTTTCAATAACGGTTGCTGCCCAGCTTATGGCCTGAAGATATTGGGTGGCGTGTGGTCAGCACGATACATCCCTCAGCCGTATTGCCTTGCCTCTGTAACCCCTGCCCACTGTAGCTTCTCAGTAGTCCTCACGATGCTGGGTCAGTACCGTTCCAGAGCTCATAGATTTCTAAATTATTGCCGGTACTGGAAATCGAACCCAGGTCACCTGGACTAGGTCTCTACAATTAATTAGAGGAGCCAATATCAAAACCTTAGTTTTAGATTAATATGAAATTTAAGATATATGCACATACCTGTTTATTGCAGTACTGGCAGAAAATAATCTTGCCATCAAAAGTTATCCCTGGAAATTGTACAAGCCAATGTTGTATAAGCGCACTCTTAGATGATACCGTTTTAGGCATGATGAACTATATTCACTTAAACAGATGTTCTTTCACTGGCGACTTGACACAGTATGTCCCTTCTTACTACCTGCTCCTTGTTCTTCCTAGATAATCCTCCCCCTCACTCCGTTACTCGACACAGTACGTCCTTTACTACCTGCTCGTTGTTCTTCTGAACTAATCCTCCACCTCTACCCTTCACTCAGCATTTCTTTGGTGACAGTCGTCTGGGAAGAGCACATTTCTGTGAAAAACCCACCCTCTGCTGTTCTGTTCGTTCCAGGGACGTCCATTGTGTGATTGTAAAAGTTGCAGAAGTTGAATTTTATTTTCAATGTAGAAAATAGTCCTTTTTAGGCACTAAAATAGTAAAATAGGCTCTAAGGGTTCAAATAGGCATTTTAGGGCACTATAAAACTCTATTAATGTTAGGGATTTATAATGAAACGTCAACAAATTTTTTAAAATCGTGCTATTTCGTTAGGAACGAAATAGGCATTTGCCTTAAAATCCCAGGTCTAGTGATTACATGTGGCCACACTGGTAAAGTAGGTATAGTCTTGCTAGCATAGTTGAAAGCATGAAAGTGCCCATTTGCATCATAGTGCACTGATGGATGACATTTTGGAAACCAAGGATACCACCTGTTTGTAATAACACATCTGGTCACCTGATCTCAACACTGTTCTGCATGTTGGGAACGTTGTACTGTGGAACTTCAAGGAATTCCAACAACCTTCCAGGAAACTCGGGTGGAATTTCATTTTTGAACAAATGTAAACCACAAGAATTTGTACTAGGGAACTTTGTGTTGAGTCGGTGTAGAATTTAACAAGGAATACTTGATGATTTTAAAACGAGGCAGATTTAGTTACGATCTCACTCTAGATGGAAATGAATTCTATATAATACGAACACCGAGCAAGTGGCTGCGTGGTTTGGGTCACGTAGCCGTCACCTTGCATTCGGGAGATAGTAGATTTGAACCCCAAGGTCAGCAGACCTGAATGATTTCCCATTTCCACGCCAGGCAAATTAAGACCACAGCCGTTACCTTCCCACTCCCAGCTCTTTCCCACCCCTCCGTCGCCGGAAACCTTAGATGTGTTATTGCGATTTCAAACAAGTAGCAGAAAAAAGTGGCAGTATCTTAATTAAGGCCACGGTAGCTTCCTTCCCATTCATATACCAACGTAGCCGTAAGACCTATCAGTGTCGGTGCGACGTAAAGCATGTTGAAAAAAAAATATGGACGGGTACTTTAATAGGACTTCTTGGAACGACTGTTGTTACTATACAGGATGGAAGGTAAATGATGCACTGAATTAACACAAGTGTAAGATCTTGGGGAAAGGATCACAAAGTCGAAAGTGTAAGGTATGTAGCTTGCACAACGAAGTGAGTGACGTAAAGGATTAATGGATCAAAGTGCAAGGCGATGAAGTGTACAAACACCTAGGAGTAAGTGTCGGAACAAATGTTTATTCGTTGTATGTTCTGTACCTTGGTGCGTTTAGTGGTACAAAATTAAAAAGTTTTGACTAGAATCGTAGCAAAGAAGAGGTAACGTAGCTACGATGAGGCAAACGATGGACAAGGTCGGCAGTCTTGTTGGGAGAGGAGGGGTGGCCTGTGGCGTAATGTTTACAACCTGGACATGATTAGTGTGTAGCTAGTGAGCACATACCGCTTAACCGTGGAACAGTTCACATCGAGGGAATATCTAGATATGTCTTCAATTTTCGGCGAAGTAGGCAAGAGTGCTCGTGAAGCTGCGGAGATGTACACTGAACTATTTCCAAAAGGAAGGACTCCATATCAGCGTTCTATCAACCAATCAATCACCACTGATCTTGATTCGCACAGGTGGTAGATTCCCTATCACTTGTTTACTTTGTCGTTCGTAAAGAATTTCCAATCAAACCAAACCCCATAGCACAACAGCGCCGAAAGCCCTGCAGATTGCGAAGAGTCGTGTGGTACTCACGACGAATCATCTTGCCTGTTATTCTTGGCTGTCTTGATCGGAAAGGATTTCAAAGAAGTTGGAAATGTATCAACATCTCCCTTGATTTATGTTTCCAGCTCCTAATTCTTCTTCCTATAAACGTTTGTTTGCCCCAATTTGCCCTCTTGAATTCCAAATTTATCTTTATTTTATGATTTTTCCAAAATTATTATCAATCATTCAATGTTTCCACAGATCTGCATTTATGGCTGTCACCCAGGTATCGTCTATATAATTTTAAAGAAATTATAAATTTTTCGAATGTCTCATTCACTCTCTTACTCTCTCTCTCTCTCTCTCTCTCTCTCTCTCTCTCTCTCTCTCCTGGTGCTACAGCCCATGAACGACCCTGGCCTCTCCAAAAGCACTCGCCCACTCTTTTGGTCCAAGGCTCTCCTTCTGCAGCCGCGGATCCCTAACAATTCCAGTTGTGGTATTTTGATCCATCTGGTACCTTCCACCCTGTATATTCGTGTGAATTCCTAAACACTTTGGGGCCCAATTATTAATTTGGCTCAATATATTCAGTCGTATGTAAACAATCTATGAGGCATGTAGCAATTGAGGCTTTTACGGCCGGCGTTACAAATCATGTCAGCGTTTTCCGGGCTTGTAGGCCGTGGTCCAGGAACGAGTGAATGTCCCGACGTTTCACCGAAGACTGCGTTCGGCATTGTCAAGGGTTCCGACTGACTGACTCAGCTCCACTGAGAGCTTCGCTGCTACCGAAGTCAGTCGGAACCCTTGACAATGTCGAACGCAGTCTTCGGTGAAACGTCGGGACATTCACTCGCTCCTGGACCACGGCCTACAAGCCCGGAAAACGCTGACATGATTAATCTATGAGGCGTCAGGTTTTGTGCATGGTTGTATTGCTTATTTGTATGATATTTTAAAACTAATACAGGATTACCGCCGAAGAGAATTTCTGGGGTCGGATTGAGTAGCTGAGGCTGAAGAGCACTGGCCTTCTGAGCTCAAGATAGCTTGTTTGATCCCAGCTCAGTCCAGTGGTATTTTAAGTCGCACATTTACGCCAGTCTCGTGTCAGTAGTTTAATGGCACGGGAGAAACCTCCGGCATATAGGCGTATCCAAAGTCCGTTAAAACACTATTAGCGGTACACAATACCAATAACATTATTATTAACTTATTATTACTACTAGTAGACTTTCTGAGATAAAATAATTACCACGTTTTACGTGTCTGTTGGTATCGTAATCACAGCCACGGTACCTCAAGTTTTACGTGGAATCCGAACCACAGTGGCGTGACATTTCAGTTCAAAATCCCACATGCCTTGGTTGGGTTTCGAACCTTGGTCGCCACTCGGCTATCACGCCCCTCTAGTATGATCACTGATTAATATCATATACTGCAGGGCTGAGTTTCTCAGACGGTTAAGGAACTGCCTTTCCGAGCCCAATTTGGCAGTTTCGATCCTGGCTCACTTCGGCGGCATTTCAAGGTGCACAAATACGTTAGTCCCGTGTCGGTAGATTTACCGGCACGTAAAAACTCCCATGAGACGAAATTCCGGCACCACAGTCTCCAAAAGCTGTAAATGTAGTTAACGGGACGCAGCACAAATTCAATATAATAATAATAATAATAATAATAATAATAATAATAATAATAATAATAATAATAATAATAAAACGAGAGAAACTGAAATACATAAAATAATTTATACACAATTTTTAAGTACAGCTTCCAGATCGTTATGGATTGAAGAGTTCATAGTCCAACACTGTGATTAGGCAATTCGATCCCGGTGGTGGAATATAAATTCACCATCAGAATGTTGGCGAGCAGGGTAGGAAATGTGGTAGTATACAATTTGTAATCACTAGATCACGTTCGAAAACCTGGTATCAATCCCAAACCTCTCCACCTCTCCACAATGTGGATACAGAGTTTGAACAGATGACTCTGTTGATGGTGATTTGTCAGTCGGAAGTGAAATCTGTTCATGCCGATTCGTCCATTGGTTGGTGTTATCCTACAAGAGTAAGCTATTTGCAGAGACCTGGTTTCGCCCTCCTTTACATCATCATCATCATAATCATCATCAACTCACACCAGACGCTCAGGTCACCCACGGGAGTCAACAATTTTGAAAAAATAAGAATTCTGAAATTAATTATATAAAACTGGTTGCATAGCTATTGAGGTGATTTGCCCGTGAATGAAACAAACTACAAGAAGGGCTATCTGTAACAACTCTGTTGTACCCTCGTAATCACAAGAATTCCGGGTGGAAAGAAAAACGGGTAATGTTTGGGCATATATTCTGGCCAACCCTGAGGTTGAAGAGGTAGTAAGCGAGGCAAGGTCACATGTTTTTGTCTTCCAGGAGGTGTTATATAGAATTAACGTGTACACAAACTGAAAATGTAGTTAGTAGGACGTATAACCAATAACAGATTTCATTAGATGTGGAAATTCATTTCTACTTCTTTTCGGTTTACGACAAAACCTTTCAGACTCAAAGCTACATAATGAGGTTACAGTTCCAATGACCCTTGTCATGATGAGACCTGAGAGCTTAACGCGCACTCTACAAACATACTCCCTTTTGCACAATATAATATTAGTAATCCGCTTATCAACTCTGCGGTTTCATGTTTCATCGCTATCCACTCGGTGGTATCAATTATCATTTACCAGTAACTTATAAATGAGTCGTCTATGAAAGTACCACAACAGAGCACGTTCATTCATTTCTTGACCTCTGAGACACAGAAGAGTGTCCTTCTAGTCCTCGGGTAAAGTCGTCATTTACTTGGTGCACACGCACTTGGCTATGAAGTGTCCTTACTCGGGTAATAACGAATGCATCATAATTCAATTACACATAGCCTGCATTCAACCGAGAATTTACATATTAACGAAACTGCTTCTTCCTGGCCTTTTTTCACTAATTGGCACTATATGTGGATTAAATACAGATTAACGGCCTGATGCCCTTCCTGACGACAACACTATGTGAGGGACATATTCGCTATTGCGTGTTTCTGCTGTGGTTTATTGTGTGATTTGTTATATATAAATGAAGGTGGCGAGTATTTAGATGAACACAAATATTAGGCCCCGATTTAGAGTAATTAACCAAAATTTTCGGCTTGGTCAGGAATCGTACCAGGGCCCTCTGCATTGAAGGTCACTACACTGACCATTCTTCCACGGAACACGGTTGGTTGAATAACTATACATTTCAGTGCTGCCTAGTCCGAGTTCTAGTACGTTTACGTTATGACTTGGACTTTTTATTCTGTGAACGTATGATAAGTTTCCGAGTTGATTGGGGCAGGTAATCCAATAATATGAAGACACTTGTTAGATGGAAATAGAACATAAAATTAAGAAACATAGGGCGAGTTGGCCATGCAGTTAGGGGCACGCAGCTGTGAGCTTACGTCCGGGAGATAGTGGGTTGAATCCCCGATGTTGGCAGCCCTGAATATGGTTTTCCGTGGTTTCCCAATTTCACACCATCCAAATGGTGGGGGTGTACCGTAATCAAGGCCACGGCCGCTTCCTTCCCACTTCTAGCCCTTTCCTCTCCCATCCTCGCCGTAAGAACCCTCTGTGTCGGTGCGAAGTAAAGCAAATTCTGAAGAAAAAAAAAGATGTCAATGTTTAAATAAAGTAAAAGGAACTGAAATGATTGAAGTTTTGAGTTTAATAACGATCAGTAGTAAATAGTTGTAATAATGTCATGAATTATTTTATAATTATAACCAACATTTTAATTAATTAAATTTACTAGCGTACGAAATGACAATTCAATAGCTTTTCTTCGTTAACGTAAGACTGCTATGTATATCCTGGTCTTTCTGTTCAACGTGCCATTCGGCTCCGTGGCTAAGTTATCAGCATCTTGGTCATTGGTCCTAAAGGCCCTGGGTTCGATTCTTGGCCGGGTCCAAGCATTTTAATCTTAAACTGTCAATTTCGTTCGTTCGGGTGTTGAGTGTTAGTGCTGACCCTTACATTCTTGCAGCTCGCACATCAGAATAACACAAAGTATTATATAAATGGCAGATGGCATCCACCCATGTCGGAGGGTCTGCCTTGTAACGGACGCACCATACTAGAAATTCATGCCATTTCTTTCATTCTCAGGCACATGGTAGCCAATGCATGTTGGATTTTTAAAATCAAAGTTCACGTCCCAGCGGTTCAGATTCCACGTAAAGCTAGAGGTTCCACGTCTCTGGTCACGATCGGGATAGTCATATAAAACTACAATAATGCTTGCGTTATTCCATCCCCGTGCCTTCTCAACAGCTTTCATTTCAGTTTCCTGAAAGTGATTTAAAGAATTACCTCCATGAATGTGTTTTATTTCAACTTAATGTTTAATTTGATCATACAGCCTATTATTTTTGAAATTCCCCCCTTCTTGATGGACTGATAATCCCAATGTAGTACGATATATTTGTATAATTTCGTGTAGCTATTTCTAGCCGAGTGCAGCCCTTGTAAGGCAGACCCTCCGATGAGGGTGGGCGGCATCTGCCATTTGTAGGTAACTGCGTGTTATTGTGGTGGAGGATAGTGTTATGTGTTGTGTGTGAGTTGCAGGGATGTTGGGGACAGCACATACACCCAGCCCCCGAGCCATTGGAATTAACCAATTCAGGTTAAAATCTCCGACCTGGCCGAGAATCGAACCCAGGACCCTCTGAACCGAAGGCCAGAACGCTGCCCATTCAGCCAACGAGTCGGACACGATATATTTGTTACCAGGATTGACGGAAAAGGTTCAAAGTTTATTTTTAGGAAAATTACAAAAAACGTTATTTCATGGATTTTGAAAAAAAAAGGTCTGTTTTGAAATACTTTTGCTATTGCTTTGAAAATTCCCGTGAGCAATGCATCATGGATGTGGAATATTGCTCTACCTCTATTTTCCTTGGAACATTTTCACGTTACTGATTGCCTGCTGTTATTTTCATCATTCATGACTTTCTGTTTTAATATTTCCGTTAATTAAAACCTATTTAATCCCGTTATTCCCAAATGGGAACGTATAGAAATATCCTTTCCTTGTCTTACATGGTAGACTTGCGAGAATTTTTATTGTGCATTTTGGCGTTGGAAATGGTGAATAAGCAATTGTATTAACTTTCCCTAAACTGTCCATTGTTGTCCAGCTTACTGTGTTAAAAATAAGTCTCTTTACGGTCCTCATGGTTTACCGTCAAAATGTACGCTATATAACCTTTACATGTTGTACTGAAAGTCCTTTTTTACTCAAATTATTGTAGGGAATGAATAGTAAAATTTTCATATAAGCGCAATGTTTCAATTTTGTTTATAAGGTTTAGTTAGAACTAGTTAGAATTTGCATGTTTCCATTTGGGAACAACGGGCATCAAGTGGGAGGTGTAATCTCATTTGTTTCATTTGCTTTTCAGGCTCAGTTTGCATGAAGTAGCACAGGCATTTTTCTGAGGATGATAGCATTATAGAAGGTACAACAACAAGTGCAGTGTTGTTCAGGATGATAACGATTTAGATCAACTTTCTGGTAAGCAGTTACTATTCAAAAGCTATAAAGGTGTTTTTTAATTCACATATTCAATACTTTTATTTTCACTTACAGTGGTTACATAAACAGACTATCAGTTAAACGGGACATGTTTCGCCCTCAATTTAGGGTATTTTCAGCCTGAAAACAATCTTCAAGAGTACATCTAATATTAAATATCGAAACTAAAAGTTTAGCTAGTTCCTAAAATTCGGGACATAAAAATGTGAAAAATGATACATTATACAAACATGTTAATGGAAACACTGCCAATGATTAAACTATAATCTTGTCGGAGAATAAAACTTCTTCCATTAAAATTCTAATTAAAATAGTTCATTTAAAATGTACTACGTAGGTGGAATATCAAAGTGGTAATAACGTAATGCCAACGACATGAGGGCGTGAACACATTTTTAAATGAACTATTTTTTTAAGCGAACTATTTTAATTAGAATTTTAATGGAGCCGTGCGCGTAGAAGCGCGCGGCTGTGAGCTTGCATCCGGGAGATAGTAGGTTCGAATCCCACTGTCGGCAGCCCTGAAGATGGTTTTCCGTGGTTTCCCATTTTCACACCAGGCAAATGCTGGGGCTGTACCTTAATTAAGGCCACGGCCGCTTCCCTCCAACTCCTAGGCCTTTCCTATCCAGTCGTCGCCATAAGACCTATCTGTGTCGGTGCGACGTAAAGCCCCTAGCAAAAAAAATTAATGGAAGAAGTTTTTAGTCTCCGACAATATTATAGTTTAATCATTGACAGTGTTTCCATTAACATGTTTGTATAATGTATCATTTTTCACATTTTTATGTCCCGAATTTTAGTAACTAGCTAAATTTTAGCTTCCATATTTAATATTAGATGTACACTCTAAGATTGTTTTTAGGCTGAAGATGCCCTAAATTGAGGGTGAAACATTTCCCATTTAACTGATAGTCTGTTTATGTAACCACTATAAGTGAAAATAAAGGTATTGAATAGGTGGATTAAAAACACCTTTATAGTTTTTGAATTGTAAATTTTCAATACGGACCAAAAATGAGACGTATAACATGTAAATAGTTACATCTAGGTCTTGAGGAATCAATAAAAAAATTACTGAGGGAGAAGTAGAAGTGACAGAGTTAGGCCAAATGAACACACCAGTTGAAGTCAGTAATGATCTACCCCAACAATGTCTGTGGAATGTGCTGCTACATCATCTCCTGTTAGTACTGTTCCCGCTTTTGAAACCCAACAAAGTGTGACCTTGCATCCGGGAGATAGTAGGTTCGAATCCCACTATCGGCAGCCCTGAAAATGGTTTTCCGTGGTTTCCCATTTTCACACCAGGCAAATGCTGGGGCTGTACCTTAATTAAGGCCACGGCAGCTTCCTTCCAACTCCTAGGCCTTTCCTATCCCATCGTCGCCACAAGACCTATCTGTGTCGGCGCGACGTAAAGCCCCTAGCAAAAAAAAAAAAAAAAAAAAAAAAAAACAAGGGTTGAAACAAATAAATCGTCTGCAAAGAAGAGGAAAACACTGTACTGGATCCACGGAGACATTCCAGCACACCAGGAGTAAGAGTATGAACTGACTACAGGGCTCAAGATCAGCAATGGTGAACCGGTAGAGCTTTCAGAACTATGTTATGATGAGGGAGTAATAGACATCATTCATGATTATACAAATCTTTATGCCTTCAGAAAGGGTGAGCCTAACAGGAATTTAAAATGTGAAGAGGTCAGGGAACAGAAAGGACCAACATATCACATAAAACTCTTTCTTACATAAAATTTTCAACATGCCCTCCGGTAGCATTGAAAGATGCATCAACCCACAATCGCACTGAATCAATGTATCTGTGTATGCGAAAATCGTATGTATCGCATGTTTTTCTTTAAACATTTCATTGAACGGATGTTAAATAAGGAACATTATATTCTTATTATCGTATTTGTTATTAAAATGTCGATTAATAGATTTACTAACATTATGGGCTTTAAGACAAAGTCGCCTATCTCTACTTAAGAGGCATGAGTGCGTTCGAAGGGTGCTCTAAGAAAGGATTCCGATACCACACACTCATCTAGCAAACTTAAGTACGAAACTGCATACTATTTCACTAACAGGATAGTATCAATTTCATATTTCTGTGGCTTGGTTCTAAAAGGGCCAATGTCAAAAAACCTGTTTTTGAGCTATGAGCATTTGAAGTTTTGCTTATAGTTTTCCAATTATATTTTCAACTAACTAACTTTAAATAACTTTATACTTTCTCTGTGGAAGTCACCTGATTAAACGCTAATTTTTTCTAATTCTTTAAAAATTGCCAGGTCTCTAATGTTTATTGGTAATCTAACATTATTGGCAAGGGCTTATTTAATTAAACGTTAACTGTTCGTTTAGTACTTATCAGAGACATTGGCCTTTTTAACATGTTGCAAGCCAGGATAAAACGCGTTTGTATCAGTTGATATCTCAATTTCGATCAAAAATGACATTGGCCCTTTTAGAACCAAGCCACAGATTTATGTACATTATGTTCCAGTGGGGGTTTGTATAGAAGATATCCACCTCTATGGTACGGGTTCAATTCCTGTTCAATCATGAATTTATCACTAGTTTAAGGCACTGGAAAGGGGTGCACCATCTCCTCAAGGAAAATTGTGCAGAATTCTGGCTCAGTGTGGTGGTATTTAAAGGTGCTCAAATACGTTAGCCTTGTCTCAGTTAATTTACCGGAATATAAAAGAACTCCTCTGGGACAACATCCCAGCATATCAGCACCGCCTAAACCCTGTAAATATGTATCAGGACGTAAGAACAATAACATTAAATAATTGAAAAGCTTAGAAATGCAGCTCTCGGCCATCCTAGAAGGGATTTTCCATGCTTCCCTACCTTAGATCAGTGCAAATGTCTCGACTATTGCCTAACATACATGGCGGATTTATAATAAATACACACACCACTATAGATACTACAGCCAGGTTTTCAGAACCGCCTCGCACTAAGCTTGCATTCGAGATATTATCGATTAGAGCCCTACCGTTAGCAGCCCAGAGTGGTTTTCCGTAGTTTCTCATTTCCACAGCATACAAATTCTGGGGGATACAGCTGATTCCTTCGCAGTCCTTGTCTCCGCCGGAAACCTAGATGAGTTAATACAACTTCAACAGCCAGCATATTACAGTAATTCATGTTAATGGTTTAACGTCGTTCTGATACATGTAAGGTTTCCAGGTATACAAAAGTGCGGAAGGGCTGTGGTTTCGAAATAACCGACCGTGGCCTTAATGAAGGCACTCCCGCAGCATTTGCCTAGTGCGAAAAATAGAAGGGGGGAGGGGGCTCGAAACCACTATCTCTCGAATGCAAGTTAACAGCTATGTGACAACGTAAAATAAAATAAAATAAAATAAAATAAAACAAAATAAAATAAAATGAGGACTCCTCACACTAAGCACAGAGGACTGTTGACCAGTATGTCTTGAGGCCCTTGATTAAATAACAACATAATTTCAAATTAAAGCTGGGTTTTTAATGAGACGGTTACTGTTCGTAATCCGGCCAATGCATGTCGAATTTTCGAAATAAGAAATTATTTACCTGTGGTTCGGATTCCACAAGAATTAGGAAGTTCCATGGCTATAACGCGATATCAGCAATCATGTACAACTACAAGATTACTGGAGATTACTGTCTGTTTCATTTGAAATTGTATTGCACGCTGAAGTGATAATACTTCTATATTTAAGCCAACCTGATCCCGGGTAATAAATATAAAACACAGTTTGCAATATTGGGCACGCAACACTGGAAGTTGGTGGGGATATGCGAGATTAAGAGCACCTGAGGCACGTTCTGTATTCGCGCAAACAAAGCAGATCGGAGGATAGATTGGTTCTGGGTCCGGAGGCAACGAGTGCGTCCCACCTCGTAAGTTAGTAGCAAACTAGGTAAAACTGGGGCAATCCTGCGGCTTGCTCTGCTGCAGTTAGCGCCCGGGACAAAATGGTCGTATTACTCCTTGCGTACAATGATACATAACTACTTCGTGGTCTTCCAAGCGAATAGTCTCTTCCCTATTCTCAAGAAGGAGAAGAATACTGCGGTCACACCACATTCAATTTGTCTCCGCGAGCGCACTAAAGATCTACTTTGTCATACAGTAGTGTGTCTTCATTAATGGGGAAGCGTGGTCCTTCAAAGCCGGCCCCGTGGTGTAGGGGTAGCGTGCCTGCCTCTCGCCCGGACGCCCCGGGCTCGATTCCCGGCCAGGTCAGGGATTCTTCTCTCGACCTGAGGGCTGGTTCGAGGTCTACTCACCCTACGTGATTACAATTGAGGAGCTATCTGACGGTGAGATGGCGGCCCCGGTCTCGAAAGTCCAGAATAACGGCCGAGAGGATGCGTCGTGCTGACCACATGGCCCCTCGTAATCTGCAGGCCTTCAGGTTGAGCAGCAGTCGCTGGGATGGCCAGAGCACTTTCAAGGACTTTAAGTGACGTGGGGCTTTGTTTTTGGTTTTTTGGTGGTCCTTCAACTACTAACAACTGATTTCTCACCCTGCTGCATGAAATTCGTATCCTGGTGAATGCGGAGGAGATTTTCTCTTACAAGAAACCCGGACAAAAGAGGAACTTAATCAATTTTAAAACCAAAAGAGAGTGGATACGAAATTGCCAACAATTGTCCCCACAAATCTTCTCTTCAAAAGTATCACAGACAAGCAATGTATAATGGGGATATCCATTCCTTGGATGAATGATCAACGTCACGGCATTCTCTTCAGAGGTCGATGACTTAGCTCCGTCTGATTAATTCGTCTGGCTCGGGGACCGGATGTTTGTGTTTTTCTCAGTACATACCTCTTCGTTCATGAACAACATACCACACTGTCAACCACTTCAGAATCTCGCATATATTCTAAGATTGTCATCAACCCACCCGCTGCAACAGGTATGGTGGTCCTCACCGCCACACTGATTGTAAGGTGCCTCGGGATCAGGCGAATTATGCCAACTCCCAAGGCAGCTACGCCGCTTTCTGGTTGCCTATTCATTAAAAGGGAAATTATAGCACACCAAGAACACCACCTAAACCACACCAAAACACAACGTCCCCCACTCCTAAGCCTCCCTGTCACACCGCCATCGAACGCAGGAGCCACCATCATCCCCTCCATCTCACCCAGCCAAAACACACGTACCATCCTCAAAATACTTCTACTAAGCCTACTCTAGTCCCAAAACCGACCGCCTCCACCACCCCCACATACCTTTTACCCTGTCCTTGAAGCTAATCACCACCGAAACACTAGAACCTCAGGCACAGCCGAGGCGGGACACATCAAAGCCGACACATCACAATGCTGATATTCCACAGTGCTGCTACTCAAAATTTACGACAGTGTCAATAACAGCAGACATACAAAAACTTATATAAATATTCTTGCCAAAAAACCAGCGACAAGGCCCAGTACTGCGAAACTGAAAGCAACACTGAGCATGGTCAATACATGGATGGGTCACCAGACAGGCATACCACTCGTCATTGGAGTATACACATAAATAATCAATATAACAGTTCAGGCATGTAATCACACACCGTGTTCGAAAGACCGGGTCATTTGCCGAGCAACCTATGACCAGTGTTGAACTATTACAGAGTTTAACAAAATTTTCTATTGTTATTATCATCACCTTACTTAAATTTATTATTCTTATAATTAATTCCTAAACATACCAGGTGAGGAGCGCAATAAAGCGCACCGGTACTGGCAACTAATTAAGGTCACCTTCACTGTTACATCTGGGAAAAGAAGGAAAACCGGCGTAAAACAGATTCAAGTTCACATGTGCGGCACAGATCGCACCCGTGACCCCACGAGGGTGTGGGAAAAGTGGATAAAGAAGAAGAAGAAGAAGGAGGAGGCTTTCTAATTCACTCTTCTACTGCTGTTGTTCTTTTGAAGCACGCAGCTGAAGTCCAGTTCATCCATTTCGATCCATTGTGCACCAGTCTTTACTTTTCTCCAGGTCTTTCCTTCTCTCGTCTTTCGGTTATTACCAAAGGTGGTGAGCAGTTCGTCTGGGGACTGATAATTACGTTGTATTGCACCTTCGTGGGTTAGCAGTCTACAGCACTTGATCTTGGGGATTAGTCTGTCATCTGAACCTCAAGTCAGGTGGATTTTGCCTTGAATTTTTTTATCCTTTAGACTTCGAGGTTTCACTTTACCACAAGGTGCTGGTTTATTCTTCATTTACCTCCAAGGAGGGGAATTGCCCTTATTCGTCAGATTTGGCGCACTAAGGGTCACTTCCCCTACCACTCTGTCGTTAAGCACTTCGCCAGAGCCCTGTTAACTGTTACTTGTCGGAGTTCCTATAGAACTTTTTCAGCTACTGCAACGATGCTGCATTTTACCCTTAGAGGCTATTTCGTACTTCCTGTCGTCGGCCTTTTCCCACCGTGAGGGGAGAATTTAACTTATAAAGCTACGTTATTATTGTCTGTCTGTTAAGTCATCAGCCCAGAGGCTGGTTGGATTCTCAAATAGCACCACCAAAGGCTATGTAGTTATAAAGAAACCGCAAAAACCAATGGCAGAGCCCAAGTGAGGCGTTCTAGGCAAAATGAGGAGTGAGGTAGTTTGCATTGCTTTCCTCACTGGGCCAGAATGTGCCACTGCAGCACGACTGACCCTATGAGCAACACATTTCATAACACTCGGACACTATTTGTGCTCCGAGTGTCATTACTCAGCACCACCCATACCCCAGCAGCTTCCATATTGTCACAGTTATGGATGAGACTGGGACTTAAGTGGAAGCTATACTTTGCTCTGGCCTGTGCCAAGAGACGGATACAGAAGTATTGCATCCATCAAGGAATGGCAAACTATCTCACTCCTCATCTTGCCTAGTACGACTCATTTGGGCTCTGCCATTGGTTTTTGCGGTTTCCCTATAACTGCATGGCCTTTGGTGGTGCTATTTGAGGATCACTTTACCTTCCAGGGTTGGTGTTTCCCTCGTACTCAGCGAGAAATCCCACTTCTACCGCCTCAAGGGCAGTGTCCTGGAGTTTCAGATTCTGGGTTGGGAGATACAACTGGGGAGGAGGACTAGCACCTCGGCCAGGCGGCCTCACCTGCTATGCTGAACAGGAGCATTGCGGCGGGGATGGGAAGATTGGAAGGGATAGATAAGGAAGAGTGAAGGAAGCGGCCGTGGCCTTAAGTTAGGTACCATCTCGGCATTTGCCTGGAAGAGAAGTGGTAAATCACTTCCGGGATGGCTGAGGTAGAAATCGTACCCACCTCTGCTCAGTTGACCTCCCGAAGCTGAGTGGACCCCGCTCCAGCCCTCGTACTACTTTCCAAATTTCGTGGCAGAGCCGGAAATCGAAGCCGGGCCTCCGGGGGCTGGCAGCTAATAATAATAATAATAATAATAATAATAATAATAATAATAATAATAATAATAATAATAATAATACTTCAAAATCCTCGACCCTTGAAAGCAATCGAGAATAACTCTTGTGTCCTATTTATGTATTAGTAAACAGTATACGGATTACAATGTGAGATCCTTGGAGTTCTGGGGCCATTGAAGTCGCATAGTTGTTTGTTTGCTAGTAAAGTAAGACTGGATTCATGCCTCACGTTCCTCGAGATGATCTTAAGTGAGGCAGGCTACATGTGCAGCATGTTTTTAACTCAATAACTATCCTCAGCCAGTCTTAAAAGGCTGCCGGGTGTAAGAATCGAATGCTGGGGCTCACAGCATGACTTTACACTACAGAGATGGTCTGTACCAGCTATCCCGTGATAGTTCAGAGTGTAAGAATTGAGCATTCCAACGTGTATATAAAACTTCCTCCATTATTATTGAAAATGAAAACCTACAACCTGTTTTCCAGTCATTGACCGGGTCAGGGATGGAATGAATGAAGCAGATATAAGCTATTAGTAATGGGGTCGCCACTCCGAAAGTGATTTATTAATGACTGATAGATGCTATGAAATGAGAATGGAGGGTGTTGCTGGAATGAAAGATGACAGGGAAAACCGGAGTACCCGGAGAAAAACCTGTCCCACCTCCGCTTTGTCCAGCACAAATCTCACATGGAGTGACCGGGATTTGAACCACGGTATCCAGCGGTGAGAGGCCGACGCGCTGCCGTCTGAGCCACGGAGGATCCCATTATTATTATTATTATTATTATTATTATTATTATTATTATTATTATTATTATGCCGAAATCACATGGTAACACACTGTCTTAGAGACGTATCCTCTAACAACAGTGGTAATTATTGTGAATAGTGGGTTTCAGTTAAATGGCCCTAAAATTATGTGGGCTAATTAGGTGGTAATAATTATTACGACAACAGTAACAAATACAAACCATATCCTCTTTAGTGCATGAAATCGTAGCACACAGCCATTATTCTCGTTGTGTCAACTTCCACTCTGTGTTCTTACAACTGGCGTGGCGAGACGAAAGAATTTGAGCAAGGGAAACTGTGGGCACAGGCTTGTGGTAAAACGAGAGCGAAAACCGGCAGTGGCCGTTTCTGACAGCGCTGAATTAATTAATGGTCACTTTCTCCATTCATTGTCATTATGTACTTCTTGCATTTTTGTTTCGTTCATAGGTGTGTTTTTTCATACTACTGTAAATTTTCCATGCCATTACAAGTTGTATAATTTCAGAGTGGAATACATACTCCAATTTTCATGCCCTTGATAAACTGTTCCTTACCTTTCAGTGTTTAATTAGTACTGATCATCAGTTTAAAAGTCTGAGTGAGTGAAGAATCGGCTTCTTCTTCCTCTACACATTGGTTCCAGAAAGAGTGTTGTCTATCTACTCAAGGTAACTTCACTATTAATTGCCAGCGTCATATGTCAAATACTATTCTTCATTTCTGAGAGTTTTCTTGAGAATTCACGTTTCTAAGGCGTATATAGCTACATACAGCTCGAATATTTTAATGAATTATTTCCTTAAAGTCTTGTGGTAACTAAGTGTCTTTGATGTGACGGGAAACCGTTTCTTATTAAACGCATCCGTCTTCAGGGATATTCAAGTTGCATCTTCCGTTTATATGCCCCGCAGTTGATGCGATTGAGATTCACAACTGAATAAAGCATGGCTGCCTCATAAATAACATGTGTTTGCCCTCCGCCGTATGTTTATTTCATTATTTTGGCTATTAATGATGTATTATTCGGTTCACATAGGATACCAAGCTTAGGCAGTCAATGCAAGGTGTGCTAATACCATCACGAAGAACGTGATTTGATTCCTCGCCGCTAAAAAGAATCGAAACATTAGACACGTAACTTCAACTTCTGGAGTAGCATATGATTGTCTTGGGATTCTCTCAGCCTTCACTAGAAATGAGTACCAGGTTACTTCCAGGTGACAAAGATGGACGGGTATAGAACTAACCAATCCATCCCAATTAGTGCCGGAGTTACGCACACTGGAAGCCCTTACAACTGATCCAGGGGCTTCTTGGCCTGTATGGAGATTCGAATGCCTATGGTTTGGTTCATGTTCCACTCAACCTTCCGTTGACAATATATGGGACTTCATGAAGGTTACCTATGCATTCCGTGATAACACAGTGCAATGGATGAATTTTATTGTTGTGAATAACTAATTCTACGTGTGTAATTCCACAAATTGTACAATATACACATAGAAATAGAGGTCTACAACTTTGACTTTGTTCCTTTTAAAATTTGGTCGACATCATCCCCTGAAGTGCTACGTATCTAGATCATTTTTAAGTATTTGTTGTTGAATATTTTTCTATTACCCTGATCTACCTTCATAGTCCCTCTTCTTTAAATTAGTATTGAAATTTGCACACATTATTCACGTTATTTACGATTAATACTTGTATTTATTTCTCAGATGATTAATATTAAACAAAAACGGCCAAATGATATATTGCTTCAGATTTCCTTTCACTTATAGTACATTATGTATCAGTCATATTTATGTAACCTTATATGTAATTTTTGGAGCATTCCTACATTATTACCTCAAGGTTGACGGTTGAGGATCTGCACTAAATGAATTTTATGGCAGCTGTTTGACTGACTGACTGACCGACTGACTGTTATTTTACCGAGTACAGTTAAGCTTGTCCATGCCTTCCACTTAACTAGTAAATATACAAGTGATATAAATTAAATCTATTATATATTGTGACCTTTCGTGTACATCTCATCTCGGGGTTCT
The DNA here is from genome assembly GCF_040414725.1 of Anabrus simplex. Classification (NCBI taxonomy): domain Eukaryota; kingdom Metazoa; phylum Arthropoda; class Insecta; order Orthoptera; family Tettigoniidae; genus Anabrus; species Anabrus simplex. The sequence goes on from NC_090266.1 coordinate 809,946,237, forward strand.
TAATGTTGGGTTACGCACGGCAAGGAAAACAGTCGGTGATCCATGAAAACTCCACTCTAGGGACGTGCAAGTTCGACGAGTTGGGTCACAGGTCTTGCGGTGGACTGATATTGGTACGGTTGACGTGAAGGAGTGATCATTATTTTCTACCTTAAATTAGGTAATTATCCCATAATTGGATATCAAAAATATTTAAGATATTGGCATATTTGACATGAAAAATTGATTATTGTTTCTATCCTAAATTAAGTAGTTATCTTAATATTCCTTATACTACGACAAATGAGAACGCTGAAAATATTTTTTTATGGAAGGATTTTCCGTTTAATGATTAATAAAATAACTTCAAATGACAACTACATAATAATTAAATTGAAGCAACACAAACGGACATAGAAAATTGAACATTACGTCAATCAGAAAATAAAATGCCTAACTTCCTGCTCTCGTTAATATATATTCACAATATCATCAGTTAAAATCGAAAAATAAAAGAGACAAGTGTCCCAGTGCTGAAGGCTTAATGTAAATAAATCTTATCGTCCATCACACATTTCTCAAACAGGTAACTGGGAATTGCTAAATCGCCCGTATCGAAGAATTATTCCTACTCAAATATGTCTCAATATTCCGTTATTTCTTATTTAAATCATTGCATTAATTGTCGGGAAAGTTCTACCTAACAACTTGAAAACACCGATAATTTATGTTCATAATCATCGCACATGCAAGAAAACGTTCTCTCTTCCACCGGGCGAGTTGGCCGTACGCGTAGAGGCGCGCGGCTGTGAGCTTGCATCCGGGAGATAGTAGGTTCGAATCCCACTATCGGCAGCCCTGAAGATGGTTTTCCGTGGTTTCCCATTTTCACACTAGGCAAATGCTGGGGCTGTACCTTAATTAAGGCCACGGCCGCTTCCTTCCAACTCCTAGGCCTTTCCTATCCCATCGTCGCCATAAGACCTATCTGTGTCGGTGCGACGTAAAGCCCCTAGCAAAAAAAGAAAACGTTCTAATGACATGGGATTACACCATAATACATCATCCATCAACATGATACAAGTGAGAAATAAGTTCGATCCTCTCGGACATTCACCAACGTCTGCACCTAGATAATAGACATCAAGGAATATTACAACATCTACAATAATCTTCTCTAACTACGTTGATTCTGCATCTCTGGAGTCCTCTACGAAGTTCAGCCTGGAATAACTACATCAGCTCTAGGCACCAATTCAAATGATCTACAGAAATATACGACTAGCAGAAAGAATTGATTTACTCACCGTCGAAGATCATATCCTTTTAACGTGATCCGAAGTCATACGACATTATTCATTTCGTGAAGATCCTAAACGTTCCCATTAATACTGAGCGCGCTTATCTACCTTGTATTTAATTGGAATAAGACTGACGACCATTCTATCAGTGTTCTCGAAACAAAATCTTAAGAATCATTCTAAACACGGCTTCATGTCTAAACAAATGTTCATTCATCATAACAACATTAAAATTCACACGCATGACCGACTCAATTCCGAACATAATAACCTTCACCAGGACTTTCATATCGCATCATCCTAAGAATACGCAATCCCAATGACACATCTATAGCAATTCACATTACATTAACCATGTACATATTTTTCAAAGACCCTATTATATTAAACACCTCATCATATCACTCAAATGTCATGCACAGCGAATCCACATTACCTTTAAATAATCTATTCAGGCATTTCACGTCGAAGACTACTAATCTTATTGCCGTATTAACACAATATCACCACGATAACATCGCGATTACATTCTCGAACACTGTATCCTGTACAAGCACATGATTACTAATGACCTTCAAACTGCGCACATCACGATTATTAGGCTCTCCTGAGGTATTTCGAGCTACGAATTAAATGAACAATCTTCACAATGACACCATTACGACACAAGCACCTTCAATGCCAAAATCATTTCGTATAACCTTGCCAGAAAAACGTTAAAAAGATCACACGACATATCGTATATTACATCGCAACATAAACTGAACTACCACACCAGATGCAACGATCTTGTTTGACGCAACGCAATGATTAATGAAAGGAACGGTCGCCTTCAAGTCGTAAAATTACATGTCATAAATCGACATAAATAAAACACTACTCTACATTTTAAGAAAGCAACTACTTGCGGAATAGAGAGACAATATTCAAGTACTCATCCTTAGTCGAGCTCCATGATGATGGCACCTCTCGCATTCCAGTTCTTATATTTTATCAGCCATTGAATTCCATCATATCTCTCGCCAGATCCTTTGAGGTCCCTTTATTTTAATTGTTCATGTTGGAATCAGTTGTCATTTCATAACCACATCCAATATTCATTGATTCCATGTCACCTGAAACTTAAAATACCTATTAGAACAAGGTTACATGCATTAGTATAATTACAAAGTTCGAGCAACACACTTGCCTTTACGTTCTGTCACAACAAAATATATTTTGTTTTACAATATGTTATTTCTCTATGATATGCCAATATCGCGTTATATTTAGCTTTACACAATTCCTCTCTGCGTATTCAGTAGCTCTGATCTTTCCAAGATACAACCAGACTGAGAATCACCCTCATCAGAAAACAAATGTTTACATTACAATATAATAATTACAGACGGTTTGCATTTTAGGATTCTTTTGTACTTCCAGCTCCCATATGTTCTTGACAATTAAAACACATGACACATAATGCGTAGTGATCCCGTACAAATCATCTGTGTCGGCAAAGGAACTCGTTTAGCAATTTACTGCATCGTATTTTAGGTTATTAATCGACAATTTCGTCCTCAATCTCGATCGTTGAATCGTACGAGACTAGATGAGCAAGGTATGAACTCTGCTTATTCGGATTAATTCAGTACATTTCCATGGCCTTCGGTATCTTTCTACAATGATGTTTTCCGCCATTTATACACATTTTAGCAAGTTTTACTTCAGGAACGTGTAATATTTATTTAGTTCTACACTGTGATCCACAACGTCTTATTATTTACTGACATTTTGCGAGGCACCACGGGGTTTAGAGCTTATCATCATTTCGCCGATACCTTCAATCTGCCGCCTGTCGTTCACATAATTAGATGAATCACCTGAGTTCAGACACTCCTGGACGTATGATGATCGGACCTTTGATTTCATTGACGTTATTTTCATCATAAACTTCCAATGTATTTACCAACTTCATCCTGACATACATTGGAAGGTTACAATATATAACACTGTATGTAAAATAGTTATCGGTAGGACGCGTTAACTTTGCATGCATAATTGTGAGAGTGCTGATTTGCAGATTTGTCGGTGGATTTCATTAATCATCTTTCCCCTTATCCACATCCGGAGTACAGAAAGATGCCTTCTCATAAAAATTTAAACTGATGCCAAACTGGTGAATTATCTCAATTATCGATAGCTTGTTTCCTGTTTCAGTCTACGTATTTGATCCTATGAAATGTCGAAAAAGCTAGCTACACGATACGGTTCATATAACTGTAGGCTGTCCAGTTCCATGGCTAAATGGTTAGCGTGCTGGCCTTTGGCCACAGTGGTCCCGGGTTCGATTCCCAGCAGGGTCGAGAATATTAACCGTAATTGGTTAATTCTCTGGCACGGGGACTGAGTGTATGTGTCGTCTTCATCATCATTTCATCGTCATCACGACGCTCAGGTCGCCTACGGGCGTCAAATCAAAAGACCTGCACCTGGCGAGCCGAAGTCTTCGGACACATCTAAGCACTAAAAGTCATACACCATTTCTGTTTCACTGTAGGCTTGCTTTCTGGAGGTGGTGGGATAAAATTTTACTTTCTACAAACTTCAAAATGATTTTCATCATGTTCCCAACATGACTCCGCGCAAAAGTAAGGGCTATACATTAAGGCCATGATTGCTACCTTCACAGTCCTTTCTTTCGTATCCCGTCATTGTCGGAAATCCACTCATATTAGTGCGATGTTAAATCACTAGCAAAATATCTTAAGAAAAATATTAGGCCAATTGCAAAATAACCTTAAAAGTCAGCCCGTAAATTCACATTCCTGCAGGAGTCATTCACTAGTGTGACCGGTTAAAAGTTTCCGGTTCGAGACATTAAATTTCCTAGAAAATTATTTGGTTTCTATTTTCATGTTCAATCGGATAATCATTCTTATGTTCGTAGAGTTTCACAAAGATTATTTTGTACTCAGAGCAAAATGAATACGCATAGATTGTAAGGAGCAATGCTAGATGAAAGTACTTCTCTTTCAGAAATCTAGATTTCGTAAATTGAAAGGGAGGGGAGACGACGTGCGTGGACACATTGTGTCTGGTTGTTATCCTTTAGGCCAGTGCTGAAGAGAAAAGGATCAGTTACTTAAAGTTTCTCCTGAGCACAGAGCACATATTCTGCAGTTTGCTATGCCCTTACCAAAGAACGACTTACACCAGCACGAACGTCACTCGTAACTAAACGTTATACCATCACTTTGGTCGTCTTTTACGTTATCCTCATGTAATATTCATTCACGAGTACACTTTCCATTCCATTTAACATCCTTCCCTAGCCTCTGCTTGTCGCAACTGCCGTATCTTTTTGAAGACGTAGCGGGGTTACCCTCAATCCTTCAGTCCTAGCCTATCAGACAGCAGGCAGTGAGTTTAGTTCTCCTGAGTGCCATCCTGTCACACATGAACCAGTCGTACAGAAAAACAGATCGAACTGAAATAACCTCGACCTGTGCAATGCTCTTTCACAATAAAATATATATTGTCTTACACTTTAATATACTTTAGTCCGATAGACGCTCTGTCAATGAACGTGGGTAAACCAACGATGTTAGGAAATCGACAAGCAGCAGTTTACATGGAATGTTATCATTTAAACTTGGTCATAGCACAGAAGTGCACCCTTTCAGTTGTCAAATTATAGGCAAACCTCTAACTATCCCAAGAAATCTTTATGATAATGTGCTCTTTCCCGTCGGTCCGACTTATGCTTGAGGACTTGATACATACCAGCAGATCACACTTTCGTTTTTACTGGTAGTTTAAAAAATATAATTTCTTTACGACGCACCGGCACAGATAGGTCTTATGGTGACGATGGAATAGGAAGGTGCTATGAATAGGAAGGAAGCGTCCGTGGCCTTGATTGAAGTACTTTCCAGGCAATTGTCTGGTGTGAAAATGGAAAACCACGGAAAACCATAATCAAAGCTACCGATAATCCCACAATCTCGCGACTGCAAGCTGAGAGCCTCAAGCTGGTATTTTAATGTCACACTAATACATTGATGATTTTCAGCTACGGAAGGATGGGAAAGGGCTAAGACTCGGAAGGTAATCGCCGTGGCTTTATTTAAGGTGCAGACCCATCATTTGCTGGTGTGAACATGGAAAACCACGGAAATATATATTTAGTCTTATAGGTTCATTCATCATTATTTGAACAGTTGCAGTTCTCTTCTGAGGGAGCGGAAAGAAGTCTAGTAATGTTTCTCATTTCACTCGTTATAAACCCAGAATATTACCATATCTAGCAATCCCGGCATTCTAACCATATGTCAGAATATTAAAATTAATAACTTTAACTTCCATACTTCTCCTTCTACCGTGTGAGTTGGCCGTGTGGTTAGGGGCGCGCAGCTGTGAGTTTGCATTCGGGAAATAGTGGATTCGAGTTCCACTGTCGGCAGCACTGAAGGTGGTTTCCCGTTGTTTCCTATTTTGACACCAGGCAAATGCTTGGGCTGTACCTTACTTAAGGCCACGGCCGCCTCCTTCGCACTCCTAACCCTTTCATATCCCATCGTCGGCACAAGACTTCAAGACTTATCTGTGTCGGCGATTCGCAACGCAACTTTTAAAATACTGTAATCTTCCCCTTCTTCTTCTTCTCCTTCTACTTCCGCCGCTTTTCCCCACGCCCTAGTGGGGTTTCGGGTTCTAACTGTGTCGCACATGAGAATTTGGCCCCGTTTTACGGCCGGATGCTTTTCCGGAGCCAACCAGGTTATAATTTTTCTATTACGTGTGTCTGTGGTGCTTGACGGTGAGGTGTTCATGTGTATGTAAGAAAGAGTGTGTTAAGGCAGAGAAATCAACCAGAAGTGGTTAAAATACCCGGCCGGGTAAGAAACTGAACAAAAGACAATTTGAATCAAAGGCCTTAACATTGACCATTCAGCCAATAATAATAATAATAATAATAATAATAATAATAATAATAATAATAATAATAATATCCGGCTACATGTGTAATTGGTTAGAATACTGAATTTGGGTCCAGCAAGTCCCAGTTTGATTCCCGGATTGGTCGGTGGTTTTAACCCTCACTGGTTATTTCCACCGGCTTGGGGACTTTGTGTCCCTCCGTCTTCTATATCCATCCATTGTAAGGCCCCACCCTGTTAGATACGCAGGTCGCCTACGTCAACATGAAAGACCTGCACCAGGTTCTCTCCGGAGGCAGGTATTTCTTGGGTCGCTGGTGCCACCCAGGCTCAAGTGGGATTTGCATGGGGGTTTAAGACCGGATGCTCATCCTGACGTCACGTGACTTTTAAAGTGAAAATTCCACCCGCGGTAGACAGGGATTCGAACTCAGCCATTTGGTGGGCAACCAGCAGCTAAGCCATTGTGTAATTCACACCTCTCCACCAAATGAAAAGAATAGTGATAATAATAATAATAATAATAATAATAATAATAATAATAATAATAATAATAATAATGCAGTACTTATTTCCCCTCCTTTATCTTTGTTTTCTCAGGTTGTAATTTTCAGAATGTTTTTCCCTAGTTAAACGCCGTAATGACGTCTTCGCGTGGATATATCTTCTTACGCTTGTGGCTCTGCTGACAAAGAGCGCCACATTTACCTCTTGACTGGAGAAAAACTATTGCAAGTGGCCATTAAAAGAATGTCACTGTTCTTTCCTCTTAACTCATCACAGCCTGCCACATTCTTTGTGGAATTTGCTACATTCTCCCACGTCTTAATTGCTGGAGCTTCCCCACAAAACCCTCGTACAATCGGAAATAAACTAAAGAGCGAAGTCACATTACATCTGAGATTCTATCAATAGTGTGATTCAGTACTGGATGCAAGAAACATCAGTCCAGGGATGTTACATTATTTACTTTCCGTGTAAAGCTTGAGTTTCTAATTATGGAAATACTTCATTAATCCTTTTGTTACACTTGATTTTTTTCGTACTTCTGTATAAGAATTCGGATTATTTTTAGTAATCAACTTCTGATTAATACTATGTGTGCATTGGTTTCTTCTAACCTCCGTAGACAGGTGCATGTTTGTAGTCGTAATTAGGATGGTTGCCCAGTTGTACTTCCCCTTCAAATGATAATCAGTAATCACAAAGGAACGGATTCTTATGTGCTAAAAAACTTGAAAAATATGTACTTTCACATGTCGCAAAGAGTTGACAAAGAATTATGAAAATTATACAAATATTTTGTTTAAGTGTTACAAACTTGAAGTGAGCATTTAAAATATCATTCGCCAATCATGTTGAGTCAATGCTGGGTTAAAATAGCTCATATTTTCCACCACTAACCGATGCCGGTTTTCTCGGAACGATGCATGATACGAGAAGGAGGACCGTTTACGTCACAAGGAGATGATCCTGCATATATCATGTCACTGACACAATTGTCAATTTCACCAACGTCTTTGTACCCTTCCAGAACTTGGCAACTTCAAGTCTAGTATGGAATTCAGGTATATTTTGCAACACACTTTGGGGTCTTTTTAAAGAATGCAGATTTTTCACAGTGCCATGCACCTCTTGACGGTCTCAGTCAACAAATTGCTCCATATTCCTTAATTTCTTTAGAGAGTGGCACAAATAACTCAAATTTGCAGATGAAATAATTCATATTTAATAAACCATTCTTCTGTTAGCTCTCAAGAATTTCATTTGATGTCGCGTCTTCCATATTTAGTTCAGTTATCACTGATTATTGGTAAAGGTAGAAGTGCATGATCACAATTTTTTACTTTGAACAAAGCCGTTCTTGTTGGGGCATTCACAAACACTTTCTTTCAGCTTGAAGTTCATTTGTCCTCTTCGGGATGTAAAGTACGTACGTGCACAAATACTCTGTGTAAACTATATAATATACCATACAATATCGGTGCATCATGTTTGGAAAGCGAACAGGAAGGCCTTCTTTTATATGAATTGAATTTCAAAGTTTCAATTAAGCAAAGTAAGCATAATTATTACAAATGTGCGTTCGTAAAAGTACTTACCGTAGTAATCACAACACCATCTAGCCATTGGGGTAGAGGACTGTGATAGGTTTCCAAAAACTAGAGATATTGACTCTCCTAACCGTTGTCTGAAGGGTGACGAGCCGTGCTGGGTTGTCTATTAGATGCTCTCTCTTGTGCTCATAGTCACGACTTTGAACACTAGAACAATTTGATGGCTTTCACGAGTGGCTAAGCGCGAAAGATTATCATTGGATGTACTCGTTCGTAAGTGAACATGCTTTCAGGACAAACTTAGGACATTTCGGTATCTGTTAAGGCAGATAGTAGTTAAAGTTATGTTAGTGATTATGAAGCTGATGACCGAGCTCGATAGCTGCAGTCGCTTAAGTGCGGCCAGTATCCAGTAATCGGGAGATCGTGGGTTCGAGCCCCACTGTCGGCAGCCCTGAAGATGGTTTTCCGTGGTTTCCCATTTTCACACCAGGCAAATGCCGGGGCTGTACCTTAATTAAGGCTACGGCCGCTTCCTTCCACTTCCTAGGCCTTTCCCATCCCATCGTCGCCATAAGACATATCTGTGTCGGTGCGACGTAAAACAAATAGCAAAAAAAAAAAAAAAAAAAATGAAGCTGATGATTGTTGTTTTAAGGGGACTAACACATAGAACATCGGTCACAAAGGGACGTCCAGAAAAATATTATTATTTTCTTATGTTCAAGAGTCGACCGGTACCGGGCGAGTTAGCCGTGCGGTTAGGGTCGCGCCGCTGTGAGCTTGCATCCGGGAGATAGTGGGTTCGAACCCCATTATCGGCAGCCCTGAAGATGGATTTCCGTGGTTTCCCATTTTCATACGAGGCAAATGCTGGGGCTGTACCTTAATTAAGGCCACGACCGCTTCCTTTCCACTCCTAGCCCTTTCCTATCCCATCGTCGCCATAAAACCTATCTGTGTCGGTGCGACGTAAAGCAAGTAGCAAAAAAAAAGAGTCGACTGGTACAAGTCCTACAGAATCCAGCTCAGCAACTTGGTAATATAACAACCCTATATCCAATAAATGTAGTGACTGTACATGGAGTTAGGTCAAGTTCTAAGTAAAATATCAGTCCACACGCGCGTCGTAATTTCCATTCCCCAGTTCCTCCGCTCGAAGGGAAGAGGATTCGTGTGTCTAAGTGCTCTGACTTTATCTTAATTTTTTTATTTGTAAAATTCCAGCGACATGTAGGAAACATTTTAGGTTTTAGAGCCGTGACCTATTGACCTATGTAAGGCTTTTTGACAGGGTAGATCATGGGAGACAACTGACGAAAATGAGGACTGTAGGTCTAGACAAAATAGTGACTGAATGGGTGGCTACATTTCTAGAAAATATAACTCAAAATCAGATAATTATAATGTATTCATTTTATTTTACTTCATTATAATATAGTTAGGAATGCATAAGAAATTATGTTTATTTCTATCCAAAACCTTAGAAACTTTAATTTTGGAACTTACCTTAATAAAGTCCTCACTGCTCTCCACTCTAGCAGAGAATACCTTAAATTTGAGTGGAATTTGATATAATCTGATGATGTTCATTCAAGAACAATATGTGTCATTCTATTTTAATTAAGTTGTTTCCTTTTTCGGGTATATTTCTTTCGCCATATATTTTCTTTTTCAGATAGTATATACAATGATTTATTAATGAAAATTAGTTTTGGCAGACTGAAGAACCTAACAGTTATAAATTAACTGAGTCGAAACTGAAAAGAGATGACTTCGGATATTAAAAATTATATGTAAACAACTGATACGGAATCTGCCAGTTGGGCAATAGCTCTAAATGCTCATCATTGATAGATTGATTGATTGATTGATTGATTGCCGATATTAATAGGATAATCCATGACTTTTCCTTTAATGGTCTCCCGACAGTGGAAAATGTGACAAGTGCAGTGAACTTACGTAGATACTCCGGTCCAAGACGGGGTGTTCTTTACTATTTGTTCCATTGGCCTCTTGGGACTGTCATTCTGTAGCTTAATGTATAGGTTTAAAATAATTTGTTTGCCCTTCTTACGTAGCTTTAAGCCAGTTTTCATCTCCTTTAAAGAACTTCAAAAGTGACTGAAGTGTTTGGGTTTTTACTTGCACAGGTTTACTCGAGGACGCTGTTATGCAACGCCGCCGCCGTCTATAACACTCTTACAAACTTTCGATGTTCTGCTTATTCCCAGCATAATAAAGTAGAAAGTACTAATGGTAATTGTATGAATGAAATGGATCGAATAAAGCTTATAAGGTCCACGTGCAATGAGATTAAATATTCCACGTACTTCCTTAAATACCACTAATTTCAGTTTTCAAACACGTGTATCTACGAATAGAAGCCAGAGTTGGCGATTTATTTATTTATTTATTATTTATTTATTTATTTATTTATTTATTTATTTATTTATTTATTTATTTATTTATTTATTTATTTATTTATTTATTTATTTATTTATTTATTTATTTATTTATCCAACATTCCCTTTTATGAACCTCCGTGGTTCAGGCAGCGTCGCGCCAGCCTCTCAACCGCTGGTTGAAATCTCAGTCATTCCATGTCAGATTTATGCTGGAAAAAGTGGAGACGGGAGAGGTTTTTCTCTGGGTACTCTGGTTTTCCCTGTCATCTTTCATTCCAGCAACACTCTCCACTATCATTTCATTTCATTTTCCAGTCAGTAATCATTGCCGTAGAGGAGTGCGACAGGCTTTGGCAGCCGGCACAATTCCTATCCTCACCACTAGATGGAGCTTCATTCATTCCATTTCTGACCCGGTCGAATGACTGGAAACGGGCTGTGGATTTTCATATCCATTCCCTTTAATTGAGCTTATCTCCAATTACAATAGGCAGTTAGAAAGTTTACAAATATTTACAAATGTACAAATATTAATTATCGGTATGTCTGTTAAGTCTTCAGCCGTGAGTCCGGTTCGATCCTCAGATAGTACCATCTACGACTATGCGGTTATAGGGAAAATGCAAAGACCGATGACAGCATTATAATGAGACGTACAAAGCAAAATGACGAGTGAAGTTGTTAACATTGCTTTCCTCTCTAGGGCAGAAAGTGATATCGCAGCACGAATGGGCCTATGCTTAGAAATTTCTGAAGCATGTATACGTACCTCCCACGCTCAGCATTTAATTTACTTTGCACTATCCACTCATCGACAGCTTCCATACCGTCAGCCATAAATGAGACAGACTTCAGTTGAAGCTACATTTTGCTCTGGCCTGTGGCAAGCGAGAGATGCAATAATCCTGTATCCATGAAGATACAGCAACAGGCAGGCACAATCAACCAATCGTCGTTGCGCCTGCAAAAACCACTTTGTAAAATATTTTAGCATATAACTTTGGCGGTAATGTTCTATCAGCGGAGGTTGGGGTATTGTGCGTCGCTCTTCGTAATTTATGCGCTGCGGGTCAGTATTTCTCCAAACTTATGATCAAATAGCGGTTTTCGCAGGCGCAACGATGATATAACTGGTTACTCATCTTGCCAATGTACGTTTTCTTCATACCTTCAAATGAATTATAATACTTAAACGAAGGTTCAGATATCCTATGACTCCAAAAAAGCAAGCACATACAGCAGAAACTATTCCGTCACTCCTATGCCAAAACCGCGAATGTAACAATGTTCTTCCTATCCATTATTTCCCTGAAGTTTGGTCACGCCTCTCAGTCACATATTGATATGCAGTCCATCAGAACAATTTTCGTTGAGTTAATTTTCCTATGCGCATGTGTAAAGGAAAGTGAACCTTGAATACATCATACTCTAGGAGCGGGTAATGATGTCATGCAAACATACATTACTACAGTACACTAAGGTACAGTAATGTTCATTTTCCTTTATACGTTGGCATAGGAAAATGAATTCATCAAAATGTGTTTTGATGGACTGCGTATCTATATGTGGCTGGGAGGTGTGACCAGTCTTCGGGGGAAATAATTAATAGGAAGAGGATTGTCACATTCGTGGTTTTGTCATAGGAGCGACGTTTCTTGTCGTGTAAGTCATATTACGCTGACAAATATCAACGGCAACGCTGAAGTGTTAACTTGCCTCGACTTGGAGAAAAGTTTGTTATATTTTTAACGATTTCCCACTGTTTGGATATGCCGCGAAGTACGGTCTAAGAAGTGCTGCAGGACTCCAGATGTACTGTACAGTCGCTCAGAAAAAAACACGTGCGCATGGTATTGCGGAAGTTCCTTGCACGCATACTTTTATGAGAAAATTGAACATGTAGGTTGTTGCTGGTATCCAAAGGGTTTGCATCTACAAGGTGATTATTTTGCTAGTGATTTAACGCCGCATTAACACATCGAAAATTTTCGGCGCCGCATGAATGGGAACGTGCTAGGATTGGGAAGGTTGTGGCCGTGACCTTAATTAAGGTACAACACCTTCCGGCCCCGTGGTGTAGGAGGCAACGTGTCCGCCTGTCAGCCGGCGGGCCCGGGTTCGATTCCCGGCTGGGTTAGTGTTTGTGTCGTCCTTAACGTTCCTTGCCTCACATTCAACACTCTATATTTCCTCCATTCGAATTACACGCAGGTTCATATCACATGGTACAAGTAGGGGCAAAAGACCTCTATAGGTCGACGCCCCGAACAAGTAACATTACAATTCTTTTAAAAAGGTACAACACCAGCATTTGCCTGGTTTGACAATGGGTAAACCACAGAAAACCACGAGGTGAATCATATTTTGATAATTGTAATCAAATATTAAATGCGAGGAACATACACTGCCATGCACTCATTTTTTATGTGACTGTACATCCATAAGACACGTGTTATTTCTGCACTCTCTTCCTAAATGTTTGGTGTCTGACCTTTCCCGAGGCCAGTGGTTATCGTAACTACCCCTCCTCCCTCTGCTACTGTTCACTTCATTATTCATCACGCCCTGAAGTGGAAGTACTTTGAGTGACCAGCCGATATTCTAAAAAGGCTCGTTCCTTAGCTGCCTTCTGTGGTATGATGTATTATTTTCAGCTGCTGCAGAATTCCAATACAAAGCTTTACATGCCTCTTTTTGCCACACCGTCGGCGCAAAAAGCTTCACATGCTCTCCCATCCCAAGCTATAACTCGTCGGTTCCCTCACTGACTCCGTCGTTGAAGGCTCTGGAAGTTTCCCAAGCCTATCTACCTACCACTAGCTATGTATGGGAGTAAACGCGCCTTAACATATTACAAGAAAACTATAATATATTTGTGCATTATCTATGAGGATGTTAAAGCCACTTAGTTGTAGAAAAAATGTAACTCTTTCCTCCGTATTATAGACGGTATGCATGTTTTGTACTGACAAGGCTTGTTCATCTTACAACAACGACAATAATAATAATAATAATAATAATAATAATAATAATAATAATAATAAGAAGAAGAAGAAGAAGACTGATATTGCTTTTGCTACCCAGTAACTTACGGTTTTCGGGGACACCGATGTGCCGGAATTTCTTCCTTAAGAAGCTCTTACGTGCCAGTAAATCTATCAACACGAGACTGACTTATTTGAGCACGTTCAAATACTTTTTTCTGCTAGTGGCTTTACGTCGCAGCGACACAGACAGGTCTTATGGCGACGATGGGAGAGGAAAAGACTATGATTGGGAAGGATGCGGCCGTGACCTTAATTAAGGTACAGCCCCAGCATTTGCCTGGTGTGAAAGTGGGAAACCATCTTCAGGGCTACCGACAGTGGGATTCGAACCTACTATCTCCCGATTATGAGCTCACAGCTGCGCGCCCCTAACCGCACGGCCAACTCGCCCGGTCTTTCAAATACGACCGGTTCGAACCTGCCAAGATGCGCTGCTTTATCATCTTCGCATGTTGTGTAGGACTACGGAAAATGTATCAAGGATAATAACATTAGGTATATACGGATTGTTTTATCATCTCTTAGTCTATTTTATACCGCTTGACTTTGTTTGCCTGAGCAGGGGAAGAACAATTAAGTTCGCTACGCGGTACGATCGTGTAGCTATGTGCTTTTTTGGGACGACGGTGAATTCGAGCCTCACTGTCGGCAGCCGTGAAGATGATTTTACGTGGTTGCCCATTTTCACACCAGGCAAATACCGGGACTGCATCTTAACATCATGGCTGGTTTCTTCTCAACCCTTGCCCATTCCTATACCAATGCTCTCGAAAATCCGTTAGTATTACTGCACGTGAATTACTGGGAAAAAAAGAACGAAAAAAAGACTGAAGAAAACATTTTGAGCCAATCGACAAACGTTTTCAGGTGCTGTAGATTAGAACGCACACTATGTCTTTTATTTAGTAAATTTATGTGAACTCATCAGAAAGAAGAATTGAGATCTTCCAACTAGGTCAAACAAACCCGAAGGCATGGACAATCTCTGTCCTTTAATTTGTATTAGTTGTGAGTCATGTATGTATGTTCAGTCTTCAGCCCTAAGGCTGGTTGGATCCTCAACAGCTCTGTCATCAGCTGTCGTACATGGCCTAGGCATCACTGAAGAGGCGTACTAGGGAAATGAGGAGTGAGGTAGTTTCCCGTTGCTTTCCTCACCAAGCCAGAAGTTGCTATTACATATCAGTCTGCCAAGCCCACTGAAATGCATGCACCAACCGACCCTATGAGCGACATTTTCACACCATTCATTGCAGGGACTGGCTGCAGAAGGAATGGTATTACTAGCATCGCTCATACCTCAGTCACTTTCATAGTGTCAAAGCCAAAGATAAGACAGAGACAGTTCAATGAAAGTAACAAAATTGCTCTAGCCTATACCAGAAGACATAATGCACTGTAAACACTAGGTCCTGCCAGCAAAGGCACTTGTATAATAATTTCGTGTGGCTATTTCTAGTCGAGTGCAGCTCTTGTAAGGCAGACCCTCCGATGAGGGTGGGCGGCATCTGCCATGTTTAGGTAACTGCGTGTTATTGTGGTGGAGGATAGTGTTATGTGTGGTGTGTGAGTTGCAGGGATGTTGGGGGCAGCACAACACCCAGCCCCCGGGCCATTGGAATTAACCAATGACGGTTAAAATCCCCGACCCGGCCGGGAATCGAACCCGGGATCCTCTGAACCGAAGGCCAGTACGCTGACCATTCAGCAAACGAGTCGGACAAAGCACTTGTGAGTCACAAGTTACTATAAATGTAACTATACAGTATGATAGGCTACTTTTAATTGACCGATTGGACGATACAGCTGTACACATTCATGGACAGGGTGCAGCACTGGAAGGTACAGTGGTCTGCATGAAGTATCTTGGTGAATTGCTCGGATTCATATTTCACATACAAGCAATAATATTATATGTTTTACGTTCTTAACTAATATTACGGTTTACGCAGATGTCGAAGTTTCAGAACTTCGTCTAGCAGTTCTTATGGGTGCGAGTAAATTTACTGACACGAGATTGGTGTATTTGAGCACCTTCAAATAATACCGGACTCAGCGGGGTTCGAACCCTGCAACTTTGGCTCTGAATTCCAGAGCTTGTAACGTCTGAGCTACTCAGACCAGTAGCCATCACAGAGGAACGAGGTTGCGTAGGAACTCATTCCTTAATGTGGATAATTTTGTGCTAGCAATTGAAACTATGAATTTAGTATTATGTGTGTACTGACAGTCGTGAACCAACAGTGTACGTTAGCGTTTACTCCCAATTAATTGTGTACTTAAGTTCAATTAACAAACATACCTATATATCTCCGTTCACAGCAGAGTTAGGACGAGGCAGTTGCGGTGGGAGTCCATCAGGTATTGTAGTTAACTATGATATGATAAGCTGATTTAATTTTTACTGTATCGTCGGTTGAGGTAGAAACAATTTTCTAAGGGTCTATTGTACTCAAACCAAACCCAGTGACGCAGCAGCCCGGAAGGGCCATGGCCTACTAAGCGGACGTTGCTCAGCCCGAAGGCCTGCATAATACGAGGTGTCGTGTGGTCGCCACGGCGAATCCTCTCGGCCGTTATTCTTGGCTTTTTGGACAGGGAATTATGTATTCAGACAAGATAAAACTGCCGGATATAATTTTCCTTGCCTTAGATTTGTCACGCCTTCACTAACAGTGACATTACAAGTCATTTGTTACATTTGGATCCAATTAGCAGGAACTGAAGAACCTTCCATTGCTGAAGGAAAACATAACAACCATGCAGACTGGAAAATTAACACTGGAACTATATGTATGTAAGGCCAGAACCCAGTTTGAAAGTAAGTTACTGGAGACCCTCTCAATGTTTAACATAGCTTCGGACCGTTGGGAGTGTCGGAATCTCATTTCACTTTCAACGCAAATTAGCGAACGGAATGGAGTTTGATATGGCGCTATCAATGTGAGTAGATTATATTAAACGTTAGCTTCGTAGATCCGTGGCGTATGACTGGCACGTACTGAATCACTTCGTAGTTTTAACAGACACTTCTGGTACCACGCGGCACACCATTTTATTCAAACGGACCCACAGGAATTAATCGAATGGGTTCAGGTCAGGCGACCTCCGTGGCCAGGTCACTGATCTTCTCTAATCTATCCACATGTACTGAAATTGACGTATCAATTCTCGTCGAGCTGTAGTGATGAAATGTGTTGGACCTCCGTCATGTTGGTACAACATACTCCATCGAACGGCAAGAGGGATGTCTTGCAAAAACGAGGGAGTGAGTTGCAAAAATAGGGTGTATCTCCATCAATCCAGGCGTTCCGGAAGAGGATGTAGCCCAATAAATCGACTGCCAACGATATCGACCCGCGCATTAATCTCTTTATTTTTTTTACAATTTGCTTTACGTCGCACGGACACAGATAGGTCTTACGGCGACGATGGGAAAGGAAAGGGCTAGGAGTGGGAAGGAAAATGGGAAATAACGGGAAACCATCTTCAGGGCTGCCGACAGTGGGGTTCGAAACCACTATCTCCCGAATACAAGCTCACAGCTGCGTGACCCTAACCGCACGGCCACCTGCTCGGTCCCATTAATCTGCCAGTCCACCTGGTGTCCTAGTTCAGGTGTGGCGTGTGGATTTCGCTAGGGCCAAACATGGCTGTTGTACGCATTAAATACGCCCACATGGTTGCCTCGTCCGTTCACAGTACCCATTGTAGGAAATCCATATATCTCTCCAGTTCATTAAGCGGCCAACGACAATACGCTGTGTGTTGAGGGTGATCGGTGGGCTGAAGGTGGTGGACTGGACAGGAGTGAAGTGGTATGGGTACATGTCGGCGTCAAAGGGAACGTTGAGTACAATGCCTTGGTGCAATCCCAAGCGCCCGGCAATCTGTCAAGAACTGAGAGTGGGATTCGCGGCGAACATGCCCTAGAAGCTCTCTTCCAGTTGATAAGTGCGGTGAATCGGTGGTCGTCCCTGATCGACAACGGCAGGTAATGCAGCCATTCCCGTCTCCCACGTCCGTCGATCCAGTCGTTCGAAAAGATTTGGATCAGAGTGACGACGCCGCGGATAACGTTCCACGTACCACCTAGTGGTCACAACACGGCAATTGCCGCACTCTCCCAACACCAAGTGCATGTCGTAGTATTCAGCCAGTTTCTCAGCATGTTCTGTACTGTACGTGTACTGTGCAGTCTCACGGGTCACAATCATGATAGAATGACGTAGCTGGTTCGGAATGAGCAGTAATGGAAGCTCATTATATTTACATTGCTCCCGAGACGCCAGTACCGGTGTTCATAGACCCACTCGGTGTCCGGCATGGTGAAAGGGTAATTAAGAAGGGTGGCATGTTCGACGAGCACTTGGAGGTGATACAGTTGGTACTTAAACCTCGGCATAAGAGACGCAAAACCCACGGAAATAACACTTACCCAGTATGACATATGGGAAAATTGTAAGATAGGGTAAGAGTTCCAATGTTATTTCTTAATTTTTTGACGTGGTCAGTTACCGTCTAGACTTCAAATATGGTATTCTATATTCACTCTGTATTCTTCATAAGCTAGAGTTAAGAGACATGGAAGGAGTGATTGCTGGTACGAACGAGCGAACTTAGAACTCGTTAGTTCGTCATTTTGAATCGCGCGACGGAAGTAACAAAGTAAACTTGTTTTCTCAAAAATATATTTTTTCCTGCCAATCCGATGTCGCCATTTCTTAACATAACTCAAAGAGCATCTCTGATTTTTTTGTCAGTATGGTTGTGATACACCCTGTATATCATTTCATGTGGCTATTGCTTGCCAAGTGCTGCCGTTGTAGGGCAGAGCACCAACGAGGCTGCGCTACACCTACCGTGTTGATGTGTTGGAGAGTGTTTTGAGTAGAGCTGTATGACTTGTAGCGATGTTGGGGACAGCACAAACGCCCAGTCCACGAGGAACAGAAATGAACCTTTTAAGATTAAAATTCCGACCCACCAGGGAATTGAACAAAGGTTCCACTGTACCGAAGGGTACACTATGCTGACCATTCAGCTACAGAGACTTAAATGTTGAAAACCGTTAGTCTATAATTATGATATTTGTATCCATATTGCAATGATCTCCAAATTTGTTTTACTTTTCTCACTTCGGTAAGTGGAAGAGCACAGGGTAATCACTACAAGAAAATATGCATGTAAATGTAACTCTGGCTGGTAAGGGTAATATTAGAGACATTATCCTAGCAATAATGTATAGCTGAATTGAAAACTGGAGAAACCGTTTGAACATGGTGTAACGGTAGAATTTGAACCCAAAAGCTCCTCGGCATCATGAATATCCAGATATACTAGGAAACAATGTGCGATGTACGCTCATTCGATAAAAAGAAAGGATTAAGTACAGAGGAAACTATCACACAATACTTATAGAAATTTCAGCTGCTGCTCTTAATTAGTACAACGAGAGAAATTCTGCATGTTTTGACGTGGTCTGCTACGCCCTGGTCTTCGATGATGGGAGCGTATGCTCACTCTGTTTTATTCACAAGTTAAAGCTAACAGACATGAAATGAATTTGCCTGATGTGAAAATAGGTTACCAGGAAAGAACATTTTTACGGCTGTCGACGATTACCGAGCTCGATAGCTGCAGTCGCTTAAGTGCGCCAGTATCCAGTATTCGGGAGATAGTAGGTTCGAACCCCACTGTCGGCAGCCCTGAAAATGGTTTTCCGTGGTTTCCCATTTTCACACCAGGCAAATGCTGGGGCTGTGCCTTAATTGAGGCCACGGCCGCTTCCTTCCCACTCCTAGCCCTTTCCTGTCCCATCGTCGCCATAAGACCTATCTGTGTCGGTGCGACGTAAAGCAACTAGCAAAAAAAATGGCTGCCGACGGTGGGGTTCGAACCCACTCTCTCAGGAATGCAAGCTCGCAACTGCGTGACCCGAACCGCACATTCAACTCGGTCATTGATTATTGGTTTTTCCTTGTAATTACGTAGTATTTCCGTATTTATACTTTCCGCTCCTTTCTCTCTTTGTTTTGAAATATACCGTCAACCTCGGAGACACTGCCTCTGAAAAGATACTGATATGCGGCCGTGAAACAAAGCTGTACTACATGATTTTTATCATGTCATTAGTGAAGAATAACTTTAACTTTCCGACTGAGTACTTTAGGTTCAGTATATTAATGATATTACGATAATGTTATCAGTTATCTACGCCGGCATTACCATCTCATGTTTAAGTTTATATTTATCCATCTGGACAGTCCGGCTGCATGGCTAAATTGTTAGCGTGCTGGTTTCGGGTTCGATTCCCGGCCGGTCACGGATTTTAACCTTAATTGGTTCATTCCAATTGTTCGGGGCCTGGTGTATGTGATGTATTCGGCATTAGAAATCATCGTAGGTGGGGACCTCACCTTCACAGAAATGCAGATCGCCTAATAGGCCGTCTACGAGACGAAGACCCGCACCAGGCCTCTCCGGAGGCCATACTCCATTCTTATTATTACCACCTGGATATTGGGGATTATAATAATAATAATAATAATAATAATAATAATAATAATAATAATAATAATAATAATAATATACTATTATATTATTATATTATAATTATATATTATTATTATTTAGCGTATGAGCCTCCGTGGCTCAGACGGCAGCGCGTCGGCCTCTCACCGCTGGATACCGTGGCTCAAATCCCGGTCACTCCATGTGAGATTTGTGCTGGACAAAGCGGAGGCGGGGCAGGTTTTTCTCCAGATACTCCGGTTTTCCCTGTCATCTTTCATTCCAGCAACACCCTCCATTATTATTTCATAGCATTTATCGGTCATTAATAAATCACCTTCAGAGTGGCGACCCCATTGTAATAATAGCCTATATACAGTATATATATATGGTTCATTCATTACATCACTGTCCCGGTCAAAGACTGGAAAACAGGTTGTAGGTTTTCATTTTCATTTAGCGTATGATGCTACTGTTCACAATCGACCATGTACAAGTTCTTAACAGGCACATAAATTGACTCTATATACATAAAAATTATATCTATATATATATATATATATATATATATATAATGAACTCCTGCGGGACTAAATTCTGGCACCACAGAGTCCTCGAAAACCGTAAAAGTAGTTAGTGGAAGGTAAAGCCAATAGCATTATTGAAAGTGGTTTAAACGCAAATTTCTTGAAGTAATCTAGTTGACTGTGGAGACAATATGGAGATGGAGCATATGTTCCTACGCTAATTATTGCCATTGGTGCACTATAGTAAATTTTTCATGGCCTGCTAAGGAATAGTTAGAGCAGGATTACGAGTTGCTAGGCCGTGTCCAATCATTATTATTTACTGATATTTTCCAAAAAATACAGCAAAAATGTTGAGTACTTGTGACGTGCACAGGCTGGAGTAACTCTGATGTACGCGGACTTGATCGCTGGATATTTACTGACATTTCCTCAGCAAGTACGGCTGACATCTCCGGAACAAGTGTACAAGTGTACACGGGCCTGATCACGGACTCTGAAGAAGTTTGCCACATTTACTAAAGAAATGTCAACAAATATTGACGGTTCATTACGGCCTAACCATTCAAAATCCCGCTCTAGATGAATTGTCATCAGTACCCGGATGCGTTTACTCGGTCGATTCTACTAATCTTTTTTAAAATTTACTTTACGTCGCACCGATACAGATCGGTCTTATGACGACGATGGGATAGGAAAGGGATATGAGTGGGAAGGAATCGGCTGTGGCCTTAATTAAGAATAGCCCCGCATTTGCCTGGTGTGAAAGTGGGAAACCGCGGAAAACCATCTTCAGGGCTGCCGGCAGTGGGGTTCGAACCCACTATCTCCCGAATGCAAGCTCACAGCTGCGCGACCTTAACCGCACGACCACTTGCTCGGTAATAATCTTCTATACTGAAAAGCTGATTATAACTGCATAGCCACGCAACACACAATATCCAACAGCCTTGAGGACACGCTAACGAAAAATGTCTGTTTACTGACAGATTTCTTTCAAAAATGGTGCCTGACACCTAGCACAACCAAAACAGAAACGTCTTGCTTTCATCTGAGTAACATACGGGCTAAGAGCTCCTTGAAGGTGACTGCATGACAGCATTTTACCGTACAGCCCAACCCAAAATATCTAGGTGTACCGGACACTGTCATACAGTAGACATCTCTCCAACCTTGCAGCCAAACAAAGTGCAAGGAAAATCTAAGCTATTTGGCAGCATATGTGTATCCAAAGCGGCAACTTTACGTACTTCTGCGTTATTTCTGGTGTATACAACAGCTAAATACTTCTCTTCTGTCTGATTGAATAGCGCTCACACTAAGGAAATTAACACCGTCCTGAATAAGACAAATGCGGATTATTAGCGATGTCATCAAAACAACCCCACTGCACTGCCTCCCGGTCCTTATCCACATCATTTCTCCACATCTACACCGCATGAACAATCTTACCTAATAAGCAAATAAAATACAGGCCAATAAATCGTCTCCACTTCACCAAGACATCTAGAGAATCGCTTCAAACAGACTGAAATACAACTGGTGAAAGAAAACTACTGTGGACTGCGAACCTGGAATGAAGAATGGACTCTTAAGTTACCCAACGAATGGAGATCGATCTTTGACTCTACGGAGCCCCCGCCCGGATTTCATCTACCTCGAAGTGTATGGGTCCCTCTAAACAGAGTGTGCTCTGGGCAGGGAAAAAGTGGCTCTGCGATGCAATCTTGGGGCCTTAGACCTTCTCCAAGCTGTTACTGTGTTGAAGTATTCCAGACAATGTGACACATCACCTTCAGATGCCCACATAGAGACTTCTCTGGAACTATCGATAACCTTCTGACAGCTTCAACAACAGCTATTCAGTGGCTGCAACAATTTTTCATTTGTTAATTTATGTATTTACTCATTTGTGCATCATTTCTGTGTTTTAGTATTCTTGTACTTTTTTTTCTATTTTTCTATATTGCACATATCTCTCCCGAATTCATTTTCATAATTTTACCCAATTTGTGTACGGTTTAACTTGTACGTAAAGCTAAATAATTAATACTGAAAAGCACTAGAAATTCCTCGGTGAATCAATGCATTTAGTTCAAGAAACTGCAGTTCATACTATGACTCGACCGTAATTCAGAAGATAAGCAATGGTCGTATATGACAAAGTAAAATGTCTGAAAGAGAATCTCCTTGTTGAAAGGAGACCTCTGTTATAAAAGCAAATAACGATACACTTCTCGTTGACTGGTTTCTGTTGAAGATTATTTACCGGTAATAGGAAATACATTCCTGTACAGGATAACAAGAGCTGGATGAGGAATCAAAGACGAAGTATCAGTTGAAAATCGAAATTGAAGTGTAGTGAATGGGCATTGTATTTCTGTGAGCTAAGGCGCACACTGTCTTGTCATGTGTACCTGATGAATGGCGGAGAAGGAAGAGTAATTTCTGGTACAAGAAGGAACTGGAGAGTGAGTTACTACAGAGCAGAAGTTCACATTAGCGAAACACCTTGTACATCTCCAGATATTTACACGATGAGTTTAGAGTGATCTCCAAAAGACAGGGAACACGCATTTCACATTCACTGGATTCGGCCGAGAAATAACCCGAAATTATGACAATTTTATTAATCAATCGTCGTCTGGTTCCTTGGATTTATAGTCAGGATAGTGGCCTTCGGTTCAGAGATTTGTCTGTTTATGAATTTAGACTGATCACATTCTTTTTAAAACACAATCAGGCATAATTGGAGGCCCGAAGGCTACTCAGATGATGACTTTTGAAATGAAAATATTTTATTGGTTTTCAGTGTCCTGAAATTAGACACAAATTTAGATAGATACAGTCGTAATATAGATTGACATACCATTAATTAGCTCGTTGTTAACGTATACAGTTATATTTAAGAGCCCACAATTAAATTAATATAACATACATTCATTCTGTAGCCTTCTTACATTTAGATTATAAACTACTTCATCTCTCGTCTGTTCTGTTTAAAACCGTGAATAAACTAAGCGTATATAATAATAATAATAATGATAATAATAATAATAATAATAATAATAATAATAATAATAATAATAATAATAATAGCAGCAAAGTATAGCTGGGAGCGGAACGTTTGTAGCGGTAGGGCCCACCACCGATCCCCTCTGCTTACAACTTTGGTACTCGCGAAGGGCCAGAGAACAGTGTAGTGCACGACACATGTTTAACAAAGGGGGATTACGACGTTCGGATCACGGATTATCTTCAAACTTTGTACACTTTTAGTAGTCCATTAGGAGAACATAATGTGCAATTAGTAAGGCGTAGCCTACAGCTTATGCGTTCTCGAGAAAATCGCAAGAGAAGATTTCGCGCCGAATATGCACCGGTGCGTTGCGATCATAGGCATGAGATGGCGACGGTTGAGTGGCTAGCGTTCAGCTCTGTAATCTCTGGGTCGCTGGATCGAATCCCACTCATCGCTTGTTTTTCTTTTTAACACAGGTCATATACTTTCATATATATTACATATACTGTATGTTGTAGGTCAAAGTGTCCAGCTGCAAGGCAGTTCCCGGTACCTTACCCGATTTCATCGTAAGATATGAGGGATGGTGGTGGTGATTGGGATTTCACAAATCACGACATTCATACATTGTTAGGAAAACTTTATGCACTTGGTCGCTCACTTGTCGATAATTATCAACATATGATGTAATGATAAAAATTAGCGTCAGCCTCTGTGGTGTAGTGGTTAGTGTGATTAGCTGCCACCCCTGGAGGCCCGGGTTCGATTCGATTTGAAAAGTGGTACGAGGGCTGGAACGGGGTCCACTCAGCTTCGGGAGGTCAATAGAGTATAGCGGGTTCGACTCCGTCCTCAGCCATCCACGAAGTGGTTTTCCGTGGTTTCCCACTTCTCTGAATGCCGCGATGGTACCTAACTTAAGGCCAAGGCCGCTTCCTTCCCCCTTCTTGTCTATCCCTTCCAATCTTCCCATCCCCAACCAAGGCCCCTGTTCAGCATAGCAGGTGAAGCCGCCGAGGCGATGTACTGGTTCTCCTTCCCAGTTGTATCCCCCGACCCAAAGTCTCACACTCCAGGTCACAGAGGTGGTAGAGGTGGGATCCCTCGCTGAGTCCGGATTAAGAAGGGAAGAAAAAAATTAGTAAACAGCCAAATAACATTGGTAAAGTTTATGCAAATACACGTATTTTTTCACTACCTTTGAATTGTAATATATATGACTATTGTTAAACAAACGATGAGCGGGACTCGATCCTGAAATCCAGCGGTTACGGAGCTTGAACGCTAACCCCTCGACCGTCGCCATTTCGCGCTCATCGTCTCAACGCACCGTTACATATTCGACGCGCAAATTTCTCGTGTGATTTTCTCGAGAACGCCTGAGTAGTACGCCGTACTACGTGCAAATTATGTTGTCCTAATGGATTACTAAAAATGTACGTAGTTTCAAGACAATCCGTGATCCGAACGTCGTGGTCTCCCCTAGTAAAGGTATTGTACCTGTATTTAGTCTATGCTTATCAAATTTGCGTCTATATTTCTTTCACTTGTATTTTATAGATAATCTAAAGTATATTAGAGAATAAGTGTTTTATTATTTTTAAATCTAATCTGATTTTAGATGGTTTTCATGTTTTAGAATATTTAAGGAAATTGAAGTAAATTTTTAAAGAAAAATGTACCACAAATGCTACGAAAACCGTCTGATGCGTGGTAGTTCTTTGAAATTGCTGATGATAAAAATCAGAAAAATGCAAATTTTGCGGCCACATTTACGCGACGGGTGGTGGCTTATCAACTTAGTGGGATCATATAAAGGGACAGCACAAGGATGAATTGTGCAGGTCGGCTTCACCAGCAGGAAACAACATTGCTGTATTAAGCAAAACAGTTATGTTGGGAGAAAAGGTCATTGAATAGACAGGTGAAATAACTTGACTCGGTACAATCGGCTGATGACGTCACAACTACTGCTCCGCTCGGCTCCATCCCCACCACTACAACAAACTTTAAGTAATTATTGTATTCCATTCCTTGTAAACATGTATTATATACGATACTCTTACATGAATTATAACTCATTTATTACTGAAGAATAAGAACTGATTGGAAGTTTGTTATGATGTACTGGGCTGACGCATTTTTCTCTCTTACGTCTGACAAAGTTCTATGTGATGGATGTTCGTATCGAGGGTTTAATTTACGTATGATCGTTTTAAACACTTCGTCCTCTACAATTCACAAAGTCTGCTAATCAGTTGCGACTAATCGAGGCAAAGAGTGGTCTAATTCTTCCTTTTCCACAGTGTTACGGTCGTACACTGCAACAGGGATCGTGAAGTCACTTCATCACTATTGTCACTGTGGGCCCTTTTAACGTGGTCCATTAGTTTAGATGTTTCACAACCGTGGAATAAACCTTGCCACACAGCTTACATTTCGCGGATTTGTTTTCTTCACATACGTCAAAAAATGCCAGGCACCAGACAGCTTTCTTGGCATTTCAATCAGTGTTCTAGCAACCTACAGACGAGCAAGTGGCTGCGCGGTTTGGTTACGTAGTTGTCAGCTTGCATTCGGGAGATAGTGGGTGCGAACCCCACTGTCGGCAGCCCTGAAGATAGCTTTTTTTGTTTTCCACTTTCACGCCGGGAAAATGTTGGGACTGTATCTTAATCAAGGCCAAGGACGCTTTCTCCCAGTTCTAGACCATTCCTATCACATAGTCGCCATATGACAACAAGATGTAAAGCGAATTGAAAAAATAATCGGCAAATTAAACACTAACGATAAGCGAGAATGAACACATTTTCATATATTCGCCTTCTTCATATGTATAAAACAGTATGCACCACGTCGCGAGCACGTGCGCTCCGCACCACTGCCGAAACTGCAAGCGAGCCCTCACACACAGCACTGCTCCTCCGTCCTCCGCTCGCCATACGGACCACCGATTGGTTCATGAGCAACAGTTTACTACCGGAGAATACCGGTTGGAGCGCTGCACTCGCATACCGATTGCTATCATATGAACAACTGCTCCGTTCCCTACTCTACTTTCTACCCGGAACTGTGTGATCACGAGTATACATCCTTTTACGCTACGGTGGCCCGTCAGACAAACCAATATGCTTTTTCTGTGCTTTTCTCTATTACTGTTCTATACATTGTCAAAATGGAGGGTCGGGCTGAGTGGCTCAGGCGGTAGAGCGCTGGCCTTCGACCACAGCTCAGTCCATTTATATTTGAATATGTTGAAGTACGTCAGCCTTGTGTCAGCAGATTTACTGGATCGTACGAGAAATTTCACTGGACAAAATTATGGCACCTCGGTGTCTCCAAATCCGTATTATTATTGTTACCGTGTTTTGGTGGATTAGCAGAGGTGAAAGAAGGTGCCAGGATGAAAGGGTCTAACTACAGAATCAAAGTTAATTTTAAAATTTCAAATAAAGGTAAAAATTTTGAATTTTAACAATCAATCAACGACAAAATATTAACAACATTTACTTTGGGAATAACAATTTGTAAACAAGACTAGAAAGATCCAAGATTCCAGAACTTTAACTCTCTCGGGCTACACGCCCCTAGTTTTACAAAAGCACAATTTGTTCAAAGGGGCAGAAAACCCCTACCACATGGAGCACTAGCTCCCAACTTTTAACCTCAAGCCTCCCAGAGGACTTTTTACATCACCAGGAAAGAGCAGACGCGCTTTCAGTTTTTCTAGCCTATTTAAGGCAATGTCAGACTTTACAATAAATTGCCATCAAGGCACAACTTACAACAATTGAAACAGGGGCATCTCGTACCCAACCTACTGGGCGATAGCAGAAAATAACAGGTTAAGTAATTGGCCCGCAACACCAAGTTGAATGGAGGCGTGTACTTGCACTCCTACATGAAACTTCTTAAAACCTAAAAGGCACTAGGCCGATGAAACAGGGGCTATTCCCAAACTATGGAGGTGACCCGTATAAGGAGGAAATTTAAACATTAAAGAAGAGAAGAAAATCAGTTACCAAAACGTAGTCACCTCAAATCAAAATCAAGGGAAGCTCGAGAGGGTAAGGCACTCTCTATCCCTGATTTATAGCTAAAAGATATTTACATAAGCCGGCAAAAATTACATTACAGAAAAGTAGGTTACATGGTAAAAGTTTCGGACCTTTCCCGCGGGTTAAACTGCTGAGCTAGCAAGAAAATAAAGATGTTAAACGGCCATTACCTTACTGAAGAGCTGCTGCCTGATGAAAGAGGCGCTTCCCGCCTCCTGCTACACGTCCATACACTAGGTTAGATGTTGATGAAGTGGCCAGGAGACGTGAAAATCAGCAGTTTTTATACCCCCGGGGAAAGTTCGAGACCTTTCATGAATAAAACAACCTCACCCACTTAATTTTATTGGGTCGCTTAGAGTTACACACCAAAATCGAAGAAGAAACCTGTGATTGGTAGAAAATGAATTACAGAAATTCTTGATTGGTTAAAATCAAAACAGGCGGGAAGACCGGATAAATATTGCCAACCCAAAAATGAATGCACTAAATTTAGTAAAGAACAAACTTGCGAATACAAAATTTCTTCAAATAAAGTTCCTTCACTTCGCACCAGGGTGCATGATCATAGTTTTTTGCAGAGGCATCTATGAGAGAATGTCCAAACTTCTTGATAAATAGTAAACAAAAACAGGTCGAAATTCACAGAGTGACATCTTCAGAGGAAAGGTTTAAGTAGGTCCAGTTTTAGGTTCAGAGTTTCTGCTGTAGAGGAGGATTTATTGGCGCAAGATTTAAAGGTGCGGCGTAGGGGTGTACCGCCCGGTACAATTATTATTATTATTATTATTATTATTATTATTATTATTATTATTCAGAATGAAGAACAAACGTAACAGAAATAATATTCTCCGGCCTAATAGAATACAATTTCTACAGTTTTTTGGCATCTTCCTTCTCCTTAATGTTCCAATTGTTACCGAGCTCGATAGCTGCAGTCGCTTAATTGCGGCCAGTATCCAGTATTCGGGAGATAGTAGGTTCGAACCCCACTGTCGGCAGCGCTGAAGATGGTTTTCCGTGGTTTCCCATTTTCACACAAGGCAAATGCTGGGGCTGTACCTTAATTAAGGCCACGGCCGCTTCCTTCCCACTCCTAGCCCTTCCCTGTCCCATCGTCGTCTTAAGACCTATCTGTGTCGGTGCGACGTAAAGCAACTAGCAAAAAAAATGTTCCAATTGTTCTTATATGATCCTTAATATACAGTCTGTAAGGCAACTACAAACCATGACGGGCCTCCATGGCACTTCATTATGCACCGGCTCTTCATATGAAGTTCTCTAGAAAGCGGACGAACAAAGATCCTTCCGTATACCCCAAACATCTCCACTTTGGACTGTTGCTTAGATCATAACTGTAGGATTTTACTGGAGTACTTTCAATTCTCGAGCAAGTGAACTAGATGAATCATTGTGATGTAAACACGGCTGTACGATTAGACCGGGCTCCACCAGCTTTTGTAATTAATAATCGTTCTGACGCAGTGCTTCATTTACATCAAATATTTTACATCCAATCCCATGGCACCAATCCATTAGCGGTGATGTGCATAAACAAATGAAATTTTAATAAGCCCTATACAGGCGCTCAAAGTGTGGGTGAAACAAATATTCCCGTTCCTTTACGACTTTTCAGGAATTAAATATTTTGGAAAAGAAGACATTTAGGCGTGTTGTCAGTGAACTGGACGAGAACAGTTCAGCCCTTAGGGAGCGAGTGGCCACGCGGTTTGAGTCACGTAGCTATCAGCTTGCATTCGGGATATAGTGAGTTCGAACCCCACTATCAGCAGCTCTGAAGAGGGTTTTCCGTGGTTTCCCATTTTCACACAAGGCAAATGCTGGGGCTATACTTTAATTAAAATCACCGTTCCGCCCTTCATACTCGTAGCCACTTCCTATCTCTTCGTCGCCATAAGATGAATCCTTGTCGGTGCGACGTAAATCAAATTGAAAAATTATTCTGCTTCCCGAAGTGAGAAGGCTCTCGAAAGGGAGACATATTGTATTTTAATTTTATACTCATTTGTTCTCGGAGGAGAGTGAAACTATGCACGATTTGCAATTCTTTATTGTTTCAACTGCGACTCCGAACTTTTTGTTTGTTTCGTTGTTTTTTCTATGGGGTTTATGTCTCATCGACATAGATACGTGTTACGGCGCTACTGCGGCAGGAGAGGCCTTAATTAGGGTACTGCTCCAAAATTTGCCTGGTGTGGAAGCAGGAAACCAATGAAAGGCATCTTCAAGACTGCCGACTGAGAGGTTCGAACTTCTGATCTCCGGAATACAAGCACACGGCCACGTGACCCAAACTGCTTAATCGACTCGCTTGATTCAGTAGTTTTGATAGATGATCGAACACTTTTTCCAGTAGGATATGGTACACTGCTAATGACAGTTTTAATTGCATAACATGCCAAAGTGTCCTCAACGGCAGCAACATTCAGCCAAATACAGTTACAATGTATTCCATGCTTTGAAAATGTAAGAAGTAAAATCTTCATGATTCACTATCTAGCTTCAGTTCAGACGACGCTAAGGGAAAACTCATTGTATTTCCAGTTTTGTACAAATTGCCTGAGAGGTTAATTTGGTGGTAAGGTAAACATATAAAAAAAAGTGACACATGCTAGAAAACTCATCAGCCCTTCAATTTTCTGCAGAAAGCAGGCTAATATATCAGCAAATGGTAGAAATAGTGAAGTAGGATATGTTCCTGCTAAATGAATGTTCGAACTGAGCGGTCCAGGTGGTTGGGCGCTGATTGTTTGACCCCAACTTAACGGGTTCGATCACAATTTAGTTCGGTGGTAAATTTCTTTCTTAATCTGCTTACCCTCCAGGATTGGTTTTTCCCTCGGACTCAGCGAGGTATCCCACCTTTACCGCCTCAAGGGCAGTGTCCTGGAGTGTGAGACATTGGGTCGGGGAATGAAAGTGGGAAGAATGACCAGTACCTCGCCCAGGCGGCCTCACCTGCTGTGCTGAACAGGGGCCTTGGTGGGTGATGGGAAGATTGGAAGGGATAGACAAGGAAGAAGGAAGGAAGGAAGGAAGGAAGGAAGGAAGGAAGGAAGCGGCTGTGGCCTTAAGTTAGGTACCCTTCCCGGCATTTTACTGGAGGAGAAGTGGAAAACCACGGAAAACCACTTCCAGAATGGCTGAGGTGGGAATCGAACCCACATCTACTCAGTTGACCTCCCGAGGCTGAGTATACCCCGTTCCAGCCCCCGTACCACTTTTCAAATTTCGTGGCAGAGCCGGGAATCGAACCTGGGCCTCCGGGGGTGGCAGCTAATCACGCTAACCACTACACCACAGAGGTGGACTCGGTGGTAAATACCACTCAAATATGCCAGTGTCCTGTCTGTAGATATACTGTGGGTTAAAATTCTGTCACCTTGCCGTCTCTGCAAGCTATACATCAGTGAGTGGAAAATAAAATATTATTATTATTATTATTATTATTATTATTATTATTATTATTATTATTATTATTATTATTATTATTATTATTATTATTATAGAATAATAAATGTATTCCAAGTAGCTGAAAAATGCTAACTTAAAAGTTAATGATGTCTTCTTCTTCTACCGTGTGAGTTGGCATTGCCGTTAGGGGCGCGCAGCTGTGAGCTTGCATCCGGGAGATAGTGGGTTCGAGTCTCCCTCTCAGCAGCCCTGAAGATCGTTTTCCGTGGTTTCCCAGTTTTACACCAGGCAAATACTAGGGCTGTACCTTAATTAAGGCCACGGCCCCTTCCGTTCCACTCCTAGGCCTTACCTACCCCAATGTCGTCATAAGGCCTATCTGTGTCGTGCAACGTAAGACAAATTGTAAAGAAAAGATGATCTTCTTCTTCCTCCGATTTTCCCATACCATGGAGGGTTCACGGGTACGAACTATGTTGCACATTTGGACTTGCCTCGTTTAATAGCCGGATGCCCTTCCTTGTGGAGGGATGTAGGCCTATTCACTATTGAGTGTTTCTGCGCTCGTTTGTAGTGTGGTGAACTCTTTGAATATGAGGAATGTTTTTAGGCCAAACAGAAAAATCCTGACCCTGAGCTTTAGAAATTAACATGGCACAACCTGGTCGGTAATAGAACCCAGGGCCTCTGAAACGAAGGCCTCAATGCTGATAATTCAGCTAAGGAGCAGTACTTAAATTTCGTGGTGTTTAATATAGTAATGTTTACTTTGCCATTAACAGGTGACAAATTTAGGACGTTGAGGGGAATCATCTTATAGGATTTCGTGTATACCGTCCTCATTTGACAAGAAAGCTTTGAATGACAAATTAACGCTACATTTAACGTATGTGTGTATTTGTCCGCTCTACGAAGCATGCTAAGGGGGATTTTAAGATATCTTCTCTGACTAATATCTACGCATTACTATCTTCTATTTAATAATAATGAAAATAATAATAAAAATGAAGATTCACAGCCTGTTTCCAGTCATTCGACCGGGTCAGGAATGGAATGAATGATGCCCCCATCTAGCGGCGAGGCTAGGAACCCTGCCGGTTGCCGTAGTCTGTCGCACTCTTCTTGGGCGATGATTAACGACTGACAGATGAAATGAAATGATACTCGAGAGTTTTGCTTGAATGATGGATGATAGAGAAAACCGGAATACCCGGAGAAAATCCTGTCTCGCCGCCGCTTTGTCCAGCACAAATCTTACATTGAGTGACGGGGATTTGAACCACTGAACCCAGCAGTGAGAGGCCAGCGCCGTTCCACCTGGGCCACGGACGCTAGAAAATAATAATAATAATAATAATAATAATAATAATAATAATAATAATAATAATAATAATAATAATAATAATAATAATAATAATAGTAATAATAATAATAATAATAATAATAATAATATGTGAATTTTGGAATGTGATAGCCGGTTGTGATTGTCACTGATTTCTTACTCTCGTGACTGTGATCGGAATATCAATCATTTGACTAGTGATGGTGGCCTTGTATTCAGTTACGTGAAGAGAACTTCCCACTCACTTTGGACAATCCTGACTGGTTCACGTCTGTCGCTCGCAGTCGCACCATCCGCATTAAGTACTGTACATCAACCACTCCGTGATGTACTGTATCTCTGTTTCACATACTTTGCGCAAGAATCGGAAATATCCCAATACACTCACCACTTGTTTGACCATTGCCTGGAGCACGCAAACAGCCGCCGGATGTAGAGCCGGATCAGTGATTATTTGCGCAGGGATAGAAATAAAAAGAAACATATAAACGCTGTTGCAGTTAGAACTGCAGGACACAGGTGGAAACAAAACTGAAACTAGAAACAGTGGCAGTTGAAATAATCACCAATATTCACATTAGTTTCAAATGAATATATCAACTGATGAGACCAGGGGAACGAAAAAAATAAATAACGAAACAGATAAAACAAAAATACGAGGCCTTAGGCTATTTAATTGAATCCTGTATCAATTCGTCCTTGTTTACATTTGGGAGTGTAGCGGAGTATTCCAGCTTTTGAATCTGAAGTGAATGAGTGTGGAGATTCATCTTCTAATATTAAATAAAATATCCGCCTCACACTTGGGCGTTAATTGAATTCTTAATATATTTGAATGTAACAAACATGAAATGAATGCAATTATTAAATGGCATATCCGTAATTTGGGTACCAGTGTTCACCAAAATGGATCCCTCGAATTTTGATACAGCGCGATAATTCTATCTTTCAGGGCGTTTACATAAATTTGCGTACTGGTACACCTGCTACGGCCCTTAGATAACCGTCTGAAAATGATTAAACAGGTAGGATCTGCACCTAGGTTCTTCAATAAGTTCTCCACTGATTTTGAAATAACTACCTGTATTCCCGTTCTTTCCTATCATCGCCAATAGATGGGGGGCATCATTCTTTCCTTTCCCGACCCGGTTGAAACTGAAACAGGCTGTGAATTTTCATTTTCATTCTGACTCTTATCAGTGCATGAGTAGTTCATCACTACACGAAAATATACAATGTGTACTCAAAACATGAACAACTGCTGGAACACTCTGTATGTACCTTAAATAATCCGACAACAAAAGCAGTGGGGAACGATAGCGAGGACTGCACTAACATTTGTAGTGAGCATGATGACCAAACCACCGAGCTCGATAGCTGCAGTCGCTTAAGTGCGGCCAGTATCCAGTAATCGGGAGATAGTGGGTTCGAGTCCCACAGTCGGCAGCCTTGAAGATGGTTTTCCGTGGTTTCCCATTTTCACACCAGGCAAATGCCAGGGCTGTACCATAATTAAGGCCACGGCCGCTTCCTTCCAACTCCTAGGCCTTTCCTATCCCATCGTCGCCATAAGACCTATCTGTGTCAGTGCGACGTAAAGCAAATAGCAAAAGAAAAAGAAAAAAAAAAAGATGACCAGACGTTACAATGCATATACATATATATTGCCCTTCACTCTTTTTATGTATCAACACAAATTACCGGCTCTCACTATCAACATATGGTATATAATTTGATACTGTACCTCTTTATTATGCACTAACATTTGGATGTAGAGACACTTTCGTTTGCACAAACACAATATGTTTGTCTATAACTTGAAACCAGGCCAAATGATTACTGAAAGTTGGCATGAAACACACAAGACCAAATATATGTACTAGTTCAGTACACTAGCACAAGGGTTGTATAAGTATCCGTAAATTGTTCACAAGTAAATTGTTCTTCACTAAATTTTTCGCTCGACCGCGTCCTTCGGACATATAAATATAGCCATCCTCTTCTCCCACTTAGCCTCGGTATGTCAAAGCTCGTTCAGGCATGTCTGTGCAATCATGAGCGAGAAATTTCTCGCCCTATGGATATCACGTGGCTGTTTCCCAATCACACCCGAACCTATCACTTTTGGGTCTGTACGGGACTGACTTCAGGATATCCATGTCCAACACTTGGATTCTCCGTATGATTCACTAACAATTGGGAACATGCATCATTTTCAAAAATATTTTTATTGAAAAGTACACCAATGAAATAGTACGTAAACGTATTACATTGTGGTATGTTGCCTTCTTTTCTACCATTAAAAAAATATTTAATAGTGCCTTTCCGCAAGGCGAGTGAAACGGCCTCTGACGTAAGCGGCGCGCTGTGACGTCACGATCCAGTACCGCATGGAGCTCTACCAGCCGTTGTGCATCAGCCGTTGCTAAAAGCCGATTGTTTATTATTCATGATCGCGAATAACTTCGAAATGACAGAAGAAAGGTTCAAAACAGCACAGCCAGACAATCTACCATGTATAGATGTCATTATTCTTGAAAAATGTGACTTTTGTGGCCGCAGAAATTAGCGGATAACAAGCAAGTTTGTAAGTGGCGTCTTTTATATACGTGCAATGTACTGTAACCCATAGTATTAGGATAACAACGAACCTGGATAGATATCACATCACTTTCAACATTTCCTTCTAGACTGATTCCCCTATTAAAGAATAACATTACATTTTCGGGCTTTCAGCATTAGTAAAGTAAGAAATCGGATTTCAGCACTAACATAAACATATAGGTAGCATTATAGTACTAGTCCGCTTCTGTGGTGTAGTGGTTAATGTGTGCCACTCCCGGAGGCCCGGTTTCGATTCCCGGCTCTGCCATGAAAGTTGAAAACAAATAGTATGAGGGCTGGAACGGGGTCTACTCAGCCTCGGGAGGTCAACTGAGTAGAAGGGTTTCGAATCCCACCTCGGCCATCCTCGAAGTGGTTTTTCGTATTTTCCTACTTCTCCTCCAGGCACCTAAGGCCACGGCCGTTTCCTTCCCTCTTCCTTATCTATCCCTCCCGATCCTCCCATCCTCCAACAAGGCCCCTGTTGAGCATAACAGGTGAGGCCGCCTGGGCGAGGTAATGGCCCTCCTCACCAGTTTCATCACCATACTCGAAGTCTCACGTTCCAGGACACTGCCCTTGAAGTGGTAGAGGTGAAATCCCTCGCTGAGTCCGAGAGAAAACGAGCCCTGAAGGATAAACTGATTAAGAAAGAAAGAAAGAAGGAAAGAAAGAAAGATCATAGTACTGTAGGTCTATAACCTATCATTTCTGAAAAAATATATATTTATGGTTGGGGCAACTGGCCTACCCACTTCCGGGGCCCATGAAAGAGAATTAAATATCTATGTGGAGGGAAAAATTTAAACGTGATAAAGATAAATATGACTTCATCTAGTTTTCACAAGTTGGGCTGAGTGGTTCAGACGGTTGAGGTGCTGGCCTTCTGACCCCAACTTGGCAGGTTCGATCCTGGTTCAGTCCGGTGGTAGTTGAAGGTGCTCAAATACGCCAGCCTCGTGTCGGTAGATTTACTGGCACGTAAAAGAACTCCTGCAGGACTAAATTCCTGCACATCGGCGTCTCCGAAAATCGTAGAAGTAGTTAGCGGGGCGTGAAGCCAATAACATTAATTACATTTGGCTTTTAACAAGCTGAGCATATCAGGAAAGAAAAGTGTCCTGGTGACATTTTAATCGTTCAATGCAGGAATGTCTTTGGGTGCTGTGACTTTTACTTTTGTTTTTTGTTTTTGCTGTTTGCTTTACGTCACACCGTCACATCTAGGTCTTATGGCGACGATGGGACAGGAAAGGCCTAGGAATGGGAACAAAGCGGCCGTGGCCTTAGGTACAGCCTCAGCATTTGCCTGGTGTGAAAATGGGGAAACCACGGAAAACCATCTTCAGGGCTGCCAGCAGTGGGGTTCAAAACCTTCTATCTCCCGGATGCGAGCTCACAGCTGCGCGCTCCTAACCGCACGGCCAACTCGCGCGGTATTTTTACCCTTCGGTTTATTGACTTGGCTTGTATAACCTAAAACTTAGGCTAAGTTGGATAATATTTTAAACACCTACATCACTATTTTCACCTGTGTGCAATTATGTTATTTATTTCATTAATATTATGATAATTATTATAATTGAGCATTGTTAACTTATAAGACCCCAACAGACAAGCATTGCTTTTGTGTAGAGTTATACATTTGTTAAATTCACGTTGTTTCCTTTCATGATGTACACGCCTATTCTTTGTTACATTACAGAGTATTTGGATATAGCCTAAATTTCTTTACCAATTAAGCTCTTCAATAAAGACATACATAACTGTCCCAAGCCAAGATATATTCGTAGAATTAGAGCTGTCAAAATGGTTCATAACCCCTTTGATTTATTATCTTGACATGGATCACCCAAAACATAGGTTAGGTTTGGAGAATACTTTAATAATCAACATTATTTAATGCACTGTTTATTACTTTCATATTCCAAGATGTAATTGAAGCATTTAAATAAAACATCATACATTAAAATTTAAAGTTTTACTACTAGAACAGCTGACATGGAAAAGTGATTTGAAAATTCAAACAAATTCATCTTACGTTAAAATCTTCAAAAAAATAAACTGTAGACTTTTCCGATATATCACCAGCATTTCTCCGGCTCGCCAAAATCCATTTCTCCCTAGTTTTAGCGTCTTTGGAGCATGTATAAACAATTTGTTTGGTATGGTATGCGATGTGCTATTGCACATCGGAACTCTACACCTTTTATAAGTTTTCTGCCTCACTGTCTGCGCAGGATTCATTTTCAGTCTAAAATATACCACTCAGATTATTATCCGATGTATAGACCTCGAATTTAACCATACTAGACACTAACGTAAAGTAGAAATACGCGAAGTGTATCCTGCTTCTCACAGCACACTATGTGTTATTTCGTCTGCTAATTCAGTCAACCTGTACGGTGACGTCAGACCAATGAGATCGCGTACTTGCGTGACGTGACATTTTCGTAGATTTTTATCATGTTTGGAGTTATTATTTGTACATTCTGATCACATTTTTGAATTCTGCATGAAATTTTGAATCAGATTGGCATATTTTTAATTAAAACCCCGGATCATGCATGTTCCCTATTTCCCCTGGATGTATTTTCAAACCTGGAAATAGCTGAGTATTTCCGTACTGCCTGTACAAAATAAACTACTAGCGTGTAAAACGGAGACTTCACAGTTTCAAATATGACTACATTAATACACCAATAAATTAATAATAATAATAATAATAATAATAATAATAATAATAATAATAATAATTGCGTATGGCCTTCGGAGAGGCCTGGTACAGGTCCTTCGATTCAATCCCTGCAGGGGTCGGCTGCGAATGCTGCTGCAAAACTCCATAGTCCTAGTCACTGGAAATATTCAGTATCTATGACACACACACACACACACACACACACACACACACACACACACACAGTCAATACCCGTTCCGTTCGTCTGCGTCACCATGCACTAATCGACACGATCTTTGATTCAATGTCCCGGAATCAGATATATCAATATAGGGTATTTTTAATCGTGTAATGCAGCTTATTGATAGCAGGACTCCGAACCTCCGCAGAGGTGTTCCTGAGCCGGAGTTTACGTGCAGTAGGGTGGCCAGTTCCTTTCCGCTCCTCCATTCCCTTACCCCCACCAACAGCGCGTGGCAACCCATCCTACTCCTGACCACGCGCAATGTTGCTTAACTTCGGGGATCTCACGGGATCCGGTGTTTCAACACGGCTACGGCCGTTGGCACCCATTATAGTGATGCTTATACTATTGCCCGTCACCCTTCTTTGTCTCGAGCGGCGGAGGTACTAATAATAATTCAAGAGTTCAACTTATTGTTCAAAAGTCGTCAAAATAATTCCTCCGCGCACTTAATTATATCCCCTTTTTAGTTATACTCAAACACCACTTGAATTAAGTCGTCGACTGTTCTCTGCATTAGAAGTTCACACACTAAGGAAACTTTAGCCCGATACCGACACACGTCTGTTCCTCGCGAGATAAAAATACAGACTGCCCGGTGATGACTCTTCCAAAAACCTTATATTAGCTGAGGAATTTCCCCCTCTCAAATTTCCTATGCACCCTATTCTCGGTGTATTTGAGGTGCAATAGTGCGATAATCGCACTAATAATCGCCCGGAAGAAATCTGATCTCAGAATCCTCTGTAATGAATAAACAACTGCCATCAATTTTCAGCTCGCTCACGGGATTACCCCCTGTCAAGTGGTCATCAAGACATTTAACACATGACCTCTGTAACTTTCCACTGTTATGTAATCATATATTCCTTCCTTTAACAGAAGATTATCACCATAAAGGACGTCACACACTCTAAATAAATTCACAAATCACGCACAGCTCTTTTGAATCGTTGTAGAACGCAGTATTATTAAACTCGTTAATTCCTCTAATATAGAAGACGAATTTGGCCATGCTGTTTTAAAGATGGTTCCAAGATTATTCAGCTAAAATGTTTAACACTCCCACTCACCAACGGCTGGTGGTGGGGATAACTTTAGCCCTCTTTCCACCGAGGGATTCCCTAGCTCTGCTTGGAGGAAATACATTCTAGCCACGCCTGTGGCGTTCCAACCATCGATATCCCGTGAACTCGCTCCCAGACAAAGAATTCCGCGTCCTCTTAATAACTAATCCTTGGTTCATGTCTCTGTCGGGTACAATATATATATATGCCGGGCTGAGTGACACAGACAAACCTTGTAATCTGCAGGCCTTCCGTCTGAGCAGCGGTCGCTTGGAGCTAAGGCCCTTCAGGGCTGTAGTGCCGTGGGGTTAGTTTTTGAGTGGCCCAGACGATTAAGGCGTTGGCTTCTGAACCCAAATCGACAGGTTCGATCCTGGCTCAGTCCGGTGTTACTTGTAAGCGCTTAAATACGTCAGTCCCGTATCGGTAGGTTTACAGTTACATAAAATAAATCCCGTGGAACAAAATTCTGGCACCTTGGCATCTCCGGAAAACGTAAAAGTACATAATGGGACGTAAAAACCGTAGACTGTAGCTAACTCCCTCTTGCCATTTAGAACTTTGCGCTTCTGCCCTTTAGCCTCTTAGCCCTTTTGCCCTTCAGCCACTTAGCCTATTTTCCCTTAAGCCCAATTGCCCTTTTACCACTTAGCCCATTTGCACTTTAGCCCTTTTGCCCTTTAGACCATTTGCCTTTTAGATCGTAACTCTTGAAATATGTCTATGGATTGTGTATTTATTTATAGAGTAGCTGTTCCTCACGATACGGTGACTATACTGTAAGTTGGCTTTTTCTCTTCGCTGACAGGTATAGCCAAGAAGTTAGAGCGAGTACCGTAAACCTCGCACTTTCCACTTGATGTAGGTTCAAGCCGTATACTATAACACCAACTAATGATTCCTCGAAGAGCAAGACAGAGATGTCTAGGAAAAACATTCTCAGTACAACTTGTGAACAGATGGCACGTAGGGAGTTGATTCCTTAAGAATTTTCTTAATTAACAAAACACGCGAAAGACTGAAAACTCCACCACTTCAATACAAATACCATAAATTTGTTTAAAATACGAAGGTGTAAATATACATGTTGAAATAATTTAAAATTGGAATATACTGTTTTCTTTTCATCAGTTAACTGGGCATTGTACCTAGGTAAATTGCAGGTACGTTGCAGTGTGAGTCGACTTCCCAGCTTTATTCGAGCCCAAGATACTGTATTTCAAATTCGGACGGAGTTGACACGTGTAATTACCATGTCCTAGGTAATCTTATTTTGAGATCTATTGAGGTCACACGGTGGAAGAAGGGCATATTATATTAATTATGATGATGG
This sequence comes from Anabrus simplex, assembly GCF_040414725.1. Lineage (NCBI taxonomy): Eukaryota > Metazoa > Arthropoda > Insecta > Orthoptera > Tettigoniidae > Anabrus > Anabrus simplex. The sequence goes on from NC_090266.1 coordinate 809,986,774, forward strand.
TGCTTGTTGATTAAAGGGGCCTAACATCGAAGGTCATCGGCCCCATATCATATTAAAGTATAATTTCACTCCTTTGAGTGACCCTGATGCTTCAAGCGCAAAGGCTTCTTAATGCAAGAGAATTTACACGTAAACGCCTCCAGTCTCATTACTGACACCATTCTTGATATGTCACAGCTTCAGACGTAACTACTGCAGCACCCTGATCGTAACTCTAATGCATTCATAAGTCAATTATCACTTTTTGTTGATAAAAAATGAGCAGTTTAATTTTAACCGCAAGCAGCAATATTCTCGTAATTGTATAATTTAAGTATCAGGTAGAATGCCAGTCATGTGTCGGAGGTGAAAATATTTCCGCACAGAGTTCGATAGCTGCAGTCGCTTAAGTGCGGCCAGTATTCAGTATTCGGGGGTAATGGGTTCGATCCCCACTGTCGGCAGCCTTGAAGGTGGTTTCCGTGGTTTCCCATTTCCACACCACACAAATCCTGGGGCTGTACCTTAATTATGGCCACGGACGCTCCCTTCCACTCTTAGCCCTTTCCGGTCCCATCGTTGCCATAAGACCTATCTGTGTCGGTGCGACGTAAAGCAATGTGTAAAAAATCTGTTATACACTATTGTGTGCTCCGTAGTTCAATCGTCAAGCTTCTCTCAATAGACTGTGCGGTTCAATATTGCTTTTAACTTTTCATGTAAGGTCAAGTACATGGAAACCTCAGGTTGAAAGCTGTGCCCTCTTACTCATCTGTTTTCGTGGTCAGAAAAGGTCGCGTGTTACCTACACTGGAGGGGAAAAATTACTCTTTCCTGCCGGGATCTTGGTAAGGAAGAATAGAAACCCCCTCATCGCTGGGTTTTCAATGTTACTTAACTCGGAAGTGAAGAGAATGTTGTACCCTTTATTAAAACAAAACTGTATCAAAATGGAAAAGGCCTATTTAAATTCCTGAGAATCCTAAGGTTCGAAATGAACCATGACGAACCGTTCATGCACCGCAACACATTTTTCTCTAAAACATGGAGTAGCCACAGTGGCGTCTTCGGAATATAGCACCAGACCTCCCAAACGTATATGAATATAGGGTGAATGCACGCAAGGTATAATTACCTTTTGAAGTGGTCGCTTAAGTGTTTGTTAAGCAGCAGAGGGCGCAATGCTACTGCTCTTGCGTTGGCACGCTGTCATGCCTCGCTTTTATTCCATCTACAGGTTAGCGCTTTGTCCATGATCGCACCAAGGTATTTGACCTTAGTCAGCCATGGTAGCTCGCTTTTCTTAATTTTAAGGTGACAAAACATCGGTTGTCTCTTCAAAAAATAGGATGGACGTTTTTCCGGGTTAATTTAAACCTTATTGTTGACACGCCAGGATAAAAACTGGTAAATCCAGGATTGCATTTTCACTCTGGCATCGCAATATTGCCGCGTCACAATATGAACTGCAATGTCATGAGCGTACTGTCCTACACCTGCTACCCTAGGGAGATCATTTATATATAGGACGTATAAAGTTGGTAATAATGAAATGACGTATGGCTTTTAGTGCCGGGAGTGTCCGAGGACATGTTCGGCTCGCCAGGTGCAGGTCTTTCGATTTGACTCCCGTACGCGACCTGCGCGTCGTGATGAGGATGAAATGATGATGAAGACTACACATACACCCAGCCCCCGTGCCAGAGAAATTAACCAATGATGATTAAAATTCCCAACCCTGCGGGGAATCGAACCCGGGACCCCTGTGACCAACGGCCAGCACGCTAACCATTTAGCCATGGAGGCGGACATAAAGTTGGTGAGAGTGATCCTCCCTGTGATGCCCCTTACCAGTAAGTCCCCAGGGGTGGAGTTCTCAACTTCACAGACGACAGAAAATTGTCCGTTACGTACATAGGACTGTATGATTTTGATCAGGTTAAGGGGGACTTTATATATAGACTTCCCTAGTTTCACTAATAAATTGTCGTGTTAGACTGTGTCGAAATTTTTATCTACGTCAAGAAAGGCCGCCATCACCCTATAGTAAACGACCTCGTAGAATATTGGACTAGGCGTAATGACACCAGTGGAGCTAATCGATTGGACCGGAAACCAAACTGCTCCGGCGCAATATCCTACTGGATGCAAAGTAATAGTTGAGGCGTTTCAGAATACGTCCCTCGAAAATTTTCAGCAAATGGGAAAAGTACTGATAGGTCTGTAGTTCTCAGGAAATTACGTGTCTTTCCGCAGCTTTGAAATCAGACAGACCTTTGCCGCCTTTCAGACCGGTGGGTAAGGCAGGCCGTGAAATTTGTGGCAAGGAATACCACTGCCTTACTGGGGAGGGGCTTGATTTCTCTAACGTTGAGCCTATCAGCACCGGGATACCTATTCTCACCGAATCTTTTAAACAAACCGAAGGTGTGATGTCAGTCAGAGTGTGACGTGGCGACCTCCTTAGTCTGAAAGCTGCGGCTTTTCGTTCTATCCCTCGCCCAGTACGATCGTCATCGTGGTGAGTGTAGCGTACTACTCACTAACTCTCAAATGAATCAGAGGAAGCCTCAGCTCTCAAGGGTCTGTAAGGTTAACGCCCTTAGGCTTGGGGTCGAACCCAAGGTCTGCGAGGTTAAGCCTGGACATGTAGCCAGCGTAAGGTCATGTGCGGTTAAGAGCGCGCCTTCTTAGCCAACCGCCCTACTTTTCACGTCAGGTCATTAAGGTTAAGCATGTAATCTTAGTTTGCACATTCTGTATGGCGGAGGCCTCTCCCAGGGGCGTGTGGTGGCGGTGGCGGCGGAACTGTTCAATTTTGTACTAGTCGGGTGTGAATGTCAAAAGGTTTTACATTGTTATCTATATGTTTCCAAGTTTGCACAAGGGATCGAACGAGATGGCCCCTCGATATGCTCCCATGTACGTTTAAAAACTACGGGATTTTGGTCGAAGTTAAGTTCACTATGGACAACACAATCAGTTGTCCTATTTAAATATATTGAAAGTGTCATATCGAAGATATCAGACAACACATTAGCCGGGAACATAGCGGGGTCTGTAGGAGCACACACCTTGAATGTCACTGTCTCTCATAAATGTGCTTAGAATCCTACCCTTCAGTTTGCAACCCTGGGTTTCCAGTCTTGATATTTGCAATTGAGGTCACTGGCTATTAAGCCTGTGGTAGGGACATGAGCCGGGTTTTCCAAAAAAGCATTAACTTCGAGAATATTTAAAGGCGCTGAAGGCAAAAATAATTCTAGCACGGAGTGGGGGAGAGGGTACAGCATGTGACTGGTAATGCTAGGCTTAACCAGCATGCCCACACCCACACCCTGCATCCCGTCTCTATCTTTCCCGTCGTTTACCATGTTTTAACTCTGAATTACGTATGTTCGTTTAGAAATATCTCACCCAATAGCATGATGTCTATGTTGTGATAAAAATTATAAGCCTCAAGTTCGGATTCCACACCGATAACACTTTGACAATTCCAGTCGCCTCGTCTTAAAGGTTGAGAAATACTGCATAGCAGCATCAACCAGAACCTCGAACTTGTCCTTTGTGCTAGCACGATCTCGATTTGTTCATTGTGTCCTTCAGCAAAGGGATGAGCCTTGAAAATTTGATATGTCTAAGCAGTCAACGATGTCAGCAGAACCACTGAGGTCTGGGAGAGATTTCCCAATGCTAATAGGGCGATGGTGTAGTATAGGGAGCTTTGGAAAGGGCAGCAGCGTGACCGACAAGGCTCGCGAACCACAGCCCTGCGGTCACAGGCCGTAAATGTGGGAGGGCACTCTTTTTCTGAGCTTTCAGTTGCTCAGCTGTTTTCTTCTTAGATATTATCGCTCTTAAGATGTCACATCCCATCCACGATGCTGCGTGTACCCCTCGACAGGTAGACGCCCTTTGCGGGTGCCTCCGGGACCAGCGGGTAGGCAGTGGCAACGCGGTCTTCTCCACATTTTACGCACCGAAGTGGCATTTTGCAGTAGTTGGCAGAGTGACCCAGTCTCTAACATTTGAAACATTGGGCAGGTCCCTCCCTACCTCGTTAGGAGTCAACTGTTAGCCTGAAACCACACATGGATCTCAGTGATTAAATAGTTTTATTAAATTCCCCATTAAGAAGAGTCACGCCAATTATGAACTTTTTAGTTGTGACATCCCTCCTGGTATACTGATGGACATTCTTGGATTGATAACCAATTGCAATTAGTTCTTCCTTAACCCAATCTGTACCAACTGTTAATTGATATTTCGTATTATGACCTTCAACAGCCACTGGCTAGGCAGCTGATGGGTGTTGAAATAAGTGTTGGACTCATCAGAATACTGAGTCGGCAGTTGGTAATCCGGCTCGGTGCTTACATGGAACTTGAGGGCATCGCGAATGTTTATGGCCCTGATGTCACCAGTGCATCGCGATTTCAAATATCTGCAATGCTGCTGGTAGTTGGTTTTAACGAAAACAGTCGCCGGCGGCAGCGACTTTCTTCTTGGGGAAGAGGGCGGAGTCCACGTGCTCAACCTCTCTACCAGGAGCGGTTAGCTTGGTCGTCCCATTCTGAACAGTTCAGGATGGGAGACACTGGTCGAGCGGACGGCTTCAGTTTCTTTCCGAGGAGTAGGAGACTGAGCTAGCACCAGAGCGTCTGGCCCATTGCTGCCATTGGTGAGCAAGGCCTGAGTGGAGCTAAAGTATTTTCATCTGGCACAAAAACCTGAACTGTACCAGAGGTGTGACCTCTTTAAAGTGTAACGTGCAGGAAACTTCCTCTTGACCTGCTTAGCCGTCTGCCATGGTGTCTGATGAGCATAAGACTTAGTAATAAGGCTAACATGGCAACCTGTTGTTCTATTGGAGTGACCTCAAGTAGTAAAGTTATTGATTGAAGAGGACCTGACGGATGTACCAGCTACCTTTGGCAATTTCACCCAATCGGAGTACTCGTTTTGGTGGGGGCGGTTCTTTTTTTTTTTGCTAGTTGATTTACGTCGCACTGACACAGATAGGTCTTATTGCGACGTTAGACAGGAAAGGGCTAGGAGTGGGAAGGAAGCGGCCGTGGCCTTAGTTAAGGTACAGCCCCAGCATTTGCCTGGTGTGAAAATGGGAAACCACGGAAAACCATCTTCAGAGCTGCCGACAGTGGGGTTCGAACCTACTATCTCCCGAATACTAGATACTGGCCACACTTAAGCGACTGCAGCTATCGAGCTTGGTGGCCGGTTCTTTGGCAGAGTCTCCACCACCGGGCGGGGGCTAATTCATGGTTTCGCAATCCAGTAAGCCTTACGGTTACTTCAGTCAGCAACATCAGCAGCAGGAGCAGCAGTTCACACAATCCTAACAATCCTACACATGGTCCAAGCTCGCTCCCAACTCAACGCTCACGCACACTCACTCACAAAACGGGTTTAATTACAGCGAAGGATAACACAACCTCTCTCACCGTAAGAACGATCTCGTCTGTGCTTTGGTTCATGTCGTAGACTGTTTCAACGAACGTGGTTATTCTGGATGAAGCCTTTATACCAGTGCTTCCGCCTGCTCGTACATGGTTTTGTTATATTCTGTGATCATGATCATCGAAAACACCTAATCTTCACGCCCATACAAGGAAGCCTGAAAACACAACAATGTAAGAATGAGTGGGTCTGTGACATTCCTTCCAGCCTAAAGCACACTGTTATTCTCAACTGAAAAATCTCATTTTCTCTCTGTAGAGTCGTCCTTAAAATAAAGAAAATATAGTCAGCCTACTTACAGTCGCCCAACTGCTTCAATTTCTTATTTCCTACCGGGCACACAGACTTCTGGTCTCTCTGCTACCGACATATCTTTCACCTTGGAGCTACCAGTGTTGATATCGTAACAACTGCACTTATAGATAAGTTATACAAGTTTGCGAGATTTCGATACCATATCTCATTACAACCAGGTGACCACCGTAAGTCTCAATTTCCCCCATACGCAATCCCACCATGTCATATGGATTTTTTCAGTAACGGAATGATAGTGGTGTATTTTACCAAAGTTCCTGCTAAATCATCGTCGTTCAGTTCCAAAACTGTCCACAGTGTTCACGTGGAATGAGGGCATATGGCACTGTTCATAGTGATTCGTCCACCAGATGAGGACGCGAAGCCTTGAGCAGAACCCTTGGTGTTACTTGACAGGAATAGGCGATCTGGCGGCATTCGGTTTCACCCCTCTCTACTATATCGTCGTCGTCGTCGTCGTTGTCTCGCACCCAGACGTGCAGGTCGCCATGGGCGTCTATCGGAAAGACCTGCACCTACCCAGGTGAACATTAGGGCGGGCCGAAAAAACTCGAATTCTTTTTTCCAAGTAGTAATATCGCGGAATAGTTGCTAATTGGAGAGAATGAAACGGGGTAAAAAAAAAGAAACAAAATAGATTCATTTCTTCCCGTCTCCCACGTGCTCTAAAGTTTGGCGAAATTCGGAAAAATGTATGTTTTTTACGATAATTTTATACCATGCTTAACTTGTCAATATTTAAATGTAATACCCCTAGTGGACTCTTACTCGAACCAATAATGATTTAGAAAAAAGAATGGTTCAAATCGGTTAAGGTCTTCCGCTCGCGCAACAGCCGTCAATCTAACAAATTTTCGCGCTCGTCGTAACTCGCTCGGGTCGAAGACTCATGACTCTCAGCCCACCTACCACTCTCGCCACCACGCCGTGCCATTGTTGTGTCCGTCTGCACATATACCTCGTGTTTGATGTGTGTTTCATTCGCTCTTCCAGTTACTATTGTGGTATTTGCATCTAATGTATTTCGATGTTTGTTTTGTGTTATGACATTTTTGTGTAACTTTGTGACTTAACGGTGGTGTACTACGGCTGTACCTCAGAACCTCATCACAGGACAGGTATTTGATTGCCCTATACTTGCTTCTAATAAAGACTTGTTCTCTAGGTTGCCAGAATAAATTCTCGTATAGCTGATTGTTGTTCATGAGTGCTAAAATACGAGAGACCCAAGTTTTTATATTTAGTTTGATAACTAGATTGATTTTACCTGGAAAAGTTAGAGGCTCTATTACTTGTCTTACACAAGGGATAGAACTGGGAAGGTAGCGGCCGTGGCCTTAATTAACGTACAGCTCCAGCACTTGTCTGGTGTGAAATTGGGAAAACACGGAAATTAGGTTTCCTTCTTTAACGCCCCTTCAACACCCTTCTGTGTTTGCTCGGAAAACGTATTCTTTAACGTTACAGTGGAGTTAGATTCATTTGTAATTCTAGGTGCTTGAAGAATATGATTTAGAATATTTTGAATATGCCTACTTCTACTCCGTAAGTTATGTTTCCATATTTTGAAAGATAATTTTTAGGACACTCAGGTTCTTTACGCAGATTATATCTGAACAACAGTTGACAATATCAGATAAATAGTTTGGTCATGGAGAGGGGTGGGGGTGGGGGGAATTGCTTGGTCTCTAACAGCAGCAGGGGAAACGAAAGAGACAAGTATTGTGAAGATGTTACATGACTAAAATAAGCAAAGCCATCTCCGCACTGGCCGTGAAGACTGTTGGAGGTGTAAATGCTAAAAGTTTTACACTATCCGTAAACTAGGCACTGAAATTGTGTTTAGCAGTATGCCCGGAAGCTTTGGCTCCAGGTACGCGTGATACTCATTTTCGATGCAGGATGAGTGAACATCGGGGCCATGTGCTTCTCCAGGTGTGGAATCTCGTTTCTATATTTTCCCACTTCCTGATCGACAATCGAACCCACGTCCTTTCGGATGAACCGAGCACCTTAACTACCCCTGCTATGCAGTCTATATATAACTAATACAAGGTGACATAATAAATCAAACACCTCGATCTTAGTGAAAGTCAGTATTCGGATTGTGGTGTATAGTTCGATATGTTTGAATAACCTCATTTTTGCTTTTCTCCACAGGCATTCATACTTCAATAACACTCAGTTTAAACACGTGAACGATTGTCATATCACAGACTGCAAGAGTGCCCTTGAAAATCCACTGCCTTTTTTCAGTCATTCGACCGGGTCAGGAATAGAATGAATGAAGCTCCCATTTAGCGATGAGGATAGGAATTATACCGGCTGCCGAAGCCTGTCGCACTCCTGGAGCAATGATTAATGCATGACAGATCAAATGAAATTATATTGGGGGATGTTGCTGGAATGAAAGATGTTAGGGAAAACCGGAGTACCCATAGAAAAACCTGCCCCGCCTCCGCTTTTTCCAGCACAAATCTCACATGGATTGACCGGGATTTGAACCACGAAACCCAGCGGTAAGAAGCCGACGCGCTGCTACCTGAGCCACGAAGGCCCTTAAGAGTACCCTTACTAGGGAATATTATCATAGTAATTCTGGATTATGGCCCTGCGTAAGCATCGTATATGAACGGTATTGAATACACACAGATTCATCATCATCATCTGTTTACCCTCCAGGTTCGGTTTTTCCCTCGGACTTAGCGAGGGATCCCACCTCTACCGCCTCAAGGGCAGTGTCCTGGAGCTTCAGACTCTTGGTCGGGGGATGAAACTGGGGAGTATGACCAGTACCTCGCCCAGGCGGCCTCACCTGCTATACTGAACAGGGGCCTTGTGGAGGGATGGGAAGATTGGAAGGGATAGGCAAGGAAGAGGGAAGGAAGCGGCCGTGGCCTTAAGTTAGGTACCATCCCGGCATTCGCCTGGAGGAGAAGTGGGAAACCACGGAAAACCACTTCCAGGATGGCTGAGGTGGGAATCGAACCCACCTCTACTCAGTTGACCTCCCGAGGCTGAGTGGACCCCGTTCCAGCCCTCGTACCACTTTTTCAAATTTCGTGGCAGAGCCGGGAATCGAACCCGGGCCTCCGGGGGTGGCAGCTAATCACGCTAACCACTACATCACAGAGGCGGACCTACACACAGATTACCTCAATAATTGTCCGACTCGTTGGCTGAATTGTCAGCGTACTGGCCTTCACTTCAGAGGGTCCCGGGTTCGATTCCCGGCCGGTTCGGGGATTTTAACCTTCATCGGTTAATTCTAATAGCCCGGGGGCTGGGTATTCGTTCTGTCCTGAACATCCCTGCAATTCACACACCACACATAGCACTATCCTCCACCACACCAACACGCAGATCCCTACACATGGCAGCTGCCACCCACCCTCATCAGAGGGTCTGCCTTACAAGGGCTGCATCCGGCTTGAAATAGCCACACGAAATTATTATTATTATTATTATTATTATTATTATTATTATTATTATTATTATTATTATTATTATTATTATTATTATTATTATACCTCAATAATTTAGACCTGCCATAAGGTATAAACGTAGCTTTATTTTTGCAATATTTCACATTTTAGCTACATCGGACCAATTGATACCTTGGAAATAATTTTGCCATGAAAAAAAAATGGAATGGCGTATGGCTTTTAGTGCCGGGAAATCCCAGGACGGGTTCGGCTCGCCAGGACCAGGTCTTTTGATTTGAGCCCCGTAGGCGACCTGCGCGTTGTAATGAGGATGAAATGATGATGAAAACGACGCATACACCCAGTCCCCGTGCAAGGGAAATTAATCAATGATGGTTAAAATTCCCGACCCTGCCAGGAATCAAACCCGGGACCCCTGTGACCAAAGGCCAGCACGCTAACCATTTAGCCATGGAGCCGGACACTTTGCTATGATTATATGTTTCATGGAACTGTTACATTCTCTTTTAGTGTTGAAGTCAATGATGACATACACTATATCTTACTTACCAAATTCACATCGTTCTTTGATAGAAGGCGAGAAATGAGACATAATGGAATGAACGACTTCAGCTAGATTCCCAGAGGACTGTTATGGGAAAACATACACTTCCAATGTATTTATTGATTTGAAACCTAATCACTCATCACATTTTAGACGAGGGTTCCTCTTGTGATGTATAGGCTGTACTGTTCCTATCCGAATCCAATAGCTCTTGTGAAGTTTGAAGCGGTGATATTTGCGGCGCTGCTTCATGGGCATTATTATCTCATTCTATCTGCGGGTGGGTTCATTATATATCATCTCAACGAGGATCGTCAAATAGAAATTCAATACAGAATTCGTGCCTCTTGCCTCTAAAACACTCCTCTCTCGGTGTTGCAATTACAGTTTCCATACAGACATGGGATTAAAATTTAATATTCAGTGACTAGTGAAAGATGGACCAATTGCCAAGAGCGTGTTGTCATTTATTCATGTATTCTGTGGCTACTCGTGCTTGTGGTGAATGTGATAGACGACTCAATTGGAAACACAACAGAGACTGAGATGCTAGAGTAGTCAAAATACGCTCAGATCTACGGACTAACTGCTTTGATAGCCTATGTTGTTGTTTTTGTTGTAGTTTGGGATGATGGTAATGATTATTATGATTACGAATTAAATAATGCTTGATATCAGTTGTCACATGGTTAGAAATAGTGTCATCTCGTAGTTGTATGTAGAAATCCTTGGCAGACTTCCGTAAACTATTCACGAAATAGCGTTTTGATCGTTGTATGTAAGGATATGTAGTGTAGTTGGGTACAGATGAGGGATAATTAGTAGGCTATTATTTATTACGCAGTAAATACACATGCTATAAATTTTGTGGAACAGCAGCAGCAATAATACCCACGAAAACTCGTACTACTTATTACAGTTTGGGTGTCCACAATAAAAGCTGACAAATAGAGAAATTCGTGGAGATGTATTATGAGGCAATATTCATCATATGCATCAATGGTGACTTCTGATCGATAAACGTTCCAAATTTCAAGTGTCTCTCCTCATGAGCTCTCATTTTGTCAACTCGAGCCTGTCCTATTCAAATACAAGTGTTCATAGCCTAATCCGAGATCACGCAACCTAGTCCAGTCGAATTTAGAAACTTCTACTCCTGCACCAAATAAAGTTGTAGTTACTAGGGAGGGTAATTGAAACAGAGCTCTGAAATCGAGTAGCGAAGCCTCGTGCGCTGCACTCGTCCCACTTGCCTTACCACTCGGACACAGCTGCACTCGGCTGTCCTGGCTACTCATACACAGTTGGTTGAGTATGCGGCGACTGTGGGCGAGTGGCTAACCGTCGCTCAGCTTGGTGGGCAAGAAGAGCACGCAAGTGCACTAGTGGCACCTTACGCGAGAAATTGAAACTCTTAACTTCGATCTTTCAGCAGTGCGTGTTTTTCGAAGGGATAGCGTAGAAATGGAAGAACGAAGATAGTATGTGAATTTACAAGCACATCAGCACAGTATTTTAAATATAATAACAACAATAATAATAATAATAATAATAATAATAATAGTAATGGCTTCATGGTTTTATGTCCCTATAACTACTTTTACAGTTTTTCGAGACGCTGATGTCCCGTAATTTTGTCCCGCGGGAGTTCACTTACTTGCCGGTAAATGTACCGACACGCAGCTAACGTATTTGAGCACCTTTAAATACTGAGCCAGAGCCGATCCTGCCAACTTGGACTCAGAAAGCCAGCACCTTAACAGTCTGAGCCACTCAGCCCCGCCATCATAAATCTAATAGTAACAGTAATAGTATTGTTGGCTCTTATTTAATGAGAAAATATTCCTTTAAGCCTTACATCATGTATATATGGTAGCAGTTTGACCTACAGTACAACTGAAAGAGAATACCCACCAAAATAGGGGCCAAAATTAAATGCACACAATTTCTCAATTACTCATCCAATTTATTCACTCGCACGTGTCTCTTAACATCGCTGCCTTTGATACAGACTGTGATGATAAATGCATCACCATAAATGGGTGAAGATGAATATTGAATTCACGTTCCAAAACCTACAAGGAGCTTTCTTTACCATCGCTGCCTTTGATACAGACTGTGATGGATGATAAATGCATCATCATAAATGGGAGAAGATGAATATTGGATTTACGTTCCAAAACCTACAAGCAGTTTTTTACCATAGCTGCCTTTGATACAGACTGTGATGATAAATGCATCAGCATAAAAGGGAGAAGATGAATATTGGATTTACGTCCGAAAAGCTACAAGGAGTCACCGATTTCGTGCAAACGTTTTGGAGGTTGAACCACGTTAAAATTAAACATATAAATGTCCGAGGGTTTGTGATTTTTGGCCCTTATTTAACGAGAAAATAGCCCTTTAAATTTTACAGCATGCATACATGCATACATACATATGAATATTTCTAGCACTGCTGATCTAGTAGTCAGTGTCCCCGACTTCCACGCGTGCGTCTTGGCTTCGACGGACAGTAGAAGTCGATGTCGTCACGTTTTGGAGGGAGGGTGCAATCAATTGTTGAGATTGAGTTGGATGAAAACCAGCGTAGTTTCAGACCACAAAGGGGCTGTCAGGATCACATTTTCAGTATACACCAGGTAACTGAAAAATGCTACGAGAAGAATAGACAGTGACATTTTTATTTTGTAGATCTAGAGAAGGCATGTGATAGAGTTGTTAGCAGTACTGGGGGATTATGGGTAGATTATTTAAAGCAATAAAAGGAATCTATGTTGAAAATTTGGCTGCAGGGAGAATTGATGGTAGAATGAGTTCTTAGTGCAAGATACATACAGAGGTCAGACAAGGCTGTAATCTTTCACCTTTGTCGTTCATAGTTTACATAGTTCGTCTACTGAATAGTATAAGAAATGAAATAGTATTGAATGTTAGAACGGTAATTCAAAACTGGAACAGGTAGATCATATGAAATATTTAGTATGTGTATTATCACAAGACGGTAGTACTGTATAGTGAGACTGAATCAAGGTGCAGCAAAGATAATGCAGTGATCTCACAATTGAGATCAACAATACTCTGTAAGATAGAAGTCATCACCCAGGCGAAGCTATCTTTACACCGGTCAGTTTTCAGACCAACTTGCTGCACGAGAGTGAATGTTTGCTGGACACAGAATATTTCATTCTTAAGTTAGAAGTACGTCCGCCTCTGTGGTGTAGTGGTTAGTGTGATTAGCTGCCACCTCCGGGTTCCAGGTTCGATTCCCTGGTCTGCCACGAAATTTGAAGAGTGGTACGAATGCTGGAACGGGGTCCACTCAGCCTCGGGAGGTCAGCCGAGTAGAGGGGTGTTCGATTCCCTCCTCAGCCATCCTGAAAGTGATTTTCCGTGGTTACCCACTTCTATTCCAGGCAAATGCTGGGATGCTACCTAACTTACGGCAACGGCCGCTTCCTTCCCTCTTCCTTGATTATCCCTTACAAACTTCCCATCCCACCACAAGGCCCCTGTTCAGCATAGCAGGTGAGGCCGCCTGGGCGAGGTAGTGGTCATCCTCCCCAGTTGTATCCCCCTACCCAGAGTCTGAAGCACCAGGACACTGCCTTTGAGGCGCTAGAGGTGGATCCCTCGCTGAGTCCGAGGGAAAATCGACCCTGGAAGGTAAACAGATGAACAAGAAGAAAATATTAGATGTACTAGATACGAAAGTAGCGAGAATGATCGCTGGTAAAACCAGGAGGAAACAATGGTACGAGGGCATTTGGAATGAGGAGTATTGGCATGATAATGTGAGGTGAATGGAGGAGGATATGTTACCTAGGAGAATAGTGGACTTGGTCATGGAGGATAGGAGAATTAGGGGGAGAAAAAATCGACTATATAAGAGGTATGGAACTAAACAAAGGCTACGGAACCAATAGTATTTTGGAGGCGGTTTTTTCTTAATTGGCTTTTACTTTGCACCGACACAGGTAAGTCCTATAGCGACGATGGGACAGGAAAGGTCTAGGAGGAGGAAGGAAGCCGCCGTGGCCGTAATTAATGTACAATCCCAGCATTTGAGTAGTGTGAGAATGGGAACCTACGAAAAACCATCTAGGGCTGCCGACAGTTGGATTAAAACCCACTATCTCCCGAATGCGAGCTAAGAGCTGTGCGCTCTTAACCTCACGGCCAACTTGCTTTGTTTTTGGAGGCGTTTTTGGAAGTTCACAGAAGCTTGCAGACTCAACGCTGAAAGGCATGCAGTATATAATGGAGATTTATCAATATACGGTATATTTTCCTTATTGTTTACAGGAATATACCTTCTTATTACTGTTCATTAGCATCATGTTAATACACAAAATGGTTTCAATGAGCTGGCATAAGGTATTCTCAAAAACTGCACTAACGTACCTACCAGAAAGTACATTAGAAAACTGAGGTCAAAATTAAACTACGCAATTTCTTACCAATAGCTGTGCTTAGTAATTTCCTGCTCCATAATAAATATCACCTGCATCCTGCTTGGTTTTTCTGGCTCCTCATCAGCCTTCTAGCTCTGTTACTCATCTCTTCCACCACTAAGTGTGCTTTTTTCACTCGAATGCCAGCCAGCTCTTTCCAAGTGGTCATAGTGTTGGAACCTGGCTGAATATTAACTTTCTGTAACAGTCTAGCCCAACCAACATTGCCATCATTGAATGAAATGGTACCGAGCTTGATAGCTGCAGTCGCCTAAGTGCGGCCAGTATTCGGGAGATAGTGGATTCCATCCCCACTGTCGGCAGCCCCGAAGATGGTTTTCCGTGGTTTCCCATTTTCACACCAGGCAAATGATGGGGCTGTACCTGAAATAAGGCCACGGCTGCTTCCTTCCCACTTCTGGCCCTTTTCTGTCCCATCGTCGCTATAAGACCTAACTGTGTCGATGCGACGAAAAGCAACTTGCTTTCCTTGCTTGAATGAAATGATAACATCACATAGTCCCAGATGAAGTATTTTAACACCAACAAACGCGCCTTTTGGGATTCTGGACCAGAGAATATTATTGAATGCCTCGTTAGCATTTTCATTTTTTCCATGCAGGCACATTCTTGAAATGCACCTACCAGTACTCGCATTAGAAAAGTGAGGTTAAAGTTTAAGAACGCAATTTCTCACCAATTGCAGTGCTTGGATCATTCCTGCTCCATAATAAATATCACCTCTATCCTCCTTGTTTTTTTTTTGCTATTTGTTTTACGTCGCACCGACACAGATATGTCTTATGGCGACGATGGAACAGGAAAGGCCTAGGAATGGGAGAAGGAAGCGTCCGTGGCCTTAGTTAAGGTACATCCCCAGCATTTTCCTGGTGTGAAAATGGGAAACCACGGAAAAAACATCTTCAGGGCTGCCGACAGTGCGTTTCGAACCCACCATCTACCGAATACTGGATACTGGTCGCACTTAAGCGACTGCAGCTATCCAGCTCGGTCCTCCTTGGTTCAGAAAGACTTTCCACATATAATACTTTCCCTGAGTAGGTACCTTAGGCAGCATTCAGATCAAGATTGACCTTGAAACTTGACCATGGAACTGGATTAGTGGGCCAAGGGAGGGACGTCAGCTGTGAGGGAGGTCAGTTCGGAAACGTCCCGCAATATCACATTTAGCCGGGCTGAGGCGTTGTCTTTCTGGCCCCAACTTGGCAGGTTCGATCCTAACTCAGTCCAGTGGTATTTGAAGGTGCTCAAATACGTCAGCCTCGTGTTGGTAGATTTACTGGCACGTAAAAGAACTCCTGAGGAACTAAATGCCGCCACCTCGGCGTCTCCGAAATCCGTAAAAGTCATTAATATGACGTAAAGCAAACAACGTTCTTATTATTACCAGAAAACATTTGATAAGAACATTCGTTCGTAGTTTACGAAGTTGGATACCCAATCCGTTTCTGCACATGACCTGTACACTCCATTTTCCAGTGCAGCATCATCCCCATACGGCTTGCTCTGTACTACCTTCCTGAAACCCTTAATGTCTTCATCACCCAAGTACTGTTTGTACAATAAACTTGTATGAATGGATCTTTGAAATATTCTTACTGCATCTTCAGCTTCTCTAGCACAACTGGCCCCTGAAAATTGATACGAGCAACTACCATCCCGACAAAACTTAACACATGCCAAGGTCTAATAAGAAACAATTTGGCTGCATGAAACATGGCATGAAAGGCGAAAATAAAGTTCATGTTCCCCCTATTATTACAAACATAACGTTATTCAGAAGGACTTTCCACATATAATACTTCCCCTGAGTAGGTACCTTAGGCGGCATTCAGATCAAGATTGACCTTGAAACTTGACCACGGAACTGGGTTAGTGGGCCAAGGGTGTGACCTCAGCTGTGAGGAAGGTCACAGTTCGGAAAAATGATGATTATCTTGCAGCCTTGGGGTGTATGGCAGAGGCCTGGGACAAATGCTAATAGTGGTCATCCTTGTAAGGTGGGATCAGTGTAGGATAGTGAAGGAAACCGATTTTCTGACACCACTTGCCCTTTCTCTGTACGAACGTCCTTTTTCAATAGCCGACGCATTTGCTATGAGACCTATAAATTTGGTTACTACATCGCCTTTCATGCCATGTTCATGCAGCCAAATTGTTTGTTATTAGACCTTGGCATGTGTTAAGGTTTGTCGGGATGGTAGTTGCTCGTATCAAACCACCGATGAACGTCCCGCTGAATGCCTTAGTACACGTTATCGTTATGAATAAGATAAACTAAACTATCCGTGTTTGATTAGCAAAGAATGAATTGTCCTTTAAAAGCACAGTTATTCTCTTTTACATTATTTACTTCTTTGTGAAGATCTTTTCTTTTTTACTCATTATTTCACGTCCCAAATCTGATGAAAATGAAAACCTACAACCTGTTTTCCAGTCATTGACCGGGTCAGGGATGGAATGAATGAAGCAGATATAGGCTATTAGTACGTTGGGATCGCCACTCCCAAAATGATTTATTAATGACTGATAGATGCTATGAAATGAGAATGGAGAGTGTAGCTGGAATAAAAGATGACAGGGAAAACTGGAGTACCCGGAGGAAAACCTGTCCCGCCTTCGCTTTGTCCAGCACAAATCTCACATGGAGTGGCCGAGATTTGAACCACGGTATCCAGCGGTGAGAGAGGCCGACGCGCTGCCGTGTGAGCCACGGAGGCTCTCAAATCTGATACAGTTTTTAAAATCCATCTATCGAAAGAACGCTTTCCTCCAACACTTTTTGTTTTCACCGTCTGCTGGGCGCTTGTTTAACACTCTTTTAATTTTAATTGAACGCTTGTTGAACGCTTATTGAATGCTTACTGAACAATTGTTGAATGCTTGTCGAACGCTCGTTGAACTTTCGTGTCGCATTGTCAGTGATATTCTACTTTTGGTCATCATCCTGTGCGTACTCTATCTTTTTATTCCCATGATAGGGTATGTAGGTTCGAGGCAATTATTGTTACAACTACCGCCATCTCTCCATTATGGAAGAGCGTTGATGTAAAGACGACCACACCTAGAACATGTCACGCATGATCTATCCCACAGCTATGACCTCCACTGGCACGTGTGCCGGGCCCAACATGACCCACCCCAAAGTATGCACAACAAGATAGCGCACGCATAGCTTACCTTGCAAGATAGGCGTCATGTGTCCCAGCCATGACCAAATAGCTTAATATGATAATAGTGGAAACTCCTGCGAGGAACTGGCGACACCGCTTCTGCGTGCCATCTAGCGGTTTGAGGAGCTAACTACACTTGCTACTGCTGTCAGCTGTGTATGTTAGAAGTGTCTCATTTGTACTTCAGATTGTTTTGTGCTTGTTATGTGTCATTATTTTGGAAATGGCAAGAAGAGGAGTTATTTGTACTATGCATGGGTGTTTTAATTACAAAAGACAAAGTGATCGCAAGTCATTTTACAGATATCTTAACAACAAAGTGCTGTGAGTATAGGCCTACCTGTTATTGTTTATGTGCCTGTATTTTTTCTATTTCATAGTTTCTTTAAAACATTGTTATTATTAAACCTATGCGTTTAATCGATTTCTGGGTGTACTCAGTGGGCTGTGAAGAGCAGAAGGGCAGATTTAGATGAAACTCTGAGGACCAAAGGAAAATGCAGACCATTATGTCATGGGCTGGGCATGTAGCAAGTTTCCCCATACTGAGTGTAGTGATGTATTTTCGTCTTATGATATTGATTGTAGCGTGGGAAATTTGCACATTGAAATGAAGAAATATGATCATTTTAAGATGTTGTTTCCAAATAATATTGGGAGAAAGTTAGGTGCTATTTTGTTTTCTTTTGTTTACAATTTTGCTTTCCGTCGCACCGACACAGGTAGGTCTTATGGCGACAAAGTAATTGGAAATGCCTAGGAGTGGGAAGGAAGCTGCCGCGGCCTGAATTATGGCACAGACTCAGCGTTTGCCTGATGTGAAAATAGGAAACCATGGAAAACCATCTTCAGGGCTGCCGACAGTGGTGTTCGAGCCCACCATATCCCGGATGCAACCTCACAGCCGTGCCCCCCTAACCGCACGGCCAACTCGCGCGGTTAATACTAAAATATCAGGAACACTGAAGATAGTTTTTGTCAGTTCTTATCAGAAAGCACACATAGAATTAGGAGAAAATTAGCTGACAGGTTTTTGTCATTGAATGAATGAAGTGAAGTGAAGGCATGTGTAACAGCTGTATAAAATTACTGACTAACAAGTTTTTCAAAGTCCTTTTACAGGCACATGTGAATAGAACCAGTGATTGAACACAAACAAAATCTTGCCAGTGAAAGTATCATGTTGAAGAAAGATATTACATGCGTGATTTTCTCTTTGAGACTGGAGGCCGTAGTCTTAACATGGCGATCGAATGCTATAATTTGATAATACATTCATTTTATTCTTATCACTGGTTCTTTCAGATTAACGCCCACCGTTTTCCTTCCCTATATAATGTAACAAGAACGACGCAAATGTCTTAAAAATCTGTATTTCGTTGGGTCCGAAGTCGAAATTTGTAGTGTTTTTATAGCGCGTAGTGATAGTGTTCTCTTCGAGCCGCTAGATGCCAGCACTACGTGCTGTCGGCGCTGCTCTGCGTGTTAAGTGAGGAGAGTTTCAACTATTATCATATTGAACTATTTGCCATGAGCTACCTCACAGATGATGTCACCCGCTTGACCCATCTACACCGTTTCTTGGTCGCATGCCCTAGTTTCAAGGTCAACATTGATCTGAACGCCGCATGAGGTACCCCTTGCCCCTTTCTAGGAAAGTATCTGCCACAACACCATGAAGAGAGCTTGACCCCTTTTCTATCGTGTCCCGTCTAAAGCAACTGCTATGCTTATTTCCACCATAAATGCTTTATATTCGAGATAATGGGGTTTGTTTAACACAGTCATGTTTTCCACACCCTATTAGTTCAAACCCGGCAGAGGTAGTCGGATTTTTGAAGGGCGGAAAAAAGTCCATTCGACACTCCATGTCGTACAATGTCGGCATGTAAAAGATCTCTGGTGATACATTTGGTATTTACCCGACAAAATGAATTAAATCTCAGCCATAGACGCCCAAGAGAGATACGGTTTACTCTGTCTGCCATCTAGCGGACCTAGAGTAAAACGGAACGTCGAAATCAACGAGCAGACAGCCAGATGGCGTCAAATCGAAATGTCTGCACACGGTAGCTGAGGCCATACGCTTCTTCTTCTTCTTCTTCTTCTTATTATTATTATTATTACACTGAACTTACACCTTATCAGCCTGTATCACGGTCTCTTCTGCCAAGCATTTTACAGCTTCTAAAATACAGTACCTACACTAAATTGATGGAATTTTGCATGGGGCTTTGGTAAGTTCATTAGAGCGCACAAACGTTTTCCTTCAGAATTCCCCTTACCTATACATCTCGTGGCATAAACGAAAATTACATTTACATCATCGCCGTTAGCGGTGGCTTTTGAAGTAAAAAAGAAATGAACCTCCCTTCACACAAGAAGAACAAAAAATAATCAACGGACTTGCCAGCCCTCTACATTTGTCAAGTGCTTATAACACTGATAATAAAATTAATCCCCATCATAACATTTAAAGTAAAAATTATAAATGGCTTCTGAAAAAGTTTATTGCCAAAAATCACATCATCTGATCTAAGTTTAAGACATTCATTTACAGCACAATTTTCGTTTGTGCAAAAGTCCTCACAAAATGGCTTGCAACTCAGCAGTTTCCTTGCTAAGCTTGAGTGAGATTCATTACTCCCGTCAAGTACACCAAGTCATGAGAACATGGTAGTGTCATTCGTAACAATAACCTCTGCAGCGTTTGAATTGCTGTTGCTTTCACTATCAACAAAGTTATCGAATATAATTTTCTTTGTATGACAATGCCCCGTAAATTTTCTCTTTCCGAAAGCTTTCAGTCGACCCATTATGCTGTAAGAGAACTCAAAGAGGACATCCTAAACCTGTTTAAGAAAATAAAGAAACAAAGCCGAATGTTGCCATTATCACGGACAAAAAGTGCGCACTTTGCACATTAGAATGGAAGTGAATCCAGAAAATTATATAGTATAGTTTAGAAGATAAAGGCATGATTATAGACTTCAGTAAAATTAGGATGTCCTGTCAAGGTGCACCGTGACTTAAATCTCATAAATGCTTTATATTAGAGATAATGGGATTTGTTTAACACAGTCATGTTCTCCACACCCTATTAGTTCAGAAATGCCAAAAGTATCAATTTCCATTTTTTCACCCCAAACAAGATCATCCCTACGTTAAGGCTACGGCCTCTTTCTTTCCTTGTCACTGAAAACCAGAAATGTTGGCACGGCATTGTATCACTAGAGAAAGTAAAACATTACGTGTGGAAAATGAAACTGTGAAGTCAGATACCGCAAGAGTGATGTACATAATGACATCAGTAGGAAAGAACCGTAACCGACAGTAAGTCATTCATAGCACGACAATGGCATCTCCTGTCATTGGAATGGGAATCATGTCTATCAATTCAGCTTTTAAACGTCCCTACAGAGAAGTGCTAGGAGAACTTAATTATGTTAGATGTGACCCAAAATACCTAATCATACATCCTCTTCACCATTTTCCTCTCCATTGTTTAACTGTTTTATTCCTCTGGTTCTTTTCTTCTCTCTCTATCAGTTCTATGATTATTACATTGAAGGCGTTATTTCTGTATCTTTTATACTTTCTTATTGTGTTGTTTTTAATTATAATTTTATTTTAGTCGTACTAGTTAAAAAAATATACATCTCCGTATTGTAGCGTTGTTTAACGCTATGAACTGCCGTCCTTGGAGACCCGGGTTCGATTATAGTAATGTCAAAGTGTCATATTGACATGAGGGTTGGTATGTGGTTAAGAAGATACATGAAGCTCACTTTCTTTGTAGTTGTGCCTGAAAAGAGTTGCAGCACATTGGAACGAGGGCACGTAATTAGTCCGGCTTCGTGGCTGACTGGTCAGCGTCTTGGTCTTCGTATCTCGGGATCCCGGGTACAGATCTCGGCCAAGTCGTCGGATGATATTAGTGAAATATTAATTCCCTTTGTTGAGGAACTGGGAGTTTGTGCAATTACCAACATTTATTTAATCACATACCGTACCACACAAAATGCTACCTTGACTATATCAATACACAGTTTCCGCATACAGGACGGAAACCACCTATACGCACCTGAGGGTCTGATATACGAGATCTGTGCTAGGCTATAATAGTCTCAGGAAATTATACAGAGTGTATAATTTAAGAATTCGCATTTCCGGTCACAGGTCGTGGGAATCCCCAAGTGAGCGCCATATGACTTGTGTCAAGCTTGGCTTGGTAAGAAGTGTTTTGAGCTGACACAACAGGTGCTTACCTCTGTCGCTCAGTTCGTTGGTACGCCTAACTATTGTCTATAGTTAACAAGTTTACTTTAACTAGATTGTTATCTTAGTCGTACTATTTTTAAATTATATCCTGTAACCGTACAACAGGGTTACAGATTCCATTCAGTATTTATTATTATTATTATTATTATTAATAATAATAATAATAATAATATTAACCCGATTCACGAGATTTTATATTCTGTTTCTCACCATTTAGACTCTAATAATTAGGTATCACGCATATTATTGTATTTAATCATAGGTTAAGTGAAATTTGTTTGTAATTATTCTGTATTGTAGTAAGTGAGATTTGTTGGTTTCATATAGTCATGCTGTGGCTTGTAACTCTGGCCAGATGAGCTGGCAGAGTATTTTGCAATAGAGGCTAAGTTTAACTGAGAATGTTATGTGCAAGTTGGTTTTCCGGTGACTCATGCAGCATAGTCAACTGTAATCCGCTTGGGTACGCTTATACGACACATGACTGATGACATCAGTGCGTGGGCACGTGATTGCGACCAAGTGTCTGTATTCGCCAGCTACTGAATGTTGAGGTAGAAGGGATGACCAGGGAGTAGGGATAGGAGTTGTCATCACAAGGTTATAAAAGTCGATGCAACGGTGGTGAGAGGTATCAGATCATATGTATCAGTCAGATGTATCAAATGGAAGAAGTGGTCTTAGAGTGGTCAGAGCTAAGAGTTGTGTTTGAAGAGGTCTTATAATAATCGAGGAGGTCTACAAGTGGTGGTTGTATCCGAGCAGAGACGGGTACTATGCTGATAAAGAAACATCATCTTCTTGTGAGGATGGACTTCACAAGATGTTTCAATAATATTTTCCAATTTCTTATAATATATTGAGTGGACGTAACTACATTGGAGCTTACTACACGCGTACATGGTATGTAGGTCGACTCCTGGTTACATAAGAAGATAACAGCAGACGGCCCCCGACTTCAGCTCATAGGTTTTTCCAGGAATTTCAAGTTCATCAGCGGTATATGCAGACATCAGGTAATTAAAGCATCAGACATGTTATGCATTCATAACATGAAGAAGAATGTAATCAGCGGCGATATCACATTTCACTTCAAGTTCATGCCAATAGCTTTTTTTGTTTAGATTAAATTTTCTTTTTATATGTTACTGCAAATCTCACTATATATTTTTTGTTAAATTAAAAGACGTCAATGCTTGTTCATTGTGACGTAAGTTATAGTCATAAACTCAGTTTTATTTTAATTATAATAAGTGATTCTATTTCCAAGTACAATCCTCAATTGTGGAAATGCAACCGTAATCTTATATTGTCCTGATCCATATCCCTGTATATTGCCAGATGTGTGAGTTTATCACCTCACGCCTTGAGATAATTGTGATATGAGGCATGCTCTACCCAATTTTGTTGTTTTTTTTTCTTAAAAAGCAACTGGCGCTCAAACAAATGTTATGTATATTGTGTGAAGGAGATGAAGGTATAAGAGTAGTGGTTGGAGTAGCCACAATTCCTCTTCGTAGTGTAACGGATAACGCTGTTCCATATTATTATTGCGATAATCAAGTACACTACAGCGCAGATAATATGTTTGATCGAGTTTTATTTGCACAAGAAGAAGAAACCAGTAAATAGGTGCTTCGAAAATTCTGTAGACAGTTTCCCGGTTCGATAGTATCATCAAAACGTTGCATGCAACAACTTGTTCACAAGTTGCGTAGTGTGGTGTCGGAACTAATAAGAAAAAAAGCGAAGGAGAACAGCTCTCACACAGGAGAGGTTAGAAGATATGCAGGCAGGACTGCAAATCAGTCTAAATAATGTGCTTCAGAGAGGAAACTGACAATTCAAATTCGTCAGCACGTAATGCAACACAATTATTACATTTTCGATCTTACCGGTTTCATTCAGTCCATAACATACAAGCTACAGATTTCATTGCAAGAATAAGATGTTGCAATTGGCTAATGAATAGTGTCCACGACGCTACCGTGGTTCCGAACTTTCTCCTTATGAGCGACGAAGCGTGGTTTAATTTGTGTGGATGTGTCAGTTCACAAAATAATAGGATGGGGGATACAGCAAACCCGCATGTTTTCTAGCTAAGATCTCCGCACGATGTGAAGTGGGTGTGTGATGCGGTATTGGTGCCCGACGAATTATCGGTGCTATATTATATTTTAGGATACGATAATTCTCGACCGTTATATTCACAACATTCTCCCACCAACTTTTGCTGAATTGACTAAAGAAGAGGAAATTTGCCAATATTTTCAACGGGATGAAGCGACGCCTTATACGGCGCGTAGATCAATGCGACGGTTGCAGGAAGTATTCGATGATGATTAAATCATCACTAAAGGCTTATGGCCAATTCTTTCGCCTGATTTAAGCACCTGCTACTTTTATCTATGGAGAAATCTGAAAGGAAATAGTTTACATGAATAATCCTTGAAATCCTGAAGAAAGGAAAAGAAATTAGGAACTTTGTGTTTTCCATCAGTACCGTATCCATAAACAACAAAGAGTGTTTAGAAATCTCATAACAAGATGTGAAGCTTGCATCGCAGCAAACGGAGATCGCTTACAACATCTTCCGTAAACACTGACGAGCTTAGTCTCGTTTAGTAGGTTATGTATTTATTTATTTGTTCTAAGCATGTATATATCTGGTGAGCTCAGTTTCGTTTCGATTTTATAGGCGTAACCTTGCCGCTTCTTTGACACGATTACGTTCGCTTGGCATTGTGCGCACTGCACTCGCTGTCTCCGCTTCCCTGCGCTCCTATTACTCGGTACTCCGCTACGAAGTCTTAAAATATACTCTTTGTATTAACGTTCTATCCGCATATTTGAATAACTAATCAAATTTCATATTTTGTGCGTGATATTTTCTATTGTTAGTACCATTAGGTTGAATTGTTTTATCAATAATAGGCCTGTATTATTATTAC
Organism: Anabrus simplex; assembly: GCF_040414725.1. Classification (NCBI taxonomy): domain Eukaryota; kingdom Metazoa; phylum Arthropoda; class Insecta; order Orthoptera; family Tettigoniidae; genus Anabrus; species Anabrus simplex. Next base: position 810,011,416 of record NC_090266.1, read on the forward strand.
CAAGTGAGTGGCCGCGTGGTTTGGGGCACGAAGCCGTCAGCTTGCATTCGGGAGATAGTGGGTTCGAATCCCACTGTCGCAACTCTGAAGATGGTTTTCCGTGGTATCCCATTTTCACACCAGGCAAATGATGGGGTAGCCATAAGACCAATGTGTGTCGGTGCGACGTAAAGTAAATTAAAACTATATTATTATTATCATTAATAATAACTTAAGGTATGTGTACACCCAGAATTTTATTATTTTTAATTACAAGGTTTCCTGTTTGGAATTTAGGTTACTGGAATGAGCAAGAAAAAGTAGAAAGATCAATATATATAAACTAAAAAGATTGCATTATTTGTTTATAACAAATTATTTTGTTTAAAAATGTATGATATTGTTTTAAACATCATAGCTCCCAAACTAATTGACATTTCTCAAATCTGTTTTTTGCATTTTCTTCACAACACTTATAGGTAGAGTATAAACCTAAAAGACATGATCCTAGAATGAAATTGTGCCTGTTGATGTCCTATTACTTTAGTTGATACAAATGTTTTGGTGAGTGTTTATAAACAAATTACATAATCAATTATATTTTACAACAATAGTTACATATCTGAGGTTTGTGCCCTGGAGTAGGCTTTTGGCTTTTATTTAAAAGAATATTCAGTGAATTACGATAATTAGGTCTAATGTTATGATTTTTTAAAATACGGAGAGCATTAAAAATTATATTCCAGAGAAATCCATCTCAAAGTTTTAACACAGTTTTAGAAACCTCCTGTATCTTATGATGTCCCGTGTAATGCAGTATTCTGGTCTTCCTTCATCTTTCTTCTTCCTCTCAGGTACCTCCTCCTGGTTTTCTGCTCTAGGGTGTTTTGTAGGTGATACTTTTTCTGTTTTAGAGCTTTAGTCAACTCCACACTGGCTCGAGTTTGTTTACCAATAGTAACACCCACTCGCTTTAGAGTTTCCAATTCTACATTTGGGCCAAAATTATAATGGCAAATAGCATCCATAACACAAAAATTCAATGTTTTTAGTCCTACATAACCATCTTTTGGGCATCTTCTCCATATCATGCCATTAAAACTTTCATTTTGAATTTGCATTTGCATTTGCCATGGAGACAACGCCTCAGCATAGCAGGATCAGTCAGCTTGGAGTACACTGGCTTGACAGCTTCAAGTAATTGTCAGGTAGTCCATTTTGAGGCTTATATTTATCCATTGTGCTATGTTCCACTGCTGTTTGGAAAGAACACCAACTGCCTTCACCTTTGGGTATCCAATTGTATTGTCCTGCTCTAACCTATCAACTTTCTTCATGTTTGTAAACTGGTTTCCATGGATCTTCCTTACAGGCCTCCTTTTAGTTTTTCTGTTACCCTGGTTATAACAACAATGTACAACAATATTAAAAATAAACAAATTAGAATTGCTGGAAAACTTTCTAAAAGTACAGTGTATCAATATAAATAGTAGGCCTACAAAATGCAAGGGTGCTCAAAACATTCACAGCTGTTTAGTCAAATAATTAAGAGCAATTCTCGTAGATAGCAGCACAGGGTTAGTGTGGAGTGACCTTTATATTGTACATCAGTAATTAGAAAGAAAACAAAAGTCACAGATGATCAGCATGAGCAGAAGGCAAAGAATAAACACTTGTGTCCATAAAAGGGGGCGTGGCTCAGTATGCTGCATTTTACATAAATGTCAATATCTCAAAAAGTAGTTAAGATAGGGTTATGTAATTTACAACAAATTAAAGGTAATAAAATAACGAATCCAGATAATGTGAAATTCAAAATTGAAAAAAATGAGACTTTTTAGCAATTTCTGGGTGTACACATACCTTAATCTGCATTGGTTCAGTGTAGAAAACGCAATACACTTTGTCAGAATAGACAAATCGACTTATCTTTATAACTGCACTAATTAATATCACAGCGATGCAACGAGGTAGAAAATGTAGTCATAAGGTAGAGAGCGATGTATTAATTAATTTAATAAGAAAAGCTAAAGTTTTGTTTGCTCCATCTCCTTTAACCTGTTTGTTTTCACACTGAACGAATAAACTGGAGTTGGAGTAAAGTAAAAGAAAAGTGTCATCGCCAGCAGTGCCTTCCTTACTCTCTGTTGAGCTCGAAAATAATTTTTATCCAATCTTCTTTACGAGTTAAAGCCTATGAATTACAGCTTCATCTTAGGCGTGCGATCTTTTATGAAATCCTTTATATTCCAATTATTCATTAGGGAAAGAATGACAGCTTGTTCCCACCCCAATTTCTTGAGCTAAATCTCTTCCTTTCATTTCAATGAGAGGAGGCAGAAGCGCTTTTTCACTCATTACAGTTTTCTTTCTTTCTCGAACATTATTTATACTTACGTCAGATTTAAGACGGTCGTATGTGTGTGTGTGTGTGTGTGTGTGTGTGTGTGTGTGTGTGTGTTCGCTCATTATCAGTAGCACAGGCTGGTGAACTCTCAATTCTTCTCTATGCTGACATGTTAAATACGAGGGTCGTTTCATAAGTCATTGCAACTTTGTTACATATTTCGACAGAGCAGCAGCAGTATAAATCCAATATATGATTGATTTTCATTGCAAACATTACAATGAATCGGATAACATTTTAATCTCCCCCTCCCCTAAGCGGTTAATTAATATCTATTTTTCCATGTAATAAGTTCAGGCATGTTGATCATACAATATATCTTTATAAATATATTTGGTTTGTCTTCGAGGCCGAACTCGGTGAAATTGTACCATAAAATAATATTTACTAATTTACGCACGATGGCATAGTGATTTTAATTTAATCTCGTGTGGCTATTTCTAGCAGAGTGCAGCCCGTGTAAGGCAGACCCTCCGATGAGGGTGGGCCCCATTTGCCAAGTCTAAAAACTGTGTGTTATTGTGGTGGAGGATAGTTTTATGTATTGTATTGGAGGGATGTTGGGGACAGCACAAACATCCAGTTCCCGAGCCAAGGGAATTAACCATTTAAGATTAAAATCTAAAACCCGGCCGAGAATCGAGCACGGGGCCCTCTGGACTAAAGGCCAGCACGCTAACCATTTAGCCATGGAGCCGGACAGTATAGTGATGATTACAATGTGACTGGCTAACTTTGTCTTCGAACGCTTCGAATTACATGAACATTGGTAGCAAATCTCAAAAATGATCTCTGAAAACGGTTTCTGGATTCCTTACCGTAGACACTTGCGCATTTATCAAACGAGTAAATTCAAATACACTGAAGAAAATGGAAATTGCAACACCCAGAAGGAGTGGTACTACATTGTTGCAATTGAACATGCAGGACGAGTGTTCGGTTGTGATTCGATGTTTACACTTTCAGATCCCTCTGACCGCAAGTTTGGACAACAATCAATACAGGATGTGCCCACCACGAGCTGCAATACATTGATGAAATCGTCGAGGCATGGAGTCAATAAGGCTCTGGATCACTTCCTGAGGAATTGTGGCCCATGCTTGCTGCACTGCACGGGTCAGTTGTTCCAGAGTTGTGGGTGGCTGAGGACGGTTGGCCAGTTGTCGACCCATCATGTCCCACACATGTTCAATAGGACCTAGGTCCGGAGATCTGGCGGGCCATTCTAAGGTTGTGATGTCGTGGAGAGCTTCTCTGGAGATGCGTGCAGTGTGAACCCGGGCTTTGTCCTGCTGAAACATCCCATTAGCAATATTCGCCATCATAGGGACAACCACTGGATTGAGTACCCTATCAACGTACTGTCGAGCAGTCATAATGCCTTCAACAAACGTTGTGATTTCACATTAAAGCCAATAGCTCCCCAGACCATAATGCTTGGTGTTGACCCTGTGTGCCTCTCGACAATAAGATCTGGGCGGCCCCTCTCCCCGGTACGTCGGCGCATACGATTCCGGCGATCACTGCGGGCAAGACAGAAGCGCGATTCATCACTAAAGACGACCCTGTGGCCATTCGTCGACCCACGTCGATGTTTCTCGACACAAGGCCAGCCTTACACGTCGCTGTTGTGGGGTCAATGGAACACCTTCTGCGGGGACACGGGCTCGTAAGCCAGCTGCACGCAGGCGATTACCAACTGTTTGTTGTGTAACGTGGGGTGCCACAGCTGATCGAATTTGCGCTGCTGTTGCATGGGGTTTCATCCGGGCCATCCGAATGATGCGGCGATCATCTCTCACAGTTGTCTGTCGCGCTGGGCCTGTGCCAGGTCTACGAGTGTGGGTACCTTCATTTGACTACTGCTGCCATACACGTTGTACCGTAGATGCCTGTCGGCTAACACGTGCAGCGACAGTCCTTAGCGATAATCCAGCCTCACACCGCTCAATTATCCGAGCCCTCTCAAACGGCGACAGTTGTTGATAGCGTGCTCTTCTCTGTCGTCGAAGCATGTTTGACGGGGAACACTTCACTGCACAGACTGCAAGTCAACTACGCTACACCAGAGTCCGTATACTGGAGTTGATTCCCCCGCGACCAATCACGCGGGGAGACCTGTAGCAACATTCCAATGGGTCTGAAACTTTGATCGTTTACATACCTACATGGCATCGTTCCATATCTTGAAAATCACCACAAACGACCAATGCTTTCGTGGTGTTGCAATTTCCATTTCCTTAAGTGTAGTTGGTATTAACATCATTATGCTTTGACGTTTAATCGCGACGTCTGAAATGACGGACAGCATTCAATAGACATTATAAATACAAGTGTTATTCATACAAGGCAATTTCTTTTTTACCTAACGTGCACTTAATTGTTGATATGAACGAGACCCGTCTCCATACGTCTTCAGACTGCATCAACTTGAAGATGAGGCTCTAAAAATGAGCCACGTCACTGCACATACCATCTTAAAGGTTGCGAGCAAGGTGATAAGATAATGAGTACCGAGCTCGATAGCTGCAGTCGTTTATGTTCGGCCAGTATCCAGTATTCGGGAGATAGTGTGTAGGAACACCACTCTCAGCAGCCCTGATGATGATTTTCCGTGGTTTCCCATTTTAACACCGGTAAATGCCGGGTCTGTACCTTAATTAAGGCCACGACCGCTTCCTTCCCACTCCTAGCCCTTTCCTGTCCCATCGTCGCCATAAGACCTATCTGTGTCGGTGCGACGTAAAGCAACTAGCAAAAAAAATGGCTGCCGACGGTGGGGTTCGAACCCACTCTCTCAGGAATGCAAGCTCGCAACTGCGTGACCCGAACCGCACATTCAACTCGGTCATTGATTATTGGTTTTTCCTTGTAATTACGTAGTATTTCCGTATTTATACTTTCCGCTCCTTTCTCTCTTTGTTTTGAAATATACCGTCAACCTCGGAGACACTGCCTCTGAAAAGATACTGATATGCGGCCGTGAAACAAAGCTGTACTACATGATTTTTATCATGTCATTAGTGAAGAATAACTTTAACTTTCCGACTGAGTACTTTAGGTTCAGTATATTAATGATATTACGATAATGTTATCAGTTATCTACGCCGGCATTACCATCTCATGTTTAAGTTTATATTTATCCATCTGGACAGTCCGGCTGCATGGCTAAATTGTTAGCGTGCTGGTTTCGGGTTCGATTCCCGGCCGGTCACGGATTTTAACCTTAATTGGTTCATTCCAATTGTTCGGGGCCTGGTGTATGTGATGTATTCGGCATTAGAAATCATCGTAGGTGGGGACCTCACCTTCACAGAAATGCAGATCGCCTAATAGGCCGTCTACGAGACGAAGACCAGCACCAGGCCTCTCCGGAGGCCATACTCCATTCTTATTATTACCACCTGGATATTGGGGATTATAATAATAATAATAATAATAATAATAATAATAATAATAATAATAATAATAATAATAATAATAATATACTATTATATTATTATATTATAATTATATATTATTATTATTTAGCGTATGAGCCTCCGTGGCTCAGACGGCAGCGCGTCGGCCTCTCACCGCTGGATACCGTGGCTCAAATCCCGGTCACTCCATGTGAGATTTGTGCTGGACAAAGCGGAGGCGGGGCAGGTTTTTCTCCAGATACTCCGGTTTTCCCTGTCATCTTTCATTCCAGCAACACCCTCCATTATTATTTCATAGCATTTATCGGTCATTAATAAATCACCTTCAGAGTGGCGACCCCATTGTAATAATAGCCTATATACAGTATATATATATGGTTCATTCATTACATCACTGTCCCGGTCAAAGACTGGAAAACAGGTTGTAGGTTTTCATTTTCATTTAGCGTATGATGCTACTGTTCACAATCGACCATGTACAAGTTCTTAACAGGCACATAAATTGACTCTATATACATAAAAATTATATCTATATATATATATATATATATATATATATATATAATGAACTCCTGCGGGACTAAATTCTGGCACCACAGAGTCCTCGAAAACCGTAAAAGTAGTTAGTGGAAGGTAAAGCCAATAGCATTATTGAAAGTGGTTTAAACGCAAATTTCTTGAAGTAATCTAGTTGACTGTGGAGACAATATGGAGATGGAGCATATGTTCCTACGCTAATTATTGCCATTGGTGCACTATAGTAAATTTTTCATGGCCTGCTAAGGAATAGTTAGAGCAGGATTACGAGTTGCTAGGCCGTGTCCAATCATTATTATTTACTGATATTTTCCAAAAAATACAGCAAAAATGTTGAGTACTTGTGACGTGCACAGGCTGGAGTAACTCTGATGTACGCGGACTTGATCGCTGGATATTTACTGACATTTCCTCAGCAAGTACGGCTGACATCTCCGGAACAAGTGTACAAGTGTACACGGGCCTGATCACGGACTCTGAAGAAGTTTGCCACATTTACTAAAGAAATGTCAACAAATATTGACGGTTCATTACGGCCTAACCATTCAAAATCCCGCTCTAGATGAATTGTCATCAGTACCCGGATGCGTTTACTCGGTCGATTCTACTAATCTTTTTTAAAATTTACTTTACGTCGCACCGATACAGATCGGTCTTATGACGACGATGGGATAGGAAAGGGATATGAGTGGGAAGGAATCGGCTGTGGCCTTAATTAAGAATAGCCCCGCATTTGCCTGGTGTGAAAGTGGGAAACCGCGGAAAACCATCTTCAGGGCTGCCGGCAGTGGGGTTCGAACCCACTATCTCCCGAATGCAAGCTCACAGCTGCGCGACCTTAACCGCACGACCACTTGCTCGGTAATAATCTTCTATACTGAAAAGCTGATTATAACTGCATAGCCACGCAACACACAATATCCAACAGCCTTGAGGACACGCTAACGAAAAATGTCTGTTTACTGACAGATTTCTTTCAAAAATGGTGCCTGACACCTAGCACAACCAAAACAGAAACGTCTTGCTTTCATCTGAGTAACATACGGGCTAAGAGCTCCTTGAAGGTGACTGCATGACAGCATTTTACCGTACAGCCCAACCCAAAATATCTAGGTGTACCGGACACTGTCATACAGTAGACATCTCTCCAACCTTGCAGCCAAACAAAGTGCAAGGAAAATCTAAGCTATTTGGCAGCATATGTGTATCCAAAGCGGCAACTTTACGTACTTCTGCGTTATTTCTGGTGTATACAACAGCTAAATACTTCTCTTCTGTCTGATTGAATAGCGCTCACACTAAGGAAATTAACACCGTCCTGAATAAGACAAATGCGGATTATTAGCGATGTCATCAAAACAACCCCACTGCACTGCCTCCCGGTCCTTATCCACATCATTTCTCCACATCTACACCGCATGAACAATCTTACCTAATAAGCAAATAAAATACAGGCCAATAAATCGTCTCCACTTCACCAAGACATCTAGAGAATCGCTTCAAACAGACTGAAATACAACTGGTGAAAGAAAACTACTGTGGACTGCGAACCTGGAATGAAGAATGGACTCTTAAGTTACCCAACGAATGGAGATCGATCTTTGACTCTACGGAGCCCCCGCCCGGATTTCATCTACCTCGAAGTGTATGGGTCCCTCTAAACAGAGTGTGCTCTGGGCAGGGAAAAAGTGGCTCTGCGATGCAATCTTGGGGCCTTAGACCTTCTCCAAGCTGTTACTGTGTTGAAGTATTCCAGACAATGTGACACATCACCTTCAGATGCCCACATAGAGACTTCTCTGGAACTATCGATAACCTTCTGACAGCTTCAACAACAGCTATTCAGTGGCTGCAACAATTTTTCATTTGTTAATTTATGTATTTACTCATTTGTGCATCATTTCTGTGTTTTAGTATTCTTGTACTTTTTTTTCTATTTTTCTATATTGCACATATCTCTCCCGAATTCATTTTCATAATTTTACCCAATTTGTGTACGGTTTAACTTGTACGTAAAGCTAAATAATTAATACTGAAAAGCACTAGAAATTCCTCGGTGAATCAATGCATTTAGTTCAAGAAACTGCAGTTCATACTATGACTCGACCGTAATTCAGAAGATAAGCAATGGTCGTATATGACAAAGTAAAATGTCTGAAAGAGAATCTCCTTGTTGAAAGGAGACCTCTGTTATAAAAGCAAATAACGATACACTTCTCGTTGACTGGTTTCTGTTGAAGATTATTTACCGGTAATAGGAAATACATTCCTGTACAGGATAACAAGAGCTGGATGAGGAATCAAAGACGAAGTATCAGTTGAAAATCGAAATTGAAGTGTAGTGAATGGGCATTGTATTTCTGTGAGCTAAGGCGCACACTGTCTTGTCATGTGTACCTGATGAATGGCGGAGAAGGAAGAGTAATTTCTGGTACAAGAAGGAACTGGAGAGTGAGTTACTACAGAGCAGAAGTTCACATTAGCGAAACACCTTGTACATCTCCAGATATTTACACGATGAGTTTAGAGTGATCTCCAAAAGACAGGGAACACGCATTTCACATTCACTGGATTCGGCCGAGAAATAACCCGAAATTATGACAATTTTATTAATCAATCGTCGTCTGGTTCCTTGGATTTATAGTCAGGATAGTGGCCTTCGGTTCAGAGATTTGTCTGTTTATGAATTTAGACTGATCACATTCTTTTTAAAACACAATCAGGCATAATTGGAGGCCCGAAGGCTACTCAGATGATGACTTTTGAAATGAAAATATTTTATTGGTTTTCAGTGTCCTGAAATTAGACACAAATTTAGATAGATACAGTCGTAATATAGATTGACATACCATTAATTAGCTCGTTGTTAACGTATACAGTTATATTTAAGAGCCCACAATTAAATTAATATAACATACATTCATTCTGTAGCCTTCTTACATTTAGATTATAAACTACTTCATCTCTCGTCTGTTCTGTTTAAAACCGTGAATAAACTAAGCGTATATAATAATAATAATAATGATAATAATAATAATAATAATAATAATAATAATAATAATAATAATAATAATAGCAGCAAAGTATAGCTGGGAGCGGAACGTTTGTAGCGGTAGGGCCCACCACCGATCCCCTCTGCTTACAACTTTGGTACTCGCGAAGGGCCAGAGAACAGTGTAGTGCACGACACATGTTTAACAAAGGGGGATTACGACGTTCGGATCACGGATTATCTTCAAACTTTGTACACTTTTAGTAGTCCATTAGGAGAACATAATGTGCAATTAGTAAGGCGTAGCCTACAGCTTATGCGTTCTCGAGAAAATCGCAAGAGAAGATTTCGCGCCGAATATGCACCGGTGCGTTGCGATCATAGGCATGAGATGGCGACGGTTGAGTGGCTAGCGTTCAGCTCTGTAATCTCTGGGTCGCTGGATCGAATCCCACTCATCGCTTGTTTTTCTTTTTAACACAGGTCATATACTTTCATATATATTACATATACTGTATGTTGTAGGTCAAAGTGTCCAGCTGCAAGGCAGTTCCCGGTACCTTACCCGATTTCATCGTAAGATATGAGGGATGGTGGTGGTGATTGGGATTTCACAAATCACGACATTCATACATTGTTAGGAAAACTTTATGCACTTGGTCGCTCACTTGTCGATAATTATCAACATATGATGTAATGATAAAAATTAGCGTCAGCCTCTGTGGTGTAGTGGTTAGTGTGATTAGCTGCCACCCCTGGAGGCCCGGGTTCGATTCGATTTGAAAAGTGGTACGAGGGCTGGAACGGGGTCCACTCAGCTTCGGGAGGTCAATAGAGTATAGCGGGTTCGACTCCGTCCTCAGCCATCCACGAAGTGGTTTTCCGTGGTTTCCCACTTCTCTGAATGCCGCGATGGTACCTAACTTAAGGCCAAGGCCGCTTCCTTCCCCCTTCTTGTCTATCCCTTCCAATCTTCCCATCCCCAACCAAGGCCCCTGTTCAGCATAGCAGGTGAAGCCGCCGAGGCGATGTACTGGTTCTCCTTCCCAGTTGTATCCCCCGACCCAAAGTCTCACACTCCAGGTCACAGAGGTGGTAGAGGTGGGATCCCTCGCTGAGTCCGGATTAAGAAGGGAAGAAAAAAATTAGTAAACAGCCAAATAACATTGGTAAAGTTTATGCAAATACACGTATTTTTTCACTACCTTTGAATTGTAATATATATGACTATTGTTAAACAAACGATGAGCGGGACTCGATCCTGAAATCCAGCGGTTACGGAGCTTGAACGCTAACCCCTCGACCGTCGCCATTTCGCGCTCATCGTCTCAACGCACCGTTACATATTCGACGCGCAAATTTCTCGTGTGATTTTCTCGAGAACGCCTGAGTAGTACGCCGTACTACGTGCAAATTATGTTGTCCTAATGGATTACTAAAAATGTACGTAGTTTCAAGACAATCCGTGATCCGAACGTCGTGGTCTCCCCTAGTAAAGGTATTGTACCTGTATTTAGTCTATGCTTATCAAATTTGCGTCTATATTTCTTTCACTTGTATTTTATAGATAATCTAAAGTATATTAGAGAATAAGTGTTTTATTATTTTTAAATCTAATCTGATTTTAGATGGTTTTCATGTTTTAGAATATTTAAGGAAATTGAAGTAAATTTTTAAAGAAAAATGTACCACAAATGCTACGAAAACCGTCTGATGCGTGGTAGTTCTTTGAAATTGCTGATGATAAAAATCAGAAAAATGCAAATTTTGCGGCCACATTTACGCGACGGGTGGTGGCTTATCAACTTAGTGGGATCATATAAAGGGACAGCACAAGGATGAATTGTGCAGGTCGGCTTCACCAGCAGGAAACAACATTGCTGTATTAAGCAAAACAGTTATGTTGGGAGAAAAGGTCATTGAATAGACAGGTGAAATAACTTGACTCGGTACAATCGGCTGATGACGTCACAACTACTGCTCCGCTCGGCTCCATCCCCACCACTACAACAAACTTTAAGTAATTATTGTATTCCATTCCTTGTAAACATGTATTATATACGATACTCTTACATGAATTATAACTCATTTATTACTGAAGAATAAGAACTGATTGGAAGTTTGTTATGATGTACTGGGCTGACGCATTTTTCTCTCTTACGTCTGACAAAGTTCTATGTGATGGATGTTCGTATCGAGGGTTTAATTTACGTATGATCGTTTTAAACACTTCGTCCTCTACAATTCACAAAGTCTGCTAATCAGTTGCGACTAATCGAGGCAAAGAGTGGTCTAATTCTTCCTTTTCCACAGTGTTACGGTCGTACACTGCAACAGGGATCGTGAAGTCACTTCATCACTATTGTCACTGTGGGCCCTTTTAACGTGGTCCATTAGTTTAGATGTTTCACAACCGTGGAATAAACCTTGCCACACAGCTTACATTTCGCGGATTTGTTTTCTTCACATACGTCAAAAAATGCCAGGCACCAGACAGCTTTCTTGGCATTTCAATCAGTGTTCTAGCAACCTACAGACGAGCAAGTGGCTGCGCGGTTTGGTTACGTAGTTGTCAGCTTGCATTCGGGAGATAGTGGGTGCGAACCCCACTGTCGGCAGCCCTGAAGATAGCTTTTTTTGTTTTCCACTTTCACGCCGGGAAAATGTTGGGACTGTATCTTAATCAAGGCCAAGGACGCTTTCTCCCAGTTCTAGACCATTCCTATCACATAGTCGCCATATGACAACAAGATGTAAAGCGAATTGAAAAAATAATCGGCAAATTAAACACTAACGATAAGCGAGAATGAACACATTTTCATATATTCGCCTTCTTCATATGTATAAAACAGTATGCACCACGTCGCGAGCACGTGCGCTCCGCACCACTGCCGAAACTGCAAGCGAGCCCTCACACACAGCACTGCTCCTCCGTCCTCCGCTCGCCATACGGACCACCGATTGGTTCATGAGCAACAGTTTACTACCGGAGAATACCGGTTGGAGCGCTGCACTCGCATACCGATTGCTATCATATGAACAACTGCTCCGTTCCCTACTCTACTTTCTACCCGGAACTGTGTGATCACGAGTATACATCCTTTTACGCTACGGTGGCCCGTCAGACAAACCAATATGCTTTTTCTGTGCTTTTCTCTATTACTGTTCTATACATTGTCAAAATGGAGGGTCGGGCTGAGTGGCTCAGGCGGTAGAGCGCTGGCCTTCGACCACAGCTCAGTCCATTTATATTTGAATATGTTGAAGTACGTCAGCCTTGTGTCAGCAGATTTACTGGATCGTACGAGAAATTTCACTGGACAAAATTATGGCACCTCGGTGTCTCCAAATCCGTATTATTATTGTTACCGTGTTTTGGTGGATTAGCAGAGGTGAAAGAAGGTGCCAGGATGAAAGGGTCTAACTACAGAATCAAAGTTAATTTTAAAATTTCAAATAAAGGTAAAAATTTTGAATTTTAACAATCAATCAACGACAAAATATTAACAACATTTACTTTGGGAATAACAATTTGTAAACAAGACTAGAAAGATCCAAGATTCCAGAACTTTAACTCTCTCGGGCTACACGCCCCTAGTTTTACAAAAGCACAATTTGTTCAAAGGGGCAGAAAACCCCTACCACATGGAGCACTAGCTCCCAACTTTTAACCTCAAGCCTCCCAGAGGACTTTTTACATCACCAGGAAAGAGCAGACGCGCTTTCAGTTTTTCTAGCCTATTTAAGGCAATGTCAGACTTTACAATAAATTGCCATCAAGGCACAACTTACAACAATTGAAACAGGGGCATCTCGTACCCAACCTACTGGGCGATAGCAGAAAATAACAGGTTAAGTAATTGGCCCGCAACACCAAGTTGAATGGAGGCGTGTACTTGCACTCCTACATGAAACTTCTTAAAACCTAAAAGGCACTAGGCCGATGAAACAGGGGCTATTCCCAAACTATGGAGGTGACCCGTATAAGGAGGAAATTTAAACATTAAAGAAGAGAAGAAAATCAGTTACCAAAACGTAGTCACCTCAAATCAAAATCAAGGGAAGCTCGAGAGGGTAAGGCACTCTCTATCCCTGATTTATAGCTAAAAGATATTTACATAAGCCGGCAAAAATTACATTACAGAAAAGTAGGTTACATGGTAAAAGTTTCGGACCTTTCCCGCGGGTTAAACTGCTGAGCTAGCAAGAAAATAAAGATGTTAAACGGCCATTACCTTACTGAAGAGCTGCTGCCTGATGAAAGAGGCGCTTCCCGCCTCCTGCTACACGTCCATACACTAGGTTAGATGTTGATGAAGTGGCCAGGAGACGTGAAAATCAGCAGTTTTTATACCCCCGGGGAAAGTTCGAGACCTTTCATGAATAAAACAACCTCACCCACTTAATTTTATTGGGTCGCTTAGAGTTACACACCAAAATCGAAGAAGAAACCTGTGATTGGTAGAAAATGAATTACAGAAATTCTTGATTGGTTAAAATCAAAACAGGCGGGAAGACCGGATAAATATTGCCAACCCAAAAATGAATGCACTAAATTTAGTAAAGAACAAACTTGCGAATACAAAATTTCTTCAAATAAAGTTCCTTCACTTCGCACCAGGGTGCATGATCATAGTTTTTTGCAGAGGCATCTATGAGAGAATGTCCAAACTTCTTGATAAATAGTAAACAAAAACAGGTCGAAATTCACAGAGTGACATCTTCAGAGGAAAGGTTTAAGTAGGTCCAGTTTTAGGTTCAGAGTTTCTGCTGTAGAGGAGGATTTATTGGCGCAAGATTTAAAGGTGCGGCGTAGGGGTGTACCGCCCGGTACAATTATTATTATTATTATTATTATTATTATTATTATTATTATTATTATTCAGAATGAAGAACAAACGTAACAGAAATAATATTCTCCGGCCTAATAGAATACAATTTCTACAGTTTTTTGGCATCTTCCTTCTCCTTAATGTTCCAATTGTTACCGAGCTCGATAGCTGCAGTCGCTTAATTGCGGCCAGTATCCAGTATTCGGGAGATAGTAGGTTCGAACCCCACTGTCGGCAGCGCTGAAGATGGTTTTCCGTGGTTTCCCATTTTCACACAAGGCAAATGCTGGGGCTGTACCTTAATTAAGGCCACGGCCGCTTCCTTCCCACTCCTAGCCCTTCCCTGTCCCATCGTCGTCTTAAGACCTATCTGTGTCGGTGCGACGTAAAGCAACTAGCAAAAAAAATGTTCCAATTGTTCTTATATGATCCTTAATATACAGTCTGTAAGGCAACTACAAACCATGACGGGCCTCCATGGCACTTCATTATGCACCGGCTCTTCATATGAAGTTCTCTAGAAAGCGGACGAACAAAGATCCTTCCGTATACCCCAAACATCTCCACTTTGGACTGTTGCTTAGATCATAACTGTAGGATTTTACTGGAGTACTTTCAATTCTCGAGCAAGTGAACTAGATGAATCATTGTGATGTAAACACGGCTGTACGATTAGACCGGGCTCCACCAGCTTTTGTAATTAATAATCGTTCTGACGCAGTGCTTCATTTACATCAAATATTTTACATCCAATCCCATGGCACCAATCCATTAGCGGTGATGTGCATAAACAAATGAAATTTTAATAAGCCCTATACAGGCGCTCAAAGTGTGGGTGAAACAAATATTCCCGTTCCTTTACGACTTTTCAGGAATTAAATATTTTGGAAACGAAGACATTTAGGCGTGTTGTCAGTGAACTGGACGAGAACAGTTCAGCCCTTAGGGAGCGAGTGGCCACGCGGTTTGAGTCACGTAGCTATCAGCTTGCATTCGGGATATAGTGAGTTCGAACCCCACTATCAGCAGCTCTGAAGAGGGTTTTCCGTGGTTTCCCATTTTCACACAAGGCAAATGCTGGGGCTATACTTTAATTAAAATCACCGTTCCGCCCTTCATACTCGTAGCCACTTCCTATCTCTTCGTCGCCATAAGATGAATCCTTGTCGGTGCGACGTAAATCAAATTGAAAAATTATTCTGCTTCCCGAAGTGAGAAGGCTCTCGAAAGGGAGACATATTGTATTTTAATTTTATACTCATTTGTTCTCGGAGGAGAGTGAAACTATGCACGATTTGCAATTCTTTATTGTTTCAACTGCGACTCCGAACTTTTTGTTTGTTTCGTTGTTTTTTCTATGGGGTTTATGTCTCATCGACATAGATACGTGTTACGGCGCTACTGCGGCAGGAGAGGCCTTAATTAGGGTACTGCTCCAAAATTTGCCTGGTGTGGAAGCAGGAAACCAATGAAAGGCATCTTCAAGACTGCCGACTGAGAGGTTCGAACTTCTGATCTCCGGAATACAAGCACACGGCCACGTGACCCAAACTGCTTAATCGACTCGCTTGATTCAGTAGTTTTGATAGATGATCGAACACTTTTTCCAGTAGGATATGGTACACTGCTAATGACAGTTTTAATTGCATAACATGCCAAAGTGTCCTCAACGGCAGCAACATTCAGCCAAATACAGTTACAATGTATTCCATGCTTTGAAAATGTAAGAAGTAAAATCTTCATGATTCACTATCTAGCTTCAGTTCAGACGACGCTAAGGGAAAACTCATTGTATTTCCAGTTTTGTACAAATTGCCTGAGAGGTTAATTTGGTGGTAAGGTAAACATATAAAAAAAAGTGACACATGCTAGAAAACTCATCAGCCCTTCAATTTTCTGCAGAAAGCAGGCTAATATATCAGCAAATGGTAGAAATAGTGAAGTAGGATATGTTCCTGCTAAATGAATGTTCGAACTGAGCGGTCCAGGTGGTTGGGCGCTGATTGTTTGACCCCAACTTAACGGGTTCGATCACAATTTAGTTCGGTGGTAAATTTCTTTCTTAATCTGCTTACCCTCCAGGATTGGTTTTTCCCTCGGACTCAGCGAGGTATCCCACCTTTACCGCCTCAAGGGCAGTGTCCTGGAGTGTGAGACATTGGGTCGGGGAATGAAAGTGGGAAGAATGACCAGTACCTCGCCCAGGCGGCCTCACCTGCTGTGCTGAACAGGGGCCTTGGTGGGTGATGGGAAGATTGGAAGGGATAGACAAGGAAGAAGGAAGGAAGGAAGGAAGGAAGGAAGGAAGGAAGGAAGCGGCTGTGGCCTTAAGTTAGGTACCCTTCCCGGCATTTTACTGGAGGAGAAGTGGAAAACCACGGAAAACCACTTCCAGAATGGCTGAGGTGGGAATCGAACCCACATCTACTCAGTTGACCTCCCGAGGCTGAGTATACCCCGTTCCAGCCCCCGTACCACTTTTCAAATTTCGTGGCAGAGCCGGGAATCGAACCTGGGCCTCCGGGGGTGGCAGCTAATCACGCTAACCACTACACCACAGAGGTGGACTCGGTGGTAAATACCACTCAAATATGCCAGTGTCCTGTCTGTAGATATACTGTGGGTTAAAATTCTGTCACCTTGCCGTCTCTGCAAGCTATACATCAGTGAGTGGAAAATAAAATATTATTATTATTATTATTATTATTATTATTATTATTATTATTATTATTATTATTATTATTATTATTATTATTATTATTATAGAATAATAAATGTATTCCAAGTAGCTGAAAAATGCTAACTTAAAAGTTAATGATGTCTTCTTCTTCTACCGTGTGAGTTGGCATTGCCGTTAGGGGCGCGCAGCTGTGAGCTTGCATCCGGGAGATAGTGGGTTCGAGTCTCCCTCTCAGCAGCCCTGAAGATCGTTTTCCGTGGTTTCCCAGTTTTACACCAGGCAAATACTAGGGCTGTACCTTAATTAAGGCCACGGCCCCTTCCGTTCCACTCCTAGGCCTTACCTACCCCAATGTCGTCATAAGGCCTATCTGTGTCGTGCAACGTAAGACAAATTGTAAAGAAAAGATGATCTTCTTCTTCCTCCGATTTTCCCATACCATGGAGGGTTCACGGGTACGAACTATGTTGCACATTTGGACTTGCCTCGTTTAATAGCCGGATGCCCTTCCTTGTGGAGGGATGTAGGCCTATTCACTATTGAGTGTTTCTGCGCTCGTTTGTAGTGTGGTGAACTCTTTGAATATGAGGAATGTTTTTAGGCCAAACAGAAAAATCCTGACCCTGAGCTTTAGAAATTAACATGGCACAACCTGGTCGGTAATAGAACCCAGGGCCTCTGAAACGAAGGCCTCAATGCTGATAATTCAGCTAAGGAGCAGTACTTAAATTTCGTGGTGTTTAATATAGTAATGTTTACTTTGCCATTAACAGGTGACAAATTTAGGACGTTGAGGGGAATCATCTTATAGGATTTCGTGTATACCGTCCTCATTTGACAAGAAAGCTTTGAATGACAAATTAACGCTACATTTAACGTATGTGTGTATTTGTCCGCTCTACGAAGCATGCTAAGGGGGATTTTAAGATATCTTCTCTGACTAATATCTACGCATTACTATCTTCTATTTAATAATAATGAAAATAATAATAAAAATGAAGATTCACAGCCTGTTTCCAGTCATTCGACCGGGTCAGGAATGGAATGAATGATGCCCCCATCTAGCGGCGAGGCTAGGAACCCTGCCGGTTGCCGTAGTCTGTCGCACTCTTCTTGGGCGATGATTAACGACTGACAGATGAAATGAAATGATACTCGAGAGTTTTGCTTGAATGATGGATGATAGAGAAAACCGGAATACCCGGAGAAAATCCTGTCTCGCCGCCGCTTTGTCCAGCACAAATCTTACATTGAGTGACGGGGATTTGAACCACTGAACCCAGCAGTGAGAGGCCAGCGCCGTTCCACCTGGGCCACGGACGCTAGAAAATAATAATAATAATAATAATAATAATAATAATAATAATAATAATAATAATAATAATAATAATAGTAATAATAATAATAATAATAATAATAATAATAATATGTGAATTTTGGAATGTGATAGCCGGTTGTGATTGTCACTGATTTCTTACTCTCGTGACTGTGATCGGAATATCAATCATTTGACTAGTGATGGTGGCCTTGTATTCAGTTACGTGAAGAGAACTTCCCACTCACTTTGGACAATCCTGACTGGTTCACGTCTGTCGCTCGCAGTCGCACCATCCGCATTAAGTACTGTACATCAACCACTCCGTGATGTACTGTATCTCTGTTTCACATACTTTGCGCAAGAATCGGAAATATCCCAATACACTCACCACTTGTTTGACCATTGCCTGGAGCACGCAAACAGCCGCCGGATGTAGAGCCGGATCAGTGATTATTTGCGCAGGGATAGAAATAAAAAGAAACATATAAACGCTGTTGCAGTTAGAACTGCAGGACACAGGTGGAAACAAAACTGAAACTAGAAACAGTGGCAGTTGAAATAATCACCAATATTCACATTAGTTTCAAATGAATATATCAACTGATGAGACCAGGGGAACGAAAAAAATAAATAACGAAACAGATAAAACAAAAATACGAGGCCTTAGGCTATTTAATTGAATCCTGTATCAATTCGTCCTTGTTTACATTTGGGAGTGTAGCGGAGTATTCCAGCTTTTGAATCTGAAGTGAATGAGTGTGGAGATTCATCTTCTAATATTAAATAAAATATCCGCCTCACACTTGGGCGTTAATTGAATTCTTAATATATTTGAATGTAACAAACATGAAATGAATGCAATTATTAAATGGCATATCCGTAATTTGGGTACCAGTGTTCACCAAAATGGATCCCTCGAATTTTGATACAGCGCGATAATTCTATCTTTCAGGGCGTTTACATAAATTTGCGTACTGGTACACCTGCTACGGCCCTTAGATAACCGTCTGAAAATGATTAAACAGGTAGGATCTGCACCTAGGTTCTTCAATAAGTTCTCCACTGATTTTGAAATAACTACCTGTATTCCCGTTCTTTCCTATCATCGCCAATAGATGGGGGGCATCATTCTTTCCTTTCCCGACCCGGTTGAAACTGAAACAGGCTGTGAATTTTCATTTTCATTCTGACTCTTATCAGTGCATGAGTAGTTCATCACTACACGAAAATATACAATGTGTACTCAAAACATGAACAACTGCTGGAACACTCTGTATGTACCTTAAATAATCCGACAACAAAAGCAGTGGGGAACGATAGCGAGGACTGCACTAACATTTGTAGTGAGCATGATGACCAAACCACCGAGCTCGATAGCTGCAGTCGCTTAAGTGCGGCCAGTATCCAGTAATCGGGAGATAGTGGGTTCGAGTCCCACAGTCGGCAGCCTTGAAGATGGTTTTCCGTGGTTTCCCATTTTCACACCAGGCAAATGCCAGGGCTGTACCATAATTAAGGCCACGGCCGCTTCCTTCCAACTCCTAGGCCTTTCCTATCCCATCGTCGCCATAAGACCTATCTGTGTCAGTGCGACGTAAAGCAAATAGCAAAAGAAAAAGAAAAAAAAAAAGATGACCAGACGTTACAATGCATATACATATATATTGCCCTTCACTCTTTTTATGTATCAACACAAATTACCGGCTCTCACTATCAACATATGGTATATAATTTGATACTGTACCTCTTTATTATGCACTAACATTTGGATGTAGAGACACTTTCGTTTGCACAAACACAATATGTTTGTCTATAACTTGAAACCAGGCCAAATGATTACTGAAAGTTGGCATGAAACACACAAGACCAAATATATGTACTAGTTCAGTACACTAGCACAAGGGTTGTATAAGTATCCGTAAATTGTTCACAAGTAAATTGTTCTTCACTAAATTTTTCGCTCGACCGCGTCCTTCGGACATATAAATATAGCCATCCTCTTCTCCCACTTAGCCTCGGTATGTCAAAGCTCGTTCAGGCATGTCTGTGCAATCATGAGCGAGAAATTTCTCGCCCTATGGATATCACGTGGCTGTTTCCCAATCACACCCGAACCTATCACTTTTGGGTCTGTACGGGACTGACTTCAGGATATCCATGTCCAACACTTGGATTCTCCGTATGATTCACTAACAATTGGGAACATGCATCATTTTCAAAAATATTTTTATTGAAAAGTACACCAATGAAATAGTACGTAAACGTATTACATTGTGGTATGTTGCCTTCTTTTCTACCATTAAAAAAATATTTAATAGTGCCTTTCCGCAAGGCGAGTGAAACGGCCTCTGACGTAAGCGGCGCGCTGTGACGTCACGATCCAGTACCGCATGGAGCTCTACCAGCCGTTGTGCATCAGCCGTTGCTAAAAGCCGATTGTTTATTATTCATGATCGCGAATAACTTCGAAATGACAGAAGAAAGGTTCAAAACAGCACAGCCAGACAATCTACCATGTATAGATGTCATTATTCTTGAAAAATGTGACTTTTGTGGCCGCAGAAATTAGCGGATAACAAGCAAGTTTGTAAGTGGCGTCTTTTATATACGTGCAATGTACTGTAACCCATAGTATTAGGATAACAACGAACCTGGATAGATATCACATCACTTTCAACATTTCCTTCTAGACTGATTCCCCTATTAAAGAATAACATTACATTTTCGGGCTTTCAGCATTAGTAAAGTAAGAAATCGGATTTCAGCACTAACATAAACATATAGGTAGCATTATAGTACTAGTCCGCTTCTGTGGTGTAGTGGTTAATGTGTGCCACTCCCGGAGGCCCGGTTTCGATTCCCGGCTCTGCCATGAAAGTTGAAAACAAATAGTATGAGGGCTGGAACGGGGTCTACTCAGCCTCGGGAGGTCAACTGAGTAGAAGGGTTTCGAATCCCACCTCGGCCATCCTCGAAGTGGTTTTTCGTATTTTCCTACTTCTCCTCCAGGCACCTAAGGCCACGGCCGTTTCCTTCCCTCTTCCTTATCTATCCCTCCCGATCCTCCCATCCTCCAACAAGGCCCCTGTTGAGCATAACAGGTGAGGCCGCCTGGGCGAGGTAATGGCCCTCCTCACCAGTTTCATCACCATACTCGAAGTCTCACGTTCCAGGACACTGCCCTTGAAGTGGTAGAGGTGAAATCCCTCGCTGAGTCCGAGAGAAAACGAGCCCTGAAGGATAAACTGATTAAGAAAGAAAGAAAGAAGGAAAGAAAGAAAGATCATAGTACTGTAGGTCTATAACCTATCATTTCTGAAAAAATATATATTTATGGTTGGGGCAACTGGCCTACCCACTTCCGGGGCCCATGAAAGAGAATTAAATATCTATGTGGAGGGAAAAATTTAAACGTGATAAAGATAAATATGACTTCATCTAGTTTTCACAAGTTGGGCTGAGTGGTTCAGACGGTTGAGGTGCTGGCCTTCTGACCCCAACTTGGCAGGTTCGATCCTGGTTCAGTCCGGTGGTAGTTGAAGGTGCTCAAATACGCCAGCCTCGTGTCGGTAGATTTACTGGCACGTAAAAGAACTCCTGCAGGACTAAATTCCTGCACATCGGCGTCTCCGAAAATCGTAGAAGTAGTTAGCGGGGCGTGAAGCCAATAACATTAATTACATTTGGCTTTTAACAAGCTGAGCATATCAGGAAAGAAAAGTGTCCTGGTGACATTTTAATCGTTCAATGCAGGAATGTCTTTGGGTGCTGTGACTTTTACTTTTGTTTTTTGTTTTTGCTGTTTGCTTTACGTCACACCGTCACATCTAGGTCTTATGGCGACGATGGGACAGGAAAGGCCTAGGAATGGGAACAAAGCGGCCGTGGCCTTAGGTACAGCCTCAGCATTTGCCTGGTGTGAAAATGGGGAAACCACGGAAAACCATCTTCAGGGCTGCCAGCAGTGGGGTTCAAAACCTTCTATCTCCCGGATGCGAGCTCACAGCTGCGCGCTCCTAACCGCACGGCCAACTCGCGCGGTATTTTTACCCTTCGGTTTATTGACTTGGCTTGTATAACCTAAAACTTAGGCTAAGTTGGATAATATTTTAAACACCTACATCACTATTTTCACCTGTGTGCAATTATGTTATTTATTTCATTAATATTATGATAATTATTATAATTGAGCATTGTTAACTTATAAGACCCCAACAGACAAGCATTGCTTTTGTGTAGAGTTATACATTTGTTAAATTCACGTTGTTTCCTTTCATGATGTACACGCCTATTCTTTGTTACATTACAGAGTATTTGGATATAGCCTAAATTTCTTTACCAATTAAGCTCTTCAATAAAGACATACATAACTGTCCCAAGCCAAGATATATTCGTAGAATTAGAGCTGTCAAAATGGTTCATAACCCCTTTGATTTATTATCTTGACATGGATCACCCAAAACATAGGTTAGGTTTGGAGAATACTTTAATAATCAACATTATTTAATGCACTGTTTATTACTTTCATATTCCAAGATGTAATTGAAGCATTTAAATAAAACATCATACATTAAAATTTAAAGTTTTACTACTAGAACAGCTGACATGGAAAAGTGATTTGAAAATTCAAACAAATTCATCTTACGTTAAAATCTTCAAAAAAATAAACTGTAGACTTTTCCGATATATCACCAGCATTTCTCCGGCTCGCCAAAATCCATTTCTCCCTAGTTTTAGCGTCTTTGGAGCATGTATAAACAATTTGTTTGGTATGGTATGCGATGTGCTATTGCACATCGGAACTCTACACCTTTTATAAGTTTTCTGCCTCACTGTCTGCGCAGGATTCATTTTCAGTCTAAAATATACCACTCAGATTATTATCCGATGTATAGACCTCGAATTTAACCATACTAGACACTAACGTAAAGTAGAAATACGCGAAGTGTATCCTGCTTCTCACAGCACACTATGTGTTATTTCGTCTGCTAATTCAGTCAACCTGTACGGTGACGTCAGACCAATGAGATCGCGTACTTGCGTGACGTGACATTTTCGTAGATTTTTATCATGTTTGGAGTTATTATTTGTACATTCTGATCACATTTTTGAATTCTGCATGAAATTTTGAATCAGATTGGCATATTTTTAATTAAAACCCCGGATCATGCATGTTCCCTATTTCCCCTGGATGTATTTTCAAACCTGGAAATAGCTGAGTATTTCCGTACTGCCTGTACAAAATAAACTACTAGCGTGTAAAACGGAGACTTCACAGTTTCAAATATGACTACATTAATACACCAATAAATTAATAATAATAATAATAATAATAATAATAATAATAATAATAATAATAATTGCGTATGGCCTTCGGAGAGGCCTGGTACAGGTCCTTCGATTCAATCCCTGCAGGGGTCGGCTGCGAATGCTGCTGCAAAACTCCATAGTCCTAGTCACTGGAAATATTCAGTATCTATGACACACACACACACACACACACACACACACACACACACACACACAGTCAATACCCGTTCCGTTCGTCTGCGTCACCATGCACTAATCGACACGATCTTTGATTCAATGTCCCGGAATCAGATATATCAATATAGGGTATTTTTAATCGTGTAATGCAGCTTATTGATAGCAGGACTCCGAACCTCCGCAGAGGTGTTCCTGAGCCGGAGTTTACGTGCAGTAGGGTGGCCAGTTCCTTTCCGCTCCTCCATTCCCTTACCCCCACCAACAGCGCGTGGCAACCCATCCTACTCCTGACCACGCGCAATGTTGCTTAACTTCGGGGATCTCACGGGATCCGGTGTTTCAACACGGCTACGGCCGTTGGCACCCATTATAGTGATGCTTATACTATTGCCCGTCACCCTTCTTTGTCTCGAGCGGCGGAGGTACTAATAATAATTCAAGAGTTCAACTTATTGTTCAAAAGTCGTCAAAATAATTCCTCCGCGCACTTAATTATATCCCCTTTTTAGTTATACTCAAACACCACTTGAATTAAGTCGTCGACTGTTCTCTGCATTAGAAGTTCACACACTAAGGAAACTTTAGCCCGATACCGACACACGTCTGTTCCTCGCGAGATAAAAATACAGACTGCCCGGTGATGACTCTTCCAAAAACCTTATATTAGCTGAGGAATTTCCCCCTCTCAAATTTCCTATGCACCCTATTCTCGGTGTATTTGAGGTGCAATAGTGCGATAATCGCACTAATAATCGCCCGGAAGAAATCTGATCTCAGAATCCTCTGTAATGAATAAACAACTGCCATCAATTTTCAGCTCGCTCACGGGATTACCCCCTGTCAAGTGGTCATCAAGACATTTAACACATGACCTCTGTAACTTTCCACTGTTATGTAATCATATATTCCTTCCTTTAACAGAAGATTATCACCATAAAGGACGTCACACACTCTAAATAAATTCACAAATCACGCACAGCTCTTTTGAATCGTTGTAGAACGCAGTATTATTAAACTCGTTAATTCCTCTAATATAGAAGACGAATTTGGCCATGCTGTTTTAAAGATGGTTCCAAGATTATTCAGCTAAAATGTTTAACACTCCCACTCACCAACGGCTGGTGGTGGGGATAACTTTAGCCCTCTTTCCACCGAGGGATTCCCTAGCTCTGCTTGGAGGAAATACATTCTAGCCACGCCTGTGGCGTTCCAACCATCGATATCCCGTGAACTCGCTCCCAGACAAAGAATTCCGCGTCCTCTTAATAACTAATCCTTGGTTCATGTCTCTGTCGGGTACAATATATATATATGCCGGGCTGAGTGACACAGACAAACCTTGTAATCTGCAGGCCTTCCGTCTGAGCAGCGGTCGCTTGGAGCTAAGGCCCTTCAGGGCTGTAGTGCCGTGGGGTTAGTTTTTGAGTGGCCCAGACGATTAAGGCGTTGGCTTCTGAACCCAAATCGACAGGTTCGATCCTGGCTCAGTCCGGTGTTACTTGTAAGCGCTTAAATACGTCAGTCCCGTATCGGTAGGTTTACAGTTACATAAAATAAATCCCGTGGAACAAAATTCTGGCACCTTGGCATCTCCGGAAAACGTAAAAGTACATAATGGGACGTAAAAACCGTAGACTGTAGCTAACTCCCTCTTGCCATTTAGAACTTTGCGCTTCTGCCCTTTAGCCTCTTAGCCCTTTTGCCCTTCAGCCACTTAGCCTATTTTCCCTTAAGCCCAATTGCCCTTTTACCACTTAGCCCATTTGCACTTTAGCCCTTTTGCCCTTTAGACCATTTGCCTTTTAGATCGTAACTCTTGAAATATGTCTATGGATTGTGTATTTATTTATAGAGTAGCTGTTCCTCACGATACGGTGACTATACTGTAAGTTGGCTTTTTCTCTTCGCTGACAGGTATAGCCAAGAAGTTAGAGCGAGTACCGTAAACCTCGCACTTTCCACTTGATGTAGGTTCAAGCCGTATACTATAACACCAACTAATGATTCCTCGAAGAGCAAGACAGAGATGTCTAGGAAAAACATTCTCAGTACAACTTGTGAACAGATGGCACGTAGGGAGTTGATTCCTTAAGAATTTTCTTAATTAACAAAACACGCGAAAGACTGAAAACTCCACCACTTCAATACAAATACCATAAATTTGTTTAAAATACGAAGGTGTAAATATACATGTTGAAATAATTTAAAATTGGAATATACTGTTTTCTTTTCATCAGTTAACTGGGCATTGTACCTAGGTAAATTGCAGGTACGTTGCAGTGTGAGTCGACTTCCCAGCTTTATTCGAGCCCAAGATACTGTATTTCAAATTCGGACGGAGTTGACACGTGTAATTACCATGTCCTAGGTAATCTTATTTTGAGATCTATTGAGGTCACACGGTGGAAGAAGGGCATATTATATTAATTATGATGATGGTGCTTGTTGATTAAAGGGGCCTAACATCGAAGGTCATCGGCCCCATATCATATTAAAGTATAATTTCACTCCTTTGAGTGACCCTGATGCTTCAAGCGCAAAGGCTTCTTAATGCAAGAGAATTTACACGTAAACGCCTCCAGTCTCATTACTGACACCATTCTTGATATGTCACAGCTTCAGACGTAACTACTGCAGCACCCTGATCGTAACTCTAATGCATTCATAAGTCAATTATCACTTTTTGTTGATAAAAAATGAGCAGTTTAATTTTAACCGCAAGCAGCAATATTCTCGTAATTGTATAATTTAAGTATCAGGTAGAATGCCAGTCATGTGTCGGAGGTGAAAATATTTCCGCACAGAGTTCGATAGCTGCAGTCGCTTAAGTGCGGCCAGTATTCAGTATTCGGGGGTAATGGGTTCGATCCCCACTGTCGGCAGCCTTGAAGGTGGTTTCCGTGGTTTCCCATTTCCACACCACACAAATCCTGGGGCTGTACCTTAATTATGGCCACGGACGCTCCCTTCCACTCTTAGCCCTTTCCGGTCCCATCGTTGCCATAAGACCTATCTGTGTCGGTGCGACGTAAAGCAATGTGTAAAAAATCTGTTATACACTATTGTGTGCTCCGTAGTTCAATCGTCAAGCTTCTCTCAATAGACTGTGCGGTTCAATATTGCTTTTAACTTTTCATGTAAGGTCAAGTACATGGAAACCTCAGGTTGAAAGCTGTGCCCTCTTACTCATCTGTTTTCGTGGTCAGAAAAGGTCGCGTGTTACCTACACTGGAGGGGAAAAATTACTCTTTCCTGCCGGGATCTTGGTAAGGAAGAATAGAAACCCCCTCATCGCTGGGTTTTCAATGTTACTTAACTCGGAAGTGAAGAGAATGTTGTACCCTTTATTAAAACAAAACTGTATCAAAATGGAAAAGGCCTATTTAAATTCCTGAGAATCCTAAGGTTCGAAATGAACCATGACGAACCGTTCATGCACCGCAACACATTTTTCTCTAAAACATGGAGTAGCCACAGTGGCGTCTTCGGAATATAGCACCAGACCTCCCAAACGTATATGAATATAGGGTGAATGCACGCAAGGTATAATTACCTTTTGAAGTGGTCGCTTAAGTGTTTGTTAAGCAGCAGAGGGCGCAATGCTACTGCTCTTGCGTTGGCACGCTGTCATGCCTCGCTTTTATTCCATCTACAGGTTAGCGCTTTGTCCATGATCGCACCAAGGTATTTGACCTTAGTCAGCCATGGTAGCTCGCTTTTCTTAATTTTAAGGTGACAAAACATCGGTTGTCTCTTCAAAAAATAGGATGGACGTTTTTCCGGGTTAATTTAAACCTTATTGTTGACACGCCAGGATAAAAACTGGTAAATCCAGGATTGCATTTTCACTCTGGCATCGCAATATTGCCGCGTCACAATATGAACTGCAATGTCATGAGCGTACTGTCCTACACCTGCTACCCTAGGGAGATCATTTATATATAGGACGTATAAAGTTGGTAATAATGAAATGACGTATGGCTTTTAGTGCCGGGAGTGTCCGAGGACATGTTCGGCTCGCCAGGTGCAGGTCTTTCGATTTGACTCCCGTACGCGACCTGCGCGTCGTGATGAGGATGAAATGATGATGAAGACTACACATACACCCAGCCCCCGTGCCAGAGAAATTAACCAATGATGATTAAAATTCCCAACCCTGCGGGGAATCGAACCCGGGACCCCTGTGACCAACGGCCAGCACGCTAACCATTTAGCCATGGAGGCGGACATAAAGTTGGTGAGAGTGATCCTCCCTGTGATGCCCCTTACCAGTAAGTCCCCAGGGGTGGAGTTCTCAACTTCACAGACGACAGAAAATTGTCCGTTACGTACATAGGACTGTATGATTTTGATCAGGTTAAGGGGGACTTTATATATAGACTTCCCTAGTTTCACTAATAAATTGTCGTGTTAGACTGTGTCGAAATTTTTATCTACGTCAAGAAAGGCCGCCATCACCCTATAGTAAACGACCTCGTAGAATATTGGACTAGGCGTAATGACACCAGTGGAGCTAATCGATTGGACCGGAAACCAAACTGCTCCGGCGCAATATCCTACTGGATGCAAAGTAATAGTTGAGGCGTTTCAGAATACGTCCCTCGAAAATTTTCAGCAAATGGGAAAAGTACTGATAGGTCTGTAGTTCTCAGGAAATTACGTGTCTTTCCGCAGCTTTGAAATCAGACAGACCTTTGCCGCCTTTCAGACCGGTGGGTAAGGCAGGCCGTGAAATTTGTGGCAAGGAATACCACTGCCTTACTGGGGAGGGGCTTGATTTCTCTAACGTTGAGCCTATCAGCACCGGGATACCTATTCTCACCGAATCTTTTAAACAAACCGAAGGTGTGATGTCAGTCAGAGTGTGACGTGGCGACCTCCTTAGTCTGAAAGCTGCGGCTTTTCGTTCTATCCCTCGCCCAGTACGATCGTCATCGTGGTGAGTGTAGCGTACTACTCACTAACTCTCAAATGAATCAGAGGAAGCCTCAGCTCTCAAGGGTCTGTAAGGTTAACGCCCTTAGGCTTGGGGTCGAACCCAAGGTCTGCGAGGTTAAGCCTGGACATGTAGCCAGCGTAAGGTCATGTGCGGTTAAGAGCGCGCCTTCTTAGCCAACCGCCCTACTTTTCACGTCAGGTCATTAAGGTTAAGCATGTAATCTTAGTTTGCACATTCTGTATGGCGGAGGCCTCTCCCAGGGGCGTGTGGTGGCGGTGGCGGCGGAACTGTTCAATTTTGTACTAGTCGGGTGTGAATGTCAAAAGGTTTTACATTGTTATCTATATGTTTCCAAGTTTGCACAAGGGATCGAACGAGATGGCCCCTCGATATGCTCCCATGTACGTTTAAAAACTACGGGATTTTGGTCGAAGTTAAGTTCACTATGGACAACACAATCAGTTGTCCTATTTAAATATATTGAAAGTGTCATATCGAAGATATCAGACAACACATTAGCCGGGAACATAGCGGGGTCTGTAGGAGCACACACCTTGAATGTCACTGTCTCTCATAAATGTGCTTAGAATCCTACCCTTCAGTTTGCAACCCTGGGTTTCCAGTCTTGATATTTGCAATTGAGGTCACTGGCTATTAAGCCTGTGGTAGGGACATGAGCCGGGTTTTCCAAAAAAGCATTAACTTCGAGAATATTTAAAGGCGCTGAAGGCAAAAATAATTCTAGCACGGAGTGGGGGAGAGGGTACAGCATGTGACTGGTAATGCTAGGCTTAACCAGCATGCCCACACCCACACCCTGCATCCCGTCTCTATCTTTCCCGTCGTTTACCATGTTTTAACTCTGAATTACGTATGTTCGTTTAGAAATATCTCACCCAATAGCATGATGTCTATGTTGTGATAAAAATTATAAGCCTCAAGTTCGGATTCCACACCGATAACACTTTGACAATTCCAGTCGCCTCGTCTTAAAGGTTGAGAAATACTGCATAGCAGCATCAACCAGAACCTCGAACTTGTCCTTTGTGCTAGCACGATCTCGATTTGTTCATTGTGTCCTTCAGCAAAGGGATGAGCCTTGAAAATTTGATATGTCTAAGCAGTCAACGATGTCAGCAGAACCACTGAGGTCTGGGAGAGATTTCCCAATGCTAATAGGGCGATGGTGTAGTATAGGGAGCTTTGGAAAGGGCAGCAGCGTGACCGACAAGGCTCGCGAACCACAGCCCTGCGGTCACAGGCCGTAAATGTGGGAGGGCACTCTTTTTCTGAGCTTTCAGTTGCTCAGCTGTTTTCTTCTTAGATATTATCGCTCTTAAGATGTCACATCCCATCCACGATGCTGCGTGTACCCCTCGACAGGTAGACGCCCTTTGCGGGTGCCTCCGGGACCAGCGGGTAGGCAGTGGCAACGCGGTCTTCTCCACATTTTACGCACCGAAGTGGCATTTTGCAGTAGTTGGCAGAGTGACCCAGTCTCTAACATTTGAAACATTGGGCAGGTCCCTCCCTACCTCGTTAGGAGTCAACTGTTAGCCTGAAACCACACATGGATCTCAGTGATTAAATAGTTTTATTAAATTCCCCATTAAGAAGAGTCACGCCAATTATGAACTTTTTAGTTGTGACATCCCTCCTGGTATACTGATGGACATTCTTGGATTGATAACCAATTGCAATTAGTTCTTCCTTAACCCAATCTGTACCAACTGTTAATTGATATTTCGTATTATGACCTTCAACAGCCACTGGCTAGGCAGCTGATGGGTGTTGAAATAAGTGTTGGACTCATCAGAATACTGAGTCGGCAGTTGGTAATCCGGCTCGGTGCTTACATGGAACTTGAGGGCATCGCGAATGTTTATGGCCCTGATGTCACCAGTGCATCGCGATTTCAAATATCTGCAATGCTGCTGGTAGTTGGTTTTAACGAAAACAGTCGCCGGCGGCAGCGACTTTCTTCTTGGGGAAGAGGGCGGAGTCCACGTGCTCAACCTCTCTACCAGGAGCGGTTAGCTTGGTCGTCCCATTCTGAACAGTTCAGGATGGGAGACACTGGTCGAGCGGACGGCTTCAGTTTCTTTCCGAGGAGTAGGAGACTGAGCTAGCACCAGAGCGTCTGGCCCATTGCTGCCATTGGTGAGCAAGGCCTGAGTGGAGCTAAAGTATTTTCATCTGGCACAAAAACCTGAACTGTACCAGAGGTGTGACCTCTTTAAAGTGTAACGTGCAGGAAACTTCCTCTTGACCTGCTTAGCCGTCTGCCATGGTGTCTGATGAGCATAAGACTTAGTAATAAGGCTAACATGGCAACCTGTTGTTCTATTGGAGTGACCTCAAGTAGTAAAGTTATTGATTGAAGAGGACCTGACGGATGTACCAGCTACCTTTGGCAATTTCACCCAATCGGAGTACTCGTTTTGGTGGGGGCGGTTCTTTTTTTTTTTGCTAGTTGATTTACGTCGCACTGACACAGATAGGTCTTATTGCGACGTTAGACAGGAAAGGGCTAGGAGTGGGAAGGAAGCGGCCGTGGCCTTAGTTAAGGTACAGCCCCAGCATTTGCCTGGTGTGAAAATGGGAAACCACGGAAAACCATCTTCAGAGCTGCCGACAGTGGGGTTCGAACCTACTATCTCCCGAATACTAGATACTGGCCACACTTAAGCGACTGCAGCTATCGAGCTTGGTGGCCGGTTCTTTGGCAGAGTCTCCACCACCGGGCGGGGGCTAATTCATGGTTTCGCAATCCAGTAAGCCTTACGGTTACTTCAGTCAGCAACATCAGCAGCAGGAGCAGCAGTTCACACAATCCTAACAATCCTACACATGGTCCAAGCTCGCTCCCAACTCAACGCTCACGCACACTCACTCACAAAACGGGTTTAATTACAGCGAAGGATAACACAACCTCTCTCACCGTAAGAACGATCTCGTCTGTGCTTTGGTTCATGTCGTAGACTGTTTCAACGAACGTGGTTATTCTGGATGAAGCCTTTATACCAGTGCTTCCGCCTGCTCGTACATGGTTTTGTTATATTCTGTGATCATGATCATCGAAAACACCTAATCTTCACGCCCATACAAGGAAGCCTGAAAACACAACAATGTAAGAATGAGTGGGTCTGTGACATTCCTTCCAGCCTAAAGCACACTGTTATTCTCAACTGAAAAATCTCATTTTCTCTCTGTAGAGTCGTCCTTAAAATAAAGAAAATATAGTCAGCCTACTTACAGTCGCCCAACTGCTTCAATTTCTTATTTCCTACCGGGCACACAGACTTCTGGTCTCTCTGCTACCGACATATCTTTCACCTTGGAGCTACCAGTGTTGATATCGTAACAACTGCACTTATAGATAAGTTATACAAGTTTGCGAGATTTCGATACCATATCTCATTACAACCAGGTGACCACCGTAAGTCTCAATTTCCCCCATACGCAATCCCACCATGTCATATGGATTTTTTCAGTAACGGAATGATAGTGGTGTATTTTACCAAAGTTCCTGCTAAATCATCGTCGTTCAGTTCCAAAACTGTCCACAGTGTTCACGTGGAATGAGGGCATATGGCACTGTTCATAGTGATTCGTCCACCAGATGAGGACGCGAAGCCTTGAGCAGAACCCTTGGTGTTACTTGACAGGAATAGGCGATCTGGCGGCATTCGGTTTCACCCCTCTCTACTATATCGTCGTCGTCGTCGTCGTTGTCTCGCACCCAGACGTGCAGGTCGCCATGGGCGTCTATCGGAAAGACCTGCACCTACCCAGGTGAACATTAGGGCGGGCCGAAAAAACTCGAATTCTTTTTTCCAAGTAGTAATATCGCGGAATAGTTGCTAATTGGAGAGAATGAAACGGGGTAAAAAAAAAGAAACAAAATAGATTCATTTCTTCCCGTCTCCCACGTGCTCTAAAGTTTGGCGAAATTCGGAAAAATGTATGTTTTTTACGATAATTTTATACCATGCTTAACTTGTCAATATTTAAATGTAATACCCCTAGTGGACTCTTACTCGAACCAATAATGATTTAGAAAAAAGAATGGTTCAAATCGGTTAAGGTCTTCCGCTCGCGCAACAGCCGTCAATCTAACAAATTTTCGCGCTCGTCGTAACTCGCTCGGGTCGAAGACTCATGACTCTCAGCCCACCTACCACTCTCGCCACCACGCCGTGCCATTGTTGTGTCCGTCTGCACATATACCTCGTGTTTGATGTGTGTTTCATTCGCTCTTCCAGTTACTATTGTGGTATTTGCATCTAATGTATTTCGATGTTTGTTTTGTGTTATGACATTTTTGTGTAACTTTGTGACTTAACGGTGGTGTACTACGGCTGTACCTCAGAACCTCATCACAGGACAGGTATTTGATTGCCCTATACTTGCTTCTAATAAAGACTTGTTCTCTAGGTTGCCAGAATAAATTCTCGTATAGCTGATTGTTGTTCATGAGTGCTAAAATACGAGAGACCCAAGTTTTTATATTTAGTTTGATAACTAGATTGATTTTACCTGGAAAAGTTAGAGGCTCTATTACTTGTCTTACACAAGGGATAGAACTGGGAAGGTAGCGGCCGTGGCCTTAATTAACGTACAGCTCCAGCACTTGTCTGGTGTGAAATTGGGAAAACACGGAAATTAGGTTTCCTTCTTTAACGCCCCTTCAACACCCTTCTGTGTTTGCTCGGAAAACGTATTCTTTAACGTTACAGTGGAGTTAGATTCATTTGTAATTCTAGGTGCTTGAAGAATATGATTTAGAATATTTTGAATATGCCTACTTCTACTCCGTAAGTTATGTTTCCATATTTTGAAAGATAATTTTTAGGACACTCAGGTTCTTTACGCAGATTATATCTGAACAACAGTTGACAATATCAGATAAATAGTTTGGTCATGGAGAGGGGTGGGGGTGGGGGGAATTGCTTGGTCTCTAACAGCAGCAGGGGAAACGAAAGAGACAAGTATTGTGAAGATGTTACATGACTAAAATAAGCAAAGCCATCTCCGCACTGGCCGTGAAGACTGTTGGAGGTGTAAATGCTAAAAGTTTTACACTATCCGTAAACTAGGCACTGAAATTGTGTTTAGCAGTATGCCCGGAAGCTTTGGCTCCAGGTACGCGTGATACTCATTTTCGATGCAGGATGAGTGAACATCGGGGCCATGTGCTTCTCCAGGTGTGGAATCTCGTTTCTATATTTTCCCACTTCCTGATCGACAATCGAACCCACGTCCTTTCGGATGAACCGAGCACCTTAACTACCCCTGCTATGCAGTCTATATATAACTAATACAAGGTGACATAATAAATCAAACACCTCGATCTTAGTGAAAGTCAGTATTCGGATTGTGGTGTATAGTTCGATATGTTTGAATAACCTCATTTTTGCTTTTCTCCACAGGCATTCATACTTCAATAACACTCAGTTTAAACACGTGAACGATTGTCATATCACAGACTGCAAGAGTGCCCTTGAAAATCCACTGCCTTTTTTCAGTCATTCGACCGGGTCAGGAATAGAATGAATGAAGCTCCCATTTAGCGATGAGGATAGGAATTATACCGGCTGCCGAAGCCTGTCGCACTCCTGGAGCAATGATTAATGCATGACAGATCAAATGAAATTATATTGGGGGATGTTGCTGGAATGAAAGATGTTAGGGAAAACCGGAGTACCCATAGAAAAACCTGCCCCGCCTCCGCTTTTTCCAGCACAAATCTCACATGGATTGACCGGGATTTGAACCACGAAACCCAGCGGTAAGAAGCCGACGCGCTGCTACCTGAGCCACGAAGGCCCTTAAGAGTACCCTTACTAGGGAATATTATCATAGTAATTCTGGATTATGGCCCTGCGTAAGCATCGTATATGAACGGTATTGAATACACACAGATTCATCATCATCATCTGTTTACCCTCCAGGTTCGGTTTTTCCCTCGGACTTAGCGAGGGATCCCACCTCTACCGCCTCAAGGGCAGTGTCCTGGAGCTTCAGACTCTTGGTCGGGGGATGAAACTGGGGAGTATGACCAGTACCTCGCCCAGGCGGCCTCACCTGCTATACTGAACAGGGGCCTTGTGGAGGGATGGGAAGATTGGAAGGGATAGGCAAGGAAGAGGGAAGGAAGCGGCCGTGGCCTTAAGTTAGGTACCATCCCGGCATTCGCCTGGAGGAGAAGTGGGAAACCACGGAAAACCACTTCCAGGATGGCTGAGGTGGGAATCGAACCCACCTCTACTCAGTTGACCTCCCGAGGCTGAGTGGACCCCGTTCCAGCCCTCGTACCACTTTTTCAAATTTCGTGGCAGAGCCGGGAATCGAACCCGGGCCTCCGGGGGTGGCAGCTAATCACGCTAACCACTACATCACAGAGGCGGACCTACACACAGATTACCTCAATAATTGTCCGACTCGTTGGCTGAATTGTCAGCGTACTGGCCTTCACTTCAGAGGGTCCCGGGTTCGATTCCCGGCCGGTTCGGGGATTTTAACCTTCATCGGTTAATTCTAATAGCCCGGGGGCTGGGTATTCGTTCTGTCCTGAACATCCCTGCAATTCACACACCACACATAGCACTATCCTCCACCACACCAACACGCAGATCCCTACACATGGCAGCTGCCACCCACCCTCATCAGAGGGTCTGCCTTACAAGGGCTGCATCCGGCTTGAAATAGCCACACGAAATTATTATTATTATTATTATTATTATTATTATTATTATTATTATTATTATTATTATTATTATTATTATTATTATTATTATACCTCAATAATTTAGACCTGCCATAAGGTATAAACGTAGCTTTATTTTTGCAATATTTCACATTTTAGCTACATCGGACCAATTGATACCTTGGAAATAATTTTGCCATGAAAAAAAAATGGAATGGCGTATGGCTTTTAGTGCCGGGAAATCCCAGGACGGGTTCGGCTCGCCAGGACCAGGTCTTTTGATTTGAGCCCCGTAGGCGACCTGCGCGTTGTAATGAGGATGAAATGATGATGAAAACGACGCATACACCCAGTCCCCGTGCAAGGGAAATTAATCAATGATGGTTAAAATTCCCGACCCTGCCAGGAATCAAACCCGGGACCCCTGTGACCAAAGGCCAGCACGCTAACCATTTAGCCATGGAGCCGGACACTTTGCTATGATTATATGTTTCATGGAACTGTTACATTCTCTTTTAGTGTTGAAGTCAATGATGACATACACTATATCTTACTTACCAAATTCACATCGTTCTTTGATAGAAGGCGAGAAATGAGACATAATGGAATGAACGACTTCAGCTAGATTCCCAGAGGACTGTTATGGGAAAACATACACTTCCAATGTATTTATTGATTTGAAACCTAATCACTCATCACATTTTAGACGAGGGTTCCTCTTGTGATGTATAGGCTGTACTGTTCCTATCCGAATCCAATAGCTCTTGTGAAGTTTGAAGCGGTGATATTTGCGGCGCTGCTTCATGGGCATTATTATCTCATTCTATCTGCGGGTGGGTTCATTATATATCATCTCAACGAGGATCGTCAAATAGAAATTCAATACAGAATTCGTGCCTCTTGCCTCTAAAACACTCCTCTCTCGGTGTTGCAATTACAGTTTCCATACAGACATGGGATTAAAATTTAATATTCAGTGACTAGTGAAAGATGGACCAATTGCCAAGAGCGTGTTGTCATTTATTCATGTATTCTGTGGCTACTCGTGCTTGTGGTGAATGTGATAGACGACTCAATTGGAAACACAACAGAGACTGAGATGCTAGAGTAGTCAAAATACGCTCAGATCTACGGACTAACTGCTTTGATAGCCTATGTTGTTGTTTTTGTTGTAGTTTGGGATGATGGTAATGATTATTATGATTACGAATTAAATAATGCTTGATATCAGTTGTCACATGGTTAGAAATAGTGTCATCTCGTAGTTGTATGTAGAAATCCTTGGCAGACTTCCGTAAACTATTCACGAAATAGCGTTTTGATCGTTGTATGTAAGGATATGTAGTGTAGTTGGGTACAGATGAGGGATAATTAGTAGGCTATTATTTATTACGCAGTAAATACACATGCTATAAATTTTGTGGAACAGCAGCAGCAATAATACCCACGAAAACTCGTACTACTTATTACAGTTTGGGTGTCCACAATAAAAGCTGACAAATAGAGAAATTCGTGGAGATGTATTATGAGGCAATATTCATCATATGCATCAATGGTGACTTCTGATCGATAAACGTTCCAAATTTCAAGTGTCTCTCCTCATGAGCTCTCATTTTGTCAACTCGAGCCTGTCCTATTCAAATACAAGTGTTCATAGCCTAATCCGAGATCACGCAACCTAGTCCAGTCGAATTTAGAAACTTCTACTCCTGCACCAAATAAAGTTGTAGTTACTAGGGAGGGTAATTGAAACAGAGCTCTGAAATCGAGTAGCGAAGCCTCGTGCGCTGCACTCGTCCCACTTGCCTTACCACTCGGACACAGCTGCACTCGGCTGTCCTGGCTACTCATACACAGTTGGTTGAGTATGCGGCGACTGTGGGCGAGTGGCTAACCGTCGCTCAGCTTGGTGGGCAAGAAGAGCACGCAAGTGCACTAGTGGCACCTTACGCGAGAAATTGAAACTCTTAACTTCGATCTTTCAGCAGTGCGTGTTTTTCGAAGGGATAGCGTAGAAATGGAAGAACGAAGATAGTATGTGAATTTACAAGCACATCAGCACAGTATTTTAAATATAATAACAACAATAATAATAATAATAATAATAATAATAATAGTAATGGCTTCATGGTTTTATGTCCCTATAACTACTTTTACAGTTTTTCGAGACGCTGATGTCCCGTAATTTTGTCCCGCGGGAGTTCACTTACTTGCCGGTAAATGTACCGACACGCAGCTAACGTATTTGAGCACCTTTAAATACTGAGCCAGAGCCGATCCTGCCAACTTGGACTCAGAAAGCCAGCACCTTAACAGTCTGAGCCACTCAGCCCCGCCATCATAAATCTAATAGTAACAGTAATAGTATTGTTGGCTCTTATTTAATGAGAAAATATTCCTTTAAGCCTTACATCATGTATATATGGTAGCAGTTTGACCTACAGTACAACTGAAAGAGAATACCCACCAAAATAGGGGCCAAAATTAAATGCACACAATTTCTCAATTACTCATCCAATTTATTCACTCGCACGTGTCTCTTAACATCGCTGCCTTTGATACAGACTGTGATGATAAATGCATCACCATAAATGGGTGAAGATGAATATTGAATTCACGTTCCAAAACCTACAAGGAGCTTTCTTTACCATCGCTGCCTTTGATACAGACTGTGATGGATGATAAATGCATCATCATAAATGGGAGAAGATGAATATTGGATTTACGTTCCAAAACCTACAAGCAGTTTTTTACCATAGCTGCCTTTGATACAGACTGTGATGATAAATGCATCAGCATAAAAGGGAGAAGATGAATATTGGATTTACGTCCGAAAAGCTACAAGGAGTCACCGATTTCGTGCAAACGTTTTGGAGGTTGAACCACGTTAAAATTAAACATATAAATGTCCGAGGGTTTGTGATTTTTGGCCCTTATTTAACGAGAAAATAGCCCTTTAAATTTTACAGCATGCATACATGCATACATACATATGAATATTTCTAGCACTGCTGATCTAGTAGTCAGTGTCCCCGACTTCCACGCGTGCGTCTTGGCTTCGACGGACAGTAGAAGTCGATGTCGTCACGTTTTGGAGGGAGGGTGCAATCAATTGTTGAGATTGAGTTGGATGAAAACCAGCGTAGTTTCAGACCACAAAGGGGCTGTCAGGATCACATTTTCAGTATACACCAGGTAACTGAAAAATGCTACGAGAAGAATAGACAGTGACATTTTTATTTTGTAGATCTAGAGAAGGCATGTGATAGAGTTGTTAGCAGTACTGGGGGATTATGGGTAGATTATTTAAAGCAATAAAAGGAATCTATGTTGAAAATTTGGCTGCAGGGAGAATTGATGGTAGAATGAGTTCTTAGTGCAAGATACATACAGAGGTCAGACAAGGCTGTAATCTTTCACCTTTGTCGTTCATAGTTTACATAGTTCGTCTACTGAATAGTATAAGAAATGAAATAGTATTGAATGTTAGAACGGTAATTCAAAACTGGAACAGGTAGATCATATGAAATATTTAGTATGTGTATTATCACAAGACGGTAGTACTGTATAGTGAGACTGAATCAAGGTGCAGCAAAGATAATGCAGTGATCTCACAATTGAGATCAACAATACTCTGTAAGATAGAAGTCATCACCCAGGCGAAGCTATCTTTACACCGGTCAGTTTTCAGACCAACTTGCTGCACGAGAGTGAATGTTTGCTGGACACAGAATATTTCATTCTTAAGTTAGAAGTACGTCCGCCTCTGTGGTGTAGTGGTTAGTGTGATTAGCTGCCACCTCCGGGTTCCAGGTTCGATTCCCTGGTCTGCCACGAAATTTGAAGAGTGGTACGAATGCTGGAACGGGGTCCACTCAGCCTCGGGAGGTCAGCCGAGTAGAGGGGTGTTCGATTCCCTCCTCAGCCATCCTGAAAGTGATTTTCCGTGGTTACCCACTTCTATTCCAGGCAAATGCTGGGATGCTACCTAACTTACGGCAACGGCCGCTTCCTTCCCTCTTCCTTGATTATCCCTTACAAACTTCCCATCCCACCACAAGGCCCCTGTTCAGCATAGCAGGTGAGGCCGCCTGGGCGAGGTAGTGGTCATCCTCCCCAGTTGTATCCCCCTACCCAGAGTCTGAAGCACCAGGACACTGCCTTTGAGGCGCTAGAGGTGGATCCCTCGCTGAGTCCGAGGGAAAATCGACCCTGGAAGGTAAACAGATGAACAAGAAGAAAATATTAGATGTACTAGATACGAAAGTAGCGAGAATGATCGCTGGTAAAACCAGGAGGAAACAATGGTACGAGGGCATTTGGAATGAGGAGTATTGGCATGATAATGTGAGGTGAATGGAGGAGGATATGTTACCTAGGAGAATAGTGGACTTGGTCATGGAGGATAGGAGAATTAGGGGGAGAAAAAATCGACTATATAAGAGGTATGGAACTAAACAAAGGCTACGGAACCAATAGTATTTTGGAGGCGGTTTTTTCTTAATTGGCTTTTACTTTGCACCGACACAGGTAAGTCCTATAGCGACGATGGGACAGGAAAGGTCTAGGAGGAGGAAGGAAGCCGCCGTGGCCGTAATTAATGTACAATCCCAGCATTTGAGTAGTGTGAGAATGGGAACCTACGAAAAACCATCTAGGGCTGCCGACAGTTGGATTAAAACCCACTATCTCCCGAATGCGAGCTAAGAGCTGTGCGCTCTTAACCTCACGGCCAACTTGCTTTGTTTTTGGAGGCGTTTTTGGAAGTTCACAGAAGCTTGCAGACTCAACGCTGAAAGGCATGCAGTATATAATGGAGATTTATCAATATACGGTATATTTTCCTTATTGTTTACAGGAATATACCTTCTTATTACTGTTCATTAGCATCATGTTAATACACAAAATGGTTTCAATGAGCTGGCATAAGGTATTCTCAAAAACTGCACTAACGTACCTACCAGAAAGTACATTAGAAAACTGAGGTCAAAATTAAACTACGCAATTTCTTACCAATAGCTGTGCTTAGTAATTTCCTGCTCCATAATAAATATCACCTGCATCCTGCTTGGTTTTTCTGGCTCCTCATCAGCCTTCTAGCTCTGTTACTCATCTCTTCCACCACTAAGTGTGCTTTTTTCACTCGAATGCCAGCCAGCTCTTTCCAAGTGGTCATAGTGTTGGAACCTGGCTGAATATTAACTTTCTGTAACAGTCTAGCCCAACCAACATTGCCATCATTGAATGAAATGGTACCGAGCTTGATAGCTGCAGTCGCCTAAGTGCGGCCAGTATTCGGGAGATAGTGGATTCCATCCCCACTGTCGGCAGCCCCGAAGATGGTTTTCCGTGGTTTCCCATTTTCACACCAGGCAAATGATGGGGCTGTACCTGAAATAAGGCCACGGCTGCTTCCTTCCCACTTCTGGCCCTTTTCTGTCCCATCGTCGCTATAAGACCTAACTGTGTCGATGCGACGAAAAGCAACTTGCTTTCCTTGCTTGAATGAAATGATAACATCACATAGTCCCAGATGAAGTATTTTAACACCAACAAACGCGCCTTTTGGGATTCTGGACCAGAGAATATTATTGAATGCCTCGTTAGCATTTTCATTTTTTCCATGCAGGCACATTCTTGAAATGCACCTACCAGTACTCGCATTAGAAAAGTGAGGTTAAAGTTTAAGAACGCAATTTCTCACCAATTGCAGTGCTTGGATCATTCCTGCTCCATAATAAATATCACCTCTATCCTCCTTGTTTTTTTTTTGCTATTTGTTTTACGTCGCACCGACACAGATATGTCTTATGGCGACGATGGAACAGGAAAGGCCTAGGAATGGGAGAAGGAAGCGTCCGTGGCCTTAGTTAAGGTACATCCCCAGCATTTTCCTGGTGTGAAAATGGGAAACCACGGAAAAAACATCTTCAGGGCTGCCGACAGTGCGTTTCGAACCCACCATCTACCGAATACTGGATACTGGTCGCACTTAAGCGACTGCAGCTATCCAGCTCGGTCCTCCTTGGTTCAGAAAGACTTTCCACATATAATACTTTCCCTGAGTAGGTACCTTAGGCAGCATTCAGATCAAGATTGACCTTGAAACTTGACCATGGAACTGGATTAGTGGGCCAAGGGAGGGACGTCAGCTGTGAGGGAGGTCAGTTCGGAAACGTCCCGCAATATCACATTTAGCCGGGCTGAGGCGTTGTCTTTCTGGCCCCAACTTGGCAGGTTCGATCCTAACTCAGTCCAGTGGTATTTGAAGGTGCTCAAATACGTCAGCCTCGTGTTGGTAGATTTACTGGCACGTAAAAGAACTCCTGAGGAACTAAATGCCGCCACCTCGGCGTCTCCGAAATCCGTAAAAGTCATTAATATGACGTAAAGCAAACAACGTTCTTATTATTACCAGAAAACATTTGATAAGAACATTCGTTCGTAGTTTACGAAGTTGGATACCCAATCCGTTTCTGCACATGACCTGTACACTCCATTTTCCAGTGCAGCATCATCCCCATACGGCTTGCTCTGTACTACCTTCCTGAAACCCTTAATGTCTTCATCACCCAAGTACTGTTTGTACAATAAACTTGTATGAATGGATCTTTGAAATATTCTTACTGCATCTTCAGCTTCTCTAGCACAACTGGCCCCTGAAAATTGATACGAGCAACTACCATCCCGACAAAACTTAACACATGCCAAGGTCTAATAAGAAACAATTTGGCTGCATGAAACATGGCATGAAAGGCGAAAATAAAGTTCATGTTCCCCCTATTATTACAAACATAACGTTATTCAGAAGGACTTTCCACATATAATACTTCCCCTGAGTAGGTACCTTAGGCGGCATTCAGATCAAGATTGACCTTGAAACTTGACCACGGAACTGGGTTAGTGGGCCAAGGGTGTGACCTCAGCTGTGAGGAAGGTCACAGTTCGGAAAAATGATGATTATCTTGCAGCCTTGGGGTGTATGGCAGAGGCCTGGGACAAATGCTAATAGTGGTCATCCTTGTAAGGTGGGATCAGTGTAGGATAGTGAAGGAAACCGATTTTCTGACACCACTTGCCCTTTCTCTGT
Source organism: Anabrus simplex (assembly GCF_040414725.1). Lineage (NCBI taxonomy): Eukaryota > Metazoa > Arthropoda > Insecta > Orthoptera > Tettigoniidae > Anabrus > Anabrus simplex. The sequence goes on from NC_090266.1 coordinate 810,053,808, forward strand.
ACGAACGTCCTTTTTCAATAGCCGACGCATTTGCTATGAGACCTATAAATTTGGTTACTACATCGCCTTTCATGCCATGTTCATGCAGCCAAATTGTTTGTTATTAGACCTTGGCATGTGTTAAGGTTTGTCGGGATGGTAGTTGCTCGTATCAAACCACCGATGAACGTCCCGCTGAATGCCTTAGTACACGTTATCGTTATGAATAAGATAAACTAAACTATCCGTGTTTGATTAGCAAAGAATGAATTGTCCTTTAAAAGCACAGTTATTCTCTTTTACATTATTTACTTCTTTGTGAAGATCTTTTCTTTTTTACTCATTATTTCACGTCCCAAATCTGATGAAAATGAAAACCTACAACCTGTTTTCCAGTCATTGACCGGGTCAGGGATGGAATGAATGAAGCAGATATAGGCTATTAGTACGTTGGGATCGCCACTCCCAAAATGATTTATTAATGACTGATAGATGCTATGAAATGAGAATGGAGAGTGTAGCTGGAATAAAAGATGACAGGGAAAACTGGAGTACCCGGAGGAAAACCTGTCCCGCCTTCGCTTTGTCCAGCACAAATCTCACATGGAGTGGCCGAGATTTGAACCACGGTATCCAGCGGTGAGAGAGGCCGACGCGCTGCCGTGTGAGCCACGGAGGCTCTCAAATCTGATACAGTTTTTAAAATCCATCTATCGAAAGAACGCTTTCCTCCAACACTTTTTGTTTTCACCGTCTGCTGGGCGCTTGTTTAACACTCTTTTAATTTTAATTGAACGCTTGTTGAACGCTTATTGAATGCTTACTGAACAATTGTTGAATGCTTGTCGAACGCTCGTTGAACTTTCGTGTCGCATTGTCAGTGATATTCTACTTTTGGTCATCATCCTGTGCGTACTCTATCTTTTTATTCCCATGATAGGGTATGTAGGTTCGAGGCAATTATTGTTACAACTACCGCCATCTCTCCATTATGGAAGAGCGTTGATGTAAAGACGACCACACCTAGAACATGTCACGCATGATCTATCCCACAGCTATGACCTCCACTGGCACGTGTGCCGGGCCCAACATGACCCACCCCAAAGTATGCACAACAAGATAGCGCACGCATAGCTTACCTTGCAAGATAGGCGTCATGTGTCCCAGCCATGACCAAATAGCTTAATATGATAATAGTGGAAACTCCTGCGAGGAACTGGCGACACCGCTTCTGCGTGCCATCTAGCGGTTTGAGGAGCTAACTACACTTGCTACTGCTGTCAGCTGTGTATGTTAGAAGTGTCTCATTTGTACTTCAGATTGTTTTGTGCTTGTTATGTGTCATTATTTTGGAAATGGCAAGAAGAGGAGTTATTTGTACTATGCATGGGTGTTTTAATTACAAAAGACAAAGTGATCGCAAGTCATTTTACAGATATCTTAACAACAAAGTGCTGTGAGTATAGGCCTACCTGTTATTGTTTATGTGCCTGTATTTTTTCTATTTCATAGTTTCTTTAAAACATTGTTATTATTAAACCTATGCGTTTAATCGATTTCTGGGTGTACTCAGTGGGCTGTGAAGAGCAGAAGGGCAGATTTAGATGAAACTCTGAGGACCAAAGGAAAATGCAGACCATTATGTCATGGGCTGGGCATGTAGCAAGTTTCCCCATACTGAGTGTAGTGATGTATTTTCGTCTTATGATATTGATTGTAGCGTGGGAAATTTGCACATTGAAATGAAGAAATATGATCATTTTAAGATGTTGTTTCCAAATAATATTGGGAGAAAGTTAGGTGCTATTTTGTTTTCTTTTGTTTACAATTTTGCTTTCCGTCGCACCGACACAGGTAGGTCTTATGGCGACAAAGTAATTGGAAATGCCTAGGAGTGGGAAGGAAGCTGCCGCGGCCTGAATTATGGCACAGACTCAGCGTTTGCCTGATGTGAAAATAGGAAACCATGGAAAACCATCTTCAGGGCTGCCGACAGTGGTGTTCGAGCCCACCATATCCCGGATGCAACCTCACAGCCGTGCCCCCCTAACCGCACGGCCAACTCGCGCGGTTAATACTAAAATATCAGGAACACTGAAGATAGTTTTTGTCAGTTCTTATCAGAAAGCACACATAGAATTAGGAGAAAATTAGCTGACAGGTTTTTGTCATTGAATGAATGAAGTGAAGTGAAGGCATGTGTAACAGCTGTATAAAATTACTGACTAACAAGTTTTTCAAAGTCCTTTTACAGGCACATGTGAATAGAACCAGTGATTGAACACAAACAAAATCTTGCCAGTGAAAGTATCATGTTGAAGAAAGATATTACATGCGTGATTTTCTCTTTGAGACTGGAGGCCGTAGTCTTAACATGGCGATCGAATGCTATAATTTGATAATACATTCATTTTATTCTTATCACTGGTTCTTTCAGATTAACGCCCACCGTTTTCCTTCCCTATATAATGTAACAAGAACGACGCAAATGTCTTAAAAATCTGTATTTCGTTGGGTCCGAAGTCGAAATTTGTAGTGTTTTTATAGCGCGTAGTGATAGTGTTCTCTTCGAGCCGCTAGATGCCAGCACTACGTGCTGTCGGCGCTGCTCTGCGTGTTAAGTGAGGAGAGTTTCAACTATTATCATATTGAACTATTTGCCATGAGCTACCTCACAGATGATGTCACCCGCTTGACCCATCTACACCGTTTCTTGGTCGCATGCCCTAGTTTCAAGGTCAACATTGATCTGAACGCCGCATGAGGTACCCCTTGCCCCTTTCTAGGAAAGTATCTGCCACAACACCATGAAGAGAGCTTGACCCCTTTTCTATCGTGTCCCGTCTAAAGCAACTGCTATGCTTATTTCCACCATAAATGCTTTATATTCGAGATAATGGGGTTTGTTTAACACAGTCATGTTTTCCACACCCTATTAGTTCAAACCCGGCAGAGGTAGTCGGATTTTTGAAGGGCGGAAAAAAGTCCATTCGACACTCCATGTCGTACAATGTCGGCATGTAAAAGATCTCTGGTGATACATTTGGTATTTACCCGACAAAATGAATTAAATCTCAGCCATAGACGCCCAAGAGAGATACGGTTTACTCTGTCTGCCATCTAGCGGACCTAGAGTAAAACGGAACGTCGAAATCAACGAGCAGACAGCCAGATGGCGTCAAATCGAAATGTCTGCACACGGTAGCTGAGGCCATACGCTTCTTCTTCTTCTTCTTCTTCTTATTATTATTATTATTACACTGAACTTACACCTTATCAGCCTGTATCACGGTCTCTTCTGCCAAGCATTTTACAGCTTCTAAAATACAGTACCTACACTAAATTGATGGAATTTTGCATGGGGCTTTGGTAAGTTCATTAGAGCGCACAAACGTTTTCCTTCAGAATTCCCCTTACCTATACATCTCGTGGCATAAACGAAAATTACATTTACATCATCGCCGTTAGCGGTGGCTTTTGAAGTAAAAAAGAAATGAACCTCCCTTCACACAAGAAGAACAAAAAATAATCAACGGACTTGCCAGCCCTCTACATTTGTCAAGTGCTTATAACACTGATAATAAAATTAATCCCCATCATAACATTTAAAGTAAAAATTATAAATGGCTTCTGAAAAAGTTTATTGCCAAAAATCACATCATCTGATCTAAGTTTAAGACATTCATTTACAGCACAATTTTCGTTTGTGCAAAAGTCCTCACAAAATGGCTTGCAACTCAGCAGTTTCCTTGCTAAGCTTGAGTGAGATTCATTACTCCCGTCAAGTACACCAAGTCATGAGAACATGGTAGTGTCATTCGTAACAATAACCTCTGCAGCGTTTGAATTGCTGTTGCTTTCACTATCAACAAAGTTATCGAATATAATTTTCTTTGTATGACAATGCCCCGTAAATTTTCTCTTTCCGAAAGCTTTCAGTCGACCCATTATGCTGTAAGAGAACTCAAAGAGGACATCCTAAACCTGTTTAAGAAAATAAAGAAACAAAGCCGAATGTTGCCATTATCACGGACAAAAAGTGCGCACTTTGCACATTAGAATGGAAGTGAATCCAGAAAATTATATAGTATAGTTTAGAAGATAAAGGCATGATTATAGACTTCAGTAAAATTAGGATGTCCTGTCAAGGTGCACCGTGACTTAAATCTCATAAATGCTTTATATTAGAGATAATGGGATTTGTTTAACACAGTCATGTTCTCCACACCCTATTAGTTCAGAAATGCCAAAAGTATCAATTTCCATTTTTTCACCCCAAACAAGATCATCCCTACGTTAAGGCTACGGCCTCTTTCTTTCCTTGTCACTGAAAACCAGAAATGTTGGCACGGCATTGTATCACTAGAGAAAGTAAAACATTACGTGTGGAAAATGAAACTGTGAAGTCAGATACCGCAAGAGTGATGTACATAATGACATCAGTAGGAAAGAACCGTAACCGACAGTAAGTCATTCATAGCACGACAATGGCATCTCCTGTCATTGGAATGGGAATCATGTCTATCAATTCAGCTTTTAAACGTCCCTACAGAGAAGTGCTAGGAGAACTTAATTATGTTAGATGTGACCCAAAATACCTAATCATACATCCTCTTCACCATTTTCCTCTCCATTGTTTAACTGTTTTATTCCTCTGGTTCTTTTCTTCTCTCTCTATCAGTTCTATGATTATTACATTGAAGGCGTTATTTCTGTATCTTTTATACTTTCTTATTGTGTTGTTTTTAATTATAATTTTATTTTAGTCGTACTAGTTAAAAAAATATACATCTCCGTATTGTAGCGTTGTTTAACGCTATGAACTGCCGTCCTTGGAGACCCGGGTTCGATTATAGTAATGTCAAAGTGTCATATTGACATGAGGGTTGGTATGTGGTTAAGAAGATACATGAAGCTCACTTTCTTTGTAGTTGTGCCTGAAAAGAGTTGCAGCACATTGGAACGAGGGCACGTAATTAGTCCGGCTTCGTGGCTGACTGGTCAGCGTCTTGGTCTTCGTATCTCGGGATCCCGGGTACAGATCTCGGCCAAGTCGTCGGATGATATTAGTGAAATATTAATTCCCTTTGTTGAGGAACTGGGAGTTTGTGCAATTACCAACATTTATTTAATCACATACCGTACCACACAAAATGCTACCTTGACTATATCAATACACAGTTTCCGCATACAGGACGGAAACCACCTATACGCACCTGAGGGTCTGATATACGAGATCTGTGCTAGGCTATAATAGTCTCAGGAAATTATACAGAGTGTATAATTTAAGAATTCGCATTTCCGGTCACAGGTCGTGGGAATCCCCAAGTGAGCGCCATATGACTTGTGTCAAGCTTGGCTTGGTAAGAAGTGTTTTGAGCTGACACAACAGGTGCTTACCTCTGTCGCTCAGTTCGTTGGTACGCCTAACTATTGTCTATAGTTAACAAGTTTACTTTAACTAGATTGTTATCTTAGTCGTACTATTTTTAAATTATATCCTGTAACCGTACAACAGGGTTACAGATTCCATTCAGTATTTATTATTATTATTATTATTATTAATAATAATAATAATAATAATATTAACCCGATTCACGAGATTTTATATTCTGTTTCTCACCATTTAGACTCTAATAATTAGGTATCACGCATATTATTGTATTTAATCATAGGTTAAGTGAAATTTGTTTGTAATTATTCTGTATTGTAGTAAGTGAGATTTGTTGGTTTCATATAGTCATGCTGTGGCTTGTAACTCTGGCCAGATGAGCTGGCAGAGTATTTTGCAATAGAGGCTAAGTTTAACTGAGAATGTTATGTGCAAGTTGGTTTTCCGGTGACTCATGCAGCATAGTCAACTGTAATCCGCTTGGGTACGCTTATACGACACATGACTGATGACATCAGTGCGTGGGCACGTGATTGCGACCAAGTGTCTGTATTCGCCAGCTACTGAATGTTGAGGTAGAAGGGATGACCAGGGAGTAGGGATAGGAGTTGTCATCACAAGGTTATAAAAGTCGATGCAACGGTGGTGAGAGGTATCAGATCATATGTATCAGTCAGATGTATCAAATGGAAGAAGTGGTCTTAGAGTGGTCAGAGCTAAGAGTTGTGTTTGAAGAGGTCTTATAATAATCGAGGAGGTCTACAAGTGGTGGTTGTATCCGAGCAGAGACGGGTACTATGCTGATAAAGAAACATCATCTTCTTGTGAGGATGGACTTCACAAGATGTTTCAATAATATTTTCCAATTTCTTATAATATATTGAGTGGACGTAACTACATTGGAGCTTACTACACGCGTACATGGTATGTAGGTCGACTCCTGGTTACATAAGAAGATAACAGCAGACGGCCCCCGACTTCAGCTCATAGGTTTTTCCAGGAATTTCAAGTTCATCAGCGGTATATGCAGACATCAGGTAATTAAAGCATCAGACATGTTATGCATTCATAACATGAAGAAGAATGTAATCAGCAGCGATATCACATTTCACTTCAAGTTCATGCCAATAGCTTTTTTTGTTTAGATTAAATTTTCTTTTTATATGTTACTGCAAATCTCACTATATATTTTTTGTTAAATTAAAAGACGTCAATGCTTGTTCATTGTGACGTAAGTTATAGTCATAAACTCAGTTTTATTTTAATTATAATAAGTGATTCTATTTCCAAGTACAATCCTCAATTGTGGAAATGCAACCGTAATCTTATATTGTCCTGATCCATATCCCTGTATATTGCCAGATGTGTGAGTTTATCACCTCACGCCTTGAGATAATTGTGATATGAGGCATGCTCTACCCAATTTTGTTGTTTTTTTTTCTTAAAAAGCAACTGGCGCTCAAACAAATGTTATGTATATTGTGTGAAGGAGATGAAGGTATAAGAGTAGTGGTTGGAGTAGCCACAATTCCTCTTCGTAGTGTAACGGATAACGCTGTTCCATATTATTATTGCGATAATCAAGTACACTACAGCGCAGATAATATGTTTGATCGAGTTTTATTTGCACAAGAAGAAGAAACCAGTAAATAGGTGCTTCGAAAATTCTGTAGACAGTTTCCCGGTTCGATAGTATCATCAAAACGTTGCATGCAACAACTTGTTCACAAGTTGCGTAGTGTGGTGTCGGAACTAATAAGAAAAAAAGCGAAGGAGAACAGCTCTCACACAGGAGAGGTTAGAAGATATGCAGGCAGGACTGCAAATCAGTCTAAATAATGTGCTTCAGAGAGGAAACTGACAATTCAAATTCGTCAGCACGTAATGCAACACAATTATTACATTTTCGATCTTACCGGTTTCATTCAGTCCATAACATACAAGCTACAGATTTCATTGCAAGAATAAGATGTTGCAATTGGCTAATGAATAGTGTCCACGACGCTACCGTGGTTCCGAACTTTCTCCTTATGAGCGACGAAGCGTGGTTTAATTTGTGTGGATGTGTCAGTTCACAAAATAATAGGATGGGGGATACAGCAAACCCGCATGTTTTCTAGCTAAGATCTCCGCACGATGTGAAGTGGGTGTGTGATGCGGTATTGGTGCCCGACGAATTATCGGTGCTATATTATATTTTAGGATACGATAATTCTCGACCGTTATATTCACAACATTCTCCCACCAACTTTTGCTGAATTGACTAAAGAAGAGGAAATTTGCCAATATTTTCAACGGGATGAAGCGACGCCTTATACGGCGCGTAGATCAATGCGACGGTTGCAGGAAGTATTCGATGATGATTAAATCATCACTAAAGGCTTATGGCCAATTCTTTCGCCTGATTTAAGCACCTGCTACTTTTATCTATGGAGAAATCTGAAAGGAAATAGTTTACATGAATAATCCTTGAAATCCTGAAGAAAGGAAAAGAAATTAGGAACTTTGTGTTTTCCATCAGTACCGTATCCATAAACAACAAAGAGTGTTTAGAAATCTCATAACAAGATGTGAAGCTTGCATCGCAGCAAACGGAGATCGCTTACAACATCTTCCGTAAACACTGACGAGCTTAGTCTCGTTTAGTAGGTTATGTATTTATTTATTTGTTCTAAGCATGTATATATCTGGTGAGCTCAGTTTCGTTTCGATTTTATAGGCGTAACCTTGCCGCTTCTTTGACACGATTACGTTCGCTTGGCATTGTGCGCACTGCACTCGCTGTCTCCGCTTCCCTGCGCTCCTATTACTCGGTACTCCGCTACGAAGTCTTAAAATATACTCTTTGTATTAACGTTCTATCCGCATATTTGAATAACTAATCAAATTTCATATTTTGTGCGTGATATTTTCTATTGTTAGTACCATTAGGTTGAATTGTTTTATCAATAATAGGCCTGTATTATTATTACCAAGTGAGTGGCCGCGTGGTTTGGGGCACGAAGCCGTCAGCTTGCATTCGGGAGATAGTGGGTTCGAATCCCACTGTCGCAACTCTGAAGATGGTTTTCCGTGGTATCCCATTTTCACACCAGGCAAATGATGGGGTAGCCATAAGACCAATGTGTGTCGGTGCGACGTAAAGTAAATTAAAACTATATTATTATTATCATTAATAATAACTTAAGGTATGTGTACACCCAGAATTTTATTATTTTTAATTACAAGGTTTCCTGTTTGGAATTTAGGTTACTGGAATGAGCAAGAAAAAGTAGAAAGATCAATATATATAAACTAAAAAGATTGCATTATTTGTTTATAACAAATTATTTTGTTTAAAAATGTATGATATTGTTTTAAACATCATAGCTCCCAAACTAATTGACATTTCTCAAATCTGTTTTTTGCATTTTCTTCACAACACTTATAGGTAGAGTATAAACCTAAAAGACATGATCCTAGAATGAAATTGTGCCTGTTGATGTCCTATTACTTTAGTTGATACAAATGTTTTGGTGAGTGTTTATAAACAAATTACATAATCAATTATATTTTACAACAATAGTTACATATCTGAGGTTTGTGCCCTGGAGTAGGCTTTTGGCTTTTATTTAAAAGAATATTCAGTGAATTACGATAATTAGGTCTAATGTTATGATTTTTTAAAATACGGAGAGCATTAAAAATTATATTCCAGAGAAATCCATCTCAAAGTTTTAACACAGTTTTAGAAACCTCCTGTATCTTATGATGTCCCGTGTAATGCAGTATTCTGGTCTTCCTTCATCTTTCTTCTTCCTCTCAGGTACCTCCTCCTGGTTTTCTGCTCTAGGGTGTTTTGTAGGTGATACTTTTTCTGTTTTAGAGCTTTAGTCAACTCCACACTGGCTCGAGTTTGTTTACCAATAGTAACACCCACTCGCTTTAGAGTTTCCAATTCTACATTTGGGCCAAAATTATAATGGCAAATAGCATCCATAACACAAAAATTCAATGTTTTTAGTCCTACATAACCATCTTTTGGGCATCTTCTCCATATCATGCCATTAAAACTTTCATTTTGAATTTGCATTTGCATTTGCCATGGAGACAACGCCTCAGCATAGCAGGATCAGTCAGCTTGGAGTACACTGGCTTGACAGCTTCAAGTAATTGTCAGGTAGTCCATTTTGAGGCTTATATTTATCCATTGTGCTATGTTCCACTGCTGTTTGGAAAGAACACCAACTGCCTTCACCTTTGGGTATCCAATTGTATTGTCCTGCTCTAACCTATCAACTTTCTTCATGTTTGTAAACTGGTTTCCATGGATCTTCCTTACAGGCCTCCTTTTAGTTTTTCTGTTACCCTGGTTATAACAACAATGTACAACAATATTAAAAATAAACAAATTAGAATTGCTGGAAAACTTTCTAAAAGTACAGTGTATCAATATAAATAGTAGGCCTACAAAATGCAAGGGTGCTCAAAACATTCACAGCTGTTTAGTCAAATAATTAAGAGCAATTCTCGTAGATAGCAGCACAGGGTTAGTGTGGAGTGACCTTTATATTGTACATCAGTAATTAGAAAGAAAACAAAAGTCACAGATGATCAGCATGAGCAGAAGGCAAAGAATAAACACTTGTGTCCATAAAAGGGGGCGTGGCTCAGTATGCTGCATTTTACATAAATGTCAATATCTCAAAAAGTAGTTAAGATAGGGTTATGTAATTTACAACAAATTAAAGGTAATAAAATAACGAATCCAGATAATGTGAAATTCAAAATTGAAAAAAATGAGACTTTTTAGCAATTTCTGGGTGTACACATACCTTAATCTGCATTGGTTCAGTGTAGAAAACGCAATACACTTTGTCAGAATAGACAAATCGACTTATCTTTATAACTGCACTAATTAATATCACAGCGATGCAACGAGGTAGAAAATGTAGTCATAAGGTAGAGAGCGATGTATTAATTAATTTAATAAGAAAAGCTAAAGTTTTGTTTGCTCCATCTCCTTTAACCTGTTTGTTTTCACACTGAACGAATAAACTGGAGTTGGAGTAAAGTAAAAGAAAAGTGTCATCGCCAGCAGTGCCTTCCTTACTCTCTGTTGAGCTCGAAAATAATTTTTATCCAATCTTCTTTACGAGTTAAAGCCTATGAATTACAGCTTCATCTTAGGCGTGCGATCTTTTATGAAATCCTTTATATTCCAATTATTCATTAGGGAAAGAATGACAGCTTGTTCCCACCCCAATTTCTTGAGCTAAATCTCTTCCTTTCATTTCAATGAGAGGAGGCAGAAGCGCTTTTTCACTCATTACAGTTTTCTTTCTTTCTCGAACATTATTTATACTTACGTCAGATTTAAGACGGTCGTATGTGTGTGTGTGTGTGTGTGTGTGTGTGTGTGTGTGTGTGTGTTCGCTCATTATCAGTAGCACAGGCTGGTGAACTCTCAATTCTTCTCTATGCTGACATGTTAAATACGAGGGTCGTTTCATAAGTCATTGCAACTTTGTTACATATTTCGACAGAGCAGCAGCAGTATAAATCCAATATATGATTGATTTTCATTGCAAACATTACAATGAATCGGATAACATTTTAATCTCCCCCTCCCCTAAGCGGTTAATTAATATCTATTTTTCCATGTAATAAGTTCAGGCATGTTGATCATACAATATATCTTTATAAATATATTTGGTTTGTCTTCGAGGCCGAACTCGGTGAAATTGTACCATAAAATAATATTTACTAATTTACGCACGATGGCATAGTGATTTTAATTTAATCTCGTGTGGCTATTTCTAGCAGAGTGCAGCCCGTGTAAGGCAGACCCTCCGATGAGGGTGGGCCCCATTTGCCAAGTCTAAAAACTGTGTGTTATTGTGGTGGAGGATAGTTTTATGTATTGTATTGGAGGGATGTTGGGGACAGCACAAACATCCAGTTCCCGAGCCAAGGGAATTAACCATTTAAGATTAAAATCTAAAACCCGGCCGAGAATCGAGCACGGGGCCCTCTGGACTAAAGGCCAGCACGCTAACCATTTAGCCATGGAGCCGGACAGTATAGTGATGATTACAATGTGACTGGCTAACTTTGTCTTCGAACGCTTCGAATTACATGAACATTGGTAGCAAATCTCAAAAATGATCTCTGAAAACGGTTTCTGGATTCCTTACCGTAGACACTTGCGCATTTATCAAACGAGTAAATTCAAATACACTGAAGAAAATGGAAATTGCAACACCCAGAAGGAGTGGTACTACATTGTTGCAATTGAACATGCAGGACGAGTGTTCGGTTGTGATTCGATGTTTACACTTTCAGATCCCTCTGACCGCAAGTTTGGACAACAATCAATACAGGATGTGCCCACCACGAGCTGCAATACATTGATGAAATCGTCGAGGCATGGAGTCAATAAGGCTCTGGATCACTTCCTGAGGAATTGTGGCCCATGCTTGCTGCACTGCACGGGTCAGTTGTTCCAGAGTTGTGGGTGGCTGAGGACGGTTGGCCAGTTGTCGACCCATCATGTCCCACACATGTTCAATAGGACCTAGGTCCGGAGATCTGGCGGGCCATTCTAAGGTTGTGATGTCGTGGAGAGCTTCTCTGGAGATGCGTGCAGTGTGAACCCGGGCTTTGTCCTGCTGAAACATCCCATTAGCAATATTCGCCATCATAGGGACAACCACTGGATTGAGTACCCTATCAACGTACTGTCGAGCAGTCATAATGCCTTCAACAAACGTTGTGATTTCACATTAAAGCCAATAGCTCCCCAGACCATAATGCTTGGTGTTGACCCTGTGTGCCTCTCGACAATAAGATCTGGGCGGCCCCTCTCCCCGGTACGTCGGCGCATACGATTCCGGCGATCACTGCGGGCAAGACAGAAGCGCGATTCATCACTAAAGACGACCCTGTGGCCATTCGTCGACCCACGTCGATGTTTCTCGACACAAGGCCAGCCTTACACGTCGCTGTTGTGGGGTCAATGGAACACCTTCTGCGGGGACACGGGCTCGTAAGCCAGCTGCACGCAGGCGATTACCAACTGTTTGTTGTGTAACGTGGGGTGCCACAGCTGATCGAATTTGCGCTGCTGTTGCATGGGGTTTCATCCGGGCCATCCGAATGATGCGGCGATCATCTCTCACAGTTGTCTGTCGCGCTGGGCCTGTGCCAGGTCTACGAGTGTGGGTACCTTCATTTGACTACTGCTGCCATACACGTTGTACCGTAGATGCCTGTCGGCTAACACGTGCAGCGACAGTCCTTAGCGATAATCCAGCCTCACACCGCTCAATTATCCGAGCCCTCTCAAACGGCGACAGTTGTTGATAGCGTGCTCTTCTCTGTCGTCGAAGCATGTTTGACGGGGAACACTTCACTGCACAGACTGCAAGTCAACTACGCTACACCAGAGTCCGTATACTGGAGTTGATTCCCCCGCGACCAATCACGCGGGGAGACCTGTAGCAACATTCCAATGGGTCTGAAACTTTGATCGTTTACATACCTACATGGCATCGTTCCATATCTTGAAAATCACCACAAACGACCAATGCTTTCGTGGTGTTGCAATTTCCATTTCCTTAAGTGTAGTTGGTATTAACATCATTATGCTTTGACGTTTAATCGCGACGTCTGAAATGACGGACAGCATTCAATAGACATTATAAATACAAGTGTTATTCATACAAGGCAATTTCTTTTTTACCTAACGTGCACTTAATTGTTGATATGAACGAGACCCGTCTCCATACGTCTTCAGACTGCATCAACTTGAAGATGAGGCTCTAAAAATGAGCCACGTCACTGCACATACCATCTTAAAGGTTGCGAGCAAGGTGATAAGATAATGAGTACCGAGCTCGATAGCTGCAGTCGTTTATGTTCGGCCAGTATCCAGTATTCGGGAGATAGTGTGTAGGAACACCACTCTCAGCAGCCCTGATGATGATTTTCCGTGGTTTCCCATTTTAACACCGGTAAATGCCGGGTCTGTACCTTAATTAAGGCCACGACCGCTTCCTTCCCACTCCTATGGCTTTCCACTCCCATCGTCGCCATAAGACCAATGTGTCGGTGCGACGTAAAGCAAATAGCAAATAGCAAAAAAAAAAAGATAATGAGTGAGCGGAAACGCAACGTCCACTTTGCAGGTGAACAGTGTACGTTCGAATATCACCCAAACGTTTCTCTTAGCTCCGCATGACACTGGCGTGAACTTTTACCGTAGAGAACTGCAATTTTCATATGTCACCGCTGTTCAACTTTACTTATATTCATCTTGGAGCCAGTATCCATCAACGTACACAAACACAATATGTGAGTCGCATTCAGTAGAATGACGCAGACTTTCACAAGATTTACCGTGCTCGTACTTGTTCTGGTTTATGGCCGATTAACACATCTCCGTCAGTATCCGTCCTTTCCAACATTAATTTTTCACGTCTGTTCTCACACGACATTTCCGTGCAATGAACTCTGCAGTCAAATGTTTAATGATGACCGAGAAAGTGGATGTGCGGTTTGGGTCACGTAGCTATCAGTTCGCATTCAGGAGATAGTGAGTTCGCACCCCACTATCGGCAGCCCCGAAGATGGTTTTTCGTGGTTTCTCATTTTAACACCAATCAAATACTGGGGCTGTACCTAATTAAGGCCATGGTCGCTTCCTTCCCACTCCTAGCCTTTTCTTGTCCCATCGTCGTCATAAATCTATCTGTGTCTGTGCAACGTAAAGCAGATTCTAATAAAGTAAATATTCAATGATAAACTCTTAAATAGCAATAAATTTGAATGAAGGAGAGAAAGGAAGGGAGGAGCGATGGGTTCGACTTTTTGGAAAGGCAGGGAATTAGGAGAGTATTTTACTCGATAGAGGGATTTGGTGAAGGACGAAATAAAATGAGCTGAAATTCACTGTGTGCTGTTGAAGAAGGTGGAACGTTTAGTTGTTGAAAAGGATACTTTCCGGAGAGATAAAATATCGAAGGAGAGACTGGCAATGTGCCTACGGTAGGAAAGTTTTAATTATATTAAAATAGAACATGTCCTCCACTGAAGTAAGTACCATCCATATTGATGGCGTGTTTTAATGATCTAATATTGAAGAAAAAGGAATTAAGTGAACATAAACGTTACGAGAATTTTCTTAAATGTGTGTTTAAAACTACAGGGGAAAATGTATAATAATTAAAACCATGAATGTTCTGGGATTCTGAAGTAGCAGTCATGTTATTGAGCAAATTCCCATTGAAATCAGCCAAATGCACACAGATAACCACAACATTTGTAGAAGACGAAGTAGGAAGACGGGAAGAGAGAAATAATGTCGTTGGCGAATTAAAATGTTTTGCCGGCACAGATCACTTCGTTTACTCGGCAACGATATTTAAGATTCTCGAAAGATTCCTCATCTTCACGGACGGCGCCGTCATGCCCCGGAGATGCGTAAATTTACCTTTGTGAAACGGACTCCATATTTTCCCTGCATATTTTAAACTTTGTCACGACAGGCTCTCTGGAAGGGTGAACTATATCTTCCTAGTATGGAATGTGTTCGAGCAGTTGCTTAGATATTTGCTTCATAATAATAATAACAATAATACATAATAAGAATAACAATAATAATAATAATAATAATAATAATTCATGTATGTGTAGATGTTCACCATTTAGGACAATGTGATGTCTATCGACTTTTGAAGAACGTACGGGGTCAATACACTATACAAATACCATCGTCATGAATTAATTACGACGCCTGCAGAAGTATCGTTGTTTACTGTATTTGAATTGAGTGAACTTTTGTGGTCATTACAGTGCCTCGAATTTCATTCGCTGTTCATAGTGATACTTTTAAATCAAAGGTTGTCTATATTTTACAATAACCGCGTAAGTTGGCCATGCGGTTAGGGGCGCGCAGCTGTATGCTCGCATCCGGGAGATAGTGGGTTCAAACCCCACTGTCGGCAGCCCTGAAAATGGTTTTCCGGGGTTTCCAATTTTCACACCAGGCAAATGTTGGGGCTGTACCTTAATTAAGGCCACGGCCTCTTCCTTCCTATTCCTAAGCCTTTCCTGTCCCATCGTCGCCATAAGACCTGTCTGTGTCGGTGGGACGTAAAACAAATAGCAAATATATATTACAATGTACCTACTATACATCATCTTCCAATTCAGAGGCAGATAATTTAGCACCAACCCAGAGCAATCTCTATCCCTGTTGTTTCTGTATTTGTAATCAGTTGCACTGTTCTAAGAGGGGAATATGCCATGACCAAGTGAAAAGCACTTTTCTTGCTTATTCTTGTAGCTGAGAGGGGAAAATCATGAAAATCGTGGAGAAGTTGGTTATATGAAGCTTCCAAATATTTTATCTACAAAGCCAGCGGTAATCTTCCAATTCAGAGGCAGATAATTTAGCACCACCCCAGAGCAATCTCTATCCCTGTTGTTTCTGTATTTGTAATCAGTTGCACTGCTCTAAGAGGGGAATATGCCATGACCAAGTGAAAAGCACTATTCTTGCTTATTCTTGTAGCTGAGAGGGGAAAATCATGAAAATCGTGGAGAAGTTGGTTATATGAAGCTTCCAAATATTTTATCTCCAAAGCCAGCGGTTCTACAGGCCACCATTCTAAACTGTTTACGAGGAAGTATTTGTGTTCGAAATTTCCTACTTGCATGAAGACTGGCAGAAAGATAAAATACGGTCACTTTAAACGGCCGTAAGATTTCTTCCCGTGTAAAATTACGCATTTAATCAAACGAGTAATTTCACGTAGTTGCGTTTAGTCAAATTATGCAATGACGTTTAGTAGCAATGTTGAAGAAGTAGTTGCTCTTCTCTTTAATGCTCATTGTTCTGCTGCATTGAGCGTCGAACACTTCTTTGAAGAGCCCCATCTTCATATTGATATTCACTGAAGATGTAGAGACACGTCTCATCTCCATATCAACACTTGAGTGTACACAATGGAAGTAATCTCCTTTTATCTATTACACTCGTATTGACAATATCTATGGGGTACTATCCAGTAGTTATCAACGTCGAGACCAAACGTCGTAGCATAATGTTATTAACCGCAACTACTTGAATTTTCTCGTCTTACACGTTAAAGAATCGTACAGTCGTTTCAAGAGTTCATTTTTGAACTTTGCTACCTATTTTCATGCAATTCGAAGCTCTCGAACACAAATTTAGCCACTCACATTGTGTATGTAATAATTCCCATAGTATCGTGTTTAAGAGAACGGCCAAGAAGACTGTGAAAATGGAAGATTCCTTAGGCTTCGCAAACCTAACACTGTCGGGCTCAGCAAAGAACAAGGTTGGAGTAAGAGAAATCTGTTGGAATGGGAACCCGTACCATAACTGCTTTCCCTTTACCTGTTACCTACGGCGATATTAAAGGTGTTAAATCATACAATTTATCACTTTGTACTTATGAGCAGAGTATAGAGAAGAAGGTGAAGCACCTGTGTAATTGAACAGCTATGCCATGTTTCATACGTTGCGCGAATCGATCAGGGCAGTCCCCAGTTGGCAAATGAAGAACTTCTGAATACATCACATTTTACCGAAAAGTACTTGTCCGATATTCAAACTAATCACGGCGCTTAATTTGTAGTGTTTGTGGGTTGAGAGCTAGGTGTATACTCGTAAAATAGTGAATGTAGTTCCATGTTCATTGAAAAAAATAATACCATTATCTCAGAAGATATTGGCGGCATGAAAATATATTTCAAGTCCGATTATGAGCCCCTTGGTAACATTATTGCCGGTAAAACACAGAACGTCGTTATCTTGAACGGTTCGCGAGTAATTTGAGGCAGGCAACTTAGCTGAATAACCCTGTTTATTACTCCGCATCTTCAATCAACATGGCACATAACCTACTTTTACTTCAGATAATCGAAAATGGCACAAGTCCCTAACGGTACGTATGGATTTTAAACACGACTCGTCTTGTTACTTCAAAACTGTCTAAGCAACAAGTATGCATACATGTGTGTGAACGATGTTTGTCTTATTGTCATTCTCCATCCAAACTAGAGAAACATATAGCGTCTTGTGCTCAGTTTCATCCAACTACTTTTATTTTTCCAACAGAAGTAGATAAAATACTACAGCATGATGATTTTAAACGAAAGGAATTAGTTCCACTCGTTATCTATGACTATTTAGAAATCTATCTTAAACCGGTATTAGTCGCAGAAGAACCTGATGCTAAATTATCTACAGCATACAAGAAACGGCATTTTGCGCACAGCATTGCCTACTATCTTCACTTTTCTTTCAATCAGGAGTACTGTCGTTTTGATCTTAACCGTGGTGCCGACTGTAGCGATATTATCAAAACCATTAGCGGCTTCTAGTATTCACCTTATCCCATGCTGATGGTCACCGCTGAACAACACTACTATGATGAAGCGACTGTATGTCATACTTGCGAACAGTCTCTTGATCAAAGCGAAGGTTATAAAGTGCGTGATCATTGTGATATAACGGGAATATTTGGAGGACAGCACATAGTTTCTGTAACTTTTCCTACAGGCTTCCAGCCTATGTGACCGTTTTCGTTTTCTTTCACAATCTCTCCGATTATGATAGTCATTTTCTTATACTGTCTCTCTGCGAAACACGTGTAACTGTTGAGGAGTCACAACATTGCCGAATCCTGGTAGAGTAACGCTCATTTCTTCGAAAATGGAGCGACACAAGTCCTTCACGATTCGCATACCGAATTCTTTGCAAATGCGTTTTCTCCACTGTTCTCTCGAACGGTACGTCACATATTTTAACCAAGAAGATTTGGGCATCACGCGATTTTACTTCCCTTATCCATCCGAATTCAATCTCGTGCACAAGAAATGTGTATTTCCTTACGAGTACGTAATGAACATGAGTGTCCTCGAAGAGACCCAACTGTCTCCCAGGCAGGTCTTTTACAGCTCCCTGACAAAGAAAACCTTCAAAGTCGAGCAATATGAGGTAGCAAAATGCGTGTGGGAAACATACCACTATCGCGCTCTCGGTAACTAGGCACCCTTATTAATTCTCGCAGACGTGTTTGAAAATTAAAGCTATCTATACATCGGTTCATTAGATGACAGGACCTAGTCGATCTTGGGATGCTTTGTTCAAGAAAATAATGTGCAGTTAAGAGCTTCTTGCCGATGTAGATATGGTTCTTTTCATCGATCAACGCATTCACGGAGGTGTTGTTTTCTGCTCTCATATGTACACTCAATTCAACAAGAAATATGAGTCACTTGCGATGTTAGTCAACTAGACTCCTACTTTTTGTATCTCGTTGTCAATAATTCGTATGGGTGGGCCATGATGCAGCCTCTTCCCATCAGCGACTTCTCGTGGGTAGAAAACCCAGACTCTTCTGATGTGATGAAAGTCGACGATCATGCTGAATTCGATTTTGTTTTACAAGCGACCTTCTCTAACCAAAAGATATTCACGATGCACATAAAGACTTCCCGCTTTGTCCTACTCCGATGACATCGCCTATAGGTTCTTCTCCGGAGCTCTTGAATAGGCTGTACGCCTATAGGTTCTTCTCCGAAGCTCTTGAATAAGCTGTACAATAAAGAGCGGTACGTCCTACACTACCGAACGTTGAAGCAGTGTCTTCCAACACAATAATTATGATAATAATAATAATAATAATAATACTGGATTTACGTCCCACTGACAACTTTTACAGTTTCTGGAGTTGACGAGGTGCCGGAATTTAGTCCCTGAGGTGATCTTTTACGTGCCAGAAAATCTACCGGCACGAGGCTGACGTATTTCAGCACCTCCAAATACCTGTCTGTCTACTATTTGCCTTACGTCGCACGGACACAGATAGGTCTTATGCGACGATAGCCTCCAAATACCACCGAACTGAGTCAGGATCGAACTTGTCAACTTCGGCTCAGTAAGCCAGCGCCTTAACTGTCTGAACCACTCAACCCGGCAAAGTGAACTAAGAAGAGTAGTGGGTAGTTTATAAGAAGACGCCAGAAATGTGTTGAAAACTGAGGTAGTTCCAGCATATCCTTTAGTGACATGGACGAGTACTTTTAAAGTGCAGTACAATTTATCAGGCAGTCATTGTAGCTTGCTCTCGTATTGCCCGGCCAGCGAGAAGCGATAGATTACTGGCCGAGGCCTCACCACAACTGCGCCCTCGTCTTTTGTCGTGTATAAATATTCTCCACTGCGCGACTTGTCTGAGCGATTCGGGCAGCCTGAATTCTGGAGATGGCGGGGCCACTATCGACAGCCCTGGAGCTTTTTCCGTGTTTTCCCATTTTAACAACAGACATATTCTGGGGTGTACCATGATTAAACCCACGATCGCATCTTTTCTAGATCTAGGCCTTCCCTATCCCATCGTCCCCCCGAAACCTCTCTTATGGCCGGTTTACACGTAGACACTGTTCAGTATAGTAGAAAGTAGTAAGTTACTACTTAACTCACGTTGGCTAGTTTAAACGTAAGACAGCGTTTAGTACAGTGACAAATGGCAATTTGTCACTCAGGTCAGTTGATTCAGTCGTTCTTGCGTCGTCAAATAGATCAGAGATAAGATGATCGGCCATCAACAGCGAGTATAACTTGTTAGTGACGTTATTCGTTGAGTGTTAGATGACGTTTTAGAGGAACCTGAGGATTAGGTGACCGAAATTAGGAGTGAACACGGATAACCAGAAGGAATTGTGTCGGAACAAGTACAATTCCTTTTAAATAATTAGCCGAGGAGGATCGACAGGAATATTTGTTAATAGCCGGACTGAGCAGTTCAGAAAGAAAAGCGCTGGCCTTCTGACCCCAACCTGACTCAGTTCGGTGGTATTTGAAGGTGTTCAAATACATCAGCCTTGTTTTAGCACATAAAAGACTCCTGCGGGACAAAATTCTGGGACCTCGGCTCTCCAGAAACCGTAAAAACAGTTGCTGGGACGTAAAGAGAATAACATTATTTATTTGCTAACCTTCAGAAGTAACATTTAATGAGTTACTGCATAAAGTTGAACCTTTGATACAAAAGAGATACTATCATGCGCTGTGCATTTTAGTATTCCAAAGCTACTCGTGATGAACGTATTCACTAATGAATTTTAGAGTGTTACAGAAGCTTGCAGACTGAACGCTGAAAGGTATGTATGTATGTTCAGTCTTCAGCCCTAAGGCTGGTTGGATCCTCAACAGCTCTGCCATCAGCTGTCATAGATGGCCTAGGCATCACTGAAGAGGCGTACTAGGGAAATGAGGGGTGAGGTAGTTTCCCGTTGCTTTCCTCACCGAGCCAGAAATTCCTATTACATATCCGACTGCCAAGCCCACTGAAATGCATGCACCAACCGACCCTATGAGCAATGTTTTCACACCATTCATAGCAGGGACTGGCTGCACAAGGAATGACATTACTAGCATCGCTCATACCTCAGTCACTTTCATACTGTCAAAGCCAAGGATAAGACAGAGACTGATCAGTGAAAGTAACAAAATTACTCTAGCCCATACCAGAAGACATAGTGCACTGTAAACAGTAGAACCTGCCAGCAAAGGCATCTGAAAGGCATAACGTTCTATAATGATGATGTATGCATGTCTCTTATATCCACGTAGCCATTGTTCTCAGCAATTAGAACTAACGATTGAAAGAAAAACTAACTCTCAGGGATGATCACTGTAATTTCACCCACAACTTATGAACTTTACTAAATTGCGCCTGTTCACACGTGGTAAGTAGCAAGTACAGGACTTCCCCCACTACTCCGATGGGTGCGCACGCGACTCGTGGGAGGTCTACTTGAAAGGAAAAATAGATGGGATTCTATTCCACTCGACTATATTGTAACTTAATCGTTTACTTACCATTTACCACTGAAGTCGCAGTTCACACGCTGCAAGTCACTTAAAATTAAGTTTAAAATTTAGTTACTACTAAATTACTGTCCGCGTGTAAACAGGCCTTTAGTTGATTCGTGTTAGAAGACAGACAACCGAGCGAATTGGCTACGCGGTTTTGTCACGTAGCTGTTAGCTCGAAATCGGGAGATAGTGGGGTCGTATCCCACTGTCGGCAGTCCAGAAGATGGTTTTCCCTGGTTTATAATTTTCTCACCAAGCAAATTCCGGGGCTGTACCTTCATTAAGGCCACGGTCACTTCCTTCCCAGCCCTAGGCCTGTTCTATCCCATCGTCAGCGTATGAACTGTCCGTGTCGATGCGACGTAAAGCAAGTATAAAAACCAAACAAGAACACAGAGGAAACAAAAAATTACATCTTCCATTGGAGATAACTGATAAATCAAAGCAAACTCAAAGTTTCCCTTAGCTAATTAAACAGAATATAAGCACGTCTTGTTGTAATAATTAAGGGATTCTCTCTTTCCTAACATGGCGTTCTGTGTTCTGTATCTTACAGGGAGAATCGCAGATGCAGCCGCCTGTTGTGATTGAAGTCTGTGTTGGAAATAATCTAAATGAGCGTTCTGAGGTAAAGCTGCTCGCAGGAAGTTAAACAATGCTAACTTACACAAAGTCGCAATCCATTTGTTTTCTAGCAAGGAAAATAAAACTGTTGAGGGGAGAAAATAAAACAAAGGAACAGAGTACAGATTGCAAAGAAGAGCATTCTTCTTGCTTTGGAACCAAACTCGAAGGGATGGATAAAACTGACATAATACGTACTGATGAAGGGAAAATAGTTCATTTATACCTTGTCAAATAAAATGATTGGTTCGTATTTCCAGGTGAAACTATGCAATACGTTAATGTATATTATATTCTCGTATGAATATTATTATTATTATTATTATTATTATTATTATTATTATTATTATTATTATTATTATTATTATTATTATTACTACGGGGATACCCGTGGACCAGCAGAGGTGAAAGAAGGTGCCGGGGTGAATGGGTCTAACTATAAAATCAAAGTTAATTTAAAACTGTAACAAAGGTTATGTATTTTTTTTAATTTCAAAAATCAACAAATAACAATGTAACAGGTACCAGTAGCAATAAACAAGTCTAGGAAAGACAAGATTGGTGGTATAAACAGATCTTGGGCTTCAAGCCTCCACTTTACAATTCCTGAGCTACACGCTCAACTTTACAAAGACCGCAACTTTACTTAAGGGCAGAAATCCCCTAATACATGGAGCCCTTGCTCCAGCAATTACAATATCAGGCCTCCCAGAAGCACTTTTGCAACACTAGAAAAAAGCTAACGTGCTCTCAGTTCTCAAGCCTACTCAAGGCAATATCAGAAAATTACAATTACTTGCCATCAAGGCACAACTTACTAAATTTGAAACAGGGGTATCTAGTACCCAACCTATTGGGCCGTAGTAGAAAAGAACAGGTTAAGTAAATGGCCCGAAACACAAATAGAATGGAGGCTTGTATCTGCACTCCAAGATATGAAGTCTGAAAACCTAAGGGGCACTAGGCCGATGAAACAGGGGCTATTCCCAAACTATGGAGGTGACTCGTATGAGAATAATTTAAGACATTACGGAAAGGAACAAAAGCAGTTACAAAACGTAGTCACCTCAAACCAATATGAAGGGGAGTTCGAGAGGGTACATCACTATCTATCCCCGAGTTACTGTTGGAGATTATATGAAAATTTTACATTAGCCGGCAGAACTTACATTTTAGAGAAGTTGGTTACATAGTTAAGGTTTCGAACCTTTCCCTCGGGTTAAACTGCGGAGCTAGCAAAAAGTAAGGTGTTATATGGCCATTACCTTGTTGAAGAACTGCTGCCTGATGAAAGAGGCGCCTCCCGCCTCCTGTTTGACACACGCACTAAGTTAGACGACGATCAATTGGCCAAGAGACGTGAAAATTCGCAGTTTATAAACCCTCAGGGAAAGTTCGAGACCTTTCATGAATAATCAAGACACGCCCACAGGGTTTTATTGGTCAAATTTAAAAGTGACACTCTGAATCGAAGAAGAAATACGGGATTGGTTGGAAATTAAAGAAAAGATAAATATTGCCAACCCAAAAATAAATGAATATCAATTAGTAAAAAAAACGTATGAATTCAGAACTTCTTCAAAAAAGTTCTTTCACTTCGCACCAGGGTGCATGATCATAATTTTCTAGCAGTGACATCTATGAGAGAATGTCGAAACTTCTTGATGAACGGAAAACAAAAAGAAGTTGAAATTCACACAGTACTGGAAACTTCACAATAACAAAATTACGTCGAATTACAGTAGTGAAATCTTCTGAGTAAAGGTTTAAATAGGTCTAGTTTCAAGTTCACTCTTTCTCCTGTAGAGGAGTTTTTTTAGGCGCAAGATTTAAATGCGCGGCGTTGGGGTGTACCTCCCGGTACAATTATTATTATTATTGTTACGGTTTTATCCGTGGTAGTTAGAGGTGAAGGAAGGTGCGGGCGGGAATAGGTCTCAACTACAGAATTAAAGTTAATTTAAAACTTTAACAAAGGTTATATTTTCTTTTCCAAAATCAACAAATGACAACAAATAACAAAGATGTAACAGATACCAAGTAGCAGGAAAACAAGTTAAGAGATTACAATAGTTACAAGATTTGGGCTTAGAGCCCCAGGATTAATTTCTGAGCTCTCAGCTCACCACCACAATAGTTAAAGGGCAGAAAACCCCTAAGTACGAGGAGCACTTGCTCCTAATTACAATGTTAAGAGGAAAAGAGCAGACCCGCTCTCAATTTTACAAGCCTATCAAAGGCTACAACAAACTTCATTCCTAACTGCCCTTAAGGCACACATACAGTGAAACAGGGGTATCTTGTACCCAACCTACAGGGCTTTCACATGAAGAAAACAAACTCTGGGTTAATTAAATGGCCCAAAAAACCATATTGACTGGAGGCGTAGCTTGCACTCCTACATGAAACTTCTTAAAGCCTAGGTGGCACTCAGCCAGTTATACAGGGGCTAATCCCATACTAGGGAGGTGACTAGTCGGCAAATAAGTTTAAGACTTTAAGAAGGAAGAGAAAAACGGTTACGAAAACATAGTCACCTCAAATTCAAAATGAAGGGGAGTTCGAGAGGGTGAAGCACTCTCTATCCCCGCTTTACAGATTTGTAATTTATAGATAGACAGAAAAGAATTTACATGTTAAAAGGGTAGTTTACATACAAAAGGTTTCGAACCCTCCCCGAGAGTTAAACTGCTGAGCTAGCAAGAAATGAAGATGTTAACAGGCCATTACCTTATGGATGAACTGCTGCTTGGAGAAAGAGGCGCTTCCCGCCCCCTGCTATATATATATTCACATACTGCGAAAGATGTTACTGAAGTGGCCCGGAGACAAGAAAATCAGCAGTTTTTATACCCTCTTGGAAATTTCGAGACCTTTCAAGAATGAAAAGACACACCCCCTTCAACTTTATTGGTAGACTAGGAATTACACATGGAAACCAGAGGAAGAAAGCTATGATTGGAGGAAAATTACTTACAGAAATTACTGATTGGTTAAATTCAAAACTGGCGGAAAGAGAGGGGTTATACTGCCAACCCAAAAAATTAATGGAAGAAATTTAACAAAGAACAAACTTATGAATACCAAATTTCTTCAGGGAAAAAAAACAACAACAGTTCCCTCACTTCGCACTAGGGTGCACAATTATAGTTCTTAAGTAGTGCCATCTAGAAGAGAATGTCCACACTTCTTGTTTCAGAGCAAACAAATACAAATCGAAATAGACATAGTTCAGAACAATTCAAAATTTACAGTAGAGACATCTTCCGAGGAAGCTTTGATTTAATACAGATTTTAAAGTTCAGAGTTTCTCCTGTAGAGAGGTTTCAACAGGCGCAATATTTGAATTCGCGGCGTGGTGGTGTACCGCCCGGTACAATTATTATTATTATTATTATTATTATTATTATTATTATTATTATTATTATTATTATTATTATTATTATTATTATTATTATTATATAATTCGCTGGGGCCATCAAGGACCACGTTACGTCCTGTTGCATTTGACACTGAACTTGGCCTTCTTTAGATTCCAAATTTTCCTCATTCTTTGTGAGTGGGCCTGCTTACGCTCCTCTGTCCAAGGGGCACCGTGTCTTCTCTTCGGTTCCTCGTCTCCAATACTTTTAACCTCACCTGCGAGTTGGCTACGCGGTACGAGTTATGTTGCTGTAAGCTTGCATGCTAGAGCAGGTAGTATGGAATCCCACAGCCAGCAAATGTGAAGATAGTTATCAGCGGTGTCCTGTTCTCACATCAAATCAATATCGAGCGTTCAATTCACAGTTCTAGCCCTTTCTTATCCCACTCTCACGCGTCAGTGCAACGTTAAACGGGTCAGCCTTATTCTCCCCTCGTGGCAACAGTGTCGTGATAGGTCTTGGCTAACCAAGCGACAACTGCTCAGCCAGGAAGCTTGTAGATTACGGAGTGATGCATGGTCAGCACTATGAATCTTCCCGGGAGTTATTCTTGACTTTCTATGCCGGGGTCACTGTTTCACCGTTGGATAGCTCCTTGATTGTCCTCACATAGGCTGAGTGAACCTCGCATCGGCCCTAACATCCAGGTATAAATTCCTTGAGCCTGTCGGTAATCGAATATGGGGCCTCCGCATAAGAGATAGCCTCGCTACCCTATACTGCGTGGCCTAAAGGAAAAATGAGCCTCCATAGTGGTCAATCTTCCATTTCAGCTGTGCCGCGAAGTAAATAAATTACGCCGAGAGTGTAGGGAAGGAGTGTTGTGACATCGTCTTAGCTTCTCACAAAGGATCATAGAAAAGTAAAATCACGTCACTCTGGTATTCACGATATCAAGTCACGTAAATCTGAAAGCTTACATGATGTGTGTTCAGCTGAGAAGAAAATTGTCTACAATCTCGTTTTTTCTCCCCATCTTATCCCCGGAATTTCTGGGTCGCTGGAGCCACATAGGCTTATTTTGGTTTTGTCTTGGGGTTCGAGTCCGGATGCCCTTGCCGATGCCACCTGACTTTTTGATGGAAATTTCAAGCCAATATTGACCGGGATTCAAACCTAAGACTTCCGGCTGAAAAGCCAACAGTTAAGTCACTGGGATGATCACGCCCCCGAGTTTGAACAACAATATCTGAATATCATAGACGCAGATCCACGTGGTTCACCCTTTCGGGATAATACCGAATGCATTAGCCACAGTCCATTAGTCTCAATTCTCTCTCTCTCTTAGTAAATTACAAATGTATACACACAATCACATGTATTGCCATTAAACAAGTTAAAAGAGAGATTACACAGACTTTAAGTACACGGAACTGTTGTTTAAAAAGTCCCAAGCACTTTACATAAAGTAACTAGAAGAACAATGCAATATCTTTCTTTTTGCAGATACGGAAAATCCATGGTTTCCTATGTTCACAGCAGCGTAATACTGGGGATATACCTTAATTATGATCTCTGTTACTTCCGTCACAACCTAGCTCGATAGCTGCAGTCGCTTAAGTGCGGCCAGTTTCCAGTGTTCGGGAGATAGTAGGTTCGAACCCCACTGTCGGCAGCCCTGAAAATGGTTTTCCGTGGTTTCCCATTTTCACACCAGGCAAATGCTCGGGCTGTACCTTAATTAAGGCCACGGCCGCTTCCTTCCCATTCCTAGTCCTTCCCTGTCCCATTTTCGCCATAAGACCTATATGTGTCGGTGCAACGTAAAACAAATAACGAAAGTCATAATTAACCCGCCACTGGTCGCTATATGAGCAAAATGCTCACGGTCGTAGAAAATCATCCGCTCTTTTGAACAGCATGTAGTTTCGAACTTGAGCCCTGGTGTACCTTCGCACTGCAGTTTTGAGAGAAGGACAGAAACATTGAAACGCACATCTGTGACCTTGAGAAGTCACAGGGAGGGAGGAATTATCAGCGACCGTCAAAGGTGAGCATTTTGCTTCACGCGCGACCAGTCACGTTGGCGCTAATTTCTGTGCGTGTTATAACTTCGCTATTGTTGTATGCTGTTTTATAGTTGAAACAGTTCTTTGCAACTTGTTGTATTAATGTGTTGTGTAATTAGTGCGTGACGATGGCTTCAAGTCGTGACATTTTAGCTTGGTTTGATGAAATTCCTAGTGATCAACTCGATGGCGTAAACAGTGACTCGGACTGTGAACAAGTGAACATATTACGGATACTGAACAGTCCGAGCCAGAAGAACGTGTTGATGGAACGGAACCTGGAGAACAATCTCTAGATGGCGAACAACATAATTATGTTGGAGGTAAATGAGAATTTCATGTTTAGTGACAATGCTTATATAGGGAAAGATAAGGTGACAAAGTGGGCCAGACTTTCACAGAGAAGAGATGCACGCTCACGTACTTGTGATGAAAATATAGTGACTCATCCTCCGTGTGTAAAGGGCATTGAAAAGACCCACACACTATTTTAGAAAGTTGGGAAATGTTCTTTCCAGATACAGTTATAACCATTTGAGATTTATTACTACTTGTAATTTTATTTGTAATTGTAGTGGTATTTATAACATTTTGAGATTTATTCTTAAGTTAATTTAATGTGTTAATACATTTACGCTTGAAATCGGTTGGTATTTATTATGTAAACACGTCATATCATACCGTGAGCATTTTGCTCAACGCGCGACCACTCGCGTTACTTTCATCCTAGCGACCACTGGCGGGTTAAATCCTCTCTTAAATTTCTTTCTATTTAACAGAACAACTCAAGAACGAATAATTACTACCCATTAATTTGATCTGTCACTATAACCGATACATTTGAAGAGTCCAGTGAGAGCGACCACTTTTCCCCAGTTACATTCTTATTTATTTGTATTTTGTTTGAATTCTTTTATTCATTCTCCTTTCAATGTGATGTAGCAAAATCTTTTGCTGAACAATGAAAGTATCACATCGATATATGGGCTTAAGTTAATGTTTCAATCTGGCAAATCTTCCAGGTGTTTCACATTAGGAATTTAGGCATACAGCAAACATTTTGTACTGATTGAAACACTTTCGCCTCCCTCGAGATATATTACTCCCTGCAACATAATTATTCTGAAGATGAATGGTGATAAAATATGTGAGATTACTGTTAAATGTATTCGCATGATTAAGTAATATAATATGTAAAATGATAAAGTTGACCATTATGTATAAGTACAGTTGTTTGAAATACAAAATTTTTTTTTTATGATTAAAAGAAGTTGATCGTTCGTACTTTTTAATTGTGATTCATACGGTAATACATCGTATTTAGAGCATTGGTTTCTAGTACATTATAAAGTTAATTTCGAATTTTGTTTGCTTTCAAAACTATGTGGGAAACCGTATTTATCGATCATCTATCACATAAAGCAGATTTATTACAATTCACCGAATGCTTTTATAGCATCTTTAATAGTATAACTTAAGTGAGTTATTGATATTTTGTTCATCATTAAATATCCTATGTTACAAGCTTACATTTCGTAGATGGTGGATTCGAGTCCCACTGTTGGCAGCTCTAGTGTTGGTTATCCGTGGTTTCCTATTTTCACCCTAAGCAATTGCTGAAACTTTGCCGTATTAAAGACCACGGCTATTTTCTTCCCAGTTCTAATACTTCTCCACCTTAGCGTCACCGGTAAACTATCTGCAGCAGTCCGAATTTCAGCGGGATGCAAAAGAAAACAGTTGCTCGTCTTCTGGACTTGCTGAAAGATTTCGTTGCGGATGCAAAGTACAGTTAGATAACACTCGTGTTTCTGAAGGATACATACATGTCGGTGAGGATACTTTCAGCTAGTGTAATTAACCCTTTAAGAAATTCGATGCTTTATGGAATCATATTAGAGAAACCAACGGATTTAAGAAAATACTCAGATAATTCCCGAAAGTGGACGAGATTTCTTAGCACGAAATCACATTTAATGTTTATTGTCGTGGGAATTTGTTGTATTCTCAATAAAACACGGGAGTTTTGGTGTGACTTTTATACCAAGGTACATGGGTTCTCTACTTGAACCCGGTTGAATGGCTTAGACGAGCGTGAGCTGGTCATTTTAGCCCAAGTTGGTGGTTTCGATTCCATCTCACTCCGGTGGTATTTGAAGGTGCTCAGGTATGCCAGCTTCATGTCGGTAGATTTACTTGCACGTAAGAGAACTCCTGCGGAAAAGATCCTGCATTTCGGCGCCTCTTAAGTTCGTAAAATGGTTAGTGGGATGTAAAATAATAATAATAATAATAATATAATTAATAATGATAATAATAAAATAATTATAATAATAATTATTATATATACTAGTAATATATATAATATATTAATATAATATATAATAACATTACAATATTATATATTATTATTATTATTATTATTATTATTATTATTATTATTATTATTATTATTATTATTATTATTATTATTATTATTATTATTATTGAAGGAAATCAGATGTAATAAAGTTGTCGCTATGTATTGTTGAATAGCCTCTAAAAGATTCTTCTGGCGACTGTTGAATTTTACGCACGATATGAGTTATTCTTGAGAAGCTCAATGAAATTCCACGTTATTCTCAATTCTTGATCCTTACCCGATTAGAGTTACGGCTCCTTTTTGTGGGTTAATTCCACAGAGCTCTTTTTGCGACTGAAGTTTAATGAGGCCATGGTCAGGCGACTGAATCACACAGCCGCGCTTCGTTCGTCTGCTATACAGGCTACACTCAAAGCCCTTCCTATAGAACACCAAACATACAACAAATGAAGTATGTGGCACAATTTAGAGGATAGAGCATCAGTTTGGTAATCTAGATAGCAGGAGTTCTGAGGCTGAAATGTCCATGGTAGATATGGATATTTCTGATTTTCGATATTGACTCTGCTTATGATAGTGGTTATTGTTTCAAGGGGGAGTGCAGATATGCAACCATACCCTCGTAACACTGTTTAGAGGAAGCCCACCTGTCCGTTGGTAGAAAACAAATTCACCACCTGAATGTTAGCCGGCAGGCTAGGAGAGGTGGTGATCCACACTTTTTAATCACTGGATGGCGTGCTAAAAGCTTGGATTTAATGTCAGAACATTCCGCATTGTTCATATGGAGTTAGGGCATATAACATTGTTGATGGTGGGTCGTCCGTCGGATGGAGAATTCAAGCCTTGGGCAGATTCTTTAATGTTATTCGACAGGAAAAGGCTGTGTGCCGAGTGAATGAATATCAGCCTCTCCCTAATTTATCACCATCATGACCTACATCTAGACGCGCAGGACGCCCATGGGTGTCCAATAAAAAGGTCTGCACTAGGCGAGTAGAACATGTCCTCGGGTACTCCCGGTACTGATAGTTATACGATAAATACTGTTTACAGGAAGAATGGAAGAATTAAAGAAGGTTCAACCTATTCAGTACAAAGTGTGTTGTACAAGGTGTTCACAACATGTTATTTATTATTACCGACCTGGCGTCATCATCAGCTAGAAATCACAAAGTGGGCAGGGAACATAACATTTTGTATTGAATAGGTTGAACCTTCTTTAATTCTAATTGTGAATTTCAGTTCAATACGGGAAAATGAAGTTCTTAACTTATAAAGAATGGAAGAGTTATGCTCCGTCGAAAAAGAAGGGTAGTGGCGAAACAAGGAGAAGGTCCAGAAGCCAAGTTATTTTCATCCCTATAACCACAATGATCATCATACAAAATACGTACCGAGTGTGTTCCAAACGTTTCTAAAATTAATGACTTACAAAATCACAATTAATTATCCAATATTCAAATATTATTCAATTAGGCTTAACGAACATGGTGTAAAAAGCTTGCATCACAAACGAATTTGTAAAGATTTGAATTTCCTTCATGAGGAAGTTAATTACGAAGTGATGATACACATGTATTGCGGTTAGTTTCTTTCTATACTCCACAGAAACTAATTCGACCTAGAACTACACAATTCAAAAACATTAGGGGAACATGTTTAGTAACGTCTGGTATGCGAACGTTTATTTGGTAGAGGGCGTTCCAATGGTCGTACAGCGTACCTTGAGACCTTAGCTACTCAGGGCATGTCAAATCCAAGTTATACTACATCTGTAGGCGTAGCCATGCATTCAACTGTCAGGTGACCCCTCAAAACAAAGTAAATAGCGGTGCGTCCGTGTGTTGTTGTGATGTACACAGCCTAATGCGGTCATTTGAGCACGTTGTACGTCAACCAGCACACCTCATGGGACATCTTAACGAGTTTAAATTCGCAAGGGCTGTCACTTTGATCCACGACTTTTCGTCGTGTTGCTGTGCATCTCAATGTCTCTCCGTCAGTTATTCAACGCTTGTAGAATCGCTACGGTGAAACAGGCCAGTTCACAAGGAATGTTGGACAACGTCGTGGACGCATGACAACCCCAGAGGAAGACCGATATCTCAGCATCTGTGCGTTGCGACATCGTACAGCAACTGCCAGAGAACAGCAACAAGATCTCAGGAGGGTCACTGAAGTCACGGTGTCTGATCAGAAACAGGTTAAGAGAAGTGTCTTTACGAACCAGACGTCCTGTTCGAGTGCCCCGTTTAACGCATCAACATCGCGCAGCTTGCCTTCTGTTTGCCCGTACCCACGTCAACCGGCAACTTCGTGAATGGAGACCTGTGTTGTTCACAAGCGAGTCCAGATTTCCCCTGACACAGCGTGATGGACGTCAACGTGTATGGAGACGCCGTGGTGAGCAGTACACACCAAATGTAGTCCAGGAAGGTGACCGATACGGACAAGATTCCGTGATACTGTGGGGTGGCATCAGTTTTAATGGCCGTACGGATCTTGTCGTCTTCCATCGTAATCTTAGCGCTGCGGGGTACATCGAACAGATATTGTTACAGCATGTGCTGGTTGCTGCATGCCGCGTTGGCCCTGAATTCGTACTCGTGCACGACAATGACAGGGCTCATGTGTTTTGCGAGAACTGGGAATTCAAGAGATGGAATGGCCAGCAGTGGGTCCCGACCTTCATCCCATCGAGCATCTGTGGGATAGTCTTGACATAAGTGTTCGTTGGCGTCGTGTTCCACCACAGACTCTCCAAGACCTCGAACAGGCTCTCGTTGAAGAATGGGACCTGATACCGCAACGTCACCTCCGTCGACTTGTACGAAGCATGCCACGTAGGTGCAAAGCTGTGATACATGCTCGTGGAGGACATACACCATACTGATGCTCCCCAACTGTGATAATAACCCACCCTGGAGGACTGTTATTACTTTGTTTTCGCTCCTATTTGGACATTTCAGTTTGTGTTCTGAAAATGAACGTGAATCCATCGATGTTCTTTTGTATACTTCAACGGTAAAGAATGAAGGTTTAGTTGGTAATATACGTGGGTGTGAGGTATTGTTTTGTGGAGCATGGCATACGTTGAAAACCATGTTCCCCTATTTTTTGGACTGTGTATTTTCCTTATTTCAGAAACTGCAACCGTACAACTTGCTTTCAGTCTTGCCTTGGCATTCACTATAATAATAATAATAATAATAATAATAATAATAATAATAATCCCGGTTTTACGTCCTGCCAACTTTATAATTTGGAGACGCCGAAATGCCAGAAGTTTGTACAACTGGAGTTCTCTTCGTGCCAGTAAATCTACCGACATGAGGCTGGCGTATTTGAGCACCTTCAAATCGTCGCTGTTCCGGCAAAAGGTTATATCTCACAATGCTCTTCCCATCCAATATTTCCCTTAAGACTGGTCACGCCTGCCAGCCGCATATGGATATTTAGTTCATCAGAACAATATTCGTTGGGTTCATTTTTCATTTTTCATTTGCTTACGTGTAAAGGAAAATGAACCTTACCGTACCGCGCTCTAGGAATGTATGTTTGCATGATATATGTACGCACCCCTACAGTATAATATACTTAAGGTTCAATTTCCTTTACACGTTAGGATCCGAAAATGAACACAACGAAAATTGGTCTGATGAACTGCATATCCATAGATGGCTGGGAGACATGGCAATTCTTAAGGGAAATAAAGGATAGGAAGAGCATTGTGAGATATAAAATTTTGCCCGAACAGTGAGGAAATATTACTAGACTGACCCGGAATCGAAACAGCGAATTTCGAGTTCGTACGGCCAGAATTCTACCGCCTTAGCTACCCAGCCTGGATTAAAAAATATTTTTGCTGATTACTTTTAATAAGTTATATGTGATAATTTTCTTTAATATTGTAATTGAGACTCATGACCTTACACGTTCACAATAAATAAATAAATAAATAAATAAATAAATAAATAAATAAATAAATAAATAAATAAATAAATAAATAAATACTAACATACATTATCATTATAGACCGTTATGCTTTCCAGATTTCAGTCTGCAAGCCTCTGTGAATTTACTAAACGTTACCACAATCCTCTATTTGCAATTAGTGCTGTGACATCTTAAATCGTTAGAAAATCAGTCTAACATTCGTCGTATTGGTCTCCCTGAACTTTTCTTACCGTCCATAACAGAGTACATTATTTTCCTAGGTAACCTATCCTCCTCCATTCGCCTCACATGACCCCACCACCGAAGCCGGTTTATGCGTACAGCTTAATCCATCGAGTTCATTCCTAACTTAGCCCTTATCTCCTCATTCCGAGTACACTCCTGCCATTGTTCCCACCTGTTTGTACCAGCAATCATTCTCGCTACTTTCATGTCTGTTACTTCTAACTTATGAATAAGATATCGTGAGTCCACCCAGCTTTCGCTCCCGTAAAGCAAACTTGGTCCGAAAACAGACCGATGTAAGTTTCGTCCGGGAGCTGACTTCCTTCTTACAGAATACTGTTGATCGCAACAGCGAGCTCACTGCATTAGCTTTACTACACCTTGATTCAATCTCACTTACTATATTACCATCCTGGGAGAACACACGATCTAAATACTTGAATTTATCTACCTGTTTCAGCTTTGTATCACTAATCTGACATTCAATTCTGTTGAATTTCTTAACTACAAACATCAATTTAGTCTTCGAAAGGCTAATTTTCATACCATACTCATTGCACCTATTTTCAAGTTCCAAGATATTAGACAGCAGCCTTTCGGCACAATCTGCCATTAAGACCAAGTCGTCAGTATAGGCCAGACTGCTTACTACATTTGCACCTAATTGAATCCCTCTCTGCCACTTTATCCTTTCAGCAGAAGATCCATGCAAAATACGAAGAGCAAAGGTGAAATATTGCAGCCTTTTCTAACCCCTGTAAGTACCCTGAACCAAGAATTCATTCTACCATCAATACTCACTGAAGCCCAATTGTCAACATAAATGCCTTTGATTGATTTTAATAATCTACTTTTAATTCCATAGTCCCCCAGTATGGTTAACATCTTTTCCCTCGGTACCCTGTCATATGCTTTCTGCAGATCCACGAAACATCCTATCATAGCGTTTTTCAATTACCTTGCGCATACTGAAAATCCGATCCTGACAGCCCCTCTGTGGTCTGAAACCACACTGGTTTTCATCCAACTTCTTCTCAACCACTGATCGCATCCTCCCTTCCAAGATGCCAGTGAATACTTTGCCTGGTGTACTAATCAATGAGATACCTCGATAGTTTTTGCAATCCTTCCTGTTCTTTTGCTTATAGATAGGTGCAATTACTGCTTTTGTTCAATCTTAAGGTACCTTACCAACACTCCATGCTAATCTTACTACTCTATGAAGCACTTTCATCCTTGCCTTCCCACTATACTTCACCATTTCAGGTCTAAATTCATCTATTCCTTTTGCTTTATGATCCTGGAGTTTATTTTCCATCCTTTCCACTTCCTCAAACGTAATTTCACCAACATCATTTTCCTCCTCCCCATGAGCTTGGCTGTTCGTGCCATCACCAGGAAGATTTCCTTTTACGTTGATAATATGTTCAAAATATTACCTCCACCTGTCCAGTGATTCCCTGTGATCTATTGTGAGTTCACCTGAATTACCCAAAACACTGTTCATTTCCTTTTTCCCTCCCTTCCTAAGATTCTTTATTACTGTCCAGAAAGGTTTCCCTGCTGCTTGACCTAGCCTTTCCAGGTTGTTACCAAAATCTTCCCATGACTTCTTTTTGGATTCAACAACTATTTGTTTCGCTCTGTTTCTTTCATCTACGTACAAATCCCTGTCTGCCTCAGCCCTTGTTTGTAGCCATTTCTGATAAGCCTTCTTTTATCGTTTACAAGCTTCTCTCACTTCATCATTCCACCAAGATGTTCGCTTTTTCCCATCTTTACACACAGTTGTTCCCAGGCATTCCCTTGCTGTTTCTACTACAGCATTCTCTTTCTGTATCCTGAACCTGCTTACTGTCTACTGTTCGAAACTTCTCACAAATCATATCCATGTACTTCTAATTTCCTCGTTCTGGAGATTTTCTACCCTTATTCCTTTGCAGACAGATTTCACTTTCTCTATCCTAGGCCTAGCGATACTTAGTTTACTACAGATCAGATAGTGGTCTGTATCATCGAAAAATCCCCGAAAAACTCGTACATTCCTAACAGACTTCCTGAATTCGAAGTCGGTTAAGATATGGTCTATTATGGATCTGGTAATCCTAGCCTCCCATGTGTAGCTGTAAATAGCCTTATGCTTGAAGAATGTATTCGTAACTGCTAAACCCATACCAGCACAGAAGTCCAGCAAACGCTTCTCATTCCCACTAGCTTCCATGTCATCCCCACATTTACCAATCACCCTTTCGTATACTTCAGTTCTATTTCCAAATCTCGCATTGAAATCGCCCATTAGCACTTTTGTATTCTTGCTGTTGATCCTGACTACGATTTCACTCAATGATTCATAAAACTTGCCAATTTTTTCCTCATCTACACCCTCGCATGGTGAATACACTGAGACAATTCTCGTCCTAATTCCTCCAACTGCCAAATCTACCCACATCATTCGCTCATTTAGTGCCCAACAGAAACTATGTTGCGTGCAATGGTATTCCTGATAAAGAGCCCTTCCCCAGACTCTGCCCTTCCCTTACTAACACCCGTCAAGTGCACTTTATAATCTCCTATCTCTTCCTTGTTTTGTCCCCTCACCCGAATATCACTTACTCCTAGCACATCCAGATGCATCCTCCTTGCTGACTCAGCCAGTTCTGTTTTCTTTCTTGCATAAGCCCCATTAATATTGATAGCACCCCATCGAATTCCATTTCGTTCGCCAAGTTGTTTCCAATGAGTCCATCGCCTGTCAAATGGGAGTGGGACTCTGTTACACCCATAGGTCCGAGGCTTGCTTAAAATGTTCTGAGCTCGGTAAATTCATGAAGCAGGATACTACCCCACTTGCACATTGTCGAATTGAGGATCTCTCCTCTCAAGGGTTAGCGACCGCCGGTGAATTGTATAGTCCTAGCCGTCTGAGCACAAGAGGGCCATGAATCAGAATATGTCTGAGATGCCCACTCCCATTCCTCAGCAACTGGTATCCCGACTCTCAGGACCACTTGCTAGACCACTCAGCCTTTGCCCATGGTTCACGAAGTAGGACGTGGCTGCAGTAACCCACACAATAAATAAATAAATAAATAAATAAATAAATAAATAAATAAATAAATAAATAAATAAATAAATAAATAAATAAATAAATAAATAAATAAATAAATAAATAAATAAATAAATAAATAAATAAATAAATAAATAAATAAATAAATAAATAAATAAATAAATAAATAAATAAATAAATAAATAAATAAATAAATAAATAAATAAATAAATAAATAAATAAATAAATAAATAAATAAATAAATAAATAAATAAATAAATAAATAAATAAATAAATAAATAAATAAATAAATAAATAAATAAATAAATAAATAAATAAATAAATAAATAAATAAATAAATAAATAAATAAATAAATAAATAAATAAATAAATAAATAAATAAATAAATAAATAAATAAATAAATAAATAAATAAATAAATAAATAAATAAATAAATAAATAAATAAATAAATAAATAAATAAATAAATATGAAATAACATGTCCTGACTGACTGATTCATCATCGCCGAGCCAAAACTACTGGAGATAATGAAATGAAATTTTGGGGATACATTCATATTAAGATATAGGTGCTCGCTAAGAGAGGACTTTTGGATATTCCATCGCTAAGGGGGTGGAATTTTAAAATGATTGTATCTATATCTCAAAACTTTAATAGTTAACAGATTTAAAAATTAGTATTTAGAATCGTCTTCAAAAATAAGGAAACACGAATTTTTCTTGTTTCCAGAAATTCCCAATAGGAGGGGTGAAAAAGGATCACAAAGGGGTTGAATGCCTTTAATGAGGCTACTTTTTTTCAGAACCTGAAGATATTACAGACGTGAAAATTAGTATTTGGGATCTACTTTAAAAATAAAGAAACAGGTATTTTTTCGTTTTTGGAAAATCCAAATATGAGGAATGAAAAAGGGGGTGAATTTTTAAAATGAGTGTATCTACATCTTAAAACTTGAAACGTATACAGATATAAAAATTGGTATTTAAAACCTCCTTTTAAAATAAAGAAACATGTATTTATTGTTTTCGGAAAATCCCAATAGGACGGGTGTAAAAGGGTGAATAATGGGTTGAATGCCATTAATGAGGACACGTATATCTCAGAAACTGAAGATATTACAGAACTGAACATTTGTACATGGGATCTCCTTTAAAAATAAAGTAACATGTATTTTTTTGTTTTTGGAAAATTCAATTACTGGTGGTTAAACAGGAGTGACAAATTGGGGTGAAATTTTTGAAAGACAATATCTACAGAATACCTGAGAAACGTAAAATGTTACAGACGTAAAAAGTGGTATTTGGAATCTCCTGTAAATGTAAAGAAACATAGGTGATTTGTTTTTGGAATCTCCATTTAAGGGGAACTAAAAACGGGGTGAAATTTTTAAAATGAGAATTTCTACACTATATCTCAAAAACTTAACATGTTACAGAAGTGAAAAATGGTACTTTTTATCGGTATTAAATGTCAAGAAACGTGTATTTTGTTTTGTTTTCCGAAATACCATTTGGCGGAGGGGGGGGGGGGGTGTAAAGTGACTGAAAATGGTGTTGAATTATTTTAATTAAGCTACTGATATCTCAAAAATGAAGATGTTACAGACGTGAAATTTGATATTTGGATTCTGCTTTAAAGTAAAGAAACACGTATTCTCGAAAAATCCAATGAAGGGGGGGGGGGGGGAGGTGAAAGAATTGGAAAATTAATTGACTTAATTGTATGGGAATACTTACGTCTAATAAAAACTAAAGTTGTTACAGACGTGAAAATTGGTATTTGGATCTCCTTTAGAAACAAAGAAAAACGCGTTTTTTTGGGGGGGGGGGGGAATCGTCTTGGTGGGCGGGATTGAAAAGGAGTTGAATTCCTTTCATGAGGTCACACAAATCACAAAACGGAGGCGGGACAGGGTTTTCTCCGGATACTCCGGTTTTCCCTGTCATCATTCATTCCAGCAACACTGTCCAATATCATTTCATTTCATTTGTCATTCATTATCCATTGCCTCAGAGGAGTGCGACAGGCTTCGGCAGCCGGCACAATTCCTATTGCCGCCGCTAGATGGGGGCTTTATTCATTCCATTCCTGACCCTGTTGAATGACTGGAAACAGGCTGTAGATTTCCGATTTACTTATTCTGATCATAAACCGATCATTTTTTATCTTTCCTGGGTTCGTTTTCAAGAGCCAACTTTTTCTTCGGAGAACGTTCTTAGATTACAGTACACTCTCCTGGCATATAAATAAAAATTTAAACACCTTTGAAATAAACGATAGGAATGAGATTGACCGTCCAATTGTTCACTTCTATAATAAGGTCAACAATGCACGGAATATGTCATTCGTATCACCAGAAATCCCGCACAATTGGCTACGTGCGACAATGGTGCTGGTCACATTGTTAACAATGACAGTGGCTGCAGATGTAATTTAGCGCCACGTAGCGGTCTTGCATCTTGCTATGGGATCCAGATTATTATTATTATTATTATTATTATTATTATTATTATTATTATTATTATTATTATTATTATTATTATTATGTTCTGGACCGTCGTCAAATGTGCAGACCGCGCTGGAAACGGATCCTGGACGGGTAATGACTAAGAATGCAGTCCAGCCGCCGGTTCAGTACCGCCAAGGCACCCAAGAGGACACCACGCCAGATCTCCTCAAGGATTTGATCCATATTAAAAATTCTTATAGGAAAAGAAGGCAAAGATTTAGGGACCCAACTGATCGGGTGGAATACCTGGACCTAGCCCGGGAAGTACGAAATCGATTGCTGGAAAGAAAGATTGAAAAATGGGAGGAAACTTGCCATAATCTATTAGAAAACGAGTCAAATCGCGAATTTTGGCGGATTCTCTCAGATAACCAGTCAGATCGCGAATTTCGGCGGATTATATATAAAACAATAAGCATTCAATTATAAATTTCAGTATAATACCGTAGCGAAGCACGGGTATCTTGCTACTAAATAAATAAATAAATAAATAAATAAATAAATAAATAAATACTGAGAAACCCACAGGATCGAAAATCTAATAACGCCGTATTCGGAAAGGGGGAATATTGGGCGAACGGGGGTCAGGTAGGAAAGATGAAAGTGAGGAGCCTTTCAGAAATTAGTGGAAGCATTGTCGAACACAGTTACGATCCCATTGGTCACCAATCCATTGTCGTATGTTGTGAACCCCTGAGAGATACACACTCCAAACTGTAATCTTGATATTCTACTAATTTTAGATTCTATACCGGACTGAGTGGCCCAGACGGTTGAGGCACTGGCCTTCTGACCCTAGCTAGGCAGGTTCGATCTTGGCTCAGTCCGGTGGTATTTGAAGGTGCTTAAATACGTCAGCCACGTGTCGGTAGATTTACTAGCACGTAAAAGAAATCCTACGAACTGGAATACAGTCCTCAGCAGTTTTTTTTGAGCCAGTAAATCTGCCGACATCAGTTTGGTTTATTTCAGCACCTTCAAGTACCACGGGAATGAGCTGATATCGAACCCACCAACCTGGGGTCGGAAAGCCAGCGCTCTACCGTATGAGCCCTTTCATCCCTTTTAATTTGCAACTTTTAAAATTAATCTATGCTCGCGTTTAATTCTCTTATTATTCGTCGTGTGCCGTCGTCAATGGCACTGTCGGGTGGTTGTCCTTAAGTTTCCAAAATAGCATATTCAATCACGACTAAGGTCGATGGAGTTTGAAAGTACAGTATTTAAATGCGATAACTCCATGTTGTTGGCTTTCAGATTGTTAAATAAATGCTGGGGTACACATTTCCGATACTCTGGGTTGCCTTAAACTTAACGGGAATTTGAGGGATATAAACTAAGTAATATTATAAATTCTTAGTGGGTGTCCGCGCTGAGTAGTCATACAATGGAGCGCTGGCCTTCTGAGCGCAGGTTGGTGGGTTCTATTCCAGCTCATTCCGGTGGTATTTAAAGGTGCTCAAATCGCCATCTTTAGGTCGGTAGAGTTTACGACATATAAAAGAACTCTACGTGACAAAATTTCGTTACCTCGGTGTCTCCGAAACACGTAAAAGTAGTCAATGGGACGTTAAAAATATTATTATTATTATTATTATTATTATTATTATTATTATTATTATTATTATTATTATTATTATTATTATTATTATTATTATTGTTGTACCGGGCGGTACACCTCCACGCCGCTAATTCAAACATTGCGCCAGTTGAAACTCCTCTACTGGAGGAAGCCTGAACTTTAACAACCACATTAATTCTAAGATTTCTCAGAAGATGTCCCTACTGTAAATTTTGAAGTGTTCTGAACTATGTCAGTTTCGATTCGTTTTTGTTTTCTCTGTAGCAAGAAGTGTGAACATTCTCTTCTAGATGGCACCACTTAAGAACTACAATTGTGCACCCTAGTGTGAAGTGAAGGAACCTTTTTTTGAAGAAATTTTGTAGTCATAAGTTTGTTCCTTGTTAAATTTCTTTCTGTCATTGTTTGAGTTGGCAATGTTAATCCGTTCGTTCCGCCAGTTTTGAAATTAGCCAATCCCGAATTTCTTAAATTAATTTTCGAACAATCGGGGCTTTTTCCCCCAACCTGCTCTGTAACTGTGTTCGGCAACCAATAAGATTTTGTGGGAGGGTTGTAATCATTCATGAAACGTCTCGAATCTTCCACGAGGATATATAAACTGCTGATTTTCTGGTCTCCTGGGCACTTCAGTAACATCTCTCCTAGTGTGATTATGTAGCAGGGGGCGGGAAGCGCCTCTTTCTTCGGGCAGCAGTTCATCCATAAGGTAATGGCCTTTTAATAACTTCTTTGCTCGCTAGCTCAGCAGTTTAACCCTCGGAGCAAGTTCGAAACTTTTATCATGTAACTTTCCTTTAAAATGTAAAAGACTCTTGGTATAAAATTCTATCTCTTTAACTACAAATTGGAATAGAGAGTGCCTAACCCTCTCGAGCTCCCACTCATAGTGTTTTGATATGACTACGTTTTCATAACAGTTTCCCTTCTTTTGTAATGTAATAAATTTTCCTATCGTGTCACCTCCGTAGTATGGGGTTAGCCCTTGCATAAGCGGCCTAAGAGCCAAATAGGTTTTTAAAAAGGTGTATTAGGAGTGCAAGTTACGCCTCCACTCATGTTGGTATTTTGGGGCCAAGTAATTGTCCTGTTTCTTTACTGAATAGGCCTCAGTAGGTTGGGTATTTTACCCCTGTTCTTATGTGCCTGGAGGGCAGCTTGAAAGTGGAGTTTAGTGTGGCCGTTGATGGGCTTGAACTTTGAGAGCGGGTTGCTCTTTCTTAAATTTGGTTTCTGTGTGCCTCGAGCAGGCTTTACTGGATAATTGGGAGCTGCTCTTGGGCATGATTGGGGTTTTCCGCCCCTTTGTCAAACCTTGTATTTGGGTAAAAGTTGGGCTAATTGCTCAAGAATTGTGAGTCTGGGGCTCGAAGCCCAAAATCCATTAATAAACTGTAATTGTACATTCTTAATTTGTTGATATACAACTGAGTTCCTGTTATACTTGTTATTTCTTGATCTCGAAAAGAAAATATAACCTTTGTTAAATTTTAAATTAACTTTAATTTCGTAAGTTGAGACCTATTCATCCCAGCACCTTCTTTCACCTCTGCTGTTCCACAGATACCCCGGAACAAGTGGTAGCAGAGCGTGGTTGAATGGGTCTTAATTTAGCCCCTTTTGACGGCTGACCATTGTTTTTGATTCGAACTCTAACTATTTTCTCAGTTGCTGGAATTTTTTGATTTTTCTTTTTTCAAAATGTTTCTGTTATCATGTCCGGCCCTCGCGAGGTTCTTCATCCTTTCTATTTGCGTAAAGAGGAATTAATTTATGAACTTTCTCTTAGAAACGTTCAATCTGGAGGCACGGTTGCGTTGGATGCCAATAAACTTAAAGATTCTATTGATTTGCCTATTACCGACCAACGTTGGGAGAGAAAGAAATTGACGATGCTCTCTCCACGATCAATGACAATACTACTGAGCTAGCATCTGTAGTTAGTTTATTTGAGGAAGGGAATCCATCCCCTAACCAACTTAAACGGGTACAAGCTCGACTATTCCATTTTTACAATAGGCTCAATGATTTATTGTCTTTACAGTTGAATGACATTCAGGGAAAGGAGGCTAGTGCCCTCATTGAAAATATTTCTAAATTGTCCAGTACGGTCGGTCAATTGTTATCGGGGGTAACGGCGGTGAACACTGTCAGTGAGGAAACTTCTTCCAAAGGGGAAGAAAATGGCACATCTGCAGTTGCTCAAAAGACTCCTGCCCATTTAGAATCCGGCCCTGATCGTCGGCCCTCTGTTCCGCCTTTCTTTTTGAATAATGCTCCCTCCGAGCCTCCGTCACCCCCTAGGCAAGTACTTACTATGTCACCTGGGTTCAGTAGTTTGCCTCATCCATTAGCCATGTTACTTAGGGGTATTTCTAAGTTTTCGGTCAACTCTACCAGTGATGTAATTTATTTTTTGAGATTCTTGGTCGAATTCCAGGATCATGCTCTAGTGTTTTCCCTCTCTGCTTCGCAAATCCTTCAGATTATATATCCATATGCCATAGGGGTTCTCTCAGACAACATAGTTAGGGCAGTTGCTGAACAGTCATCCATAGAAGACTTCCACGCCCATCTGTTAGCTAATTTTATTCCGGCTCGAGCTAGGTCATCTTTAATTCAGAAGTACTACTATAGAGTGCAGCGACTTGATGAAAACCTGGCAGACTTCATACAAGACATCAAATTCTATACGAGGGTGTTTGCTCTTCACTTCCCTGAAGAGCAGATTGTTCAGGCGATTGCGGAAGGTATTTCACCATCCTACAGGTCATACTTGTGTTTTGCGTCGCGTCCTCAAACTTTTGCCGAGCTAGAAGCATTGGCCGTGTCAGCCGAAGGAGTCAGATACGCCGATACCTTGCGTGTCGCGAAAGAACCCCCTCCATCCTCTAGTAATTTTCGGCCTCCACCTCGCCGACCCATCACACCCCGTAAATGTTACGCTTGCGGGTCGCCCGACCATCTTCGCAATAAATGTCCATTGATCAAATCTAGTAGGACTAATAATGGAGCAGGTTCATCCCAAGGCTGCTTTAAATGCGGCGCGTTCTCCCATATTGCCAAGAACTGCCCTAATGCTAACAGCACTCCCTCCTGCTCAACTTCTGGTGCAACTTCCAC
The DNA here is from genome assembly GCF_040414725.1 of Anabrus simplex. Classification (NCBI taxonomy): domain Eukaryota; kingdom Metazoa; phylum Arthropoda; class Insecta; order Orthoptera; family Tettigoniidae; genus Anabrus; species Anabrus simplex. Next base: position 810,097,961 of record NC_090266.1, read on the forward strand.
CAAAGCCAATAATAATAAGTGACTAGGGGCTTCGGCCGAGTCTGCTAACCCATCTTCCCGAGGCTCAGCCCCAAGTAAACATATCGAAATTTCAGGGAAAACTCTGTCTTCAAATTTATCTTTTGAAGGTCCCAAAGAATGTCTTAGGATTGCGGCGGATACCCCCGCACCTGTGCCTTTTCTCAAAATTAAATTAAATAATGAACCTATGACTGCTCTTTTAGATTCTGGCAGTGTTTGTTCTATTATCTCGGCCGAATGGTATTCGAAATTGAAATCTGTTTGTGAACTTCCTGCCTATTGCTCGTCTTCGGTTCAATATGTTTCGGCTAATTCTTCCCCATTAGAAATCTTAGGCTCCTTAAATGTCAAAATTCGTATTTCTAAATTTACTTCGAAAATTAAACTGTTAGTGGCTAAGCACTTGTCTTGCCCCATTATATTGGGAGCAGACTTCATGTCTCACACTGGTCTAGTGCTCGATCTTCAAAGTAAGTCGTGCACATTCAAAATTGCTTCTAATTGTAACATCCCCTTATTGAAATGTAATTCTGTATCATGTTCATCTGTTTCGCCTACCCAGGATGAGATGTTGTTAGACCTTAGACATCTACCTGAGGAGCAGGCTGATAGTATTCGTAAGCTGTGTCAGTCGTCTCCAGAGGTGTTCTCGGATACTCTCGGTGTTACTGACCTTATTGAATACAAGATTGAGGTTACGGATTCGATTCCTGTCAGTTTTCCACCTTATAGGCTATCTCCACCTAAAATGAAGGCGCTGAAAGAAATCATAGATCAGACGCTAAAAGATGGTATTATTCGGCCCTCTAAGTCGGCGTATTCTTCGCCTATTTTCCTAGTCCCGAAACCCCAAGGTGGTTTCAGGCCTGTAATTGATTATAGGGCTCTCAATCGGAAGGTGGTGTTACAATCTGTGCCCCTTCCAGACCTTCACTCGTGTTTTTCATGGTTTCGTAAGGCTAAGTTCCTTACTATCCTAGATCTTAACCAGGCTTATAATCAGATACCGTTAGCAGAGGAATCTAAACACCTGACGGCTTTCGCCACTGATTGGAATTTGTATGAGTACAACCGCGTGCCTTTCGGGCTCCCCACGGGAGCAGCTGTACTTACGAGACTGCTAGATAGGGTCTTCTCAGACATCAAATTTGAGTACTTGTACCACTATCTGGATGATGTCGTCGTATTTTCGGAGACTTTCGAAGAACATCTAGATCATCTAAGAGAAGTTCTCAATCGCCTTCGTAAGGCTGGGTTAACTGTGAAGTTGTCCAAGGTCGCTTTCGCTAAGCCTTCAATGTCATTCCTAGGGCATATTGTGTCGCCCGATGGTGTTGCAGTCGATCATTCTAGAACACAGACCATCCGTTATTTCAAGCCTTCCAAGGGCATCAAAGGTATTGGTAGGTTCATTGGTATGGTGAATTTCTTCAGGACATTTATTCCAAATTTCGCCAATAAAACGGCCCCCATGAACCATCTTCGTAGGAAATTCGTCAAATTTGAGTGGGGACCTTCTCAACAAGCCGCTTTTGAAGATCTCAAATTAGCTCTGTGTAACGCCCCTGTTCTGGCCATGCCCGATTTCTCCAAGAAATTCATCGTCTAAACCGACGCGTCGTCGTCGGCAGTAGCTGCAGTCCTTCTTCAAGAGACTGAACTAGGGAGGCGACCCATCGCCTATGCATCTAGGACTCTATCGGCTCAAGAAGCCAAATATTCCATCTATGAGCTCGAAGGTTTGGCAGTCTTATTTGCCTTAGAAAAGTTCCGTCTCTGTCTGGAACATGTCAAATTTGACTTGGAGACCGATAACCAAGCCTTAAGTTGGGTCTTAGGTAGGCCGCGTCGTACTGGTCGTATAGCCCGGTGGGCCATCCGAATTTCGGCCTTCCAATTTGATGTTAGGCATATCAGAGGTTCTGAAAACGTGGTTGCTGACGGACTAAGCCGTATGTTTTCTAATGATGTAGAGACTCCTGATCTGGATGATAGTTCTTCACCTCCCGTGTCCATACTATCTCAGGTTTATGCCATCTTAACAGATGCTCCCATGCTCTTTAGGGATATTGAGAAATATCAACGTGAAGATCCGACGCTGGCTCCGATCATGGAAACCCTTTCTTCTGGGGAACATGTTGTCCCTTACGTTCTGAGGAATGGTGTTTTATGTTGCCCGTCGAGGCATGATAAAAAAATGAAAGTTGTAGTTCCAGCTGTTCTTGTGCCTATGATCTTTAAGTACTATCACGAGACCCCATTAGGGGGGCATTTAGGCATCTTCAAAACCCGAGAAAAGATTCGTGAAATGTTCATTTGGAAGGGTATGGACGGAGAAATCCGTGAATTGGTAAAATCTTGTAATCAGGTTGGCTTAGTAAACCCACTATGTCAAATTAAGCAAGGGCTTTTGTCTTCTCATCAAGCGTCGCGCCCCATGGAACGTCTCTACATCGATTACGTAGGACCCTTCCCCCAGTCAAAGGGGAATGCCAACAAGTTCATTCTTGTATGTGTAGATGGTTTTACTAGATTTTCTTGGTTATTCCCGACTAAGCTGGCTACCGCTCAGTCCACCATTACTTGTTTAAATTCCATTTTTGCTTCTTTTGGTCCGTGTCAATATATTGTGTCTGATAATGCTAAAGCTTTCACATCCAATCTCTTTCGTAAATTCTGTTTTGACCTGTCCATATCGCATGTAACACCATCTGCTTATTATCCACAACCATCTCTAGCTGAACGGGTCAATCGTAATTTGAGGTCGGCTCTTATTGCCTATCATCACGACGATCATTCTAGGTGGGACACGTGCCTGCATTGGTTAGCTTTTGCTTTGAATTCGGCGGTTCATGAATCTCATACGTTTACTCCAGCTTCGTTGATGTTCAAGTTTGTTCCTAACACGCCGCTCTCTAACCTTTGGTCTCTGAGTGACATTCTACCTGAGACAATAGATCCAGATAATATTAAAGATCTTTGGAAGAAGGCTAAAGCCAATCTTAAAGTGTCTCATGAAAAGGTTAGGGAAAGATATGATCGTGGACGGAGGCCCACCAATTTGAAGGTAGTTGACCAGGTGATGGTCAAAAATTTTGTTCCCGCGGGCAAGCTTGCCCCCAGATTTCATGGGCCGTGCATAATTCTAGATTTTCTTACGCCGGTTACGTTGTTATTAAGCAATCCAGCCACCGAGACGATATTTAGGGTTCACCTGTCCCAGGTGAAACCTGTGTAATTTCCGCACTCACTTAGCTCGTTTTTTTTTTTTTGTAACATTTTGAAAGAAATCTGAAGGTTATAATTTTGGTTTCATTTTGAGGCCTTCTGCCCTTGGAATAATGTTCTTTGTTTCCTAATGTTCATTTTACAACCTCCCCCGACCAGTTAAACTGCTATCCTGTCCTTGCCATGGCCATTACCACGCTCCCGTCTCCTGCTCAACAACACACAGTGGCTAATTTAAATGAAATAAATATTTCCACGCCACTGGCCCCTCAGCTCCACCACAAGTACTGTACCCGAAAATCATTATGGTCCAACAAATTCTGCCGCCGAGATCCTAATGTTTCAGTGCCCCCGTAGCCGCGCGGCGCCGTGCCGCTACTGGAGTAGAGCACGGGCCCGATCTACTTCAGTGAGGTCAACCAGTGTACGGCGAGCCGGAGCCCTCCTCCCGGCCAAGGCTGATGTGCGGCGCACCACCTGCAACTTGCCCGCGGTCTGCAAACTTTCGCCGCATGTGCGGCGTGCTTCAGCACCACTACCCCTCTCATGGTGCGGGAGAGCGTTATCTCTGGGTACTTGAGGGGTCCGAGCGGCCTCCTATGGACACTAGCAGCGGCGGCTGGTCTGGCCGTCAAACTTAATCAACATTTAAAGTACTTATTCAGCTACATGGACATTCCATTTCTGCTATTACTACATTTTTGGATTCAACTGCTACGTTTGGTGGACTTAGGAAAAGTTTTATTTCCTTTCAAGAATTTAAAGTTCCTTTTTCTGAATTCTACTACTACAAGCACAAAGACATTACATCAAAAGTTACTACAAAGAATGTTGAAACTGGATCCAACCAATTTAAGAAAACTTGTTTGTAAATCCTTCTGCAATTCATTTCTATATCAACATCATAACTTGGACCTTGTTTTAAAACAAAATTTGGTGTTCTTCTGTGTTACCCCTTGGAGGGACTTTTTTTTTGGGGGGGGGGAGGTCTGTACCGGGCGGTACACCTCCACGCCGCTAATTCAAACATTGCGCCAGTTGAAACTCCTCTACTGGAGGAAGCCTGAACTTTAACAACCACATTAATTCTAAGATTTCTCAGATGATGTCCCTACTGTAAATTTTGAAGTGTTCTGAACTATGTCAGTTTCGATTCGTTTTTGTTTTCTCTGTAGCAAGAAGTGTGAACATTCTCTTCTAGATGGCACCACTTAAGAACTACAATTGTGCACCCTAGTGCGAAGTGAAGGAACCATTTTTTGAAGAAATTTTGTAGTCATAAGTTTGTTCTTTGTTAAATTTCTTTCTGTCATTGTTTGAGTTGGCAGTGTTAATCCGTTCGTTCCGCCAGTTTTGAAATTAGCCAATCCCGAATTTCTTAAATTAATTTTCGAACAATCGGGGCTTTCTTCCCCAACCTGCTCTGTAACTGTGTTCGGTAACCAATAAAATTTTGTGGGCGGGTTGTAATCATTCATGAAACGTCTCGAATCTTCCACGAGGATATATAAACTGCTGATTTTCTGGTCTCCTGGCCACTTCAGTAACATCTCTCCTAGTGTGATTATGTAGCAGGGGGCGGGAAGCGCCTCTTTCTTCGGGCAGCAGTTCATCCATAAGGTAATGGCCTTTTAATAACTTCTTTGCTCGCTAGCTCAGCAGTTTAACCCTCGGAGCAAGTTCGAAACTTTTATCATGTAACTTTCCTTTAAAATGTAAAAGACTCTTGGTATAAAATTCTATCTCTTTAACTACAAATTGGAATAGAGAGTGCCTAACCCTCTCGAGCTCCCACTCCTAGTGTTTTGATATGACTACGTTTTCATAACAGTTTCCCTTCTTTTGTAATGTAATAAATTTTCCTATCGTGTCACCTCCATAGTATGGGATTAGCCCTTGCATAAGCGGCCTAAGAGCCAAATAGGTTTTTAGAAAGGTGTATTAGGAGTGCAAGTTACGCCTCCACTCAAGTTGGTATTTTGGGGCCAAGTAATTGTCCTGTTTCTTTACTGAATAGGCCTCAGTAGGTTGGGTATTTTACCCCTGTTCTTATGTGCCTGGAGGGCAGCTTGAAAGTGGAGTTTGGTGTGGCCGTTGATGGGCTTGAACTTTGAGAGCGGGTTGCTCTTTCTTAAATTTGGTTTCTGTGTGCCTCGAGCAGGCTTTACTGGGTAATTGGGAGCAAGTGCTCTTGGGCATGATTGGGGTTTTCCGCCCCTTTGTCAAACCTTGTATTTGGTTAAAAGTTGGGCTAATTGCTCAAGAATTGTGAGTCTGGGGCTCGAAGCCCAAAATCCATTAATAAACTGTAATTGTACATTCTTAATTTGTTGATATACAACTGAGTTCCTGTTATATTGTTATTTCTTGATCTCGAAAAGAAAATATAACCTTTGTTAAATTTTAAATTAACTTTAATTTCTGAGACCTATTCATCCCAGCACCTTCTTTCACCTCTGCTGTTCCACAGATACCCCGGAACAATTATTATTATTATTATCATTATTATTATTATTATTATTGTTCCGGGGTATCTGTGGAACGCAGAGGTGATTAAAGAATTCGTGGGCTTGAATGGGACTAACTACTATATCAAAAGTTTAAAACTTAAACTGAAGGTTATGTTTTCAGAACTTCAAACTTAATAATTTCTCATAATAATGAAGCATCAGGTACAATGACAAACCAAAAACTAGACAAGAAAGATCCAAATTTGAGTGATTTTTACAAATCCTGCGCTTCAAGCCCCTAGCTTCACAATTTCTGAGCTCCCAGCTCAAATTTGCAAAAAGCACAAAGTATTCAAGGGCAAAAATCCCCTAATTCACGAGCACGTGCTCTCCAAAATATACATATCTAGCCTTTCAGAGGCACTCCTTACTATTACAAAACTTGAAAGGAGCTAACAGGCTCTCAGTTTTCCAAGCCTACTCAAGGAAACATCAACTTAAAATTACTGGCCTCTCTAGGCACAACTTACAATTTGAAAATAATTTATACAGGGGTATATGATACCCAACCTACTGGGCCTTCATGGAAAAAAAAACAGGTTAGATAACTGGCCCAAACACAAAGTGAATGGAGGCACACTGCGCTCTAATATAATGAACACTTAAAAACCTAAAGGGCTCCAGGCCGATGAAACAGGGGCTACTCCCACACTACTGAGGTGACTCGTATAGAAATAGCATTAACACATTACAGTAGGAAAAAACAGATAGAGAAAAACGTAGTCACCCCAAACCAAGATGAAGGGGAGCTCGAGAGGATAACTCACTCTCTATCCCCGATTATCAGTTAAAGATTTTGTGAAGGTTTCACATTAGCCGGAAGAAAGTTACATTTTAGAAAAGTTGTTACATACTAAAGAGTCGGTCCTATCCCTCGGGTTAAACTGCGGAGATAGCAAGAAAGAAGAAAGTTATGTGGCCATTACTTTGTATATGTTCTAGCTGCCGACGAAAGAGGCCGCCCGCCTCCTGCTTAACACACACACACTCAGACGTCGATAAATTGGCCAAGAAACGTAAAACGCTGCAGTTTATAAGCCCTCAGGGAAGGTTCGAGATCATTCAAGACTAAACCGGATACAACACCCTCTCAATTTTATTGGTTAAATTCAAAAGTAACACTCAAAATCGAACAAGAAGCCTGTGATAGGTGGAAAATTAATTATAGAAATTATTGATTGACTAGATTCAAAACTGGCGGAAAGAAAAAGGAAATATTGCCAACCCAAAAATAAATGAACATCAATCAATTACAAAACCTAGAAATACAAAACTTCGTTAAATTATAACTTCTTACACTTTGCACCAGGGTGCGTGATCATAGTTTTTTGGTAGTGTCGTCTGTGAAGAAATGTCCAAACTTCTTGATGTATATCAAACAAAACTAGGAGAAATTCATTCAGTTTAGGAAACTTTACAATAACAAAATTACTCAATATTTTAGTGGTGACATCTTCTGATTAAAGTTCCAAGTAGTTGTAGTTTCAGTTTCACTGTTTCACCAATAGAGGAGTTCATTTAGGCGCTAGTTTTGATTGCGCGGCGTTGAGGTGTACCTCCCGGTACAATTATTATTATTATTATTATTATTATTATTATTATTATTATTATTATTATTATTATTATTATTATTATTATTATTTCGAATAACCCATTTGGAGGGTACGATAAATCAACTTCATATATGTTTCGTTGTATTCGATTTCCTTTGCTTCCAAACTTCCTTCATCCTTCGAGAGTGTTGCTCTGTCTCTTCTTGAGTCAACTTTCTTATATTTGTCGCTTTCTTCCTCTCCTGAAATCCTGCCTTTTGAGTTAATTCTCTAAAAAAGTTTTCTGTTTTCTACGGTGTCTGTTTTAATTCCAGCGTTCTTCATATCTTTCTCGATTTCAACAAACCAGGTCGGTTTGGATTTGCAACTGTTTAATTAATTGAAGATCTCTTTAGTTAGCCTGTTACTTTCCATTCAATAAATGTGTCCTAAAATTGTAGTCTTCTCTTCCTCATTACATCAGTTACTTTTTCAATTTTCAAATATAGCTCTCTGTTTGTCCTTATCCTGTATTATGCATTATTATTTATTTTAGTTCCTAGTATTTTTCTCAAAATTCTTCTTTCAACCTCTAGTTTTTCGAGATCTCCAGTTCTGGTTAGTTTAAGTGTCTGTGTTGCACAATGGCGTATACTGAGGGCTACCAAGGCTATCAGTGAAGAATGATGGAAGTCTAAAGCATACTGTAATGTAAGCATCTGATTTAACAAAACTTGAAAACATCGCACGTATCTCTGAGAGCAAGGCATTGGCGACTGATAAATTCAGCCCAGACTCTCGTCCATCTCCGTGCGACTCGCCACACGCGGCTTGCTGCTGTATATCGGATTGGAGCGGGGAAGGCGGGATAGGTGTACTAGGCTTCGGTCCGTCAGATCGCTACTGCTATCAACCATGTGGTACTCATCGGATATACTTCCTCACCTCATACTTCCGGCTTAATTATATACATAAGAGTGCTGGTATTTCACTTCTGTTTACTTCTACATCCTTGCAGGAAGGCACTGCAGGTCTGCTGTTAGAAGAGCAATATAGTTTTCAGTTTTTATTGGTAGATCTGTTAAAATGAAATGCCATCTTTCAGGTTTAGTGTTCTCTTTTGTTGGTTGGAATCGAACCCGTGATCACGGGTCGGACACCACCACTGATCTCCCGAGGAAGCTAATTAACCAGTGAAGGATGGGTACGACCACTGTAAAATTCAACATTTTTATTGAATAATAATAATAATAATAATAATAATAATAATAATAATAATAATAATAATAATAATAATAATAATAATAATAATAATGGGGCACGCCATCTGTATAGGCTTGGTGGTGACCTAGTGAGGATAAAATGACTTGCGAAGACGTCATAAACACCCAGTCCCGAAACCAGAGGAATTAACTGTATGAGGGGTTTGATTCTGAAATCTGAACCGCGACAAGCATTCTATCCATTTAGTCACAAAGCCGGACTTTCATTTGCCAAACCTTAGGCTGCCATCTCCACTGATCAGGTGTTGAGTATTGACAGTGGCAGAGGCCAGGGCAGTAGCTTGTGAAGCAGCCTTGACAACACAGCAGGCTTCTCCGTTGGCTATTGGCTGCAGCTCAAAACGCTGAAGGCTTGACGTTCACTAAACCAGCCATCACATAGGGTAACCTAAGTCTAGTGGTAGCCCACGTCTTGATTCGAGCATACGCTTCTGCTGTTGCACATAGAGTTTCGAGCCTGACCACTGTTTGGTGATGTCTTAATTTCCTGTTCAAGGATAAGTTTTTTTTGTTATATATATTTTTGTCATATGAATCATCCATTCCACTTTGTGTACTCTAGTTTCTATAGCTGTCTTTCCTTTTGTGTTGTTCGTTATCCATTCTTCTAGGTATTTAAAGCAATGTGTTTGACATATTGTGTTGTTATGAATTGTGATATGTCGGGGGGCGTCACTGCTGTTTTAATTATTATTCCTATTAATATTGTGTGTGTTTATCTTCCCTAGATGCTGCACCACAGAGTGAGATTTTTGTAGTAGTGGAAGTAATGGTGGCCTAATACTCAGTTAAGACAATGCAGGGTTCTGAGTCTAGTGACCGACTTCAAGGCGTAGCATTCTCTTCAAGAACAATAGAACAATAAGAACAGTAATTATACCGTATCACAGTTCCATCCGGCTGTAGTACTTGGAGCTAAATGGCCTTCAAACAACTGGTTAGACCATCTCAGTTTGTGAAGAGAACAGTTTTCCTGCGCCCCGAAATTACCCGTGTATCTCTTAGACATATCGTTAAAATATGTCAGAATCGAAAACATCAAACTTTCCATTGAAAAAACTTTTCCTTTGCTGAATTCCACTACCACATCTGACATTTTACGCGTACAACTTTTAAAGTAGAACCACATTCGGTACGAACATGAATTTATCAGACAGACTCTCAGGTTTGAGCTACACAAGATTGATGGTATGGTTTATTGATGTATGTGAGTGTTAAATTGAATCATTTCTGTGGACAGTTCCAAAATTAATATGTGAGCCAAAACTGTGACAATTTTCAATTTATTCTGGACAAAGAAAAAGGAACAGTAATTCAAAATCAAACTTCATATCAGTGCATTATCAAACATTAAATTCTACACATAATACAATTCATGCGAACTATTTCAGTAACGTTCTTAAAGAACAAAAAATCGAATAGATGTATATCAGATTGATGTTAGAAGCCTTCTTACAAACTCAACGATGTTACAGAGTTCTACTAGAATGAAAATGTACTAGTACCATATTTGCTTGTGATATGACGTCACGCTAACATATGGAAGGCTTTTTGGTGACACAAGGAAGAAGAAAGAACAAGATTGGGAAGGAAGCTGCCGTAGCCGCAAATGAGGTAAATTCCCAGCATTTGCTTGGTGTGAAAATAGGAAAACTAAGGAAAATTCACTTTTAGGGCTGCCGGCGACGAGGTTCTAACCCCATATCTGGAATGCAAACTCACATGTACGTGATTCGAACTTTGTAGTCAACTCGCTTCTCATACAAATATTAAATGAGAGAAGATAATTAGGAGAAACTCCATCGCATGAGTAGTTCCATTACAGATGTAAAATACGATACGGTGTGCGAGAAAAGGAATAGAACTGATATTCTGATTACGTGTGTTCAGAAATTAGGTTGTGTGCAGTAACTGTAGTAAAAGGCCTACAATTTGCAAGTTATGTCCCTTTAAATAAAAATCATCGTCACCACCATACCGACAGTAGGCAAGGTTATTACATAGTGTGTATTTTATTGTTAACATTGGTGTGTACTTCCTTTGTTCGAATCGTTTGATGAATGGTCAGCGTACTGGCCTTCGGTTCAGAAAGTCCCCGGTTCGATTCCCGGGCGCGTCGGGGATTTTAATCGCTTCTGATTAATTCTTCTGGCTCGGGGACAGGGTGTTTGTGCCCGTCCCAACACTCTCCTCTTCATATTCACCCAACACACCACACTACCAACCACCACAGAAACACGCAATTGTGATTACATTCCTCCATATAGGCTTGGTGTCAGGAAGGGCATCTGGCCGTAAAAAAGAGCCAAATCTACATGTGCGGCCCCACAGGTGTGGGAAAAGGGGTAGGAAAAGAAGATTGGTGTGTACTTCCTTTCCTTGTTTAACGCATTACAAGTTGTAAATGTGGGACTGACGGCAATTACTAGAGGACAGACTTGGTGGCCCTGTTGTACGACCGGATGCCCGTCCTGAATGCAATCCTATGCGGGGGGATGTATTTCACTATTCTGTGTTTCTATGGTGGATGGTAATGTGGTGTGTGTTACAAACACGCAGTCTCCGAGCCAGTGGAATAAACCGCACGCGGTTGAAATCTCCGACCCGGCTGGGAATCGAGCCCATGACCCTCTGAACTGAAGTCCTTGACGCTGACAATTCAGCCAAGGAGCCGGGCGCAAGATGTGGGGTAATATTTGGAGGAATACTTAAATCACCGGGATGAATAGCTCGGACGGTAGAGCGCTGGTCTTCTGAACTCAAGTTGGCAGGGTCGATCCTGGCACAGTCCGACGGTATTCGAAATTCCTCAGATGAGTCAACCTCGTGTCAGTAGATATATTGGCATGTGAAAGAACTCCCGTGGGACAAAATTCTGGCTCCTCAGCGTCTCCGAAAACCAAAAAATGCACTTAATGTGATGCAAAGCCAATAATTTTTATGTTATACTCTAATATGCATAGCAGCGTGTGTCACATTCAATTCATAAGAAGACCCTCAAATTTTAATCCATGAAAAATACACTGGTATGTTGGATCATAGGTATTCGTAATGGTTGCTGTTCTAGGTACACGTAACGAAAAAATTGGTTTTATGGAAGTTTGAAATTAAAATATCATTCAACATTTAAACTCTTCTTCACACCCATTGTAATTGCATTATAATTAAAATGATTATTAAGACGTCACAAATTTGAAGGAACACACTTTGTTCCCCCATTATTAGCTATTTTTACCACATATAATATACTTCTACGCCTCCCAGGTTATTTTCTCACTGTTCCTCTGGACGCCAACTTTTTGGAATGTCAAAACTAGACGGTTCTGCAATAGAGACAGCACTTGTAAGCTTCGACAGTGGTGACCAAATTATTCGCGCGACTAAAGAAGGCAAGTCCTTGAAGGTACGTGCTCACGTGATTTCGGTCATGTAGCTACCAGCTTGCATTCGGGAGATAGTGTGTTTGAATCTCACAATGGGCAGCCCGGAAGTTGGTTTCCATGGTTTGCCATTTCCACACCAGACAAGTGTTGGGGACTGTATCTTAATTAAGGCCATGGCCGCTTCTTTCTTACAGTCCATGCCCTTTTCTACCCCTCGTTGGCATGAGACCTGTTTGTGTCTATCCGATATAAAACAAATAACAAATAAGAAAAAATGGATTCAGCAAATGTTTTAACGAGCACCAATGTATATAAAGGTCAATGATTACCACGGATTTAAATAATTTAATTTTTTGTGGTGGACACGGGGGTAGACATGATTTCGGTGATGCTTCACAATAATAGCTCATGGGAGGGTGGGATTACAGCAAAATACCTCTTAAATATAATGTCCTCAGTGATTACAAACCAGATGTCTCGTGGGTTTTGCCGGTCAAGCGCTAACACGTATGTTCCATGTAGTTGTGTCAGCAGTATCTCTATAGTTACTGAATAAACTAACAGGCATGAAATTTTATCACTTCTCTTTCCTTTTAGTGGTCTTCTCGTGAGATGTACTGTACTACTAACGTAGAATATCGCTACCAATTCCATAAATCCATATTGCACATGCCATGAAGTATTAATGGGATAGAGCTGGGAGTAGGCCACAAGCAATCATCTGTTGACGACTCGCGAGGGAGCGATATGCTCAGAAGAATGTCTTACACTGTGTGAAATATATTTCATTGATATTCGTTTCAAGTAAGGAGATATCACAGTGTGCACAAAACAGGACGATATGGTTAATTCCACAAATACCGAAGGGCCTGGATGAACTAAATAAAAATTCACCACGTCAGCAGGACAAAGGAAACGTCTGACATCGGTAGAGACACCACATCCACACAGGTACTACATCAGTACAAGGCTCTTGACTACCATATTCCATATCCTGAACATCAAACAACGTCGATTGAGCAAAAATAAAAATACCTTAAGGTTTGCATAGGTTAATATTGCGTCATATAATTTATTATGCTTGGCGTTTCACAGGAAGGTAAAAAAATGAAATGGCGTATGGCTTTTAGTGCCGGGAGTGTCCGAGGACAAGTTCGGCTCGCCAGGTGCAGGTCTTTTTGATTTGATACCGTAGGCGACCTGCGCGTCGAGATGAGGATGAAATGATGATGAAGACGACACATACACCCAGCCCCAGTGTCAGCGGAATTAACCAATTATGGTTAAAATTCCCGACCCTGCCGGGAATCGAACCCAGGACCCCTGTGACCAAAGGCCAAACGCTAATCATTTATCCATGGAGTCGGACCACACGAAGGTACACGTACAGGACTTGAGGGAAGCAACGTACCTTAAAAATATCAGGAAAGTCTAGAAACATGTATATATTGCGTGTTTTATCTGGTTATTACCGAATATCCTTCTCCCTCTTCTCTCTCCCTGCCTCCCTCTCTCTCTCTAACTCCTCGTACAGTTAAACCACCGGGCGAGTTGGCCGTGTGGTTGGGGGCGCACAGCTGTGAGCTTGCATCCGGGAGATAGTGGGTTCGAACCCCACTGTCGACAGCCCTGAAGATGGTTTTCCGTGGTTTCCCATTTTCACACAAGGCAAACGCTGGGGATGAACCTTAATTAAGGCCACGGCCACATCCTTCCCACTCCTAGGCCTTTCCTATCCCATCGTCCTCATAGAACCTATCTGTGTCGGTGCGACGTAAAACCAATTGCAAAAAATGTAGTTAAACTTTTCTTTATCTGTGAACTACTTATACATATTTACGTCCATTTGACCTTCACATTTACTTCGCAATTTGCATGGTTAATGCACTATCCACTTGCAAAGAAAGAAAGTAAAGTCAACATTCTTCAGGAACCCGGTTCGTAACATGATGTCTGAGGACTGTAAAGCTCGAAGAATATGATATCTTGTCATAGCCTATCTAAAGGTTAACACAGTACCTACTTGATATTTGATGAAAAGTTGTGTTTGAACTTCACTGACGTGTACGTCATACATCTAACACAATTCTCCAGTTACTTCTGACTACACTGATTTATTGTCAGTGAGAGCTGAAGTCTGTTTTCAGGTGGGTGGTGTCACTTTAAACAACTTGCCTCCCTAAAATTCTACTGAACCAAACAGATATTGAGTGAAAAGTAGTGGTTATCGTAGTATTGAAATTCCAGTTTAACTAGCCCGTAGCCTCACTAAACAAAAATGCTGCCAGTAACTACTAGCGTTCAAAAAATTCTAAAGACATCTTATTTTCAGTTCATCGAAATACTGTAAAACATGCAGACCGATATTAAATTGCGTGTGAGCTTGTCTTGTCAGCATATTTTAAAGCAATATTTTTTTTTATCAAGGTGGTGTTCAGTTGTGTGTGAAATAAACACTTTACTAACAGGAGTTATGACCGAGCTCGATAGCTGCAGTCGCTTAAGTGCGGCCAGTATCCAGTATTCGGGAGATAGTAGGTTCTAACCCCACTGTCGGCAGCCCTGAAAGTGGTTTTCCGTGGTTTCCCATTTTCACACCAGGCAAATGCTGGAGCTGTACCTTAATTAAGGCCACGGCCGCTTCCTTCCCACTCCTAGCCATTTCCTGTCCCATCGTCGCCATAAGACCTCTCTGTGTTGGTGCGACGTAAAGCAACTAGCAAAAAAAAAAAAAAAAAAAAAAAAACAGGAATTATGTTTAAGATAATACCCGTCACCCATGATCTCGAAAACCACAGATCTGGGAGAAGGTATTGTTATGCTTTGATACTTACAGTTTACAAAAGTTGATGCAGTGTAAAAGAATTGAAAAATTTTCAGTTAAAGCATAAATAAAGAATAAGGTGTCCGGAAAACATAGAATTGAAAAATTTTCAGTTAAAGCATAAATAAAGAATAAGGTGTCCGGAAAACACCATTAACCAAAATATAACACTTGTAAGTTCGAATGTCAAACCGTACGCGTTATATACGGTTTTGCGAACGTTTTAAATGAACATCTTTTACTGTTCGAAATTTTAAGTTTTTTAAATGCAAAATGCCTTCTCCCCCTCCTGTTTGAACATAGGCCTACCTAATTTCCTGGATATCTACTGTATGACGTGGCCTCCATTTGTCTAGGGGACTCCCGAGCTATGAATGTTGTTGTTCACCTTTGAGCCGGTTTCAGGTTGTCCAACGATGCACCTGTATAATCTGACACGTGGGATTTTTCTATCTCATACTCAGGACGGGATTGCCCTATTTCAATCTTTACTGAATTTCAGTGCTCCCTTGAGCTTTCAATTCATACATTGCTCCATCCATCTCAATGGAGATGGCTGTCATTGTATTCAGTAGTAGTTAGAATTGTTGATCAGTGGCGTGCCTTTACATTTTTTATCGATTCAAAATATCTAGATGAACGCCTTATAAACGTTGCAGAAATTCACAGCTCCTTGAACGAACCCTTTCTAAAACAATTTTGTCAGCTTTTATTTTGGGTTCCATGGAAGTTTACTACTAGCAATGAGTATCTTCAATGTAGTAAAGTGACAGTAACTGATCACCATGAAAAGTTATTGTGCGCTATATGGGTAGGTCAAACGTGATACAGACAATGTTATCTGAAATTGAACCCAGTAAGAGTGAGAAGTTCCTCTTAGATATGCGCATGTATTTAGGAGTGGACGTGCTTCACGCAGTTCAAAAAACTGAAATTGGGAACCAAACAACCAAACCAAACACCATAGCGCAACAGTCCCGAAGGACCATGGCCTACCAAGCAACCGCTGCTCAGCCCAAAGGCCTACAGATTACGAGGTGTCGTGTGGTCAACACGACGGATCCTCTCGGCCGTTATTCTTGGCTTCCTAGACCGGGGCCGCTATTTCACCGTCAGATAGCTCTTCAATTTTAATCACGTATGCTGAGCGAACCTCGAATCAGCCCTCATATGCAGGTAAAAATCCCTGACCTAGCCGGGAATCGAACCCGGGGCTTCCGGGTAAGAGGCAGACACGCTACCCCTACACCGCGGGTTGGGAACTAAAAGGGCCCATTAAAAGTCTTTTACTTCCGATGCAGACCGTTTTTGAAAATAGGTTGTTTAGAACTCACTGTGGCCATTATGCCAACAGGTGCATTGTCGAATGAGGAGAAAGTGTGAATCCTACGTTAACACCTCTGCTACCAGAGCCGCCGAGAATAGTTTCCGCAGACAACGGTAATCTAATTCAGGAAACTGATGATGAATGACGGAAGTTGCCGCTTGTCCTTCCAAAAGAAACTAAAAGTTTCAGGGAAGCTGACGAGTTTTGGAGCACCGAGCTCGATAGCTGCAGTCGCTTAAGTGCGGCCAGTATCCAGTAATCGGGAGATAGTGTGTTCGAGCCCCACTGTCGGCAGCCCTGAAGATGGTTTTCCGTGGTTTCCCATTTTCACACCAGGCAAATGCCGGGGCTGTACCTTAATTAAGGCCACGGCCGCTTCCTTCCAATTCTTAGGCCTTTCCTGTCCTATCGTCGCCATAAGACCTATCTGTGTTGGTGCGACGTAAAGCAAATAGCAAAGAAATAAATAAATAAATTTGGAGTCAATTTCTGAAGTTGCAGGAAGGTTCTGATGAATTTCCATTCTTAAAGTTATTTCAGTTTTCACTTTCAGTCCTGCTTTTACCACATTCTAATGATGATTTTGAGCGAGAGTTCAGAGCGATTCATTTAGTTAGGGTGAAACATGACACATCAACAATAAATGCGTGTATGCTAGCCTCTCAGTGTGTAAAAACGAATGGGTGAACATGTGAGGATTTTTCTCCAAGTGAGGACATGTTACGTTGCATGACAAAACATCTGCTAGATGAGCTTAATACACCTGGACTGTCTAGCACTCACTCGCATAAGTTCAGGATGTTCAGGACAGTGAAGAAGAAGAAGAAGCCTTCCCGTTTGATGATTGATTAATGGTAAGTGAAAATATTTTGCAATTTCTTACTTCCAATAAATGTTTCAGTTAAGCATTACTATTATATGTAGGCCAATTGTTGTTTGCTATCATTGCACGCATGTCACATTATATTGCATTTTAGTGTATTTGGATGGAAATCAACACTGTACGGTTTTATATTAAAGGGTACGGTTTATTTGTAACTTTTGTAGGGTTTAATTTTCGGAGGTTGTCCACGCTACCTCCGTACCAGGTCCGACACCTGAAATGAAAATTAGTATTAGTCAAAGATCATGCAGAGTTAGGATATAGTTATGTTTAAGACTGCACAATTAGAAACCCGGAAAACAAATCGAATTTAATCGATGTAAACAGAACGCGTTGAATTATCCCCCATCAAATATTTGAAGTAAAAATAGGCAGAAATAAGTAGGAAATTGAAAAGCAGCCGATTATCTTTTAAGTTTTCATTATTTATAACAATATATAAATCATCACCGCCACCACCAATCTGCCTATAACGTGAGCTGGATTTCAGAAATGCCTGAGACCGGGAGAGTTGGCCGTGCGGGAGATAATGGGTTCGAACCCCACCGTCGGCAGCCCTTAAGATGGTTTTCCGTGGTTTTCTATTTTTACACCAGGCAAATTCTGGGGCGGACTGTACCTCAATTTAGGCCACGGCCGCTTCCTTCCCACCCCTAGCCCTTTCCTACCCCATGGTCTCCATAAGACCTATCTGTGTCAGTGCGACGTAAAGGTACTTGTAAAAAATAACTGAGTGCTCTTAAAGGAGTTCTATGATGTCACAGAACATATTCGAATAGGAATAACAGAGTGAATTGGCCACGCTGTTTGGGTTACGTAGCCGTGGCCTTGCATTCGGTAGATAGTGGATTCGAATTCCACTGTCAGCAGCCATGAAAATGGTTTTCCGTTGTTTCCCATTTTCATACCAGGAAAAAGCTGGGGCTGTATCTTAATTAGGGACACGGGTATTCCTTTCCATTCCATATCCTAGCCCTTTCTTTCCCATTGTCGCCATAACATCTGTCCGGTGGCGCTGAAACGTAAAATAATAGCTAATATGAATCTCTGGCATGTAAACCACTTCAGTGCCAGCCGACCGGCCTCGAATTTTATCTCGCAACCTCAAGCACAGGATGAGATGATACAACAGACTGATCTACGCAGCCTGGGATTATACAAGTATCAAATTAAAATGTACGCACATCTTACGTTCAATGAACTTTTCGAAATAATGCTGCACACTTTGATTTGCTATGAAAAAGAAATGATGATTGCACCGCCTGGTACTCAACATATTCAAAGGGTAAAATGCTACCGTTGAGTACAAAAAACAAAATTTCGCAAAAAGAATGTAAGCGTGAAAATAGGCACGCCTTGTATACAGTCCCAGACAAAAAAACTGAGAGGAACTCTTGTACGGAAGAATCAATGTCAAAATTTGTACATCTGAAGTATATTTCACGTCTTACCCTTCACTATTCTACACATTTGTCGAATACGTTATATCCTTTGCCTGTAAACGTGCATAATTCTATTGGTGTTTATTAGAAAAGGGGCAAAGTGCATACAAGCAATTTGTACCTTATGAGTATAAATATTACAATGACGTAATTTAAAGTCATTTTAAAATAGTAGTAGAACACCTTTTTATCGGTAAACAGTAGACGAAACTCCGTGTATTAACTAGGCTAGAAATACCTACGATAAAGTGTTCCTTCCTTCCAGGCGTGCATATTCTCTGGGCTTAGAAATGTTGAACCAATCACGTACTGTATCACCTGATGTGTATATCACAAAACGATGCATGTGAATAAGGATCTGAATTGCAATTTTTAAAAATACTAGCCTTTTGATCAGTGAGTTTTTGGTGACACAGACCAGCAGGAGTAAGATTTTTCTTGAAAATTCTGAATTGTTGATTTTAAGTTATTTTGATTCTAACTTTTCTCTGTTAATAAAGTTACATAATTTAAACTTATGGTACATAACTGATACCTTCAATATAATTGAATTCAGTGGCGTAGATAATATTTTCTCAAAATATTGAAAGGAATAATATTGGCAAAACAGCAATTACTCTCTATAGGTGATAAAGTTTGTATCCTTTACAGCACACTGACCTGACAGTTTCACCCATCAACATGTATTTAGGGTATGGTACTCTTCAAAACAGGGGTGTACACACAGGGGTCTATCACACTCAATACACATCCACTTAGTGTCTTTTATTTTGGGTAGTCTCTTCTTTGTGTGTTGACACACAAAACACCGCCGTTGTGGTCTCTGCTTTGATTGCGTTGGAGGTACTGGTTTAGGGAAATGACGTCCAGAAAATCTCAAGCAGTCTCCTCCTGAGCGTGGTCGACCTCCATTTGTTGGTTTCCTCTCCACTGCAAATTCCTCTAGTAGCTGATCTATAAGGCAGAGACGGAAGTCAAGTAGCTGTGGATTTTCTTTTAGTCTTCACGTTATAAATAATGTACGAGTTCAGCATTGAAATGTCTATCAGGTAAAAAAAACTTCACATACCATTTCAGTGTTTTCCTAACATTTGCAGTGAAGCTTACTTGGATATCAGCTTTGTCAATTGGGCCCATCTTCTCATTATAAACCAGTACACTGAAGGGTTTCTATTTATTCAGTCCTGTGGCGTGATCTGTTTTACCTGTTTCTACCATCACGTTCTCGTGTATGCTAGTTAGCATGGTAAAATCCCTTTTGTCATGCCATCTTTGCGCCATCATATCATTGATGTGCCATGAAATACATGCTCCCCTTGGAATTTTCTTCGGGAAGCCTGGCATCCCTTTTCTGTTTTTCTTGACTGTGCTCCGGTATTTTCCTCGTGTAAGTACTCAAAAAGATCTGGGTTTGTGTACCAGTTGTCGACATACAGGTTGTAACCTTTATCAATGTAAGGTGCTGTCAGAGTTTTGATAACTGACTCAGACACTCCGAGTTTTTCATCGTGTTCAATTTCCGTGTCTTTCCCAGTATAAACAATAAAATCAAGGACAAACCCAGTTTCACAGTCGCAAAGAATGAACACTTTTATACCAAACCTGTGTCGCTTTGATGGAACGTATTGTTTCCATTTTAGGCGACCTTTCCAAGCAACAAGGCTCTCATCAATGCAGATATTTGGGAAAGGATAGAATATAGATCGGAATTTATCTCAGAAATAGTTTATTATAGGCCTAATTTTGTAAAATCTGTCACCTGATGGTTGTAGATTGTTGTCAGAAAAGTGAAGCAGCCCTAGAATGAGGGAAAAATTGTCGAGAGAGATCACTTTACCGAACATCGGAGTTTCAATCAATGTATTCGTTGAACAATAGTCTTTCATCCTGTTTTTCTTCACATGGCCCATCAACAAAACAGTTTCCAGGAAAACATAAAGGTTCTCTACGGTTATGCCTTGCCACTTATGTAACTTCGACTTTTCCTTTACGTCCGTATTTTCCGTAACAAATAAGTAGTACTTGTTCATTTCTGACACTATCAAGTTCATAATATTACGATCAACAACTTCTTTGAAACTTCAAGTCTTGTCTCGTTGTCATTATAATTCACATTAATATTATCACTAACGCTGAATTTGAAGCATCAAAATGAGCAGAAAGCGTACGAAGAAATTACCTACAGAACTCCACTTTCCTTCTTCGGTTTGAACAGCTGACAGCTTAGCCTTCTTTGCGACAGCGGGTTGCACTTCGCCCTCAGTTTCCGTGTTGTCTTCCGAGGAATTACCAATTTCACACTCACCGGACACAATATAATCACTATCACCAGCATAAATATCAATTTCATCATCAGACTCCTCGTTAGTCAAAATATTAATTATATCTTGCGGAGCAAGCCTGCATCCTCGACTTGATCCCGCCTTTACCACGTGTTTTTATTCACTATCAGAGAGTGTTTGTTTCTACGGAAACCAGAGATGAGGGAAAAGAAAAGTTATGTGTATTGTCAAGAAATACACGTGCAATATGCACTCACAGGAAACAATAGAAAACAGTCCCCGGGTGTTGTCTCAATTCGTAATTCGTAGCACAATCTCGTAAGAAATTAGGTTACGTGACTACAGATGCTGGGAAAGAACTTCATCACAGAACATGCGAGATGTGACAAAACATGGAATAAACCTCGCTGAACATGTCCAACATTCCCAAAATTGTTATAAAAGCCCGCAAGTACGATGTCAGGAAAAATTTCAAACATTCAACACGAAACATGAACAGACGGCGCTACTATTCAGGTGCAAACATCGAGATCGTAAATAGACGGCAGTACTTCCGTGGGCCACGCGCAACACTGCCGTAAATAGACGGCAGTACTTCCGTGGGCCACGCGCAACACTGCCGTAAATAGACGGCAGTACTTCCGTGGGCCACGCGCAACACTGCCGTAAATAGACGGCAGTACTTCCGTGGGCCACGCGCAACACTGCCGTAAATAGACGGCAGTACTTCCGTGGGCCACGCGCAACACTACCGTAAATAGACGGCAGTACTTCCGTGGGCCACGCGCAACACTGCCGTAAATAGACGGCAGTACTTCCGTGGGCCACGCGCAAGACTGCCGTAAATAGACGGCAGTACTTCCGTGGGCCACGCGCAACACTGCCGTAAATAGACGGCAGTACTTCCGTGCGCCACGCGCAACACTACCGTAAATAGACGGCAGTGCTTCCGTGGGCCACGCGCAACACTGCCGTAAATAGACGGCAGTACTTCCGTGGGCCACGCGCAAGACTGCCGTAAATAGACGGCAGTACTTCCGTGGGCCACGCGCAACACTGCCGTAAATAGACGGCAGTACTTCCGTGGGCCACGCGCAACACTACCGTAAATAGACGGCAGTACTTCCGTGGGCCACGCGCAACACTACCGTAAATAGACGGCAGTACTTCCGTGGGCCACGCGCAACACTACCGTAAATAGACGGCAGTACTTCCGTGGGCCACGCGCAACACTGCCGTAAATAGACGGCAGTACTTCCGTGGGCCACGCGCAACACTGCCGTAAATAGACGGCAGTACTTCCGTGGGCCACGCGCAACACTGCCGTAAATAGACGGCAGTACTTCCGTGGGCCACGCGCAACACTGCCGTAAATAGACCGCAGTACTTCCGTGGGCCACGCGCAACACTGCCGTAAATAGACCGCAGTACTTCCGTGGGCCACGCGCAACACTACCGTAAATAGACGGCAGTACGGCTCAGTGGGCTAGTATATACTTCGTGAAAAGAAATTACTAAGCTGCCGGGCTGAGTAGCTTAGACGGTAGAGTGCTGGGCTTCTTACCACAACTTGCCATTTTCAATCCTGGTTCCCTAGAACCTGACGCTGGCGTAGCAGGTGGAGAGGTGATACTCCCACGTGGCGCGTCCCAGGTGGCGGATAGGGGGCTCCTAACCGGCTTGCCGGTGGACTTGAGGGAAATAAAATACCTCTCGCGGACCAAACACACAACCCCCTGTGAGTGGAGGACGCCGACGAAGAATACACCCACGGTATCCCCTGCCTGTCGTAAGAGGCGACTAAAAGTGGCGACAGAGGGATGATTGTCTTGGAAACATGAAACTACTTGTGATTAGTTCCACCACGTGGAGAGCATCATGGGTCGCTTTTACTTGCGCGTAGTACCACTATATTAGGTACCAAATAGGTTTGTGATTAGTAGCACACAGGAGCACCGTGCGATCGGCTTTTGCATTACCTGTGATTAGTACCACAATATGAGCACGACCATGGGATGATAGCTACCATGGTTCTGCCTTGCCTGTGATTAGTACCCACTATATGAGGAACACCACGGGATAGGGGAAAGTCCCTGTGGTTAGTACTGTTATGTGATGAACACCATAGGTTTGCGTTCCCTTTAAAAGGCGCCGCAAAGTGAGAAAAACATAGGTCTGTATTATATGTCGACCGGGCGAGTTGGCCGTGCGCGTAGAGGCGCGCGGCTGTGAGCTTGCATCCGGGAGATCGTGGGTTCGAGCCCCACTGTCGGCAGCCCTGAAGATGGTTTTCCGTGGTTTCCCATTTTCACACCAGTACCTTAATTAAGGCCACGGCCGCTTCCTTCCAACTCCTACGCCTTTCCCATCCCATCGTCGCCACAAGACCTATCTGTGTCGGTGCGACGTAAAGCAACTAGCAAAAAAAAAAAAAAATATTATATGTCGAATTTCATAATCTCTGAGTAGTACAATAAGGTGTGGAATACCGCAAGTCTCTGCTACTTTTGACTAGTACCGCAACAGGACAAATACCATGATTCTACTTTCCTAGCGATCACTACCGTTATGAGGGTCTGATAACTTGGATTTTGGACCCACTTTAGACTGCAAGCATCATAGTTTCAGTGTTATGCTATAGCAGCAGTCCCTTGGTCAGTAATCCTATTCTTTTCCGTCAGTTTGTGTGAATGTAAAGCATTGCGGGTCGCATCCACTGATTGTTTTAAATTCATGTCCATCCATGCATTCTTCGTTCTCACGTTTTGAATTCTGGTCAGTGGAGAATTTTAGACTTTTAATTTGCCATTCCATTTCGTCACATTTCGTACCATTAAGGGCCGATGACCTCGATGTTAGGCCCCTTTAAACAACAATCATCATCATCGTCATCGATCCTGGCTCAGTCCGATGGTATTTGAAGGTTCTCAAATGCGCCATCCTCGTGTCTGTAAATTTACTGCAACGTATAAGAACACCTGTGGGCAGGATCGAGTTTAACTACTGCAACGCCCGTGGTCCCAAATAATTTTGCACCCCCTTCCTTAAACTCGATAAGACAAAATTGCAATTACTATTATTTTAATATAATGAATAAATTAATACAGTAGAATGCCTCCATAAATCATTGATATCATTAAATAATAATAATAATAATTCGACTGAAGAAAGGGACGGTTTTCAACTCTTCACAGTGCACTCCCCTATCTTTTAAACATTAACACGTAGTCGTGACTGATACCTGGCAATAGGTATAAAATGCACCCAACGGCTGGCTAAGCGACCAGCCGGTTGAGGTACACTTCGCCGCATCTATGGCTACGTCTTCTCGAAATTCGGTAAATGCCAGGGCGTTCCCCCAAAGCGACGTGCGCCACTTGCGCCCGAGTGACATGAGAAATGTGCATGAACCGGGTAGGTTAAAGAAGTTAGTCCGATAAGAGCAATTAAGAGTAGTATTTTCTTCACTAAATATTGGAACTTTGAATGGCCGTCATCGTGAGCTAGCAGAAATGTTGAAGAACAGACATGTTGATATTGCCTGCATACAGGAGACCAAGTGGAAAGGTTCCAAGGCGAAAGAAATTGGAGATGACTATAAAACTCATCTATCATGGCACCAGCACAACATCGAATGGTGTGGCAATAGTGGTTAACCCACGGTACCGCAGAAACGTCACAAGTGTCGTCAGAGTGTCGGATAGGCTCATGTCTGTCAAGATTGATTTGGCATCAATAAGTGTCCATATCATATCTTGCTATGCACCTTAAACTGGATGCACGGAAGATAAGAAGAATGAGTTCTGGAAGAGTCTTTATGCCTATCTTGGAACAATTCCTTCAGATGAGTTCATTTTCTTTGGGGGAGACTTAAATGAACATGTCGGATCTCAACGGGATAGATATGGGCGATGTCATGGAGGATATGGTCTTGGCACGCGAAACGATGAGGAATGTCGTATACTTGATTGTGCAGAGGCTCATGACCTAGTTGTGACCAACACATATTTCAAGAAAGGATAACACATCTAGCTACCTTAACCAGTGGAGGTCATGGTACTCAGATCGTTTGCTGGATGGTTCGACAACAATATCTGAAGAGGGTAATGGGTACCAAAGTGATCCCATATAAAAGGATAGCCCCCAACATCGCTTGATTATTCTGTATATTTGAAAAACTGTTAAACGTCCTAAGACAGCTAAAACTGGACCTGAGCGTTTCAAATGGTGGAAAATGAATGTCCACAAGAACGAAATGACGAAAACTTTAACCAAATTCTTAGTGAAGAGCCTGACCAGGCAGTTGATGACATGTGGGAAGATGATGCAGAACGGATACATCAGGCAGCAACAGTAGCTCTGAGAAAAACAAAACCCGGGCGAAAATACATTGACAAACAGACCTGGTGTTGGGATGGTAAAGTCCAACAAGCTATCAAGGAGAAAAAGGTAGCCTTTAAGAGTTGGTGGAAGACACGCCTGGATACTGACCTTCAGAGGTATAAAGTGCTGAAATCAGCAGCGAAAAGAGCACTGGCTGTTGCAAAAGATCGTTGCTACCAGGATCTGTACGACCAGCTTGACGCACCAGCAGGAGAAAATGCAACTCAGATTGACTACATTCTTGTGAGACGACGGAATCTCAAAGATATTCTAGATACAAAAGTTGTTCCTTACGAAACCGTTGCGATGCACCATCGACCATTCATCTGTAAACTGCGGATAAAATCACCAAGATCCGAGTACTTAAACAGAAATGGACCAAATGAGTCGAATGATCGCGCCTTGAGGAGGAGGCTGACGTTGTTGCAAAAATTACTGTGCCACCAATCACCACAGGTGAGGAGAACTTGGCTAAACTGAACGACGCCTCTCATGAAGCCGCACGATCTATTCTTGGAACAACTAAACCAGGAAAATGAAAGATTAACAAAGACACGTGGCTTTCGCGTGACGATGTTAACGACGCAGTACGGAAGATGAAACTGCTGTACAATGAGTTTCTTTCAGATAAAACACCATATCTTTGGAATGCCTACAAATCAGCCCTTAGTGAAGCGAAGAAGGTCATTGTTGTAATAAAAGCAAAACGGTATGCAGACCTACATGCAAAACTTGACATGCGGTACACTTACCATCCTAGGGGCGATGACCTTCGATGTTAGGCCCCTTAAAACAACAAGCATCATCATCATCATCACACTTACCATCTAGTCAAATCGCAGCATCGCAAAACGGAAGATATCCAACGTTTTTAAGGCATCAGTGAAGAAACAAGCGAGCTGCTGGCCGGCTGGAAGAAAGAGCGGGAGCGCTGGCGGAGCTTCTTTGAGAAAATTTCCACCGAAGAATTTCCCCACCGACGAATCCAAATCACCTCCGCATTTGAAGGAAATTGACGTCTCCGAATTCTAGGCTCTTCTGAAGGAGATGAAACCAGGGAAAGCAACCGACGATTATCTTCCGGCTTGTTGGTGTTCACCTTTCCTGCAATCGCCCTTGTGCATACCGTTGTTTGTGCCTTTCCTGACAAACAATCCGAGTAACTGAATAAATAAAAGGCTCATTAAATCATCAATAAAAGAAATAGTTGATGTACAGGGGACGAGCAAAACACTAGTGGAAGGGTATGCTTAGCGTTTCCCTTAGGCTTCCCTCACAAGTTTCCTTCATAGTTTACAGTCAAATTTGCATTATTTCCTACGGCCATTCATAAGGTTCTCTTCAACAGATGCAGTTTCCTTTACGTGATGGAGTCTCGTCGTGAAAATATCTCCTGACATAGTTTTATTCAGAACTAGGTAATAATAATAATAATAATAATAATAATAATAATAAAAATAATAATAATAATAATAATAATAATAATAATTATAATTATAATGCTTCTACGTCCCTATAACTACTTTTACGATTTTCGGGGTCGCTGAGGAGCCGGAATTTTGTCCTACAGGCAGAGCCGTATTTAGGCATGGGCATAAAGGGCCCGGCACCAGGGTGACAAATTTACGGGGCGGCAAAAATAGAAAGCTCTGATAGTTTGAAAACGAGTTTTCTTGCTAGTGGCTTTACGTCGCACCGACACAGATAGGTCTTATGGCGACGATGGGATAGGAACGGCCTAGGAGTTGGATACATGCCGTTTTCTCGAGAAGTGCTTATACGATTTTGAATCTATCTTAATACACTGACTGACAGAGCAAATGCAACACCAAGAAGGAGTGGTTCGAAAGGGATGAAAGTTGGGGGGAAAACAGAGACGGCACGGACGAATAATTGATGTTTATTTCAAACCGATATGCAGGTTACACAATGCGCATGGCATCGACTCAGTAGGATGTAGGACCACCGCGAGCGGCGATGCACGCAGAAACACGTCGAGGTACAGAGTCAATAAGAGTGCGGATGGTGTCCTGAGGGATGCTTCTCCATTCTCTGTCAAGCATTTCCGTACGAGGCTGGGGCAGAGTTTGCAAACGGCGTCCAATGAGATCCCACACGTGTTCGATTGGTGAGAGATCCGGAGAGTACGCTGGCCACGGAAGCATCTGTACACCTCGTAGAGCCTGTTGGGAGATGCGAGCAGTGTGTGGGCGGGCATTATCCTGCTGAAACAGAGCATTGGGCAGCCCCTGAAGGTACGGGAGTGCCACCGGCCGCAGCACATGCTGCACGTAGCGGTGGGCATTTAACGTGCCTTGAATACGCACTAGAGGTGACGTGGAATCATACGCAATAGCGCCCCAAACCATGATGCCGCGTTGTCTAGTGGTAGGACGCTCCACATTTACTGCCGGATTTGACCTTTCTCCACGCCGACGCCACACTCGTCTGCGGTGACTATCACTGACAGAACAGAAGCGTGACTCATCGAAGAACACGACGTTCCGCCATTCCCTCATCCAAGTCGCTCTAGCCCGGCACCATGCCAGGCGTGCACGTCTATGCTGTGGAGTCAATGGTAGTCTTCTGAGCGGACGCCGGGAGTGCAGGCCTCCTTCAACCAATCGACGGGAAATTGTTCTGGTCGATATTGGAACAGCCAGGGTGTCTTGCACATGCTGAAGAATGGCGGTTGACGTGGCGTGCGGGGCTGCCACCGCTTGGCGGCGGATGCGCCGATCCTCGCGTGCTGACGTCACTCGGGCTGCGCCTGGACCCCTCGCACGTGCCACATGTCCCTGCGCCAACCATCTTCGCCACAGGCACTGCACCGTGGACACATCCCTATGGGTATCGGCTGCGATTTGACGAAGCGACCAACCTGCCCTTCTCAGCCCGATCACCATACCCCCTCGTAAAGTCGTCTGTCTGCTGGAAATGCCTCAGTTGACGGCGGCCTGGCATTCTTAGCTATACACGTGTCCTGTGGCACACGACAACACGTTCTACAATGACTGTCGGCTGAGAAATCACGGTACGAAGTGGGCCATTCGCCAACGCCGTGTCCCATTTATCGTTCGCTACGTGCGCAGCACAGCGGCGCATTTCACATCATGAGCATACCTCAGTGACGTCAGTGTACCCTGCAATTGGCATAAAGTTCTGACCACTCCTTCTTGGTGTTGCATTTGCTCTGTCAGTCAGTGTATGAGCTCCTGGGTATCATTAGTGAAAGCGGAAACAGAATGTCAATATCAATAATAATGGTATTTGCTTTACGTCCCACTAACTATTACAGTTTTTATTGTACCGTACTTCGTTAATATAAAGTTCACATTAGTGGAAACAAAACTTGCTCTATGTTCAAGTATCGTGTGCATGTATTGTAATTTCCTCAAAAGCCTGTTAAATAAACCCCTTGTGGGTGGGGGACGCAGACGAAGAATACACCCACGGTATCCCCTGCCTGTCGTAAGAGGTGACTAAAAGGGGCGACCAAGGAATGATTATATTAGAACCATGAAACTGCTTGTGATTAGTAACACCACGCGGGGAACACCATGGGTCGCTTTTCATTGCTCGTAGTACCATTATGTTACGTACCAAATAGGTTTGTGATTAGTAGCAAACGAGAGCGCGACGGCTTTTACAGTACATGTGATTAGTAGCGCTATATGAGAGACACCATGGGATGACGGAACTCATGGTTTTGGCTTGCCCATAATTAGTACCCACTATATGAGGATCACCACGGTATAGTACGATTCCCTGTGGTTAGTGCACTTACGTGATGAACACCATAGGTTTGCCTTGCCTGATAATGGCACCGCAATGTGCGAAACACAGTAGGTCTGTAATACATGTGCGAATTTCATTACCTGGGAGTAGTACCATAATGTGTAGAATACCGCGTGTCTACGGTACTCTTGATTAGTACCGCAACATGACAAATACCATGGCTCTACTTTTCTAGAGATAACTACCATTATGAGGGGCCGATGTCTTGGATTTTGGACTCCATTCGACTACAAGCATCATCGATTCAGTATCGTGTTATAGAAGCAGTCCCTTGGTCAGTAATACTATTGTTTTACGCCAGCTTTTGTGCATGTGAGGCACTGTGGGTCGGTTCCACTGATGACGGTTTAAATTCCCGTCCGTCCGTCCGTCCGTCCATCGTCCTCACGTTTTGAATTGTGGTTAGTGGACAATTTTGGGTTTTTAATTTGTAATTTCATTCCGTTTTGCGAACGGATGATGTAACATTTCGCTACGGTTCATAATCGTGAGCAAAATATGCTCACTGAACGTTAGTACCACACAGTATGTCTGCAAGGGAATAGCACCCCTATAACCATGTGCACGTTAGTTGGGCTGCAGCAAACGCTATTGGTAGGCGCTGCTGAATCACACTGTATGTGATGTCCAGCTACATCAATGACTCATCTGTCCGGCTCCATGGCTAAATGGTTAGCGAGCTGGCTTTTGGTCAAAGGAGTCCCGGGATCGATTCCCGGCGGGGTCGGAAATTTTAACCATGACAGGTTAATTTCGCTGACACTGGGGCTGGGTGTATTTGTATTCTTCATCATAATTTCATCTTCATCACGACGCGCAGGTCACCTAACGGAGACAAATAAGAAGACCTGCATCTGGCGAGCCGAACTTGTCCTCGGACACTCCCGGCACATGATTTCAAGGCGGAAATAGGAACTGTGTCGGCTGCCGAAGCCTGTCGCATTCTTCTGGGGCAATGATTACTGACCGATAGATGAAATGAAAAGACATTGGGGAGTATTGCTGGAATGAAAGATTACAGGGAAAACCGGAGTACCCGGAGGAAAACCTGTCTCACTTCAGCTTTGTCCAGCACAAATCTCACATGGAGTGATGGGAATTTGAACCACGGAACCCAGCGGTAAGAGGCCGGCGCGCTGCCACCTGAGCCACGGAGCCTCTACTGTGTTATCATACATGCCACCACCGTAGCGTAACGGTTAGCACTATTAGCTCCCGTCCTCGTAGGTCCGGGTCCGTTTCCCAGTACTTCCGGAGATTTAAGAATGGCAGGAAAGCTGGTATGTGCTGAAATGGAACATGTAGCCCACCTCCGTTGGGGGTGTGCCTAAAAAGACCTGCACCACCACCGAATGAGAACACGAGGTTACTTTATTATAACAAAAAACTGGACCAGAGTCTGAACAGCTGCATAAGATTCATCTGCGATATGATGCTCATATATCATCATATTACAAGGAGCTGTCGTGGCTTTGAGTGGAAGAGCGCTTTCAACTTCGCACGTTATCTTTTCTGCACAGAATACTTTCCACGAACATTCCCAGGTATTTCTCTTGACCCTTCTCTTCCCTCTCATTTTATTACGCCAATCAAATGAAACATGACCCCTCTCTTGCCATACTTGCCATCTTGTACGTATGTGTAAATTTTCTCTTATTTCACTTATTGAATTTTCTATTACATCATCTGTAATTGGGTTACCCTGTAGGTGCAAATAAAAATGTTCTATTAATTCTGTGTACGACCACTCCGTTTTAACATTGCGACCAGTTCATGGAATTCCCTTCCTGCAAACATTAGGGACATTGCTTCTCAAGGGAAGTTTAAGGTGGCATGATGTGATTACTTCTTGAATGGATCTCATCTGACTTGCTTGATGGTTTTTAATGAATTTGTTACTTTTGTTGTGTGCAGTAATAACAATAATGTAATTGGTTTTACGTTCCACTAACTACCTTTGAAATTTTCGGAGGCATGAATGTCTGAAAATTTTGTCATGCTGAAGTTCATTTACGTACCGGTAAAATTACCAACATGAGGTTAGCCTACATGAGCACCTTCAAATATAGTAGACTGAGCAAGGATCGAACCCACCAATTTGGGCTAAGAAGGCCAATACTCTACCGTATGGTTTATCAACTTACCCGGGAAGTGCACGTTAAATACCACGTTGAAATTAAAGGTATAATAATAATAATAATAATAATAATAATAATAATAATAATAATAATCCACAGCCTGTTTCTAGCCATTCGACCGGGTCAGGAATGGAATGAATGAAGCCCCCATCTAGCGGCGAGGATAGGAATTGAGACGGCTGCCGAAGCCTGTCGCACTCCTCTGGGGCAATGATTAATGAATGACAGATGAATTGAAATGATATTGGTGAGTGTTGCTGGAATGAATTATGACAGGGAAAACCGGAGTACCCGGAGAAATACCTGTCCCGCCTCCGCTTTGTCCAGCACAAATCTCACATGGATTGACTGGGATTTGAACCACGGAGCTCAGCGGTGAGAGGCCGACGCGCTGCCGCCAGAGCCACGGAGGCTCAATAATAATAATAATAATTGTAATAATGATATTATTATTATTATTATTATTATTATTATTATTATTATTATTATTATTATTATTATTATTACTTTCCCGACTCATTGGCTGAATGGTCAGCGTTGAGGCCTTCGGTTCAGAAATTCCCGGGTTCGATTCCCGGCCGGTTCAGGAAACTTAATCCGTCTGATTAATTCTTCTGACCCGGGAACTAGGCGTTTGTGTTTGTGCAAACACTTTCCTCTCCCTATTCAGACAACACATTACGCTACCAATCACCAGAGAAACACGCAATAGCAATTACATCCCTCCATTTAGAATTGACGTCAGGAAGGGCATCCAGCCGTAAACAGGACCAAATCCATATGTGTGACACAGTTCACACCCACAACACCACAGATGTGGAATAAGCGGTAGAAAAAGAAGATATACTTGTATTTCCTCGACATAGGGTTGGCGTCAGGAAGGACATCCGACCGTAAACATGGCACAATCCACAATTGCGACACAATTCGCACCCGTAAACCCACCAGGATGTGTCAAAGGCCGTAGAATAAGTGTGGTGTATTGTTAGCGAACACGTCGCTTACCTGGGGGACCCTATTTCCGGCCAGATCAGTGATTTTTACCTGAATCTGAAGGCTGGTTCTAAGACCATTCAACCTCCGTAAGAACAAATGAGGAGCCATCTGATGGTATAGAAAACCTAGAATAACGACCAAGGGAATTCGCCACGCTGTCCAGGCATCACTTCGTAACTTGCAGGACTTCGGGTAGGTAGCATTTGCTTGGTGGAATAAACCCCATCAGGTCTGTGGCGTCATGGGGTTTGTTTATTTCGTTACGCATACTGCACGGCAGTAATGTGTAAGAGAATGCCTTGATCCGCAACAGTTATTTTTCTATCTTTCTAAATTACAGTGAGAAGAAGTCCTGCTCCATGGCTAAATGGTTATCGTGCTGGCCTTTGGTCACAGCAGTCCTGGGTTCGATTCCCGGCAGGGTTGGGAATTTTAACCACCACTAGTTAATTTCTCTGGCACGGGGGCTGGGTTTACATGTCGTCTTCATCATCATTTCATCCTCAACACGACGCGCAGGTTGTCTACGGGGGTCAAATCTGAAAGACCTGCACCGGGCGAGCCGAACATATCCTCAGACACTCCCGGCACTAAAAGCCATACGCCATTTAATTTCATTTTACAGTGAGAAGAGAATAATGTTCTTTTTTTATCATCTGAAACTCACCAGCTAACCTGAATGAGAGTCCAAGAGCATTTATTGACTGTACAAAAGAATACTCGGAATGAATTAGTCTCTTTCCATTAGACACTAACCATGACATCTTATGAAATGAACCTCCCATGAAGTGTCTGTTTCAAATAGTGGCTGATTGCATTGAGCTAAAGCAGAACACATTCCAGCTGACGGAGTCTTGTTAACTGCATTAAGGGGAACAACAAGCTTCCACCTTGCTCTAAGTAGTATTGCTCCCCATCATTGTACTAGCTGCTGTTAACGTGTACACTGTAGCATGTCGAGTTGAACCGAGCAATAATCTGCAAGCTCTGACTGGGGACGGGCACACTTGCCCTGGAGAGACAGTTACTCACTCAAGAACTTTCCTATGAACACTACACAAAATTATACTGGGCATGGTCGACTTGAAAATCACTGAAGAAGAAATGAGTTTCGGTAACACAACTGCAGGCTTCACAAGAGACTTTCAGTGCATGGATATCAGAATGTAGGTAGTAAAATGTTTAACGATATTCCATTGGACGTTGTAGGAATGGACAAGAAATCGTAGTTTGCTTCAGAGTAGACACAAAAGAACTGAATGTCTAAGATTAACCAACTATCGGTAATTTAACCAGCAATATGATGTGAATGGTGAAACGTGTCTTTAAAATGTACAAGTCAAAGAATGTCCTGGAAGGTAATCGAACTCGCGATGTTTGGATCTGTCTATGCCTCAGCCGTCTATTTTATCTGGCCCAGGTACGAAGTGGCTTCCTATGTATGATACTACTGAACTTGTACGGATAAACCTAATTAAAAGCGACACGTGTATTTGTTAATTTGCCTGTTTAATAAAAATGAAAACCTACAACCTGTTTTCCAGTCTTTGACCGGGTCAGGGATGTAATGAATGAACCATATATAGGCTATTAGTACGATGGGGTCGCCACTCCCAAAGTGATATATTAATGAGTGATAGATGCTATGAAATGAGAATGGAGAGTACCCGGAGAAAAACCTGTCCCGCCTCCGTTTTGTCCAGCACAAATCTCACATGGAATGACAGGGATTTGAACCACGGTATCCAGCGGTGAGAGGCCGACGCGCTGCCGTCTGAGCCACGGAGGCTCTGCCTGTTTAATATGAGTTAATATAATGTTAAGCACATTGTGTACATACGTCTTACATTTTCTTTCTTTCTTAGTCTGTTTACACTCCAGAGTTGTTTTTTCCCTCGGACTCAGCAAGGGATCCCACCTCTACCACCTCAAGGGCAGTGTCCTGAAGCGTGAGACGTTGGGTCGGGGGATACAACTGGGAAGAATGACCCGTATCTCGCCCAGGTGGCCTCACCTGCTATGCTGAACAGGAGCCTTGTGGGGGACGGGAATATTGAAAGGGATAGACAAGAAAGAGGGAAGGAAGCAGCCGTGGCCTTAAGTACCATCCCGGCATTTGCCTGGAGACGAAATAGGAAAGCATGGAAACCACTTCCAGGATGACTGAGGTGGGAATCGAACCCACCTCTACTCATTTGACCTCCCGAGGCCTCCGGGGGTGGCAGCTAATCACACTAATCACTACACCACAGAGGCCGACACGTCTTACATTTTACATATTTATGTAAAGTTTATCAGTCCTTGGCAAATGTGCACTGCTCCATATAGCCTACTCAGGTACATCTACCATGCACAATTCCGCGCAGATACTTCTAGCGTAAATGTTCAACTCTTATAACTCTGTATTCACGAGGAGAGCGAAAGTTCTCGCTTCGAAAAGTTACTGATGTGTAAAACCTTATGACCCGGTTTCATGCCTTTATTGAACCCCATAATGGTAGTAAGTACATGGCGTAAGCTATCAAATATGCTGTACAGCTTTTGCGTGCCATAGATTATAAAAAACTGTGAAAAACACCTTTCTATCAATTTCGATGTGATAGGACTGTACGAAATGGCGGTGAATTGAATGTCCGTAATTGATTCTAACCTATCACGTTTTCTATGATACCGTGACCGCACTTTTCTATCAAAAGTAAATGGCCTCTTGGACCAATCAGTTGCGCAATTCTTTGCAGACAGCTATATAGGTGGCTATGGTTTGTACAGTACAGTAATATTTCGTAAAAATGAGTAGAATATTGGACTACGCTCTACATAAATTGGTACGGTGCTTTAGAGATGGCCTAAATTACTGCCTCTTGTACATTTTTTTGCATTATGCTTTGAAATCTATATCGGGCTAACTGCACATTAATTTGCTGGCGGATGTTTCGCAAGATAGGACTAAGGGATATTTAATTCCTAGCAAGTTGCATATGTTCGGGAGAAAATAGGGGTAGGTGTACCATTCGGTATAATGTTTTTCTAGCTTTAATCATTAAGTTGTGGCATCGCTAATAAACAGTAAACGTAAAGAGTTTCACCTTGTTTTCTTGACACTGCATAAGCCCAAAAGCCCATATCACGTCTACAAGTACGGACCGTGGAAGCATCAGTGTTAACATATTAATATGTTTTATTAAGTAGCACCTTCTTATGTTGAAAACATTCTGATAGAGATGGATATTCACTCAAAAATTATGGGCATGGTATTGTGTAAGTTACTCTCAGGCACATCTGCGCATACGCGAGTCCGTCGAGCACGATTCACGCGCTCCTGGAAACAGCAAGGCTGTATTGCTAACGTCATTTTCTTTCCCTGGGGAATGGAATATAAGAAATTCAAACTCACATTAACTCATATTCCATGTTCCGTACGAAAGGTGTGTCTGTCGTCTCTGTGGCATGACCT
Organism: Anabrus simplex; assembly: GCF_040414725.1. Lineage (NCBI taxonomy): Eukaryota > Metazoa > Arthropoda > Insecta > Orthoptera > Tettigoniidae > Anabrus > Anabrus simplex. Next base: position 810,133,445 of record NC_090266.1, read on the forward strand.
GCTCTAGTTATCACCTAATGAACTGCAGGAAAAGGATACAACGCATCGTTACATATATTTGTAGCTGGCGCCCATCATCAATATTGTGTGTGTAAGTAATCAGATAAGTACTAAGTGTGAGTACATAGTCCGACGATTGAATATTTTATTTCATGAATATTTTAATACTTTTCATTTTTATTCAGTTTCATATTTTTAAATTAATTAATTGGGTAATCACAACCGTGTTCATATTTGCATTAATGAAGTAGGTGGTCATTTTGAATATTTGCTTTGTTAATCGAATGGCCATACATAAGCCTATTGCACCTCTGTCGGTAATAGCTGACTTTATTGCTAATAAATCTTTTGAGGGTTACCTAAAAACAAACATAGCAGAGTATCTGCAATATGAGAACTAATCATGATTTAGATTTGACTTCAACAGCGCGACTCATGTTCGTCCTACATCGGACTCGAACCTCGGACTATCCAGCATCGGTTTTCAGCACGCTTGGCTGTCGGGTGTTGTCATTTACCGACGTTATGTCAATACAACTGGTAGTCAAGTCGGCCATCATATTCTCTGTGCATGCTTTCCTGTGATAGAGAATATGCACGATTCTTTATCAACCTTCGGTATTTTGTCATTAATGGTTATTTTGTTGACACGAATAAAAGAATTATAGAAAGCAAAATAGGACATTGTGAGTAGCCAAGGTCAATATTTTTAGGTTAGAGAATAATCTTTGGGTTGCATAAAACACTGTGAATAGGGGCAGCTGTACCACGCTGTATGTTGTATATCCTAAGATGACTTATTTGACTTGTATAGCAGAGGCCTTTCAACCTGTGGCAGAAAGGGTATACTGGTTGATTTCTTCATTGGAAAGGTGTTTCTCTCCAAGCCCACAGAACAGCTCATCTTTTGAAAGAAGTGCACCCAGAATTGCCATTGCCACCTAAACCAATACTAACTCCGTGCGGTGGCAAAATGTTATGCTCTGTACAATTGGGTGCTGATTAGGCCAAATTCACCTTTCGATTGCCATAATTCACGATCATATTGTACACGATTTTTACCTTGAGATTTTTTTTATAGTCTAAATATCTTTGAACAGCTGGAAATATGTATTTGAATAAGATGAAAGGAAATATATAAAATAGAAAATTACAGTGGTATGAAGAGGTCCGAAACACGCCCGTGATGAGCAATAGCTATTATTTTAAATTTGAGACTTTGATTCGTGTGTCAGATTCTTTGCATTTTTAGCATTTTTCACAGACTGTGCCACAGAATTCATATCTTACTGGACATATTTTTACTTAAAATAAATATCTAGGGCCATTGTTGTTCGCAAGTTGCACGTTCTGTTTTAGGAAGATATCGTAACGTACGTCCTTTATTCTAATATGAGAGTCCATGGTGTGTATTGACTTATCAAGCGACCTCTGCTCAGTCCGAAGCCCTGTAGATTACGAAGTGATGCAGGGTCAGCGTAATGGCAGTTATTCATGGCTTTCTAGGAGACAACCACCATCTCACAGTCAGATAGCTCCTCAATATTGCTATCACATAGGCTGAGTGGACCTCGAACCAACCCTCAGATCCAGGAAAAGAATTCTGACTCGGCTGGTATACGAACCAGGGTCTTTGGGTAAGAGGAAGGCTCGCTAAACTTAGACTACAGAACAGGCTGTTGTCATTGCAAAATAATGACATATATTTCTACAGAGTTGAATCAATTAGAAAACAACATTTTACAATCTGCCTTACGTAGCACCGACACAGATAGGCCTTATAACGACGATGGGATAGGAAAGGTTTAGGAGTGAGAAGGGAGCGACCGTGGGTTTAACTGAGGTACAGCCTTAAGGGTTCCGTAACGCCCATTTGCCTGGCATGAAAATGGGAAACCACGCAAAACCATCTACGGGGCTGCCGATAGTGCGGTTCGAACCCACTATCTCTCGAATGCAGGCTCATAGCTACGTGGCCATAACCGCACTTTCTCGGTATTAAACAACAGAAACAACGATATTTATGGATTGGGATGAGTATATTTATCAAGTATACAGGCTTACAGGATGTAAAAATGTTTCGCGCTTCGTGCTAGGCAACATTCATTTTCGTGGAAACATGGGATATACTACAGTATTCCTTATATTGACCGTGCTTTGTTCTTTCTGGCGATGCGATTGTTAAATTGAGGAATTTGATTTGCATTAGAATATCATGCGAGATACGGATTAATTTGCCTCTTTCACTTCGAAAATTTCCATTAAACAAATAGCCGTAAATGAATAAATGATTAACTGAAGGTTTTATGCGATCCAATAAAATTTGCAAGGTGTGCGACAAATAGTCGTTCAATAATCACAGGACGTGAAAAAGGGGACCAGAAAATTAAACTGCAGTTAGGAAGCAATAATGTAACTCGTAATTTTCATCTAGAGTCAACGGGGGAAGTGAGATCTCCGAAGTTAAGCAACATTGGGTGTGGTCAAGATTTGGATGGGTTGCCACGCGCTGTTGGTGGGGGGGGGGGTAAGGGAAGGGAAGAGCGGAAAGGATCTGGCCACCCTACCGCACGTAAACTCCGGCTCAGGCACACCTCGGAGGAGGTTCGAACCTGCCTCCGGGCAGAATACACCCTTACCGTTTCATCTGGGGGTATGTGACGTTATATAGTTTTGCAACCTTCATTTTCTAGGTGGAGACATCACAGTCCGTTTAGTTTCGGTTTAGATATTTTACTCTCGAACGACGATAGGAGTATTCATACAAACATTCAATGTCTATTTTTTTAATACCTTGACGTTCTATAACTTCGGGCTTCCTTTGAGGCAGTTCATATGAAAAGTAAATTGAAGAAATCTACTGTACCTTGATTGCCGTAAGTTGCGAGATTCCTTCAGTTATTTAGTGACTATTCCGGTTGCGTTGTTTAGTTCAGTATTGTACTTCAGAATGTAAACCAGTAATAAAGGTGGCTGTTATGTCAGGCCCGGCTCCGAGAGTACTGGCCATCGGTTCGGAGGGCCTGTGTTCGATTCACGGCCGGAATGGGGATTTCGACTGCGTATGGTTAATTTGCCTGGTTCGAAGAACGTGTGAATGTGTTCATCTTATTACGCATATCTTCATCTACGTAGAACACACTACACTACCAACCACCAGAGAACACGCAGTTGTGAATACAGTATACTCTCGATTATCCGGGTTAATGACCGGGGTGAATGGCACGGACAGTCGGAAAACACGGACAATCCTAAAGCATGTGTTTATTGCAATAGAAATGCAATCTATATTTGTTTCTAAAATACAGCACCATGTAAAGTAGGCTATAATACATTAATAAATATAACTTACCCCCATTATTGTGCTCTGAAGAAGTCTGTAATGGTTCTCTGCTTTTGGTAGTTCATCTGCTTCCTTACCTCCAGACGTATTTTGCGTGCGGCATTGTCATCATATTCAAACCCCCTTTTTCCAATATAATCCAACAGGATATCTATACACTGTAGAGCCACAGAATGAGAAACACTTTCATCACCTTCTTTTTCTTCAACTTCACATAAACTGACACACTGATGAGTCTAGTGTTAGACCTAAGACGAAACGCTGGTTAATAGAGCAAACGCCTGAAAAGCCTGACATCTGTTCTGTTTTTGACATGCTCTATTGTTAAAAATATCTAATTCCCTCCATGGGAACTTAGAATTTTCCATTCGGAATTGCTAGGCGGGCAATAATTCCATTGTGGAAATTTATCTCTCGTATGCAGTTATCAGACTGTGCCTCTTATAATGGGATTCTGATAAGTTCACCTGCATACACCCCAGCGTCAGTGAGTAGGGTCTGACACATCCCACTCTGATGAGTCTAGTGTCAAACCTAAGACGAAACGCTGGGTGATAGAGCAAACGCCTGAAAAGCCTTACATCTGTTCTGTTCACATAAACTGTTAAACGTCACTACAATATCCAGCACAGACATTAGCAATGTCTTCATTACTTCGCTGTTAAAAGCTTTGTTCACATGATTAACTCATAAATCATTCAGTTAAGTTATCCTCGTCAATTTCTTCGAACCTTTCAGCTTTCATAGCATGAGAAAGAAATACTTGAGAACTGTCTTCGTGGATATCTTGTTCTTCTATTTCTGGCAGATTTTTCCTCCATAATCGCGATAGGGTGCACAGTTTTACCTTCCCCGGGCTGATTCAATTCCATGTACTCCAGCCAATAAAGAATTTTGTTTACAGAAGTTTGATAGAGTAACAACACTTTCTTCCATCAAATTGTTCAGGAGTTCGGACCTATAGTGTTACTTCACAGATGTAATAACGCCCTGATCCATAGGCTGTATCAGTGCTGTCATATTCGGAGGAAGAAATTTGGCAACAGTGAGTCCATCGTCTGAAGTTAACGAAATTTCGTTTGGATGTGAACGAGCAAGGTTAATCCGCAAACCGGATAATCCGCGCCCGGATATTCGAGAGTATACTGTACATCCTTCTGCACTGTTTACATGAGGAAGGGCAGCCAGCCATAAAACTGGACCAAATATTTATCAGGTGTCAGCCCCAATAAATCGGAGAGAATTACATGAAGAAGTGAAAGTATAAGGAAACGGAATAAGAATAGGAATAACGATGTTTTTTCTATTTATTTTACGTCCCACCGCCTCGGACAGGTTTTATGGGGACGATGGTGTAGGACAGAACTAGGACACGGCAGGACTAAGACGGAAGAAACCATAGCCTTAATTAGGGCAAGGTTTCAGTATTTCCCTAGTGTGGAAAAGGGAATCCACGTAGAACCACCTTCAGGCTGCTGAAATTGGGGTTCGAACACACTACCTCCCGAATGCAAGTTCACAGCTACATGACACGAACTGCGTAGCGCACACAATCTGTGATTAATAATTACTTTTATGCGTCATCAGCATTGAACTACCGAGTGAGTTGGCCGTACGGTTAGTGCCGTGTAGCTATAAGCTTGCACTTGGGAGATGGTGGTTTCGAAACCACCGTTGGCAGCGCTAAAAATGTTTTTCTGTGGTTTCCCATTTTTACATAAGGCAAATGCTGGAGCTGTACCTTAAAGCCATGGCCACTACCGTCCCAATCATTTCCCATTCTTACGTCACCGAAAACTTTCGATGTGGTGTTATTGTGACGTTAATCCACGGGACTAAAGCAATCAAGCTTAAAGTTTTATTCGACTTTCAATGTTTAGTCGTAAATCAAGGGCCGCATAGTTTTACACCGGGCGAGTTGGCCGTGCGGTTAGGGCGCGCGGCTGTGATCTTGCATCCCGGAGATAGTGGGTTCGATTTCCACTGTCGGCAGCCCTGAAGATGGTTTTCCATGGTTTCCCAAATGCTGGGGCAGTACCTTAAGGCCACGGCCGCTTCCTTCCAACTCCTTGGCCTTTCCTATCCCATCGTCGCCATAAGGCCTACCTGTATCGGTGCGACGTAAAGCCAGCAGCAGAAAGAAAAGAAATAAAACATGGAAAAGGATCTCCCCGGACGTGTCTTTCTACTTCGAAAATCTAACCAGGTTTAACTGTGATTCGAACTACGTTTGCCTTGATAAAATTGAAGCGATATGGGCATTCAACTATCTCGCCGTCAGATGATAGATTAGCAAGTGATGACATTTATACTTTCCCTCTGCCCAGTGAACTGTTACAAATGTTGGCTGCTCTTCTCTGCCACGAGATAAGTAGCATCCTGCGTGTCACAGAGGGCTTACCCGTTATGGAGGCATAGCGGCAGATAATGCTCTCATATCCTTTGACTCTGTTTTTTATAGCCGTGATATCGTCCGGAGGTAAGCGCGCGCACACAGAAAACGAACTTCTTGAAATGTTTATCACCTTCCTTACCGTGATACACAAGGTAACGGTTTAATCATTTCAGTTGATTTTATACGTATAAATAATGCTAGAGTAGATATGACGTAAGGAAATTATATTTCCGACACCTGATAACACACATCAGCAGGGCCTGGAATGTTTATGTAATTACTGGGGAGCGTATTTTTATATGCTAAATACCTAAAAATACTTAATAAAAATTTAAAAATATTATGCTTTAAATAAAACATAACCACTCACGTTCAAGAGGTAAATAAAGTTTTGTGTTAAAATTTTGTGCTACCAAACTTGCTCCTCAAGGCAAATGGATGTCTGTATATAGAAAATACAGTCCGGTATACACATTTTTGATATGCCTAACTACAAGCGGTATTTACAAAAACGGTAATGTTTTGTATAACTATAGAAAAACAACCCATTGTACCAGTCGTACTCACCAATCACACGCTGGAATATTAGTTGCTAGAATAGTCTTAGAATTACAGTGAACAACAAAGGTGATCTCGGAATTGTCCATCACAGCATGCCGATTGTCTCTGAAGAATGCCTTATGCTGCGAAAACTATCACTCCACATCTCAGGACGTCAGACGTGCATAGTTAAAGAGAGGAATGTCACTAACACTAATGCATTCAATTTTACCAACGTGAGCACTCTTCAATACTTGAGCAAGTTCGCACTTTTAAAACCCTGTGTTTTTACAGAAAAAATTTTGATACTTGGCCTTTTAACAGCCCCTGTACCTGCGAAGCTGAGAGTGAATCTAATTTATTTTCAACAGCATTCACTTCCTTCACTGTTTCGGGCAACAGGTTAGTGGATTTTTCAAGTATGTGTATGGTTTTACACAAGACTCTTAGATTGGCAGATATAAACGCCAAATCACTGTTCAAAGAGCCGTCTTTCAGCAACTCTTCAAGAATTTCAATTGAAGACGGGTCGTTTTTATCTAGTTCATTCACAACGGATGCGAAACTTTCAAAATTTTCTGCGTAGTATACCACTGCGCTATGCCAGGTACCCCACCGCGTGACAATAGGTAGAGGAGGAAGTTCAACACCTAGGATTTTGTCCTTAAACAGATCGATTCTTGAGGGTGTTTTTACAAAGACTTTTTTGCCGTTAGACACTAATTTATCCACTTTAGGATACTGAGCCCTCAGAGTTTCACATAACCTGTGTAGAGCATGAATACGCAAGTTACGTATATCATTTTCGGAAAGCTTACAGAAAGGCCTTCGGCTGCTTTTTTCATGAAAGCTACACTATCAGTAAGTAGAAGCAATATATTGTCGTATTTTACACCCTTTGGCCAAAGTAAGTGCATGACTTCATTAAACAACCTAGCTACAGTGGCATGGTTTGCAGCAGGCATTTCTTTACACGCGAGGAAACGAGAATGTTCACAAGCAGTTTTGTCATTCTTCAACACACCAACTACCGGGCGAGTTGGCCGTGCGCGTAGTGGCGCGCGGCTGTGAGCTTGCATCCGGGAGATCGTGGGTTCGAGCCCCACGGTCGGCAGCCCTGAAGATGGTTTCCCGTGGTCTCCCATTTTCACACCAGACAAATGCTGGGGCTGTACCTTAATTACGTCCAAGGCCGCTTCCTTCCAACTCCTAGGCCTTTCCTGTCCCATCGTCGCCATAAGACCTATCTGTGTCGGTGCGACGTAAAGCAAGTAGCAACACACCAACTACAATATATCCTACTTTTCTGCCACTTGAATCAGTGGTTTCGTTAATGCTCACCCACAGTTCTTCGCTATCACATACTGCACAAATTATTTGTAAAGTTTCTCGTAACATTTTGGAAGATAGTTTGTCTTTAATGTGGATTCCCCTGGAGGCTCAAAATTAATCCACTTTGTTAGGAAATTTCTCAGGCTGGGACTATTTATTTTGCCAAGAGGAATGCCTGTGCAAACAAATGCTCTGAATAAATCTATATAATATTGGAAGTATTTGGATGGGCCTACATTTGAAGTAGCTGGTTCATCTGTTAGTAATTGTCGCGAACGCACACGCGAAGCAGGCGCAATGCACTTATTTCCAGACAGATACTGGGTTACTTGAGAACGTTAATTTGAACTTACTGTCTTACCACATGGTTGGCAAAACAATACTTTTCCATTGGTAGTGAAAAATGTTTTTAAATTCCCCTACGTATTATTAAAGACGCTAGTTTGTACTCGACTTCTCTTTCGGCATTGTCTTTTACGTTACGCATGCATTTACGGTGAATCACTGTTTCAATAATTAAAACAAGGTATAGCAGTAGACACTGAAAGAAATATTTCTCCTCTCTTAGAAATTCAGAAAAAAATCATACGACCACGGGAATGATATGTGGACCCGAACAACTAACCATACTCTTAGGAGTGACATAATCCAACTGAGAATAATCTTCCCACTCCCCAGTGCACAGTTTGATTTACGGTATTCTCCGTCACCTAATCTCTCTGTGATTGCCTTTCGCTGACATTCTATAAACAAAACCAGAGCAGGCTGACAAATACGAGCGAGTTACAATGATCGCTATGGTATACTTAGTCAGTGACCAGCAACTCTTCAACCTTCCGGAGGGAAGTTCATACAGTAAATAACCACAACATTCAGAAATATGACCTAAGATACACTGTTAAAAATAACACCGTAATAGTAAAATGAGATTGTGAGAATTTTATAACAGAGTAGCATTTAAAAATTTATTCAGTAACAAATATTGCCGATTTATGAGCTTATTATGGATTTTCTTAAAATACATATTTACATAGCAAATATGGGAAAATACGTTTTTATGTGAAATGAGATTAGATTTTAACGCTAGGGATACACAATGGGAATAATAAACGTTGTAAATTGTGTTAAAACATGGGCAAAAAATATGTAATTACATAAAAACCCGCTCCGTAGTTATTACATACTCCATTAGTTTAATTGTAGACTACTGTAGACAACAAAATCTAGGCGAATTGTGGTTCTGATATGGTTATATCTGTGTTTTATTTGACATATTTTTACATGCCCTTAGTAATATTGCATGAATTAAGGCCACGACTGCTTCCTTACCAGTCCTACCCTCGTCCTATCCCATCCTGAAAATTTCAACCAACGTAGTCCACAGTTAGTCTTGAACTATGTTCCATCAGTCGGTGGTAAAAGGACAAGTAAACGATTGTGAAGGAGTGTGCCTCTCCGTTGATTCTGTTATCAGCATGACTTATTTGTATACCCCATTACTGAAAGTTACTTTATATGCTATCGGATTAAATATCATTACTGCACTCTGCCGCATACATACAAATAAACTGAAGTTTTCCACTTTACATCACTGTAAATATCTGAGTGTAATTTAAGCAATTAAGTAAATGTTATTTCCCGTGTTAGGGGCAGATACTGACCGATAAATACAGCATGTTTTCAGGCTACTGAGAGTTGGAACAAATTACTTGTCCGTATAACTGCCGGGCAATAAAAGAAAACTTCAATAACCTCATCTTTCTCTTTCGGTTGCAGAAGCAAAGAGCGAACTCATTTCAAAGCCTACAGCGCAGGGATCCTTTTTTTCTTCCTTACGATCCTCATCCACTATGAACTTTGACAGAAATAAACTCTTACAAAAGTATTGGGCCGCCCGTAAATTTGTAATGCACGTCAGGTATGGAGAGGCAAGCGGTTTGTACAAGTTTGATATGAAAATTCCTTCTGCCTTAGACGGCTTGGTTAAAAGACGGCCACTTACTGGACTACTGGATGGTATTTACTGCTACACCGGGAATACACCACTATACACGTAATTATCATAGCACCTCAGTGAGTTCGCTTGAAGTTAATCTCTAGTGAGAAATTTGTGAATTACCATCGTAGCAAATACTACACATAGCATGTCAAATACCGCTGTAACATTAATTTTAGATTCGCCGTTTTTCCGATTGCCTGTGTCTTGAACCCAGTGGCATGGTAAGGGTTCGTTCCCTTGCCAACACGATATATGTTTTCGCAAACTGGGTAAATTTAATATTCTACGTTCGGGAAGTCCTCCGCCATGCATCTTCAAGTCACTGTGGGGTACATTACTAATAGCATGTTCAAATATAGATGTTAAACGAATGAGTGTCATAGTAGTTGATTAATAGTGGTAGACCTTACACTGTGTTGGCTTCGAGCATGGCTTCTTGTTAGATTTAAATGATTGAGATCTCGAGACCAAGAGATCCCTGTATTCTCCATAAATGTGTATTCTAATAACCTGTGTTTACTGTATTTCAACTTGTAATATCTATATTTGAATTACAATATTTAGAAGCAGGATTGGGGAAGTCACAGCCGTGGCTTTGTGATGGCTACGAAAACTAACAAACCTCTAGCTTGTGCAGCCCATTCAAGGTCTTGAGCATGTCTGCCAAGGCGACTACTGTCTAGCCAGTTATAACGTGATCAACCCTACAACATCGTCAGCCATACTTCTTGGTTTAGTGACCTGGTTCAATACCGCTGACAATGTGTTGCATAGCTCCTCAGCTGCTGGCTTGAGGATGAGTAAAGCTAGTTCCAACCCTTAGATCAGTACTATAATTACTGATCGGCAAGGGAATAAAGTATATGCTCTTCAGACACGTAGGCCTACTCTACCTCATTATAATCAGGCTTTCTGAAAAGGCTTATCATTCCATCACTTTCCTACATATCGTTGCTCCTATGCCAAAACCACGAATGTGACAATTCTCTTCCTATTTATTATTTCCCTTAAGACTAGTCACGCCTCCCAGCCACATATTGATATGCAGTCCATCGGAACAAATTTCGTTGAGTTCATTTTTCTATGCTGGTGTGTAAAGGAAAATGAAACTTACTCTAGCGTACTGTAGGAATGTATGTTTGCATGACACATTTATCCGCTTCTGGAGAATGATGTACTTAAGGTTCATTTCCCTTTACACATACGCACAGGAAAGTGAAGTCCGACTCATTGGTTCAATGGTCAGCGTTGAGGCCTTCGGTTCAGAGGGTCCCGGGTTCGATTTCCGGCTGGGTCTGGGATTTGAATAGCCTCTGATTAATTCTTCTGGCCCGGGGACTGGGTGTTTGTGTTTGTCCCAACACTTTCCTCTTCATATTCAGACAACGTGTTACATTACCAACCACCAGACAAACACGCAATAGTGACTACATTCCTCCATATAGGGTTGGCGTCAGGAAGGGCATCCAGCCGTAAAACAGGACCAAATCCACATGTGCGACAGGTCGCACCCGCGATCCCACAGGTGTGGGGAAATCGGTAGAAAAATAAGAAGAAGATTGTGCGCATAGGAAAGTGAACAGTACGAAAATCGTTCTGATGGACTGCATATCAATATGTGGCTGGGAGGCGTGACCAGTCTTAAGGGAAATAATGGATAGGAAGAGCATTGCCACATTCGCGGTTTTGGCATAGGAGCGACGATTTGGAACAGAAAAAAGGGAGGGAAGTTTCAGGAACAACCAACTAGGACTTCCTGTTCAGTTGTCTCCTGAATACAACAGTAAGCACTATATTGACCGCTGACTAGTTCAGAGTGTAAAAACGCTAGCCTTCTGAGCCCAAATTTGTGAGTTCGATTCCGCCTCAGTCTCGTGGTATTTGAAGGTGCTGAAATATATCACCCTTGTGTTGTTAGAATTACTGGCATGTAAAAGAAATCCTGCGGGACCACATTCCGTCACGTTCTGTCTCTGAAAACCATGAAAGTATCTAGTGGGATGTGAAACCAATAAAATCGTTGGTTAGGAGCGCGCAGCTGTGAGCTCGCATCCGGGGGATAGTGAATTCGAACCCCACTGTCGGCAGCCCTGAAGATGGGTTTCCGTGGTTTCCCATTTTCACACCAGGCAAATGCTGGGGCTGTACCTTAATTAAGCCCACGACCGCTTCCTTCCCATTCCTAGACCTTTCCTGTCCCATCGTCGCCATAAGACCTATCTGCGACGGTGCGACGTAAAACAAATAGCAAAAAAACGTTGTTGTTGTTGTTATTATTATTAGCTGTATTAGCCAGTTCCTTAATATGTTATGACTTCGAGAGTATTATCTCGAAGTATATGACGTAGCCCACGAAATACATCACGCATCGTGAACTGACGGACTGGGTATATCAAGTGTGCGACAGGCTGTCTACACACATACACATTGCTCGCTACTGCCATTGATAGAAGGGGCTAGTGACCTGACTTGCTAAAAGGTGTAATTGCTTTCGAGCCAATGGTGGCAGTAATTTTTGAGCACTTGGAACTGTTCGCTTGCTCCCGAGAAAGCCATGCACTGTGAGTGGACAAAAAGCAACATTGCGAATAACCGACGTGAAAGCTGAGGGGCGCCTTGTGCCATTGATATGAGATATGAACGTCTGTTAAAAAGGTGTGTAAGAGCCAACCGACAAGCTGCAGTGGAGTAGCTCATTGTCAAAAGGAATCTGGGTGTTACACGACATGTGTCCAAAATGACGGTGAGTGAGGGACTCAAAAGCAAAAGGATGTTCACTGGACCTATGCTAACAAAGATGAATTCGTGAAAAAGGCTAGAATTTATATCCAGTATCGGAATTAAAGAAAGGTTGCTTTCTCCGAGGAGCTCCATTTTCTGTTTCACAGAAGTTATGGGCGTTGGCATGTTGAGTGAGAAGCGACGCACAACACACACATACAAGCAACAAATTACGAAAGAAAACAAATTCGTGGTGGCAGCGTTGTTGTCAGGGGAATGATTTCGTGAATTTTTTGGGAACACTCATTTGTTGTTCGTACTCTCCATCGATTTGTCTATGAATTCATCCTTGCAGATCACGCATACATATATCCTGATTGTCATCCCTGAGACGGTTGAAATCTTCCAGTAAGATATTGTGACATGTCTCCCCGCTAGAAATATCCGACTGTATTTGGAGGAGCAATATCAAGATTTTCAAGACATTTTCTGCCCACCCCTCACTAATTCCCCACTTAAGACCAACTCAGCACCTGTGGAAGATTCTCTATCGCCATGTTCATTCTATGAATCCGCCATATACCAAGTCGCTGTGGGGTACACTGATAATAGCATGTTCAAATACAGATATAAAAACTTTAGTAGTAGATTAATAGTGGGTAGACCCCTTCACTGTTGTAGATGGAACATTTCTCGGAGTAAATTTAGTGCTATCAAGTTTAGATAGACAAACAGTTCAAATACCACCATCAACAGCCCCGGGGACGGTTTTCTTTCGCTTTCCCACTTGTATACCAAGCAAATGTCGGGGCTATAACTTGATTAAGTGTGCTTCCTTTCCACTCCTAGCCTTTTCACATCCCATTGTTGCCAAAAACTTGGTGTGTTATTATGATATTCACCCAGTAGCAGGCGGCGTGATAGATTAGTGATTGGCTTTTCACCTAGAAAACTACGGGTTGAACCCCGGATGATATGTGAGAGTACTGAACTAAAATAACGGTCTTGTGGCTCTGATTCCACTTACAATGTGTGGCCCGTGGCCTTGTTCACGATATCAACAATCATTTTGAAGCACAAATAATTTGCTTTCATCCCGGTATCGAATAGAAAACATTGTTAGACCCACTAAGTGCGTAGTTTTTCTTATGATTCCAAGACCTATATTTAAATAGGATAGTGTAATAAGTTCACCTGCTTTAGCAGTATGACACACGTACGAAAAATATTTCTAACACACATGTCACGTGGTATCCATACTTGATAGAAGACGTATCATTTACTTGCTCCTTCAAAGGCACAAAATACAATATAATTCCAACATCCACTTTATGCAGAAAGTCCCGTAAAGAATACCTGTAATTAATAAATTCAAAATACCTGGTGAATTGACCGTGCGGTTACAAATACCTTTTACGGGTATAGTCAGTTTGGAAGAATTTCCTGACTGTATGACTGCTGCCCAGTATATAACTGCTTTCTGCAGTTTCTGATAGATGATGCACTTATTGTAGAGCTATCAGTAACTGATTTAATATGACTCCAATTGCTGAGATTAATATTGCAACAACAGTATCCGTTCGCTGTTTCCAGAAGAGTTTGATTTCTCCTGCCAGGTCGATGTATATCCTGAATTTCTCCTGGATCTTAGTTTTCATGTCATTTTGTTTTGATACTGTAGTGTCTACGATCTCCCTAAAGTTGGTATTCCATGGTTCCCCATTTGTAGTTTGATTAAGGCCACGGTAACACCCTTCCCAGTCCTACTTCTCTGTCACCGAAAAGTATTACCGAGTTGGTGTGACGTTGAAAATTCTAGCAAAAAAGAAAGATACAGCTTAGAATTCGTCTGCTGCGAAAACAGAGGAAAATGCCGGGATGAGTGGCTCAGACGGTTGAGGCGCTGGCCTTCTGACCCCAACTTGGCAGGTTCGATCCTGGCTCAGTCCGGTGATATTTTTTTTGCTAGGGGCTTTACGTCACTCCGACACAGATAGGTCTTATGGCGACGATGGGATAGGAAAGGCCTAGGAGTTGGAAGGAAACGGCCGCGGCCTTAATTAAGGTACAGCCCCAGCATTTGCCTGATGTGAAAATGGGAAACCACGGAAAACCATCTCCAGGGCTGCCGATAGTGGGATTCGAACCTACTATCTCCCGGATGCAAGCTTACAGCCGCGCGCCTCAACGCGCACTGCCAACTCGCCCGGTCCGGTGATATATGAAGGTGCTCAAATATGTCAGCCTCGTGTCGGTAGATTTACTGGCACGTAAAAGATCTCCTGCGGGACAAAATTCCGGCACCTCGGCGTCTCCGAAAAGCGTAAAAGTAGTGAGTGGGACGTAAAGCAAGTAGCATTAATTAAATTAAAACAGAAAAACACGGAAAACCGCCTTATCTCTATCCTCATATGCGATAATAAGGTAGGCTTCAATATAAACAAGTCTTCTTTCTCAGTAAGCTAGCTCAGAGAGAGAGAGAGAGAGAGAGACCAAACTTCTGAACCAAGCCTCCGCACTCTATCATAGTTGGTGTCCTAGCACGTATATATATGGAGGAAAATTTATTTAAAATCAGTCCACGAACATGTCCTTGCAGAAATAATTTACTTTGAAGTTAGTGTGCGGTCGAAGCGAGAATAAATTCGTCTCAACTTTGTGCTAGCTTGAGAAAGAATTGTATTAAATTTATAAACTTCCTGTGATATTTTTGGAAGTTATTTTTCTCGCCCGTTACAATCAACGTACATAATTGCATCTGTCATTAAAATCCAGCCTGAGGGATGTACTTTCTATTGCGTGCACGCCGCAATCTTTCTCTTTTCAAATACTGTATAACTTCATTAAAAATGAAATACTGTACGCTTTATGACAGTAAATTGGTAACGCCCGTTTTATTGGAAAATAATCAAGCAAACAAGCTCTTTCGCGTCTCCAAAGATAAATAAATTTATCAATATAATATTTAATGTAATATTAATGATTTATGTACAGAACGTATTGTATTCTTGATGGATGAGGTATTTGTGCATCTTCTCAGGGCAGAAGAAAATATAGCATTCGTGAAGACTG
The DNA here is from genome assembly GCF_040414725.1 of Anabrus simplex. NCBI lineage: Eukaryota > Metazoa > Arthropoda > Insecta > Orthoptera > Tettigoniidae > Anabrus > Anabrus simplex. The sequence continues at coordinate 810,148,847 of NC_090266.1, forward strand.
ACTCATTGATGGCTGCGGCAGTACAAACATGTTAGCCGTGTTCAGTAGCTCACACAGTGGAATGTTAGACTTCTTAGTCCAAGTTGGTGGGTTCAATCCCGGCTCAGTCCGGTAGTATTCGAATGTGTTCTAAAACTCATGTCTGCAGATTGGGATAGAAATAGGCGTATTACAGAATGATATTCGACAAGCAATTCGTCGATTTCTTGCCAAAAAAGGCGACACTGTTATTCAATTATTCTGCAGTCTTGACATGTTAGTTTTATTTCCTACAAAACAGGACCAGCAACATCTTCCAGTGAACTCAGTCTACGGGAGTAATCACTATAGCTGTGAGGATATCATAAATCTCTCCATCCTATGTGTATCAGAAAGTGGAGAGAAGGTTTTGGTGGATTGGGGAAAGGCAGCCTTAGATACAGAGAAAGCTTTCAACAGCCTGAGAAAATTTCTAGAAGTATTTGTAAGCTAATAACTAACAGTTCCTCTCATAGCGGGTCTGGAAGTAGTTTTCCGTGATTTTCCACTTCATCTCCAGGATGTCATGATAGTAATAAAATCTAAGCCATTGCAATTCTTCTAAGGATAAATTCAGGCTTCCTCTTACAGCTCTTACAGCTGTTTGCAACGTGATCAGTGCAAGTCGAGCAAAATATTAGGGTTTGTCTGTTAGGCAGGTAATAATTTAATAAATCGAATTTTCAACTACTGTTATAAAGTAATTTCAGCTCTCACTTGGACAAATAACTTAAGGACAGTTGAATGGTCTTTTTACGTAATATGGGCACCATTATCGACCTGCTACAAATATATGTGTATATACGTAACCCATCGTCTGGAATCGCCAAAGACAATACTGCCATTTTATACTTGAATGTTAAACGTCGTGACTTGACCAACATACTGTAGCCAGCCAATCGATAAAGATGCAGTCTTCCTTCCTGTGATATCCGCTAGGTGGAAAAGAAGGTGACAGTACAATGTCTTTGGACAGAGAGCTCCTCCGAATTTGTGAGATCGGAGGGGAGACTCGGAAGGCTTCGAGCGTGCTCGGAAAATCGTTTTGGAAACTTATATGATAAACTAGCATTTGTATCCGTTCTTCGCACGGGAATTTGTAGTGGATTACATGTTTCCTTCAGGAATTTATGCAAAACACATGGATCCATCCACACGTTTAATGCAATATGTCAAAATGATATTTTGTTACAAAAGCGCGTTGCAGTAACGTGAAATATAGGGTCGATGAAGTTCGTGCGGTATTATTTTGGGTTGGCAACAATGCGGCGTGAAGGGATTGATTTTTGTTATTCCGTTGTTTTAACTGAGCTTGGAGTTTGTGTGTTGTGAAACACAGGTTTTCTTGATTGTGATCGTATTATTTGTGTATATTTCAGACAAACGGATATGGGATGTCAAGTTGAGAAAAGTGAGCATTTCCGATACATTTTACTCCAATGCAGCAGGAGCTGCGAGAACAATTTGTGAAGTGAATGGGAATGAAGCAATTGCTGAAAGAACAGCACAGAAGTGGTTTTTCAGCTTTCGAGCAGGACAGTTTGACTTGTCTGATGATGATCCACGCTCTGGAAGACCTTCAGATTTTGACGAAAATCGCTTGAATGAGTTGCTTCATGAAAATTCCTCGTCAAACAACGTGGGAAATGACGCAAGTTTTTGAATGTGATCAGTCAACTATTGTACGCCATTTGCATTGTATAGGTAAGGTATAGGCATTGGGTATATGAGTACCACATGTGCTAAGTGACAGTAACAAAAATCAACGAGTAAACATCTGCTCGTCATTGCTTGCTCGGTACCGGTTAGCTTGTGATAGGCACGAAACATTCCTTTCGAGCATTGTCACCGGTGACGAGAAATGGTGCTTGTGTATCAACATGACGAAGAGGAAAGAGTGGCTCAGTCCATCAAAAAGGCAACTCGCCGTGCCATGGATTGCGCCCTTCCACAGAAAATAATGTTGTGTGTTTCATGGAATAAAGATGGTATTCTTCGCCATGAACTTCTTCCGTAAAACGTAACGATTACCTCTGCTGAGTATCGTGACAAGCTAAGGCCGCTTGCCGTTGCTATTGACAACAAAATACAAAGACAGCAACCATTCTTATTGCTCCATGGTAACGCTCGTCCGCATACAGCATACACCAAAGGTGTGATTGCTGAACTTGGCTGGGAACCTCTTCCTCATTCTCCGTATTCTCCTGACCTTGCCCCCTCAGATTCCCAACTTTTCCGCTCTCTTTCTAACCACATTCAGGGGCAAGTGTTTCATGACGAAGCTTAACTTGACCAATGGCTAACAGATTTCTTCCAGTCAAAACCAAAACCGGTCTACAGGCAAAGCATTCAACTGCTACCTGAACGTTGGGACAAGGCCATAGAGAGTGGATGTGAATACACCACTTTGTGATTGTGAGTTACAGTGCTTGACAGTAACAGTAAAATAAAATAAAATACGTAGGTCGAGTCATAAGTCATCGCAACTTTTTTTTCTTGCGAACAGGAAACAACACGGAAAACCTAAGATATGCATTTGGAAACGTACGGTATGTACTTGCGTATGATGCCACTAGATGGTATATGTAAACAACAATGTGGGTCTAAGCATGCCCTCAATTTCAGTGTGTAAGTGAGAGCATAACGAATTGGAAGTCAACAAGCAGGAGCAACGATCTTATATTAAAATAGCAGGCTTCCACTGCAGAAATGCACGCCAATGCCATGCAGAGCAGCGGGAAGCATTAGGTGTGCATGCCGTGCCCCATAGAGCACTGACCGGTGGGTGGAGACGTTCAAACGGGGTAGAGTATCAACTGCCGATTTGCCTCGCCCAGGCCGTCCAGTGTCCATGGACAAAGATGTACGGATAATGGTGATCGATCACTCTTTACATGAGGACAGGCGCTGGACTCCATAATCCTACACGATAACGCGACAGCCAACACAGCTGCCATTGTTCAGCGTCGCTTACAACGGTAGGGATGGGAGGTTCTTCCACACCCGCCTTATTCGCCTGATCTGAGCCTATGTGACTATGATCTAATCCCCAAAGTCAAGAAGCCATTACGTGGTCAACGGTTTGCTAACAAAGAGGACATCGTAACAGCATTTCTGAGAGAGGTGTCACACGTTAGCGATACACATGCAGCGAATGGTATTCCGCGCCTGCCCCACCACTGGCAACGCACAGTGGAAACCTTAAGTGATTATTTCGAAGGTCTGTAACCAGTGGAGACCTGTCATTTGTACGTAGTCTTGTGTTTTTGCTGTCTATACCATAATAAAACAATGTTTACCAATGGCATGTGTTCTGTCACTTTCTTACGAGAATCTCCTGAAGTCAGAATTTGTCTTCAGGCACTATGCATAAGTACATGTCCTATATTTCCAAATGCATATCTTAGATTTTCCATGTTGTTTCCTGTTCGCGAGAAAAGAAATAATAGTTGCCATGACTTATGACTCGACCCTCGTATAAAATATAAGAACCGTACGAACTTATGCATCGACACAATATGACGAAACTTAACAAAGTCGAGGGAGAATGGGGATGATTACCGAATTTATTGTACGGTACAGTTCCTGGTCCGAAGTTGTGCGAAAATTCTCCGTGCTTCTTAGGTTCCATGTTGTATCTCTGACCACTGGCGTGGCGCTCTGACGTTAATGATACTTCCCTTAATATCTGCCCTATCGAAAAGAGTATAATGGCTCTCTAGTTTTTCTCGTTACGCCACTTGCACGATATGTACCAAGGGACTTGGACTAAAACCCAAATTTCGTAATCATCTGCGTTATTATCCGTCGTACGATAAATACGTACATACGGGGCGAGTTGGCTGTGTGGTTAGGGACGCACGGCTATAAGCTTGCATCAGGGAGATAGTTGGTTCGAACCCCACTGTCGGAAGCCCTGAAGGTGGATTTCCTCGGTTTCCTATTTCCACACCAGGTACATTCTTGGGATGTAACTTAATTAAGGCCATGGCCGCTTCTTTCCCACTCCTAGTCCTTTCATATCCTGTCGTCGCCATAAGACCTATCTGTGTCGGTGCAACGTAAAGCAACATGTAAAAAAATTAAAAGTACGAAAATACTGTCCATTGATAGACTAATGTTAGTGAAAATATTTGAGAACAATCTTCCTAAAAATACTACTCCATGTGATTACCCTGGCATCATATTCACCTGATACGACAATCCTGAATGAGTAAATTCCAAATACATAGTTTGGTTTAAATAAGTTAAGCAGTTTTCCACTTTAGGACTATACGAACAGATAGATAACAAGTCAGACAGACACCAAAGGGAAAATTACTACCTCATGTTTCCCCGGTGTTCCGTTACATTAGGTGGGGTTAATTTTCAACTCGAGCGAAATATTATGCATCCTCTGATTTTCTTCTCTCATGGATAGATTCAAATAACTGTAGGTCTGTGAGGGTGTCCGTCACTGACTATTAATAATTAAATTAATAATTTTCTCAGTCATTTGAAGAGTAAGCGGAATTATGTACATAAAATGAAGGGGTGTTTCACATATAGTCCACAGACATACATTTATAATGAACAGTGTAAGAGAAAACTGAAAATAACTCTCTCGGTATTCCCATCAAACCCCAGTCTGTTCACTGGTTTTTAAATGATTTGCATTTCGAAACCTGATCCTGGATGAGTAAACTGTAAATATGAAGTTTGGTCGAGATATAATGAATGGTGTAAGAAAAAATGGAAGAAATACTCTCCTGGTTTCCGTATAAACCATCAGTCTATACATTGGTTTTTAAATTATATGCAAATGAAACCCTGCTCCTGGGTGAATAGACTCTAAATATGAAGTTCGGACGAGATATAATCAGTAGTGTAAGAGAAAATTGAAACCCCCAATCTGTTCAGCGATTTATAAATGATATGCATACAATAGGCTCTAAATATGAAGTTTGGTCGAGATATAATCAGTAGTGCAAAAGAAAATTGAAAATAACCCTTCTAGTCTTATATAAACCCCAGTCTGTTCAGTGATTTTTAAATGATACGCATATCTAAATCTGTTCCCAGATGACCAGACTCTAAATATGTAGATTTGTCGACACATAGCCAATAGTGTAAGAGAAAAGTGAAAAACTCTTATAGTCTTCGTATAAACCCCCAGTCTCTGTAGATTTTAACCCGTGAGAGGGCGCGCCGAATGTTCGAACGTCAGAGGTCGCTCACGGAGTTTTCCTCCGTGATCATTATAAAGACAAGCAGAGCTTCACTTATGATATATTTGTCTCACAATTGATATTTTTTATGGGTGGAGTATTACAGTAACATCAATACGTTCTCACAGGCGTCATACGTCTGTGTTAAACTAATTTTTTCGTACCTTTTGTTCAAAAATTAAATCTACAATTGATAAAATTTATTCTAACGGTGAAAGAATTGTTATAAAGCTGTGTTATATTTTACAGAAATAGTAAGACGTAATTAAAATACCAAGAAAACACAGCTTATGCCTACTTTAACAATGCGTGACGTAACTAATTATATACACTGATTGACAGAGCAACTGCAACACCAAGAAGGAGTGGTCAGAACTTTATGCCAATTGCAGGGTAGACTGACGTCACTGAGGTATGCTCATGATGTGAAATGCGCCGCTGTGCTGCGCACGTAGCGAACGATAAATGGGACACGGCGTTGGCGAATGGCCCACTTCGTACCGTGATTTCTCAGCCGACAGTCATTGTAGAACGTGTTGTCGTGTGCCACAGGACACGTGTATAGCTAAGAATGCCAGGCCGCCGTCAACGGAGGCATTTCCAGCAGACAGACGACTTTACGAGGGGTATGGTGATCGGGCTGAGAAGGGCAGGTTGGTCGCTTCGTCAAATCACAGCCGATACCCATAGGGATGTGTCCACGGTGCAGCGCCTGTGGCGAAGATGGTTGGCGCAGGGACATGTGGCACGTGCGAGGGGTCCAGGCGCAGCCCGAGTGACGTCAGCACGCGAGGATCGGCGCATCCGCCGCCAAGCGGTGGCAGCCCCGCACGCCACGTCAACCGCCATTCTTCAGCATGTGCAAGACACCCTGGCTGTTCCAATATCGACCAGAACAATTTCCCGTCGATTGGTTGAAGGAGGCCTGCACTCCCGGCGTCCGCTCAGAAGACTACCATTCACTCCACAGCATAGACGTGCACGCCTGGCATGGTAACGGGCTAGAGCGACTTGGATGAGGGAATGGCGGAACGTCGTGTTCTCCGATGAGTCACGCTTCTGTTCTGTCAGTGATAGTCACCGCAGACGAGTGTGGCGTCGGCGTGGAGAAAGGTCAAATCCGGCAGTAACTGTGGAGCGCCCTACCGCTAGACAACGCGGCATCATGGTTTGGGGCGCTATTGCGAATGATTCCACGTCACCTCTAGTGCGTATTCAAGGCACGTTAAATGCCCACCGCTACGTGCAGCATGTGCTGCGGCCGGTGGCACTCCCGTACCTTCAGGGGCTGCCCAATGCTCTGTTTCAGCAGGATAATGCCCGCCCACACACTGCTCGCATCTCCCAACAGGCTCTACGAGGTGTACAGATGCTTCCGTGGCCAGCGTACTCTCCGGATCTCTCACCAATCGAACACGTGTGGGATCTCATTGGACGCCGTTTGCAAACTCTGCCCCAGCCTCGTACGGACGACCAACTGTGGCAAATGGTTGACGGAGAATGGAGAACCATCCCTCAGGACACCATCCGCACTCTTATTGACTCTGCACCTCGACGTGTTTCTGCGTGCATCGCCGCTCGCGGTGGTCCTACATCCTAATGGGTCGATGCCGTGCGCATTGTGTAACCTGCATATCGGTTTGAAATAAACATCAATTATTCGTCCGTGCCGTCTCTGTTTTTTCCCCAACTTTCATCCCTTTCGAACCACTCTTTCTTGGTGTTGCATTTGCTCTGTCAGTCAGTGTAATTACACTGTCAGTTTTAAACAAATTTCTTGAACACTTCTCGGATTGGCTCAAGTTTATCAAGCGATTTTCGTTCCTCTCTGCTACTTATATCGTCAAATCTAAAAGCTCGTATTAAGAACTTCCAATGCTTCAGAACCATACAACTTCGAAAGAATTCCACACTAGTGTCAACTGATGCCCGAAGACCTTCAAAATTCAGGTGGGAAGCTTTCAGAATTCCTGACATACACAAAAGACCAAAGACTGCTTGAATTTCTCCAGTCGTGTTCACAGTGTCTCTTTCCCGGGAGTAATTACTTGCACTTTTCATCTATCCCTGTGTTTGTAAATTTGGTTATGTTACTCATCATACCGTCAGTGAGGAATTTCCACGCATCTAGTGGAGAGCATGCTTCAACGGCTTCTCTCCGCACTTGAGCTAAATGGATTCATAATTTTTTTGCGAGCAAAAGTCCTAACATTTTTAGGCGGTCTGTGAACGTTCCAGCGTGTTGTCCACCTCTTCCAGTACTACACAGGTTGGTTCATTGTATTTACTTCATCTAGTTTACCTAGTTTCTGTAATTCACGAATATGAATTTCAGGATGGGAGTCGTCTTCGAACCAATGGGCATCATCATCAATTGGCGTGTCTTTTGCGTCTTTAGCGAAGAACTGTCTTCGAAATGGACCTTCTTTGTTTGCATTTATCAGTTCTTGTAGCACCTCACGTTGTACAGGGCCCGACAGACTCCGAATTCTTTCGTTTTCTTCTTTCATGTCAACTCAGAATGTCAGAAAACACTGCACAACTGAAATATTTACAAACTGAGCATAAATGTTTGCGTAATTTCCGTAATACAAGAGGTCGCACACGGAAGACGACTCCGCCTCGCTGAGAAACGCCCGCGGTCGCACGCGGAGGAATGCTCCAGGCGTTCACGAAAAGCGCGCTCACGCCGAAAACGTGATTGTAACTGGGCTAAAACTCCCCCCACGACTAGCCGACAGTTTGAGGAAAAGGTATTGAAAGGGACAGCCTGTATGCACAATCCTATGACATTACACATTCATAATTATTTAGAGCCAGGACAAAAACTCCGTGAGCGACATATCATGGGTTAAATGATACGCATGTCGAAACCTGATCCTGGATGAGCAGACTCTAACTATGAAGTTTGGTTGAGATCTATTTAGCCGTTTACCCGTGATGGTGGAACAAACAAACAAACAGACAAACCAACAAGCAAAGAGACAAACAGACACGAAAGCCAAAAACTACAGATATGATCTCATGTTGACGGATAAATATATCAAAATTTGGCGAAATAAATGCCATTACAGGTAGCGGAGCCCCTAGTATTTTATTTATGAGATTGAACACTTGCTAGGAATAAACTCGACACTCGACGTCAAATTAAGGAAACAATAAGTTGTTTTCTGTACGAGTAGATGAACCTTTGTTTGGACCATGAGAAATCAAGTTAGAAATGTGTCTCAAACTTTGCATCGGATAAAAGGGGGATGACTGCATCAAAAGGGCGCTTTGCCATTTAGAATCTTTTAGAGTAGTAACAAAAATATGTGACCTAAAAATTCGTGCTGACCGAATTTTTCTGTACTACGTAAACTTCATAAATGTGTGCGAAATTCATTAGGTTACAAAATTAAAAATTATTACACCACATCTGGCTAGTATTCTGTACCAGACTAGTTGACTATGGGGTGTTTGTAAGGCGTAGACTGCAGTCCATAGCCGGATTTAAGTGATACGCCATGAATGCCCAGGCGACATGTTAGTTCGACCACTCACACATATCTTTTGTATTTGAGAGTTTACCTTTGTAGTCAGTTAAATGTTAGGTTTAGTTTATTTTGGACTGTAAGTTACTAGAGCGTTAATTTAAATATGTGTATTTTAATATTGTAGCATACCATGTGCTGTCCGAGTGCAGTTTGACTCGTTGAGAATGATGATTATTATTGCAGGAAATGAAATGGCGTATGGCTTTTAGTGCCGGGAGTGTCGGAGGACAAGTTCGGCTCGCCAGATGCAGGTCCTTCAATTTGACTCCCGTAGGCGACCTGCGCGTCGTTATGAGGATGAAATGATGAGGACGAAACATACACCCAGCCCCCGTTTCAGCGAAATTAACCAATTGTGCTTAAAATTCCCTACCCCGCCGGGAATCGAACCCGGGACTCCTGTGACCAAAGGCCAGCACGCTAACCACTTAGCCATGGAGCCGGACATTATTGCAGGAATCCACAAGTGACGGTTCACTTAATTTTACATTTGTGTTAATTTAGGATTGGTTAACATGACAACGTAATATTATTTATGTACTATTTTATTTCAGACTTTGCAGGCGGCTGATTACTCAACATCCATATAATCAGGGAGATCATTAGTTCGATCTAGTTTGTTAATAAGACTTCAGTTTAACATCGAATGTATTGATTATGTTTAACAGTTTAATGTACCATGTCTAATGGTATTGTTGATTACCAAATTCGTTTATAGTTTTACTTCAGTTTATGAGATTGACGGTGTTGATGATCATTGATAGCTTTAGTTAGTTTACCAGATTGGTGATAGTGATTAGCAGTCTCAGCATTAGTTAACTTCAGGTTTATAGTTATGATAGTGATTACACATTTCAGTTTATTTTCATTTTGCCGTGGGAATGGTAATGTTTATTAAAGCCATTATATTTTTTTGCCAACAGTATTTGTATTGATTACAATATTCAATCGATTATACTTTATCAGTGATGGTAATGATTATTGTTAATTTCAGTTCTGACTTATGCCATTCATAGAAGGTTGAGTTTTTAATTTACACTGACTGACAGAGCAAATGCAACACCAAGAAGGAGTGGTCAGAACTTTATGCCAATTGCAGGGTAGACTGACGTCACTGAGGTATGCTCATGATGTGAAATGCGCCGCTGTGCTGCGCACGTAGCGAACGATAAATGGGACACGGCGTTGGCGAATGGCCCACTTCGTACCGTGATTTCTCAGCCGACAGTCATTGTAGAACGTGTTGTCGTGTGTCACAGGACACGTGTATAGCTAAGAATGCCAGGCCGCCATCAACGGAGGCATTTCCAGCAGACAGACGACTTTACGAGGGGTATGGTGATCGGGCTGAGAAGGGCAGGTTGGTCGCTTCGTCAAATCGCAGCCGATACCCATAGGGATGTGTCCACGGTGCAGCGCCTGTGGCGAAGATGGTTGGCGCAGGGACATGTGGCACGTGCGAGGGGTCCAGGCGCAGCCCGAGTGACGTCAGCACGCGAGGATCGGCGCATCCGCCGCCAAGCGGTGGCAGCCCCGCACGCCACGTCAACCGCAATTCTTCAGCATGTGCAAGACACCCTGGCTGTTCCAATATCGACCAGAACAATTTCCCGTCGATTGGTTGAAGGAGGCCTGCACTCCCGGCGTCCGCTCAGAAGACTACCATTGACTCCACAGCATAGACGTGCACGTCTGGCATGGTGCCGGGCTAGAGCGACTTGGATGAGGGAATGGCGGAACGTCGTGTTCTCCGATGAGTCACGCTTCTGTTCTGTCAGTGATAGTCACCGCAGACGAGTGTGGCGTCGGCGTGGAGAAAGGTCAAATCCGGCAGTAACTGTGGAGCGCCCTACCGCTAGACAACGCGGCATCATGGTTTGGGGCGCTATTGCGTATGATTCCACGTCAGCTCTAGTGCGTATTCAAGGCACGTTAAATGCCCACCGCTACGTGCAGCATGTGCTGCGGCCGGTGGCACTCCTGTACCTTCAGGGGCTGCCCAATGCTCTGTTTCAGCAGGATAATGCCCGCCCACACACTGCTCGCATCTCCCAACAGGCTCTACGAGGTGTACAGATGCTTCCGTGGCCAGCGTACTCTCCGGATCTCTCACCAATCGAACACGTGTGGGATCTCATTGGACGCCGTTTGCAAACTCTGCCCCAGCCTCGTACGGACGACCAACTGTGGCAAATGGTTGACAGAGAATGGAGAACCATCCCTCAGGACACCATCCGCACTCTTATTGACTCTGTACCTCGACGTGTTTCTGCGTGCATCGCCGCTCGCGGTGGTCCTACATCCTACTGTGTCGATGCCGTGCGCATTGTGTAACCTGCATATCGGTTTGAAATAAACATCAATTATTCGTCCGTGTCGTCTCTGTTTTTTCCCCAACTTTCATCCCTTTCGAACCACTCTTTCTTGGTGTTGCATTTGCTCTGTCAGTCAGTGTATTTCTTTATTGTTACCGTTCATGAACGTTGTGTTAAATTAACCCAGGAACGGCTAGCGTTACCAAATGGTAACGCTGAGGAGTGTTTATTTAAACTGGCTACAATACGACAATTTTAAAGTCAACACCGCCAATCTCATAAACTGAAGTAAAACTATCAACGAATTTGGTAATCAACAATACCATTAGACATGGTACATGAAAGTTAAACTGTTAAAAATAATCAATACATCGATGTTAAACTGAAGTCTTATTAACAAATGGGTTAGCCTTTGAATATTGTGTTATAGAACGGGAAAACTTTCGTTCCAGCTTGAAATTTCAGGGGTGTTATTATGGCGCCCAATTAACCATAACTTTTTACACATGGAAAATTGATGTCGAATTCTAGTAAGTGAATAATTACCAATTGCTTATAAACGTTTTTAATTAATTTATGTTGGATGCGTAATTCAGAAACATGATCCCATTATTCTATGTTAACATTTTACTGAAATACCGGTCTGTTTCCTGCTGTGATACGAGAATTAGAACCGTTACCATATGGCAAAGCTAGGTAATGGGAGAAAAATGTTCTACATCAGTGTTTCTTCATTTCCACGCCCGGTTTTACATTAGAAAAGCCTTTAAGATGGCCTATTTCAATGATCTTGATGCAATTAAGATATACATTGATTCCCCAGATTACAGCGTACTAACGGATGAAGATTCTGCTTATGAAGATGGCGAAGCTTTTCAATACAATCTCAGTGGTCTTCAGCTGACTCCAGAACAGAAATAATTCATGGAAATGAATCTCTTGTTTCAAACACCGTCCGAGTTGAGGAGCAGTCTAATGATTTTCAAATCCAGAAGACGTTAACAAGAGTAGGCCAGGGCTAGAAAATATCATATGGATTTGAGGTGATATTGAAGAGTTCAAGAGTTCAAACAACCCCTTCCGAAACCTAGTTATCAGAGATATAAAGGCATGCTCAATTTAGGAATATATTTTGTAGACAATGAAAGTGGAGTTTCTTGTGGATCAGTGTACAAAGTATGCTCTTTCCTATAATGATCCTGATCCTAAAGTTTCTGTTCAGGGAATGAAATGTGGGGAAGACAGGTGTATAAACAAGAGGTCGGTAAATGTGCAGCTACTCTTATAAACTGGATAGATTTTTTTCCTGAGGACATTAAAAATCTTCCTTTCAAGTTTTATTTCGACAATTTATTCACTGGATTCAACCTCTTATAAGGTACTGTGTAATCTAAAACAAGGAATAAATGATGGAACAGGAATTATCATGTCCAAACACCTGTACTTTTCTGAAGAAAGGAGCAATGTTCAAGAAAAAGAAGAGAGGAGACATTGTCGCATCTATTGACAAAGAGATGGCTGTATCGTAGTCAGGTAGATGGATAATGACGTTCTTTCAGCAGCTCGTTCACACCATGGTGTCAATACTATAACCGAAGAAAAGAGATATTCTATTTTCAAGCTGACAAAAAGATAATTAAAGTATCACAGCTTCGAATTATTGGCGCGTACAGTCGTTGTATGGGTGACACTGACGTGATAAACCAACACAGACACCCCAATGTAGATATTGTACCAGGAAGTCCTAGGTCCTGGCACATATCAATTGAAAAACTTTATTTCAGCATACAATTTCCGTCCGCCATGCGATCAGCTGAGCGAAGAAACATTCCAGTACGTACCAGACTCCACGACCGACCAAGCGAGGCCAAGTGACGTCACCTACCGTTTGAAACTTGCCTCCCCTAGATATATTTCTCGAAAGAATTTTTCTTTCGTTAACTTTTTAACGCCTTAACCAATTTGACCAACGCTAAATTGTAGCAGACATCGTAAAAGTAAAATCCTGTAAATTTCGAAGCAATTTGTCCAGTAGTTTAATGTTATAACAATTTTAATTTAATTAATTTCCTATGGCTATTTCTAGCCGAGTGCAGCCCTTGTAAGGCAGACCCTCCGACGAGGGTGGGCGGCATCTGCCATGTGTGGGTAACTGCGAGTTATTGTGGTGGAGGATAGTATTGTGTGTGGTGTGTGAGTTGCAGGGATGTTGGGGACAGCACAAACACCCAGCCTCCGGGCCATTGGAATTAACCAATGAAGGTTAAAATCCCCGACCCGGCCGGGAATCGAACCCGGGACCCTCTGAACCGAAGGCCAGTACGCTGACCATTCAGCCAACGAGTCGGACAGTTATAACAATGAATCGAGCACTCTCGGTCACATGACTTAGAATACCACCCCTTCTGGCTCAGATATATATGCCACTAGGTCAGGGCTAACAAGCAGTTCAGTTCAGCAGTACAGTCTAGCAGTGCAGAGCAGTGCAGTATGTGTGTGTGAGTGAGACAGAGGGGAGACTGACCCTCGTACAGTATGTCCGTGCAGTCTCGAAGACAGTACTTTCCGTCGCGTTTCACGGAGACGAAATTATGGGATAATCAATCGCCGTCGCACTTGTAAAAAGACGTCGCACCGTAATTAGTTTATCGTGCCGCGACTACGATATAATTCACAGACATTTCGGAGTATAACACGTGTGAAATTATTGAATTACGAAGTTAAATATAGGACATTCACAAACTAGAACACGACGTGTGGACTTAATTAATTTCACATAATATTAAATTAACACAATAAACAGAAACTGTCGTGTACAATAACTCTAACTACTCTAAGACTAATTTTTTTCTAATACAGTACATCCTTGAACTGTGTCTTTTTATTTACGTGTAATATTAGGACATGACTTACTACAGTGATAAGCTTGGTGAATATTAAGAACTTTTTCTACTGTAAAGTAATATAATACCATCACCACCAGAAAGTTAGTGTTATCTGCTAGGATAACGATTCAAAGACTGTGGTCACAGACTGTAATGAGAAATATTACACGTAACTTTTTCAAGTGTTTGAACTGTGTATTTATGGACGTTCTCAGTGACGATTTCAAATAGTGTTTTATGCAGCAAGGACTGTAATCATTCATTTGACGTCATAAAATTAACATACGAACTGAACTATGTTTAGCAGTGAATGATAGCATCTGTAAATACTACTTGCACTAAATGAACGTTCCGTGTGCTAAAATCACCTCACGAGCAGCGAAAATCTTGATGAAATTCTACAAGATCCAGCTACCTTCAACATCATCTCATCCATGGTACCCATCGAGGGACGTCAACGTGGTTTCTTCGTGGAACATCGAGTTCGAGTCTTCGTCCGCACCCCGCGGAATGTTCCAGATTCCAATCAATATTTGTAAGCCAAATTTTCTTTATTAAGTGAGTAGTCACAAACTGATTGACTTTTTCTTATCAATCTTGAACAGTGGTTTATTCAGTGCTGCGTGTGACGATATTTCGTGGTTTTTCATCATTTCTCAAAATTCATCTTTTAATGATAAATTTATTTTACATAGACAAACTCTAGGATTTTCAAGTGTTCTATATTTCAAGGCTAACAAACTGAGAAACTTTCAACAGAAATTCAAATTCTTATTTCAATTTTCAATTATAAGTCTGTGTTCATTTCATGAATTAATACTTAGAAAGACTGAAGAACTGACACTTCGTGTTTTCACAAAAGACTATAGGATCTGTGAGATTTATTTATTTTCACGAACTGAATTCAAGAAGATTTACGTTAACATTTTTGATTTCAACAAAATATCTGAGTCCTATATTGATATTACAGGGTGATGAATCATTTAACATTATTAATAAATTGTTTGGAAAAGGTATAACCATCTATTATTCGCCCTGCGATTCTATCCTGCTCTGTACCGGCTCCAAAATCAACTTCCACTATCTGAGATCCTTCTCATGCCCTACACCCGGAACTTTTCCTGGTACAATATGGAATCTCCATACGCAAAAGATGAAATGGTGTGGTCACTTTTCACAAGGCTGGTGGATGCTGCCATCGTAAATGCATGCATTGTAAGCAAAATCTCTGCGCGAAAGGCATGTGTCAGGCAGTTAGAATTTAGTGGCGAAATTGCGGAAACCTACCTTGCCACATTCGGCATAGCACCAAAGGGTGCTGGAAGACCATCAATATCAAAAAAACAGGATATCCGATAACCTGCGCTACGACAGACTAGATCATCTCTTGGTTCCAACCCTGGGCAAAAAGAGACGCCGATGAGCTGGATGGTGTGCACTAAATGCAATGTTGGAATATGTACTGAATCCAACCTGAAGTTCCATACAATTTAAAAACGCTTTGAGATAGTTTTGTACCACACGAGCGGCTAGCGTTACCATATGGTAACAGTGTTTATTTCAGTGTTTGTGTTTGTCATGAACATTTTTTGGTATAGTTCAATTATACAATATATTTTGGATGCTATTGATAAAATTTCTTGTAAATTTAGCAAAATAAAAACATATCAGTTTATGTGATAAGTTAATTAATGTTCCATTCACAATTCCATTCTAACCGAACCTGAAAGTTAGTTGTTTATTAGCTTCAATCTATATATATAAAATAACTTGTCCTGACTGACTGACTGACTGACTGACTGACTGACTGACTGACTGACTGATTCATCATCGCCGAGCCAAAACTACCGGACATAAAGAAATGAAACTTTGGAGATACATTTATATTAAAACGTAGGTGCTCGCTAAGAGAGGATTTTTGGATACTCTGTCGCTAAGGGGGTGAAAAAGGGGGGTGAAATTGTAAAATGAGGTATCTATATCTCAAAACTTTAAAAGTTTACAGATGTAAATATTGGTATTTAGGATCTTCTTTAAAAATAAGGAAATACGTATTTTTTTGTTTTCGGAAAATCCCAATTAGAAGGGGTGAAAAAGGGTGAAAAAGTGGTTGAATGCCTTTAATCAGGATACCGGTACGTATATCTCAGAAACTGAAGACATTACAGACCTGAAAATTGGTACTTTTGATCTCTCTTAAAAATAAAGAAACACGTATTTTTTCGTTTTTGGAAAATCCAATTAATGGGAGGGTAAAAAGGGGGGTGAATTTTTAAAATGAGTGCATCTATATCTCAAAACTTTAAATGTTTACAGATGTAAAAATTGGTATTTAGAATCTTCATTGAAAATAAAAAATAACGTATTTTTTGTTTTCGGAAAATCCCAATAGGAGGGGTGAAAAGGGGTGAACAATGGGTTAAATGCCTTTAATGAGGATACTTATATCTCAGAAACTGAAGATATTACAGACGTGAATTTTTAGTGTTTGGGATCTCCTTCAAAAATAAGGAAACACGAATTTTTTTGTTTTTGGAAAATCCACTTAATGGGGGGGTGAAAGGGGGGTGAATTTTTAAAATGAGTGTATCTATATCTCAAAACTTTTAAAGTTTATAGATGTAAAATATGGTATTTAGAATCACCTTTAAAAATAAAGAAACACGTATTATTTTGTTTTCGGAAAATCCCGATAGGAAGGGTGGAAGAGGGTGAAAAAAGGGTTGAATGCCTTTAATGAGGCTACTTATATTACAGAACCTGAATATATTTCAGACCTGAAAATTGGTATTGGGGATCCACTTTAAAAATAAGGAAACACGTATTTTTTCGTTCGTGGAAAATCCAAATAATGGGGGGTTAAAAGGGGGGTGAATTTTTAAAATGAGTGTGTCTATATCTTAAAACTTTAAAAGCTTACAGATGTAAAAATTGGTATTTAGAATCTGCTTTAAAAAGAAAGGAACAGTAATCTTTTTTCGGAAAATCCTAATAGGAGGGGTGAAACAGGTGTTGAATGCCTTTAATGAGGATACTTAAATCTCAGAAACTGAAGATATTACAGACCTGAAAATTGGTATTTGGGATCCCCTTTCAAAATAAAGAAACATTTTTTTGCTTTTGGAAAATCCAATTAATGGGGGATGACAAGGGGGGGTTAATTTTTATACAGTACATCTCAAAAATATAACATGTTACAGAAGTGAAAAATGGTATTTTTATCTCCGTTAAAAATAAAGAAACGTGTATTTTTAGTTTTCGGAAATACCACTTGTGCGGAGAGGGGGGGTAAGAGGGACTGAAAATGGTGTTGAATTATTTTAATTAGACTACTGTTATCTCAAAAATGAAGTACAGAAACACCTATTGTCGGAAAATCCAATGAATGCGCGGGGGGGGGGGGTGAAAGAATTTAAAATTAATTGACTTAATTATGTGAGAATACTAACATCTAATAAAAACTAAAGTTGTTAGGACCTACAGACGTGAAAATTGGTATAAGGTTCTCTTTTAAAAACAAAGAAAAACCCATTTGGGGGGGAGGGAATCATCTTGGGGGGCAGGAGTGAAAAGGAATTGATTTCCTTTCATGAGGACACATAAATCAAAAAGTGAAGAAGTTAGAGTCGTGATAATTGGTATTTAGACGATCCTTTTCTATTAAAGAAACAAGTATTTCTTGCCGGAAAATTCACTTGGAGGTGGGGAGGAGTGTGAAAGTGAAAAATGTGAATTATTTTTATCTCAAAACTAAAGGTAATAGACGTGAACATTGGTGTTTGGAATCTCCTTTAAACATAAAGAAACACGCCTTCTTTTAGTTCTTCTAGGGGGGGGGGGGTGTAAATAAACTTAACGGCGGTGGGGTGTAAACGGAGGTGAGACCAATTGATTTTACTGTTCATAATGTATTTATAAGGAGCCTCTGTTGCTCAGGCGGCATCGCGCCGGCTTCTCACAGCTGGGTTCCTGGTTGAAATCCTGGTCTCAACATGTGACATTCGTTCTGGACAAAACGGAGGCGGGACAGGTTTTTCCTGTCACCATTCATTCCAGCAACACTGTCCAATATCATTTCATTTCATTTGTCATTCATTAATCATTACCCCAGAGGAGTGCGACAGGTTTCGGCAGCTGGCACAATTCCTGTTGTCGTCGCTAGATGGGGGCTTTATTCATTCCTTTCCTGACCCTGTGGAATGACTGGAAACAGACTGTAGATTTTCGATGTACTTATTCTGATCATAAACCTATCATTATTAATGTTTCCTGGGTTCGTTTTCAAGAGCCATCTTTTCCTTCGGAGAACGTTCTTAGATTACAGTAGATTCTCCTGGCATATAAATAAAAATTTAAACACATTTGAAATAAACGATAGGAATGAGATTGACCGTCCTATTTTTCACCTCTATAATAAGGTCAATAATGCACGGAAGTATGTCATTCGTATCGCCAGAAATCCCGCACACTTGCCTACGCGCGACAATGGTGCTGGTCATATTCTCAACAATGACAATGGCAGCACATGTAATTTACCGCCAAGTAGCGGTCTTAATAATAATAATAATAATAATAATAATAATAATAATAATAATAATAGTAATAATAATAATAATAATAATAATAATAATGTTCTGGACCGTCGTCAAATATGCGGACCGTGCTGGAAACGGGTCCTGGACGGGTAATGACTAAGAATGCAGTCCGGCTGCGGGTTCAGTACCGCCAAGGCACCCAAGACGACACCACCCCGGGTCTGCTGAAGGATTTGATATAATTATATCAAAAATGCTTATAGGAAAAGATGGCAAAGATTTAGGGACCCAACTGGCCGGGTGGAATACCTGGACCTAGCCCGGGAAGTACGAAATCGATTGCTGGAAAGAAAGATTGAAGGATGGGAGGAGACTTGCCGTAATCTATTAGAAAACGAGTCAGATCGCGAATTTTGGCGGATTCTCTCAGAGAACGAGTCATATCGCGAATTTCGGCGGATTATATATAAAACAATAAGCATTCAATTATTCATTTCAGTATAATACCGTAGCGAAGCACGGGTATCTTGCTAGTATTAAATATAATTTCATTAATTGATTTATGTTTAAATGGAACATTTAAAGTAAATGCATCTTTAAAACGGTAAATGTAGCATATTTTCATAGTGTCTGACTGTGACACAACATGGTGCGATCATTTTTGCTTTTTGTTGATTACTTTTTACAGTATACAGTGTTATTGAACTTTATAGCACTATTCCTTGCAGATGAGCAAGTTAACTAATTGATTTTTTTTTAAATTATAGAATGATCGATTCAAGTAAAATTAGAGGCTGTTTCGATTCGATTAAGCGCCCATTCGATGGCTGTGGTACCTTACGTGATATTGATAATCGGTGTATAACTTTAGTTAAAGAAAAACTTGGAGTCCGGTCACAGAAACTGAATTTTCACGGGCCAGGTGAACCAACCAACGGCAATAACCGAAATCTGATGCAATAACTTCCAGGTTTTATTTTATTTTCCTTTATTTCTTTCATAACAACGGTAAGTTTAAATTCGAATAATTTAAGGAGTTACGTAGAAGTTTATTAAGGAAGTTCTAGATATGGTTCAGTATTCATATAAACTTTCTCTTATCTATGATATAAAATTTTCCTTCGTTTATTGATGCTTCATACAATTCGTTTAATTTCTCTAACTTCAGATTTACGATTAATAAATTAAAATTTTCTCACTTCTTGGATTTTACTTCATGTGAGATAGATTTCCTTTCATAACCCGTCGAGCGATTGCAACAAGTGACAAACGGGCACGAAAGCCCTGAATGAGAAGAATCTCATTACAGTCTGCCGAGGACATCTGTTGACAATCGACACGCATGGTTGCAGTATGTATGTATGTAATGTAATGTAATGTAATGTAATGTAATGTAATGTAATGTAATGTAATGTAATGTAATGTAATGTATGTATGTATGTATTGAAACCTTTAGGTCCATATTGAGGGATACCTACCTTCCTTACCTATCAGCAAAGTTCATGAGATCTGTCTCTTGGGTCGTATCGGGTTCTTCGTCACTTGCTGAGGTAAAGGTAGGGTTCAGTAATTCTAATCTATCTACTGGAATGAAAGGTCTATTTAAAAGATTCCTATTTATTCAGGAAAATTCTGAAGCAATCTGATATTTCAATGGTGTCATAGTCAACTGTGTCCACTGGACACCACAATCATTTTTACATAAAGGTCAGAACACTGGTGTGAGACTTTAACGCAACTGCCTGACGGGCATTCATACTAGAAACCATTGTCTCAATTATTAATCATTTAAGAAAGGAAAGTCTGGAAATCCTTAAATTCGGCTTCCATGTGAGACCACATGTACCATCATAGTGATTCGTTATGGTCCAGCCCTCGTAACACGAACTCTGGACTCTGGGTATAATTAAGACCGTCCAATCGGTGTGTGCCACACAGTGGTTCCACGGCATGGACCCTTAATTGAATCGATGTGACCTGCGTCTATGTCATAGACCGACATCTAATCTTCTAAGTTACTTTAAAGTCATTGTGGATGATGACCGCAAGGAAATGATGCTACAATGGCATATGGCCCTAATCTAAGTCACTGAGGTTGATGATCCCCTGACCATCCAAGTTTCTAGGCTGCAGGCTAAACACAATTGGGAACATGCATCATTTTAAAAATATTTTTTTTGAAGAGTACACCAATGAAATAGTACGTAAACGTATTACATTGTGGTATGTTGCCTTGTTTTCTACCATTAAAAAAATATTTAATAGTGCCTTTCCGCAAGGCGAGTGAAACGGCCTCTGACGTAAGCGGCGCGCTGTGACGTCACGATCCAGTACCGCATGGAGCTCTATCAGCCGTTGTGCATCAGCCGTTGCTAAAAGCCGATTGTTTATTATTCACGATCGCGAATAACTTCGAAATGACAGAAGAAAGGTTCGAAACAGCACAGTCAGACAATCTACCATGTGTAGATGTCATCATTCTTGAAAAATGTGACTTTTGTGGCCGCAGAAATTCGCGGATAACAAGCAAGTTTGTAAGTGGCGTCTTTTATATACGTGCAATGTACTGTAACCCATAGTATTAGGATAACAACGAACCTAGATAGATATCACATCACTTTCAACATTTCCTTCTAGACTGATTCCCCTATTAAAGAATAACATTACATTTTCGGGCTTTCAGCATTAGTAAAGTAAGAAATCGGATTTCAGCACTAACATAAACATATAGGCAGCATTATAGTACTAGTCCGCTTCTGTGGTGTAGTGGTTAATGTGTGCCACTCCCGGAGGCCCGGTTTCGATTCCCGGCTCTGCCATGAAAGTTGAAAACAAATAGTACGAGGACTGGAACGGGGTCTACTCAGCCTCGGGAGGTCAACGGAGTAGAAGGGTTTCGAATCCCACCTCAGCCATCCTCGAAGTGTTTTTCGTATTTTCCTACTTCTCCTCCAGGCACCTAAGGCCACGGCCGTTTCCTTCCCTCTTCCTTGTCTATCCCTTCCGATCCTCCCATCCTCCAACAAGGCCCCTGTTGAGCATAACAGGTGAGGCCGCCTGGGCGAGGTAATGGCCCTCCTCACCAGTTTCATCCCATACTCAGTCTCACGTTCCAGGACACTGCCCTTGAAGTGGTAGAGGTGAAATCCCTCGCTGAGTCCGAGAGAAAACCAACCCTGAAGGATACACTGATTAAGAAAGAAAGAAAGAAAGAAAGAAAGAAAGAAGGAAAGAAAGATCATAGTACTATAGGGCTATAATCTATCATTCCCAAAAAATATATATTTATGGTTGGGACAACTGGCCTACCCACTTCCAGGGCCCATGAAAGAGAATTAAATATCTTTGTGGAGGGGAAAATTTAAACATGATAAAGATAAATATGACTTCATCTAGTTTTCACAAGTCGGGCTGAGTGGTTCAGACGGTTGAGGTGCTGGCCTTCTGACCCCAACTTGGCAGGTTCGATCCTGGTTCAGTCCGGTGGTAGTTGAAGGTGCTCAAATACGTCAGCCTCGTGTCGGTAGATTTACTGGCACGTAAAAGAACTCCTGCAGGACTAAATTCCTGCACATCGGCGTCTCCGAAAATCGTAGAAGTAGTTAGCGGGGCGTGAAGCCAATAACATTAATTACATTTGGCTTTTAACAAGCTGAGCATATCAGGAAAGAAAAGTGTCCCGGTGACATTTTAGTCGCTCAATACAGGAATGTCTTTGGGTGCTGTGACTTTTACTTTTTTTTTTCTGTTTGCTTTACGTCACACCGTCACATATAGGTCTTATGGCGACGGTGGGACAGGAAAGGCCTAGGAATGGGAACAAAGCGGCCGTGGCCTTAGGTACAGCCTCAGCACTTGCCTGGTGTGAAAATGGGAAACCACGGAAAACCATCTTCACGGCTGCCGGCAGTGGGGTTCAAAACCCACTATCTCCCGGATGCGAGCTCACAGCTGCGCGCTCCTAACCGCACGGCCAACTCGCGCGGTATTTTTACCCTTCGGTTTATTGACTTGGCTTGTATAACCTAAAACTTAGGCTAAGTTGGATAATATTTTAAACACCTACATCACTATTTTCACCTGTGTGCAATTATGTTATTTATTTCATTAATATTATGATAATTATTATAATTGAGCATTGTTAACTTATAAGACCCCAACAGACAAGCATTGGTTTTGTGTAGAGTTATACATTTGTTAAATTCACGTTGTTTCCTTTCATGATGTACACGCCTATTCTTTGTTACATTATAGAGTATTTAGATATAGCCTAAATTTCTTTACCAATTAAGCTCTTCAATAAAGACATACATAACTGTCCCATGCCAAGATATATTGGTAGAATTAGAGCTGTCAAAATGGTTCATAACCCCTTTGATTTATTATCTTGACATGGATCACCCAAAACATAGGTTAGGTTTGGAGAATACTTTAATAATCAGCATTATTTAATGCACTGTTTTTTACTTTCATATTCCAAGATGTAATTGAAGCATTTAAATAAAGCATCATACATTAAAATTTAAAGTTTTACCACTAGAACAGCTGACATGGAAAAGTGATTTGAAAATTCAAACAAATTCATCTTACGTTAAAATCTTCAAAAAAAAAAAAAAAAACTGTAGACTTTTCCGACATATCACCAGCATTTCTCCGGATCGCCAAAATCCATTTCTCCCTAGTTTTAGCGTCTTTGGAACATTTATAAACAATTTGTTTGGTATGGTATGCGATGTGCTATTGCACATCGGAACTCTACACCATTTATAAGTTTTCTGCCTCACTGTCTGCGCAGGATTCATTTTAAGTCTAAAATATACCACTCAGCTTATTATCCAATGTATAGACCTCGAATTTAACCATACTAGACACTAACGTAAAGTAGAAATACGTGAAGTGTATCCTGCTTCTCACAGCACACTATGTGTTACTTCGTCTGCTAATTCAGTCAACCTGTACGATGACGTCAGACCAATGAGATCGCGTGCTTGCGTGACGTGACATCTTCGTAGATTTTTATCACGTTTGGAGTTATTATTTGTACATTCTGATCACATTTTTGAATTCTGCATGAAATTTTGAATCAGATTAGCATATTTTTAATTAAAACCCCGGATCATGCATGTTCCCTATTAAGTTACATCGGTTGATGACCAAAGTTCCACTTTACTATCCCCAGCACATTCACTGCTCAATCAATCAAAGTTCAATAATTACAACAATAGCAATGCTCACAAACTTTGGCAGTAAAATCCATTTCCTTCGGATATGTCCCCTTAATCGTTACTTTACATGTTAATATTCCCCAGAAAACAAACTAAAATTTCCAGAATGCATCTCCAAGTTATTCGCTCGATTAAAGTTATTTCAAAATGCGGTTTCACTGAATTTGATAACTAATAAATTTAAGTGGTTTATCGAAATGTTAAAGAACAGTAAATTTTATCTCCGCGGACTCTGGTTTCTTCACAAATTTCTACGCAGCTGTGATGTGAATTCAATATTGTGATGTTTGTCTGGCTGGAAAAGAATTGTTACATAATTCATGTCCAGTTATATATCTTGTCTCGTGATCTCACACTTTAAAATCTAATCTAGTCCTAACCGTTATTAACACTTGGATATC
Organism: Anabrus simplex; assembly: GCF_040414725.1. NCBI lineage: Eukaryota > Metazoa > Arthropoda > Insecta > Orthoptera > Tettigoniidae > Anabrus > Anabrus simplex. The sequence continues at coordinate 810,172,969 of NC_090266.1, forward strand.
CTAATAATCTACGTACAAACCAAACAACTCGCCATATAATTACGATGTCATATCTCGTCATTACCATTATGAATTTTGCAAACCCCTCACAGACAAACCGATCATCACAGCCATCGCTCTATATTTTGGACAACCCTGAATTTGGTTACTCTGTTCCTTATACTCAAAGTTCGTGATTTCAAATGTTCATTACGTCCCCAATTACAGTATTTCACAATACTCAGATCATTACCGGCTATGAATTTCAACTAAATCCAGCATTTTAACGTTTTCCCTGGCCGAGAAATACAATCTCAATTCCACGCGTGTCCCGTTATATCACAGCTGAGGCCTCTCGTCCCCCAAGCTCGCTTGGCAGTTACATGAAACACCTGGTTTATTCACAGTTGACTGGCTTCTCAAAATGCTCTCTTTTAAACTCTGCCGACAAAATTAAACAAATACGATATTCTAACCAACAAAATGCACAGATTAAGCTTCAAGATACCCACACTAATTATACGCGTCGCCCATTAATACCGCTATGGATTTCTATGAATTTCTTTCCATTCCCAACATTATAAAGTATTCCTCGGGCTATCACGTCCCGGCTTCAATGACAGGACTCTAACCTGATTCGCACATCTCATTTCAACTCATATAAAACATTCCTCGGGCTTCCATGTCCCGGCTTCAATGACGGGTCCAACCTGATTCACAAATCTCATATCAACAAACTAACCTCTGTTTCCCAGCTCCACAATTATCATCGACAAAGAACTGGAATAAATCCTCACTAGAAATCTCGACGTCTAATATGGCACAATGCATTACTCATGAATAACTTCGCATAAATGATATCGTATTTAACAACTTGATTTTTACGAGAAATGACTGAAACATTCTACTAGATCTTTTTATTGTCAGTCAGACACAGTTTAAAATGGGCCTAGAAAAACGTTTCTCTCCGTGACCAAATTAATCACCCTAGGTTCTCACCCGACAGCGCGCTTCCACTCGATTGAAAATGAGTGACCATGGATTATTATTATTAACGTCAAATTGCAGACAGAAAAAATTTACGTCGAATGAACATCTTAATTTGGCATCACAAAATATAGGCAGAACATTTCACACGGATGACGATCTACATTGGACGTGATATCACTTCGGAACCCTATTCAATAACTTTTTACAACATTATACGGCACTCGCAAGACTTCAAAAATATATCCAAGTGGAAAATAAAACAAATGACTCTTTTAGTCGTATTCTCACATTTACAAAACTTAGTAGGGATGACCACTGCGTCGTATATCCGCATTCAAATACACTTTTTGAGATCATGAGACAAGACATAAGAGGTAGTAAGATGGAAAGTCACCTACCTCATGTCAGTGTTCGTCATAGGGCTCACCTGCGACCCTGGCATTTTAATTAGCCATTTTTACATTCATGGCTTTACAAACCATTTTTAAATATCTTCAGGTTTCCTGGAATAAAGCATAAAAAAAGAAAATGCCCTTCACTTGTTTGCTGAGTGTACACGATGGATTATAATTATTTCCGCACACGAATTACTTGATCACATTAGAATTTATTCAGTACTTTGACCGTCCTATCTGGTACAATTATTTCACTCAAGAAAACTATCTCCTCATGGAGTCAAGACCTAGCCGCAATGGCTAAAATCTGCAGTTGAACTCAGTCTACTTTCGTTGGTTTGATTTCGCAGAGCAGCTCAACAATTTTTCGTCCGCTTTGTATCACAAATGCCGGAGAAGGAGACTTCGTCATGGCGTCCCTTCATATTTATAGCAGTTACCCCCTCTCTTCGGATCTCTCCCTTTGCCGCCAAGAAAATTTCTATAAATTTTCTGACTTACCTAAACTGTAATTTCAAGAGTTTTGAAAGTGACTACATGCTTGCTACATTTCTACTTCGTCCAACGTTCATGGCCTGTGACGTAACCATACGCTCATCGCCTGCCTGCAGTGCTGGACACCCGCGCGACGAAATGCCCAGCGGTAGCACCTCTGACCTATGGGTTCGAGAACAAAGCGAGAAAGAATATAATTAAATGCCCTGAGACTTACTTTCAATCTATATTAAAATAAACAAACTGAAATGCGTCAAAAAGAAATTAATTGAGCCTTGGAGCCGCGTATTAGCTATGCGGATATAGACATTGGCTTGAACTGACAGTGTGGCAATTGGGAACTGGCGTAGGTTCAAGCTCTCCGACCAAGCTGGTTTCCTTCTTCAATAGAGATGTGGAGGTTGCCGTCACGGATAGTATCATATTTATTACGAGTATTTTCCTACTTCCTTGGAGTTTTCTCCTTGGGCTCGGTGACTAATAAAATACAAATATACCTTGAAACAACGTCAGTCTCTGCAAATAAAACATACCAGGAACCAATCAAGAAAATTCAGTAGGCCTCTCTGGTCTGCCTCGTGTTTTATGTCCGCTTGAAGACGATTGCGTACCGAAGTAATGTGGGTCTATAAGAACCGCTCCGTAAAGGCCACTCTCACTAAAGTTCGAGAAACATCGCCAACAGCTCTTCATTTGAGCTCGGGCGACAACGGTATTCCCGAAAAGTCCTCTTCATTGGACCCCAGACATTCTCAATGGGGTTCAGGTCAAGACTATTCGGAGGTCAATTTATTACCTTGCTTGGAGAGCAAACCATCGCTGAACTGCATGTGAGGTTTGAAATGGGTGATTATTGTGTTCGAAGATAACACGCTGTCCTGCGGGATAAATTATGTTCAGAGCTAGAATTAACCAGATACTCAAAATGAACGTTAAAATGATCACAACTGTGAAAGGTGGCCAAGTATTTAGAATCACAGCTGGGGCTGGGTTCGCTGTATTCATGGATCTGCCCCACATCTCCACGGGAAATCTTGATTTCATCGCTGAATAATACGTCTTCCCACGCGAAGTCCAGCATTCGCGTAGCATATGCGAGGTGATAAATTCTTTGGTCCTCGATCAAATGAATCTTCTTAACGGTGATGTAATTTGGAAATTCCGCTTTCCTAACTCAGTTAAGTGTAGCCTGCACCGCACAAGCCCTCAGTGAAATACATGGTGATGATAAGGGCTTCTCCCCTAGTGCTGCCAGGAGGGCCTTGTCTTGCTCTCTAGTAGAGATGTGTGGTAGCCTGTAGAATGCCTATTTAGTTCTAGAGCATTTTCCCGATAAAACTTGGCCCATCACCTAGCAGTAGAAGCGGAATCTACTTAACTGCGATCTGCTCCTATTGCCAGAAAACCAGCTTTCACCAGCACCAACACAGCTGACATACGGTCTACAAGCTCCGCCGTTATAGGAATGACGGTTGTAAACACAGTACGGGAGCCACGCACCGACATGCAAGGACTTCAGACTATAGGTAGTAAAACATATCACGATATTCCATTGCACATCGCTTGAATGGACAAGAAATCGTTTAATATTTCACAACACAAATAATTAAATGACTGAGATGAATTAATTATAAGCAATATAACTAGCAATTACATCTATGAGGTGCATGGCTAAATGAATTTTTCAAATACACAAATAATATAATATGTTCCGGACGGGAATCGAACTCGCGATATATATATTTACCTGTTCCTCACCTGTCTACTCCATCTGGCACAGGTATGAGGCGGCCTGGTGTGCATCATGCTATCGAACTTGAACGGATAAATCTAATTCAAAGAGACATGTATTTCTGTCAGATTTTTTTATGGTAGTGGCTGAATGAGGAACATGTAGGAGACCTATTATCTGAATATCATCCTTTCTCTGTTTATTGGCTTCATGTTCAGTGTGTGCAACTGAAGAAATACTTCGAGGTGACTTCTATGTGCTGAGTAACGTACAGAGCCTAGAAGCTGGTACATTTGTTCCTTGCCATTGACTATACATTCCTCTGGAATCACGAGTGCTGAAGTATGCTATCAAGAGCTTGCTTTCCATTTGGTTCTTATTCTGAGCAACGAATACACTAAGAGCAATCAAAGAAGTTCTTTAGAAGAAGGCTGCCGCTGATGAAAAGTCTCCCTTAGGGAACAAGTTTCACTTCCAGAACTTGAAGATGATTAAAAGTTTAAGTCCGCGGATGTTCGAAATTCTAACGAATGGTGATAGCAACCAGTCTGAAGAAAACTCATTGCATTACTTTCAAACTTGTAACGTGTCACATTTGTTTCCATTTTGTAGCAAACATTACTTTAGACTTCGAATTGCATCCTTAGGAAAGTCAAGTGCCCTTAAGTCAATTTCGATTCTTCCTTAACATCGCTTAACAATTGCTTCTAAACAAATACAGTGTTGTATATTACTAATATTCCATTTACGCAATTCCCCCTACATACTTCAGGCTATGGACTGACTGTTAGTGCTGCTTCAAATGAATCAAACTTCCAATGTGCTACTCATGTCTTCGTATCCATGTAGGGTTTACTATTGTTGAGTGTGATATCCGAGTTGCATTGTCACAGGTTTATCACCCAGGCTGCTGAGGTTCAAATTCCGGCCAATACACGTGGATTTTTTTGAGATGGAAATTCGCATCCCTACGGTTCGAACAGTCACGTAAAATTATAGGCTTGCCTGCCTTCTTGTGTCATGAGTTCCAATGAGGTGGGCATGCTTTGATTCTTGTCATCTGACATTACTGTGTGTTTTTTCTCTATTATTTGGTTGTTTTAACATTTACCGACACACACAAATTTTATGTTGATGATGGGAGAGGAAAGGACTAGCAGCGGGAAGGAAGCGGCCGTGGCCTTAAATAAGGTACTGCCTCAGCATTTACCTGGTGTGAAAATTGGAAAATGCGTAAAACCATCTTAAGGGTTGCAAACATTGGGGTTCGAACTCACTATCTCCCGAATGGAGGCTCACAGCTGCGCACCCCTAACCGCACGGTCAACTCGATCGGAATAGTCAAATGTCATCTTGAAAGTGGTAGCATGTGTGTTCATTTAGTAGGTACGATTGTGTGTGGGATGTTCAGTTACACAAAATCATACAACTCTGGAAAACTTCTTGCTAACCCTGTAGGTTAGTGCCGAAATCTGCTGCGGAGATCTGTACCTCATTCCACATGGTAAAATCTTATCTGGGAGGTTGGGGCATGTCATGGAATCTATTTTTCCCTCACATTTACGGGTACTACAATACAATGGTCATATGTCCTGAAAAGCATGGCACTCATAGTACTTGGACACAGCACGAGATGGCGGTGCTTTGGACAGCTACCATGCACAGGGCGATGGGACTGAGTAGCTAGTCAGGCTCCGTGCAGAATGGATGTGATCAGCGCTGGGGGTAGGAAGTACTGGAACACACGCCATACTCACCGGGCCTGATTCCGTGAGATTTTGGCCTCATCCTCAGAGCGAAAGAACCATTGCGTTGGAGACGATTTGGGACACGAGAGGACATTTCAAACGCTGTGAAACGTGAGATTGAAAAATTCACACATGGTGAGGCGGCTGGTATCCGACGTCATCCACATCGTTGGCAATGTGCTGTGGACAATCTAGAGGTCTACTTCGAGGGATAACCGTAAAGATTACTGTACTCTCAGTGAACATTCTACACTCGGCACTATTCATATATTCCACAGCTCCTTGCGCTCTTCTCTCCAATCTGTAGATCCCGCATTCGTGCGCAAAACTTAGATTCCCTGCTTTATGCCCCAACCCTCGTATCTTCAGGCCTCCTTACAAATAATTCTATTGTGTATGATGCGTTGTACTCGACATGAGTGCACTGCCCTTGAAATAGCACTTCCTTCTACTGGAAATGATTAAAAAACATTTGAGAAACAAAGAAATGGAAAAGTGATCTTCCTTCCTAATAATTCCTCTCCCAGGTAGGAAAAGAACACATGACTCTTGATTGACGTAAAATCATTTGCCAATTGTTTCTTTGTTTAGGCCATCTAACGATCCTTTACTTCGTTACCGCGTACGTCGTGTTTTTTCTTTTGCTTGGCCCCATCTTAATTCAGATTGTACGATCTACTAATGAAACGACCGACTTCTGTGGCGCAATCGGTTAATTGTTCTTCTGTTCTCAAGATATCGGGTTCGACCCTGGCCGAGGTGTTGCGAGCTATTAGTGCTTACCTTACGTCAAAAAAAAAAAAGTAATCTCCCCGTCGAATTGGTGCTCTTTTCTCCGTCTGCTGTTACGAACTGTCGGCTTCTCCGCTGCTTGTACTACTGCTGTCACTGCTCGCCTCTATGGCGCATCCACTCTGACGTCACACCTATAGTATGTTCTCGATATACCCCGCTGGCATATATATATGGCCTTGTGTCGTTTATTTGGCAGGTAAGTTGTGGTATAACCTTGTTGAAGACAGTGGGAGCTGGAACTCTCCACACGGCTGGTCCGTGTCCATTTTACTTGTAAACTTCGTGCTGGACTTCTGTCAAGGGTGAGCAGACACACTTTCTTTCTATCATTTAACGTGCCCTACCTTGCTATACTTGGGCTTCGCCGTAGTAACGAAAATTGAACTTTGGTCCCTTCAGGACACATCTGAGTATTCTAGCAGCGCAAATGTTCTGCCTTTTGGACATTTATATTCCTAAAATGTGGTGTAAAATGGTGTACTGGACAGCTGATCTACTATTCTAGTCCATAAACATTCCTGCTTTCTGAGATGAACTCTTGCATCGCGTCTGTTAGCGCTGGGGACTTGGCGGCTTGATCCTTATCCTATCCCATTCCTCCGTTTCTTATTTCCTTATTCTATCCTTTATCTTGTACCTATCTTTATTTCTTTTCTTACCCCATCTATCTGCTTAATTTGCGTAAAAATGGTGCTTGCTCAAAAGATGTGGTCTGCTAATTTAATTTGTATGTTCATTGGTTAGCTTCTATTTTATTATCACTTCTGCGCATGCGTGTGTGTTTTAATCCCTGCTGGGATCACTTGTTAGAATTCCTATTTATTTTTATTTTTAATCTACCAATAGGATCACTCCCTGAAATTCGAGATTGGTTTATTTCAATTCTGAATCTCCTGAATTGTTTGCCATGAGGTTGCATTACAATCTCTTATTGTAAACACTGTATCAATTTGTGAGCTCATCTTGCAGGTGTATCACACTACCAACTTTCTATTCTACTGGCACGAGCCTGAAACCTTATTGATGTACCTCCCTTCTAGCATATTGTGTAATATAATGCAAAGAAACGGATTTCTGAATTTATGGGTCTCCCCCCCCCCCATTCCCTTTCTTTTTCCCCTAATTGAAGTGTCGGAACATATGTCCAAAGATTGTAGTGACTGGTGCTTAGGGATTCGATTATGACGATGTAATTAAAATTTGTATCACCTACGTATCTTAAAATCAAACTTAACGCTTTTATTATGACATATGCTGGTTCATTCTATTTGTTCTGATGTAAAATATAATTTGTTACCCCTTTGAGATTGGTATAATATATATTGTTACTTTCAAACTTGTTTTCCAAAATTCTCTTCCTCGAGTTCCTTTCCCTTAATGCCTTTGTTTTCACTGGTACCTACCACGGCAATTCTCTTGGGTAGCGGCCCTTTAACTTATTTATGCACATGTATGGAGCTCTAAGCTGCACTGTTTACGGTAATGTTGACACAATGTATTGAACGGTTATATTCTCATGTTGCACGCTTCTCGGCACTCTGCGCGGTTGTGTACTGCCGTTTCTGAGTACTTTGATATTTTGTTATCTAGTGTCCCGATCAAGGGCACCCTTTTGAAAGCAAGTCTCAATTACAACGCTATTTCTAGCAAGTTGATAGTAAGCAAAGACGCTATCAAGTACAAAGAACGTAACATATGGTAGCAGAGTTACCCTTTACTTTAGTCCTTTTCTTTGATTATTCTGTATATCATGGCTTGTTTTTCAGATAATTTCCCTTTAGGGGATGACCTTTCTCTACTGTCTTCACCAATTCCTCAAAATTTGTCACTCCCAAATCCTTCTGTTCCCAATTTAGTTTCGTTTTCTTCTCCTTCCTCAGTCTCTCCGTCTTCTACTGATCATGCGCCTGATGTAGCATCTGACGAGAGTAAACCACCTCCCTTCCGATACCCTATGGCCCCTCCCCCTCCTCCATACCCTCCCTCCCCTGTTCTTCCTACCACTTCGGTGGATAGTTCTCTCAATGTTCAGATTATTAAACAATCTTTACTTCAAGTCCCCCAGTTATCGGCAACAGATCCTCGTAGTCTTACAATTTGGTTATTTTCAGCCCGTAAATTTTTAAATATTAAAGTAGCTTCCTTTCCTCAACTGATTGGTCTTCTCTCCACGAAAACCACGGGTTTTTTCTCCACATTTTGGCTTGATAATATGTCGAACTTCTCTAACTGGTACGAATTGAGGCACGCTGTTCATAATTATTTTCTACCCCTGGAAGTACGTTATAAATTGAGTAATGAATTTATTAGACGACATCAGTTACCTAATGAACCTGCTCATGATTATCTTGACTCTATCATAACTTATACCGATGTTTTGAATATATCACATAATACCCAGGAATTAATTTCCATTATACAGTTTTACGCGGCTCCCTCATTTCGCATGCTATTTAACGTTTTAGCTCCTCCTGTTTCTCTTCTGCAACTTTATAATTTAGCCCATCAGCACACTATAAATTCTTTAGGAGATCGTTCGTTCTATTCATCTGTTCCTCCTCCGATTATTCCTTCTACTTCTTCATATTCTGCTTTACCCGCACCTTCCCTTCACGCTGTCCGCCCTCCTATCATTTGTTATCGGTGCAAACTGCCCGGCCACCTTGCGCGTCAGTGTACTGCTCCATTTTCGGGAAACGCATTCCACCCGCGTCGCTAGGCAGTAGACGCTTTGATGGGGAAAATCTGCCTCCTGTATTAACGGCATCTTCCCAATCCACTTCAAATTTGGCTTCATTTTTACCTCCTACTTGTCATATCTTAGTTACTGCCAATAACTCTCCTTCTGTCGCCCTTCTCGATTCAGGTGCCGCTGTTTCTCTTATCAGCTATCAATTCTATAAATTGTTAACCGAACTAGATCCCCATTTACATTATCTTCCTACCTCTACACGTTGTCTTTCTGTCTCTAATCAGCCTTTGAATATTATTGGTACGGTTTCTTTGCATATTAAAATGCAGTATTTTTCCTGGCCGTTTACCTTCCTTATCGCTGAATCTTTATCTCTCCCTATCATTTTGGGGTATGACTTTTTTGCTTATACTGGTCTTCTTCTTGATTCCGCGCATTCTAAAGTTTCTTTTCCCTTTTCTGATAAATCTGTTCCCTTAATTCATACTCTCGACTACCCTTCTCGTTTCTATTCTCCCCTTCCTAGAATTAATTCTATTCATTCCGATCAAGTTCAAGCTTTGCTCACTGAATTTTCGGACGTCATCACCCCTAAGCTCGGTACTGTCAGGGATTTTTTTGCCCATATTGATCTTAATGATACCACCCCTGTTCGCTCCTCTCCATATTTCCTTAGTCCTCCTCGGATGAAGGTTTTAAATCAGCTAATACAAAAAATGTTGAATGATAGTACTATTATTCCATCATCTTCCGATTACGCCTCTCCCGCCTTTGTGGTTGATAAGCCTGATGGCTCCGCGAGATTTATTGTGGATTTTCGTAAGTTGAATGAGAAAATTGTTTATGATGCGTATCCTATGCCCAAATTAAACTCTGCATTTCAACATTTTTCCGGTTCAAAATTTTTTTCGATTTTCGATCTTAATTCGGCCTACAACCAGCTCCCGTTGGATGACATTAGCTCCCGGTATACGGCTTTTATTACCCCTAATGGCCTTTACCAATTTAAAAAAGTCCCTTTCGGTTTGAATTTAGGTTCCCAAATTATGCAACGCTTCGTCGACTCCCTATTCTCTGATATTAAGTACAAATATCTTTTCCCTTTTATTGATGATATTTTGATTTTTTCTCCCGATTTTGAATCTCATCTGTCCCACGTTCGCGAAGTCCTTACACGTCTCCGCAACGTCGGCTTAACCGTAAATCCGTCTAAGGTTTTGATCGCTCAAACCTCTATTAAATTTCTGGGTCATATTTTAAGTTCTGATGGTATTGCTGTTGACCCTGAACGGGTTTCTGCTATTACTAGAATTCCGCCTCCCTCTAATTTAAAACATTTACGATCTTTTTTGGGAATGGTCGGTTTCTATGCCAAATACATTCCAAATTTTTCTGCTATTTCTGAACCTTTGAATGCTCTTAAACGTAAAGGTGTTAAATTCCTTTGGTCTTCTCAACAACAAATTGCCTTTGATCTTTTAAAAACTAAATTATCTCATGCACCTCTTCTCCAGATTCCTGATTTTAACGTCACCTTTGAATTGTCCACTGATGCTTCTGATATTGCTATAGGCGCCGTTCTCCAACAAACTATTAATGATTGCACACTCCCTATTGCATATTTTAGCCGTCTATTATCCCCTGCCGAACGTAAATATTCTACCTACGAAAAAGAGGCTCTTGCCCTCATCCTCTCTATTGAACACTTCGCTGATTATCTTGACCACCGCCCATTCATTGTTAGTACCGACAATCAGGCTCTTTCTTGGCTCCTCCATAATGCCCCGAAAATTGGTCGTACGGGTCGTTGGTTACTCCGCCTCTCACGATTCAAGTTCTCTCTTAAATTCGTCTCTGGATATAACAACTCCGTTGCCGATGCTTTATCTCGTTTATTTGAAGAACCTCATTTCCAACCCTCTGAGCTCGATTCACTTCCTGTTAATTCTGTTTTTTCTGTTTCCTCGTTAACTAATTTTCCGCTTTCTTTTCAATCGTGTTTACAACATCAACAGCTTGATCCTTACTGCCAACAAATTTCTCGTGACCTGGTTTCCCCTAATTATTCTGGCCCGTTTCGTCATCAGCAGCAACTTCTCATTTTTAAGCCTACTCCCAAGGCCACTCCTCGCCTTGTTCTTCCTTCCAGTTTACGGTCCATGGTTTATCAATACTTTCATGACTCTCCTGTAGGGGGACATTTTGGGAGAGCTAAGACTTATGCACGCCTTGCCTCCCAATTCTATTGGCCCCAAATGCGCAAGGATATTTTTTCATGGGTGCGTTCTTGTGCCTCTTGTCAACGCCATAAGCCATTGAATCACCTTCCTTATGGCACCTTTGCCGCCTCTCCCGCTACCTACACCTGTGAGAAATATTATGTTGACATTGTCGGACCTATTGTCAAATCGTCTAAATCAAATTCTTATATTTTTACTTTATTAGATGGTTTCTCCAAATTTCTCATTGTTCGCCCTTTGCGAAATATTTCCTCTCAAATTGTTATAAATCTTTTGTCTAACCATATTTTTCCAATTACTGGCCCCCCTAAATTTCTTATTTCTGACAATGCATCCATTTTCACGTCGAAATTATTTTATAATTTTTGTTTTTCATTAGGTATCAAAAAAATCTGTACTTCTCCATATCATCCTCAAGCCAACACTGTTGAACGGTACCATAGGAATTTGAAAACCTTCCTATCCATTTTTCACTCCAATAATCAGAAGCTATGGGATACTGAACTTCCATCTTTTGTGCTTGCTTTAAATTCGACCATCAATTCCTCTACGGGTTTTTCCCCTGCTAAACTTTTTCTTGGCCGTGAATTGAACACCCCTTTGTCTCTTACGTGGGATTTGCCCTCCCTCTTGGACACCCCTCCTCATCGCCTCAGCCATTCCCAATTGCAAAAGGCATATGACAAGCTCCTTCAGGCGAGGGAAGTACATAGGAAAGCTTGTAGAACTAGGGTCTCTCAACCTAAATTTAAGATGTTTGACCAAGTTCTTCTGAAAAACCATCCTCTTAGTTCCGCTTCACAAAATGTTTCCGCTAAACTTTCCCCACGTTGGTTAGGCCCTTTTCGTATTCTTTCCTTTCCATCCCCTAATACTGCTCAGCTTCAATCTCTTCATACCCCCACGGACATTAAAAAAGCTCATTTTTCTATGTTAAAACCGTTCCATTCTTAAGGCCCCCTCCCCTCCCTTTTTTTTTTCTTTCTAGGGTGGGAGTTGGGTAGCGATCGGGCCTGCTATACCTTTTTTTTCTTGTTTCTTTGGTATCGTTTGCTGTCCAGTCCTCCTTTTTCTCCCTTTTTTTTCTGGTTTCTGCTCTCCCTCCCTCCAGCTCCCACTGTCTAATCTTTTCACGCCTGACCTCCTCTCATTATATTCGTTATCTGTGTTACCTTCTTTATATATATATATTTATTGATCAAGTTTGTTCTTTTATTGTAAACATTTTGATTGCAGACCACTTATCATTGTATTATTGTTATGATACGATCCGGATTTTCCTTTGTCCTCCTCCCTCCCCCCCACTTGTTCCTCTTTTTCTTGTTTCTTCTTTCTTGTTACTCATTCTTTCGTTCTTTTTTTCCCCTTTGCTCCTGCATCCTGCCCGGCCCCGGAGATGCGCCACGTCTGGACTTCGTCGGATCTGCGTGTCTACGTTTCTTCTGCATTCTTCTGTTGCTGCTTTCGTCTGTTCATCATGGGATCCGCGCTGCATCTTCACCGTCCTCATCTGTGCTGGCTCCACCAACCATCGCTTGCTCGACGTGCTTCTTCATCGTTCATCGCACCAATCCTTCGGATTTTTCCCGTGTGGTGGGAGTATATGTTGCGAGCTATTAGTGCTTACCTTACGTCAAAAAAAAAATAATCTCCCCGTCGAATTGGTGCTCTTTTCTCCGTCTGCTGTTACGAACTGTCGGCTTCCCCGCTGCTTGTACTTCTGCTGTCACTGCTCGCCTCTATGGCGCATCCACTCTGACGTCACACCTATAGTATGTTCTCGATATACCCCGCTGGCATATATATATGGCCTTGTGTCGTTTATTTGGCAGGTCAGTTGTGGTATAACCTTGTTGAAGACAGTGGGAGCTGGAACTCTCCACACGGCTGGTCCGTGTCCATTTTACTTGTAAACTTCGTGCTGGACTTCTGTCAAGGGTGAGCAGACACACTTTCTTTCTATCATTTAACGTGCCCTACCTTGCTATACTTGGGCTTCGCCGTAGTAACGAAAATTGAACTTTGGTCCCTTCAGGACACATCTGAGTATTCTAGCAGCGCAAATATTCTGCCTTTTGGACATTTATATTCCTAAAATGTGGTGTAAAATGGTGTACTGGACAGCTGATCTACTATTCTAGTCCATAAACATTCCTGCTTTCTGAGATGAACTCTTGCATCGCGTCTGTTAGCGCTGGGGACTTGGCGGCTTGATGATTATCCTATCCCATTCCTCCGTTTCTTATTTCCTTATTCTATCCTTTATCTTGTACCTATCTTTATTTCTTTTCTTACCCCATCTATCTGCTTAATTTGCGTAAAAATGGTGCTTGCTCAAAAGATGTGGTCTGCTAATTTAATTTGTATGTTCATTGGTTAGCTTCTATTTTATTATCACTTCTGCGCATGCGTGTGTGTTTTAATCCCTGCTGGGATCACTTGTTAGAATTCCTATTTATTTTTATTTTTAATCTACCAATAGGATCACTCCCTGAAATTCGAGATTGGTTTATTTCAATTCTGAATCTCCTGAATTGTTTGCCATGAGGTTGCATTACAATCTCTTATTGTAAACACTGTATCAATTTGTGAGCTCATCTTGCAGGTGTATCACACTACCAACTTTCTATTCTACTGGCACGAGCCTGAAACCTTATTGATGTACCTCCCTTCTAGCATATTGTGTAATATAATGCAAAGAAACGGATTTCTGAATTTATGGGTCTCCCCCCCCCCCATTCCCTTTCTTTTTCCCCTAATTGAAGTGTCGGAACATATGTCCAAAGATTGTAGTGACTGGTGCTTAGGGATTCGATTATGACGATGTAATTAAAATTTGTATCACCTACGTATCTTAAAATCAAACTTAACGCTTTTATTATGACATATGCTGGTTCATTCTATTTGTTCTGATGTAAAATATAATTTGTTACCCCTTTGAGATTGGTATAATATATATTGTTACTTTCAAACTTGTTTTCCAAAATTCTCTTCCTCGAGTTCCTTTCCCTTAATGCCTTTGTTTTCACTGGTACCTACCACGGCAATTCTCTTGGGTAGCGGCCCTTTAACTTATTTATGCACATGTATGGAGCTCTAAGCTGCACTGTTTACGGTAATGTTGACACAATGTATTGAACGGTTATATTCTCATGTTGCACGCTTCTCGGCACTCTGCGCGGTTGTGTACTGCCGTTTCTGAGTACTTTGATATTTTGTTATCTAGTGTCCCGATCAAGGGCACCCTTTTGAAAGCAAGTCTCAATTACAACGCTATTTCTAGCAAGTTGATAGTAAGCAAAGACGCTATCAAGTACAAAGAACGTAACAGAGGTCGGTGGCATTTGACGGTTTTTAAATTAAACAACCCTGTTTCATTGCAATTCAGCACATTGAGGAAATTCTGTGGGACAACATTTTCTCACCGTGGTGTCTGGAAATTTGTTGCAATGGAAGGAATATTAAACAAATAGCATTGTCATTACCGGCACTGAAAATTCTTAACATCATTTAATAGTGCTGTCATAAGAACTGCGGACGCAGAAGGTGATAGTTCAAGGCCATCTCTTCCCCTCAGTCCAGCACCATTCAATTGGAATCGGTCACGCTACTCTGGGCACAAAATAATTCTCGACTCACGGATGCTAGTAGAACAGCGAATAGACCTGCTATCAGACTTACCACCCTCCCTGGTGTGGTTGACCAATACGGACTAAAACGTGACCACTCACAAATATAGTTACACGTTTTTCCTCATATAGAGCGTGGTACATATTCTTATAATTTCAATTACTTTAATTGGTGAAACACTGAATCACATGAGATCTCGTTAAGCTACATAAGTGTGGGTGAGGTTAGAATTTGATGGAAGGTTTCTTGGGCAGGAGATTAACGGTATTTACCACCCTACTACGAGTAATGACTGGCTTGATATGACTTAATCAATGATATATTAATGTAGGTGAGAGGAGAAAGATTAGAGGAGAAAGTCACATGGAGCAGTTCGACTTCTATTGCCTAATTTTGGTTTCATATCATTGTACGTACCATTATTTTGTCATAACTGACAGTATGGAGAAATTTCAGTTTCATTCCGCCGTAGTCACCTGCTTTCGGAAATTCAGGATTTGTACCACTGACACGAGATTTCCTGAGTGGTTATAGTGTAAAATTTCGTCACTCACACTAAAATAACTACGTATCTTACTTCAAAATTTAAGAAAATAAAAATAAATCTTTTCACTGCAATAATAACAGTATAGCCTTGGTTACGTGTGCAGGCATTTTGATTTGACCTAATTTAGGCTGCTTGCATGCTAATGTCGCCAGAGCAGTTAACTCTAATTCTGTTGGACGGCATGTGGCTAAATATCAATTGTGTAAAGTAAACGCCACATGTGACACCAGAGATACTTACCTGCCGACATCGTACGACATAGAGTGCCGCATAGACTTTCATCTGCCTTTCAAGACTCCTACCAACTCTACCGGATATGAATGTGCGAACTTGTGATCTGGAGTCCAACACTGATAGACAGAGCAAAACGGCGGACATACATGAAGTTAGTAGGTTTTGGAATTATACATTGTTCGCAGACAATTATGGAATAACTGTGCTTTCCGGAGGCAGTCAAGCAAAACTGCAAGTTTGTTTTTCATCCCCACTAGAAAATTTGAAGATTGATATCCTTTTGGTTATAATGAAAACATCAATTACGCGTTTTGAAACGGTGATAACTTTGAGGGAGATATTGCAACATGTCTGGTAAGCCAAAAACTGTTATTCAAGTTATCAGCTCGAAGGCTCGTTAGATGCCCAGTAGCTCTACCATCAGTTGTTATAGATAGCCAAGGTGTCACTGAAGAGGCAAAAGGGCTTTCCTCATGGAGCCGGACGTTGCTGTTACATATCAGTCAGCCAGAACCACTAAAATGCACACACCAACCGACCCGATGAGCGACACATTTTCATTATTCACAGCAGGAACTGGCTGCATAAGGTACAGCTCACACATTACTTACTTGAACACAATCAAAATCAAAGATGAGACAGACAGAACAATGATAATAAAAAAATATTCTACCTAAAACCAGAAGATATATTGCACAGTTAGAGCTGTCTCTTGCCAGAAATGGATCTGGTTCACGAAGCATAAAACCAATTATATCATTATGGAGTAGCTCGGACTTTAAGAGACATCTAAAATGTATTCTAAAATTCGAATTAACTAGTAATGCAATATGCATATCCAGCCAGCTCATAAACATTAACTCCAAAATGTACTATAATTTACGTTTTCAATAAACTGAAATTGCTCTACTTTTTGGTTCCTTACCTTAGAAGAAGATTGAAATATTTCTGCTTCACATGTTCCGTACTATCTTAAAACACACATATAGTCCGCACACTTTATGTTGGTGCATTTGTGTACGGGGGTGAGGAGTAAGGAGGGAGGTGACCCGGTATCGATAGTGCTACCAACCGAAGGAAAATGAAATCTGAATTGAATCGAGAATATGATCGATCGATACGAAGTTTCTAAACCGTTATCATCTTAAGCCAACAACTATGTCACATACACATTATATAACATTATAAAACATTTCTGGATGCGAATCTTGTTCCTAGCATGAATTCTATACTTTGGCTTTGTTGTGTAAACAACAGTACTAGTACGTAAAGTGTACGCCAGATGTCGCACAACGATGCTTAAGCGATTCATAGTTTGTGTTTCAAAAGTTGCCAGTACGAATCTCGAAGATCGCCGAGGTCGACCGATTCAGCACTAGAGTGTAAATGCACCAACATAAAGTGTGCGGATAATACTTATGTGCCTAAACAAAGGAATACAAAGCAGCCTGCGAAAATTGCGTTCTTCACTCACGTCTAGCACTTAATGACATAACTTTAAAAATGTGTGGGGGGCCTATGACCTTCGATGTTAGGCCCCTTAAAACAACAAGCATCAGCATCAGCATCAGCATTCAAAATTAAAGTGGTATTGGTTTGTTTTACTTTCTTTAATTTGACACAATGACACGAAATCTTCAAGTACTCTGGTTGCATTAAAAAGACCTATTGAACGTCCTTTACTGCATTCTTTCACCACTACATCGTTCACCTTTAAATATAAAAGATGTGTTTGGCAAATTCATGAAAAAAAAGACTGATGTCATCCATGTTAAAAATATATAAATGATTCACCTAATACTTCCACCCCAAATGTTTCTGAAATGGAAGGTACTAGTGATTTGTTTTTTCACAGAAATTAAGTGTAACGATGGGCTCATAATTGTGGAAAATAAACGGATTTTAATAATTATAAGAATGTTTAATTATTTTAGAAAGTTACCGTTTTCATGTAGCAATTGAGGCTTTCACGGCCGGCGTTACAAATCATGTCAGCGTTTTCCGGGCTTGTAGGCCGTGGTCCAGGAGCGAGTGAATGTCCCGACGTTTCACCGAAGACTGCGTTCGGCATTGTCAAGGGTTCCGACTGACTTCGATAGCAGTTTGAGAGCTTCGCTTGCCGCAGAAAAAAAATTAAGGAATGAAGTCTTGTAATGTACAGGTCACCTTTGTCCAATCAAACGATTTGGAAACAGTCGGTGAAGACAAGCTGTAGTACGTCGTGCACTATGCGCTGGATAGCCATCATGCTGATACCCCATGTTCCTCCTAGTCTGCAGTGCAACAAGTTGGAACATTTGTGTAATTGGGTTTGTTAGGTGGTTGAGATAATTTTGATGATCTAGTGTTCCTTCTATTGAAAAAAGGGCCCCTGAGATGATGGTTCATTATCCCCCCCCCACACACACACATTCAAATTCCATGGATTCTGACGTTCCGCCTGACGAAGCTAATGGGGATTGTTTGCGGAGGTGTGCCGAGCGATTTGGCCGTGCGGTTACGGGCGAGCCGCTGTGAGCTTGCATCCGGGAGATAGTGGGATCGAACCCCACTGTCGGCAGCCGGTTTTCCGTGGATTGTCATTTTCACACCATGCAATTGCTGATACTGTAACTTAATTAAGGCCACAGCCGATTCCTGCCCACTCCTAACCCTTTCCTATCCGATCGTCGCCGTACGACCTATCTGTGTCGGAGTGACAAAAAATGTTGCTTAATCAGTAAACGAATTAAATGATAAATCTGTTGCATCTTGTCTTAATGCCAATGTGAAAAATTTAAGACGATTCTCAAAATAGTCTCCATGCAGCTCTTGATGGAGAAAGACATAACACATGCCTAACTCATGGCGCTTCCTAGCACGATTGCACGGGAACTAACATGCGTTTCCACAGAAACAGCAGCTAGAGCATTCACTCCCTCTTTTGCAGTCACTCTTTTGCTTCTGTTACGTTTTTTAGGTGTTATACTTCCAGTTTCACGGAATTGGTTGAAGAGGTTCACAAATAATTATCGAGATGGGTGACGTCTACTGGGATATCTTCCCGCGCAGAGCACTAGTCCCATTTCCACACCAGGCAAATGCTGTGGCTGTGCCTTAATTAAGGACATGGTCGGTTCCTTCCCTTTCCTAGCCCTTTCCTGCCCCATCGTCGTCATAAGACTTGTGTGTCGGTGCGACGTAAAAGAACTAGTAAAAAAAAGCACAAGAACGAACAGCTTTCTTCCTATATCCTCCATACACCATTAACATGTCGGCTGTTCAAGCATTGGCAAATATCCTTTTCCACCACATCCTACTTCTTGAACTATCGCAAAGTAACTAATATAATGGCGTATAGACTACGGAGAGGGCTTTATTCTCGTAGACGGCCTATTAGGCGACCTGCATGTCTGTGAAGATGAAGGCCGTATCTAGAATGATTTCCTTCTTTCTTTCTTTCTTTCTTTCTTTCTTTCTTTCTTTCTTTCTTTCATAATCTGCTTACCCTCCAGGGTCGGTTTTCACTCGGACTCAACGAGGGATCCCACCTCTACCGCCTCAAGGGCAGTGTCCTGGAGCTTCCGACTCTGGGTCGCGGGATACAACTGGGGAGGATGAAGAGTACCTCGCCCAGGCTGCCTCACTTGTTATGCTAATAATAATGATTTCGTGTGGCTATTTCTAGTCGAGTGCAGCCCTTGTAAGGCAGACCCCCCGACGAGGGTGGGCGGCATCTTCCATGTGTAGGTAACTGCGTGTAATTGTGGTGAAGGATAGTGTTGTGTGGTGTGTGAGTTGCAGGGATGTTGGGGACAGCACAAACACCCAGCCCCCGGGCCATTGGAATTAACCAATGAAGGTTAAAATCCCCGACCCGGCCGGGAATCGAACCCGGGACCCTCCGAACCGAAGGCCAGTACGCTGACCATTCAGCCAACGAGTCGGACTACCTGTTATGCTGAACAGGGGCCTTGGTGGGGGATGGGAAGATTGGAAGGGATAGACAAGCAAGAGGGAAGGAACCGGCTGTGGCCTTAAGTTAGGTACCATCCCGGCATTTGCCTGGAGGAGAATTGGGAAACCACGGAGAACCACTTCCAGGATGGCTGAAGTGGGAATCGAACCCACTACTACTCAGTTGATCTCCCGAGACTGAGTGGAGCCAGTTCCCGCCCTCGTACCACTTTTCAAATTTCGTGGCAGAGCCGAGAATCGAATCCGGGCCTCCAGGGGTGGCAGCTAATCACACTAACCACTACACCACAGAGGCGGACTAGGGTTATTTCTAATGCTGAATACGCCACACACACCCAGCCCCGAGTCATTGAAATTAACCAATTAAGGTTAAAATCCCCGACAGGCCGGGAATCGACCCCGGGACCCTTTGGACCAAAGGCTTGCACGCTAACCATTTAGCTATCGAACCGGGCACAAAGTAACTGACAAGGAAGTCTTAATGCAATCAGTGCACTGAACATCGAACAAACATAAGAACATCATAACCTCGTAACTAAGCAGTTGAATGGAGCAATTTTCAAACTCATAAATTCATCAGCTCATCAACTTCTTGTACAAGAATCCTGAATAAAACACCATTGACATTCTAATTTACTCTAGTTTTAATTTGTTAATATTCGCAGTATTTGTTCCATTTGAAACAATGTAACTGTCTAAGAAATAATAATTAAAATCTGTGTATGGGCTACAATTAAGATCCGTTGGTTACACTTCATTTCTGTGTAAGCTTATCTGTAGCATGGCAGAAATATTCGTGATGCAAGTTTTAGATGAATAACCCTGTATTTAGGCTCTTAATCCGCTGAACAAACGGTTACTCATTCCTTTCATATACAGATGAACTCTCACAATAAATATCTTCGAAAAAATGTTACATCTTTCTTTAAATTCCGCGAACCAACCAGAACTTTCCTTAACATTTTTAACTCCCAGGTTTTCAGCGAATTATTCTTCCTTAGCTCGATTTCATTGGTCATTTGAGGAATTAACATTCTTTTTTTTTTCTGCTATTTGTTTTAAGTCGCACCGACACAGATAGGTCTTATGGGGCAATGCTATGTGAAAGGCTTAGGAATGGGAAGGAAGCGGCCGTGGCTTTAATTAAGGTAAAACCCCAGCATTTGCCTGGTGTTAAAATGGAAAACCACGGAAAACTATCTTCAGGGCTACCGACAATGGGGTTCGAACCCACTATCTCCCGGATGAAATCCCACAGCTGCGCGCCCCTAACCGTACGGCCAACTCGCCCGGTAACATTCCTGTATGTCACGCAATATCGTTTACACCATTTCAAAGCACATTCATCAGAATCAGGTTAATCATCATCTCTAACACGTTTTCTTTTTCCTCCATTGTGTCCATTCCATCCCTCCATAGTTTTATCTTCGTTCTTAAGGAAAGTTGATAAAGTGTTGGGCTATGCGTTGCACACTAAGACATCGTGAAGGAATCGCAATGTTCACTTGCCATATGGCACTGAACGACTGCGAACGTACGGAAAGGACTTTGGCTGTATTACCTGATAAACAAAAGCTGTGAATGGCTGGGGGATGGGAAGGAACTTTTGCAGTCCTTGGCGATCATCTACACTTTCCTCTCACAATGTCACTAACATGGCCCATATTCGAGCAATCCCACGCGGCACTCTTTGGTTTACCGTCCATCTGACGTTGTTGATATGTGGATAACGTAAGTTTCTAAGAGTAATGTTGTCCGGCTCCATGGCTAAATGGTTAGCGCGCTGGCCTTTCGTCATAGGGGCCCCAGGTTCGATTCCTGGCAGCGTCGGGAATTTTAACCATTATTGGTTAATTCCGCTGGCACGGGGTGTATGTGTCGTCTTCATCATCATTTGATCCTCATCACGACGCGCATGTCACCCACGGGTGTCAAATCGAAAAACCTGCACCTGGCGAGCCGAACATGTCTGCGGACACTCCCGGCACTAAAAGCCATACGCCATTTCATTTCAATCGTAATGTTAATAGTACAAGGGATTTGAATTATTTAAACACTTCAAGAAATTCAAATTAAATAAGTACTTTAAACGCTTTAAATAGGAAGTTCAAGAGAAATAAGAATTAGTTCTAGTTATCCAGTAATTTGAATCAACTAATTTCTACTGTATTCTCATAGGTGGATGTCAATTGATGGTTATGTATTCTAGAAGTCGTTCAGTTTCTATCTAATGACTGCTATCTATTCTGATTAGTGTTCGTGCTACTGTATGTGCGATGCTTGAAATGAAAATTCATGTCTCTGTGGTTCGGACATTACGTAAAATTGGAGGTCCCGTGGTTATGATCACGATATCAGCAGTAACGTAAAAGTACAAGTTTGCTTTACTTCTAGGTCGGATCAGTGGATATTACGTCTGCTGCCTTCCCCCAACCCCTCAGCAAATTTTGTATTCATAAATACTTAAGAAGGTGGTGTTGAAGACCTTACACTGAGTGGAGCTAGTTATAGCGCCGCCTACTGTGACTGCACATCTGCAAAAAGGAACGTCTCAGTTACAAGAATCGTCCAGCTCACCCGCTATTTACCCTCCTCTTTCTTTCCATGAACAATGTTAAAGAACAGCACTTCACTCCCTATGAACAATGAGGATTGTGATACTGACTTCGGTCGGTGGTTGCAGAGAGGGCATCGGCTGGTTCTACGGCTCTGCACTCCGACCGACCAACCGAGCAGAGGAGGGGCGCCGCGGCTTTGTCATGGCTCTACGCCTCTGCATTCGGGAGCGGGAGACGGAGAGGGGCTGGTCCCCACCGTCGGCTGTCCTGAGAATGGTTTTCCGGGGGTTTTCATTCTCCTGGACTAAGGCGAATGCTGGGACAGTTCCTAGTACAGGCCACGGCCGCCAACCCTCTCACCTACTCCGCAAATCTTCTTCACCGTAACAAATCTCCTGGCCTGAGGGACGGCGTTACCGTCTAAGAGGCCCGCCTCCCCCTTCAGGGGAGGAATGAAAACATTTTAGTACTAGTAGTAGTAGTAGTAGTAGTAGTAGTAGTAGTAGTAGTAGTATACTGACTTCCGAATTCTGGGGAACAATTCTTTAATTTATCCCAATACTGGAAAACTCTGAGCAATTTTTTCCTTGCTGAGAGTTATTTCGTATTTAAGGAGATGTATGTATGTATGTATGTATGTATGGATGGATGTAGATATTTTATTTCTCCAGATTGTACAGTTTTTCAACCAAATTGATCTTTACGGAAAAATAAAAGAGAGAACAACCCAAAAGGAAAACATATAAAAAGCAACCCACAATACAATCAAAACAAGATGTAAATAATGGAGAAACCCTATTGGAAAAGTTTTCGGCAACACGGCAAACAAGGCAAAAAACAAACAAAAAAGCTAACTATAGCAGTCCCTACAATGGACGTGTGCCCGAGCGGAGAGCCCTCTGTCAGCTGACGGAGTCTTCTAACAGAGTCAGGCAACCGAGCCCTGCCATAGGACGCCGCTCGTGCACACCCATTATCTCCCCCCACTCTGCTATCCAGCAGTGTGAGGATCTTAATTCTCTGCTGCTTATCTCGTCACTCCCTGCTGACCTATCTTCTCAGCAACACACTCGCTACGACAGGAAGAACAATATATACATCTACCTCACTACACTCTACTAACCTAAGTTTCCTTTAACTTCTTGATGCAGCGTTTTTGATAGCCTCTGAAAACTTGTTTAAGTTTCCAGGTTCTTTCCACTCTCTCGCTATCCAGTTAATAATCTTCCGGTCATTGCCCAACACTTTAATGGCTTCCAATTGTCCCCCGCTCATGAATTTCTCTCTCTGCGCACGAGTTCCCTTACATGCTATTAACAAATGTAACTCCTCCCTTGTCTCTCCACACAGTAAACAAATTGATTTGTCGTTCATTCTTGTCCACCCTTTATTTCTGTATATACCCAACATCTACCAAATGATTGCTCTCCTCTCTAATCTATTCACATTATTTATTCTTACACTTGCGGTTTGTTTGATCTTTAATCCTTTAATCCTTTAATATCTTTAATATCTTTAATATCTTTAATATCTTTAATCCTTTTTAACGTGCTCCTCCAACAAACTGCATTCCTTCTTTCCCAATCCATCCCCCAATAAATTTCTAACCCCAACCTCTCAATGCTATTCTTCACCTTGTCAACCCAATAGTCTCCAAAAGAACTCTTCATTTGGTGCCGGTAGACCGTTTGCAGGAGCAGACCGCCCTCTTCCGTTACGAATCTTCTCCAGTACCCCAACACTCTCTTAATAATATTAACCTCTAAGCACACATTACACATGACTCTGACCGCGGCGTTAGCCGTACAATTTGGGAGGTCCAATACAATTTTTCGAAATCTACTAACAATCTGATTTAATATAATACAATCCTTTTCAACCCCCCTATTTCTCCTCCATATTTATTTATTTATTTATTAATGTTTTTCTGTACATGGCGGGGCTCAGGCTATGAAGCCTGCTATTATGCCAAACCATATAATTATGCACCTGCATAAACATAATATACTGAACATTATAACTACTTAAAAAAATAAGTTAATTATAATTTAAAGTTAATGTGAAATGTAATTTGTATGAAATGTAAAGCATCATAAAAATCATTTTAACATTTTAAAATTAATTTATAATATTTACTATTATTGAAGCTATATCTCGAAAAATATAAACTATAATGTTTCTAACCTTACATTGACATTTTATTCATTTAACTTAATAATCTAAAATTTAAGGGTACTTCTAAGAGTAAATCAATCTGAGTGTAGGTAAAATTTCCAGCACATTCTTCTGAATAGCTTTAGGTTGCTTATGTCTCTAATTTCAGCCGGGAGAGAATTCCAGGAACGTATGGTCCCCGGTACAAATGACTTGTTATACGTACTACTGTGATGAGTGGGGATGGACAGCAGGGTTTGTATTGATGACCTTGAGGGTGTTCTGCCTGAGGGAGAGAGGTAGTTGAAATCTATTCTCAGATAATGTGGTTTACCTGTTCGCAGTATTTTGTGAAGAAGAGAAACAGCATGGTATTTACGTCTGTCACATAATCTTAACCAGGACAGCTGATGGAGGAATGGGCTGATGTGGGAATGGAGCGGAACATTTAGAATGAATCGAATGCAGGCATTATGCGCCCGTTGAAGTTTAGAACCAAGTGAACAACTTATGTTATTATAGACTACATCACCATAATCAAATATTGGTAGTATTAGTCCTTGAATGAGCAGTTTCCTGGTTTTGACAGGTAGAAAATCTCTCAGTTTGTATAGTGAGTGTAATGAACCGAATACACGTTGACAAATTTTTGTTACGTGCTCTGACCAACTTAAATACTTATCAAAAATTATTCCAAGGTTCTTAACAGAGTCTTTCAGTGCTATAGGTGTTTCATTGATTTTGACAACCGGTATGTTGATGCTTTCTAACTTGGCATGCGCTTTTCTAGATCCTATTATGATGGCTTGCGATTTTAATGGGTTTACTGTCAGGCAGTGGCTACTAGTCCATTCGTTAATGTTAAATAAGTCTTCGTTTAATTTCATGGTTGCTTCTTGTATGTCATTCGGCTTGGTATGAATAAACAATTGGATATCGTCAGCGTATAAGTGATATTTACAGTTCGTCAGTTGTTCTGATAGGTCATTCATGTATAGGGAGAACAGAAGTGGTGATAACACCCCACCCTGTGCTACCCCCATCTCAGTATTTCGCCACCTAGACACATTGTCTCCCACTGACACACATTGTTTACGTCCACTGAGATAGGAACGTACCCAGCATAATACATTATTAGAAAATTTCATCATTTCTAATTTAGCTAGTAAAATGTCTTTATCTACGCAATCAAATGCCTTTGTAAGGTCGAGAAGAATAAGAATTGTCATTTGTCCGTTATCCATTGCTAGCTGAATGTCGTTAGTTACTTTTACTAATGCTGTGCTGGTACTGTAGTTCGATCTAAACCCTGATTGATATCTGTCGAGTAAGTTATGATGTAAGAGATAAGCTGTCATTTGTTTGTGTACTAGTTTCTCCAGTACTTTTCCTAGTACAGGGAGAATACTAATAGGGCGGTAATCGTCAAGGGTTGTGGGGGTACTGTTTTTCTGCAAGGGTCGGATGATGGCATTTTTCCAGTTCCCAGGAAAGATTCCCGTCATAAGAGAGGTGTTAATAATATGCGTTATTGTAGGAAGAATGATGTCTAGAATTCTTCTTAAAAGGGACAGGTTTATTCCATCGTGTCCAGTAGACTTTGATTTTATGTCATTAAGGGCGCTTTTTACATCATCTGGAGTCACGTGAGAGAACTAGAATGTTTCACCACCATGCTTTCCCTTTGAAAATATTCTGTCAATAGTGGCTCTCTTGGTATTTCCGTTCGTCTGGACGTTTCTTGAGCTAAAATACTCATTCAGATCATCCAAAGGTACATTACAGTTACTGTCCTTTGTCTTCGTTTTACTTAGACCCATGTCTCGGAGAGTCTTCCATGCAACAGCAGAGTCATGTGTATTTAAAATTTCGTACGAGTAGCGTATTTTAGCGTTTCTTATCATCTGCGTGGTTTTATTTCGAAGTTTTTTATAATTCTCAAAATTTTCCTGCGCTGGATGTTTCACATAGTAGCTATAGGCTGAGTCCCTATCTTTCATTTTATCACGAATTTCTTGATTGAGCCACGGGTTAGAGGGTCGCTTTACTCGAGCAGTACGTAATGGGGCATGTCTGTCGTATAAAGTAAAGAGAAGTTCGTTAAAATGAGATACTTTGTCGTCAATGTCCTTTATATACTGAATTGTGTGCCATGGTGTGCTCAGAGCGTCCTCAATGAGAGCTTCTTCGTTCAAATTTTTGAAATCCCTGTATTTGATTATCTTAGGCCTGTATTTTGGACATTTTAAAGAGTATGCAGCGTAAATCATGTCATGGCGGGAAAGGCCTGGCACAGGCATCTGTCCATGTGTCAATATGCGGTCATTATTGTTTGCAATGATTAGGTCGAGGAGTGTGTGCGAGGTTGCAACATGGTGTGTGGGTTGCAAGGGCAGAATTGTCATATTAATTGATTCAAACATGCATGTTAGTCGCCTAGTCTCAGTGGTTTCATTTTTCAGGTCAGTGTTGAAGTCTCCCATTAAAATCATATGTTCATACCTGAATATTAAATCCTGTAGCGCTTCTTCTAAATCTGTGATGTTTCCAGTCTTCGGTGGGCGGTACACTACACCGAGTAAACACTTCGTATCACGAATTTCAATTTCTACAAACAAGAACTCCGCTCTGTGAGAGTATTCACTTGGCGATTTAAATATTACCTTGTATTTCAAATCATCGCGTATAAATATTCCGACTCCGCCTCCAGGCTTTCCCTCTCTGTCGTTCCTAATTAAAGTGTATCCACTCATTTTAACCAGCGCTGAAGGTATAGATTGGCGCAGCCATGACTCTGAAATCATTATAGCATGCAGATTACAGGTTGAAAATATTTCGGAGAATTCTGAGAAATGTGGGACAATGCTCTGTGTATTGACATGTGCTATTTGTAGAGAAGTAGGGTAGGGTGCAAGAATGTCTTTGAGACGGTTAGCGGTATCCTGCGAGGGGGCTGGCACGACGGGGTAATGACCTGCCTGGGACAGTGGTGAAAGGAGGCTGAAATTAGAGACATTTGTTTCCTGGTTGCTAAATGTTGCCAACTTGAAAGTTAAATGATGACAACTGATAGTAAGAAGTACCTACTACAACTATAAGATTATCACCTAATCAAAACTACAACTATATGGAAAATTAACTTAAGTGAACTAAAATAACTATGGCGGTCCTTATATTACACAGAGTCTGCTCGTGACTAGCGAATACTGTTCAAATCTGAACGATTAGTTATGGCTATTTTACGGTTCCCTTGTTTTACGTATATGATCCCATCTCTAGACCATACGTTCTGGACGGTAAATTTTGCGACAGCGTCCTGAAGAAGTCGGAGTCTTGCTGGAGTTAGGTCCTCGCGGATGGTTTTGTTCGTGCCCTTAAGTTTCTTTTTGTTCGTGAACATAGCGTTCCTCTTACGGTATGACACAAACTTGACGATTATAGGTCGCGGACGCCCATTCTGGTTTTTCCCAACCCTGTGAGACCTATCAATGTCATCCACAGAAAGACTGACCCCGATTTCTTTCGCAGTGTCAAGAACTAAATTGTCAGTGTTCTCGTCCGCAGTTTCCGGTATACCGAACACACGTAGGCACTGCCTTCTCTGATACTGTTCTAAACAGTCGGTTTTATCCTGCAGTTCAGTTTTTAAATCACTGATTGTTTTGTCCCGCTCCTCCAGAGCCCTCCTAAGTTCTTCAATTACACTCGTATTAAAATTGATAGTTTCTTTTAATTGGTCAACAACTGACTTTGTTACCTGGTCCTGGATAAGGTTGGCAAGCGTGCCAAGTGTCTCCTTGCTGCTCAGCGCTTCTTGTACGGCCTGCTTAACTATGGCTTCCATTGGCACTTGCTTCACCTTGCGTGGCATTATTAATTTATTGGATTTCTTGCCTTTTACTTTCACCAATCACTTCACTAACACTCACTCAGAACAACTGCACTGGTAGAGATAATGTTATACACTCTGAGCTGCCACACTACGAATATTCACCTGCTAAATCCACGTTCGCCACGAGCCTCGTATTCTGCGTCTATGCACTGTCCGCCATTAGAAACACTGTTTTAAATACCATTTTCTGAATTTTGCAATCGACCCCTGGGAATTTATTTTCCAATATTCTTATAACTGAAAGTGCTGCTATCCCCATTCCTACTTATACAAACCCCCAAATACTGTAGCATATTTGTCTCCTCTATTACCTCCCCATTTATCACCCAATGCTTCTTTGTCTTCCCATTCCTGCTTTTCCTACATACCATTACCCTTGTCTTAGTACTATTTATTCTCAACGACCACTTTCTGGCGTAATCTGCAAACTTATATAAACTTCTCTGTAATTCTCCCGCCGTCAACGTCATCAATAATACATCGTCTGCAAATATCAGACTAGGGATCTCTATATCACCCAATACAGGACTCGCCTACTCCCTCCCATGCCCTTCTAATATATCATTGATAAAGAGCAAACAAGAATGGGAGATAATTTGCAGCCCTGTTTTAAACCTACATTTGATTCGATTAGACCACTTACAACCCCTTCTTCTAATCTTATACTACAGTACACTTCCTCATATATGGCCTCAATAGCCCGTCTGATCTTTTTGGAAATTCACACCCTACCCAGTCTCTCAAGCAGCGCCTTCCTACTAACTGTGTCGAATGCCTTTTCAAAATCAACCGCTGCGATATACACCTTGCTTCTATCGTTCCTCACATACTTATCCATTATTGTCTTCACTGGCATCAGGTTATCCATTGTTCTACGTCCCTTCCTGAACCCACTTTGGTAGATCGATAAAATAGACCACTCTTCCACCCATTTCTTCAGTCTATTCGCTAATACACCCGTATACACCTCACTCAACGCATCTAATAGACTTATGCCCCTATAGTTACTGGGGTTGCTCCTCGCTCCTTTCTTTTTAGATATAGTGCATATGGTACCATTTTGCCACTCTTTCGAAAAATTGGCACCTTCGAACACCTTATTAAATAATTTCACTATATACTCCCTCATCCTATCATTCCTTATCGCTTCTTTCCAAAATACATTTGTTATTCCGTTCCTACCCCCAGCTGTTCTATTTTTAGCTTTGCCTATCACTTCCAATACCTCTTCTCCTGATATTCCTTTGTCCAACCCATAATTCCGTACTTCCAACCACCACCCAATCGCCTCCATCCCTCTATCCCCCATCCATCTATCCTTCCCTCCTAAATGTTTACGGAAATATTCCATCCATGTTTCGTAATCAATTGTAGGTTTACTATCCCTCCTCTGTCCCCTATATATTTTGTTAATTCTCTCCCACACCTTTTCCCCCTTCCTTACTTTTGCATTCCCTATTGATAGCCTCCACTTGTTCCCTTTTCCACAAATTTTTCTTTTCTGTTATCTTGGCCTTGTATTCCCTCCTCAGTCTACACAATCCTTCCCTTTCTTCTCCCCCTCCATGCTTCCTGAAAACTTTCAGTGCCCTCAGAACTTCTCTCCTCAGTCCCTTACACTCACTATCGAACCACCCCTCTGTCTCCCTCTACCCTTTTCCCCCTTATGACGTATCACCTTTGCTACCCTATTAATGGTATATTCCACTAGCTCTAAGGCCCTGTCTACATTATTACAACTCAGTGCTACTTCGCACCCTACATTAATAATTTGAAATTCATTTTGTAAATACTCATCAAGTTTCG
Organism: Anabrus simplex; assembly: GCF_040414725.1. Lineage (NCBI taxonomy): Eukaryota > Metazoa > Arthropoda > Insecta > Orthoptera > Tettigoniidae > Anabrus > Anabrus simplex. The sequence continues at coordinate 810,202,813 of NC_090266.1, forward strand.
TTTTAGTCTCCTCTGTCCATTTATATTTAACGAGACTCATGCCCTTTTCTCTATCACTCGTTCCTTTTCCCAACCTATCCCCATGTTCCCCTCTCCTCAGGTTTATAGATATCGGGGCATGATGAGATTCAGCCCAGTTAATCACTTCCATTTTAATTTATGTTCTCCAACATTTCCTCCGAGCTGATCACCAAGTCAATAAAACTCCCTCCTTGTTTTGTGATATATGTCAACTCCCCCTCGCTATCCCCGTCCACCATCCATTCAGAATGTATAAATTACTTGCCGAACATAATTCAAGCAGTTTCTGCCCATACCAATTTTCCCCTTATATTTACTCCTTCTTTCACTCCTTCTGATTCCTTTCGCCTCTTTGTTATATAATGGGCTTAAGTTCGCTATTCTCGCATTCCAGTCGCCCATCAATATCATCCCCGCTTCTTCGCACTACTCCGTTATCCCATTAATTTCCACTATCAACTCTTCAAAGACAACTATCATTTGCATATACGGAACCACTGGGGTGGTTGTATAAAAAGGCCAGGCGTACCTCTTTCGGCTCGCCCCCACCTAGGTTAACCCTCACCCAAATCACCCCTTCCACCTGATTGCCTAAAACTTCAAACCTGTCGCACATTTCTTCCTTTATTAGTAATACTATTCCACCAGGGTATCCTCCCCTCCTCCTCAGTTTTTTCATAGTTATGTTCTTTACCACAAACCATTTCCAGGTCAACCATGTCTCCAAAAGAGCCACAATGTCAAAGCACTCCACTACTTTTATCACTCCACCGTTTCCCAATTTACTTAGAACCCCCTCAATATTTACAGATCCTATTTTCCAATATAGTTATTTATTCCCCTCTCCATCTTCTACCCTTCCACCCTTAAATTTATTTCCTTCTGTTGTATTGATCATTCTACCTCTCGTTACCCTTGCTCTTGCTCGTTCAACTTCCCCTTCTTCCTTTTTATTCCTTTTGGCACTCTCCTTACTGTCTTGTCATCCTGCCCTTCGTTTTTCTTACCCCATAATTGTTTTAAGCTTAGACTCCTTCCCGTAACCAGACCTTCTCGTCGCCTTCTTTCTTCTCCTTCCACAGTTCCACTTGCGTGAGAGAGCACCAACCCCTCCTCACTGGGTAATATACTCGATGCTCCTTCCTCCTCTGGGCACTGGACTTCGGTCAATTCGTCACAGTTATTCACTACTGCGTCAGCACACTGTGCAATTGCTTGGACTTTCCTTTCACCTTCACCCGCCACTTGCTCGCTAATCTGCTGATGCCCGTCATCCATTTTCTGTAGCTTTTTTACTCCCCACACACTTGATCACCGGCCGTCTCCAACTACCAACTGATGATCTCTAATACACTGAAGAAAATGGAAATTGCAACACCCAGAAGGAGTGGTGCCATATTGCTGCAAATAAACATGCAGGACGAATGTTTGGTTGTGATTCGATGATTACAACTTCAGGTCCCTCTGACTGCAAGTTTGGGCAACAATCAATACAGGATGTGCCCACCACGAGCTGCAATACATTGATGAATTCGTCGAGGCATGGAGTCAATAAGGCTCTGGATCGCTTCCTGAGGAATTCTGACCCATGCTTGCTGCACTGCACGGGGCAGTTTTCCAGAGTTGTGAGTGGCTGAGGACGGTTGGCCAGTTATCGACCCATCATGTCCCACACATGCTCAATAGGACTGAGGTCCGGCATCTGACGGGTCATCTTATGGTTGTGATGTCGTCGAGAGCTTCTCTGGAGATGCGTGCAGTGTGAACCCGGGCATTGTCCTGCTGAACCATCCCATTAGCAATGTTCGCCATCATAGGAACAACCATTGGATTGAGTACCTTATCAACGTACTGTCGAGCAGTCATAGTGCCCTCAACAAGCATTGTGATTTCACATTAAAGCCAATAGCTCCCCGGACCATAATGCTTGGTGTTGGCCCTGTGTGCCTCTCGACAATAAGATCTGGGTGGCTCCTCTCCCCGGTACGTCGGCGCACACGATTCCGGCGATCACTGCGGGCAAGACAGAACCGCGATTCATCACTAAAGACGACCCTGTGCCATTCGTCGACCCACGTCGATCTTTCTCGACACCAGGCCAGCCTTACACGTCGCTGTTGTGGGGTCAATGGAACACCTTCTGCAGGGACACGGGTTTGTAAGCCAGCTGCACGCAGGCGATTACAAAATGTTTGTTGTGTAACGTGGGGTACCACACCTGCTCGAATTTGCGCTGCTGTTGCATGGGGTTCCATCCGGGCCATCCGAATGATGCGGCGATCCTCTCTCACAGTTGTCTGTCGCGCTGGGCCTGTGCCAGGTCTACGAGTGTAGGTACCTTCATTTGACTACTGCTGCCATACACGTTGTACCGCAGATGGCTGTCGGCCAACACGTGCAGCGACAATCCTTAGTGATAATCCACCATCACACAGCCCAATTATCCGAGCCCTCTCAAATGGCGACAGTTGTTGATAGCGTGCTCTTCTCTGTCGCCGAGGCATGTTTGACGGGGAACACTTAACTGCACAGACTGCAAGTCAAATACGTACACCAGAGTCCGTATACTGGAGTTGATTCCTCCGCGACCAATCACGTGGAGAGACCTGTAGCAACAATCCAATGGGTCTGAAACTTTGATCGTTTGCAAACCTACATGGCATCGTTCCATATCTTGAAAATCAACACAAACGACCAATGCCTTCATGGTGTTGCAAATTCCATTTTCTTAAGTGTATGTGCTCTCAAGCTTTGTTTTCTCGCTATGCAAATACGTTTTCTCAGAATTCTCAGCTCTTTAATTTCTTCACTGCAATATCACTCTTAAACTATATTTCCTCCCCTTTTAAGTTTCCAGCGTTCCTTAGCACAATATCCGCCATCAGGGTAGATTTTAGCGACACATAAATAGGCCTATTTTCCTTCCTTCTCTCCACGCTGTAAACATCAATGTCAACCTGGCCTAATTTGATCTTCATTTTGTTTTGTACCACATGCACCACCTTATACACTAAGTCCACTTTGTTTTCTCTGACCCCTTCTTGTATTCCATAAATAAAAAAAATTTCCTTTTTCTTTCCCGCTCACCATTTAATCTTTGCATCTTCACCTTTACCAGCTCATCCTCCGAATGTTTGACCTTCTTTCGTAGTATTTTTAATTTTCTTTGTTGTTCTCCACCTTCCCCTTTAGATCCTTCATCTCCTCCTTGATACATTGCTTCATATCCTCAGTCTGTTTCGTTAACAGATCCCGTACATGGTCTGCCTGACAAGCCTCCTTCACTAGCTCCTTTATTGCCTCACTTTTTTTCCCAACCAAGAGCGCCCACATTGCTTTGTCCTGGTCATGGGTTCGTCTTCACTCCCCCTATAACTAGCAACACTGCCACCACCACTGCTACAAGCAGAGCTGCTATTAACCCCTCTTTCATATCATTCGTCTTCTTATCCTTTAAGTCATTACTCTTCCATCTACTCTGCCAATTTCCTATAGCAGCTCTATATTTTTGCACCGTTTTCCCCATTACGCAGCACTCACTCAGCACATCCGGATCCGGTCCGTTCACTAGCTAATTCAAAGCTGGTATGTATGTATGTATGTATGTATGTATGTATGTATGTATGTATGTATGTACATAGTGGGATAGCCTTTGGAATGAATAATAACCTGAAATCGTCTTGGCATTGAATTCACCTAATTAGACGCGGTAGCAGCGGAAATGTTGTTCTATTCGTATGCAAGCGCTCGTATCAGATCTGCTTGGGAAGAAATGTGTCCAGTATGAATTCTTTTCCGAAGGAAACCCCAGAGATATTCAATGGAATTTGTACCTGAAGACTGCTGGGGAGTTTGGACGTACCTGGGTGTGTTGTAGAGGATCCAAATTCTTGAATTTCAAGCTAGGTGCGTGGAAGCGTTATCCTGCATGAGTACAACATTTTCCTTAAACACCACTTTTTCTGCAGTAGGGACGAGATGAAGCTTTAAGACATTAATGTATTACTGGAGGTCCATGTTACCTTCAATAAAATAATGAGCTCCCACACCTATGGCACTCATACACCCCCATAACATTACGGAACGTCCACCGTGTTTTACTGTAGGAGAGAGGTTCTCCTCCAGTTCTGTGTTCTTCTTTTTCCACAACTAGAATATCCCATCACAAGCTAGAACATTCAATTTCCTCTCATCAATAAAAATGACCCTATTTCGCAGGTCCATAGATGAGTTTACATATGATTTTGCGAACTGCAACCCCTTCTTCCCGTTGATCTCGCTGACGTGAACTTTTACGGACAACTCTTCCATAGTAGTCGCTCATACTAAGGACATCGCGAACCACGCCGTGACATACCTTCATACTGAAATCTGGTTTCAGATCCGCTGCAATATAGAGCGCACTGATCTACGGATATCGTTTGATTTTTCTTAGAATACCTCGGCCATCAGCGTCACTTACTACCTTAGCCCTCCAGTTCGTGGCAAATTCTGTAATCATTTTCGTTTTCCGAGCCTGTTGGATTGATTTTGGATTGTTAGTAGAGCGGTCAAACGACGATGAATATCAGGAACCATTGTCTGTACTTCTGGGAAGTAAGCAAGCTACGGTGACACGCTGTCGACACACGTATAAATTAGTCAAAGGGTTTTTAGCTAGACGGTGTAGCGAAGACAAATGGGCAATATGTGTACCCAAATCGCTCCGTGTTCTATTGGTATGTTCCATAGTGAATTAGGGCATTACGGTGCAAGTAAAGTTCTATATGAGATCCAGCAGAACTTTATCTGGGAAAAGATGGACAGAGAAATCAGGAAAATTCTGGCCACTTGTGACCTGTGTCAGCGTGTGAGTGAACGTGTGTAACGGTGCTTGTAGGGTCATGTGTGGGGGTACACTTGGTATTGGATGACACCAGGTGAAATGATGCTCTCACATATCGAATAGCATGTGGTTGGTCTATATGGATTTTTGTGCCATTTTAATCTGGTGAAGACAATCCTAAAACTGATGAACGCTTCATTGTGAAGAAATCAGAGGAGATGTTGTTTAGAGATATTTTTTCGGTATTGATTTAGTTATTAAGTAAGGTGTGACTTTCGATGGACGTTGAAGGACAGTTGAACACTCGAGAGCGTGGTATGTACTTCTCTTGGATTATACGGCTACAAGCTTTTCCTATTCCTTTCCTCGTAGCGTACAATCTGACCAACCTCGAGAACGCATCAATCATGACAAAAACGTACTGAAAGCCGAATTATCCTTTAACAAGGGGCCCAAATAAATCAACACATACCAAGTCTCCCGTTGTTTTAGAAACTGCCGTTTGACGTGGCCCCCCCAGGTAGCGCAATATTTCTGTGCTCTAATTGGGACAGTCTACGATGAATTTCTGACAATAGACAATGCGAGTTGTCTATGCTTAAACATAAACTTTTCAGGTCAATGAATGGACGGTGGACACTGAAAGAAAGGGTTAGAAGTGTTCAGTGAAATTGTTATTAATGACACAAATTTCAAAAACCGAAGTTGCGTCCATGCGTGAACATTGCTCGAAAGAAAAAGAGCTACCGGGGAATTGCCGCCGGACATTTGTAATAGAAGGCTTATTCTTCTTTTTCCTAATCTGTTTTCCCTCAGGGTTGGTTTTCCCTCGGACTCGGCGAGGGATCCCACATCTACCCCCTCAAAGACAGTGTCCTGGAGCGTGAGACATTGGGTCGGGGGATACAACTGGGGAAGAATGACCAATACCTCGCCCAGCGGCCTCACCTGCTACGCTGAACAGTGGCCTTGTAGGGGGATGGGAAGATTGGAAGTGATAGACAAGGAAGAAGGAAGGAAGGAAGCGGCCGTGGCCTTATGTTAGGTATCATCCTGGCATTTGCCTAGAGAAGTGGGAAACTACGGGAAACCACTTTCAGGATGGCTGAGGTGGGAATCGAACCACTCTACTCATTAGAAGTCCCGAGGCTTAGTGGGCCCCGTTCCAGCCCTCGTACCACTTTTCAAATTTCGTGGCAGATCTAGAAATCGAACTCGTCCTCAGTGGGTGGCAGCTAATCACAATAACCACTACACCACAGAAGCGGACAGAAGGCTAATACTGGACAGTAAGTGCCGATAGGTAAAATGATGACTGTAATAGAACTTCCTTAATAATAATATTATTACTGCTACTACTACTAATACTACTAATAAAAATAATAATATCTTTACGCTCCACTAACTAATTTTCACGGCTTTCGGAGACGCTGAAGTGTCAGAATTTTTTACCGCAGTATTTTTTTAAATGCAAGTAAATCTACAGACACGAGACTGGCGTATTTGAGCACCTTCAAATAACACCGAAATAAACCGCCATCGAACCTGCCAAGGTGGGATCAGAAGACCAGAGCTCTATCGTCCGAGCTACTCAGACCGGCATTAGTGTTTAGAGTAAGTTGGTCCTGTGGTTATGGGCGCGCAGCTGTGAGCTTGCATTCTGGTGATACTGCTTTCGAACTCCACTGTCGGCAGCCGAGAAGATGGCTTTCCGTAGTTTCCCATTTTCATACCAGATAAATGCTAGGATTGTACATTTATTAAGTCCTCGAACGCCTGTTTCCCAATTGTATCCCTTTTCTCTCCCATCGTCGCCGTAAGACCTATTTGTTTCGGTGCGACGTAAAACAATTTGTAAGTACATGTTTCGGTAATTTCTTTTTTTTTTGCTAGTTGCTTTACGTCGCACCGACACAGATAGGTCTTATGGCGACGATGGGACTGGGAAAGGCTAGGAGTGGGAAGGAAGCGGCCGTGGCCTTATTAAGGTACAGCCCCAGCATTTGCCTGGTGTAAAAATGGCAAACCACGGAAAACCATTTTCAGGGCTGCCGACAGTGGGATTCGAACCTACTATCTCCCGAATACTGGATACTGGCCGCACTTAAGCGACTGCAGCTATCGAGCTCGGTCGGTAATTTCGGAGACATGTTTGCAATTATAAGATTAATAATAATTCGGACTTGTTAAAAGTTCACTATTTTCTTTAGTGTTTTCTGACAGATTACGAGCTACGAAGTTTGAGTGGGGCGAATAATTGTTATTTTCATAATAGTTAGTAATAATAGACCAACACAGTTATTATAATATTGCTAGTGGTTTTACGACAGATGCAAGCTGACAGCCGCGCGCTCCTAATCTCGCGACGAACTCGCCCAATAATAATAATAATAATAATAATAATAATAATAATAATAATAATAATAATAATAAAAGTTTACGTGCCATTGGGGACGCGCGGTGTCGGAATAATGCCCACAGGTATCCTTTAACGCGCCTGTAAATCTACCGATCAGAAGCGGACGTATTCGAGCACCTTCAAATACCAGCAGACTGAGCTAGGATCGAGCCTGCTAAGTTCATGAAACCAGTGCTTAAACCGTCTGAGCCACTCAGCCTGCCAACGTTTATTTTGATACGTTTAATAGGCACTGAAAAAGCAGCAGTAAGAAGAATGCTTTAATTTAACATTAAACATGTTCTTTTCGTTTGGAAGCACGAAACGAAGGTACGTTTAATTTATTTATTTTTATAACATGCCCTCATTGGTATGCCAACGGTCGTAGCCGTGTTGAAACACTGGATCCCATGAGATCTCTGAAGTTAAGCAACATTGGGCATGGTCAGGAGTTGGATGGGTTGCCTCGCGCTGTTGGTGGGGGTCAAGGGAATGGAGGAGCGGAGTGGAACTGGCCACCCTACCGCACGGAAAACTCCGGCTCAGGAACACCTCTGCGGAGGTTCGGACCTGCCATCGGGCAGAATAACCCTTACCTTACCTTATTGTTGTGAAGCAAAACGTTCGAAGTGCTTTGACAATTCAGTTCCGATACTACTCGCTTGGGAATCGTATCTCATGCATTCTTTCGTTGCCGTAAGAAACTTTATTTACGTACAAGTGAACACGGGGTGTTTCTGCATACGGCGAGATGGCCTCCAAAAAATACATGATATTGAAATCACACTGTGGGAGAATATTCCCCGTAAGCAGTTTGACAAAAGCACTAGACCTGTCACGTGCCGGTTCGGTTGTCTGCTGTTCTTAGCGACGAGGATCTGGTTGGACTGGTTCACGCCCCCTACATGAAACCTGACTAGAGGTATGAGCTCTCTGTCTGACCTTGACCTGAATAACAGCTGTCGGTGAGGCGAATTATCGTCCGTACTAGTACGCGAGTTACTTTGTAGTTACTTCAATAGTAGTAGTAGTAGTAGTAGTAGTAGTAGTAGTAGTAGTAGTAGTATTTAAATAAAGCCAGTGTATGAATACGACGAATACCATGATATGCTGCTAGTGTATCGTGTGGCAGAACAGAACACGGGTCGCCCTCCATGAATCCACCGGGAAAGGTTTCCCAACAGACGGGTGCCGAATCCAGCAACGATACTTGCTGTACTGCAGCGTAGTCTCGATGCAGGTTGTGTTACATCACACTCTGAAAAGCGATGGCCTGAAGGGCCACCTGTAATCCAAGACGCGGAAGAAGACATCCTGACAATAGTAAACGGTGATCCCGGGCGCCGTACGCGTAGTATATCACCTGCCGTTGGTGTACGAACTTGGACCATACGTAGGACAATGCATGAAGAGCGAGTGCATCCTGACCACATTCAACGGGTGCAGTGCCTTTCAAAGCTGATTACCATTTTTTTACGAGTTGATGTACGTCGCCACGACACAGATAGATCTTACGGGGACGACGGGACAGGAAAGGGCTAGGATCGTGAAGAAGCAACCGTGGCATTAATTAAGGAACAGTCCCAGCATTTGCCTGGTGTGCACATAGCAAACCACGGAAAACCGTCTTTAGGGCTGCCGACAGAGCCGTTCGAACCCACTATATCCCATTCATGGGTTGTGGAACATCCCCATTCAGTAGGACAAGGCAATTTCCAGCACCGGTTCTGAATTAATACCTGGATGGGTGTAGTAGGAGGTCGGTTACGTGGACAAATCATCTCTATATTAATGTTACCTTGCTCCTGTAGATACAGTAAGATTCTGGAGCTTTCAGAGGACGTGTCGCTTCGACTACGCAGATCCACATGGATTTTACACGATGGTGCAGACATTTCCTCAACGGTGGACGGGACGATGTGTAACTATCAATTGGCCAGCCAGATCTCCAGACCTTATTCCAATGGGTTTTTATGTCTGGAGGGACGTGGAACACAAAGTATATCGAACTGAAGTAACCACTTCAGATGACTTCCGTGTACGTATTGTTTAATCAGCAGAGGATATTCTGAACAACACTGGTGTCTTTCCTCGAATGCGTCGCAACTGGGTTTGGAGAAGTGAAGCCTGCAGAGAAGCCCAGGGTGATCACTTTGAACAATTGCTACGAGTTTTACTTTGGTATGTCAGATGTTACGCCATTTCTGCAACGTAATGTCTTGGGAGTACAGTACAGAATCGATACAGTATTTTGAGTCCCGATAGTTCGATATTCTCATAAATCCGAGAAGAGAAACTGATGTACCGTTAACAAAAATTATAAATCGAGAGATTTAGTGCGCGAGTGCCTTGTATGTGGCGAAATCTGAACACAACACACGGAAGACGTGCTTGTTAAAACGCTAAACATTGACCTTGAACGCAGTTAGGCAGTTCCTCAATCCTACCCTGCACGTGGTTTAGTTCATTACGTGTGTTCGAGCAATTTGTATTTTATTTCTTATTCACTACGAGTTGAAACAGAAGACACTTTGCGTTTTTAAGGGCCGATGACCTTTAACTGCAATCATCATCATCATCATCATCATCATCATCATCATTATCCCGTATAAAAAATTCAATAAAATGCTTGTTTTATATTCATCACTACTGAAATAGGTACTATTAGTTAACATTTAACTTAAGAAGATTGCCTAGAGTGTTTTTTTAATTTACAAAAGAAAGTTAAACATTTTTAGTGTAAGGCAATATGTATGTTTTTGTTTTCTAAACTTTTGTACTGTAATATTTAACATAAGTACATTTTTTTACACAGGCGTTTTCGTGTACGTCCGTAAATCCGTGCTTTTCTATTCGAGATAGTCTTGTTACCGTCCACCTGGAATTACGGAGCCCCTACTGTGTGTTAATTCATTCGTTTCTACAACAGAGTGTTACTACTGCGACTGTAGTTCCTACGACCACGCCACTCTTATGTCTGTGTCACTAATGTGGGCCTTACTCGGCTCTGTCCTGCTTGACCATGTGGTTCTCGTTACCTTCTTTTTCCTCTTCTTCTACTGCAGCCTTATGTCTTAAGAGGTATACTGTATTTACCGACATCATCTTAACACGCAGTAGAAAATCTGCTGCGATTTGTTATTAGCACCATAGTAGAAACATGTAGGATGTAATTGTGGCGGAAACTTCTTATGTTCGACATCTGAGAATTGTGTATAATTTGATCATTTATCTTGTACGCATGAAAGCGACCGTCGGCCTGGCGTTCAGGATAATAGCTACATGTCTCTAACGTGTAACCTTGTTTATGTTTCTCAGATTTGTTGATGTGTATGTTTGATGTTTATACACAATACGAGATTACATCTGACTCATCCCCACGATCTTGACCTAGTTCTCGTCATGCGCATTGTAATCTGTAGTTAACTACTGCGACCGTTGTTGCCTCACGTGACGTACATTTCATCTTGTTTCCTCTTAAGCCACGCATATTTTACTATTTTCTTCCACGTACTTCAGCTTTTAATGACCTGATAATAATAATAATAATAATAATAATAATAATAATAATAATATAATAACGCTAAGTGCATTACGTCCCACTAACTACGTCTACGGTTTTCTGAGACGCTGAGGTACCCTAATTTTGTCCCGCAGGAGTTCATTATATGTACCAGTAAATCTACCAACACGAGGCTGACGTACAGTACTTGAGCACCTTCAAATACCACCGGACTGGGCCAGGTTCGAACCTGCGAAGTTTGAGTCCAAATGTCGGCACCTCAATCATCTGAGCCACTCAGCCCGGAAGGAGGCACGAAATGTAGGTACGTTTAATTTATTTAGTTGTATAACATGTCCATTATTCCTTTGAAACTAAACGTTCGATGTGTTTCGATAATTCAATTCCGTTGCTACTCATTTGGACATCCCATCCCATGAATTCTTTCGTTGGCGTAAGGAACTGCCATCTTTCTTCTACCTTTACGCAATGCACAACGGGGACCATACCGTATTTCACGTCCCGGCGCGCCTATCTCAACCAATAATTCTATCACACGCTCGTACAGGTCCCGCACCGACACAGGTTTTCAGGTCATTACCATACTCACTAGATCATGGGGCTGATGACCACAGATATCCCAATCCCCTAAAGGACGTAACAGGAAATGAACCAGTATTAACGCTGAGAATTCGATACATCTCCTGGGTCCGAAACCGATGACCAGGGTTGTTTGAAGCCCTTAAGACGAAAACTAAATACTAACAACAAAACCAGTCTGGCGAGAATGTAAGGTAACAGGGCACACACTACTGTAGTAGCCGCCTTCAGCTGTTGTCGTAGTTCAATTGCTCTTACACATAAATCCAGATTGACAAGTATGTTACGTAACATCTCGTTCATTGCATAGGTAGCGTTCAGCTGTTACGGTAGTACATTTGCTCGTAAACATAAACAAAAACCAGTTTGGCACTGATGGCGCGTGACTTGCCTGTTATCAAAGGGAAGCTATTCATTCAAAAGAACAAGGCATACCACCTATTCTAAAAACATCGTGTCTCTTTGCTCTCGAAAATAACTTCCGAGGATTACGAAAAGTTTGATGTATAGTGGTTCGTCACATCGTTCGATATTGCTAGAAGGAATGTCTGCAGGTATACCCCTAACACTCTGTATACTTCATTTTTATTGCGAGAAGTCTGCAGTGTCCTTTAAAGGCCCGGGCCCGCCTGCATTGCAATCCCTACAGGCCCTAACGTTACGGCCCTGATTTCAGGGTAAAAATTATTCATCTCTTTTTGTCTTGACGAAACTGAAAAACAGAAAAATTAAACAGGAAGCTATAAAGGAAATCTTGATCCTTATTGTCAGCATTTATGGGAATTAGAAAAGTTCCTTTTCATACTTTAAGAATAAAATGTAACGAGTGATCCAGGATACAATAGTCCCCCCTACAACTTTCCGGAGGGAGGACGACCAGACATGAAAGTAACAACTCTATACCACTTAGTACCGAGATTAGGTTTCGGGGAAGCCTTTACTTTACATTCCTTCTAGGGCCTTCCAGAAATTACTTTGAATCATAATACATTTTAATAGTACCTTGCGGAATACTTGTGTGTTGTATTTGTCTGTACAAACAGTAAAATAAGTTACATAATTTGACCTTTGTAATAAATATTCTGGAAGGATTTTTCTATCAAGTACCGTTAGAACGATTTCTGAAAGAATAAAATGGGAAGGTGAGTGAGAAGATGAGTGTCTAGTATAATAAATCACATTACTTATTACATCTGTTTTCTGTACAACACATTTCTTTCACTTTAACATATATTTGAAATTTAAGAAGTGTGTTCGCGAATTAAATTGGTTCGTTCTGATGTTGGTCTAAAATTGGTATGGATCTCTGCATGCTATCTAAGAATAATGTTCTCTTATTGACATGGACTGAACGTTCCGTGGAGTAGAGAATGTATCATTTTTCATTGCGTGGAATTTTAAAATATGCATTTAACGAAGTGTTTTGTCCAATAGTATTTCATGATCAATTAGGGTGGTTAATCAAGCATACTAACGTAACACTGATTGACGGCTGATGTACGTGAATTATTTCACTCCGGCAATCAACGAGGATATATCAACATAATCAGCCCGGGGGGGATCAAGCAAATGATTGCATGTTTTCAGCGAATTGGGTGACACGCTCTTTAATCGTCCACTTCATAGCTTAATATGTCCTTCGGTACAATATTAGGAGTTACATGTACAAAAATTTACTTCTGTTCTGTACATATCCGTCATTGTCGATGGAATATCTTGTCTCTCAATTCGTGTATTGCCGTTTGTCCTTCTATAGCAGATGAAACTGGTCAGCAACTTCATAAATGTACTGATATACCACATAACGGTGCATTTGATTGCTCTCAAGGAGTTCAGTACCATTGCGATCAGTATTTAACTTACACTCTTTCCGGCGACATCTCGTGCTTCTACTTGGGAACTGATGTTCATTATCTGAAGCTATATAGAATTCATGACTTGTAAAGTAAATAGAAATGCATACAGTCCTCAAATTATGTAGCTAGATCGTTCCAGGGCTTTTTGTGCGCAAGTCGAAATTTGTAAGTTGAATTTTTACCGTAATCTAAGATTGGTCACAAACTCTTATGAAAAAATACGAACAAATACTAGAAAACATTTTTTATAATACCACAGTGCAAAAACTCAGTTATATATTATACATTATACTTTATAAATAGGGTGCAGAACCTTACACCCTATTCTAACTACACCGACGGTAAAAGAACTAAAAACTAAATAACAGTGTAATTTATTGAACGCTATCCAGTATAAATCAGCACATTTTAACCAATACCAGTTCAAAACTAGTTCAATACCTAATTACCGGTATCGTCAACGTCCAGGTCTCCAAATGCAGCATCGGTGATATCGGAGACGTGACGTCACGTGAAGTGGACACCATGATGTCAGCTTGATGACAGCTGCTAGGCTGGTCGATGCCTCACTCACTACATGGGTCTCAAAATAAAAATTTAAAAGTTTTATATTACTTCTTACTTCATATGTAAGTGCCCTTCGTAAATTTTGCTTATGCCGGAAATTTCTTACGTGAGAATGAATTTACATAAGGCGGGGACAGTGTGTGAATTATACATTTTTCTTAATTTCGTGTTCTTAATCCCGAGTCTAGAATGACAATGGCGGCTATATTGTGCACCTCAAGTGCTGTCGGTATTCTTATTAGGACCCAAAATAATGAGATAGGTATAAAACAGGATTGCCTTCTTGGCCAAAAATTGAATGATGGACTACACTTCCGATATAACTTTCTTTTAAACTGTGAATTTATTTCATTTGTTCATACATTTGAATGTTTAATCAAAACACAGCAATGCTATTTCTAAATATTCCTTGACATTCCTGAAAAGAGAATGACATATCCATGCAAATACATGATCATCTGCATTTCTGAAGGAAATAATAATAATAATAATAATAATAATAATAATAATAATAATAATAATAATAATAATAATAAACCTCCTTCATGTCCTCTCAAATACTGGCGATGCTGAAATGCCAAATTTTCTTCGTAAAGAAGTCCTTTGAAGAGTTAGAAAACCTGCTGACATCCATATCTCGCATTTAAACGGCACTACATGGTGACACACTGCATCAAAAATAGACCCTATTTATCCACCAAGATATAGGAGGACTCTATTAGAATGAGATTGGTTTAATTCACTTCCTCACTCTTTTAGAACCAGAAGTAACTATTGACACCACAAGGTAAATTTTATGTAATCCACTGAGTCAGAACGCGGTTTTCATCCGGTTTGTAGCCGTTAGAGTTGGACAAAATTCAATCTAGAGAACGATTAATAATTACATGTTTATTACTCAGAGATATATTTAAGGATTTTTGCGATTTCAACATATGTGAACTAACCAATTGCTTTATTATTAGGTTATTTACCCCTTAAAGCATACTATCTGACAATAAAAGTTAAGCACCCAGAAAGAGTAGTCCAAAATTATCCCATTTTGGTATACATGCATATCATTGATGCATGAGTAAATGATTAGATCGACAAGGGTCTGTGATGTGTAGAACGCCCACCAGAGTGCATTCGTGACGGCACCGTCCTGTTGTTGATAAGTTGTTACCAGTCAACTGCTGTGAGTTAGGCAGTTAAGCAAGACGTGCAGAGAGGACTACCAATAGTACGAAGCACCCGCGATGCCTCGTAAAAGCGTTAGAAAGCCGATCCACCAATTGACAGCATTTGACAGAGGCCGCATTGTGGGTCTGCATGAAGCTGGTTCGTCGTATTGTGCAATTGCCAGGTATGTGGGCCATTCTCATACCACAGTGGTCCGATGTTGGACTCAATGGGTACATGAGGGCACCCAATCAAGTCGTGCAGATTTGGGTCGATCAATAAATACCACCGCGAGGGAGGACCGTCGTATAGTGCGCCAAGCATTGCGGGATCCCATAACTTCGGCACCCACCATCCGCGAACATGTACTGGAGACTCTACAATATCCTTTGTGTTCCCGCACAGTGTCCCGCACTCGCATCCGCCGGATTGGGGTCCTAACGCCCCATGCGTTGGTTGCCATTGCGATTGACCAGAACACCAATGCCTGCGTTTGGAGTGGTGCCTTGACCGGGAGATATGGACAGAGGACGACTGACGTCGCATCATGTTTGATGATAAGTCCCGCTTCTCCATAAACTCCGATGACCATCTCATGCGGGTTTAGCAGCGTAGAGTTCAGAGGGCTGATCCTGCTCATATTGCGGAATGACACACAGGCGTAATCCCTGGAAACATGGTATGGGGAGCCGTAGGATATGGGCTCAGTTCACCTCTAATAGTGCTTCGGCAGACTTTGAAGGCACAGCGATACGTCACAGACATTCCCCTTATGGCACAACACCCTGGGACAGTGATCCAACAAGTTAATATACATCGACATACAGCAGGTGTGTCTATGGACTGCTTAGAGCAAGATCTCCGGACCTCTCCTTCATTAAACACGTGTAGGATGACATTGGAATGGGATTACGTCCCAGTACCAAGCTTCGGGATCTGGAGGGACAGCTGCAACAACTGTGGACGAACTTGCCTCAAGAGAGGATCCAAAGGCTTTTTACACCATTCCGAACCGCATAAGGGTATGCATTGGGGCCGGGGAGGGATGCGACAGCCTACTGAGCGGGCTCAAACATTTCGTCTGTAACTGCCAACGGCCTTCTCTCTTTCATTCCATACTCTAATCAGTTCAAGGAAGGCACATGGTCTTTCAGCATATGCAGTTCCATTCACTTTCAACCACTTTTTCTGGCAGTGTAAATTTAAAGGAAATACTATTTTTAATATTATTTTAGTTTCTTATTCTTTCAATGAATATTATTATTTTCTATGAATTTAAAGTCGCACTAATACACTTAGCTTTCCGGTAATGATAGGATAGGAAATGGCTAAAACTGAGAACATATCTTTTGTAGCTTTAATTAAGGTACAGTTCCAGCAGTTTCCTTATGTGAAAATGGTAAGCCACGGACGAATCTTCAAGGTTTCCAAAGATCAACGGTGGGATTTAAACGCACCATCTTTCGTGTAGCTATACGGTGCATACTGCACAGTCAACCTGCTTTTTATGCGGATGGTTGCCCCGGTTAATATAGGACGCATCTTTGAGCGCACGTGCCGCTCCTGGAAGCAGTTGCATTTGGTTTTTTCTGTGTTCTGTCTGGCGAGAGTGATGTAGAGAAGTGCTGTGTAGAGTCATTACATACCATTGTTGCCTCATAGCAAGGTATAGATATATGGCAAGGCTATATTGTCAGCCTTTCCGATGCTAGTTTCTCATTATCGACTATTGTAACACAGTGTAAAATGAAAGATTCCTCTGTAGGCAATGTGATAAAATTACATCAAAATGGTTTCCCGTCAGTAAGAAACTTCGAAAAAACTGCTGCGGAAAAGAATTCGACCATCCAGGACTCCGGACATTATTAAGAAGTTAAGGGCTGCTTTCTGAAGGAAAATCCACAAACTCAGAGACACCTTGCTAGCTACACAAGCACATCTAAAGGTACAATATACCGTATAGTTAAAGAAGATCTGAACTTGGTAAATTGACATAAGGCATGTGCACATGATCTGAAAGCAAGACACGTTAAAGAACGATTCACTAATGCCAAAAGTATTTGAAAACTGCCTAGCAGGGTACAAGTGGCAGTCGGATTTTACCCTGGATGAAGCTTTGGTTTATTTGGATGACACCAACAAGCTCCGGGCAATTTACTGTCGACCAAAAGGTCAAAAGTGGCACTCAAACTTCGTCAAGGAAAACAAAGGAAAGTTTGGTAGAGGATTTATGGTAGCGGCAAAATACTGTGCCCGGGATAAACTCAGAATCCTCAGAGTGCCTAAAACTGTGAAGATCAATGCTACCTACTTCCAGAAGAAAGTCATGCACCCTTATTTCGACGAAGATATCCCTCGGCTGTGCGGTGAGGATGATTCAAATGTCGGGAGCCACATGGATAAAAACCGAGCTCGATAGCTGCAGTCGCTTAAGTGCGGCCAGTATCCAGTATTCGGGAGATAGTAGATTCGAACCCCACTGTCGGCAGCCCTGAAGATGGCTTTCCGTGGTTTCCCATTTTTACACAAAACAAATGCTGGGGCTGTACCTTAATTAAAGCCTCGGCCGCTTCCTTCCCACTCCTAGCCCTTTCCTGTCCCATCGTCGCCATAAGACCTATCAGTTTCAGTGCGACGTAAAGCAACTAGGAAAAAAAAAGAATAAAGAACCAAGTCATACTGCCAGATCATCAGTAACCTATTAACAAGAGAAAAGTAGCAGAGATTGGTGTCCATGTCGTATCATTTAGTGACATCCCTGTCAAATCCCCGAATGCCTCGCTGATGGATTTCTATGCCTTTGGCCTCTGAAAAAAGGCTTTCTTCTAGCCATCCCGCCACTATTGAGTGTATTTGAAAAGTGTGCAAGGAGGTATGGGACAATATTCCTCTTCCTGTACTCCGTCAAAGTCTTCTACAAGGGAAATTGAGATTTAGGGCAATAGGCCGTTCCCGCGGCTGTCACATCGAGCGCAACCGGGTCTGGGTGAAATGAATCGCCTAGGACAAAATGCACTTCAAAATCGTCCGAACTTAACTGGGGCAACCTTCCGTAGGTATGTTAATTCGCACTCCAGCAATAGGCAAGTGAAATAATAATCTCGTAGTTATGTATGCTATGTCCAAAATAATGTAAATCTTTTCTCAAGTAGTCTTACTCTCCTTACAAAAATAGAATGCAACCGTTGTTACACTCTAGAGGCGAATATTTTATTTGCTGGATTACCGAACAGAACCGGATGGAGTTTTGTGAAACTTAATTTTATTTCTATGGATCAACATTTATTTTCTGTACGCGACATTGATATGCTGGTGTAATAAAATATTATGCTGAAAGAGACATTTCATGCAACCAGTTACAGTTCTCCTTTTGTAATCGGAGGTCCCACTTATTTTAGCAGAGGATCCCAAGTACTAAACAATAATACACAGCTCAATAGTGCTAAAATGGTAGATTATGAAATTAAGTGAACGCCGAGTGCCCAATTATGTGGAGGCTTATCAGAAGGATTTACCAAGGGCCCACACGATAAACTTTCAGAAATGACTCCCCGGAGGATAAAACTTTGGATACATTCCAGAGTCGGACACGGGACGCGAAGTGACGAAGGGCTAACGGTTGTCAACACTCTTCATCGAACTGTGAAACTCTGCCATTATCTTCACGAAAAATAAGATACTTGGAAGATGGTGTAACCACAAGTTTGCTAACACCGTGCCTCAAACGGATAGGTAGTATTTTTCACAGAACTTCTAGAGCAGACATTCTTCTCTGGAAGAGTTGACATTCTACGTAATTAATAGAGACCGTACTTTGCCTTCATTTCTAATGCATTGTAATTAATAACTACAAAGGTTGCGAATTTCTCTTATGAGAGCGGGAAATTCTTGTTGTCTACAGGGTACGAGTAAATAGACGAGGAGAGTATACCAGGTGACATTTGATCTAGGCAATAGAGTTAAAGACTGGCATTTGATGCGATCGCATCAAACTTCAGAGTGAGAAGAAGTTCCTGGTCAAAAATCTTTGGTATTAGGAGAAAATATCACTGAAATTTGAAAATGAATGTTACCTACGTGCAGCCTCGATGACTCATTGTTCAAGAGAGTTGCATGTCTACAAATGTAACGAGGAACAGTCTAACGTGTGCAAGGAATGTGTGACATTCAACAGTAGCGGATCTCAACCTTGCATTGTACACAGTACTCTGTCATTTGCAGTATGTTCCCGTGGCACACTAATGCACTGTACGAGAGAATAGACCACCTTCAGGAGTGAACTGTTCGTAGGCTAGCGATTATAACGCCATTTTGACCATATTCTAACATATTTTGAGATCGTTAATTTGACACGTGTTATATGAAGTATTGTGTTAATTTTTCTACCGTAATGCCAAGTTCAATATGTATAGGTTTCTGATTAAAAATAGAAAAGTTGAAGATGAGTTAGTGATAAAATGTGACAGTAACACATGTGAGAAGGAATTGGTCCGAAGTGTAAGTATTCTGAAAGCAGTATAGAAGGGAAAATCAGTAACAAGAACTGCCACAGACTTCTGTCAGCTGAACAGTAAATACGTGTCTTCAATTCCACTACAAACTGAGCTTCTGTGTAAGAGATGGCAAGCTCTAGTTCCTGATTAATAATTCAAATATTTTATTGTAAAGCGTATGACAATAATTAATCCCCAGCCAAATAAATTTGCTTAAGCAGTTAGATATCCATCTCTTGATCCTTTTCCAAATAAATACTGAATGAAATAATTGTAATTACTTTTGCCAACAACATCACAAAACCAAGTGTTTTCGCGGTACATATGCAAATCTTTGACTCAGTAGCGTGCCGTGGCACAGCCGCTGAGAACCACTTTCCTGGAGTGTAAGCATCATGATGATATTACCATTCTCAACTGCTCTCCTCAGGGCAGAATTTTAGCCCAGAAAGGCCAACGATACAATAGTACAGTTATAATTTCCTTCCGAGTGTGTAAACACAAGAACACTGTCAACCCACCATCATTCATAAAGACTAGCTCACTGCCTCTGAAGATGTCATCTGCCCTTAGGCAGACGTCAATAAATATTCAAGTTCAACGCGGGCTAAGAACCAGAGAGCCTGTCATAGAAATTCCAGGCTCTTTTTTAAATTCCTTTTCCGTACGGCACTGGTACACAACACACAGAAAACGTATGCTCTTCTCGTTTAATATTGGTAATCCTCCAATGTGTGACAATTTCTGACCTTTTAACTGTGCAATTACTAACCTTATCCAATACCGATGAACGCTGATATTATTCTATTAGGTGAAATGAAATTTTGGATATCTTGAAGGAAAAATTACAGATAAGTGTATTCAAGACCGTGAAGACAGTATTCTAGAGTTCCTTTCAGATTAAGCTTCATTCACTTGGATTATGAATTCAGAAGTGAGATTCTTTTTATATACTTTCTACCAGCTGAATTTCATTCGATGAGTACTTGGAACTCAATATTACAAAATCGATTACGAATATTGCGTGACGGGCTGACTATCACAATTGGTTGGACACTTGCATTCTTTGCTCCAGTCTGCGGAATAGCGACGGCGCAGTCGGGTGACATTCAGTGTTTACACGTCTCAGAGGCTCATGCCGGTATAGCCTATTTACTGGCGCGATAAAGGACTCCTGTTAAGAATAAAATGCTGACACGTGTTTTTGAGACCGATAGCGTGTGAGTTATATCCAACTCACGGTATAATAATTTGTACAAACAATTCTTTTTTGTGTTTCCGTGAGTCGACATTTCGAATGAAGATAGTAACACACATCAAGAAAGTCTTTCTGTTCTGAAGTTCAGCTGTATTTGTGCTGACTTCGTATCCTTCACCTTTTAGAAACTACGAAATATGTGAAATCTAGCAATGATGAAGTATTATAGACCGTAATTCTCAACAGTCAGTCATTATTTCAGTAATAATATCGTTCACATGTAATAATAATTTTCATTGCAGTTCTGGTATGTCAAGACCCACACATATACAATTTGAGAAGAGCGACGTTAATTATTCAATAACATTAGTTGCTCAATGTTCGTTTCTCTATCGCCGGCCTGAACGTCGTGATAATTCTGTGCAGGTATTACTGACCTTAATCAGATTACCAGAAACAAGGAAATTACCACTGTAAAATTTCGTGTCAGAGACTGTTAAGTTTTCATGTAGGACTATAGTAACAAATATATTGGAAGGAATAGAAAGGTTAATTTTAGGTTGAGTTATTTACTTTAAAATCAATAAGTTAATGTAACTATATGAAATTTCTCTGACTGTTAGAGGAGCTGGTCGATTGCCGATTTGTGAAATCAACTATTACAAAGCCACAAAAGGTCGTATCACTAATGTACAACTCTCTTTAAAATACGAGGAATGAACCAAATTTAAACACGTCTCATAAACCTGGTGGTGTACTAGTAAGCATCCGTGCCCCCTCACAATGGTGCCCAGTGCTTGATTTTCGTTTAGTGTGAGGGTTGTAATATCCCGTCACAACCAACGGGACCTCTTACTTTTTTCAAGAGGGCAAATGTTTGCTGATGAACATAAAATATTCCAAGAAGTCACTAAAAATAAACCCTTGATGGTCGAATAGAATCTTCTAATGATGGCGCCTATCCAATTTACAGCCATATTTTGTGGAAGAAACTCGTTACCTGAGGTTGGTAAAGATATATATGTTTCTTTATATTTTGAGTTCAGCATCCAAATAATTAATACATACATTGATCACATGCGTTGCGGAATTCAAGTCTGTGTGAGCACGCACCTGACTGGTTCCACCGTCCAGTGCTACGTCTTCGTCTGCAGTACTCCTATTAACTTACAAATGTTCATCTAATGCTGACACAGTAATTACAGTAGAACCTCGTTTAACCGAACTTCGCTTAACCGAAACCCGGTCAACCGAAATGCTCTGGCTAAGTTGTATTTTAATATTTTGTTTTTACCCTCTCGTTCTTAGCCGTCGATATTAGTAATTCTCTTGCCATAGGCCTATGTGATGAGAGCTATTAAGCAAACCCTATTTTTATATTATGACTTATGCCAGAATGCACGTGTGGCATAAACCAAAACAGTTTCTTACCCTCTAGTTCGTTCCATGGTACCTTTTTTGAACAAGCAGGAATTATTATTATTATTATTATTATTATTATTATTATTATTATTTATTCGTCATGAAGATTATGTAGACTGTGGTTGACGTTGCTTCAGTTGTGGGAGTTTCATCTTATTTACTGCTCGGACTACATATACTGCAGCTCTAAACCAGGGAAGTCCATTATTATTTTTCTTTCACCCAAGTTCGTTCCACTGGCCTTGCAGCTCTATACTGTAGTTCCAGTGCTTTTCTACCGCATTTCAACATGAACTACCTGCTCATAACGGCACTGTATCTTGTCTTATTCTTATCCTACGAACGCTGTCCCAGGCATCTAGACTGGGTTCTGTTGAAATACAGTAGCAAGGTACAGTGGGAAGAGCATGCTCATTGGACGATGTCAACTAAACGAAAACGCGTTGTTGTAAGTATAGAAAAGCAGAGTTTATGCATTTTTATTTCGACGTTTAATTTCCGAAAATATTTACCATGTGTCATCCAAAAAAACGCTTAATATTCTTGATATTCGTGAGAAGCCTTTTCCAGAGTTGAGGACATAGTATTTCTTTGTTCCTGAATATTAACCCAGTTAAATTCCAAACCAAACCAAACCCCATGGCACTACAGCCCTTGAAGGGCCTTGGCCTACCAAGCGACCGCTGCTCAGCCCGAAGGCCTGCAGATTACGAGGTGTCATGTGGTCAGCACGACGAATCCTCTCGGCCGTTATTCTTGGCTTTCTAGACCGGGGCCGCTATCTCACCGTCAGATAGCTCCTCAATTCTAATCACGTAGTCTGAGTGGACCTCGAACCAGCCCTCAGGTCCAGGTAAAAATCCCTGTCCTTGCCGGGAATCGAACCCGGGGCCTCCGGGTAAGAGGCAGGCACGCTACCCCTACACCACGGGGCCGGCTCAGTTAAATTCCACTGACCATTAAAACATATTTTTGCGGTGGACATTTGCTGTGGAACGACTAACTTGTCCGTCCAGAGAAAGGGGAATACACTTTACCGTTCTTCAGTGGACACCTCCATCCTGAACATTTCAAATGTACTGAGTTGCTTGTTCACTCCAGCATTGCCGAATGTTGTAACTTGCCCACAATTTCACCTTTAGTCATACTTCAACTCACCATGTTCACTGAAAGTAATGGCCATAAATGGCTTATATTTCACTACCCCTTATGAACCATTTCATTTTAAAATGTTAATTGTCAGCAAACAATTTTTGTATTATACCAACGCGGCATTATTTTCAAATCCAAAACGAGAGTGATTATAATTGATTCGGCAGGAATATACAAAAGGTGAGCACACATACACGTTCTCTTAATGAGTAGCACCGAGCTCGATAGCTGCAGTCGCTTAAGTGCGGCCAGTATCCAGTAATCGGGAGATAGTGGGTTCGAGTCCCACTGTCGGCAGCCTTGAAGATGATTTTTCGTGGTTTCCCATTTTCACACCAGGCAAATGCCGGGGCTGTACCATAATTAAGGCCACGGCCGCTTCCTTCCAACTCCTAGGCCTTTCCTATCCCATCGTCGCCATAAGACCTATCTGTGTCAGTGCGACGCAAAGCAAAATAGCTTAATGAGTAGCATCGTTTGAAATGGAGTATAGACTGCTTGCTATTCTGTTACAAATCCACAGCCTGCTTCCGGGTTAGGAATTTATTTAATGGAGCCCCCCATCTAACTCCGAGGATAGGAATTGTCCTGTCGCACTCCTCTGGGGCAATGATTAATGACTGACAGATGAAATGATATTAGAGTGTGTTGCTGGATTGAAATACGGCAAGGAAAACCAGAGTACCCGGAGAAATAACTGTCCCTCCTCCGCTTTGTCCAGTAAAAATATCACATGAAGTGACCGGGATTCGATCCACGGAACCCAGCGGTGACAGGACGCCACGCTGCCGCCTGAGCCCCGGAGGCTTTGCGATTCTGTTAATAATGTCATTTTCTGGAACTCGAGACTCTGACTTAGAGAGCACTATGCATTTTCTGCTTGTGACAATTATGTCCGAATGCAAGAATTGCTATGACGTACATTGACGTGAATGTATTTGGAGATACACATTAGTGATGCTAAGAAATGAAAAAGAGTGTCTTTACCTTCGAAAAAGGAACAATTGAACCATTGTCCTGGTGCTGAAAGAGACCTGTCTTCGAGGTAACCATTCTTTGTAGATGTATTCTTTTGCTGTTTGTTTAACGTCACACAGACACATGCAGGTCTTATGGTGAAGATGGGATAAGATAGGGCTGGGAAAGAAGCGACTGTGTACTTAAACATTTGCCTGGTGTGAAAATGGAAAATCATGGAAAACCTTCAAGACTGCCGACAGTGGGGTTCAAACCTACTCTCCCTCGAACGCAAGCACACAGCTACGTGATTTTTTACCGCCTAGCCAACTCGCTCGGTAGTGTGTGTATTTACATACATATATATTTTGACAATGTTATGGATGGAGGTAAAATAGCACCCGTGCTGTCTTTCGTCATCGCGGTGGTCAAGGCATTGTGTAAGAGCGATAAAGCAATAAAATCACGTTATGACATAAGTGAATCGTATAACCAGCACACAATTTTTATGTTTGCCATTCACTTAATTTCACATTCAAAAGACGGGGATGAGATTTGTATGAAAATGCGTGTTTTGAATATTTTTTATTCACGGAAGAAT
This sequence comes from Anabrus simplex, assembly GCF_040414725.1. Taxonomy (NCBI): domain Eukaryota; kingdom Metazoa; phylum Arthropoda; class Insecta; order Orthoptera; family Tettigoniidae; genus Anabrus; species Anabrus simplex. Next base: position 810,227,566 of record NC_090266.1, read on the forward strand.
CTCAAATAAGGTAAGTTATTGATATAATGGAAGTACATGGAGCATGAAAATGCATTAGAAAGTAATCAGAATGTAAGAGGACCGGAATAATGAAATGACCTGTCCTTAGCCTTTAACACATTAGAGCGCTGAACTTTTTGCATCGTAGTTCGCTTTACCAGAGTGGAGACTGTCATATATCGAAGAATTTATGAGCAAGTTGTACGAGAACATCTTGAGGAAAATTGTGATTTTTTTCTCGCGAACAGAAGACAACAGGGAAAATCTAAGATTTGCATTTGGAAATATAGAGCATGCACTTATGCAAAGTGCCTGAAGACAAATTCTAACTTTAGGAGATCCTCGTAAGAAACTGACAGAACACAGGCCATTGGTAAACATTGTAGACAGCAAATACACAAGACTACGTACAAAGAACAGGTCTCCACTGGTTATAGACCTTCGAAATAATTACCCAAGGTTTCCACTGTGCGTTGCCAGCAGTTTGGCAGGCGTTGAATACCATTAGCTGCACGTGTATCGCTAACGTGTGACACCTCTCTCCGAAATGCTGTTACTATGTCCTCTTTGTTAGCAAACCGTTGTCCATGTAATGGCTTCTTGACTTGGGGATTAGATCATAGTCACACACCTAATGCTTCCCGCAGCTCTGCATGGCATTGGCGTGCATTTCTGTCGCAGAGAACTGCTATTTTAATATACGATCGTTGCTCCTGCTTGTTGGCTTCCATTTTGTGACGCTCTCACTCACACACTGAACTTGGGGGCATGCTTAGACCCACACTGTTGTTTACATACACCATCTAGTGGCATCATACGCAAGTATATACCGTACATTTCCAAATGCATATCTTATATTTTCCGTGTTGTCTCCTGTTCGCAAGAAAAATGTAGTTGCCATGACTTATGACTCGATCTACGTAGTTCTCTATAATAATGATGATAGTTTCACGTGGTTGTTTCTAGTCTGGTTCAGTCCTTGTAAGACAGACCCTCCAGCCAAGGCGGGCGGCATCTGCCTTGTGTGGGAAACTGCATCTTCGTGCGATAGAGGATAGTGTTGTGTGATATGAGTTGCAGGAATGTTCGGGACAGCACAAGTTCCCAGTTCCCGAGCCAAAGGGAGCAAACCGTTTAAGATTAAAAATCCCTCGACCCAGGCAGGAATCAACCCCGGGGCCCTGAGGGATTAAGGCCAAGAAGCTCACCAGTCAGTCGTGGAACGGGACTGTACTGAAAATGCATGTGTATTTTTTTCAGTTTATAGGTTGTCGCGCTTGCTCACGGTGGGCTCCAACTCCTCTATCAACAGCCCTGGAGATTATTTTCAGTGGTTTCCCATTTTTACACCAAACAAATGTTGGGAGTGTTCATTAAGATTACTGTTGCTTCCTTCCCAATCCTTGCATTGTCCTATCACATCGTCGCCATTAGACGTGTCTGCATCGGTGCAACGTAAAACAAATGCAGAAAGCAGAAACATAATAAAGAAAAATAGTGTTAGGTTGTCTGTCAAGTTTTCAACCTAGAGGCTGGTCGGATCCTTAGATAACATAATCAAAGGTTCCGCAGCTGTATGAAAACTGAACAAACAGATCGCTCTGACTCAGACAGGTCTTCTGAGTATACTGAAGATGTATGTGTATGATGTTTCAATTCATAGGTTGTTGCGCTTTCATTCGGGAGATGGTGAGTTCTAATTCCACAATGGACATTATTGGTCAGGGTATATTTCAGCATACGACATCACTGTCCTTGTTCTATATTCTTCACAAATATGTAATTTAGTATGCTTCGCTTTTTCCATTTACAGTACAGTGCAAAATTTAAGTTTCAACAATGCTCTACAGTTCGGTTACAGTGGCACTGTTGGAGAAGAGAGAGCTTTCTTTCTTTCTTTCTTTCTTTCTTTCTTTCTTTCCTTGCTTTAGAGATAATTTTATCTACAAAAACGCCACACGTTCTTGCGGGTTGCGTGACACTCTCGGAGAAATGTCACTTTACATACAGTATCATGTGCAGTCCTGACTGTCCATGCGATTCATTTTATTTGGACAGCCCACGACTTGAAATGTCAGTATGTCTGGATGAATTTTACACTCAAAAAGTACTTGACAAATTTTTGAAGATAATGACATCCTTGAATTTGCAAAGCGATCGTTTATATCACCATGGTAAGGAAACATTTTAGATGCTTCTAGAACAAGAAATGTATGCACCATTATAAATTTTCCCCAGCTTACCCCAGATATGTGTGGGCTTATCCCAGCCACCCAGGATAATTTTGGGCTTTGGACGAGGGTTTAATGCTCTATGTCCTTCCTGATGCCATGTAACATTTTGGTAGAAATTCCAATCCGTGTTACTCCGGAATTCAAACCTGTAATATCTTGAGTGGAAAGCGAGCAAGTGAGTAATAAGTAACAATCTGAAACATTGTTGCTTAGAAGACACTTATTGCGAATACTCCCACATCTCCAACATCTTTGAGGTTTTGTAGATTATTTAGGTACAACATTGAAACGACAAAGTATATTTACGCTATACAGGTCAAATCCCCTTAAAATTTCACCCCAGATATTTCTGAAATAGAAGTTGCTCTTGATGGGCGGTTTTCACAGAAATGAAGTCTAACCAAGGGCTCATAATTGCAGCCATACACAGATTTTGAAAATTATTAGAATATGTATTTATTTCAGAAAATTCAATTTTTGAATTAGAACAATGCCTATTGTCATTAACGATGTGAAGCTACAGAAAATTAGAATGTTAGTGGTGTTTATTTTTTTCAGAATTCTTGTACAAGTAGTACGAGCTATCCTAGTTTGAAAATTATAAATACAGGCAGATAACAGCTCCATGTGTCAGCACTAACTTATGAAAAACGTAAATACGTAAATTGTGAAGAAAAAGAGAATGGGCATTCAAACGTTGTGTTCAAAATGACGACGACCAGCTTCAATACAAGCTTCCAGTCTATCATATAAAGTGATGCACACATTCCAGCATTTCACGAGAAATTTCAGCGGGCCTGCAGTGATACGTCGTTTCATATCACCGGACTAGTTGGCCGTGCGGTTAGGGGCTCGCAGCTGTGGGTTCGAAACCCACTGTCGGCAGCCCTGAAGATGTTTTTCGTTTTTCCCCCACTTTCACGCCAGGCAAATGCTGGGGCTGCACCTTAATTACGGCCGCTTCCTTCCCATTCCTAGGTCTTTCCTATCCCATCGTCGCCATAAGATCTATCTGTGTCGGTGCGAAGTAAAGGAAATGGCACGAGGAAGTGGGTTGAGTCAGGCAAGTGTACCACGCGTTCTCCACCATTAAAAGATCTATTTGTATCATGTCTCTCTCGAACAAGAGCTGCATGGAAACGATTTTGAGGATCATGTTAATTTTTGCATACAGTCATTACGACAAGGTACACCGGATTTATCATGTATCCTGTTTAGTGATGAAGCAGCATGTACAAATCATGGTCAGGAAAACTCCTAAACATGCACTATTGATCAGTAAACAATCCCAACTGGCTTCGTCAGGTTTAATGTCAGAATACATAGACTCTAATTGTGTGCTGCATCATCGCAGAAGCCCTCTCTTCATACAAGGAAAATTAGATTATCTTAACAGACCAACTTCCACAGATGTTAGAAGACGTTCCACTGCAGACTAGGAGGAACACGCTGTATCAGCATGGTGAATGTCCAGCGTGTAGTGCATCACGTACTACAGCTTGTCTTCACCGATTGTTTCCAAATCGTTCGATTGGTCGAAGGGGACCTGTACCTTGGCCGGCACATTCACCAGGTTTGACCACTATTGGTCTTTCTCTGGGGAAAGCTAGAAGATGTGGAAGATGTTGGAGTATTCCTAGTAAGTGTCTTCCAATTCATTCAAGATGCAGCACTATTTCACAGTTGAGGTTTACTTGTGAGAAGGGCAAGTGCGATCGTCACGAAATGTCAAGTTAACCAAACTTCTTTGTATACCAGAGCATTGACTCAAATGACTAGCAGACTAATTTAAACGATAAAAGTAGGTTTTGCAAACTAATTTCATGAAAGTAATTATATGGATGGTCCCTTATATGCCGACACTACGGAATATTGTGGTTTTATGACTTCTGCACTTTACTTCACTATTATAAGTTCATTATGGATACTCACATCTTTGCAGCAACTAGAATAAGAAGAGAAGATGTTGTTAGTGACATTAATGGCTGTTGAAAGGAAGAAAACTAATATGGAGTATGAAATGGATAAACAGAAAGATCACATTTATGATGTTCTTGAACGTTACTGAAAGAGATAGTAGTAGATCCTAAACGTTACGTAACAGTTTAACAACGACTTGAAAACAATGCAGCTGTCAGCTAGAGTAACTTGCAAATATGATAAATAAAGTAGACACTGTAATATGCGAAGCTTTATCATTAGAGCCGAAATTACGAATTCCAGTCGGTTATCTAGCAAGTGAAAATTCCTACTAATATCCATAGTTCTTTTGCATCAGTCCACCCATATTAATTCCTTTCAGTAAGGGTCCAAATGGTGTAGTACGTCTGAATTTTTTAAGCATTTTTTTATCGATAGAATGTTGTAAGAACGTTTGGAATGCGCACGGGTCCAAGCATTTTACTTTTTCTTTACATTTCCACTTCGATTTGCAAACTGAGTAATGGATAGAGATGTTTATAACCTCGAAATTACTAGTTTAATTTCGTGAAAAGTTGGAAGTAGCCGGAATTTCCTAATGTCCTATTGATGTTGCAACTGCAATTCGCGAATGTGAATTCAAATAAAATCCAGTTACGATACTTAGTTGCGAAACGAAGTGTTGTCGTATAAATTAGCCTTTACTGTTGCAGGCTGTTGAAGCATTAATGGAAACACATTAAAGTTGCGTGAAATTTGGTTTACGTGAGTAATGCAGTCCATATCTGCAATACATGTGAGGGCATGACAGCTGCGTGATATAGTCACTGTCTTTTCAGCAAGGTGGCCGCGGTTTGTATCCCGGCAAATGCATGTGCGATTTTAGAAATGAAAATTCACATGCCTGTGGTTGAAATTGCACGTAAAATTGGAGATCATATGACTGTGACCACGATATCAACAGCCACATATGCGGATGCTTTGTATATATCTAATATCTGTTCTGAACAGAAATGTACAAAAGTAGCCATTGATGCTTTCACGGCCCGTACTTACGGTATAATGTCTATGTAGAAAGTAGTTTATATCCATCGCACTCGCTTCTCTGTCACCTAATCGAATCACTTCTCTGCTTTCCGTGAGAAACAGACAGGAAGCCACTTACTCATACCTTTGAATTCACGGGAAAGCATCCCTAGATTAGGAAGCTAATTTCTCCCAGGTATCTCCGCTCCCTAAATATCATTAATCATGTATCTAACATTAAATTTCCCTTGGGGCTGGTTTAACCGTGCATACATTGTAATGAGCCCCAAGACATACCAGTCCCCTTTACATTTTCAAGCTTTGATTAGCCAAGGACTATTTTGTGATGAACCTAAAGCATATATAAGTACTTCACCTCTGGAGCACGATGCGCCCTGTAGTAACAAATACTTCTCTTCATCTCAAGCTGCTTAGGTATGGAGTGCTAGACTGAGCATTTGCAGCATCTGTTACGATATAAACCGAGGCGGCTTAGCCGAGGCATTGAAGGCGTACTTAGTTTGCCTAGAATAACATAACATGCTTCCTGTTCTAGAGACACACATGGTCCTGAAGATAATTCTGCCTACACCAGAAAGGAGAAATAATAGATTAATTCATGGTAGCAAATGTGACTGGACATAGAGCTAACCACTCTGTTCCACTTGACGCTGAAGTTATGAATAGCAGAAATATTTATCTTTACTTCTCCGCGGGCTATATTACTCATTATTAATGCCAGTAATTTATCAACGAAAAACTGAAATGACGTATCGCTTTTTGTGCCGGGATGTGTCCGAGGACATCGGATCGCCAGGTGCAGGTATTTTGATTTGACTCCCGTAGGCGATCTGCGCGTCGTGATGAGGATGAAATGATGATGAAGACACACATACACCCAGTTCCCGAGCCAGGGGAATTAACCAATTATGGTTAAAATTCCCGACACTGCCGGGAATCGAACGCGGGATCCCTGTGACTAAAGGCCAGCACGATAACTATTTAGCCATGGAGCCGGAAAATTTATCAATGACCGAGCTCGATAGCTGCAGTCGCTTAAATGTGGCCAGTACTGGGTATTCGAGAGATAGTGGGTTCGAACCGTACTGTCGGCAGCCCTGAAGATAGTTTTCCGTGGTTTTCCTCTTTCTCTCCATAAAAATACTGGGGCTGTACCTTAATCAGGCCACGGCTACTTCGTACCCACTCCTAGCTATTTCCTATCCCATCATCGCCATAACACCTATCTGTGTCTGTGCGACGTAAAGCAGCTTGTAAAAAAAGTTATCAATGAGAAATTGCCGTTGAGAGTAATCATTCCAGTGACTACTCAACTAAAAGTTACTGCAAATGTTCTACACTAAAAGTTAATGACTGTTTTCAAATTTATAACACACAATGTTAGGGCAGGGAGGCCGCGTTCCTTGGAGATCTGAAAGTCTATACAGAAGCTTCGTTTGTTTAAAAGAAACTGTTGAAGTTTATATTCGAGAAATGATTGACACCTTCAGTTATATACGTAATACAATATATAATAATATTTCGAGTGGCTATTAACTGCTGGTGCAGCCCTTTTTAAGGCGGCCTCTTCAGTGTAGGGGAAACTATGCATTATTGTTTTTTTTTACAAGTTGATTTACGTCGTACTGACACAGATAGGTCTTATGACGACGACGGGGCAGTAAAGGGCTAGAAGTGGGAAAGAAGTGACCGTGGCTTTAATTAAGGTACAGCCCCAGCATTTCCCTGGTGTGAAAATGGGAAACTACGGAAAACCATCTTCAGGGCTGCCGGCAGTGATATAAGAACCCTATTATTATTATTATTATTATTATTATTATTATTATTATTATTATTATTATTATTATTATTATTATTGCTCCAGAGGAGTGTGACAGGCTTCGGCAGCAGTTACAATTCCTATCCTCGCCGCCAGATGGGTGCTTCATTCATACCTTTCCTGAGCATTTCAAATGATTGGAAACATGCTGTGGATTTTCACTTTCATTATTATTAAAAGTAAACTTGTAGTTTTACGTGAATGCTGATATCGTGTTCACAGTCACGGGATCTCCAGTTTCATGGTGAATCCGAACCAAAAGGGCGTAACATTTCAAAAACAATACTTGTATTGCCTGGGTTTTGAACCGCAGCCGCCTTGGTGAGAGGCCAGTGATAATACCACTCGGCCATTACGCCTTGACCATTTCTTATTATTTCTATTATTGTTATTGTTACGGAGATATCCGTGAAGCAAAAAGAGGTGAAAGAAGGTGCTGGGGTGAATGGGTCTAACTACAATATCAAGAATTTAATTAAAACTTTAAAAGGTTATTTTTCTTTTAGAATAACCAATTTTGAAAAAATTCTTCACTTACCGGTAGTGAATATAACAAAATGACAAGCACAATTAGCAGTCTTGAAACCAGATTTAGAAAATCCCAAATTAGTGAATTTTACAGCTTTGGGGATTCAAGCACTTAGTTTACAATTTCAGAGATACCGGATACAGTTTACAAAACTTACGAAATTTTAACGGTTAGACAGGGACGAAAATATCCCGATTTAAGAGCACTTGCTCCAAACGTTACAATATTTAGCCTTCTAGAGGCACCCTTCACTATTACAAAACTTCGAAAAGAGCTTACATGCTCTCAATTTCTTACAGCCCACTCAAGGCAACATTACACCACAATCTTACACTCTCTGACCTCAAAAGGCACGACCACAAATGGAAATAGTTTTACACAGGGGTATCTATTACCCAACCTACTGGGCCTTTGCGGAAAATGACAGGTTAAATAAATGGCCCGCACACAAACTGAATGGAGGCGTACACTTGCGCCCCTCGTTAATGAAAAAATTACACCTTAACAGGCTCAGGGCCCGACGAAAAAAGGGGCTGGACCCAAGCTACTGAGGTGACTCGCATGGAAATAAATATAATACAGTTCCGAAATCGTGGTCACCTCAAACCAAGATGAAGGGGAACTCGACAGGGTAACTCACTCTCTATCCCCGATTTACAGTTGAATACTTAATGATATTTTTACATTAGCCGAAAAAAATTTACATTTTAGAAAAGTTCGTTACATAGTTAAAACATTCGGACCTTCCGCTAGGATAAATCTGCGGAGGTAGCTAAAGAAAAGAGAATTTAGGGGGCCATTACCTGGCTGATATTCTGCTTGCCGAAGAATGAGGCGTCCCGCCTCCTGCCTTAAAACAAACACACACACACACACACACACACACACACACACACACACACACACACACACACACACACACACACACACACACACACACACACAGAAAGTCTACGATCAAGTGAGACAAGGAAACATGAAAAGCCGCAAATTATATACCCTCAGGGAAGGTTCGAGAGGATTTTGGACTAATGCGGACACATCCTCTCATTTTTATTGGCTGAACCCAAAAGTTACACTCAAAACCGAACATGAAGCCTGTGATAGGCTGAAATTTAATCACAGAAAATTTTCATTGGCCAGATTCAAAACTAGCGGAATGAGACAGAAGTGTTGCAAACCTAGAATTACATAAAAAACAATTGAAAGTTCAGAAAACCTATAAACACAATTTTTTTTCAATAACAACTTCCTTTACCTTGCACCAGAGTGCATGACCATAGATTTTTGGTAGTGACATCTGTGGAAAAACGTCCAAACTTCTTGATGTACAGCAAAAACAAAACCAATAGAAATCCAATCAGTTTAGGAAACTTCACAATAACACAATTCCTTAATATTTCAGTAGTGATATCTTCTGATTAAAGTCTCAATATTATTTAGTAGCAACTTCACATTTTGGTCGGTAGAGGAGTTCATTAAGGCGCTTATTTTGAATGTGCGGAGTTGAGGTGTACTTCCCGGTACAATTATCATTATTATTATTATTATTAATAATATTATTATTATTATTATTAATAATATTATTATTATTATTATTATTAACCGTTAATACGGGATAATTCATGAGGACCAGCAAAGAGTTCAGCTGCTGACGTATCAGCTTAGTAAAGAAGAAAGAAGCGTCTCCGAAAATCGTAAAAGTAGTTAGAGTGACTTAAACCCAAACACATTGTCACTAAGAAGAAAGAGAAAGGAGAAATATGCAAACAAATATATGTAAATTATTACTTATTAGCTCTCGATTCTGAATAATTAATAAGAAAGGATCCATCTGGTGATGAACTGTGCTGATGAAAGGAAACTCTCAATCATTACACCACGGATGGGGATGGAAAAATATGTAAACTGATGAACGGTAATGACGAAGAAAATGCATTTCGGGACCGTCGCAGAGAAATCACGATATCTGGGGCTGTTATTAGCACAATTTCCGTAAGATGTTCGTGAATATTTTCACACTCCACTTGTCCCCGAGAGAGTGAACCGTGTTGTGTTCCTCGGTATTTATGTGTTGATTCTAGTCATGTTTCTCAGAATACGCAATAAAAGATGTACCCTGACGTGAGCCACATACATGATTATATGACACAGAGAAGATACTTCTTGAAAACTCAAAATTTCTTTTATACTTCCCCATGCAGTGAAATACGTACCGCTCAGAATAAGGATACGGTCTCTTGCGTGACGGAACTACTACTACTGAAGGTAACTGGTACACAGACTGCCTCTGCAATGACCAAGTGGGATGCTAGAACATGTAAATGGAAGAGGATCAACTTTTATCCCACATTCATGCCATTGGTCGGCGAGAAAGAGTCATATAATTGATATAAAACTATTTATAAATGGATAGGTTTCTTATATATGACGCTCAAAAAATGAGTGCGTGGTATTGTATCTTCTTCGCATTTAATATTGTCAAAATATTATCAAAATACAATAATTCACCTTGCATGTAGACACAAAGTACGTGGATACTCCCCACAGCAAACAGTATGCCTATAGCTTCAATTTCTTCTGATAAACGTGTACCTGTGTGAACTTATAAAATGCCATACATTCATTTCTAAGTCTGTGTATACATGATGATCTTCTAGAAATATTTAAATTTAGAATACGCAAAGATATGTTTGAAATAATGAAATGGCTAATACCCGTATCCACATTCTTCCTGCCCTTTTTCCGAATGTATTGGGGTCGGCACTTGATCTGGATTTGGCCCAGTATTACAGCCGGATGCCGTTCGTGAAGGTCCACCCTATGTGGAGGGATATATTCACTATTGCGTGTTTCTCTGTGGTAGTTGGTAGTGTGGTGTGTTGCATGTAGATGAAGAGAAGTGTGTTGGGGTGAACGTAAATACCCACTCTCCAAGCTTCAAGAAATAATTTAAAATCATTGTCCCGGTCGGGAACTACAATTTTCATCTTTTGATCATGCTTCGAAGAACAACACAGAACCACATTCCTCAGAACATAAGGGACAACATATTCCTCAGAAGAAAGCGTTTCCATAATAGGAGCCAGAACTGGATCTTCACGTTGACATTTTCCAGTATCATGAAATAACATAGGGGCATCAGTCAAAACAGCACTTACGCTAGGAGGTATGGAATTAGAAAGAGAAGAACTTTCCTTCAGGTCAACAGAATCGACCTCACCTAGAATCATCCAGCTTAACCCATCTGTGACTACATTTTCGGATCCCCGAATGTGTCGTACGTCGAACTGAAACGCCGAAATTCGCATAGCCCAACGGGCGATTCGTCCTGTACGACGGGGCCTAGCCAAAACCGATCTCAGAGCCTGATTGTCGGTCTCTAATTCGAACTTAACATGTTCAAGATACAGACGGAATTTTTCCAAGGCAAACAAGATGACCAGTCCTTCTAACTCGTACATGGAGTACTTGCCTCCCTGAGATAATAAGGTCCTAGACGCATAAACAACTGGTCACCTTCCGAATTCAGATTCCTGGAGTACAACTGCAGCTACCGCAGATGACAAGGCGTCTGTCTGAACGATGAATTTCTCAGAGAAATCTGTCATTGCCAAAACTGGAGCATTACAGAGAGCTAATTTCAGATCCTCGAACGCAGCTTGTAGCGATGGCCCTTTCCTACGGAGGAGGTTTAGGGGTGCCGCCGTCCTATTAGCAAAATTGTAGATGAATTTCCTAAAGAAATTCACCATGCCGATAAATCTATCGATTCGTTTAACATCTTTGGGAGGATTGAAGTCACGAATTGTCTGGGTTCTGGAACGATTGATTGAAATTCCGTCAGATGTACAATACTATATGTTCTAGGACATAGATGCCTTAGCAAAAGATGCCTTTGATAACTTGACTGTCAATCCAGCCTTACGAAGGCGAATTAGGACTTCCTCTAGATTAGCTAAGTGTTCTTCATACGTTTCAGGGAAAATAACGAAGTCATCTAAATAATGGTACAGATATTCAAATTTGATGTCGGAGAAGACCCTATCTAGCAGTGTAGTAAGAAAGGCACGTGGTTGTATTCGTATAAGTTCCAGTCGCTAGCGAAAGCAGTCAGATGTTTCGATTCTTCCGCCAGAGGTATCTGGTTTTATGCTTGGTTAAGATCTAGGTTGGTGAATAACTTAGCCTTTCACAACCAAGAAATACATGAATGCAGGTCAGGAATGGGTACCGATTGCAATACAATCTTACGTCTTAACACCCTGTAATTAATAACGGGCCTGAAGCTACCTTCAGGTTTCGGCACTAGAAAAATGGATGATGATTATGCCGACTTTGAAGGCCAAATAATACCATCTTTCAACATTTGATTAATAATTTCCTTCAGGGCTTTCATTTCAGGTGGAGGAAACTTTAAAGGAACCGAATCCGTCACCTCTACCTTATATTCAATTAAATCAGTGACACCACGTGTTTCCGAACATCTATCGGGAAATGACTGACATAACTTGCGAATACTATTAGCCTGACCCTCAGGTAAATGTCTAATGTCTAACGACATATCACTCTGGGTAGGTGAAATCACACAAGTTGATGCAGAGTTACATTTTAAGAGGGGTATACGGAAATTACTCTCAAATTTGAATGTGCAAGATTTACCTTGAAGATCGAGCACAAAACCAGAATATGACATAACATCTACCCCTAATATCACAGGGCATGACAAATGTTTGGCAACGAACAATTTAAACGTCCATGTAAATTTAGAAAACCGATTTTTAGCAAGAATAAATTTCTAAAGGGGGAGAATTCGCCCAAAACACATAAAACAGAAAAAAATATATATTCTGGTAAACTTGGTATACCAATCCTCAGAAATAATAGAGCTAACACTTCCTGAGTCTAACAGTGCCGTGACTGGTTCATTATTTATTTCGATGCTGAGGAAGGGCACAAATATTGGAGTCTCGGAGGCGATTTTGAGACATTCCCTAGGACCTTCAAAAGATGTACCAGAGGGTCTTCCCTTCTCAGAAAATTCGATGCCCGAACTGAACTGGGCTGAGCCTCGACTAGCTGAAAGTGGTAACTCAGCCGGGCACACTATACTCTTTCTATCGCCTAGATTATAATTACCGGAGGCAGCACCAGAAGTAGAACAAGAAGGTGTGCTGTTAGATGGAGCACAGTTATTAGCAAGGTGTTTGAACGATCCGTACTCAAAACATCCTTGAGACGGCCCTGCTCCATTCCTAGGTCCATTACATTTTACAAGAGGACATTAATATCGAAGATGGTCCTCCGATCCACACGCATAGCATTTGCGGGCCAAGAGGGTTAGGCGAAGTGGTGGCCGAGAACTATTAGACGGTGGTGGAGGTTCCCCAGCGACTCGCATGATGTCTGCGTATCTAACTCTTTCCGCGGTCATCACCATAGCCTCGAGTTCTGAAAATGTCTACGGCCCGGATGCAATATATATATATATACAGGGTGTTAGGGGTATACGTGCAGATATTAAGCTAGTCGGCAAAGAAAAATACATCTCACAATATATGCTATGTACTTTTTACCTTGTCCTATTAGTTTGCCCATAACAGAGCCAAATATTTCAGGACCTAATGTGTTTTGAACGGCCGTAGCAGGATGCGCCGGTTACGTCATTCAGTCCACGCGTAGTGGAAGTACAGTAGCAGAGTATAGGGCTTGTTGAACCTGTTTCTTATCGCAGGCCAACACATGTTGTTGTGCACTTCCCCTAAAGGCTTGGCAAGTAGGACAGGTTGACTCACGTGCCTGACCACTTGCTGTACTCCAAAACCGGTCTAGGGTAGTCTGTTTGAAAAGTACACGGAATTCTTACAGTGATGTCGAAGATCCGTACCACCACATGCATGCCAATCAAGTGTTGTGTAGTTGTGTGTGATTTATAAGACGTCATTGGCATTACACAGTGATCCAAGCTGACAAAATTAAAGGAAATAGTTAATAAGTAATGAAAAATGGGCGCAACATTTCTGTGCTGTTATTGCAACAGTCTACGATGAACTTCTGACAATAGACAATGCGAGTTGTCTATGCTTATTCATAAACTTTTCACGTCAATGAAATGACGGTGGACACTGAAAGAAAAGGCTATAAGTATTTAGTGAAATTGTTATTAATGAGACAAATTTCAAAAACCGTAGTTTCATCCATCGTGAACATTGCTCGAAGAAAAAGAGCTACCGGTACTGTGGAATTGCCGCCGGGCATTTGTAATATAAGGCTTATTCTTCCTTTTCCTAATATTTTTACCCTCCAGGATTGGTTTTCGCTGGGACTCAGCAAGGGATCCCACCTCTACCGCCTCAAGGGCAGTGTCCTCGAGCGTGAGACATTGGGTCGGGGATACAACTGGGGAGAATGACCAGTACATCGCCCAAGCGGCCCCACCTGCTAGGATGAACAGGGGCCTTGCGGGGGGATGGGAAGGGATAGAAAAGGAAGAGGGAAGGAAGCGGCCGTGGCCTTAAGCTAGGTACCATCGCGGCATTTGCCTGGAGAAGTGGAAAACTACGGGAAACCACTTTCAGGGTGGCTGAGGTGCGAATCGAACCACCTCTACTCATTTGACCTCCCGAGGCATAATGGGCCCCGTTCCAACTTTCGTACCCCTTTTCAAATTTCGTGTCAGAGCTCGAAATCGAACCCGGGCCTTCGGGGGGTGGCAGCTAATCACACTAACCACTATACCACAGAGGCGGACAGAAGGCTTATTACTGGACAGTAAGTGCCGATAGGTAAAGTGATGACTGTAATGGACCCGCTTAATTAGAACTTCCGTAATCATAATAATATTACTACTACTGCTAATAATAATAATGTCTTTACGTTCCACTAACTAATTTTTACGGTTTTCGGAGACGCTGAAATGCTAGAATTTTTTTACCGCAGTGTTTTTTAATGCAAGTAAATCTACAGACACGAGACTGGCTTACTTGAGCACCTTCAAATACCACCGAACTGAGCCGCCATCGAACCTGCCAAGGTGGGATCAGAAGACCAGCGCTCTATCGTCCGAGCTACTCAGTCCGGCATTAGAGGTTGGAATAAGTTGGTCGTGTGGTTAGGGGCGCGCAGCTGTGAGCTTGCATTTTGGTGATAGTGGATTCCAACTCCGCTGTCGGCAGCCGGGAAGATGGTTTTCCGTAATTTCCCATTTTCACATCAGGGAAATACTGGGACTGTACCTTTATTAAGGCCTCGAACGCTTCCTTCCCACTTGTATGCCTTTTCTCTCCCATCGTCGCCGTAAGACCTACTTGTGTCGGTGCGACGTAAAACAATTTGTAAGTACATGTTTCGGTAATTCCGGAGACATGTCCGCAATTATAAGATTAATAATAATTCGGACTTGTTAAAAGTTCACTATTTTCTTTAGTGTTTTCTGACAGATTACCAGCTACGAAGTTTGATTGGGGCGTTTAACTTTTATTTTCGTAATAGTTAGTAATAATTGACTAACACAGTTTTTATTATAATATTGGTAGGTGGCTTTACGACGAATGCAAGCTGACAGCCGCGCGCTCCTAATCACACGGCCAACTCGCTCAATAATAATAATAATAATAATAATAATAATAATAATAATAATAATAATAATTAAAAAATAAATGTTTACGTGCTAATGGAGACGCGCGGTTTCGTAATTTTGCCCACGGGTATTCTTTAACGTGCCTGTAATTCTACCGATCAGAAGCGGACGTATTTGAGCACCTTCAAATACCAGTGGACTGAGCCAGGATCGAGCCTGCTAAGTTCATGAAACCAGAGCTTGAACCGTCTGAGCCACTCAACCTGGCAACGTTTATTTTGATACGTTTAATAGGCACTGCAAAAGCAGAATGCTTTAATTTACCATTAAACAAGTTCTTTTCGTTTGGAAGCACGAAAAGGAAGTACGTTTAATTTATTTATTTTTATAACATGTCCCTTATTGATATGAAGCAAAACGTTCGATGTGCTTTGACAATTCAGTTCTGATACTACTCACTTGGAAATCCTATCCCACGCATTCTTTCGCTGACGTACGAAACTTTATTTACGTACACGTCAACACGGGGTGTTTCTGCATACGGCGAGTTGGTCTCCCAAGAAACCATGGTATTGAAATCACACTGTGGGAGAATATTTCACGTAAGCAGTTTGACAAATTCACTAGACCTGCCACGGGCCGGTCGGTCGTCTGCTGTTTCTAGCGATGGGGGTGTGGTGGGACGGGTTCCCGCCCCTACATGAAACCACCGGACTAGAGGTATGAGCTGTCTGTCTGACCTTGACCTGAATAACAGCTGTCAGAGAGGCGAATTATCGTCCGTACTAGTACGCGAGTTACTTCGTAGTAGTAGTATTTGAATAATGCCAGTGTATGAATACCACGAATACCATGATATGCTGCTAGTGTATCGTGTGGCAGAACAGAACGCGGGTCGCCCTCAATGAATCTATCGGAAAATCGGAAAAGGCTTTCCAACAGACGGGTGCCGAATCCAGCAACGATACTTTCTGTACTGCAGCGTATTCGCGATGCAGGTTGTGTTACATCACGCTTTCAGAAGCGATGGCCTAAACGGCCACGTGTAATTCTAGACGCGGAAGAAGACATCCTGACAATGGAAATGAAATGGCGTATGGATATTAGTGCCGGAAGATCCCAGGACGGGTTCGGCTCGCTAGGTGCATGCCTTTTGGTTTGACTCCCGTAGGTGACATGCGCATCTTGATGATAATCAAATGAGGATGAAGACAACACATACACCCAGCCCCATGCCAGGGAAAATAACCATGATGGTTCAAATACCGACCCTGCCGGGAATCGAACCCGGGACCCCTGTAACCAAAGGCCAGCACGCTAACCGTTTTGCCATGGAGCCGGGCATCCTAACAATAGTAAACGATGATCCCGGGCGCCGTACGCGTAGTATAACACGTGCCGTTGGTGTACCAACTTGGACCATACGTAGGGCACTGCATGAAGAACGAGTGCATCCTGACCATATTCAACGGGTGCAGTGTCTTTGACAGCTGATTACCATTATCTTACGAGCTGATGTACGTCGCCACGACACAGATAGATATTACGGCGACGACGGGATAGGAAAGGGCTAGGATCGTGAAGAAGCAAACGTGGCCTTAATTAAGGAACAGCACCAGCATTTGCCTGGTGTGAACATGGCAAACCACGGAAAACCGTCTTTAGGGCTGCCGACAGAGGAATTCGAACCCACTATATCCCACTCATGGGCTGTGGAACGTCCCCATTCATTAGGAGAAGGCAATTTCCAGCACCGGTTATGAATTAATACCTGGATGGGTGTAGTAGGAAGTCGGTTACGTGGACTAATCATCTTTTTATTAATGTTACCTTGCTCCTGTAGATACAGTACGTTACTTGAGCTTTCAGAGGACGTGTCGCTTCGACTACGCAGAACCACGTGGATTTTACACGATGGTGCAGATATTTCCTCAACGGTGGACAGGACGATATGGAACTATCAATTGGCCAGCCAGATCTCCAGACGTTATTCCAATGGACTTTAATGTCTCGGGAACATGAAACACAAAGTATATCGAACTGAAGTAACCACTTCGGACGACTTCCGTGAACGTATTGTTTAAGCAGCAGAGGATATTCTGAACAACCCTGGTGAAATGAAATGAAATGAAATGAAATGAAATGTCGTATGGCTTTTAGTGCCGGGATATTCCAGGACGAGTTCGGCTCGCCAGGTGCAGGTCTTTCCATTTGACTCTCGTAGGCGACCTGCGTGTCGTGATGAGGATGAAATGATGATGAAGACAACACATACACTCAGCCCCCGTGCCATTGGAATTAACCAGTTAAGGTTAAAATCCCCGACCCGGCCGGGAATCGAACCCGGGACCCTCTGAACGGAAGGCCAGTACGCTGACCGTTCAGCCAACGAGTCGGACACAACCCTGGTGTCTTGGCTCGAATGCGTCGCAACTGGATTCGGAGAAGTGAAGCCTGCAGGGAAGCCCAGGGTGATCACTTTGAACAATTGCTACGAGTTTTACTTTGGTATGTCAGATGTTACGCCATTTCTGCAACGTAATGGCTTGGGAGTACAGTACAGTATCGCCTTAGTATTTTGAGTCTCGATAGGTCGATATTCTCATAAATCCGAGCAGGGAAATTGATGTACCGGTAACAAAAATTATAAATCGAGAGTTTCAGTGCGCGAGTGCGGAAGACGTGCTTGTTAAAACGCTAGACGTTGACCTTGAACGCATTTCGGCAGTTGCTCAATCCTACACTGCATGTGGTTTTTTTTGCTACTTGCTTTACGTCGCACCGACACAGATACGTCTTATGGCGACGATGGGACAGGAAAGGGCTAGGTGTGGGAAGGAAGCGGTCATGCCTTAATTAAGGTACAGCCCCACCATTTGCCTGGTGTGAAAATGGGAATCCACGGAAAAACATATTCAGGGCTGCCGACAGTGGGGTTCGAACCTACTATCTCCCGAATACTGGATACTGGCGCACTTAAGTGACTGCAGCTATCGAGCTCGGTTTTTTGGTTCTTTACGTGTGTTCGAGAAATTTACATTTTGTTTCTTATTCACTACGAGTTAAAACAGAAGACACTTTGCGTTTTTAAGGGCCGATGACCTTAAAACAGCAATCATCATCATTAACACGTATAAAAATTGAAAAATGCTTGTTTTATATTCATCACTACTGAAATATGAAAACAATTCAATCAAATTAGTTATTTCATTCCCACACTCGTAGAGGGGTGGGTGGGCCGTCAGCTATACGTGTAGCTCTTGGGCCATGGAGTAAGGAAGTAGAGTTGTGAGGATGAAATAATTCAAGTTGGACGTATGTCTTGTACATACAATAAATTGAATTGAACATGTTAGTAAATACCTGAACGCGCAGAGAGATAACCGCAGCAACAACACGGACCCCAGAGGAGGCCCGCAGAACACACCACCCAGGACAGAGACCCCCCAAACACCCCGTTTATTGAGTACGTTTTCATGGTACGATGTTGACATAGTACAATGTTGACATACATACCTGGGTAAATAAATAAACAAACAAACAGATAGAAGTGGTTGGCCTTGAACTTGCTGTGCCGAGTGAGACGAGTTCTTAGTCCAGATATGTGAACAAAACAAGCACTGAGGTCATTGACCATGCTACACTTTTAAAGGCTGCAGAGCAGATTAAAGGCGATGTATCACAAGGCCAAACTTAAACATGTAACAGAACGTAAGATGTAACTCTGTCACATGAGAAACGAAACACACCCGGGCTGGGGAAACAAACACAAATCTTGCAGCACTGTCTTGAAGCACAGGACTGAAGTACACCGGCAAACGACACAAAAGGTGAATTAAAGACGGAAAAAGTATTGTGTCACATGAAGCTAAAGAGATGTTATAAATAAACGAAATAAACTAAATAATAAAAATAATAATTATATAAAAATAACAATAATATTAATAACAAAACATCAAATATGAATAACAAGTATACGACTTAAAAGGAGAGTAGAGGAATAAGACGAAAGTATGAACAGGTGAATAATAATAATAATAATAATAATAATAATAATAATAATAATAATAATATTAATAATAATAATAGTAATAATAATAATAATAATAATACCGGTAATGTTATTTGCTTTACGTCCCACTAACTACTCATACTGTTTCTGGAGGCGCTGTAATTTAGTCCCGCAGGAGTTACTTTTACGTGCCAGTTAATCTACCGACACGAGGGTGACGAGCACCTTCGAATGCCACTGGACGGACCCAAGATCGAGCCTGCTAAGTTGGAAACAAGAAACCAGTGCTTTAAACGTCTGAGCAACTCAGACTGGCCACTTTTATTTTGCTTTATTTTACCATTACACATATGCTTTTCGTTTGCAAGCACGAAATAATAATGTAATTTTTTACGTCTCAATAACTACTTTGGCGGGTTTTTGGATACGCCGAGGTGCTGGAATGTTGTACCGCAGGACTTTTTTTAATGCAAGTAAATCTACATACACGAAACTGGCGTATATCAGCACCTTCAAATACCCCCGAATTGAGCCTCCATCGAACCTGCCAAGATGGGATCAGAATACCAGCGCTCTATCGTCCGAGGTACTCAACCCGGCATTAGAGCTTGGAATACGTTGGTCGTGCGGTTAGGGGCGCGAAATTGTGAACTTTCAGTGGGGAGATACTGGGTTCGAACTCCACTGTCGACAGCCCTGAAGATGGTTCTCCGTGGTTTCCCATTTTTACATCAGGAAAATGCTGGAGTTGAACCTCATTTAGGTCACGAAGGCTTCCTTCTTACTTCTACACCTTTTCTGTCCCATCGTCGCGATAAGACATATCTGTGTAGATGCGACTTAAAGCCAATTTTGAAAATCATCATAATTAGGACATTATACAACTGTCGAAATCCATAGTTATAAACGATGAGAAGTATTTTCTAGGCAGACATTATTGGCGAGTAGTCAATAATAATAATAATAATAATAATAATAATAATAATAATAATAATAATAATAATAATGGTATTTGCGTTACGTTTACGGTTATCGGAGAGGATGAGGTGCCGGAATTTAGTCCCGCAGGGGATCTATTTACGTGCCACTAAATCTACCGGCACGAGTGTGACGTAGTTGAGCACATTCAAAAACTACCGGTCTGGGCCAAGTTCGAACCTGCGAGGTTGGAGTCAAAGGACCAGCACCTCAACCTTCTGAGCCACACAGCCCGGCAGGAGGCACGAAATGTAGGTACGTTTAATTTATTTATTTGTATAACATGTCCATTATTCGTTTGAAGTAAAACGTTGGCTGTGCTTGCCTAATTCAATTCAATCCCATGCTTGCTTTCGTTGGCGTAAAGACATAGGTTTTCAGGTCATTTCCATACTCACTAGACCATGGGGCTGACGACCACAGATATCCCAATCCCCTAAATGACGTAAAAGCAAATGAACCAGTATTAACGCTGACAATTCGCTACAGCTCCAGGGTCCGAAACCGATAACTAGGGTTGTCTGACGGAAACTAAATACTAACAACAAAACGAGTCTGGCGAGAATGTAACGTAACATTGTGAACACCGGTAGCAGCCTTCAGCTGTTATCGTAGTTCAGTTGCTCGTAAACATAAAACCAGTTTGGCAAGTATATTACGTAACATCTCGTGGCGTTCAGCTGTTACAGTAGTATATCTGCTCTGAAACATAAACAGAAACCAGTTTGGTACGGATGGCGCGTGACTTGCCTGTTATCAACGGAAAGCTATTCATTCGCAGAACGAGGCATACTACCTATTCTAAAAACATCATATCACTTTGCTCTCGGAAATAACTTCCGCGGATTACTAAAAGTTTGATATATAGTGGTTCGTCACATCGTTCTCTATTGCTACAAGAAATATCTGCACGTATACACCTAACACCCTGTATAAGACTGGATAGATGGAAATATCCCTTCAACAATGACCTTTACAATTTCACTTCAGAGTAGTGGAGGACAAACACCATTGTATAAAATGTGATCTCCTTGATGACACCTGCTAGATTCTCGTGTAGCATTTGGACTCGGAATTAGTACTTTTTCACTAATGAGTACACCTCTTTCAGGGATGAAATTAGCTAAGAAATGAGCATGGAAGATTTCTAAAGATCTTCTATCTCATATGGCTTTTACTATTTTAATGTTTTGTCTGAGAGGACACCAACAGTGTATGAGTAATTGATCTGTACTATTTATGAATGCGAAAGGGCAAACACTAATGCATGATTCTGAAATTCCACAAGAAATATTAGAAAAGCAATTACGTCGTTAGTAAAAATGATTGAGAATTTCGAAATGCCCTTAAGCAACATGGCTAAAGAATGAGGCCAACAACTGAAACCTGGTGATATTACCGGAGAGGGCGCTTGTGGTTGAGGAGCTTCGAAAGCTGCGTTACTGATGAAGAAGGGTGGAACTTGTGGTGGTTGACTAACAACTTGTTCAGATGGGCAGAATCTTGTTGAGGGTCAACAGATTCCCTTCGAAACATTGATTGTCTGTCGTCCCACCGGGGGCTCATAGATCGATAATAGGGACATCTGAAGGTTCTTTGGATACATCGTTTTAGATTGATACCACAGATGGCCTTCTAAAAGGCACTCAGTTCAAATGCACGGAGATGGTGTACCTCCGGTAAAATTATTATTATTATTATTATTATTATTATTATTATTATTATTATTATTATTATTATTATCATTATTATTATTGTTATTATTATTATTATTATTATTATTATTATTATTATTATTATTATTATTATTATCTGGCATTCGGGACGACACCCACTCAGCCAGTGAACTATGTAAGGAAGGGATGTATTTTGTATTTGTTGTTGGGATACAGGAGAGGTGGACTCATCTTCTCGTCATACAGGCGTTTATGACTTCCAGTGGTACACGTGAGTAGGCCATGGAACGGAAAGAGATTGGAATGGTATAGATGTGGCAGGTAAGTTTACAACCGTGATGAAATTACGTTCTTGCTCTGATGAATTGGCGCGAGCACGGATTCTCATCGTGCCAATGTGCGTTCGGAATATCTGGAAGGATAATGGCATAGTGATTACAATGTTGTTGAGAGGTATCATGCCACTCGTTGTTCCACGCCGTCAATTGCCGTCGAAGAAGCAAGGAGGTGTAATATGATACAGGAACTGTGATGTATGTCTGTTGGTCTTCAGTGGAAGCCGATCGTTCTGCATTTTCTGCTAGTTCATTGGCTGAGATTTCAACATGGGCTTTTACCCATACAATCAAACCTTTATTCAACATTGTCTCCATGCGATGTACGACTTCAGTTCTCGTGCACGAGAATCAAAGATGTTTTCCCTGAGTTAATGATTTTTAGACTCTGCAATGCTGACTTGGAATCAGACAACACCACAATTAATCTTTCAAGCAGAGTTTTAGCATATGTTAGGGCCCCAAAATAACTGTAAGCTCGGCCGTAAATATGGATGCTGACAGAGGTAGCTTAAATCTGCCACAGCTGTCTGGTTTTACATCGATATAAGCACTACCCACTTTATTACAGTCTTTTGATACACCTGTGTAGATATGTCGGGCGTGTGGCTATTCTGCCATGTAAATTTTCACTCTGACATCGTTGCCGTTCACAGTAGCTTCAAATGATGTTTCTAGTCTATTATCTAAGTTCTTAATCGTGGTTTCATATGAAAAGTTAAAATAGGGATGGTTATCTGTAGTGCTTATAATACTTTTGCATCCACTGATGTTGGTAAATTCATCCACTAGGATCGGTAAACATATCCTTTTCCATTAGCTTGTAATCATTAGTAGGGTAATCAGCTTGGATATCTTGTGGAGTATTCAAGAGTTTCTGTATTGAAACAGCTTGAAAATATATTTCCCCGCTAGATACTGCCCTCGTAGATGGAGAGGACGTTCAAATATTTCAACTATCATAGCTTTCGTAAATGTTGACTCTATTGCTGCTATGCATAGTCTAAGGACCGTATACCGACATTTGTTTAGTTTAGTTTAGTTAACAATGTTTTGGAGGCCGTAGCAAGAACATCCACTTCCATAATGCAGGAGAGGTTGAATCAGTGATCTGTACAAAAGTAACGTAATTTTCGGGCCAAAAACCCACCATAAGCCTCTAATGGCTCGTAAGTTATTGGCTGAAATATCATTCACAGAGGATTTGATGAATGTTTGGAGATCATGTCAATTTATCGTCGATGAGAAGTGTTAGATATGTCACCACCTCCTTGTAGGGAAATATGTAGATACCCAAATGAAGCGTGTCTTCTGGGATCTCGAATGTCGAGTGTAATCC
Source organism: Anabrus simplex (assembly GCF_040414725.1). NCBI lineage: Eukaryota > Metazoa > Arthropoda > Insecta > Orthoptera > Tettigoniidae > Anabrus > Anabrus simplex. The sequence continues at coordinate 810,251,034 of NC_090266.1, forward strand.
ATGGTTATTCAATCAAGAAGTGAATGTCGGCGTGGCAACTGGCACCTGTTCTTGACAGTTGTCCAAGTATTTAGCTTCTGTATAAATGCAAATATCATCGGCATACTTAAGAACTTGTATCTCAGGAGATAAGGTGCATGTGAGGTCTGCTGTGTAAATGTTAAAAAGGAGCGGTGCCAAGATAGAGCCTTGTGGAAGGCCTTTCGATGTAATTCGAGGATCAACTGTGATGCCATTATGAAATACGACGAGATGCCTATCTTGCAGTAGGCAACTGAGATTCCCGATACGTTCTTCTGGAAGATATAAGAAGTGAAGTTTTTCTTCTAAGATGAGGATATGCACACTGTCATACGCAGAAGAGAGGTAAGTTTACAAAGCTACAACGTAATTGTTATTGCTTAGACCAAGTTGAATGTATGTAATTAGACGTACATGCGTATCTCATGTAGCTTTCAAGCGTCGAAAACCCATCTGTTGAGGTGGTAGCAGTTTGACTTTCTACCTACCATTCTAACCTACGCTTAACCATCCTTTACATAGTCTTTTACAACCAGGATATCAAGAACAGTGAGCAATATGATGAAGAGAGCTCTGAATTCTCCCCATTCTTCACTAATGGTACCAGACGAATAAGTTTAAATGTCGGAGGATGCACTCTCTCGAACCACTTCCTGTTCATCAGCCTAAGTAGTTTCTTTTGTCCAGCACTGGACATGTTTATTAACATCGAATAGTTGATGTTATCCGGGATTGGGGCTGTATTATTGCTCATCCTTAAGGCTTTAATACGTTCTTGAAGTGCAAATGGATGAAGTAGTACATGAAAGTTCTCTTCATGGCAATTGCATGTTATATAGCCAATATGAGCTGAAGTAGGTGCCATTTGTCTCAGTATGTCCTCTTTTATTGTTATCTCACATCTGAGAGCACTTCTATGATTTTCGAAAACGACATATATTCTGCCACATAGTAGTAGGAAAGGTAGAGGTCTTGAGTGAATTTCAATATTGGCGCCAAAACTATTGTTTTTTAAGTTTTTTAAAGCGTTTGTTTTCGCTTGAGTGTGTTATACGATGAGGAAGTTAACCTCTGAAGCGCCCTGTTTATACTGATGGAGTGCTTAACGCCTGCCATGCAACACTACATAACATCCTTTATTCCATCAGGGATTTGGTGATCGTTTGCTGTATGCATATGGTCTGTTTTGAGCAATTATAAGACAGGCTGCTCGCTTAATGGAGTCATGGAATGTCTCGTTGTCTCTGACAATGTAATTCATTTCGTGGTATTCCTCGAAGATGGGATATATGGTCTCCTTGTAATTTATATATTCAACTTGTCGAATTTTCCAACGATATTTTGGGTAGATGGCATGCGGAGTGGTTGATGACGTGGTCGACGCTAATAATATCGGGAGGTGTTCAGATCCTAGAGTTACCTGTAGAACCAACAGTAGAAGTTGAGTAGTATTGAAGGAGATTCAAAAGTAACGTCTACTACTGAAGGAGCTTGATTAGGTCCGGGAAACTCGGCTACGAGAACAGTCATTCATTAGCACTAAGTTTTCTTCTTCAGATACCCATTAGTTGTAATCAATGTTAGTCAATAGAAGAACTTCCCAAATTGAAGTGGTGTGCATTGAAGTCCTCGAAAGATTCGTACAATCTGTGAAAGTTGTGAAGAGTGTCGACGAAGTTCTTGTTCACTTACCATTTGCTTAGGTGGTCGGTATACTGAAACAATAACTTAACGGTGAACATCCGTAATTAAACTTAATGACATATGTTTCCAATCTAGTACTTTGGAGCATAAGAGTTACTTGATCATAAATGATGTTCTCCTTGAGGACAATTTCTATCCCTCCATACCATTCATCACGATCATCCTATAAATTTCTAGCCTGGGAGTTTCTCCCATTATCCTTCAAACCCCAATAATAGCAAGGATAACGGCAGACGCATTTGTGGAACTTGTAAAGTCACCGTCCTGTTCCAACAGGCTGGTAAGAGGCGCGTGAAAATACATTTCAAACATAGGAAACAAGGTACCACGAACTACTTGGAACTGATGGCACGCATAATTCACAGTCATACCAATATTATTGAAATATGGAAGGGTATGTATAGGTAATTTAAGGCAGAAATAGGTTCCAAGAAGGACATTCCTGGAGTCATTAATGCACAAGGAGAGTGTGTATGTGAGGATCTTCAAAAGGCAGAAATATTCAGTCAGCAGTATGTAAAGAATTTTGGTTACAAGGATAATGTCCAGATACAGGAGGTGACTAATACTACAGAAAAAGTAAATTGAAATTTACATGTGATAACAATGACAGTTATAGTAAGATACAAAAGTTGAAAACAATAAAAGCAGCTGGATTGATAAGGTTTCTGGTGATATACTAAAGACAATGGGTTGGGATATAGTACCAAATCTGAAGTAAATATTCGACTATTGTTTGCATGAAGGAGCTATACCAAACGAAATGAGAGTTGCTGTAGTAGCCCGTGTGTATAAAGGAAAGGATGATAAACATATAGCTGAAAACTACAGGCCAGTAAGTTTGACATGCATTGCGTGTAAACTTTGGGAAAAGCATTATTTCTGATTTTATTAGACATGTCTGCGAAAGTAATAACTGGTTGGATGTAAGGCAGTTCGGGTTTAGGAAAGGTTATTGCACTGAAGCTCAACTTGTAGGATTCCCGCAAGATACAGCAGACATCTTTGATTCAGGAGGTCAAATGGATTGTATCGCGATTGCCCTATCTAAGTCGTTTGATTGGGTGGATAATGGGAGACTACTGGCAAAAGTGAGTGCAGTAGGACTAGACAAAAGAGTGACTGAAATGGTGGATGTATTTCTAGAAAATATATCTCCTATTTGTCAAAGGAATCGATAGTTTTAGCTTCACTGTATGATAAATTGCCGGCCCCGTGGTGTAGGGATAGCGTGCCTGCCTCTTACTCGAGGGCACCAGGTTCGATTCCAGGCCAGGTAAGGGACTTTTACCTGGACCTGAGGGCTGGTTCGAGGTCCAATCAGCCTACGTGATTAGAATTGAGGAGCTATCTGACGGTAAGATAGCGGCCCCGGTCTAGAAAGTCAAGAATAACGGCCGAGAGGATTCGTCGTGTTGATCGCACGACACCTCGTAATCTGCAGACCTTCGGGCTGAGCAATGGTCACTTGGTAGCCAATGCCCTTTAAGGGCTGTAGTGCCATGGGTTTTGGTTTGGTTTTATAAGATAAACTGGAATCTTATTGAGAGCACTTGAAACATTAGGTGTCACTACAGAGAAATGCTCTGTTATGTTATTTCCTTTAATTGAGTCATGCTTCCCCGAATAGTTTCTGAAAGCATGGCATAGAATTGCTAGCAGGGGGGAAATGAAGGATGCTGTGGAACCACTTAGTAACTCGATGGAGTTTTTGAAAAGCGAGGTAGAAGGGGAAGAAAGAATTACACTTGCTGTCACAGGTTTTGGTTTAAGAAGCAGCGAAGCAAAAGTTGACGTTAAGAAGAAATTAGCTCACAAATGTCGCTTTACCAGCAAAGAGAACATCCCATTAGCGGCAGGTTTATTTTCTATTGCAGACATAAAGAGGCTAAGAAGAATTGTCTTTTGCGACAAGTCTCTTAACAGTTCTGTCTTTTTCACTGCACAAGGCATGGGCATAGCAGAGAAGCAGAAAGTGCTGAGGCAGAGATGTTGCTGTTTCTCTTGTTTGAAACTAGGGCATATAACTGAGAAGTGTCGAGCAGTCTTAAGATTTTGTGTTTGTGGGAAACATCATGTGACCTTCATGTGTGAAGAACTGAAACCTCCTCATAACACAACAACCAAGTCATACCATGTAAATGTAACGTTAGCAAATTTCTCCCACAGTCCAAAAGTTTTCCTACAAACTCTGAGAGTGCAGATAGCATCTGATAGTCAGGGAGCTTGTGTAAGGGTTCTCATTGACACAGATCTCAGAAGACCTACATCATGAAAGATATTGCAGAAAAAATTAAGTGTGTGCCTCAGCGCGAAGAAATGGTAATCCATTCCTTGTTAGGGGGTATAAATACCAATAGTTGTAAACATCATTGTTACAAGATAAGGTTAGGTAGCCTTGATGGAAACTTTTCTTGTAATGTTATGGTTTTAGATCAGCCTGTTATATGCCAAGGGATTTCCTCACTGGGAAATGGACCTTGGCTGACAGAACTGAAGAAGAGAGACATTTCGTTGACGGATGTTGGCTGCACCGATGAGACGACAGATATCCTGATAGGAGCAGATGTTGCAGGAAGGCTACTAACAGGTCGTCGTGAAGAGTTAGCATCAGGACTTGTTGCACTTGAAACCCGCCTGGGTTGGACTCTAATGGGAAAAGTCCCTCAGAACGAGAAGCTGATATTTCAGATCTGTGGAGGCAGGATTTGATCGAAATCATTGGAGCAGCAGAACATAAGTCTAGGTCTGAACAAGAATTTTCGACTAGGCAGCATTTTTTGGAAACTGTAAACATCAATGAGCGGGGACGATATGAAGTTCGTTTACCTTGGCTTGAAGGACACTCACTCTTCCCGACAGTAAAGATCTTGCAATGAAGAGGCTACAAAGAACTTCAAAGAAGCTCGAGTCAGATAACCTCTTTAGAGAGTATGATGATGTTATACGATACAACAGTGGCTGAGTGAAGAGATTATTGAGGAGGTTCCTATAGAGGAAGCAATTAATATATATTATGTACCATACTGCCCTATTTTAAGAGTGTAGCAGCACGACCTGGATCCGACCTGTGTTTGATGCTTCTGCTAACTCTCATAATCAATACTCGCTAAATCAATGCCTTGATAGGAGTCCTAACCAAATCCAGTTCATCCCTGATGTCCTGTTGAGGTTTAGGGAAAAGAAGTTTGGAGTAATAGCTGACATACAAAAAGGCATTCCTTCAGATAAGCTTCAATAAGGAAGATAGGAATTTCTTCTGTATTATCTGGTGGGATAAAGGCCGGATTTCAGTACAGATATTTCGTCACACCAGGGTAGTGTATGGGGGTCACTTGTAGCCCTTTCTTGTTAGGAGCCGTCATTGAGTACCACATTAGAAGAACTTCTGATTTAGATGATGTTGGGGTGCAACAACTTTTGAGAAGTTTCTACATAGGTAATTTGGTAACAAGTAAAGACTCTGAGGATGAGTTACGACAGTTGGTTCCTGAAACCATTCTTGTATTCTTGTATTCCTGACCATTCTTGTATTATTATTAATTTGTATTAGATCTACTTATTGTAAGTAATACAATGCAATATACAGTGGCGGTCACAATAATAGAGCCACTTCCATTGACGGGATTAAGAACTAGGATATCTATTAGTTCGCAAAATCTCCACGAGTGCCATGTTGTCAGTCCCTTTTAGACAACATCAGGGAAGACGTCGCTGCTATCTGTAACCGTGCGAAAGGAAGTGTTTGAGCTAGACGTGCGAAAAGAGGCATAAAGGTAAGAATCTTAGGGTCAAAATAATAGAGCCGTTTTACAGAAGTCCCGTTCAAATTGATGTTTTGGGGGCTAGCGATATTATTTGTCAACAAACCTCCACTTAATATTATTTTGTATGTAAATTGACGTTTGGTTTTTTTATTTACATTCTTCTAGATGGGCAAAGCAAAGCATACAAGTGATGATGAGCGTATAGTAATGTTCCGGATGTTCAAAAGAGGGATGTCCATGAATCAAATAGCCAAAGATTTACACGTTTCGCGAAAACGTGTTCAGAACGCCATTAGACTGGCAAAACAAACAAAGCCGCAGGTGGAGAACAGGGGGCGACCTCGTGTAACTACTCCTCGCGTAGACATTCATCACTAGGGAAGTAAAGAATGACCCATTTTTGTCAACACCACGTCTGAAAGCCATTTTGTTTAGCGACAAAAATGATGTTCAACCATCAACCTCAAGGATTCAAAGACGACGGAGATCCGCAAAATTGAATGGGCGCGTTGCGAGACAGAAGCCACATGTTTCAAAAGCTAATGTCCGGAAAAGGTTGGCCTTCGCCCGGATAAGTGAACAAAAACCTAATATTTGGTGGAGGAACATCCTTTGGTCCGATGAATCCAAGTACAATAGGTTTGCCTCAGACGGAAAAATCTATGTGCGCCGCCCACCAAACCAGGAATTTAATCCCAAGTATACTTAAACAACTGTGAAATACGGTGGCGGAAGTGTTACGGTATGGGGATATTTTTCATGGTACGGCATTGGTCCAATACACCGTATCAATGGCATAATGAACGCAGAAATGTACAAAGACATCTTGGCAAATGTGATGCTGCCTTATGCTGAAGAGGAATTGACGCTGAAATGAAAATTTCAGCACGATAACGATCCAAAGCATACTGCAAGGATCATACGGCAGTTTTTTCAAGATCACCATATCGAAGTATTAGAGTGTCCATCTCAATCCCCTGACGCATCACCCATTGAGAACTTATGGGAGATCGTAGGCAAGAGAATTGACCGCTCAAAAGCTACATCTTTAGATAAACTTTGGGAAGAAATCCAGAGAGCCTGGTATGCGATCAGCAGCGACGAATGCAGGCGTTTAGTCGACTCTATGGGTAAGAGGTGCAGGGCAATCCTCAGAAATAAGGGTTACTCCACGAAGTACTAATGCACTCCTATGCAAAAACGACTGTTCCTGTAAATTTCATAAGACTGAGATCAAGTACAAAATATTTGTGTCAATTGGCTCTATTTTTTTGACCCTGTGGTCTGGTATTCTTTTGAATAATATTGATTAGTTTGAGTTGTGTTATCTATATAACTGACTGTGGTACGATGTGACTCTGTTGTAATGGTTCCTGTACAACATAAACTTTGGTTTCCATCATAGTACAAATATGTCCAGTAATAAATTTGCACTTCATTCCAAACCTTTGCCAGGTGGCTCTATTATTTTTGTTACGGAGTTGTCCGTGGTAGGTAGAGGTGAAAGAAGGTGCTGGGATGAACAGGTCTCAAGATACGAAATTAAAGTTAATTTAAAAATTTAACAAGGTAATATTTTCTTTGCAAAATCAAGAAATAACAAGAATGGCAGGTACAGAGTAGCAAAGCAACAATTCGAGAATGTACAATTACAGAGTTACAGGATTTGGGCTCCGAGAGCCGGACACACAATTCTTGAGCAATGAGCCCAACTTTCCTTCTATACAAGGTTCAACAAAGGGGCAGAAAACCCCAATCATGCCTAGGAGCACTTGCTCCCCTTTACACAGTAACGCTTCCTCGAGGCACGCAAAAACAAATTTTTATTTGGAAAGAGCAACCCGCTCTCAAAGTTCTAGCCTATCAAAGGCCACACCAAATTCCACCTTCAAGCTGTCCACCAAGGACATAGACACAGGGGTACAAATACCCAACCTACTGAGGCCTATTAAGTGAAGAAACAGAAATATTACATGGCCTCGACAACACCAACTTGAGAGGAGGCACAACTGCACTCCTAATATATTTTACTAAAACCTACTTGGCACTAGGCCGCTTATGCAAGGGCTAATCCCATACTAAAGAGGTGACTTATATAAGAAAATGATTTACATTACATTAGAAGGGAAGAAACGGTTGTGAAAATAAGTTCACCTCAAAGCAATATGAGTGGGAGCTCGAGAGGGTTAAGCACTCTCTACCCCAACTTGTAGTTTAAAAAGATAGAATAGATACCAAGTGTTTTTAAATTTTAGGGGAAAGTTACATGGTAAAACGCTTCGGACCTGCCCCGAGAGTTAAACTGCTGAGCTAGCAAGAAAATAATTATTAAACGGCCATTACCTGGTGTTTGAACTGCTGCCCGAAGAAAGAGGCGCTACCCGCCCCCTGCTACATAATTTCCACACTGATAGCTGTTACTGAAGTGGCACGGAGACCCGAAAATCAGCAGTTTATATACCCTCGTGGAAAGTTCGAGGCGTTTCAGGAATGAGAACACCCGCCCACAATCATTTATTGGTTAATAACGAAAACCCCTACACTAGATGAAGAAGAAACACATTATTGGTGGAAATTTAATTACAGAAATTCCTGATTGGACAAATTCAAAACAAGGGGAAAGAAAGGGTTAATATTGCCAACTTAAATAAGGACTGAAAGAAATTTAACAAAGAACAAACTTTTGAACCCAAAATTTCTCCCAAAACACAGTTATTTCACTTCGCACTAGGGTGCACCATTGTAGTTCTTCAGTAGTGTCCTCTAGAAGAGAATGTTCACACTTCTTACTACAGGAAAAACAAAAAAACATCGAAAATGACACTGTTCAGAACACTTCAAAATTTACAAGTAGTGACACCTTCTGAAAAACTTGAAAATTAGCTCTGTAGTTAAAGTTCAGGCTTCCTCCAGTAGGAGAGTTTCAACTGGCGCAAATTTTAAATTTGCGGCGCGGAGGTGTACCGCCCGGTACAATTTTGACCACCACTGTATGTATATTTCAGTTCCTGGTTAGATGGAAGAGAAGGCCTGAAGGCCTTAATCTTTCCAGGTAAAATAAAACATTACTAATCTAAACTTACGGCCAAAGGATGTTTTGAATTAAGAGTGTGGGAGACTTCTTTGAGTGGAAGATATGGAGCTCCTTCTCCTATTCTAGGAGTCGAATGGAACAAAGAAAATTATACCATGCAGCTTTATTTATCATGGATCAAGGAGATTAGTGTAAAGTCTGTCACGAAGAGAAAAATACAGTCGATAGGCCACAGACTTTTCGATCCTGTTGGTGCTACCTCCTCTGTGATAGTATGTCCCAAGATTCTGTTGCAATGAACCCGTCAATTGTCAGGAAATTTGGATACCGAGGTCACTGACGAACATAAAGACGAATTTTTAAGATATTTTGATGAACTAAATTTCTTGTCCGAAATAAGAGTTCCAAGATAGTTAGGTACAAGTGTTTACAACATGAGAAACTTTACTGTCAATACTTTCTGTGATGCAAGCTCAAAAGCTTATGCCGCAGTTACATACCTAAGAATAGACACATACGTTGATGTCGAGGTAAGTTTTCTCGGAGCCAGATCGGGTGTTGCTCCTCTGGAAACATCATAAAACCACGGATGGAACTTCTCGCTGCATTAATAAGAGCACGTTTGGCAAATTCTCTGATAGGACTTTTGTGGAGTAGTAAAAGCATGGATTTTTGGAGTGATTCTACAACAGTACTTGCCTGGATTTTAAGAGAGGATAAGTGGTCCATCTTTGTTAGAAATAGGATACAGGAAATAAGAACACCTTCTCTTCCAGCGACGTGGTGCCATGTATCTGGAGAAGAAAATCTAGCAGATCTACCTTCAAGTGGCTGTGGTGCGAAGCAACTTGCTGCCAAAAATGGCGGGAGGGACCTGCTTGGACGAGAGAACCTATAGAATCTTGGCTGTGTTCATCGTCAGAGTCTCCTGTTCATGTCGAACAAGCTGTGTTAAAAGAGAAGATGAAAATTACTTGCCTCTTAACCCTAAATGAACATGAGCGGGATTGGTATTACAGACGATTTTCAAGTCATATATAGATTGTAAGGCTGGTAGCTTGGATTTTGAGATTTATACAGAACTGTCTTTGTCCAACGAATGAGAGATAATACGCAGGGTTCACTTCTTAGGAATACTGTGTAGCTGAAAAGAAGATTGTGATAAAATTCAAGAGGAATAATTTTCCAGTGAGAGCGATGAGAAACTGGGGACTTCAGATGCCTTCAAAGACACTGACGGGATTATAATGGTTAGAACTAAACTTATTTATCGAAAAGATGGAGAAGATTTCAAAAGATCCACAATTTTGCCTTAAAAATTTGAAGTTGTCATAAGACTGATTTTGTCTCATCATGGGTCAAATAAACATGCTGGTATCGGCAACTTAATGAGCACCCTACGAGAGCGTTACTGGACTCTAAATGGGCGAAAATCAGTAAGGTCTGTTATACTCGTATATAGGTGTGTAGTGTGTCGAAACTATAGCTAAGAAAGATTAGAAACCGTTTCTGCACCACTTACAGAACCCAGAATAAGAGATGCAGCTGTCTTAGAGGTAACCGGATCAGTTTCTGTTTCTTAAAAATAATGAGAAGACTTAGGTCGGTCTATTCACTTCTGTGATATATCGTGCAGTGCGCCTGGAGTTAGTGACATCACTCTGAAAATAATCTTTTCTATTAGCTTTACGAAGGTTCGTTGCCCGAAGAGGAAGATGCTTATTATCTACTAAGATAATGGTACGAACTTTGTTGGAACTGTAACTAAACTGAAATCGCTACATTGGAGTCTGATTGTGAAACTCATAATATTTAATGTAGATTCAATCCCCCAACTGCTGGTTGGTTGGTTGGGTGGGTGGTGGGTGAGAATCATTAGAATCATGAAAGTTTTGCTTAAATGAATACTAGGTAAAGCATGTATAAACTATGAAGAGATGGCTACTACACTTTGTGACTCTGAATACATAATTATTATTTCTCGACCTTCAACTTATATTGCTGAGAAATTTTCGGAATTGGTTCCTCTATGTCCGGCATTATTTCTGCAAGATGTGAAAGAAATGGGTCTACCAAATTACGATAAAGTCCATCATCGTAGTTTGAACCAGAGTAAGATATAGAAAATCGCTCCAGAGAGACCTACGAAGCAGATTCCGAAGAGTGTATCTGGGACAACTGATAAGACGAGTTAAGTCTAAGAATCTTCAGTCAAAGTAGCAGGCATCGTCCTTGTTGGCAGTGATTACCTGAAGCGTGTGGATTGGTCTCTTGGCAGAGTCACCAAGATCTTACCTGGTCGAGATGAAGTTGTGAAGCTACAGACGGTTAATGGAGAAGCGACCCGACCTGTACAGAGACTTTACGCCTTGGAGGTATCACATCTGGCGACTTGAGAAGGAGTTTTGTTGAGGGATCTTCCAATCAAGATGAAGAATGTAATCGTGTTGTTGATAAAACTGGTAGAAATGAACAGGAAGTATCCGGTTAGAGAAAAAGAGATAGAAGTTTGATTAAATTACCTGAGAGATTAAATTTATAATCAGTGTTGAGTTGACCCACAGATCAAGGTGAGAGGATGTAAGGTTGTCTGCTTGAACTTCTGTTGAGACTGTTTTGTTTTTGCATTTTGAATGTTTTTGTACTTTTTTCTCAGCTAAGATCGCGGATCTCAGCAAGTGAATAACTTTGAAGTGATTGAATTTGTGTTCATCGTACGAATTGTATTGAATGTAGTTTCGTGATTTATATCAAATGTTTTGAAATCGCATGAACCAAGCTATTTCTGAAGCAAATACACACTAACATTTGCCTATAACAATTAACATTACATCACTCCGACACCATCTGAAGCAATTCACACCATAAATGAAGTATCTACAGTTCTTAAATAAAATGTACTTCAGTGACATTCATAATAATAATAATAATAATAATAATAATAATAATAATAATTCCGTGGGATGAACATTTTAAAAGGACAATTAATTACAGGCAGTAATTCAACTGGCTCTGGTAATCTCCAACCTGTCGTTGTTTTCAACACAACATATTGAACCCTTTAACTGATCATTCCATCGTTGGTCGGCCACAGCTGCTGCAGTAGAGCAATATCGAACTGTTAAATCTTGGGGTCGTATCGGGAATATTTCGGTCACGATCTTAACCAAACGATGGGGTTCAGAAGAGAGCCTAACTACTTGAAATGAAGAGCAAACATGTGCTTCCTAACTTTTAATGAATCAATTAAATGCAAACAAATGTATTTATATAAAGCCATTGATCTAGAAAAAATTAATTATTTAATGTTTCAAACGCAGTCACATTGCGTGGCGTTAGTTTTATTAGTTACAGTATCGAAGAATTTTTTCGGAGAAAAGTAGAAATATCACAGATTAGTGACAGCGAAAACTAGAAAATTGAAAGAAAACCTGAAAACCGGGCACCTATTGATCCAAACGATAACTGATGTTTAAACAAACGATCCGTGGAAAATGACCTTCAACAAGTAGAATTCCAGATTTACTTTTAACTAAGGCTATCCACCAGTCAAATACCCTGTCGGATATAGGAACACCCGCCGAATGGATCCTTAATCGAACCAAATTGACTATCAGTTGCTTTGGATAGGTTGCGAAATACTACTGGAAAGCATAATTGAAAATAAAATTCCACCATGTATTGTCATCTCGTGACACCCTTAAGTTATAGAATAATCCCCATGCTGAAACGTGCATCACCAAAACAGCTGTTCAGAAGGAACCAACAACAACTCGATCCGACAGGATCTTACTTTACGTCGTTCTGAAAGAACAAAACTGCGAAATGCAGGAAACACTTATTCATCACGCATTTAGAAGAAATGCCAAACACAGAAGTTAAATAAAAAGTGGTAAATCACTTGAAAAATATTATTATAAAACCAACCTTCAGGTTATAAACGGTTACGTCAAGCTTAGTAAAATTAGAAGTCCACATGGTGAAATAAAATCAAAAATCTAGGAATTCTTTCCTTTACAACAACGACTACCATTAGGGATCCATCTACTTGTTATTTGTCCCAAAAACAAACTACAAAATTATTGATCGACCACAATCAACTATTAAAAATAAAAGAACGACAAAAATTGAAAATAAAATATAGTCCCGGCTGACGAATCGAACCCGCATTCGTAACTCAAGTCTCACATAAATAAGCTAAGTGTCAACACGCCCACTAGCAAAGCAATCGGACGTCTGAACGACAAAAATAATTAAGTCCGTAACTAAAATAAAATACTGAAGTTCAATGAACTCAAACGCGCATGGCAAACCGCAGCAAATACTCAATCACCGTTAGCTCAGTACCCAATACTGGACAACCCTCACGTTTAAGCCACTAGTGGTTCCATAATCTTAGGTAAACACCTTCCACCTTGTAAGGACTGTGCCAAAACATAGCCTCAATATTACATCGCTAACACTCTTCGCATTGCATACACTACTGCAGACACTACCATCGTTCAAGTTACTTCGCAAAACTACCCAATGTAAGACTTGAGTATATACAGACGACACCCTAAACTTATCGTCGGGCCTACATAATGTCTACACACCCTAACACTAACATATATGTACACACACACCTTCCTAAACCTATCGTTCAGCGTAAACTGGGAGGTCTTATCATCAGTATACTCCTATGATAACGTGCGACGTCCTAAATCTATTGTCGTGCGGAAACTGCTTTATCTACGCTTCCTGTAGAATGTCAGGCGAAATCGTAACTTCAAACACACTCTTTGATATTTTAGCTGGATACCTTGTCGAAACCAATGAAACAAATCTTGCCACAGAATGAACGCAAGTCGGGAAATGCAACTAAGTACCTATCTTGTTAATAAAACGTGAAATTGAAATTAAATAACGCGTGGCAAGCAATCCGCAGCTCAAACACGATCTCGACATACGCAATGAAGTTTGGAAAAATAATAATGAATTTCAGCACACGTCTAACATTACGTGAATATCGCCAAAACAGTAATCATCACCACCGCCAAAATTCAGACAGTAATTCTAGGATAAGCCCAAAAATCGCCTACCATCTCACTATTCCAAACATTCATATCCATAAACTATCCAGTGAAGCGAAATTCAATGAATATACACAGCCAAACTATCGCTTTAATAACGTCCAATATCTCATCCCACAATGTTTCCGATTTAATGATAAATTATCGTCTCATAATTTATGAATTTTACTGAGTGGAAATTTGTTATAACAGTCAAATAACACCAACCGTGTATTCGGAATGCCCTTCTACCCTTGAGGTCGCCTACTGTGATATTCATTATGCTGACTAAATCGTCACTTGGACTTGACTGCCAAGAGCTACAATCTTCTAGTGAATTGTTTTTCACTGGGAGATCTTGACTTGAAATTTTAATGTGCATCACTAAGTACTCATTTCGAACCAACCTTCACCCGGTCAGCTGTTCCGGATTGTTAGCGGAATTTCACTACAGCCTGCCTCAGAAATAACACATTCAATATACAGCCTGTCTCAAAAATTCTTCGCCATCAATAAAATATAGCCTGTCTCAAAAATTCATCTTCATCGCCTATCACGGCGGCATTACTCATTAAATACAGGCTTCCTCTGCCTTCAAAATCTACACAACTATTCTCTCAACATATCATTCCGGCACAATCCATTTCTTCCTGTTTCACAACTTTTCACCCCAATACTCCCGTGACGAACAACTTTATAAGAATTCTTTTAATTCCTTTTAATTTTTACTACAACTTTAGCACCTCAAGAATACAATGACACACCGTGATTTTCTATATCACCGACATACACGATGTCAAAAATTACCTTTCCACGAACAAATAGAACTTTATCAGACTTCACTGGATTTCGAGACAACCGCAAATCTTACTGAACATATCTGTTAAATACACATTTAACATAGAAAAATTTTAACCCTCTTTGAATATTATTATTATTATTATTATTATTATTATTATTATTATTATTATTATTATTATTATTATTTCGACAAAAATTTCTCAACTCAAACTATATTCGCAAGTACAGCATTCACCACGACTACATTATCGTTGTCTCCTTTCTAACTTTACTCAATTTGAACACTATCTCAAAGAATATTAACACATTATTTAAACTTCGCATTTTATAGTTCCTCGACGTGAATTTTACTGCCTTGAAGAGTTTCATACGACGACCAGAAATGTAACACATTCGCCTGATCATTATTAAATATTAATTCGACATACACAATGAAGAATTTATTGGGACAAATAAATTCTATACTACAACATTAATGAAAATATAGTCACAAACCTGTAATCATAGTCGTCCTGGAGATTCCGGCCACATTTAGCCAGCTGGCCTCTTATTTAGCCTTTCATGGCTACAATCGATATCATCTTCTTATATATATAACTTAAACTACACAGATTTTACACTGGGTATCGATTAACATCGCAAATACTGCACTTTCTTCACGTTTAACTTGCAACGAGCACCCTTCCAAACTGGCGACTGCCACTGTTTTCCCAGGACTCTGCTTTCTTAACTCTAATGCTGACCAGGTGTTTCAAATAGATAACAAAAAATCAGCCCGCACCGGCTAGCCTCCAGACTCCCTTTGACCAAATTGAAACACACACAATTGTAATACGGAGAGAAACTCAGCTACATATTTTAAACATATTATCTAAGCCTTCACAATTTTCATCGGCGGCAGGAAAATTTCTATCACCTTCCATTTAACCATTGACACGAATATATATGACAATTTATTTTGAGAAATAAACCCCGCACTTCCTTGCAGACGAGTGACGTGGGTTTCACTGTCCAGACCTTCTCCATGCAGCTCGGTTGTGCAATCTGCTAATTCCACATTCACTGGACCAATTTTCTTGAAATTTATTCCATAAATTCGGACAGACTTATAATTCCTTATGGTGTTAATTTTATATTTTTTCCATACTTGCAACGGGCGTAATGAATTATTTCTGACATGTCGTTTCGCAGTATTTCTTCAAGAAAATGACCTCGCCACGCGTCGCAAATCCGCGAGTAGGACGCCAACTTTCCTCCAGGCTTAACTGCATTTATATTTACCCTGGGGATTCTATCTTCGCGTAATGTTTATTAATAATTTAGGTCCTTTAATCCTGGATTTACCATATCGCCAAAGTCTCTCGTTTTGTAGGATTTTTCGAAATTGATAAATTATTCAGTACTCGAGGTCAACCGAAGTATCCCGGCATTTCACAAGTTCGCGGCTCGCTGGTCGCGGAGCGCTCTGTTCCCACGAGATAGCGAGGCTCTTGAAATAAAAACATGGCTACTCTGAAAAAGGTTGTTTGTAGTTAGAATAAATATTTGGAATTATTTTTCATCATAGAATTATGGGTTCAATATGTTCCAAAACGCCTTGAAATAGTATACATAAAACGGTGAAGTTTCCGTAAGGTTCGTGTATCATACGTTAGTAGGTGATGAACAACCAGTCTGTCATGGATAAATGGCACCGCACAGCACGAGACAGAAAATTAGTCATCTTTTTTAACACTCGGTTACACACGAAGTTAAATATACACCAGGGTAACGGAGCTTAGGAGACACTCAGACGTAGACACAAGAAAGGAAGTTCAGTTCTGCTGTTTAGTTAAGTTGTTTAAAGGAACCTGACATAATAAACAGGTAGGATATATACATTTATATATTTAATATATTTAGTAAAGGAATCCACCCCTCAGGTAATAGTCTTCATTTCAAACAAATATATATGTTATTCTAGGGTCAAAACGATTTTCACCGGGCGAGTTGGCCAGCACGTAGAGGCGCGCGGCTATGAGATTGCATCCGGGAGATAGTAGGTTCGAATCCCACTATCGGCAGCCCTCAAAATGGTTTTCCGTGGTTTCCCATTTTCCCACCAGGCAAATGCTGGGGCTGTACCTTAATTAAGGCCACGGCCGCTTCCTTCCAACTCCTAGGCCTTTCCTATACCATCGTCGCCATAAGACCTATCTGTGTCCGTGCGACGTAAAGCCCCTAGCAAAAAAAAAAACGCTTTTAGAAGTGGAGGCATGGGCTGTAACGGTTTTTCTCAGATGTAAGCCGAAGCTCGTCATATTTTCGGCACACTTTACTCACAGCGACATACGACTCGCTAAGCTTGCCGGCTACAACTGCTGAGGTTACACAGTCTACGCCAGGTAGTGTGCCAAATCCTCGTAGTACGTGGACAACTACCAACCGGCTAAGGTTTCAGTTCTCAACAAAAGAACTCCGCGGACACTCAGTTTAGTCTAAAATGACAGATCAAAATCTTTGAAATATTATATAGTTCATGCCAAGAGGATAATAAGACTTGAAATGGTTAATACCGCCACAAGCTGAAAGGGGGTGGCATCTTTCAGCCAGGTCTCGCTAACTGCACACATCGAAACGCAGTAATGTTGCATTAGAGTCTGTACGCTGAGTTTTTGTGCTCGTATTGAATGAGTGTTCAATTATATTCGTTTTCAGTTGAGGTGCGGCATCTATGGTTCTTCTGATTCAGAAGTAGTGAGATAACGTCACGTATATGAGTAGAATCGATTTATGAGGAGGCAGTGTTCTTAAGCGTCAAGGTAAACTGCATAATGCTTTAAAGCAATGGAGTTGTAGTTATAGCCTGCTGTTTTGTTTGAGGCTGTTGTCGTGGTTGAAATTATTGTGAAGGAGTATACAGGAGTTGACAGGAGAACGCTGTCCGTGGTAGTATGTTATTCACTGGATGAGAATTGGAACTCCAATCTTTGAGATGGAAGGACGTTTAAGTGTAAAACGAGAGTACACCTTAAGGGTACTAGTGAAGATAGAGTTGGATAGGTAATTGGTGGGAACTGAAGGTGGGGAATGAAGGGATGGAAATTCCTTGTTGTTTTACGTACTTTTTTTTGCTATTTGCTTAACGTCGCACCGACACAGATAGGTCTTATGGCGACGATGGGATAGGGAAAGCCTAGGAATTGGAAGGAAGCGGTCGTGGCCTTAATTAAGGTACAGCCCCGGCATTTGCCTGGTGTGAAAATGGGAAACCACGGAACACTAACTTCAGGGCTGTCGAAAGTGGGGCTCGAACCCACTATCTCCCGATTACTGGATACTGGGCGCATTTAAGCGACTGCAGCTATCGCGCTCGGTTTACGTACTTTCTGGACGAGTGGTACTCTGCTTCACAGTATTAGAATTGGTGCTTGTGTATTCCATTTCTATTGGTTGCTCAGTAGTGATATTTAAGTGTGCCATATTATATTAAGTCCTACGCTGCCGTTCGTGTTCTGGACAGGATCGGTCGACTTTACGATGAGGGCCAGAGAAGTAAATACAGTACGTCTAGGAGAACCTGGAGTAAGTCAGTCTTCAGTGACTCGGCTGTCGCCACAGCATGCACAGCGTGGTTTGCTACGACACTGTATGTTTACGTGTCCGTATTGAAGACATTGGTAACAAAGTGTTACATTCCGGACATAGGGTTCTACACCTCATCGAGTGATAAATATATACATCAGAAGGTAAAGTACGACCTTCAAATACAACACGCAACAATTGTCGAAGCACTTGTACAGTCTGTCCTTCTCACCCAATTTTACTGTGGAAACAATGTACTTGTAATATTTTCTTATCTGACTATAATTCTAAAGTAATTCTTCCTCCAAGAACGACATATCTAACGCCGTTAGGTGTCTTGGTATGTTGAGACTGAGAGAGGGAGTGGTGGTGGTTGTGGTGGTTTAACTGAGAAAGCCCGGTTGCACGGATAGCGGAAGAAAGTTCTCTTTACACCCTATTGCGTCCCTTCGGAACAATGTTCATTATTTCAGTTCGCATGTCTGGTGTTAGTGCATTAAGAATATCGTGATAATTTATTAATTCTATTCACCACCCTACTTCTTTATTACAGTTTTAATGTCTACCTCACGTCGTCTATTTATATAATGTTAAAGTGTTAATCGTGAGTTTTGTTTTAACTCCCTTTAATCATCTGTTTACAAGTTGCCCTTGACAGCACTGTTTCATGGCCAATTCACGTTTCACTGTCCTATTTACTTCCTGCAAGCAGTCTTCCCGCCTTGTTTATTCTCTAATTTTGTTATTGCAGGAATTCCTCCACGTCACACTGCTTCGTCCATTGCAACATTGTGTTGGATTGGTTCGTGATATCGTAAGGTACCTCTCAACGTCTTCTTGCTTTTTTTCTGCCTACTTACTGGCTATTTACTTAATATTATTTTACTATCCTTTTTTAGTCATTTATTAAAAGTTTTATATCAATAATCTTTTAAGGCTTACGTCTGAATTTTTGGAATTATCTAAGGTTATTTCAGTCAGCTAATTCTGTCGGAGTCTTTTAGCACTAATTTTCTCCACCTTGCCCTGCTGTGGATAAATGGAGTCCCCTTCTACCTTCAAGACAGCAGACTCAAGTCAGACTCAAGTCTGTGTCACTCATTATCTTCTCTACTGCCTGTCTTGGCTGGCCAATCTGGCTGTCAGCTGCTCGAACTTCAGGAATTATGCCGCACATTTTGGGCCACGACTCCATAAAGTATTATGTTGAGTAAACAAAATCTTCCACAAACAACAGAATATCATGTTTCACTCAAATTATATTCATCGGCATAGTTGGCATGGATTTGAGCCAGCGCTTCGCAATTATTCCATTCTTGACACTCCGCAATGAGCTTTCAGTCACTGGGCAACTGTGGTAGATTGCCTTCAGAAAACCCCAAATATGGTTTGAAAATGTATTGTTTTTATTCCTTTTTCTGAAGAAATATTAAGTTTGAAGATGTCTATTTCTTAGCGTGGCAATGATTAAAGAACTTGAAAATAACTGTTATGGCACCTTGCCCAATTTTATAGTCTTATTCTTTCATTTTGATGTAGATTTTCTTAATGTTAACATTATTTAATATTAATGTTAATGATATTAATTTTATTGTTATTATTATAATAATTGATAATCAAATTCCTATATCCAGATAATTAAAATTAAAATACCCGACGTAGTTCTGTCAGAAATTCTTGAGAAATTATTTTAGACATCCTCTTATTTTTCAGCATTTAAGGAAAGTTTTAATCTCCGTCCCACGTAGTACGGAATATAATAGTAATCTACAAGCTGTATTAATCACGTAACCACATGCCAGTTGTGAATTTTAGTGTAGATATCATATTAGACAGTATATTGCCTGCTATATTCCTGTGTATACTTGTGTACGGTAACCCGTTCGATATTTGTAGTGTATAGTAGAATTTTAATAAAATTGGCGTGATTATTTCATTATTGTGAAATATTGGTGTAGTAGAAGTATCGCTCTAGAAACTCTCTTACTAGACTGCTGTTGTAATAAGATAGGCTAAACTGTAGTTTAAAACTGTGTATTCCCTTCCATATTCAGTAATTAACGGCAGTTTTCATTCTGTTAGGGTGTTGTAGGATAACAATACAATACGACTAAGTAGTATTGTACTGTAGTAGTATGTTAATTACTTTATTGTCATGTGATCCTTGTGTACTAACCTAGACGGTATTTCTTCCTTTCATTTTTTGTGCAGAATAAGTTATTTTATACCTTGTTTTTCATTATTCCATAAAGACTGGCTAAGGAATGCAAGTGTAGGAACTTTGACTGTGGCCAAGCATTAAGGAGTATGAAGGAGGTGTTGGAGAGTTTGAGGGAGATAATTAGGATTCCGTCAGAGGACAGTAAGGAAAGTAGGCCTCCCTCAAGCAATGAATGGGATACGGTAGGTGTAAGAGTGGGATGGGAAGGAAAGGGGGGAATTGTAGAAGACAGGTGGTCTAATGTTTCAAGGAGAAGGATATTAGAGGCTGAGGGCTCTATTCAAGATTAGAATTCAGGGCAGGTGTATGTAAGAAACCGGTATGAGTCACTGCAGGTGGAACAACAGAGGGGAGATGAAAAGCATGGAGCTTTAACTGAGAAGTGTGAAAGTAGGAGGAAAGAAAAAGGTAGGATAGAGAAATGTAGAGTAGAGGATAGGAAAATAAAGTGGAACTGGCGCATGGGAAGAGGAAGCAGCTTCTGCAGCAGTCAGAAATGATAGGGCTGGCCAGGTCGGGAGGGGCGGAAATGTGGTGGGAAGTGTTGGGGTTCCGGTCATGGGGGATTCCATCGTTAGACATTCTGGGAAAGTGTGTGGAGGAAAGGGAAGCAGAGTGGAGTGTTATCCTGGAATTAGGCTAAGGCATATGCTGAGGAAAGTAGAAGAGGAGCAGGAGGGAAAGGAGAAGGTGGGGTGGCAGTATTTTACGGTGGTACCAACAACGTAAGGCAAGCATACACAAACATCGTTGGGGGTGTGTGAGATGTGGTAAATGCATCACGGGTGAAGCTTAAGGAAGCAGAGATTGTTATCAGTGGAATACTGTGTAGGAGGGATACTGACTGCAAGGTGATTCTTGATTTAAATGAGGCTATAGAGTAGGCATGTGGGAAACTGGGAGTGAGATTTCTAGACCCTACTGGGTGAGTAGGAAATAGGGATCTTTGCTCAGATGGCCTTCACTTAAACCACAGTGGTACGTTTAAGATATATGTTTAGACGGGTTATAAGGAGGTTCATTTATGGAAACAGGCTCGTCCATGGAGCGGTGATAAGGGTACAGGAATCCGGACGTCAAGTGGGGATGACATAAAAATTTCAGTGTTCAAATGTAGAAGAATTGTAAAGAAACTAATAGAATTAAGTAATCTAATAGATATGTACTTACCCGATATTATGATACGAGTTGAATCATGGAACTCGAGGGTTTATTGTAGAGATAGGATAGGAATAGTAGGAGGGGGAGTATTCATTCGGTGAAAGAAGATTTTGTAAGCTACGAAAAAGTTAAAGATGACAAACATGAAATTCTAGGCGTAAGGCTTATCTCTAAAGATAATAAGCAACTTGATGTTTTTGGAGTGTACACAACGGGAAATGGTGGCGCAGACGCTGAATCGGAATTATTTGGTAAGATAATCAGCTATGTGTTAAACGATATGGAAAGGAATGTAACTGTAGCGAGTGATCTCAATTTACCAAATGTCAATTGGGAAGGTAATGCGAACGACAGGAAGCATGACCAAGAAATGGCAAATAAGTTAAGATCTGGGAAAGACAATTGAATCAGAAAGTGACGAAACTAAGTACAGGGAAGAATATTATGGACGTGGTGATGATAAAGCCAGATGAGCTGAATAGAGGAACCAAAGTAATAGACGGCATTATTGATCACGAAGCTGTCTTTGTCGTAGTTAAAAGTAAATGTGATACAAAGGAATGTCGTAAAAGTAGGACTATTAGGCAGTATCATATGGTTGATAAAGCAGGCATGAGGAAGTTCTTATAAAGTATCTATGATAGGTGGAAGACGGTAAATAAAAATGTAAACAGCCTGTGGGATGGGTTCAAAGCAATTTTAAGGAATGTGAAAACAGATACGTATCTTTAAAGCTGGCAAGGATTCCTAAGGATCCAAGAAATACTTTTGTCTGTGGAAGTACGAAGAAATTGAAGTAACTTATTAGAACTGAATCTATCAAAGAAGTCAGCTGAGGATAACATGATCGCAAGCATAATTGGCAGTCATACACGTTTTAGTGAAAAGGGGAATGGTATGCATAGGTAACTTCAGGCAGAAACAGGTTCCAAGGAGGACATTCCAGGAAAGAAGAAGGGGAATGTGTATGCGTGGAACTGCAGACGGCAGAAGCATTAAGTCAGCAGTATGTACAGATTGTAGATTATAAAGATAATGTCCAGATAAAGGAGGTGACTAATACTAACGAGGTACTGCTGTTTACCATATCTGAAGTACTTATTTGACAATTGTTTGCATGAAGGAGCTATACCAAATGAATGGAGAGTTGCTATAGTAGTCCCTGTGTACAAAGGAAAGGGTGATAGACATAAAGCTGAAAATTACAGGCCAGTAAGTTTCACATGCGTTACATGTAAATTTTAGGAAAACATTTTTTCTGATTATTTTAGACATGTTAGTGCAGGGCCTCTCAAACGCCCAAAATCTCACGCGTGCAGATAGAGGCGCAAGAGCTCCGTGCACTGTGCATCGCTGACGCTCGGCATGGCTCGGATCAACGCTTCGTCTCTGGGCTACTCGGCTAAGCTCGGCTCAACTCGCCTATGCTCGGCTCAAGTCAGCTTGGATTTGGAGCGCTACGGCGCAAGTGGGGCAGAGGGAGACAGGTGGAGCGAGTGAGACAGGCGTGAGGAAAGAGAGAGACAGCGCTATTGCTCCAAATCGAGGAGTGTGGGGTCTGCACTCTGGTCAACCAAGCCAAGTCGTCTCTTGCACCGTGCACAGTGCATGCACCACGCGCATGCACCCTGAGAGGCCCTGTGTTAGTGGAATTAATAACTGGTATGATAGAAGTCAATTCGGGTTTAGGAAAGGTTCCACGGAAGCTCTACTTGTAGAATTCCAGCAAGATACAGCAGATATCTTGGATTCAGGAGGTCAAATGAACTGTATCGCGATTGACCTATCTAAGGCATTTGCTAGGGTAAATCATGGGAGACTACGTGCAATAATGAGTGCTATTGGACTAAATAAAAGAGTGATTGAATGGGTGGTTATATTTCTAGAAAATAGAACTCAGAGAATTAGAGTAAGTAAAGCTTTATCTGATCCTTTAATAATTAAGAGGGTAACTCCTCAATGCAGGAATGTAGGACCTTTATGTTTTCTTACATATTTATATATGTATTAGCAAGATACCCGTGCTTCGCTACGGTATTATACTGAAATTTATAATTGAATGTTGATTGTTTTATATATAACCCGCCGATATTCGCGATCTGACTCGTTTCCTGAGAGATTCCGCCAAAATTCGCGATCTGACTCGTTTTCTGAGAGATTACAGCAACGTTCCTCCCATTTTAAAATCTTTTTTCCAGAAATCGATTTCGTACTTCCCGGGCTAGGTCCAAGTATTCCACCCGGTCAGTTGGGTCCCTAAATCTTTGCCATCTTTTCCTATAAGCATTTTTAATGTGGATCAAATCCTTGAGGAGATCCGGCGTGGTGTCGTCTTGGGTGCCTTGTTGGAACTGAACCGGCGGCCGGACTGCATTCGTAGTCATTACCCGTCCAGGACACTTTTCTAGCATTGTTCGCACATTTTTACCACGGTCCAGAACATTATTATTATTATTATTATTATTATTATTATTATTATTATTATTATTATTATTGATGTTATGGACCCCACAGCAAGATGCAATACCTCTACTTGGCGGTAAATTAAATCTTCTGGCATTGTCATTGATATTACATGTAATAAATATCATTTTTGGTCCGTATTGATGATGTAGATTGAAATAATAACATTAAGTTATTTATTAGACCACCTAATCAATACAAAATCGTCTTGGATGATTTACATAAATTTGTTAGCTAATAGTGGGACATGTTTCGCCTTCTCTGAAGGCATCATCAGCCATAGTCTTAACCTTAAATTAAAAATAAGCGTCTAAATAACATGTAGTGATGAAATGAATTTTAAAATCTTTAAGAGATTTGAAGTAAAATAACATTAAAAATAACAATGATGGTTTGAAAATACAATGTGATGAGATACAATAGTGGAAGTATTAACAAAATTAACCTTAGAAGGCTGCTAAAATAAGTACAATGGAATAAAACAACAGATTGTTATACAACAAGTAGTAAGATTGCATAAAAGTAAAGTTGATAGTAATGGCGGTTATAATTAGACGATGGCGAAAAATCTTATGTAATCAAAGTAAAGAGGAGAGAGTAAAAGTCAAAATTAGTCGAGAGATCCGAAGTTCATTATGATCTTGAAGATAAAGGATGAAAGTCAGATGCATATGGTGAAGTTGTAGAACACGTTGAGGATATGAAGTTGGTGAATAGAAGTTGAAGAACAGTTTCAAATAGGATCACTATGGACCATCTCAAAATTTGAAGTGATGTTCAAATGTTGTAAATTGTGAGTTTGTAGATATTCTAGTTGAAAAAGCATATACAAGTGGAATCTGTAAATGGAAGCAAGAAACGTCGAGTTAATTGTGTGAAAAGATATTTGAAAAATCTTGAAGTAGAATCGTATGCACTTACCACTTGACGGTGACAAAGATAGCTTGTAATATTATGAGTAAGAAGTATTTGCAACAGTAGACTTCTTGCTACGTGTGTTATAACTGAAGTTTTGTGTTGGAGGGGGATCTGTTTGCGTTGACGTAACTATTAGAGGGGGGCTGCTATTGGTGGGAGGGAAGGAAGAGAGTGTATTACTGCGCGTGTTGTAACGGTGTAAGGCTATTGGAGGGAGCGATGTTCCGGTGGGTGTGGCTATGGGTTTATTGGTTGTATTTGAATTAGAGGTACTAGCGGTGGGGGGAAGGGAGGGGGGTATATTAGCTGTAGGGGAGGTGGGAACTCTAATTGATGTGAGGTTGAAGATTTTTAAGAATTTGTTGGTGAGGGAAGTTGATTCTCGTAATAAAATAAGAATCTGTTCATACAAGGGGCTTTTTTTATCAATAGTGTCATTTAGATTTTTATCTTTATTAAAATGTTGGTCGAGGAAAATAAATAAGTTTTCATATTCTGTCATGAGTTTGCTTTTATCAACTCTTTTTAGGATATGGAGGTCTTGTTCTATTGTGGTGAATTTATGCCCGGTGTCCCTCATATGGTTGGCCATTGCGGAGAATTTGTTGTGTTTTTGGGCATTGTAATGCTCGGCGTATCTGGTAGAGAAGCTGCGGCCAGTTTGGCCAACATAAGAAAAATTACATGTAGAGCATTTCAATCTGTATATTCCTGATCCAGAGTAACTATTGTCTGTGATGTTGATAGAGTTGTGATTGAAGAATAAATTGCGATTAGTGTTTTTTGTTGTGTAGGCTATTTTTATTTCGTGCTTCATTAATGAATTGGTTATCGGGTAAATGCTATGGTTAGTGAACGTGAATTTAGCGTATTTTGGTTTGACGGGTTTTAATGGAGTTAAATTGGTAGCTAGTTTTAGTTTGGTTTTATTGATGATTTTATCAATCATATTCGTGTTAAATCCATTGAATTTAGCTATTTCCTTGATGAATAGTAATTCTTTCTTTAAATTAGTAGAGGACATAGGGATCTTTAATGCTCTATATATTAAACTGTGATAAGTGGCTTTTTTATGTGAGTTGGGATGTAAAGAATCATTTTTTATGGTTGTTGGAGAAAAGGTGGGTTTTCTGTATATTTGGAAGTCGAATTTGTTCAATGCTCGTGTGATTTTGATATCTAAGAAGTTCAGAGAGTTATTGAACTCATCTTCTTTAGTGAATTTAATATTATTATCTAAGTTGTTGAGGAATGATAGTATGTTATTGCTGTTGTTGATTTGTTTATCAATGATAGCTATGGTATCATCAACATAGCGATGCCAAAGACAGAGTCCGTTGATGTTATTAATAATCTTACTATGTTCGAGATTATCTAAGTATATGTCGGCTAGTATTCCAGATAACGGGTCTCCCATCGCTAGACCTTCTTGTTTGTAAATTTTCTTATTGAAGGTAAAATAGTTGTTGTCTAAAACGAAATTAAGTAATTTTAACCATTCATCAATTTCGATTTTACTCAATGTGCTATGTTTCAACAGATTGTTTTTTATGATGTTAATAGTATTGTTGATAGGGATATTAGTATACATGTTGGTGATGTCAAAAGAACATAAAACGTGGTTTGGTTGTAGACTGAACTTATTTAGGGAATTACAGAGTTCGATCGAGTTCTTTATGGGGTTGGAGTTGTGAAATTTGAAGTGTTTTTTTAGGAATTTGTGTAGGAATTGAGAGGTTTTATAGGTAGGACTATTGATACTATTAATTATAGGTCGAATGGGGACGTCTTTTTTATGAATTTTGGGCAGTGATCTGACTGTAGGTAATTTTGGGTTCATTACAGTTAATTTCTGATAATCTTGATCATTTAAAATGAAGTTAGAATTTTTCAGAAGGTTCTTTAAGTTACGCTGTATTTTGTTTGTAGGATCTTTGTTAATTAAGGTATAGGTATTGTCTGAAAAAAAGGTTTCAGTTTTATTGATGTAATCTTGTTTGTTCATTATTACTATGGTGTTGCCCTTATCTGCTTTTGTAATTACTACGTTGTTGCTATGGATTTTGGATTTCAGGTTTAGAATTTGTTTCGAGACATTGTGGTTATTATTAGATGTTATCTCATTAATCAAAGTTGGGAGTTTCTTTTTTACTTCATATCGTACGTCATTCTGTTTATCAATTGGGATTTGTTTATCGATATTAGTTTCGGTTTCAGCGATGGTAGTGATGATGTCTTCTGCCTTTTTGTGATTAGGCCAATTATGTTTGATGCCTTTATCTAATAGATTTAATTCTTGGTTAGAGAAGGTTGCATTAGATAGGTTGATTGTAGTGGGAATGTTAGTCAAATGGGAAGGGGACACTTTGTTGTTTGTATTTTGGTCAGGAGTTTTACATTTGTTTTCTTGAAGACTAAGTAATTTAAGGTTTAGGGTTTTCTGTTTCTTGTCTAATACGTAAGATAGTTTGAGGTCAGTGTACCTTAAAAATGAGCTCCATTCAAGTGGGGGTAATTTCTGAGAGATGGTCAAATGAGTCCTATATAATTGTAAATTTAGTAAAGATTTCTTCTTGTATAATAGTTTAATTTCATTTTTCAACCATATGTTGTTTACTTTCTTTTGAGTGGCATTAGATTTTGAATAGGGATGACTTTTTCTTTGTAAAGATTTGAGAAATTTAGGTACCAACTCTAATTTCAAGCAATCTTTAAGAAACTTGATATCTCTAGAAATCTTGCCTATTTTAATTTTTAGGTTTAAGTACTTGTTAGGTTTTACTAATGCCTGGTTGGCATTGACATTACATGTAATAAATATCATTTTTGGTCCGTATTGATGATGTAGATTGAAATAATAACATTAAGTTATTTATTAGACCACCTAATCAATACAAAATCGTCTTGGATGATTTACATAAATTTGTTAGCTAATAGTGGGACATGTTTCGCCTTCTCTGAAGGCATCATCAGCCATAGTCTTAACCTTAAATTAAAAATAAGCGTCTAAATAACATGTAGTGATGAAATGAATTTTAAAATCTTTAAGAGATTTGAAGTAAAATAACATTAAAAATAACAATGATGGTTTGAAAATACAATGTGATGAGATACAATAGTGGAAGTATTAACAAAATTAACCTTAGAAGGCTGCTAAAATAAGTACAATGGAATAAAACAACAGATTGTTATACAACAAGTAGTAAGATTGCATAAAAGTAAAGTTGATAGTAATGGCGGTTATAATTAGACGATGGCGAAAAATCTTATGTAATCAAAGTAAAGAGGAGAGAGTAAAAGTCAAAATTAGTCGAGAGATCCGAAGTTCATTATGATCTTGAAGATAAAGGATGAAAGTCAGATGCATATGGTGAAGTTGTAGAACACGTTGAGGATATGAAGTTGGTGAATAGAAGTTGAAGAACAGTTTCAAATAGGATCACTATGGACCATCTCAAAATTTGAAGTGATGTTCAAATGTTGTAAATTGTGAGTTTGTAGATATTCTAGTTGAAAAAGCATATACAAGTGGAATCTGTAAATGGAAGCAAGAAACGTCGAGTTAATTGTGTGAAAAGATATTTGAAAAATCTTGAAGTAGAATCGTATGCACTTACCACTTGACGGTGACAAAGATAGCTTGTAATATTATGAGTAAGAAGTATTTGCAACAGTAGACTTCTTGCTACGTGTGTTATAACTGAAGTTTTGTGTTGGAGGGGGATCTGTTTGCGTTGACGTAACTATTAGAGGGGGGCTGCTATTGGTGGGAGGGAAGGAAGAGAGTGTATTACTGCGCGTGTTGTAACGGTGTAAGGCTATTGGAGGGAGCGATGTTCCGGTGGGTGTGGCTATGGGTTTATTGGTTGTATTTGAATTAGAGGTACTAGCGGTACCAAGACGATTTTGTATTGATTAGGTGGTCTAATAAATAACTTAATGTTATTATTTCAATTGATTACATAAGATTTTTCGCCATCGTCTAATTATAACCGCCATTACTATCAACTTTACTTTTATGCAATCTTACTACTTGTTGTATAACAATCTGTTGTTTTATTCCATTGTACTTATTTTAGCAGCCTTCTAAGGTTAATTTTGTTAATACTTCCACTATTGTATCTCATCACATTGTATTTTCAAACCATCATTGTTATTTTTAATGTTATTTTACTTCAAATCTCTTAAAGATTTTAAAATTCATTTCATCACTACATGTTATTTAGACGCTTATTTTTAATTTAAGGTTAAGACTATGGCTGATGATGCCTTCAGAGAAGGCGAAACATGTCCCACTATTAGCTAACAAATTTATGTAAATCATCCAAGACGATTTTGTATTGATTAGGTGGTCTAATAAATAACTTAATGTTATTATTTCAATTGTCATTGATGACAGTATGACCAGCACCATTGTCGCCCGTAGGCAAGTGCGCAGGACTTCTGGCGATACGAATGACATACTTCCGTGTATTATTGACCTTATTATAGAAGTGAACAATTGCACGGTCAATTTCATACCTATCGTTTATTTCAAATGTGTTTAAATTTTTATTTATATGCCAGAAGAATCTACTGTAATCTAAGAAGGTTCTCCAAAGGAAAAGATGGCTCTTGAGAACGAACCCGGCAAAGATTTAAAATGATCGGTTTATGATCAGAATAAGTACATTGAAAATCCACAGCCTGTTTACAGTCATTCAACCGGGTCGGGAATGGAATGAATAAGCCCCCAGCTAGCGGTAAGGATATGAATTGTGCAGGCTGCCGAAGCCTTCCCCACTCGTCTGGGGCAATAATTAATGAATGACAAATGAAATGAAATGAAATGATATTGGAGTGTGTTGCTGGAATGAATGATGACGGGGAAAACCGCAGTACCCGGAGAAAAACCTGTCCCGCCTCCGCTTTGTCCAGCACAAATCTCACATGGAGTGACCGGCACTTGAACCACGAAACCCAGCGGTGAGAGGCCAGCGCGCTGCCGCCTGAGCCACGGAGGCTCCTTAAAAGTACATTAGGAACAGTAAAATCAATTGGTCTCACCTCCGTTTTCACCGTACCGCTGTTAACTTCATTTATAACCCCTCCAAAAAAGAACGCGTGTTTCTTGTTTAATGGAGATTCCAAATACCGAAGTTCACGTGTGTTACCTTCACTTTAGAGATATAAATATTCCCATAAAAATAATTCACTTTTTCTTCACTTACTTTCACTCTCCCCCACCCCAAGTGAATTTTCCGGCAAAAAATGTGTGTTTCATTAATAGTAAAGGATCGTCTAAATACAGATTATCTTCAGTTTTTGAAATATGTGACGTCATGAAACGAATTCAATTCCTTTTCACACCCTCCCCCAAAGATGATTCCCCGCCCCCCAAGTCGTGTCGTTTTATTTTTAAAGAAGATCTAAATATCAATTTTCATGTCTGTAACAACTTTAGTTATAAGATGTAATAGTCCTCATACAAATAATTCAATTAATTTTCCAATTTTTCACCCCCCACCCCACTTTTCCTTCATTAGATTTTCCGAGAATACCTGTTTCCTTACTTTAACAGGAGATTCCAAATACCAGTTTTTACGTCTGTAACATTTTACGTTTATGAGATATACTGTAGATATTGTCTTTCTAAAAATTCACCCCAATTTGTCACTCCTGTTTAACCCCCATTAAGTAGATTTTCCAAAAACAAAAAGAATGTTTCTGTATTTTTAAAGGAGATTCCATATACTAACTGTCTGGTCTGTAATATCTTCAGTTTCTGAGATATAAGTATCCTCATTAAAGACATTCAATCCCTTATTCACACTTTTCACCCCTCCTATAGGGATTTACAGAAAAAAAAGTGTTCTTTTATTTTTTAAAGGAGATTCCAACTATGAATTTTTTCATCTGCAAACTTTAGAAGTTTGAGATATAGATACAGTAATATTTAAAATACACCCCCCCTTTCACCCCCCACTATTTGGATTTTCCAAAAACATAAAATTCATATTTCTTTACTTATAAAGGAGATCCCAAATGCCTTATTTCAGTTTCTGAGATATAAGTATTCTCATTAAAGGCATTCAACCCATTTTTCACACCTTTTCACTCCTCCTATTGGGATTTTCCGAAAACAAAAAATACGTCCTTCCTGATTTTTAAAGAAGATTCTAAATACCAATTTTCACATCTGTAAACTTTTAAAGTTTTGAGATATAGATACACTCATTTTAAAGTTTCACCCCCATTTTCACCCCCTTAGCGATGGAATATCCAAAAAACCAATATTAGCGAGAACTTACAAGTTAATATGAATGTATCCCCAAAATTTCATTTCTTTATGTCTAGTAGTTTTGGCTCGGCGATGATGAATCAGTCAGTCAGTCAGTCAGTCAGTGAGTCAGGACAAGTTACTTTATATATTATATAGTTGAGTAAAAAAGTGAAATCGGATATACGGATTTTTGCGAATGATGTTATTCTGTATAGGGTAATAGATAAGTAAAAAGCTTGTGAGCAACTGCAAAAAGGCCTCGACAGTGTTGTGAAATGGACAGAGGTAATGGTTTGTTGATAAACGGCACTAAACATCAGGTTGTGAGTTTCACTAAAAAGAAAAGTCCTCTCAGTTTTAATTACTGCGTTGACGGGGTGAAATTTCCTTAAGGGGATCACTGTAAGTAACTAGGTGTTATAAGGAAAAATCTTCATTGGGTTAATCACATAGATGGATTGTAAGTAAAGGGAACAGATCTATGCACATAATTATGAGGGTATTTAGGGGTTGCAGTAAGGATGCAGAAGAGAGAGCATATAAGTTTCTGGTGAGAGCCCAAGTAGAGGATGGTACCAGCTTATTGGGCCCTCACCAGGATTACTTGATTCGAGAACTGGAAAAAATCCGATGAAAAGCATCTCGATTTCTTCTGGGTGATTCCCTACAAAGGAGTAGCGTTACGAAAATGTTGCAAAGTTCGGACTGGGAAGACTTGGGAGAAATGAGACGAGCTGCTCGACTAAGTGGTAAGTTCCGAGCTGTCAGTGGGGAGATAGCGTGGAATGGCATTAGTAGACAGATAATTTGTGTGGTGCATTTAAAAATACGAAGAATCACAATATGAAGGTAAAGTTGAATTAAAGTGAACAAATTTGGGCAAATCTTCGTTTACAGGTAAGAGAGTTAGGGATTAGAATAATTTACCAAGGGAGATGTTCACTAAATTTCCAAATTCTTTGCTATCATTAAAGACAACGCTAGGAAATGAACAGATTCGGAATCTGCCACCTGGGCGTCTGCCCTAAATGCATATGGTTGGTTGGTTGGTTGGTTGGTTGGTTGGTAATCAGTGAATCAGCTATTACGGCACTTTGCTAACCTTTGTAGTTTCACTCCTTCAGCTTTAAGGGCTATGCCTTTGGAGTATTTATCAGTGTTAGCTTGTTGGAGTATTTATCAATGTTAAACATATTCTTTAATTAACTACTATTGGCATTTCGCCAGTATTTCTCTCTCGCTATTATGAAAGCTGCGCCTCCTAGGGTAATTATCAAATGTAAAATTTATTCAATTCAGGTTTCTTCCTTTTGTTGTCAATTTCAACGGCATTAACTCAAATTTATTCTTGCAACGTTAGTTGCGCTTTTCATGTTAACCTATTATCCTCTTTGTTTTGTAAGGCGTATACGCCGACATGATCTTATCATATATTTTCAAATGATGATGTCATTTCGAATGGGAGGCTTTTGCCTTATTAGCTATGTAATTATTCATGTTACAAATATCAATTTAATTCAATGACAAATCATATTTTCAAAATATTTGATCATTGTAAATCTTTGGTTCTGGCACTCTTTCGACTTTCTTATACCTATAATCTAACTTTTCCTACCTTCAGTGGATCCTCTACCTTCTCCCCCAGGGTTTTGATTTCTATTTAAGTCAAAGAAACCTATATCTTGCATTAAGGCACTATTACCCTTTCCCACGGACATTGGATGATACCGGCCGATGTGTTTATTTACCACACCTGTCGCATCGGGTTTATGTTCTGTATACACAATGTACGGACCTTCGTCATCTAGCTTATAGAAGTATGGCTCAGACTGAGGGCTACTTCGTACCTGTTGACTTGAAGTGGGCTGGCTAGCTCGAGGCTGTGACGTATTCATATCCACAGGCTGTGCGTAGATGGGCTGGTAGAATCTGGCAACTAGTTCGATGTTCCTAGGAATTTTCACTGGTACGTACTGTCACTGATAGTTTCTTCATCCCAGTAACCGGATTCATGTCAGGGAGACCACGTTTACGCAGTGTAGATAAATGAGAATGTATTTGTCCTACATCACTCATCGGCTCGTCTGAATAGCACAAAATTAATGCGGCTCCTACTGCTGAGTTAACTAAATTATTGTTAGATAAAATTCTTGGGCCACCGTCTGACGATTCCTCCGTCCTCACGGAGTTTCCGTGGCACTTGTGCCCACACACATTTTTTTATTTTGCTATTTGTTTTACGTCTAATCGACACAGATAGGTCTTATGGGGACGATGGGACAGGAAAGGCCTAGGAATAGGAAGGAAGCGGCCGCAGCCTTAATTAAGGTACAGCCCCAGCATTTGCCTGGTGTGATAATGGGAAACCATGGAAAACCATCTTCAGGGCTGCCGACAATGGGGTTCGAACCCACTATCTCCCGAATACTGGATACTGGCCGCACTTAAGTGACTGCAGCTATCGAGCTCGGTCCACACACAATTAATATTAATCCCATATTTGAACTTGTCTATATAATACTGTTATTCAATACAGTCGCACTAAAAGAACAGTTCTATGAACACAGTACAACGGGCACTAGGCGATAGTGAACTCAACGAATACAGCACAATACAGCGTAACTAATTTAATTCTTTGCATGAAAACAGTTTTCCCGTTCCAGTGCCTGTAACAACTAACATTTTGTAGATCGTCTCATTAAATCACGTACCACGATGTGAACTCCATTAACTCATCCTGAGCCCAAGTTCATTTTTCTGATGAGCATAACAATAGCACCAACTTTGAGGATCAGTTTGTGTGGAGGCATTCCTGCAAGTGTACTGGAGTTGAGAATCTCTGGCGCAGGGCCTGTCAGGGTGCATGCACCTGGTGCATGCACTGTGCACGGTGCAAAAGACGACTTCGCTTGGTTGACCAGATTGCAGACCCCCACTCCTCGATCTGGAGCAATAGCGGTGTCTCTCTCTTTCCCCACGCCTGTCTCGCTCGCTCCGCTTGTCTCCCTCTTCCTCACTTGCTCCGTAGCGTTCCAGTTCCGAGCTGAGTTGAGCCGAGTTGAGCCGAGTAGCCCAGAGACGAAGCGTTGGTCCGAGCTGAGCCGAGCGGGACCGATGCACTGTGCACAGGAACTCTGCACCGCTGTTTTCACGCGTGAGATATTGGGCGTTAAAGAGGCCCTGCTCTAGCGGTATGTGTAACCTCCCCGTTGGGTCATCTGTAATGACTGAGTCGATAATAATAATAATAATAATAATAATAATAATAACAATAATAACAATAATAATTGTACCGGGCGGTACACCTCCACGCCGCTAATTTAAAATGTGCGCCAGTTGAAACTCCTCTGCTGGAGGAAGTCTGAATTTTATCGACGGTATTAATTTTCAAGTTTCTCAGAAGATGTCACTACTTGGAAAGTTTGGAGTTTTTGAACTGTGCCACTTTTGATGTATTTTTGTTTTACCGGTAGTAAGAAGTGTGAACTTTTTCTTCTAGAGGACACTACTGAAGAACTACAATAGTGCACCCTAGTGCGAAGAAAAAGAACTGTTCTTTTGGAGAAAATTTAATTTCAAAAGTTTGTTCTTTGTTAAATTTCCTTCTGTCATTGTTTAAGTTGGCAATATTAAACCTTTCTTTCCCCTTGTTTTAAATCCAGCCAATCCCGAATTTCTTTAATTAATTTTCCACCAATAATATGTTTCTTCTTCGTATTGTGTAGGGGTTTTCTCGGTGAACCAATAAAATGATTGTGGGCGGGTGTTTTCCTTCCTGAAACGCCTCGAACTTTCCGCGAGAGTATATAAACTGCTGATTTTAGGGTCTCTGTGCCACTTCAGTACCATCTTTCAGTGTGTAAAGTACATAGCAGGGGGCGGGGAGCGCCTCTTTCTTTGGGGAGCAGTTCCACACCAAGGTAATGGCCTTTTAATGTCTTCTTTTCTTGCTAGCTCAGCAGTTTAACTCTCGGGGCGGGTCCGAAGCGTTCCTACCATGTAACCTTTTCCTAAAATGTAACGTCTCTTAACTCTATTCTCTTTAAAGTCACATATTGGGATAGAGAGTGCTTAACCCTCTCGAGCTCCCACTCATATTATTTATTTTGAGGTGAACTTATTTTTCACAACCGATTCTTCCTTAATATAATGTAAATTGTTCTTTTCTGAAGTCACCTCTGTAGTATGGGATTAGCCCTTGCATTAACGGCCTAGTGCCAAGTAGGTTTTAAATAAAGTGTATTAGGAGTGCGGAGAGCTTCCTTTCAAGTTGGTATTTTAGAGGCCATATAATTAACCTTTTCTCACTTAATAGGCCTCAGTAGATTGGGTATTTTACCCCTGTGTTTATGTCCGTTGAGGACAGCTTGAAGGTGGAGTTTGGTGTGGCCTGGGAGAGGCCAAAATTTGAGAGCGGGTCGCTCTTTAGTGTAAATTGTTGTTGTTGTACGCCTCGAGGAGGCTTTACTGTGTATTTGAAGCAAGTGCTCCGGGGCTTGATTGTGGTCTTCTGCCCCTCTGTTAAATCTTGTTTTGAGGTAAAATTGGGCTAGTTGCCCAAGAATTGCGAGTTCGGGGCTCGAAGCCCGAATCCTGTAAATACTGTAATTGTACGTTTGTTGCCTTACTACTCTGTACCTGCCATTCGTGTTATTTCTGAATTTTGGAAAGAAAATATAACCTTGTTAAATTTTACATTAACTTTAATTTCGTAGTTTGAGACCTATTCACACCCGCACCTTCTTTCACCTCTACCTACCACGGAAATCTCCGTAACAAGTGGTAGCAGAGCGTGGTTGAATGGGTCTCTATTTAGCCCCTCTTGACGGCTAAACATTGTTTTGTTCTGAACTCTAACCATTTTCTCAGTTGCTGGAATGTTTTGAGTTTTTCAAAATTGTTCTGTCATCATGCCCGGTCCTCGCGATGTTCTCCATCTTAACTATTTGCGCAAAGAGGAGTTGATCTATGAGTTATCTATCAGAAACGTGCAATCTGGAGGCACGGTTGCGATTGACACCAACAAGCTTAGAGAGTCCCTTGATTTGCCCATTTCCATCCCCAATTTGGGAGAGAAAGAAATTGACGACTCTCTTTCCACGATCACCGAGAATACTACTGGGCTAGCATCGGTAGTTAGTTTTTTTGACGAAAATGATCCTTCTCCTAATCAAATTCAGCGTGTGCAAGCCAGGCTATATCATTTTTCAAATAGAATTAACGATTTGTTGTCTCTGAAGTTGAATGACGTTCAGAGGAAGGAAGCTAGTACGTTGCTTGAAAGTATTTCTGAATTATCTAGCAAGGTCACTCAATTGTTAACTGGGGAAGTTCCTCCCAAAATTGATCAACCCACCACGATGAATGTAGGTAGCGAGGAAGAGCCTCCTAAGGGAGAAGCCAATAGGATAACCGTTGCCGCTCAAACTATCTCTGCCCCATTGGACAATGAGTCTGAACACCGTGCATCGTTGAGTAATATACGTTCTGAATTAACTTCCTTGCCATTGAAACCTTTACCTACTATGTCACCCGGGTTTAGCAGCTTGCCTCATCCATTGGC
The DNA here is from genome assembly GCF_040414725.1 of Anabrus simplex. Taxonomy (NCBI): domain Eukaryota; kingdom Metazoa; phylum Arthropoda; class Insecta; order Orthoptera; family Tettigoniidae; genus Anabrus; species Anabrus simplex. The sequence goes on from NC_090266.1 coordinate 810,287,564, forward strand.
AATGTTGCTCAGAGGTATCTCTAAGTTTTCCGTTAATACCACCAGTGACGTAATTTCATTTTTAAGATTTTTAGTTGAATTTCAGGATCATGCTCTTGTGTTTTCTCTTTCTCCATGTCAAATTTTGCAAATTATCTATCCCTATGCAATAGGTATTCTCTCAGACAAAACAGTTAGAGCCATTGCCGAGCAATCATCGATTGAAGACTTCCACGCCCACTTGCTAGCTAACTTCATCCCGGCCAGGGCAAGGTCCTCCCTTATTCAGAAGTACTATTATCGGGTACAGCGCTTGGATGAAAACTTGGCAGATTTCATCCAAGATATTAAGTTCTATACTAGGGTGTTTGCTCTTCACTTCCCGGAGGATCAGATTGTACAAGCTATTGTGGAAGGAATTTCACCATCCTATAGGTCATATTTGTGTTTCGCGGCGTGCCCGCAACCTTCTCTGAACTTGAAGCATTGGCCGTCTCAGCGGAAGGAGTTAGATACGCCGACTCCTTGCGTGTCGCGAAAGAACCCCCTCCTTCTTTTAGTAATCTTCGGCCTCCGCCTCGCCGACCAGTCACACCCCGTAAATGTTATGCTTGCGGGTCGCCCGACCATCTGCGCAATAAGTGTCCACTGATCAAGCCGAGTGGGACAAGGAATGGGGCCGGTTCATCACAAGGCTGTTTTAAATGTGGGGCTTTCTCACATATCGCCAAAAATTGCCCAAATTCAAATAGCACCCTCTCCTGCTCAACTTCTGGTGCAAACTCCACCAATGCCAATAATAAAAAATGACTAGTGGCTTCGGCTGAGTCGACTAATCCCTCTTCCCGAGGCTCAGCCCCTGGTAAACAGGTCGTAAATTCAGGGAATGTTCAATCTGCTAATCTATCTTTTGAATGCCCCAAAGAATGTCTTCGGATTGCGGCGGATACCCCCGCACCTGTTCCGTTCCTTAAGATTGAGTTAAATAACGAGCCTATAACAGCTCTATTGGATTCAGGCAGTGTTTGTTCAATTATTTCGGACCAATGGTATTCAAAATTGCAATCTGTTTGTAATTTACCTGACTATGTCCCTTCTCCTGTTCAATATGTTTCGGCTAATTCATCTCCATTGGAAATCCTAGGTGCTGTAAATGTCAAAATTCGTATTTTTAAATTTACATGGAAAATCAAATTGTTTGTGGCTAAGCACTTGTCTTGCTCCATTATATTGGGAGCTGACTTCATTTCTTACACTGGTCTTGTGCTCGATCTCCAGAGTAGGTCGTGCACATTCAAATTTGCGTCCAATTGTAAAATTCCCTTGTTAAAGTGTAATTCGGTATCATGTTCATCTATTTCGCCTACCATGAGATGTTATTAGACCTTAGGCATCTACCTGAGGAGCAGGCTGATAGTATTCGTAAATTATGTCAGTCATTTCCAGAGGTGTTCTCTGATACTCTTGGTGTTACTGACCTTATTGAATACAAAATTGAGGTCACGGATTCAATTCCTGTCCGTTTTCCACCTTATAGGCTATCTCCACCTAAAATGAAGGCTCTGAAAGAAATCATCGATCAGATGTTGAAGGATGGTATTATTAGGCCCTCTAAGTCGGCGTATTCGTCGCCTATTTTTCTAGTCCCGAAACCCCAGGGGGGCTTCAGGCCTGTCATTGATTATAGGGCTCTCAATCGGAAGGTGGTGTTACAATCTGTGCCCCTTCCCGACCTTCATTCTTGTTTTTCATGGTTCCGTAAGGCCAGGTTCTTCACCATCTTGGACTTGAATCAAGCCTACAATCAAATTCCCCTGGCGGAAGGGTCTAAACATCTTACAGCGTTTGCCACGGACAGGAATTTATACGAATACAACCGTGTGCCTTTCGGGCTCCCCACGGGAGCAGCTGTACTCACTAGGCTGCTAGATAGGGTCTTCTCCGACATCAAATTTGAGTATTTGTATCACTACTTGGATGATGTCGTCGTATTTTCGGAGACCTTTGAAGAACATCTAGATCATCTGCGAGAAGTTCTCAATCGCCTTCGTAAGGCTGGGTTAACTGTCAAGTTGTCCAAGGTTGCCTTTGCTAAGCCCTCTGTCATTCCTAGGGCATATTGTGTCACCTGATGGTGTCGCAGTCGATCATTCTAGAACACAGGCCATCCGTGATTTTAAACCTCCCAAGGACATCAAAGGTATCGCCAGGTTCATTGGTATGGTGAATTTCTTCAGGAAGTTCATTCCTAACTTCGCTAATAGAGCGGCGCCCTTGAACCTTCTTCGTAGGAAAGGCATCAAATTCGAATGGGGCCCTTCTCAACAAGCCGCTTTTGAAGATCTTAAATTAGCTCTCTGTAATGCCCCTGTCCTTGCTATGCCGGATTTCTCAAAGAAATTCATCGTCCAAACTGACGCATCGTCGTCAGCAGTTGCTGCAGTCCTTCTTCAAGAGACTGAACTAGGGAGGCGACCCATCGCCTATGCATCTAGAACTCTATCGGCTCAAGAAGCAAAGTACTCCATATATGATCTCGAAGGTTTGGCAGTCTTATTTGCCTTAGAAAAGTTCCGTCTCTATCTGGAACATGTCAAATTCGACCTGGAGACAGATAATCAAGCCTTAAGCTGGGTCTTAGGTAGGCCGCGTCGTACTGGTCGTATAGCCCGTTGGGCCATCCGTATTTCTGCCTTCCAATTCGATGTCAGGCATATCCGAAGTACAGAAAATGTTGTTGCTGATGGACTCAGCCGTATGTTTTCCAACGAGGTCGAGACCCATAATCCGGTCGATAGTTCTTCACCTCCCGAGTCCATGCTATCTGAGGTTGATGCCATCTTAACAGATGCTCCCATGCTCTTTAGGGATATCGAGAAATACCAACGTGAAGATCCGACGCTGGCTCCGATAATGGAAACCCTTTCTTCTGGGGAACATGTTGTCCCTTATGTTCTGAGGAATGGTGTTCTATGTTGCCCTTCGAGGCATGATAAGATGATGAAGGTTGTCGTTCCAGCTGTTCTTGTGCCTATGATCTTCAAATACTATCATGAGACCCCATTAGGGGGGCATCTTGGAATCTTTAAAACTCGTGAAAAGATGCGTGAAAGGTTCATCTGGAAGGGTATGGACGGTGAAATCCGTGAACTAGTAAAAGCTTGTAAATCTTGTTTGCTTAGTAAACCAACCATGTCCACCAAGGTAGGCCTTCTGTCTTCGCATCAAGCGTTGCGCCCCATGGAACGCCTGTATATTGATTATGTAGGACCCTTCCCCCAGTCAAAGGGAAATGCCAACAAGTTCATCTTTGTATGCGTAGATGGTTTCACAAGATTTTCCTGGTTATTTCCGACTAAGCTGGCTACCGCTCAGTCCACTATTACTTGCTTAAATTCTATCTTTGCTTCTTTTGGTCCGTGTCAATATATTGTATCTGATAATGCTAAGGCTTTTACATCTAATCTATTTCGTAAATTCTGCTTTGACCTGTCCATCTCTCATGTGACTACTTCTGCTTATTACCCTCAACCATCTCTGGCTGAACGGGTTAACCGTAATCTCAGGTCCGCACTTATTGCCTATCATCATGAAGATCATTCCAGGTGGGACACGTCCTTGCATTGGTTAGCTTTTGCTTTGAATTCGGCGGTTCATGAATCTCACAAGTTTACTCCAGCTTCTTTGATGTTCAAGTTCGTTCCCAACACGCCGCTCTCTAACCTCTGGTCTCTGAGTGACATTCTACCCGAGACAATAGATCCGGACAACATTAAAGATCTTTGGAAGAAGGCTAAGGCCAATCTTAAAGTGTCTCATGAAAAGGTTAGGGACAGGTATGATCGTGGACGGAGACCCACCCATTTGAAGGTAGGCGACCAAGTGATGGTCAAGAATTTTGTTCCCGCGGGCAAGCTTGCCCCCAGAATCCATGGGCCGTGTGTCATTCTCGATTTCCTTACGCCGGTTACGTTGTTATTAAGCAATCCAGCCACCGAGAGGATATTTATGGTTCACCTGTCACAGGTGAAACCGGTGTAACTTCTGTGTTAATATGTTTCATATTATTTTGAAAGAAATCGGAAGGTTATATTTTTTTTGAGTTTTCACCTTTAAGGCATTCTGCCCCCTCTATAATATTGTGTTTTATAAGTAAGCAGTTTGTAAACCTCCCCCGAGCAACTGAACTGCCATCCTGTCCTTGATACGGCCATTACCACGCTCCCGTACCCTGCTCCACTACACACAGTGGCTTGCTTATATAAAATGCCATGGATATCTGCACGCCGCTGGCCCCTCAACCTCTCCACCAAGTCTGTGCCCTCAAAAAAGATGATGACCAACAAATTCTGCCGCCTAGCTTTAATGTTTCAGTGCCCCCGCAGCCGCGCGGCGCTGTACCGCTACTGCAACAGAGGAAGGGCCGCCTCTCTTCCAGCGAGGTCGACCAGTGTACGGCGAGCCGGAGCCCTCCTCCCGGCCAAGGCTGATGTGCAGCGCACGGCCTGCTACTTGCCCGCAGCCTGTATATGTTCACCGCGGGCGCGGCGTGCTTCAACACCACTGCTCCCCTCACAGTGCGGGCGAGCGGTATCTCAGGGTACTTGAGGGGCCCGGGCGGCCTCCTCTGAACGCAAGCAGTGGTGGCTGGTCTGGCCGTTAAAATCATCAATGTTTGAAGTACATATCCAGCTATATGGACATTCCAGTTCAATTTTACTACCTTTTCTTGGGAATTCAACAGCAATATTTGGTGGACTTTGAAAATTTTCCTCAACTTTAAAAACTAAAGTTTTCCTTCTGAATTCAACTTCTACAAACACAAAGACTGTACTTCACCAGATACAACAAAAATTTTGAAACTGAATCAAACCAAATTAAGAAAATCTTATAAATACTTCTGCAATTAATCTCCATCAAACCTTGAACCTTATTTTCAAACAAAAGTTTATGTTCTTCTGTGTTACCCCTTGGAGGAACTTTTGGGGGGGAGGTCTGTACCGGGCGGTACACCTCCACGCCGCTAATTTAAAATGTGCGCCAGTTGAAACTCCTCTGCTGGAGGAAGTCTGAACTTTATCGACGGTATTAATTTTCAAGTTTCTCAGAAGATGTCACTACTTGGAAAGTTTGGAGTTTTTGAACGGTGCCACTTTTGATGTATTTTTGTTTTACCGGTAGTAAGAAGTGTGAACTTTCTCTTCTAGAGGACACTACTGAAGAACTACAATAGTGCACCCTAGTGCGAAGAAAAAGAACTGTTCTTTTGGAGAAAATTTAATTTCAAAAGTTTGTTCTTTGTTAAATTTCCTTCTGTCATTGTTTAAGTTGGCAATATTAAACCTTTCTTTCCCCTTGTTTTAAATCCAGCCAATCCCGAATTTCTTTAATTAATTTTCCACCAATAATATGTTTCTTCTTCGTATTGTGTAGGGGTTTTCTCGGTGAACCAATAAAATGATTGTGGGCGGGTGTTTTCCTTCCTGAAACGCCTCGAACTTCCCGCGAGAGTATATAAACTGCTGATTTTAGGGTCTCTGTGCCACTTCAGTACCATCTTTCAGTGTGTAAAGTACATAGCAGGCGGCGGGGAGCGCCTCTGTCTTTGGGGAGCAGTTCTACACCAAGGTAATGGCCTTTTAATGTCTTCGTTTCTTGCTAGCTCAGCAGTTTAACTCTCGGGGCGGGTCCGAAGCGTTCCTACCATGTAACCTTTTCCTAAAATGTAACGTCTCTTAACTCTATTCTCTTTAAAGTCACATATTGGGATAGAGAGTGCTTAACCCTCTCGAGCTCCCACTCATATTATTTATTTTGAGGTGAACTTATTTTTCACAACCGATTCTTCCTTAATATAATGTAAATTGTTCTTTTCTGAAGTCACCTCTGTAGTATGGGATTAGCCCTTGCATTAACGGCCTAGTGCCAAGTAGGTTTTAAATAAAGTGTATTAGGAGTGCGGAGAGCTTCCTTTCAAGTTGGTATTTTAGAGGCCATATAATTAACCTTTTCTCACTTAATAGGCCTCAGTAGATTGGGTATTTTACCCCTGTGTTTATGTCCGTTGAGGACAGCTTGAAGGTGGAGTTTGGTGTGGCCTGGGAGAGGCCTAAATTTGAGAGCGGGTCGCTCTTTAGTGTAAATTGTTGTTGTTGTACGCCTCGATGAGGCTTTACTGTGTATTTGAAGCAAGTGCTCCGGGGCTTGATTGTGGTCTTCTGCCCCTCTGTTAAATCTTGTTTTGAGGTAAAGTTGGGCTAGTTGCCCAAGAATTGCGAGTTCGGGGCTCGAAGCCCGAATCCTGTAAATACTGTAATTGTACGTTTGTTGCCTTACTACTCTGTACCTGCCATTCGTGTTATTTCTGAATTTTGGAAAGAAAATATAACCTTGTTAAATTTTACATTAACTTTAATTTCGTAGTTTGAGACCTATTCACACCCGCACCTTCTTTCACCTCTACCTACCACGGAAATCTCCGTAACAATAATAATAATAATAATAATAATAATAATAATAATAATAATAATAATAATATGTTTTACTTATTCTGGCAAAGTAAGGGATGTACTCCCTTTCTTACACTTAACCAACCGACCTCTATATCTGCAGTCGCTTAAGTGCAGCCAGTATCCAGTAATCCGGAGATAGTGGGTTCGAGCCCCACTCTCGCAGCCCTGAAGATGGTTTTCCGTGTTTTCCCATTTAAACACCAGGCAAATGCCGGGGCTGTACCTTAATTAAGGCCACGGCCGCTTCCTTCCACTTCCTAGTCCTTTCCTATCCCATCGTCGTAATAAGATATATCTGTGTCGGTGCGACGTAAAGCAAATAGCGAAAATAAACTAGTCTTAACCTAGAACACTTAATAATAAATATTGATGATCATAATATGATAATGTTAACAGTATAAACAGAGTATTAATAAAAGTAATCATACTTAAAAGAGAAAAAATGAAAAATCATATCATGTACATAATACACATTGTGCCAACGGCCGTAGCCGTGTTGAAACACCGGATCCCGTGAGATCTCCGAAGTTAAGCAACATTGGGCGTGATCAAGATTTGGATGGGTTGCCACGCGATGTTGGTGGGGGTAAGGGAATGGAGGAGCGGAAAGGAACTGACCACCCTAACGTACGTATACTCCGGCTCAGGTACACCTCTGCGGAGGTTCGGACCTGCCTTCGGTCAGAATACAACCTAATACACATCGTACGTAGGGTACATTAAAAATATATACATAATGAGCACTATAACGTCTACTTGAAAGGAAGAGTAGAACATTTCTACAGTACACCGATATATCGCCTTCAATGAGAGGTGAAGAGAACCGCTTACGCCGAGATTACGTATCGTGAAAGCCTTTACCTTCTCCTCCTCCGAGGAGCATCGTGGCCATTCTGGGATTTGGAGAACGACGACGAACCAATTGTACTACGCAAATTGGCTAGTATTCCTTACAGACAGGATACAGAGATTGTTTTCCCATTTTCGACTTCGAACTGTTAATTTGTACTCCAGGTTAGGACTGAAGCACTACACCGTTTAGAGATACCCGGATTGTATGGTATCGTATCGTACAAAATGTTGTGTGTGGTGGAATAATGCTCACTTCAGAGAATATTGCGACACAACTGTATTCATCTACATTCTCCACGACAAGAGAAGTTACGAAACAGATTCTACGCACCACACACACATTAAATATAAATAACAACGAAGCTTACGACAAAAATGTGTATCCATTAGCAGCGGCAATTTCTCTTCCACGGTGATGGTGAGGACTGGGAGGTACTCATTGAAGGGTTGTCAGTCTCTCTCCGGGGAGTAGGAGACTGAGCAGGCACTAGTGTCTCTGGCCCAGTACTGGCACTGGTGGACAGTTCTGAAAGAGGATTTTTTCCCTTTATAAAAAAAAATGAAATTTACCTGAAGTGTGGTATCTTTTCTTGAGGACAAGCCTAGACTTTCCTTTAACTTTCTTGGCCGTACGCCACGGTACCTAATGGTCGTAAGGCTTCTGTATGGAAGCCAGTATTTTAGTATTCAGTGTTAATGCCCTGAGGCAGCATCGTTACTGAAGATGAGCTGGATGAAGGGCAGCTGCCTCTGCCAACTTTACCCAATCGTTTTCTTCAGAAGTAGCTCGGGTCGTCATCATATTGATCTGCGGTGTAGCCGTTAGATTTGGCGAGTCCCCGCCACTGGGTGGAAGCTCACTGGGATTAATTCGGCATGCCTTTTATATGGGTTCCATACCATCCAGATTCTTTGGATCTCTCGGAAAATCAAAGGCTCTGGTTACACCATCTGCTCGTTTCTGATGCCAGGAGGAAGGCCCGAATGTAGGTATGGAGTAGTAGTCTAAGGGGACTGGCTCAAGGCCTATGACTGGTTATATCTCAAGCGAGCGGGGTGGAACATAATGGGGACGTGACACAAGATAAGAAGCCATATTGGATCGCTCCTCGTAGAGGCCAAGTAATAAACAATGGCGATCTACAGCACTGCCCCCGCCTAAAGGCTGCTCATCCCAAGCAGCTCCACAGTACTGGGATATATGATCCAGATGGACAACCATCGTATTCCTTAAGGGAGGCCGCCGGATTATGTAGACTGCGTCGTTGACTCTAGTGACGACAGTATATGGGCCTTCCCACGGTGACTGACTTTTCGGTGACTTTCCTTTCGTTTGCAATGGACGGTACAGCAAAACCAGATTACTTTCTTGGAATCTCGCTGAGTATGCCGGCATGTCGTAGCGGACTTTCATCCTATCACTGGTTATGTTCAGATTTTATCGGGAATAATCGTCGATGTCGTTAAGTTGGTCTACACACTTCCACACGTAGTCCGTCGCTGGCTGTTCCTGATTCGGTGCCGATCCCCAAATCAGGTGATACGGCAGGCGTAGCTCCCTTCAGAAGACAATGTTTGCAAGTGCCATGCCAGTCGTCTCGTAGGTAGACAATCGGTAGGCCATCGGGAAGACTGTAACCCTCCTATCGGTGTCCCTCTGGTTCGGCCGAGACCACATTTCTGAAGTGCTTCTCGACAGTCTTCATTAAGCGCTCCATCAAGCCGTCCGATTGAGAGTGGAGAGGCATCGTACGGGTCTTCCGCAAGAAGAGACGTTGGAGAACTTCCTGCATCAGTTTCTAGTCGACCTTCCTGCCCCACTCGCTGCACAGCTTTCTCGGCACACCGAAGCTATCGGCAGTCGCGTAGCGTGCCCGTAGCGTGTCTAACCCCAGGGTGACCTCGTCCGTGATGACAGAGACGAAGACCCACACTCATACGTGTCGTTCTTCCAGCTTTAGGTTATGTAGCAACTCTCTCAGGACAGAACGGTGTCTCCCGAAGCTGTTCGCAGCAGGTAGGGGCGATTTGGCCCCCCTCTGGCTGTCCCCTCTCTGGATGGCCCTTGGTGATGATAAATCTGGCATTGTTTAATGTCGCTCCCGTGTCTATCGTGCCCCGGCATGACCTGTCTCCGGGCCACCTGTCGGCAGTTAAGCTGTCGTCGCTCCACTCGCAGATCACGTTCAATGTGAATCCAGAGGATGGTAGTAGTGTCGCCTGCGAGTCCATTTTGTCAGCTCTTACTCGTTTCTCTGATCGAGGGTTGGCACCCACATGACATTTCAACCGCAGTTGTCTGCGATCGCAGCAGTTCCAGCAAGTGATCTCGCAGGGGCCTCGGCGTCGCAACAGGGGCGTGCGTCGCCCTCCTGTCACTAGGTGGGCCTCCGATGCGTCCTAACTCTTCACGGTTCTTATCTTCAGGGCTATCATCAGTCCCCCCTGAGGTTATGTTCATCGACTGGCATTAGCCTTTGATTGATCTTAGCGTTACAAGCCCGTAGATAAAAGTATATGTTTCTTCGCGCTGGATTTGTCCTGCGGTAGCCAATTCTGCCTTTTGGGCTAGCTGCTCTATTTCTACGGCGAATTTCTGCAGTGTCTCGTTGACACTTTGAGTCCTCTCTGCCTGAGATGGACTCGGTAGGCGGGAACCAGCCGTTGGTAACCGTAACGTTCTTCGAGAGTTCCCACAATCTCCTCATAAGTTGTAATCGACTGGAGGCTGTATGATACCTCCACTGCTCGTCCATGTAGCCTAACGATCATCTGTACAGCTTTCTCTTCCGACGTCCAACCGTTGTGTACCCAAACGGTCTCAAACTGGGTCCGAAAAGTTCTCCAGGATGTGGTCCCGTCATAAAGTGGAGGTCCAACTTCGCGACATTAGGGCAGCCATTCGCTGCTTGTGGGATTGATACGAGTCTCCACATCACCATATGGTGTTCAGATGATATATTTCCTCTCTCAGGTCTCGACCCCCTGACCCTTCAACGTGCGGCATTTCCTTAAACTACTTATCTACCAGTTCGTGAACGTCACGCATAACGTCTCTTTAATAGTATCGTCTCGAGGTAGTGCACTTCCTGTTCTAACTTCAACTGTCCCTGTTCCAGCTTAAACTGTCTTCATTCACTTCGCTTAATTCAAATTTTAGTTCGTGTTTGAGTTCTTTAATTAGTTGGTCATGATTAGATATGAGTTTACTTTCAATTTTGTCGTTGCTGGATGTAAGGTTTATTTTAAGTTCCTGCTTGAATTCACTTGTGATCTTACTGAGAAGACCTTGGAGCTGTCAGGCATCGATTTTGATACCAGAAAGAAAAAAAATATCTATAAATTACAAGACAAATACTGCCAGCCGATCCCGATTCTGACACCAGTTGTAACGCGATATTGAGATGGTTGATAAATACACGACTGGGAGCGTCACTCTAAGATTTATGAACTGTAATAATCACTTACTCGCAGGCACACAATAACACTAGTTAGCGCGTTCTCTCAATGTTCTCCGTGTTCAATCTCACTGGTAGTTCAGTCTAATACTTACGAGCTAAAACAGTTTGTTTACTCAGTTTGGTTCACATACGCACACACTGTACACTATAGTTTATACCCTAGCGTAGTTTACGAATAAATTCACTGAACCACTTCGGCGGCTACACACTTTACACTTTCCCCACGCGCAACACAGTCACGCAAACTGGAATTCCACCAGCGAGGTAAAGTACGTAAAGTACTTAGTGCGTGCTGAGAGTACCAGTATGAGTGCGCTAACAAAATATAGGAATTTCAGTTGAGTAATACCGGTGAGCTATATGAATGGTGGCAGTGCAGGCTGAAAGTGAAATGCTTACAAATGGTCAGCATTTCCTATAAAATTATGCAGATGGTGTTAATATCAGTTGTGGTGATGGTGCCAATGGTACTGAGTTAATCCGGATCATGGACTGTCTTAGGAGGATATATAGGAAGTTAAAAGAGGTTATGAATTCTGTCAAGTGGATAAATCTAGGGAAGTATTAATGGATCTAAGTGAGGAATTAAAGGATTTAAAGACTGTTTCTAAATAAACTAGAGTGGGATGAAATGAAGAATAACGTTTTGGATTTTGAAGAAAGGCTAGGGAAGCTTGAGCTAAATGAACTGAAATGAGAGATGTAAAATGCGAGAATATATATAATGATCAACGAACTGGCAGATTAGAATAAGGGGAATTCTAATGATACGTTGGACAGTGTACGTTCTTCATCAGGGAGAATGTGAAAGTTGTGGCTAATTCCATGCTATGCTCTGATTACGAAAAGGAGAAAACTTAAACGACACAAATATTAAGCAAACTTTAGAAAAATCCTAGTCATAGACAAGAAGAATGTCAATGGGAAACGAGGATCAACACTCGTGCTTCCTTCATTAGAAAATAGCAATAGATTGGCACGCACATTGGTGGGAAAATTTTACATGATAAAAAATGGGGATTTACCTGGTCCCTACTCCTGACTTCACTAATGACTTCAGTAACAAATATCTCCGTCTGCCACTCGATAGAAAGTAGTTTTAAGAGCCAATCAATCTACCCTGTCATTTTCCTCCAAGCAGCCAGCCACCCGCTTCAAAATATCCTGACTCCAGCCAACGACGGTAAGAAGTCGGAGGCAACTTCAGCGCTCTTATGTACTGTATACTGCGGACTGACTGCTAAGGGTACGGGTAGTGGAAATGTCATAGCAAAAAGTAATGGTTTGCCAACTCCTAACAGATACAATTCTCACTAAAGTTTATAGACATGTCCTAGGTGGCAATACCGCTTGTCAAATCGAGACCTATTGGCGGACTTACGAAACTAAACCTATAGCAGAAGTATCTTGACACAGTTCCAGCCTGTTCTACTAGATTGCACTAAGGCGACTAGTTCAAGGGTTTGTCTAACACCTGGGTTTTCTTCTCGAGTTACAATGTAATGGATTGAGGGATGACGTGGAGTGCTCTTTTCCAAAAACAACTATTTGGTCACTTCGGCCGGTGTGTTATTTTATGCACTCGTTGCACAGGTATAATTCATCAAGGTACTAATATACCCATATTCAATCCGACATAATTGGTCTCCCTCCAGAATCTGCTTGGAATTCTCTGCCTCACCTTATCCTCAAGCTCACATCGGTTCCAGGATCGCCTTTAGAGCATGTGAAACGTGGCTGTATACGAAGTGCAGATGGAAATTTTTTGTGATCTTCTATAACTGCGGAAGGGGGGCGTACTTTATTTTCATGTTCTCACTGGTAATTTTTGATAATGGGCATTCTGATGCTCTTTTTTAAGCTCCCTCATGTTGCTTGACTGTTTATTCATTTCTATAGCCTCGCGGGTTTCCTTCGAGATTTTGGGGCACAGCTGATAAAATGTCTTTGTTTTTCAAAATAAATTTAGGATTTCATTTCGGAGGAACGCTTAGTAGTAGCTGCAGCAACCTGGTTCTTAGTGTTTCGGATGTGTTCTTTGAATCTGGTGAAAATTAGCCGTTCGTAGTTCAATAGTTTAACAGACAGTGGAAACTTCAACTTTAAGATTCGAAGCAAGATATTTTAAACACTAGAATACCTCGTGCTCTTTTACCACGCATTAGAACCTTGAAGGACCAACCATGAATGTTATTGCTGAAGTGATTCATGGAAAGAAACTACAATCACCAAAGACTTCTATAATTTAACGCGAAGTTGAGCAGCTAGCAAAAAGAGCAACTACTAACGTAAGCCCAATCCCTGAAGAGTGTTTGATAATTAACAACATGGCAGTATTTATATTGAAGGAAAACGTCTCTGAACTGAAATAACTGAAATATTCATTTCTACACGGTCCGACTCACTGGATGAAAGTCCAACGTAGTGACCTGTTTAGAGCGCCCCGTGTTTGATTCCCGGAATAGCCAGGGAGGTTGATCTTAACTGGTTAACGCATTGGCTCGGGGACTGGGCATTTGGACTATACGCAACACACCTACAACTCGTACACAATACACAGTACTATCTTCTTCCACAGAAACACGCAGTTTCCTATACAGGGCTGACGCCACTCACCCTCGTCAGAGGGTCTGCCTTACTAGGGCAGCACCAGGCATTGGCCTCACGAAATAATTATTATAATTCTACACTTAACACCAGTAAATAATAATGTGGCATTGCAAGTGTTAAATCTGTAACATAGGACTGCAAAGCCTATGAAGTAAGAGGCCAAAAATGGCTAAATACAACAAAGTTTATGAAATTGTCAATATTATACTTCCCATCTTATGATATCCATGTTAACTTTCTCTCATGACACTCTGCTTTGATCGTAGAGGAATAATCGTGGTAGCCAGTATACAAATGGAGATTCGGGTCATGGAATATAAACCATGCACACAAATCCTTTAAGTAGAGAATAACCTGGTTCGTTTAGGTGGATTTCTGTGCAATTTGTGCAGATATAGAGGATTGATTTCCAATGTTCCCGTGCGATAACTGAACTAGTTGTAATAAAGCTCTTGGTCAACAATTGCTCTGGATTTCTCACATTCAAGAGGATATTATATACATTAATGAAACCCTAACGTTTCGAAGTGAAATCCGTAATGGCTACCGCTATGGTCTGGGCGTTATTTTTTGCACCTTTCAACCTATTCGGCCCAGGTTCGTTTCCCGGCATTTGTATGAAATTAAAAATTGGTTGCATGGTCTCGAACGGATGCACTCAAGCTCGGGAACACAGACGGGGGTGAAGGTGTGATAATCTCTCATTACCAGCCGTTCTAGAAGTGGCGTTGCGTGGTGTCCCCTCTCAACTCCAGACGAATGTCGCTGCCCAAAGTGTACACCATGGCTGCTTCTTTCTAACTCATATTCTTTAGTTAATTAGGTACATTAAAGTCACACACATACACACACACACATATATATATATATATATATATATATATATATATATATATATATATATATATATATATATAATTCATTTCGATTTCAGAAATGACTTAGTGACTAGCGTTGTGGTGAGTTACAGAGGGGTGATATCGTCACTGGCTTCTTACTATGCATGCGGGTTTTTCTTTTTTTTTGAAACGAATATTCACTTCCACACAAAGCTTGACTAAAAGTATGACGCAAAGAGTTCCGCAAAACTACAAACTAGATTTTCTCAAGTTTGTTGATACATTTAAGTGCATTTTCTGGAAATATTCAGTGATGATATATTATTATAATCTTCTTTTGACCATACTCAGGTGGTTTGAACATGATTGAATGTCAAAGAGAATTTTCTCGTTCCTAGATCATTCGTTACCCTTCCCTCTCTTATTTAATGACAAGGAGCAAGGTATATTTCAATGATTGTGCTTGCTGCTTTCTATAGCAGAAGATGCACTACAATATTTATCACCGTGCTAGATGAACTTGCACTGCTCTCATTGTCTCATAACTCACTTGCATTTCTCTACCAATCCGTGAACTCACGTCACCTTTATCATCAGCATTGTTTATTTGTGGACATATAAACCGAAAATTTTAATTATAAACAAGTTTTCCCCTGTGGGGCCATCGGTTAATCATTGTTATTATGTTCACCAGGCCGTTGGTTCGATCCTGGCTGAGTTCGGTGGATTATGAGAGTGTTTGAATGGGCCTATTCGTAGTGGTTTGCTTCCAGCACGTCAAATAAATCCTGCGGAACAAACATTCGATGCTGTGGAATATTTTAATATCCATATCAAAAGTGGAACAAGTAACGTTATTTTTAGTTTGGCTTTTATGCGGCATGTGGAAGTGCGGGTAACTACAATTAATTGGACCTAGCACTGAAAATTATTCTAGAAGATGAAGGCAAATTTCATCCCAGCATTATCTGAAGCCTATAAAAATGGTAATAGAATTTAATACTCATACGATAGCCGCTTTTAGGACGGGAATTTGTACCCTTCATTGCCGAACAGTGTTACGTTTGTAATGGCGTTAGCACGACTCCGTAGTTTTCATATTTGTGAAGCAGAATTATATTATATATATTTTAGTATGTATTAACGGTTAAAGTGGATGTTCTTTGACGTTTTTATTAATTCTGAAAGAGGACAAATTGGGGCAAATATTCATTTATAGGAAGGGGAGTTAGGGATTGGAATAACTTACCAAGGGAGATGTTCAATAAATTTCCAATTTCTTTGAAATCAATTAAGAAAAGGCCGGGAAAACAACAGGTAGGGAATCTGGCACCTGGGCAACTGCCCTAAATGCAAATCAGGATTGATTGATTGATTGATTGATTGATTGATTGATTGATTGATTGATTTTCCGACTCGTTGACCGAACGGTCAGCGTACTGGCCTTCGGTTCAGAAGGTCCCGGGTTGGATTACCCTTAACTGGTTATTTCCTACGGCACGGGGGCTGGGTGTATGTGTTGTCTTCATCCTCATTTCATCCTCATCACGACGCGCAGGTCGCCTACGGGAGTCAAATGGAAAGACCGGCACCTGGCGAGCCAAACCCGTCCTGGGATATCCTGGCACTTAAAAGTCACACGACATTTCATTTGATTGATTGATTGATTGATTGATTGATTGATTGATTGATTGATTGATTGATTGATCATGCAACGCATTTGACAAATTTGAGTTATAAATATCGGCATGCCATATTATATCGACAGTCCTTCGTCACGTAGAGCTCTAAGGATTAGGCAGCAGAGGATATAATGGGCAGCACTAGTGCAAAATCCAAGAAGAAAGCAACACAAAATAAAGCAACTAGCCGAAACCATATTGCAAAGAAAAAATACCATGTGTGAGCTTAGCCGGACAATCATGTACCCTACCTTCTAAGGCTGTTAGATGTTTTCAAACTGTGCTCTTTTAAGAGTCAAAATATGATGCGCTTTTCGTACTATTCATGTAGTCTTTACTGTCATCGGTTCTACTATCACCATGAGATGTAGGGGACTTCAAGGATACTTCAGTAGGAGTGTAAGGCACTGCGGATTTCCCGTCAAGATACTGAAGTAATAAAATATCTCAATCAGTTCCCTTTATTAGAGCTTCACGCATGCAAATCAATTCACATCTTTGATAGGGAGCCTGCCAGTATGAATGCGTGCTTCGGTTGCATTAGTGAAGTGAATATGATACAGTATACGATATTGAGGTTATCTAAACTCCTCGGACCTAGAATTATCATGCTGGATCAGTATGTGAGTAAAGAAAGTTTACGTTTAGTATATTATTATTATTATTATTATTATTATTATTATTATTATTATTATTATTGGCTGATTATTGAAAGTTTACTGAGGTCAGAAAATCATTGCCATGGTCCATAATTCCGACCTTTTTCCCATATGCATTAATTCCCTTCGAAGGAGGCATTAATACACGTCAGTTTCGTCCCATGGGCTGGCATGAGAGCTGTGAGTGCGGCGCCTTGGACTGCCTGACACTAGATAGGGCACTAAAAGTAAACCAAATTACTTACCCGGAGAGCGAACGCAAATTTAATTAAAAGCCAACGTTATGTCTAGGTAAACTCATTCCTGTCATTCAAACACAAAAAGTTACGTAATTTAACCCGGACTATAAAAGAATCTACTCTATCCCGGACGTCTGTACAGGGCCGGTTTGGACATGTGAAGAGATGGGCCAGACTATTACCATTACGGCGAACATTTAAAACACAAGACCTCATGGAGGAAACAGACACACATGAATTCTCCATATCCTCACGAATGGACTGTAAAAACAGTTATATATTAAACATGATTAAACATAAACTTAAACAATTCTTATCGTGAATATCAAATGTTAATGCTTGTAAAACTGAGAACAAAAATAAGAATTGCCGACTGAACACATGCAATCAATACACGAATAACTTATGGCAATTAAATAATAATAATAATAATAATAATAATAATAATAATAATAATAATAATAATAATAATACAGCATGGACCACGTAAGTTCTTCACAACAAATATATTCTGACTTGTTAAACACAACGATAGGTGGTTTTCACCTAAGCGATTAACAATAAGGGGCATGTGAATGATCGTGTATTATGCCCCCCTGGCCTTACTCACCATTGAGTTAATGGTACCAAGTTGCGGTTTTTAAGAAACGAGATTTCCACTTCCGGAGATGCATATGGACCTGAGGTTCTCTCAGCCTACACCAAAAATGAGTACTAGGTTAATTCCTGGGGGCAAAGGCGGTCGGGCGTAGAGCTAACCACTCTACCCCATCAAGTGCCGAGATTATTTCTAGATAGATCTGCAGTGGATAGTAGGCAACCATATTCAGCGATGCATTTATTTCCACCGTCAGGCATGTAGGTAGCACTCGCAGAAAGGGGCAGATTTCCAAACGTGGCGCCGTCAGGACCCATAGGTCAAGAAGACGAGGGCTCCGTATGATTCATACCCGTGTAGATGTCACCGGGGAGAGAGAACATACAATCTCTAACGCATCACCCTCACAATGGCTTCAACGTTCAAAATGAAGGCACCACGTTTGAAGAAGACATGCACAGTTTAATACCACTTTCATCAGAACTAACATGTCTGACTTTGGAAACAACTGCATGGCTGTGTACGGGCAACTATGTACGCGACAGAAATGACATAATCCATCTTAAAAGGAGAAAAATTGGTACCGCTATCTGGCTACTTATTGAAATATGGGACACGTACTGCACACTTCTTTGTGCCCCTTGTTGTTACTCGCTCAGATGAAAACCGCCTATCGCTGTGTTCAACCTCTCAGATGATATTTCAATTGGAAGGCCTAAGGGGCACCCCCGATGTCGGCAGCCTTGAAGATGGTTTTTCCGTGGTGTCCCTTTTTCATACTGCACCCGCTTACGTCCTGAGTCCCAGACTAGCCTTAATCTCAGGGGTGATCAGTTCGTAAAAGATGTTAAAAGTTTTAATCAATAAAATAAAAATATATATGTGTAGGCGCACCAATGAACACAGGGTTGAACGGGGCATGCAAATTGAGGTAAGGGGGACGGCTCATTCATAGATACTAATTATAGAACTCCACAATAGGACTGTGAAGAGACAACTTTAATTCCATGGCATACTGGACTAACTACAATAAAAATATATGAAACTGTTTCCTATTGAATTTGCAATAAGAAGCAATTTATTCACTTAATTCGCACACTGCAAGGGATGACAATTATTACACTTAGAAATTTCCATCCTGAAAAATAATACATAAATTTGGATTCACCTCACTACTCTGGGAGTGTGAATTATTTGGTGAATTCACCCCATTGGTAACTGGGGATCGAATCCACGTCCGTATGAGTGGACGTTTCACCGCTGGAGATCTTCTTTCGGAGACGTGGGCATGAGAGTAACTATTTACTGTCATCTCTACGTTCCGTTGGATATGAGTCACTACCGGTATTTACATTCTAGTAGAACGGATTCCCACTGTGGAAAAGTTATCGTATCTAAAACGGGACTTATTGTACGAACAAACTCTAGCCTATATTACCAGATTTACAAACATGCCAGATGTAACTCGTCAACTCAAAACTTATCTCAATATTTACATTTGTCAATACGACAAGACGTACGGAAAGGTTCCTTATTAATTATACTCCCAGAATTAAGACATTTCCGTCCGTGGGTTATTTCGCACATACAGCCAACAATCTGTCATATGGAAAACCAACATCTGGTTCCGACCAATTCGACACAGGACGACTGTCCCTATCATATCTTCCTATGATTATTAAATAATTATCATTATTTATCTGATCAGTATCATATTTTGTGATTACCATTAACTATATTCTTATTATCATTTATTTCAATGATCATCCTGTATTTGATGGTATATATGATTATATGCTAACCTTTGCCGACGTTTCAAACGAAGGGTGGTTTTTCTTCGTAATAAATCCGCACAAATTAATGATCAGTTTCATAAATTATTATTATTATTATTATTATTATTATTATTATTATTATTATTATTATTATTATTATTATTGTTGTTGTTATGTATTGTTATTTTCATCAGTGGAGATTATCATTATCGTATCACTTATTCATCATTGATTTAATATTTTAATTTTGTTTCAGCATTATTATTATTCTCAGGAATAATCTAATAAATTCTTCCCATTATTCCTCTTCAAATTATTATTATGATAACTTAATTTCACATGTTACACTACCGTTAGCGATTTTTATGGTTAATGCATAAGCTTTTACAGTTTCGGTATAGTTTGGCATTAAGCAATCAATTAAGATAAGATCTACTTGGATTATTATAATTATTATTATTATTATTATTATTATTATTATTATTATTATTATTATTATTATTATTATTGTGATAACTTAATTTCACATGTTACACTACCGTTAGCGATTTTTATGGTTAATGCATAAGCTTTTACAGTTTCGGTATAGTTTGGCACTAAGCAATCGATTAAGATAAGATCTACTTGGATTATTATTATTATTATTATTAAATTGAAAGTTTTATATTTTAATTTCTACTCTTTAGAATTTAGTCATATATGTTAAATCCCATTATGAACCACCAAGATCCGCCTTACATCGGTCGGGACACCACGGAATTCGGAACCGCAACCTTCATTTTCGTACTGCCGTCAATTTTATGGGGACAAATGTCCTCCCAAGACACATCTCAAATCACATGGCACATCGCGGCTGGGCAAATACATCCAATGCCTGCGTTTGCTAAATTATTCCTTCTTCTTCATTTGAAGTCCATTTATTCCACTGGAACTCTTCAAACATTTACTTCAATAATTAATCCTCGGTGCGTGGATTCCGCCACTCATAACACCGGAATCGGCATGTTATATCGTCTTAGGCCTCGAGATTTATCTATTTCATCATACAAAACAGTACGGTTCAATTTTCACCTCATGACGAATTTTTGTCCCGCACGACTTCCAATCATTAAACGTGGCCTCAAACCACTCTGGGCTTTCAACATATCGTAACCATCCTATACACGTGCCTCTATCACATCTAAACAAATTTTATGGTTATTATAGAGTCCAAAAACGTGAAATCAACAATTTACGTAAACATAAAATTTACTGCCCGAATTGTAGTCTTTTACGCCACACGTTTCCTCAACATTAATTATTACTTTCACAAGCGAACTCTCAAAGCATTATTATTATTATTATTATTATTATTATTATTATTATTATAATACTTTAACTTGCGAACTCACAAAGCATTATTCTTATTCTTATTTATCATGACCTTCCGTACGCAAACACATAATTTATACACCCTGGCACTTTCATATTCTGGATGTCTGGTAACAAATATGCCTAACTAAGGTACAATTAATCACCGCAGTGATTGAGGAATCAAATAAAATGGGTTAGCATAAAAGAAAAATCTGAGACTTGAAATGAACTTCAATCAAAGTATTTACAGACAGCATGCATTAATTGAATGATATAGCCCATATTTACATTATATACAACAAAAAAATAATCAATTAATTAGTCTAACGCATAATTACGTTAATGTAAATTAGTTCGTCCGTCTATCTGAAATAAATCATGGATTCGGGAAGCGATCCCTGCGTTACGTTAAGTAACCATGATTAATTTACACTTCTCCCCGTCTCATCAATATAACATCCCCAAAAATATCAAATTTGTGTACTCATTCCTGTGTAGAATTCCATTGTCTCGTGGCGGTTGAGAAGCTTCATGGCCCCATATTGGTTTACTCGTTCATCTTGCGGAAGTTTAGAATACTAACAAAAGAAACCTCTCCTGGGCGATTACCCATTATTAATACCTTAATTATGAATTTAGAATGATTTATAAAATAAAACACTTATAGGTGCCTAAAGACCCATGACACTTTCACGATTCTTTTCTTCACTTGCGCTCGGAACCACAAGCTGTGACACTTTACGACGATGTGTCGTTTTATTCGACCCGGCGCGTATCGCGGTAGTCAACCGGCACTTCCTGACGTATTTCTAGGCCGTCTAGTGATCGCCTCGCTCCTACAGTTCCCTGCTACAGATAATTGTTTCACCGTCTCTCTTGAATATATTATTTCTGGCTCCGCACACTGCCTTCAAAACGCGCTATCGGCGTTCCGTTAATTATTTATTTCCACTCACATGAAACCTTTATAAATGTATTAACTTCAATATACAGTTATACTGATTATTAACACTCGGTACTATGAATAATCTCACTCTTCGTCTTCACTCTCATAACGACTCACGTACTTTCAGCTCTAACTGACTTAGTATGCGTCCCGAGATACTGACAGAGTCAACGTGTCAGAGTATCGTACTATTTCAAACGACTGCTGATGTGAGGTTCCACTCTCTGTTATTTATGGACGATATGGTATCCTTCATGGGTCATCCGCGGTCATACCAGAGAGAGGGGGTTGGTTATTCTAAATCGGCACTTGCAGGTGGATCAGGATCTCTTAATTTATCCCACTTAATAAACTGGCGATACACATTCACGTGTCGTATTCTGATCTCATATCGTTCGGCGATCACGAAGATATTACATGATTTCTGTCTTCCACTTTTTCGCGCGCTAAGTCGGCGTCTATGCTGGTGTGATCTTGCTGACCAATAGCAATACAGCGTGGGCCTTTTCCTAGAATTCTATATTTTAATTCATCAAACTTACAATTAATTAACATGGGGAGGATATCTAAAAAATCCCATCTGTTCAATTCGGTGGTTGGAATATTTTAATTATTATTATCTGGGAAGATAACTGGAGTTCATATTGTATTCTGTCATGTTGGTGCATCTGTCTGCGAGTCCTTTCGAAATTTTATCATTATTTTAAACTGCAGCGGTTATTTTAAATATCTCCCCCTGACAACTTAAGAACAATATGCCTGGAGGCACGGGAAACTTTATTGCGACATTTTCTCCGTATTCGTGACGCACGGACTGCACCCTTGTTCAAGAATAAACGCTCCCTCATTTCCTTGTAGCAATCAGCACTGTTGTTCCGAGTACTCGATTTAATCCTCTTAGCTTTCGACAAGGAAATGTATCACCCATTATGACAGGCTTAACTCTTGGTGACAGATTGTCGCGGGCACGTATGATAATGTTGAAATCTTTCGGTCCACACCAGACTGACAGTGTGTATATTTCGACATTCTCATATGCCTTAATTTATTTTATAATATCAAATCATGATACCTATGGGCCATCTCATCCGGGTACAATACGAGGAAAATGATGGGGCTCAACCTTAATGAAGGCCACGGTCTCCTCCTCCACAATCCTAGCCCTTTCCTATCCCATCGTCACAATCAGACCTATCTATCTCGGCGCGATATTAAAACAAAACATCTTAAATATTAGCCAACTGTGCGGGTATGCGATCGCACAATCTTCAGTATGGAACATGAGTGCCTAACCAGCACGGTTACTGCGTCGCTAAATATTGAAAAAACTTTTACTACAAAAGTACGAAGTTTTTGAAACTCTGATTTCCAAAACTGGATATGCTCAGGGCATATAAAATCTGGTAACAAGGAACATGCTTTCTCTGCCTCGCAGTAGTACTAAAGTAAGTGTCTTAGGAGGTGGAGGAAGATAACGTAAATTCGTTCGCCAGCGCGTGGTAGAATCCCTTACAGAACCTAATCAGGTATAATTCAGCTCAGAATTACGGTTTGTTTTATTTGAACGAGTAATAGTACATTAAATCAGTTGTTTCATTCTCTGCCTACAGATTTTGCTGTATTTGAAATACATAGGAACAGTCTGATACATGAATTACATCTTCGTATATTCTAGAACTTACTTGGCGACGTAACGCAAATAATATAATTATTAGAACTTACTTGCATTCTATTCTAGGCCAACCAGCCTGCTACGATATTGAACGTGAGTGAGGTGCACTTCCTGGGAAATATCGCAGTGTTAAAAGGGGGAATTTAGAAAAGTTTCAAATAGCTTTTTAATACAAATAAATATTATTTCTGTTAAAACGAATTCCTTTGGGGCTACATAGGCGAATAGGTTAAAACATGTTTGGTTAACCCAGGAGAAGGTAGAATCAATTTTCCTTCTGGTAGTAAGAAAATTTCGAAACAAGACTGTTACTTCTGAAGAGACACATAACTCTGGGGTTTACTCGTTGAATCATTTCCTAGAGTCAATTTCAAGTACTTCATCACTCTTGTTATCTTGAAAATTTGGCGGCCTTGATGACACGGAGGTTGTGTCCGAACCTTGATCCTAAGTTCGCAGCTTCTTATTCCAGAGAAAGAAGTGCTCAGTGCTTGAATGCCAGATAGGTGGGTACATTATACAACGTTCGTGGTGTACTGTGTCCACCTGATAAAATTAACTCAGGAGTTACCGAAGAAAAGTCTGGAGCTTTTCATTTCACTGCGATATGGCAGTGGAATCGGAAGGCTGATGTTATTAAGGTGTCTATCTAAATAACAACGTTTCTAAGTCCACAGTCTGGCAGCTTAGCCATACGACGATTATTATTATTATTATTATTATTATTATTATTATTATTATTATTATTATTATTATTATTATTATTATTATGCGATTAAGGAGATTACGTAGGATGCACTTCGATAAAATTGAATCGATTTCATACCTAGAGTCATTTGAAACAGAATAACGTTTTTGCTCATACCCGGAGGCCCCAAGTTAGATTCCTGGCCAGTACAAGTATTGTAGTTCCGGACTGAAGGTAGAAATGTGGTTTATACGGCCACTTAAATCCAACTGAAACTGAGCAAATAGCTGCGGGGTTTGCAAGCTGATACCTACATGACCCAAACCCCGCAGCTATTTGCTCAGTTTCAGTTTTTGCTGTTAATTGCTTTTTGGATTCTAGGGAATCATCATCTGTGTGCGAGCAGTATGCATGTTCAAATATGTTATTAAAAATGAGGTTGGCTCTGTATTCAGAAAATAACGTATAATAAATACACTGTCTGATTCTGAGAAGCTCGGTTCGACTGTGCAATAATTTATGTTGAATACCAAGTGTAGGAAATAAGCCCTTCGCTGAGCAGTCCTTTAGTTACAAAGCCATACTACTGCAGCTGTACACATCACTTCATTGTGGCTATCGGGCGAATCCATGCGTGAGTTGTATGAAGACGTTCTACATACAAAATGTGAACGCTTTTGCACTGGAAAATATTGCAATGTATGTCATCAAAAGCCCTAAGTCGTTCGTTGTTAAATAGTACTTGATCCACAAACATAAAATTTTCAACTTCGTTATCCTTTTCTTTTAAATTGGACATTATTTTGACGTCATATATATACAGGGTCCTACCAATAACCCGTTTTCTTACAAGTTGCTTTACGTCGCACCGGCACATAGAGGTATTATGGCGACGATGGTATAGGAAAGGACTAGGAGTGGGAAGGAAGTGGCCGTGGCCTTAATTAAGTAAAGCCCTAGCATTTTCCTGGTGTGAAAATGAGAAACCACGGAAAACCATATTCAGGGCTGCCGACAGTGAGGTTCGAACCCACTAACTCCCGGATGCATGCTCATAGCTACGCGCAGCTAACCGCATGGCCAACTCTCTTGGCCTATCAATAACCAGCAGAAAACAATATTTACACTTAAACCCCAAACATGCTGTACACATCCCGCCTGATTCCTTCCTAATCCCTCCTCATTGTATTCATGCAGAAATAAATAACATAGTTGTAATGAACTACGTATTTTATACATTTGCTCAAGCTTTAAATTTGTTCTCCTCACTTTCTTATACATTTCCGAGATTTTTGTTTAAATTAAATTTGGAATATGTCCAGGATGCATCAATGTACGTCTGATTATAATAAGCAAGACCTGTTCTGAATATTTATCAAGAATAGTATTTTACTCTTCTCCATCATTCTTTTAATGAACAGTGATTCATAAAATCATAGGGTAGCTTCTGTGTTCATAAAATTGCCCAGGATATTTAAATGAATTCTCTTTTTTCTTTTCAGGTAAGCTTAGAATATTCCTAAGGACAATGGGGGTACCTGTTGAAGAAGAATGAGGTAAGTTTTAATTTCTACCACAAGGGTGCTTCAGTTAAGAATGACTCTCTGTAGAAACATCTCACTCCTTTGTATTGGAAACTTACGCTTCATTCGTAACATTAGTCGGTCGGTAAATTTGAATAAGGTGAAGGTGTGGTTGCATTTCTCAATGGTCTTCGATTATTCCTATTTTATTACAGAATTGGTCTACATCATTTGCAATTTTCAAATGGGCATCCAAATTAGAGTTTGATTATTAAGTTACGGGTATTCCTGATATTGGAATGGATGTATTCCTATAAGAATGCTCGGTAGTTAACTCTACTTCAACTACCATAGGTTTCTAGAGAAAGCAGAATACCAGAGTTTTGCCTTGGAAACAGGTTCATGAGTCTGCCACTTAATCTACTGACACGGATATATCTTAATTAAGCTCTTTTAAATGCATATCGATTATGCCAGGATTGTGTCGTGACGATATCACTGGCTAGCCAAATACTCTATCCAGCTGTAGAGTATGCGGCAATCCATAGATTGCACAACTGGTGGGTGAAAGGGTCATCGATATTTACTCATCAAATTTACAATCTTTACGGACTTTAAATGCCGTGTAAAACTGCAGGTCCAGTGACATAATCACAGCATTGTCCGACTCGTTGGCTGAACGGTCAGCGTACTGGCCTTCGGTTCAGAGGGTCCCGGGTTTGATTCCCGGCCGGGTCGGGGATTTTAACCTTAATTGGTTAATTCCAATGGCACTGGGGCTGGATGTATGTGTTGTCTTCATCATCATTTCATCCTCATCACGGCGCGCAGGTCGCCTACGGGAGTCAAATAGAAAGACCTGCACCTGGCGAGCCGAACCCTTCCTGGGATATCCCGGCACTAAAAACCATACGACATTTCATTATCACAGCATTAAGTTATATGAGAGTCCAGACTTCAACTGATTGCTTGCGCGTTCTCCTCGGTTCCAGTGTCTCAATTGATGCTCAAGTAACATTTGATAAGCTAACGTCACACAGGACTACTATGCTTTTTAAAGAGTTTTATCACACCGTTCATATTATATAAATGGAAGCCAAGTCTGAAGTGTTAGTAAGAAGATAACATTACAGGGAACTAGAGCCCTAGACGCTTATCCGCTTCTTTCATCGTGAGTATAAGAGTGTATAGCCCTGGGATGTTAAAAGGGCAGAAACACACAAGGTCACTCGAGTTATTTATCTTCTATCTTCTATTTGTTATGATTAACCCTCTTGAACTCCACTTATATGCAGGGGTTTGCTTGAAGCAGCTCAAACTAATTTTTGTGATTTTGCAACCAAATTACAAAAAATTAAAAACATACACCGTTTAACACATATTAAAATAAAATAAATCACACTAATATACAAAACTATGAGAATTTCAGAAATTAATATGCGTTGGACGTATTATGATTGGTAAAGCCGGAAACAATGATAAAATGTTGAAAATAATGTTTGAAAAGTAAATTATGGTTTTCAATGACAGAAAGGTCAGACATTACTGCGTGTTTTTCTTTACTCTTAAACATGAAATAAAGAACATTTAATTCTGAGTAATTTGATATCAATAAGACGTGTGTGCTGCAATTCGCCAATGAAGTACGGCACGAAGTTATTCACTGTACACGTAACTGTCTTCGATGTCATGTCCTTCACAGTCCGATGCACGGCGAGCAGCTGTGACTGTGCGAAAATCTTCAGGAGTAAATTTGTCACTTCCCACATAACAGGAATTACTTTCGACAAAAAAAAGTCACTATCACTGTCTAAATCATTTGGAAATTCAAGAATATCGGAACCATTCGGCCTTGAATATGGCCAAGATATTACGGGAGAAGGAGGGCGCAAACACGTGCAACAACGGAGTAATGAGAAGATGTATAATTACAGTTCGGGAAGATACAGCGAATACACAACATACCAAAGAAACGAAACAAACTCTAAACTAAACTGATAGCAAGATCAAATCGTTGTATTCATAAGCCAACCTAAAGAAGATCCACGCAATAACAACTTCGAACAACCGCGTTATAAACATTCACGGTCAACAGATTTAATTTTTTCGAAAATAAAAATATTTCTTAGGGTTGGAGGATGTATCTTTCGAGTAAAATGCAAATTCAATTCTTTAAGTTACTGTCACGTTCATCTGTTACTATTTAACAGCCACACGAAGGATCAAAGTCCCTAAATAGGACAGAGACGATGTATCGGCATCGTAAGCGTTCTCGCCATAACACCTCGCGCCGATACATCGACGTGCTAAGAACGGGAGGGTTAAAATGTGAGTAACATTTCTTCAGGAAAATCACTGATTATCTGAAGAAGTTTTCTTCGTCTGGTTTGTAAGCAACTTTGAAGGAGATTTATCTGTTCATCCGAATTTTTAAATGAAGTGATTATACCCTTCCCGGTCATTTGCAGAACTTCAAGCTCTGCAATTCTTTAAAGTCGATATTTTCTGTAGAAGGAAGAAAAACTTTTTGTCTCTTCAAGACTGATATAATTTATGTTTGAAGTTTCTCGCTGCAGATTGTTGGACACAACGCGATCGTTACATACATTAAATGCTATGATTACTGCTGGGAAAGAATACTGTCAAGTCTTAACGTTTAAATGTTCTGTACAGGGGCTCTGGCTTTAATTTTCAGCTTTATTTTAAACAAGTCATTATTTGAAGGACTTGGAACTGAGTTAACACAGAATTTGGTAAGATAGTGAATATGCTACTATTTTAAAATCCCACTTGCGCTCGTTCTAGAAGTGGTTTAACGTGGTTTCCTACTTCCACTCCCGGCAAATGTCGAAATGATACCTGGCATACACAACACATCCATTGCATTCCGTTCTAATCCATTCAGTTCCATGGTTAAATGATTAGCCTTTGACCCAAGGGGTTCCGGGTTCGATTCCCTAGAGGTCGAAGATTTAAACTTCATTAGTTAATTCCTTTGGCTCGGGAGCTAGGTGTTTCCGACATTTTCAACATTAGAATTAATTTTAAGCAGGCCCCCATCCTCAAGACGCGTAGGTCACCACTCGGAAGACCTGCCAGCAGGCACCTTAATTAAGATCATGTTGCTTCTTTGTCACCCCAAGACCTGTTCCATCCCATCGTTGCCATAAGACGTGTAAGAGTCGGCGCGACGTACAATCGAAAGGAAAAAAGACCTGCCCGGTGGCCATGATCGTTAAGGCGTTAAGAGGTTCTCACGCCGGGCATTTCGTCCCGTGGGCGCACAGCATTGTAAGTGAGCGGGCAGAAAATAATGGAAAAAGAGGGCAAAAATCCACGTCATTTTCAATTTAGATTGTAAGAAATACGTTATTTATATACATTGCACATTATGTACTTTGACCGGATGCAATCGAGAGAGAGGCCTACAACCTCAAATATTTTTGTGCTGTACTAATGAATTACAATTTTCACATATATATTTTAAGAGGTGACTTAGAGACATTTCTGATACAATAGGGTGTTAAGGTGAATAAGCTGTGGCTTGTGGCTGCTGATAAACTCGCCAAGAATCTAATTGTCCTTACCGGGAATAACATCAGTTAAGTTATTCATCTGAAGGCATACTGTATATCTATTTGATATATTTACGTTGTTAGTGTACTTTAATCTTGGATAGTAAATACCTCTATCCTCACTCGTGATGAAAGTCCGTCGCGATTTAGAGGCTAGTTATTATCATTGGACGCCTGATAACTTTTAAATACTATTTTCAGAAATTTAGTGAACGGGGAAAGTAATACAACGCTGTACAAAATCAAATATTAAACCTGTTGAATTATTTAAATATCTTAAAATTTACTGAATAACAGGAATTTTTTATGGACAGTCTGTCCATCCCATCCAATGAATTGTAAATCGTAGCTTGTGCGGCTAAACCCTGTATCCTTGTAAAATGTAAGGAAAAAATGATAACGTGTAATTTTTCTTTGAATGTATAAAACAGTGTTTTTATATCGAGGGCAAACCGGAATAACTTGGAAAGCTCTGCTTTCTTGCGATTGTAACGTCTTTTTTTTTGGGGGGGGGGGGAGAATACTGTACCCCAATGAGCATTTTGCAAAGTAGTGGAAGAGAGCTTGATAGTTAAAACAAAACGTCACTACTCCCTTCCCTTCAAAGTGGGTTCGCTCTCTCACTTCACTGTGACGTATGCTTGCTACGAAAGCTGCCCGCATTTAAGTCAGGCCAGTTCGGCCGTATTGGGCTAGCTTCAACGGGCGCCCAGCTGGGCACCTCCTCACACCTCAATCCGTGGTTAGCCTGTTCAAGTCCCGTTGGCGGAAAAACGTTTCACCATCAGAATGTTGGCCGGCGGGACAGTTTATAATCACTAGATTGCATGACAACAGCCTGTACTCAATTCCATACCTTTTCGCAGTGCTCGTATGGAGTGGGAGCATATGACACAGTTCATGGTGATTCGTCCGTCGGGTGGAAACATTAAGCCTTGAACAGAGCCCTTGGTGTTATTCGACAGAAAGAGCCTATATGCCGGCACCGGGATTCACCCTCTCCCTGCCTCATTCTCATCATCCTACATCTAAACCGGCAGTTCACCCATGGATGTCAAGTAGAAAACCTGCACCGGGCGATCCGAACATGACTTTGAAAACAATGCAGTGAAACTGAAATGAAGGAGAATTCAATATTTGATATGAGAATCAGTTGATGATGTTTTCTGTCACAGAATATGCAACATGTAAGGAACAAAGTTGTATCGAACGATTATAGATATAAGGTACAACGAAGTATTCATGCAAATAGAAATAGACCTCATTGTGTGGTTTAAGACCAGTACAGCATCATGCTCTGGTTCTTGTATTACTGTATGAATACGCAACACAGTAAAAACCACTTTTTTTTGCTAGTTGCTTTACGTCGCACGGACACAGATAGGTCTTATGGCGGCGATGGGACAGGAAAGGGCTAGGAGTGGGAAGGAAGCGGTCGTGGCCTTAATTATGGTACAGCCCCAGCATTTGCCTGGTGCGAAAATGGGAAACCACGGTAAACCATTTTCAGGGCTGCCGACAGTGGGGTTCGAACCTACTATCTCCCGAATACTGGATACTGGCCACACTTAAGCGACTGCAGCTATCGAGCTCGGTGTAAAAACCACTAAGGGGTGACATAAAAGGTGGAATACTTGGCAATCATTTTGTTTGGTAGTGTTCCACTGCCTCGATATTTATGCTTATATCTCTCCACTTCAAAAGAAATAAATGGAATGTATTTACCCCCTTACTCAGCTTTTAACTAAGAAATATAAGCAATGTACATTTCTTTTGCCAGTTGCTTTACATCGCACCGACAAAGATAGGCCTTACAGCGACGATGGGACAGGAAAGGCCTAGGAATGGCAAGGAAGCGGCCGTGGCCTTAATTAAGGTACAGCCCCAGCATTTGCTTGGTGTGAAAATGGGAGACCATGGAAAACCATTATCAGGGCTGCCGATAGTGGGGTTCGAACCCACTATCTCCCGGATGCGAGCTCACAGCTGCACTCTCCTAACCGCACGGCCAACTCGCCCGGTAAACAATGTACATTAAACTCCCGAGTATTCCAAGTATGGATTAAAATCAAGGCACATTGAGCACTCCCAAATTTGAACCTCCCGTGGCTTGTAGTCACAGACGGCTGTTATGGTATCTGTTATCTGTGGTTAGCGATAAGGTGGAAAATACGGTACATATAATGTTAACACCAGTGATTAACGTGCTAGAGAAATTTATAGCTGTTGTACCTCTGGCATGTGTCTATGCCCTGGAAGAACCAACGATCATATGTCCGGAAACTGATACCTGCGAAACTAAATTCATCAGGGCGTTTTACACGTCCACTGCAGGAATACGCAGTAATAGTCTTGTATTTCTAGTTTCCAGGGCCTTGTTGCCAAACATCTTAATCAATAATAGGTACACACATACGCATAGCGACCATGTTGTACCTGGCTCCTGGAGCATGTAAAATTAGCACTCCTACGCCATGAAAGAACATCAGATACGCTTTAAGAACACTTGTAGAAAACAAACCCAATCCTTCCATGGAAGCGGTGTTGTTGACGCAATAATAATAATAATAATAATAATAATAATAATAATAATAATAATAATAATAATAATAATATTGATTCGGTCATCAGTCCATGCAGTTGTTGATGCAGTTGTTCATGGCACCATATCATATGTTAAACTTTTCATTTCTTTGTAAGTTCTACATCGTCTACACTAATGTGGTTGTCATATTAATACCTTGGTCTATTCCTGCCATTTATACCGCCTACACATCCCTCAGAAACTAACTGAGCAAGTCCCGGGTGTATTGAGATGCGCCCTAACGTTTTATACCTTCTGTTCGTCACAATTCGCTAAATCGTCCTACTTTCACCAGATCGATTATCCCTTCATTCGTTATCCGATCTACCCATTTCACCTTCAGCATTCTTCTGTAACACCACATTTTAAAAACTTCTATTCTCTTTCCTTCTGAGCTAGTTATCGTCCATGTTTCACTTCCATACAATGTCACGTTCCAGTTGACCTATGCTAGTGCTAGTCTGCACTTAAGTCCTCCATACTTCTGCCATCATTAGTTATTCCACTACTCAAGTAACAATATTCATCTACTTCCTTTAAGACTTAATTTCCAATTCTAATATTTCCTGTACCGAGCTCGATAGCTGCAGTCGCTTAAGTGCGGCAGTATCCAGTAATCGGGAGATAGTGGGTTCGAGCCTCACTGTCGGTAGCCCTGAAAATGATTTTCCGTGGTTTCCCATTTTCACACCAGGCAAATGCCGGGGCTGTAACTTAATTAAGGCCACGGCCGCTTCCTTCCACTTCCTAGGCCTTTCCTATCCCATCGTCGCCAAAAACCTATCTGTGTCGGTGCGACGTAAAACAAATAGCAAAAAAAAAAGTATTACCTGCATCACCTGACTTCACTCCATTCCTTTTGATTTGGATTTATTTAGTTTCGTCATGTACTCGTTCTCCAAGTCTGTGTCCATACCATTGAGGAATTTCTCCAGATCGTCTGCAGACTCAGATAAAATAATTCCTTTGATTTCCTTTATCTCCTGGTCTATGTAAACACTGAAAAGGAGAGGGGACAAACAGTAGCCTTGCTTCAATCCATTCTGGATTGCTGCTTCGATTCTTATCACTGCAGATAAATTTTGTATAGATTGTAGATGATTCTTCTTTCTCGGTATCTGGTCCCACTCACCTTTAGAACCTCAAATAGCTTGGTCCAATCAACATTATCGAATGACTTTTGCAGATCTACGAAAGTCATGTATGAAGACTTCTCTTTCTTAATTCGATCCTCTTGGCACAGACGTAAAGTCAGGATTGCTCAACGAATTCCTACATTTTTTCTGAAGCCGAACTGTCCTACTCCCAACTCAGCTTAAACTTGTCTTTCATTCCTCTGGAAATATTACGTGTTAAATCTTTGCACGCACGAGATCTAGTGGTGCGGTAGATTCACACCTGTCAGCACCTGATTTCTTGAGGAATAGGTAGAGCAACATTCTGTCTAAATTGAGATGGTACTTCTCCCTTCTCATACGTCTTACCTACTAAATGAAGTAACTTACCCATGCTCGTTTTTCCTAAGGAGGTCAGTAATTCTGAGGGAATGTTATTAATTACAGGTGCCTTGTTCCTATTAGATCTCTTAAAGCTCTTTCGAATTGTGACATAAAAAATGGGTCTGCCATTTCATCAGCATCAGTAGCCTCTTCTTGTTCCAGAAACTCATCACATGTTTCTTTCCCTTGATACATTTAAGAAGAGCGTACTAGGCTATATTGTTTTACACTTTATTTTTTATACCCAAATGAAGTACATTCCACATCAGTTGTTACGCCCCTCTTCTCAACATAATCTCCTTGCAACCATACGCAATTTTTCCATCGATGTGTCAGTCTTTCCAGGCCTTCCTGAAACCATTCCTTCGGAGTGTTGCGTACCCATGCCGTGACAGCTGTGTCCAGTTCTTTCAAATCCGCAAAACGGCGATCATGCGGAGGTTTCTTAATGTTCCCGCACAGGTGATATCACTTGGTGCCAAGTGTGGTGGGTGTGGCAGTACCGTGAATCCCATTTGATCAATGGCAGCGGTGGTCTCTCGGCTAGTATGGGGTCGGGCATTGTCATGTTGCAGAAACCAAAACCAAACCAAACCAAACCCCATGGCACTACAGCCCTTGAAGGGCCTTGGCCTATCAAGCGACTGCTGCTCATCCCGAAGCCCTGCAGATTATGAGGTGTCGTTTGGTCATCACGACGAATCCTCTCGGCCGTTATACTTCGCTTTCTAGACCGGGGACGCTATCTCACCGCCAGATAGCTCCTCAATTCTAATCACGTAGGTTGAGTGGACCTCGAAACAGCCCTCAGGTCCTGGTAACCTGACCTGGCCGGGAATCGAACCCGGGGCCTTCGGGGAAGAGGCAGGCACGCTACCCCTACACCAGGTGTCATGTTGCAGAAGCACACCATTATCCCACTTTCCTGGCTGCTTAGTTTCAACGGCACGAGGTGAGCGCTTAATTGTTGCCACATATGCTGTACTGTTAATCGTGACCAGAAATTCCAGCCAGTCAATGAGGATGATGCCCTTTGTGTCCCAGAACACTGTCGCCATTCGCTTGCCAACTGATGGCACTGTTCGACGTTTCTTTGGCGGTGGAGTGCCCCTATGCTTCCATTGCATCGATTGTTGAATTCGGCTGGATCATGATCATGGCGTTGCAAAAGTTCTCTGCACACGTCCACACGACTCTGCTTTTCGTCTGCAGACAAGAGACTAGGCACCCACGTGGATGACACCTTCCCAACTGTAAGTGGCCGTGCACGTTACGCTGCAGGGTATGTCGGCTAATTCCCGTGGCTGGCTCCATTTCCGTAAATGGATGCATTTGTTTCCTTGGATGACCTGATTGACCCGGGCAATGTTGGCTGGTGCTGACACTGCCACATTCCTTCCAGAACTGGCTCCCTTGTCCACCGATGTGCGCCCTGTTTTCCAACCTTCCACCCGGTAGTAAACTGTTCTCCGTGATGGCGCATGTCCTCCACAGACTGCCACCAAGTTCTGATGAATTTCTGCAGTGGTCACGCCTTCTTTCCATAGGAACCAAGTCGTATAGCGCTGTCCCTGGCGGTTGCTCTCCATGTTGTCTGCTCCTACGCTGACAGAGATTTTATGAAATGGCAATGACGAGTGTATTCGTTGGCACCTGTGCGAGTGCTGCTATCGAACGGTGGAACAAGACACTAGTTACACGCCACCACCATCAAAAGTGATATGTGAACCATACCCGGAAGTACAAAAAATAAAGTTAAAACAATATAGTACACCCCCCCCTATTTAACATTTTTCCGCCATCTTTCTGCCTTCTATTGTTTCGCGAGAAGTTTTCCAACTCAGATCTTAATATTCATACACCTAGTTTTCATTTCTCCAAATATTTCCTTTGTTTTCCTGTATGCAACATCTACCTATGCCTAGGACCATACAACCTTCAGCATCCTTGCACTTCTCCTTCAGAGATTCTTCTTTAACTGCCCTGCACTTTCTATCAACATTCATTGATCGCCTGTATTCTTTTCTGCCCTCTTCATTTTTTTCATTCTTGTACATTCGTCGTTCATCAATGAGGTCTAGTTTCTCCAGTGTTATCCATTGTTTCTTAGTTGATCTTCCCTTTCTTCCTAACATTTACTCAGCAGTCCTGGAGACCTCAATCTTCACGTTAGTCCATTCTTATTCTGTTGTGTTTCCTTCAAACTTTTCATTTAGTACTTGTGCAACGTGTTATTTGAAACAATCCCTCACTCTTTTCTTTCAGCTTATCTATATCCCATCGCAGTGCATTCCTTCCTTTCTTAAATTTTTTCAACTTCGGATGGCATTTCATGGCCAACAAATTGTGGTCGGATTCCACGTCTGCTCCTCGGAAAGTTTTGCAATCTAACACCTGGTTTCTGAAACTCTGCCTAATCAAAATTAAGTGTACCTGACACCTTTCAGTGTCTCCCGGTCACTTCCGCGTATACAGCCGTCGTTTATGGTGTTTGAACCAAGGATTAACAAGGACTAAATTATGATCGGCGCAGAATTCAACCAGTAGACTTCCTCCTTCATTCCTTTGTCCCAATCCGAATTCTTATACTGTATTACCGTCTCTTCCTTGGCCTACCACTGCATTCCAGTCGCCCATAACAATTAGATATCTGTATCCGTTTACGTATTGTATTAAATCTTCTCTCTCCTCATATATTCTTCCGATTTCTTCAACATCTGATGAATTAGTAAGCATACAGACCTGCACTATTGTGATGGGCATTGGTTTGGTATCTACGTTTACAGCGATAATTTCGTTCACTATGTTGGTCGTAGTAGCTTAACCGCTGCCCTAATTTCTTATTCATTATTAAACTAACTCGTACATTTCTCCGTTTGATTTTGTGTTGATAAATCTCGAGTCGCCTGACCAAATATCCTGCTGTTCCTTCCAACGTACTTCTCTTATACAAACTACATCTAACTTTGGTCTATCAATCCCCCATTTCAGATTCTCTAACCTACCAAAATGATTCCAACTTCTGACATGCCTTGCTCCGACTCGCAGTATGTCAGTGTTAATCCTCCTGATGATTGGCCCCTCCCGTGTCGCCCTCACGCAGAGTTTCGAATGGCTGACTAGACATAATGTACTGTACCGTACCCAGGGGTAAATACCCACTAGGACGATGTCTCCATTCCTGTATGAACATCCGATTAACTCAGGGTTGGGAAGAGAGTGGGTTGGTCGTCAATTGGGTCAGGATAAAAGTCGAATTTCTGCACATAAATATAAGTAAATGACAGGAAAATGGAGGTATAACTCGAATGAGAAACAATCATATGCGGTAGAATGAATTTATTCATAGATATCCCCGAATCATTCTACTTGAAATCAATTAAATAAAATAATAAAATAGCATTATAAAGTCTCAAAATAACAGAAATAGCTGGACATTGACAACGTTATTTATTTAAAGAAACAAAGTGAATAAAGTATCAAGCACAAAATTGAATACTTGCATACTTTCAGAAATGATCTTCTTCCTTTTTTGTCCATAGTTCATGTGATATGTTAATAAGTATACGCATACACTGATATGTAGTTATTTCGCATGGAGTCATACTAGAAAATATCGCAACGATACGAGTTACGAATGTAATTTAAATCGAGAGTCGCCAAAATTTTATCGTTAAAGAAAATTACAATATAAAGAAAAGTTACGATGAAAAAGAAAATCTAAGACGCAATGGGATATGATCTAAATTATGTAAAATAGTAGTGGCATTTCCTACGCTATATTTACAACAAATCAAATAAGCAACACTAAACACATCTATTTACATCGGATGAAGGGAAAAAAGTCTTACATACTACACAGATTCTACGTGAATCGCGGTTAACCACAAATGATCTAGTGAGAACTAGATTGACCATCAATAAAACTCAGCACTCGGGCTGTTCCCCATTGAAACAACGAGACATGGTATTCAAACAACATGTAACAATATAAAACATCCTCCTGTAAGGGAAAACATATAAATAACCATCAATAGTATGTAGAAAGCAATGGGCAACATTGCCTCCTTCTGTTGCATTTGAGCGCTCAACGGCGCGGTCATCCTCCTTCTGTTGCATTTGAGCGCTCAACGGCGCGGTCATCCGTCATGTATTTCCGGGTGGGCTGTGAGCTGAAAGGAAATGTTGAACTCAACACTGTACTACGGCTTGGTTTCTGTGTCCCAAGATTGTGACACGGAAATATCATCTCATTCGCGCCGTCTAATAAAAACACGGCCAATATATCAGCTTGCAATGAGATAACATCTTTCGTCGGATATACGGAAACTCACGTATAATCATTCCTTCCTAGCATGCTTTTACAAATTAGCACACATCAGACTCCTTGGTCTGGAATCAATTCCGTCAATTCTGATAACAATATACTCTCAGAAGACAATTGGCAGGTACATGTCCACTGCACATTAATCTTTTACATATCAGGCATGCAATCGGCCTGCATAATAACTTTATCATGCCGCATGCAATCTTATTTCTCATATCTCTTATGAATCATATTAGCTTTCTACATTATGGGACCCGGTTCGTTTCCTGTGCAAATCATTGGGCAAAAACAGATTCCAACCTAAATTCGAAGATCCCATTCTTTCAATGTCGTTATGCAGCTCCTTACGTACAGCTTCTGAAATACCATGCGTCATGCAATTAGCTATAACTGTCTCTCTAAATGATCAAAATGAAATTACGTAGTAAGTATTTAACTTTGAACTTGGATGAACTTGTCAATCTAATCCTCCTAGCACTATGTTACAAGGAAAAATCGGAATATTCTACACTAAATAAACATCAAATCCCTCATCCCAATTATCTAGTCATAAATCAAAATAAAAATAAAAAGAACATGCATTACTCTCTTATCCGTATATACAGCAATATCAAAGTGAATCAAACACATGCCGTCAGGCTTACTTTACATTAAATAAAATCTCTATTCTAAACTGCACTAGTATTTTAACATAACCCATATAACATTCCATAATTAACACATGCGTCTTATCTTAATTTGTGGCGACTCTCTGGATACATGGTAGCAGCTCACATCTCTGCTATATAAGGGACTTAATCCATGTCGATCACAGCTTCAACACGTGGAAATGCACTTCCTTCTTCCATAGGCGAAGCCATCTTCTTGCTGAAAAGTTGTTTAACACTGGAACACAGAAAGCTTTGGTTGAATATCTCTTCACCGCTCACTTCTATAAGTGCCGAACAACCCTTGGTTACAAATTCAGCCAAGCACGCTGACACATTAATAATGCAAACTTTATATTTAAGGGTATATATACACAATTTTTGACAGCGGCACGCGGTACGGATCGAGAGCTCCTTGCGAAACGCGACCGACACAAAAATGTGAGACAATAGCACGTCTCTCCTGCACTTGCTACACTGCGGCTAATTATCACCGTCTCTATATATTGATAGTAAACTTTGCAATAATATAATCTGCAATTAACTCTGGAACAGTTATTTTATCCAACTGCACAACTGAAACAGTTGTTTAAAATCATATACTGTTACTGATATAACACTTCAGTATCCGCGATCACAATGACACTTCTACTCTCTCCAAACTACCCGTTCAGAATGACGCTCTCCTGAGCTTGGGGTGCTGAGGAAGCTTCGGTAACGCCGTTTCAACTATGGGGTCCCCGCTTGTCTAGACAAACCACCAATCAGAAAGCTTGCCATGTATAATATCACAATATTAATTTTAATACATTTATAAAACACAATTCAAACAATGGCAAATCTCTTCCTATAATTTTTAAATCGTATTTCTGATCATATGTTACTTATAGACATGTGGAAAACCGACAAATGAGAGAATTAAACTCAAGCAACTCTACACGTTGGTCAACCTGGGATTATCAGTTGGCGCGATGTAGACTCCATGGTTGCCGTATCCTCACGTTCTCATTGGCGGAATATATAGCTTGGTCAGCACCTTGTACACGTGCCGATTTCGCCGATCTCGAGGAAATGCTGGGCAATATCCAGCGACTTGATGTCTCCATAGACATCCGGTCTCAACTATCTTGGGATTCAATACTCTACCATTTATGACTGTAATGTATATGACTAAAATTTATATATTATGTCGAATAACACTCTGAATATTTCTTATGGGCCGGCAGGATACGACTCAGTACTATTAATGCTAACTGTCGGAAAGTCATAGTTTTATGGAAAATTGTTAATTGTAGTTCATCTATATATATAAAATAACCTGTCCTGACTGACTGACTGACTGACTGACTGACTGACTGACTGACTGACTGACTGACTGACTGACTGACTGACTGACTGACTGACTGACTGACTGACTGACTGACTGACTGACTGACTGACTGACTGACTGACTGACTGACTGACTGACTGACTGACTGACTGACTGACTGACTGACTGACTGACTGACTGACTGACTGACTGACTGACTGACTGACTGACTGACTGACTGACTGACTGACTGACTGACTGACTGACTGACTGACTGACTGACTGACTGACTGACTGACTGACTGACTGACTGACTGACTGACTGACTGACTGACTGACTGACTGACTGACTGACTGACTGACTGACTGACTGACTGACTGACTGACTGACTGACTGACTGACTGACTGACTGACTGACTGACTGACTGACTGACTGACTGACTGACTGACTGACTGACTGACTGACTGACTGACTGACTGACTGACTGACTGACTGACTGACTGACTGACTGACTGACTGACTGACTGACTGACTGACTGACTGACTGACTGACTGACTGACTGACTGACTGACTGACTGACTGACTGACTGACTGACTGACTGACTGACTGACTGACTGACTGACTGACTGACTGACTGACTGACTGACTGACTGACTGACTGACTGACTGACTGACTGACTGACTGACTGACTGACTGACTGACTGACTGACTGACTGACTGACTGACTGACTGACTGACTGACTGACTGACTGACTGACTGACTGACTGACTGACTGACTGACTGACTGACTGACTGACTGACTGACTGACTGACTGACTGACTGACTGACTGACTGACTGACTGACTGACTGACTGACTGACTGACTGACTGACTGACTGACTGACTGACTGACTGACTGACTGACTGACTGACTGACTGACTGACTGACTGACTGACTGACTGACTGACTGACTGACTGACTGACTGACTGACTGACTGACTGACTGACTGACTGACTGACTGACTGACTGACTGACTGACTGACTGACTGACTGACTGACTGACTGACTGACTGACTGACTGACTGACTGACTGACTGACTGACTGACTGACTGACTGACTGACTGACTGACTGACTGACTGACTGACTGACTGACTGACTGACTGACTGACTGACTGACTGACTGACTGACTGACTGACTGACTGACTGACTGACTGACTGACTGACTGACTGACTGACTGACTGACTGACTGACTGACTGACTGACTGACTGACTGACTGACTGACTGACTGACTGACTGACTGACTGACTGACTGACTGACTGACTGACTGACTGACTGACTGACTGACTGACTGACTGACTGACTGACTGACTGACTGACTGATCGCCGAGCCAAAACTACTGGACATTAAGAAATGAAAATTTGGGGATATAATCATATTAAGATGTAGGCGCTCGCTAAGAGAGGATTTTTGGATATCCCGTCGCTAAGAGGGTGAAGAGGGGGGTGAAATTTTAAAATGTGTGTATCTATCAAAACTTTAAAAGTTTACAGATGTAAAAATGGGTATTTACAATCTACATTAAAAATAAAGAAACACGTATCCTTTTGTTTTCGGAAAATCCCAATAGCAAGGGTGGAAAAGGGTGATAAAGGGGTTGAAGGCCTTTAAAGAGGCTACTTATATTTCAGAACCTGAAGATATTACAGACCTGAAATTTGGTATTTAGGATCTACATTAAAAATAAAGAAACAGGTATTTTTTCTTTTTTGGAAAAACCAAATATTGGGGGTGAAAATGGTTGGTGAATTTTTAAAATGTGTGTGTCTACATCTTAAAACTTTAAAAGTTTACAGATATAAAAATTGGTATTTAGAATCTCCTTTAAAAATAAAGCAACACATATTATTTTGTTTTCTTTAAATCCCAATAGGAGGGGTTTAAAAGGGTGAATAATGGGTTGAATGCCTTTAATAAGGATACATATATCTCAGAAACTGAAGATATTACAGAACTGAAAATTTGTATATGGGATCTCCTTTAAGAATGAAGAAACACGTATTTTTTGTTTTTGGAAAATCCAATTAATGGCGGTTAAACAGGAGTGACAAACTGGGGTGAATTTTTGAGAGACTATATCTACAGAATACCTGAGAAACGTAAAATGTTACAGACGTAGAAAGTGGGTATTTGAAATCTCCTGTAATTGTAAAGAAACATAGGTGATTTGTTTTTCGAAACTCCACTAAAGGGGAACTAAAAAGTGGTGAAATTTTAAAATGAGAATTTCTACAGTATATCTAAAAAAACTTAACATGTTACAGAAGTGAAAAATGGCATTTTTCATCTCTATTAAAAATAAGAAAACGTGTATTGTTAGTTTTCAGAAATACCACTTGGATGGAGGGGAGGGTAAATGTGACTGAAAATAGTGTTGAATTCTTTTAATTAGGCTACTGATATCACAAAAATGAAGATATTACAGACGTGAAATTTGATATTTGGAATCTACTTTAAAAGTAAAGAAACACGTATTCTCGAAAAATCCATTGAAGGGTGGGGGGTTAAGAATTGAAAAATTAATGGACTTAATTGCATGAGAATACATACACCTAGTAAAAATTAAAGTTGTTACAGACGTGAAAATTGGTATTTGGATCTCCTTTAAAACAAAGAAAATCGGGTTTTGGGTGGGGGGGAACAATCTAGGGGGCGGAAATGAAGAGGTGTTGAATTCCTTTCATGAGGACACATAAATAAAAAAACTGAAGAAGTTAGATTCGTGATAATTGGTATTTAGATGATCCTTCACTATTAAAGGAACAAGTATATTTTGCCGGAAAATTCATATAAGGGAGGGGGGAGGAGGAGTGTGAAAGGAAGTGAAAAAAGTGAATTAATTTTATGGGGATACTTATATCTCAAAACTGAAGGTAATAGACGTGGACATTGGTGTTTGGAATCTCCTTTAAACATAAAGAAACACGCTTTGTTTTTTGGGGGGTGGGAGGGG
This sequence comes from Anabrus simplex, assembly GCF_040414725.1. Taxonomy (NCBI): domain Eukaryota; kingdom Metazoa; phylum Arthropoda; class Insecta; order Orthoptera; family Tettigoniidae; genus Anabrus; species Anabrus simplex. The sequence continues at coordinate 810,329,898 of NC_090266.1, forward strand.
TAAATAAACTTAACGGCGGTGTGGTGTAAAAGGAGGTGAGACCAATTGATTTTACTGTTCACAATGTACTTATAAGGAGCATAATAAACGATAGGAATGAGATTGTCCGTCAAATTGTTCACCTCTATAATAAGTTCAATATCAATAAGGTTAACGGAAGTATGTCATTCGTATTGCCAGAAATCCCGCACACTTGCCTACGCGCGACAATGGTGCTGGTCACATTGCCAACAATGACAATGGCAGCAGATGTAATTTACCGCCAAGTAGCGGTCTTGCATATTGCTGTGGGGTCCAGAACATCTATAATAATAATAATAATAATAATAATAATAATAATAATAATAATAATAATAATAATAATAATAATAATAATATAATAATAATAATAATGTTCTGAACCGTCGGCAAATGTGAGGACCGCGCTGGGAACGGTTCCTGGACGGGTAATGACTAAGAATGCAGTCCGAGCGCGGGTTCAGTACCGCCAAGGCACCCAAGACGACACCACGCCGGATCTCCTGAAGGATTTGATCCATATTAAATATGCTTATAGGAAAAGATGGCAAACTTTAGGGACCCAACTGACCGGGTGGAATACCTGGACCTAGCTCGGGAAGTAGGATATCGATTGCTGGAAAGAAAGATTGAAAAATAGGAGGAAACTAGCCGTAATCTATTAGAAAACGGATGATATAAAAAACAATAAGCATTCAATTATAAATTTCAGTATAATACCGTAACTACTTGGGAAGCATTATCACTCAGGACAACAGGTGCACCACAGAAATCAGGAGGAGGATTGCTCTAGCTAAACAAGCCTTCAGTAACAAGAAACAGCTTTTGACAAGCAGGAACATTAACATTAAAATTAGGAAAGAATTTGCCAAAATGTTTGTGTGGAGTGTTTTTTTGTATGGTTGCGAAACATGGATCTTAGCAAAACAGGATATAAAACGCCTGGAAGCAATGGAAATGTGGATATGGAGGAGGATGCTGATAATTAGTTGGACAGAGAAAAATCAAACAATAGGGTCCTTAAGGAAATAAACGAAACAAGGGAATTGATCAACACTGTAGAAAAGGGGAAAACCAAATTCCTTGGCCACACACTTCGACATAACACATTCCTCACGACTCTGATGGAAGGAAAAGTTCTGGGTAAGAAGGGAAAAGGAAGACCGAGGAAGAAGTATCTGGATTCCGTGATGGACAGGCTGAATTTGAAAAAATATGTTGATCTGAAACGCTCAGCAGATGAGAGACAAATGTGGTTGCAGCGACAAGGCCTTGCCTTTAGGATATGAATGAATGAATGAATGAACGGTAGCGAAGCACGGTATCTTGCTAGTTAAATATACATTGCATTCTATTGCACACTGAAATTTCACAGTTTCCTTGAAATGGTAGGCTCCATTTACATATTATACTCATGTTTTAGTTCCATACCGCCACCTCTTTTACGGTCAGTTCAAGCACTGCTTACTAAGAGCTCATGTCACCTTTGTTAACTCTCTGATCAAGTCAAAAGTTCATCTCCGTACAGGCCACGATGACCCCTGGTGGGAGTAAAGACTTCCACTACCCGTGACCTCGACACATGGTGAGGCAGAGTGGTTAGCTCTACGCCCGGCCGCCTTTGCCTCCAGGAATTAACCTAGTAGTGACTTTGTGCAATTTGTGTGAACCTCAGAACCATGTGTACCTCCGGAAGTGGAAACCTCGTTTCTTAAATTTATCGACTTCCTGACGGATAATCGAACCCACGTCATTCTAGGTGAACCGAGCACGCCTTTGCCCCCTATGCCAGACAGATCCTAACTCTCTAATTAGCGAAATGGTAACCCCATTCAGACGGATTAGAGTACATAGGGACTACTACTACTACTACTACTACTACTACTACTACTACTACTACTACTACTACTACTACTACTACAACTGTGCAGAGTGGCTCAGACGGTTGAGGCGCTGGCCTTCTGACCCCAACTTGGCAGGTTCGATTCTGGCTAAGTCCGCTGGTATTTGAAGGTGCTGAAATACGTCAGCCTAGTGTATGCAGATTTACTGGCACGTAAAAGAACTCCTGTGGGACTAAATTCTGGCACCTCGGCGTCTCCGGTAACCGTAGAAGTAGATAGTGGGACGTAAAGCCAATAATATTACTACTACTACTACTACTACTACTACTACTACTACTACTACTTGCTTCAAATGACAACTTCCGAGTTTGTCTTCTCGTGGTGAATAAGCAGGCTAAAAATACGAGTGTGTGATAGTTTCACATTAAACAAGTTGACGGCTTGGTTGTAAATCCACCATTCCTTGAGTCTTTTCTTTTCACCCTCTTAATTTATCTGTGAGCACACCGGGGAACACAAAACTTTGGGTACTTAAATAAATGAATAAATGAGAAAAAATGGAAAACAATAAAAATATAAAAGTGTTTATATTGAGAAGGAATATTGGTTTATTATATTCAGAATATTCCGCCAGACAAGTGTGACATGACTGTTGTTATTTAAAGTGAACAGTAACCGTATAATCGTAGTTCTAAAAGTTAAAGTTCCTGCTAAATCATATATTTTGGTTGTTACCGAACAGTTTACCCGTTGCCAGTACCGAACTACGGTCAGGTCTAAATAAACATTTGATTTCTTCAGTTATTAATAAAATTCTATACACAAGCTTTAGCTATTAAACGAAAGTTTTCTTTCCACGTGATATACAAGCTATACAGCTTCTTTTGTAGATTCCCACAGTTTCGTTCATTTAAATACGTAAAAGACAGTGTTAACTATGCCTCAAATCTCGACCTGAAGCAACAAGTGAAACAAAATATGTAAATGAATTACAAGAAACCCTGTATATTAAGAAAGCAATAGAAAGATGAAAAGAACTGGGTATGTACTTGAGAGAAATACGGAAGACAATGGATAAGCATGCACAGGACTGCTGCTCCGTATGTCAGAACGAGAAACTTGGCAGATTTATCACTTAACTTGAACGATGTGAAAAATTCTCTCCTTAACTTTCTCCTCTCTAGTATCAGTGAGCCTTCAAACTCGATATTGGCTCTGTATGCAGTCATTGACATGTTCTCTCTATTTCTGAATGCGTACTGGAAATACTTTATTACATACCCATAGTGTGTATCCTAACTTCCATTCTGTTGTAGTTCAGAATCTAGTACAGTTGCAAAAGTGTGGTGGGTCAACAGGATCCTTAAAATTAAATTACCGGGCGAGTTTGCCGTGCGGTCAGGTACACGCGACTGTTAGCTTGCATCCGGGAGATAGTGGGTTCGAATCCCACTCTCGGCAGCCCTGAAGATGGTTTCCCATTTTTACACCAGGCAAATGCTGGGTCTGTACCTTAATTAAGGCCACGGCCGCTTCCTTCCAACTCCTAGGCCTTTCCTATCCCGTCGTCACCATAAGACATATCTGTGCCGGTGCGACGTAAAGCAACTAGCTAAAATTAAATTGGATGTTCTAAGAGGTAGCTTGTTTTACTGTCTCCTACATTTATTGCTGCTATTATGTAGCCTACAGCTATTTCAACTGCACTCGAGTTAGAGTCTTTCACCTCTCACAGTTTGTACTCACTAACTCGACCGACCACACAGCCCTCCGGCGCGCCGAATACCTGCTCCTCCAACAGGGCCACACTCAGCGCAGCGTCATCCCCAGGCCACTTCACTCCCCAGGACAGCGATGTCCAATCGACCCGCACTCTGATACCCAATTTTGTTTGAAATATAATACTAGCATCCCTGGGTGGGTAGACTAGAAAACGAAACTTCCCTGGAAAGGAAACGTAGCTGACTTTGCTTCGAAAATCCTATGATATGCGGGCCTAGTTTCGAAGATGTACCCCGTTGAAAGTGAGGTGAAAGTGAGCAGTTGGTAACGCTTGTTAACGCCGTATGACAAGAATGCGGTTTTGCATGTGCTCAGTTAAGTAGCTTAGTAGCGTCTCCACTTAATTCGCTTGTCCGCTGTTCATATAAGACGAATACAGGAGAGAACTCTCACTGTGCACGCGCGTGTTTCCTCTCCCAGGACTGTTCACAACACAGCCACTTGTAGATACCGTGCGATGTTGCCATGTTCATTATTTTTTCTCAATGCTACCATTGATTCACACCCAGCATTCTCCTGAGCTTAATTAGCTCTACCATTTAACGGACATCCGGCATGCGCTGGAAATTGAAATATTATGGTCAAACACTGGTTCATGGAAGGAACAAACTTCATGTGGCGATTGTGGAACCTGGAACAAAACCGTGTGATGTGATGAGAAATATATTGGCACACACAAGGAAAGAGGAAATGTTCATCGACAACTTTATGAAGGTAGGTCTAATTACACATGATCGATAGAATTGGTTACGCCGCTCTGTGTAACACATCTATAAGCTTGCATTCAGGAGACAGTCGGTTTGAAACACCACTACCGACAAACCTGAAGATGGCTTTGTATGTTTTCCCAATTTCGCACCAGTCAAATAATGAGGCTGTACTTACTGAAAGCCACGTTCGCTTCTTTTTCAGTCGTAGACTTGTCCTATCTCTTCGTCGCTGTAAGTTCTGCCCGTGTCGGTGAGATGTAAAGCCTATTGCAATAAAAATGTATACAGGAATCCTAGCAGTATGGATTACGTACGTACAATTCAGGCCTTTGTAGGTTTTGATGCAATCCCTTGTGCTTGGGTAGGTCTACCTCTTCATCCGTAAGCTCATGGGTCATGTTCCATATTCGCCCAGTTTCGCTAGCCTTACTTATTATTATGGCCCAGGAAACTAGCTTTTAATTGTAATGTTATGCTGTTTTAGTTACAACTCTAATTATTCTCTAATTTGGCCGGAAATAGTTCAGTAGAAGTATCACCATTAGGTGTATTCTCCGCTTTCTTGGAGGTAGCTTTTGTTGTGCAAATATTGTGGCCTGTGAGATTCGATACTCCTGTTCTCTCGCCTTTCCAAGCAGTAAACACATGATCACGGAAGAGAATATGGAGAAAGGGTTTCGCCATTAACAGCACTCCAAATAACAACACTCTGCGCATGTAAGAATTAAGTAACGGGGTCAGTACGTTCTGAAAACTTGTGTCGTTCCGGTACGCACAGTAAACACAGTACGGCCTACACTATAACAGGAAGCTGTTACACCATAACACTATTAAATAATAAACACCATGATTGCGCTCTCCGAATTACTTGATATGTATATGAAACGTCTGTGAAACACCAAGTGGACATTGCGACTTTGTTAAAACGGTCACATAAGCTGTAATTCACAAACATTGTGCTGCGGGGAAGTATAGCTCAAATGGTAAGAGCAAGCCGAACGCAACGTTGTGCCAATCTTATATGACATAGGTTCGTGTCCGAAGCAGGGATAATGTTTTATATTTTCAACTTTCAAAACACTAATTGTAACATACTTATAAAAATCGCATAATTTTATTTTTACAGGTACGTTAGAGTTGTGTCGATATTAAACAAATATGGATTCCTTCATATGAAATCTCCGATTTTTTGTAGTTTCAACCGTTTCTTAAAATAAATCTACCTGAAATATCCTGTATTATGAAAATTTTCAGCGAAAATGCAGCCCTAAGAAGGGCCGATATATCATTAGGGTCATACGAAGACGGGTTAGGTAATGAGGGGAGGGAATCGAACTGCACTAAAATGGTAGTTACGTTAGCAACTGCTCGAAGTGATGACCTACTTGCACATCTGGGTACGCCGCTGAATGGATATCCTAGTGTTCTGTGTCCTAGACGATGTTATTGATCTGCAGGTTTCGGCGATGAGTTGTCGAAGGCGTTCAGAATTTTCTCGCACTTGGTGTAAACTCTGTTTCAAATGCCCCATAGAAGGAAGTGTAATGCCTCTAAAGCCGGTGACCTTCTGTCCAAGAGTCAGGTCCTCCTCTCCATACCCACTGTCCTAGATGTCTCATCCAGATGGTTACGGACGTCTAACGTTCAATGTGGTGAAGCTCCATCCTATTGAAACCACATCGTTATACAGTCTCCAAGTGGCACATCCTCCAGCAGAATGTGGAGTTCCTGGCGTAGAAAGTGTAGGTAGTATACACCTGTTGAATGACCCTCGAAGAAGTATGGTCTTATTACACACCATACAGTCACTTCCCATTGGACTTAATAGGCTGCCTGTCGCTCCCAGCGGGGACTGCCAACACTCCAATAGTGCATGTCGTGGCAGTTGACGATACTATTATTGTAGAATCGCGATTCGCCCGAGAATAGGAATTTCGTGACACCTGGTGACCCCGAGTATTATACCTACGCGGGTTCTGACCCCGAGGACATTCATTCGAGGTCATTGACCCCTAGTATAGGAGATGTACAATGGCGATTTTATGGATTAACATAAGAGAGCAGGCCTAACCTCACAGTCGCCTTCTTGAGAGGCATAACCTTACTTTAACGGCTAGATGCCCTTCCCAATGCGTAAGATAGCGAGCCTAACCTTACAGCCGCCATCTTGAAGGGCCTATCCTTAGTTTTACGGCAAGGCGCCTTTCCCGGTGCTAATTATTGCACAAGATGGCGGCAATACAAAGCTCAATTTGAGACGGCCTAGGGGCGGTTGCGCAAGATGGCGGCTATACATAGGCCATTATGAGACGGGCGAAGGGCGCTTGCGCAAGATAGCGGCTGTACAATGACGGCCTAAGGGCGATTGCGCAAGATGGCGGCTATACATAGGATTTTATGAGACAGCCGAAGGGCGCTTGCGCAAGATGGCGGCTATAAATAGGCTCTTATGAGACGGCCTAGGGGCGCTTGCGCAAGATAGTGGCTATACAGAGACAGCCTAAGGGCTCTTGCCCAAGATGACGGCTGTATATAGGCTCTTATGAGAGAGCCTAGGGGCGCTTGCGTAAGATAGCAGGTATACAAAGACGGCCTATGGGCACTTGCGCAAGATGGCGGGTATACATAGGCTCTTATGAGACAGCCTAGGGGCGCTTGCGCGAGATGTCAGCTGCTCTTATGAGATGGCCTAGTGTTGCTTGTACAAGATGGCGGCTATACGAAGACGGCCTAAGGGCGCTTGCGCAAGATGGCGGCTATACACAGGCTTATATATAGAAAGTTAGCCCAGGGGGCTACTGCGCAAGATGGCGGTTATACATAAACTCTTATGGAGAAGGATGGCTCAGGGGAGACCTAGCACTTAAAGAGGCGGCCTAGGAGTGATTGCGCAAGATGGCGGCTATATACGCGCTCCTGTGGAGAAAGCTAGCCTAGGGGCTACTGCGCATGATAGCGGCTATACAAAGACTCTTATAGCCTCACACTCCTCCTCCTTCTCCTCCGACGGACATAAGAGTCAGCTCATAGCTTTATGTTACTATTCGACAAGTTTAAACATGTATAACTATGACGACGCGACCTTATGCTTAAGGCTATACGCATCACAGGAGTAGGCACGTGCTATTATTCTGTTTTTAACCTGCAGCGGTGACCTTATTAGAGTTATGCATGTTTAGACTTGTCCATTATCAAGATTACCTATTCAATATTTTATGGATGGAATGAGTAGGTGTAAGGAGGCTAAGGAATGCAATAAGTACAACATTTTAAATTTAATAAAATATATAATTACAGAATTAAACAGTCTACTACAACAGTCTTGGTTTTGCTGCTGAAGAGGTTGCTATGTTCCTTAACAGCTTAATGTGAAGAGGTAGCATGCTTCCGAAATCGTAATGCATCCTGCAACATTATAATTAAACAAAACATTTCGTGATTATGAAATATATTATACTATGTATGTTGTGCTTTACAAAGAAGATAATGCAGTTCTTACAATGTTGTTATTTGTGTGGTTTGTTCCTTTTCTCAATTATCATTATTATGTACTGAAATGAATGGAAAAGTTCATCCATACACTGTGTACAGTGTTCAATTCTCGGATTTGGTCCACTCCAATCGTCATCACCATTTTCACCTCGAAGCTTGTAATGACGTTGACAGGTTCTGCATAAAGCTACATCGATTGACATATTACTGTGTAGAGGAAGGGTATCCCAAAAATCATGTCCGTATGGGGCAGCGTACGTAGATAAAATTCCTGGCGGTAAACATTGAACGAGATCTTTTGGCATCTCATATAAGGTTCTAAGTTTATAGAACTTCTTAATAGCCTCACTTACTTGTGTGAGATAAATTAGATGTTGCGTATGAGCATGCGAACAGCATGCCCATTTACAGTTTTGTTTGTTTCTAACTGTGTACTTTTCCTGTTCCATAGCGTACGATGTCGAAGCACATAAATGTTGATGATAAAGGGCTATCATTATTTATAGTCTTGTAACAATATTCGTTAGCGGATGGTAAGTAACGTCACTCATATGAATAATGAGACAATAGGCTGCTGTGTTAAAAGGAATGTTTTCAGATGTTTCAAATTCTAAACTAATATCGACAGGAGATTCTTTTATAGATTCTTCATGACAAGAGCAGTCTCTAACTACAATCGGTGCTTTATTTTTAAATTCTTGAGGCGAAAATAGCGGACGATCTTATTTCTGATAATACGATGATTGGAATTTACAAAAAAGTCATAGAGCATCCCAAAATTATATTTCCCAAAATTAATGTCCATGTTTTCGTAGGGATACGTAATTCCGGTGAGATATAGTGAAACATTTATTAATTTACAGTGATCAAACTGTGAGCTATCATTTTCGTGATTGAATTTACGACGGGTTTGGAATCCAAAAGTAATATACAAGGGCTTCTTAGTAAAACGCGGCGTTTTAACAGACCAGTTATGCTTGTTTGTAGGTGGTAACACAGGATATTCATGCAGCTCCAAACTTCGAAAACGCATAGGTAACGGTGTATCATTTTCTACAATATTGAGCAATCGAAGTTTTTCACGATCAGATAATGTTACATGTGGAATCCTCCACAATATACGATGAAGTGTAATTTTAGAGTCTACTGGTGTTTCTGCTGCTTTAAGTGAATTGTAATCACTTCGATCACGGATCAGAATAAGCTCTTGTATTGCGATGATTATAATACATGTAAAATCTTCTGCGGAGCCAATAATATGTTTCAATGATAACATACCTGTAAATGTTCCGTCCTCATTAATCATCCAGTTGTTAGTAGCTTTTGGACACCATCCTGCCATCCGCAAAATTACTTTCTTCATCAGAAAAATAAGGGTAGAGTTTCATTGCACTTGTAATACCAACATTCTTCGTTCTATCTATTTATACATTATTTACATCATATCGCGCTTCAGAATAGAGGAAACCTAGAGTACGGTTGTTTAGTTGTGATGTGCTTGGTCCACTTCCATCTGACTTATCAAGTCGTCCTTCAATATAGAGGTAGCTTTCGTATGGTAGGGTGTATATATCTTGCTGATTAATAATGAAGTGAATTTCATCATTGTTATTTAATCCAAACGTAAAAGGCTGATAAGAATGAAGCGCACTTCGTACTACACCCTGACGAGTTCCTACTGTATTCATAATGATTAGCATTTCTACCATTTTATTGTTGTTGCTTATAACCTAAATATTGGAGTATCTGCTTATGGTTATCTGTTAACTCGACGAGTCTTCGCAAACATGTAGTATGTCTTCGGAATGTACACCGTGTATTATAGATATTTTTCATACTGGTTTGAGATGAAGTTTGTGAGCTACGTACGTGTGCCTATCTAAATTAATAAGCTGATTATGTTTATTTACAAGCCTAAGAATAATGTTGCTAATGTGTTTTACAGACAGAGGATGATAAAGAACTACTACGGGTTTCTCACGAATAGTATATCCACGTTCCTCTCTAATAATAAGGCCGTGCAGGACGTGCGAAGTTTGTTGATTACTATTCAAGTCTGCAATAATATTACAAGTAATGTTTACATGATGATCATCGAAGAGTGTTACAGGTTAATCTGACTCGTGACGTACGTTCGGTAGGAGCTCCCTTGGTGAAATCAATGCAATGGGCCAATCGAGTCAGGTTGCGATTTGAAGTCAATCTTAAATGACGATTCAATAACACATTTATGTGTAATGTTGCTTACAGTAATTGAGAATTTGTAATTATGATTACAAAAACTCTCTTCTCTAAACTGTTCAATTAACGTACTTTTAATATAGTCAGGAATATCGTCTACTGATTAACTGCCTGAAGGTAGCGTTAGCACATACTCATCGTAATAGAACTTGTTTACACCATCACGCACATTACAGATTTTATTGTAGCTTTAAAGCGATACTAGTCCAAGACTATGTAGCTGATATCCAAGTTCGATCGGTGGACTAAAATAGACGGTTGTTCCAGGTTCTTCTCCACGTGCAGCGAACGTTCCTTCACCATTAGCCATCACGTGCACACTAATGCTCTTTGTGAACTGTCTGGGTTAGATATAAGAACATAAGACATAATCTTACACACATGCATGTATTAAATTTTTGCACACGGTTTTTATTGTAAATAATGTCTGCACTGCTTCCGAAATAACGTGTGAGCTCAATTGGAGGAGATAAGTCTCCATAGCTATCGAAATACCATACTTTATATTTACGGTTTACGTAGGAAACGTAATGAGTTCCAGGTGCGCGACTTTTGTCTAAGTTAAATACAGCACTCTCACGTTCACGTGGGCACGCTAGTAGTTGATCACGCATATACACACCTCGAAAATCATGAATTCCTAGTTGTTTAGCAAACGTAAAAGCTTCTTCGTGCGTCAAAGCTCGATGTGGCAGTAGTAGACATATTTTGGAGATAGGTTGACGACAAGCCCTTATTGTATGGCGCTAGCTTCATGTGTACGCCTTTTTCTCGTATTGCAGTTGCCTCCATCGTCTTGTTATGATGTTCACTCACTTTCAACTGTTGTTTCGCTTCTTCTACAACCTTGACAGTTCTTGCTACAGCACTAGCACCACACAGCAATGACTCTAAATTTGCTAGTCCAGCAAACAGCACAGGAAGAAATCCTATTCGTTTTAGTACAGGAATAATTCGTACACGTTTACCAATCATTCCTCTGCACTTTGGAGAAATTCCCGTTCTTGCAGCGGGAATTGCCTTAGTAATAACTACACGCGGATTGTATTCCCCCCGAGTAGCTTTTAGCGCAGCCTTTTCAACATCCTTCCATCCAACAGTTTTAATTTTCTGCTTCTTCATATCGTTTGGAAATCGTTGTTTGACCATTCTGTATACGACTTTACTCGTCAAGAGCAAATTATAAACTAACCGTTACCTGTTGTTTCGTTTGATATATATATTACTATCGCGTACTTTATTATTCAGTTACCATGAAGATATAAATTTGCAAGACACACTACCTGTTAGTGATATTGTGCCAAATCTTTTACCTAGTGCTAGTACAACTACAAAAAGACGTCATGGAAAGTTGTTTCCTTTTACCGTTCGATGTATTATATCAGGCCCATCGGGATGTAGGAAGACAAAGCTTTTACCTACACTCATTACTTCTTTAAATGGTATACGCTTCGAGAATATTTACGTTTTCGCAAAGTCACTCTATCAACCGCTATATACTATTCTACAAACTGTAATGCACGATCTGCTTAAAGATGGAATAAAACATTTTGAATTTAATTCACATCAGCAAGTACCATTATCGGATGATCTGCTTCCTAATTCCCTTACGGTCTTTGACGATGTCGCAACAGAACAGCAAAACGTTATTCGTGCATACTTCAGTATTGGGCGACATACGTATGTTGATTGCATCTCTTTATGTTAAACCTATTCTCGTAGGCCTAAGTAGTTGATACGCCACAACGCAAATATTATTGTGCTTTTTCGGCAAGATGAGCGCAACATGCGGCATGTATATGATGATCATGTAAACACTGATATGGCATTCAATGAATTTAAACGCGCGTATGCTACATGTTAGTCATCACATCGTTACAGCGTTTTAGTTATTGATAAAGAAAGTGATGTTCAGCATGGACGTTATCGCATAGGTTTCGATTATTTTATATGAATTAACGCAGAATTACAGTCACCACTTTATCAAAACCACCATCATCTTAACATCTAGCAAGGAGATTTCAAAACATATAATCCATGCTCGAAACAATATTCGACGGAAATTTAAAGAGCTTAAACGTATTCAAGCAGACACTGGTTTATTTTTATAAACACAACTACGTACACCAATCAAAGAAATTTTTAATTCTACTTCATTATTGAATCTACTACAAGTTATGTTTCTATACAAACATCTTACAATAAATAGAAGCATAAAGAAAAAGAAAAGCATAAAGAAAAGAAGCAGGATGAGGAAGAGTAGAATCAGGATATTGAAGAAGAAAAGGATAAAGAATAAGAGGATGACCAAGAAGAACTTAACCATATTTCAAAATCTAAGTGTGTTAAGATTCTAACTACAGATGTTATTGCTGAAACACCTATGCTACATTGACACAACATCTACCATATTTGTCTGAGGTTATGATCACGCCAGGGGATCGTAATCAGTTTAGAACGTTTATTCTAGATACCTATGGATTTCTCTTGGCTCCTTATATTGAAAACCTCTTTGCAGGACAAACTGACACTACTTACGGTATTCGCTATGAAGACGACAGTTTCTGGGTAGGAAATGTAAATGATAAGATTAATCAAAACAAACTCACCGTAAAAGGTGTTATCTATAAATCTACGAAAGAACTCTTAGAACTTCTTTTCTCACGAATACCTTACAAGGATGTAATTTTACAAGATGATCTGAAAAATGTAAAGCATTCCTTTTCGCTACTGACGCAACACGACGTACAAAATTCAAATGGCGTATGGCATTTTTGCCGGGAGTGTCCAAAGACAAGTCGGCTCGCCAGGTGCAGGTATTTGTATTTGACGCCTGTGGGCAACCTGCCCGTCGTGATGAGGCAGAAAGGATGATGAGGACGACACACACACACAGCCCCCGTGCCAGAGAAATTAACCAATGATGGTTAAAATTCCCGACCTTCCCGAGAATCGGACCCGGGACCCCTGTGATCAAAGGCCAGCTCGCTAACCGTTTATCCACGGAGCCGGACTCAACACAAACTAATTAAAAGAAAACAGAAGGTGTAAATGCAAATAAGAGTTACTAGTATCGTGAGTTTATTTCTAAATTGTTGCCGACACATCAACCAACTGCACGTGGTCTTAACGTTATCCACAAGCCTTTGTTGCCGTTGGTAGATGTAAGATTTTGGAATGACCCAAACTTACTCGTTGAACGATTAGAACTTCTAAGAGCATCGCCAGATGCTGGTCACATAGGTTACGAATCAGAAATTCTAGAAATAGGGAGGGAATTACGACATGCAGGTATTAGTCTGTAATGGCTCGTCGAGTTAAGATCTCACCTGTAAAGGTAAGCATCGCACACGAGTTACATAAACCAGCACGTCGCACCTACTTTCGCAGATGCGTTATTACACGAGGAAAAGATGATCGCTGGCAAGCAGACTTAGTAGAAATGATTCCATATTCCCTTAGCAATAAGGGGTAAAAGTATCTACTTACTGTTATCGATGTGTACTCCAAGTTTGCTTTTGCACAACCTGTGCGTTCTAAGACAGTAGCTAAAATTAAAGAAGCATTTAAACATACTGTTGAAGAGTCCAAACGCTGTCCATGGCTTCTTAAAACCGATCATGGTAAAGAGTTTTACAACAAAGATATTTCCCCTCACCTCAAGATACTTGGCATTCATCACTACTCTACGTTTAGCAATCTCAAAGCAAGTGTTGAACACTTTAATCGTACACTCAAAACAATGATGTGGCGATAATTTACAGCACAGGGTTCATATCGTTGGAATGATTTGCTACCTATCCTCGTGTCTATCTACAACGATACACCTCATCGCACTATCGGGACAAAGCCACGTCTTGTTACAAAGAATACACCACGCCTAGATGCAATTCGTCTTGTATTGAAAACGCCTGATCCGCGCCGCCATCGCTTTAAAGAAGGTGATTTCTTTCGCATCAGCAAACACAAGTCTATCTTTGCAAAAGTATACACCCCTAACGTGAGCACTGAAATTTTTCTATTCAGGTGTGTTAAACTTACTAATCCAGTTACGTATTTACGTCGTGATCTCAGAGGGCAGCCTATTGAGGGAGGATTCTACATCAAAGAACTGCAGAAAACAAACTATCCTGATCACTATTTAATCAAACGTGTTATTCGACATTGTGGAAATAAATTTATATTAAATGGCTTGGTTTGTATAACAACTTCAATTCATGGATTAATAAAGAGGATCTACCTAAAATCTTATTTCCTTATCCTCAAACCTCTACCTCTCCTTTCTTCTAAGTCAATACACATCAACATTATTACTACTAGATAATTTAGGACACGCTGTAGGATGGGAATAATATTAAACAATACCTATAATTTGTTTTACGATTCGTATTTATTTTAGAATATATACATTTTCTTCCTTCAAGTAAATCTGTTTTGTCCTTTACTGTATTCGCTGTTTAATGCCACCAGCAAGTAACAGTTTTCCTTTTATCGCACCGGCAACGACACGTACTGCTACCTTCTCAGTAACTGAAACACTAGGTAACGATACATGCAGCATAGCTTTACGAAGCAGGTTTTATTGAGCTACACGTCTTGGTTGAGGATAGTTTTTTAGGTAAGCAATGTCATTCTCTTTGCAGGCAGCATCGAACTTATTAATACCAGGATTTACCGGGCGAGTTGGCCGTGCGCGTAGAGGCACGCGGCTGTGAGCTTGCATCCGGGAGATAGTAGGTTCGAATCCCACTGTCGGCAGCCCTGAAGATGGTTTTCCGTGGTTTCCCATTTTCACACCAGGCAAATGCTGGGGCTGTACCTTAATTAAGGCCACGGCCGCTTCCTTCCAACTCCTAGGCCTTTCCTATCCCATCGTCACCATAAGACCTATCTGTGTCGGGGCGACGTAAAGCCCATAGCAACAACAACAACAATACCAGAATTACCATGTGCTAAGCGGACGTCATGTCGTGTTCCAGGGCTGCAGTACTCGTAACTAGGAAGATGAAGCTCGAAGGGAAGAAGATCATTCACTTTATTGATGACCACTTCGCCAGCATGCTTCCTCAAATTTCTCCCAGCACGTTTCTTCGCCTTTTTCAGAGACAACTTGTTTACTCTTTTCGTAGCCATGATAAGTGTTTATAAGCGATGACAAATCGTTATTTTTAGGTCCGTGATACATTTTAATGAGTTGACATGTACGAAACTATCTTACTGAAGGTCTCCTAGCTAAACTCACTTGTTCATGATGAAAACTACACGTTTGAAGCTCTGACAAAACAGGATCTTGAGTCTACTCACGAGGCACCTTATCTCAGATTTTCTTTACAGCATTCGCATCTACATTTACTAGGAATGCCTTTGGTAATGCATTTAATTCTTCTTCAGTTAAAACATGCATAAAACTTTACGATTGACTTTCCAACTGCGTTACACTTAGTATCATTTAGAAATGACATGATGTCCTTACTCTACAAATGTTTCCTTCACACTAACGTCATTTCGACACTGCAATTTACATATGTTGCTCAGCTTCCGATGTGCACTGCAACACAACCAATCAAAGAGCATGCAAACATGTCGTAAATACCGTTTAACTGTTTCTCCACTCTGCTCCTTAAGAAGAGTTTTAAATGATGGACACTCTAATTCATGCATGTCGATAATTTCATACGATGATGGTAGATACGCAACCATTCCTTCTTTTCGCAACCCTTTCGAGAAACAAGATTTGCTCTTGACATAAGTGCATTCATCTTTAAAGGTAGGAAACGATAAGGTATTCATTTTTCTTCCCACTGCAGACCTAAATATTTTTTCGATCAATTGAGTCTGCTTTTTTTCTTTATCCGTTCGCAAGCAGTAAGGGAAAGGTGGACTAAGTATTAAACTAACAAGTTTTGGTGTACACAACACACTGTGATCCAACACAGGCGCCTCTTTAAACACAAATTTGCTGCCGTTTACTTTAAAGCCTTGTACATCAACTGTTTATGTTCTCGTCGTGTTAGAATAAAGCAATCTACACCGTATCACAGTATCTCGGAGACTAAAGAAAAATGCTTACTGATATCATCTATACAGGCTTGAGTCAGTCGGTAACCTTGATAACGAACAAGTCTAAACATGCATAACCGTACTAACGTCATCACTGCAAGTTAAAAACCAGAATAATAACACGTGCTCACTCCTGTTATGCGTAAAGCCTTAAGCATACGTTAGCGTCGTCAAAATTATGCATGTTTACACTTGTCGGATAGTAACATAAAGCTATAAGCTCACCTCTTATGCCCCGTAGGAGGTGGGGGAGGAAGAGGGGAGGAAGAGGGGAGGAAGGCATAACAGCCTATGTATAGCTGCAATCTTGCGCAAGCACCCCTAAAACGTCTCATTAATTCCTAGATCCCTCCAAAGCCATCTTTCTCCATAAGAATCTATGTATAACCGCCATCTTGCACAGTAAGCCTCCTGGGCTAACTTTGTACATATAAGCCTGTGTATAGCCGTCGTCTTGCGCAAGCGCCCCTAGGCCGTCTCATAAGAGCAGCCGGCATCGTGCGCAAGCGCCCATAAGCCGTCTTTGTATAGTCGCTAATTTGCGCAAACGCCACTAGGCCGTCCCATAAGAGCAGCCGCCATCTTGCGCAAGCGCCCTTCGGCCGTCTCATAAGAGCCTATGTATAGCCGCCATCTTTCGTAAGCGCCCCTTGGCCGTCTCATAAGAGCAGCCGCCATCGTGCACAATCGCCCTTAAGCCGTCCTTGTATAGCCGACATTTTGCCCAAGCGCCACTAGGCCGTCCCATAAGAGCAGCCGCCATCTTGCGCAAGCGCCCTTTGGCCGTCTCGTTAGAGCCTATGTATAGCCGCCATCTTGCGCAAGCACCCCTAGGCTGTCTCATAAGAGCAGCCGCTATCTTGTGTAAGTGCCCTTAGTCCGTCTTTGTATAGTCGCCATCTTGTGCAAGCGCCCTTCGGCCGTTTCATAAGAGCCTATGTATAGCCGCCAACTTGCACAGGCGCCCCTAGGCCGTCTCATAAGGAGCTTTGTATAGCCACCATCTTGTGCAATTAGCGTCGGGAAAGGCATCTTGCCGTAAAACTAATGACAGGCCCTTCAAGATGGCGGCTGTAAGGTTGGGCTCACTCTCTTACGCGTCGGGAAAGGCATCTAGCTGTTAAAGTAAGCTTAGGCCCCTCAAGATGGCGACTGTGAGGTTAGGCTTGCTCTCTTATGCAAATCCGTAAACTCGCCATTGTACACCTACTATACTAGAGGTCAATGTGCTGGGGGTCAGAACCCGCCTAGGTATACTACTAGGTGTCTGACGTCGGGTGCTGACGCAGCAGGAAAAGGCAGACCCTCCGTGGCTGGGAGACTCTCTTTGATCCTCTACTTCCGTGTATGCGTGTGTAGGTTATTGCT
Organism: Anabrus simplex; assembly: GCF_040414725.1. Taxonomy (NCBI): domain Eukaryota; kingdom Metazoa; phylum Arthropoda; class Insecta; order Orthoptera; family Tettigoniidae; genus Anabrus; species Anabrus simplex. The sequence continues at coordinate 810,347,413 of NC_090266.1, forward strand.
AGCTGTGTTCAGAACAGCCACCTTATTCTCACCAGACGTTACGGTCTTCTAATAGTCTTTCAACGCTGCTCAGAGTCTTAGCAGTCGGATGTCGTATGTTTTGTCGCCTGTCGCATTGCCTGATGCATACACACTGCGTGCAAAGAATTATCTCTTGCTTCGATAGATAAAGAACATGCCAACGTATTCGTCCGTGGAATACATGGTGAATGACTGAAGCGATTTCATTCCTACCGTTTAGCAGAACAGTGTGCCCAGTTCCCAAAAACAATAATAGCGGTGTTTTACTGTTTGCATATGGCACACGCTGGCCTGTGTTTGGGCACTGACGCTTCATATCGACGTGAGGATGTTTATACATTGTACGATTCGAACTATCACTACTACGTTCCGTTAATATCTAGGCTAGAGTTTGAACGCATGCGCTACGCTACATTTGTGAGTAACACTTGTGTTAAGAATGTCCTAGAGTGTATTACTCTTCCAGTTCACTGTTTCGTACGTTCTCCACGTCACTGCATTCTCGTTTTAAGCGTTAAGTTCGCATTTTGTTATACTCGGCCACTTTGTGTGACATCTTAACCTAGTTACATGATAAATGATTGAGAGGATGTCATATTCTTCGAACGGTCTATAATCACAAGGCGGGAATGATAATGGTGTTCATAATCGTTTGCAGGATGTGCTTACAGCACTTTGGTACCATCCGAGAGGCTAGCAGAGAAATATCGACCTCACGACGATTTCAAAAGTTTCTTGGGTTACAGAAGAAAATATTGGTAGGGACAGCGGAATCACCTGGTATAAAATATTTTCTTGAGAATACGATTTAGCGTAAGTACTAAATATTGTTAATTCAGTTTTTCTCAAAAACACATTCCTGGATTAGCCCTCTTAATCTCACCATTGTCCGACACGTTGGCTGAATGGTCAGCATACTGGCCTTCGGTTCAGAGGGTCCCGGGTTCGATTCGCGGCCGGGTCGGTGATGTTAACTTTCATTGGTTAATTCCTATCGCTCGGGGGATGGGTGTTTGTGCTGTCCCCAACATTCCTGCAACTCACATACCACACATAGCACTATCCTCCACTACAATAACACGCATTTACCTACACATGGAAGATGCCGCCCACCCTCATGGGAGGGTCTGCCTTACAAGGGCTGCACTCTGCTAGAAATAGCCACGCGAAATTAAATTTAAAATCTTACCACTCATTTCCTAAACCGTGCTCATGGTATTTGCGAGCCAGTCTTGACCATACGACTAATAAACGAGCAGAAGAGCAGGCATTTTATTTTTCTTGTTTTCTCTTCGAATATGGATAGCTCCAACGTCTATTGTCAATAGTGGTTACAGTTTTCTTGATCTGTATATCTCTGTGTATCTAACTGCAATCCATCCAACTCACTGCATATGAATCAGAATTGTGTTGCAGCTCGTAGACTATTCTATGATAAGAAATGCCTGGCCTTTGCCTCAAATTCACTTTCCACATCAAGTACTGAAGAACATAATTTTTCATATTCCCGGTTTTTCTCACCTCCTTTCAACGTGACTACCTCACGTTAAGGTACGCTTAAGACTGCTAGAAAAAATATCTACCTTGTGCTGCGTGTTCGTATTCACAATATGCGCTATCGGTTCACTCCCAGGCGACGAAAATCCAGATGATAAATGACTGATATGGCGGGGGTGAGAAATTTGCTTGCAACACCACGTGCAGGGTATTTCTCATGCCCGTCCACTATACATCGTCATATGTTAGCCATTGAATACCACTTGTAAGCGATTTAGAGATTCCATATATATCCTGGTGTTACGAGGAACGAGCAATCCTTTGATTAATCATTTGAAGAGAAATGTTAATACACAAAGAATTAATGTCTAATGATGGCTGTAGTTGGAGTATTTCTTTCATTTCCCTTTTTCATTAGAACAATTATATCTAGACCTGCTGTTTTCTTCTTTTACGATTCGTTGTGATTAAACCAAAGCCTTATTATAGCGGATTGGCTGTGTTATCGTTTTTTGTGTTTTCTTCTATTAACACTTCCGTTTCATACAGAATAATCCTGATGTGAAAACTTCGATGTGTGGTAGGACCAGTCTACAAAGATATACTTAACGGTAATGGAACTGTAATTTACTAACCATGGAAAAAAAAAGAATTTGAATAGTGTTTAGCTTCAAATCATTTTAATATTTTACAACATAAACCATGTTATTGAATTAAATGGTTAAGTCTACTAATAAATAAATAAATAAATAAATAAATAAATAAATAAATAAATAAATGGTACGTAACCTATCATTCCAAACATGATATGGGGACTCACAAATTCATCGACTCGCCCATAGTTACAACAATGCCCTACGTCATCGCTAGGGACAGAATTGTATGCCCTAATGGTCCCTTTATTCCGTGTACATGTATGCATCGGAGACTTTTATAAAATACACTTAAATGTGTCTATAAAAATGACTTAAATTTACTTAAAATAAACATTTAAGACAATTTCATACAATATCTCTCCGATTAAACATATTGTGGAAACCATATGAATTACTTAACTTGTCAAAATTTCTTTAATAATGAAGAGTTTAAATATATTTTCCTTACAAATAAAAAATAAAAAAATGGTTCTCACATTTCTAGTTCCCCACACTCTCAAATTATTCTCTGTTGCAGTTTACGACAAACAATGTTTCATATTCTCCATAGTTATCCACCTCCTATAATATCTAAATGTATCCTTCTAGTGAGAATAATTTCTCATCAATTCACAGGAACATTGTGGTGCGTATACAAAAGCTGCCGAATTTATTTCAGGGATAGTGGTTTTGAAATTCATTAACCACATTTTTTTGCTAGTTGCTTTACGTCGCACCGACATAGATAGGTCACATGGCGACGATGGGACAGGAAAGGCCTAGGAATGGGAAGGAGGCGGCCGTGGCCTTAATTAAGGTACAGCCCCAGCACTTGCCTGGTGTGAAAATTGGCAACCACGGAAAACCATTTTCAGGGCTGCCGACAGCGGGGTTCGAACCCACTCTCTCCCGGATGCGAGCTCACAGCTGCGCGCTCCTAACCGCACGGCTCATTAACCACTGGCACAACGTAATACCGTAGTTTTCCAAAGAAGTAACAACGGGAGAAGGAAGAGAGAATTGTGTAGATGTTTGAGAAAGTTTACTTCCTACTTTTGTGTTCTTCAACGTAACTTAAACGGTGTTAACTGAATAATAATAATAATAATAATAATAATAATAATAATAATAATAATAATAATAATAATAATAATAATAATAATAATAATAATTAATAAATATTATTATTATTATTATACGTCCCACTAACTACTTTTGGCGGTTTTCGTAGACGCCAAGATGCCGGAATTTTGTCCCGCAGAAGTTAATTTACGTGCCAATAAATCTACCGACACGAGGCTGACGTATTTGAACACCTTCAAATACCACCGGACTGAGCCAGGATCGAACCTGCCAAATTAGAGTCAGATGACCAGCGCCTTAACCCTCTGAGCCACTCAGTCCGCCAACTGAAAAAGAAGAATAATCTGGATCAAATGTATTCACTACATTCCGAACTGTTTTCCCGAGCGCGTTGGAACTGGTTCTAGTGGAAGTGTGACACAATCGGTGCTGCTGCTTTAAATGCTTGTTTTCTATAGGGCGCCTTAACAAATACTTACTTCAGTAAGTTTTTTCTTTTTTGTTGCTAATCTTCGACTAATACAGCGAAGGTTTTCGTGAAAAGAAGAATTGGGAAGGTAATGGCCTTTTGGCATTAATTAAGGTACAGCGTCAGCAATCGCCTGGTGTAACAAAATGGGAAACCCACTACACTGGCGTAGCAGGGGGAGAGGTGATACTCCCACGAGGCGCTTCCCGAGTGGCGGATAGCGGGGTCCTAACAGGCTTGCCGACGGACTTGAGTGAAATAAAATAGCCCTCGCGGATCAAACACACAACCCCCCTATGGGTGGGGGATGCAGACGAAGATTACACCCACGGTATCCCCTGCCTGTCATAAGAGGCGACTAAAAGGGTCGACCAAGGGATGATCGAATTCGAACCATGAGACTACTTGTAATTAGTACAATCACGCAGGAAACACCGTAGGTCGCTTTTACTTGCGCGTAATACCACTATGTTAGGTACACAATCGGGTTGTAATTAGTAGCAACAGTGTCTGCTTCCGGCTGGGTTTTACAGTACTTGTGATTAGTAGCACTATATGAGCGACACCATCGGTGAGCGACACTATGGGTTTGCCTTGTCCGTGATTAGTACCCACTATGTGAGAACACCACGGGATAGTACGAGTCCCTATGTTTAGTACACTTGTGTGAGAAACACCATAGGTCTGTGTTTCTGTGTTACATGTGCGCATTACATTACCTGTGAGTGGTACCATAATATGTGGAATACCGCGAGTCTACGCTACTTTTGATTAGTACCGCAACATGACAAATACCATGGTTCTACTTTCCTAGCGGTAAGTACCATTATGAGGGGCTGATGACCTGGATTTTGGACCCCTTTAGTCTACAAGCATCATTGGTTCAATACTGTGGGTTAGAAGCAGTCCCTTGGTCAGTAATACTGTTGTTTGACGGATGTTTCTGGGAATGTGGGGCATTGCGGGTCGGATCCACTGATTGTTTTAAGATCATATCCATCCATTCATTCTTTGTCCTCACGTTTTGAATACTGGTTAGTGGAGGATTTTGAACTTTTAATTGTTATTACATTTCGTCTCATTTCGTACCATTAGGGGCCGATTACCTAGATGTTAGGCCCCTTTAAACAACAAGCATCATCACCATCATCATCAAAATGGGAAACCATGGAAAACCATCTTCAGGATTGTCGACGGTGGGAACGGGACTTGCTATCTCCAGAATGCAAGCTCGCAGTTGCGCGACCATAACCGCACGGCCAACTCGTTCGGCTTCATAGAAAATATCGGCTTATCTGCAAAGAGGAAATTTGCACGAATTGTTTCTGCAACACGATGTAACCCTTGGGCAAGAAAAGTCAAATGTGTCACATTTGGAAATATAACTTGTAGAGCTTTGCTGGCTTTGATCTTGCAGCTCGCAACATCGGTAACAAGGAGTAATAAACGTTCGTACTGAATACCATCTGGCCATAGTCAACAAAAATGTTTGGAAACAGAAGAGCTATTTGTAACTTCAAGTTATTCTATCGCAAGGAGAAATGGGGTGGTTGGTTCAATTTTATGGAGGGATCCGACTATAAAATTCGCAGTAAACCGTCATTCCTTGTCTTGTGCTTCGTCACTTGCACCCACACAAAATTATTTCCGACCTGTTCTGCAGTATTTCTAATTGTACGATCGTTACGCCGCTGTACATTATTTTTGCGAAGAGTGGATAGGTCCGTACTTTAGATTGTGTATAGTCCTACTGCTCAATGAAATTTCTAAGCGTGAGAGTGATGAGTTTCCACAATTAAATGTCTGCCGGTAATAGTGCTTTGCACAAATGTAAGCAGTGCGGGGAAAAGTTACTGTTTGAAAATTCACCGAACAATTTTTGTACAGGGACTTTTTTTCGAAAATTTACATTTAATATTATATTTGTGTTTATTGCTGTTGAAATGCTGACGCACTGAAAATGCTTGTCACAACTGATTGTTTCATCAAACGTTCCGCAGTGCCAAATTGCACCGTCTGTTAACAAATTTGCTTGAAACTCGCGTTGATACCGCTGTAACGTAGCTCTTCGCCGGGCTGAGTGGCTCAGACGGCTGGCCTTCTGACCCCAATTTGGTAGGTTTGAGCCTGGCCCAGTACGGTGGTATTTGAAGGAGCTCAAATACGCCAGCCTCATGCCAGTAGATTTATTGGCACGTAAAAGAAATCCTGCAGGACTAAATTCTGGCACCTCCGCGTCACCAAAAACCGCAAACCTAGTTGGTGGAACGTAAAGAAAATAACATTATTAATATTAAATCTAGCTTTGTCACTCCCTTTTCCATGATTTAGAAACACGAGACCTTCACCATATACAAGCACCGCACCATTAAATGGAACGTTCAGAATTTTCAACTGGAGAACAAATCTAATCCTGCAGGGAAGTTTTCGGAATTGATTTCTAAAACAAAAACTCTTGAACATTTTGAAAGGTTGTAAATCAGTAGGTTATATATTTATAAATCTTAAGAGATGTCTGTCTGTTAGGTCATCAGCCCAGAGGCTGGTTGGATCCTCAAATAGCACCACCAAAGGTTATGCGGTTATTAGAAAATCCCAAAAACCAATGGCAGCACCAAAATGAGGTGTACTAGGCAAGATGAGGAGTGAGGTAGTTTGCCATTGCTTTCCTCACTGGGTCAGAAAGTACTATTGCAGCACGACTGATCCTATGAGCATCACCTTTCATAACACTCAGATGCACTAGTCGTGCTCTGAATGTCATTACTCAGCACTACCCATACCCCAGCAACTTCCATATTGTCACAGCCATGGATGAGACTGGGACTTTGGTGGAAGCTACACTTTACTCTGGCCTGTGCCAAGAGATGGATGCAAAAGTACGGTATCCATCAAGAAATGACAGCAGGCAGTCTTAAGAGATACTAAACAATAAAAATAAAAATTAATTAAATATAATATTCCTTCTATCAGTGTTGCCAACTTTTAAGACTAAATCGATGGAACATACTATTCGAAAATATCGTATTTGTAAATCAAATATGAATATAAAATAATTACAGTTAAAATATACACGTAAAACAAGAAAATATGCAGCATAACTTTGCAAAGTGTTGCAATGTTATCCTTACCGATATAACGGACAAAATATTCATTATATGCAACATACATTCTTGTTTAAATGGTTGGAAATTTAGTAATTATTTCGCGTACCGAATGTACATACTTTTTGACAATGGAGAAGAAATATTCATTTTTATGCAATTCCTGTCCCAAGTCATCATAAAAAGAAAAACTTATACCTCAGAACCAATCTCGACATCTCGTGCCAAAGTGATCACATTCTTAGAACTAGGAGGGTTCGTACAGTACCGTACCTAATTTTAGTCATTCTAGAGATTTTAAAATACGGATAATACTGTTCAATTGATAAACGCATTGTTTGTTTGTTAGTGGATTTACGTCGTAGCAACACAGATAGGTCATATGGCGACGATGGGATAGGAAAGGCCTAGGAGTTGGAAGGATGTGACCGTGGCCTTAATTAAGGCACAGCCCCAGCATATGCCTGGTGTGAAAATGGGAAACAACGAAAAACCATATTCAGCGCTGTCGGCAGTGGGATTCGAACCCACTATCTCCCGGTTGCAAGTTCACAGCCGCGCGCCCCTAAGCGCACGGCCAACTCGCCCGGTACGTACTGTTTTAAACCATTTAACATCATAGTTCATGGTGTGGGTTACTGTAGTCACGTCCTAGTTCGTGAACGGTGGGCAATGGCTGAGTGGCCTAGTAAGTGGTCCTGAGTGTCGGGATGACCGAGCTCGATAGCTGCAGTCGCTTAAGTGCGGCCAGTATCCAGTATTCGGGAGGTAGTGGGTTCGAACCCCACTGTCGACAGCCCTGAAGATGGTTTTCCGTGGTTTCCCATTTTCGCACCAGGCAAATGCTGGGGCTGTACCTTAATTAAGGCCACGGCCACTTCCTTCCCTAAGATGTTACACGGAAATAACATCTAAACCATTAAATGTATCGGTATTCTGTTTTCATATTCGAAAATGATACCCCGAGTTTTCTGAAATAATGTGCAACGTGTTCTGATGGGTTGATTAATAACCGAGATATTGATACTAACTCCATATTTTAAATGGAACGGCGCAAATTCATACATCTGGCCTAAAAGGTCAACTGTGTACAAGTTCAAATATGTATGTATTTTCAAAATTGGCCCGTTACTTTTTGAGAAATCACTAAGAACAAATTGCGCGATTTTGCATGCCGCATCAGACAGCGTGCAGTCGGGCATGGTCATATTTACGCGCAAGCAGTTTCCTGGGTACGATTCCAGGCACAGAATGGATACAGGTATATAAGCATATCGTACACATGTGACGGGTATGCAAACTGTTTATGTCAAGCAAACTCATCACAGGACAGGGTGGGCTGATGTTTAAAAAAGTAATAAAATTATTACTTCTATTTCAAGGAACATGACGAAAGCTATGATTGTCACTGGTTTGCGTGCACAGTACATACTAACATAACACAGGACACTTGAATCTCTCCTTCTAAGAAAGCAAATGAATAATGTACGAGGTAGACTTTATTAGAAATGATCCTAATGGTTCAGGCACAGGAACATAACAGCGTGCATTCGGGAGAGTGCAGGTTCGAGTCGCCCGACCCGAAAGTGATTTTCATATTGCCTCATGTTCAACAACAAGCAAATGCCGGAATGGTACCTTTGAGATAGACCACGGCCGACGTCTTTTCCAAATCCTTCCCATTCCCATCCGAGGGGAAAGACGCCACACAGAGAGCAACCTGTTACACATGGATTTCAAATCAAAATAATAAAAAACATTAATCTCGCTTCTCCGTTGTGCGTTCGCCAGTTATAGAATTAAGTTGCACACCCAGGGTACGGTATGTTACGGTACATCACATTATGTGTACGACAGTTTACAGTACATGCCTGGTATCAGTTCTGTGGCTGGAATCAAAGCCAGAAAACAGCTTGTATGCCAATACGTCCTTGGCTGACCACACGCTCTCTGATGTGGCACGCGAATCCCAAATGCTGTTTTTATTGATACCTCAAAACTCTATGATTTTGAAAACACTTACAGTACATATTTGAACTTGAGCGCAGATGTACTTTTAGGCCAGCTGTATGAATCCCAGCAGTTCTATTTAAAATACGGAGTTAGTATCAATATCTCGTTTATTAATCACCCCATAAGAATAAATAGCACATTATTTTACAATCCCTTGGGTATCATTTACGAATATGAAAACAGAATACCGATATCGTTAATGGTTTAGACGTAATTTCCGTGTAACATCTTAGATGAATAACCCTGTATATATAAAATAAGAGTTTTGTCTCTACATTGCTAAAAATTTAAAAAGAATGGTATTTCTGTATCGGTCGAGTCCACAGTAACAAGGAAATGCACTTTTTAACTTTCCGTGAGTTCTATCTGTTCGTATGTACGCGCATCACGAGGAAACGGCTGAAGAGAATTTAATGAAAATAGGTAGGCCTATGTAAAGAAGGCGGGCAAAGGGCCACTACAATCTAGGCCATAAATAATTTTATTCACGCTGAGTAAAATGGTAGTTTAGGGAAAGTTCTAACATTTAATTTTCAATTATTTATGTTATTAGTGATTCTATCGATAAATACTGCATACCTAAAGTTATTTAGTACAGAATTTCTGATCAATTATGTCTTATACATCTTTACAATACTTGCTATGATCACAGAGATATTCTTGAATTTGAAGTTTTGTTGCTAAGTTTATATCATTACTGAGCCCCGAGAGAATGGGTAAACAGAATTGAATGAAAATCGGTATGTAAAGTAACTACAGTCTACACTATAAATACTTTTTCACCCTGGTTGAAATGGTAGTTTAGGAGAAGGCGTCTTAATTTATTTTTTAAATTACCTATGTTATTGGTCCTATCTAAAACTAAGTTACTACATAACAAAAGTTATAGAGAACACAATTTCCGATCATTTATGTGTTATTCAGTTTTACCGCACCGACTACGATAAGATTGGTGGTGATGGTGATTATTGTTTTAAGAGGAAGTACAACTAGGCAACCATTCTTTATATAACATAATCAGAGAGCAAAAATGGAAGGGCTCCGACACGTACAATAATGAAGGTATCGGTCTAAGACAAGGGCCACGAAAGATTCCCTAAGCCTCCATGCGTAATACTGGCGGGGTCATAAAAGGACATATGTTGACCAAGGGAGGTCGGATAGAATAGATGAACGTGAGGAGCCTGGCACAAGTAAGTGGACGCAGTACCAGAACTAAGCTAAGCGCCCCATGGTCGCCAACCAACCCTCCAAAATTCAGAGACTCTGAGGACACATTTAGTCACCTCATACGACAGGCAGGGAATACCGTGGGTGTTACTCTTCCGCCCCCACCAACAGAGGGACGACTATAATAAGAGAATTCATTAATTTAGACGATAATAATAATGTTGTTGGCTTTACTTCCCACTAACTACCTTTTTAACGGTTTTTGGAGACACTGAGGTGCCAGAATTTAGTCCCGCAGGAGTTCTTTTACGTGTCAGTAAACCTACCGACACCAGGCTGACGTATTTGAGCATCTTGAAATACCGCCGGACTGAACCAGGATCGAACCTGCCAATTTGGGGTCAGAAGTCCAGCAGCTCAACCGTCTGAGCAACTCAGCCCGGCGAATGTTCATAAATTATACCTTTGTTGCTTAGTCCATATCAACTGGCGATGGACTTTTGTAACGATTGTCTTATTTCGATGGATTTTGTCATAATTGCCCTAAGATGTAAAAACGCATGGTCATTGGTCCATATCGACAAGGAAAATTGTGAAGATGATTATAAAAAATGACAACAAATCGTAAAGAAACTATCGTTTGAATAATAACACAAGAGGAAGTCATAAAAGAAGAGGATTCTCTTTACATTATATGTCCTAATATCACAGAGTCGGAAGAAAACTAAATGTGAATGCCTACAATATCTAAAGCTCATGAAGTTGATCAACAATAACATGGAATTGACCATTGCTTGATGTGATGTGCTTTGTTGCTTCTGCTGCTAGTCATCTCCGACAGATGGGATTACTGCTGCGTACCGAGTATAACAGTCTGCCTGAATACTGGCGGAAAGTAGTTGGGAGTTTCTTTAGCATGTCATTACTCTGGTTCATAAATTTTCTATTACTACTGGTACCTAACACGCTGTTTTATCATAGCACTCCAGCTATTCGAAGCCTACTCTGAAGCACTGATTAGAATGAGCAGTGTGCACACCAAACGGAATAATGGCAGAGGGGTGTTCACGGCTGTCTGCGGCCTGATCATTCGAGCTTTGGTGCTTTGGACTGTTAGATCAGCAGCGTAGTACTGTTCGTTATACATGAGAAAATGTGCCGGTTTTTCATTTGATCGAGTATTCCATATGATAAACATTGCTTTTAATCGCGACATTCCTGCTGGTGTCATTTTAATGACCTATGTTGTCTTCAGTTGGGAAAAACCACAAAGAGAGTCTTCGTGAGAATGTAAATAGGCAGGCGGTGAGTGAGTGTCTGCCATTATAATAAAAACTGCCCAACTCGATTTTGACTAGCAGTAGGTAAGGCGGTCTACCATTTTAATTATAACGTCCCAATTTGATTGCAACTGATAGTAGGCAAGATGGCCTGACATTACTCTGAAAATTCCTTAAACCAGTCAACACATGAGAGAAGATGTATGGTGAGTTTCCCGTCGCGTTTCTGGGGTAACGTTAAGAGTAATGCAATTTAATACTATCTTACTCACAACATATACAGTACACTACTTAACGTAGAATGCAGTATACAATGTAGAATACCGTTGCGAAGCACGGGTACATCAGCCAGTATATTTTATAAAATACCTGGTGAGGGAATGGAAACTGCACAGTATATTGCTTCTAAACTAATTGATGTTTTAGTGAAATAGGTGCTAAGAGGTTCGTAGCAGTGGTCACAGGCAATGCTCGAAAAATGCGTGCTACGTGGAAAATAGTAGAGGAGCAATATAAGAGTGCATAGGCTGTACGGCAAATAATGAAGGACGTAGTGTCACTGACAACGCTGCAAGAGTGCTTCCATCTAGCGAAGAAAATAGTAGAATTATTTAAAGGTCGCCATGCCCTCCATACCTCTGTGACACGAACGCTTCCATCACCAACCCGTTGGGCCGGTACTGTGATTTGTTTGGACAGTTTACTTAAGAATAAAGGGGCTCTGTTAGAAACTATTGCATGTCCAACTGTGCGACGGAACACTTAAAAATTCTGTGTTAGCAGATGAAATATGGCAGCAATTTGATGAGGCATGCCGTCCCTTGCGACCATGTCAGAAGCCATATGCAATATCGAAGCCGAGAATGCTGTACTTTCGGATGTACATGAATTCTCTGATAGCATATCTAGGGAAATACCCAATGTACTCGTAGAATGTAATACATTTTCTTCAGTAGACAAATTTCCTTAAAGATGCTGTGAACCTGACAAACAAATTTGCATATAAAGCTATTCCTGCTGCGGCAAATATGTTGGATCCCCGCCATGAGGAGGAAACACAGGCATTAGACTTCATCGCAGCAATGAATGATGTATTGTGATATGACAGTGGCGTTATTTGGGAAATTTGGCCACATTCCGGGCAGCCGAAGGCTTTTTTCAACAGAATGCTTTATGGACTACAGCAAAACATGTATCTCCTTCTGAATGGTGAAAAGGCTTATCTTATGTACTAAGCAACTCCTATGTTCACTTGCTTCTAGAATGTTGAATGTACCACCTTCCTCAGCATCAAATGAGCGTAATTGGTCACCTCCCGGACAAACTGACACTCCACTATGAAACAGACTGTTTCAAAGTACAACTGGAAAACATGGGTGACACACAAGTCATAGAAACATGGCAGTCATCGTGTGATTACTAATCTGATTAATATTATGATTAGAGACTACCTGACATTACTTTTTTTGTTTGTTCTTGGAGAAGAATTGGTAATTCCAGTTTTGTGCTTTTTCAATGAAAATATATTTTTTACACTTTGCTATCATCATGTATATGAGGTAAACGTGTGAAAACGTTGTCTGATATGAAATTTCTGCTCGTAATATTTCAAGTATGGTTTACACATGATTTTGAATTACATGTCGAATAATAATATATTTACTTATTTTGGACTATGGAATGTGTTTAAGAAATAAAACACCCATTGTAACAGGTTTTAGATGTTACTTTCTTTGACGCGCATTGATATTGTCAATCTAAACAATTACACCCATAGCACGCGGCATTGGACGGTTCAAAACCAAGGTTGTTGTATTTTACCAAATATACCAAACTGGTTTTAAACATCGTCGCAACTCTAGTCAATGCGGACCGAGACCTACAAGTATTATTTCCTACAGATTGTATGTTATGAAAACGGCTAATTATATCCGAGATTGTACGGTATTCGGAGTTTTAAATGTAACCAGCCGCTTATGCTCGTAGATAAACTGTACATGGTGCAATTCTGAAGTTCTTTAGGAAAGTTTCATTTCGACTATGGACTGCTTGCTACCTGTCCTCACAAATGACATCATCACTAGTGCCCTCAGGAAGTCGTTTTATGTTTCATGTTACCATCTCGGTGCTCACTCACAAGCGGCTTGTCTCTGACCTATGCACGCTATCATTTGTAATTGTTTCATAATTATAATAACGATTATTCACGAATATATAACAAAACATTTTAGCGCTAATTTTTTAGTACCGGGCGAGTTGGCCGGGCGGTTAGGAGCGCGCATCTGTGAGCTTGCATCCGGGAGATAGTGGGTTCGAACCCCAATGTCGGCAGACCTGAGAATGGTTTTCCGTGGTTTCACATTTTCACACCAGGAAAATGCTGGGGCTGTACCTTAATTAAGGCCACGGCCGCTTCGTTCCCATTCCTAGTCCTTTCCTATCCCATCGTCGCCATAAGACCTATCTGTGTCGGTGCGACGTAAAGCAAATAGCAAATTGTGTAGTAGTGTATAATTAACTTTAAAACTATTTATTTTGTTGTAAAATCGATAAAATTGAGATTACTTTCGGCTGTTTGGTACAACATGGGTCATGCTGTCATGTTGTTGCTCATGAGCAGTTGCTTTACAAATGAACCAAGGCTACTTCCTCCCAAGTAGTACACCCTGTTAACTGCAAGTATGTATATAAATATAGACATGAGATAACTGAGAAAATCTGTCAGATTTCATACCCGTGTACCGAACGAATTATTTAAGTGGTTCGGGTCAAGTAGCTGTGAGCTTGCATTCGGAAAATAGTGGGTTCGAACCCCATTGTCAGCAGGCTTGAAGATGGTTTATAATGGTTTTATATTTTCATACCAGGCAAATGCTGGGGCTGCATCTTAATTAAGGCCATGGTCGCCTCCTTCTCAGTCTTAGCCTTGACTTATTCCATCGTCGTCATAAGATCTGTCTGTGTCGGTGAGACGTACAACAAATACGTAGGAGGTAAATGCCGGACTGAGTGGTTCAAACGGTTGAGGCGCTGGGCTTATGACCCCAACTTGGCAGGTTCGATCCTGGCTCAGTCCGGTGGTATTTGAAGGTGCTAAAATACGTCAGCGTCGTGTCGGTAGATTTACTAGCATGTAAAAGAAATAGCGCGGGACAAAATTCCTGCCCCTCGCTGACACCGAAAACCATCGAAAAAGTAGTTACTACCGGGAGAGTTGGCCGTGCGGTTAGGGGCGCGCATCTGTGAGCTTGCATCCGGGTTATAGTGGGTTCGAATCCCACTGTCGGCAGCCCTGAAGATGATTTTCCGTGTTTTCACATTTTCACACCAGGCCAGTACCTTAATTAAGGCCACAGCCGCTTCCTTCCCATTCCTAGGCCTTTCCTATACCATCGTCACCGTAAAAACCTATCTTTGTCCCTGCGACGTAAAGCAAACAGCAAAAAGTAATTAGTGGGACGTAAAAACAATATTATTATTATTATTATTATTATTATTATTATTATTATTATTATTATTATTAGGAAGTAAAATGTGCTGAGGACCGTGGAGTCTCAAATCCGGAAATTATAACTGAACATAAACCACATTTTCGGTATTTTTTGTATGTAATGTGGTGGCGATGGTCGTTAATGTGTTGAAGTCTAAACGATCTGACACCATGGTTAGCCGGTTTGAGTCCCGTTGATCGAAACATTTTCACCATCGGAATCTTGCCTGGCAGGGTAGGGGAGGTGGTGGTATGGAATTCTTAATCATTAGATTCCGTGCCAAAAGCGTGGATAAAATTCCAAATATCTCCGCAGTGCTCATACGGAGTGAGGGCATATGACGCTGTTTATGGTAATTCGTCCGTCGGAAAAGGACGTTAAGCTTTGAGCTGACCACTTGGTGCTATTCGACAGGAGTAGGCTATGTATACGGAACCGGCTTTCATCCTCTCCTTTCCTACTATCATCTCTCACGTCATTCATTTCATCTCATTAACTTCATTTCATCCTCATCACGACGCGCAGGTCGCCTACGGAAGTCGAATCAGAAGACCTGCATCTGGCAAGCCGAACTTGTCCTCGGACACTCCCGGCACTAAAAGCCGTACGACCGAGCTCGATAGCTGCAATCGCTTAAGTGCGGACAGTATAAAGTATTTGGGAGATAGTAGGTTCGAACCCCACTGTCGGCAGCCCTGAAAATGGTTTTCCGGGGTTTTCCATTTTCACACCAGGCAAATGGGACTGTACCTTAATTAGGGCCACGGCCGCTTTCTTCCCACTCCTAGCCCTTCCCTGCCCCATCGTCGCCATAAGACCTATCTGTGTCGGTGCGACGTAAAGCAAATAGCAAGAAAAGCCATACGCCATTTCATTTCTTCTCTGATGAGGTTGACGTCAGGAAGGGCATCCAGTCATAAAAATCCGCCGCGAAAGATACATCTCGCCTCATACCCGACCCCATAAAGAAACGGGACAAGGATGACAAACACCAATTTGTATGTAATGTGTACAATTGCCAGCCCCGTGGTGTAGGGGAAGCATGCCAGATTTCAATTCTGGGCAGTCCAGGGATTTTATATCTGGTCCGAGGGCTGGAACGGGATTCACTCAGTCTCTTGAGGACAGCTGAGAAGCTGTGTGATAGGAGGGGCAGTGGAACTGTCAAGAAATCCAAGAAATACGGCTAAGGGTGTCATACGCTGACCACGTGTTACTCATTGTCTACGGGCCACCTGACTGTCCAGCAGCCATTTGGTAGGCCAAGGTTCTTTCAGTTGTTACGCTAAGAGATTTTTTTTTAATTTACCGGGCCAGTTGGCCGTGCAGTCAGGGGCGCGCGGCTGTGAGCTTTCATTCGGGAGATAGTGGGTTCGAATCTCACAGTCCGCAGCTACGAAGATGGTTTTCCGTGGTTTCACATTTTTACAATATAATAAATGCCACGGCCGCTTCCTTCCAACTCCAAGGCCTTTCCTATCCCATCGTCACCATAAGACCTATCTGTGTCGGTGCGACGTAAGGCCACTAGCAAAAAAAGAATGCAATTTGCATAATTCACAGGTTTAGCAATACTCTAGTGACTAGAGTTGAAATAATTACAGTATCTATCTACTATTCCAGTAAGGCTGCAGACAGTACTGCATGGCAAATTGCACTGTGCCAGTTCTTTCATATTTCGCCTAGGGGACATTAAATGTTATAACATTTATCCTATTTTAGAAATTAGAGTGCGTAAATTTTGTGGAAGTCACTTTTCATATTTAAACAATGTATACATGGAGTACGCCGCTTTAGCTTGTCCTATATTTTCCCCAATTCATTGTTTATGCCCTCTGCAACATTTTAATCCCTGACAGCTTATGTGGATGTTGCAAGAGTACAACATTCTCGCTTTCTGTTTATCACGAGCATTGTTCTCCCCCACACGTTTGATGTACTTTACATTCATTCATTCTTTCTTTCTTTCTTTCATTCATTCATTCATTCATTCATTCATTCATTCTGTCTTGTACTGCCAAGAGAGATCTCTTTGAGCGGCAAAGTATGGTGGTCCCTTGACGTTGATTCTTTGTTTAAATCTAGACGCTCACCGCCCAGTGGTTGACATCAACTTCGCTCCACCTGCTTTGAGGTATTTTAGGCTGTTGTTCATTATTACTCCGTTGTTCTAAATTCAAAGGTACGGGGCTGTATACAGTAAGTTTAGATTAGTAAACCGCTTGAAGAGACGTGCTGACTTTCATTCCGTTCAAAATATTTCCACAAGCATATGCCATTGTAATGTTCGCAGTTGAATTATGAATGACAGATTTACTCTATACATTTATGTGTATAAATAGTATTATGAATACTTTAAAGGGCTATTCCAACCCTTTTTTCGAATAATTCTGACAAGGTTAGGAAAATTATACTCACAGAAGACAGCCAAATTCGTCTCGGCGCAGGTTCGATTCAGACTTGTTTCATGTCAGTTGAAGATATACATTATTTTAACCTACGTTTTGAAACTGAGGATAAGTAATCTGATACCAGGGTAAGGTTACATATATTTTAGCTATTTCAAATATAATAAAAATAATCTAAAATCCTTAATTTATGATCAGGATTACTTATTTAGGTTGATTTTGATATTTTCTAATAATAATAATAATAATAATAATAATAATAATAATAATATTTTTCTACCTATTGGCCCACAGTTGTGGGGTCGGGGTGTGAACTGTGTGGCACATGTGGATTTGGCCCTGTTTTACGGCCGGATGCCCTTCCTGTATGGAGGGATGTGGTCACTATTGCGTGTTTCTGTTGTGGTTGGTAGTGTAGTATCATGTATGAATTTAAAGAGGGAAGTGTTGGGACAAACACAAATACCTAGTCCCTGAGCCAGAAGAATTAATCAGACACGCGATGAAAATACCCGAACCGCCCGGGAATCGAACCCGGGACCCTCTGAACTGAAGGACTCAACGCTGAACATTCAGCCAAGGAGTCGGATAATAATATTAATAATAATAATAATAATAATAATAATAATAATAATAATAATAATAATAATAATAATAATTGTTACCTTGCTTGCGTGGAACAGAGAGATGAAAGAAGGTGCTGGCTTGAACGGGTCTATCTACGACAGTCAAAGATTTATTTAAAACGTTAGAATAAAGGTTATAGGCCTATTTCTCTTTAGATATTAAATTTTAACAGAACAAGATTTCGGGTACAGAGCTAGTTAGGTACAATTGGTATTTTTATTTATCACCCTTAGCCACGTATGTCATCGTGTTTACTGTATATATACGCTTGCTAGTCCAGTTATTAGCACATTCTTAGAATGTAAAGACCTACATAATTATTTGTAAAAGCTTTTGTTGAACTGTGTATTGAGTGTTGTCCTAAATGTATATATGCTTGTAAAACTACGCTTTTTTCTTTTAGGTATTTGTTCATGGTAACATATTTTAGGCAATTGAGTCTTACTTTCCGTGTGAGCAATACGGCTGTTTCATGCATCGTGCCTGAAGTATGCAAAAAGTAGATCTGAACTGTTTTACAGCCAATACATGTACCATCTCTTAGTGAGCAGTATTTTATCTGTATTGAATCATAAATTACCAAACTGTGTTGCAAGTCTTGATGTTAAACACATACGAATACAGCGCCCTCCTAACACGGGATCCATGTATTTCTATTACTAACAGTACTTCTCAACTATACTACATGTTGTAGCATATGCAATTGAAAACTTTATAACTGTTGGTATTGTAGATTTTGGCAAAGAAAGTGATGGTGGAGGTTTCCAGAATTGTGCACTCCAAACCCATTCAGAGAATAACATTTTAAATGTAATCCCCCCCTTCTCCTCCGAAACAACGCTACCCATTTCCACTATTCTTTCAAATAAAAGTTCACGTACAAAGGAAATTGTTGCTCGGGACTTTCACACATCTGTCCCTCACGAGATAAAAGCGCAGAATTCCCTCGGGTATATAATAGCTAGGCCTTGTTTATTTGGATTTTAGAGGTGGCCACACATTTGTGTGTGTTTGTAAAGTAATATTTGGTTCGTTATTTGTGTTGAATTAACTGTAAAGATAGATATGGATTATCACGTAGGAGTAGTACCATAATGGCCAATAATGTAGATGTTGGGGCCCTTTAAACAACGAATATCATGATGGGAGTTGCTACAGTTTATTTTGTTCCTTTTGGGGTTACTCAGTTGCTGTGTTACGAGAAAGCTGAAGAGAAAGTACCATCTCGTCAGTTGAAAATGAATTAGTTCATGATGGCAGATGGCAGTGAAACCGGGACTCCTGGAAGAAAATATAAACCCATGTGGTGGATCGAGATATTGGGGGCCTTATTGTGTTCTGTTTGAGTCATCAGTCCACAAACTGGTCTGATGCAGCTCCTCATGCCAACCTATCCTGTGCTAGCCTTTTCATTTCTACCTAACTACTGCGTCCTACATTTGCTCTAATCTACTTGTCATATTCATACCTTGGTCCACCCCTACCGTTCTTACCACCTACACATCCTTCAAAAATCTACTGAACAAGTCCTGGGTGTCTTAAGATGTGTTCTGTCATTCTATCCATTCTTCTCGTGAAATTTAGCCAAATCGATCTCCTCTCACCAATTCGATTCAGTATCTCTTCATTTGTGATTCGATCTATCCATCTCACCTTCAGCATTCTTCTGTAACACCTCTTTCTGAGCTAGTTATCATCCATGTTTCACTTCCATACAATGCCACGCTCCACACGAAAATCTTCAAAAACATCTTTCTAATTCCGATATCAATGTTTGAAGTGAGCAAATTTCTTTTCTTAAGAAAGCTCTTCCTTGCTTGTGCTAATCTGTATGTTATGTCCTCCTTACTTCTGCCATCGTTAGTTATTTTACTACCCGAGTAACAATATTCATCTACTTCCTTTAAGACTTTATTTCCTAATTTAATATTTCCTGCATCACCTGCCTTCGTTCGACTGCACTCCATTACTTTTGTTTTCGACTTATTTATTTTCATCTTGTACTCCTTACCCAAGACTTCGTCCATACCATTCAGCAGCTTCTCGAGATCTTCTGCAGTCTCAGATAAAATAACGATATCATCGGCAAATCTCAAGGTTTTGATTTCCTCTCATTCTATCCTGATTCCCTTTCCAAATTCCTCTTTGATTTCCTTTACTGCCTGTTCTATGTAAACATTGACAAGGAGGGGTGGGGGCAAACTGCAGTCTTGCCTGACTCCTTTCTTGATTGCTGCTTCTCTTTCAAAGCCCTCGATTCTTATCATTGAAGACTGATTTTTATACAGATTGTAGATAATTCTTCGTTCTCGGTAGCTGATCCCAATCACCTTCAGAATCTTAAATAGCTTGGTCCAATCTACATTATCGAATGCCTTTTCTAGATCTACGAATACCATGTACGTGGGCGTGTCCTTCTTGATTCGATCCTCTAAGATCAGACGTAAAGTCAGGATTGCTTCACGTGTTGCTGCATTTCTTCTGAAGCCAAATTGATCTTGTCCCAACTCAGCTTCAACTTGTTTTTCCATTCTTCTGTAAACAATACGTGTTAAAATTTTGCAGGCATGAGATGCTAAACTAATGGTGCGATAGTTTTCACACCTGTCAGCACCGGCTTTCTTGGGAATAGGTACAATAACATTCTGCCGAAAATTGGATGGGATTTCTCCTGTCTCATACATCTTACACACTAAATGGAATAACCTTGCCATGCTGGTTTCTCCTAAGGCAATCAGTAATTCAGAGGGAATATAATCAATTCCAGGTGCCTTGTTCATATTTAGGTCGCTCACAGCTCTGTCAAACTCTGACCTCAAGACTGGGTCTCCCATTTCATCAGCATCAACAGCCTCTTCTTGTTCCAGAACCAAATTTTCTACATCTTGACCTTGATACAACTGTTGGATATGTTCCTGCCATCTTTCTGCTTTGTCTTCTTTCCCTAGAAGTGGCTTTCCATCTAAGCGCTTAATATAAATACACCTAGATTTCCTTTCTCCAAAGGTTTTCTTGATTTTCCTGTATGCAGCATCTACCTTTCCTAGGACCATAAAACCTTCGATATCCTTGCACTTCTCCTTCAACCAGTCTTCCTTAGCTACCTTGCACTTTCTATCCATTTCATTCTTTAATCGCCTGTATCCTTTTCTGCCCTCTTCATTTCTAGCATTCTTGTATTTTCTTCGTTCATCAATCAGGTCTAGTATCTCCTGAGTTATCCACTGATTCTTAGTTGATCTTTTCTTCTTTCCTAACATTTCTTCAGCAGCCCTGCTGACTTCATTTTTCATGACTATCTACTCTTCCTCTATTGTGTTTCCTTCAGCCTTTTCATTTAGTCCTTTTGCAACATGTTCCTTGAAACAATCCATCACACTCTCTTCTTTCAACTTGTCTAGATCCCATCTTTTTGCATTCATTCCTCTTTCTTCAGCTTCAGATGGCATTTCATGACCAACAAGTTGTGGTCAGAGCCTACGTCTGCTCCTGGGAAAGTTTTGCAATCCAACACCTGGTTTCTGAATCTCTGCGTCATTAATGAGATGAAATGATTTGATGAATTATGTGATGCCACATTGAAATGAGTGAGCGAAGTAGGTTCTGTGAAATAAGCCTTGAAAGTGTCATTTGAGATTTAAAGAGACGACGGGTTTTTAGGATGGAGCCATATGACTTCCCTAAGAAGCTGTGAATTATGTGGCTAGGAACGCCCCTTGTTAACCAGAGAGTGACCCGTGCGTATTTTTTGTTATCTTCCTAGAACGGACGGAGGCTGGTTTGAGTCTGTTCATATGGCGAAACATTGTGTCATTTACTGAGTAACACTGCGAATTTTTAGAATTGTTTCATTATGAATATAAACCATCCATTTATTTCAGCTGAAGTTAATTACCGACAAAGGCCAGCAAACCATTTTAGAAATGTATTATTATTATTATTAGTAGTAGTAGTAGATTTCAATCCCATCTTCAGTCGTCGCAGGAAGTGAGTTCGGATCACGTTGGCGTCTGCCAAGAGTACGTAGGGTTTCGCACGGCAACAAAATATCTTCAATGTATTATTTTTTCTTTGTGTATGAGTTGTGCCATGGGTTTTATGTCTTGATTATGTTCCGGAATGACGTTGGTTCTGACCGAATGGTCCATTTATATTGTGTGTCCAGAGTCATGGATTTATTCTTGACTCGTGGCATTTTTGATGGTGATGTTTATTTCTATATTCCGTTGGGTATCAAGTTAAATAAAGGTTAGGATTCACTTAGACTTGTGTGTAAGTTGTATAAATATACCCCAGTGTCAGTGGGGATAGTTTTAGTTAGTTTATTTGTTTAATATTCCGTATATGCGGGATCATGAAAAAGACATATGACGGTTGCACTTACTCTCGTCCTCAATATACAAAGACAAAGTCACCTCCGTACAGGCCATGAAGGCCCTTGGAGGAGTGGAGGGTAAAGGCTTCCACCATTGTTAACCGCGGCACGTGATGGAGTAGAGTGGTTAGTTCTACGCCCGGCCGCCTTAGCCCTTAGGAATTAACCTGGTACTCATTTTTGGTGTAGACTGAGTGAACCTCGGGGCCATATGCACCTCCGGAAGTGGAAATCTCGTATCTTAAATTTTACGACTTCTTGACGGGGATTCGAACCCACGTCCTTCCGGGCGAACCGAGCAATCTTTTACCGCCTCGGCCAGACAGCCCCTTCCTTAATATAGAGTATACTTAAAAAATCCTCAACATGTTATTTTGCAAAGTTCATAATTAATCATGTATGTATTCAATATGGTTATTTTTCATCAGATTTCACAATCATCAGGAGTATAATAAACCCTTTTATTTGACAAATGTAAATAATGTTCTCATTAACTTTTCGTTATGACACCCGTATTCTCCTACAATTTAAGCCACTAAGGTTCATATATTTATTATGCCCATTTGACTTTAAACCCAGTTAACGACACCGTAGATTTATCGCCGGAGACCCAATGGGTAGGGAGGCGGGTGTATTATATATGGTCAAGAAAGGATTTACTTGGACAGATTTATGGCTGCCAGTGTTATCCCCCGCTCACCGTTTGAGAAAGGTATCTAGTCAATCATACTGCTAGAAGAATGCAAGAGAGGGAAGAAGGTTTACGCAAGAGAGGGCAAGCCTGTGGGACATATCATTGCCAACCTCAATCGCCGTTCCTGCGTGGGTCACAGCTTCAGCAGGAAGTGTACGTGACCATGGACATGCCAAAATTCTATTAAATATTAAATATTTTCTTTAAAATTGGTAATCAACATTTGTCCTTACAGATGGCCAAATTATATTAAAATAATAGCCTACAATTTTCTACACACTGAGAAAATTTTCGTGTGAAATGTTTAAATTTCTCATCCAAATAGCATACCTTGTTAGTAGCACTACTTTGTAACTGCGTTATGAATATTCCCAGGGTGATTGTCCGTTAGCGTTTCAGTGTTAGTAGGACAACACTGATGGAAAGAGACCTTTGTTTTATGACGTGTCATCTTGACATCCTTCATGCATTAAGAGCGACGCCTAAACAAACTAGAGTATCATTAACATGGTCATGGTGCGACATACTGTGCATAAACCTACTTTTAATAATAAGGAACATCCTGAAAGTGGCAATTTCTTTAAAGAAACTGAATGATCTAATGTGCTTTTAACTACGATAATGGAACACCATAACAACTAGCTGTAAATGACTCTCCCTCAAGGCTTCCTAAGTACACACCATCTTTATAATCTTGCAGTGCCGCCAATTACGTGAAACGCAGCAGAAGCAAAAGGCTGCCAAAAAGAATCTTAAATTTTACTACGAGGTTGAATGTTGTGACTGAACGGGAATTTCAGTAACTTTGTATGCACGTTCAGTTATTCTCACTTAAGAAGACACTCGGGTAACAGAACATTGTGCTCATCATAAGCAATTTGTTATGATATGTGACATTCGGAAATGAAGTCAAGGTAGCTAGTATCTGCAAGTCTTTTATTGAGAATTTGTTAACTTACATACAAATGTTTGTTCAAAGATATATTACTCCCGCTGTGTTGTAAGGCATGCTGATTGGTCACTTGCCTCTATCCCCAAAATAATATCAGTCGACATTTTAATAATAATAATAATAATAATAATAATAATAATAATAATAATAATAATAATAATAATAATAATAAATAATAATGTACGGGTGTTAAATCTGGGTGGGTGCAGGGAATATGTTCATACGTTGGACGTAACGTACGTGAATTTAGCGAAAATGATTACTAATACTATCAAATGGGAATAATGGCAAAGGAACACTCACAGTGAGGAGTTAAGGCTAAGTTAAGAATGAACTCGATATATGAAGGTGTGCTTATGAACCAGCTTCAGTGGTGAGGACATGAGAGGCGAATAGAAGAGGTTAGGTTGCCCAGGAGCACTTGCGATTAAGGAAATCGGCCAAGGAAGGTAGGAGACGCAGAGGGATGCCAAGGTGACGACTGTTTGACTCAGTTTCTATTTAAAGACGATAGTTTCGGAATTAAACGATTCCCTGCACGAACCGGTCGCGACCGCAGAACGCTACCATGTAACACGTCGGGGCAGGTAGGCCTACTCGAGAGTAATAATAGCTGTTAAGAGCGGGTCCAGTTACAACAAATATTACCGCGTTGAACTCGGACCGGGCCATAGGTTTATCTATAGGGTTAGGGTCAGATTTAAGTATTTCCCAGTGTCCGGAAGACTACGGGTTGAGAAGAAGGCTGAAGCTCTCCGTTAAAGTACTTTGGCGGGGTCCGCAATTTTGTTTGGAAGGCTTGAGAGGAGCGATCCAGCTTGGGTTTCAATCGCGAGTGTCGTCATCAAGTACGGTAGTTTTCGTCCACTCGCTTTAGCTGGCAACCATTCAGAGACGAATCAGGCGCGGATTGTCTATGGACTATAGACATCTGCGACCTCCACAGCCCTGGCCGTTACGTCACTAGAGGCCTCTCGGCGGTGTGAAATGGGGCTCGAGGCGTAACCAGCGCATTCGGCCTCCAGAGAGTTCCAGCGGCTTCTCTACGTCCAAAGTATCTGAAAGGACTGCCTCCCCCCTCCCCATAAAAGACAGGCGGAACTAATCCCAGCGGAATCGGCGGATGCAAAGTGGGTTTCGGACTACAGGAGGCTACGGCTGAGCTACGGTCCGACAGCTTTGCATACTGTCCGACCAACCGAGCAGAGGAGGGGTAGCCACAGCTCGACCGTCGATCTAAGCCTGTGTATTCGGGAGACGGAGAGGGGCCGATCCCCAACATCGGCTTTCCTGAAAATGGTTATCTCTTGTTTTCCATTCTCCTATATTAACGCGAATACCGTCACAGTTCCTAGCGTAGGCCACGACCGCCTACCCCCTCACATTTTCCGAACTTCTTCATTAAAATAAATCCCCCTGGTCTGAGAGAAGGCGTTAACGCCTAGGAGACCCACTGTATCCTTCAGGGACGGAATAAGAAAGTGTGTTGTTAGATAGATAGATTTTTTTTTTGCTAGTTGCTTTACGTCGCACCGACACAGATAGGTCTTATGGCAACGAAAATACATAGATAGATAGATAGATAGATAGATAGATAGATAGTCCCAGCAGGGAGGGATACGGTTCAGTTCTGTGAGTGATAGCGCTGTGGAGTGAGTGTTTCGGAGCACTGGAGTGATATTGTAAGTGATCTGACTGCGAATACGTATAGTGCCGCTGATTGCCGAGGGACAACAGTGCAGCGGAGCGAAGTGGGATATTGGTAGAAGACGGCTGTGTGAGTGTAAACCTAGTACCACGTAGACTTGTAAGATTGTTTGCTTGCGCGTAAATTGTGAAGAGTGCGGCCGTGAACACTGTACAGTGAGTTGATAGTGAAGTGCCCTAGGGTACAAGCGAAAGTTACAGGAGTGTGTGTAAGTGTTTTAGCTTGTAACTCTTAGACTGCATCACTAGTGTGTCTGGCCTGTGAAAACAGAGAGACAGCGTGAACTAGAGTGATTGTGTGACTGTATAATTGTATAGCAATTAGTGATAGTTAATAAATCTTAGATTGTCCGACTCGCTGGCTGAATGGTCAGCGTACTGGCGTACGGTCCATAGGGTCCCGAGTTCGATTCCCGGCCGGGTCTGGGAATTTAATCGCTACTGATCAATCCTTCTGGCTCGGGGACTGGGTGCATTTGTCCGTCACAACACTCTCCTCATCATATTCAGACAACATACCACACTACCAACTACCACAGAAACACGCAATAGTGATTACATCCCTCCATATAGGGTTGGCGTCAGGAAGGGCATCCGACCGTAAAACAGGTCCAAATCCACATGTGCAACGCAGTTCGCACCCGCAATCCCACAGGTGTGGGAAAAAGCGGTAGTAAAAGAAGGAGAAAAAGAAAGAGTTGACGCTACCAGTCGAGTATTTACTTCTCTACCTCCCCGATATTAAGTTACAGTACTGTATGTACCAACAATGATTGATGTACGGCATTTTTAAACCGCAAAATAGGCACCCTTGTTTACAAGCAGTGATGGTGGTGGTGATGATGGTTGTGGTGGTTGGGGGAGAGAGGGTAAGGCGGGCCTCCTAGACGGTGACGCACTCTCTCAGGTCAGGGGCATTTGTATCTGTGATCCGATTTGCGGAGAACATGAGGTGGATGGTGCCGTGGCCTATACTAGGAACTTTCCCAACATTCCTATTTACTGTAGTTCAAAAGAATGGAAACCACGGAAAACCCATTTTCAGGACAGCTGACGGTGGGGACCAACCCCTACACCTCCCGAATGCAGATCTGCAAAGCTAGAAAAATAAGCCACTGCTGACTCGAAGACTACTTTACTTGTTCGGAGTTTGTGCTGTGATATGCTGTCAGTATGCTTTGTAGTTGATAGTGTAGGTGGCGCACAATGGTCTCGTATACGCTGTATGACCATTGGAACGTTGTGGGAGGTTAAGACTAAGCTGAACAACATCATCTAGAATCTCTTTGACAAGAAGCCACAACGAATTCGTTCGTTTCGTTGGAATAAGTTTAGAGATGATGTAAATGAGGTAGGTGACCAAGGAATCGTTTCTTGTAAACAATGCAAGCATCTGTTAATTAACATGAAGTGGGGTAAATGCGGCACAAGTCGCCTGCATCGCCACACGCAAGAATTATATTCAGTGAGCAAAATCATCGGCCAGGATTACTCCAAAAGTGATGCCGTACACACCGTGAATGCCATCGAGAAGACAAAATACCGTGAGGTGGAAAGCGTCAAGGTTAAAGGTTCGTGTTAGAAAAATGTGTTGATGTTTATGCGGTGAACTTTAGGCCATTTGAAGCGATTGAGTGTAATGGATGTGTCAGTATTCATCGGGCTTTAATTAGCCCGGGTGTATCTCATGGGGAAGGTGATGCCAGGAGCGTGCTGCCCCGTCCGATCACAATTTCGCGACCAAAGGTGGAGAGGGCTAAGGTGTGTGAACAATATTTATTACAGTTATTGGCATCCTGAGCCTCTGTGGCGCAGACGGCAGCGCGTCGACCTCTCACCGCTGGATACCGTGGTTCAAATCCCGGTCACTCCGTGTGAGATTTTTGCTGGACAAAGCGGAGGCGGGACAGGTTTTTCTCCGGGTACTCCGGTTTTCCCTGTCATCTTTCATTCCAGCAACACTCTCCATTCTCATTTCATAGCATCTATCAGTCATTAATAAATCACTATGGGAGTGGCGACCCCATCGTAATAACAGCCTATATCTGATTCATTCATTACATCCCTGACCCGGCCAAAGACTGGAAAACAGGTTGTAGGTTTTCATTTTCATTGGAGTCCTGGTAAGTCGTATACATTGGACATGTGGACAGATGATATGTGATAAATCCCACGTACAGCATTAACAGCTCAGTATATGAATGACTAACAGTTTATCAGTATGGCACTCTTTGCTTGCGCTTTTCCACAAGATAAAACTAGACACAATATAAAGAAGCAGTTTCTCAAGTGACTTTCCTCAATAGGCACTGCAGTAAGAAACTGCGAAAATGAAGCTGTTCTAGGGCCCGGATGTTTATGCAGTAATAGGTTAGATTGCAGACTTACTGAAGCGAGTGACAAGTAGAGTCTACCATCACAACGATTATGCTATGGGGTTTGCATAAATTTTAGGGGTACGGCCCATCAGAACCCCTATAATTTATGTTACAGTTGCTACACTGTGGAAGAGCGGGTGGCCGACACTGCCTACTAAACAATAGTTTGCATTCTAACCTATTACTGCATTAACATCCGGGCCCTAATATTTATTACCAATCGGGTTAGCAATATTATAAAAGCTTTAGAGAAAATTAAGCGTTACAACTGCACAGTAAACCTTATAAACTCTGTTGTGAAAACAATCCCGTGACGCATATTTACCGGAGAAACTCCCCGGTGTGAAACGAATTATCGAACAAGCATCCGAGGTAGTTTATTAGTTAAATAAAGATCTCGTCTGGTGGCTTGCCTTCTTCAAGAAGTCTGTCGAGAAGATGAGTCCAGTTAGAATTCCAAATTCATTTCGAGGAGGTATTTGCGCACTGAAATGGAAGCAATTTGACAGTTGGTATAGGAAAACGGTGATGAGGGTTGCCTAGATGGGCTGGACGTACAGTAC
Source organism: Anabrus simplex (assembly GCF_040414725.1). NCBI lineage: Eukaryota > Metazoa > Arthropoda > Insecta > Orthoptera > Tettigoniidae > Anabrus > Anabrus simplex. The sequence continues at coordinate 810,375,880 of NC_090266.1, forward strand.
AGTTTGTACCTATTCTATTCGTACGGGCTGTTTGCTTCAGTACTTCAACGCACTGCCAGAAAATAATAAACTGAAAAGGATTTTATTTAATGAACATATATTCAACAAAGCCTTCAGGAAACATATATCTACTGTATCAGTTTGCAATCATGTTAACAAAACATACAGCTTCTAATCAAGAAAAGCGCGCCCATGATCTTGTACCTTTCCTATTCGTACAAGCAAATTGAACACTTAAAATAAACAAAAAGATACCGTATAGGGTTCCTGGAACCTGTTAGTATCTAGTGGAAGGTCTCCTGGCCTTTATAGCTGCCAAACATCGTCGCCGCATAGAATTACACTAATTTCTTGCACATTTCCAGGTTAATTTTCTGCCATTCGTGCTGAATCACACTTTTAAGTTCCTCCTTCGTACGCACACGTTGCCTGCGGAGATTCCTTTTCAACGTAGCCCAAAGATGTTCGATGGGATTTAAATCCGGAGACTGGGGAGGTGTTCTAAGCTGCTTGGGAATGTTCCAGATCAACCAATACTTATTAACATCAGCAGTGTGTTTTGGGTCATTATAATGCTGGAACAGATAAACATTTGGCATCCCCATTTTATGGGCACTCTCCTTCACGTTTTCCCCTCAGGATTGCATTATAGCCCTCGTTGTCCATTATTCCGTCAATGAAATGTATGTTACCCACACCTCTGGCTGACATACAGCCCCAAAGCATTACAGACCCACCACCGTATTTTACAGTGTATTCTCCACATGATTGTCCGAACCAATTTTTCTCCATATTCTGTGGATGCCATCTGACCCAAATAGGTTTATTTTTCTTTCATCAGACCAGATAACATCATTCCAGAATTATTTCTTCTGATTTATATGCTCCTTAGCGAATGTCAGTCTAAACCGTCTGTTTGTTCTACTTACATATGACATTTTCCGAGGGATTATTCCATAGTACCCATGCCGATACAGGTTTCTACGGATGGTGGAGTTGCTGACCTCCTTTCCAGTTCATTCCTCCGTGAGTTACCTCAATACTGGTGCACTTAATTTGGAATCTATCAGCCGAATAACAAACCGTTCTTCCCTTTCAGTTTAACACTTTATCCTGGGTTGCCTTGACGTGTTCTTAATAGTGCCTTTGTATTTAAATTTATCAACCACATATTGAACCGTAGAATGTGTTCTATTGACCAGTTGTCCAATCTTTCATGATGAAAATCCTTTAAGTGCCAGTTTAAGTATAGTGTTTTACGCTCCGTACTTAACTCTGCACTCCTACCCATGTCCACCACAGATACACTAGGAAGGAGACTAACGCACTTTACCAGTCGTTTTGCGGTCATTGAGACTTTTCCGTACATCACAAACAAATGGTGGGCATCATCCTGTCCATGTGTAGGAATACAACTGGTACACCCATTTGTCGATGCCGGCATATTCATAGCAAATCTTCTTGCCTGTATGTAAATAAGTATGATTTTCACTAACGAATTATCATTGACAAACCATGTTTCTACCCGTAAAGTACGTTTTATTTCAATTTTTCAATCGTTTATGTGAATATACGAGACTTGATAAGAAATTGAAGCCTGTACGAACAACAGAGCCACATACTGTACGTTTTCTGTAATTTGTTAAGAAGAAAGCCATGTTTTCCAATGTCGACTTAGTTAATGAAACTTTAAGGTTTTTCAGTCTGTCGAAAACACTAATTATAACATATGTAACACTATAACATAGCTGTAAAAATACACACAACTAAACAGTGAATGGCATGTTTCGTTCTATAAGAACATCCTCAGATTTTATCAAATCACTTTAAATCATGCGTATGTATGTACATTGTTTATGCCGCGTAAACTTGTCAATGATTGAGAGTTGGTGTTATTATGAACAAGTATTAAAAGTAATGATTGTATGAGTATTCAACCGTCACCGTATTAACATACAGAAATGTTTCTGTACTTATCTAAGCTGCTAAAGTGTAGTCCTCGCTGCCTCCTGACTGTGTTCATGATGGGGTGAGTGGAAAGTTTTTGTGGGCATTGAACTCTGTTCTGGGAGAGAGGGAGTTGGGGAGTGTTGTGGACCCTGCTTTCTGTCCAATGGAGAGAGGGGAGTAGAGAAGAGGAAGGAGCGGCGTGACCATTTCCCCTAGGACTGTGGCCGTAATTAATAAAACATCTCCTTGATCTGAGACGCTGTTTTACTACTTCATGACCATACTGAGGATGACGGTTGTCGAACTTTTGTTTTGAGTTTCTCAGTTTTAGCTGCTACTTGCCGTCGAGATGAAGGTGGAGCTATTCCACAAGTGTGGTAGGGTTTTTCCAGTTTTTTGGTTTCAGGCAGCCAGAAACTGCACGGCAAGTGTCGTTCAGAACAACATCCACGTTCTGGGAATGGACAGAGTTGACCCTCACAGCAGCGCAAGAATACTCAGTTGCAGAGAAAGAAAATGCCAAGGCCGTAGTTCGTACATTTGCTGGATTCACTCCCCAGCATAACCCCGATAACATGCGTAGTATATTATTCCTGGCCCTGGCCTTCATACTAACAGAATAACAATGTGCTCTAAAAGTAAGAGACCGATCAAACCTAACTCCAAGATATTTGACAACAGGGGTGAACTCAAGCTGCTTTCATTCCAAAATGATGTTAAGTTTGTGATTGGCAGCACGTTTCCGTAGATGGAAGAGTATAACCTGTGCTTTCCTAGGATTCGGCTTAAGGTAATAAACGGACATTTCATTGAGGCTGTCTGGATTTTACTTTCCAAAATGATCAGGACTGAGTTCCAGCACAAAGGTCGTCAGCAAATGGGAAATGCCTGGTATTCAGTCCAATAGCTGAGTGTAAATATTGAAGAGAATTGGTCAAGGACACTACCCTGTGGGAGACCATTATTCTGGCCCCTCCAGTGACTTTCTTTACCTTGAAGGGTCATTTTGAATCTTCTGTTCCGTAACAAGCGTTGATTGGTTGTTGTAAATTCGGAGTCTTCTCTCATTTTAAACAGCTTGTGTATGAGAAGTTGGTGGTTGATCGTATCGTAAGCAACAGTCAGGTCGACGAAAACAGCACCAATTACAAGGCCTTTCTGAAATCCATCCTCAATGTGCTGAGTGAGGTTCAGCACTTGGTCTATGCACTATCGTCCTGGTCTGAAGCCTGCCTGTTGATTAGTCAATTTACTGTCTACAAGAGAAGTCATTCCATTGAGTATAAGGCGTTTAAACAGTATGAAAATGACTAAGGAGGGAGACAGAGCTAACATTCTTGGGGACGTCTGGTGTCATACCTGAGTATCCTCACGTTTCTTTCAGGAGCTGAGTAATAGAGCAAACCTTGGATTTTCGGTATGTGCCAATGCATTAGAGAAATAACTTCACCACTAAAAATGATCTTGTAAATTTGCTACTCAGGATTCAACAATCATTATAAAAATTACTATAAGTGATGTGATGAACATTTAATTATGCTTGAGTTCACTTCTTGTTATCAGATTTTTGCACAATATATTACAGAAACACTTCATGAATTATTATTCTACATGGAATGTGCTCTTAAATTCCAGATAAATGGAAGAGTGTTTGAAATATATCATGACAGGATATGCAGAAGGAACTGTCTATCGCAGTGCAGTGTAGAGTAGATAATATTTCGAGTTAGCAGGGAACGCTGTTATATTCAAGGGGATATCCAAATCCATTCTGTATCACGAGCAGACGATCAATTCGCATGTGCATTGCAGTGACTTCGAGGAAATGCACAAAAATATTCAACTATAACACTATAACTACCGGCGTTAGAGAGAGAGAGAGAGAGAGAGAGAGAGAGAGAGAGAGAGAGAGAGAGAATGCGCTAGAGGTCCAGTGAGATTAAAACGTGTTCCTGTACTTACTATATTCTACAGACATTGCACCATCCAACCTCCATCGAGCTCGATAGCTGCAGTCGCTAAAGTGCGGTCACTATCCAGTATTCGGGAGATAGTGGGTTCGGACCCCACTGTCGGGAGCCTTGAAGATGGTTTTCAGAGGTTTCCCATTTTCACACCAGGCAAATGCTGGGGCTATACCCTAATTAAGGCCGCGGCCACTATCTTCCCAATCCTTGCCCTTTTCTATCCCATCGTCGCCATAAGACATATCTGTGTCGGTGCGACGTAAATCCAGTTGTTGTTGCGTTGTTGACCCAACCTCCACCTCTTCATAGTCTGTAGAATTATTTGAGAGGAATTTTTGTTGGTGACTTACAGTAAATCTAAACAGATTTTATTTGCCCTCTTTTAGTATTAGGAACTTTAATTTTTAGAACTTCTACCTTCTTAGGCCAATGGAATTTATACCATATCCAGCTATAAAATTATTAACAATTTTCTCTGTTAATTACTTCTTACACGTAAACACTACGTATTGGTAGACATCAATATTTAAACCCCAGTCGTTTGCTTTTACTCGTACAATAAGTCAATGTTGAACCTGATTTTATGGTGGATGTGTGCATACTGCATGACTGAAATGCTGCTTTATTTGTTATATTAGTTTCACATTGAACACATGTTATATACTATACCCGACCACCCCCGCAATCTCCGAGGCACTTTATGCCCTTGAAAGGGCCTTGGCCTGCCCAGCGACCGCTGTTGAGCTCGAAGGCCTGCAAATTACGAGGGGTCGTGAGGTCAGCACGACGCATCCTCTCGGTCGTTATTCTGGGCTTTCGAGACCGGGGCCGCCATCTCACCGTCAGAGAGCTCCAATCCTTATCCCGTAGGCTGAGTGGACCTCGAACCATCCCTCAATTCGAGAGAAAAATCCCTGACCTGGCCGGGAATCGAACCCGGGGCCTCCGGGCGAGAGGCACGCACGCTACCCCTACACCACTGGGCCGGCCTGTACCCGACCACCTTTCCTAATTTATGCCCGGCTACTGTAAGTCCTGTCGCATCAGGGTGGTGGAGGGTCCGAAAGTCCCCGTGGATTTAACTAAAAACTTAGATGAAATGCAGAGGGATCCGAGAACACATTTGTGAATGAGGATTATATCGATGTAGGACGAAAAGATATGATTTATGGTTTCTAATGCAAAGGAGAAATTTACCCAATAAAATGACAAACACTGTACATAAATGTCATCAAAGTTACCACAGAGTCTCACGCTCGTCTGTAACTAACAGATTGATTTGTGGAATACTTGAATATCACTACAGCAAGGACTCGGAAAACAGACAAGTCTTATCAATGTTATATCTAGAAACTGATAATCTGTGATAAATTTTACGTAAGAGAATAGCACTAATTTCTCGCATCCATAATAAATTATACCGACATATGCAGGAGACACAAACCCATATTGTAAAGCGCAACACCAAATGCGACCGGTTCCTATCACCTCCAAAAGAACAAAGATTCTACGCCATGGTCGCGGTCTAGATTGCACGGATGGGTATTTGAGCATATAACATTCAATATTGCGCGGCGCTCACACATCAAAGTCAACGAATAGAAAAAAACACAAGACTCACAACAACACCCATCAAAATATAGAAATCACCACACACAAATATGAAACGCAAGTATCTGAAATAAAAGACACACAAAATATACTCAACTTGGCATTGTGCGCACGAGATCCGAACCCTCGTGCCTTCACCTCCTCTACCAGTCAGCGGTTCCGTCTTAGGTCGTGAGAAGGCCTGGTCAAGCCTCAACATTCCTTTTAACGAGAACAAACTTCCAGCTAATACCATTCAGTTCCTAATAACGCAGGATTTCTGTCTGGTTCAGTAACACTATCGTTCACATAAACGACTGGGAGCACATTAGCTTTCACAAAGGACTTTAAATCTACCAGCTACAGCTGAGACCGGCTCTCCCTTAGAGTCACGTAGCTGTGAGCTTGCATTCGGGGCAGGGTCGGTTCGAATCTCACCATCGCCAGCCCGAAAGGTGGTTTTCCGTGGTTTACCATTTTCTCACCGGCAAATGCTGGGACTGAATCTTAACTAAGGCTAGGACCATTACATTCCCAATCCTAGCTCTATCCTTTCCCTGCGTCACCGAAAACCTTCGATCAGTTAGTACGACGTTAAAGCCCGAGAAATTAAAATCTTCCTGCACATCTCCCTTCGCATCCCGCCGACCAGTGGCACAGTTGGTTTGTCGTCTTTTCGTTCCCTAGGTACCAACGGATTCGATCTCAGCTGATATCGGGTCACATTTGAAGATGTTTAATTTTTTTAAAAATTTAACTCAGTATGACTGCCCTTCGGCACTTTCAGGGCAGTTGAAACTAAAAATAGAAATCTTGATATTTTAAAATGTTCATACCAAGCTCGATAGCGGCTTAAGTGTGGCCAGTATCCAGTAATCGGGAGATAGTGGGTTCGAGCCCCACTGTCGGCAGCCCTGAAGATGGTTTTCCGTGGTTTCCCATTTTCACACCAGGCAAATGCCGGGGCTGTACCTTAATTAAGGCCACGGCCGCTTCCTTCCACTTCCTAGGCCTTTCCTCTCCCATCGTCGCCATAAGGCCTATCTGTGTCGGTGCGACGTAAAGCAAAATAAAAAAATAGCAAAAAAATGTTCATCCCGATAATTTACAATTTCTTGATGAACATTATCATTTATTAAGACGTTTGTTTCATAAAAACGTTTTTCATATTTACTTAGTTACAAAAAGTGACTCCATTTTACGCACCCTTTTCCTGAAACCTCCCCAACATTCTAAATGCAAGTGGCAGAGAATGCTGTACTTTTCATTCATTTGTAGAAACAGGTTCATTGTTTATGTTGATAGCATTGCCATAGAAATATGACTGCCTGGAATGAAGTGTTTAGTTTGTAATGCAGTGCTTCATTATTTGAGGAATTTTTACTTTCTATTAACCACTTCATTTGGGTGTGGGATGTAGTTGGAAAATACAACCACGGTATCACCAGCCTGTCGTACGCCGCGACTAAAATGGGCTACCAAGGGATGATGGATTTTGAACCATGAGATTACCTGTGATTAGTATGATCACGCAAGGAACACTATGGGTCGACTTTACTTGAGATTAGTACCACTATGTGAGGAGCGCCACGGGTCTGCGATTATCGTCATCAGGGGTGGATCACTATGGGTTTTCAGTACCCGTGATTAGTACCACTATATGCGGAAAATCATGAGGTTACGTTACCTGGGATTAGTACCAATTATGTAAGAATCACCACAGGTCTGGGAGAAGCCTGTGATTAGTACCACTATATGAGCAACACCGTGGGTCTACGTTGCCTAGGATTGTACCACAATGTGAGGAACACCATGGATCTGCTTTACCTATGAATGATGCCACCATATGTCTGCGTTACCTGTGAGTAGTACATTACCTGTGGTTAGTGCGACTATTTGAGGAACATCGTGAGTGTACGTTAATTGTGATTAGTACCGCTACATGAGGAACACCACCAGCGATTAGTACCATTGTGAGAGGCCGGTGACCTGGATTTTGGATTCTTTTAGACAATAATTATCATCGATTTAGGATTTTGCTTTAGAAGTAGTCCTTTTCAGTTTATACCATTGTTTTAAATTATTTTATGGGAAGGTGTGACATTACAGTTCGGATCCACTGATTGTTTTTAATTCAGAATCATTGTTCATCGTTTTTTAAATTCTAGTCAGTGGATGGATTTTAGAATTACTTTACTTTCAGTATTGAGATTTGGATCGGCTGATTATTTTAAATTCATATTAATTCATTATTCTTAATGTTTTGAATTCCCTTCAGTGGATGAATTTTGGAATTTTAATTGCCATTACATTTCGTCTCATCTCGTACCATTAGTGGCCGATGACCTAGATGTTATTCCCCTTTAAAGAAGTATCGTCATCAAATCAGAAATGTCACTGCAATCTGGTTCAGTGAACATGAAATTGCAATACATGCCAAAATGAGATCTAAATACCGGGGATTTTAGAGCTATATGGCCATACATTTGCCAGTATTAACACATGAGAGACTGAGCAATCAAGCTCGCCGTAAGGGGCTCCTGTGGGACGAAATTCCAACAATCTGGTGTCTCATAAATTACATATTGTGTATAAAGCAATTCACGGAACAACTCATATATGCCCACTCTCCTCCTATAAGGTCACAAGCATTAATTTGAAATTACTACTCTTCTCCTAATTCTGTGAAAGATAGTCAGTTTCTTCTTGTTTTATGATCTTCAGGTAGGTTGTGACAATGTACGCATATCCAGGACTTAAGGCTAACTGTTCTGAAACAGAACTCTGTAAACTGGTCTGGTGTGGTTTATGTCTTCGCTTGGATAAAATCATTGATTGGCTCCTCAGGTTAGACTGCCATATTCACGATGTAGTCGCGTCAAACGCGGGATAGAATCTTAACCAAATCAACCACGGAGTAATATTTCGAAATTATGTATGGTAGAGCAAATTGGGTTACATGTGTAATCATTTATTTCTTTAGTTCCTTCATATAGAGGTAGATGAACTCATTCGAAAGTAACATATCTCTTCAGCAGTTTGTATTAAATCAGTGCAGTGAGTCAAAGTGAAACTCGTACACCATTATAAATAGTCTGCGTTTATTTATGAACATAAATGTGGACAATAATACATGTTCGTATTTTATGCATGGTACCATACAGGTACTTCTTGAACTATGTTACCACAGGCTAGTTAGCGTATCCCAGAACTTACCAAGATATAACAGATTCTTTGTAGATATGTTGCTGCGGCACGTCAAAAAATGAAACTCAGTTAGTTCTAGATTGACAGGTAAGAGGGCAGTGTAAATATTGTGTGCTTGCGTTTCGACGCAACATTCAGTTTTTTGTGGAGAGTTGTGAAATACAGACAAGTTCCAGTTTTATCATGGGGCGCCAAAGATGATAATCTTCGAAAGAAGAAAGAAAACTGTTGATGTTTCATTACAGGAGACGAAAATCATTCCAAACGATTGGTAAAATAGTGAACGGGAGTCATCCAACTGTAGAGTGCGTAATAAATATATATAAACGTATAGGGCCTACGCTTCGATAATAAATACAAAGTGAGTAGATCGAAAATATTCAACTTCAGGGAAGAAATTGGATAGTTAGACAAGTGACGAGAAATTCAGCGATTAATATACCGAAACTTGTTGCGATGGCTAAGGAACATATCAACAAAAGACCACTACCAGAAACTATTCGATTTACCCTGACGAAAATTAACAGGAATGGAAGAATAGCTAGGAACAAACCATTTCTTAGCAAGATGAATAGGAAGAGAAGGTTGAGGTTCATTAAGGAACAAATATGAAAAGATTTAGACATCTAAAATCAAGTACAATCTCTTCGGATCAGACGGAATGATTACCGTCTGGAGGAAACCAAATGAGGAGATGAAACCCAGCAATTAACTTCCAAGTGTCGAACATGGTGGAATTAGTCTATCTGTCTGGGGGGTACATGTCAGTTAGTGGACCAGGAGAGTTGACTTTTGTTCATGCGATAATGTATCAAAATATGTCTCTAAACATACCGAAATAACATTTGCGAACAAGTGCTCAAAAGCTCAGTATACTTAATGGATTTAAATATCACCAAGCTAACAACCCGAAGCATAAAGACATAAAGTACTCGAGACAGCTCCATGGTCACCAGACTTAAATGTGATAGAAAATTCATAGCATAACCTTGAAGTAGCCATAAGAAAGCACCAGATTTCCAACAGTGTTGTCTGAAGATAGCGTGATGTGAATGACGGTACAAAATAAATCCATCTAATTGCGAAAAGTTGGTAAAATCAATACCTAACCGTTTAAGAGCCGTGAAAAGTACTAAAGGGTATCCTACAAAATATTAGCTGATAAAAATTAGCCTTGTTAGAGATTCCTGAGGAACCACCTAAAGGCGTATGAATTTGAATTTGACCTGTTTCATGTATATTTAATTAAGAATGACGTATTAATTTTCTTTGCCAATATAAGGAATATGAATTAATTTATTTCTTATAAATATAGAAATGTGCATTTTTTAAACCAGAACCAAGACCAAAATAAAGTAACAGTTATCTGTTTTGTTGCATCCAAATTAGCAGACTTTCTCGTAGTTAGTGAAGTTCATTTTGACTCACTAAATGCCTTTTTTTGCTATTTGCTTTTCGTCGCACCGACAAAGATAGGTCTTACGGCGACGATGGGAGAGGAAAGGCCTAGGAATGGGAAGGAAGTGGCCGTGGCTTTAATTAAGGTACAGCCCCAGCATTTGCCTGGTGTGAAAATGGGAAACCACTGAAAACCGTCCTCAGGGCTGCCGACATTGGGATTCGAACCCACTATCTCCCGGATGTGAGCTCACAGCTGCGCGCCCCTAACCACACGGCGACCTCGCCCGGTCCAAATGTCCTTACACAGGTATATGTTGTAGTTCTATAAATAACAGCTGACGATTTGAAATTTCCATTGAACTAAAATGGGTTACAAACAGGGCTATCATTCAGACAAAAGAACGAGGAACGAGGAATACATATTTGAAAGTGTTACACGTATCGAATTTGAATACATAGGAAGCGTAGCACATAGCGCGGGAGATTGATGATGCCAGTTACGACAGCTGGATTCGGATTGAGACTAGCAATGTGTTTTGTAGGCGGGTAAGGAAATGATAAGCATGTAGGGCGTCGACGACAAATGTTATTTATCTAAGAGGATGAGGGCGGTCGTGTCGTACTCTCTGGCGTATGTGACGGCACAGGACTTAGATTTCTCTTCAAGGAAGCCTTGTCTTTGAGCACGAGGGAGTTCACCTTTTCGCGAAGATTTAGATAACACGAGTGCTCAAATGTGAAATGTGATATTGTTTCTCTAGATGAGATTTTGCTCAGAGATATCACGAGAGAGGAATTGCATTACAAATGGAATTTCAGAAAGAGGAAAATATGACTGGAAAAGATTTAGAAAACGATGGCAAGTTATGTATACCGGTATGTGTGGTGAGGGAATAACTCTGTGTTTGATAACTCAATGAAACTCTCGTTAGAATCTCACCAAAGAGGCCGACCGTGGTTCGAATTCCCGGCGATGCGTGTGAGCTTTTCGAAGTGGAGAGTCATATACAGTATTATTGATTCGGATTGCCTATTGAGCTATCCAGGATGTAGTAAAATGCCGTTCAGTAATCGTTGGTGGTGATAAAGGAGACAAGAATATTTAAATCGGGGATGGTAATCAACCCAATAACTTGCAATTTTCACCCAGGGTAACTGAGATGAATAAGGATATGTAGTTTTGAAATATAATTTATCAGCGAGAGTCACCGCAGTCATTTTCGTGGTCTGTGTTCGATTTCTACTTTCGAATGACTGTGTGGGTGAAACAAGTATTGTGCATACATACATACATACTGCACCCTTCTTGAGTTCCTTCGGTATTGACTGGATGTCGAATGTTGCCTCGGCTTCCCTAAAAAAATACTTACCGAAGGTATATGAGGTCCTCTTCTCAGGCGCGATCAGTCCCCCGTCGTCTAATAGGGAAGCATAGGGATAGTGCATTAGGAAAACTACTCACTATGTTAATTATGACACAGACTGATATTTTGATTAAAATGTGTATATAAAATTTTATTCATAAAATCAAAAAAAGAAAAAGTGATGATAATTTTATAAAATGTGAAATAAATTTTGTTAATAGCATGTCATTACATTATGAGACTGTACAAAAAAATCTTTATAACACACATGACCACTTCATTAATTAATTTCAAAAAAATATTTATAATTAATTATTTCATTTTATATCAAATAATAATTACCAGATTTGTTTATCAAATTCCTTGATATCAGTGTAATTGTACACATTACCAGAATAATAGTGTACATATAAAATAACAGGTGGATCAATAAAATCACAATAATAATGATAATAGGAATAATGATAATAATAATAATATTACTGATGTGAAATGAAATTTATGTTTCGCTAACTCAACCTAATCCTTGGAATACTATTAGTCATCTCTTGAACTTAATATAAGATAATAATAAATAATTCTAGGATATATAAATAAATAAACAAACAATTAATAATAATTAATTAATAAAATTAATAATATTAATGAAATACACCATAAATTATTTAAAAGAACTTGTAAATATCTCCACAATGTATCACTAATGCCTGTACTTAGTTTTGGAAAGCCAAAATGAAAATGTAATCAAATAATAATAATAATAATAATAATAATAATAATAATAATAATAATAATAATAATAATAATAATAATAATAATAATAACAGAAATAATATGACGACTATCCATAAATCAATGTTCAGAAATGCTATTAATAATTCCCCCAAATTCAAAAAAAGAAATTTACAACCAAACATACTAGAAGTTACAGTAAAAAACATTATTGTTTAACTAATTAAATTGCAATCAAATTAATTAATTAATTAATTAATTAATTTCGTAGCTGACCATTATAAATCATTTATATTATGACTCCAAATCTTCCAACCCCACAATGTATCACATGAATTGGCAACGCATTGAAATAATAATAATATTGCAATAATAATAATAATAATAATAATAATAATAATAATAATAAATGATCTTTGCTACCCGTGACTTACAAAATTCTATCACTTGCCATCCTGGAGCGTTTGGAAGCACAAGTCGAACATCAAATAGGTGAATACCAAGGAGGGTTCAGAAAAGGTCGCTCAACAGCTGAACAGATCCAAAATCTCAAAACGATCATCAGATATTGTACACTAAGGTCCAAGCAGTATGTGTCCGTCCTTGTGGACTATAAGAAAGCGTACGACTCCATTGACCGCGAAGTCCTGCTAAACATCTTAAATGAATTTGGAGTTGATTTGAAACTGCTGGCATTAATTAGAGCCACTCTGACCGATACAAAATCCAAGGTGAAGTTCCACGGATTTCTCTCGCATTCCTTTGACATCAAAACAGGAGTCCGACAAGGTGATGGGCTATCCCCGATACTCTTCAACTGTGTTCTTAAAAAGATCATCAGAACCTGGCGGGTGAGATTACAGGAAACCAACTACAGTCCACTGAGAATAGGAACCAAATCCAAGGGGATCGCAACATACTGCTTAGCATTTGCCGATGATATTGCTGTTCTCTCAAACGACATAGAAACCACTAGAGCTCAAGGTGAAATTTTAAAGGAAATTGCCGAATAAACTGGTTTGCAGATATCGTTTGAGAAAACAGAAGTAATGACTAACATCAAAGAGGCTCCACCAAAACTCCATACAAAATACGGGGACATCACCCGAGTAGACAAATTCATGTACCTGGGTAAGATCATCATGAAAAATGGACTGGACAAGGAAGCACTTCAGGAGCGAGTACGCAAACTGGAAATAGCCTACCAAACATCCCGCACAATCTACAACAAAAAATGCCTTTCCCAAAACACCAAGATTCGTCACTATGAAACAGTTCTGAAGCCAGTAGTTCTATATGCAGCCGAAATCCTGTCTTTAAATGCCAACAAAGGACTCCTTGAAGAACTGGAGAAAAGAGAACGCAAAATTGTGAGAGGAATCTTGGGATCAAAGTACAGAAATGGAATCCATCAAAAGAGATCCAACAAGGAAGTCTACAGCAAAATAGAGAAAATTACCGACACAATCAGAAAAAGACGGGCACGATTTTACAGTCATCTGAAAAGAATGGACGGAAGAAAGTTAACTAAAGAAATCTTTCACTTTTTTGATTCAAACCCCAAAACCACAATTCCCTGGTTTAGAAATACCAAAGAAGACCTGCAAATGCTACATATCTCAGCTGAAGACGCCCTTAACAGAGATCTCTTCCGCAAGAAAATATTGACGAACGGGCTAAACCGAGACGAGCAACCGAAGAGAAGACACGGTGCCCCTTGGACAGAGGAGCGTAAGCAGGCCCACTCACAAAGAATGAGGGAAATTTGGTCTCTAAAGAAGGCCAAGTTCAGTGTCAAATGCAATAAGACTTAACGTGGTTCTTGATGGCCCCAGCGAATTATATATATATATATATATTACTAAATGAATATTTTTAGTAGCTATCGTCAAATAAATCATTAAGAATACTAATGATTGTCCACCAAATTCAATACTGTTGATAAGAAAACATTAGATAAATTGGATAAAAAATATATATAAAAATGTTAATATTGAATTAATTAAATTACAATTAAGTTCCCTATTTCCTTATTAAATCCACAATTGACTGTCTAAAATGATTAATATTATACTCGTTAGGCCTTCCAAATAACCTGTGAATTACGCTGGTGAGATATTAAATAGTGAGAAATAATAATAATAATAATAATAATAATAATAATGATAATAATTATATTCATAATAATATTTTAACCTGACACAGAAATATAGTCACTATTAATCCACCATCCTAATAGACCATAATGTGTTCGTATCTGGTACCTTAGAACATTCATATTACAATAACACATACCATTGGTAATCAAATTTCATTAATAGAGCTTACTGAATTTTTTTCATTTATAAAACAATATTTGCCATGATAGAGTATAATTCAACGAAATACCTGATTCACTGTGTAAAGGCGTAATCATCATTCTTCCAAAACAGGTTTTGTGATATTAATAATAATAACATTGATCGGAATGAAATTGTTACTGACTTCCCATATGCAATTCATGATTTAAAATATCTTCTTTACCAAGTACACTAAACATTAATTTTAAACCTTAGAATTCAGTAACATGTCACTCAAGCGACGGACTTTGGTTGTTGCTGTATGAGAATCTAAAGCTTAGCTTTACCATGTATGCGAGTGTATATCCTAGTTAACTTAAATTAATCCGGAGGGAAATATACTCTCCCACTAGAAATAAAATAAACTCTAAATTACTCGACTATGTACACCACGCGAGATACACAGCCAAAAACAATAACCTAGTGCATAAATTAGTGTTAATATATACATAAAATATACATTGAAAAATCCTCATATCATTATCCTCATACCAAATTATTGGTTTATTCCAGCGTCCAAATGATTATCTATCGCTGAAAATTGACCACAACTCAGAATAATTATTACCGTGGTCCACACACCATAGAATACCATGACAGTGTAAAAACAATAAAAATGTACCTAATAATGCTAATATGGATCGTGGCAAAGTAAAAATATTTTTCAATAATAATAATAATAATAATAATAATAATAATAATAATAATAATAATAATAATAACCATTTATTGTAATCAACGAAAGTAGTTCCTACTAGCGAGCCCTAGACAGCATTCACAATAACTCAATTGGGTGTTCACTGTTGCCAACATAATATTAAAATTGCACTCGAACGTGTGTGATAACTTCTATCTCAGTAAGCGATATTGTGTCACAGTTAAAATAGTATAAACGTCGTTTGGTCCTTTCGAATCATACATTATCTTTGACTGGCTTATTTTCCCACTACATTTCTCACTATGGAGTCATTTCCACTTCAATCTGCATGTATTCATTAACATACTATCACGCTGGATACCTTTATTTCCAGTCAAACTACAGAATATGTTCACCATATTTCTTATTTTCCTTAGCAAATAACGTCGTGTATCACTATATTATCTTATATATGGACCTTTTGTAACGGTTCAAATCCCGTTACAAGATGATATCTGTATTTTTATTATTGTATGATTTTATCTGTATTATTATTATTATTATTATTATTATTATTATTATTATTATTATTATTATTATTAGTATTATTATTATGTCAGTATTATTATTATTTTATCTGTGATATTGTTACTATTATTGTAATTATCCGTTTTATTCAATTTTGCAATTGCCTGTTGCTTGCAAGGTTGCACTTAGATGTATGCATATATACGTATGTGTAGTATAACACTCAATACCTGTACAGTGAGAATTGTTGTATATATCAGAGATTGAGTGTGACGTTGGGACATTGTGCAAGATTAGTGGCGATTCTGCCAAGTCATCGCCAAGCCATGGCTACGTCATCGTATTTATTTAGCAATGCGCACACGGGCTCAGTCGCCGCGGGGCGATTTCACCACTGTTTGTAATATCTGTCGCGTAGGTGGGAGTATGTCATGGTTATTTCTGGAGATTATGTAGCTGTGTCAACCAACGTCTATATAAGGTGGATGCATATTCTAGCGTCAGTCATTAGTTATACGGATGCAGTACAGTGAAGTAGTCTACTAGATCAAGAGGCCTTAGTTGGTCAGCCAACGAGTGTGAACGAGAGATGGCGAAGACTCAGTGAGCTATTAATTATTGGTCATTGAGAGAGTGAGACCAAATGGTTGGTCCGTCACTTAGTTGAAGACACGGACGCAAGGCTTACCATGGAGTCAGAGAGGGCAACCCTGGACCTGCCAAGAGGTCATACCGTATTGACTTACAAAGAAGTCAGATGATATGGAGAAGAAGCAGTCACAAGGATGTATCACCAAGTTAGGCGTGACACATCTACAGTAAACACCAGATCAGAGGAATACGTCGTAATTACACTAAAAGTGTTGAAGGTACAGTCAAGTGAATCAGTGAGGGAAATATTTCGTATAAATTGTTAAATGTCCGGTCAAGAAGAATTCAAATTCATGCCTAGTTTCTTTGAGTTGCAATGTCATAATTTCATATTCTCATCTGTTTTATCGCAACAAGACTCACTATTTTTGATATATTTTTTAAAGAATATATATTGTTCTATCAAACGAATTCATAGTTTCATTTCATTGACAGTAAAATATCTTAACCTCAAAATTAATGGGGAAACCGAACGCCAATCTCCTTTTCCCAGAACTTATATGGTATGTTGTCAAAAGTAAGCTTATTACCCCACACCCTAGAGATAGTCAAGAGTCTCATTCTATTATTGCTGTACTGAGTGACAGCTGGCGCCCTTCAAATAACGTATGTGTAAGTAAGCAGGTAACAAGTAAGTGTGAGTACAAGGTTCGACGAGTGTGTGTTTTGTTTAATGAATGTTAATTTTCAGATTTTCAATTTTAAATGCAGCTATTCAGATTTTTCAAGTTAAATGCAGATTTAAATATATGTTTCAAAGGAAGTCAGCGAGTTGGGAAAGTGACATAGTGTCGACGCAACGTGGGACTCGAATAAATTCAGAATCTGTTCTGAATGACAGCATATCATAGGTTCATTTTGGGAAAAGTATGCACATTTAAGCCAACGGAATTATTACCGGTAAATGTTAGGAGTGTAACTTTGTGATACATATTTGTATTTTGGGGATATGTCAAGGGATTTGAAGAGGGAAATTAATTTGAGATCGCGTACTATCACTAGTGAACCAAAGATGGACAAGGAAGACAATAACAAGTCATGTGAGGACGACGTCATTGCTTCCGCGGACATCCAAGGTGAAATTCAGAGTAGGGAACAGGTGAATACAATGGAAACTTCTGAGGTAATTCAGAAAAGTGCAGAAATTGAGAAGCACACTGAAACCCAAAAGGAAATCGCGGGGGAAATGAACCAAGATTTTCTAAATTTGCTGATGGCCAAATTTACCGAGATCAGTAATGAAAATAAGAAACTTATTGATAGTAATAAACGAATGGAGGAAAGGATTGATACTAGTAGTGAAAACAGTCAGAAAAGGATCGAGGAAAAGATTGATATTAGTAGCGAAAATAGTAATAAACGAATGCAACAAATAATTAGTAGTAACGAAAATAATAAGAAAGAGATGAAAGAATTAATTAGTATTAATAACGAAAATTGTAATAAACAGATTAACTCTCTAAGTAGTAAAATGGAAGAATTAATTGGTAGTAATAAAGATAATTTTGATGGGATTAATGATAAAATAGATGGGCTAAGTGAATCACTAAATTCTAAAATAGATACTGCCCCCTTCATGCCGGGCTCAGCTCGCCGGAGAGCGAGGGTCTCAGTCGTGGACCGTTCGCTATCGGCTGCGCAGAAAATTTTAAAGGCAGGGATAGATAAAGGACTAGCGACAAATGAAAGGAGACTAAATTAGGTTTTCACATTTATTAAACTAACACTCTTTTAAAGAAAACAAGTAAATTAACAAAATCTGGGTTGAATTCTTGAATAACATCTTCTCATCGTGCTTTCATTCGTGAGGGATCTCGCTCAAATAAATTTTCAATGATTGTTCTTTTCTGCAATAATAAATATAAAAATCATTAACTTACTGAAAAATTGACTGAAAACAAAATAATATCTGATATCCTTCTCCTATGATAATTAAAATTAAAATCTTCCCTCTGGGTTTTAATTATTTTCCAAGAAAATGATTATTTTCTTCTCCTTATTTAAATTATTAAAAATTATTTAATTCATTAATTTATGATTAGCAAGTCTTCCCTAGACTTTCCTTTCCACAATTATATCATTTATATAATTATTGACTGAATAAAATTCTTTTAATAAATTTTACTTGAACATCTATCATTCTAACTTTGGCTCAATTTTATGCAGAAAGTGACTGTACAATATCTAACAATTAAATCTCGTGACATCAGTCCACGGACGTTGCCTTCTCTTATCCACTTTGAGTTAGTAAATTAGGCCCTAATCTATCTTAAATTACGATAAAATCTTCTAAAGATTCAAAATTGATCCAATTACGGACACGCGAAACAATACAAGTCGGTCAAAACTTTGACGCACATAATGAAAATTACCTTCACAAAATCGTACATGAAATATTAAAAAAAAACACAGATTAGGATCAAATCTCACATCACACATTCACACAGGGTTACACGGCATTATTATAACATTATTTACACGAACACTAACCCATTATTATTAATTTTAGGATTTTACTGTGAATTAGGGAAATCATTCTCTAGATGACACTATCACACACATCCCAGGTATCAATTCAGAATGTGATAGAATTAAGGTTATCACTTATACAAAGAAATTAACTATACAACGATGTTCAAGGAGTATTTTAAACAGAAATCATCCTAATTTAGCGAGTAGAATAATATAACACAGGTCAAAATAATAGGATACGCGCTTACGGTACATGAGTTGCGGCATTTATATTTATTCATCATAATGTCGTGGCTCTCAATTATTCTGCACTGAAGCTCGAAGAAATCATGTCCAGTGACACATCTCTTCCCAAAATTGACTCTAATGGGTGCATAAATTATTACTCAAAATATAATGCCCATCTGCAAGTCATATTCAAATTCATAGCGCAGAAATATACCTATAACTCGTCGATACTCCGTCAGGAGAATTTGCCATGTCCCAGGCTTACTTTACATAAAGTGAGCACACGATAATACTCTCCAAAAATAACTAGCATTAAACTCATGACCTTATTAAATCATTTTAGCCCGTAATTAGCTTTAATTATTTTTACTCATTATTATTATTATTATTATTATTATTATCATCCCTGACCGTGCGTAATCTCATTCGTAAAGTTGTCGTGTGAAGTTATTCGGATGACTCTAAATAAATTCGAACCCATAAACATGTTGTACAATCGTAGAATGAAATTCTACACGAAGAAAAAACACTAGAACACTGTCCTAATTTGTTTCAAATAATTTTCAAATTATTTCAAAACTAATCAAAATTAACGCGGGGTTCATTTAATTTTTATCTCTCCTGTCTTCTAAATTCTTAGGACAGTTAAGGTCTCTCTCGATGATTCACACACATTTCTAACTAATAGAGCAAACACACACTCATTCCAAGGTTCTAACTACCTCTCACCAATGAAAGAAGAATGAAAAATCAAACTACTGCAAAACTAATAGAAACCCAAAGGAATAAGTAAGGCTGCGTTTACAATTATTTACAAAGATAGAAAGCAATTGAATTCTTAAAGAATACTCATGTGACTGGTGTGAACTGGATTGTGGCTGATGACCTAGCACGTGGTCACATCACCTTCCGTCGAACGAAGTTTCGCCCATGTCCGATGCCTTACATGTTTAGTGACTCATGGAGGCGTTGACGATGTACAGGAACTTGCAGTATTCTTCGTAGAACTGGATATCCATCTTGCAGTAAACTCGAACTCAGGACCTTTCTTCTTTCAAGTTCTTGTAGAAAGCTGAAACTAACAAAAAGTCTTAGAAATAGCCCAGGACTCACTCTCGATGCTTTATAGTTTGGCTGAAGACACTTATCTTAGAATAACCCTAAATTAATCGTAGTGAATTTGTCGAGTGTCTGAATTGCTGTTTATACAGTCCTCGATGCCTTCTCCAATGTAAAGTCTTCCGATGAAGCAAACGACGTCCAATCTCTTCGGTTGCCGCAGTCAGAGTAATGCTAAAATTTAGCGTTCAGAAGTATAAAACCCTCTACCAAATTTTCCTCTGGAATTACCACTAATTTCCTGTCGTAAGACATAGGTGTGTCTCTTAATTACTTCTAATTGGTGGATTTGTTGAATTGCAGTGAAGGTTGTCACTTTTATTGGCTGCTCCAGTTTTACGTCACTTGACTTTCCATTTATTGATCGATTGAGATCTGCTTGCTCGCCGGGTCACGTGGTACGCACACATGTGTCTGAAGGCCACATAACAGGAATTCCAGGCTGCTCCCTCGTGTTCTCTGTAGGTCGGGAAAACCTGTTCGCGAAGTGACTGGCTCGCCCTGGCACGAAATACAGAATCTCACCCTCTTGTAGATTAAAATAATGTCCCAACACGCTGATGAAATAAATCATTTCCTTTCTAATAAAATATTACCACTTTTGAAGGGGACATATTTCTCCCTTGGTTAAATAATGATTTGATCTGAAGATGGAATCATTATTACAGGAAATCTCCAATTAACATGTTCCCTGAAAATTTAGGTGGTAATCATGTGTCACTTCTATTTAGGGTTTTGTTCCAGCACGAAGCCTCGCGTTGTCTGCGTCGAGTGCAGCACCAAGCCGTCGAAGTTGATCCATTACCTTCTCTTGTAATTCACGGCATTCTTCACAAATCTCATCTTGTAGATTCACTTGGGTCGAAACATGGTGGTAGGTTGGATCTTCATCTGTATCTGGCGGTGTTTCTTCTTCTATTATGAGATTGATATGATGACCATCTACAGGTTTAGAAGAATAATAACCTTTTAAATTCTGGGCGTTATGAATACCTTCATAATTTTTATCTAGACTCTGGATTCTGTACGCGTTATTCCCATAAACTTTTATAATTTTATAAGGACCTATAAAAAGTGGTGCAAATTTGGCGTAATATTTGCTGGTTGTTTCTGACGTAGCTGGCTTTTTCAAAAGAACATACTCATTGAGTTTGAGGGGTCGGCAAAACTTCTTATCCTTCACTCTGCGTTGTCTACGCTCAGCTTGTTCGCGCAATGAAGTGGCGGCTTTCCGAATGTTTTCTTCCAGCGTAGGCTTCAGATTACCGGGGCATTGGACAATATCGTCCCAAGGTCGATGCGGTTGTCGGTCGAAGTGAAGAGTAACAGGAATCTGTGACGTAGCTTCGTGTACTGTATTGTTTAAACATTCCATCATAATGGGTAGAACATCAATCCAAAGCCAGTGTGCATTTCCACAAAATATCCTGCAGAATTTAGATAATTCTTGCATCACTCTCTCTGCCGGGTTACTAGATGGATGTCGGATCGAGTTTAATATGTGTTTAATCCCCAGTTGTTCCATGGCTTCACGAAATTCAGCAGATGTGAACTGCGATCCGTGGTCAGTGAGAAGTGCTTTAGGCTTGCCCATATGCGGAATTAAATTACGGGTGATTCGTCTAATGACAGATTTTGAGTTGGCCTTTTGAATTGGATATAAAGTCACATATTTTGAGAATACCTCAATGGTGACGACAACATGCCGGTTACCTCTCTTTGATGTAGGAACGGGACCGAACAAATCCATTGCGTACAGCTGTTTAGGCTCAGAAGGTATGATTGGAATAGGATTATGTTGCAATAAATGTGAGCTCGGCTTTACCCTCTGGCATGTGTCACAGGTTCGAACTATGTTCCTTACTATTGATCTTTGTTTGTCCCATATAAATTTTTCTTGGATGGTAGCCAATGTTTTATCGATACCGCCATGTCCCGTAATTCGATGTGCATGCCAAATCAAAGGTTCAAATAATTTCGAAGGTACAACAATTCTCAATTTCGATTTTTCCGGATCCACAAATTTAAATAGAATGTTATCTGAATACTGGTATCGGGATGCTCTTCTTTTTATCCTACGGTGTCCAGGATCTCTAGGTTTAATTTTACCCTCTAGGAAATCAATGATAGGTCTTAAGTCATTGTCTCTTTTTTGAGCTTGCCGTATATATCTGAGTTTTCTTAAGAACTCGTGATCCTCAGGAACTAGTTCAAGTTGGTTGATTTCCAGTACTTCCTCATTTGGATTACGGCTCAGACAGTCGGCCAGTAAATTACTCTTCCCAGAACAATGTTCCAATTGAATGTTGAATTGTTGCACAAACATTGTCCATCGAAATACTCGTTCTGATGCCATAGTAGCCTTTAGCATGAAGGTTAAAGCTTTATGATCTGTTCTAATGATGATCGGAAATCCGTAGATGATTTTCTGCCAATATTTCAATGCAAATACTATGGATAACATTTCTATTTCGGTTACTGAATAATGCTTTTCGTGATTTCGTAATTTCCGACTAACGAAGGCTAGGTAAGTTTTATTTTTCGGCTTCTCTCCGTCTTCCTGGAATAACACAGCCCCAATTCCGATTCCAGATGCATCCGTTTGTATTATAAAGGGTTTTCCAAAATCAGGATATCCTAGCTTAATGTAATTCAACAGCATCTCTTTGGTCTTAGTAAATGCGAGGTCACACTCTTCGTTCCATTTCCACCTGTTGCCTTTTTTTAATAGATCTTGAAGTGGAGCTACCGTTTGTGTATCTGAAATTTTGTATTTCCAATTTCAACATCCAACAGTGTCTGTAGTTTGCAAGCCACAGTCTTATCCGGGATAATTCCTTTTATTTTAATGTGAGATACTGGTATAATCGGGATATCATGTCTGTCCTTTAAATCGTTTAGGAAAGAAGTTGAAATGACACTAATTGTAGATCCAGTATCCACTAAACATTTTACTTTTACGCCACATATTCTAGCCGAAATTATAGGTAGTGTCTTTAGGTAGTTCGTGTTCGACTCTAGATTTTCTTCGAGTAGGTCATCTGATCTTGTCATCCAGGAATCAATTTGAACAATAATCCACTCTTGCGTTTCACTGTTACTATATGGGTTAGCGTCGAGACTATCTCCTACTAATTCAAGGGTTGTTTTTTTTTTTGATGGCACCTTGATTGTACCCATCATCTTCCGAATGTTCTTTCTCTTCCCTTTGTTTTGCTCTTTGGTACTCCAAACTCTCCGCTCCAACAATGTCGGGGTTGACGTCCTGCTCATGTATAGCCCGATGCCATTTCTTACGTTCTTGACTGGACTGCTGGAGTTCCCGCAAATACTTCTCTCTTTCTTCCTCTCTCCAGTTTCTTTTCCGTCTCTCAGGTCTTCTATTCTCTGGTTCTCTTCTCCATCTGTCCCTATTGTTTTCATATGGTCTTCTTCGGACATTACGTCTGGAATAATTCCATTCTTCGTCATCTCGGCGTCCTGGTCTCGGAGATCGGTCTCTGGGTTGTCTTCCTTCGATATTTCTACCCCAATTTCTCCCTTGGTTAGCAATGTTCCTTTCTTCAGATCTGGTAACATTGGTTTGGAAAACTTGCTGTTCTTGGCCGGAATTTCGCCTCTGTGGTTCTCTGGATGTCATGTCGAGCTGTCTCAATATGGCTTCAGCTTGAATCGCAGTTTGTACATTTGAGGCAATCATGATTCGTTGCGTCTCTGCTGGAAGTTGCCTGGTAATGACCTTTATTAATTCAGCTTCCGATGGCGGTGTGTCTAGCTCTCGTAGCTTACGTAGCTGACTGGAGAAAAATTCTGAAAATCGTGTTGGCGTGGATAAGGCATACCTCTTAGCGTACAACTCTGTCTTGAGATTATGTTGAATATCCGTGTTCCAATATTTTTCTAGGAAAGCCCTCTTAAATCCTTCGAAATTGTCGAATGAGTATCGGAACGCTGTGAACCATGTCAATACAGAATTCTCCAAATATCTTTCCGTTACTCGCAGTTGGCGCTCTTCTGGTATTTTGTTGTCCCGAAAATATTCTTGTAATTCATTAATAAAACACCTGGGAGTTACCCCTTTTACGTTATTAAATTTTTTTTATGGTCCTCCTGCATTCGAATTATATTTACTATTTGCGTTTGACCTGACGTATTAAGTTGACTCACTCCTCCGCTGTTATATCCTTGAGCTGGATTGGTAACATTTACGTTGTTATGGGCATTCATTTGGTCGTCCTGCTTCGGAGTTGAAGATAAAATCTCTCCGGATACCTTCCTTTCTAAATTACTTTGCCGCTCTAACAATGTATTGGTTACAATATTATGACTTTCGCCTTGCAATTTAAGCAATTGTAATTCTTTAGTGAGTTCCTGAATTCCATTCTGTAGTTCTTGTTTATAAGATTCTGAACTAGCTTTGACCTCTCCTATTTCTTTATCTATTGAGGTTTTCATAGTTTGCAAACTCTGTTGTGTTTCCTCAATCGTTTCGTAAAAATATTCAAGTCGCTCTGAGTTGGTGACTTGAGCTACTTTTATTTCAGCAATAACGCCCTTTTCTACCTGTTTCACAGTTTCGAAAATTTGAGTAAATTTCCTCGACCATGCTGTTTTGGTTGCTGTTAAGTCCTGTGTATTCTCATCGATTTTCTCCTCAATCGCTTGAAATTTATCTTGCACCTCGTCCTTATATTTGCCTAATCCTTGTAATATCCCAGTTTGTACTTTAGCCAGTCTTTCACTAAATTCATTAGACATAGCTGACATGGCATTGTCTATTCCGACCTGGATTTCTCCCTTTAAATTTGAAAAATTTTGTTTCACAGATACCAATTCGCTTTGAACTGAAGCTAACTTCCCATTAAATAATTTAACGTCCATGTGTAGCTTTTCGATATTTTCCTCTGTCTTGCTTTGGATTTCCTCAATAGTACCTTTGAGTTTCCGTTTTACTAACTCACTATTCTCATTAAGTTTTTTCTCTAGATTTTCACTAAGTTTATACTCTAATGAATCATTATTTTCACTAAGTTTTTTCTCTAGATTTTCACTAAGTTTCTGTTCTAATGATACATTATTTTCACTAAGTTTAAGCACTAACAATTCATTAAGATTCTGCTCTAGTTTAGTTTGGTTTTCATTCATGTCCCGTTTTAAGTTATTCTGTAAGTCTATCACTACTCCGTCTAGGAGTCTACGTAAATCCTCCATTGTTACAGTACTCATTTTTCTTTGAGATAAACGGCAATTCA
Organism: Anabrus simplex; assembly: GCF_040414725.1. Taxonomy (NCBI): domain Eukaryota; kingdom Metazoa; phylum Arthropoda; class Insecta; order Orthoptera; family Tettigoniidae; genus Anabrus; species Anabrus simplex. The sequence goes on from NC_090266.1 coordinate 810,401,317, forward strand.
GACATGGGCGGACTAAGTTCGATGGCCACATACCAGAATCCAATTCATCAGTCACAATTGGATTGATGTCACAGCCTTCAGAGAAGATTAACGTCGCAAAATACAATCCTACAGCCTAAGTCCAAATTATGCGGAAAATAGCCGCTAAAAGAAAAATTTTGACAACTATCCTCCAGATTTTGTTTATAACTAAACAACAAGGCCCTTCCTAAACTTAACCTGAGTGTAGTTCGCCACAAAATTTTGGGCTAATAAATGTTTCAAAAATAACCTGGAAAAAAATTTTATTTGTCGCCGCATCTTGTTTTTGTCCAAATTCTGGACTACAAGATCGAGTCCTTTTATTGGTACAGCCAATAAATCGGGCCTAACCACGTTGGCCGCCAAATCTATACCTGCCCCCTTCATGCCGGGCTCAGCTCGCCGGAGAGCGAGGGTCTCAGTCGTGGACCGTTCGCTATCGGCTGCGCAGAAAATTTTAAAGGCAGGGATAGATAAAGGACTAGCGACAAATGAAAGGAGACTAAATTAGGTTTTCACATTTATTAAACTAACACTCTTTTAAAGAAAACAAGTAAATTAACAAAATCTGGGTTGAATTCTTGAATAACATCTTCTCATCGTGCTTTCATTCGTGAGGGATCTCGCTCAAATAAATTTTCAATGATTGTTCTTTTCTGCAATAATAAATATAAAAATCATTAACTTACTGAAAAATTGACTGAAAACAAAATAATATCTGATATCCTTCTCCTATGATAATTAAAATTAAAATCTTCCCTCTGGGTTTTAATTATTTTCCAAGAAAATGATTATTTTCTTCTCCTTATTTAAATTATTAAAAATTATTTAATTCATTAATTTATGATTAGCAAGTCTTCCCTAGACTTTCCTTTCCACAATTATATCATTTATATAATTATTGACTGAATAAAATTCTTTTAATAAATTTTACTTGAACATCTATCATTCTAACTTTGGCTCAATTTTATGCAGAAAGTGACTGTACAATATCTAACAATTAAATCTCGTGACATCAGTCCACGGACGTTGCCTTCTCTTATCCACTTTGAGTTAGTAAATTAGGCCCTAATCTATCTTAAATTACGATAAAATCTTCTAAAGATTCAAAATTGATCCAATGACGGACACGCGAAACAATACAAGTCGGTCAAAACTTTGACGCACATAATGAAAATTACCTTCACAAAATCGTACATGAAATATTAAAAAAAAACACAGATTAGGATCAAATCTCACATCACACATTCACACAGGGTTACACGGCATTATTATAACATTATTTACACGAACACTAACCCATTATTATTAATTTTAGGATTTTACTGTGAATTAGGGAAATCATTCTCTAGATGACACTATCACACACATCCCAGGTATCAATTCAGAATGTGATAGAATTAAGGTTATCACTTATACAAAGAAATTAACTATACAACGATGTTCAAGGAGTATTTTAAACAGAAATCATCCTAATTTAGCGAGTAGAATAATATAACACAGGTCAAAATAATAGGATACGCGCTTACGGTACATGAGTTGCGGCATTTATATTTATTCATCATAATGTCGTGGCTCTCAATTATTCTGCACTGAAGCTCGAAGAAATCATGTCCAGTGACACATCTCTTCCCAAAATTGACTCTAATGGGTGCATAAATTATTACTCAAAATATAATGCCCATCTGCAAGTCATATTCAAATTCATAGCGCAGAAATATACCTATAACTCGTCGATACTCCGTCAGGAGAATTTGCCATGTCCCAGGCTTACTTTACATAAAGTGAGCACACGATAATACTCTCCAAAAATAACTAGCATTAAACTCATGACCTTATTAAATCATTTTAGCCCGTAATTAGCTTTAATTATTTTTACTCATTATTATTATTATTATTATCCCTGACCGTGCGTAATCTCATTCGTAAAGTTGTCGTGTGAAGTTATTCGGATGACTCTAAATAAATTCGAACCCATAAACATGTTGTACAATCGTAGAATGAAATTCTACACGAAGAAAAAACACTAGAACACTGTCCTAATTTGTTTCAAATAATTTTCAAATTATTTCAAAACTAATCAAAATTAACGCGGGGTTCATTTAATTTTTATCTCTCCTGTCTTCTAAATTCTTAGGACAGTTAAGGTCTCTCTCGATGATTCACACACATTTCTAACTAATAGAGCAAACACACACTCATTCCAAGGTTCTAACTACCTCTCACCAATGAAAGAAGAATGAAAAATCAAACTACTGCAAAACTAATAGAAACCCAAAGGAATAAGTAGGGCTGCGTTTACAATTATTTACAAAGATAGAAAGCAATTGAATTCTTAAAGAATACTCATGTGACTGGTGTGAACTGGATTGTGGCTGATGACCTAGCACGTGGTCACATCACCTTCCGTCGAACGAAGTTTCGCCCATGTCCGATGCCTTACATGTTTAGTGACTCATGGAGGCGTTGACGATGTACAGGAACTTGCAGTATTCTTCGTAGAACTGGATATCCATCTTGCAGTAAACTCGAACTCAGGACCTTTCTTCTTTCAAGTTCTTGTAGAAAGCTGAAACTAACAAAAAGTCTTAGAAATAGCCCAGGACTCACTCTCGATGCTTTATAGTTTGGCTGAAGACACTTATCTTAGAATAACCCTAAATTAATCGTTGTGAATTTGTCGAGTGTCTGAATTGCTGTTTATACAGTCCTCGATGCCTTCTCCAATGTAAAGTCTTCCGATGAAGCAAACGACGTCCAATCTCTTCGGTTGCCGCAGTCAGAGTAATGCTAAAATTTAGCGTTCAGAAGTATAAAACCCTCTACCAAATTTTCCTCTGGAATTACCACTAATTTCCTGTCGTAAGACATAGGTGTGTCTCTTAATTACTTCTAATTGGTGGATTTGTTGAATTGCAGTGAAGGTTGTCACTTTTATTGGCTGCTCCAGTTTTACGTCACTTGACTTTCCATTTATTGATCGATTGAGATCTGCTTGCTCGCCGGGTCACGTGGTACGCACACATGTGTCTGAAGGCCACATAACAGGAATTCCAGGCTGCTCCCTCGTGTTCTCTGTAGGTCGGGAAAACCTGTTCGCGAAGTGACTGGCTCGCCCTGGCACGAAATACAGAATCTCACCCTCTTGTAGATTAAAATAATGTCCCAACACGCTGATGAAATAAATCATTTCCTTTCTAATAAAATATTACCACTTTTGAAGGGGACAATACTAAGATATTAGAGATAAATAATCAAACATCTAAGTTAGAAAGTAAGTCAAATGAAAAGTGTGTTGACCTTAGGGAAGAAATGGATTCGAGTCGGAGCGAGCTTCATACTCAAATTGAGCATGTCAAAGGAACTTGTACAGAGAATATCAGACTGTTAAGTAATAAAATTTCGAGTAATCGGGAAGAAATTCATGAGGTAGTCGAGAAGAGATTGGACAAGATTTGCAATGCAGTTGGGGAAGAGATGGGGGAACAGATTAGTAGAATTGAACAAATTGAAAGCAAACTTGTGGAAGTCAGTGAACTACAGAACGAACAGGAAACGCTATCACAGCAGGTGAGAGAGAGAGAGAGAGGAAGAATTGCAGGAAGACGTGAGAATAGTGGAAGAGAACGCTGAGAGGGGAGCGGAAGAAGAAATTTTGAGTTGCCAGGAAGTGATACGGCATGAAGTTACAGGTAAAACGGCGGTAGAGGTGCTAGTAGCGAGTGGTTTGTTCAGTAGGGATCGTGATTTAACCAAGTTTTCTGGAAAACAGTTTAATCCTATAGAGTTTGTGAAAGTTGTTGAGAAAAGATTTTCTAGTAAGTTGAGGAATAATAATACTGAATGGGAATACGTACTGGAAATTTTGTCTAATGTTTTTATCGGTGAAAGTAAAATATGGTTTCGAGTGTACTGGGATGATATGTCTAATTTGGGAGAATTTAGAGAAAATTTCATTGACAGGCTTTGGAAGGAATGTGTGGAAGGGCGCGCGCGTGAGAGAGAGCGCATGATAGCTGGGGAAAGTAGTATAGTATAGAGAGAGGGAAAAATGTTAGCCGTGTGTCAGAGGAGAGGGGGTGATCATGATGAGCAGAGGATTAATAGTTGTGTCGATGGTGATAGAGGTCAGATGAGTAACCAGAGAGAATCAGAAGATGGGAGGCGTAGGTATTTGAGTTATGAGAGAGAAAGTCAGAAGAGTAATCAGAGAGAATCGGAAGATGGGAGGCGTATGGATTTGAGTTATGAGAGAGAGGTTCAGAGGAGTAATCAGAGAGAATCGGAAGATGGGAGGCGTACGGATTTGAGTTATCAGAGAGACTGTGATAGTCTGAATATGAAGGTTATCAAGGTGTCGTTATCGAGCCAGAGTATTTCAGATTCACAGGGAATCGGGTAAATTAAGTGAACAGTCCGAAGATAGAAGTTGTACAGGTATGTAGTATAAGTAGTTATGTAGTGAAAGTAGATTTAAGTACAGTGTGATTGTGACCTAAGTAACGTTAAGTGAGATATTTAAGTAATGACGTAGTCGTAGATAATGAAGTAATTAATGGTACTAGTAAGTTCGACGTAAGAAGTGTTCTGTTAGGTGATGTAAGTGCTTGTAATGCCGAGAATATGACGTAAGTAGTGAGGTAGTAACTCCGATGATGGAAATTGTGATGTGAAGAAGGTACTATTTTATAACAGCCGTTGGGTAAGTCACAGTGAGTAAATAAGATGATAGCGGTACCAATCAGGATTAAGATAATTGTAAGTTTCAGACATGCCTTGTTGTACCAGAACTTGTGTATTCAGTTGTTTTAGGAGCTGACTTGGTTGCAAATCATGGAAGTAGAGTAGACTTTAATTTAGGTAGTGTGTGTCTGTTCTATGAGGAAACTAGCAAAGAAGTACATGTTAATTATGATGGTCTAACGTATGTGTTTGGTAACGTGTGTTCCTTGAAATATATGAGAGGTAAGTGAAGCTGTTCCTAGTGAGAGGAAATGTTTTGTTGGGTGTGTTACGTGCCTGTACGACCAGTATCCGAGGGATAGTCGGTATGAGGCAGTGACGTGAGGTAATTTGAGTGAATTACGGGAGGAGTAATTGGGTTCGATGTTAGGTAAGCATCGAGAAGTATTTAGTGGTAAGTGAGGAAGAACACGTATATGAACATAAATTTGTAGTAGATGACCATTCATCATTTGTGGGAGGTAAGTACCCCATTCAACTTAAAAATGCTAGTGACGTCTAAGAACAAATAAACATTATGCTGGATTACGGAATAATTGAACCATCTTGTAGCTATGGTATTGAGCCTTTAATTATTGTTGCCAAGAAGGATGTGATTTATTGATATATGTAAGTTTATAAGGGTAAAATTGATTTAGTTTGAGTGACAGAGTGCTACTCAGAGTTCCATTTCATCATCTGCAGAGGCGGGAAATATGTTGAAGTTATATTTTTATCAGGGGTATTTCACTATTGTGAACCGTATCGACGAGTGTGCATATTCTTACAAATTCAGGAAGGGGATATTGTCGCTATTTATAGTATTATACGTATGTGTAAAGAAGTACTTCACGTGAGATTTGTTGAGATAATAATAAGATGATTAAATTTTGTAAGAAACTGGCAAAATAAAACTAACATCTGCGAATTTGCGTGTAAACCAAGTGTCGTATTGGTGCATTGGAAGAATAAGTGCTACATTGTCATGTACTGTGTGACAAAAAAAACGGAGAACAGGACATTGGACAGTTAACTGCGATAACAATATGCGAGAAAAGTTCTCATATAAGTGAATTTTCACAAAATATTTTGATATGTTAAAAAAGGAGAAGAATGTTGTATATTGATTGAAAAATATTTGTATGTGTTAAATTGAGTGCTGTACTCTTGTGATTTGTATGAGAGAAAACTGAACAGTAATCTACGATGGCAATGTGCGAGAAAAATTCTCATATGTGATGTATTATAAAATGTATGGATGCTGAAAAAGAAAATTATTGTTGTATACTTATTTAAAGTGTTTATATGTGCCAGTGTTATATATATATATAATTTTGTTCATAAATCAATCGATTCTTTGTTCTTCGATTTATTTATGAGGGAGGCGAATTGTAACGGTTCAAATCCCGTTACAAGATGATATCTGTATTTTCATTATTGTACTAGCGAATGTACCCGTGCTTCCCTACGGTATTCTACATTGTATTCGAATATCGAAGTAAATAGTGTGCATGCAGTAAATAAGACTGTTTTAAAATTGCATGTCTCTTAGCGTTATCCGAGGAAGAGCATGGGGAGGTCCCCGTACGTTGTTTCCAATGTAAAGTGTTTGTTATGGATTTGTGATATGACGGCAGGCTCACTTGCCTACTGCCATTCACAATCGAGTTGGGAAGTTTACATTATAATTGCAGGCCCCATTGCCTACTATGCGGACAGAATCGATTTGGGAAGTTTTCGTTAAAATGGCAGCCCCCCTTTCCTACTTCCAGACAGATTACAGTTTTTATTATAATGGCAGGCAATTACCCTACTATCACTCGAAATTGAGTTGTGCAGTTATCATTATAATGCCAGGCCCATTTTCCTACTTCCAGCCAGCTTACTGCCAGTCACACCAAGTTGGTGATTTTCCATGAAAATAGCAGGCCACTATGCCTAATGCCAGTCACATTTTAGATGAGGACATTTCCTTATAATGGCGGGCACCCTTGCCTACTGCCAAACACAATCGGGTAGGGGAGTTGTAAACAAAACTGCATGCTCACTTGCCTTATGCAAGTCAAATCGAGAAGTGAACTATTCATTACAATTGTAGACCTTCCTTACTAATGACAGTTACACAGGAGTTGGAGAAGGAACCCTTTCATACTGCCAGTCAAAGTCGGTGTGGGGAGTACTGATTACAATAGCAGACCCACCCTTTCTCGATCGCTACAAATCGACATCAGTGAATATATATAGATCGACATACGAAAGTATATGCGTGTTTACAATATTGAAGACCTTCATTTACAGATTAACTGCTACTAAACGTACGTCATATCGACAAAGGATTATACCATAAGACACGCCGGATTTAGTGGCCTAAATGGCTGGTCCTATGATATGTCATCTATTCTTGGGTCAGATTGAGTTAGAAACGTGGAACAGGGTAACGTTCTTGTAAGATTATCTCACATTACATTACTTTTCGGATAATGATGTGACAGCTATATACATAGCATTTGGCTCATATATGGCTACTGGGTGGGCCAATTTTCGTGAAGAGTTTGATGATTCTGTATTTCATATAAGTAATCGAAGGTATGAATTATGCATGTGAAAATTCCAAATTGACTTAACATCCATTAATAGAGAAAAATCAAACGTAAAATTGATACAGATACGGCAAAAAGTCATAAGACCAAGGTTGTAGATCATTCCAAATTGAACGGAGATTGTGCTATCTGTTATGTGATAGGAATTTCCGAAGGTCTGCACCATCATTAAAATTGCCTGCATATTTCGATATTCTTCGGGGAAAAAAGTGAAAAATTTAATGATCTTGGATGTTTTCCGTTCGTCACAGGCTAAAACGTATAATTTTGTCAAATTTCAATTATCATCTTTTTCTTCTGGCAGATTATGCCGCAATCTGGATTTTGGGCGAGGCGGGTAAAAATTAGGACTTTCAGGAAACTAAACCAAAAATTATGCAGATGGTCATTATTACCCCTTAAACGGAAAGCTGTACGAAAATTTCGCCAAAATAGTCAGTGTAGAGGCACACAGTCGTTACGATTTGATTTATATAGATACGGAATCTGCTCCATGTAAAACACCTTTTTGGTTATGTCCGCTGGACTTAACCTGCAAAACTGACCATTCATGATATCTCCCTTATTAATCCTCCTGACGAAAAAATGCACATGAAAAAAAGGTTTAGAGGTGGAATTCCATCACGTTTGGTCGATTTCCAGTCAGGTTGGTCTTGTTCTGTATATATTGTGGAAGAGTAAAATCACCATTTCGGTTCCCTATAAACCGCCAGTCCATTCCGGAACATGAAATGTTATTTACGTTTAAAACCTACCTTTGGACAGGTGGATGCTAAATATGAATTTTGGTTCGAATGTCTTCAGTAGTTTTCAAGTTGTAAGGAATACGCTTTACACGCACCCGCTCGTGAGTTAAGTCCGATGGGACTTGTACAAAAAAAACGGTCCGTTAATGATATCTCCCTTATTAATCCTCGTATCGAAATGATGCACATGAGAAAAAAGGTTTAGAAATTAATTTCTACCAAGGCAGGTAGATTTAAATTAACGTTGGTTGTGTATATTTTGTGGAAGTGCAAAATCACTGTTTCGGTTTCGTATAAACCCCCAGTCAATTCAGGGATTTAGAAACAATATTTGCCCTAAAACCTATCAAGGACAGGTGTATTCTAAATATGAGTATTGGTGGAAATACATCCAGTAGTTTGTAGCACTCGCGTACATACGGCGTAATTAAGGAAGAAAATAATACAGTTAAGAAAGTTGAAAGTAATAGAAAATGGATTATAACTGAGGACAGCCGGATAACGACAAATATGTAAATGCCAAGTTAATGTATTGGAAAATCAAATGCCCCTCAATAAATTATGCTAGTGTGAGTTATGGATATAATAAAGCGGTAACAGAGAAGAAATTTAGGTCCAGTGATTCCTAGGTAAACAAATAATAAGAAGATGACTAATGGTGTTATTACTTAATCTATTCGGAGGCGGTTATAACATCCAACGATATTCCGCCAATATCCCGCAGATAGGCCGATTGACGCCTCTCTTGCCTTCTACCCAAGGAACAACCACGAATTTAAAAGCATGATGAGGAAAATTGCAATACGTTACTTCCCTGCTGGCATGCAGTCAGAGACGTTGCCATGGTAACCTGTAGGTTCGTTGTCGGTCTGTCGGTCACTCAATGCAGAGCATGGTACCAGCAGAAAATTGTAAATTTCTCCGTCATGTAAAGAGTAAGGTAAATTATGAACATAACGAAAGTTGTTTATAATGAAGAGACGTTTCACGTACGGTAAACGAAGTTTACAGAAAATCAATAGTATAAGAGAAAATGGAGAAAAACCATTCTGGTTTTCCTATAAACCCCCCTCGATTCAAAGATTTTAAAATGATATGCATATTGAAACCTTCCCCGGGATGAGTATACTCTAAATATGAAGTTTAGTTGATATCTATTGAGCCGTTTCGACGTGATGGTGGAAAAACCATTCTGGTTTTCCTATAAACCCCCGTCTATTCAAAGATTTTAAAATGATATGCATATCGAAACCTTCCCCGGGATGAGTATACTCTAAATATGAAATTTGGTTGAGATATATCCAGCCGTTTCGACGTGATGGTGGAAAAACCATTCTGGTTTTCCTATAAACCCCCATGTATTCAAAGATTTTAAAATGATATGCATATCGAAACCTTCCCCGGGAGGAATATACTCTAAATATGAAGTTTGGTTGAGATCTATCCAGCCGTTTCGACGTGATGGTGGAAAAACCATTCTGGTTTTCCTATAAACCCCCGTGTATTCAAAGATTTTAAAATGATTTGCATATCGAAACCTTCCCCGGGAGGAGTATACTCTAAATATGAAGTTTAGTTGAGATCTATCGAGCCGTTTCGACGTGATGGTGGAAAAACCATTCTGGTTTTCCTATAAACCCCCGTATATTCAAAGATTTTAAAATGATATGCATATCGAAACCTTCCCCGGGAGGAGTATACTCTAAATATGAAATTTGGTTGAGATATATCCAGCCGTTTCGACGTGATGGTGGAAAAACCATTCTGGTTTTCCTATAAACCCCCGTGTATTCAAAGATTTTTAAATGATATGCATATCGAAACCTTCTCCGGGAGGAATATACTCTAAATATGAAGTTTGGTTGAGATCTATCCAGCCGTTTCGACGTGATGGTGGAAAAACCATTCTGGTTTTCCTATAAACCCCCCGTGTATTCAAAGAATTTAAAATGATATGCATATCGAAACCTTCCCCGGGAGGAGTATACTCTAAATATGAAGTTTAGTTGAGATCTATCGAGCCGTTTCGACGTGATGGTGGAAAAACCATTCTGGTTTTCCTATAAACCCCCCGTGTATTCAAAGATTTTAAAATGATATGCATATCGAAACCTTCCCCGGGATGAGTATACTCTAAATATGAAATTTGGTTGAGATATATCCAGCCGTTTCGACGTGATGGTGGAAAAACCATTCTGGTTTTCCTATAAACCCCCGTGTATTCAAAGATTTTTAAATGATATGCATATCGAAACCTTCTCCGGGAGGAATATACTCTAAATATGAAGTTTGGTTGAGATCTATCCAGCCGTTTCGACGTGATGGTGGAAAAACCATTCTGGTTTTCCTATAAACACCCCGTGTATTCAAAGAATTTAAAATGATATGCATATCGAAACATTCCCCGGGAGGAGTATACTCTAAATATGAAGTTTAGTTGAGATCTATCGAGCCGTTTCGACGTGATGGTGGAAAAACCATTCTGGTTTTCCTATAAACCCCCGTGTATTCAAAGATTTTAAAATGATATGCATATCGAAACCTTCCCCGGGAGGAGTATACTCTAAATATGAAGTTTAGTTGAGATCTATCGAGCCGTTTCGACGTGATGGTGGAAAAGCCATTCTGGTTTTCCTATAAACCTCCCGTCTATTCAAAGATTTTAAAATGATATGCATATCGAAACCTTCCCCGGGATGAGTATACTCTAAATATGAAATTTGGTTGAGATATATCCAGCCATTTCGACGTGATGGTGGAAAAACCATTCTGGTTTTCCTATAAACCCCCGTGTATTCAAAGATTTGAAAATGATATGCATATCGAAACCTTCTCCGGGAGGAATATACCATAATATGAAATTTGGTTGAGATCTATCCAGCCATTTCGATGTGATGGTGGAAAAACCATTCTGGTTTTCCTATAAACCCCCCGTGTATTCAAAGAATTTAAAATGATATGCATATCGAAACCTTCCCCGGGAGGAGTATACTCTAAATATGAAGTTTAGTTGAGATCTATCGAGCCGTTTCGACGTGATGGTGGAAAAACCATTCTGGTTTTCCTATAAATCCCCATCTATTCAAAGATTTTAAAATGATATGCATATCGAAACCTTCCCCGGGAGGAGTATACTCTAAATATGAAGTTTAGTTGAGGTCTATCGAGCCGTTTCGACGTGATGGTGAAAAAACCATTCTGGTTTTCCTATAAACCCCCATCTGTTCAAAGATTTTAAAATGATATGCATATCTAAACCTTCCCCGGGATGAGTATACTTTAAATATGAAATTTGGTTGAGATCTATCCAGCCGTTTCGACGTGATGGTGGAAAGACCATTCTGGTTTTCCCCCGTGTATTCAAAGATTTTAAAATGATATGCATATCGAAACCTTCCCCGGGAGGAGTATACTCTAAATATGAAGTTTCGTTTAGATCTATCCAGCCGTTTCGACGTGATGGTGGAAAAACCATTCTGGTTTTCCTATAAACCCCCCGTGTATTCAAAGATTTTAAAATGATATGCATATCGAAACCTTCCCCGGGATGAGTATACTCTAAATATGAAATTTGGTTGAGATATATCCAGCCGTTTCGACGTGATGGTGGAAAAACCATTCTGGTTTTCCTATAAACCCCCGTGTATTCAAAGATTTGAAAATGATATGCATATCGAAACCTTCTCCGGGAGGAATATACCATAATATGAAATTTGGTTGAGATCTAACCAGCCATTTCGATGTGATGGTGGAAAAACCATTCTGGTTTTCCTATAAACCCCCCGTGTATTCAAAGAATTTAAAATGATATGCATATCGAAACCTTCCCCGGGAGGAGTATACTCTAAATATGAAGTTTAGTTGAGATCTATCGAGCCGTTTCGACGTGATGGTGGAAAAACCATTCTGGTTTTCCTATAAATCCCCATCTATTCAAAGATTTTAAAATGATATGCATATCGAAACCTTCCCCGGGAGGAGTATACTCTAAATATGAAGTTTAGTTGAGGTCTATCGAGCCGTTTCGACGTGATGGTGAAAAAACCATTCTGGTTTTCCTATAAACCCCCATCTGTTCAAAGATTTTAAAATGATATGCATATCTAAACCTTCCCCGGGATGAGTATACTTTAAATATGAAATTTGGTTGAGATCTATCCAGCCGTTTCGACGTGATGGTGGAAAGACCATTCTGGTTTTCCCCCGTGTATTCAAAGATTTTAAAATGATATGCATATCGAAACCTTCCCCGGGAGGATTATACTCTAAATATGAAGTTTGGTTTAGATCTATCCAGCCGTTTCGACGTGATGGTGGAAAAACCATTCTGGTTTTCCTATAAACCCCCCGTGTATTCAAAGATTTTAAAATGATATGCATATCGAAACCTTCCCCGGGAGGAGTATACTCTAAATATGAAGTTTGGTTGAGATCTATCCAGCCGTTTCGACGTGATGGTGGGAAAACCATTCTGGTTTTCCTATAAACCCCCCGTGTATTCAAAGATTTTAAAACGATATGCATATCGAAACCTTCCCCGGGATGAGTATACTCCAAACATGAAGTTTGGTTGAGATCTATCCAGCCATTTCGATGTGATGGTGGAACAGACAAACAGACAAACAAACAGACACGAACAATTTTATTTATATAGATGATTTTATCTGTATTATTATTATTATTATTATTAGTATTATTATTATTATGTCAGTATTATTATTATTTTATCTGTGATATTGTTACTATTATTGTAATTATCCGTTTTATTCAATTTTGCAATTGCCTGTTGCTTGCAAGGTTGCACTTAGATGTATGCATATATACGTATGTGTAGTATAACACTCAATACCTGTACAGTGAGAATTGTTGTATATATCAGAGATTGAGTGTGACGTTGGGACATTGTGCAAGATTAGTGGCGATTCTGCCAAGTCATCGCCAAGCCATGGCTACGTCATCGTATTTATTTAGCAATGCGCGCACGGACTCAGTCGCCGCGGGGCGATTTCACCACTGTTTGTAATATCTGTCGCGTAGGTGGGAGTATGTCATGGTTATTTCTGGAGATTACGTAGCTGTGTCAACCAACGTCTATATAAGGTGGATGCATATTCTAGCGTCAGTCATTAGTTATACGGATGCAGTACAGTGAAGTAGTCTACTAGATCAAGAGGCCTTAGTTGGTCAGCCAACGAGTGTGAACGAGAGATGGCGAAGACTCAGTGAGCCATTAATTATTGGTCATTGAGAGAGTGAGACCAAATGGTTGGTCCGTCACTTAGTTGAAGACACGGACGCAAGGCTTACCATGGAGTCAGAGAGGGCAACCCTGGACCTGCCAAGAGGTCATACCGTATTGACTTACAAAGAAGTCAGATGATATGGAGAAGAAGCAGTCACAAGGATGTATCACCAAGTTAGGCGTGACACATCTACAGTAAACACCAGATCAGAGGAATACGTCGTAATTACACTAAAAGTGTTGAAGGTACAGTCAAGTGAATCAGTGAGGGAAATATTTCGTATAAATTGTTAAATGTCCGGTCAAGAAGAATTCAAATTCATGCCTAGTTTCTTTGAGTTGCAATGTCATAATTTCATATTCTCATCTGTTTTATCGCAACAAGACTCACTATTTTTGATATATTTTTTAAAGAATATATATTGTTCTATCAAACGAATTCATAGTTTCATTTCATTGACAGTAAAATATCTTAACCTCAAAATTAATGGGGAAACCGAACGCCAATCTCCTTTTCCCAGAACTTATATGGTATGTTGTCAAAAGTAAGCCTATTACCCCACACCCTAGAGATAGTCAAGAGTCTCATTCTATTATTGCTGTACTGAGTGACAGCTGGCGCCCTTCAAATAACGTATGTGTAAGTAAGCAGGTAACAAGTAAGTGTGAGTACAAGGTTCGACGAGTGTGTGTTTTGTTTAATGAATGTTAATTTTCAGATTTTCAATTTTAAATGCAGCTATTCAGATTTTTCAAGTTAAATGCAGATTTAAATATATGTTTCAAAAGGAAGTCAGCGAGTTAGGAAAGTGATAAAGTAATTGTAACGGTTCAAATCCCGTTACAAGATGATATCTGTATTTTTATTATTGTATGATTTTATCTGTATTATTATTATTATTATTATTATGATTATTATTATGTCAGTATTATTATTATTATTTTATCTGTGATATTGTTACTATTGTCACTTTCTTAACTCGCTGACTTCCTTTTGAAACATATATTTAAATCTGCATGTAACTTGAAAAATCTGAATAGCTGCATTTAAAATTGAAAATCCCGAAATTAATATTCATTAAATAAAATACACACTTGTTGAACCTTGTACTCACACTTACTTGTTACCTGCTTACTTACACATACATTATTTGAAGGGCGCCAGCTGTCACTCAGTACAGCAATAATAGAATGAGACTCTTGACTATCTCTAGGGTGTGGGGTAATAAGCTTACTTTTGACAACATACCATATAAGTTCTGGGAAAAGGAGATTGGCGTTCGGTTTCCCCATTAATTTTGAGGTTAAGATATTTTACTGTCAATGAAATGATACTATAAATTCGTTTGATAGAACAATATATATTCTTTAAATAATATATCAAAAAATAGTGAGTCTTGTTGCGATAAAACAGATGAGAATATGAAATTATGACATTGCAACCGAAAGAAACTAGGCATGAATTTGAATTCTTCTTGACCGGACATTTAACAATTTATACGAAATATTTCCCTCACTGATTCACTTGACTGTACCTTCAACACTTTTAGTGTAATTACGACGTATTCCTTTGCTCTGGTGTTTACTGTAGATGTGTCACGCCTAACTTGGTGATACATCCTTGTGACTGCTTCTTCTCCATATCATCTGACTTCTTAGTAAGTCAATATGGTATGACCTCTTGGCAGGTCCAGGGTTCCCCTCTCTGACTCCATGGTAAGCCTTGCGTCCGTGTCTTCAACTAAGTGACGGACCAACCATTTGGTCTCACTCTCTCAATGACCAATAATTAATGGCTCACTGAGTCTTCGCCATCTCTCGTTCACACTCGTTGGCTGACCAACTAAGGCCTCTTGATCTAGTAGACTACTTCACTGTACTGCATCCGTATAACTAATGACTGACGCTACAATATGCACCCACCTTATATAGACGTTGGTTGACACAGCTACGTAATCTCCAGAAATAACCATGACATACTCCCACCTACGCGACAGATATTACAAACAGTGGTGAAATCGCCCCGCGGCGACTGAGTCCGTGCGCGCATTGCTAAATAAATACGATGACGTAGCCATGGCTTGGCGATGACTTGGCAGAATCGCCACTAATCTTGCACAATGTCCCAACGTCACACTCAATCTCTGATATATACAACAATTCTCACTGTACAGGTATTGAGTGTTATACTACACATACGTATATATGCATACATCTAAGTGCAATCTTGCAAGCAACAGGCAATTGCAAAATTGAATAAAACGGATAATTACAATAATAGTAACAATATCACAGATAAAATAATAGTAATACTGACATAATAATAATAATAATAATAATACAGATAAAATCATACAATAATAAAAATACAGATATCATCTTGTAACGGGATTTGAACCGTTACACTTTCAACATCTCATACATGTTGCCGTCACCCAACATCGCGTCTATTGCTCAACAGCACTAAACTACTCAAACCGAAATTCATTATTAGTACTGTCCACCCAACTGTTTAGTTGTGGTACTTGCAGCAACCAATATAAATATATATATATATTCGTCACTGTCAACCAACCAGAATTTTCGACAGTAACTCTCATAGATGTGGTTACATCATTAATTAACTTCATCATTCAAATACCACGGTATCTACGTCTGCATTTAACAAATAGAATATTAGTATATATGAATTTCTAATAATAATAGTGCAGATATACAAAAACCGTAAAATTTAATTACTTCAAAATAAATATATTTTAGACGATACCTGAGGATGAAACTGTACATCCAGCCTGTTATTACACATGATATTAATAATAATAATAATAATAATAATAATAGCTACACTGATCATGAAACTAATTACCCTAAATATCTGGCTATGTTTTCGGGCCTTTTTTTTTTACAACAATCACTCGCATACTTTTACATCTAGATATTTTATTAAAGAAAAGCTTTAGATTCTACTAGTAATATGAGATTGGTACTCACATTATTGGCACCTTACAGCCACCAGGACTTGAAGCGATCATGGTGTTTTATAGACTCATGACAGACATATTAATCCCATTCGTCATTCTTGTAGTATCCATATTTGCTTACGTACTAATTATCACTTGTATTAACACTTTGCACACGTTTTCTTTTGATGATATCGCTGATATAAATAACTTGTTATAACACTAAACATTTATAATACCTACAGCTTGCACAGTGCTTAACCGCAGGAGATATTAAGCATATTCTTCCCGTTCCGGACACTGGTTCAAGTTTATTTGACGTGCAGTGAAAAATCTCTCGCAAGCTCGGTTCTGCCTGTCCCGTTACAAAGACAGCTGTATGGAGCCTATCTTCCCTTGACCTAAGTACTGTTGAAAAGAGAAAGTATGTTCATCCCCGCAAGCATTCTTACCACTGAATGACTGCTCCCAGTAGCAAGCAGAAATGTTCTCGACTCAGCTACAGTTTACGTGCTTATTAGAATGTCAAACTTCTTCTGGGGGCTAACATATTTAAACTGTGTCATAAGTGACGCAACTACTGCGCAATTTCAAGTCTTGCTTCAACACTACGTAGACTGAACATTATAAAATATGTTAATATATTAATCAACCCAATAATATGTTTATAAGCACTTTCCAATTCAGCTTGTACTTATAAAACTTGATTTCACCTCAAATATATTGGTGAATACACTTAACTCACTGCAACTCTACCCGAAGACGGAGCGAAGGTTAAAACACGTCTGGTCATAAGGAGACTCCGGCTGCTGACTGTCAACGGAAAACTGCTTCTCGAGGGTGGTTGACGCACTTATCGGCGTAAGAGTACTAATTTTGACACATAAAAATCCCAACTAAACAGCGCAAGTGTAGGTCCGAAATAATGTTTACTCAAAAATAAAATGCCTTGCACACAAAATTTCCATAGTTGCTTGTCACCACCGTAATACAGCGTGATTGTAGAATTGTTCGTAATTTATCTCACAGTCTCGTTGGCGTTATCTGGACTATATCTCGTCTTGCGCTACCGAACCAACTCCACACTGGCAGGGGATTTCCACTCTTGTTGCCACCCAATATCTGAGTAGGCAAATGTTTCAATTTATTTCTAATAAGCCATTAAGTTGGTCAAGAATTATTTAGTAAATATTGACATCCTATTGTGACACAGTCTCCATTAATTATTGGCCTGGATTAATAATGAGCTACGTACAACTTTGTCGTGCTACTTTTGAAAATATTTGAATTCAGTGATCTGATTCGAGCACACATTACGTTATTCAATTGTATGGACGGGTCTATTCCAAATCAAGGTAATTCAGGTAGTTATGACCTTGATTTTCTATCTCTCTCATTCCCAGTATTTTTACGTTACTGCTGCGCAATTTCCAAAGCTGATGCAACAGCAGGTGTTCCAGAAATATTAATTTATTTTTAGAAAGGAAAGGAAGCGTGGGCTTCTGCTAAAGCTTTGTTCTCACGCACTGGCTACTAGAAAATTATAATGCCGTCCTTTGTCTTGACCTATCTGACTATTACTATTTGTTATTAAATATAATTAATAAAATCAGCAAATCGGACTCATCTGATGGGTGCAATACATACATACATACATACATACATACATACATACATACATACATACATACATACATACATACATACATACAGTAAGCCTCCATGGCTCAGGCGGAAGGGCGTCGGCCTCTCATCACTGGGTTTCGTGGTTCAAATCCCGGTCACTCCATGTGAGATTTGTGCTGAAAAAAAGCGGAGGCGGGACAGGTTTATGTCCGGGTACTCCGGTTTTCCCAGTGATATTTCATTCCAGCAACACTCTCCAATATCATTTCATTGCATTTGTCAGTCATTAATCATTGCCCCAGAGGAGTGCGACGGGTCTCCGCTGCCGGCACTATTCCAACCTACGACACTAGATGGTGCTTTAATCATTCCATTCTTGACCCGGTCGAACGACTGGAAATAGGTTATGGATTTTAATTGTACTTATTCTGATAATAACCCGATCATTTTTTATCTTTCCTTGGTTCGTTTTCAAGAGCCATCTTTTCCTTTGGAGAACGTTCTTAGATTACAGTAGATTATCCTGGCATATAAATAAAGTTTAATCACAATTGAAATAAACGATAGGAATCAGATTGACCGTGCGATTGTTCACCTCAATAATGCACGGAAGTATGTCATTCGTATCGCCAGAAATCCCGCGCACTTTCCTAAGCGCAACAATGGTGCTGGTCACATTGTCAGCAATGACAATGGCAGCAGATGTAATTTACCGCCAAGTAGCGGTCTTGAATCTTGCTGTGGCGTCCATAATAATAATAATAATAATAATAATAATAATAATAATAATAATAATATTTTGGACCGTCGTCAAAATGTGCGGACCGCGCTGGAAACGGGTCCTGGCCGGGTAATGACTACGATTGCAGTCCGGCCGCGGGTTCAGTACCGCCAAGGCACCCAAGAAGACACCACGCCGGATCTCCTCAAGGATTTGATCCATATCAAAAATGCTTATAGGAAAAGATGGCAAAGATTTAGGGACCCAACTGACAGGCTGGATTATCTGGACCTAACCCGGGAAGTACGAAATGGATTACTGGAAAGAAAGATTGAAAATGGGAGGAACTTGCCCTAATCTCTCAGGAAACGAGTCAGATCGCGAATTTCGGCGGATTATGTATAAAACGTTAAGCATTCAATTATAAATTTCAGCATAATATCGTAGTGAAGCACGGGTACCTTGGTAGTCTATGTGTATAAAATAACTTGTCCTGACTGACTGACTGATTCATCATCGCCGGGCCAAAACTACTGGATATAAATAAATGGAATTTTGGGTGCTCGCTAAGGGAGGATTTTTGGATATTCCGTCGCTAACGGGGTGAAAATCCGGGTGAATTTTTAAAACCAAGAATTATATATCTCAAAACCTTAAAAGTTTACAGACGTAAAAATTGGTATTTGGAATCAATTTTAAAAATAAAGGAACACATATTTTTTGTTTTCGGAAAATCTCATTAGGGGAATGAAGAAAGGGGGAAACGGGTTGAACACTTATTATGAGGAGTTTTATCTCAAGAACTGAAGATGTTACAGACATTAAAATCGGTATTTGGAATCTCCTTCGAAAATAAAGGAACAGATATTTTTATGTTTTTGGATAAACGAGGAATAGGGGTGAACAGAAGTGACAAACGGGGCGAAATTTTAAAAAGACTATATCTGAAAATTATCTCAGACACGTAACATATTAAAGATCTGAAAACTGGTATTTGGAATTTCCTGTAATATTAAAGAAACATACATATTTTTTTGAGGAAAATCCACGCAAGGGAACTGAAAAAGGGGGTGTATTTTGAAAATTAGCGTATCTACAGTAGAGTATATCTCAAAACTTAACACGGTTCAGGCGTGAAAATTGGTATTTAGAATCTCCTTTAAAAATAAGGAAATGCGTATTCTTTAGTTTTCAGAAAAAACCTTAACGGGGGGAGGGGTGAAAAAATTGAAAAATTAGTTGAATTATTTGTATGAGAATGTATGTATATATACCAAAAATCGAATGATGTTACAAACGTGAAAACTGGTATTTGGAATTTGCTTTAAAAATAAAGGAACACGCATTTGGAGCGGGGAATCAAATTGGTAGGGGAGGGGATGAAAACTGAAATGAATTCCTTTTACAAGATACATATATCTCAAATGCTGAAGATGTTACAGTCGTGATAATTGGTATTTGGAAGCTCTCTTAAAGAAACTGATACCGTTTGTTTTCGGAAAATTCACTTGAATGGGGAGTGTGAAAGAAAGAAAGAAATGAATTCTTTTTCTGGAGAAAGTTATACCTCAAAACTGAAGGTTGCAGACGTGGAAACTAATATTTGTAATCTCCTTTAAAATTAAGAAATACGCATTTTTGGGTGGGGGAAACCAACTTAACGGGTGGAGGTGCAGTAAAAAAGGTGTTGAATTATTTTCATGATGATACGTATATCTCAAAAACAAAAGATGTTACAGACGTGAAAATTGGTATTTGGAGTCTCCTTTAAAAATAAAGAAACGCGCATTTTGGGGGGAGGAGATATCAACTTAAGGGCGGGGGCGGTGAAAAAGGAGTATAATTCCTTTTGTATGAGGATACCTATATCTCAAATCTGAAGATGTTACAGTCGTGATAATGGCCATTTGGAAGCTACTTTATAAATAAACAAGTCTTTTTGGTTTTCGGAAAATTCACTTAACGGGGGAGGGAGAAAGGAAGTAAAAAACAACGTTATTCTTTTTACGGAGAAGCTTATATCTCAAAAACTTAAGATTTCCCACGTGAAAATTTGTAATTGGAATCATATTAAAATAAAGAAACAAGCATTTTTTCAGGGGGGAATCAACTTAACGGGCTGGGGTGAAAAAGTAGTTGAATTCTTTTTATGAGGATACTTATATTTCAAAAACTGAAGATGTTAGAGGCATGAACATTTGTATTTGGAATCTTCTTTCAAAGAAACGGAACACGTGTTCTTTTGTCTTCGGAAAATCGACTTAAGGGGGGTGAATGAATTGAAAAATTAGTTTAATCTTTGTGTGAGGGTACTTATATCTCAAAAACTAAAGATGTTAAAGACGTGAAAATTGGTATTTGGAATCTCCTTTAAAAATAAAGAATCACGTATTTGCATTTTTCTGAATGGGTGATGAAGGGGTGTGGGGTTGAAAATATGTAATTGAGGAGTTGAAATACGTTTGAGGATACATTATCTTAAAAGAAATCCGGGCGGGTTGGCCGTGCGATTAGGGTCGCGCAGGTGTGAGCTTGCATCCGGGAGATATTGGGTTCGAACCCCACTGTCGGCAGCCCTGAATATGGTGTTCCTTGGATTTCCATTTTCGCACCAGGCAAATGCTGGTGCTGTACCTTAATTAAGGCCACGGCCGCTTCCTTCCCACTCCTAGGCCTTTCCTATCCCATCGTCACCATAAAACCTTAAAACCTGCAGCTGTTAGAGACGTGAAAGTTAGTATTTTCAATTTCCTTTCAAAATAAACACATCGTTATCGTAATGTCCACTTAAGGCGAGAGTGGGCTGGAAAGAAGTCATGAAGATGATGTTGAATTATTCTTATGTGTATACATTTATCTCCAAAACTGAAGGTGTTACAGACGTACAGACATAAAAACTGGTATTTGGAATCTCTTTTAAAAATAATGAAACATTACTTTTTGTCTTCGGAAAATCCAGTTAAGGGGCTGAAGAGAAGTGGAAAAGTGGGTCAAGTTTTAAAATGATTACCGCTATATCTATATTACATGTCAAAAACTTATGACGTTAGAGACAAGAAACTTGGAATTTGGAAAGTCCTTTAAAATACAGGAACATGTAAATTTTTGTTCTCGGAGAAGGCACTTAACGGGGGGATGGGCGTGAAAAGAAGTGAAAACTAGTTGAATTAATTTTTATGAGGATACTTATATCTTTAAAACTGAAGTTGTAACAGACGTGTAAACTGCTGTTTGGAATCTCCTTTAAAAATAATGAAACATGTATTTATTTTTTCGACTTGAGAGAAGACCGTTTCTCACATGTACAATTCTATGTCACATGGTCGTCTTAGCCCCAAAAATTAATACCATAAACACGGTTTACAATGAAATTCTCCGGTAAATGAAACTCAATTTTTGGGTGAGATTTTATACTCTAGGAATTTTCAGTTAATATCTCAGTACAATGCCGAGAAACGATTCCTTTGATCAAATTACGAAATCCACGCGAGCGAAGCCGCGGGTAACTGCTAGTACGTACATACATACATACATACATACTGAAACCGTTTATACCATGCTAATAGACATGTCATGATGTCCAGCAGGACAAATGTGCCGTTTTCCGCATCATTGTATGAAATACTCGGTTGTAACAAGCATTTTATGCCGGGTCTGGGGTACGTACGTCGCTGTGCGAGTTCGAATACAGAAATTCTAAGTACGCGTAAAGAGAGGGAGACCTCTCAGTACAGCGTGTCCTTGGCTTGGCGCTCTCTTTCGTGGAAGCGAGTACGGTATAGAACGCTACGTTCAACTATTGCCTAGGCCAGAAGGCGTAGTTAAATTTACAGGGTTCTAACTTGAGAACTGGATATTCTCACCGATTTCCTTGCATATTCTTGGATACAAACCCACACATTTCGCACGTCAAGTAGTAGTAATAATACTAATAAAAATTCGTCACAAGCTTAAGAAATTTACAAGTAAGGAATCGATGAACAAAGCATAATTTGTAGCACTGGATAATGTAAGAAGATGTATTGCTTAAGGAGCGCGTTCTTAATGACGCACTTTAGGCATGTGTGCGGTGATGGAAGCCATGTGTGTTTATCACTTACCTCGACGCAGATAGGGGAGTCCCCATGCACCCGCCCTCCACGCATTAAAATGCAGGATGATGCTTAAGTGATTACCAGTAAACTTGCGATGCGATTCGAACGAAACTAGATCAGTAAGTAGAGGACGTAATGGTCTATAAAATGAATTCCCATTCCACTCTGAGGGACAGTTATTAGCAGAGAGAGTTTTCCCATGTGAGACGAGTTTTCCCTCGCCATAGCCGGCGACCTGTGTCTTCCATATAAGGTCAGGCACGACAACACTCGACACTGAGTGCTTTCGATATTGTGCCAGACAGAGGTTTACTCCACGTCAGTCCGATACGCATTCATAGTGCAGTTACATTTTTCTTGTGTGAAGTGACAGTTGTGATGTGTGTGTATGTGGAATACTAATCCCAGAATTCAGTAAGGAAATGCAGTGACGCAATATTATTGCAGGCTATGTGAATATGTTCAGAAAGAATCGGTAACATTACTAAAAATCGTCACGACGTAGTGAGTTAATATGGAGAACCAGTATTTATTGTACTGTGATTAAGGTATATGCCGTTGTAAGAGACAACCATCCTAACAAATAAACGTTGTCAGATCAGCCAGAAAAGTGCACCATACATGAACAGTGACGCTCACGTAGGAACAAACAAATCAGTAAACATTTCTCTGTATAGCAAACGAGAATCGAGTAGTGTTCTTCAGAGACAGTATTCCCTACTTGTGTAGTCCATTTCGAGTCTATGAGTGGATCTATCAATGTCAGGTTATTCGAAGCCATATAAACAGTGCTTCAGATAACCGATTCCTATTTGTTCACATGTATGTGAGTGCTCTCCAAACCCAGGATTCATCACTACGACATCGAGCCCGTGTGCCTGTGAAATTCCTGACTGAATATAACGCAGAACATCAAACAGCTGGAGGTAGCAGGCTAAGACGGCATGGACTTAATTGGAACGAGGTGAACCAAGGACTTTCTGCTAGCGGTGCGACAGCTATGGATAACTAAATCCACATTGGTACCTCCAGATGGCAGCAGGTTACACAACAGGATAAGTACATTCCAATGATTTTAGATGACTCAATATGCGCTTTTCAATGGGGTAAAGTTTTCTTTATTAATTTAATTTTCTTGTCTTCTATGAGTAGTGGTTAATCTCAATGTTATCCCGTGAACTTGCACAAACTAGAGTATAAGGCCCTATAGGTGGTTATGTGTGAGTGAAACATTCGTAAGGCTGGGCTTAGATAATTCAGCAGACTTCATTATCCGTTCCAAATTCAATCAGCTGGAGACTGATAGGTTACATCATTAAATTGTACTTCAATTTGTCGATGGAGGTCGACCCTTAGATGATGTAGTTCATGTCCGTCGTTGGTTTATTCCGATATTATATGGATCTTCTTTTTAGAAGACGCCTGTCGAAGTTGCTCAGGTACTCCGTCTTCACAGCCGAGACTCTCGGTGAACTGAAACTAACAATATTTAAAATGTGCTCCAACCAGTCCTCAAATATTTTACTGAGCTATGAAGAAATGACTTATATGGGCTCGTCTCATCGCTTATATATATGTATATAAATCACCTGATTAACACACTAGGCATGAGTAAATGTAGCTATACCAAGAGAAATTTCATTACGAGAAATATGCCTTTTTTTACAAGTTGCTTTACTTTGCACCAACATACAGATCTTATGGCGATGATGGAAAAGGGAAGGGCTAAGAATGGGAAGGAATAGGCCGTGCCCTCAAATAAGGTACAGCCCCAGCATTTGCTGGGTGTGAAAATGGGGAAACAATGGAATACCATCTACAGCGCTACCGACAGTGAGGTTCGAACCCACTATCTCCCGAATACTGGATACTGGCCGCACTTAAACGACTGCAGCTCTCGGTGCCATAATTATGACGGGAAAATACATATATACATACATTCATCGTTATTATAGACCGTTATGTCTCTCAGCGTTCATTCTGGAAGTCTCTATTCATTTACTGAACGCCTCCACAATCCTCTATTTATAAACTGCTCTCTGGCCTCGTTTAGTCCCAGACCTCTTATCTTTAAACCATTAGAAACTGAATCTAACCATCGTCTTTATTTTCCTCTACTTCTCTTATCCTCCATGACTCCACCACCGATGCCGGTTTATATGTACCGTTTCACCCATCGAGTTCATTCTTAACGCAGCCTTTATCTCCTCACTCCGAGCACTCACCTGTCATTGTTCCCACTCGTTTTTACCAGCAATCACTCTCCCTGTTTTCATGTCTGTTACATCTAACTTATGAATAAGATAACCTGAGTCTACCTAACTTTCACTCACTTATAACAACAGGGTTTGAAATCAGTCTAGTGGATAGATAATTTCGTACGGGAGCTTAATTTTTCACAGAACACTGTTGAGCGCATATGCGTGCTCACTGCATTAGCTTTGCTGCACCTTGATTCAGTTTTACTTACCTTTCTTGGAGAATACACCTATTCCAGTTTTGTATTTCCGACCTGACATTCAGTTCGCTTCTTTTTCCTCCCCTATCGACATCACTTTAGTCTTGGAAATGATTTTCCATACCATACTCAGTCCACCCATTTTCATGTTCCATATTAGATTGCAGGCTGCCAGCACATTCTGCCAATAAGACCAAATCGTCTGCACAGGCTAGCTGCTTACTACGTTTCTACTTAGTTCAATCACTCTCTGGCACTATATACCTATTACGGCAATGGACCACCCTACTCTGGTATGGAAATATGTATAACGTTGTTATCGGTATTTGTCTAGCTACGACCGAAGTGCGACCAATGACAAGCTATAATACTACTACACAGCTGTGCAAAACTTAACGACTAACTTTCGCATGTTGTGTCACTGCCAGGTAGCATAGCTCGATGAAACTTGAACCATACATAGGAATAAGTGGTACAGTATTGTACGGTAGGCAACTGAAAGAAATATGGGATGAGACGAACAGAAATAACACTTTTATACAGAAACAAAAAATTACATGTAAGTCACTGCGACGCATGATAGTCCCCTGGACATCACAAACGAAGGGACATGGTTCTTCAACTGGTATGTGATCACCACGGACAACGATGTATGTTCCGCAACGTATTCCCAAGCTGGCCACAAGATTGGTGAGGAGTTCTTGTGGCAGGGCGTTATATTTCTCCACCAGCGCGGTTGATAACTGTTGGATGGTCGTTATTGCATGTGGACCTGCTGCAATACGTCTGCCCAACATGTCCCACACGTGCTCGATGGGATTTAAATCAGGGGAACGGATTGGCCAGACTATTTGCCGAATATACTCTCGTTCCAGGAGAGCTCCTGCACATGCGCTGTTCGACGCGGTCGTGTATTGTCATCCATAAAAATGAAGTCAGGGCCGAATGCACCCCTGAAAAGACACACATTGGGAAGGAGTACACTGTCACAATAACGTTGAACGGTGAGTGTAACCCGTTCAAATATTTCGAGGTTGGTACCCTCATACAACATTATGCCTCCCTACACCATAACGCTTCGACCACCAAAATGATCATGTTCGACGATGTTCCTGAGTATATTATGTGTTCCCACCTTTCGCCAGATGAGGGCACGTCTAGAATCACTACTAAGACTGAATCTGATCTCATCTGAGAACAGCACGCGACCCCTATCCTCGTCGGCCCAGACCTAATGCTCTTTGCACCATCGCCGGTGTGCAGGTGTCAACGGAACACAACGTAATGGTCGTCGGGTAAACAGACCACCCCATTTAGTCGCCGTGCCACTGTGGAGCGTGAGATTGAGTGCCTTGTAGTCCTGATAAATGTGGTTGCAATTGCAACCTCTGTTTAACGTGAGTCTCTTCTTGCCTGTTGCACAATGTAGCGGTCATCTGCTGCTGTAGTTGGCCATGGTCGACCCCCTCCTCTCCTTCGGGCAGCAGTGCCTGTGGTTCGGAATGCTCTCCATGCACGTGAGGCAGTACTGTGAGCCATAACAAACTCGTGGGCTATACTCATCACACTTCGTCTTTCCTTCAGGTTTCCGATGATTCTTTCCCGTGTGAAGTCACCCAAATGTTGTCTCGGGGGCATGCTGTAATGAATAACACGACGATAATGTGCCGTGACAGCTCGCTGATTGATTCACACTGTCTTGTCCCGTTCCTTCAACTGCCTCATTTTGTGAGGCCAGACTCATTTGGCGCTATATTCGCGCTGACCTCACGCCAGGTTTTTGTGCACGTTTAGGAGACCTCTGGCAACATATTACCGCGCTTTCGCTCGTTTCCACCGAGTAGTTTTTATGTTCTGTTGATTTATCTATCTCGTCCTTAAGTTTTGCACAGCAGTGTAGTTTCTCAACATTACAACTACCTTGTTCAGTCGGCATTCTCCCATATCTGGAGATTGTATTCGTGAAAAATTCGACGTCAGATTTTTGACAGATATTCCTGACCGGTAGACACCGAAGAAATGGTTTCTCAACATAAAGTGGGAGCACCGTTTGAGACATTATGGACACGGAACATTTATAAGACGATATTATGATACCTGTACCATTTGAAACTGGATAAAAGTTGCTACTTAGATAGTTAGTTCCTTCTCTCAATTACCTGATCCCCTTGATCACCTCCCGTTAGAGGAGAACACTTTTCGTGTACATTGTAAACATTTTGGCTATTTACCGCATTAATAAAAGTTACGTACAAAGTATATACTTCCTGCATGTGTGGAGCAAACCGTTACGTCACTGTACAGACATGACTTAAAGGTTTGATGTACTGTACACGTTGTGTATTATTCTACAGGCATGGGTATTGTAGCCTTGACTCGCCTCCCTGCAGACACCTGGTCTATCCCGAAACAGTCCAACAAACATGGAAATAATTTAAAAAATGTAGGTGCTACCTAAACCCTCATAATGAATTTCTTCATATAGACTTCACAACATCCAATTCTTTGAGATCACATGGTATTCTGGACATCTATTACCCTTAATTGAAGCGGAATGGTGCTCCACTAACTCGGTTTGATTTCACGTGGAATCCGAAGACAACTATCTTTCCAGATAGCATTCAAGGCATTTTCATACATATACAGGGCATTGCAAATCTTTCCAGGCACAAATTCAACAACCAATTTTATCCAACTTCGCACTTCCTGTATAATTAATTCACTGCAACTGTGCCTGACTTCCTATATTCGTGGTTAGTTCTCTGAACACTATCCAGCTCTACTGACCACAAAAGTTCACCATTTGATCTCAATGTAGTCTAAAAAGCCTATTACAATAACCATTGTTCATTCCAAAATGTTATTTAAATCTGGTGACTTGTCTGATCATCTTAAATCCTCCAAATCTCTCGCATTTTGATGGGTTAACTACAAAAGTTAGTATTACTTTAATTTTAACATTAAAATCTGACACAGAAATTTCAGCTGTAACGTTCGTCTTCACTTAAATTAGGGCGTAAATTTACGATATTCATATTATATTTTAATATTAGAAGACATAGAACGTTAGACACTATATTTCCATTGGTATCCACATGCGACATCTTGATTTGTAACAGAATATTTAAGTATTTACATGACAAAAACATCTTGGACTGAATTAAGCCACTATACACATTTGAATTCAAGGACATACCTTGTTCCAGCTGTTATGGTAGTGACGCTCAACGGAAAGATGGAACATGCTCTTGCCAGTAAAATTTTGTCACATCAAGAACACCTATTGAGGAAACAATTATTAGCACTCTTTCAACTAAATAGCAGTTGAACGTCAAACACAGGGTTGTTTAATGTGATCACGATTATTCACACTTCGTGTCATTGCAGTATGTCACTGATGTGGTTGTTTATTTCCATTATCTTCAATATTTCTACTGATAACAGTTGTGATGTAATATTTTAGACTTTCAGGAATAATTATATGGAGACATTTCTATAAGGAAATTCTGTAATGCCGACCTAACTGGTGAATCAATGTGTTATTTTACTCTGTTTCCTACATGACCGAACCAACGGCCGTAGCCGTGTTGAAACACCGGATCCCGTGAGATCTCCGAAGTTAAGCAACATTGGGCGTGGTCAGTAGTTGATGGGTTGCCACGCGCTGTTGGTGGGGGTAAGGGAATGGAGGAGCGGAAAGGAACAGGCCACCCTACCGCACGTAAACTCCGGCTCAGGAACACTTCTGCGGAGGTTCGGACCTGCCTTCGGGCAGAATAACCCTTACGTACCTACATGACCGAGCTCGATCACGGCTGTGTTCGGTGGCATTTGAAGATGGCTGAATGCGACTGTTCGGTGTCATTTCCTTTCAGAACGTTAAAGAACTCCTGCAGAACAAAGTTCTGACACCTCGACGTCTCCTAATATCTGTAGCAACGTTTTCTTCTACCTTTCCAGTTACCGGTACTTTACATTATGGTGAGATTAAATATTGATCTGACATGAAAATCATGAATCGTTCTTTTATGCGATCTGAAAGAATGTTTCGTAACGCCTATCACAAAGGCTTCTTACCAATGTTTTCTTTGGATTATTGCAGCCTGGTGAAACCCTAGTAAGGCAAACCTTCCGGTGAGCTTCTGTGATGGTGTGTTAATAATAATAATAATAATAATATTATTACTTGCTTTACGTCCCACTAACTACTTTTTCGGTCTTCGGAGACGCCGAGGTGCCGGAATTTAGTCCCGCGGGAGTTCTTTTACATGCCAATAAATCGACCGTCACGAGACTGACGTATTTGAGCACCTTCAAATACCACCGGACTGAGCCAGGATCGAACCTGCCGAGTTGGGGTCAGAAGGCCAGTGCGTGAACCGTATGTGTGAACGGTGTGTGAATTGCAAGAATGTAAAAGAAAGAGGACATACTTAGCCATTGAGTCTCACGGAGTAACTAAACGTACCATGACTCGGCAAGGAAGCGAACCCGAAATCCCACGGATCAAAGACCAGAACGATTACCATCCTGCCATGGGGTTAGACATAACCAGAGATGATGAACTCGCTTGCACACCTGATTAGTGAGAATTAATCAATTAATCAATTCGTTAATCTAGGTGAGGGTAGAAATGGGGTTAGGATATTATTCACCTAAACAACCCGGTTCAAATTGTGGCCTTTGCATGTGGGAACTTCGAAATGAAATGTCTTGACTCTGTGGTTCGTATTCCACGTAAGAACTGGAGGTCCAGAGGCTATGGTAAAGATATCGATAGTCACATTAAACTGCAAGCTTGATTTTGTCTAAGGGTTGACATTTTAAACACATGTACGCCTCTATAAGAAGTATTCGGTGTTTCTCTACCAAAAAGTTATCTTTGTTAGTTTTTATTCTATAAAATGTTACCACTGTGTATTTCTTTGTAATAATCCTCCTACCTTTACATATCTTCTCTGCGGTACGATTGTCCTCAAAATAAATACCAAATATGAATACTAATAATTCAGAGTAGAAGAGAGACTGGCATTTAAAACCATTCTGGGAAATTGCTACTGAACGGAACTTTCGGGATAATAATGATAATTCGTGCGCGCGCGGCTGTGGGCTTGCATCCGAAAGATAGTAGGTTCGAATCCCACTATCGGCAGCCCTGAAGATGGTTTTCCGTGGTTTCCCATTTTCACACCAGGCAAATGCTGGGGCTGTACCTTAATTAAGGCCACGGCCGCTTCCTTCCAACTCCTAGGCCTTTCCTATCCCATCGTCGCTTTAAGACCTATCTGTGTCTATGCGACGTAAAGCCCCTAGCAAAAAAAAAGATAATTCGTGCAGTTCTCTCAAAGAAAGAATGGTGCAATTTTACTCCCTTACAAACGAGCAATATCGTTACGTGTGAGGCCTTGTAGCATTGCGTGGCATCTTTTGATAAAATGATTTGTGGGACTTGAGAATATGAATACCGTGAAAATTTATATTTATCTGTTGAGTGAGGTGATATATTTTGAGTAGGTTTTCCATGATTTACGATTCTCCCATGAAACACGAGACTCAGCCTCGATATTTCAGATGTTCTCGAGGTAATTTAATATTCTGTTGTGAGTCACTAGCAAATTCGCTCGGCAAGAACCCATCCACTGCTAACATTCGATAGTTAGCACCGTAACTAGGTGTGCTAATGTAAAATTCTGTCATTGTCATCGTAAAGAACTTTGGTTCTTCTGGGTTTCATATCAGTTGTCATTTTTTATCTTCATTAGTCACCAGGACTACGCTCAAACTGACAAGTTGATCGTAGGTTCAAATAGTAAACTAACGAATGAATGAAACTTCTTTCCCACCATAAGGTTTTTCATAGCTGGAAATACAACAACAGCCGTTGCACCATTCATTCATGTGTTACAAAACCTGCGATCACTTCTCATCTTCATTTCATTGTTTCAGAAAATGATTTAACCAGACACTTAAACTATGTAAACATCAAAGTAATATGCATTCATCATTAAATACGCAAGTTAGTGTAACCAGTATGATCTAAGAATCGTATCTTATAGCTTGGCTGACCCACGTTCGATTCCAATATTTGTTTGATGGGAATACTACGAAGTGCACTTAGTGCCAGGTAATATACTTGAGGATGGAAGTGGATTAATACCCTCTTTCCGCAAAGCGTAATTCTTAGAATCATTCTCAAGGTTTTGAAATCGTATTCCGGTGAAGTCGGTTGATACTTTACTGTGCTTACATCCGCGAGAACAATGACTGTATGCTAGATTTAATACCACGTTTCAGGATGAAAAATTAGCACATTGACGTTTCTTTAAGTCTGCAGCAGTTGAAGGAACCCCTCTGCGTTGGGTGTTGAATGTGCCTATGGTTTTTCGCATCTCTCGTAAGGGACGATCAAACCTGGGAATCTCAACGTGGTAGTGTGGCTTGACATTCACAAGGTTCCAGACTGGGTAGGATATTACTTCTACTTACATGTTCCAGCTCCCTGGATTTCGTCTTTCCAATCTGACCTCCCTTGGTCAACGATTTTCCTCTTCCTACTACAATGATATTAATTCTACGATAGCCTACCTAAGGAGTCTTTAGTTTTCGCTCCCTTCGTAGTCCTTCCTTTTTCCGATTAATTCATTCTTTGAAGGGTCGAAACTCTTCAATATTACCCTCCGGCTAGTGTTAATGGGAAAGTGTTGCTAGTTCAAATTTCCTTAAAACAATAAGCAACCGCACCACAATCTTTTGAAGAAACGGTAAATACAGTATATACTGTAAATTTATTGTATTAAATTATTACTCGAACTCATCCTAGAAGTGGTTTTGTAGGGTTTATCATCTTCAGCTACAACGGGGCATTCCCTACTCGTCACCACCGATTTCGCTCAAATTTATAGAACATGCAGGACTTGGCTAGAAATTAAAGTACCCTAAGTGGGAACTCCAGATGGCCAAGCGTATAGAAAATAAAAATAAAAATCTTGACGCGGCTCTCGTACCGTATATGCCACTTATGTTAGTGTGCACGCCGAACAGTAGTTGGCGTAGCGGTAAGGGCTTGGACTAGTAATTCGATAGTCGTGGGGTCGTCTCCCCGTGTGGAGAATATTTTTCTCAATTTTTATATTATTCATTTATTTTAATTTATTTTATTTATTTATATGCAAAAGGCATATAGGACGTCATTTTCAAATGAGCGCACAACTGTAGAAAATTTGGATTTGCGAACTTTCCCGACGTGTTCAAACAGAAATACTTTTTTTTTCTCCTTTATTGGCTATCTTCCCCCCTTTGGGGAATGTGCCATAAACGCGAATAGTCGTTTCGCTGTAAGATTCTTTTTCACCTGAGAAGTGAAGGTTGTTCCTGGCGGCTGCACACAGTCAATAGATTCTTGGCGCAGGTAGAAAAAAGTCATACAATAAAATCCCAATTTTTTATCTTTCTTATGCCATGCGTATAAATAAATAAGATTAATTATTCACCTCTTTGCGTAATTGGAAAGTGAATAATATAAAAGTTGACAGAACTACCAGGCTCCACACGGGGAGTTAAACTCACGACCATCGTATTACCAGTCCGAGCTCTTACCGCTACGCTAACTGCTGCTCGGCGTGCGCACTAACGTAAGTGGCTTATACGGTGCGAGAGCCGCGTCAAGGTTTTTTTTTTCTTTTCTATACGCAGTGTTGTCTGATATCTTACATGTAAGTCACAACCACATTTTTCCTATCCTAGCACCAAAGAATTACAAGTACATTCGGCACGAACAATATAACCTGAAAGATTAAAAAAAACAGATTTCATGCCCACTAAGTTCATAAGCTAGTGTTTTACTAGAAGTAGAAATGGCATATCTTACGCGAACAAGTTGGTAATATTTCATAACTTAACATAATCCCGTTTAAATTTCCTCAATTGATTTTAGAAACTAGTCCTTATCGACCGGGCGAGTTGGCCGTGCGGTTAGTAGCGCGCAGCTGTGAGCTCGCATCCGGGAGATAGTGGGTTCGAACCCCATTGTCGGCAACCATGAAGATGGTTTTCCGTGGTTTTCCATTTTCACACCAAGCAAATGCTGGGGCTGTGCCTTAATTAAGGCCACGGCCGCTTCCTTCCCATTCCTAGGCCTTTCCTGTCCCATCGTCGCCATTAGACCAATCTGTGTCGGAGCGACGTAAAGCAAAATAGCAAAAAAATAGTCATCGATACGTTCCCGCGCGCGGATTTACACTGAAGAGGGAATTTCGGCAATGGTTAAGTCTCCGATCGCGATGAAACTTGGAAAACACATTGAGGTACACGTAAACGGATGTCGTCATCAATTTTGTGTGCCGACATTCAATAGGGTGTTAACTGAGGGGCCTAAGAGTTGCGACATTCCAAGTTCCGCGCGAACAGAGATGAATACCTGCTAGCCAATGCTAAGCCGGCACACTGCCTGCCTCGTGCCACACCTCTGCACCTCCACCCCTCCCTCTCCTTCTGGTTCTCCGCCGCACGTTTTCCTTCTCCCCGCGCCTTCCCGTCAGCTTAGCTGTCGAACGGGACCGGTACGACACTTTGCGTACTCTTATCAGCCATCCTCATAGCTCTCCTTTGTAATTCCCATATTCTATTTGTCAGTTTACTTTTTCTGAAATGTTTATGAAAACGTTTGCGACGATTCCTTAAGCATAATGTCGTTGAGCGTACAAAAATTAATTTTCATCTGCAAGCAAATCATGGAAGTCACGGTGAAGAAGGTCCGATGAACTTTCGGGAAATGCAGCTTTATGACGCGATTGAAGGTGAGTGCTAAGTAGTCAATTGATTTCAAATGGGTTTTGACACTCACGGGGTGATATCACACTCCGTGATATAGGCCGTAATAAGGTAGATTGAAGCGTGGTCTTTTGCGCTGCATGTAAAATTTTAGGT
Source organism: Anabrus simplex (assembly GCF_040414725.1). Taxonomy (NCBI): domain Eukaryota; kingdom Metazoa; phylum Arthropoda; class Insecta; order Orthoptera; family Tettigoniidae; genus Anabrus; species Anabrus simplex. Next base: position 810,435,432 of record NC_090266.1, read on the forward strand.
TTTAGTTTTCATCACTTGACCGTCTGATATGTTTATACTGATTACTCTCTCGTTTGTTTCTTAAACGAACATTTGTGTTTTCCGATGTTTCTGTTAATGAATACACATATAACATGTATTTTAAGAATTTTTGTCAGAGTTTATAAGTTACTCTCTCGAAGGTGACAGTCTCTATTTGGATGACGTTAAAAGTTTGACGTACAGGTCTGATCAGTCGGAGGAAAACGAAAAATATATTGACTATAATGAGCCAGAACCGGAACAAAGCCAAGGCAGTTCCCATTCGACGGACACTGCAGATTTACAGAATAAAACAAGAGTAATCATCTACTGGAGAGTGGAAAAGCGAAAAATCTGAAATTTGTAACGGTGCAAAAGAAATTTCGTCGATTGCATAGTGTGACACTGCTGTCTACCTGGAAAAAGTAGTGGATGAAGGAGGCTCTCTCCGAGACAAATTTGGTCGTATTGCGATGGATTTCAAAGAAAAATTTGACGTCCACCACCCATGACGTCACTATTAAACAGTGGGCAATGCAAAGTGCCCGCTCTTGAGGGATCCATGACTTTAAAGCGTCCTCAGGCTAGTTTACGACTTCAAAAAATTTGGATCACATCCCAAAAATTACTATCGTGACAACAACGAAAAAATTTGATAGGGAAACTGACGTTGTGGCGAAAGCCGAAATGTTTGCGGAAAACGTGAGAGAAAAAAATAGTTACACAGCCCCATCACATGTTGTTAATAGCGACCAAAGCGGCTTTAATTTGGAAATGTACAACGGCAGAACGTCAGCTCGCCGAGAAGAAAAGTCGATTACCATGGTGGTACAATCAATTCCCTTTACTACGCAGAGCTACACGATTATGTCTACCGTGTCAGCAGAAGGTGAGCTCTTCTTACCGTTGCTAATGGTTTTAAAGGAAAGAATTGGTGTTTTTGGTCCCCTGTTTAAGAAAATAATATTTTCACACGAAACTATTAATATCGGATACACCACGTCTGGAAAGCTGGGCAAAGAAGTAGTTCAGAGCTGGTATTTAATGACATCTTGAAACCAAGTTTACCCGATGGACAAAACATTTTATTGTTAGATTCTTTCTCTGGCCACGGTGCGGAAGTAGAAGTTATGACGATTCCAGCCGGCGTTACAGCAGTTTTTCAGCCATTTGACGTGTATGGGTTTCGGATTTGGAAAACGTATAAAAGACGAATTTATATCGGGATGCGACTTATGAATACAGGCACCGTGCTGCACCAACGTAACACCATCTTAAAGTTGCAATCACTGTTACATTTCAGCTGACATCTCCTCTATTGAAAAACCTGTGGAAGTACTCGTGGTACCGCAGTGGGTACCTTGAAGATCATCCCGAACAGGTTGAACACCCGGTAGTTTATTCCTTTGACAGTGTTGGCTTAGTATGTTCTGAAAATGAAAACCTACAACCTGTTTTCCAGTCATTGACCGGGTCAGGGATGTAACGAATGAACCATATAGGCTATTATTACATTGGGGTCGCCACTCCCACGGTGATAATAATAATAACAATAATAATAATAATAATAATAATAATAATAATAATAATAATAATAATCTTATGGCCTCAGCTACAGTGTGCAGGCATTTCAATTTGACGCCATCTGGCTGTTTGATCGTCAATTTCGACGTTCCGTTTCACTCTAGGCCCCCACAAGATGGCAGACCGAGTAAACCGAAACTCTCTTGGGCGTCTATGGCTGAGATTTAATGAATTTTGTGGGGTAAACACCAAATGTGTCACCATAGATCTTTTACATGCCGACATCGTACGACATGGAGTGTCGAATGGATATTTTTTCCGCCCTTCAAAAATCCGACTACCTCTGCCGGGTTTGAACCACAGAGGCAGCTTCCAAAGGTGATATTAATGCCTCATAAATGCTATGAAATGATAATGGAGAGTGTTGCTGGAATGAAAGATGACAGGGAAAGCCGGAGTACCCGGAGAAATACCTGTCCCGCCTCCGCTTTGTCCAGCACAAATCTCACATGGAGTGACCGGGATTTGAACCACGGTATCCAGTGGTGAGAGGCCGACGCGCTGCCGTCTGAGCCACGGAGGCATTTTTAATATGTTCTATGTGCCTGAATACAGGTTTCGTTAATTGTGCTTGGTGTACAAAGGACTTGTACGTCACACACTTCTACGAGGAACACCACTATTGTAAAGCATACGTCCCGTGATAAAAATATGGTGCCTGTTGTTAATAGTGTTTTGTTTCGGTTTCCTCTTCATTATTTTTAATGTTTCAAATAGACCAAAGTTGTTTTTGTTTACTATTAGCTACTGACGTGGAGTTTGCCCGCTGTAATGTATACGAGTCATTTATCGTGTTGTCTTGTAATTTTTTGTTGTTGTACCAGTTCGTACAATACCTATTTTAATTTTTACATATGTTGCTGCCATTATACCCAGAAGACTGTAGTGTGATAGTTTAACATCGGTACTTGTTGAATACATAGATCTTCCTCAGCAATAACGCAAAAGTACCTGTAAAGCTGCCTGTGATTACTGTATACCTACTGCATATATAAATGTATATCTTTTTTATTTTTCAAGGCTTTTCTTATTACGTCAAACTGTACTGCATTCCATGTCATACTCGTATCAAAGTTTTTTTTTTTTTTTTTTTTTTTTTGCTATTTGTTTTACGTCGCACCGACACACATGTCTTATGGCAACGATGGGACAAGAAAGGCCTAGGAATGGGAAGGAAGCGTCCGTGGCCTTAGTTAAGGTACAGCCCAGCATTTGCCTGGTGTGAAAATGGGAAACCACGGAAAACCATCTTCAGGGCTGCCGACAGTGGGGTTCGAACCCGTATCAAAGTTGTCTGTGCACTGAATTGATTCATATTCGGCAACAACTGCTGCAATTGAAATGTGTTGTGTCTGTCACTGCAAAACAAATAAATCGCTCAATACAAGCACGAATAAAAACATTCTACCTATATTCCTTATACCAGAGTACGCAATACGGAAAGTACCAGTAGTTTCAAACTCGGAGTTTATAATTGTTGTTGTCTGCGATTTCGTTATGACACAACTGGTAGCGTACACAAAGTGTGTGTGTGTGTGGGGGGGGGGGGGAGGGGGGTGAACGGACGTAAAAATATGATGTGGGCCTGTAACCAGGTTTCGGTATCCCGAGGTACCGAATCTCATTACTTTCATTGAGATCCTTTACCTGGCTACATAATTTATTTAACTAAAAATATATTGAACGTTGTTTAATGGTGGGTGATTTAATTTAATTAATTTCATATGTATGTCTACGCTAAAGGACACTACCAACAGCTTTAAGGCGGTTGTAGAAGTAAATAACCATTTAATCGTAGGTCGGACGTGGTTTCCCATCCCACGATTGACCACGCACGATGGTGCTTAACTCGGGGTTGTACCCACGAATTTGACAACTCACCGGAATTAGCAGGAATGAAAGTATAAAATTTGAATAAAATATGCGTATATTCGTTTAAGTTATTTATTATGTGTGAAAAGGAACGTTATTTAAAGGATTTCAATAATTGTAGGACGAAAGGACGTAAAGCATAGCGCCGGTCCAGTTCAACAGCTAAGCAGACGGGAAGGCTGGGCGAGTAGGAAACGTTACGCGGTGAACGAGAAGGTGGAGAGAGGGGAGGAGGTTCAGAGGTGTGGCACAAGGCAGGCAGTGTGCCAGCTTAGTATTGGCCAGCAGGTAATCATCTCTGTTCGCGGTGGTGAATAATGTACGTATAAATACTTAATAAAATAGAAAGTGCAGTAAACCAGCTTGTGTAAAACCTTTTAAAGCACTGTATAGAAGATCGGCATTGCTCACTGTAGAGTACGTTCAATCAAAATTGTGTTGCTGACTACCCGATATCTCAGAAACTAAGCTTTACTGCTAGGGGATATTATCTAAAATGTTGTGAGAAACAGGACAGCTGATGGATTTGTTCCAATGTAATAAATTCTAAACAGTGGCGCTGCATTTTGAGAGAAGTGAGATTAGGTGCATCATGGAAAATCACGGTTTTTATTCGTTTGCGCTTTGCAGCATTATATGAACGCTGTAGCAGTTATTCTATGTTATTTTTCGTATAAAGTCCACTAATATTATGTAGATAATATGAATAGTGGATAATATGAACTATGAGTTCTAAAAAAAGGATTCCACAATTAATCCAACGAAAACAAAGAGATTTGCGTTATTTGGTCAGTTACTCTTCTGTGTTGTGATAGCATATACATCAGAACTCTTCGTTATTTTTTTACTACGCCTACTTTGTATTTATTTATTTATTTCATATGTTAAATATAGTAGCTGGCAAGTTATCCATAAAACAGTAGGTATTGTTCATATGTGTACAGTATCTTGGGTAAATCAGAACTTCTACTGACATGGAAAGTCGCATGAGTAATCAGAGAGAATACTATGCTCACCGAATCTTGAGCGTGGCAAGGCGGTAAATGTGAGTTCCGTAGCAAGCCACCTGTAAGTGCGAGAGATCGTTGGTTTCCGGATTGGGTAACACTTATCCACGCGGTGTACGTCATGGCAAGCTGCAGAGGAAGATTGATGCCCAGATAAGGCTGTGTTTGACGCCGTCCAGTGTCAGTTATGATATGTCTATTACCAAGAGTCTGTTGTCAAGTGTTCCTTGCGCAATGCACAGTATCCATTGCTATGAATCGTCTGTCGTATGCTGACGAGTGTATCTCGTCTACGGACAGTTAAAAGTTGTCTGACTGTACGTTGCTCATGGGCTGTCCATGGTCCACTGTGTACTGGATACTGTCTTTTCGCTGATATGTTGTATATTATTTTGAACTGATAGAGTCTGCGGCCTGGTTTCAAGGCATAGGCCTCTTGTGAAAGAGACACCGTGTGATCATGGTAATGACGAGTATGAATATACCAGTGTGAGTGTATAAGAAGGTACATTATAACGAAAGTGATCCGAATCAGGATACCAAGTATTGGTGGGGCAACATTTTGAATGTTGCGCAATATATCGTATGAGTTACTGTTCACATTGTTCGCCATTGCCTATACGATTGCAGCAAATAGTACTAGGTCGTAGTGAATGACTTCCCTTGTATTTATTTCAGCTTTATATTTGTGTTTATATATCAATGTATTAAAGGCAATCTCGCTAGTCTTTCGTTTGTTCATTTTGAAGCTTCCTCATATGAAGTGGATTTCTGTGGGAAATGTAATGTTAGAATATAGCTAGTTGATTCCAAGTCATTGTGGAGGATTTATTCGAGGTAGACAACCTTGAGGCAATCCCTACCAATAAAATGATGTTTGGAGGATTACGTAAGGCCTGTAGCGGATGTACCAGTACACGCCCTAATGTTCGCGCCCTGGGAGATAAGAGACAATTTATCATACTTTTTCTTAATTCAAGAGATCCATTTTGGTGGACGCTGCGCACAAATTACGGACTTGTGAATTATTATAATTACTTCATTTATTTCAAATAGATTCACGTTTAGTACAATTGTTTAAATTAGAAATTCTACCCAGTTATGAGGCAAGTATAATCTGTAAGGTTACAGTATTGAGTGATTTTTCATAGCTGATCATAAATTATACACATTTAGTTAGTTATTATTTTGTGTACATTTCTAGCTGAACAAAATGTTTTACCATTGTGAAACTGTGCTAACTATACTTCTGATATGGTCATTTGCTGTCATATTGCATGGTCAGTTGAATTAATCGATGCTCGCCAAGAATAAATGTATTGTATTTACGACCTTTAAAGCAAGTAGATATTTTTAACTGCAGCGATGGATTGCTTTTATACCGCATATAACTATTCCGTAACGTTAATTTCGGTGAAAAGAAGTGATTCAAAATATTTCGTGATTTTGGTTTGAAGTAAGTTACCATTCTGTCTAAATAACCGGCATCTGTACCTTGTTTGGATAACTGTCCTCATTCTGTAATAAACGCCTCATGAAAATGGTTAGTCACTACACATGCGTAAAATCTCATCCTACAGACGAGGCCTCAGTCACATCGTAGATTCTTTTCGTTTTCCACTTAACCGAACCGATAGTAGCAGCTGCAAGTTCTCATGGCTGTGACGTTGGCCTGTAGAATTCCATTATGAGCCTTGCGAGTGAGATTGCAGTAAGACTATTCAGGAATCATGCCCAACCGAGGCGAACGGTAAGACTTTACCAGATGTTCGTCGTCATAACAGCGTGCAGAATCTGTTACCAATAGCAAAAACGTCCTGGCACTAAAATACTCCATAAAGCAACTAAAATCTGGTTGATTACTATATTAGTTACTGTTAAACTGGTTTGTAAATAATACTGAAAACCTTCATATTTTTTTAAATTTTAATGTAATCATGTAATCATTAAAGCGTGAAGCAATGCTAGCTAGAAATTGTAACCCTCAGTCATGCCTACTTACTTCCAATACACGAAGTTAATAATCATGACAGTACTAATTTTTCTGCAGACACCCATGGACTCTCGGCACAATATTTATCATGTAATTACTGATTATACTTCTAAATCTTTCTTTAATGTTTTATATTAAATTGGGCTTTATAATAGTTCAACACATGACATATTTCCAAACAAATTTCAAAAATATATATTTAAATATTGTACAAACACTCCTTCGATGGAGATGAAACAAATTGATGACGATAATTTTTTTAAATTACTATCATATAACTGCGATAATACAAATTTGAGTGGCTACTGCAAGCCAGGTGCAGCCCTAGTATTGCAGACCTTTTGACGAGGGTAGGTGATATTTGCCGCGTATTGTGTTATTGTGGTGGAGGATAGGTGTTGTATGTGGTGTACGAGTTGTGGGGATGCCGGAGACACCACCAATATCAAGTCCCCGAGCAAAGGGAAATAATCATTTAAGAGTACATATACGACTCGGCCGGGAATGCCGCTGCACTGGTCATTGAGACACGGAGCCGGAGAGAACTCAAGTAAGACATGAAAGAAAGTACTGTAAATAAGCTTGCGGTTTTACATTACTGTTGTTGTTGTTACGTAATCGGAGCTCAAAACTTCCAGTTTTACGTGGAATCTCATGGGACTTTTGATTTCAAACGTCCCACTCACAATGACATAAATAGTGTATTACATGAAATAAATGACGTAAAGTCCGACTCGTTGGCTGAACGGTCAGCGCACTGGCCTTCGGTTCAGAGGGTCCCGGGTTCGATTCCCGGCCGGGTCGGGGATTTTAACCTTAATTGGTTAATTCCAATGGCACGGGGGCTGGGTGTATGTGTTGTCTTCATCATCATTTCATCCTCATTACGACGCGCAGGTCGCCTACGGGTGTCAAATAGAAAGACCTGCACCTGGAGAGCCGAACCCGTCCTGGGATATCCCGGCACTAAAAGCCATACGGCATTCCAATGACGTAAAATGGTCAACGGCTGGCAAGAAAGACGCACATCAATGGATATACATGCAGCACAATTTACAAACAGAAAAAGAGGAGTTACAGGTTTCAATTATCAAGCAATCTTCTTCAGGCTCGGGGAAAATATTCACTTCACTTCATGTAACTTAATTAACATTGTTAGCCCTCAAGTATGTATACATTTCTTTAGCAGTAACTAGATTTAATTTAAACAATCATACATAGAATGGACTAGTCACTAGCAACTAAAACAATTTTTTCACATCTAGACTGTCTTCAAGAACAGATTTAATTAAAAAACAGCTATCTTTGCAAAACTCTTCGAAAGTTCGGGTAAGTTAGGCGCACCCTCCTATTCCACATGCGCCAAGGCGGCACACAAGATTCTGCTCACAATCAATCGTCGAAACTTAAACACGAAGTTCTGAGCACGTGATCTTCCTGCCCCCATATATGTCATCTCCCCAGTTTGTGAATTGGTTTTCAGACAACTGTACAAAAGTAAAATGCTTATTTTGAGAAGTACACCCACAGATGATGGCGGGAGCCAAATTGAGGTACTGTACACAGGTACCTTGAGAGCAACCTTGCGTGTAATGTTTTAAGATGTCCATCTATGATACATTATCATCACAACTGAGGTCTATTTCCATGGCTGAGTGGTCAGCGTTTTGGCTTTCAGTCCCCGGCCAGGAGTAGAAGACCGAGATATCTCTGTCTCTGTCTCATATTCTTTCACGGGTGAATTTAAATCGAGCATAATGTGCCGCTATACAAGGTTCCAAGAAAGTCTGCTTCCCCTAACAAACTGCGCAACCATTAAGACGAAGATTGTTCAAAGTGTCCGTCACTATGCATAGATTTACAACGGCTTCTCACTACGGGACAATCAAGATTTATTTTCATTAACGGCATGAAATGCATTTTCAATGGACTTACTCAATAAATTCATGTAACTATTTTGGTGATGCGGAAAACACCACATTACCGGGTGAGTTGGCCGTGCGGTGAGGGACGCACAGCTTTGAGCTGTCATCCGGAAGATAGTGGGTTCGAGCCCCACTGTCGGCAGCCCTGAAGATGGTTTTCCGTGGTTTCACATTTTCACACCAGGCAAATGCTGGGGATGTACCTTAATTAAGGCCACGGCCGCTTCCTTCCCACTCCTAGGGCTTTCGCATCCCATCGTCACCATAAGACCTATCTGTGTCGGTGTGACGTATTTCCTACCTATGGATATATTATTTCAAAATTAATTCTTTGTTGTTGACAGAGATGCCCAACACAAATCATGATTTCTGCTCAGGAACTATCTAATGTTTGTGTACACATTTTTTTGTTACTTAAGAATGTTTAACAAGACAGTCATTTTTCCTATTTATCATACAGTTGTCTGACGGCCTATGGTGATATTTGTAGGGGCTACATTGGCTGTCCGATTTTCACTATGTACTTCATTTTTGGTGTTATGTTCTTCGCGCATAACTTAAATTGATTTATAGTAATTCTGACTCAAGTAAAGATAGGCAGAGTTCACTATCGGGCATCCCTGTCAAATATTTTTTTCTCGTTGAATTAATATCGAGCTTAATAAGCTGATGCAAAAGGTAAGTTTCCCCTAACATAATAACCAACCATTCAGGCAAAGATTATTCGAAGTGTCCACCACTTTGATCTACACGTTTTATGCAACGACTTACAACGGATTAACAATACGGGACAATAAATATGTATCTTCCTGAATGGCATGAACTTCATTTTCAATGAACATTCTCAGTTCGTCTAAATTTTTGGTGATATGGAAGTCATTACGTTCTTCACATTCCCGCTTCGACTAAAATCGCATGGCGTCAAATCACAAGAGTGTGGTGGCCAAAATATAGTCCCACGATCTCCTATCCCCGCTGTGAAAGTGTTATGCAAAATGCTGTGAAATTTCAATCCCAATTGTTGTAGAGGTCCATCTTATTGCCAAACAAAATGCTAAAAGTGGTTGGTTTCTAGCTCAGGTACAGCGAAATCCTGTAATTCCAGCGAAGAATCTGTTTCTGCAAAAAAAAAAAAAAAAAAAAAAAAAAAAAAAAAAAAAAAAAAACAACAACTATAAATCAGATACTTAAAATCTCTTCCCCATACAGGAATAACGGGAACATGACGTATTTCTTCCTTATCTCAAGGGTTTTCGGTTGGACAAATAAACACGATTATGAAGATTAACACGTCCTTTTAGTTCGAAAATGGCTTCGTTTTTTCGTAATACTCACCGCCTAAAATTTGATCTTGATCTGCTTCCTTCTGTACTACAAACAACTCACAAAACTCAACCATTAAGTCATAACAATCATCACACAATGCACGAAATAATTTTGGGTGAAGCCCCTTGAAATGTACGTCTTTTAGGATTCTCTGCAGCTCCTTTGAGATATGACCAATTCAGCAGAAGCATTCCTCGTTGACTGATGAGAAGCTGCTACAAATTCAACTGAGCCAATTGAGCATTTTCTTCATTGTAGACATTACGTGGACGATTGTATCCTGATCTTTGTTTCCGTTCTTTCATATTTGAGGCTAATTTTCCGCAAATATTGCCGAGTTGGTAATGGTCCCTCAAGAAACTTCGTACTAAAGTTGTTATGAATTCTGAAAGTGATTTTGTCAAAATACCACCATAATTAAGCATATAAATCCGTTGTTCATTAGTAAACTTGTATGTCATAGCAATGAAAGTTACATATCACAATATAAAAAAGCAGAACAGATTGCATATTGCACTCAACCAACCACTGCTGACTTACGACTGACGAAGGACATATTAATGTGTTCAAGTTGCGCTACCAACTATTATTACCGAACTGAACCTAACTCTAACCATGTATTGTCTCTTTATTAATTACTGGGTAAAGAAAAAAATACTTTTGCATCATCTTGTATATACAGTGTTAAAAATAGGAAATTTGGTCGCATCTTTAGATATTCCTAACTGCATTGCACGAATGTGTAATAGTGGAATGGGGATTGCCTTATTACGCCAATAACATGTCCTGTTTAAATAACTGAGCGTTCCACTGTTATCCGGATGTTTGAGAGGTTGAATGGTACGAGTGCCTCAATTCAAAGCGTGTTCGAAGATTGGTGTCTGTGGAGTGGAGTGTTTCGCAAATTATGGCTGATCGTGGAAGACCAATGTAGGCATCGGGTGAAGCACCTGTTATCAGATGATGCCACTCGAGCACTTATATTGCTTCAGGAAGGATACTCGCAGAAGTACATTACCAGAATACAATTGTGGTATACGTAGAAACTTTTCTAGGAGAACGAAAGTACTGCAAAAAGCCGTGACACGGGCTTCCAGAGGCCAATTTAGGATCCCTACAACCTGCTCAAGTACCTACACCGGAAGGACGACATCGTGGCAGAAGACTGCAGTTTGCTAGAGATCATCTGCACTGGCAGCTAGGACAATCCCGACCTATGCTGTTCTCGGATGAAGCCCTTTTTGTGTTATATCGCTCAAACGGTCGTCTGCTAGTTTGAAGAAGACCTGGGGAGTGGTTATTGAGGTGGACCTTTTATGGTATGGCCAGGTATAAGTCTTGACATGGAAACTAACCTCCTGATCATTCTCAAATAACCTTTAACTGATCGACGGTATGTTGGTTAGATCTTAGTGCAAAATGTGATACTTTACGTGAGGCAAATTGGACAAAACGCAGTATGCATGCATGTTAATACTAGGCTGCATGATGTCAACATCGTACGAAGACTCCTGCAAGAGCACCAGGTGCAACGAATGGAGTGGCCATCCAGAAGTCCACACTTGAATACGATCGAAAATCTCTGTGGCAAACTACAGCAAGGCATCCGAGGCAAAAAACCACCACCCCAAACACTACCAACCCCTGAAGACGCTCTTTTGCAAGAGTTGTACATCTGTCTCAACTCAACGTGCTGTGCCGTGTCAGAAACATGATAAGGAGTTGTGAAACTGTTAACAATGTGAATCGTGGCAAAAATGCCTATTAAAATGCTTAATTACCACGAAGACATTTTGGTGCATGACCAGGAACCACTTTATGACACGCTGTGCAATGACGTCATGTATTCAGTGCCCGAAGAACGTTCTTCATTTAAAATTTTACTGCCACAAGGAAGAAGGTTTGTTCACTCTGCGTGTCTGTTTTCATTTTAGAATGTGTGCGTATTATGCAAGTACAAGCATACAAAGAAATACTAAATTTCTTTCGTGAACACTGTTGTGATGATTTAGGCTCTATTGAATTAGATCGTCGATGTCCTTATTTCAAACGTGTGTGTATGAGAGAAAGAGAGAGGTACTGTATAGCCCACACACACAAAACACACATTGACTCACTATATCCCCAAGATCAGTGGTTTTCAAAGGGTGTGCCGTCGCACACTAGTGTGCGGTGAAATTGTTGGAGTGTGCCGCGAAAAAATTGCTTGTGTTTTCAATATTTTACTAATACTGTTCATTAATATCACAGAACGGCGTAATCTTACATGCAGTAAGAATTTTTTAAAAATATGATTCTTTGTCAATACTATTATTGCAGTTTAATGGGAAATGTGGGTTTGTTTACTTTTGCACAACTGTTTGATGCCAGGAGGAATCGCAGAGATTTATGCCCGTAATTCTTGGTCTACAGAAAAAAGTCGCTCGTGTTTTCTACCTTTAATGGAGGTCAGTACCGAAAATCCCTGTTCGCACAGATATGTTGTTGGAAACTGATATGGCATGCTCTGATACTGAGAACTCTCTCTTCACTGAAATCCAGAACTGATGTAATGTTTCTTCCCTAAATTTCATCTTCAAAGTTCGATCGGCTTGAAGTTCGACCACTTCTTCTGCCACTTCTAATGGTAGTTGTTTTGTGTCCTCAGCAGTAACGGCAAAGGGATTGCGAACCCATTCACATTCGTTCACGTTGTGGGAAGGAAAATATTCTTGCACTTTATTTTCCAAAACAGAAAGATGTTCTAAAATCAGACTGGAACAGATGTCGGTATCAGCTGTGGGAGGAAACATTTCAAGATCACTTTCATCAACTCTTGACTCCAACAGTTGAATTTTACTTAAGAGCCCATTTAGCCTGTCAGTTGATTTAAGAATATTCTTTATCCTTCCCTAAATACTGACATTGATATTACCGGTATTCAAATGTCAAAAATCATCAGCTAGATATGCAACTTTCGAACACTGGCAGCTGGCCAATGAGGTCAGCAAACGAAAGTTTTTCTCTGGCAAATATTTGTAATAACTCATTTCTAAGTTCATAAAATCTGGAAAGTACACTTCCTTTCGACAACCAGCGAATTTCGATGTGAAGGACCAGAGTTTCATGAACAGCTCCTCTTTCTGGACTCATGACTTTGAGAAGTCTATATTTAAGAGCTTACTTTTAATGTAATTAACTATTTCAACAACTGAACTCATTACGTTCCTTACATCTGAAGGAATGATTTTTGACATCAAAGCTTCCCCATTTAACAACAATATGTGGATCCAATGTGTAGAAATCTGGCTTCAGTCTCGAAGTAAAACCTCTCATTTGACCAGTCATTGCTGGGGCTCCATCAGTACACACTGAAATTCAGTTGTTTCAACTCAGTCCATTTTCTTCCAATGTCGCTGTCGTAGAATTATATATGCCTGACCCTGCTGACGTCAGAGGTAATTATTTTCAGGATAGGAACTGTTCAGTGAGTGATTCTTCGTTTAAAAATCTTATGCAGCTCATTAATTGATATTTTTAATGTCTGCTGATTCGTACAGTTGAAGTACACATTTTTTCCATCGTGTAATTTTTCCACTAGTTGTTTTTAATATCAGCTGACATCAGCAATTCTGTCGCTTGACAAAGGTACTTTGGACATCTCCCTCTCGACAGGCTCTCCTAACATGGTTTTATCTATTTCTTTACAAGCAGGTAAAATCAAAGTTTCTGCTGCTGTATGTGACTGCATATGCCTGGCAATTATTTCTACTACTTTATAGCTAGCTACAAGCGCTTTTTATCAAGTTGAAATTATTTTATTCATTGCCTTGCCTTTTTTAATTTGAGAAGAGGGCAAACGACTGAAATTACCTTCATCTTTAGTTTCCAAGTGACTGTGCTTCGTTGTCAATTGTGTCTTTAGTTTGCTTGGAACCATACATTCATTGCTTAATTTTTCGCTACATATAACACACTCGGGAAATTCACGATTTCCAGATTCAGTAAATGTAAATCCGAACATAGCCTAAATAAGAATCCTGATAGCTGCGCACAGTACCGGACGATGAACTGCTCTGCTGCGGAAGTAGCTTCTCATTGACACTTGATCCGGGTGATTCACTTGTTCTATTTTCACTCTGATATTCTTCACTGCTATTTCATCGCTGGCGTTTAATTTAAAACTTCTCCATGCTATAACACAATATCTGTATATTTACTTCAGTTTTATAATAATACCAAGTATTGCGACTTACTCAACAGTCAATTGCACTAAGTTGTGTACTACATTAAAAAAACCTCTCCGTTTCCAACTGAAGTACTGAACTAATTGCAGGTGGTCGTTGATTGGTTTACGTATGCTCCACTAGAGTTGGGGAGTGATTTACATATTTCTCTACTAACGTTCCGGTGGTTCGTGTACCTTTCGCCAGGGTTCGTATTCTTTCGGGACTGTTCTGTAGCGTTCAAATTCCTCTAAATCAGGCATAGTTACTCTCACGTTGGGGTGTGCCGCGAACGAAAATGTTTGAGAACCCCTGCCCTAGATACTATTTGTCATTAGTCACCAACTCTCCGGTGAGAGTTTGGTTAGTATTGATGCTATGTCAGTTAACGTTCGTGAGAGCACAGATCACAAGCAGAGCCGTGTCCCATTTAATGCACTTGTTTACTTCCCTTGATGAAGAATGGAAGTGAGAGAGAAGAACAGTGTACTTGAGCGATAGTCAGTGCGACGAGTACCTACAAATACTTTTAAAATAAGATAGGCGTACACCGCCATGGTTGGTGGTTGGAGTGTGGTGTCCTCGCTCTGAGCCGCTAGGAATCCGCCATCGTTCTGGCAAGACAATACTTAAAGAGTGATAACATATTTTCTTTACTTCACCAATTGGCACAGTTCACTGCCACACAAGACTTCAGCATTTTTAGATAGTAACAGCACACAGTCGCAACCCAGACTCAAAAGTGCAACTGTTTCCCCTAAAATGTTGACTGACTTCCACTTAAGCCGGTCTTCCTTTTGAGGACAGTACTGCACCCGTTTAACATAGGCCGGGCTGTCAACTCATCGGAGACGCAATGAAAGAATCGTTGAAGGTCAATGGGTAAGTTGGATATAAGGGTGCATACATTAAATTAGCTCGAAATGGCATTAAAGTATTTAGCAGTTACTGAAGTAGTTTCCAATCTTACCATTAAAAGGGAAAAATATGTATCCTGTTATTTCTGACGCAATTATTCAATTTGTATATACGAAATAACGCGAGACTATAACCAAAACCTTAAATAACATCACCAATATCATTTTGATATAAGTGGAAGGATTCTTCCTTGTTACATTCATTATTAAATATCTAAATAATCTACTACATTAAAATAATAGCGAATGAAAGTGTCACAACTGGTCAGAATAATGACAATCAGCTGCCCAACAATCAAGATGAAAAGACAAATATATCCCGAACTACATTTTGTGTCCAAATAATGCAATATCCCCGTCCTACTCTTGTTGGACTCCACCCTTATAAAAAAGTCAGTTGGCCTTTAACTGGTTACGAAACATCTTGATTCATCAAATCGTCCCATAACGAAATTAAATTAATTACTCAAAAAATATCAATGTTCCAAGAACAATCCCTGGTAAAATAACCAGTATATTTTATATTTCAAACTCAACATTACGTGTTTTAAAATATCAAATCGAAATAAATTTGGAAAAATATTAATTTGGAAAATGTCAAGAAATATTTCCTTACTGAAAATATTTCATTTGCTTTTGCTTATCTGCAACATAACACTCCAATTCTCCCTACGATTAGCATTCGAAAAACGGTTCCTCTTAAAATAAATCGAACATAGTCAATTGCCGTACACTGTGTAATTACTAACATTCTAATATTAATGAAATAAAACTTGAGTAAGTATATTTCTGCTAAATTCCCTCAGCAAAACTAATACAACGTTGGTTACCTGTAGCGATCACATATATATACCATATCAACTTCCAAGACATCATAAGAATAACAACCTTTAAACTTTTCATGAAAAGAGTGGCATAATAATACTCCCAATAGTTCTTAATAAGAAAGCATACAATTATAACTCAACGTAGTCACTACAGATAAAATAACAGCCAAGTATAATTTCACTACCAGCCACATCAATGAACGTTTACAGACAAGATGATAACAAAACTAGTTGTCTGACGGTTCTCTCATTCAGGTTAATCCCATTCATATTCACAAATTACCACATGTATACCAATTTAGGAACATAAGATTGTAGTGTATAAAGTAACTGATGACCTTTAGTTAATTTTGATTTTCACGGTGTTGCGAGCTGTTTGTGCTTACCTTACGTAATAAAATTCTCCCCTTCGAATTGGTGCTCTTTTCTCCGTCTGCTGTTACGGACTGTCGGCTTCCCGGCTGCTTGTACTACTGCTGTCACTGCTCGCCTGCATGGCGCATCCACTCTGACATCACGCCTATAGTATGTTCTCGATCTACCCCGCTCGCATATATATATATGGCCTTGTGTCGTTCATTCGGCAGGTCAGTTGTGGTATAACCTTGTTAAAGACAGTGGGAGCTGGAACTCTGCACACGGCTGGACCATGTCCATTTTACTTGTAAACTTCGTGCTGGACTTCTGTCAAGGGTGAGCAGACATTGTTTCTTTCTATCATTTAACGTGCCCTACCTTGCTGTACTTGAGCTTCGCCGTAGTAAAGAAAATTGAACTTTGGTCCCTTCCGGACACATCTGAGTATTCGTGCAGCGCAAATGTTCTGCCTTTTGGACATTTATATTCCTAAAATGTGGTGTAAATGGTGTACTGGACAGCTGATCTAAAATTCTAGTCCATAAACATTCCTACCTTCTGAGAAGAACTTTTGCATCGCGTCTGTTAGTGCTGGGGACTTGGCGGCTTGATCCTTATCCTATCCCATTCCTCCGTTCTTATTTCCTTGTTCTATCCTTTATCTTCTACCTATCTTTATTTCTTTTCTTACCCCATCTATCTGTTCATTTTGCGTAAAAATGGTGCTTGCTCAAAAGATGTGGTCTGCTAATTTAATTTGTATGTTTATCGGTTAGCTTCAATTTTATTATCGCTTCTGCGCATGCGTGTGTGTTTTAATCCCTTCTAGGATCATTTGCTAGGATTCCTATTTTTTTTTCTAATCTACCAAAATGATCACTCCCTGGACTGGAGATTGGTTTATTTCAATTCTGAATCTCTTGAATTGTTTGGCATGAGGTTACATTACAACAGGGCCTCTCAAACGCCCAAACTCTCACGCGTGCAGAGCGAGGTGCATAGGCTCTGTGCACTGTGCATCGGTACGCTTCGCCTCAACTCGGCTTGACTCGGATGGTGTAGTGTGCTGAGAGCGACGAAGCGTTTGGTGGTAGACGACGTGTTTATCAGTGAAATAGATAAGCGCACGACAACAACATAATAATGGAGCAACCTGTTTCGAAGAAAGCAAAGACTTCCGAAAGTCCATTTCAATCGAAAAGGGAACTTTCGTATTTTTGTTTGTTTGTTTGTTTGTTTGTTTGTCGTGACGATAACGCCAAATGCTTAATCTGTGGGACGATAATTACGTGCGTAAGAAAATCGTCTATTGAAAGACACTACAACAGACTACATTCGGAAAATTATTGTGAAATCATAGGAGACGTCAGAGAGAAAGAATTAAGGAAGTTGAAACAGCTTGAAGAAGAGCATTCTATATCCACAAATGAGGTTTGTTCCAGTAGTGTAGCATTTTCATTTTGGTTACGGTTTCTGCATTTTTAAAAATTATGTTTACATTCCTCTCAAACATGTATGTGTATTTCTAATTCACTTTTTAATTTTTTTTAATAACACTGGTAACCTTGTCCCATACAACTGTGCGTCTCCGCTCACCACACGTAAACATTTCGCAGTGGGGGAGAAACAGCAGTGAAGGTGAGGAACGCGGAGACAGGCCGAACGGGGAGACAGGTGTAGGGAGAGAGGAGTGGGGGGTCTGCACTCTGGTCAACCAAGCGAAGTCGTCTTTTGCACCGTGCACAGTGCATGCACCACGCGCATGCACCCTGAGAGGCCCTGCATTACAATGTCCTATTGTAAACATTGTGTCAATTTGTGAGCTTATCTAGCAAGTGTATGACACTACCAACTTTGTATTCTACTGGCACGAGCCTGAAACTTTATTTGATGTAACTCCCTTCTAGCGTATTGTGTAATTTAATGCAAAGAAACTGTATTCAGAATCTATGGGTTCCCCCACCCCCTTCTTTTTTCTCTTTCCCCTAATTGAAGTGTTGGAACATATGTCCAAAGATTGTAGTGATTGGTGCTTAGGAATTCGATTATGACGATGTAATCAAATTTTGTATCACCTACGTGTCTTAAAATCAAACTTAACGCTTTTATTACGCCTTATGCTGGTTCATACTATTTGTTCTGATGTAAAGATAATTTGTTACCCCTTTGAGATTGGTATAATATATTTGTTATTTTCAAACTTGTTTTCCAAAATTCTCTTTCACGAGTTCCTTTCCCCCATTACTTCTGTTTCCACGTGTACCTACCACGGCAATTCTCTTTGGTAGCGGCCCTTTAACTTGTTTATGCACATGTATGGAGCTCTAAATTGCACTGTTTACGGTAATGTTGACACGATGTATTGAACTGTTATATTCTCATGTTGCACGCTTCTCGGCACTCTGCGCGCTTGTGTACTGTCAGTTCTGAGTACTTTGATATCTTGTTGTCTAGTATCCCGATCAAGGGCACTCTCTTAAAAGCAAATCTCAATTACAACGCAATTTCTACCAAGTTGATAGTAAGCAAAGACACTATCAAGCACAAAGACCGTTACAACGGATAGTACAACATATCATTTCTCTTACTCTGAGAAATCTCAGCTATCTTGGGTTACGCGTTTCTTCTATGAAAGACAACTCAATTCATCTCTCTAAAATGACGATATTTTATATTTCAGGACTCGCAATTAACTAATATCAGGCCAGAGAACAGTAACGCTAATTATATCTCTGACATGCAATTATCTCTGGCACGCAATATTCTCACTTCGAATACCCTTTGGTACAGACATGAATACAATTACCTCCTGTTCCTTACTATATCAAACTAAAAACACCGCACATTCAGCATTATCCTTCACAACGGCTCGGTAAACTCAAGTTTATTGGAGACACTAGGCTATATCTGTATAATTGTGCCAAATAAATGTTCATTACACATGTCCACAAAATATTCCGTATTAACACGTGTGAGAACAATATCATTCACCATTCAGCATAATTTATTTCTTGCCCATTCCTCATGAAAATCAATTAAGCCTGAAACGTATTCACTTACAGAAGATCTATATTCTGTAACGCTTTATCCTATTCGTACTCTCAAATAGGAATGTAGCTTTTTACGTGATAGAAATATTTTGGAGAAGTACGTTGCATGATACTGTTAATCTATATATATAAAATAACTTGTACTGACTGACTGACTGACTGACTGACTGACTGACTGACTGACTGACTGACTGACTGATTCATCATCGCCGAGGCAAAACTACTGGACATAAAGGAATGAAATTTTGGAGATATATTCATATTAAGATGTAGGTGCTCGATAAGAGAGGATTTTTGGATATTCTGTCGCTAAGGGGGTGAAAAGGGGGGTGAAATTTTAAAATGAGTGTATCTATATCTCAAAACTTTAAAAGTTTACAGATGCAAAAATTGGTATTTAGAATCTTCTTTAAAAATAAGGGAACACGTATTTTTTGTTTTCAGAAAATCCCAATAGGAGGGGTGAAAAGGGTGAAAACGGGGGAAAATGGGTTGAATGCCTTTAATCAGGATACCGGTACTTATATCTCAGAAACTGAAGATATTACAGACCTGAAAATTGGTACTTTTGGTCTCTTTTAAAAATAAAGAAACACGTATTTTTTTGTTCTTGGAAAATCCAATTAATGGGAGAGTGAAAAGGGGGTGAATTTTTAAAATGAGTGAATCTATATCTCCAAACTTTGAAAATTTACAGATGTAAAAATTGATATTTAGAATCTTCTTTAAAAATAAGGAAACGCGTTTTTTTTCCAGAAAATCCCAATAGGAGGGGTGAAAAGGGTGAAAACGGGGGAAAATGGGTTGAATGCCTTTAATCAGGATACCGGTACTTATATCTCAGAAACTGAAGATATTACAGACCTGAAAATTGTTACTTTTGATCTCTTTTAAAAATAAAGAAACATGTATTTTTTTGTTTTTGGAAAATCCAATTAATGGGAAGGTGAAAAGGGGGTGAATTTTTAAAATGAGTGAATCTATATCTCCAAACTTTTTAAGTTTGCAGATGTAAAAATTGTTATTTAGAATCTTCATTAAAAATAAAGAAACACATATTATTTTTGTTTTCGGAAAATCGCAATAGGAGGAGTGAAAAGGGGTGAAAAATGGGTTGAATGCCTTTAATGAGGCTACTTATATCTCAGAACCTGAAGATATTACAGACCTTAAAATTGGTAGTTTGGATCTACTTTAAAAGTAAAGGAACACGTATTTTTTCGTATTTGGAAAATCCAAATATTGGGGGTGAAAAGGGGGGGGGTGATTTTTTTAAAATGAAGGTGTCTACATCTTAAAACTTTAAAATTTACAGATGTAAAAATTGGTAGTTCGAATCTCCTCTAAGAATAAAGGAACACGTATTTTTTTGTTTCCTGTACATCCTAATAGGAGGGGTGTAAAAGGGTAAAAAATGGCTTGAATGCCTTTAATGAGGATACATATGTCTCAGAAACGAAAGATATTACAGAACTAAAAATTTGTATATGGGATCTCCTTTAAAAATAAAGAAACACGTATTTTTTAGTTTTTGGAAAATCCAATTAATGGCGGTTAAACAGGAGTGACAAGTTGGGGTGAATTTTTTGAAAGACTATATCTAGAGAATATCTTGGAAACTTAAAATGTTACAGACGTAAAAAGTGGGTGTTTGGAATCTCCTGTAAATGTAAAGAAACATAGGTGATTTGTTTTAGGAAACTCCACTTAAGGGGAACTCAAAAGGGGTGAAATTTTAAAATGAGAATTTTTACAGTATATCTAAAAAAAATTAACAATTTACAGAAGTGAAAAATGGTATTTTTTATCTCTATTAAACATAAAGAAACGTGTATTTTTAGTTTTCGGAAATACCACTTGGGTGGAGGGGGGGGGTGTAAAAGTGACTGAAAATGGTGTTGAATTCTTTTAATTAGGCTACTGATATCTAAAAATGAAGATGTTACAGACGTGAAATTTGATATTTGCAATCTGCTTTAAAAGTAAAGAAACACGTATTCTCGGAAAATCCAATCAAGGGGGGGGGGGTGAAAGAATTGAAAAATTAATTGACTTAATTGTATGAGAATACATACATCTAATAAAAACTAAAGTTGTTACAGACGTGGAAATTCGTATTTGGAACTCCTTTAAAAACAAAGAAAAACGCGTTTTGGTGGGGAAACTATCTTGGAGGGCGGGAGTGTAAAGGAGTTGAATTCCTTTCATGAGGACACATAAATCAAAAACTGAAGAAGTTAGAGTCGTGATAACTGGTATTTAGAAGATCCTTTGCTATTAAAGAAACAAGTATTTTTTGCGGGAAAATTCACTTAGGGGGGAGGGGGGAGTATTGTGAAATGAAGGGAAAAAAGTAAATTATTTTTATGAGGATACTTATATCTCAAAACTGAAGGTAATAGACGTGAACATTGGTGTTTGGAATCTCCCTTAAACATAAAGAAAGAAGCATTCTTTTGATTCTTTTTTTGGGGGGGGGGGTTGGTGGTAAATAAACTTAACGGCGGTGGGGTGTAGAAGGAGGTGAGACCAATTGATTTTACTGTTATTAATGTACTTATAAGGATCCTCCGTTGCTCAGGCGGCAGCGCGCCGACCTCTCACAGCTGGGTTCCGTGGTTCAAATCTCGGTCACTCCATGTGACATTCGTCCTGGACAAAACGGAGGCGGGACAGCTTTTTCTCCGGATACTCCGGTTTTTTCTGTCATCAGCCATTCCAGCAACACGTAATAGTAATAATAATAATAATAATAATGATAATAATAATATTCCGGACCGTCTTCAAATGTGCGGACCGCGCTGGAAACGGCTCCTGGACGGGTAATGACTAAGAATGCAGTCCGGCCGCGGGTTCAGTGCCGCCAAGGCACCCAATATGACACCACGCCGGATCTCCTGGAGGATTTTATCCATATTAAAAATGATTATACGAAAAGATGGCAAAGATTTACGGACCCAACTATCCGGGAGGAATACCTGAGCCTAGCCCGGGAAGTACGAAATCGATTACTGGAAAGGAAGATTGAAAATGGGAGGAAACGTGCCGTAAAATAATAGAAAACCAGTCAGATCGGGAATTTTGGTGGATTCTCGCAGAAAACGAGTCAGATCGCGAATTTCGGCGGATTATATGTCTAAAACAATAAGCATTCAATTATAAATTTCAGTATAAACCGTAGCGAAGCACGGGTACCTTGCTAGTGAGCCTATATAATTTTAGATTTTATTATCGTCACCGACATTTTCGCTCCGTACTTCTGAGAATCACTCCAGATGACATATGCCCTCATACTTAAACATGATTTCGTTTCTAGGACACAACGAAGGTATTACCTTCTTCAAACAACTTTCCTTTGGTCATCGTAGTGGTAAATTATGAATGAGCTCCAATCGTCACACATAAACACATTACAATCACTAAAGTTCATATATCGACTACTAATTACAGGATTTTACCTACAATATTTACAACAAGGACATATTTACGAAGAAATAGTAAGAGGAATCGTTACTCAAATACTAAAGGTTAGTTTTTTAAAACAACAGTGTTACTTATCTCGCTAAGAAAAAACTTAACCCCATTTCGGTAGCCAGGATGTTTAGGCCTACATTTCAATTTACAAACTTCGGTCTGACTTCCCCTTCCCTGCACATCTTAGCACCTCATGCTTTATGATAATACTAGCAATATACCCGTGCTTTGCTACGGTATTATACTGAAATTTATAATTGAATGCTTATCGCTTTATATATAACCCACCGATATTCGCGATCTGACTCGTTTTCTGAGAGATTCCACCAAAATTCGCGATCTGTCTCGTTTTCTGAGTGATTACGGCAACGTTCCTCCCATTTTTCAATCTTATCTCCAGCAATCGATTTCGTACATCCCGGGATAGGTCCAGGTATTCCACCCGGTCAGTGGGGTCCCTAAATCTTTGCCATCTTTTCCTATAAGCATTTTTAATGTGGATCAAATCCTTGAGGAGATCCGGCGTGGTGTCGTCTCGGGTGCCTTGGCGGTACTGAACTTCTACTTGGCGGAAAATTACATCTGCTGCCGTTGTCATTGATGACAGTATGACCAGCACCATCGTCGCCCTTATGCAAGTGCGCAGGACTTCTGGCGATTCGAATGACAGACTTCCGTGCGTTATTGACCTTATTACAGAGGTGAACAATTGCAAGGTCAATCATATATCTATCGTTTATTTCAAGTATGTTTAAATTTTTGTTTATATTCCAGAATAATCTACTGTAATCTAAGAAGGTTCTCCAAAGGAAAAGATGGCTCTTGAAAACGAACCCAGGAGAGATTAAAAACGATCGGTTTATGATCAGAATAAGTACATTGAAAATCCACAGCCTGTTTCCAGTCATTCAACCGGGTCAGGAATGGAATGAGTAAGCCCTGCCGAAGCCTGTCGCACTCCACTGGGGCAATGATTAAATGAATGACAAATGAAATGAAATGATATTGGAGAGTGTTGCTGGAATGAATGATGACGGGGAAAACCGGAGTACCCGGAGAAAAACCTGTCCCGCCTCCGCTTTAACCAGCACAAATCTCACATGGAGTGACCGAGATTTGAACCACGAAACTCAGCGGTAGAAGCCAGCGCGCTGCCGCCTGAGCCACGGAGGCTCCTTATAAGTACATTAGGAACAGTAAAATCAAATGGTCTCACCTCCGTTTTCACCCCACCGCGGTTAAGTTGATTTACCTCCACCCCCCAAAAAAGAAAACGTGTTCCTTTATGTTTAAAGGAGATTCCAAATACCAATGTTCACGTATGTTACCTTCAGTTTTGAGATATAAGTATTCCCATAAAAGTAATTCACTTTTTTCACTTACTTTCACACTCCCCGCCCCCCCTTAAGTGAATTTTCCGGCAAAAAGTACTTGTTTCTTTAATAGTAAAGGATCTTCCAAATACCGATTATCTCCAGTTTTTGAGACATGTGTCCTCATGAAGCGAATTCAACTCCTTTTCACACTCGCCCCCAAAAATGATTCTCCGACCCCCCCCCCACCCCAAAAGCGTCGTTTTATTTTTAAAGAAGATATAAATACCAATTTTCACGTCTGTAACAACTTTAGTTTTTATTAGATGTAAGTATCCTCATACAATTAATTCAATAAATTTTTCAATTTTTCACCCCCCCCCCCGCGCAACCTTCATTGGATTTTCCGAGAATACCTGTTTCCTTACTTTAACAGGAGATTCCAAATACCAATTTAAACGTCTGCAACATTTTACGTTTCTGAGATATACTGTAGATATAGTCTTTCTAAAAATTCACCCCAATTTGTCTCTCCTGTTTAACCCCCGTTATTTAGATTATCCAAAAACAAAAAAATATATGTTTCTGTATTTTAAAAGAGATTCCATATACGAACTCTCTGGTCTGTAATATCTTCAGTTTATGAGATATAAGTATCCTAATTAAAGACATTCAACCATTTATTCACACTTTTCACTCCTCTTATTGGGATTTTCTGAAAACAAAAAAAGTACGTGTTCTTTTATTTTTAAAGGAGATTCTAAACATCAATTTTTACAACTGCAAACTTTTGAAGTTTTGAGATATAGATACACTCATTTTTTAAATACACTCCACTTTCACCTCCCCCCCCCCCACTGTTTGGATTTTCTAAAAACGAAATATACATGTTTCTTTATTTATAAAGGAGATCCCAAATACCGATTTTCAGGTCTGTAACATCTTCAGTTTCTGAGATATATGTATCCTCATTAAAGGCATTCAAACCCCTTTTCACCCCTCCTATTAGGATTTTCCGAAAACAAAAAGATACATGTTTATTTATTTTTAAAGGAGATTCTAAATACCAATTTTTACATCTGTAAACTTTTAAAGTTTTAAGATGTAGATACACTCATTTTAAAAATTCACCCCCCTTTTCACCCCCCCATTATTTGGATTTTCCAAAAACTAAAAAATACCTGTTTCTTTATTTTTAAAGTAGATCCCAAATACCAATTTTTAGGTCTGTAATATTTTCAGGTTCTGAAATATAAGCAGCCTCAATAAAGGCATTCAACCCATTTTCCACCCTTCCTATTGCGATTTTCCGAAAACAAAAAATTGCGTGTTTCTTTATTTTTAAATGAGATTCTAAATACTAATTTCTACATCTCTAAACTTTAAAGTTCTGAAATATAGATACACTCATTTTCAAAATCACCCCCTTTAACCCCCCATTAATTGGATTTTCCAAAAACAAAAGAATACGTGTGTCTTTATTTTTAAAGGAGATCCCAAACACCAATTTTCAGGTCTGTAATATTTTCAGTTTCTGAGATATAAGTACCGGTATCCTGATTAAAGGCATTCAACCCCTTTTTCACCGTTTTTCACCCCTCCTATTGGGATTTTCTGAAAAAAAATACGTGTTTCCTTATTTTTAAAGAAGATCCTAAATACCAATTTTTACATCTGTAAACTTTTAAAGTTTTGAGATATAGATACAATCATTTTAAAATTTCAACCCCCTTTTCACCCCCTTAGCGACGGAATATCCAAAAATCCTCTCTTACCGAGCACCTACATGTTAATATGAATGTATCCCTAAAATTTCATTTCTTTATTTCCAGTAGTTTTGGCTCGGCGATGATGAATCAGTCAGTCAGTCAGTCAGTCAGTCAGTCAGTCAGTCAGTCAGGACAAGTTATTTTATATATATAGATATTACAAGCCAATATTCTTTGTGGAGTATCTGCAACTAATAATAAAAATTAGACATAATATAATCTGATTCGTAATCCACACCTATGTTTTGAGCGGATACCCTTGCCTTTAGTTTCGAGAATACCTCTTGACTGAACTATAATATTAGATACGAATATATCGTCATAGATTATTGTTATTATTTGTTTAAAATTTTCTTCGGCATTAATATTACTTTCAGTGCATCTCATATCATGTCAAACACTATTTAAATCTCCAAATACTTCATTCGGCTAGGTTTCCTTCCGTGTCACTTCTTGAATGCTAATTTTCGTTCACAATAATCGACATTCCTGTATTTGTTTTCATTGTTATGACTTCTACGACTTAATACTAATCAGCTGTTCCTTGACATAAAAAGTTACACATATCCCGTAAGACGGAAACTTCCCTGAGGAAACATCTGGAGTTGTTGATATGCAGTTTAACAAGTGAAATGTTACCTTAACGTTCCAATGTTCATTATAATATTCTAAAATCCTTATTTTAATTTACTATTAATTATAGCCATAATTATATTTCTTTAATATAAAAAAATCAGTTTAGTGTCTAATTTTGACACGTATGAAGTTGACTATATCTCATGCCCTAATAACTAAGTAAATAGTTCATCATTTTAACTGCACGTTTTCATTCATCCCGCCTTGATGTCAAATATAATTAATCGATTCACTCCCATTGTACCAAGATCGACTCCAATCTTCGACTGTACCATTCTGATCGATATGAAAGGTCGCAGTACATTAACGCCGCGTGCGAGTCTTTTTTTAATTTGGAAATTTATCGACTTGGGAGACGAACGAATTTTTCGACAGATATCTTGGAAATAGTTCTCTGCGATATCTCCATTTTCGACTGAAATGTTCTGTGATGTTTCCTAACATATATGGCACAACTGCTTCGTTCCAGATATCGTTGTTTAAATTAATTACAAATTCACGCACTCAACGTCCTCGTGGCTGCAAATTATCGAACAAAAACGTAGGTGAAACTGGACTAATGATCCTGATATTCTAAATCTCAAAATCAACAGCACCGGGCGAGTTGGCCGTGTGATTAGGGGAGCGCAGCTGCGAGCTTGCGTCCGGGAGATAGTGGGTTCAAGCCCCGCTGTCAGTAATCCTGGAGATATTTGTCCGTGGCTTCCCATTTTCATACCAGGTAAATGCTTGGCCTGTCCCTGAATTAAGGGCACGGCCGATTCCTTCCCACTTCTAGTTCTTTCATGTCCTGTCGTCGCCATAAGACCTATCTGTGTCGGTGCGATGTAAAACAAATTGTAAAAGAAAATCAACAGCCATAAACTAAATCGTGTTATTACTTAGCTTCGTTCTTTTCGAGAGAAGGGGGGGGGGGGCTAGTAAGAATCAAGCCAGTTTCATTATATATTGCTAGTTGTTTTACGTCGCACCGACACAGATAGGTCTTACGGCGACGATGGGACAGGAAAGGGCTAGGAGTGGGAAGGAAGCGGCCGTGGCCTTAATTAAGGTACAGCCCCAGCATTTGCCTGGTGTGAAAATGGGAAACCACGGAAAACCATTTTCAGGGCTGCCGACAGTGGGGTTAGAACCTACTATCTCCCGAATACTGGATACTGGACGCACTTATGCGACTGCAGCTATCGAGCTCGGTTTCATTATATTTATTTGAGTTCCAAAAGTATTTCTGTACATTGCATTGATTCTTGGAGTGAGAGTGTGAATTCTTGAACGTACGAATGACTTCAGTGGGAGCATGTGAAAACAATGTCCGTTGACGTCTAACACTTCCGAATATGCGTGAGAAGAGATGCTGAATTTTAATAAATACCAAAACCACATCGTTATGATTTAATTTATCTTAATAACATAATGACCGGGCGATTTGGCCGTGCGGTTAGGCGCGCGGGTCTGTGAACTTGCATCCGGGAGACAGTGGGTTCGAATCGCACTCTCGGCTGCCCTGAAGATGGTTTTCCGTAGTTTTCCATTTTCACACCAGGAAAATGCTGGGGCTGTGTCTAAATTAAGGCCACGGCCACTTCCTTCCAACTCCTAAGCTTTTCCTATCCCATCGTCGCCATAAGACGGGTGCGACGTAAAGCCGCTAGCAAAAATATAACATAATGAAATACAAATATTGTAAAATTAATACAGAATGAACTACAAATACTATAAGTGACAAAAAGAAAGCCTCGTGAAATTCTCTTTTCCAGTATATCGAAAAAATTCATATGATGTGGTTCTGTTTTCTGTGTTCTGTGTTCTTAATGTAAATTTATAGCAATATATGCATTGAACCACTAATATGGATGCACTCTGAGGACAAAGAAGAAATGAACAATGGTAGAGCAGTACTGGTTTTGAATCCTCTCGAGATCGGATGGGATTTTTCAATAGGATCGGTTGAGGGGTGGCAGGAACGACATCGTCATTCTCTAAAATAACTTCTTACCTACTTCGTAGGTACCTTCATGACATGTGTCATTAACAAGAAATAATGATACTGTTTATACTACAGCGGTCGTTAATTAAGTGAGCATTGTATTGAATGCTGCTGATAAGTAGTAAAAATTAATGGAATTTGCAGGCAGCTAATACTTCAGTCTTACAAACATCAGAAGAATACCTGATACTGTATGTGACTGCGCTCCGTAAATAAAATGATTTCGAAATGAATTAAAAGTGGTCCAAGTTAGATTATTGTAATCGATCCCCACTCTATTTGATGTCCGGGTCCATGGCTAAATGGTTAGCGTGCTGGCCTTTGGTCACGTGGGTCCCGGGTTCGATTCCCGGTAGGGTCGGGAATTTTAACCTTAATTGGTTAATTTCGCTGGCACGAGGGCTGGGTGTATGTGTCGTCTTCATCATCATTTCATCCTCATCGTGACGTGCAGGTTGCCTAAGGGAGTCAAATCAAGAGACCTGCACCTGGCGAGCCGAAAATGTCCGCGGACACTCCCGGGACTAAAAGCCATACGCCATTTCATTTTTTAATCTATGTGATGAATGTCGAAAAGCTTCGTAGATAATATAGAAAATCTAACACGTGATGTAATCATATGTAAAGGAACATTGACTTTCCGAAACAAACATAGATAATTCTTTCCACGAAAGTATACATGAGCTCACATTGAAACTGTGTACACCCCTTATGTGAGTAAAAACGCTCTTCTTAACCAGATGTGGCCTGTAGACAGATGAAGAGCACCCGAGTGGTTTCACTCTCTACAGACACACGGTACGAGTTTCACCGATAGATCATTCCTTCTCTGTCTGTTAATAACCCTTGGGAATAGTATTCACAGAATTAGATCGTATTTTCAAATATTAATCAATAAAATACTGTGAGTTATTGAAGGAACATGCTATGTTTTGTCTACACTAACTTGTTTATAAGAATTGTACAATTGGAATGTTCATGTGTTTAAGTAAATGTATTTACATTTTTCATTAGCTTGAACACTTGCATATAAATTGCCATAATTTGAGAAAATTGAACCTTTTTTAGTAGTAAAATAACTGTCACCATTGTCTGGGAATCAGCATGGTAACTTTCCATGCAGATGGCCAGAAGTCTATTTCCAGCTCTGCCATGTACTGATTGTTCTGGATAGATAAATGGGATGTTCTCAGCCTGTGGAAGAAGTACACAAATGGGTTAAAATTCCACCGTCAGCCATACAGCACACCAATATGGACACAATAGATGTTCAGTCATTGAACGCATCATGGAACCAATCGAATGTCTGCGACAACGATGGACATCATCCGGTAACTTTACAATTTGATTTACGTCGCACCGACATAGATAGGTCTTACAGCGACGATGGGATAGGGAGGGCCTAGCAGAAGGAAGGAAGGAAGCAATCGTGGCCTTAATTAAGGTACATCCCCATTATTTGCCTGTTCAGATAATGGAACACCACGGAAAACCATCTTCAGGGCTGCCTACAGTGGTGATCGAACCCACTATCTCCCGAAAGCAAGCTAATAGTTACGTGACCCAAGACCGCAGCCACTTGCTCGGTCGTCTGGTAACTTCCGTTCAACAATTGCTGTCAGAACTCACACGCCATATACAAGCAGTTTTCTTGTGTATGTGCCGTGATTTCTGTTCCAAGACAGTGTTTCGAGTTTTAATTTTGCTATTACTTCATTTTATTATGACTGTTATGTTTAACTTAATCGTCCTCGTGTTTTGAAGAACAATATCAGTGAACAGGAAATGCTAAGACAATATTTTTTTTTCATGTAGACACGTGTCCCAATCGTTGTTGATTCAGAATAAAATAATGTATTTACGTCACTAATATAGTGCTAGAGACACTTCGTGCTGAATGCCATCGTACATTTGTCGCGTCATACACTTCCGTAGGTTATAAAAAATCCAGTTGCTGTCAGGTATGTTTACAGATTTCTTACATTGGTTGTCGTATAATTTCAGTGTTACTGATGAGCTCTGAATAAAGTATTGTTTTTAAGAGAAACCACTAATATAAATACAGTGAATTTAAGACTAGAGGACGTACAGATCAGCCAATTTATTTTGCATGGCATAAGCATTAGTGACGAAACCACATGTGGCATACAGCAGCAACTACGACGTCTTGCAATAATTCATGCTTCTAAAAAAATGTTCGTAATATTATTTTAACATGCAATGCACGCATAACTGCTTTTATTAGGTATGCACAAATTTTTCTTGCCTATAATAATGCCGAGTTGTTGGTGTCATTATTGACGAATATCACAAGGATTTTCGTCAGTAGTATGATACGTTGTATGATAATGTACGATCCTATTGCTGTTGAGATGTGCTGTGTCGAAAAATAATATGATTGGCTAGACGTATAAATCAACCATCTGCAGGAACGAAGTAGAAAAGGTGTTTCCTTGAAGGAGGTAATATTTCTTAAGTACCTGCACTCGTTGAACATGGTGTGGATGATGTAATTGCTGTAGCAAAGGTTTTAGAATTACCATGGTTCGATGTTTTATACTGCCGCTATTTTCGGCTATTATGACATGTATTTTGTCTCACATTCAGTAAAACCTGCTCTTCGAGATTAAAGTTTCGGACACTAATAAGTTTGTCACAATCTGACACTTGTTTATAAATGAGTCTACAGCTTTATATTATTCATAAAATTGCTGGAATATTTTCTTGTCTTGAAGATGTCTATTAATGACACGATATGCCCAGTGATGTACTGCTACTGCTGATTTACATTTGGCGAGCCCATACATCAAGTGCTTGTTTGGTATTTTCTGGTTTGAATAATTCATTTTCACAAGTAACACTTAGTTCTCCATCAACGGCTCATTACCAATTTGATTATGTCACCACAGCAGCGAAATGGAATAAACCCAGAGCACATATAAGGCACAACAAAACACGATATTGAACATTCTTGTCAGATTAAACAAGAACAACCGTCAGCATACTTAGTAAACAGGTTGGAGGGACATCACGTGCGTATGAAAACAGTAAACTCAGTTCGTCAAATAAGACATGTTTCTTTCTCTCAGTGCCGCTTGACGACGGATGGAGTGGATCTCACATGTTACACAATATGTATTTATGGTACACAACGTTTATTTCTTCTGGTAAACTTACAGGCAGAATGGCCGATGACTCTGTTCTCTAGGCGATCAAGATTATCGGGATAGTTGGTGGAAATCTTAATGTGTTCAAATTTGAGAGTGCAGTAGAGAAGAATGCATAACATGTTAAAAAGAACGGTTCCAGGCCCAAAGTTTTGTAATATGGCGTATTTTGAAATTAGTATTTGTTAAAGTAGCGATAAATGCATTGTATTATTGTACTTTTACGTATATGCCAGGCTGAATGGCTCAGACGGGTGAGGGGCTGGCCTTCTTTACCCTAGCGTGGTAGGTTCAATCCTGGCACAGTCCGGTGATATTTGAAGGTGCTCAAATACGTCAGCCTTATGTCGGTAGATTTACTGCCACGTAAAAGAACTCCTGAGGGACTAAATTTCGGCACCTTGGCGTCTCCGGAAGACGTGAAATAGTCAGCGGGACGTAAAGCCAATAACATTATTAATTACTTTTACATATGGTAGGTTACTACTTTTGCCTGACATTTTAATCAGAATATAGAATTAGTGTGACATTCACTTTACATATTTAGTTTTTTTTTTTTTTGCTAGGGGCTTTACGTCGCACCGACACAGATAGGTCTTATGGCGACGATGGGATAGGAAAGGCAGAGGAGTTGGAAGGAAGCGGCCGTGGCCTTAATTAAGGTACAGCCCCAGCATTTGCCTGGTGTGAAAATGGGAAACCACGGAAAACCATTTTCAGGGCTGCCGATAGTGGGATTCGAACCTACTATCTCCCGGATGCAAGCTCACAGCCGCGCGCCTCTACGCGCACGGCCAACTCGCCCGGTTTTAGTTTTCTTAAAATGTGCTTTACGTTCACTTCCACGAGTAACAGCCTGTCAGATAATTGTTATTCAACTCACACAATAGCGTAAGGCACTGGTAATACGGAAAAGCTATTACATGCAAAGTGATTACTAGGATCGAATATTAATCGGTTTATGTGAGTAAGGCTTATTGGAGGGACTTCAACAACGGCAGTTGCTTTTACATGAAATCAATTATATATCGAAAGGTAATCATTATCATCAGAGGACTGATGGTAAATTCCTAAAATCAGAGGTCCATTCCATACCCAAGATACTCGGAACTAGAAATGAAAGTGTTAAATGCGTTTCTTTATAATCTGGCTAAGGACAATATGACTGTATCAAAAAATTGCAAAAGTGTAGTAACAAATCAAGGAAGCCGAGAAGTAGTAGGAGGTGGCTATGAATTCATCCACCTCATGTAAAAGTGTTTGGCACGTAGCCCGTGTAATACGACGTTTGAGATCACTACTTCCCTCGCAAAACAAAATGTGATTTTCTTTCGTAGTCTTATTTCATATGAAGGCTAACAAGGCAATACAATATTCTGAATGGAAAGAGAACACGTGGGACATTGAAGCTTGGACAAAATTACTGCTCCTACTCCCAGTTTCTTTCCTTCAACGAAATAATCTGAAATATTCGTAAGACATGAAACTCCAAGGTTTCGTTGATTTGCAATGTCGGGCAATTTTCAGCATAGAGACATGTAAGTAGCGAGGATGATTCCTGGTGCAAACAGGTTTGAACAATGGCAGGAGGGTGCACGGAATGAGGAAATGAAGGATAAGTTAGGAATGAACCCGACGGATAAAATTGTATGCATAAACCGTTTTCGGTGGTGTGGTCATGTGAGGCGAACGGAGAATAGGTTATCCAGGAGAATAATGGACTTTGTTATGGAGGGTAAAAAGAGTAGAGGGAGACCAAGACGACGATGGTTAGACTATGTTTCTAACGATTTAAAGATAAGAGGTATAGAACTAAATGTGGCCATAGAACTAGTTAGAAACTGAGGATTACGGTGACGACAGTAAATTCACGAAGGCTTGAAGACTGAACGCCGAAAGACATAACAGTCTATAGTGAACATATATGTATTTACGTTATGTGTGCATGTTATTGCACCTTTCTCGGTGTCGGCAAAGTGCTGAATATAAAATTCGGTTTCACAAATAAATATTTGGATGGAAATCTTCTGGATGAGGAACTTCGGAAATCATACCCGGGCATCGAAGTTCCATCCTCCCTAATTACAACTGGCACAACGGCTACGATCAAGAGCATACGGGTTACGGGTCAGTGGTGCTGTTCGTAAATAAAGTGGGCAATTAATCTAAATATATTGAAAGTAGGGTGCTATAGTATGAGGAATACGCTAGATTAATAAATGATAAGAATGGATTGTTCCCAATTCATAACATAATTTTAATAATTGATAGAGTCACATAAAATATCTGTACACACGAGAAATGACATATTATTGCCTACGTGGCAATTTTAAACAAAATCATTTATATAGGTAATGCCGTTGTTGTCCTCTATCAGTCTTTATCACTTCTGAATCTCATTCTGGCATTCCCAAATCAACTTATGAACACTGCACACATATACATCGCACTTCTAAATCAATAGGGATCTGTCACCATTACCTCCATATCGGTACCCGCGCGTATCCGCTATGTCAGGGCCTCTCAGGGTGCATGCGCGTGGTGCATGCACTGTGCACGGTGCAAAAGACGACTTGGCTTGGTTGACCAGAGTGCAGACCCCCCACTCCTCGATTTGGAGCAATAGCGCTAACTCTCTCTTTCCTTACGTCTCTCTTGCTCGCTCCGCCTGTCTCCCTCTCCCCCACTTGCGCCGTAGCGCTCCAAATCCAGGCTGAGTTGAGCCGAGTAGAGCCGAGTATAGCCGAGTAGCCCAGAGACGAAGCGTTGATCCGAGCCATACCGAGCGGCACCGATGCACAGTGCACGGAGCCCTTGCGCCTCGCTCAGCACGCGTGAGATTTTGGGCGTTTGAGAGGCCCTGCGCTATGTTATTACCTAACAACACATAAATTATATGAAAAAGATGGCATTCTCGCGAGAGAAACAATATTATCTTACAATATAGTATTACGACATTTTATGAAATACAGTTCCGCATATTTACCCAATCATGAAAATCATGTCGCCGCTTGTCGCTAATAAAATCTACACTTTCATATCAATTATACACCCCACTATTGCATATATCATTTTCCGGGGCAATACCTTATTCTGATATTTTACAAAACGGACACACGGCGTTGGTATCATGTAAATCACTATAAATCACCATACACTGATATAATACATAAATATAAACACATGTAAGAATGAAGCAATCATCTGCAAATACAACAACGTAAGATATAATCCACACACTTTAATACCTTCTGAAACTGTGACCCCTTTCAGGTCCCCTGGTGTCTATCCAAGGGCGTCAATACCAATAGAACCATGCTAGTTTGACTTCGAGGGGCTACCTGAAATCCCTATTACGGTCTCATTTAACTAAAAAATTTGGAGGATTACTTCACCTACCGGATCATGAAATGTACAACGTTGATGAGAACAAATTATTGCCACGTGAATATTCAATACGATGTGAAAATGAATGAAATATTCCTATGTGAGTCTTGCGAGCATTTGACAGACATAACGGGACCTGCCTCGAGGGCCTGGCGCTTTACCTCCTGTTATTCATTCTGAAGTCCATAAATCTCTCTCTAAGAAACAGCCTGTCTTTGTCAGCTGGGAGAATACTTTCACCTTCACCCAAATATATATGAATACGTAATTCTCAGTTCAGTTCTCTCGTATTCTCCAGGCAAATTATCATTTACGGATACCTTCAAATATCATTTTAACTGAATGCTTCAACCATAGTCAGTATTGGTTCACTTCAACATTATTATTATTATTATTACCATATTCTTAATCTGTCATCTTAAACATTTTGACGTATGCGGTCTCGCCCTTCATTTTTCCACACGTATACCTAAAATCCACGTTGTTCATTCATTGAGAATGTCCTAAATCGACAGGTAAATTACTTAACATAACGCTTACTCGCGTAACTAAATAGACCATTGTTCGCACCTCGAATCATCTCTCCCCCTCCAAGTTGTCAGCATCGTTAAGATTAAAGGAGGGTAGCTGTACACATGCATTAAAGTCGTGAAGCATTTGAATAATTCATATTTGAAAAACTGAGAATACCCATCTCAGCTAATTGAACTTCGAATAGATTATTAAGTCCGCTGAGTTATCAAACTCCACCCTTACGAATATTGCACTCAAACATAACAGACCATGGGGCCTTATACACTAATTCATGCAAACATCCACGGAATAAATTTGTGATTAACCAATAAACACAGAAGACAAAGAAAAGAAAATCAATCTAATAAAGACATTTCACCCCATTGAAACACGCATATTGCATCACCTACACGTCATCACAAATATCGAAATGCATGCTTAAAAATGTATTTATAAAATTTTACTGATTAATTCGACACTTCTAATTTTCATGCTTTGAAATATCATGGAATGCACTTATTATATGCTGTGTGCAACCATACTGGCATCTGAGGATACCCAAATGGATTCAGATCTCTATCGCTAGAGCCTCGTTAGCAGGGAGTCATAGGTTCATCGTCTTCGGGGCTGAATGCATGGTGTCTTAATCCGCAATCTCCTGCTGTTGGAAGTTCTGTGTGGTCTTCGACAGGAATAACGCTGGCACACGGGCGCGTTCTAGTAGAGTGGAATCTTGGGTTCGACGAACACTTACACACATGTGAACAAATGGGGAATTGGTTATTTGAAGCACTTTCTCTATGTCTTCGAATAACATGATATTGAAAAACTCAACCATAGACTCGAATAGACCACCCGAGTAGCGCTTGCTGTCCTTAAAGATCACTACTCGATTCCCTTTCGTTATAAGGCGACACAGTCATTGGCTTTATTGGTTCCTACGTGAGCGTCACTTGATCATTTATGGAGCACTTCCTGGCTGGTTTAACAACTTTTACGTGATAGGATGATTGTCTCCTTCAATACACATACCTTAATCACGGTACAATAATTATTGGTACTCTATAGTCAATAACTCACCACGTCGTGACGACTTTTGGGATATTATCCGCTCTTGGAAACCCATTCATGTGTGCCGACAATGACATTGCTTGTCAGTCTTCCCTTAATATATATTGGGATTAGAATCGCATATATCCCCACAGCCAAATTATTATTACGCACAAGAAAATGTGATTGTGTTATCAACGTGTATCAGACTGACGAGAAGTAGACCTCCTTCTTCCACAATAACGAGAAACATTGATTAACGCTGGATGGCAATGAGTAGCACTGGTTAGCAATGAACAAATGAGTAACATGGTTTAACACACTGGATACTGGACGAATGAGTAACTAAGGGCTGTCCTGGTATCCTTATATAGAAAATACGAGTCGCCGACTATTGGAGGGTAAACTCCGCAAAGAAGGGACAAATCGCTCCGATAAGAATGGTCTGTCAGGGTCGTATAAATATTAATTTTTTAGATCTCGACTTCCTCTTTTCACTGATCTACTTTCGTGTAAATCGCATCGCAGGTTCTTTGGTCATCTTACAAGCTTCCCCTTGGATCTCAGCGCGCGAAGATTTTGAAGCCGGGGACCCCATATTTCTGTCAAGATAAGCGCTAGCGACAGATGATTTCTATCTCGGCACATCTAGCTAATGTGCGTCATTAATAATGCGCTCGTTAAATAATCAATCTTCTTACATTATCAAATATTGTAAATTATGCTGATTTCAATGAGTTCTTTCTTGTAAATTTCTAAGGCTTGTATCGAAATTTGATTATTATTATTGTCACTTGACGCGCGGGATTTGTGGGTTGGTATCCACGAATATGTAGGGAAGACTATAAGAATATCCATTTCTCAAGGTAGAACCCTGTAAAGTTAACTCTGCCTCCTGACATGGGCAGTATTTGAGTGTGGCGTCCTGTTTCCTTCTCGCTTGCACGCTAGAGAGTTCTCGCTGTACAGAGAGCTCTCTCTCGGTACGCGCAATTAGAGCTTCCACCTTCAGGCTAGCGTAGCGCCGCTCGTATCTTGGACCGGGCATGAAATGCTTGTTAAAACCAAATATGTCGTAGAATGACGCGGAAAACCGCATACAAATCTTGCTGGGCCTAATGCTATGCCTATTAGCATTATATTGAACAGTTACAGTATGTATGTGTAAACCACATAATAAAGGTTCACAAACTGATAACGTTGATATATCCGGCTTCAT
The DNA here is from genome assembly GCF_040414725.1 of Anabrus simplex. Lineage (NCBI taxonomy): Eukaryota > Metazoa > Arthropoda > Insecta > Orthoptera > Tettigoniidae > Anabrus > Anabrus simplex. The sequence continues at coordinate 810,473,010 of NC_090266.1, forward strand.
GGCGTAACGCTCCACGTCTTGGCGTTCAGTGCTAGGGATCGCGAGTTGGTATCCCTTAGCCCTGGTTTTCTACTCTCCACAACATCCTTGCAACTCACATGCTACAACATTATCCTCCACCACACGAACGTGCAGTTTTGGAGTCACACTGATGACGTCGTCCGACCTCTTCGGAGGGTTAGTGTTTTAAGGGGAACTACATGTGGATGACCATCCCCAGCTCATGGTATAAATATGACGAACAGTACATCACTTTAGATGTACATAGGCTAGTGGCCGTATATTGTATTCCGAATGAGCCAGGTGTTAGCTCGACTTAGATTAAGAAGAAAGAGCAAAATAGGTACGTTTCTATGATAATGCAAGAGGGCTCTAGTTATTCTAACTGAAGATACAAGATATGGTTTCTTGAGTTTAGCATTCTTCCTATAATTAAGCAATGCATTCTATATTGTGGGCATGTTTTCAGCATAGTAATGAGAAACATTGGATTTTTTAAGACATGAGAGTTAATCATATTCAGTGATGGGAAAAATACGAGGGAAAGGTAACTGGGCTGAACTACATCTACCTGAGATATATTTTACTCAGATACAATTACTTTTCCCACCAGTATTCGGTAAAATTACAAATACATTTGTAATTACTTCACAGTACGCCAGACGTCAGGAAATCACTGACATTCTTTTGCACATTGGGCTGGATTGTTACCAAAGATTATATTATGCCCTTTTGTAGGTTATCGTTTCAGTATAGTCATCGAGTGGCTATTATGACGAAATGAAAATAATCATGATACTTTGGAACATTCAAAATGATACTCCTCATAATTTTTTTGGGCATTTCAAATGATTTGTCGTTTGCTTCGTCATTTCTAAGCCTTGACATTTTTAGGACAAAATACATCTTCGAATTTGATGAAAATGACTCCGTATAGGGGCACTTGAATGAATAGCAAAGCAAAGTCTTCCCCGCACAAACCATGAAGGCCTGGGGAGGGTCGGAAGGAAAAGGCTTCCACTATCCCTAACCTTGGCACATGTTGGAGTAGAGGGGTTAGCTCTACGCCCTGTCGCCTTTGCGTCCAGGAATTAACCTGGTACGCATTTTTAGTGTATGCTGAGTGAACTTCAGAGCCATATACAACTCCGGAGGTGGAAATCGCATTTCTTAAATTTTTGGATTTCCTGATGGGAATCAAACCTACATACTTCCGGGTGAACCGAACGCACGTTTACCGCCTCGGCCATGCAGCCCCTCGTTGAATGGATGCCTGCGTTTAATTTTACGTACATCCTCAGCAGTGACGGCTATTGTAAGATACGCTTGATGTTTTTGGAAGTAGTGGAGAGGTAAGAAAGTGCTTCAGCAACTGGTGAAGCTACTGATTTTGCGGAAGTAGAACTGGAAAATAATAATAATAATTACTGTACGTCGCACCGACACAAACACAGAAAGGTCTTACGGCGACGATGGAATAGGAAAAGGCTAGGAGTAGGAAGGAAGCGATCGTGGCATTAATTACGGTACAACCTGCTGTAAAATTGGGAAACCACGGGAAATCATCTTCAGAACAGCTGACAGTGGAGTTTGAACCCACTCTCTTCAGAATCCATCCGATATCTAAGTGACCAAAATAGCGCAGCCACTTTCTAGGTAGGAAAGTTACTATTACCATCGTCATCATCATCATCATCATCAACATTTCATTTTTTTCACTTTTCTGCTTCCATGCGATGCATATCGGTTACTAGGATGTAAGAAATATAATTTTATATCCAGAACTAATTTGCAAATAAATAATGCATTTATTAAATATTAATGATTACAAGTAAAATTTCGTCGCTGTTCATGCAAAAGCATATCTGGCAATGTTTTTCCTATCCATTATTTTCCTTAAGACTGATCACGCCTCTAAGCCACATATGGATATGCAGTCCATCAGAACAATTTTCGTTGTGTTCATTTTCGTATGGTACCGTGTAAAGGAAAATTAACCTGAAGTACATTATACTGTAGGAGTGTGTCAATAAGTCATGCAAACATACATTCTTAGAGTGCGATACGGTAAGGTGACAATGGGGGGAGAGAGAGAGAGGCACCGCTTTGCAGCGGTATTAATAGCTCAGGTACAGTAATGTAGCTCGTTACTTTCTTGTCTTACTTCCCTTGTGGTTGTGTAATGACAAAAAAAAGTTAGTTTAATAAGCCGGTTTTCCTCCTCTGGAAGTAATTCTGTTATGTTGTTCTAAATATTACAACATCCACGGAACTTCTCCCCATGCAGCTCAGTGTAAATGTAATACAGTATCAATATTGAGCAAGTAATTGGGGCAATAATATTCCGCTTATAAGCAGAAAACCTCATCAGTACCGGTACTGCAATTATATTATTGGAAAATAACTATGGAAAAGAGGAGGCACTAAAGATTCAAACATTCTTTTGATTGCAGTTACTAAGTATTATCGGAATACAATTTCACCTAGTATTGGAAACCAAATTGCTCAACCTCGCCCTCTCAATTCAGCGTGCCGCACACATCATACCGCGCGGTAGAACTAGGAATCTTCACGTGACAGACTTCGATTTCTAGTTCGTTAGGCGCGGAATTAAATTCAATCGCTGATTGACAATTAAGAGAGCACAAATGCAAGATATCTGCGTCAGTGGAATTACTGTCTAGTTAATAAATTGCTTTTTAGAGTAAAAGGATTTCGACACTTACATGTGTTAAAATAAGAGGTACGTAAGTATGACAAAAATTCGAAAATGGTTTGTTATCGTTTTGGGTTTTCTATTATCTGTAGAACAGAATTATGTTCAAAAGCGCAAATTATTCCGCAAAATTAGCGTTTTACAACCCATTGAATCACTTGTTTCATCACTAGACGACACGGCCACTTTTGCTGAGATTTGTATAAATACCGCATACTAGTATAGAATGAGAGCTACTGTTACTGAGGAAAGTACATTCTCTATGTTGATCATACTGGCACTGGAAAATTTAGAGTGAATTGGTCAGCGCGTTCGTACAAGACTCAAGGGCAATGGTGGCAATGCAGCTTGATTCACGTTCTGTACGTTGTGTCTTATGCGGGTAACACCTATTGTAGTTAACGATAGCTTATTTTCTTGTTGAGAGATTTCTTGTATTATCACTTCAGAAGAAATTAACTTATCGCCTCAAAGTGAAATGGAAATATTATAAAATGAAATGAGGTAGTGTCAGGTAAATCTCTTCCCATGACTCTTATACAAAAAAGGTCTTCATTCGATTTCCAGTTCGTATTAGCATTTAAATATTTATTGGATTTGTACAGTTTTCGTGTGGTAACTGAGTTTTTAGCTGACAAAGTGACAGAGAACTTGGTTGTGGAAGCTAAGTAGAAGACTGAAAGTCGTAAAGCTGTAAATGTAGTTCTCATTAACTCTAGGTCATCTGGCTAAGGAACAGTCGTCTTGGTGGGTCCTAGGCTCCTCTAAGCGCTATATGAGCCATCAGTTAGTTGGCATTTAGTTTCAAATGAAAATGAAAAGAACAATACTCTAATAAATAACTCCTGTGTACTTTCGAAATGCCCTAATAATATATGCAAAGTGTATTAACAAGCAGAACATATGATATAGTGCGAATTAAAGAAAAATCAACACAACCTGACTGCATAGAGCAACATGAAAACCAGTTTCATCGTTGGTGTTTTCATTTTCACGTACAGTGAATGATTAAGTACGTAGAGTGTAATTTTACCTCCATGAATAACTTAAATATATCTCGACTGGAAATTATACTTGACTTGGCAGTTGTTAAAGGTAAACAAAGAGACGGCATAAAATATATAATCATATCAGCAGTCCTCCTGGATTAATTACCTCTCTTCATTTATTACAAATGAACAAAGTATTAGAGAAATTGATCTTTTCCGAGTTGGAGTACAGAATGTAATTGTGTCTACAAATGTTAACAGCAGCTAATTAATCAAACGTATCGCCACCACTGTCTTCGTCTGTTCTATTACTACTAAATAGTATTATTGCTTTTATGTCCCACTGAATACTCTTTTTACGCTCGTTGTAGAGATAGAAAAGAGCCGACATTTCTCCAGTAGGAGTCCTTAATGCGCCGTTATACACTGCTCAAAATAGTCAATAGCCTGTCGGAGGTTAGGTTGGCGTTCGTGCGCAGTGTTATGTTAATACGTCATCATGACGCCATAACCTCAACTACCAGTCACCTAACCGAATTGACTCCTCCAAGGGGGCCGATAAACGGCCTGTGTAAGGATAGGTTAGCGTTCGTGCGCAAGGTTAGGTTAACACGTCATAATGACGTCTTACCCTCATCTGCAGGTCACCTAACAGATTTGAAGCTCCTCCATGGGCGCCCGATCGATTCGGCTACTCCAAAGGGGCCCGTGACATTTCCAACTAGGCTCTTTCAAGGGGGCCCTTCCAATTCGGCTACTCCAAAGTGGCTCGTGAGGTTAGCATTGTCCCCGTACGTAGGGGTATGACGTCATAAACTCACCTAGCTGTCAACAACACTCCAGGTTGGCCTCTGAGGTTAGCATTACTGTCGTACGTTTGCGTATGACGTCATAACCTCAACTAGGTGTAAAAAGCACCCCATATCATTCCCTGACCAATTAGACCCCTCCAATAGTGTCCGTGAGGTTAGGCTTGCTCTCGTACGCAAAGTTATCACGTTATTCCGCGTCCACTGGTCTGGAACGTACATAGCCTTACTACTCAACTGGAGGTCAATGACCTCGGTCTGTAATCTACATAGCCTTATTCTCAACCAGGGGTCAATGACCTCGTGGGAGAATGTTGACTGAGCACCCATTGTTTTAGAACGTACCCTGCTCATACTACTTTCGTTGGTACAAGTCTTCAATTTTAATAAGTAAAATAAACTTCTTAATAAGAATATAATTCAGTACCTACAGTAACATTCTGACAGCTTTCAGTCTGATGTTAATTCTTAGTGTCGTGGCAGTGTAGCTGCAAAACATTTTATTAATCTGGATATTGACATGTCGAAGTCCAAGTTATTCTCTGTGCTCCCTTAACTGTTCGTCAGTCATATTCTCCAAGTGATTACTTCATTATAGTTGCTACATAACCTATAGAGTGGTGAATGGTTGTGGGCGGTTGTAATCGAAAGTGGATAACTTAAATGGCATAAACAGTCAATCTAGCACTTGATGAAATATTTGGACTAGGAGGTATGCCAGTGAAAAGAGTCGAACGGCACTCAACTTTAGTAAAAAACAGGCAGTAGGCCACACTTGCCAAATGTGAACGTGTCCAGGGAGTGTTACAGGTGTGTCTAGGTCTCCGTTGTGATTGAGTTCCTATTTCAAAACGAAGTGGAATGTAAGAGATCATTCTTTAATTCTTTGAGTCATATGGAAGATGTCTGCCAAAAAAGAGAAGTATAATTAGGAATAGAGACAAACCTGTAGGCGGCTTCTGCATCTACTCCCTGTAGATGTATCATTCTGTCACTTCAGTTTTACCGTTGTTGATGTCCGGCTCCATGGCTAAATGGTTAGCATGCTGGCCTCTGGTCACAGCGGTCCCGGGTTCGATTCCTGGCGTGGTCGGGAATTTTAACCATCATTGTTTAATTTCGATGGCACGGGGGCTGCGTGTATATGTCGTCTTCATCATCATTTCATCCTCATCTCGGCGCGCAGGTTACGTACGGGAGTCAAATCAAAAGACCTGCACCTAGTGAGCCGAACATGTCCTCGGACACTCCCGGCACTAAAAGCCATACGCCATTTCATTTTAATTTACCGTTGTTGATATAGCGTCCCTCATAAAAGTTCGTCATCACTGTATATGCGTCGTAATCATTTCCAATAAGTCGTCAAAATCGGCCAGCATGAAGCTTCAGCAAGCATAGTATTACTTTGGATCCTCCAACGCGAGCTGAATGAGGAAAACCTCTTTGGTGTTATTCCCAATTTCACTTTACTCCCTTTTTAACTGCTCGTCAGTAATATTCTCCAACTGATTTCATGTCAACCTAGTCATACTCTGCACATTCCTTCGCCTATAGCAAATTTTGATGTTACTTCAACGAAATTAAATACCAACTTGAATAAATGTCATCACTTCAGCATTCGATTTTACCGAGGTCGATATCTGCAGTCGCTTCAGTGTGGCCAGTATCCAGTTTTCGGGAAATAGTGGGTTCGAACCCCACTATCGGCAGCCCTGAAGATGGTTTACCGTGGTTTCCCATGTTCATACAAGGCAAATGATGGTCGTCGCCATAAGGCCTCTCTGTGTGGGCGCGACTTAAAACAACTTGTAACAAGAAAAACATAAGTAGGCCTAACTTGAAAGGCTAGTTGACACGCTAATGGTTTCAACGTCGCATTATTACATCGAAGGTTTTCGGCGACGCAAGAGTGGTAAAGGGCTAGGATTGGGAAAGTAGCAGCCGTGTCCATAATTAAGGTACAGCCCCTGCATTTACCTGGTGTGAAAATGGGAAAACTGGAAAACTATTTTCAAGGTTGCCGGCGGTGGGATTGTGGAATTCGAACTTATTATTTCCCGTATGCAAGCTCATATCTCTCCGAACATAACCGCGCGGTCAACTCACTCGGTACTTGACTGATGTCAACCAGCCTTTATCTCTTAGTGCATATTCTTACTACTCTCTGGCCAAGCTGCTTCTTCTTAGTCATCTTTCTCACACGAGTATCATGCATTGAGACACCAGTAATAGCTGTCCACCCACGCAGATTGCGAGACCAAATCTGCAACCATTACTTTACAAGGGCAGTTCTTCATTTGTCCCACAAAAGATGGCAGTTTTCTTCAAGCAACATCAGTCTTTAAAGATTATTGTATGTTTACGGCACTGAGAGATCAAATAGCTGGCACTCTGCCATGGTGGCTGCAGCCCAAATCCTGCTCTTGCCAGAATACTATGTGCTTGAGCATGTGTTCGTTTCTAATTTACTATTGCATTCTTTCACCCCAATATGTTGCTGGTTGTAGGTTACAGCAAGACTACCTAACTTTCATTGTTACTACTGTGTGAAAATACGTACACCGCCCTCAAACGATCTGTAAGGTAACGTTACCATATTTAATCAGATTAATACGATGTAAAAATTCTTTTGAATTGTATCATCTTCTGTTTTATTGGGCACGCCTACGATATTGTAGGAGGTAGAGGTGATAATCATTACCTTTGTAATTCTGCAAAATTTAAGACCTGGAATTACTGAATTTGAGCCCTAAGAAACGGGGTTCTAAAAAGTCAATAAATTTACTGGTATCGGATATTTATATTTAGACAGCCGTTCATGCCAGCTAAGTGCGTGAAGATTCGATCCTGTTAACTGTGAGCAGACAAGGCTTGTTTCTAGTCAACTACGCAATACACCCAGTCTAAACAGTCATACCCATTGTAGTGAATAATAATAATAATAATAATAATAATAATAATAATAATAATAATAATAATAATAATAATAATAATAATAATCTTTCTTCTTCCGGGCCTTTTTCCTAATTTCCTGGGGTGGGCCCATTGGGGCCCATTGAGTGATTTTGCCCAGTTTTACGGTACGATGGTGTTCCTGACAGCACTTTGTGATGGGATGTATTACTATTGTGTATCCGCGATGGCCCCGAGTCAGAGGAATGAAGCAGATATAGCTAAAATTCCTGAACCAGCCACGAAGGGAACTCGGGACCCTCTGAAGTGAAAGATTTCTATGCTGTCCATTCAGCCAATGAGCAGGAAATTTAAAGTCCTTCTTATTACTATCGATTTTTTGAGACCCTAGCTTGTTGCAATGCCATTCCTACTGACTTCCTTAAGTTTCCTGAAGCCAACGATTTGGGGGTTGTTATAGACATGAAAACACTCTCAAATATCAACGACCTGAACAATAAAAGAACTAGCTACCTTGGGAACGGAGAACCAATGATAACCTTATTCCGAACTATGTTGACTCACACATTCTAATTTAATTGATGAAAGTTTATCGTACGAATTGGTAAGATCAGCGCGGAGTTTTTCCTGGATCCGACACTACTAGTCTTCTTTTCACCTTCATGTTGACGGGGGATTGATTTGGACGTTCTAGAATGCAAAATTTGTTCTTAAGGTTTCAGATAAGAAAGAAGGAGAGCACTTTTCTGTAAAAGCACAAAGAAGACCATGGTTATTTCAGGTAGCCGTGTTTCGTATCCATGTGTGCATAAGTATGGTTGTTGAATAACTGAAGTTTTATGTACAATGAATGAGGCTAGAGGGTGTAATAACATAGTGACACGGCTACAATCTTCTCATAGAAGAGAAATCACTTTGAATCTCGAGCAATGTATTTAGAATTTTTGAAATGAAAATATATGTCCTCTTGGTTCAGATCGCACGTAAAACTGGAAGTTCTGCACTTATATTAAAGACAACAACAACCAGGTAAAACATTATGTTCCGAAATGGGGCTCGGCTCTTTTCAGAAGCTCCCTTCAGTGCATTCACTAATAAATAAAGAATGAAATGAAAGACTCGAGGGACGGGACGGGACAGGACAGGAAGGCGAGTAAGTGGAATGTCGACTGTATTAGTAGTGGGTTAGTGGACCAGATAACTGAAAACATAACACATATGTTTGAGATTTGTTACTAGACTTATAAGTGTGTCTGCTATGAATTGACACCACCTTAAGAAAATTGATGCTGATTCGTTGTATTTCGTTGAGTGGAATCTCGCGACGAAATTCCTGAAAGCAGAAAATTATCCGACAAGTTTACAACAAACTAATATATTGATATTATGTTAAGTCATTTAGTCACAGGTGTGCTGATCTCAATACACACTGTTCCATTCCATCTGAAGTTCACTATATTTATGGGAGTTCAAATGGGACAAATCCGTATCGTTCTTTTGCAGCATATTAGAGAACTACTGAGGTGCGAAATGACGACACTTCAACGTTTGTAGAGATCAGTAACAGTTAGAATAGACGTTGAAATTACTTTATTATTATTATTATTATTATTATTATTATTATTATTATTATTATTATTATTATTATTCATTGTAGAACGATAATTCGGAAATGTTATTCATTATTGCAACACATCATTGTACAGGTTTATACGGAGAAGATACTCTAGTACGTATCAATCAAATGTCTCTACCATAGGTATTGTACGTAGAGTTAATGTTCTTTTACTGAGAGATGACACTAAATACCACTCCATATGCAGAGTGTTAGGGGTATACGTGCAGATATTAAGCTAGTCTTCAAAGAAAAATACATCTCAGAATATATGCTATGTACTTTTTACCTTGTCCTATTAGTTCTCCCATAACTGAGCCAAATATGTCAGGACCTAATGTGTTTTGAACGGCCGTAGCAGGATACGGTTATGCCATTCTATCCACGCGTAGTCGAAGTACAGTAGCAGAGTATAGGGCTTGCTGAACCTGTTTCTTATCGCAGGCCAGCACATGTTGTTGTGCACTTCCCCTAAAGGCTAAGCAAGTAGGAGAGGTTGACTCACGTGCCAGGCCACTTGCTGTACTCGAAAACCGGTCTAGGGTACTCTGTGTGAAAAGTACACAGAACCCTTACAGTGACGTCGAAGATCCGTACCAGCACATACATGCGAATACAGTATTGGGTAGTTGTATGAAATATATAAGACGTCAATGGCATTACTCAGTGATCCAAGCTGACAAAATGAAAGGAAATATTTAATAAGTAAATGAAAAATGGGTGCAACAATTCTGTGCTATTATTACGACAGTCTACGATGAATTTCTGACAATAGACAATGCGAGTTTTCTATGCTTATTCATAAACTTTTCAGGTCAATGAAAGGACGGTGGACACTGAAAGAAAAGGCTATAAGTATTCAGTGAAATTGTTATTAATGAGAAAAATTTAAAAAAAAAACGTAGTTGCATCCATGCGTGAACATTGCTCAAAGTAAAAAGAGCTACTTTGGAATCGCCGCCGGGCATTTTGTAATAGAAGGCTTATTCTTCTTTTTCCTAATCTGTTTACTCTCCAGGGTTGGTTTCCTTCGTACTCAGCGAGGGATCCCACCTCTACCGCCTCAAGGGCAGTGTCCTGGAGCGTGATACATTGGATTGGGGATACAACTGGGGAGAATGACCATTCCCTTTCCCAGGCGGCCTCACCTGCTATGCTGAACAGGGGCATTGCGGGGGGATGCGAAGTTTGTAAGGGATAGACAAGGAAGAGGGAAGGAAGCGGCCTTGGCCTTAAGTTAGGTACCATCCCGGCATTTGGCTGGAGACGTGGGAAACTACGGGAAACCACTTTCAAGGTGGCTGAGGTGGGAGTAGAACCACCTCTACTCATTTGACCTCCCGAGGCTTAGTGGACCCCGTTCCAGCCCTCGTACCATTTATCAAATTTCGTGGCAGAGCCGGGAATCGAATCCGGGCCTCCGGGTGGTGGCAGCTAATCACACTAATCACTACACCACAGAGGCGGACAGAGGGCATATTGCTGGACAGTAAGTGCCGATAGGTTGATGACTGTAAAGGACCCGTTTAATTAGAACTTCCGTAATAATAATGTTACTACTACTACTACCAATACTACTAATATTTTAATAATAATAATGTCTTTACGTTCCACTAACTAATTTTGACGGTTTTCGGAGACGCTGAAGTGCCAGAATTTTGTACCGGAGTACTTTTTTAATGCAAGTAAATCTACAGACACGAGGCTGGCGTATATGAGCACCTTCAAATATCACCGAACTGAGCCGCCATCGAAGCTGTCAAGGTGGGATTAGACCGACATTAGAGCTTAGAGTAAGTTGGTCGTGTGGTTAGAGGCGCGCAGCTGTGAGCTTGCATTCTGGTGATAGTGGGTTCGAACTCCACTGTCGGCAGCTGGGAAGATAGTTTTCCGTAGTTTCCCATTTTCACAACAGGGAAATGCTGGAACTGTACCTTTATTAAGGCCTCGAACGCTTCCTTTCCACTTGTATCCCTTTTCTCTCCCATCGTTGCTGTAAGACCGATTTGTGCCTGTGCGACGTAAAACAATTTGTAAGTACATGTTTCGGTAATTTCGGAGACATGTCTGCAATTATAAGATTAATAGTAATTCGGACTTGTTAAAAGTTCACTATTTTCTTTAGTGTTTTCTGACATTACGATCTACGAAATTTGAGTGACGCGATTAACTTTTATTTTCATAATAGTAATTAATAATAGACTAACACAGTTATTATAATAATATTGCTAGTGGCTTTATGGCGGACGTAAGCTGACAGCCGCGCGCTCCTAATCGCAAGGCCAACTAGCCCAATAATAATAATAATAATAATAATAATAATAATAATAATAATAATACATGTTAACGTGTCAATGGAGACGCGCGGTGTCGGAATTTTGCCCACAGTTATTCTTTAACGTGTCTGTAAATCTACCGAACAGAAGCGGACGTATTCGAGCACCTTCAAATACCAGTGGACTGAGCCAGAATCGAGCGTGATAAGTTCATGAAACCAGTGCTTGAACCTTCTGAGCCACTCAGCTTGGCAACGTTTATTTTGATATGTTTAATAGGCACTGCAAAAGCAGCAGTAAGCTAGAACGCTTTAATTTACCATTAAACATGTTCTTTTCTTTGGAAGCACGAAAGGAAGGTACGTTTAATTTATTTATTTTTTAACATGTTCCTTATTGGTATGAAGCAAAACGTTGGATGTGCTTTGAAAATTCAATTCCGATACTACTCACTTGGAAATCCTATTCCATGCATTCTTTCGTAGACGTAAGAAACTTCATTTACGTACACGTGAACACGGGGTGTTTCCGCATAGGGCGAGTTGGTCTTCCAAAAATCCATGATATAGACATCACACTATGGGAGAATATTTCACGTAAGCAGTGCGACAAAAACACTAGACCTGTCACGTGCCGGTTCAGTTGTCGGCTGTTCCTAGCAACGGGGATGTGCTTGGACGGATTCCCGCCCCCTACATGCAACCAAACTACAGGTATGAGCTGTTTGTCTGAACTTGACCTAAATAACAGCTGTCAGAGAGGCGAATTATCGTCCGTACTATTACGCGAGTTACTTCGTATTAGTAGCATTAGTAGTAGTAGTAGTAGTATTAGTAGTAGTAGTAGTAGTAGTATTTGAATAATGCCAGTGTATGAATACCACGAATACCATGATATGCTGCTAGTGTATCGTGTGGCAGAACAGAACACGGGTCACCCTCCATGAATCTATCGGGAAAGGCTTCCCAACAGACGGGTGCCGAATCCAGCAACGATACTTCTACTGCAGAGTATTCGCGATACAGGTTGTGTTACATCACGCTTTGAAAAGCGTGTAATCCTAGACGCGGAAGAAGACATTCTGACAATAGAAAACGATGATCCCGGGCGCCGTACGCGTAGTATAACACGTGCCGTTGGTGTACCAAGTTGGACAATACGTAGGAAACTGCATGAAGGGCGAGTGCATCCTGACTACATTCAACGGGTGCAGTGTCTTTCACAGCTGAGTACCACTTTTTTACGAGTTGATGTACGTCGAAACGACACAGATAGATCTTATTGTATGGCGACGACGGGACTGGAAGGGGCTAGGATCGTGAAGATGGAACCCTGGCCTTAATTGAGTAACAGCCCCAGAATTTGCCTGGTGTGAACAACGCAAACCACGGAAAACCACCTTTAGGGCCGCCGACAGAAGGGGTTTGAACCCACTGTATCCCACTCATGGCCTGTGAAACATCCCCATTCAGTAGGACAAGGCAATTTCCAGCACCGGTTCTGAATTAATACCTGGATGGGTGTAGTAGGAGGTCGGTTACGTGGACTAATCATCTTTTTATTAACGTTACCTTGCTCAAGTAGATACAGTACGTTACTGGAGCTTTCAGAGGACGGGTCGCTCCGACTACGCAGAACCACGTTGATTTTACACGATGGTGCAGACATTTCCTCAACGGTGGACAGGACGATGTGGAACTATCAATTGGCCAGCCAGTTCTCCAGACCCTATTCCAATGGATTTTTATGTCTGGGTGGACATGAAACACAAAGTATATTGAAACGAAGTAGCCGTTTTGGAAGATTTCCGTGAACGTTTTGTTTAAGGAGCAGAGAATATTCTGAACAACCCTGGTGTCTTGGCTCGAATAGGTCGCAAGTGGATTCGGAGAAGTGAAGCCTGCAGAGAAGCCCAGGGTGATCACTTTGACCAATTGCTACGAGTTTTACTTTGGTATGTCAGATGTTACGCCATTTCTGCCACGTAATGGCTTGGGAATACAGTACAGAATCGATGTAGTATTTTGAGTCTCGATAGTTCGATAATCTTGTAAAATCCGAGCAGGGAAATTGATGTACCGGTAACAAAAACTATAAATCGAGAGTTTCAGTGCGCGAGTGCCTTGTACGTGGCGAAATTTGAACACAACACCCGGAAGACGTGCTTGTTAAAACGCTAGACATTGACCTTGAACGCAGTTGGGCAATTCCTCAATCCTACCCTGCACGTGGTTTGGGTTCGTTACGTGTGATCGAGCAATTTATATTTTGTTTTTTATTCACTACGATTTAAAACTGGAGACACTTTGCGATTTTAAGGACCGGTGACCTTAAATCAGTATCATCATCATCACTATCACGTAAAAAAATTAATTAAAATGCCTGTTTTATATTCATCACTACTGAAATAGGAACTAAAAGTTAACATCTAACTTAAGAAGGTTGCCTAGATTGTTTTGTTAATTTACAAAAGAAAGTTTAAAATTTCTTTTAGTGTAAAGCAATCTGTATGTTTTTGTTTTCTAAACTGTTGTAGTGTAATGTTTAACATAGGTACATTATTTTTGTACACAGGCATTTTTGTGTACGTTCTTAAATCCGTGCTTTTCTATTCGAGATACTCTTGTTACCGTCCACTTGGAATTACGGAGCCCCTACTGTATGTTAGTTCATTCTTTTCTACAACAGAGTGTTACTATTGCGACTGTGGTTCCTACGACCACACCGCTCTTATGCCTGTGTCACTAATGTGCGCCTTGTTCGTCTCTGTCATACTTGACTATGTGGCTCTCATTACCTTCTTCTTCCTCTTCTTCTATTGCAGCCTTATATTTTAACAGGTATACTGTATTCTACCGACACCATCTTAACACGCAGTAGCGTAATCTGCTGAGATTTTTTATTAGCACCATCATAGTAAATGTAGGATGTAGTTGTGGCGGAATCTTCTTAGATACGTTCAACATCTGTGAATTGTGTATAATTTGATAACTCATCTTGTACTGATAAAAGCGACCACCTGCCTGGTGTTCAGGTTAATAGCCACATGTCTCTAACGTGTAACCTTGTTTATGTTCTCATATTTGTTGATGTGTATGTTCGATGTTTATACATAATACGAGATTACAGCTGACTCATCCCCACGAGCATGACCTGGTTCTCGTCTTACACATAGTAATCTGTAGTTAAGTACTGCGACCGATGCTGCCTCACGTGACGTACATTTCATCTTGTTTCCTGTTAAACCACGCATATTTTACTTTTTTCTTCCACGTATTTCAGCTTTTAATGACCTGATAATAATAATAATAATAATAATAATAATAATAATAATAATAATAATAATAATAACGTTAAGTGCTTTACGTCCCACTAACTACTTCTACGGCTTTCTGAGACTCTGAGTTGCCCAAATTTTGTCCCGCAAGAGTTCATTTTATGTACCAGTAAATCTACCGACACGAGGCTGGCGTACAGTATTTGAGCACCTTCGAATACCACCGGACTGGGCCAGGTTTGAACCTGCGAATTTGGAGTCAAAAGGCCGGCACTTCAACCACCTGAGCCACTCAGCCCGGAAGAAGGCACGAAATGTAGGTACGTTTAATTGATTTAGTTGTATAACATGTCCATTATTCCTTTGAGACTAAACGTTCGATGTGTTTCGATAATTCAATTCCGATGCTACTCATTTGACCATCCTATCCCATGAATGCTTTCGTTGGCGCAAGGAACTGCCTTCTTTCTTCTACTTTTTGGCAATGCACAACGGGGATCGTACCTAATTTCACGTCCCGGCGCGCCTATCCCAACCAATAATTATATCACACGCTCGTGCAGGTCCTGCACCGACACAGGCTTTCAGGTCATTTCCATACTCACTAGACCACGCGGCAGATGACCACAGATATCCCAATCCCCTAAAGGACGTAACAGCAAATGAACCAGTATTAACGCTGAGAATTCCATACATCTTCAGGGTCCGAAACCGATGACCAGGGCTTTCTGAAGCCCCTAAGACGGAAACTAAATACTAACAACAAAACCAGTCTGGCGAGAACGTAACGTAACATGGCATACACTACCCTAGTAGCCGCCTTCAGCTGTTATCATAGCTCAGTTGCTGTTAAACATAAAACCAGTTTGACAAGTATGTTACGTAAAACCTCGTGCATTGCATAGGTAGTGTTCAGCTGTTACAGTAGTACATTTGCTCGTAAACAAAAACAGAAACCGGTTTGGCATGGGTGGTGCGTGACTTACCTGTTATCAAAGGGAACAAAAGAACAAGGCATAGTACCTATTCTAAAAACATCGTATCTCTTTGCTCTCGAAAATAACTTCCGAGTATTACTAAAAGTTTGATATGTAGTGGTTGGTCACATCGTTCTCTATTGCTCGAAGAAATATCTGCAGGTATACCCCTAACATACTGTGTATGAGAGTGGAGTTTCCTAAAGCTCGTGAGAGGCTCAGAAAATACCATGAAGAAAAGTAGTGGGTATATTTGAAATTTTATGCTACCCTCCACTTACCAATGAGAACAGACATTTTTACGTATACTGATATCCGGCTCCGTGGCTAAATGGTTAGCGTGCTGTTCTTTGGTCACAGGGGTACCGGGTTCGATTCCCGGCAGGGTCGAGAATTTTAACCATCATTGGTGAATTTCTCTGGCACAGGGGCTGCATGTATCCTCATCATGACGCGCAGGTCGCCTAAGGGGGTCAAATCTAAAGACCTGCACCTGGTGAGCCGAGCATGTCCTCGGACACTCCCGGCACTAAAAGCCATACGCCATTTAATTTCATTTTTACGTATAATGACAAAGTTGTTGAGTGAATATTTAGGAACGAGTTGTTCGATCAAAATATAAGTTACGAAAAAATTTATCTTTTCTACTGTATTTAGTTTTTAAACAATGTAAGACCAAACTACCTGAAAGTGGAAGCACTCAGGAACATGAAATGCATTTTAGTCAATGGCAATTGGCCGTTGCAGATAGAACCCATTACTGTATATTCACATGAATATTTAGTCCATATAATTTATTTGACGGGCAAAATAAAACACTCGACTTACACTGAAAGTAAAAAATAACCAATTTCGTTGCGACACTGCTCGTAAACGCGATTGATTAATTAATTGTCATTATTACCTTTTTTGCTATTGGCTTTACGTCGCACCGACACAGATACGTCTTACGGCGACAATGGGACAGGAAGGGGTTACGACTGGGAAGGAAGTGGTTGTGGCCTTAATTAAGGTACAGCCGCATCATTTGCCTGCTGTGGAAATGGGAAACCACGGAAAACCATCTTTAGGGCTGCCGACAGTGGGGTTCGAACCCACTATCTCCCGAATACTGGATACTGGCCGCACTTTAACGACTGCAGCTATCGAGCTCGGTAATTGTCATCATTATTGTAACGCATACTTCACAAGCGATTTCAAACATTGTATGCTTTACTTAGTTCAGGATAAATTAATATCACCTATAGGATGAGGCTCGATCAAAATATCTACGAATCTCTTACTGCCTCTTGATGTAATTAAAAATTGTCTGAAATGTTCACTCTTCCTTATCGTTTCTGGTGCCGAATTATACTTACAAATTCTTTACTATATAGAATGATATTTTTCAGAGTACCTGATTATAAGGCTACAAACCCACCTAACTAATAGTCATCAACGTTTGACGGCCAGTGGATAATATTATTCGGTAAAAATACTTTAGTCTCTACTGTGCTATTCTGTGTATGTCAGTTCCATTGTTTTAACGTTAATTATTTTTCAGAGACTTGCTATCTGTAGTCGAGTCAATTTTATTCGAGGAAGGTCTAGAGATGTGGACAATGCGAAGTCAATTCGAGGTTTTATTTACTGACTTCGAAAGGCTTTCAATAAAATTAAGGATGACCATCTTCCTAATTGAGTGAATACTTCTATTTTCCCCTTAAGTCAGAAACTTCAGGCAAATGTATGAAGTTAATTTGAGAATTCCTGTACATCACATTACTATAAACTAAAGCTTCTGGTATTCATCAGTGACTTCAGCCAGTAAGTGATTTATCTCGTGTGTCCACTCTATGCTGATTATTATAAAATAATGAAAGCATTTCAATAAGAAATGAAACCACCCAACTTAAGCACGATGTACTCAGTAAATTGAGGATCTCGTCCAATGTAACTCACATAAAAGTCAGTACTTCAGGAAGTCATTAAAGAGAAGAATCATCGAATAATACTTGACTGAGAAATATGTTTCTCTCTCTGTGTTAGAAGTGAGCTAGAATATTAAAGTATTTCGCATATTCAAAATACACATGTCACAAATGGAAAACTACGGAATAAATTATTATGATTTTTATATTCAGAATAAGTTACCATACACACCAGCTCATGACATCCTGGAAGGAATTCTTTTAATTTCGTTTGAATCGTGAAGTTCCGAATGGAGAGATGTATCGGTAAAATGATTTACAATATTATAAATGGAATAATTAAAGGTGTTGACTTCTAGCTGAATTGATAATTCCGTGTTCCACGTGCAAACTCGAGAAAATAATTTTAGGCCTACATATCAGCCTATTTTTGTAAGACATCTCCGAAAGCACTATGAATAGTGCAATTCACAGAAACGACCCATTAGTCAATAATTGCACGTCGCAATCTTTCAGTAATTATCTAAATGAAAATTCACATGTATGCTATTCACTAGTTAACCAGAACTTGCTAATTTTGACATTGCAGTTAATTATAAATATAGGCTACATTTCATAGTTGGAGAGCATCGATATTTGCATACCTCGTAAATTATTGTGTTTATCATTACATGCTCTAAGTTACTATACCTTATAATCTGCAGCACTCAGAAGCAATATTTAGCAGTGAATGTATATTTGTTAAAATGAGGTCTCTTACGTACTTAAACTGACATATGCTTCCGTTTATTATTGTAATTATTATTCTTGTTGTTGATGATATTGTTGTAATGAAAAACCCCGGTATATTTTAGCAAATTAAATCAAATAAAGACTTCATTTCAGTCAAAGAAAATATTGCATTTCTTCCTCATCAAGTAAATTTCACTCAAGGAAATTCTGCAGATGTGGACAATAGGATTTGATATTTAGTTTATAATTAGCTTTAAGGATCGTCGCACAGTGCGTCCAGCATATGGGAGTAATGGATAAAGATCAAAATTAAGCTTTAATCACGAATTTACTGTCTCTTAAGGCGCTCGCTGGCAACTTTGACCACAAAAACCCATGTGTTTCGTTCTTAAGCTTTACAACTATAAATACTGTATGTGGAAAATACTGTATCGTCCGATACTCCAGTCACGTACAATAAATTGTGTGACAAATTTTAACTTTCCAGGGCGCT
Organism: Anabrus simplex; assembly: GCF_040414725.1. NCBI lineage: Eukaryota > Metazoa > Arthropoda > Insecta > Orthoptera > Tettigoniidae > Anabrus > Anabrus simplex. The sequence continues at coordinate 810,491,717 of NC_090266.1, forward strand.
TGTGAACATAAACGCAAATGAAATAAAGATATACGACTAATAAAACAGCGAAAATGATTTCTTCGACATTTCTAGATTTTTCGCCGATCAGTCATCACCATTAGTGTAAGAATTCATATTTTTCCATAGAGGAATGGAGCTTGCTAAAATTATTTGTAAAATAGATTTCCAGATGTGTAAGTCTATTTGTTGTCTGCGTTTTTGCTGAAATGTTTCTGTTTGAGGACACAACAGGGTCAGCTACAATAAGCATGTGGGCCGATGACCTAGAAATTAGGCCTCTAAACAACAGGCATTAATAAGCATATAGGCCCTATAACGTAGCAGTGAATATATATTGGTTAAAACGGGATAATTTCTATAATGAAAAATTGACACATAGGGGCCTACTGCTTTTATTATTACTGTTGAAGTTGTATATCATTACTGGATATCAGTATTGGATCGAGAAGTTTTCCGTATATGATGAGCCTAGTTTGGCAGAAGACTTCCTGAAGGGCCTCTAAAGCCGCCTCCTGAAACTTTCCTCCAGGTAACTCAAAAGATTAATATATCTACATCATGCAGTAGCAACTTATGTAAACTGCTTAGCATGTAATACCACTTGTATAACCCTTGGTAAATTTCTTTGGTATCACAAATAAGAGCTTTAAACTTGCTTACTCTGCCACTAGCAACCAACCGTAAGATCACAGGTACGTTTTTAAGAAGGGTTACATCAATGCCTGTCATTTCAGAAGCATTTTTAGGATCAGAGAACTTTTTGGCGGTATTACCATCATTCGAGGACGCTAAGCCATGTTAGGGTTTATCAACAATCAGGTCCATTTTGTTTTTAAACTCAGTATTGATTCTTCGTTTTATTTCGCAAAACTTACCGTTTATCTGGACCCTTAACCTGCCAGGATTTGAAGGATAGAAGATACGCAATGTGTAATAAATATTCTAAAGTTCTACCATGGCGTGAATGGGGGATAGACCAAATGTAAAGACGGTTTAGTTTGCAGGCTTATCACAAGACTTAGTTGAATTCATTTCGGGTGGTATCGCACCACAAATTAAACAATTTCATGTTGCGTTGATACCACTTAAAATGTTACATGTGCTTCCATTTACCAAAGTCATATGCAAATACCAACGGTGAAGGTACAGTTCAGAAAACTCTCTATGTTAGTTTTCATGTTCTTCTCGTAAATCCAACACCGGCGATTCTTTAGAGAATACGAATCTGATATTCCTACAGTACGATGATGATCATGGACGATCGGTATACCACAGAACTGTTCCGGATATAACATCACTAAATTAAATAGGGACAAATGCACTCAGAAAGATATTTTCATCCGTATATTCGACGTTAGAATCATTCACTTTCTGCTTGTATATACTGTGACATCCACTGCAATAAAATCCCCATTTACAGATCAATTTTGCCCGTTACATTCCCTTCTAAATTCAACAATGCTTTCAACAGTTTTATACAAGGCTAGCAGAATACCCGTGCTTCGCTACGGTATTATACTGAAGCTCATAATTGAATGCTTAACATTTTATACATAACCCGCCAAAATTCGCGATCTGACTGGTCTTGTGAGAGAATCCGCCAAAATTCGTGATCTGACTCGTTTCCTGAGAGATTACAGCAAAGTTCCTCCTATTTTTCAATCTTTCTTTCCAGCAATCGATTTCGTACTTCCCGGGCTAGGTCCAGGTATTCCACCCGATCAGATCGGTCCCTAAATCTTTTCCATCTTTCCCTGTAAGCATTTTTAATATGGATCAATTCCTTGAGCAGATCCGGCGTGATGTCCTCCTGGGTGCCTTGGCGGTACTGAACCCGCGGCCGGAATGCATTCGTAGTCATTACCCGGTCAGGACCCGTTTCCAGCGCGGTCCGCACATTTTGACGACGGCCCAGAACATTATTATTATTATAATTATTATTATTATTATTATTATTATTATTATTATTATTATTATTATAATTATTATTATTATTATTACGTGGATACCCTTTGGAATGCAGAGATGAAAGAAGGTGTGGGCTGGAATGGGTCTATCCACAAAGCTGAGATATGAATTAAAATTTCATTAAAGGTTATATTTTCGAAAACAGCAAAACTTAACAATTTTCACATAGAACAATTTTCACAAGTAAAAACAAGTCAACAAGTAACCGACACTCAGGTACAAGACCAGGAAAAGCCAAGATTTAGAGACAATTTAAAAACCTGGGCTTCAATCCCCAAGTTTTACGTTTCCTGAGCTCTCAGTTCACAAACACGTATTACCAAAGGGCAGAAATCCCCTAATTACAAGGAGCACTTGCTCCCACCTAGCAATGTCAAGCCTCCTAGAGGCACATTTTCAATACATAAAAGAGCTGACCCGCTCTCAGTTTTCCAAGCCTATTAAAGGCATACCATCCCTTACAATCACTTGCCATCAAGGCACAAATTACACCACTGAAACGGGGGTATCTTGTACCCAATCTACTGCGTCTTAGAAGAAAAAGAATAGGTTATGTAAATGGCCCGAAATACAAAATGAATGGAGGCGTATACTTGCACTCCTGAATGAAACATCTTAAAACCTAAGAGGCCCAACGCCGATGGAACAGGGGCTATTCCCACACTATGGAGGTGACTCGTATACAGAATAAATTTAACACATTAAGGAAGAGTAAAAAATCGGTTACGGAAACGTAGTCACCTCAAATCAAAAGGAAGGAGCTCGAGAGGGTAAAGCACTCTCTATCCCCGATTTACAGTTAAAGATATATGAAGTTTTACAAAAGCGACGGCAAATTACATGGTTGAAGACAGGTTACATAGTAAAGGTTTCGGACCTTCCCCGCGGTTTAAACTGCTGAGCTAGCAAGAAATAAAGATGTTAGGCGGCCATTACCTTACTGAAGAACTGCTGCCTGAAGAAAGAGGCGCTTCCCGCCTCCTGCTACACGTCCATACACTAAATTAAATGTTGATGCTGTGGCCGAGAGACAAGAAAATCAGCAGTTTTTAAAGTTCAGGGTTTCTCCTGTAGAGAAGGATTTATAGGCGCAAGGTTTAAAACTGCGGCGTAGGGGTGTACCGCCCTCTACAATTATTATTATTATTATTATTATTATTATTATTATTATTATTATTATTATTATTATTATTATTATTATTATTATTATTATTATGTGCTTATGGACCCAATGGATCACCCAAAGCTCTAACGATTCTGTTTTCTGAGTTGCCAAACAGTTCTCATCTTTTCTCCGTGAATCCTTTCTCGTTCTTCTGTGCACTTTGCTCCAGTCTTCTTTTTCACTTCGTTCTCTGGTTGCACTTTCCATCTGTTAATTTTTCCCTATATTACTATTATTATTATTATTAATGTTATAGACACCACAGTAAGATGCATCCTCACCCCCACCCCTTTAAGTACATTTCCGAAAACAAAAAATACGTATTGCTTTTCTCTACTTTTAAAGCAGATTCCAACTACCAGTATTCACGTCTGCAAAATCTTTCGTTTTTGAGATAATTGTATCTTGATACAAATAATTCGACTAATTTTACAATTCTTCACCCCCACCGCTTTAAGTACATTTACGAAAACAAAAAATACGTATTGCTTTTCTTTAAAGGAGATTCCGAATACCGAATTTCACGTCTGTAATATCTTCAGTTTTTGAGGTAATTAAAAGAATTCAACCCCATTTTCAGTTAGTTTTACCCCCCCTCCCCCATCCAAGTGGTTTCACCGAAAACAAAAAATACATGTTTCTTTTATTTAATAGAGATGTTAAATTTTTGAGATATACTGTACAAATGCTCATTTTAAAATGTCAGACCTTAAGTGGAGTTTCCAAAAACAAAATCACCTTTTTCATCACTTTTAGAGGAGATTCCAAATACAAATTTTTACGTCTGTAACATTTTACGTTTCTGAGGTATACTGTAGATATAGTCTTTCTAAAAATTCACCCCAATTTGTCACTCATGTTTAATCCCCATTAACTGCATTTTCCAAAAACAAAAAATATGCGTTTCTTTAGTTTTAAAGGGGATCCCAAATACCAATTTTCATGTCTGTAATATCTTCAGTTTATGAGATACAAGTATCAACATTAAAGATATTCAACCCCTTTTTCAACCTTTTTCACCCCTCCTATTGGGATTTTCCGAAAACAAAAACTACGTATTTCTTTATTTTTAAGGTAGATTCTAAAAAACAACTTTTAAATCTGTAAACTTTTAAAGTTTTGAAATACAGATACTCTCTTTTTAAAATTTCACCCCCCTTTTCACCCCCTTAGCGATGGAATATCGAAAGATCCTCCCTTAGCGAGCACCTAAATTTTAATATAAATGTATCCTCAAATTTTCATTTCTTTGTGTCCAGTAGTTTTGGCTCAGTGATGATGAATTTGTCAGTCAGTCAGTCAGTCAGGACAAGTTATTTTATATATATTCTAGCAAGATACCCGTGCTTCGCTACGGTATTATACTGAAATTTATAATTGAATGCTTATTGTTTTAGATATATAATCCGCCAAAATTCGCGATCTGACTCGTTTTCTGCGAGAATCCCCCAAAATTCGCGATCTAACTCGTTTTCTAATAGATTACGGCAAGTTTCCTCCCATTTTTCAATCTTTCTTTCCTGCAATCGATTTCGTACTTCCCGGGCTAGGTCCAGGCATTCCACCCGGACAGTTGGGTCTCTAAATCTTTGCCATCTTTTTCTATAAGCATTTTTAATATGGATCAAATCCTTCAGGAGATACGGCGTGGTGTCGTCTTGGGTGCCTTGGCGGTACTGAACCCACGGCCGGACTGCATTCTTAGTCATTATCTGTCCAGGAGCCGTTTCCAGCGCGGTCCGCACATTTGACGACGGTCCAGAACACTATTATTATTATTATTGTTATTATTATTATTATTATTATTATTATTATTATTATTATTATTACTATTATGATAGATGTTCTGGACCCCACAGCAAGTTGCAAGACCGCTTCTTGGCGGTAAATTACATCTGCTGCCACTGTCATTGCTGACAATGTGACCAGCACCATTGTCGCGCGTAGGCACGTGTGCGGGATTTCTGGCGAGACGAATGACACACTTCCGTGCATTATTGACCTTATTATAGAGGTGAACAATTTGACGGACAATCTCATTCCGATCGTTTATTTCAAATGTGGTTAAATTTTTATTTATATGCCAGGAGAATCTACTGTAATCTAAGAACGTTCTCCGAAGGAAAAGATGGCTGTTGAAAACGAACCCAGGAAATATTAAAAATGGTCGGTTTATGATCAGAATAAGTACATCGAAAATATACAGCCTGTTTCCAGACATTCGACAGGGTCAGGAATGGAATGAATAAAGACGCATCTAGCGGCGACAATAGGAATTGTGCCGGTTCCGAAGCACTCCTCTGGGGCAATGATCGTTGAATGACAAATGAAATGAAATATTGGACAGTGTTGCTGGAACGAATGATGACAGGGAAAACCGGAGTATCCGGAGAAAATCCTATCCCGCCTCCGTTTTGTCCAGCACGAATGTCACGTGGAGTGACTTGGATTTGAACCACGGAACCCAACTGTGAGAGGTCGGCGCGCTGCCGCCTGAGCAACGGAGGCTCCTTATAAGTACATTATGAACAGTAAAATTAATAATTGGACTCACCTCCTTTCATACCACACCGCCGTTAAGTTTATTTACACCACCTCCCCAAAAAACTAAAAGAGGGCGTGTTTCTTTATGTTTAAAGGAGATTCCAAACACAATTGTTCACGTCTATTACCTTCAGTTTTGAGAGATAAATATCCCCATAAAAATAATTCACTTTATTCCACTTCCTCTTACACTCCTCCCCCCCCCCCAAGTGAATTTTCCGGCAAAAAATGCTTGTTTCCTTAACAGTAAGGGATATTCTAAATAGCAATTATCACGACTCTAACTTCATCAGTTTTTGATTTATGTGTCCTCATGAAAGGAATTCAATTCCTTTTCACTCCCGCCCCCCGAGAAGGCTCCACCCCAAAACGCGTTTTTCTTTTTTTTAAAGGAGATCCAAATACCAATGTTCACGTCTGTAACAATTTTAGTTTTTATTAGATGTTTGTATTCTCATACAATTAAGTCAATTAATTTTTCAATTGTTTCACCCCCCCCCCCCCACTTCATTGGGTTTTCCTAGAATACGTTTTTCTTTACTTCTAAAGCAGATTCCAAATATCAAATTTCACGTCCGTAACATCATCATTTTTGAGATATCAGTAGCCTAATTAAAAGAATTCAACACCATTTTCAGTCACTTTTACCCCCCCCCCCTCCACCCAAGTGGTATTTCCGAAAACTAAAAATACACGTTGCTTTATTTTTAATAGAGATAAAAAATACCATTTTCACTTCTTTAACATGTTAATTTTTTTGAGATGTACTGTAGATATTCTCATTTTAAAATTTCACCCCTTTTTAGTTCCCCTTAAGTGGAATTTCCAAAAACAAATCACCTTTACTTCTTAACATTTACAGGAGATTCCAAATACACGCTTTTTACGTCTGTAACATTTTACGTTTCTCAGATATTCTGTAGATATAGTCTTTCAAAAATTTCACCCCAGTTTGTCACTCCTCTTTAACCGCCGTTAATTGGATTTTCCAAAAGCAAAAATTACATGTTTCTTTATTTTTAAAGGAGATCCCATATACAAATTTTCACTTCCGCAATATCTTCAGTTTATGAGATATATGTATCCTCAATAGAGGCATTCCACCCATTATTCACCCTTTTACACCCCTTCTATTGGGATTTACAGAAAACAAACAAACAAAAAAATACGTGTTCCTTTATTTTTGAAGGAGATTCTAAATACCAATTTTTACATCTGTAAAGTTTAAAGATGTAGACACACTCATTTAAAAAATTCACCCCTTTTTCACCCACATTAATTGGATTTTCCAAAACCAAAAAATACGTGTTTCTTTATTTTTAAAAGAGATCCCAAACACCAATTCTCATGTATGTAATATCTTCAGTTTCTGAGATATAAGTACCGGTATGATGATTAAAGGCATTCAATCCCTTTTTCACCCTTTCTCACCCTTTTTCACCCCTCCTACTGGGATTTTCTAAAAACAAAAAATACGTGTTTCCTCATTTTTAAGGAAGATTCTAAATACCAATTTTTACATCTGTAAACTTTAAAAGTTTTAAGATATAGATACACTCGTTTTAAAATTTCACCCCCCTTTTCACCCCCTTAGCGACAGAATATCAAAAAATCCTCTCTTAGCGGGTACCTACATCTTAATATGAATATATCCCCAAAATTTCATTTCTTTATGTCCAGTAGTTTTGGCTCGGCGATGATGAATCAGTCAGTCAGTCAGTCAGGACAAGTTATTTTATATATATAGATATATAGAGATTTTTTTTGCTCTACCTGTGCCGATGTTTCAGGAATGAAATAGATTGGTGCAAAACCTCCTTCTTTGTTTGCTTCTCATTTTACAGGCTGGGGAAATAGTTTTCATGAATGCTGTCGACGATCGACCCCAAAGTGTTTTGTATTGGCTTCCGGAAAGATCAACAGATAAGGATAAGGCTTGCATAACTTATACTCGTTTGGGATGTCCGTTAATTGTTAATGTGTGTTGTGTAGATGCTGCCTCTTCAGCAGCGAAGGCAAGCTCATCTGCAGAATTAGTCCTAGAAGAGTTTCTGCGGGCCTTTTCTTTGTTTTTATCCAACAGTCCTCGAACTGTTAAATAGGCCTGCCGCGAGTAGAGCAAACTCAGTGTTCACTTTGCTCTGACACCGAGAACTTATCAGTGTTGTTACATAGTCCGGAAGCGTATACGCACGATCCAGCGTCTTTTCTTTTTTAGCTAGAAACACCGACCGAAACCTGTGCGATATCCATCATTTCTTGCTCATGGTTACGTGCAGTAACACACTATAAATTTATCTCAACTATTGTATACATATTTTCTGTAGCCTTCAAGTTCATAAAAAAAATACAAATAGCCTTCAAAATTGCCACCTTCTTCTGACTAACATCGTTGATTAAAGACCATCTTTCACAACAGTATTTGATTTTCATGGCCCATTATCCGGAACAATAAGTAACAAAAGTCTAAATTGCGGGCAAATGCACACAAAGTATTGATAAACCTAAAGAATGACCTTATAAGATATTCCTGCAGAGATCTAGAGACGTGTTATTGCTTATTTTTAGATATCCCAGATATGCTAGGGATCAGCTGCGCCGACTTCGGGTGGGAGGAAGGCGATTTCTGCTCCCCCAAAAAGATCTTAGGGGCAGAGTGCCACCTCCCCCCCCCCCCATCCTAGACGTTGTCTCCTATGTGGAGTTCGGAGCCTCGAGTCGAGAATCACAGTGCATCAAGATCATAAAGAAAGTCCTAAGTTTAGTTCTCTCATGTCTGTTGCGAGATGAGCGGAGTTGTGTTGATGGGATTACACTCAGTGTCCAGTGAGCTCTCACTAATGAATACCGGACAATTCTTATCAAGGACATTGTGTACCACCGGACTTAACGTACCACATGGCCTGCGAAGTGTCAGCTAATGACTTTAACAACATATTTAGGTTAGGACAATTCGTACTATTTGAAAGAAAGGGACGTATTCAGAGTGCATTATGGCCGTATTTAAGGCTTATATATGCGATGACAGAATATTAAGTTAGTCATTTATAAGATAAAATGCCATGTACACCATAGGGTATAGCGAGTGCAATTACGATTTACCATTACCGAGGTCCCGGAGACGGTGTTCGTAACAACGCGGTCAGAAGTTGAGGTATTCGAGCAAGGCATGTTCAGCACACTTATTTACCAATGGTAGTAACTTCTATTCCGTGGTGTAGGGGTAGCGTGCCTGCTCTTACCCGGAGGCCCCGGGTTGGATTTCCGTACAGGTCAAGGATTTCACTCAGCCTACGTGATTCGAATTGAGAAGCTATCTGACGGTAAGATAGCGGCCCCGGTCTAGAAAGCCAAGAATAACGGCTGAGAGGATTCGTCGTGCTGACCACACGACACCTCGTAATCTGCAGGCCTTCGGGCTGAGCAACGATCGCTTGGTAAGCCAATGCCCTTCAGAGCTGTAGTGCCGTAGGTTTAGTTAGTTAATTAGTAACTTCTGTTACGTGGGTCTTACAATCATGAACCATGCCGTACGATCAATCGAGAATTTATCTTGAACAGTGTAAAAAGAAAGGTGTGTGTCGAGATCTGTGAACGGGCTTCGAAGTTGCAGAAGGAAATATCACATTTTAAACATATTTGACGTTATTGTCTCCGAAGTTTTACCAGGATTAATTGAACAAGCGATTTAGTATACAGGGCTTAATTACAATTCCAATATTTACAGGATACTTTTTTTTTGCTAGGGGCTTTACGTCGCATCGACACAGATAGGTCTTATGGCGACGATGGGATAGGAAAGGCCTAGGAGTTGGAAGGAAGAGGCCGTGGCCTTTATTAAGGTACAGCCCCAGCATTTGCCTGGTGTGAAAATGGGAAACCACGGAAATCAATTTTCCGGGCTGCTGATAGTGGGATTCGAACCTACTATCTCCCGGATGCAAGCCCACAGCCGCGCGCCTCTACACGCACGGCCAACTCGCCCGGTCAGGAGATTATCAATCACTTCAAGAAGTAGGTCATCATAATGATTTGGTCCCAGAACTGTTCAACCTTTTGAAAATAGTGATGACAATTCCCGTGACAACTTCAACACAGGAGAGATGCCTCTCAGGGCTTAAAATCCTCAGACTCTTTGCGTACAGCTAGTGGACAACAGAGATTAAATTCAGTGAGCCTTCTCTATATCACAAGTAGACTGCTAAGGCGTTAGACCCGAAGAAGGTGGCACATGATTTTATATCAGGAAATGAGAATATAATACTGTATGGACATTCATTCAGTGAACTGCGTTTCCTAATGGAGACTATGAAGACAATACATATGATAGAGTTTTACACACTTCATATCAAGAATGAAAAATTCAGAAAATGTATTAGTGAAGTAAGTTGAAGTTTTTTTACTTATTGAGAAGAAAGAACTATTATTGGTCTATTTTTCTCTTAGTTTGTGAATATTGTTAATATGTAGGAATGGTTGCATTAATATTTATTCATCGTTCAACATGCCTGTGTTCTTGTTAGTTATGCCTCCCTATATTTAGAGTCCTGCACGGATGCGGATATCCGCGAAGTTAGTGTCTTGATGGATACAAAGTGTATGGCAGTGCGGATAATTTTGCTGATAATTTCCAAATAATGACACTTATTGATTTTCACTCATGTATGATCTTGTTTTTGCTTGTGGTTAGGCGACCCTTGACATTGGTATAGAAGAATAGTGATATACTCCTCTAAAGAGCCTTGAAACCATAAAGCCGTAAATCTCACCTAAGCCTAACTGGCTCCTGCCTGCAATTAATGGAAGGAAGGAACAAAGGTCAATACGGCCTTAGTTTTCGCAAGAGACTATACCTCATAAACCTGCGACCGTAGGGGCTCTGTGACAGGTGTCAGACCTATTGTATTATGTTAACAACTCTGTCAGTTTCTATGCCTTCTGTGTAATATACTGTAGTTAAATATTTAAATTATCCGAAGATAACCATTTTGCGGATGCGGATAACCATTCGCGGATGCGGATATTATTTTGTATATCGGTGCAGGGCTCTACCAATAGTTACCCGAAGTTGGTGCGCCTGCTAGAGATAGGTTTGCCATGCGTTTCTCGCAAAAGGAAGCACTTACCTTTACTAAAACTGTGCACTAGTAACAAGAAGTTTGACCCTTCACTTTGTTCTCATACACTTATGCGAACGCTGAACGAATTGACTGGCAAGTGTGGATGTAACAACAACAACAACTACTACTACTACTACTACTACTACCACTACTAAACGTTTTCATTCCTTCCCTGAAGGGGAAGGCGGGCCTCTTAGGTGACGCCGTCTCTCAGGGCGGGAGATTTGTTACGGTGAAGGAGATGTGCGGAGAAGGTGAGGGGGTGGGCGGCCGTGGCCTATACTACGAACTGTCCGGGCATTCGCATTAGTGCAGGAGAATGGAAAACCATGGAAAACCAATCTCAGGACAGCCGATGGATGGGGTCAGGCGAGAAGTCCAGCACTGTGTCCGAGGCTCGTCTCCCGAATGCAGAGGCGTAGAGCCACGGAAGAGCCGTGGCCACCTTTCCTCTGCTCGGTTGGCCGGTCAGAGTACAGAGCTGTTGGACCACGGACATGCCGTGGCCTCTTAAGGGACGAAACCCACTCTGCATCTACCGATGTGGATGTAACTACTTGACATGGTGGAATAATATCGCTCTGAGCGTTCACCGACTGATGGAGTTTAATTTGTCTGCGGCTAGGAATTTCTTTCTTAGCAATCAGTTGTAATTGATTTCGTGCGATGCGCAAGTAAATTGAGGCTATTTTTTATTTGTTCCATTCGTCGACACACTGTGCGTCGTAAGCATCTCAGAGGTAACGAATGATAGGCATCTTCAGAATGACTCAGTGTATCTTCACTGCAAGTTGAACTAGGACATTAATAAAAGGACTGAGTTGAATATTAACAGTGTTAAATGATCATCACTCTCTGGCATCCAATCTATGGTGCAATGTACGTTATTTGAAGTTCAGAAGGTGAAATAGCCTGCAATTTCTTATTTGTGTACCATATGTTAAAATTGGACATGATTGCTTTAAAATATGATCCTCAGGTGTGCACCGTACAATGAATTAATTTAATTCATTAACTAACCGCATTTGTTCGATATATTGTAAGTTCTCCTTCCCCGTGAATTTTCCAATGCCATGTCAAAAGCATTCTACCACTCCCATCACAATATTTTAGTACAGAATAGTTCTGCTTTAGGGCATAGATGAGTGTAAACCAACTGTCAAAATGAATCAGAAATGGATGCCAGTGTCGACAAAATGAACGGACACACTGACATTCAGTTTTATTGCATATTGAAACTAATCATTCAGCCAAAATTTAGGTACAACCCGTCTCCCTTCACACAGGTTATTCTGGAATTATCTTCTTGCATTTCAAGCAAGAACCAAGTCTCTTCATGAACTTTTATTTCGTTGAGAACAAATAGTTCTGTTATTACGCATTTAATTTTCAGTAATATGATCCACTCTGGTAACTTCCCACCAGACTTCTGCATGTCAAATTATCAGTTTCAAACTCGTTTAAGCAAAATGTTACCTCATCATACATACTGTAGTATGAATCACTAAGTCCAATTACTGAAAAAGGGGAAGATGTAGTTGATAGAAACACCTTGAAATTGAAGAGTTCAAATTTCCATCGTAAATGATAAGATAAAATATTGAAAATGTTATTAATACCCCGTTTAATTCGAGGAAGCATCATTAATGTGTACTAACTGTACAGTTGCTGCTTCATCTACGAGTTGATTAGTTAGTAGCCGACGGTACACGGGCATGCGAAACCTACATGATAACAGGTAATATTGTTATTTATCTGTAAAAATGTGTACCTACATGGTCTACTTCGATGTGGCACTAAAATAGGTTACAGAACTATACATCAGCACTTGCCTCGAGGGTACAGGTGATGTTGGTGAATGAATGCCGTATGGCTTTTAGTGCCGGGAGTGTCCGAGGACATGTTCGGCTCGCCAGGTGCAGGTCTTTTGATTTGACTCCCGTAGGTGACCTGCGCGTCGTGGTGAGGATGAAATGATGATGAAGGCGACACACACACCCAGTCCCCGTGCCAGAGAAATTAACCAATTAAGGTTAAAATTCCCGACCCTGCCGGGAATCGAACCCGCGAACCCTGTGACCAAAGGCCAGCGCGCTAACCATTTAGCCATGGAGCCAGGCAGGTGATGTTGGTAATATATCTAAATAAAATATTAGGAAATAATTACATTTCCAGATTGTCCAACTGTCAGATGCATACTTGAAGTGGGTGGTCAAAATTGGCAACTATCAGTAAAATTAACCAGGATCTGGACTGGGAATCAAATCATAAGTCACTAAACATAAGACTTGATCTCATGGATGAATGGTATAATATTCTATTATTATTATTATTATTATTATTATTATTATTATTATTATTATTATTATTATTAGTAGTAGTAGTAGTAGTAGTAGTAGTAGCCATGATAAATGCCTCCCTCTCCAGAAAGTTCAAGTACTAAATTCAGTGCACAAAGGCAATTCTTTCCTTGACTCTGTGATTAGGTTCGTGCACGATATAGAAAACAGGCGTATTAAATACATCACTGATCTCATTACTGAATCGTAAATTTCCAAATAGTAATTAACACCTAGTTAAGCTATGGTGGCGCTTAAATTTACCTCTGAAATCAATACATTATGGTACATTAACAGAAGTGTATCCTAAATTAAAACTAATTTCGATCTTGAATTGTTACTGCACTTGTGCCCACCACAGTCCCACAGTGTGACAACAGTGATTACGAAACGTGATTGTATCAAAGACTAGTGAAACTGCTAAATACATTTTCATGTGCGCAGTAATATATCCATGGATTTCCTTATCCCTTCTTCTGAAGACTTGGCCATGAAGCTGCTTTTATTTCCCTCTAGTCTCCTCACACTAAAATCCACAGACTGCAAATAATGTTGTTCCTATTCCTTCAGGTTACGATTTCTTCTCGGTCTGTTACGGAATCAGTCTGAAATAACATGGTGTAGACGCATAAACTCCGGTCTAGAAAGCCAAGAATAACGGCCGAGAGGATTCGTTGTGCTGACCACACAATACCTCGTAATCTGCAGGCCTTCGGGCTGAGCAGCGGTCGCTTGGTAGGCCAAGGCCCTTCAAGGGCTGTAGTGCCATGGGGTTTGGTTTGGTTTGGTTTTTTAGACGCATAAACTAGCCTGCGGAATGCTTGAATTAGCTTCAACCGTGGTTGTGAACTTGAACAGCATGTCGTAATGTTAGAATACTTGACGTCCCATTGTAGGACTAATGAGATATTCTCTATGGACCTCATTGCTGTTTTATACAGCGTCGTTGCACCCGAAAAAATTGCTGTCTGAAATATTGCAGCTTAGAAGTGTGCCCAGTGAGGTTCTGTTGTCTAAAGCTCAATGTTGTGTAAGTTCTTTCAAAAGATCCTCGTTGCTATGATATTTGTGCTGCGGGTCAGCACTTCTCCGACATCATCTTCACGTAGCCGTTTCCACAGGCGCAACGACGATTAATTCAATCTTACACTCATTGTTTGTTTGCCACTGACGTGATGCCGGTGTTTCTGAATCTTGAAAAGGTGAATCCCATCCTTACTTCACATGTCGTCCTGTTCCCCTTATAGTACATTTTTTTTAAATAGTTGTAGTTTTTTCCTACAAGCAGAGTGGTTATGAAATTGATGTCAATGTGTGAATATTGATTTAAATTCCAGTTATTATAACTCAAGTATATATAATTTTGGCCACTAAAATTTATTCCAGAAGTGTGAAAGTTCCATGACACAGGAAGATAACCGGGCGAGCTGACCGTGCGGTTAGGGGCGCACAGTTGTGAGTTTGCATTCGGGAGATATTGGGTGCGAACCCCACTGTCGGCAGCGCTGAAGATGGATTTCCGTGGTTTCCCAATTTAACAAGGCTGTACCTTAATTAAGGCTACGGCCACTTTCTTCCCCCGCCTAGCCCTTTCCTATCCTATCGTCGCTAGGAAACCTACCTGTGTCGGTGCGACATGAAAAAATTTGTAAAAAAACAATACCGGAAGACCAGAAACGTTTCATCAGCTTGAACAATCTTGTACCACAACAGTAATTGTTAGTATGCAGTCTAGCAAATATATCCTAGTCTCGACTGTGATTATACCACAAAGTAGGTAATTATATTAGTATTGTGATAAATTTTGGTATCCAAACGTGCATGCTGTTAACTTGAACATTCTATCTGTTTTATAATCTACCTTTTCCCTGTTCAAAAATTATATTTTTTCTCCTTCCAGGTATGTGGTGATCTTATAACTGCTCATGGCGAACTGCTGGATAATGTCAGCAAAGTTGATGTGAAAACTTAGTACGGTATGTTTTCTACTCTCAGATTAAAATAAATATTTTCCATGGTATTTCTAAATTTAATTTTAAATGATAATTATATTTCGTCTCATTTGGTACCATTAGGGGCCGATGACCCAGATGTCAGGCCCCTGAAAACAACAAATATCATCATTTCTGTCCGGCTCCATGGCTAAATGGTTAGAGTGCAGGCCTTTGGTCACAAGGGTCCCTTGTTTCATTCCCGGCCAGATCGGAAATTTTAATCTTAAATGGTGAATTCCATTGGCTCGGTGACTGGGTGATTCTGCTGTCCCCAACATCCCTGCAACTCACACACCACACACTCCCCTCCACCACAATAATACGCAGTTACCTACACATGGCAGATGCCGCCCACACTCACCGGAGGGTCTGCCTTACAAGGGCAGCACTTGGCTAGAAATAGCCACGCCAAATTATTATTATTATTATTATTATTATTATTATTATTATTATTATTATTATTATTATTATTATTATTATTATTATTATTATTATTATTATTTCTAAATGTACCTACTGTATGGTGAAAGAGGACAGGATAGCTATCGCTTTTCATCTGGTCGTTACCTACAGAAATCTGAAAGCTCATAAAGGCTTATAGAATTCGCACCGTACCACGTTTACTTCGAAGACCGGTGTCAACTTTTGCCTCCGAGCAGTGCCTGAAGAAGTTTCCGATACGGAAACAAAAACACTGGCAATGTTTTATTCCTGAACAACAAAACAAGGTCGAGCAAACTTTACTTAAATAACATCGTTAAATGGAGAGAATCTCAGCTAATGGCACTCTGCTCTGGAAACAAAACAACTTAACACAATGGACTGAAAAAAATGATCTGCATGATCTGAAATCACACGATGCTGTTAGGACACTTTGTATGATAAATAAACCTTCCACTGTGGAGATTTTGAGGCTTCTAATAATAATAATAATAATAATAGTAGTAATAATAATAATAATAATAATAATAATAATAATAATAATTACTATTACTTACTATTATTATTATTATTATTATTATTATTATTATTATTATTATTATTATTAATATTATTATTATTATTATTATTATTATCTGTTAAGTAACATAAACCAAGTAAACTGGTGATGCCTAGAGATAAGAAAGTGTAGAGCTTCTTATAGCGAGTCTAGTCAGGAGTTAATGAATAAAATAACCGTAAATTCGAGGAAAATGTGGTTGCTATTATATTAAATACAAGCGAATATATAGCTCTCGATTTCAAGAGTAATGCAATAGTGAAATAAGTGTAAGGAACATTTGTAGATGTTCATTGTCAGTGTGAAATTTTTTCAAAGAATTGAAAAGATTCGTAATGATATAGGTACAAATGGAAATGCCATTTAGATGTTTACATTACATCTGGCTGGTCTTAACAACCTCCATGTGCCCTAGCTGGCCGTAATCGTAAGTGTAAATTAAATTATTATTATTATTATTATTATTATTAACAAATACATTGCAAATGGGAAATATCCCGGTGGCAATGGTCACTTACAGTAATGTAATAACAAAGTAAACATAATTACCCAACAACAACAAACAAACAACAAGAGCGCAACAAGCAAATCCATGGATAGAAAATATTACAAGAATTACTACCAGTTTAACATTATAAATTCAGCATCATCATATACAAGTTCACACACAACTGAAGTATTTCCAGTGCTTAACACTACGCCTTACAATACTATATATAGGTTGACCTAACTACCAGCTTAACATTGTAAGTGATAATAAAGTGAAGTTAAACCGTAATTATCCTAAAACAACAACAAAAACAACAACAACAAGAAGAGTACAATAAGCAAGAAATACTACTAGTTTAACCTTCTAAATCCAGCGTCGTTATATACAAATTCGCACACAACTTAAGAATTTCCAGTACTTTACACTACGAATTACAGTACTATAGGTTGAGCTTGCTACTAGCTTAACGATACTAGTGATGATGACGTAAAGTTAAAAACATTGGTAATTAACCAACAACCACCTCAACTACTACAACAACATGAGTACAACAAGCAGTTACATGGAAATAGAATACCACAAGAAAAACCCCTAGTTTCACAATCTAAACCAAGCAGAAAATCACAAATTCAGTATCCGTAATTTACAACTTTTACTTTTCACTTTACCCTAGCACTAATGGTCTTCTTAAATGACTTGATACCAGAAGGGAAACTATCAAACACATCTAAGAGTTCTCATTTACGTGTGTTCTTTGTAACGGCTTGGGGAAAAGTCATTATTCCGTACTAATATGTTGACTGCTTCCTGTGATAGGCCACTGACGGTAGTTTTAGATCTCCTGCAATTACCGTTCTTTTCCCGTAGTTTATATTTGCACGTGTGAATTCTGAAAGACGAGTGATCCTGGTTTCGGCGGGCGATATGCTCCAATAATGACTATATTTGTTTATTTGATGCATTATTTACCTCCACCACATTTACTTCGCAGTCATCGAGAACACATTTTAATCAAAACGGACTTTCAGCCTATTAGGTCGTGTTACGTACATTTAGTACGTGTTGAAGAGATGTCAAGTATAGAACAAAAATGGCCAACCGGACACCATTGGGATCCGAACCCACAACCTCCCGATTTCGCAAATTATAAGTTTTGTCCATTTAAGTGCTGAAGTTCCGTAATCTCGGGTTTGTACACAGTTCAAAAAATAGCGGAACATGTTTTATAACGTCTGGTATGTGAACGTTAATTTAGTAGATGTGGTTCCAATGGTCGTACAGCATACCTTGAGACCTTACCTACTCAGGGTATGTCGAATCAAAGTTATGTTCCACCTGTCGGCGTAGCTATGCATTAAATTGTCAGGTGGCCCGACAAAACAAAGTGAACAGCGGTGCGTCCGTGAGTTAAGTTTGTCGCTTAACAAGTTCGTGGTTAGCTTGTTGGGTTGTTAAGCTAGGTCCTCACAGGTTCTCCACGAATCTGAGTATATCTTATTCCAAATGAAACGAAGATGTCCAATATTGTATTTATTAATTTACTAACACTTATTACATTTGAAGATTTAAAGTCTATTTACACGTTCTGAGGCCTGACGCCTAACAGCCAACTCAATTAGTTGGTAGTTCTTAACTGACTACATTCCAAGAGACCTTTTCCATTTGGAGTCCAGGGTTTTATATGAATTAGGGCAGTCACGTGTCAATCCCTCTGGGTGGGGTACATTGTCTTCGTACTGGTTGATTACCAGGGAAGAGGGGATATGTGAAGCAAAGAGTTAGGAGTTTAGGAAGGAGTTTCTGATGGCACCAGGGAGTGGGGCACATACGTCACGGAAAGGTTTGGGCTGATTCTGCCAAGCCTGAGGATATGTGTCAGGATATGTGTCATCCTGGACTCTGAGTTGTTATTGAAACTTACTCACATCTTGACTCACCAGTATTGGTCACTAGTTTGCCTAAGGTCTGTTGAAACTGCTTGACACTCATACAATATGCCAGCAGCAGTAATAATAATAATAAAAGTAGCTTTTATAAGCCGAATACACTAGTATTAATGGGTGAGGGTTCTATTCCCGGTGAGGGATATAACTCATGTGTCGTTGTGAGGTACACAGACTACTGCGGTCAGTTGAGCACGTCGTACGTCAGCCAGCACATCCCTCGAGACATCTTAACGAGGTTCAATTCAAGTCACAAGGGCTGTCACTTTGATCCAGGAGGAATAGACTTTTCGTCGTGTTGCTGTGGATCTCAATGTCTCTCCGTCAGTTATTCACCGCTTGTGGAATCGCTACAATGGGACATGACAGTTCACAATGAGGGTTGGACAAGGTCATGGACGCATGACAACCCCACAGGATGACCAATATCTGACCATTTTTGCGTTGCGGCCTCGTTCAGCAACTGTCAGAGAAATGCAACAAGACTTCAGGAGAGTCACTGAAGTCTCGGTGTCTGACCAGACAGTAAGGGACAGGTTAAGAGAAGTTTCCAAACGACCCAGACGTCCTGTTCGAGTGCCGCGTTTAACTCTGCAACATCTCGCAGCTCGCCTTCTCTTTGAACATACCCACGTCAACTGGCAACTTCGCCATTGGAGATCTGTGTTTTTCACAGACGAGTCCAGATTTCCCCTACACAGCGTGATGGACGTCAACGTGTATGGAGACGCCGTGGTGGGAGGTACATGCCAAACGTTGTCCAGGAAGGCAACCGATTTGGACAAGTTTCTGTGATGGTGTGGGGTGGCATCAGTATTGATGGCCGTACTGATCTTGCCATCGTCCGTGGTAATCTTACCGCTGCTGGGTACATCGAGCAGATACTGCTGCAGCTGTGTTGGTTGCTGCATACGGCGTTGATCCTGAATTCATACTCATGCACGACAATGCTATGGCTCATGTAGCGCGCAGCCCAAGAGCTGCCTTGCGAGAACTGGTCATTCACGAGATGGAATGGCCAGCAGTGAGTCCCGACCTTAATCCCATCGAGCATGTGTGGGATAGGCTTGAAAAAAGTTTTCGTGGGTATCCTGTTCCACCACAGACTCTCCAAGAGTTCGAATAGGTTCTCTTTGAAGAATGGGACCTTATACCGCAACGTGACCTCCGTCGACTTATACGGGGCATGCCACGTAGGTGCCATGCTGTGATAAATGCTCGTGGAGGACATACCCCATACTGAAGCTCTCCGACTGTGATAAAAATCCACCCTGGAGGACTGTTATCACTTTTTCGCTCCCATTTTTGGCATTCACGTTTGTGTTCTGAAAATGAACGCGAATCTATCGATGTTCTTTTGTATACTTCAACGGTAAAGAATAAAGGTTTAGTTGGTAATATACCTGGGTGTGAGGTATAGTTTTGTGGAGCATGGCATACGTTCGAAACATGTTCTCCTAATTTTTTGAACTGTGTAGGTATTTATACAGTATTAACTGTGGGCGAGTTTCGCGAACAAGTTTTGCTGTCACCAATTTGTAGAAAGAATTTGCGATAGCTACGTTTAAAGATCATTCTCGAAGGACACAATTATGACAACAGACCAGTCCTGAGTGAACGTTGTGCCCTAAATTGCTAATAATTGCGTGTGGCCTCCGAAGAGGCCTGGTGCAGTTCTTTCGAGTTGACGCCCTATAGGCGACCTGCGCGTCAGTGAGGATGAGTCCCTACCTGTGATGAATTCTAACGCTGAAACGGCACACATACTCAGTCCTCCAACCAGCAGAATTCACGAATGAAGGTCAAACTCTCCGACCCTGCCGGGAATCGAACCCGGGACCCCTTGGACCAGAGGCCGGCATGCTAACCGTTTAGCCATATATACGGATCCCTTAATAGTTGGAGTTTTATAACCTCGTCTTTGTGGACATTTACCTGTAGGTGAGTTTCGTAAAACAATTTTGGTGTCGTTAATTCGTTCCGAAATGTAGAATGAGTTGTGCGATTGCTACGAGTAAAGGTTGTTCTCGAAAAACAAAAACTGATAGGAATAGACACGGTTTATCACAGGTTCCCAGGGGATCCTGTGACTTGCAAAATTTGGTTGACTAGGCCCCTATCCACCAACGTCAGTTACTTTGACTGTTATCTTAGATTCCCAAAACTCGGATAATGCTATTATCTCGGATAACGCTCACTTCTCTATTCACCACAGCATGTATTATCTCGGTTTACCAAAGCTTACTTTTCGTTTCAATCTATATTTGAAACTTATTGTTTTCATAGTGACGCACGGAAAAGCAAATCACTAAGTGCTGCTGCCACTATCGAAATGTAAACAAATTTTGATTCCATTCGGTGTTTACAAATAATTTGTCACAAATTATTTCCACTATTGAGCAGACACGAAGAAAGAAGCCTAAAATGACTTTCCAAGAGAGTGAATTTTTATTGAATTTGGTCGAAAAACATTAACATCGTAGAGAATAAGAAAACAAATTATAGGCTACACATTGTATATTTCACTAACAAAATAAGTCAGTATTCCGTAATTCCTCACTAAAATTCATCCAGTCGTGTATCGTACAAGGTATAAGCTATAATGTAGAATTCATCTTATGCCTACCTATCTGTAGGCAATTCCAGGTTATGTTCGATCATGGATAACTCTAACAGTGTCTAAGTTTTAGATAACCTAAAGTGTGTTTCAAAATCACTGTCATCGTAGTTCTCAAGCTATGTAGGGCGTTCTTTTTATCCACTTATGGCGTTATATTGCATAATCTTGGTTATATACTTCGTCGCTCTGATTCCCTTTCAGTTAGATATTCCAGCCATCTACGAGCTGCCATCTTGAAAGGCTATTCCTGTTTTACTGGCCAAATTTTCGCCGGTAAAATTTCAAATCGAGATAAATCCCATTATCCGAGATGACGTTGTTGGTGAATAAAAATGTAACTGCTATCTCGCTTTTCTTAGCTTTAAACCAAGATAAAATCTTTTACTCGCGTTGGTTAATATAGACGTAAGGTTAACGATTGGTCTCAGTTAATCGTAAAAATGCATATGTATGCAGCGAACATTTTTCTTCCTCTAAAATAGTTTGTTAGGATTACTTCTAAGAAAAATATTGAAGACAAGTGCTATCCCATCTCTGAAACTACCAGTTCATGCCGAACAATAGAATACAAGTAACTCAAATTTGGCTTTGCGACTTTAAGGAATCTGCCATAGGAAAGCTGGAAAACGTAAGCCCAAAGAAACCACGGACAGCAATAGGCCTAGAAGAAACGTCTACGGATATCTGCACTCAAGAAGTGAATGAGGGTTGTGTTGTATTCAGTGTCTCCAGGTCTACAAATAAAACATCTATAGATTGTACGTAAATACTTCGGGAGTTTTAGTGAAAATTTCGATAATATCTCGAGCACTGAAATGTTGCAACTAAACTAAGAATGCAATAGTCGTGTGAAATTCTTACGAGAAAAATATAAAATTTCGCTCACCGGTACTCTGGATATTCTATGCTACTTCTTATTATTATGGCGTGGTGGTAGATAGTTGTGTGGCGGTGAAGCTCCCTCAAATTGTGTAATTTCAGTGTGTTATACCTTGTGTATGCAGCTAGAAAGGTATGTACTTCTAACTGTTAGCATTTTACTATCAGACTGATAAATACGTGTGCATCGAAATTCTGAAAGAACATTAAAATTCCAAATAAAGTTAGTATGAATTGTGTAGGTTAGTGTAAACAAATAGTAGTGAATGCACTGTTACCAACAGACAATTTCAAACTAAGGGGGTACTATCACCGTTGAACTATCGATTCACCGTTCCGCAAATTCTCCACTATGAATTCATGTGTAAAATGTGGTAAAACTATTGGCAAACGGGATAGTTCGCAGAAAATTAAGTGCAGAGCATGTCAGGGTTGGTATCATTGTAAATGTGTTTATTTTACAGAACAGGACGTGGAAATAATAGAATCGGAGGGGCGGTTATGGATGTGTAAGACATGTCATGTTGTAGCCAGTGGTGATAAAGCGCAGGCGCCATCTGTTAGTGATATCTACTAAATACTAACTGAGTTGAAGAATGAAGTAGCGAAAGATAAAACAGAGATGAAATGTGTAAATACTGAACTAGAGAACGTGAAAATAAAGAGCATGGAATCCGAAGGGGATCTGGGCAAGAGTTTACTATGAACTCATGAAAAACTTGACACCGCCTCGGAGCTAATTAAGCAACAATCAAAAGAAATAGCGCTGTGCTTAGAAAACATTGACAAACTGAAAGAGGAAAACCTTCAACTTAAAACCCAGCTTAACGATGTAACATTGCAGCTTGACGATTTAGACCAGTATGGTATTCCTGAAACGAAAACAGAATTAGTGAAGTTGTTAGCTAGAGCATTGGACATTGAAGTGAACAACGAAATGATCGACACCTGCCACAGATTAAAGAAACAACCCCATCAGCCTTCAGCGGGAATCATTGTGAAGTTTGTGCGGAGAACAGATAGAGAAAACTTTATTCGGAGACGTAAAGTGAAGAGGAATCTGAATGCATTCCAGCTTGGGTTTCCAAGTAATGGGATAATCTACATAAACCAGAACTTAACTCCCTATCGTAATAAGATTCTTGGGCATGCGCGCAGATTGAAGAATGAGAAGAACTACGCGTTATTTGTGGGTTGATACTTCAGGCAAAATAAAGCTTCGCAAGCGAGAAGAGGACCAGTACGTGTATAACCTAAAAACACTGAAGACGTCAGTAAGTTAAACTAAGATGACTTATCTTTCAAACTCATAATGGATTCTAATATAATTTCTGTTTATTATCAGAATGTGAGAGGACTCAATACCAAACTAAATGAATTTTGCGTAAATAGTACCGATTCAGAACATGATGTATTGTTAATTTCTGAGACATGGTTAAGTAGTGATGTCAGCAATAGTGAACTCTTAGATAACAGGTATAAAGTATTGAACCCATAATTCTACGATGAGAAAATTATTTTTTAAATCCCAATATTTATTTCAGCTACAAACTACTTTTTGAGAGCAGCCATGTTTTTATTTCAAGAGTCTGGCTGTCTCGTGGGAACGAGCTCCCCGGGTCGACTAAGCCGCAAGCTCGTGAAATGCCGGGACACTTCTGTGGACTTCGAATATTGAACAATTTATCAAATTCAAGAAATTATTCATAACGAGAGATTTTGGCGACATAGTAAATCCAGAAATAAAGAATCTAAATTATTCTTAAACCATATGTGAAGATATAGCCCCCAGGGTAAATATAAATGCAGTTAAGCCTTGAGAAGAATTTGCGTCCGGTCCGCGTATCAGCGACACGTGCCAAGGCCGATGGATGACGAAAAACCCGCGAAACGCCCGGGCAAAAATAATTCATTTCGCCTGTTGCGAGTATGGGAAACATATGAAGTGAACGCCGTAATGAATCGTAGGTCTGTCCGAAGTTATGGAACAAATTTCAGGAAAATTGGTCTATGGGATGTGGAATTAGGATATTGCACAACCAAGCTTCATGGTGTGGGTAGCGTCCTCCCATAGGGTATAAAAGAAATCTCCCTCCGTCTATTTTACACATTCTATCTGGTTGTCGGAACGGCGAAGCTCACGTCACTCGTCGGCAGGAAAGTACGGAGATTTGTTCTCCAAGTAACTCGTTACATATTCAAGTCTATGGTTCAAATATAATATTAAAGTAGAAGATGATAGAAATTTTCTGAGCTGCCGCTGATGGAAATCTTGAAGGTTTAGAAATTTGGGTAAATAAGTAATTGAGTTTCTTCCTGTATTCAGTGTGTGCGTCAAATATTTGTCAAAGAGAAGTCTGGAAGTTGGCCGCGGGGTCTGGTTGGAACACCTGGCCTTAGTAGGGTAAAGCAGAATCTTGGGAAAACAGTGGCCGTTGCCATATGAGAAGAATGCTCGTCGCCTGTTAAACGTGTTGAAAGTGCGTCGTTTGCGGTGTCAATCGACCCCGAGTGTAAATTGTTGTGTAATTTAAGTTACATATCTATAAGAAGATGATGTCTAATATAGCCATGGAAGGCTAGGCAAGAAAGTCTGCTGGCTAGATGCAGGCAGAATCCAGGATGATATCTACGATTACAGGTCTGTAAATATCTTTGTATCAATGTTGAAGTTAGAATATTGTTTGTCCCAACCAATTTTCAAGGCGTGTGTCGGGTTGATATTTAAGAATGATCAGGCGAATGTATTACATTTCTGGTAGTCGTGTGAAACTCTTCAGTGCTGTAAAATTCACGTCAAGAAACTATAAAATGCGAAGTTCAAACTTTGTGTTAATATTCTTTGAGATATTGTTCGAATTGAGTAAAATTAGGAAGGTGATAACGATCATGTAGTCGCGACGAATGTCTTAATTGCGAATATCGTATGAATTCCGAAATTTTTTGTTGAAATAATAATAGTTATGTTTACCGCGGGATAAAATTTTTCTATGTTAAAAGTGGATTTAACAGTTATGTTCAATGAGGTTTGCTTGTGTCTCAAAATCCAGATAAATCAATTAAAGTTATGTTTTATTCATGGGAAGTAAATTTTGTGACATCGTGTATGTCGGTGATATAGGAAATCACGGTGTGTTGTTGTATTCCTGAGGTCCGAAAGTTGTAGTAAGAATAAAATGAAAAAATAATTTTTATAAAAGTTCTTTGTCACGAGAGGATTGAGGTTTGAAAAGATTGGAAATATAAGAGAATGGATTGATAGCGAAGAATTTATGTATGTCGAGTTAAGAGTTGTATAGATGTTGAAGGCAAAGGAAGCCTGTATTTCATGCGATGCCGAAGGTTTTATAATAACAAATTTTTCAAGTTATTTACCACTTTTTAATTAACTCCAGTATTTGGCATTTCTTCTAAATGCGTGATGAATAAGTGTTTCCTGCATTTCGCAGTTTTGTTCCTTCAGAACGACGTAACGTAATATCCTCTCGGATTGTGTTGTTGTTGGTTCCTTCTGAACAGCTGTTTGGGTGATGCACGTTTAGCATCGGGATTATTTTATAACTTAAGGGTGTCATGAAATGACAATACATGGTGGAATTTTATTTCAATTTTGAATGCTGCTGTTAACTTGTAGTGAACACCATGCTTTCCAATAATATTTCGCAACCTATCCAAAGCAACTGATAGTAAATTTGGTTCGATTAATGGTCCATTCGGGGGGTGTTTCCGTATTCGAAAGGGTATTCGAATGGTGGATAATCTTAATTGAGCGTAAATGCGGCATTCTACGTGTTGAAGGTCAGATTTTCCACGGATCGTGTGGATTAATTCTCAGTTATCGTTTGGATAAATAGGTGCCCGATTTCCAGGTTTTCTTTTCACTTTTTCAGTTTCGCTGTCCACTAATTTGTGAGATCTCAATTTTTCTCCGAAGAAAATTCTTCGATATTGTAATCAATAAAAATAACGCTATGCAATGTGACTGCGTTTGAAACATTTAATAATTTTTTGATCAAGGATTTATGTAAATAAATTTATTGTGTGCAATTAATCGATTCAATAAAAGTTAGTAAGCACATATTTGCTCCTCATTTCAAGTAGTTAGGCTCTCTTCTGAACTCCATCGTTTGGTTAAGATCGTAACCGAAATTAAATGAAATGATATGAAATGGCGTATGGCTTTTAGTGCCGGGAGTGCCCGAGGACAAGTTCGGCTCGCCAGATGCAGGTCTTTTGATTCTACTCCCGTAGGCGACCTGCGCGTCGTGATGAGGATGAAAATGATGGTGAAGACGACATATACACCCAGCCCCAGTGCCAACGGAATTAACCAATTATGGTTAAAATTCCCGACCCTGCCGGGAATCGAACCCGGGACTCCTGTGGCCAAAGGCCAGCACGCTAACCATTTAGCCATGGAGCCGGACATCGTGACCGAATTATTCCCGCAACGACCCCAAGATTTAAGCGTTCACTATTGCTGTACTGCAGCAGCTGTGGCCGACCAACGATGGAATATTAAGTCAAGGGTTCAGTATATCGTAGAGATATAAGGAGTACCAAGAGTGGAGGAGGGGAACTTATTGCTGTTAATCAGGAGATTATGTCACAGCAACTAGATTTAAAATTTAAGGATATTGAGGCAGTGTGTGTTAAAATAGTGTTACACCATCATACATACTACCATGTACCTGTACACTTTCCACCTGTCAGTGATCTAGAAACAAACACAACATTTTATGATTTATTTGAAAATATCGAGAGTGTGTCCAACCTTTAAATCTGGGTACAATAAGATGATTGAAAATTATCGACCTGTCTGTATTTTATGCGCTCCGTGCAAAATCCTAGAACAGATTTTATATTGTCGTATTTTCTCTCATGTAAAGAGGGCTATAAGTGAATATCAGCATGGCTTTATGCCTGGTAGATCAACAAAAAGCAATCTTGTTAATTTTACGCAGTATGCTGTTAATGTTCTACATAGGCAATTAAATGCTGATGTAATTTACTTGGATTTTTCAAAAGCCTCTGACAAAATTGAACACGACATTTTATTGAAGAAGCTCTCTGAATTTGGAATGATTTCGCCAATGTTAACATTGATTTCATCCTACTTTAGAGATAGAAAACAGTATGTAGCATATCGTAATTGTAATTCAGATATTTTTGTGTATATATTGGTGTACCACAGCGTTCTGACCTGGGTCCGTTGCTATTTAACCTTGATGTCAACGACCTCCCTTCTAAGGTTAAGTTTTCAAACTGCCTTTTATATGCGGATGATATAAAGCTACACAAAGAAATATAATATGATGGAGAAGTCGACAAATTACAAAGCGACTTAAATCAATTATACGAATGGAGTATAGAAAATAATTTATACTTCAAGATAAAGAAATGTTGCTTCGTATAAATTACACACATCAAATCCCCGAAAGATCACGTGTACTCTATCAACAATGAATTACCGGCGCAGGTTAATTCAATTAATGATCTAAGAGTACGCACCACAAACAATTTGTAGTTTAACACACACATTTATGACACAATTAATGATGCCTACAAAAACTGGACTTCTTAATCCGACACACCAGAGACCTGAATAATATCCAAGCCCTCACACTTTTGTTCAACACACTTGTGAGGTACAAACTTGAGTACGCGTCGGTTATTTGATCTCCTCTTTATAAATCTTATCAAAACCATGTGGAGAAAGTTCAAAAACCTTTCTTACGTTATATTTACTTTTAAAAATATAATGGGTTTGTCCCTAGTGGCGTAATTCACTATAAGGATCTCCTGAAAGAATTTAACTTCACTTCATTATTAAATAGACGTATAATAAATGATCAAAAATACCTCCATAGGGTCATCAATAATGTGGTAGATAACAGTTACTTTCTACAACTATTTTCGTTCAATACCCGGAAAGGAAGTTTGACACAGATATCCCTTGTTTCTTCCGATTTCTAAAACAGCATTTTATAGAAGCTAACCACTATTCAGAATGTGCACTACATATAAGGTCACAGTTCATAAATTTCCTGATCTTGATTTCGACTTTGCTGTTAGATACAATTATTATGTAATATTATTGAAGAAGGCATACAGTTAAAGTAATGGTTGCACTATGCTGGGCACTTCGAGTTCATTTAAGCACTATTTCTGAAAGTATACCCTATAGGTGTATATGCGTACTATATATATACTTATATCTTGGTTAATTTGTGTTTCATTATAGTGTTTTAATTTTTGAAATGTGTATAATTTAAACATAGATAAACAAAATGTAGGGAACTCTGCAAACATATTGTCATTATTAGCGTCAATATTTTACTTAAGATTTAATGTGCTATTCATACTGATTGCCACAACTCATCTAATATTTCATGCCCTGCTTTCCATGATTTTCTCTTTATGCGTCAGTTGCTTTAACTGGTGTCAGTTTAAGATTATCACAATTTTTTTGTAGATACTAATCCTTAATTATTTTATGTTTCTGTGTTTCTACTTTTATTTTATTCATTTTTAGATATTAAGTATTTTAGGTCATAAGTCCACTTCGAACTTGATAGAGTATTAATATGCTGTAAATCCCGTTTCCTACTTTGCTTATTAATAATGTTGTATATTTTTGCTTTTAGATATTAAGTTCTTTCTGACAATTGTTATTTTTAATAATTAATGTATCGTGACAAAGCCACCTGTAACTGGAGAAACATCCCTGTTGTTGGTATGAACTAAAATAAACATGAACTAGCCGAGATTCTCCCCACATTTCCTGTGGACGTAGTTATTCATCAGATGTAGACATTTTGTACCAATTTTGAAGAAGTTGTAGCAGGATGGAGATTTTATATTGTGTATGCAGATCGGGGATTTCCCTTCAAATGATGCATTCAAGCGTGAGTTTTGAGTTCAATGCGAGGAGAGAGATTATGTAATTCGAGCCTCAAATGAATGCGAAAAAGTACTTAACAAGTGATGTTATCGATAAAATGTCACGCAGTGAGACGAGGAATGAGTTTTCGGCACAAATACATTATGTACAATTAATATTCATTTTCCTGTCTGGCGTCTTTGGTCACAGGGGACCCTGGTTCGATTCCCGGTAGGGTCGGGAATGTAATCATCATTGGTTAATTCCGCTGGCACGGGGGCTGGTTGTATGTGTAGTCTTCATCATCATTTCATCCTCATCAAGACGCACAGGTCGCCTACGGGCGCCAAATCAAACGACCTGCACCTGGCGAGCCGAAGTCTTCGGACTCATCCCAGCACTAAAAGCCATATGCCATTTCATTTCATTCATTTTCCTTAACTTTGGATAAGAAATTTCGGGAGATTTTTGTTTTTTTCTGGTTTTCTGGTGTGTTGCAAAAATCGGGAGATCTCCTGAAATTTCGAGAGACCTGGAAACACTGGTTTTGTTCACTGTATTCATTACGACCATGAAAATGAATCCTTAAACACAGTAGTTCAAGCTTTGAAAGCAAACTTGAAAATTTTGAAAGATGAACAAGGATAACCTTGTTTAATAATCAATGATAAAAGCCAGAATCATTGCAAAATATTCGTACGTATATTGGTAAGGCAAAAGAATTAAAACTAGAACTATGCGTTCATAAGTGCAAAAACGAAGAGAAATCTCGTTTGACGAACTGGCTCGCCCGACTGTTCAAACGAACGCAGATGCAGACACTGTCACGCGGAGGAAAAATGACTCGATGGGCAAGCGAAGACATTTCCTATTCAGTAGCGATAAGACCCAATCTCCTAAAGCCTACGACTACTGGAAAGACAAGCCTGGATTCCCTTTGCCCTCAGCAACAACTTTAAACAGGTAGTGCGCGATGTTTATTTGTTGTCCCGATATTCTTGAAAGCGTACTGAAGGTGGTATAAAAATGTAGTGAAAATTTACTCACAACAGACCGACAAAGGAGCACCGATATCGGTACCTCGCACACCACCTGTCTCTCCGGAGATAGGTGGCACATACAGATAACCAGGACACCCGCAGCAGGTAAACTTTGTGTTCTGACCTTTGATGAAATCCACTTAAACAGCAAGGTTGTTTACGACGCTGTAATGGATAAAATTCTTCGTCTCCATTCGAAAGTTCAGGTAGCACACATCAGAGAACACTGCACTCAATGAAAACAGCCTGTGCATTTTGATTTCGATAATACTATAAATCGATCATTAATTTTCAAGATCAGTACCGCTGTAGAATCTTCAGTATTAGCTACTGTTTCAGGTTTAGGAGGCTGACAGAAACTGTGGAAGGAACTCAAAATATTAACACAAAACACATATATTGTTAATCGTGTATACTGTGAAAGAAAGGCTTGGGTTTCGCGGACATTCCTCACTATATCAAACTCTCAAGGAACCACTTTCTGGATGAAGGGATCGTATTGGAAGATGGTACTGATATAAATACCGGAATTTTGATTGATGTGTTGAATCAATGTGATGGTGGAGATTATTGTTTTATGAGGAAGTGCAACGAGACAATCAAATGCGCGTGTACGTGAAACTGTGCCTCAAAATTGATCCTCCTTTTTTTACTGTAAAAGGGAACGAAAGACATCGTGTTGGACCAAAAGTACATACTGCACGTTTACGAACAGATTTTTTTAAACAGTCATTAGAGTGACGGCTTTGGTATCAAAATTCGTTGACATTATAGTAGTATGATGTGGCAATAGCACGCATTAAGCAAGACAAGAAAATATTTTACCTAGCTTACAGAAGCGCTGCCCAGTGCTGTCTGGCCCATGACATCACGCACCGCTTCTGCAAGGCGATATATTCCATCCCGCAGTGGGCCAGGCCCTTACTGTGTGGTGCTGTGAAAAGTAGTTCATTGTTGGCTTTTCCAGTTCCCTCATGGAACGTGGCTTAGCACACAAAAGTAGGTTGATGTTTCTAAAACTACCACCCGTGATAAGCATGGAGTATTCGAAGTTGACGTCCATCACGCTGTGTCAGGGAAATCTGGACTCGCCTGTGAACACAGGTCTCCATTAGCGAAGTTGCTGGTTGACGTGGGTACGGGCAAACAGAAGGCGAGCTTCGCGATGTTGCTGCGTTAAACACGGCACTCGAACATGACGCTGGGGTCGTAAGGTCACTTCTCTTAACCTGTTCCTTACTGTCTGGTCAGACACCGTAACTCCAGTGACCCTCCTGAGATCTTGTTGCAGTTCTCTGGCAGTTGCTGAACGACGCCGCAACGCACAGATGGCCAAATATCGGTCATGCTGTGAGGTTGTCATGCGTCCACGACCTTGTCCAACCCTGCTTGTGAACTGGCCTGTATCATTGTAGCGATTCCACAAGCGGTGAATTACTGACGGAGAGACATTGAGACCCACAGCAACACAACGAAAAACCCATCCTTCCTGGATCAAAGTGACGGCCCTTGCGACTTGAATCTCGTTAAGATGTCTCAGTGGATGTGCTGGTTTACGTACAACGTTCTCAAATGACCGCAGTAGTCTGTGTACCTCACAACGACACACGGACGCACCACTATTTACTTTGTTTTGAGGTGTCACCTGGCTATACCTACAGGTGTACAACTTCGATTTGACATTCTCTGAGTAGGTCAGGTCTCAAGGTAGCTGTACGACCATTGGAACCCCATCTACCAAATTAACGTTCACATAGCAGATTTTACAAAAGATGTTCCCCTAATTTTTTTGAGCTGTGTATCAGACGTGCTGCGCCGTGTTCTCCATTCATTACGCGGCCAATTATAAATGTTCGAGGAAAATAATGAGCAAGACTTTGAACATTTAATTGTGTAACGAAATGTGTACAAATCTCTGAAAAAGTTATTCCATACTACTCAGAATTCTTACAATAAAGTAACTAGAATGTTGCCATGTGCATGTAATGTGTTGTTTATATCTTAGCAGACCGTAGTTACTACTACCAAGTTATATTATCACTGTTCTTCCTTCATCGCATTTTCTCTGATAGACACATGATTGAACAATTACACTGCAACAACCTCCATTATTCATCTATTTTCCTTGCTTTCAGTTATGCTAGATATATTAGGGGCTTTCCATTTAAAAGTAATAACGGAACGTTTGTGTTGAAAATTATACTTCCGTACATTTCTTCATTAATTGTATCCTATAATGTCCACCTCTGTGGTGTAGTGGTTACTGTGATTAGCTGCCACCCCCGGAGGTGCGGGTTCGATTCCCGGCTCTGCCACGAAATTTGAAAAGTGGTACGAGGGCTGGAACGGGGTCCACTCAGCCTCGGGAAGTCAGCTGAGTAACCCTTTTTTTGCTATTTGCTTTACGTCGCACTGACACAGATAGGTCTTATGGCGATGATGGGGTAGGAAAGGCCTAGGAATGAGAAGGAAGCGGCCGTGGCCTTCACTAAGGTACAGTCCCAGCATTTGCCTGGTATGAAAATGGTAAACCACGGAAAGCCATCTTCAGGGCTGCCGACAGTGGGGTTCGAGCCCACTATCTCCGGGATACAAGCTAACAACTGCGCACCCCTAACCGCACGGCTAACTCGCCCGGTCAGCTGAGTAGAGGGGTGCTCGATTCCCACAAATGACCCTGTTCAGCATAGTAGGTGAGGCCGCCTGGGCGAGGTATTGGCCCTCCTTCCAATTTGTATCCCTCAACCCAAAGTCTCACGCTCCAGGACACTGCCCTAGAGGCGGTAGAGGTGGGACCCCTCGCTGTGTCCGAGGGAAAACCAACTCTGGAGGGTAAGCGGATTAAGAAAGGAGTATCCTATAATTTTATGAGCCCCTCTCTTAATGCCCTGTCAAAGTTGCCTTTCAAAATATTGCCGGTGGTGATATTAGGTGTCTCACTTTGTATATTATTATTATTTAGGTTGATAAGTTGTCCTCTTTTATGCGATATTTGTTTGACATAAACGTAGATATCTAAACTGTAACTGCTTTGTACACAGATTTATTAATAACACATTCTACATTGTTTATGGCTGCTGTCAACTTTCTGGCAGACCTTTCTACTTTATGCTAGAAACCAGCTGTGTTACCCGCGGCGTCGCTCGCGTGAATCTCGTAATTTGATAAAACTAATCGTTCCTCCGTACTGTACTAAGACATTGTCTGAAAATCCCTACTGTACTAAGACATTATCTGAAATTCCCTGAAGTATAAAAACTCACCTAAAATTTCAGTTTCTTTTACCCCAGATCCTCTTTGCCAACCCCGTTTGTCGTATTGCCTTTTGGGGCTAAGATGACCACGCCTTTTGGGGCTAAGATGACCATGTTACCGGCTTACTTGGTGTTGCGCCTTATAGCACTGCTTTGGTGGTGTCAATATAATGAACAATGCTGTGTTTCGTTAAAAACTATTCTTAATTCATAACTGTCATTGAAGAATCAAATGATTTATTGTTGAAGTTTTCCTATTTGTCTTTGGCTAAGAATGTAGTAAGTAGGCTCTACATCTAGCATTCACCATACTGGATAGCAGTTTCGTTAGCAGTGCCATAGAACGACGGGTGACATGTAATAATCATTACGAAACTGTCATTCTGTCTCAGTTACATTTCCTGACATTAAAGAGAACGCAACAGGTTCACGGGAATTCTGAGCGATATTAGCAAGGAATTTTTGTAACGGAGAAGGGAATATTGTCTCTGGCTAGGCTGCTCTCAAGACTTAATTTAGGTATGAGAGAATTTCCATTATTTTTACTGCCCTTTCGTCTTGCTTGGCTCATTGGCTCTTCTGCTTCACTTACTGCTGAATGTCTTTTGAACTGGCAGAGTCAGCAGCGCGTCGAGGGACGATGATCATTCTAACAGGTGCAGCTCCCGTGCACCGGAGTGAGAAGGGAAATCCCCTCATTTCCGCCTTGAGTGGCAGCTGAAACACTCCACCGCTCGCCAGAATAATAGACACGTGATCCCCTCTGCTTTATATGAATCGTTTCACGTGAAGACCAATTAACTAACGTGACTGTTGTCCAGAAGTAGATAGAGCAGTCATGCGCGCAGCTTCACGTAAAGTGAGCTTCAGTAATATGTTGCCATGCCTGCACAGTTTCTTTCTTACGACCGGTTCCTTGGTTGAGTGGTCAATGTTGTGGCCTTCTATTTGGAGAGCCCCGAGTTCGATTTCCGGTTGGGTTGGGCATTTTAACTTCGTTCATTAATTTCTTTAGCTCGGGGTCTGGGTGTTTCCTTTCGTCTTCATACACACCTCCATTTAAATCCAACACACTACAAACCACTATAGAAAAACACAATAAACAAGTACATCCCTCCACACAGGCATCTCGCCGTAAAACGGGGCTAAATCCATACGGAGTATGGATACACGTAATTGGGAAAGACCAGCAGGAAGAAGCAGTGTACATAGTTTCTTGCAGCTTAATATGATAGGAGCCAATTCTCGTGGAAGTTCCTAGTGTGGCTCGAATGGGGTGAGATGAAATTATGTGGCATACTTTTGCGGCCGGATGCCGTTCCTGACTCCAATTTAAGTTGAGAAACTGTACGTACCACCAACTGCTTTCTTGGTTTCCGGAGACGCCGAGGTGAAAGAATTAAGTCCGGCAGAAGTTCTTTTACTTGTCAGTAAATCTACCGACATGAATCTGACGTATTTGAACACCTTCAAATACCAGCAGACTGAGACGGGATCGAACCGTACTAAGAAAGTAAAATGAAATGGCGTATGGCTTTTAGAGCCGGGAGTGTCCGAGGACATGTTGAGCTCGCCAGGTGCAGGTCTTTTGATTTGGCACCCGTAGGCGACGTGCGCATCGTGACGAGGATGACATGATGATGACGATACATACACCCAGCCCCCGTGCCCGCGAAATTAACCAATCATGGTTAAAATTCCGACCCTACCGGGAATCTAACCCGGGACCCCTGTGACCAAAGGCCAGCACTCTAACTATTCAGCAATGGGCCGAAGATTTTAACCTTAAACGGTTAATTCCCTTGGCTCGGGGACTGGGTCTTCGTGCTGTCACCAACATCCCTGCAACTCACACTCCACACGTAACACTATCCTCCACCACAATAACACGCATTTGCCTACACATGGCAGATGCCGCCCTCCCTCATCGGAGGGTCTGACTTACAAGGATTGAACCTTGCTAGAAATAACCGCACGAAATTATGATTAACTGCTGTTTGAAGGTCCGATAAAATGCCTACGGTATTATTATTATTATTATTATTATTATTATTATTATTATTATTATTATTCTCTTCTACCACATTTTCCCACACCTGTGGCGTCGCGGGTGCGAACTATGTCGTATACACACATATATGTACTGTATGTAACGTAATGTAATGTAATGTAGAGTAGATTTGGCCCTGTTTTACGGCTGGATGTCCTTCCTGACGCCAACCCTATATGGAGGGATATAATGACTATTGCGTGTTTCTGTGGTGTTTGGTAGTGTAGTGTGTTGTGTGAATGTGAAGAGGAAAGTGTTGGGACAAACACAAACACCTAGTCCCCGGTCCTAAATAATTAATCAGAGGCGATTAAAATCCCCAACCCGGTCGGGAATCGAACCAGGGACCCTCTGAACCGAAGACCTCAACCCTGACAATTCAGTCAATGAGTCGGACGATAGGATGTCCACTATCATTCCTCGTAAATTCGGAATCAGTGGTCTGGATCCACGATTTGGTTTCGCTTTTCTTGTCGGCGGGTTTTTGCTGTATGTGTCCGCACTTCTTAGTAAATGCTAAATTTATCTTCCGTTTTTTTATTATTATTCATTTTTATACTTTATCTGTTAATGTTCGTAACAAACACTAATCGTTGAAGCCGTGATAGCTTAGTGACATCGTCACTAACTTTTCACCATGGAGGCCACGTTTTGAATCCCGCACAACGGGATTTTGAAAGGGAAAGTTGCATGTTTGTGGTTCGAGTTCCACGTGAAGGAGAAGGTCCCCTACCTACGTTGGGATACAAACAGTCTCGTAAAACCTACAATCATGCTTCGTTTCATGCTCTCACAACGTATGAACGGATTCTCTCTTACAATTTGCTTTACGTCGCAGCGACACAGATAGGTCATACGGCGACGATGGGGTAGGGAAGGCCTAGGAGTGAGAAGGAAGCGTCCGTGGCCTTAATTAAGGTACAGCCCTGGCATTTGCCTGGTGTGAAAATGGGAAACAACGGAAAACCATCTTTAGGGCTGCCAACAGTGGGGTTAGAACCCACTATCTCCCAGATGCAAGCTCACAGCTGCGCTCCCCTAACCACGCGGCCAACTCGCCCGGAGAACGGAATGCTCTTATCCTCTAATTTTATGGTGGACTCGAGTCCCTATCTTGTAGTCACTCCGGAAACATTACCTGATGTAAACATGTTCTTCAGATTATTCTGAAGATCTTTATATACCATAATGTTCAACGCCTCTTCGGCTATTTTCGGCCATCATTTGAACAACAGAGATCTGGCAATGTATTCTGAAAGGACCACTTCAATGTGCCAGTTAACATGGGTCACTTACTCCCTTTCAAGCTCTTGGAAGAGCCGACCGAATGTTGGATACTGGACTCTTGAACATACGATGCGCTCGCCAAGCCACTTCAGCAAAACAGGAGGCCTACTTTATCCTGAATTATTATCTGTAGTATTCGAAATCTACTTGGCGTTCATATCAACCACACCTTTCTCAGTACAGTACAGTACAGTACAGTACTTACGTTTTAAATATAAAGGTAATTGTAATCGTTTCCTTAATTCTACCAGTATATTTAGTGCTTTTTTGTGCTTATTTAAAAACTCTCCACTGGTTATTTTGGAAATATGTGAAAGACTCTACACTCTAAAAATCTTATTTTTTTGCATCCGGGAGAAAGTGGGTTCGAACCCCACTGTCGACAGCCCTGAAGATGGTTTTCCGTGGTTTCCCATTTTCACACCTGGCATATGCTGGAGCTGTACCTTAATTAAGGCCACGGCCACTTCCTTCCCAATTTTAGGCATTTCCTATCCCATCGTCGCCATACGACCTATGTGTGTCGGTGCGACGTAAAGCAAATAGCAAAAATAAGGACTGATTTATGTCTAGGTCATCTCGAGTTCGACTCCCAGCCATGGTTTCTTGATTCAAAAGAGTTAAAAATGGCTCATTCGGCCTTCTGAGGACAATATTTAGGACATAAACCCTACTAATAGTTCATTGTTTCATTAACCGACATGAACAGGAGGAATAATATTTGTACTGACCACGTAACCCTCGCTTCTACATGAAGGAGCCACTAATTATCCGCGCAAGTCCCTGAGAGAATTGTAATATCATAAGGAAACATAGGCTATATTCATATTTTTTTGCTAGGGGCTTTACGTCGCACCGACACAGATAGGTCTTATGGCAACGATGGGATAGGAAAGGCCTAGGAGTTGGAACGAAGCGGCCGTGGCCTTAATTAAGGTACAGCCCCAGCATTTGCCTGGTGTGAAAATGGGAAACCACGGAAGAACATCTTCAGGGCTGCCGATAGTGGGATTCAAACCTATTATCTCCCGGATGCAACTCACAGCCGCGCGCCTCTACGCGCTCGGCTATTCATATTTCAGAATCCACTAAGGAGAGAATGGGTAATGAACTGTTAAATAATAATAATAATAATAATAATAATAATAATAATAATAATAATAATAATAATAATAATAATTTAACGTATATACTACCTGGTTACTACAGATGCCGAGGTGTATCATTTTTTCCGCACGAATTTTGAAACACACTGCAAGGCAATGACGCAGAGTTACTACGTATAAACACCGAAAAATACCTTCAAACTCGCACACTTTGTGACATCAGTGCTATACTTCTAGATGTGGAGAATAACATCGGCATTTTATAAATCAACTGGTCTTCACTGACGTAGCCTAGTCTATAATATCTCCATCTCTCTCTCTATATATATATATATATATATATATGTGTGTGTGTACATATATAAAATATAAAATATAAAATAAGAATTTTGTCTGTACATTACTCAGAATTTTAAAAGAATGGCATTTCTGTATCGGTCATGTCCGCAGTAAATGTACATGCACTTTTTAATTTTCCGTTTTCTCTTTCTCTTTGTCTGTATGTATGTATGTAACTTACGTATGTACGCGCTTCACGAGAGAATGGCAGAAGGGAATGAAAAAAAATGAAAACCTACAACCTGTTTTCCAGTCATTGACTGGGTCAGGGATGGAATGAATGAATCAGATATAGGCTATTAGTACGATGGGGCCGTCACTCCCAAAGTGATTTATTAATGACTGATAGATGCTATGAAATGAGAATGGAGAGTGTTGCTGGAATGAAAGATGACAGGGAAAACCGGAGTACCCGGAGAAAAACCTGTCCCGCCTCCGCTTTGTCCAGCACAAATCTCACATGGAGTGACCGGGATTTGAACCACGGTATCCAGCGGTGAGAGGCCGACGCGCTGCCGTCTGAGCCACGGAGGCTCTGGCAGAAGAGAATTTAATGAATATCTGTATCTAATTTGGGAAAAGAAGCACTACAATCTAGGCTAGAAATAAGTTTATTAACGCGGAGTGAAGTGGTAATTTACAAGAAGGCCTACAATTTCATTCTCAAATATCTGTATTATGGTCCTGTCGATAAACACTACACAAGAAAAGTTATGTAAAAATAAATTTCCGATAATTTGGGTCTTATACAGTTTTACCGTACCGTCTATGATAGGAGACATTCATGAATTTCGAATTTTGTTACTAAGTCCATATCAACGCCGAATCACAAGAAAATGGGTGAACAGAATCTAAATATCACAAAATCGGAGGGAAACTACATTTGAAGTCCTACAATGTCGGAAGCTCATAATACTGATCAACAATAACATTTCATTGATCATTGCTGCGATGTACTTTGTCTCATCTGCTGCCACTCAACTCCAATAGATGGGATTACTGCTGCGTCCCGAGTAAAACAGCCCATCTGAATATTGGGGAAAAGTGCTGGGAAGTTATATAACTTTTCACATGCTGTATGATTGTTCCGCCAACCACGCGTACTACAGCTAGTTAAGTATAAATGTAATATCTCTTTAAAGTTATCATCCACTTACACAGTCTTTATGAATTACCTTGTAGGCTACTAGTATTATTATGGGAAGCTATTGAAGGCCTTGTACTTAACCATTTATGCACAATGCATTTTTATAAAGACAACAAAAGGGACATGCAAAACTGAATGAACTCCTCCACGTGTGGTTGGCGTCAGGGAAGGCATCCCACAGTAAAAATGAGCTAAATCCATATTAATACTAATCCCAGGTAATTGGGAAAAGGCCGAAATGAAGTATAAGACGATTATCACCCCTGAATTATTTTTTAAGTTAATTCGTGCAGACCTATCAAAATAACAAAACATAATTATGTCCATTAAATAAAAAAAATAAATCTTAATTTCCCAATCCGTATGTGTCTAATAGGCTTAGTAGAATACAGCAAATTCTGTCGCTGATATGGAGAAAAGGGACAGACGATATCTCAGGTCTGAAATAAGAAATAGGACGCTTATTGTAATCTCCTTGAGTGTCAATTCTCTCCACTATTCTGCATACTCGCTCCATGAAAATGCTGGGATGGTACTACGTTTTTAGTCTGATGCTTCTTGATTAAACTCACTGTAGTCACGTCCTAGTTCATGAATCGTGGGTAACGGCTGAGTGGCCTAGTAAGTGGTCCTGAGAGTCGGGATACAAGTTGCTATGGAATGGGAGTGGGCATCTCAGACATATTCTGAGTCATGGCCCACCTTGTGCTTGGGCGGATAGCACTATACAATCCACCGGTGATCCCTGACCCGTTAGAGGAGAGATCCTCACTTGGACTATGCTTTAGTTGTTTTCTCTTGTAATTTGCTTTACGTGCACCGACACAAATATTTTTTTTTTTTTGCTATGGGCTTTCCGTCGCACCGACACAGATAGGTCTTATGGCGACGATGGGATAGGAAAGGCCTAGGAGTTGGAAGGAAACGGCCGTGGCCTTAATTAAGGTACAGCCCCAGCATTTGCCTGGTGTGAAAATGGGATACCACGGAAAATCATCTTCAGGGCTGCCGACTGTGGGGTTCGAACCCACTATCTCCCAAATACAAGCTCACAGCTCCGCGACCCTAACCGCACGGCTAATTCACCCGGTCTAGTAGGGTAGCATTCTGCTTCATGAATTTGCCGAGTTCGAAACATTTTAAGCAAGCCTCGTATCTATGGGAGTAACGGAGTACCACTCCACAGGCGAGGGATTCCTTGGAATCGAACGAAATGGAACTCGATGAGGAGCTGTCAATATTAACGTGTGTTGTGGATGAAAGAATGTAGAACTTGCTGAGCCAGCAAAGAGGATACATCTGGATGTGCTAGGAGTAAATGGTATCCGGGTAATGAGAGGTATTGGGGAGGAGATAGGAGACTATAAAGTGTACTTGACGAGTGTTAAAAAGGGAAGTGCAGAGTGCGGTGTTGGGCTGTTAATCAGGAATACCATTCCACGCAACATAAGTTAGTTTCTGTTAGCCACGTTAATGGGTGAATGATGTGGGTAGATTTGGCAGTTGGAGTAATTAGGACGAGAATAGTCTCAGTGTATTCACCATGTGAGGGTGCAGATGAGGATGAAGTTGACAAGTTTTATGAAGCATTGACTGACATCGTAATCAGAGTCAACTGCAAGGATAGGATAGAGCTAATGAACGATTTCAATGCAAGAGTTGGAAATAGAACTGAAGGATAAGAAAGGGTGATTGGTAAATGTGGCGAAGATATGGAAGCTAATGGGAAGGGGAAGCGTTTGCGATGTCTTTTGTCATGATTGTCTTAAGGTGTAAAACCGCGCGGTTATTGGACCACATCAACAAGGGAAATTGTGAATATGATTATGAAAATGAGAAAGAATCGTAAAGGAGCGATATCTGGAAGAATAAGAGAAGAATTCTTTCTTCAAGCATAAGGCTGTTCACCATTACACTTGGGAGGTTAGGGCTACCAGATCCGTAATAGACAACATCTTAACCGACTTCAAATTCAGGAAGTGTGTTAGGAATGTATGGGTTATTCTGGGAGTTTTCGATGATTCAGACCCCTATCTTATCTGTAGTGAACTAATTATCTCTAGGCCTAGGTTAGAGAAAGTGAAATCTGTCTGCAAACGAATAAGGGTAGAAAATAACCAGGACGAGGAAATTAGACATAAGTTCACCGATATGAATAGCGAGAAGTTTCAAACAGTAGAGAGTAAGCAGTTTCAGGATACAGAAAGAGAATCGGTGGCATACAGGGATGCTGTAGTGGAAACAGCAAGAGGATGCCTAGGAACGACTGTGTGTAAAGATGGGAAAAAGCTAACATCTTGGTGGAATGATGAAGTGAGAGCAGCTTGTGAACGTAAAAAGAAGGCTTATCAGATCTGGCTCCAAACACGGGCCGAAACAGACAGGGAATCGTACGTAGGTGAAAGAAACAGAGCGAATCCAAACGAAGTCGTGGGAACATTTTGGTAGTAACCTGGAAAGGCTAGGTCAAGCATTAGGGAAGCCTTTGTGGACAGTAATGAAGAATATTAGGAACGAAGAGAAAAAGGAAATGAACAGTGTTCCGGGTAATTGAGGTGAACTCATAATGGATCCCAGGGAATCACTGGACAGGTGGAGGGAATATTTCGAAAATCTTCTCTACGTAAAAAAAGTAATCTTCCTGGTGGTGTTGCGAACAACCAAGCTCATGGGATGGAGGAAAATGATGTAGGTGAAATTACGCTTGAGGAAGTGGAAAAGATGACAAATAAACACAATTGTCATAAAGCAGCAGAAATTAGACCTGAAATGGTGAAGTATAGTGGGAAGGCAGGGATGAAATGGCTTCATAGAATAGTAAGATTTGCATGGAATGTTGGTAAGGTACCTTCAGATTGGACAAAAGCAGTAATTGCACCTATCTATAAACAAGGGAACAGGTAGGATTGCTAAAACTATCGAGGTATCTCGTTGATTAGTATACCAGGCAAAGTATTCACTGGCATCTTGGAAGGGAGGGTGCGATCAGTCGTTGAGAGGAAGTTAGATGAAAACCAGTGTGCTTTCAGACCCCAGGGGTGCTGCCAGGTTCAGATTTTCTGTATGCACCAGGTAATTGAAGATTGTTACGAGAGGAATAAACAGTTCTGTTTATGTTTCGTAGATCTGGAGAAAGCATATGACAGGGTGTTCTCCATACTGGGGGACTATGGAGTTAAGTGGAGATTGTTAAAATCAGTGAAAGGTATTTATGTTGACAATTGGGCTGCATTGAGAATTGACGCTAGAATGAGTTCTTGGTTCAGGGTACTTATAGGTTTTAGACAAGGCTGTAATCTTTCACCTCTGATGTTCGTAGTTTACACGGATCATCTACTGAAAGGTATAAAGTGGCAGGGAGCGATTCAGGCAGGTGGAAATGTTGTAGGCAGTCTGGTCTACGCTGATGATTTGGTCTTAATGGCAGATTGTGCGCAAAGCCTGCAGTCTAATTTCTTGGATCTTGAAAATAGTTGCAGTGAGTATGGTATTAAAATTATCCTTTCGAAGGCTAAATTGATGTCAGTCGGTAAGGAATTCAACAGAACTGAATGTCAGATTGGTGATATAAAGCTGGAACAGGTGGATAATTTCAAGTATTTAGGTTGTGTGTTCTCCCAGGAT
Source organism: Anabrus simplex (assembly GCF_040414725.1). Taxonomy (NCBI): domain Eukaryota; kingdom Metazoa; phylum Arthropoda; class Insecta; order Orthoptera; family Tettigoniidae; genus Anabrus; species Anabrus simplex. The sequence goes on from NC_090266.1 coordinate 810,534,512, forward strand.
GGTTATATTGTAAGTGAGATTGAATCAAAGTGTAGTAAAGCTAATGCTGTGAGCTCGCAGTTGCGATCAACGGTATTCTGTAACAAGGAAGTCATCTCCCGGATGAAACTCTGCCGGGCAGATATATCACTCGGTCAGCAAACGCAGTCGCTAGGGGTCCCCATCAGAATGCGACGGGGACGGTACCAACACCGTACACTAATTCTGGACCCGAGGTGCAAGGAAATGCAGTAAAATTCACAATGGTTATATTAATGTTCCAAAAAGGCTAATATAGGAATGAACTCGTTGGATGAAGCTGTACGCATAAACCGGCTTCGGTGGTGGGGTCATGTGAGGCGAATGGAGGAGGATAGGTCACCTAGGAGAGGAATGGATTCTGTTATGGAGGGTAGGAGATGTAGAGGGAGACCAAGACGACGATGGCTAGACTCAGTTTATAACGATTTAAAGATAAGAGGTATAGAACTAAATGAGGCCACAGCACTAGTTGTAAATAGGGGATTGTGGCGACGTTTAGTAAATTCACAGAGGCTTACAGACTGAACGCTGAAAGGCATAATGGTCTATAATGATTATGTATGTATGTATGTATGTATGTATTTATGTATTGTACCCTTTTCGTGGTATCAGTACATCAATAGATCATAATAGTCCCGCAACATGACGTTAAAATGGAACACCTTGGATGAGGTCTTCGACCAGGCCCGGCGCTGAAGACCCCTCCTCCCCTACTAGCGTTACAAGGCACTAGCTGAGTCGGTAGAGACATACGGGTCGCAGTCTGTCCTTACTGGGCAGTGATCTAATCATTTACAGTAGGGGAAACTTAATAATGAGAGGAATACTATTCACCTATGAAATACGGAGAATGAATGATGTTTTTTTAAAAAATTTAATGCCTGAGAAAACACGTAGATAATTTATACATGGATGTGCCACCATATTTAACCTATAAATTAGACACTGTAAATATTCTTGAGTGTGTGACTGTCCTCTCTACTCCTTTCTCTAGAATTGCAATTCACTCTGAAGATATTCAAACACTTTATGCACTAGTACCGTTGTACACAGAAATAATTGGGTGATGGCGTATCTTGTATTAATCGCCTTATTTACACTATTAAATTATATATTCAATTAACAAGTCGTCATCCTATCGGCAAGAATTAACATTAGCTGTCGAATGAACCATGTGAGACGTATTCGATATATGAGCTTGTTTAAAATATCTGAAAGTCGTCTCACTTATTGGAAAGAAAATCACCTATCTCGCTATCTCATGAAATAAGCAAATAATACACATCGTATGTTCCAATGGGATGTCACTTAAATATATACACGAATTGGACATTTGTACAACGACGGTCCCTAAACGAATCATATTTAGTGAACCAGAGAACAACACAGTATTCAAATACATATCACTCCTGTGAATAGAAGACAATAAATACACTCGGCATTCACAAGATAAATCATGGACGGGGGGATCCGCCCGTAGCTGGTGGCAGCGGCATAACTGCCTCTGGTGCTGCTGAGACATGAACTCATGCCCCGTGACAATTTGTGAATTGTGACTTCCGCTCTGAAATCCCTACTCGTTTTAATTAACATAAATAAATGGGGGAGTTCTCTCATTTGTTGGAATTGTAGGTCTACCCAACGGTGTTTATTTCTGACTGGTTGCATGTAATATCGATGCCGGAGAAGAAGAACGAGCCCTTTAACACTAAGTTCCTCCCACAGCGGCGATAGTATTCCACACCCCTCCTTACCTGGCCGGACTTTAAATCTCACCTGCCAGCTGTTTACACTGTCCTCGCCCTGCAATTTCACTTTCAACACAAGGGAACTCTGTCAGTCCCGTTATCTAGCCACCTCGGCGTTTCGCTTTAAGTCTCATTATTCCTTGGATGCCATACGCATCAATCAAACACATCGACTTGCATCTAGCCTAATTTATACCATTGGCGCGGGACAAACAACATCGCGCATATCATTTACCCATGTGGGGAGAGGCTTATATTTCAACAACACCGCATTCGATCTATTCCTCATCACATAGAGTAGCTCGGTCCCACTTCTCGGCATAACCAATGCACGAGTATTATAGAAGAAAGAAAAGCCCTATCATTCGGGACAAAATATGCTAACACTCACGTTCTAAATAGATTCACACATTATCACACTTCACTTGTCACATCGAAGTTTCTTCTTCACCATACTTAATTTATACAAGGGGATGACCTAACACATTACGTGAAGCATCTACTACAGAAAACCTTGAAATTTCTAGATGACTCTTATTACTCATATTTATTATCGATGATACTTGGAGTGATTTTTCAAGAATATTTTAAAAAATTCCTTTAATTCCCGTAGTGCTCCACGGTAAATCAAATCTAGGGTCTTAAATTATCATGCATGAATTCCCATATTAAACAAAGAAATACGGTCACCGACCGTGAAGAAACATATGTACTAGCCCTATCAATTACTACTACCATCCCTTTGAGAACAACGAAATCCTACCCTACATTTCTAAAGAATTTGCATGCATTAAATATTTACATTTTTACAGGAAATAGACTTTCAAATATTTTTACAATACTCATCTGTCTGGATCACCCCACAGCTCACCCAAGAAGGCACATATAGTCGTTTAGTTGCCCATTGCGTCTGTATCAGCAACCTGAAGTCTTGTGTTCGGCTGCCACTGGGTCGATGGCATGATGTCTTGACTTCTCGTACACTGTAGGAAGTTCTTGAGGTTCCACGGCGTCTTGATTAAGTACGCGCCTCCCGTCGATTCTCTTCTTCCTCGGAGACTGACGTCACTGGCACACATCACAATGAGGGAATCTGACTTAATTATAATTGTGATAATTGGCAACACTTTATAATTTCTACGATCAGGGAGACTCATAGGCTCGAGCCCTCCAATCAAGCACCGGTAATGTCTTGTAACCCATTGCTTTCCCTATTGGCTGTGTTTAGGGCCTAATTATCACGTTCGCACGTTCACTGTTATGAAAAGTCGAAAGCTACCCTTACGAACGTGGTTTGACTTTGCCTAATTCAGCACTAGTTTATGTGGGAGTACAGATTAGCTACTGCGTCTGGGATTTTTAACCGATATCGCCCTGAGTTTACACGTCGCCACTGAGCCGCACTTTCTCCTACAACTGATCATTAATCATTACACGGTAATTTGAGTTCCCATGTTGTTTCATCGGCAGTTAATACGTTTGTGAACTTACATGATTGCACAGCTTACTAGCGTTCGACTTTACGTTCTCGTTACTCATATATTTATGCACTCCAGCATTCCGCATATCATATGACCGTCATGGTTAGGATTAAATGCCGTACTCTGTTAATATCAATAAACTTTCACTCCACTGCTACACAATCATACCACTGATGGAACTTCAGTTATATAAACACTATTCAAACGATTTATTGACTGGTCACACTTTCTAGCACTGAAACAAAGAATACTGAAGAGTCACTCACATTAGGTACCACCTCACCATGCAACTGGCAGAATATTTATTCATTTATTCATGAACATAACAGGCGTTCAGCCCCAAATACATGTTCACAATAAAATAATCCAACCTAAGCCACCACACTCCACCATATAAAAAGCACAAGCAGAACAAACACCACATAATAACCTACCGTCCGGCCGAGTCATCACCCCTGGTGAGAAGAAGGCCGCCAACCCAATGATGACTCGACCGGCCCTTCCCGTGGAGACCTCCTGAAGGCCACAAGATCCAACCAGATTACAAAGCTTTCCCTCTCACCATTCCACTCCTAATCGTAAGCCACCACGTTCACAACAATAAATAAAATAATCAAATCTCAATAATAATAATAATAATAATAATAATAATAATAATAATAATAATAATAATAATAATAATGGACAACTCCTATCACAAAAAGGGTATGGAAAGAAATTACTGTATCCCCTGGGCATCACATGAGGTTCGTTGGATACTCCGGAAACGTACAACCGCCAAAATAGAGTCACCACAGCAGTCATCCTCAGAACCTCGTGCCATGCCCCTCATTCCGTTGAATTAAAACCCCAGAATCAAGAGAGAAATAATTATAAAGATAATAATAATAATAATAATATATGATAGCATTATTCCTAGCAGTCATTAGCTGTAGCAGTCGCTTGCTCAATGTTCAAACATACTCATCAAGTGTCCTTATTCCGCACTGCACTTGCGTCATATTATTGTTCCTGACCTAAACCTAATCAATACTCCAAACAACAACACTCAGCATTTCAGCACTAGCACACTTAATCAATACTCCAAACAACAACACTCAGCATTTCAGCACTTGCATTCCAACCAACTCTAACACAAACAGAAAGACCTTGCCTTCATGCAATCCCAAATCATTACCCAACTCCACATACTTAACTAAGTACTCGACACAGTTTCCATTTCAGATACACCACCAAATCATAATTTACAAACTCTAAAATTTGCGTAATAACACCACTTCCCACCACATTTCAACAATAGTCCTCAATACCTTCAACCATTATATACCACCACTTCTCCAACACCTCATTTCAGCAATATGACACATCATAACTTTAATCATAACACATGATCATAAATACCAAGCCCTCAATAACTCTACATATCACTTCGCCATCACCACATTTCAACCATCTTATACCACCACTTCTCCCATACCACATTTCAGCAATAGCCCTCAATAACTTATCCATCTCCGCCCTTTCCAAGACCACATTTATACCACCTCTACTTCTTCGACAATAACACTCACCTTCTGCCATCCACCATCTTATATCACCACTTCTCCAACACCACATTTCAACAATATGACACCTCCTAACTTAATCATAACACATAATCATAAATACCAAGCCCTCAATAACCTCCAACACCACATTTCAGCAATATAACACCAACTCCACCTCATATAACACATCATAACTTACATACCACTTCTCCATCACCACATTTCAGCCTCCGCCAATAAATACCATCATAACTTCCAACTCCACAAACACCACCTCCATCTCTTAATTACTTACGTACTCACTTTATTATTGTTTTTACTTCTTGTTACAATACCCTCATTACTTTTCGTAGCTCCCCACATGACCGTTAAGTCTCTATTTCTCCCTCTGCTCCAACTCTGTTCGTTTCCCATCCTTCTGCCAATGTCTCTATCCCAACTCAGATTGAGACACCCCCTGGTTGCCTCTGACGTCACCTTTTTACCCTGTGCTTCTCTTACTTCGCTGCTTTCACTCCCCTGCCTTTCTTCTTCACTGCTTATGGTTACTTTTTCACTTGGCATCTCTCCCTGGGCTTCTTCACTGTTTATGATCACATTTTCACTTGGCACCTCTCCCTGACCCTCTTCACACTGCACACTGTTACTGATATCTCGCCTCACTTCCCCACCTTTCGTTGCACTACTCACTTTTTCTTCGTCTTCTTTTATCCTCCTGTCTAAATCAATCAATCTATTTACAGACCAGATTCTCTTCCAATTTCTGCCTGCTACCACTAGTTCTTGCCCTTTAATAGTCGCTCTCAACCCTTGATTTATTGCACGAATCTTGTGCTTTCTGAGTATTTTCTCGTTCCTAATCACCTCCCATCCCACGTCTCTCTTGATCCATATTTTCTCTCTCTGCATATTACTCGCATTTCTTATCACATCATCAGCCATCAACGTAGAAAACAGTTCTAGTTTGATAGGCCTGTTGCCCCTCATTTTTCCCACCCTCTGCACATCTTCTATATCTACTTCACTAAAGTTAAGTTTCAATTTCCCCTGTATTAAGTCCACCACTTTATAAGTTGTAAGTACTTTGTCTTCTCTCAACTCCTCAGGCACACCATATATAAATAAGCACTTCTTTCTTCGATATAAAGTATTGGCTTCCACTTCTACTTTCAGCTTCAAGTTCTCCTCTTCTAATCGTCCTATTTTTTCCCTTAATGTTACAACTTCTTCGGTGTTATGTCTCACTTATCTTCCGTTTTTTTCTCTTAACCATACCTCCATTTTTCCAAACTCCCTGGTTTGTTCTTTAATCATATATTTAATTTGCTCAAAAGGGCCAACTTCTTCCACCATCTCTTTTACGGCTCTTTTGAATGCGTCCATATTTTCCCTTTCCTCATTTCTACTAGAGGTCGGGCCTGGGTTCAGCTCGACCCCCCCAATGCATAGCAAAATTATAATCACCGCCGCTGATAGCAATAGTTCACCTTTTCTCTCCAAATCCATTTTACACCCTCCTAATTTCATTTCTTCTTTCTTCATTCTTCCCTGCCATCTTCCTACCGTCGCCCTGTACTGCTCCACACCAATCATTGTCGGCACACTTCTCCACAACCTTCCTGCACTCGGCACTTTCCCCCACACCTCCCACTCCCGGGACCCTCCACTCAATGCGACCTCACTCGTCCGTGGCTTAGGCAAGACTGACTGGCAGAATAGAACAAGATGCTTGCCTCAGTTCGCACCCTCTTTTTATAATGAAAACGTGTCAGACTCGGGAGAGATGGAGAGACTCCTACCTGCAGAAATCGCTCCGGTAGCACGTACTTCCCAGGATCGATCAATGCATTAAATTAAAGCTCAATTACCCGAGTTTCCCCTGATCGATTATCATTTTGATCGCTTCACGCATTTTGCTTAAATCTCGAAAGCGTCCTTTGATATCCCAGTGAGGAGGGGCTTGTGATTTGGCGGTTCTGTGGCTTCGCTTTCCCTGACAGCTTTCTCCAGATGGTGAACACCTGTAGGATGTCCGTAAACTGCGTAGATTATCCCATTAGAATCACGTAAAGGACTGCTTGGTGTCAAAATATACTATAAAATTCGCCGCTGTTAATGAACCTTGAGTCATGAAAATCTGCCTTGTAGTATGCGAGTTACGTTAATTTCTCTCCTGAAAACGATTGAAGACAGGTCACTGGTAGTGGTGTTTCCGCGGGAAAAGGAGCGAAAAGTTATATTTGACAAGGTTGGGCACAGTGTCTGTGACCTACTTAACTGTTGGAGTATTTCTTTCTCTGTCGCGCCTGAGTGAGAGCGCGCCTGAGTGAGAGCGCTCCTGCCCGGAGGCGAAAATATGTCTCGGTACAGTAATTACAAGCAAAGAGAATTTTGTGCGTGGGGTTGGCAGCTCGCCACTCGCACCCCGTGGAGAGTGAACGTGCGCTAACCTGGGCGCTAATTAACGTATGAGAGCGCGGAAAACGGCATATTTGAGCGGTGGAATGCCATAATATAGTCCTGATGATGTGATGAACGGTCACAGTATGTAACAACCTTTCAGACTCGTGTATATGAGCCGTTTATAGAGGGCACTAACAACAAGGCATTACCAACTCTTTTAACCTGGATGTGACTATTCCATTTTTGGAACATTAATATGACCATTGTGAATTTTACTGCATTTCCTTGCACCTCGGGTCCAGAATTAGTGTACGGTGTTGGTACTGTCCCCGTCGCATTCTGACGAGGACCCCTAGCGACTGGGTTTGCTGACCGAGTGATATATCTGCCCGGCAGAATGACTTTGACCAAGTGAACTTGAACCTAGCGGCATGTTCAGACAACACCGATGTGTGTTTTCCATTTTACGTAACAAGAATAAAACGTACAGTGACAAGAATGCAGTGAAAAACACAATATCGTGTGCTTGATGTGCTCACACGTCGCTCTGTGTGGATTTGTATGTCGTGGTGATAGGAATACAGCCCGGCCAATGAGTGTTTAGACAATGTTGTGATACTTTGCAGCACTAGTGGGTAATTAAGAATGATGATTAAGGGCGTCACGTTGAGTGAATACACACTCAATGGACGTAGGACGTCATGATTATACTTGCCAACTCTGAGATAGATTGTAGAGTTCGTAATGATTTCTCCTACTGGCAATTTTTCTACATACCGTATGTCAAAAAAGTATTTGCACACCCAGCATTTTATGTATAACTGCAAAGGAAAGACAATATTTCTATTACAAATTATATTGGGTCATAGTTTATGACCAGCAAAGAAATAGTACGCACTTGCATTAAATTACAAAAAGAACACAAAACAACGTAAGTATGGCGTTCATTTTACTCCACTGTACTGCATGTCGAAGCACCAGCGGTCAGTGCATGTTTGTATCTGGACCGGTGAACATGAGTCCCAAGACAAGAAAGCTTTCAAGATCTTTGCGAGATAGAATTGTGTGGTTGCGTCAACAATGCAAAAGCTATCGTGAAAGAGGGACAACTGTAAATATCAACTATTTCACAGTGCGTCACGTTATTAACAACATGACGAAACCGGTGACACAATGAATAAGCATCGATCAGGCCATCCACGAGCACTTAATAATAGGGAACGCCGGCAAATTAAAAGGCAAGTGACAAAGAACCCCTTTACACGTGCTCAAACATTAGTTTCATATATCGCCACAACATCTGGTAAACGTATTAATCCGCAGACAATAAGAAGTGTATTGCACAGCGCACAATTGAGCGGCAGAACAAGGAAAAGTCATTCATCAGTGAGGTTAATCGATATAAGCGCTTAGATTTCGATAGAACCCATGTGAACTAGCTCACGGAGTTTTGGAAAACTGTCATTTTCTCCGATGAAAGTAAGTTCACTCTTTTCGGGTCTGATGAAAAGGGCTTCGTGTGGCGAAAAGCAAATACGGAACTGCGAGCTACTGTGAAACATGGTGGTGGCAACGTCATGGTTTGGGCATGCGTGGCATACAATGGAGTTGGAAATATGTTGTTTATTGATGAGAAAATAACTGCCAAGATGTATATTGAGGTATTGTGAGATCAGATAAAATTAAGTGCAGCAATATTGAACCTGAATGTTACATTTTATTTCCAACAGGATAATGATCCCAAGCAGTATGCTTCTATACAATCTCCGTAGAAGGCTCAACACACCTCCACAGTCTCCTGACATTAACCCCACCGAAAATTTCTGGCATCTATTGGATGTGGAAGTGAGGAAATGGCAAATTTCCAATAACGTCAATTGATGGTACAAAATCTCATCAAAATGTACACAAACTTTTGTAGCATCAATGGCAAGAAGATTACAAGCCGAGATTGATGCAAATGGCATGCATGCAAAATGCTGATGTGCATACGTTTCTTTGTAAGATACAGTTCTGTTAAAATTATTAATCATGTGCAATTACTTTCTTAACATTCGAATTTACGTTTGTTTGTGTTCTTTTCATTATGCTAGTTGTTTAAGACTTGCAAATGGATAATAGTTCATTGCTGGAAATATGCTATGACCCAATATCATTTGTAATAGAAATGTTTTCTTATCTTTGAAAATATAAATAAAATACTGGGTGTGCAAATACCTTTTTCACCCACTATACTAGTTTAGTTCATTGTGATTGATATATTGAGTGTTGCAGTTGATTCAGACAATGTAAGTGACTTATGTCGAGTTCGTCATAATTAAATTCTGTGATATCCATTGATAGTTAATTAACCGGGCGAGTTGCCGTGGGGTTAGGGGCGCGCAGCTCTGAGCTTGCACCCGGCAGATAGTGGGTTCGAACCCCACTGTCGGCAGCCCTGAAGATGGTTTCCGTGGTTTCCCATTTTCACACGAGGCAAATGCTGGGGCTGTACCGTAATTAAGACAACGGTCGCTTCCTTACCACTCCTAGCCCTTTCCTATCCCATCGTCGCCATAAGACCTATCAGTGTCGGTACGACGTAGAGCAAATTCTAAGAACAAAGAACACTGCAATGCATTCGAAACGTCGGCAAACTGTAGGGAATGTACAGAAAACAACAACACGATTCAACCTGGAAGAAGAACTAAATAATCGGCAGAAATTTGTTCATAAATCTTATTCATGAATTATGAATGTAATCCAGTGACAGGGAAGTTATCAAACTCATGCTGAAAATGAAAGGAATGAGAAAATGGACATTTTTCTGCTGTACGCTGTACGGAATTCCAAAACAAGACAGTGAGAAGGACCATGATGGAGAAACAATTTGAGCATGGGAGCGCAGATAGATGGGGGGGGACAGAAATATACTGCATTCAATATAACCTAAGAATTATTGCACGGGCCGAGCGAGTTGGCCTTGCAGTTAGGGCCGCTGAGCTGTGAGCTTGCATTCAGTAAATAGTGGGTTCGAATCCACTGTCGACAGCCCTGAAGATGGTTTTCCGTGGTTTTCCATTTTCACACCAGGCAAATTCTGGGGCTGTATTTCAATTAAGAACATGGCTGCTTCCTTCCCACTCCTAGCGCTTTCCTGCTACATCGTCACCATAACACCTATGGGTGCTAGTGCGATTTAAAGCAGATTGTAAGAAAGAGAAAATAATATTGCCTGGTATTTTGGCTGTGTGCAGTGATGAGGAATTTGCTGTGGTCTCTGTGTTAATCAGTTAATGTAGACAGCTGCTTTTAGGATGACTTAAACAAGTTATTGTTTTACATTTTTCCTCTCAATTAAGTTACGTACTTTCACCCGGATCAGCTTCTCAAACCAGTAGCAGAACCGGGAACTGAACCCAGGTCGACTATGTAAAAAGTTATTATGTTAATCTCTTCGTCGAAGACGTTGAACTGGATACATTTAATGAATCCCTCTGATAGAAATAAATAAATAAATAAATAAATAATTAAATAAATAAATAAATAAATAAATAAATAAATAAATAAATAAATAAATAATGTGTGATAGAGATATCGCCGTTCTTACAACCTGTCTGTTATTTATCATGTGTTCTTTGCAATGCCGGGAATTTCGGTGCTATGAACTGGAGAACGACAGGAATATGTAATTGCTGAAACTCACAAATTCGTTACTATTTCATCTCACGTACAGAAAAATATTACTGCTGCAGTGTGACGGATTACACGCGCTGATATAACGGATTTCATCGTGTAAATAAAACTACTGAAAAATTAAACAGAAACCTCAAAGAAATGCCAGCTTTCACACATCGATATCAAAGCGCTGGTATTTTCATTCTTTGGCCGTCACAAACAGTTAATAATTTGAAACATACTGGCTGAGTTACTGCTCTTGGCACAGAACTTCTCAATTTATTTTCACGCTGATCATAAAGAGTTATTCTCCCAATAAACGCAACACGAGCAAAAATGTAGAGACAGCTTTTATATCATACGAGATGAACGCTAAGACTATTTACACTTTTTAGACGCCCATACCTGTTTCAAGAAGATAAAACTTGCTTAGATTTAAGTACATTATCACCATCACATTTGGAAAATAATACTTGAAAAGGAATCTATGAGAGGTCCAGGAACATAATTTGCGATCTCATTCTGCACCAATTTGACAGCAGAGGTGAATTTCTTATAACTCTGTAACTAAACAAAATCATTCAATGTTCTTTGTTTCTAATCGTCTAAATAAGCTATTATCTACATAAGATTAGGTAAAATGAAAATCGATCGTCTGGTTTGTACCTGATAAAAGTGAATATCTGGTTTTTATTTCTCATTTTACAGGTATTATCAGAACTGAAATACAGTTGCGTGAAATAAGGAGATGTAAATACACACCACAACAAAATACAGTCAATACGAATATTCCGAGATATTATTACTATTATTATTTTTATTTTTGCTATTTACTTTACGTCGCACCGACACACATAGGTCTTATAGCGGCAATGGGATAGGAAAGGGCTAGGAGTGAGAAGGAAGCGGCCGTGGAGTTAATTAAGGTACAGCCCCAGCATTTGCCTGGTGTGAAAATGGAAAATCACCATCTTCAGGGCTGCCGACATTGGGGTTCGTACCCACTATCTCCCGGATGCAAGCTCACAGCTGCGCGCCCCTACCCAACTCGCCTGATTATTATTATTATTATTATTATTATTATTATTATTATTATTGTTATTATTATTATTTATTTGATAACAAATACATCGCAATTGGGAAATCTTCCTGTGTCAATGATCACTTACAGTAGTGTGATAATAAAGTAAAGTTAAAACATATTTACCCAACAACAGCAACAACAAGAGTGCAACAAGCATTTCCATGGAAAGTATTTCCAGTGCTTAACACTACGGCTTACAATACTAGGGGTTGAGATTACTAGTAGCTTAACAGTACAACATGCTGCAATGACACAGGTGCGTTATTAATTACACTAACACAACCCTAAAATTGAATAGTGATTACTACAGACATGCTTTGTGCTCGTATAATAGCCATATGAATACATCCTGAGTGCTGTAGCAGATGGTGCGTTATCCCTTATCACCAAACGCTACAGTCAGTTTGTGTTCAGCCTTGCAGTGACATGCCACGTATACGAGCACAAACTTTTAGCGGAATTTAGATAGTGGCTTTACTTTCGGCAGGCCACACACAGCAAGAAGTTACTGAAAGACAAAATGTCACAAAATGCAGCGTGTTTAAGGTGTGGAGAAAGTACAGAGACACGTGAAATATGAAAGGTAGGCCTCGTTCTGGCTGTCTTCGTGTAACAGCACCAGCCCAGGATCGTTGTCTAAACGTGTTGGCTCGCAGACCTCCAGAATATCAGCTGCCAGGGCTCTTAGGAATGATCCCTACGGAGCAACAGGGGCTTTGTATCGCAGACCAGGCAGTGAGCAGAAGACTGCGTGAGGTTGGTCTTCAGACCAGAAGGTCAATGAGAGGCTTTGCACTGAAACAACGGAGCCGAACTTATAGAAGGAACAGGGCACTTGCTCATCAACATTGGATCATTGCAGAATGGGGTAATGCCATGTTTACCGATGAGGCCAAGATTGGTCTGAGACCTAAGAGCCGACGTACACGCGTGCACAGAAATTGTGTCCCGATTTAAATAATCCACACTGCCCCACTCCCGTACTGAAAAGGAGGGGAGGAAGTGAAGGGGTAATGGTGAAGGCCATTCCAGTACCGAAAAGTAGGGGAAAGGAACTGAACGGGTAGTGCTAAAGGCACAGTGTGTGTATTCTATGCATCCACCACTGTGCCCATTTCAATTACAACAAAGTCTTCTAGCGGGCTGTCTGCCTCCAGCAATGCGCTAAGCGAGGACGTTGGGGGGACGTCATTCTTTGTTTATATTGGGAGACCATTTCTGTGCACGCGTGTACAAGAGTATGGAGAACCTCTGGACGACGTCATCAATATAGACATGTCCAGAAAGTCCATCCAAATGCTGGTGGAGATGTTATATTCTGGGCAGGAATAATGCTGGGAGGCTGGATACCTCTCATTCCCATCTAGGGTACATGGAATGGCCCACGATACATTCAAGATGTACTACAACCATTTGTGTGGCCCTTCCGAAATGCATTCGGCGATTGTTTCATCTTAACACATAGTATTGCGACACCTCACTGTCGTCATGGGACAGTGTTGCAGTATCTCCAATGACACAGCATCGCTCGAATGGATTGACCTGCCCAGTCCCCAGACATGAAATGCAGCATGCATGTGCCATGCTGAAAATGGCCATTTTAGAGCGTCCAACCCCACCGGACAATATTCAATAATTTACTGAAGCTGCAATAGGAGAGTAGGATCGTTGCTCCAAGACAAACATGATGACATCATTCGGAGCATGCAGCACAGGGTGGAAGAACTCATCTGTATGCGGGGTGACCGTACCCATTACTAGAGACTGCTAGCACCGTTTGATGTAGAAAGTTTCAAATTGTTGTTGTCTGGACTTACTTAAGAAGACGCATTTTGTTTCGCTTGTTCAAGTATATATTGTTCAGAATGTTAATTCAGAGGGAAATAGGCTTACTTTTTGAATATTAATGGTAAAACCACCAAATGGTTAACTGTAAGAATCGAAAATAGTCTTATCCATGTTATTCCAAACTTTTATTGAGTAGTGTACGTTGTTCCTCTAATTTTGATATCAATTGTAATATTCAACAATTCCGTGATTAGCTGACTATTTCTTCAAATAATCCGATTAGCAGATCGAAAGAGAATCTGATGATTTTTACACAACAATGGTGGCATACGCAGTGCATTTTGAACACACAAAGTGAAATGTACTATTTTGATATATTAATAAAGGATTTCAGATGGGATTTTCACTACACGATAAATAAATAAATAATATAAACTGTTACAATTATCCCAATCTTATTACTTAGAGAGAGCAGCGAGTATGTATCGTCGATAAAATATTACAATAGGTCTAGAACACATAAGTGAAGTGGCCATTTTAATTTTTCCGACACAAAAAATATTCAGTGCACGATATCCTCCCGAAACTGGCCAATCTCCGAAGGGATGACCAATTGGATAGGTCAGGTGGTTGTGCTTCCATCTACTGTGTGGGGTATAATTGTTCTTAAATCCCAGTGCGTTCCTTCACAGAGTTAATTATGTGGCCTTACTTCCATATAAAGTGTGGACGTACGTCCTCATGTGTCAGGGTGACGTTTTCTATTTTGAGCTGGGGAGATGGGGAAGGGTTCCCGTTATAATGAGAACTCTGGAGTTGGCATGCTGCTCCTCGGATTGCGATATAGGTTTGGAGCTTAGGGCTGCTTCATTAATGATTTGACTGGGCGAGTTAGTCGTGCGGTTAGAGTCGCGCAGCTGTGAGCTTGCATCTGGGAGTATAATACGTATAATTTCGTGTGGCTATTTCTAGCCGAGTCCAGCCCTTGTAAGGCAGACCCTCCGATGAGGGTGGGCGGCATCCGCCATGTGTAGGTAACTGCGTGTTATTGTGGTGGAGGGTAGTGTTATGTGTGGTGTGTGAGTTGCAGGGATGTTGGGGACAGCACAAACACCCAGCCCCCGGGCCATTGGAATTAACCAATGAAGGTTAAATTCCCCGACCCGGCCGGGAATCGAACCCGGGACCCTCTGAACCGAAGGCCAGTACGCTGACCATTCAGCCAACGAGTCGGACATCTGGGAGTTAGTGGGTTCGAATCCCACTGTCGGCAGCCCTGAAGATGGTTTCCGCGGTTTCCCATTTTCACGTCAGGCAAATGCTGGGGCTGTACCTTAATTAAGGCCACGGCCGCTTCCTTCCTACTCCTACTCCTAGTCCTTTCCTATTCCATCGTCGCCATAAGACCTAACTGTGTCGGTGCGACGTAAAGAAAAATAGGAAGAAATGAATGCTTTGAAAGGTATTAATTCCTTTTTTCAGGTAGGACCCACCCAAAACTTTTCTCAAACTGTTTCACTGTGCAAATCACACTTTCCCACCAGCGCATTCACCAGGCAGCTCTGCGAGCGGTGAATCACCATATGATTCCGTTACCTGCAGATGCTCTTTGGTTTTTGGAGCGGAAAGGGTGCCTCATAAATCAGTCAGTTCTGTAAATCGTTGTAGGCAATGTAGGACAACCAACGTGTGCTTGAAAATCGCTGGAGTGTGGAAAGGAAACAATTCGAAATCATAGCAGTATTTTTTTACAAATTGCTTTACGCCGCGCCGACACAGATAGGATTTTTGGCGACATCGGACAAGAAAAGGCTAGGAGTGGGAAGGAGGCGGCAGTTGTCTTAATTAAGGTACAGCCCCAGAATTTGCCTGGTGTAAAAATGGTGAAACCACGGAAAACCGTCTTTAGGGCTGCTGGCAGCGGGGTTCGAACCCACTATCTCCCGAATACTGGATACTGGCTGCACTTAAGGGACTGCAGTTATCGAGCTCGGTTTACACAATTCTAAGGCGGACGGCACGAGCCGTGGGGCAGGTAAACAACATGATGTGCTATTTCCTGACTCCCCGCCACTCCACCTTGATGTATACAGGGCCGGAGAAGTCAGACACCGTGACTTGGAAGGATTAGAATTGTTTCTGTGCGTCACGAGGTAGAGGAAATTCCATTGCTTCTCTACAGGAGTTCTTTGCGGTTTTGCAGAGAAGGAATTTGCCCATCACAGTCGTGATTGATTGACGCGCACGAATAATCCAGAATTCACCGCTAAGCTCAGACAGAACATTCTGAGCGCCTAGATGATATAGACTAGCGTGCGTGTTTTGGATCATCAAGTGAATAAAGAAATGCATTCCGACAAGTCGTATGGAGTGACGATGTGTTCGAGAGATGCCTTCAGCAAACTACAAGCGTCCATCAAGGTGAATTATTCCATCTATCTCTATATATCTATATATATATATATATATATATATAAAGTAACTTGTCCTGACTGACTGACTGACTGACTGACTGACTGACTGACTGACTGACTGACTGACTGATTCATCATCGCCGAGCCAAAACTACTGGACGTAAAGAAATGAAATTTAGGGGATACATTGATACTAACATGTAGGTGCTCGCTAAGAGAGGATCTTAGGATATTCCGTCGGTAAGGGGGTGAAAAGCGGAGTGAAATTTTAAAATGAGTGTATCTATATCTCAAACTTTTAAAAGTTTACAGATGTAAAAATTGGTATTCAGAATCCCCTTTAAAAATAAAGAAATATATATTTTTTGTTTTCGGAAAATCCCAATAGGAGGGGTGAAAAGGGTGAAAAAGGGGTTGAATGCCTTAAATAAGGATACTTATATCTCAGAATATATTACAGACCTGAAAGTTGGTATTTGGGATCTCCTTTGAAAATAAAGAAACGCGTATTTTTTGTTTTTGGAAACTCCAACTAATGGGGGTTAAACAGGAGTGACAAATTGGGGTGAATTTTTAGAAAGACTATATCTAGAGTATATCTAAGAAACGTAAAATGTTACAGACGGAAAAATTGGTATTTGGAATCTCCTGTAAAAGTGAAGAAACATAGGTGATTTGTTTTTAGAAACTCCACCTAAGGGGAACTAAATAGGTGGTGAAATTTTAAAATGAGCATTTCTGCAGTATTTCTCTAAAACTTAACATGTTACCGAAGTGAAAATAGTATTTTTTTATCTCTACTAAAATAAAGAAACATGTATATTTTGTTTTCTGGAAAACCACTTGGGTGGAGGGGTAAAAATGACTGAAAATGGTGTCGAAATATTTAATTAGGATACTGATATCTCAAAAGCTGAAGAAGTTACAGATGCGAAATTTGGTATTTGGAATCTCCTTTAAAATATTGGAATACGTATTTTTTTCGGAAATCTACCTAAAGGGGGGAGAGAAATTGAAAAAAATATTTGAATTATTTGTATGAGGATACTATTATCTCAAAACGAAAGATTTTGCAGACTTAAAAATTGGTATTTGGAATCTGCTTTAAAATTAAAGAAAGTATTCTCGGAAAATCCAATGAAGTGGGGGGGGGTAGGAGGTGAAAAAATTGAAAATTAATTGAATTAATTGTATGAGGATACTTACATCTAATAAAAACTAAAGATGTTACAGACGTGAAAATTGGTATTTGGATCTCCTTTAAAAACTAAGAATGAAGCGTTTTGGTGGGAAATCATCTTGGGGGCGGGGGTGAAAAGGAGTTGAATTCCTTTTATGAGGACACACATCTCAAAAACTGAAGATGTTAGAGTCGTGATAATTTGTATTTAGAAGACCCTTTAATATTAAAGAAACAAGTATTATAACGGGAAATTCACTTAAGGGGGGTGTGAAAGGAAGTGAAAAAGGTGAATGCTTTTTATAGGGATACCTATATCTCAGAACTGACGGTAACAGACGTGAATCAAATTAACGACGGTTGGGTGTAAAAGGAGTTCAGACCAGTTGATTTTACTGTATATAATGTACTTATTCTGATCATGAACTGATCATTTTTAATCTTTCCTGGGTTCGTTTTTAAGAACCATTTTTTCCTTTGGAGAACATAATGTAAGATTACAGTAGATTCTCCCGCCATATAAATAAAAATGTAAACACATTTGAAATAAATTATAGGAACGACATTGACCGTGCCATTGTTCACCTCTATAATAAGGCCAATAATGCACGGAAGTATATCATTCGTGTCGCCTGAAATCTCGGGCACTTGCCTACGCTCGACGATGGTGCTGGTCACATTGTCAGCAATGACAATGGCAGCAGATGTAATTTACCACCAAGTAGCAGTCTTGCGTTTTTTGTGGGTTCCACAGACCATCAATAATAATAATAATAATAATAATAATAATAATAATAATAATAATAATAATAATAAAAATAACCTAACTTCAACAAATATTACCCACCCTAATAATAATAATAATAATGTTCTGGACCGTCGTCAAAATGTGGCGACCGCGCTAGAAACGGGTCCTGGCCGGGCAATGACTACGATTGCAGCCCGGCCGCGGGTTCAGTACCAACAAGGCACGCACGAACACACCACGCCGGATCTCCTCAAGGATTCGATCCATATTAAAAATGCTTATAGGAAAAGATGGCAAAGATTTAGGGACTCAACTGACCGGGTGGAATACCTGGACCTAGCCCGGGAAGTACGAAATCGATTGCTGGGAAAAAGATTGAAAAATGGGAGGAACTTCGCCGTAATCTCTCAGAAAACGAGTCAGATCGCGAATTTTGGCGGATTCTGTCAGAAAACGAATTATATCGCGAATTTCGGCGAATTCAATTATAAATTTCATTATAATACCGTAGCGTAGCACGGGTATCTTGCTAGTCTATATATTTAAAATAAGTTGTCCTGACTGACTGACTGACTGACTGACTGACTGACGGACTCATCATCGCCGAACCAAACCTACTGGACATAAAGAAATGAAATTATGGGGATGCATTCATATTAACATGTAGGTGCTTGCTAAGAGAAGATTTTTGGATATCCCGTCGCTAACGTAGTGAAAAGGGGGATGAAATTTTAAAATGAGTGTATCTATATCTCAAAACTTTCAAAGTTTACAGATGTAAAAATTGGTATTTAGAATCTCCTCTAAAAATGAAGGCACACGTACTTCTTTTTCGGAAAATTCCAATAGGAAGGGTGAAAAAGTGTGAAAAAGGGGCTGAATGCCTTTAATGAGGATACTTATACCTCAGAAACTAAAGATATTACAGACCTGAAAATTGGTATTTAGGATCTCCTTTAAAAATAAAGAAACACGTATTATTTGTTTTTGGAAAATCCAATTAATGGGGGTGACAAGGGGTGGGGTGTGTTTTTTAAAATTAGTGTATTTATATCTCAAAATTTTTAAAGTGTACAGATGCAAAAATTGGTATATAGAATCCCCATTAAAAATAAAGAAACACGTATATTTTGTTTTCGGAAAATCCCAATAAGAGGGGTGAAAAGGGTAAAAAACGTGTGTTGAATGACTTAAATGGGGATACTTATTTCTCAGAAACAGAAGATCTTACAAACCGAAAATTGGTATTTGGGATCTCCTTTGAAGATAAAGAAACACGTATTTTTTGGTTCTGGAAAATCCAATTAATGGGTGTTAAACTGGAGTGACAAATTGGGGTGAATTTTTAGAAAGACTAATTCTACAGTATATCTCAGAAACGTAAAATATTACAGACGTAAAAATTGGTATTTGGAATCTCCTGCAAAAGTAAATAAACATAGGTGATTTGTTTTTTAAAGTCCACTTAAGCGGAACTAAAAAGGGGGTGAAATTTTAAATTGAGCATTTCTACAGTATATCTAAAAACATAACATGTTACCGAAGTGAAAAATAGTATTTTTTATCTCTGTTAAAAATGAAGAAACATGTACTTTCGGTTTTCTGAAAAACCACCTGGGTGCAAAGGTAAACGTGACTGAAAATGGGGTTGAATACTTTTAATTAGGATACTGAAATCTAAAAAGCTGAAAATATTACAGACGTGGAATTTGGTATTTGGAATCTACTTGGAAATTATGGGAATACGTAATTTTTTGCTTTAGGAAATCTATCTATGGGGGGGAGGGAAATTGAAAAATTAATTGAATTATTTGTATGAGGATACTATTATCTCAAAACGAACGATTTTGCAGACGTAAAAATTGGTATTTGGATCTACTTAAAAACAAAGGAAAAAGCGTTTTGTAGGAAAATCATCTTGGGGGTGGGGTAAATCAACTTAACGGCGGTGGGGTGAAAAAGGAGTTGAGACCAATTGAATTTTATGTTCATAATGTACTTATTCTGATCATAAAGTGATCATTATTAATCACTCCTGGATTCGTTTTCAAGAACCATATTTTCCTTTGGAGAACATAAAGTTAGATTACAGTAGATTCTACTGGCATATAAGTAAAAATGTAAACACATTTGAAATAAACGATAGAAATGATAATGAGCGTGCAATTGATCACCTCTATAATAAAGTCAATAATGCACGGAAGTATATCATTCGTGTCGCCAGAAATCTCATGGACATGCCTACGCGCGACGATGGTGCTGGTCACATGGTCAGCGATGACAATGGTTGCAGATGCAATTTACCGCCATGTACGCCATGTAGCGGTCTTGAATTTTGTGTGGGTTCAAGACCATCAATAATAATAATAATAATAATAATAATAATAATAATAATAATAATAATAATAATAATGTTCTGAACCGTCGTCAAAATGTGCGGACCGCGCTGGAAATGGGTCCTGGCTACAAATGCATTCCGGCCGCGGTTTCAGTACCGCCAAAGAACCTAAGAGGACACCACGCCGGATCTGCTCAAGGATTTGATTCATATTAAATATGCTTACAGGGAAAGATGGCAAAGATTTAGGGACCATCTGACCGGGTGGAATGCCTGGACCTAGCCTGGGAAGTACGAAATCGATTGCTGGAAAGAAAGATTGAAAAATGGGAGGAACTATGCCGTAATCTCTCGGAAAACGAGCCAGATCACGAATTTCGGCGGATTCTCTCAGGAAACGAGTTAGATCGCGAATTTCGGCGGATTATATATAAAACTTTAAGCATTCAATTAAAAATTTCCTTATAATACCGTAGCGAAGCACGGGTAGCTTGCTAGTCTACAGTAGGGCCTATATATATAAAATGACTTGTGCTGACTGACTGACTGACTGACTGACTGACTACTGGCTGACTGACTGATTCATCATCGCCGAGCCAAAACTACTGGACAGAAAGGAATGAAATATTGGGAATACTTTCATATTAACGTGTAGGTGCTCGCTAAGGGAGGATTTTTGGATATACCATCGCTAAAAGGGTGAAAAGGGGAGTGAAATTTCAAAATGACTGTATCTATTTCTCAAAAACTTGAAAGTTTACAGACATAAAAATTGGTATTTGGAATCTCCTTTAAAAATAAAGAAAGTATTTTTTTGATTTTGGAAAATCCCATTAAGGGGATGAAGAAAGGGGCATGATGCCTGAACACTTTTTATGAGGAGATTTCTATCTCAAAAACTGAAGATGTTACAGACATGAAAATTGAAATTTGGAATCTCCTTTGAAAATAAAGAAACACGTATTTTTGTGTTTTTGGATAATCCGATGAATGGGGGTGAACAGGAGTGACAAACGGAGTGAAGTTTTAAGAGGCGTATATCTTCAAATTATCTCTGACACGTAACATACAGTATTTCAGACGTGAAAATTCGTATTTGGCATCTCCTTTATAAATAAGGAAACACGTATTCTTTGGTTTTCGAAAAAACCTTAACAAAGGGGGAGGGGTTAAAGATTTGAAAAGTTAGTTGAATTATTTGTATGAGAATGCACCAAAAATCTAAATATGTTACAAACGTGAAAAATGGTATTTGGAATTTCCTTTAAAAATAAAGGAACACGCATTTGGTGGAAGAATCAACTTGTAAGGTGGGAGGGGGCGATGAAAACGGAGATGCATTCCTCATACGAGGATATATATATGTCAAAAACTGAAGATGTTACAGTCGTGATAACTGGAATTTGGCGGCTCTGTTTAAAGAAACGGGTATTGTTTGTTTTTGGAAAATTCACTTGAGTGGGGAGTGTGAAAGGAAGTAAAAATCTTGAATTCTTTTTCTGGAGAAACTTATATCTCAAAACTGAAGGTTACAGACGTGGAAATTGGTATTTGGAATCTCCTTTAAAAAGAAACACGCATTTTTTGGGTGGGGGAAACGAACTTAACGGGCGGGGGTGGAGTGGAAAAGGATTTGAATTCTTTTCATGAGGATACTTATATCTCACAAACCGAAGATATACTAGACATGAAAATTTGTATTTGGAATTTTGTTTCAAAGTAAAGAAACACGTAATCTTTTGTCTTTGGAAAATTCACTTAAGGTGGGTGAATTAAATGAAAAATAATTGAATAATTTGTATGAGGATACTTATATCTCAAAAATTAAAGATGTTACAGACGTGAACATTAGTATCTGGAATCTCCTTTAAAATAAACAATAACGCATTTGGTGGGGGGCGGGGGGGAATCAACTTGGTGGCACGGGCGGTGAAAAAGGAGTTTAATTCCTTTTTATGAGGATACATATTTCTCAAAACTGAAGATGTTACAGTCGTGATAATTGGCACTTAGAAGCTCCTTTATAAATAAAGAAATAAGTTTTTTTGGTTTTCAGAAATTCACTTACGAGGTGAGGGTGAAAGGAAATGAAATAATTTAATTCTTTTTTAGAGAAACTTATATCTCAAAATCTAAAGATGTTAAGAGGAATGAACATGTGTATTTGGAAAAGAAAGTAAAGAATCACGTGTTCTTTTGTCTTCGGAAAATCCAGTTAAGGGGGGTGAATGAAATGAAAAGTTAGTTTTATTTTTTGTATGACGATACTTATATCTCAAAAGCTAAAGATGTAAAAGACGTGTAAATTGGTATTTGGAATCTCCTTTAAAATAAGGAAACACGCTCTTTTGGCGAGGGGAATCAACTTAACGGGTAGGAAAGTGGGAACGGAGTTGAATTACTTTTATGAGGATACTTATATCTCAAAAACTGAAGGTGTTACAGACGTGAAAATAAAGAAACACGCATTTGTTTTTCCAGAAAATCGACGTAAGTGGTTTGGGGTTGAAAATAAGTAAATAAGGAGTTGAAATATGTTAATGAGGATGCTTTATGTTCAAAACTGAAGCTGTTACAGACGTAAAAGTTGGTATTTTGAATATCCTTTCAAAATAAAGAAACACCTATTTTTTGTTTTCGTAAGTCCACTTAGGCGGGAGAGGGGTGGAAAGAAGTGAAGAAGAAGAAGTTGAATTATTCTTATGAGTATACATTTATCTCAAAAACTGAAGGTGTTACAGACGTACAGGCATGAAAACTGGTATTTGGAATCTCCTTCAAAAATAATGAAACAAGTATTTTTTTTTTGTTTTCAGAAAATCCAGTTAAAGGGCTGAAAAGAATTGTAAGAGGGTGAATTTTTAAAATGAGTACCGGTATATCTATATTATATGTCAAAACTTAACATGTTAGAGACAAGAAACTCGGTATTTGGAATGTCTTTTAAAAATACAGGAACCTGTACCTTTTTGTTTTCAGAGGAGGCACTTAACAGGGTGTGAAAAGAAATGAAAAATGGTTGAATTATTTTTTATGAAGATACTTATATCTTAGAAACTGAAGATGTTACAGACGTGAAAATTGGTATTTGGAATCTCCTTTAAATCTAAAGAAACATGTATTTAGTTTTTCGACTTGAGAGAAGACTATTTCTCACTTGTACAGTTCTATGTCGTATGGTCGTCTTAGCCCCAAAAGGTAATACGACAAACATGGTTTACAAATAATTTCTGGGGTAAATGAAACTCAATTTTTGGGTGAGTTTTAATACTTTACGAATTTTCAGATAATGTCTTTGTACAATGCCGAGAAACGATTACTTTGATCAAATTACGAAATCCACCCGAGCGAAGCCGCGGGTAATTGCTAGTATATCTATAATGTAACTTGTACTGACTGACTGACTGACTGACTGACTGACTGAGCCAATACTACTGGACATGAAGAAATGATGTTTTGGACATAGATTAATCTTAACATGTAGGTGCTCGCTAAGGGAGGATTTGGGGATATTCCGTCGCTAACGGGGTGAAAAGAGGGTTTAATTTTTAAAATAAGTATATCTATATCTCATAAACTTAAAAGTTTACAGATATAAAAATTGGTATTTGGAATCTCCTTTAAAAATAAGGAAACATTTATTATTATGTTTTTTGAAAATCGCATTAAGGGGTAAGGGGGAAAAGTTGTTTAACACCTTTCATGGAGAGACTTATATCTAGAAAACTGAAGATATTACATGCATGAAAATTGAAATTTGGAATCTCCTTTTGAAACTGAAGGAACACGTATTTTTGTGTTTTTGGATAATCCGATGAATAGGGGGTGAACAGGAATAACACAGGGGTGAATTAAAAAAAAAGACTATATGTGCAAATTATCTCAAACACGTATCATATTACAGATTTGAAAACTGGTATTTGGAATTTCTTGTAAAAGTAAAGAAACTTTTTTTCGGAAAATCCACTTAAGTGGAACTGAAAAAGGAGTTGAATTTTTAGAATTAGAGTATCTACAGTACATCTAATAAACTTAAGATGTTGCAGACGTGAAAATTGGTATTTGGCATCTCCTTTAAAAATAAGGAAGCACGTATTCTTTGGTTTTCGGAAAATACCTTAACAGGGGGGGGGGGCGGGTGAAGGAATTGAAAAATTAGTTGAATTATTTGTATGGTAATGTATACATATACCAAAACAGCTAAAGATGTTACAAGCGTGATAACTGGTATTTGGAATCTCCTTTAAAAATAAAGAAACACGCATTTGGTGGGGGAATCAACTTGGTATGGGGGGGGGGAATAAAAACGGAGGTGAGTTCATTTTACGAGGATACATATATCTCAAAAACTGAAGATGTTACAGTTGTGATAATTGGTATTTGAAAGCTGTATTAAAGAAACGGGTACTGTTTGTTTTTCGAAAATTCACATGAGTGGGGAGTGTGAAAGGAAGTAAAAAATTGAAGTCCTTTTCTGTAGAAAATTATATCTTAAAACTGAAGGTTACAGACGTGAAAATTGTTATTTGGAATCTCCTTTAAAAATAGAGGAACCCGCATTTTTTGGATGGGGGAAAACCAAATTAACGGGCTGGGGTGGAGTGAAAAATGAGTTGGAATCTTTTTATGAGGATACATATATCTCAAAAACTGAAGATTTTACAGACATGAAAATATGTATTTGGAATTTGCTTTCAAAGTAAAGAAGCAGGTAATCTTTTGTCTTAGAAAATCCACTTAAGGGAGGTGAATTAATAGAAAAATCAATTGAATACTTTGTATGAGGATATTTATATCTCAAAATTAGTATTTGGAATCTCCTTCAAAATAAGGAAACACGCATTTTGGGAGGGGGAAGAATGAACTTGGTGGCGGAGGCCGTGAAAAAGGAGTTATTACCTTTTTATGAGAATACATATATTTCAAAACTGAAGATGATACAGTCGTGATAATTAGTATTTGAAAGCTCCTTTACAAATAAAGAAACATGTTTTTCTGGTTTTGGAAAATTCACTTCAGGAGGAGGGTGAAAGGAAGTGCAAAAATGTAATTCTTTTTATGGAGAAACTTATATCTCTAAACCGTTAGGTTACACACGTAAAAATTTGTATTTGAAATCTCCTTTAAAAATTAAGGGAACACGCATTTTCTGGAGAGGAAAATCAACTTAAAGGGCTGGGGTGAAAAAGGAGTCGAATTATTCTTATGATGAAACTTATATCTCAAAAACTGAAGATGTTAAGAGGCATGAACATGTGTATTTGGAATCTCCTTTCAAAGTAAAGAAACAATGTTCTTTCGTCTTCGGAAAGTCTACTTAAGGGGGGTTAATGAATTGAAAAATCAGTTGAATTCTTTGTATGACGATACTTATGTCTCAAAATCTTAATATGTTAAAGACGTGAAAATTGGTATTTTGAAATTCCTTTCAAAATAAAGAAACCCGTATTTTTTGTTTTTACTGAATTCCACTTAAGGCAGGAGTGGAGTGGGAAGATGTCAAGGAGAAGAAGTTGAATTATTCTTATGAGTATACATTTATCTCAAAAACTGAAGGGCTTACAGACATACAGACATGAAACCTGGTATTTGGAATCTCCTTTAAAAATAATGAAACACGTATTTTTTTGTTTTCAGAGAATCCAGTTAAGGGGGTGAAAATAATTTGAAAAGCGGGTGAATTTTTAAAATGAGTAGCGGTATATCTAGATTATATATCAGACACTTAACATGTTACAGATAAGACACTTGGTATTTGGAAAGTCCTGTAAGAATACAGGAACATGCACATATTTCTTTTCGGAGAACGCACTTAACGTGGGGTGAAAAGAAGTGAAAATAGTTGAATTCTTTTTATGAGGATACTTATGTCTTCGAAACTGTAGATGTTACAGTCGTGAAAATTGGTATTTGGAATCTCATTTAAAAATAAAGAAGCATGTATTCTTGTTTTGGGAAAATACACTTAAATGGGGGTGGGGGTTGGGGTGGGGAAGGGACTGATCAAGGGATATAATTCTTTTTATGGGGATACTTATATATATCAAAAAATCGAAGATATTACAGATTTGGGAATAGGTATTTGGAATCTCCTTTAAAAATAAACATGTATTAGTTTTTTCGACTTGAGAGAAGACTGTTTCTCACATCCACAGTTCTATGTCGCATGGTCGTCTTAGCCCCAAAAGGTAATACCACAAACATGGTTTACCAAGAATTTCTGGGGTAAATGAAACTCAATTTTTGGGTGAGTTTTAATACTTTAGGAATTTTCAGATAATGTCATAGTACAATGCCGAGGAACGATTGTGCGTAAGTTCAGTCCGTCAGCGCTAACGCTGGTGGGATCGGCAACAGCTCTGCCATCAGTGGTCATAGATGGCCTAGGCATCACTGAAGAGGCGAACTAGGGAAATGAGGAGTGGGGTAGGTTCCCGTTGGTATCCTCACCGAGCCAGAGTTGCTATTACATATCAGTTTGCCAAGCCCACTGAAATGCATACACCAACTGACCCTATGAGCAACATTTTCACACCATTCATAGCAGGGACTGGCTGCATAAGGACTGGCATTACTAGCATCCCTCATACCTCAGTCACTTTCATACTGTCAAAGCAAAGGATAGCACAGAGACAGATCTATGAAAGTAACAAAATTGCTCTAGCCTATACCAGAAGACATAGTGCACTGTAAACACTAGGTCCTGCCAGGAAAGGCATCGAGGAACGATTACTTTGATCAAGTTGCGAAATCAACGCGACTGAAGCCGCGGGTAATTGCTAGTCCTCTATGAATGGATTAAAACGTGAGATGTTGGATTCCTTTGGTTGTCTTTGATTATGATGAAGTGCGTGAATTTCGGTTGGGAAGTAAACTTCTTGCACGTTCTTAATCCAGCGGACTCTTGCGGTGACAAGTTCTGATGCTGCAAATTCTCCAGAAAATATATCCGGTCTGCTACGTGTGTTGTTGTTGAAATGGAAGACCCATGTAGTTACACGGAATAGTTTTGAGTAGGAACTGTACCGATCAGCATCAATGGAAGACTCAACAAAGTTTATCGTTAAAATTACTTTACCTTGTTTTGTGAGGTGCCGCGGGAAGATTCATGTCTGATCTAAAAATCGTAACCAATAGGGTCCATATCACAACTAAGAGATGTGTGAAATTAGATGAGAGTAAATCCTCGAGAAAGAAGATCCACTGGATTTTCCCATCCAGAGCCATGTCGAGTTTGTGCTGGTGCTAAGGTTGACTGTATTCTTGTTACACGATTAGATAAATTGTTCTACACCTGTTGGCATCACTCCTACTCGATCCTAGAGTGACAGTGGAATCGGTCCATCGTGTCGCCTTAGAGACATCTTTGCCAGTAGACTGGCAAAAGTATTTCAAAATTCTTGCACCTACGAGAGCCAGTAATAGTTACTATTGGGCGTGTAATCTTCTTTCTTAGAACAGAACATAGTTTTACTGAAGGCTAGTTGATCTAAAATATCTATGTCGTTCTTCGTTATTACACAACATGCGGAGCCGTATGATCTTTCGGAGGCGCCGTAAAAGACCTGAACCACGGATACCTACAAATGTCGGATCCGATATTCCTGGCCATCATGGAAGTGTTATGCTCAATAAATTCGGGCTACTGCGTAAAGGAGGACGGAATAAAACCCTTATTTGACAGCATTGCGCACATTTCAGTATCGGTTCAGTGTTAACACTTCGGCCGACATTGTTGGTGACTATTTACTTGGGCCGCATGTCCTCCCTCCTTGCCTAAACGGTGAGGAATTTTACCGTTTATTGAGGGAATAACTGCGTAGATTACAGGAAGGTGGTGTTCTGGGTATTCGGCAGCAAATTTGGCTTTGTCATAATGACAATTCACCGCATTTCACTCGCCGTGTGACACAGCACTTAACTCGTCAGTATCCAACAGGATGGGTAAGCAGTTAAATGGCCTCTGAGCTCGGCCGATTTGACTCCGATGGTCTTTTCTTGTTACGTGAAGATTGAAGTAGAAGGGAGAAAATTGAACATTTACTGTAATCAAAACTTTGGACACATTGTTTCTTTCGTACAGTATTTCATCCTTTTACAGCGTTGTGAGTAAATGAATGTACGATTGTGTGGTGGCAGCGAAGCATCTTCGCTCACGTTAAATAATAAAGAACGTTAATGTGACCAACAAACAGGAGGAGAAATGATTGGTTGCATCGTGTGTCTTAATTACTGTGTGTTCTTACGCTGAGTGTGCAGTTATGGCAGCGTAATAAAAAAAAACTGTGGATATGGCCTTCAAGAGACATGGACTGCGCCAGTCGAACGAAGAAAACTTGTGCATTTGCGTGGAGCATCATCACACACTGCACCTCCCAACCTGGAAGCATAGCAGCGGGCAGCGGTAATCGTTATGGCATAGCAAATACGGTGAGTTCGACAATTTGAATCGCAAACCCGGAGGTAACAAAGTAACTTTATTTTCTCGAAAAGAAAAACGTTCTCCCCCAATTCGCTTGCGCCATTGTTCTTAATACAACACGAAGAGATCCTTGATTTTTCGGCATAAATTATATACAATGTACATTCTAGATGTATACAATACAAGGGTAAGTAATAGATAAAACAAAAAATAAATGAATTAGAAATATATAGTTCAGAAAAAGAATAACTTAATTTGAAAACTAAAACAGCGAAAAATGAGAGAAGAACTCGCTAGACCAGGGCCTCTCAGGGTGCATGCGCGTGGTGCATGCACTGTGCACGGTGCAAAAGACGACTTGGCTTGGTTGATCAGAGTGCAGACCCCCCACTCCTCGATTTGGAGCAATAGCGCTAACTCTCTTTCCTCACGCCTGTCTCGCTCGCTCCCCCTGTCTCCCTCCCCGCCACTTGCGCCGTAGCGCTCCAAATCCGGGCTGAGTTGAGCCGAGTATAGCCGAGTAGAGCCGAGCATAGCCGAGTAGCCCAGAGACGAAGCGTTGATCCGAGCCATACCGAGCGGCACCGATACACAGTGCACGGAGCTCTTGCGCCTCGCTCTGCACGCGTGAGATTTTGGGCGTTTGGGAGGCCCTGCGCTAGACCAAGAATATCCTTGCAGTGTGTCTTTAAGTGTTAATGCTTGCAGACAACACAATAATGAGTTAAAAAGAATGACACTGAAAAAGTTGATAGAAGAACGTGACTTGAAGGTGGTGAAACACTTGTTCATGTTGAAACGAAGAAAAAATGTAAGAAAACTTGATACATTTTAAATTTTCTTAAGTTTCCTGAAGAAAATCATTATAGACTACACACTGACGGAATAAAGAACTGTCATTGCCACTATACTAGCTTGTAGATACCTGGGGAACAGTTCAGGAATGTTTACGGTTTGTTGAAACTGGGTAATCCAATATTACCTAACTGTTGGTTGTAAACCACATTTTAGATAAATCAGCATGAGTGATGAGGAGATTACCAAGTCCAAGACATCGGAAAGCATTCGTGCATTCGAAAGTAGAAAATCATGTTGTATTCTAGTAGTTCTTGAATAAAGCGATACGACGAGTAAAATATCCGCTCGAGGTGCACTAATAGAACTCATGTAGCCATCCTCTTGACTTTAAGTAACGTTGCTTGGAACTCGCGACCCAGGACGAGTCACGGTTAGAGGAAGATAGCCGTTAATGCCGTATGGCGTCTGGTGCGAACAGCTTACCGGGAGCCGTGCTGGATTGTAGGGTTGCTAGGCGCAGCCTTGTACAGTAACGGAGAGATATATGGCGGGGGCGAAAGCAGCGTGTGACATAGGAACCTTGTGGATCGAGCTTATGTACCGTAACCGGTAGGCGAAACTAAAGCATTAAACTAAGGTTATGAAGATTAGACAACACTTGCAATAAAACAAAAAATCAAAATAAATTTAATCGACTAGAAGAATACAGTAAAGACGCAATAGTTACGTAAAAACAAATAGGGAAGTCCTAATGAGTTAATGACGGTAAAGTGTCGCGTGAAATGTCACAGCACACGCAGGAAGCAACCGATAAGATTCAGATGACGGAAGATGCTAGAAACCGAACGATCACAAGCTAGAAAGTAAGCTAGTATGTGAATAACATAGGAATAACGGAGGAAAGACACAATTTTAACTCTATAAATAAACGCAGTAAGTGCGAAGTAAAGCTGCCAATAAAGAACATAAACAAGATAAAAGGTAGTGAGGTATCTGAATACATAAACTGAAACAGTGATTCATAGTCATCTAAAAGGACCCTCACCTAGCAGCCAGATGCGTTATTGGGAAAGGAGTATCCATGTTTGCATCATTACTTATATTGTACTGATCCTAGGTTTTGAGTAGCACATTTCTCCAATGGTCAAGATGATGGTTGTGATTACTGAAATAAATGACAAATCATTCTTTTATATGAATGGGACGTTTCTGCTTGTTTCTTACCACAATAGTGGTCATGATTATTGTAATGAACTATGTTTTCCACATTTTGATGAAGAGCATTTGTTTAATAAGTTCTCACTAGTTGCCATTGATAACGTGGTGATGCCTATTATGTCACCGTCCTTGACGTTACTCTATTCATTTTAGTTTGGCTGGTACCATTCATAAACGGTCGGATTAAATTAATTTAACTATTATTCAGTGAAGCGATAAGATTAATTTTCGAAGTCCATCCTTATTATAAACTAACATAACCTGAAAGTTATTTGCGTGTTAACTTCAATGTAAACTCAAGTTTTTAATTACACTTTGATAAATATTGCAGTTCAGTGGAACAATATTCCATATAATTTAAGTAATTAATTGATAAAGTAACTTTATTTTTGGGAGTCTGGTTGTGACACAATATGGTGTAATCATGTATTTGTACCGGGATATCATTGAATTTTGGAGCACCATGCCTTGGCAAGGAGCATGTTAACTTGGGAAGTAAATTGTTTTTTGTGTGTATAACTAATCGGTTCAAATGTAATGGATGCTGTTTCGGTTCGATTAAGGGTCCATTCGGTGGCTGATGATATCCTACGCGGTATTTTGTGATCGGTGGATAAATTTTGTTAAAGAAAACTTCGGAGTCCGGTTACGGAAACTGAATCTTCACGGACCAAGTGAATCGACCAACGGCGTTATTTCCAATCCGATAGTAATTTTCGAGGTTTTCTCTTTTCATTTTTTATTGAATTCTGCTCTGGAATGGCAATTAACGTTCAAGTTAACTAAACAGAAATAAGACTAATTCTCCTGAGGTCTTCATTTTTATCCATATTTATGTCAAATTTATGTCAGCCATTTAGTTACTACATTTTTTTCATTCGATGCTTTACATCTATTGGACGTGGTATTAATTATTTTTATCATAAATACATTTTAGACCACTTCTTGAATTTTATTTCAAGTAATAATTAGATTTCCTTATGCCACTCACCGATTCATGTCAACAAGTGACTGAAGAACTCTGAACACCCTGAGAATAGAAGAATCTACAGTTACAACAGCCAGAGGCAGATGTTGACAATCGGTAAGCAAGGGTGCATAACATATTACGTGTTGCTTATTCACTGGCAATCTATTCCCAAGATCATGGATAGTTATGTGTCTAGGTGGGTGGCATCTAAGGGTCAATAACCGTTGAAGGGCCATTTACAACTACTACATACGGTAATTTCATAACCTGCCATTTCTCCATAGAATCATCCAAAGCACTCGGTCACTCTTTGTAACGACCATTGATCTAAATTGAACTACGATTGCTTAAACTCGAGACTCAATTGTTATCCAATCTAGCCGCTTCGACAGTCCGTGACCACTCGCAGTGTTGTTGCTGTTCAACGATCAAAGTTTCTTCCAGAATGTATGTTTTCTTGAACTCGTTGAATATTCCTTGGTAAGTGCATGTCTGCCTAGTGTTGGACTCAAAATGAACGTTGAAGAAGATGATCGAATTCGTAGATTATTAGAGAGTATGGAAAAGGAATTCTTGTTTAGTGAAACTGAATGAGAGTTATGATGTATTCATGTGCATTTTTTCTTGGAAGAAGATGAAGGTCATGGTGACAGTGACTTACTTGATGACCTGGGTTCAAATGAAGAGGAGAAAGATATATGAGAGGGAACGGACAACCGGTCTGTATCGAAGCAGTCAGTGGAAGAAGAAGATGGAAGTTGTAATACACAGCTCTCATATTACGGTGGGACCTCGTGGAAAATTCACTGCCTACGACGGAACAGGCGAACTGTCAAATACGATTTATTTACACAAATGTATTTTATCTATCAAGAGACTGCGGTACCGGCCGTGTAGTTGTGCCCTTGTATTCAGGAGATGGTGGGTTCAAATCATACCATCTGCATCAAATAATTGTGGAGATGGCTCTTCCGTACGATATTTTGTGATTATTATTCCGAGGATATCTCCTTTAAGAACCAGGGCGAGAAGATAGCGTGCGACCTGACGAGTGACATTTGATCACGCGGTCCCTTAAAATAAATTCGATTGCTTCGTGTCGTTGGTGTTCAGAAAGTTACAGAATATCGTAGCCGGTAGGCGAACGCTGCTGTGCTAGGACCTGTGTACAGCTGCGTCAGTTTGCTCACTGTCGGCATTTGTCCGACCTTGGTTTATATGTCTTGGATGTTATGTTTGATTTTATTAACCACTTCACCGCGTCTTTGGTTTAAGTCATAACACAGAATGTATCAGAACACTCAGAATACAAGTGCCACACTTCACCCTGTTATCACATGTAAGTAGCCAGTTCCAGCAAAGAGGTACAGGAAGGACTTTCAGGCATTACAACATCAAAGAAATCCATTAAAGTAGAAGT
This sequence comes from Anabrus simplex, assembly GCF_040414725.1. Lineage (NCBI taxonomy): Eukaryota > Metazoa > Arthropoda > Insecta > Orthoptera > Tettigoniidae > Anabrus > Anabrus simplex. The sequence goes on from NC_090266.1 coordinate 810,567,749, forward strand.
AGCAGACACAGGAACAGAAATGAAAAAGAGCTACAGGATAAGAGGGAATGATTGCCATTAATTTGTAAACATAGAGCAGACCAATGAATCATTCACAAAGTATTTTGTGTGTGTGTGTGTGTGTGTGTGTGTGTGTGTATGTGTGTGTGTGTGTGTGTGTGATATGCTTTATGTCGCAGCGACACAGTTAAGTCTTATGGTGACGATGTGATAAGTAGGGGCTAGGAATGGGACGAAGCAACCTTGGTCTTAATTAAGGTAGAGCCCCATCAACTGCCTGTTTTGAAAATGGGAAAACACGAAAAACCATCTTCAGGACTACCGACAGTAGGATTCGAACCCACTATCTCCCAAGTGCAAGCTGACAGCTACGTGACGCAATCCGCTCAGGCACTCGCTCGGTATTCATTAAGTGAAAATGAGGCTGTACGATGACAGAAACACACTTCAAATCACTGAAAAAAGTTGCCTGCGACGGGATTCGAGTTAAACATATGGATGTCAATCATGATACTACTAATACTAATTTATTCCTGTCCTCATCCAGAGCTGGTGCAGCTCTTTTCAGGCACACCCCCTATGGAGGTGAGCTGCAGAGACATTTTTATCCGCAAACCAGCTCTCTCCTGCCAATGTTAATTTTGTGGCAGTATCGGGAATCGAACCATGGCTTCAGAGGATGGCAGATTATATAGCTAACAATGGAGATGGAAATAATAATAATAATAATAATAATAATAATAATAATAATAATAATAATAATGATACAAACAACAAGTTTGAACGTCTTTTCAATTGCTGCAGATTGTAAGAGACACTAGGGTATCGGAATATTACCCCATAGAAGTTTTTTAAGGTGTTGGAAGTCAACGGCAGGAATTTGTGTTATTTAAGTACCTTCACATGCCACCGACTTCAACCAGGATCAAACGCATTATCGTGGGAACAAAAGGATATTGACTAACTGACTGTGCCCTACAGATAGGCAAGTACGTAGATAAGAACATTTTATGATTATTACAGGGCTCTCTGGAAAGTTACATGCCCCTTTTTAACTGGAATTGAAACATGTTTTATGCATTTAAGAAATATTCATCAAGGTATTCTCGAATATTCTTCTACAAAGTTTTATTTTCACCCTGTCAGATTCAAAACGTTCTTTCTAGTTGAATTGGGCTAGGTTGTGGAAGACGTTAGCCAAGTAGTTTCCAATATCAATGAAATCAACAATTGAATTTCTAATCAAATTATTCAGACACATTTCATAGTATTTCCTGAGGGCCAACAAAGACATTAGTTCCGATGGACCGTGAAAGGAAACAAGAACATCAGGAGATGATCAGAAGATTTATTTCTGTGGGTTTAGCGTTGCATTTCTTATACAGCACCCTTATTTAAGCTTATGTCTCAGCGTGTCACTAACCTTTGATTGTCTGTGTCATATGGATTTGACATCAAAGACTCAAACAACGACGTAACCGCTGCGTGGAGAGCACAGCCGGGTTGAGTGGCTCAGACGGCCAAGCCGCTGTTTGTTTGAGGACAAATTGGCAGATTCGATCCTTGCTCAGTCTGGTGGTATTTGAGGGTGCTCGAACACGTTAGCCCCGTGCCGGTAGATTTACTGGCACGTAGAAGTAATCCTGTGGAACAAAATTCCGGCTCCTCGACGTCCACGAAAACCGACAGAAATATATTCAGATGGAGGAAGAGATGAATGTCGCTGGGCGCGTGGTCGGGGTTGTATGGGGGATGGCCAGAGGAGACATCCCACTCGAATTGCTACAGAAGAGCCTGCGTTCTCGTCCCTGCTTGAGGCCGTGCGTTGTCGTGCAGGAATTATGCATGCGCTCAGCATTCCACATCGCTTGTTCAGTATTTCTCCCCGCAGCTTCCGCAATGTGTCGTAATAACCGCGCCTACCTCGCAATCAGTGGGGGATTGTATGGGAGTGACCATGTTTACCGTCGCACAGCCCTGACGAAATTGCACCCAGGGAACTGGAAACGCACTACTCTCTCCTTCACCCCTGTGCAAGCTTGTTCCTCGTAGAGAAACAATGCCGCCTTGCAGCTCTTTTGGAGTTTACTTACTGGATGGGTCTTTTGTTTAACATCAATTCAAATTTCATAGACTTGAAGAGACGTTAGTGTGCCAGGATTTCTTTCCCACAGGAGTTCGTTAACGTATTGCAAGCCAGCAACACAGTAGACGCATTTTGAATTCTCCATGATGACGCTCACTTCAGCTGGATTCGAACCCTACAAACTGCACTACTAAGGTCAGTTCTCCATCCTGCGTTCAGCAGCTAAAATTTTGTATAGAAGTATTCTTTTACACTGTATATTGGCGTGACGTAAGAGTACATGCAAAGTGTGGCATGTTCAACGAAGACATGGGGTTGTTATGAAACTCGCTGCTTAAATCTGTGCATAACAGGAGCGTAATCTACGGAAATAATATTAATAATATTTGTCTCATGTGGCATGTGGGTATGCAAGATATGGCATTAGTTCCATCTTACTTGTGCATGTTTTGAACTGGTATATTACGCACTGCTTCTTCGAAGACTGTATTTTGTATTCGCCCTGTGTACATAGGATAATCTCCCTAGAGTGTAGCCTTTCCATAGTGAAACCTTTCGATCCATATTGAGGGATACCTACCTTTCTTACCTATCAGAAAAGTTCATGAGATCTGTCTCTTGGGTCGTATCGGGTTCTTCGTCACTTGCTGAGGTAAGGTAGGGTTCATTAATTCTAATCTATCTACTTAAATGAAAGGTCTGTTTAAAATATTCCTATTTATTCATGAAATTCTGAAGCAGTCTGATTTGTCAACGGTATCATTGAAATTAATCGTGTCCACTGGACACCACAATCATTTTATTACATAGAAGGTCAGAACACTGGTGTGAGCCTTTGACGTGTCTGCCTGAGGGCATTCTTACTAGAAACCATTGTCTCATTTTTTTATTAAAGAAAGGAAAGTCTGGAAATCCTTAAATTCGGCTTCCATGTGAGACTACATGTATCATCATAGTGATTCGTTATGGTCCAGCCCTCGTAACACGAACTCTGGACTCTGGGTATAATTAAGGCAGTCCAATCGGTGTGTGCCACACAGTGGTGATACGGCATGGACCCTTCATTGAATCGATGTGACCTGCGTCTATGTCATGCACCGACATCTAAACTTCTAAGTTACTTTAAAGTCATTGTGGATGATGACCGCAAGGAAAATGACGCTACAGTGGCATATGACCCTAATCTAAGTCACTGAGGTTGATGACCCCAAGACCATCCAAGTTTCTAAGCTGAAGGCTGAACGCAATTAAGTTACATCGGTTGATGACCAAAGTTTCCACTTTACTATCCCCAGCACACTCACTGCTCAATCAATCAAAGTTAAATAATACAACAATAGCAATGCTCACAATAATTTGTGGCAGTAAAATCCATTACCTTCGGATATGTCCCCTTAATCGTTACGTTAACATTTACACATTTCCCAGAAAACAAACTAAGATTTCCAGAATGCATTTCCAAGTTATTCGCTTGATTTAAAGTTATTTCAAAATTCGGTTTCGCTGAATTTAATAATTAAATTAATTGAAATGATTTAATGAAATCTTCAAGAACAACAAATTCTATCTCCGCGGACTCTGGTTTCTTCACAAATTCCTACGCAATTGTGATGTAAAATTTTTTATCCTGTGATGTTTATCTGTTGATTCCTATGGCTGCAAAAGATACATCATTCATGTCCCGTTTATATCTTGTTTCATGACCTCACACTTTAAATCTAATCTAATCCTAGCCATTATTAACACTTGGATAACCATAATAATCTACGTACAAACCAAAAGCAACTCGCCATATAATTACGATGTCATATCTCGTCATAACATTTTATAGAGTTTGCGCACCCCTCACAGACAAACAATCATCACTACCATCGCTCTATATTTTGGACAACCCTGAATTTGGCTAAACTTGTTCATTATACTCTAAGTCCATCTATCAAATGCACATTACGTCCCCAATTAAACAAACTTTATAGTATCTAATAACACTCAGGTTATTCCCGGATGAAAATTTCAACTAAATCCAACATTTGACGTTATCCCTTGCAGAGAAATACAATCTCAATTCCACGCGTAACATACTTTGCATGTCCCGTTATCTTGCGGTGAACCTCTATCAGCTGACGGCCTCTCGCCCCCAAGTTCGCTTGGCAGTAACATGGGACACCTGGTCCGTTCTACCTGACTGGCTTCTCAGAATGCTCCCTTTTAAACTCCGCCGACATAATTAAACAGATACGATATTCTAACCAACAAATGCACATAGATTATACTTCAAGATGCCCACAATAATTATACACGTCGCAAATTAATATCAGCGCGGATTCTTGTATATTGCTTTCCATTCCCAACATTATAAAATCTTCCTCGGGATTCCACAAGTCCCGGCTTCATTGACAGGTCTCTAACCTGATTCACAAATCTCATCTCGATTCAGACGACAAAACTAACCTCTGTTTCCCAACTCACGACTATCACCGACAAAAGAACTGGAATAAAATCCTTACTAGAATCCACGACGTCTAATAACGCTCAGTGCTTTAATCATGAATAACTTCGCATAAAATGATATCGTATTTTAATAACTGGATTTTCACGAAAATGACTAAAAATTCTACTAGATCATTTTTTCATTGTCAGTCAGACACAGTTTAAATGGGCCTAGAAAATGTTTCATCCGTGACCAAATTAATCACACTATACTCTCACGCGACAGCGCGCTTCCACTCGATTGGAAATGAGTAACCATGGATTTCTTATATTATTTAGTCAAAATTTCAGACAGAAAAATTTTACGCCGAATAAACATCTTAATTTGACATCACAAAATATAGGCAATAAACACACGTAAATGACGATCTACATTGGACGTGATATCACTTCAAAACCCTATTTAATAACTTTTTACATCATCATACGGCACTCGCAAGACTTCAAAATTTTATCCAAGTGGAAAATAAAACAAATGACCCTTTTTAGTCGTACTCTAACATTTACAAAAACCACATAGGGGTGACCAACTGCGTCGTATATACCCCATTCAAATACACATATAGAGATCATGGAACAAGATATAAAAGGTAGTAAGATGGTAAGTCACATACCTTATGTGGTCACGCCAGTGTTCATCATAGGGCTCACCTGCTACCCTGGCATTTTTATTTAGCCATTTTTACATTTCTGGCTTTACAGATCATTTTCTTCTTCCGGTTTCCTGGAAATAAAGCATTAAAGAAAAGAAAATGCCCTTCACTTTTTCTTGTTGAGCGCACACGGTAGACTGTATTTATTTCCGCACACGAATTACTTTCTTTATCGCATAAAATTTTATTCGGTACATTGACCGTCCTATCTGGTACAATTATGTCCACTCAAGGAAACTATCTCCACATGGAGTCAAGACCCCAGGCACAATGGCTAAAATATTTTGATTGGACTTAGTCTACTGTTGTCGTTCGATTTCACAGAGCAGCTCAACCCTCTGTCGTCAACTTCGTAACACAAAATGCAGGATCTTCGTCATGGCGTCAATTCTTATATATAGCAGCTACCCCCTCTCTCCGGGCATCTCCCTTTGCCGCCAAGAAAATTTCTATAATTTTTCTGACTTAACTAAACTGTAATTACAGGAGTTTTGAAGGTGACTACATACTCGCTACATTTCTGGCGGTAGTGTTCATGGACATTTAAATTTTATACATGTTCAATTAGTTGGATAAATTACCTCATTTGATTGGCACTATATTTTCGACTTGGCTTGGGCACGACATATACACGCGCTTTGAAATATTTCACAAAAATGACTTAAGATTCTTCCGCCGTTGACACGTGCGACTGACGTCACGTATCCGAGTGCGTAGGACCGAAGGTGATCACCTCCTCGCCAATTGTGTCAATTCCATGCTATCAAGAATCGAACTTCTTATTAAATTGACATTTTAATACATTATATTCTTAGGTCACTTTCTGCAAATTACATATACAAATACTCTCTTAACTTTAGATTACACAGAGGTCTGGCCAGTCAAATAGAAGTGGGAGTACGTAATTTATTTATACCAGAGGCTTATCGAACACATTAACATTACCTCCGTAATATATCGTAAGCAAGATGCTGGCCTACAATAGCCCCAGTAAGATTTTAGCTGGATCTGATGACCTTAGATGTTAGGCCCCTTTAAACCACAAGCATCATCATCATCGTCATCATCATCGTTATCATCATCATCAAGATTTTAACTCTAAAGACTAGCAGATCTCTGGTGGACTGGTAGAAAGTTAAAACTGTAGAACGTCGTTTATAAGAAATAAAGTGGGTGGAACCACTTCTGTTCACGCGTTCTTTTCGGATGACACATGGCAAATATTTTCGGAAGTTAAATATTGAAATAAAAATGCATAAACTCTGTTAAGCAAAGGTGCATACTGTATGTTAACATTGAACTGTTTACATAATGTCCCTTATTGTATAAAATCAGTGACTTTGTTGTGAATTTTCTTGGTGCAGCGCTATCGTACAGCTATGTCGCGCCACCGTTTAATCAACAATAGCTGGCATAGATTCATTGCTTTGTTCAACAAAGCGCAAAGCAATCTGAAATAATGAAACAATTTGTTGTTACTTCTGAACGGAATACTGTATAAAGTAATTTTATTACAGTAGTGTAATTAAAGCCTGTGGTACTCTTATTTTAATAAAAATTCGAAATAAATGATATCTCCAATGCATTAAATCCATCATCTGCTGTAACTCGATTCTCAGAACTGCTATTGCCAAAGTCGGAGTCGTCTGCATAATCTTCATGAAGAATAATACAGAAATAATAATAACAATAATAATACAGTAATAATAATTCCTGCTTGTTCAAGAAAAGTGTATCATGGAACGAACTACAGGGTAAGAAACTGTTTTGTTTTATGCTACACGTGCATTCTGGCATAAGTCATAATACAAAAATGGGGTTTGTCTAGTAGCCCTGAGCATATATAGCAAGAGAATTGTTAATATCGACGACTAATAACGAGAGGGTAAAAACGAAATATTAAAAATAAAATTTTGCCAGAACATTTCGGTTAAGCCGGGTTTCGGTTAAGCGGGGTTCTACTGTAGTAACAATTCCGTTTTGTCAGTGCTTTTGAGGATAGAGGAACAGGGTTACTGCACTTATTGTAGCACGCATTTGCATCATTAAAATCCTTAGCGGTTCGTATCTAATTCATAGTTGTCTTCGTAGTAAGACATCAGTTTTTAATACAGGAGATTGATTCCCTTTGCTATTGTTTAGCTAATATTAGGCCAATTGAAAACATATGCAGTGTGTTAAGCAGTTCTTATTGCATAATTCTAGTTATCGTAGAAACATATAAATAGATGGAGACTCGATTTTAAACAATATCTAGAAATGCAACATCAGTTACGGTATGTTACGAGCCCTTCTCTTTACAACTTTATTGTCCGTCATAGAGAATGACTTGGACTCTCATGGCCGTTGACCCTCCATGAGATCGATATGTTATCTCAGATATGTTTATCATGGGAGTGTTACGGTTTCGCTCATGGATTCCCAATCAGAGCTTTCACACCTCACACCACTCTACACTCAATACCATTCAGGAATAAATGGTTCATTCAAAACTAGAAATCTAATCTGAAAATAAAGTAGCCATAATTGTACCGAGATCGATAGCTCCAGTCGTTTAAGTACAGCCAGTATCCAGTGTTCAGGGGATAGTGGGTTCGAACCTCACTGTCGACAGCTCTGAAGATTGTGTTCGTGACCCTTCGCCGCCATAAGAACTGTCTGTGTCGGTGCGACGTAAAACAACTTGTAAAATTAAAACAACTTAATTGTTCAGTGTTACTGAATTGATAAGGTCTTTAATTTTGAGACGAAGAGAAACCTACCATCACTTGTGTTATTTAGTTAGCGCTGTTTAAGCTCAAGGTGTTGGAGTAGTTCCCAGTTGTGGAAACTTCATATTTGTAAACTATAGCGTATTTGTTTTGTAACAACCAATACCACATAAACGAGCTCCAGGAGCGTTTGGTGGTTTTATGTTCCTACCAAAAAAGTATCCTTTACGGTTTCCTCGTTTTTTGTTTCAGTGCCAGTTTAATTACGATGTAGTCTGTTTAAAGTTGTGTGAACTTCAGTATTATTTTGTGAGCTGGCAGACAGGAATACGAACACATTTAAATTCTCTACAACCCTTGAAGCAAAATGCTTCTTTGTGAAAGGCTTGACTAATTTTAAAGCTTTCGTTTCACTCCGTGTATTTCACACCAGTCACATGACTGCTTTTGACTCTTTGTATATTTTAACAGTTGTATCATTGCTCCTCCTTGTGGAACTGTGAATACGGCCTCCACCTGTCACACTTGTTCCTCCTTCGGCTTGAGTTTTAGTGAAATTAAAGGTTTATCATAATGCCATATTTCACGTTGACACCTAAATGATTTCCAGGATTAGTTTCAATTATTTATATGCGCAATGATGGAACTCTGCTCGTTTTGTCACTGGCCCTCTCTTCCCCACTAAGTTGGAGGAATTTGGGGTATTTAAATGCAACAATTTCCAGCCAATGTTCCTGTCACGTTGAAGCATTACTGTGGGATGAAATAAAGAAAATCGGACGGTGTGAAATCTTACGCAGTTAAGAAATTACGTTGAATAAATACAATATATTTTAATAGGTTGATAATTGGGACGGTAGCAACCATTTTTGTTACGGCTGCTGGTATGTAAGGTACCATGTTGCCCCTATGTAAGAGAAAATGTTACGATAAGTAGCGTGGATAGGAGACTAAAAAGGGAAGGAGGGAAAATGTACGGGAACCAGTTGTAGCACAGGAAGGGTCATCCAGCGTGACACTTAAATAAAAATCATTATAAAGCATACAATGACGTAGTCTGAATTTTTTGTGTTATGAAATTATGTCAGTTTCATTCAAATTTTAGGTCATTTCTTTAAGTTTTCGGGACATTTCATGGGATATTTGCAGTGGTATTATAGGTCATGTTTTAAATATTTATAGGTCGTGAAATTCCGGGCCCTGGTCTTAACCATGCATCGTAACAACTGCCTCGTAGCATGCCCTTCTCAATTTCATACGTAAATATACTACATCCAACACCTAACTTTAATATCCTGCGGACGGTTACTGTCTGCTTCTCGTTCTCACACAGATCACACGAAGAAGAACGATTTCCTCTGTTAATCTGAGAAATGAAATGTCGTATGGCTTTTTAGTGCCGGGATATCCCAGGACGGGTTCGGCTCGCCAGGTGTAGGTCTTTCTATTTCACTCCCGTAGGCGACCTGCGCGTCATGATGAGGATGAAATGATGATGAAGACAACACATACACCCAGCCCCCGTGCCATTGGAATTAACCAATTAAGGTTAAAATCCCCGACCCGGCCGGGAATCGAACCCGGGACCCTCTGAACCGAAGGCCAGTACGCTGACCGTTCAGCCAACGAGTCTGTTAATCTGAGGAACGGCCAGTAATAAACGTGATGATGTCAGTGAATATTATGGAGAAGGCGTGGTATGCACAGAGTCGAAAAATTGAGTAGTAGAGAATTGTTAACAACAGTTCCACTGTGACTCGCGCACGAATGATACCACAATAGTATTTCAGTGAAGCACGGCAGAATAATTTGCAAATATCGATGAAGGCTTTCAGCGTAGAGGCAGGAGATGGCCTATAACTAGACCTGGAATTGTAAGGCAGTGGCCTATTTTGTTCCTTACGAAATGATATCATTTTTTTTAATATCCTGATGTTTCATTATAAATCACTTACATTTATAGAGTTGTATTGTGCCCCAAAGTTCCTGTTTGGACCTCTAGAGCATATTTTACTATTTTAGAGCCTAAAATGCCTATTTCGTACATTCAAAACAAAATTCAAGTTCTGTAAATTTACGATCATATAATGGGCATCCCTGAAAAGAGCAGAACAGCAGAGGGTGGGGTTTTCAAAGTTGATCTTTCCGCACAACTGTCGCCAAAGGAGTGTGACTGGGGGAGGGAGAGGATTATCTCAGAAGAACAAGTACCAGGTAATAAGGCATGAGTGAAAGAGCATCTGTTACTGAATATAGTTCATCATGCCTAAAACGAAATCTTATAAGAGTGCACTTATACAACTATGGCTTATATAATTTCCAGGGATGACTTTTGATGGCAAGATTTTCTGCCAGATCTGTAATAAACAGGTATGTGCATTAATCTTTTAATATTAATCTGAAACTTAGGTTTTGATATTGTCTCCTCTAATCAGTTTTAGAAATCTCGTCCAGGTGGCCTGGGTTCGATTTCCAGTACCGGCAGTAATTTAGAAAGCTGTAAGTTCTGGAATGGCGCTGACCGAGCATCGTGAGGACAATTGGGAATCTACAGTGAGCAAGGGTCACGGAGGCAAGTCAATACGGTTGAGGGATGTGTCGTGCTAACCACACGACCACCCAATATCTGCAGGCCATGAGCTAGGTAGCAGCCGTTATTGAAAGACCTTGTCCTTAATTCTTGTCCTTAATTAACTTTAGGGCTTAAATGGCACAGTTGAAAATTACAAATTTTATTTAATAGCTATTCACCTTTTCCATTGCTCATCTTAGTCTCTAATTTTCATCACTTTACTGTGTTTTATTTTTCACAAGTGAAAAGATGCCACCTTCAGCAGAATGCAGATAGTGCCAGTCACAAAGCGAAAGCAGCCATGAAAAGTAGCATTAGATAGACTCTGCTCACACAGTCTGTATCTCCCACAACCCTTAATGTTGTCTATGCTGATACGTGTAGGGCCTTGGTTGCAGAAAATATCCCCTGTAATGCTGTGCATAATCCGGTTTTCAGAGATTTCGTTTACAGAAATACACTTAGCAGCACATACCATCAGCATCTACATTAAAGAGAAACTACTTAGATATTTGTTAGAATAAGGTAATTTTGTGTCAGGGAGGATGTTGGGGAGTCTTGCATATGGTTGTGTGTGGACTAAACCACCGACTTTGTGGGCAGGTACATTGTTAATCATATGGCAGGAAAACTGGAACCCAATCCGGCATCTACTGCTCACCTTCTTTGCTCTAAGCAGCTTGAGAATACTTCATCAACAAGGGGTTCCAATTGTTGTATCCTCGAATTGGTTGGTGATTCTCAAGTCCTCCTTCTTGTTTCTGATGCTACTTCCTACACGACTGTTAATGCACCTCTTCTCAGAACTTTCTATCCTTCTTTAATTCATGTTACTTGCATGACTCATGCCTTGCATAGTCTCGAAGAAACATTTAGGGCCGAGTTTCCTGCAGTAAATCCTCTCATTCCAACAATGAAGCAAATATCCTGTAAGGTTCATCAAGAACAGCCATCCTTCGAGAGGAACTCCCCTCTATTGCCCTTCTACCTCAGCCAATCATCAGCCGTTGGGGTTCTTGGATGGAAACTGCGCTGTATTGTGCGGAACACCTTAAGAAATCGTGACTGGTAGACAATGTGCCTTTAACGGGCAACTCTGCATGTGTGTCGTCAGTCAAGGAGCTAGTAAAGGATTATTCCAGTGTTCAGACACACATTGCTTATATTCAGGCGAATGTTTCATTTCTTCCAGTCACCATTACAAAAATGGAGGTGAAAAGAAACAGTCTCAAACAGCAATTTTCCGTAATTGAGGAAGCTGAGAATAATATACATAGTGCTAGGGGCAAGGTAGGGGATTAAATATGAAAGAAGTGGGCTAATGTAGGTTATTCAGTGCTGAAAAGGGTACATCAGGTAATGTGGAAAAAGTTGACTTCCCTACTGAAAATGAAAAAGGTAGTTAAATTTTCCTGTGTCACCTTAAAATCTGTGTCTGGAAAGCTTTTCTTCTGTTTTCGGAATGATTTCAACAGACAAAAGACACAGCCTGACTGTGGAAAATTTGGAGAAGATTATTGTTATATACTGTAAGGCAAAGTACAAATGAAAGTATTAAAGGAATGTTCCTCACAAATAAATAAACGCATATTCATTGGCGTTTACACCGTTATAGGATACCTACAGTGTTGTAGTTGTGTTCAGTGATTTAGGTATTAAGGCTTTAGTCCAATACTGATTATGCCTTTTCATACAATCCATAACTGATTTTGGTAAATATATTTCTTATTGCGTCCTAATTCTGCAGTCATTTCTCTTAAGAATCGGAATACCACGTTTCTTAGAGTAAAAACAAATACCATGTTACAGTTTAGGTGTACAATGTAATGCCGGCCTCGTGGTGTAGGGGTAGCGTGCCTGCCTCTCGCCCGGAGGCCCGGGGTTCGATTCCCGGCCAGGTCAGGGATTTTTCTCTCGACCTCAGGGCTGGTTCAAGGTTCACTCAGCCTACGTGATGAGAAGTGAGGAGCTATCTGACGGTGAGATGGTGGCCCCGGGCTCGAAAGCCCAGAATAACGGCCGAGAGGATGCGTCGTGCTGACCACACGGCCCCTCGTAATCTGCAGGCTTTCGGGCTGAGCAGCGGTCGCTGGGCAGGCCAAAGCCCTTTCAAGGGCGTTAAGTGCCGTGGATTTTTGTGGTACAATGTAATAATTTAAATTCTATTTTCTGCCTATCTACTCATTATTAAAGCATATTTTCAGTGAATATTTTTTCTTATAAAAGCCTATTTTAGGAGCATTAAACTCATTTTTAGAACCTAAAATCCCAGGTCTACTTATAACTGCATATTAAGGCGAAGAACATAAGCGTCCACTGTGATGTTTACGGGAAAATGGTCAGAAAATAGACTTACTTTTCGTTAATTTCTGCTTCGGTTTAAGTAGATATAACATCCTGTCATCTTCCAAGTTGAGAGTAAAGGAAGCCGTTCTTTGCGTGTGTTTCTGAGAACATTTATTACTTTAATTTTTTAATCTTCAAATGTTCATAAAAAACAGAACACCTTGAAAGACTAGATATAGGAAGTTCATATTCACAGGACATGTTCATTAGTATGTTCTGCAGAAACGATTGGCATTTCAATCACTTAGGTTCAGCATGTGTCCTGTTGCCTAGTAGGAACTGCGTCTTCCATGGGCACTGATAACTTGTTCCATGTCGTGATGGCATCGACGCGTATAAGGCGCGAATGGCGTCCTGGGGTAAAGCCATCCATGCTGCATTCACCTGGTTCCACAGATCATCTTTGGTGGTTGGCAATGGGTCACAGCGCCGCACAAGTCGTTTCACCATATCCCACACATTTTCGATTGGTGACAAGTCCGGTGATCGGGTGGGCCAGGTCAACAGTCTGACACCGCGTGACAACAAGATGGCACGTGTTCGTACAGCAACATGTGGTCGCGCATTGTCTTGCTATAATATGGCGTCTGGGGTGTCATGCCGAAAGGGTATGGGTAGGGGTCCCAGGATGTCATTCACGTAGGTGATACTGGTGACACTGCCCTGGACACGCACTAGCTGTGATTTGTGGTTGTATCCAATAGAACCTCACACCATAAGGCCTTGAGTTGGCGCTATATGTTTGTGTGAATGCAGTCAATGTGATGACTCTCCCCCTGTCTGCGGCGAACCAAAATGCGGCCACTATTTTCAAACAAGCAGAACATGGATTCGTCCGAAAACACTATCTGCTGCCATTCCTGTCCCCAGTGACGTCGTTCCATACATCATTGCAGTCTAGCATGCTTTTTCTCATTAGGCAAAGGTAGGTGGAGATGTGGACGACGCTCCGGTAACCTAGATCGTAATCGACGGCGACGGACTGTCACTTCTGATAGTGTACGATGTGTTACACTGTTCTACATTTGCGCAAGAGCAGGGAAGGACGCAGATCTGTCCTGCAATGCCATTCGGTTGAGGTATCCATCTTCTCTGGTGGTGGTCGTGTTCTACAGCCTTCTGTGAACCATTCTGTGCACAACCGTTGCACTGCCGAAACACTTCGTCCCACACGAGCAATGTTGGATTGATGCATCACGTTCTCTCATGACAATAATGCCACCTCATTCAAACTCACTCATTTGACTGTACGGTTCTCACATACGTCTGCGAGACATCCTGCAGGTCTGCTCAAATCACACTGCTCCATTACCTTCGGTTTATAGCGACAACGAGAGCCGCAGGCACATTTTTACCAGTCAGTGGTAAGCTGAGTTATCGATGTGGATATTGAATCTGAGGACCAACATGGTTCAAACGCTAATAATTTTTTCAGGACATACCAAACCACATGTCATGTGAATATGAACGTCATACCTCTAGTATTTCAAGTTGTTCTGGTTTTTATGAACACGAGTGTATTTGGGACGTGATCTTTGGGACTTTGTGTATGTTACCATCATAGAATTTCTTTCGCGTTGTTTTTGGTAAACCTAAGGAAATATTCGCACTAACGACCGCCACCAAAAAAATCTCCTTGCTTGGTGTAAGTATGCAATTGTAGTTACCCATTACTTGATTGGCACCTTTCTATCGCATAACGTTTGGAGAAAATGAGAATCTTCATGTGTATCCACCGTTAGAGGCTAGTCCAAGTGGAATTATTGAGGCTTCATGTCTCAGCAGAATTCTAGCTAAATGCGTTTCCTGAGGTTTCACAGAATATTGTACTAACTATTAAAACTTAAACTACTCTTTCTTTACACCAGGCAAATGCTTGGGTTGTACCTTAATGAACGTCATGGCCACTTCCTTCCCACTCCTAGGCCTTTACTCTCCCATCGTCTCAATAAGACCTATCTGTGTCGTGCGACTAAAGTAGAAAAAAACACTTAAACTGATTGTAACTATAAGCGACTGTCGCTTAGTCACTTGTGAACCATGTGCACTATCTTCTATTAGTATTGCTGCATGTGTCACTGCTTGTATAAGTAAGCGTGTCCTATAAGGATCTTTCTGGTGTAAGGAATAATTACATCGCTGAATGTACCGAAATATGTGCTATGTCTCTTTTTCAGGAGACGAATTTGATATCATTATCCCACTGATTACGTCACGGAAGAACGTCACATATCGCTTATGGACACGTTAATACTATTTATCTGTGAGAAAAGGATACATCGATAACCTTAGCAGGTCGAGTATAATTAATGGAAGTCGTCCAGACAAGAATCCATCCACAAATAGAGTATGAGAATTTCTGTTCCCCGTTACACCTCACAGTCCAGATTCACTGTTGAACAGAATAAATGAAACGGATACATGTAATTATTAAGAACAAGAGATATTTAAGGATGTTGTTCGTATTTCGATGGCAAATTAATATCATTATTGTTTGTTATTGCCTCATAAGGATCAGAAAAATATTGTTTATGATCTAGGAAACCTATTTTATAAGGTGAGTTCCGCTTAACGAAACGGCTGATAGCCAACATTTTTGCTGTACATCTGCTTAAAGTACCCCACATTTAATCAGAAATGCTTTTCAAAATCGTTATATCTTTGCAAGTGTTTAGGTATTATTGCCTGTAGCAACAGTGCTATCATAAAAGTATACTGACTGTGTTGTTTCAGTGTACCAGATTACTTGTGAGATTACTTGAAGTAAGTGAACACGAAGAGATCTCATTTCGAAGAAAAGAAGGTCATCCTACCCAAAAAATTTGTAATTCAGCTGTGTTAAGGGCGATTAAAGCTGTGATGTATTGGCCACACAGTGGAGTAAAAGACTAATAGATGTAATGTTAAAGTGTCAAGTAAACAACACTGTCCACTGGATTATGAACTAGGAAATACTCAATACATATCGTGTCCGTAAGGCACTGCAGTATCACTTTCCTCTATGGCTAAAGTAAACCATGAAGGTGTATAATAGTTAGCGGTTGGAGAACAAACTAAATATGTAGTCTGTGAGGATAAAGTATGCACTTAAAATAATTACAACAACAAACTTCTGGATACATTTAATCTGCTTAATGCTGAAACAATTGTATAAATTGATTTTAAAATGAAGAAAAACTATTACCATTGCACTAATGAATGTAAACAATACGTCGATTGGGATTTGTAAATGCAACTAATCAAATGTGATGGATCCAGTTGGACATATTCAGATCCTTACTCTACATACACTCAAACACAGTTTGGCTTGGTTATGATAAGACTTCAATCTGTACTTCCATCTCCGCTCGTTGATTTCTGGAGTGAATTATTTCTACGATTTTGGCTCCTTGCAGAAAGAGCTCTTGGAACTTCAAGACTACGTAAAATTCTTGGGCGATTTAAACACCACGACGAATGGAATAACCATTAGCATGGATTTTCCTCAGTCAAACGTCCAGAAATATGAAGTCCAGAGTTATAATCAGAATGTAAATGCACCACACTGCACATTACTGATTGCGAGGATGCGATCTCTATGCGAAATATATATTTGAATTTCTTTATGAGGGGTCTTTATTGAGGAAGTTCAGAGGTTCGATGGTTAGAAAGATGTTTAAAGCTGTGTTCCTTTTCTTTCTTTCATATCAATACCGAGCTTGTCTTGGTCCAAGTTCTCTTGAGCTCAACCGTAATACTTCTACTGCCGCTACGCTAACAGGGTAGAAAGCGAAACGAGAGCAAGGCAGAGGCTGGGAATGATGTGTTCTGTTAATTGAATTGGTCTCGTGGCTATACCGCAGGCACACACCACGTGTGCCTTTGCAGAGTTATAAAAATTTAATACAGTTTAAAACAACATCAGGGAACATGATACAATTTTATCATTCAGAAAGTTGCTCTGGATTATGGCTACGAAAAATGTAACATCTAAGCTCTGTACGCTTTCACTAGTGCGTATACTTTAAGCACAGGTATTAAGTAAGCGTTAAAGGGCAAAGCTGCGAAAAAAATAATACATATATGAAGAGAAGGCGCAAAAGTCAGTAATATTATTCGTTCTGTTAGGATTCTGGGGGCATATGGAACCAAGCATGTGTCTATATGCAGCAGTTCGTGGAAGGTAGTAACCAATATAGCGCAGTGATTATTTAAAGGTATATTGACAAGCTATCCAATCAAAAACAGGCTGAGAATGATGAGAGGTCCTCTCATAAAGCCATAAATCGCAGCCCTCAGATGTTAACAAAAAATTCCTTACTACAGAGAGAAATACCAGCTAGAGGAAATCGACATAGTAGGTCTGATAACGATTCCCGTTTTTGCCGCTAATTTCTGGAAACGCATGTCTCTGCCAGTTACAACGTTACGGGAGATTGCCATCATAGCCTTAAGGGGTTCACTGATAATTGTAAGAAATCATTGTTACAATTATGTTACCTTCAACATTGCTCAAGTATATCTATTTCTCTTCTAAAAATAAATGTAAAAGTATACTTCTTCGCAAGGCAGCCTCCTCATGAGGGGAAGTATTTAATAGAATAGATAGTAAGATTTTTTGCTAGTTGCTTTACGTCACACCGACACAGATAGGTCTTATGGCGACGATGGGACAGGAAAGGCCTAGGAATTCGAAAGAACCGGCCGTGGCCTTAATGAAGGTACAGCCCCAGCATTTTCCTTGTGTGAAAATGGTAAACCACGGAAAACCATCTTCAGGGCTGCCGACAGTGGGGTTCGAACCCACTATCTCCCGGATGCAATAGTAAGGTTTAACCAAGACAATATATTCTTTCTACTTGAAAGATGACCAGAATAAAGTTCAAAATGTCACAATATCGTAAAGTACAAGAACAAGGTTGGGATATAAATAACATATTTACAAGAAAGCCCTAGACCACTTACAAAATCATACATGAGGCAATCCAAACAAAGATTTAGTGAACTTCAAGCCTCAGCCGAACGAGATAAATGAATACAGTTTTTAAATCGAAAAAAGGAAAAGTTGGGCAACGGGGAGGAAACACGATGGGATCACAACAGTGGGAGTCGCCCAAGCACGTAAAGATTTAGAGTACAAAGTTAGTCCATAGTGTGCTTGCTAAGTCCAGGCCCATATTCAAACATTCAATCCTCTTCAGTCTAGGTATTATCTTGTTGTCATTATTTTCTTAAATCTCTCATGTAAACTCAAACTGGCCATAGAGTTAAAATTAGGCCCTGATTACCAAAATCCACTGGGCAAATAATAACAATAAAAAATAAGACAATCTGTTGCTCACCCGACCTGGAAGAAAATAAAAATAGAGTTTCCCAGCAAAATACTGGCAACTCGTTGGACGAACCTCCAACCTTACTCGGTATCAGCGGTGGTTTGACTGAACACCGAGGGATCGGGAGAAGAATTTATAGGGCGGCAGAAAGTTCGAGAAGCGCACATGGCTTCGAGAAACAGCAGATAGTGAAGTAGCGAGTGACGTAACTAAGTGCTATTTCAATACGTAGTGAGATGTCCAGCAGGTCAGGCGATATGCGAGGCAGCAGCGAGAGTACAAGGACAAGTAGATGAGTTCTTGTAGCGGCGTGTTGAGTAAGTCAAGCGGTATACGAGAGAACAGCGGCCGTACGAAGTCAAGCAGGTGAGTGGCCGTTACAGTTCTCACAGAGGTAACAGTAAGAAATAAAGAAATGAATGAATAAAGAGGTGTCAGTGGTGACATATGTCCGATTTATGAGATAAAATATACATTTGAACCACCAACCACTTAAAATTATAAGAAAATGGGCAACAATAATCTTTATTATTTTAGATATTTGTAAATTGAGGAGGCTTACGGATGTTGAAGTGTTTTAGAGTTCAGGAATCTCTAGTGCAGGGCCTCTCAAACGCCCAAAATCTCACGCGTGCAGAGCGAGGCGCAAGAGCTCCGTGCACTGTGCATCGGTGCCGCTCGGATCAACGCTTCGTCTCTGGGCTACTCGGCTATGCTCGGCTATGCTCGGCTCTACTCGGCTATACTCGGCTCAACTCAGCCAGGATTTGGAGCGCTACGGCGCAAGTGGGGGAGAGGGAGACAGGCGGAGCGAGCGAGACAGGCGTGGGGAAAGAGAGAGACAGCGCTATTGCTCCAAATCGAGGAGTGGGGGTCTGCACTCTGGTTAACCAAGCCAAGTCGTCTTTTGCACCGTGCACAGTGCATGCACCCTGAGAGGCCCTGTTCTAGTGCTTCAGCTATAAACCTAATGTGCTGGTGCACGTGACTCAAGTAAATAAAAGACAGTACATTTAGCCTAATATAAGGTAGAGTTAGACTTAAAAATTATCAGAATTATAGAACATGTTGAGTAAGGAAAGTTGTCTCTGAATTTCAGCCACATAGCACTAATATAACACAGTCCTTCGGCACTCGTTATGGCTTCATATTGTTGTATGTCGTTGTAAACTTAAGCTACAAAATTTCGATCAGATAATTCTGCGAAGTGAATGAGTATTGTTATATGTAAGGAGAAGTAATGTGAATTGTAAAAGAACTGATGCAGGGTAGTGATTAATTCCTGGTCTAAAAGCCTGTGTACCGAGCTCGATAGCTGTAGTCGCTTAAGTGCGGCCAGTATCCATTATTCGGGAGATAGTAGGTTCGAACACCACTGTCGGCAGCCCTGAAAATGGTTTCCCATTTCACACCAGGCAAATGCTGGGGCTGTACCTTAATTAAGGCCACGGCCGCTTTCTTCCCACTCCTAGCCCTTTCCTGTCTCATCGTCGCCATAAGACCTATCTGTGTCGGTGCGACGTAAGGCAACTAGCAAAAAAAGCCTGTGTTTTCACAGAGAATTCCCTAAATGTAACATTCTGCTACCATTGAATTTACTCGTTGAGCAGTTACAAAATTTTAAAAGCGTTCTGGTTTTACCACAAACAGAGCCAAATTTCCGTCAATATCTAATGAAAAATAGTAAATTTGAGTCTTTAGAAACATACTTTTTGTATCAGAAACTATTATTGCTACAAACATTAACATACATTATAGTAAATGGGGGTAAATTTGTAAATGAATGTGGGAGGGCTGAAAAGCTATTGGTTTCTCGAATTAAGATCGAAATACGTGTATATTCAGGCAAGAGTAAGGTGTATATTTATCAAAACAATGTTTAACTTTTAATATTGAGCTGAATCATGAATTATATTAAAATTAAGGGACTAGTCGTAACTTTGTAGAAGAAAGAGGCTAATAACAAACTTAAACATCTGCAACGAAAATAGTACGTGTGTGAATGTTTTTGTAATGCCGTGGGGTGTATTTAAGTTTTCAATAAGCAATATTTGTCCACGATTAGAAAATATGTTACCTAAATTAAAAATAAATGCACTGATTTGTTTTACTTTATAAAAAAGTCTCCAAAGAGACGCCACTATCATCTTGTTACATAACAGGCATTTATCAAACGACTTCATATGAAACACAACCTAACTTCATGTAAAATTACAGATATTTCTTTTTAATCCAGAGGAGTGATTCTAACTGAAACAGAACTCATTCTAAAAGTCACATATGATAGATGAAATGAGTTGCAATGACAGACCAACATTTCCGGTGGGACATCTTCCGAACTGAAAGGTAAATTTTCCCCGAAGGTACAACAAATCTGGGAGAGATTGAAATTCACAGCTTGGTTGTTTATTTCAGAATCACATACGCAGGGGTCACCCAATGCAGTGTGCATAATCTGCTCTCAAATAATATGTTTTAGTTCAGAAAGCATAATACAATATTGTATAACATAAACAAAACAATACAGTGGGATATAATAGAACACTTCCTGGAGTAGAATCAAATGACTGAAAGATAGGAAGTATGATTGACTCCACGATGTTCTCACAACAACCCTAGGTAATCAATAGCCAGCCATGAGTGGAAAAGGGAGAGGGCACAATACATAGGATGAGAGAGACGAAAGTAATGCACGGTACAATCTCACAGGCTATAGCGAACAAGAACATTGATATAATATAAGATACTCGATTAGAGAGAAAGGAAGCTATAACAGTCAGTTTACAGCTTAGGCTGCTGCAAGATGTAATTTCCTAAATATACAGGGTTATTCACCTAACATGTTACACAGAAATAACTTCTAAACGATTAAAGATATCAGCATTCTGTTTTCATATTCGTAAATGGTACGCAGGGTCTTGTAAAATAACATGCTACTAAGTCTCATGGGGTGATTAACAACCGAGATATTGATACTAACTCCAGAGTTTTAAATGGAACGGGACAAATTTATACAGCTGATTTAAAAGTTCATCTGCGTACAAGTTCAAATATGTAAGTATTTTCAAAATCGGACAATTACTTCTTGAGATTTGAATAAGAACAGCATGCGCGGTTTTTGCATGCCGCATCAGACGGCATGAAGTCGGGCAACGACACATTGAGGCGCAAGCTGCTTCCTGGCCTTGATTCCAGCCACAGAACGCATACCAGGCATGTACTGTAAACATAATGTGATGTACCGTAACATACCCTGGGTGTGCAACGTTATTGTATGACTGGCGAACACACAACGGGGAAGGGAGATTAAAGTTGTATTGTTTTGTTTTGACATGTAATAGGCTGCGCTCAGTTTAGCGTTTTTTCTGACGGATGGGAATAGGAAGGATTTGGAAAGAAAGTTGGCCGTAGCCTATCACAAAGGTACCTATCAGGTATTTGCCTGGTGTTGAACATGGGACACCATGAAAATCAATGTCAGGTTGGGCGAGGCAGGACTCGAACCTACGTTCTCCCGAATGCACGCTACTACAGTCGCGCTGGAGCTCTGCGGAGTTTAATAGGTGTAAAATAAAACATAATAGTGTTGCTGCCATCTCACTACGATCAGCTCTGAACATTTGCTTCCGGTGTTTTGTGTTATGTTTATTTCTCAACTCATAGAGTAGTATGAACTGTACACTAAAACCACTGACAATTATAGCTTTCGTTATGTTCGTTTCAAGGCAAAGTACTTATTTTATTCGTTTTAAACACATCAGCCCTTTCTGTCCTGTCATGTGTTCGCCTGTCATACACACTTTGCAAACTCGTCACATGTGTACGAGGTGCTTACATGCCTGGTATCCATTCTGTGGCTGAACTCACTCCCAGGAAACTGCTTGCGCATCAATATGTCCTTGCTCAACTTCACGCCGTCTGATGCGGCATGCAAAAACCGCGCATGCTGTTTTTACTTATATCTCAAGAAGTAATTGTCCGATTTTAAAAATACTGTACTTACATATTTGAACTTGTACGCAGATGAACTTTTAAATCAGCTGTATAAATTTGTGCCGTTCCATTTAAAACAATGGAGTTAGTATCAATATTGCGGTTGTTAATAACCCTATAAGACTAAGTAGCACGTTATTTTACAAGACCCTGCGTACCATTTACGAATATGAAAACATAATGCTGATATCTTTAATGGTTTAGAAGTTATTTGCTTATAACATGTTAGGTGAATAACCCTGTATATATTTTTTCAATCAATCAATCAATCAATCAATCAATCAATCAATCAATCAATCAATCAATCAATCAATCAATCAATCAATCAATCAATCAATCAATCAATCAATCAATCAATCAATCAATCAATCAATCAATCAATCAATACTGATCTGCATTAAGGCAGTCGCCCGGGTGGCAGATTTCCTATCTGTTGTTTTCCTAGCCTTTTCTTAAATGATTACAAAGAAATTGGAAATTTATTGAACATCTCCCTTGGTAAGTTATTCCAATCCCTAACTCCCCTTCCTATAAACGAATATTTGCCCCAATTTTTCCTCTTGAATTCCAACTTTATCTTCATATTGTGATCTTTCCTACTTTTAAAGACACCACTCAAAATTATTCGTCTACTCATGTTCTCCCACGCCATCTCTCCACTGACAGCTCGGAACATACCACTTGGTCGAGCAGCTCGTCTCCTTTCTCCCAAGTCCTCCCAGCTCAAACTTTGCAACATTTTTGTACCACTACTCTTTTGTCGGAAATCGCCCAGAACAAATCGAGCTGCTTTTCTTCGGATTATTTCCAGTTCCTGAATCAAGTAATCCTGGCGAGGGTTCCATACACTGGAACCATACTGTAGTTGGGGTCTCACCAGAGAGAAATATGCTCTCTCCTTTACATACTTACTACAACCTCTAAATACCCTCATAACCATGTGCAGAAATCTGTGCCCTTTATTTACAATCATATTAATGTGATTACCCCAATGAAGATCTTTCCTTATATTAATACATAGGTATTTACAATGATCCCCAAAGGGAACTTTCACCTCATCAACGCAGTAATTAAAACTGAGAGGACTTTTCCTATTTGTGAAACTCACAACCTGACTTTTATCCCCGTTTATCATCATACCATTGCCTATTGTCCATCTCACAAAATTATCGAGGTCATTTTGAAGTTGCTCACAATCTTGTAACTTATTTATTACTCTGTTCAGAATAATATCATCTGCAAACAGCCTTATCTCTGATTCCACTTCCTTACAAATATCATTGATATACATATATAAGAAAATATGAAGGTCCAAAAATACTGCCTTGAGGAATCCCCCTCTTAATTATTACAGGGACAGATAAAGCTTCATCTACTCTAATTTTCTGAGTTCTATTTTCTAGTAGCCACCCATTCAGCTACTCTTTTTTCTAGTCCAATAGCACACATTTTGCCAATAGTCTCCCATAATCTACCCTATCAGATGCCTTAGTCAGGTCAATACAGTCAAATTGACCTCCTGAATCTAGAACATACTTGTGCAACATAACACATGCTATGACCGTCTTCTGCCGAGGCGACAGCTTATGTAGCATTCTCAGGACTTAACTGCATGTTTTCTCTTGAGAGTTGATATTAAAATCAATCACAAGTATAGCCAAAAACAAAAATGTTCTTGCAACGGGATGGTGTGTAGTTGAACACACAACTAGTAGTAGGATTTATTAACCAACTATTAATTGCTTACGGAACTACACAGGCACATAATTACACCAGCTCACGCGCGCTCTCACCCTCTCTCCCTCTCTCCCCCAGTGCCTTCATTGCTCAGTCACACTAACTATTCACTTCATCGCTTACACAACTGTCACTTAGACCGCCGGGCTGATTAGCTCAGACGGTAGAGCGCTGGCCTTCTGAGCCAAACTTGGCAGGTTCGATCCTGACTCAGTCAGGTGGTATTTCAAGCTGTACAAATACGTCGGCTTCGTGTCGGTATATTTACTGACACGTAGAAACTATAACGGGACAATATTTCGGCATCTGAGAGTCTTTGAAAACAGTAAACTAGTTCGTGGGGCATAACATATTGTCACTTAGGATATACCTAGGTATTTTCACAATTACATTCACTGTACACTATCATGGCCGCACAGTTCACAGATTGAGCGCGAGCAGCATAATTTTACTATTTTCTACACGTCATACTGTCACTTTACTCACGGTGGTCTCATTCACTGTTCCTCGTCGCTCACGTGCACTCTCTCGCACTCGTCGTCAGTCTAACGCACACACAACATTGACAGCAGTCAGTCGTCAGTGTCCATTGACTGATCCAGTGCTCCACACCACTCATTATATGACTGAACTCAACCGAACTACTGACAGAAATGATCCGTCTCAATCGCAAGCGGAACTCAACCCAAACTGAACTGAACCGGTTAATCTCTTCCAGCCTGCCTTAAATAGGAAGGACAGCCGTTCCAGATACTTCAAGAAAGGCGAAGCCTCCACTGTCCTCTAGAATCCGAAAGCTCTTCTTTCACCTTCCAATTCTTTCTCACACCACCGGGAAGGCCTCCAATTAGATAACGGTGCGAGAACTGATGGTGGCAGAGTGGGCTGGCCTTGTTCGTCTGGTTTGCTGTGACTGGTTACTGCAGTGGCGAGTGGGCGTGGCCCTACCTTGGGCACGTTACACACGGCTGGAGCCAAGCTTACTTGATCCTCTCTATGCCTTATAATACAATGGCGGTTACTGCCATATTATTAAGGTGTCTCCCGAATGTTGAGCGAGTTTTTCTAATTGTGTAAACTGTAGAAGCTATATTTGAGCAGCGCACAATAAGTAAAGGATTTGTTGTATTTGGGCGTACGACGGTGCATTACCCACATTTTGTTCCGTGTAAATATGTTGCACCCGATCATGAACGTGCGAGAGAATACAGTATACGGATTACGGGGGTGACGGCATTTCTGTTTTGTAATATTTATTGCTAATAATACTATTGCCAGTATTCTTCTTCATCTTAATTTAAACCGCTGAAGCTGAACACAGTATGGTTCTGTATGATCATATGTACGGGTATCAAGAATTAATCTAAAACAGGATTCTACATACTTTGAATTGCGAAGCTGAGAACTTCCAGATGATCAGTATAGATCATTGCGCCATATCCAATGCTGAAAGTACGAGGGCCTGTACAAGTAACATGCGAATGTTCGTTGGCTTGCTCTAAATATTTCTTCGAAGTTCACATACAACAGAAACTGCTTTATTGGCAGTCATGTATTCTGCCCAGTATAGTGTGGTATCCTTTACCGTTCCGTGGTTTTTGACCGAATTATTGAAAGGAATAACAATACTACAGAATAAGAAAGGAGGCAAGTTTTATATAACCACCGAATTGAGTTATGCTATTTGACCAATTCAAATTTGTTGAGGTGTAGAAGCGTTAAGCATTAAATAGTGTTCAGAAGTCCAGTGCAACAGACTTTGAACATCTTCATTCATATTTTTGATAGCTTTATTGATATGTGTTCAAAGAAGATAGTCGGCAATTGCATGATACACTGACTGACAGAGCAAATGCAACACCAAGAAGGAGTGGTTCGAAAGGGATGAAAGTTGGGGAAAAAACAGAGACGGCACGGACGAATAATTGATGTTTATTTCAAACCGATATGCAGGTTACACAATGCGCACGCCATCGACTCAGTAGGATGTAGGACCACCGCGAGCGGCGATGCACGCAGAAACACGTCGAGGTACAGAGTCAATAAGAGTGCGGATGGTGTCCTGAGGGATGGTTCTCCATTCTCTGTCAACCATTTGCCACAGTTGGTCGTCCGTACGAGGCTGGGGCAGAGTTTGCAAACGGCGTCCAATGAGATCCCACACGTGTTCGATTGGTGAGAGATCCGGAGAGTACGCTGGCCACGGAAGCATCTGTACACCTCGTAGAGCCTGTTGGGAGATGCGAGCAGTGTGTGGGCGGGCATTATCCTGCTGAAACAGAGCATTGGGCAGCTCCTGAAGGTACGGGATTGCCACCGGCCGCAGCACATGCTGCACGTAGCGGTGGGCATTTAACGTGCCTTGAATACGCACTAGAGGTGACGTGGAATCACACGCAATAGCGCCCCAAACCATGATGCCGCGTTGTCTAGCGGTAGGGCGCTCCACAGTTACTGCCGGATTTGACCTTTCTCCACGCCGACGCCACATTCGTCTGCGGTGACTATCACTGACAGAACAGAAGCGTGACTCATCGGAGAACACGACGTTCCGCCATTCCCTCATCCAAGTCGCTCTAGCCCGGCACCATGCCAGGCGTACACGTTGTGCTGTGGAGTCAAAGGTAGTCTTCTGAGCGGACGCCGGGAGTGCAGGCCTCCTTCAACCAATCGACGGGAAATTGTTCTAGTCGATATTGGAACAGCCAGGGTGTCTTGCACATGCTGAAGAATGGCGGTTGACGTGGCGTGCGGGGCTGCCACCGCTTGGTGGCGGATGCGCCGATCCTCGCGTGCTGACGTCACTCGGGCTGCGCCTGGACCCCTCGCACGTGCCACATGTCCCTGCGCCAACCATCTTCGCCACAGGCGCTGCACCGTGGACACATCCCTATGGGTATCGGCTGCGATTTGACGAAGCGACCAACCTGTCCTTCTCAGCCCGATCACCATACCCCTCGTAAAGTCGTCTGTCTGCTGGAAATGCCTCCGTTGACGGCGGCCTGGCATGCTTAGCTATACACGTGTCCTGTGGCACACGACAACACGTTCTACAATGACTGTCGGCTGAGAAATCACGGTACGAAGTGGGCCATTCGCCAACGCCGTGTCCCATTTATCGTTCGCTACGTGCGCAGCACAGCGGCGCATTTCACATCATGAGCATACCTCAGTGACGTCAGTCTACCCTGCAATTGGCATAAAGTTCTGACCACTCCTTCTTGGTGTTGCATTTGCTCTGTCAGTCAGTGTATTTTGCTTACCAAAAGGATACAAAAATGTCACAGGAATATACCGGGTGGTATACACAACAAGCTAATATTTAAATGTCCCTGAGTCCTATCCTGCGCAACATCTTACAGCAATTTTATGTGCAGTTAGTCCGACGTAGACTTCGCCGCACAATGCAAAAACGGTACGAGAGGCAGTAAGTGAGACCCATC
Organism: Anabrus simplex; assembly: GCF_040414725.1. Lineage (NCBI taxonomy): Eukaryota > Metazoa > Arthropoda > Insecta > Orthoptera > Tettigoniidae > Anabrus > Anabrus simplex. The sequence goes on from NC_090266.1 coordinate 810,595,092, forward strand.
TCAAAAATACCCTACCATTTTATATAGAGCGGATGCCAATACTCCAGTTATATTTAAGAAATTTTACTGTAATGTACAAACCTCAACCACTCCTTTAGCTGTCAGTAGAGAATTGTGCACCTGATTGGTTCAAGAGGCAATTTTCCTTTGACAGAAAAGGGTGGTCATAGTATCATAGAAAACGTGATAGGTTAGGACTAATTACAGCTATGTCAATTCACCGCCATTTTGTATAGTCTCAGTACATCGAAATTGATAGAAACGCGTTTCTCACGGTATTTTATAGGCCTAAACTATGGCATGCAAAAGCTACACAGCAGATGTGATAGCTTACGTCATGTAATTACTAGCCTACCGTTACAGTGTTCAATAAAGTCATAAATCTCCACCATAAGGCTGCAACACATCAGGAACTTTACGAAGCGAGAATTTTCGATCTACTCGTGAACGCAGAGTTGCAAGAGCTAGGCGTTCAAGCAGGAAGTAGCTGCGCGGAATTAGGCAAGCTACATATAGCTGGATAAGGTCCGACTCGTTTTGCTGAATGGTCAGCGCACTGGCCTTCGGTTCAGAGGGTCCCGGGTTCGATTTCCTGCATGGTCCGGGATTTTAATCGCTTCTGATTAATTATTCTGGGTCGGCGACTGGGTGTTTGCGTCCATCCCAACACTCTCCTCTTCATATTCAGACAGCTTACCACACTACCAACCACCACAGAAACACGCAATAGTGATTACATCCCTCCATATAGGGTTGGCGTCAGGAAAGGCATCCGGCCGTAAAACAGGGCTAGATGCACATGTGCGACGCAGTTCACACCTGCGACCCCACAGGTGTGGTAAAGAGCGGTAGGAAAAAAATAAGGAAAGAAAGAAAGAAAGAAAGAAAGAAAGAAAGAAAGAAAGAAAGAAGGAAAGAAAGAAAGAAAGATGTTGCAGGGTAAGCTAGAGGGAGCAGTGAGAGTTCGAAACCTTGTCGAGTCATGCGTTCTTACATTTTTATTTAGTACACTTCTAGGCTTCTATTACGAAGACTTGACTTTTCTGAAGTCTCAAATATTCTTCTAAGGAAGTTATAATAAACAGAAATAATAATTATCCTCACGTAAGCACCAACTACGGACAAAATTCATTGTGAATACCACCTGAAACGTAATGCTGGACTCATTTAACCAAGTAGTAGGTACGTACTCTACTCGTGGGGATTAAAAGTTAAGGGAATCACTTTCAAACAAGCCACATTATTATAAACTCCTTTAATTTGAATTTATCTCTTATAACATCTAGCCTTCTGAGATCACATAATTCTTGAAACCAACAGTCCACGAACCCTGGACATTGCACATCCCTCCCACGGCATTCTAACACACATTATTTCCTCGTGGCTTTTTTATCCTGGAATTATAACACATTATTCCCTCGGGGCATTACATCTTTCCGGCATCAACATACCCTGAATTTTGATTCTCCCTCGGGGCATTTCCATCCCGGAATCCAACTAAACTAATTTGCTTTGACATTGTCTCGGCTGGTTCGTCCTTTCTTTAATCCGATTTAACATAATCGTCTGAAATTTTGGGATTTCAAGATTAAATGTACGTAAACTTCTCGTAACATCTCTGTGCCACACAGCGCTTAATCCTTGAGCCAACGCAAAGAAAAACACCAAACTATCGGCCTGAAACATTGGCCCTTACTTACACGGAACATAACGATTCAAAAATACACTTTAAAGAATACAAATTATGTCACCCACCTGGATTCCTGCTGATCAGTGGCATGTTCTCGGACATTACCATTCGCCGACTTCCCAACGAAGGCTTAACACACCATGTTGATACAATCTGTACACACTTAATATATTTCTTCTCTTAGATTCTTAATTAACAATATTATTAAATTTTTTTACATTCTACACACTTAATAAATATATGTGAATCTTCAAGTTTATTACTCACGTTTCTTTTTGAATACACTTACCATTAAAAAATATTTTCATGAAACACTATATTGTACGCGCACTTTTTAATGATAGATTTTTGTACTAGGTTGAGGAGTAAGAAGGGAGCACTGTCGATTCCGGTAATACTGCCAACTGAATGGAAATGAAATCTGAATTGAATCGATAATGTGATCGATCGATATGAATTTTCTAAACCTTTATTATCTTACGCCAACAACTGTGTCAAACACACAATATATAATACTATATAACATTTCCCAATGCGAAACGTGTTCCTAGCATGAATTCTATAGTTTGGCTTTGCTGTGTAAACAACAACAGTACGAGTACTTAAACTGTACGCCAGATGTCGCACAGCGATGATAAGTGATTCTTATTTTTTGTTTCAAAGGTTGCCAATACAAATCTCGAAGATAACCGAAGTCGACCGATTCAGCACTAGAGTGTAAATCTATCGCTAAAAAGTGCGCAGATAATACATTTACCACACATATATTATCAGTTCAGTTCTTATTCATATTTCAATATTCACACCATCTGACACGTTTACTAGGTAAAAGACTGTATTAAAAACACCGTGCCGAGATATGCCGTTAAATAAGTTTCATCACCAAACGAGGTCAAATTTAATATTCACACGAATATTTATTTTATTACACTCCCCCCGTTCTTACCATATACTGGTATTTCACTCTTACCAATGATCAATCTCGAGTGTCCAATTTATCAACCACACCTTAATAATTGGTCCAGAGAGACTCCGACCTGTACTCGCGTACCACATTACACAGTCTCATTATCCCACGGGTCTCATCTCCGGTGCTGGTATCGATAATGTTGAGAACAATTCCAGGAATATGAATCTCATGATTTTATTATTTCAGTTTGCCTCTAAGTGGTCTAAAGCACTGAAGTGTGGGTTGAATAAATATTTCCCCCCTACATGTCAACGTATACGTGTGGCTTCGAATCTTCCCACGGTCTAGCGCAATATTTTTGACTGGGCGTTTCACTGTTCCAGTCCAAGTTTTAATTTACCTCTGGATAATTATCTTATTTTATAAATTAGCCACGAGTATGCTGAATCCATCTGAAACTCCCTCCAAGAATATTATAAATCTGGATTCCTTTCCTGCCCAAAGTGATTGCAATTTAACTTCAGTGCTCATGTCTCGTGGGTACGAAACATGAAAAGACAAAGGGTGCTCATTAAGGAATAATCCAAAAATGGATGCTCCTTTCACAACAACGTATCTCACGTCTAGGTTGGCTAGTAAATTCAGGTACCCCTTTTGATAACAGTTAATGATGGTTTCAATATATACCTTTGATTTCGGAAAATCCAATTAAGGGGGTGGTGAAAGAATTGAAATACTTATTGAATCATTTGTATGAGGATACTTATATTAATGAAAACTAAAGTACGTACAGACGTGAAAACTGGTACTTGGAATCTCCTTTAAAATAAAGAAACACGCATTTTTTTTGGGGGGGGGGGGGAAATCAACTTAGGAGAGAGAGGAGTGAAGAGGATTTGAATTCCTTGTGTGAGGACACAGGTCTCAAAAACTGAAGATGTTACTGTCTTGATAATTGGTACTCGGAAGCTCGTTTATAAATGAAGAAACGGAAGTGAAAAAATTGAATTATTTGTATGGGGATACTTATATATCGTAAACTGAAGGTGTTTCAGGCGTGGAAATATATATTTGGAATCTTCATTTAAAAGCCAACGGCATTAGCCGCGCTGGAACACCGGATCCCGTGAAATCTCCGAAGTTAAGCAACGTTGAGCGTGGTAAAAATTTGGATGGTTTGCCAAGCGCTATTGGTGGCTGGTAAGGGAATGGAGGAGCGGAAAGGAGCTCTTCACCCTACCGAACGTAAACTCCGACTCAGCACACCTCTGCGGAGGTTCGGACCTGCCTTCGAGCAGAATACACCATTACCTTACCTCATTAAATATAAACCTCTACTGGGCGAGTTGGCCATGCGGTTAGAGGCGCGCGGCTGTGAGCTTGCATCCGGGAGATAGTGGGTTCCAATCCCACTGTCAGCAGCCGTGAAGGTTGTTTTCCGTAGTTTCCCATTTCCACACCAGGCAAATGATGGGGCTGTACCTTAATTGATGATGATCATGCTTTTTGTTTTAAGGGGCCTAACATCGAAGGTCATCGGCCCCGTACCTTAATTAAGGCCATGGCTGCTTCCTTCCAACTCCTAGGCCTTTCCTGTCCCATCGTCGCCATAAGACCTATCTGTGTCGATGCGACGTAAAGCCATTAGCAAAAGAAAAAGTGAACTTTTTTTTACTTGATAGAAGGCTGTTTCTCACATGCACACTTCTACGTCGTATGTCGCATGGTCATCTTAGCGCCAAAGGGCAATACCAGAAACGTGGTTTACAAAGTGTTTCTGGGGTACATGAAACTCAATTTTTCGGTGAGTTTTTGTACTTGAGGGATTTTCAGATAATGTCCTAGTACAGTACCGAAGAACGATTACTTTTATCAAATTACGAAATCCATGCGAGTGAATCCGCGGTAACTGCTTGTAAAAAGTAATTATTTACAGTACTTTGCAGTATTGCTTGTCACTTCAACAAGCATTATGATCAATAGTTGAACATACAGCGAAGAATGCCTTCGTCTTTCGCCTTCGGTGATTGCTCGTTCAGAGCTAACGCCGAGGAACTCAGTAATTAATGAGTTTTCATAACAACAATAATCTGACGTTATTGCATTTGAGACTCCTTAACAACCTTCTCGGTTTTCGGTGACGCCAAAGTGTGGAAATCATGTCTCGCCAAAGGTTTCTTACGTGCCCCCAAACTGGGCTCAGAAAGTCAATGCTCTACCGTTTGAGCCATTCAGCCAGGCGCACCTAAATCCAAACATTCGAAGTGAGTAGCTGACCAGAATCTCCTTCCCCAACAAGCACTGACACTGAGCGAACCGCTGCAATGTGCCTTGAAAACTATTATTAGGATTTGATTTGTTACAAGCCTACAATTTGAAAACTAGTTTGTATGAAACGCATTTAATAAAAGTAAATCTACCAATCTCACCATTTTCAAGTTGACGGATTTTGTTTAAATAAATATTCACTCAATTTTGGTTTTAATTTCAACCCTTGAAGAAGCTCCATTTGAAATGGTGTTTATTTTTAAGTAGGTGTCCGTTTGACGTCTTTTGAGGTTTCGGTTCTTCAAAAACATTGGGATGTGAGGAATCCCATGATGCATTCAAGTGTCTGTGAAAACTTTCACAAGCGTTAGTAGTTCTGTAGGTGCATATTGATTGTTCTGCACAAATGGAAGGGGGAAATGGGGCTTCCTCCTCCTCAACTTTGTAAAACTCCGTAAGGTAGTCTGCTAATTTCCTTATGCGTTCATCAGGCGGTTGAACATTTATGGTGTCACAAAAGAATTCGCCAAAGTTTCCGGGGTGAAGCTGTCATTGCATCAAGTGCGTTATGAAGATCTTGTGATGATTTCGGAAGTTTAGGAAAACGTTATAATCTTGCATGAATCATTATTTCTAATATACACAACGTCCTTTTTTTGTAAGCGATACAACAACTTGAGGTGGTTGTTTTATTACCGTGTTAATTAGCTTTGATGGCCTCTCGTCTACGCCTTCCTCAGCTTTCCGTTTTACAGCGTTCGAGATAGATTTCCGACAAAGAACCTCGTCACTAAACTCTTTATGGTTACGGACGCCTTCAGCTCGAGGAAATGTGTCATATCTCCTACAGTAAAAAGCCTAGCATTGCATTTAATTTAGTACACCTCCAACAACGTTCCCCTGTACTTTCCATAACACGATAAGACATATACTGAAAATTTTTGTAAACTAGATTTTGTTTAAGTCTCTCACTGACCTTAGTATGGATAAGGCCACTTGCTTCCATTGTAAGAAATTTTAAAAGACACTTCACAAATAGAACTAACCGTAATACTATCAAATTATTTTTAACACAACAAATTTAATTCATAGAGACTTCTTTCTTTCTTTCTTTCTTTCTTTCTTTCTTTCTTTCTTTCTTTTGTGGTATAACACGCAATGACAAGTGTGACCCGACAGGAATGACTGACACGTTAAGGTAGCGGGTAGGGGCAGCAGGGCCAGGTTTGTTCTTTACCTGGACAGCAGGTCGCTCGATTCGAGTGTGCGAGTATAACTGAGGCAGGCAGATTTCGCTCAGATCGTGTTGGCAGGTAGAATATTTCGATCAGTTAGAGTGCGCTCACTCAGGCTGATTTCCGTGTGAGTCTTAGACAATATAACGGCTGTCTAATTTGAGTCTCCCATATAGCGAACCCTGCGGCAAATCGAAACAAGCGCTAAAAAAGGGGAGAAGATATATAACCACTTCTAGAACAGAAAGCACTAAGAGGCATTACATAACAGGAATAGAAAGTCGAATCTCAATTGTCCCCGGCACACGGTGTCTCCTGATGGTCGAACTAAATATGATGTTCCTAATTCACTCAATTTCAAGTTGGCTAAAGTTTCAGATTAATACGGCAGCTTAGGTTTCAACAACTGACGTCGCGATGGATATAGAAGAAATGTTCCGAGCTTGTAGACCATGGTCATTTTTTTTTTTTTTTGGCATTCGGGTCAAAGCCCACTCAGCCAGTGAATTATGAAAGGAAGGGAGTTTTAGGAACTTATGGTTTTATTTATTTATATTATTTATTGCTCGGAAAGAAATGTATATAACTCAAAGTAAGCAGATTGGTCACTTTTGTGGAGAATTGACGAAAGAATAGGGGGTAATTGGTAACCCAATGCCAATAAATTTTGAAGTAGGCAGGTAGTGCGAACAAAGTGGTGTGGACATCCAAAGAATATATGATTAAGATCGGCAACTGTATCCGCTGAACATGAACAGAAGGGAGATCGTAGTACTTGAATTTTGTGCAGATGCTGAGGGAAACAACCATGATGAAACTTCATTCTTGCGATTGCTCTGATGAATTGACGCGAATAGGGACGCTGATGGTGCCAAAGAACGTTCGGAATATCTGGATGGATAGTGGCATAGTGTTTGTTGGGAGGTATCATGCCACTCGTTGTTCCACGCCGTCCATTGCCGTCGACGAAGCAAGGAGGTGTAATCCGGTGCTGGAACTGTCGTGTATGTCTGTTGGCCTTCAGTGGCATCAGATCGTGCTGCTTTGTCTGGTAGCTCATTGCTTGGGATTCCTACATGGGCTTTTACCCACACAAATGAAACTTTCTTCCCCTGTGTCTCAAGTCGATGTACCTGTGCAATAATCACGTGTACGAGAATCAAGGATGTTGTCCGTGAGTTAATGGTTTGTAGACTCTGCAGTGCTGATCTAGAATCAGACAACACCACAATCAACCGCTCAGGAAGATTCGCAGCGTATTCGAGAGCCCCCAAAATGGCTGTAAGCTCAGCCGTAAATATAGATGTTGTCGGAGGTAGCTTGAATTTACCACAGCTGCCGGATTGAACATCGATATAGGCACTACCCACTGTATTACAGTCCTTTGATCCATCTGTGTAGATGTGTCGGGCGTGTGGCCATTCTGCCAGGTAACGTTTCAGGCTGACATCGTTACATTTCACAGTGGTCTCAAATGATGTTTCTAGTCGAATATCCAGTTTCTTAATAGTAGTTTCAAAAGAACAGTTAAAACTGGGATGGGTATCTGTAGTGCTTATAATACGCCTGCAACCACTGAGGTTGGTAAATTCATCCACTAGGATCGGTTGACGTTTCTTTCTCCAGTAGCGTGAAGTCAGTACTAGGGTAGTCAGCTTGGATATCTTGTGAAGTATTGGAGACGTCCTGTATTGAAAAAGTTTGAATATATATTTCCCCGCTAGATACTGCCTTCGTAGATGGAGAGGAGGTTCAAGTGTTTCAAGTAGCAGAGCATTTGTAGGTGTAGACTGCATTGCTCCTATGCAGAGTCTAAGGGCCTTATACTGACATTTGTCTACTTTAGTTAACAATGTTTTGGAAGCCGTAGCAAAACATCCACTTCCATAATCCAGGAGAGGTCGAATCAAAGTTCTGTACAGTTGCAGCGCAATTTTCGGGTCACAGCCCCACCAAGAGCCGCTAATGGCTCATGAAATATTGCCTGAAATATTACACTTACGGAGCACGTGATGAATATGTGGAGACCATGTCAATTTATGATCGATGAGAAGTCCTAGATAAGGCACCACCACCTTGTAGGGAAATAAGTAGGTACCCAGATGAATCGTGTCCAGTGGGGGTCTCGAATGTCGAGTGTAGATACAGACTGCTGATTTTCCTGCAGATATCGTTAAACCATGGTTATGAAGCCAAGGAGTGAAAGTCCTCATGGCAACCGTCATCTGTTCTTGACACTTGTCCAAGGATTCAGCTTCTGTATAAATGCAAATATCATCAGCGTACTGAAGAACTTGTATCTCAGGAGGAAATATAGATGTGAGGTCTGCTGTGTACATGTTAAAAAGTAACGGAGCAAGATGGAGCCTTGTGATAGACTTTGGGATGTCATTCGAGGACCAATTGTCGTGCCATAGTGAAACATGATGAGATGTCTATCTTGTAGAAGACAACTGAGGTTCCCAATAAAGTCCGCTGGGAGATGTAGGAAGCGTAATTTGTCTTCTAAGATGGGAATAAGCACGCTATCATAGGCAGAAGACTGATCAGTGTACAATGGCACAACGTAATTGTTATTGCTCAGACCAAGTTGGATGTCTGTAATTAGATGTACAAGTGTATCTATTGTACCTTTCCCACGTCGAAAACCCATTTGTTGAGGTGGTAGCAGCTTGTGATGTTCTACCTACCATTCTAATCGATGCTTAATCATCCTTTCAATAGTCTTGTACAAGCAGGATATCAAGGACAGGGAGCGATAGGATGAAGACAGTCGTGGATTTTTCCCATTCTTCAATTATGGTACCAGACGAATAAGTTTAAATGACGGAGGATGCACTCTTTGAAACATCCTGTTCATCAGCTTAAGTAGTTTCTTATGTCCATCACTAGACATGTTGAGTAACATTGGGTAATGGATGTTATCTGGGCCTGGGGAAGTATTATTACTCGTTTTCAAGGCTTTAATAAGTTCTTGAAATTCAAATGGACGAAGTAGTGGATGGAAATTATCTTCATGGCCATTGCGTAGTAAATAACCTATATGAGCTGAAGGAGGGGCCATTTGTCTCAGGATGTCCTCTTTTATTGGTATCGTACATGTAGATGTAAACTGAGGGCAATTCTGTGAGTTTCGGAAACGACGAATATTCCGCCACATCGTAGCAGGAGAGATAGATGAGTTGAGAGAAGTACAATGTTGGCGCCAACCCTGACGCTTTTTAAGCTAGAATAAGCGTTTTGCTTTCGCTTGAGTTTGTTGTACGGTGAGGAAGTTAGCTTCAGAAGCATCCTGTTTATACTGATGGAGTGCCACACGCCTATCATGCAGCGCAGCTTGACATTCGTTATCCCACCAGGGAGTTGGAGGTCGTTTGCTGTATGCATATGGTCTGTTTTGTGGAATTGTAAGCCAGGCTGCTCGATTAATGGAATCGTAGAATGTTTCGTAGTCTCTGACAATGTCATTCGTTTTGTGGTATTCTTCCAGGATGAGATCTATTGCCTCCTTGTAACTTGCCCAGTCAGCTTGTCGAATTTTCCAACAATATGTTGGGTAGATGATATGAGGAATGGTTGATGTGTTAGTCGATGTTAATAATATTGGAAAGTGGTCAGATCCTAGAGTGTTCTGTAGAACCTGCCAGGAGAAGTCGAGTGCTATTGAAGGAGATGCAAAAGTAACATCTACTGCCGAAGGAGCTTGATTAGGTCGGGAAATTCGGGTAGGAACCCCATCATTCAGTAGCACTAAGTTTTCTTCTTCAGCTACACCCATGAGTTGTATTCCATGTGAGTCAGTAGAAGAACTTCCCCAATTCAAGTGGTGTGAGTTGAAGTCACCGAAGATAAGTACAGGCTGTGAAAGTTGGGAAAAGAGTCGACGCAGTTCGTGTACAGATACCAGTTTGTTAGGTGATCGGTATACGGAAACAATAGTTAACGGTGAACCCCTGTAGTTAACATTGATGGTATATGTTTCCAGTTTAGACCCTCGAAGATTAAGAGTTACTTGTTCATAAATTATGTTCTTCTCGAGGAGAATTCCAACCCCTCCATAACCATCACCACGATCACTTCTTATAAAATTGTAGCCTGGAAGCTGAAAGGGGGTAGTATCCTTCAGCCAGGTCTCACTAACTACACACATTGAAAAAGAGTAATCTTGCAGTATAGTCTGAAGGCTAAGTTTATGCGCCCGTATTGAGTGACAGTTCCACTGTATTATTTTATTCAGTTGAGGTGCGGCATCCATGGTCATTCTGATTCAAAAGTAATGAAATAACGTCACGTATATGAGAGGGATCAGTTTCCGAGGAGGCCGTGTTTTTAAGCGTCAAAATAAACTGGACAATGTTTTCAAGCAGTGGAGTTGTGGGTAGAGCCTGTGGTGTTGTTTGAGGCTGATGACTTGGTTGAAATTGTTGTGTAGGGTATATAGGTCCAGTGGAGTTGGCAGGAGAACGCTGTCCATTGTAGTATGTTTTCCACTGGTTGTGAACTGGAACTCTAGACTTTGAGGTGGAAGGACGTTTGGGTGTAAAACGAGAGGACACCTTAGAGGTACTAGGGAAAGAAGAGTTGGAAAAGTTATTGGTGGGAAGTGGCCCACGTGCAGGGAAAGGAAGGGATGGAAATTCCTTGTGATAAGATGTACTTGCTGGAGGAGTTATTTTGCTTCACAGCATTAGCATATGTGCTTGTGGATTCCATTTCGAGTGCTTGTTCAATGGTGATATTTAAATGGGCCATATTATATTTAATCCTACGCTGTCGTTCGTATTCTGGACAGGATCGATCATCTGCACGATGAGAGCCAGAGCAGTAAATACATTTAGGCGGATCTGGAGTAAGGCAGTCTGCAGTGATGTGACTGTCGCCGCATCATGCACAGCGTGCTTTGCTACGACACTGTTTATTTACGTGGCCGTATTTAAGACATTGGTAGCAAAGGGTTACATTCTGGACGTACGGTTCTACACCACACCGAGTGTTAAATATATACATATAAGGAGGTAAAGTGCGACCTTCAAATACAACACGCAACAGTTGCCGAGGGACTAGAACAGTCTGTCCATCTCGCACAAGTTTACGGTGAAAGCGATGTACTTCTAATATTTTATTATCTGACTGAATTTCTGAAAGTAATCCTTCCTCCGAGAAGGACGTATCTACTGGACGAATTAGACCTGTCTTCACCGTTAGATGCCTTGGTATTTAAAGTCTAAGTGTGGGGGATTGTAACTGAGCAAGCCTGTTTGCACAGATAGCGGAAGAAAGTTCTATTTGAAACCTTCTACGTCAATTTGTAGTAATGTTCATTATAGAAGTACGCATGTCTGGTATTAAGGCCCTAATACACTTTCCCACGGACATTGAATGTAACCGGCCGATATGTTTAGTTGCCACACCTGCCTCATCGGGTTTATGTTCAGCATACACTATGAACGGACCTTCATCATCTCACTTATAGAAGTATGACTCATGCTGAGCGCTGCTTCGTACTTGTTGACTTGGAGCAAGCTGGCTAGCTGTATGCTGGGACGTATTCAACTGCACAGGCTGCACAGATGGGGCTGGCGGAATTGGGCAGCTAGTTCAATGTTCATAAGAATTCTCACTGGCACTTACTGACACTGATAGCTTCTTCACACTTAGGCCCTCTTCATTCCAGTAATCAGGACGCTCGTCCGGGAGACCACGTTTACGTAGTGTAGATATTTGAGAAGGTATTTGGTGTACATCACTTAACGGGCCGTCGGAATAGCACAAATTTAATGCGATACCTACAGCTGAGCTAACTAAATGATGGTTAGATAGAGTACCTAGGCCACCATCTGATGATTCCTCCATCCTCACTAAGTCCCGGGGACCCTCGTCCCCACTCACAAGTGACACTAATCCCTTATATGCACGTGTCTATATAATACTATCATTCAATACAGTCACACTGAAAGAACAGTTCTGTAAAACACAGTTCAACGGGCACGAGGTGATAGCGAGCTCTAGAAAGCGAAGCGATACACCTAGCACAGCGAGCACAGCACAACCATCTCTGACCGAAGCTCGGGCGGAACTGCGCATGGTCCAATTAATTGGATTACTTGCTCCCAATGTTCCTCTGGAACCTGCGTAAGGGGATTTCAGAGACCCCATATTTTGACCTAACTGCACTGCAGTCCATACTAATGTAATGAACGTTCCCCTATTTCCTCGCAGGAACAAGTATGAGGAGCTGTTTTCTACCTTGAAAATAAACGGATAGGAAAACATAAAATATCATCAATTCTAGAAGCTGTTAATTTTATTACCACAACTATTAATATACGAGCCCCTGGAATATCACTAGATCAAATACCTTCATTTGTATGAGCTGTAACTATTACTGCTCTTCTCCTCCTCCTCTCTTTACCTGTATTAGCAGGTGCTAATCTTTAGTCTTATTTACTTATACCACAGAAATTCATGGAACTTCTGCGTACAGTATGTATACTACTTGACAAAGGGAGATAAAATGCCATACTGATAAAAGCAGTGTGAATATCTATGAAATATCTCAAATTAGTAATGTACGTTTGTTCGCAATGAATATTAACGGGATATTTAGTAGCGCAAAAGGAAATGAGGATTTACAGCTCGAAATTGTCTCGTTAGATTACCAGCAGATCTACAATTAAACGAGTCTTTTTAGATATTCCGAACAACGAACATATTTTCAGCTGATGTGTCTTCAGGCGATCTCTGTTTCAGTTAAAAGCATTACAACCCCTTTTTACTGAGGAGCGATATGAAATAATGAAAAACTGATGTAAACATTTTTAGTAATGTATTATTTTAAGGAAAGATTTTCTAAATGCAGACTCTAATCGATTTCATTTATTTGTAATGCTGTTTACTAGCATCTTATTGGTGTTTTTTTGTTACGATGAAAACATAACGAAGCTTTTTTTCGTAATCCTCTTCGATATTTACAAATGATCTCGTTAGAAACAATATATACGAAGTTCATAAAGCAACAATTTATTTCCCTTGAGCTCGTCTCGGTCCGTATACAGTAAACGAATAAACGTGCTAAATGAATTTATTTCCCCGATTTTTTAAAATTCTTCTAAATGAAAATGATACAGTATCATGTCTATAAGTATAGGCCGTGAAAGCATCAATGGCAACTTCTAAATGAAGTTTCCGGGTAGGAATTTCTCTTAGTAACCAAGATAAATAACACACTATTATTCTTTCAGTGTTTTCCCCCTTTTTCCCGTTCTTTTCTTCTTGATACTTTGTTCTTCTGCACTGATCGGTAATCATTCCTGACTAATGACAGTTATATTTTTCTTGGATCTGTCTCAATAATAGCAGATAATCGATAAAGTTGTTCGTTTTTTAAGTTGAGATCTCCTACAGGAGTAAGCTGTAGTTTTCAGTTTAATAGGGCTGTTGAATATATTGATGTTTCCTGAATGATGCAATGAAATGGAACGTGCCCTACTTGGTGATTGCTTCTCAGGAGTAAAGTTTAGAAAATAGTTCATTATCTTTAAAAATTCTTAGAAAAAATGTTGATATAAATATTCCATATAACTTAACTCATTGCCATCAGAAGAACCATAAATGATGCAACACAAGTATAGGAAGGTGCTGTTACTGCACTAATTAATTTAGGGGCAATATAACTTTTGAACCCAGGTCTAAAAAGCTATATACCTGAGAAAACCACACGCTGACCACGTGACACAATCATATTTGCAAGTCATCTGGCTCTGCTGCACAAACCTCTTGTGGTCTGTAGGTGCCGTAGAGTTTGGATTTTTAACTGTTTAACATGCAGTAACGCATGTGGATAAATTTATCAGGCTGAATACTTGATGAAGAAAACATGCGTAAGTATACAGAATATTCTTATGTACGGCAATATTCACCTGATTCTATCAGGTGAATGAAACTTCGTTATAAACTTAACTGATTTCTCTCAGTCCGTTCGGGAATGAAATAAGGGTTATGTCTTTAGTAGGAAAATAATATACGAACTTAATATACAGTAAAAAAAATAGTTTTCAAGTTTCAGATTAATTTGATTCTGGGACCTACGTCAAGGGTTTTCAAGTATTTTTTTTTTCAATTTGCTTTGCGTCACACCGACACAGATAGGTCTTATGGCTAACCGAGCTCAATGGAGATCAGTATCCAGTATTCGGGAGATAGTGGGTTCGATCCTCACTGCCGGCAATCCTTAAGATGGTTTAATTAGGGCCACGGCCACTTCCTCCGCACTCCTAGCCCTTTCCTGTCCCATCGTCGCCATATTCAGGCTCTGTAACCAAACTGCGCAGCCACTTGTTCAGTCATTTCGAAGTTTGGTTGTTTGTCCAACCCTTGTCCCGTTTTCCTACGGGGTCGGGTATGAGGTGAGATGAATCTGACGTGGCGGGTTTGTATGACCGGATGCCCTTCCTAACGTCAACCTCATCAGAGGAGTTAAAGAGATGAAATGAATTACGTGATATATGATAGTAGGGAGAGGGTGAAACCCGGTTCTGGCACATAGCCTACTCCTGTCGAATAGCACCAAGGGGTCTGCTCAAGGCTTAACGTCCTCATCCGACGGACGAATCACCATCAACAGCGTCATATGCCCTCACTGCATATGGGCACTGCGGAGAGGTTTGGAATTTAATCCAAGCATTTGGCACGCCATCTAGTGATTAGAAATTGTGTGGAATTGAATGAAACCTTGTTATAAACATAACTGATTGTTCTCAGTACATTCAGGAATGCCGGCCTACATTCTGATGGTGAACTTGTTTTCGACCAACGGGACTCGAACCGGCTAACTTCGGTGTCAGCGCCTTTACGATTATGGCCACCAGGCGGGCTATTTCGAAGTAATTTATATTAGTACATTTTTAATTCCACATGCCGAGTATTTTAGACGGTTATTCCATCGGCCGATGATTCTCCAGCAGAATTCAGAAAGCTAGTATTCCCATTTCGCTTAAACTTGCACTCAGCACTCCGTTTCGCTTGCAAAGGTTCCAACTGCTGTTTTGATAATGATAATGTTGTTGTTTTTACGTCCCGCTTACTACTTTGACGGTATTTGGAGACTCTCACGTGCCGGAACTTTGTCACGCAGGATTTTTTATTTGCCAGTAAATCTACCGACACGAGGCTGACGTATTTGAGCACCTAAAAATACCACCGGACTGAGCCAGGATCGACCGCTGTTTTGAATATGGGTGTCCAGACTCTGTTTCCCCGTACGGTTTCTTCTTTCCCGTTGAAATTATTTGTATATTTTAACATTCCTATGGAATCTCTTTCTATAAGATCACAACAGGCACGATTCCGAACCTTCACGGAGAGAAATACTATGCTACCATAAAGCTATAGTGCAGTTATTATTCATGTATAATTTATTGTATATGGCATAATGAGCAGCACACTTACAGTTTGTAAAAGTAATGCAATATACAGGTATCGTGTGGTAAATTGCTCATCTGAGCAATTTAATGAACTAATTCTAATTCCTATCATTCTTGACAGGCCTAATGCCTACTGTACTATTGGACAAACAATTATCGAAGGATCTTTTTATAACCTTGAGACGACAAACGATTAACACGATGAGCTACACTGCTAATGTCACTTACGCGTCGGAGTCGTTGCTTAATATCATCGGCGAGTCTCTTACACCTCTTGATGGCTATACTTTTACACTGGTTCTAGAAGCACATGACGGATATTTCTGGTGCACATTTTAAAAATATTTTATATGTAATGCATCGTAATTTTCATTGTATTCGATGACTATGCAACAATATTGCGTAACACGTAAGTATGGTAATATTTCTAAAGCCACCAACTGCAGACAGTGAACTTTACAACTATTGCTGTTGTGCACATCTGTAATTCCAAGCTCGGACTTCGAAACAAAATAAGAATAAAATAATATGCATGGGTAGTTAATTTACAGGTGCGATACTTATGCTGCCAACTTCTTATAGCTCCCTCCAATACTCCAGCACATAATTTTCATTCCATTCTGTGATATTTTTATATCTGTGGTACCATCAAATATGTTACTGTTATCCAATTGTTTCATACTGTACTGCTCATAACTTCCATACTTCGTTATAGTGGAAGTAATTTCCTCACTGTTTCGACTTAGGCCACCTGTAGCTGTGATGTTTTTAAGTTAATGGAAACTAATGCATTTTAAATAAATTTAGAAAATGCCAGAAAAATTAAGTTTTATGATATATTATTTCTGAAAAAGTTACCGTTTCTTTGAAAACAGAATAACATGTTTAGTTATTGAAAGAGCATCATCAGATTATATCAAATCACACTTCAATTTATCATTGACATTCCTTTAAACAGTTGATTAATGTTATGAGCCAATGTACAGTGCAGCGTGCATCTTCTTTGTAATTGCTGAAATGTTTGAAACAATTACATAATACAGTAATATAATACCCGAGGTACCACAGACGCAAGATAATGATGATGATGATACTTGTTGTTTAATGGGGCCTAACGACTAGGTCATCGGTCCCAGATGCCAGAACACCGCAGAGTGGAATGAGAATAGTGTTGTAGGTTGGAGGTAGCTACAAATATCTGGACCACTAAGAATAGAGGAAGCACAGGGGCAGTATATCATTAGGATAGGTAGAATAATATTTACGGTGACCCCTGCTTGTATTAACAGGAGACTAAAGGGGGATTTTAACTTGGGGGTGTGGTTTGGCGAACACGGGGCTCTTAGATGAATTTTGGCATTGCTTCCACTTACTTGTGCCAGGCTCCTCGCTTTCATATACTCTATCCGACCTCCCTTGGTCAACTATTGTTAATTTATGACCCCGACGTTATTAGCTTTTCGAGACCTAGGGAGTCTTTCATTTTCACGCCTTTCGTGGCCCTCGCCTTCGTTTGGCCGATACCTTCCTATTTCGAAGTATCGGGCCTCTTCCACTTTTCCTTCTGATTAATGTTAATAAAGGACGGTTGCCCAGTTGTGCTTCCTCTTAAAATACTAACACCACCATCCAACATAGCAGAAATAAAATAAGTTATTAAATAGGTAAAAAATGGCATTTTTCGTCCACTTAGGTGGTCTTCAACAGGTTTCTCAAATTACAGACAGAAAGTAAGTCATTGGAATTCATTCTCGAGTCACGTGTGTTGGAAACCGACTGGCCACATCACTACGGAGATAAAATAAAATTACAACATTTGGAATAGAACGGCTGCCAACAATTGCTTGGAGTGCGGGATAGATATGCAGAGGACCTTTCGCCACTGCAGTCAGTTTGAGATCTTTACTGTGCGAGCCGCCAACTTCATATTTCTTGCCTGTTAGAGGTGCTCTAGCACATCTCGACACGAACGGAAATGAGTTCTTCTCCGAAGGTGACAAACGTCTGTCCATATATCGTGACGCTATTCCGGCGAGTTGATGCTACGGTGGTGAGTATGCCTGATGTGAGCAAGCCTAGTAACTTATCTTGATATAAAGTCAAGATATTCTCTTTGAAAGTGCAATCGACACTTCTCGTTATTATTACAGTCGTGGAGCATGATTCAGTTTTCAGTTTAGTATCCGCGCAGCTTCCGTGTGATTCTCTATTGTAATATGGAGATACATTTTTACCTTGCTGAGTTCTAGTGCGCGCGTCTGTCAGTACGTAAACACCAGTAATCATTGTAATTAGAGAGGGCGACTTCAATCCACTTTCTGCTGATATCGAGCTAAACTTAAAAATATTCTATGCTTTCATATTTCGGAGCATTTCAGTGTGGAATTCAATATATTCTTGTGAAATTAATACTATAAATTTGGAAATAAAGACAAAGTGACTCAATTCAAAACTAATTTCATGAACACCTTAATTCCATATACTCAAAATGATGTATTGTTTCGAAGATTGTTAACCGAGATTATGAAATTGAAATCTATTTAAAGTCAAGATTGAGATAATATAAATTCATTTTTTAATTTTAGGATTTGCATTCAAAGTTTAGATATCTGAATATACGTAATTATGGAAAAAATTACTCAAATGTGCAATATTTCTGCTTCTTCCGAAGCATTTTTGTATTTACATATTTAGAAACTTTTCTTTAGTCCACCGATTATTTATTTCTGTACAGAGTTGTGCGCCAGAGTGACTTAATTCGAGCTCCTCCCCATTATTATTGTTCAACTTCTTGACTACAATATTTTCTACATATTCCAACAACATTTGTATGTAAATATCTGAGCTTTACACACAGAAAAAAGAAAACAGGAAAAAGCAGGCTCTGTTTCTTTTAATTTCAGTAAATACAGGAACATCACTCCATCAAGTTAGTTTCCTTTTTCTAAAATATTCACGCAATACAAAGCTATTCTGTGTAATAATGTTATTTTCCAATGAAGTATAGTAAAACTGAATACGTTAACACACTCGGGCTTCGATCTATGGGAGTAATAGAGACCCACTTCCATCTGACAGGAGAGGGACTCCTTGGAAGCAAACAACTTGGAGGAATGGAATTCGATGAATAAACAATGATGATGCATCTGAATGTATTAGGAGTTAACTGATATTCAGGTAATGGGAGATAACGAGCAAGAGATAGGATATGATTATAAAGTATACTTAACAGACTTTAAAAAGGGAAGGGCAGATTGTGGATTAAAATTGTTCAGCAAGAACAATATTGCACACAACAGAGTTTGTGTTAGGCACGTAAATGAGCGAATAATGTGGGTAGATTTAGCAGTTGGTAGAATTAGGACGAAAATCGTATCAGTGTTTTCACCATATGAGGGTGTAGACGAGGATGAAGTCGAAAATTTTTTGAAGCACTGAGTGACTTTGTAGTCAGGTTCAACAGCGGTTATAGGGTAGTGGTAACAGGCGACTTCAGTGTGATAGTTGGGAACAGAACTGAAGGATATCAGGGGAGTGACTGGTAAATGTGGGGAAGATTTGGGATCTAATAGAACGTTTACGGGACTTCTGTGCTAGTATAGGATTAGCATTTACGAATACATTCTTCAAGCATAATGCTATCCACCGCTACACGTGGGAGGGTAGGGGTACCATGTCCATATTAGGCCATATCATAACCGTCTTTGAATTCAGGAAATCTGTTAGGAATGTGCGGGAGTTTGGGGCATTTTTTACGACACGTACCCTATCTAATTTGTAGTGAACCATATGTAGGCCTAGGGTAGAGAAAGTGAAATCTGTGTGCAGGCGAATAAGGGTAGAAAATCCTCAGGACGAGGAAATTAGACAGAATGAATTGATATGATTAGTGAGAAATTCCAAACAATGGACAGTAAGCAGGTTCAGGATATAGGAAGAGAATGGGTGGCATACAAGAGGATGCAGTAGTAGGTACAGCAATTGAATAGCTGGCACCAACTGTATGTAAAGTCGGTTACAGGCGAACGTCTTAGCGAAATGATGAAGTCAGCGCAGCTTGTAAATTTAAAAGGAAGACGTATCAGAAATGGCTCCAATCAAGGACTGATGCGGCAGATGTAGATGAAAAAACAGAGCGAAGCAACTGATTTTTGAATCCAAGAAGTCTTTGGAGATTTCGGTTAATAATTGGAAAGGCCGGGTCACCTGGCAGGGAAAACGTTCTGGACAGTAATAACGAATCTTGGAAAGGGAAGGAAAAATAAAATGAATAGCGTTTTGGGTAAATCAGAAGAACTAATAAGTGATCCCAAGGAATCACTCGACAAGTGGAAGGAATCTTTCGGAATTCTTTTCAACGTGAAAGGAAGTCACTGTGCTGACGTCGTGAACAACTAAGCTCACGGGGTGGAGGACAGTGAAGTTGTAAAATTACGTTTGAGGAAGGGGAGAGGATGGTAAATAAACTCCCAGTAGGAATAGATTAAGACCCGAAATGGTGAAATATACTGGAAAGGCAGGGAAATGGATTCATAGAGTAATAAAATTAGCATGGAGTATTAAGTAAGATACCTTTTGATGGGACGAATAAAGTAATTACTCCTACCTATAATCAAGGAACAGGAAGGTTTGCAACAAGTATAGAGGTATTTCATTGATCAGTATACCAGGTTAGTTTCTTCCTGACATTTTGGGAGGGAGGTTGCGATCAATGGTTAAAAGTTGGACGAAAACAGGTGTGGCTTTAGACCACAGAGCGGCTGTCAGTATCAGATTTTCGATCGAGAGGTGCAAGAGGCCGATGTATAAGGATAATAGAGATTAGTATTTCTGAACTCTATTCGCGAGTGATCGCTCGCTTTCGGATGTTGGTTGTCGTTCGCTCGGCATCATCCGGTCGATCGCTCCCCGGTGTTTCTAACACTATGGTAAGCTGTACCGCAAATACAGTCTCTTCTGAAATGTGGTTTGACGCGTATGAAGAGGCAGTGCAACCCAACAGTAGCAGCTGAGCAAAAAAATCATCGTATTCATTCATTCAATTATCTTTGTTCTCAACTGGTGCTGTTATGTGATATAAAATCAATATTGAAGTTGTTATATCAGTAATGAAATGGCATATGGCTTTTAGTGCCTTGAGTGTCCGAGGACAAGTTCGGCACGCCGGATGCAGGTCTTTTGATTTGACTCCCGTAGGTGACCTGCGCGTCGTGATGCGGATGAAATCATGGTGAAGACGAAACATACACCCAGCCCCCCATGTCAGCGAAATGAACCAATTATGGTTAAAATTCCTGACCCTGCCGGGAATCGAACCCGGGGCCCCTGTCACCAAAGGCCTGAATGCTAACCATATAGCCATGGAGCCGGACGTTATATCAGTATTATTCGAAGTTACTCTTTGTGAAGTGTCGCATCTCAGCTGATCAACCGCAGTTTTATTTTATTCAAACGCTAGCGGTTTCAACTGTATGCCATCTCATGCATACAGCAGAAATTGCACATCTATTTTAAAATTATGAACATAATAAAACTTTACTGTCATAAAATGTGTTCATGATCATTTTCTGCCGACAAATCAGTAGTAGAAGTTTTAATTCCGTTTTCTACTAATTTTATTTTCTGATATCATTTCCTGCGTAATCACGACTGCTCCCTCCTTATAGACGCATATTATTCTTTTAGGGTCACTTAAACGATCAACAGCATCAACATTACCATATTTTGATCCAAAATCAAGAGTTTTCCGAATTAATTTTCTGAATTGCACTCTATTGATGTTATTAATTGGTATTACATTTACTTACTTCAACGCAAGCATTTTGAAATATTTCTTACATCTCAGGCGTTATAGGGAGATTATTAATACGAAAGATCGATTGAGAACACAAGTGTCTTGCAAGAATGGAGTGACTGTCTTCTGAACAAGTTTATCTGTTTAGATGAGAGACACTGGTCAAATCTCGCGTCTTCTATTATTATCACTTACTTCTCCGATTTTAGGCCAATTAGAGCTTGTGAATATTTCCTTTTTTATCCGGCTCTCATGACTGAATCCTATTTTAGCACATAATTTTGACATTATGCCTTGTATTCTCCTATCATCAGCAGGACCATGTCCGAGCTTCTACTTGAGGTTGACAGTATTGTGCCATCATCAACATTCATCTTGACGCTTAATTAGTATAGGCCTTTTGGTTAGAGCTACGGAAAGGACCACGCAACCAACACCGATCGCTCCCCTATAACCCGAGCCCTCGATATGTATATCACTTCGTTATTCATCAGAAAAATTCGGTAACCCACACGATAATCACTATCCGCCTTCTAGTGCATTCGTGGAGAGAGCACGATATGTTGGGCTCGCCCTGTTGCAGGTCACCGATTTTCAGTATGCGTCAGGCAATTGAAAAACGCTACGAGACTATTAGACAGTTATGTTTATGTTTCGTAGACCTAGAGAAGACATATGATAGAGCACCAAATGAAAAGTAGGTAGCTGTTCTGGGGGACTATGAGATTAAGGGTAGACTATTAAAAGCAATCAAAGGCATTTATGTTGACAATTAGAATTCGGTGAGAATTGATGGTAGAATCAGTTCCTGGTTCAAGATACTTACAGGGATTAGAGAAAGCTGTAATTTTTCACGTGTGTTGCTCATAGCGTATATAGATCATCTACTGAAAGGTATAAAGTGGCAGGGAGGGTTTCAGTGAGGTGGAAATGTAATAAACAGTTTGGCCTATGCCGACGATTTGGTAGGGCCTATTAATGGCAGGAGTGCTGAAAGCCTGCAGTCTAATAACCTCGAACTTGAAAATAGGTACAATGAGTATGAGACAAAAATTAGCTTATCCAAGATTACAGTGATATCAGCAGGTAAGCAAAGTAAGGGATTTGAATATGAGGCTGGGAATTGAAAGCCGGAACAGGTAGATCATTTCAAGTATTTAGGATGTGCATATACCCAGGATGGTAATATTGTAAGTGAGATTGAATCAAAGTGCAGCAAAACTACTACGATGAGTTCGCAGTTGCGATCAACAGTGTTCTGTAAGAAATAATTCAGCTGAAGGACGAAACTATCTTTGCAACTGTCTTTCTTCAGACCAATTTTACGCGAGTGAAAGCTGGATGGACTCAGGATATCTTATCCATAAGGTACTAATAACAGACATAGAAGTAGCGAGAATGATCGGTGGTAAAATCAGGTAGGATCAATGGCACGAAGGTACTCGGAATGAGGAGATACACGCTAGATTTGGAATGAATTCAGTTGATGAAACTGCACGTATTAAACAGCTTCGGTGGTGGGGTCATGCGAAGCGTATGGCGGAGGATATGTTACCTAGAAGAACAATGGACTCGCCCATGAATGGTAAGAGAAGCACAGGGAGAACAAGATGATGATGGTTAGACTCAGTTTCTAATGATTTGAAGATAAGAAGTATGGAACTAAACGAGGTCGAAGAGTTAGTTACAAATAGAGGATTGTGGCGTCATTTAGTTCATTCATAGAGGCTTGAAGGCTGAGTGCTGAAAGGCATAACACTGTATAATGAGGAACTATGCATGCGTTCATATTACTTACGTCAATTGAACTGATTTTGTGTTCTATTTTGTAGCTAAACACTGATGAGTATGATGCTTTTTTAGAGCAAATATGAAATTCACAATAATTACAAGCTACAGAAAACAACTTGATTTAAGAAAATAATCTTTCTGTAGCACTCATTATCAGCTTGAATTTAACTTGTTCTTTAAGCTAAAGAAGAATCTTAAAAACTGGGATGTGATATCTGAATGGTACTGTCACTGGATTATCACCAAGCTGGCTGTGATTTGAATCCCCGTTTGTAAAATTCGGATTATTGAAATGTGAATTATCACAACCCTGTGATTCGGGTTCCACTTAAAACTTATGGCCCCAATGGCTAATGATTACGACATCAATTACACGTGTAACTATAAGCTTGCTTTTTAGCATGTTAACATCTTGCAAAATTGTGTTGAACTGTCAATATTGAGATAAGATCCTGGAATATTACTGTCGTTCTGCGCTAAATACTCTGAGCTATAAGCTCCGTAAATAACTGTACATTGTAGTTAAATATTAGCCTCATATCGCCTGTTACAATTTCTATTTCAACTTTTCAGGTGTATAATATACCTTACGACTTTTCTAGACTCCTATTGCACGTAGTATTGAGCCCCCTTACTGTTTGTTTAAGAAGAATCCGTGCTCACCTGATTGTATCCTGGGTAGCTCCTTATTAATTTACCGGATATAGCTCTGCTCTCTCTCTGATTTAATTATTCATCGACTACATTATTTACAACATCGCTAAGATCGCGACCCTTTACGTACTGTAAGTCCATTGTTTTAGCCTGTTACTGCAGCAAGCTCTTCAGCTGGATGTATAAAGTGAAAATCCGTAATCCCTCAAAGCAGATTAACGATTCGCTAAAAAAATCTGTCTTGAATATTTAATTCACATATGAAACCCTTTAGACGCAATGTTGCTTGTATTTTCCCTTTTATTCAACAGCTCCCTGACGGGATGTGTTCTAACAAAGTGTTGCACACCCTGAAATATTCATCTTGCTGGAATTCATAGGAGGCTGTACTGGTATTTGTTTTAAACAGAGCTTGAGAGTATTCTTAGTATTTCAGAAAGCAACTCTACGGAAATTCCAACTTTGGTGACATGGCAAATGAGGGTACGGGATAGGGGGGAGAGATCACTTTATGCATAATACATGTCATTTAGTTGCTCCCGTTACCAAACAGAAAATGTATTCCTCCTTCGTCAATATGAAAGAAAGTGTTAAATTTTCTCCGTGTCTAGCGTTACGTCGTCGGAGGCTGATGGTTTGCCCTAAGAATTAATGTATTATTTTAGGTTATGAATACCAATGCGCCGCAGGTAAGCACGCCTTCCTCTGCTAAGCTTTCTTTCCAATTGCACTGGAGTCTGAATTTTCATAGCAGGTATGGGAAAACCATAACAACATATTTGTTAGTTTCCTTTTGAGGAAAGGTAAAAATATATCGGTTCATTACTTAACCATATTAAAGAATTTAACTGTTACATTCAATAGCCTACATATGAGGGAACTACAGTAGATTGGTGATCACAGACGACTTTGATCTGGAATCTTAGGCCACTTTCAAATTATGGCGTTGGGATAGGATACTCCAACCCTGAGCACTTAATAATAATATTAATAATAATAATAACAATAATAATAATAATAATCATAATAATAATTGTTCTTAGGTTATCCGTGGAGCAGAAAGAGGTTAAAGAAGGTGCTGGGGTGAATGGGTCTAACTACAATGTTAAGAATTGAATTTAAAACTTAAACTGAAGGTTATATTTTCGGAACTTCAAACATAACAGTTTTTTCATGACAATATTACAGGTACAAGTAGCAATCATAAAACAAGTCTAGGAAGGACCAGATTAGTGGTTATAACAGATTCTGGGCTTCAAGCCCTCGCTTCACTTTTTCTGAGCTCCTAGCTCAAATTTACAAAAGAGCACAAATTTATACAAGGGCAGAAATCCCCTAATTCAAAGAGCACTCGCTCCCAAAATAACAATATCTAGCCTTCAAGAGGCATTCATCAATCTTTCAAAAACTTTGGAAAAGAGCAAACAGGCTCTCAGTTTTCCAAGCCTACTCAAGGCAACATCAACTTACAATTTCTGGCCTCTCAAGGCACAACTTACAATTGGAAAATGATTATACAGGGGTATTTAATACCCAACCTACTGGGCCTTCATGGAAAAAGAACAACGGTTAAATAAATGGCCCGAAGATTAAATGAATGGAGGTGAAAACTTGCACTCCTAGATGTGAACACTTAAAACCTAAAGGCCACTAGGCCGATGAAACAGGTGACTCGTATAAGGGTAAATTACTGCATTACGGAAAGGAAGAAAAACAGTTACAAAACGTAGTTACCTCAAACCAAGATGAAGGGGAGCTCGAGAGGGTACATCATTCTCTATCCCCGATTTACAGTTTAAGATTTTATGACGTTTTTACATTAGCCAGCAGTAAGTTACATTTTAGAAAAGTTGGTTATCTAGTTAAAGATTCGGACCTCTCCCTCAGGTTAAACTGCGGAGATAGCTACAACAAAAAATGGAATTATGTGGCCATTACCTTGAAGATGTACTGCTGACCGATGAAAGAGGCCGCCCTCCTCCTGCTTTAAAACACACACACACACAGTGAGATGAAGATCAATTGGCCAAGAAACGTGAAAAGCCGCAGTTTATAAACCCCCAGAGAAGGTTCGAGATCATTCACGATTAATCAAGACACACCCACTGAAATTTATTGGTAGATTTCAAAAGTAACACTCAGAATCGGAGAAGAAGCCTGTGATAGGTGGAAAATTAATTACAGAAACTAGTGATTGGTTGGTTCAAAACTGGCGCAATGAAAAGGTAAAAATTGCCAACCCAAAAATAAATGAACATTAATTAGTTAAAAACCTAGAAATACAAAACTTCTTTAAATTATAGGTTCTTTCACTTCGCTCCAGGGTGCATGATCATAGTTTTTAATGGTGTCATCTGTGGAAGAAATGTCCAAACTTCTTGATGAATGTCAAACAAAACAAGTAGAGATTCCCTCAGGTTAGGCAACTGCAAAATAACAAAATTACACCATATTTCTGTGGTGACATCTTCTGAGTAAAGTTCTAAGTTGTAGTTTTAGTTTCACAGTTTCACCAATAGAGGAGTACATTTAGGCGCTAGTTTTAAATGCACGGCGTTGGGGTGTACCTCCCGGTACAACAACAACAACAACAACAACAACAATAATAATAATAATAATAATAATAATAATAATAATAATAATAATAATAATAATAGTAATAACAATAATGATGTCATATACATCTTCATTATAGAATCGTATGCCTTTGAGCGCTCAGTATATCTGTGAATTTACTAAACGCCTCCACAATCGTGTATTTTAAATACCTTTCTGGCCGTGTTTAATTCCATATATTTTCCTTTTAAATCACTACAAACTCAGTCTTGGTCTCACTCTACTTATCTTACCTTCGATGACCGAATCCATTACTGTCTCAGGTATTCTATCAATTTCCCTCCGCCACACAATAACACCCCTTCCACACCGAAGTCTGCATATGCGTACCACTTTATCAATAGGGTCCTTTCTTAACTTAGCCTTTATCTCCTCATTCCGAGTACCATCCTGCCTTGGTTCCCACCTGTTTGTACCAGGGATAACTCTCGCTATTTTCATATATGTTACTTTTAAACTACAAATTAGGTATCCATAATCCACCCAGCTTTCACTCCCATACAGCAAATTTAGTCTGAACATAGATCAGTGTAAAGATAAATTCGCCCGGTAGCTGACTTCTTTCTTACAGAATCCTGTTTATCGCTCTGTACTACTATTCTGGGAGAACACACATTGTGAAAACTTGAAATGATCTATCTGCTCCAGTTTTTTAATTTCAACCTGCCATCCAATTCTCTAAGTTTTCTTTCCTACTGATATCACTTTAGTCCTGGAAAGGCTAATTGTTAATATCAAACTCAATGCATCTTTTCTTCGAGTTCTAAGATATTAGAATTCAAACTTTCAGCACAGTCGGCCATTAAGGCTAAGTCATAGACATAGGTCAAATTGTTTACATCATTTACACCTAACTAAATCCCTCCCTGCCATCTTTTAACTTTCAGTTGATGATCCGTGTAAACTGAACAACAATGGTGAAATATTACAGCCTTGTCTAACACCTGTAAGTACCTTGAACCAAGAACTCATTCTGCCATAAATTCTCACTGCAGCCCAATTGTCAGTATAAGTGTTTTTGATTGATTTGAGTAATCTACCCTTAATCCCACAATCCAATCAGCACGGCTTATACATATTCCTTCAGTAAACCGGCATATGCCTTTCCTAGATCTACGAAGCACGAATATAATCATCTATTCATCTCGTAGCAATTTTCAGTTACCTCGCGCACATTGAAAATCTGATCCTGACAGCTTCTCTGTGGTCTGAAACCTCACTATTTTTCATTTATTATTATTATTATTATTATTATTATTATTATTATTATTATTATCAAATGCGTCGCAATCGGGAAATATCCCATTGGAAATGGTCACTTACAGTGTAGTGTGATAATAAAGTAAAGTTGAAACATAATTACCCAACAACAACAACTACAACAAGAAGAGTGCAACAAGCAATTCCATGGACAGAAAATATTACAAGAAATACTACTAGTCGAACATTGTAAATCCAGCATCGTCATATACAAATTCACATACAACTTAACTATTTCCAGTGCTCAACAGTACGGCTTGCAATACTGCGCCATATCCTGTCTTTCGATCCGTACTAGCTCAGAGGGTAGGTAAAGCGCGCAGTAATGTTCGAAAAATGGGTGAAACAAAATTCTAGCTAAACTTATACTAAAGAGTATATTGACAGGATAGATGGAGATATGTCTTGAAAAGAGAACATAAAATAAGGAGTAAAATGGATTTATGTATCGAAAAACATAAAAATGAGTCTATGCTAAATTGAAATATCGAAAATAAAGCAAATAACTCGACCTCAGATAGGTGTAAACTTTGCGATATACGCTAAACTGAACACTTGACAATGAATAATAACAAACTAAACAAATGCGGGCAACGACCCGGTAAAATTAATTCAAATTACATTGTCCATTTACATGGGAAACGTCGATCCATTACGTATTCATATTAAATTACGCCAGATAAGTATTATAATCCACTTTTGCCCGTGGGCATCGACGTAGAAATAGTTTGTAATATGAACCGGGAGTACTAATACATTGGTACAATAACTATGACTCTATATTTACATTTCGAGCAATGAGGATAATATAAATAAAACACTTTGGCATAAGGAGGTTTCCTAATATATCTTAACACTAACACTGAATTTACTATGAGCCCGTGCTCATACAAACATCTACCAGGCAGAACTGGTCATCAATAAAATTCAGGTAACGAGCTGATGACCCAAGTTAAACAAGACAGGACATAACATCACAAGGAAAACATACTTATACACAACACATAAATATAACGGAGATATCAGGGATCGAACCCGATGTCTGCAGGCTACGTTGGTTTGCGTCTGCAAACAGACACAAATGGTCTCATATATTTCCGTAACTCCAGTCGATCAGCTGTAATAAAAACAAACAAATATTTGGTAGCCAAGGGAGATCTTAGTCTGGGAAACATAACGAAATCATTCTTCTCACTTTCTTCACCACAAGAGGGGAATCCAGCTCTCGGCTGTCAGTCGGGCAAATTCACTACGGAGCTTACACAATAAGGCAGGGCCGCGCTCGCCAGTACACCTCTCCCCAGAGGTAAACAAATATCCGTACACATTCCTCGCTCAGCTGTTGCATTCTTGGCAACTCCACAGCTGAATAATTAACACATGTTTAGGCATGGCTCCCATCAATAAAACGGCATATCTTGCCTAATCACATATACTTGGCCCCAAATCATCCCTCTGGCATTTCAAGCGGTTCACTTCACGTCTCTTTGGTTCAATCCCATGTTAGTTCCCCGGACTTGCCTTCTTGCTAAATTAAATGAGCCTCTCATGTCCCAACGATGGGCACATTGTCACTGCAGCTCAGTAGTAGCTGAGATAATACAATCCGCATGCATAGAAAGAAACCTTACTAAATTTTATACTGTAAACTGACGTAAATATAACCAACGCAGAAGGCGTCTAGCCTGCTTGCAAATAGGGTCTTTCAACCAAATATATCTAAGAAAATGACATGAAATAACACAGAGTACACTACACAAGCAAATCAAACAACTACGTTACTCCTAACTTGTCCCCTCTAAACCATCTATCTATAATGAATATCTACATGTAGCCTGGGCTAAATTCATGCACACCAGCCTCAGCCAAACATTCAACTTTAATTGGTCTTAAACAAAACTCCAGCCAAAGTGGCTGACATTTAATTCTGCTAAACAAATTGAAAAACTCCATAACCTAATGTATTAGCCTTTCCGGAACATACCTACAGTGGATTTTTGCTACCTATCTTTTACAATTAGCTGCCATTCGTCACGGGTCCCATGGCCACATTGTCATGACTGCTTAGCTCACCATCAAAAAGGAAAGCGTGGGTTGACTTGTCCTGGCGTCGACTCCACGTACCTCCGTGATGTCTTCTTTACGTCCCTGGAAAACTCTGTAGAAATTTTGTGGATTACAATCACTTCTTCACCGCTGTGCGTGTACGAGT